>NC_142465.1:58545000-68545000 GCF_049115385.1 Moschus berezovskii | reverse complement strand
GGTTCAAGAGGTTCATTTTAATGTTGAATAACTTTGTATTGAATTCTGGACATTCTTAATATCGTGTTATAAGACTCTGGGTCTTGTTTACATTTTGTGTAAAATATTGATATTTTAACATCAATCCAGAGAGTTCAGGTTGCAAATTCTGACCAGCTCTTCTGGTGTTTTGTGATTTCGATGTCAATTCCATTTTCAAAGCCTTTGCATTGCTATTTTGATCTGTTCCTGTGTTTGCAACCAAGTGGCCAGTCTGAGATCTAGGTGGTGGTCTATAATTTAGCTTGGTTCTCAAATCTTTGTTGTGATGTTTAGGCCCATATCCCTCCATCTGCAACTCAGAGAGAGCTCTTATCCCAAGCCTCCCCTTCTCTACAATATCCCCAGTACTTTTGGTCTCCTGGCCAGAAAACTGGGGTGTTGGTTATCCTGTTGTGCAAGGCATGTTCCAGGGCTTCATCTAGGTTCAGAGCCAAGAGATAAGCAGACAGAGAGAATAAAAAGCACAGGTGTTTACCTCTCCCTTTTGGACCTCAGTTCCTCCAGTAGGAAAGGAATGTTCTTCCTCCAAATTTTAGGCACCTTTAGAGTCCCCCCTGCTGTCACAGTTGCTGCTGCCACTGCCACAGAATTGCCTGGGGACTGAGGCATCAAAGAAGAGAAAATAAAAAATAATACACAGAATTGAGATTTCTCCCACTCTCTTTGAGTATTAGTAATCCCTCTCCCTGCTTGTTGAGCCAGAACTAGTGGGCTTCTCTGGAATTCTGTCTGCTCACATCTTGGTGTCTACTCTTAGTTTTGGTACGCTTTGTTAGAGTTCGGGTTGGGGATACCAAATGAAAAACAAGGAACTCACTGTTGGCATTTTGAATTCTGGTCTTCTCCAATTCGCCTGCTATTATTTACTCCTTGGAGCTCTCAAATATCTGCTGTTTGCAGTCTCTCCAGGTTTCATGTTGCTGCATGCAATGGCAGAGACAGAATGGGATATGATTTTTCCATCTTACCCAGAGCCAGAACCCAAAGGACACATACTTTTAAATTCCAGCTAATGGTTTTAGTGGAGGTAAAACAATCACAAAATTATATATTTTTGCTTCACCTGTCATGACTAATTGCTGAGTTAATTAAGAACTTCTGTCTTCATGGGACTCTTGGCAGCAGCAGATGAGTTTTCACTTTTACAGACCTTTCAATTTACACAAAGAAGATGGACTTAGAAAACACATTTCCATAAAATAATTACTTGGGAGCAATAGGCATAAAAACTTCATGATATGTTTATGTTTATATTCTTTACTCATTATGGAAATGTGTATCTTGTATATACAATCATCTGTACCATTGTCTTTACATAGAAGGCTGTTAAAAAGAGAAATCATTTGGTTCAGATTTCACAATGTCATTTTGGAATGTTTCTGTAAGTTTGTCTGATGGTCCTAGATATAGCTTAATTGGCATTCCACAAGAGAATTGAAGAGAGCCTGGGGACTCAAATTTGAATGATGCTGTCCATGGGCTGCATAGTATATATAAGTTGTTTGTTGTTGTTCAGTCACTAAGTTGTGTCTGACCCTGCGACCCCATGGACTGCAGCCTGCCAGGCTATTAAGATTAAAGATTCTAGAACCCAATTTCTTGGATTTGAGTCCTATTTATCTACCTTTGACTGTGATCTTGGGCAACCTTTTTAATCTATTTGTGCATCAATTTCATCCTTATAAAATTGGTCTGATAATAGTACTTACCTTATAGTGTTGTTTTCAAGACTCAGTAAGTTAATACTTATAAAGCACTTAGAACAGTGCTTGACTCTTTCATTACTTTGGAAAATCATAACTGTTGGAGTTAATAATAGTAACTGGTATTTATTATTATTTATGTGCCAGGTACTTTGTGTACTTATTCCTCACTACTACTCTACATTTTTCAGCTTAAGAGATTGATATCAACAGAATTTGTTCAAGATTATATGGCAAGGAAAGCAGTAGAGACATAATTCCAAGCTAGGCAGTTTGACCTCAAAATTAATGCTCTTAATTACCACATCATATTACTAGAAATGGATCATCAACAATGTAATACCTATTCTAAATTGATGTGTGTTATCACTGGGTAGAGTTTTTCTATAGAGCCTATTTTGTTTATTATTAGGATTTTTAAAGTTTTAAATTAATAATTAGAGACTTACTGTTATGTAATAACTAGAGACTGTTTCAAAATGGCAGAAAAATACTTCTGTTTCTTATAAGAAATCATTGAAAACAGCAAAGAAACAAAAGCGATAGATACACACATTTTAAGTAAAACTAAGAGGTATCTTTAACTATCATCTATAGAATAGGAGTATGGGAAACAGATGGAAGAATTGTCTTAGCAGTGAGAATGTCAAATCTAACCATCTGTAAGGGGACATACCAGTGATAAGCAAATTGATTCATCTAGCTGAATCTGAGAAAGGCTCAAGAATCAGAAGCACTAGGTGTTATAGAAGCTGGGTGAGATTGTGGGGGAGCGGTGAGGTGGAATGAGCAAACGAGGATTGTTGGAAATTGACTATATTTGGACACTGACAACTACTAGTACCCCAAGTCTGAAACATACGGAAGTTATAATCTATGAAAATCAAACCTGAGAGATGACACAGAGGAGGGTAGATGTGAGAATTAAGTGGAAATTTACATATTAGTGGTACTTATTGCTCTCTTCCTGTGCTTGTAACTTGTTTAGTCGCTAAGTCATGTCTGACTCTTTTCTGACCCCATGGACTGTAGCTCACCAGGCTCCCTTGTCAATGGGATTTCCCAGGCAAGAATACTGGAGTGGGTTGCCATTTGCTTCTCCAGGGGATCTTCCCCACCCAGGGATTGAACCTGCATCTCCTGCATTGCTGGGTGGATCCAGGGAAGCCCCCTTCCCATGCTTAGCTCTATAATATTAACAACAAGCTTACAACCACCTTTCTATCCTCACACCTCCTCAGACAGGATATTGGAAGATCCTTCCCTGAAGAAATTACACACTCCAGAGCAAATCTCTGCAGATACTGACTTATGGGTGTTCCTGATGAAAAGAAACAAATAAACAAAAACAATTGGTCTCCATATTGTCTTCCAGTGAAATTTATTGCATGCACATAGCTTCCAATCCCCTTTTTTCAGTATGTCATTCTTAGATATGAACATAGAACCAGTTGCCAACAGTCAACTGAGAAAAGCTTCAAGCAGGAAGAGAGACCAAAACAAATAAATAAACAGAAAAAGTGAATAAGAAAGTGAGACTGTCAGGAAAAAGAAGAAACCTTCCAGAAAATATAATCAGTATTCTCAGAGAGATAAGTATATTTTGCATCTGTAAAATAATGTAATGGTGTGAATAAGGAAGAATAAGAGAATAAGGAAGCACTCTGAAAAATAAAATATTCAGTAGAAGGATTAACTGCAAATGAGGAAATCTCCCAGAAAATAGAATTAAAAGATAATGAGATGGAAAGTAGGAGAAAAAGATAGTCAATAGCAAAGGTCCAACACCTGACTTTTAGGAGCTCCCAAATTAGAGAACAGAAAAATCCAAAGGGAGGAAATTATCAAATAAAAGGGAAAAAAAAATGCCAGGATGAAAACATGTGTTTCAAATTTGAAAGGACTCACAGAGTGCCCAGCACAAGGGATTAAACGAAGACTCACAGCAAGACTGGAGAAGGCAATGGCAAGCCACTCCAGTACTGTTGCCTGGAAAAGCCCATGGGCAGAGGAGTCTGGTAGGCTGCAGTCCATGGGGTCGCTAAGAGTCGAACGACTGAGCAACTTCACTTTCACTTTTCACTTTCATGCATTGGAGGAGGAAATGGCAACCCACTCCAGTGTTCTTGCCTGGAGAATCCCAGGGACGGGGGAGCCTGGTGGGCTGCCATCTCTGGGGTCACACAGAGTCGGACACGACTGAAGTGACTTAGCAGCAGCAGCAGCACAGCAAGACACATCACAATGTAATTTCATACTCTAGTTTGACTCCCTCAACTCATTGTAATCTCTTTTTACCCTTGTTTTTCTTTATTTAAGAAGCTAGAAAGATTAAACACTTGCTTTTCTAAACTCCTTTGTAGGTAGGTTTGGCCTAGTGTGATAAAGTGCTAGCCTGTAAAATTTTAGTGTAAGTGTGCTGAAGAATTTCTGAGAAAACTTTTGTTTTTGATATAGGCTATATCTTTGTTTCCTCCTTCCCCCTCTACCTTTTCCTGTTTGGAATGTGAGTAAGATGGCTGGAGCTACAATAGTCATTTCTTTCCATGGTGTCTCAGCTCTGATTTGCTTGAACTGCTGATTCAATGATGTCAGCAACTACCCATTTTTGTATTTCCTGTGATGTTGCAAATGTAGGGAGATTCCCTATTTGATTAAGCAACTATATAATGTTGGCTTTTCTTTTACAGGCAAGTAAACACCATCCTAACTCATATGCTTCCAGAGGGCAAAAAAAAAAAAAAAAAATTCACATATGAAGGTCAGATTTATATGGTCACATACAATGGCACCAGATTCTCAATAGCAACATTAGAAACTAGAAGATAGTACAGCAATGACTGAATAATTCTGAAGGAGAGTAATTTACAATCTTGAATTTTATGCTTGGCTAAAATATTAGTCAGATGTGACTGATAGAGATATTTGTTTTAAATATTTACATTCATGCACTCTTTCTCAGGAAGCTAGTAGAAGGTGGGCTCTACCAAAGTGAGACTGTAAAGTAGGAAATAGGGAGATGTCCGACTCTTTGTGAACCCATGGACTATTCAGTCCATGGAATTCTCCAGGCCAGAATACTGGAGTGGGTAGCTGTTCCCTTCTCCAGGGGATCTTCCCAACCCAGGGATCAAACCCAGGTCTCCCACACTGCAGGCAGATTCTTTACCAGCTGAGGGACGCACAGGATCTAGAAACTAGCTCTAATAGAGAAGAGAGGCAAAAGAAATTCCAAGGCTAGACCAGAAGTTCGGTACAGATTAAAGCAGGGGCACATGATTTCTAGTGGGCATAACCACAGGAAAAAACAGATTGTTTTATAGGTTTGACTTTAAGAAAAATTATATTTATAATGTTTTTAGAGTTCTTGGAGTGTGGGGGAAGATTTACCTGGAGATTGAAAAAGAACAATAAAGTGCATGCAAATCAATTTAAAAAAAAGATAAGCTATTACAGCAAGGAAATACAATTGTAGTATAGGGCTTTAATCAGTAAGCAATATTTACTTAGTCATTATAAAAACAATTGTGGTAATAGCCACAAATTATGTTTTAAGCATATGGGGTGGAGGAGATGAAGAGGATGTAAAGTGAAAATTCTCATACCATGTAGGATACCAAAATATCAGTATACACACATGATTTAGAAAGCATAGAGTTAATGCCAGAAGCAGAAGCTGAGTGAGCGTAATGTGATCACATCTGGGAATGAGAGAGCCTTGATGGTGGGGTGACCATGAGAGAGTTTGCTACAGGACAGCTATTTTTTTAAGTCTTTTTATACCTCTTGACTATATGCATGTATTACTTTGACAAAAATAATAAGAAAAAGAAAGCTCAGAAGTAGAGGAATTTTGAAACTTTTGAAACTTTTTATACTTAGACTTTCCTGAACAGTGTTCTTTCACATTGGCATTTCTTCGCACATTTACTTTACTCTTTCTGAAATGTTGCTCTTCTTTTTGTCTTTCTGGACAAATCTTACTCCTTCCATATCATTTGGCTAAAGTGAAGCCATCCATTATCTTCCTAAGCAGAGTTAGGGTTTCCCTTCTTGGTGCCACAGAATTTTGTACAAACTTCTTTTATATAATTTATCTTTGGGCAGTTATTTGTTTGCAAGCTTATCTCCCTTCTGTCTGTCAGCATTTTGAGAGCTGGGGAATGATGGCTTTAATTTTCGCCTCCTCTGCAGCACTTAGCATACAGACTAATCATAGCTGATGCTCAGTAAAAGTTGAATGAAGAATGGATGTAGGATACAATTAGGAAAACTGTGTTCAGATCTGGCTTTTTCCTTTGCTCCTTTTCTTGATCAAAGCATTTATAAACTGGATGTGATGAGCTTCAAGTTCTCTATGAATTTGAAAATCTTTTTTTTATTAATGGCCCTAAACTTGCAATTAAAAAAGCTATGTATAATAAGAGTACTTCTTAACTAATGGGCAGCTGCTATATATAACACAGGGAGCCCAGCCTGGTGCTCTGTGATGACTTGGAGGGGTGGAATGTGAGCAGAGAGGGAGGTGTATATATAATAAACAGGGAGGGAATGTATATATAATTATGATTGATACGCAATGTTGTATGGCAGAAACCAACATTGTAAAGCAATTATCCTCTGATTAAAAAAAGGACTGCTTCCTACATCTTTAGCCTTTCTAACTTTTATTGCAGTTTGAAATTATTTTATATTTCCACTTAAAAAATCTATTTTCTCTGTAGACAGTATGCTTTCAGAAGACATGTCTGTCTTGTCCAGCATGTTTCCCAATATTTTATTTAATTGACTAAATATACTAGTTTTAGGTGTATAATATCATGATTTGGTATTTTTATACATTGCAAAATGACCACCATGATAAGTCTAGTTATCATCTGTCACCATATAAAGTTATTATAATATTTACTATATTTCCTATGCTGTACATTATATTTCTGTGACTTATTTATTTTAAAACTAGAAGTTTGTACCTCTTAAATTCTTCACTCAGTTTCATTCATCTTCCCATCTCCCTCCTCTCTGGGAACCACCAGCTTATTCTCTGTTTCTTTGAGTCTGTTTCTGTTTTGTTGTTTGTTTGTTTTGGTTTTTAGATTCCACATATAGATGAAGGCTTCATATTTGAAGACAAATATGGTATTTTTCTTTCTCTGTCTGACTTATTTTATTTAGCCTAATACCCTCTAGGTCCATCCACATTGTCTTAAATGGAAAGATTTCATTTTTTGTTTAAATGGCTGAGTATTAATCCATTGTATACTATATATCATATTTCTTAATCCATTTATGTAGAACTGGACAATTAGGTTGCTTCCATATCTTGGCTGTTTTAAATAATGCTGCAGTGAATATAGGGGTGCATGTAGCTTCAAACTAGTGCTTTTGTTTTCAGAAAAATACTTAGAAGTGGGATTGATAGATCGTATGGTAGTTCTATTTCTAATTTTTTGAGGAACCTCCATACTCTTTTCCATAGTGGCTACAGCAGTTTACATTCCCACCAACAGTGCAAGAGGGTTCCCTTGTTTCCACATCCTTGCCAGAAACTGTCATTTGTTGTCTTTTTGCTAATAGCCATTCTGACAGATGTGAGGTGATATCTTCTTGTGGTCCCAACATTTGATAGAGAGACTTGCATATAGAGACACACAGTAAGCATTTGTTTAGTAAATACATACTGACATTAATTATGGTTGCTCTGAAGATCCTATTTTTCTCCCAGACATTTTAGAAAAATATCTTTAAATCCAAAATCTAATAACTGAGATTTGTCCTTGTCAGCTATTATGTAATACCACTTCTGTCTGCATACTTGGTTTTACATTTTCTGTGTATTCAGTGCTGTTTCATTCCTTTAATTACTTTTTCAAAATTTCTTTCATGAGGGCTTTCTGAGTTAATCTCTTCTTCTAAGGCTCAGCAACTTAGTGTTTGAGGGTTGTGATTTATATAAGATTTTTTTTTTTTCTGAGTTAAACTAAATGATTTGGGACAGTTTTTGTGGCGTGATAAAACACTATACATTTTAATGAGTCAAAATCTAAATGATTCAAATCTACAAGCTGGCTTTCCCTTTAATACATGCAAGTAAAAAGTCAAGGACTTGTCAAAATTTATTTTAGATTTTGCCAAATCTAACGTTTTGAAATGCAGCTTAAATGTTTAACCAAATGTTTAACCAAATACCAAACATCACTGTATTTATTCCTCTCCTGCTATAAGTTGCCATTTGGCAAGAGACTGAATGAAAGTCTTTTTCTAAACTATTCAGTATTTCTAAAGAATTTGAAGCCTTTAACAGTAGTCTCTTATTTCTCTGGATGTATGTTCAGATTCCAAAGTATTCATTGTCATTATTCCAACATTTTGTGGCAACTTCAAGTCATTCATCTATCTGCATCTGCATCCTCCCTCCCTCCCTCGCTCCCTTCCTCCCTTCCATCTTCTCTCTTTCTCCTTCAATGCCATGAGTGGCTAAGAGTTTAGGCTATAGGCCTACTTTCCAAGGGAATGTGAAGCAGGAATGGATCTAACTATTTATGAGTAAGTACTTTGCCAACCAAGGTCCGTCTAGTCAAGGCAATGGTTTTTCCCGTGGTCATGTATGGATGTGAGAGTTGGACTGTGAAGAAGGCTGACCGCCGAAGAATCGATGCTTTTGAACTGTGGTGTTGGAGAAGACTCTTGAGAGTCCCTTATACTGCAAGGAGATCCAACCAGTCCATTCTAGAGGAGATCAGTCCTGGATGTTCATTGGAGGGACTGATGCTAAAGCTGAAACTGCAATACTTTGGCCACCTCATGCGACGAGTTGACTCACTGGAAAAGACTCTGATGCTGGGAAAGGTTGGGGGCGGGAGGAGAAGGGGACGACGGAGAATGAGATGGCTGGATGGCATCACCGACTCTGTGGACATGAGTTTGAGTGAACTCCGGGAGTTGGTGATGGACAGGGAGGCCTGGCGTGCTGTGATTCATGGGGTCGCGGAGAGTCGGACACGACTGAGCAACTGAACTGAACTGAACTGAACTATGTGCTTCAAAGAAGACACACGTCAGGACTTCCCTGGTAGTCCAGTGGTTAAGAATCTGCCCTCCAAGATAGGGAATGTGGGTTTGATTCATGGTAGGGGAACTGAGATTGCACATACCAAGGGGCAACTTGAGAAGCTTGAGTGCTGTGACTACTGAGCCTGTGTGCTCTAGAGACTGTGCTCTGAAACTAGAGAAAGCCCACATGCTGCCCCAAAGACCCAGTGCAGCCAAACAAACAAAAAACAACAACAACAAGAAACAAAAATACACCATGTCAAGTACCTGCTAAGATTAGGCATTGTGTCAAGGGCTTTATGTGTATTTTAACTCTCACAGCAACCTTGTGATATGACTCCCCCTTCCCCCATTTTACTGGCACTCGGAGGAATAAGCAGTTTGTCCAATTATAAAACTTGTATGTTGGGACATCCCTGGCAGTTAGGTGGTTAAGACGCTATGCTTTCACTGCAGGAGTAGCAGATTCGATCCCTAGTGAGGGATCTAGGATTCCACGTGCTATGTGCTCATTCTCTAAGTTTAGAGGGAGCAAGTGAAACCAGGTCTGACTAGAACAGCATGCATCCTGCCTTCCTTGCATATCAGATGCTCTGAGAACTTTAATAGCAGTGTATTTATGTTAATGCTATTTGAATTAAGCCTTTTGAAAAAAAAGATTGATAATGTCAGAGATTTCCCTTGATCTCAGCTATGTATTTTTTTCGTTTTAGAAAGGCTAATATTTCATTAATATGAAGCTGAGAGTTTTTGTAAATACACTGAGGGAGAGAATAAGGATTCAAAAGATTTTGACAGCATTCAATGAAAAGTTAAACTTCAAGGATAAAATTTAGTAGGAACAAATGTGAGGTATTATGTACAGGCCACAAAGAAACAGTTGGACAAATGAAGAATTGGTGAGATATGGCTTGGCAACATTTCTTATGGGAAGCTTATGGGAGTTTATCATGGTCAGCTCAATGTGAGTAGTGATGTAATTAGGCTGCTTTTTGACTTCAAAATAGGTAGAATTAGGGAGGTGAAATATCTCAGTTTCAGTTCAGTTCAGTTCAGTTCAGTCGCTCAGTCACGTCCGACTCTTTGCGACCCCATGAATCACAGCATGCCAGGCCTCCCTGTCCATCACCAACTCCCTGAGTTCACTCAAACTCATGTCCACAAGTCGGTGATGCCATCCAGCCATCTCATTCTCTGTCGTCCCCGTCTCCTCCCACCCCCAATCCCTCTCAGCATCAGACTCTTTTCCAGTGAGTCAACTTGTTGCATGAGGTGGCCAAAGTATTGCAGTTTCAGCTTTAGCATCAGTCCTTCCAATGAACACCCAGGATTGATCTCCTTTAGAATGGACTGGTTGGATCTCCTTGCAGTCCAAGGGACTCTCAAGAGTCTTCTCCAACACCACAGTTCAAAAGCATCAATTCTTCGGCGATCAGCTTTCTTCACAGTCCAACTCTCACATCCATACATGACCACGGGAAAAATCATAGCCTTGACTAGACGGACCTTTGTTGGCAAAGTAATGTCTCTGCTTTTTAATATACTATAAAGGTTGGTCATAACTTTTCTTCCAAGGAGTAAGCGTCTTTTAATTTCCTGGCTACAATCAACATCTGCAATGATTTTGGAGCCCACAAAAATAAAGTCTGACACTGTTTCCACTGTTTCCCCATCCACTTCCCATGAAGTGATGGGACCAGATGCCATGATCTTTGTTTCCTGAATGTTGAGCTTCAAGCCAACCTTTTCACTCTCCTCTTTCACTTTCATCAAGAGGCCTTTGAGTTCCTCTTCACTTTCTGTCATAAGGGTGGTGTCATCTGCATATTTATTCTAAATTCTGTTCAGGTGGCACTAGTGGTAAAGAATCTGCCTGCCAATTCAGGCGACACAAAAGCCACAAGTTCAATCCCTGTATTGGGAAGATCCCCAGGAGAAGGAAATGGCAACCCACTCCAATATTCTTGCCTGAAAAATTCCATGGACAGAGGAGCCTGGCGGGCTGCAATCCATGAGGTCACAAAGATTTGGACATGACTGAGCGTGCACACACACTCACTCTGTTCAGACTGCATTTGAAATAGCCAATATGGTTTAGGCAGAGTTCAAAGAGTTATATGAACATTAAAAGGTGAATTTGGGCTGGGAGAGCCACAAAGTTGAGTAGTGGACCCTATTTGTATTCCTGGAGTAAAACTGTGTTCTTTCCAACAGAAACAGAACTGACATGATGTATGTACGTATATAGGAATAAAAATTGTTTTTAAGGAATTGGTGGTTGTGGAGGCTTGGTTAGACCAAAATTGCAGAATAGACCAGCATGCTGGAGACTTAGGGAAGAGTTCCAGTTTGAGTCCAAAGTGGGTCTGCTGGCAAAATTCCCTCTTCTTCCTGAGAGGTTAGTCTTTTCTATTAAGGCCTTCAATTGACTGGATGAGGCCCTCCCACATTATGGAGAGTATTCTGCTTTCCTCAAAGTCTATATTAAATACTAATATCATCTAAAAAAATCTTCACAGAAACATCCAGAACATCTTTGACCACACATCTGCATACCATCACATGGTCAGGCTAATCATCACAACATTCTTGAATGAATTAATTTAAAAAGAACATTCTTGAATGAATTAATAAGAGACCATTCTTGAGTGAATGAATTCATAAAAAATGAGTGAATAATATGTAGACAGTTGAAGATGTGTATGTATAGCTGGAGAGGAGCAGACTCAGGAAGACTCAAAGTAATGGCTGTGCTTAAATATTTGAGGGACTTGAGATATTAGGTTTAGCTGAAGGCAGGGATGAGTCTTGAGACAGAAAACAAGAGTATAGATAGAAAGTTTGTATCAGAACAATTGTAATTCCTTTGAATGTCATTACCCACGCAGTTACTTTCCTGGTAAGATATCAGTATATTCTTCTGTGAAATAACTGAATAGCTCTAAAGGAAAGATTTCCATATGCTGATATCTGAAAGTCCTCCAGTGCAAGTTACCTCCCAACCCAATCACCCAAAAGTGAAATTCTTATATCAGTAATTTCCCTCATGCTCACAAAGGTTCTGATCAGCATTATAATACTTTATTCTTAAAAACAAATAGGAGGGGAAATAATTATAATCATTTACCTAACATTTAGACACAGTGCTAAGTGATTTACAAGTGTTATTGCATTTCGTCCTCACAACAACTCTGTGAGGTAGGTACTAGAAACCTCCATTTTCCAAATGTGGAAGCTGAAGCATACATTAAGAAACTTTCCCATGGTCACATAGTTTTTATGTGATTAAGCTAAGATTTTAATCCTGACAGGCATACTCATAAGGAAGATATTTTGGGGAGTTATATCAAAAAAACTTCAGATTATAATATATTCACCACTGGGAAGAAAAGAGGAAAAAATCCTAGAGGTTTTATTTTAAAGTGTTTACTTAGGATTGATAATTATATTCCCTAAAGAGGTAATTTTCAATATGAACCTAACAAATAGTTTATGGAGAAAGGCAAAATTTACTGAATATTTTGGCTGGTAATCTGATTTCATATCAGATTAGGACATTGATTCTCAATCTTGGACCTGTGAATGCCAAAGGATACACAAAAGCAATGTGAACCTTTTAAAATTGTTTTCACTATTTCAGAAAGCCTAATGAAATTTCATGTTTGCCTTTACTAAGGATATATAGATTAACCAAAACATCAAGTTTTTGTCTTTGCCTAAATATCAACCCCTTATTTTTATCACTGGATAACTTGTGCCAATAAAAATAGCCTGTTGCTAGGTAGACATTTCTAATTTTTATTTCACCTTATGTTTTTCTTTCTTATCTGTATGCTTTTTCCTCCTTGATTTTATTTTTATTTATTTTATTTTCCCCCTAGTATAAAAAATTGAAGTATATCATACATACAGAAAACGGGGGTCATCATAAGTATACAGCTTTTTGAATTTACAAAGAAACACCAATGCAGCTATCATTCAGAATAAGAAATAGAACATTCCTAGTACTCAGAGACACCCCTTGTACATCCTTCCAGTTGGTAGTGGATGCATGCATATTTTTGTTTAATATAAACGTGGGAATGGTGTAGCTGGGTAATAGTGTATGCATTTGTTTTGCTTTTTCCAGAGTGGCTGTTCAAAATTTACACTCCAACTAGAAATATATGAATGCTATTTTAACCATTGTTTGGTATTAGCATTTTTAATTTTAGCCATTCTAGCAATTATATCTTTTCTTATCTGTGATTTGTCTTTTCACTTTATTAATGCTGCCTTTGATGAATAGGATTGTTAATTTTAAGTGTTAGTAGTTTATCAATCTTTTCCCCTTTGTGTTTAACACTTTTTGTGTCCAATTTAAGACATTTTGTGTACATGAAGGTGATGAGTTATTCCTCTTGAGTTAACTTTTAGAAGTTTTGTTATTCTTTTATAGTTAGATCTATTATTTATTAGGAATTGACTTTTAGAAATGATATGAGGTTTATGTCAGTTTTCATTTCTTAACTAATACCACTTATACTGTTCTGCAATGTAACTTTTAAAACATATATGTAGGCCTGTTTTGAACTCTCTTCCATTCCATTGATTCATGTATTTATCCCTGTGCCAATACAACATTATCTTATTTACTGCAGTTATCTTCATTTTAATCATATACCTCTCCCCCTCTCTTCAAGATTCTCTTGATTTTTTGCCTATGTTGATTTCATAATCATCTTGTTTATTTCCACAAAAAGTCTTCTGGAATTCTTTTGGAATTATGTTGAATCTATAGAAAATTACTGAGAAGTTGACATATTTTCAATATTCACTCCATGAACATGGTTTGTCTCTCTAAATGTTTCAGTTCAGTTCAGTTCAGTCGCTCAGTCGTGTCCGACTCTCCGCGACCCCATGAATCACAGCACCCCAGGCCTCCCTGTCCAACACCAACTCCCGGAGTACACTCAAACTCATGTCCACAGAGTCGGTGATGCCATCCAGCCATCTCATTCTCGGTCGTCCCCTTCTCCTCCCGCCCCCAACCTTTCCCAGCATCAGAGTCTTTTCCAGTGAGTCAACTCGTCGCACGTGGTGGCCAAAGTATTGCAGCTTCAGCTTTAGCATCAGTCCCTCCAATGAACATCCAGGATTGATCTCCTTTAGAATGGACTGGTTGGATCTCCTTGCAGTCCAAGGGACTCTCAAGAGTCTTCTCCAACACAACAGTTCAAAAGCATCGATTCTTCGGCGATCAGCTTTCTTCACAGTCCAACTCTCACATCCATACATGACCACGGGAAAAACCATTGCCTTGACTAGACGGACCTTGGTTGGCAAAGTAATGTCTCTGCTTTTTAATATACTATCAAGGTTGGTCATAACTTTCCTTCCAAGGAGCAAGCGTCTTTTAATTTCATGGCTTCTCTAATTTTTTCCAGCTTGCTTGAAGTGTAATTGACAAATAAAAATGGTATATATTTAGGTTGTAAAGCTTGATTTTTAAGATGTACATGTGATGATTTAATATATATGTACATAAATATTTCAAATAGTGTTCTCTGTAGAGATCTTGTACATCTCTTATAAGTTTTGTTCCTAAGTATTTTATATTTTAATTTTTATTATAAATGTCATTTAAAACATTTTCTATCTTTTTTATGCTGTTGTGTCTAGAAACAATGATTTTTAAAAATTTGACCTCAGATTAAATATTCTCAATTTATCCGTCTTCCTTTGGGTATTCTGCATCATAACAGCAGTTTTATTTCTTCGTTTTCATTACTTACATCCTTTATTTCTTTCTTGTCTGTTGCACTGGCTAGGACTTCCTTTAAATTGTTGAAAAGAAATGATGTTAGCAGCATCCTTATTTAGTTTCTTGTCTCAAGAAGAAAGCTTTCATTACTTCACTTACAAATAAGTATAATGATTGCTGTAGGTTTTTATTTTTTTCTCATAAACTGAACACATTTGTGTCATAAGCTCTCAGATCAAGAAATCAGCCCCACTAAAACTCTTCCCTTACTCATTTCCACTGACTAGTCCCAAGGACTACCACTCTCCTAACTTCTAAATGCTTTAAGCTGTTTTTTTTTAATAAAAATGTTTTTTAATCTGTCTAAAGCAATTCCATTCTATTGCTAGTTTGTCAAAGTGTATTTTTTTAAACTCATGAATTGGTATTGAATTTTATAGAGTGCTGTTCCTGCATCTATTGAGATGATTATATAATTTTTCTCCATCATACTATTACTATGGTAAATTCCGTTGCATTACTAGAATAGACCCTACTTAATCATCCCTTTTATACTATAGAATTTGATGTCCTGATATTTCCTGAGTTCAAGAGTCTTGCATTCATGTTCATGACTAGGATTTGCCTTTAATTTTGCTTTCTTCATTTTGCAAAATTAAAATGTCTTTGTGCAGTTTTAGTATTAATGTTATCCTGGTCTCAAAAAAACATTTGGAGTATTCCTTGGTTTTCTGCTCTATGAAAGATTAGTTGTAATATTGGTGTCATTTCTCTTAAGAATTTGGATGAACTGAAAGATTAGTATACAAAGTTGTCTATGGGATGATTAGAATGGGGGAGGAAATGGAGGCAGGGAATTTCACTGGTTTGTGATGGCTTTGATGGCTAGGTTGGTGGAAAAGAAGGGAAAGGACAAATAATTGCAATACTAACATATTGATTCATGTAGCATTTTATAGCTTAAGAATTGCTTTCCCTTGATCTTTACAGTGGTCTTGTTAAGTAGAAGATGTAAAGAAAGGATGAACTGAAGATAACTGTAAGGTGTTACTGAGGGATTACTATGTCACTGATGTAAGGATGTCAAATTATTTCTATTTTCCTCTTCTTTAAGAAGGATTGCCAAACATATTTGTTATTTATTCCTTGAACCCCTTTTAATGAAAGAAGAAATATAAAAACAAAAGTAAAGAAGTGGAGATCTGTTATCCCTAAAATAATAGGCTTTGAGTACATGGTCACTACATTATCTTCAGATTTCTAAACTTCTATTTATTGTATAGTCTAATAACAAATTTAGATCTTCTTGTGGCAATTATTTCATAGAATAGACCTGGTAGAATAAATGCTAGTATCATACCTTTAACAATTAATTTTTTGATAGATTACTCCTAACATAATACTACATTTTTGGGAAGAGGTATTGGAATAAAGGGCAATGGTGTTGAAAATACTAAGAAAATAATCAGCAAAAGTGGGATATGAACCACTTAAATTATGTAACTGTTTGGGAAAGCAAATGCACAAACAAATCTGTGTAACTAACCTTAAGAGAAGAAAATTGAGAAAGGGGAAATATGGCAGGGAACAAAGTGAATTCTGTTAAAAATGAGAAAGAGTAGGTAAGCAAAAAGCAAAACAAAAACTTGCTTGTTTAAGTTCTATATGTTTGCTAAAATTATTCTAGATATTTCTGTAACAGAGCCATAAAAAAATCTTCTAGTACAGGGTAACCTCATTTAAAGTATTTGTTTCTTTCAGTGAGGAAGACCAGGCACAAAGTTAGGGCAGAATGGCTTCACCTCCACCTCAGGAGTTCCTAGGTTGCCAGCCATAGAAACCAACTCCAGCTAAGGAAGCAGAAAAGAATTTGAATGGTATGTTTTTGAGTGTCTTCCAGAAGGGGCTAGAGACCAGGCTGAGGCAGCAATGGGTGTCTAAGCAGTAGGGTTCACTCATAATCTTGGTAGAGCTCCAGTTCTGGAACTTTATCTTTTCATTCTTAAGCCATTCTACTTCAGATTTAAATTTTGGAGAGTCTCACTGGCTTTGCTTGGATTATTGCCCATCCCTGTTTAGTAGGAAGCCAGGGTATGCTGATTTATAGTCCCAGTAAGAATGCATACAATAGGGAAGAGGGAATTCTCTGGGATTAAATGAGGTGCTAGTATCAAAAGAATTTTCCACAGTTTATTGTGATCCACACAGTCAAAGGCTTTGGCATAGTCAATGAAGCAGAAATAGATATTTTTCTGGAACTCTCTTGCTTTCTCCATGATCCAGCGGATGTTGGCAATTTGATCTCTGGTGCCTCTGCCTTTTCTAAAACCTGCTTGAACATCTGGAAGTTCACGGTTCACATATTGCTGAAGCCTGGCTTGGAGAATTTTGAGCATGACTTTACTAACGTGTGAGATGAGTGCAATTGTGTGTAGTTTGAGCATTCTTTGGCATTGCCTTTCTTTGGGACTGGAATGAAGACTACCCTTTTCCAGTCCTGTGGCCACTGCTGAGTTTTCCAAATTTGCTGGCATATTGAGTGCAGGACTTTCACAGCATCATCTTTTAGGATTTGAAATACTCAACTGGAATTCCATCACCTCCACTAGCTTTGTTCGTAGTGATGCTTTCTGAGGCCCACTTGACTTCACATTCCAAGATGTCTGGCTCTAGGTGAGTGATCATGCCATCATGATTATCTTGGTCATGAAAATATTTTTTGTACAGTTCTTCTGTGTATTCTTGAATACCAGACCACCTGACCTGCCTCTTGAGAAACCTGTATGCAGGTCAGGAAGCAACAGTTAGAACTGGACATGGAACAACAGACTGCTTCCAAATAGGAAAAGGAGTACGTCAAGGCTATATATTGTCACCCTGCTTATTTAACTTCTATGCAGAATACATCATGAGGAATGCTGGGCTGGAAGAAGCACAAGCTGGAATCAAGATTGCTGGGAGAAATATCAATAACCTCAGATATGCAGATGACACTACCCTTATGGCAGAAAGTGAAGAGGAACTCAAAAGTCTCTTGATGAAAATGAGAGAGGAGAGTGAAAAGTTTGGCTTGAAGCTCAACATTCAGGAAACAAAGATCATGGCATCTGGTCCCATCACTTCATGGGAAATAGATGGGGAAACAGTGGAAACAGTGGCAGACTTTATTTTTTGGGGCTCCAAAATCACTGAGGATGGTGATTGCAGCCATGATATTAAAAGATGCTTACTCCTTGGAAGGAAAGTTATGACCAACCTAGATAGCATATTATAAAGCAGAGACATTACTTTGACAACTAAGGTCCGTCTAGTCAAGGCTATGGTTTTTCCCGTGGTCATGTATGGATGTGAGAGTTGGACTGTGAAGAAAGCTGATCGCCGAAGAATTGATGCTTTTGAACTGTGGTGCTGGAGAAGACTCTTGAGAGTCCCTTGGACTGCAAGGAGATCCAACCAGTCCATTCTAAAGGAGATCAATCCTGGGTGTTCATTGGAAGGACTGATGCTAAAGCTGAAACTCCAATACTTTGGCCACCTCATGCGATGAGTTGACTCACTGGAAAAGACTGATGCTGGGAGGGATTGGGGGCAGGAGGAGAAGGGGACGACAGAGAATAAGATGGCTGGATGGTATCACCGACTCTGTGGACATGAGTTTGAGTGAACTCCGGGAGTTGGTGATGGACAGGGAGGCCTGGGGTGCTGTGATTCATGGGGTCACAAAGAGTCAGACGTGACTAAGCGACTGAACTGATTATCAAAAGAAGTAAGAGATGGAGTCTAGAAAGCAAGATTCCCACAGATAAATGTTCATTATGTAGTCCAAATTCACGTATGTGTCTAAGTAAAAGAACTTCTAATTTAGAGATAAAAAAGGTCAAAATAATACTTCTTTTTTGGTTTCTAAGGTAGTTTCTGCTTTTTCCAGCTTCTACTGAATAAGTTGATTAGTTTATAATCAACTGCTTCATGTCAAGCCCTTTTTCTTCTGTTCCCAACTTTCCTTCAGAGGTACAGTTATGTGTAAACAAATTTCCAAAAACTGTGACTTCCAGCTTTAATTTGGCTTCTAAGCAAGGATTTCCCAACTATTCTCTTCCAGTTGTCTTAGCACTGACTGCTTCTGGAATTAAGACTGAAGCTCTCAGATTTCTTTAAACACTGTATGAAAGTGAAAGTTGCTTAGTTGTGTCTGACTGTTTGTGACCCCATGAACTATATATATAGTCCATGGATTTCTCCAGGCCAGAATACTGGAGTGGGCAGTTGGTCCCTTTTCCAGGGGATCTTCCCAACCCAGGTATCAAACCCAGGTCTCCCACACTGCAGACAGATTCTTTATCAGATGAGCCACCAGGGAAGCCCTAAACACTGTATAAATAACCCAGTTTTTGGAGGTTGTTTTCCATATACAGGCTCAAATTAAAGGCTGTTATGAGTCCATGAGCCAAATTATAAAGGATGTTAAAATGTTACTGGAATAGATTAGGAGCATGGCATTAGCTCAGTTTTCACAATGTGGCAAAATCTATATTTGTCTCTTTCCTACCAAAGTAAAAATTATCTTGAAGTAGAAACTGTTACAATTGAGCAGTGCCCATCCATCATGAAGTAAGTTTTGAAACTAATCAAAGAATATAGATTTGAAGAGGAAGCCAAATTGTTTGCTTATCTAAGATAGCCATATACCTATCTGGTTCTTAAGCTGTCTAACAGCTCTTTAACATTGATGCTCCTTGCCTGAAATCATGTGGCGACACAGTGTGATGGTGTGGGAGAGTGGAGACATCACTCAGCACAAGGTCACCTGGCTAGTAATTGCAAAATCTAAATTCAGATTCTAGTCCCATGTAACTCCAAAGCTCATGCTTTTTCTTTCTCCGAGAAGCTTAGAATCTATGTAAAATATGTTATTCACTTTTGTATCTTACTGTTTGACTAAGTAGCTATTACAGAGTGTGATAGGAGGAAGGATTAGTAGAGCAAACTATGTGAGCAAAGGCACAAAGCATGATAGCTCATGTATATTTCACTTAATAACATGTAGTCCAGTGGTTTGAATATAAGAGTATGTCAAAGAGATTATCTGATATCATTTTGAAAGTTATATTGAGGTGGGATCATGAAACCCTTTGATGATTAGGTTATAGGATTTTATATATTTTCAATAGTCAGGGTGAAGCCCCTGAAGATTTTTGACCATTGAAGTGGCAGGATCACAGTTGTGCTGTAGGAATGTTAATTTTGGAAGTAGTAGATAGAATGAACTGGGGGTTAATAGATTAAAGGTAAGGAGACCTGTTCGGTGTTTGCAAGAAATTAAGAGCAAGTACTTGATAATCTAAACTTTGGGATGGATTAGAGTGGAATTGGAAAAGGGGATATACTTTTGATAAATATTTTGCTATCAGACTTTAAGTTAGCAATACCTTGATATGATGGCAGGGAGAGAGGGAAACTTTAATAATCACTTTGAAATTTGAAGCTTAAAAGATTGAGAGAATGACAACATGCCAACCACAAGGAAAAAGTCAAGGAGTAAAACTTTTTTCTGCAAGGTAGGGGAAAATTGGTTTAGTTTGCAGAGATGTTTAGTCAGAGGTCTCAAGGACATCACTGGCAGGGCCTGGAAATGCATGATTGGTCTTTGGAAGAAGGTCAAAGATTGATACAGAAATTTGAGAGGCACTCACATGGGAAACCAGCAAAAGAAAAAAAAATCACTATCTAGAGGTCAGCCGATATATGAATGAATGGTACAGCCTGCATGGAATATAACACAAACTGTTAGTTCCTAACAAGGATTGCCTCTCCATTCCTTGTGACAGCTGGGTGTAGGGATAGAGAATTCTGTACCATACTGTTCTTTCCATCTGGTCTAGAAATACTGGGTGAGCTCTCTGGAGACATTTGTGAAGAATTGATAACTAAATTCAAGGGAGATGAATCCTGTTTATCCTTCTCCTTGTCAGCCTCTCTATTTTTACATTGCCTTTCTTTCACATTCCCCTTCTACCCTACTAGTTTCTGTATTCTCACACTTATTGCTTCAGTACAAATTTCTGGTGGTGTGGTGTACAAGAAAACTAGAATGCATTGCAACATTTGAATGTTGAGTGGAAAGATGAAAGCAATGCATGAGAATAATTTATTATTCTATATTAAAGATCCTAGCATTTCCCTACACTTGAGTTGTACTTTGTATCTTTGATAACTGAATAGCATTCATAGTATTTAGTTGCATTAAGCAAGACATATGAACAAGCTGGACTAGTTAGCATCATGAAAACATGAGACAATTTTTGAGACATGTTTGCCTTAGCAGAATAATAGCATCTTTGTTCAGATGACTATTAGACAAAAATAAAATATTTAAAAGCATAGGAGCTGGGTTTTTAGCTGTCTTAAGTCTACCTTTGTGCTTATTTTTGTTGATATTATGTAAATAACACAGATATTCTGCTTTAAATGTTGCCTTAAAAAAAAGCCAGTGCTGATTTTGACTATTGGAGAGCCTGTCGTGTTTTTCCACTGTGAAACTTGCTCTGTGCTTTCTTTTTAAAAAATTCCTTTTACAAATACAATCCTGAAATGCTTTGTTTCCTTTTTTATGCATAAGAGCATGCTCACTGGAAGCATATTGTGTGTGAAGATTGTCACTTGTTCAATTTTGTGCACTGATGGTGAGCGGGAAATCTTTTTAACCTTCTTCTTTGAAAAAAATGATTTATACAACACCACTTCAGAAATTCACTGTTAACAGTAAAATTACTTCTACAGCTATTACAATGAAGAATAATAGAAAATCTATGTTAAAAATGAATAATGCATTTATTTTCATCTTTGGCTCCACTCCCCCACCAGCTTCTTATTTGGCTACTAAAAGAGATGCAGTAAGATTCCCCAAAAGTGTTATTCTTTTTCTGGAGCTAGTCCAATAGCATGTCAAAAGAATTTTGAAAAGAACATTCACTTATGTATAACAGCTTTGGAATACGTAATAGGATATACTAGTATGCTTTTAAAGGGAGCATGGGTAGATAATGAAGAATATAAAAGAAGTGTGTGAACTACTTTATTGTTGTTCATGATTAAACCAAAATTGTTTGCATGTGAACAGATTTAATTGTTTACAAAATCTACATAACACTATCAATAGAATGGGATAATGGGGGAGGGAGACATGAAAGCTTTCAGCCTGATTATGATTCATAGCTGTTCCTCTAATAAATAGCTCTCCCTAAATATAATCTGAAAAAAAATAGCAATGAAAACAATTTGTTACTTATAGACAACTGAAAATAATTCTATCGATTTTACATTTTAACTGTAGGTTAATCTGAATCAGGGGAATAATGAGAGTTTATATAATGAATAAGGTGTGTCTAGATTCTTCAGGCGGATCAGTGACAGAGTAACTATGTATCTCTTTTTTTAAAGAAATTGCCCTTCTTAAAAATTTGATTTATTATCCAAAAGAAAGTTTCTTTTATGTTATTGTATGAAAAGAATAGGAAAGATATAGCTATCTTTTTTGAGGGGGAGGGTTCCTTAGCAAGTGTTGAGTTTATTACAGTATTCAGTTCTTGGTGCAATCAATATCATCATTTTCTCTCTCTTTTAAAATTTTATTATTATTATTATCTTTTTACAGTTTATAACTTAATACTCAGCTTCTATTTCCAATTCCTTTTATAGGTTTTCCCTTAACAGTGGTCAGATACGTATGGGTCTTCAACAACATGTAGAATTGGGTTGTTTAGGGAATGTGCCTAATTGAGTCCGATTGCTCCAGTCTCTAGTCTCCTATTCTTTGAAATTCTTCTCCTAGTGTCCTCCAGAGGGATGTTTCTAAACTATAAGTTCAATCATGTCAGTTGACTACTTAAGATTCTTGACAGACTTTCCCATTCTTTAGGAGGCTCTTCATAAGTTAAATCCCTGTTTACTCCTCCCAACCATCTCTTATAAAATTTCCCACCTTCCTCACTAAATTTACTAAACTTTTGCTGAACATCCCATGGTGATTCATTATGTTAGCCTTCACACAAATTCTTCTTTTTGTTTGTATTATCTGACACCAACTTTATACCTCACTCCACCTGGCCTTTTCTGGTAGCTCAGATGATAAAGAAACTGCCTGCAGTGTAGGAGACCCATGTTGGATAAATGGGCCAGGAAGATCCCCTGGAGAAGGAAATGGCTACCCACTCAGTATTCTTACCAGGAGAATCCCATGGACAGAGGAGCCTGGCAGACTATAGCCCCTGGATCACAAAGAGTTGGACATGATTGAGTGAATAAGCATGCATGCTACTCTACCTGGAAAATAGTTTTTATTTTTTTGTCTTCGTAACATAATTCAAGTGCTCATCTTATTTTTTATGAATTGTCCTCCATACTTCTATAGGTTGATTTGAGCTGTATCATTTGTCTTTGTGTCTTCACTGTACCTGACATAGAATTTCGTCAAAACACCAGTAACACTTAAAAAAATTTTTTTTCCATGTTTGTGTCTCTTTTCTAAACTCTCTTAGTCAACTTTTTAACCCAAGTAGTGTTTCCAAATTCCCTCCCAAATAATAATCTTTGGGATTCAGGAATGAGAAACTGTAATTCTTAGAAACTCTGGAGTGTTCCTTAAATCATAAGTTGTTCCTAAAATATTTCCAGCAGTCTTTATATGCTATATTATTATTATGAATATCTTGAAAATTTGTTTAATATATGAAAAATATTAAGTTTAGTTGTGTTTATAAAGAACTGTAACCTACAGTGACTAATCAAACACAAGAAAGCACCAGTGAATTGTTACTGGGTTTTTTGAATAAAATAACATTCAAACAACTAACAGTACCACAAAGAACCACATGTCAATAAGAAATTCTGGATAATGATAGTGAAAATGATCCAAAACCTTGAAAACAAATTGGAGTTACAGATAAATAGCCTGGAGACAAGGATTGATAAGAAGCAAGAAAGGTTTAGCAAGGACCTAGAAGAACTAGAAAAGAGTCAATATATAATGTGTAATGCAATAAATGAGATCAAAAACACTATGGAGGGAACCAACAGTAGAATAACGGAGAAGATAGGATAAGTGAGGTAGAAGATAGAATGGTAGAAGTAAATGAAACAGAGGAAAAAAGAAAAAAGAATTAAAAGTAATGAGGACAATCTCAGAGACCTCTGGGACAATGTTAAACGCCCCAACATTCAAATCATAGGAGTCCCAGAAGAAGAAGACAAAAAGAAAGACCATAAGAAAATATTTGAGGAGATAATAGTTGAAAACTTCCCTAAAATGGGGAAGGAAATAATCACCCAAGTCCAAGAAACCCAGGATAAACCCAAGGTGAAACATCCCAAGACACATATTAATCAAATTAACAAACACAAATAACAAATATTAAAAGCAGTAAGGGAAAAACAACAAATAACACACAAGGGGATTCCCATAAGGATAACAGCTGATGGGAGAGTTTCAATAGAAACTCTTCAGGCCAGAAGGGAATGGCAGGACATACTTAAAATGATGAAAGAAAATAACCTACAGCCCAGATTACTGTACCCTGCAAGGATCTCATTCAAATATGAAGGAGAAGTCAAAAGCTTTACAGACAAGCAAGAGCTGAGAGAATTCAGCACCACCAAACTAGCTCTCCAACAAATGCTAAAGGATCTTCTTAAGACAGGAAACACAGAGAGGGTGTATAATCTCTAACCCCAAACAATAAAGTAAATGGCAATGGAATCATACTTAACAATAATTACTTTAAATGTCAATGGGTTGAATGCCCCAACCAAAAGACAAAGCCTGGCTGAATGGATTCAAAAACAAGACCCCTATATATATATTGTCTACCGGAGACCCACCTCAAAACAAGGGACACATACAGACTGAAAGTGAAGGGCTAAAAAGATATTCCATGTAAATAGAGACCAAAAAAAAGGAGGAGTAGCAATATTCATATCAGATAAAATAGACTTTAAAACAAAGGCTGTGAAAAGAGACAAAGATGGACACTATATAATGATCAAAGGATCAATTCAAGATGAAGATATAACAATTATAAATATATATGCACCCAATGTAGGAGCACCATAATATGTGAGACGAATGCTAACAAGTATGAAAGGGGAAATTAAAAATAACACAATAATAGTGGGAGACTTTAATACCCCACTCACACCTATGGATAGATCAACTAAACAGAGAATTAGCAAGGAAACACAAACTTTAAGTGGTACAATAGACCAGTGAGACCTGATAGATCTCTATAGGACATTTCACCCCAAAATAATGAATTTCACCTTTTTCTCAAGTGCACATGAAAACTTCTCCAGGATAGATCACATCCTGGGCCATAAATCTAGCCTTGGTAAGTTAAAAAAAAAAATTGAAATCATTCCAAGCATCTTTTCTGACCACAGTGAAGTAAGATTAGATGTCAATTACAGGAGAAAACTAGTAAAAATTCCAACATATGGAGACTGAACAACACACTGCTGAATAACCAACAAATCACAGAAGAAATAAAAAAATAAAATATGCATAGATATGAATGAAAATGAAAACACAACAACCCCAAACCTATGGGACACTGTAAAAGCAGTGCTAAGGGGAAGGGTCATAGCAATACAGGCTTACCTCAAGAAACAAGAAAAAAGTCAAATAAATAACCTAACTCTACACCTAAAGCAAGCAGAAAAGGAAGAAATGAAGAACCCCAGGGTTAGTAGAAGGAAAGAAATCTTAAAAATTAGGGCAGAAATAAATGCAAAAGAAACAAAAGAGACCATAGCAAAAATCAGCAAAGCCAAAAGCTGGTTCTTTGAGATGGTAAATAAAATAGACAAACCATTAGCCAGACTCATCAAGAAACAAAGGGAGAAAAATCAAATCAAAAAAAGTATAAATGAAAATGGAGAGATCACAACAGACAACACAGAAATACAAAGAATCATGAGACTATTATCAGCAACTATATGCCAATAAAATGGACAACTTGAAAGAAATGGACAAATTCTTAGAAAAGTACAACTTTCCAAAACTGAACCAGGAAGAAATTAAAAATCTTAACAGACCCATCACAAGCACAGAAATTGAAACTGTAATCCGAAATCTTCCAACAAAAAAAAGCCCAGGACCAGACGGCTTCACAGCTGAATTCTACCACAAATTTAGAGAAGAGCTAACACTTATCCTACTCAAACTCTTCCAGAAAATTGCAGAGGAAAGTAAACTTCCAAACTCATTCTATGAGGCCACCATCACTCTAATCCCAAAACCTGACAAAGAGGCCACAAAAAAAGAAAACTACAGGTCAATATCACTGATGAATATAGATACAAAAATCCTTAACAAAATTCTAGCAATCAGAATCCAACAACACGTTAAAACGATCATACATCATGACCAAGTGGCCTTTATCCCAGGGATGCAAGGATTCTTCAACATCCGCAAATCAATCAAGGTAATACACCACATTAACAAGTTGAAAAATAAAAACCATATGATTATCTCAATAGATGCAGAGAAAGCCTTTGACAAAATTCAACATCCATTTATGATAAAAACCCTCCAGAAAGCAGGAATAGATGGAACATACCTCAACATAATAAAAGCTATATATGATAAACCCACAGCAAACATTATCCTCAATGGTGAAAAATTGAAAGCATTTCCCCTAAAGTCAGGAACAACATAAGGGTTCCCACCCTCATCACTACTATTCAACATAGTTTTGGAAGTTTTGGGCACAACGATCAGAGCAGAAAAAGAAGTAAAAGGAATCCAGATTGGAAAAGAAAAGTAAAACTCTCACTGTTTGTAGATGACATGATCCTCTACACAGAAAACCCTAAAGACTCTACCAGAAAATTACTAGAGCTAATCAATGAATATAGTAAAGTTGCAGGATATAAAATCACCACACAGAAATCCCTTGCATTCCTGTACACTAACAATGAGAAAACAGAAAGAGAAATTAAGGAAACAATTCCTTTCACCATTGCAACGAAAAGAATAAAATACTTAGGAATATATCTACCTAAAGAAACAAAAGATCTATATATAGAAAACTATAAAACACTGGTGAAAGAAATCAAAGAGGACACAAATAGATGGAGAAATACACTGGGTTCATGGATAGGAAGAATAAATATAGTGAAAATGAGTATACACTCAAAGCAATCTATAGATTCAATGCAACCCCTATCAAGCTACCAACGGTATTTTTCAGAGAACTAGAACAAATAATTTCACAATTTGTATGGAAATACAAAAAACCTCGAATAGCCAAAGCAATCTTGAGAAAGAAAAATTGAACTGGAGGAATCAACCAGCCTGACTTCAGTCTCTACTACAAGGCCACAGTCATCAAGACAGTATGGTAGTGGCACAAAGACAGAAGTATAGATCGATGGAACAAAGTAGAAAGCCTAGAGATAAATTCATGCACCTATGGACACCTTATTTTTGACAAAGGAGGCAAGAATATACAATGGAGAAAAGACAATCTCTTAACAGCTGGTCAACCAGCACTGGAAGAATGAAACTAAAATACTTTCTAACACCATACACAAAAATAAACTCAAAATGGATTAAAGATCTAAACGTAAGACCAGAAACTGTAAAACTCCTAGAGGAAAACATAGGCAAAATACTCTCTGACATAAACCACAGCAGGATCCTCTATGACTGACCTCCCAGAATATTGGAAATAAAAGCAAAAATAAACAAATGGGACCTAATTGAACTTAAAACCTTCTGCACAACAAAGGAAACTATAAGCAAGGTGAAAAGAACAGCCTTCATAATGGGAGAAAATAATAGCAAACGAAGCAACAGACAAAGAATTAATCTCAAAAATATGCAAGTAGCTCCTGTAGCTCAATTCCAGAAAAATAAATGACCCAATCAAAAAGTGGGCCAAACAACTAAACAGACATTTCTCCAAAGGAGACATACAGATGGCTAACAAACACCTGAAAAGAGGCTCAACATTACTCATTATCAGAGAAATGCACATCAAAACCACAATGAGGTACAATTTCATGCCAGTCAGAATGACTGCTCTCCAAATGTCTACAAGCAATAAATGTTGGAGAGGGTGTGGAGAGAAGGGAACCCTCTTGGTGTTGGTGGGAATGCAAACTAGTACAGCCACTATGGAGAACAGTGTGGAGATTCCTTAAAAACTGGAAATAGAACTGCCATATGACCCAGCAATCGCACTCCTGGGCGTACACACCAAGGAAACCAGAATTGAAAAAGACATGTGTACCCCAGTGTTCATTGCAGCACTGTTTATAATAGCCAGGACATGGAAGCAACCTAGATGTCCATCAGCAGACGAATGGATAAGAAAGCTGTGGTACGTATACAAACTGGAATATTACTCAGCCATTAAAAAGAATACATTTGAGTCAGTTCTAATGAGGTGGATGAAACTGGAGCCTATTGTACAGAGTGAAGTAAGCCAGAAAGAAAAACACCAATACAGTATACTAACACATATATATGGAGTTTAGAAAGATGGTAACAATAACTCTGTATGTGAGACAGCAAAAGAGACACAGGTGTATAGAACAGTCTTTTGGACTCTGTGGCAGAGGGCGAGGGTGGGATGATATGGGAGAATGGCATAGAAACATGTAAATTATCACATGTGAAATGAATCGCCAGTCCAGGTTCGATGCATGATACAGGGTGCTCAGGGCTGGTGCACTGGGATGACCCACAGGGATGGGATGGGGAGGGAGGTGGGTGGGGGATTCAGGATGGGGAACACATGTACACCCGTGGCAGATTCATGTAAATGTATGGCAAAACCAATACAATATTATAAAGTAAAATAAATAAAACTGAGATTAAAAAAAACAACAACAAAGAACCACATGTCAAATTGCCAAAGCAAGGACTTATTTTGCTTCCAAAACTGATTTCTTGAAACACCATTCATAAGAGCTGTGTATTTTATGCACATAAATGTATTTATATCAATATTTACTTTATTTGCAATAGTGATATGCTCAGTATAAAACCGGGTCATGAACATATGCTTAAAAATTTTAATTGCAGTTCAGTTCAGTTGCTCAGTCATATCCGACTCTTTACGACTCCATGAATCACAGCCTTGCCGAGCCTCCCTGTCCATCACCAACTCCCGGAGTTCACTCAGACTCACGTCCATTGAGTCGGTGATGCCATCCAACCATCTCATTCTCTGTCGTTCCCTTCTCCTCCTGCCCCCAATCCCTCTCAGCATCAGAGTCTTTTCTAGTGAGTCAACTCTTCGCATGAGGTGGCCAAAGTATTGGAATTTCAACTTTAACATCAGTCCTTCCAATGAACACCCAGGACTGATCTCCTTTAGAATGGACTGGTTGGATCTCCTTGCATTCCAAGGTAGTATATTCAAATATACAACACAGTGATTCAGTACTTTTACAGGTTATACTCCATTTAAGGTTATTAGGAAAAATGGCTATATGTATTCTTTAATTTACATTATATTAATTCTTGAATTTTTTCAGGTGTTTTTGATTTATTTTAGTGGTGGGGAACTTGGACTAGTGTGTATATCTGTGGCTGATTTAGAGTATGTGAAACTAGCGGAAAAGGATTTTACCACATATAGACTTGTCAAAAGCAAATAAAGCTATTAATTTGAAGTTTGTCATTAACATATTCTCTGCTGAAAAAGAGCAATCAAGCAGATTTAATCTACTCATACAAAATTAACTCTGTCCCTTGAGTCATTTAACATAATTGGGATGTTTCTTCTCGGGGGTATAAAACACTTTGTTATTCTGTAGAGATAAAAAAGGAAGACAGAAATAAGAATCTTATATTTGTGAAAACCTAGAATTATTGATATGTTTTGTGTATTGAAAATTTGAGTTAGATGATAGAGAACTTGGTTTATGTTGAAGTCATATATATGAAACAAAAACTTCAGCAAGAGGATAGGACTTTCAGATTAGTTGGAGATTTAAGATGTATTAGAGACAAGAGATCCAACCAGTCCATTCTAAAGGAGATCAATCCTGGGTGTTCATTGGAAGGACTGATGCTAAAGCTGAAACTGCAATACTTTGGCCACCTCATGTGACGAGAGTTGACTCACTGGAAAAGACTCTGATGCTGGGAAAGGTTGGGGGTGGGAGGAGACGGGGACGACAGAGAATGAGATAACTGGATGGCATCACTGACTCTGTGGACATGAGTTTGAGTGAACTCCGGGAGTTGGTGATGGACAGGGGGGCCTGGCGTGCTGTGATTCATGGGGTCGCGGAGAGTCGGACACGACTGAGCGACTGAACTGAACTGAACTGAACAGAGACAAGAAAGTTTATAAAACATAAATAACTGAGAGATGATGACTGGACATTAAAAAAAATAAACCAGTTATTTAAAATATAATTAAAATGATTATTTCATGAGGTAAGAAAAAAATACAAAGAGAAATGAGAGAAAAAAGATGTATTGATATATTTGGGAATCTAACATTCTAGTCATAGATGTTCTAGAAAGGGAAAATAAATAGAAAAAACAATAATAAAAGCAAAATAAAGTAACATTTCCCTGAAATGAAGACAAATTTAAATCTTTCATTGGAAGTCAGAGAGTGTTGTTGACCTGAAACAAATAAACTGCTAGTTATTTCTGTAACAAAATGGATTTATTTGGGATCAACAAAGTATTGGAATTTGGGGATGAACTTGCCTGGTGGCTCAGTCAGTAAAGAATCTGCCTGCGGTGCAGGAGACCTGGGTTTGAGCCCTGGTTTGGGAAGATCCCCTGGAGGAGGACATGGCAACCCATTCTAGCATTCTTGCCTGGAGAATCCCCAAGGACAGAGGATCCTGGCAGACTTCAGGCCATGGGGTCACAGAGTTGGACACGACTGAGCCACTGAGCACAGCAAAACCATGGTGAGATACACATTCAAGTCCCATACAGCAGAGAGAGGAGAAATCTTTTGAAGAGGTAAAAAGGAAACTGAGAGGTGTATAGTAAACAGAGTCCATTGAAGGAACTGAAATTTGGAAATATAGTGGCTTTTCATCGGTCGAGCTCTTTCAGGCAAGAAGAAGAAATGCTTTTCCTTTTGGGCTGTGTTATCATCAAAGGTCCATCTAGTCAAAGCTATGGTGTTTCCAGTAGTCATGTATGGATGTGAGAGTTGGACTATAAAGAAAGCTGAGCGTCGAAGAATTGATGCTTTTAAACTGTGGTGTTGGAGAAAACACTTGAGAGTTCCTTGGACTGCAAGGAGATCCAACCAGTCCATCCTAAAGGAAATCAGTCCTGAATATTCATTGGAAGGACTGATGCTGAGGCTGAAACTCCAATACTTTGGCCACTTGAAGAACTGACTCATTAGAAAAGACCCTGATGCTGGGAAAGATTGAAGGCAGGAGGAGAAAGGGACGACAGGGGATGAGATGGTTGGATGGCGTCACCGATGCGATGGACATGAATTTGAGTAAACTCTGGGAGTTGGTGATGGACAGGGAAGTCTGGCGTGCTGTAGTCCATGGGGTCACAAAGAATTGGACACGACTGAGCGACTGACCTGAACTGAACTGATCATCATAGAGTATGAGAGCTCCCCCTTCTGGTCTCTTGTCTGTTCCAAATTGAGGGTTCTTAGTTTTTCAGTGTTAACAAAAACTATTGTGAGAAAAAAAACCTACTCTCAGATATATCCCAGTGGAATTTCTGAATTCTATGGACAGAGTCATTTTGTAAGATTTTAGATTGCAAAAGCAGGTACTGTCTTTTCAGTCTAAAAGGAAAAAGAATCAAATTGACATTGTTCTTCTTGTCTGTAACAGTAAATGCTAAATGATAGTGGAGCCGTGTATTCAGAGTTCCACAGGAAAAATACTCTGACAGTATTACATGCGTTCAACTTACAGATGTGTAACTATTTTTAATGGTACTGCGATATTGTGACTTGTAATGAGAAATTTTTATATATATATTTGTTTTTTGTCCAGTTTCTGTGGCAGAGCTCCTAAAATCCTAGGAATTTCCTAAGAGATAAGAGCAATAAAGGTATCTTGTGTGATGTTAATGAGGTGACTCTTGGACTGCACCTGAGGATAGGGGATAGTTACAAGGAGACCCAACCAAATAGTTAGAGAGTTTAACTTGCAGTACTATCTCTGTGACCTCAGAGAAGGGGAGAGGGGCTAGAGGAACCAATCTCTAATGGCCAGTGATTTAATCAATCATGCTTATGTAATGAAGCCTTCATAAAATCCCACAAAGGACTGAATTTAGAGAGCTTCCAGGTTGGTGAATATGGGGAAACTGGGGAGAGTGCTGTACCTGGAGAGAGCCTGGAAATTCTATGTCCTTTCCCCTCTGTATCTCTTTAGCTGGCTGTTTCTGAGCTATATCCTTTTATAATAAACCAGTTATCTAGTAAGTGAAATGAGTTCTGAGTTCTGTGAACTGCTCTAGCAAATTAGCTGAAGCCAAGGAGGGAGTTGTAGGAATGAACCTCTGAATTATAGCCAGTTGGACAGAAGTATAGGTAACAACCCGGCCTTGTGATCTCCAGTTTGTAGCTGGTTGGTCAGAAGCACAGTAACAACCTGGGCTTTGGATTGGCACCTGTAGTGGAGGGCAGTCTTGTGGGACAGAGGTCTTCACTTGTGGAATATTATGCTATCTCTGGGTAGATAGTGTCAGAATTGAGTTGAATTAAGTTGAATTCTCAGATACCTTGCTGGTGTCCAAAAATTGTTTGGTATTGTACAGGAAGCCCTCCTCCCCCTACCTTCACACACATTGGACTTGGATGCAGGAACTCAAGAAGGGCACCAAGACAGACGTTTCAGACAAAATTCCTAAAGAAAGTTCTTTGGCCAAATGAGCTTGAATCAGAATAATATCTCAAGTAAAGGAAAGATTAATTTATATAACTGAAATAATTAGAATTTCTTATATCATGAGGTATAAATCTTATAATTTTTTTTTCAGTTTTTATTACCACTGTGTTCTATAGAAATTTTATTTTCTGGTGGATGAGCAGCATGCTCTTTAATAATATCTAATTCTAATTCTATGTGTTTTTACTTTCTATTATTAAAATAGTTACATTCAAACTATTAAGACTTATTTCTGCTTATTTTGTTTAAATAAAATCCATTGAAAAGAAACTACATAGTTGTAAAATAATGATGAATTTTCAGTCTTTACATCTCTGTGGTTAGAATCCAAATCAAGAAAATAGAATTTTAATAGGACTCCAGAAACCCCAATTGTGCTGTATTCTAGTTACTATTCCCTCTAAATGTAATTATTGTCTTGACTTCTAACACAACATATTAGATTTCCTCATTTTGAACTTGTTCAGATGGAACTTTTATATATTTTTTTGTATAAAGTATTTTATATATGACTTTTGAGAGCTCAGTTTAATGTTTGTAGAACTCATTCATTTGTGGAGAATAACAATAATATATTCCTTTTCATTGCTGTGTAGTATTCTGCTTTGTGAATATACTCCAGCTTATTCTTTGTCTACAATTGATGGTTAGTCTTTTTGCTATTGTGAATAGTATATGCTTGTACATGTCTTTTGATGTGTAAGTGCTAAGTTGCTTCAGTTGTGTCTGACTCTTTGTGACCCCATGGACCGTAGCCTGCCAGGCTCCTCTGTCCATGGAATTCTCCAGGCAAGAATACTGGAGTGGGTTGCTGTGTCCTCCTCCAGGGGATCTTCCGAACCCAAGACTAGAACCCACATCTCTTCTGTCTTCTTCATTGGCAGGAAGGTTCTTTACCACTGCTGCTGCTGCTGCTAAGTCACTTCAGTCGTGTCCAACTCTGTGTGACCCCATAGACGGAAGCCCACCAGGCTCCCCCGTCCCTGGGATTCTCCAGGCAAGAACACTGGAGTGGGTTGCCATTTCCTTCTCCAATGTGTGAAAGTGGAAAGTGAAAAGTGAAAGTGAAGTTGCTCAGTCGTGTCCGACCCTTAGCGACCCCACGGACTGCAGCCTACCAGGCTCCTCCATCCATGGGATTTTCTAGGCAATAGTACTGGAGTGGCTTGCCAAACCACCTAATTTTTAAACTGCTAGTCATAGGCTGTACATATGAGAATTTTTAATAAATATTGTTAAATAACTTTTCAGTGTTTATACCAATTTACATTTCTACTAGCAGCATATGAAAATTCCAGTTTCTTCACATCCTTGCAAACACTTAGTTTTCATTTTACTCATTCTGGTAGATGTACAGTGATATTTAATTTGATATTAATTTGTGTTTTTTGTAATGACTAATGAAGTTGAACAACTCTGTGTGTGTGTTTGTGTGAGACAAGGGACTTGTAACCAAACATGTAAAGAACTCCTAAAAATCAATTTAAAAAATTTAGTGGCACACAACCCAATACAAAATGGACAAATATTGAACAGGCATTTCCAAAAACTAGATACTAAATAGACACACACTGGTTTAGGTCTTCATTTTTGTTGGTCTTGTCTGTTTGAAAATCTCATTCTCATGTTACATTCAAAGCTTTCTGCCTTTGTGTGAGCAGTTTGGTGTGGAGGGGAATGTGGAGATAGCACTCATACCCTCACCTTCCTGTTCCCTCTGCCTCTGAATCCCTTCTTCACTTTGCTAGGAGGAAGGCAACAGGGCAAAGATGTCTTCTTATATTAACACAATGTGATAGCCTATGGCAAGGTTTATGACCCCTTTTCCCATGTCCTTACTCCTAAATTGGTTTGTCCATAGCTTTCCACAGATAAATACTGCCACACCCAGGAGGTAGCCTCAGTCTGTATTCCTTTCAGTTCAGTTCAGTTGCACAGTGGTGTCCAACAATTTGTGACCTCATGGACTGCAGCACACAGGCTTCCCTGTCCATCACCAACTCCTGGAGCTTTCTCAAACTCGTGTCCATCGAGGAGGTGATGCCATCCAACCATCTCATCTTTTGTCGTCCCCTTCTCCTCCTAGCTTCAATCTTACCCAGCATCAGGGTCTTTCCCAGTGAGCCAGTTCTTTGCATGAGGTGGCCAAAGTACTGGAGCCTCCTTCAGCATCAGTCCTTCCAATGAATATTCAGGATCGATTTCCTTTACAATTGACTGGTTTGATCTCCTTGCAGTCCAAGGGACTCTCAAGAGTTTTCTCTAACACCACAGTTCAGAAGCATCAATTCTTTGGTGCTCAGCTTTCTTTATGATCCAACTCTCACATCCATATATGACTACTGGAAAAACCATAGCTTTGACTAGACGGACCTTTCTTGGCATAGTAATGTCTCTGCTTTTTGACACTCTGTCTAGGTTTGTCACAGCTTTTCTTCCAAGGAGCAAGCGTCTTTAATTTCATGGCTGCAGTCATCATCTTCAGTGATTTTGGAGTCCAAGAAAATAAACTGTCACTGTCCATTGTTTCAAGGCTTCCCTGATAACTCAGTTGGTAAAGAATCCACCTGCAATGCAGGGGACCCTGGTTCAATTCCTGAGTTGGGAAGATCACTGGAGAAGGGATGGGCTGGAGAAGGGATGCACTGGAGAAGGGATGGGCTACCCACTCCAGTATTCTTGGGGTTCCCTTGTGGCTCAGCTGGTGAAGAATCTGCTTGCAATGCAGCAGACCTGGGTTTGATTCCTGGGTTGCGAAGATCTCCTGGAGATGGGAAAGGCTACCACTCCAGTATTCTGGCCTAAGGAATTGTTCCCCATCTATTTGCCATGAAGTGATGGGACCAGATGCCATGATCTTAGTTTTTTGAATGTTGAGTTTTAAGCCAGCTTTTTCACTCTCCTGTTTCACTTTCATCAAGAGGCTCTTTAGTTCCTCTTTGCTCTTTGTTGTAAGGGTAGTGTCATCTGCATATCTGAGGTTATTGATATTTCTTCCGGCAATCTTGATTCCAGCTTGTGCTTCATCCAGCCCGACATTTCACATGATCTACTCTGCATATAAGGTAAATAAGCAGGATGACGATATACAGCCTTGTCGTACTCCTTTCCCAGTTTTGAACCAGTCTGTTCAAAATTGATGACTGAAGTGACTGAGCTCATCCCCTATGTTGTGTGATAGAGTAGCCATTATCCACATGAGGTTATCAAGCACTTGAAATATGGCTAGTTCTAATTGCAGTGTGCTGTAATGTAAAATAGACACTGATTTTGTAAGCAGTGCAAAATGTAAAAATACGTCAATAATTTTTACATCAGTTACATGTTGAAATTCTCTTTGGATATTCTCAGTTAAATAAAATATACAAAAATTAATCACTTAAAAATTTTTTTAATGTGGCTACTAGAACATTTAAATTTACATGTATGGCTCACATTATTCCATATTCATTACACCCATATGAGACACTTTTAGCCCATGATAATAAAATTACATCATCACTATGGAGATGAGAACTTAACTTACAGCATGTGTACATGTCCAGTTCATCCAAAGGTGGAAGCAAACTATAAAGATACAAATTGAAAATGAGGGCTTTGTTTTCATCGCCTGAAAATTATCTGATATATAAGAAGACCATTCCTACATACTCTGACCATGCTTGAGGCATTCAGTGCATATTTTGTACGTTTTTATATCTGGAGCCTTGGGGTGATCTCAAGTGTCTAGAGTCAGGTAAGAATCAAGGAAAGCTGTATGTTTTATGTGCCTTGAAGATTTGTCCCATAGGTTGGTAGAGGGTATAATGATGATCAGTTTGTGGAGTAGTTGTGTTTAAGTCTGATTTGCTATACATGAGAATATTGGCCAGAGAAACTCAGACTTTATTTAGTTTATTTAGGTATAGTGTTAAATATGTGAGAGCTTAGGGAACACAGTATTCTCACTAATGAACATCCAGGTTATTTGAAACTTCTGTGGAAAACCTATTTTTTCATATTTGTTCTGAAACATATTAATCCAATTTGAAATATTAGTACAAATAGTATAACAACAGAAATTAAATCTTTGGTAATTGGGGCTCTCTTATTGTCTCAGACCATTCATTGTGGGCACAAATTCTCACATTCAGAATTGAAAACATAGATAAGTCTGTATCAGAGATGGAATTGAGTGTGTATTAGACTAAGACCAAAGACCTATAAATTTCCTTTTTTTGGGGAATAAATATGTAATAATATTAAAATAGGTAGCAAAATTTTAAATTAAGGTTTTACTAGGGAGGTCTGGGTCTGGCTTATTTATAATCTTTCAAATGTGTGTAGATGTTCTATGGATATGTGGATGTGTGCCTAAGGCAGTCAAATATATTTATGTGTATGCTAAATTTCTATTCTAAACATCCTTGTTTAAAAAAAGATGTATCCATATTTATTCTGTTTAGGAAAGAAGATATGCACTGAATATGTTTTCCCCATGCTTCTATTATAATTAATTCCTTTTTTTTAAAATAGTGAGGAACTGAGAGGGTATAGGTAAATGAAATCTACAGACCTTTAATCTTATTTTAGTTATAAATATCAGTATCTTTCCCTACTAAATATTTATAAGGTCTAATAACATACAGGAAATTTGAAAATAATTTGAGTTAATTTACAGTATTTTCTCATGTCTTTTCCATTCTTTGCCAAAGGTATTCCTGGGCAACATAGTATGCTAGTCAGCTTTAACTGAAACTTGACTTTCCCCAAGGGACACCAGTGCCCTTGCAGTTCTCTCTAATGAAGATATCTCATAATCCATGCATTTCACTCATGCATGTAGAAACCTCAGTCATTCTTTGGCTCTTATCCTATTCATATGGGTGCCACATCCATTAGGTTTTATTTTAGGCATATTGATATCTGCTAGAATTTTTTACCTCTTCTCTACCTCTGTATCTCCACTAGTTCCATTTTTTTGGTTTCTTCCTCAGATTGTTAAAACAGACTGCTAACTTGACTCCCTAAAACCAATTTGTTCACTCTCTTCACCTTCCTGTCACAAGAACTCTCCAATAACACTGACCCAACCCGGAAACATGCTTAGTATCTTTCTGATAACCTCTTGGTCCAAGTTGCTTAGAATAGATGAAACTATTGGGCATGTTATAAGGCTCTTCACAATCTGGAGCAAACCTATCTTTTCTCCCTATTTTATTGTTTATAAAAATTTTTCCATGAAAAATAACTTGATAATTTTGACTATTAAAGCAATTCAGAGGTAATTAGTTATTTTTGCATGCATTTTCCTATGTTAATGTAGATATTTATCATCAGTACAGTGGTAATGATAATAGTCTCTGTCTTATAGTTATGTGGATGTAAATGAGTTAATGTAGGTAAAACATTTAGGGCATTGACTCACACAATATTATGCAACTTGTTTTTTTTCATTTAATATGTTTTCAAGGTCAATATGTATAGGTCAAATATTTTTTTTAACAGTTGCATGATCCACAGTGTAGATGAATCCTGATTAATTTTTCCCTTTTTTATGAGCTATCTCTTCTTTACTTTTTAAAATTATACACGTTTTTGTGCCTGTAGTCTTCATATTAATACTTTTTTTCCATAGACATGTGGAGAAATTTGCAGGAAAAAATGGTGAAGTGAAGGAATTATAGGATCTACTACCACCAATTATAAATAATACTAAAAAATCTGATTCTAGTGCCAGGGTAGATAAATTGGATACTTCAAGATAACCCCTAAAATAGATCAGCAGTAAATATAGGCATACCTTCAAGATATTGTGAGCTTTGTTCCAGACCACTTCAATGAAGCAAATATTGCAATAAAGTGAGTCACATGGATATTTTTGTTTCCTAGTGCATACAGAAGTTATATTTATACCATGCTGTAGTCTCTTAAGTGTATAGTACCATTATGTTAAAAAAGTTGTGGACATACCTTAATTAAAACATACGTTATTTTTAGTAAATAATAACAATCATCTGAGCTTTCAGCAGGTTGTAATCTTTTGGCTGGTGGAAGGTCTTGTCTTGATATTGATAGCTGCTGACTATTTGGGTGGTGGTTGCTGAAGGTTGGGGTGGCTATGGCAATTTCATAAAATAACACAACAATGAAGTTTGCCCTATCTATTAATTCCTTCTTTGAATGGTTTCTTTGTAGCAGGGGGTGTTGTTTTACACACATCAGAACCTCTTTCAATATAAAAGTCAATCCTCTCAAACCCTGTTGCTGCTTCATTAACTGTTTTTGTGGTATTCTAAATTCTTTGAAGACTTTTAACATTCTTCACAGTGCCTTCATCAGAATAGATTCTATCTCAAGAAACCACATCTTTGGCGCATTCACAAGAACCAGCTCCTTAAATGTTCAAAGTCTATCATGAGATTGCAGCAATTTGGTCATCTCTTTGGGCTCCACTTTTAGTTCTCTTGCTATTTCCACCACATTTGCAGTTACTTCTTCACTGAAGTATGAGTATAAATTATGAGGCCCTCAAAGACATCCATGAGGGTTGAAGTCACCTGCTTCCAAAATCCAGTTAGTGTTGATATTTTTACTTTGTCCCATCAAGCACAAATGTCCTTAATGGCATCCAGAAGGGTAAATTGCTTTCAGAAGGTTTTAATTTGACTTTGTCCAGATCCATCAGAGAAATCATTATCTATAATGATAGTAGCTACAGCATTACATAATGCAGCTACAGCATTACAAAATGTATCTTAAATAGTAAGACTTAAAAATTAAAATCACTCCTTGATCTGTGGGCTACAAAATGGATGTTGTGTTGGCAGGTGTGAAAACAACATTAATCTCATTGTATATCTCCATCAGAGGTCTTGGGTGACTGACCAGATGTATTGCCATTGAGCAGTAATATTGGAAAGGAGTATTTTTCCTGAGTAATAAGTAGGCTTGTTGTGCTGTCATCCAGGCTTTCTTGTTCCATGTATAGAGCATAGAGGAGAATTTAGCATAATTCTTAAGGGCCTAGGATTTTCAGAATGATAAATTTATTTTTAATTAATTAATTTATTTTTAAAATTGAAGTATAGTTGATTTACAATTGCTTTCAATTTTGAGTCACCAGCTGCATTAGCTCCTAACAAGAGAGTCAGTCTGTCCTTTGAAGCTTTAAAGCCAGACTCTGACTTCTCTCTAGCTATGAAAGTTTTAGATGGCATTGTATTCTAATGTAAGGCTGTTTTGTCTACATCAAAAAATCTGTTTTTACTGTGCTTCCCCTGTGGCTCAGCGGGTAAAGAATCCACTTGCAATGAGGGAAACCTGGGTTTGGTCCCTGGATTGGGAAGATCCCCTGGAGAAGGAAAATGCTACCTACTCACTCCAGTATTCTGGCCTGGAGAATTCCATGGACTGTATAGTCCATGGGGTCGCAAAGAGTTGAACACTACTGAGCTACCTTCACTATCACTGTAGCCATGTTATTTAATTATTTTAATTATATCTTCTGGATAACTTGCTGCAGCTTCTACATTAGCACTTGCTTCATCTTGCACTTTTATGTGATGTGCTTTTATGTGCTTCTTTCTTCAAATTGTAGTTTTCTGAGGGGCAGTGCTGGCCTTGACTGTGGTTGTGAGTCCTAACAATGCCCAAGTTGTCATAGTTACCTTGGCCAGGGGTATCAAGTAGTTGATGGTTCAGGAGGCATTGCTGACAAGCTTGAGAGAGATGACATTATTTCTCATAGTTTATGCCCATCACAAACATGGGGGCATGTGGAATCCTCATGGAGCAAGGCTCAAACCCATGTCCCCTTCATTGGCAGGTATATTCTTAACTTCTGGACCACCAGGGAAGTCCTTTTCTTGATTGTAAGGGGAATGCATTCAGTCTTTTATAATTAAGATGATGTTAGCTATAATTTTTTATAGATGTCTTTTATCAGTTCAGTTCAGTTCAGTTGCTCAGTCATGTCCAACTCTTTGTGACCCCATGGACTGCAGCATGCCAGGCTTCCCTGTCCATCACCAACTCCTGGAACTTGCTCAAGCTCATGTCCATTAAGTAGGTGATGCCATCCAACCATCTCAGCCTCTGTCATTCCCTTCTCCTCTTGCCTTCAATCTTTCCCAGCATCAGGGTCTTTTCCAAGGAGTCAGTTCTTCACATCAGGTGGCCAAAGTATTGGAGTTTCAGCTTCAGCATCAGTCCTTCCAATGAATATTCAGGACTGATTTCCTTTAGGATGGACTGGTTGGATCTCCTTGCAGTCCAAGGGACTCTCAAGAGTCTTCTCCAACACCACAGTTCAAAACCATCAATTGTTCAGCGCTCAACTTTCTTTATAGTCCAACTCTCACATCCATACATGACTACTGGAAAAACCTTACATAGCTTTGACTAGATAGACTTTTGTTGGCAAAGTAATGTCTCTGCTTTTTAATATGCTGTGTAGATTGGTCATAACTTTTCTTCCAAGGAGCAAGCATCTTTTAATTTCATGGCTGCAGTCACCATCTTCAGTGATTTTGGAGCCCCCCAAAATAAAGTCTGTCACTGTTTCCATTGTTTCCCCATCTATTTGCCATGAAGTGATGGGACTGGATGCCATGATCTTAGTTTTCTGAATGTTGAGTTTTAACCCAACTTTTTCACTCTCTCACTTTTATCAAGAGGCTCTTTAGTTCGTCTTTGCTTTCCACCATAAGGGTGGTGTCATCTGCATATCTGAGGTTACTGATACTTCTCCTGACAATCTTGATTCCAGCTTGTGCTTCATCCAGTCCAGCATTTTGCATAACGCACTCTGCATATAAGGTAAATAGGCAGGGTTCAATATATAGCCTTGATGTACTTCTTTCCCTATTTGAAACCAGTCTGTTGTTCCATGGCCAGTTCTAACTGGTGCTTCTTGACCTGCATACAGATTTCAGGAGGCAGGTCAGATGGTCTGGTATTCCCATTTCTTTAAGAATTTTCCACAGTTTGTTGTGATCCACATAGTCAGAGGCTTTGGCATAGTCAATAAAGCAAAAGTAGACATTTTTCTGGAACTCTCTTGCTTTTTTGATGATCCAGTGGATGTCGGCAGTTTGATCTCTGGTTCCCAGGAATCAAACTGGGGTTTGCTGCCTTGCAGGCAGATTCTTTACCAACTGAGCTATAAGGGAAGCCCTGTGTATCTCTATATTTAAAGCTAATTTTTTTGTAGTGAGCATACAGTTGGGTCTTACTTTCTTTAATCCAGACTGATTTTTTTTTAAACTGGGGTGATTAGATAATTAATAGTTATAGTAATTGTTGATGTGGTTATTTTTGTCATTGATATGGTTAAATCTATCATCTAACAGTTTCGTTTGTATTTGTATCAAATCTTCCTTGTTTCTCTCTTCTGCTTTTTTGTTCTTTTGCCTCTTGAATTATTATTTTTTTTGATTTCACATTATTTTATATGAGTACATTGCATTTGTTTTAACACTTGTTTTTACCTGTGGCTTATTTATTCATTAAAAATAATCAATTATTTTATTTATAATTTAGCATATATTTGTTAAATAACTCTTGTATTCAATATTTAGAGGAAAATTATTGGAGCAGGTGAATCTTGATCTAGGCTTTGGAAGAATGGTAAGATATGCTTTGTTAGAAAATCTATCGTACGTTAGAAGAAGGGCATGAGTAAAGGCACAAAGGTGAAAATTAATAGGGCAAGATGGGTAAATTAGCAAGAGAAACAAAGGTATAAAAATTTTAAGAACATAATAGGAGACTAAAAATGCTTCAAGGATTGATTTAGAAGAAAAAAGATTGCTAAAAGTCTAACAATCTTAATGAAATTGTAAAACATATTCATGTCATAACTTTCTGGGTTTAACTGTCACTTTTTTTTATTCTCAGGAGGTAAGCTACCACTAAAGAAAATAAACCACTAGACTGAAATGAAGTTAAGATAAAAATAAAGTTAAAATCTTACAACTGACTAGTTATATTTGATCATTAATTTCCTCAAGACCTTCTTTATTACCAAATAGTTTAATTCTTATCTCACTTCTTTTTTTTTTTTTGGACAGTTTCTTGTTTTAAATTGTATAATGCTTTCTCTTGGTTTTATTTACTCTTGGACAACTCTTAGTGTTCTTCATGTAACTTTTTCCCCATGTTGGACCCTAAAGTATTGTTAATTATCCATGGTTCTATTGCTGGGCCCATATTATTCTTTCTTTCTTTTTTTCCTCACAATATACTTTCATATAGGTTCTCTGACCATTTCAGTGAGTGCTGGGAAGTTTTAAGATTTTGAGTTGCCTTGAACTTGGAACAATCTACCTGACTTAGGTTTGATTTTTTTTTTTTCATCTAGGGATTGATATTTTGGCTAATATCAACATTTAAGAGAAGGTTTCACCTTGCCTTCATATACAGATTTTCCACTGAGGTATTTGAGCCTGATGACCTCTCTCCTAGGAGGTTACCATATTGATGCTGGACTTAGCGTGGATGCATAATGCACCACAGCCCAGAACTCCTGGGTTCAAGTAGTCCTCCAGCCTCAACTTCCTGAATAGCTGAGTTTACAGGTGCATGCCACCATGCCCAGCTGATGGCCTCTCTCTTAGAGAGTCTGAAATCAGCACTCCCTTGGTTTTATCTTCTATCTAACAATTTGTTGAACAAACATAGCAAATATAATAGATGCTAGTGCTGTGTTCAACTGCTGCCCTAAGTGGTTTATGAGTACTGATTCATTTGATCCTCACAACATTGTAAGGTAGTAGTACTATTATCATATCATCTCTATTTTGCAGACAAGGAATTAAATTAACCTCAGAGAGGTTAAATACTTTATCCAGGGCTACCCCCACAAGTAATGGAGCCAGGTTTTTGAAATCAGGTTGTCTAACTTAAGAACCATGCTTCTAACTAGATATTTTCATAGTTTTCTGGAGATCCTTACTTTTATGTAAGTATGTCAGATACTTGAAATTTAATGTTTCCAAGCCTGAAGTCATTGTTTGCTTTCCATCTGCACTGTCTTCCTCCAGCGGATTTGCCTTTCTTTTCACATCTTAGTTAATGTCATTTCCCTTCCGGTCATTTAGACATTTAATTTGAGTGATTCTGTGCTAACTATTGTACTTTTTCCTTCCTTCAGTTGATCCCTGCATCTTATTGGTTTGACTTTTTATAACTGTCAAATAAGAACATTCTACTCATTTTCATTGTTTAAATTTAGTTGTGATCTCTCATTTGGAACAGCTATTTATTCTCTTCTCAGAGATGTTTGTGTGCTCTCTGGTACCTTGATTATCTCACTAGTCTGCTTGTTAGTTTATGTGTCTCTCTTCTCCATTAGACTCTGCTCTTGTAAAGAAGTACCTTGAATTATGACTTTGCACTCTCAGTACTTAGCTTAATATGTGACATACAGTTGGTACACAATAAATATTTTGTGAATACATGAATTTGTTTGTCATTAGATGTTAGTTTTGATGGCTTTGATAACATCAGATAGTTTTTTTGGGAGATTTACTTTTGGAAAACTGTGTTTCAATGCCTATTTTTTTAAAACTATAGTTTCTATAATTATAGTATCAAGGATAAAATGGAATCTTTCTTATATGTTATCTTCAAAATATATTGTATAGTAAAATAACTTCAAAATGATTAGACTCTTTTTATGGTTTGTGATAATCAAATCTAATTATATTTTCAAGGGTGAAATAGGTTTTATATTCTCTTGGTAGCAATGGAACAGCAAGAAGTGTTTATATTCTTTCCATATGCAAAAATATAACTTATGTAAACCACTGCCATCTCAGAATGAGTGTTTGAAAAGGAGAAGGCAGGTGACTTACATCTTTCTTCTTGATAAAGAATATAATAGTTGCATGTTAATTGCATCCAATATTTAAGTAATGACTGAAAGTGACAGGGAATTTTGGGGACCAAATTTAAGGTATACCAGGGGTTCTGCATTTGCTAATAATTTCTAGCGGTAGCTATATTCACTAATAATTTATCTGCATCAAATAAATGAATAAAGATGTTGTTCTGAGGTGAGTGCAGGAAAGGTGGCAGTTGTTTTCTACACAAGTAAAATCCTCATATGAAACATGCTGCTGACTGTGAGACTGTCAGGCTTCCTTTTGTTTTGAAAAGCACAGTTCTGCTCCCCTGTTAACGGTGTGCTTGTGCTTTATTTGCAGCATCTGGCGAGGCCCCAATGTGAACTGCACAGACAGTTCGGGTTACACGGCTTTACACCATGCAGCCTTAAATGGACATAAGTAAGTGCCACTTATTTGGACTGGAATCTGTGTGTATTTAGTTACATGTGATGAAGTTAATTATGTCTGATGGTTCCTGTCTCATGGTGCCATGAGTCCCCTGGGCTTAGATGAATGTGGAAAAGCACCAGGTGTTCAACACTTGACATGTTCAAAGTGGTAGGAATGTTGCTGAGGATGAGTACGTGCAGAGTGCAGATCAAGTCAAAGATCACACAGGGAAAATGGAAGAAGTGCCAGGACCGTGTTAGTTACGTGTACATTTGGCATGGAAATGGGATAAACCAGGGGTTCCCAACCCCTGGGCCACAGATGGGTACTGGTCCATGGCTTGTTAGGAAGCAGGCTGCACAGCAGGAAGCTAGAGGCAGGAGAGTGAGCAAAGCTTGTCTGTATTTACAAACTCTCCCCATCACTCACATTAATGCCTAAACTCTGCCTCCTGTTACGTCAGTGACATTCATTAGATTCTCATAGGAGTGTGAACCCTACTTGAACTGTGCATATAAGGGATCTAGTTTACGTGCTGTTTGTGAGAATCATCCCCAAACCACCCTTCTCCCCACTCCCTGCTACTGCTAAGTCACTTCAGTCGTGTCCGACTCTGTGTGACCCCATAGACGGAAGCCCACCAGGCTTCCCCATCCCTGGGATTCTCCAGGCAAGAACACTGGAGTGGGTTGCCATTTCCTTTTCCAATGTGTGAAAGTGAAAGTGAAGTCGCTCAGTAGTGTCCGACCCTTAGCGACCCCATGGACTGCAGCCTACCAGGCTCCTCCGTCCATGGGATTTTCTAGTCAAGAGTACTGGAGTGGCTTGCCATTGCCTTCTCCCTGGGTCCGTGGAAAAATTGTCTTCTACAAAACCAGTCCCTGGTGCCAAAAAGATTATGGACTGATGGGATAAACCATTTAATGATGCCTCCCTACTTTTTGGGGTGTCTTCACAAATTACAGGGTTATTCAGTAAGAATGCACTCTTTTAGAGAGTCTTGCTCTTATAAGCCATGGCCACTTCCACAAACCTCTTTGAAATCCTCAAACTAAGCTAACATGCTTTCTCTTTGTCGTTCATGAATGGTCTCTCGGGTTTTAAACCTCTTTAACCTGTGGAATTATATTTCAAATAATGTGATAGTCTACGATATGGAGAGTGAAAAAATGTATAACCATCAACACTATTTTATTGACAGTGTTTTAGCCGGGAAACCTAATGGTTTAGTGATAAAGTGTGAGGAGTCCTCTGAATGAGTCAAATGTTCTGTCGTCCTTCATCAGAAGAAAGGTGACCTTGTTCATGTGTCTCCCCTCCTATCTGTTTTTCCTTTGCTTTAATGATTCAAGTTAGTCTTTTCAGATCTGGATCATTTCATTTCACTTCAGTTGTTTTAAACATGGTAATTACTGCCTTAAAATTACTATAGTGTGCTAAGTCACTAAGTCTTGTCTGCCTGCTTACAACACTATGGACTGTAGCCCACCAGGCTCCTCTGTCCATGGGATTTCCCAGGCAAGAATACTGGAGTGGGTTGCCATTCCCTTCTCCAGGGGTTCTTCCTGACCCAGGGATCAAACCTGCATCACCTGCATTGCAAGTGGATTCTTTTACCACTGAGCCACCTGGAAAGCCTCCAAAATTACTGCTAGTTATCTTTCAATTTTGCATTTAACATTTCTTTCATTCTGTGAATTGAGACCCAAAGGACTTAATTATACTTGATTACACTTCATGGCCTTAAAGCTCTCATACAAGGACCTTACCATTTTTGTCATTATTTATCATTATGACATGTTTACCTTAAAACTTATTGCATAAATTGAACATTATCAATCTGTTTGAGGAAACTTTGAATTATGTAAAATATCATAAACTTAATGTTTCATCACTTAGATCCTTAGTATTGGAATTCCCAAATTACATTCTTTTTCATCCAGTCCTTATTCTATATGTCACCTTATACTGTTGAACTTAGAACTTTTTATTTTGCTGAGTCTTTTTCAGCTATATTGCTACCCTTCTCTAGAGTGGAAAATGTGTCCAGATTCTTACCATTTGAGTCTTTTAAAGGAATTGCTATTTATTCTTCTTCATACCTGAGTCATCAGGAGGGAAGTCAGTTAAATCAGCCCAAGCTGACTTCTTTGGCCATTTTAGTTGTGGATTCAGTGCCTCTGGTGGAACCATGTTTCTTAGTCCCAGCTGGGAAGACAAGCTATCAAGTATAATGGACAGAAGATTTTGGGCTTGACTATTTGAGCTATACAACTTTTCTTGTCTACCTCAGCTTGGCATTATTTCTCAAAATAATATTGTACCCAAATATCCGTTTCTTGATTTTCAGTGAAGTTTTAAGTAAACGTTTTTGGTTTATATGTGACATCCTATGAAGTTCTAAGCATTGGGATATATTTCTCTGAGGCCTCTTGCATGATTTTTAGTTTTATAGGCAGTGTACAAAGTGAGGATAATTTAGGTGAATTAAATAGCAGTCATTAAGCTTATCATAAAGAGATAGGGATTTCACTATATTTCTTTAAGATCTTTAATTGCAGGGGTTCTCTGAGGATTATATATCTCTGCTTTGCTTTCATCTAAAGGTATCATTTTTCTTTTAATTGTTTTGCTTTCTTTCTTTTTTTTTTTTTTTAACAAAACCACTCAGATGGCATTCCCTCCCTCTTACTTTCTCAGAAGAGAAAGATTTTACTTAGTGTCATCATACAGGTATTGGAAAAAAGTAGGAAAATTCTAATCCCATCTCTCCCTCCCTGCCAGTTATGTGACCTTGAGCCATTTAATTAACCTCTTTATGCCTCAGTTCAAATGTACTGAATACACCATATTCCTTTGAATTATAACATTTTATGGTATAATATTTTGTTATTTGTGGCTCAGTTAGGTACTATGATGTTACAGTTCTGAAATTTGGATTTTCATCTAGAAAGAATTCTTGATTTTAAATTATTTAAATTATCAAGGACTTTTAAAGTTGCAGATCATTTATTCTATCCTACCTTCATTACTTCTTTTATTTTATAGATGGAGAAACAAGACCATGCTGGATAAGTGACTTAGTGGCCACTTAATCATTAAGGTGGGGCTGTATCTAGAGTCCGAGTGTATACTTTTACCTGTAATTTACATTATATCCCTCTGTGACTGTATGCACATCAGTGTTCTAATTTCTTGTTGGTTTTTCTCTGTCACATTATGTATTTCTGGCTGCCTCCCATTATCACCAAGTAGTGTATTCTCATGGAATGCTCATTTAAATATTGCCATAAGAAAAGATATTTGTAGAATAAAAACTTGTCATAGAATATACCTCAGAGCCAGAGGACAAAGGTTTACCTTTTCTTCATCTTTGGTATTCTCACTTCAAATAAACAATGAAACATTGTGCTGTATTCCTCCCAAGCAAGCCTTAGCAGTCAGCATAGAAATATTTCATTTCTATCCTTGTTCCTGCTGCTGTTGTATCCATCAACTTTAGATTGTTTTCATAAACATGATTTCTAGGCTGAAAGTGTTAGTTGCTCAGTCATGTCCAACTCTTTGGACTCCATGGTATGTAACCCACCAGGCTCCTCTGTCCATGGGATTCTCCAGGCAAGAATACTGGAATGGGTTGGTATTCCCTTCTCCAGGGGATCTTCCGGCCCAGGAATTGAACCTGGGTCTTCTGCATTGCAGGCGGTTTCTTTATGGACTGAGCCACCAAGGAAGTTCATGGAATTATAGAGCTGGAAGAAATGTTACAGGGTCTTATAGTTTATTCATTTGCTTTGGGTATGCTTTCCCCTTTCCTCCAATATATAATCTGTGGCCTAAACACTGCAAATTAAGACTGTATCCTCACTATTTTGTATGTTTTATTGAGAGTCTTGTTTATCACTGCTAGTTAGCCCACAAATGGAACATTTTATATACCTGAAATACATTATTTCACAATGAAAAATTCATCTCCACTTAGCCAAATCAGGACACAATAGAAATTGAACTCTTGGTGATTTCCTGAGTCATATGTAATTACAGATGAGAAAATTGTTACTTTTAAATGATACAAAAAGCACAGTCAGTAGAACAAATTTAACTTGAATGATTGTAAATAAATTATTTCAATAGATAGGCTAGAGATTTATCTTTTCTTCTTTTTCTTTTTAAAATATGGAGGATTCATTGTCTCTCTCATATATTTCTTTTGCAAATTTTATTGCCTTAATTAACTCTCTTCTGAATAGCAATAGCAATTTCTTCTGAGATAGCCAACTTCCTCTCTCCTTTCCTCCACTTCCTCCTTCCTTTTCTTACTCCCTCCTTTCTTCCCTTCTACTCTCCTCTTTCCCTCTCTTCCTCTTTCCTTCTTTTCTTTGCTCTTTCTTTTCTGTCTTTTAAAATAATAACCTTATTATTTTAATAATCCCTATTGGTTCAGTTCAGTCGCTCAGTCGTGTCTGACTCTTTGCAACCGCATGAATCGCAGCACACCAGGCCTCCCTGTCCATCACCAACTCCTGGAGTTCACCCAAACTCATGTGCATCGAGTCAGTGATGCCATCCAGCGATCTCATCCTCTGTCGTCCCCTTTTCCTCCTGCCCTCAATCCCTCCTGGCATCATGGTCTTTTCCAATGAGTCAGATCTTCACATGAGGTGGCCAAAGTATTGGAGTTTCAGCCTCAACATCAGTCCTTTCAATGAACACCCAGGACTGGTCTCCTTTAGGATGGACTGGTTGGACCTCCTTGTAGACCAAGGGACTCGCAAGAGTCTTCTCCAACACCACAGTTCCAAAGCATCAATTCTTCTGTGCTCAGCTTTCTTCACAGTCCAACTCTCACATCCATACATGACTACTGGAAAAACCATAGCCTTGACTAGACGGACCTTTGTTGGCAAAGTCATATCTCTGATTTTTAATATCCTGTCTAGTTTGGTCATAACTTTCCTTCCAAGGAGTGAGTGTCTTTTAATTTCATGGTTGCAATCACTATCTGCAGTGATTTTGGAGCCCAAAACAATAAAATCAGCCACTGTTTCCACTGTTTCCCCATCTATTTGCCATGAAATGCTGGGACCAGATGCCATGATCTTAGTTTTCTGAATGTTGAGCTTTAAGCCAACATTTTCACTCTCCTCTTTCACTTTCATCAAGAGGCTTTTGAGTTCCTCTTCACTTTCTGCCATAAGGGTGGTGTCATCTACATATCTGAGGTTATTGATCTTTCTCCCGGCAATCTTGAATCCAGCTTGTGTTTCTTCCAGCCCAGCGTTCCTCATGATGTACTCTGCATATAAGTTAAATAAGCAGGGTGAAAATGTACAGCCTTGACGTACTCCTTTTCCTATTTGGAACCAGTCTGTTGTTCCATGTACAGTTCTGACTGTTGCTTCCTGACCTGCATACAGGTTTCTCAAGAGGCAGGTGAGGTGGTCTGGTATTCCCATCTCTTTCAGAATTTTCCACAGTTTATTGTGATCCACACAGTCAAAGGCTTTGGCATAGTCAATGAAGCAGAAATAGATTTTTTTCTGCAACTCTCTTGCTTTTTCGATGATCCAGCTGGTGTTGGCAATTTGATCTCTGGTTCCTCTGCCTTTCTTAAAACCAGCTTGAACATCTGGAATTTCACGGTTCTTGTATTGCTGAAGCCTGGCTTGGAGAATTTTGAGCATGACTTTACTAGTGTGTGAGATGTGTGCGATTGTGCAGTAGTTTGAGCATTCTTTGGCATTGCCTTTTTTTGGGATTGGAATGAAAACTGACCTTTTCCCGTCCTGTGGCCACTGCTGAGTTTTCCAAATTTGCTGGCATATTGAGTGCAGCACTTTCATAGCATCATCTTTCAGGATTTGAAATAATGTTTTACTAAACCTGTATGTTCATATTTCGTTCTGAATTCTCTCTTCTTAGAAAATTGCTGGTTTCATTTTCTTGTTAAGTTTCATCTCATTAAACTATGTTGGATACATTGTGATTCTTGGATGCTGTTTTGGAAAATGTCAGTACTAAATTGTCATTGTATCTTTGAAATATGTTTGTTATTTGATATGTGTGGGATTATTTTCTGTTCTTGCTTTTGATTCTTTAAATATTAATGCTTCAATCGTACAAAAGGATTCAATTATAGATCAGTTCGGTTCAGTTCAGTTGCTCAGTACTGTCCGACTCTCTGCGACCCCATGAATCACAGCACGCCAGGCCTCCCTGTCCATCACCAACTCCCAGAGTTCACTCAAACTCATGTCCACAGAGTTGGTGATGCCATCCAGCCATCTCATTCTCTGTCGTCCCCTTCTCCTCCCGCCCCCAACCTTCCCCAGCATCAGAGTCTTTTCCAGTGAGTCAACTCATTGCATGAGGTGGCCAAAGTACTGCAGTTTCAGCTTTAGCATCAGTCCTTCCAATGAACACCCAGGATTCATCTCCTTTAGAATGGACTGGTTGGATCTCCTTGCAGTCCAAGAGACTCTCAAGAGTCTTCTCCAACACCACAGTTCAAAAGCAGTCCTCCATTATCTATAATCAAGATTGTATCTCAAATTGGATCTAGACTCTAGATAGTTAACTATCTGCTATATCTTTTATTTGCTCAGAATAGACTTTCTAATGAAAGAAGGGCACTTCCTCTAAAAATTTCTATAATCTAATCCATGAAGTTGCTCTTTGAATCACCTACAAATATCTTTAGTTTGTTGCTTCTTTCTTGGATTAGAATATTAACTAATTAAAATTTGACTTTATTCACTCTATCTGGAAATAAATCTCTGAGAGTGAATTCAGTATATAAAGGAGCTCCAGTTAGAAAATGCAGTGAATTGTCCTGAAGTCTTCTGACCACGTTGAGCATATTTGCAATTTTATTTCCATAAAGGAGAAGTAAAATCTTCAAGAAAGTCTGAAATCAAAAGGGCCTTAATAACTTTGAGAATTTCATTAGTTTATTAATTAATAATTTACATGTCATTAGTTTATTACATCCATATGAAGATGATTTGCATTTATTTCAAAATTCTTTGACTTACCAACAAACATAAGAAGATGAAATGAAATAAATTTCTTTGGTTAACTATTGGGAAACTTGCTGTTGAGGTAAAGAAATTTGAATGTTGAATCTTCCCAATTAATTTAATTTTGCTTAGAATGTATACTGAAATTCTTAAAAGATATTTCATACTAATCAGAAGTATTATTTATATCTATCAAAAAAATGAAACAAATGAAACATGATAGCAAAAATCAATACTTTTAGAATTCCTATTTTTACCTGAACTTACATTTTTAAACCTCAAGCTGCAAAATGTTGCAGTGATTTAATCTGAATTATTATTAAACTTAATTGGGTATTTTGTTTTGTTCCTGGGAAATGGAATTATTTTTTCTGTGATCTCATCAATTACATTTATTTTAGTGTTTTGGAGAATTTTTTGTCTAATGCTGTAAGAAAGATTGCCACTTTATGTTTAAGATATAGGTATTTTCTGCTTGCTAGCTTATAGACAGTTTTCATCAATATAACTTAATATTTCATGCCAGATAACCAAGCACAGTCAACATATTCATGGTACTTTTGGAAGATATAAGATGCAACTTAAATAAAAGTAAAAAAGAGGAGTTAACTGGGCTCATCATGGTGATCAGTTTGCAACTGATTCATGTTTCAGATCATTATGTTTTACACTTGAAACTAAAATCATGTTATATTTCAATTATATCTCTCCCCAAAACCAACTACCCCCCAAATGAAAAACAACTACTCTTATGTTTAGACATTAAAGAAAGTACCTGAAACTTAATTTGTTCTTGATAAGCCTGGATGAAAAAGGCCTATATAATACATATTACTTGTGGTATACATGGATACATCATAAGAAAGATCATACATCATAAGAAATGATCCTTTATTGATTAATATTTTGCTTAAGTTTCAGTGAGACCAATGGGCACTCATTTGATCAAAGATATAACTTTATATTTCAAAAATATGTTTTTATATTAGAAATCTGAGTTCACCCAGTTTATTAGCTGGTATCTCTGAATAAGAGAAAAGATCTTTAAATAAATTTAAATTAAAAGTAAATTTTATAGAAAATTTATTTGATAAAATAAGCTAAAAAACTTGAATATAAATAATAATATTTATTTAGAATCTTGGTGTTCACCAAAGACAATTTTATAAACATGCAGATTATTCTTTTCTGATTTAGATATTAGGTGGTAGTAACTTACACAATACAAATAATTAGTAAGATGGTCAGTTTTTTCACTGTATCATAACTCTTCCTGATAATAAATGCATATCACACACATTATTTGAAAATGTCAAGAAAAATTGAACCCAAGAACAAATGAAATTCTAAATGATTTGAGAGTAAAAGAAAATAATATTGATGACTCCATCAAAATTTCCTCTTTCCTCGTAGAAAGGAAATGTTTAGAAGTTTCAGAATTCTTTTTGATTTGCTTAGGCATTAAAGAATGAAATTAAAACCCTCCACATAATTGTCCCTTTTTAATATATGGATTTGGAGAAAGCTGTTTTTTTTTTTTTTTTTTTTCTTTGTGTAGGATAAATTCTACAGATCACTCTCAGGTATTTAACAATGCTTCCTTTGGTGTTATTTTACCTTTTATTTAAATACTGATATATTTCAGTTCAAGAAAAAAGAAGGCAAAAATTGTTTAACATTGCAGCAAACAGCTTTAAGAATAGTTTTTGATTGTATACAGTTTTACAGTAATATTCGTTTCTCATTTGATTTATACCACAAACCTTTTAGACCAGCAGATACATGTAATCTCTAAATTCCATTTTAACAGTGTTTGAAAGAGAGACAAAGGTTATTTGAATTGTCCAAGATTGGTAAAGAATCTGCCTGCAATGCAGGATCTGCACAGGGCACAGCTTGGATCTCTGGATGGGGAAGATCCCCTAGGGGAGGACGTGGCAACCCACTCCAGTATCTTTGCCTGGAGAATCCCATGGACAGAGGAGCCTGACAGACTACTGTTTATAGGGTTACAAATATAAAACACTGATGAAAGAAATCAAAGATGACCCAAATAGATGGAGAAATATACCATGTTCATGGATCAGAAGAATCAATATGGTGAAAATGAGTGTATTACCCAAAGCAATCTATAGATTCAATGCAATCCCTATCAAGCTACCAATGGTATTTTTCAGAGAACTAGAACAAATAATTTCACGATTTGTATGGAAATACAAAAAAACTCGAATAGCCAAAGCAATCTTGAGAAAGAAGAATGGAACTGGAGGACTCAACCTGCCTGACTTCAGACTATACTACAATAGTCTGAAGACTATAGTGTCTTGTCATCAAGACAGTATGGTAGTGGCACAAAGACAGAAATGTAGATCAATGGAACAAAATAGAAAGCCCAGCGATAAATCCATGCACGTATGGACACCTTATCTTTGACAAAGGAGGCAAGAATATACAATGGAGAAAAGACAATCTCTTTAACAAGTGGTGCTGGGAAAACTGGTCAAGCAGCAGTGGAAGAATGAAACTAGAACCCTTTCTAACACCATACACAAAAATAAACTCAAAATGGATTAAAGATCTAAATGTAAGACCAGAAACTATAAAAGTCCTAGAGGAAAGCATAGGCAAAACACTCTCTGACATAAAACACAGCAGGATCCTCTATGACTCACCTCCCAGAGTAATGGAAATAAAAATAAAAATAAATGGGACCTAATTAAACTTAAAAGCTTCTGCACAGCAAAGGAAACTATAAGCAAGGTGAAAAGACAGCCTTCAGAATGGGAGAAAATAATAGCAAATGAAGCAACTGACAAAGAATTAATCTCAAAAATATAGAAGCAACTCCTGCAGCTCAATTCCAGAAAAATAAATGACCCAATCAAAAAATGGGCCAAACAACTAAGCAAACATTTCTCCAAAGAAGAAATACAGATAGCTAACAAACATATGAAAAGATGCTCAGCATCACTCATTATCAGAGAAATTCTAATCAAAACCATAATGAGGTGCCATCTCACACTGGTCAGAATGGCTGCTATTCAAAATTCTACAACCAATAAATGCTGGAGAGGGTGTAGAGAAAAGGGAACCCTCTTACACTGTTGGTGGGAATGCAAACTAGTACAGCCACTATGGAGAACAGTGTGGAGATTCCTTAAAACCTGGAAATAAAACTGCCACATGACCCACCAATCCCACAATTCAGGAAACCAGAATTGAGAGACATGTGTATCCCAGTGTTCGTCGCAGCACTGTTTACAATAGCTAGGACATGGAAGCAACCTAAATGTCCATCAGCAGACAAATGGATAAGAAAGCTGTGGTACACACAATGGAATATTACTGAGCTATTAAAAAGAATGCATTTGAATCAATTCTAATGAGGTGGATGAAACTGGAGCTTATTACACAGAGTGAAGTAAGTCAGAAAGAAAAACACCAACACAATATTTAAGTGCATATATATGGAATTTAGAAAGATGGTAACGATACCCTGTATGCAAAAGATACACAGATAAAGAACAGACTTTTGGACTCTGTGGGAGGAGAAGGTGAGGCTGGGATGGTTCGAGAGAATAGCACTGAAACATGTATATTACCATATGTGAAATAGATTACCAGTCCAGGTTTGATGCATGAGACAGGGTGCTCAGGGCAAGAGCACTGGAATGACCCTGAGGAATGGAATGGGGAGGGAGATGGGAGGGGGATTCAGGATGGGGAACACATGTACACCCATGGCTGATTCATGTCAATGTATGGCAAAAACCTCTACAGTATTGTAAAGAAATTAGCCTCCAATTAAAATAAATAAATTAATTAAAAAAAAGAGACATGACTGAGGTGATTGAGCACACACAGGTACACACACAAACCAAGTTACTAAGTATTAGAGAGTTAAAACTTCAAACCAGGTCTGATTCTTAGCTGTTTTTGTTATTCTAAAATATTGAATCCTTTTCACCACTTTGTAAGTTACTTATCTGAGAATGGAAGAGCTTATATAACAACTCTTACGTGCTGGAGAGGTGGGAAGAAGCATAGAAGCTGGGCAAACTTCAGGTTTCCTTCTGATTTTCAGACTGTTGTTTCCAAAGGTGATTTGAAGGAAGCACTTTTACTTTTAAAGAATTTTATTTTTACTTGGGGCAAGAACTAATATTTGTATAGTGTTTTACTATTCATTGAATGGCTTCTCTTTTATGTTCTCATTTAATGTTCTTACCAGTGTTGAGCAATAGGCACTATTATTATTTTCTACAGGAAAGAAAAAGAAAAATAAGACTAATTGATACTGTAGTGGTCATATTATTGGTAGTTTGCATAGCTGGGCTTCCTTGGGGGCTCATATAGTAAAGAATCTACCTGTAATGTAGGAAACCTGGGTTCGATCTCTGGGTTCGATACCTGTCCCTGGGTTGGCAAGATCCCCTGGAGAAGGGAATGGCAATCCACTCCAATATTCTTGCGTGGAGAATTCTATGGGCAGAGGAGCCTGGCGGGCTACAGTCCATGGGGTCGCAAAGAGTCAGACACGACTGAGCGACTAATACTTTTACTTGCATCACTGGTACTTTACATTCAAGTCCTTTGAATTCAGGACTTATAAAATAATACTATTTTTAGAAAAGAAATGTTAAAATGAGGCTTACTTTCTCTGAAATCTTATCATTAGAATAATTGTGTCAGTAATATAACTTGTCTCATAAGTGAATTTTCCTCTAAAATAATGTCTTAGGCTTGGAGGAGGAAAGTGAGAGTATACAAGTATAAACAACACATATTCAAAGTATGTCCTGTGCCATGGCTGAAAGTTATTAATTTTTTTTCAACCTTTCAGGGTCTCTTTCCTACTGTGCTGCTTTCTCTTTTATATGACTCTTCAATCCTTTATTCCACTTCTCTATCGGAAAGACGTATAATTTTCTAAATGTCTTTTAGCAGGATGATAACTTTTGTTTGTAAACAGGGTATTTGCTTGCACTTCAAATCTTCCTTCAGACTAAATCTCAGATATAAGTTATCTGGGAATACTCTGTTTTTAAAAAATATGTGAAGAGGTATACTTTTAAGTTATTTTACTAAATTCATTCGGTTAATAAAATTAGATAAATTTTGCCCAAAAGATCTCTAGTACTTGTATGGGTCAGTCATTGAATGCTGTGTGTGTGTGTGTGGTGGTAGTTTCTTCCAGGTAAGTAAAATAGCCAAATGTTGAATAGGCAAACTCTTAAACCCAATTGTATGTCTCAGTACCTTAATGATTACTCTGATTCCAGTCAGTATCTAATATACTTTTATGATTATCTGTTTAGTAGTAGCCATATTGTTCAGCATATTTTCTTCTGTTTTTTTTTTTTTTTTTTCTTTTTTAGGGACATAGTTCTCAAACTGCTTCAGTATGAGGCATCAACAAATGTAGCAGACAACAAAGGTTATTTTCCTATTCACCTGGCTGCCTGGAAAGGAGATGTGGAAATTGTGAAGATTCTTATTCATCATGGACCATCACATTCCAGAGTCAATGAACAGGTACATTTGTCAAGTATTTGCGCATGCTCTGATTTTTGAGAGTTTTGTGACGTCAAAGCCACATTGCAAAATTGATTATTTCTGTCTTTACTCTGCCAAAGATCATCCTACTGCTGAATTTGCTAAAGGAGATATCATTTGTAAAGATATTTGTTAATAAGAAAATCCCACATAAATGAAGTAGTTCTAGTATTTTTGCCTGCTTTACATGAGCATCCATTTTAAAGTTATTGAATATTTAAAGATAGAACAGAATTCACATTCATAATGTGAAAGTAGTTTTTCTTAATAAAATTTTAGATGCTAGAACAATGATGATAGCTATCATTTGCATAATACTTTACCATTTGCATAGCACTTTTATATTAAGTGCTATTTTGTGAATTAAAATGCAAATACAATGTATACAGTTGCTAGTCACATATTAAATTAAAAACTTACTGTACACACACACATACACACACACACATGGCTAGAATAAGTTCAGTAAAACACAGCAGCAGGATGAAACTGACAGATAAAGTAAAAATATTTGCAACTACATAATATCCATGTTACACTTAATGCATATATTTAAAAATAATGCCACTCAGTGTGCTAAATAAATAAGACCACAGATTCCAGAAAGTATAATACAATCCTCTAGTATAGTATGATAACAAACGAGCTCTGCCTGCCCCCTACTGTTCCCATTTTGTAAAACTGTATTTGAAAACCAGCGTGCAGCCCAACAATTGAATTACAAACAGGGCATTAAGCTGCAGGTTGGCCGCTGTCCAGTACGGATGCAAGGAGGCTACCTTAGGGCAAGCACGTCTAATGTAGTACAGTTAGGATATTATTCATATGGGTACAGACTTTACAGACACTTGACTGAAATTCAGATTAAAAATGAATACTTACTAGCTGTATACAGCAAAGGGAAGAAAATATAATATTTTTCTTACATCAAAATGCAGTTGTGTAAAGAACTAATCAGGAAAAATGTTTTATTAATTGGAAAAATGTCTTGTTAATATATATCACAATAAAATGTCTATGTTTTCATGTTACAGAATGCAGAATATTTTTATGAGAATAGTGAATTCAAGTCTTTACAAAATGATGGATATGGCTGTCTTTATTTATCATGCTAAAAAGGAAATTTATGAGAATGCTGCCTATTCCTCAGAAAACCAAATTAAAAGATCATTGGTGGGATGAGCCATCTGGTGGTTATTCTTAAAACTGAATGCCCAAAGCAAACCTAAAGTAATAAGATGGAAAAACAAACCAAGGTTAAACAACTGAATATTAGTTTCTACAAACAATATTTTTTAAGTGACATGAAAATAAGGGAGAAAACCCTAACCCTAACCAACATTTACATTTGAATGTTGAAGATTTTAAATAGCATAGAAAAACTGTTATTTTCTGTGATGTTGAATAAATCAATTTAAGTATAAAATTTTTTTTTTGAGGAGATTGGACTTCAAAATTCTTTTTTCAATTCTGTTACTTTATGTTGTGGTCTCTATTAAATGAGTTAAAATATTTTGAGATTTTTTAATACCATGTTTTCCATATTTTTTGTTTGTTATGTACATATTCCTTTAGTACTAACATTGATTTCTCATTCAATGTTATTTCTTCTAAAAGTTTCTGATGTAGGAATTTTGTTTTCATAGGTAAATTTTGATTTTAGCTTTATTGCTCCCCCCAAATGGGACAGAGTATACTAATTAATTATATACCTTTATGTATTTAAGCAATAGAGGGCAGGAATGAAAATGATAATGAACATTTACTGAGATTTATGATAACCAGGCAGTTTTACCTACAATATGTTATTTAATTAATTCTCGCAATTCTCTGAAGTGATTGTTATCACTTCCATTTTATAGATGGGAAATCAGGCTCAGTAAATCTAAGTAACGCATATAAGTTCACATATTACTGAGTGACTTAAACTGAGACTTGGACTCAGATCTCTATAATTTCAGAGCCCTCCACAATAGTGCACTAGTATTACATCATAAACCCTATCACTTATGGAGTGCTTACTATATGCTAGGCATTGTGCAGAGTACTTCATCTACATTATCTTTCTAAGCTCTACCATTGCCTAATAAGGTAGGTATTACTTACTGTTCCTGCTTTATATATGAGGAAACCACCTTAGAAAGACTAAGTAACATCTCTTTGATATCACAGCTGCTAAGAAATGCGATTAGTACTTGAACTCAGGTTTTTCTGATCCAAAGCCCAGGCTTATAACCAGTAACACATTATGTTATGATGTTAAAATTATGCCCAATCATCAGGGCTTCATTCTGATTTCTGAATGCTACCTTTGGTTTATTATACAGCTTTCTTTCAAAATAATTATAACTTATGTTTTAATATTTTAAGTTTATAAGGCATTTTCCTATATGTTATCACCTTTGATTTGTTAGTTGTTTTCTAAGGTTATAGAGAAGGTAATATTCTAATTTTATAGTAAGATAGTTTCAGAGAGATGGAATGATTTACTGTTGCTAATAAGTACATGTTAGCACTTCAACCTGGGTCACCATTTTATGCTGCCCTAGAATTAGTGGTCAATTTAGAGTGAAATAATTTTGGAAACAAAGTGGACTCTGCCCTAATTATGGTTTTTATAATTGCCACATCTTTCTTGTCTTTTGTCACTTCATTTATTATTTCTTTTTCTGTTATGTATGTTTTCAATTTATATTTCTTTGTATATTCATTTCCCTCCTGTCTTTCCTCCCTCTTTTCTTTTCTTTTACTTTCTCTTCTTTTTCTCTTTATTTTTGCATTAGGACAGAAACCAGAGGAGCCTTTTCTAATAAGTGTATTCACCAAAACTTCAAACTTTGCATTCACCAAAACTTCAAATCCAACTAGTATTAGATAGTTTCCATTAGTGTTACTTTGAAGTAAGGCCTTTGGTAAATAGCTTTTTTAAAGCCAGTTTCTTACTGCCACCCATTGTCTGGAATTGTCCTTATTTTTTAGAGAACACTTATCTGACAAAAAAAGAAGGAAGTCAAAACAGTTTAAGAATGTTTAATGTAGACATCTGAAGAATTGATACTTGCAGTCTGCGGTGCTGGAGAAGACTTAAGAGTCCCTTAGACTGCAAAGAGATCAAATCAGTCAATCCTAAAGGAAATCAACCCTGAGTATTCATTGGAAGGACAGATACTGAAGCTGAAACTCCACTACTTTGGCCACCTGATGCGAAGAGCTGATTCATTGGAAAAGACCCCGATGCTGGGAAAGATTGAAGGCAAAAGGAGAAGTGGGCAAGAGAGGATGAGATGGTTGGATGGCATCACTGACTCAATGGACATGAGTTTGAGCAGTCTCTGGGAAATAGTGAAGGACAGGGAAGCCTGGCATGCTGCAGTCTGTGGGGCTGTAAAGAGTTGGACATGACTTATCGACTGAACAAAAACAAAGTGTAGATATACTAACAATTGTTAACTAGTATTTTATTCAGTTCAGTTCAGTTCACTTCAGTCGCTCAGTTGTGTCCGACTCTCCACGACCCCATGAATCACAGCACACCTGTTATTGCAGCCTATTTATTTCAAATTGGATTTTTTAGACCACTAGTGACTATGTATATGAGTATACAACCATGGTTTTTCTAAAGATGCCACAATTGTGGTCTTCCCTGATGTGACAAGCCAAGTATATCTTAGATATTATGGATAAACTCTATGAACATTTTCTCCTAAGTCTTGAATGATTGAAAATTTTTTTTGAGATCTGAATAGTGATAATTGGAGTTAATAGAAAATTTCAGTTTTGCACTTATATTTTCCTAGGCTAAGTCCTTTGCAAGGTAGAGAGGTCTTTGAGGAATTGTTTCATAGTTCACTTTTCTATTCCTCAAAGAGGTGCTGTATTTTTAAAAATGAGATTTAATCTCTTTTCAACCAATGGGAAATTTGGTTTAGTCAGGAGGCATATTTCTATATCACATTTTCATGGTTTAAAGTAATAAGATTGATTTTTAAATCAGATTTATAAAACTTGACCCGATAATAAAATCAGGGAGTGTAAGCCTCTATGTTCTAAGTCTGTGAGGAAGAAGACTATGGTAACACATTTAAACTAAGAACAGGAATGGCATCCTCAAAATGCTAGAAAAAATAATATAATATCTCCCTCTGGATTCTGCATCTATCAGATCATAACTTTTAGTTGACTGTCTTTAAAGAGTATATTTTTCATCTGACTTTGGCCTTCAAAGGCCCTCTCCTGATACTTTTTGGAAAGTAAAATAGGAAGAAACTTTTTTTCTGTGCTTTTTCCCCTTTGTCACTCCTCTTTTTAAGTTTTCAAATCTACTCTCTACTCTCAGCTTACTTACCTGCATTGTTTTATCATCCAGAGCAAGACTGAGTTACTTTCTGGAACAATAACATTTGTTTTGGTTTGAACGCTTAGAACGGCTGTCTAAGCAGCTACTTCCTATTTCAACTCAATTGGTGTTCTTTTGGACAAAATCCATAGAAATTCTGGTTTCAGATAATTAATTTTCTGTTTTTCTTCCTTGACAGTGTAGAAAAACATGGGAGGCAGTGTGGTACAGTGGAAAAAGCATAAATAGGTTTTGGATTCTTACAATACAGGTTCCAAAATATCCTGATTCTCCATGGACATGTAATTTAATCTTTTTGTATTTTAGTTTCCTCACCCATGAAGTGGAGATGTTAATATTAGTCTTGTAGGATCATTTGTAAGGGTTAAGGGAGATATATGTAAAGTTTTTAGACACTGAGCAAATGGTAGTCATAACAGTTGCTGCGGAAGATGTTATTAAAAGTACAACTTTGGGTCTAGGCTACTTAGGTTCAAATCCTGGCTCCAATACTAAATGGCTGTATAAAGCTGTGTAACTGCTACTTATTCAACTACACATTACCTCAGTTTCCTCATCTGTAAAATGGGAACAATGATAATAATATTTATCTCCTAGTGAGGATTAAGGGCTTCCCCAGTGGCTCAGTGGTAAGGATCCAGCTGCAATGTAGGATACTTGCAGGAGACACGGGTTCAATCCCTGGGTTGGAAAGATCCCCTTGAGGTGGAAATGGCAACCCACTCCAGTATTCTTGCCTGAAAAGTCCTGTGGAAAGAGGAGTGTGGTGGGTGGGCTATAATCCATGGGGTCACAAAGAGTCTGACACGACTGAGCACACACTCAGGTCAGGCAGTGAGGATTAAATAAGTAAGCGCGTATGAAATGCAACTGTGCGTGCTTTGCACATAGTGTTAACTATGATGGTGACTGTGATGATGACATCCTCCCTTGCTCTCTAGAACCCTCTTTTAGGACATTGCATTTTTGTTACTAAAATTTCATGTTCCCATTTCTTGTAATTGACCTTTCCACCTCATGGCGTAGTCATACTGCATATACCTACACTATCTGCCCAAATGATTGAAAAGTCCATCTCTCTTGCAATGGGGTTCAATTTTCTTGATTTTAACATTTATTATTCTGCTACATTCCTGGGAAAATTTCATTGATTTGAGCTGAAACACTTTTATTTTTATTTATTTTTATTTTGAGTCATACCATGCGACTTATGGGATCTTAGTTCCCTGACCAGGAATCAAACCCAGGCCCTTAGCAGTGAAAATGCAGAGTCCTAACAACTACACTACCAGGGAATTCCCTCAGCTGAAACACTTATAAGCTACACATGTAATTCTCCTTGTAACTTGTCTGGATATGGGTATAGACCTGCCTCTCAATTCATGATTGTACTTCAAAAAAATATGGGTTAGTGTTAGAGCCAGTACGTCTTTGTTCTCTTTGCAAAAGAAGCAAGGATTTATACTTAAATGGAAGATAAAATGAAACTTGATTTGGGAAATGTTTCTGTAAATCTTTCATTATCAGAGAATTTACTCTTTCAACTATATTTGGGAAAGCCAGTAAGTATGTTAAAGGTGTATTGTTATTAATCTCTCTCATTAACAGATGTCACAGAGGCTTAATGCACAGTGCAGATAACACTAACCATCTGGGCCCAGCAGGGCTACCAACTAACACAGCTAAATCGTTTATCACTCTTGGAAGTTAGAAAATATAGTTTAGGGAAAAGTTTGATTCTTTCAACTGAAGTGATAAAAATAAAATGTGATAAATGATAGATACTATTACCAAATATAAAGTTCTATTAGGCATACTTATTAAAATGCATACATCTTAAATGTATGTTTTCAAAGCATCTCAAGTTTAAAATTACTATATTTAGATTTTCATAACAAATTGAATTTCTGAAAACTTGTACTGTATGTCTTTGTCTTAACAGAACAATGAAAATGAAACTGCCCTACATTGTGCAGCTCAGTACGGACACTCGGAGGTAGTTGCTGTTCTCCTGGAAGAGCTCACCGATCCTACCATCAGAAACAGCAAGCTGGAAACACCTCTGGACCTGGCAGCCCTCTATGGACGGCTTAGAGTGGTCAAAATGATCATCAGTGCACACCCCAACTTAATGAGCTGCAACACCCGAAAGCACACACCACTACACCTTGCTGCACGCAATGGTCACAAGGCAGTTGTTCAGGTGCTGCTGGAAGCAGGAATGGATGTGAGCTGTCAAGTGAGTCTTCGTGCAGCTGTGCTTCCAAAACAATGGTGTTCTTGCTTTGCTTTGAGATACAGATGTTAAAATTTACATCCTAATTACATGTTAAATTTACAGGAAGAAATATTAACATTTTTAAATCAGGCAAATGGTCCACATGTATTTTTGTAACTACTAAATTCAAAGTATCCTGCTACACTGTTGGGAAATATGAAGGGATATAAGCCCTACTCTGTAACCTCATTCTAACTTGAGGGCTTTCCACATGAAAAATTATTACTAGATGGCAGTTATGTGTGGTCTTTTTAGTAATTGTTTCCTTTATTCCAGTATTTAGCACACAGCTTGACATACACCAGGAATTCAGTCTAAAATTGAGTGAATGAAAGGAAGAAATGAAACTGACTTTAATTTTTGAGTATGTACTTTGTGTTTAATATGTTGACACATTTATAATCTATCTCACAGTTATCTTGTGGGATTGAGAGCTATTAAGTTCCAGTACAGAGGTGAGGAATCAGATTCAAAGACTTAGAAACTTGCCTAAGGACGCATAACTCATAAACCCAGCATGTGAATTAAGACTTACTGATTAAAGTCCAGGCCTCTTTCTACAATAATGTACTTGCGTGCATGACTGATAAAGGAAGGATCACTGTACCTAAGGGCAATAAGAAAAAATTGTTAAAGACTTTACCATTTGCATAGGTGAAAAACTTTCTCTTAAAATCTTCCTTGATCATCCTCAGAGCAGAAACCAATCTTTCCCTGCAGTGCTCACAAATTCTTGTCTTCTGTGTTATGTTCCTCTCTCCTTCTACCCTCAAAATAATTCTTAATTTCCATACTAACTCTACGCCAAGAATAGTTGAAGAGTATTCTGAGGTATGGTACTTTTTACTAGGCATTGGTGATACCATGATGTAAAAATAGATATGGTCTACATTTCCACTAAACTTATAGTTTATTGAAGGGAATAGATAATCATATAACATTATAATGTAGTACTATAAGTGCTATAATGAGGAAGATTAGATTGATGTGGAACACACAAGAAAAGTGCTACACTTTAGGGGCAAGCAATACTTCCTGAGTGAAATTATATTTAAACTAAGATTTGACATGTAGTGTAGGTCTGTGGTTCTCAATTGTACTCCCTAGACACTTATTGTTGGGGCTTCCCATGTGGCACTCGTGTTAAAGAAACTGCCTGCCAAAGCAGGGGAGGTAAGCTGTGGGTTTATCTCTGGGTCGGGAATATTCCCTGGAGGAGAGCATGGCACCCCACACCAGTATTCTTACGTGCAGAATCCCATGGACACAGGAGCCTGGAAGGCTACAGTCCATAGGGTCACACAGAGTTGGACACAACTGAAGCAACATAATACACACACACGCATCCTAGGTGACTGAGTCAGAACTCATGGTGGTGCCCAGAAACCTGGTCAGCAAGCTCTCTAGGTGATTCTGATTCAAGCTGAAGATTGAGAAGTGGTGGTATAGGTGATGGTGAAGTAAAGAGGGCTAGGAGTTCTATCCTGCCAGGCAGAGGGACCAGCTTTTGAGATTCGTAGGGAAGAAAACAAGAGAATGATACTGATGAAATGTTTAGTATGTTTGGAGCATGAATAAGGTACAGAAGGTCTGGGGAGAGTTGGGATAGACAAGACAGGATATGGAAAGGAAAGCAAGGAGAATATTTTCCAGGTTTTTTAAGCCACATTAAATTGTGATTTTATTTGCCATTAATAGTTATTTACACATCTGTCTCCTCTGATAGAATGTAAATGTACAAGAGTCAGGATCATATTTCTATACCTTAAAACACCCCTTAACTATTCTTGGTGTAGAGTCGGTATTAAATTAATGCATGTTGAATTGCATGAGCTCACTGGATAGTCACAAAAGCCTCATGAGGTAGGCATTACTACTATTACGTTATATCTGAGAACAACTGAGGGTGAAAGAAGATGAGTGACTTATAACAAGGTCAAATGGCTACACAGAAGCACAGATATTTCACAAATCAAACTTTTGGATTTTGTTTCTAGAATCTCTTCTTTATTCCACACTCCTCTTCTGTCAGAGAGTGCTAAGATTACAAACAATATGTATGAATGCATAAAAGGATATAATTTTTTTAACCTTAGCTTTCCTAATCTTTTTTTTTTTTTTTTTTACTCCCAAGCCATGTGGAGATACTTCCATTTTTCAGTTTTATTTTCCTATCTTCACCACTTGTCAGAGTCCCAGATTGTGTCTGAATAGCAATTCTATTTTCATTGAAATTTTTATACATATCACTTACTTTTCTTTTCCTCGTCTATTTGGCATGGACCAGGTTTCCTGTTTTCCATACAATTCCCTTTACAGTAATTTCCCAGGTTTAAATTGTCAGACAGCACTTCAGCAGCAATGTGCTCTATGCATGTGTGGTTGTAAAGGAATCAGAAATTTACATCCCAGAAAAGGAAATCATGGCCCCATAATGAATGTGAATGATGGCAGGAAGAAATCTTTTAACAGTACTTAAATTGGTCATTGAGAAAAACTATGAGATTTAGAGCTTTGTGGTTTACCTGGGGTTCTAGGACTATTTTTAAATTTCCCAATTTCAGATGTGGGTACTTTCTTCTTTGTACATATGGTTGCATAGATGTAAGTTTTAAAATGTCTTGAATACATGATGATGAAAGAATTAAACAGAAGACAAGCAAGTAGGAAGGAACTGACATTTTGTCCCCAGCATTCCATATTTCCACGTAATTTATTTTTAAGTTTAATTTATCAGAATTTTTTAAATTTATTTTTATTAGAAAACTGAAATTTACAATGTGTTTATAACACTCACTGAGTACATGGCATTTAAAAACAACATCATTAAAGAAAGATAACAAAAATACAAAGTACTTTTCCTTCTTCTTCTTCTTTTTTTCTAGACAGAAAAAGGGAGTGCACTCCATGAAGCAGCTTTGTTTGGAAAAGTGGATGTTGTGCGAGTTCTGTTAGAAACAGGTAACTATCATGATTCTCCATGGAACTTATCTTGCCAAAAACTATTTATACTTCAGAAGTATACAAAGGAAAATGACACAATCCACCCCACTCCACATTACCCTTTTTACCTCACTCTAAATTGTATGCATGTAGAACCATGTAGAATTGAACCTCAGTGTGAAAAATTGATATAAATGTTCATCTTCGTTTTCAATAGATTCTTTAATCAAAAGCTTTTCAGTTCAGTTCAGTTCAGTCACTCAGTCGTGTCCGACTCTTTGCGACCCCATGAATCACAGCATGCCAGGCCTCCCTGTCCATCACCAACTCCCAGAGTTCACTCAAACTCATGTCCATCGAGTCGGTGATGCCATCCAGCCATCTCATTCTCTGTCATCCCCTTCTGCTCCTGCCCCCAATCCCTTCCAGCATCAGAGTCTTTTCCAGTGAGTCAACTCGTCGCATGAGGTGGCCAAAGTATTGAAGTTTCAAAACTTTTAGAAATGATAATTTTATGCTTTTAAATCACATTAAATATATTAGAGAAACTAGCAAAAGAGGGAGAAAATCTCTGCCTTCTATAGGAGGGAGGAATTGATCCCTGTGAAGCTGTGACAATTGCTTGATTTATTAAATAATATACAATTTTCCCTAGGTTTTTATATTGTTAACAGTGGTAAACAGAAATTAGAGTTCCCTATCCTTAAGGTGAATTTTCCTTCTAGTTAATTCATCATTAAAGTGGATTAAAGTGACAGTCACTCAGTCATGTCCAACTCTTTGTGACCCCATGGACTATACATTTTATGGAATTCTCCAGGCCAGAACACTGGAGTGGGTAGCCTTTCTCTTCTCCAGGGGATCTTCCCAACCCAGGGATGGAACCCAGGTCTCCCTCATTGCAGGCAGATTCTTTACCAGCTGAGCCACAAGGGAAGCTCAAGAATACTGGAGTGCGTAGCCTATACCTTCTCCAGGGGATTTTCCTGACCCAGGAATCGAACCAGAGTCTCCTGCATTGCAGGCAGATTCTTTACCAACTGAGATATGAGGGAAGCCCAGTTAATTCATCAACTGAGTAGCTATTGTTTGTAAGTTTCAGTGATTTAAAGAGAACCTTTTAGAGGGAAAGCTCTGAAAGAACAAAGTAGGCTTATTTGTCTCCATAGTGTATTATGATTGAAATAAAATTGAAACCGAGGTCAGATTTTTTTTAAGATCAAAAGGCATAGATTCAAATTCATGCTTGTGAACAATATAAATGAGTCTTCTATGTTATAAACTATATTTGACGTGTTTATTATTTTCCTCAGTAAAAATGTTGAAAGTATTAGCAGACTGTTGCATTGTGAGTGTTCTTATGCAAAATTGAACTTTCATGTATATGTAACTTTGATATGTAATGCAGTGGTGTAATCAATTAAATGTGTGCTGGTAACACATTTCCATACAAATTTGAGCAAATATTTAATAATTTTATTTTAATGAATTAACTTTTGAGGCCAGATCCTGAAAACTGGCTTTTGTTTGCAGTTAGGTGTTTGGGAAGTTTATAGACATTTTTGCTATTTGCTACATTAAACTCTTTATAGTAAAACCTCTTACCATAAATATTTTCAGTATTAAAAGGATTCCAATGGTATTTCAGTTACACACATTAGGAAGTTTGCTCATCAAGTATTTGATGAGTATTGCTGATATTAAATATAATCATGTATAAATAAATGTAGAATATTTGACTTAGTATTTGGACAGTAATTCAAAATAGTCCTACTTTTTCAACTTCTGTGAATGCTAAAGTATTCTAAGACCACTGTTATATTGCTTACATGGTACATTATTGTTATTTTGATCGTATTATGCAGAATATATAAATCACATGACCTTTCTACTTTAGGAATTTACATTCTAATATTTTTCAACTTGATATTCTACAGTTTAGTTAAGTATTTATAACCTAAAATAGCTGTAATCTGAGAAGTTAATGTTTCAGTCAGTGCCCTCTAAGAGTTAAAGTGAAGTGAAGTCACTCAGTCGTGTCCGACTCTTTGCGACCCCATGGACAGTAGCCTGCACCAGGCTCCTCTGAAGAGTACTGGAGTGGGTTGCCATTTCCTTCTCCAGGGAATCTTCCCGACGTGGGGATTGAACCCAGGTCCTCCTGCATTGTAGACAGACGCTTTACCATCTGAGCCACCAGGGAAGTCCTCTAAGAGTTAATTCATTATGAAAAATGTTCCAAATCTTTGGCATCAGTAGACTTCCATCTTCTTTCTTACTAAAATCATGTGTGTGTGTGTCTGTGTGTGTGTGGGGGGCTTAATTAAAGAAAAAAAAAAACTGCCTTAAGTGTTTTGTCTGTATACTTTTGAAATTAGAACAGTTATGTATTGACAGTATCTTCTGGTGTTATTCCACTATGTACATCTAGTGGGTTTTTCTTTTTCTTTCAGGAATTGATGCCAACATAAAAGATAGCTTAGGTAGAACTGTCTTAGACATTTTGAAAGAGCATCCATCTCAGAAATCTCTCCAGATTGCAACTCTCTTACAAGGTAAATAGTACTGAATGATGGATGAGTTTGCCTTACAGTTAAGATTAAATTAAAACTATCCTAGTTTTCTCTTGAGTTTCGAGTTAACATTTACTTTTGAATGAAGTTACTATTTGCATTTTTTTCTGGTAGACTTTTAAACTAAAGAATAATGAATTCCTTTTAATGTTTTATTTCTGTTTTCAACTGCTAAAGTATTTTTTCACTCACTTGATAGTAAAAATATTTTTAATTAAACCCTTATAATAAATATGTAGTTATGAACTTAAAGGTATTAAGTCTATAAAGTGATGCTGAGTTATTATCTTACATTTGAATAAAGCTTTAAGAATTTTCTGGCTTGGATTTTCTATTATTTTGTCTGATTTCTATAACTGTAAGGTAGATAAATCAAATATTATTATTCTTTTTGTACATGAGGGAAATTGAAGCTCCAGGAAGCTAAGTGACTTGCTCAAACATACATCCTATTCCAAGTGGTAGAACTGGTATATAAATGCTGAGTTAACAACAACAAAATTGTCCTTCGTTGAAAGAATACAGATTATTTGCTACCAAATCCAGTAATACAAGATAATTCAATCTTGACAGCCTATGGGTTAATAAAGATCATTTGAGTATATCTGTAGTTAGTTTTGGTTATTAAAATAGATCTACTTAAGTTTTGACAACCGTCTGGGTACTATTTTTTCATTTGCAGGATACATACTTCCTCATTTGATTTTCTCTTTTTGCTTGGTGGTTAGGCCTGATGCGCAGTGTGTTCCTTTAAAAATATAGATGTTTTTTCTTTCTTTTGCATTTAGCTCCTACACTGCTCAGTGTGGATTATCCCCTACAGTCATTATAGATTGGCTGTGAGTGTAATAAAGGGCAGTGGGGTGGGTTTCATAGGATATCAGTTGAGAAGCTGAAGAGCAGCTTTGTCCTTCAGGAGGACAGGAAGACAAGTTGGGCAGGAGACATGTAGATACAGGAGTCAACAAAGACCAAAGAGGGAAAGAGAACAGACTCACTACAAGAGGTCATTATGTTCTTTTCTCTCTTTATTTTCCAAAACCTCTCAGGGAACTTCAAGCCCCTACAATTTTCTTATTAATAAAGAAGTTAATTGCTAGTCAAGTGCTATAGAGATAAATCAGAGAAGAATACAAGTATGATTCTTCATATTAATTCAAATTAAAATCAAGTTGAATGAAAGCTGAAAAATAAAAGAGTGGTATGCAACCTTTAAATCAGTCTTTGCCTTCTAGGCACTGTATTTCATATTTGATTTTTGCCTCTAACTGAATTAAAAAATACCTGAGACGTTTGCCTAATATATCTTTTGGGATAAGCAAATAACTGCTGTCCACTGAAAAGGGGGCATGACATAATTACAGACACTTTTAACACATTGCATTGGTTCAACTTAGATGAAAATGTTATTATACAGGTGTTCTCTTAAATAGTCATGATTTGTTCATTAGGTATGTAAATTTGTGATAGAGTATTTGCTACTTCTTTGAATTTTTATAGTTATTGTCAAATTTTAGAATGTGAAGACATTATCTATATTCTCTGCATTCCTGGTGTTCAATCATTGGCATAGTTAATATCTTATGAAAAAGTTTGTCATTGCAGTAAATACAATTTATAGTAGGTAAAATTACTGCCGGGGTCAAAAATTGTAGTGATAGAATGCCATATGCTGCTTTCTTTTCCTAGCAGAATTTGCCTAGTAGAATTGCTCTTAGGTAGAAACTATTTGGATAGTATGAAGACACAGGTGGTTGGCATGAAAGCACAAAGTGTCTTAACTGAATTTTAAGAAAGAAGGGGTTCCTTCTGAATAAAGAAGCACAAGTAAAAGATACCCTTGGGGAGGAGTCTATTGATTTAATCTCTTAGAGGCTACAAACTGTGATGAATGCCCTTTGGGCGATAGCAGATATAACTTGTTTAGATCACATACTAATTTAATTAGATTTCAACATTTAAAAATCTAGGATTTCAGATAACACTCCAGAGTTTTGGTTTCTCAAAAAATGCAAGCTTTCCTTTTACTTCATGGCTGAACTTTAGATGGTGCATCTGCTCTCTGGTTAACCAGGCTCTGCAGGCTGTCTGTTTTTTTCTGTATCATTGAGAGTAAATATTAGTTGACATATATCCCTGCATTCAGATGCTGTTTTCTTTATGACTGAGAGAAAAGTGAGATGATTCTTATATCTATCTGTGTTTGCTACTTACTTGCTGAATAAGCATGGCCAAGTTAATAATCCTTCCCCTTTAGTTTTCATCTTTAAAGCTGAGATAATAATAGTGACTGTGTCATAGTTTTGAGAAGATTAAATGAGTTAATTTATAGCAAATACTTAAAACAGTTCTGAGTGTATAGAAGGCAATATTTAAGTTTTATTATTACTATGTCCTCATCAAAGTTGGAAAATGAGTGAGGTGCTGAGTACGGAACACTGCTTCAAGAATAAAGCAAAAAACATTATTTTTTTGTTGAACTAAAGTTCAGTATGAAATTATGTTTATCTCACAAAGTTATAACACCATTGCAAATTAAGCTTATCCCACTTCATTTATTTATGTTACCTGACTGGTTGTTATATGCATCTAAACTTTATATCCCTGTTTATGGACATGGTCTATTCAAAGCATCAGTCAGAGAGTTTTAAACCTCCAGATAGAATATATTTAAGGAAACCAAGGATGTTATTGTATCTGCAACTGGTAAATTTATTTTTAAGGAAAGAATGTGACAAAAGTTTACTTTTCATGAAAAGGATTCATGAGTCTCTCTTGAAATACTTTTTTCTGTTTTAATTAAAAAGCTTCAAATTAATAGGTCATCATGAAGATATTTCACTTTGGTTTTTTGAAGTTTTTTGGAAAAACTTAGGATATGAAGAAATAACTAAAAAAGTGACCATCAAAAGTAAAACCAAGTTAGAGGTTTTAACATATATGAATTCAAGTATGTGATTTCAAAAACTTATATACACAGAATATTTAGAAGGTGCGGGAAGACCAACAGTCCTTGAAGAGCACATACAGGAAGATATGACACAAGAAACACATATTTCCTCTCCTGTTGAATCTCCCTCCCAGAAGACCAAAAGTGAGTAGCTAATTGTAAAACCCTCGAGATGGTATTAGACTGTTATGCACAATTTTATGCTCTATGTACAAAAGGGCTCAAACTTGTGAAAATTTAAGGTCTAATAAGTTATATCTTCTACTCTATATTTTATCCATTATTCAGTCAGTATTTATTGAGCTCCTACTGTTTATCAGACACTGTTCTTAGTCCTGAGATACAGTGGTGATCAGGGAAAATAGCAATCCCTGCTGACATGAAGCTTACATGGAGTGAATATTTCACAGTTGACTTTTTCCCCCTAAAATATGTTTTTAAGGTAGACTAAAAAACATATCTTGAATGTAACTGCTGTTTTTTTTTTTTAGAATAAATCATTGGGATGAAGTTGCTTTCTGAGAATAATTAGAAAAAAAAGAGTATTTGTGTGTAACCTGTGAAATATTCATGTCCATAGTTGATGCATGTTATATATCTGTTCCTTCTGTTATCCCTTTATTAGTTATATAATTATTTGTTTAAATATGTTCTGCTATTTTTGTTGAACCTGGAAAGTAGAATCCCAGCACTATTTCAATTTTTTAAATGTTGAATGAATTCTGTCAGTAAAGTATAATGCCCACAAATACTTAGATTGAGGTCCCCAATCTCCAGAATCTAATGCCTGGTGATATAATGTGGAATTGATATAATAGTAATTAAGTTAACAATAAGTGTAATGTGCATGAATCATCCCAAAACCATCCCCCCAATGCTGACTGTGGGAAAATTGTCTTCCACAAAACCATTCCCTGGTACCAAAAATGTTCAGGACCACTGTTCTAAAAGACTATTGAAATTAAATGCTATTATAAATGAAGTTTTAGGAATTGTGATTCCAAATGATTTTATTTACTATATTTGTGTGAACCTTCAGTACTTATTTTCATTCTGATAAAGAAAAAAAATAGACAAAATTGGAATTTTTTTGTCTTTTAATATTATTGTACTAATTATGGTTTCAGTTCAGTTCAATTCAGTCACTCACTCGTGTCCAACTCTTTGCGACCCCATGGACTGCAGCACGCCAGGACTCCCTGTCCATCACCAACTCCCAGAGTTTACCCAAACTCATGTCCATTGAGTCTGTGATGCCATCCAACCATCTTATCCTCTGTGGTCCCCTTCTCCTTCTGCCTTCAATCTTTCTCATCACTAGAGTCTTTTCAAGTGAGTCAGTTATTCACATCAGGTGGCCAAAGTATTGGAGTTTCAACTTCAACATTAGTCCTTCCAATGAACACCCAGGACTGATCTCCTTTAGGATGTACTGGTTGGATCTCCTTGCAGTCCAAAGGACTCTCAAGAGTTTTCTCCAGCACCACCGTTCAAAAGCATCAATTCTTTGGTGCTCAGCTTTCTTTATAGTCCAATTGTACATCCATGCATGACTATTGGAAAAACCATAGCCTTGACTAGATGGACCTTTGTTGTCAAAGTAATGCCTCTGCTTTTTAATATGCTGTCTAGTTTGGTCATAACTTTTCTTCCAAGGAGCAAGCATCTTTTAATTTCATGGCTGTGGTTTCCACCTGTAGTAATTTTAGAGCCCCCCAAAATGAAGTCTGTCACTGTTTCCACTGTTCCTCATCTATTTGCCATGAAGTGGTGGGAACAGATGCCATGATCTTCATTTTCTGAATGTTGAGCTTTAAGCCAAATTTTTCACTCTCCTCTTTCACTTTCATCAAGAGGCTCTTTAGTTCTTCTTCGCTTTCTGCCTTAAGGGTGATGTCATCTGCATATCTGAGGTTATTGATATTTCTCCCGGCAGTCTTGATTCCAGCTTGTGCTTCATCCAGCCCAGCGTTTCTCATGATGTACTCTACATAAAAGTTAAATAAGCAGGGTGATGATATACAACCTTGACATATTCCTTTTCCTATTTGGAACTAGTCTGTTGTTCCGTGTCCCGTTCTAACTGTTGCTTCCTGACCTGCATACATATATCTCAAGAGGTAGGTAAGGTAGTCTTGTATTCCCATCTCTTTCAGAATTTTTCACAGTTTATTGTGATCCACACTGTCAAAGGCTTTGGCATAGTCAATGAAGCAGAAATAGATGTTTTTCTGGAACTCTCTTGCTTTTTCCATGATCCAGCGGATGTTGGCAATTTGGTCTCTGGTTCCTCTGCCTTTTCTACAACCTGCTTGAACATCTGGAAGTTCATGGTTCATGTATTGCTGAAGCCTGGTTTGGAGAATTATGAGTATTACCTTACTAGTGTGTGAAATGAGTGCAATTGTGCGGTAGTTTGAGCCTTCTTTGGCATTGCCTTTCTTGGGATTGGAATGAAAACTGACTTTTTCCAGTCCTGTGGCCACTGCTGAGTTTTCAAAATTTGGTGGCATATTGAGTGCAGCACTTTCACAGCATCATCTTTCAGGATTTGAAATAGCTCAACTAGAATTCCATCACCTCCACTAGCTTTGCTCGTAGTGATGCTTCCTAAGGCCCACTTGACTTCACATTCCAAGATGTCGGGGTCTAGGTGAGTGATCACACCATTGTGATTATCTGGGTGTGAAGATCTTTTTTGTACCGTTCTTCTATGTATTCTTGCCACCTCTTCTTAATATCTTCTGCTTCTGTTAGGTCCATACCATTTCTGTCCTTTATTGAGCCCATCTTTGCATGAAATATTCCTTGGTATCTCTAATTTTCTTGAAGAGATGTCTAGTCTTTCCCATTCTATTGTTTTCCTCTATTTCTTTGCACTGATCACTGAGGAAGGCTTTCTTATCTCTCTTTGCTATATTTTGGAACTCTGCATTCAAATGGGTATGTCTTCCCTTTTCTCCTTTGCTTTTGGTTTCTCTTCTTGTCACAGTTATTTATAAGGCCTCCTCAGACAGCCATTTTGCTTTTTTGCATTTCTTTTTCTTGGGGATGGTCTTGATCCCTGTCTCCTGTACAATGTCTATAGTTCATCAGACATTCTGTCTATCAGATCTAGTCCCTTAAATCTATTTCTCACTTCCACTGTATAATCATAAGGGATTTGATTTAGGTCAGACCTGAATGGTCTAGTGGTTTTCCACACTTTGTTCAATTTAAGTCTGAATTTGGCAATAAGGTGTTCATGATCTGAGCCACAGTCAGTTCCCAGTCTTGTTTTTGCTGACTGTATAGAGCTTCTCCATCTTTGGCTGCAAAGAATAGAATCCATCTGATTTTGGTGTTGGCCATCTGGTGTTGTCCATATGTAGAGTCTTCTCTTGTGTTGTTGGAAGAGGGTATTTGCTATGACCAGTGTGTTCTCTTGGCAGAACTCTATTAGCCTTTGCCCTTCTTCATTCTGTACTCCAAGGCCAAATTTGCCTGTTACTCCAGGTGTTTCTTGACTTCCTACTTTTTGCATTCCAGTCTCCTATAATGAAAAGGACATCTCTTTTTTGGGTTTTAGTTCCAAAAGGTCTTGTAGTTCTTCATAGAACTGTTCAGCTTCTTCAGCGTTACTGGTTGGGGCATAGACTTGGATTACAATGATATTGAATGGTTTGCCTTGGAAATGAACAGAGATCATTCTGTTGTTTTTGAGATTGCATTAAAGTACTGCATTTTGGATTCTTTTGTTGACTATGATGCCTAGTCCATTTCTTCTATGGGACTCTTGCCCACAGTAGTAGATATAATGGTCATCTGAGTTAAATTCACCCTTTTCAGTCCATTTTAGTTCACTGATTCCTGAAATGTCGATGTTCACTCTTGTCATCTCCTGTTTGAGCACTTCCAATTTGTCTTGATTCATGGACCTAACATTCCAGGTTCCTATGCAATATTGCTCTTTATAGCATCGGACCTTGTTTCTATCACCAGTCACATCCACAACTGGGTTTTGTTTTTGCTTTGTCTCCGTCCCTTCATTCTTTCTGGAGTTATTTCTCCACTGATCTCCAGTAGCATATTGGGCACCTACCGACCTGGGGAGTTCATCTTTCAGTGTCCTATCTTTTTGCCTTTTCATACTGTTCATGGGGTTCTCAAGGCAGGAATACTGAAGTGGTTTGCCATTCCCTTCTCCATTAGACCATGTTTTGTCAGAACTCTTCACCATGACCTGTCCATCTTGGATGGCCCTACACAGCATGGCTTAGTTTCTTTGAGTTAGACAAAATGTGGTCCATGTGATTAGATTTTTTAGTTTTCTGTGATTGTGGTTTCAGTTTGTCTGCCCTCTGATGCCCTCTATCAGTGCATACCGTCTTACTGGGGTTTCTCTTAACTTGGAGGTGTTAGTACCTTACTTTCAGTGCAATAAACTTTCTGATAATTTTGTTTGCTATGTTTTGAGTTCTAGCACTATACTGGTTATATTTTTATTATTTAGCATGAAGTTTTAGCAGTATTCTTTTTTGAAACTTCTGAAAAATTTGCTCTCTTCTTATAGGTGAAACTGTGACTGGCGAATTATCAAAACTCTTGGATGAAATAAAGCTCTGTCAAGAAAAGGATTATTCTTTTGAAGATTTGTGCCACACAATATCAGACCACTACTTAGATAATTTGAGCAAGATTTCAGAGGAAGAGCTTGGGAAAAATGGAAGCCAGAGTGTAGTAAGTAAGGGGGGAAAGAAGACAATATGTCTGTGTTTGCCAGTTCATTGTGTACCTGAAAACCATGGGATTTATGTGTTACCTTACCTTTAGATTTAGCCAGGGTCAATGTCAGGCTCCCTGTTGTGCTTCCCTGATATTTATTTGTGTTTCATTCTCACTGCATGTGTAGGGAAGAAATGCTTTGATAAATCACTTATGGTTTGTGATGATCTCACTGCTGTTAGACCCTTGTAACATATAAATGCATAGTCCCTTTGATTATGTTCTTTTAGTTTTATTGGGCATAATGACAGTGGTTTCCAAAGAAAGAAGAAAACCTTCCTTTTGTCTTTTTCCCTGTTTTCTCTGTCATCTAACACCATCTTGAAGAAGAAAGACATAGCTGAGCCATGAGTTTATACTTCCTGCCTACTTTATAAATCATAGTAGGAGAGAGTTATTGTGGATAGTTTGACCTGAATATTTTCATAATCTTACACAAATCCCAATAGTTTGCATGCAAACTGTAAGCTCAGAATCTGAATCATGAGTAAGAGATTCTTGGCTTAGTTGAATTTTTATATTGATACAATAGCAAGAAAAACTATAGACAATTGGTCAGTTTAAAGTCAGGATTTTTATATCTGTCTTTAGTCCTATAGAAGGATTTATAGGATGCATTGGTATTAAAGGAAATGCATTATTATGCTATGAAAACTTTTATCATTTTTAGTACTTAATTTGTTATAGACATATTATACTTTCTTCAAAAACTGGTAACAGAGTGGAATGTGTTAACTATGACATTTTATTTATGAAGGCTAAAAAAAGTTTGCTAAGTATACTGACTGTTATGAGAACAATTACTTCATTTAGTTACTTACTGTTACATAAAGTGATACTTTCCCAGGGTAGTATTTGCTAGTCTAGGTCCAAGGCCAGTCATACCTTCTAGGCCTGTTTTGTTTTTTCTTTTACTGTGTTTTGTAAAACATCACGTTATTGGCTCCAATAAAAGCTCTTTATGAATAATTATGATTAACTATATGTATAATGAAGTAAATACTTGTAGCTTTTCCCAAATGATATTTTTATAGTAATGAAATATTTACTGTACTAACTTTAATGTTAGGGCAAAACTCCTTTTTTTTTTTTTTTAAATCTACAACAGGCCTATGCTCACTCAAATTATAAACCAGTTACATTTCCACATTTCCTTGAAATTTGATTAGAAATTAAGACATATTTATCCTTCATAAACAATACATAGTGTTTAGGTCCATTCCTAAAGATATCTATGAAGTGGCTACTTCTGGTCTTCTATTTTTCAACCCACAAATTTTTCTGAAAGACCTGATATTCTGGACCAGTGGTTTCTAAACCTTTCTTGTTATGTACCAGTAGTAAACAAATTTTGAGCAAACATCCCAAATATATTTATATTTTTTAAGAATATATGCTATAAATTATGGGGCATATACTACAAGAGAAATTCAAGTGAGGATGATAAAGTATAAAATGGATGATCTAATTTTTTTTCTTTTATTAAGTTGGTATCTTGTGTACTCTAGGGTCTGCATGCTCTGCTTGGAGACCATAATTCAAAGTTATATCTTTTGAGTAGTGATGGCAAGGGCTTTTGGCATTGAGAGGGTGACATAATTTGGGGTGAGTGGTGGCCACTTTTTTTTGTAAGTCAAAGACTGTTTTTTTGAGAAAAAAAAAAAGACTATCACAGTACTAAGGGAGAAATTAATGCTCCTAAGTTGAACTCAAGTTCAAAATTCAAGTTTATATGTCCATCAAAATGATCACTCTTTGTTCCTGTAATGAAACTTTATATTGTGTTCTTTGAAAATATTATCATATGAAAATATTAAAGGTTACATGAAGCAGAAAAGCAGAGAGTACACATGAGTAAGAGCAAATAGTTCTATTTATCTGGAATAATAAAGTTCATAAAGGGGGACAATGGAGATAAGATTAGAAGAAAGAATGAGTTCAGGCCATGGATGATTTTGAATGTCAGGCTGAGAATTTTGGTATTTATTTTTTAGGAAATGAGAAAAATCTGAAGGATTTTAGATGCATAAATGCATTATTGAAAGCTGACTTTCAGAAGTTGAATCTGATAGAAACTTGTTATTGAATGTTTAAAAAGCAATGCAATTTATTTAACTCTTCTCTACAGCCTGTGTTGTATTTGAGTTAATTCCTGTTTTGTTGAATGTCTGTTTCTGTTTATCAAGAATGTTTTTCCAAGTTTTAAAAATGAATTATACTCTCAAATTATACAAAAATTTAACTGAGTACTTTTATATCATTTAATATAAATGGTCATTACAGTGTTGTGAGCTATAGCACTTATAATAGCAATAATGAGATGTGGTTTCTAACTTCGAACAGTTCAGAATTTCTGCTCCAAGAAGTCTTAAATCACTGTGTGTAGACAAAACTAATATGAAAAACAAATAAATATTATAAGAATTGACATTTATTAGGTGCTTGCTATTTGATGTTTTAATGCTTTATATTGCTAAAACCATCTAATCCATACAGTAATCCTAATAATGGAGTTATAGATTTGGGACATGACTCAGCTGTTAAGTGACAGATCTAGGATTCAAACTGAGAGCCAGTGTCATTAATTCCGAGCTATATTCCTTATAATAAATTACCCTGTAGCCAAAGGAAATTTTTTAAGGGAGAGATTAATGATTTATAGGTTAAATTAAATCATTAAATTAATGATTTAATGATTCATTGACGCCTTCATGGAGGTAGGGAGAAATTAAATCGCAATCTGGAGGAAAGGGAAATAATCTCTGCACTTGTATTGGAATGAATGAATGGGAGAGAATTTCAGTCTGCAGAACATAATGTGCAAAAGCCCAAAGGTGAGGCCTAGCACTTAAAATGAGGATAATTTACCATGAGAGTTTGTTTTGAAAAGTAGTGGAGAGTGAAGCTGGGTAAGTCATAATAATTTTTAACATTGACATAACACTTTATATTAATTGATTTAATCCTCACACTAACCCTATGAGATAGGTAGTATTACTCCTCCCATTTTATAGATAAGAAAAGTGGAGGCACAGAGAACTTGTATGACTTTCCTAAGTTTACACAGTAAATACCAGGGCCAGTCTGGTGTTTACTGGATCTGGACAAAGGCAGTCTTACCACTCAACTATTTCGTTACAGAACAGGGCAGATAATTAGATTGGGAAGCTAGTCAGAAGTTTACTATTGATGCTGAGGAGAATAACCCTTGAGTATGGGAGTCCATTCATGAAGGTGACATTTTTAGAAGTTAGAAGTGGTACCTCAATGTCAGATGTTCTGGGGAGAGACTCAAACAGTGATTCTTAGCAATGGTCGTACATTAGACTTTGCTGCTGCTGCTGCTGCTAAGTCACTTCAGTCGTGTCCGACTCTGTGTGACCCCATAGATGGAAGCCCACCAGTCTCCCCCGTCCCTGGGATTCTCCAGGCAAGAACGCTGGAGTGGGTTGCCATTTCCTTCTCCACTTATCTAGAAAGCTTCAAAAAATGCAGACACCCTCGGGTACTATGGCAGAACAACTGAAACAGAATTGTTTTGGGTGATTCTGAACATTGTTCTTTAAAAAGCTTATACTAACATGTATATTATTGGTCTAGAGGACCAAAACTCTGCTAGGACCTTACTGAAGTAATCCAGGCCTCAGATAATGAGTCTGAACTGCGGTCTTGCTAAAACCACAGAATTATGGAATTTTAGATCTAAATAAATCTCAGACTTCTGGTGCCCAGCCTAATTCTACTGTGCAGTATAAGAGCTCTCTTGAAGTAGGGAGGTTTCAGTTCATCATTAAGGAAAATTCAAACTGTAGTTCAGCCATAGTCATAAGTTGCAATTATTTCTATATTATAGTGGAAAGTTAAATGTGGAAAACACTTATGTTAAGTTTTCACATTACTAGCTGAAGGACAGGCGTTTGAGTTCAGTTAAACTTTAAGTTTATATGATATGAAATGTTCAGATTATTTGTTGTCATATGACAGATAATTCCAGAAGTAGTTTAGAAGAAATAAAAGTAAAGGAAAATCTTTTGTGTAGCATTTATGTTATTAATAAATTTGTTTTATATATTAATGACTTGGCTTGAATTTTTTAGGTATTTTAACTATTGTCATTTTAACTTTTATTGCCTATTTTATCCAATAGAGGGCACTCTAATTCAGTAATTTAAAATATAAAATCAGCCATCTTATGTAAGAACTTTTATTTTTGAATTGGAGATTTTGGTTTTATTAAAATATTAGCCTTAAAATGGTAGTTTGAAAAATTTTACTAAAGTAAGTGAATTAGGAGTTAAATTCTTACAATGATTGAATGTTTTTGATAGAAGGTTTTACGTTTAGTGTGAAGGGAAGCTCAAGTTAAAATTGCATTTTATCTTGCATAAATTTTAATTCAAAAGTCAGTCTGTTTTAAGTTCTTTTATAATATGCAAATGGAATCATTTTCTAAGTTGAATTAAGACATTATATAATCTAGAATGTAAATTTTGAAAAAATATAAATATCTTCACATTCTTTACCAAGCCCGGAAACTTAGATTTTTGAAATAATATAAAATTATCTGAAAAACATTTTTAGTCACTTCATTTGTTTTCCTAAGTCATGTATCAGCTTTCCCTCTGTGTGTAAACAATGTACACACTTTTAAAATGTGAACATACCATGCCTTAGAGAAATTTGATGATAGCATAAAGATCTTTAGAGCAAATTTCAGAATTTAAGTTTCAGGAAATCATTTTTTAAGATATAAATTTTAAAAGGCATTATTGTCTCACCATCCCATGTATCTAAGAAATAAATAAGCGTCAGGGATGAAATATGTATTTTTTTCTCTTGAGGGGAAACCTATACACTTTAGCAGCACCTAAGCATTATTATTTGAATGGAGTTGTATTGGCAAGTTTTGTGCAATTTAACTCTGAATATATTCAGTATACTTGCCTTGAGAACCCCATGAACAGTATCAAAGGGCAAAATGATAAGATACTGAATGAGGAATTCCCCAGGTCGGTAGGTGCCCAGTATGCTACTGGAGATCAGTGGAGAAATAACGCTAGAAGGAATGAAGGGATGGAGCAAAAGCAAAACCAATACCCAGTTGTGGATGTGACCGGTGATAGAAGCAAGGTCCGGTGCTATAAAGAGCAATATTGCAGAGGAACCTGGAATGGTAGGTCCATGAATCAAGGTAAATTGGAAGTGGTCAAACAGGAGATGGCAAGAGTGAACATAGACATTCTAGGAATCAGTGAATTAAAATGGACTGGAATGGGTGAATTTAACTCAGATGACCATTATATCTACTACTGTGGGCAGGAATCCCTTAGAAGAAATGGAGTAGCCATCATGGTCAACAAAAGAGTCCGAAATGCAGTACTTGGATGCAATCTTAAAAACGACAGAATGATTTCTGTTCGTTTCCAAGGCAAACCATTCAATATTACAGTAATCCAGGCCTATGCCTCAACCAGTAACGCAGAAGAAGCCGAAGTTGAACGGTTCTATGAAGACCTACAAGACCTTTTAGAACTAACACCCAGAAAAGATGTCCTTTTCATTATAGGGGACTGGAATGCAAAAGTAGGAAGTCAAGAAACACCTGGAGTAACACGCAAATTTGGCCTTGGAGCACAGAATGAAGCAGGGCAAAGGCTAATAGAGTTTTGTCAAGAGAATGCACTGGTCATAGCAAACACCCTCTTCCAACAACACAAGAGAAGACTCTACACATGGACATCACCAGATGGTCAACACCGAAATCAGATTGATTATATTCTTTGCAGCCAAAGATGGAGAAGCTGTATACAGTTAGCAAAAACAAGACCAGGAGCTGACTGTGGCTCAGATCATGAACTCCTTATTGCCAAATTCAGACTGAAATTGAAGAAAGTAGGGAAAACCACTAGACCATTCAGATATGACCTAAATCCAATCCCTTATGATTATACACTGGAAGTGAGAAATAGATTTAAGGGACTAGATCTGATAGAGTGCCTGATGAACTCTGGACGGAGGTTCGTGACATTGTACAGGAGACAGGGACCAAGACCATCCCCATGGAAAAGAAATGCAAAAAAGCAAAATGGCTGTCTGGGGAGGCCTTACAAATAGCTGTGAAAAGAAGAGAAGCGAAAAGCAAAGGAGAAAAGGAAAGATATAAGCATCTGAATGCAGAGTTCCAAAGAATAGCAAGGAGAGATAAGAAAGCCTTCCTCAGTGATCAATGCAAAGAAATAGAGGAAAACAACAGAATAGGAAAAACAAGAGATCTCTTCAAGAAAATTAGAGATTCCAAGGGAACATTTCATGCAAAGATGGGCTCGATAAAGGACAGAAATGATATGGACCTAACAGAAGCAGAAGATATTAAGAAGAGGTGGCAAGAATACACAGAAGAACTGTACAAAAAAGATCTTCACAACCAGGATAGTCACGATAACATGATCACTGACCTAGAGCCAGACATTTTGGAATGTGAAGTCAAGTGGGCCTTAGAAAGCATCACTACGAACAAAGTTAGTGGAGGTGATGGAATTCCAGTTGAGCTATTTCAAATCCTGAAAGATGATGCTGAAAAGCGTTGCACTCAATATGCCAGCAAATTTGGAAAACTCAGCAGTGGCCACAGGACTGGAAAAGGTCAGTCTTCATTCCAATCCCAAAGAAAGGCAATGCCAAAGAATGCTCAAACTACCGCACAATTGCACTCATCTTACACGCTAGTAAAGTCGTGCTCAAAATTCTCCAAGCCAGGCTTCAGCAATATGTGAACCGTGAACTCCCAGATGTTCAAGCAGGTTTTAGAAAAGGCAGAGGCACCAGAGATCAAATTGCCACCATCCGCTGGATCATGGAGAAAGCAAGAGAGTTCCAGAAAAATATCTATTTCTGCTTCATTGACTATGCCAAAGCCTTTGACTGTGTCGATCACAATAAACTGTGGAACATTCTGAAAGAGATGGGAATCCCAGATCACCTGACCTGCCTCTTGAGAAACCTGTATGCAGGTCAGGAAGCAACTGTTAGAACTGCACATGGAACAACAGACTGGTTCCAAATAGGAGAAGGTGTACGTCAAGGTTGTATATTGTCACCTTGCTTATTTAACTTATATGCAGAGTACATCATGAGGAACACTGGGCTGGAAGAAGCACAAGCTGGAATCAAGATTGCTGGGAGAAATATCAATAACCTCAGATATGCAGATGACACCACCCTTATGGCAGAAAGTGAAGAGGAACTCAAAAGCCTCTTGATGAAAGTGAAAGAGGAGAGTGAAAAGGTTGGCTTGAAGCTCAACATTCAGAAAACAAAGATCATGGCATCTGGTCCCATCACTTCATGGGAAATAGATGGAAAAACAGTGGAAACAGTGTCAGACTTTGTTTTTTTGGGCTCCAAAATCACTGCAGAAGCTGATTGCAGCCATGAAATTAAAAGACGCTTGCTCCTTGGAAGGAAAGTTATGACCAACCTTGATAGTATATTAAAAAGCAGAGACATTACTTTGCCAACCAAGGTCCGTCTAGTCAAGGCAATGGTTTTTCCCGTGGTCATGTATGGATGTGAGAGTTGGACTGTGAAGAAGGCTGATCGACAAAGAATCGATGCTTTTGAACTGTGGTGTTGGAGAAGACTCTTGAGAGTCCCTTGGACTGCAAGGAGATCCAACCAGTCCATTCTAAAGGAGATCAATCCTGGTGTTCATTGGAAGGACTGATGCTAAACCTGAAACTCCAATACTTTGGCCACCTCATGTGACGAGTTGACTCACTGGAAAAGACTCTGATGCTGGGAAAGGTTGGGGGCGGGAGCAGAAGGGAATGAGAGAGAATGAGATGGCTGGATGGTATCACCGACTCTGTGGACATGAGTTTGAGTGAACTCCGGGAGTTGGTGATGGACAGGGAGGCCTGGTGTGCTATGATTCATGGGGTCGCGGAGAGTCGGACACGACTGAGCGACTGAACTGAACTGAACTGATATTTCTTTTATATTATTTTGTTTTTATATTTTGCTCATATTATTTCACACCCTGGTTTTTTTCTCCCCCTAATTGTTAATTATTCTTGCTGATTATGATGTGATGCATAATATTGTATCGTGTGCACATTTTGAAACGTGTTTGACAGTAAAATATCTCTAATCCTAAGAGCATTCTGTTAAGGTATTCGTAGGCAGCAAACTTCCTTCCTAATTAAACTTCTATATGTTTGAATTTCATGAAGTTTTGTGATCACTCTGCAGATATAACATCAGCCACTTTGTTTTGATATTTCCATTCTCTGTGATCTCTCTGTAATATCTAACTTGAAATTAATCTTCCTAACAGAAAACTCAGCTATTATGATTTCCCTGAGAATCTGTACTTTTTTTCTCATGAGTTAACTGTAGTGTTTTTTTGAAAATTTGATAATAATTCAACTTGCTTCTAATCTTGCTCTCCAGATAATGATGAAGTTAGTTGAAAATTTGATAATAATTCAACTTGCTTCTAATCTTGCTCTCCAGATAATGATGAAGTTAATTTTTGACAACTCTCAGCCGCTTGTCACATTGACCTCATTCATTTGCCATAATGCATCTGATCTGTAATTCTGTTTCATGCTGTGCATTTGAGAATTCTTGATCCTGTTTTGGAGTAAAGGCTTTGGACAGCCTGCCATTGTAAAGGAATCCCATTTTGCTTCCTAATGCCAAAGGAAATCATTCTAGAGCCTGAGCTTAAAGAGACACGTCAGTGGCGATAATCACTTATCTTTGTGTTCCAGGAAATGTTTTTCACCTTGAAGAGCAATTAATTCTAATAGAGTATTGAACTAGTAACCAAAAAAAAAAAAAATTAACTGAAATCACTCATGCTTCTAACGAATTTTATCATGGGACCATTTGAGACATGACTACTGAATATTGGGATCAATTCAGCTTCTAACAGATGAAGAATTAGATTCCCTACAATACAATCAAAGTCAATAACAGTAGATGGAAAATATTCTGTGTGGCTTGCTTTAACCTCAGGCTTAGAATTTTAAAATTGTCTGGTATTATTTTAACTTGCTCTTGCCAGAATTTTTATTTCTACCATCTATGCTTTTTAAAGTTTTAATATTTTGGTTGCTTAGTTTCACAACCGTTCCATTTAGTTAATAGCTGCCAGTTTATTCTACCGAATAATTAATAATGAGAAACAAAGTCTAAATTTGGAGAAAGAATGTGGTAATCAAGACAGTGAATTTGACAGGGAATGAAAAAGTTCTAAAATGAACCAGGATAATGAACCAGTGAGAAGTTTATACTAATAAAAGTGGAAATAGCTTGCCCCTAAAATAAATGAGACAAACATTGACTCTGTTATATCTTTTCCTATAATCATCTGTACTATGTTACTGAAATAAATCTATTCCAGCTTTGAAGAAGATTTTCATTTTACCCTATAATCTTTCTTTTACTTAGCATGGTGTCACTTCCCGAAACATTTAAAGATCTTTATTGTCATAATTATTCTCATCAGCTTCACTAATTTACTGAGTCCTCACATTAAGAAATTATACTAATTTCTTCACTAACATGTATTTGTAACTTAGAATAACATTATGGGCTTCCCTTGTGGCTCAGCTGGTAAAGAATATAGCTGCAATGCGGAAGACCTGGGTTCGATCCCTGGATTGGGAAGATCCCCTAGAGAAGGGAGAGGCTACCCACTCCAGTGTTCTGGCCTGGGGAATTCCATGGAAAAAACATGTATTTGTAACTTAGAGTAACATTATAGTGTAGAGAACAGGAACTTTGAACTGAAAGAGACTTGTGTTTGAATCTCAGTTCTACTCCTTAGATAAATCATCCTGATCTCCAGATTTCTCATCTGTAGCACAGTATTTCTAAAAAGTCTTTCTGACCTCTACTTTTGAATCATAATGTCTGGAGGTAGATTTTTACAATAAACTCCTTAGGTGATTCTTGTGCTCTTTGTGAACTGCCCTAGGACACTTTTTGTTTTTTATATTAAAAACAAAATTTTTAGAGCATTTTTAAATGTTGACTTCTTTCAGTCAACTACTCAGATCCATTTTCTTTTTCCTCACATGGATCTATGGATCTCAGATTTCAATGATCTGACTTTAATTTGCTTTTGCTTTCTTTTTCTGTTCCTGTGAATGCAAATATGATTGGTCATCAAGGCAAAATGATTTACCATTTCAGTTCAGTTCAGTTGCTCAGTCGTGTCCGACTCTTTACGACCCCATGGACTGCAGTACGTCAGGCTTCCCTGTCCATCACCAACTCCTGGAGCCTACTCAAACCCATGTCCATTGAGTTGGTGATGCCATCCAACCATATCATCCTCTGTCATCCCCTTCTCCTCTCGCCTTCAATCTTTCCCAGCATCAGGATCTTTTCAAATGAGTCAGTTCTTCACGTCAGGTGGCCAAAGTATTGGAGTTTCATCTTCAGCATCAGTCCTTCCAATGAATATTCAGAATCAATTTCCTTTAGGATGGACTGGTTGTATCTCCTTGCTGTCCAAGGGACTCTCAAGAGTCTTCTCCAACATCACAGTTCAAAAGATTTAGCATTAAGTTTTGCTTTTTCAGTTTCTGTGAAAAATGTCATTGGAATTTTGATAGATATTGCGTTGAATCTGTAGATGGTTTGAGGACAGTATGAAAGCTCAAAAAGTTGTCTTGAAGCTCAACATTCAGAAAACTAAGATCATGACATCTGGTCCCATCACTTCACGGGAAATAGATGGAGAAACAGTGGAAACAGTGTCAGATTTCATTTTGGGGGGCTCCAAAATCACTGCGGATGCTGATTGCAGCCATGAAATTAAAAGACGCTTACTCCTTGGAAGGAAAGTTATGACCAACCTAGATAACATATTAAAAAGCAGAGACATTACTTTGCCAGCAAAGGTCCGTGTGTTCAAGGCTATGGTTTTTCCAGTGGTCATGTATGGAGGTAAGAGTTGGACTGTGAAGAAGCTGATCGCAGAAGAATTGATGGTTTTGAACTGTGGTGTTGGAGAAGACTCTTGAGAGTCCCTTGGACTGCAAGGAGATCCAACCAGTCCATTCTAAAGGAGATCAGTCCTGGGTGTTCATTGGAAGGACTGAAGCTGAAGCTCCAATACTTTGGCCACCACATGCAAAGAGTTGACTCACTGGAAAAGACCCTGATGCTGGGAGGGATTGGGGGCAGGAGGAGAAGGGGACGACAGAGAATGAGATGACTGGATGGCATCACCGACTCGATGGACATGAGTTTGAGTGAACTCCAGGAGTTGGTGATAGACAGGGAGGCCTGGCGTGCTGTGATTCATGGGGTTGCAAAGAGTCGGACACGACTGAGTGACTGAACTGAACTGAACTGAATTCATGAACACAGAATGTCTTTCCATATGTTTCTGTCTTCATTTTCATTTAAGAGGTATAGTTTTCAGTGTATAGATCTTTAACCTCCTTGGTTAAATTTATACCTAAGTATTGTGTTGTTTTTGATACTGTTCTGAATAGGGTTGTTTTCTTTATTTATTGTTCAGATGTCTTGTTAGTATATAGAAATATAGATGATTTTTATATGTTGGTTTTGTATCCTGCAAATTAATTTGTTGATTAGTGCTAAAGTTTTTGGTGGATTTCATTGGAATCTGAGAGCCACAGATGGAGGTGGAGTCTTTAGGGTTTTCCACATATGAGATCATATTGAATGCAGACAAAGACAGTTTTGCTCTTCTCTTTCTGATTTGTATGCCTTTTATTTATTTTTCTTGCATGATCATTCTGGCTTGTACTTTTAGCACTATGTTAAATAGGAGTGATGAGAGTAGGCACCCTCTTGTCTTGTCTTAGAGGAAAAGTTTTCAGCTTTTCACCATTGAGTATGATGTTAGCCATGGGCTTGTCATATGTGGCCTTTATTATGTTAAGATATGTTCTTTCTATACCCAATTTGTTGAGTGATTTTATCATGAAAAGATGTTGAATTTTGTCAAAAACTTTTTATGCCTCTATTGAGATGATCATATGATTTTTATATTTCCTTCTATTTAACTTAACTTTTAATAATTATTTTCTACTTGAAATTAAATAAAAATGATGTTAAAGTACCATATAAAGTATAACGTGGTATTCAAAAGAGTATATTATCATCCTTATCATCCTTTAATTTTTAGTTCTTCAGTTTCATTCACTGCTGCTCACTCGTCCCTTAAAACTTTATCTTCTTTGTTACAAGCCAAATTTGGTCTGCTTCTCCCTCAGTTCCTTCAGTTGCTCAGTCGTGTCTGACTCTTTGCCACCCCACGAATCACAGCACGCCAGGCCTCGCTGTCCATCACCAACTCCCAGAGTTCACTCAAACTCATGTCCATCGAGTCGGTGATGCCATACAGCCATCTCATCCACTGTCGTCCCCTTCTCCTCCTGTCCCCAATCCCCCCGGCATCAAAGTCTTTTCAAGTGAGTCTACTCTGCATGAGGTGGCCAAAGGATTGGAGTTTCAGCTTCAGCATCAGTCCTTCCAATGAACACCCAGGATTGATCTCCTTTAGAATGGACTGGTTGGATCTCTTTGCAGTCCAAGGGACTCTCAAGAGTCTTCTCCAACACAGCAGTTCAAAAACATCAATTCTTCAGCAATCAGCTTTCTTTACAGTCCAACTCTCACATCCATACATGACCATGGGAAAAACCATAGCCTTGACTAGACGGACCTTTGTTGGCAAAGTAATGTCTCTGCTTTTTAAAATGCTATCTAGGTTGGTCATAACTTTCCTCCCAAGAAGTAAGCGTCTTTTAATTTCATGGCTGCAATCAGCATCCGCAGTGGTTTTGGAGCCCAAAAAAATGAAGTCTGACACTGTTTCCCCATCTATTTCCCATGAAGTGATGGGCCAGAAGCCATGATCTTAGTTTTATGAATGTTGAGCTTCAAGCCCACTTTTTCACTCTCCTCTTTCACTTTCCTCAAGAGGCTTTTGAGTTCCTCTTCACTTTCTGCCTTAAGGTGGTGTCATCTGCATATCTGAGGTTATTGATATTTCTCCTGGCAATCTTGATTTCAGCCTGTGCTGCTTCCAGCCCAGCGTTCCTCATGATGTACTCTGCATAGAAGTTAAATAAGCAGGTGACACAATACAACCTTGACATACTCCTTTTCCTATTTGGAACCAGTCTGTTGTTCCATGTCCAGTTCTAACTGTTGCTTCCTGACCTGCATACAGGTTTCTCAAGAGGCAGGTCAGGTGGTCTGGTATTCCCATTTCTTTCAGAATGTTCCACAGTTTATTGTGATCCATACAGTCAAAGGCTTTGGCATAGTCAATGGAGCAGAAATAGATGTTTTTCTGGAACTCTCTTGCTTTCTCCATGATCCAGCGGATGTTGGCAATTTGGTCTCTGGTGCCTCTGCCTTTTCTAAAACCTGTTTGAACATCTGGAAGTTCACGGTTCATGTATTGCTGAAGTCTGGCTTGGAGAATTTTGAGCATGACTTTACTAGCGTGTGAGATGAGTGCAATTGTGCGGTAGTTTGAGCATTCTTTGGCATTGCCTTTCTTTGGGATTGGAATGAAGACTGACCTTTTCCAGTCCTGTGGCCACTGCTGAGTTTTCAAAATTTGCTTTCATATTGAGTGCAGCACTCTCACAGCATCATCTTTCAGGATTTGAAATAGCTCAACTGGCATTCCATCACTTCCACTAGCTTTGTTTGTAGTGATGCTTTCTAAGGCCTACTTGACTCCACATTCCAAGATGTCTGGCTCTAGTTCATTGATCACACCATCGTGATAATCTGGGTCATGAAGATCTTTTTTGTACAGTTCTTCTGTGTATTCTTGCCACCTCTTCTTAATATCTTCTGCTTCTGTTAGGTCCATACCATTTCTGTCCTTTATCGAGCCCATCTTTGCATGAAAGTTTCCCTTGGAATCTCTAATTTTCTTGAAGAGATCTCTTGTCTTTCCTATTCCTTTGTTTTCCTCTATTTCTTTTCATTGATCGCTGAGGAAGGCTTTCTTATCTCTCCTTGCTATTCTTTGGAACTCTGCATTCAGATGCTTATATCTTTCCTTTTCTCCTTTGCTTTTCGCTTCTCTTCTTTTCACAGCTATTTGTAAGGCCTCCTCAGACAGCCATTTTGCTTTTTTGCATTTCTTTTCCATGGGGATGGTCTTGGTCCCTGTCTCCTGTACAATGTCACGAACCTCTGTCCATAGTTCAGGCACTCTATCAGATCTAGTCTTTTAAATCTATTTCTCACTTCTGCTGTATAATCATAAGAGATTTGATTTAGGTTATACCTGAATGGTCTAGTAGTTTTCCCTACTTACTTCAATTTAAGTCTGAATTTGGCAATAAGGTGTTCATGATCCACAGTCAGTTCCTGGTCTTGTTTTTGCTAATTGTATAGAGCTTCTACATCTTTGGCTGCAAAAAATATAATCAATCTGATTTCAGTGTTGACCATCTGGTGATGTCCATGTGTAGAGTCTTCTCTTGTGTTGTTGGAAGAGGGTGTTTGCTATGGCCAGTGTGTTCTCTTGGCAAAACTCTATTAGCCTTTGCCCTGCTTCATTCCGTGCCCCAAGGCCAAATTTGCCTGTTACTCCAGGTGTTTCTTGACTTCCTACTTTTACATTCCAGTCCCCTATAATGAAAAGGACATCTTTTTTGGATGTTGGTTCCAACAACCGCCCCTTGTTTATGTAAAACTCTAAGTATGAAACTAAACTTGTCTATTTGAAGTGCTTGTTTTCATTCCTAGAGTATAGTAAGTGCTCAATAATTTTTTCTGGATATTCATCTAATCTTTAAATTTGATATTATCAATGTTTTCCTTTTCATCTATTCTATTTAATCAGAACTCATTTAATTTACTTGTAACTATAATCTGCAAGGTTCTGGACAATATAAATTAAGATGAGGTTTCACCAGCATAATCTTCAAAGGTTGTATTGGACCAAAGCCTTTTATTTTATAGTTGATCCATTTTTCTGTACTGCTTCAGTTCATCCAATCAATAAATATTCATTGTACCTCTGCTATGTACCAGCTTCTGTTATAGGGTAGATAAAAACTGAATAAGGCATTTTTTGTTGTTCTCAGGAGGTTGGAGTTCGGCAGAGAAAGTGTTTGTATAGAAAGAATAGAAATAACGAAGTAATAGAATAATAATAGAATAACCAAATAATAGAAATACAGGGCTTCAAAATATTTTACCAAACACTTTAGTAAATGATAGCCTTTTTTTCTTATTTTCCCAAGGTCTAGCATGTTGCCTGATACATTGTAGCTCTTCAGTTTTAAAAGTGTGTTGAAAAAAAGAAATAGCTGTGTAAATGAAAAGCTGTCCTGTTTAAATACAGTGTGGGAGGAACACTAAAAAGTGGAATGACAATGACCACTGCATAATAGAGTAAGGAAATAAGGACATGTCATGAACTGACTCCTGTATAGTTCTATGTTCTCATTTCTCTTTACGTTCCCCACTAACCAGTACCTCCATGAGTTTCCCATACTCTCTCTTATCTGTCTTTATATGCCTCAAGTTCTTGTACTCTCCTTTTTCCCATACCAATTTTACCATTTTTAATTCTCATCATCCGTCAAAACTTGGCTCTAATGTGACTTCCTTCCAATCTTAGCCCATCCTTGAACCCTCTCCTTGGTCTGGATTAGGTTCTCCTCCAAAGGTTTCCTATAGTTCAGAATCCCAATGCTCCTTAATAATATTTATGACTATAATTGTAGTAAGTAATTGTAAATTTTGTTGGATTCTTGTTCTTGAATATAATAGACTATGGAGTCCTTGAGGGTATATTCTCAAGATTCTCGCACATTGCCTGCCACATAAAAGGAGACCTATATATATTTATTGAACCAATGGACAAAAGAATGAATGACTAGATGGATGGATGAGTGGATAGTCAAATGCTGTAATAAAAAAGTGATCCCAAATGCTTGACTGGAAATTGAGAAATAAATAGATATTTATTTGTTACTCATTTAAAGTCCATAGTAAGTGCTCCTGATCAGCAGGTGGCTCTCCTCCTAGTGGGAATTCAGGAACCCAGACTCCTTGTATCTCCTTGCTTGGATGTCTTGAGCACAAGCTTCCAAGGTCATCTGGCTCATCTATAAAAGTTGTCAGAGGGCAAACATGATGGAGGATACAGGTCGGAGAGTGTAGAGGATGGGGTTGGAAACAGCAAACCTCACTTTATTCATATTCTATTGACTAATCGCCACCCATATAGTCACATTGCCCTTCCAATCTGCAAGGGAAATTGAAAAATATAGTCTAGCTATGTACCCTAAAAGTAGTGAAAATGGGTGAATAATTACCTAATCAGAATTGACTGCATATCTTTTATATTTTAAATAATTGTTTATATACATATGGATTTTTATAGTTCTTATTCATAGAGTATTTTTTTTTAAATCATAGTAAAAGTTGGATTATACCTGTTTATGTGATAGCATTCCTAGATATATTGTTTTTGGTTTCACTACTTTCTTTATAGTAAACTATATTTGCTTTCATTTGATTTGCTTTAAAATTCCTTATTGTGTATACTGATTCCTCCCCAAAGTAATATTTTTATTTATCTTGCTATTAAGATCTTTAAATCTCAGGCAACTATTTCTGAAATACTAGCTTTTTTAAGGTCAAAAGTATAGCCTTGGACCTCATTTTCTTTCTATTGACAAGGAGAATTAGACTTCATTACTTTGAAATGGCCTTGTGATCATACTTTAGGCCTTATGGTAAAGCTTTGTCTACTTCCATCAAAGAGGTGTGTCGAACAGAACACTGTGCACTGGTTCCCATGCCAAGGGAGGACTCCAGCTACATAGAGGATAACAAAGATATAGCTATGTCAATCATTAGGATAGTAGTCAAATACTTCTGCCCATTGCATGTTAATACTGGAGTCAACAAAGAAAACATAGCTCTGTCAAACACTAGACGGAGTGTTCTCTATGTCTCTTACATAGAGAAGAGACAGCAGATCAACTCCAGTATGTTGGTTCCCCATGGCCAGTAGGGTCTCCTCCTGGCAGCCACCAGAGATCAGGCGCCTGTCTTGTATAGCAGAAGCAACTCGATTCCCCTGTGGAGTCTGAAATCCTGAAAGCTGAGAGCCATTGTTAGTGAGGACCATTACTGCACCACTTACTAGAACAAAATGAACCTGAAACTGGGCAAGATATTCCCATTGTTGTTGTTTAGTTGCTAGGTCATGTCTGGCTTTTTGCCACCCTGTGGACTGTAGCCTGCCAAGGCTCTTCTGTCCATAGGATTTCCCAGGCAAGAATACTGGAGTGGGTTGCCATTTCCTACTTCAGGGGGTCTTCCCGACCCAGGGATTGAATTCAAGTCTCCTGCATTGCAGATGGATTCTTTACCACTGAGCCACCAGGGAGGCCCAGATATTCCCATAAAAGGGCATAAACCTGGAATAGTCTGCATGACCTCCATTTCTTGATAAGGAAGTGTTCCAGGCCCAAGGCCCATTCTTATGTGACGAATGGGGAGCAAATGACTGTGCACATGAGGCTGACTTTCCCAACTTGGTGACACCCGTATGTAGATTAAACTAGGTCATTGTTAAAAATATGAAGAGAAAATTTTCTAAATTTCTGCAGTATATGATTTTCTAATTTTCTATATATTTCTGTAAAACCAATTCTAATTGACTTAAGCAAAAGAATTAAAAAAGGAATGCATTAACTCACATAAATGAAAAATCCAAGCATTTATGTATGGTCAGATGAAAATATACAATGTAATCTGTTATCTATTTCTCTCCATCTCTCAGTTTGGTTTTCCTCCATTTCATATAGATTATACTATACACATTCTCAAGCAAGCTTTCCCCAGCAGGTGGCAAAGAATGTAAGTAACCAAATATTTAAAAATCTTTTTAGTCTAACAATCCCAGCTAAAAAGTCGTCTTTCCCCAAATTCCAGAAAAATGTCTAACCTTGGTCACATTTTGACTCATGGCCCAATCCTAGTGTCCCCAGAGATGTATATACACTGATTGGTCAGACTTGGATTATGTGCCCACATTAGAACTTGGGTAGTGGGTCATCTCTACTTGAACAAAAGTGTTCAGTCACATCTCCATTCCATTCCGTCGCTCAGTCATGTCCGACTCTTTGCGACCCCGTGGACTGTAGCCTACCAGGCTTCTCCGTCCATGGGATTCTCCAGGCAAGAATACTGGAGTGGGATACCGTTTCCTTCCCCAGGGGATCTTCCCGACCCAGGGATCGAACCCGGGTCTCCCGCATTGGAGGCAGACACTTTAACCTCTGAGCCACCAGGGAAGCAGTCACACATCTCAGGGAGTTCTTTTTAGCTATACCTGGAATCCTTGAAATGTGCTTATTTCTGCATGGTCAGTATAAACTGGCTTTGAGTTTGAATCTGTTGCTGATGAAGAGAGCCTGGAAAGATGAAGTTTCTATATCAAATTATGGAAGAAGCCTGCAACCTTTTTCTTACTCCTAGGCTATTATGTTTGTTTTAGAAAATACTAAATGAAATAACTAGCAATCATTAGATTATTACATCAGTCCTACCTGAAGCTGGACTATGATTTCCTAGAGAGTTTGAATATGAAGAGTAAGGACTTTTAAAACTACTTGCTAGAACTGGACATGGAACAACAGACTGGTTCCAAATTGGGAAAAGAGTATGTCAAGGCTGTATATTATCACCCTGCTTATTTAACTTATATGCAGAGTACATCATGCGAAATGTCGGGCTGTATGAAGCACAAGCTGGAATCAAGATTGCCGGAAGAAATATCAATAACCTCAGATATGCAGATGACACCACCCTTATGGCAGAAAGCAAAGAAGAACTAAAGAGCCTCTTGATGAAAGTGAAAGAAGAGAGTAAAAAAATTAGCTTAAAAGTCAACAGCCAGAAAACTAGGATCATGGTCTCTGTTCCCATCACTTCATGACAAATAGATGGAGAAACAGTGGAAACAGTGACAAACTTTATTTTGGGGGACTCCAAAATCACTGCAGATGGTGACTACAGCCATGAAATTAAAAGATGCTTGCTCCTTGGAAGAAAAGTTATGACCAACCTACATAGCATATTAAAAAGCAGAGATATTACTTTGCCAACAAAAGTCTGTCTAGTCAAAGCTATGGTTTTTCCAGTAGTCATGTATGGATGTGAGAGTTGGACTATAAAGAAAGCTGAGCACTGAAGAATTGATGCTTTTGAACTGTGGTGTTCGAGAAGACTGTTGAGAGTCCCTTGGACTGCAAGGAGATCCAACCTGTCAATCCTAAAGGAAGTCAGTCCTGAATATTCGTTGGAAGGACTGATGCTGAAGCTGAAACTCTAGTACTTTGGCCACCTGATATGAAGAACTGACTCATTTGAAAAGACCCTGATGCTGGGAAAGATTGAAGGTGGGAGGAGAAGTGGACGGCAGAGAATGAGATGGTTGGATAGCATCACCGACTTGATGGACATGAGTTTCAATAAGCTCCAGGTGTTGGTGATGGACAGAGAAGCCTGTCATGCTGCAGTCCACAGGGTTGCAAAGAGTTGGACATAACAGAACTGAACTGAAAAATACTTGATTGTATTATGTATAGTACTCTTGCAATCACGTTATAAATGATACAACTTGAAGATTAAAAGATGTACCTTCAGTCTTCATCTTTAATCTCAGACTGCATGCTGGATTGCTTCTGTGTATGAGGTTAAGTCATGATGGGACAGCTCTGCTTCTTGTAAGTCTGATCTGATGTGACTGTCCTTAGTAGAATCCTCCACAACTGTGCATTCCTTAGTGAGAACTTTGGAACCTAGAAGTTTACATCTGTGTGTATCCTGGAAATGTTGCTGACTCAAACATTTTTGTTGCATTGATATCTTTCTGTAATATTTATATTTAATTTCATCAAGCAGTGTCTGTATCTGGAATTTCTGTCAATGTGAACTTAACTCGACATTTTCCACTACAGTGTTTGTATATAGACAAAGAAGTGAAGAGATAGAAAAAAAATTCAGGATAGTATTATGACAAGAACCACATGAGAACATTTGAGGGGAAATGGCCCACTGCTGAGACACCAAAATCAATGAAAACTGAAAAATGGCCTTTAGAGTTAATAGGAAATCATTGGTGATATTGGGGAAAGAAATTTTAGTTTGAATTTGTTAATAACCAGGTGGCTAATATAATCATTTTATTTTTGAATAGTAAAAACGTGGATAGAGATTAAAGACAATATTTGCTATACTGAATTATTTGTTTAATTATATTGGTATCATTATTTGATTTTGGCTCAGCAAAGTCATATACTAGATATGGGAGGGCTTCCTAGGTGGCTCAGTGGTAAGGAATCTGCCTGCCAATGCAGGAGTCACAGGAGATGTGGGTTTGATCCCTGGGTTGGGAAGATTGGCTGGAGGAGGAAATGACAACCTACTCCAGGATTCTTACTGGGATAATCCCATGGACTATAGTCCATGTGCTTGTAAAGAGTCAGACATGACTGAGTGACTGATCTTGCACTCACTAGATATGGAAATAACTTTATTTAGAAAGTTATTTAGAAACCTTGAGCTAATAGAACTCATTCACTGATATCATGATTTCATAAAATGAGTTTAGAGTCTCAAAGTTCTGGTTTAAATTTTAGTGTTGTCACTCATCAGCTGTGTAATGGTGCACACAAATTACTTTTATTTCTAAGTCATTTTTGTTGTGACAGGTATAATGGAAAAAATCATGCTTGTCTAAGAACATGCTTTTTCAACATACATGGCTCATGAGCTCCTACTATCGTTCTGTGTGGTTTCTTGAATGCCATTAAGTATTGTCATTTTTTAAAGAATATATTTTAAAAATAAGAAATTATATATTTCAGATACAGTTAAGTATTGTCATGAAATATAATTATGAATATTAAAATGAATTAATTTTTTGATATGACAAATGATACAATCCATTTACTTTAGATATTTAAAAAAACTAAAATGACAGGTTTTGTGTTTTTGTATTAAAATATAAATTACAATTTTGTTATGTTTATAGCGTAAAAATACTTTTACAGTATGATGCTTACATCTTGTGCATACAAAATTAACAGTTTAAAACATTATTTTAGTTCTTTTCCCCATGTGATAAGATAGAAAATTGCACCTGTTGTTTGTACTTAACTGCAAATTGCCACAATGGAGAGACTTTATTCTCCCATCCAAGTACTAACCAGGCCCGACCCTGCTTAGCTTCCGAGATCAGACAAGATCGGGCGCGTTCAGGGTGGTATGGCTGTAGACAGACTTTATTCTCATTAAGTGAAAAACCATATGGATAGGATCTCCATTAATTTTACTCTTTTTAATATTGATTTTTGAAGTGCTTAGAGGGATTTTTTTATGTATTGTTAATGACTTCTGAACAGAATAATGGAGCTTAAAATCTGATGAAGGTGAGCTTGAAGCAAATTTGTACCTTTATTGTTTTCATGCTCTTATTAGTTTGTTATGGTTCAACATCAGTGTTCCTTAAGCTTTTGTCTTTAATCATGGGTCATTTAAGTTATAAGTTCTCCTGAAGTCACAGTTGTAAGTGAAACGTTTAATGACAATCTTCTGCCTGTGCTTTAGGTTAGAAGTTTCTACTTCCCTGATTAAGTCCTGGGGATTGGTACCTTCTGCAAAATTCTATACTGTTTAGTGTATGTCGAGAAAAGTTACATTGAGAGTATTATTTAATTGACTGTCATAAAGGAGAAACTAACCCTATGAATTTTTTAAGTAAAAATTAATTCATTTGAAGCTCTTTCCCTCACTGCCTCCCTTCTTTATTACTCCCAATATCTCTTATTTTCCAGATATTTTAATATTTTTTCTGTATCACCATTTTTCCTCATTAGGATAGTTAATGACATATCTTTCAGAATTAATACAATTAAAATCAGGAAAGTTATAAAGATATATAAAGCTTTTCCAATATAACAAGTATTTTGTTGTACTTGGGATGAAAGTCTTTGCCTATATTTTTAGGCTTACAATAATAGAAGTCCATTTTGTAGCAAGCCTCTGATATAATTATTTATTATAATTAAGTACTTTCTTTGAAGAGGTTGAATAAAGCAGAGTTTCTGCTAGGTAGGCTATGAATTAGGAAACACTCAGATGTAGCTGATATAGTAGCATGAGGTCAAAAGGATTTGTTATCAAGGCTGGTTTAGAGAAAGAAAGACACTGATAACATTGCCTGGAGAAATATAAGGATGTGAAGATATGCTCAAAAATAATTTCTAGTATTTGTAATTGTTCATAAAAGCAATCTTAGAATAAGAAATTAAGCACAAAGTCATTTTCATGCATATTTATATTCATTTGACTTTTAACAGTTTAGTAAAGAGCAAAATACAGGGTTTTTTTAATTATGCACTCTTCGTATCACAGACTTTGTCATATTAGTCCCGAAAATTGCAAAACTTATTTCTTAATGCCCTCAACCTGTCTTGGCATTCTTTCTGTGAACTAGCATGCAAGTCTATGGTTTAATTGTAAATGATCAAATTTAGTAAAATGCGTATCTTCAAGGGACCTTCTTGACCCAGGAAAGATCTTGATCTTCTCAAACTTCTTGTCTCTTGCATTGGCAGGCAAATTCTTTACCACTGAGCCACCAGCAAGAATAAATATAGGAAAATGTGGACAATAAGACCTCTCTCTGGAGCTTATGTAACCAGACAGATGTTTGTCATTGTTCATTTTGAAAGGCATTTCCTCAGGAAACTTTCACTTCCCTTGTTTTCTGTGACACACTGCTTCACTTCCTTATCTCTCTTCTATCCAACTATGTTGTTGTTGAGCTGTCTTATAAACTCGTATGTTACACCTAGGTGTGACTTCCCTGGTAGCTCAGTCAGTAAAGAATCCGCCTGCAATGCAGGAGACCTGGGTTGATCCCTGGCTCAGGAAGATCCCCTGGGGAAGGAAATGGCAACCCACTCCAGTACTTTTGCCTGACAAATCCCATGGACAGGGGGCCCTGGTAGTCTATAGTCCATAAGGTCACAAGAGTTGGACATGACTTAGTGACTAAAGCACCACCACCCACATACCATGATGGTCTCTGTACTCTCGAAGCTTAGACTACCACGCATATGTCAAAGATCCCCAGTAATGTATCATTAACCACAGCCTTCTCTTGAGTTCCATATTTATACTTCCAAGTTTACCCTGGACATGTTTTCGGTCATTCAGACTTCAACATTTCTAAAACCTCATTCAAACTGTCCTGCTCTTCTGCTGCTGCTGCTAAGTCTCTTCAGTTGTGTCCAACTCTGTGTGATCCCATAGACGGCAGCCCACCAGGCTCCCCTGTCCCTGGGATTCTCCGGGCAAGAACACTGGAGTGGGTTGCCATTTCCTTCTCCAATGCATGAAAGTGAAATGTGAAAGTGAAGTTGCTCAGTCGTGTCTGACTCTTAGCGACCCCATGGACTGCAGCCTACCAGGCTCCTTAGCCCATGGGATTTTCCAGACAAGAGTACTGAAGTGAGTTGCCATTGCCTTCTCCCCTGCTCTTCCTCAGTTAATTCTAACACAGGAGAGGTTATTACCATGTATACAATTGTGTGAACTAGAAATTTTGCAGTATTCTATATTTTCTCTTTTCCTGTGTGTAATCGTTTTGCTAATTTACTAATTTGTGGTTGTAAAGACTATTTTCTACTTCACTTATTTGATTTTCTTTGGCAGAAGCCTGCTTTTCATTCTTTCCTTGTGACTCCGATGTGATAGTGATCTTTTGGTCATAATCTAGTTTTTGTTCCCATTGTTATTGCTTATCTTTGTTTCACATAAACTATGTGTTTTGAAGACTATTTTGGATTTTCTTTGATTTGGCTTAGAGCACACACACACACATAACTTATGTGTACAGATGTTTTCTCTTATTTTTTAAATTAACTTGATTTTATAGGGTAATATTTTTTCTTACCCTCACGTTGGTCCTTTCTTGTGACGTACAGTATGCTTTCATATTAGCCAGTGGTTTCTTATCTGGCATGCTATATGCAGGCCAGAAACAGGGCTGTTCCTAAATCTGATTCCTGGAATATTTCAGTTCAGTTCAGTTCAGTTCAGTCGCTCAGTCGTGTCCGACTCTCCACTACCCCATGAATCACAGCACGCCAGGCCTCCCTGTCCATCACCAACTCCCGGAGTTCACACAAACTCATGTCCATAGAGTCGGTGATGCCATCCAGCCATCTCATTCTCTGTTGTCCCCTTCTCCTCCCACCCTCAACCTTTCCCAGAATCAGAGTTTTTTCCAGTGAGTCAACTCGTCGCATGAGGTGGCCAAAGTATTGGAGTTTCAGCTTTAGCATCAGCCCTTCCAATGAACACCCAGGATCGATCTCCTTTAGAATGGACTGGTTGGATCTCCTTGCAGTACAAGGGACTCTCAAGAGTCTTCTCCAACACCACAGTTCAAAAGCATCAATTCTTCAGCAATCAGCTTTCTTCACAGTCCAACTCTCACATCCATACATGACCACGGGAAAAATCATAGCCTTGACTAGACGGACCTTGGTTGGCAAAGTAATGTCTCTGCTTTTTAATATATTATCAAGGTTGGTCATAACTTTCCTTCCAAGGAGTAAGCATCTTTTAATTTCATGGCTGCAATCAGCATCCGCAGTAATTTTGGAGCCCCAAAAAATAAAGTCTGACATTGTTTCCACTGTTTTTCCATCTATTTCCCATGAAGTGATGGGACCAGATGCCATGATCTTTGTTTTCTGAATGTTGAGCTTCAAGCCAACCTTTTCACTCTCCTCTTTCACTTTCATCAAGAGGCTTTTGAGTTCCTCTTCACTTTCTGCCATAAGGGTGGTGTCATCTGCATATCTGAGGTTATTGATATTTCTGCCGGTGATCTTGATTCCAGCTTGTGCTTCTTCCAACCCAGCTTTCCTCATGATGTACTCTGCATATAAGTTAAATAAGCAGGGTGACAATATACAGCCTTGATGTACTCCTTTTCCTATGTGGAACCAGTCTGTTGTTCCATGTACAGTTCTGACTGTTGCTTCCTGACCTGCATACAGGTTTCTCAAGAGGCAGGTCAGGTGGTCTGGTATTCCCATCTTTCAGAATTTTCCACAGTTTATTGTGATCCACACAGGAATATTTCACAGAGGTATAATAGTATTCATATGATAGTATTCATGATAGTATTTATTATAATAGTAACCAGTATTTTTTTTAATAGTGTCCTTTATGGAACTTACATTTAAGTGGGAGGAGAGAGAAAATAAAATAAAAATTTGAAAATAATATAATAGAAGATAAGTCCTATGGAGAAAAATAGAGAAGGAATTAAGGTACAATAAGGGATTTAAGCTTCTGTAAGCTGGGATGCTTACAGAAGGTCACACTGAGAAGATAATATTTGAGCAAAGACCTGAAGGACATGGAACAACCAGCAAAAAAAAAAATACCTCAGGGATGAGTATTCCAGGCAGAAGAGAAAGCAACAGCAAAAGTCTCTATCTTGAGTGAGAGAGAATTTCCCAGGGTATTAAAGTAATAAGATATTAAAATGGGAGTTTCTTTTAAAGATCCAAGAAAATAGATGTCATACTCCAAAGTGAGGTTCAAAGCCACATGATTTTGAATTTATAAAGAAGTTAGTGTGAAATGGGTTAGACAATATGTATAGCATTTATACCCCTAAACACATAGAAAGAATCAAAGAAGTCCAGGACATTGACAGAGAAATGTTAAGGATACCATAGTATGTGAATACCTTCTCCAATTTGATTGATGGCAGTAGTCCCTAAGTTTTGCATGAAGTTGAGGGGAGGGGAGGGTAGCTGCCTTCGACTACCCAGAGAACCGAATATCTGCCGTTACAGTTGAAGGGATGTGGAGAATTGGCATCTGTCTGATGTCTACCTGGGATCTTAGCTGTGGTACTGTATCAAATTCCCCATTGCTTCACACTGTTCTTTTACCATCAGCTTCATATCTCCAAAATTGAGCCTACTTGTGGAATCCTGCTGCTTCTCTTTACTTGCCTCTCAGATAAATTACATCTTAACAAGAGTCTTACCTGGGGCCAAATCCTTCCTTCAGTGAAGTCCTGTTGGCACTATACCTTGCAAACATTCTTCAATTTTTTAATATGATATGCCATTCTTTGTGGTTTCCAATACTGGTTTTTGAAGTTTCACTGATCATTTTGATTGAAATCTTAGGAAGTGGAGAAGAGAATTGCCCATGTGTACTCACATTGCTGTCTTCTCCAGAGATCAGTCAGATTCATTTAGAAAAAATCTCTCAGAGAAATGGAAGGTAAGCTGGAGGGCACAGACCTCCGGGAGAATACTGGGGTAGTTACTGGAATACTGCAATGAAGAGGCAGTGGTGTTTCATGAGACTTTTCAGACATAGAATACGGTTTAGTGACCAAATGAATATAGGAAAGTTAGGGGAATTAAATATGACTTGAAAATTTTCTATATTGTTGCTGGTAATATTAATGTCATGGATGGAGACAGAAATCATATAAGTAGGAATGATTTGAGTTTGGAAATGATAAAATAAATGTGAACATATTGATTTGGTGGAATCTGATAAGTAGTAAATATTATTCTGAAATGGGATTTCACTGATTCTGAGCTTAACTCCCAGTGTCAGTACCTCTTAACTCTATGACATTGGGCAGATTATGTAAATTCCATGTAGCTGCTCATTCTAAAAAAGGAATTGTACCTACTTTATAGGATTGCCATGATGATTGAATGAGAGCACATGTATTAATGAATATGTGTTCTGATACACATCTGGTATAATTGCTGTCATGTAAGAGTCTTTCAGGGCTTCCCAGGTGGTGCTAGTGGTAAAGAACCTGCCTGTCAATGCGGATAGACTTAAAAGATATGGGTTTGATCCCTGGGTGTGAGCACCCACTCCAGTATTCTTGCTTGGAGAATCCCATAGACAGATGAGCCTGGCATGATGCAGTCCATAGGGTTGTACAGAGTCAGACACAACTGAAGTGACTTAGTATGCATGCAGGAGTCTTTCAATAGCTGGACTTTAATTATTGAAAGCACAAGAATGTCCATGGAACTGTAACTTAGGGTAGAAGTTGGGAGTTGCTTATTCTGGAGAGTATTGATCAATAGCTGATAATCAGAGGCAATGAGGTAGATCAGAGGGGCAAGATTATCTAAGATAGTTGAGTTGGTAGAAATAAACAAGGAAAAAATAAAACAAAGACCTGAAAAACTGAGAAACATTTTTTTAGAAAGAACTGAAAGATTATATGAGTAGGGGTAAAGATAGGAAAGGGTGATAGTAAAGGAACTGAGGAGGAGGGAATTTCAAGAAATGTATAAGGATACACTATGTGTTGGACATCGGAGAAGGCAATGGCAAGCCACTCCAGTACTATTGCCTAGAAAATCCCATGGATGGAGGAGCCTGGTAGGCTGCAGTCTGTGGGGTCGCTAAGGGTCGGACACGACTGAGCGACTTCACTTTCACTTTTCACTTTCACACATTGGAGAAGGAAATGGCAACCCACTCCAGGGTTCTTGCCTGGAGAATCCCAGGGATGGGGGAGCCTAGTGGGCTTCCGTCTATGAGGTCACACAGAGTCGGACACGACTGAAGTGACTTAGCAGCAGCAGCAGCATGTGTTGGACATAATTCTAAGCACTAGGCATACATAGGTAACTAAAATATGGTTCCGAAAGAGTCTAATCTACTTAAAGTCTAGTAGGAGGAGAAAGACATGTAAAGCAAATGCTACCTTTTGCTGAAATATGTTCAGACATAGTTGAGGACATGGGAGATAAGGAGCAAAAAATGCTTCATAGGGAGCTGATGTTAGTTTGCATATTAAAAGATGTTAGGTTTTCTTCAGATAACATGGTTGAGGAGGAGTATGGATAGCATTTCACACAGAGAGGACAGTACCACTAAAGACACTAAGGCATTAAACAGCATGATTTGTGCTTGAAAACTAGAGGGAGTTTTGCTGAGTGAAATATAAGATGCAAAGGATATGGTATAGGGAAGTGATCAGGAAATACTGCTGTAGAAGGAGCCATTGAAACTACCTCTTATTTGCTAATAATGCATTTTGTCCTTATCTTCTAGGCAATGGATACCCACTTAACACCCAATGAAGGTTTTTAAAGCTGGTGGGGGGTGAGATGTGGGAGGGAGAGTTTGTATTACTTCATTAAATTTGTATTGCTGAATGATTATTTTTAGAAGTATGGAAGGCATGGAAGGTGGAATTAATGCATACAAGACTTGATTCCAGAAGTTAATAAGACTTTTTGAATAATCCAGTTGATAAATTATGAAAGCTGAACTAAGTAATAATAGGGGTTGGAATATTGGAGATGGTAAGAGTGTGATATGGTGGGAGAGAAGAGAGAGACTAAGTTGACCTTCAATTCTAGGTGGAATGACTGAATGAAGAGTGGTACCAGTGACCATAATAGGGGACATAGAATGAGGAACAGTTAGGTCTGGAGGAATGGAGCTGAAGTTTACAGTTGACAGTGTCATTTAAAACTGTAGAGGGGCTCGGTCAGGATGATAACTGAGTGAATACTATTTACTTGGGTAATTTGGAAACTGTTGGTGTCTTTCAAGAGAATAGTTTTGGTAAAGTTCAAAGAAGGGGAAGCCAAATTGTAGATCCGTCTAGTCAAGGCAATGGTTTTTCCCGTGGTCATGTATGGATGTGAGAGTTGGACGGTGAAGAAAGCTGATCGCCGAAGAATTGATGCTTTTGAACTGTGGTGCTGGAGAAGACTCTTGAGAGTCCCTTGGACTGCAAGGAGATCCAACCAGTCCATTCTAAAGGAGATCAATCCTGGATGTTCATTGGAGGGACTGATGCTAAAGCTGAAGCTGCAATACTTTGGCCACCACATGCGACGAGTTGACTCACTGGAAAAGACTCTGATGCTGGGAAAGGTTGGGGGCGGGAGGAGAAGGGGACGACCGAGAATGAGATGGCTGGATGGTATCACCGACTCTGTGGACATGAGTTTGAGTGTACTCCGGGAGTTGGTGTTGGACAGGGAGGCCTGGGGTGCTGTGATTCATGGGGTCGCGGAGAGTTGGACACGACTGAGCGACTGAACCGAACTGAACTGAACTGAAGGAATGAATTTAAGGTGAAAAGTGAGGGTAGTTGATAGAGACTGCTTTGTAAAGAACTTTAATAGTGAAATCAAGGGGAGACCTGAGTTGGTTTGTGGAGGGGATCAGGTTTGTGGGAAGGTCAGTTTGGAAAGTGGAAGACATGAGTATGTAGGTTTCCAGCAGGAAGAAAAACAGAGATGGTAAATGCATACGACAAGGTAGAGGGTAGAAGAAAGAGATTCAAGAATTTGGATTTACGAGATTAGTTACGAGATTAGTTATCTGAAACATGAGAGTTGGGGTAATGAGAGGTGAAGATGGATTTCAGGCTGAGATGAGAAATGTTCTTCTGTGAAATTGGAAGCAAGTCCTCAGAGAATGAAAGATGATATTGGAATTTGGGCTTATTATAATGATTAAAGATAGGAATGGTTACTGTGGGGGATTAAAAAGGGAATAGATGTGGATAAGCACAATATTGCAAAGCAATATGCAAGGTCCCATTAGCATTTTGAATAATAGTACTGCAATAGACTCAAGGCAGTACAGTTTTCCCAGACACTGACAACCCAGGAGCTGGGGTAGATACAGATATGAAGATTAGCAAGGTAGGTGGAAGAGACAGAAGGACTCTGTGGGTATTGGATGAAAGCCTTTTACCATTATTTAGACACTTGTTATTGGAGAAGGAAATGGCAACCCACTCCAGTGTTCTTGCCTGGAGAATCCCAGGGAAGGGGGAGCCTGGTGGGCTTCCGTCTGTGGGGTCAGAGTCGGACACGACTGAAGTGACTTAGCAGCAGCAGCAGCAGCAGCAGCAGACACTTGTTAGCCATTAACTGGAAAATATAATTTTTAAACCCAGTTGGGTCTTGATAATCAGTATATTCATTGTAGTCTGATAATAAATATTGTCGTAAATATAGAAAAAATATCATCTTAAGTAATATTTTCTTTTAAAATTACTGATAACAGTCACTCTGCTATTACATTTTGCTTCGTTGCTCAGTAATTTCCAACTCTTTGTGACCGTGTGGACTGTAGCCCACCAGGCTCCTCTGTCCATGGAATTTTCCACACAAGAACACTGGAGTGGGTTGCCATTTCCTTCTCCATTTTGTTCCATCTAATTAATAGAGCAGAATGAATAAGAGAGTGAGTATTAGAGTATGACATCCTGGTTTAAATTCTGCTTGCTTATTTACTAGCTTTGAGACTTTGGATAATGCAGCTATTCCCTTTGTGCTTCAATTTCATCATGGGGTAAAAAAGGATAATAAAATATTCTCTCTTGTAGAGTCACTGTGACGATTAAGTGTGTAGTACATGCTTTTTAGCTCAGTACTTTGAATACTGTGAATTTGCCACAGAGGTTAGCTGCTCTGTTAGTAAACTGTTGCCACACTAATATTGAGTAACAAATCTCCACCAAGCTCATTGTCATACCAAGGCAGGCATTTAATTTTCCCTCTTATAAATGTCTTGCTTTAGGATATGGCTAAGTTCCTGGCTTTGAGGCAAGTTCAGCTTTGTACCTCATATCTCATTCTGAGGTCTAGTTTAAAAAGGCACCGGGTACCTTGTTTGTATTCATATGTTGATATATGAATTTAAGAGCAAGCCAAACTATGCAAGGACATTAAAGCTCTGCAAACATCCCACATGCTTATATTATGTTGGCCAAAGCAAGTCACATGGCCAAGTATAACGGTGATGGGGATGGAAAGTATACTCTGTCTGTAGGAGGAGAGGAAGTAAGTGAATTTTTGTTTAATTAAACCCCAGCTTTGTTAGCCATGACATCTCAGCACATTTTTTTTTTTAATGGCAAGGAAAATTAACACCAAGCTGAAATAATGCGATTATTTTTAAACCAAATTTTCACAAATCTGGTGTAAAAGAAATGTTGGTTTTATAACAATGGAAATGACTGAAAGAAGAACATTTCAGTTGGTATTTGCTGACATGATTTCAGAAATCTCTTGATGTCTGATACGTTAACTTATTCAATATGTAAGGACTAAATGTCTCAATCTCTCTGATCTTTTCCCACTATTAAACTATTTCATATTTTCTTCCCATTGCTCTTTTAAAAGAAACTTCACTGAGATATAAATTATATATAATAAAATTTACCATTGAGCCTTTAAAGGTACAGTGAGATGAATCTGAAAGTATGTAGTAATATAATGAGAACTACAATAATGCTAAAGAGTACTTCCATCATCTCCCGATATATCCCTCATTACTCTGTAATCAATTCCCCTCCAATAATCCCACTCCTAGGTGGCCACCAATCTGCTTCCTATCATTATAATTTGTCTTTTCTACAAATTCCTATAAAAAGATTTTTATAATCCTTTGTGCCTGACTTCTTTAGTTATATATTCATTACTTTTTATAGTCCTCTGTATAGCTTAAACACAATATGTTTATCCATTTACCTGTTGATGGACATTTGGGTTGTTTCAGGTTTTGGCTATAATAATAAAGCTATTTGCATGCAAGTCTTTGTGTTTTTATTTCTCTTGTAGTAGTGGTAAATCTGCAAGTGTGGGATTTTTGCATTGTGTGTTACGTGTATGTTTAACTTTTAAAGAAATTGCCAAACTGCTTTCCAAAATGGCTGTACCATATTACCTTCCTACCGGTAATATATGAATATTCCAGTTGCTTCATACTCAGTCTTTTGAATTTTAGCCATTCTAATAAGTGTATGGTGGAATCTCATTGTGATTTAATTTACATTTCTCTGAAGACTAGTCATATTGAGGATCATTTCATTTGCTCATTTTCCATTTGCATATCTTCTTTGGTGAAGTTATTTGTTCTAACTTTTGCCCATTTAAAAAGTATGTTCTTAATATCTAGTTGAAATAGTTATTTATATAGCTTGGAAGCAAGTCCCTTATCAGATTTATGGTTTGCAAAGTTATTCTCACAGTCTGTGACTTGCCTTTCCATTTTTCTAACAGTGTCTTTTGAAGGATAAGCTTTAATAAATTTTGGTGAAGTCCGATTTAACAATTTCTTTGGTGTATGATTTATGCTTGTTGTGTCCTACTTAAGAAATCTTTGCCTATTTCAAAGTCATAGTCACAGTTTCTCCTATATTTTACTCTAGAAGTTTTATAGGTTTATATTTTAGTATATGATTCATTTCAAATTATTTTATACATAGTATTAGTAAGGGTTGAGTTTATTTTTTTCCATATCCATTGTCAAGCACCATTTTTTGAAAAACACTCTAATGAATTATCTTACCACTCTTGTTAATTGATTCACCAGAGGGACTTCTAGCATGACTTCTTGAAGAGCTCAGCAGACCCACTCCTCAGCAAAACTGTTGAAAATGGTGAAAAATAATCATTTAATATCTCTGGAAATTGTCCTATGAATAAACAGTAAATGGAGAAATATTTATTCAAGAACATTTTTATTTTGGTAAGAACAGCTACAATCTATGGTATGTAAACTTTGACCTATTCCCTCCCTCTCCTACTCCAACTCAGTGAGATGGAAACTTCATTCAGACTGGTAAAACCATTAACACAGGGCTCCCTTTCTGCCCAGCTCCCAATCAGGACTCTGTCCTCTGGCAGGGATAGGACATCAGCATTTTTCATCCTTCCCCAGCTACCTGTTACTGAAGCTAAATTTTGGGAGACAGTGAACAAGAAGTGGGGCTCCCTTTTTCTGCCCAGCTCCAACTTACAGGATGAAATCTCTGTTTTGGGTGTGGCATTGCTTAGAATGCTGGGGCACTGATCACCCTTGCCCTGCCTATAAGGTGACATATGCACTCTGGGTGAGGCAGCTCAAGAAGAGTTAAAGCTGCTGTCTATCTTTACTTCTTCTCCATCCTAATGGGTATTCAGCTCCTAAAACGGAGATGTCACTCAGAAATATATGTGCCACTGTTTCTATCCCCAGCTCCAGAGCCCAGGCTCAGAGATTTTACCTGGGATGAAAAGCAGAGAAACAGGTTAAAAAAAGATAGTTTAGAAGAGGCTGTGAGAGCTCAAAAGAAATCTCAAACACTGGCCCTGGCAATTACTCCTTCAAAGGAGCTTGAATTTGACTGAACTAATCTGTAGAATAATTCAGGCACCAGGGAAGTCAAATGAGTGTGGTTAGAGAGAGAGTCAGAGTCCTGCCAAAACCCCTGCCATACCAGTGACTGTGGGCAAACATACACGTCTTGCTCCTCAAGGAGTAAGATCAGAAGTATAACACTGCAGGGGTAAATAGCCTGAACTAAAATAATCCAGCCAATAACAAATAAACAAGCAAATGGTAATAACAATCCCCAAAGTGGAGGGGTGGAAGAGTACTTAGGATTCTACAATATATTACCCCAAATGTCCAATTTCCAACCAAAAATTGCAAGACATGCAAAGAAGCACTGTAAATAAAAAATTGTGAGGCAGATTAGATGTTTTTGTTACAAAGACTTCAAAGTACCTGTTGTAAATACACTCAAAGAACTAAAGGAAATATTGTTAAAGAAGTAAAGGAAAATATGATGACAATTTCATATTAAACAGGAAATATTAATAAAGAGATAGACACGATAAACTACCAAATGGAAATTCTGGAGTTGAAAAGTACAAGACCTAAAATGAAAAATTTACTAGAAAAACTTGAGGGGCTAGAAAGTAGATTTGCACTTTCAAATAAAGAACTAGTGAACTTGAAGATGGATTAAGAAAGATTACATAATCTGAAGAGCAAAGAGAAAAAGGGGAATGAAGAAAAGTGAATGGACCTTCAGAGAAGTGTAGAACATCATTAATCACACCAACATATGTGTAATGTGAATATCAGAAGGAAAAGAGAGAAAAGGGAAGAAAAATATTTGAAGGCTTAATGGCTGAAACTTCCCAAACGTATTAAAAATAATAATCTATACATCCAGAAAGCTCAACCAACTCAACTCCAAGTAAGATAAACATAAATAAATTCATAAACAAGCACATCATAGTAAAAATGCTGAGAGTCAAAGGCAAAGAGAAAATCTTGAAACTGGCAAGAGAAAAATGATATGTCATTTATAAGGGAACTCTAATAAGAGTAATGGTTTATTTCTCATCAAAAACATTAGAGGCCAGAAGTCAATGGGATAACCATGTTAAAAGTGTGCCAGAAAAAACCCTCAAAACAAAAACAAAACCTCAATCAGAAAAATCTATCTTGAAAAATTAAAGCAAAATAAAAATAATCCATGATAAACAATAAATGAAAGAATTTGTCACCAGCAGGCCTGGCTTATATGAAATACTAAAGGAAATTCTTAAGGCTGAAAAGAAGTGATCCCTAGAGTGTAAATTAAATACACACAAAAAAACAGAGAACCAGTAACAGTAATTATATAATTATAAAACAGTACACAGATTTTTATCATTCTTCTCATGACTGATTTAAAAAAGAATCCTATAAAACAATACGTATTATGGAGCATATTACATAGTAATATATCTGCCAGTAACACCAAAGAGATGAGTAGAAGCAAAACTGTATTGGTCTACGGTAATTACTACAAATATTAACTTAAATTCACCAGAGCAAATGAAGAGAACCAGAAATAAGAAGGTTAATGTAACAAATATAACAAAAAGTATAAATATATATTTCTTCTTTTTTCTTTTCTCAGCTTCTTTAAAAGACACAAAATTATATAAAGTATAATTTTAACAATCTATTGATGGATTTATAGTATTTATGGATATATATATATTACAGTAATACCACAAAAATGAGGTAAAGAAGTAATAATAACATTTTTATGTCTTATTGGAATTAAGTTAGTATAAATTTGATTTGAAGCTGATTTTCATGTTAAGATGTTTATGATAAACCCTAGTAACCACTAAGAAAATACTTTAAAATATAGTAAAATATATTGAAGAAATTAAAATGCCACATTAGAAAATATTCACTTTATATAAAATAAAACCAGAAAAGTGGAATAAAGGGAAAAAATTTATAAGTCATATGACAAAAGGTAAAATAGTAGCCATAAATACATTTTTGCAATAAATATTTGGAAAATGAAATTAAGAAAATTTCATTAATGGTAGTTTATAAAATACTTAGGAATAAATTTTGAGAAGATTTTAATCTACATTAGCTTTTAATCTAATGTATTTTCTACTTGAGTAAGCTTAGGAAGTTCATATCTGAAAGAGAGGTCAACAATATACATCTTAGAGATATGAATAGGATACTTAGAGAAAAAACAACTTTATACCAATAAATTCAACAGGTCTGATGAAAAGTATAAATTCCTTAAAAACAGGAACTTCTTAAGCGCTCTCTTCTAATTTATCCCTCCCCCTGCTACCCTTGGCAACCACAAATCTGTTCTCTATTTGCAGACAGTTTCATTTGTGTCATATTTTAGACTCCACATATAAGCGATATCATACACCATTTATCTTTCTCTTTCTGACTTCAATTAGTATTATCATCTCTCGATCCATCCATGTTCCTGCAGATGGCATTATTTCACTCTTTGCTATGACTGAGTTGTATTCCATTGTGTGTACACACACACACACACATGAAATAATATATATAAGCACACACACTGTGAAGTTGCTCAGTCGTGTCTGACTCTTTGCGACCCTGTGGACTGTAGCCCACCAGACTACATCTTCTTTATTCATTCATCTGTTGATGGACGTTTAGGTTGTTTCCATGTCTTGACTATTGTGAATAGTGCTGCCATGAACACTGTGTGCATGTATCTTTTTGGATCAGAGTTTTGTCTGGATATATGCCAGGAGTGGGATTTCTGGATCATCACTCTATTTTAGTCTTTTTAGGAACCATCATACTATTCTTCAGAGTGCTGTTTGAGTAGATTAAGCATATGACTAATGGATCCCTTCACTTGTCTCAGGAGAAACCAGGAATAAAGATGGTATTATCTAGTATATATTTATATATTTGTGTAAGGGCCTCTTGTTTAAGGGACTTTCCAGGTGGTGCTAGTAGTAAAGAAACCTCAAGTAGGAGGGCAAGAGACATAAGAGTTTGATCCCTGGGTCAGGAAGATCCAAAGGTTCTTATATCAGCAGAAATGCTGCCAGTATGAATTGAAAGGGACAGAGAAAGAACTGAAAAAAATGCTGTTGTACTTTCAAAATTCTACAGACAATAAACAGACAGTTGGAAACATATGCTACCCTTCATGAAGAAGGAAGGATGACTCAAAGGTCAGAGTTGAGGCCCCATAGAACAAGGCCATGTACCCACAAGGTGGAGCCTCCAGCCACAGAGGATTATACTTAGGCCTTGAAACCTAATGGAATTTGCCTGGTTAAATTTCAAAATTGCTTGGGACTAATGACCCCCATTTTTTCTTTTATTTTCTCCCTTTCTGAATAGAAATATCTCTATAAATTATTCTGTGCCTGGACTACTATTTCATACTTTCAGAGAAGATAAGTTGCTTTCTAGTTTCACAGATCCACAGAGAGAGAAGTATTTTGCTCCAGATGGCTTATATCCAGAGACACATGCATAGATAATTTCAATGATGAGATTTAGGACTTTTGAGCTGATGAGATTTTGGACTTGAATTGATGCTATGTGCTTAGTCACTCAGTTCTGTCTGACTCTTTGTGACCCCATGGACTGCAGCCTGCCAGGCTCCTCTGTCCATGAGGGTTCTCCAGGCAAGAATACTGGAGTGGGTCACCATGCCCTCCTCCAGGGGATCTTTCCAACCCAGGGATTGAACCCAGGTCTCCAGCAATTGCAGGTGGATTCTTTACTGACTGAGCCACCAGGGAAGCCCAAGAATACTAGAGTGGGTAGCCTGTCCCTTCTCCAGGGGATCTTCCCAACAGAGGAATCGAACTGGGGTCTCCTACATTGCAGGCAGATTCTTTACCAGCTGAAGTACCAGGGAAGCCCTATAGATACTACAAAAGGGCTGAGACTATTGGGGCCCTTGTGTTTGTCTCATCACCTTCTCTGACTCTGACTTCTTTACCCTCCTGCCTCTCTCTGAGTAGGACCCTTATGATTGCATTACATTGGGTCTACCCAGATAATTTAGAATAATCTCCTAATCTCAAAATCCTTAAATTAATCAGATCTGAAAAGGTCCTTTTGCCACATAAAGTAAAATGCCAGCAAGTTCTGGTGACTGGAGCTTCCCTGATAGCTCAATTGGTAAAGAATCCACCTGCAATGCAGGAGACTCTGGTTCGATTCCTGGGTGGGGAGATCTGATGGAGAAGGGATAGGCTACCCACTCCAGTATTGTGACCTGGAGAATTCTGGGTCGCAAAGAGTCGGACACAACTGAATGACTTTCACTCTTCTGGTGACTAGGTTGTGGACATATTCAGAAGGCTGTCATTTAGCCTATCACCAAGTCTCAAACTGGAAAAGCTCAAATGTCTCTGGATAGATGAATAGAAATAGATTTTTAAAATTTGTGATATTTTTCTCAGCTATGAAAAGGAATGTGCTATTGATATGCATAACAACATGGATGAACCTCAAATAGTTTTTTTTTATTTTCAAAATTAAAAAAAACATGAAAAATAGAGTACGTACTATATAATTCAATAGCAGTATGTAAACCGTGAACTCCCAGATGTTCAAGCAGGTTTTAGAAAAGGCAGAGGCACCAGAGATCAAATTGCCAACATCTGCTGGATCATGGAGAAAACAAGAGAGTTCCAGAAAAACATCTATTTCTGCTTCATTGACTATGCCAAAGCCTTTGACTGTGTGGATCACAATAAACTGTGGAACATTCTGAAAGAGATGGGAATCCCAGATCACCTGACCTGCCTCTTGAGAAACCTGTATGCAGGTCAGGAAGCAACAGTTAGAACTGGACATGGAACAACAGACTGGTTCCAAATAGGAAAAGGTGTACGTCAAGGCTGTATATTGTCAACCTGCTTATTTAACTTCTATGCAGAGTACATCATGAGGAACGCTGGGCTGGAAGAAGCACAAGCTGGAATCAAGATTGCTGGGAGAAATATCAATAACCTCAGATATGCAGATGACACTACCCTTATGGCAGAAAGTGAAGAGGAACTCAAAAGCCTCTTGATGAAAGTGAAAGAGGAGAGTGGAAAGGTTGGCTTGAAGCTCAACATTCAGAAAGCAAAGATCATGGCATCTGGTCCCATCACTTCATGGGAAATAGATGGGAGAACAGTGGAAACAGTGTCAGACTTTACTTTTTTGGGCTCCAAAATCACTGCAGATGCTGATTGCAGCCATGAAATTAAAAGACGCTTACTCCTTGGAAGGAAAGTTATGACCAACCTTGATAGTATATTAAAAAGCAGAGACATTACTTTGCCAACCAAGGTCTGTCTAGTCAAGCCAATGGTTTTTCCCGTGGTCATGTATGGATGTGAGAGTTGGACTGTGAAGAAAGCTGATCGCCGAAGAATCGATGCTTTTGAACTGTGGTGTTGGAGAAGACTCTTGAGAGTCCCTTGGACTGCAAGGAGATCCAACCAGTCCATTCTAAAGGAGATCAATCCTGGATGTTCATTGGAGGGACTGATGCTGAAGCTGAAACTGCAATACTTTGGCCACCTCATGAGACGAGTTGACTCACTGGAAAAGACTCTGATGCTGGGAAAGGTTGGGGGCGGGAGGAGAAGGGGACGACAGAGAATGAGATGGCTGGATGGCATCACCGACTCTGTGGACATGAGTTTGAGTGTACTCCGGGAGTTGGTGATGGACAGGGAGGCCTGGCGTGCTGTGATTCATGGGGTCGCGGAGAGTCGGACACAACTGAGCGACTGAACTGAACTGAACTGATAGTGATAGCAAATCAGTGATTATCTGTATACTGGGAGGTGGGAAAGGAATTGGGAGGGAGAGAGGGAGACATTACAAAATGACCTGAGGAAATTTTGAGGGTGATGTGTTTACTATGTTGATCACAGTGATGGCTTTATACACATGTCAAAACTTATCACATTGAACACTTTGCCTGTGTACAAGTTTATGCCTCAGCAAAATCATTGATAATAGAGAAGTAAACACAGGCTGTAAATTTATTGAGTAGCTTTAGCCTAGAGAATTTGGCATTCTCTTATCTCTAGTTAGATAATATAGGGAAAGAGCAAATCATCCTAGGTGGCATTGTCAGGCTTTCTCACCCTAAGGCCTCTCATTCTTGCCCCACGTTTTGTAAATAATGTTTATGTAACAGCTGAGATCACATATAACACTGCGCATGTCCGTCCCGAGGTACTCGCTTGTTCATGGGTTACTTTGTGCGGTATGCATATACGAGCTCTACCTAAAAAGTGGCTTACTGCTGTATCATGGCCGTGTCCGTTGGGTCAGCCGCGAGAGGAGAGAGTATAGCCTGTCAGCTGCTAGCTAGTGCTTCTGTGCTAGCCAGGAGAGAATAAACACGTCTGTAGTTGCTACAGCTCCTTGAGTTTTCTTCTAACTTCCCTGCTTGCACCTTGTCTACCATGGGTTCAAGGATCAGTGTGCATAGTGAGACAATTAGCATCAGGAATAGGAGCAGTGAGACATAATATACATGAATATACCTGTTATGGCTAAATTTCACATACCACACAGTTCCAATCCCAAAGAAAGGCAATGCCAAAGAATGCTCAAAGTACCGCACAATTGCACTCATCATATGACAGATACCATTTAATTACCTGGTTCTATAACTTAGTCTTTTAAAAAGAGCTTTTTCTTTAAAGTCTTTAGTGAATAGAGATACAATTGAATTCCCGTTTTATCTATATCCCCAAAGTCTTATATATTGAGGAAGTTAATGAATACTTGTCAAGGAAAGATCAAAATAGCAAAAATTAGCACAGTGTATTCTACTTTACAAGGCTATTTCCTTGTAAAGATGTTGGTTGTCTTTCATTATTTGACCCTTATGACTTTATTATAGATACAAATCCAACCAGATCTGGGAAAGTAGAATAAGGAAGTTGGACTTATCAGTTTGAGACTTGAAAGAGAGGGGCTGTGATTGTTGACTCCCAGATCTTTTAGCCTGGGTAGTTTGGGTAGTGACGGTTTCATTCAGAGTGGGAGTTGGGAGAGTACATAAATAGCCATTAACATAAAACAAGATGAATTGTAATTGAAGGCGGTAAGGGAAAGATGGTGATTAATCAGTTTGGTTCCAATATACAGGTTTTTATTGATTGTGGTGCATGCTTGGGGGATACAGATATGAGTGACATTTATATCAGTTTGCTTTGGGTCTGTATGGCTCTACAGGTATTCATGCAAATAAGCCGAAATACAAACAGGAGCTTTGGGAAGCAATTCTTACTTGCATTGTACTTTCAGATCTTATTAGATGTTGACTGAAAGGACCAGATATCTATTCTTCCTTATGACTATACAGAGTAAAAAACGACCCTTCTTTGTGAGGAAGGTGACTTTGGTATTGACACATTTTAAAGAAAGAAAAATTGACTCAGTTTTGCTTTTTATGACGTGCCTTATTCCCTAACGAAACACACATGTACACAGATCTATTGGCTTGAGGTCTCAGTCAAGGCTTGGCTTGGATTCGTTACCTGGTCTATCTTTTTTGTCTAGTAGTTTAGTGAAGCCAAATTGTGATGGGGCGGGGCAGGCACACAGCTGTTAGCATGCAACCATTAATTAGCCTGAGACCAGTTAGCATTAGACCGATAGCAAACAACCTTTACAGGACTGTTGGCATGAGACTGTTAGCAGGTGACCCTAATGTGCAGCAGTTAGAGGTCCCGCTCTGCAGTCAGTCAGCCTGGCAGTGGTCCTGGCTGCAGAGAGTGGGGTGAGAGGTGGATCCCAGCCTTCTCCTTGGGATTCAACAGCCTCTCCAGCCTTGGGGTTGGCGGTGAGATGGGGGCCAGGGACAGGCTGAGGGCTGGGTCCTACAGAGCTCCAGAGGTCTCCCCATGGCTTCCCGCTGGCGGTGCCCAGGCCTTGAGGCCCAGCAAACCTCTCTCCCATCCCCACCTCCCCGACCTAATGGTGGCAGCAGTCTTCATGGGTCCCAGTCCAGGGAGTCCTCAGCAACTGGAATATATGGACACTGCCATTAAGGTAACAGTTTCCACCAACTTCAGTCTCTCTGTTCAAGTTTCAAAACTTGGTATAGCTTAAATGGGTTGTCTACCCCCAAGGGGTGACCAGAGGTCAGGGTTAAGTTGCAAGGACATTGCATCTCATTACTTCAGGTCCAGCTCTGTGGTTGGTGTTATTCTCCAAGAAGGGTTATTGTTGTGAGCTGGGTATTAATCTGATTGTCATTTGCTAGACTATCAGTGTATTCCTATTGTGTGTATGCTTCCTCATGTCTGATGGTTGGTGACCCCATGGACTGTAGCCTACCAGGCTCCTCTGTCCATAGGACTTTCCATGTAAGTATACTAGAGTGGGTTGCCATGCCCTCTGCCAGGAGATCTTCCTGACCCAGGAATTGAACCTGCATCTCTTATGTCTCTTGCATTGGCAGATGGATTCTTTACCATCTGAGTCACGAGGGAAGCCCTGTATTCCTATTGACCCTATACAAATGATTCTCTCCAGTTTAAATGACAAGCTTGAGGGCCAGCTGGGTCCTGAGTGTCTGTCTACCTCAGTGACGATGGATGGCAGGGCTGGGTCTGGGTGACGTCAGCTGAGATCTGCCTCTTCAGCTGGGTCTGGGCACTGATGGGAGGACCCAGGCTGGGTGCTGGATGAATACTCTGGGGCAGGGTAACAGGCCCGCACAGGGACCCCTTCTCTTAACCAGAGCTTGGACCTTGGAGGGTGGAAGTCAAGCCTTGGGACCTTGCCCTTTCTTGTCAGAACAAAATAATATTTGATTTAGTGGAGGTTTATAGGAATATAGTGACCTGACCACAGCCTGACCTCAAGGAAAAATGATCTGACACCAAGAAGTTTGCAACTAACCATGCCCCTCCCTTATCTTTTCTAGAAAAAGAGTTTTGCTGAAAGCTTTAGGGGACTGGGGTTTTTAAGACATGAGTTACCTGTCTCCTTGCATGGCCTCGCAACAAGCCTTTCTCTGCTCCAAACTCTGACATTTTGGTGGTGTTTGGCCTCATTGTGTGCTGGGCACGTGTGTTCAAACAGAATCAAAATCAAAGCCCTAAGGCTTTTGCTGCACCAAGGAATAATCTGTTTCTTGATGGTTTTATCTTCAGTTTTCTTCCAGTTCAGTTCAGTCTCTCAGTCATGTCCGACTCTTTGTGACCCCATGGACTGCAGCATGCCAGGCCTCCCTGTCTGTCACCAGCTCCCAGAGTTTACCCAGACTCATGTCCATTGAGTTGGTGATGCCATCCAACCATCTCATCCTCTGTCGTCCCCTTCTTCTCCTGCCTTCAATCTTTCCCAGCATCAGGGTCTTTTTCAATTAGTCAACTCTTCACATCAGGTGGCCAAAGTATTGAAGTTTCAGCTTCAACATCAGTCATTCCAGTGAACAGTCAGTACTGATCTCCTTTAGGATGGACAGGTTGGATCTCCTTGCAGTCCAAGGGACTCTCAAAAGTCTTGAACTGTTCAAAAGTTTTGAACACCACAGTTCAAAAGCATCAATTCTTTGGCCCTCAGCTTTCTTTATAGTCCAACTCTCACATCCATACATGACTACTGAAAAAACCATAGCCTTGACTAGCTGGACCTTTGTTGGCAAAGTAATGTCTCTGCTTTTTAATATGCTATCTAGGTTGGTCATAACTTTCCTTTCAAGGAGTAAGCGTCTTTTAATTTCATGGCTTCAGTCACCATCTGCAGTGACTATTCTTCCAGTTAGTAAGCTAGAAATATCCCGTCATGGACAAAGAATGCTGGTCAAAAGTCACAAGGCAGTCTGATGAAATGACAGTTTATGGTACAAGATCAACAGCATGAGAAATGTTTTCCCAATGTGACAATGACTCAAATTCCTATTGGATCAAGTTGATCTTAGTTATCTCTAAAATAGCATGAGCTGTAATCTTAGACCTCAGTTGAATCCGCTTTAGAAAGCAGATACCATAATAGGGAAAAGTGCACTAGTCCCACCATGTAAAACCCATGACATTAATCTCATTCAGTTAAGACTATACCTGAGAGGGAGTGAAAATCAGGCTTGGTTGTAGACCTCATTTATAATATCTCTCTGTAATGGAGAAGTGATATCATGAATTTTCTATGCCTAAGTAAGACTGTGTCGATCACAATAAACTGTGGAACATTCTGAAAGAGATGGGAATCCCAGACCACCTGACCTGCCTCTTGAGAAACCTGTATGCAGGTCAGGAAGCAACAGTTAGAACTGGAAATGGAACAACAGACTGGTTCCAAATAGGAAAAGGTGTACGTCAAGGTTGTATATTGTCACCTTGCTTATTTAACTTCTATGCAGAGTACATCATGAGGAATGCTGGGCTGGAAGAAGCACAAGCTGGAATCAAGATTGCTGGGAGAAATATCAATAACCTCAGATATGCAGATGACACTATCCTTATGGCAGAAAGTGAAGAGAAACTCAAAAGCCTCTTGATGAAAGTGAAAGAGGAGAGTGGTAAGGTTGGCTTGAAGCTCAACATTCAGAAAACAAAGATCATGGCATCTGGTCCCATCACTTCATGGGAAATAGATGGAAAAACAGTGGAAACAGTGTCAGACTTTATTTTTTTGGGCTCCAAAATCACTGCAGATGCTGATTGCAGCCATGAAATTAAAAGACGCTTGCTCCTTGGAAGGAAAGTTATGACCAACCTTGATAGTATATTAAAAAGCAGAGACATTACTTTGCCAACCAAGGTCCGTCTAGTCAAGGCAATGGTTTTTCCCGTGGTCATGTATGGATGTGAGAGTTGGACTGTGAAGAAAGCTGATCGCCGAAGAATCGATGCTTTTGAACTGTGGTGTTGGAGAAGACTCTTGAGAGTCCCTTATACTGCAAGGAGATCCAACCAGTCCCTTCTAAAGGAGATCAATCCTGGATGTTCCTTGGAGGGACTGATGCTAAAGCTGAAACTGCAATACTTTGGCCACCTCATGCGACGAGTTGACTCACTGGAAAAGACTCTGATGCTGGGAAAGGTTGGGGGCGGGAGGAGAAGGGGACGACAGAGAATGAGATGGCTGGATGGCATCACCGACTCTGTGGACATGAGTTTGAGTGAACTCCGTGAGTTGGTGATGGACAGGGAGGCCTGGCGTGCTGTGATTCATGGGGTCGCGGAGAGTCGGACACGACTGAGCGACTGAACTGAACTGAACTGAAGTAAGAGGGAGAATCAGAACAGTGAAACAGGAACCCAAAAGTGGGAAACACTGTTTACTTGAGTTGTGTTTTGTAATGTCATCAGTACATGGGATCTAACACATGGTTTTGCAGCCATTGTGAGCTACAGCTATTGTCAGCTTGTGGAGTGTGTGCTATTTCTTAAATTTCTCTTATCTCATTCTTTTTTTGGGGGGTGGTGGTGGTGAGAGGAGAAGCTCTTCTGAAAGAACCATTGTTATTGACTCTTGACTTCTTTGGTTTCGCTTATAATATGGTAAAAAGCCCATTGTGGATTTTTAGAATTTGACAAATAGGCTTGAATTTTATCTATACCACTTGCTAGCTGGCAAACTTTGAAAGTTACCTAGTTCTTTCTGGGTATTATTTTCCTCTTCTTTTAATACCACATTACCTGTTGTTGTGAGCTTTAATTTAATTAATATTAAATTTTGTAAAGCCTGTATCTTTGTGCCTGAGAAAAAGTAGCCATTTAATAAAAGTTAGTTTTTTCTCCTCTCCACAACCCACACACCTTTAAACATAGTTACACTCTCAGGTGTCGGAGCAACTGCTTCAAAATCTGCTCAAAGTATTTTGGATTAAAACTGCCTGATGCTTACTGATGTATTTCCAGTACTGACAGTGGTTATTATAGCATGAATCATTGCATGTACAGAACTTATAGGTATCATTGAAATCCTTCAAGTAATCACATCTAATATGCTTTTATCCAATCTCCTGACCTTCACCAGACACACACACACACACACACACACACACACACACACACACACACACTGCAGTACTAATGAGATCTCTCAGATAATGCCAATATTTAATAGGCCTATTAAATATTGTTGCTGTCCAGGTTTTTTTTCACACTGTGGTTATCAAGAGGAATGAATCAGAAACTCTCCAGAACAATTATTGAAGAATTTAGGAGCCCAAAATATTGATTTACAATCTCTTATCAATTTTTAAGTGTAATGTATTTCCGGTGGCTTGTATGTGAGCTATTAATACTTTATCATAGACTTAATATTAAGTCTTTACCATAGCTTCATATTAAGACACTTAAGAGACAAGACCTGTGGAAGGCTGAATAATGACTCCTAACTCATGTATGGATGTGAGAGTTGGACTGTGAAGAAAGCTGATCGCCGAAGAATTGATGCTTTTGAACTGTGGTGCTGGAGAAGACTCTTGAAAGTCCCTTGGACTGCAAGGAGATCCAACCAGTCCATTCTAGAGGAGATCAGTCCTGGGTGTTCATTGGAAGGACTGATGCTAAAGCTGAAACTCCAATACTTTGGCCACCTCATGCGACGAGTTGACTCACTGGAAAAGACTCTGATGCTGGGAGGGATTGGGGGCAGGAGGAGAAGGGGATGACAGAGAATGAGATGGCTGGATGGCATCACCGACTCGATTGGACATGAGTTTGAGTGAACTCCGGGAGTTGGTGATGGACAGGGAGGCCTGGCGTGCTGTGATTCATGGGGTCGCAACGAGTCAGACATGACTGAGTGACTGAACTGAACTGAACTGAACTGAATTCCTGGAAACTGAATGTTACCTTATATGGTAAAACGAGTTTGCAGATGTGATTTAAATTAAAGACTGTGTGGATCGCAATAAACTGTGGAAAATTCTGAAAGAGATGGGAATACCAGACCACCTGACCTGCCTCTTGAGAAACCTGTATGCAGGTCAGGAAGCAACAGTTAGAACTGGACATAGAACAACAGACTGGTTCCAAATAGGAAAAGGAGTACGTCAAGGTTGTACATTGTCACCCTGCTTATTTAACTTCTATGCAGAGTACATCATGAGGAATGCTGGGCTGGAAGAAGCACAAGCTGGAATCAGGATTGCTGGGAGAAATATCAATAACCTCAGATATGCAGATGACACTACCCTTATGGCAGAAAGTGAAGAGGAACTCAAAAGCCTCTTGATGAAAGTGAAAGAGGAGAGTGGAAAGGTTGGCTTGAAGCTCAACATTCAGAAAACAAAGATCATGGCATCTGGTCCCATCACTTCATGGGAAATAGATGAGCAAACAGAGGAAACAGTGTCAGACTTTATTTTTTTGGGCTCCAAAATCACTGCAGATGCTGATTGCAGTCATGAAATTAGAAGACGCTTACTCCTTGGAAGGAAAGTTATGACCAACCAGGATAGCATATTAAAAAGCAGAGACATTACTTTGCCAACAAAGTTCCGTCTAGTCAAGGCTATGGTTTTTCCCGTGGTCATGTATGGATGTGAGAGTTGGACTGTGAAGAAAGCTGATCGCCGAAGAATTGATGCTTTTGAACTGTGGTGCTGGAGAAGACTCTTGAGAGTCCCTTGGACTGCAAGGAGATCCAACCAGTCCATTCTAGAGGAGATCAATCCTGGGTGTTCATTGGAAGGACTGATGCTAAAGCTGAAACTCCAATACTTTGGCCACCTCATGCGACGAGTTGACTCAATGGAAAAGACTCTGATGCTGGGAGGGATTGGGGGTGGGAGGAGAAGGGGACGACAGAGAATGAGATGGCTGGATGGCATCACCGACTCGATGGACATGAGTTTGAGTGAACTCCAGGAGTTGGTGATAGACAGGGAGGCCTGGCGTGCTGTGATTCATGGGGTCGCAAAGAGTCGGACATGACTGAGCGGCTGAACTGAACTGAAAATGGGGAGAATATGCTGGATTATCTGGATGGGCCCTGAATGTAATCACATTGTCCTTATATGAGGGAATCAGAGGGAGAGTAGACTACAGAAGTAAGAAGGCAACGTGTTGATGGATGAAAATGCTATTTTGCTGGCTTTGAATATGAAGGAAGGAACCATGAGGCACAGACAGCAAGGTATTCTTGTAGACTCTAGAAGCTAATAAGAGGCAAAGAACAGGTTCTTTCTTGGAGCCCCCAGAGGCCAGCCCCTTGACTTTAGCCTAGTGAAATTGATTTTAGATATCTGATCTCAAGAACAGCAAGAGAATACATTTACATGGTTTTAAACCACCGTATCTGTGGTAATTTTTGACAGCAGCAAAGCAGTACAAGATCTAAATGGTACCTGTTGAGCATAAGGTAAGCCTGTATTAGCCTTGAATACAATGTTAAATAAAAACAACATGTGTTTAGTTATTTGCTCTTTATGCTTTATTTGTGACTTGAGTTCTTTAAAGAGAGACTTCCATACTGATGCAATCTGTCAGTTCCAACCCCTTGACACCATCTTTATTATGAAACCATCTAGATAGCACAGCTGCTATTGTCAAATTTCAAATTTTCCTTATGTGTCCCACTCAACTGAATCTGGCTTATAAGCATTATTTTATGATGGAGACAGCTTGTCCAATTGTGACAGCTGCAAGAAACTGGGTGTTGACAGATTCAGACCCCCACATTAACCTTCGCGTCACTCACGGAAATTTTGATAAGTGTCAGTCTATCTCAGTGATTGCCCTTTCAGCTCATTGTTCTTTAGGTGAGTGATCCACAGCTGTATGTATATTCTCTTTTGAAAGTTTCCCCACGCATACACACAATTCCTGAGTCAGTGCAATAAGGACATTTAAACAACAAATAACTATAGTTTTTCTTTTACAATGTAGTTATGATAACTCTAAAGCAAAAAAGCCTCTGAGAGCTGGTAGGTGGAGAGTCAAATGGGTGCTGCTGCCTACCTAGCTGTCACATAATTTTTTCTGCTTCTATAATTCTAGTTCCCTGCCTCCCTTCCTTCCTGTACAATAATGTATGCTCTATAAGTGTAACCATATTGCCACCCACACATCACCTTTTACTCTAGATTAAAAGCAAAGGAAATTTCCTTTTCATTTACCCAGAAACCAGAGCTTATTAAGTATTTCATGTGTTAGAATTATAGTGTATACTTTTTGGAGTAAAAATCTTGATTATTTTTTATAGTTATATTAAATAGAAGAATTCTTCTATTAGTGTGTTACCTCTTACAGCTTTTTCCTCTAAAATACTGAAGTGAATATTACTTTACCTTTTGAACGACATTTGATTGATGCTGCTAAAATAGTAACTTGTTTAAATTCTTTAGTATTTGGGAGATATGATTTCCTGATGATTGGAAGATGTAGTAGCCCAGAATGAAGTTAACCACAGTTGTTGTGCTGATCGTTGGGTGTAGCAGTAGCAACTTATAAGACTGAATGATGCAAAAAGGCTAGAGGCTGGGCATTCTCAGATGGCTCAGTGGTAAAGAATCCATGTGCCAATGCAGGAGATGCAGGAGAGGTGGGTTCAATCCCTGGATTGGGAAGATTCCTTGGAGAAGAGGGTGGCAACCTCCTCCAGTATTCTTGCCTGGGAACTCTCATGGACAGAGGAGCCTGGCATGCTACAATCCATGGGGTTGCAAAAGAGTCATGCACAACTGAGCTACTGAGCATGAATGTACACTGGACCTTCACAATCAGGTTTTGTATCTCTGTGACAAGCAAAGAGTTGTTGTTGTTCAGTTGCTAAGTCTCTGAGTAACAGAGTGTCTGACTCTTTGCAGCCCCATGGACTGCAGCATGCCAAGTCTCCCTGTCCTTTACCATCTCCTGGAGTTTGTTCAAACTCATGTCCATTTGAGTTGGTGATGCCATTCAATCATCTCAACCTCTGTCACCTCCTTCTCCTCCTGCCCTCAATCTCCCAAGATCAAGGTCTTTTCTAGTGAATTGGTTCTTCCATCAGTGGCCAAAGTATTGGAACTTCAGCTTTAGCATCAGTCCTTCCAATGAATATTCAGGGTTGATTTCTTTAGGATTGACTTGAACAATGTTTTTTTACAACACTGTAGTGTTGATGAGGTACTAGTCATGGTCTCCTCTGCTTAGACTTATATTAATCTATTACTGACAATATTACCACAAATTTAGTGAATTAAAGCAAAAATTTTTTGTCTTAAAGTTTTTGTGTCTGAAGAATCTAAGCATGGCTCAGGTCCTCTGCTTTAGAGTCTCTCATAAGGCTATAATCAAGGTATTAGCCAGGATGGGGTCTCATCTCTGGCTTGATTGGGGAAGGATCTGCTTCCAAAGTGTCAAGGTTTGTTGGCAGGATTCAGCTCCTTGTGGTTTGTCTATTGAGAGTGTGATATCCTTGCTGGCTGCCCTCAGTTCCTTGACTCAGGGGCTCAGTTTGGAGGCTTCTCTCAGTTTCTTGCCACGTGAACCTGTTCATATGGCAGTTTACTTCTTCAAAGCCGGAAAGGGAGAGTATCAAGAGAGAATCTGCTGGCAGAAAGAAGTTATAATTTTATGTAACATAAATAGGGAGGTGACATCCTATCACCCTTGGGCAGAAGCAAATCATAGGTCATGTCTATATTTAGGGGAATGGGACTACACAAGGACATGAGTACCATGAAGCAGGGGTAACTAGGGGTCATTTTAGAGGCTGTTTGTCACAGGGCCTCAATACAGAAGGAAGTTATAAAGGATTACTAAGTAGTCTATTTTGTCACTTACAAAGAGTATTCATGAGTAAGAACTGATACTATATTTAGGCAAGTTATAACATGGGCTTCCCTGGTGGCTCAGAGGTTAAAGCGTCTGCCTCCAATGCAGGAGACCCGGGTTCGATCCCTGGGTCGGGAAGATCCCCTGGAGAAGGAAACGGTAACCCACTCCAGTATTCTTGCCTGGAGAATCCCATGGATGGAGAAGCCTGGTAGGCTACAGTCCATGGGGTCACAGAGTTGGACACGACTGAGCGACGGAACGGACGAACGGATGGATATTTATAACAACATTTGAAAAGGAATAATAATAATAATGTTAATCATACCTGATATATGTTGGGGACTCGATCAATGTTTGATGAATAAAACATGGTTTATTTGCAAATCCATTTACACATAAAGAGCTTTCACTGAGATTATTTTACGTCTTCCTCACAACAGCTCAGTGAGGGAGATAAGGCAGACGTTCTTATGTTAGAGAAGAAGAAAGTCATAGTTACAGACTTTTGTTGTTGTTCAATCCCTGAGTCATGTTCAACTCTTTGCAATCCCATGGACTGAAGCACAACAGGCTTCCCTGTCCTCCACTATCCCCTGGAGTTTGCTCAGATTCATGTCCATTGAGTTGGTGATGCTATATAACCATTTCATCTGCCACCCTCTTCTCCTTTTGCCTTCAATCTTTTCCAGCATCACGGTCTTTTCCGATGAGTTGAATCTTTGCATTAGATGGCCAGAGTGCTGGAGCTTCAGCATCAGACTTTCCAATGAATATTCAGGACTGATTTCCTTTAGGATTTACTGGTTTGATCTTGCTGTCCAAGGGACTCTCAAGAGTCTTCTCCAGCACCAGTTTGAAAGCATCAAAAACATTAGTTCTTTGACACTCAGCCTTTTTATGGTCCATTTCTCACATCTGTACATGACTACTGGAAAAACCATACCTTTGACTGTATGGACTTTTGTCAGCGAAGTGATGTCTCTGAATTTTAATATGCTTTCTAGGTTTGTCATAACTTTCCTTTCCAGGAGCAAGTGTCTTTTAATTTCATGGCTGTGGTCACCATCTGCAGTGATTTTGGAGCCCAAGAGAATAAACTGTTGTTCCCACTTTTTCCCCATCTATTTGCCATGAAGTGGACTGCAAGGAGATCCAACCAGTCCATTCTAAAGGAGATCAGTCCTGGGTGTTCATTGGAAGGACTGATGCTGAAGCTGAAACTCCAGTACCTTGGCCACCTTGTGCGAAGAGTTGACTCACTGGAAAAGACTCTGATGCTGGGAGGGATTGGGGGCGGGAGGAGAAGGGGACGACAGAGAATGAGATGGCTGGATGGCATCATCGACTTGATGGACATGAGTTTGAGTGAACTCCAGGAGTTGGTGATGGACAGGGAGGACTGGCGTGCTGTGATTCATGGGGTCTCAAAGAGTCGGACACGACTGAGCGACTGAACTGAAATGAACTAAACTGGATGAGTTCAGATGCCATAATCTTAGTTTTTTGAATGTTGAGTTTCAAGCCAGCTTTTTCACTCTCCTATTTCACCCTCAGCAAGAGGCTCTTTAGTTCCTCTTCCCTTTCTGCCATTTGAATGGTATCATCTGCTAAAGCTGGGATCCAAACTTAGTGCTCTTTCTATCAACATTTTCCCCCTAGGTTGTTTGGAAGTGTGAGAAGGCTGCCATGATGTTCCAGTGGACCCCAGCCAGGCTGGATTTCTCAAACCCTTTCTGCCATAGCAGTTATACTTTTGTCTTTTTGTTTTAGTCAATATGTTTTAAAGGATATGATTAAAAGTGTCAAATATTTATATTAAATTTATTGTTATTAAAAACAGCAGTCTCCTGCCCATCTTCTTCTCTCCCTCCATCCACTTTCATCTCTTTTACTCGATTATCTCAGTATTCATCCTTTGGTTCTAACCTGTTTGTTTTGCTACCTAGCTCTTCAGTTTTAGGTAGTATTTGTTGACTTACCACTATGGAATTTGAAAATTCATCTCCCTCCCTACACACCACACAAGCACACATATGTATGTGTCCCATTATCCTCTTTCCAATATATTCAGTTGAGTTTAGTCACTCAGTTGTGTCCAACTCTTTGTGACTGCATGGTCTGCAGCACACCAGTCTTCCCTGTCCATCACCAGTTCCTGGAGTTTGCGCAAGCTTATGTTCATTGAGTTGGTGATGCCATCCAACCATCTCATCCTCTTTCATCACCTTCTCCTCTTACCTTCAATCTTTCCCAGCATCAGGGTCCTTCCAATATATTAATTGCATAATGTGAGTAAGGTCAGTCTTCACCACTTACTTTGTTTATTGACAAATATTATGTTTACTGACTTGTATATTAAACTCTTGATTCCTTTTCCAATTATTTGTTTTCCCTCTAGTAAATAGTTGTATTTTTCCCATTGTAATTATTTTTCTATGTGTGTGTGTGTATATATATATATAGTCAATACCAATCTAAGCTCATATTGTCTCAAGCTATATAGATCAGTCAGATATTTTATATGTCTTATGTCTTTGAAGACTGTCACCTAAGCCTTTCTATTTGCTCAGATCTGCACTGGTCATCTTCTACTCCTTCTGCACAGGTATCAACCTTCAGAGCCCTCTTCACCTTTGATTGTCTGGGGAACCCCGTCTCCTCTCTCCTGTGTTGGATTCTGCTTTTTATATCTTGTATCTTCTCTTGTTTTGATGGAACGTATCTTCCAATAATTTCCTGAAAACATCTTTAATCTATCCTTACCCCTGATTGATATTTAGACTGGGTGTGCAATTCTAGAGTTGGAAGTAAATTTTCTTGTGAAATGTAAAACAATTATTGCACGGTCTTCTAGATACCATTTGAGCTTTGGTTTGGGTCGATTCAATTGAGCTGCTTTGTTGGAGAAGCTTTGATGTCAGTGAATTTTGATCTTTCCTCTTGAGATAGACATTACTCCTAGAAAATCACTCTTTCAAGCTCCTAGTGGGAAGTTCTTAGGGCCAGTTAGTGCTCAGGGATGTCAGCATTCTGTATACCTGTGTTTTCTCAATCTGTTGTCAGTTTCTTTCCATACCATAAACTGTGACTACTTTAAACAATTATTTTGCTCTCCTCAGAGAAAAATCTTTCAGTCTTTTGTAAGATTGAGAGAGAGAGAGTCATAAGACTATAAAGAGTGGGGAAAGCATATGGGAATCTGACTGCTGTTTAAATATACTTTCAGGTAGTTCCTCATTTTTTGCCTTTTCCTTCATCTCTGCTTCTAGATATACCTAGCATGAAATCCTTGAGACTTTTGTGGTATCACAGTGTTGACTTTTGAGACTTTTAATTCTTCCTACAACATCTTTGTTCTCTCAAGTCTGTTTAGTCATTTGTCATATATCTTCTTTACAGCTTCTAGAATTTTGTTACTCTAGTTTCCTCTGTTGTTCTACTTACCTTTACGTGTTTGTGCTTTTACAAATACATTTCTGTCATTTGAATGGCATTTTGGGAGAAAGGGAAAGTAAGTGAGTGTGTGTGTATAAATCTACCATTTTTTCTATCAAGTCCTGGAAACATCTTCTGACTTGAAGGAATGTCAGAAATGTGGCACTGTTCTTGAGTCTTAATTGGAGAATTACCAGACAGCTTCTTATCTCTCAGTTTCTTAGCCTGGCTTAGGAATGCCAGGACTAAGCTGGAGAAGCTCATTTCCTGATGACAGGAAGCAGAATGGGAATATAATTTTGCTTTAGAAATGGGTACTGTTTCTGTTAAAATATATACAGAAGTTTTAATATATTTATTTATAGTTATATATTAGTACCTGTTGTATGCCCAGTAATAGGGAAACAAGTCTAGGAATGTTGAACTGTCTTGTCTTGGGTAATTTAGTTCTCCCTGGGGAAATTCATCTCGTTCTATTTTTAATCCAAGCCAAATACTATGGTCGTTCCACATGGATACCTCAATCCTCCATCCTTTTTGCCTTCTCAGAAACTATGCAGGGAAAAAATGCCTCCATCTGCCTGTGGAGAGAGGACGCCAAATTATCCCTCCCACGTTAGCCATGGAGGACTTTCCTTACTGTTTTATGCATCCCAGCCTCCAACCCACCTGTCAGAGAACTGATTATGTTCATACTTTCTGTTCTTATTTACAAATCTATTTTGATATTATTTGACTTCTATTTTGAAATGAGTTATAAACTTTGGGCCTATAGCAAAGTCAAGTTTGAAATGAACTTTTCAAGACCCAAATTGTATTACAATTGCTTTAGTAATAATATTATTCTTTTTGAATCACTATCATTTGTATTTTAAATATTAATATGAATATGCCAAATATAATGGCTCTTATATAGAGATTGATCACAGAAATAATAGTACATAATACCTTATGCCCAAAACCACCTTAAAGATACTTCTGTTTTAGATTTCCTATTCAAACTTTTGTGGTATCCTTACACTATGCCAGGTTTTGTTAGTCACTGAGAGTGCAAAGATGTGGCTTAATGAGCCTTGAGAATATTGAGGAGACACATTGGTAAAGGAATCATTTTCAGACAGGATTGGGATATAAATACAGAAATACATCCTGGAAATAGAGTACCAACCAGGAATCTTCCAAGGGAGGAGAGCAGAGTTCAGAATGACTTCCAAAAGTGGTAACTGAACTGAGTTTAAAAGAAGAGGAGGATTATGACATGTGAACATATGAGCAGAACACATGTAAAGACGTGAAGCATGAAAGCGAATAATATATTTTTGGGAAGCATAAAGAGAGACACCCTAACACATGATGTATGCTAGTAAAAACACAAACATTTTGAGAAGAGCAGTGGATACTGGTTAATTAATTCAGTTCCTTTTTAAAAGATTCTAAGCACTCCGAACATGTTAGACATGTTTTTGCATTTCTATTATAAATAATCAACTGTAATCTTACAGATCAAAGCATCTGTTAGCTTTTGTTACATAATACACAGCCATAAACTTCATAGCCTAAAACAACAATCATTTTTTACCATCTGAAATTTGTCCCTTAGGCTGGAATCCGCTGGGTAGTTCTTCCGGTGTGGATTGGTTTGACTGATGACTTTGGCTGGCCTCATTTATGTTGCTGTAGCCAACTGGGCATGAGCTGGGGCTGTCAAATTAATGACAGCTTCAGATGAGTTAGGGGTGCCTGCAGCCAGTCTTATATGGCCTTGTGCTCCAGTAGGTTAGCTAGAGATGGACCATATTGCAATCTCACGTCTTAAGAGTGAGGATGAATTAAAGCCTTCAAGAGGTCTGGGACTAATACAAGACTGCTTTCAATACAGCTTTTGTCCAAAACATGTCCCAAGGCTAACACACAATCAAGGGACAGAGAAATAGACACCACCTGTTGGTGACAGTAACTCCAAAGAACTGTGGCCACTTTATGTAACCTACCACAGCCCATCAATTAATTTATTAAGTTAGTGGACACCTATGGCCTTGTCTGTAGAGTCATAGGAACTTCTCATTACCCTCTCTCCCACTCCCTTGGGATCATCAACTTCCATACAGGACATAGAATGACCAACCAGCACAGTTTGCCCTTGGACTGTTCAGATTTTAGCACTGAAATTTCTGTGTGCCTCGAAACTCCTTCAGTTCAGTCGCTCAGTCGTGTCCGAGTCTCCACGACCCCATGAATCACAGCACGCCAGGCCTCCCTGTCCATCACCAACTCCCGGAGATCACTCAAACTCATGTCCATCGAGTCAGTGATGCCATCCAGCCATCTCATTCTCTGTCGTCCCCTTCTCCTCCTGCCCCCCAATACCTCCTAGCATCAGAGTCTTTTCCAGTGAGTCAACTCATCGCATGAGGTGGCCCAAGTATTGGAGTTTCAGCTTTAGCATCAGTCCTTCCAATGGACACCCAGGATTGATTTCCTTTAGAATGGACTGGTTGAATCTCTTTGCAGTCCAAGGGACTCTCAAGAGTCTTCTCCAGCACCACAGTTCAAAAGCATCAATTCTTCGGCGATGAGCTTTCTTCACAGTCCAACTCTCACATCCATACATGACCACGGAAAAACCATAGCCTTGACTAGACGGACCTTGGTTGGCAAAGTAATGTCTCTGCTTTTTAATATACTATCTAGGTTGGTCATAACTTTTCTTCCAAGGAGTAAGCGTCTTCTAATTTCATGGCTGCAATCAGCATCCACAGTGATTTTGGAGCCCCCCAAAGTCTGACACTGTTTCCACTGTTTCCCCATCTATTTCCCATGAAGTGATGGGACCAGATGCCATGATCTTTGTTTTCTGAAGTTGAGCTTCAAGCCAACCTTTTCACTCTCCTCTTTCACTTTCATCAAGAGGCTTTTGAGTTCCTCTTCACTTTCTGCCATAAGGGTGGTGTCATCTGCATATCTGTGGTTATTGATATTTCTCGCGGCAATCTTGATTCCAGCTTGTGCTTCTTCCAGCCCAGCGTTCCTCATGATGTACTCTGCATAGAAGTTAAATAAGCAGGGTGACAATGTACAACCTTGACGTACTCCTTTTCCTATTTGGAACCAGTCTGTTGTTCCATGTCCAGTTCTAACTGTTGCTTCCTGACCTGCATACAGGTTTCTCAAGAGGCAGGTCAGGTGGTCTGGTATTCCCATCTCTTTCAGAATGTTCCACAGTTTATTGTAATCCACACAGTCAAAGGCTTTGGCATAGTCAAAGAAGCAGAAATAGGTGTTTTTCTGGAACTCTCTTGCTTTCTCCATGATCCAGTGGATATTGGCAATTTGATCTCTGGTGCCTCTGCCTTTTCTAAAACCTGCTTGAACATCTGGAATTTCACGGTTCACATATTGTTGAAGCCTGGCTTGGAGAATTTTGAGCAAAGTCCTTAGCTTCTGGTAAACCAGGACATTTGATCACCTTATAGCTCTTCAGCAGCAGTACATTTCAGATTGGCCTAATTCAAGTCAGACCAATCAGAATTATTTTGAGAACTTTAAAAACTGGCACTGAGAAAAAGAGAATCCGTGTTTCTTTCTGATGCCTGAAGAAACTTTGAGATGTAAAACATAAAACTTTGTTGGTTACTTTTTTTACCTTTTGGAGAAAGACAATGAACTGTAAGAGAGAATGGATCTAACCTGCAGAAAGCATCAGCAGCATTTCTGTTGCTGATTAATTTTTACTGAGGCTCATCTACATCCTGCTATTTAATTCTTCCCTAGATTCTGAGAGATAATAAGTTCTGGTTTATGATTATAGTAGTTTGAATTAGATTTCTGCCACTTGCAACCCCAAAGTGTTCTCTGTTGGTGTCTGGAAGTGGGAGTATAACTGAAAGATCCTGAAATATGAAATAGGCAAAGTGGTTCAGTGGTAACAAAGTTCAGTTGTCACATATTGTTTCCTGGGGCTGAGACTACATGCAAACCAAGGCTGAATTTTGTAGGAACTACTCAGCACAGTAGAGTTTTTAGGTCTCTTGCATTCCTCATAGATATTGTAAGGGCTGAGTACCAGTTTAGCAGACAGGGAATATTAATAGAAGACTGCTCTATGGTCATTAAGCAAAGCTCTTACTTCTTCAAGCCACTGATCGGAGACTGTCATGGGCAGGTTTTACTGAACTGTAGAAGATAAATTCTCTAGCATACTCTGAGGTTAGTTTCTGATTAGAAGCTGTGGATCCTGGTTTTAGAATGGTAAAATCTTAGGAACATCAAGGCTTTGAGATCCTCCAAGTTGATTTTAAGCACTGTGTTGAAGATACTTTGTCTGATCAAGGGGTGCCTCCTTATGTGAAATGTCCCTCTTGGAGGAGGAACAACACAATAGAAAAATTACATTAGAAAATCTAGCGCTAGCAATATTTTAGCATTTAAAAAATATATTCTGTACAAACCTTGGTAAACTTAAAATACATAAATAACTAAGCATGAATTATTTAGTCAGAAGGTTTAACCCTCTAAGCTCATAATAATTCTGTATGTCAATTTCTTATGTACCAAAGATTGGGGAGGAAACCCTTTAAATTTTATTTTAAGGCAGCTAGATTTATAATCCATATTTAAAGGTGCTTTCAGGGTTAGAATAATCATATGCAGGAAAATGCAAACAGCTTATTTTAAATATGCTTGAAGGAGAGGATTTCACTGAATTAAATCTTCAGGTTACATTTATCAGTGCCTGCACCTGTTTGTTGAAATTAAAATGGAATAATTTTATAAAAATTCTTTCATTTTACTATCCTATGTTTCAGTTACTTGCATTGATGAATATACATTCTCTCCCCCAAAGCATAAAATCTTGAGCAAGTTTTACCAATTATTTAAATTTTGCATATTTTAACAAGTAAAGGGATTTGAACAGAAGTTTTAGGATACTTAAAACTGCAATACAAGAAGGACCCATCCTTCAGTGTTTATCAAGGCTATCACTTTCATTCTGTTAGTCACCAGTTATTGTTTCATCACTGTGCACCATTCTGAAGTGTTATTATTGTCAAGTATTGCTCAAAGTTTTCTTGATTGCTGAGGATTAAGGGACTGAAAAGGCATATATATATATATTTTTTTTACTCTCCAGGATTTTATAGTTTAAGAAAGGCAACACCAAAGAGATGAGCAAAACTGGATGAATACATGAATTAAATAAATAACTAAAATATTTCTAAAAAAAAATCAGTTGTTTGAGTGGTAGATCCATGGGTACTACAGTTTTAGAAAGGAAAAAGAAAACTACAAGGGATAGTTAGCTTCTATTAATGTGAGAATTTATGGAAGGGGCAGAATTTGAAGACTGTGTATATATGATGTGTGTGTATATATATGTGTGCACTCATGTATGTGTCCATGACAAAAGAAGGACAGTGATTCATTTCCTTGTGTAGGATAAAACTTGGAGGAATCACAAGCCACATTGCCTCAGTTGATGAATACATTTAAATGAATGAACAAATGAGTGAATGAATAAACTTTGAAAAACAAACAAGTCTGCTTCAGTGAAAAGAACAAACAAAGGTATAGGAAAACAAACAAACAAGCTGTATGAGATAGCCCATTGTAGTCTGATAAAATGCGTCTGGGTTGAGCATGCAATCTGGGGACCTATAGAACAGTGGAAAACTATGGTAAGGCCTTAAAACAAGAAATAAATGATCGTTTGTTATATGGGGATGCCTCGTTTTATTGTACTTCACTTTATTTTACCTTGCAGATATTGCCTTTTTACAGCTTGAAAGTTTGCGATAACCCTGCATTGAGCAAGTCTACTGATGCCCATTTTTCCAACAGTACTTGCTCACTTTGTGTCTCAGTGTCTCATTATGGTAATTCTCACAATATTTCAAACCTTGAACAGCAAAACGACTACAGCTTGTTGAAGGCTCAGATGATAGTTCGCATTTTTTAAGCAACAAAGTATTTTTAAATTAAAATATGTACATTTTTTAGACCTAAAGGTTAATTTTTATATGCACTGGGGAACCAAAAAAAAATTTGTGTAACTTGCTTTAATGCCATATTTACTTTATTGTGGTAGTCTAAATCTGAACCCACAATATCTCTGAGGTGTGCCTTCCAGAAGTAGTCATATTTAGCTGAGACATTAAGAATGAGTAGGCTTCCCAGGTGGCTCAGTGGTAAAGAATCCGCCTACCAATGCAGGAGACGCAAGAGATGTGAGTTCAGTCCCTGGGTCGAGAAGATCCCCTGGAGTCGGAAATGGCAACTCACTCCAGTATTTCTGCCTGGAAAATTCCATGGACTGAACCTAGTGGGCTGCAGTTCATGGGATAGGAAAGAGTTGGACATGACTGAGCACAAATACATATGTACAAACACACACAAACATACACAAACACACACACAACACACACACACACACACACATTGAGAATCAATATCAATCAAACAGATAAAAAAGAAGGAAATGAATTTTTCAAGAAGGGAATAGCATGTCTCACCTACAGGTGAGAGAATATTAGGTTTGTGAAATTGAGGCTTAAATAGATCATGAAGAATTTAATGCAGGTTTGGGATCAAGGAAACAGTGAGAAACTGGAGAAAGAAATAGTGTCTAGGGAAGGCCTTGGAACCTGTGATAAAGAATTGAGACTTAGTTTGAAGGTAGTGGGAAGGCACTGTCAATTATAAAGCATGATCATATTGGAATTTTAACTTTTTATAAGTAATCTGTGGGGCAATTTTCTGAGAGACCATGTGAATACACTACCTGTCAATGTCATACCCTCCAGTGGTTTCAGCATTCGTTGATAACTGTTACCATCAGTTATTTACTGATGATTCAGTTCAGTTCAGTTCAGTCTCTCAGTTGTGTACGACTCTTTGCTACCCCATGAATCACAGCACGCCAGGCCTCCCTGTCCATCACCAACTCCCGGAGTTCACTCAAACTCATGTCCACAGAGTCGGTGATGCCATCCAGCCATCTCATTCTCTGTCATCCCCGTCTCCTCCCACCCCCAATCCCTCCCAACATCAGACTCTTTTCCAGTGAGTCAACTCGTCGCATGAGGTGGCCAAAGTATTGGAGTTTCAGCTTTAGCATCAGTTTTTATCAATTATATAATGGCAAAATTTAATAAATGACAATATAAACTTGCCATTTTATATTTCTATTCTTATTCTTATTTCCAATTATTAGTATTGTTTATATTTCTATTTTTGTTGGCTATGTCTTCTTCTTCCTCCTTTATTTATTTGAACTCATGGATGAGAGAGTCAATTCCTAGGCAGGTTGATAAGAAGTCCCGGGTCCCCCAGGAGGAGGTGAGTGAGTGAGTGAAGCTAAGTCGTGTCCGACTCTTTGCGACCCCATGGACTGTAGCCTCCCAGGCTCCTCTGTTGGTGGGATTCTCCAGGCAAGAGTACTGGAGTGGGTTGCCGTTTCCTTCTCCAGGAGATCTTCCCAACCCACGGAACTCTCAAGGAGGAGTAAAGAGCAAACTTTTCTTTTTCCTCTACATTCCTCAGTCTTAGTCACATAAAATGTTTTTATCTTTAAGCCTGGAACTGATGATTGCACAACAAACAACTCAGTTTAAACTCTGTACTAAGGAGAAGACTCTTGAGAGTCCCTTGGACTGCAAGGAGATCCAACCAGTCCATTCTAAAGGAGATCAATCCTGGGTGTTCATTGGAAGGACTGATGTTAAAGCTGAAACTCCAATACTTTGGCCACCTCATGCGACGAGTTGACTCACTGGAGAAGAGTCTGATTCTGGGAGGGATTGGGGGCAGGAGGAGATGGGGACGACAGAGAATGAGATGGCTGGATGGCATCACCGACTCGATGGACATGAGTTTGAGTGAACTCCGGGAGTTGGTGATGGACAGGGAGGCCTGGCGTGCTGTGATTCATGGGGTCGCAAAGAGTCGGACACCACTGAGTGACTGAACTGAGCTGAACTGAAGGATTATATAGCAACAATGTATCCTGCTTGAGGAAAGTTTCTCCTTCCTGAAAACCTCTGGCTAATCCTATTATCTTAAAATGTAAATTATGAGAGTGGGTCTAGTAAGATCTTTACAACCTCCAGACATTCTTCTGATTCATTGTAATAACAAATTAAAAAGTATATGACTCCATTGCTAGTGAAGGAGCACTCTTTCTGCCCCCTTCTGATGTCTCTGTCAGAAGCTTTCTCTTTTTTATACTTTAATAAAACTTTATTACACAAAAGCTCTGAGGGATCAAGCCTTGTCTCTGGCCTCGAATTGAATTCTTCTCCTTGGAGGCCAAGAATCCCAGTGGTTCAGCAACAGCCTTTCATGGATTCTTTTCTAGATCAGTTAATTATAACCAGTTCCTGTCATTATCCATTGTGATATTCAGATTGTCCCTACTTTGTCCACTGACACGCCTCCATCAGTTTTTTTTCCCCTCCATCAGTTTTGAGCACCTTCTTTCTGGAATAATAAAATGTTTTCATGCTCTCTTTGAACTTTTGCTATATCATCCCTGAAATCATCCATTTTTTCAGGGAAGTCTTAATCATGAAATTAATATTTTAAAATATTTAAAAACCGAAGTCTGGGCCCTAAGTATACTTATTACTTGCTATAAGATATCATTCGGAGAAGGCAATGGCAAGCCACTCCAGTACTCTTGCCTAGAAAATCCCATGGATGGAGGAGCCTGGTAGGCTGCAGTCCGTGGGGTCGCTAAGGGTCGGACACGACTGAGCGACTTCACTTTCACTTTCACACATTGGAGAAGGAAATGGCAACCCACTCCAGTGTTCTTGCCTGGAGAATCCCAGGGACGGGGGAGCCTGGTGGGCTGCCGTCTATGGGGTCACACAGAGTCGGACACGACTGAAGTGACTTAGCAGTAGCAAGATATCATTGCTTTTAGGACTTCTCAGTGATAAAGCTGGGAAGCATATTTTTAAAAAAGAAAAATCATGAGTTCATACTTATACCTGTAAATCTAACACTGGAAGTTTCTTTCTCTTCATCCCTCAATTGTATTTGTATTTCCTTTCATAGTGAGAATCCTGGTTCCCAACAGCATCAGTATAATTGTCTTTTTACTCAATACTAAGGCACGAATTTGTGCTTGTGCTTGTGGGATACACACACACACACATGCTCTCAGCATTGTTATACCAATATCGCCATTCCACCAAATGTATAAAGTAAAATTCAAGATTTATTTGCAGTTACTTTTGTCCTTAGAATAATATTTCCACAGGGGTGGAAATAGCATTGTGTTCCAAATTGTTTTTATTTTCTTTCACATAGTTATTTAACTATTTGGTATACAATTAAGTTCATATGTCTTTCTTTGCAAAAAAATTTAAGGATTTAAAACACATTCTTGTTTATTTGATTTTGCTTTTTGACTATATAAGACATTAATGTGATCCAATAGTTGAAATTATATAAGTGGGTATTTTCAGAGAAAGCCTACTTCTCTTTTATACCTTATACTCTTCCAGCAACTCCCTGTAGGTAACCTGTTTTCTCCTGGTTTATTCTTTCCATATTTATTTCCTTCCTTTTTTCTTAATCAAAAGCATAGTATGTGTATATTTTTACATGCGAATTAGACAAAACTACCATATGACCTAGCAATTCTACTCCTGAGTATACATTAAAAAAAATGTATACTAATTTAAAAGATATGTGAACCCCAATGTTCACAGCAGCATCATTTACAATTGTCAAGATATGGAAGCACCATAAGTATACATCAACAGATGAACGGATAAAGAAGATGTTTTATATAGATAGATAGATACACACACACACTAACATTGGGATACTATACTAAGTTGCTTCAGTCATTTCTGACTCTTTGTGACCCTGTCTGGCTCCTCTGTCAATAGGATTGTCTAGGCAAAAATAGTGGAATGGATTACCATTCCCTCTTCTTCTCAAGAGTCTTCTCCAGCACCACTGTCTTCTTTTCTTAATCCTTGAATATCTATCAATAAATGCCTTTCATTTTCCTTTTTATGTTTTCTTTCATCATCTTACCATGTTTTCCTTATTTGTCATAAAGTAGACATGAATACCTAAAAAGAATTGAACTGAACTGAACATGGTGAAGATGAATGGGCTCCATCATTAGGATTCCTGTTTTATTTCTGGCCTTACTATTTACATCTTTTGTGACTTTTGGCAAGTTGTTAGAATTTTTGAGCTTCAGAATCCTCAACTGTAAAGGAAAAGGATAGAAGTCTTAACAGCTGCCATGGACTAAGTGTGTTCCCCTAAATTCATATGTTGAAACCCTAATCCCAGGGTCATGGTATTTGGAGGTGAGGGCTTTGGTAGGTAATTGGATCAGGACTGTGAAGCCCTCATAAATGTGATCAGCACCATAATAAGAATAGACCAGAGAGCTGGCTAGCTCTTTTCTGCCATGTGAGAATACCAATGAGGATACCTGCAAAAGAGCTCTCACAAGATCCTGACCATGCTGGCACCATAATCTTGGACTTCCAGCCTCCAGAACTGTGAGAAATAAATTTCTGTTTTGATAAGCCACCAGTTAATTGGTATTTTGTTATAGCAACCTGAACTAAGATAACAGCATAATAAAAATATAATTGAGTTTATGTGGTAGATGTTTTTTAAGAACATTATGTATTTTTATAATAAATCCAAATGATGAAAGTGATAGACACAGATATTAAGTTGTCCAAGGGTACAAAGGACAGTACTAAGTACCAAGGCCAGAATTACGAACTCAGTGCCTTAAGAGTCTGTACTGTTTACAGTTGCACTATACTGCTGCTAGTATTGCTGTGCTGAAGATCGTAGCACTCAATCAGATTTCTTTTCATCTATACATATCTTATTATGAGATAATGGGCTTTATGTATTTTTGGATCTGAATACTAATTTTTTTCTTTAATGCTATTTAAAAGTATTTTTACTTTAAGTTGATACACAACATTATATTAATTTCAGGTATATAACAGTGATTCAATATTTTTATAGATGATACTCCATTTAAAGTTATAAAATAATGGCTATATTGCTCTGTGCTATACAATATATCCTTGTTGCTTATTTATTTTATACATGGTAGTTTCTCTTAATCCCATACCCTTACCTTGCCCCTAACTTCTTCATTCATCTCCCTGGTAACCACTAGTTTGTTCTCTATATCTAAGAGTCTGTTTCTCTTTTGTAATTTATTTTTGTTTGTTTTTGAGATTCAGCATATAAGTGATGACATAGAATGTTTGTCTTTGACTTATTTCACTAAGCATAATACACTCTGAGTTCATCCATATTGCTGCAAATGGCAGAATTTCATTCTTTTTTATGACTAATATTCCTTCATATGTGTATATATATATATATATATGTACACACACACAAGTATTTATATATATATATCTCATTTCTTTATCCAGTCATCTGTTGAGGGACACTTGCTTCCATATCTTGACTGTTGTAAATAATGCTGCTATGAACATTGCGGTACACTTTTCAAATTAGTGTTTTCATTTTCTTCAGGTATATACCCAGGAGTGGAATTGCTGGATCATATGGTAGTTCTTTTTTTATTTTTTGAGGAACTTTCATATTATTTTCTATAGTGCTGTACCAATTTACAGTCTCACCAGCAGTATACTAGGGTTCCTTTTTCTCCACATCCTAGCCAGCATTTGTTTGTAGACATTTTGATGACAGCCATATTTACAGGTATGCAGTGATACTGTGACTTTGATTTGTGTTGCTCTGATGATTGATTATTTGTTGAGCATTGTTTCATGTGCCTGTTGTTCATCTGTTTATCTTTTCTGGAAAAGTGTCAGTTGAGATCTTTTGCACATTCTTTCAATTGGGTGTTTTTTTTTTTTATGTTGAATTGTTTGAGCTTGTTTATATATTTTGGTTATTAACTCCTTATTGGTCACATCATTTGATGTTTCCTCACATTTAGTAGGTCTTCTTTTTGTTTTGTTGATAGGTCCTATTTGTTCACTTTTGCTTTTGTTTTTGCCTTAGGAAGCAGACCCAAAATAATAATGCTATGATTTATGTCAATGAATGTTCTACATATGGCCTTTTCTAGGAGATGTATGTTTTTTGGTCTTACATTTAGTCTTTAATCCATTTAGAGTTCTATTTTGTAATAGAGTTTAATTTTGTATATGATGTAAGGAAATGTTCTAATTTCTTTTTACATGTAGCTGTCCAGTTTTCCCAGTTTTTCATGTATTAAAGAGACTCTTCTGTCTATTGTACAATATAGTCTTGCCTCCTCTATCATAGATTAATTGGCCATAGGTATATATGTCTATTTCTGGGCTCTGTTCTGTTCCATTGATCCATGTGTCTGTTTTTGTGCCAGTGCCATGCTGTTCTCATGACTGTAGCTTTGTAGTATAGTTTGAAGCCAGGGAGTGTGATTTCCCAGCTTTGTTTTGTTTATTTTTCCCCCTCAAGATTGCTTTGGCAAGTTAGGATCTTTTGTGGTTCTGTATAAATTTTAGGATTAGTTCTACTTCTGTGAAAAATGTCATGGGTATTTTGATAAGAATTGCATTAGGGCTGTAGATTGCTTTGGGTCGTATGGTGATTCTAACAATATTAGTTCTTCTAATCCAAATACATGGGATATGTTTCCCTTTCTTTGTATATATCTTTAGTTTCCTTCATCAGAATTTCATAATTTTCACAGTATATGTATTTCACTTCCTTATCTAAGTATATTCCTAGGTGTTTTTACTTTTTTTGATGCAATTTTAAATGGTGTTTTCATGCTTTTTCTTTCTGATAGTTCATTACTGGTGTATAGAAAAGCAACAGATGTCTATATATTAATATTGTATCTTACAGCTTTACTGAATTCATTTACTAGTTCTGATAGGTTTTTTTTTTTTTTTCCTGCAGACTTTAGGGTTTCTATATATAGTATGACCTTATCTGCAAATAGTGACAGCTTTACTTACTTTACTTTCCTGTCTGATTGCTGTAGTTAAGACTTCCCATACTGTGTTAAATAAGAAAGGGCAAAAGTGGGAATTCTAAGCTTATTCCTGATTTTAAAGGAAAGGTTTCAGCTTTTCACTACTGATTATTGGCTGTTAAGTTTGTCATGCATGGCCTCTATTATGCTGATATAGTCTTTCTATACTAATTTTGATGAGAGATTTTATCATTAGTGAATGTTTAGTTTTGTCACATGCTTTTTTGTGTGTCTTTATATGTTGTTGAATTTGGCTTGCCAATATTTTGTTGAGTATTTTTGCATCTATATTCATCAGAGATACTCGCTTGTCATTTTCTCTCTTTGTAGTGTCTTTGTTTGGTTTTAGTTAACCAGATCCCTTCATTTTAAGAGAACCCACCACATTTACGGAGAAGGCAATGGCAAGCCACTCCAGTACTCTTGCCTAGAAAATCCCATGGATGGAGGAGCCTGGTGGGCTGCAGTCCATGGGGTCGCTACGAGTCTCACATGACTGAGCGACTTCACTTTCACCTTTCACTTTCACGCACTGGAGAAGGAAATGGCAACCCACTCCAGTGTTCTTGCCTGGAGAATCCCAGAGACGGGGGAGCCTGGTGGGCTGCCATCTATGGGGTCACACAGAGTCGGACACGACTGAAGTGACTTAGCAGCAGCAGCAGCAGCTTCCAGGTTATCTTCCTGACCCAGGGATTGAACCTGCACCTCCGATGTCTTCTGCGTTGGTAGGCTGGTTCTTTACCACTAGTGCCACCACCTGGGAGGCCCAAGAAAGATTTAGTGGAGACGCCAGTGAGTGAAACTGGGGTCTACTCAGTCATAAAAAAAGAATGAAATTTTGCCATTTTCAACAACATGGATGGACTTAGAGGGTATTATTCTAAGTGAAATAAGTCAAACAGGAAAAGACAAATATTGTATGAGATCACTTATATGTGAAATCTAAAACATCAAACAAACTGATGAATATAACAAAAAAGAAACAAACTCATGATTTAGAGCGCGAACTAGAGGTTGTCAGCGGGGAGAGGGAAGCACAGAGGAGTGAGAATAGGGGTAGGGGACTAAGAGGTACAAACTGCTATGTATAAAATAAATAAGCTACAAGGATATATTGTACAACACAGGGAATATAATCAATATTTTATAGTAACTATAAATGTAACCTTTAAAAATTGTTAATCACTATGTTGTATACCTAAAACTTATATAATATTGTCCATCAACTATACCTCAAAAAAAGAGTACACTGTATGAGATTAATATCGATATGATAGAAGCAGAGAAGATTGATGTACTTGACATAGTAATGGAAACTAAAATGAAGAAAAAGAGAAAAAAGACAAAGAAATGAACTCAGCACCGTTGAACTATGGGGGCAACTTCAGGCAGCTAAGGTACATGAAATTGATGTCCCAAGAAAGGGAGGAGGGACAGAAAAATTAGTTGAAGAAATAGTGTTTAAACTTTTTAAAAATTTGATAAAAACTATAAACCCACAAATCCAAGAAGCTCAATAAATCATAAGCAGAATAAACATAAAGAAAGTCACACCAAGCAATATTAAAATTACTGAAAATCAGTGATGAAAAGAAAAAATCCTAAATGCAGCCAGAGAAAAAAGTCACATTACTCAGAGGTACAATGATAAGAATGAAAGTAGAATTCTTGTCACAAAGTAAGTGAGCCAGAAATGATGAAATGACATCTTTAAAGCATTAAAAGAAAAAGCTGTCAACTTAGAATTCTGTTCTCAGTGAAAATATCCTTCAGAAATAAAGATGAAATAAAAATGTTCAGATGAACAAATGCAGGAGAAACCACTGTCAATATACTCAGTCACATAAAGATTAAAGAAAGTTCTTTAGACAGAAGGAAAAATGGTATCAGATGGAAATTTTGATCCACCAAAAAATGAAAAGCTCCAGAAAGATAAATATGTGGGTAAAGGTAAAAGACAAAGTTGTTTCATTGTTTTCTAAACTCCTTAAAATATAATTGACCATTTAAAGCAAAGATAATAGCAATGTATTATATGCATTATAATATATGTAGAATTAAAATATATGCTAATCTAGTTATTTTTTCCTTTGTGTAAATAACTTGCTTTGTTTTTTTCTCTAAACAGTGGTAAAGCTTTGATTTTAGAGTCAAAATTTCATCGAGTTATCTTTAAACATGTGTGATTTTTTTTTTTTATTAATCTTTCTTGAGAACTAGTAAGCTCCTTTTATCTGAACATATACCTTCAGATAAGGGAAGTTTTCTTCTATTATGTCTTTGACTATGAGATCTTTTTTTTTATTCCATTATTTACACATTTCCAGTCCCTTATACTGCAAGAAGATCCAACCAGTCCATTCTAAAGGAGATCAATCCTGGATGTTCATTGGAGGGACTGATGCTAAAGCTGAAACTGCAATACTTTGGCCACCTCATGCGACGAGTTGACTCACTGGAAAAGATTCTGATGCTGGGAAAGGTTGGGGGCGGGAGGAGAAGGGGAAGACCGAGAATGAGATGGCTGGATGGCATCACCGACTCTGTGGGCATGAGTTTGAGTGTACTCCGGGGGTTGGTGATGGACAGGGAGGCCTGGCGTGCTGTGATTCATGGGGTCGTGGAGAGTTGGACACGACTGAGCGACTGAACTGAACTGAACTGAACTGAATTGCTAAATTTATACTTGATGCCTATTAAGGTTTCTTTTTCTTTTAAACTGTGTTGTTTCCACTTGATTTTTATAACACTAAATTTTATTCAGTAACTTAAATTTTCTGGACTGAATTTTAAGGTACCCTTTATTCTGGTTTGTTCTGGAGACTCATTTTATATATTCTATTTTCTATCCCTAGGAAATCACAGTACATTTTTTTCATGTTTTTCCACCATGTGCACATATTCTAATTTTCTATCCCTAGGAAATCACAGTACATTTTTTTCATGTTTTTTCCCCCATGTGCACTCCATTATTTTTCCAGTGTATGTTCCATTATTTTTTACTTCTACTATCTTGTTAATTATCTAAGTCTCCTACTTTTAAGTTGCTATGTCATATAAAATGACTTTTGATCCTTTTCTGCCTATACATATTATGGGGTATGGGTTTCTTCAACACTTGTACTACTCAGCCTTTTGGGGTCTCTTCAGTTCAGTTCAGTTCAGTTCAGTCACTCAGTCATGTCCGACTCTCCGCGACCCCATGAATCACAGCACGCCAGGCCTCCCTGTCCATCACCAACTCCCGGAGTTCACTCAAACTCATGTCCACAGAGTCGGTGATGCCATCCAGCCATCTCATTCTCTGTCGTCCCCTTCTCCTCCCACCCCCAACCTTTCCCAGCATCAGAGTCTTTTCCAGTGAGTCAACTTGTCGCATGAGGTGGCCAAAGTATTGCAGTTTCAGCTTTAGCATCAGTCCTTCCAATGAACACCCAGGATCGATCTCCCTGAGAATGGACTGGTTGGATCTCCTTGCAGTACAAGGGACTCTCAAGAGTCTTCTCCAACACCACAGTTCAAAAGCATCAATTCTTCGGCGATCAGCTTTCTTCACAGTCCAACTCTCACATCCATACATGACCACTGGAAAAACCATAGCCTTGACTAGACGGACCTTTGTTGGCAAAGTAATGTCTCTGCTTTTTAATATATTATCAAGGTTGGTCATCACTTTCCTTCCAAGGAGTAAGCGTCTTTTAATTTCATGGCTGCAATCAGCATCCGCAGTGATTTTGGAGCCCAAAAAATAAAGTCTGACACTGTTTCCACTGTTTTTCCATCTATTTCCCATCTTAGAAAGTGGTAATTAAAAAAACAATAAGTGAAAAAATGGTAGGCTTTACCCTCAAAGTGCTTTTAGTTGAATTAAGCTTACAAAGGTAAATCTCTTTATCTTTTGATATAGTCAGGGATGGACTGTATTTAGGCCAACACTGCAATTTCTCTCCAATGAACAGTATCATCTGGCCTTTCTTATTGAATAGACAGAAAGTTCTCTTCTAACTCAGGGAAATCCATGGGTTTGTGACTTTAATTCTAAGTTTTAGGGGTGAGGAAAGTCTAGAAGAGTCTACACTCTCTGACTCCTGACCAGTAAATGTCAGGCTAGAACTGTATTTCCACTTTAGGACTAGAGATATCAAATGATTCCATGTTCTTCTCCAGTCTGCAAAATATATTTCAGTTCTTTTTGAGGTTGAGTATTCAACAGGGACCTTGGAAGGAGAAGAAATAGAGACTGTGCACAGGGTGTCTTCTTTCCAGAATCATATTTCTCAGTTCTCCAACAGAAATTATGTTCTGTCTTATTTGGTTGTTTCTGGATTAGGTATATCATGGAATAACTAATAGAGCATGCCAAATATTTCCCTCTATTAAAGTGTTTCTATTTTTGCCAAGCAAACTACTGCACAATTGCACTCATCTCACATGCTAGTAAAGTCACGCTCAAAATTCTCCAAGCCAGGCTTCAGCAGTACATGAACTGTGAACTCCCAGACGTTCAAGCAGGTTTTAGAAAAGGCAGAGGCACCAGAGATCAAATTGCCAACATCCGCTGGATCATGGAGAAAGCAAGAGAGTTCCAGAAAAACATCTACTTCTGCTTCATTGACTATGCCAAATCTTTGACTGTGTGGATCACAATAAACTGTGGAAAATTCTGAAAAAGGTGGGAATACCAGACCACCTGACCTGCCTCTTGAGAAACCTGTATGCAGGTCAGGAAGCAACAGTTAGAACTGGACATGGAACAACAGACTTGTTCCAAATAGGAAAAGGAATACGTCAAAGTTGTACATTGTCACTCTGCTTATTTAACTTCTATGCAGAGTACATCATGAGGAACACTGGGCTGGAAGAAGCACAAGCTGGAATCAAGATTGCTGGGAGAAATATCAATAACCTCAGATATGCAGATGACACTACCCTTATGGCAGAAAGTGAAGAGGAACTCAAAAGCCTCTTGATGAAAGTGAAAGAGGAGAGTGAAAAGTTTAGCTTGAAGCTCAACTTCAGAAAACAAAGATCATGGCATCTGGTCCCATCACTCCATGGGAAATAGATCGGGAAACACTGGAAACAGTGTCAGACTGTATTTTTTTGGGCTCCAAAACCACTGCGGATGCTGATTACAGCCAGGAAATTAAGACGCTTACTCCTTGGAAGGAAAGTTATGACCAACCTAGATAGTATATTAAAAAGCAGAAACATTACTTTGCCAACCAAGGTTCATCTAATCAAAGCTATGGTTTTTCCCGTGGTCATGTATGGATGTGAGAGCTGGACTGTGAAGAAAGCTGATGGCCGAAGAATTGATGCATTTGAATTGTGGTGCTGGAGAAGACTCTTGAGAGTCCCTTGGACTGCAAAGAGATCCAACCAGTCCATTCTAGGGGAGATCGATCCTGGGTGTTCATTGGAGGGACTGATGCTGAAGCTGAAACTGCAATTCTTTGGCCACCTCATGCTACGAGTGACTCACTGGAAAAGACTCTGATGCTGGGAGGGATTGGGGGCAGGAGGAGAAGGGGATGACATAGAATGAGATGGCTGGATTGCATCACCGCTCTGTGGACATGAGTTTGAGTGAACTCCGGGAGTTGGTGATGGACAGGGAGACCTGGCTTGCAGTGACTCATGGGGTCGCAATGAGTCAGACACGACTGAGTGACTGAACTGAACTGAATTGAAGGTTGTTTTAGAGGGTGATATTTAAATGAACCTTTTCTTTGGTGTGCCTATTTGAAAATGGAGAATTTATTCAGAGTAACATAAGCTGCTGAGTATTTGACTGGGTCATTGGAGTTCTCCAGGCAAGAATATTGGAGTGTGTTTCTATTTCCTTCTCCAGGGGATCTTCCTGACTCATAGATCAACCTGGGTCTCCCACACTGCAGGCAGATTCTTTACCATCTGAGCCACCAGGGAATCCCTTTTGATCCCTAGCAGGAGTTAACTACAATTCAGCAGTATTCTCAGTGCAGAGTATTTTACTTCAAAGTCCTAGCAGTTTCAGTAAAGAATCTGATGTAAGATACTTTATGGAAAGTTTTTGTAAGTTATTTCCCACTGGTGCAGTTTTAAATACATTAATCACATTTACCCCCACAGTCTCCACTAAATTATATATCAATTAGGCTATATTACTTGTTACTTTGTTGAGTATCCTTAAGGTAAAAAACAGTTCTGAGGGGGCAACTGATACTGTTTTTAAAACCCAACTCAATGCCAGTTTTATAATAGCAAATGGCTCTCCTGACCACACTTCTTTCTAGCTGGGACTAGAGACAAAATGGGGCTGGAAATTAATAGGCCATGAAACATGTAGGTTAGGAAAGGTTTGGAGCAAGTTATCGTTAGAAAGGAACTAAAGATTCACTTTTGTAAGCTCTTCTAAATATTTTGGAAACTTTTAAAAGAATGTCTTAAAATTATTTTTTAATGCATGTGTGCTAAGTTGCTTTAGTTGTGTCTGACTCTTCGCAAGCCTATGGACTGTAGCCTGCCAGGCTTCTCTGTCCATGGGATTCTCCGGCGAAGAATACCACAGTAGGTTGCCATGTGCTTCTCAGGGGATCTTCCCGACCCAGGGATTGAACCCCCATCTCATGTCTCCTGCATTGACAGGCAGGTTCTTTACCACTAATGCCACTTGGGAAGTCCCTATTTTTAAATAGGTGTCATTAACCTAAACACATGCGATATTGAGTTTGCTTAGATTCATTTGGCATATCTGTTAATGACTAAAGACATATGTATAAATTCTTTTGGTGTATTCTACTGTGTCTTACAACACATTCTCCTTCTTCCTACACTTCCCTCTTTTAAAATTGTGTCTTTTTATAATTCTACATTTATGGAACAATAGTCTTAAGCCCTTTGGTACTTCTTGCCAACAGTAAGTATTACATTTTCTTGTTTCTTTTCCAGATTTTACCTTCAGAGTAGCTGTATGGCACTTTGAAATGGAGGTATATTTAGTAGTCATGTTATTTTAACATTTCTAGCAGCAAAAGGCCTAAAAAGAAATGGGAACCAAGATTATATCTTATATAAGTTCAAGTTAGAAAAGATCATTATCTGAATTGTTCAAATTAATGCAATTTGCTTTATTTATCTTAATTAATATAATGAAATTAAGTCCTAAATTATTTTAAAAGTAGAAATTGTGAAGATATTAAAATTTTAAAGTTTGCTTAAATTCTTAGGATTACTTCTGCTTTCTGATAGACATTTAATGAAATCACTTCATATCTCATTATTGGAATCACAGGGGAAATATCCTCTAATTTTTCTTTAAAAAATATTCTTTCTTATGGACAATTCAGGAAACAGAAAATGTATGAAGAAAAAGATGAAAATTTACCTGAGGTATATTTTGATATATTTTTATCTTAATTTTCTCATATATAAAAATGAAACTGGAAATACGCTGTGTATTTTATGTCTTAATTTCTCATGAGAGTTTTTCTGTGCTAATAATTGCTTTTTGAAAAAGTTATTTATAGTGATAATATTTCAGTATATGGAGATAGCATGATTTCATAATTTCCTATCATCTAAACATTTAGATTGCTAATAATTTATTTTATTATAAATAATACTATGATAAATATCCTTGATATAATTTTAGGTTTTGTTAATTCTAATTAATTATTTATTTATTTAAATTGAAGTATAGTTGATTTACAATGGACTTCCCAGGTGGTGCAGTGTAAAGAATCTGCCTGCCAATGTAGGAGTCACAGGACATGTGGTTTTGATCCCTGTGTTGGGAAGATCCCCTGGAGGAGAACGTGGCAACTCACCCCAGTATTCTTGTCAGGAGAATCCCATGGACAGAGGAACTGGTGGGCTACCATCCATAGCACAGAGTTGCACAGAGTTGGACACGACTGAAGCAACTTAGCAGCAGCGGTAGCAGCAGCAGGACTATTCTATCACTCTTACACAAGTATTGTAGTGTCTTATCTTTTATACTGCTTATCCTCTTGTTAATAATTTTCTTACTTAAAAAAATTTTTTTTCCTGCTGAATTTTTACTTCATTTTGCCATCCTTTCCCTCAGACCCAACTAGAATCAATTTATTACTTTAACCACTCACCAGAAAGTATTTATTATGCAACTATTATCTGTTACGTACATTTCTAGTCTCATACAATTGTATATAACACAAATTCAGCTCTCAATTTGCTTATAACCTAAGAAAGAATCTGTTGAGATTTTGATTGTAGTTGTAATTAACATACTTTTATTTGAAGATAATTTACCTTTTCAATCAAGATTCTGATATTTAATTAAACTAGTTTGGTGTTGTTTCTCATACATGTATTTTTAAAAATTAAAGAAAACTTATTGAAGTATAATTGATTTACAATGTCGTGTTAGTTTCTGGTGTACAGCAAAGTGATTCAGGTATATATTAAATATCTACATGTATATTCTCTTTCATATTCTTTTCTATAATGGTTTTTTACAAGATATTGAATATAGTGTCCTGTGCTACATAGTAGGTCCTTGTTGTTTATTTAGTTTATATATAGTATATATATTAGTATATTTACTTTATATATAGTAGCTTGTTTCTGCTAATCCCAAACTCTTAATTTATCCCTCCCCAACTCCATTTTCCCTTTGGAAAGTTAGTTAATTTTTTATGTCTGGGAGTCTGTTTTGTAAATAGGTTCATTTGTATCATATTTTTGATTCCACCTATAAGTGATGCTATAATGATATTTGTCTTTCTTTGTCTGATTTACTTCACTTAGTATGATAATCTCTAGGTCCATCCATGTTACTGTAAGTGGCATTATTTTGTTATTTTTTTATGGCTGCATTATATTCTATTGGATATCTATATACCACATCTTCTATATCCATTCATCTGTTGATGGACATTTAGGTTTATTCTATGTCTTGGCTACTGTAAACAGTGCTGCTATGAACATTGGGGTGAATGTAACTTTTTGAGTTAGAGTTTTCTCCAGATGTATGCCAGGAATGGGATGGATGGATCATATGGTAACTCTATTTTTTGTCTTTTAAGGAACATTTATACTGTTTTCCATAGTGGCCGTACCAGTTTATATTTTCACCAAAAGTGCATGAGGGCTCTTTTTTCTTCTCACCCTCTTCAGCAGCATTTATTATATTATTTGATAATCATTCTGATCAGTGTGAGGTAATACCTCATTATAGTTTTGATTTGCATTTCTCTAATAATCAGTGATGTTGAGCATCTTTTCATGTGCCTATTGACTATTTGTATGTCTTTTTTTGAGAAATATTTATTTAGGTCTTCTCATTTTTAGATTGGGTTGTTTATTTCTTCTTGAGATGTATGAGCTATTTGTATATATTGGAAATTAAGCCCGTATCAGTGGCATCATTTGCAAATATTTTCTCCCAGCCTGTGGTTGCCTTTTCATTTTATGATTTCTTTTGTAGTGCAAAAGCTTTTAAGTTTGATTAGGTCACATATGTTTATCTTTGCTTTTATTTCTATTGCCATGCGAACCAATCTAAGAAAACATAATCTTTAAATGTGTTCTTACTTCATTGATTTACATGCGCTGTCCAGCATTCCCAACACCGCTTGCCTAAAAGTCCATCTTTTCTCAAAAGTATATTCTTGCCGCCTTTGTCAGGGTTACTTGATCATAGGTATATGAGTTTATTTTGGGGCTCTCTGTTCTGTTCCATTGATCTATATGTCAGTTTTATGAAAATACCATACTTTTTTTTTTTTGGAGGCAAATTACTTTACATTAATATATTGGCTGGTTTTGCCATACATTGACACGAATCTGCCCTGGGTGTACATGTGTTTCCCCTCTTGAACCCCCCTCCCACCTCCGTCTTCCCCATATCCTCCCTCCAGGTCATCCCTGTGCACCAGCCCCAAGCATCCTGTATCATGCGTCGAACCTGGACTAGTGATTCATTTCACTATGATAATATACATGCTACAATGCCATTCTCTCAAATCATCCCACCTTCACCCTCTCCCACAGAGTCCCAAAGACTGTTCTATACACCTCTATCTCTCTTGCTGTCTCGTATACAGGGTTAAGGTTATCATCCTTCTAAATTCCATATATATGCGTTAGTATGCTGTATTGATGTTTTTCTTTCAGGCTAACTTCACTCTGTATAATAGGCTCCAATTTCATCCACCTCATTAGAAGTGACTCAAATGCATTCTTTTTGATGGCTGAAAAATACTCCATTGTGTATATGTACCAAAGCTTCCTTATCCATTCATCTGCAGATGGACATCTAGGTTGCTTCCATGTCCTCACTATTATAAACAGTGCTGCAATGAACATTGGAGTACATGTGTTTCTTTCAATTCTGGTTTCCTCGGTGTGTACACCCAGGAGTGCGAATGCTGGCTCATATGGCAGTTCTATTTCCAGTTTTTTGAGGAATCTCCACACTGTTCTCCATAGTGGCTGTACTAGTTTGCATTCCCACCAACAGTGTAAGAGGGTTCCCTTCTCTCTACACCCTCTCCAGCATTTATTGCATGTAGACTTTTGGATTGAAGCCATTCTGACTGGTGTGAAATGGTATCTCATTGTGGTTTTGATTTGCATTTCTCTGATTATGAGGGATGTTGAGCATTTTTTCATGTGTTTGTTAGCCATCTTTATGTCTTCTTTGGAGAAATGTCTGTTTAGTTCTTTGGCCCATTTTTTGATTGGGTCGTTTATTTTTCTGGAATTGAGCTGAAGGAGTTGCTTTTATATTTAGGAGATTAATTCTTTGTCAGTTGCTTCATTTACTATTAATTTCTCCCATTCTGAAGGCTGTCTTTTCACCTTGCTTATAGTTTCCTTTGCTGTGCAGAAGCTTTTGATTTTAATTAGGTCCCATTTGTTTATTTTTGGTTTTATTTCCAATATTCTGGGAGGTGGGTCATGGAGGATCCTGCTGTGATTTATGTCGGAGAGTGTTTTGCCTACGTTCTCCTCTGGGAGTTTTATAGCTTCTGGACTTACATTTAGATCTTTAATCCATTTTGAGTTTATTTTTTTATTTCTTCTAAGTCCTTATTAAATCTTTCTTCCATCTTCTCAATCCTTTTCTCCAGGTTATTTATCTGTAACTCCATTTTACTTTCAAGATTTTGAATCATTTTCACCATCAAAATTCGAAATTCTTTATCAGGTAGATTCCCTATATCTTCTTCTTTTGTTTGTGTTGGTGGGCAATTATCTTGTTCCTTTACTTGCTGGGTATTTCTCTGCCTCTTCATCTTGCTTATATTGCTTTGCTTGGGGTGTCCTTTCCCTCTTCTTGCAGTTTGTGGAGTTCTCTTTATTATGTAGTTTCTTCGCTGTGTGTGGGGTTGGACAGGTGACTTGTCCGGGTTCCCTGATTAGGGAAGCATGTGTCAGTGTTCTGGTGGGTGGAGCTGGATTTCTTCTCTTTCCTTTAGAAGACAATGGGCTGCTTTTCTGGGAGCCTGATGTCCTCTGCCAGTATTCAGAAGTTGTTTTGTGGACTTTACTCCACGTTCAAATGTTCTTTTGATGAATTTGTGGGGAAGAAAGTGGTCTCGCCGTCTTGTTCCTTCCTCCCCAGAACACTGGACTCTTATATTCCACTTGGTCGTGGAGTATCTCCTCCCAGCTGCTCCAGCAAGGCGCAGCCACTGTACCTTACCCTGGATGAGGGGTATCTCCCCAAGGCCGCCCCTCCTGCTTTGAATGTGGATCAGCTCCTCTCGGCCCTCCGGTGCCCAAGCAGCCACCGCCTCCTGGACGTGGTACAGCTCCTCCCGGCCACCGCCCCAACCCTGGGCGCGGGGCAGCTCCTCTCAGCCACGATTCTGCACGTGGTCGGTTGCGCCGGGAGCCGGGCGTCTCTCGCGTCCGCGCCGCCGGGAGCCGGGCGTCTCTCGTGTCCGCGCCGCCGGGAGCCGGGCGTCTCTCGCATCTGCCCAGTTTTGGAAGGTTGTACTTTTCTAAGAATTTGTCCATTTCTTCCAAGTTATTCATTTTATTGCCATATAATTGCTGATAGTACTCTCTAATAGGGCTTCCCTTGTGGCTCAGCTGGTAAAGAATCTGCCTGCAATGCGGGAGACCTGGGTTCGATCCCTGGGTTGGGAAGATCCCCAGGAGAAGGGAAAGGCTATCCACTCCAGTATTCTGGCCTGGAGAATTCCATGGACTATCCATGGAGTCACAAAGAGTCGGACACGACTGAGTGACTTTCATTTCATTCATTCATTCATTCTCTAATAATCCTTTGTATTTCTATGTTGTCAGCTGTGATCTCTCCATTTTCATTTCGAATTTTATTGATTTGGTTCTTCTCCCTTTGTTTCTTGATGAATCTGGCTAGCGGTTTGTCAATTTTATTTACCTTCTCAAAGAACCAGCTTTTGGCTTTGTTGATTTTTGCTATGGTCTCTTTTGTTTCTTTTGCATTTATTTCTGCCCTAATTTTTATGATTTCTTTCCTTCTAGTAACCCTGGGGTTCTTCATTTCTTCCTTTTCTAGTTTCTTTAGATGTAGAGTTAGGTTATTTAGTTGACTTTTTTCTTATTTCTTGAGGTGTGCCTGTATGAACTTTCCCCTTAACACTGCTTTTACAGTGTCCCAGAGGTTTGGGGTTGTTGTGTTTTCATTTTCATTCATTTCTATGCATATTTTGATTCCTCTTTTGATTTCTTCTATGATTTGTTCATTATTCAGCAGCGTGTTGTTCAGCCTCCATATGTTGGCATTTTTAATAGTTTTTCTCCTGTAATTGAGATCTAATATTACTGCATTGTGGTCAGAAAAGATGCCCGGAATGATTTCAATTTTTTTGAATTTACCAATGCTAGATTTATGGCCCAGGATGTGATCTATCCTGGAAAAGGTTCCGTGTGCACCTGAGAAAAAGGTGAAATTCATTGTTTTGGGGTGAAATATCCTATAGATATCTATTAGGTCTAACTGGTCTGTTTTATCATTTAAAGTTTGTGTTTCCTTGTTAATTTTCTGTTTAGTTGATCTATCCATAGGTGTGAGTGGGGTATTAAAGACTCCCACTATTATTGTGTTATTGTTAATTTCCCCTTTCATACTTGTTAGTAATTGTCTTACATATTGAGGTGCTCCTATGTTGGGTGCATAAATATTTATAATTGTTATATCTTCTTCTTGGATCAATCCTTTGATCATTATGTAGTTTCCTTCTTTGTCTCTTTTCACAACCTTTGTTTTAAAATGTATTTCATCTGATATGAGTATTGCTACTCCTGCTTTCTTTTGGTCTCTATTTGTGTGGAATGTCTTTTACCAGCCCTTCACTTTCAGTCTGTATGTGTCCCTCGTTTTGAGGTGGGTCTCTTGTAGACAATGTATATGGGGGTCTTATTTTTGTATAGCTCCTCTTGGCCGCACCTCTTTGCGTGGTTGGTTGCACTGGGGCCGGCGTCTCTCGCATCTGTGCCACCGGGGCCGGCGTCTCTCGCGTCTGCACCACCAGGGCCGGAGATGGAATTCCAGTTGAGCTTTTTCAAATCTTGAAAGATGATGCTGTGAAAGTACTGCACTCAATATGCCAGCAAATTTGGAAAACTCAGCAGTGGCCACAGGACTGGAAAAGGTCAGTCTTCATTCCAATCCCAAAGAAAGGCAATGCCAAAGAATGCTCAAACTACTGCACAGTTGCACTCATCTCACACGCTAGTAAAGTCATGCTCAAAATTCTCCAAGTCAGGCTTCAGAAATATGTGAACCGTGAACTCCCAGATGTTCAAGCAGGTTTTAGAAAAGGCAGAGGCACCAGAGATCAAATTGCCAACATCCTCTGGATCATGGAGAAAGCAAGAGAGTGCCAGAAAAACATCTATTTCTGCTTCATTGACTATGCCAAAGCCTTTGATTGTGTGGATCACAATAAATTGTGGAAAATTCTGAAGGAGATGGGAATACCAGACCACCTGACGTGCCTCTTCAGAAACCTGTATGCAGGTCAGGAAGCAACAGTCAGAACTGTACATGGAACAACAGACTGGTTCCAAATAGGAAAAGGAGTACGTCAAGGCTGTATATTGTCACCCTGATTATTTAACTTCTATGCAGAGTACATCATGAGGAACGCTGGGCTGGAAGAAGCACAAGCTGGAATCAAGATTGCTGGGAGAAATATCAATAATCTCAGATATGCAGATGACCCTACCCTTATGGCAGAAAGTGAAGAGGAACTCAAAAGCCTCTTGATGAAAGTGAAAGAGGAGAGTGAAAAGTTTAGCTTGAAGCTCAACATTCAGAAAACAAAGATCATGGCATCTGGTCCCATCACTTCATGGGAAATAGATGGGGAAACAGGGGAAACAGTTTCAGACTTTATTTTTTGGGGCTCCAAAATCACTGCAGATGCTGATTGCATTCGTGAAATTAAAAGACGCTTAGTTATGACCAACCTTGATAGTATATTAAAAAGCAGAGACATTACTTTGCCAACAAAGGTCCGTCTAGTCAAGGCTATGGTTTTTCCAGTGGTCATGTATGGATGTGAGAGTTGGACTGTGAAGAAAGCTGATAGCCGAAGAATTGATGCTTTTGAATTGTGGTGTTGGAGAAGACTTGAGAGTCCCTTGTACCGCAAGGAGATCCAACCAGTCCATTCTCAGGGAGATCGATCCTGGGTGTTCATTGGAAGGACTGATGCTGAAGCTGAAACTGCAATACTTTGGCCACCTCATGCGACGAGTTGACTCACTGAAAAAGACTGATGCTGGGAAAGGTTGGGGGTGGGAGGAGAAGGGGACGACCGAGGATGAGATGGCTGGATGGCATCACCGACTCTGTGGACATGAGTTTGAGTGAACTCCTGGAGTTGGTGATGGCCAGGGAGGCCTGGCGTGCTGTGATTCATGGAGTCGCAGAGAGTCGGACACGACTGCGCGACTGAACTGAACTGAACTGAACTGTTTTTGTATCCATTCAGCTAGCCTTGTCTTTTGGTTGGGGCATTCAACCCATTTACGTTTAAGGTGATTATTGATAAGTATGATCCCGTTGCCATTTTCTTTATTGTTTTGGGTTCGAGTTTATATACCCTTTCTGTGTTTCGTGTCTGGAGAAGATCCTTTAGTATTTGTTGGAGAGCTGGTTTGGTGATGCTGAATTCTCTCAGCTTTTGCTTGTCTGTGAAGCTTTTGATTTCTCCTTCATATTTGAATGAGATCCTTGCTGGGTATAGTAATCTGGGTTGTAGGTTACTTTCTTTCATCACTTTAAGTATGTCTTGTCATTCCCTCCTGGCCTGAAGAGTTTCTATTGAAAGATCAGCTGTTATCCTTATGGGGATCCCCTTGTGAGTTATTTGTTGTTTTTCCCTTGCTGCTTTTAATATTTGTTCTTTGTGTTTGATCTTTGTTAATTTGATTAATATGTGTCTTGTGGTATTCGCCTTGAGTTTATCCTGTTAGGAACTCTCTGGATTTCCTGGACTTGGGTGATTATTTCCTTCCCCATTTTAGGGAAATTTTCAACTATTATCCTCAAGTATTCTCTCATGGTCTTTCTTTTTGTCTTCTTCTTCTGGGACTCCTATGATTCGAATGTTGGGGCGTTTAACATTGTCCCAGAGGTCTCTAATATTGTCCTCATTTCTTTTAATTCGTTTTTTTTCCCGTCTCTGTTTCATTTATTTCTACAATTTTATCTTCTAGCTCGTTTATCCTGTCTTCTGCCTCCATTATTCTACTGTTTGTTCCCTCGAGAGTGTTTCTGATCTCATCTATTGCATTATTCATTGTATATTGACCCTTTTTTGTTTCCTCTAATTCCTTATTAAACATTTCTTGCATCTTCTCAATCCTTTTCTCCAGTTTATTTATCTGTAACTCCATTTTGCTTTCCAGATTTTGAATCATTTTCACTATTAAAATTCAAAATTCTTTACCAGGTAGGTTCCCTGTCTTCCTCTTTTGTTTGTGTTGGTGGGCATTTATCCTGTTCCTTTACTTGCCGGGTATTTCTCTGCCTCTTCATCTTGCTTATATTGCTGTGCTTGGGGTGGCCTTTCCATCCTCTGGCAGTTTGTGGAGTTCTCTTTATTATGTAGTTACCTCGTTGTGTGTGGGGTTAGATGGGTGAGTTGTCAAGGTTCCCTGGTTTGGGAAACTTGTGTCGGTGTTCTGGTGGGTGGAGCTGGATTTCTTCTCTCTGTTCAGTCCTGCTGTGGGGAGGAAGGAACGTTGCTAACAAATATCACTGGTGTCTGTGGGGAGTGCTCGCAGTGTCTGGACTACTCTGGGAATGCTCCCGCTCGCGGCGTGTGTGTTTTCCCTGTTTATGCTGCTCAGGCTCTGGGTTGCTCTGCTGGGAGCTGTCCTTGGCCGGCGCTGGGTTGCATGCACTTCCCAGGTCTGAGCGGCTCAGGTTCAGGTCCTCGGGTACTCCACAAAGGCACAGACTTGGCTGGGTCTGTGTTTTGTCCCTTCCTGGTCCGAGCAGCTCAGGTTTCCAGGCATTTGGCGAGCGCGGTCGCTGCGACCTATCGCCTCCCTGGTCCCTGCCGCTCGGTTTTCTGGGTGTACAACTGGCACACTTTCTCAGGTGGATATCGACCGGCCCAAACCCGAGAAGTCTTGATTAGCAAGGAAGCCTGCCTGCAGGAAGCCTCTCTGGGGCCGCGACTGCCCCTTCCAGCGCTGGTCGCCCTCCCTGCCTTTCCCGGCGCGGGCTGGGGGATGGGCCGCCCGCAGCCGGCTTGCTCTGCTCAGTTCTTTGTTCTATGAGCGGGGGCTGGCGGAGTGTAAGTTTGGGGCTTTTCGCTCCACAGTCTGCTTTGCTCCCTCTCTAAGTGCTGCGGCGGTGCCTCCCTGCCCAGCCCCCGCCTGCTAGTAGGGGGTGCGGGTGTCTGCGCCACTTCTCTGCTGAGAGTTATTTGGGCACTTAGTCTGTGGGTTTTAATTATTTATGTCTTTTTCTCTCCCAGTTATGTGGCCCTCTGAGGTTCCAAGGCTATCCACAGACTCGCCCGTGTTTCCAGGTGTTTGGAAACTTCTCTCTTTCTCTTTTTTTAAAGCCTCCCTTCTGGGACGGAGTTCCGTCCCTCCCTCTTTTTATCTTTTATACTATTTTCTACCTCCTTTCGAAGACTATGGGCTACTTTTCTGGGTGCCTGATGTCCTCTGCCAGTATTCAGAAGTTGTTTTGTGGGATTTACTCAGCGTTCAAATGTTCTTTGCTGATTTTGTGGGGGAGAAAGTGGTCACCCCGTCCTATTCCTCCACCATCTTCCCATGCTCCTCCATACTGTTTTGATTACTGCTGCTGCTGCTGCTGCTAAGTCACTTCAGTTGTGTCCGACTGTGTGTGACCCCATAGATGGAAGCCCACCAGGCTCCCCCGTCCCTGGGATTCTCCAGGCAAGAACACTGGAGTGGGTTACCATTTCCTTCTCCAATGTGTGAAAGTGAAAGTGAAGTTGCTCAGTCGTGTCCGACCCTTAGCGACCCCACAGACTGCAGCCTACCAGGCTCCTCCATCCATGGGATTTTCTAGGCAAGAGTACTGGAGTGGTATTGTCTGAAGTCTGGGAGGGTTATACTTCCTGCTCTGTTGTTTTTCATCAGGATTGCTTTGGCAATTCTGGATCTTTATCATTCCAAGTAAACTTTAGGATTATTTGTTCTAGTTCTGGGGAAAATGTCATGAGTAATTGATAGGGATTGCATTAAATCTGTAGATTGCCTTGGATAGTATGACCATTTTAACAATATTAATTCATCCAATTCAAGCACATGGGATAGCGTTCCATTTCTTCAAATCATCTTCAGTTTCCTTTATCAATCATGCATGTACTTTTATTTATTGCAGTCTTACAGTTTATTTACCTATGGCCCCCACATTTCTCATTAAGGTTACTGTTTTGATTTTTAAAATTTTTTAGTATTTTTTTCTGTTAGGTACTCTAGCAAGTTTTCCTTGTATGTAAGACTTAATTTTGTATATTGTTTTAGCCTCTTAAATTAGAATAATTTGAAGCTAGTCTTTTTGAATTTTTTAAGTATGTATTCTTTTTACCTGACAATAATGAAAAGAAGATGGTTTTCATAATTATACACCTGTCATTCAGGTTATAATTTTATGATATCTTTTCCTTGACTTTTGCATTGAATAGAACTTCAAGATGTTAGATAATAATGATAATGATGGACATTGTTGTTTTCTCACTAATTTTAATGTTATTATGTATTGTTGACTCTTACCTATCCTATTTCTAATTTATCAGATGTCTTTATGAAGAGATGTTTTCTTAGTTTTATTAAATATCTTATCAACCTGTGTTGACAGAGCTTACATTTTACTTGACCCATTGTGTCCCCAGCTTAAATCTATGTTATTCATCATATATTATTTAAATATGTTAGATTTTTCATGCTATTATTTTATTTAGGATATGTAGATGTGAAGTCATTTCACTCTGTTGTTTAAAAACAAATGTGCTTTTTTAAAATATCAATTTATCATTGAGTTTTCTTTTGTAGTTTTTTTTAAAAGTGTTTTGTATCTGTAGTTGGTACTGAGTTTTTTTAGTTTAATTTTTATTGTGAATTTCTAGTAATTTTCTTTTATTTGTTATCCTTGGCATTAAGATGAAAGGAAATAAAATGAATCCTCTGAAGGAATGGGGCTTTTATGGTATATTATAGGTAAATTTTGTAAATATTCCATAGACATTTAGAAAGTGCCTTTGATCTCTGTTTTTAACTACAAGTTTTATATACATGTGGTTAATTTTCATCATTAATTTTGTTCTTAAATCACTCTGTTTTATTTTATTTAACTTTCACAGATGGATAATATGGTGGAATTGTCTATCATTATCACCATATTTTCATAATTTTGCTTTATATTTTGGTGCTATGTTATTTGATTAAAGGCACAGATTTTACAATTAAGCTAGTAACTGAGATGAATGACTGAGTCTTATTTCCTCATCTTTTAAATATAGAAATAGTATTTTTGTAATCCTGGTGGCTCAAATGGTAAAGAATCTCCGTGCAATGCAGGATACCTGGGTTCAGTCCCTGGGTCAGGAAGATCCCCTAGAGTAGGAAATGGTAACCCACTCCTGTTATTCTTGCCTGGAAAATCCTATGGACAGAGAAGCCTGGCAGGTTACAGTCCACGGTGTCACAAAGAGTTGGACACAACTGAGCGACTAACACATATTTTTGTAACATAATAATGTTATAACACGCTATGTGGTTATTTTGAAGATTAAATAATATTCCAGGAATGCAAGGATTCTTCAATATCCGCAAATCAATCAACGTTTAATACACCACATTAACAAACTGAACGATAAAAATCATATGATTATCTCAATAGATGCAGAGAAAGCCTTTGACAAAATTCAACATCCATTTATGATAAAAACCCTCCAGAAAGTGGGAATAGAAGGGACATATCTCAACATAATAAAAGCTATATATGACAAACCCATAGCAAACATTATCCTCAATGGTGAAAAACTGAAAGCATTTCCCCTAAAGTCAGGAACCAGACAAGGGTGCCCACTCTCACCACTACTATTCAACATAGTTCTGGAAGTTCTGGCTACAGCAATCAGAGCAGAAAAAGACATAAAAGGAATCCAAATTGGAAAAGAAGAAGTAAAACTGTCACTGTTCGCTGATGAAGTGATCCTCTACACAGAAAACCCTGAAGACTCTACCAGAAAACTACTAGAGCTAATCAATGAATACAGTAAAGTTGCAGGATATAAAATCAACACACAAAAATCCCTTGCATTCCTATACACTAATAATGAGAAAATAGAAAGAGAAATTAAGGAAACTATTCCATTCACGGTTGCAAAGAAAAAAATTATATACTTAGGAATAGATCTACCTAAGGAAACAAAAGACTTGTACATAGAAAACTATAAAACACTGGTGAAAGTAATCAAAGAGGACACTAATAGATGGAGAAATATACCGTGTTCGTGGATTGGAAGAATAAATATTGTAAAAATGAGTATACTACCCAAAGTAATTTATACATTCAATGCAATCCCTATCAAGCTACCAACGATATTTTTCACAGAACTAGAACAAATAATCTCACAATTTGTATGGAAATACAAAAAACCTCGAATAGCCAAAACAATCTTGAGGAAGAAGAATGGAACTGGGGGAATTAACCTGCCGGACTTCAGGCTCTACTACAAAGCCACAGTCATCAAGACAGTATGGTACTGGCATAAAGACAGAAATATAGATCAATGGAACAAAATAGAAAGCCCAGAGATAAATCCACGCACCTATGGACACCTTATCTTTGACAAAGGAGTCAAGAATATAAAGTGGAGAAAAGACAGCCTCTTTAACAAGTGGTGCTGGGAAAACTGGTCAGCCACTTGTAAAAGGATGAAACTAGAACACTTCCCATCACTTCATGGGAAATAGATGGGGAAACAGTGGAAACAGTGTCAGCCTTTATTTTTTTGGGCTCCAAAATCACTGCAGATGCTGATTGCAGCCAAGAAATTAAAAGACGCTTACTCCTTGGAAGGAAAGTTATGACCAACCTAGACAGCACATTAAAAAGCAGAGACATTACTTTGCCAACCAAGGTCCATCTAGTCAAGGCTATGGTTTTTCCCGTGGTCATGTATGGATGTGAGAGTTGGACTGTGAAGAAAGCTGATCGCCGAAGAACTGATGCTTTTGAACTGTGGTGCTGGAGAAGACTCTTGAGAGTCCCTTGTACTGCAAGCAGATCCAACCAGTCCATTCTAAAGGAGATCAATCCTTGGTGTTCATTGGAAGGACTGATGCTAAAGCTGAAACTCCAATACTTTGGCCACCTCATGCGAAGAGCTGACTCACTGGAAAAGACTCTGATGCTGGGAGGGATTGGGGGTGGGAGGAGACGGGGACGACGGAGAATGAGATGGCTGGATGTCATCACTTACTCGATGGACATGAGTTTGGGTGAACTCCGGGAGTTGGTGATGGATAGGGAGGCCTGGAGTGCTGTGATTCATGGGGTCTCAAAGAGTCAGACATGACTGAGCGACTGAACTGAACTGAACTGAACTGAGAACACTTCCTAACACCATACGCCAAAATAAACTCAAAATGGATTAGAGAGCTAAATGTAAGACCAGAAACTATAAAACTCCTAGAGGAGAAATTAGGCAAAACACTCTGTGACATAAATCACAGCAGGATCCTCCAAGACCCACCTCCCAGAATATTGGAAATAAAAGCAAAAATAAACAAATGGGACCTAATTAAAATCAAAAGCTTCTGCACAGCAAGGGAAACCATAAGTAAGGTGAAAAGGCAGCCTTTAGAATGGGAGAAAATAATAGGAAATGAAGCAACTGATAAAGGATTAATCTCCAAAATATACAAGCAGCTCCTGCAGCTCAATTCCAGAAAAATAAACGACCCAATCAAAACATGGGCCAAAGAACTTAACAGACATTTCTCCAAAGAAGATATAAAGATGGCTAACAAACACATGAAAAAATGTTCAACATCCCTCATAATCAGAGAGATGCAAATCAAAACCACAGTGAGATACCATTTCACACCAGTCAGAATGGCTGCTATCCAAAAGTCTACATGCAATAAATGCTGGAGAGGATGTTGAGAGAAAGGAACCCTCTTACACTGTTGGTGGGAATGCAAACTAGTACAGCCACTATGGAGAACAGTGTGGAGATTCCTCAAAAAACTGGAAATAGAACTGCCATATGATCCAGCAATCGCACTCCTGGGCATACACACCGAGGAAACCAGAATTGAAAGAGACACATGTACTTCAATGTTCATTGCAGCACTGTTTATAATAGCCAGGACATGGAAGCAACCTAGATGTTCATCTGCAGACGAATGGATAAGAAAGCTTTGGTACATATACACAATGGAGTATTACTCAGCCATTAAAAAGAACGCATTTGAATCAGTTCTAATGAGGTGGATGAAACTAAAGCCTATTATACAGAGTGAAGTAAGCCAGAAATAAAAACACCAATACAATATACTAACGCATATATATGGAATTTTGAACGATGCAAATGATAACCCTGTATACGAGACAGGAAAAGAGACACAGATGTATAGAACAGTCTTTGGGACTCTGTGGGAGAGGGTGAGGGTGGGATGGTTTGGGAGAATGGCATTGAAATATGTATATTATCATATGTGAAATGAATCGCCAGTTCAGGGTCGATGCATGTTACAGGATGCTCGAGGCTGGTATGTGGGGATGACCCAGGGGGAGGATAAGGGGAGGAGGGAGGTGGGAGGGGGGTTTGGAAGGGGGAACTCATGTACACCCAGGGCGGATTCATGTCAATGTATGGCAAAACCAACCAATATATTATTGTAAAATAATTAGCCTCCAATAAAAATTTTAAAAAATGAAATATATATATTTAACACATAAAAAAAAGATTAAATAATATAACATCCATAAAGATCTTATCACATGCCTTATACATATTAATCACTTGGTAAGTGGGAGTTCTTCGACCTAATGTTCAGGATTGTTTTCTATAGTTTTTAACTTTTATTAGCATATAATAATTAATCTTACTCTAATTAAGTTCCTTTTTGAAGTGTAATTTCTACTTTATTTATAGTTAATATTCTCCAACGTTGTTTTTGGTCCTAGTATACTCTCTGTGTTGAATTTTTCCTCTTATTACATAGGCTATATTTTGTTTTATTTTTCTAGAAAACTAGAATACAGAAATTCTTATTTTACTTTTACTAGTTATTGGCTTAAAATTTTTCCAATAGTCTCTTCAAAATATTTTTCCAGTTACCAAATTTAATAACAAAGTATTAAATTTGATTATGATAAGAAATTTAGTTTCCTTTCAATGCCATTCTCCCAAATCATCCCACCCTCGTCCTCTCCCACAGAGTCTAAAAGACTGTTATATACACCTGTGTCTCTTTTGCTGTCTCATATACAGGGTTATCATTACCATCTTTCTAAATTCCATATATATGTATTAGTATGAACTCTGGGAGTTGGTGACGGACAGGGAGGCCTGGCGTGCTGTGATTCATGGGGTAGCGGAGAGTCCGACATGACTGAGCAACTGAACTGAACTGAACTGATACTGTATTGGTGCTTTTCTTTCTGGTTTACTTCACTATGTATAATAGGCTCCAATTTCATCCATCTCAATTGAACTGATTCAAATACATTCTGTTTAATGGCTGAGTAATACACCATTGTGTATATGTACCAAAGCTTTTGCTTTATTTGCCTTCCCAAGTTGTTGTTAATTAGATCTGGGTCTACAATGCTTTTAAACAAATGATTTAAAAATCTTATAAATCTATCCTTTTTGGCTTTTACCCTCAATTTTATAACTGTATTAACAAACATTGTTATACATAGATCTCTAGGGGACTGGAATGCAAAAGTAGGAAGTCAAGAAACACCTGGAGTAACAGGCAACTTTGGCCTTGGAGCACGGAATGAAGCAGGGCAAAGGCTAATAGAGTTTTGTCAAGAGAACGCACTGGTCATAGCAAACACCCTCCTCCAACAACACAAGAGAAGACTCTACACATGGACATCATCAGATGGTCAACACCAAAATCAGATTGATTATATTCTTTGCAGCCAAAGATGGAGAAGCTGTATACAGTTAGCAAAAGCAAGACCAGGAGCTGACTGTGGCTCAGATCATGAACTCCTCATTGCCAAATTCAGACTTCAATTGAAGAAAGTAGGGAAAACCACTAGACCATTCAGATATGACCTCAATCAAATCCCTTATGATCATACAGTGGAAGTGAGGAATCGATTTAAGGGACTAGATCTGATAGATAGAGTGCCTGATGAACTCTGGACAGATGTTTGTGACATTGTACAAGAGACAGGGACCAAGACCATCTCCATGGAAAAGGAATGCAAAAAAGCAAACTGGCTGTCTGAGAAGGCCTTACAAATAGCTGTGAAAAGAAGCGAAGCGAAAAGCAAAGGAGAAAAGGAAAGATATAAGCATCTGAATGCAGAGTTCCAAAGAATAGCAAGGAGAGATAAGAAAGCCTTCCTCAGTGATCAATGCAAAGAAATAGAGGAAAACAACAGAATGGAAAAAACAAGAGATCTCTTCAAGAAAATTAGAGATTCCAAGGGAACATTTCATGCAAAGATGGGCTCGATAAAGGACAGAAATGGTATGGACCTAACAGAAGCAGAAGATATTAAGAAGAGGTGGCAAGAATACACAGAAGAACTGTACAAAAAAGATCTTCACTACCCAGATAATCACGATGGTGTGATCACTGACCTAGAGCCAGACATCTTGGAATGTGAAGTCAAGTGGGCCTTAGAAAGCATCATTACAAACAAAGCTAGTGGAGGTGATGGAATTCCAGTTGACCTATTTCAAATCTTGAAAGATGATGCTGTGAAAGTGCTGCACTCAATATGCCAGCAGATTTGGAAAACTCAGCAGTGGCCACAGGACTGGAAAAGGTCAGTCTTCATTCCAATCCCAAAGAAAGGCAATGCCAAAGAATGCTCAAACTACCGCACAATTGCACCCATCTCACACGCTAGTAAAGTCATGCTCAAAATTCTCCAAGCCAGGCTTCAGCAATATGTGAACCATGAACTCCCAGATGTTCAAGCAGGTTTTAGAAAAGGCAGAGGCACCAGAGATCAAATTGCCAACATCCGCTGGATCATGCAGAAAGCAAGAGAGTTTCAGAAAAATATCTATTTCTGCTTCATTGACTATGCCAAAGCCTTTGACTGTGTCGATCACAATAAACTGTGGAACATTCTGAAAGAGATGGGAATACCAGACCACCTGACCTGCCTCTTGAGAAACCGGTATGCAGGTCAGGAAGCAACAGTCAGAACTGTACATGGAACAACAGACTGGTTCCAAATAGGGAAAGGAGTATGTCAAGGCTGTATATTGTCACCCTGCTTATTTAACTTCTATGCAGAGTACATCATGAGGAACGCTGGGCTGGAAGAAGCACAAGCTGGAATCAAGATTGCTGGGAGAAATATCAATAATCTCAGATATGCAGATGACCCTACCCTTATGGCAGAAAGTGAAGAGGAACTCAAAAGCCTCTTGATGAAAGTGAAAGAGGAGAGTGGAAAGGTTGGCTTGAAGCTCAACATTCAGAAAACAAAGATCATGGCATCTGGTCCCATCACTTCATGGGAAATAGATGGAAAAACAGTGGAAACAGTGTCAGACTTTATTTTTTGGGGCTCCAAAATCACTGCGGATGCTGATTGCAGCCATGAAATTAAAAGACGCTTGCTCCTTGGAAGGAAAGTTATGACCAACCTTGATAGTATATTAAAAAGCAGAGACATTACTTTACCAACCAAGGTCCGTCTAGTCAAGGCTATGGTTTTTCCCGTGGTCATGTATGGATGTGAGAGTTGGACTGTGAAGAAAGCTGATCGCCGAAGAATTGATGCTTTTGAACTGTGGTGTTGGAGAAGACTCTTGAGAGTCCCCTGGACTGCAAGGAGATCCATCCAGTCCATTCTGAAGGAGATCAATCCTGGGTGTTCATTGGAAGGACTGATGCTAAAGCGGAAACTGCAATACTTTGGCCACCTCATTCGACGAGTTGACTCACTGGAAAAGACTCTGATGCTGGGAAAGTTTGGGGGCGGGAGGAGAAGGGGACGACCGAGAATGAGATGGCTGGATGGCATCACTGACTCTGTGAACATGAGTTTGAGTGAACTCCGGGAGTTGGTGATGGCCAGGGAGGCCTGGCGTGCTGTGATTTATGGGGTCACGGAGATTCAGACATGACTGAGCGACCGAACTGAACTGAACTGAACTATATTTTAAAAAATTTATTAATTATAATTTATATTATATGTTGCACATTTTTGATTCCTTGGGACAGAATTTTCCCTCAAATAGAATAAACTTGTTGTCTCAAGAATTATTCATGAGAGCTGCATTTCCTAAGCGTTGCTTTCAAATATACCCAATAACTTTGTTAGATACAAAATAACCCTAAATAATCTGTTGAAATTTTCTATAATCTGATGATTTTAATATTGAAAATACTGTAAAACAAAATGTTAATATGACTTTTTCTTGGTAGATATGGTGGACATTGTGTTTTTATTTTTGCTATTTTATTTTTTGGTGACTTAGGATCTGAGAAACTTTCCATTGGCAAAGACCTCCAAATTACTTAGTAGAGTTATAGTGGAATTGAGATTCCAGTTGTGTCTTATCAGAGCCTGATTTTTTTTAGGCTTCTTTCTCACTGAGTCTGAGAATGGCTGGATATTTACAAAACTGTTATTCTGCTTAAACAGTCATTTTCTAATATTTTTCATCCAAGAATTCCGACTAGTGCAGTAGATAATGTGAATGTACATTCTGAAAGCTTGAAGAACTTATTCATTTTTCTTAGAATTGAGATTTTACCACAATATGTTTAAATATGAAGCTTTTCCATTAACTTTGATTCTGGAAAGTTTTACTCTATTCTGTCTTTGGTTATTTCCTCTATATCCACTGCATAGGCTTATTTATCTAGAATTACCTGTTTTCAGGCTAGATCAGCCTTCTTGATTCCTTTGAAATACCAAGTTTTCCAACTTCATCTTTTTATCTGTGGATTTGGCCAGTTTCTCCAATTTGGTGATTGTAATACTAATTTGATTTTATGTAACATGAGTTTGGCTCTTAGAGATCTCCAAAAATAATTTAAATTTTATAATACATTCTTCTTTTATTTCAACAAGTTTTGTGTCCTTGCTTCAAACTTTGCCTTTTCTTATCATTCCCTGCCTATGTTTCTGTGCTGAAGATTCTCCAAGACCACCTCCAGTTTTGATAATTCACTAGGAGAACTGACAGGGTTCAGGGAATAGTTTGATTTATTACAGTGAAAAGATACAAAGGAAAATCAGGCAAGGGTAAAAATGCATGGAATGGAGTCTGGAGGAAAGCAGGCACACACTTCTAAGGGTCCTCTTCCAGTGGGTGTCAGACAGAATGTACATACTTCTCCTAGCAGGGAGTTGTGACAACACTGTGAAATGTTGCCAACCAGGGAAGCTCCTTATAGATTCAGATACCAGATTTCTTTTGGGGGCTAGTCATGTGGACACTCTCTACCTAGCATGTATCAAAATTCCAGACTCCCAGAAGGAAATCAGATGATCAACATAAATCATTTTCACAAACGGTTTAGGCATGGCTAGTCCCTCCTGTTAGAATGATGGTACTTCCTCAGAAACTAGAGCCTAATATACAGAGTGAAATAAGAAACAGAAAGACAGATATTGTATATTAATACATTTATACGGAATCTAGAAAGAGTACTGATGATCCTATTTGCAGGGCAGCAAAGAAGAGATACAGACATAAAGAAGACTTTTGGACACAGTGGGGAAGGAGAAAGGCAGGATGATTTGAGAGAGTAGTGTTGAAACACATACATTACCACAAGTAAAGCATATAGCCAGTGGGAATTTACTCAGGGAATGTAGAGGGCTGGGATGGGGAGGGAGGTGGAAGGAAGGTTCAAGAGGGAGGGGACATATGTATACCTATGGCTGATTCATGTTGCTGTATACCAGAAACCATCATGGTATTGTCAAGTTATTATCCTCTAAATAAAAATTAAAGTTTTCAGATACCAGCCAAGGGCTGTATTTGTAAATACCTTAAATAATATATCTCTTGATGTGAAAGTCTCTAGTTCTTCAAGCTGTTTTTCAGTAGCTGATTAAACTCTCCAGGATCAAGCACTCTTCAATGCTTTCTGCTTTCAATCATGGTGCACACTTGGAGCTATCCTTATTAAATGGGATATGTTAGGAGCCAGATGACACACAGTTAATTCATCCAAGCAAAATTTAACATAAAAACTTAATAAACTGTGTTAAGAGAGTAATTATAAAGATGTGAAACAAAATATAAGCATATTTTATGCTGAGGAAGAGTACCCAGAGGAGGACAAACTTCAGTTCAGTTCAGTCTCTCAGTCGTGTCCGACTCTTTGCGACCCCATGAATCACAGCACGCCAGGCCTCCCTGTCCATCACAAACTCCCGGAGTTCACTCAAACTCATGTCCATCGAGTCGGTGATGCCATCCAGCCATCTCATTCTCTGTCGTCCCCTTCTCCTCCCGCCCCCAATCCCTCCCAGCATCAGAGTCTTTTCCAGTGAGTCAACTCGTCCCATGAGGTGGCCAAAGTATTGGAGTTTCAGCTTTAGCATCAGTCCTTCCAATGAACACCCAGGATTGATCTCCTTTAGAATGGACTGGTTGGATCTCCTTGCAGTACAAGGGACTCTCAAGAGTCTTCTCCAGCACCACAGTTCAAAAGCATCGATTCTTCGGCGATCAGCTTTCTTCACAGTCCAACTCTCACATCCATACATGACCACTGGAAAAACCATAGCCTTGACTAGATGGACCTTTGTTGGCAAAGTAATGTCTCTGCTTTTTAATATGCTATCTAGGTTGGTCATAACTTTCCTTCCAAGGAGTAAGTGTCTTTTAATTTCATGGCTGCAATCAGCATCTGCAGTGATTTTGGAGCCCCAAAAATAAAGTCTGACACTGTTGCCACTGTTTTCCCATCTATTTCCCATGAAGTGATGGGACCAGATGCCATGATCTTCGTTTTCTGAATGTTGAGCTTTAAGTCAACTTTTTCACTCTCCTCCTTCACTTTCATCAAGAGGCTTTTTAGTTCCTCTTCACTTTCTGCCATAAGGGTAGTGTCATCTGCATATCTGAGGTTATTGGGACAAACTTAAGAGTGCTCATCTCCTCATATTGTGATCCAGAATTCATTGGAGAATGTGTAGTTGCAGCCCATTGGATGGTGCCTCTGCCTGACCAGCACCAGCCAGCACCACAGGGAGACCTGAAGCTGAGGTGGCCCTACACAATTGTGGTAGGTATAAAAAAGTGGCTGAGCTTCAATGAGCAGTTATTAGATGCTGGCTTCCCTAGGAAGAGGCTTTGACAGGATGGGACTCTGAGGTTCTGTAAGTGAAAGATTGAATGGAATGGGGTAAGATCTGTTTGATTAGAGCTGTGTGTACTTGAAAGGAGTTTTAAGATAATGGAAATCCATAGCTGAGAAGCAGAAATACTTTTTTCCCCTATAGATGAATTTAGTTTACCATTAGGATGATCAAGGTGGAACATTGGGTGATGAATCAACAGTTCAGTTCAGTTCAGTCGCTCAGTCGTGTCCGACTCTCCGCGACCCCATGAATCACAGCACGCCAGGCCTCCCTGTCCATCACCAACTCCCGGAGTTCACTCAAACTCATGTCCACAGAGTCGGTGATGCCATCCAGCCATCTCATTCTCTGTCGTCCCCTTCTCCTCCCGCCCCCAATCCCTCCCAGCATCAGAGTCTTTTCCAGTGAGTCAACTCGTCGCATGAGGTGGCCAAAGTATTGGAGTTTCAGCTTTAGCATCAGTCCCTCCAATAAACACCCAGGATTGATCTCCTTTAGAATGGACTGGTTGGATCTCCTTGCAGTCCAAGGGACTCTCAAGAGTCTTCTCCAACACCACAGTTCAAAAGCATCGATTCTTCGGCGATCAGCTTTCTTCACAGTCCAACTCTCACATCCATACATGACCACTGGAAAATCCATAGCCTTGACTAGACGGACCTTTGTTGGCAAAGTAATGTCTCTGCTTTTTAATATACTATCAAGGTTGGTCATAACTTTCCTTCCAAGGAGCAAGCGTCTTTTAATTTCATGGCTGCAATCAGCATCTGCAGTGATTTTGAAGCCCCAAAAAATAACGTCTGACACTGTTGCCACTGTTTTTCCATCTATTTCCCATAAAGTGATGGGACCAGATGCCATGATCTTTGTTTTCTGAATGTTGAGCTTCAAGCCAACCTTTCCACTCTCCTCTTTCACTTTCATCAAGAGGCTTTTGAGTTCCTCTTCACTTTCTGCCATAAGGGTAGTGTCATCTGCATATCTGAGGTTATTGATATTTCTCCCAGCAATCTTGATTCCAGCTTGTGCTTCTTCCAGCCCAGCGTTCCTCATGATGTACTCTGCATAGAAGTTAAATAAGCAAGGTGACAATATACAACCTTGACGTACACCTTTTCCTATTTGGAACCAGTCTGTTGTTCCATGTCCAGTTCTAACTGTTGCTTCCTGACCTGCATACAGGTTTCTCAAGAGGCAGATCAGGTGGTCTGGGATTCCCATCTCTTTCAGAATGTTCCACAGTTTATTGTGATCGACACAGTCAAAGGCTTTGGCATAGTCAATGAAGCAGAAATAGATATTTTTCTGAAACTCTCTTGCTTTCTGCATGATCCAGCGGATGTTGGCAATTTGATCTCTGGTGCCTCTGCCTTTTCTAAAACCTGCTTGAACATCTGGGAGTTCACGGTTTACATACTGCTGAAGTCTGGCTTGGAGAATTTTGAGGATGACTTTACTAGCGTGTGAGAGGAGTGCAATTGTGCGGTAGTTTGAGCATTCTTTGGCATTGCCTTTCTTTGGGATTGGAATGAAGACTGACCTTTTCCAGTCCTGTGGCCACTGCTGAGTTTTCCAAATCTGCTGGCATATTGAGTGCAGCACTTTCACAGCATCATCTTTCAAGATTTGAAATAGGTCAACTGGAATTCCATCACCTCCACTAGCTTTGTTTGTAATGATGCTTTCTAAGGCCCACTTGACTTCACATTCCAAGATGTCTGGCTCTAGGTCAATGATCACGTTATCGTGACTATCTTGGTCGTGAAGATCTTTTTTGTACAGTTCTTCTGTGTATTCTTGCCACCTCTTCTTAATATCTTCTGCTTCTGTTAGGTCCATACCATTTCTGTCCTTTATCGAGCCCATCTTTGCATTAAATGTTCCCTTGGAATCTCTAATTTTCTTGAAGAGGTCTCTTGTTTTTCCTATTCTGTTGTTTTCCTCTATTTCTTTGCATTGATCACTGAAGAAGGAATCAACAGTAACATCCGGTAAATCCGAAATTGCTGACACTTTTGATTGTCCTGGGTTCCTCCCACTTAGTATCCCAGACAGATGATCAACTCAGTCAGTTCAGTTGCTTAGTCATGTCCGACTCTTTGCGACTCCATGGACTGCAGCATGCCAGGCTTCCCTGTCCATCACCAGCTCCTGGAGCTTACTCAAACTCATGTCCATTAAGTCAGTGATGCCATCCAACCATCTCATTCTCTGTCGTCCCCTTCTCCTCCCACCTTCAGTCTTTCCCAGCATCAGGGTCTTTTCAAATGAGTCAGTTCTTTGCATCAGGTAGCCAAAATATTGGAGTTTCAGCTTCAGCATCAGTCCTTCCAGTGAATATTCCAGACTGATTTCCTTTAGGATAGACTGTTTGGATCTCCTTACAGTTCAAGGGACTCTCAAGAGTATTCTCAAACACCACAGTTCAAAAGCTTCAATTCTTCAGTGCTCAGCCTTCTTTATAGTCCAACTCTCACATCCATACATGAATACTGGAAAACTTGTGCCTTTGCCTAGTTGGACCTTTGTTGGCAAAGTAATGTCCCTGCTTTTTAATATGCTGTCTAGGTTGGTCATAGCTTTTCTTCCAAGGAGTAAGTGTCTTTTGATTTCATGGCTGCAGTCACCATCTGCAGTTATTTTGGAGCCCCCCAAAATAACATCTCTCACTGTTTCCATTGTATGAGTTAATTGGCTAGGCAGGCTATGGCTCAGGCATTTCAATTCAGGTACTTGATCTTGGATCTGGAAGAGTTGGTTAAATGCTGACAGATGGTAAAAATGTTGCTCAGGTTCAAGGCTATTGCTGTTTTTGAACTTGTCCTAGTGCATTTGGAAGGTTCTTTTTTCATTATTAAAAAATAAAAAAAACATATCTCAAGAAAGAAGTTTTAAAAAACATTCAGCATTATTAAACTGGTTATTAAAGGTCTTTTTTTTTTTAGAAAGCATGATTTGCTTTTATTTCCTTTGCTAACATAAATTAGTGAAATATTTCAATAAAAAAGCATTTTTTGGTGCTGTTGAGCACATTAAAGAAGCATATTAACTACAGCATTCAAATATCCATTCTGTGTGACATACTAATCTAGATACTAGGAATATAAATCTAAGCTAGATATAGACCTCTCCTTTTACCCCTGTTAACCCTAAGAAAGGATATATTTTAGATTGTTGTTGTTTAGTCACCAAGTTGTGTCCAGTTCTTTTGCTATCCCATGGACTGTAACCCACCAGGTGCCTCTGTCTGTGGCATTCTCCAGGCAAGAATACTGGAGTGGGTTGCCTTCCCTTCTCCAGGGTATCTTCCTGACCCAGGGATCAAACCTGTGTCTCCTACTTGGTAAATAGAATCTTACCCTTGAGCCACTGGGAAGCCCTATATTTTAGATAGTATTATTTATTTTAATTTGACTAAATCAACTGGGTCAAAGTTGCACGTTGAGATAGAGAATTAACCTCAAAGACTTGCTTCTGAAACTTTCATCGATACTGTTTCTTCTATCTAGTATGAAGAGTCAAGCTTACTGTGACAGGCAAAATTGATAAAATGTGGTTAAGATTAGAAAATAACCTAAGTCTAAACTTACCCTGAGCATGAGTCAATTATAAACCAAGACAACAGACGTGAAAATTTTCTATCAGGACATGTCACAACCTGTGAAAATGTAATAAACAATTTGACATAGACTCACTGGGTATATTTAACATAAAGATACACATACACACACACGCAGAGTAAAACAGATACACAAGACCAATAACAAAAATAATTTCTGTGGAGGTGTAATTTCTAGTATGATGTTGTATGTATTCTAAAAGAAACTTCAAATCTTTTTTTTTTAAATGAGCCAGAGTATTTTTAAATAGTTTTGAATACCTTTGTTTTTTTTGCTGCTAATTTTTATCTCCTGAGTCATGATTTGATCAAATTATGATCTCAATCCCGGTTAAGTTTATATCTACCAACTTCACATACACACTTCACTCTGTATTTTAGTGTGATCTGTCTTTGTGTATAAACTGAGGGGAATAGAAATCATATCTATCCTGAGGATGCTTTGAAATTTATTTTGTTAATGTTTGTAAAACCCATTAAGATTCTATAATTTATGTTCTCTGATCGGTAAGGAATTGTTTAGACATATGGTTGTTGCAGTTCAATTGTTTAAAGAGAAAAAGTTAACTTCTTTTGTAATTTAAATTTCAACTTTAATAGTCCTTAACGCAAATTGCTGTCGTTGGACAGAAAGGAGATCCAACCAGTCCATCCTAAAGGAAATCAGTCCTGAATATTCATTGGAAGGACTGATGCTGAATCTGAAACTTCAATACTTTGGCCACCTGATGTGAAGAACTGACTCATTGGAAAAGACCCTGATGCTGGGAAAGATTGAAGGCGGGAGGAGAAGGGGCTGACAGAGGATGAGATGGTTGGATGGCATCACTGACTCAATGAACATGAGTTTGAGTAAGCTCCAGGAGTTGGTGATGGACAGGGAAGCCTGGCATGCTGCAGTCCATGGGGTTGCAAAGAGTCGGACATGACTGGGACTGAACTGAACTGAACTAAATGCAAATTGACACATTTAGTTCTAAAGTTACATAAATGAAAGCAATGTAAGTGAAAGTGTTTTATTAAAATTCAAAATGCCATAGAAGAGTAGCATCAATTTATAGCAGTTAGTAGCACACACATCTCATCAGAAATATTTTGACTTTATTTCATCATGTTAAGAGATATTTAGTAACTGTTAATGAAAGCACTTATGAATAACAAGCATTTTAAAAACTTCCTGATTGGATGCATTTGTCCATTTATAGTCTTACTTTGTTATGTTCTCCACATTTACCAGATTTTTTCCCCCTTGAACTCTGCTTTTGCTAAGAAAATGTTTTGATCCTGCAATTAAATTTGCAAACACTAACATGGGCTTCCCAGGTATTGCTAGTGGTAAAAGAACCCACCTGCCAATGCAGGAGACATAAGAGAAACCAGTTCAGTCCCTGGGTTGGGAAGATCCCCTGGAGGAGGACATGGCAACCCATTCTTGTATTCTTGCCTGGAGAATCCCATGGACAGAGTAACCCGGCAGGCTATGGTCCACAGAGTCACAAAGAGTAGGACATTACTGAAGTGACATAGCATGCACCCACAACATGTCTAATGTCTATTGCAGTTTCAAAACAGTATTTAATATTCTAGTCTTATTTTCTATTGCATTATGTTTTTCATTTACCCAAGCTGATTATATTAGTATATTTTATTTACATTCTCTTTTGATATGATAGAGTTAAGAAATTATGTTCTGCAGATTTGCGCTAAAATGTACTTACTCATTTTTAAAATAATTGTGAGCCAATGTTTATTGTGTAGTTTCCTCCAACCAATACTATGAATCATGGAAGTCACCCAAAAGTATCAAATCATTATTCTAAACCATCTGTCCCATTTCTCTAACAGTGCTATGTCCTTAACCTACCCTTGATTATGTTAACAGATTGTGTAAAACCCCCAGTTTCTATTCCTATTTATTCTACTTTGATTTCGTGTTATTATGACCTAGAGTTAATCAGTTTTCTGCTGATCTAACAGATTTAATGTTTAATTTGTGTTCATTTACTCGTCAATGGAAAGTGCTGCAGTTGTAAGTTTTGTTACTTTATGATGGTCTAATTGATACACATTTCAATCACATTCTTTGCTTTTCTAAAATTTTGCTTTCATATAATTGAACAACTGTGTGCGTGCTAAGGTGCTTCAGTTGTGTCCAACTCTTTGCAACTCCATTGTCTGTAACCTGCTAGGCTTCTGTGTCATTGGGATTTTCTAGACAAGAGTATTATAGTGGGTTGCCATTTTCTCCTCCAGGTAATATTCTGGACCCAGGTATTAAACCTGGGCCTCCAACATTGGCAGGTGAATTCTTCACCACTAAGCCACCTGGGAAGATCATTTAAACAAATTCCCCTGAAAATGGATGAAAATACAGTATAATAGAAAGAAATGAAATATAGAGATGAGGACTAGCAAGTAATATATGCTACTATATATTGAATATGGTAAAATTTGTCATTTAAGAGTAATAATTTTTATCTTAATTTTTGATGGTAGAACTATAATAAAAATATTTTTTCATATATTTTCCTAATCAAACATACTTTTAATTTTCAGTTTTTCAGCTCCCCCTCCACATACATGAAGATTTTTTAAAAATTTTTTTTATTGGAGGCTAATTATTTTACATTATATTGGTTGGTTTTTGCCATACATTGACATGAATCTGTCCCGGGTGTATATGAGTTCCCCTTTCTGAACCCCCCTCCCACCTCTCTTCTCTCCTTATCCTCCCTCTGGGTCATCCCCCCACACCAGCACCGAGCATCCTGTATCATGCATTGATCCTGAACTGACAATTCATTTCACATATGATAATATACATGTTTCAATGACATTCTCCCAAATCACCCCACCCTCACCCTCTCCCACAGAGTCCCAAAGACTGTTCTATACATCTGTGTCTCTTTTGCTGTCTCGTATACAGGGTTATCATTTGCATCTTTCTAAATTCCATATATATGCATTAGTATACTGTATTGGTGTTTTGATTTCTGGCTTACTTCACTCTGTATAATAGGCTCCAGTTTCATCCACCTCATTAGAACTGATTCAAATGCATTCTTTTTAATGGCTGAGTAATACTCCATTGTGTATATGTACCAAAGCTTTCTTACCCATTCATCTGCAGATGGACATCTAAGTTGCTTCCATGTCCTGGCTATTATAAACAGTGATGCGATGAACATTGGAGATATTTACATACTCACTGCAATGAGAAATGAGAAATGCAATGAGAGAATTTTTATCTTATTATTATTAAAAGAGGCAATAGATAAAGGGAAAGGACCAGAGTTGTAAAAAGTATATGCATATAATGTGCCCAGAACAGTGCTAGTCTGGTTACACCAAAATATAAAATATTGTCTCTACAATCATAAAGGTAAGAATAATTAACGTAGCATCTAGCAAATAGTTCAAAACAATAGGGTTGTCAAGACCATCTGCACTATGGGAATTCAGAGAAGAGAAATAGTCTCTGAACCCTTTCCTTGTTTATGATCATATAGAATTAATAGCAAAATATTGGTGCCTTGGTAAGTGTTGAACCTGTTTTAAATTATCCATTTCCCATAATAGAGCACTAATTTATTTTTTCTGTCTCATCTCACTATGTTTTTCCTCATATTTGAGTTGCTAAACATGATAAGTGTATTCACACTGCCGTGATCATGTAATTCTTCTGCCTCATTCTTATGCCCCTCTTACCCACTCGAGAAAATCTTTATCTCATGAGCTGCTGTTGCTGAAATGCAAGAGCTTCTCTGAGTTCTCTCCTCCTCTCTCCACAGTTGGAAATAATTGCTCCTTTTCTATACCTCCTAATACCTTGTTTCTGTGTCTCTTTAATGCTCATAATTTTGGCTTAGTTTTATTGTTTGATTACTTATCTACATATCTTTTTACACTTTAAGTTTAGAGTTTATGACATATTTATCTTTGTTTTTCTTCACCCTCATGTTTAGTCTTGTAGGTAGTAGTTGTTGGTCAATAGGTATTCAGTTGACCAAAACATTTGTTCAGCTTATTCCATAAGATCTTACAGGAAAACTCCAACAAACTTTTTGGTCAACCCAATACTTTAAAATTGTAGTGCATTTGTTTGATGTAGGGAATGTGATTTTAATTAATTAAATTAAAGGTGGCAGCGCTAGTGGTAAGGAGCCCGGCTGCCAATGCAGGCAACATAAGAGACCCAGGTTCGATCCCTGGTTTGGGAAGATCCCCTGGAGAAGGAAATGGAAACCCACTCCAGTATTTATGCCTGAACAGAAGAGCCTGGTGAGCTAGAGACCATGGGGTCTCACAGAGTTGGACACAACTGAAACGACTTGACACACACATATAATGAAGTTTTATATTAATTAAAATTATTCCAACAGAGAAGTTTAGGCCCAGATGGTTCACTAGTAAGAACCCTTTTGGAAAATAAAGAATGAGGGTTGTTCCAAAGTTGTTATATTAAGTCAAGATTACTGTGATACCAAAGTCATTACACAAAAGAAAAATTATACATCAATACTACTCATGAATATGGTGTCAAAAAATTCTTGATCAAATAGTAGCAAACCAAGAACATCATTCTATTAAAAATATTATATGTAATGATCAAATTGGGTATATGTTGGAAAGGCAAGTTTTTTTTTTTTTTTTTAACATCCTAAAGTCAATATGGGGCTTCTCTGGTGGCTCAGAGGTTAAAGCGTGTGCCTGCAATGCAGGAGAACCAGGGTTCAATCCCTGGGTTGGGAAGATCCCCTGGAGAAGGAAATGGCAACCCACTCCAGTATTTTTGCCTGGAGAATCCCATGGACAGAGGAGCCTGGCGGGTTACAGTCCATGGGGTCGCAAAGAGTCGGACACGACTGACTGACTTCACTTTCACTTTCAAAGTCAATATAATTCACCACATTAATAGAATAAGGAGAAAAATGTATGATCATGTAAATAGTTGTAGTAAAAGCATCTATTCATGATATAAAGTTTCAGTAAACTGGCCACCTCATGAGACGAGTTGACTCACTGGAAAAGACTCTGATGCTGGGAAAGGTTGGGGGCGGGAGGAGAAGGGGACGACGGAGAATGAGATGGCTGGATGGCATCACCGACTCTGTGGACATGAGTTTGAGTGTACTCCGGGAGTTGGTGATGGACAGGGAGGCCTGGCGTGCTGTGATTCATGGGGTCGCGGAGAGTCGGACACGACTGAGCGACTGAACTGAACTGAACTGAACTGAAACTGAGAATAGAAGGAAATTCCTCAACCTATAAAGGGTCTTTCTACAAAAATGCCACAGTTATTATGATACTTCATAATGCTGAAGGACTGAATGTTTTTGACTTAAGATTAGAAACAAGACAAAGATGTTTACTCTCGCCGTTTTTATTCATTGTTGCACTGGACATACTGGGCAGTGCAGTACAATAAGGGTGAGAAATAAAAGCATACAGATTTCAAAGAAAGAAGTAAAATTCTGTTTTATTCATGGATTATATGATCTTTAACAGAGAAAATTCTAAAAGATTTATAAAAAAGCGCTAAAATATAGGTTTAACTGGGTACAAGATCATTAATTGTATGCTTTTACTTGAGAAACTATTGAAAATTAAAATTAATCTGATGATACCATTGAAAATAGTTTCCAAAAACATAAAATACATGTTTATCCCTACAAATTTAACAAGGCATGTGAAAACTGGTGTACTGAATGAAGTCTGTGAAAGCATTGTCAATGAAAAATAAAAATGACCCAATGTAGGAAGAGATATACCATGTTCATAAATCGGAAGAATAAATATTGTTATATCTGTTCCTCCAAAAGTCTACTATAAACTCAATGAAATTTCACACAAAATCCAAGTAGGCTGTTTTTTCAGACACTGATGTGTTCTAAAATGTATATGCAAAGTCAGGGCCTAGAATAGCCAAAAAATTTTTGAAGAACAACAAATTGGAAGGATTCTCTGATTCCGGACTTACTATAAAGCTATAGTAGTCAACTCAACATGGCAGTGGCATGAGGAGAGAGTGAAAGATCAATGGAACAGAATAGAGAAAGGTTGCAAATATTAATACACCATCACATACATGGTCAGGCCTGCCGCATCCTTGCTCGGCCCTCCGGCTGTCCCGGTGGCCCACCCCTGTCCCTCTTGGGCCTCAAGTCCTTCTCCCCACCGACTCCTTCTCCCTGCTGTCCCAGGAGCCTGGTGCCCAGCTCTAGCTGCACAGGGGAGCACAGCTGAAAATGTAAGGTTACTGACAAACGAAGGATTGAGGGCTTCTGCAAACAACAGCTTTATGAGTGTGGCGGAGGAAGATGATGGAGTAGAAGGATGTGCACTCATCTTCTCCTGAGAGAACTCCAAAATTACAACTCGCTGCTGAACAACCATGGACAGGAGAATGTTGGATCCCACCAAAAAAAGATATTCCACATCCAAGGGAAAAGGGGAAGCCCCAGCAAGACGGTAGGAGGGGCGAAGTCACATTTAGAATCAAACTCCATACCCACCAGAGACACTGAGAGGGCTCAAACAAACCTTGTGTGAACCAGGACCCAAAGACCCCACAGAGACTGAGCCAGAACTGTGTTTGAGTGTCTCATGTGGAGGTATAGGTCAGCAGTGGCCTGCCACAGGGGCAGGGGCTTTGGGTGCAGCAGACCTGGGTATGGCATAAGCCCTCTTGGAGGAGGTTGCCATTAACCCCACCATAGAGCCACCAGAACTTACACAGGACTGCGGAAACAGACTCTTGGATGGCACAAACAAAACCTTGTGCTCACCAGGACCCAGGAGAAAGGAGCCATGACCCCAAAAAAGACTGACCCAGACTTGCCTGTGAGTGTCCAGGAGTCTCTGGCAGAGGCGTGGGTCAGTAGGGGCCTGCTGCAGGTCAGGGACACTCAGTGCAGCAGTGCATGCATGGGACCTTTTGAAGAAGGTCGCAATTTTCTTCATTATCTAGACCATAGTTTGGCCTAAGGTCAAAAAACAGGGAGGGAACACAGCCCTGCCCACCACAAAAAATTGGATTAAAGATGTACTGAGCATGGCCCCACCCATCAGAACAAGACCCAGGTTCCCCCTCAGTCAGTCTGTCCCATCAGCAAGCTTTCATAAGATTCTTATCCTTATCCACCAGAGGGCCAACCACAAACACAGACAACTAATCAAACTGATCACATGGACCACAGCCTTGTCTAACTCAGTGAAACTATGAGCCGTGCTGTATAGGGCCACCCAAGATGGACGGGTCATGGTGGAGAGTTCTGACAAAATGTGGTCAACTGGAGAGGGAATGGCAAACCACTTCAGTATGCTTGTCTTGAGAGCCCCATGAGCAGTATGAAAAGACAAAAAGATAGGACACTGAAAGATGAACTCCCCAGGTTGGTAAGTGCCCAGTATGCTACTGGAGATCAGTGGAGAAATAATTCCAGAAAGAATAAAGAGACAGAGCCAAACCAAAAACAATACCCAGTTGTGGATTTGACTGGTGATAGAAGTAAAGTTCAATGCTGTAAAGAGCAATATTGCATAGGAACCTGGAATATTAGGTCCATGAATCAAGGCAAATTGGAAGTGGTCAAACAGGAGATGACAAGAGTGAATATCAACATTTTAGGAATCAGTGAACTAAAATGGTCTGGAATGGGTGAATTGCACTCAGAGGACCATTATATCTACTACTTTGGACAAGAATCCCTTATAAGAAATGGAGTAGCCATCATAGTCAGCAAGAGTCTGAAATGCAGTACCTCGATGCAATCTCAAACAACAGAATGATCTCTGTTTGTTTCAAGGCAAACCATTCAATATCATAGTAATCCAAGTCTATGCCCGACCAGTAATCCTTAAAGCTGAAGTTGAACAGTTCTGTGAAGACCTACAAGACTTTCTAGAACTAACACCAAAAAAAAGATGTCCTTTTCATTATAGGGGACTAGAATGCAAAAGTAGGAAGTCAAGAAACACCTGGAGTAACAGGCAAATTTGGCCTTGGAGTACAAAATGAAGCAGGGAAAAGGATAACAGAGTTTTGCCAAGAGAATGCACTGGTCACACCCTCTTCCAACAACACAAGAGAAGACTCTACACATGAACATCACCAGATGGTCAATACTGAAATCAGATTGATTATATTCTTTGCAGCCAAAGATGGAGAAACTCTATACAGTTGGCAAAAACTAGACCAGGATGTGGATGACCATGAACTCCTTATTGCCAAATTCAGACTTAAATTGAAGAAAGCAGGGAAAATCACAAGACCATTCAGGTATGACCTAAATCAAATCCCTTATGATTATACAGTGGAAGTAAGAACTAGATTCAAGGAATTTGATCTGATAGAGTGCCTGAAGAACTGTGGACAGAGGTTCATGACATTGTACAGGAGCCAGTGTTCAAGACCATCCCTAAGAAAAAGAAATGCAAAAAGGCAAAATGGCTGTCTGAGAAGGCCTTACAAATAGTGAGAAAAGAAGAGAAATGAAAAGCAAAGGAGAAAAGGAAACGTATACCCATTTGAATCCAAAGTTCCAAAGAATAGCATGGAGATGAGAAAGACTTCCTCAGTGATCAGTGCAAAGAAATAGAGGGAAATAATAGAATGGGAAAGACTAAAGATCTCTCTTGGGCTTCCCTGGTGGCTCAGAGGTTAAAGCGTCTGCCTCCACTGCGGGAGACCCGGGTTCGATCCCTGGGTCGGGAAGTTCCCCTGGGGAAGGAAACGGTAACCCACTCCAGTATTCTTGCCTGGAGAATCCCATGGACGGAGAAGCCTGGTAGGCTACAGTCCACGGGGTCGCAAAGAGTCGGACACGACTGAGCAATGGAACGGAATGGAAAGATCTCTTCAAGAAAATTAGAGATACCAGGGAAGATTTCATGCAAAGATGGGCTCAATGAAGAAGAGAAATGGTAGGCACCTAATAGAAGCAGAAGATATTAAGAAGAGGTGGCAAGAATATACAGAAGAACTGTACAAAAAAGATTTTCACGACCCAGATAATCACGATGGTGTGATCACTCACCTAGAGTCAGACATCCTGGAATGTGAAGTCAAGTCGGCCTTAGGAAGCATCACTATGAACAAAGCTAGTGGAGGTGATGGAATTCTAGTTGAGCTATTTCAGATCCTGAAAGATGATGCTGTGAAAGTGCTGCACTCAATATGCCAGCAAATTTGGAAAACTCAGCAGTGGCCACAGGACTGGAAAAGGTCAGTTTTCATTCCAATCCCAAAGAAAGGCAATGCCAAAGAATGTTCAAACTACCACACAATTGTACTCATCTCACACATAGCAAAGTAATGCCCAAATTCTCCAAGCCAGGCTTCAATAGTCCATGAACCGTGAACTTCCAGATGTTCAAGCTGGTTTTAGAAAAGGCAGAGAAATCAGAGATCAAATTGCCAACATCAGTTGGGTCATCAAAATCAAGAGAGTTCCAGAAAAACATCTACTTCTTCTTTATTGACTATGCCAAAGGCTTTGATTGTGTGGATCACAATAAGCTGTGGAAAATTCTGAAAGAAATGGGAATACCAGACCACCTGACCTACCTGCTGATAAATCTGTATGCAGGACAAGAAGGAGCAGTTAGAACTGGACATGGAACAACAGACTGGTTCCATATCAGGTAAGAAGTACATCTAGGCTGTATATCGTCACCCTGCTTATTTAACTTATATGCAGAGTACATCATGTGAAATGTTGGGCTGGAAGAAGCACAAGCTGGAATCAAGATTGCCAGGAGAAATATCAATAACTTCAGACAGAGATGCAGATGACACCACCCTTATGGCAGAAAGTGAAAGGAACTAAAGAGCCTCTTGATGAAAGTGAAAGAGGAGAGTGAAAAAGTTGACTTAAAGCTCAACATTCAGAAAACTAAGGTCATGGCTTCTGGTCCCTTCACTTCTTGGCAAATAGATGGGTAAATAATGGAAACAGTGAGAGACTATTTTTGAGGGGCTCCAAAACCACTGCAGATGGTGACTGCAGCCATGAAATTAAAAGATGCTTGCTCCTTTGAAGAAAAGCTAAAACCAACCTAGACAGCTTATTAAAAAGCCAGAGACATTCCTTTGCCAACAAAAATCCATCTAGTCAAAGCTATGCTTTTTCCAGTAGTCATGTATGGATGTGAGAGTTGGACTATAAAGAAAGTTGAGCACAGAAGAATTGATGCTGTTGAACTGTGCTGTTGGAGAAGACTCTTGAGAGTCCCTTGGTCTGCAAGGAGATCCAACCAGTCCATTCTAAAGGAGATCAGTCCTGGGTATTCATTGGAAGGACTGATGCTGAGGCTGAAACTCCCATCCTTTGGCCACGTGATGCGAAGAACTGACTCTTGAAATGACCCTGATGCTGGGAAAGACTGAAGGCAGGAGGAGACGGGGACGACAGAGGATGAGATGGTTGGATGGCATCACTGACTTAATGGACATGAGTTTGAGGAAGCTCAAGGGAGTTGGTGATGGACAGGGAGGCCTGTCATGCTGAGTCCATGGGGTCTCAAAGAGTTGGACATGACTGAGTGACTGCACTGAGCTGAACATATATGGTCAATTGATTTTTTTTAAGTTATAGGGCATTTCATTGGGGAAAGGATAATCTGTTACTAGTGTGGCTGAAACAACTTCTATTGATATAAGCAACAATGAACCTCAACCTTTGCCTCATATTGCTATGAAAATTAACTCAATATGGTTCAAAGACCAAAATGTAATAGCAAACAATTTGAAAACAGAAAATAGGAGACTATCTTTGTGAGTTGGTTTAGGCAAAATTTTAAAATATATTACCTATATAGCACAAAGACTGTATGCCCAGAATATAGAACATTTTTAAAGAAAAACTCTTACAATTCTGGACATACAAATGCAGGGAAATGAATCTAAACACAGATCTTACAGTCCTCAGAAAAATTGACTCAATGTAGATTGTAGACCTAAGTGTAAAAGACAGAATTATAAAGCTCCTGTATTGCAGCATAGGAGAAAATCTACATGACCTCAGGTATGGTGATGACTTTTTGTATTCAATAGTAAGGAAATGAATCATGAAAGAACTAATTGGTAAGTAGACTGTCTGAGGAGGCCTTACAAATAGCTGTGAAAAGAAGAGAAGCAAAAAGCAAAGGAGAAAAGGAAAGTTATAAGCATCTGAATGCAGAGTTCCAAAGAATAGCAAGGAGAGATAAGAAAGCCTTCCTCAGCGATCAATGCAAAGAAATAGAGGAAAACAACAGAATAAGAAAGACAAGAGATCTCTTCAAGAAAATAAGAGATACCAAGGGAACATTTCATGCAAAGATGGGCTCGATAAAGGACAGAAATGGTATGGACCTAACAGAAGCAGAAGATATTAAGAAGAGGTGGCAAGAATACACAGAAGAACAGTACAAAAAAGATCTTCACGACGAAGATAATCACGATGGCGTGATCACTCACCTAGAGCCAGACATCCTGGAATGTGAAGTCAAGTGGGCCTTAGGAAGCATCACTATGAACAAAGCTAGTGGAGGTGATGGAATTCTACTGCTGCTGCTAAGTCACTTCAGTCGTGTCCGATTCTATACGACCCCATAGACGGAAGCCCACCAGGCTCCCCCATCCCTGGGATTCTCCAGGCAAGAACACTGGAGTGGGTTGCCATTTCCCTGTCCAATGCATGAAAGTGAAAAGTGAAAGTGAAGTCGCTTAGTCATGTCTGACTCTTAGCGACCCCATGGATTGCAGCCTACCAGGCTCCTCCATTCATGGAATTTTCCAGGCAAGAGTACTGGAGTGGGGTGCCATTGCCTTCTCCGATGGAATTCTAGTTGAGCTATTTCAGATCCTGAAAGATGATGCTGTGAAAGTGCTGCACTCAATATGCCAGCAAATTTGGAAAACTCAGCAGTGGCCACAGGACTGGAAAAGGTCCGTTTTCATTCCAATCCCAAAGAAAGGCAATGCCAAAGAATGCTCAGACTGCTGAAGGATTGCAATCATCTCATACGCTAGTAAAGTCATGCTCAAAATTCTCCAAGCCAGGCTTCAGCAATATGTGAACCGTGAACTTCCAGATGTTCAAGCTTGTTTTAGAAAAGGCAGAGAACCAGAGATCAAATTGCCAACATCAGTTGGATAATCAGAAAGCAAGAGAGTTCCAGAAAAACATCTATTTCTGCTTTATTGATTATGCCAAAGCCTTTGACTGTGTGGATCACAATAAACTGTGGAACATTCTGAAAGAGATGGGAATACCAGACCACCTGACCTGCCTATTGAGAAACCTATATGCAGGTCAGGAAGCAACAGTTAGAACTGGATATGGAACAACAGACTGGTTCCAAATAGGGAAAGGAATACATCAAGGCTGTATATTGTCACCCTGCTTATTTAACTTCTATGCAGAGTACATCATGAGGAATGCTGGGCTGGAAGAAGCACAAGCTGGAATCAAGATTGCTGGGAGAAATATCAATAACCTCAGATATGCAGATGACACCACCCTTATGGCAGAAAGTGAAGAGGAACTAAAAAGCCTCATTGATGAAAGTGAAAGAGGAGAGTGAAAAAGTTGGCTTGAAGCTCAACATTCAGAAAACAAAGATCATGGCATCTGGTCCCATCACTTCATGGGAAATAGATGGAAAAACAGTGGAAACAGTGTCAGACTTTATTTTTTGGGTTCCAAAATCACTGCAGATGTTGATTGTAGCCATGAAATTAAAAGATGCTTACTCCTTAGAAGGAAAGTTATGACCAACCTAGATAGCATATTAAAAAGCAGAGATATTACTTTGCCAACAAAGATCCGTTTAGTCAAGGCTATGGTTTTTCTAGTGGTCATGTATGGATGTGGGAGTTGGACTGTGAAGAAAGCTGAGTGCTGAAGAATTGATGCTTTTGAACTGTGTTGTTGGAGAAGACTCTTGAGAGTCCCTTGGACTGCAAGGAGATCCAACCAGTCCATCCTAATGGAGACCAGTCCTGGGTATTCATTGGAAGGACTGATGCTGAGGCTGAAACTCCAATACTTTGGCCATCTGTTGCGAAGAGCTGACTCATTGGAAAAGACCCTAATGCTGGGAGGGATTGGGGACAGGAGGAGAAGGGGTCGACAGAGGATGAGATGGCTGGATGGCATCACTGACTTGATGCACATGAGTTTGGGTGAACTCTGGGAATTGGTGATGGACAGGGAGGCCTGGTGTGCTGTGATTCATGGGGTCGCAAAGTATTGGACAAGACTGAGTGACTGAACTGAACTGAACTGAAACTTCATTAATAAAATTTCTCCTATGTGAAAGACAGAGTCAAGAGAAAGAAGAGATAAGCCTAAGATTGGGAGAAAATATTTGTTAAACCTATATCTGCTAAAGGACTGTTATCCATAATATACAAAGAACTCTTATAATTTAGCAGTTTGAAAACTAACAACTGACTTAAAAATGGGCCAAGTCCTTAACAGAGACTTCATCTAAGAAGATATACAGATGGGAAATAAGCATATGCAAAGATGTTCCTTATCATATATTATCACTGAAATGTAAATGAAATTAAAACCTCAGCGAGGTACTTGCACAACTGCTAGAATGGTCAAAATACAGATACCTGACAATACCAAATACTGACACAAGATGTGGAGCTCAAGTGTGAAGCAAGGGAAACTTACTTATTGCTGATGGGGATACAAAATGGTACTGGCCCTTAGAAGACAGTTACTACAGAATTAAGCCTATTCTTACCAGATCATCCAGAGTAATCTTGCTTCTTGGTATTTATCTAAAGTAGTTGAAAACTTTTGTCTACACAAAAACTTGCACAAGGTTGTTTATAGCAGCTTTATTCATAATTGCCAAAGCTTGGAAGAAACCAAAATGTCTCTCAGTTGGTAAATGGATCAAGTGTGGTAAATCCAGACAATGGAATAGTATTCAGAGATTTTAAAAAAGGTTATTATTCAGAGCTCTGAAATGAGATTTGAAAAGCGAGGAAAAGTTGTGGAGGAAACTTAAATGTATATTATAATAAAAAGAAGCCAGTTTGAAAAGGCTATATTCTGTATGATTCTTTATGACATTCTTGAAAGGGCAAACCTATAGAAACAGTAAAAAAGAACAGTGATTGCGTTCAGAGGGTGAATAGGTGTAACAGGATCTTTAGGGCAGTGAAAATATTTTGTATGTTATCATAATAATATACACATGTCATTATGAAAATGAAAGTTGCTCCATGGTGTCCAAATCTTCCTGACACCATGGACTCTACAATCCATGGAATTCTCCAGGCCAGATACTGGAGTGGGTAGCCGTTCCCTTCTCCAGGGGATCTTCCCAACCCAGGAATTGAACCAGGGTTTCCTGCATGGCAGGCAGATTCTTTACCAGCTGAGCTACCAGGGAAGTCCACACGTCATTGTAAATTTGTGTAAACCCTTACAATGTACAGGAATAAACTGTAATATCAACTATGGACTTTGGATCATTATAGTGGATCAGTGTAGGTTCATTAATATCAGGGTAACAAATGTACCTCTGTTGTGGGGGATGTTTATAAAGAGAGCTTTGCATGTCTTGGGGCTTGGTGCAGATGGAAAATCTCTGTACCTTCGTCAATTTTTCTGTGAACCTTAAATGCCTCTAAAAAGAACAGTCTTCATTTAAAAAAAAAAGAAACTTACAATTCAACAGTAAGAAGTCAAATTAACCCAATTAAAAACAGACAAATGATTTGAAAGGATATTTCACACCAAAATGACGTGTGTCTGGCCTCCTAGCATAGGAAAAGATACTTAACACGTTGGCAGTCACAAAAGTGGAAATTAAAAGTGCTATGTGGCAGCACCACATGTCTGCTGGAATGTCTAAATTAAGTGTTTCCAAGAATGGGAAGATAATAGAACTCTAATATGAATGTAAAGTGTACAAACACTTTGGAAAACATTTTGATAATTTCCTAAAACGTTTAAAATACACTTACCATGTAACCTGTTTTTTAGGTGTTTACCTAAGAGAAACAAAAGTTTGTGTTCACATACAGAATTATATGTGAATGTTCATGGGAACTTTATTCATAATGGCTCCACACTGGAAACAACCTAACTGTCTATTAAAGGAAGAGTATATAAAAAAGTTATGATGTATCCATACAGTAAAATACTACTTTGCATTAGAAAGGAATACACTACTGATATGTGAAAAATAAAGATATATCTCAAACACATTATGCTGAGCAAAAGAAGTGCATACTTTTTATTTTTTAGGAATATCAATTTTATTGCTTAATTTTATGAAGGCTTTGAGATTTCTGCTTCTTTTTATTTATTTTTAAATTTTAATTGGAGGCTAATTACTTTACAGTATTGTATTGGTTTTGCCATACATTGACATGAATCCACCCCGGGTGTACATGTGTTCCCCATCTTGAACCCCCCTCCCACCTCCCTCCCCATATCATCCCTGTGGGTCATCCCAGTGCACCAGCCCCGAGCATCCTGTATCATGCATCGAACCTGGACTGGCGATTCATTTCACATATGATAATATACATGTTTCAATTTTTGATTCCATTTTTGTGAAGTTCTACAAAGGACCTGTCTAATAGAGTGACAGAAAAAACATTTCTGGGGCCAGGAGTCAGTGGGTACTGACCGGGCATGAGCACAGGGTAACCATTTGTGGTGATGATTATACAAGTGTATGCTTTTATCAAAAGTTATCAACCTGTATATTAAAAATGGGTGCATATTATGTATGTAAACAATTCCTCAATAAGAAGCTATTTGAAAACTAGTATTTGTTTATGCAAAATGATCTGTCTTGAAGAATAGTGTATTTTCCAAAAGTTGCATATTTTGCCTCTTATACTAAATCTTGCAGAAAAAATAAGCTTGAGTGAACTTTCTAAAAGTAACCTTTATGTTTTTGAAATTAGCTTTGATCTCTTGTGCATAAACCTGACATAAGTGTAGACTTCTTTCTCTCTCATTTCATAATAATAAACAATATTATTAGGCCAGGGTCAGATAAATGAACAAAAGTTTTAAGAGATAATAAGAACATATAAATTGACGCTAGTACTCTTATGGCAGAAAATGAAGAACAAAAGAGCCTCTTGATGAAAGTGAAAACTTGGCTTTAAACCAACATTCATTGCAGCACTGTTTATAATAGCCAGGACATGGAAGCAACCTAGATGTCCATCTGCAGATGAATGGATAAGAAAGCTTTGGTACATATACACAATGGAGTATTTCTCAGCCATCAAAAAGAATGCATTTGAATCAGTTTTAATGAGGTGGATGAAATTGGAGCCAATTATACAGAGTGAAGTAAGCCAGAAAGAAGAACATCAATACCGTATATTAACACATATATATGGAATATAGAAAAATGGTAACCTGAACCCTGTATAAGAGACTGCAAAAGAGACATAGGCATTTAGAACAGTCTTTGGGACTCTGTGGGAGAGGGTGAAGGTGGAATGATTGGAGAGAATGGAATTGTAGCATGTATATTATCATAAGTGACCAGTCCAGGTTCGACGCATAAATTTTCCTCTGTTCATTTCTTTGCATTTGTGCTTTTTTAATAAAATTCTTTTTTAGAAATAAAAAAAATAAAAAAATTAAAAAAATAAAAGTAAAAAAAAAAATAAATAAATAAACCAACATTCAGAAAACTAGGATCATGGCATCCAGTCCCATCACTTCATGGCAAATAGATGAGGAAATAATGGAAACAGTGAGAGACTTTATTTTTTGGGGCTCCAAAATCACTGCAGATGGTGACTGCAGCCATGAAATTAAAACACGCTTGCTCCTTGGAAGAAAAGCTATGACCAACCTAGGCAGCATATTAAAAAGCAGAGACATTACTTTGCCAACAAAAGTCCATCTAATCAAAGCTATAGTTTTTCCAGTAATAATGTGTGGACATGAGAGTTGGACTATAAAGGAGGCTGAGTGCTGAAGAATTGATGCTGTTGAACTGTGCTGTTGGAGAAGACTCTTGAGAGTCCCTTGGACTGCAGGGAGATCTAACTAGTCCATCCTAAGGGAAATCAGTCCTGAATATTCATCAGAAGGACTGACGCTGAAGCTGAAGCTCCAATCCTTTGGCCACCTGATGCGAAGAACTGACTCTTGAAATGACCCTGATGCTGGGAAAGACTGAAGGCAGGAGGAGACGGGGACGACAGAGGATGAGATGGTTGGATGGCATTACTGACTTGATGGACATGAGTTTGAGGAAGCTCAAGGGAGTTGGTGATGGACAGGGAAGCCTGACATGCTGCAGTCCATGGGGTCTCAAACAGTTGGACATGACTGAGCAACTGAACTAAACTGAACTGAGTACTAAACTAGAATAGCAAACCAAATGAATTCTTTGAAGTTTCCTAGATGGCCATGCAAAGAATGTCAGCTATGTAAAGAGGTAGCAGGTGGGGATACAGTGTGTGGAACACAGCATTTTAAAGCAATTACAATGAATGTCTCATGTACTATTAAAAAGAGAACAGTTCTCCTTAATCTAGTCTTCAATATTCCTTGCAACTAAAATACTTGCTTTAATAGCAATTCTGTCCTTTAATAAATGTGAATACTGGAGAATCACCAGGTTTAAAATATCACCGTGCACAGTAATATTATTTTGATGTGTGGATGCTAGGAGGTGGACTCAGTGTACTCATTGGCCTTAAGAATTTCTTCTTCCTTTTCCTTGCTGGTATAAATCAGTTTAGGATGTATGCTAAGTCACTTCAGTCGTGTCCGACTCTGTGTGACCCCATAGATGGAAGCCCACCAGGCTCCCCCGTCCCTGGGATTCTCCAGGCAAGAACACTGGAGTGGGTTGCCATTTCCTTCTCCAATGTGTGAAAGTGAAAAGTGAAAGTGAAGTCGCTCAGTCGTGTCTGACCCTTAGCGACCCCACGGACTGCAGCCTACCAGGCTCCTCCATCCATGGGATTGTATACGTAATTACAAATAAATCTGAGAGAGATTTCATTTTTCAAAAGACCCTAATATTCCATCTGTTGTGAACTTCACTAACTTGGAGCAAATAACTGTGGTGAAAAGATAGTATAAGATAGTGCTGGAGTTGTTCTCAGAAAATTTTAAGCCTATGTTTCAGTTCAGTTCAGTCACTCAGTCGTGTCCGACTCTTTGCAACCCCATGAACCTCAGCATGTCAGGCCTCCCTGTCCATCACCAACTGTTGTAGCTTACTTAAACTCATGTCCATCAAGTCAGTGATGCCATCCAGCCATCTCATCCTCTGTCGTCCCCTTCTCCTCCTACCCTCAATCTTTCCCAGCATTAGGGTCTTTTCCAATGAGTCAGTTATTCGTATCAGGTGGCCAAAGTATTGGAGTTTCAGTTTAAACATCGGTCCTTCCAATGAACACCCAGGATTGATCTCATTTAGGATGACTGGTTGGATCTCCTTACAGTCCAAGGGACTCTCAAGAGTCTTCTCTAACACCACAGTTCAAAAACATCAATTCTTCAGCACTCAGCTTTCTTTATAGTCCAACTCTTACATCCATACATGACTACTGGAAAAACCATAGCCTTAACTTGGCAGACTTTTGTTGGCAAAGTAATGTCTGCTTTTTAATGTGCTGTCTAGTTTGGTCATAACTTTCCTTCCAAGGAGTAAGCATCTTTTAATTTCATGCAGATGTTTAGTCTTAATAAATTGCTGAAAATGTTTGATGATAATCTTTCTGAGCATCTCCAATGTATGAAACTGTGGTGTGTGACCTCTTTGTCAGTGATGAATTTAACATAAACAAGAGGAGAGTGAAAAGGTTGGCTTGAAGCTCAACATTCAGAACACAAAGATCATGGCATCTGGTCCCATCACTTCATGGGAAATAGATGGAAAAACAGTGGAAACAGTGTCAGACTTTATTTTTTTGGGCTCCAAAATCACTGCAGATGCTGATTGCAGCCATGAAATTAAAAGATGCTTACTCCTTGGAAGGAAAGTTATGACCAACCTTGATAGTATATTAAAAAGCAGAGACATTACTTTGCCAACCAAGGTCCGTCTAGTCAAGGCTATGGTTTTTCCTGTGGTCATGTATGTATGTGAGTGTTGGACTGTGAAGAAAGCTGATCGCCGAAGAATTGATGCTTTTGAACTGTGGTGCTGGAGAAGACTCTTGAGAGTCCCTTATACTGCAAGGAGATCCAACCAGTCCATTCTAAGGGAGATCGATCCTGGGTGTTCATTGGAAGGACTGATGCTAAAGCTGAAACTCCAATACTTTGGCCACCTCATGCGTCGAGTTGACTCACTGGAAAAGACTCTGATGCTGGGAGGGATTGGGGGCGGGAGGAGACGGGGACGACCGAGAATGAGATGGCTGGATGGCATCACCAACTCTGTGGACATGAGTTTGAGTGTATTCCGGGAGTTGGTGATGGACAGGGAGGCCTGGCTTGCTGTGATTCATGGGGTCGCGGAGAGTCGGACACGACTGAGCGACTGAACTGAACTGAACTGAACTGAAGTCTGCTATTCATACTTTTTGAGTAATGTGATTACTGACCTTTATTTGTTTGATCATTGACACTGCCATAGTTTTAGTATAAATGAACCAACTTGCTGCTCCTCAAGCCACTCAGTCATGTCTGACTTTTTGCAGCCCCATAGACTGTAGCCCACCAGGCTCCTCTGCCCATGGAATTTTCCAGGCAAGAATACTGGAGTGGGTTCCCATGCCCTCCTCCAGGGGACCTCCCTGACCCAGGGATCCAACTCACATCTCTTCTGTCCCCTGCATTGACAGTTGGGTTCATTACCACTAGTGCCATTTGGGAAGCCCCAAAGAAGACATGTGCCTAAGTAAAAATTAGGATTCTATTACTGTAGAAAAAGAGGGCTAGGTGTTCTGTTATAGTGGAGACAACTAATAGCCTCTGTAAGAGAAAACTGTATGTACAGTTTTCTATATAAGAGAATGTTTGGTATATTCAAAAGAAAAAGCATAGTGTGTTTAAATGTTATGAGCAAAGGGAAGGAAGAATGACAGAAATGGGACAAAACTAGGTAATGCAGGTAATGGCAAATCATACACAGCCTCTGAAATCATGTTAAAAATTTTGAATTTTATCCAAAGAACAATGAAAAACTATTAAAAGTTTTAAAGGAAGAGGGTAACATTTTCAATTTCTCATATAAGAAATTTTTTTTTCTCTTGTAATGGTGTGGAGAATACTTTAGAGACTTTGGAAATATATGTTGTTGTTGCATTAGTCTCTCAATTGTGTCCAACTCTTTGTGACCCCATGGACTGTAGCTCATCAGGTTCCTCTGTCCATGGGATTCTCTAGGCAAGAATACTGGATTGGATTGTCATTCCCTTTTCCAGGGAATCTTCCTTACTCAGGGATTGAACCCAGCTCTCCTGAACTGCAGGCAGATTCTTAACAGTCTGAGCCACCCAATAATAATACTCTTTGGCACACAATTGCATATTTATCAATTCTGAAAAAAGCACTGGACAGGAGTTCAAATCTGGATGGACATGCACTGAATGTTTGTAATGGTAATTAATGTCAGAAAAGCTTCACTTTCTCCTTTATAACTTTTTATTTTGAATGATTTGTTTTACAATAAGCATTTGTTACTTTAAGTTTCATTAGAAGTTAATGAATCATTTTTGGTTTTGAAAAACAAACACAAAAAGACTTGCTGATTTGCAGACCAGATTGCTGACTCCTATCCCTAATGATCTTTGTTTTGCTCTCCGTTTCTGTTGGTTGCCTTCTCCCTGGAGTCTGCCCATTTGCCAGGTCCCTTTGCATTGGCAATTCTTTTAGACTGTTTCCTACTTTTTAATTTGGCGTTTGCATTTCTGATAGGATGAGAAGCAGCATTGTCTCATTCCAGCATCCCATTTCCCCACTCGTATGTTGTTCTTCTCGGAGGAGGCAATGGCAAGCCACTCCAGTACTCTTGCCTAGAAAATCCCATGGATGGAGGAGCCTGGTAGGCTGCAGTCCCTGGGGTCGCTAAGGGTCGGACACGACTGAGTGACTTCACTTTCACTTTTCACTTTCACACATTGGAGAAGGAAATGGCAACCCACTCCAGTGTTCTTGCCTGGAGAATCCCAGGGACGGGGGACCCTGGTGGGCTTCTGTCTATGGGGTCACACAGAGTCGGACACGACTGAAGTGATGCAGCAGCAGCAGCATGTTGTTCTCCTATATCCTGGCTCTGTCGAGCAGCGTCAGTTTCTGCTTTTCTTCCAGGGACTTTTGGACAGGATGTAGATGTCCTTGGAGCTTTCTTGGTGGCTCAGACAATTAAGAATCTGCCTGCAATGCTGGAGTTCGATACCTGGGTTTGATCCCTGGGTCAGGAAGATCCCCTGGAGAAGGGAATGGGTGCCCACTCCAGTATTCTCACTTGGAGAATTCCATGGACAGAGGAGCCTGGTGGGACTAACACTGGACATCCTTGGATTTTCTCTTCTCCTACTGCCAGCATGTTTCTAAAGACATGCATTCAAGGATTGACTAATGAGGATTAACGAGTCTGTATGGGAATCATATTTGATCCTTGATCCTTTTCTTGAACAGTAAACACTTTAATTGCTTAGACTTACAATTTTTTTTAACTTTTAACCTTTTTATTTTGTATTGGAGTATAGCTGATTAATAATGTTGTAATAGTTTCAGGTGAACAGTACAGGGACTCAGCCATACATTTACCTCTATCTGTTCTCCCCCAAACTCACCTCTCATCCAGGTTGCCACATAACATTGTAGACTTACAGAATTTTGGACTTAAAAAAAAATTAAAGGCCATCAATGATAAAGTATAACATAACATAGAAATTCCTTTGTGGATATTCTGAATATTTTGAATAATTTTGTCTCTTTGAAGAGCTCTAGAAATTAGAAACTTCCTTCTAATTAGTAGTTCTTAGAAAGATTATAGGACCTAGAGTCAGAGGACTTGTATTACACTCTGCCCTCAATTGTAGGATGACCTTGCAAATTGAGTAACACTGAGTTGCACACAGCTAATTTCTAAACTGTCTTTAGGGGGCAGTTAACTTCTAACAGCTAACTTCTAAACTGTCTTTAGGGGGCAGTACTAAACCACAAAATTTATAAAATAAATTTTGTTATTTTTGCTAATGCTATTGGCAAATGTTAATATAAAATAAAACTAAAATAACTATAATGAGACTTGTGATGCAATTATATATACCTCTTATTATTAGTAAAATTTTCTAGGTAGTCAAATGAAATGTTAGTTTAAAACTCATTCCTTTAATGATTTATTTAATAAATAATTATTACATTATGCAAAAACACATGGTAAGAGATGCAAATGTGAATAAGGCATATTTGCTTTCAGATAACTTACAGTTAACTAAGATAAATAATTTGTGTGTGTCTGTGTTTGTGTGTATACAACTCTTTCAGGCTAAAGACTACAATAAAAATAACATTTATTATTTTTTATGGGCTTCCACAGTAGGTAGCTCAGTGGTAAAGAATCTGCCTGCAGTGCAGGAGACACAGAAGATGCACCTTTGATCCCTGGGTCTAGAGGAGCCCCTGGAGAAGGAAAGAGCACCCCCCTCCAGTATTCTTGCTGGGAAAATCTCATGGACAGAGAAGACTGGCAGGCTGCAGTCCATAGGGTCTCAGAGAGTCAGACATGACTGAGTGACAGAACTGCAGCAGCACTGATTATTTTTTGTCTACCTGTCACTGTCAAGCAACTAATTTTATCCTCATATAACCCCTTCAAGCAGGAATTATTATTATGCCTACTTTGCAGATAAGGAAACTGAGGATTAGTAAGATTATGTGATTTGCTCAGTAACACAGCTTGCAAGTGGCAGAGCCAGGAATAAATATCTGTTTGTATATATTAAATATATATCTGTTTGACTTTAAAACTTTTGCTCTTTGCCACTGTACCATTTGTCATTTCAAAGTCTATGTGAAATAACAGAATACAAAACTAACAGAAAGAACTGAAGACTTTCAGAAGAAAGCAACATCCTTCTGTTTGTGGTAAACCTGGAAAATTTTATGTAAGAGGTGAAATCTGAACTGTATTTTGAGGAATCAATAGTATTATAGGAGAATAATAGCTAAAAACAATGGTTAATACTTATTGAAACCTGACTGTGTGTCAGGCATCACATATTCATTACCTAATTTTTCAGGAAAAATTTCTAAGGGAGGTGTATACTACTGTATTATTTTCCCGCATAAAGTAAGTGAGGCTGCCAGTGGTCCTATACCCTGAAAACCACACTAATTAGTAGGCTAAAAAGTAAGAGAGTTAGAACTTGAATCCAGGACTAATTTTAGAGTCTAAACTCTTAACCAGTACAATAATTGTATGGAGAAGTAAGGTGGAGGGCATGAACAAAAGCACAGAACAAATTAGGAAAGGATAAATAATTCCATTTGGTTATAGCCTTGGGTGAATAAAAGGGAGTAAGAAAGGGGCTGAAAAATAGTTTGACCATAAAACCTTGAAGCCATATTAAGGAATATGGATATTATTTGCTCTACAATGGGAAGTAATTGAAGAATTATGAGCTGGGAAGAGACATAAGCAGTTTTTCTTTGGGGAGGAGAAAGAGAAGAAAAAACCTGATTATAAAATGTTGATAATTGTTAGCCAAGCATATGATTTATACTGCCATATGTGTCAACCTTGATGGTCAATCCAATAATTGATCATGAGTTGGTGAAGGAGATGCCCATTTGATCATTCTAGTCATTTTTATAGATAGCATTTATCAAACATATGGATTGGATACCCTAGAGTTAGGCAGTCTGGATTAGGATCCTTTTTCTGTCTCTTACTAACTCCGTGACCTTGGGTTTTACTTGACTTCTTGTGGCTTAGTTTAGTATTTTCCTAAAAGTCTTGTGTGAATTAAAATAATGAATAATAGAGGGCTCAGTAGATTGTAGCACTGTATTATTGTATTATAAAAGCACTGTAGCATTGTATTATATCTTACGGACAGTAACTCATTGAAGGACTATTGAAGTTCTTAATTTCTCAGTTATTGAAAATTGATAAAGGGAAGTATAAGATGTGAATGTAAAAACCAGTCGTATTTTGAAGTCTTATATGCTATTTTTTAAAGCAACAACTTTTAGGGGGAGATGGGCTCTATTTGCAATTCAGTATGTAAACTATCTTTACTAACTTCAGTAATCATGATCTATCAGTGTTATACTCAACACTACACTCTGAATATTTCTAGACAAACTTAATATCTTTGCCATTTAAAAAAAATACTATCTGTTGAATATTCAGCAGGCTCTTTTAATATGGAATTTTTCTTTCATTCTGGCAAAATTTCTTGCATTGTTACTTTGACAATTTCTTTTTACCTCTACTTGGAACTCTTAGTTTAATCCCTTAATTTTCTTAACTTTTAACTTCTTTTGTTCTGTCCTCTGGGAAATTTGCTCAGACTTATTTTCCAACTATTGGATTTTATGTATTCTCTCTCTCTAAGGATACTGTTTATAATTTTTCTCTGTATATTTAGTTTGGCCTTTTAAAAGCTTCCTTCCAATATATGGCTATCATTATACTTTTGTTCATATTTAACTGAAAAATTAGGAACTGTTTATATGGATGGAGTTTGTTGGGGAGGGGTTTCACAATGGGCATTAAGGCATGGACCCCTCTACCATTTTCCTCAGTACTTACAGATTGTTTTTCTTGAGCAGTCCAGAGGAGTATCCTCTCATCTGCTACCTGGGAGATATGAACTTAGCTGCCGTGTTCTCTAAGACAAATGTGGGAAGAAGGCACTGGGGCAGGTTGAGCATCTTTATTTACTAAATAGATATTCACTTAATTTCATTGTTTTTAAAGAGGCATCCCTCAGTTCATTGTGCCTAGTTTCTTAGAATTCATAATCCCTTTGCTTCAGCCTCACCAGAAGGTAAATCTCCAATTTCTTGTCAGGTGGTGAAGGTTTATTTTCTTGGCTGGGTGATGAATCTGGGGTCTAATTTCTAATGTAGAATTTCTATTCTGTTTTAGCTCCACCAGCACCTACAAAATTTCTTGCATTATTACTTCACAGGTAGTCAGTCTCTCTCATTCATAAGTCCTTTAGAGGAGTTGAATCATGAATAGATCTGCTTCTTATTGTTCCACTTTGCAGACAATTTACTTTCCGTGAAATTAATAAATCATCTGTTTATCATTGTCTAAATGTTTTCCAGATATTGCTCATCTGTTAACTTCCTCCTGTTGTCCTTGTCCTTATGGTTTAAATCATTTTTGCAAAAGTTTTGCTGTCATTTAAGTGAGATTTGGAAAGTAGCAAAACTAAATATGTTTGCCTAGCATGGAAGTCCTATTATTAACTTTAAAAGTATCACCCCTCTTACAAGGGCTTCCTAGGAGACATAAGAGACCAGAGGTCCAATCCCTGGGTGTGGAAGATCCCTTGGAGGGGGGCACAGCTCCTGACTCCAGTATTCTTGTCTGGAGGATCCCATGGACAGAGGAGCCTGGTGGGCTATAGTCCAGGTGTTGCAAAGAGTTGAACATGACTGAAGCGACTTAGCACATACCCCTCTTATGCATATAATATGAAATTTTATGAATTTCTTTTTTTGTCCAAAAATGAGTCTACTTTTTGATGACATTGTGAAAAAATGGACTTTTTATAAATTCTTATTTCAGTATTTTCATTTTGTTCCTCTGATTGCATTAGAAATAAAAATATTTGTTGCTGTCTTTATGTTCTCTTGTCATTTTCATGTCTGTTCTTCAACATGAACTTTGCAATTTACCAATCTTTGTCATCCAGTTTTTTCACTTTGTTTCCTTTCACACTCAACTTAGAATTAAATTATACGTATTTTTTGACTGATTTCCTTAGCACAGTCACATAACTATGGCCAGAATTAAGCTAATTCCTTCTTGCTAACATACACCATGAGAAATTTATGTAAGTTAGTTGATGTTAAGATATCTAACTGACATTGATATAATATATTGGTATGATATAAATTTAATTTCAGAGAACTTCATCTACAATAAATTTGTCACCAGGAGAAGTGGAAGAAGAAGAAGATGATGAAAACACTTGTGGGCCCTCAGGACTCTGGGAAGCATTAACTCCTTGTAATGGATGTAGGAACCTTGGCTTCCCCATGCTTGCACAGGTAATGGTTTACTTTCTTAAGATACAATGAAACATAAAAATGGTTGCCTAGGTTTTTAAGTAAATCTTTTTTATTACCCACTGAAAATCCAATTAATATTTTATTTATACGTTGAAATTTTTCTTCAGTTGAGGGTCAGTAAAATGCTTATATAACTAGCTGTACATGTATGCATAAGTCAACACATACTCCACATAATTATAATTTTATGTGATTTTATTTTGGTCATGATGCTAGCTCTAGAAAAATTGAGTTGAATAAGAGGTTTTAGTATTGATGAGTTTGAAATATTTCATTTTAAAGAATGCTATTTTGAAATTAAATCATAATTCATATTTAAATAATAATAAGATGATTTAAAAGAAAGCATGTGAGGGCTCTTTAAAAGCATAGTGATTTTTTTTCTTAGTACAGTGAAATATTGTAGAATAATGTGTGCCACTGACAATTATGCACTACAATCCCCAGATGAGAATAGCACACTAAAACATTGATTATAATTTTGAAATCATTTCACTACTAATTAAGTCACTTTTAATTCTATTGTATCACCCTCAAATTTTTCTTGTGCATTATGATTCACAAGCCCTTAGAGGAGCTTCAGAAATAAGTAAAACAAGCCAAACAGAATTAGGAAATTTGAAGCCATGATGAATTCATCTCTACATGAAGATGAAAAAGCACTTAATATGAAAAATAGTGTAATGGCAAAGGTGTGTTTATGTAACTACATAAAATATAAGTGGAAAAATAGGATAAGAAAGAATTCAATATATCTCAAAAATATTATTTTGTTTTGCAACAAATATGAAGCAATTGTGTTCAAGAAACCATTACATGTTTTTACATCTATGTCATAATTTAATCACAGCCACCCAAATTCCAATATTGATTTATTGCACTTAAAGAATCTCTTTGTCTTAATATGAACTATTTATAGAACTTTAAGACAGTTTATGCTAACCTTACAGAATTATTTTCAATATTTACCGGCCTGTGAGATCCATAAAGGTACACTATATATTGCTCAGTGTCTATGATTTAATGCCAACGTTGTTCCTGGAATATTGTCAGAATTAAGTAGTATTTGAATTAAATGATTTTCTATAGGGTTTCAATTCTTCACTTGTTGATGTTTGGTAGAAACTAAGCAATCCTGTAAAACAATTATCCTTCAGTTAAAAATAAATAAATTAAAAAACACTTTTACATATTTAAAAGGGTATGTTCATGTGTATGTTAGTCAAGGGTATAGAAGAAAGGAAATTAAGAAACAGAGGTTTTGATTTTATTAATTTATTCTTATCTGCTTAACAGTTTACCAGTAATTTAATGCTTTTACCTATTTTTTGGCTCATAAAATTAATATCTTTGTATTTTCATTTTCAAAAGTAGAATTACAAAATAGCAGAACTCTAAGCTACCATAATATATGACTGTATCTGGATTCTCCATCACCTTATTATCATTTACATTTATTTTTTAAATTGTAACTTATTTTGTTTTACTAGGTTTGGGAGTAGGCTTGGTAGTAACTTGCTTTTGTTTATAATTTTTAATATTTTTCTTTGGCATTTTTCTGTGTAGGCTTGTATCACTTGAATAAATATTGAGTATTACTATTTTAATAGCTATTTTTACCCTAAAATGTTTCCCAATCTGAAGCTTTTCTTTCTTTTTTAATATTGCATGGGCATATGTTGTGTGGTTTTTTAACCATCAAATTCACTAAACTTTATGGTCTTTTTTAAAAATTCATTTCATCTAGAATTTCTTTTAAAAAAATTTCAAATATGACTTTATCTTTGTTTTTAACTTGTTGATATCTAGTTTTTCTATGACCTTACCTTTGACAATAACTCTCATTCCTTTCATTATATGCTGTCATGCTTGGCTTGGGTTTTCTTCTGAATCTCTTATTTTAATTTTCCTATTTTTACAAACAATGACCCACTTTGATATTTTTTACACATATGTTGCAGGAGAAATATCATTGCATTAAAACTGTTAGCTGACATGATTGTCCGCTTTTTAATTTATATTTTATACTTACTCTGTCAAGTTTAAAAATTATTCTTATTGGGCTTTTAATTGTTACTGCTTTAAATCTGTAAACTTACTTGGGATGCAGTACCTTTTTAAAAAATGTATTTAATCTAACAAATCAAACAGAATACTTTTACCAAGTTTCTCTTCTAGTCTTCTTTTACTAATGTTCTCAATTTGTAATGGGCTCCCCTTCAACATGTGTGTGTGTGTGTGTGTGTGTATGCTTAGTGACTTCAGTCATGTCTGACTCTTCATGACACTATAGCCTGTAGCCCTCCAGGCTCCTCTGTCCATGGGATTACTACAGGCAAGAATATTAGAGTGGGTTGCCACGCCCTCCTCCATGGCACCTTCCTGACCCAGGGATCGACCAGCATCTCTTACATCTCCTGCATTGGCAGGAGGTTTCTTTACCACTAGCACCAAACCTGCCTGCCAATGCAGGAGACATGAGAGATTCCTGGGTGGGGAAGATGCCCTCAAGGAAGACATGGCAACCCACTCCAATATTCTTGCCTGGAGAATCCCATAGACAGAGAAGCCTGGAGGGCTAGAGTCAATAGGGTCACAAAGATTCAGACACGACTAAAGTGACTTAGCACATATATATACATATATAATTATAACAACATTTTTAATGTGATGATGCAAACTATAAAAATACTTATTATATTTCACAATAAAATTAATGTGCAATGGTTGACACTAGTATAGGTTAAAACATTTGATATATCAAATATAAGTTTTTCCTATAACTTGCAATAACTTTGAACTCAGGATTTTCTGGACATATGATTCTGTTATTGATGAATTTTAAGGAAACTTTATTTAGAAGCCAGTTTTTTCAGATCTGAATTATTTTGGGGGCCATTAAAATCATTAAGCCATAAGCACTGTGCATATAGGGCCTCATGAAAAGTCCCTACCTTACAGTTTGGCACAGGAGCTTTTGCAATCAGCGGAATTAGTATAGTGCTTAGCAGATTCCTATATATTCAGATTTTCTGGATTGGAATAAATATAATTTATTCTGCTTAGCTGGATCTAGTAAACAGGTATTAAATATCTTGTATTCAAAGTAGAATGCTAAACTTCAGAAACATGAGGATTATGGAAATGCAAACTTAATTGGAAGCCAGGTTGCCTTTACATTCTGATTCTGGGCTTTAAAACTATATTATTTATCACTTTCAGATTCTTAGATTTTTTACTTGCAAAATTAGAACATTGCTTAATCTTTTGGATCTTAATTTCCAAAATTATTTAATTTCTAGTTTTTGTCTAGATTTTGAATTGATCCTATATTCAAGTCTCATAATTTTTTCTGGTTTTTAGAAGGTATTTTCTTCTTTTACTGTGACTAGATTGTTGAAGTTTTTATAAGAAGCAATTCCTTTCAAATTTATGAGAATTGGTAATTCTGAAAAACAGGATTAAAATTAAAATATATAGAATATATTGGGCACTTTAGTATAATTTCAAAGCAGTTAAATAAAATTTAAGTTGGGCAAAGAATTAGAAAAGAAATCAAGAATGAAGGGACTGGGAATATGAAGCCCGTTCTGGAAAGTATAATTAAACTCAAATTTGTTTTTCAACATTCCTGGCAATAATAATCACTACTATTTTGAAAATGGAAGTGAGAAGGGAGGAAGTAGAATTCAGAAGTGAGCAAGGACAAAGGTGGTGTTGGGAAAAGATCCTCTGGAGCAGATAATCAACTATTAGATAAGGCCCAAGAATGAACATGGGAATTACACTTTATAGCTCTCCCATTTGTGTTGTTGCAACAGTACTTGGGAACCATCTAAACAGGAGACAATCCAATAAAGGTGCCAGGAATAAAATATAAAACTGTATCTTGTGTTTGCTCAAATGGCAAATCCAAATCTGAAATATTTGATTGACTGATATGCTCAAAAAAAGCTACAGTGAGATCAGGTATTGCCTGGCCATAGGAAACTGAAGCCATAAAAGAAAGTGTGGGGGAAGGGAAACTTTCAAATGAAGATGAAATAAAAACAGAGAAGAATTTTGTTACTTGAGTTCAGTGAATGCAATGAATACATCTAATAAAGAGCAGTGCTATTTCTAAGAACTGTTATCCCATATGCCTTGGGCTTTTTGTGCTGTAGGCATCTTGCTAAACTTTGTTGCTTTTGCAGATGTTGGAATGACTTATGTGCATCTTGTTTTTTCTCTAATGAATTTCTCTTCTTTCAAGACTCACCTAAAGACTCATCTGCTTTTTTGTCTAAACCTTCTCATCTGCAGTTAGGTACACTCTCATTTCAGTTCCCTGGCTTCCATGGCATTTCACTTCTGCCTCTGCCTGTTATTTATAGCCTTGTCTCTTTCTCTTGGGCTTCCCAGGTGAATCCGTGGATAGTCAGTCTGCCTATGCAGGAAACACAGGCAATGTGGGTTCTATCCCTGGGTTTGGAAGATTCCCTGGAGTAGGACATAGCAACCCACTCCAGGATTCTTGCCTGGGAAATCCCATGGAGAGAGGAGCCTGGCAGGCTCTAATCCAGAGGGTTGCAAAGAGTCAGACATGACTGAAAACGCACACACACTGTTTACACAATGCCTACAGTGGTGCCAGATATTTTACATGTAACTATCTAAAGAAAGAAACAGGTAACCTACTGAAGGCCATAGTTGGGTGTTTTGTTGCTTTCTAGGCCTCATTTATGTTGTTCTGCCTCCTATCAGTTGCTTCTGTCCTTTGTTATTTATTTTATAAGTTTTAGAAATTTCTTTGTAGATCATAGATAGATCAAAATTTTTGAGAGTAATCTTTAGCATTTTATTGTCACCTGTTCATTTAATCACAAATATCAAGTGAAGGGAAGGCTACAGATAGTTCAGAGCCTGATTATAAATTCATGTTTAGTTTCATTACTACACTTTCTTGTTAGTAGAGCATGTGTTATTAGAGCAGAGAATATGTGTTGCGTTGCATTGTGGTGGATGATTTATTACTTTCCTCCACAGTCTCAGATGAGCCACCTCTGTACCGTGTGCAGCTTTGAGGCTCTTGCCTAAAGAGTCAATCCTGATGGGTGGAAACCCTCTGTTCACCACCCTGCTACTCATGTAGCCTTCACTCTGCAAGGTTGAGATGAGGAGTCTGGATACCAAGCCTTTAACTGTTTTTGGAACAGGCTCACCAGTAGTCTCCACTCCTGCAATCCCAATACTCATGCTGCCCGCACATGGGGAGGGGCCAACAGCTCTTACTGATGGGCTGGAAGTACCCTCTGAGAACACGAGGACTTGCAGTCCTTGCTGACAACAATGATAAGACTTGTTGAAATTAACCATAATGACCATGCTAACTGGGCTTCCTCCTGGATCTCTGAAGGTTGTGCCTGCTGGGCTATTGTTTCTCTTCTGAGTCTGCAGACACGGTTACAGTCACATCCACAGCACTAGTGGTGGTGCCTGTTGTTACAATTGCTGCTTTGTAGGTTTTGTAATTGCAGAAGTATGTGAACTGTTGAAGGCAGTGTATGTGGGAGGCATGTTAAATTCATTCCTCCCCAGCATAATCATACTAAGTGGCTCTAAACTCATCAAGGTTTATGTAAAGGCTCTGAATGCTCACTCGATCTTGATTTCTTCCATAGAAAAAGGTAGCATTTGCCTAGGGGAAGACAAGTAAAGAAAGTGATACCAGTGAAATTGCTTCCTTCTCTTTCTGTAGCTAAACAACAAGAGCTTATAGTAAGAATTTTGAGCTTTCAACTCTACTCTGCCATTTGATTCAAGAAGTTCTCCTACAGTATCTCTACAATGACCACTCCAGTTTTGCTGGGACAGTTTGTGGCAGTGAGAATACTTATTAAAATACACTTTTGTTAATATTTCTCTTGGTCAGGTGATATGTGATTTAATAATTTGATGTATGTGTGTGTGTGTTCAATCGGTCCAATTCTTTGTGACCCCATGGACTGTAGGCCACCAGGCTCCTCTGGCCGTGGAATTTTCCAGGTAAGAATATTGATGGGGGATGGGGGGTTATCATTTCCTATTCCAGGAGATCTTCCCAACCCAGGGATTGAACCTGTGTCTCTTGCATCTGCTGTATTGGCAGGTGGATTCTTTACCACTGTACCACCTGGGAAGCACAGTATTTTGATAGGTACTAACAAATTATGCACATCTCACTGTCACTGATTTATACAAAAATCAGTACATGGCAGTCTTGGGGAGACATACATTTTGCAACATGTCTGCCTACCTGGGTTGGAGTATATGTTCAAGAATAGATTGGGTGGTCAGGCTGCCGCAGATGGCAATATGATATTGGATATGAAATTAACGGTTGCTGACAGCTAACAAATCCCTGCAATACAGCCTTGGGGAACTCTTTGGAGAAGTACTAGGAACCTCCTTGGTGTGCCATGGCCTCCAAATGAGGCTCATTTGGCCTTGAGTCCTTCCAAAAATTAGAGTATTTTCCAGATGAGCCTCTCTACCAAAGCCTCTGCAGAACTTTTAGCTGTTCTCCCTAAGCACCCTGGCCCCATCTTTTTGAGACTTACCACTGGGCACTTCTTCTCTTTTCTTAAATCCAGTTATGTCCAGAATGTTCCCAGCTGGGGTGGCCCGGGTTCTGCTGTGAGCCTTTGCTGATGGTCTTAGGATATAAATGAGGTTTTTCCACTGAATAAAAAGATCCCCTCTATCTGGAGGGGGACACAGCTGAAGGTACAAAGAGCGGCCAATGGCAAGCTTCAGGCGGAGCTGTTGATTTTTACTGTTATGAATGGATATCTCTACAAACTTCAAGGGAAGCATCCTGGTTAGCTCTAAGATCTGGTAGGCTTTTTACCTCTCTCCTGGGCAGCAGGGCTGTGCCTGTTAGAGTCATCACAGATAGCAGCTGGTTGGGCCAGCAGCATGACATCAGGCAGTGTGAGGTGGGGGCTAGTATGAGCGATGCCCACAGTCACCATTCAGGCCCGGTTGTGCACATCAATCACTTCTCCTTTCCTGCTGACCTGTATAAAGTCACTCTCAAACACTGGCGCATATTGGAATATAGGGTACTCCCCCTTGTACAGTTGTCGCTGCAGTTTCCCCATGGAGGTATTAAACATACCCATGGCAAGACTGCTTTTGGCTGAGTAGTATGCTAATGTATATCGGCTGTTCTTCACTAACTTTTATCAAGATAGCTCCTAGAGCCTTCTCCAAGCCTTCTTTACCACACCTTGTAGGGCATCCTGTTTCCCTGGTCTCTCCAGCAGTTGGGCTAACAGTGGTCTCCTTCAGACTTTGCCTCTGAGTGACAGAGGTCAAGGTGTGGGAGCTGATTACCGACTACTCAGTGCTAGAGACAGTTTCTTCTGGACCTGACTGTGCCCTGCCTAGAGTATGGAGATGTTAGGGCATGCAGAAGCCAGGCCTCCAGTAGATGTCAGGGTGTGCAGATATAAAGGTGTGCAGTTATCAGGGTCCCAGTATGTCAGGGTGCACAGATGTTAGGGTGCACAGATATTGGTATTCAGTCACAATCCCATTGCGTCTCTCCTCCGGAAACTGTACCCTTCAACTAAGCCTAAACTACCTTTAGGGATGCAACAGTCCCGCCCTCAGAGCAGGGTAACTGTCCTCTCTACTTCACCCATCCTCCCCAGGCCACACTGCCACAGCTCAGAAGACCACTCCCTCCTCCCTGGGCCCATCTAAGGATCCTAATACTTACTGACAAATTGCTTTCAAAGAGTTGGGCAAACTTTGTTAGGTATGAGTCTAAAATATACATACTCTCTTAACCAGCACTTCTAACTGCCGACAATTAGGATTAATTGTAGGCAATTTAACTTAAAGACAGTTGGACAAGCTGGTAAACAAGCTTGATGTATAGAATGTTTATCAAGGTTTATTGTAGCAAAAACAATCATAAACAAGATTAATATCTTATAATAAGGATTTTGTTAAATAGATTATGGAGCATTCTGTGAAAGAATACTCTGAAGCCATAAGAATGATTATGTAGTTCCTTATTTATTGAAATGAAAAGATATACCTGATAATATTCTTTTAAGAAAAAGAGAAAAGCAAATATTTCAGACTAGGTTTATACCTGCGATCCAATTTATGTAAAATCATCCATATGTATGTTTGGGTATGAAATTACAATATATTCAACGAAATGTTTAAAGTGCTTGTCTCTGGATGGTATAATTTTTATTTTCTTTATATTTCTTATTTTCTCTTAGGATACTACTTATTTACTTCTATTAATGGGATGAATTAAGCTATTTTTATTAACAATATTTTTACAGCCATCAAAAATTTTATGTTTTGACCTACCTTCAAGTTGTTGAGATTCTTCCTAGACATCTGTACCCTAACTGTACAGTGGAAAGAGCCTTGAACATCATATATATGCTCTAGTCTTTACTATCAAATTGGTTTATTAAAGAAGTAGTCAGAAATGTTGCTATTATAAAATAAATTCAGTAAGATTAAAATATACTTATTGGAATAATAATTTATATTACACACACATACATACACACGTAAAGCCATATTTTTTGTTTTTTGTCTATTCAGTAAGTAAAAATGAACACTTTCTTCCCTTCATATTGAAGTATCTGGTTATTTCTAGAAATATGAATACTTTATTCTTTATTGAGAGGCTTAGTCACATATCAATAGCAGTTCTTACTGGCCTATCCAAAATCTTTATATTTTAATTTCCACTTCATGTTTACATTGTCTATAATTAGAAAAATGAATAAGCCTAACATATATTTAGTAATCAAACTAACCTTTCAAATCTGTCCAAGAAATTCTGGTATTTGTTGAAAGGAATAGGTAGCACTGGATACAGTTTAATTTAATTTAGGTGCTTTTTAAAAAATAAAGTGAAGATGCATTGATTTTCTTAAAAGCACTTTCATGCCATGCACATATGTTATAAGATTCTTATCTTAGGCTTCATTAGACCATTGAGCCTTGTCTCCAGGGAAACCATAAGCAATATTACTTATAGAGCCTAAAGACTTGCACAATTTTTTCCTAACCAGTCATTAGAACAGCAACAGTAGAACCTCTCTGATGTGGCTTGATAACTATCATGTGTAGCGTTCTGGCAAATATGTCTATTTTAATTGAGTCTGATGAATTTTATCTGGAATTCCTCTATATATTTAGAAAACTGTCTTAGTATTTGCTTCAATAGTTAAGAAGCTGAGATTGCTAAATAAGAAATCAACCTGAACCAGAGATTAATAAATTCTTGGAAGACTGTCCTACGCAAACATTGGTGTGATTAATGTCAGAGAACATTTTGCCTATGTTCTCTTCTAGGAGTTTTATGGTGTCATGTCTTATATTTCAGTCTTTAAGCCATTTTGAGTTTATTTTTTATTTTGTCCCAGGAAAAGAGGCATTTAATCTTTATTTTTTAACGTGGACATTCTGTACTTCTGGTCAATGCATCTTTTTTTTTTTCTTTAATGATGAAAGCAATGTGTGTTTGGCCACAAACAAGCTGTTTTAGTTAACACAGTATTCAATTTAAATCATGTACAAGCTAGAATGACTTCCCCATACCTCAATATGTAGAAGTTTCTTCTATTGATAATCATAAGCAATTAATTGAATTTCAATTATTAAGTATGCAGTAAAGCCTTAAAATAACATCAGGAATGCAAATGTCATTGTAGGACCTCTTTCTTTTTTTATATAGAAATTTAGTTGATTTACAATATTACATTAGTGTCATATGTATAGCATAGTGATTCAATGTTTTTATAGATTATATTGAGTTTATTTTTGTACATGATATGAGAGTGTGTTCTAATTTTATTGACTTACATGTGGCTGTTCAACTTTCCCAGCACCACTTGTTGAAGAGATGGTCTTTTTCCCATTTTTATATTCTTGCCTCCTTTGTCGAAGATTAACTGGCCATAGGTGTTTGGGTTTATTTCTGGGCTCTTTTTTCTGTTCCATTGATCCATATGCTTGTTTTTATACCAAAAGATACATATACTATTATGTTCTAGCAGCACTATTCAGAATAGGCAAAACATGGAAACAACCTAAATATCCATTGACAGATGAATGGCCAAAGATGTCATATACATATACAATGGAATACTACTCAAACATTAAGAAGAACAAAATAATGCTATTTGCAGCAACATGGATGCAGTTAGAGGTTATTATACTAGGTGAAGTAAGTCACACAGTATGCCTGTGTCAGGTAAGTGTGATATCATTTATGTGTTGAATCTAAAATATGACACAAATGAACCCATCTACAAAACAGAAACAGACTCATAGAGAACAAACTTGTGGTTGCCAAGGTGGAGGGAGGAGGGAGAGGGATGGACTGGGGTTGGTAAATGCAAACAATTACTTTTATTTATTTATTTATTTTTATTTATTTTAATTGGAGGCTAATTACTTTACAATATTGTGTTGGTTTTGCCATTCATTGACATGAATCCGCCCTGGGTGTACATGTGTTCCCCATCTTGAACTCCCCTCCCACCTCTCTCCCAAACAATTGCTTTTAGAATGGATAAAATAAGGTCCTAATGTATAGCACAGGCAAATATACTCAATATCCTATGATAAATCATGCTGGAAAAGAATATAAAAGATAATGTATATATGTGTAAAACTAAGTCACTTTGCTGTACAACAAAGAATGGGATAACATTGTAAATAAACTATATTTCAATAAAACTTTTAAATAATTTTTTGGGTAAATGCAGCAGCTCTTAGCTTTCTGTACAGTCTTACAGTCAACTTATGTTCCTTCTCCTCTTCATAAGAGATTGAAGTAAATTATCAGAATTTAACCTCTTGGGCCTTATATGGGGCTTTCCTGGTGGCTCAGATGGTAAAGTATCTGTCTGCAATGCAGGAGACTGGAATTTGATCCCTGGGTCAGGAAGATCCTGTGTTTGTCATCCGTGAAATTGAGATGATCCTTTAGGTATCTTTCAACACCAGAATGGTTATGCTTTTGTGATAGGGGTTTAACTTTCCCTCCTGTAATAAAATTACTACATACTTTGGGAATATTCCAAACAATAATAATGACTTAAGGAATTACTCAGATATTAACAGCTCTGGGAATTTGTGATACAGTCCATAATCTTATTCTTCTGCTAAATTTCCTCTTGCAAAAACTTTTAAAAGAACCAATATTTGAAATATGGAAATGATAAAACTGTAGTTCAGTAAGGTGAGCATTCAGTGGGAGCAGTGCTTTGTTGTTTTTCAGTTCCTAAATTGTATCTAACTTTTTGCAACCCATGGACTGCAGAATGCCAGGCTCCCCTGTCCATCACTATCTCCCAGAGTCTGCTGATTCATGTCTATTGAGTTGGTGATGCCATCTAACCATCTCAATCTCTGTTACCACCTTCTCTTCCTGCCCTCAGTTCTTCCCAGCATCAGAGTTTTTTCCAGTGAGTGTACTCTATATATCATGTGGCCAAAGTATTGGAGCTTAAGTTCAGCATCAGTCCTTACAGTGAATATTCAGGGTTGATTTCCTTTATGATTGACTGGTTTGATCTCCTTACAGTACAAGGAACTCTCAAGAGTCTTCTCCAACACCACAGTTCAAAAGCTTCAATTCTTCAGCACTCAGCCTTCTTTATGGTCCAAATTTCACATTCATATATGACTACTGGAAAAACCATAGCTTTGACTAGACACACCTTTGTTGACAAACTAATGTCTCTGCTTTTAAATATGCTGTCTAGGTTTGTCATAGCTCTTCTTCCAAGTAGCAAGGTTCTTTTAATTTTATGGCTACCGTCAATGTTCACAGTGATTTTGGAGCCCAAGAAAATAAAATTTGTCACTGTTTCTACTTTTCTCCCTTCTATTTGCCATGAAGTGATGGGACCAGATGTTATAATCTTAGTTTTTGTGTTTTTTTTTTCCAATTTTATTTTATTTTTTTATTTTTTTAATTTATTTTACTGGAGGCAAATTATCTTACATTAATATATTGGTTGGTTTTGCCATACATTGACATGAATCCGCCCCGGGTATACATGTATTCCCTTTCTTGAACCCCCCTCCCACCTCCCTCTTCCCCATATCCTCCCTCCAGGTCATCCCCGTGCACCAGCCCCAAGCATCCTGTATCAGGCGTCGAACCTGGACTGGTCACTTATGATAATATACATGCTACAATGCCTTTCTCCCCAATCATCCCACCTTCACCCTCTCCCACAGAGTTCCAAAGACTATTCTATATACCTATGTCTCTTTTGCAGTCTCTTATTCTAGAGGAGATCAATCCTGGATGTTCATTGGAGGGACTGATGCTAAAGCTGAAACTGCAATACTTTGGCCACCTCATGCGACGAGTTGACTCACTGGAAAAGACTCTGATGCTGGGAAAGGTTGGGGGCGGGAGGAGAAGGGGACGACGGAGAATGAGATGGCTGGATGGCATCACCGACTCTGTGGACATGAGTTTGAGTGAACTCCGGGAGTTGGTGATGGACAGGGAGGCCTGGCGTGCTGTGATTCATGGGGTCGCGGAGAGTCGGACATGACTGAGCGATTGAACTGAACTGAACTGATACAGGGTTAAGGTTACCATCTTTCTAAATTCCATATATATGCGTTAATATACTGTATTGATGTTTTTCTTTCTGGCTTACTTCACTCTGTATAATTGGCTCCAATTTCATCCACCTCATTAAAACTGATTCAAATGCATTATTTTTGATGGCTGAATAATACTCCATTGTGTATATGTACCAAAGCTTTCTTATCCATTCATCTGCAGATGGACATCTAAGTTGCTTCCATGTCCTGGCTATTATAAACAATGTTCATTGCAGCCAGGACATGGAAGCAACCTAGATGTCCATAATCTTAGTTTTTGAATGCTGAGTTTTAAGCTAGTTTCTTTTTACTTTCCTCTTTCACTCTCTATAAAAGGCTCTTTAGTTCTTCTTCATTTTCTGCCATTAGAGTGGTATCATTTGCATATTTGAAGTTGTTGATATTTCTCCTGGAAATCTTGATTCCAGCTTATGATTCATCCAAGCCAAAGAATACTGGATGAAAAGCCCAGCATTTCATATGATGTACTCTGCATAGAAGTTAGATAAACAGGGTAACAAATATACAGCCTTGTGATTGTCCTTTCCCAATTTTGAACCAATCTGTTGTTCTATGTCCAGTACTACCTGTTGCTTCTTGACCTACATACAGGTTTCTCAGGAGACAAATAAGGTGGTCTGGTATTTCCATATCTTAGGAGATCCAACCAGTCCATTCTAAAGGAGATCATTCCTGGGTGTTCATTGGAAGGACTGATGCTAAAGCTGAAACTGCAATACTTTGGCCACCTCATGCAACGAGTTGACTCACTGGAAAAGACTCTGATGCTGGGAAAGGTTGGGGGCGGGAGGAGAAGGGGATGACAGAGAATGAGATGGCTGGATGGCATCACCGACTCTGTGGACATGAGTTTGAGTGAACTCCGGGAGTTGGTGATGGGCAGTGAGGCCTGGCGTGCTGTGATTCATGGGGTCGCGGAGAGTCGGACACGACTGAGCGACTGAACTGAACTGAACTGGACTGAAGAATTTTCCACACTTTGTTGTAATCCACCCAGTCAAATGCTTTAACATAGTCAATGAAGCAGAAGTAGATGTTTTTCTGGAACTCCTTTGCTTTCTTCATGATCCAACAAATGTTGGCAGTTTGATCTCCGGTTCCTCTGCCTTTTCTAAATCTAGCTTCTGCATCTGAAGTTCTTGGTTCACATACTGCTGAAGCCTAGCCTGAAGGATTTTGAGCATGACCTTGCTAGCATGTGAAATGAGTGCAGTTGTATGGTGCTTAGTTGCTCAGTTGTGTCTGACTCTTTGTGACCCCATGGGCTGCAGCCCACCAGGCTCCTCTGTCCATGGGGTTTCTCTGGTCAAGAATATTGGAGTGTGTTGCCATGCCTGCCCCTCCAGGGAATCTTCCCAACCCAGAGATTGAACCCAGGTCTTCCTCATTGCAGGCAGATTCTTTACCATCTGAGCCATCAGGGAAGCCCAAGAATACTGGAGTGGGTAGCCTATCCCTTCTCCATGGGTACTCCCTGACACAGGGATCAAACCAGGATCTCCTGGATTGCAGGTGGATTCTTTACTAGCTAAGCTACCAGGGAATTTCAGTTGTACAGTAGTTGGAACATTCTTTGGCATTGCCCTTATTTGGGATTGGAATGAAAACTGACCTTTTCCAGTCCTGTGGCCACTGCTGAGGTTTCCAAATTTGCTGATGTATTGAGTGAAGCACTCAATATGTCACCTTTTAGGATTTTAAATAGCACAACTCGAATTCCATCATCTCCACAAGTTTTGTTTGTAGTAGTGCTTCTGAAGGCCCATTTGACTTTACTCTCCAGGATGTCTGGCTCTAGGTAGGTGACCACAGCATCATGTTATTTAGGTCATTAAGACTTTTTTGTATAATTCTGTGTATTCTTGTCACCTTAAATTAATTTTTCTGCTTCTGTTAGGTCCTTACCACTTCTATCATTTATCATGCTCATCTTTTCATGACAAAGATGGGTATCTCCAATTTTCTTGAAGAGATTTCTAGTCTTTCCCATTGTATTGTTTTCATCTATTTCTTTGCATTGTTCACTTAAAGTCTTTCTTATCTTTCCTTGCTTTACTCTCGAACTCTGCAGTCAGTTGGGTGTATCTTTTCCTTTCTTCCTTCCCTTTTGCATTTTTTTTCTCAGCTTTTTGTAAAGCCTCCTCAAACAACCACTTTGCCTTCCATTTCTTTTTCTTTGGCTTGGTTTTGGTCACAAAATAGGGCTAAAAATTTGTGCCAGAATTTGGTTAATAATGAACATGGCTGTAGTAGACAAATTAATTCCCTTCTTCATATTCTAACCTTTACAACCTGATTAAGTGATGACCTTGTATGGCAAAGGGAATTGCAGATGTGATTAAGTTAAAGATCCTGAGGTGGGGAGATACCCTGGATTATCCATGTGGACCCAATGTAAGCACAAAGGTCCTTACAAGAAAAAAGATGGAGGGTCAGAGTCAGAGAAGGATACGTGATATGTGATGGTGGATGATACCACCTTTATGGAAGAAAGTGAAGAAGAACTAAAGAGCCTCTTAATGAAAGTTAAGAGGAGAGTGAAAAAGTTGGCTTAAAACTCAACATTCAGAAAACTAAGATCATGACATCTGGTCCCATCACTTCATGGCAAACAGATGGGGAAACAGTGGCTGATTTAATTTTTCTGGGCTCCAAAATCACTGCAGATGCTGATTGAAGCCATGAAATTAAAAGACGCTTACTCCTTGGAAGGAAAGTTATGACCAACCTAGACAGCATATTAAAAAGCAGAGACATTACTTTACCAACAAAGGTCCATCTAGTCAAGGCTATGGTTTTTCCAGTGGTAATGTATGGATTTTGATTTTGGAGCCCAAAAAATAAAGTCTGACACTGTTTCCACTGTTTCCCATCTATTTCCCATGAAGTGATGGGACCAGATGCCATGATCTTCGTTTTCTGAATGTTGAGCTTCAAGTCAACCTTTTCACTCTCCTCTTTCACTTTCATCAAGAGGCCTTTGAGTTCCTCTTCACTTTCTGCCATAAAGGTGGTGTCATCTGCATATCTGAGGTTATTGATCTTTCTCCCGGCAATCTTGATTCCAGCTTGTGCTTCTTCCAGCCCAGCATTCCTCATGATGTACTCTGTATATAAGTTAAATAAGCAGGGTGACAATAGGGGACGACAGAGGATGAGATGGTTGGATGGCATCACCAACTTGATGGACATGGGTTTGGGTGGACTCTGGAAGTTGGTGATGGACAGGGAGGCCTGGCATGCTGCGGTTCATGGGGTCACAAAGAGTCAGACACGACTGAGCAACTGAACTGAACTGAACTGATGTATTAAGGCTATAAAGCCCTTTCTAATGCTACATTAGCTGTATCACACATATTTTGATTTTGTTTTTCTTTATTAAGTTCAGTTAAGTTGTTCAGTCGTGTCCAACTCTTTGTGACCCCAAGAACCGCAGCACGCCAGGCCTCCCTGTCCATCACCAACTCCCGGAGTCCACCCAAACCCACGTCCATCAAGTTGGTGATGCCATCCAACCATCTCTTCCTCTGTCATCCCCTTCTCCTCCTGCCCTCAATCTTTCCCAGCATCAGGGTCTTTTCCAAGGAGTCAGTTATTCGCATCAGGTGGCCAAAGTATTGGAGTTACAGCTTCAACATCAGTCCTTCCAATGAACACCCAGGACTGATCTCCTTTAGGATGAACTGATTGGATCTCCTTGCAGTCCAAGGGACTCTCAAGAGTCTTCTCCAACACCACAGTTCAAAAGTGTCAATTCTTCAGCACTCAGCTTTCTTTATACTCCAACTGTCACATCCATACATGACCACTGGAAAAACCGTAGCCTTGACTAGACAGACCTTTGTTGACAAATAATGTCTCTGCTTTTTAATATGCTGTCTAGGTTGGTCATAACTGTCCTTCCAAGGAGTAAGCGTCTTTTAATTTCATGGCTTCAATCAGCATCTGCATTGATTTTGGAGCCCCAAAAAATAAAGTCTGACAGTTTCTGCTGTTTCCCCATCTATTTGCCATGAAGTGTTGGGACCGGATGCCATGATCTTAGTTTTCTGAATGTTGAGCTTTAAGCCAAATTTTCACTCTCCTCTTTCACTTTCATCAAGAGCCTTTTTAGTTCCTCTTCACTTTCTGCCATAAGGGTGGTGTCATCTGCATATCTGAAGTTATTGATATTTCTTCCAGCAATCTTGATTCCAGCTTGTGCTTCCTCTGGCCCAGCGTTTCTCATGATGTACTCTGCATAGAAGTTAAATAAGCAGGGTTTCTTTATTATTCAGCCTAAATATTATCTAATTTTCATTTTTAGTTATGCTCCCATATTTTTCCCTTAAATTTCCAACTATATGGGAACTTACTCTTTTTCTTATTGCTATATAAATTAATGCTACAGTATTTCATCTAGAAACCCACTTTCTAGCTACCTACCCTTGTAAGCCTTTAATAGATATTTACTGAATATATTGTCTATGGCACAGGTCTGCTGACTCCTGTAAAGGTTAGATAGTGACTATTTTATCTTTGTTACTGTATGATCTCTGTTGCAATTTATTAAATAACAGCTTTATTTATGAAAAGGGGCAATTGGCTGGATTTTTGCTGAAGTTTACTGACCACTGGACTATGGAATAAAAAGAAATTAGAACCCTGCTACTGATAGTGAAATCCATATCAATATGGATCTACTTGGAAATATTTTCAGGTGATAAAATGTTTTATCCTGTGCGAAAAATCAAAGCTTATTAAAAGAAGGCAAAAAAATGTGTGCTCCATAGATAACAAGTCTCTGAAGTGCCAGTTTCTAAACTTTCAAACTCAAAGCACAATTTCACGGAAATAATTTTAGATGTTCAACTTAAACACATTTCTCAGCAACTGAAACCACATTACAGTTGGTATAGAACCACTCTGGACTTTTAGAAGCTAAATTCTAAATGAGATGTGTACCCTCTGTGGTATGTGAGATGGGTACTTCTTTCAAGTGTTAGTGAGCAACTAGTTGGTGCAAAACTATTAATTCTATCGAAGTTAAGGCCCAACTCAAATGCTTTTTCCTTCCTAAAGGTTTAGCCAGAACTCCCCTGCCTGAAATCTTTCTCTTAATATTCAAATAACTTATTTTTTTTTTACATCTGTGAATCTCTCCCTTTTATTATATATATATACATATATATATATGTATATTTGTAGGTCAGTTGCTCAGCCATGTCTGAGTCTTTGTGACCCCATGGACTGCAGCATGCCAGGCTTTCCTATCCTTCCCTATCTCCTGGAGTTTGCTCAAACTCATGTCCATAGAGTCGGTGATGACATCCAACCATCTCATCCTCTTTCACCCTCTTCTCCTTCTGCCCTCAATCTTTCCCAGCATCAGGGTCCTTTCCAGTGAGTTGGCTCTTCTCATCACGTGGCCAAAGTATTGGAGCTTCAGCTTCAGCATCAGTCCTTCTAATGAATATTCAGAGTTTATTCCCAATATGTATTGTTTTAGGTTGTAAACTGCCTGAGGGCAGTGCCTGTGTTTAACAAATGTTTATGCTTCAGCACACTCTGCTTTATGCCTTGCATACAGTAGGCACTCAGGCTATGCTAATTAAATCCTGAATTTTTCTTGGTATCTTCCTTCTAGGGAGATAAGCTAGAATGGTATAAAAAGCATTCATTTTGGTAATCTGAATTCTGATTCTGTCTTGATAACTTTCTAAGAATATACCCAACCTCTGTGAATCAGCCTCGGTTTCTACATTTGTAAAATGAGGATGACTCCACACATTGTTTTGTGAGAATTAAATGAGTTGACCTGTGTCAAGTGCCTACAGAAGGCCTAACACATAAAACATTAGCCTTTATTTTATTTAATGGATGTATGCAGTTTTTGTTTTATGCACTATTCGATGAATCAAATATTTTAAAAAGGATGAATTAATAACCCATTAATAAGTAAATGTGAACAATGCAAAAAAAGGCAAATGATATCTCCATTGAGTGTTCATTAGTAAAATGTTACGTTATTTTCTGTACCTGTCAACAAATATTTTATCCACTGTACTTCTTACAGTTACCTTACTAGTAAAAATAAAGCTCTATTTAATTTGAATGAACTCCTAGAAGGATTTTTATTACTTAGCTTAATTCCTGGTACAACTGAGATTTGGTCCTACTAATTAGGCTTCTACATTCTGAAAACAGACAAAATTAATAGGAATTATAAGGGAACTTGTTAAAAGAAAAATGGTGTCCACTATCTTTTTATATCCTATGGATGAGCAGTATATTTTATACTGGAAGGGAGAAACAACCATAAACAAAAAATGCAGGTTATCAGCGGCCTGGCTCTTTTTTATATTTTTGGCATGTTTGTGCCTAGGTGTGATAATGCACCACAACTCTTCAGTGAGGCTCTGCAATCCAGCTCTGCTCGGGCTGGGCCATGATATACCCTTTTCCATGTGCCTTTCCCTCCTGTTATCATGCTCCTACTAAACTCAGTTTTCCAAGATGGTTTTGTACTCTACCTAATTTGTGTTAGTCAGCCCATGCAGCCTCTTGCTACAGTAGCTTAATGTATTGGAAAAGTCAGTAAAAAATTACTTCTTCTTGGGTGCAAGGGTAATGGGCTGGAGTTGGTATGTATCATGAAGGGGATACATACAACTCTGTGAAGAGAACAAGTGAAAAGGGAAAGGAAATAATAGGTGGGTAATGATGAAAGGAAAATGGTAAGGTAGATGGAGAAGAAAAAAAGAGCTGTAGGTTCTATTTGTAATCTACAAATGTAGAATGTAGGTTGTATTTGTAATCTTTGACCACAAGTCATATATTGATTTTTCAAACATATAGTGATGATAGGAATACAAGGTGGAAACTTGAGCAATTTGTCACTGTCACCTGAGTGTGAAGAGGAAATTATAGAATGTTATATACCTTTGATGAGTCATTTTTCATTGCAACACATGGACAGCTGGCTACCTAAAATACATTAAAAATGTATTATTTCAAGGGCTTATCATTTTATGATAATTGTTTGTAATTTACTCTTAAACTGTTTTGTGTATATCAACATATGTTGTGTTGCAACAGAAAAATATTTAGAAACCAATATATATTAATATATTTCAGTTCTAGCGACTGAACTGAACTGAATGTAATCTTTAAATTTCCTTAGGTCAGGACATTTCAAAGACAACTATTTTTACATAACTTCTCAGATACAGTTAATAAAGCTGATTCATTTTAATGCCTTGATTTCTTCAACGATATACAATGGGATTGTACATACTCAGATGGTTCTTGTATGGTTAAACTAGCCTCAAAAACAACTTGGCATATCAGAAGTGCTTCTTTTGGAGATCATTTTGTTTTGTGCCTCAAAAATTAGAAAAGAAAAAATCAGCAAAGATAATATAAAATGGCTTGCCAATTCTCTCTTTCTTTTGGTTTCAGAATTTTAGTTCATAGTAATGTTTTAACATGCATGTTACAATTTCTTAATTCTAACTTGTTTTCATAGTTCTTTTTCCATTTATGTAGTCACTTTAAAATATATTCTTATATATTTCATCTTTGCTGCTGCTGCTCAGTTGATAAGTTATATATGACTCTGCCACCCCATGGACTGTAGCCATCCAGGCTTCTCTGTCCATGGGGTTTAGAATACTGGAGTGGGTTGCCATTGCTACCTCTAGGAGATTTTCCCAACCCAGAGATTGAACTCCCATCTCCTGCATCTCCTGCATTGGCAGGCATATTCTTTACCATTGAACCACTGGATTTTTAAAAATGATTTTGTTTTTCCTAGTTTTAAATATTTCTATGATACCTTGATACTGGAGCTTCTAACAATATAAATTCTGGGGACATTGGTCATCGTCCAACATTTGGATGAACCTGAATCTTATAGACAGTAAGAAATAATGTACATCATTCTAAATAGTTCCTTTTTCATGTTTGTATCATAATGCAGTCAATAAAACAGTTTAATAGACTTAAAGAAAGAATCCTTTAATTGAGGAGTATAAATGATTTTAATTGCAGCCATTCCTTTGAGGGTTATCTGGGTAAGAAGCTGCCTGACATATTGTACACTAGAGCACAGAACCCAGTGTTCACTCTGCAAAGAGACTTTCTGGATTAATATCGTCATGCCTCAGCCACCACTTAGGTCACCTATCATCACTCAAGCGCTTGTCGTTTTATTGCTCTCATTGAACTCAAATTCCCTTCCCTTCTCTTATTCCCTACTGTCTGTAAATCAACAAAACTCCTATAGTCTTATCCTCTCCTGTGAATGTTTCTTCATGTCTTGGCCTTATTCAGAAGTATTTTTATTTGCATATGTATCAATATTAATTTATATAAGCTACATTGTTGCCAAGAAATTTTTTAAGATGGTAAACCATCTGTGTATATTTGTAGAGTCAATGGCAACCCACTGCAGTACTCTTGCCTGGAAAATCCCATGGATGGAGGAGCCTGGTAGGCTGCAGTCCATGGGGTTGTGAAGAGTCAGACACAACTGAGCGACTTCACTTTCACTTTTCACTTTCATGCATTGGAGAAGGAAATGGCAACCCACTCCAGTGTTCTTGCCTGGAGAATCCCAGGGACAGCGGAGCCTGGTGGGCTGCCGTCTGTGGGGTCGCACAGAGTCGGACCCTACTGAAGCGACTTAGCAGCAGCAGCAGCAAGCCAAAATTGGTACCATGGACAGCTACTATTCTTATCATTCCTTTCTTAGGTAATTATCCCTTTAACATATTAACTGTTTTCTTCCTGTATATTGAATAGTATTTTAAGTGATGAGGATACAGTGGTAAAAAGTTTACATTCTAGTAAGGGAGACAATAGCAAGCAAAGAAATAGATAAGTTTTGATAGCGGAAAATTAAATTGCATAGTCGAGGAAGGCCTCCCTGGAAAGGTGCCATTTGAGTTGAGACCTAATGACACAAAGAGGTTAGCCATGTGAAGATCTCTGTGTCAGGCAAAATGAAGTGTCAGTTCACTTTCAGTCCCAAGGCAGAGGGCTGCCCTAGAGTGAGTTAGGGGAAGGGTTAGAGGTTGAGGTCAAAGAGCTAGTTCAGTTCAGTTCAGTCGCTCAGTCGTGTCCGACTCTCCGTGACCCCATGAATCACAGAACGCCAGGCCTCCCTATCCATCACCAACTCCCGGAGTTCACTCAAACTCATGTCCACAGAGTCGGTGATGCCATCCAGCCATCTCATTCTTGGTCGTCCCCTTCTCCTCCCGCCCCCAACCTTTCCCAGCATCAGAGTCTTTTCCAGTGAGTCAACTCGTCGCATGAGGTGGCCAAAGTACTGCAGTTTCAGCTTTAGCATCAGTCCTTCCAATGAACACCCAGGATTGATCTCCCTTAGAATGGACTGGTTGGATCTCCTTGTGGTACAAGGGACTCTCAAGAGTCTTCTCCAACACCACAGTTCAAAAGCATCAATTCTTCGGCGATCAGCTTTCTTCACAGTCCAACTCTCACATCCATACATGACCACGGGAAAAACCATTGCCTTGACTAGACGGACCTTTGTTGGCAAAGTAATGTCTCTGCTTTTTAATATATTATCAAGGTTGGTCATAACTTTCCTTCCAAGGAGTAAGCTCCTTTTAATTTCATGGCTGCAGTCAGCATCTGCAGTGATTTTGGAGCCCAAAAAATAAAGTCTGACACTGTTTCCACTGTCTGCCCATCTATTTCCCATGAAGTGATGGGACCAGATGCCATGATCTTTGTTTTCTGAATGTTGAGCTTCAAGCCAAACTTTCCACTCTCCTCTTTCACTTTCATCAAGAGGCTTTTGAGTTCCTCTTCACTTTTTGCCATAAGGGTAGTGTCATCTGCATATCTGAGATTATTGATATTTCTCCCAGCAATCTTGATTCCAGCTTGTGCCTCTTCCAGCCCAGCGTTCCTCATGATGTACTCTGCATAGAAGTTAAATAAGCAAGGTGACAATATACAGCCTTGACGTACTCCTTTTCCTATTTGGAACCAGTCGGTTGTCCCATGTACAGTTCTGACTGTTGCTTCCTGACCTGCATACAGCTTTCTCAAGAGGCAGGTCAGGTGGTCTGGTATTCCCATCTCTTTCAGAATGTTCCACAGTTTATTGTGATCCACACAGTCGAAGGCTTTGGCATAGTCGATGAAGCAGAAATAGATGTTTTTCTGGAACTGTCTTGCTTTCTCCATGATCCAGCGGATGTTGGCAATTTGATCTCTGGTGCCTCTGCCTTTTCTAAAACCTGCTTGAACATCTGGGAGATCACGGTTCACTATTGCTGAAGCCTGGCTTGGAGAATTTTGAGCATGACTTTACTAACGTGTGAGATGAGTGCAATTGTGCGGTAGTTTGAGCATTCTTTGGCATTGCCTTTCTTTGGGATTGGAATGAAGACTGACCTTTTCCAGTCCTGTGGCCACTGCTGAGTTTTCCAAATCTGCTGGCATATTGAGTGCAGCACTTTCACAGCATCATCTTTCAGGATTTGAAATAGCTCAACTGGAATTCCATCACCACCACTAGCTTTGTTCGTAGTGATGCTTTCTAAGGCCCACTTGACTTCACATTCCAAGATGTCTGGCTCTAGGTCAGTGATCACGTTATGAGATGCCGGCCCCGGTGCAACCAACCAGGCAAAGAGGGGCAGCCGAGAGGAGCTACCCCGCGCCTGAGGCCAGGCCCAGCAGCCGACGGGTGGCTGCACAGGCACAGGAGGGCTGAGAGGATCTACTCCACGTTCAAGGACAGGAGGGGCGGCCTTGAGGAGATACCTCTCATCCAAGGTAAGGTACAGCGGCTGCACTTTGCTAGAGCGGCTGTGAAGAGATTTTCAACCACCAAGGTAAGAGAAATCCAAATAAGACGGTAGGTATTGCGAGGGGGCATCAGAGAGAAGACACACTGAAATCATAATCACAGGAACCTAGTTGATCTGATCACATGGACCACAGCCGAATGTGGTCCACTGGAGAAGGGAATGGCAAACCACTTCAGTATACTTGCCTTGAGAACCCCATGAACAATATCAAAGGGCAAAATGATAGGATACTGAATGAGGAATTCCCCAGGTCGGTAGGTGCCCAGTATCCTACTGGAGTTCAGTGGAGAAGTAACTCTAGAAGGAATAAAGGGATGGAGCAAAAACAAAACCAATACCCAGTTGTTTTTCTGGTATCATCGGATGTGACCGATGATAGAAGCAAGGTCCGGTGCTGTAAAGAGCAATATTGCATAGGAACCTGGAATGTTAGGTCCATGAATCAAGGCAAATTGGAAGTGGTCAAACAGGAGATGGCAAGAGTGAATGTCGACATTCTAGGAATCAGTGAATTAAAATGGACTGGAATGGGTGAATTTAACTCAGATGACCATTATATCTACTACTGTGGGCAGGAATCCCTTAGTAGAAATGCAGTAGCCATCATGGTCAACAAAAGAGTCTGAAATGCAATACTTGGATGCAATCTTAAAAACGACAGAATGATTTCTGTTCGTTTCCAAGGCAAACCATTCAATATTACAGTAATCCAAGCCTATGCCCCAACCAGTAATGCTGAAGAAGCCGAAGTTGAATGGTTCTATGAAGACCTACAAGACATTTTAGAATGAACACCTTTTAGAACGAACACCTTTTCATAATAGGGGACTGGAATGCAAAAGTAGGAAGTCAAGAAACACCTGGAGTAACAGGCAAATTTGGCCTTGGAGCACGGAATGAAGCAGGGCAAAAGCTAATAGAGTTTTGTCAAGAGAACGCACTGATCATAGCAAACACCCTCTTCTAACAACACAAGAGAAGACTCTACACGTGGACATCACCAGATGGTCAACACCGAAATCAGATTGATTATATTCTTTGCAGCCAAAGATGGAGAAGCTGTATACAGTTAGCAAAAACAAGACCAGGAGCTGACTGTGGCTCAGATGATGAACTCTTTATTGCCAAATTCAGACTTCAATTGAAGAAAGTAGGGAAAACCACTAGACCATTCAGGTATGACCTCAATCAAATCCCTTATGATTATACAGTGGAAGTGAGGAATCGATTTAAGGGACTAGATCTGATAGATAGAGTGCCTGATGAACTCTGGACGGAGGTTCGTGACATTGTACAGGAGACAGGGACCAAGACCATCTCCATGGAAAAGAAATGCAAAAAAGCAAAATGGCTGTCTGAGGAGGCCTTACAAATAGCTGTGAAGAGAAGAGAAGTGAAAAGCAAAGGAGAAAAGGAAAGATATAATCATCTGAATGCAGAGATCCAAAGAATAGTAAGGAGAGATAAGAAAGCCTTCCTCAGCGATCAATGCAAAGAAATAGAGGAAAACAACAGAATAGGACAAACAAGAGATCTCTTCAAGAAAATTAGAGATATCAAGGGAACATTTCATGCAAAGACGGGCTCGATAAAGGACAGAAATGGTATGGACCTAACAGAAGCAGAAGATATTAAGAAGAGGTGGCAGGAATACACAGAAGAACTGTACAAAAAATAAAAAGATCTTCACGAGCAAAGAGCTAGTTAGGGGCCAAAATTTATTGAGCTTGGTAAATCTGGGTAAAGAGTTTTGACTTTTTTGACTTTATTCTAATTCAAATGAGAAACCATTAGAGGATTTTAAGCAAGAATTTACTTGTTTTAATTTATATTAAAAATCTTCTATATACTCCTACCTAATTATATTAAGCATGCCTTTGTGTTCATATGTATTAATAAAGAGAAACAACCCAAGCAGAACACCAAAATGCCAAGAAGGTTTGATTGCCTATAGGGGTAGCTTCAGGCTTCCCAGGAGGTACTAGTGGTATAGAACCCACCTGCCAATGCAGGAGACATAAGAGATGTGGGTTCCATCCCTGGGTTGGGAAGATCCCCTGGAGGAGGACGTGGCAACCCACACCAGTATTCTTGCCTGCAGAATTCCCATGGATAGAGGAGCCTGGCGAAATACAGTTCGTAAGATTGCAAAGAGTCGCACATGACTGAAGCGACTTTGCATGCACACATACATGGGGCTAGATCAGAGAAATCTGAGTACTATGGAAGGAAGTTATATTTTGTTCCTTGACTTGTAAGTTAGTATTCTATAACATATATGTTCAGTTTTTGATTATTGAAAGTATTATATGATATTTCAGAATAGCAGAAAAATAAAGAAAAAATTATTGACATATTGTTCAAAACAGAACCATTTTGATGAATTTTTGCATTTTTTGCTTTGCAAGTTTTATGAATATGTATATATACACATATATCTATACATATACACATACATATATCAGTTCAGTTCAGTCGCTCAGTTGTGTCTGACTTGGCAACCCCGTGGACTGCAGTATGCCAGGCTTCCGTGTCCATCACCAACTCCTGGAGCTTACTCAAACTCATGTCCATCGAGTTGGTGATGCCATCCAGTCATCCCATCCTCTGTGTCCCTTTTTCCTCCTGCCCTCAATCTTCCCAGCATCAGAGTCTTTTCAAATGAGTCAGTTCTTCACGTCAGGTGGCCAAAGTATTGTGGTTTCAGCTTCAGCATGAGTCCTTCCAATGAATATTCAGGACTGATTTCTTTTAAGATTGACTGGTTGGATCTCCATGCAGTCCAAGAGATTCTCAAGACTCTTCTCCAGTACCACAGTTCAAAAGCATCAATTCTTTGGTGCTCAGCTTTCTTTATAGTCCAACTCTTCCGTCCATATATGACTACTGGAAAAATCATAGCTTTGACTAGACAGCCCTTTATTGGTAAAGTAATGCCTCTGTTTTATAATGTGTTGTCTAGGTTGGTCATAGTTTTTCTTCCAAGGAAGAAAAACGTCTATTAATTTCATGGTTGCAGTCACCATCTGCAGTGATTTTGGAGCCCCCCAAAATAAAGTCTCTCTGTTTCCATTGTTTCCCCATCTAATTAAGAAGTGATGGGACTGCATGCCATGATTTTAGTTTTCTGAATGTTGAGTTTTAAGTCAACTTTTTCACTCTCTTCTTTCACTTTCATCAAGAGGCTCTTTAGTTCTTCTTCACTTTCTGCCATAATGGTGGTGTCATCTGCATATCTGAGGTTATTGATATTTCTCCCAGCAATCTTGATTCCAGCTTGTGCTTCATTCAGCCTGGAATTTCATGTGATGTACTCTGCATATAAGCTAAATAAGCAGGGTGACAATACACAGCCTTGATGTACTCCTTTCTTGATTTGGAACCAGTCTGTTGTTCCATGTCCAGTCTAACTGTTGCTTCTTGACCTTGACCTGAAACAGATTTCTCAGGAGGCAGGTAAGGTAGTCTGGTATTCCCATCTCTTTAAGAATTTTCCACAGTTTATTGTGATCCACACAGTCAAAGGTTCTAGCATAGTCAATAAAACAGAAGTAGATGTTTTCCTGGAACTCTCTTGCTTTTTCAGTGATCCAAAGGATGTTGGCATTTGATCTCTGGTTCCTCTGGGTTTTCTAAATACAGCTTGAACTTCTGGAAGTTCATGGTTCATGTACTGTTGAAGCCTGGCTTGGAGAATTTTGAGCATTACTTTGCTAGCATGTGAGATGAGTGCAATTGTGCGGTAGTTTGAGCATTCTTTGGCATTGCCTTTCTTTGGGATTGGAATGAAGACTGACCTTTTCCAGTCCTGTGGCCACTGCTGAGTTTTCCAGATTTGCTGGCATATTGAGTGCAATAATTTCACAGCATCATCTTTCAGGATTTGAAATAGCTCAACTGGAATTCCATCACCTCCACTAGCTTTGTTCGTAGTGATACTTCCTAAGGCCCACTTGACTTCACATTCCAGGATGTCTGGCTCTAGGTGAGTGATCACAGCATCGTGGTTATCTGGGACCTGAAAATCTTTTTTGTATAGTTCTGTGTATTCTTGTGGAGAAGGCAATGGCAAGCCACTCCAGTACTATTGCCTAGAAAATCCCATGGATGGAGAAGCCTGGTAGGCTGCAGTCCATGGGGTCGCTAAGTGTCGGACACGACTGAGCAACTTCACTTTCACTTTTCACTTTCACACATTGGAGAAGGAAATGGCAACCCACTCCAGTGTTCTTGCCTGGAGAATCCCAGGATGGGGGAGCCTGGTGGACTTCCGTCTATGGGGTCGCACAGAGTCAGACATGACTGAAGTGACTTAGCAGCAGCAGCAGCAGTGTATTCTTGCCACCTCTTCTTAATATCTTCTGCTTCTGTTAGGTCCATTCCATTTCTGTTCTTCATTGTGCCCATCTTTGCTTGAAATGCTCCCTTGATGTCTCTAATTTTCTTGAAGAGATCTCTAGTTTTTCCCATTGTATTTTTTTCCTGTGTGTTCAAATGGGAATTTCTTTTCTTTTCTACATATATATGATTGTCATGTTTCATATATATTTTGGGGTTCTGTTTTCTTATTAAAGATATTCTATAGTTTTTAGAAACATTATTTTTCATAAGACAGTATATCACTAAGACATGGAAACATTACTGAGTAAGTAATTTTCATGATGGAGTACAAGCATAGATAAGATTTTCCCTCATTCCTTGAAGATCCTTTAGATAGATTCTTTGAGATTCATTTCATAGTAGACTGCAAACGAAGCTTTAAACTAAAGCAACATTGTTTCCTAAGGAACAGTTAATCTAGAGAGTCAAAAGAGTGTTTTTGTTTTCTGAATTAATGAAAGATATCACTATTGATTTGAGATGAGAAGGTAAATAGACATGGAAAATGTGATTGAAAGTCATAAACACAATTATTGTAGGTACATGGTATGTTTCTGTGTGAACATATTCAGTAGAGGAATACAATATGAGAAATTCCACAAATATGGTACATGTATAAGAAAACTCAGTTTTTAGAAAAAAATGTTGGAGCACCTGTGTTACTTGTGAATATAGTGAATATGGAAATTCTCTACTGACAATGTCTTCCTTACTCAGAAATAGAAAATTAATTTTAGATTAGCCTCACTGATTAGGAAGTGACTAACTCTACAGAGGATGAGATTGTTGACTGGCATCATCAATACAAGGGACATAAGTTTGAGCAAACTCCAGGAGCTCGTGAAGGAAAGGCAAGCCTGGCATGCTGCAGTCCTTGGGTTACAAAGAGCTAGACACAACTTAGCGACTGATATACTCTACTTAGGAAAGACAGGTGATATTAATAATGTTACATAGAGGTTCCTCAGTTTAAGGATGCCATACTCTGTCACAGACACTGAGTTAAGTAGAGGACATATGCTTAATGCATTGCCATTGGGCTCCAGGTTATCACTAGATAGAGAGTGCTAACCCATTCCTTGAAAGGGCTCTCTGTGTTCCCTTCCTTTACAGCCTCCCTCATTGGGTGAGCTGATCCCAAGGTATCTCTTTTTCTTTTATGTTCCACTTCCCACAGGTCTTTAATCAAGACAGACCAGAGAAGTAGAAAGTAGACCGCTTTTTCATGCTTAAATACTTCTGCAATACAAGGAATAATGCCTTGACTTTTCAGACGGGACAGAGTATATTTTAAATTTATTTGGAAATTAAATTCACGGGGTGTATCCACATTCTATAATGGTTGGAAATAAATGAAAGAAAAAGAAATTTACTGTTTGATTTTATCCTAAAAGTAAAGTTTTATGAGCACAATGAAATGTAGTAATGTAAGCAAAGAATGGTGGCTCAGATGGTTAAGAATCTGAGCAGGACACCTGGGTTTGACCTGGGTTGGGAAGATCCCCTGGAGAAGGGAATGGTTACCCAATCCAGTATTCTTACCTGGAGAGTCTCATAAACAGAGGAGCCTGGTGGCCTACAGTTCATGGGCTCACAAAGAGTAGGACACAACTGAGCGACTAACACACTTTTACTTTCACTAAGCAAAATCTTAATATAGTGCTTGACATAGAGTAAGTGCTCAAACAATATAGATGCTGAAGCTGGACTTACAGGATTCAGATCCCATCTATGTTCACTTCTTACTGGCTGTGTGACCTTGGGGAAGTTATTGAAACTCTCTGTGCCTCAGTTTCAATAATTAAAAAATGATAATAGTACTACTCACCGAGTTGTTCTGACAATTAAATGAGTGACTATGTAGAAAGTGTACAGAACTGTATGTGGCACACATGAGTTTTAGATGTGTGCTTTTATTTTGTGGTGGTGGTAGTTTAAGAAATCATATATTACTTTTTGTGTCACAAAGCAAAATAAAATGAAAATAATGTTAAATAAAAAAAATATATCAGAAATCTTTTACCTTCAGTAAGGTAGTGGTTATTCTTAATATGGAATAAGAATTTTCTCTATCAGTTCTGTATCTTCTGATTTTTTGAACCCATACATTTTATGACTTTATATTATTTTAGGTTTAAGAAAAGAAACTGTTGGATTTCAGATCATGTCCCCTCAAATCCAGCTAAATTCCACTGGCATTTTTTTCACACTGACAAATTTTTTATTATCATCTTGTTTAAATGAAAATATGACAACTAAATATATAGTATATTCTTCATGGTACTGAAATACAATTGGTTTAGATATTTAGAACCTTTAAATGAGAAAGTATGTATGAAAAATTAAGTAACTTATGATAGGAGTAACAGTTAAGCTATGAATTTCTTGTACAAATGAATTTCTTGTAGAATTTCACAGATTGAAACTTTAATACCAGGGACATATATTAAGTGTGATGCGTGATTTCTCAAATCATAGAAACCTTCCTTCTGAATTCATTTTCTCATGTATTACCTCATTAAGGATTCTGCCTCTAATGCCTACATTAAAACTCCATCATTGTTTTTTAAAATCTCAAACTGGAAATTAAAAACAATTTTATAGGAGATTTTTAGTAACATAATCTATCTAAGATTTTATCTGAGATGGATATGTGTCGAACTAGTCTCAGGGACTGCTGGCCCTGTCTCACCTATCCCAGAGGTCTGAGGTTATTTGCTTTCATTTTCAACCATTTCTTTAAATCTAATTTTTATTTTATATTGGAGTATAGTTGATTTACAATATTGTGTTAATTTTAGGTGTACAGCAAAGTGATTCAGTTATACATATACACATACCTTTTCTTTTAGGATTCTTTTCTTATTAAAAATTTTTATTGAAATATAATTGACTTTACAACATTATGTTAGTTCCAACTGTACAAAATAATGATATGATATTTCTATATATTACAAAATGTTCATCATGGTTAGTCTAGTTACCATTTGTCACCATATAAAGTTATTAAAGTATTATTTGACTAATTCCCCATGCTGCACATTTTTAAAAAAATTTAAATTTATTTTAATTAAGAATAATTGCTTTGCAGGATTGTGTTGGTTTCTGCCAAACATCAACATGAATCAGCCATAGGTATATGTATGTCCCCTCCCTCTTGAACCTCATGACTCATTTATTTTGTGACCAAAAGTTTTACCTCTTAATTTCCTTCACCTATCTCACTCACCCTTCCACCCTTCCCCCACCTCTTTGGAAGTCAACTGTTTTCTTCTCTGTGTCTATGAATCTACAACATTTTAAATTTTATATGCAAGGAGACATAGAAAGTTAGGTGGGGTGATAGATAAGTTCTGGGTATGCTCAAAGAATGTGTTAGTGTGCACTTGAAAATATTTTAGATTTGATGGGGAAACTGAATTGTAAAGTGACAGTTATGTTAAATATGTTATGTATAATGCACAGAGAAAATGTAGAATTTGGAGACCTGGGTTTGGGTCAGCTCTGTAGCTGTCTAGAGTGCCTCATCTGGATAGCTGTTTAACTGCTATGACTTAAAAAAAAAAAAAGTCCATAAAATAAAGGTATTATACTAGATCAGCATTTCCTAAATGGTGTTGTGATTACTAGCTCTGATTTCTAGTCTGTTATTAGACATTATTGATATAAAGATTCCATGGTCAAATATATTTATGAAATTGAAGAGGTTTCTTTGAGTTGATGTATATGTTAAGCTTTTCCCAAAGGGAGAAGACAACAAGCAGACTTTCTTAACTCATGTAACTACAGAACACTTTTTGGGAGTGATATGCTTTTTGGAATACCCTTAAGAACCCCATGGACAGAGGAGCCTGGCTGGCTACAGTCCATGGGGTCCAAAGAGTCAGACATGACTGAGCAACTAACAGTTTCACTTTGGGAACTCCTGAGTTAGATTACCTTATAGATATCTTCTGGGCTTCCCTGGTGGCTCAGAGGTTAAAGCGTCTGCCTCCAATGCGGGAGACCTGGGTTCGATCCCTGAGTCGGGAAGATCCCCTGGAGAAGGAAACGGTAACCCACTCCAGTATTCTTGCCTGGAGAATCCCATGGACGGAGAAGCCTGGTAGGCTACAGTCCACGGGGTCGCAACACAACTGAGCGATGGGACGGAACGGATAGATATCTTCTAATTTTGTTTTTGTTTCATTTGCTAATATACTTTTAGTTAAGTGTGGAATATAAGGCATAATTATTAATATTCTTGAATTCCTTGAAAAAATTCTATAATCAAAATTTCTGCTTTCTGTTTTCATTCATTGTCACAAGTCTCCACCCAGCTGGCATCTCTAATATAAAAATTTGGATATTACTAATTAACTTTTCAAATTAGGATTGTATTATTTTTGGTGTAAGGTAAATTATATTTATAAAATGCCATGAAAGGCAATTTCTTAACTTTTCATGCTTTTACTAAATGCATTAATATAATGAGATACTGTAAAAATTAAGCTAAAGATACAGTGTTACTGTGGAAAATAATTTTTTTTTCAGTCAGTGTTAAAATCTGAGAGATGGAGTACAGTTATTAAAGGAAATATAGCAAGGGAATCTCATTTGTGAAAATAAAACTATTGATAAGATAGAGGTAGAAATTTGAATTGGAAAAATTTACACAAAATTAAAAATTTGGTAAATAAGTTAAAAATCATCTTCATAGGCTAAAATAAAAGACTGAAATATATTCTAGAATCTGCTTTTAGATGATCTTTATCATCTCATCTATTGAGTCCTACTGGTCACTGGTATCACAATAAGATATTTTTGCTGACTCCACCCAAAGGGGCTTTTAAACTGGTTACGGGCATAGAACAGATACATGAAAGAAATGCATAATAGGCTCCAGTTTCATCCACCTCATTAGAACTGATTCAAATGTATTATTTTTAATTGCTGAGTAATACTCCATTGTAGTCTTTTGGACTCTGTGGGAGAGGGTGAGGGTGGGATGATTTGGGAGAATGGCATTGAAACATGTATATTATCATATGTGAAATGAATTGCCAGTCCATGTTCAATGCATGATACAGGATGCTCGGGGCTGGTGTACTGGGAAGAATCAGAGGGATGGGATGGGGAGGGAGATGGGAGAGGGGTTCAAGATGGGGAACACGTGTACACCTGGGGCAGATTCATGTCAATGTATGGCAAAACCAATGCAATAATGTAAAGTAATTAGCCTCCAATTTAAATAAATAAATTTAGAGAAAAAGAAAGAAATGCAGAACAGCATTTGTTGAGTTCCAAATTTTATGGTTATGGCAGAAATACTGAAAAGGCATTATGACTGATAGTTGGTATGTAAAAGTCGCTCAGTCCTGTCCGACTCTTTGTGACTCCATGGACTGTATAGTCCATGGAATTCTCCAGGCCAGAATACTGGAGTGGGTAGCCGTTCCCTTCTCCAGAGGATCTTCCCAACCCAGGGATAGAACCCAGGTCTCCCGCATTGCGGGCAGATTCTTTACCAGCTGAGCCACAAGGGAAGCCCATATAAATTAAGGACAATTCAAGTTGAAGGCTGACATTTGAAAGTGAGACCATTAGGTGTGGTTCCGGGGCAGCTCTGAAGAGCTCCAGCACCACAGTCCTTTATGTCAATGCAGAAAGGAATTCAGTGAGAGGCAAAGTGATAAAGAAGTGATTTATTAGAATAGGATGCTTGTAAGGTTCATAAGCAGACTGGCTAGGTTTGCACTGCCCCGAGTACTCAGTGGGTTACATTTTTATTATAAACAAAAGAAGACAGAGGAGGGGGTGAAGATCTCTTTCTTGAGTAGATGTCACCTTTCCACCATCAGTTCCTCCCCAGGTAGGGCAGGGAAGTTTTCTTGTCCCTATAAGATCAGGCCAGTACTCTCATAGCACTTTGGAAAAATATTTTCAGGTCCAATACAATCAGGGTCTTTCATTTTGAAAAGTCACCTTTCCATAAATGACTGTTTTTTTGTATGTACAGAGCATGTCTTGGATGCCATTAACTTGATGACATCATTGGGCAGATTGTAGGCCTTATTATCTATGGTGGTTTTATTTTCTGGAAGCACTGTGCAAAGAATATATCTTTGGAGCCAAATTTTGGGGGTCATTAACTCACTGAGCTTACTGAGCAGGATTAGGTCTCATGCCACCATTGTTTTATTGTTTTGGGTCATGTCTCATGCTTCTGTTGCATGGTTTTGCTGCTAAGCAAGTTAGCTAGATTTTATTGTTAGGCAGGCTAATTTTCCTTTGATGCAAAGTGTCTCGTTTTGCTTAATGAGTCAAGCAAGTCAACATTGTTTCAGAATTTTCCCATTACTTTCTTGAGTGATTATTAGTCTTTTTGTGGTCTCCCAAAGCCCCCTAAAGTTCTCTCTCTATTTACAATTTCTTAATGGGGTTTGTAAGCTAATTATTTGACTATCCCACTTTATCCCTACCAAAAGCAGAGAGAAGGGAAGGCATTGCAGGGTAAAAGGAGTGATGTGAGGAAGTAGACAGGAATTCTTGTGTCTTATAGGAAGCAATTCACAAATCATTTACGTCGAGACAAAAGACTTTGTACTTGAAAAAAAGAAGTGATATAAAGGGCTAGAAATGTAGGTAGGGAATTTGGTAAGCCTTAGAATCCTTCTATTTTCTCAAGCTTTAGTTCCGATTAAATTAAAGAAACCTGCTTAGAAGCAATTTTTGACCCAGTTAAGTTTTGAAATCCCTCCTGAGCTAATTGTGTATCCTACCATGAGTGATTGATGTCTCCTGAGGCTAATGGCTGAGGCATTGTTTCTCAGAGCAGGAATCTCTGACCCAGAACAACACATCTATGAATAGTGATTTGACCACCACAGAAGACCCTGTTTGTTAAATCCTCAGGATCCACAATCTTCCTGTGGCTTTTTTATTTTCAGTCTCTGCCTAATGTTCCCTTTTCAACAACATTTACTGAGTGCACCCTGTGCTCTCATAAAGATGATAATGTCTTTCTTCCTTTCCCAGCTGCACGAAATACTAAAGTTATATGATTTGGTTTTGTAGGAGAAATGATGTAGGGCCTGGGCAGTCATGGAATGGAAAAGTTTTAAGGACCACTGGGCTAGGGTAAGTTTTCATCATCAGTTCTCTAGAGGATTCATACAAGTAATACTTTTTTCTTTCCAAAGCCTTTTAAGATTTGGCTGGTCTATTCAGCACTGAGTTTCTCAGCACTGAGACCCTGATTACTTATGACCAGATGTAAATAGAAAAGTAAACGGTCTGTTTCTCTGAAGTACAGTTTAATATGATAATTTTCCAAAATGATTCAGTGTCTTAACAAAGCTAGCTAATTAGATACAATCTAGGTGGCTAAAACTCAACAATGACCAAGTTGAAGCATTCATGATAGCATAAAAATTATGGAGAAATTGCCTTGACATAATCATGGCCAATGGTTCCTAAATCTAAATTTCAAATGTAGACGTATACATCTAAATGTCTAAATCTTTCTCTTGTTCTCTTTCTCCAAACTCACATATCCAGTTATCTACCAGCATCTTACTTTGGATGTCACACATGCACTTCTAAATCAGCAGCTCTAGAGTCATGCTCGTCCTGCCCTGTGCATCACTCTGAGTGCTCCATGTCCTCGTGTGCCCCCACTAGCTACCCACCTGCTCAAACTGGAAATTTATGATTTATCCTAAATTCCCTCCCATCTCTTTCTCTACATCCAGTCAACAATAACCACATTCATATCTTATCCATCCCTTCCTATTCTCCCCAAATAATTAAGAGTCTTAAAATCTCCTGCCTTCTACTAACTTCTTTTCAAAATATTAACCGTGAAAAGATCTTTCTGTAACATGCAAATATCACAGTGTCATGCTGCAAATCAGAACACTTCAATTACACCCATCACCTATAAGATAAACGTCCCTGTAGCCAATTCAGTCATTATCTTCTAGTCCCTGCTCACCTGCCTAACCTCTTCTATTTTCTGCAATGTCACCTCTCCCCACACACCCTGCTAGCCTCCCATACCTCCTCCATCTCCACCAGCTGGGTAATTCTTTCTAAGTTTTGGTAGGCTGAAAAATGACCCCCAAAGACATCAGGTCCAATACTTCAAACCTGTAAATGTTACCTTATTTGGAAAAAGGGGTCTTTGGAGTATAATTAAATTAAGAATCTGAAGATGTGAAAGTGAAAGAAGTGAAGTTGCTCAGTCGTGTCCGACTCTTTGCGACCCCATGGACTTAAGCCCACCAGGCTCTTCCGTCCATGGGATTCTCCAGGCAAGAATACTGGAGTGGGTTGCCATTTCCTTCTCCAAGGGATCTTCCCAACCCAGGGATTGAACCCAGGTCTCCCGCATTGCAGGCAGACGCTTTAACCTCTGAGCCACCAGGGAAGCCCTAAGATAGGAAGGTTATACTGAATTAACGGAATAGACTCTAAGGGCAGTATACTCTGTAAGAGAGAGACAGAGAGAGATTTTATAGACACAGGGAAATTGCAAGATACTGATCTTGAAAAACGTAGTGATATGACCATAAGCCAAGGAATGTTGGCAATGATCAGAAGCTGGAAGAGGAAAGGGACACATTTACCCCAGAGCATGGCCCTGTGCACACCTTAATTTTTGCCCAGTGATAGGAATTTCAGATTTCTGGGCATCCAAAACTGTAAGAGAATATATTTCTATTCCTTAAATCACAAAGTGTGCGGTGGCTTGTTACAATAGCCATAGGAAACAAATACAACTCTTATTGAGTCCAGCCTTCTACTACTTGAGGCCCAACTGGCCAATCAATCCAGAGATGAGTTGTTGGAGCAAGGAATAGCAACTTTACTTGGAAAGCCTGTAGACCGAGAAGATGGTGGGCTAATGTCCCAAACAACCATCTTACCTGAGTAGAGTTCAGGCTTCCTTTATGCTAAAATGGGAGACGATATGGCTAGTTGTTGCAGACTTCTTGGTGCTAGGATCCTCTGCAGCTGTCTGTCTAGGTCTGGTCACAATGTTTCTATAAAACTCCAACAAGACAAATGCGATTCTCTGCTCTGCAACATTTTCTCTCTAAATGAATGGAAAAGTTATACCTTTAAAGGTCAGAGCCTTGAGAATGGGTTCTATATATTTCAGGCTCTAGCCGGCATTCTTTTACAAAACCAGCATGACTAAGCACAGGCAACAGAACACAAGGGTTAGAGCTAAAGGAGTAGATCTAATATGGGTTCATATTCTTTGAACAAACAAACAACAGGTTTGTTCATCCCTGTTATACAACTTATATTCCTGTTATTTCATGAATGTTTACTGCTCCAATATGTTATTTACTGTCAACCTGGGATGCCTCTTCTCTGTCTCTTTGTCTGAAAATTTCCTATTTATTTTTAGAGTTTAGTCTGTGAAGGCTTTTTCAACTCTCTCTGGAAAGTCAGTACTCTGTCCCACTGTGCCTACTGTTTGTTTGTTTTGTTCTTCCTTTTTAATATTCCTATATTTATTGTGGTAATATAAGACCTAGTATAGCTACCTCGGACTTTTTCAGGCAAGAATTCTGCACTGGGTTTCCATTTCATACTCCAGGGAATCTTCCTGACTCAGGGATTGAATTTGTGTTTCTTGTATCTTCTGCATTGGCAGGTGGATATTTTACCACTGCCCCACTGATGGGAATAGTAATGGTACTAATCTTATAGGTTTATTATGAGGACTGAATGAAATAATCCTATGTAAATATGGTATCTGTCAAATATTATGGGTCAAAAATGTTAGCTCCAACTAGAGAACTGTATTTTGTTTTCATAACTGTCTCTTAATGGAGTATAAACTCTTTGAAGGAAGGGAAAGTTATTTTTATTCCAAGTACCTGGCTAAAAGTTTAATTACTACTTAATGGGTAAATAAATAAAATGTGTCTTTTACCAAAGGTCTTGCTATTAAATCATTATTCTCCTACCTGGAACTCTCAAAATACCTAATCTGGTTTTCCTTAATTCTCCAAAAATGTGCCATTATAATTTTATATATAGAATTTCACAGCCTATTCACTCTCATCTCTATAGTGAAGTTCTTATGGATTCAAGACTCAGATGGTAATTCCCTACCTCTTGGTAGTGCCTTTAAGAATATTTTCCAACTTTATACATAATTTCAGAAATCCACATTTTCTTGCCTCTATTTCACTTTATACTGAGTTCAGAGGTAGGTCATCTGAGAAACTTAAAAAGTAATTTAATGTTTAGTTAAAGAAAACTTATTCATGTGTGCAGCTCATTTGTATGGCTTTGCAATCATAGAAGCCAAGAAATATAGAATTGTTCAGTTTTATTTAACAGAAGCAGTCAGGATTGCTGATTGCTAGAGAGTCTATCATCTGCCTCGGTCTCCATTTTATAGGACAAATTTGACATTTTTAAAAGTCTATCAAAAATGATTGGTTTCACTCATCAGAAAAATCTATTATTGTTGAAATCATCTTTGTGGAAATTCTCTTAAAATAATAATGGCCATTTTTCCCTGAGGAAGCTTAAATGCAGAGTTACTTTGTACTCCATACTATTGCAAATGCCTTTCAAAGAGAATGAAGTAGTTGAGAGGATGTCTTACATGATTGCTTTAAAGATCAGAGGTATACAGAAGAAATACTTGACAGACTGATGACTAGAATATAATCTTTAGCTTCGTTTAGTTGAATCTCCAGAAAACTCTGTTCATGAGAGAGTGTTCAAACTTCCTAAAACTATTTAGTAAAAGATATGATGTAATGGTGTGAGTTCATGTAATTTACTGTTGGAGGAATTATCCTTTTGTCTCCCTCTCTTTCTCTTTTTCTCTAACAACAAATGCTTTGCAGTGACTAAGTGTTATTCACATAATCTACTACCTAGCTGTCATCTGACATATACCTACTACCTAACAGACTGCCTGGCACATTGTTAGTCATTAGGAAAATGCAATTAAAAAAAGATAATAATAACTATTGCAAGGATGTGAAGAAACAAGCCTGCATGCTCTGTTGGTAGGAATTTAAAACTGCACACTTACTTTGGTGAAATTGTTTGGTGGTTTCTTAAACAGTTAAACATGCCTTTATCATATGACACAGCCGTTCAGCTCCCGGGGATCTATCCAAGAGGAATGATTCTATTCTTTGCTCATCATTGCCCTCTCTTGAGCTCCTTCCTCATCCCCTGTTCTAATCCCAACAACATAGTTATTTCCTTCTCTTTTTTTGCCCTGTCCTGGGTCAAAGTCATCCAGCCAAATTAAAGATCTACTTTAATCTTTAAATCTCCTAAAAGCATGAGGAGCTGCACACACAAATAAGTATTCTTTAGAAATTAGATGAGTAAAGTACAAAAGCATGAGGAGGTAGAGTTATTTTTATATACAGTAATAACTGGTTTGGTAATAAGTATCTATGAGAAAATTCGTAATTTTGAAAAAAAATTTTTGTGCTAGACATAGGTTCATTTTTTGGTTTCACAATTGTGGAATCACAGAATTTTATGATAAATCATACTTCAGAGATTGAAATGGCATGAAATAAGTATTAAAGCTACTGTACTGAGATGATTAGTGTCTCCTGCCCCAGAAATTAGTGTTTACTGAAGCTCCAGAATATGACTTATCTTGAAATATGGTCTTTGCGGATAATAATTAGTGAATATGAGTTCATATTGGAATAGGATAGATCTTAAATCCAGTATGACTTGTGTCTTTATAACAAGAGGAAAGATACACACATGGAAAGGGGCTGTTTGATGATGGAGGCAGATTGGGGTAATGCCAGTGTAAACCAAGACAGCAAGGATTGTTGGTATTGTGAGAATTAAAATGCAAGGAAGATTTCTCTAAAGCTTTTAGAGGAAGCATCATCCGACTGACACCTTGACTTCAAACTTCTAATCTCTAGAACGACGAGAGAATAAATTTCTGTTGTTTTTTCAATTTTCTGTTGTTTCTACTGAATTGTGGTTCTTTGTTATGGTAGTGCTAGGCAGCCAATACACCTACATGTATTGAAAATACCAACATACATGTTTATTCATATCCGGAAGTTTATTAAAGATTTGTTTGGCAAGGATTTTTCTGCCATAAAATTTATTTCGTAGCTAAACTTGGAGCCCAGCAACTCATATTTCAGAGATGCCTTGCATCTATTTAAACTGATGTCAAATACTTCCCAGAGTCAAACCGTGTTGATTATAGACACTTACAAAAAGTTAAGTAATTTAGAAGGTTGGTGAGAAAGTTCTCTATAATTGAGTGGTAGGATTGAAGGAGTCTATGATTTTCAACACACACAAAAAAATGTATGCCATGTGTTATGTGCAAAGCATATGTGTTTTGTCTTAAACCATTTTAAGGTGTTAAAGGTGTCATATAGGGACATTTTTTGTATATATTAATACATACAATGGTTTGTTATTCAGCAATGAAAAATAATGAAGTCCCTATATTTTATGCTGTAATACATGCTGTAATATAGATGAGTCCCAAAAACATTATGTTAAGTAAAATAAGTCATGGATGGTCATATAATGTTAGGGATGTTTTTAATCCAAGTAGATTTATTTGAAATCTTCCTTTAATAGGAGTTAATGCGTGGGATCATAAAGTTAAAGGAATGATCTTGGAATGCTTAGCTAGGCTACGGCAGTGCTAATTTGTTAAATTGAACAACCATAGTTTTTTGTTTTCTAAAATCACTTGATACACGATACTATTGATAGAATTTCTCATTTTCTGAAAAATAGATTTTGTGTATTTCAGTATTTGAAGTGAGGTATTCATCTCATTAATTTTTACTTTTTGCTAGGAAAAGAATATAAAATACACCAGCACATAATCCTTACCACATCATTTACTAATGACCCCAGACCAGATGTTCATCAGAGTTTGTCAAGGTAGTCATACCTATTGCATTAGGGAACAAACTTGTTAAAGTCTTTCTAACTATATGTCCTGTGTTGTACTGGCAGCTCTATCACAACAGTTTGGGAACTCTTAACTTAAAATATTTCCAACAAAGCCAAATATTGCCAAGAATCAAGTTTCAGTTTACAAAGACCTTCCATTTGGATTTCATGAAGTCATTATCTCATTTTACTGTCATATGAGTTATGTATTAGTATCTCCATTTCACAGTTGAGTAAATTTAAGGCTAATTGTGTTATGTGACTTGCCCAAGTGGTGGAGCTATTATTTGAGTCTGCACCCAAGTCTGCACCAAAATCAATATGCTCTTTCAGGAATAACATATTGCTTTACTTTATTTGGATTGAGTTTTAAAGCTTGTTTTTAAAGTTGCTAGACTTTATGTAAAATATAGAATATAATATTGACTCTTCTATTTATTAACTGTATACAGTTAACCCAGTACTCTTAACCTCAACTTTACCTGTAGTAATCATGTAACTTTATAGTTTGTTGTTTGCCACTCATAAGAAGCACTTTACAGCTACTGATTCATTGACTCTTTATAACCCTATGAGGCAGATAAATGTCTCTATTTACACATGAGGAAAATGAGATTCAATGAGTTTAAATAAATTGTCCAAAGTCACAAACTACTCAGTGACGGAGCATGGACTTTAACATCAAAGCTTGTGTGCTGTGCTTCCTTTCTGTGAAGCAGAGATGAATAATAGTCATGCAGCCTGGTTGTTTACATAAACGGTGATGTATATATAGGCACTAGAAAGGACTAAAGAGAGATTAGTCATTAGGAATAAGAATGCTTTACTTTAACTGTGGGGAAATGTCAGGGTAGGCAGTTTCCTTATACTAATTTCTATGGAATTTAACTGCTATTGTCACATCCTAATTCCACTGATAAATTTATTGAAATATTCTTTGAAGCAAGATGTGGATTTTGCCTCATTTAACAAATTAAACTAACTGTAAATGTTGTCTCCTACTAGTTTAGCGATTCCTGTTTTTTAATTACTTCTTGATCATTTGAATTGCTCTCAGTGAGGATCATTTGTTGAAGTCGATTAGTGTTTTCTTTTATTAATGTACTAGTATTTGCATGAGAAGAATTCTTAAATATTTTAAGAGTAAATTATTTGCTATAGTGTGGTATTTATTGTGGAGAACATCTATTCCTTTTTGATGCCTCAGTTCAGTCAGTTCAGTTCAGTCGCTCAGTCGTGTCCGACTCTCCGCGACCCCATGAATCACAGCACGCCAGGCCTCCCTGTCCATCACCAACTCCTGGAGTACACTCAAACTCATGTCCACAGAGTCGGTGATGCCATCCAGCCATCTCATTCTCCGTCGTCCCCTTCTCCTCCCGCCCCCAACCTTTCTCAGCATCAGAGTCTTTTCCAGTGAGTCAACTCGTCGCATGAGGTGGCCAGAGTATTGCAGTTTCAGCTTTAGCATCAGTCCCTCCAATGAACACCCAGGATTGATCTCCTTTAGAATGGACTGGTTGGATCTCCTTGCAGTATAAGGGACTCTCAAGAGTCTTCTCCAACACCACAGTTCAAAAGCATCGATTCTTCGGCGATCAGCTTTCTTCACAGTCCAACTCTCACATCCATACATGACCACGGGAAAAACCATTGCCTTGACTAGACGGACCTTGGTTGGCAAAGTAATGTCTCTGCTTTTTAATATACTATCAAGGTTGGTCATAACTTTCCTTCCAAGGAGCAAGCGTCTTTTAATTTCATGGCTGCAATCAGCATCCGCAGTGATTTTGGAGCCCCAAAAAATAAAGTCTGACACTGTTTCCACTGTTTTTCCATCTATTTCCCATGAAGTGATGGGACCAGATGCCATGATCTTTGTTTTCTGAATGTTGAGCTTCAAGCCAACCTTTTCACTCTCCTCTTTCACTTTCATCAAGAGGCTTTTGAGTTCCTCTTCACTTTCTGCCATAAGGGTGGTGTCATCTGCATATCTGAGGTTATTGATATTTCTCCCAGCAATCTTGATTCCAGCTTGTGCTTCTTCCAGCCCAGCGTTCCTCATGATGTACTCTGCATATAAGTTAAATAAGCAAGGTGACAATATACAACCTTGACGTACACCTTTTCCTACTTGGAACCAGTCTGTTGTTCCATGTCCAATTCTAACTGTTGCTTCCTGACCTGCATACTAACCATTCATTAATGAGAAGATTTTAGGTATTCTTCATAAATTATCTTATTGGGCTTCTGAATTTCAAGCATTTCTCAATAAGACACAAAATTCTGAATTGCACAGTTCTGGCTGCTGTTATCTATATTTGGTCTCTGACAACCAAAGTTAATGTCTTCTTTGATAACTGTCATGCCACTTCCCTTGATGAGGACTTCCTTAGTCTACCTCCTTTTCTTCCTCGTCATCTTTTTTTCTTCTCTTGTGCCCATACTCCTCCACATCTTGTTCTGTGGTTCAGCCTTTTGTAATATCAAACTAATCTGATATTACAAAATCTCATCTCTAATTTCTTGCCAAGAATAAAATGAAAAATAATTCTTTTCGCTTTTTACCCCATTTTCAATTTCTCTTCAGACATTAGGTCACATACCTTCTTTGAGTTGTGGGGTAAATGCTGCTGCTAAGTCACTTCAGTCGTGTCCGACTCTGTGCGACCCCATAGACGGCAGCCCACCAGGCTCCGCCATCCCTGGGATTCTCCAGGCAAGAACACTGGAGTGGGTTGCCATTTAAATAGCAAAACGAAATTCCCTCACCACTGAGTGATCAGTTTTCTTCCATTTGGAATTTTGTCATGACAGGACCATTCCCTTCGAACTATAATACTTTAAAAATCATATTCACATGCTTCTAGTTGTCACGATGTAAAGCATCTCCTTGATTTACATCACGCACCAGGCTGGTTCTAATCACAGAGTTTTGTTAAAATAAACAGAGCTGAAACCTCTCAGATAGGGAAAGCCTGCTCATAATCATAAAGCCACCATCTATTACTAAGAACAGAGGGAGAGTCTTAAGGCATAATATCATGCTCTTCTTATTCAGAGAGGTCCTTTGGAAATGTGAACCCATTTTTCAGTCCATTTGATGTAAGTTTAAATAACTGTACACATTTTTGCTCTATTTATGGAACGTCATCATGTATATGAGGGTCTATATTCCAGTTGTGTGGGGGAAGCAAGACTCACTGGCTTTGACTAGGACTGTATTATGCCTCTTTCTCCCCAACAACCACCATCACGTTTGTGCCACCCTTCAGATGTGGGCCTTGAATAGTGAAGCTGAAAATTACTCCTCACCCTTGAGCATGGAGAGAACAATACCAAAAGGGACCAAAGTAGCAATTCTAAACGTTTTGGGGATATGGCACTTCTACACACTTAAGAATGTTCCACGCTGAGCGAAAAATAGTTACTCCTGAAACGACTTGTTGTTGGATTGATGAATAATTTTAAGCACTGTGCTGCAGTGTGAAAGGAAGGTTCACCAAGAACAGATTTCATATATAAGAATAGATTATTATTTTAACCAACACAAAATATATGAAAATAACATTTGTTATGTGTCTGAAAACTGTAGTCATGGTTACTTTGACCGTAAGAATATATTTTCTCTTCTCTTTATCCTGGAAAGAAATTAAAACATCTGTTTCTGAGATTTTAGAACAATAAATAGCATTAATTTTCATTCCAATTCAAGCATAAGTATTTATATCAAATGAGATAATTTCTTCAGCAAAATGTTTCTAAAAGGAATTTTAATAATTCTCTGTGATTTCTTTGGGACTAGTTCTGCAAAGTCATTGGAACAATAACTGCTGCTGCTGCTAAATTACTTCAGTCATGTCCGACTCTGTGCAACCCCATAGACGGCAGCCCACCAGGCTCCACCGTCCCTGGGATTCTCCAGGCCAGAACACTGGAGTGGGTTGCCATTTCCTTCTCCGGAACAATAACTAGCCATCATATAATAAGATCAGAATTATAGGTTTTATGGATTCAACTACTGTTTATATCCAATATAAATTATTTAACCAGCTTTTAAATATATATTGGCTATACAGAACAGTATTAGTGCTATGAAAGATACAAAATAAAAGAAAAAAATTAGAAGGGACCTGAAAAGTCTTGAACTCTAAGAGGAAATATATTTCTAGAGTACAACATTGAATTTACAATAATTTGTTCAGTTTGTATGTTAAATACAAAGACAAGTCAAAGTAAGAAAATAAACATTTATTTAGAATCAGGGTAATCTCCAAAAAGTTGGAGATTTTAAGTCTATTTTGTTCAGAATATTGTTTCTCTGATTACCACAAAAATACATGTTCATTGAAGAAAATTTGAAAAAAAAATTGCCTATAAACACCCTGAAATAAACATTGCTTCAGTGGATTTAGCTAACGCTTTGTCTTTTCCCTGTAGCTATTTTCTTCTTGGAACATTCTTCCCAACCCTCTTCATCTGCCTGTTTCTTGCTCATCGTTCAGAATCTTATTTTCAATGGCACTTGTCCTCAAAAATGTTTTCAAACGTCCTACCTGAAGTCCTCTGCTAATATGCTCCTGTTTAATCTCTGGGTTTCCTCTGCATTCTTGAAATATTTATCATCCTGGACTCTGGTGTATGCTGGGAATACAGTGACAAACATGACATACAGGATCTCTACGATAATGGAGTTGGCAATTTTAATGGAGACAGCTAAGAAACAAACAAAAATGAATGTACACATATAATTTTGTTGTAGTTACATGTAAATGTATATTCCTTACTAGACTACCAACCCCATGGGGTGAGAACAATGACTGTTTGGTTTAGAGAACTTAGTAAGTAAATGTATGTGTGTTTTAAATGAATGGACACTGAAGGAATGAACAAATAAGTTAATCTTTTTGTGTGCTTTCTCAAGATATTTCATTGTACATAAATATTAATATATGATCAGGCTACCCAAGATGACTGTTCTCTTGTTTTCTGTACATCCCCTGCTTGACCAGTTCCTGCCTCAAGTACACCCCACTCACATGACTGACCCTCCTACATGCTTGCCCCAGGCCCAAAGGAATAATCTAGCTTTAGATAAGAACTCTCCACTATGCTTAAAAGGATGGTGAGAGGCATGCTGCTCTGCTGGTTTCCCTGATAACCGCCAACCTAAAATCAACTCCTCTACAACTAGTAATTACCCCTGTCCCTAGGAGCAAAGACTGCTGCCATGTCTTGTCTGCCTTCTGCCATGTCCTGTCTGCCTTCTGCCATATACAGTGAGGTGTTTCTCCAGGACCTTGCTTCAGACATGCAAGATTCCCCATTAAACTATTATGTCTCTGTTGCTGACTCTCAGCTCTTTTCTTCTGTCTTGAAGCTGGGCAGGTACAGGCCTTCTAATCCTGCATGGTTCATCCCAATCACAAACATACAGTTTTCATATATACTCAAAATTAGACTCTTTTGATGAATACGTAGTATACTTTTTCCACTTAATATTATGTCTTGAACATACTTTTATGTGAATAAACATTTTAATGTGATCAAATATTTTAGTCTGGCATTTCACATGATGTATTCTGCATAGAAGTTAAATAAGCAGGGTGACAATATACAGCCTTGATGTACTCCTTTACCAATTTTGAACCAGTCTGTTCTATGTCTGATTCTAGTTGTTGCTTCTTGACCTGTTTCTCAGGAGACAGGTAAGGTGGTCTAGTATTCCCATTGCTTTAAGAATTTTCCACAATTTATTGTGACCCACACAGTCAATAATTATAGCATAGTAAATGAAGTAGATGTTTTTCTGGAATTCTCTTGCTTTCTCTATGATCCAACAGATATTGGCAATTTGATTCCTATGCCTTTTCTTTGCATAATATTTAATTGTAAGAGTATACTAGAGTGATTTTTTAAAAATCATCCTCTATTGAGATTATTTTCACTCTTTTCCTGACTCAAACTACACAGTCATTTAGATTGTTGACAGTAGTTTACTGTTATGAATTATGTTCTGATGAACACATTTATGCATAAATCCTCTATCTTTGATTTTATTTCCTTAGAAAAGTTGAATCACTGAACAGAAGTAACTATCTTTTTAAGGCTTTTATAGTTCAGTTCAGACACTCAGTCATGTCCAAATCTTTGTGACCCCATGGGCTGCAGCATGGCAGGCTTACCTGTCCATCACCAACTACCGGAGCTTACTCAAACTCATGTCTGTTGAGTCAGTGATGCCATCCAACCATCTCATACTCTGTCATTCCCTTCTCTTCCCACCTTCAATCTTTCCCAGCATCAGGGCCTTTTCCAATGAATCAGCTCTTCACATTGGGTGGCCAAAGTATTGGAGCTTCAGCATCAGTCTTGAATATTCAGGACTGATTTCTTTTAGGATTGACTGGTTTGATCTCCTTGCAGTCCAAGGGACTCTCAAGAGTCTTCTCCAGCACCACAGTTCAAAGCATCAGTTCTTCGGTTCTCAACTTTCTTTATGATCTAACTCTCACATTCATACATGACTACTGGAAAAACCATATTTTGACTATACAGACCTCTGTCGATATATATATTGACTTTTATATATGTTGCCAAATTGTATTACAGAAAGGTAAGTTACAGTTTATTAAGAGAAAATTTACATAATTTCATTAGGTTTTTTTTTAACTCAATAACATTTTAATGAAGTTACTATGTAATATAGGCTTGGATTGTTTTATTTTTCATCGTTCCTCCACAACACTTTCCAGCAGCATTTCAACTTCTCCTATCTCTTGAGATAAACCATTTTATTAAAATTATCTTTTACTATTCAAAATATTATTTTATTTTAAGATTTTTCCTTATTTTTTAAAATTAATTTTTATTGGATTTTCATTAGATTTTGAAACTCGCAATAGATGTGACCTCTAGGATTGACTAGTTTGATCTCCTTGCAGTCCAAGGAACTCTCAAGAGTCTTCTCCAGCACCATAATTCAAAAGCATCAATTCTTTGGCGCCCAGCCTTCTTTATGGTACAACTCTCACATTCATACATGGCTACTGGAAAAACCATAACTTTGACAATATGGACTTTTGTCAGCAAAATGATGTCTCTGCTTTTTAATACACTGTGTAGGTTTCTTGTCAGAGCTTTTCTTCCAAGGAGCAAGTGTCATTTAATTTCATGGCTGCAGTCACTGTCCTCAGTGATTTTGGAGCCCTAGAAAATAAAATCTGTCACTGCTTCCAATTTTTCCTCTTCTATTTGCAATGGAGTAATCTCTGATGCTGGGAAAGGTTGGGGGCGGGAGGAGAAGGGGACGACCGAGAATGAGATGGCTGGATGGCATACCGACTCTGTGGACATGAGTTTGAGTGAACTCCGGGAGTTGGTGATGGACAGGGAGGCCTGGCGTGCTGTGATTCATGGGGTCGTGGAGAGTCGGACACGACTGAGCAACTGAACTGAACTGAACTGAACTGAATCTTAGTTTTTTGTTCCTAGTTTTTGAATGTTGAGTGTCACGCCAGCTTTTTCATTCTTCTCTTTCACCCTCATCAAGAAGCTCTTTAGTTCCTCTTCATTTTCTGCCATTACAGTGGTGTCATCTGCATTATCTGAGGTTGATATTTCTCCCAGGAATCTTGATTCCAGCTTGTGAGTCATCCAGCCTGGCATTTTGCATGATGTACTCTGCATAGAAGTTAGATAAGCAGGGTGACAGTATACAGCCTTGACATACTCCTTTCCCAGTTTGGAATCAGTCCTTCATTCCATGTCCAATTCTAATGGTTGTTTCTTGACCTGCATACAGGTTTCTCAGAGACTGGTAAGGTGGTCTGGTATTCCCATCTCTTTAAGAATTTTCTACAGTTTGTTGTAATCCACAGAGTCTAAAGCTTTAGTCTAGTCAATGAAGTGGACATTTTTCTGGAATTCTTGTGCCTTTTCTGTGATCTAACAGATGTTGCAAATTGATCCCTGGTTCCTCTGCCATTTTCTAAATCCAGCTTGTACATCTGGAAGTCCTAGATTCACATACTGCTGAAGTCTAGCTTGAAGGATTTTGACCATTACTTTGCTAGCATGTGAAATGAGTGCAATTATCTGGTAGTTTGAACAATCTTTGGCATTGCCCTTCTTTGGGATTGAAACAAAAACTCAACTTTTCCAGTCCTGTGACCACTACTAAGTTTTCCAAATTTGCTAACATATTGAGTACAGCACTTTAACTGTTATCGTGTTTTAGTATTTTAAATAGTTCAGCTGGAATTCTGTCTACTCCACTAGCTTTGTTTGTGGTAATGCTTTCTAAGGCCTACTTGACCTCACACTCCTGGATATGAAGGTGGCTCTAGATGAGTGACCACACCATCATGGTTATCCTGGGTCATTAAGACCCTTTTTTGTATAGTTCTTCTTCATTGTATTCTTGCCACGTTTTCTTCATCTCTTCTGCTTGTATTAGGTCCTTGCCATTTCTGTTTTTTATTATGCCCATCTTTGCATGAAATGTTTCCTTTTTATCTCCAATTTTTTTGAAGACATCCCTACTCTTTCCCATTCTATTGTTTTCCTCTATTTCTTTGCATTGTTCAGTTAAGAAGGCTTTCTTATCTCTTCTTGCTATTCTCTGGAACTCGGCATTCAGTTGAGTATATCTTTACCTTTCTCCTTTGCCTTTTGCTTCTCTTAACTTTTCTCAACTATTTGTAAGTCCTCCTCAGACAATCACTTTGCCTTATTGCATTTCTTTCTCTTTAGGATGGTTTTGGTCACTGCCTCCTCTGTTACAATGTTACAAAACTCTGTCCATTATTCTTCACGCATTCTGTCTACCGGATCTAATACCTTGAATGTATTTGTCACCTTCTATATATTCATAAGGGATTTAATTTAGGTCATACCTGAATGGTCTAGAGGTTTTCCCTGCTTTCTTCACTTTAAGCCTGAATTTGAAATCAGGAGCTCATGATCTGAGCCACAGTCAGCTCCAGGTCTTGTTTTAGCTAACTGTATAGAGCTTCTCCATTTGGCTGCAAAGAATATAATCAATGTGATTTTGGTGCTAACCATCTGGTGATGTCCACGTGTAGAGTCATCTCTTGTGTTTATGGAAGAGGGTGTTTGCTATGACCAGTGTGTTCTCTTGACAAAACTCTGTTAGCCTTTGCCCTGCTTCATATCAACAATAAATTGTATCAATAAGAAATGCATGTGTTATTAATATATCTTAGAGTGAAGAGGGATAGGTTTGGGAATCTTGAGACAGGTGAATGCCAGATAAGAGAATTTCAAAATTTTAAAATAGATGTTTAGAAGCCCTTGTAGGATTTTGAGGAAAAGGATAAAAGTGTCTCTGGAGGCAAACATATCTTAACTCAAAGTAGTAACTTGGTGACTTTAAGCACTTGAGTTTACTGACTTAAATTTCAGCTGTGTTTCACTCACCTTTCAAGAACTTAAGGATACTGGATATTTTTCTGGTTCTCTGTCTCATACTAATGCAACTGGGATATTTGTGGGAGGCTCTTTCGAGTCCTCACTGCTCAAATCCCTCTCTGAACCATTTTTAACTCACTGCATGGGTGCTCGATTTTGGACATTGCCTCCCTCCTCCTCCTTTCCTCCCTCCCTCCTCCCACTTCCTTCCTTCTTTCCTTTCTTCCTTCCATAGCTTGTATTTATTAACAGCAAGCTCCAATACTTTGGTCACCTGATGTGACGAATCAACTCATTAGAAAAGACCCTGATGCTGGGAAGATTGAAGGCAGGAGGAAGGGGATGACAGAGGGTGAGATGGTTGGATGGTATCACCGACTCGAAGGACATGAGTCTGAGCAAGGTCCAGGAATTGGTGATGGACAGAGAGGCCTGGCATGGTGCTGTCCATGGGGTCACAAAGAGTCAGACACGACTGAGTGACTGAGTTGAACTGATGATTTTGTAAAGCAGCCTTGAACCCTGGTCATTCTGATTCTCAAGAGCAGTGTGTTCTGAGGACAGCTTCCTGTAGCTCTCTCTTGAATTCCACTGGTGTGTACACCTTGATGATGTTGTGGTACTGGCCTTTTGGAGGCATGTGATCTGGCCTTTCCCTCTCAAAGAGGAATAGACTGGGGTCCCATTTGATGGTATCCACATGTAGTTCCCTGGGATGCAAGTTGCAGCTCCTTCAGTGCTTCCTGCTGGGCCTCAAGCATGGACCCAATGACCTCCCTCTCCATCCCGTACTCTCCCTGCTTATACAGGGACCACTTCTTCACAAGCTGAGCTCTCATCTCGTCTCTTCAGAGAGCAGTTTCCCCTGAGACTGCTATTTCACTTTATCCAAGAGCTCACAGGGATAATAAAATCCACAAAGGGAATTAGCTCCTGGCTAGGCTTTCTTCTTTTTCAAATGGTCTTTTACTGCTTGGTCTTTTTAAAGATTTAGCTACTTCTTTCACAGAGGTTCTGCTCTCATGGGAACAAGTTCTGAGACGATCAACAATGAAGCTTTCTGATAAGTGTCTCCAGTCTGTGTCTGCCAAATCCCAAAGCATCCATGGTCTTTAGGTTGCTTCCAGGCATGCATTCATTTGCATTCAGGGCCCACATGCCCCACACAGAGATTCCGACATAGCATTTCTTTAAGGAGAGTCTATATGTTTCTCGTTTGTACTAGGGAAAACGAGGAATAAATTTCACTGACCGGAGATTTCCCTAATCTTATCTGATAGACAGTGATAAAATAGGCAGGGAAATGGAAGGCATCATAATTTAGGGGGGATGAAAACATCCATTAGTATAATATTTCAAAACTATTGTCTCTGTTACATTATTATTAGATGTGGCATTTAACGGAGAAGGTGATGGCACCCCACTCCAGTATTCTCGCCTGGAAACTCCCATGGGTGGAGGAGCCTGGAAGGCTGCAGTCTGTGGGGTCACTAAGAGTCAGACACGACTGAGCGACTTTCACTTTTCACTTTCATGCATTAGAGAAGGAAATGGCAACCCACTCCAGTGTTCTTGCCCGGAGAATCCCAGGGACGGGGGAGTCTGGTGGGCTGCCATCAATGGGATCGCACAGAGTCGGACACGACTGAAGTGACTTAGCAGCAGCAGCAGCAGCAGTGGCATTTAAGAAAGTTTATCATGGCACTAAACTCAAGGTGAGCTGAGCATGAAGAGAGCCTGGAAGCAGGTTATACACTACCTGCTTACCTCCTGGCAGCCACTTAATTACAGTATGATAGGCTCCCCCGTAGGAAAGTTCTTGAAAATCCAATATAGCTTGTAATTTCTCTGGGGAAAAAAAAAAAACACCTCAAAATATAATTTTTAGTGAGAGTTGGCTTCAAGTATTATCTTTATATACAAAAGATTAAAATTTTTTTCTCAACACAAATTTCTGGCAGTGCTCTATTAATCGTCATAAACTTTTTCCCAGAGTTCAGAAATCTTTTTAGAAAGAAGGGAGAAAATAGATATTTTTCCTCTGTAGAATGTAAATGAATTTTTGGTATAAATCATGTGGATTTATATCAAATAACTAAGCAGTTTATTAATTCTAGGAGTGTTTAGCTCAAAGCATATTATGTGCACTGTAATTTATCTCAAAGACTCAGTAGTAGCCTTCTGATTTTTCCTTTTTCCAGAGCTTAAACTTCAGATTAACTTTGCATTGTTTCATTTTATTTATCCTTCATATTTCAAGATTTTCTTCACAATAAACATGTTAGGCAATATATTATAATATCTGATCCAGTGTACCTTGTACACCTGTGTTACAGACCACTATTCTTGGCCTCCTTAATCAATAGAAGTTGATCAGAGGCAGGACAAAAAATGCAGGCAAGGTTTTACTGGGTCCCTTTCAGCAACAGTGGAGAGCAAGAACAAACAACAGTTTCCCTTGCTGGCGTGCTCCTGAGCGGGGGCATGAGTTGGTTCCAGGGGTCAGGCTGGAGGGGTGGCTTAGGTGGTTTGCCCACCCCTCAATGTGCAGGGGGCATGTGCAGTACCCTACTTTTGCTTCAGACTCTTTTGAAGTGACAGTGGTGTTTTGGTTTCTTAGTACCTTTTGTCCAGAATTTGTCCTAACTGCACATGCATGCAGTTCATTTTAGTCCCGTACAGTTTGTATTTTGTTGCTCAAGGAGAGTTGTGTCCAAGTGCAAGCACTGCAGCAAGGATCCCAGGTCCCAGGCCTGACTCACTTGTGCTGAAGATATATTTGGTTCTCCTCATTCCCTCTCCTGCTCTGGTGTCTACAACACTTTAATCTTTTCATTCTTTCCTTTACTGCGTGACTAGTTGACTTCTCTTTATCCTTATAGTCCCTGAATATTGATATTCACCACAATTCTATCCCATAGATTCAAGTATTTTTAACCTAGATATTTCTCCTGAACTACAATGTGCTTAGTCACTCAGTTGTGTCTGACTCTTTGCAACCCCATGGACTGTAGCCTGCCAGGCTCCTCTGTCCTTGGAATTCTCCAGGCAAGAATATTGGAGTGGGTTGCCATTTCCTCCTCCAAGTGATCTTCCCAACCCAGGGATTGAACCCAGGTCTTCCACATTGCATTTCTTTTTTACCATTTGAGGCACCAGGGAAGCCCTCCTGAGCTATAGATCCCATTTAAAACTACTTACTGTATCAGCATCTTGGTCTGGATACATCAGAAGTGCCTCATGTTGCAGCATATCCAAATGTGCTAATTTTCCCCCCTAAATTGCCTTGAAGCATCATCATCCACCCTTGCTGCTGCTGCTGCTAAGTCACTTCAGTCGTGTCCGACTCTGTGTGACCCCAGAGATGGCAGCCCACCAGGCTCCCCTGTCCCTGGGATTCTCCAAGCAAGAACACTGGAGTGGGTTGCCATTTCCTTCTCCAATGCATGAGAGGTAAAATGTGAAAGTGAAGTCGCTCAGTTGTGTCCAACTCTTAGCGACCCCATGGACTGCAGCCTACCAGGCTCCTCTGTCCATGGGATTTTCCAGGCAACAGTACTGGAGTGGCTTGCCATTGCCTTCTCCGTCATCCATCCTTATGAAGCTAGAATACTTATCATTTTCTGTGATGGGCTGTTTTCATGGCCTTTGCACTAATTTAGCACTCATTTTCTCTTTGTTGTTATTTAGTTGCTAATTTGTGTCCAACTCTTTTGTGACCCCTTTGACTCTAGCCCACCAGGCTCCTCTGTCCTTGGGATTCTCTAGGCAAGATACTGGAGTGGGTTACCATGTCCTCCTCCAGGAGATATTTCTGGCCTAGGGATCAAACCCAGGGTTCCTGCATTGGCAAACTGAACCACCAGGGAAATCCTTGAGGTCACAAATTTAAAAAGGTTGTTAAATACATAAGTTTGATTCACTAAACTAAAAAATAGAGACTGAAAGCTATATACAAGTTTAGAGATGAATGGTATACATTTTAATGAGCAATAATGAGCATTATAATCAGTTGATCATTCAGTTCAGTTCAGTCGCTCAGTAGTGTCCGACTCTTTGCGACCCTATGAATCACAGCATGCCAGGCCTCCCTGTCCATCACCAACTCCCGGAGTTCACTCAAACTCATGTCCATCGAGTCAGTGATGCCATCCAGCCATCTCATTCTCTGTCATCCCCGTCTCCTCCTGCCCCCAATCCCTCCCAGCATCAGACTGTTTTCCAGTGAGTCAACTCGTCGCATGAGGTGGCCAAAGTATTGCAGTTTCAGCTTTGGCATCAGTCCTTCCAATGAACACCCAGGATCGATCTCCTTTAGAATGGACTGGTTGGATCTCCTTGCAGTCCAAGGAACTCTTAAGAGTCTTCTCCAGCACCACAGTTCAAAACCATCAATTCTTCGGCGATCAGCTTTCTTCACAGTCCGACTCTCACATCCATACATGACCACGGGAAAAACCATTGCCTTGACTAGATGGACCTTGGTTGGCAAAGTAATGTCTCTGCTTTTTAATATACTATCTAGGTTGGTCATAACTTTCCTTCCAAGGAGTAAGTGTCTTTTAATTTCATGGCTGCAATCAGCATCCGCAGTGATTTTGGAGCCTCAAAAAATAAAGTCTGACGCTGTTTCCCCATCTATTTCCCATGAAGTGATGGGACCAGAAGCCATGATCTTTGTTTTCTGAATGTTGAGCTTCAAGTCAAACTTTTCACTCTTCTCTTTTACTTTCATCAAGAGGCTTTTTAGTTCATCTTCACTTTCTGCCATAAGGGTGGTGTTATTTGCATATCTGAGGTTATTGATATTTCTCCCAGCAATCTTGATTCCAGCTTGTGCTTCTTCCATCCCAGCGTTCCTCATGATGTATTCTGCATAGAAGTTAAATAAACAGGGTGACAATATACAACCTTGACGTACTCCTTTTCCTATTTGGAACCAGTCTGTTGTTCCATGTCCAGCTGTAACTGTTGCTTCCTGACCTGCATACAGGTTTCTCAAGAGGCAGGTCAGGTGGTCTGGTATTCCCATCTCTTTCAGAATGTTCCACAGTTGATCGTGATCCACACAGTCAAAGGCTTTGGCATAGTCAATGAAGCAGAAATAGATGTTTTTCTGGAACTCTCTTGCTTTCTCCAAGATCCAGTGGATGTTGGCAATTTGATCTCTGGTGCCTCTGCCTCTTCTAAAACCTGCTTGAACATCTGGAAGTTCATGGTTCACATATTGCTGAAGCCTGGCTTGGAGACTTTTGAGCATGACTTTACTAGCATGTGAGATGAGTGCAATTGTGCGGTAGTTTGAGCATTCTATTTCCCTTAGTTTCAGTGTCATGGCTGTGTATTTATTTGCTTTTTCAAAGGTAATATTCATACTGAGAGGTCTTTTTCAGTATATGATCCTGTGTCAAATTCCAATGTTATAACATGTGGTTATTGATTTCTACCCCCTCATTGTCAATGTGATCCTAGTGAAATGATCTTACAGTATATTGGAAGCATACTTTATATATGTGCCAGCAATCTATCTCCTCACAATACAAAAGGGAGTAAGATCTGATGGACTAACTTCTTACCTACTCTGCCATTTATCTCCTTTTTGTATTGCTGTAATTTACTCCCAGTTTTTCTAATTATTCTCATCAGTGACAACTTAGAGTACAATCAAAATCCTTTTGGTAACAAAAAGGATATGTCTAATACATTTTAATACGGTAGATTTTTACATGAAAGAATTAAAATTTGGGATTGCTTTGCCATATTTCAAAGGACTTTGTGTCATTAACCCAATTTTCATATGCTTATGCTCATGACATTATAAAATTGAAGTGCTGATACCCTTCTTTGGATACATTGTCAAATGCCTAAATCCTCCCTTTATTCTCTCTGTTTCCTTCCTTTTCTGCCTTCCTTTTTACTTTTTACATTGTTACTTTTAGCAGGTGCATATTTTCTAAAACGAACACTGTTGTGAAAAAGAAAAAAAAGAGACTCTGGATTCTTTAAGAGCAAAAAGATACACTTCATTTTAGTTTTTTTTTCAGAGAAGTGGGTCTCAAGAGGTCAATGCAGACATCGGCAGATAAATTTTGAATAGGTATATATATAAGGGGAGCAGATGTGTGCCAATGGTGTCCTGAAGAAACGGTGTTAGTGATGTATACCACAATCTATGTATTTTGTTTCCTCAACTAAAGGAAACTAAAGTTAAAATCCTTGGGATCCCACAGTATTTTTGTTGTCTGTCCTACCACATGGAATATAGTATTGTAGAATATTGGAATTTCATAAATACTTGTTGGTTCATGATGTAACCTGCCTGGGAGTTTTATACAATGTTGCATATCCTGAAGAAACAACTTGGCATTAATTGAGGGGGGACCCTGAATTTATTTGTTGCTTACCTATGATTTACATAAGTTTTCAGTTTATTCACAGTCATTTATTCTAAAAAGTCATTCATTAATGGAGTAATTCAAATGGAGAAGAAATAAGACTGATCATAAAATAATATTGATAACTTATTGGAAATCTAAAGAAGCTAGGTATAATATGTTTAAAATTAGTTGTTGATATTGTTTAGTTGCTAAGTTGTGTCCAACTCTTTTGTGAGCCCATGTACTATTGCCTGCCAAGCTCCTTTGTCCATGCGATTTCCCAGGCAAAATAGTGGAGTAGGTTATAATTTCCTTCCTCAGGGATCTTCCCAACCCAGGGATCGAACCCGCATCTCCTGCGTTAGGAGGCAGGTTCATTATCACTGAGCTACCAGGGAAGCCCTGTAGATTTAGTACCATTCCTTAACTTATAGCCACTATACCACCTAGCCTACTGAGAATCTTAAATGTTTATAATTAATTATAGTAATTCCCTTTCCCATTCTGTTCTCAAGATCTTTGAGGGAAAGAAATGGCAGTTTATACATTTCCATTTATATTATAATTCTTTACATATTTCATTACTTAACTCAGATACTTAACAAGAATGTTTCTTTGTTTCTTTCTTACCTTGGGGGGGAGGGGGAAAACCTCTCACATTTTGGTTGCAGTGATTAACTTTGGTGTTGACAGAGTAATGTAGTGCATATGTAACAAAAATTAATGGTATAATTTTCTAGGAGTATATGACTATGTGCTGTGTCTCTTCCTCCATCTTTAAGTCTCAGAGCACTTGGTTCCTGACAAAGCACTCTTTTTGATAGTGGTACAATAAATACTTGTCATTTCTAGAACCAGATGCATCTCTGCAAAGCCTTATGCAAAGTATTGTTGTTCAGTCTCCAAGTCGTGTCCAATTCTTTGAGATCTCATGGACTGCAGCATGCCAGGGTTCTCTGTCCTTCACTATCTCCCAGAATTTGCTCATATATATAAAGTGTATGTTAAATATAACAAAGAGGGATAAATGTTTCAGGAATATACAGAGTGAAATATTTTATGAAATATAGTCATTGTCACTTTTCTGAAAATAAGTATTAAACTTTAATTTTGGTGTCTGACATTTAATTTCTTGTTCTTGTATTAACGTGTAATTTATTTATAATGAATTTCATCAACTGTAGTTACACAATTTGTTGAGTTTGACAAGTGTAGACTATGTTGAAATTGCCATCACAATTAAGATATAGATTTCTGTTGTCTTAATTTCCCTTATGTACATTTACAATCAGTCCCTTCCACATCCAGGTCCTAAGCGTTCTTTGATCTGTTTGCTTCCTCTATAGTTATGCATTTTCTGACATAACTATTGCATACTAACACTCTCAAGTAGTATTCATTCTTTTGTGCCTTGGCTTTATTCACTCAGAATAATATTTTTTGAAATTCATTTACATGCTGACTTTGGCAGCACATATACATCTATTTTTCAGTTATTTGCTCTTTTCATTGCTAAGTAGCATTGCTTTTTATGGATATAGCACAGTTTGTTTTTGTGTGGATATAAGTTTTCAACTCTCTAGGTAAGTACCAAGAAGCATGATTGCTGGATCACGTGGTAAGAATATATTTAATTTTACGAGAAACCATTACACTGTCTTCCAACGTATCTGTACCATGTAGCATTCCTACTGAACTGAACCAGCAGTGAACGAGAGTACCTATTGTTTCACAATTTCCCCAGCATTTGGTGCCATCAGTCTTACGGATTTTTGGCATTCTACTAGGTGTGTAGTGGTTTCTCCTTTTTAATTTTAATAAAGTCATCTCATCAAGTCTTTCTTTCATGGATTGTGTTTTTGGTGTTGTTTCTGAAAGTCCATCTAGATTCTCTCCTATGTTATCTTCCAGGAGTTTTATAGTTTTGCCTTTTATATCTATATTTAAGTCTATGATCCATTTTGAGTTAATTTTTGTGAACATTGTAAAGTCTTTGACCAGATTTTTTGTTGTTGTTGCATGTTGATGTTTGATTGTTTCAGCACCATTTGTTGAAGAGATTATCTTTGATCCATTTATTGCATTTGCTACTTTGTCAAGAATCAGTTAACTGTATTCATGTGGGCCTATTTCTGGTTCTCTGTTCTGTTCCACTGATCTCTTTGTCTTTTCACCAGTACCGTCCTGTCTTGATTATTGTAGCTTTATAATAATTCTTGGTTGCTAATGTAAGTGGTATTTTTGTGGGATTCCTAGGTGGCTCAGTGGTAAAGAATTTGCCTGCCAATGCAGGAGACACAGCTTCTATCCCTGGGTCAAGAAGTTTCCCTGGAGAAGAAAATGGCAATCCACTCCAATATTTTTGCTGGGAAAATCCCATGTACAGAGAAGCCTGGGAGGCTACAGTCTGTGAAGTTGCATAGAGTCGGATACAACTGAGCAACTGAGCACACACACATTGTATTTTTAATTTCAGACTCTACTGTTCATTGCTAGTATGTTAGGAAAGAAATTAATTTTTAAAAAATTAACTTTGTATCTTGCAACCTTGCTGTAACCACTTAGTTCCAAAAGTTTTTAGTCAATACTTTTGGACTTTCTACATCGGCAGTCACGTCATCTGCAAATAAAGACAATTTTAATCCTTCCTTCCAAATCTATATGCTTTCCAAATCTATATGCTTTTCATTTTCTTTTCTTTAAAAGTGAAAGTGAAAGTCGCTCAGTCGTGTCTGACTCTTTGTGACCCCATGGACTATGGGGTCCATGGAATTATCCAGGCCATACTGTAGTGGGTAGCCTTCCCTTCTCCAGGGGATCTTCCCAATTCAGGGATAGAACCCAGTTTTCCCACGTTGCAGGTAGATTCTTTACCAGCTGAGCCATAAGGGATGCCTTCTTCCCTTATCTAATGGTATTAGGAAGTATTCCAGTACAATGAAAGTGGACTATGAGGGTTATCCTTGTCTTATTCCTTATCTTAATTGGGAAAGCTTTGAGTTTTTCACCATTAAATGCGTTAGCTGTAGGTTTCTTATAGTTTTTTTCTTTTCTTTTTTATCAATTTAAGGAAATTTCTCTCTATTCTTAGTTTCCTGAGAACTTTCATCATGAGTGGTTATAAATTTTGTTAAATACTTTCCTACATGATCTATTGATATGATCATGTGGATTTTCTTCTTTCATCTGTTAGTGTGATAGATTATATTAATTGATTTTTAAATGTTGAACCAGTGTTGCTTATCTGGAATAAATCCTGCTTGGTTGTAGTATATAGTTCTTTTTCACATTGTTGCATTTGATTTTCGAATATTTTGTTGCAGATTTTTTGCATCTATGTTCATGAGACCTTCAGGTCTTTATTTTCTTTTTTGCAATATGTTTGGTTGGTTTTGATTTTAGGGCAATGCTGGCCTCATTGAACATGTTAGACATATTCCCTTCTACTTCTGTCTTATGAAAGAGATTGTAGAAAATTGATACAAGTTTTTCCTTAAATGTTTGGTGGAATTTATCAATGAACACATCTGGGCCTAGTGTCTTCTTTTTTTGAAGATTCAGTTCAATTCAGTTCAGTCGCTCAGTCGTGTCTGACTCTCCGCGACCCCATGAATCACATCACGCCAGGCCTCCCTGTCCATCACCAACTCCCGGAGTTCACTCAAACTCATGTCCACAGAGTTGGTGATGCCATCCAGCCATTTCATTCTCTGTTGTCCCCTTCTCCTCCCACCCCCAACCTTTCCCAGCATCAGAGTCTTCCAGTGAGTCAACTCGTTGCATGAGGTGGCCAAAGTATTGGAGTTTCAGCTTTAGCATCAGTCCTTCCAATGAACACCCAGGATTGATCTCCTTCAGAATGGACTGGTTAGATCTCCTTGCAGTACAAGGGACTCAAGATTACTAACAATTAATTCAATTTCTTAATAGATAAAATTCTATTCATATTGACTATTTCTTTTGATGTGAGTTTTTAAAAAAGTTTTACCTAGTCAATCTCTTTATCCATAAAACAGATTATAAAATCAATGGAGAGGATATGCTTATTTTGTGATTTAAATGATATAACACATTCAAAATAAACTGTAGAATTAAAAAGCGACATATATGTTTAATTATTGACACATAATTGTCTTAGTGAAGCTCCATACACATCTATAGTTGCTGTTATTACAAATATGGAAATTATTATAATGTATAATTACATTTATCTATAGTTATCTTGGATTTTTAGGCTTACCACCTGAATCTGACCAATTAAATGTTACCTTATAATTATAGTATAGCATAAAATTTTATATTTATTGTTCCCCTAGCCTAAAGTAGTTTTCCTGTTGAATAAGCCCACAGGTACCTAGGATGCAGCACTTTGAATGTATGCATTTTGGTTAAAACTGAAGATTCCAAATATTAGAGGCTATAGCTGTTGAATTTAACTTAATAATACATTAAAATTATAAAATTGATATGTTATAAAATTACATAGCTTTTATATCAATTATCAGGTTTACAAAGCACACTTGAATTGCCTAGCTTAAGGTCAATCTTGTATTATTTCAGAAAACCAGGAAAAAGTAGTGTGGGAGGCAGAACACATAGTTGGAAACTTCCACTGCAGGAGGAATGGGTTCAATTTCTGTTGGGGAGCTAAGATCCCTCATGCAGCATTGGACAGCCAAAACATTTTTTTGGGTGCTTCCCAGCTATTGCTAGTGATAAAGAATGTGCCTGCCAGTGCAGGAGATGTAAGAGACACAGGTTCAGTTCCTGGGTCAAGAAGATCCCTTGGGGGAAGGCATGGCAACCCACTCCAGTATTCTTGCCTGGAGAATCCCATGGACAGTGGACTCTAGTGGGCTATAGTCCATAAGGTTGTAAAGAATTGAACATGACTGAAGTGACTGAGCATGCATGCACAAACTTTTATATAATAATTGACATTTATTTTCAACTTTTAGAAAAACTCATTTACATATTTTATCTTTGTTTAATTTCCATTCAATATTCTCTTAATCTAATTGCTTTAATTTTTTTATTGCCTATGAATATTGAAAATATAATGCTTGATTCCTAAATGTTGGAATATAATAACAGTAAGGACCCTTCATCTTACAGATTGAGAAACTGAGATTTAGAGAAATTAAGTTACCAGGGTCATAACACTAGTTTATGGCAAATTTAGTACTAGAACCCAGTTTAGTTCAGTCACTTCGTCGTGTCTGACTCTTTGCAGCACGCCATGGACTGCAGCATGCCAGGCATTCTGGTCCATCACCAACCCCTGGAGCTTGCTCAAACTCATGTCCATCGAGTCGGCAATGCCATCCAACCATCTCATCCTCTGTCATTCCCTTCTCCTCCTACCTTCAATCTTTCCCAGCATCAGGGGCTTTTCCAGTGAGTCAGTTCAGTCAGTTCTTCTCATCAGGTGGCCAAAGAATTGGAACTCCAGCATCAGTCCTTCCAATGAATATTCAGGACTGATTTCCTTTAGGGTTGATTGGTTTGATCTCCTTGCAGTCCAAGGGACTCTCAAGAGTCTTCTCCAACACCACAGTTCAAAGGCATCAATTCTTTGACACTCAGGTTTCTTTATGGTCCAACTCTCACATCCATACATCACTACTGGAAAAACCGTAGCATTGACTAGATGGACATTTGTTGGCAAAGTAATGTCTCTGCTTTTTAATATGTTGCCTAGGTTGGTCATAGCTTTTCCTCCAAGGAGCAAGCGTCTTTTAATTTCAGGGCTACAGTCACCATCTTCAGTGATTTTGGAGCCTAAGAAAATAAAGTCTCTCACTGTTTCCATTATTTCCCCATCTATTTGCCATGAAGTGATGGGACTGGATGCCATACCAAATTCTCAAATCTCTCGTGTCTCCTGTAGGACTGGGTGCCACATGCATATATTTTATAAAATGCATGTTGTGGGGTTTTTTTTAATTTTATACATACTTGGATTTTATTTGCTTGTTTGTTTATTTGGGGAGTAGTCCAGAGAACTGGGTAAAATGTTTTAAAAATTCAGTCTTCATAGGCTGTTAGACTAGCTCCTAAATACACCATATATGTGTTTGTCTTTAGAATGTTCCATACCCTTCTTTTGTTTCAGGTCAACCAAGTCTTATTTATTTATATAAAGAACATTTGTTTATAATAATATCCTGGCTATAGGAAGCCCTTAGGACAGTTCTATAATTATTAAAATAATCAAGTTCTTTTGAGAAAAATCATTTTCTCAATGATGATATTCTCCAAAGTTTGGATTAAATTACCTCAGTTGGTAGAGATCTCAAATTTCAGAAAGACCTGTAAATGTAGAAGAATACAAAGACAGGAAATGTGTTTGCACAGTCTATTTGAACCCTTCTGGGTTTCTTCATCACTGCACACTTAAAATAACCATTTGAGAGTTAGACAGAAGTAATACCACGCTAAGCAGACTGAATATTTGAGTCACATGCTACATTCTCTTATTGTGATTCTAACTTAACACTTAATCATTATATATAAATATAGAACAGAGTTGTTTTGACCAAAATTTAAATAACATAGGTGGCACCAGTTACTGAGTCTCCAAAGTCCTTTATATGGGTTGAGGAGAAATAAAGATGTGGTTATGCTAAGTTTTATAAACATTAAAATGACTAATTGTTTTCAAAAAGACATTTAGAAGGTTGAACTTCTAAAAATTGGAATAATTTTCCAGTACATTATAGTATCTCAATAATCTAAAAATCTGTGCAATGCACAGAAGAACTGCATATTAGACTTTTAACATGAAAAGTAAATCTATTTTAGGTTTAGTCTGAATTGCTTTATGGGGTTTGCTTTTAAGAAAAGCCTCAGCAACTTTAAAAAATATACTTGAAAACTATGTGGTAAGATGTCTAATAAGCTCTATTTTATCTGCTTGGTAATATGAATTTCACCATATTTTCTTAGATTTATTTGCTTAACATAAGCAGAATTTAGATATATTGTTAAACCAACTTAAAATTGATCATTAAAGTACATGCCTTTCATATATTATGTGATTATGAAAAAAAAAATTGAAAAAGACATATGTACCTCAGTGTTCATAGCAGCACTATTCACAATAGCTTAAACATGGAAGCAACCTAGATGTTCATCAGCACATGAATGGATAAAGAAGATGTGGTACATATATACAATGGAATATTACTCAGTCATAAAAAGAATGAATTTCAGTCAGTTCTAGTGAGGTGGATGCACCCAGAGCCTGTTATACAGAGTGAAGTAAGCCAGAAAGAGAAAAACAAATAATGTATATTAACACATATATATGGAATCTAGAAAAATGGTATTGATGAACCTATTTGAAGGGAAGGAATGGAGATACAAATGTAGAGAATGGATTTATGGACACAGCAGGGAAAGAGAGAGTGGGATGAATTGAGAGAGTAGCGTTGACATATACACCACCATGTGTAAAATAGACAGCTAGTGGGGAGAGGGAAGTTGCTGTATAACACAGGGAGCACCGCCAGGCACTCTGTGAAGACCTGGAGGAGTAACATGAGGGGAGGGGAGGGAGACTCAAGAGAGAGGTGATGTATATATAATTATGACTGATTTGCTTTGTAAGGCAGAAACCAACACAACATTGTAATTTTCCTCCAATTAAAGAATAAATTTTTTAAAAAGAAAAAAATACACACCTTAAATGTATTTTTATAAAGTACACGCATGTACTTTCATAATGCATACTAATATCCAACTTTTTATTATTGAAAATTTCAAACATATTGCAGAAGTAGAGAAAATAATATAATGAACTTCCTTGTACCAGTCACCCAGGTTCATTAATGATCAACATTTTACTGGTCATGTTTCATTTATCCTCCTTTTTTTTTCTCGAGTATTATAAAGCAACCCCTAGACCCCAATCTTAACATAAGCACTATTGTTGCTTATTGAATCTGAATCTTCACACAAGCTGATGAATGAAAGATGTTGAGAGGGAGTAAAACAGAGCAGGAATAAAGGGGTCACACTTATTTTGGCTCCTTGATAATAAGGAATATTACTTCTGTCAGCTCCTTGGTAGAAGTAAGGCTGAAGAATCCTTACTATTCAGTTCTTGGCAGAGCAACTGAACAGTGTTTGGGTGCTGTCACACACACTTGTGCCCTTGTGGAGAATAATGATGGTAAGATCCATAAGAGAGGCTGAACAACACACCCTTCAATCTTGTTGCCAGATGGGGTTCCCTGAGAAAATGACTCCCAACAGACTAGGGTATAGGAGCTTATAGGGCGTGCTACTGAGATCAAAACCTGTGAAACAGAAGTGAAGTGGAAGAAGCAGGATTGGACAGGAGAATTGAGCTGGTAAGCACTCTCAACAGAGGCCTTAGCCAACCCTACAGTACATTCTGATCAGAATGACAGACCTTCGTATCAGTAACTGGGACAGTTCAGGGGCAGGCCACCATGGAATGAGGGTGGGTATTGGGTGAGGAAGCTCTCTCTTCATCTGAGAGAATGCCCATTTATCGTTGCTTACAACAAACAGATTTCCGTAGGTAGCACTCCTAGGAGCTTGGGGAATAAATCCTTCCGTGAGGTGGAATCTGGGCCCATCAGTATCCACTGCAAATATTTTCGGCAGGAAAATCTGCCTGTATATTTTAGGTTTTTCCTAAGTAGGAAAGTTATTAAATGCTTTTATGTGCTAGGTATTTTACATATATTGTGTTTTTAATTTTTATTTTGTATTGGAATGGAGTTGATTAGATGGACTTCCCTGGCATCTCCAACAATAAAGAATCTGACGGCAATGCAGGAGACACAGGTTGGATCCCTGGGTCTGGAAGATCCCCTGGGAAAGGAAATGGCCACCCATTCCAGTATTCATGCCTGGGAAATCCCATGGACAGAGGAGCCTGGCAAGCTATAGTCCATGGGGTTGCAAAAGACTCGGACCGGACTTAGTGACTAAACAACAACAGCAACAAACAACATAGTTGATTAACAGTGTTGTATTAGTTTCACATGTTCAGCAAAGTGATTCAGTTATACATATAAACTTTACACACTTTATTTTTAATTTTCATATCAACTCTGTAAAATAGCTATTGTATTTTTAAGATAAGGAAACTGAGAGGATAAGTGACTTGTCCAAGATTACACAGATGGTACACATAGAAGAACTGGCATTCTAACCAAATTCTGACGCTCTAGCTCTTTCCACCAGGTAGCTTCAGTTCAGTTCAGTCGCTCAGTCATGTCCGCCTCTTTGGGACCCCGTGAATCACAGCACGCCAGGCCTCCCTGTCCATCACCAACTACCAGAGTTCACTCAAACTCATGTCCATCAAGTCAGTGATGCCATCCAGCCGTCTCATTCTCGGTCGTCCCCTTCTCATCCTGCCCCCAATCCCTCGCAACATCAGAGGCTTTTCCAGTGAGTCAACTCATCGCATGAGGTGGCCAAAGTATTGCAGTTTCAGCTTTAGCATCAGTCCTTCCAATGAACACCCAGAATTGACCTCCTTTAGAATGGACTGGTTGGATCTCCTTGCAGTCCAAGGGACTCTCAAGAGTCTTCTCCAGCACCACAGTTCAAAAGCATCAATTCTTCGGCGATCAGCTTTCTTCACAGTCCAACTCTCACATCCATACATGACCATGGGAAAAACCATAGCCTTGACTAGATAGACCTTGGTTGGCAAAGTAATGTCTCTGTTTTATAATATACTGTCTAGGTTATTCATAACTTTCCTTCCAAGGAGTAAGCGTCTTTTAATTTCATGGCTGCAATCAGCATCCACAGTGATTTTGGAGCCCCAAAAATAAAGTCTGACACTGTTTCCACGTTTCCCCATCTATTTCCCATGAAGTGATGGGACCAGATGCCATGATCTTCGTTTTCTGAATGTTGAGATTCAAGCCAAACTTTTCACTCTCCTCTTTCACTTTCCTCAAGAGCCTTTTAGTTCCTCTTCATTTTCTGCCATAAGGGTGGTGTCATCTGCATATCTGAGGTTATTGATATTTCTCCCGGCAATCTTGATTCCAGCTTGTGCTTCTTCCAGCCCAGCGTTCCTCATGATGTATTCTGCATATAAGTTAAATAAGCAGGGTGACAATGTACAACCTTGATGTACTCCTTTTCCTATTTGGAGCCAGTCTGTAGTTCCATGTCCAGTTCTAACTGTTGCTTCCTGACCTGCATACAGGTTTCTCAAGAGGCAGGTCAGGTGGTCTGGTATTCCCATCTCTTTCAGAATGTTCCACAGTTGATTGTGATCCACACAGTCAAAGGCTTTGGCATAGTCAATGAAGCAGAAATAGATGTTTTTCTGGAACTGTCTTGCTTTCTCCATGATCCAGCGGATGTTGGCAATTTGATCACTGGTGTCTCTGCCTTTTCTAAAATCTGCTTGAACATCTGGAAGTTCACGGTTCACGTACTGCTGAAGCCTGGCTTGGAGAATTTTGAGCATGACTTTACTAGCGTGTGAGATGAGTGCAATTGTGTGGTAGTTTGAGCCTTCTTTGGCATTGCCTTTCTTTGGGATTGGATGAAGACTGACCTTTTCCAGTCCTGTGGCCACTGCTGAGTTTTCCAAATTTGCTGGCATATTGAGTGCAGCACTTTCACAGCATCATCTTTCAGGATTTGAAATAGCTCAACTGGAATTCCATCACCACCACTAGCTTTGTTCGTAGTGATGCTCTCTAGTGCCCACTTGACTTCACATTCCAAGATGTCTGGCTCTAGGTCAGTGATCACACCATCATGATTATCTTGGTTGTGAAGATCTTTTTCGTACAGTTCTTCTGTGTATTCTTGCCACCTCTTCTTAATATCTTCTGCTTCCGTTAGGTCCATACCATTTCTGTCCTTTATCGAGCCCATCTTTGCATGAAATGTTCCCTTGGTATCTTCCCTGGATAGGTAGATTAGCCTATCCAGGGAGCTTAGCCTCCCACTATGTTACTGTGTCTGCAGACCTGTAATTAAGGCCCTCTGCACATCCTATGGGGTCACAGAGTCGAACATGACTGAAGTGACTTAGCAGCAGCAGCAGCAGCAGCAGCACATCCATTATTTCTTTACTTTTTGTTCTTATCTACCACTTATATTAACAATGTATGTTTTTAGAATTTTAAGTCATGTTTATTTAAGACCTTCCAAACCTTTTTGAAATTGGAGTGAAATGACTCAAGGTCACGTAGATTTCCCAAACAGGTTGAAACATGTTTTCTATACTTCTTTAGAGCTATATTGAAACGAGGAGTTTAAAAAAAAATAACCAAAAGCGTATTAATGTGTCTATGATAATTTCTCTTTTGGATTTGCTGGACTCAGGAGAAGAAATGTTAGTCAGTATGAATCATTGTAACCATTATTCCTAGCCTTTTAAGCTACTGAATGGGGATGAAGGAGGATGAGTTCTATTCATAACTCCTTCAGGATTCCTCCCTGAGAGATGTAGGGAAAGCCATTTAACCCATTGTATGCTTTACTTTCCTACCTTGACAATGGCTGTAATAATATCCACTTTTCCCTTACTTTAAGTGACAGTTATAAGAACAGATTAGATGCTGTGTCAATGCTTTGAAGAAACTTCTTAGGAACATGATGTTTCTTAACACTTTCTGTTAGATAACATATTTGTTAATTACAATGCCACTATTAATTTTCTTAGAACATAGAAGTCTGTAGAAATATATTGCAGATAAACTTTATAAGCAAACTCATTAATATATTCCTGAGTATTTTTGTCAGCAGTCAAATGAACTAATTAAGTTTGAATATTAGAAAGGCAATATTTGACTGGTATGGTAAGCAGAATAATGGCCCTCAACAGTGTCCACATTTTAATCCCCAAACCTGTGAAATGTTGTCTTACATTACTAAAGAGACTTTGCAGATATGGTTGAGCTAAGGATTTTCAGATGGGAATATTATCTTGGGTAATCTAAATAGGTCCAATATAATAAAAAATATCGTTATATACTGGAGACAGGAACATCTGAATAGGAGAGAGATTTTAATATGCTGGGCTGCTGACTTCGGAGGTAGAGGAAGTGACCATGAACCAAATATTGCAGTTCATCTCTAGAAACTGAAAAGGCAAGAAAACAGATTCTTCTAGAGCCTCCAAAAGGAATGCAGCCCAATGACAGATTTATAAAGTAACGAATTCGTGTTTTTTTCAGCTAGGAAACTATGGTAATTTGTTACAAGCAGCAATAGAAAAGTAATGCAACAGGACTGTCATTTAATTTAAACACAGAATCTTGATCCATATGAAATAGAAAATTGTCCTTGTTGTCAAGTCTGAGAACCACACCTGGAAGGTGGCAGGGAGTGGGGCTGTGTGTGCCTCAGATTGCTCTAGTGTATCTGTCCATCTCCAGATTAAGTGTAGTCTCAGTTGCGAAACTCTTTCCCAGAAGATCTGTCTGATTACCACTTCTTGGTTAGTTGAAATGTGAGCAATTATGCTCCTCTGAGAACTTCTTAAAACAATCTTTTCATTGTGATTTCTATTTCCCTTAGACCAGAGGATGATTGGCCATGCTTTTGTGTTTCTTTGTCTTGGTCCTCGTGTCTATCTACTCCGAGTGTCTGATGAAGATCTCTCTTCTTTCTCTGAATATCTCCTGGTTCTTAATGTTGAAAATCCTTTAGGGACCTCTTCATATTCTTTCTTTGGATCAGTTCCACTACCAACATTCTCCATGATAAACTAAGCCTATTTAGCACTACTTAAGAAAATCATGCAAGTATATGGATGTATCTTGGGAAAACTTTATGATTTACTACTAAATATGTTTGTGTATGTATATATATGTGTGTCATGATGGGGAAGTTGGGAGTGAGATGGTCATTTTCTTCCTAACCTTAAGGGATATATACATATAGAGGAATTTTCAGATGTAATTAACGTCGCTACTCAATTAATTTTAAGTCAATCAAAGGAGAGCTTTTGTTTTTAACTAGATGAGCCTGATCTAATCAGATGTGCTCTTTAAAGAGAGATGTTTTTTGCTGGCCTAGAAGAAAGCAATGGAGAAGGCAATGGCAAGCCACTCCAGTACTCTTGCCTAGAAAATCCCATGGATGGAGGAGCCTGGTAGGCTGCAGTCCCTGGGGTCGCTAAGGGTCGGACATGACTGAGCGACTTCACTTTAACTTTTCACTTTCACACAATTGGAGAAGGAAATGGCAACCCACTCCAGTGTTCTTGCCTGGAGAATCCCAGGGATGGGGGAACCTGGTGGGCTTCCGTCTATGGGGTCACACAGAGTTGGACACGACTGAAGTGACTTAGCAGCAGGAGCAGCAGCAGCAGGAGAGGGGTAGCCTATAGAAACCGAGAGCCTTAGTCCTACAATATCTGTTCTGTTCTGTTCAGTCACTCAGTCGTGTCCGACTCTTTGCGACCCCATGGACTGTAGCCTACCAGATTTCTCCGTCCATGGGATTCTCCAGGCAAGAATACTGGAGCGGGTTACCATTTCCTTCTCCAGGGGATCTTCCCGACCCAGGGATTGAACCCGGGTCTCCCGCATTGGAGGCAGACGCTTTAACCTCTGAGCCATCAGGGAAGCCCCCCAGGGATCTGAATTCTTCCAGTGATATTGGAAGAGAACTCTAAGCTCTAGATAGGAAGGTTGACCTTCCTATCTACATATGTAGATAACTGTTATCCTATGCCTGTGTGTGTGTCTAGTGTGCTTGTGTATTCTTAGTCACTCAGTCCTTTCTGACTTTTGGGACCCTGTGGGCTGTAGCCCACCAGGCTCCTCTGTCCATGAAATTTTCCAGGCAAGAATACTGGAGTGGGTTATCATTATTTGTTGAGAAGTTGGAGGTAAGATAACTTGTCTCTTTAGGTTTATATGTTCATAGATGAAGAGGAATTGTGCTCCAAGAGCTGAACATAATGGATTACACTCAAGCCTTATCCCCATCTGATTTAGATGATGTTATCTTAGACTTAGTGCTGATGAGATGTTGGACTTTGAGCTGATATGTCTTATTTGTTACAGTGTGCTCAGTTCCTTACATATAATGCCTAGTGAATATCTGTTCCGTTCCGTCGCTCAGTCGTGTCCGACTCTTTGCGACCCCGTGGACTGTAGCCTACCAGGCTTCTCTGTCCATGGGATTCTCCAGGCAAGAATACTGGAGTGGGTTACCGTTTCCTTCTCCAGGGGATCTTCCCGACCCAGGGATCGAACCCGGGTCTCCCTCATTGGAGGCAGACGCTTTAACCTCTGAGCCACCAGGGAAGCCCCAAGTGAATATCAGCTTATGGTTAATGTGTAATTCTTTCTAAACCTTATTATCTTGCATATCAATTTTGGAACAATAGGGAAATTAATTTTTAGATTATTAAAGAAGAAGAATCAGGCTTCCCAGGTGGTTCAGTGGGTAAATAAACTGCCTGCAATGCAGGAGATGCAGGAGACACAGGTTTGATTCCTGGGTTGGGACTATCCCCTGGAGGAGGGCATGGCAATCTTCAACCATGGACAGAGGAGCCTGGCAGGCTACAGTCCATAGGGTTGCAGACAAACTGAGGTGACTGAACAGCCAAGAAGAGTCTGGTTTTTGGATAATGTTTGATGCACCCAAGTAAATGCCATCCTAAGGAAACTTGGTTGGGCACCCAAATATATTTCTCCAGGAGACAGTAACTCTTCTACTTCACTGGGCACCTTGTTTAGAATTTTATAATTTTCTTTACCTGAAATCTCATGATTAATCTAGAAGGTTATTAAGAACCAGGTCTGGGAAAGATAATGTGATTGTGTTAGAAGGGCTCTTGGTAAAAGTAGTATTAGTAAGGGTAATGAATTTTAATTACTTAGTTAACTTGGTTGCATCAGTTCTTAGTTGCAGCACCTGGGATCCTTGATCTTTGTTGTGGCACGCAGATCTTTAGTTGTGGCACGCAGATCTTTAGTTGTGGCATTTGGGATCTAGTTGCCTGACCAGGGGTCGAACCTGGGTCCCTTACACTGAGAGTGTGTAGTCCTAGCCATGGCCCACCAGAGAAGTCCTGAGTATCATTAATTTCAACTTTGAGAAATCTCAAGGCATGGCAAGGAGGGGCACGCAGTAATCTATGAAAGATTCTGGTTTGTTGCGCTAAAACCAGAAATGAGTTAGGAACTAGCAGAAGAAGTAGTCCTTATAAGGATCACTAGTAGCCAGAAAATCTAAATGTGCTATTATCCAGATAAGAATAAATTGTATCTATATGTTTATCCTGGTTATAGATGTAGATTAAATAATTCATATCTAGAACTACAGAATAGAGAAAATATATGTCCATTCTATATATCATGGACAACCACTAACATTAATTTCTTAACTGATTCTCTAGGAATTTTTTCTAGCTATGCATATACATTATTAATTTTATTTTTGACATATTAAAGTTGAGATAGATTTATATTTAGTTTTGGAATGATTTTTTCACTGAGCAATCAATTTGGGGCATTTTTCTGAAGATAGATAGATAAACTGATCAATCTACCCCATTCTCCTTAATAACATTGCACAGATATATTAAAACTTACATATCTGTCTGCTATTGATGCATATAATTTGACCATATTCAATTTTCACTTTGTAAACAGTTCTTCAAGAAGTGTTTTTCTATGTGCATTTTGGCATATTTCTGTGAATTCAGTAATGCCCCATGTAGGTATGAGCTCTAGGGAAACTTTCATTCAACATGCGTAGAAGGATCAATTGTACACGGTAATAGTGGAAGAAAAAACAACAATCACAAAACTGATAAAATAAAAATTTCTGTTTTGGGGGAACCAGATGAATAAATGAGGAAATATCAACATCTAGAAAAGTGTAAAGAATAGTAGATCAATCAACCTCAGTTACTACATCTGGAAAATGAACAAAACTTTCAAACAAAAATTTCAGTCTTCAAACTTTCAGTGACAAGAGCAAGTGACAGAATAAGTACATGTGGTACCATTTTTGTAGTTTTAAAAGCATGTACATCAGTACAGTGCCTTATTATTGTGGACAAATAGTAAAAATGTAAAAAGATGGGTGGAAAAGATATTTACCAACTTTAATTTAAAGGTTAACTTTAGGAAAGGAGGGAGAAAAATGGGATCCAGATAATGTTCTAAAGAAAGTGAAGTCGCTCAGTTGTGTCTGACTCTGTGACCCCATGGAGCCTACCAGGCTCCTCTGACCATGGGATTTTCCAGGTAAGAATACTGGAGTGGGTTGCCATTTCCTTCTCCCGGAGATCTTCCCAACCCAGGGATTGAACCCGGGTCTCCTGCATTGTAGGCAGACACTTTACTGTCTAAGCCACCAGGGAAGTACAATGTTCTAAGGGAACTGCAACTGAATATGACGTTTTATTTTCTAAGAAAATCTTGGAAGTCTGCGTTTGACTTTGAAGAATGTGTGACTTTGTGAAAAAAGAAAGTGTATCTACGGAAGTAATGTTATAACAAAGATGTTCAGAGCAGTAGACAGTGCTATACTGTGCTAGGAGATTACAGGAAATTAATATCACAAAAAAAAAGGAAAATAAACAAGCAGAACGCACTGTACCTTCACAGTCAATTACAGATCAGTCTCTCTTCAAAAAACATTGTTAACTTGAAATTGTCTTCTAACCTGTAAGAGCAATCAAATTAGTACCCCAGATATGCCTCAGTTTTGAATTTTTTCTTAATACTTTTATAAAAATGTTTCCTTTAAATGTTCTTGTGATCTATATTAGTCCCTTCTTTTCTGAACTACTGAAAAATCTGACTGAGCCTTCCATCGTATGTCTTTTCTTCTACAGTTACTTTATGAAACTTTTAATTCCAGTTTAAATTTAAAGTCCTTTAGGGGTAGAGATTTTATCATAACTCTTTTATGATACTACCTATCAGGTTTAAATACTTCTATATGGTTTCCCCCTGAACCTAAGCAGCAGTGCTTATCTTCACCACCCACTGTGATTATTTTTTTTAAGTGGTGGTAGGTCTGTCTCGGAGAAGGCAATGGCAAGCCACTCCGGTACTCTTGCCTAGAAAATCCCATGGATGGAGGAGCCTGGTAGGCTGCAGTCCGTGGGGTCGCTAAGGGTCGGACACGACTGAGCAACTTCACTTTCACTTTTCACTTTCACACATTGGAGAAGGAAATGGCAACCCACTCCAGTGTTCTTGCCTGGAGAATCCCAGGGACCGGGGAGCCTGGTGGGCTTCCGTCTATGGGGTCACACAGAGTCGGACACGACTGAAGTGACTTAGCAGCAGCAGGTCCGTCTAGTCAAGGCTATGGTTTTTCCCGTGGTCATGTATGGATGTGAGAGTTGGACTGTGAAGAAAGCTGATCGCCGAAGAATTGATGCTTTTGAACTGTGGTGCTGGAGAAGACTCTTGAGAGTTCCTTGGACTGCAAGGAGATCCAACAAGTCCATTCTAAAGGAGATCAATCCTGGGTGTTCATTTGAGGGACTGATGCTAAAGCTGAAACTGCAATACTTTGGCCACCTCATGCGACGAGTTGACTCGCTGGAAAAGACTCTGATGCTGGGAAAGACTAGGGGCGGGAGGAGAAGGACATGACAGAGTGAGATGGCTGGATGGCATCACCGACTCTATGGACATGAGTTTGGGTGAACTGCGGGAGTTGGTGATGGACAGGGAGGCCTGGCGTGCTGTGATTCATGGGATCGCGAAGAGTCGGACACGACTGAGCTACTGAACTGAACTGAACTGAACTGAGGTTCCTCCAAAATAGAAAGATCTCAGTATCATAGAAAGATTTCAGACTTTTGTTTATCAACTACATTATGTGGACAGGCTACCTGTCTTGCTGAACCTCAGTTCCCTTTTCTGAAAGTAAGGGTAGTAATAAAACCTACCCCATTGGATTGTGTAAAGCTTAAATGAGAAAATAGTTGTAAATCATGAAGTTAATATACTGCCTGTAACACAGAACACTTTCAAAATATGCTAATTTTTCTTTCCTTTCCCTATCCTGAAACAGAAATAATAACATCAATTTTATGTAATTGTTTTACTAAATTATTTTTATATAAATATTTTAATTTATGTGTGCTAGGTGGTTAAAACAGCAGTTGTCTGCTTAACAGCGGTCTGAAGTCTGACCTGCACACCAAATCTGCCACAGCTTAGTTTTTCTAAATAAAATTTTATTGGAACCCAGCAACATCTATTCAGTTACATAGTCTCTGCTTCTCTGCTATATTAGCAGAGTTGAGTAATCACATCAGAGACCATATACAAAGTCTAAAATATACCATCTGACCCTTGATCTGATGTACCTGATCTATAAATAAATTCAAAAGGCATGGGGAAAAATATTGGTTGATTATATTATTAGATAATGGGTGATTCCAGTCTTCCAAATCCTCTCAACTAAGATCCCTAATGAAGATTTCAAATATTTGGATGCTGCATTGAATAATATCAACCTCAGTTCAGTTCAGTTCAGTCACTCAGTCGTGTCCAACTCTTTGCAACCCCATGGACCACAGCACACCAGGCCTCCTTGTCCATCACCAATTCCTAGAGTTTACCCAAACTCATGTCCATCAAGTTGGTGATGCCATCCAACCATCTCATCCTCTGTTGTTCCCTTCTCCTTCTACCCTTAATCTTTCCCAGCATCAGGGTCTTTTCCAATGAGTCAGTTCTTCACATCAGGTGGCCAAAGTATTGGAGTTTCAGCTTCAACAGCTTCAGTCCTTCCAATGAACACTCAAACTGATCTCCTTTAGGATGGACTGGTTGGACCTCCTTGCAGTCCAAGGGATTCTCAAGAGTCTTCTCCAACACCACAGTTCAAAAGCATCAATTCTTCGGTGCTCAGCTTTCTTTATAGTCCAACTCTCACATCCATACATGACTACTGGAAAAACCATAGCCTTCACTAGATGGACCTTTGTTGGCAAAGTAATGTCTCTGCTTTTTAATATGCTATCTAGGTTGGTCATAACGTTCCTTCCAAGGAGTATCTTTTAATTTCATGGCTGTAGTCACCATCTGCAGTGATTTTGGAGCCCCCCAAAATAAAGTCAGCCACTATTTCCACTGTTTCCCCATCTATTTGACATGAAGTGATGGGACCAGATGCCATGATCTTAGTTTTCTGAATGTTGAGCTTTAATATCAACGTAAAGGATAACAAATCTTAAGCTGATTGAGTGATGAAGGTCATCCTAATCTCCCTTTAAAAAACTTAAAAATTCTAGAAATGCTTCCTAAGGTTCTGTTGCATAGTTTAATTGCTTTTATGTTTGTTTTAGCTTGTAAAACTTTATAACATAGTAGAAATTGATTTTATGTGATGTTTTATTTTACTTTGGGGCTCCAACCACTATAACAAGTAGATGTAAGTCTGCTTTATTGTATGAAGAGTCCAGTTTTTATGTTTCTAAATGTTGATAAATGTTTACAGCTTTTGAGAGTTTGATTTTGTGATATGCTTTTATTCATAGATGTGATTTTTTGGTACTCAATCATTGTTATATAATGAAATTCTGAGATATAGCTTTAGGGAAATACAGTATCTTATATGTTGCTGCTAAGTCACTTCAGTCGTGTCCGACTCTGTGCGACCCCATAGACGGAAGCCCACCAGGCTCCCCCGTCCCTGGGATTCTTCAGGCATGAACACTGGAGTGGGTTGCCATTTCCTTCTCCAATGTGTGAAAGTGAAAAGTGAAAGTGAAGTCGCTCAGTCGTGTCCGACCCTTAGCGACCCCACGGACTGCAGCCTACCAGGCTCCTCCATCCATGGGATTTTCTAGGCAAGAGTACCGGAGTGGCTTACCATTGCCTTCTCCGATCTTATATGTTAGAGCATTTGAAATGCATGTGGCAAGAACTAGTGAGTGGTTAAACTGCAGGGTTCATGTTCATTCAATCCATCATGTATTTGTTGTTTCATGTATATTTAGTGAGAGCTTTATTATGTGCCAGACACTATGATAGACATTGAGGAAGCAGTAATGAAAAAAAAAATCAGTTCCTTCCTCTTTTGCAGTTTGTAATATCTTGTGAAGACAGATATTTCACAGATAATTACTTCATTAAAGCAACAATAAATGCAAGGCATTGTGAGAGTATATGGTAGGTGACCTGATCTAGTCATTCCTAAGACAATGATGAAAAACTGAGTCCTATAAAAACTGAGCCCTGAAGGAGCACTAGTAGTTATTCAGACAAAAATAAGAGAATGAGTATTCTCGGTGCAAAAGTCCACAGATAAAAAGAACAAGTTTGGCATTTGCCAGGCATTATTAATATATGGTTGGAACACAGTGTTCCAGGTGGGGAGGGCTGAGTGCTTAAATCAAGAGAGTTAAGTAGTAGCCATATTATGAATAACCTTGCAAACTACATTAAGAAGCAGGACATATTCAGATTTTCATTTTAGTAAGACTGCATGGAAAAATGGTTAAGAGATAGAACTTACTGGATAGAGTAAGACTCATTAGGAAATTGTTGTCATGCAGCTCAGAGAGTTTCATGATGCAAAAAAATGTTACTGGCTATTGTGATGGAGAGGAATATCTGCCCTTCCACTTTACTTCTCCATCACTTCAAGATGTACCTCAGATGTCATCACTTTTTTGAAGTTTTTTCTTCCTGTCCCAGATATTACTACCTGTGAGATGAGTGCCTACAGCATCCAAACATCCAACTACCTATCCCTCTAACTTGTAGTAAGCATATTCTAAGAATAGGGCCTTGTGCTTTGAATGGGGATACATCAGAAGCACAGTTTCCTGTATGAAGGAGTTTACTTTTTAGTGAGGATCATAGTTCACTGTGAAAAGTGCTTTGAAGGAGGCAGAGGGTACCAAAGAACTACAGATATAAATTAGTCTCATTATGGAGAAGGGACTTGTAGCTTTTAGGAAAGATTTTTTGGATGATATGACATTGATGAGCATAAAACTGCATTTGAAGAACTGCAAACTATTTTTATATAGCTGAAATGAATGTTGATAGAGGTGGGGTAGAAATGGTGAGAATGAAATGAAAGAAGTAACCCCCAAATCATGTGTTTTAAGTGTTTTTTTTTATACCACTGAGGATGGTATCAATAATTACTAGCTTCCATATCTATTGTCAGATACCCCCATGGGGCTAGGATGCTTAGATTAGGTTAATTTGGTGTTTGAGTGGAGCCTGAAATAGAATGCCACTTTTTTTTGTTGTCATTAAAAAATAATCCTTAGGATAGAGGGGACATTATGAATAAAATCAAATCAAGTAACTCAGCAGAGTAGGATAATCAGGGACAAATAGCAAGACTAAAGGGGACTGCAGAGTAAAGAAAATTTCTTGAATCTTGAGAGCTTTTAAAGGCTTCTCCAAGAAGCTTTATTCTTGATATTTGTTTTTTTCGTTTGGGCTCCTGTACACATGGGGTTAGTAGTTGGGAGTAGAGAATGTATCTCAATGGTGAAGGTTCTTAGAACTGAGAGTGCAAATTAGTAATGATATTGCTTGTTATCTGATAGACAGAGTGCCTGAATAACTATAGACAAAGGTTCCTAACATTGTACAGGAGGCGGTGATCAAAACCATCCCTAAGAAAAAGAAAGGCAAAATGGTTGTCTGAGGAGGCCTTACAAATAGAGAAAAGAAGAGAAGTGAAAGGAAAAGGAGAAAAGGAAAGATATAGTCATCTGAATGCCGAGTTCCAAAAACTAGCAAGGAGAGATAAGAAAGCCTTCCTCAGTGATTAGTGCAAAGAAATAGAGGAAAACAATAGAGTGGGGGAAAACACTAGAGATCTTTTCAAGAAAATTAGAGATACCAGTGGAACATTTCATGCAAAGATGGGCACAATAAAGGACAGAAATGGCAGGAACCTAACAGAAGCAGAAGATATTAAGAAGAGGTGGCAAGAATACACAGAAGAACTATACAAAAAAGATCTTCATGACTCAGAGAATCATGATGATGTGATCACACCTAGAGCCAGACATCCTGGAGTGAAAAGTCAAGTGGCCCTTAGGAAACATCACTATGAGCAAAGCTAATGGAGGGGATGGAATTCCAGTTGAGCTATTTCAAACCCTAAAACATGATGCTGTGAAAGTGCTGTACTCAATATGCCAACAAATTTGGAAAGCTCAGCAGTGGCCACAGGACTAGAGAAGGTTAGTTTTCATTCCAGTCCCAAAGAAATGCAGTGCCAAAGAATGTTCAAACTACTGCACAGTTACGCTCATTTTACAAGCTAGCAAAGTAATGCGCAAAATTCTCCAAAGCTAAACTTCAACAGTATGTGAACCAAGAACTTCCAGATATTCAACCTGGATTTCAGAAAGGCAGAGGAACAAGAGATCTAATTGTCACCATCTGTGGGATCATGGAAAAAGCAAGAGAATTCCAGAAAAACATCTGCTTCATTGACTATGCTAAAGCCTTTGACTGTGTGGATCACAATAAACTGTGGAAAATTCTGAAAGAGATGGGAATACCAGACCACCTTACCTGCCTCCAGAGAAACCTGTTAGCAGGTCAAGAAGCAACAGTTAAAATCAGATATGGGACAATGGACTGGTTCCAAATTGGAGAAGGAATACATCAGGCTATATATTGTCACCCTACTTATTTAACTTACATGCACAGTACATCATACAAAATTCCAGGATGGATGAAGAACAAGCTGGAATCAAGATTTCTGGGAAAAATATCTATAACCTTAGATATGCAGATGACACCAACCTTATGGCAGAAAGCGAAGAGGAACTAAAGAGCCTCTTGATGAAAGTGAAAGAACAGAGTGAAAAAGTTGGCTTAAAACTCAACATTCAGAAAACAAAGATTATGGCATCTGGTCCCATCATTCCATGGCAAATAGATGGGGAAACAATGGAGACAGAGACAGACTTTATTTTGGGGGGCTCCAAAATCAAGGCAGATGGTGACTGCAGCCATGAAATTAAAAGACGCTTGCTCCTTGGAAGGAAAGTTCTGACCAACCTAGACAGCATATTAAAAAGCAGAGACATTACTTTGCCAACCAAGGTCCGTCTAGTCAAGGCTATGGTTTTTCCCGTGGTCATGTATGGATGTGAGAGTTGGACTGTAAAGAAGGCTGAGCATCAAAATTGATACTTTTGAACTGAAGTGTTGGAGAAGACTCTTGAGAATCCTTTGGACTGCAAGGAGATCCAGCCCATCAATCCTAAAGGAAGTCAGCTCTGAATATTCATTCATTGGAAGAACTGATGATGAAGCTGAAGCTCCAGTCTTTGGTCACCTGATATGAAGAGCCAACTCATTAGAAAAGACCCTGATGCTGAGAGGGATTGAAGGTAGTAGGAGAAGGGGTTGACAGAGGACAAGATATTTGGATGGCATTACCAACTCTGGAGAAGGAAATGGCAACCCACTCCAGTACTCTTGCCTAGAAAATTCCATGGATGGAGGAGCCTGGTGGGTTACAGTCCATGCGGTCGCAAAGAGTCGGACACAACTGAGCGACTTCACTTTCACTTTCACCAACTCAATGGATATGAGTTTGATCAAGCTCCGGGAGATGGTGAAGAACAGGAAAGCCTGGCGTGTTGTAGTCAGTGGGGTTCCAAAGAGTCAAAAGCCACTAAACAGCAACAACAACGCTTCTTAAAAACACAGATTTGTACCCAACTCATAAATTTTGACTAAGTAAATCCAGGGAGAAGATAGGAGTATGAATTTTGAGCTAGCACTGTTGGTGATTTCATGTAAGTGCTGGTTATCCTTCCACTGCTTTATGTAACCAGCGTGTCTATGACTCCTATCATTTTATGGAGACATTGATAGAAGTGTTACACAGGAAGTTCAGTGAACAGGGCACCATGGGAACTCCTGGAGATCTAATTAATTGCATGTTCTTCATGCCAAGTATTTTTTAAATCTAATTGCTATTACTAAGCTCAATTTCTTCATCTTGTACATAAAATTCTTTGTCAGACACTTTGATTTTGCAACACTTTGTTTTGTTAGTCCCTAGAGTTGTCAGACAAGCACTTGTTGAATAACAAAAATAAAGGAAGATAGGAATGAAAGAAAGAGGGAAGGGAGAGAGAAGGAGGTAGGAAGGGAGGGAGGAAGAAGGAAGTAACTTAGCATATCTTAATTTAGCAAATTCCATTTTTATGAATACCTGTTTATTCACTAAGACCTTAAAATCATCTGCTTAACTCAAAGAATTTTGGAAGGGACTGGTATCAAACTTCCTACTCTTTTGCCTCAATTTCTGTCTTAAAAATTGGAATAAAGATTTGCCCATTCTCAGGGTTCCCTGGGGGCTCAGATGGTAAAGAATTCTCCTGCAGTGTGAGAGACCTGGGTTCTGTCACTGGGTTGGGAAGACCCCTGGAGAGGGCACAGCAACCCACTCCAGGATTCTTGCCTGGAGAATCCCCATGGACAGAGGAGCCTGGTGGGCTACAGTCCATGGGGTCACAAAGAGTTGGACATGACTGAGCTACAAAGCATAGTCTTCTGAAATCCGTTGTTCTCACTGTGATTTCTGAAGAATTACAGAAGACATTAACAACAATCGGCATGTTTAAGTTCTTGTAGTTAGTCCTGAGGTATAGTATACATGGGCAGAAGACTTGGATTTCATTCATCTGGATGACATTCTCTAACTATTGTGTGACCTATCTTGAGTTTCAATTCTTCTTTATATTAAATGATATTCTTTTTTCAGTTTGAAGATAATTATTTTTTTGGAACAAGTGGAAGCAAAATTGGATGTGTTGATTCTTTCTGCTGGCTGTCATTTGTTAAAATAAAATTATTTTGTCTAAGAAGTTAGACAAGTTAGAGGGCACAGCAACCCACTCCAGTATTCTTGCCTGGAGAATCCCCATGGACAGGGGAGCCTGGCAGACTACAGTCCATGGGGTAGCCTTTCCTGTCCTTATAACTATGAATATAACAAGAATAACAATGGTATAGGCTTTTTGTCACCCATAATATTATATATTAGTTATATAAATGATATATAAAGGTTTCAGAATCTTGAAGAAAATGGTCTAGTTTGTAAGAACACAACCCTGAATTATGTGTTCAGAATAATTTTTTTTATAAAACAACCTTTAATTAACTCTATTTCACATCCTAATAGTAATTCTGCAGTAAGTATTTGTTAACATAATGACTGTTGCACTAAAGTTGCTGAAAATTTACATGTGGTTTTTCTTGAAAGATTCATGTTCAACTATGGGATGGTATCTTTTTCTTTGAATGATTTTTCTATATAAATTTCCTTCTAATATGTCCAGTAAATCTGGATTTTATATTCTTTATTATTTTTTAGAATTTTATAGATTATATTGCTCAGGTTGGATATAGGCATCTTGTAACTTTTTGTGTGAATTGAAAACTAAGTTACTGATAGGGTTGCATGCACTTCCCAGGTCTAAGCCACACAGGTTCAGCTGGTTCACTGGGATGAACCAGAGGAATGGGATGGGGAGGGATGTGGGAGGGGAGTTCAAGATGGGGAACACATGTACACCCGGGGCAGATTCATGTCAATGTATGGCAAAACCAGTACAATATTGTAAAGTAATTAGCCTCCAATTAAAATAAATTAAAAAAAAAAGAAAACTAGGTTATTGATAGGGTGAAAAGAGAGAAAGAAATAGTTGGGGTTAGAGGGCGTTTTAAGCAAGGATTGAAGGATTCTAGTTGCTAGATGAGATATAATTGTGAACAGTGTCTGGTTAAAAGACAAGTAAATTGCTGCCTGTTAATGACTTCTCCTCCGTTTCCCCACTATTGTATTTCTCCCTTGTATGTTCTCTGGCAGTTCTCCAGTGTTATACTCTCACAGTTGGAATGATTTATTTAGTATTTAAAGTCCTAGCTAGAACAATTTTTTCCCCTATACTTATGTACTTAGCATGTAATAGGAACTCAGTATTTGTAGAATGAATGCTTTTTTCAGTTTCTAGTAATCATATCTCTAGTATGTATGGGAGCTAATAATTGTTGAATGTCTGACCAAGGAAATACATATATTTAATAAGGACAAAGGCAAAGAGCACTGTTTTTCCCAGAATATTACTTTCTGTATTGTTTTTAATTTTCACATATCTACTACCCACTCTTGTTCTGACTCCAATATTTCTTCATTGGAGAGCACTGATGAATAAATTGCCTTACTAATACTGACCCTCCAAGAAGATTTACATTCTTAAAGAAGTTAATGTCTGAAAGACTATATCAATAATGATAAGATTTCATATTGATACACTTGTCAGAGATGGGAATGATATTTTGTGGAATGGAGAATGAGTTCCTTTTGCTTCTAAAAAACGCATTCATATTCCTGTCCACCCCCTCTCTTTTTTCCATAGATGTTTTTTGAGCACCTAATTGCTAAATTATTGGAATTAGCAAAATGGTGGAAAGTGATGTAAGGGAAAGGGTCATTTGGTGGAGAATCTTCCAAGACCAGCAGAGGAATTTGGATCTGACATTTCATGCCAAGGAAATATTGCTTTCTTCAGCTAGAGAGTGACAGCAAAATTTCTAGATGTTATTTAGTTAAAGTCAGTGGAACAAACTTTAATGGTATGCTTTTGTATATTTCATGCTTATCTTTAAGAAGACTAAACACAAATTATAAAATGCTAGACCAATTGTTTTAGCTAAGCAACAGAAATTCAATATTGTTCTGCACTGGGCAGCACAGTCTGATATTTTTATTTGATTATATAATTCAAATCTTGTTGTTACAGGTTTATATAATTCACTTAACTATAATTTTAAGAGTTATTTGCAGCATAAGAAAACATCAGAGAAAGGCATAAAAGCAGAGCTCAAAAACAAAACCAACTCGTGTACAAACATTTTTTGCAATCCCTTATTTGTTTTACATGAAGTAAAACTGTAGTAAATACAGCATAACCTCTTTACCTTCTACCTTTAAAGACTACTTCTCTGGAATGTATTAATAATTCTGAGATATATGTTAAGTGAAAAAGAAAAAAGTACTTGATATTTTGGAATATTTGAACAGTCTATTTCCAACAGATTTTTTTTAATGTACATAGAACTTGGGGATAATTCAGTACTCAGTAACACTTAGTTCAATTCACTAAACATTTAAGACTGAAATGTTAGTATGATGAACATGAAAGGCTCTTTGCCACTCAGTAGAGTACTCATATTCTGTCTCCTAGGGATCCTCTTTCAGAGTCACCCACTACCTCATATAAAGCCTTTGAACAGGCTAGAAAAGAGCATCCCACCTTGGATAGATTCAGCCTCCAGACAGAACTGTTGCTTGGTTATAGTGTTCAGGCTAGAATTTCAGCCTCCAATTGCCTCCTGGACCTGGCATTTCACAATCATACACAGCACCTCTGGGTGTTCACTTTAGTTCCCATGTTCTTCCTGGGTTTTTGATGCTGTTGTTGTTCATTTATAAAATCGTGGTCATTTCTCTGGGCAGAAAAACTTCTTAAGATTAGAGCTTTTATTTTATATCAAAAGAAAATAAAAAACAGAATGAATGACTGAACAGTAACATACATTTTTTTCATGTGTTAACTCATATAATCCTCAAAAGAGTCCTTTGATGTAGGTTTTATTATATTAAATCGCTAAGATTTAGAAAATAATGTTTAGTGGTTGGGTGATTTGCTTAAAGTTAAAAAGCTAAATGGGAAAATAACAAACTTAGATGCAAGAATAGACACCTTAGGTTTAGTTCTGACATCAAACAACAAGCAACCTTTAATAGCCCACTTATTCCTTTGCCCTGAAACAGTAAGTCATCTGAACAACCAAAACTCATCCAACCCCATAAGTTGCCCACCAAGGAACACAGAGAGAGAAAGGCTTGAAGTGGTTATTTGAATAATTCAAGGGAGTATCTTCTGTTTTTTGCTTCCCTTTGGGGTTCTTATGTCCTAAAGGGAAAAATTCAAGAAGTAAAATAAAAGTTCTGGGCTTGCTTTATCCCTTTTGAAATAAAGGAATCAATAAATGTTGGTTGAATTTTGAATGTAATTGGCTATACTCAGAAGTTAGGTATGTGCTATAACACTTTAACCTGGGAGATAGAAAAGAAAAGCAAGAAGTCCTCTTGGTTTTTCAGATATAGAAAGAGGGCTAGCCGATGGGTGCCTTAAAGGAACCTATTTTTGTACTTTCAAAAAGAAAGGATCAAGTAATTCAAACGTCTTATGCAATTAACAGTATTTTAGGAGTATATCAATAGTTTATGAATTACAGTAATCTTCTTTCTCACTTCCAGTAAATTTACCCAATGATAAATGGAGCCACATAACCAAAGAGACAGATAATTTACCTGTGGCTCAGGGGATAGCTACAAGAATAGTCAAATAACTGGAAATTGTTTTGCAGAGGAAGGGTTAAAACAGCAGGCTTTTTATCCTGAGGAGGGACTTTTGAAAAAGCATTTTTGAAAACTGCACAGAAAATAAATACAATTGAAAAAAATTCTGATCTAATTCTTCTATGTGTCATATGGAATCCTAGGAAGGATCGTTGCAATTATTATCCAAAGTAATATTCAATGTAACAAAAGAGGTGTTTGGTCTTAAATGTAAATGCATTTAAGTGTAGAGTGTCCAAATTAACAGATCAAATGGAGAGTATTAATATATGTGCACTTTCTAATTCGTCAATGAATAAAAAAAAGATCAAGATTAAAATGTTGGATAGTCTTATCAACCAGATCACCTTTAAAGACAGCTTTTCAGGATAGCAAAAATGTGCAATAATTAAGCTTGACACATGTAACTAAAACATTCATTGTTATACTAGCGGCAGTACTTTTATTAATAGTGTTCACAATTCAAAACATAACAAATAATTATATATTAGTATCAGTAGGAATACCAAATATTATCTCACAACTGCCACTGTGTATTTGTTCTTATCTGACACAATCTGCACAGATCCAGGCTTGCTGTGTTTGATACAATTCAGTTCCTTTTGTCAATGAGCTTCTTTCATGATATGCTGTTCCTGAATCTGGCTGGAGACAGATTTTGGTAGATGTTGGTGATGAGAGATACGTTTTATGTGAGGATGATGTTGAAGTTTCTCCTTTAACTTCTGGTTATAATCTGTGGCTGCTTTCTCTCATAATGTAAGCACCTAACTTTTTGGAAGCATTAGCTTTCAACAGATAAATGTTCATTTCATCAAATCCACATATAATGTACTTGCTGTCAGAAGTCCATTTCACACAGATAACATGTTGCATTCTCTTTGTGTGATAACTTCCTTGCTTCTACTTTTGTCCACAGGAAAGATTTGGATAGATTTGTCAAAACTAGCAGACAGAAACTTTTTCCCAGTGGATGAGTAACCCACATCAAGTCCTGCAGACACATGATACATATGTATCATTAAAAGAATGTGCAGTGCATGCATATAAAAAGTACATGTTGTAATCTTTGCTGCAATAAAAATGAAAGCTTCCACAGGGTTCCAGTTCAGTTCAGTCGCTCAGTCGTGTCCGACTCTCTGCGACTCCATGAATCACAGCACGCCAGGCCTCCCTGTCCATCACCAACTCCCGGAGTTCACTCAAACTCATGTCCACAGAGTCGGTGATGCCATCCAGCCATCTCATTCTCTGTTGTCTCCTTCTCCTCCCGCCCCCAACCTTTCCCAGCATCAGAGTCTTTTCCAGTGAGTCAGCTCGTCTTGAAAGCTGATGCTGTGAAAGTGCTGCACTCAATGTGCCAGCAAATTTGGAAAACTCAGCAGTGGCCACAGGACTGGAAAAGGTCAGTCTTCATTCCAATCCCAAAGAAAGGCAATGCCAAAGAATGCTCAAACTACCGCACAATTGCACTCATCTCACACGCTAGTAAAGTCATGCTCAAAATTCTCCAAGCCAGGCTTCAGCAATATGTGAACCGTGAACTCCCAGATGTTCAAGCAGGTTTTAGAAAAGGCAGAGACACCAGAGATCAAATTGCCAACATCCGCTGGATCATGGAGAAAGCAAGAGATTTCCAGAAAAACATCTATTTCTGCTTTATTGACTATGCCAAAGCCTTTGACTGTGTGGATCACAATCAACTGTGGAAAACTCTGAAAAAGATGGGAATACCAGACCACCTGACCTGCCTCTTGAGAAAGCTGTATGCAGGTCAGGAAGCAACAGTCAGAACTGTACATGGAACAACAGATTGGTTCCAAATAGGGAAAGGAGTATGTCAAGGCTGTATATTGTCACCTTGCTTATTTAACTTCTATGCAGAGTACATCATGAGGAATGCTGGGCTGGAAGAAGCACAAGCTGGAATCAAGATTGCTGGGAGAAATATCAATAACCTCAGATATGCAGATGACACCACCCTTATGGCAGAAAGTGAAGAGGAACTCAAAAGCCTCTTGATGAAAGTGAAAGAGGAGAGTGAAAAGGTTGGCTTGAAGCTCAACATTCAGAAAACAAAGATCATGGCATCTGGTCCCATTACTTCATGGGAAATAGATGGAAAAACAGTGGAAACAGTGTCAGACTTTATTGTTTTGTGCTCCAAAATCACTGCAGATACTGATTGCAGCCATGAAATTAAAAGACGCTTACTCCTTGGAAGGAAAGTTATGACCAACCTAGACAGCATATTAGAAAGCAGAGACATTACTTTGCCAACAAAGGTCCGTCTAGTCAAGGCTATGGTTTTTCCCATGGTCATGAATGGATGTGAGAGTTGGACTGTGAAGAAAGCTGATCGCCGAAGAATTGATGCTTTTGAACTGTGGTGCTGGAGAAGACTCTTGAGAGTCCCTTGGACTGCAAGGAGATCCAACCAGTCCATTCTAGAGGAGATCAATCCTGGGTGTTCATTGGAGGGACTGATGCTAAAGCTGAAACTGCAAAACTTTGGCCACCTCATGCGACGAGTTGACTCACTGGAAAAGACTCTGATGCTGAGAAAGGTTGGGGGCGGGAGGAGAAGGGGACGACATAGAATGAGATGGCTGGATGGCATCACCGTCTCTATGGACATGAGTTTGAGTGAACTCCAGGAGTTGGTGATGGACAGGGAGGCCTGGCGTCGCAGGGGGTTGCAGAGGGTCGGACACGACTGAGCAACTGAACTGAATTGAACTGATAGTGTGAAAACCTCAAGTCACTGAACATATGGGATTGCTTCTTTGTTCATCCCAAGTGTCTATTTGCTGTCCACATGTGGTAAAACAGCTTTTTTCCAGTGATTATCGATTCCTGTATATGCTATCTTTCCTAATATTATAGGCAATGGTTCCTCCTCTTCTCCATAGCTTGGTCCATCCATTTCCATTGCTTGGCAGTTTTGTCATCATCAACAGTAAAAAAACGAAGTCCCACAAAAGTGAGTACATATTCCTCATACAAAAAGACCTTTATGTGCTTTTATTGTACAAATATATTTTCATCTATTGAAGTTCCAAATTTTAACCTATCTCTATCACATGCCCTAGAAAAGACATTAGCCAGACACTCTGGATGCTTTGGCCAGCAACTGACTCCATCACAGTGACCATCCATGGAAGCAAGAAATGGTTTTGCAAATACCCTTTCCAGTTTGGTAGCATTTAAAGCTCTTACATATTCCTGTGGGACCTCAAAATGATATAAAGTAGGCTCATGGTTTCTTGGTACTCACTGTAAGTCCAACTTGGTTTCATAGATGTAGTTGTCTGGGTTCAGGCTCAGCATCTTTACTTTTATCTTGCTGCTAATTCTCCCCAAATCTCATGAGCTTTCATCTCTTGGTCCCAGTTGCCATGGCCTCCTCCACCAACACATACCACTTCTGCCAAGTTCCTTCTTTTATTAATTTCTAATTTTATTATTTTGTGGTCAGAGAATATATTTCATATGACTTCATTCTTTTCAAATTTATTTGTACTTATTTTGTGGTCTAACATGTAGTTTATTCTGGAGAATGTTCCATGTCCACTTCAGAATACTGTGCATTTGGTGGAATGCCCTATAGCTAGATGACTGTTAGATCTAGTTGATTTATGAGGCTGTTCAACTCTTCTTTTTGCTTCTCGATCTTCTGCCTAATTGTTCTCTTCATTATTAAAAGTGGAATATTCAATGCACTGATTGTTGTTGTTGAGTTGTGTATCTTCCCCTTCAGATCTGTCGGTTTTTGTCTCATGTGTTTTAGGACTCTCTTAAGTGCGTGGGTGTTTATATGTTTTGCTCTCCTAATGGACTGACCATTTTAGCTTCATAAATTTATAAAATGTTCTATTTTAGATCTCTAGCAACAATTTATGTCTTAAAGCTTCTTTTGTTCAGTGTTAGCATAGTCACTTTATATTTCTTTGGGTTATTGTTCTTATGGTATATCCTTTTCTGTCTTTTTACATTAAATCTATTAGTGCCCTAGTAGATAAAGCATGTCTCTTGTAGATGCTATGTAACTGCATTATTATAAAACAAACAAACAAAAAACTATCCTGCCAATCTTTGCCTTTGGTTTGGAGTGTTGTGTACACTTACAATTAATACAATTACCAATAAAGTAGGACTTAATGTCCTTAATAAAATGGAAGCATTTTATTGTTTTCTGTTTATTATATACTTTCTCTTGTCTTTCATTTTCTCATTTACACCTTTCCTTTCTGTTAAAGATATATTTTCTAGTTTACCATTTTAATTCCCTTGGAGATTCTTGCATTATTTTTGTTATTGTTGCTATTTTCTTAGTGGGTCGTTATAATTCATCAGTTCAGTTCAGTCACTCAGTTCTGTCTTTGCGACCCCATGAACTGCATTTCACCAGGCCTCCCTGTCCATCACCAACTCCCAGAGCCTACGCAAATTCATGTCCATTGAGTCGATGATGCCATCCAACCATCTCATCCTCTGTTGTCCCCTTCTCCTGCCTTCAATCTTTCCCAGCATCATGGTCTTTTCAAAGGAGTCAGCTCTGCACATCAGGTGGCCAAAGTATTGGAGTTTCGACTTAAACATCCATCAGTCCTTCCAATGAACACTAAGGACCGATCTCCTTTAGGATGGACTGGTTGGATCTCCTTGCAGTACAAGGGACTCTCAACAATCTTCTCCAACAACACAGTTCAAAAGCATCAGTTCTTCAGTGCTCAGTTTTCTTTATACTCCTACTCTCACATCCACACATGACTACTGGGAAAACCGTAGCCTTGACTAGACGGACCTTTGTTGACAAAGTAATGCCTCTGCTTTTAAGTATGCTGTCTAGATTGGTCATAATTTTCCCTCAAAGAAGTAAGAGTCTTTTAATTTCATGGCTGCAATCACCATCTGCAGTGATTTTGGAGTCCAAAAAAATAAAGTCAGCCACTGTTTCCCCATCTGTTTGCCATGAAGTGATGGGACCAGATGCCATGATCCTAGTTTTCTGAATGTTGAGCTTTAAGCCAACTTTTCACACTCCTCTTTCACTTTCATCAAGAGGCTCTTTAATTCTTCTTCACTTTCTGCCATAAGGGTGGTGTCATCTGCATATCTGAGGTTATTGATATTTCTCCCAGCAATCTTGATTCCAGCTTGTGCTTCCTCCAGCCCAGCATTTCTCATGATGTACTTTGCATATAAATTAAATAAGCAGGGTGACAATATACAGCCTTGATATGCTCCTTTTCCTATTTGGAACCAGTCTGTTGTTCCATGTCCAGTTTTAACTGTTGCTTCCTGACCTGCATATAGGTTTCTCAAGAGGCAGGTCAGGTAGTCTGGTATTCTCATCTCTTTCAGAATTTTCCACAGTTTATTATGATCCACACAGTCAAAGGCTTTGGCATAGTCAATAAAGCAGAAATAGATGTTTTTCTGGAACTCTCTTGCTTTTCTGATGATCCAGCAGATGTTGGCAATTTGATCTCTGGTTCCTCTGCCTTTTCTAAATCCAGCTTGAACACCTGGAAGTTCACAGTTCACAAGTTGTTGAAGCTTGGCTTGGAGAATTTTGAGCATTACTTTACTAGCATGTGAGATGAGTGCAATTGTGCAGTAGTTGAGCCTTCTTTGGCATTTCCTTTCTTTGGGATTGGAATGAAAACTAACCTTTTCCATTCCTGTGGTCCCTGCTGAGTATTCTAAATTTTCTGACATATTGAGTGCAGCACTTTCACAGCATCAACTTTTAGGATTTGAAATAGCTCAACTGGAATTCCATCACCTCCACTAGCTTTGTTCATAGTGATGCTTCCTAAGACCCACTTGACTTCACATTCATGATTTAAAACAATCTATTTTGAGTGAATACCAACATAATCTCAACAGTATTCAAAAACTTTGCTCCAGGATCGCTTCATTTCTTATCCCCTTTTGAGTTATTTTCATACAACTCTACATTTCATTACATATTTTTACATTATAAACAATCAACCCAAATTTATAATTATTGTTTCATGCAGTTGTTTTTAAATCAAATATGAGGTGAAAAGAATTAAAAATAAAATGCATTCATATTGTGTTTCATATTTACCTATGTAGCTACTTTACTTATTTTCTTTATTTTTTCATGTGGACTTGAGTTACTCTCTAGCGTTCTTCTATTTTGGGTTGAAAGTCTTTTAGTATTCTGCCAATACAGGAGACATAAGAGATGTGGGTTCAATTCCTGGGTTGGGGAGATCTCCTGGAGGAGAGCATGGCCACTCACTTCAGTATTCTTGACGGGAGAATCCCATGGATAGAGGAGCCTAGTGTGCTATATAGTTCATGGGGTCACAAAGAGTTGGACATGACTGAAGCAACCTAGCATGTACATGGACACAATTCTTTTTTTTTTTTTTAAGGACACAGCTACTAGCACTTCTCTGAATTTTTGTTTATCTGGAAATGTCTTAATTTATCTTAATTTTCTGAAGCCTAGTTTTGCTGAATATAGAATTTTTGGTTGACATTATTTTTTCTTCCAGTATTTTGAATGTTTCAACTCATTGCCTCTGGACTCCATGATTTCTGAAAAGTTAGCTATTAATCTTACTGTGGATTCCTTCTACAAGATGAATCATTTTTCTCTAGGTGATGTGTCATGAGTCTTTGTTATTCAACACTTTGACTATGTGTCTATGTGTAGATCTCTTTAAATTTATCTTTCATGAAGTTTGTTGAATGTTTTGGATATGTAGATTATTTTTTTCCTTCAAATGTTGAATGAATTCTACACAAATTGCTGTACATTTTGGTTAATTTCCAGATTTCTCTGAAAAAAATTTTTTAACATTTTTTGTGAATATTCTTGTTGCTTTTATGGTAGAGTAGATTTTCAGAGATATTTATTTCTTTTAGAAGTGCTTCTTCCTAGCCTTTAGAAGAAACAAAGATTAAGTCATGTTTAAATTTAATGTTAAGTTGAACCAATAAGCAGATAAACTCAGATAAAGGAGAGTACTGGCAAGGAGTTTACTGATAGGTGAAATAAAGTAGATAAGATTGGTAAGCTAAAGGCCAAACTAAAAAGTTTTGAGTGAAAATATCTGGAAGGTACTTGAGTTCATTGACCATGAGTAATGTGAGAATAATGATGTTTGAAGATTATTCTAATGATTTTATGTAGAGTGAAAAGAAGTGAAGCTGTGCAAGAAGGGAAATGAGTTTAGTGGCAGTGCCAATAATGTACATGTGTGATGCCAAGGCATGTCTTAATATGTCTTAACATGGCAGCTATTTACATAGAAACACAAGGGTAGATCAGTCATAGGATTTGGTGGTGGGCTGAATCTGTGGAGGAAGGGAATAAATGAGTTTCAAAAGATATAAATATTGCTGCTCTGTTTCGTAAAGATGATGGTAGAGTAATGTTAATAAGGATAATGAAAAAGCAGATGTATGGCAAATTTTTATTTTGACATCTTATTTGACAGTTTCTTCTTAAACTACTTGTACCAGGCATGTGACCATAAAAAGTAAATTAATAGTTGTTTTGGATTTTAAAAACAGGGTCTAATACCATCAAAAGCTAAATAGAATTATGAGGCTTCCTAAATCACATTAACTTAGAAAAAAAGAGAAGAAAAGGAAAGTTTTTTTTTTTTTTTAATTCTAAAGATATTCCAAGATGTTTATTGTGTTAACTTACTTTTCTAACATGTGATTCTCTGGCAAAGCAGATGTAAAAAATCTACTGTTTTGTTAGTACAAAAAAATTGAAATTTAATTCCTGTGTGTAGAAATGATAGGTTCACAACCTTGAATGTGTATTCATAGACTGTTTTAATAATGTATCTTTTATAAGTGAAAGAGTCTTGGGTTCAAATTTCTCATTTCTTAGAACACAATGCTTTTTTTTTGGTAGCGTGTGGATACACTATTGTTTTGCAAATGATTTTCCTTTTTTATTTTCCCATAGCCCTTGAGGAGAAAAAGGCAATAAAAATAAAATGACTATCAATGAGATGATTGCTTTAATCTCTGTAATTGATAAATGTCAATTCCTATGTGGGATCAAAGTCAGTTTTCTGAACTCTTCCCTAACATACAAATGTTTTTCATTGAGTTGTTCACTTCTGTATGTACATCTAATAAGGGAGATAGTAGTACATATTCCCATGTTGCCATTGTACCATAGTCTTCTTCAACAATATTTTAAATAATTATGTTATTCATCAGTGTTTATGTTCTTCCAGATTTTTCGAAACATTAAATTATAGGGACTTCCCTGCTGATCCAGTGGTTAAGACTCCATGCTTCCAACAGAAGGGTATCCTTGGGGAGGCATTGGAATCCTTAGGAAGTAAAACAGGTATTATAAAATTCATATTCTTATTCAACAAATATTTACAGGATGATTAATGTTGTCCTGTAATAAGGCTACAGTCTGGAGCTATAACACCTATTTTTAAGGATGATATGAAGCTATAGGGGGTTTCCTTGGTGGCTTAGCAGTAAAGGATCTGCCTGCTAAAGCAGGAGATGAGGGTTCGATCTCTGGGTCAGGAAGATTCCCTGGAGAAGGAAATGGCAACTCACTCTAGTATTTTTGCCTGGAAAATCCCATGGACAGAGGAGCCTGGTGGGCTACAGTCCAAGGGGTCACAAAGAGTCAGACATGACTTAGTGACTAAACAACAACAACATGAAGTTATAGATAGCAAACTTGACCACGCTCTGGAGGTACTATAAAGGGCCTGCAATTTCATACAGGCACAAAGCTTGTCTGTGACTGACTGCCTGGCTAAGTTGCTTCAGTCATGTCCAACTCTTTGCGACCCTATGGACTGTAGCCCCCCAGGGTCCTCTGTCCATGGGGATTTTCCAGGCAAGAATACTGGAGTTGGTTGCTGTGCCCTTCTCCAGAGGATCTTCCTGACCCAGGGACTGAACCCATATCTCTTAATTTCCTGCACTGAGTGGGTTCTTTACCACTGGCACCACCTGAGAAGCTTGTCCGTAGATTATATAAATAATGGGTCCTACACATCCATATCCATTTTTATCATTTTCAAATGTATATGTTTCACTATGATTAATAAAGTGGAAATTTATTGTCACTTTTTGCTCATGTATTTGTTTCAAATAACAAATTCTAAAAGTATAACTTATCTGCTGGAGCTGGGCAGAGAATGCAGGATTCTTTTTCTGTGCTTCATCTTTTCATGTGGAGAGACACTGATCAGTTTAACTGGGTTTCTCTCTGCTACTCATTCTTCAAGAGAGTTAATATGATATGTAAATTTGGGAACAGGAACTGAGCATGTATCACTAATTGTCTTTTTGATCTTCTCATCTGCAAAGAGTATGAGTTGAGCTTAGTAGTAAGGATCCTATCTGTCCAGGCTTGGGAGACCTGAGGCTAAGTCTGTCTAATTCTGAGATGTACTAGTAAAAAGCCTATATTGCTTTGTACCTAAGCCATGTTCTCTAGTATCTTCTCTGTTGCTCACCAGTGTTGACATTTTAATCATTTGCCTGAGTTTTTATCCATGGTTTGGCTAACTGCAGGCTCTGAGCCAAATCTGACCCACGCAGGCCAAATCTGGCCAGGCTCCTCTGTTTACATCTTTACATGTGTGTGTCTCTTTATTGCTACAACAGCAGCTTTGACGGTTGCAACAGAAATCATATGGCCTGAAAAGCCTAAAATATTTATTCTTTGGCCCTTTGCAGAAAAGCCTAAAATGTTTATTCTCTGGCCCTTTGCAGAAAGGAGTCTAAGGAGGCCCTTAGACTCCTATCTATAATTTGGGCAGAGGATGAAGACGTTATTATTATACTCCCTAAATTTCTAAATTAATTGTAATATTACCATATAGGGATTTGTAAAAATTTTTACTTTGAAAAACTTGCTTTATCATTCGAAATGGTAGAAACCATTTGTGTAAAAATGGAATGGACTTAGAGATAGGAGACTGCTATTCAAGTAACAGAAGGATGAGTTGATGAAGTTTGAACTAGTTTGGTGATTATGAAAGTAGAAAAGTAATACTGGGTTTGGAAGTTATTATGAAGTGCAAATTTTATAAAAGTTGATGACTGCTTCTTTATGGTAACAGTAAGCATGACAGAACAGGAGAAAGAATAATGTCTCCAAGAGTTAGAACCTAGGTCACTGGATGAATGTCCTAGGAGCAGTATGTAATGTATTTTCTTATTTTGACTGCCTTGCCTTTGGCCCTTTAAGTCACACATTCACTAACATCAGGAATAAAGACCCCAAAACTAGTTACAGTAGTCACGCCAGACTCTTCACTATTACCAGACCTATCAAACTGAACATCTGACTGTAAATTTAACATCAGTCTAGCAGTTTGTTCTTATAAACTTGGCGATGCCCTTTGTCTTCTCATAAACTAATAGGTTTATCTCCTTGCTCTCTATACCTAGTTGTGAATACTTTTATATATGTATTGGATTGGCCAAAAAGTTACTTTGGTTTTTAAGTAAACATCAGTTCAGTTCAGTTCAGTTCAGTCGCTCAGTCGTGACCGACTCTGCGACCCCATGAATCACAGCACGCCAGGCCTCCCTGTCCATCATCAACTCCCGGAGTTCACTTAAACTCATGTCCATCGAGTCGGTGATGCCATCCAGCCATCTCATTCTCTGTCGTCTCCTTCTCCTCCCGCCCCCAATCCTTCCCAGCATTAGAGTCTTTTCCAGTGAGTCAACTCTTCTCATGAGGTGGCCAAAGTATTGGAATTTCAGTAAGTAAACATAAAAGACATATTTTTCATTTTCATCACAAATTTCATTGAACAACATATTCACTGTTTTGTTCTATTACCTTCTGCCATTTTCTGGGCAACTTCATAATTCCATTTTACACAGTTTTTTTTTTTTTTTTCTTTTTGAGCAAAGAACTGTTCCAGGTTCCTTTTTACAGTCTTCCAGGGAATTGAAATTTTTCCATTAGACAATTTTGGAAAGACCAAAATAAATGGAAATTTGAAGGTGTAATGTCTAGCCAACACAGCAGATGAATCAGAACTTCCCAGCTAAGCTGTAACATTTTTTTGCCTGGTCATCAGAGAAACATTCAGTCTTGCATTACTCCTGATGGATGGTTGTTCTTGCTGTTCAGTTGCTTAGTCGTGTCTGATTCTTTGCAACCCCATGGACTACACCATGCCGTCTTCCCTGTCCTTCACCACCTCCAAGAATTTGATCAAACTCATGTTCATTGAGTCAGTGATGCCATACAACCATTTCATCCTCTGTTCACCCCTTCTCCTCCCACCTTCAATCTTTCCCAGCATCAGGGTCTTTTCTAATGAGTCGGCTCTTCTCAAGTGACCAAAATATTAGAGCTTCAGCTTCAGCTTCAGTCCTTCCAATGAATATTCAACTGATTTCCTTTAGGATTGACTGGTTTGACTTCCTTGCAGTCCAAAGGACTCTCAAGTCTTCTCTAACACCACAATTCAAAAGCATTAATTCTTCGGTGCTCAGCCTTCTTTATGGTCCAACTCTAACGTCCATACGTGACTACTGGAAAAACCATAGCTTTGACTTGTCTTCCTGAGGAAGCCTTACAAATATCTGAGAAAAGAAGTGAAGCTAAAGGCAAAGGAGAAAAGGAAAGATATACCCATCTGAATACAGAGTTCCAAAAAATAACAAGGAGCTGTAAGAAGGCCTTCCTCAGTGATCAATGCAAAGATATAGAGGAAAATAGGAAAATAGAAAGACTAGAGACCTCATCAAGAAAACTAGAGATCCCAAGGGAATATTTCATGCAAAGATGGGCACAGTAAAAGAGTAATGGCAAGGACCTAACAGAAGCAGAAGATATTAAGACAAGGTAGCAAGAATATACAGAAGAACTATACAAAAAAGATCTCCATGTCCCAGATAATCACGATAGTGTGATCACTCACCTGTAGCCAGACTTCCTGAAATGTGAAGTCAAGTGGGCCTTAGGAAGCATCACTATGAACAAAGCTAGTGGAGGTGATGGAATTCCAGTTGTGCTATTTCAAATCCTAAAAGATGATGCTTGCTATGAAAGTACTGCACTATGAGCCAGGAAATTTGGAAAACTCAGCAGTGGCCACAGGACTGGAAGGGGTCAGTGTTCATTGCAATCTCAAAGAAAGACAATGCCAAAGGATGTTCAAACTACCACACAATTGCATTCATCTCACACACTAGCAAAGTAATGCTCAAAATTCTCAAAGCCAGGCTTCAATAGTACGTGAACCGTGAACTTCCAGATGTTCAAGCTGGATTTAGATAAGGCAGAGGAACCAGAGATCAAATTGCCAATCCATTGGATCATCGAAAAAGCAAGAGAGTTCCAGAAAAACATCTACTTCTGTTTTATTGACTATGCCAAAGCCTTTGACTGTGTGGATCACAATAAACTGTGGAAAATTCTTAAAGAGATCGGAACACCAGACCACTTTACCTTCCTCCTGAGAAATCTGTGTGCAGGTCAAGAAGCAACAGTTAGATCCAGTCATGGAACAACAGACTGGTTCTAGATTGGGAAAGGAGTACGTCAAGGCTGTTTATTGTCACCCTGCTTATTTAATTTATATGCAGAGTACATCATGTGAAATGCCGGACTAGATAAAGCACAAGCTGGAATCACGATTGCTGGGAGAAATATCAATAACCTCAGATACGGAGATGACACCACCCTTATGGCAGAAAGCAAAGGAGGACTAAAGAGCCTCTTGATGAAAGTGAAAGAGGAGAGTGAAAAAGTTGACTTAAAACCCAGCATTCAAAAACCTAAGATCACGGCATCTGGTCCCATCACTTCATGGTAAATATATTAGGAAACACTGGAAACAGTGAGAGATTTTATTTTCTTGGGCCCCAAAATCACTGCAGATGGTGACTGCAGCCATGAAATTAAAAGATGCTTACTCCTTGGACGAAAGCTATGACCAACCTAGACAGCATATTAAAAAGCAGAGGCATTACTTTAACAAAGGTCCATCTAGTCAAAAACTATGGTTTTTCCAGTAGTCATGTATGGATGTGAGAGTTGGAGTATAAAGAAAGCTGAGTGCCAAAGAATTGATGCTTTTGAACTGTGGTGTTGAAGACTCTTGACAGTCCCTTGGACTGCAAGGAAATCCAACCAGTCCATCCTAAACGAGATCAGTCCTGAATATTCATTGGAAGGGCTGATGTTGAAGCTGAAACTCCAATACTTTGGCCACGTGATATGAAGAACTGACTCATTTGTTGAAGCTGAAACTCTAATACTTTGGCCACCTGATGTGAAGAACTGACTCATTTGAAAAGACCCTGATGCTGGGAAAGATTAAAGACTGGAGGAGAAGGGGATGGCAGAGGATGAGATGGTTTGATGGCATCACTGACTCAGTGGACATGAGTTTGAGTAAACTCTGAGAGTTGGTGATGGACAGGGAGTCTGGTGTGCTGCAGTCCAAGTGGTCACAAAGAGTCAGACATGACTGAGCGACTGAACTGAACTGAACATTTGATAAATTAGCCAGAAAGAGATTTATATCAATTCACAGTTCAAATAAGACTGTATAGCATACCCATTTTTCCAAACTCTCACTAACACTGTGATATAGCTATAGCAATTTGATTAGGAAAGGTAGATCATGTGTTACTTTAACTAGCATATATTTAATTATAAATGAGATCAAACATCTTTTTATACAAGAAATTTCTAGCTATTTATCATGAATTGCACCTGTCCTTTGCCAGCTTTTCTCCTTGGGTTGATGATCTCTTTAACCCCAATTTGTAATTCTCTTTATATAATAAAGATATTAGATCCTTGTCACACATATCAAATAATTTTCCCAATTCTGTTACCTTTCTTAATTTTGATTTTGTATTTTAGTGGCTTTGTGAAAGTTTCAAGTTTTTAGGTACTCAAATTTATCAATCTTTTTCTCTACACCTCTGAATATGTGTCTCGTTATAGCTTCTGATCAAAGAACATTCTTATTTTAAGAATATTTTGCAAGTATATTTACTTATTATTTAAATATTTAGCTGCAATTTATTTTATTTAAGGAATGGAGTATTAATACAGTTTTATTAATTCTTTCAAATGACTGGCCAGTTATTTTTTGGCAATTATTATATAATCCATTGTTTTACTACTGATTTGAAATACCATAATACAATAAATTTTCACAAACATTGAATCTTTGTTCTTTTAAGTTCTGTCTTCTATTTATGCCTTTCAACTATTGTATCAAAACCATTTACAGTTTACTTAAATATCTGATAAATGTTTATCTTCACCCCCTCCATTATTTTTCTCTTTTCAAATTAATACCTAGCTATTGTCAGAGATTTATTTTTCCAAATGCACTTAAGGATCACTTGTCAAGATCCAAAAGGAGTGGGAAGGAAACCATTCCATACTACTGCATTAAATTTAAGACTTAAACTTACATTAAATTTAAGTGAGAGTGAAAGGATCACTATCTTTAAGATATTGAGTCATAAAAGATATATTTTTTTTCATTGGAGTCCAATTTTAATGTTCCTCTCTCAGTCCTTAATAATTTCTATTGCTTCTCTATGCATGTTACTTTCTGCTAGTGTTACTATATTAGTTTTTAGTTGTTGCAGTAACTCGTGATCATAAATTTAGCAGCTTAAAAAACCAAAGCTTTATTATTGTATGTGTCTTAAGTCGCTTCAATCATGTCTGATGCCGTGTGACTCTGTGGACAATAGCCAGCCAGAATCCACAGGATTCTCCAGGCAAGAAGACTGGAGTGGGTTGCCATGCCCTCCTCCAAGGGATCTTCCTGACTCAGGGATTGAACCCGCATCTCTTATGTCTCCTGCATTCACAGGCATGTTCTTTACCACTGAAGTGAAGTGAGGTGAAGTTGCTCAATCGTGTCCAACTCTTTGTGACCCCATGGACTGTAGCCTACTAGGCTCCTCCATCCATGGGATTTTCTAGCCAAGAATACTATAGTGGGTTGTTATTTCCTTCTCTAGGAGCTCTTCCCAACCCAGGGAATGAACCCGGGTCTCCTGCATTACAGGCAGATGCTTTGCAGTCTGAGCCATCAGGGAAGTCCTAGAGCCTTATGATTAATATTTTACATTTCTGGAAGTCTAAAGAATGTCCCCCTGGGCTAAATCCAAGGTTTTGATAGGGCTGCATTCCTTTCTGGAGATTCTAGAGGAGAATCTGTTGCCAGTCTATCTTCTATGAGCTGTGTTCATTCCTTGGCTCATGGTTGCCTTTATACCTTGAAAACCAGCAATGGTCAGTCAAGTCTTTCACATTGCATCAATCCAACACCAACTCTCCTTCCCTCTTTCACGTATAATGAGAGTTGTGATACTGGGCCACTTGGATAATCCAGGATGATCTCCCCATCTCAAAATTCTTAACTTAATCACATCTGCAAAGCTCCTTTTGCATGGGGCATAATATATTCACAGGTTTTGGGAAAGTTAGGACATTATTGTCTTACAATGTCTTCATCTTCTTCTCCCACTCAAAGTTTTATTGTCTTATTGTTGCTCATCCTCTTCTCCCACTCAAAGTCTCTTATTTTCTTATTATTGTGTATTTATGTTGTTATCTTCCTCATTGTAAAGTCACTGTAAGTCTGCAGGGGATACTTTTATTGATACTGCAGGACATGTCAGGGTAGTAAAACCGTATCCAATAGCTTTCACGTACTTTGAGTCATTTAGAATTGTGAGTCATCTCTAACTTTGAAAGAGCTATAAGACCACACTCCCTTGCATTAGTATTATTTTTCCTGTTATGAGAAAAATGATTCAGGAAGCAGTGAATACATGCAGGTGTTTTGTATCATAGTACCAACATAGTACTTCTATTTCCATTGTCTTATTTACTAAAGTCTTCAAACTTGTCTAAATCAAACCACCCTCTTCTGTTCTCAAGAGATGACTTGTATCAATCAGGCTAAATTTAAAGTCAGTGGCAGACAACCTGCTACTTGCCAAGTGAATGCTCACCTTAAGCTGAAACGTGTACGCCTGTTACCATCTCTATACCTGCACTCTTTCTGACAATTATAGTGATTCTTCTGTTTTTCAAGTACTTGTGAAATGTTTTTCCTAACTTTTCTTCTTTAATCTTTCCCCATATTGCATGAGTTTGATACTCAGCACTTTCCTTATCCATGTGCAGAGAAAATAGTGCCTGTGGTCTTTGCATCTCCTCAAATGTAGGCCTCCATACCAAGCTGAGTGTACCAGGTGTGGTTTGCTGCAGTGTTGGTTAAGCTGCTTCACTTTCCCATATATGGTTAAGAAAGAGCTGTATTTAGGAGGTAAGTTCACAGAGGTATCTTGTCAAAATTGTCTAGAAAAGCCTCTAGATCACCTTATTTCTGATTAAAAATAAAAGCTTCATCATTGATATTATTAAGAAATGACTATGCCCATACCTGGATCCCTGATCATTGCCAAGGTTTTTCATAAGTCAGAGGCCAAGTATCCTTCAGCCCTTTTGATGAATAAATCTTGTACTCCTTTGCAAGAACTTCCCTCAGAACTCAGTTGGTAAAGAATTGCCTGCAATGCAGGAGACCCCAGTTGGGTTCCTGGATCGGGAAGATACGCTGAAGAAGGGATTGTCTACCCGCTCCAATATTCTTGGGCTTCCCTTGTGGCTCAGCTGATAAAGAATCTGCCTGCATGCAGGAGACCTGGATTTGATCCCTGTGTTGGGAAGACTGCCTGGAGAAGGGAAAGGCTACCCACTCCTGTATTCTGGCCTGGAGAATTACATCAATTGTGTAATCCATGGGGTGGCAAAGAGTCAGACACAAGTGAGTGACTTTCACTTTCACCTTCACTCCTTTACAAAGGATGGTTAATATCATACAGTTAGCCTGTCTTTTACAAAATTCCTAAACCAGATTATTCCCAATTCTAATTAGTGCAGAGGAAGGGAGGACTGTCATATTCTCTAGTTTAAATATCATTCTTGTACTAAGTCAGCCAGTGTCACATTATGTCTTTAACTGATACATTACACTCTGACTCACACTTTCAGCTGTAACTCCTGTTTCTTTTTTCATGGTATTGCTAATCTATATACCCACAGCCTGAATTTTAAAAACTCATTTCTTTACTTAACTATAGGACTTCATATTTAACCACTAATAAATTTTGACTTGTTAGATTGAGCCCACCCCTCATGATCTTCAACTTTTATAGGAACACAGTGCAAACAGCAAGTGAAAGTATATTACTATTGTTTATTTTTCTTGGGGAGGCGTAATATTAACTTATTCAGTGCTCTCAGTATACATATTTTAAAAGAAGCACTATTTGGTTGACACATTACACAACTAACTATAACAGGTACAATAAAACTGACTAAGTAAGTCTAACCATTAAAGCTGGTCATTCAGGAACTGTAAAGTTAGGCAGTATAGGCCCTTCAGTTCAGTTCAGTTCAGTCATTCAGTCATGTCTGACTCTTTGCAACCATGAATCACAGCACACCAGGCCTCCCTGTCCATCACCAACTCCCGGAGTTCACTCAAACTCATGTCCATCGAGTCAGTGATGCCATCCAGCCATATCATTCCCTGTCGTCCCCTTCTCTTCCCGCACCCAATCCTTCCCAGCATCAGAGTAGAGACATGTTTAGAATTTTGGGACAAACCATTAGTCCCTCAGACCTTAGGAAAGGGCTAGCAAAGACCAAGGCAGAGAACACAGTCTTAGGCATGCTACCATTATAAAAATTCAAGCTCAGAAATAAGTCTGGGATTCAGGAACCAGGCATTTGAATTAAGATAGAGGCAAAATAGCAAGAAAAAGCAAAAATTGCTAACCAAATTGGAGCCAAACTCTGCTAGGCTGGGTACAATGGAATCTTGACAAGTGAATCACGAACTGTTGGACCTCAATTCTTTAAATCGCTTTGGTCCATTTCCAGGATTTACCATAAAGAGTGCTTTGGCAATAAACCTGTATATCAAAATCCAAATTTCCCACGGTAAGGAAGAGAGCTTGCACAGGCTAAGCAGTGCCAGGGTTAGGTACAACCTAACAATGAGCAGTTTCCTCTTTCCTTTAGTTCTGGCAGTAAAGATCTTGTCATAGTCCTTTTATCTGTGATGCAATAGTATGAATGCTATAGTTACTGAGATAAGACCTAGGTTGTAGCCCTAAAGCTTCCATTAACCAGATATTAGTTAATATTGGACAGCTAATAATTCCAAGCATTAGTTTCAGAATGGGGATCATAGTAACACTGGGAGGGTTGTTCAGTTCAGTTCAGTTGCTCAGTCATGTCTAACTTTTTGTGACCCCATGGACTGTAGCACGCCAGGCCTCCCTGTCCATCACCAACTCCCAGAGTTTACTCAAACTCATGTCCATTGAGTCGGTGATGCCATCCAACCATCTTATCCTCTGTCATCCCCTTCTCCTCCCACCTTCAGTCTTTCCCAGCATCAAGGTCTTTTCAAATGAGTCAGTTCTTCACATCAGGTGGCCAAAGTATTGGAGTTTCAGTTTCAGCCTCAGTCCTTCCAATGAATATTCAGGACTGATTTCCTTTAGGATGGACTGGTTGGATCTCCTTGCAGTCCAAGGGATTCTCAAGAGTCTTCTCCAACACCACAGTTCAAAAGCATCAATTCTTTGGCCCATCAAATCAATCCAATTCCAAAGAAAGGCAATGCCAAAGAATGCTCAACCTACCAAACAATTGCACTCATCTCACATGCTAGTAAAGTAATGCTCAAAATTCTCTAAGCCAGGTTTCAACAATATGTGAACCGTTAACTTCCAGATGTTCAAGCTGGGTTTAGAAAAGGCAGAGGCACCAGAGATCAAATTGCCAACATCCACTGAATCATCTAAAAAGCGAAAGAGTTCCAGAAAAACATCTATTTCTGCTTTATTGACTATGCTAAAGCCTTTGACTGTGTGGATCACAATAAACTGTGGAAAATTCTTCAAGAGATGTGAATACCAGATCATCTGACCTGCCTCTTGAGAAATCTGTATGCAGGTCATGAAGCAACAGTTATAACTAGACATGGAACAACAGACTGGTTCCAAATACAAAAAGGAGTACATCAAGGCTGTATATTGTCAACCTGCTTATTTAACTTATATGCAGAGTACATCATGAAAAGTGCTGGACTGGATGAAGCACAAGCTGGAATCAAGATTGCCAGGAGAAATATCAATAACCTCAGATTTGCAGGTAACACCACCCTTACGGCAGAAAGCGAAGAAGAGCTAAAGAGTCTCTGGATGAGAGTGAAAGAGGAAAGTGAAAAAGTTGGCTTAAAACTTAATATTCAGAAGACTAAGATCATGACATCTGGTCCCATCACTTCATGGCAAATAGATAGGGAAATAGTGGTTGACTTTATTTTTTTAGGGCTCCAAAATCACTGCAGATGCTGATTGCAGCCATGAAATTAAAAGATGCTTACTCCTTAGAAGAAAAGCTATGACCAACCTAGACAGCATATTAAATAGCAGAGACATTACTTTGCTGACAAAGGTCGGTCTAGTCAAGGCTATAATTTTTCCTGTGGTCATGTATGGATGTGAGAGTTGGATATAAAGAAAGCTGACTGCCAAAGAATTGATGGTTTTGAACTGTGGTGTTGGAGAAGACTCTTGAGGGAGGGCTGTTATGAGAGCTAAATGGTAACCATCTGACTAATGAAATGCTATTTACTTTGCTTCCCTGGTGACTCAGATGGTAAAGCGTCTGCCTCCAATGTGGGAGACCCGGGTTTGATCCCTGGGTTGGGAAGATCTCCTGGAGAAGGAAACGACAACCCACTCCAGTACTCTTGCCTGGAGAATCCCATGGACGGAGAAGCCTGGTAGGCTAAAGTCCATGGGGTCACAAAGAGTAGGACATGACTGAGCGACTTCACTCACTTGCAGACTGTAAAACACTTCATAAAGAGTGATTTGCTATTCTTCTTAAAGTGGTTTGAATCTGTGATAGTTTTTGAATGATATTATTTCAGATTTCATTAATTCAATGAATGTTTAATAAATGAAGAGATCTCCCTTGCTGCAAGTTGGAAACACACATTCTCGCATCCCGCCCTTGACTACTGAATCTGAAATTCTTTAAGAGTAGGGCCTGGCCATGTCTGCTTTAACAACTCTCCAAATGACCCTGCCACCTGTGAGAGGGCTAGGCTGCATCCCCAAAGGTTGTGATGAAATGACTGAGGGTGCAGCCTGGGCACTTGGATTTGGAAAACTCCCTGTGACTCTCCTGTTGTCAAGGTCAGCAGACACCCTTCTGGGGGCAGACACCTCTCTGAAGGCAGACATGTGCAGTCCAATAGATGTTTTTGCAGCTGTAAAAGTGCCAAGTCTTCATGGTCCAATGTGGGAACCACCATGCAGCCACTGACCTCCTGAAATGAAAGTAAGGAGCTAAATTCAAATTGTATTTAATGAATTTAAATCTAAACAGTTGCAGGTGGCTGCCATCTAGGACAGTACAGTCCTAAAGCCACAGAAGGTTTCCCTGGTGGCTCAGTGGTAAAGAATCCACCTGCCAATGCAAGAGATGTTGGTTTGATCCCTGGGCTAGAAAGATTCCCCTGGAGGATATGGCAACTCACTCCAGTATTCTTCCCTGAGAAATCCCATGGACAGAGGAGCCTGGTGGGCTGTAATCCATAGGTCACAAAAGAGTCAACACGACTTAGTGACTAAACAACAGCAGTTTCAGATTTCATTAATTCAACAAATGTTTAGTAAGTGCATACTACATGAAAAAGATGTTTTGCTATGGTCTTTACTGGCTTCCCTGGTGGCTCAGATGGTAAAGAATCCTCCTGCAATGTGGGAGACCTGGATCCAATCCCTGGGTTGGGACGATCCCCTGGAGAATGGAAAGGCTACCCACTTCAGATTTTTGCCTGGAGAATTCCATAGACAGGAGCCTGGCAGGTTACACTTTCATATTTGAGCTTCCCAGGTGGCGCTAGTGGTAAAGAACCTGCCTGCCAATGCAAGAGATGTAAGAGACACAGTTTTGATCCCTGGGTCGGGACGATCCCCTGGAGAAGGGCATGGCAACCCACTTCAGTATTCTTGTCTGGAGATTTCTATGGACAGAGGAACCTGGCAGGCTACAGTCTATGGGGTTGCAAAGAGTTGGATGCAACTGAAGCAACTTGGAACTCAGCACTTGTCAATATAGTTCTTTAATCTAGTCAAGGAATCAGGCCTTGAAATACTGACTGAAATGATAGCTATTTTATGTATTTCTTTTTTAGCATGCATTCTTAGAGTCCTACTATGCAGGTGGCACATTTTTAGGTGCTAGACAAGCAGGTCTTTAGTTATTAGCACCATCGTCTTACATTAATGGGATTATATTTCCCCTTTAGTTCACTCTTCAAGATCTTGTTATTTTAATGAGTTTACTATCTGGATAATTAAGGCATTGAATGTAATCATTCAGCATGGAAATTCTAAGATATTATGAAAGACCATATTAAATGTTTAAAAAGAATCAGTATGTACTATGACTAGAACATTTTATGATTCTTTCATCAGATAAAGTTATGATGAAATGAAATTAATTTATTTTGACCTGAGTTTCTATTAGTAACATGGTAGTGTTTGAAACGGAGAAGGCAATGGCAAGCCACTCCAGTACTCTTGCCTGGAAAATCCCTTGGATGGAGGAGCCTGGTAGGCAGCAGTCCGTGGGGTCGCTAAGGGTCGGACACGACTGAGCGACTTCACTTTCACTTTTCACTTTCACACATTGGAGAAGGAAATGGCAACCCACTCCAGTGTTCTTGCCTGGAGAATCCCAGGGACGGGGGAGCCTGGTGGGCTTCCATCTATGGGGTCACACAGAGTCGGACATGATTAAAGTGACTCAGCAGCAGCAGCAGTGTTTGAAAGTGAATTAATTGAGAGAGGAGCAGGGCTAGAGGCAAGGAGACCAGTTTGGAATTATTCTAGCAGTTCAAGTAATAAATAATGGTGACCCAGACCAAGGTGGTAGCAGGGGTAGAGAGAAATGAATGTGTTTGAGGTACAGAATTCAATGTTGAATATGGGACTTAAGGAATGACTGGGCATGATGCTGAAGAAGAGTGAGAATGGAAAATTGTCCCCAAGTTGTTTAAGTGACAGGTGTATGGAAGTACTGTTTACTGATAGGAAGCAAAGGAGAGGCAATGATTTGAGGAGAAATTGACAAAAATGTTTAAAGAATTTTTTTGAAAAATAGACATGAGGATAATCATGAATGCTTTGATAAGGATGAATATGCAGAGAAACATATCCTTCCAGATAGTTTAATCAAGGGCTTCCTTGGTGTCTCAGATGGTAAAGAATCTGCCCACAATGCGGGAGACCTGGGTTCAATCCCTGGGTCAGGAAGATCCCCTCGAGAAGGGAATGGCTACACACTCCAGTATTCTTGCCAGGAGAATTCCATGGACAGAGGAGCATGGTGGGCTACAGTCCATGGGGTTGCAAAGAGCCAGACAGTAGGATTGTGGTGCTAGAATAGACGGATATATGGAATAATTAGAAAATCCAGAAACAGATTCAATTATATAAGCATATGGTATATACCTATAGTCACAGGAATTCTACTTCAAAAGATCTGGTTGAGCATGTAAACAGGGATACATGCACAATAATGCTCCCTTAAAAGAAAAACATTAAAATTTCAGTATGGTAAGATTGACTGAGTTACGATCATGTGTATACTGGGACTTAAATTCATCATGTAGTCATATACTTGCCCTTGAAACTTGTTCAGAATACATTATTAAAGGGAAATATCAAATCATAAAACATTACATACCTTTGTGTATATATATATATAAAACATCTTTATATAAATTTTACAGAAAAGCTCTTGGACCTTTATCCTACTTGGGGTGGGAAAACTCAATGCCCTCCTTTCTTTTCTTAATAACAAAACATCTGGGAAATGTATAAAAGTCTGTTGTCAGGAGAATGTGTAAATGAATGTGTGGTATACCTGTATGGTGGGTTCTTGTGTCACACTGAAAATAAATGAAACTCAGAAACAGAGTATTGATTGAAAAAAGTCACAGAAGAGCAAGAGCACTTTATACTGTGTGTATGAAGTTCAAAAGCATACAGTACAAACCGTTTATTCTTTATTGATACTCACTTATATAGGTACATTTTCACAACAATGCAGGGAATTATAAACACAAAGTTCAGAACAAGATTTAACCCCAGTTGCCGAGGGAAGGGGTTGGAACAGAAAGGGGAACATAGGATGGAGGGGTGGGTCTCAGTGGTCATGTTCTGTCTCTTAAATATGGACATATGTGGATTTATTTTATCATTTTATAATATCATATATCCTCTTTCGAGAGATACATGTCAGGTATTCTGTTGAATACCCTACTTCTTTCTGGCAATATGAAATATTTGGTTACAAAAGTGCAGCTTTGCTATCTTAGTTTACTATCTCCTTCCCTTGGGGCTCTCACTCTCCATAAGGAGGCCGTGTGTGTATTACAGACTTCTATGCCAGTGAGAAATAATGGCACTCCTTTAGGAAGATGAAGAGGGTATACTTCATTATTGTTTAAAATAGTTTGTCTTTCCTTTACACACACCCACATGTCCACACGCATGGAAGCCATCTGGGAGAATATACACCAAAATGTTGCTATTAGTTATTTGAGCATGCTGGTTTTCATGTGATATTTTTTTCCATTTATGTTTTTTAATATTTCTTCAATAAATGTATATTTAATTTACTAACTCATCCTGTGTGGTTAAATTTCAAAGTTGTTTTCAAGACTTTTAAAATCCTCATAATTCTTTATAAATGTAGTAAAAGTCCAGCCTAACAAAATCCATGAAAAATAGGTTGTTTGGATTAATTTAATTTTGAGATGAACTAGGGTTTAAGCTGGGGCTTTCCAGGTGGTTCAGTGGTAAAAATCCACCTGTCAATGCAGGAGATGCGGGTTTAATCCCTGGTCAGGAAGATCCCTTGGAGAAGGAAATTGCAACCCATTCCATATTCTTGCCTGGAAAATCCTATGGACAGAGAAGCCTGGTGGGCTACAGTCCAAGGGATCGCAAGAGAGCTGAATATGATTTGGTCACTGAACAAGGTTTAAGATAGAGACTCTTTCTTCATAGACTCATTACAATCTCATTGAATCTCACTTTTTTCACTTTTGATATTCAAAGCAGTAAACAAGGAAGACAGAGAATTAATTTACATCTTTAAAAAGCACTATCCTTTTCCTTTTCCTAACTGGTACTTAGACTTGTTTAAAATGATGTTTGAGACTGTTCAGTTGATCAGTAAGTATTTACTGAGGACCCATTATGTGGCAGGAGTTATATTAGATTCTGGGGATAGAATGTGAATGAGAAAAATTCTAGCTCTCACAGAGTTTACAGTCACCTGGTGTATTCATTGTACAGTGTCTTATACATAATTTTATCAGTAACTGTAAACATTTCCACCTTTGAGGAGTTCATTGTGTTGCTTTCTAGTGCTATCTTTTAGCTAATTATTTTATCAGTGCACATCCATTTTAGAAGATAAGCAATATTATTAATTCACAGAAAATTGCTTTTTGTGTTGACCCAAATTTGCCCTCCTTGACTGATAAACATTTCTCTTTATTCTTCTTCAAAGAACTTTGGAATAAATCTACCACAGCCTCTTATACCCTTTCCCACTCTGTGGGAAGCTCGTGAAGGATAGCCTTTCAAATATACTGGGATAACTATTATGTGGCTATACGACTTCTCTGGGATAGAACACTGCAGTTCCTTTCATCATTTCTTCTGTGACATGGTTTTTAAATCATATACCATCCTGATTGCTTTCCTCTGGATGCTTTCAACTTTGTCACCCTTTGTTGTTAAAAATAAATTACTCCCAATTTCCTGCTTTCAATAGAGTAGAGTGAACATAATTGACTCTTTGATGTGCAAGGGTCTGGTATGGTCTGAAAGCAATTACTCTGACCTTGAATACTTATTCTACTATACTGTAAGTGTCATTAAAGAAAAAAATAGGAGCTTGTACTAAATCTTTACCAATCCTTGGATATATATTGGAAGCTTTTTGAAAATGAGTTTATTTTTTCATTTGTTTCTTTCTTTTGATAATGAAGTATGTTTATAAAGGTAATATATATCAAAAGTAAATTCAATTAATTGTCAAATTCATCATGCAGATAATCTGTTTTTCTTTTCTGGTAAACTACAAACTTTCTGAATGCAAGGATTATGTCTTATTCATTTTTTAAACATTTCCAGCAATTAGCATAATTCTAAATGTATATGATAGATGCTCAATAAATATTTGCTGACCATTAATACCTTGTATGGGTTTCTCTGGTGGGTCAAATGGTAAAAAATCTGCCGGCAATGCAGTAGACCCAGGTTCGATCCTAAGTCAGGAAGATCCCCAGGAGAAGGAAATGGCTACCCACTGCAGTATTCTTGCCTGAAGAATTCCATGGACAGAGGAGCCTGGTGGGCTACAGTCCATGGGATCTCAAAGGTGGAGAATGACTGAGTGACAAACACACACATACACTCTCTCTCACACAAATACACAATGCCTTGTACAAGATATAAAGATATTGTAAAATTAAATGAATTCCAATTTTTAGAATATATTGAAGAATCAGCAATATAGAATAAGACCTTAATTTTATCCTAACCTGAAAAGAGTAACCTTAGTATATTAACAGTGTTCACAAAGGAAGTGTGTTGGGTGGGAACACATTCACTTCTAAGTGACTGAAAACCCAATTAGCAATGACTCAAACAATACGAAACTTTAATAATTGCTTAAGAAGCCTGAAGAAACTGGTCCTGAAACTATCTGAGCAACTCAATGATATTATCAAGGTCCCAGGCTTTTAAAAAATCCTGCTGTTGTCATTCTTGACCAGTTGTCTTTTTGAGGTAAGAGGCTTACTGCCTTATGGTTACAACTTGCCTACCCTTGCCCCAAACATCAAACCTGCACCCAGAGAGAGGAAACTGAGGATGGCCAAAACTCTGCAAAAGCCTCTTGGCATATCTTTTTTCTCTGGGAAAAGAATATTTTTCCAGAAGCCTCCCAGCAAATTTCCCTTTGAATCTAACTGGGTCATATGGCTATCTCTAGGAAGCAGGCAAAGGAGAAGAGTCTTGGGAATGACTGTTGATTAAACAACTGTTTATGCCACAAGTAGAAAATGAACATATTTTATAAAAAAGAGATCATGACTTGAAATCAAGAACTTCAGTGATAACTTCAGGGAAACCAAATTGCAAGGACTTTTCTAAAAAGATCACTGGTAATATTGGGGTTACACAACTGCATAACTTATTCAAACAGATGAATCATCACCTCTCAATCACTTTTAGAAGAACTGACGAAACGTATTATCTTTTCTAGTTTTTATAAATTAAACAGGCTGTGTCTTTATCACAAAGCTATTTTTATTTTTTCTCCTTCCTTTCAGGAGTCTTATCCAAAGAAGAGGAATTACACTATGGAAATTGTACCATCTGCCTCTCTGGATACATTTCCTTCAGAAAATGAGAATTTTCTATGTGATCTCATGGACACAGCAGTTACAAAGAAACCTTGCTCCTTAGAAATTGCAAGGGCCCCTTCTCCAAGAACTGGTAATATTTCTTACTAACATGGACCAATTCAGTTTACATGCTTGTATATTTGAAAGTGTATCATTAGTATTTTGATGTCCCACAATATTTTAAAATATGAAAGGGCCCCAATATAGTCATAAGGATTTTTTTTTTTTGCATCTTGAGTGAGTCCAGGTAATTTGGAGCATTTTTTATGTGAATGCCCTTAATTTCTTGACAAGAGCTCTCACGAAGGTGGTACTGCCATGGTGAAGACACTATGAAATCTTTTCGTAGTGAAAAACATTCTAGGTCAGATACAAAGCTTTGGGTCTTTCAGAGTCTCATAGCAAATTTGGTAGCAAGAATCTTTTAGTTTCTTGCATCCTGTCTGCTTCTAGGTTATCAAAGCATACTCAGCTACTTTGTGTATTTTATTTCTTTTATGGTATTTTCAAATCCATTATTTTATTTATTAGCATTATAAACTGGTGAACAAGATAAACAAATATGCCCATTTTACTGATGAGGAAATTGAAGCTAAGTGTCTTATTTAATATCAATACTTTGAGGGGCCTTTGCTTGAACATGAGTTTTTGTTTGTCACCATGCTTGCTTTCTATTCCCTTGCCACTGCCTCTGAGTGAAGAATGCAAAATAGTTACATGAAAGCTAATGGGGGAGGAGAGCTTCAAGTGGGTGGTCAGCATATTCAAGGTTGCAAAGAAATTGTAGAATTTTTGAGGAGAGGCTTTGTTTATTTGTTTGTTTGACAATCCAATTTCTGCCTGTCTTTGAAAAGTAAGTTTAAGAAATGATGTGACAAAACTAGATTTTTAAAAGCTAACAGTGAGATACTCAGAAATGCAGAAGAAGGAAAAGGGAGTGGAGAATACAGATTACCCTTTGAAGAGGATTAGAAAAAGAGCTAAAATGATAACATGAGAAGAAAGTGGTAAGAGGGAGAAATGGCTAGTTTATTTTAGGATAAGTAAGACTTGGTTAAGTTTAGAAGTTGGATAAGTTTGCTGATGGAGAACAAGAGATTGAAGACAAAGAGTAAAAAGAGAAAACTGATGGGTATAAATTAAGACTGAGATAGTCTAAGAAAGCACAACCATTGCTTCTCTTAGAGACAAAAAAAATAAAGCATTATGAATACAGAGAAAGCCTGAAATATGTATGTCCAGATGGGTTCAATTTCTGAGTAATGTAAGGGTTATTGACTGAAAAAAAGAGTTAAATGTTGAGAAGGGTTAAAGTAAAATTCAGAAATACTATTTTAAGTGACTGGCTATGGAATTTTATAGAAGTGAACAAGTAGGTTTTTGAGAAGTACCGAGGCCATGCATGCATGCGTGCATGCTCAGTCATGTCTGACTCTTTGCAAACTTGTGAACTGTAATCTACCAGGCTCCTCTATCCGTGGAGTTTCCCAGGCAAGAATACTGGAGTGGGTTGCCATTTCCTTCTCCAGGGGATCTTCCTGACCCAGGGATCGAACTTGCATCTCTTGCATCTGCTGAATTGGCAGGCAGATTCTTTACCACTGAGCCACCTGGGAAGCCCAGGGTGTTGTATGAATCATAAGCATGTGGAAGGAAGATTTTTGCATGAGGTCATAGCATAATCATGAAAATAGTTAAGGTTTATTGAGCATTTACTGTGTACTCGATACTATTATAAGTGCTTTATATACATTATTTCCTGTAATTCTTACAATACTACAAGATACCATGATTCCCGTTTTATAGAAGAGGAATGTGAGGCAGGGAAATATTAGGTAACCTCCCAAGGTTACATGTTAACAAAGGATGATTCTGGGACTTGAACTTGGGTTGTCCCCTTATACTCTTAAATGCTATGTGAATTACACTGCTGCATTATATTCAGAGCTAAAATGGAATAGAAAGTGTGAACCAAGTAGTGAAATCCTCAAGAAATGTGGAGTTATGCCTGGAAATCCACATATGGTTACAATAAAGTCAAGAAAAGTATGTTATAATAGGGTAGCATAATCTTCAGATGAGCAGATTGGATGAAAGTAGAATAGTGGGTGATTCAGAAGCAGTCATGGAGAGCAAAGACAATGCTGAGAGATGATAAGAATGAAACTTGAAAAGAATGAAAAATCTTCTGTAGGAGAGGTCATAGGGGAAAATAGTGGGGAAATCAGGAGTAAAGTTCAATGTAGGAAAAAATATATATATATACACACATATGAATTTCATATATATATATGAAAATTTAAAAGAGCTTTAATTAGGGAATGGAGGTAGAGTGTTAAGTTAGGGGTGGTGGAAGCAGGAATGAAAGCATTATTTATTCATTAAATAATAGAAAACTAATTGACTTCCTTCACTTGCCAGGCACTTTGCTGCATGCTGAGGAGGATACAGGGATGAAAAAGAAATGGACCCAGGTTTTAAAACTAATTAGGCTCAGAACAATTCTCCTGCTGAAAAAGAAAAAGAAAAAAAACAAAAAAACAGCATGCTGGATAAAAATACAGAAAAGGAAGACTTAAAAGCATCAAAAAGGCAACAAGAAAATGATGTAAAGTAAATAACATTTAAATAAGGAACATTTTTTTTATCAGTATACTAGTAAGAAATAAACAGGCCAATACATTGGTGAAGGTGGGAAGCCAGTGGAGCATTCAAGTCACTTTTGTCCTGAGGGAATTTGCTGAACCTGCTGTTAAACTTCAGTCCTCAAGTCCTCTATAGGTTTGTATGCAGAAAGCAAATCTCTGTGCCTGCTCAGCATGTGAACTCTAATAGGAAATCCTTCCTCTATAGACCTAGTGCTACAAGAACTATGCCCTCACAGTAATCAGAAATAATTCTGTCTCATAACATTCACTCTAAGGAGACTGCAAGATCTGCTAAGATGATTTGTTATGAGCAGAACAAGGAGAAAAATTCCTGAGGTGTTATAATCATGAGTTGGTCCTTACACAGATTTTCACCAAAACATATCATCCATATAGTCTGCAAAATATCAGTCCATGAATTTAATTTAAAGTAATACCCTCAGTCATCAAGCAGAAGCAAAAGTAAACCATCTAGTTCAGTTCAGTTCAGTCGCTCAGAGTATCTGATTCTTTGTGACCCCATGAATCACAGCACACCAGGCCTCCCTGTCCATCACCAACTCCCGGAGTTCACTCAAACTCATGACCATTGAGTTGGTGATGCCATCCAACCGTCTCATCCTCTGCTGTCCCCTTCTCCTCCTGCCTTCAATCTTTCTCAGCATCAGGGGTCTTTTCAAATGAGTCAGTTCTTTGCATTAGGTGGCCAAAGTATTAGAGCTTCAGCTTCAGCATCAGTCCTTCCAATGAGTATTCAGGACTGATTTCCTTTAGGTTTGACTGGTTGGATCTCCTTGCAGTCCAAGGGACTCTCAAGAGTCTTCTCCAACACCACAGTTCAAAGGCATCAATTCTTCGATGCTCAGCTTTCTTTATAGTCCAACTCTCAAATCCATACATGACTACTGGACTGCTGAATTATCTCTGTAGGCCCTAAGTAATTCCTATAAATACTTTTCCAATTAAAATGATCAGTTTGCAATCATTAAGCCTAGAAGAAAAAGGCCTCCAATCAGAAATCAATAGAAATAAGGAAGAACAAATACACCCCTGAAAAGACTTCAGATATTGGAATTATTAGATACAGACTATAAAATGACCATGTTATTATAGATAAAATATAAAGTTTAAAGTGTTTTGAGGAATAGAAACCATAAAAAAATGACCTAGCATATTTGAGAGGAAAAAACAAAACTTTTAGAAATTAAACACACACACACACAAAGAAAAACAACCCCAAATTTAAGCCTCAGTGGACAAGTGGAACAGCAGATTAAACTCAGTTGAGGAGAGATTTAGTGAGCTGGAAATTGAGTCAGAAGGATTTTTCAGAATTTTGAATAGAGGTACAAAATGATAAGAAAATATATATGTGAAAGAGAAGGTAAGACACTTAGAAGATACACCAAGCAATTCTGACTTGTCTGAACAAAGGGGCGGAGAGAGAATGGGGCAAAAGCAGTATATTCAAAGAGTTGATTTTCCAAAAAGGCACAGGCTTGCCCTATATTTACAAGGAAGCAGACAAGTGAGTAGTTAATTTCAACAGAGTATGGTAAGTGCTAAGATAATACTACACTGAAAGTGCTTTGGGAGTCAAAAAGAAGAACACAACACCAGCTGGGTGCTTGAGGAAGATTTCATAAAGGAAATGGTGACCGTGTCAGTTATCTATTGCTATTTAATAAGCCACCCAAAGCCTACTGAACTAGTGGAATATCAGTCATTTATTTTGCTCAAAATCTGCAAGTTCTGCAGAGTTCATCTGACAGGACAGCTTGTCTGTGCCAGATGATATGAGCTGGGGCTGCACAACTGAGAGAAAGAGGATTCACTTTCAAAATGGGTCACTTTCATGGCTGACAAGTTGGCATTGGCTGAGACTGGGATAATGCTATGGGCTGTTCGTCTTGTTTATTCTTCATGGATTGCTTTCTTTTGACAAACTGACTGGATTCTGAGAGTGGGTATTCCAAAAGAACCACGTGGAAGCTGTATCATTTTTATTACTTAGTCTTAGAAGTTCCTATTATCACTTATACTATAGTCCCAAGTGCTGTCACTTCATGGCAAATAGATGAGGAAACAATGAAAACAGTAAGAGACTTTATCTTTTTGAGCTCCAAAATCACTTCAGATGGTGACTGCAGCCATGAAATTAAAAGATGCTTGCTTCTTGGAAGAAAAGCTATGACCAACCTACAAGGCATATTAAAAAGCAGAGACATTACTCTGCCAACAAAGGTCCATCTAGTCAAAGCTATGGTTTTTCTAGTAGTCATGTATGGATGTGAGAGCTGGACTATAAAGAAAGCTGAGCACTGAAAAATTGATGCTTTTGAACTGTGGTGTTGGAGAAGACTCTTGAGAGTCCTTTGGACTGCAAGGAGATCCAACAAGTCCATCCTAAAGGAGATCAGTCCTGGGTATTCATTGGAAGGACTGATGCTGAAGCTGAAACTCCAATACTTTGGCCACCTGATGGGAAGAGCTGACTCATTTGAAAAGACCCTGATGCTGGGAAAGATTGAAGGTGGGAGGAGAAGGGGTCAACAGATGGTTGGATGGCATCACTGACTTGATGGACATGGGTTTGAGTAAGCTCTGGGAGTCGGCGATGGACCTGGAAGCCTGGCATGTTGCAGTTCATGGGGTGGCAAAGAGTCAGACCTGACTGAGTGACCGCACTGAACTGATAGTCCCAAGTCTACCAGATTCAAGGGGAGAGAATATGAATCCTACTTCTTGATGGAAGGAGTGTCACAGTCACTCAGTAATAAAAGAATATAGGATGGAAGATACTTTTGCTGTCCTTTTTGGAAAATAAAATCTGCCACAGTCTTCCCTCTGGGCACTTTGATTTATATCCTTTTCCTAGATGTCCAAACATCAGCCCTTTACTGCATGAACTCCTAGTCTAAGTTTAGGTATGTATGAGTCTTCCTGGTGCAGTTCTTGCAGTATAGGTCCTTAACGACCTTTGCTCTTGGCAGTGATGACCTATGAACTAAAGAGACAAATTACCAGTCTCCTCTCCTACACACCCAAAATTTAAGAGTGGGAAAGATATAGGAAAACCACAATTGACACTCCCATTCAAACATGGGGAAAATAGGCCACATAGACATTTCTAGTTGGCAATTCTGAATGTAATCAAGCACAGTTCCTTGATTAAGCCTTAGTACAATGGAATAGTAATTGTTTTCTGTATCTCTTAGTTCTACCTTCTGAGTCATTCTTCCTTTTCCATAAAAAGTAACCCATGTTTAAATTTGAGTATCTTTCTCACTTGCTTACTGTCTATAAAAAATTAGGAGCCAAACTTTGTTTTATATTATCTTTTTCCTTCTAGTTCAAATTGAAATATTTTCCTTTACAACTTTGTGGACTTTGTGTGTTTCAATTTGTACTCCATTCCATTAGGCAAAAGCTAATAGTCCAGATAAGATTTTCTTTGCCTTGTTCTCCTTATTAGACTTTTATGAAACAATGTCCTTGAGGTTCTTAGAAAACCTATTACTGAACAGGGAGGATGTATGAGGCTTTCTTTAAATCCTTAGAGGGTCATTGTTGGTTTGAAGTTTCTATGCAGCACTACAGCATATTACTATGGTGTAGTTCTTACACAGTATACTGTGTAAGAAGCTGTGTCACTTCTTATAACCTTCCCTTTTATGGATTACGGAAGTCACATCATAAGAAGATATTCTTACAGATACTTTTGGAAAATACAAAATTCAACAATGCCTCAGTTGTTTGTTGTTTCTTAAGTGGGATAAGAGTTCATTTGCTTGGGTATATAATTTTCCCCAATTGCACTGAATCATCTGGAATCAGCATGAAAGAAACCAGTTGGATCAACTGACCCATTAATTTATAATGATTGATGGTCTTTGCACTTTGGACTGTAATTGTGAATTCTAGGGTGAGAGAGTCCAAAGTTTAAAATGGAAGATTTTTTTTTATATAATGGATGAATATTAGAGCCAGAGCAATTTCTGTTCCAGTTTTGGTGGAACCTTAACAAGTGAACCCCACAAAATTCCCCTGCATAAACACCATAGCAGGTAGAAGAGAGTGCCGACATAACTGTCATCTGGCTGGATGAGGAGACAGTTCAAGTCTTCTTCATCTGTTGAGTCCATTAAGATGTACCTTAGGTTTTGCCTGAACCTAATTGCTTCCAAGTCTCTCATTCTGCTGTACCTAGTCAGTTCAGTCACTCAGTCATGTCTGACTCTTTGCGATCCCATGAATCGAAGCACACCAGGCCTCCCTGTCCATCACCAACTCCCAGAGTTTACTCAAACTCAAGTCCATCGAGTCAGTGATGCCATCCAGCCATCTCATCCTTTGTCATGCCCTTCTCCTCCTGCCCCCAATCCCTCCCAGTATCAGAGACTTTTCCAATGAGTCAACTTTTTGCATGAGGTGGCCAAAGTATTGGAGTTTCAGCTTTAGCATCAGTCCTTCCAATGATCACCCAGGACTGATCTCCTTTAGGATGAACTGGTTGGATCTCCTTGAAGTCCAAGGGACTCCCAAGAGTCTTCTCCAACACCACAGTTCAAAAGCATCAATTCTTCAGTGCTCAGCTTTCTTCACAGTCCAACTCTCGCATCCATACATGACCACTGGAGAAACCATAGCCTTGACTAGATGGACCTTTGTTGGCAAAGTAATGTCTCTGCCATTTAATATGCTATCTAGGTTGGTCATAACTTTCCTTCCAAGGAGTAGTTCAGTCAGTTCATTCGCTCAGTCATGTCTGACTCTCCGCGACCCCATGAATCACAGCACGCCAGGCCTCCCTGTCCATCACCAACTCCCGGAGTTCACTCAAATTCATGTCCACAGAGTCGGTGATGCCATCCAGCCATCTCATTCTCCGTCGTCCCCTTCTCCTCCCGCCCCCAACCTTTCCGAGCATCAGAGCCTTTGCCAGTGAGTCAACTCGTCGCATGAGGTGGCCAAAGTATTGGAGTTTCAGCTTTAGCATCAGTCCTTCCAATGAACACCCAGGATTGATCTCCTTTAGAATGGACTGGTTGGATCTCCTTGCAGTCCAAGGGACTCTCAAGAGTCTTCTCCAACACCACAGTTCAAAGGCATCAATTCTTCAGGGATCAGCTTTCTTCACAGTCCAACTCTCACATCCATACATGACCACGGGAAAAACCATAGCCTTGACTAGACGGACCTTTGTTGACAAAGTAATGTCTCTATTTTTAATATACTATCAAGGTTGGTCATAACTTTCCTTCCAAGGAGAAGGCATCTTTTAATTTCATGGCTGCAATCAGCATCTGCAGTGATTTTGGAGCCCCCCCCAAAAAAAGTCTGACACTGTTTCCACTGTTTTTCCATCTATTTCCCATGAAGTGATGGGACCAGATGCCATGATCTTTGTTTTCTGAATGTTGAGCTTCAAGCCAACCTTTTCACTCTCCTCTTTCACTTTCATCAAGAGGCTTTTGAGTTCCTCTTCACTTTCTGCCATAAGGGTAGTGTCATCTGCATATCTGAGGTTATTATATTTCTTGCGGCAATCTTGATTCCAGCTTGTGCTTCTTCCAGCCCAGTGTTCCTCATGATGTACTCTGCATAGAAGTTAAATAAGCAAGGTGACAATATACAGCCTTGACGTACTCCTTTTCCTATTTGTAACCAGTCTGTTGTTCCATGTACAGTTCTGACTGTTGCTTCCTGACCTGCATACAGGTTTCTCAAGAGGCAGGTCAGGTGTTCTGGTATTCCCATCTCTTTCAGAATTTTCCACAGTTTATTGTGATCCACACAGTCAAAGGCTTTGGCATAGTCAATGAAGCAGAAATAGATGTTTTTCTGGAACTCTCTTGGTTTCTCCATGATCCAGCGGATGTTGGCAATTTGATCTCCGGTGCCTCTGCCTTTTCTAAAACCTGCTTGAACATCTGGGAGTTCACAGTTCACATATTGCTGAAGCCTGGCTTGGAGGATTTTGAGCATGACTTTACTAGCATGTGAGATGAGTGCAATTGTGCGGTAGTTTGAACATTCTTTGGCATTACCTTTCTTTGGGATTGGAATGAAGACTGACCTTTTCCAGTCCTGTGGCCACTGCTGAGTTTTCCAAATTTGCTGGCATATTGAGTGAAGCACTTTCACAGCATCATCTTTCAGGATTTGAAAACGCTCAACTGGAATTCCATCACCTCTGTCTTTTAATTTCATGACTGCAATCAGCATCTGCAGTGATTTTGGAGCCCCCCAAAATAAAGTCTGACACTGTTTCCACTGTTTCCCCATCTATTTCCCATGAAGTGATGGGACCAGATGCCATGATCTTAGTTTTCTGAATGTTGAACTTTAAGCCAACTTTTCACTCTCGTCTTTCACTTTCCTGAAGAGGCTTTTTAGTTCCTCTTCACTTTCTGCCATAAGGGTGGTGTCATCTGCATATCTGAGGTTATTGATATTTCTCTTGGCAATCTTGATTCCAGCTTGTGCTTCCTCCAGCCCAGCATTTTTCATGATGTACTCTGCATATGAGTTAAATAAGCAAGGTGACAATATACAGCCTTGACGTACTCCTTTTCCTATTTAGAACCAGTCTGTTGTTCCATGTCCAGTTCTAACTGTTGCATCCTGACCTGCATACAGGTTTCTCTAGAGGCAGGTAAGGTGGTCTGGTATTCCCATCTCTTTCAGAATTTTCTACAATTTATTGTGATCCACACCTAGCTTCTCCTTTTCTTCTCAGGATGAACTTAGTTCACAAACGTGGGGGAAGTTACTAGATTCTCTTGGTGTTACTGATGTTTTCCCTTTGTTACTAAGTCATTTATTAACTGAAGGTAACACTTGCAGAAGAGGAGACTTTTCTTGATGCGCATGAGTCTTTTAGAGGCCTTCATATTAAACTGTACCGTACAGTTCCTTACTCAATAAACATTCATTGAGTACCTCTGGTGTTCTAGGTCTTGTGCTGCTTGTTGCAGAAGTAGAGTGAAAGGTACAAGTCCTGATAGGTAGGAACTTAGAGGGTATTAAAATTAAGAGTAATAAGTTCAATGATAGAAGTGAGCATGAGCTGCTCCAGGAGAGTAGAGCAGGAGGGAGTGAGTGAAGGCTTCCTGGAGAATCTGGTGCCTTATTTGAGCCTCAAAGAAGGAAGAGTTAGATGAATAAATGGGAAATATATGGCTGTTTACGTCAGGGAATAGTGTGTGCCAAGATCCAGATGTGTGGAAGAACATACTGCATTCACAGACTATGCCCAATTTAGCCTGGTTAGAACATAGAATGAGACTAGAGGAAAATGCGTAAAAAACAAGAAGTGACATGCTGAAGTTTGACTTTCACTTGGCATCAGAGTCAAACCACTGACTATAAGGAGGGACAAGCCATGATGAGTTTTTGTGTTTTAGAATGATCTCTCTGGGAGCAATATGGGGAGATTGATTGGGCAGTTATGTGACTAGAAGCAGGAGGATTAATTAGGAGGTCAACATGCAGTCTCAGCGTAAAATAATTATGGCCAGGACAAAGGCAATGTTAATGAAGATGGGGAAGGGGGAAGAAAGCTGAGGGGTATGTAGGAGTGAAGCTCATACCTTATCCACTTGGGATTCTGCCATTTGGAAAATAGTAGGCAAGGGAACTGAGGAGTCATATCTTACGGAATGTATTCTACAGTTTTTGGTTAACTGTGGTGGATAACTTGGCTCAGTTTCACAGACAAAATTAGGATTTCTGTATGCAATAGGAAATGCATTCTGAAGCTTTTCCTGGAAAGGAAGAAAGAGAGGACTAGAGAGAGAAGAGAGAGTGGAAGGATGACCTGGTCTTTAGAGGGACTGTTATTCGTTGATTTGTGCCCCTTTCTTTCCCCCCTCCCAAGGGTATATTGGAACCCTTAGTACTCCTAGTACTCAGAATGTGACATTATTTGGAGAAACAGAGACAGAGTCTTTATACAGATAATCAAGTTAAAATGAAGTCTTAAGGTGGGTACTAATCCAACATGACTCATTAGAAAAAGGGGGGACATAGAGATATGGAAAGAAGAAAGATGATGTGAAGAGAAAAAGGGAGAAGATGGCCATCTAGAAGCCAGGAAAGAGACCTGGAACAGATCTCCTCAGCAGGAACCAGTCCTGCCAATACCTCGATTTTGGACTTCCAGCCTCTAGAATTGTGAGAAAACATATTTCTGTTGTTTTTAATACATTGTTAGTAGCAGCGTGAGTAAACAAATACGGGGACTGTGAGGACACAAACTCAAGACCTTGATGGGAGGGGTGTATTAGCATGCCGAGGCCTATGAGGACAAGTCGTGCCTGGCCGTGCTTAACTCAGAGGCTAGAAAGCTTGAGTGTCTCAGTCGTAACTGGCAATGTCATTCATTGGTATAGAAGGTGTATTTTCTAGAAAATCAGTTAAGTATGGATGTCAGTTTCCTTTCTGTGGTCACTTGTTAACAAATCTGTTAACTAGATGAGCTAATACAAAACAGGTCTCATCTGACCATAGGAAAAATTTTTTATCATACCAACTGGTTTAATTTAAATATGAAATCAACTTATTAGTAAATCTATATTAAACAAAATTTTGCAATTCAACCAGAAAATGAAGGATACTCTCTGCAAGAAGCATTTTACTCATGCCTCAGTGACTACAGATTTATATGGAATAAAGAATAATATTGCTGTAATACTAGGCTCATTAAATAAAGATTAACAGAAGTCCAGTCCTTGCTCGACAAATTTGCTAAGACTCATGTTTATTCAGTCAGTACTGAATCTATTTATTTCCCTTAATGCATAGAGCAAAGGACCTTACATAATTGTAGTGGTGACTCAGTTACATAAAAGAATGAATCATTAAATGAGTGAATGAATGAATGAATATTATCCTTGAAAGAAAATGGCTATAATGGCAGGAAAATCCCTTATGAAATAGTCACATGCCATCAAAGGTAATGTTTTCTTATCTGCCTTTCATTTAATTTTAACTTTCACAGGGGAATTTTTCCATTTTCTGGTTACTAGGCAACCTGTTATTTTGAATCACTTAGTATAGGATTTGCTCGCTATGGATGCTCAATAAATCCATTTTGATTAATGAGCCATTTACAACAACACCAGTGAGGACTGTTTCCAATCCTGTTGCAGGAGAATAGATGATCTCTGATAAAAAGGACACAATCAATAGTCCCATGCCAGGACAGTGCGGGTCTCGGTTACCTTTATTCACTTTGCTAATGTGCTCAGTGGAGTATGGTCAGCCTGAAATGAAAATGTCATGTGGTGAATAATCTTCCACACCTCACTACACCTCCCTCAGTATCCTGAAATGGGCTGTAGTGTGAGGGTGATTTATACCAAAATATTTTTTGAAATGGTGAACTTTTCTTAATTCTAATGCCAAATTTTTGAAACTAAAGGAATTCAGACTGGACCAAGACTAATGTTTATCTCTGCTAAGCAAGTGAGTAGTGTAAACATGAGTTCTGTGAGTATGTTTAACTCATTTAGGAGAGCAAACTCTTTTTAAGCCCCATTGGAAGCAATTCTTTAATGTACAAATACTGGCTTTGCTGATAAGAACCACTTTTATCAAATAGCAATTATTTATTTGGTATTTGCTCTGTGCTCAGTGATGTCTTAGCCATTTATAAAGGCAGATCTCTGTATGGTAAATATGTAATCCAGTGTTAGTTTATAGAAGGGCAAAGAGAAAAACTAGAGCAGCAGTACCTGCCATGAAATCCTGGTAAATTAGCTCTTCTTTCATCCATAAGGACAGTTTACTAATTTGAATGTAGTCAACTCAATTGGATCAAATTGGTGGAAACTTGTTATACTTGGAAAACAACCTAAACAAAAGGAAAATTATCCTTTTTTTTTCCCCTCAGTTTTACTTGTTCTATATATGAATAACATGAACTATAGACTTATAAGATCTCTAACAATACAATGAACTCTCATTAAAGTGATTATATGGGGGATATAGGACTTCCCTGGTGGATCAGTCAGTAAAGAATCTGCTTGTAATGAAGGAGATCCAGTTCGATCCTTGGGTCGGGAAGATCCCCTGGAAAAGGGCATGTCAGCCCACTCCAGTATTCTTGTCTGGAGAATCCCATGGACTGAGGAGCCTGGAGGGCTACAGTCTGTAGGTTCAGAAAGAGTCAGACACGACTGAGGTGACTGAGCACACATGGGAGGTATAGCTCTTTATGATGTCATACATGGTGTCCTGTGGAATAGGGATTCTCTAAAATGTCAGAATCTATATAATAATGAGTTAAACATTCATTAATTCATGCATTCATGCTCACCAAATTCAACCGGGCCCTCCACACTATATCATTGCACTCTTTGTGTGTTAGTCACTCAGTCATGTCTGACTCTTTGCGACCCCAATGAACTGTAGCCTAGTATCCTACGTACTCTCAGCAGATGGCCTCATATTTTAATTAACAAAGAAAATGGGACAACAAGGACCTACTGAATAGCACAGGGAACTACATTCAATATCTTGTAGTAGCCTATGGAAAAGAATATGAAAAAGAATATATATGTGTATATATATGTATGAATAACTGAATCACTTTGCTGTACACTTGAATCTAACACAACATTGCAAATCAACTAGACTTAAAAATAATGCTTAAAAAAAGAAAATCAGAGTCATCAGGTGAAAGTTTAATGTCCTCCGTCAAGTCTACAACTGCCCCTACACTCTTCTCTTGCCTGTTCCTCTTAAAATAGAGGGTATTTTTCTCCTCCCATAGAAGATTAGTTCCAACCTCTATGCTCCATGCATCTGCCTTCCAAAAAATATGACCCTTTCATTCATTCCTTCTCTCTCCTGTATTTTTAATCGTTTCTATTTCCCCTGGGTCAAGTAACATTTAAATGTTTGTCTTTTTCATTTGAAAAACAATAACAAAACAACCAATAATGAAAGCAACAAATAAACAACTAAAAAGTTGCCTGATCCTACTGGACTCATTAGCTATTTTTCTCTCTATCCCCTTTATATTTTTAGTACATTTATTTTCTTCCTCACCTTTCACTTCTCAGTCCACCTCATCAGATTTCCAATCCTCACTGCTCTGTTGAAAGGTGCTTTCTAGGAAGCCAGTGCCTAATCCATTAGTACACCTCGGGCTGATGAAAGTTGCTTTCTAAAGGTACCAATGACCTTGATGTCACAAAATCCAAAGGAAATGTCTCAATCCTCACTGAACCTCTCAGCAGCATTTCACAGGTTAGTGACACTTCCATCTTGATATCTTTTCTTCCCTTATCTGTTCAAGAAAGACTTTCATCTTACTATGACAGCCAATATTTTTCTGCAAGGTTCTAAAAGTTGGGAATTCTTCAAGGCTTGGACAAAGTCCTCCCTATTCTTTTTTACTTTTCCTTCTTCCTAAGTGATCTCATCCATAGGATGGCTTCTGTTACAATCAACATGCTGAAAGTGTTGGTGTCTGACTCTTTGTGACCCCATGGACTGTAGCCTGCCAGTCTTCTCTGTCCATGAAATTCTCCAGGCAAGAATACTGGAGTGGATTGCCATTCCCTTCTCCAGGGAATCTTCCTGACCCAGGGATTGAACCCAGGTCTCCTGCACTGCAGGCAGATTATTTACCTTCTGAGCCACCAGGGAAGCCCTTCAATATGCTGAAGGTTCCCCCAATTTTCTCTCTGTTCTAAAACATTTCTTTTAATTCTAGACTCATTCATCCACTCATCCATCCATCCATCTATTGAATACCTCCACTTATATGTCTCAAAAATACCTTGACCCCAAAATATCCAAAACTACATGTGTATCTTTCCCCCCAAACGTGCCCTTCATGAAGTGTTCCTTCTCTTAGTAAATGACTAAGTAAATCATTCATCTGATTTCAGAAGCATGCATATCAGTCTTTATATGTCTGTCTTCATTAGCTTCTATATTCAATCAATCAACAGGTCTTGTGGTTTTTAACTGGAATAGGTGGTAGGGGGAAGGTAATTATGTACTTACTATTGATACCCAGCTACTCATCAGATGTCTCGCCTTCAATCACCAATCACTCTTCTGGATTATTTTAGTAATAAAATATTATTTACCTATTTGCCTTCCTTGAATTTATCACAGGATAAATTCAAATTATTTGATGGGAATACCAGACCACCTGACCTGCCTCTTGAGGAACCTGTATGCAGGTCAGGAACCAACAGTCAGAATTGTACATGGAACAACAGACTGGTTCCAAATAGGAAAAGGAGTACGTCAAGGTTGTATATTGTCACCCTGCTTATTTAACTTATATGCAGAGTACATCGTGAGGAACACTGGGCTGGAAGAAGCACAAGTTGGAATCAATTTACCACGAGAAATATCAATAACCTCAGATATGCAGATGACACCATCCTTATGGCAGAAAGTGAAGAGGAAATAAAAAGCCTCTTGAGGAAAGTGAAAGAGGAGAGTGAAAAGGTTGGTTTGAAGCTCAACATTCAGAAAACAAAGATCATGGCATCTGGTCCCATCACTTCATGGGAAATAGATGGGAAAACAGTGGAAACAGTGTCAGACTTTATTTTGGGGGGCTCCAAAATCACTGCGGATGCTGATTGCAGCCATGAAATTAAAAGACGCTTACTCCCTGGAAGGAAAGTTATGACCAACCTAGATAGTATATTAAAAAACAGAGACATTACTTTGCTAACCAAGGTCCGTCTAGTCAAGGCTATGGTTTTTCCCGTGGTCATGTATGGATGTGAGAGTTGGACTGTGAAGAAAGCTAATCGCCAAAGAATTGATGGTTTTGAACTGTGGTGCTGGAGAAGACTCTTGAGAGTCCCTTGGACTGCAAGGAGATCCAACCAGTCCATTCTAAAGGAGATCAATCCTGGGTGTTCATTGGAAGGACTGATGCTAAAGCTGAAACTCCAATACTTTGGCCACCTCATGTGAAGAGTTGACTCACTGGAAAAGACTCTGATGCTGGGAAGGATTGGGGGTGGGAGGAGAAGGGGACGACAGAGAATGAGATAGCTGGATGGCATCACCGACTCGATGGACATGAGTTTGAGTGAACTCTGGGAGTTTTGTGATGGACAGGGAGGCCTGGCGTGCTGTGATTCATGGGGTCGCAAAGAGTTGGACACTACTGAGCGACTGAACTGAACTGAAATTCAATTTATCATTTATCATTTGGAACCAAATCTGAATGCATCACTCCTCTTTTAGTGACATGCCATTGCTCTTAGAAAGATGATCCCAAATCCCTAAATCCCTAGTAAGGTTCTAAAGGCCCTGAATAATATCATTTTTTTCCTTTTCCTCTGTAGCCTCATGTCTCATAGTCTCTAACTTTCCAAATGACCCTGTTTAGTTTCTTTGTTTCTCTTAGTTCTTTAATAGCAGCAAGCTTCTTTCTACCTATGGGACTTAATATGTCTGAAGCAAGTCTATTTCTGCATCCCTTTCCCTTCTTCTCCCAAGTAAATAACTTTTATTATTCAGTGAAACCACCTTTGTGGGAACCCACACAGACCTGTGCTCCAGACTAAGTATGTATATAGATGCCTCTGTTTTCTAATATTTTAGTACCTTCTAATTTTCCTTTCGGAGAAGGCAATGGCAAGCCACTCCAGTACTCTTGCCTAGAAAATCCCATGGATAGAGGAGCCTGGTAGGCTGCAGGCCGTGGGGTTGCTAAGGGTCGGACACGACTGAGCGACTTCACTTTCACTTTCCACTTTCACACATTGGAGAAGGAAATGGCAACCCACTCCAGTGTTCTTGCCTGGAGAGTCCCAGGGACGGGGGAGCCTGGTGGGCTTCCGTCTGTGGGGTCACACAGAGTCGGACACGACTGAAGTGACTTAGCAGCAGCAGCAGTAGCAGCAATTTTCCTTTAGGCTCCTTACTTTTGATTGGGATTATGCAATTTTGAGAGATTACTTATTTTAATATCTGTTTTAGTTTTCAGTCTCATAGAGCTCACAGTCTTACCTATCTGTTCCCCAAGTGCACCCATAGCTTCTAGCAAAATCACTGCCATATAAAAGACACTCAGCAAATATTAATGAAAAAGTAATACTAGCTAATGCTATTGACTACTTACTTTATGCATATTAACTTATTTAATCTTAAGCTATTTGTGAAGTTAGTAGTTTTGTCACTACTATTTTGTAGAAAGGGAAACAAGTCACGGAAAAGCCTTGAACTTTTTAGAAAATGTCAGTGCTAGAGTTTGCATACAGGATATTTTACTCTGGAGATCATATTTTTTCTTTGGCCAAATGACACAGCACATGGGATCTTAGTTCCCTGACCAGGGACCTAACCGATGTCTCCTTCATTCCTGCACTGAGAGCATGAAATTTTACCCACTGGACCACCAGGGAAGTCCCTAGAGATCAGAGTTCATGGATTAATTAATTAGTCTATTAATTAATAAATTAATGCAATTAATTAATATTGTGATTTTAGTTTTTTTTATTTGCAGGATATATCTTGAATTTTTCCTTTCAAATAAATAGATTTGGAAATTTGTTGACTGGTTTGTGATAGATCTATATTGTGTCCACCTATGAAGTGGTACTCAGGAATGTTCTAATCAGTCAAAAATAAGTGGATGAATTGGAGACAACCCCAAAGTAAAAATAAGTGAATGGTTAACTAATAATGATACAAGGATAAAATCATCTGTAATAATTAAAAATACTGTTTTAAAATATCCAGTTATTCAAGTTTTTATAATGGCACATATTTGCCCCTCAATAAATATCTGTTGAATGAATGAATGTATACTTATCATATAATACAAATTTGGTTGCAAATTAATATTATGTGTATGTGCCTGAGGGAAAGAGACCAGAAAGGCCATATTCACAATACTATCTCTAGATACTATTAATAAGATCACATGTAATTTAAATTTTTTCATACTTTTTTGTATTGTCCAAATTTCTACAGTTAACACATATTTTTTTTATGATTAGAAAATGAAAATTAACTTAGTCATCTAGAAACTTAAAGTAGCTCATGTCAAAGCAATTCACATCTATCTGCTGCTGCTGCTTCAGTTCAGTCAGTTCAGTAGATCAGTCATGTCCGACTCTCCGCAACCCCATGAATCACAGCACACCAGGCCTCCCTGTCCATCACCAACTCCCAGAGTTCACTCAAACTCATGTCCACAGAGTCGGTGATGCCATCCAGCCATCTCATTCTCTGTCGTCCCCTTCTCCTCCCAGCATCAGAGCCTTTTCCAGTGAGTCAACTCATCGCATGAGGTGGCCAAAGTATTGGAGTTTCAGCTTTAGCATCAGTCCTTCCAATGAACACCCAGAATTGATCTCCTTTAGAATGGACTGGTTGGATCTCCTTGCAGTCCAAGGGACTCTCAAGTCTTCTCCAGCACCACAGTTCAAAAGCATCAATTCTTCGGCGATCAGCTTTCTTCACAATCCAACTCTCACATCCATACATGACCACAGGAAAAACCATAGCCTTGACTAGACGGACCTTTGTTGGCAAAGTAATGTCTCTGCTTTTTAATGTACTATCAAGGTTGGTCATAACAGTCACTTCAGTTGTGTCCGACTCTGTGTGACCCCATAGACGGAAGCCCACCAGGTTCCCCCATCCCTGGGATTCTCCAGGCAAGAACACTGGAGTGGGTTGCCATTTCCTTCTCCAATGTGTGAAAGTGAAAAGTGAAAATAAAGTTGCTCAGTCCCGTCTGACCCTTAGCGACCCCACTGACTGCAGCCTACCAGGCTCCTCCATCCATGGGATTTTCTAGGCAAGAGTACTGGAGTGGCTTGCCATTGCCTTCTCCTCACATCTATCTAGTTAATGTTAAATATATAGATGATTTCCATCTTTGTAGAAAGTTGAATAAACTAAATAAGCTAATAAAAATGGATACTGTTTACAAAATACTGAAACCCTCCCTGCAATAACTCTTTAATTTGTTAAAGATTCAGGTTTTTAACTTACCTCTTAGCTCATATTCAGAATGTTTTGACAACTTATTGACCAAAGACATACTAATATGTCTTTTGTTACTTGAAGTTACTGACTGGAGACATTTCATTATTCACTTATATAACAAATCATCGGCCACAGGCATTAGGTTCTGCAAAAATCCCCTGGATTTTTAGTGTGTTTATTTAGATTATCTTGTTTGGTGGACTGGTTGAACACTTGACAAGAGTTATTTTCAATGTTCCTAAAAGAGGAAGTATTAGTAGAGCTCATGGGAATTTACAGCTGTGCGATTTCAATCCATTCTAGTGATTAAGCTGTTATTTCATGAACTCCCTTATTAGTTTCATTCTGTTTAGCAGCTGCTACATACAGAATTAAATTGGAAATAACATTATATTGAAATAATAATCTTAAGGAAATTTTGTATAATGTTATATATAATCTTATATTTAACATCTTTTATTCTCCCTGTACTGTCTAGACATGTCAGATTCACCTACTGCCTAGCTCACTAATTCATTTTGTATTATTTTCCATAGAGGCTGTATTATTAATGTAATATTATACTAAGACTACTAGTTCTCTCTTTAGGTACTCCTACACTCTTAATTAAGTAACATTAGCAAAATTAATTGACACCCAACTACAGTCACACTTTACATTTAAAAGGTAACAATTTTGCATTAATATATTTTATGCTAGATTTTATTCAACATATTACATTTTACATTTGTATTAACAGATTACATTTCTGTTACAGATTATTTTGTTTTTCTGTTGGTCTCTCAGAAGCAATCTATAAAAATGTAAAAGACAGAAATAACTTATTGTTATGTATTACTTTTGGGTATTGACCAACTTGCTTTGAATAGTTAACAAAAAGCAGAAAATTAAAAAGTAATTTTATTTAATTTCAGCCAAGAATTAATGCACCAAAAATGTCCAGATCCACATTTTCATCACATTTATCATCATATTTCCTATTGCAGTAAAGAAAACTACATCAAAACAGATAAGTAGTTTTTTGAAAGATGAGAATTCACTGTAATTGTCAGTGAATTCACAGCTCTTCCCCAGTGCTCCAAAACCCTGTTTATAACTGCCTCTTTTCATAAGATCCGCTCATTTACTCATTCACTCATCCCACAAGTATTTATTGAGGACTTACTGTTTTCCAGGTCTTAAGTATATGAGACACGAAGAAAAAGGAAATGTATGAGACATGAAATAATAGAAGAGGTCTTGTCTAAAATATACTGCTAAGCAAAATCTCAAAGCATTCTAGATACTTGGAGTCAAAAGGACTCAAATAGGCCATTATTGCATCCAGAATTATGTATTTTACTGCCAAATTTAGCCACATTCATTCTCTGTGGGAGATTCTATTCTTTCTTTATGCACAGAGCTCAGAGAAGAAACTGCAGGTGCCGTTTAATCACATAGATTTCCTATGCTTTTAATTTCTATAGAACCAGTCAATTCATTACCAAATAGTCATCTAGTGTCTCCTGTGTCTCCCACCTGTGAATAGAGGAAATGAAATGAGAATAATGAAATTCAAAAACTGTGCTACAAACAAGAGCAGTGCACCATCTAGAATTCCTTTCTGCAAAAAATTTAAAAGTACTAAGCAGACATTAAGTCACAGGCAAGTATGAGGACATTGGATCATCACATCAAGTGAAGCATACTTTGATTACTGTAACCTAGTGTGGAAAAAAAGTGATTTGTCTGAATTCTGAGATATAGTGACACAGAAATTTTTCTGAACAGATAAGCTCATTTTAAATATCTTTTTACTAATTGCTTCCCTTAGGAAAGCTTATTGGATTGGCGTTACTTTTAAGTATAATATTATAAAAAATTTCAAAATAGCTACTAATGCTTATTTTTCTTCTAATAGTTTTTAAAAATAAGTTTATGTTCATAACATAATTTATTTTAGTAATTTTGTGCAACATATGCAAAGTAAAAAGAATAAAATATTTTCCCTGAATCATACCTATTAAAGCAACTAATGTTATTCTGGTTTATTCCCCTCTCCTCTTTTCTCTGAGAAGGAAACGACAACTCACTCCAGTATTCTTGCCTGGAGAATCCTGTGGACAGAGGAGTCTAGTGGGCTGCTGTCCATAGGGTCGCCCAGTGTTGGACATGACTGAAGCGATTTAGCATGCATTGGAGAAGGAAATGGCAACCCATTCCAGTATTCTTGCCTGGAGAATCCCAGGGACAGAGGAACCTGGTGGGCTGCCGTCTATGGGGTTGCACAGGGCTGGACATGACAGAAGCAACTTAGCAGTAGCAGCAGCCTCTTTTTCTGTTTTGCACAGCTTTTCTGCAGTAGAGAATGAAGAGTGGGATATATATACACATTTGTATTATATTGATTTTATGGGGAACACATGTACACCCATGGCTGATTCATGTCAATGTATGGCAAAAACCACTACAATATTGTAAAGTAATTAGCCTCCAATTAAAATTAATTAATTAATTTAAAAAAATAAATAAATTATGTTTTTCTGATCAGAGAAGTGTAACATGACTTGTCAATTTGGCAAGATTTGTCATATTTATTTTAAAGTGACTCCCCCAGTTTTTCAATGCAACAAAACAGTGATGAGGGGTAATATACAAAATGAGAAAATTATCAATTTTGGCTGTGCTGAAAAGCAGAGAAAATATCTCTATGCTTAATCAGATCAGAAACACAAAATAGAAAGTGGAATCTGAATGGCAGACCAGCTGGTGACTGGGCCTGGAAATAGGCAAGATATACAGGGAGACTGAATCCTTCAGGGGAATGGAGTCTAAAAGTGCTTCACTTAAAGTGGAGTAATTTTTTCCTGCACAGCTGTGATATTAAGACTCGAAGATAACTTGCAATTATCCCACCTCTCGGTATTTATGTCATCGCATAGTCTCTCCTCTTGTGTGTGGACTGGACCTAGTGACTTGCTCCCAGTGGATAGACTATGACAAGCATAATGGGTGTCACTTCTGAGATCGGGTACAGAGCAGCTCTGGCTTTCCTCTTGCTAGCTCTCTCTTGCTCTCTGGCTTCCTCATTCTGATGGAAGCCCCTGTCTACACTGTGAGCTGCTCTGTGGGGAAGCTCTCATGACAAGGAACTGAGAGAAGCCGCTACTCAATAGCCTGTGAGAAACTAAAGCCCTCAGTCCAATAGTTCTGTGAGAGCCTAGTGCTGCTAACAGTCATGTAAGTGAAGCCAACTCCTCCCAGCCAAACCTCAGATGAGACCACAGACCCGCTGATGCCTTAATTGCAGCCATATCTGTTTTTATTAAGGGATAATTCCTTCTATATATATATATGTAAAATACTGACATATTTGATTTTATTATTTTCATTTTATGCTTCTTATTAATTTTATTTTTTCTTTTTTATTCATTTTAAAAAATTATTTTTCTGATGTCTTTGAACTTTTCCCCTTTGTTCATTTAGGATTTTCATTGTTCTTTATTACAGCAATAATGATTCCCTTCCCTTCCATAATCTCATGATCAAATATTTATTTTTCTAGCATCGGATGAAAACAAGGCGCCAAATGTTTACTAAAACATTCCACTTCCCCCAATGATAGCTGTTTTGCCCCACGTACTAGTTAGGATACACTGGACTGCTGTAACAGATATCCAAAATAAATATGGTTTAGTTCAGTTCAATTCAGTCGCTCAGTCGTGTCTGACTCTTCGCGACCCCATGAAGGCCTCCCAATCCATCACCAACTCCTGGAGCTTACTCAAACTCATGTCCATTGAGTCGGTGATGCCATCCAACCATCTCATCCTCTGTTGTCCCCTTTCCTCCTGTCTTCAATCTTTCCCAACATCAGGGTCTTTTCAAATGAGTTAGTTTTTCGCATCAGGCAGCCAAAGTATTGGAGTTTCACTTCAGCATCAGTCCTTCCAATGAATATTTTTTTCAGGACTGATTTACTTTAATATGGATTGGTTGGATCTCCTTGCAGTCCAAGGGACTCTCAAGAGTCTTCTCCAACACCACAGTTCAAAAGCATCAATTCTTAGGGGCTCAGCTTTCTTTATAGTCCAACTCTCACATCCACACATGACTACTGGAAAAACCATAGCTTTGACTAAATGGACCTTTATTGTCAAAGTAATGCCTCTGCTTTTTAATATGCTGTCTAGGTTGGTCATAACTTTTCTTCCAAGGAGCAAGCGCCTTAATTTCGTGGCTGAGGTCTCCATCTGCTATGATTTTGTAGCCCCCATAATAAAGTCTGTCACTGTTTCCCCATATATTTGCCATGAAGTGATGGGACCATATGCCATGATCTTAGTTTTCCGAACATTTGAGTTTTAAGCCAAAATTTTCACTCTCCTCTTTTGCTTTCATCCAGAGGTTCTTTAGTTCTTCTTCACTTTCTGCCATAAGGGTGATGTGATCTGCATATGTGAGGTTATTGATATTTCTCCTGGCAATCTTGATTCCAGCTTGTGCTTCATCCAGCCGTGCATTTCTCATGATGTACTCTGCATATAAGTTAAATAAGCAGGGTGACAATATACAGCCTTGATGTATTCCTTTTCCTATTTGGAACCAGTCTGTTGTTCCACGTCCAGTTCTAACTGTTACTTCTTGACCTGCATACAGATTCTCAGGATGCAGGTCAGGTGGTCTGGTATTCCCATGTCTTTCAGAATTTTCCAGTTTGTTGTGATCCACACAGTCAAAGGCTTTGGCATAGTCAAGAAAGCAGAATATGGCTTAAGCAAGATAGAACATTATTTTTCTCTCAGGTAGTATTCTAGGCATTTGCAGACCAGGGCTGGCATTTTGGCTCCATAATCTCAAGGACCCAGGCATCTACTTTGTTCCTCTGCTAGCCTTTGGTTGTCCCCATTCACAACATTGTTTCACCACATCACATTCCAGCTAATCCTAAAAGCATTTAGGGGATAGGAAAGACACACTCAGATCCTTTAAGGGCACACTCTGGAATATGCAGACATCCTACATCCTTTTAGCTAAGCCATAACTTTGTCCTATGGCCATTCTTCTTGCAGAGGGAGCTAGGAATTCTAGGTAGATTTGTGTCCAGCTGAGGACTGAAGATTCAATATTGAAGAATGAGGGAAGAGTAAGATATTGGGAGGGATTGCGGGCAGGAGGAGAAGGTGACAACAGAGAATGAGATGGCTGGATGGCATCACCGACTCAATGGACATGAGTTTGAGTGAACTCTGGGAGTTGGTGATGGACAGGGAGGCCTGGCATGCTGTGATTCATGGGGTCGCAAAGAGTCGGACATGACTGAGCGACTGAACTGAACTGAAGATATTAGGTGAAAACTAGCAGCCTTTGACATTCCTCTGTAACATGAGACTTAAAGAATCTGCCTGCAATGCAGGAGACCTGGATTTGATCCCTGGGTCAGGAAGATCCCCTGGAAAAGAGAATAGCAACCCAACCCATTATCCTTGCCTGGAGAGTTCCATGAAGGGAGGAGCCTGGAGAGCTACAGTCCATGGGGTCACAAAGAGTCGGACATGACTGAGAGACTAACACAATAACTTTAATTCTTCACTTTCAACTCTTCTTAGAAGTAGAATGTTTTTACCTCTTACTCTTCTCCGGACACCCAACTTCTGGAATTTTAATTCAATATTCACTGCAGCATTTCTCATCTATTATTTCAAGATTCTTCATTTAGAATCTTTATTCTAATTATTTAACCATTATCAGAGTTTATTAGATAGAAGGATAGATAGAGTTTTATTTTTCATCACTACTTTTTCCCTTTATACATTACTTAAGTATCCATTCTGTCCAGAGTTTTTTTATTTTTTTCAGTTGATAGTCCATTATCCTCTAGTTTTCAGTGAGGCAGGTGAAAAATTTAATGCTAGTACCATCGTCCATTATACAGTGCTATTTCTCTCTGGGAGCTTGTATGATAATTCTTTCATCCCAGAGATTTTTCCAATATATAGTTGTATATGTGAATCTTTTTGATTAATCTTGCCTAGAACTTCAACAAGCAGACTAATAAATTTATTCACCAAGGGATTTTTAGTTATACTTTAAAATTATTGATATATGTCCATCTATTTATTTTTTCTGGAATTCCTACTATTTGTGTATTTGTAGAATAAGTCTCTAGGATTTCTATATATATATATATTTTTTTTTATTCTGTACTTTGACATAGTTCTTCCATTTCATATTCTAGGGCACTAATTCGGTTTTTAACAATAAGCCATCCTTACCTTCACATCATCTGAAATTTTTTGATCAGTTACTGTTTTCCCCCACAAAGTCTTTTTTTTTTTTCCCCAATATGCTGTACTTCAATATTTTAAGTTCTCATCATTATTTGTGTTAAAAATTATTATCTGTCTCTAATATCAGGTTTATTTTGTTAGAAATTTGTTTTTAATTTTCTGTTCTTTCCTTCTGTGGTTGCTGGACCCTCTTAGGTACTGGTTTATTTCTTGGCTGCTCTTTCAGTTTTAGATTTAGTTGTTTCAGTGCCATAAAGAATGGCAGTCTCTGGAAGACTGGAGCATTTTGAAGTCTCTGACTCTTAGAGTCAGCAGTATAGCAGTAGGCAGACTGATAACCTGTCAAAGCACCAGGAGAACGTTTATCTGTAAACTTTTCCAGAATTTTAGGTGAAGACACCTAACTTAGAACACTTGTTCAGCAAGTCCTTGGTTCCTTGAGGTACAAGGGAATGTACACCATGCAGCCCGGTGCCAACATTGGTATCATATTCTCTGCCAGATAACCCTGGGATTATGACATTCTGCACCTTGCTCGTGGGCATTAGTACACTAGTTCTAAGACTCTCGTCTATCCCAGAGGGGTAACAGTCTTGTAACAGCTCTTTTGCTTTTCCTTCCAGACACAATCTGCCAGTTGGCTCCAGGAGCTACATGGCTTGGGTTAGCTAGATGAGTTGCAGTAAGTTAAGGAAACACATATAAGCTGCCCTCCTTCTAGAATCCTTACCTGTAAATTTGAAAACTAAAAAAGAGCATATATCAAAGTAACTGAAGGATTAAAACAAAATAATAAAGGAAATTAATCAATATTTGAAAAGTCTAATAATATAAATATACCCATCAAGACTGATCCAAAAGAAAGAAAGAAGGTACAAATAAATATTATTTAGAAAAAAAACAGAAGCTGCAATCAAAGACTCAGGAAAGATTTTAAGAAACTATAAAATGACATTATGAATGATTTTATTACAAAAAAATTTTAAAACAAGATTAAATGTACAAATTTGTGGAAAAAATAGAAATTACCAATTATAACTTAATACAGATAGACATTAACAGAAGAGAATCGATACAAAAAACATATGGTCAAATGGTTTGATAGGACAGTTATATCAAACCTTAATGAATAGATAATATCAAGGCTGTACCAACTGTTTAAGAGAATTCAAGAAGTAAACAGAAAACTTTTTTCCATGACTTGGAAACAAAACTGTACAAGGAGTATATAAGAAATATATATATGAAATAATCTCTGGTATGAAAATAGATTCACAAATTCTAAACAAAATATTACCGCAGTGAATCTAGCAATTTATTAAAAAGTATATCATGACCAAGTAGGATTTATCTTACTATCTCAAGGATCTTTCAGACATCAGAAAATCTTTCAATATATTTCCTCAATTTAACAAATTAAGGGAGATAATTCATATGATCATTTTAGTATAAGGAAGGATTCCTTAAGACAGAAAGTACACATTATTGAGAAAAAATTAATAAAACCAGATACATTAAAACTAAAAATAAAATCCATGCTTAATATGAGAGGTCACAAATTTATCTAAACGGCCACAAAGTGGGAGAAATGGTTGCAATGTATAACACTGAGAAGTGATTAGTACTATAAGACAAGAAATAGAAAAAAAGAACCCAAATAAAATCAGTGAAACCACTGAAAAAGGCAGTTAACTGAAAATGAATTTTGAAAGGCCAGTAAACATATTTAACTCCAGTAACAGAGAAATTTAAATTAAGACCACTATGAGATGCCAATTTATATCCAATCACCAGAATGACACAAAAGTTCTAATGATATGAAGTATTGTAAATATGTAGAAAAACAGGAACTCTTGTACACCACTATAAAATTATACATTGGTACTCCATTTTCATGGACAATGTAATATTTTTAAAACTTTGAAATGCACGTTGTTGCGTGCTCACTCAGTCATGTCTGACTCTTTGTGACACCATGGACTGTAGCGTGCCAGGCTCCTCTGTCCTTGGAATTTTCCAGGCAACAATACTGGAGTGGGTTGCCATTTCTCCAGGGGATCTTCCCGACCCAGGGATCGAACCCATGTCTCTTGTGTCTCCTGAATTGGCAGGCGGATTCTTTACCCTTAATGCCAACTGAGAAGCCTTATTCTCTTAAATAGCAATACTACTTCTAGGTATAGTTCTTTAAAACAGAACTTTAAGAATCTGAAGGATATTCACTGTAACATTGTTTGTAAGAATAAAAAATTGGGAAAAAATAAAATGTCCATAAGGAAGAGACTCACAGTGAAAATTTTAGTAAAATGGAACATTATCCTTCAATTAAAATTAAAATACCATGTTTACAAACATTTACTTGTATATATCTTGAAAATAATGTTAAGTGAAAAAAGCAAGATTCAGAATTGTGCACATAATATATTTACATAAATATAAAACACAGTATGTCCAATATGTAATGAATATATAGATAATCAGTGTATACATAAGTAATAAAAGTATAAACTCACAGATGGAGAATGCATATTAACCTTGTGATGGTGATTAACTCCTGAGAGGGGGCAATGAAATAGATTTATGACAGTGTAGAAGTGGGATTTTAAAATATTTAACTGTAATGCATTTTTTAGAATATCCAATGTCTGAAATGAACATAAAAGTAACATATACTCATAGAAGAATATTTGAAAAGTAGAAAAAAATTTAGAAAATGAAACAAAAAATTATGGGACATTTCTGGTAGTCCAGTGGTTAAGACTCTGCCCGTCTACTATGGGGGATTTGGGTTTGACCCCTGGTCAGGGAAATAAGATCCACAGTGTGGCCGAAAATAAAAAGAAGTAAAATAAAAAACCATAATCTTACCAGCTGGAGATGAGTGTTATTGACATTTAGTGTGTTACCTTCTAGGATTTTCTTTTTATGCACTATTTTACTTGGTTAAAATCAAATATATATCTTATGGTAACCATAGTTGATACAGAAACTTTAATAAATGTTATAGGAAAGTTGGTTGTAGAGGAGCAGGATGATGACAGCACTGTTACTGCTCTCAGTGATTTATTAGCATCTAGATATCTTTTTAAACAAAATCTTAAAATGCTTTTGAAATTCTTTTTTCCTCAAAATCTGGGACAAGAATTATTTTACTCCTTTACTATTTTGAAGTATCTAATCAGTTGATATAGTATCTTGTACCTGTTCATTCATCTAATACACAGTACTTAGTTTGAGGGATATAAAGAAAGTAAAAACATTCTTGTGTTCAAGGAGATCATAGTCTTTATGGGGACCCTTGTACATGAATAATTATAATGTGATGAGCTTAATTTTAGACATATGAAGAAATGATGCAGGAACTGTTAGAGAGTTACTCACAGACAGCCAGAGAAGAATTTACTAAGAAGGTAGCATTGGAGCTGGGCCTGGTAGGACAATTAGTGAATTGTCATACTAAGGGGGAAAGGACGTACGTATATGTCAGAGGAAATTAGATGCATTCTGAGAACTAGAGTTTTTTTCTGAGTAGAAAATAAGTAAGGGGCTGTGGGAAAAGATGAAAGAAATGGTTGAGTAGAAATTATGATGAACCATTTCTATCATGCTGAGGCATTGGGGGAGCTGGCTGAGTAAAAGAACAGAAATACAGTTTTCAAATATCTATTTTAGAAAAATTACAGGAAATACTGATTTATACATTCTTGGAAAGATTTATAAACAAAGAAGGGAGAAATTTCTTTAAGAGTAAGCTCTTCATATTTCAGGTATAAAGATAAATTTGTTTCGATTCATGAAATATTTACTTTAAAGTCAGATTATAATTTACTGTGGTGGTTAGTTTGTGCAATCTGTTGAATTAATGGATTTAAAATTTATCATATGGCACTCTCATTCCATGTAAAAGTTTTTGCACTGTCAATTCTAAGGGCATTTACTATGGGGACCACTGTATCTCATGGACAGAGGAGCCTGGCAAGCTACAGTCCATGGAGTCAGAAAAAGCTGGACATGATTGAGTACAACTGAGTGACTGAGCACAGCACATATAACTTAACAATGGCTTGTGGGAACAGTGAAAGCAGAAAGACTTCATGCTAGTCCATTCTTATATTGTCTGTCTCTACTTTGCTATAATGGTAGTTTTTTTTTTTTTTTTTGAGGGAAAGAAAGGATTTCAGATTATAGAAAAACCTATATTATATCGTGATATCTTACGTGTATTTATAAGAGTAACAGTATATTTCTTTCCATGAATAGTACACCAAAGAGTAAACACTTTAAAGGTTATGTGTGTGTGTGTGCGCTACGTTTTTTTATGCCTACTAGTTACTAACCTGTGTATGCTACACACTGATGGGTCAGTTCAGAGATGCCAAGCAGTGTTTGAAATATTTCTCATCATAACTCTGCAAATTGGAAAATAGGTGTTAAGCATGGATAATTACAGGACTTTTGGTTGCTTGTGAAAGAGACCCCTTAGATGTACACACAAATAATAACAGATATATCAGAAGCTCTGAGATTTTGTCACCTAATTTTTTTATTTTTTAAAAAGCAAGACCTTTGGGCTTTTAAAGTTCCAATCATTATATACTTTTGCACTCATAAGTAGATTATGACTTTGTATCTAGTATTTAAGCACTATTTTGTTAATAAGAAAAAATGTCCTCAAGTTTCAATCAAAAATTTGCAATAATGTGTAGTAAAAGCATCACTGATTTTATGGGGTCATATGAGCAATTTACTGAATCTGAGAAGTTTAGGTAAAAGAATATGTTTAAGAAAGCAGCCTGTCATCTGCATAGATTCTTCAGTAAGGAAGAAATGACACAATAGTGTGACTTTTAAGAACATCAATATGTTTGATACATAAATTGTTTGATACAGTTTTTAGCAGTGATTAGTACCTGATTGGAGAACACAATGGCACCCCACTCCAGTACTCTTACCTGGAGAATCCCATGGATGGAGGAGCCTGCTAGGCTGCAGTCCATGGGGTCGCTAGGAGTCGGACACGACTGAGCAACTTCACTTTCACTTTTCAGTTGCATGCTTTGGAGAAGGAAATGGCAGCCCACTTCAGTATTCTTGCCTGGAGAATCCCAGGGACGGGGGAGCCTGGTGGGCTGCCGTCTATGGGGTCGCACAGAGTCGGACACGATTGAAGTGATTTAGCAGCAGCAGTAGTACCCGATTGTTGAAAAAAAACTGTGAAAGAAACCACTGAGAACAATTAGACTGAGTTCAATCTAGGTCGAATTCACCAGGAAGTAGACTTTGAGATGGAGTTTGGCATGCAACGAAATTAAGAGTGCTCTCAGAAGCGATTACTGTGTAAAGGAAGCAAAATAAGGCAGAAGGAAAGGTCAGTCTGTGATGAATTCTCAACATAGGCCTCTGTGAACTCCCCAGGGAACTGCAATACTGGGACAGTCCTTCAAAATCATCCCAAGTTGGTGACTAGGCACAGCCTTTATAGCCCTCTGTTAACCAGACATCAGAAGCAGGTTGCTCCTGGAAGGGGGTGTGACCTTGGGACAGGCAAGTTTCTTCAGCTGACACAGTTCCCAAAGAGGGCTGACAGGTGAAGACTGTCTGCCAGCAACACTTCAAATAGCTAGGGGAATAACATTTTCAGATATGAAACGTATATTAAAGTGTTAACTGCAGATGGGATAAGAGTTTTGCTTGGAGTGTGTGGTAAAACAACAAGAGGAATGGATGTAGTTATTGGTAAGAGAGTTATTAAATGATGAATCATTATGACTAAGCTGAATATGTAAAAAGTGAAGATAGAAAGGATTTGATAGATTGAATAAAATCAGATAGATAAAAGGATTAGTTTAAGCAATGGGGTTGAACAATAGGTTTAGCTTGAGTGAGGGAAATGAGAGCAAAAATGATGGGCTATCTGTCTATGGAATGGGTTCTCTAAGATTACGATACCCAAATGAAAAACTGCTGTTCAGATGAGGTGCCTAGTTTAGCCTCAGATACAAGAATATGAAAGGAGTTAAATCAAAGATCATATGAGAATGGGATTTCCCTGGCAGTCCAGTGGTTAAGACTGCTTTCCAGTGCATGAGTATGAGTTCAGTCTCTGGTAGGGGAGCTAAGATCACATATGCCTCATGATCAAAACAAAACATAAAATAGAAGTAATATTGAAATGGATTAATAAAGACTTTAAAATGGTACACACACACACAAAAGGAATCACATGAGTAGAAATCAGAACACTATTAGGCTTAGATGACTGCTTAAGCATCTACAAGATATCTGAAGGTCCCAAGGTAATGGCAGCTTTGGGGTGGAAAGCAAGAAATGGGAAACATGTGCTTTGGCCTTTGAGGCATAAAAGAGAGTAAACTGAGTTTCAATAAATGATAGATATGAGTCAGTGCAGACTATCAGTTCAGTTCAGTTCAGTCGCTCAGTCGTGTCTGACTCTCCGCGACCTGTGAATCACAGCACGCCAGGCCTCAATGTCCATCACCAACTCCTGGAATACACTCAAACTCATGTCCACAGAGTCGGTGATGCCATCCAGCCATCTCATTCTCGGTCTTCCCCTTCTCCTCCCGCCCCCAACCTTTCCCAGCATCAGAGTCTTTTCCAGTGAGTCAACTCGTCGCATGAGGTGGCCAAAGTATTGCGGTTTCAGCTTTAGCATCAGCCCCTCCAATGAACATCCATGACTGATCTCCTTTAGAATGGACTGGTTGGATCTCCTTGCAGTATAAGGGACTCTCAAGAGTCTTCTCCAACACCATAGTTCAAGCATCGATTCTTCGGCGATCAGCCTTCTTCACAGTCCAACTCGCACATCCATACATGACCACGGGAAAAACCATTGCCTTGACTAGACGGACCTTGGTTGGCAAAGTAATGTCTCTGCTTTTTAATATACTATCAAGGTTGGTCATAACTTTCCATCCAAGGAGCAAGGGTCTTTTAATTTCATGGCTGCAATCAGCATCTGCAGTGATTTTGGAGCCCAAAAAAATAAAGTCTGACACTGTTTCCACTGTTTTTCCATCTATTTCCCATGAAGTGATGGGACCAGATGCCATGATCTTTGTTTTCTGAATGTTGAGCTTCAAGCCAACCTTATCACTCTCCTCTTTCACTTTCATCAAGAGGCTTTTGAGTTCCTCTTCACTTTCTGCCATAAGGGTAGTGTCATCTGCATATCTGAGGTTATTGATATTTCTCCCAGCAATCTTGATTCCAGCCTGTGCTTCTTCCAGCCCAGCGTTCCTCATGATGTACTCTGCATATAAGTTAAATAAGCAAGGTGACAATACACAGCCTTGACGTACATCTTTTCCTATTTGGAACCAGTCTGTTGTTCCATGTCCAGTTCTAACTGTTGCTTCCTGACCCGCATACAGGTTTCTCAAGAGGCAGGTCAGGTGGTCTGGGATTCCCATCTCTTTCAGAATGTTCCACAGTTTATTGTGATCCACACAGTCAAAGGCTTTGGCATAGTCAATGAAGCAGAAATAGATGTTTTTCTGAAACTCTCTTGCTTTCTCCATGATCCAGCGGATGTTGGCAATTTGATCTCTGGTGCCTCTGCCTTTTCTAAAACCTGCTTGAACATCTGGGAGTTCACGGTTCACATATTGCTGAAGCCTGGCTTGGAGAATTTTGAGCATGACTTTACTAGCGTGTGAGATGAGTGCAATTGTGCGGTAGTTTGAGCATTCTTTGGCATTGCCTTTCTTTGGGATTGGAATGAAGACTGACCTCTTCCAGTCCTGTGGCCACTGCTGAGTTTTTCAAATCTGCTGGCATATTGAGTGCAGCAGTTTCACAGCATCATCTTTCAAGACTTGAAATAGCTCAACTGGAATTCTATCACCTCCACTAGCTTTGTTAGTAGTGATGGTTTCTAAGGCCCACTTGACTTCACATTCCAAGATGTCTGGCTCTAGGTCAGAGATCACGTTATCGTGACTATCTTGGTCATGAAGATCTTTTTTGTACAGTTCTTCTGTGTATTCCTGCCACCTCTTCTTAATATCTTCTGCTTCTGTTAGGTCCATACCATTTCTGTCCTTTATCGAGCCCATCTTTGCATGAAATGTTCCCTTGGAATCTCTAATTTTCTTGAAGAGGTCTCTTGTTTTTCCTATTCCGTTGTTTTCCTCTATTTCTTTGCATTGATCACTGAGGAAGTCTTTCTTATCTCTCCTTGCTATTCTTTGGAACTCTGCATTCAGATGCTTATATCTTTCCTTTTCTCCTTTGCTTTTCGCCTCTCTTCTTTTCACAGCTATTTGTAAGGCCTCCTCAGACAGCCATTTCGCTCTTTTGCATTTCTTTTCAATGGGGATGGTCTTGGTCCCTGTCTCCTGTACAATGTTACGAACCTCCGTCCAGAGTTCATCAGGCACTCTATCAATCAGATCTAGTCCCTTAAATCTATTTCTCACTTCCACTGTATAATCATAAGGGATTTGATTTAGGTCATATCTGAATGGTCTAGTGGTTTTCCCTACTTTCTTCAATTTCAGTCTGAATTTGGCAGTAAGGAGTTCATGATCTGAGCCACAGTCAGCTCCTGGTCTTGTCTTCGCTAACTGTATACAGCTTCTCCATCTTTGGTTGCAAAGAATATAATCAATCTGATTTCGGTGTTGACCATCTGGTGATGTCCACGTGTAGAGTCTTCTCTTGTGTTGTTGGAAGAGGGTGTTTGCTATGACCAGTGCATTCTCTTGACAAAACTCTATTAGCCTTTGCCCTGCTTCATTCCGTGCTCCAAGGCCAAATTTGCCAGTTACTCCAGGTGTTTCTTGACTTCCTACTTTTGCATTCCAGTCCCCTATAATGAAAAGGACATCTATTTTGGGTGTTAGTTCTAAAAGGTCTTATAGGTCTTCATAGAACCGATTAACTTCGGCTTCTTCAGCATTACTGGTTGGGGCATAGGCCTGGATTACTGTAATACTGAATGGTTTGCCTTGGAAACAAACAGAAATCATTCTGTCTTTTTAAGATTGCATCCAAGTACTGCATTTCGGACTCTTTGTTGACCATGATGGCTACTCCATTTCTTCTAAGGGATTCCTGCCCACAGTAGTAGATATAATGGTCATCCGAGTTAAATTCACCCATTCCAGTCCATTTTAATTCACTGATTCCTAGAATGTCGACCTTCACTCTTGCCATCTCCTGTTTGACCACTTCCAATTTGCCTTGATTCATGGACCTAACATTCCAGGTTCCTATGCAATATTGCTCTTTATAGCACCGGACCTTGCTTCTATCACTGGTCACATCCACAACTGGGTATTGGTTTTGCTTTTGCTCCATCCCTTTATTCCTTCTATAGTTATTTCTCCACCAAGCTCCAGTAGCATCCTGGGCACCTACCGACCTGGGGAATTCCTCATTCAGTATCCTATCATTTTGCCCTTTGTTACTGTTCATGGGGTTCTCAAGGCAAGTATACTGAAGTGGTTTGCCATTCCCTTCTCCAGTGGACCACATTCGGCTGTGGTCCATGTGATCAGATCGGCTAGTTTCCTGTGATTATGATTTCAGTTTGTCTGCCCTCTGATGCCCCCTAGCAATACCTATCGTCTTATTTGGGTTTCTCTTACCTTGTTCGTGGAAAATCTCTTCACAGCCGCTCCAGCAAAGTGCAACTGCTGTACCTTACATTGGACGAGGGGTATCTCCTCAAGGCCGCCCCTCCTGACCTTGAACGTGGAGTAGCTCCTCTCGGCCCTCCTGCGCCCGCGCAGCCACTGCCTGTTGGCGTGGGGTAGCTCCTCTCGGCCGCCGGCCCTGGCCTCAGGCGTGGGGTAGCTCCTCACGGCCGCACCTCTTTGCATGGTTCGTTGCGCCGTGGCCGGCGTCTCTCGCGTCGCGTCCTTTAGCAGACTATAGCTGAGTCGTTTTTACATTTTGCATTTAGCAGAGTCATTCACATGTGAATGTGAAAGAATCCTGGAATTTAGCCCTGTGATAATGAAAGAATAGATCTCATTTTCACCTCCAGCTACCATGATGCCTTCATCTGGGGTTTTAGCAAGTTCATTGTTTAACTTCTCTTAATGAGGATTTGGTGCCTGCTTAGGAGGGTTCCGGGCTGACAGGACATTGCTAGGGTGTGGCATGGTCAGCTTGGTGTGAACAACAGTTTTAAGTGAGCAGAAGGATACAGGGGGTGAATACAAGCCACCATTGAGAGTAAAATCAGAAAAAAAACGTATTTGTCATCAAGACCGAAAGGAAAGATTAAAACCCAAAATGGCGCTCAAAGCCAATAGATCCTGGAAAATAAAAATCTGTGTGAAAATCGAAGCATAAATATATTCACAAAACTAAAGAATCCATGAATTGCTCAACGTGAGATAAACTATTTTATTTCTTTAATTTGTTTACTCTCTTCATTTGCTTACAATTCAGTCCATAAAAGTCAGCCTTGGGAGGGGACTCATCTCCTCTGGCCTCCCTCTGCCTCTCATTTCGCTTACCGTGCATCACCCCAGGGATCTATTTCATCCTGGTGGTAAAAGTCAAGGAATTGTCATTCTTGGTACCATCCTGGAGGCTGGTGAAATTCTGTTAGCAACTGCCCCAACTCCTAAATTCTTGAGCTCTTCAGAGTAGGGAATCTGTAGGAAAAATAAGACTTCCTTCTACTAATGTCCTCACAAATTATAGCATAATTCTGATTATATAATTATTGTAATTATGCTAAAGATGCTCTCCCTGCCATGGTTGAGGAATGGGAACAAGAATGAGGGGGTGAGGAGACAGAGAATATTGTCCTACCACAGTCTATTCATGGGGCTACTTTTCATGGTTGAATTGAGACTGTGGATTCTTTGATGTCCTTGAAACCTTGGAGCTGTTGGGTTCTTAGAAGAGCTTCTCTGATGTAGATAAGACCAAAGATCTTTACAGATTATAGTTGTTCAAACACCAAATGTCAGCTTGAAGTTGCTGGTCAATCAATATCAGCATGCATTTAGCACACAAATGTGGCCTCTTCTATGATGAGAATTTTAAAGTGACTGTAGCTTTGTAGTCTGTTCCTCTTATAGATGGAAGTGGTGTTTGACCATAGCTTCAAAGAAAACAATTTTAGAAATGCAATGTTGCTGCTTTTTTTTAATAGAAAAATTCAATCTTTCACAAAGTCAGTTTTGTTTTCTCATCTTTTCATATGCCTTGCCATCTTTCATCTTAATACCTTACTTTGCCAACATCATCTTCATTCGTTTTTCCACACACGTCTGGTGTTCCATCCAGGCTAGCTTTCTATAGTTCCCCAAAGTCAGAAGACTCTTGAGAGTCCCTTGGACTGCAAGGATATCCAACCAGTCCATCCTAAAGGAGATCAGTTCTGAGTGTTCGTTGTAAGGACTGATGCTGAAGCTGGAACTCCAATACTTTGGCCACCTCATGTGAAGAGTTGACTCATTGGAAAAGACCCTGATGGTGGGAGGGATTGGGGGCAGGAGGAGAAGGGAACGACAGAGGATGAGATGGCTAGATGGCATCACCGACTCGATGGACATGCGTTTGAGTGAACTCCGGGAGTTAGTGATGGACAGGGTGGCCTGGCGTGCTGTGATTCATGGGGTCACAAAGAGTCGGACATGACTGAGCGACTGAACTGAACTGCAAGTCATAATGCTCTTTCATACTTCTGCCCCATTGCATATTGTGTTTTTTGTTTGTTTAAAATGCTTCTCCCTCCTTGAATGCTTGACGGCACTAATTCTTTAAGACTATGATGAAATATTTCTTCTTTTCTTCCTCTCCTTACCCATAAATTAACTCCCCACCCTGGTCCCCTTATTCAGTTAGTGGCTCAGTCTTCTGTGCTCCCACAGTAGCATGAATGACACAGTTTTTTAATTCTACATTTTTCCTTCTGTATTTTCCATTAAATAGGCAGAAACTTCAAAATGAGTTTGAGAATCTGTTTACTATTGTAGCCCAAACATTTAACATGTTGACCTTGTTATAAATGTTAGCCAAACACCTAACATATTAGTTATCTATTGCTATATAGCAATTTATCCCAAAACATGTAGCTGAAAACAACAAATATTTATTACCACACAGTTTTTATGGGCTTCCCTGGTGGCTCAGTGGTAAAGAATCCACCTGCAATGCAGGAGATGCAGGATATTCCAGTTTGCTCCCTGGGTTAGGAAGAACCCCTGGAGGAGGAAATGGCAGCCCACTCCAGTATTCTTGCCTGAAAAATCCCACGGACAGAGGAGCCTGGCAGTCTGCAGTCTGTGGGGTTTCAAAGAGTTAGACACGACTGAGCATGCACACATGTACAGTTTTTGTGGACCAGGAATCCAGGAGGGTCTTAGCTGGGTGGTTCTGGAACAGTGTCTCTCTGAGGTCACGGTCAAGCTGTTGGCCAGATCTACAGTCATTTCAAGGCTTGACTGGGTGTGAAGGATCCACTTTCAGGTTGATTCATGCAGTTATTGACAAGTTTCAGTTCCCAGTAGGCTGTTAAACTGAGGGCTTTAGTCCCTCACAGGGTCTTGTGGGCCTCCCCAAAGGCTGTTCACAGTACAGTTACTTGCTTTCCTCAGTGCGAAAGAGTTGAGAGAGTATGAGAGGGCACACATAAGACAGAAGCCATTATCTTTCTCACCTAATCCTGAAGCCATTCTTCTAACCTAATCCTGAAGTGACATCTCATTACAGTTGACCCTTGAACAACATGGGTTTGAACTGCATGGGTCCATTTATACTCAGGTTCTTTTCAATAAATAAGTACTACATGACTACACCATTGATAGTTGGTTGAATTTATAGAGGCGGAACCGCAGATACAGAGGAACTGCTGACCATGAGGGCCAATTGGAGAGTTGTACTAGGATTTTACACTACACTACACTAACAGATGTCAGCATCCCTAACCTCAGCATTGTTCAAGGTTCAGTTGTTCTATATTTATTTGTTGGAACATATCAATAATTACCTTAAATGTAAATGGGTTGAATGCCCCAACCAAAAGACAAAGGCTGGCTGAATGGATACAAAAACAAGACTCCCATATATGTTGTCTACAAGAGACCCACCTCAAAATGAGGGGCACATACAGACTGAAAGTGAAGGGCTGGAAAAGATATTCCATGCAAATAGAGACCAAAAGAAAGCAGGAGTAGCAATACTCATATCAGATAAAATAGACTTTAAAACAAAGGCTGTCAAAAGAGAAAAGAAGGAAACTGCATAATGATCAAAGGATCAATCCAAGAAGAAGATATAACAATTATAAATATTTATGTACCCAACATAGGAGCACCACAAAATGTAAGGCAATTACTAACAAGTATGAAAGGGGAAATTAACAACAATGCAATAATAGTAGGAGATTTTAATACCCCACTTACATCTATGGATAGATCAACTAAACAGAAAATTAACAAGGAAACACAAACTTTAAATGATACAATAGACCAGTTAGGCCTAATAGATATCTATAGGACATTTCACCCCAAAACAATGAATTTCACCTTTTTCTCAAGCACACACGGAACCTTTTCCAGGATAGATCACATCCTGGGCCATAAATCTAGCCTTGGTAAATTCAAAAAAATTGAAATCATTCCAAGCATCATTTCTGACCACAATGCAGTAAGATTATATCTCAGTTACGGGAGAAAAACTATTAAAAATGCCAACAGATGGAGACTGAACAACACGCTGTTGAATAATGAACAAATCATAGAAGAAATCAAAAGAGAAATCAAAATATGCATAGAAATGAATGAAAATGAAAACACAACAACCCAAAACCTCTGGGACACTGTAAAAGCAGTGCTAAGGGGGAAGTTCATAGCAATACAGGCACACATCAAGAAACAAGAAAAAAGTCAACTAAATAACCTAACTTTACATCTAAAGAAACTAGAAAAGGAAGAAATGAAGAACCCCAGGGTCAGTAGAAGGAAAAAAATCGTAAAAATTAGGGCAGAGATAAATGCAAAAGAAACAAAAGAGATCATAGCAAAAATCAACAAAGCCAAAAGCTGGTTCTTTGAGAAGGTAAATAAAATTGACAAACCAGTAGCCAGACTCATCAAGAAACAAAGGGAGAAGAACCAAATCAATAAAATTAGAAATGAAAATGGAGAGATCACAACTGACAACATAGAAATACAAAGGATCATTAGAGAATACTATCAGCAATTATATGGTAATAAAATGAATAACCTGGAAGAAATGGACAAATTCCTAGAAAAGTACAACTTTCCAAAGCTGAACCAGGAAGAAATAGAAAATCTGAACAGACCCATCACAAGCACGGAACTAGAGGTTGTAATCAGAAATCTTCCAGCAAACAAAAGCCCAGGTCCAGATGGCTTCACAGCCGAATTCTACCAAAAATTTAGAGAAGAGCTAACACCTATTCTACTCAAACTCTTCCAGAAAATTGCTGAGGAAGGGAAAATTCCAAACTCATTCTATGAGGCCACCATCACCCTAATCCCAAAACCTGGTAAAGACCCCACAAAAAAAGAAAACTACAGGCCAATATCACTGATGAACATAGATGCAAAAATCCTTAACAAAATTCTAGCAATCAGAATCCAACAACACATTAAGAAGATCATACATCATGACCAGGTGGGCTTTATCCCAGGAATGCAAGGATTCTTCAATATCCACAAATCAATCAACGTAATACACCACATTAACAAACTGAAAAATAAAAATCATATGATTATCTCAATAGATGCAGAGAAAGCTTTCGACAAAATTCAACATCCATTTATGATAAAAACCCTCCAGAAAGTGGGAATATAAAGGACATATCTCAACATAATAAAAGCTATATATGACAAACCCACAGCATACATTATCCTCAATGGTGAAAAAACGAAAGCATTTCCCCTAAAGTCAGGAACAAGACAAGGGTGCCCACTCTCACCACTACTATTCAACATAGTTCTGGAAGTTTTGGCTACAGCAATTAGAGCAGAAAAAGACATAAAAGGAATCCAAATTGGAAAAGAAGAAGTAAAACTTTCACTGTTCGCTGATTGCATGATCCTCTACACAGAAAACCCTAAAGACTCTACCAGAAAACTACTAGAGTTAATCAATGAATACAGTAAAGTTGCAGGATATAAAATCAACACACAGAAATCCCTTGCATTCCTATACACTAATAATGAGAAAACAGAAAGAGAAATTAAGGAAACTATTCCATTCACTGTTGCAACGAAAAGAATTAAATACTTAGGAATATATCTACCTAAGGAAACAAAAGACTTGTACATAGAAAACTATAAAACACTAGTGAAAGTAATCAAAGAGGACACTAATAGATGGAGAAATATACTGTGTTTGTGGATTGGAAGAATAAATATTGTAAAAATGAGTATACTACCCAAAGTAATTTATACATTCAATGCAATCCCTATCAAGCTACCTACGATATTTTTCACAGAACTAGAACAAATAATCTCACAATTTGTATGGAATTACAAAGAACCTCGAGTACCCAAAGCAATCTTGAGGAAGAAGAATGGAACTGGGGGAATTAACCTGCCGGACTTCAGGCTCTACTACAAAGCCACAGTCATCAAGACAGTATGGTACTGGCATAAAGACAGAAATATAGATCAATGGAACAAAATAGAAAGCCCAGAGATAAATCCATGCACCTATGGACACCTTATCTTTGACAAAGGAGGAAAGAATATAAAATGGAGAAAAGACAGTCTCTTTAATAAGTGGTGCTGGGAAAACTGGTCAGCCACTTGTAAAAGAATGAAACTAGAACACTTCCTAACACCATACACCAAAATAAACTCAAAATGGATTAGAGAGCTAAATATAAGACCAGATTCTATAAAACTCCTAGAGGAGAACATAGGCAAAACACTCTCTGACATAAATCACAGCAGGATCCTCCAAGACTCACCTCCTAGAATATTGGAAATAAAAGCAAAAATAAACAAATGGGACCTAATTAAAATCAAAAGCTTCTGCACAGCAAAGGAAACTATAAGTAAGGTGAAAAGACAGCCTTCAGAATGGGGGAAAATAATAGCAAATGAAGCAACGGATAAAGGATTAATCTCCAAAATATACAAGCAGCTCCTGCAGCTCAATTCCAGAAAAATAAATGACCCAATCAAAAAATGGGCCAAAGAACTAAACAGACATTTCTCCAAAGAAGACACAAAGATGGCTAACAAACACATGAAAAAAATGCTCAACATCCCTCATAATCAGAAAAATGCAAATCAAACCCACAATGAGATACCATTTCACACCTGTCAGAATGGCTGCTATCCAAAAGTCTACATGCAATAAATGCTGGAGAGTGTGTGGAGAGAAGGGAACCCTCTTACACTGTTGGTGGGAATACAAACTAGTACAGCCACTATGGAGAACAGTGTGGAGATTCCTCAAAAAACTGGAAATAGAACTGCCATATGATCCAGCAATCGCACTCCTGGGCATACACACAGAGGAAACCAGAATTGAAAGAGACACATGTACTCCAGTGTTCATTGCAGCACTGTTTATAATAGCCAGGACATGGAAGCAACCTAGATGTCCATCTGCAGATGAATAGATAAGAAAGCTTTGGTACATATACACAATGGAGTATTACTCAGCCATTAAAAGAATGCATTTGAATCAGTTCTAATGAGGTGGATGAAACTGGAGCCTATTATACAGAGTGAAGTAAGCCAGAAAGAAAACACCAATACAGTATACTAACGCATATATATGGAATTTAGAAAGATGCAAATGATAACCCTGTATACGAGACAGCAAAAGAGACACAGATGTATAGAACAGTCTTTGGGACTCTGTGGAAGAGGGTGAGGGTGGGATGATTTGGGAGAATGTCATTGAAACATGTATGTTGTCATATGTGAAACAAATCGCCAGTTCAGGGTCAATGCATGTTACAGGATGCTCTGGGCTGGTGTGCGGGGCTGACCCTGAGGGAGGATAAAGGGAGGAGGGAAGTGGGAGGGTGGTTCAAGAGGGGGAACTCATGTACATCCAGGGCGGATTCATGTCAATGTATGGCAAAACCAACCAATATAATAAGAAAAAAATAAATAAATAAAAGTAAACCATATTTAAAAAATAAATAAATAAAATAGTAGTGAAAAAAAAAAGAAGTTAGGGGTTAGAATGTAACAAAACCTTGAATATCATAAGGTAGGTATCAGACAGGATGATCTTAAAATCTGCCTACCATGCAGTCCGTGGGGCTGCAAAGAGTAGGACATAACTTAGCGACTAAACAACAACAACAACCACATATTTTAACTGGTAAAATGTCTGCTTGATCAATATTATTGAATATGTAAAATGGTTGTTAATAGTAATGAATGTTCAAGTGTTTCAGTTTTCAGTATATTAGAAAGTATTTCTAATTCTTCAGTTCAGTCACTAAGTTGTGTCCTACTCCTTGTGACCCCGTTGACTGCAGCACGCCAGGCTTCCCTGTCCATCACCAACCGCTGGAGCTTGCTCTAACTCATTTCCATCGAGTCAGTGATGCCATCCAACCATCTCATCCTCTGTAAACCCTTTCGCTTGTGTTTTCAATCCTTCCCAGCATCAGGGTCTTTTCCAATGAGTCAGTTCTTTGCTTCAGGTGCCCAAAGTATTGGAGTTTCAGCTTCAGCAGCAGTCCTTTCAATAAACACTCAGGACTGATTTCCTTTAGGATGGTCTGGTTGGATCTCCTTGCAGTCCAAGGGACTCTCAAGAGTCCTCTCAACTCTACTGTTCAAAAGCATCAATTCTTCAGCGCTCAGTTTCTTTTATACTCCTACTCTCACATCCATACATGACTCCTGGGAAAACCATAGCTTTGGCTAGATAGACCTTTATTGGAAAAGTAATGATACTGCTTTTTAATATGCTGTCTAGGTTGGTCATAACTTTTCTTCCAAGGAGCAAGCATCTTTTAATATCATGCTGCAAGTCACCATCTGCAGTGATTTTGGAGCCCCCAAAAATGAAGTCTGCCACTGTTTCCACTGTTTCTCCCATCTATTTGCCATGAAGTGATGGGACCAGATGTCATGATCCTAGTTTTCTGAATGTTTCATCAAGAGGCTCTTTGTTCTTCTTCACTTTCTGCCATAAGGGTGATGTTATCTGCACATCTGAGGTTATTAAATTTCTCCCAGCAATCTTGACTCCAGCTTGTGCTTCATCCAGTCCAGCATTTCTCATGATGTACTCTGCATATAAGTTAAATAAGCAGGGTGACAATATACTACAGTCTTGACATACTCCTTTCCCAATTTAGAACCAGTCTGTTGTTCCATGTCCAGTTCTAACTGTTGCTTCTTAACCTGCATACAGATTTCTCAGGAGGCAGGTCAGGTGGTCTGATATTCCCATCTCTTGAAGAATTTTCCACAGTTTCTTGTGATCCACACAGTCAAACGTTTTGGCATAATCAATAAAGCAAAAGTAGATGTTTTTCTGGATGATCTTGCTTTTTCAATGATCCAACTGATGTTGGCAATTTGATCTCTGGTCCCTCTAACTTTTCTAAATCCAGCTTTAACTTCTGGAAGTTCACAGTTCACATACTGTTGAAGCCTAGCTTGGAGAATTTTGAGCATTACTTTGCTAGTCTTTGAGATGAGTGCAATTGTGCAGTAGTTTGAGCATTCTTTGATATTGCCTTTCTTTGGGACTGGAATGAAAATTGACCTTTTCCAGTCCTGTGGCCACTGCTGAGGTTTCCAAATTTGCTGACATATTGAGTGCAGTACTTTCAAAGCATAATCTTTTAGAATTTGAAATAACTCAACTGGAATTCTACCACCTCCACTAGCTTTGTTTGTACTGATGCCTCCTGAGGCCCACTTGACTCCCATTCCAGGATTTCTGGCTCTAGGTAAGTGATCACACCATCGTGGCTATCTGGGTCATGAAGATCTTTTTTGTGTAGTTCTTCTGTGTATTCTTGCCACCTCTTCTTAATATCTTCTGCTTCTGTTAGGTCCATACCATTTCTGTCCTTTATTGTGCTCATCTTTGCATGAAATGTTTCCTTAAGTATCTCTGATATTCTTGAAGAGATCTCTAGTCTTTCCTATTCTATTGTTTTCCTCTATTTCTTTGCATTGATCATTGAGGAAGGCTCTTTTATCTCTCCTTGCTCTTCTTTGGATCTCTGCTTTCTAATTCTTAAGAAACCATTGGTAGGAGAAAGTATAATGTATTAACTATTTGAAAGGTTAAATAATTATTTAAAGTAATTGTTAAATATTAACTTCCTCATATGATACAGAGTAAGTACTTTCTCACCTAAGATAACAGCCGATATTTGGGCTATTTCACTTTTGATTTTCATACGCTTTCTCAGAAATGATGGTCATGTAGCATTACTGAAAGTCACTTTAGAATTCAAAAGTTCAATTTGTCTTATTCATTTATTTATTCATCCATTCAATAAGCATCTTTTGAACACTACTGTCCTAAGGCACTGCCCTTGCATTAGATATAATGTTATGTTTTACAAATGTTAAATGAATTTTTCATAATGAAACCTTAGTTTTTAATTGCACAGTGAGAAGAATGTTCATATATAACATGAAAATGGAAAAGTAGATGTATAATATATAATTCTTCTAGGTGTCTCCATCAGAGGGAAAACATTTCCATGGGAAATACTCATGACAGTGACCTACAAACTATGGCCTATAAACTAAATCTGGACCATTCCTGTTTTTGTCAATAAAGTTTTTTGGTAATGCAGCCACACCCATTTGCTTCCATATTGTCTATGGCTGCTTTTGTGCTATAATGGCAAAGCTGAATAGTTGCAAAAGAGATGACCTAGCCTTCAGAGCTTAAAATGTTTACAATCTGGACCTTTACAGAAAAGCTTTGCAAATTTCTGACTTAAAGCCAACAATTGAAAATTATATTTCATGAATTGTTACACTAATAATTGCTAAATGCTTACTTGATAATTGCTTAGTTACTTAATTACTTGGTAATTCAAGACTTTCCACAATAATACCTCAGCCACCTATCTACTTATAGATATTATTATCAGACATGTATATAATAGTAATAGCAATAACTACTTTAATTGAACACTTACTACATGCCAGGCAAAAATATACACATACAGACACACATATTTTATTTATCCTTGCAAAAACACCATGAGAAAGGCACTTTTTCACACATGGTGAAACAGGTTGAAAGTGGCAGGATTTCAGATTAGATTTGTTTGATTCTAGAGCCCAAATTGGAGAAGGCAATGGCAAGCCACTCCAGTACTATTGCCTAGAAAATCCCATGGATGGAGGAGCCTGGTGGGCTGCAGTCCGTGGGGTCGCTGGGGGTTGGACACGACTGAGCGACTTCACTTTTCACTTTCACACATTGGAGAAGGAAATGGCAACCCACTCTAGTGTTCTTGCCTGGAGAATCCCAGGGACGGGGGAGCCTAGTGGGCTTCCGTCTATGGGGTCATACAGAGTCGGACACGACTGAAGTGACTTAGAAGCAGTAGCAGCAGAGCCCAAGTTTGTTGTATGTATCTCCTCCATTTCTTAGCATTACCTCCATGAATATTCTATTCTATTCAAACTAATTCTTTCTAAATGTGCCTCTTTTCCATCTTTTTATCAATATCTTTTACTCCTCCTACTTCCAACTCTGGAAATGTTTTTCACACTCATTTCTTTCTAAATTTTACTAATCTGTCAGAGAACTCCTTATTCACTACCTCTTCCATGAGACCTTTCCTGAATCTCCAGCCGAAGTAATATCAGTCTTATTTGCCAGCTACATAGCAACTAGCCCGGTCTCTGGTATACTTTAGCTGTTCAGTACGTGCTAGTGAATGACATTAAAATTCTACACTATAACATTACATATGAATTATTTGTATTCATAGAATACTTTTCTTGTAAAAGCCCCAGTAAACTAGGGAGTTTTTCCCTCTGCTTGTTATTATAGAAGAAACTGACAGTCATAATGCATAATCTAATGCATAGAAAGTAATGTGACTAGAAGATGTCTCATTTCAATCTGAAATTGCAAATATATTCAGTAATTTTCTCTAAGCAATTTTTACACACCTCATTTCCTTTTCATCAGAAATGTTTTGTAGCTGCAGGTGTGAAATGCACGTTGACCATGTAAAACCATCATGGATATAAGCTGTCATTTTGCAAAGTCCACTGGATGATTGGTGGATTTTTATAAATAATACAATAAAGGATATTTTAAGAATAAATCACTTTCCTAAGACTCTTATGTATGTTCTAGAATATACTTTTCATTTGGATTTCTCCAAAAGGACCATGGAATTATAAAAACCAGATCACCTTTCTCCATATAATTAAGGGCATTTATGATGGTTTCCCCTGACACACAGGTTTTATTTTATTCATTTTATTTCACTTAGTATTCTTAGAAGATTGCATTGAGCTAAGAGCTGTGGAGAGAATAAGGGAAATGTAACTCACTGTGAAAATATAACCTAGTCTGGAAGAGATAATGAACAATGCAAGGTAGTATAAAATCAAATTATCAGTGTAATGGTACAGATCATGGATTCAGAAGATGGACACACTTAAAGTCTTTTTTAAATAATTTAGTACTTGATTATTCACTATCTTGTACTATGTATTAAATTACTTACAAAAAACATTCAAAAGCTTTTGCTTTACAGTCTTCATGGACTACCTAACAGTTTTTTCTGGCTTTGAGGCAAAAGCACTTAACGGGGCCAGACCTTGCAGTGACTCATTCCTCAAGGGATCATCTCTTATTTCTGGAATTAAATTCTGTCCCTACCAATTTGTGTTAGTAGCTAAAAGATACTGGTCTCAAATTCTACCCAAGTACTCAGAGTCATTACTCTATATATTTTATCTACAAAGTACTATTTATATCCTTGCTTTTCTCTCTAGATTTTCTTTCCTCCTCCATATTTTAGTTCAATTCTGATGATATTTGGTTTGATAGGGAAAAAGGAAACTCAAATTTATTAACTGCATACTATGTATCTGATTGCTGCTGCTGCTGCTGCGTCACTTCAATCGTGTCCGACTCTGTGTGACCCCATAGACAGAAGCCCACCAGGGTTCCCTGTCCCTGGGATTCTCCAGGCAAGATCACTGGAGTGGGTTGCCATTTCCTTCTCCAATGTGTGAAAGTGAAAGTGAAGTCGCTCAGTCGTGTCCGACCCTTAGCGACCCCACGGACTGCAGCCCACCAGGCTCCTCCATCCATGGGATTTTCTAGGCAAGTGTATCTGATTATGTGCTAGTTATTTTTCATTTGAATTCTCTCATACATAAGCCCCAGAATATAGTTATTAATTATCCTCATGTTTTAAAGAAAAACTGAAATCCAGAGCAATTGAATAGATTGTCTAACATTGAACAGCCATGAAATTAAAAGATGCTTACTCCTTGGAAGGAAAGTTATGACCAACCTAGATAGTATATTAAAAAGCAGAGACATTACTTTGACAACAAAGGTCCGTCTAGTCAAGGCTATGGTTTTTCCCATGGTCATGAATGGATGTGAGAGTTGGACTGTGAAGAAAGCTGATCGCCGAAGAATTGATGCTTTTGAACTGTGGTGCTGGAGAAGACTCTTGAGAGTCCCTTGGACTGCAAGGAGATCCAACCAGTCCATTCTAGAGGAGATCAATCCTGGGTGTTCATTGGAAGGGCTGATGCTAAAGCTGAAACTCCAATACTTTGGCCACCTCATGCGAAGAGTTGACTCACTGGAAAAGACTCTGATGCTGGGAGGGATTGGGGGCGGGCGGAGAAGGGGACGACAGAGAGTGAGATGGCTGGATGGCATCACCAACTCAATGGACATGAGTTTGAGTGAACTCTGGGAGTTGGTGATGGACAGGGAGGCCTGGTGTGCTGTGATTTATGGGGTCGCAAAGAGTTGGACATGACTGAGCGACTGAACTGAACTGAACTGAACGTTGAACAGACAGGTCTTCCACAAACCCCAGCATCTGGTATTAGAATATGAGTTTGGATTATTTTTTGAATTAATATTTACTAAAAGGTAAAGTTGTAATTAATGTTTGATTCATTCTAATAAAAAGTTAAGTAAAAAGTAGCGCAGAATTGAAGATGTGACAGACAGAACAGAATACTATGAATGAGAAATAGAGGCATAAAAACAGATTCATGAAGACTTCAAGCATTGGAATTATCAGACAGATTAAAAAGCAAAACAACTTCCAATTCTAGTAAATAAGAGTAAGCAAATGCTGGGGTATTGAAAATGCTAAATGATAATGTAGTGTATTTGAAAAAGAACCAGATAGAAATTTTAGAAATGAAAGGCATAACTGAAAGTAAGTAAATGGTTTGATAGTAGACTAGACATAGCTGAAGAAAGAACCAGTACACTGGAAAATGAATATATATATATATATCCAGAGTGCAATATAGAGAGAAAACAATGAGGGTACAAAAGAGATAATAAATTATAATAAGTAATAAGCCTAACATTATTTCACTGAAATCCAAAAGGAGAGAAGAGAGAAAATTGAATAGAGGCAAGATTTGAAGTGATATAGTAGAGAATGTGTGCTTTTCCAATAGTCTTTCCTATTTCTGCTGCTCAAAACTCCATCTTTTTCAGTTCCTCAGGCCAAAAACCTTGGTCATGCTTGCCTTCTCTATTTCTCTCCTCCCCTGTATCCAACATATCAAGAAATTCTATTAGTCTATCTTCAAAATATATCTAGAATCCAACCTTATCACCAACTCAATTGCTAATACCCTGATTTATCCTGAGTCACTATTGTTAACTCATCTCCCTGCTTCCAGGTATTATACATATAGTACATACAAGTGTACTCTAAGATGTTTTTATGGTTGATATTTTCTGATTTTATTATTTCTGTCTTACTGTTTTCATGTTCTACTTTGTTTTTGTGGAGTTGGTTAACTTTATTTAGAAGTAGAGACTGCCTGTAACTTGGCTATGACAATAGTCTTCAGGCTGTGCCTCCTCCGTTCACATTTGCATACCTAGGGCATGCTAACCAGCAGAAAGGCAATGCCCATCAATCTAGAATTTCTTGTCATCCATTTACTGGAAATTTAACTTTGTGATTGTCTTTTCTGTAAAATGGGAATGGTAGTAATAGACGCTATTTCAAAGAATTATTTGGAGGATTCAATGAGATTCAGTAAGTAAAAGAATTTAACATGCTCCCTGCACATAATAAATACTCAATAACCATTAGCAATTATTGTCATTACTAAGCCGGTCTCTGCTTAAATATCTTCAGTATTTCCCATTGCCTACAGAATTAAGCATAAACAAAATAATAAAACCTACTTTTAGTAATCTAAACTTAGCTCCAACGTCTTCCTAACATAAAGCATTAGCTTCATCTACGCTCTTTCATTCTCGAAGCCCTTATGTTTTATGTTCTAGTCCTACCTTTCTTACCTGAAAACTGAAGCTTTTCACAACCATCTTCCTTCCCAGCCACAGTTGAATTTCTTCTCCCCCTGCTTTTTCATCATGCTTCATTTATCCGTTATCAACTCTCAAGTTATATTGCATTATAAATTGTTTGCATGTCTCATGGCACATTTGATTGCATACCTCTCAAGGGAAGAAAATTTTTAAAAAATTTTACTAGACTTTATTTTTTAGAGCAGTTTTAAGTTTATAGAAAAATCAAGTGGCAAGTAAAGAGATTCCTTTGTACTCCCTGCTGCCACCCAGGTGCAGCCTCCCACACTATCAATATCCCCGTCCAGAATGGTACATTTGTTTTCAGTCAGTGAACCTTAACAGTGACACATCATTATCACACAGAGTCCATAGATCACATCAGGGTTCACTCTTGGTGCTGTACATTCTGTGGGTCTGGACAAATGTATAGAGACATATACCCACAATTACAGTATTGTGCAGAACAGTTTCACTGCCCTGAGAGTCTTATTCATCCTAATCCCGGACCAGAGATTCTTTTCAATGTATCCATAAAACATAATGACAAATACATAATAGCTCCCAAATAAATGTTTTAGATGTGTGATTGAATGAACGAAAGAAGGAGGGGACAAATTAGAGAGAATGAATGCATCTTGTCATTCTTGCTAACTGATGTTTTGTCTCCATTTCAGTGTTCACTCATACTACCTTAGCCTATTCAGAAGACTTCCCCCACAAACTACTGTCTTTCAGAACCTGGCTTATTCTTGAGACGCTTATTCAAACCCCACCTTATGTATTATACTAAATCAGGAGTGAGCTCTGGACACATCTAAGACATTTTATCAATTATCTATTTAATTTGGTGTGTCACACTTGCATTTTTTATTTCATGAGCCTATGTCTGGATTCCCCAGTGAAAATAAATTATATTTTAAAGTAATGGGTAGAGTTTCATCCTCTTGCTTTCTGTGAGCAAGAAGTGCCTTCACAAATTATTGCTGTTCACCTGGGATTGTTGATAGTGGCCATGGAACAGAGAAACTTTCTGGTCTCTAAAGAATTCACAGTCTTAGTCACTTTTGGACCAATTCAGCTGTCGAGTACAGAAAATTATTGGGGACTAATTAAAAATATAACAAGGAAGTAAATGTTTTGAAGATTTGAGCTTGCAACAGTTTCCATAAAAAGCTCTAGAGGATTTGCCAAACTGTCGTTAAAATAATATAACTTCTATGTGCTAGCAGGAGTTATTTACAGAACCTTCTCCATCCTTTCCCCAGTATTTTAAGCATTCTAAAACTGCATCTTTGATGTTATTTTGTTTTCATATAAATTTAAGAGGAAAATGTTATACATATTGCTGATTTTCAAGTCATCAGTTTCTTATTTCTGCTCCCACAGCACTGAACATAAGGGAAGATTACTTTGGATTTTTGAAATTTCATTCACTTAGCTTTGACCATCTAGGAAGATACATGTATCTGGGAATGATAATTTTGTTTTTATCTACATTATAAAACTATTTTGCACAAATGTCAGGTTTTTTATCCAGGTTAATTTACTGGGTTTTGTTTTGTTATTTTTTTTACAATTTGATGGATTTCTGGGAAAAGTGCTTTGGGAAGGCATGAATATTATAGAGAAAACTTAGTCCAGTCAAATAAAAAGAGCATTTTTTAAAGTTAAGGTGATGTTTTAGTCATCTGTATAATGGCAATCTAAACATTTATGCTGGATGATCTATCATTATAAATTAAGTAATAATACTCTTCCTCCTTGGAACAATACCGCGGGGCATATTTACCATTCTAAAAGAAAATAAAACATTCAATATACAAATTATCTTTAAAATAAACTGCTGCGTGTTATGATCTTGTAATTAATACCAGTTTTAAGTTGAAATATCAATTCATGTTTATTAAAGTAATTTTAAGTCTTAGAAGGTAAACTGAGGGATTAGGTTCATGGTCGTTCTATTTTTATTCCCAGATAATGCCTCTGAGGTAGCAATTACCGCTCCAGGAACTAGTAACCATAGAAACAGCTCCACAGGCCCAACACCTGACTGCTCACCTCCATCCCCTGACACTGCCCTCAAAAATATCGTAAAAGTCATTCGACCCCAGGTAAGTGCTCATCATGACATCATGTGCAGTTTAATATATTTTGTTTTTGAATCAGTGCATGCACACCATCTATATTGCAATACCAGGACTATTTTATAAAAAGTAAATGGACTTCCAGGTTAAAAGAATGGACTTGGAAGAGAATGTTTCCTTCCCTTGGAGATGATGATACATATTGAAATCTGTTAGGTTTTGGAAAATTGAATTTGTATATTACATGAAAAAACCAGCTTAGAAAAATGGCTATTTCACATCATTTTTCTCAACATTTTAATAATTATGCTCGAACTATTGAGCTGTTACTTGTTTTCTGGTGTTTCCTTTTTCTTTTGTCTTCATTTCTTTGGACATGCCACATTGTTTGTGATAAGTTCTTTATCCTCCAATCCCAGTTGTTTATATATACATGTCTTTTCCAAATCTTTATCCTTTATGGCTTCAAACTAATTTTGTCTGTATTTGATATTGCACCTCTCATTGCTCCTTATTTTTCTCCAGTGCTCAATTTCCTCTAGCTAGTCTCTTTACCCTTTGTTCTTTTTTTCCATTTCTGTCACTTTTTTGTATGGGTTCCTTTCTCTTACCCCTTTTCTTTCAGTTGGATTTCCCAGTAGGCGGTTTGCAGGCAAGCTTTAGAAATATCATTGGGACAAGCTGTTCTGTGATATTTCATTGAAAATAGCACTTATAAAGCTGTTTGCATTATATTTTTGCCAACAGATGGACTCAGAACATGGAATTGGTGGTGTTCTCAACCTGGCTCATTCTGAATGGGCCTCATAAAATTCAAGAGAGAGGAACTTTGGATCCAATCAATGCCATTCACTATCTACTTAGATATATAGTATGAACAAATATTTTGAGCCAATTTGCAGAACAAATATGTCTTTTAAGATTGTTTTGACCTAAATGAGCAATAATTTGTTTAACATCTTCTTTAACACAACTTATTTTGGATTTTTTTAATTATAAGCATCATCCTCATCAGTAAAATGACATTTAAGCTTTGCGTATCTGCTTCAGCTTATAGAACACTTTCCTACAAATTATTTTGTTTAACCTTTATCAGTTCCAAGGGAATGTATATTTTAGTGTTATGGATAAGGATATTGGCACTCCAAAGGGGCTAAGTTATGCAACTGATTTGAAGTTTCTTGTACTTTCCTTGGTGTAATAATTGTCTCCTACAGTCCTGTTCAGAGGGTAGAAAACTCATTAGGATATATAATTTGCTACCCCTTTATGAGGATAAAACTTACAGGTTCATTTAGGCATAGGTAATATTTCATACAATGTCCTGGTATGTGGAGCAGGAAAATGTCTTCAATAATTCCTCTTCGTTTTCAGGGAAATTTGACCTAGTTCATTTGTTTCAGGAAATAAGCCTCACTAAACTTAGATTTAGTTGCTAAATGTTACATTTATTATCATTGGTTTTCTCACTAGGTTAAGGTGTTTCTGGTGCTATTGTGCAGCTATTGCATTTCCAACATTTTAAACTATTTATGTAGGAGATTGCCTTATATATATTAATAAAATTTATTGCTAAACAATTTTATATCATTATAAATTCTCTAATGTAAATGCATTCGGTCATTCAGTGAATGAAAAAGATTCCTTTCTGTGTAATCTAATGAACTCTAAAGGTTCTTACTCCATAAATCCTCCTTTACATATTCTATCTTATTTTAGTAAACTTTGAAGAAATCTAGGAGTAGTGTTAAAACCAGAAATTCCACTTGACTCCACTCCTTGGTTCTGTCCATTTTTAAATGTGTATGAAGGTAACTGACTCTACTTTCCTTTATTAGATGTTATAATGATGATTTAGGGAAGGAAAAAATGAAGGGGAAAATTGTGAAACTAAGGATGATGGTATTTCAGTTAGAACCAATGCAGCCTGTATGTATGTATTTTGTAGAACAATAACAGCTAAGGTATATAATTAAGAAAGAATATAACCTCACTTTGGCCACTCTTTCTTTTACCTCAGAGACATTGGTGCAATAGTTATTTCTCCTTTTGAGTCCTGATCTCCTGGGGTTCTTCATTCATTGTAGAGAGCAGGGAATAGACAATTCAAGTGAAAGTAATTATGAAGGAGTATTGGAGTAGAACATGTGATTTCAAGAAATGGTTTGGAGACTAGAGGGTGTGAATAGCAGACAGCTAGATGGATAAAACAGAGGACTCCCTGGTGTGCTCTGACAAGGCACAGGTGTGTCAGGAATGGAACATTGACAAGAGCTACTGTTCCAAAGGAAAGATAATTATTGGTTAGCTTATATAAGAGACTATATTTTGATCATAGGCTTAACCCTCTAGGTGTTTGATAATTCTCCTGGCTTTTCTGTCTGGAAATGCATGAATGTGCTTTGATTGACTTATGGGTATTCAAATACTGTTTTCATTTATTAATTAGAAATTAATAACATTATTGGAATGATCATTTCACTCTTAAAACCGGTGATGAGCCTTGAAAATGGGAGTATAAGTGCAACTCTTAATCATTAATTTACATTTATTTGCCTAGGCATTAGTACATGTGTTTAGTCTTATTGTGAGAAGAGTGATACAGAACAGATGAGAGATAAAAACAGAACTGTTCATCTTATTCACTCACTACTAATAGATACTGATCAGATATAGCAAGTTGGGTTACTTCTCCTTTGCCTCATGCATACCTTTATCTAGTCTACTTTCATAACTCTATCTATAAATGGAAGATATCCATTATAACCAGTGAGTTCTTGCTTTCAAAATGAGGTAGAGCTGATTATACATTGCATATGTTTCTGACTGGTGTATTAATTGTGACAGATTTTGCAGTGCTTTATTGAGTCTATTTGGTATATTTATTAACTCTTAGTCACAACTGTTAATTCTGCATCTGTATTTGATCTTTTTACCTTTGCTTCTGTGGACTCTTTCATGTCCTAAAATTCCTCAGATTGTGAAACTTTCTATTTTTGATTCACAGAGTCTGAAATACTGATGTGCTACTGGCTTCTCTTTGTTTCTTTTCAGTATATTGACCCAAAAGCCTGAGGCTCTCTATTTAGATGAATTTGCAAGGCTAGGCTCACTTACTCATACTTGAAAACAGAATTGTTTCTAAACTTGAAAAGATACTTGAAATACTTGAAAAATATTTACATGTTAAAAATTTAGGTAGGTCTATTGCAGGACACCTGGGTTCGATCCCTGGGTTGGGAAGATCTCCTGGAGGAGGGCATTCCTCCAGTATTCTTGCCTAGAGAATTCCCATGGACAGTGGAGCCTGGTGGACAGTCCATGGGGTCACAAAGAGCTGGACACAACTGAGTGACTAAGCACAGCACAGCATTGACATACCAATTTTCTTTTGCTTTTTCTTTGTAATGCCTTTTCTTTTTTTTAAATCTTTTGCTGGTGAAGCATCTTTTTACCCTTAATAGAAGAATACAGTTTGATGGATTTTGACAACTGTGTACGTAGGTGTAAGCACCACTCAAGGCAGGATATAGAACATTGGTGTTACCCTCGGAAAGTTGCCTCTTGCCTGTTTCCAATCAGTGGCCCTTATTCCTGCCTCAGTGTGTGCATGCATCATTGCTCAGTCATGTCTGACTCTTTGCAATCCCATGGACTGTAGCCCATCAGTTTCTTCTGTCCATGGAATTTTCCAGGCAAGAATAATGCAGTGGGTTGCCATTTCCTACTCCAGGGGATCTTCCCAACCCAGGGATCGAACCCACATCTCTTGCATCTCCTGAACTGGCAGGCAGATTCTTTACCACTGGTGCCACTTCTTTCTGATTTTTATGATCATAATTTAGAATTGCCTATTCTTAGACTTTATGTAAATGGAATCCTACTGTGTGTGTATGTTTTATGTATGCCCAGATCTGGATTCTTTCACTCAATATAATTCACTCATTTTATGCCTTTTTATTTTTCTTTTTTGCTGAGTAGTTGGATTACCATAGTTGTTTCATGCTATTTGGTATTATGAATATGCACTATATGTTCATATAGATACCAAAAAGTAGAATTGTCAGGTTGTAGGGTAGATGAATAGCTAATATTATAAGAAATTGCCAAGAGTTTTCTGAAGTAGTAGTTCCATAATTTAATCCCACATAGAAATGTCTGAGATTTCTCCACAGTCTTGCCAACATTTACACTTTCAATTTTTTTCATTTTAACCATTCTTATGGGAATGAAAGCATTTCTCGTTATGTCTTTTACCACTTTTCCCTGTGGCTATTGCTCATTATTATATCTTTTGAGAAGTACTTGTTCACGTCTTTTTTATGGGATTGTTCAATTTCCTAATTGTCAATTTGTAGTAATTTTTTATTACTACATTTATTACTAAATTCTCCTGTAATTCTAAAAGATTTTAGTTATTTGTCTGGTTTATGCACTGCAAATATTTTTCCCAGTCTGTGATTTGCCTTAATTTTTAAAAAAATTTTATTTATATATTTATTTACTTATGGTTGTGCTGGGTCTCAGCTGCTCCAAGTGGGCTTTCTCTAGTTGTGGTGAATAGGGGTCACTGTCTAATAGTGGTGCATGGGCTTCTTACTGTGGTGGCTTCTCTTGTTGCAGAGCATGGACTCTAGAGTGCTGGTTCAGTAGCTGTGGCGCATGGGCTGTTTCTCCATGGCATGAGGGATCTCCCCTGGCTGGGGATCAAACCCGTGTCTCCTGTATTACAAAGCAGATCCTTAATCACTGGACCACCAGGGAAAAACCGACCTTAGTATTTTTTCATGGTAACTTTTGATGAATAGAATATTTTAATCTTAGTGAGATCTGATTTTTTAATTTTTTTTCATGATTAGTGCATTTTCATAATTAGTGCATTATTACAAAGCAGATCCTTAACCACTGGACCACCAGGGAAAAACCAACCTTAGTATTTTTTCATGGTACCTTTTGATGAATAGAATATTTTAATCTTAGTGAGATCTGATTTTTTAATTTTTTTCATGATTAGTGCATTTCCAGTTTATAAGTATATGCACCCATTTCTTTTCCCCATAAGCTTTCTGATTCTGGCTTTTGCATTTAGTTCTGCAAACTATCACAAATCATTTTTGTATGGTGTGAGGTGGGAGTCAAGTTTCATTTTTTTCCTATATGGTGAAAGACTTTCCTTTCTCACTGAGTTGACTTAATGCTTTAGTACTGTTTACTATTTTAACTTTCCAATTTTGTTTACTATTGTTATATAGAAATACAATTGAGTTTTATATCATCCTTGTAACTTCCACCTGGATAATTTCATTTAAAACTCACAGTAGTTCCTTTAAAAATAATTTCCTTAGGAATTTTTCCTCCCCTGTCTTCTGAAAATAATAATGGTCTTACTTTATCCTTTCTGATTTTTATGTCTTTTATTTCTTTTTCTTATCTTTATGGTACATGGAAGTGGTAAAGCCAGAAATCCTTTCCTTATTTGCTATTTTGAGGGAACACACTCAGTATTTCAACATTATCTATAAGCTATAAGTTTCTTATATGTACCCTTCTGCTTCTAGTTTGCTGAGAGCTTTTTTTTCTTTTCTCTTTTTTATTTTTTAAATTGAAGGATAATTGCTTTGCAGAATTTTGTGGTTTTCTCTCATACATCAACAAGAATCAGCCATAGGTACACCTGCTGAAAGTTTTTTTTAACACAAAAGTGTTTTTTTTCCCATTTTATTGTTTTTTAATATATATTTAGATGATCATATTACTTTTTTTCTTTTTGTTCTATTAAAGTGATAAATGCATTCCTTTAATTTTGAATGTTAATCCAACTTTGAACTTGGTTATGATGTTTTATCCTTTTTGTTTAGCACCTGATGCAAGAGACACTTTGGATAAAACATGTATGGAGAAGTGGATTAGACCTAAGGGAGGCAAAGATGACTGGTTGACTGGAATTAGTGAATGGTGGAGTTTGTGAATGATGAATGTAATAGATATAGGTAAAACTTAAGCAGAAGTTCATTTTGATGACGGAGAGGGTGATATGACAAATTTGGTTTTGTAAACTCATTGAGAGTGAGGCATGGTATACAAACTGAATTATTAGTATAGAATTATGGTGAGAGAGGTTAGGAGCTTAAGGTAAAGATTTTACAGTCATTTATAGAATTTGATGGTAAAGGGAGATAGTACCAAAGGTGGTATGCTCACAAATGCTTACACTTAGGAAAATAGTTAATATTTGTGAAGCACCTAATATAATTTAATTTTCATAATTTTGGAGGGAATGGATATTATTATTGTAACTTTATAGATGAAGAAATTGAGAACCAGGAAGTTTGAATAATTTCTTAACATTTACTTGAGAAACAGGGCCTTAGTAAAAGAGAGACAGAAACATTGAGAAACGATAAAGGAGGAAGAGCCAGACATCCTGAAATGTGAAGTCAAGTGGGCCTTAGGAAGGCACCTAGAGCCAGAAATCCTGGAATGCAAAGTCAAATGGGCCTTAGGAAGCATCAGTACAAACAAAGCTAGTGGAGGTGATGGAATTCCAGTTGAGCTATTTCAAATCTTAAAAGTTGATGCTATGTAAGTGCTGCTCTCAATATGTCAGCAAAATTGGAAAATTCAGCAGTGGCCACAGGACTGGAAAAGGTCAGTTTTCATTCCATTTACAAAGAAAGGCAAAGGCAACGAATGTTCAAACTACCACACAGTTGCACTCATCTCCCATGCTAGCAAAGTGATGCTCAAAATTCTCTAAGCCTTAACTTCCAGATGTTTAAGTTGGATTTAGAAAAGGCAGAGGAATCAGAGATCAACTTGGCAACATCTGCTGGATCATCAAAAAAAGCAAGAGAGTTCCAGATAAACATCTACTTCTGCTTCATTGACTATGCCAAAGCCTTTGACTGTGTGGATCACAACAGACTGCGAAAAATTATTCAAGAGAGAATACCAGACAATCTTCATGCCTCCTGAGAAATCTGTATGAAGGTCAAGAAGCAACAGTTAGAACTGGACATGGAACAACAGACTGGTTCCAAATAGGGATAGGAATTCATCAAGGCTGTATATTGTCACCTTGCTTATTTAACTTATATGCAGAGTATATCATGCAATATGCTGGGCTGGAGGAAGCACAAGCTGGAATCAAGATTGCCAGGAGAAATATCAATAACCTTAGATATGCAGATGACACCACCCTTATGGCAGAAAGCAAAGAGGAACTAAAGAGCCTCTTAATGAAAGTGAAGGAGGAGAGTGAAAAAGTTGGCTTAAAGCTCAACATTCAGAAAACTAAGATTATGGCATCTGGTCCCATCACTTCATGGCAAATAGATGGGGAAACAATGGAAACAGTGAGAGACTTTGTTTTCTTAGGCTCCAAAAGCACTGAGATGGTGACTGCAGCCATGAAATCAAAAGACATTTGCTCCTTGGAAGAAAAGCTATGACCAACTTAGACAGCATATTAAAAAGCAGAAACATTACCAACAAAGGTCCATCTAGTCAAAGCTATGGTTTTTCCAGTAGTCATGTATGGATGTGAGAGTTGGAGTATGAGGAAAGCTGAGTGCCAAAGAATTGACGCTTTTGAACTGTGGGGTTGGAGAAGACTCTTGAGAGTCCCTTGGACTGCAAGGAGATACAACCAGTCCATCCTAAAGGAAATCAGTCCTGAATATTCATTGGAAGGACTGAGGCTGAAGCTGAAACTCCAATACTTTGGCCACCTGACATGAAGAACTGACATTGGAAAAGACCCTGATGCTGGGAAAGATTGAAAGTTGGAGGAGAAAGGGACGACAGAGGAGTGGATGGTTGGATAGCATCACCAACTCGATGGGCATGAGTTTGAGTGAACTCTGGGAGTTGGTGATGGACAGGGAAGCCTGGCATGCTGCAGTCCATGGGGTCGCAAAGTCGGACACGACTGAGTGACTGAACTGACTGAAAGAAGGAAGACAGCACATTGTCATGAATATAAAGAGAGAAAAGAAAACTGAAGAGGAGATTATACTGTCAAGACTTGTAGGGAGGTGGAGGAGAAGGGAGATTAAAATGTCACTTTATGTGGTTATTATGAGGGCAAAGACCTTCAAGAATGCAATTTCTCTCAAGTGGAGAAAATGCAGAGTTGAAGAGTTGGAGAAAAACAATGCGCTAATTGTAGACAAGTTTTCTGAACAGTTGGTTTTTAAAGGAACGAAATGTTGGTTGTAGAAGGAACGAAAGCATGTGGCAGTGTGTTGAAAGATGGGCATGGTTAAGGAAACAGTTTTTTTCATTTATTTTAGGACACAGGAAATTAAACCTGGTTGTAAAGAATAGGAATGAGGAGACTAAAAGAGACATGCGTGATGGAGACTGAAATGTTAAATTGTATAATAGGAGGAGAAACTAAATCTAATCAGCTTCAAAGTTCAAACATTCTGGCGTCACTGGATGCAAAAGACACTTTAGATAAAGCATTAGTTGCAAAAGTACTGCTTTCTTGAGCTGTGCCTCAGTGGTTGTTTTAGTTGGGTTGATTTTCTACTCTTTTCTCTTATTTCACAGCACGAATCAAATCTACAGTAATAAAAGAGGATGTTTGAGAAATGACCCAAGATAAAGGCAGAAGAGACTATTTTAGCACAATGTCACTGAGAAGACAAACAGGTGCTTAATATTGAACATTCAGTTCAGTTCAGTTCAGTCGCTCAGTCGTGTCTGACTCTGCGACCCCATGATTCACAGCACGCCAGGCCTCCCTGTCCATCACCAACTCCCGGAGTTCACTCAAACTCACGTCCATGGGTTGGTGATGCCATCCAGCCATCTCATTCTCTGTTGTCCCCTTCTCCTCCTGTCCCCAATCCCTCTCAGCATCAGAACCTTTTCCAGTGAGTCAACTCGTCGCATGAGGTGGCCAAAGTATTGGAATTTCAGCTTTAGCATCAGTCCTCCAGTGAACACCCAGGACTGATCTCCTTTAGAATGGACTGGCTGGATCTCCTTGCAGTCCAAGGGACTCTCAAGAGTCTTCTCCAACACCACAGTTCAAAAGCATCAATTCTTTGGCGCTCAGCTTTCTTCACAGTCCAACTCTCACATCCATACATGACCACTAGAAAAACCATAACCTTGACTAGACAGACCTTTGTTGGCAAAGTAATGTCTACTTTTTAATATGCTATTCATTATAATATCTTAATGAACATAGTTGGATACTAACAGAAAGCCAACCTGGAAAATTTGAAAGTTCTGAGTATTTTGAGGTACTCCTGGTACTGTCCAGATTCCACCATGTATTTTAAATCCTATCCTGAATAGTATTCAGCAGAATGAAGTGATTTCAGGCTTCCCTTTTGCAGAAGAGGAAGGACTCTATAAAAAACAAGCAAAGAGGGCATAAGGGTAAAGAAAAGAGAAAACTCAAGGGCCCAGTTTTCTCAAGAGTCTAAGGGAGATGATTTGCAAAAAGATGAGCTATTCCTGAACTCCTACCTATGATTGCCTCTGTTTCAATCAGGTGACAACTGAACCTGGAGGAAATAAATAGTTTGGGCATTCTCCTGGACTTTCTTTGTGCTTAATGAACTAATAATAAAGTAGTTTAATAATAAACCACATTATCCCTCCCTTTATTAAGTGTTTAGAACTGGGGGTGCATAAAATTCTTGCCAAATCTAGAATCACATTTTACTGGGCACTGGAGGGTTATAAAATACATATGGTAAAATTTAGAATTAGAAATGAGAGTGGGTATGTAAAAAGCAGAGGCATATAACTCAGAATAAGTATAGCATATTGTATTGGGTTGCAGTAAAAATAGATAAAGAATAAAAAGTCTTTCAAAGAGATAATCTTTTAAAAGTAATTTTATTATTGAGTACTGAACCATTTATTTATATTATTGTGCATGTGTTTCATTTATTTCTTATAAAAACCCTACAAGGTAGATGTTTTTCCTTTATTTTACTGATTGGGTCTGAAGGTTAGATTGAATAATTTCGCCAGTGTTACGTAGCCACGAACTGGAAGAACTCTGGTCTTCTAACTCCAGTAGTCTGTTAACGTTAATTACCTCATTGTTTAGTCACTAAGTCATGTTGGACTGTTTTGCGACCCCATGGACTGTAGCCTGCGTGGCTTCTCTGTCCATGGGATTTCCCAGGCAAGAATACTGGAGTGGGTTGTCATATCTTTCTCCAGATGATCTTTCTGACCCAGGGACTGAACCCACATCTCCTGCACTGGCAGTCAGATTCTTTACCACTGAACCACAGGGAAGCCCAGTTAGCCCGTTAGGGAGAAAGTAATCAAGAGGGACTATGATATTCCAGAGGGATGATGAAGTTTGAGAGGAGAATAATAGATTAGAAAACGGAAGATGAGCCTAAAGATGGAAACCAAAGAAGACTGCATAACTATCATTTGGAGTCCTACAACCAAAGTGTCCTTGGTGACTCAGTGGCAAAGAACCTGCCTGCAATGCAGGAGACACAGCAGACACAGGTTTGATTCCTGGGTCAGGAAGATTCCCCTGGAGAGGAAATGGCAACCCACATCAGTATTTTAGCTTGGGAAGTCCCATGGACAGAGCCTGGTGGGCTACAGTGCATGGGGTTGAAAAACAGTTGGACACAACTGAGCAACTGAGCATGGACACACCCAAAGCTAAGCGAGAGGGGAAGGATGAAAACAGAAAAGTAATAAACCAATAGAAAATAATCTTAGGTGAAACAAAGAACAATTCAGAAAGAAAAAAAAAGACTGAGGAAGAAGTCAATGACCCCAACAATCAACTAGTAGTCTTGGACAAACTGGAATGTCCTGGAAGCTTTTTATTTTTATTGAAGTATGGTTGACTTTATATTAGTGTCAGGCATACACCGTAGAGACTCAATATTTTTATAGATTATATTATATTTACAGTTATTACAAAACAATTCTTATTGTTTATTTTATTTTGTATATAGTAGTCTGTACTTCTTAACTCCCTACTCTCATCTTCCGTTCCGTTTCGTTCAGTCGCTCAGTCGTGTCCGACTCTTTGCGACCCCGTGGACTGTAGCCTACCAGGCTTCTCCGTCCATGGCATTCTCCAGGCAAGAATACTGGAGTGGGTTACCATTTCCTTTTCCAGGGGATCTTCCCGACCCAGGGATCGAACCCGGGTCTCCCGCATTGGAGGCAGACGCTTTAACCTCTGAGCCACCAGGGAAGCATCTTGTCCCCCCCCAATTTCTTCCCTACCAATGGGAAGTGGGGATAACATCATATTTAGCCAACATCATGCTAAGTAGATTCAAATCATTGAGGGAACTGAATGCAGTATCTAAAAGCCAGAGTTGCTATCGACAGAGCCAATTGTGGATGAGACAACAAGAGTGAGAAGGATTGTCTTTGGAAGGTTATATTTCAAATGTGGGCAAATGTGATTTAATTGGCACTATAAGAACAAGTGGGGTCATTTTAGGGCTTGTTCTCAATCTGTGAATCTATTTCCATTTTGTTCCATACATTTGTTTCATTTTTTAGATCCCACATATAAGTGATAACATCAAGTATTTTTCTTTCTCTGTCTCATTTCACTGAGCCTGATCCATTTTACTCTCCAGATCATCCACATGGTTGCAAATGGCAGAATTTCATTCTTTTTATGGTAGAGTAATATTCCATTGTGTATATATACCCATCTTCTTTATTTATTCAGCTGTTGATGAATGTTTAGATTGCTTACATGTTTTGGCTATTGTAAATAATGCTGCTTTAAACACTGGGGGTGCATGTGGCTCTTTGAATTAGTTTTTGTTTTCTTTTGGATATATATCCTGGAAAGGTTTTTTAGAAATGGCTTGGCCCTACCCTCCAGACTGATTAAATTGATATCTTTAAAGGCAAGTATTTTATGGAACTGTATGCAACATTTTGCTTGTAGGTACCTACCTTTTTTTTAGGAATAAAATTCTAATCATGCTCTGTCACATATCCTCTATGTAACCCTCAATTTGTCAGCAAAATATGGATGGTATTTACCTTGCCTGCTTCACAGGGACACAGGAAAGCTCAAATCATATAAAATGTACCATGGTGCTGTAAGTTATAAAGCTCAGTAGTGATCCAATTTGTTATTAGAAGGGCAATTAAATCACATTTGGCCACATTTGAAATATGACCTTGGAGAAACGATCCTCTCACTCGCACTGTCTCATCTACAGTTGGCTCTGATGATAGCAACCCTGGCTTTTATTTAACATATTTGGGAGCCTTTTTAAGTTCCCTAAGTGACTTGAATCTACTTAGGATGATCCTGGCTAAATATGGATCATTTTAGGTGAAACAAAGAAAAATTAGGTGAAACAAAGAACAATTTAGAAAGAAAAAAAAAAATTGAGGAAGAGGCCAATATGGAGGATCCCCACCTCCAGCATTTCATTCCTTAGAGATGTCTCCATATCATAGCCACAGGAAATATAAACTCCTGAAATCTGGGATGTGAGAGAATCCAAAGAAGACAAATGGCTTGGAGTTGTGTCAGGCTGACCCAGTGCAGGGAAAGGGAAAGTCAGCATCCAGGAAGCATCCTCTATGAACTGCATCTTCCATCAATGACTCAAATCACTATCATTCTGTACAGAGGTCATGTCAATCACATTCCAACATAATATTAATTATCCTCATTTCCCTTCTTTTGCTGAGATTCTGGCTGAATTTGTCCACCAGGAAAACGGGAAATTATTTGAGAAAGATTAAGAGCTAAAGAGTCAAATTATATAGGGCCACCTTCACTGCATTACCTCAGATAAACCAAACGGTTCCTGCCTTAGTTTTTTTGTTCTCATCCTTGATTTGCCGGAATGTCCTTCCCTCAGAGATCTGAATAGCTCATTATCTTTCTCCCTTCAGGTTATTATTCAGATGCCACCTTATGGAGAGCCCTTCTCTGACCAATGAATATTAAGCAGCCACCATTTTACTTTCTATCTCCTTTATGCTATTTTTTCCTGTAACATTTTTCACTCCTGGATTAGCATTTATGTGTTAATTTGTTCTGTGTTTTTCTTCATCACTTGAATGAACATTGCATAAGAATGATAACTGTTTTATATTTTTATTATTATTATTAACTGCTCAGTCACAGCACCTCAGATAACACCTGGTACATAACTGGTGCTCAATAAATATATTATTTGAATTAATAAACTGAGTGTGGTTTGGTAAAAGACAGTGAAGGTGGTTCTGGGAAGGGAGTACTCAAATTGAACTTTATATTTGAATAGGAATTAGCTAGGTTGGAGAAGGCAATGGCAAGCCACTCCAGTACTCTTGCCTGGAAAATCCCATGGACCGAGGAGCCTGGTGGGCTGCAGTCCATGGGGTCGCTACGAGTCAGACATGACTGAGCGACTTCACTTTCACTTTTCACTTTCACACATTGGAGAAGGAAATGGCAACCCACTCCAGTGTTCTTGCCTGGAGAATCCCAGGGACGGGGGAGTCTGGTGGGCTGCCGTCTATGGGGGTCACACAGAGTCGGACACGACTGAAGTGACTTAGCAGCAGCAGCAGCAGGTGAGGTGGTAAATACATAATCCAGGGAGCAGCATAGGATGAGCAGGGCATTTAAAGTTTTTTTACTTAATGTTCTGCCAAATCCACGTTGGATATTCTACTGAGTCAAGAAGTCCCAGGCAGGTATCCTACCCTTTCCCCTCAATCAGAATGTCCTAATCTCTATGGAGTACTCATTCCGAGTATTGTTCCTAAGGGACAAAATGGTTTTCATGGTCAGATATATGGGAGAAATAGAGGGTTAAACACTTTTCTTTACTGAAGAATTTTTCATAGCTTTTCTCCTCTGCCACCCCTGGGAAACTCATTAATATTTTTCACAACTAGTAATCCACAAAACACAACTTGGGAAGCATGATTTAGGTCATTTGATACACTTCTTTGTAGCTGACCCTAGCAATTCCATTGTGGTTTGATTTTTTCACTCATTCTGTATGAATTCATATTGAGAAAGGGAGTATGCTGACTCAACAATAAATAGTGTGATCCTTTTAGTATGCTATGGAGTGGTATCTAGACTTAAATCTACTTAATCCTGTGAGCAATCATGTAAAAGAACAGTAATAGTGATTCCTATTTTATATACGAGGAGAAATAAAATGAATATACTGTATATCATGTTGAAAACAAGTTTTAAATAATGTTAAAATCCTAAAACCCAAAAACAAATAGAAGGATCTATATTTTTTTACTATAATACAATATTATTTTTGCATCATTCTATTTTACACTGATTGAATTCTACTTAATACATTTTTTCACACATTATATTAGGCACTATGAGGAATAAAAACATTTACATAATTCTTGGGGCTTTAGGTGACAAATTAGCTACATTGTTTTCTTTTTCTCCCAGACTCAGAACCAATTGAGAGATGGGATGCAGGAGTTAAATTAAACATCATATTTTTAAGTTACTGATAGAATAATTGGACAATGTGGTTCTAGATATGTGGCCAGATGTGCTTTCCACTGAGTTAGACATACATCCGAACCTGTCACTGGTATAGCTAGACCATCGACAAGGTAGTTTTGCCACAGAAGAACAGAAAAGGTATACATTATGCTGATGTGTTGGTTCTGAAAAGGAAAAACCCAGAAGGGGTAGAGTTGAGCATGCTTAGTTTTCCCCCCAAAGTAATTTTATAGCTATGTAACTCTAACTCCTTTGGGGAGAAATGAGTGGAGGGTAGGAGAGTAGGCCAAGAATGTTACTCTAATGGAATTCTCCTTCTCATGGAAACATGAGTCCAGAGAGTACAAGTTCAACTTAATAAAAAGATAAAATATATTTCATTTGCTCCAGTAGCCTTACAGTGTTGGATAAGACTCGCTATACTGACTTGCCAGACATCAGTTCACTCTAAAAATCTGCCCTTCCTTCCTTTCATCAATTTATGGCAACACCATCTACTCAGTTTCTGAACCAGAGATTTAGGTTGCATTGGATGTCTCCCTCCCCTCTCCCTCAGTCTAATTAGCCACCAAACCAGGCCAACTCTGTTTCCCAAATATTTCCCAAAGCCTTTTTCTTTACTTTGCTCCCACTGCAATTGTCTTGATTCATCTTCTCTTGACTTGATTTTTTGAATAACTCCCACAATGTCTTCCTTGTTTTTCTCATCTGCTTCTAATTTATCTTCTCACAGAGTGATCTTCATGTTGTTATTATTTTATATTTTGAAACAATCAAAGAATTACATTAAAGAAAAGTTAGAAAAACAATACAAAGATCCTTTTCATAGGCCTTTTTGTAAGATGCTGACCTAATGCCCTGTCAAACCCAAATGGCTTAGTGTGCCATTTCTTGCAAAAAAGAATATTTATCCATAACCAGAAAAAAATCAAAGATCATTAACTTGAATACATTACTACCAATTTATCCTAAAACCCAATTCAGATTTCACCAGTTGTCCTAATAATATCTTTGTGTTAAAATACACAGTCTAGAATCATATATTGTATCTATTGTCATTTCTCTTTAATCTCCTTCTATCTGGAATGATCCCTCCATCTTCTCTGGACTTAAAACCATGGCACATTTGAAGATAACAGATCAGTTATTTTATAGCATGTCCTTCAGTTTGGGTTTATCTGATACTTCCTCATAATTAGATTCAGGATATTCATCTTTGTTAGAAAGATCCAGAAATGACTCTGCATTGTTTTGTTGTTGTTTGTTGCATCCTGTCAAGTGGTACATGATTGCCTTATTTCTGATATTGTTCACCTTGATCATTTAATTAACATTGTCTCCCAGGCTTCCTCACTGTAAAATTATTCTTTTTTTAAAAAATAAATTTATTCTTTATTTTCTGTATCTTAAAAACATTTTGGGGGGAGTACTTTGAAACTATATTAATATCCCACTTCCTATAAAAGATTCAATTTAAAAATTTATTTATATGCATTTGTTTAGACCCATATTTTCCTATTTTAATCAAAGAGTTTTACAACTTTACTATCATTATTTGTTTTGAAACTTTAATGATTCCTGTTTTTGCAAAAGGGAGCCCTCCTGCATCCTTTTTTTTTTTTTTTCGGTAATTAATTTATTTTTTATTGGAGGCAAATTATTTTACAATACTATATTTGTTGGTTTTGCCATACATTGACATGAATTCGCCCCAGGTTTATATAAGTTCCCCCTCCTGAACCTCTCTCCCACCTCCCTCCTCCCTTTATCCTCCCTCTGGGTCATCCCCGCATGCCAGCCCCAAGCATCCTATAACATACATTGACCCTGAACTAGTGATTCGTTTCACATATGACAACATACGTGTTTCAATGCCATTCTCCCAAATCATCCCACTCTCACCCTCTCCCATAGAGTCCCAAAGACTGATCTATACATCTGTGTCTCTTTTGCTGTCTCGTATACAGGGTTATCATTTGCATCTTTCTAAATTCCATATATATGCGTTAGTATACTGTATTGGTGTTTTTCTTTCTGGCTTACTTCACTCTGTATAATAGGTTCCAGTTTAATCCACCTCATTAGAACTGATTCAAATGTATTCTTTTTAATGGCTGAATAATACTCCATTGTGTATATGTACCAAAGCTTTCTTATCCATTCGTCTGCAGATGGACAACTAGGTTGCTTCCATGTCCTGGCTATTATAAACAGTGCTGCAATGAACATTGAAGTACATGTGTCTCTTTCAATTCTGGTTTCCTCGGTGTGTATGCCCAGGAGTGAGATTGCTGGATCATATGGCAGTTCTATTTCCAGTTTTTTGAGGAATCTCCACACTGTTCTCCATAGTGGCTGTACTAGTTTGCATTCCCACCAACAGTGTAAGAGGGTTCCTTTCTCTCCACATCCTCTCCAGCATTTATTGCATGTAGACTTTTGGATAGCAGCCATTCTGACAGGTGTGAAATGGTATCTCATTGTGGTTTTGATTTGCATTTTTCTGATTATGAGGGATGTTGAGCATTTTTTTCATGTGTTTGTTAGCCATCTTTATGTCTTCTTTGGAGAAATGTCTGTTTAGTTCTTTGGCCCATTTTTTGAGTGGGTCATTTATTTTTCTGGAATTGAGCTGCAGGAGCTGCTTGTATATTTTGGAGATTAATCCTTTATCCATTGCTTCATTTGCTATTATTTTCTCCCATTCTGAAGGCTGTCTTTTCACCTTACTTATAGTTTCCTTTGCTGTGCAGAAGCTTTTGATTTTAATTAGGTCCCATTTGTTTATTTTTGCTTTTATTTCCAATATTCTGGGAGGTGGGTCATGGAGGATCCTGCTGTGATTTATGTCGGAGAGTGTTTTGCCTACGTTCTCCTCTAGGAGTTTTATAGTTTCTGGTCTTACATTTAGCTCTCTAATCCATTTTGAATTTATTTTTGTGTATGGTGTTAGGAAGTGTTCTAGTTTCATTCTTTTACAGGCGGCTGACCAGTTTTCCCAGCACAACTTGTTAAAGAGACTGTCTTTTCAATTAAATAACCTAACCCTACATCTAAAGAAACTAGAAAAGGAAGAAGTGAAGAACCCCAGGGTCAGTAGAAGGAAAGAAATCGTAAAAATTAGGGCAGAGATAAATGCAAAAGAAACAAAAGAGACCATAGCAAAAATCAACAAAGCCAAAAGCTGGTTCTTTGAGAAGGTAAATAAAATTGACAAACCACTAGCCAGACTCATCAAGAAACAAAGGGAGAAGAACCAAATCAATAAAATTAGAAATGAAAATGGAGAGATCGCAACTGACAACACAGAAATACAAAGGATTATTAGAGAATACTATCAGCAATTATATGGCAATAAAATGAATAACCTGGAAGAAATGGACAAATTCCTAGAAAAGTACAACTTTCCAAAACTGAACCAGGAAGAAATAGAAAATCTGAACAGACCCATCACAAGCACGGAACTAGAGGCTGTAATCAAGAATCTTCCAGCAAACAAAAGCCCAGGTCCAGACGGCTTCACAGCCGAATTCTACCAAAAATTTAGAGAAGAGCTAACACCTATTCTACTCAAACTCTTCCAGAAAATTGCTGAGGAAGGGAAACTTCCAAACTCATTCTATGAGGCCACCATCACCCTAATCCCAAAACCTGGTAAAGACCCCACAAAAAAAGAAAACTACAGGCCAATATCACTGATGAACATAGATGCAAAAATCCTTAACAAAATTCTAGCAATTAGAATCCAACAACATATTAAGAAGATCATACCTCATGACCAAGTGGGCTTTATCCCAGGAATGCAAGGATTCTTCAATATCCGCAAATCAATCAACGTAATACACCACATTAACAAACTGAAAAATAAAAATCATATGATTATCTCAATAGATGCAGAGAAAGCCTTTGACAAAATTCAACATCCATTTATGATAAAAACCCTCCATAAAGTGGGAATAGAAGGGACATACCTCAACATAATAAAAGCTATATATGACAAACCCACAGCAAACATTATCCTCAATGGTGAAAAACTGAAAGCATTTCCCCTAAAGTCAGGAACAAGACAAGGGTGCCCACTCTCACCACTACTATTCAACATAGTTCTGGAAGTTTTGGCCACAGCAATCAGAGCGGACAAAGACATAAAAGAAATACAAATTGGAAAAGAAGAAGTAAAACTTTCACTGTTCGCTGATGACATGATCCTCTACACAGAAAACCCTAGAGATTCTACCAGAAAACTACTAGAGCTAATCAATGATTACAGTAACGTTGCAGGATATAAAATCAACACACAGAAATCCCTTGCATTCCTATACACTAATAATGAGAAAATAGAAAGAGAAATTAAGGAAACTATTCCATTCACTGTTGCAATGAAAAGAATTAAATACTTAGGAATATGTCTACCTAAGGAAACAAAAGACTTGTACATAGAAAACTATAAAACACTACTGAAAGCAATCAAAGAGGACACTAATAGATGAAGAAATACACCATGTTCATGGATTGGAAGAATAAATATTGTAAAACTGAGTATACTACCCAAAGTAATTTATACATTCAATGCAATCCCTATCAAGCTACCTACGATATTTTTCACAGAACTAGAACAAATAATCTCACAATTTATATGGAAATACAAAAAACCTTGAATAGCCAAAGCAATCTTGAGGAAGAAAAATGGAACTGGGGGAATTAACCTGCCGGACTTCAGGCTCTACTACAAAGCCACAATCATCAAGACAGTATGGTACTGGCATAAAGACAGAAATATAGATCAATGGAACAAAATAGAAAGCCCAGAGATAAATCCACGCACCTATGGACACCTTATCTTTGACAAAGGAGGCAAGAATATAAAATGGAGAAAAGACAGTCTCCTCCTGCATCCTTTTCACATATCCCCATCATTCTTGGAGTGCTTCCTTGCTTTTGGGAACAAAAAGATATTCTAAACTTATATATTCTTTTCCAGTCCCATATATGGAATCAGCCATTTCTTCAAGAAGCTCTACTATTTCCGTGTAGTGGAAAATGATCTTTAGATGACAAGATTTATGTACTAGGTATATTTATTTCTATTAGGACATCACCACTCCAAGGCCCTTCCAAGTGATCAGAGCTAGGGAATATTTACATGTATGCACAATATGTATATGTATGTGGGTATGAACATGTATATACAGATATATTTATGTACACACATCTCTATTTCCATAACCATCTTTATCGAAAATCATGAGTACATAGTGATAGTGTAATTTCAGTGTTTACACCACTGAATTCATTTTAATATTTGTAATTTATTTTCTGATAATCAGAAACATGACTTCTATTATCCTTAATGTATTTAGTTATTTGATCTGGTCCTAACACCCATTTAGGGCCATCCTCATATGTGGACTCCAGTCTCACCCCATTTGGGCTCTGCCTTCCCATGCCAGTCCACCCCCACATAGATACCATCTTCACTCTGCTCAGGTATGTCGCACACCATACAGTTTACCCTCCTCATCTTCAGTGTGCTCTGACTCGCCACACTGGGCTGAGCCTTGGTGACTCCCCTCCGCATCTGGGCATTGGTTTGACTCTCCGCCCCAGCTGCTGTCCACAGATAGATGCCTTCCAAGCACTGTGAGACGTGTGACACCCATGCTAGACCTCTCCTCTGTGGGGATACTCTCCTCACTTTGTGTGGGCTTTGTCCCCCAGTACCAGAGTCTCCCTCTGGGTGGCAAGTGATCTTTTTATACTATCAACTGGATCATGTTATTCACCTTTGTTAAACATTGCTGAGCTCCTTATTGCCTCATAGTAACATCCAAACTCCTCAGTAAGGTGTTAACCTGTTTATCTCCTGACACTGAACTCCTCTTTATGACCACCATCTCCAACATACAATCATACTAAACTCTTGCAACTCCTCAAAGGAAACCTGTTCTCTCACCCTTTTTGATACAGTAGAATGTGTTTCCTTCTTTCTATTCCTAGTTAACATCTATTCTTCCTTCAGGATAGGATCACATAACATAAAACCCTTTCTCACGCCATCTCCAGTAAGATGCCCTTATGCATTCATCCATTTCACTCAAATTTTCTGAGAGTGTTCTATATTCCAGGCTTCATGCTAGGTACAGGAAATATATTAGTAAGACAAAAGGAGGTCCCTGCCCTCAAGGAGCTTTACAATGAGGAGGTTGATTTATAATAGTCAAGTATAATTTCAAATCGTGATAAGTGCCATGAACTAACTAAACAGAGTAAAACAAAAGTTGGAAGAGTAGTCAATACTTTACAGCAGAGAAAACCTCTCTGAAGGTGATGTTTGAATTAGAACATGAATGAAGAGAAGCAGCAGCTGTGCAAAGAGTCAGAGGGAGAATGTTCCAGGGAAAGGACATAGCAACACAGAGACCCTGATGATGAGATGAACTTGTGGTAGAGGAACAGACAAAGGGCATGTATGTGTGTTAGGGGAAAGTGCTTGGAGATTAAACGGCAGAAGATGGGGAACCATGTAGGTCTTTGTAAAAACTGTAGATTTTGATCCAAGTGCAATTAGAGGCCATTGAAGGGCTTAAGCAAGGATGTGACATGATTTCCTTTACATTTTTTAATGAAATAGAGGAAAAGCAGAAGCAAGAGAAATAATTCAGAGGTTTTGCGGTCATTCAATTGAGAGAGTGCTGTTCTTGGATCAGGGTGGTGTGATGAAGGTATATAGAATAGTGAATGCTTTTGAGACACATTTTCAAAGTAGAACCCAAATATTTATGGTTCTGTTAAATTCAGGGGATATAGGGTGTGAATCAAGCAATCCTAGGTTTATGGCTTGAACCGCTGTGAGAATCATGGTGCTATTTACTGAAATGGTGAGGTCTAGGTGAAATCTAGGGATTTTTGTGTGTTTTTTGTTTTGATATTGCTGCGGGTGGGGAGCAAGGGTCAAAGACAAATTTTGGCTACATAAAGTTTGAGATACTTTCTAGAAGTCAAGATAAATGTAAGGTTTTCTAGCCCTTCCACTGTGTTCCTCAAGCATTATGTATGTACCCATTTATTATTGTATGTACCCATATATTATTTTTATGTGGGTATTATAAGAGTATATTTATGCAGCAAAAGAGATGGGAAGATTTTATAGAAAACGTATTAGTTACGTTACTATTTATAAAAGCAGAAATGATCCCCCACCAGCCTGTGAGATTTTTCTTCTTTGATTTTTGGTGTTTAGGAAAGAACTTGATATTTGTTGAGTGGACTCAGGGATAACATGTATAATTTAACATGACTTCTTAGAGAAGTTGTATGAAACAGGTACCAAACCATATCTCAATTTCACTCATGATTATTTCTCTCAAATGTTTCTTGAAATCAGAAAGACACGTTAAAACTGTCTTACATCTTCCATTGGAATCCATAAAAAATGCAACAAAGATATCAACACAAACAGATATCTACATAATAATTGCAGTTATATGTGAAATGATAAATTAAGAGGATCATTAGGTTAGTGAAAATATATGAGAGAAAAGACTGCTTTGAAAAGCTAAATTGCATAAACATCAGGCAATGTACTCTAACAAAATAGTGACAGTGATTAATAGCAACTTTAAAAAGATGTTTTCTTATCTTCTCATCCTTACACTTCCTCATTTTCCTTTATGTCAGAACAGTTACAAATGATTAGCTTAGCAGTCATTTCTCTATTAACTAACAAAATGTTTGAAACCATAGAGACACTGGCTGTCAATATTTCAAACTTAATCTTAGAGACACTAGCATTTACTTAATATAAAAGCTTAAGAAAGTATTCCTGATGGAAAAGGTAAATAGCCTTGACTACATAAAAATTAAAAGTTACACTGAATCAAAAAATCGCTATTAAAATAGAAAGCAAGCATCAAATGAACTAGAGATATTTATAATAAATATAAACAAACTTTTAGTATTCTAATAGGCAAAGTGCTCTTATTAAGACCATAAAGAAGACTAATATGTTTCTGGGGAAAAACAAGGAATATGAGTCAGTTCAGTTCAGTTCAGTTGCTCAGTCATGTCCGACTCTTTGCAACCCCATGGATTGCAGCATGCCAGACCTCCCCAATCATCACTAACTCCCAGAGCTTGCTCAAACTCCAGGAATATGAATATATTATCAATAAAGAAATGGAAGATTATCTAATAAACACTCAAATGTTTAACAGCCCTGCTGTTATCAAAGAAATTCAAGATTAAGTTATAGTATTTTAGTTTATTAAATGGTTAAACTTTTTAAAAATGAAAATCCTATAGTGAGTGTATGGAGAAGGGAATGGCAACCCACTCCAGTATTCTTGCCTGGAGAATTCTATGGACAGAAGAGCCTGGTGGGCTACAGTCCATGGGGTCGCATAGAGTCAGACACAACTGAACAACTAATACACACACACACATAGTGAGTGTAAGGTAAAGGCACATGGTATAGGCATTCTCATAGACTAATGGTGGCAATATTTCTGTGAATCTTCTTGGTAATGTGAATCGAGCCATAAAAATATTTGTACAGTTTTTAATCTAGTAATTTCTCATCCATGGCAATTAAATACCCAGAAAAATGGGGAAAAAAATCTGTAGAACATATACATTGCAGCACTATTTTAAGAGCAAAAAATTGTAATGAAGCTTTTTCCGTTTAAATGTAAGACAGAATATTAAAAGATTAAATTATTTTTGAAAACTAATTAATCTTGTGAGAAACTAACTCCATGGTAACTTTTAAAATATGAATTTGTTAACTAATAAATTAGCACCTGCATGTGTTGATTACTTGCAAATTTGTAATAAGTGTATGTGTGTATAAGTATGTGTATAAAATGGATGATTTAAATTTTCTTTATTCTGTGTGTGTGTGTATGTGTGTATGTGTGTGTGCACAAGAGTTGTTTGAATCTGCTTCTGCTATCTATACAGGAGAAAAAAGTCATTTAACTCAAATAGAAAATGTGAAACTCAGATTGCTTCTCTACATGCTGTATCGTTTTTCCTAAGCTTGTTCATTCACTCCCTAGCTTAAAAACCCATAAAGCTGGTTTAATCACTATTGATCATATGGAAAGCCACCAAACTCACTAGGCGTTTATGACTAGGCTCCTGTCTATTTCTAGCATGACATCTTGAGCCTCTCTCCTCTTCTTTATACACCCACACACCCATTCCAGCTCTCGGCTCATTTGACTTCCTCCAAAGCACCATGGTCTTTCCAAACATACGCCAATGTTTCTCCTCCAAACTCATCCATTCTTTATTTCTTACTTCTTAGTCTGGATTTTTACCTTTTACTTATTCTTCAGGACTCCACTTAGACATCACTTCTCAAGGATGCCCTCTCTGACATTTTCCTCCCTTGCCCAGACAATGAATACATTGCTCACTGTCATCTCCTTACTCCTACATTTGAAAAGTACTCCGCACTTTTTTGTTGAAAGAATGACTAAAGAATTTGTCAGAAATAATTTTTGTAAGCCTAAGACATTTAGTCTTTAGAAAAAGTTTAAGAAAGTGGATAAATGTAAAAATTCTAATTGTAATGATAACCCCATAAAGTTTTCTCTAAAGGGTTTAAATTTTTATTTGACTCATGTGCCTGTACTCTCTCCTGTCACTACGATTTTTTCTCCTGGGTCAAGATCAACCTCTCCTGTGTACTGGAAAATTTCTTATGATACTTTATGAATTTTTAAGAATAGGTAATTCTCCTACTCCCACCCTAAAAACCATAAGCATTTATACCTATCACTGAATTTGAGGGTTTGGTGTCTACAAAAATTGTAATTTTTTAATTCATCTATTTTGGTAGCTTTCAACTTTAATTTATTTGAAATATATATGTATTGAATTCCAGGTCATGTTCAGTTCAGTTCAGTTCAGTCGCTCAGTCGTGTCCGACTCTCCGCGACCCCATGAATCACAGCACGCCAGGCCTCCCTGTCCATCACCAACTCCCGGAGTTCACTCAAACTCATGTCCACAGAGTCGGTGATGCCATCCAGCCATCTCATTCTTGGTCGTCCCCTTCTCCTCCCGCCCCCAACCTTTCCCAGCATCATAGTCTTTTCCAGTGAGTCAACTCGTCGCATGAGGTGGCCAAAGTATTGCAGCTTCAGCTTTAGCATCAGTCCTTCCAATGAACACCCAGGATTGATCTCCCTTAGAACGGACTGGTTGGATCTCCTTGTAGTACAAAGGACTCTCAAGAGTCTTCTCCAACACCACAGTTCAAAAGCATCAATTCTTCGGCGATTAGCTTTCTTCACAGTCCAACTCTCACATCCATACATGACCACGGGAAAAACCATAGTCTTGACTAGACGGACCTTGGTTGGCAAAGTAATGTCTCTGCTTTTCAATATATTATCAAGGTTGGTCATAACTTTCCTTCCAAGGAGTAAGCATCTTTTAATTTCATGGCTGCAATCAGCATCTGCAGTGATTTTGGAGTCCCCCAAAATAAAGTCTGATACTGTTTTCACTGTTTTTCCATCTATTTGCCATGAAGTGATGGGACCAGATGCCATGATCTTTGTTTTCTGAATGTTGAGCTTCAAGCCAACCTTTTCACTCTCCTCTTTCACTTTCATCAAGAGGCTTTTGAGTTCCTCTTCACTTTCTGCTATAAGGGTAGTGTCATCTGCATATCTGAGATTATTGACTCTAATTTCCATACTCACTCCACATTTTAAAAACTCTTTTGATCAGACAGTGCCACCAAAATCAGGCAATAGTCATCAACCTACAGAAGAAAAATTTTGTGCAAATCTAATCTTAACTAGAGAAATAGTCCATGAAAATTAGCATTGTCTGATAAAGAGCTTGTAATTAAAAATATGCAGTGTGATGTGACAGAAAGAACACTTATACTAAAAAATGCATAAAGAAAAAAATCATCCCTCAGTTTTAATAACCATTAATATTAGACTTTTTCTATATCATATATTAATTTAAAAAATTATGTGATAGTGTGTATATTGCTTTGCAGCTTGTTTTTCAATCTAAAGGATATATTCTTCCATTCTTTCATGGTTTGAAATATCATAAGTTTTAATGCTTGCTAATGTGCCCATGATTGATTAACTCACCAAAATGTTCTCATCTCATGTCAGGGGAAAAAAGTATTCTTTCATTTGTTTCCTTGGTAGATAAATACAGTCTATACTTTATAACACAGAACTGGTGATAGATATAGTCTAAATCCCTTTCTTCAGGGAGATTGGATGGAAACTATGTTAAGGATGGGAAATTTTCAGAGAGTTGGGAAATTAAAATGGAGAGAGTCTCCACTGCAGATGAGGGTCTCTTTTCCTCTGGTACTTTTACTGAGGTTGGTGGTCCAGGAGTCATACCATTTCTGAGGTCAACTTCACTATCACGCCTGGAAATGGCTTTAAAAGTGGTCTTTAAGGACAACACCAGCTTTTAGCATCTGAGGCAAAAGAGAGGATTAAAGTCATAGGAGACAGACAATTCAGTCTTTAATATAGTCCGGAATGCCCTTCCTTTTAGGGGTCCCTCTGACTCTGTGGACATGAGTTTGAGTGAACTCCGGGAGTTGGTGATGGACAGGGAGGCCTGGTGTGCTGTGATTCATGGGGTCGCGGAGAGTCAGACACGACTGAGCGACTGAACTGAATTGAACTGAACTGACACCTGATAACTAATATATTATCCAGATCAGATCCTTGATAAACATATTGGTGGGGACTTGCAAGGTCATGTCATCAAACACAGATCAGCTTATCCACAGTCTTGGTAGTGTCTGTGATCAGTGGATGCACTGACAATATATTGGGCAACAATATGGCCATCATACAAGTTTGCCACCCATGCTCTTATATGGACAATGATGGTGTGGACTGTGGTCATTGGTCCCTCTGTAATGCTAAAGTTGTCATAAATGACCTTGGCAGGGGAAGCAAGCAAAGCAGATAGTGATACAGAAAGCACTGTTATCAACCTGGAGGGAGTTATCACAGTTCTCATGGTTCATTATAATCACAAATACAGGGACAGTGATAGAGTGGCAGAGATGATGACCCTCTTGGCTCTATTCTTTAATAGAGCCTCAGTCTTCTCTAGAGTGTGAAGATACCAGTGAAAACCACCACGTACTTAGCACAAGAATTATCCTTTTTGCTGTTGCTGGGGTTTGCTTCTGGAAGATGGAGATGGTCTTCTTATTTATCACACAGTTTTGATTCTCAGCCTTGATCTTGCTCTTCTACTTGCATGGGAGAGTTATATTGGAAAGTGAAGAAGATGTAGTCTGTAAAAGGTCACAAGAGGGGACAATATCCATGGCACATTATAGTTATATAATTTCTAATGTATTTTCCAGATAATCCTTAAGATAGGACAGTGTTTGATGACATGGGGGATTTTAAAGCTACTACTGCTTGTACAACAATTATAATATCCAAGTTACTTAAGAAAGAAAGAAGGAAATGAGGAAAGAAAGGAGGGAAGGAGAGGGGAAGGAGGAGGAGAAGGAATAAAAAAATAAATAGAAAAAGGCAAAACAAAAATAAATGCTATAAAAAAAGATGACAGAGTGAGATTAAACAGGGCCCTTACATTTAGTGAATATAAACGAGTTAAAGAGTTCCACTTTGAGAAGAGATTGTTGCATCAAAATGCAAACTCTAAATTATGATGTTTGAAAGTGACACATAATTTTTAAAATAAAGAAAAAAAATGCCCAAAACTTAAAGTAGAAAGAGCATTTATTATGTGCAAAATAAAATGCAGCTGTCAAAAATATTTAGAACAGACAAAGTAGAATTCTAGATAAAATGCATTAGGAGCAAGCAGAATTTTTATATTGATGAAGTACATAATCCATAATAAACATATAGAAATCACAAACCCTGTTTTCCTGCTTATAATATTTCACTGAAATAAATACACCTCCTTCAGATGGCAACTAAAATGATATTTCCTTAAAGAAGTTATTCCTTACACCCCAAGTTAGATTAGATCCCTCATCTGTGTCTTCCTAGTATTCTTTAACTTCTTCCCAGCACTTTTCACTTTTCCACTCCTTGTCTATCTTGTTCACTAGACTATGAGGTACATAAGGGAAAGCACTATGTCTGTCTTTTAGTTAATATTGTTAATAATATTCTTTAACCTGGTAAATGGAGAAGATGGCAAAGTCAACCTTGAGCAGTCCCAGAAGATAAATTATTTTCTGCTGATTTTTCTCTTGTCTTTAGTGAGCCACTGCATGAAAGAACAGATCCCCAACTTTATGTTTCATTTGGGTTTAAAACGTATTTACTGAACAGTTTCTTTCTCCAAAGTTGCTATCTGTTGCATGCTATTCAGACTACTAACAATCTCTTAAACTTTCTGCTTGATAGTCACCTCTGTGTTTCTTGGACCTCCTAATAAATATAATGCTTTCTAAAATTGCTTATCCACAATTGAGTAGTAGAAATTATTTGGAGTGTGCTTTCTCCCCAGCTCAATGATCCATCATGGCCTTGAGTCTTCATTCCTCCAAATCAGGGATGGGTGGCTTTTTAGGGATGTTCTACCAGGATCTCTGCCCCTTACTTCCCATCAGACTCTCCTGACAGCTTGCTTCTTTAGGCACTCCTTATAGTTTCCAGGGCAGCTATTTTAAATACTTCTATAAATTATTATGTAATTAGTTCCTTCAGTTTTTAAAATGAAAAAAGAAAGGCACAAATTACCTGAATCAGGAAATAAACAGGGAATATCACCACAAATTCTATAGCCATCAAGTCTAATAAAGGAATATTACAAGCCACTCTACCCAAATAAATTTGACAACTAAGGTTAAATGAACCAATTTTTCTTAAAACACAAACTATTGCAATTCACCCAATATTAAAAAGATAATGTGAATGGTTCGATAGCTATTGAAGAAATTGAATTCATGATTTTTTAATATTTCAAAAAATAAATCTCTAAGCTCACATGATTTTGCTGGAGAATTATAACAAACATTTAAAGGATTAATTCTAATTGTAAACTATCCTTTGATACCAAACCAGGCAGTGCATTTAAAGGAAAAACAGACAAATTAAAACCCCAACAACAAAAGAGTAAAAATTATAGAGCATTATCCTTCATGAATATAGACACAAAATTTCTTAAATAGGAGCTCAGCAATATATGCAAAGAATTACACACTATGACTGATAGAGTTTATTCCAGGTATACAAGATTGGATCAGTGTTTGAAAGTCTATGAAGAAGAAAAAACATATGATCATGTCAATTGAAGCAGAAAAAGCTTTCAACAGTTCCTTTCCATGATTAAGAAAAAAAAAATCAAAAGAGAGAAATAGAGGAGAACTTCCTCAACTTGATAAAGAACATCTACTAAAACCCATCAGCTGACATAATATTTAACAGTGAAAATTTAAATGTTTTCCTTCTAAGATCAAAAACAAGGTAAGGATGTCTTCTTTTTTCACCACTGTTATTCAACATAGTTCTAGAAGTTCTAGCCTGTACAATAAAGAGGGGGAAAGAAAGGGGAAGACAAAAAAGACATACGGATGGGAAAGGAAGAAATACAACTTTTCTTATTTGCAGAGGATACAATTGTCTATGCAGGAAATCCCAAAGAATCTACAAAAAAATCTACAATAAGGTCAGAGGATACAAAATAAACATTGAAAATGAAATCCAGGATATCACCTGACTTCTGTCAAAATGGCTATTATCAAGAAAACAAATAATAAGTGTTATCAAGGATATGTGGAAAAGGGAACCCTTGTACATTGTTGTTGAAAGTGTAAATTCATGAAACCACTATGGAAGACAGTGTGAAGTTTCCTCCAAAAATTGAAAATAAGAGTATTGTATAACATAGCAATATCACTCCTGTGTATCCAAAGAAAATGGAAATACTAATTAAAAAATGATATACGCACTCCTATATTCTTGCCTGGAGAATCCCATGGACGGAGGAGCCTGGTGGGCTGCTGTCCATGGGGTTGCACAGAGTCGGACATGACTGAAGCGACTTAGCATGCATGCATGCATGCATGTTTATTGCAGCATTATTTGCAGTAACCAAGCTATAGAAACAACTTAAGTACTCATCAATAGATAAAAGGATAAGAAGATAAGACACTACACCCATATAATGGAATATTAATCATAAAAATATAAAATCTTGCCATTTGTGACAACATGGATGGACTCAGAGGGTATGTATGCTAATGAAGTAAGTCAGCCAGAGACAGACAAATACTGTATGATTTCATTTATTTGTGGAATCTGAAAAACAAAACAAATGAACAAACATAAAACAGAAACAGAGTCATAGATACAGAAACAAACTCATGGTTGCCAGAGGGTAGGGGATGGGGAGGTTAAGAGGAGTCGGTAAGGCAGATTAAAAGGTGCAAGCTTCCAGCTACAAAATAAAGGCACTGCTGGATATGAAATGTACGGTGTGAGGAATATACTCATTAATAACATAGCATCTTTGTATGGTAATGAATGGTAACTGGACTTAGCATGGCGATCATTTTGAAATGTAGATAAATATCAAATCACTATGCTGTGCACCAGGAGTGACAGAGTGTTTTAGGTCAACTATACTTGAAAAACAAGCAAACTCATAGAAAAAGAGATCAGATTTGTGTTACTAGAAGCAGGGGGTCAGGGAAGAAGGAATTGGATGAAAATAGTCAAAAGGTACAAACGTCCACTTATGACATTTAAATATGAAGGATGAAAGTGCAACATGATAAATATAATTCACATAGTGTATGTTATATGTGAAGGTTGTTAAGAGAGTAAATCCTTAGTTTTCATCACAAGGGAAAATATTGCTTTCTTTTATTTTGTATCTCTAGGGGATGATGGATGTTCACTAAACTTATTGTGGTGATCATTTTATGATGTATATAAGTTAAATCATTATGCTGTATACATTAAACTTATAAAATGCTGTATATCACTCACAACTGGAGAAGGAAATGGCAACCCACTCCAGTATTCTTGTCTGAGAAATACCATGGATAGGGGAGCCTGACCGGCTGTGGCCCATGGGGTCACAAGAGTCAGACATGACCGACCAACACACACACTGTAGTTTTGCAAGATATTAAATATATTTGGGGAAAACCAGGAAAAGGTCACAAGTAGTTTCTCTGTATTATTTCTTACAACTGTCTGTGACTTTACAATTATCTCCAAACAATTAGTTGAAAAAATTGAGCTGTAAAAATAAAAGCAACATGCACCTTTATTTTGTAAAAAGTTTTTCTTTTGCTCATCCAGTGTTATGAGTTTCCTGTTTTGGCTGCTCAGGACACATCATTTATAATCCATTGCGTAATTAAACTTCCTGCTGTTCTTGGACTGAAACAAGTCATTTAAAATTATTTTTACAAAGAAAATAAATTGGGAAATAAAGCTGGCTTTATTTTTAATCTTGGACACATTTGAATTTGATTTCAGCATCTTTGAAATATTAATGCATAGATATTTGGTGTGCCTAATTCAAAAAATATTTTTTGCAAGATTGTCATGACTATTTTAATGCTGGGAGAATCTTCTATAAAAATAAACCTCATGGTTTAGAGGTTAAAGGCTCTAAAGTTCTTCACTGTCTGCACTGAGCCCAGAGCTACTTAACACTTTTATAAAAGAAAATTAGAATAAAAATCACAGTTTTATTACCCTTTCATGGCTATGGAGTCTTTCCAATTAAAGTTTGAATACCTTGTATGAGGAAAATAACTCATATGAAGAAATATGTATTACAGACTACATATAAAGCTTTACACTCATGATTATATATGTTAAATACTAGGAATACACTAACAGTTTACCATTTTCTCTTTTATTGGAAGATGAATATATATGTTATCCGTAGCCAAATATCTCCACACAAAAATTAAATTAATTTCAGACCTAAAAGCAGGAAATATGAATATTTTTAAAAATTCTGCCCTTCAATAAAACACCTTGTGCCTCTAAGAGTTTAATACATAACTGATTTATATTCTGTTTTTTCCTATTTCCCACACACTTGTGCTTTTTCCAACACCTTTTAAAACAATGGATTTTTAAAAAATCAATACTGTTATTAGACTGAAGAGTAGGAAAATCGCTCATTGATGTGAAGTGAGGAACTCAAGAACTGTGAGGCTCCTGTCTCTGCTTCTAACTTTGTTACTGTTTTTTTTTTAACCTTTAGTGTGATGTCCAGGGGATAAATGCAATCAATTTGAAATTCCATAGATCTATGTTTTAGTTTTAGCTCTCCTCCTTTTAAACTGTGAGGCTATCTTTAAATCTCAAGTTCACTGTAAAATGGAAAGAGTAATAGTTACTTTTAATGCTAACCTTTTACATTTAAATAAGATAACAAATCTCAAGCTCCTGGAAGAATGTCTACTCTTCTTAGGCACTCAATATTTACTCACATCTACTTCAACTTCCTCCTCATGGTGGCACCTTTCTTTCCTTCTTCAGCCATTATCTGTCTATAGAGGAGAGGAATGGTATTTTGCTTGCCTGAAGATAAGATCTGCATCTTTAGAAAAAGGTCTTAATCATTATTAACTATTATATTCATGATAAAAATTGGACATTTTAAAGTTTTTACCTTTACTACAAAGAAAGAAAATGTAAAGTGCTTCCAATTTGCATGATGTGTAATTATAAGTTTAATAATATCCAGTCTCTACTGTAGTGTTGTCTACACTCTCTTGTATCCCTTCTTTATACTGTTTAAAAGTGATGGACAGAAATATGAGAATTCTAACTCAATATACATAACTGAGCCCAAGTATTTGCATCTTCTTCTTTCTTACAACAACTAAAATGGTAAAATAAATATAAAAATAAGAATAAATCAGTAGCACAGTGGTAAAGAATCCATCTGTCCATGCAGGAGACCCAAGAGACTAAGGTTCAGTCCCTGGGTCAGGAAGATCCCCTGGAGTAGGAAATGGCAATCCACTGCAGTATTCTTGCCTGGAGAATCCCATGGATAGAGGAGCCTGATGGGCTGCAGCCCATGGAGTCACGAAGAGTTGGACACTACTGAGCACAGCACAGCAGTGATGAAAAGCAGGGAGTGATGCTATTAGAGGCATTTGGGAACTTTTGGAAGATAAAAACAAATGGTGTTGGATTTAGCTAGGGATTAGTCTGGGCAAATAAAACACCTCAGCAGCATGACCTCAACATGAAGCAGTTGACTTTATTTTCCTGCTACATGGTAATAACTGTCTCAGTAAGGTGAAGTCAGCTAAAGCCCCTACTGTGGGAACTGGAGCAGGAAAGAGAAATGAAGTAGTATCCTACGTAATCAAAAATGGTTTACCAAGAATGCCAAATACTTGAGGAAAATTAGCAACCAAAAAGAAAGGAACCAAGATCAATGAATACAGTAAATGACCTTTCAGAAAACAAAAATTAATGCCAGAGAAAGATTGGAATTGGTTTCCTCAGAATGATTTGGGAGGTTATTGAATTCAGAAAAGAAAAGGCTATTTTTTTTAAGGGAAATCATTTTTTTTAACTTAGAAAACAAAAAAAAAAAATATTGAAAATTAAATATAGGATCATCACCTCTGAAGTTTTAACATGCGTAAATGTTTCATGCCTTTATCTTATTTGTTCACTGATGTGTTCTTGAAAGCCTAGAACAGTGCCTGACACATGGCTGATAGTAGAATTTTTTTAAATAAATTATAGAATATAAAATAGTAGAATATTTCAGAATATAAAACAAGAAAGGTTGTAGAGATTCAGTATCCATTTATTATAAATTCTAGAAGTAGGAGGAGAAGCCATAACAGTAATTAAGAAAGGGTAGTATTAGCACAGGAATAGATCAATAGGAATACAATAGAGAACAAAAATGTAAACCCAGTCTATATTTAGAAATGTAGTACATGATAAAGGTGGCATTTTAAATCAGTAAAGAAAAAAATGATGGTATTGGGACAGTAGGCTATCATTGGTGGAAATTTTACTTAGAATTAAAATTTCTACTATATACCATATACACAAAATATTTCAGGTTGATTAAAATCCTAAAAGAAAATATCATTGGTCTAGCTTCCCATTTTCACCACCACACCTCATTCCCATTTTAAACAGTATAAGAAATCATCTAATTTTTTTTTGCCACTGACTTGACAGTATATTGCTTTGTGTTGATATAAGTTATCAATGGGCCAGTGTCTAGGAAGTCTATCATTTCCAGGTATTTCTGCTGATGAAAGTAAAAGTGTTAGTCACTCAGTCGTGTCCAACTTTTTGCAACACTATGGACTGTAGTCCACAGGCTCCTCTATCCATGGAATTATCCAGGCAAGAATATTGGAGTGGGTAGCTACTCCTTTCTCTAGGAACTCTTACCAACCCAAGGATCAAACCCCGTCTCCTGCATTGCAGGTGGATTTTTTGCCATGTGAGCTGCCAGGGAAGCCCATTTCTACTAATGCCACTCATTATTTTTCTGACATTCATCCGTCTTCTCTGGGAACTCATTTTGAACTTCAGTTTTGCTTGGATAATTTAATGTCATTATTGACTTTTGTTAGCACCACTTTTTCCTGACACCAATATATCCATTTAGTCCTATTTGACATTTTATTAGGAGGTTGAGGAGGTCCCTTTATAATTAAATTAAGTGAATTAAAATGATTTAAAGTCCACTTAAATTCAAGTGTAAGTGGATTTTTTTTTAAACTGTCCATTAGTTTAAATAATTTGAAAATAACAGAGGAGGAAACAGAAGTGGATATTTGAAACTTAGATTCCAATCTAGAGAAAATTTAAAATGTAAACATTACCTAAATCTCATCCTAGTTAGGAATTTTGGGCTCTCATTTTATTCATATGTGAATCATATCATCTGGTTTACGGTAATGCCATTAAATTCCCTGGGTTGGGAAGATTCCCTGGAGGAGGAAATGGCAACCCACTTCACTGTCTTTGCTTGGAGAATCCCATTGACAGAGGAGACTGGTGCACTACAGCCCATGGGGTTGCAAAGAGTTGGACATGACTGAAGCACCTTAGCACGCATTGCATCAGAATGTTGCATTTCATTTAAATCTCTGTACAGCATAGACATATTCTTACGAACTTGATTCTGATTGATGAAGAGAATCCAAAATAAGGGTGGGGATGCATGCTATCCTCTATGTGACACCAGTAAATTCACACATTAGTCCATTTGTAGTAATAGTTAAGATGCCACTGGCTTCATTGATGTGGGACCAGTGCAGTGTCAATAGGCTTCATGCTAAGAAAACCCCATGTTTGGATTTTAATACTCTTGCATAGCTGTCTAAAATTCTTAATTCTTATCTTTGTATTTGTATTTTGTAAGTGAAATCAGTGGAATAATGGAGTATGTGCTGGGGCTTGGAGCCTTGGCTTATCTGTGGTCCCACCACCCTCCATCTCCCCACATTACTAAGGAACACCTGATCCCCCAACCCCAGTGCTCCCAGCCAGCCCACCAGTTGCTGACACAGCACTGAGACCCTGAGTGTGGGGATGGTCAAGTTTGAGTATATGTACTGAGTTGCAGGGGAAAACCCCTGAATGCCTGTGAAGGTCTGCTCTCATCCTGTAAGCGTCCCTGTATCCAAGGGAATGTAACAGTACATGGCAAATAAAAGTTACCATGACAGATCTAGAGAAAGACTATGGAATAAAGGGAAAACTTTTTCCCTGCTTTTGGAACAAAGAGCCCCACATTTCCATTTTGGACTGGGTCCAGCAATCCCATGTAACTGGCCTTGACTCACAATCATTCATGTATCTACTTAGTTTCAGGTCCTCAGAAGTATTCCCTAATCAGTGCATAGCAGGGATCACCAATTCATTCTCTGTTGTAGGACCAGAGAGGAAAATAATTTAGGGTTTGTGAGTCATGTGGTCTCTGTTGCAACTATTTAATTCTGCTACCATATCATGAAGACAACCATAGACAATATATACTTTAAAAATATATGTATTATTTATTTTGGGCTATGCTGGTTCTTTATTGCTGCCCATCAGCTTTTTCTAGTTTCGGTGAGTGGGGGCTACTCTCTAGTTGACATGCACAGGCTCCTCCTTGCAGTGGATTCTCTTGTTGCAGAGCACAGGTTCTAGGCACCTGGGCTTCGGTAGTTGTGGTGCAAGGGTGCAGTTGCCTTGCGCCAGGTGAAATTCTAGTTCTTGGACCAGGGATCAAACCTGGTCCCCTCCATTGGCAGGCAGATTCTCAACCACCGGACCACCAGGAAAGTCCCTATGTATAATTAAGTACTTACAAGTGAATGAGGATAGACTATGTTCTGATAAAACTTTATTTAAAAACATTGCAATTTGGGTTTATATAATTTTCACCTGTCACTAATATTATTTTCTTACTTTTTTTCAGCCATTAAAAAATGTAAAAATATTCTTAGCTCACAGACTTTACAGAAATAGTCAGAAGCCTGGGTTTAGCACATGATCTATAGTTTGCTGACTCTAGTTAAGTGAATATGTGTGGGAGCAAGTCCTTTGGAAACTGGGGCTATATGAATGCTGGCCACAAGGCAGGGGAGATATTTTAGAGACCCCACTTATTTTAGACATTGAACTTTGACAAATTCCATTTGTAATTTCAGTGAATTTATGAAAATATTTTTTTTCTTATACTGAATGGCTTAGCAGGATTCCATCAGAATAGTTTTTTTTTAAAGATAGACTCTATTAAAAGTTTAAGCAAATATTCCAGACTCATCCTCTTTTATCTCCATTTTTAATATCTCTACCATCTCTTTATTTTTTTTTCTCCCATTACTATTGTTTCCCCCCATAGATATCTGTTTTTAATTCTGCCTCTGTCCTTTGTGTTTTTGAGGCACCATCTGTTTGTCTCTAGGTCTGAATACATGAACATTCTTTCTAATCTAAATCCTTCCTGCTAACTGCTTATGTAATCTGGAAGGATGAGGTGTACAGGGAGATGGAAGGCAGGTTCAGGAGAGAGGGGACATGTACGATTGTGGCTGATTCATACTGATGTATAGCAAGGACCATCACAATATTGTAAAACAATTGTCCTCCATTTAAAATAAATAAATAAATATTTAAAATATTTCTATTATTTCATTTTTAATGTTTATTTACTTATTTTTATTTATGTATTTGGCTGTGTTGGGTCTCAGTTGTGCCATGCAGGATCTTTTGTTATGGCATGCTCAGGCTCTGTAGCTGTGGCATGTGGGCTCAGTTGCCTTGTGGCATGTGGCATCCCAGTTCCCTGACCAGGTTTCCAGCCTGACTCCCATGCTTGGAAGGAGGATTCTTAACCACTGGACCACCAGGGAAATCCCACTGCTTATGTAATCTTGAGTAGATCATTTAACCTCCCTGAGCCACTGCATTCTGTGCTAGTTAGAGTAAGTAGTTCTAGGACCACCACAGACAAACACAGGATCTCAGTAGTTTCACGTAGAGGATGTTTACTTCAGCTTCTCATAAAGCCCGATGTGGGTTGACTGACCTCCCTTCATCTTGAAACTACATGATCTGGTGAGTAAGAGATGGATGGAAAAGGCTTACTTCTACTAACAAGTCAATTAATCAGTTACATGGCCTCAACCTAAATGCACGTAAGGCTGAGGAGTAAAAGCGAATCTACATTTATGGTTTTGTTGAACACTAAAATGATGTGTAAAATGATCCCTTAAAACAGGGATTGGCTAACAATTTCTCTAAAGAAACAGTGAATATTTTAGGTGTTGTGGATAATATGGCCTCTGTTACAACTACTCAAATCTATCATTGCAGTGTTGAGAGAAGTTGTAGACAATAAGTGAATGAACGTAGTTGTATTCCAATAAAACTTTATTTTCATTATCAGGAGACAGGCCAGATTTGGGCCACATGCCATAGTTTGCTGGTCCCCTTTCTTAGAGCATGACTAACATATAATGATTCTCATTTTCCATTACCTCAGATGCTCAGGGAACTTTGGGCAATGGCTCCTCACTACCTCAGTTCAGTTCAGTTCAGTTCAGTTCAGTCGCTCAGTCGTGTCCGACTCTTTGCGACCCCATGAATCACAGCACACCAGGCCTCCCTGTCCATCACCACCTCCCGGAGTTCACTCAAACTCATGTCAATCGAGTCGGTGATGCCATCCAGCCATCTCATTCTCTGTGGTCCCCTTCTCTCCTCCCGCCCCCAATCCCTCCCAGCATCAGACTCTTTTCCAGTGAGTCAACTCATCGCATGAGGTGGCCAAAGTATTGGAGTTTCAGCTTTAGCATCAGTCCTTCCAATGAACACCCAGGATTGATCTCCTTTAGAATGGACTGGTTGGATCTCCTTGCAGTCCAACGGACTCTCAAGAGTCTTCTCCAGCACCACAGTTCAAAAGCATCAATTCTTCGGCAATCAGCTTTCTTCACAGTCCAACTCTCACATCCATACATGACCACGGGAAAAACCATAGCCTTGACTAGACGGACCTTGGTTGGCAAAGTAATGTCTCTGCTTTTCAATATACTATCTAGGTTGGTCATAACTTTCCTGCCAAGGAGTAAGCGTCTTTTAATTTCATGGCTGCAATCAGCATCTGCATTGATTTTGGAGCCCAAAAAAATAAAGTCTGACACTGTTTCCACTGTTTCCCCATCTATTTCCCATGAAGTGATAGGACCAGATGCCATGATCTTTGTTTTCTGAATGTTGAGCTTCAAGCCAACCTTTTCACTCTCCTCTTTCACTTTCATCAAGAGGCTTTTGAGTTCCTCTTCACTTTCTGCCATAAGGGTGGTGTATTCTGCATATCTGAGGTTATTGATATTTCTCCTGGCAATCTTGATTCCAGCTTGTGCTTCTTCCAGCTCAGCATTCCTCATGATGTACTCTGCATAGAAGTTAAATAAGCAGGGTGACAATATACAGCCTTGATGTACTCCTTTTCCTATTTGGAACCAGTCTGTTGTTCCATGTCCAGTTCTAACTGTTGCTTCCTGACCTGCATTCAGGTTTCTCAAGAGACAGGTCAGGTGGTCTTGTATTCCCATCTCTTTCAGAATGTTCCACAGTTGATTGTGATCCACACAGTCAAAGGCTTTGGCATAGTCAATGAAGCAGAAATAGATGTTTTTCTGGAACTCTCTTGCTTTCTCCAAGATCAAGCGGATGTTGGCAATTTGATCTCTGGTGCCTCTGCCTTTTCTAAAACCTGCTTGAACATCTGGAAGTTCACGGTTCGCATATTGCTGAAGTCTGGCTTGGAGAATTTTGAGCATGACTTTACTAGCGTGTGAGATGAATGCAATTGTGTGATAGTTGGAGCATTCTTTGGCATTGCCTTTCTTTGGGATTGGAATGAAGACTGACCTTTTCCAGTCCTGTGGCCACGGCTGAGTTTTCCAAATTTGCTGGCATATTGAGTGCAGCACTTTCACAGCATCATCTTTCAGGATTGGAAATAGCTCAATTGGAATTCCATCACCTCCACTAGCTTTGTTCATAGTGATGCTTTCTAAGGCCCACTTGACTTCACATTTCAAGATGTCTGGCTCCAGGTGAGTGATCACGCCATCGTGATTATCTTCATCGTGAAGATTTTTTTTGTATAGTTCTTCTGTGTGTTCTTGCCACCTCTCCTTAATAACTTCTGCTCTGTTAGGTCCATACCATTTCTGTCCTTTATCGAGCCCATCTTTGCATGAAATGTTCCCTTGATATCTCTAATTTTCTTGAAGAGATCTCTTGTTTTTCCTATTCTATTGTTTTCCTCTATTTCTTTGCATCGATCGCTGAGGAACGCTTTCTTATCTCTCCTTGCTATTCTTAGGAACTCTGCATTCAGATGCTTGTATCTTTCCTTTTCTCCTTTGCTTTTCACTTCTCTTCTTTTCCCAGCTATTTGTAAGGCCTCCTCAGACAGCCATTTTGCTTTTTTGCATTTCTTTTCCATGGGGATGGTCTTGGTCCCTGTCTCCTGTACAATGTCATGAACCTCCGTCCAGAGTTCATCATGCACTCCATCTATCAGATCTAGACCCTTAAATCTATTTCTTACTTCCACTGTATAATCATAAGGGATTTGATTTAGGTCATATCTGAATGGTCTAGTGGTTTTCCCTACTTTCTTCAATTTCAGTCTGAATTTGGCAATAAGGAGTTCATGATCTGAGCCACAGTTAGCTCCTGGTCTTGTTTTTGCTAACTGTATACAGCTTCTCCATCTTTGGCTGCAAAGAATATGATCAATCTGATTTCGGTGTTGACCACCCGGTGATGTCCATGTGTAGAGTCTTCTCTTGTGTTGTTGGAAGAGGGTATTTGCTATGACCAGTGAGTTCTCTTGGCAAAACTCTATTAGCCTTTGCCCTGCTTCATTTCGTGCTCCAAGGCCAAATTTGCCTGTTACTCCAGGTGTTTCTTGACTTCCTACTTTTGCATTCCAGTCCCCTGTAATGAAAAGGACATCATTTTGGGGTGTTAGTTCTAAAAGGTCTTGTAGGTCTTCATAGAACTGTTCAACTTCGGCTTCTTCAGCATTACTGGTTGGGGCATAGATTTGGATTACTGTAATATTGAATGGTTTGCCTTGGAAACGAACAGAAATCATTCTGTTGTTTTTAAGACTGCATCCACGTACTGCATTTCGGACTCTTTTGATGACCATGATGGCTACTCCATTTCTTCCAAGGGATTCCTGCCCACAGTAGTAGATATAATGGTCATCTGAGTTAAATTCACCCATTCCAGTCCATTTTAGTTCACTGATTCCTAGAATGTCGACGTTCACTCTTGCCATCTCCTGTTTGACCACTTCCAATTTTCCTTGATTCATGGACCTAACATTCCAGGTTCCTATGCAATATTGCTGTTTATAGCATCAGACCTTGTTTCTATCACCAGTCACATCAACAACTGGGTATTTGTTTTGCTTTGGCTCCATCCCTTCATTCTTTCTGGAGTTATTTCTCCACTGATCTCCAGTAGCATGCTGGGCACCTACCAACCTGGGGAATTCCTCATTCAGTATACTATCATTTTTTCCTTTGATACTGCTCATGGGGTACTCAAGGCAAGTATACTGAAGTGGTTTGCCATTCCCTTCTCCAGTGGACCACATTCTGTCAGACATGTTCCTTAAACTGACTCATGAGAACTATAGATAGTTCTGAATAACCAAATAAGAATGAGATCAGATGATCACTGATTTCTTCCCTTTGGAATTTTCATTAGCCTCTCTCCTTTCCTCTTGATATGTTATTTGAAGATTGAAGCTATGCTACAGTGAAATCACAGTACTCTGCTCAAAGAAAGAAAGAAAGGGAAATATCATGTATATTTGCATAATCATAAAGGCTAAGAAGTCTATACTGAGTGCCGCGAGCATACAGGCATCAGTGTTCAGTTCAGTCGCTCAATTGTGTCCGACTCTCTGCAACCCCATGGACTGCAGCATGCCAGACTTCCCTGTCCATCACCAACTCCAGAAGCCTACTCAAACTCATGTCCATTGCGTTGGTGATGCCATCCAACCATCTCATCCTCTGTCATCCCCTTCTCTTCCTGCCTTCAATCTTTCCCAGCATCAGGGTCTTTTCCAATGAATCGGTTCTTCACATCAGGTGGCCAGAGTATTGGAGTTTAATCTTCAGCATCAGTCCTTCCAGTGAATATTCAGGTCTGATCTCCTTTAGGATGGACTGGTTGGATGACTTCTTGTAGTCCACGGAACTCTCAAGAGTCTTCTCCAACACCATAGTTCAAAAGCATCAATTCTTCGGCACTCAGCTTTCTTCATACTCCAACTCTCACATCCATACATGACTACTGGAAAAACATAGTTTTGATTAGATGGACCTTTGTTGGTAAACTAATGTCTATGCTTTTCAATATGCTGTCTAGGTTAGTCATAGCTTTTCTTCCAAGGAGCAAGCGTCTTTTAATTGCATGGCTGCAGTCACCATATGCAGTGATTTTGGAGCCTAAGAAAAAGTCTGTCACTGTTTCCATTGTTTCCCCATCTATTTGCCATAAAGTTCTGGGGCCAGATGCCATGATCTTAGTTTTCTGAATGTTGAGTTTTAAGTCAACGTTTTCACTCTCCTCTTTCACTTTCATCAAGAGGCTGTTTAGTTCTTCACTTTCTGCCATAGGGTGGTGTCATCTGCATATCTGAGGTTATTGATATTTCTCCTGGCAATCTTGATTCCAACTTGTGCTTCATCCAGCCTGGTGTTTCTCATGATGTACTCTGCGTATAAGTTAAATAAGCAGGGAGACAATATTCAGCCTTGATGTACTCCTTTTCCTATTTGGAACCAGTCTGTTGTTCCATGTCCAGTTCTAACTGTTGCTTCTTGACCTGCATACAGATTTCTTAGGAGGCAGGTAAGGTGGTCTGGTATTCCCATTTCTTTAAGAATTTTCCACAGTTTGTTGTAATCCACATAGTCAAAGGCTTTGGCATAGTCAATAAAGCAAGAGTAGATGTTTTTCTGGAGCTCTCTTGCTTTTTCGATGATCCAGCAGATGTTGGCAGTTTGATCTCTGGTTCCTCTGCCTTTTCTAAATCCAGCTTCAACATCTGGAAGTTCATGGTTCAAGTACTGTTGAAGCCTGACTTGGAGAATTTTGAGCATTACTTGCTAGCTTGTGAGATGAGTGCAATTGTGCAGTAGTTTGAACATTCCTTGGCATTGCCTTTCTTTTGAATTGGAATGAAAACTGACCTTTCCCAGTCCTGTGACCACTGCTGAGTACATCTTGTGTAATTCTGGTACAGGAGTGTATACATTTATATTGCCCACAAAAACCTTATCTTTTGGCATCTAACCAATCAAAAAATCTGAGTCACCCTAGACTCCTCCCTGAAAATCAACTTTCACATCCAATGAGATGCCAAGATCTAAAGAACTAACCTCCTTAGTATCTCCTAAAAACATCTGTGATCTCCAACACTACTGCAACTGCTTTACCTCAGGACCCCGTTATGTCTTGGCTCAATTTAATAATATCCTTGTAGTCTGTCTTCATCAGATTCTGCCCTTACCTGTTCATTCTTTAAACTTCTAAAATGATTTCATTGAAATTCAAACCCAGCTATGAAACTCGCTTGCTTAGAAATCATCCAGTGGTTTCTTAAAATAGTCAGATGAAAGACCAAACTCTTTAATATGGCATTAGAGCCCTTCATGCTTTCTCCCCTGAAACATCCAGTATCTCACATCTTGAACCCACCGCTACCATCACATACTCTGCTCTACAGCCATACTGAACCTTTTGCAGTTTGCACTTTCCCTCTTCCCATCCTCTTTTGTTTTCCTACCATCTCTACTTTCCCTGGTGGCTCAGCTAGTAAAGAATCCGCCCACACTTTGGGAGACCTGAGTTTGATCCCTGGGTTAGGAAGATCTCCTGGAGAAGGGAAAGGCTACCCACTCCAGTATTCTGGCCTGGAGAATTCCATGGACTTTCCTAATTGTATCTCTAAAGTAGAGGCTCATCTTTTACATCTTGTGTCCACTTCTCATGATGCTTATCGCTGTATTATGCTGTACTGACACATAATCCTTGGATTGCTGGTTTCTTCCCTCATGCACCATCCCTCTTCCCACTTCAAGTCTGTAATCACCCAGAGAAGAGGGACAATGTCTTCCTCATCTTAGTCAAATCATACTGCTTACCAAAGTATCCACAATTTAGTATACACTTAGCAAATACTTGTAGAATAAATTAATGCAGAAAAATAGTTTATTTTCTTGCTTGATTGTATAACAAATTGTACTTCTAGTGGATTTAAAACATTGGGTGGTCAAGGTTCAGAAACATGTATTTCAGAAACATTTATAAGTAAAGCAGTCATACACATCAGTTGGCTTTATCCTTATAATGTTTATGAGAGGGTACATCATATAAATTTGGTTTGCTGCCTTTATACAAAGTGAAACAAAAATAAAATACAACACAATGAGACAAAACCATGATAATGACATACCTGTGTTTCTTTTGGAGCCAGGGTCAGATCCATGTTTTTAATTCCTGTTATATAGTCTAGCAGGAAGAACTTTGAAAGTGAATTGAAATTTAGTAGCCCCAAGGACAGACATTTCATGAGAAATCAAGCCTGACATTGAACACCAGTCTTTTATACTTCAAAAGCAACTGAGTCCTATGTGGGTATTAATTTGAATTGCATTACTGAGTTCATGTGTCATAATAATAAATAACATACTCGTATAACAATATTTATGCCTCTTAACCATTTCTATAAAAATATTGCAAGGGTGAAAGTGTAAAGTATGTTATGATAATTTGAACACCTTAAGTAAAAAAAAAGTCTATAAAAAAACACATTTTCAATATCATCAGCTATTTTAGATTATAGACTAAGTAATGTCTGCTTTTCAAAAAACATGATGAGCTGGAAGAGAAATGGTAACATGAATATTTTGCAGGAAAATAATTGTGGAGTTCAGTGATAAAATTAGCAAGTATTTGAGGACAGTGAAAGTGATACTAAGCCACAAGTTTATTGCACTTTTTGTACTTTGCAGAAAGTTAAGTACAATAAATTTTATTGTAAAGAGATTGTATTTAATCTCTTATTATTGTGAGATTGTAATATTTCATTAACAGTGATAATAAGAATAAAACATAAGAAAACTTAAATTAGGAAATGTGCACAATCCTGAGAGCCAAAAAGACTGCAGTTTTTCTGAAGGGTGATGTTAGAACCTCTGGTCAGCAAGAACAAAAAGTGAATATAATTAAAATTGTGGGGAAAAAAACCAGAAAACTGCTATAGGGAACAATCCATTACTGACAAAAGGTATAGATTATATCTGCTGTTACTCCATGATTTTATTGTTTATGTTTAAACTTTTTCTTTTTGCTATTTGGGGATTAATTTAAATCCTTAAAAAAGAAATCAAAGTTCACTACAAATACAAGTAGATTCTTAGATCCTGGAAAATGTCCTATACAAATTTACTTCATTTTAATGATGAAATTTCATCATATGATAGCTGGGGACAGTATCTAATGTTCCCAGTTCCTTGGACTATATAGAAAATTAAAAAATGGAATTGCCTTAATTATGTTTCCATATTGTAAGGACCCTTTTATTTCTTTATTAGACTCTATATTCTCAGGGTCTGCCAAATGCAGAATCCTTTATAAATGTTAGCTGAATGAAAGGTGAGTCAAAACTGCAACTTTCTGAATTGATCACTAAGAGAAATTCTGAGCACTGTATTTTTGCAGTCTTCTGGAGAAATCTAACAAAAAAGTCTAAATTGTTGTATCAACTATGCCATGACATTTTTTCATTAAACATTTTTTATTATTGAATTAAGGGATTATTTAATGTCTCTCTGTAAAACACAACTATATTTTATGTGTAAAAGATAGACAGTGTGACTGAAAACAATCACTTAGATTAAACTGATGGGGAAATTGGGCTGAAGATGAGCATGATCATATTAACACTTTTATCATGCTCATTTGTTTTAGCCTAAACAACGAACATCTATTGTGTCTTCTCTGGATTTTCATCGAATGAATCACAACCAAGAATATTTTGAAATCAACACATCTACAGGGTGTACAAGCTTTACTTCCAACCCTCCAGTTAGTCCACTCACCTCTTCTGAAGCAACCACAGAAGTCAAGAACAAGGAAACTGGTGATACAGGTAAAGCCATTCATTTTGTGCACCTGTATTTTTGAGTTTTTAAAACCAAAGCCTTTATGAGTTAGAGGAATTAAGAGGAATCTTCATACAAATCTCATTGTGTTTTTTGTTCATGACTTCATGCCAAGACTTTAAAGGCACCATCCAAAACGTGTGGAATAATGTAATCATCAGCATATTTTCAGGTCTGACCTTTAAACAGAACCAAAATCTAACCTTTTAAAACTAGAAATGGTTTTGAATAGCACGTTGTTATGGTTTCCAAATGTATTATGTCACCTACATGTCACATCAAAAATTTTAGAGTAGACTGATATTTAGTAATAATGCGGAAGGACAATGCTGATTTGTTTAATATTGAAAGGTAAAACTCTGAATTTCACAAAGTAAAATGTTTAAGATAGGCATTTATCTACTTTGAAAAATAGCATTTCGTTATCTTACACATGGGTGGTTTTGTTATATATTATATTTAAGAATCTGCATATAAAGGCATTAGCATATGGTGTATGATGAAGTAGAACAACTTTCTGAGTCAGTTCTGTCACTGATTTGCTGGATGCTTTCCATCAAATTACTTAACTTCTCTGATCTTTGATTTGCTCCTCTGGAAAGGGGAGATAATATCTACTCTTTGGGTAGTTTTAGTAGTAAATGAGCTGATTTATGTGAAGCATTTTGGAAACTATGAAACAATATTTTTATTTAGTACTATCATTATTGTTTAATATTATTTTTTATTCTTAAATACTATTATCATATGAAATCTATAGTCATTTTAAGAAAAGAAGAGCCAGCTATATATCTGTACTCATGCCGAGATGGCTGACATTTACTTGACTTAAAAGCATAATCTAAATTAATGGATAAATCTACTATTTTATAAATGACTGCATGCATAAAAAATTAATCATTATAAAAATGTCAAGTGTTAATAGAACAAAGACTAATACATAAAAACTTCACAAACAAATTGCCTGCTGCAAAGCACTTTTAATAAGTGGACCAATGAATTTATTATTATATAAAAGAGAGCCATTTCAAAAGTAGCCTGAACTATAGTTAAAACTTGTTAGGCAGTATATTATGTAATGTAAGTATCAAGAATCATCAGGAAAAGGTGGTAAAGAGGGTCTATCTTTGGAGGTAGACAGACTTAGATGATATGAATGGGTTAGCATTTAACTAGGAAGATCAGTTCAGTTTGGCCGCTCAGTCATGTCTTACTCTTTGTGACCCCATGGACTGCAGCACGCCAGGCTTCCATGTCCATCATCAACACCGGGAGCTTTCTCCAAATCGTCCATCGAGTTGGTGATGCCATCCAACCATCTCACCATAGTATTAATATGTAGAAAGATCACCAAAGTATTAACATGTAGCAAACAGATTCAAGATGAGGTGAGATTGAAGGTAGGAAGCAACAGTGCCATCAGCAATGGAAAATATAAATGGATTTGAGAAACACAAGGAAAGAGTAATCAACAGGTCATGGCAACTGATCAGAGGTGTGATGGTGAGGAAGAAAAGCCCTAACATTTCTTGCTTAAGCAGGTTAGGCAAATCTGACTGCCATTCTTTGAAATGTGGAATTTTTTATGTAAGAAGGAAGAGAGGGATGGGTCATGTAGGATCTAATATATGTCATTTTAAGGACTTTGGATTTCACTCAGAGTGAAATTGGGAGTCAGTTCAGGTCTTTCAGGAGAGTGACATGATGTGACTTCTATTTTATAAGAATTGCATCAACTCTTGTGTTGAGAATGGACTGGAGAAGGAGGATAAGTGTGGAAGCAAGGCCAGTAGGGGGCTATCGTAGCATTCCAGTAAGAGGAGAGAAAGTCAGCTCAGGTCATTGGTGAAGCAGTGGAGCTGGAGAGAAATTGATGGATGTTGGACATATTTTTTTAAGGTAAAGCCTGTAGGATTTTATTGTAGAGTAGATGTAGTATATGAAAAAAAAGAGAATTAAGGAAAACTGCAATGTTTTTGTCCTAAACAATTGCAAGCATGATTTTTAATGTCATCTGACTTGAGAGAGCTCCTGGGAAGAACAGATTTGGTGAACAGGTAAAAATATCAAGAGTTCACTTTTTTAAATTTGAAGTTTAGTTGATTTACAGTGTTGTGTTCATTTCTGCTATATAGCAAAGTGATTCAGTTATACATGTATGCACATTTAAAAAATATATTTCTCTATTATGATTTGTCATAGGATATTGAATATAGTTCTCTATGTATACTGTAGGACCTTGCTGTTTATCTGTTCTATATATGACAGCGTATGTGTACTAACCTTAACCTCTTACTCTATCCCTTCCCCAAATCCTTCCCCCTTGGCAAACACAAGACTGTTCTCTAAATCCATGACTCTGTCTCTGTTTCACTAGATAGGTTCATTTGTGCCATATTTTAGATTCCACATATAAATTTTATCATATGATAATTTTCTTTCTCTTTCTTATTTACTTAGTATATAATCTCTAGTTGCATCCATGTTGCTGCAAATGTCATTACTTCATTATTTTTATTGCTAAATAGTATTCTGTTGTATATATGTACAGCATCTTCTTTATCTGTTCATCTGTTGATGGACATTTAGGTTGTTTCCATGTTTTGACTATTGTGAATAGTGTTCTATGAACATAGGGTTGCATGTATCTTTTAAAATTAGGGTTTTCTCTGGATATATGCCCAGGAGTGGGATTGCTAGATCATATGGTAGCTCTATTTTTAGCTTTCTGAGAAACCTCCATACTGTTTTCCGTAGTTTCCATACAAGCTTGCATTCCCACCAACAGTGTAGGAGGTTCCCTTTTCTACCAGGAGTTCATTTCAAGTAATATCTGCCTATTAGATATCTGAATAGATGTGTCATGGAGGCAGTTGAATGTTCACATTCTTTGTCTTTGAAGACAAAGAATGTGAACATCGTCATTGTATACATGATATGGAGTGAATGTATATAGAAGATCAAAACCTGAGCTTGATGAAAGAGATGATAAAAGGCAACAACAGCTAAGGAGTCTGAGGAGGAACAAGGTAGGAGGAAATCTTCTGGTGAGTGTTGGAGAAAATGAAAGGGACCAAAAGTGTGACTCAAGGATGTTTGGCTCTCTTGACTTTTGGAAGGATGGAGTTGGTATTCTTATGACGAAAGCTTAGTTATGGATAAGAAACGCTATTGGATATCCAAGTAGGTAAGCTGAGTACATAGTTGAGACTGATTTTTCAGTAGGGTAGAACACAGGGGAAGGAAGCTATGAGATAATTTTATGTTTATTGAAAGTAAAGAATATTGGTCAAAAATTATTGACAGTGTCTTAGCCCACAGTGAATGACCTATGAGTGCCAAGTTCTTCAGTGAAATTGTCAGGGACAGGTGTGTTGTATATTATTGGGGGAAAAGAAACTGACATTCACCAGTAAATAACACATAATTCCTCTTTATGAAAAATTATTTCCAAAAAGCTCTGCATGTATGAAAATTTTCTGTGAGCTGGCACCTTTGAATCCCTGCTAAAGACGTTACCTGCCCTAGGTAACTAATTATTCTCCAGTTTTGTTAGTAGTTTCAAACTATCACCTCTTACTGGATAAAACTGATGGAGGGAGCAAATCTAAAAAGAGTAAAGTGAAAAAGTGTTCCTTTCCAAATGGGAGAAATAACAAAAACAAAAGCCTTTAAGTTCACAGCAGCATAGGATGCTTTTCTGCAAGGGAGAAGAAACGTTTGAGGAGAACTAAAATTAGAATTAAGAAGGTGGTGTGGACCTTTCGTGCTGCTCAGGGATTGCCAGAGAGGCAAACGAAATCCTTCCTTTTAATTAGCTCACACTGACTGGAAATAGAACTCCTAAAGCTGAGTTAATCTTACTCCAGCAGCCACTGGACAAAAGCAGCTGAGGAAATCTCTGGACTCCAGCCAGCATGAAGGCCAAAACTGGGCTGTTGAGATGGTCTTTGAGCTCCAAGCTGAGGTTCAGGATGGGCTGATATGGAGGAAGGATTAAGGGTTAGTGAGAATAATGGGCAATTACATCTTCAAGGCTTATTGCCTTTGAATGTACATTATACAAATTATCTGCATTATTGTTTGTTAAATTCAGTGCTTTAAGTAGACCAGGATTTTAGGTAGCAAAAAGAAAAAACATTTTTATATCAAGTGTCATATATGTTTAATAATAAAATATATTCTTAGTTCTTGATAAGTCATGAAGTGCCTCTCCTACGCTTTTATTTTCCTGTTTCCCATCTAATATCACGTGACTTTTCTCCAGTGCCTTTCTGTACACACAGAAGGCAGAGGTAGGTTAGTAGATGCCTGACAAAGAAATAAAATATTGACTTTTACAATATTGAAAAATAGGAAAATATATAGTTAGCTGTTGGAGTAATGTGGTTTAGTACATATAATCAGGTGGGAATTTGTTATTCTAGGTGAAAATAGTTGAAATAAGACTATCAGTTTATTTGGGCAGCATAAAATTAATACATTCACTAGGTACATTGCATCATGAGAAAGTTCAGGGTGCTGGGAGAGTACCTAAGAAGGCAAATGATCTCATCTGGGGGTCTGCAAAGCTTTGCCATGGGAGAGTTGGGCTCTGAGAGGCAAAGAGGGCCTAACTAGGCCAAGATCATGAGGGAAGATTGCACTTCAAAGAAGGAATAGCATATTTTTAAAAATAACCCTGTGGTAAAAAACAGAAACCAACATAATTCTATAAAGCAATAATCCTTCAATTAAATAAATACATAAATTTAAAATTTAAAAAAAATTAACATGAAACTACAGGTCCCAGAGAAAGGGGAGATGTGGCAGGAGCTGAGCCTTTAGAGGGAGTAGAAGGTCAGTGGTTCAGGGCCTTCCTCGTAGGTTATTTTCTGGATTTTTACTTTTAACCTAAGAGCATAAGCAGAGAAGGCAATGTCAAGCCACTCCAGTACTCTTGCCTGGAAAATCCCATGAATGGAGGAGCCTGGTAGGTTGCAGTCCATGGGGTCGCTAAGAGTCGGACATGACTGAGCGACTTCACTTTCACTTTTCACTTTCATGCATTGGAGAGGGAAATGGCAACCCACTCCAGTGTTCTTGCCTGGAGAATCCCAGGGAGGGCAGAGCCTGGTGGGCTGCCGCCTATGGGGTTGCACAGAGTCGGACACGACTGAAGTGACTTAGCAGCAGCAGCAGCAGCAAGAGCATAAGAGACCTAAGAGCAATGAGAAAGTGTTGGTGGAGAGAAGTGATCCAGTTTGCATCTTACTATCTGTGTTGCTCCTGTTTTCTTTGTGAACCTGAAGCAAAGTCATCCTTGGAGAATAACCAATAAAGGCAAAAATTAAACAAGGAAATGTTGAGTTAGCTTTTGCTCAAATTCTTAACAAAAGGGTAGCATAAGTGGTCTGTGGGCCGCATTGGAGAAGAGATAGTAGGCTAGTGGGCTTGGGCATCCTTTCTGGTATACCTGTGGCCTTCAAGTGATGAATTTAAGCCAAAATCATTCTGGCCAGGGCTAGCTCTTATTGGCTGGCTCAGCTGAGTTCATCTCTCACTGATAAGATGGACCCTCTAAGTCTGTGTGTCTGCCATCTGTCCACCCAAGGTTCTGGGGCAATTCTCCATTTGCCAAGCTGGCCCTATGGCAACCCGCTTGGCTCTCAGCCCAGTTGCTTCTAAGACCACAGGAAATTTGGGTCTCATTTGTAATTTAGGAAAATAATGAGGAATCAGAAAAATTTATTCTCAGGAACTCGCTAGTCCATCCTGTGTATGTGGAACTACTAAGTTCTGTCAGGTGTGGTCACACCCAGAATCCAGATGAGATTGGAGTACAGGTCCCTCTTTCCTTGTAATATCTATTTGTTACACTGCAGCCTCTACAGGCCTAGCCCAGAAAGGGAATTATGGGATACACAGGTAGAGATATTTTCTTATCCTCCGTGTCTCAACAGCCCTTCCTCTTCTGAAGAAGGCTTTCCATTTGCTTATATTATTACAATAGTTTTTCAGACCTAACTCTGATTGACCTACCTCTGATTATTCTAAAGTGGGAGTCTGACTTTTAAGTCTATTGCCTTCCTAAATCACTTCCCCCTACCTGAAGGCATAAGTCTCCAGTATTAGGTGTGGGAACAGAGAGGTTTCCAATGGAATACACTATAAGAATGGAAATCTATTAATACCTATTTGAGAAATACTATCCCTAATACCTTACCCAACACAACTAAATGAAAAGTACATGAACATTGTTGTTGCTGTTGTTTAGTCGCTAAGTCATGTCTGATTCTTTTGTGACCCTGTGGACTGTAGTCCCCTAGGCTCCTCTGTCCAGAGGATTCTCCAGACAAAAATTTTGGAGTGGATTGCCATTTCCTTCTCCAGGGGATATTCCTGACCCAGAGATCGAACCTGCGTCTCCTGGATTGGCAGGCGGATTCTTTACCACTGGGCCACAAGGATCATGCTTAATTAACGTAGCTTCAGAAATAATAAATGAGGACGTTATTATTTTGTATTGCTGTTAATACAGTCTAGGCAGTAAGTAGAACCTAGACTAAGAATTCAGTACAGACACAGAGCAGCCAAGTGCTAGGAGTCCAGCCAGGCAACCAGAATCTTAAATCCACAAAGTTGCTTGGAACAAGCAGGTCAACATGATGATGAGCAGAGTTAGACTTTTTGCTTATTCTGTGCTTCAGTTTTCTATGTCCTGGGGTAGAAGGGCAGGGAAAACTGGAAGTTGTGTCATTACTGGGGATACCTAAACTTCTGCAAGTGCTAATTCATCCAGCATTATAGCAGAGGTAAGAAAGCAAGTATTTCAGAGAGTTTTGTGTTGAAAATCTTTTTTTTAACAATTTAATTTTTATTAACTTATTTTCTTGCTTTCAGTTCAGTTCAGTTCAGTCGCTCAGTCATGTCCAACTCTTTGTAACCCCATGAATCGCAGCACACCGGTCCTCCCTGTCCATCACCAACTCCCGGAGTTCATTCGAACTCATGTCCATCAAGTCGGTGATGCCATCCAACCATCTCATTCTCTGTGGTCCCCTTCTCCTCCCGCCCCCAACCTTTCCCAGCATCAGAGTCTTTTCCAGTGAGTAAACTCATCGCATGAGGTGGCCAAAGTATTTCAGCTTTAGCATTAGTACTTCCAATGAACACCCAGGATTGATCTCCTTTAGAATGGACTGGTTGGATCTCCTTGCAGTCCAAGGGACTCTCAAGAGTCTTCTCCAGCACCACAGTTCAAAACCATCAATTCTTCGGCGATCAGCTTTCTTCACAGTCCAACTCTCACATCCATACATGACCACGGGAAAAACCATAGCCTTAACTAGATGGACTTTGGTTGGCAAAGTAATGTCTCTGCTTTTTAATATGCTATCTAGGTTGGTCATAACTTTCCTTCCAAGGAGTAAGCATCTTCTAATTTCATGGCTGCAATCAGCATCTGCAGTGATTTTGGAGCCCAAAAAAATAAAGTCTGACACTGTTTCCCCATCTATTTCCCATGAAGTGATGGGACCAGATGCCATGATCTTTGTTTTCTGAATGTTGAGCTTCAAGCCAACCTTATCACTCTCCTCTTTCACTTTCCTCAAGAGGCTTTTGAGTTCCTCTTCACTTTCTGCCATAAGGGTGGTGTCATCTGCATATCTGAGGTTATTGATATTTCTCCCAGCAATCTTGATTCCAGCTTGTGCTTCTTCCAGCCCAGCGTTCCTCATGATGTACTCTGCATATAAGTTAAATAAGCAAGGTGACAATATACAGCCTTGACGCGGGAGAAAAGCAGACAGTAGCTTTTTTAATAGAGGGGAATTTCCAGATCTGTGCTATGGAGAAATCTCCTCTCTACCCCTGTTAATAACAGTTTCCAAACTGCTAAACCTTTTTCTCTATTCCCATCTTGATCTCTACAGTCTACTTTTGGGAGAATATTTCCCCCTTTTGGCTCTGCATCTGTCTATGTTGGCTGGTGCTTTGTGTATTCATGTGGACCCCAGCCTTTTTAACACAGACTTCTCTCATGCATGTGGTGTAGTGAGCCAGCCCATGGCAGAATTTGTTCATAACTTACTACCTACTTATCTGACCAGTTGTTTCTTGCCTACTTAGCTCTAGGCTCTCATGATTTGAACTCTTCTAATTGACTCTTGGCATCTGTGATAAGTAGAATTCTCTGATGACCCCATGATTCTCACCCCCAGGCTTCTGTATCCGTACACTTTGTGATGCCCCTCCTTTGAGTGTGTGTGGGACCTGTAATTTGCTATTATACTCGCCAGTGGCAAAGATGATGAAGTATCACTTTCAGAGCCATAATATGTTTTATGGCAAATATGAAGGGATTTTAAAGATGAAATTCAGGTCCTGATCATTTAAAGTTACTCAAAAGGGATATATCTTTGGTGGGCTTGAACTAATCTTGGGTGATTCCTTTAAGAAGGAGTCTGTCCTACATGCTAAGTCACTTCAGTTGTGTCCAATCCCAAAGACTGTAGCCTGCCAGGCTCCTCTGTCCAGGGGAATTTCCAGGCAGGAATACTAGAGTGGGTTGCTATTTTTCTTTGCCAGGGTATCTTCCCGACCCAGGGATCAAACCCATGTCTCCTGCATCTCCTGCATTGGCAGACTCCTTCCACCTGAAGGAGTCTAGAGGTTAGCAACTTGAAGGAGCATCTTTCTCTGTCCGTTACTGGCTTTGGAGAAGTCAGTCACCCTGAGCACTGCAACTGCACCTTGAGCCTCAGATAAGATCACAGCTCTGGCCAACACCTGGATTGTAGCCTGGTGAGGCCCTGTGCGGAGCACCCAGCTAAATTCTTCCCAGACTCCTAATTCCTGTAAACTGTGAGATAATAGATGTATATTGTTGTAAGTCACTGTTTGCTGTGATTCATTATGCAGAGAGAGAAAATGAATACAATTTCCAGTGTTCCCTTGATTTAGGAGCAAGAGAGACTCTCTCCATCTGCTTGGTCTCAAAAAACCCACCCCCAACCCCCCGTCCCGGGTCGTCACTAGTCCCTTGATCTCAGTATGATTAGAGACATGACTCAAAGTGAAGAATTTGAAAATTGAACCCTTTATTAAAGTGTGTCCTGAAGCCCCGCTCAATTAATGCATGTAGACATTATCCATCATATCATTTTCCCCCCAAATTATAATTTTAACAGGTACTAAGTTGTAAAGTTAAATTCTAATAGTGAAATGTTAAGACAAAAGCCAGAGAGTAGGAGACTCTTAGAGATCATGCAGACCTCAAATCCTTCTATTACTGATGCTTATCAACCAGGCCACCTTCTCCAGGATTTGGCTTATTCTCAAAGCTAGCAGAGTTAATTATTTCAACGTTTATCTGATTATGCCACTCCACTGTTTAAGAACCTCTTATGTCTTGTCACCATCCATATCACAATGTCCAAAAGGTTTACTTTGCCAAACAAGGTCCTTGATAATTTGTCTCTGACTTTCTATTTACCTCTAATCTAATATGCTGGATGGGCTTCCCAGGTGGCTTAGTGGTAAAGAATTTGCCTGGACTGCAGGAAATGTGGATTCGATCCCTGGGTCAAGAAGATCTCCCGGAGGAAGGCATGGGAACCCACTCCAGTATTCTTGCATGGAGAATCTCATGGACAGAGGAGCCTGGTGGGCTATAGTCCATCAGGTCACGCAGGGTCAGACATGACTGAAACTATTTAGCACATACACACATGCATACAATATATTGGCTACTTGCAAGAATACTGTTCTTAGAACTCCTGATTCTTGATTCATAGTGTACTCTTCAGTCAACTTGGAATACCTTCTCATCTAATCCACCTGGTAAACTTGTATGGTATTTGGCTAAGGGTAGCCACCTTTGTGAAGCCTTCTCTAATTTCAACAGTTCTTTCATCTATGTGCCCCCTTAGAATGCTTCACACACCTCTACTACTGGATGTTTTATACAAAAGTACTTGCTTACATGTCTGTGAACTCCTTAAATGCAAGGACCATGTGTCAGATAAGGTGTATCCCCAGTGCTTCTCGTAGTGACTTACAATAGATGTTCACTAAATGATAAATAATTGAATAACTGGATAAATATTTTCTTTTTTGGAATTCAGCCACCTAATATGTGTCTATTTCTACCTATTCAATAGGGTCGGACCAGCTTTTCTCTTAACTACATTTCTTTAGTCTGAGCCATGGAGCCCACCTTTCATTTCATTGGTTATTTCATTAAAATGCCTCAGAGATAAATGCCATTTTTATTGTAAATTTTTATTCCATAATATATCTGATTTCACAGATGAAAAGATGGCAGTTATTTACATTTGGAGGCTATTCATTTTCCTTAGATAATTATAAAGTAGTTGACCTGTCATTACAATCATTACAGTGTCAATAAAATCATTATTATCACTCTAGAAAGCAATCTATCTGACAGTGTGTGCTAATTTCTAATTTTCTTCCCTTTTTTATTTTAATGGACCAATGCCTAAAGCTTCATTTTTAAAACAACAGCAAAAATTTTAGTGAGCCCTCTTTTTTCACAAAGTAGTATATAGTATGGGATATTTTTTCTTTCCCCAAACTGACATTTTCTTTACCCTGCTTTTGCTAGTCTCTGCATTAGCCATATGTGAGGTTGAGAATAACTTTCAACATGTTAGTGATGATCAGAATCCAATATGCAAAATGGCCACCACTGACAGAATTCTAAGCTCTAGCAAACAGTTCACAGAATCTAGAGTGAACTCACATTTGTATGTGTGTGTGAATTTTCCATGGCATAATTCTTTTTACTTAGAAAAACTGGTAGAGTAAGACCATCCCCATGAAAAAGAAATGCAAAAGAGCGAAATGGCTGTCTGAGGAGGCCTTACAAATAGCTGTGAAAATAAGAGAGGCGAAAAGCAAAGGAGAAAAGGAAAGATATAAGCATTTGAATGCAGAGTTCCAAAGAATAGCAAGGAGAGATAAGAAAGACTTCCTCAGCAATCAATGCAAAGAAATAGAGGAAAACAACAGAATAGAAAAAAAAAGAGACCTCTTCAAGAAAATTAGAGATTCCAAGGGAATATTTCATGCAAAGATGGGCTCGATAAAGGACAGAAATGGTATGGACCTAACAGAAGCAGAAGATATTAAGAAGAGGTGGCAGGAATACACAGAAGAACTGTACAAAAAAGATCATCACGACCAAGATAGTCACGATAACGTGGTCACTGACCTAGAGCCAGACATCTTGGAATGTGAAGTCAAGTGGGCCTTAGAAAGCATCACTACGAACAAAGCTAGTGGAGGTAATGGAATTCCAGTTGAGCTATTTCAAATCTTGAAAGATGATGCTGTGAAAGTGCTGCACTCAATATGCCAGCAGATTTGGAAAACTCAGCAGTGGCCACAGGACTGGAAGAGGTCAGTCTTCATTCCAATCCCAAAGAAAGGTAATGCCAAAGAATGCTCAAACTACCGCACAATTGCACTCATCTCACACGCTAGTAAAGTCATGCTCAAAATTCTCCCAGCCAGGCTTCAGCCGTATGTAAACCGCGAACTCCCAGATGTTCAAGCAGGTTTTAGAAAAGGCAGAGGCACCAGAGATCAAATTGCCAACATCCGCTGGATCATGGAGAAAGCAAGAGAGTTCCAGAAAAACATCTATTTCTGCTTCATTGACTATGCCAAAGCCTTTGACTCTGTGGATCACAATAAACTGTGGAACATTCTGAAAGAGATGGGAATCCCAGACCACCTGACCTGTCTCTTGAGAAACCTGTATGCAGGTCAGGAAGCAACAGTTAGAACTGGACATGGAACAACAGACTGGTTCCAAATAGGAAAAGGTGTACGTCAAGGTTGTATATTGTCACCTTGCTTATTTAACTTATATGCAGAGTACATCATGAGGAACGCTGGGCTGGAAGAAGCACAAGCTGGAATCAAGATTGCTGGGAGAAATATCAATAACCTCAGATATGCAGATGACACTACCCTTATGGCAGAAAGTGAAGAGGAACTCAAAAGCCTCTTGATGAAAGTGAAAGAGAAGAGTGATAAGGTTGGCTTGAAGCTCAACATTCAGAAAACAAAGATCATGGCATCTGGTCCCATCACTTCATGGGAAATAGATGGAAAAACAGTGGAAACAGTGTCAGACTTTATTTTTTTGGGCTCCAAAATCATTGCAGATGCTGATTGCAGCCATGAAATTAAAAGACGCTTGCTCCTTGGAAGGAAAGTTATGACCAACCTTGATAGTATATTAAAGAGCAGAGACATTACTTTGCCAACAAAGGTCCGTCTAGTCAAGGCAATGGTTTTTCCTGTGGTCATGTATGGATGTGAGAGTTAGACTGTGAAGAAAGCTGATCGCCGAAGAATCGATGCTTTTGAACTGTGGTGCTGGAGAAGACTCTTGAGAGTCCGTTGGACTGCAAGGAGATCCAACCAGTCCATTCTAAAGGAGATCAATCCTGGATGTTCATTGGAGGGACTGATGCTAAAGCTGAAACTGCAATACTTTGGCCACCTCATGCGACGAGTTGATTCACTGGAAAAGACTCTGATGCTGGGAAAGGTTGGGGGCGGGAGGAGAAGGGGACGACGGAGAATGAGATGGCTGGATGGCATCACCGACTCTGTGGACATGAGTTTGAGTGTACTCCGGGAGTTGGTGATGGACAGGGAGGCCTGGCGTGCTGTGATTCATGGGGTCGCGGAGAGTCGGACACGACTGAGCGACTGAACTGAACTGAACTGAACTGAAGTAAGAGGACAACTATGCTGCAGAGAAGCAAGATTTATTCCACAGTCAAAGATGTAATGTTTGCATTACCCTCCATTTGAGAACTGAAACATGTCTATTGTATGACTATGTTCTATTTGCACCAATGTCTGTGTTCTATTTATTAACTCAGATAATCAAGAGTAACTATGTGAAGCTAATAATAGATTGTAGATTTCCTTCTGGAAAACACATAGCACACATGAAAGGAAGCATTATTAACTAAATAAATCTCTCAGTTCCTAACAATTAGCATTTTGACAAGCTGTTGTCTTAGATGAAGGACTTAGATCATATATTGCATAACTTCAAAGTATTTTTTACATTTCTTCTTGATTTGACTGCTAAGTAAATGTAAAGGAAACCTTTAGCTTCATTTTAGTTCCCTTAGCACATTTCCTAGGCCATTGATATGCTGTAGGCTGTACATCTGCAACTGGATTTTGTTTCTACTATTAATTATAATCCTCTGGAACAGGGTAACATTACAACAAATAATATGTCAAGTCCCCTAAACTAAGTAGTTTGTTATTTACAAACAGTACAGTTACTCCCTGAGGTTGCCTGCCATGTAGAAAATTAAAACTAGAAAACCACATTCAAAGTAAGCCTGAACCATTTCCACATACCTTATATTTGATATATTCCCTTTCAGGCAATTATTAGCTATTCCTAATATTCTTTAATATATTTATCTGAAACCTAGATAGCATATTAAGAAGCAGAGACATTACTTTGCCAGCAAAGGTCCGTCTAGTCAAGGCTATGGTTTTTCCAGTGGTCATGTATGGATGTGAGAGTTAGTTGGACTGTGAAGAAAGCTAAGCGCCGAAGAAATGATGCTTTTGAACTGTGGTGTTGGAGAAGACTCTTTAGAGTCCCCTGGACTGGTATTGGAGAAGACTCTTTAGAGTCCCTTGGACTTCAAGGAGATCCAACCAGTACATTCTAAAGGAGATAAGTCCTGGGTGTTCATTGGAAGGACTGATGCTAAAGCTGAAACTCCAATACTTTGGCCACCTCATGTGAAACGTTGACTCACTGGAAAAGACTCTGATTCTGGGAGGGATTGGGGGCAGGAGGAAAAGGGGATGACAGAGAATGAGATGGCTGGATGGCATCACCGACTCGATGGACATGAGTTTGAGTGAACTCTGGGAGTTGGTGATGGACAGGGAGGCCTGGCGTGCTGTGATTCATGGGGTTGCAAAGAGTTGGACACAACTGGGTGACTGAACTGAGATATTTAGTATTGTATAAAAGCTGGTGTCGTATGTATATTATCTAAGAAACCCCACACATATGAGCTATTGTGATTCAGGCCTTTGTTATTCGTTGGTTATACATATAAATCTATATATAAACACCAAACAAAATTCATTTATATTATTACATTTATTAATAATACTAGATAGAGAATGTTTCTTCATTCATTTAGCAAATACTCATTTAGTACTTGGACAAACTCCAGGAGATGGTGAGGGACAGGGAAGCGTGGTGTATTGCAGTTCGTGGGGTTGCAAAGAGTCACACACAAATGGCCAACTGAACAACAAAAACATTTAGTACTTATGAAGTACTATTACCCAGGCAAAATACTGAGTGAACAATAATGGAAAGATATTGTGCTAAGCAAAAAATTGCAGTCTAAAGCTATTACATTATTATAATATGAATCTAGAGTTGAGAGCACATAAATCTGTTTGGGACAGTTAGGTAATGCTTGTCCTATGACTTGAAGAATTTATCAAATGGATACTGAAGAAATATAGTGAGGAAGGAAAGGAACACAGAAAGCAGAGCCTTTGGAACTAGACAAATTTGGATGTAAGTCCTTGTTTTGCCACTTACTGTGATCTTTAGGTAAACAATAACCCTTCAGGGACTCTTTTCATTTCTTTTGAGATAATGCAGATGGCCATACCTAACGTAAGACTTTGCACATGGTAGGCACTCAGTAAGTATTATCCCCTCTCACCAACTTTGAGCCTCATAACAACCGTATAGATAGAACTGATGGTATTATCAATATTTTAAAGCTGAGGAAAGTAGGTTCATGGTTCATAAGGAAACTTGCTTAAGGTCCCACAGCTAGAAAGTTAGTGGCAGAGTAAGGCCTAGAACCTAGGTCTCCTGACAAAACTTTTCCCGCTATGCTGGAACAAGGATTCCAGCCTGTAAAGATGCTAATCATTAGAAACTGAAAGGTTTGTTTAGTTAATGCTTCCTTTCATGTGTGCATTGCACTCCCCATGCGTTTAATCGTTTATTCAGTCAATAAACATTTCTTGAACTTCTACTCAGTATCAGACATGTTACTGTGCACAGATAATACAGTGAAGGAAAAACAATATTTCCTTTTTCAGCTGAGTCCATCAGAGAAGCTGGCTTCATTCCAACAACTTCAATAAATAAATGTCATGCACTGGGACAATTAGGTGCTCTGGAATGTGTGGCAAGAAGACTTATTCTAATCTAGGAGGTCTGGGAAGTCCTGTGTGGGGAAGTAATATTTTTGTTGAGACCTAGGGAGTGAGCAGGAGTTATCTGGACAGAGAGAAGAGAACATTTTTCCAAACAGTGGGAGGTTTTGCAAAGATGTAAATGAGAACATAGTTATGGTCAAGGGACTGAAACTGACCCAGAATAGCAGGATCAGAGAGCCTGAGTGAAAGAATGGCCAGGGGTGACTTTGTAGAGTTTGGCAGAGATTAGGTTTTAGGGGGCTATACAAGCCATCTTAAAGAATATGGATTTTATTCAAGGGACAAAAGGTATTGCAGTTTCTACACTACATAAAAAAGTGTGGCTAGTAGGGAAATAGGGTCTGAAAACTGACTCATTCTGTGTTCTTCCCAGAAAGAAGAGGGTTACTACATTTTTTTCCAAATTTCTTATGAATGCTTGTATAGGCTTGCTGAGGTCCTAGTGGGAAAACCACCTAAAGTTTTAAACAGTAGAGTGATAGCTGATTTGCATCTTTCCATGTTTATTCTAGCTGTGCTATAGCTACTCTTAGAAACTAGGTGACACAATAATTCAAACTGGGCATAAGTGAGTCAGTGGTGGCTTAGATTAGGGCTTGTATCTGTGGAGGTGAAAAAAAGTGAGATGCTTAAAATCTAGACATTAAAGGATTTGTGATTGGCTATAGAAGTTAGAAGAGAAGAGTATGGGAGGTGACAAGGATACTCCTCACTCTCCTGGCTTGAGCAGGGAACAGCAGGAGTCTTTGGTACAATATCTAAGACTTAAGGTTGGGGGCGGGAGGAGAAGGGGACGACAGAGAATGAGATGGCTGGATGGTATCACCGACTCTGTGGACATGAGTTTGAGTGAACTCCGGGAGTTGGTGATGGACAGGGAGGCCTGGCGTGCTGTGATTCATGGGGTCGCGGAGAGTCGGACATGACTGAGTGACTGAACTGAACTGAACTGAACTGAATGTTGAGAGAAAGCTACTGGAGTCGTTACATGGTGGGAAGATGTCAAAATCAGCTGGAATAGAGGACACAATAAAAGCATTTAAAAGTCCTTCAGGGCCAGCAGGCATGGCATTATGCTTAAAGTAATGATAATTCTTTCTTTTTTCCTTGCTGGAAAAGCTGTATCCCTTTCAAATTTTCATGTTACTTCATAGGCCGTTGTATATTTCCATTTGGCTAAATTTGTTCTACAGGGACATTAGTTGTTACCTGACTTTAGTTTTAATTTAAAAGGGAAAAAAAGCACTGTAATTATGAAGAAGATTTGGCATGTGGGCACCTGATTCATTTCCCTGGGTGGCACCATGACTCACCCTCATAAAAGTAGTTTTGCTTTGAGCTGCCTGATGCCTTATCGGTTTTGAATTTTCTCTGCCCTGTGTGTGAACAATAAGATAAGTTTCTCTCATGGGTCATACACAGCTCTTCATCTCTACCATGAGTCAGATGTTTTGCATTTCAAAACATTATCCTGCCTACAATTTCCCTCTTTATAAATTATGCAGAAAACTTCTACCAACAACAGATTCTCATTTACTGACTTTTTAGATTTGTATCTGTAAAACATGTTCTGGTTGTTTTGCTATAATTTAGTGAACAGTTTTATGGCCAACAATAAGGTACTGTTTTATTTGTTTTATCACCATTGTCTAAACATCAAGGTGCCACATTAGATTAAAAACACAATCATCTGTAAGTAAATTCAAGCACTGGTGATTAAGTCACATGAAAATCTCTCTCTTGATTCTTTGTCTGTAGTCATATTAGGTTTCCTCCCTTTCACATTCAACCTCCTAGTATAAAGAGTTGTCTATACCTCCTGGATTCATTTTCTCATCTCTTTATCACTTCCCCAAAACTACTCTAATATTACACTGAAATCTCCTCAGTCTACAAGACTATTTCTTCCTAAAGGTAGTGGATAAAGTCTTGATCAAGATTAAGATCTCACTTGATTGATCTGCTACACTTAATCTATGAAACCCTCTTTGCATGGGGCTCTGTGACACCACACTCTCCTGGTCTTCCTTCTACCTCTCTTATGTCCATCTTGGTCTCCCTTTGGGAGCAGCTCTGTCACTGCCTACTCCTGGAAGGTAACTATTCTTCAAGGTTCTAAACTAAGTTCTTTTATCCTCTTACTATAAGGATTGCCTCTGGATCATCTCAGCCAATTTGTATGGCTCTATTGCTTAAACGTGAGCTGATGTTCCTCAAAGTTTTATCTCTAGGCCACACTGGGGTTCCAAACCTCTAAATTCATCTTTTTCCTTAACCTCTCCACTTTAGATGTCCCCTGGGTACTACAAAGATCAACACATCTGTTGACCTGTAATTTCCTGGGGCTTCCACAAAAGGTACCACAAACTGGCTGGCATAAAACAGTAGAATTTTATTCTCTTATAGTTCCATCTGCTAGAAATTTGAAAACAAGGTGTCAGTGGTCCACTCTACCCTTGAAGGCTCTTGGGAAGAATCCTTAGCCACATCAGCTTCCAGGAGTTCCCTGGCTTAAGGCATCATGACCACAATCTCTGTCCCCGACTTCTCATGGCTTTCTTCTCCATCTCTATGTCCTTTCTTCTTGCTATAAACACAGTCATTGGATTGGAGGTCCATACTCATTGCCCTTATTTGTTTTGTTTTTACGGGCTTCCCTGATAGCTCAGTTGGTAAAGAATCCTGCAATGCAGGAGACCTGGGTTCGATGCCTGGGTTGGGAAGATCCCCTGGAGAAGGGAAATGCTACCCACTCCAGTATTCTGGCCTGGAGTTTTGTTTTTAATTGTATCATAGGTTCATGGTGGTGGTGGTGGTAGTGGTGCTGGTTTAGTCGGTAAGTCGAGTCTGACTCTTGGGACCGCATGGATTGTAGCCTGCTAGGCTTCTCTGTCCATAGGATTCTCCAGGCAAGAATACTGGAGTGGGTTGCCTATTCCTTCTCCAGGGGATCTTCCCAACCCAGGAATTGAACCTAGGTCCATAATTATAGAGATTATGGCTTTCTACTATAATCCTTGGCACTTAGTACAGTGTGTGTAAATGAATTGTTGCCTAGTAAATATTTATTAAGGAGAAGGATGAAGAAAAGCAAATGAATTAATCAGCAAGAACTAATTTGAAAACTGATAAGCAAGCTAAAGTAATTTTAGTTGTGAATTTTTAAAATGTGGTCAAATGTAATTTTTCTAATCAATATACTAACAAAATAAGAATCAATCAAACCTTAAATTTTAAGTTCATTTAAAACCTTCTTCTATACTCCTGCAAAACTCCATGGTTTTCATAGATGCTGGAAAGCACACTTGTATTTCTCATTGTTTATTTTATACTGGGGTTCATTCCAGCCCTTCTTTGTTAATGAAAATGTTCCTGCTTTTGTTGACACTGTAGAATGTCACTGTTGTTGTTCAGTCACTCAGTCATATCTGACTCTTTGCCAGCCCTATGACAGCAGTATGCCAGACTTCCCTGTCTTCATTATCTCCCAGAGTTTACTCAAACTCATATCCATTGAGTTGGGGATGCCATCCAACCGTCTCATCCTCTATTGTCCCCTTCTCCTCCTGCCTTTAATCTTTCCCACCATCAGGGTCTTTTCCAGTGAGTCGGCTCTTCACATCAGGTGGCCAAAGTATTGGAGCTTCAGCTTCAGTATCAGTCCTTCCAATGAGTACTCAAGATTGATTTCCTTTAGGAATGACTGGTTTGATCTCCTTGCAGTCCAAGAGTCTTCAACACCACAGTTCAAAATCACCAATTCTTTGGTGCTCAGCCTTCTTTATGGTCTAACTCTCACATCTGTACATGATTACTAGAAACATGATAGCTTTGACTAGGCAGACCTTTGTCAGTAAAGTAATGTCTCTACTTTTTAATACACTGTCTAGGTTTGTCATAGCTTTCCTTCCAAGGAGCAAGTGTCTTTTAATTTCATGGCTGCAGTTACCATCCACAATGATTTTGGAGTCCAAGAAAATAAAGTCTGTCACTGTTTCCATTGTTTCCCCATCTATTTGCCATGAAGGGATGGAACTGGATGCCATGATCTTAGTTTTCTGAATGTTGAGTTTTAAGCCAGCTTTTTCACTCTCCTCTTTCACCTTCATCAAGAGATTCTTTAGTTCCTCTTCACTTTTAGACCTAAGGCTTGTATCATCTGCATTGGTGAGATTATTGATATTTCTCCAAGCAGTCTTGATTCCAGCTTGTGCTTCATCCATCCTGGCATTTCACATGTTGTACTCTGAATGGAAGTTAAATAACCAAGGTGGCATTATACAGCCTTGACATACTCCTTTCCCAATATTGAGCCAGTCCATTGTTCCTTGCTTCTTAAATATTTCTTGAACATATCTCCAAAAAGGACAAGGTTAAGCAATTACTACGCATTCTAATTACAAAAACAGAAATAAAGGAAAAATGTATATGCTAATAAGTATCTCTAGATATCAGCCTGAAAGAATGAAAGTACCATTTGTAATTTATATCTGCTTACTTTTGCAAAACATTTAGGTCTCTGTATGTATATAACTGGTGAAAGTTCTGATTGAATATTTAGGCAACCAAGAAGTTAAAAAGGATCAGACATGCAAGTTTGTATCTATTTTGCTGGCATTAATAAATTTTCTCCCATGGGAGGATCTGTGGTTTGTGTTTGTAATTATTGAAAATGCCCTAGGTCGAACTAAATCAGACTAGGTCATATAGATGTTGATGAGAAGAGATGTAAAAGTGCCTCACTTTCCTACAGCATTCATTATGTAGGAGAATAATGATTACTTTAGGGAGTTCTGTTCTTTACAAGAAGGCAAGTCCTCAAAAGAAATTCTGTCTTGGTATTTTGCTCTACCTTGTATTAGTGCTGCTTGATGATATTAAATTCACATAACTTTCAGAACACATAATTATAATATTCACTAATTAAACAGAAAAGTCTACCAAATTAGATACAGTCAGGAAAGTGTCTTGATACAACACAGTGAGTCTGTTAAGATTTATTGTCATTAAATTACCCTAAGTAGACACTAGTATTCACAGCTTAGTATTTATTATTATTCATTTATTTTTAGTTCATTTTGACAAATTCAAGGCAGAAAGTTCTAGCCTTTCTGTATTGTGTGGGGGCCTCTAGGTACTTATGTAATGACTTCTGAAAGCTTATGTAGCCTTTATCTTCACTCAACAAGATTCGTTTTTGAATCCTGAGTAATTTTAGAGTAGAAAAAACAGTTTCCTTCATTTCAGTGATAAAATTTGTCATTTTCAACTAGATTTTTTAGATATATCATCTCTATTATTAAGAAATGCTTTACATCTTTTGCATTTATTAACTCATTTAATCCTCATGACAATAGTAGGTACTATTAACACCTGTGATTTACAGATGGAGAACTAAAGCACAGAACCTTTAACTGACTTACCCACATTCATATGGCTAGACAAGAGTTGAGCTGGAATTTGCTTACATATATTCTGACTCATGGAGAAGGCAATGGCAAGCCACTCCAGTACTCTTGCCTGGAAAATCCCATGGATGGACGAGCCTGGTGGGTTGCAGTCCATGGGGTTGCTAGGGGTCAGACACGACTGAGCGACTTCACTTTCACTTTTCACTTTTATGCATTGGAGAAGGAAATGGCAACCCACTCCAGTGTTCTTGCCTGGAGAATTCCAGGGACAGGGGAGCCTGGTGGGCTTCCATCTATGGGGTCACACAGAGTCGGACATGACTGAAGTGACTTAGCAGCAGTAGTAGCAGCAGCATTCTGACTCTGGGCCTATGCTCTTAGCTTACTATCCTGCCTCTCAGAAATCTTATTATATCTTATTTGTAATATGCTTTAGAAAGTACATGCGATTTTTGTTTATTACAATCATTATTAATTCACATACTTATTAATTCACATCCCTTATATCAAAATTCTAAATAGCGTAAATGGATCTAGGGAAACAAACCTTTCCTTTCTCTGAGTCTGCCAAATACTGGCAGTATTGGAGTAGGAAGCAGCTACTTTACAGAACTACTTTTTCCTTTATTCAACCCACATTTAGGGGACATTTCTTATGCTTCAATCACCGTTAGGGACTGGTGTAAAGACATGAAATTCTCAGTCCTTACCTAAAAGGAATTAGAAGTCCAGTAAGTTTTCCTTAAAGGAGAGACAAAATGGTTTTAGCTTGTTGCTGACAGACTGAAGGGAAGACATGTCTGATAGTTTAAAGAGATAAGATACTCTTCTAGCTCTCTGATGAAATGCCATCACTTCTATCCAAGTCCCTCTAATGCATATACCATCCTGCTGACACATGATTTTTTTCTTAAAGATATCCCTACGGATTGTCACCAGGTAGATCCTAGAACTAAGATAGGCAGTTATGTGTCAGACATCATGCAAGGGTCTTTCCCATGTACTAACTCATTCAATTTAATCCATATACTAATTCTGTCTTATAGTATTGTCACCAATTAACATAAGGGAGAACAAAAGAATTAAGTAACTTTCCATGGCTTGTAGAATAAAATAATAATTCTAGAAAAGAATTCAAACCTATTTTGACCTCAAATTTAGAGCTCCCAGTGGCAATTCGCTAATTTTTGTGTGCGTGGGTATACTTTATGCACAGGCCCAAATACAGCTGAGTAATGAAGGTTCGTAATCTACAACTGTGTTCTCCTATTTTTTAAAAATGGAATTATACCTAAAATGTCTTTTGCACTTAGAAGATATGTTTCAGTTACAATTATTGTGCAACAAGTCACTCTAAAACTTAGATTAAGACCACAGGGATTATTACATTATCTTACAATTTCCATGGCTCAGGGATTCAGGACAGTCTTTGCAGGTTGGCATTGTGTCAAGGTCCCTTATGCAGTTGTAGTCAGATGGTTGCTAGAGTTCAAACAGTGTTGATATACAGAACATTTCTTTATTTTAGGTAGCCCCTGGGCTTCTTCATTAGGTCTTCCTGTATGAGCTATCTTGAAGATTCCTCAAAGCTTGTTGGTCTTAGAGCAGTTGAACTACTTGTTTTGGTGATGCAGGGCTCCATTTCTTGTATTCCAGTTGCAAGGTGTATATAGCATTGCTTTTCTGACTTAGCCTCAGAAGTCAAAGAGTATTACTTCCACCAAACTGTATTTGTTACAAGGGAGTGACACAAACCCAGATCAATGGAAAGAAAATTGGACTTTACTTCATAATGGGGGAGTGACAAGATTCTGGATGAAAATATTGGATTGAGATGTAGTTACGGCTATCTCTATAAAACAGCCTTCTGCAGTTCCTCCTCCAGCCCAGTAATTCACATCCCTCCCATAGGCAAAATATGCTGACCTCTCCCTAAGATCCCTCAGAAGCTTCATGTCATTCAGCATTAGTTTCAGGTTTGAAGTTTACCATCTAAATTTAGTTCAGGTGCAAATATCATTTGATAACACTTACACGTGTAATCTAAAATTAAAAATGATACAAATGAACTTATATACAAAACACAAATATACAAACAGACCCACAGACATAGGAAACAAACTTATGGTTACCAAAGGGGAAAGCCAGGAGAGGGATAAATTGGGTGTTTGGGATTAATATGTGTGTCCTACTATGTATAAAACAGATAACCAACAAGGACGTACTGTATAGCACAGGGGACTATACTCAATATTTTGTAATAACCTATTTAGAAAAAAAAATCTGAAACAGAATATATATATATGTATGTGTGTATGTATATACATATATTTATATATGACTATAACTGAATCACTTTGCTATAACCTGAAACCAACACATTGTAAATCAGCTCTACTCCAATAAAAAAGAGCGAGCTACTCAGCAAAATTTCACTACTAAGTTTGCAGGAATAAATTATAATTTCTTCTTAGGCTTTTATGTAATTAAATTTGTTGCTAACATTTCTGCACAAATTGTGAATTCCATATTACATTTTTCATAAATGTGGTAAAAATAATTAGTTAAGTCCAAGTAGTTTATTCTCCTTGGTAAGGTGCCTTAACCAAAGCATTGAGTACTACTCCTGTACTCCTCTTGGTTTGGAATCCTGTGAATTAATGGGACAGATTATCCACCACCCACAAATTCATACTAAAATGATTGCACAAGTATCAGCTAATCATAATAGACACTTCCATTTAATATAAAGATGGCAAAGTATAGGCACAAAACAGTTATCAGTCCACAAATATTCTGAATTCCAGCCAGGTACATGTTGCTGGATCTGTGAGTAGGGCCCAGTTCTATACTCTGAGAAGTATTCTCCATGGCTTGGCTCTGCCCTCTGGGGTTTTATCCTCTCTGAGTCATCCTTCCTTTTTATAATAAGTGACTCAGATATAAAGCTAGATAATATCAGTTTGATTTCTGTCAACAGTATGACAGTAGGACAATGAAAAATTTCCTTTTATCCTGTTATATTTTTGTCCCAGTGTTTCCACCAATACAATTCTTTAAAACTTTGTGGATTTTCTATGAATCTCATTGAGTTTCATTTTACTAGACAAACCTACAGTTACAGATCTGTTCAGGATTATCCATTTTCTATTTTGGATTACTTGTGAGTCTGTTGAGGGCAACCACTCTTAAGATACTTAGAAGCCCTATATTGTCCAACAAAGAGGACCTGCAAGGCAAGACTTTAAGATCCTTAGAGAGCCTTTGTACGTTTTAGGTATTCTGTGAGGTATAGCCTTGGAGCTTTCTGAAGTCTTCTCAAATGATCTTACAGTCTCATACTAGATTTGATCTTTGGCTTCAGGCTGTTTCTTAATGAGAGGATTGTTTGCCATGCAAGAGACTGGGAATGGCCTCTCCATGTTCCATTGTATAAATGGAAGTTACATTGCTTTTTCTAACCTAGCTGCTGCTGCTTCTGCTGCTCAGTCGCTTCAGTCATGCCCAACTCTGTGCAACCCCATAGACGGTAGCCCACCAGGCTCCCCTGTCCCTGGGATTCTCCAGGCAAGAACACTGGAGTGGGTTGCCATTTCCTTCTGCAATGCATGCAAGTGAAAAGTGAAAGTGAAGTCGCTCAGTTGTGTCCGACTCTTAGCGACCCCATGGACTGCAGCCCACCAGGCTCGTCCATCCACGGGATTTTCCAGGCAAGAGTACTGGAGCTAGGGAAGTCTTATTCTATCACTGTAAGCCAGTCACAAACTTGTCCCAATTTAAGAGGACTAAAAATAGATTGTACTTCTTAATGGGAGCATTGCAACATCCTAGAAGAACATGTGAATTGGGAAATATCATTGTAACCATTTTTGGAAAATACAGTCTATCTCAAAACATCACTGTAATATGATGAAACATTTTAAAACAAAGTTACTAGTACTTAAACATGCAAATACTTACTTCCTTGGGAAGATACTTGCTTTTTCCTAAAAGTTTGCCTTTGTGTAAATAGTTTTTAACGTAACCATTGGAGTTGCTTTAGAAAATCTTGAAAAGATTTATTATGGCTGTATACTGTATACTACTATAACTATTTGTTGACAAAGAACGTGTTTATGATGTCTTAATTATCTTTGAACTATTTAAGTCTCCAGACTCTGGAAATTTTACCGATGCTCTCTTCGGATCCCAGGGAACAGGACAGTCTAGTGTTTTCCTCAAGCGTTTCTTTGAAAACTACCAGCCTTGCCAAAGCCAGAGTATAATAGAAAGTGTACTTTTAGAGTGATATTCTAAAGAACAATGACAAAGTGTCTCAATCGTTCACCACTTCAATTAAGTCAAAGTTAAGTACAGATATATGTGTGGGTGGTGTGTATAAGGTGAAGGATGTCTTAGACTAAATGAACATGTAAATTTCTTTTTTGAAACAGTGTCCGTGATTTGATCACCTAACATAAAGCTGGACTGGATTTCAGGAGTATGTTTCCTGGACAAACTGCAGTGAGCTAGTGTGTGACTTCCTTAAAGCCTTTACAACTTCATTTTAATTTTCTGAAAAGTTAATTTTTGTCAAGAAATATTTGTTGTATATCTTCTATTTACAAGGCACCCCTGTTCAGTTAAGTATTAAAGCAATTTTTAATCATGATATGACTCATTGTAGAAAAGTAGCATTAGACCATGTAATTTACTTTTGTAGAGAGTATTTCTAAGATTATACACTGGATCTGAACTTAGTAACTTACTTCTGAGAGGTCCTGTTACTAATACACTTGCAAGTACAAAGCAATAATCAGAATTCCTCTTCTCAGTAGATTTCCCTAACAAAATATTTTGAGTTTTTCATCTCTTACTCTTTCCATAGCCCCCCAAGTAAAAGCACTGTCTGAAAATCCCCAAAATGTACTTGGAATTAAAAAGACTATACAACTGCCCTTCAGAACAGCCATTTATTTGTGGTTAAAAGCTATACTCACTTGAGAGTGCACCAGAATCCAGGAGGAAAGCACATAAAATTCCCAGATTGTTGAATTTTATGCTAAGAGATTGAAATCAACATTTTAAATGTCATTCTACTTATGCAATTATTTTTTCAGAGCCTCAAAGTTTGGGATAAACTTGTTTTTTTTTTTCCATATGCATTAAGATCTGATGAATGGCTGAGGTCATTCATCAGATCTTAATACATATTAAAAACTTTGTCAAAAAAGAAAAATTTTCTATTAAGTAAAATACCAAAGTTCAGAAGTTTCTTTTTGTATGGAAAGTGGTTTGACAATCAGTGTATTCATCTGTCATTTTTCTAATTCTGTGGTTGAGAGCATACGAAATTCCTTCTTTTAAAGTTTGTCTTTAGTTGTATTTCTTATATTAGTTCCATGTGACAGTATTCCATATTCTAGTTCTTCATTTTCTTGGTATCTTTTACTGCGAACACCTAAGGATTTAGAGGAAGAGGAGGAAATCAAGTTTCTCTTCTTATGCCATAGCATTTATTCAGTTTTATCTCTCCTAATTATACCTCTCCTCAGCAGTCACATATGAAAAACAACATTTTCTAGTCATTTTACTGAAAATAATTCCAAAGTTTAAAGAGTTAACCACAAAGTTCATCTTGGTCCCATTTAGGAGCTATCATATTTAAAGCTTAGTTTATTTACCTTTGAGTTTTAGTTCATTTGACCTTTGTAAAACAAAATAATTGTATATGTGATTTTTCACTATTTTGGGAAATTGCCATTTAGGATTTAGGAATTATGACATACTTACTATTAATAACAATAATCTCTTTTACTGAGTTTTTATTGTGGATGAATCACCAGGTTAAGTGCATTGTGTTATCTCACCTTTCCAAGAATCCTAGGAGGTAGACCATACCAAAATCAACATTTCATGCTGTAGGCCTGAGATTAGCACAACATTGTAAATCAATTATACCCCAAAACAAGTTATTTTTTTAAAATCAACATTTCACAGATGAGGAAACTTTCCCAGGTCAATGGTAAGAAGTGGTAGATCTGATTGTTGAGCTTAGATTTGTCAGGTTCTGAAACCAGTGCCTTTAAACACAATGAAATACACCAGTGGTTCTCACCTGGGGGTGATGGCAATAGAACATATTGCTAATGGTATCTAGTAGATACAGATCAGGGATGCTGAAAAACATCCTACAGTGCAAAGGACAACCATCCACACCAAAGAATTATCCAGCTCGAAATGTCGATAGTGTAAAGACTGAGAAACCCTGATTGACCCAAACATTTTCTATATCAGCTAATGGATTATCCTGAATCTAAATTTGTTTACCATGTAGTCTTCAAGATAGAGCCTATCCAAATTTATAGACTCCGGGTGAACTTGAATTCATTGACTCTGGAAAATATTGTGAAGTGGCCATCCTTATTGTCTGACAACAGAAAATATACTTACAAAAATTTACAAATATTTGAGCTGCTATTTAATCAAAGACAAGAAGCCAAGTTGTATTTAATTTACATTTGAAGCCCATAAATAACAAAATGTAACATATCAGAAAGACAAAAAAGGTGTGTGAATTTATATCTTTTAAGATGGAGTTAAGAAAGTTTCCATTGCTGTAATTTGTTCAGCTAGAAAAGCACTTTTTTCCCATTGATTTATGAATTTCCCAGGACCCTTTATACTTGTGTAAATCATATGTTAAGTTCTAGATATTCCAACAAAAAATCTCAATCAGCATTTTCTTTGAATTAAAACACCCCAGTCCAAATCAGAATCACGAGCGCAGAAAGGATATGAACTCGCAACATTATGTACACCCGACCCCCTCAGCAAGCACACCAGTTAGCGTCACTGGAAACAGTGGATTCATTCACATCCTGGCTTAGTCTTCTTATCTCAGAGGACCAGAGGCCTAGACAGTTTCTGGACAAACTCCTTCTTTCTCTACTAGGTTGTAGAAAGTCTCTATTCTTTAATCCAGTCCATCCACCTTTGATCAAAGCTACAGTTTTCCTTCTAAGTTCTCTGCGTCACTAAAGAGACTTAGGTCCTCGGTCTAGATGTATCAGAGTTGTAACGCTGTAAGCAACAGACATCAGGAGGATCAAAACACAAAGTTTCCAAAGAGCAACTAGGGCTATCTAGGGAGCAGAGACAGGGTGCTGATGTCTATGGTGGCTGATGACAAGGTCTCTTCAAAACACTGTTGTAGAGGTCAATCAATCTGAAAATGGTTTAATCGATGTGTCCCTCAATTAAAATTTGTGAATCCTTCCATGGAGTATCTGATTTGTCTGGGTTGGCCAGGGGAGGACATAGCACTGTGGTTGAGTCTCACTCATACAGTAGGGAAGGGATAGTTTCTCAGAGAAAAATCATGATGTTGTTACCAGATAAAGGTAGATTCTATATATACTATAGTATAATTTGCCATATATAATATAGCAAAAATATAATAGTAGGTATCCCCTACACTCCTATTTCTTATTTCCCTCTCCCAATTATCTTGAAATGCTGAGGAATATATTTATGCATCTTCCAGTTTCCATACTATACCTCTGGATGCCTGTACTAACTCCTTACTATCACATTACATAATGGCCTATCCTGCCCTCCCCTTAAGTAACCCCATACTTCCTTTTCCACACTAGTAGGAAAGCACACTACCACCTCCTCTTGGAAATCCAAGGATATGAATTGGATACACGTAAAACCTGCAAAATGAGGATGAAGCTATACCTGAAATGTACTAGTTGTCTTCCAAGATATTTAGAAGGTGGTTTTCACACCATGTTTCATGGTACTTCAGAATTCAGTGCTGTATCTATAAGAATTGTATTTGCTTTCAATACAGGCCCTTACAGTTATATCCTTGACTGAGTTCAATATCATCCAGAAATTAGGGAATTAAAGCAGGAAAGAGTGCAGCCCTGCATAACCATAGAAGGCTCACATCATGAAGGAATGCAAACATTCAAATATTCTGATGAAACATGATTCTTATTTCAAAATAACCACTAAAATGGAAAACAACAACAACAACTAAAGGAAATGATGGTACATCTGAAACTCTAGCCATGGTACCAACAGAGATAGGTTAAAACCTGAGAAAGCCTGACACAGTGTACTTTTGCAGTAATATCTTATGCAGAGCAAAAATTGTCACATATAAAAATAATGTGAATGTATGTATGCATGTAGGGATGAAGTAGAGAAGGAAACTAATATGTAGCAATTTTTCCATGTATGGTAAAACTGTTTAACAGCCTTGTTTAGGATTTGAAATGATGGGAAAACATATCACAAAATACCATTTACAAAGAAAGGAATTTTTAAAAGCAGAGACAGTAATGAAACATTTTCTCTATGTAAACATCTTATTCTTCACTGAAATCACAAACAGCTGCAGAATATTCTGACTAATTACAACTGAATCATAAGAAGCACAGCATGATAACAACCCTAAGTGGGATCAGTATGGTGCAAGTTGATTTTAAATCCTCAAGTTCTATGTAATTCAGGTTTTATTCACACTTGGGTCATCAATTGTAAAGAGATAATACTAGCGTTAATTTGGGTCATTTGCTAATGTAGCTAAATGTTTTTAGCACTGCAGAATATTTTAAGCATTAGTAAACCATTATTAATTGAGATGCCACTTATTAAGAATTTATGATTATTATATACTGGTGGAATTTACTTCTGCATTATCAGTGGAAATGGAAAATAGTTTTCAGAGAAAATTTTGTTTTCAAGTTGTTGTTGTCAGTCCCAAAGTCATGTCTGACTCTGTGACCCCAGGGACTGCAGCACGCCAGACTTCCCTGTCCTTCACTATTTCCCAGAGTTTGTTCAAATTCATGTCCATTGAGTCAGTGATGCTGTCTAACCATCTCATCCTCTGCTAGGGCTATTTTCAGGCACCAATTTGGTGCCTATAAGAACAGATCTTACACAGATCTGTCCTCTGTGTAAGAAATTATAAAACTGAAGATTTTGGAGGGTCCTTGCAGATGAGGGTGTATACTAGAAGTGTAAATTTACTTACCTAATAAATGGGCTAGTAAGTCAAGTGTCCAGGACTTCCTATGAGTCCAATTCTTGTAATATATATAAAGACAATACACAGTACAAAATGTCACCTTGAGCACATATGTGCCTAGAGAAGGACAAATAGAATTAAAAGCTGGAAAACAAGCCAAAATCCCATATAACTAAGAGGTAGATTAGAATATAAAGGCTCTAAATGCCAAACAGAGTGAACTAACTCTGAAAACGAGCTGTATTTTCACAAAGAATAACTTCATCCACCTTCTGGTTTTCCCTGGAATCCAAAACAAGAAACTGTATTCCAAAATGTGGAGATGATAGAGAATTTTGATGCACAGTTTATCCTTATCACTTAGAATCTTCTTTTTCACCTTAACTTCAGTAGCGTGCATCTAAGTACTTTTAAGTCTCTTCTTCAACCTTAGACTTAGTTATATTCCAATACTTAAGTTATTTTAATGTATATCCCCTTCAAGATACTGATAGATTATAGTCATTTTTAAAAGTCACTTAAATTTTATGAGTCTTGATATCTTACCGATAGTTTTAACAGGTAATTAAATTCCAGATCTGTGAAATTTTCTACCAGTCAATTAAAGTAATATTTCCTTTTCACCCTGAAACTAGTGTGTAATGGGCCCAGATACTTATTAACAAACCATGAAGTTCCGCTCAGAGGGCAAAAACTTTCTGGAACTGAGAAAGTGATCTGTAACTATGTGATTTTAAAATAATTTGTTGACTATCTGCTGCTTGTCTTTTAAAGATATTCTCAGAACTCATTTGGGTCTATTGGCCTTCCTAGGTTTCTGTCTAGTTAGATATATATATATATATATATATATATCTCCTTTACTTGACTCTCAGCCTAAATCCTTCTTGTGAATGTACTTCTCAGTGACAATTGCTTCCCCTCTGATTTCCTAGTTGTCCCCATCACCATGTACCATAAACCATAACAGAAATAGCTGAGGTAGACTCTCCCCTGCCAATACCACTTAAACCACCTATTTCTGTTCAGTCATGACCAAATGGTCTAGATCCATAGATCTCAGTCTACTTGGCTGCATTGTCAGCACCAAAATCTGAAACAGCTCCCCAGAGCCTTTTTGGCTGTAGAAGGTAAATCCAGTGCCACCCTCACATCTCTGTCTCAGCTGCCTCAGACTAAGTAGTTTTTTGTGCTTCTGTAGTCTAAGAATGGAGGAGCCTGGTAGGCTGCAGTCCGTGGGGTTGCTAAGGGTCGGACACGACTGAGTGACTTCACTTTCACTTTTCGCTTTCACACATTGGAGAAGGAAATGGCACAACTCACTCCAGTGTTCTTGCCTGGAGAATCCCAGGGACGGGGCAGCCTGGTGGGCTGTAGTCTGTGGGGTCACACAGAGTCGGACATGACTGAAGTGACTTAGCAGCAGTAGCAGCAGCAGTCTAAGAATAGATTAATCCCTACACACGCATGTTCTTTGTGTTCAGCCATATCCCATCCTATATTTGCACTGTATCTTAACTACATTTTTATTACAAAAAGTTTCAAACAAAAAAGTAGAAAAAATATGCAATTGAACAGGTGCCCACTACCCAACAACCTATAATCAGCAGTTTGACATTTGCTATGTTTGCTTTACTTGTCATCTATCTATCATCCATTCATCTTTCTACCTATTTTGCTGAATCATTTGAAAATGAACTTTAGGTATGTTACTCCTAAATATTTCACTGTACATATAGAAAAAGGACATTCTGCTACAGAACCACATTATTTCATACCTAGGAGAATTAATGATAATTTCTTATTGATATTTAATCCACTTATCTAACCTATCAATCTACCTGATTTACCCATTTTCCCCCAAAATGCCCATGCAGCTGCTTTTATGAGCCAGGGTTTAATAAAAGTTTATATATTTCATTTGATTGTTGCTGCTGCTGCTGCTAAGTCACTTCAGTCGTGTCCGACTCTGTGTGACCCCGTAGACGGAAGCCCACCAGGCTCCCCCGTCCCTGGGATTCTCCAGGCAAGAACACCAGTTGTTACATGACTTTAATTTCTTTTGGCCTAGAGAAGTCTTCCAACATCATTTTCTTCCCCATGATAGTGACTTTTATGAGATTAAATAAAATAGCCCACATTCTGCATTTGTCTGATTGCTTTCTTATTGAGTTTTTAACTTGTTCCTTTACACTCAATATTCCTTATAACCTGGAAATTAGATCTAAACTCTTGGTTATATTCAGGTTATGTATTTTTTATAGGAATATTTTATAGGTGATTCTGAGCACCTTATAACACATCACTTCAGGAGGTATACAATATTGGATATCCCCTCTGTTGGTCACAGAAATTCAACCTCTTTTGGGGGGTCACCACCAGATCTTGCCACTGTTAAAGTGTATTTTTTCCCTTTGTAGTTAGTGAGTGAATTGTGGTGTGAGTGAACATGGGGAATAACACCATGAATTTCCCAATGGTATTTCACATAAAAGTTTATCATTCTTTGATAATTTTTTAAGGGAGAAATCATTTCATTGGGGTTACAAACTTGTGATTCTTTCATAATATTATTCCTTGTACATTTATTGGTAATTAATCTTCTATAAAGAGCTTTCTATAATAAAGTGGGTATGGGAAACAGCTTCACCCCCAAAGGCAAATAAATTCTTAATTATTTTTAATTATCAATTTTTAAACTAAAAATTTGATAATAAAGTAAAAAATTGGTAATTAATATTAATCAATATAGATTTAAGGGACTAGATCTGATTGACAAAATGCCTGATAAACTATGGATGGTGGTTTATGTAGAGGAGACAGGGATCAAGACCATTCCCAAGAAAAGAAATGCAAAAAAAAGCAAAATGGCTGTCTGGGAAGGCCTTACAAATAGCTGTGAAAAGAAGAGAAGCAAAAAGCAAAGGAGAAATTGAAAGATATACCCATTTGAATGCAGAGTTCCAAAGATTAGCAAGGAGAGATAAGAAAGCCTTCCTCACCAATCAATACAAAGAAATAGATGAAAACAACAGAATGGGAAAGACTAGAGATCTTTTCAAGAAAATTAGAGATACCAAGGGAAACTTTCATGCAAAGATGGGCTCGATAAAGGACAGAAATAGTATGGACCTAACAGAAGCAGAAGATATTAAGAAGAGGTGGCAAGAATACACAGAAGAACTGTAAAAAAAGATCTTCATGACCCAGATAATCACGATGGTGTGATCACTCACCTAGACCCAGACATCCTGAAATGTGAAGTCAAGTGGACCTTAGGAAGCATCACTACAAACAAAGCTAGTGGAGGTGATGGAATTTCAGTTGAGCTATTTCAGATCCTGAAAGATGATGCTGTGAAAGTGCTGCACTCAATATGAAAGCAAATTTTGAAAACTCAGCAGTGGCCACAGGACTGGAAAAGGTCAGTTTTCATTCCAATCCCAAAAAAAGACACTGCCAAAGAACGTTCAAACTACCGCACAATTGCACTCATCTCACACGCTAGTAAAGTCATGCTCAAAATTCTCCAAGCCAGGCTTCAGCAATACGTGAACCGTGAACTTCCAGATGTTCAAGCAGGTTTTAGAAAAGTCAGAGAAACCAGAGATCAAATTGCCAACATCCGCTGGATCATCGAAAAAGCCAGAGAGTTCCAGAAAAACATCTATTTCTGCTTTATTGACTATGCCAAAGCCTTTGACTGTGTGGATGACAATAAACTGTGGAAAATCTGAAAGAGACGGGAATACCAGACTACCTGACCTGCCTCTTGACAAACCTGTATGCAGGTCAGGAAGCAACAGTTAGAACTGGACATGGAACAACAGACTGGTTCCAAATAGGAAAAGGAGTCCGTCAAGGCTGTATATTGTTGCCCTGCTTATTTAACTTCTATGCAGAGTACATCATGAGAAATGCTGGGCTGGAAGAAGCACAAGCTAGAATCAAGATTGCCAAGAGAAATATATGCAGATATGCAGGTGACACCACCCTTATGGCTGAAAGTGAAGAGGAACTAAAGAGCCTCTTGATGAAAGTTAAAGAGGAGAGTGAAAAAGTTGGCTTGAGGCTCAACATTCAGAAAACTAAGGTCATGGCATCTGGTCCCATCACTTCATGGGAAATAGATGAGGAAACAGTAGAATCAATGTCAGACTTTATTTTTTTGGGCTCCAAAATCACTGTGGATGCTGATTGCAGCCATGAAATTAAGATGTTTGCTCCTTGGAAAGAAAGTTATAACCAACCTAGAAAGCATATAAAAGAGCAGAGATATTATGTTGCCAACAAAGGTCTGTCTAGTCAAGGCTATGGTTTTTCCAGTAGTCATGTATGGATGTGAGAGTTGGACTGTGAAGAAAGCTGAGCGCTGAAGAATTGATGCTTTTGAACTGTGGTGCTGGAGAAGACTCTTGAGAGTCCCTTGGACTGCAAGCAGATCCAACCAGTCCATCCTAATGGAGACCAGTCCTGGGTGTTCATTGAAAGGACTGATGCTGAGGATGAAACGCCAATCCTTTGGCCACCTCATGCAAAGAGTTGACTCACTGGAAAAGACCCTGATGCTGGGAGGGATTAGGGGCAGGAGGAGAAGGGAATGACAGAGGACGAGATGACTGGATGGCATCACCTACTCGATGCACATGAGTTTGGGTGAACTCTGGGAGTTGGTGATGGACAGGGAGGCCTGGAGTGCTGTGATTCATGGGGTCGCAAAGAGTTGGACATGACTGAGCAACTGAACTTAGCTGAACTGAATGTAAATGTTAATTTTTTATCCAGTACATCATCTATTTATTTATTTATTATTTACTTTTTTATTTTATTTTTTTTTTATTGGAGGCTAATTACTTTACAATATTATATTGGATGGTTTTGCCTTACACTGACATGAATCCACCCGGGGTGTACATGTGTTCCCCTTCTAGAACCCCCCTCCCACCTCCCTCCTCCCCATATCCTCCCTCAGGTTCATCCCCAAGCACCAGCCCGGAGCATCCTGTATCATGAATCGAACCTGGACTGGTGATTTGTTTCACATATGGTAATATACATGTTTCAATGCCATTCTCCCAAATCATCCTACCCTCACCCTCTCCAACAGAGTCCCAAAGACTGTTCTATACACCTGTGTCTCTTTTGCTGTCTCGTATACAGGGTTATCATTTGCATCTTTCTAAATTCCATATATATGTGTTAGTATATTGTATTGGTGTTTTTCTTTCTGGCTTACTTCACTCTGTATAATAGGCTCTAGTTTCATCCACCTCATTAGAACTGGTTCAAATGCGTTCTTTTTAATGGCTGAGTAATACTAAATTGTGTATATGTACCAAAGCTTTCTTATCCATTCATCTGCAGATGGACATCTAGGTTGCTTCCATGTTCTGGCTATTATAAACAGTGCTGCAATGAAGATTGGAGTACATGTGTCTCTTTCAATTCTGGTTTCCTCGGTATGTATGCCCAGAAGTGCAATTGCTGGCTCATATGGCAGTTCTATTTCCAGTTTTTTGAGGAATCTCCACACTGTTCTCCATAGTGGCTGTACTAGTTTGCATTCCCACCAACAGTGTAAGAGGGTTCCCTTTTTCTTCACATCCTCTCCAGCATTTATTGCATGTAGACTTTCGGGTAGCAGCCATTCTGACTGGTGTGAAATGGTATCTCATTGTGGTTTTGATTTGTATTTCTCTGATTATGAGGGATGTTGAGCATTTTTTCATGTGTTTGTTAGCCATCTTTGTGTCTTCTTTGGAGAAATATCTGTTTAGTTCTTTGGCCCATGTTTTGATTGGGTCATTTATTTTTCTGGAATTGAGCAGCAGGAGCTGCTTGTATATTTTGGAGATTAATCTTTTTATCAGTTGCTTCATTTGCTATTATTTTCTCCCATTCTGAAGGCTGTCTTTTCACCTTGCTTACAGTTTCCTTTGCTGTGCAGAAGCTTTTGATTTTAATTAGGTCCCATTTGTTTATTTTTGCTTTTATTTCCAACATTCTGGGAGGTGGGTCTTGGAGGATCCTGCTGTGACTTATTTCAGAGAGTGTTTTCCCTGTGTTCTCCTCTAGGAGTTTTATAGTTTCAGGTCTTACATTTAGTTCTCTAATCCATTATGACTTTATTTTTGTGTATGGTGTTAGGAAGTGTTCTAGTTTCATTCTTCTACAAGTGGCTGACCAGTTTTCCCAGCACCACTTGTTGAAGAGACTGTCTTTTATCCATTTTATATTCTTGCCTCCTTTGTCAAAGATAAGGTGTCCATAGGTGGGTGGATTTATCTCTGGGCTTTCTATTTTGTTCCATTGATCTATATTTCCGTCTTTATGCCAGTACCATACTGTCTTGATGACTGTGACTTTGTAGTAGAGCCTGAAGTCCGGCAGGTTGATTCCCCCAGTTCCATTCTTCCTCAATTTGCTTTGGCTATTCGAGGTTTTTTGTATTTCCATACGAATTGTGAGATTATTTGTTCTAGCTCTGTGAAAAATATCGTTGATAGCTTGATAGGCTTTGCCTTGAATGCATAAATTACTTTGGGTAGGATACTCATTTTCACAATATTTATGCTTCCAATCCATGATACGGTATATTTCTCCATCTATAAGTGTCCTCCTTGATTACTTTCACCAGTGCTTTATAGCTTTCTATGTACAAGTCTTTTGTTTCTTTTAGTTCAGTTCAGTTCAGTACACTAACTCAGTTGTGTCTGACTCTTTGCGACCCCATGAAACACAGCACGCCAGGGTTCCTGTCCATCACCAACTCCTGGAGTTCACTCAAACTCATGTCCATCGAGTTGGTGATGCCATCCATCCATCTCAATCTCTGTCGACCCATCTCCTCCTGCCCCCAATCCCTCCCAGCATCAGAGTCTTTTCCAGTGAGTCACCTCATCGCATGAGGTGGCCAAAGTATTGGAGTTTCAGCTTTAGCATCAGTCTTTCCAATGAACACCCAGGATTGATCTCCTTTAGAATGGACTGGTTGGATCTGCTTGTAGTCCAAGGGACTCTCAAGAGTCTTCTCCAAAACCACAGTTCAAAAGCATCAATTCTTCGGCACTCAGCTTTCTTCACAGTCCAACTCTCAAATCCATACATGACCACGGGAAAAACAGTAGCCTTGACTAGACGGACCTTGGTTGGCAAAGATATGTCTCTGCTTTTTAATATGCTATCTAGGTTGGTGAAATCCCCAGGTCGGTAGGTGCCAGTATGCTACTGGAGATCAGTGGAGAAATAACTCCAGAAAGAATGAAGGGATGGAGCCAAAGCAAAACAAATACCCAGTTGTGGATGTGACTGGTGATAGAAGCAAGGTCTGATGCTGTAAAGAGCAATATTGCATAGGAACCTGGAATGTTAGGTCCATGAATCAAGGCAAATTGGAAGTGGTCAAACAGGAGATGACAAGAGGGAACGTTGACATTCTAGGAATTAGTGAACTAAAATGGACTGGCATGGGAGAATTTAACTCAGATGACCATTATATCTACTACTGTGGGCAGGAATCCCTTAGAAGAAATGGAGTAGCCATCCTTGTCAATAAAAGAGTCCAAAATGCAGTACTTGGATGCAATCTTAAAAATCTTAAACGACAGAATGATATCTGTTCATTTCCAAGGCAAAGCATTAATATTACAGTAATCCAAATCTATGCCCCAACCAGTAATGCTGAAGAAGCCGAAGTTGAATGGTTCTATGAAGACCTACAAGACCTTTTAGAATTAAAACACAAAAAAGATGTCCTTTTCATTATATGGGACTGGAATGCAAAAGTAGGAAGTCAAGAAACACCTGGAGTAACAGGCAAATTTGGCCTTGGAGCACAGAATGAAGCAGGGCAAAGGCTAATAGAGTTTTGCCAAGAGAACGCACTGGTCATAGCAAACACCCTCTTCTGACAACACAAGAGAGGACTCTACACATGGACATCACCAGATGGTCAACACCGAAATCAGATTGATTATATTCTCTGCAAATAAAGATGGAGAAGTTCTATACAGTTAGCAAAAACAAGACCAGGAGCTGACTGTGGCTCAGATCATGAATTCCTTATTGCCAAATTCAGATTTAAATTGAAGAAAGTAGGTCAAACCACTAGACCATTCAGATATGACCTAAATCAAATCCCTTATGATTTTGCAGTGGAAGTAAGAAATAGATTTAAGGGACTAGATCTGATAGAGTGCATGATGAACTCTGGACGGAGGTTCGTGACATTGTACAGGAGACAGGGACCAAGACAATCCCCATGGAAAAGAAATGCAAAAAAGCAAAATGGCTGTCTGAGGAGGCCTTACAAATAGCTGTCAGAAGAAAAGAAGTGAAAAGCAAAGGAGAAAAGGAAAGATTTAAGCATCTGAATGCAGAGTTCCAAAGAAACAAGGAGAGATATGAAAGCCTTCCTCAGTGATCAGTGCAAAGAAATAGAGGAAAACAACAGAATATGAAAAACAAGAGATCTTTTCAAGAAAATCAGAGATACCAAGGGAACATTTCATGCAAAGATGGGCTCGATAAAGGACAGAAATAGTATGGACCTAACAGAAGCAGAAGATATTAAGAAGAGGTGGCAGGAATACACAGAAGAACTGTACAAAAAGATCTTCATGACCAAGAGAGTCATGATGGTGTGATCACTCACCTGGAACCAGACATCTTGAAATGTGAAGTCAAGTGGGCCTTAGAGAGGATCACAATGAGCAAAGCTAGTGGAGGTGATGGAATTCCAATTGAACTATTTCAAATCCTGAAAGATGATGCTGAAAAGTGCTGCACTCAATATGCCAGCAAATTTGGAAAACTCAGCAGTGGCCACAGGACTGGAAAAGGTCAGTCTTCATTCCAATCCCAAAGAAAAGGAATGCCAAAGAATGCTCAAACTATCACACAATTGCACTCATCTCACACGCTAGTAAAGTCATGCTCAAAATTCTCCAAGCCAGGCTTCAGCAATATGTGAACCATGAAGTCCCAGATGTTCAAGCAGGATTTAGAAAAGGCAGAGGCACCAGATATCAAATTGCCAACATCTGCTGGATCATGGAGAAAGCAAGAGAGTGCCAGAAAAACATCTATTTCTGCTTCTTTGACTATGCCAAAGCCTTTGACTGTGTGGATCACAATCAACTGTGGAACACTCTGAAAGAGATGGGAATCCCAGACCACCTGACCTGCCTCTTGACAAACCTGAATGCAGGTCAGGAAGCAACAGTTAGAACTGGACGTGGTACAACAGACTGGTTCCAAATAGGAAAAGGAGTACGTCAAGGTTGTATATTGTCACCAAGCTTATTTAACTTCTATGCAGAGTACATCATGAGGAACGCTGGGCTGGAAGAAGCACAAGCTGGAATCAAGATTGCCAGGAGAAATATCAATAACCTCAGATATGCAGATGACACCACCTTTATGGCAGAAAGTGAAGAGGAACTCAAAGGCCTCTTGATGAAAGTCAAAGACGAGATTGACATATTTGGCTTGAAGCTCAACTTTCAGAAAACTAAGATCAGGGCATCTGGTCCCATCACTTCATGGGAAATAGATGGAAAAACAGTGGAAACAGTGTCAGACTTTGTATTTTGGGCTCCAAAATCACTGCAGATGCTGATTGCAGCCAGGAAATTAAAAGACACTTACTCCTTGGAAGGAAAGTTATGACCAACCTAGATAGCATATTAAAAAGCAGAGACATATCTTTGCCAACCAAGGTCTGTCTAGTCAAGGCTATGGTTTTTCCCGTAGTCATGTATGGATGTGAGAATTGGACTGTAAAGAAAGCTGATCACTGAAGAATTGATGCTTTTGAACTGTGGTGCTGGAGAAGACTCTTGAGAGTCCCTTGGACTGCAAGGAGATCCAACCAGTCCATTCTAGAGGAGATCAGTCCTGGGTGTTCATTGGAAGGACTGATGCTAAAGCTGAAACTCCAATACTTTGGCCACCTCATGCGACGAGTTGACTCACTGGAAAAGAGTCTGATGCTAGGAGGGATTGGGGGTGGGAGAAGACGGGGATGACAGAGAATGAGATGGCTGGATGGCATCACCAACTTGATGGACATGAGTTTGAGTGAACTCCGGGAGTTGGTGATAGACAGGGAGGCCTGGCGTGCTGTGATTCATGGGGTTGCAAAGAGTCGGACACGACTGAGCGACAACTGAACTGAACTGAGGTTGATCATAACTTTCCTTCCAAGGAGTAAGCGTTTTTTAATTTCATGGCTGCAATCAGCATCTGCAGTGATTTTGGAGCCCAAAAAGATAAAGTCTGACACTGTTTCCACTGTTTCCCCATCTATTTCCCATGAAGTGATGGGACCAGATGCCATGATCTTCGTTTTCTGAATGTTGAACTTCAAATCAAACTTTTCATCTCCTCTTTCACTTTCATCAAGAGGCTTTTGAGTTCCTCTTCACTTTCTGCCATAAGGGTGGTGTCATCTGCATATCTGAGGTTATTGATATTTCTCCCAGCAATCTTGATTCCAGTATGTGCTTCTTCCAGCTCAGCATTCCTCATTTTGTACTCTGCATAGAAATTAAATAAGCAGGGTGACAATATACAACCTTGACGTACTCCTTTTCCTATTTGGAAATAGTCTGTTTTACCATGTCCAGTTCTAACTGTTGCTTTCTCACCTGCATACAGGTTTCTCAAAAGGCAGGTGTGGTGTTCTGGTATTCCCATCTCTTTCAGAATTTTCCACAGTTTATTGTTTATTTGTTTCTTTAGGTAGATATTTTCCTGAGTATTTAATTCTTTTCATTGCAACAGTGAATGGAATAGTTTCCTTAACTTCTCTTTCTATTTTCTCATTATTAGTGTATAGGAATGCAAGGGATTTCTGTGTGTTGATTTTATATCCTGCAACTTTACTGTATTCATTGATTAGCTTTAGTAGTTTTCTGGTAGAGTCTTTAGGGTTTTTTGTGTAGAGGATCATGTCATCAGTGAACAGTGATAGTTTTACTTCTTCTTTTCCAATTTGGATTCCTTTTATGTCTTTTTCTGCTCTGATTGCTGTAGCCAAAACTTCCAGAACTATGTTGAATAGTCGTGGTGAGAGTTGGCACCCTTGCTTTGTTCCTGACCTAAGGGGAATGCTTTCAGTTTTTCACCATTGAGGATAATGTTTGCTGTGGGTTTGTTTTATATAGCTTTCAATGTTGAGATATTTTCTTTCTATTCCCACCTTCTGGATGGTTTTTATCATAAATGGATGTTGAATTTTGTCAAAGGCTTTCTCTGCATCTATTGAGATAATCATATGATTTTTATTTTTCAGTTTGTTAATGTGGTGTTTTACATTGATTTGTGGATATTGAAGAATCCTTGCATTCCTGGGTTAAAGCCCACTATGTCATGATGTATGATCGTCTTAATGTGTTGTTGGATTCTGATTGCTAGAATTTTTTTAAGGATTTTTTCATCTATGTTCATCATTGATATTGGCCTGTCGTTTTCTTTTTTTGTGGGATCTCTACCAGGTTTTGGGATTAGGGTGATGGTGGCCTCATAGAATGAGTTTGGAAGTTTCCCTTCCTCAAAAAATTTTCTGGAGGAGTTTGAGTAGAATACGTGTTAGCTCTTCTCTAAATTTTTGGTAGAATTCAGCTGTGAAGCTGACCTGGGCTTTTGTTTGCTGGAAGATTTCTGATTACAGCCTCTAGTTTCGTGCTTGTGATGCGTCTGTTAAGATTTTCTATTTCTTCCTGGTTCAGTTTTGGCAAGGTGTACCTTTCTAGGAATTTGTTCATTTCTTCCAAGTTATCCATTTTATTGCCATATAATTGCTGATAGCATTCTTTAATAATCCTTTGTATTTCTGTGTTGTCGGTTGTGATCTCTCCATTTTCATTTCTAATTTTATTGATTTGGTTCTTCTCCATTTGTTTCTTGATGAGTCTGACTAGTGGTTTGTCAATTTTATTTACCTTCTCAAAGAACCAGCTTTTGGCTTTGTTGATTTTTGCTGTGGTCTCTTTTGTTTCTTTTGCATTTATCTCTGCCCTAATTTTTATGATTTCTTTCCTTCTACTAACCCTGGGGTTCTTAATTTCTTCCTTTTCTAGTTGCTTTAGGTGTAGAGTTAGGTTATTTAGTTGACTTTTTTCTTGTTTCTTGAGGTGTGCCTGTTGCTATGAACCTTCCCCTTAGCACTGCTTTTACAGTGTCCTAGAGGTTTTGGGTTGTTGTGTTTTCATTTTCATTCATTTCTATGCACATTTTGATTTCTCTTTTGATTTCTTCTATGATTTGTTCGTTATTTAGCAGCGTGTTGTTCAGCCTCCATATGTTGGCATTTTCAATAGTTTTTCTCCCATAATTGAGATCTAATCTTACTGCATTGTGGTCAGAAAAGATGCTTGGAATGATTTCAATTTTTTTGAAATTACCAAGGCTAGATTTATGGCCCAGAATGTGATCTATCCTGGAAAAGTTTCTGTGTGCGCTTGAGAAAAAGGTGAAATTCATTGTTTGGGGGTGAAATGTCCTATAGAGATCTATTAGGTGTAACTGGTCTATTGTATCATTTAAAGTTTGTGTTTCCTTGTTAATTTTCTGTTTAGTTGATCTAGCCATAGGTGTGAGTGGGATATTAAAGTCTCCCACTATTATTGCATTGTTGTTTTTTTCCCCTTTCATACGTGTTAGTAATTGTCTTACATATTGCGGTGCTCCTATGTTGGGTGCATAAATATTCATAATTGTTATATCTTCTTCTTGGATTGATCCTTTGATCATTATTTAGTTTCCTTCCTTGTCTCTTTTCACAGCCTTTGTTTTAAAATCTATTTTATCTGATATGAGTATTGCTACTCCTGCTTTCTTTTGGTCTCTATTTGTGTGGAATATCTTTTTCCAGCCCTTCACTTTCAGTCTGTATGTGTCCCTCGTTTTGAGGTGGGTCTCTTGTAGACAACATAGATGGGGGTCTTGTTTTTGTATCCATTCAGCCAGCCTTTGTCTTTTGGTTGGGGCATTCAACCCATTTATGTTTAAGGTGATTATTGATAAGTATGATCCCATTGCCATTTTCTTTATTGTTTTGGGTTCGAGTTTATATACCCTTTCTGTGTTTCCTGTCTAGAGAAGATCCTTTAGTATTTGTTGGAGAGCTGGTTTGGTGATGCTGAATTCTCTCAGCTTTTGCTTGTCTGTAAATCTTTTGATTTCTCCTTCATATTTGAATGAGATCCTTGCTGGGTATAGTAATCTGGGCTGAAGGTTACTTTCTTTCATCACTTTAAGCATGTCTTGCCATTCCCTTCTGGCCTGAAGAGTTTCTGCTGAAAGATCAGCTGTTATCCTTATGGGGATCCCCTTGTGTGTTATTTGTTGGTTTTCCCTTGCTGCTTTTAATATTTGTTCTTTGTGTTTGATCTTTGTTAATTTGATTAATATGTGCCTTGGAGTATTTCGCCTTGGGTTTATCCTGTTAGGGACTCTCTGTGTTTCTTGGACTTGGGTGATTATTTCCTTCCCCATTTTAGGGAAATTTTCAACTATTATCTCCTCAAGTATTCTCTCATGGTCTTTCTGTCTTCTTCTTCTTCTGGGACTCCTATGATTCGAATGTTGGGGCATTTAACATTGTCCCAGAAGTCTCTAATATTGTCCTCATTTCTTTTAATTTGTTTTTCTTTTTCCGTCTCTGTTTCATTTATCTCTACAATTCTATATTCTAGCTCACTTATCCTGTCTTCTGCCTCCGTTATTCTACTGTTTGTTCCCTTCAGAGTGTTTCTGATCTCATTGATTGCATTATTCATTGTATATTGACGTTTTTTTATTTCCTCTAATTCATTATTAAACATTTCTTGCATCTTCTCAATCCTTTTCTCCAGTTTATTTATCTGTAACTCCATTTTGCTTTCCAGATCTTGAATCATTTTCACTATTAAAATTCGAAATTCTTTATCAGGTAGGTTCCCTATATCTTCCTCTTTTGTTTGTGTTGGTGGGCATTAATCCTGTTCCTTTACCTGCTGGGTATTTCTCTGCCTCTTCATCTTGCTTATATTGCAGTGCTTGGGGTGGCCTCTCCGTCTTCTGACAGTTTGTGGAGTTCTCTTTATTATGTAGTTTCCTCACTGTGCGTGGGGTTGGACAGGTGGCTTGTCAAGCTCCTTGGTTAGGGAAGCTTGTGTGGGTGTTCTGGTGGGTGGAGCTGGATATCTTCTCTCTGGAGTGCAAAGAAGTGTCCAGTAATGAGTTTGAGATGTCGATGGTTTTGGAGTGGCTTTGGGCAGCCTGTATATTGAAGCTCAGGGCTATTTTCCTGTGTTGCGGAGAATTTGCGTGGTATGTCTTTCTCTGAAACTTGTTGACCCTTGGGTGGTGCCTGGTTTCAGTGTATGGATGGAGGCATTTGATGAGCACCTATCAATTAATGTTCCCTGGAACAGGAGATCCCTGGTGTTCTCAGGATTTGAACTTAAGCCTCTGCCTCTGGTTTACAGTCTTATTCTTACAGTAGGCGCAAGACTTCTCCATCTGTTACTTCCAAGGCAGTTCCTTCTGTTAAAGCTCTTCTGTTTGCTGGTCTCTTCAGTGTCTAATTCCCGTCCTGACACAAAGGGGCGGTGGTGGACACTTTTTTTGGCTCAGCTGTTCAGTCCTGCTATGGGGAGGGAGGAACGCTGCTAACAAATATCACTGGCATTTGTGGGGAGTGCTTGTGGTGTCTTGGCTACAATGGGATTGCTCCCGTTCAAGGCGTGTGTGCTTTCCCTGTTTATGCTGCTCAGGCTCTAGGTTGCTCTGCCAGGAGCTGTCCACAGCTGGCGCTGGGTTTCATGCACTTCCCATGTCTGAGCAGCTCAGGTTCAGGTCCTCAGGTACTCCACAAAGGCGCAGACTTGGTTGGGCCTGCATTTTGTGCCTTCCCTGGTCCGAGCAGCTCAGGTGACCAGGCGTTTGTCGAGCATGCTCACTGCGGCTTATTGCTTTCCCAGTCCCTGCCGCTCGGTTTTCTGGGTGTACAACAGGCGCACCTTCTCAGGCGGATATCGACCAGCCCGAACCCAAGAAGTCTTGGTTAGCAATGAAGCCTGCCTACAGTTTGGTATGGGAAGCCTCTCTGGGGCCGCGGTTGCCCCTTCCGGGACTGGCTGCACTCCCCTGCCTGTCCTGGCGGGGGATGGGGGTGTGGGCCAACCGCAGCCAGCTTGCTCTGCTCAGTCCTTTGTTCTGTGAGCGAGGCTGGCAGAGTCTTAGGTTGGGGCTTTTCGCCTTTTCGCGGGGATCTCTATCCCACAGTCTGCTTAGCTTTCTTGGGTTAGCGCCCTCAGATCGCCCTAGGGGCATTCAGGCCCGGTCCTTTCTCTAAGCGCTGCCGCCTGCGCCTCCCTGCCCAGCCCCCCACGTGCTAGTGGAGGGTGTGGGCATCTGCGCTGTTTCTCTGCTGGGAGTTTCCTCTGGGCACTTAGTTTGTGGGTTTTAATTATTTATTTTTTCTCCCGGTTATGTGGCCCTCTGAGGTTCCAAGGCTCACCATAGACTCACTAGTGAGTGTTTCCAGGTGTTTGGAAACTTCTCTCTTTTTTTTTTTTATTTTAGGCCTCCCTTCCCAGGACAGAGCTCCATCCCTCCCTCTTTTGTCTCTCTTTTTTTCTTTTATACTATTTCCTACCTCCTTTCAAAGACAATGGGCTGCTTTTCTGGGTGCCTGATGTCCTCTGCCGGCATTCAGTTGTTTTGTGGGATTTACTCAGCGTTCAAATGTTCTTTTGCTGATTTTGTGGGGGAGAAAGTGGTCACCCTGTCCTATTCCTCTGCCATCTTCCTGGTCTCCTCTAAATATTAATTATTAATTAATTGTAATATTAATTACCTCCAGTAGTGGCAAACAGGTACCGCTCTCATTTTTTTCTTTCTCAAAGAACCACTGTGGAATTTTGAATTTTTATATATTTAGTGTTTTCAATCAATGATAGTGGGTAGTGCTAGAAAAATATATATGTAGTATTTCATATAGGTGTTTCTAATTAAAATTTTTTTTACTTGTATCTGTTTTATAATGAAAATATTGGTTTCTAAGATATTTACTGATTTATCCTATCATATAAAATAGGTTCTAAATTTTAATACCAATTATGTAACAATAAAACTGTTGAGAGAAATTTAAGGTTTATATATTCCAAGATAGTGTTTAAATATAATAAGAATACTTGTATCACAATTCACTTGAAATTATTTTCTCTTTGAGTTGTGTTACTACCTTAGAGTTTGGTTTCTTTTCAGTATTAAGTTTAACTTTTCCTATTTTTAAAATCCTTTAATATGTTAGATATTTGCATAGTTCAAAATTCAAAATTACATTAAAAAATATACTCAGAATATTTTTGCTTCCATCTACCTCCTGCTTCATTCTTCCCATTCATCTGCTATTTTACCATTTTTAAGAGTTTTGTTTTTGCAATGCACACACACATTGTTCTGCATCTTGCTTTTTCCACTTAATACATCCTGTTCGAACCACATCTCTTTTAAGTCTCCTGCATCTGCAGGTGATTTCTTTACCACTAACACCACCTGGAAAGCCCAATACATCCTGAACATTATTTCAAATCAACACATAGAGGTAGTCTTCATTTCCTTCAAGGTCTGCAGAAGTTGTTATTGGGTGTAGGTGTCATAGTTTATTCCACCATCCCTGTTGGTGGACATCTGAATTACTTTTAACCTTCTGCTGTTACCAAAAAAATAAAAAACCTTAAATAACCTTGTACATGTGTTGTTTTGTATTTGTGGAGTTATGTCTCTTTGGGAAGATCTCTGGAAGTGAGGTTCTTAGGTCAAAGGAAAATGTGAGGTTAATTTCTTAAAGATATTGTCAAATTCCCATTCAGAAAGGTTTTTCCATTTTACTCCTATTAGTAATGTCTGCCTCACCAAGTTGTTTCAGATGTTTGGATATGTGCCAATTTGATAATTCAGAAATATCTCTGTATAGTTTTAATATCCATTTTTCTTATTATGAGTAAGGTTAAGGATCTTTTCATGTGTTCAGTAGCATTTGTCTGTCTTTATATCAACTGTGCATGTCTTTTGCCCAATGTTCTATTGGGAATTTGAACTTCACTATTTTAAGATCTTGCTTTCACTGTTTTAAGATCCTTTTTATTAGAACAGAGTAGTGGTTCTCAGTTGGGAATGATTTTGCCTCTTGCCTGGCTCCCTTCCCTAAGACAACTGGCAATGTCTGGAAGAATTTTTGAATGTCATATCTAGAAAGGGTTTCTACTGGCATCTAGCTGGAAAGGCCAAAGATGCTGCTAAATATTTTACAATGCACAGGGCAGGCCCCACAATAAAGAATTATCTAGCCCCAAATGTCTAAGATGCTGAGAAACATTGAATAAGACCTTTGTGGTTTAAATTGTAACCATTTTCTCCTGATTTGTCCTTTGATTTTGCTTATGTCATTTTCTTTCCTTTTTTAAGTAGTTCCATTTCTCATTGTTTTTGTTGTTTAGTTGCTAAGTTGCGTCTGACTCTTTGTGATCCCGTGGACTGCAGCCTGGCAGACTACTCTGTCTGTGGGATTTCCTGGGCAAGAATAATGGTATGAGTTGCCATTTACTTCTCCAGGGGATCTTCCTGAACCAGGGATCAAACCCATGTCTCCTGCATTGGCAGGTGGATCCTTTACCACTGAGCCACTAGGGAAGGCCTCCATTTCTCACTATTTACTCACATTCTTCTGATTTAAAGTGATAGTTAGAAAGGCTCTCCAGCTCTCAGGTTAAAGTAGAATTCACTAAATTTTTTCTAGAGCTTATGTAGTTTTGTATTTTACATTTATATAAAATTGATCTTGGAATTAATCTTGAGGTAAGATTCATATTTTGCTTTACCTAAATGCCTTCCAAGCTGAACCAATATTATCTATGCTAAAGGTCATCTTTTTCCCAAGTGGTTTGAAATGCCAACTTTATCATATTCTCAGTTTCCATATATATCTGAGTCTATTTATGGTTTTTCTATTTGTTTCATTGTTCTATCTATTCATGAACCAATACCACACTATTTTATTTATAGAGGCTTTACAACAGAGGGAATATGAAGTGGAGAAGTAGTTATACGGATGATGGGCTATTAGGTGAAATGGGGGCAGTGAGGTGACTTAGAGACTAGCAAAAACAGGAAGCCCTTGTCTAAGGAACAAAAGGAGATGGTGGTGTTATTAGAGCCCATGGGCCAGCAAAACCATAAATACCATGGAATCATGGAAAAGAAGCAGTCAACAATGAGATGCTTTCCAAGGCAGAAAGAGAGAAAAATACCCATGTCTTCTCCCTACTTAACACTTTCCAGTCAAACACAAGAGCTTCTCATTGGCTGTACAAGCCCACCCTGAAACCAGCTGATTTAGAATCCTGGGGAAACACAGCCTACAGAAGTCAGCCATGAGATACAGAGAGGAACAGAAGAACAAGGGTGGAATCTGAGGGCATATGGGTCCTGGTCCAAAAATACTGGCTGTCTTTTTCAGGGGCCACTCTGTTGATATGCGAAGAACTTTTTTAATTGTTTGGGTTTTGTTTTTTCGATTTTTGTTGTGGCCTTTTTTTCACTTTTAATACGTTTTTTGCTTTGATATGACTCTGATTTTAAATAATTTATCTTTTCCCCTTTATATCCAAACCTCCAAGGAACACCTAAACTACTTAGAATGACACCCTCTGTAACAGGAGCGGCATCTGATAGAGACCACCACCTTCAGTCTTACCCACTAAGTCCTTTCTTCCATATCTCCAGTACTTAGCATTCTGCTTCACCAGATCTTAGGCTGTTCTGAATGTTTTCTCACTTTGAATTGGACCAATTTCAACCCTTAGACCTGGCAAGTGTGTCTGTCACCTCAGACTCTGTGCTTTCAGGGGCCCCAAGATTTGAGGTACCTGCTTCAAAATTTTTCTAAGGTCCTTCTCTTGTCTGACAGTGCCTGACAATCCTGTCTGGGCCTGGTTCTCTGAATCCAGACCAGGATCTGCGTGGCCCATTGTCCCCACTGCTTGCCTTTGAGGCAGCCAGTAACCCTCTGCATACAGAATCATCCAATGCCCCCCAGGTGCTCTGGCAGTTATACTTCTGGGTTACCCCAGGGCCTCCTGGCCAGTCCCAGTTCTAATTGGGTGGCCTGGTGAGTGAATCATTCCTGCTAGCTATTGCAGTATTTCTTTAGGGATTGCATGAAACTGGCTCCTAACATTAGTGCTGATATGCTGATTTGGGTAACTCTCACTCATGTCAGACACAGGAAGACCTTAGGGATGTGGGCTATCAATCATCAGTCATTGACCCTTGAGCTTGAGCTGTGGACCTGTGCATAATCATTTCTCACTGACTCATGCTTGACCTTTGTGATGACTGCAGTCTCTAGCACTTAGGGCATGCAGGGACTGCAAGAGGCACCTTAAGGCTGTGCACTCCCAGCCACTGGCACCCAGAATGCTCATCCCACTCCTCAGCAAGCTCTATGCCACATGTCAGGTAATCCTCCACAGCCGACTATGCTGCTCTCCTTTGAGACCACTCGAGACTCTTGCTTACCATTGTCAGTGGGCCCTTCTGATTCATTTTCTTCAGCTGATGGATGCAGTGGTACTATGCTCCCCAGGGTCAAGTCTGTGCTGTGCTTAGTCACTCAGTATGTCTGACTCTTTGTGACCCCATGGACTATAGCCTGCCAGGCTTCTCTATCCATGAGGATTCTCCATGCAAGAATACTGGAGTAGGCTTCCATGCCCTCCTCCATGAGATCTTCCCAATCCAGGTATCAAATCCAGGTCTCCTGCATTGCAGGTGAATTCTTTACTGTCTGAGCTTCCAGGGAAGCCCAAGAATGTTGGAGTGGGTAGCCTATCCCTTCTCCAGGGGAACTACCCGACCCAGGAATCAAACTGAAGTCTCATGCATTGCAGGGAGATTCTTTACCATGGTAGTATAAGATTTGCTAAGAATGGCATGTATGACAATAAAGAACAGGAAGAGGCAATGAGAGCAAGTTGTACAATAAAAAAATATGTAAGTGCCTTTTCTCTACCCATTGTTCTAAATTTTCATTGATAGATCACTGTATTTCACTAGGTGTGTGAATTGTGTAATACACTTAAATCAAAATCTTTATAGACAACAGTCCCACAAAATAAACTATTTGCCCAGTATCTCATACCCAGGATGGTCCTGGTTGGACCTTCTTCTTTTGGAGGAATGCTTATTGGTACCTTGTATTTTACCACTTTGGGAAACCTACTTCACTGTTCTCTTCAGTGTGCAATTTCCTTCTCTCCTCACTAGGCTGAGGGCTGAAGAGTCAGATTTTTTGGTTTCAGATTATTATTTCTCCCACTTATATGTAAATCTATTCTGGTGTCCAAATTATGCTTTGGGTTGAGTTATGGTGAGTTACAGTTATTTGCTGTACTTTGTTTGATCTGAGAGGCTTCCTAAATAATTTTGGAGGGATTCCATTAGGCAGCTTATATTATTTCATGAGATAAATTCAAAGTAAATTCAGATTTTGTGAATCCTGGAGCTTATATAAATTTGGAGGCCCCTTTTAAGAAGAATGCTATATCAATAATTAGGTGCAGCTGTTTGGAAAGTTTTGGGTCCTAAAGCTTAAGCACCATGCACTTTTTGGTAAATTTGCCTTTGCTGGAATAAGCTTTCTTTAAAGAAATTCTCAGTGCAAAATGTTGTCTATTTCTTCTACATTTTACCATGTTAAATTTCTTCTTCTTGAGAACTTTTTACAGTCTGTTATTTATTCCTCTTGACTTCATGTCATTTGTAAATTAGTATTTCATCTATGATTTCATTTGTCACTGTAAAATAATGGATAAGTCAGTTAAAGGTTACACTAAAAACATTTTATCGAAATATTTGTTTCCAGGGGAGATAACCCCATCCTTCCTTTACCACGCAGTCTCTATCTTTCCTTTGCAGTCAGCCTTCATACCCTGTCATCGTCATCTTCTCACTAAAAGTGATAATTGGAAAGTCTGCTAAAGATTTATTTACAAGCTAGGTCAAGCAATGTGTCCTTTATCTACAACCGCTGTAAGGAGGTGAGGAAAGATCCACGTAATTTTTGTAAAATACTTACTTTCTTAGGCAGATTTGTAACAATCTTCTAGGTTCTAAAAATTCTCAGACAGTGCTGAGATTTATAATTTGATGCTAGTGAAATGGATGATTATTTAGTCTAAGACTAACCTACATCAGGTATGTATCTTACAATTCTCTCAATTTAGTAATCAAATATGAATAAAATAACAAAGACTCCTTAGGAGTTCATTATTTTCATATTCTGGGGCCCCTACTTGGATAAATTGTATTTTTTAGAGGTTATTGAACTCTTCAGAGGAAACAAAATGTAGAAATTAGTAGACAAATTGATTGATTTTATTAAAGTATGTGACTATAAAAATTATACTGAAGCTTGGTAGACAAAACATGTATTTGGAAATAAAATTCCAAAAACATCATAGGAGATAGTTTCACAAATATGTGATATATCAGAAGACCATGGTTAAAAAAAACCCCAAAAACCTCAGTTTATTGTTTAATTTCCACTTCTAACCATGAAACTTTTAATATGATGCTTAGTATCAATATCCAACCCACTCCAGTGTTCTTGCCTGGAGAATCCCAGGGACGGGGGAGCCTGGTGGGCTTCCATCTATGGGGTCACACAGAGTCGGACATGACTGAAGTGACTTAGCAGCAGCAGTATCAATATCCATAGATACTAAACTTATGACCCTAAAGGATTTTTTCATTTGTTCTGTTCATTAGGTTTAAAATGAAGAGTAAATTATGAGTCATGGATAATATTTTTTTACTTTAGGCATCTACCTTGGGCAAAATATTTTGTGACTTTCAGCCTCAGTTGCTTTACTGTAAAGGAAATTCCTACGTCATAGGGCTTGTATGTGCAGATTAGGTGAGGAAATATATCTAACATGTCTAACAGAAAGACCCCAGGTAATTAGAGTTCGACTAATGTTGACAGCTATAATTGGATTTTATTGTGTCAAGTCATTTCTAGGCATAGATAAAATCTCTAAGGCTATGCTGCTGCTGCTGCTGCTAAGTCGCTTCAGTCGTGTCCGACTCTGTGCGACCCCATAGACCAGGCAGCCGACCAGACTCTGCCGTCCCTAGGATTCTCCAGGCAAGAACACTGGAGTGGGTTGCCATTTCCTTCTCCAATGTGTGAAAGTGAAAAGTGAAAGTGAAGCCGCTTAGTCGTGTCCTGCCATAAAATGCCCTCAACTTTTGAATGTGCCAATCAGTTTTAGCAATATGCCATTTCATTTCACTGAACAGTTCAATTGGTGTCCTTGTGATGCTTTAGAATATGTCTGTAGTGTTGTTGATTCTTCGGATTTTCTTCATAATTATGCTAGATTTATAATATTCTCAGAAAATATCTAAGTATTAACTTCCCTACATAGTATATGTTTTGCTTCCTTTCTTTCCTGTCACCAGGAATTACGTAGAAGATTTCTTGTATAGATATACATAGATATACTTAGTCATCTTCTTGACTAGATATGCAAATATAAAAGAAATATAAAGGTAAAATATAAAACTCATAACCTAAAAGTAATTTTTCTTTTGAAATTAAATATAGTCAGATGCCTAGCGTCTCTCCTACTCCCAATGCTGTTACAAAGTATAAACAAATCATTCCAATGATTATGTAATTTTAGAGATTTTTAATATTAAATTTCAGCCAGTTAATTAGAAAACACATTGGCACCCCACTCCAGTACTCTTGCCTGGAAAATCCCATGGACAGAGGAGCCTGGTAGGCTGCCTTCTATGGGGTCACACAGAGTTGGACACGACTGAAGTGACTTAGCAACATATATATTCAAACTTGACCATTCAGATAGATGGAATTCACTGTCACAGTAAAGCTAACTTATCATCCAAAGCATATTGACCATATAGTGACAATAGTGCTAGATGACTGACCCCACAATTTCCATGTTTGTACCATTAACACTTACATTTTTAAACACATAATTCTGAGAAATAGCTTCAGATATATCTGTTAACTTTCTTACAAACATACCTTTCTTTCCTAAGTCTTATTTGGGCTAATACAGTACAATACCAGGCATCAAGGAGGTAACAAAAGCCCTGATAATAACGAGTTGCTTAATAAAGCATTTGGAACTAGACCTTCAAAAATAGTTTCTTTTTATGAGTTTAATAAAAAAGTACACTGAGTACATGATTAGTCAGCTTTTGCTGTGGCAACAAACCACAAAATCGTAATGGCTTACACAAATGAAAACATTTCTTGCTCACAGGTTTGAAAGTTGGGTGGACTGGACAGGATGCAGGTGGGATTCAGCTGCGTTTGGGTCAGTTGCACTAGTCTATGCATCTTTGCACTCAGGGACCCAGACTCAAGAAGTACCACTATCTGGGGCATGCTTGCTTGTAGCTGAGAGCGTACTCTTAAGACAGTGAGGAGAATCACACAGTGCCCCTCAAAGCCTATGCCTGGGCCACTCAGTGCTCTTTCCACCACATTCTACAGGTCAAAGCATGTCACATGGCCAAGCTCAAAGTCGACTGAGCAAAGACAGTCCACGGGGAAGCTATGCTGAAGGAAGAAGTGAATAACTGTGAACAGATAATGCAATCTTTTATATATATATTATATACATATATATATGCACTATGTGCTTAGTCCTGCCTGACTCTGTAAACCTGTGGACTGTAGCCCACCAGGCATCTCTGTTCATGGGACTTTGCAGGTGAGAATAATGGAGTAGGTTGCCATTTCCTCCTCTAGAGTCTCTTCCTGACCCAGGGATTGAACTCGCATCCCCTATGTCTCCTGCATTGTAGGCAGACGTTTTATCCTATCATATTCAATCACTAAGTTGTGTCCAACTCTTTGCCACCCCATGGACTACAGCATACCAGGTTTCCCTGTCCTTCACTATCTCCAGGAGTTTGCTCAAACTCATGTCTATTGAGTCGGTGATGCCATCCAACCATCTCATCCTCTGTCGTCCCCTTTGCCTCCTGCCCTCAATCTTTCCCAGCATCAGGGTCTTTTCAGATGAGTCAGCTCTTCACATCAGGTGGCTTAAGTATTGGAGTTTCAGCTTCAACATCAGTCCTTCCAATGAACACCCAGGACTGGTCTCCTTTAGGATGGACTGGTTCGGTTTCCTTGCAGTCCAAGGGACTCTCAAGAGTCTTCTCCAACACCACGGTTCAAAAGTATCGATTCTTTGGCGCTCAGCTTTCTTTATAGTCCAACTCTCGGTTCACATACTGCTAAAGCTTAGCTTGAAGGATTTTAAGCATTACTTTGCTAGCATGTGAAATGAACACAATTGTACAGTAGTTTGAACATTCTTTGGCATTTTTTTTTGGTAATTAATTTATTTTTTATTGGAGGCAAATTATTTTACAATATTATATTGGTTGGTTTTTGCCATACATTGACATGAATTTGCCCCGGGTTTACATAAGTTCCCCCTCCTGAACCCCCCTCCCACCTCCCTCCTCCTTTTATCCTCCCTCTGGGTCATCCCCGCATGCCAGCCCCAAGCATCCTATAACATGCATTGACCCTGAACTAGTGATTCGTTTCACATATGACAACATACATGTTTCAATTTTGGCATTTTCTTTCTTTGGGATTGAAATGAAAACTGACCTTTTCCAGTCCTGTGGCCATTGCTGAGTTTTCCAAATTTGCTAACATATTGAGTGCAGCACTTTAACAGAATCATCTTTTATTATTTGAAATAATAGCTCAGCTGGAATTTCATCACCTCCACTAGCTTTGTTCATCGTAATACTTCTTAAGGCTCACTTGACTTCACACTCCAGGATATCTGGCTCTAGGTGAGTGACCTTGGTATTCTCTGGAACTCTGGCCATGGGGGAAGTCCAAAAAACTTGTTAGTCACTCAGTTATATCCAACTCTTTGTGACCACATGGACTGTAGCCCACCAGTCTCCTCTGTCCATGGAATTCTCCAGGAAATAATACTGCATCGGGTAACCATTCCCTCTTCAGGGGACCTTCCTGACTCAGGGATTATACCCCAGTCTCCTGCATTACAGGCAGATTCTTTACCCTCTGAGCTACAAGGAAGCCTGGTCTTCTATACTACTTATGTTAAATTCACCCCTAAATTCACACTCAAATCATTAGATGTTTTTATGTGTAAGACAGTCATGGAATTTCAGCATTTTCGAGGTGAAGGGACCTTGAAGAATCTGTAATCCTGTTGTTTCATTTGACAGATAAAATACTGACTTAGAGATGTTAGATGACTCTTGCCTCTGATTAGATTCTGTTAGTGGCAAAAATGGATACGAAACCCAGATTACCATTCTTCACAAATAATGCATTGTGTCACTAACTGCTTAATTATTTAGCCTAGACTAGGTACTCTTCTGGGAAGTGAAAAATAGTAAAACTTCTAATTCAGCGTTGAAAAGTTAAGAGTTTACCATAACTATCTCCTCAGCCTAGAAAAATTTAATAATTTGATTTTAGTTCTGCTAGAATTAATTGACTTACAGTAAACTGGATCCTACACAAAGGTCTACAAGTCAAAAATATGAAACATTCACACTTTACCAAAATCACTGAGAGAATAGAAGGATAAGACAGGATAAAGTACAATTAATACTTATGTGACTATCAAGATCATAAATTAAGCATAAAATAATTAAATGTAGTTTACCCTAACATTAACTAATATTCAGTAGTTCCCCTTATCCACAGGCGATATGTTCCAAGACCCCCAGTGGATGCCTTGGATAGTACCAAACCCTATACTTACTGTGATTTTTTTCCTATATATATTAATATACAAATATGATGAGGTATGTACACTTTTTAGGTATAATGCTATTGCACACTTGCTAGACTGTGGTATAGTGTAAACATAACTTTTATGTTTTATATGAACTGGCAAACCAAAAGATTTGTGTGACTTACTTTATTGCTGTGGTCTGGAAGCAAGTCCTCAGTCTCTGTGGTGTGCCTGTACATAAAAATCAAAGAATCAAAATTAGTAAAGCAAAAAATCTATTAGATGTTGACTGATTCTTGAAGAATTAATTTGATGGTGGGGGATTGGTATTTGGTCAAAGTGGCTAAGGACATCATGTTTTGCATTCCCCATCACATAAAGTGAATAGTGCCTTTGTGAAAGCAGTTTTCCAAGATAATATATAATTGATTACATATAAGGAAAGCATCTATTTAAAAACTGTTTTTTTGTATCTCTTTTAATAGTAAGAAAACATTTTTATAAACTTTAAGATTTCTATATAAATAGTAATTTTGTCATTTTGATAATCTTAATTTTTATACTGGTACACTTCACCACAAATATTTTTTCTATCTTTTAAAAAGTAATTATGATTTTACGAAAGTCACATATGAATTAAGTCATAGATCCTGGGGAATAGTGAGGAGTGCTAAATTGTCTATCTGTTGCATTCTAAGTTATATAAATATACTAAGAAAAGAAAGATGTGAAAAGGGAAGTGAGCATGTATATTAAGGGTAGATATCAGACATTAAAGTAAATTAGTTCAAGCCCCTGAATTACAGAGGAAATTCATAAAATTGGATAAGAGAGACATTTTACCCTTAGACTCAAAATAAAATAAGAAACTGGATCACCAAAACATCTTGAATGAATAAAAAATGAAATATATATAAGAAAACTTTTAAAAAGAATAGAGAGATCAACTCACCTGCCTAATTCCTCTTCACACCCCATGACTTTTAGATTTAGTTTTCATTTCATTTTCTTTGGCAAACTTTTCTTTCTTCCCCAAGTTTGTACAAGTGGCTGCTCATAGCACCCTGTATTTTCCCAATGACAATCTATCTGTAATATAATTGCTGCTTGCTTATCGTGTCCCATCCAGTATACCTTTTTAGTTCATAGAGGAGGGACCATGTCAATTTGATTAACTGCTGTATTTGTGGTATCTGACAAAATTCCTGGCTACATACATAGTAACCCAAAGAAACTTCATATGGAAAAACCCAAAAGAACTTTTTGGCCAACCCAGTATTTCCTGAATGAAAGAAGTGTGACGTGTGCACATGTTCATGTGCATGGTCGGAGTCAGAAACTTTCCCTTCAAGGTATCAGAATGACTCAAATTTACCACATTAAAAACGTGTGGTATTAACAGAGTCTAAAATCTATGGAACTTAATAGAATTCAAAGGCTTACTAAGAATAAAAACATAATGAATTACTCTTACCACTTAAAACTTGTAGAATGTAGAAATCCATGGAACTTAATAGATAGAATTCAAAGATGTTACTAAATATAAAAACATATCAGCATGCCTTGGGAAGGATGAATTACTGTACAAATAATATTGAGAATATTCACTCTTTAGGGGGTTAAAATAGATTCCATTTGATCTAAGACTTCTGTTGAAAACAACATCAAATAAAATATGGACGATGTTTTTTACTTTTGCATGGAAAATTTCTAGTACTTAATCACAAATAAAATGATCAATGTGTTAGACTACATAAAAATTAATAAGTATACTAAAATTAAGAGGAAAATGTCATACCCAAAAAATAAATGTTTGCTGTCTTAATAATAATAAAATTCTTAAAAATCAGTAAGAAAAACATCTCTATGTCAGTATAAAATTGGGTATATTCAATTTTATTCAACTTAATTCTTTATATTATTCTTTATTATTTTTAAAAGAATATATTCAATTGGACAAACATTCTACCTCACTAGTAATTAAAGAAGCACAAATAAAAGCAGCAGTATAATATAATACAGTCATTCCTCTGTATCTACGGGTCCTACATCCACAGATTCAACCAATTGCAGGTGGAAACTATTGAAAAAAATTCCAGAAAGTTGAAAAAAGCAGAAATTGAATTTGCCACATGCTAGCAATTCTATACTTAGTATTTACATTGTACTGAAGCCCCAATACTTTGACCACCTGATGCGAAGAAAGATTGAAGATGGGAGGAGAAGGCAGTGACAGGGGATGAGATGGTTGGATGACATCACTGACTTGATGGACATTAGTTTGAGCAAGCTCTGGGAATTGGTGACAGACAGGGAAGCCTGGAGTGCTGCAGTCCATGGGGTCACAAAGAGCTGGACATGACTGAGTGACAGAACTAAACTGAACTGAGGCATTTTTAAAGTATATGGGAGGATGTGCCTATGTTATGTGCAAATACTAGGCCATTTTACATAGGACAACAGAGCATCCACGGATTTTGGTCCCTGCAGAGGGTCCTGGAACCAAACCCATACATACTGAGGGATGACTGTATATTAAAAATTAGAATTAAAAATTTCAAATTCTACTAATTAATGCTGACAAGAGTAGACTAAGAAATGTATTCTCCTGGACTGTGGTCAGAAAGTGAATAGAAACTTTTCTGGAATGTAATTTAACAAGTATCAAAATCTTAAAAATGTTCATAATCTTTGCACTAACAATTCCACCTTTAGGAATTCATCCTATCATAACCAAAGATTTTGTTTATAAATGGAAGGTTTTTATCATGTAATTCATTAAATTCAAACTATGAATAAGATACCATATTAGATGTTAGGGATATAATGGTAAAAAAAATAAGGTACATGCATCTCAGGGGAATGTACAAACGTAAACAAATGATAAATGTAACAGCTAGTATTTAAATAGCTTAAGTTTCCAGGTGCTGTTCTAAGTACTTTCCATATATAACTATTGTATCCTTCCAAAGCCTGATAAGGTAGGTGTTATTATAAGTATTATTGAACACAGAGAGGTCAAGTGATTTTTCTCAAGGTCACTCAGCCCATGCTGGAGATGGGATTTAAACCCGGGAGTGTGGTTACATCCACACCATTAACCACTGTGTGAGGATGGCTATAATGCCGAGTACATTATTTACAGTGCTAAAAAGTTGTTCAAAAATAGGAAAAGAGTTGGAAAAATAAAGCTATATTTAAATAATAGTTTTATTCAGCCATGATAAAAATGACTTCTAAAAAGGGCTTTTAGTGACATTGGTAAATATTTATAATTTTAGCTAAATCAGCATAGATAAAATAAATCCAATTTTACTATTACAAAGTGTTATACATATATATATGTACTATACATATTTATGTATTCAAAAATTCTTTATATAATCCACATTTTTATATACATATTCATTTAGCATTTGCTTCCCTCACTAGATTCTGAGTTGCTGACAGGATACTCGATTGGTTTATCCCTGTAAACCTAATAATACTACTCTGGGACATAATTAATACTAAGTTTTAATTGAATAATAAATGAATGGAAAAAATAAGTCTAGAGTAATATCCACCTTAAAATATTAGCAGTTGTTTTCTCTAAGTTCTGGAATTGTGAGTTATTTTAGTTTTCTTTGTTATCAGTTCAGTTCAGTCGCTTAGTCGTGTCCGACTCTTTGCGACCCCATGAACCACAGCACGCCAGGCCTCCCTGTCCATCACCAACTCCCAGAGTTCACTCAAACTCATGTCCATCAAGTCGGTGATGCCATCCAGCCATCTCATTCTCTGTCGTCCCCTTCTCCTCCTACCCCCAATCCCTCCTAGCATCAGACTCTTTTCCAGTGAGTCAACTCGTCACATGAGGTGGCCAAAGTATTAGAGTTTCAGCTTTAGCATAAGTCCTTCCAATGAACACCCAGGATTGATCTCCTCTAGAATGGACTGGTTGGATCTCCTTGCAGTCCAAGGGACTCTCAAGAGTCTTCTCCAGCACCACAGTTCAAAAGCATCAATTCTTCAGCGCTCAGCTTTCCTCACAGTCCAACTCTCACATCCATACATCACCACTGGAAAAACCATAGCCTTGACTAGACGGACCTTGGTTGGCAGAGTAATGTCTCTGCTTTTTAATATGCTATCTAGGCTGGTCATAACTTTCCTTCCAAGGAGTAAGCATCTTCTAATTTCATGGCTGCAATCAGCATCCGCAGTGATTTTGGAGCCCAAAAAAATAAAGTCTGACACTGTTTCCACTGTTTCCCCATCTATTTCCCATGAAGTGATGGGGCCAGATGCCATGATCTTTGTTTTCTGAATGTTGAGCTTCAAGCCAACCTTTTCACTCTCCTCTTTCACTTTCATCAAGAGGCTTTTGAGTTCCTCTTCACTTTCTGCCACAAGGGTGGTGTCATCTGCATATCTGAGATTATTGATATTTCTCCCGGCAATCTTGATTCCAGCTTGTACATCTTCCAGCCCAGCGTTCCTCATGATGTACTCTGCATATAAGTTAAATCAGCAGGGTGACAATATACAACCTTGACGTACTCCTTTTCCTATTTGGAACCAGTCTGTCGTTCTCTTAAGGTATTTCCAAAATTATGTCTAGTGAACATATATAAATTTAACTTGACTTAGGCTATTAGAGCAAAGTAGGTTCTAAACAGAAGCAGTGTTTAAACAGAATTAACAACCATCTGTGTTAGATGGCTTAGGCATCAATCTGCTGGAAGACAGGAAATTGAGCCAGATGATCCCTTGAGATTCTTGTTAGAACCAGGCTACTTGGTATGCGAGGTATCAATTGTCTGTCAGCTGCAGATTTTTACCCCATTGCCTGCTCTTCAAAAATAGAGATGAGCCCTTTAAATATTTTAATTTTGCCAGCATGCACAATGCACAATGTTAAGCTTTGTCAGTTGAGGGCACTGGAGACACCCTAACAGAAGGAAGGGTGTTCTCCTGCCAGGTTCTGGTGTGCTCGGTTAGCAAACTCCTGCAGTGTGAACAACTTCTCCAGCATCAGGTCTCTACAGTGTGTGGTGGTCCGCAGTACCCAGCAGCCTACAGTTTATCCCACCTGCCCACCTTGAACAGGTTCAGAGAGTGACTCCATCAAGGTCTTTTCCAATGAACAGTTTTCCTTGGTATTCTAGAGAACATATTTCCAGCAAGTGCTGGCAGGCTGGTCTTTAGCCACCTACTCTGGCATGGCACCCTAATCACTGCCTTGCTATTCAGTGAGTCATGGCTGTGCCCTCTCTGATGGATCTGGATCAATCTTAGAGGTAGAGGACATCTTCAAGTACTCAGTCTTAGCCCTAAGGTAGTGGTTGCTCCTTATATCTGCTATTCCTATATTCTTTAGAGCTCCCTTTACTCCTCACTAGCCAATCCTTCAATATGCCAACCCTCTGTAACAGAGAATAGTTCTTCACATATTAATATTTTTCCATTCAGATTATTTTGTAATAGTTTCTGGCTCCCAGTTTCTGACTGGTACACCTGGATTTTGTGAATTTCAATAATTTTATTTCAATTTTCCTCCTCTTCTCTCCACTAAATAACAGTAAAGGACATAACTGAAATACTGCAAGGAGTACGTTTATTATAGAAGTCAAGTATGATAATTATTCAAACATGGAAAAAGTGACATAAAGAAAATCTCCTTAAAGTATATGAAATTCCAAATAAGCAAGTATGTGGTATCAGCTGTGTAAATATCTCTCAAGCAGGGAAGGAGGAGATGTAAGTTATTAATCTTAAAGAAAAATATTCCCTCTGTAGTGATAAAAAGCATGAAAGCAGAGTTATTAGTAAAAAAGGTATAACAGTGGGGGAACTATCAGAAGACAAAATAATATATGCAAATAAGAAATAAATAAAAATCCCCATATAGAGGGCACCAAATCAGAAAGACAAGCAAACAGAAGTGAGTTCCTTTTTTGCAGAACAGTGATGCTTGTCTAATTCTGAATAATATGATTCTCTTAAATTAGTATTATGCACCTTTTATTCAAAGGACAACTTAAAAACAGCAGAATGAATACAAACTTTTAAGGTATAGGTTTGCCACAGGAAAAATAAGTAAATAAAATTGCAAATGCAAAGCTGAAGTAATTATTAAAAGGAATACAGATAAAATTGCATTAAAACTAAGGAAATAATTCTAGCACTATCCTAATCTGTGGTTACTAATTATGAAATCTGAGGCACATTTACCTTATTTTGTGGGAGTCATTGTGATAATGTAGAAATTCCATGGGCTTAGGCCCATGTCAATTAAAGGAAATAAACTTGTAAAAAATTTAACATATTGCATGTAACAAGTATACAATAATATTAAATATAATATTGTTAGTTATTAATAAGTAATACAGCCAAAGATCATATTTATATTTTATTGGCATCACACATTATTGTTTGTTCAAAATGCCCTTTAGTTTTTTTCAATAAACTATTATACTAGGAGTGGTAAAAGAAATAAAGATTATTGGATATACTAGTACCTTCCCAACTTCTTAATTCCCTATCCCCAAAATGGTTTGAATCATATACTTACTTTTTACTCTACTTGAAGTCAACAAAAGCTTATGAGGTTTTTTCTTTTTCTGTCAACAGTTGTTGACTCACAGATCCCCTATTCTTTACTTATGCGATTGATTTTGCAACCATTTAATCTTACTCATGTTAATATTATGGATATTTGGCCCAATGGTCCAGGATTTTATATCGTTTTGGCATTTGTTGTATTAGCTCTTTTTCTCAATGCTATGATAACCATGGATTTGATAAACATTTCTTTTGGGTATTCATTTAAATTGAGATGCGTTGTTCCTATTTAAAGAATATCTATTATAAGCCTGAAACTATACATATATCACTTCATTTAATGATGACTATGAAGAAACACTGAGGACCAGAGAAGTTCAACATCACATTTAAAGGAAGAAAAAGAGACAAACTTTGAATCTATATCTTTGATTTTTGAAGAACAAGTTTTCAGCTTTGTTTATGGTTCCTAGTACATTAGAAATCACATGAAAAATAATTATATTTCCAAGGCTTTATCCAAGAATGTCTGATTCATTAAGTCTGGAGTGGAATCTCTATTTGAGAACTGCTACACAATTCCATGCTATACTTCATGAACAGGAATGGTCTATGACTCCTGTCAGACTTCTCTGATATATTGTTGTAGATCTCCTCCCTGGTTGTATAGATCCATTTATTAATACTCTCTGGATATAGTATATCACATTGTGGTATTATTTAAAGCATAACTACTATTTAGTTCATTTGTGATACTTCTTTTATCATGCATGAAACAGAGGAGAACCCCACGTGCTAATAAGAAGCTTAGCTTGAAGTCAAGATAATCTGCCTAAATGGAAATTCATCCTTTATTTGGATTATAATCCTAGTAGCTTCAATGGAAGAGAAAATTATTTTGTTACAATGTAAAATAGATGCCCAAAGTAGTAGGATTATATACAAAGAAGAGCAGGGTATAATAGGGAAAATCAGAGTATATTACAGACAAATTTCATCCTTCTCCAAGCTGCTCTGAGGGCTGGCAATACAAGCTAGAAAACAACAGACTTTACAAAATGGGTAGGTCCTGGTGTAAGGATGATACAATAAGCAAAGGGAAGGAGAAGAACAATGACGACATGGATGAATTGATGTGCTGAGTGAAGGAGACCACAAGGAAACTAGACTGATCAGAGTTATGGTTTATGTTCCGGAATCCTGGGAAAGGAGATACTAAATTGGGCCAGAATATAGAAAGCGTTAGATAGTATCACTGACTCAATGGACTTGAATCTTAGCAAACTCCAGGAGACAGTGAAGGACAGTGAAGCCTGGAATTCTGCCGTCCATGAGGTCGCAAAGAATTGGACACGACTTAACAACTGAACTACAATGACAGAAGAAAGCATTTAAAGCACAATGGAGGAAAAGATTGAATTTAATTTCACATGACTAGAGGGACTCGTGGTAGATTTCTGAGTATGAGATGACATGAGAAAGCACTGTATTAGAAGGTGAGGATAATTAAATTCACTACCACTTATTATGTGCCTACTGTATGCCAAGATTTTTATAAGGAATAGATAGATTTACTTTTCTCTATAAATTTATGAAATTGGTATTATCGTAGTTTTGCAGATCATGAAACTGAGACATAAGGGAAATAAGAGGGCCACCCAACAGTTTACAAAAAATGGGTGAAAACAGCACTTAAGCCATCTACATCTGATTCTAAAGACCATAACATTCTCTTCTGCCTCACTTGAGATTGGACTGGTATCCTTGTAAGATTTATTCCCAAAAGAAGCAAAAATTCCAGTTAGGAGAAAAGGAACCTGGGCTTGGTTTGTGTGGTTCAGTTTTATATACACTGGACTTGAAGGAATAAGATCTCTGTTTGGGACTGATAGTAAGTTTACAATTTGAATTACAATTTGAAGCAAATTATAAGATCAAATCTCATATAAGTTTATCATGAAGTTTTTAAGAATTATTGAGAATCTTTAGCTATAGATATAACAGACTCCATAACTAAATTGTTTCACAAAAAACTGGATTCTTAAGAGAAATAAGCTTTCATATTCATCAAGAGATATTTAGGGGACTAAAGGCAGAGGAACCAGAGATCAAATTGGCAACATCCGCTGGATCATCAAAAAAGCAAGAGAGTTCCAGAAAAACATCTATTTCTGCTTTTTTGACTATGCCAAAGCCTTTGATGGTGTGGATAACAATAAACTATGGAAAATTCTGGGAGATGAGAATACCAGACCACCTGACCTGCCTCTTGAGAAACCTATATGCAGGTCAGGAAACAACAATTAGAACTGGACATGGAACAACGGACTGGTTCCAAACAGGAAAAGGAGTATGTCAAGGCTGTGTATTGTCACCCTGCTTATTTCACTTATATGCAGAGTACATCACGAGAAACGCTGGACTGGAGGAAGCACAGGCTGGAATCAAGATTGCCGAGAGAAATATCAATAACCTCAGATATGCAGATGACACCACCCTTATGGCAGAAAGTGAAGAAGAACTAAAGAGCCTTTTGATGAAAGTGAAAGAGGAGAGTGAAAAAGGTGGCTTAAAGCTCAACATTCAGAAAACTAAGATCATGGTATCTGGTCCCATCACTTCATGGACACAGTGGCTGACTTTATTTTTCTGGGCTCCAAAATCACTGCAGATGGTGACTGCAGCCATGAAATTAAAAGATGCTTACTCATTGGAAGGAAAGTTATGACCAACCTAGACAGCATATTAAAAATCAGAGACATCACTTTGCCAACAAAGGTCCATCTAGTCAAGGCTATGGTTTTTCCAGTGGTCATGTATGGATGTAAGAGTTGAACTATAAAGAAAGCTGATTGCCGAAGAATTGATGCTTTTGAACTGTGGTGTTGGAGAAGACTCTTGAGAGTCCCTTGGACTGCAAAGAGATCCAACCAGTCCATCCTAAAGGAGATCAGTCCTGGGTGTTCATTGGAAGGCCTGATGCTAAAGCTGAAACTCCAATTCTTTGGCCACCTGATGCGAAGAGCTGACTCATTGGAAAAGACCCTGATGCTGGGAAAGATTGAGAGCAGGAGGAGAAGGGGATGACAGAGGATGAGATGGCTGGATGGCATCACCAACTCAATGGTCATGGGTATGGGTGGACTCCGGGAGTTGGTGATGGACAGGGAGGCCTGGTGTGCTGAGGTTCATGGGGTCGCAAAGTGTCGGACATGACTGAGCGACTGAACTGAATACCAAAAAATACCCATCAATGAGGGTTGAAGAACTCAAAAACCTCTGGATGTTTAAACTTTTGAGTGAATAATTAATGGATTGGTCAGATCTCTCTAAGGTTTTTATGAATGGTGCTATTTTTATCTTTAGGTGGTCTTTTGCTTGACAGAAGTGGCCCTTTAAAATAGGTATTTTGATTTCTTTATAATCTATTTCTTTATTTTATGTGCAACACATATTACAAAAGATAATGGAAATAAGAAAGCAGGTTATAGTATAATTTCATCCAGTCACTAAATACAAAGCAGAAATTTGTGGTGGCTGCAAGAAAGTATTTGTGGCAAGATTCAATTCTGTGTGATTTTCCTTAGGTGTTTCAGTGTTTCTCTGCCTGAGTAAGCTGCTTTCACAGAACAGATTCTTTTCCAGATATTGACCAGAATGTTTGATATTTATGTCATTCTTATTTAAGTTTTGGTTTTAAGCATTACTTCTCAGTAAAATTATAAGAACATATATATTCATTAACATTAAATTACGTAGCATGAGGTATCTAGTCAGTGGCAGAAAAATTTTCACCAAACATTTGCAGAATGATCCCCAAAGCAATGCCAGGAGCCCAATTTTACAAACCCAATGCAGCTCTTACACCATCTCCAGCCATGTATGAATTAACTTAAAAACAAGCGTGAATTAATTTTATGAAGGTTACCCAATACAAAACGAGATTTTACAAAGCACTTTTTTCTGACCCAGCCTGGGTACCAACCACAGCATTTGGTTCAGCTCAGCAGGTAATGCCAGATGTGTTTTTAAAAGGTCTACATACCCTTTTAAAAGGGTTTCCCTTTCTGGATCAGAATGAAAAGAGACCCACTTCCTTTCTTCCCTTATATGTTCTTCCCCATCCCCACCGTAGGAACCCAGAGACACTATTTTCACTAACTCTCTGTGCAACCTGGGTCAAGTGATTTAACCTTTTTAAAGGTCAGTTTCCTTCTCTTTAAAATGAAAGGATTGAGCTAAAATGATGTTTCTCTAAAGTCCTTTATATGCTTCAAGTTCCATGATTTCTTCTGACACAGTTTAGAATCTTTATATTCTTCTGTTCTTTATATATATTTAGCAACCTGAATCTCTACCTCATAAACTATACTAACACTGTTTTCCATTGTTCCTCTAAACTATCCTTCTACATCACAACCCACTTCATGAACTTTGTCTTCCTTCCAATTATTATGACCTTGCCTAAAAGAAGCACCCTACTTTTGCTCCTGTTAGCAAGTATCCAACTTAGGACTGGAGAGAAAGAGAAGAGTTATTCCTCAAGTCCCTAGATCTTGCCCATCTGATTCCTCAGAGTGCTTTATTGAGCAATTTACACAGTAACAATTTGACAGTACCCCCACCAATGTCACTGGCCAGTACCTTTGAGATAAGATGAATTAGAGTCATCTTATTTGACTCCTAAAAATGTTTGCACTTTTAATCACCCTAATAAAGTTATTAAAATTATTTGTTCTAAACACAGACATTTCCATATTGTCTTTTTCAGCAATGGAAAGGACATGGTCCACAGCAAATGAATGTCAAAATAAATAGTTTCATCTGTTCTAAGAATTAGCCTAAATGTTTTTCTTCTTTTTAGGTCTTTTGAAAACAGCAGCGATTACCATGAGAAAAGTGGTGCCTATTTAAGGGGTAATCATAAGACTATGAAATTGACAACAAAATTAGTGTTCTTAGTTGTTTTTTAAAATCACATTAGCACTTCCACAGCAGACTGGATAAATCTCCTTCCTATTGCTTACAGCTAATTAAAATATTAATACATTTGGAATACAAAAAAAATGTGACTGATCATATGCAAATATTATTTGCAAAAGATAGAAAATCACATCTAAGAAAATTAGATACAAAGGATAGATCTAGTTCATGTAGTTGTTGTCCAACCTAATCTTTAAAACCAGTGGTAGGTAAGAATTTATTTTTTAGAACGTTATAAATCTTTAATAGCAAGAGTTTAACTAAAGGAAACAAAAATATAAAACCATGAATTTGTTCATCTTTGCCAGGATCTATTGTTCTGATAAAATTTCACTTAAAGGTTATTTATCATTTGAACCTCATTTAACAAAGTACCTGCAATTCTTATAATTCATATAGTCCACAAATCTAGGAGCATCTTATTAAGTAGCAGAGATAATGCTAGCAGTAGAAACGCCACTGCAAATACATGGTATCTGCCTTCAAAATGTTTAGATGGTAACAGAAAATAATTATGATACAATATCATGAGTGTTACAATGAAAGGATGTCTTATGTCAGGTTGTTATTTTTAAATGTACCATAAACTGGGGGGCTTATAAACAAATTTATTTCTCACAGCTAAGTCTAAGAACTAGGTGCCACAGATTTGGTGTCTGGACTTCCCTGGTGGCTCAGACGATAAAAGCATCTGCCTACAATGCAGGAGACCTGGGTTTGATCCCTGGGTAGGGAAGATCCCCTAGAGAAGGAAATGGCAACCCACTCCAGTATTCTTGCCTGGAAAATCCCATGGACAGAGGAACCTGGCAGGCTACAGTCCATGGGGTCGCAAAGAGTTGGACACGACTGAGCGACTTCACTTTACCTTGACTTGAAGGGCCTGTCTATAGCTCATAAACTACCCTCTTTTTACTGTGTCCTCACATAGCAAAAAAAGTGAGGGAGCACCCTGTGGTTTCTGTTATAAGGGTACCAATTCCATTCAAGAGGATTCCATTCTCATGACCCAATCACCTCCCAAAGATCCTACCTCCAAATACCACCATACCCAGGGAATAGGTTTCAATATACAAATTTTGGGGAGATACAAACATGCAATTCATAGCATGGACTATATGAGATGTAATGGGAGTAACTACACTTGTCAGAAACAGAAGTTTTCTTAGGGGCTATAAATGATGCTAAAATAATAGCATGTGTGTTTTAATCTCTCAGTCGTGTCTGACTCTTTGCAACCCCATAGACTGTAGCCCACCAGGCTCCTCTGTTAAAGTGATTTTCCAGGCAAGAATACTGGAGTGGGTTGCCATTTCCTTCTCCAGGGGATCTTCCTGACCCAAGTATTGAACCCGGGCCTCCTGCATTGCAGACAGACTCTTTACTCTCTGAGCCAGATAACAGAGAAAAAGGGATAAAGAATAGCATGAGCAAAAGAACACACACACACACATCATACATACATGCAAAGTATTTTGTGTAGCTGGGCATATAGTTTGTTCATAGAGAGAATGCTGGCAGTTGAGGCTAATCAGGCAGACCAGATAAGGAATGACCTAATAGGATTCATGTGTTTGTCAGGGTAAATAATACTAGACACTAGGATAATTCATAAATCCCAGTGGCTTAAGAAATGTAAGTTTATCTCTTGCACACATAAAATAGTTCAGTTGAGTGTCTGGTGGGCGCCCTTACGAATGATAATTCTAGGAACCTGGCTTATTCTTCCTCATGGTGCCATTAGCTTCAAGAAGCATCTGGTGCACTGCCCTTCTTGCAGGGAGTGCTCTGCATTATGAGCAGGGCAAACTCATATCTCAACATCCAACACCAGACAAGGGAAAAGAGCTGTAAATGGCCACCAGCTCCAATCGTACTGAAGTAGCTGTGAGGCAGTTCTTATAGGTTGATTTCATGCACAGAGTCAGTAATGAATCATAGTTTTTAATCTTTGGGTTTTCTGTGGTTTGAGGCACAATAAAATGTTGTACTCTTGACCATTTAAACAAAAGAAGTATCTGGTTAATAGTATCAAGTGCTCCCGCGAGGTCAATCTAAGAAGATCTGAAAAGTACCCACTGAATATGGCAATTAAGAGGTCACTGGTGATGATTTCAGTGGCTATTTCACTTGAGCATTTGGGCAGAAGCAAAAAGGTAGTTGAAGAGTGAAAGAGAGGTGAGAAGGAAGAGTCAGTAAACACCAACTACTCCATAAAAATCTTGATATGAAGAAAAAAAGAAAACGAAGATTATAGATCAAGGGAGGCTTATTTGAGGGGTTGTTTTATTATTTGTTTTGTCTACTTTCACCATGAGAGAGAATTGAACATAATTATACATTGAGGTAAAAGAACCATTAGTTTGTTTAGAGGAAAAGGTTGCAGGTGCTGAGAACAAAGGATCATTGATTAAGAGAAGACCCAGAGGAGGCAAAAGGCCATGATATTCAGAGGACAGATAAAAGGGTTTAGCCTTACACTGGAGGCCTTATGCTCTGTCCATTGACCTTGGGGAGAAGCAGAAGAGAAAAGGGAAAGCAGTTTTAAGACCCTTTCATGAATGTCAAGGACAGTGTTTGAGGTCCAAGTATATGTCTATGATAGCTTTTCAAGTAATTAAGAAATAAACCATCTACTTTAAAACAATTATGAATGATAAGATATGAGATATTCAACCTATTCATGAAAGGTCTGGAAGGCTACTTAATTTTCTTTATTGAATATGGCTCCTGCTCACTGAATGTGTTTGAACAGACAGACATTTCATTTATAGACTTAAGAGATACACATATATTAAATTAATATATGATTTTAACCATTACTTTGGAATGTTTAATAATGTAAATCTTTGAAAAGTTTTAAAATGTGTATTAGATAGTGGTAGAGTAATTTTTCAGTTTCTTTGTATGTAAAGAAATGGAATGTAATTCCATTTTTCTTTTCACAGAAATATGGCAATTTAATTTTTTGTATTTGATTAAAAATATATTAAAGAACAAATCATACCATTCTTAATGTAACCGTTTTGTGCATTTTCCATTGTTTGGAAGAAGATTAGGGCAAAGTTCTAAAACATTTTTGTTTATACATCAAGACAAAATGTTATCTCAAAGGCCATATAAAAAGACGAACCATTTGCTTGATTTTAATTATACTAAATTATTCTGTTAGATTTGCCATTTTACTTTTAGATGTTAGATAATTGGGTCTGTTCTGCTTTTCTCCACAGCATCCACAAGTGTGATTAATTCTAAAGTGTTAGGTAGACTGTCAATATAATCTAATGAGCTTAGAGGAGTTTACCACTCTTGCTTCACTTTTCCTTTTCTAAAAGGCAGAAATTTACTGACTTTTTTGGAATCATAGAATCTCAGTGTAAAAAGGAACCTTATACAGCTTCACAGCTACCACACACTAACACATGCACAAATTCATTCATTTGTGAATGTTTGATGAGATACTAGGGCTTCCCTGATAGCTCAGTTGGCAAAGAATCTGCCCACAATGTAGAAGACCTGGGTTCAATCCCTGGGTTGGGAAGATCCCCTGGAGAAGGGAAAGGCTACCCACTCCAGTATTCTGGCCTGGAGAATGCCATGGACTGTATAGTCTATGGGGTTGCAAAGAGTCGAACACAACTGAGCGACTTTCATTTCACTACCTCTATATCCTTATCACATATCCATCTCTTCCTTGCTATCTATATTCCAGCAACACTGGCCTTCTTTCAATTTCCAAAGCTCCTTTCAGTCTCAAGGACATCTCACATTCTATTCCATGTGCCTACAATACTCTCTGCCTTGACCTGTCCCTTGGTCTGGCTGATACCTGCTCTTCTTAGAAGTCTCTATAATTCAGGTCCACTGACAAAACACGGTTCACTGGTGGAGGGAATACTCCAGTATTCTTGCCTTGAGCACCCCATGAACAGTATGAAAAGGCAAAAATATATTACACCAGGAGATGAGCCCTGAAGGTGGGAAGGGATCTAACATGGTACTGTTGCTGCTGCTAAGTCGCTTCAGTCATGTCCAACTCTGTGCGACCCCATAGACGGCAGCCCACCGTCTATGGGATTCTCCCCCATCCCTGGGATTCCCCAGGCAAGAACACTGGCGTGGGTTGCCATTTCCTTCTCCAATACATGAAAGTGAAAAGTGAAAGGGAAGTCACTCAGTCATGTCTGACTCTTAGCGACCCCATGGACTGCAGCCTACCAGGCTCCTCTGTCCATGGGATTCTCCAGGCAAGAGTACTGGAGTGGGCTGCCATTGCCTTCTCCAAATATGGTACTGCTGCTGCTGCTGCTAAGTCACTTCAGTCGTGTCCGACTCTGCGTGACCCCAGAGACGGAAGCCCACCAGGCTCCCCCGTCCCTGGGATTCTCCAGGCAAGAACACTGGAGTGGGTTGCCATTTCCTTCTCCAATGTGTGAAAGTGAAAAGTGAAAGTGAAGTCGCTCAGTCGTGTCCGACCCTTAGCGACCCCATGGACTGCAGCCTACCAGGCTCCTCCATCCATGGGATTTTCTAGGCAAGAGTACTGGAGTGGCTTGCCATTGCCTTCTCCATGCATGAGCTACATAGTACTTAGAATAAGCTCTTGTCTACTTCAGATAGCTAAAGAGGATTCCATAATCTGCAACAGTGAAATCTGGGAGATTTACTAACAGTTTGTTGAAAGGGCTAAATCTAAGTGGAAGCTTTATCCTTGAGATTAGAATGCAAAGACTGCAGCAAATCAAACCAATACGACATTTGGCAAAAACTTATTATTACTTTCTCTAATTTTCTATCAATGCTCTTCTTCAAAGTTCCTTGAGATGTCAGATTCTTGACTGAGTGCATGTACGCATGGCTACTGTTAAAGTTTTGACAAGTGTTATGTTAAGTTGCCATTAAAAATATATCTATATGCTACTAAAAATATATACATATATTTAGAGAGAGAAATTTGGCTAGAAGAATATACCTAATTATATTACATTATTTTTTCTTCATATCTATCTTCATATTTCTTCAGAAATAAATGCATATTGTTTTTATATCTTTAGAAAGACAAGCCTTTTAGCTATGAATCTCTCCACATTTGTATGGTCCTTTCATTTTGGGGGGCTTCCTGGTGGCTCAAGTGGTAAAGAATCTGCCTGCAATGATGGAAGACACAGGTTTTATCCTGGGTTGGAAAGATCCCCTGGAGAAGGGAATGGCTACCCACTCCAGTATTCTTGCCTGAAGAATTCCATGGACAGAGGAACTTGGCAGGCTACAGTCCATGGTGTTGCAAAAGAGTTTGACATGCCTGAGCGGCTTTCACTTTCTTTTTTTGAAGAAGTTCTCACATGCACTACTTTGACAACAACTCTCTAAGGGATCTAGTAATATTGCCTTTATATAATATGCAAACTGAAACCAAGAGAGACTAGTAATTGGCAGAGACAGAACTTGAATGCAGTTCTTCTAAGGTATACGCTTTCTTACTTCACCACAGTTGATCAACAGTTCATTAAGGGCAATTCTCTGTAAAATGAAATAAATTTGAATTATCAGGGCCAAATGAGGGATTTGAATTAGATCCTAGACTGTATCATTGATTTGGTCCTCTATTTGGGACAAGCTAATGTCTTTTTCAGTTCTCTTCTAGCTGTTACATTGGATACAACAAACTTCTGATTAAGATGGTCCCATAAGTTCACAATACATAGCAATGAGAAATAAAGTGTAAGGATAAAAATCTGAAAGAGAAGTCCTGTGGAAAGCCCCAAACCCAGGACTCCGCCAGCCCCGCCCACAGAACAGGGCACTGAGTGGAGCGAGCCGGCAGTGGGCGGCCCAGCCCCCAGCCCCCGCCGACGTGGGCCGGGAGGACAGCCAGCACCGGGGCAGGGCAGCCGCGGCCCCACAGAGGCTTCCCGTGGCAAGCTGCAGGCAGGCTTCCTTGCTGGCCAGGACTTCTTGGGTTCCGGCCGGCGATATCTGCCTGAGAAACTTCGCCGGTTGTACTCCCAGAAAACCGAGTCGCAGGGACCAGGAAGGCGATAAGTCACAGCAACCGCGCTCGTCAAACGCCTGGTCACCTGAGCTGCTCGGACAGGGGAAGGCACGAAATGCAGGTCCAGCCAAGTCTGCGCCTTTTTTGGAGTACCCGAGGACCTGAACCTGAGCCGCTCAGACCTGGGAAGTGCATGCAACCCAGCGCCAGCTGCGGACAGATCCCAGCAGAGCAACCTAGAGCCTAAGCAGCATAAACAGGGAAAGCACACACGCCTTCAGCAGGAGCATTCCCAGTGTAGCCGAGACACTGCGAGCACTCCCCACAGATGCCAGGGATATTTGTTAGCAGCGTTCCTCCCTCCCCACAGCAGGACTGAACAGGTGAGCTGGAAAAAAAAAAAAGTGTCCACCACCGCATCCTGGTGTCAGGACGGGAATTAGACACTGAGGAGACCAGAAAACAGAAGAGCATTTTCAACAGAAGGAACTGCCTTGGAAGTAACAGAGGGAGAAGCCTTGAGCCTACTGCAAGAATAAGACTGAAAACCAGAGGCAGAGGCTTAAGTCAAAATCCTGAGAACACCAGAGATCTCCTGTTCCAGAGAACATTAATTGATAGGTACTCATCAAATGCCTCCATACTTACACTGAAACCAGGCACCAGCCAAGGGGCAACAAGTTTCAGAGAAAGACATACTACGCAAACTATCCAGCAACACAGGAGAATAGCACTGAGCTTCAATATACAGGCTGCCCAAAGCCACTCCAAACCCACTGACTTCTCAAACTCATTCATGGACACTTCATTGCACTCCAGAGAGAAGAAATCCAGCTCCACCCACCAGAACATCGACACAAGCTTCCCTAACCAGGGAACCTTGACAAGTCATGCATCCAACCCCACACACAATGAGGTAACTACATAATAAAGAGAACTCCACAAACTGCCAGAAGACGGAAAGGCCACCCCGAACACAGCAATATAAGCAAGATGAAGAGGCAGAGAAATACCCAGCAAGTAAAGGAACAGGATAAATGCCCACCAACACAAACAAAAGAGGAAGATATAGGGAACCTACCCAATAAAGAATTTTGAATTTTAATTGTGAAAATGATTCAAAATCTGGAAAGCAAAATGGAGTTACACATAAAAAAACTGGAGAAAAGGATTGAGAAGAGGCAAGAAATGTTTAATAAGGAATTAGAGGAAATAAAAAAGAGTCAATATACAATGAATAATGCAATAGATGAGATCAGAAACACGCTGGAGGGAACAAACAGTAGAATAATGGAGGCAGAAGACAGGATAAGTGAGCTAGAAGATAGAATTGTAGAAATAAATGAAACAGAGACGGAAAAAGAAAAATGAATTAAAAGAAATGAGGACAATATTAGAGACCTCTGGGACAATGTTAAACGCCCCAACATTCGAATCATAGGAGTCCCAGAAGAAGATGACAAAAAGAAAGACCATGAGAGAATACTTGAGGAGATAATAGTTGAAAATTTCCCTAAAATGGGGAAGGAAATAATCACACAAGTCCAAGAAACACAGAGAGTCCCTAACAGGATAAACACAAGGCGAAATACTCCAAGGCACATATTAATCAAATTAACAAAGATCAAAGACAAAGAACAAATATTAAAAGCAGTAAGGGAAAAACAACAAATAACACACAAGGGGATCCCCATAAGGATAACAGCTGATCTTTCAGCAGAAACTCTTCAGGCCAGAAGGGAATGGCAAGACATGCTTAAAGTCTTAAAGAAAGTAACCTACAGCCCAGATTACTATACCCAGCAAGGATCTCATTCATATATGAAGGAGAAATCAAAAGCTTTACAGACAAGCAAAAGCTGAGAGAATTCAGCATCACCAAACAAGCTCTCCAACAAATACTAAAGGATCTTCTCTAGACAGGAAACACAGAAAGAGTATATAAACTCGAACCCAAAACTATAAAGAAAATGGCAACGGGATCATACTTATCAATAATCAACTTAAACATAAATGGGTTGAATGCCCCAACCAAAAGACAAAGGCTGGCTGAATGGATACAAAAACAAGACCCCCATATATGTTGTCTACAAGAGACCCACCTCAAAACGAGGGACACATACAGACTGAAAGTGAAGGGCTGGAAAAAGATATTCCATGCAAATAGAGACCAAAAGAAAGCAGGAGTAGCAATACTCATATCAGATAAAATAGATTTTAAAACAAAGGCTATGAAAAGAGACAAGGAAGGTAACTACATAATGATCAAAGGATCAATCCAAGAAGAAGATCTAGCAATTATAAATATTTATGCACCCAACATAGGAGGACCACAATATGTAAGACAATTACTAACAAGTATGAAAGGGGAAAAAAACAACAATGCAATAATAGTGGGAGACTTAAATACCCGACTCACACCTATGGATAGATCAACTAAACAGAAAATTAACAAGGAAACACAAACTTTAAATGATACAATAGACCAGTTAGACCTAATAGATCTCTATAGGACATTTCACCCCAAAACAATGAATTTCACCTTTTTCTCAAGCTCACACAGAACCTTTTCCAGGATAGATCACATCCTGGGCCATAAATCTAGCCTTGGTAATTTCAAAAAAATTGAAATCATTCCAAGCATCTTTAGATTAGATCTCAATTATGGGAGAAAAACTATTAAGAATGCCAACATATGGAGGCTGAACAACACGGTGCTGAACAACGAACAAATCATAGAAGAAATCAAAAGAGAAATCAAAATATGCATAGAAATTAATGAAAATGAAAACACAACAACCCAAAACCTCTGGGACACTGTAAAAGCCGTGCTAAGGGGGAAGTTCATAGCAATACAGGAACACCTCAATAAACAAGAAAAAAGTCAACTAAATAACCTAACTCTACACCTAAAGAAACTAGAAAAGGAAGAAATGAAGAACCCCAGGGTTAGTAGAAGGAAAGAAATCGTAAAAATTAGGGCAGAGATAAATGCAAAAGAAACAAAAGAGACCATAGCAAAAATCAACAAAGCCAAAAGCTGGTTCTTTGAGAAAGTAAATAAAATTGACAAACCAGTAGCCAGACTCATCAAGAAACAAATGGAGAAGAACCAAATCAATAAAATTAGAAATGAAAATGGAGAGATCACAACCGACAACACAGAAATACAAAGGATTATTAGAGAATACTATCAGCAATTATATGACAATAAAATGAATAACTGAAAAAAATGGACAAATTCCTAGAAAAGTACACCTTTCCAAATCTGAACCAGGAAGAAATAGAAAATCTGAACAGACCCATCACAAGCACGGATATAGAGGCTGTAATCAGGAATCTTCCAGCAAACAAAAGCCCAGGTCCAGACGGCTTCACAGCTGAATCCTACCAAAAATTTAGAGAAGAGCGGTGTTCATTGGAAGGACTTATGCTAAAGCTGAAACTCCAATACTTTGGCCACCTCATGCGACGAGTTGACTCACTGGAAAAGACTCTGATGCTGGGAGCGATTGGGGGTAGGAGGAGATGGGGATGACAGAGAATGAGGTGGCTGGATGGCATCACCAACTCGATAGACATGAGTTTGAATGAACTCCGGGAGTTGGTGATGGACAGGGAGGCCTGGGGTGCTGTGGTTGATGGGGTCGCTAAGAGTCGGACACGAATGAGCGACTGAACTGAACTGAACTGAACTGAACACCTATTCTACTCAAACTCTTCCAGAAAATTGCTGAGGAAGAGAAACTGCCAAACTCATTCTATGAGGCCACCATCACCCTAATCCCAAAACCTGGTAGAGATCCCACAAAAAAAGAAAACTACAGGCCAATATTACTGATGAACATAGATGCAAAAATCCTTAACAAAATTCTAGCAATCAGAATCCAACATCACATTAAGAAGATCATACATCATGACCAAGTGGGCTTTACCCCAGGAATGCAAAAATTCTTCAATATCCACAAATCAATCAACGTCTAATACACCATATTAACAAACTGAAAAATAAAAATCATATGATTATATCAATAGATGCAGAGAAAACCTTCGACAAAATTCAACATCCATTTATGATAAAAACCCTCCAGAAGGTGAGAATAGAAGGAACATACCTCAACATAATGAAAGCTATATATGACAAACCCACAGCAAACGTTATCCTCAAAGGTGAAAAACTGAAAGCATCTCCCCTAAAGTCAGGAACAAGACAAGGGTGCCCACTCTCACCACTACTATTCAACATAGTTCTGGAAGTTTTAGCCACAGCAATCAGAGCAGACAAAGACATAAAAGGAATACAAATTGGAAAAGAAGATGTAAAACTTTCACTATACGCTAATGACATGGTCCTCTACACAGAAAACCCTAAAGACTCTACCAGAAAACTTCTAGAGCTAATCAATGAATACAGTAAAGTTGCAGGATATAAAATCAACACACAGAAATCCCTTGCATTCCTATACACTAATAATGAGAAAATAGAAAGAGAAGTTAAGGAAACTATTCCATTCACTGTTGCAACGAAATGAATTATATACTTAGGAATATATCTACCTAAGGAAACAAAAGAATTGTACATAGAAAACTATAAAACACTAGTGAAAGTAATCAAAGAGGACACTAATAGATGGAGAAATATACTGTGTTCGTGGATTGGAAGAATAAATACTGTGAAAATGAGTATATTACCCAAAGTAACTTATACATTCAGTGCAATCCCTATCAAGCTACCAACGATATTTTTCACAGAACTAGAACAAATACTCTCACAATTTGTATGGAAATTCAAAAAACCTCAAATAGCCAAAGCAATCTTGAAGAAGAAGAATGGAACTGGAGGAATTAACCTTCTAGACTTCAGGCTCTACTACAAAGCCACAGTCATCAAGACACTATGGTACTGGAATAAAGACAGAAATATAGATCAATGGAACAAAATAGAAAGCCCAGATATAAATCCATGCACCTATGGACACCTTATCTTCGACAAAGGAGGCAAGAATATAAAATGGAGATAAGACAGTCTCTTTACATCTGTGTCTCTTTTGCTGTCTCGTATACAGGGTTATCATTTGCATTTTCCTAAATTCCATATATATGCATTAGTATACTGTATTGGTGTTTTTCTTTCTGGCTTACTTCACTCTGTATAATAGGCTCCAGTTTCATCCACCTCATTAGAACTGATTCAAATGTATTCTTTTTAATGGCTGAATAATACTCCATTGTGTATATGTACCAAAGCTTTCTTATCCATTCATCTGCAGATGGACATCTAGGTTTCTTCCATGTCCTGGCTATTATAAACAGTGCTGCAATGAACATTGGAGTACATGTGTCTTTAACAAGTGGTGCTGGGAAAACTGGTCAGCCCCTTGTAAAAGAATGAAACTAGAACACTTCCTAACACCATACACAAAAATAAACTCAAAATGGATTAGAGAGCTAAATGTAAGACCAGATTCTATAAAACTCCTCAAGGAGAATGTAGGCAAAACACTCACCGACATAAATCACAGCAGGATCCTCCAAGACCCACCTCCCAAAATATTGGAAATAAAAGCAAAAATAAACAAATGGGACCTAATTAAAATCAAAAGCTTCTGCACAGCAAAGGAAACTATAAACAAGGTGAAAAGACAGCCTTCAGAATGGGAGAAAATAATAGCAAATGAAGCAACTGATAAGGATTAATCTCCAAAATATACAAGCATCTCCTGCAGCTCAATTCCAGAAAAATAAGTGACCCAATCAAAAAATGGGCCAAAGAACTAAACAGACATTTCTTCAAAGAAGACATAAAGATGGCTAACAAACACATGAAAAAATGCTCAACATAACTGATAATCAGAGAAATACAAATCAAAACCACAATGAGATACCATTTCACACCAGTCAGAATGGCTGCTATCCAAAAGTCTACATGCAATAAATGCTGGAGAGGGTGTGGAGAAAAGGGAACCCTCTTACGCTGTTGATGGGAATGCAAACTAGTACAGCCACTATGGAGAACAGTGTGGAGATTCCTCAAAAACTGGAAATAGAACTGCCATATGATCTAGCAATCGCACTCCAGGGCATGCACACCGAGGAAACCAGAATTGAAAGAGACACATGTACTCCAATGTTCATTGCAGCACTGTTTATAATAGCCAGGACATGGAAGAAACCTAGATGTCCATCTGCAGATGAATGGATAAGAAAGCTTTGGTACATATACACAATGGAGTATTTTTCAGCCATCAAAAAGAATGCATTTGAGTCAGTTCTAATGAAGTGGATGAATTTGGAGCCTATTATACAGAGTGAAGTAAGCCAGAAAGGAAAACATCAATACAGTATACTAATGCATATATATGGAATTTAGAAAAATGGTAACCTTAACCCTGTATACGAGACTGCAAAAGAGACATAGGTATATAGAACAGTCTTTGGAACTCTGTGGGAGAGGGTGAAGGTGGGATGATTGGGGAGAATGGCATTGTAGCATGTATATTATCATATGTTAAGTGAATCACCAGTCCAGGTTTGATGCATGATACAGGATGCTTGGGGCTGGTGCACGGGGATGACCTGGAGGGAGGATATGGGGAAGAGGGAGGTGGGAGGGGGGTTCAAGAAAGGGAACACATGTACACCTGGGGTGGATTCGTTTCAATGTATGGCAAAACCAACCAATATATTAATATAAGGTAATTTCCGTCCAATAAAATAAATTTAAGAAAAAAAAAAAAAGAATAGATGCATGAGGGAAAAAAAAAACTAATAAGTACAGCCAACAAAATCAACAATCAATTTATCATTTCAGATAAATTAATTTCTTGAACCATTATAATAGATATGTTTAAAAGCTTGAAGAGATAAATTTTATATAGAAAAATCAATAAATTGTTCATCAAAACAGGAAGATATAAAACTATGAGAGGTAAATAGTAAAAAGAAAAAGGAATTAGAACTGTTGGAAATGAAAACTAGTGATCACTAACAATATCTGCCCTATTAGCTTACTAAACTATGAGACCACGATGAAGACTAGACAGAATAGTGCAAGCCTGTTTTTGTGAGTTGCAACATTTCATACTATGGAACGAGAAATAGAGAATAGCCTGACAGATGTCTGTGTAGAGATCTCTAAACTGTGGGGCTGGCAAAAACCTTGGGTAACTTTAAAAGAGGGAAAGACAATCATCAGAGAGAAACTATACTGGCAAATTTCACTTTATTCTAGAATTTGCCTAAAGATCCAGTCTTCTGGGATACCCTAAGATCTGTACGTTAAGGAAGAAAGGATTTGTGCCTTTTTAAGTGCCCATGAAATAGCCACTCCTATATCTTATAGGGAAAGGAGAATGGGAAAAGGTACTATATAAATTAAGGCTATCGTTATCTTTCCCTTTTAGGGAAAACAAATTCACCACCTGGAGAGGAAAACGTCTGCACGTGGAAAGTTTATGTTTTTTATAATGTGCATTTCTAGGATGGTATGTCTGAAATTAGGCATGCAAACCTGAATTTGTGTATGGTATATTCTCATGCAAATGTGTACATGCATAACTTAGTGCTTGTTCTGTTCCACTCAAAAGTAGGTGGAGATATGAATATTATTGAGCAAGTATAATTTTCATACAAGAATTGTGTGGGCAGCTTCCATTCTGGTTAAGCATCTTAACAAAAATGAAAAGCTCAGATAAGAACAGTGAGATTTTGTGTTAATATTACAGCATGAATGTTTCTAATCTTTCTCTAAGCCTATTGCGTCTTGAATTAGAAAGAATAGAGCCATCCAGGCCAGAAGGCAAATCTCTGCATGGGGAAAATTGAGACAGAAATGCTTTTTCCTATCTTTTAAAAAACATACATATATATTTTTAGAGGAGAAAATGGTCATTTGGAACTCTCTGTTTGGAAAGTCAGACCAAGCATGATGTTTGACCTAGATTATAAATATTCTATGTTGTGAAACTGAAGCACTTGGAAATACTTTCAGATGAAATTCAGAATAATACAACATAAGCCATAAAGCTCCACAGCCTCAGATCATATGAAAATTGATTCTGGCAGTGGTTGAAGTATATGAAGTGTGAATAAGCTGCACCTATCCTATAACTCATATGCTTTGTTTTGAAGAAACTGAGAACTGGAAATGTGACTTTGACCTCCCTACCAACTAATGAAATCCCAGGTGATACTAGTGGTAAAGAATCCCCCTGCCAATGCAGGAGAGATAGCATGCACCACCTAATGAAATCAGTGATTCTGATATTTGAATAAAACACATGGGAGTGGGAAAACAGATGGAAATGTGTAAAGGGAAGGCCATTTTCTTGAATGTGAGCAAGGGGTAACCAATTTGCCTCTCTAGAAACATATCCAGGTCTGGGAAACAACAAAAAGAACATGAAAAACAATTCTATAACAAGATTCCTATAGTTTGGGAGGGTTTCATTTAGAACAAAGCTATGGATGAGCTAAATCAGTAAGAGCTTTTTGGCTTGGTGACCTAAAGAACTTCAAAAAGCATTTCACCCAGTGAGTGGTGCATAAGTAAAGGCTATATTTGGATGTGAAAATGGAGACACTTATAAAGATCTGATTTATGTACAAAATTGTGCCATCCTAAAATGAATAATGAAACTCTGCTTATAATTACACACCTGCTTCTTGAATCCATCCTTTGATTTCTATTCTTGGAGTCATCAGTGTTCTTACTATCTCTTACCTAAAATATTGCAATAACTTTCTGATGGTCTTCTGCCTTTAGTCTCTTCCCAGTCCAAAGCATTCTCCTGCTTAGAAATTTTCAGTGGCTCTCCACTGGCTATTAAGAATGAACATGCTAGTATTTTCTATGATCTGGAGCCAAAGATACACTTCCAGTCTTATCTGTCATTACTTTTCTCCATGTGCTTTATGCTACAAGTTGGCTAATCACCATTCACAAACATCCTCCAGAATATTTCTAAAACACAAATATTATCTTGCTTTTGCCTAACTTAAAGACTTCTGTGACTTCCTATACTGTTGCTTTGTAAAATTAATCCTAAAGTTATTAGTCTATGTGATTCTCTAAATCTCGTACCTGTCAGGTTCTCCAGTCTGATCGTCAGACACCAACTCACTCTCCTCGAAACCTATAATGAAGCCATATGGAGCTACTTGTATGCGTGCATGCTAAGTAGCTTCAGTCGTATCTGACTCATTGCAACCCTGTGGACCATAGCCCACCAGGATCCTCTGTCCATGGGATTCTCCAGGCAAGAATACTGGAGCGGGTGCCATGCCCTCCTCCAGGAGATCTTTCCAACCCAGAGACTGAACCCTCATTTATTATGTCTCCCACATTGACAGATGGATTCTTTACCACTGGTGCCACTTGGGAAGCCCACCCATTTCTTGCCCTTAAACCTTGGTTAGTGTTTTTTCCCTCTATCTTGTATACCCTTCCCTGCATCTTCATGCTTTCAAAAAAAGAAAAAAAATCTTATTTTTTTCCAAGATTCAGCTCAAGCTCATCTTTTTTACAAAAGCCTTTGCATTTGCATAAAACTTGATTGCCATCTTCCTCACACCCACTATTCTTGCTATAACCCCAGTGCCAGGTATCTATTTTTATCATTAAATAACACTTATTTTGCATTAACCATTTCCAATTATGTCTAAAACCTCATTAAGGTCAGGGACAATGTGTTATTTATCTTTGTAATCCTAGCACTGCACAGAATGCAGAGCACAGAATATTGTTCAGTAAATGGTGATGAAGTGCTAACTCCTTAAGAATAGGGCCTATGGGATCCTCGTGGTGCTTAATGACCGTCTACTGAGAGAATGAATCAATGGTGGATACTTATTAATATAATTTTCATGCCATCTTTATGTGCAGTAGTCAAGGCATCTCTTTCAGATCGCACACTATAAGTTGTAGAGCGGTTCTTCTCAAACTTTACCATGTACATAAATCACCTGAAGATCCTGGGGAAAATGGTATTCTGCTTCAGTCATTCTGAGTTAGTAGATGCTGTTGGTCCTCAAATAGCACTTTTAGTGACGTAATTGTAGAGGACTCTAAGTTGAGGGATTTCACATGCAAAGTTCAGAGAAGGTACAAGTAGCCCAGGGAAGTCAACAGAAGGGGGATCTACCTAGTGGTACCAGAGATATTATTCATCCAGGTGGGCTTTTGAGGCTGTGCTGGGGGCTGAAGTTTTATCTTTATCACCTTTCTCTATCAATGTGGCTTTCAGAGTCAGGCTTTTCACCCCTTCACTCTGCAACTATGACTCAACCTGTATGATTTTTCTCAGTATAAGAGCTCCCCAGATTCCATTTAAAAACTCACCTGAAGCTGTTCTCCTCTCTGCTTTTCATAAACTTAAATTATCTGTGCTTTATTGCTTAAACCCTGGAAATCCAATCTTCCCCATTTTCAGAAGCCTCACCAGCTGCCTGAATTATTTTGCCTCCATTTTAATCAGAAACAGTCCTTTTCCAGCCAATGCACCAGCTTCACCTCTGCAAAGACCAGTTTCCAGCTGCTGCTGCTGTGATTGATAAGTACAGATCTCAGTCTGAAAGAATTGCTGTTCTCCCCACCCCGTTTTCAGGAAAACATGAAGTAGTCAGGATTTTAAACTGTAGGGTGGCTTAGAAGAACACCAGCGTTCTTACTGTTGACTGATCAAATGTCATAAAGGAAAGCAAATGTAGGAGAGAAACTGGAGATTTGGCTGGCAGCTGCAAGAGCTTGTGAATTCATATAATATCATGGAAACTGCCAGTGCTTTGCTAGTGTCAATTTATAATTAGAGATGCCATTTTAAGGTGAATTTTGACATTTACTGCTACTAGTTGACTTTTCCCAGTAATATCTAGTTTCATATTATAGTGCTGTCTCTTTCCTCAGGAAGTTAAGTAAACCCAGAGGTTTCAGAGTCAAATCAAGAAATTATGAACATGTTATAAAACCATTTCACATCTTAAAACATAAGTCATTATTATCACAAACACACACAAAGATAAGCATATACATATTTATAATTTAATTATAATTATAAAATTTATACAAGTAAAATTACAATTTTATTATTTGGAATAAAGTTAAGTGATTACAAACTTCTTTTACCCCAGCAATATCCGATAGCTCCATCAATACATTGTTTAAATAACCACATTCAAATGCATTAAAATAATGTATTTGAAATCTAATGTCATACATTTTAACTTTTCTCCCAAACTACGCACATAATCTAAACCCTAACTATTAAATGGTTTACCTGCTGTTTAAAAATAGGCTTGTTTGATTAATTTTTCACTGAGGGGATAAAAATTGACCCAATTTTTCTATTAGTAGTAAGCTGGCACATTCTTTAACTGAGTTCAGAGCTTCCACTGACTTCAAAGGAGACATCACATTCTATTAGTTTCTTGAAGCATGAAAGACCAAATAGATTCACTACATAAATTTTGGAAGCTTCTAAATGTGCATTTATTTGCTCAAGATTTTAAACCCACCTAGCAGTACAGGCAGTGTACCTTTAACATCTGTAGAAGGTCTGCAGTCATTAAAAATTAACCCCTCCCTCACTCTCTAAAACAGATACAGACAACCTCAGAAAAATGACTCTTAGGAAGAAAATGCTAACTTTGATTTAGAAAACAACCCCAAGTTATAGAATTTCAGAGCTGGAATGAATCCTAATAAGTTTGATTCTCATTATTATAGTTGGGAAAGAAATGGAGTTCTGCAGAGGAGGGCACTCAGGCCAGGAATCTCTCCATAACCATTATTTGCTGGATATGCGTATTGAGTAAACTTGGCAGCATTTAATTAGATCTCCAATTGACATATTTTTAAATAAAGCATTAACTCTTCCTAAAATAGGTTCAAGTGTAACTGACACCACTTCTGGTGAAGGAAAGTTTTCTTCCATTATGTCATACAGTGGGTTTTCCCCTTGTCATTAGCCATTGGATCGAATCTCAACCACTTTTAATTCTCTTACTAGGTGTAAGAAATTTGTTAGATTAAAGTAAGCTGAGGGGAAAGGTATTATAGATATAGAATTCTGTTGTAAATGAAAGGACTAAGCACCTTGATTGTTAACTGTTTGTATTTTATAACTGAAAGGCCAAAACCAGTTTAAGGGAGAAATAAGCAAGTTTAAGACTTATGGACAGTGATAAATGTAAATGTATTTTAATGTCTCTTGAAATTATATCAACATATAATTTGATATATATAAATTTTATCTAAGAAATGTAAATAAATTTACCTAAGAAAAATACACCTAATAGAAAAGAGGCCTGAAGATATGAACTAGCATTTACAATGCATGTAAAAAATATTTAAGCAACAAATTCAGATTTTAAATGGCTTATTTTCACCTATAAAAGTAACTAATTTCTCTCCCTTTTTTCCAATAATCCTTTTTTTCTTTTATAACGATGTCTACTTGTAGCTCAGTTGGTAAAGAATCTGCCTGCAATGCAGGAGACCCAGGTTCAATTCCTACTTTGGAATTCGATTCCTGTTCAATTTTTGCCTGGAGAATTCCATGGACAGAGGAGCCTGGCAGGTTACAGTCCATGGGGTCCAAGAGTCAGACACACCTTAGTGACTAACCCACTGAATAGAATGTGGTAAAATATTCTATATTTATACTTTGTTGTTGTTTAGTCCCTAAGTCATGTTGGACTCTTTCATGACCCAGTGGTCTGCAGCTTGTCAGGGTCCTCTTTCCTTGGGATTTCCCAGGCAAGAATACTGGAGTAGGTTGCCATTTCCTTCTCCAGGGGCTCTTCCCAGCCCAAGAATTAAACTTGCATTGGCAGGCAGATTCTTTATCCACTGAGCCATCAGGGAAGCCATGTCCATATTATATATATATACTACATAATCTTTCTGAAAAATACCTCAAAATTATATACTAAGAACCTAAAATATATGCAAATTATTTACCTAGTAAATCCACTTCAGGAAATATATCTCAAGGATCAGATGCAAATCAGTGTTTGTGGCTGCTGCTGCTGCTAAGTCGCTTCAGTCGTGTCCGACTCTGTGCGACCCCATAGACAGCAGCCCACCAGGCTCCCCCATCCCTGGGATTCTCCAGGCAAGAACACTGGAGTGGGTTGCCATTTCCTTCTCCAGTGCATGAAAGTGAAAAGTGAAAGTGAAGTCACTCAGTTGTGTCCGACTCTTAGCGACCCCATGGACTGCAGCCTACCAGGCTCCTCTGTCCATGGGATTTACCAGGCAAGAGTAGTGAAGTGGATTGCCATTGCCTTCTCCAAGTATTTGTGGAGGAAAGGTTAATTACAGTATTCTCTGTGACAAAAAAAATTGAAATAAAAATTCTCAGTCATAATTAAAGGACTAAATAATCATAAAATACTGACGGTATTTTAATACTTCTTTAATATTCCAGAAGAAAATATTATTTTATAGCCTCTGGAGCCACATTTTCACATGATATATAGGAACCAAGACAAATTTTGGCAGCAAGATATTAAATGAAAAAAATAAAAGAATAGCTTTCACCAAATTTGGAAAAGTTTTCAACCACTTTTTCTTCAAATTTTTTTCTGTTCTTTATTTTATTTTGAGTAATTTCAGTTGATATATCTTCAAGTTTACTAATATTTTCTTCTATAATGTCTAATTTTCCCTTTATCCTATCCAATGTATTTTTTTATCTCAGACTTTATCTCTAGAAATTTGAATTATATCTTTTTGCTGTTTTCCCAGCCTCTACTTCACTGTTTTAAACATGTAGAATATAATTTTAATGTAGGTTTTAATGTTTTTATCTCTTTGTATGCTAATTATAACATATATCAGTTCTGAATCAGTTTGATTAATTTATCTCCTTATTGGGTCATATTTCCTTCTTGTTTACACACCTGACAATTTTGGTTCAGATGCCAGATATTATGAATTTTACTTTGTTTGATGCTGGATATTTTTCTATTCCTATAAATATTCTTCAGGTATTTTTTGGAATGCAATTAAATTACTTCAGAACTGTTTGATCCTTTGGGGTCTTACTTTTTTATTGCGTTAGGCAAGAACACAGCAGTACTAATCTCAGGTTAATTATTTCTTACTACTAAGCAAGATTCTTCTGTGTGCTCTACTTAATTCTTATCTGGCTGATGGGAACAGGCACAATTACCGGCCCTGAATTGGCACTGGGCACTTTTACCAAAAATTCTTTCAAGTGGTTCTTTTGCCAGGGTCGAGTCATTTCTTCATTTGCCTGATCTGATCATACTGATTATTTGGGGGAGTCCTTTTTTGAAGTTTTATCTCTATATACCTCTCTCCTTTATATGCTCTGTCAACTGACAACTCTAGTTACCTTGATCTTTCCATACTCTCACCAACACTGGCAGTCCACCACTCTGGGTTCCCTGTTCCTGTAATACAGCTTGGAAACTCTCTCATGGCTATAATCTGGGCAGTCACAGGATTCTGTTTGTTTGCTGTCTCTCAAAATTTCTGTCTCTGAACTTCTCATGTCCAGTGCCTTACAAACCATCATTTCTTATATTCTGTCTTTGTTTTCTTATTTCAGGCAGAAGGTCAAATTTGGTCTCTTGTCTAGACGTGGAAGCCGTGTTTTTATGTCTGTTTCTCAAAAACATTATTGAAAACTGATTTAAGTGTATGTGGTAGAGGAGGAGCCTCACTATACATGAAAAAATAAGAGAATATAAATAATCCCAAATTAGTTTAAAACAGATACATGCAAAATACTAGAACATGTATAACATTCATATTAAAAGAAAAGAATATCAAAATATTAGCAAAAGGGCTGGTTCCTGGGATTATATCTGATTTATATCTGCTTTCAGACTTTTCTAAATTATCTTCTTAATATTAATTTTACTAAAAATGAATATTATATATTCTATAAGTATATATAACTTTTGCAAAAAGGAAACAAACTTCTATTTTGCTTGAAAAACCGCAGAATAATCAATGAGTAGCACATTGGAGAAGGAAATGGCAACCCACTCCAGTGTTCTTGCCTGGAGAATCCCAGGGACGGGGGAGCCTGGTGGGCTTCCATCTATGGGGTCACACAGAGTCGGACATGACTGAAGTGACTTAGCAGCAGCAGCAGCAGCATATAAGTAGTGCATGCATGCATGCGCGGGCACGCACACACACACACACACATCTGATTTCATAAAGGGGATGAGGTGTACTTACCAATGAACAAAAGAACCAGCGGTGAAGGTAGTAGATTCTCCATATAGGAGACCAGAAAGCAAAAGCTGAAAGTCCATTGTTCAAGGAAGCAGAGAAGGAAGAAGTCACTGCTTGGTATTAGGACAGGATAATATCTAAGCTCCTGCCAACTCTGAATTTCTATGCATGCTATTTCTTCTGAGAATACCTAAATAGTACTTGGGCTCCCAAGTGGCTCAGTGGTAAAGAATTCACCTTCTATACAGGAGATATCGGTTTGATCTCTTGATCAGGAAGATCCCCTGGAGAAGGAAACAGGCAATCCAGTCCAGTATTCTTGCTTGGGAAATCCCATGGACAGAGGAGCCTGGTGGGCTACAGTTCATGGGGTTGCAAAAGAGTCAGACATGACTTAGCAACTAAACAAAACGACATATGGTACTCAGTAAATTATTAAATTTCAAATACATACTAATTTCTTGGGAAAGAGGTAACTTTATACAGCCTCTTCATAGTAACAAATGAGTATTTCTTGTGAAAATGTCAGATAAAGCATTTTCTGAAAATGCAATAAAGTTAGACGTTAGCATTTTTGGATAACTGACTAAATGAGCAATTTCATGTAATTGTGAGGAGATAAAAGTGAAAAGGCTAAAAATCAAATACAGTCTAACTTAGACTCTCTTTGAGAGGAACTTATTAAACTAAGTAGATTTGTTAAGTACATTCTTAGGAACTCAGAAGAGTGTGCTCCAGAGAAAAGTAAAGTCAGAGAGGCATAGTGCTAGAGAGGACTGTAGACATCTTCCGGTCCATCGTTTCCCAAATGTGGCTACAGACTGCCTGGGTTTGAATCCTGATTCTGCCAGTTTCAAGCTGTATGACTTTGGGCAAGTTATTAACCTCTCTGTGCCACAGCTTCCCATCTGTAAAATCAGAAATAAAATGTGTATTGTTAGGATTATACGAGTTAATGCAAATATAGAGCTTAGAGTATCTGGGCACACAATAAGCTTTAAATAAATATTAGCTATTTTTATTCTAGATGTATATGGATGGATTTTTTTAAAAAAATTATCATTCATGCATTTAATGTGCATTCAAAAATATATGGCTCATTAGATCTGTGATTATATTAATATTATTGCTTAAGATCTTTTGTAGTGGTGATATAAAGTTAAAAGCATTAATTTAATTTTTAATTAATCAAATACTAATATCCTTGTGCATACACATTGCAAAAGTCATACTGGTGGTATACTTAAGTACAGTTCCCTCACTTAACAAATGAGAAAAACGAAGCCCACAGATGGAAAATAAAGCATCTATTCAAGAAGTGAGAGGCAAGATAAGGGTCTAAATCATTTGAAATTTCACTCTTTTTGCAATGTATCTTTTAAGCCTTCATTCCCACTTCTTACCTGTACTTTGACTTCTACTTTTCTAGATACAGTCAGTAGTTCACTTTCTTCGGAGTTCCCTTTCTCCCCATTTCAGGTCATTCATGTTATAAAGAAAATTTACTTCCCCAGTTTTAATAACTAGCCTTAAGTGTTAGCTCTGACAGACATAATGAAATACCTTATTTAGACCAAGTGTGACAAATAAGGTGAGTGTCATTCATTAAAGGTTAGCAAAATACATAGCATGTTTATAAAAAACATGAGAACAAGAAATGGCTCTACTCAACACACCTCACACATGAGAAACATTCAGTTCAGTGCTGGATTTGAGTGCATGTTGGAATTAAGAAGACATAATGTCAGGAGTCTATGATGGGTAAAGGAGTAGAGTTACAAGAAATCAAAACCCTTGGTGGTTGAAGGAATATGGCTACATGCATGTAACAAAAATTGATTACTTATTGGGGTATGTGTTTCTCATTTAAGCTCCTGCCTAGCAGAGGTAAAAAAAATAATCATAATACAGTGATACTTGATATCACAGAAATATATAAGGGTCAAGGAGTTGATTAACTCTGTCCAGAAATTAATAGAGGCTATGCAGGTGATCTGACATATAGTTGAATCTCAGAGGTTAAGTATAATCTTAAAGGCAGATAAAGGAAGAGCAACCCAAGCAGAAGGGAAGGCAAATGTAAACACAGTGAAGGTTGGGTACTTTCAGGGCTCTGTGAATTATCTGATATGCCCAAATCCTAGGATACTCACAACAGGAAATAGCAAGACATGAAGAGATAAAAGTTCATGAGAATACCTTGCAAAATCTTCACAATTTATTCCTTATGGGTAGGTTGAGATCCAAAATCAGTGTTACAGGGCTGTCCAACTAAATGAATGCTGAAGACAGTCTTATGGAGGCTCATAAATGCGTTTTCCCTTGACTCATCTGTGATAAAAATATTTACCTCTCCATTCACTCATTAGGTTACTCTGTGTTTATCTGCCTATTGTGTAATGAATTAGTTCATTCACTGTTAATAAAAGGTGGGAAGGCCAGACTTCCTGGGTGGTACAAAGGATAGGAGTCTGTCTGACAATGCAGGGGACACAGGTTCAATCCCTGGTCCAGGAGAGTCCCACATGCTACAGAGCACCTGAGCCCATGTGCCACAAATACTGAGCCTGCACTCTAGATTCCACAAGCTGCAACTACTGAGCTGGTATGCCTAAAGCCTGTGCTCCGCAACAAGAGAAACCACTGCAATGATAAGCCCACACACCACAACTAGAGAGTCGTCCCCACGCTCTGTAACTAGAGAACGTCAACTTGCAGGTGAAAGTTCAGTTCAGTTCATTCACTCAGTCGTGTCCGACTCTTTGCGACCCCACAAACCACAGCACGTCAGGCCTCCCTGTCCATCACCAACTCCTGGAGTTTACCCAAACTCATGTCCATTGAGTCGGTGATGCCATCCAACCATTTCATCCTCTGTCGTCCCCTTCTCCTCCTGCCCTCAATCTCTCCCAGCATCAGGGTCTTTTCAAATGAGTCAGCTCTTCGCATCAGGTGGCCAAAGTATTGGAGCTTCAGCTTCAGCATCAGTCCTTCCAATGAGTATTCAGGACTGATTTCCTTTAGGTTTGACTGGTTGGATCTCCTTGCAGTCCAAGGGACTCTCAAGAGTCTTTTCCAACACCACAGTTCAAAAGCATCAATTCTTCTGCACTCAGCTTTCTTCACAGTCTAATTCTCACATCCATACATGACCACTGGAAAAAGGTGAAAGTTAGAAGCATATAAATACAGTCTATGTAGTCGTTTTGGTGGAGAAGGCAATGGCACCCCACTCCAGTACGCTTGCCTGGAAAATCCCATGGATGGAGGAGCATGGTAGGCTGCAGTCCACGGGGTCACGAAGAGTCGGACACGACTGAGCGACTTCACTTTCACTTTTCACCTTCACGCATTGGAGAAGGAAATGGCAACCCACTCCAGTGTTCTTGCCTGGAGAATCGCAGGGATGGTGGGGCCTGGTGGACTGACATCTATGGGGTTGCACAGAGTTGGACACGACTGAAGCGACTTAGCAGCAGCCAGAGCAGCAGTCATTTTGGAATAGCACTTCATGAAAAGTCATGGAACTATTACTTGGAAAAGATTGATCTCGAAAGTGACAGTTTGAAACAAGCAAAGATTTATTTCATCACTTTCTATTTAGGTGCCATATAGGGCTTTTTGTTTTCGATTCACCATTCATGAACAGCGGGTAGTAAGAACGGGCCCTGTCATATTATTAAATGGAAGGAATAATGTTGTCCACTGCTTATAAAAGTCCCTAAATGTATCCAGTGTATTTTGTTGATTTGCCTAAATTTCTGACATCATTTCAAATCAAGAGTCCTAGTTGTAGGCCCTAACAGATAGCCTTTGATGCAAAAGGGTGCCTTCCTCGTAACAGAAAGGCAGTCCTAATGATTCAAGAAATGACTCATTTAACCCAAATAGCCTTCAGCTTAAAAAACTATAGAAATCACTCCTAAGATTTATTTTTATATCATTCTCAAAATCCATTCCTAAAATTCCACCAAATGCTTCAACTGTGCTCTCTAATAAAACTCATTCTCAAATCTTCATTTTTTCTTATGATGTGGAGTGGAATAGTATAGTTTGCTTTGAGGGAAAAATAATGCTCCAAAATCTGTACCCGTCAAGAGGGAATCACTCATTTCTGTCATTCTACTTGAGTATGAGCCTCTTCAACACTATAAAAAGATTGAAAAAAAATATAACAATAGGAAGATTGCTAGATTCTTCTCTCCTTCTTGCCTTGCACTTATTTTTGGTATGGTTATGACTTATACATTGTAGGTACTTTAAAAAATACTTTCTGATTATTAAATTTAATGCAAGCCTTGTGATCATATTAACCATTCAAAAATGCCTTGCACTTTTAAAAAAATAGGCAGATTATTAATCTAACACCTTGAGCACTTCATAGTTTAAGTAATTATGTTCCATCTACCTAGGTTCCCCCTGGTGATTTCAATTTGCATACAGAATTCTCTTCACTTCCAGTTCTGAATTCTGGTGGCGTTGACTTCTATACTGATACCTGGATGTAACAACAATCTCTTTCTTACTCATCAATTTTTATGAAGTTGAGGAAAATGTACTTTATACCTTCATATATTTGCCCCCTTTTTTATAAAACACATTTAGCAGGTATATCCAGTGGCCTCATTTAGATTGGTTTCCCTTCTCTGTAACTCCATGGAGGCCCTCACTTACCTTCAGGGTCTACATTTGCTTCTAGTCTTCCTGGAAATGTTTTCTTGTGTGCTCAGTCACTCTGTCATGTATAACTCTCTACAGCCCCCTGGACTGTAGCCTGCCAGGCTCCTCTGTTCATGGAATTTTCCAGGCAAGAATACTAGAACGGGTTCCCATTTCCTACTCCATAGGCTCCTCTCCCTGACCCAAAGATTGAAGCCGCATCTCTTGCACCTCCTTCACTGGTAGGTGGATTCTTTACCACTAGCACCACCTGGGAAGCCCTGGACTTCTAGAAAGTCCCATTGAGTAGGGAGGTGTAAATTCTTCACAGGGCTATCTAGCTATAGATTAACATTGGCAAGAGTAAGTCATGTTTGCTTAAGAAGTAATAAAAGCATAATAATACTGCTATGTGAAAATACGTTCTATAATTTAAAAAATGACAACATATCTACATCATGATTAATAGATACTGTTTAATGAACACTTGTTATAGGTCAGGCATTCTTCTAAGTGTCTTAAATGTAATTGCTTGTTTAATTCTCATAAAGCCCCGTTTAGGTAAGTGATATTACTTTTCTTTTTTTAAATATGGGTAAAACAAGATGCTGAGATTTTAATAACTTGCTGAGAATCATATAAGCAGTAAGTGACAGAGCTGTGATTCAAGCTGAGGTAATCTAGCTACAGAGTTTATCCTTTTATTAGTCAGTTTCACCAGAAAAACAGAACTACTAGGACATAGAGAAAGACATAAAAAATGATTTATTATAAGTAATTGGCCCATGTGACTGTGGAGGTGGACAAGTAGCAAGATCTGCAGAGTGAGTGGGCAAGCTGCAGACCTGTAGACTTGGAGAATGGATGGCTTAGTGCTAGTCTAAGTTTGAAGATCTGAGAACTAGCAGAGATGACGAGCATAGTTTCCATAGAAAAGGAAGCAGGCTTGAGAACCAGGAAGAGGTTTTATTTAAATTCTGAAGGCAGGAAAATAGCTGATGTCCCAGTCTGAAGGTATTTAGGCTGGAGAAATTCTCCCTACCTAAGGGAGGATCAGTCTTTTTTTGCTATTTAGGCTTTCAGTTGATTGGATGAACCACACACATATTAGAGAGGGCAATCTGCTTTACTCAGTCTGCCAATTTAAATGTTGATCTTATCCAAAAATACCCTCACAGACACACCCAGAGTAAAGTTCAACCAAACATATTTGACCACCTGTGGTTCCATCAAGCTAACACATATTATTAACAATCACAATACTCTTATCTACTATTCCGATATTTCAAAGTTATGTGGCTTCTGAAAAATGAAAAATAATAGATGATATAGTCTCTCATTTCAAAGCATAAGGAGAACAACTGTAATTATTTCTTTAGGGAAGATAGGTAATATAACATAAATATTCAAATATTTTGAAGCTAACTCATCTCTGCTGCTGCTGCTGCTGTGTCACTTCAGTCGTGTCCGACTCTGTGTGACCCCATAGACAGAAGCCCACCAGGGTCCCCCGTCCCTGGGATTCTCCAGGCAAGAACACTGGAGTGGGTTGCCATTTCCTTCTCCAATGTGTGAAAGTGAAAAGTGAAAGTGAAGTTGCTTAGTCGCGTCCGACCCTAGACTATCTTAAATCAGATTCTTGACATAGATCATGGCCAAAAGCAATAAGAACCTTGGTTTTCTAGGTTTTCAAATACGAAGAATCTATGTTCCCTAGCAACACTATATGGAGCCACATAAGGAATTTTCAAATACCATTTATAGTAAGATATTTTCCCCCCTCCATTGCCTCTTCACTCTAAACTCTTTGATTATAAGAGAAAATGAGCTCTAGAGATTTTAAACAATGTTCCTAAGAGGACACTATGGTGTTTAGCCAAATGAATATTGCTCATAAAATTGCTTAGACTTATATATAAAGTGATGTGGAACCTCACTTTATTGTTTTTCTCATGACTACATTGATAATAATATATGGTTATTATAAATGGTTATTAGAATAGTGTTAGTAACAATGAAAACTTTAGCGATTGTCCTAAATAAACTGTACTGAGTATAAGTACCTTTATCTATATCCTGCCTTATATGTGTATGTGTAAATATGTATGTACATATTTGTTTATGTGAGTAGATATATGCTTTATGTAAATTTATGTGCATATTTATGTATGTATACGTATGCACACACACATAAAAATGGACCACTTGATACCTAATGACAAGACTTATACTTTGTGTTTTCTACTTTGAAAATCCTGTCCCAAAAAAAATTTCTAGCTGATAATATCAGAATTTATAGGGTCATAAAAATTAACTAGTTGTTATCACAAAAATAGAAGAATGTTTCAACATGTGGAAAACTATTAATGTCAACAGGGTAAAGGAGAAAAACATATAATTATCCCACTATGTGCTTATGATGCATTTGATAAAATTCCACACTCGTAAGATAACAAATAAATCATTAACAAGGTATGTTTGGAAGACAATATCTTTAAACTGATAAAAATCATCTCTATGAAACATAAAGCAGATATATATCACTGCTTGTATTCAAATATACTAGGGTCCTGGCCAATGCAATAAGATAAGAAGAAATAAGGGGCATAATGATTGTAAAGGAAGATACAAACTGACATTACATGTGATCTATAATGCTACATCCATGGAATATCCAAAAGGAGCTGCAAACTATTAGGGAGTTTAGAAATATTGCTAGGTATCAGATTGACATAAAAAACACAATAGTAATATCCTATATATATGGAACATGTTCTATATATATATATATATATCATACATGTAATATGTATTATAGACATATATCTCACATATAATATGAGATTCTTCCTTCATAATAGCAGCAAATGTATAGATTACCTAGGTGTAAATCTAATAAAAGATATGTAAGACCTTTGTGAAAAAAACTGCAAAACCTTTTTGAAAGATACTGATGTTGTGATTAAATGAAGCAATAGACCATATTCAAAATGGCCCAGCTCAATCTCATAGATATGGCATTTATCTCCCAATTTAAAATCTAAAGCCACTGTGATATTTCAGCAGAGTTTTTCATGAGGCATGAAAAGCATATACTAAAATTAATGAAAAAGAACACAGAACCAAAATAAGTCAAAGTGGTTTTGAAAAGTATGGGAAGATTGCCTTGCCAGATGCCCAAACTGTATTAATTAAGATGTTGTGGAATTGATACAAAAATAGGCAAAGTGATGATGACATGGAAAAGAGAACCTAGAAGCAAAACTTATGCATAAATGGAAATTTTAGGATAAACTCCTGTGTAGCACCTACTCAGTAAAATAAAATATTATTTTACAGTATTTGCCTCATAAAGAAAAATAAAGCTCATTGTAAACCTCATCACCAATCCAGTCCATAGAAAATGTTAAACAAAAAAATTAGGGATGGAGAAGGGAAAATATCAATAGATTGAAGAGTGATGTGCAGAGAGCTTCAAATATATCTGCAATGTTCAGTTCAGTTCAGTCGCTCAGTCGTGTCCAACTCTCTGCGACCCCATGAATCAGCACGCCAGGCCTCCCTGTCCATCACCAACTCCCTATCATGTAGTATGTCTTAATAATCTGAAACAAATTTATAAAACTGTATGGTGACTGTTTTGATTCTTATTCTCTATACTATTCTATAGAATTATAATACTTAAATCTGTTTTTAAAAAGTTAATATAAAAACAATTATAGTCACCTCTATGTGACATATGGTTTTAAGTAAGCCAGAATCATTGATCTGTTCATTCCGTCATTTGATGAACTACCAGCAGAAGATGGACTATGTTGACAGAGAACATGGTTTAGTTGAGGCTGAGCTGTTTGAACTATGAGTCTTGGGATTATTCTATAAGAAAGAGTACCGAACCAGTGACAGAAATAGGGATTCCCTAGTCTCAACTCTGAAATAAGCTGGTTATGTGATGTGAGGTTGTTGATGGAGCAGTACATAAGAAATAGGAGCAGAATGAAAATAAAAGAGCTACTGTCAACAGCTCCACACGTTGGCGAAGAACTTAAGAAAATTTTATGTGTGTTAGTCCCTCAGTCATGTCCAACTCTTTGAGACCCCATGGACTCTAGCCCACCAGGTTCCTCTGTCTGTGGGATTTCCCAGGCAAGGATACTTCAGTGTGTTGCCAGTTCCTTCTCCAGGGCATCTTTGAAACTCAGGGATCGAACCCAAGTCTTCCACATTGCAGGGAAGCCCATGAAAATTCTATATGGGAGCACATAACTAAAGTCAGTTTATCTTCCTGCCTTGGCTCCCACCATGCCCTCTGAAAATCTATATTATAGATATAAAATATAAATTATGGCTACAGCAAATGCTTGTGTGTAGGCAAAAATATTGCATGAAAGTAAAAAGAAGTCCCTCAAAATGTGGTTCAACTTCTGTTATGGAAATAGAAGTTCAAAAGAAATAGATTTTTGAACTCAACAAGGGATGAAAGGCTTTCACTGCTCTAGGGAAAAATGAGTTCTCAGTATTGGAATCTGGATATTGTGTGCCAAGGAAGTTGCCCATTGATTCAGGTCTTAAAATGGAGATATGGACAAGTGATATTTAAGATCCCTTCCTATTCCAGGAATCTACTACTTTGATTCCAGGATACTTCCCTTGATTTTTCAAGCTTTCTTGACTATGGTTGCATCTAGAGAGAATCCCCTAAGACAGAGATTTGACTTCTGATTTTAGCTGTAGAATATCACTTAGCTTTCTAAGAATTTTAGTTATATAAGAATTCCTTGTTGTGTCCATATTTCTAATAATTGAGAGAGTCTGAACCTCTGTATTCCTTCTCTTTCTCTCTAGAAATATTTTTTCTCTGCCCTTGCAACTGCTAGGAACTACTTTCATATCTAAGATTCCCACAAGCCTTCATCCTATTGCTAGAAAGCATCATCCTCTTAGGTAAACAGTACTTAGACTGTTAGTTATATCATCCAAAGTTTTTGCCATCAATTTAATGATAGCCCTTGCTATCTGAGTCAAAGAATTAGGAAACAATTTGCATGCATGCATTCATGCCAAGTCACTTCAGTTGTGTCTGACTCTTTGTGACCCCATGGACTGTAGCCCACCAGGCTCCTATGTCCATGAGATTCTCCAGGCAAGGATACTGGAGTAAGTTGCCATGCCCTCCTCTGGGGCATCCTCCCAATCCAAGGATCAAACACTCATCTCTTATGTCTCCTTCATTAGCAGGTCAGTTCTGTACCACTAGCACCACCTGGGAAGCCAGGAAAACACTTTAATTTTATTTAAATTAACTTCAGCACAAAATGTCAAATAAGTAATTCATCTTTTTTATTAATTCAAGAGAGTGTCAAAGTACAAATCCATTGCTAAAGATTCAAGATGACTTTTTAGTAAATTTAGAGATGAGCAAATTACAATTGATGGCTAAACTATAAATATTTCACATTTTAAAAATGACCAATGCCTCTTTGGCTGATCCCAACAGCTTTTTAAGATTAAACCCAGTGTACACAAAGATGGAGACTGATTATTGGTGTTTTCTTCCCTACCAGAGTAACCACATAAGGAAGACTATTCTTTACAGTGATATATCCTCTGAGTTTCATATGATCACTGAGAGTGACCGTGAAAACTAGAGCTGTAGATGTGGGTTAGCTGAAGGAGATGAGAAAGTGGTCCATTCATGGTAGAAATAACTCAAACTTTGGAGTCAGACTGATATTTATGAACTGATACTGTGGAACTTTGGAAGAGTTATTTAATCTCTCTGAGTGTTTATTTATTCATTATAAAATAAAGCCCAACTTATATATTTTTAAAAAATGACCAGTGCCAGACATATATCCAGAGCTGATGATAAACTCAAATCACTTAGACAACCAGGCAACTTTCAATTATTTATTGATATATGGGGTAGCTCAGATAGTAAAGAATCTGCCTGCAATGCAGGAAACCCAAGGTTGGATCCCTGGGTCAAGAAGATCCCCTGAAGAAGGGAATGGCTACTCACTCCAGTGTTCTTGCCTGGAGAATCCCATAGACAGAGGAGCCCGGTGGGCTACAGTCTATGGGGTCACAAAGAGTCATACACAACTGAGCAACTAACACACACACGTTGATATGTGAGCCCAGTCCTGTCCGACTCTCTGCCACCCCATGGACTGAATTCTCCAGGCCAGAATACTTTTATTATTGTAACTAGGTTTTAACATCATCTGTACTTTTAGCATGTTTGGGTTATATGTGTTTTATTGATTAGATAACTGACAGTAAGCAAATCTAAACTAAATCAGTTTGTTTTCAAACTCATAAGTGATGCTGGAAAAGCCATTGAATAGGGGGAAGTTGGAACACTTCTTAGATGAAATTGTCTTCTTTCAAGCCACTGTAATAATTAGCATGCGTGGAACATCACAGAAAAACAAAGTCATATTACTCTTCATTCAGCCCCTGCCTAAAAAACTGCATACCACAGCCCCATTGACCACTGAAAACTATTTTCAAGGGGAATCAGAAAAACTTACTTTAACCGAGCCTTCTTGACATAAATAGCTAACTGAAATGGTAGGACTCCTGTTGCTTTATTGAATGGCAAATGGATACATTCTTTTGTAAAATACACATGGTCTTGGGAAGAGAGTGTATAAAGCATATCTTAGAAAGTAACTTTGTATTTTTAACACCTAAAAGGAACTTGCTGCTGCTAAGTCACTTCAGTCGTGTCCGACTCTGTGCGACCCCATAGACCGCAGCCCACCAGGCTCCCCCGTCCCTGGGATTCTCCAGGCAAGAACACTGGAGTGGGTTGCCATTTCCTTCTCCTGTGGCAAAATTCCCTTGTAAATGAAACAGCTCTTGTATCATGCAACTAATCAGCACCTTATTTGTTCTAAAACATCTGATTTTCACATATGAAATCTCTTCACAGTGGAATAAATCTGCATTGTTGTCCCATTGGAAAGACAATCTCTGCATTGATAAATACCACGTGACTCTTGTTCATATGGGCTTCTGTGGTGGTTCAGTGGTGAAGAAATTGCCTGCCAATGCAGGAGACATGGATTCAATCCCTGGGTCAGGAAGATACCCTGGAGAAGGAAATGGCAACCTATTCCAGTATTCTTGCCTGAGAAATCCCATGGACAGGGGAACTGGAGGGCTACAGTCTATAGGGTCACAAAAGAATTGGACACAATTTAGCAACTAAATAACAACAGTTTCTTTTTATAGAGGCTGACACAGAATTTAAAAGTAATGATGTTCCTTCCCCACCCCCATTTTCTGTGAATCTGCTAGTAAAAGCTTTCATTGAGCCTGGCTCACCTATCCAAAACTGGCCTGTCTGTTATACCGTTCCCACTCAACTTGAACAAATTTTGCTCTTTCCCCCTCTTAAATGCAATTGTTTTAATACAATTTCAATTGACCCTAGTCTCTCCAATGCCTTACTGTTGGTTTATATCTTTGTGTATGTGTATAGGTGTTGGAGAAGGAAATGGCAACCCACTCCAGTATTCTTGCCTGGAGAATCCCATGGACAGAGGAACTTTACAGGCTACAGTCCATGGGGTTGCAAGAGTCAGACAGGACTGAGTGACTTTCACTTCACTTCACTATAGGTGTTAGGTGTTATACAAGTGTTATTTAACAATTGTTTTCATGAATTTGGTGTTTCTTTTTGACTATGATGGCTATGTTTTGTTTTTGTGCTTTTTTTCCACCATGAGTTTACCTTTTCTTTATCTGATTTTAAATCCCATCAGCAAAGTCCACTCCAACAAAGTCTATTTTGTTCACTCAGCTTCTAACTTATATACTCAATATTTTTGAATGAACAAATGAATGAGTAAATATATTATGTACATTTAATACTCGAGTATATTTTTAAAAATAAATGATAAAATCCATTTTATCATAGGGTTTCCCATGACTCCATTTCCATAATTCTAAAATAGTACACTAAATGCACTGCTTTGCTGATGACTCAGATGGTAAAGAATCCACCTATAATGTGGGAGGCCTGGATTTGATCCCTGGGTTGGGAAGATCCCCTGGAGGAAAGGATGGCAACCCACTCCAGTATTCTTGCCTGGAGAATCCCCAGGGACAGAGGAGCCTGGTGGGCTGCAGTCCATGGGGTCACAAAGGGTCAGACACGATTGAGCAAATAAGCAAACTAAGCATAGCACAAATGCTTTGCAATTCATAGCTCCTATTCAATATCCCTTTGTTTTCTTTTTGTGTGAGTGACCAGTTTACTGATACCCTAAGAATAAAACTCAGTTTTTCACAAATGCTTTTATCTGGTCACCAAGTAGTACTTACTATTTTCATTTTTTCCCAGTCAAAATCACATATCAAAATCACATCTAAACTATGCAACCAAACTATGTATCTAAGCTTTCACATTTGTGCACCAAATCAGACCAAAACTCATCCAAAGAGAGAATAAGCAAAACTGAAGCTATGTTTTACCTTGTATCCCCCACTTACATCTACTGAGTTTTCAACACAATGTCTTACTTGCTAAAATTCTTCAGAATGTCTCCTTTTAATGGGAAATTGATTTCTAAATATGTAAACAAAGCAAGAGTATACTGCAGCCAAAATGTAGATCCTCTAGGGAGTTTATTTTAATAGGCTTTTATCTATGTTTCTGGCTTTGGGTTATTTTTCATTTGCAAGTCTGAACTTCTGTGATGTTCTAATCTCAGTAGACATTCAATAAGTGGGAGAAAACAAAAGGCCCAAGTAATATGTCATCCACATTCCATTTAGTGTTGGAATGATAGTTTACCTGTAATCACCTATAATTCATGTCTTTCTAAAATGATAATGAACTACATTTATCATATTTAGTAACCACTCATTAATTAGATGGATCTGTAAGTATATTTGAAATCTGTTGTGCATCTTATGGGAATCCTTTCCTCAGCCTAAATTCTTTTGGGATTTTAATATTCTTGATTAGTTTTTCAATTTTACTCTTTTTAATATAGATTTTTTTCCCTCCTTGTAAATTAACTAAGACATTTTTATTTTCCTAAAGCATAGTACTCCAATACTTTGGCCACCTCACGCGAAGAGTTGACTCACTGGAAAAGACTCTGATGCTGGGAGGGATTGGGGGCAGGAGGTGAAGGGGAAGGGGAAGACAGAGAATGAGATGGCTGGATGGCATCACCGACTCGATGGACATGAGTTTGAGTGAACTCCGGGAGTTGGTGATGGACAGGGAGGCCTGGCGTGCTGTGATTCATGGGGTCGCAGAGTCAGACACAACTGAGCAACTGAACTGAACTGAACTGAAAGCATACTAATTATCTGACAGTTGCATAGTTTCCATCATCTGTCAGGCTGAACCATTCACATCAGACTTTTAACATTCAATGTGGCTTGCCCCAGAATTGATTTGATTACAGCCATCAATACTGTCCACAAAAGCAAACTGGATAAACTGTGATTTGCCCACCAAGGATAGAAACAGCAGTAAGTTCAGATCGTTCATTGTCCCTTTCTAGGAGAGGCAAGAAATCAATAAAACAAGTGCTCATCACTAAATTTGTATACCTAGGGAGATGGCAACAGTTAATATCAAAAAGAAAATACAATGTGCTTAGTGAAAAAGGAGGGAAAGGTGATTTTTAAAAAGTATTTATTGAAAAACTTGTTTTATTAGTTGATTATTTTCCCGGAATACAGGCATGCATATTTAGTATTATACGTTTAGTATATTTTAGTAATTTAGTATACTACTGCTAAGTCACTTCAGTCGTGTCCGACTCTGTGCGACCCCATAGACAGCAGCCCACCAGGCTCCCCCATCCCTGGGATTTTCTAGGCAAGAGTACTGGAGTGGGTTGCCATTTCCTTCTCCATTAGTATACTAAATTTAGTATAATTTAGTAATTTTAGTATATTTAGAACTTAAAATTGTTGGAAAATTGGGTAACCGTTTACTCTGAAAGAAACTAAAGTTAATTTTATACAGTTAACAACTGAACCACAAGCAAACAAATATTTTATTCTAAAGTAATAGAATATAAGTTTAGAACCAAGAAAAATTGAAAAGTAATTATAGTTTTCCTTTTGTTACAGTTTGAGAAAGAGTAATGTAATTTTTAGAAAGATTTGCTATGAAAATCATGCCATTATTTCTTATGATATTGACATTTTAATCTTTTATTCTAACCCATAAGCTCTCCTTCCCACTCGTCAGAAGTTACAAACATGAGAGAGAATAAATGGCCTATAGTCAAAATTGCAAAAATAACTTAAAGGTCAGCCATAGCCTTGTACTTCACAGAGGCAAAAATTTTCTACTAACAGCTTGTTTTAAAAAACAAAAATGTCTATAAATATATGAAGTGAGCAATTTTAGTATCATTGCCCTGACTCAGTGGTAAAGAATATATATACCTGCTAATGCAGGAGACTCAGGAGATGCAGGTTTGAGTCCTGGGTTGTAATGATTCCCTGAAGAAGGGAATGGCAACCCACTCTAGTATTCTTGCCTGTAGAATACCTTGGACAGAGGAGCCTGGTGTGCTACGGTTCGTGGAGTCACAAAGAGTTGGACACAACTGAGCACATGAGCATACCCTGGATACTAAAAGCCTAGAAAATGGGGTTGCAAAGGATATCAAAACCATTCTTAATTTTTAACATTAGCATTTTCTAAACTTGAAGTAGAACCCTAAAGATAAAATATATATGTTATTAATACTATCAGTTCAGTTCAGTCGCTCAGTCATGTCTGACTCTTTGCGACCCCATGAATCACAGCACGCCAGGCCTCCCTGTCCATCACCAACTCCCAGAGTTCACTCAAACTCATGTCCATCGAGTCAGTGATGCCATCCAGCCATCTCATTCTCTGTCGTCCCCTTCTCCTCCCACCCCCAATCCCTCCCAGCATCAGACTCTTTTCCAGTGAGTCAACTCGTCGCATGAGGTGACCAAAATGTTGGAGTTTCAGCTTTAGCATCAGTCCTTCCAATGAACACCCAGGATTGATGATCTTTAGAATGGACTGGTTGGGTCTCCTTGCAGTCCAAGGGACTCTCAAGAGTCTTCTCCAATACCACAGTTCACAAGCATCAATTCTTTGGCGATCAACTTTCTTCACAGTCCAACTCACATGCATACATGACCACTGGAAAAACCATAACCTTGACTAGACGGACCTTTGTTGGCAAAGTAATGTCTCTGCTTTTTAATATTGACTAAGTATATAAGCTATGACTAGACAGACAGGGTTAAGTTAAAATCCTATTCTCTTGCTTGTGTAATTTAGGTGAAATTATTCATCCTATCTGAGTCTGTATGACAAAATGGAGAAATAAGTGTCCCCACCTCATAGTGAAGTGAAGGTCACTCAGTCATGTCCGACTCTTTGTGACCCCATGGACTACAGTTTATGGAATTCTCCAGTCCAGAATACTGGAGTGAGTAGCCTTTCCCTTCTCCAGGGATCTTCCCAACCCAGGGATTGAACCCAGGTCTCCCACATTGCAGGTGGATTCTTTACCATCTGAGTCACAGGGGAAGCACACCTCATAAGATTAATGCAAAGATAAAATGAAAGCAGGCATGCTGCCCAGTGCCCGGTACATAAGAAACATTCAATAAATGTTAATTGCTATAATTATACAAACCATAAATTATGAGTTGTTATACAAACATCCTACTAGCTCTCATCCTGACTTTAACTCTAGAAAATCTGAAAGGTGCAAGCAAAAGTATAAGGGGAAGAGGAAGGCTGCCTACAAGAGCCAGACGTCTTTATGCAATGAGTTCCTTTTTAGTACTGTGGTGACACAGACTCTCTCTCTCTCACACACACACACACATACACACACCTTACATGTTAAAGTAACCTAAGATCATTAAAATGTGGGTGAATAATAATAAATTTTTAAAAGCAGGGTCTCTAAGCCACAGAGAAACTTGGTAAAAAATTTGGGATTTAGATTGATCGTGGAGAGTTATATTTAAACATGATTACCATGTTGCCAGTGGGAAGTGCTTCTTAGAATAATCAGGTTTGAGAAGGCTAATAATAGAACACTAGATCTGTAGTTGCCTCTGAGTCACTTGGCTGTGGAAGGGGAAAGCTAAGCCCACCATGAGGCTTAAATATTGAATGAAGGCCACTTAAGAACCACGGTGAAAAGGAACCAGTGAAGAGAAGCTCACTTTTTTTTCATGATTTCCACTCTTTTCTGTTGTAGTTTTCTCCATAAACTATTGAAATTATAAAATCTGTAGCTTCTTGAAGGGATAAGGGCTTTGTTTTATTTATTTATTATCCCCATAGCTTAGCTTAGTTCCTAGCACATCATTAGTGCTCAGTATGAGTTTAGTTGGAGAAGGAAATGGGAACCCACTCCAGTATTCTCGCCTGAAGAATCCCATGGACAGAGAAGCCTGGTGGGCTACAGTCCATGGTATCACAAAGAGTCGGACATTACTGAAGCAACTTAGCAGCATAGCAGCAGCATGAGTTTAGCAGGTTAAATAAATGAAGGTTCTGAGTGAGGGAAATAAAACAATGAGGAAAATTCTGTTTGTACCCCTACAAGAGATATTGAGATGGCTTAAGGTTTTGTATCTCTGTTGTACGAGTTTCTTTTTTATGTTTTAACTTTTTATTTTTTAGGGATATAGTCAAATAGTAATGTTGTGATAGTGTCAGGTAAAGATCAAAGAGCCTCAGCCATATATATACGTTTATCCATTCTCCTCCAAACTCCCCTCCCCTCCAAATATATATTAATAATGAGCATTTAGATCTTTAATCCATTTTGAGTTTATTTTTGTGTATGGTGTTAGGAAGTGTTCTAGTTTCATTCTTTTACAAGCAGCTGACCAGTTTTCCCAGCACCACTTGTTAAAGAGACTGTCTTTTCTCCATTTTATATTCTTGCCTCCTTTGTCAAAGATAAGGTGTCCATAGGTGCATGGATTTATCTCTGAGATTTCTATTTTGTTCCATTGATCTATATTTCTGTCTTTATGCCAGTACCATACTGTCTTGATGACTGTGGCTTTGTAGTAGAGCCTGAAGTCCAGCAGGTTGATTCCCCCAGTTCCATTCTTCTTCCTCAAGATTGCTTTGGCTATTCGAAGTTTTTTGTATTTCCATACAAATTGTGAGATTATTTGTTCTAGCTCTGTGAAAAATATCATTGGTAGCTTGATAGGGATTGCATTGAATGTATAAATTACTTTGGGTAGTATACTCATTGTCACAATATTTATTCTTCCAATCCACGAACACGGTATATTTCTCCATCTATCAGTGTCCTCTTTGATTACTTTCACCTAAAGATCTAAATGTAGGACCAGAAACTATGAAACTCCTAGAGAAGAACATAGGCAAAACACTCTCCGACATAAATCACAGCAGGATCCCCCAGACCCACCTCCCAGAATATTGGAAATAAAAGCAAAAATAAACAAATGGGACCTAATTAAAATCAAAAGCTTCTGCACAGCAAAGGAAACTATAAGCAAGGTGAAAAGACAGCCTTCAGAATGGGAGAAGATAACAGCAAATGAAACAACTGACAAAGAATTAATCTCCAAAATATACAAGCAGCTCCTGCAGCTCAATTCCAGAAAAATAAACGACCCAATCAAAAAATGGGCCAAAGAACTAAACAGACATTTCTCCAAAGAAGACATACAGATGGCTAACAAACAGATGAAAAAATGCTCAACATCCCTCATAATCAGAGAAATGCAAATCAAAACCACAATGAGATACCATTTCACACCAGTCAGAATGGCTGCTATCCAAGTCTACATGCAATAAATGCTGGAGAGGGTGTGGAGAAAAGGGAACCCTCTTACACTGTTGGTGGGAATGCAAACTAGTACAGTCACTATGGAGAACAGTGTGGAGATTCCTTTAAAAACTGGAAATAGAACTGCCATATGAGCCAGCAATTGCACTCCTGGGCATACACACTGAGGAAACCAGAATTGAAAGAGACAAATGTACTCCAATGTTCATTGCAGCACTGTTTATAATGGCCAGGACATGGAAGCAACATAGATGTCTATCTGCAGACGAGTGGATAAGAAAGCTTTGGTACATATACACAATGGAGTATTATCAGCCATCAAAAAGAATACATTTGAATCAGTTCTAATGAAGTGGATGAAATTGGAGCCTATTACAAATATCATGGCATCTGTCCCATCACTTCATGGGAAATAGATGGAAAAACAGTGGAAACAGTGTCAGACTTTATTTTTTTGGGCTCCAAAATCACTGCAGATGCTGATTGCAGCCATGAAATTAAAAGACGCTTACTCCTTGGAAGGAAAGTTATGACCAACCTTGATAGTATATTAAAAAGCAGAGACATTACTTTGCCAACAAAGGTCCGTCTAGTCAAGGCAATGGTTTTTCCCGTGGTCATGTATGGATGCGAGAGTTGGACTGTGAAGAAGGCTGATCGCCGAAGAATCGATGCTTTTGAACTGTGGTGTTGGAGAAGACTCTTAAGAGTCCCTTATACTGCAAGGAGATCCAACCAGTCCATTCTAAAGGAGATCAATCCTGGATGTTCATTGGAGGGACTGATGCTAAAGCTGAAACTGCAATACTTTGGCCACCTCATGCGACGAGTTGACTCACTGGAAAAGACTCTGATGCTGGGAAAGGTTGGGGGCGGGAGGAGAAGGGGACGACGGAGAATGAGATGGCTGGATGGCATCACCGACTCTGTGGACATGAGTTTGAGTGTACTCCGGGAGTTGGTGATGGACAGGGAGGCCTGGCGTGCTGTAATTCATGGGGTCGCGGAGAGTCGGACACGACTGAGCGACTGAACTGAACTGAACTGATAGAGAGTTAAGTAAGTCAGAAAGAAAAACACCAATACAGTATACTGATGCATATATATGGAATTTAGAAAGATGGTAACCTTAACCCTGTATACAAGACAGCAGATATAGAAAAGTCTTTGGGACTCTGTGGGATAGGGTGAGGGTGGGATGACTTGGGAGAATGGCATTGAAACATGTATATTATCATATGTGAAACGAATCACCAGTCCCGGTTCAACGCATGATACAGGATATTTGGGGCTGGTGCACGTGGATGACCCGGAGGGAGAATATGGGGAGGAAGGATCTGGTAGGGGGTTCAAGAAGGGGAACACATGTACACCCGGGGCCGATTCATGTCAATGTATGGCAAAAGAAACCAATATAATATTGTAAAGTAATTAGCCTCCAATAAAAATTTTAAAAAAACCATTGAGCAGAGCTCCGTGTGCTTATCCAGTGGGTCCTTGTTGGTTATGCTTTATAAATATAGCAGTGTGCACATGTCCATCCCACACTCCCCTACTCTCCACCCCTGGCAACCATAAGTTTGTTCTGTATGAGTGTCTTAAGGATAGAATTCTGTTCATACCTTTGAAACATGGATATGGCTCAATAAATTGATTTTATTGTTGTTTGTTTCTTTAAATAATCAAGCATATAAATAATATACTTTTAATTGTTGCCTCTGTTGTATCAAAACTCTAACTAGCTTCTTTTATTTTAAATCAAATGTTATTTTGGGAATGCCTGATTATTTCATAATAAGTTAGTAAGTTTGTATTAACTAGCACTATGATATTTCCATTTTAGTGGAATATTTACTTCGAGGCACATTTATCAAATAATCAATAATTCATCTGACAAATATTTAGTGTCTGCTTGTCAAAGGCATTTTTCAACTTTAGAGATATAAGACAAGCAAGGTTTCTATTCTTATGAGTTGGATAATCAGATTGGAAGGTCTAATGCTAAAGCTGAAACTCCAATACTTTGGCCATCTCATGCAAAGAGTTGACTCACTGGAAAAGACTCTGATGCTGGGAGGGATTGGGGGCAGGAGGAGAAGGGGACCACAGAGAATGAGATGGCTGGATGGCATCACCGACTCGATGGACATGAGTTTGAGTGAACGCCAGGAGTTGGTGATGGACAGGGAGGCCTGGCGTGCTGTGATTCATGGGGTCGCAAAGAGTTGGTCACAACTGAGCGACTGAACTGAATTGAACTGAATCAGATAAGAAGTAATTAAAACAAATGAACAAGATTAATTTTGGACAGTAATTAATGCTATGAAGTCAGTAAAAGAGACTGTTTTGATATAAACAATGAGGGATGTGAATTTAAACCAAAAGTTCTCTCTGAGGATATTGCTTCTGAGCTGAAATCTGAATGGTGCAAAGAATCCAGTCATAGGGAAATCTATGTTAGGAGAAAAAGGATCCAGTCACAGAAAAATCTATGTCAGGAGAAAACCAAAAACTGTAAAGGTCTCAAAGTGATAATAAACTTTTAATTTTCAAAGATAGATGCTACCCTTATCAAAATCCCAAGAGGACTTTTTAGAGACACTGCCAGGCAGACATTCAAATTCATGTGTAAATGTGAAGAATGCAAATTAGTACAAAACAACTGTTAAAGTTTGCAAGACTTACACTAATAAACTTCAAGACTTATGATAAAGCCATAACTGTGACACTTGTATTAGTTCAAAGGCAAATGAATATATCAGTGGAACAGAATATAGAGTCCAGAAATAGACCCACATTTGTATTACCAACTGATTTTTATCAAAGGTGCAATTCTGTGAAGAAAGGAAGGCCTTTTCAACAAATATTCCTGGTAAAATTGAATATCATTTTAAAAAGAGATTGATTAATATCTCATGCCATATAAAAATTAACTCAAATGGATTATAAACATAAAGCCTAACACTTTAAAACTTCTAGAAGAAAACAGAAGAAAATTTTTGTGACCTTGGGTTAGACAAAGAAGTGTCTGAAAATTACACTGAAAGTATAATTCATGAAAGAATTGATGAAATATTGATAAATCTGGGCTTGATCACAATTAAGAATTTCTGCCTTCAGAAAGACATTTATAAGAGAATAGGAAAACCATAAACTGGGAAAATGTATTTCCAAATACCATATATGATAAAGGGCTTAACCCTGAATATATCAAGAACTTTCAAATCAAATGATGAGGAAACAGTTCAATTTAAAACAAGATGAACAAAAGATTTCAACAAACCCCTCTCTATAGCAGAAACACAGACAGCAAATAAACATATAAAAATACTCAACATTCTTAGTCATTAATCTAAAACACACCTGTGACAAAATTTAAAATTAAAAAAGACTGACCATGCCAACTGTTGGTGAGAATGTAGAGCAACTGGAACTGTCATACATTATTGGTGGAAAGGAAAAATAATATCACCACTTTGGAAAACAGTTTGGTAGTTCTGTTAAAAGTTAAAGATATGAACTCAAAAGCCTCTTGATGAAAGTGAAAGAGGAGAGTGAAAAGGTTGGCTTGAAGCTCAACATTCAGAAAACAAAGATCATGGCATCTGGTCCCATCACTTCATGGGAAATAGATGGAAAAACAGTGGAAACAGTGTCAGACTTTGTTTTTTTGGGCTCCAAAATCACTGCAGATGCTGATTGCAGCCATGAAATTAAAAGACGCTTGCTCCTTGGAAGGAAAGTTATGACCAACCTTGATAGCATATTAAAAAGCAGAGACATTACTTTGCTGACCAAGGTCCGTCTAGTCAAGGCAATGGTTTTTCCCGTGGTCATGTATGGATGTGAGAGTTGGACTGTGAAGAAAGCTGATCGCCGAAGAATCGATGCTTTTGAACTGTGGTGTTGGAGAAGACTCTTGAGAGTCCCTTATACTGCAAGGAGATCCAACCAGTCCATTCTAAAGGAGATCAATCCTGGATGTTCATTGGAGGGACTGATGCTAAAGCTGAAACTCCAGTACTTTGGCCACCTCATGAGACGAGTTGACTCACTGGAAAAGACTCTGATGCTGGGAAAGGTTGGGGGCGGGAGGAGAAGGGGACGACGGAGAATGAGATGGCTGGATGGCATCACCGATTCTGTGGACATGAGTTTGAGTGAACTCCGGGAGTTGGTGATGGACAGGGAGGCCTGGCGTGCTGTGATTCATGGGGTCGCGGAGAGTCGGACACGACTGAGCGACTGAACTGAACTGACTGATACCTACCAGGTGGCCCAGCCATTTACTCCTAGGTATTACCCAAGAGGAATGAAAGTATGGGTCTATACAAAAACTTATAGACAAATGTTCAAAGCAACTTTATTTGTAACAGCCCAAACCTGAAAACCACCCAAATGTTCACCATAGGTGACTGGATAAACAAATCATGCTACACCTTTTCAATGGAATGTCATTTGACAATAAAAAAAGGAATGAACTACTGATATAGCAACAACATGGATGAACCTCAAAATGGTTATGCTGGGTGAAAGAAGTGAAACTAAAATAGAACACATACTGTATTATTCCATTTACATGAAATTACAGAAAAAAATATCCATAGTGGCAGAAAGAATATCATCTGTTCTTGGGGGGTGAGAAGACATGGAAAGGCATGACTGAGGAATTAGAAAAGACAAAAGAAAATTGGAGATGATAAATATGCTTTTAATCTTGATTGTGTTTATGGTTTCATGCATGTATACAAATGTCAAAAATTACCAAATAGTACACTTTAAATGTGTTCAGTTTGTTATATGCCAATGATACCTTTATATATACACTAATTAGAGTTACATTATAACTCTAATATAATTAAGCAGTGAAGGAGAGAGGTGAAGTGGAGATTCTCCAAGATGAAGTCAGAGAGGTTGCAGCCTGGATCACACAGGACCTTAAAGAGGAGGAAAGCCTTGTTTCAAGTACCATGGGTGAGCCACTGGAAGCTTTTAAGTAGGAGACTGATTTGATTTATATTTTAGAAGGATCATTCCAGCTAACACATGAAGAAGTAATTATAGAAGGGCAGCAAAGAGGGTGGTAAAAAGGCTTTGCAACAGTCATGGCAAGAGAAGACTGTTTTTGAAGGTGTTTTGAAGGTGGCAGGAATGGAGAATGGAGAGAAAGATATAGAGAATTATAAAGTCTCACTAACATGAATGCCTTTTTGGATTTGTTTAGATTTTGAGGACAAATGGATTGGAGTATTCTTTGCAGAGCACCACTGTATTCTAGGCTTTAGGTTGCCAAGTGCATCAGTTCCATTGTCCTCCAATCCTTCTTGCTAATAGCCTCTTTTCCAGTTGCTCTACTTTGGGCACTTGAGTACTAGCACTAAGTTAAAGCACCCAGGCCTTCCTTCTTTCTTTATTGCTGCCGATTCCTCCTCCCATAGAGGCTATGTGTGTGTATGTGTGTATATATATATATATATATACAAATATACATATGAATGAATTTATATATATATATATATAGAAACTGCTGCTACAGTAAAATGTCACAATCCCTTGGTAAGTTTCTGGACCTGATTCATTTTTTAACCCAAAAATCACTGACTGAAATCAAGGCTGGATTTCATGAGTGAAGGACACTGCAAGATCATGGCAAATGCTATCATGATTCTCCCTGTCCTTCACTGAAGGGATCTACACTCATCTACTTGAGGAACCACATACTGGGGAAAGGAGACTACTCAAATGTTTAAGAACTGTGTATGAGATAAGTACCTTTTCATGGTCAGCTAAGTGCATGGACCCAATCAGTGGTTATTTATATATATTTATGTATATATCTATATAATTTGAATCCAGTTCTGGAAAGTGGAGGGAGAGAAGAGGGATAGAAACTTGAAAAAGAATCTACTTGAGCCTGGTGCTAGGGTCGGAGGATTCCCCTGAGATGCCTTACAGACCGCTTATGAGTTGAGCTCTTGTGTTACTCTGGCATTTGTCTCTTCTCTGTGAAAAGTATCTCTCTTAGTGATTCTTGTTGTGAAGGACAGGCCCCACAGTAATCCAGAACTTATGCAGAATTACTTAGGAAGATTCTGACCAGGGAAAAACAGAAAATTCATTCATATATAAATTAATTCATTCATTTAGTTTTTCCATTTATTCTTCCAGTAGGCATTTGGTGGTTTACTTGAAAGCATAGAAATGAAATACAAGCAAGAGATTGTATTTCAGCTCCCCCTGATTTATTCAGTAAACACTTTCTTTCCTCATCCTAGGTAAAGCTGCTTTTTTATTTCAGAGCTAAAATAAACCCCGCATTAGCATCAAAGAAAACATAGATTTTCTTCAAAGACAGATGATCTTGAATCACTACAAGGTGTCTAGCTACAACAATAGGTTTTAACAGCTGCAGTGAAAGGTCTACTTAACCCAGCTATTTATATACAGATGGTTCTTCCAGAGCACTGAATAAATCCTCTGAAATGAAATTATTTGGTGAGCAGTTAAATGTTGAAATAATGGTACACTAATGCCAGCTGATAAATAAAGAACCCATTAGCACCCCTCATCCCTCAGACCCAACCCACCCCCTTTCTAGTCATTACTCCCTCCTTTAGCCCTAAATCCACTAATAAAATTGAGGAAGGAAGGGAGGAGCAAAGACAAGTACTCAGTAATAGTGATCTCTGGGATTAGAATATTTATAACTAATAATGATGATCTTGCTTCCATAGTCAACACTGCTGACATACAGGATTCAGATATGAGAATCTTACTATAGGGCCAAAAATTGGAGGGAAGAGTGAGAAATCTGGCATTTAACCAGAATCTCACCACAGATCAAGAATGAACATTTACTGAGGATATTCTGAGCTTTGTGTATGCTTTCCCATGATATCCCTTTTCAGCCTTTGGCAATCCTATGACCTGGAAATTATCTACATTTTTCATTTGTAGAAACTGAAACTTGAAGAAATCAGACAATAATGGAAACTTGGATTCAAAACATTTGAATGCTCTGAAATTACGATTTTCTTTGGAAAACAACTTACAAAAAATAATAAACACTTTAAAAATTCAAGACCTTTAAGTATTTTTACATTTCTGAATGTTAAAACTCCATGTGTTTCCTGAAATATAGAACAATTAGAAAAAAAGCTCATAAAGTGACACCAATTTGAATTCCACTGGATCCCTGATCATTAATAATATCAATACTTTCTTCCCTATAAAATGAATTTGTTCTTCACAGGCAAAGCTATAAAGTATGTTTCTCTGATTAATTCATTAAGATTGAATTACAACTTACCAACTGCTCCTTTTCATTCCCTCTTCTGGGTTCTTTGACCCCGAAACACCAGCCTGCCCTGGGCTTAGTTCTTGATTGCTTTTCTCTTTCTCGATCTCAGTCATTCTCAACAGTTAATGAACTATAATATGCTGAGGACTTGAAGCTTTGTATCTCTATTTCTATCTGCTTTTTATATTCAGCTGCCTCCGTGACATCTCCATTTGAATGTCTAAAAGGCATCTCGAATTTTTACATGTCCAGAACTAAACTCCTAATTCTCATAGTCCTGAAACCTGTTCTTCCTATAGTTTTCCCACCTTTGATGACAATTCCATCCTTTTAAGGGGCTTCCCAGGTGGCTCACTGGTAAAGAATTCGCCTGCGAGTGCAGGAGATAGAGGAGGCATGTGTTCAATCCCTGGGTCGGGAAGATCCCCTGGAGAAGGAAATGGCAACCCACCCCAGTATTCTTACCTGGAAAATCCCATGGAGAGAGGAGCCATCTTTTTAAACTGCTCATAACATCCTTGGAACCTCTTTTCCTTTCATCTTTCACAACTAATAAATACATCAGCAAACCTTGTTATTTCTACCCTCATAAGAGCAATATAACAGAATCTAACCACATCTCACAAGCTGTATAGCTAAAATTCTAGAGGAAGTCGCAGTCTTCTCCCACCCGGATTATTGTAATAGTCTTTCAACTGGCCCTCTGATTCCACCTTGTCTTTCCTACGGTCTATTCTCAACGGAGCAGTCAGAGTGATGCTTTGAAAACACATGTCACTCCTCACCCCAGAACTCTGCAAGGTTTTTAATCTCATGTATCAATGAAAACCAAAGTCCTTACTAAGCAAGGCAAGGTTTACATGAACTGGCCCTTCTACCTTGCTGTCCTCATCTCTTAGCACTCTCTCCTTTGCTGGCTTTGCTCCAGTCACACTAGCCTGTTGTTTCTTGAAGGATATTTGTGCCTCAAGGGCTTTGCACCTACTGTTTTCTCTGCTTAGAATGCTCTTCCCCACAGGGAACTATATGTGGGAATTGAGCTATATTCCCTCACTTCCTACAGTTCTCCACTCAAAGATTACCAAAGATGGTTTCCCTGAACATTGCAAAGTAGCAACTTCCTCGCCACACAACACCTGAATCCACCTTCTGGTCTTTATTTTTCTGTATTGCATGTGTCATTATTAGACATACTGTACATTTGACTTATTTTCTCTCTATCTCTTACCACTAAGCATAAGTTACATGGGAACATGGACTTTGTTTTGTTCTTTCTGAATACCTAGCACCTACAACAGTGTCTGTCATGTATTACTTTTGAATGAAACCATTATTTTTCATCATTCAAGTAGAGTTGGATATCAGCATTCTCATGATTTGATTTACTTAGTACGTTCTCAATAAATATTTGTTCTATTGTACTTTGGCCACCTCACGCGACGAGTTGACTCACTGGAAAAGACTCTGATGGTAGGAAAGGTTGAGGGTGGGAGGAGAAGGGGATGACAGAGAATGAGATGGCTGGATGGCATCACCGACTCTGTGGACATGAGTTTGAGTGAACTCCGGGAGTTGGTGATGGACAGGGAAGCCTGGCGAGCTGTGATTCATGGGATCGCGGAGAGTCGGACACGACTGAGCGACTGAACTGAACTGAACTGAACTGAAGAATGAATTAAACCTATGACAGCCTAATTCTAAAGTTCATGTTCTTCCTAGTATACAATTCTGCTTCTCTATGAAGCTGCTTTATAACAAAATATTTCCTTTCAGAAATTCTATTCTTTGTTCAAAATCGTAAAGTTTGGTATATTAGTTATAGCTATTTGTACAGATAGAAAAATATAATAAAATTATTCTTGTGCTTGCTAATTTTTATGGAATTACCTCCCAACAGAGAGGGTTTGTCCTTTGTCTCTTAAGAAAATCCAGACTGGATGAGTCAGGTCTGAACTCTCAGCAGTGCCCCAGAATTCAGCTACCTGGGTTAGATGCAGAGCCTTCAGGAGAGCTAGCAGCTGGCCAAGGCCTAGCACTCATCACTCTGTTTATAACTCAGACTTTCTTCTTGTAATCTTTAAAATGTACAAGCAAAAAGTTATTTATTTGACTTAGTTACCCTTTGACTTCGAATGGATTTGCCTTCATTTCTGAAAAATCCAGTATGCAATATGTTTACATAATGCTCCCTGCTATAACAGTGTGTGTGTGCTCAGTCGTTCAGTTGTATCTGACTTTCTTTGCAACCCAATGGACAGAGGAGCCCGGTGGGCTCCTCTGCCCTTGGGATTCTCCAGGCAAGAACACTGGAATGGGTTGTCATACCCTTCTCCATGGGGTCTTCCTGAGCCATGGATTGAACTCAGTTTTCTGCGTCTCCTGCACTGCAGGGTGGTTCTTTACCCCTGAGCCATCTTCTATAACAGATAATCCTCCAAATCTCAGGGGGCTACACTGTACATCTTTGTCTCTCATTTATGTTGCACTGCAACACAGGCTGACTGGTGGGGTCTCTTCTCATTTTTTATTCAGAGACCCAAACACCTTCCATTTTGTGGTCCTACCTTTCCCTCAGTCCTTAGAATCCTCTTCATTAACTCAGTAGATGAGAGAAGACAGCAGGGATCTTCTGTGGGAGGATTTATGTATGAGACCTATGTATTAGAGTTTCCAGAGAAGTAGAACTGGTAGGATATGTGTGTGCGTGTGTGTGTGTATGGAAAGAGATTTATTATAAGGAATTGACTCTTGAGATTATGGAGACTGACAAGTCCCAAGATCTGCAGTCAGCAAGCTGGAAACCCAAGAGAACCAATGGTATAATTCTAGTCTGAAAGCCAGAAGGCTCAAGGCCCAGGAAGAGCCGATGTTTCAGTTTGAGTCTGGAGGCAGGAAAAAACCAATGTGCCAGTTAAGGCACAAAAATTCTCTCTTATTCAGGCTTTTTGTTACATTCGGGGCTTCACGCCCACCCACATTAAGGACTGAATCAATTGCTTTACACAGTCTACTGAATCAAATGTTCGTTCATCTCTTCCAGAAACAGCATCTCACAGACACTCTCAGAATAATGGGATATTCAACATATGTCTGCCAAAGTCACCCCAAGAGTTGATATCCTTTCAGCAAAAGAAAAAGAGAGTAGAATTACCTTCCAGGTTTTCCTGGGCCAGGCAGGAATGTGAGTTGCACCACTTCTGCATGCCTTCTCTTGGCCAGACTCAGGTACATCAGTTCAGTTCAGTCACTCAGTTGTGTCTGACTCTTTGCGACCCCATGAACTGCAGCAGACCAGGCCTTCCTGTCCATCACCAACTCCCAGAGCTTACTCAAACTCATGTACCTTGAGTCGGTGGTGCCATCCAACTATCTCATCCTCTATAATTCCCTTCTCCTCCCACCTTCAATCTTTCCCAGAATCAGGGTCTTTTCAAATGAGTCAGCTCTTTGCATCAGGTGGCCAAAGAACTGGAGTTTCAGCTTCAACATCAGTCCTTCCAATGAATATTCAGGACTGATCTCCTTTAGGATGGACTGGTTGGATCTCCTTGCAGTCCAACGAATTCTCAAGAGGCTTCTCCAACACCACAGTTCAAAAGCATCAATTCTTCGGCGCTCACCTTTCTTCACAGTCCAACTCTCACATCCATACATGACCACTGGAAAAACCATAGCCTTGACTAGACAGACCTTTGTTGGCAAAGTAATGTCTCTGCTTTTTAATATGCTGTCTAGGTTGGACATAACTTTCCTTTCAAGGAGTAAATGTCTTTTAATTTCATGGCTGCAATCATCATCTGCACTGATTTTAGAGCTCGGGTACATGGTCCCATCTAAATACAAGGGGACTAAGAACAGGTAATTCCTGGATAAGCAGCTATTTCTTAGCAACATGGCCAGTTTATCTCCTGGAAGAAAACATAAATCTTTGGAAAACAGCTTGATTTCTGATATTCTCATTTGAAAATGTATCTTTTACATCACAAAGTATAGAATTACATCTATGGGTTACTATCACTGTCATTAGTATAGTGACTGAAGAGAATATGCTGAAATACTTGGAAAGCATGTTCAGATTATCTGATAAGTAAAAAAAGCAAATATCCATTGTCCATGCCACTAGATTAAGATTTGTTTGGGAATAGTTTCTAGGGAATAAATTCACAATGGTCTGTTCCACCCTAGAAAATGTGTATGCTATCTTACAGTGATCCCTAACTCACTTCTTAACCCACCTGAGTTCAAACAAGACCTAGTACCAATGAGTAACATACCAATTTGAAGATACGTAGCATCTTGAACTATATCCTGATTGCTTAGGGTCTATTTTGCTTCCCAAGTTTTTGAACAGTGCTGGAACTCAACCATTCTACACAACCACATGGCCTCAGAAGCAAAGGGGAGAAATCTTTACTAAGTCATAAGTGCATCTTTGTTTCAATCTCCCTCATTCCATATACATACATGTAGCCTTCAGTTCAGTTCAATTCAGTCACTCAGTCGTGTCTGACTCTTTGTGACCCCATGAATCACAGCACGCCAGGCCTCCCTGTCCATCACCAACTCCCAGAGTTCACTCAAACTCATGTCCATTGAGTTGGTGATGCCATCCAGCCATCTCATTCTCTGTCGTCCTCTTCTCCTCCTGCCCCCAATCCCTCCCAGCATCAGAGTCTTTTCCAGTGAGACAAGTTGTCGCATGAGGTGGCCAAAGTATTGGAGTTTCAGGTTTAGCATCAGTCCTTCCAATGAACACCCAGGATTGATCTCCTTTAGAATGGACTGGTTGGACCTCCTTGCAATCCAAGGGACTCTCAAGAGTCTTCTCCAACACCACAGTTCAAAAGCATCAATTCTTTGGTGATCAGCTTTCTTCACAGTCCAACTCACATCCATACATGACCACTGGAAAAACCATAGCCTTGACTAGACGGACCTTGGTTGGCAAAGTAATGTCTCTGCTTTCTAATATGCTGTCTAGGTTGGTCATAACTTTCCTTCCAAGGAGTAAGCGTCTTTTAATTTTATGGCTGCAATCAGCATCTGCAGTGATTTTCTTCTTACCCAATATTGCTCTCCAATAAACAATATTCTTTAACTCCTTCAAATGATTTCATGCTGGCAAAATTAGCATTTCTTTGGACTCTCAGTTGCAATTTTGCTCTGTGACATCAAAATTGCTTTGATAATGCTGTGACTCTTACAGCATTAAGACAGTTCCTTTGGTCTGTGAAGGAACCCAGGGATTCTTTTTTTGATTTTGATTTTGCTTTTAATCATATCAAGAGTAAGTAGAAATGAACTTCCTACTTACCTAGGAAGAGCATCCTACAAGGGTGCTCTTGTTGGAAATAGGATCAAAATTTAAAGGATCATTTATTCATGCATTTACCAAATATGTACTTATCACCTATCCACCATTCTCCAGTTGCAAGAGACAGTTCAATCCCTGGGTTGGGAAGATCCCTTGGAGTAGGAAATGGCAGCCCACTCCAATATTCTTTCCTGGAAAATTCCATGGACAGAGAAACCTAGCGGGCTACAGTCCAAGGGGTTGCAGAGTTGGACAAGAGTGAGCACACACATTTGTCAAGAACTACATGGCAGATAGGAATGAGTGAGGGGGAAGCTCAGAGAGAGCCTGGAGACCATCACACCCCAATTTTTTTTTAACACATCAAAACTACAGGTTCCCTAGATTATTACCTCCAAGCCCCCTTCCAAGAAATCATCAGGAGATAGGTTTCATGATGAGTAGGGGTGAAGGGATCTAGAAATATCCGTCAGGGAAAGGAAACAATGGCAACAGCTAGCCAACTTAAAATAGTTGTTCAGTGTTTATCCAATAAAATATTAAGAAACTATAAAAGGTCATATAACTTATCCAGAGAAGGAAAACACTTAAGAATTATAAAATTTTCTCAGTATTTGTTGAGATGTATCCTTTATTTGTCTAATTACAGATATATAGCACAATCTTCTCACAAAAAGGATGAACTAATAAACCTCATCCTATGTCTGTCTAATAAGTAAGGATCACTGTGATCTAACATGGCAAGCATGCTAAATGATTCTGGAACAGAAAGTAGTCATTCCATCTGGACATGGAACAACAGACTGGTTCCAAATAGGAAAAGGAGTACATCAAGGTTGTACATTGTCACCCTGCTTATTTAACTTATATGCAGAGTACACCATGAGAAACACTGGGCGGGAATCAAGATAGATGGGAGAAATATCAATAACCTCAGATATGCAGATGTCACCACCTTATGGCAGAAAGTGAAGAAGAACTAAAGAGGCTCTTGATGAAAGTGAAAGAGGAGAGTGAAAATGTTGGCTTAAAGCTCAACATTCAGAAAACTAAGATCATGGCATCCGGTCCCATCACTTCATGGGAAATAGATGGGGAAACAGTGGACACAGTGGCAGACTTTATTTTTTGGACTCCAAAATCACTGCAGATGCTGATTGCAGCCATGAAACTAAAAGACGCTTACTCCTTGGAAGGAAAGTTATGACCAACATAGACAGCATATTAAAAAGCAGAGACATTTCTTTGTCAACAAAGCTTCCTCTTGTCAAGGCTACGGTTTTTCCAGTAGTCATGTATGGATGTGAGAGTTGGACTATAAAGAAAACTGAGCGCCGAAGAATTGATGCTTTTGAACTGTGGTGTCGGAAAAGACTCTTGAGAGTCCCTTGGACTGCAAGGAGATCCAACCAGTCCATCCAAAATGAGATCAGTCCTGGGTGTTCACTGGAGGGACTGATGCTAAAGCTGAAACTCCAATAGTTTGGCCACCTGATGCAAAGAGCTGACTCATATGAAAAGACCCTGATGCTGGGAAAGATTGAGGGCAGGACGAGAAGGGGATGACAGAGGATGAGATGGTTGCATGGCATCACTGATTCGATGGACATGAATTTGGCTAAACTCCAGGAGTTGGTGATGGACAGGGACGCCTGGCATGCTGCTCTTCATGGAGTCGCAGAGAGTTGGACATGACTGAGCAACTGAACTGAACTGATTATTTGTCTACTTAATGTTTTGGACCCATGACAGATATCTCTCTTAAAAAGTTTACTTCTTAATCAACTAGTTCTAGCATTCTCATAAAAGCATCATCAAGTTCATTTTAATTTTTAAAATGTGCTATTGACATAGGGAACCAATATGACCCAAAATAATTTCCTTTCTTGTTATGAAAAATTGAAACTAAAGATGAATTTAGCAAGTTAACTATATGAGACTGAGATAGATTATATTTTGAATGACCACAGTAAGATCTTTTTATCCATAATTTCTTCTCTCAATAGGATGTTGACATTTATATTATCAAAGTTTGGATTTATTGTTCATACATTTGAATATGGTATGGCCAGTGATTATAGCAGAAATGACACTAAGTGACATCCAAGCCTAGGTCATAAGATGCAACGTCTGTTCTTCCTGGTTCCTTTGGGAAGATTGCTTTTAGAACCCAGTCAGCATGCCATGAGGATACCAATGCAGAGAAAGCCTTTGACAAAATTCAACATCCATTTATGATAAAAAACCCTCCAGAAGGTGGGAATAGAAGGAACATACCTCAACATAATAAAAGCTATATATGACAAACCCACAGCAAACATTATCCTCAATGGTGAAAAATTGAAAGGATTTCCCCTAAAAAGGGTGCCCACTCTCACCACTACTATTCAACATAGTTCTGGAAGTTTTGGCCACAGCAATCAGAGCAGAAAAAGACATAAAAGGAATCCAAATTGGAAAAGAAGAAGTAAAACTCTCACTGTTCACCGATGACATGATCCTCTACACAGAAAACCCTAAAGTCTCTGCCAGAAATCTACTAGAGCTAATCAATGAATACAGTAAAGTTGCAGGATATAAAATCAACACACAGAAATCACTTGCATTCCTATACACTAATAATGAGAAAATAGAAAGAGAAATTAAGGAAACTATTCCATTCACTGTTGCAACGAAAAGAATTAAATACTTAGGAATATATCTACCTAAAGAAACAAAAGACCTGTACATAGAAAACTATAAAACACTGGTGAAAGTAATCAAAGAGGACACTAATAGATGGAGAAATATACCGTGTTTGTGGATTGGAAGAATAAATATTGTGAAAATGAGTATACTACCCAAAGTAATTTATACATTCAGTGCAATCCCTATCAAGCTACCAACTCCTGGACTTTAGCCAAATTCATGTCCATCGAATCAGTGATGCCATGCAACCATCTCATCCTCTGTCATCCCCTTCTCATCCTGCCCTCAATCTTTCCCAGCATCAGGGTCTTTTCATATGAGTCAGCTCTTTGCCGGAGAAGGCAATGGCAAGCCACTCCAGTACTATTGCCTAGAAAATCCCATGGATGGAGGAGCCTGGTAGGCTGTAGTCCATGGGGTCGCTAAGGGTCGGACACGACTGAGCGACTGCACTTTCACTTTTCACTTTCCACTTTCACACATTGGAGAAGGAAATGGCAACCCACTCCAGTGTTCTTGCCTGGAGAATCCCAGGGACGGGGGAGCCTGGTGGGCTTCCGTCTATGGGGTCACACAGAGTCGGACATGACTGAAGTGACTTAGCAGCAGCAGCAGCAGCTCTTTGCATCAGGTGGCCTAACTATTGGAACTTCAGCTTTAGCATCAGTCCCTCCGATGAACACCCAGGACTGATCTCATTTTGGATGGAGTGGTTGGATCTCCTTGCAGTCCAAGGGACTCTCAAGAGTCTTTTCCGACACCACAGTTCAAAAGCATCAATTCTTCGGCGCTCAGCTTTCTTTATAGTCCAACTCTCACATCCATACATGACTACAGGAAAAACCGTAGCCTTGACTAGATGAAGCTTTGTTGACAAAGAAATGTCTCTGCTTTTTAATATGCTGTCTAGGTTGGATATAACTTTCCTTCCAAGAAGTAAGCGTCTTTTAATTTCATGCCTGCAATCAGCATCCGCAGTGATTTTTTCACAGAGCTAGAACAAATAATCTCACAATTTGTATGGAAATACAAAAAACCTCGAATAGCCAAAGCAATCTTGAGGAAGAAGAATGGAACTGGGGGAATCAACCTGCCAGACTTCAGGCTCCACTACAAAGCCACAGTCATCAAGACACTATGGTACTGGCATAAAGACAGAAATATAGATCAATGGAACAAAATAGAAAACCCAGAGATAAATCCATGCACCTATGGACACCTTATCTTTGACAAAGGAGGCAAGAATATAAAATGGAGAAAAGACAGTCTCTTTAACAAGTGGTGCTGGGAAAACTGGTCAGCCACTTGTAAAAGAATGAAACTAGAACACTTCCTAACACCATACATGAAAACAAACTCAAAATGGATTAAAGATCTAAATGTAAGACCAGAAACTATAAAACTCCTCAAGGAGAACATAGGCAAAACACTCTCTGACATAAATCACAGCAGTATCCTCCATGACGCACCTCCCAGAATATTGGAAATAAAAGCAAAAATAAACAAATGGGACCTAATTAAAATTAAAAGCTTCTGCACAGCAAAGGAAACTATAAGCAAGGTGAAAAGACAGCCTTCAGAATGGGAGAAAATAATAGCAAATGAAGCAACTGACAAAGAATTAATCTCCAAAATATACAAGCAGCTCCTGTAGCTCAATTCCAGAAAAATAAATGACCCACTCAAAAAATGGGCCAAAGAACTAAACAGACATATCTCCAAAGAAGTCATACAGATGGCTAACAAACAGATGAAAAAATGCTCAACATCCCTCATAATCAGAGAGATGCAAATCAAAACCACAATGAGATACCATTTCACACCAGTCAGAATGGCTGCTATCCAAAAGTCTACATGCAGTAAATGCTGGAGAGGGTGTGGAGAAAAGGGAACCCTCTTACACTGTTGGTGGGAATGCAAACTAGTACAGCCACTATGGAGAACAGTGTGGAGATTCCTTTAAAAACTGGAAATAGAACTGCCATATGATCCAGCAATTGCACTCCTGGGCATACACACTGAGGAAACCAGATTTGAAAGAGACACATGTACTCCAATGTTCATTGCAGCACTGTTTATAATAGCCAGGACATGGAAGCAACCTAGATGCCCATCAGCAGACGAATGGATAAGAAAGCTTTGGTATATATACACAATGGAGTATTACTCAGTCAATAAAAAGAATACATTTGAATCAGTTCTAATGAGGTGGATGAAACTGGAGCCTATTATACAGAGTGAAGTAAGCCAGAAAGAAAAACACCAATACAGTATACTAACACATATATATGGAATTTAGAAAGATGCTGTATACGAGACAGCAGAAGAGAAAGAGATGTATAGAACGATCTTTTGGACTCTGTGGGAGAGGGTGAGGGTGGGATGATTTGGGAGAATGGCATTGAAACATGTATATTATCATATGTGAAATGAATCACCAGTCCACGTTCGACGCATGAGACAGGATATTTGGGGCTGGTGCACGGGGATGACCCGGAGGGAGGATAAGGAGAGGGGGGAGGGGGGTTCAAGATGGGGGACACATGTACACCCGGGGCGGATTCATGTCAATGTATGGCAAAACCAATATAATATTGTAAAGTAATTAGCCTCCAATAAAAAAATAAAAAAATTTAAAAAAAGGAACCTCATGTAGGTCGGCATTCTAACTGATGACCTAAGAGCACTTTAAGCCAAAATCCAGCAATCACCGTCAGATACATGAGAAAGAAACCTCTGAATTGACTCCAGTTCCCACCACTGTCCTACTGAAACAGGATTTTAAGGTATTATCGTATACAGCAATAGATAACTAGAAAAGATTTTAGTGCCTGGAATTACGGTACTATCAAAAAATCTTAAAGTACATGGCATTGGCCTTTGAATATTAGCAGGCATAAACTGGAAGAATATTGGAAAACTGTTAGTGAGAGCCTAAAGGACTTCTAGAAGAATGCTGGTGACAGTCTAAAAGGGCAAGTGTTAGTGGAAGCCTGAAGAGGCACCTAAAGAGTCTCTCAGTGGGGGTCAGGAAAACTAAAGGAAATGTGGTTAGAAGCAGTAGGAAAGGAGACCTTTGTAATATAGTGCAAGATTATCTTGCAACATTATTGCTGCAGTAACATGGAAAATAGTAAATGTACCTAATGATGATCTTACTAAGATTTCCAAGTAGAATATGACAGGTGTTACCTAGCTTCTTCTTCCTATCTAATACAAAATGTGAGTGGACAGAGAAGGGCAAAAAATGAACAGTTTTGAGGTATCTATTTTGGTAGAAACACCCCCAACTTGGACTAAAAGAAAGACAGAGAAGGATCTTTTGGGCCCCTACGCTTTTATAGACAGAAGGAAGGCATAAGAAGTTTCTTATGTGAAGAGACGGATCATCAGATGGAGAGGCCAAGAGCCTGGAGGGTAGAACCAACAGTGAACAGGTACAGTAAAATAGGACTGAGCCATAATCAAGCAATTGGCAACTTCTACCAGGCTGGATTTCAAAATTTCTATGGGATGATAACTGCTGTGCACCTTCCATTTTCCCTCTCTAGTGGTTATCCTACACCTGTGCAAATATAGAGATGTTCATTCAATATTAAGACAGCAGAAGGAGGGAGTACCTAACCCAGCCTGAGGAAGGAAACAAAAAAGTCCATTTTAATGAATTAGGTGATCTGTGAGCTGAGTCATAAGGATGAAGTGGAGCCCAGGTAATAGACAGTAGGAAAGAAGGGAGCAAACCAAAGGCATTCTAGGCCCAGAAGACAGCTAAACTAATAGTAGACGGACATAAATAGTGTGATTCTTCGGGAGAGATACAAATCATTTGGTATTGCCAGAACATATAGCACAAGGCAAGGGCTAGTGAAAATTATGCCACAAAAGTAAAGAGATTTGATAGAGAAGGAAATGGTGACCCACACCAGTGTTCATGCTTGGGAAATCCAATAAACAGAAGGAGCCTGGCGTCCTTGGAGTCCAGCCCATGAGGTTGCAGAAGAGTTGGACACAACTTAGCAACTCAACAAAAACAACAATCACTAGGGAAATGCAAATCAAAACCACAGTGAGCTGTCACCTGTTAAAATGGCTATTAGGAGAAAGACAAGAAATAACAAGTGTTGACCAGGATGAGAGGAAAGTGGAACTTGGGCACTATTGTTGGGAATGTAAATTGGTAAAGCCACGATAGAAAATAGTTTGAAGTTTTCCCTCAAAAATAAAAATAGAGTTATCACATGATTCAGCAAACCCATTTCTGATATTAACATTTATCTGAAGGAATAGAAATCACTATCTTGAAATGATATCTGCATACCTATGTTTATTGCAGCATTATTTACAAGAGCTAAGACATGGATAAAAACTAAGTGTATGCAACGAATTAATGGATAAAGAAAATGTGGAATATTATTCAGCCATTAGAAGAAAACAAAGTCCTGTCATTTGAAAAAATATGGATAAACATTGAAAGCATTATTCGAAATGGAATAATTCAGACCAATAAGGAAAAATACTATGTGATCTCACAAATATGTGAAATCTAATAAATGCCCAGACTGCTAGATTTAGAGAAGATAAGGGTGGTTACCAGATGTATGGATTTCAGTTCATCTCAGTTCAGTTCAGTCGCTCAGTTTTGTCCGACTCCATGCAACACCATGAACCGCAGCACACCAGGCCTCCCTGCCCATCACCAACTCCCGGAGTCCACCCATACCCATGTCCATCGAATTGGTGATGCCATCCAGCCATCTCATCCTCTGTCATCCCCTTCTCCTCCTGCCTTCAATCTTTCCCAGCATCAGGGTCATTTTATATGAGTCAGCTCTTCGTATCAGGTGGCCAAAGTATTAGAGTTTCAGCTTTAGCATCAGTCCCTTCAATGAACACTCAGGACTGATCTCCTTTAGGATGGACTGGTTGATCTCCCTGCAGTCCAAGGGACTCTCAAGAGTCTTCTCCAACACCACAGTTCAAAAGCATCTGTTTTTTGGTACTCAGCTTTCTTTATAGTTCAACTCTCACATCCATACATGACCACTGGAAAAACCATAGCCTTGACTTGATGGACCTTTGTTGGCAAAGTAATGTCTCTGCTTTTTAATATGCTATCTAGGTTGGTCATAACTTTCCTTCCAAGGAGTAAGTATCTTTTAATTTCATGGCTGCAATCAGCATCCACAGTGATTTTGGAGCCCCAAAAAATAAAGTCAGCCACTGTGTCCACTGTTTCCCCATCTATTTCCCTTGAAGTGATGGGACCGGATGCCATGATCTTACTTTTCTGAATGTTGAGCTTTAAGCCAACTTTTTCACTCTCCTCTTTCACTTTCATCAAGAGGCTCTTTAGTTCTTCTTCACTTTCTGCCATAAGGGTGGTGTCATTTGCATATCTGAGGTTATTGATATTTCTCCCGGCAATCTTGATTCCAGCTTGTGCTTCTTCCAGCCCAGCGTTTCTCATGATGTACTCTGCATATAAGTTAAATAAGCAGAGTTACAATACACAGCTTTGTCATATCCTTTTCCTATTTGGAACCAGTCTGTTGTTCCATGTCCTGTTCTAACTGTTGCTTCCTGACCTGCATACAGGTTTCTCAAGAGGCAGGTCAGGTGGTCTGGGATTCCCATCTCTTTCAGAATTTTCCACAGTTTATTGTGATCCACACAGTCAAAGGCTTTGGCATAGTCAATAAAGCAGAAATAGATATTTTTCTGGAACTCTCTTGCTTTTCAATGATCCAGCGGATGTTGGCAATTTGATCTCTGGTTCCTCTGCCTTTTCTAAGACCAGTTTGAACATCTGGTAGTTCACAGTTCACGTATTGCTGAAGCCTGGCATGGAGAATTTTGAGCATTACTTTACTAGCGTGTGAGGTGAGTGCAATTGTGTGGTAGTTTGAGCATTCTTTGGCAGTGCCTTTCATTGGAATTGGAATGAAAACTGACCGTTTCCAGTCCTGTGGCCACTGCTGAGTTTTCCAAATTTGCTGATATATTGAGCGCAGCATTTTAACAGCGTCATCTTTCAGAATTTGAAATAGCTCAACTGGAATTCCATCACCTCCACTAGCTTTGTTCATAGTGATGCTTCCTAAGGCCCACTTGACTTCACATTCCAGGATGTCTGGGTCTAGGTGAGTGATCACACCATCGTGATTATTTGGGTCGTGAAGATCTTTTTTGTACAGTTCTTTTGTGTATTCTTGCCACCTCTTCTTTTTTTAGGTCCCTACCATTTCTGACCTTTATCGAGCCCATGTTTGCCTGAAATATTATTTTGGTATCTCTAATTTTCTTGAAGAGATTTCTAGTCTTTCCTGTTCTATTGTTTTCCTCTGTTTTTTTGCACTGTTTGCTGAGGAAGGCTTTCTTATCTCTCCTTGCTATTCTTTGGAACTCTGCATTCTAATGGGTATATCTTTCCTTTTCTCCTTTGCTTTTTGACTGTCTTCTTTTCACAGCTATTGGTAAGACCTCCTCAGACAGCCATTTTGCTTTTTTGCATTTCTTTTCCTTGGGGATGGTCTTTGTTCCTGTGTTCTGTACAATGTTATGAACCTCCGTCCATAGTTCATCAGCTACTCTGTCTATCAGATCTAGTCCCTTAAATCTATTTGTCATAAGGGATTTGATTTAGGTCATACCTGAATGGTCTAGTGGTTTTCTCCACTTTCTTCAATTTAAGTCTGTATTTGGCAATAAGGAGTTCATTATCCGAGCCACAGTCACTCCTGGTCTTGTTTTTGCTGACTGATAGAGTGTCTCATCTTTGGATGCAAAGAATATAATCAATCTGATTTCGGTGTTGACCATCTGGTGATGTCCACGTGTAGAGTCTTCTCTTGTTTTGTTGGAAGAGGGTGTTTGCTATGACCAGTGCGTTCTCTTGGCAGAACTCTATTAGCCTTTGCCCTGCTTCATTCTGTACTCCAAGGCCAAATTTGCCTATTACTCCAGGTGTTTCTTGACTTCCTACTTTTGCATTCCAGTCCCCTATAATGAAAAGGACATCTTTTTTGGATGTTAGTTCTAGAAAGTCTTGTAGGTCTTCTTAGAACAGTTCAACTTCAACTTCTTCAGTGTTACTTGTTGGGGCATAGACTTGGATTACCGTGATATTGAATGATTTGCCTTGGAAACAGAGATCATTCTGTCGTTTATGAGATTGCATCCAAGTACTGCATTTCACACTCTTTTGTTGACCGTAATGGCTACTCCATTTCTTCTAAGGGATTCCTGCCCACAGTAGTAGATATAATGGTCATCTGAGTTAAATTCACCCATTCCAGTCCATTTTAGTTCACTGATTCCTAGAATGTCAATGTTCACTCTTGCCATCTCCTGTTTGACCACTTCCAATTTGCCTTAGAAATTGGAGAGCTGACTCATTTGAAAAGATCCTGATGCTGGGAAAGATTGAGGGCCGGAGGAGAAAGGGACGACAAAGGATGAGATGATTGGATGGCATCACCAACACAATGGACATGTATTTGGGTGTACTCCAGGAGTTGGTGATGGACAGGGAGCCCTGGCGTGCTGTGGTTCATGGGGTCACAAAGAGTCAGAGATGACTGAGCAATTGAACTGAACTGAACTGAATTTGTCTTGATTCATGGACCTGACCTTCCAGGTTCCTATGCCATATTGCTCTTTACAGCATCAAACCTTGCTTCTATCACCAGTCCCAACCATAACTGGGTGTTATTTTAGCTTTGGCTGCACCCCTTCATTCTTTCTGGAGTTATTTCTCCACTGATGTCTAGTAGCATATTGGGCACCTACCGACCTGGGGAGTTCATCTTTCAGTGTCCTTTCTTTAGCCTTTTTATACTGTTCATGGGGTTCTTATGGCAAGAATACTGAAGTGGTTTGCCATTCCCTTCTCCAGTGGACCACATTCTGTCAGACCTCTCCACCATGACCTGTCTGTCTTGCATGGCCCCACACAGCATGGCTTGGTTTCATCGAGTTAGACAAGGCTGTGGTCCGTGTGATCAGATTGACTAGTTGTCTGTGATTGTGGTTTCAGTCTGTCTGCCCTCTGATGCCCTCTCTCAGCACCTACGGTCTTACTTGGGTGTCTCTTACCTTGGACATGGGGTATCTCTTCATGGCTCCTCCAGCAAAGCCCAGCCGCTGCTCCTTACCTAGGACGTGGGGTAGCTCCTCTTGGCCATCACAGCTGCCATGCTCACATATAAATCAGATAATACAATATTACATGCCAAGTATATCTCAATAAAAGTTAAAAAATAGGTAAACAAGGTTGAGAAGACAGAAGGTCTTTAAGTCAGTATATTCAAAACTCATTTGAGGACACATTCATTGTTTTCTCCGTATGTATAAATTAAATTTTAGTTTTTCTATTTTTCTTATCTTCATTCATAATATCTGTGAAATCATGAGCTTATGTGCTATTTAATTGACAGTTTGTTGGAACTTACATTAAAATAATTCTTAAAAACTATTAAAGCATTCATCCATGAATTACTTAAAATGATAGCACTTATCACACTATATATGCTTTGGGAATATTCATCCATATAGATAACGAATCACTGAAATGCTTTGTGTGGTGGAGTAACAGGATTAAATTTGCATTACAGAGAACAACCCAGCAACAGTGCGGAAAATGGGTTTGAGGAAGATGAGGTTGATCTCACAGAGACCAGTTAGGGAACTCAAGCTACCTAGGCAAAAAATCATAGGGGTCTGAATTAGGACATCAAAAATAGGTGTTATTTCAAGTACTTTCCAGGTAGTAATTAGGTACCAGGAATTCGGTAGTTGACATGGCTGACAAAGTCCCTGACCACATAGTTTATATTCCAATTGAGGAGGTTTCCATTCTAGTTGAGATTGTGGGAGGAGATAAACAATAAGTAGGAAGGGTACAAAGGTAAGTAATCTCAAGTAAATAAAATAGAAAAATGATGTATTGGAGGGTAACTAACTGGAGGAGGTAGGGGGCAGTGAAGTATAGATAGGGTGAGGGCTGGATAGTTTGATTATTTTAAATTAGGGATCAGAATTGACTTTTATAAAGAGATGACTTTTGAGTTGAGACTCAATAATGGGAAGGAGCTGACTATGAGTAGGAGAGGGGGAGAACACTGAATTTTGAAATATATAATAGAGTCAGGTGGTTGAGACACCAACTAGGTAAGAGAGAAGGAAGACTCAAGGATTACCTAATTTCAGAGTTACTCTGTTTATCGGAACTTTTATGCTCCACATAACCAGGGCTTTTTCCAAATTCCACGTAGCTGTACTTTACTTTCACTCTAACTCTCTGTTAATTGACTTGATATCTATCACATGTTTGAATATTTGGCCTATCTTTTTTGAAAAAATTTATTATTCATCACCCTTTGTTTTAATGCCAAAAATTATCATCCAAAACGTGTTCATATTTTCATCTCAAATAAAGCAATGGCCTGTTTTGTTGTCAAGTCTACCCTGGTATCAACCATGTAAAATATGCTTTTAAAAACCATTAACAAAAGTTTTGAATTGGTGAATTTAAATGAAAACTTATGAATGGAAAGAAAAAAGTCTGCTGATTTCTTCCCAAATAAATTAATATAATCCCCTAGGGTTTGTTTAATGCAATTTTATGCTGAATATATTCAATATTATGTTGGAGTGATGGCTTCCTTTAGCAGTGTTGCAGACTGCATACAAAAAGCATTTAATTATGAATGCCATAATTTGCTCAATTGATGCCTCTCTTTTATCTGCAAACCATAGATAATTTTCCCTAAATAAATGCATCCATGAAAATAATATTTAAAACAGAAAATAAAATGTACTTGCTTGATATAAACCAAACACTGCATAGTCAAAATTAACTGCCCTCATGGCAAATAAGCATCTTGTAAATTCAAGTTGCAAAGGCATCATCTGTTCATTTAGGAGCTATTTCCCAGATAAGATTTAGAGGCTGTATTTTTATAAACAACTTGGGAATTTTATTTTCAATGTGAAGCTGATTTTAAAATAATATTAAAATTATACTCATTTGTATATTTTTAATACTTTTCAGCAAGCCATTACATGATAACCCATGGCACCTGATTTTATGCACAGTGAATTCAACATGAGTAGAAATTTCATTCCCCTCCCCCAAGCCAGATTTTATTCCGAAGACAGAGCTTATTGTCTAAAAAGGAGTTCCCCAGTGGAAAAGATAATGAAGTGGAGAAGAACACTTAGAAATTTCAACCCTCCCTTTTTTTTTGTCTTGTATGAATTCATGTTCTTAACTCGCACACTTGTTCAAGTTTGCACTTTTAAGTTTTTCTTTTCCTTTTAAAAATATTTTATTTTTATTGAAATATAGTTGACTTAAAATGTTGTATTGGTTTCAGATTGTACAGCAAAGTAATTTAGTTATACTTATATATACATATATATTTTTTCAGACTCTTTTCCCTTATAGGTTATCACAAAATATTGAATTCCCTTCGCTATACAGTAGGTCTTTGTTGGTTATCTATTTTATGTATAATAGTGTGTATATGTTGGGCTTCCCAGATGGAGCTAGTGGTAAAGAATCTGCCTGCCAATGCAGGAGACGTAAGAGACGTGGGTTTGATCCCTGCATCGGGAAGATCCCCTTGAAGAGGGCATGGCAACCAATTCCAGTATTCTTGCCTGGAGAATCCCATGGACAGAAGAGCTTGGTGGGCTATATAGTCCATAGTGTCACAGAGTCAGACATGACTGAAGTGACTTGACACACACAGTGTGTATATGCTAATACTAAATTCCTAATTTATCCCTCCTCCTGCTTTCCCCTTTGATAACCTTGTAGTTGAATATTTATAAGTTTCTTGTCTATGTCTGTGGGTCTGTTTTTGTTTTTAATATAAATTCATTTGTATCTTTTTTATTTAGATTCCACATGTAAGCAATGTCATATGATATTTATCCTTCTCTTTCTGGCTTACTTCACTCAGTATGACAGTCTCTAGTTCCATCCGTGTTGTTGCAAATGGCATTATTTCATTCTTTTTTGTAGCTCAGTAGCATTCCATTGGAGAAGGAAATGGCAACCCACTCCAGTGTTCTTGCCTGGAGAGTCCCAGGGACAGGGGAGCCTGGTGGGCTTCCGTCTATGGGGTCACACAGAGTCGGACATGACTGAAGTGACTTAGCAGAAACAGCAGCCTTCCATTATATAAATATCTTTATCCAGTTATCTGTTGATGAACATTTGGGACACTTCCATGTCTTAGCTATTTTAAATAGTGCTTCAATGAACACTGGGGTGCATGTATCTTTTTGAATTATGGTTTCCAAATCCAGATACATGCCTAGGAGAGGGATTGCTGAGTCATATGGTAGTTGTATTTTTAGTTTTGTAAGGAGCCTCCCTACTGTTCTCCATCGTGGCTGTATCAATTTACATTCCCACCAACAATGCGAGAGGGTTTCCTTTTCTTCACACCCTCTCCAGTGGTTATTGCTTGTAGACTTTTTGATAATAGCTATTCGGACCAGTGTGAGGTAATAATTCATTGTAGTTTTTGATTTACATTTCTCTAATAGTGAAGTTGAGCATCTTTTCATGTGCCTTTTGTACATCTTGTATGTCTTCTTTGGAGAAATGTCCTTTAAGCTTTTCTGCCCATTTTTTAATTGAATTGTTTGTTTTTTGATATCGAGTTGTATGAGCTGTTTGCATATTTCACAGATTAATCCCTTCCTGGTATTATCCTTTCTGTTACATTTCTCATTTTATATCACTACCAGGATATGGATCATTTTATGATCACTGTCTTTTTCTCCAGCTGCTCAAGGGTCAGAGTCAGGTGGTGAACACTGACTTGGACCACAAACTACAATAGGGTAAACTCTGTGTAATGGCCATCACAGAAGAGGCCAAGGTGGCAAAGAAACAGCAGTTAACCACTTATGTGTTTTTTTTTTTTTTTATGGTAAAGACCTCAGAATGGTTTTATTATTTTTTATTTATTTTTTATTGGAGGCAGGGAGGCCTGGCGTGCTGTGATTCATGGGGTCGCAGAGGGTCGGACACAACTGAGCGACTGAACTGAATTGAACTGAATTATTTTACAATATTATATTGGTTGGTTTGTTTTATGTGCTTTAAACATGGAAGGAACTAAGAATTAATCTGGTTTGATTTTTATCCAACCAGGATTCCCACTTCTACTTAAAACAAAATGGACAAGATCTACCCAGGGATATGTCTTCTTAACAACTCAGGGCTCCCTGGCCCTCTTGTCAAAGCTCAAAACACTTACTTCATAGTTCTGCTCTGAATTCTAGTAAGTGTTCAGAAAAACAAAGTTACTTTTGATATGATTACTGCTGAGATTGCTCTTTATAGAGATTCTTTATCACTTTAAAATACACACTTTCCATGAGTTTTAAATGAAAGATTTATATAAACAGTTTTCAAAAGCAAGCCAAGCCTTCTTTTCATATTCCTTATACCTATTTTTCAAGTTTATTGAGTTATGCATGCTAATAAATTTGGAATATAATGTCAGGGTAGCTAGACTATGGTAAAAAGAGCTACAACTTCAGGATAAGAGAACTTGTGTTTGAGTCCCACGTCTACTGATTATTTTGGTTGAATTACTTACACTCCCAAATACTACAGCCTACCTTTGCACCTTGGTTTCTACCATTCCCCTCACGGATCTCTCAGCAATCGGTTGGCAGCTCCTCCATTTTCCCATGCCATCAGTACTTTCCTTTTTCTATATCTTTATTTATATGTGTCTCCTCTGCTTGCAATGCATATCACTCATTTCTACTTATCTAATTTCTACCCATTCTCCAATTCTCAAATCTTTTCTCAGAGTTTATTTCATTTTCCACTGAGGCCAGAAAGTTTCTTAAATTGTACATGTATTATAGTGTATCTGATCACATGTTTCCTGTCTATATCTCCTCAGCAATTTGGACCTCATTTGATTATTCTCTTACTCCAGTGCCTTGGTATGATGTGTATATTTATTGAAAGATAAGGTGAATGAATGAATAGCCAAAGGAATCTTTATTTTCTTGTTGGTAAAATGGGGAACAGCACTTACCTTACAGATTACCCTAATGTTACTTATAATTAGATATTGTTGATGAATACGCTCTGTAAACAATAATGTACCACAAAAAGTAAAATATTTTAATACTATCCTATTAGAGGAACTAAAGTAGAACTAACTTAGGAGGTCCTTGTTGCAAAATTCAGGTTTAAATTGAAGTAGGGAAAACCACTAGGCCATTCGGGTATGACCTAAATCTAATCCCTTATGATTATACAGTGGAGGGGACAAACAAATTCAAGGGATTAGATCTGGTAGACAGAGTGTGTGAAGAACTATGGATGGAGGTTCAAAACACTGTATGAGATTGTTTTTGGTAACAAAAACCCTCCCAAAGAAAAAGAAATGCAAGAAGGCAAAGTGGTTGTCTGAGGAGGTCTTAAAAATACCTGAGAAAAAAAGATAAGCAAAAGAAAAAGGAGAAAGAGAAAGATATATCCAACTGAAGGGAGAGTTCCAGAGAATAGCAAGGAGAGATAAGCCATCTTGATGAATAATGCAAAGAAATGTAGGAAAATAATAGAATGGGAAAGATTAGAGATCTCTTCAAGAAAACTTGAGATGCCAAGGGAACATTATTGAACACAATAATGAACAATAAAGGACAGAAACAGCAAGGACCTAACAGAAGCATAAGAAATTAAGAAGAGGTGGTATGAATACACAGAAAAACTATACAAAAAAATGTATGAATGATCTAGATAACCACAATGATGTAGTCACTCACCTAGAGCCAGAATCCTGGAGTGTGAAGTCAAGTGAGCCTTAGGAAGCACTGCAAAACTAGTGGAGATGATGAAATTCCAGTTGAGCTATTTCACATCCTAAAAGACAATGCTGTGAAAGTGCTGCACTCAATATGTCAACAAATTTGGAGAACTCTTCAGTGGCCACAGAACTGGAAAAGGTCAGTTTTCATTCTAACCCCAAAGAAGGGCAATGTCAAAGAATGTTCAAACTAATGCACAATTGCACTCACCTCACATGCTAGCAAAATAATGTTCAAAATCCTTCAAGTGAGGCTTCAACAGTATGTGAACCAAGAACTTCCAGATGTACAAGCTGAATTTTAAAATGGCAGAAGAACCAGATATCAAATTTTAAACATCTGTTGGATCATAGAAAAAGCAAGGAAATTCCAGAAAAACATCTGCTTCATTAACTACTCTAAAGCCTTTGACTATGTGGATCATGACAAACTGTGGAAAATTCTCAAAGAGATGGGAGTAACAGACTACCTTACCTGTCTCCTGAGAAACCTGTTTGCAAGTAAAGAAGTGAAACTTAGAATAAGACATGGAACAATGGACTGGTTCAAAAAAGGGAATGGAGTACATCAAGTCTGTATATTGTCATCCTGCTTATTCAACTTCTATGAAGAGAACATCATGGAATATGCTAGACTGGATAAATCACAAGCTGGAATCAAGATTGCAGGGAGAAATATCAATAACATCAGATATGCAGATGATACACTAATGGCAGAAAGCCAAGAGGAACTAAAGAGCCTCTTGATGAAAGTGAATAAGAGAGTGAAAAACTGGCTGAATACTCAACATTCAAAAAACTAAGATCATGCATCCAGGCCTATCGCTTCATGGCAAATAGATGGGAAAAAGTGGAAACAGTGACAGATTTTATTTTCTTGGGCTCCAAAATCAATGTGAACAGTGACTGCAGCCGTGGAATTAAAAGACGCTTACTCCTTGGAAGGAAAGTTATGATAAACCTAGAGAGCCTATTAAAAAGCAGAGACATCACTTTGCTGACAAAGTTCCATCTAGTCAAAGCTGTGGTTTTTCCAGTAGTCATGTATGGATGTTGGAGTTGGACCATAAAGAAAGCTGAGTGCCAAAGAATTGATGCTTTTGAATTGTGGTGCTGGAGAAGACTCTTGAAAGTTCCTTGGACAGCAAGGAGCTCAAACGTCAATCCTCAAGGAAATCAACCCTGAATACTCATTGAAAGGACTGATGTGAAGCTGAAGCTCCAGTACTTTGGCCACCTGATGTGAAGAGCTTGGAAAAGACCCTGATGCTGGGAAAGATTGAAGGCAGGAGGAGAAGGGGGTGACAGAGGATGAGATGGTTGTATAGTATCACCAACTCAATGGACATGAGTTTGAGCAAACTCCAGGAGATGGTGAAGGACAGGGAAGCCTGGAATGCTTCAGTCCTTGTGGTTGCATGCACGGACATGACTTAGTGACTCAACAACCACAAACACATTCTAATATAGAGTCAACGGAGAAAATAAGCATTTGGAAGAAAATTATTCTTCTGTTATTGAGTCAGCCTTCAGTAAGTATTGCTTTGGTGGTGACTATAGGAAGGTGCTCAGAGAAGGCAATGGCAAGCCACTCCAATACTCTTGCCTGGAAAAATCCCATGGATGGAGGAGCCTGGTGGGCTGCAGTCCTTGGGGTTGCTAGGGGTCGGACACGACTGAGCGACTTCACTTTCACTTTTCACTTTCATGCATTGGAGAAGGAAATGGCAACCCACTCCAGTGTTCTTGCCTGGAGAATCCCAGGGACGGGGGAGCCTGGCGGGCTTCCATCTATAGGGTCACACAGAGTCGGACACAACTGAAGTGACTTAGCGGCAGCAGCATAGGAAGGTGCATTGCATGGTGCTTGAAAGCAGCTCTTCCATCTCTGATCATTCATATCAAACTGGTCTAGATAGTAAAGGTTAGCACTTGTCCTCAATAGATGTACATGTCTGAGTTTTACCAATTTGGTGATGGAGTTCTCTGTCTTAACCTTGCTGATGCAAAGCCACAGAGCTCCTCATAGGTGCCCCCAAATTGGATATTTGTTTCAGATACTCTTTGATGATGCTTAAAGTGCTAGTTAAGTTTTGAGTGAATTCAATAGTACTGGTAACAAAAACAGGTTGACAAAAGAGTTTAGTTGCAGCTGGGCAAATCCTCAAGCCTTTTGTCAGAGTCTATTGCTCCCCAGTTTGAGCAAGCTCTGGGAGTTGAGCTCTGGGAGTTTGAACAAGCTCCAGGAGTTGGTTATGGACAGGGTAGCTTGGCGTGCTGCAGTCCATGGGGTCTCAAAAAGTCGCACATGACTGAGTGACTGAACTGAACTGATTGCTCTGCAATGTACCAAATATTATAAACATAGAACCTAGCATAGTAGCTGGCATGCAACAGATTATGCAATGAATATTTAGAGTAAATGGAGGTGGAAGTCAAGACTTGTATTGTTTTAGGGATTCCAGTCAGAATAAAAGAAAATAAGCCAACAATTATTTTTTTTTAGCAAGCAATTAAAATTACAATAGATGTCTTTCTGTAAACTACTGAGCATGTGACTTTGAACTTGGTAGTGGTATAGAGAATAAAGAAAACAACCTACTGTGCAAAAATGATGAGATATGAGGAAATCTTTTGAAAATCGTCTTTATGTTGTCTATATCATTTAATTATATCATTTAATTGAATAGCCAATAAGGAACAGACTCTAAGAACACAATAAAGTCAGACTGTCCAGACCCTAAAAACTGGCGATGTTACTAATTGTACAAGATGAAAAAGTTAATTAACTTCCCTAGGTTAGCTCAACATCTGTAATGTGGAAATAATAATAGCACATATCTCATAAAGCTGCTATAAGTCTTAAATAAGATAATGGAGATAAATTACTTGAAACAATGCTTGGCCCATGATAAAAATCCAGTAAGTATTAGCGATAACTTTCTGTGTGTCAGGGACCCTTATAATGCAGATATTCTACCTATTTCTCTTACATAGATCACTTAAACCATCTAAACCTCAGTTTAACTCTACCAGAAAACTACTACAGCTAATCAATGAATACAGTAAAGTTGCAGGATATAAAATCAACACAAAGAAATCACTTGCATTCCTCTATACTAATAATGAGAAAATAGAAAGAGAAATTAAGGAAACTATTCCATTCACTGTTGCAACGAAAATAATTAAATACTTAGGAATATATCTACCTAAGGAAACAAAAGACTTGTACATAGAAAACTATAAAACACTAGTGAAAGTAATCAAAGAGGACACTAATAGATGGAGATACATACCGTGTTCGTGGATTGGAAGAATAAATATTGTAAAAATGAGTATACTACCCAAAGTAATTTATACATTCAATGCAATCCCTATCAAGCTACCAACGATATTTTTCACAGAACTAGAACAAATAATCTCACAATTTGTATGGAAATACAAAAAACCTCAAATAGCCAAAGCCATCTTGAGGAAGAAAAATGGAACTGGGGGAATCAACCTGCCGGACTTCAGGCTCTACTACAAAGCCACAGTCATCAAGATAGTATGGTACTGGCATAAAGACAGAAATATAGATCAATGGAACAAAATAGAAAGCCCAGAGATAAATCCATGCACCTATGGACACTTTATCTTTGACAAAGGAGGCAAGAATATAAAATGGAGAAAAGACAGTCTCTTTAACAAGTGGTGCTGGGAAAACTGGTCAGCCACTTGTAAAAGAATGAAACTAGAACACTTCCTAACACCATACACCAAAATAAACTCAAAATGGATTAGAGAGCTAAATGTAAGACCAGAAACTATAAAACTCCTAGAGGAGAATGTAGGCAAAACACTCTCTGACATAAATCACAGCAGTAACCTCCAAGACCCACCTCCCAGAATATTGGAAATAAAAGCAAAAATAAACAAATGGGACCTAATTAAAATTAAAAGCTTCTGCACAGCAAAGGAAACTATAAGCAAGGTGAAAAGACAGCCTTCAGAATGGGAGAAAATCATAGCAAATGAAGCAACTGATAAAGGATTAATCTCCAAAATATACAAGCAGCTCCTGCAGCTCAATTCCAGAAAAATAAATGACCCACTCAAAAAATGGGCCAAAGAACTAAACAGACATTTCTCCAAAGAAGACATACAGATGGCTAACAAACAGATGAAAAAATGCTCAACATCCCTCATAATCAGAGAAATGTAAATCAAAACCATAATGAGATACCATTTCACACCAGTCAGAATGGCTGCTATCCAAAAGTCTACATGCAATAAATGCTGGAGAGGGTGTGGAGAGAAGAGACCCTCTTACACTGTTGGTGGGAATGCAAACTAATACAGTCACTATGGAGAACAGTGTGGAGATTCCTTTAAAAACTGGAAATAGAACTGCCATATGATCCAGCAATTGCACTCCTGGGCATACACACCAAGGAAACCAGAATTGAAAGAGACACATGTACTCCAATGTTCATTGCAGCACTGTTTATAATAGCCAGGACATGGAAGCAACCTAGATGCCCATCAGCAGACGAATGGATAAGAAAGCTTTGGTACATATACACAATGGAGTATTACTCAGCCATTAAAAAGAATACATTTGAATCAGTTCTAATGAGGTGGATGAAACTGGAGCCTATTATACAGAGTGAAGTAAGCCAGAAAGCAAAACACCAATATATATATACTAACGCATATATATGGAATTTAGAAAGATGCAAATGATAACCCTGTATACGAGACAGCAAAAGAGACACAGATGTATAGAACAGTCTTTGGGACTCTGTGGGAGAGGGTGAGGGTGGGATGGTTTGGGAGAATAGCATTGAAACATGTATATTATCATATGTGAAACGAATCGCCAGTTCAGGGTCGATGCATGTTACAGGATGCTCGGGGCTGGTATGTGGGGATGACCCGGAGGGAGGATAAGGGGAGGAGGGAAGTGTGAGGGGGGTTCAGGAGGGGGAACTCATGTACACCCGGGGCGGATTCATGTCAATGTAATGCAAAACCAACCAATATAATATTGTAAAATAATTAGCTTCCAATAAAAAAATAAAATTAAAAAAAAAATAAACTTCAGTTTCCTCAACTGTAAAGTGAGAAAAATAGAATCTATATCAGACAAATATTTAGGGGATTAAATGAGATGATACACTTGAAATAGTACTGTAGAATTTAATGAAATGAGGTAGAATGAGATATTAAGAGGGTTATAGTAGATTTCTTAGAAAATCAGGCATTGGAATGTATTTCTCTGGTTTACCTCCTTCTGTGTCCCCTCAAAAATAACCAACAGCATAAAAATAAGGAGGAATAAACCTATGCTAGAATGGAAGATTAGTAATGAGTGACACTTCAGTCAGTTCAGTTCAGTTCAGTCACTCAGTCATGTCCGACTCTCCGCGACCCCATGAATCACAGCACGCCAGGCCTCCCTGTCCATCACCAACTCCCGGAGTTCACTCAAACTCATGTCCACAGAGTCGGTGATGCCATCCAGCCATCTCATTCTCCGTCGTCCCCTTCTCCTCCCGCCCCCAACCTTTCCCAGCATCAGAGTCTTTTCCAGTGAGTCAACTCGTTGCATGAGGTGTCCAAAGTATTGCAGTTTCAGCTTTAGCATCAGTCCTTCCAATGAACACCCTGGATTGATCTCCTTTAGAATGGACTGGTTGGATCTCCTTGCAGTCCAAGGGACTCTCAAGAGTCTTCTCCAACACATGCCGGTAATTCACATTTCTGCAATTAAGATTGAAGACATACAAGATACATGATTCCCTGAATGTGAAGGAACAACTCTCCAAGGGAGTGAATATAGAAGACTTAGAAAGTTATAGGCAGGAATCCAAAATATACATGGGGACAGCAAGATGGTATCTTTGGATCCTACCAAGTGCCTCTGGGAAGCAGACTAACTGCCAAAAATCAGCAAAGGTAACAGGCTCACTCCTGACTTACACCTTGGGGAGACATTGTCACAGTTGGTTCCTAATGAGGCTAACTGTGATAGATAAAGAATTGAGGACACTGCCCCAGTTAACTTCTGTGTGCTAACCTCAAACACAGAAAAGCAACATTGAAACAGAGAAAAGGCCTCCTTGTGACTGCTGTCAGTTCTGGACTTCTAACTTGTGATCAGTAGACAAATTGTTCTCAAGTCTTAGTGTGCTTCAGAATGATGTGGAAAGTTTGTTAAAACAGAAATGATGAGACCTTCCCCCAGATATTTTAGAGCAAGTAGAGCCTGAGAATTTGCATGTCCAATAAGTTACCAGGAAATGCTGATGCTGCTGGTCTCGGTACCACATTTTGAGAACTGCTGCTTTAGACTCACCCTGCCAAGTAGATACTGCCACATGTAACTAACAAAATGCAATTCAAATTAATACAATAAATGACATAAAAGGTTTAATTCTTGATTTGTGCCAGCTATATTTCAAATGCATAAGAACCATAAGTGGCTAGTGCTAACCTATTGGTCCGTACATATATGGAACATTTCTGTCATCACATGAAATTCTATTGGACAGCTTTCTCTAGACTATAAACTTCAGGGAACAGGGCTAGCACTGTGCACAATTACAGGAGGCATATTTGTGCTGCAGGAATGGAAGCCACTGGGGTTACCCAATATAGCACTCCTGGCAGTTAATCTAAGCTTTTCCCTTCTCCCTTCCTATGAATCCTAAAGAAGTAAAGAAGGACTCTCCCAATCTCTGACAGAACTCATCTCAGTTCTCCAAAGTTGACGAGCCTGACCTTCCTCTTTAAGAGTGAGCATGTGGAAAAATAACTAGGTATGCTAAATAATACTTCAAATAATTCCTCAAAATGAAGCTTGTTCTAAAGAATCAAAATGATGCCATCTTAAGAAATAAAGTTTAAAAAAAAGGAATTCCTTTAAAAAAAGGAATTTTCCAAAATATTAGTGTCAAAATGGATCTCAACCATGTTCAACAGACTAATGCTATGTACAATCAGAATAAGTAGTTATGAATATTCAAATTATAAAATAATAAAAGCTTCATGTAGTTGAATGATATTTATGTCAAATTCAAAACTATAATGGATGTTAAAAAATTAATTAGATCATGAGCAATACAAGTCAATGAAGTAGAAGAGTAACTCAAAATATTCAACAGGTATCTACAAATGTGTACAGAGAAAGAAAAATTATGAGAAAAGACAAAAAATAGAGGAAATATCTGAGTTCCAATATGCATTTGATGTAAGAATTTCAGAAGAGCATAGTGTTTTTTTAAAAGCATCAATACAAAAGAAAATAGAAGAAAACTTTTTCAACTAAAGAAAGTATTGAATAATAAATCACAAAAGATTTACTGAATATAGGTAAAATTTCTAGAAGTTACCTTCTGGGAAATTTTTGAAATTTCATCATTTCAAGGATAAAGGACAGAGTCCTATAAGAAACTAGGTAGACATTACCAAAACAAAATAGGTTACCTACAAAAGAATAGAAATTACTCTTATATTAGACAGTCTTCAACTCTAAGCACCCAGACTAAAATGGAGATGTATCTCTAGAATTTTTAGAGAAATGGGTTAGGACTCCAGTTTCAAGAATCATGTGCCCAGCCAAGGTGTGCAAGATAATAGAAAGCAAGTCATTTTCTGATATGTGTTTTAGAAAACAACCTATTATTTTTTAAATAATTGATCAAAGGATGAATAATAATGAAGATCTCAAGAATGGACAAGGAAACTATCAATATAAAAATTCTGGACTATAAAATAAAATTTTTAAGACAGAATATATTTTTGAATAATTATTCTTAATATGACTTTTAAACTGAGTGTAAATGTTTTATCTTTTTGAAAAGAGAAGATATGAAACATAAAATAATATAGATAGTTTATCTAAAGTCCCAGATTATTTTACTATAAATTGGAATGGAGATGAGTTTGGAGAAGAAAGATAAGTATGCTAATTTTCTCATTTTAGACAAGCAAAATGGTTTAGCAGTCAAGAGCATAATTACCTGGTTCTTGTGCTGTACAACCAATTAGTGGCTGTGTAACTTTGGGGAGTTACTTAACATTCCTGAGCATTAGACTGCTCACCTTTAAAGCGGGAATACCATAATACCCCAGAGTCATGTGGGACTGAAATCAAATAATGCATGTAAAATACACTTAGTACCTATAAGCACTAGGTACAGTTATTAACTTATAAAGAGAGAAATCAAAAGATACTCTTGATTAATGAAGGAAACAGATCTGAAGATGAAAAACATATAAAAGAAACATTAAAAAAAATGACTGACTAAAAAGAACACACATATTCTCTCTCTGGAAATCATTATAAAAAACTAAATATGTATGTACTTCATACAAAGAAACAAGCTCTAATGTTTTACTTACTTGAATATTTCAAATATCCACACTGTAGAGCCATAAGAAGGTCCCTTATAGTCAAAGCTATGGTTTTTCCAGTAGCTATGTATGGATGTGAGAGTTGGATCATAAAGAAGGCTGAGCACCAAAGAATCAATGCTTTCAAACTGCGGTGCTGGAGAAGACTCTTGAGAGTCCCTTGGACTGCAAGGAGATCAAACCAGTCAATCTTAAAGGAAATCAATCCTGAATATTCATTGCAAGGACTGATACTGAAGCTGAAGATCCAATACTTTGGCCACCTGATGCAAAGAGCCAACTCATTAGAAAAGACCTTGATGCTGGGAAAGATTGAAGGCAGGAGGAGAAGGGGATGACAGAGGATGTGCTGGCTAGATGGCATCACCGACTCGATGGACATGAGTTTGAGCAAACTCCGGAAGATAGTGGACGGGGAGGCCTGGTGTGCTGTAGTCCACGGGGTTGCAAAGAGTCCAACATGGCTGAGCAACAACAACAACATTGTTTTGGTGATATTTAATTTTTTTAATTACAAAAATACACAGTGATTACAGTTTGGTTGAGTGAAAATTTATATGCATAGGAAAAAAGGCAAAAAAATATATTTACATACATGTACATAAGTATTAGCAATAATCATTGCTGGGTATTAGAATTTGGGGTATCTTTTTCTTCTGTCTTTTCTCTGTTTCCGTTAGTATTTAGAGTGAACATATATCAGTTTTATAAACAGGAAAAGAGATTATTTTATTTTTAAATATGTTTATTATTAACCACTTAACATTTAGGTGAATATTTCTCTAGAAGTTTTCTTCACATGGAGATATGTATTATTTAATTAATTCACTTATTAATTCATTTGAAGAGTATCTTTGAGTTGATTGTCTTCTATGTTCCAGGCTTTGTTATACTCTCGGGATGTATAAGTAAAAACAAAAAGAGAACAAAGCAAAACCTCTATCTTCTTGGAGCTTAGTTTGGAGAGAACAGAATAAGTAAATGAAATGTGTATTTTTGATATTGATGGGTAGCATGGAGGAAATATAAAGCAGGGATGAGGATAAGGATTAGTGGCTGCCCTTTTAAATGGGGTGATCTGTGGGGTTCTCATGGAGAAAAAAGTCCTTCCTAGTAATAGACACATGAAGAAGTGTCTTCCATGTGGCTTCCTAAGGGAAGATAGTAACCACAGAGGGAAGTACAAGTACGAAGACAGTGATGCAAAGGAATGCCTAATCCATTTGAGGAAAGACAGGGAGGCAAGGTGGCTAGCTGGAGGTAAGAGGGGAGAGCACTAGGTGCTCAGGTGGAGTGTGCATTTGGGGTGGAGTGTGCATGGGGCTGAGATCACCTCTGGCCTCGTTAGCTGTTGTTATTCAGAGTGAACTGAGGTTCCAGTGGAAAGATGGTGGGTGAGAAATGGGCAGGTGACAGACATATTTTAAAGATAGAACCATCAGGGTTCATTGCATGGTTGGGTATGGGGTGTAAGGGAAAACAAGACATAAGAATGACTAGAAGACAGAAGTCTGTTGTTCATGGAAGAAGTCAGATTCCAAATAGAAATGTGGCGCTGTCTTTATTTAGGTGATATTTTAAGCCCTGAGACTGAGTGAGACTAACAACGAAATGAATATAAACAGAGGAGGAGGAGGTCCAACTACGCCAAGCCCTGGGGCACTTCAGTGCTTAGACTTTGGGCTGACAAGGAGGAATGAGCATAGGAAGGTGAGAAGCAGCCTGTGAGGCAGGGTGAAAATCAAAAGGGTATGGTACCGCAGGAGCCAAGTTAAAGTGTTTCATATGGGAGGAACAGTGTCTGTATTAACTGTAAAGCTAGTGGATCAAGTAGGATGAAGATTAGGAATATTCATTTTAACAATGTGGAGATTTTACTGATGTTGATAAATGATGTTTTAGTGGAAGAATGGGCTTCCCCAGTGACTCAGCAGTAAAATTTCAGCCTGCAATGCAGGATCAATCCCACAGTTTTGATCCCTGGTTCAGGAAGATTCCCCTGGAGTAGGAAATGGCAACCCATTCCAGTATCCTTACTAGGAAAATCCCATGGACAGAGGAGCCTGGTGGGCTACAGTCCACGGGGTCACAAAGAGTCAGACACATTAAAGTGAATGAGCACGCACACAATGAAAGAATATGGAACAAAAGCCAGCGTCAAGAAGGTTTAAGAGGCTAAGAGGAAAGAAATTAGAATTGGCTTCTCTTCTGCAGAGCTGGACCACCACTTCCCATATTTTCTTATTTTAAGTTAATATTTCTCTTTCTGTGTTAAAGTGATAGAAATTGCAATTTCATTGCATTTCATTTTTACCTATCAGTGGAAATTACATGATGGCCCCAACCTGAAAAATACTGTGAAATATTTTGCTAAATGAATATGCCATTTACCAACACTTCAGCTAAAGTGGATCTCTCCAGCTTCCATGACCAGGAGAAACCCAAACAAACATACAGACCCTTTGCTTAGGGTAACTGATTGCTATTTTTTCAATGTCTTCTCTAATCAGTTGAGGGGTCATGTGAAAGAAAGCAATAAATGATTGATCTTCTAGGCCACTTTACGTATATTTCCTGAACCCAATTCCAGAGAGACTCTGAGTGTGTGTGTGTGTGTGTGTGTGTGTGTGTGTGTGTGTGTGTGTAGGCTTCCCACACCAAAAAGCAGTTCTTAGAAAGTAGCTGGGTATTGGAGAATTCAACTCAATTTGATACTGTGTGTGTTAGTCATTCAGTCATATCTGACTCTTTGTGACCCCATGGACTATAGCCCACTAGGCTCCTCTGTCCATGGAATTCTCCAGGCAAGAACACTGGAGTGGGTAGCCATTCCCTTCTCCACAGGATCTTCCCAACCCAGGGATCAAACCCGGATCTCCAGTGTTGCAAACAGATTGTTTACCAGCTGAGCCAACAAGGAAGCAGGGTGTTGGAGAATTCAATTCAATTTGATACTATATATCCAGAAATAGAATCAGATTCCACAGGTAAAACAGTCAGCTCCACAAGAGAATTCTCCACTGAAGACACCAGTTGCAAGCCCAGGTTATCACCTGTGCTTCTGACCAACCAGCTACAAATTGGAGATTCCAACGACACCTTCTAACTGAGGATGTTAATTATTTTCTGATGAGCTGGCTGTAAATCAGAGGTTCTCATGACTCCCTCTTGAGTTCGATTAATTTGTTGGAATAACTCACTGAATTCCGAAAACCTGTTACTCACTGGATTACCTATTTACTACAAAGACTATAAAAGGCTAGGAATCAACAGCCAGATGAAGAGATACATAGGGTAAGGAACTTCCATGCCTTGTCAGAGTGTGCTTTCCAAATCTTCACGTGTTCCCTCCAAACCCTGTCATTTGGGATTTTATGGAGGCTTCAGTCATGATTGATTAAATCATTGGCCATTGAACTCAATCTCCAGCCCTTCTCAGTTCAGTTCAGTCGCTCAGTCATGTCCAACTCTTTGCAACCCCATGAATCACAGCACACCAGGCCTCCCTTTCCATCACCAACTCCCGGAGTTAACTCAAACTCATGTCCACAGAGTCAGTGATGCCATCCAGCCACCTATTCTCTGTCGTTCCCTTCTCCTCCCGCCCCCAATCCCTCCCAGCATCAGAGTCTTTTCCAGTGAGTCAACTCGTCGCATGAGGTGGCCAAAGTATTGGAGTTTCAGGTTTAGCATCAGTCCTTCCAACGAACACCAGGACTGATCTCCTTTAGAATGGACTAGTTGGATCTCCTTGTAATCCAAGGGACTCTCGAGTCTTCTCCAGCACCACAGTTCAAAACCATCAATTCTTCGTCAATCAGCTTTCTTCACAGTCCAGCTCTCACATCCATACAGGACCACTGGAAAAACCATAGCCTTGACTAGACAGACCTTTGTTGGCAAAGTAATGTCTCTGCTTTTTAATATACTATCTAGGTTGGTCTTAACTTTCCTTCCAAGGAGTAAGCATCTTTTAATTTCATGGCTGCAATCAACATCTGCAGTGATTTTGGAGCAGATAAAGTCTGACACTGTTTCCCCATCTATTTCCCATGAAGTGATGGGACCAGATGCCATGATCTTTGTTTTCTGAATGTTGAGCTTCAAGCTAACTTTTTCACTCTCCTCTTTCACTTTCATCAAGAGACGTTTTAGCTCCTCTTCACTTTCTGCCATAAGGGTGGAGTCATCTGCATATCTGAGGTTATTGATATTTCTCCCGGCAATCTTGATTCCAGCTACCTCCCCTCTAATCACATGGTTGGTTCTCCCAGCAAACAGCCCCCCAGTTACCTAAAGGGTTGCCCCCATCACCCCCACCCTCATACAAAGTCACCTTATTAACATAACAAAAGATACCTTTATAGCCCTTCAGTTCAGTCACTCAGTCCTGACTCTTTGTGACCCCATGGACTGCAGCATGCCAGGCCTCCCTGTCCATCACCAACTCCCAGAGTTTACTCAAACTCATGTCCATAGCGTCGGTGATGCCATCCAACCATCTTATCCTCTGTCGTCCCCTTCTCCTCCTGCCTTCAATCTTTCCCAGCATCTGGGTCTTTTCAAATGAGTCAGTTGTTTGCATCAGGTGGCCAAAGTATTGGAGTTTCAGCTTCAACATCAGTCCTTCCAGTGAATATTAGGGACTGATTTCCCCCAGGATGGACTGGTTAGATCTCCTTGCAGTCCAAGGGACTCTCAAGAGTCTTCTCCAACACCACAGTTCAAAAGCATCAATTCTTCGGCGCTCAGCTTTCTTCACAGTCCAACTCTCACATCCATACATGACTACTGGAAAAACCATAGCTTTGACTAGACAGACCTTTGGGATTGGGATATTTGAGGGGAGCTTTTGTTATCATACTGTACACATGTTGTATTTATTGGCATTTAAAAAATAAAACATTTTTCTGTAAAAAAAAAAAAAAAACAGACCTTTGTTGGCAAAGTAATGTCTTAGCCCTCTTCACAGGCAATTCCAAGGGTTTTAGGAGGTATGAACCAGCAAACTTGAACAAAGACTAAAATGTATTTCTTATAAATTTAAGCATCAGCAGAGCTAAGCAGTATGCAGTCATTATCCCATCGTTACTATGGCTATAGCACCAGAACCTTATAGAGGATTTTTTTGCATGAAATACTTCTTACCATAGCAACAGCAGTGTTGATTTAAAATATAACTTGCAAGATATAACTTATCTTTAATATTTCTGTATATTTTGTATGGTATTCCTTGTTAATAGGATTACACTTTTGATGACTCCTGATCTTTTGAAATAAGCCATCTCTTGGGATGTATGTGAGAAAAATCTAGGCTGCTCATTGTTTACAGGAACAGAAAACTCAACAAATACATTTGAATATATAACATTTCCAGAAATTTTGTTGAAGATATTTGGGTGACTTGGGGTTCAAATTCAGGTTAGATCTTTAGAAAATTGAATCAGAGTAATTATTCACCTTAGAGTCATTAAAAATAATTTTCATCCTTTTTATATTTCAAAAAAATTTTTTTTCATATAAAGATTTGAGGTCTACTTTTTTGTTTGTCTTTTTTATTTCTCCAGAGCAGTTCTTTGTTTAACTTTCATAACCAGTTGGGACAGTATAAAAACAGAAACCGTTTTTAAAATGACTTAAAACCAAAGAACCAACACACTTGAAAACAATAGACTTGAGTTAAAAGGGTTCTCTCCTCTCTTCCCCCACTACAGACTCTTCTATTTGGGAAAATACATGGTTACAGTGACTGCAGTATTACAAAGAAATACATTTTGGTAGGAGAGAAACAAAACCTCTTGGTTCCAAATGTAGTTATTCACTGTAGGCCATTTATTCATCTGGCTCTAGGCTATGGGAATTACTCCTAGCACAGAACTCCTTTTGAAATCCCTAACTCCCTAGGGGGTTAGCGATAGATGAGAAACTGCCCCGATGAACTTGGCTTATGCAGGCAAAACAAAGAAGTTAGTGGTTGAGGGTAACAGAGGAAAGACGCGTGGGAAGGGTGAATGTAGCTAGCTTCCTTTGCTTACAACAGGAGCTTCTTTCAATGCAAAATGAATGCCAAGATAGATCAGGCACTCTACCAAAAAGATACAATAATTTAGTAATACAGTCTGCCCAGGCAGCTTAGCAGCTGGAAATGAGTGAGCCTTGGGATTTGCTATAAATGGTGGGGAATTGGCCGAGAGCCTCTTTCCTATATTGAGCAGAGGGAGCAAGAGAAAAGATTATAAATGTTTGAAATCAGAGCCAAATAGCAGGGTCTGTTCTGGTCCAGGGGTTGCCAGAACTCTAGCATTCTCTGGCTTCTGCATTAAATGCTGAATTTGGCAGAGTGTGGGACTAATAGGCCAGGAAACAACAGTTTACCTGGATGCATTTTCTGTAAGGCAGCTGTTGATCTTCAGTTGTTTAGGGGAGGGATTTTACTATAAGTTGTGCCCAATGCCATGCAGTATCTACGTGCAGCAACAAAAATCTTTGGGCTAATTGTGCAATAAGAATAGATACTCAAAGGTCACTGATGATATTTTAAAAGGGACCCACTGGGTGGTTTGTTTATCGTTTTCTTTTTTTTTTTTCTTAAATTGCGGTAGAGTTGCTTTACAATGTTGTGTTAATTTCTGCTGTGCAATGAAGTGAATCAGCTAAATGTATACATATGTTCCCTCCCTCTTTGACCTTCCTCCCCCACCCCCATCCCACTAATACCCTGAGAAAACCATAACTCAAAAAGACACTCACACTCCAGTGTTCATTGCAGCACTATTTATAATATCCAGGACATGGAACCAACCTGAATGTCCATTAACAGATAAATGAATAAAGATGTGGTACATATATACAGTATACTACTCCAGCACTCCAGGACACCCCGGTGGACCGCACATTGTGCTGATGCCATAGGAAATTTTGGAGGAGACTGTAAACACAAAGCCTTGGAATGAAATGGATAAAGGCAGGCTTTGGACTAGCCAGATTCATCTCCCAAACTGGTGTAAACAAGCAAGGGTTCCTGTGCCTGCAAGCAGGAAGCCAAACTCTTGACAGTGCGCAGTTGCAGCAAAGTTAAGGCTTATTGCAAGGTGCCAAGCAAGAGAGTTGGAGAAAAGCCTCAGATCCATTGCAACCTGGTCTATGAGTTAGGACTTTTTAAAAGGGGAAGACCAAAAAGGCCGGGATTAGTCATCACCTTGTGACATTTTTGTGACATTTCTTAATTGTAGTTTTGGGAGTCAGAATGTCTTGGGTTATGATTCTCTAGCTAGGCAGTCCATAATTCAGGGATCTGTGAGCTCATCTTGCCCTAGAGAAATAACATAAGTTTGTACATTAATGATGATATCTAGAATAGCAACTTTAGTACACTAATCATGGTATCAACAACAGCAATTTTGGTCATCTGACTCTGTTTGATTTAGGGTTCAGTTAGCACAAGATTAAAGTAAGAGGGGACAAGAAAAGAAATAAACTTTTGGAGGGAGAGATTAATCATAAACTCAGTAAGGGAACTTGGTTTTAGGAGAACTCGGTTTCACTGGTTTCTATATCTGCTAGCTATGTTATTTGTCCACAGTTCAAAGTCATAAGAATACCTACTTCAGAAACTTTTGTGAGGAGTGAGATAAAATAACCTTGAATACAGTAGATACACAATAAATGTTGGCTCTCCTTACCTAATATGGAATCTTACGTGTGTGCTCAGTCAGTCAGCCATGTCCAATTCTTTGCGACCTCATGGACTGTAGCCTGCCAAGCTTCTCTGTCCATGAGATTATCCAGGCAAGAATATTGGGGTGGGTCACCATTTCCTCCTCCAGGGGATTTTTCCAGTCCAGAAATAGAACCCACGTCTCCTGAATCTCCTGCATTGCAGGTGGATTCTTTACCACTGAGCCACATGGGAAGCCCCAATATGGAATCTTTGTAATTTTTGAAATGAATTCCTTTCCAGAGAGTTTGAGTTTTTAATTAATGTTACATATCTCTGAAAACTTAACTGGTTTTTGACCTTGAGAAATTAAGGGAACATGAATTCTATATAGTTGTTTCTGCGTCTCATTATTGTTTGACTCACACTTTTGTCTCAATGTGTAGGTGAGCTGGAAAGACATTCTTAATATTGTATATAAATGGACATACTAGCCAAATTACATGAGCTACATGACTAGGAGAACAAGGCAAGTAAATAAACTACAATAAGGGTCATATAATTTATGTTATAAAAGAAAAACAGTTGTATTTCTCCCACGTATTCTGAATAAGACCTAGCACCCCTATGAAGATTTATTGAGACATATTGACAATATATATTATAAAAATTTAGCTCCTTGTTCTCTTTAGTTGATATAGAATTTAAATATGGAACACTGACCAATTTGTATATTATCTTTTTTACTGAATATAGTTGAGTAATTGAAATGCTTTAATAATTACAAATCTCCACAAATTTCTTTTGTGTTTTTTATAAACATACATTTTTATGGTGATCTTATTAAAAAAGGATTTGCTTAATTTGAATCCATAATTATAATAAGCTTTTTCTTTATTTATCTAGTTCTCAGAATAAATTATTGGAGTTGTATATTGCATCACACATTACAAAGTTCCAACATGCATGGCAAGGCAATTTAGTAGTAATTCTGCTGCTGCTGCTGCTAAGTCACTTCAGTCGTGTCCAACTCTGTGTGACCCCATAGGCAGAAGCCCACCAGGCTCCCCCTTCCCTGGAATTCACAAATTATTTAAAGAATCACATTAAAAACTTTCAAGTCCTGATACACTGCTTTTTTAAAATTGAAATCTTTATAAATGTAAGTTTTTATAATAAATATAATAAAAAGTATTATGGCAGACTAATAGGGGCTCGGACAGTAAAGCGTCTGCCTACAATGCGGGAGACCCGGGTTCAATCCCTGGGTCAGGAAGATCTCCTGGAGAAGAAAATGGCAACCCACTCCAGTATTCTTGCCTGGAAAATCCCATAGACGGAGGAGCCTGGTAGGCTACAGTCCATGGGGTCGCAAAGAGTCAGACAGGACTGAGCGACTTCACTTTCACTTTCAAGTGCTCTGAGAGATCTTTCTGCAGCAATACATATATATTCTAAATATGACATGTTCTTTCATGTTATTGCTGCTCTAACAATCTTTACTCCCTAAAAGTGTATGTTAGTAGACAAGAGAGTCAGAGTTGTGCTGAATGCAGATTTCAACAATGACACTGCTACTTGGACACTGTACTTTGGTTCAATGGCAAGCTTGGGAGGCTGAGTCAAGACTATTCAGGGGAACTCCAACTTTCTCTAATCACACTGACAAGCTGAGATTAAGTAATGAGATAACAATAAACTGGCGACCCACTCCGGTACTCTTGCCTGGAAAATCCCGTGGACGGAGGAGTCTAGTAGGCTGCAGTCCATGGGGTCTTGAAGAGTCGGACACGACTGAGCAACTTCACTTTCCCTTTTCCCTTTCATGCATTGGAGAAGGAAATGGCAACCCACTCCAGTGTTCTTGCCTGGAGAATCCCAGGGACGGGGGAACCTGGTGGGCTGCCGTCTATGGGATCACACAGAGTCGGACACGACTGAAGCGACTTAGCAGCAGCAGCAGCAGCAGCAGCAACAGCAGTCGTCTTGAAAAGCAAACTGCTGTAAGTGGATATCAGAAAAAAGTAGCAAACACTTATTTGTCTGATGACTATAGACATCATTACTGAATGTAAGGAAAAAACGCAGATATATATATATAAAATATTTAAAGAAACAAAATACCCAATCATGAAGAAGAGTAAAAACAAAGACTATCAATAAATGAGGCAAATTTGAAAAATAAATGGCATTTCAACATATGATAAACATAATGTTTGAAATTATTTTTGAAATTCCAGGTGAATACATAAATAGCAGATTAAGCAGATATGCGGAGAAGGCAATGGCAAGTCACTCCAGTACTCTTGCCTAGAAAATCCCATGGATGGAGGAGCCTGGTAGGCTGCAGTCCGTGTGGTCGCTAAGAGTCAGACACGACTGAGCAACTTCACTTTCACACATTGGAGAAGGAAATGGCAACCCACTCCAGTGTTCTTGCCTGGAGAATCCCAGGGACGGGGGAGCCTGGTGGGCTTCCGTCTGTGGGGTCACACAGAGTCGGACACGACTGAAGTGACTTAGCAGCAGCAGCAGCAAGCAGATATGAGAGAATTGATGAACTGGAAAATAAGTTTAAAGAAATTATCCAAAGTATAGTATAGAGGGCCAAAGAGGCAAAAAATATGTGAGACAAAAAGCAATATGAAAGATGGAATAAGAAGGTAAACCTATTTCTCTTCAGAGACGGGGGATGAAATAATAAAGAAGCCCAAAAAGACGATAATTGCTAAATTTTTCCCAAAACTGATAAAAACATGAATTCATTGGTCCAAGAAATACACTATATTCCAAACAGAATAAAGAGAAATCCATACTGAGACACATAATTGTGAAATTGAAAGATGTAGAGGAGATTTTCAAAGAAGGTAGAGAAATGATGGATCAACTACAACAAAGACACAGGCATAATGATAACCAACTTATCAAGGAAAGATATAAGATAAAATGAGTAGAATAGTACCTCCAAAGTGTGATAGAAAAAAGTTCCATCAACCTAAACTGTGAAGTAAAAGAGCCTATTTTTAATAAATAGGTTTATTTATTAAAAGTAAAGTAAAATATTTAAAAAAATAAAATATGAGGACATTCATAGTTTAAAAACTAAAAACATTTACTACCTAAAGGCTTTTTCGAAGAAAAACCTCAAAGATTACTTCAAGAAAGAAAGTGATCTCAAGTCATTCTGAGAAAGCAGTAGTGAATAAATAGAATGGTAAACATATATGAAAATTCAAATAAAAATAATCTGATTTAGAAAACTACTATACAGAATGAAAAAACTGACAGCAGAATTTGTTAATGAAATAATGATTGAATTTGAACTAATATATCATAAAATTATTCAGGAAGAGGGAATTTTCCCCAACTAGTTTTGAGACTAGTAATCTTCATATCAAAACTAGACAGCATAAGAAAGGAAAAATTAAAGGCCTGTTTCATTCATGAACATACATGCAAAAGTTCTAAACAAAGTACTAGCAGAACAAATCTAGTACGACAGCAAAAGAAAAATTCATTATGACCAATTCAACCCTATACAGTTTGTTTGAGATGAGAAAATATGTCATTTCCACTGACAGATTAAAGGAGAAAAAGTACATAATCAGCTCAATAAGTGAAGAAAAACATTTGATATAAATTCAAAAATCAATCATAATGTTCAATTCTAAAATTCTCAGCAAAGCTGGAATCAGTTCAGTTCAGTCGCTCAGTTGTGTCTCACTCTTTGCAGCCCCATGAATCACAGCACACCAGGCTTCCCTGTCCATCACCAACTCCCAGAGTTTACCCAAACTCATGTCCATCGAGTCAGTGATGCCATCCAGCCATCTCATCCTCTGTCGTCCCCTTCTCCTCCTGCCCCCAATCCCTCCCAGCATCAGGGTCTTTTCCAATGAGTCAACTCGTCGCATGAGGTGGCCAAAGTATTGGAGTTTCAGCTTTAGCATCAGTCCTTCCAATGAATACCAAGGACTGATCTCCTTTAGGATGGACTGGTTGGATCTCCTTGCAGTCCAAGGGACTCTCAAGAGTCTTCTCCAACACCACAATTAAAAAGCATCAACTCTTTGGTGCTCAGCTTTCTTTATACTCCAACTCTCACATCCATACATGATTACTGGAAAAACCACAGCTGTGACTATATGAACCTTTGTCAGTAAGGTCTCTGCTTTTTAATATGCTATCTAGGGTTTGTCATAGCTTTTCTTCCAAGGAGCAAGTGTCTTTTAATTTCATGGCTGCAGTCACCATCTGCAGTAATTTTGGAGTCCAAGAAAATAAAGTCTTTCACTGTTTCCATTGTTTCCCATCTATTTGCCATGAAGTGATGGAACCAGATGCCATGATCTTCATTTTTTGAATGTTGAGTTTTAAGCCACCTTTTTCACTCTCCTCTTTCAATTTCATCAAGAGGCTCTTCAGTTCCTCTTTGCTTTTAGCCCTAAGGGTGGTATCATCTTCATATCTGAGGTTATTGTTATTTCTCCCAGCAATCTTGATTCCAGCTTGTGCTTCATCCAGTCCGGCATTTTGCATGATATATTCTGCATATAAGTTAAATAAGCAAGGTGACAATATACAGCCTTGACGTATTCCTTCCCCAGATTGGAACCATTTGTTCTATGTCTGGTTCTAACTATTGCTTAATCACCTGCATTAGATTTCTCTGGGGGCAGGTAAGGTGGTCTGGTATTCCAATCTCTTGAAGAATTTTCCACAGTTGTGATCCACACAGTCAAAGGCTTTGGTGTAGTCAATGAAGCAGAAGTAGATATTTTTCTGGAATTCTCTTAGTTTCTCTGTGATCCAACAGGTGTTGGTAATTTGATCCCTGTTTCCTCTGTCTTTTCTAAATCAAGCTTGAACATCTGGAAGTTCTCAGTTCACGTACTGTTGAAGCCCGGCTTGGAGATTTGAGCATTACTTCACTAGTGTGTGAGATGAGTGCAATTGTGTGGTAGTGTGAACTATCTTTGGTAGTGTGTGAACACTCTTTGGCATTGACTTTCTTTAGGATTGGAATGAAAACTGACCTTTTCAGTCCTGTGGTCAGTGCTGAGTTTTCCAAGTTTGCTGGCATGTTGAGTTCTCAACTTTCACAGCATCATCTTTTAGGATTTTAAATAGCTCACCTGGAATTCCATCACTTCCACTAGCTTTGTTCATAGTGATGCTTCCTAAGGCCCACTTGGCTTCACATTCCAGGATGTCTGGCTCTAGGTGAGTGATCACACCATCATGGTTATCTGAGTCATTAAGATATTTTTTATATAGTTCTTCTGTGTATTCTTGCCACCTCTTCTTAATATCTTCTGCTTCTGTTAGGTCCATATCTTTTCTGTCCTTTATTGTGCCCATCTTTGCATGAAATATTTCCTTGGTATCTCTAATTTTGTTGAAGTGATCTCTAGTCTTTCCCATTCTATTGTTTTCCTCTTTTTCTTTGCATTGATCTCAGAGGAAAACTTTCTTATCTTTCTTAATAAAAGACTTTCTTTTATTCTTTGGAACTCTGCATTCAGATGTATATATATATTTTTTTCCTTTGCCTATCTCTTCTTTTCTCAGCTATGTGTAAGTCCTCCTCAGACAACCATTCTGCCTTTTTGCGTTTCTTCTTCTTGGACATGGTTTTGATCACTGCCTCCTGTACAAAGTCATGAACCTCTGTCCATAGTTCTTCAGGCACTCTGTCTACCAGATCTAATCCCTTGAAGCTATTTGTCACTTCCACTATGTAATTGTAAAGGATTTGATTTAGTTCATACCTGAATGGTTTCATGGCTGCAATCAGCATCTGCAGTGATTTTGGAGCCCAAAAAAATAAAGTCTGACACTGTTTCCACTGTTTCCCCATCTATTTCCCATGAAGTGATGGGACCAGATGCCATGATCTTTGTTTTCTGAATGTTGAGCTTCAAGCCAACCTTTTCACTCTCCTCTTTCACTTTCATCAAGAGACTTTTGAGTTCCTCTTCACTTTCTGCCATAAGTGTCATCTGCATATCTGAGGTTATTGATGTTTCTCCCAGCAATCTTGATTCCAGCTTGTGCTTCTTCCAGCTCAGCATTCCTCATGATGTACTCTGCATAGAAGTTAAATAAGCAAGGTGACAATTTACTGCCTTGACGTACTCCTTTTCCTATTTGGAACCAGTCTGTTGTTCCATGTACAGTTCTGACTGTTGCTTCCTGACTGCATACAGGTTTCTCAAGAGGCAGGTAAGGTGGTCTGGTATTCCCATCTCTTTCAGAATTTTCCACAGTTTCTTGTGATCCACACAGTCAAAGGCTTTGGCATAGTCAATGAAGCAGAAATAGATGTTTTTCTGGAACTCTCTTGCTTTCTCTATGATCCAGTGGATGTTGGCAATTTGATCTCTGGTGCCTCTGCCTTTTCTAAAACCTGCTTGAACATCTGGGAGTTCACTGTTCACATTGCTGAAGCAGAGACATTACTTTGCAAACAAACCATAGTCAAGGCTATGGTTTTTCCCATGGTCATGTATGGATGTGAGAGTTGGACTGTGAAGAAGGCTGATCGCTGAAGAATTGATGCTTTTGAACTGTGGTGTTGGAGAAGACTCTTGAGGGTCCCTTGGACTGCAAAGAGATCCAACCAGTCCATTCTAAAGGATATCAGTCCTGGGTGTTCATTGGAAGGACTGATGCTAAAGCTGAAACTCCAATACTTTGGCCACCTCATGCAACGAGTTGACTCACTGGAAAAGACTCTGATGCTGGGAAAGTTTGGGGGCGGGAGGAGAAGGGGATGACAGAGAATGAGATGGCTGGATGGCATCACCAACTCTGTGGACATGAGTTTGAGTGAACTCCGGAAGTTGGTGATGGACAGGGAGGCCTGGCGTGCTGTGGTTCATGGGGTCGCGGAGAGTCGGACATGACTGAGCGACTGAACTGAACTGAATGGTTTAGTGGTTTTCCCTACTTTCTTAACTAGCCTGAATTTTACAATAAGGAGTTCATGATCTGAGTCACAGTCAGCTTCTGGTCTTGTTTTTGCTGACTGTATAGAGCTTCTCCAACTTCGGCTGCAAAGAATATAATCAATCTGATTTTGATATTGACCATCGAGTGAGGTCCATGTGTAGAGTTGTATCTTGTGTTGTTGGAAGTGGATGTTTGCTGTGACCAGTGTGTTCTCTTGGCAAAACTCTTTTAGCCTTTGCCCTGCTTCATTTTGTACTCCAAGGCCAAACTTGCCTGTTACTCCAGGTATCTCTTGACTTCCTACTTTTGCATTCTAGTTCCCTATAATGAAAAGGATGTCCTTTTCCTGCTGTTATTTCATTCTTTTCCAGAGTTACATACTCTTTGCATTACAAAATAGTGCTCTCATATTTGAACACTATATTTTGCTATTATTACATTCAAAATGTCCTTCCTCTGGATCTCAGCCTTCCATACCATTCCCTCCTCTCATTATATGAAATATCTTTCTTCCTGAGATTGCTGGTGTTTTTACCTGTTCAATTTGGATTCTGCTTCTGAAATTTTTTCTTCAGAGGAGTCTTAGTTTACTAAAGTGAAAGTGAAATCTCTCTCGACTCTTTGCAACCCCATGGACTGTAGCCTACCAGGCTCCTCCATCTATGGGATTTTCCAGGCAAGAATACTGGAGTGGGTTGCCATTTCCTTCTCCAGGAGATCTTCCCAACCCAGGGATTGAACCCGGGTCTCCCACATTGTATGCAGATGCTTTACCGTCTGAGCCACCAGGGAAGTCCCTAGTTTACTAAAACAATGTATTTATTGCATATTTCTGAGATTCTCAAGGGTATACACTACTTATAATTGTCCTTTTGCAGGATTTTTTCAAGTTCTGCAGTTTATTATCAGATTCTATTGCTCAGCATCCTGCTTAGTACTAGGCCTCCTTTTGGAAATCAGAATGTGATGGCAATTTCTGGGTCCTTTGGCTTGTAGGCTCCATTAATTTCCTTTTCTCTTCACCTCTACCAGTTCTGCATCCTGTTGCTATTTCATGATTTGTGCTACGCTCACCCATTTTCCAGGGACATGGGGATTCCTTGATACCCACTTTATTGAAGATATCACCTGTCGTTGCTTTTTGTTTGGTTGGTTGTCTATTTTTCATTCTTTCTTTTTTTTTTTTACTATCATTTTATTCTTTCACTATCATATGCATCGTTTTTATGAAGGGACTTGGGGAGGTTAATTTCTTAAAATACTGCATTATTGTCATGTCCTTGCCATCAGAAATACCAGGTGATCTTTTAAAAATGTAAACCAAATCATATCAGTTCTACCTCTACCTTCATCTTAGATCTCATCTCCAGTCATTCTACTCACCTGTGATGGTTAATTTTGTGTCATCTTGAATGGTCCATTGGGTGCCCAGATATTTGGTCAAACATTATTCTAGGTAGTGCTATGAGGGTGTTTTGAGATGAGGTTAAACTTTAAATTGGTAGACTGAATAAAGCTGATTGTTCTCACTAATGAATGGGCCTCACCTCATCAGTTGAAGGCTTGAATAGAACCAAAAGACTAATGTCCATTCTGAATGGGAGAATTCTTCCTGCCCAATAGCCTTTTTTTCCTATCTTTGTACTCAAACAAAACATCGTCTTTTCCTCCATCTCAAGCCTCCCAACCTTTGGATTAGTGCTACACAATCAGTTCTTCTGGTTCTCAGGCCACTGGACTTGGATTTTCATGTCTTCTTCTCTCTGTCTGCAGTAATAATTCCTATCTCATCACTTTGCTTTATTTTTTTCATAGAACTTACCATCATCAGAAATTATACTATTTTTGATTTGCCTTCACTGGAATGTGAGCATATGGTGGACAGAGGCATTTTATATATATTGTGAAACGAATTCAGAATTTCTACTAATATCAACATCAGCACTAGAATCCCTGAGACATTTTTGATTTTCCAAAGAGGAATGCAGTAACCCAATAAACAACAGTTATGATCTATAATAAAAGAAGAAATTGCTTGTTTTACATAATTTGTTTTCATCTTAACATGAAATTTATGGTTTTCAGGTATTTATATAGGTGATATATATCAGCAACAAGGACTGGTGAAAAAGAATGTTGAACTCCTTACTATTGGGTACTTACTCTGACATTTCTTTGAAATGTTAATGATTCTTTGAATAACTATCGGATTGGAATTCACACATATTTAGTTCTGTACCTTGGCATGAAATATCCACTTGTCAAAAGAGAAGTGTGAAATTAAATGAGACATGTTACAAATATGCTTTGCCTCAGTTTCATCTAAAGTAATGGCAAGAAAATACGAAAATTCTTTTCAAAGTATATTTTTAAACTATATAAGCATGTCAAAATAATAATCATTACTGAGTGTCTAGTATAATAAATTACAACTACCTTTGTAAAAATGAAACTATCTAGATTAAAAATTATTGTTGTAATAATAAAAACACATATTTAATGTATTCCATGCCACAGGCATTATTCTAACTCCCTTTTATTTTTCATTCATCTTCACAACACTATTAGTTATGTTATATACTATTACTATCATCATTTCCAGACATGAAAATACAAACATTGCCAAAATTTATTTTGAAGAATATATTAATTCTTCTTTAAAATGGGACATAGACTAAATCTATCTATTGTCATATAGTAAGCCAACCCAAACTTTGTGGCTTAAATCAACAGCCATTTATTTAGTTCATGATTTTGTTAACATGTTTTCTTTTGATCTGGGCCAAACTCAGATGAGCTTGCCTAATATAGCTGCTGGCAGATTGGCCTGGTTGATCCTGGTCAGCCTCACTCACATGTTTGGAAGTTGACTGGCCTTCAACTGAAGTGACAGTGTGGCCGGTGTATTAACCATGCCTTTTTATTTTGGAGGGGTTTTGTTTTTGTTTGATGGCTTAACATCTTGGGACCTTGCTGATCCTGGAGGCACTGTTCCTCCCAGGCCTAGGTAATTCTTACAGACAGTAAACAACTCACCAGAAGACATACCTTTCCTATGCAAACCAACCAATCCAAACCCATACTTCAGCCACTTTATCAGGTTCTCATTCTGGGCTACTACCCACATGCCCCAATCATAACAAAACCAAGTACAAGATAACTATGGACAGTCCTATGGCCCAGAGCCTCTTGAAAAGATTTGAGCTAACCAATGCTAAATCTGTTTGCCTTGTTTTGTCCATTACTTCCGATAGAAATCACAATAAGGCTCTTGTCCACCTTGCCCCCCTCATTCTGCCTCCTAATACTGGTGCTTTCTAAGTCTCTTCCACCATCACCCCACACCCCAATATTATGACATACTCCCTCCTTTTGGTATCTATGGCTATAATCATCTGTCTTTTCAGTGGTAATTGTTTTCTGATCTGGTAGACTCATACTTGGCAGGGAGGGGGGACCTCTAATTTCAAACATCTGGGTAATGTATTATTTTATCATCCTGCAAACTAACCAGAGCTTGTTCACATAGAGGCAAGATTCCAAGAGCAGCAAGAGAAGAAGCCCCAGTACACAAGTACTTTTCAAATCTCTCTTATATCATGGTTTCCATTGTCCAGCTCACTTCAGTTCAGTTGCTCAGTCATGTCTGACTCTTTGTGACCCCATGGACTGCAGCACGCCAGGCCTCCCTGTCCAAACCTACTCCCGGAGTTTACTCAAACTCAGGTCCATTGAGTCAGTGATGCCATCCAAACATCTCATCCTCTGTCGTCCCCTTCTCCTCCCGCCTTCAATCTTTCCCAGAATCAGGGTCTTTTCAGGTGAGTCAGTTCTGCATATCAGGTGGCCAAAGTATTGGAGTTTCAGCTTCAGCATCAGTCCTTCCAATGAATATTCAGGACTGATTGCCCTCAGGATGGACTGCTTGGATCTCCTCGCAGTACAAGGGACTCTCAAGAGTCTTCTCCAATACCACAGTTCAGCAGTATCAATGCTTCGGTGCTCAGCTTTCTTTATAGTCCAAATCTCACATCCATACATGACTACTGGAAAAACCATAGCCTTGACTAGAAGGACCTTTGTTGGTAAAGTAATGTCTCTGCTTTTTAATATGCTGTCTAGGTTGTTCATAACTTCTCTCCCAAGAAGTAAGCATCTTTTAATTTCATGTCTGAAGTCACCATCTGCAGTGATTTTTGGAGCCCCCCAAAATAGCCTGTCACTGTTGCCACTGTTTCCCCATCTATTTCCCATGAAGTGATGAGATCAAATGCCATGATCTTAGCTTTCTGAATGTTGAGTTTTAAGCCAACATTGTCACTCCCCTCTTTCACTTTCATCAAGAGACTCTTTAGTTCTTCTTCACTTTCTGCCATAAGGGTGGTGTCATCTACATATCTGAGGTTTATTGATATTTCTCCCGGCAATCTTGATTCCAGCTTGTGCTTCATACAGCCCGGCATTTCTCATGATGTACTCCGCATATAAGTTAAACAAGCAGGGTGACAAAATACAGCCTTGACATACTCCTTTCCTGATTTGGAACCAGTCTGTTGTTCCATGTCCAGTTCAAACTGTTGCTTCTTGACCTGCATACAGATTTCTCAGGAGGCAGGTAAGGTGGTTTGGTATTCCCATCTCTTTAAGAATTTCCCACAGTTTGTTGTGATCCACACAGTCAAAGACTTTGGCGTAATCAATAAAGCACAAGTAGATGTTTTTCTGGAACTCTCTTGCTTTTTCAATGATCCAGTGGATGTTAGCAATTTGATCTCTGGTTCCTCTGCCTTTTCTAAATCCACCTTGAACATGTGGAAGTTCATGGTTCACATACTGTTGAAGCCTGGCTTGGAGAATTTTGAGTATTACTTTGCTAGTGTGTAAGATGAGTTCAGTTGGCCACTGATCAAGGTACTTGGCCACATGTAACCTCTAAAATCCTATGGGAGGAATGGATACAGGATGGGGTATGGCTAAAGGCTAAAGGAGCCTGTGCACATGGAGGTTGTAACTGTATTCAATCAACTGAATAGGTATCCCAGGAGCTTCCATATCAGCTTCTCACTGTCTTTTATTTGAGAAATTATTAGGGTTTGGCCACTGAAATAGGTAATATTTGCCTTTTCAGAACTCTTGGCAAGAATGTTATCTACTATCTTAATGGTAAAAACTATTCTTCAAAAGCCTAGGCTTATGAGCTAATAATCAAATTCTTTTTTATTGAGAGAAGGGACTGCTTGTTACTAGAGGACTTGGACATTATAAAGCACTTTAGAGATGTGATTATAGTTATTTTGATCAAACCACAGAAGGGCTGGTAACCTAATAATAATATTCAAAGAAAAGTTTAAATAATGTTGTGCTCCTAAATATCTCACTATAGTGAACATGATCAGAGCCTCTTGACTGTGATTTACAGTTGTTGTTTTTTTTTCCCTTCAGTTCAGTTTAGTTAAGTTCAATCACTCAGTTGTGTCTGACTCTTTGTGACCCCATGGACTGCAGCATGCCAGGCCTCCCTATCCATCACCAACTCCCAGAGTTTACTCAAACTCATGTCCATTGAGTCAGTGATGCCATCCAGCCATCTCATCCTCTGTCATCCCCTTCTTCTTCTGCCTTCAATCTTTCCCAACATCAGGGTCTTTTCAAATGAGTCAGTTCTTTGCATCAGGTGGCCAAAGTATTGAAGTTTCAGCTTCAGCATCAGTCCTTCCAATGAATATTCAGGACTGATTTTCTTTAGGATGGACTGGTTGGATCTCCTTGCAGTCCAAGGGACTCTCACGAGTCTTCTCCAACACAACAGTTCAAAAGCATCAATTCTTTGGCACTAAGCTTTCTTTGTAGTCCAACTCTCACATCCATACGTGATTACTGGAAAAACCATAGATTTAACTAGATGGACCTTTGTTGGTAAAATAATGTCTCTGCTTTTTAATATGCTGTCTAGTTTGTTCATAACTTTTCTTCCAAGGAGCAAGTGTCTTTTAATTTCATGGCTGCAGTCACCATTTGCTGTGATTTTGGAGCCTCTCAAAATAAAGTCTGTCACTGTTTCCCCATCTAGTTGCCATGAAGTGATGACCAGATGCCATGATCTTAGCTTTCTGAATGTTGTTTTAAGCCAACTTTTCCACTCTCCTCTTTCACTTTCAACATGAGGCTCTTTAGTTCTTCGCTTTCTGCCATAAGGGTGGTGTCATCTACATATCTGAGGTTATTGATATTTCTTCTGGCAATTTTGATTCCAGCTTGTGCTTAATCCAGCCTTGAAGTACTCCGTTCCCTATTTCAATTTTTCCTCTCATACTCAAACCCTTTAGCCTCCTTCAGCAACTTGCACAATAAAATTCTAAACTTCTTTATTTCAGAATTCTTCCTTCTGCATTATTTACCCATTACTGTCATCTCATACCAACCTACGTATGGTATAAAGCATTATAGGAGAGCCAAGTAGCCCAGCAAGAAAAGGGAGACAATAAATTGGAACAGAACACCATGTTTTACTTTCTATTAGTATTAGCTTACCTCCATGAAGCAGGAAAAAAAAATCCTTTTCATCCATTTTTTCCAAATTCCAGAAATAGTCATAAACAGGAGAGATATATCACTTCCCACAAAGAGCCAATTTGATTGTCCTTGAACCCTAGATTGTTCTTTTATCTTAATAATAAATTTTCCAGGCCAATGGATATGAGTATCTGATAGGCCTTAGTTTGAATCTCAGCTTAACTACTTATTAGCTGGGGAAATTTAACAATGTAAGTTGTCTACGTATTAATTTTGACTTCTAAAAATTGGATGTAATAGGGCATATACTCTAGCCTTAGAGAGTTTAAGGCTGCTTTGCCTTACACTCCACACACTCTTCTCCTCCAAGAAAAATCTCTGTTGCAAGAGGAGGGAAAAATTCATGTCCAGTATAGTAGAAAGTTTTTATGAGAAGATAAAGTACTTGTGAGAGTACTTGTGGTACAGATTGTTTCTCTTTTGGACCATTGTCTCATGGATCTCTCATCCTGACACTTTTTTCTTTCACTAAGCACTGTGTTAGGTCTAGGAAGGGGAACATCTTCATTTGGGACAGCTAAATAGAAACCTGGATGAGGTCTGGAGAATATATAAAGCCAGGATTATACCTGCTTCTATCAGCTCCAAGAGAGACGAAAGCATATGGAGCTGGATCCAAACTTCAGTTAAGAAGGCTGATTTGTCTGTAGCATTCCTTGGGCAAATATCTATTGAGATTTATTAAGGTTGACAATTTATTTACATATTTTGACCAAATCTCCTTCGATTAGAAAACCATGATTGGTATTAATCATTTCATAGAATTGTTATGACAATCACGTAAGGGGATATAAATATTACCTCTAATTTAGTGAGTAGTAAATAGCATATGCCTAGTAAATGTTACTTGTTAACTTATAAAAACTTGGGGGTTTTTTTTGTTTATAATAATAACTAACTTCTTTAAGTTGTGAATCAGCAAGTCAACTTTGAATTTGTTATATTTTATCTACCACATTGGCTATATTTTACTTTTTCAGAAGATTAGGCTTATCAGGTAGTTTAACTTTTGATCATGGCACATATTTAGCTGAATATTAATTAAAGTGACGAGTCAAAAAAGTAGACTGATTCCCTTCACTAATTTCTTTGGCCAGGTTTTTACACACTATGTCTTTAAAAGACAAATTAGGTCATTAAAAAAAGCATGGTGTATTTTAAATCTCAGGGCTTCCCAAGGGATACAGTAGTAAAGAATCCACGTGCCAATGTTGGAAACAAAGGAGATGAGGGCTCAATCCCTGGGTCAGAAAGATCCCCTGGAGGAGAAAATGGCAACCCACTCCAATATGCTTGCCTGGAAAACTCCATGGACAGGGGAGCCTGATGGGCCACAGTCCATGGGGCCACAAAGAGTTGGACATGACTGAGCACACACACATATTTTAAATCTCAGAGAAAATTTATGTTTCATCTTAGAAAAAATTAAAGTAATAAAAATGTTATTCTTTGGTTTCTTTTCTGGATTACATTTTCAAAGATCTGAGGAAATTTAAAAATAACTAATTCTGTTTCATGGAAGAAAGAAAAGGGCAGTTTTGTGTTAGTAGTGCACTGTCAGTTTCTAGAAAAGTGTCTCACTTTTTAGTGATATTGCCTTGTTTGCCTGTCGAGCATGGATAAATCCTTTTTGTCTAAATTATATAATTTGTGTAGAATTAATCTTAATTTTATATTTGAAGTAACACATTAAGATTACTACCTTTAAATTATTTCAAATTATACTTCTTTTCAAGTTTTTGTTTTTTATTTTATTTGCTGGGAGAAGGGCAAAGGGATGTCATTATATATGATCTTGATTTACCTGCCTGATGTCCAAACTGTACAATGATTCATTTACTGCAAAAGTTTGAACATGGATGTTCCATTTTAAGAAAACCTAATTTTGTTATCCAATATAAAATATACTCCCTGGGGACAAAGGAGAAGGGTGGGCAATTACTCAATTAATACCCAATTCATAACTTTGAAATACACCCTAAGGTGTATCAGGAAGATCTGGTACATACACACACACATTTATTTTATACATGGCACTGTAGGGTCATGGGTGTTTCATAAAGCGAGGATATCACTGTGTAACAATAAATCAACTGTTTGGACATTGCACAGGTTCAAAAGGGTGCTGCTATTGTATCAGGGCTTTCAGAGTCCTTTCCAAATGAGCATCTAGACCTTTTTTTTCTCTTTTGCAGATGATCTCTCTCAGCAGGAGGACAATGATCCCCCAAAAGAATATGATCCTGGGCAATTTGCAGGTCTCCTCCATGGATCCTCTCCAGCCTGTGAGTCCCCTGAAAATCCATTTCATCTCTATGGGAAAAGAGATGAACGCGAAGAAGGAAAAGCTGAAGTCAGTTTGGCAAATAGTCCTTTGCCTTTCAAGCAAACTCCAATAGAAAATAAATCAGAACCTGTGGTAAAGAAAATTAAACCCAAGGTGGTCAGTAGAACAATTTTTCACAAAAAAAGCAGCCAGCTCGAAAACCATACCATTGTTGGCACAAGAACAGCTAGAAGTGGATCCCGGAATGGGGACCAGTGGATTGTGAACACTGGGGGATTTGTGGAGAGAGCGTGTACCCTGGGGAGAATAAGGTCATTACCAAAAGCCCTGATCGACATGCATTTATCTAAAAATGTCTCTAAATCGGATTCTGATCTCATTGCCTACCCTTCAAATGAGAAAACATCAAGAGTTAACTGGAGTGAATCTTCACCTGCTGATCACAGCTGTAAAGGGAATTCTGAAAGAACACCATCTTTCACTTCCGAATGGGAAGAAGTAAGATTTGTTCTTCTTGTTATTCTTTATATAAAGCTTTAGCATCAAGCGAGTTTTGAGGGAGGGATTTTCAGCTTTTTAAGTCTTTCAGAGGAAAAAAAAATTAACACAAATAGATCCAAGTAGAAAGGAAAAGTTCTAGAGGTAATACATGATAATTTCACAGCGAGCATAAAAACAAACACGGTTCCACACATGAGGGGATATCTGTTGTTTCCATAGAAATTGATATCAAGCAGAAGTAATAACTGGCTATGAGGTACAAGAAAATGTTCACATTGTGCCCTACTAAGCATTGCAGCTGACAAATGGAGAAAAATCTTTGTATTTTTGTTTGCTTTATATCATTTTGTTATTTGCTAAACTCTGTTAGCTCATCTTCCTTCTTTAAAGTATCTTATAATTTCAGAAGAGCTTCTTATAATCTTAATACTAAACAGAAAGGTTCTGGCCCTTCTCCAAGTACCATACAAAAAATACAAGTTACTTAATATTTTCCTTTACAACTATTGGACATTAAAGAAAAATGTGTGCAGTCCAGTATGACCAATTTAAGTTCTACTTAAAGACAAAGTCTTCAATTTCTTGGAATTACTCAGGAAGTAAGTGCCCTTTTAAAGTTAATCATATATCATCCTTTCTCCCTGAAGAGGACTACATAATAAAGTAATGAAGTCTCTTGCTTTTTCTTGAGTTTCTGCAAAGAATGGACCACACTCTTCCTCAGCATTTCATTCTAAAATGTCACATTTTGTCTCTCAAAAGATTGTGCCGGTAGAATTAGGTTTTGAAGCACGATAGGTCACTAGAGTATTCTGAGAAATAGAAATGGTCCGGTATTGACATTCTGAATTGAGCTGTTTGAGAAAATCACTTAATCTTTCTGCATCTGTTTCAGGGTGAACAAAATGGGACATTTAAGTAATGCTCATTGTCATTTCTGAAACCTGCTGTCTCACTAAGGCTGCTAGGATGGTGAGCAGGTTTAAAGCATAAATAGCTAAAGCTGAGACAGTCATATCTTCCGACAAATTCCATAGTAGTAGTCTGATAGTTTACTCAGATCTATCCATTTCTTATATTTATTAACTCTGTGAATAACATATTTAACTTATCTCTTAGAATCAAGTTGTTGCCATTCCTAGATTCTTGTGATTATATGCTACAAATAAGCTTGTGGCTGGTTATACCATTTAATCAGAACTTGGTTCCAATGGCCATGCTTCACTGGTCAGATGAGATGTGTGCTCTCAGATCCAAGAGGAAGAATGACCGAGAAGGTAGACATTGTCATATGAACTTATTCTCAGCTCCTTCCCCTTCTGAGTTTAAAGAATACACAATGTCTAACTTACTGACCCATGTAGCCCAAACAAAGTTCATTTTAGGAAATACAAAGAAAAGGAGAGCTGATTTTGAAAGTTTAAGAAAAGGAAATAAAATTTGTATTTCTAAAAGCAATTCAAAAGATGTCTGTCTCCCTTTAAATCTTTCTCTGTCTCTTAATTGGAGTTTTGCAGTGGCAATAATATCAAGAATATATGCTTCTGGCAGTGGAAAGTCATTTTAAAATGCAGTGCTGTATGCTCAGTGAAATGAGTCAAACAGAGAAAGATAAATGCTATATGATATCACTCATATATGGAATCTTAAAAATACAACAAACTACTGAATATAGCAAAAATGAAGCCGACTCACAGGTCCAGAGAACAAGCTAGTGTTAGCAGTGGAGGCCGGAGGGACAATACAGAGGTGAGGAATTAAGAGGTACAAACTATTGGCTAAAAGATAGGGTCAAGGATATATTGTGCAACACAAGGAATACAGCCAATATTTTGTAATCACTGTAAATGGAAATAGCCTTTAAAATTTGTATAAAAATAAAAATAAATGAAAATTTTAAAAAACAAAAGTGCAACATAAAACGAATGTAATAATTCATTTATATGTTTTTTGTTTCACACAGATTGACAAAATAATGAATTCCATAGATGTTGGAATTAACAGTGAACTTCAAGAAATTAATGGTGAGAACAAAAGTAAGGAAATCTCTCCTTTATGTTGTAATGAGTAAATGTACTCAGGGACTAGTCATAAAATGATAAGAGTCTATAAATAATTCATCTTTTACCAAAATAATAATAGCTACAAATTATTTCCCTCCATTCATGTCAAGCAACCATGATTTCTAAACAACATCAACTCTATAGATTTAGCAAACTGAGAGATTTTCTTCCCCATGTGCTATTTTACTATGCCAATTGACATTAATGTAGAGTTAAGTATGGGCATACATGCATGCTAAGTCGCTTCAGTTGTGTCCAACTCTGTGACCTTATAGACTGTAGCCCACCAGGCTCCTCTGTCCATGGGGATTCTCTAGGCAAGAATACTGGAGTAAGTGATCATTTTTAAAAAAGACTAAATAATTTTTGCTGAAACATATATTTGTTTTAGTCTTTAAAAACTAAAAAAAAAAAAAAAACTACTAAAAAAGTACCAAAATCATGTGACTTTGATTAGTGACACAAATATGATATGATAACACATGTAGCTATCTCTTTCACACACAAATGCTTATAAACATTGAAGGCTTTTCCAGTATCCAAAGAGCCAGCCTAGAAATGCATGTTTCCAGATAGTTCTTTCAGACATGCTTAAAGAATAATTTCAAGAAAACTGTAGGGAATGGTTTGTTTTTTTTTGACTGATGTGAAGGTAAGACTGTGTTTTCTTATCATAGTAGGTTCTCCGTTACTGAGAATATTCAAGCAGAGGCTTAATGCATCTCTGTTGGAAGACAGGTGACATTGAACAGTAATATTACAAAATTCTTCAGATATTACATAGAATTGTGAAAATGTTACAAACATGATAATAATGAAAATAAGACTAAATGTTAAAAAAGCCACTTGGGCAAATTGCCTTTGAAGGACACTTTAGTAGTCAACAAATCCAGTTTATTTTCATTTAATTCTCCTCTTTTCCCCTCTCAGATTGCCATCCTATCCTTTACTCATGTTTTTCTACAGTGATAATGAAAATGAAAGATTCAGTCCCCAAAGCATCATTACTATTAACAAAGACTGGTTCTGTATGTGCCTTAATTTTCACTTCTTAATTACATACTAATTATGCACTAAGTGATTGACCATAACATGTGGCATTCCAATTGACCATCAGGCCATTTGTGAATTACAGCTTTACTGGGCAGAAGGTTTTACCCTTTCGAGACTAGCTAGAACTAGAGAAGTGATAAACAACCCTGTGAAGATGACATTCTATTCTAATGTGTTGGGGTACTGAGTCTGGTCAGGAAATCACATGGTGAAATAAAAAGTCAGACAGGCATGAATTCATATATCAGTCCTGCTGTTTACTAGCTGCTTGATCTTAGGCAACTCACTCAGTTTCCTCATAAAATGAAGATAATAATATAGGATCATTGTAGAAACACGTACAATGGCATGTGAGTAGAGTCTGACATATGTAGACATGTATTAAATTTTAGCTCTCCGTTGCTCTATCATGAGGGAGATGTTGTTTTAGACACTATGGGCATATGAAGGAAAACACCTACCAGCCCTTCTTTTAAGAACTTTATAATGTCAGCTAGTCTCACAGCTTTCGTGTTCAATTTGCTGTATTCCCTGAAATTGTGATGTGTCAATTAGAATGCAGGTCATAACAAAGCTGACAAGTCAGTTGGTACCAGGGAAGAGTAATTACTAAAAGAAACCATAAATTCCAATGTACCCTGGCAAAGAGAAGAGAAAAAATCTAGAATGTATTGATTTAAATGTTCTAAATTATTTTGAAATCTGAGTATTCTCTTTTCACTTGACAATGAGGAAGAGATATGCAATGAAATCAACAGGAGGTAAATTTAGAGTGAACACGGGAAATACTACTTTACCAAATATATGTTATCAGTGTCTGGAATTTTGTTTTGGAAGGCCACTGAACCAAGCACTATGTCTGGCTTCATCAGAACTGCATAGTTTTATAAGCATTTATGATGTTTGTTGCTAAAAACCTCAAAAGGTGATTCAGTTCAGTTCAGTCACTCAGTCGTGTCTGACTCTTTGCAACCCCATGGACTGCAGCACTCCAGGCCTTCCTGTCCATCACCAAATCCTGGAGTTTACTCAAACTCATGTCCTTTGGGGGAGAATAAAACCATAAGCAATGGAGATACATGATGGATCAAGAATCAACACTGAATTTTCCAAGCTCTTGCCCCTTATGTTTCATCATTTTTATTTGCCCTCCCCTGACCCTGCATGCATTTCTAATTTCAAGTGTTTTCATAAATAAAATATTTATTGAACCAGAAAAGGATTTGGAACTCCTCCATCTCCATTCCTGTGAATCAGCTCAAAGTCTGAGCAGTTTCTATGAATCATATAACTAGTTCCACTCATAGAAATCAGCTTTCTCTCTCTTTTAAAAAATTTCCTCAGCAATTATATAGTAGTTAGAAACTGCTGGCAACCCCAGTTGTCCAGGACCAAGATAAAAATAAAGGTAAATAATATTTACTGACTTTATTTTAGGTCAGTCCCTTAGGTTCTCACTCGGACTAACATTAATGGATGATTTTTACAAACACAATGTCTGGCTTCCCAGTGGAAATCAGACTTAAATGCCAAACACTTTGGCAGTAGGATTCAATTATATTAAATACTTCATTTTACGTAGAACATCCTGTTCTTTGGTAATGCTGTAAGTGTGATGTGATAGTACATTTTACATCATCATGTACTCCCAGATATAGGATTTTTTTCAGAGAGCAGGTTTTGAGGTTCAGATCCCAGTGTCGCAGTTTAGTGGTTTTGTGACCTTTGATCTCAATTTCCTCCCCTATGAATTCAGATTTTTAACTATTTCCTCATAAGGTTGCTGCAAGGTAAGCAGGTGATCAATAAACATAAATTCTCTCACCTTATTATCCAGGTGTACATAACTGATCCTTTTATGTAGAGTATGTACCACACAGCAAGAAATACTTGGGAAATCTTGCTTTTCTTTTTGACCAGTGAAAACTGTAGTGAAGCTTTAACTATTCATATTCTAAGTTGCTTGCATATGAAGTCTTTCTTGAAGTTTTATTTCTTAACCACTGTCTTTGTATAACAAAAAGTACTTTCAAGTTGGGAAATTTACCATGTTCACTGGAACCACTTCAGATTGTCACGCTTTCCAAGAATCAGGCTGATGATCTTCTTGATGAAATTGAGGATCACTTAAGTATAGAAAGAAAGTGAAAGTGAAGTCGCTCAGTTGTGTCCGACTCTTTGTGACCCCATGGACTGTAGCCCACCAGGCTCCTCTGTCCATGGAATTTTCCAGGCAAGAGTACTAGAGTGGGTTGCCATTTCCTTCTCCAGGGGATCTTCCCCACCCAGGGATTGAACCTGGGTCACCCGTATTGCAGTTACATGCTTTACCATCTGAGCCACCAGGGAAGCCCACTTAAGTAAAGTGGAGGCAGCAATTCGCTCCACCAGACCCGCTTATCTTACATAACAGCAAATACATAGTGAAATCAAGCGCCCAGACTTTATCATGCAGGTGTGGTAGATAATCTTGTAAATAACTCCCCTATTTCTAAGCTGGTTTCTATAATCTCCTGCTATACTACTTTAGGTATATGGACTGTATTAGATTGATCTCAGGTACCTAAATGTAAAATTAGTATTTAGTTAAAAGGTATTGTTTAAAGCTGGGATTTTTTTCCTCTTATACTTAAGATTGAATTGTATTCAGAGGAATATTCTAGAGTCTTTTAAAACTCTACTTTTGCCAATATATGAATTTCACCTAAATTGTATTTATAAATGAAAGCTATTAAAATGAATTTGTAAAGGCTTTTACCATAGACTGCATCATCCACATTGGATACATAATGCAATTCTGAAGTTATTTGCTAGAGAATACATAGCTCTGAAAGCTGTGTGTGTGTGTGTGCACGCGCGTGCACGTGCGCGTACATAGTCACTCAGTCATGTCCGACTCTTTGCGACCCCATGGACTGTAGCCTGCCAGGCTCCTCTGTCTGTGGGGATCTTCAGGGAGAGTATTGGAGTGGGTTGCCTTGCCCTCCTCAAGGGGATCCTCCCAACCCAGGGATCAAACCCAGCTCTCCTGCATTGCAGGTGAATTCTTTACCAACTGGGCCACCAGGGAAGCCTGAAAACAGTAGTTAATGGTAATCCACCATCCTGCTTTCTAAGCTTTTGCTTTTCTTCCTCCAGGAGTCTAAGGACCAGGTAACAGTGCAGGGTTCTTCATAGCCATAGAGACCCTCCATGGAGAGTTTCTAGGAGTTTAGGAACTCTCTAAGGCAGACTAAGGGGTCTCTCCTCCTGAGCTATGCTTCATCTTCTCCCTGGTCTACTGGAAGGAGAGAGCCACATGGCCCTTTCCCAAAAAAGCTTCTATTTCTGAATGGCTGGGGCCAACATCCCCACAGCTTCAGAAGTTGCTCCCCCTGATGCTTTAGTTGCTTCCAGTTCCCTGATATTTATTCACATGGCTTAGATCTGCATCCAGAAGGACTTTGCCACTGATGCAGCTGATAGCTGTCCTCCTGCTGAGATTGTTGATGAGAATATCATTCCTCAAACTGTAGGAGACCATGTTTGTTTTTTGTTGTTTTTTAAATGGATTTAGAATTTCCTAGAGTTCCCCTATTAGAGAAACGACAAAGAAGAAAGAAGCTGAATTGTATTCCTCTTTTCCTGTGTGCCAGATGCTATGCAACTTACTCTTGTGAACATTCAATTCTCTGAATAAGTCAGTGTGGTATTATACCCATTTTATAGATGAAGAAAGGGTAACTTGTCAAAGTCAGTTCAAATGTAGATTGATTTCTTCCTGAAGTTCATATTCCTTTCAGTAAAATATGTTACTATAAAGAACAATGGAAGCCAGCCCTTTGGCTCTTTCTCTTTAGTTCAAATTAATACGCATATGCACTATAGGGAGCCAACTGAGGTGTTTAAGTGTAAAACCAACCACTTGCTCTTAGCAAAACCTAACTTGGTATGGAAGACTTTAGCTCAAACCCCAAAGCCCTCCTAAAGCACAAACCACATGGTCATATATTAAAATGAATCACAGACCTGAATATCTCCTACCTCCCAAAAGTGAATGCATATGCTAATAATGATTTGGGTTTCACTTATTTTCAGAGGAAGAATTTCCTTGCCTCCAGTAATATTCTTTTTTCCATGAACTGTTAAATTGTACATAAAAGCCTCTCTGTGAAATGCTGTGCAACAGGCATAATTTATTTTTGATTTTTATTTCTCTTTACAGCACTATTTTTAATAGGGCCAACTGGGGAAAGTGGGTAGTGGAATACGCTAGCATACAAGCACACTATTTTGTCTAAATCAAGACAGAACTTATTTTTATTATTATTTTATATAACACTTCACTGAGTAGCTTGTTTTTTTCCCCGGATAGATTAAATCTAAGAAATCCCTCAATAATAGAATAACCATGTAGCAATATGAATTAAGTAGTTATTAGACTAGTCTGAGTTCACTAATCTCTATCAAGAGATAGTATTTAATCATCAAGCAATTGTGTCCTTAGCAAAATAGACCCTAAAATTTATTTAGCATCTTTTATTCTAAATAGTCATTAAAAACTAAAATAACCTACATAATATAGATTTTGATCACTAGAATAAGACTGAGATTCTCTGGTTTTGAAAGTACAAGTGATATTCATATGTGAAATTCAGTTTCTCTTAAGTATGAAATAATTAGGTGTTATTCTGCGGCCTACTCTTGAGAGTCCCTTGTACTGTAAGGAGATCCAACCAGTCCATTCTAAAGGAGATCAGTCCTGGGTGTTCATTGGAAGGACTGATGCTAAAGCTGAAACTGCAATATTTTGGCCACCTCATGCGACGAGTTGACTCACTGAAAAGACTCTTATGCTGGGAAAAGTTGGGGGCGGGAGGAGAAGGGGACGATAGAGAATGAGATGGCTGGATGGCATCACCAACTCTGTGGACATGAGTTTGAGTGAACTCCGGGAGTTGGTGATGGACAGGGAGGCCTGGTGTGCTGTGGTTCATGGGGTCGCAGAGAGTCGGACACCACTGAGCGACTGAACTGAACTGAACTGAACTGAATATTTGTTTACGATGTATCAATAGTTGGAACTGGTACATTGACATAATATTTAATCTTCTAGAAGAGGCCTAGAGAGATGAGCAAGTGCTGTCCTCTACTTATACTGATACCCTTTCCACACCATCTTTCATATACGATCAGTCAACATCTGTTCCCATACATCCCATAATGATAAGTTCACTACTTCCAGAGATAACATATTTTATTACTGGGAAGCTCAAACTGTTAAAAATTCATGTTTTTCAAGTCCCTCCATTTGCCCTTAAAAAATCTTCAGTGAAACAAAGGATGAATGCTGCTGCTGCTCATTGCTCAGTCGTGTCCAGCTCTGCGACCCCATGGACTGTAGCCCACCAACCTCCTCCAACCATGGGATTTTCCCAGCAAGAACACTGGAGTGGGCTACCATGCCCTCCTCCAGGGAATCTTCCCAACTCCAGGGATGAATAATGACCCATTACTTCTAATAAATTATGAATATCTTAAGGATAGACTTCCCCAGTGACTCAGCAGTAACAAATCCACCTGCAGTTTAGGAGACATGGAGATGTGGGTTTGATCCCTGGATCAGGAAGATGCCCTGGAGAAGGAATGGCAACCCACTACAGTATTCTTGCCTGGGGGACAGAGGAACCTGGTGGGCCATAGTTCATGGGGTCACAAAAAAGAGTCAGACGTGACTAAGCAACTAAACAACAACAACAAATCTTAAGGATATAGCTGATATTTTTGATAGATCACGCACCTCTTGCACATTCACCATTAAGTTGGAGAACAGTTGCAAAGAGTCTTCTTTGTAGACATTTTAAAAATAGTACCTGCATGACTTCCATATAAATGTCAGTGCATTTTACAAAGTCTACTGTCAATAACCTCATACTTGTAAGAGAGTAGGAGGTAAAAATAATTAGGAGTAATTTGAAATATAGATACAGACCTTCATAAGTTATGGATCATCATAATAATTACTTTCAAATTTGTTTTTGATACAAATTTGATACAAGTTATAATGAGGAATGAAGTGATAAACATGAGTCATTTACCCTTGAGAAAAACTTTAAAGCTTATACTGGCTGTTTCTATGATACACTATTCTGATAACAAAGGGTTTCTTATCTATTAGTATTTTTGATACTTAAATATAAAATTTTAGAGAGTTATATACATTTAAGAACAATGATACCCAGCAATATCACTTTTAGGAATGTATCCTAAGGAAACAGGACAAGAGCAAAATATGTATATGTGCGTGTGTGTATATACATATATATATATATATATATATCATTTATGATCATTTAAGAAATAGAATCAAACCAAATTACCATTTACAGAGATTTGTAAAATCAGTTACTGTAATTCCTTATGGTGAAATGTTGAATAGCTGATTAAAAGTGACATTGTATCTATTTTTATTTCCATGGAAATATAGCCATAATATACTACTTAGTGGAAAAAGTTGATAACCAAATTATCATCCCATCTTTTAATACATATGCATGAAAAAGTTCTGGAAGGACATATGAAAAAAGTTAACAGTGGATGTCTCTGAGTAAGTTTATCAGTGATTTTTATTTTCTGCTTTCCTAAATTTTCCAAAATTTTTACAGTAAGCATCACTCACTTCAGTCACTTGGTTGAGTCCAACTCTTTTTGACACCATTTTCATTGTCTACATCATTCACTAGAAGAAAGTAGGTGTGAATTTAGTAAATAAATAAGTAGTAAACAAATGGCAATTTATGCAGTCATGAATATGCAAACATGTATATGTAAACACTTATACGTGAAACATATAAATGTTACAGTTATCAGTCCTTACCATTATCAGTTAGTCATTCAGCTGAGTCTGACTCTTTGCAACCCCATGGACTGTAACCCACCAGGCTCCTCTGTCTATGGAATTCAATAAGCGAGAATACTGGAATGTGTAGCCATTCCCTTCTCCAGGCGATCTTCCCAACCCAGGGTTCAAATCTCGGTCTCCCACACTGCAGGCAGATTCTTCACCGTCTGAGCCACTAGGGAAGCCCTTGGTGGTGATTAAATTTTGCCAAGTGAATGCGTTATTGAATGTGATTAAGTCTTTTTATCACTTCTGAGTTAAAATAGGTGTGCTTTGGTGGTTTTACAAAAGAGATTCATTTGATTTCTTTTAGTTTTTGTCACTGGAAAAGCTATTTTTAAATAACTACACAATTTTTTTAAATACCCATAATCCAACCCCCGATCAAAAATGACTTTTTTCTTTTGTCCATGTCCTGATCTGTGTATATATTCTAGTGACCTTCTAGCCTTTGTCTATGAACACAGTCAATTTTTATATAATAATAAATTTATAGATAGAACTTTTCAATCTTCATTTTCATATTCAGTTCAGTTCAGTCGCTCAGTCATGTCCAACTCTTTGCATTCAGCTCATCAGGCTTCCCTGTCCATCACCAACCCCCTCTAGCTTGCTCAAACTCCTGTCCATCAAGTCGGTGATGCCATTTTCATATTATCATTCACAAAATTCTATTATCTTGCTTTTTTCTCTTACTCCCTTGCTTCATTCTTTTTATGAATATCCAGTGTTAGCATAGTGTATATACTTCCAGTTCAGTTCAATTCAGTTCAGTCGCTCAGTCGTGTCCGACTCCTAGCGACCCCATGAACCATAGCACGCCAGGCCTCCCTGTCCATCACCAACTCCCGGAGTTCACTCAAACTCATGTCCATCGAGTCGGTGATGCCATCCAGCCATCTCATTCTCTGTCGTCCCCGCCTCCTCCCACCCCGAATCGCTCCCAGCATCAGACTCTTTTCCAGTGAGTCAACTGGTCGCATGAGGTGGCCAAAGTATTGCAGTTTCAGCTTTAGCATAAGTCCTTCCAATGAACACCCAAGATTGATCTCCTCTAGATGGACTGGTTGGATCTCCTTGCAGTCCAAGGGACTCTCAAGAGTCTTCTCCAGCACCACAGTTCAAAAGCATCAATTCTTCGGCAATCAGCTTTCTTCACAGTCCAACTCTCACATCCATACATGACCACAAAAAAACCATAGCCTTGACTAGAAGGACCTTGGTTGGCAAAGTAATGTCTCTGCTTTTTAATATGCTATCTAGGCTGGTCATAACTTTCCTTCCAAGGAGTAAGCGTCTTTTAATTTCATGGCTGCAATCAGCATCTGCAGTGATTTTGGAGCCCAAAAAAATAAAGTCTGACCCTGTTTCCACTGTTTCCCCATCTATTTCCCAAGAAGTGATGGGACCAGATGCCATGATCTTTGTTTTCTGAATGTTGAGCTTCAAGCCAACCTTTTCACTCTCCTCTTTCACTTTCATCAAGAGGCCTTTGAGTTCCTCTTCACTTTCTGCCATAAGGGTGGTGTCATCTGCATATCTGAGGTTATTGATATCTCTCCCAGCAATCTTGATTCCAGCTTGTGCTTCTTCCAGCCCAGCGTTCCTCATGATGTACTCTGCATAGAAGTTAAATAAGCAGGGTGACAATATACAACCTTGACGTACTCCTTTTCCTATTTGGAGCCAGTCTGTAGTTCCATGTCCAGTTCTAACTGTTGCTTCCTGACCCGCATACAGGTTTCTCAAGAGGCAGGTCAGGTGGTCTGGTATTCCCATCTCTTTCAGAATTCTCCACAGTTACTGTAATCCACACAGTCAAAGGATTTGGCATAGTCAATGAAGCAGAAATAGATGTTTTTCTGGAACTCTCTTGCTTTCTCCATAATCCAGCAGATGTTGGCAATTTGATCTCTGGTCCCTCTGCCTTTTCTAAAACCTGCTTGAACATCTGGAAGTTCATGATTCACATATTGCTGAAGCCTAGCTTGGAGAATTTTGAGCATGACTTTACTAGCATGTGAGATGAGTGCAATTGTGTGGTAGTTGAGCATTCTTTGGCATTTCCTTTCTTTGGGATTGGACTGACCTTTTCCAGTCCTGTGGCCATTGCTGAGTTTTCCAAATTTGCTGGCATATTGAGTGCAGCACTTTCACAGCATCATCTTTCAGGATTTGAAATAGCTCAATTGGAATTCCATCACCTCCACTAGCTTTGCTCGTCGTGATGCTCTCTAAGGCCCACTTGACTTCACATTCCAAGATGTCTGGTTCCAGGTGAGTGATCACGCCATCGTGATTATCTTCGTCCACTTTTCTTTAATTTCATGCAATCCCAAACAGAAAGATGATAGATAAATAGATGAACGTTGCTTTTGCTTTAAAAATATGAATTTATGCTGTATACATTTCTCTGCAATTTATTCTCATTTGACATTAATCATAGTTTTACCTTACTTTTATAATCAGTAAAAATCTATGAAACAAAATTGCACTGGTGAAGTTCACCCTCAGAGAGGAAAGGAGGTCTGATCTGATTCTTACTCCTACCACTGCGCTAACTTGCTATTCAGTTCAGTTCATTTCAGTTGCTCAGTTGTGTCCGATTCTTTGCAACCCCATGGACTGCAGCACACCAGGCCTCCCTGTCCATCACCAACTCCTGGAGTTTACTTAAACTCACGTCCATTGAGTCAGTGATGCCATCCTACCATCTCATCCTCTGTTGTCCCCTTCTCCTCCTGCCTTCAATCTTTCCCAGCATCAGGGTCTTTTCATATGGGTCAGTTCTTCACATCAGGTGCCCAAAGTATTGGAGTTTCAGCTTCAGCATCAGTCCTTCCAATGAATATTCAGGACTAGTTTCCTTTAGGATGGACTGGTTGGATCTCCTTGCCGTCCAAAGGACTCTCAAGAGTCTTCTCCAACACCACAGTTCAAAAGCATCAGTTCTTCGGCACTCAGCTTTCTTTATAGTCCAACTCTCACATCCATACATGACTACTGGAAAAACCATAGCTTTGACTAGACAGACATTTGTTGGCAAAGTATTGTCTCTGCTTTTTAATATGCTGTCTAGGTTGTTCATAACTTTTCTTCCAAGGAGCAAGGATCTTTTAATTTCATGGCTATAGTCACCATCTGCAGTGATTTTGAAGTGATTTTATTTATTTGATGATAAATAAAGTCTGTCTCTATTTCCACTGTTTTCCCATCTATGTGCCATGAAGTGATGGGACCAGATGCTATGATCTTAGTTTTCTGAATGTTGAGTTTTACGCCAACTTTTTCACTCTCCTCTTTCACTTGCTGTATGACTTGAAAAATAACACCTCACAATGGACCTCAGTTTCCTAATTTGAAAATTAGAAGATAGGACTAGATCTTATCTCTATAATTCCATGACATACTTTTATCTTTTGTCTTATGGATTATTCTTTGGCCGAGTGTCCTTTAAAGCTTTCCAATTCTTAATTTCTTAAGGACAAATGATCAATAAATCTTCAATATGTGTATTTCAACTAGCTTCTTCTAGGAATGTTGCCAGATCCTCATTTAGAATGTTTTTAAAATATATTAATGTAATAAAAGTTTATTTTAATTGGTACAGGTGTATAAGATATTTAAGTTCTTTGTTTTTCTATGCAAAAGTGACTTTCTTCTAAGAATCTCAATTCTTTTAATAAACCTTACGTTTCACTAATTTTTAGGAGACAGGGCTTCCCTGGTGTTTCAGACAGTGAAAAACGTGCCTGCAATACAGGAGACATGGATTTAATCCCTGGGTTGGGAAGATCCCCTAGAGAAGGGAATGGCTACCCACTTCAGTATTCGTGCCTGAAGAATTCCATGGACAGAGGAGCCTGACAGGCTACACAGGGTTGCAAAGAGTCAGACACAACTGAGTGACTAACACACATATGCTAAATTACTAGCTGAAATCATGTGCAAATGATTAATGATGTGAATGGGAATAAATGAAATAAATTTCTGATACTATACTTTATCTGCTTATTGGATCCACTGACCTTCTTATAAAAAATCTTAGTGACAGAAAAAGTAGTTAGCATTTTAGTAGTGTATGCTTTTCCTTAGGTTACAGGTACTGACCAAGTACTCACAGTGGCCTATTTCTTATCCACTGACTTGGCTTGACCAAGTCAAAGCACACTCCCCCCACAGGTTCCTGAAATTTGGCTTGACTCCAAAACTAAACAAGCACTAAAATGCAGACCATTTTTCTTAAATGTTGATTCCAAATCAGAAAATGATTGAGACTAAGCATACAACTTGCCCCTGAGTTTCTTGGCAACCAAGACAAAAGTGGGCTACAAAACTGTCATCATAAGGCATATTTTCAAAGCATGTAGCGAAAGGAACTCTTTCCTAGCTTGAAACTCCAGAAGGAATTTACCCTATGCATCATTTTGTAAAAGATATACAACTCAATTAGGAACAATGCTTTCATTAGAAGGCAGGAGCAAGGGGCAGTGGTCTACTTATGACTTACACATAGACAGGTGTACAGTGATAAGGAAGTATCTCTGTACAGACCTTTCTTCTGGGGACTTTTAGCTTTCTCCATGACATAAATGAGCACGTATTCTAGAATATCAGTGTTGCTTTTATTTACCCTTTCAAAAAATGACTTCTTTGTGTAAGCTGTTATGTGTTAATGACTTGAGGATCAGGATTTCAGGGGGTACTTAATAAAATTACAGGCATGCTCTAAAATATTATGGACAGTGAGGTTGAAGAGCTACTCATCATGTGTGAAAGAGTATGAAATATGGTATCAGAAAATGTGAGAGTCCCAGTTCCATCCCTTGCTGGTTGTGTGATCCTGGACAAGTTACTTCATCATTCTGAGCTTTTATTTTGTTATTTTTCAAAAAGAGGATAATAATAATTTCTTATTGTTATAATTAAATGAGATAATTTATATAAAAGCACACATAAAGTAAATCTGTTAGTCATTATGATGTTACCTTCATAGAAAGCTCTTTAACTTTTACATTAGAGCTCACTGTGTTCATTTTTCTCTCCAGGCAATTGAATGCAGTTTATAAGCACTCAGTAAAATAGTTGCTTTATATCCACATATGGACTATTCACCTTCTAAAAGTTTCTTAAAATAAATAAATAAGCTTTTCTTCTTGAAGAAGTAACCAATAAAAAAGGTTTTCTAGTTCATTTTTATATATTAAAAAATTTTATTTATTAACAAAATAAATAAGGCCATTTCCCCCACTAATAAAAACAGAAATAAGAAGAAATTCCAGGACAATGAACTAAGATCAAGTGTGTGTACACATGCCTGATTGCAGTACAATTATTGACAGTTTGACTGTTTTTCCACCTACAGGCCAACTCTCAACAAACTTGAAAATGTAGGCAGTATATTATTTTTTAAGTGATTATGCTAACAACTCACTATAATATGGAGCTTTGAGAGCCTGAAGACAGAGTATGAAAGATATGGCCAGATATGCTGCTGTCAAAGTCATCTAGACCCCAAGGAAATTGACAACAAAGGCACAAGTTGTGGGCACAGGAGAAGAAGAAAGAGTGTCTGTTTGAATGTCCATTGTTTACTGATATTTAACCCTTTTTGAGTCACCAAATGCTTTGAGAGTTTGATGGAAAACATGAGGCCTCTTGCAGGAAAAATGCAAATATACTTTAAAAAAAAGTTTTGTTTTCAATCTTTCCCACACATAAACCTATATGTATGTGTATATAGGTATACATGTACAAATATACATTCATCTTGAGGGAAGAAAAACAACTGATATGCAAAGGAAATGTAAGCAGTAATGAAAAATTCCCAGTTTAAAAAAAGATTTTCCAAACTCCTAAGAGTACTCCAGACTTTGAATTTCCAGAGTTGAAAGTTTTCATACGCATGATTAGTGCTAAAAATATCACCGAAGTCTCTCAGAGAAAAACATAGAGCCTCTGTTCCATTTGGGAAGATCTGAACATGAGTTCCTATCTTAAATAAACATCAGACATAGTCTAGATTTGGAAAAGGATTAAATGGAACATTTCAAATTATGAGATGTCAAATAAGAGAATTTCAGTGTGCTTAGGTTTGATATCTAATACAAATTTAAGTTAAGATATATTTTGTCTGCTCATGTATTCCTGAATCAAATGTGGTTTTATGCACATTTTTGGTTCAGTGACACAAAGGACATGGGGATATGCCAGACACATCTAAATTCCTGTGGGCTCACAATGGTTTCCTTAAACCTGAGTGACCTTTACATCCTAAATTTCTTTATATTTATATTTCTTGATCATCTATATTTCTTTATATTTATTTCTTGATCATCTATAGTCTCAGTTTTAAGATTTCAGAAAGAAGAAAACTTTAAGAATTCATAATTTTAACTTTTTGAATGTTAACAAATTTTCTTCCTAAAGATTTTAACTTGAAATATGTATGAATTATTATATGTATTCTTTCTCCAATTTTATCCCTCCATTTTAAGCTGTTTTGCAGGTGTCTCAGTGGTAAAGAATCTGCCTGCCATTGCAGGAGACATGGGTTCAATCCCTGGGTCAGGAAGATCCCCTGGAGAAGGAAATGGCAACCTCCTCCAGTATTCTTGCTTAGGAAATTCCATGGACAGAGGAGCTTGGCATGATACAGTCAATAGGGTCGCAAGAGTCAGACACAACTTAGTGACTAAACAACAACAAAACATATTCTACACACTGTTCTTTATCTTACTTTTTAATTTTTTAATTAAAATTAATGGAGACTATTCCACAACAGAATATAGAGCACTTCCTGGTATTTAGTTGTATGAAGTAGCACAATTATCCTCCTATTAGTAGAGATGGCTTTCAGTATGTTATTATAAACAAGGCTGCAGTGAATAACCATATTTCTTTACACTTGCAGTCATATATCTGTTGGATATATTCCCAAAATCTAAACTGCTGGTTCAGGGTTTATGGGTATTTGAACTTTTGATAAGTATTGCTAAATTGCGCTTCTTAGAGGTTTTAGTGATCTACCCAAATACCAGCAATGAAAGGAAGCTTCTTGTGTCCTGACTGATACACAGTGTTGTCAGACTTCCAGACCTTTATCTACTTGACAGGTGAAAAATAGTATCTCTGTACCATTTCTTGTATTTGAGTGAAGCTGAGTTCTTTTCATATGCTTAAGTTTCATTTATATTCACTTTTCTCTTTGAACAATCTGTTCATATCCTTTGCACATCTTAGGAGATGTTGTTGCTCTGTTGATTTGAAGGAGTTCTTTATTATTAGGCATATAACTCAGTGGATTTGACAAAGTTGCAACTACCTTTCCCTGGTTTCTTATTTACCTTGTGGTCTAATCTGTCATGCAAAAATTTTTTAATTATTTTGTAATTGATTTAATCAAGGTTTTAAAAAAATAATGATTTCATAGTTTTGTGTTTTATTAGGAAAGGCTCCGTCACTCTGAGACTATAAAAGAATCCTTGCATAATTTCTTCTAGTACTTTTATCATTTTTATATTTCTGTATTTGATCTGTATGTAATTTCCTCTTACATAAGAAATGAGGTACGGATCAAACCTTATTTTAATTGATGATGACTCAATTCCCCCTAAATCATTTCATGTGGTCCTCACTGATTGGAGATGCACAGTTATTTTATGCTTGATATCCAATGATTTTGCTTTTTATTCACTTTCTATTGTGTGTCTTCTGTGTCTGCATCTATTCATATGTTAGCACCACACTGTTTTAGTCATTCAGACTTTAAAATGTGTCATAATATCCATTTTTCAAAGATCATGTTTTTCTGTCCAGCAAATTCATGCTGGCATTCCAATACATTTTAAATGTTTGAGCACTACCTACCACCACTCTGTTTCTTCAAGGCTTGCTGCTGCTGCTGCTGCTGCTGCTGCTGCTAAGTCGCTTCAGTCGTGTCTGACTCTGTGCGACCCCAGAGATGGCAGCCCACCAGTCTCCCCCGTCCCTGGGATTCTCCAGGCAAGAACACTGGAGTGGGTTGCCATTTCCTTCTCCAACGCATGAAAGTGAAAAGTAAAAGTGAAGTCGCTCAGTCGTGTATGACCCTTAGCGACCCCATGGACTGCAGCCCACCAGGCTCCTCCATCCATGGGATTTTCCAGGCAAGAGTACTGGAGCAGGCTGCCATTGCCTTCTCCACTTGCTCCCTTAACCACACTGCAAAGGCCAGAGCCAGCAGCCCAGACTTTTGGGTTTTAGGATGGCCATGTGTAGAGGCCAGAGCTGAGCCTGCACTGCTGGGAAACCAAGCTACCTTCATCCCGTATCTAGTTTGGACCCTTCCGGTGAAGTAGTAGACTCCCGATCTACTCCAAGTACACAGAGATGCTCACAGTGACACAATATACTGCTGGGATCACTCTCCAGCACCCTGGTGTTGAGAGCCTTCCCTGATCCATCTTCCTTACTTCCTTTGTCTCTTCTGCGTTCCCATAGTGCTTTGTATCTTCAAGGCTTAGAGATGCCTAATTTATCCTTGGAGGGCATGTGAATGACCCTGGTCCTGCAAACTCAGACATAGGCCAGAATTTTGTAACTGACTATCATATTTCAAAACTGACTTCTTAGAGAGAGGTTTTCTAGGTAGGTGGAGGATCTCAGCATACTCCGAGGGCCTTCAGAGACAGATGGCTGGTCTTGTTGTTGTTCAGTTGCTAGTCACGTCTTACTGTTTGCAGTACCATGGACTGCAAAATATCAAGGTTCCCTGTCCTTCACTATCTCCCAGAGTTTGCTCAAACTCATGTCCATTGAGTCGGTGATGCCATTCAGCCATCTCAACCTCTGTCATCCCCTTCTCCTCCTGCCTTCAATCTTTCCCAGCATCAGGGACTTTTCCAATGAATCAGCTCTTTGCAACAGGTGGCCAAAGTATTGGAGCATCAGCAACAGTCCTTCCAATGAATATTCATGGTTTACTTCTTTTGGTATTGACTGGTTTGATTTCCTTGCTGTCCAAGGGACTCTCAAGAGTCTCTTCTAGCACCACAATTTGAAACTTTCAGTTCTTCGTTGCTCAGCCTTCTTTATGGTCCAACTCTCACATTGGTATGTGATTACTGGAAAAAACATAGCTTTGACTAGATGAACCTTTGTTGGTAAAGTGATATCTCTGCTTTTGAATACACTGTCTAGGTTTGTCATAGCTTTACTTCCAAGGGGGCTTCCCTGTGTGGCTCAGACGGTAATGAATCTCTCTGCAATGTGGAAGACCTGGGCTCAATCCCTGGGCTGGGAAGACCCCCTAGAGAAGGAAATGGAAACCCACCCCAGTATTCTTGCCTGGAGAATCCCATGGGCAGAGGAGCCTGGTTGGGCTACAGTCTATAGGGTCACAAAAGTCAGACACAATGGAGTGCCTAACACTTTGCTTTTAGTTCATTTCCAAGGAGCAAGTGTCTTTTAATTTTGTGGCTGTAGTCACTGAGGGTCAGACACGACTGAGCAACTTCACTTTCACTTTTCACTTTCATGCATTGGAGAAGGAAATGGCAACGCTTTTCCTTGCCTGGAGAATCCCAGGGATGGTGGAGCCTGGTGGGCTGCCATCTATCGGGTCACACAGAGTCGGACACAACTGAATCGACTTAGTAGCAGCAACAGCAGTCACTGTCTACAGTGATTTTGGAGCCTAAGAAAATAAAATTTGCCACTGCTTCCATCTCCCCTCTCTATTTGTCATGAAGTGATGGGACCAGATGCCATGATCTTAGTTTTTTGAATGTTGAATTTTCAGCCTGCTTTTTCACTCTCCTTTTTTACTTTCAAGAGGCTCTTTAGTTCCTCTTCACTTTCTGCCATTCAGGTGGTATCACCTGTGTATCCGAAGTTGTTGATGTTTCTCCTGGCAATCTTGGTTCTAGCTTGTGATTCATCCAGCTGGTTGGTCTTTACCTGGAGCTTTATGAAAGTTTTTTGTTTTCTAAGAGAGTTAAGTTGACTAAAATCGTGAGAAGAATATTTTAGTGTACCTTCTCACAAGAGTCTCTGTCCATTCTTCTCAAAGTCCAACCAAACTTCAAGATATTGTAACTTTTCTGTAATGATTATAGTAGATTTTCTGCTTGACTCTAAGGTTCATCACTCTCTAGAACTCACTTCTTTCTTTTCCCTTTCTCTTACTCTAAAGCAAAATCTTATTTGTTGGTTTGTTGACTGGGAGCTGGAGGGAGGAAGGAAGACAAGGGTCTTTTTTTTGGTTTAAATTGTGCTTTTGTATCATCACCATCGTTTATTATTAGAAACACTTGTTTCACAGTTGGATTCTACTTACTGATTGTCTTGTTAAAGAAAAATTGCACTGGATGGAGTTAAACAGGAGGAAGTCTGATTCAAGACTATTGCAACAGAGGAGAGAGACTGAACTCAACTCCCCTGAGACAAAGGTGGGTGAGTTTTTAAGAACTGGAGTGAGCTAGTAGAAAAGTACCCAAGAACAGTTAGGGGGAAGGTTGGTCAATGTAATCGGGCCATCCGTGTTTGCTAATCGATACTTCTTGCTCCTCCCAAGTATACTTTTTGTTCCTCCCATGGAACCTGTGAGATAGGGGCAATATCTTTTTTGATGACTGCATTTCAAAGACATGACTTCCAAGTCCTTTATCCTGGGTTGTAAAACCAACAAGAGTCAGGGAGAAGATTTACATCTCAAAGGAACAGAGAAAGAATTTACAGGTTTCAGTTTTCTAAAGCAACTACACCAAGAAAAGGGAGGCAATGTACAGAGAGGAAGAAACCTGCCCAAAGTTCAGCCAAGCTGAGCAGAACATTGCCCCAGAGTGACTCCATTCAGCGGTAACTCGTTTTATAATTCTTTCCATTACCCATTCTGCCTGCTTTACATTCAATTACTCATCCTACCAGATGTTTTATGGGGCTTCTCTTGAGAGTCATCTGATTACTCAGAATATTCCCACATATTCCGTATTTTCCAATCAAGCTGAGTTAGAAGGATCACACTACCAAGTACAGTGGTTTTGTGTGATTTCATGTTTGTGAGTGTTTCCATACATGGGCCAGAAAATGCCTAGGAGGTACAGTACTCACTGACCTTTCACACACTATGGTATTTTGTACCAGGTTTCACAGGACTCTTAATTATAAAAGAAATAAGTAATCAACTTTTTTAGTAGGCTCTTGATATGCATCAGGTACTGTTCTAAGAACCTTCCGTTCCATTCCGTCGCTCAGTCGTGTCCGACTCTATGCAACCCCATGGACTGTAACCTACCAGGCTTCTCCGTCCATGGGATTCTCCAGGCAAGAATAGTGGAGTGGGTTACCGTTTCCTTCTCCAGGGGATCTTCCCGACCCAGGGATCGAACCCGGGTCTCCCGCATTGGAGGCAGACACTTTAACCTCTGAGCCACCAGGGAAGCCCTCTAAGAACCTTACTTCTATTAAATAAAATCTTCAACAGTATCTTGCCTGGAGAATCCCATGGATAAAGGAGCCTGCCAGGCTACTGTCCATGGGGTCCCAAGAGTCAGACATGACTTAGTGACTAAATATACTCCAGTTCAGTTCAGTCCCTCAGTCGTCCCTCTTTGTGACCCCACGAATCCCAGCACACCAGGCCACCCTGTCCATCACCAACTCCCAGAGTTCACTCAGACTCACATCCTTCGAGTTGGTGATGCCATCCAGCCGTCTCATTCTCTGTCGTCCCCTTCTCCTCCTGCCCCCAATCCCTCCCAGCATCAGAGTCTTTTCCAGTGAGTCAATTCTTCGCATGAGGTGACCAAAGTATTGGAGTTTCAGCTTCAGCATCAGTCCTTCCAATGAACACCCAGGACTGATCTCCTTTAGGATGGACTGGTTGGATCTCCTTGCAGTCCAAGGGACTCTCAAGAGTCTTCTCCAACACCACAGTTCAAAAGCATATTCCAAGAGGCAGTTATTACCTTCACTTTACAGACTACAAAACAGGAACCAAGAGATTAAGTGATTTGCCCAAAGTCATTTAAACAGAAGCAATGAGATTTAAAGCAAGTCTGATTCTAGAACCCAAGAACTTAAGTTCTGTGTTGAAAAAATGCTTTGCTTTCTAATCTTTCAAGAGTTTTCGCCAGAGAATGAGGGCAGCATTTTCTTTTAGGGCATTGTTTTTTCGGCTCCAAAATCACTGCAGATGGTGACTGCAGTCATGAAATTAAAAGACGCTTGCTCCTTGGATGAAAAGCTATGACCAACCTAGACAGCATACTAAAAAGCAGAGACTTTACCAACAAAGGTCCATCTAGTCAAAGCTGTGGTTTTTCCAGTAGTCATGTATGGATGTGAGAGTTGGACTATAAAGAAAGCTGAGCACCAAAGAATTGATGCTTTTGAACTGTTGTGTTGGAGAAGACTCTTGAGAGAGTCCCATGGACTGCAAGGAGATCCAACCAGTCCATCCTGGGGGAAATCAGTCCTGAATATTCATTGGAAGGACTGATGCTGAAGCTGAAACTCCAATACTTTGGCCACCTGATGTGAAGTACTGACTCATTTGAAAAGACCCTGATGCTGGGAAACATTGAAGGCAGGAGGAGAAGGGGACGACAGAGGATGAGATGGTTGGATGGCATCACCGACAGGATGGACATGAGTTTGAGTAGGCTTCAGGAGTTGGTGATGGACAGGGTGGCCTGGCGTGCTGCAGTCCATGGGGTTGCAAAGGGTTAGACATGACTGAGTGACTGAACTGTCTGTCTGTGTCAGGTGGTAATATAATAGAGCAAACTGCAAGATCCTGGAGCTTGAGCTGGTCTCCTTACTTCTGAACCTGCAGATAATGGGCTAGAACCAGCAACTGCAGAGGCTCCTGAGCTTGAATACCACTTAACAGAGAATATCCTAATAGTCTGTTCTATGAATTAGTAATCAGATATTTTTTCTTAAAACACTGTGAAAGAATTCAGTAAAGACACCTAGGGAAATTAAAATAAGTCATTTATTCCATCATAATTCAGAGAACTTAGGGGGAAATATTTTTCAAGGTTAGGGAAATAGAAGAATCCTGGGGAAGGAAAAGGGAGAAATATGTTTTAAGAAATTTAAAAAGTGGAAGTTAGAAGGAGAGCATCATTTTTTCTGAGCCACTTTGAAATTTTTTTCTTAGCATCCTGGTGTTAATATGGCTTTTAGGGCAGAATGCTAGATAGTCCCTTCCCCTTGCTGAAGTCTATGTACCTGTTCCAGGACGCTATCACTAAAGATTCCTTTTTCTTCTTGTCAACTGAACTATCATCTTTGGACCCTTGTCTTATCCCTGGGCTTGGGCAATAGTATATAAAGAAGGAAACATGTAGATTGGGATTCAATTGAAGAGCCATTACCCATGAGATGAGGCATCTTGAGCAAGACACAAATGAATTATAAGCCTCACTTTTCTCATCTGTATAATGGAGAAAACTTTTTTTTAACACTGTCATAAGGAAAATTGTGCCACTAACACAGTAGTCACTCAACCTTATGAATATTGATGTGCTTTGGCAAACTTCTTTCGGTCATATTCAGCTGAAGAGTTCAGAGCAAAGCAGAAACAGATTGGAACCAGACCTATAGCCCAGATCTATTTTCTGAGCCTGGTATGTGCTGCAGTCCAGGGTGTCACAGAATCAGATACAACTGAGCAACTGAACAGCAACAACAATAAAAACAGCTGTCTGTGGATTTTATGGTGGTAGATGATGAACAAAAAGGATCTCATGGTCAAGGAAAGCAAAAGTCAATCTAATGAAACCTTATACCTCAGACTGGGACTTGAACCCATGGTCTTTTTTTCTCTTTTTTTAATTGGAGGCTAATTACTTTCCAATTTGTAGTGGTTTTTGCCATACGTTGACATGAATCTGCCATGGGTGTACATGTGTTCTGCATCCAGAACCCCCCTCCCACTTTCCTCCCCATCCCATCCCTCAGAGTCATCCCAGTGCTCTGGCCCTGAACACCCTGTCTCATGCATTGAACCTGCACTGGCAATCTGTTTCATGGATGATAATATACATGTTTCAATGCTATTCTCTCAAATCATCTCAGCCTCACCTTCTCCTATAGAGTCCAAAAGACTGTTCTTTACATCAGTGTCTCTTTTGCTATTTCACATGTAGGGTCATCATTACCATCTTTCTAAATTCCATATATATGTGTAGTATACTGTATTGGTGTTTTCATTCTGGCTTACTTCACTCTGTATAATAGGCTCCAGTTTTCATCCACCTCATTAGAACTGATTCAAATGCATTCTTTTTAATGGCTGAGTAATATTCCATTGTATATATGTACCACAGCTTTCTTATCCACTCGTCTGCTGATGGATATCTAGGTTGCTTCCATGTCCTGGCTATTGTGCTGTGATGAACATTGGGGTACATGTTTCTCTTTCAATTCTGGTTTCCCCCAGCAGTGGGATTGCTGGGTCATATGGCAGTTCTATTTCCAGCTTTTTAAGGACTCTTCACACTGTTCTCCATAGTGGCTGTACTAGTTTGCATTCCCACCAGCAGTGTAAGAGGGTTTCCTTTTCTCCACACCCTTTCCAGCATTTATTGTTTGTAGACTTTTGGATAGCAGCCATTCTCACTGGCGTGAGATGGTACCTTATTGTGGTTTCGATTTGCATTTCTCTGATAATGAGTGATGTTGAGTGATGTTGAGCATCTTTTCATGTGTTTGTTAGCCCTCTGTATATCTTCTTTGGAGAAATGTCTATTTGGCTCTTTTTCCCATTTTTTTGATTGGGTCATTTATTTTTCTGGAATTGAGCTGCAGGAGCTGCTTGTGTATTTTGGAGATTAATTCTTTGTCAGTTGCTTTGTTTGCTATTATTTTCTCCCATTCTGAAGGCTGTCTTTCACCTTGTTTATAGTTTCTTTTGCTGTGCAGAAGCTTTTAATTTTAATTTTAATTAGGTCCCATTTGTTTATTTTTGCTTTTATTTCCATTACTCTGGGAGGTGGGTCATAGAGGATCCTGCTGTGATTTATGTCAGAGAGTGTTTTGCCTATGTTTTCCTCTAGGAGTTTTATAGTTTCTGGTCTTATGTTTATATCTTTAACCCATTTTGAGTTTATTTTTGTGTATGGTGTTGGGAAGTGTTCTAGTTTCATTCTTTTACAAGTGGTTGACCAGTTTTCCCAGCACCACTTGTTAAAGAGATTGTCTTTTCTCCATTGTATATTCTTGCCTCTTTTGTTAAAGATGAGGTGTCCATAGGTCCGTGGATTTATCTCTGGGCTTTCTATCTTGTTCTATTGATCTATATTTCTGTCTTTGTGCCAGTACCATACTGTCTTGATGACTGTAGCTTTGTTGTATAGTCGGAAGATGAAAGAAAAAAACCTACAATCCATGGTCTTTTGCTTAGAATCACTCACTTAGTGTCTGGACTTCCCAAGGATTAGGTTCTTTGTGTCTCAGAGCAGAAGGAATTCAGCAAGGGGAAAAGTGATTGGCAAGAAGTAGATTTATTAATATAGGGTGCTTGTGAAAGATGCAGGCTGAAAGGTGAAAAGGATCAGCCCTAAGGATTAACTGGGCTACATTTTTATACCTAAAGGAAAGTTTGGGAGGGAGAAGAGATTGCCTTCTTCCTCATTTGTTGAGTAGATACCAGGCTTATATCACTAACTCCTTTGTATCAGCCAGGAGAGTGTCTGACCCTATGAGGTCAAACTAGGAGTTTCATAGCAATTATTCAAATCAGCAGAAGTGTGGTAACATTATTTTTTTCACTTAATGACCTGAACTGTACAAAAAAGATCTTCACGACCAAGATAATCATGATAATGTGACCTAGAGCCAGACATCTTGGAATTTGAAGTCAAGTGGGCCTTAGAAACCATGACTACGAACAAAGCTAGTGGAGATGATGGAATTCCAGTTAAGCTATTTTAAATCTTGAAAGATGATGCTGTGAAAGTGCTGCACTCATTATGCCAGCAAATTTGGAAAACTCAGGCACAGGACTGGAAAAGGTCAGTCTTCATTCCAATCCCTAAGAAAGGCAATGCCAAAGAATGCTCAAACTACCACACAATCACACTCATCTCACACGCTAGTAAAGTCATGCTCAAAATTCTCCAAGCCAGGCTTCAGCAATATGTGAACTGTGAACTCCCAGATGTTCAAGCAGGTTTTAGAAAAGGCAGAGGAACCAGAGATCAAATTGCCAACCTCCGCTGGATCATGGAGAAAGCGAGAGAGTTCCAGAAAAACATCTATTACTGCTTCACTGACTATGCCAAAGACTTTGACTTTGTGGATCACAATAAACTGTGGAACATTCTGAAAGAGATGGGAATACCAGACCACCTGACCTGCCTCTTGAGAAACCTGTATGCAGGTCAGGAAGCAACAGTTAAAACTGGACATGGAACAACAGACTGGTTCCAAATAGGAAAAGGAGTACATCAAGGCTGTATATTGTCACCCTGCTTATTTAACTTCTATGCAGAGTACATCATGAGGAACGCTGGGCTGGAAGAAGCACAAGCTGGAATCAAGATTGCTGGGAGAAATATCAATAACCTCAGATATGCAGATGACACCACCCTTATGGCAGAAAGTGAAGAGGAACTCAAAAGCCTCTTGATGAAAGTGAAAGAGGAGAGTGAAAATGTTGGCTTGAAGCTCAACATTCAGAAAACGAAGATCATGGCATCTGGTCCCATCACTTCATGGGAAATAGATGGAAAAACAGTGGAAACAGGGTCAGACTTTATTTTTGGGGGCTCCAAAATCACTGCAGATGCTGATTGCAGCCATGAAATTAAAAGACGCTTACTCCTTGGAAGGAAGGTTATGACCAACCTAGATAGTATATTAAAAAGCAGAGACATTACTTTGCCAACCAAGGTCTGTCTAGTCAAGGCTATGGTTTTTCCTGTGGTCATGTATGGATGTGAGAGTTGGACTGTGAAGAAAGCTGATTGCCGAAGAATTGATGGTTTTGAACTGTGGTGCTGGAGAAGACTCTTGAGAGTCCCTTGGACTGCAAGGAGATCCAACCAGTCCATTCTAAAGGAGATCAATCCTGGGTGTTCATTGGAAGGACTTATGCTAAAGCTGAAACTGCAATACTTTGGCCACCTCATGCGATGAGTTGACTCACTGGAAAAGACTCTGATGCTGGGAAGGATTGAGGGCAGGAGGAGAAGGGGATGACAGAGAATGAGATGGCTGGATGGCATCACCGACTCTATGAACATGAGTTTGAGTGAACTCCGGGAGTTGGTGATGATGGACAGGGAGGCCTGGCGTGCTGTGATTCATGGCGTCCCAAAGAGCCGGTCACGACTGAGCGACTGAACTAAACTGAACTGAAGTGAATGACCTGGGGCATATCTCATGCTTTATAGTTAAGCAAGCCAGATTTGTTCTACTATGTTCCAATAGCTTTCTCGAGTGATTAATTTACAGTGGTCTCCCAAGGTTCCCTAGGTTTCATCTCTATTCTTAATCCCCTACTGGAACTTCTACAGCTACTTGTATGGCTATACTATTCTATCCCTATCACAAAGATTATAGTCATTATTGAGTCCACCTTAAGAAAGTTGAAGATATTAAGAGGAGACAGGAAACATCAGAATTCAGGTAATCAGAATGAACATGAACTAGATTTTGAAAAATAATTTACATAAGTATTGGAGGCCAGCTTTAGGTTTGGACTAAACCTAACACCAGAGAGGAGGACTAGTAACTCCAAAGCAATGAGATTTTAAGAAAGTTTAGCAGGTTTTCACATCAGAAGCCCAGAGAAGCCCCTGTATAAGACAGGCACACTGGATAGAGTGAGTCATGCTGTTTAGGGAGGCGGAGGTTGAGAGGGACACGACCATGAAAGTGGAGAGGCTAGCATAACTTTTTGGGTTCTCTAACAAAGACTCAAAAAAATCATAGTGCCTTAAGTTAAAATTTGCTCTTCTCTCACATTAAAGGCTGGGTCAGTGATCTAAGGTGATGAGGCAGTTCCAAAATCATCATGACACATGTTCTTTCTATCTGATTCTGCCAACTTTAAGATATATGTTTCATCTTAGACCGGAGACAGTGTCTTCAGCTTTCACCATCCCATCCCATCTATATTCATATTAAGGTTAGAACACTGAAGTTGAACACCTCATTTCCCTTCACATGGCACTGGACAGAACTGAATCACATGACCACACTGATGCTGAAAACTCAGCCTCTATGAACCCATGCTGAATTGAATCTCAGAGACAGAGTTCTGGTCAAAATAGAAAAGAATAACTTTATTGCTTTGCCAGGCAAAGTGGGACACAGCAGGCTCATGCCCCTCAAAACTGTGTCCCAACTAGGGGGATTTGGTGAGGAGTTTTATAGCAATGGTTCAAGGATGGGATTGTTGATAGGATCAGGGTATGTGCAGGACCTGCATCCCTTTAATCTGGCCTGATATTAATCTGATGAATGGTGGTTCTGGAAATCATCAAACTATGACCTGCTCTCTGGGATGAAGAGTACTTCATCATGTAGTTAACATATTCCATTTGTTGGTGGTTTTAGTTCTAAAGAAGTCAGAGATATTGTTATGTGTATCCCTTGAGGGGGAACCTGGACCCTGCCACAAGGCTGCACTATTGCTTCATGTCTGCTCCTCCCTTGTCTCTGCATGCCCTCTCTTCCCTGATTAGCAACTGTTTGAATCTGCCCTTTGGAACTTGTGTAAGTTCATGGAAGCTGGACTCGTATTTCTTGTATTCCCTACAAACAAGAAATGGGGAATACAGAAATGCTTCTGTGCCTCGAAGCCCCACAAGGTCCTACTTGGTTTCAGTTCCTCTGTAATAGGAAACCAGAAGCAGATAAAGTATGTTCAATAGTTAATGTTCAATATTCTATCTTGTATGGAAATGACGTGGATGTTCAGTAAATGTCCATCATTTAACTTTGTTGTTGTTGTTCAGTTGCTAAATTGTATCAGACTCTTTGTGATCCCATGGACTGCAGCAGGCCAGGTTCCTCTGTCCTCAACTATCTCCCAGAGTTGGCTCAAATTCATGTCCATTGTGTCAGTGATGCTATCTCACCATTTCATCCTCTGCTGCCCTCTTCTCCTTTTGCCTCCAATCTTTCCCAGCATCAAGGTCTTTTCCAATGAGTCAGCTCTTCACAACAGGTGGCCAAATTATTGGAGCTTCAGCAACAGTCCTTCCAATGAATATTCAAGGTTGACTTCCTTTAGGATTGACTGGTTTGATCTCCTTGCTGTCCAAGGGACTCTCAAGAATCTTCTCCAGCACCACAGTTCAAAAGCATCAATACTTTGGTGCTCAAGCTTCTTTATGATCCAATTCTCACATCTATACATGACTACTAGAAAAACCATAGCTTTGACTATAGGGACCTAATTTAACTTGGCCAAATCCTAAAGTTTCGAGTTACCCAAAGATTTTGAAAGTTATTTATAAGTACATTTACCATAGAATATAATTATTTCACCTAAACACTCATCTTACATCTATTTAATTCATTGTTATCAATAATTATGACATGAAAATTTTATCATGCCAACTTTTTTTCTTGCTGACAAATTTTGTAACAGAGATAAGATAACAGGTAGAATAAAAGTTTTATATTTAATGCAAATTACACTAAGAAATGCCTATTTTAATTAAACCAACAAATTTAAATTAGCTTTAATACTGAGCATTTTCCAAGATCATGTAAACTAGAAAAGCATTTGGGTTAGTTATCATTATATTTATGAGAACTTTAGAAATATTTAATTTATAAACACTTAATCCTAAACTGGTTTAAAATAGCTTTTTAGAAATTAGTTTTGGTGGTACCATCTAATGGTAGAAAAAATATTACAAATTTACAACATTAATATGTAGACATGTAGACTTACAGGCAGACACAAATAGAGATCTTATAGTTTTGTTATTGAAAGCAATTTAGTCATGTAATGGGTACTATAGTACAGAACTCACTAGTTTATAAAAGAATAGTGGATCCAATTTTTGTTCGGGCAGTTGGAAAAGGTTAAATTTATCTGTTCAAATGGCCAATTTTTTTTAAGCTAATATTTTCAAATAAGATTTTTTAAGATTTCTTATTTGCCCAGTTTCCAAATATCTCCCTTTTCTTTTCCCCCCTTTGATGAGAGGTTTCTCCCCAAAGTTTGCACTGTAAATAATGGTTCTTGGTTCCTAGAGAAAATGGAGGTAGAAAATCTATAGTACAAAGTCACAGATAATGTACTCATGTTTTCTCCAAGATAGCATGATAGAGTTTGGAGGCATATTTGCTTCTATCAAAGGTCTAGTGTAATTTAAAATTTCAAGTTCAGGACAATTCTGTTTCTAGCATCTCTATGTTGACAAAAATAGGAAAGCTTTGAGGATGGGCAAAAAGACAGGTGAACTTTAAACTACTTTCTAGAGCCACACGTCCAGCTTCCCAGAGATTTTTCAAGACAAAGTCCATTGGTTCCTGTTCCCCAAAGAACTGGATTACAGCCTGAATGATGAAGAGGTTGAACTGCTCTTCCATTGTGTCTCTCCCTCTGAGTGCATAGTTTTATTTTAACTTAGGAGAAAAGTTAAAAAAAAAATTCCTATCAGGCTCTTAATATCAGCAATAGTCAGGAGTTCAGTTGGACTGGTGGCCTCCTCAGCGTTTGGCCAAAGAGTAAAAGATATCTGAGGAGGATACCTGTAACCTTGGGGGAAGGATGGAGGGAATGGAAGAATTCTGCTCCTCAGCAAACCCACCAAAAATTCTGATACTATTCCTTATAATTAGGAAACTAGCAGGCCATATGATACAGGCAGAAAGAAAAGTTCAGTTTTGAACTCCTGGGACCCATAGTGTTGTGTCAGACCATGCCTTCTTAAAGGATATAAGTCAAAACCTTATCTGATATTATATTTCCACTAGTACTGAGCGGAATCCAACCAGTCTCCAAACTTTCAGTTCAGTTCAGTCGCTCAGTCGTGACTGAGTCTTTGAGACCCCATGAATCACAGCATGCCAGGCCTCCCTGTCCATCACCAACTCCCGGAGTTCACTCAAACTCATGTGCATCGAGTCGGTGATGCCATCCAGCCATCTCTCTCTGTTGTCCCCATCTCCTCCCACCCCCAATCCCTCGTAGCATCAGACTGTTTTCCAGTGAGTCAACTCATCGCTTGAGATGGCCAAAGTATTGGAGTTTCAGTTTAGCATCAGTCTTTCCAACGAACACCCAGGATTGATCTCCTCTAGAATGGACTGGTTGGATCTCCTTGCAGTCCAAGGGACTCTCAAGAGTCTTCTCCAGCACCACAGTTCAAAACCATCAATTCTTAGGTGATCAGCTTTCTTCACAGTCCAACTCTCACATCTATACATGACCACGGGAAAAACCATAGCCTTGACTAGACGGACCTTGGTTGGCAAAGTAATGTCTCTGCTTTTTAATATACTATCTAGGTTGGTCATAACTTTCCTTCCAAGGAGTAAGCGTCTTAATTTCCTGGCTGTAATCAGCATCTGCAGTGATTTTGGAGCCCCAAAAAATAAAGTCTGACACTGTTTCCCCATCTATTTCCCATGAAGTGATGGGACCAGATGCTCCAAACTTTGAACTCCACCAAATCTCCTGAATTTTTTTCCTTACTCTATTAAGTGACAGCAAAGCTCATTTGTAAAATACATGTTATATTTTTGAAATTACAAAATCAACTAGCAAAGAAAGCTATAGATTTTTTAAGAAATTACATGTTTTTTATTTGATAGTAAAAAGAAAAGTAAAACTAAATGCTTAAAAATCTCAACAAATGAAAGTAATGATTTAATAAGGGCTTCTCATGTAGCAGTAGTGGTAAAGAATCCTCTTGCCAATGTAGGAGACTCAGGTTCAATCCCTGGGTCAAGAAGATTCCCTGGAGAAGGAAATGGCAACTCACTCCAGTATTTTTGCCTGGAAAATCCCATGGACAGAGGAGCCTGGTGGGCTACAGTCCATGGAATTGCAAAAAGCAGGACACGATTGTACACACACACACACACACACCTTATTAGCCACATTTTACTAATTTTACTTTGTCAGTGAGACCTGAAAACATGCCAGGATCCCAGGGCTAGTAAGTGGTAAAATTCAGTTCAGTTCATTCGCTCAGTTGTGTATGACTCTTTACAACTCCGTGGACTGCAGCATGCCAGGCTTCCCTATCCATCACCAACTCCCAGAGCTTGCTCAGAATCATGTCCATTGAGTTGGTGATGCCATCCAACCATCTCTCGTCCCTTTTCTTCCTGCCTTCAATGTTTCTAAGCATCAGAGTCTTTTCAAATGAGTCAATTCTTCACATCAGGTGGCCAAAGTATTGGAGTTTCAGCTTCAGCATCAATGCCTCCAATGAATATTCAGGACTGATTTCCTTTAGGATGGACTGGTTGGATCTCCTTGCAATCCAAGGGACTCTCAAGAATCTTCTCCAACACCACAGTTCAAAAGTATCAATTCTTCGGTGCTCAGCTTTCTTTATAGTCCAACTCTCACATCCATACAAAAACTGTAGCTTGACTAGATGGACCTTCATTGGCAAAGTAATGTCTCTCCTTTTTAATATGCTATATTTGTCATAGCTTTTCTTCCAAGGAGCGTCTTTTAATTTCATGTCTGAAGTCACCATCTGCAGTGATTTTGGAGTCCAAGAAAATAAAGTCTCTTACTGTTTCCATTGTTTCCCCGTCTATTTGCCTTGAAGTGATGGGACCAGTTGCCATGATCTCAGTTTTTTGAATGTTGAGTTTTAAGTCAGCTTTTTCCCTCTCCTCTTTCACTTTCATCAAGAGTCTCTTCGGTCCCTCTTTGCTTTCTGCCATAAGGGTGGTGTCATCTGTATATCTGAGGTTACTGATATTTCTCCCGGCAGTCTTGATTTCAGCTTTTGCTTCATCCAGCCCGGCATTTCGCATGATGTACTCTGCATATAATTTAAATAAGCAGGGTGACAATATACAGCCTTGACATACTCCTTTCCCAATTTAGAACCAGTCTATTGTTCCATGTCCGGTTCTAACTGTCACTTTTTGACCTGCATACAGATTTCGCAGGAGTTTGGGCTGAGAGTGTAACAAAAACAAGCAGCTGAAATGACCTGTGGCCCGTGTCCCCTGGGAGCTCTGCACTGGGTAGAGAGGAGCAGACCATGCAGACCCTGAAACGGTGCCACAGTCATCGGAAATCCTATTAGAGGAAGCAGGTCACTGGTGGGTGTAATTGGCCTTTTGTGAAGCTGTGGGAGTGGGAAATGAACCTCAGAGAAGTGATAGAGAAATAACAGAAACTTCCATAGAACCTGCTGTGCAGTTCAAAGAGATAATATGGGGTGATGCGGAAAAAGCTAGATTTGGAGCCAGAGGGACCTGGATATGAATCATGGCACCAGCACTCACTCTCAGTGCAGCTCTGGGCAGGAATGTTGATCCTTCAGCTTTATTTATCTGTCTTCTCTAAACCAAGATAGCCATCATCAGTATGACTAGGGGTGTGAATGTGAAGTGATTTAGCACAGAGCAGGCACTCAGGTAATGGAGTACATTAATATTATTTAGTGTTGTTTTCCTGCAACAGGAAAATCTAGAGGTATCAGGTTTATCACTCAGGTGCAAAAGTGTTGAGGAGACTCCAGAGCCATCAGTCCTTGAAAACTGGGAATTGTCTTCATCCCTTGAAAGTGATGATGCTGTGTACATTTTCTATTTTGTTTCCAAAGCTACATCAAGTAAAATAATCATTGTTTGCTCCACAAACATGGATTGAGATGCCTGTATGTCCTGGTCATTAGACTGGGCTCTGCAGTTTGAACAAACATGAGCTAGACAAAATAACATATAAATGCCCTGAGAAAACCATTGTTAGCAGAGACAGGAGATAGTTGAACCAAGAGGTGCAGTCAGAGTAGGTTTTCAATGGTGGAGCAAGTGAGTTGCTGGAATTTAAAGCATGGCTAGGCTTTTGAGTTACTGAAAGAAACCCAGCACATTTAAAGGCATGAAAAAGTATAGAATAAATGTAGGAGATTGTTGGTTGAAATCTGAATTGATAGAAACAAAAGAACTATAGGTTAATGCTGAACTGTGGCAAATCTTGCATTCCCCAGGCTGTGTTTTTTAGGAGGTAGAACTAGTGCATCACTGGAGCTGTGTTTGGAAAGAATTAATCTGGCAGTAGCATGAAAGAGCTGTGGCCACCCATGTGTGCAAATGCCACATTAGACAAAATCAGTATGCAGACTGGACTTTTTTCTTTTCTGTTTGCTTGTTTTTCCCTGTAGCATGGTGCTCTGAATTGTACTTTATGGCAGATTGGATCGCCCAGGAACTACAGGGAAAGTCAGCACTCTGCCTTAGGCCTTCTTAGGAAGATGCGCACTGGGGTGGATATTTCTTGTCACTTCACCATAAGGTTTGGTGTTTGCCTGGCAGAAAGAAACTGTCTGCCCGGGTTGCTAATCCCCCAGGAAAAGAGAATAACAAGGCAGAAGAGCTCCAGGTCTGCTGTAACCCTAGGCAGTAATTCTGTCTCATTACCCCTTCAGTGGAACAGTCAACAAAAATTAGCAAGACTTGCCCTCCACTGGATGTCATCTATTCCACCTTGCTCCTTGTTCTTCTGTTTCACACAACTGAAGACTCCAAAGATAAGAGTGATCAATGGGCAGGCAGAACTGAGGTGTCTGTCCTATTTAAAATAAAATCATGTCTCTGTTTTGGAATGAACTCCAAAAGGGGACTCATCTCAACCACAAATCTTTCTAAGTATTCTATGCAAAGAATCTTGAAGAGCAAAAGGAATCTAGGATAACTTTTCTGTCCACAAAAAGATTAAGGCTTAATTTAGGAAAACGATGTGTACCTGAATAATGATGATATAGACAGTGTTTAACAAATTCCTGTGGGTTACACCTAACAGGAGTTTAGAGGATCAAGGCTTCACTTATTGATGGTCCTGAATACAGAAGGAGAAAGAATATGGAGAAGATAGTATTTTAAACTTTTGACAGCTCATAGGAGGCAGTATGAGAGATTTTACAGTCAGAATTGCCTGGATATAACTTTGCCTCTAACATTGCTACTAGCAACGTGAACCTGGAAAGTTATTTAATTCCTCTGGCCTGCATCTAAAATTTGGGATGTTAACTACAAATTGGCACTTACCAAGAGCATTGCCAATGACTGAAGAACAAAGGCATTTGCCATCTGCCTCTATGGAGATTGAACCCCATGCTGCTATAGCTGTTGACCTTCAACAATCCCTGAGGGAGTTCAGGGTGGAGTGAGGCACTCTGTGCTCCAGGGAATCTGGTGGGACAGGTCTTTAAACAGTTGGATGTTTTTAGGAACAGATTTTATGATCTCAATCCTTGCATCTCCTCATGTCTAGAGAAGCACTGAATCCCTTCACGGTGACAACAGATCCTCATGACTAACAAAAGTCTTTTTCTGGGTGCTTCATGGCACTGAACTCCCCCTTCACCAAAACCTTATATATTGACTTTCCCCCACTGCCACTTTGGAGCAGTCTCTCAGAGCTATTTGAGATGCTGGCTCCTGGGCTGCAGTCCTCATTTTGCCCAAATAAAACTTAACTCACAACTCTCAAGTTGTACATCTTTTTTTAGTTGACAGTTATGGTGACCGACAAAGGGACCTTGAGTGGACTTCTTTCCTTCGACTGGACTCCACGAGGAACCGGAGTTTTGGTACCAGCAGCGGCCCCTTGTGCCCATCCGCCTCCTCGGGGAGTGCAGACGAATTTGGGTAAGTCTCTCCTGGTTCTTGAATCTCCCATATTGGTTGAGATTCTGAGTTTTATTTGGCAGTGGAGCAGGTTACCTGCCCTCTCCCAGTAGGAAAGATACTGGGGGCAGGTGAAACATCCAGGGCATACTCACTCATGGTCTAGACACTAAGTGGGGCTTGGTTGAAAGATACTGAGAAATTCCCACCCAGGCAAAAGATACTGGGTGGGGAGCTGGCTGAAAAATGCCAGAATTGCCCACCCAGTGGAAAGGTACTGGGTAGGGAGGCTAGATTGGAAAAATATTGAGGAATACCCGGAGCTTAGCTGAAAGATGCTGAGGTTGCTCCATTGTAGGGGACTGCATGGTCTTGGCTGAGTGGTTAAGTAAGAGGCTGATCTGACACTTTTCCTCAATTTGATTGCCATTAAAGAATTTGTCAGGATAAAAGTGAGGAAAATAAATGGGAGCTTTGCTCTGAAGAAAAGGGACAAGACTCCTCCCGGCCAGTTTCCGTTTTCTCAGGTAACTGAGAAATTTACAGGAGTGGTGGAGGCCTAGTCCTCATACCGTGCAGTAGTCCCATAGGGAAACCCACTCATTAATTAAAATACTTGTTCATCCAGGGTTGCACATAAGAACTGGCTATTCAGCAACCTGAGCAGGCAGGGTGCTCTTAGATTGCTGGAGGCGGAATCTGAGACGCGTAAGATGAGCTGAAACAGCTGTGGGGTGACTCCTGGAGGAGTTAAGCTCACAAGCAGCACATGGGCCCACCACGCAAGTTTACTAGTGATTTTTATCCCTGACAAATTCAGCTTAAAATGGGAGGCAGAATCTCTTAAAAACGGAAACAAAGGGGTGTCAGAAAGCCAGCCTCTAACGCGCTAGCCAGATTCGTGTACAATACATACATAGGTCATACTTACAAGTATCTAGTTAATTGGAGAAATTATACTAAAAGAGATCTCAACCTAAAATGGCCAAATTGGGGTTCTTTTGATATTTCAAAATTGATATTATTTTTATGAGCACAATTAGGAAAGGCCAGCCGTGATTACTTTGACTGGTATCCAGAAACTTCTAAAAGAGGAAATGATAGAGTAACTTCTTCATACAAGAAATTGCTTGAAACTATCAGAACTAAAATGACTGATAGCACTTTGCCAGGACACAGGCCTAGTGGAACTTGGAAATCATGTTTGGCATTTATGCCATTTGGCTTTTGATTTGGGGGCATCACTTTACCATATTTTGGGGGCACTCTTGCCACTTGGCTTTTGATTTCTAGGCATCTCTTTGCCTTTTATTTCATCTGGAGTGTGACTCCTGGCTGGTGAAGTTCTGGTTCAGTTTGGTTTGTGGGTTTGGTTTGAGTGCACAGATATGTGGTACAAACTGTTCAAGCTAATATGTGAATTGCTCACTCTAAGTTTCCACAACCCAACTGGGAACCCCTTGTGAAAATTTTTTAAATGACTGGTCAATCTATAGCTATAATCCAATGACAAGAAAAATGGCCTAAAAATAATAGATCTTTATTGGCATAGGATAGGAAAATGGACTGAAGTTCCCCTCTGTCCAGGACTTCCTCCTGTAATCAACAGCCAGAGGCTGATCAAACTAAGACCCCTACTTCCCCAGAGGGACAACACCTACTAGTACCAATCTCCCATTGTTATCAGGGCCAATTTGAACCCTATCTGGTCTAAATTCTGGCTATAAAACTCTGACAATACAAAAATAAAATTTTTGAAAATGTGGTCACAATATTCTTTAGACTCCAGAGAAAACTTGCAGGAAAAAATTATCTCTTTAAAAATTCTTGCCCTGAGAAAATAACTCCTCCTATACGGAGCTCCCTGGATCACTTATCTAGACCATCTCTAATTTCTAAAACCAAAAGGAAAAAATAGGGGGAACAAAGCCTTTAAAAATTTTATTCCAACCATTGTCAACAACTAGTGAGTTTTGTATTGTGATATCTAATTCATAACTAAGTTTGGAAAACAGAGCAATAGGATCTCTTGTGTCTATCTGGATATATGTATGTCTCAGGGTGAGTCTTTGTGGGTTTTTTTTTTTTTTTTGGTATTTTTTTTTATAATATTGCTGATTGCTGATATCTATTTGTAAATGAGCTCGAATTGAATTGGTCTTTCAAAAAAGTAAACACTTACAAATCAAATAATTCTAAATACAAGAGAAATTAACATAAATGAATTTCAGGTTCACATGAACTTGGAAATATTCAGTATTAAATACCTGATATTAATGTTTGTTTGTTGATCTAAATAATGTAGGCATGTCTAAGAGTAATTAACAGTAAGCAAAGTATTTTCATTGTACCTCGAACTAACTAACTAACTAGGTGTAATGTAAGTTCAGTTCAGTTCTGTTCAGTCGCTCAGTCATGTCCGACTCTTTGCAACCCCATGGACTGCAGTACGCCAGGCCTCCCTGTCCATCACCAACTCCTGGAGTTTACCCAAACTCAAGTCCATTGAGTCAGTGATGCCATCCAACCATCTCATCCTCTATCATCCCCTTCTCCTCCTGCCTTCAATCTTTCCCAGCATCAGGGTCTTTTCACATGAGTCAGTTCTTCACATCAAGTGGCCAGCGTATTGGATGTTTCAGCTTCAACATCAGTCCTTCCAATGAATATTCAGGACTGATTGCCCCCAGGATGAACTGGTTGGATCTCCTTACAGGCCAAGGGACTCTCAAGAGTCTTCCCCAATACCACAGTTCAAAAGCATCAATTCTTCAATGCTCAGCTTTCTTTCAACTCTCACATCCATACATGACTACTGGAAAAAACATAGCCTTGACTAGATGGACATTTGTTGGCAAAGTAATGTCTCTGCTTTTTAATATGTCTAGGTTGGTCATAACTTTCCTTCCAAAGAGTAAGCATCTTTTAATTTCATGGCTGCAGTCACCATCAGCAGTGATTTTGGAGCCCCCCAAAATAAACACTGTGACTGTTTCCACTGTTTCCCCATCTATTTCCCATGAAGTGATGGAACCAGATGCCATGATCTTAGTTTTCTGAATGTTGAGTTTTAAGCCAACTTTTTCACTCTCCTCTTTCACTTTCATCAAGAGACTCTTTAGTTCTTCTTCACTTTCTGCCCTAAGGGTGGTGTCATCTGCATATCTGAGGTTATTGATATTTCTCTTGGCAATCTTGATTCCAGCTTGTGCTTCTTCCAGCCCAGCGTTCCTCATGATGTACTCTGCATATAAGTTAAATAAGCAGGGTGACAATATACAACCTTGACGCACTCCTTTTCCTATTTGGAACCAGTCTGTTGTTCCATCTCCAGTTCTGACTGTTGCTTCCTGACCTGCATACAGGTTTCTCAAGAGGCAGGTCAGGTGGTCTGGTATTCCCATCTCTTTCAGAATTTTCCACAGTTTACTGTGATCCACACAGTCAAAGGCTTTGGCATAGTCAATAAAGCAGAAATAGATGTTTTTCTGGAACTCTCTTGCTTTTTCCATGATCCAGCGGATGTTGGCAACTTGATCTCTGGTTCCTCTGCATTTTCTAAAACCAGCTTGAACATCTGGTAGTTCGTGGTTCAGGTACTGTTGAAGACTGGCTTGGAGAATCCTGAGCATTACTTTACTAGTGTGTGAGATCAGTACAATTGCGCAGTAGTTTGAGCATTCTTTGGCATTGCCTTACTTTGGGATTGGAATGAAAACTGGCCTTTTCCAGTCCTGTGTCCACTGCTGAGTATTCCAAATTTGCTGGCATATTTAGTGCAGCACTTTCACAGCATCATCTTTCAGAATTTGAAATAGCTCAACTGGAATTCCATTGCCTCCACTAGCTTTGTTCATAGTGATACTTCCTAAAGCCCACTTGACTTCACATTCCAGGATGTCTGGCTCTAGGTGAGTGATCACACCATCATGGTTATCTGAGTCCTGAAGATCTTTTCTGTATAGTTCTTCTGAGTATTCTTGCCACCTCTTCTTAATATCTTCTGCTTCTGTTAGGTCCATTCCATTTCTGTCCTTTATTGAGCCCATCTTTGCATGAAAATGTTCCCTTTGTATCTCTAATTTTCTTGAAGAGATCTCTAGTCTTTCCCATTCTATTGTTTTCCTCTATTTCATTGCATTGGTCACCGAGAAAATTTTTCTTATCTCTCCTTGCTATTCTCTGGAACTCCGCATTGAAATGGGTTTATCTTTCCTTTCCTGCTTTGTTTTTTGCTTCTCTTCTTTTCACAGCTATTTGTAAGGCCTCCTCAGACAGCCATTTTGCTTTATTGCATTTCTTTTCCATGGGGATGGTCTTGGTCCGTCTCTCCTGTACAATGTCACGAACCTCCGTCCAGAGTTCATCAGGCACTCTATCTATCAGATCTAGTCCCTTAAATCTATTTCTTACTTCCACTGTATAATCATAAGGGATTTGATTTAGGTCATATCTGAATAGTCTAGTGGTTTTCCCTACTTTCTTCAATTTAAGTCTGAATTTGGCAATAAGGAGTTCATGATCTGAGCCACAGTCAGCTCCTGGTCTTGTTTTTGCTGACTGTATAGAGCTTCTCCATCTTTGGCTGCAAAGAATATAATCAATCTGATTTTGGTGTTGACCATCTGGTGATGTCCATGTGTAGAGTCCTCTCTTGTGTTGTCGGAAGAGGGTGTTTGCTATGACCAGTGCGTTCTCTTGGCAAAACTCTATTAGCCTTTGCCCTGCTTCATTCTGTGCTCCAAGGCCAAATTTGCCTGTTACTCCAGGTGTTTCTTGACTTCCTACTTTTGCATTCCAGTCCCCTGTAATGAAAAGGACATCATTTTGGGGTGTTAGTTCTAAAAGGTCTTGTAGGTCTTCATAGAACCGTTCAACTTCGGCTTCTTCAGCATTACTGGTTGGGACATAGACTTGGATTACTATAATATTGAATGGTTTGCCTTGGAAATGAACAGAGATCATTCTGTCATTTTTGAGATTGCATCCAAGTACTGCATTTCGGACTCTTTTGTTGACCATGATGGCTACTCCATTTCTTCTAAGGGATTCCTGCCCACAGTAGTAGATATAATGGTCATCTGAGTTAAATTCACCCATTCCAGTCCATTTTAGTTCACTGATTCCTAGAATGTCGACGTTCACTCTTGTCATCTCCTGTTTGACCACTTCCAATCTGCCTTGATTCATGGACCTAACATTCCAGGTTCCTATGCAATATTGCTGTTTACAGCATTAGACCTTGCCTCTATCACCAGTCACATCCACAACTGGGTATTTGTTTCACTTTGGCTCCGTCCCTTCATTCTTTCTGGAGTTATTTCTCCACTGATTTCCAGTAGCATGTTAAATCATACTAAAAATGATCAACCTGGTAATTATGAGACAAGGCTGGGTGCTTCATAAACTATGCCTATTATTACCCTTAGAGTAATCGGTATGGAACTCAGTGGATTTGTGGCTCTTATCTATGGCCTTGACATCTACAGCGATGGATACGAAGGTGTAACCTGGAATTCTCATGAATTTAAGGTCATATATGTTAACAAATTAGAGGTAACCCCAACCAGTCTACCATTGATATGATCCCAGTGGGTCAAAGATCTAAATTCTACTGGTATGACCATTTAGCAGCTTGTGTGTGTGTGTGTGTGTGTGTGTACGCATGCACATGCACACGCACCTTCAATGGGGTTGGAGGATATAATTGACCATATCTAAGCCTTAACAACTTTCATAATCTTTAAATGATAGTAATCAGGCTATTAGCCTATTGAATTCTGAGATCTCTATGATGAGAAAGGCAGTGCTACACAACTGCAAGGCCCTTGACATCTTACAGCATCTCAGGGAGATATCTGTGCTACAGTTCAAACTGAATGCTATATTTTCATACCTGATAAATCCTTTAATTTAACACATTGATGAACCACATGAAAAATCAGATTTCTGCTTTAAGTCACCCATTCCCTAGTCTTGACAATCTTTTAAAAAAACTGGTTTGGTGTGGGAGACTCATGGCTAAAATATTTACTTTTAATTCAACTAATGTTATTAACTATACGTGGTATAGTATTTTGTTTGTTTCACATGATTATTATGTCTTGTATTACCAAGGGTATGACTGAGAGTCCAATGAAAATGATGACTAGACTTGAAGCAGTTAATCAAGTGTATCGCTCGATATATGATAAATGGTTGTAACAGTGTAACTCTAGGTATAAAAAGATGCAACAAGAAGGAATACTTTCCTGGACCATAACTATAAGACAGGTGTCCAGAGATCTTTGACTATTAAGACCTAGTCCAGTTAATAGCACATTGAGTGTCTTATCAACAAAAACCTTCTTCAGAACGGGAAATGAGCTTTCTTAGCAACGCAGGACAAAATGATCATGAAATGCCCCCCAAAGTATGGTCAGATTTATGACCACAAGCGGACTGTGTCAACTATAAATTTGCACTTACCAAGAGCATTGCCAATGACTGAAGAACAAAGGTATTTGCCATCTGCCTCTATGGAGATTGAACCCCATGCTGCTATAGCTGTTGACCTTCAACAATCCCTGAGGGAGTTCAGGGTGGAGTGAGGCACTCTGTGCTCCAGGGAATCTGGTGGGACAGGTCTTTAAACAGTTGGATGTTTTTAGGAACAGATTTTATGATCTCAATCCTTGCATCTCCTCATATCTAGAGAAGCACTGAATCCCTTCACGGTGACAACAGATCCTCATGACTAACAAAAACCTCTTGTAAAATGAGTGCTTCATGGCACTGAACTCCCCCTTCACTAAAACCTTATATATTGACTTTCCCCCACTGCCTCTTTGGAGCAGTCTCTCAGAGCTAATTGAGATGCTTGTTCCTGGGGTGCAATCCTCATTTTGACCCAAGTAAAACTTAACTCACAACTCTCAAGTTGTACGTCTCTTTTATAGGCAACAGGGGATATCAGTCACCCATCTTGTAGGATTCATGTGAGGATCCAAAGAAACAATACATGTAAAATGCACTTAAGGATATACTTGGCCTTTAGTAAATATTGAATTAACGTGAATAGCTGTGATTTTACTTTATTATTGTTGTTGGGAAAAGTTCCACAAATAAGAACTATTTCAGAAACTAGATTCACAGTCGTATTAACTACTTAAGTGGTCTTTGGAAGTCCTGAGGGACCCAAATTGTCCTGGGCAACCCAGGTGCTAGTGGATCCCCTGAGATTAACAGGATCTAACATTTTGAGGTTGTCCTCTGCCTACCAGAAAGTTCCACCACTAAACAGCTGTGAAGCCTCAGGCAAATTACATACACACAGCCCAGGGCTTTAATTACTCTTATCTTAAATGAAGAGAAATAGACCCTAAGACTCATGGTGGAGACTGTTGACAAGTGGAAGGATTTGAGATTATCAAACTCAACCCTTCATTTGGCAGATGAGAAAACTGAAAGCCAGTTAATTTAAACAATTAATTTGTGACCTCCTGGCTCCTGATTCAGGTTTTTGTTCATTATTTCTTCAGGGGCCAAGATTGAAAGGCTGGGCTTCATCTACCCAAAAGCACCAGTTAGAAAGTCTTAATAATCCAGGTTGTAAGCGTGATTTAAAATAATCAAGTTATAAAGTAAATCCTCAGTTATAAAATCTACCAGGATCATGGATTGTGGGAAATCACAAATTCTTACAGGAAAAAGAGCAGACCTCTAGATTTTATTTTTCTCTCCAGTGATGTTTTATCAGTGAGGACTCTTATAAACCCAGTGTCACATGGCTAAGGGTCTGCAGAACCATACATAGAACCCAACTCTTCTGCCTTCTCATCAAGAGTTCTTGCCACTATGTCTCTTCCCTTTAGAATAACAGATTCTGAAAACAGGAAAAAGATGGTAGCTGGAAAATATGTTTATGAAGTTTCATTGCCTTAGCAACGGCATGTCAAATTCAAGTGCTATGAGTCACCTGGTGATCCAGATCCCTGCAAAATCTTATTTTTTAGGGAGAAATTGTCAAATACAGGCAGCTGTATGCCTTAATGAGAAAGTCATCTCTTCTTTTTAATGGAAGAAAGGGCAGTAATGCTGGCTAATGCTTGAATGGCACACTATAGCTCTCATGTTTATTTAGGGCTTGCAACTGAAATCATTGTACATATATCACTTTCAATATAGCATAAAATTAAAAACTTGATCTATGGGCATGCAGTATGTTTTAGGATGAAGACTGGGTTTCAGTCACCTCAAAATTACTCCTGGTGTCTTCCCTGAGATCTATTGTTTTATGTTATCTCTTATTCTGTAGCCATATGGATTTGCCACACTTAGCAAAGAAAGTTGGTTTCCTACAGATTTTATTCTGTTTTGTAGAATCAAGAGAATAGTTTTGTGCTTGGAAGCATGAATGCATACCCTCAGAATTTTAAATGATACAGAATTTATTTTTAGTCATATGCCCCCACCTGAAAGGTTTATGGTGTTAAACATTGATATTCCTTGAAAAGTTATGCCCAAGGCATATTGCTTCTTCTTTCCAAGCTAGGAATCGAAACATCTGTGAAGCTTACTGAAAATTTACCAGATCTCAAATCAGAGTCCATATCTCTTATTCAGTAACTAAGAGAAATAGATTTATTCAATCAACCTCCAATATTTATTTGCATTGCATTATTATGGCTACTCTGATGACATTGGACTGTACAAGATGCAATTCTTTGGCTCCAATTGTGTTTTAAGATGTTGTTACTGAGTACCTATGGGGTGACAGGAATCACATTACTAAGACTCAGGGCTTACCTTCAGAGCCCATTCATAGTCTATCTGTGGAAATAAACTCATGAAAGAAACTCTCAGGCATTGTAATACAATATGGTAAGGTCTATAGAAGATATTAACACATTTGTTCTGCAGGTTTGGAAGCAATGACCTAACAGAATGTGAGAACAACAGGCAAACCTTCCTGAAGGAGGTGAATCCTGAGCTGGAGCTTGTAGGAGGAGGAGAACTTTTGCCAGATGTCAAAAGTGAAGGAAAGCTGTCCCAGACAAAGGGACTAGGATAATTAAATGCAAGATGACTTCTAAAAATTAAGCATTGTTAGAATAAATGTTTGAAGTACAGAACAGTTAGGACCATGATCATCAAGGACTAATACCCCTTCCCCTTCCTAAGGAGCTCAACTCTGCCTTACTAAAGTTCCTTTCCAACCTGAGTGTCTAATACAGATTTATAGATCACTCGATTCAAGGTAGTTATAGTCATCGTAGTTATTAGAGACCTCCACTGAATCATACTTCTGAGTATTCACACCACGTGGAAATTCATACCCCATGTGTTTTTCTCATGTTAAATCTGGATTTGCCCTGTAACTCTCTTTCCCTTACAGAATTTGTTAAAAAGTAATGCATTTTAGTTCTGGGGTTAAGACTTAATAAGCCTTGGATTTCTTGACAATGTTGATGTTCCTTGTGAAAAAAACCATGACCCTACAGAAAGATAATGTGAGGAGGCTGGACATATAGAGAGCGAGATGACATGAAGACAAAGGAACTGTGCCAGTATGCCCCAGCACACCACCAGATGAATGTATCCACACCAATGACCTGCAGCAAGCTCAGCAGGAGAACTGCTCAGCTGAGCCTAGTCCATGTTTCAATATCAGAACAAAATAAAGTTTGTTGGATTAATCCTCTAAGATTTGGGATTCTTTGTTACACAGCAATAGATAACTGAAACGGAAATGTATTTACAAAGTCATATGACTCCTGTAGACACTGAGTGGTCTGAAAGATGTCTGTGAGCTGGATAGATTATTACCCTCCCATTACCACTTTAATCTACCAATGTGTAGATCAAAGATAATGTTGTCCTGCTGAGGATTCAGTACGAAGTAGAATCCTTCTAAATGCAAAGGCAAGACTTAATTTTGCCTGATGTCCAAGTACTGAAATGAGAGTTAAACATCATTTAAATCACATAGACTTTATGAATAGAGAGAGCTTTCCATGAAGTAGCCAGTGTGTGCACACATCTAAAGAACCACAAAGGGATTATGGATGGAAATACTGAAGTGAGTTCTGCAGTACTTTCAGAGGATGAGCAGAAGGGAAATGAAAGCAGTCTGAACTGACCGTGAGAATTAGGCATTTGTCCAGTTGCACTACCATCTGATACGTCCACTTATGGGCTTCCCAGGTGGCTCCATAAAGAACCCACCTGCTAATGCAGGAGACACGGAAGAGATGCAGATTTGATCCCTGGGTCAGGAAGATTCCCCTGGAGGAGGGCCTAGTAACCCACTCCAGTATTCTTGCTTGGAGAATCCCATGGACAGAGGAGCCTGTCAGGCTACAGTTCATGGGGTTGCAAAGAGTTGGATGCTACTGAAGCGAATGAGCATGCACGGCACGCATATCAATTTATGCTGAGAGTTCTATTGATTAAAAGCAAAGTGAAAACAGAAAGGGAGAACAGTAACTCCAAAGAGCAAAGAGATTAAGTCTATTATGAAGAAATATGCTGACCTTATTTTTAGTTAGAATTAGTAGCCACTGTACTCTGTTGAGTTTTTACTAGACTGTGACTTATTTATAGTTGAAATTAAAACCTTTTCTTCTATTTTGGGGGCTTCCCTGGTGGCTCAGACAGTAAAGAATCTGCCTGCAGTGTGGGAGAACCAGGTTCAATTCCTGGATCAGGAAGATCCCCAGGAGAAGAAAATGGCAACCCAATCCAGTATTCTTGCCTGGGAAATCCCATGGACAGACGGGCCTGGTGGGCTACAGTCCACAGGTCACAAAGAGTTGGACTCCACTGAGCAACTAACACTTTCACTTTTGGCTTGTAGCACACTACCCAGTACATGTAGGTGTGTTCATGATCAGTTCAGTTCAGTCACTCAGTCTTGTGCCACTCTTTGCAACCCCATGAAATGCAGTATGCCAGACCTCCCTGTCCATCACCAGTTCCCGGAGTTTACCCAAGCTCATGTCCATTGAATCGGTGATGCCACCCTACCATCTCATCCTCTGATGTCCCCTTCTCCTCCTGCCTTCAGTCTTTCCTAACATCAGGGTCTTTTCAAATGAGTCAGCTCTTCTCATCAGGTGGCCAAAGTATTGAAGTTTCAGCCTCAACATCAATCCTTCCAATGAACACTCAGGACCGATCTCCTTTAGGATGGACTGGTTGGATCTCCTTGCAGTCCAAGGGACTCTCAAGAGTCTTCTCCAGCACCACAGTTCAAAAGCTGAGTTCAGGACTCAGCTTTCTTTATAGTCCAACTCTCACATCCATACATGACCACTGGAAAAACCATAACCTTGACTAGACGGACCTTTGTTGGCAAAGTAATGTCTCCACTTTTTAATATGCTGTGTCGGTTGGTCATAACTTTTCTTCCAAGGAGCAAGCATCTTTTAATATCATGGCTGCAGTCACCATCAGCAGCAATTTTGGGGCCCAAAAAAATAGTCTGTCACTGTTTCCACTGTTTCCCAATCTATTTGCCATGAAGTGCTGGCACCAGATGACATGATCTTAGTCTTCTGAATGTTGAGTTTTAAGCCAACTTTTTCACTCTCCTCTTTCACTTTCATCAAGAGGCTCTTTAGTTCTTCTTCACTTTCTGCCATCAGGGTGGTGTCATCTGCATATCTGAGGTTATTGACATTTCTCCCGGCAATCTTGATTCCAGCTTGTAGTTATCCAGCCCAGCGTTTCTCATTACATATTCTGCATATAAGTTAAATTAACAGGGTGACAATATATAGCCTTGATGTACTCCTTTTCGTATTTGGAACCAATCTGTTGTTCCATGTCCAGTTCTAACTGTTGCTTCCTGACCTGCATACAGATTTCTCAAGAGGCAGGTCAGGTAGTCTGGTATTCCCACCTCTTTCAGAATTTTCCACAGTTAATTGTGATCCACACAGTCAAAGGCTTTGGCATAGTCAATAAAGCAGAAATAGATGTTTTTCTGGAACTCTCTTGCTTTTTCGATGATCCAACAGATGTTGGCAATTTGATCTCTGGTTCCTCTGCCTCTTCTAAAACCAGCTTGAACATCTAGAAGTTCACGTATAGTTGAAGCCTGGCTTGGAGAATTTAGAGCGTTACTTTACTAGTGTGTGACATGAGTACAATTGTGCAGCAGTCTGAGCATTCTTTAGCATTGCCTTTCTTAGGGATTGGAATGAAAACTGACCTTTTCCAGTCCTGTGGCCACTGCTGAGTTTTCCAAATTTGCTGGCATATTTAGAGCAGCACTTTCACAGGATCATCTTTCAGGATCTGAAATAGCTCCACTGGAATTCCATCACCTCCACTAGCTTTGTTCATAGGGATGCTTCCTAAGGCCCACTTGACTTCACATTCCAGGATATCTGGCTCTAGGTGAGTGATCACACCATCATGATTATCTGGATCATGAAGATGTTACTTGATTTGATTGAAAGAGTAACAAATAAATGAATAAATGATTTCCAAATGTTACAACCTTCTTATGACACTTAGCAGTTTTCATTTTATATAACAACCCTTAATAGGCACCTGTATATTTTGTGGTTAGAAATAGCCACTCCAGTTATTTCCACCAAATGAAAAATTTTGGCTTAAACTGTAGCTTAAACCTTCCTACCATCCTTTCCTCATCACAGATCACTGTTGTAAATATTTGTTTCCTTTTGTTGAACATTTTACTTAGGAAGAATATGTATTCACTTGAATTCTTTGTAGCAAAAGAGGGTGTATATACATGCAAAATTTATTATGCAAATTTCCTGTATACCTGAAAGATCACCTAAGTGAAAATACCTAAGTATTGGCATAACACCAAAATAACTCCTTCTGTAAAGACTGGGTTTCTGGGAAATATAATGAATTCATTCAACTCTCCAGAAATAAGTTACTGCCATCCAGGGTTATGGTAGAGCTTTTGTTAAAGAACTAAATTAATACCCATCATGATGGCTTAAATAATACACAGTATTTCCTTATTAATCATTTTCAAACACATCCACCTTACAAGTATATGTGCAGTGCTTATGAAATATTTGACTGTATCTCCAGAGTTTATTTTTGTTTTTTTTTCTACCCAGGAAATAACATATTTCAAGGACATCCTGTCATTCTCATAGACTGTGAATACTCATTCTGTCTCCCTGACCATGTTCTTTAAACAACAACATCTTCTTATGTTCAGAAAATGATAAGATTCTTACAGGGACTGACAAGGCCCTACATGATCTGGCTCCCAGCTACCTTTCCTACTTATTTTCTATGACTCTCCCTTTCTTAACTCTTCTCCATGACAAAGTCCTTCTTACTGCTCTTCAAACCTACCAACCTTACCACCACATTGGGCCTTTAATGTGTTGCTCCTAGTGCCAACAGCATTCTTCCTCCAGGCAACCCCACAGTTCAACTTCCTCTCAGATGTTTTCCCAAATGACCCTTTCAGAGAGGCTGTCCTCTTCTAAATTTCTCTGTTGAGCAAGAGCTCTTAACTATATATGGGCTACAGAGACTTTGAGAATCTGATGAAATTTTCGGAAAATTTATGATTGCATACAAAATTTTGCATTACATTTTAGGGTCTGCACAGACCGCCCAAAGCTTGATCCGACTCCTTGGGAGTCTGTAAATCCAAGATTAAAGCCCTAATCTAGAGGTTATTCCAAAAAACTGCTCTGTTGCCTGAAAAATCAAAAACCTAGCCTAGAACAGTGACTCAGAGAAGGCAATGTCAACTCACTCCAGTATTCTTGCCTGGAAAATTCCATGGATGGAGGAGCCTGGTGGGCTGCAGTCCATGGGTTGCTATGAGTTGGGCACAAGAAGACTCCTAAAAGTCCCTTGGACTGCAAGGAGATCCAATCAGTCCATTCTAAAGGAGATCAGTCCTGGGCGTTCATTGGAAGGACCAATGCTAAAGCTGAAACTCCAATATTTTGGCCACCTCATGCGACGAGTTGACTCACTGGAAAAGACTGATGCTGGGAGGGATTGGGGGTGGGAGGAGAAGGGGACGACAGAGAGCGAGATGGCCTGATGGCATCACCAACTTGATTGTCATGAATTTGAGTGAACTCCGGGAGTTGGTGATGGACAGGGAGGCCTGGTGTGCTGTGATTCATGGGGTCGCAAAGAGTCAGACACAACTGAGCAACTGAACTGAACTGAACTGAGTGACTTCACTTTCACTTTTCACTTTCATGCATTGGAGAAGGAAATGGCAACCCTTTTCCTTGCCTGGAGAATCCCAGGGACAGGGGAGCCTAGTGGGCTGCCATCTATGGGGTCGTACAGAGTCGGACACGACTTAAGCGACTTAGCAGCAGCAGCAGCAGAACAGCTACTGAGTAGCAATCCCCAGAGTTAGTGAAAATCTTGACTTCCTTTGGTGCCATTTCTTCACTTGACTGTTTTCTTCTGAGCATTTTCTAGCTCCTTCATACATTCAAAAAATACTCATCAAGTGCATAGATGCTTAGACTTGATCAGGAATGAAAACAACAGGGTTTCTGCCCTTGTAGAGTTACGTTTATGGCCTAATCCTAAGAACTGCCTAGAATCCAGGCATGTAGATTCCAGGCACATAGTAAAATATTACCTTTTTTATTCTCTATTGACTTCTTTGAATTTAGACACGGGGAAGAGAGAGCACTGGGCCTTGGCTACACCTCTGAACTCCTGATACTATCCCTGCGGAGGTCACTCTCTAGCATCCCTATCTATACATAGAGCACGGGGAAAATTTTCACTTCTGCAGGCTGACCATTTTTAAATACTTATAAAAATTAAAATTCTACTTACATACTAGCAGTTGTGTGATGGCAAAAAATAATAATTTGCCATTCCTGCTTGGAAAGACTGAACAACTCTACTATTAAATTTCAGGACACTGAAGACAATCATCTAGTTACTCTATCTACACTGAAGCAGTTTTATAGCAAGTCTGCAAAAATGCTCTGACTTGTAAACAATGGTGCCAACAATACCTTGTGCATGTGTGCTAAGTCACTTTAATTGTGTCTAACTCCGCGACTCTACAGACTGCAGCCCACCAAGCCTCTCTGTTCTTGGGATTCTCCAGGCAAAAATACTGGAGTGGGTTGCCATGCCCTCCTCCAGGGGATCTTCCCGACCCAGGGCCCGAACCTGAGTCTCTTCTGTCTCCTGCATTGGCAGGGAGGTTCTTTACCACTAGCATGCCTGGGAAGCTCCAATACCTTAGGCTGAGTATTTATAGATTCACATGAAAAAGTTTATCAGAATCATAAATATTTTATCTGATTCAAAATTTACCTTAAGTACAGAAAGTATTTCAATAATAACATATTACTTTCTCAGAACTGAATAAGGTAAAATGAAGTCTCATTTCTTCTGTTTGCCTTCCATCTTGCTGTGTGCAGGAATCACTTTCTTTGAAGTTAAAGTGTTTCATTTAATTCATCTTCTTTAGGAATTTACCAGAGTGTATCTGGGTTAACTCAGCAGCAATGGAGCAACTCTGGTCTGTGCCTGAATCAGTTCATCAATTTCTGTCTCCACACAGTTTAGCGTAGGTTGTTCTTTCTTTTCCTTTCTTCATCATTCTCTTCTCCTTGCTTAAAACATCTTCCCCAATGCTTTAGATGAGATGACATCAAGCCATTTCTTCTGTGATAGTCACACTTGATGCAGTAATTATAGAGACACACTGAATGTGTGTTCATTCACAGACTCTCTAAAACAAGAAAAACGTGACAAGCCATGGGAAGATCAAACCTGAAAGATGGAGGGTAACTTTTATGCTTTCTTCTTCTTCTTTTTTTTTTTTCAGGAAAATAGGAAAGCCCCAAAGTTCTGCTTCTCTCCTGAACTTTATCAAGAGCAAGACTTACAGTGTATCATCTCTTTCTCATTTTCAGAAGTCACATTATGAATCTCATTCTCTGTGTGAGTCAGCATTCTCCAAAAAAAGAGAACCAATAGGATGTATACATATGCATGCATGCATGCTCAGTCATGTCCAGCTCTTTGCAATCCCATGGGCTGTGGTCTACCAGGACCCTCTGTCCATGGGATCTTCCCTGCAAGAATACTGGAGTGGGTTGCCATTTCCTACTCCAGGGGATCTTTCTGACCCAGGGATGGAAACTGCATCTCCTACATTGGCAAGCAGATTCTTTACCACTGTGTGAACTACATATGTATATGTAGTTGAGTAAGATGAATAGATATATTTACTATAATGAATTGGCTCACACAGTTATGGAGACAGATAATCCAAAGATCTGCAGTTGGCAAGCTGGAGACCCAGAATTTATGAGGCCTACCCACATAAAAGAGGAAAATATGCTTCACTCAGTATTCCTTCAAATACTAACCTCACCAAGAGACATCCTCACAAACACACCCAGAATAATCTTTAATCTGAGTAACGCCTGGGCACCTTGTGGGCAAGTCATGTTGACACATAAAATTAACCATCACACCATCCAACTTCACATCCTCCAATGGTAGAAAAAAATCTGGAGGAAGTGTTCCATTCTCACCACTGTTCACTGAGAACTGGCAGTGGAATAGCCAGACCTCATTGTTGTTCTTGTTGTTTGGTTTAAAAATGAAAAGAAATAAAGTACTCTAAGATTATCTCCTTTGGTTCTGAAACTCTCCATTTTTATGGTTTTTAAGGCTAAGGCTGACAGTGAAAGGACAATCACCTTTTCTTTAATCCATGACTAACACGAGGAAATACTTTACATTAATTTTATCTCTGTGTCTATTCTACAGGTGGTATGCTAATTACCTATTGCTGCATAATAAAGTACTCCCAAAACTTAAAACAGCAATAGACTTATTAGCTCTCACGGTTTGTATGGGTCAAGAATTTGAGAGCAACTTAGCTGAGAAATTCTTATTCAGGATCTCTTGTGAGGCTGCAGCCAAGAAATGGGCCAGGGATGCAATCACCTTCGAGTTTGACTGGGGATCTGATACCCAAGGGGCTCATTTAAACAGCTGACATTGTGGTGTTACTTGTCACTGGGAGATCTAGTTCTTCCCCAATTGACTGTTTCACAAGACTGCTTGAGTATCCTCACAACACTGTCTGTCTTTCCCCAGAATAAGCAATTCAAGAGAGTAAGGTGGAAACAACAATGCTATTTATGATCTAGCCTCAGAAGTCATACACTGTTACTTTTTTGAAGTTTTGTTGGTCACATAGGTTAGTCCTATTTAATATGGAAGGGGACTACCAAAGAAAGTGAATTTCAGGGGGCAAGAATCCTTTGGAGGCCATTTTTCAGGTTGACTTGACATAAATGTCTTGGCCAGATTCTAGGTGATAGCATTAGCTATTAATTAATACCATTAGGGAAAATACCATATTTTCCAAGTTTACTGATGTATATAATTCAACCTAAAACCTTGCTGCATCAAGAAAGATTGATTTTTAACCAGTTTCTTACCCCAAAATTTATTAGTTCAGTTACAGACACAGGAGATTATACTAAATAATTGACAAGATTTTCCTATAATAGAAATGTGTCTGCAGTCTTCAATGTATTTGAAATTTTTTTCACAATTGATTGATTTCCAGCATTTTTAATGGTGATAGAAGTTAAATCTATAATGTCATGTTCATATTCTCTTTTTGCAATATGCTAAACATTTTACAGTTTCCAATTCTTTCTCCTCATTTAAATTTCAAAATGAATAATCAGGGCAGTGACGTTTCTGGCATTTACCAACAGCTTATTAAAATGTAGTATGTTCCCAACATTGTTTGATCTGTGGTTTATATCGGGGAATATGATATATTATGCTAAATACTATAGCAGAATAATACAGAGAATGTTGTGTGGCCATAGGAAAGAAGTACTCACATCTTCGTGGGGCTGATACTAAGAAAGGTTTCATAGAGGAGCTAACATCTGAGTTATATTCTGAACAGAGTAGATGTTCACCAAACAGACTGGGTGAGTAGGATAGGTCAGTAGGGAAGATGTTTTACATGAAATGGCAATATTATGCAAAATCAAGAAAGTGATGGGGTCCAGGGTGTGCTATTCCAAAATATGGCACCTTAAGTTCAGTTCAGTTCAGTTCAGTCACTCAGTCGTGTCCAACTCTCTGTGACCCCATGAATCACAGCACGCCAGGCCTCCCTGTCCATCACCAACTCCCGGAGTTCACTCAAACTCATGTCCACAGAGTCGGTGATGCCATCCAGCCATCTCATTCTCGGTCGTTCCCTTCTCCTCCCGCCCCCAACCTTTCCCAGCATCAGAGTCTTTTCCAGTGAGTCAACTCGTCGCATGAGGTGGCCAAAGTATTGCAGTTTCAGCTTTAGCATCAGTCCTTCCAATGAACACCCAGGCTTGATATCCTCTAGAATAGACTGGTTGGATCTCCTTGCAGTCCAAGGGACTCTCAAGAGTCTTCTCCAACACCACAGTTCAAAAGCATCAATTCTTCGGTGATCAGCTTTCTTCACAGTCCAACTCTCACATCCATACATGACCACGGGAAAAACCATAGCCTTGACTAGACGGACCTTTGTTGGCAAAGTAATGTCTCTGCTTTTTAATATACTATCAAGGCTGGTCATAACTTTCCTTCCAAGGAGTAAGCATCACCTTAGTGTATTGCATATTTTAAGCCAAAGGAGTTTGAGAAAATAACAGAAGCAGAAACGTAACTCTGACCCCCTCTCCACACTCTTCTTCCCTGAAATAGTTCATAAAATCTTCATGCGAGAGGTGTCTTCTCTATACTAAAGGAAAAAAGCATCTTTATCTCCAGAGACAAAGGGATGCTGAAAAGAATTCTAATAAATAGCCTTTGCTAAACTTCCCCAGATTATTACAATTACCTCATGCTCCTTAATCTATCATATTCCTCCACAACTACATGTAAAATTACTGTTTCTTTGGGTCTTCATTTCATTCTGAAAGCTCCTGTGTCACACAAAGCTTATATTAAATAAACTTATTTGCCTTTCTCCTATTAATTTGTCTTTGTTAGTTTAATTCTCAAACCCAGCCAGGAAAGTGTTTTCCTTCTCTACAAAAGTCTGAAGTAGCATGGCTTATGTATTCAGTTCAGTTCAGTTCAGTTCAGTGGCTCAGTCGTGTCCGACTCTCCGCGACCCCATGAATCACAGCACGTCAGGCCCCCCTGTCCATCGCCAGCTCCCAGAGTTCACTCAAACTCATGTCCACAGAGTCGGTGATGACATCCAGCCATCTCATTCTCGGCCGTCCCCTTCTCCTCCCACCCCAAACCCTTCCCAGCATCAGAGTCTTTTCCAGTGAGTCAACTCGTCACATGAGGTGGCCAAAGTATTGCAGTTTCAGCTTTAGCATCAGTCCTTCCAGTGAACACCCAGTATCGATCTCCCTTAGAATGGACTGGTTGGATCTCCTTGCTGTACAAGGGACTCTCAAGAGTCTTCTCCATTCCTGAGATATGGAGAAGACTCTTGAGAGTCCCTTGTACAGCAAGGAGATCCAACCAGTCCATTCTGTACATAGAAAACTATAAAACACTACTGAAAGCAATCAAAGAGGACACTAATAGATGGAGAAATATACCATGTTCATGGATTGGAAGAATAAATATTGTAAAAATGAGTATACTACCCAAAGTAATTTATACATTCAATGCAATCCCTATCAAGCTACCAAAGATATTTTTCACAGAACTAGAACAAATAATCTCACAATTTGTATGGAAATACAAAAAACCTCGAATAGCCAAAGCAATCTTGAGGAAGAAAAATGGAACTGGGGGAATTAACCTGCCGGACTTCAGGCTCTACTACAAAGCCACAGTCATCAAGACAGTATGGTACTGGCATAAAGACAGAAATATAGATCAATGGAACAAAATAGAAAGCCCAGAGATAAATCCACACATCTATGGACACCTCATCTTTGACAAAGGAGGCAAGAATATAAAATGGAGAAAAGACAGTCTCTTTAACAAGTGGTACTGGGAAAACTGGTCAGCCACTTGTAAAAGAATGAAACTAGAACACTTCCTAACACCATACACAAAAATAAACTCAAAATGGATTAGAGAGCTAAATGTAAGACCAGAAACTATAAAACTCCTAGAGGAGAACGTAGGCAAAACACTCTCGGACATAAATCACAGCAGGATCCTCCATGACCCACCTCCCAGAATATTGGAAATAAAAGCAAAAATAAACAAATGGGACCTAATTAAAATCAAAAGCTTCTGCACAGCAAAGGAAACTATAAGCAAGGTGAAAAGACAGCCTTCAGAATGGGAGAAAATCATAGCAAATGAAGCAACTGATAAAGGATTAATCTCCAAATTATACAAGCAGCTCCTGCAGCTCAATTCCAGAAAAATAAATGACCCAATCAAAAAATGGGCCAAAGAACTAAACAGACATTTCTCCAAAGAAGACATAAAGATGGCTAACAAACACATGAAAAAATGCTCAACATCCCTCATAATCAGAGAGATGCAAATCAAAACCACAATGAGATACCATTTCACACCAGTCAGAATGGCTGCTATCCAAAAGTCTACATGCAATAAATGCTGGAGAGGATGTGGAGAGAAAGGAACCCTCTTACACTGTTGGTGGGAATGCAAACTAGTACAGCCACTATGGAGAACAGTGTGGAGATTCCTCAAAAAATTGGAAATAGAACTGCCATATGATCCAGCAATCGCACTCCTGGGCATACACACCGAGGAAACCAGAATTGAAAGAGACACGTGTACTCCAATGTTCATTGCAGCACTGTTTATAATAGCCAGGACATGGAAGCAACCTAGATGTCCATCTGCAGACGAATGGATAAGAAAGCTTTGGTACATATACACAATGGAGTATTATTCAGCCATTAAAAAGAATACATTTGAATCAGTTCTAATGAGGTGGATGAAACTGGAGCCTATTATACAGAGTGAAGTAAGCCAGAAAGAAAAACACCAATACAGTATACTAACACATATATATGGAATCTAGAAAGATGCAAATGATAACCCTGTATACGAGACAGCAAAAGAGACACAGATGTATAGAACAGTCTTTGGGACTCTATGGGAGAGGGTGAGGGTGGGATGATTTGGGAGAATGGCATTGAAACACATATGTTGTCATATGTGAAACGAATCACTAGTTCAGGGTCAATGCATGTTATAGGATGCTCGGGGCTGGCATGCGGGGATGACCCAGAGGGAGGATAAAGGGAGGAGGGAGGTGGGAGGGGGGTTCAGGAGGGGGAACTTATGTAAACCCGGGGCAAATTCATATCAATGTATGGCAAAACCAACCAATATAATATTGTAAAATAAATTTGCCTCCAATAAAAAATAAATTAATTACCTAAAAAAAAAAAAAAAAAAGAGTCTTCTCCAGCACCACAGTTCAAAAGCATCAATTCTTCGGCGATCAGCTTTCTTCACAGTCCAACTCTCACATCCATACATGACCATGGGAAAAACCACAGCCTTGACTAGACGGACCTTTGTTGGCAAAGTAATGTCTCTGCTTTTTAATATAATATCAAGGTTGATCATAACTTTCCTTCCAAGGAGTAAGCGTCTTTTAATTTCATGGCTGCAATCAGCATCTGCAGTGATTTTGGAGCCCAAAAAAATAAAGTCTGACACTGTTTCCACTGTTTTTCCATCTATTTCCCATGAAGTGATGGGACCAGATGCTATGATCTTTGTTTTCTGAATGTTGTGTTATATATTAGCCTCCTATTATTGCTATAACAAGTTATCGTAGACATGGTGGCTTAAACAATACAAGTATAATATCTTTCAGTTCTGTGATAGTTTCTTAAGTCTGATGTAAGTCTCACTGGCTAAAATCTAAATGTCGGTAGAATTACATTACTTTCTGGAGGCTCCAGAAAAGAACCCATTTCCTTGCCTTTTCCTTCTAGAGACTTCTAGAGGTCACCTACATTCTTTGTAGCCTTCTTCCTCTGCCTTCAAAGCCAGCAATGGTTTGTTGAGTTCTTTTCACACTGCCATCTCTCTGGTCCTCTATATCTGAGAAGAGTTCTCTGCATTTTAGAACTCAGTTTCCCAGGTGGCTCAGTGGTAAAGAATCTACCTGCTAATGCAGGAGGTGCAGGAGATGTGGGTTCAATCCCTGGTCATAAAGATGCCCTGGAGGAGGAAATGACAGCCACTCCAGTATTCTTGCCTGAAAAATCCCATAAACAGAGAATCCTGGTAGGTTATAGTCCATGAGGTTGCAGAGTCGGGCATGGCTGAGCACATACACACATGTGATTAGATTGGGCCAACCTGGATAACCCAAGATAATTTCCTCATCAAGGTCTTTAACCTTAATCACATCTCAGCCTACCTTTTGTCCTGTAAGATAATGTTCACAGGTTCCAAGAATTAGGGTGTGAACATATTTGGGGGCCACTATTCTACCTCCTTCTTCTTAATTTTACCTAGCAGAGACTATTCTGAAAAGAGCAGAAAGTTCAGCAGGGTTAGACTGTAGATTTCTTGGGAGTAAATGGCAAAGGATTAGAATAGAAAAGTAGGCAGAGGACAGTCCAAGAAAATTTAAGAGTGCTAGGCTAAGGAGATTTGGTATTACCTCATGTGGTGGATATTTGTTTTTTCATCTGCCCAGTATTCCTCACCACTTCTCTTATTAACAGTGTTCCTTTTTGCCTTTAAAGAATTCACCCTTGGGCATTCCACATTGATCAGGCTGCTAATCATATGTATTGTCCCTCCATCCACAGAAATGGACCTGTTTCATGGGCCTACCCTCTTAGCATATTCTCTGACGTATTATTCAGAGACTTTGACTTGAATTTCATGAATAATGGAAGAGAAAGTATCTCTTTTGGCTTTGAATTTGCTAGCCAGGATGATATAAAAATCCGAAATTATCTATGGCATTTCCTTCTCATCCCAGTCTCTGAGAGAAGCTCATCTGCTTATAAGAGATGAAACTATGAGAGAAAACAGAAGCAAGAAAAAGTGATCTGAGGACTAATTTAAATTCCTGGACCTGAAACTGTCCTTTTCTTTTCAGTAGGTCACTTGCAGTTGAGAGAGCCCTAAGTAACTCACCTTATGTGCTATGGGAAGTCTTTGAAAGGATGAAAGCAGTGGAGTGATGTGGCCAGGTTTGCCCTGGTGGCAACACACAGAATGGCTTGTAGTAAAGACAAAGAGTCATTGTGATCTAGGTGATGGCTGATGTGTGGTTACGTTAGAACAGCCAAGCCAAAGAAGCAGAAAATTTTAGTATGGGGTGGCCAACAATGCCAAATGTCACAGAGAACTAGAGAATAAAAGCAAAAAGCATTCTTGTCATTTGGCAAAGTGATGATTTTGACAACCTTAACAAGAGTTATATAAATGGCCTTATAGGATTTGAACTGTAGTAGGAGACTGAGGAGTTGGTGCTTTAAACAATATTTTTACTGCTATATTTAACTGTAAAAGTAAATAATTTTCATTGTACAAATGTACAATGAATACAACAAATGTACAAACAATAAAGAAAATGAAAATTACTAATAACCGTATCAGCCGTAACTAGTGTTAATGGTTTGATCCTCCTTTCCAGACAATACATGATTCTGCATTTATCACTTAAGGTTGTATTGTTAGCAATTTGTCTTGTTATTAAATAGCCTTTAAAACATGACTTTTATTGGCTGCATAATATTCCCTCATATATGATGGTCAATTGTTTATATCTCTTTGAATATAAATTATAAGATCATAATAGTAAATCATGTTAGAATAAATTTTTAAAATATTTTCCCTTTTGCATCTTAAATTTGTACCTCACAATCAATTCACTAGTATTTCTACTTCAAGTTCATCTTTCTTTTAAGAATATTTTAAATTACCAATTGCCTGTGCATTTTTTACTATCATAAGCCATTGGCTTTCCCTTTCCGTCTACTGTAGAAGCAAAGTGTGTCATTTAGCTTTCTTTTGTTCCTGAAATAGTAAAAGAAACTTTTTTGTTTCCTTTTATGTCCCTTAGATGTGGCATCCTGTTTCCTCCTGAGCGTTTTTGACCCAGCCCTACCAGCTTTTGCTATTTCTCTATGATCTCTTCAGGAATTTGCCCCACATTCTACTTTCTGTGGCATTTCCATTTGTACTTCATTTCCTTGTGAAGTTCCTTCTTAAGTAACTTTAATAGTCCTTGCCAATATTTTCTTATTGCAAATATAACAAGTTGTGCTGCTACTACACTTTGGGAAGTGTTTTGCTTGACCCAGGCAAAAACAGAATTTTTTACCAAATACACATTTGACTTTATGGCATTCAGCTATTAGAACCTGTAGCTGATTCATGTTGATGTTTGACAGAAACAACAAAATTCTGTAAAGCGATTATCCTTCAATTAAAAAATAAATAATTTTTTTAAAAAAGAAGTTCACTTCAAAACCACCAAAAAGGTACATATTCAGAAAAAATTTACAGGAAACTAACATTTTTCTTGTGTTTCTGGAGTTTCATCACTTGTCTGACTAAATGCTCTACTTAAGAGGAACTTAACAGTAAATAAAAACCAGTAAAATTAAAATCATTGACAAAATAACAGATCATGACTCTACCATTTAATTTGTTATTTTAGCTAACTGTAAATTCAATAATAAATAGTTAAAGTATTTAAATAAAATGCATCAGTTAAAGCATTTAGGAAGCTAGGTATGACAGCATTTTATTCCATACCACTTTTATTTCCTAAAAGATCAAAATAACGTTTTCAAACTTTATCCAATAGTTTTACCAACATGACTTAAAATTGTTTATTATATAAAATTTCAAACATATACAGAAATAAAGAGAATAGTATTCCTATCACCTAACTTCAAAACCTATCAACAGAGGACCATCCATTCACTCCTATAGACACCTAGGATCATTTGAAGAAAATCTTAGACTTATCTCATCTGTTCATATCTTTTGTATAACTCTGAACAAAAAGGACTTAAAAATATAACCAAAATATCATTCAGTTCAGTTCAGTTCTGTTGCTCAGTCGTGTCTGACTCTTTGCAACCCAATGGACAACAGCATGCCAGGCTTCCCTGTCCATCACCAACTCCCCGGAGCTTACTCAAACTCATGTCCATCAAGTCAGTGATACCATCCAAACATCTCATCCTCTGCCTTCCCCTTCTCCTCCTGCCTTCAATTTTTCCCAGCATTACCACATCTAAATAAAGATCAAACAATAATTCCTTACCAATCATGAGCCACTTGATATTTAAATGTCCCCAATTCTCTGTTTATGTTTTACCCTTTTATTTGGTTGAATCAGATTGCTACCAATGTAAATTATATTATAATTGGTTGATAGGTTTCTTAAGGCTCTTTTAATTTATAAATTCATACTCTGCTTCTTTTTATTTTATTCCTTGAAATTTATTTGTTGATCAAATCATGCCCAAATCTTTTAAAAACTCTTTTATTAGTTTAACAATCTGTCATTTAAAAATGGCTTCTTTCACCTAGGGCAGATTCATGTCAATGTATGGCAAAACCAATACAATAATGTAAAGTAATTAGCCTCCAATTAAAATAAATAAATTTTTTTAAAATGGCTTCTTTTATTAAACTGTTTAAATGTAGTGATATAGCAGTAAGCTGTGTGAAGGAAGGCTGGGGCTCTGTCTTCACTGCTGAATTTCTAGAATCTAACACACTGATGAGTCTCCCAAATCTTCTAGGGAATGGCCTAAATTCATTCATTTTGATGAGTTCATTCATTTGTTCACTCATTTGTTAAAAAATTATTGAGGACTTCCTTTGTGTTAGACAGATACATGTATTTATATGTTTATACAATACAGACATTAAGTGTACCTTAGTCTTCAAATAAGTATTCTATTCCCATGAATAGACATATTCTGGTTAAACTTATCTTTTAAATGACTATGTAACGTATAGAGTCTGAGTTGAATAATAAATGAAATCTGTCTTACACTCGTTCCCCAGAGATTCAGTGGCTGAATAGAGAGACCAAGAAGAAAATCAGATGAGTAATTCTTCCATCTATTATGTATTGAATATCTACAACTCTTATGTACACAGATTAAGCATATTAAAGAGATTTATAATTTATTCCAGGTATAAGGAAAGCAATGAGAATAGAAGGAAAAGTCAAATCTGAAGAACTAGGAAAACACATCAGAATATGATGACAGATTATCTAAGACATGACAGATAGGAAAGCATAATGGTTAGTCCCAAGATTTCTAGGTTTCAATATCAGAAGAATGAGGTAGTAAATTGCAATTATTATGTAAAATAGCATATTAAAATTTTTCAATATATTGCACCCAATTTCTATTTATTGTATTGAATACTAAAGACAGAAAACTTTCTAATTATTTTAAAAATAAAGCTATTAGAATAATTTGGTAATTTTTTACATAATAGTCACTATAATCTGTTCCCATAGAATTTAAGCAGATGCAATTTTTTATTATACACAGATGGTTTATGTCACACTTTAGTTTGGGTAAAATATATTTAAATACATTTCCAATTATTTAAAATGTGATATTATGAGCACTCCTTTCTAGCATGCCTTGTGCAGTGGTTAATCTTTTGTTATTGGAAATGAGCCCATTTATATTTGTAAAATGCTAAAGAAAGAAATAATTATGCACTCAACTCTGGTTTTTAGGAGCAGATAATAAAACTTTAATAGTGTATTGAATAGGACTGAACTTATCTTCCAGATAATACAAATTTCTTAATCAGAACATGTCATAAGTAATTGAATAAATGTGCTGCCAACAGCTTAATGCCCTGTGGAAACAAATACATTCTCACTAGATAATCTATATATCTTATTGATTTATTGAAATCCCCTAAAATACTTCAGATAGTAGAGATATCATAGAAGGAAATTTTCAAATCATTTTAGCATTTTTAATTTTAAAATTCCTACCATTGTTATGATCTTATGTTATTATAGCATTCTCTTTGGCTTCCAATAGAACACAAGCCAATTTTAAAATATTAATATATAAACAATTAACATTATCAGTACACTTTCTGAATATTATCACCACTGAGCTATGCCATCTTTGTGATAAAAATGTCAAAGTTTCAGTTCATTATGTTCATTTCTTTAAGGCTGAACATATCCCAGAGAATCTTCTACAGTATATATTATTTTTGAGCTCTGATTGTATTATACATATTTTTAAATGGAATAAAGATCTAGAGCCTTTATGGAGAGTCAAAGTCAATGACCTCATTCTTTCTAAACCCATAGTCTTAGTGTTGCAATGGATGCATTGTGTGTCACGTATTCCACTCTGATGTAGTTGTTGGACCAAAACCATCAGATCATAACAATATGTTGGACACTCTATTCCTCCTTCTCTTGTATTTGATGATTTTTTTAAATTATAAACACAGTTCTTGTACTTTATAACTGCTGAGCATTCTATAGTTATCTAATTTGTAAAATGTATGTGTGTTGAAAAGTATGTACCAACTTTTATGCTAAGCACTTTACATGAATTATTTCCACTTAACCACAGAACAATTCTGTGACATAAGCATAATTTTTAATTCTTTGAGGAAAGGAACCTAAGTTTCAGGAAGGCTAAGTAATTTGACTAAGATCACACAATTAGTAAGTAGCAGAGGAGATTAAGGTGTGTCTAATTTTATTCTTCCAGACCTTTCATGAAGCAGTGAAAAGAAATCCTCTATTAGGTACTGTTGTGACAAAGAGATGATAAGACATGGCTTGTGTCATTTAGGTGTTTAAAGTCTGATGAAACATAGGACATATACACAAGTATTACTAGCATCAAAAATGAAAACTGGCCATGGAAGAGACACAAATGATGTGCCGTGGGAGCTTATAGGAAGAAGAAGTTATTCCTACTGGAAGTATCCTAGAACATCTTACGGAGGACATGGAAGAACCTTGAAGCACTAATGAAATAAAGCCACAAGGAAGTTGAAAATAAGGATGAGGTAGTCACAGGACACAATGTGTAGAAAGATTAGCATGAGCAAAAACAGAGGGTCAAGAAAGCATGAGGCAGGTAATGAGTACAAGAAAGTCATTCCCTTAATATGGAAGGAAGGGAATATGCATGAAGTTGGGGAAGAGCAACCCCAGTAATGGGGAGCCTTGAAAGCCATATAGTGATGACAATGCCTATGACAACAATATTCATAGTGGTAATAGAATAGCAACAAAGGCAGTTAACATTTGTTGAGGATTTATTATATGCTAAGCACTGTTGTGCTTAGTGGAAGGACTGATGCTAAAGCTGAAACTCCAATACTTTGGCCACCTCATGAGACGAGCTGACTCACTGGAAAAGAGTCTGATGCTGGGAAGGATTGGGGGCAGGAGGAGAAGAGGACAACAGAGAATGAGATGGCTGGATGGCATCACCGACTTGATGGACATGAGTTTGAGTGAACTACGGGAGTTGGTGATGGACAGGGAGGCCTGGCGTGCTGTGATTCATGGGGTCGCAAAGAGTCAGACACGACTGAGCAACTTCACTTTCACTTTCAAGCACTGTTGTATTATCTCACTTAAACCCTCAAAAACCCTATAAAGTAAATACTTATTATATAGATTCTCCTAATTTTATAGATGAAGAGATGGACCTTAAGAAAGGTTTTGCCCATGGTCACATAGGAGTTTGCTCTTGACTTCTTAAACAGAAAAGTTCCCAGAGCTCATATTACATGGCCCTAAACTGCCTTCTGTTTAAAAAAAAGCTATAAATCAAGGAAAGGAAGAAAGAGAATACATTTTTCTCTTCTAGAATATGTAAAAAGCTAAAATAGAAAGCTCTACTAAGATTAAGTACAAAGTCCCAATAAACCCATTTTTTTAATCATCACATTTATATAATTCATAACATGTATTGATATTTGACTTACAGGATCACTGTAGTTTGTATAAATGAATGCTACAACCTAAAGTTTATTATATTATTGCTGACATTTTTCCCTACATTGTTTTTTATGTTTGGTGTTCTTTGTCACGCTAATGCATTATTTTTATTATCCTGATATGAAATCAGTCATGGATAGTTGAGAGAATTGGGAATGAGTTGAAGATACCTGGTTGTGAATAAACAGTTGAAATAGCACTTGGTCTTCACAGGATGTCAAATTTTTGTTTCCACTATTTTACTCAAAATACATTCAAAACAACAAAAATATTTTTGTTTTTATTGTTTTATTATTACACAGATTGTCCTAAGTTACTTATCCGAGACCCATTAGGTGAACTATGAGTTGTTGTTGTTCAGTCACTAAGTCGTGTCCCACTCTTTGAGATCCCATGGACTGCAGTATACCAGGCTTCCCTGTCCTCACCATCTCCCAGAGTTTGCTCAAACTTATGTCCGTTTAGTCAGTGATGCCATCCAACCATCTCATCCTCTGTCACCCCCTTCTCTTCCTACCCTCAGTCTTTGCCAGCATCAGGGTCCTTTCCAATGAGTCACCTCTTTGCATCAGGTGGCCAAAGTTTGGAGCTTCAGCTTCAGCATCAATCCTTCCAATGAATATTCAGGATTGATTTCCTTTAGGATTGACAGGTTTGATCTCCTTGCTGTCCAAAGGACTCTCAAGAGTCTTCTCAATACCACAATTCAAAAACATCAATTCTTGGTGCTCAGAGCTGAAAAGGCAAAAAAGATATGATACCAGGAGATGAACTATGAGTAATTAAACCATGTTTGATATAATCCACAACAGAAGGCTACATTTGTCAAACCCAATAAGGAAGAAAATAGAAACTCAGGATAAAATGCTATAATCTATCCATGAAAGAAGCAAAAATTCATTAAACAAAACATATATACACTGAGATTGAAAACATAGATATTCATGTAAAATTTCAAGCTGAATCATAAAAGCAGGAAGGATATTTTCACATATTAATACAACTATAGTAGAACCTGGGCAGAATTTGCTAACTATCCATGGACCTTAAAGTTGTTATTTGACTGCTAGAATTATCCAACATAAAATAAAGTGTTCTGTGGACACACAGAAAGTCACGTGTTGGAAAATGTTATCTGCATATTATTTTTTTAAACCAAAATACATGGTGACTATAGCAAGGCAGTGACACAAAGCATTATCAGTGTTGCTCTTTCTAATATCAGCTGGCAATATAAATGCTACTGAGTTGATCTTAGTATTTTATTTTTAAAAATTTATTTTGGAATTGAGAAGTGCTGGGGGAAAGACTGCCTTTATTGGCCACCAATTATCTTAGATCTATCAACTATAATTACTATTTTATATAGAGAGTAAAATATTTTTATAAGACCAAACAAAATAAATGCAATTACCATTTTATGATGTATCATGAATCTTAGAGCTCAAACTGGCTTAAACAAAAAGGTATTTTTTCAAAGTATAAAACAATTTTTTTTAATATTTGAAAAAACATATAAGGGATATGTCCAAAAAATCCAAGGGAAACTCAAATTTCAGGTGCAGCTTGATTCTGTGGTCTCAAAAGAGTTTATTTGTACCTAGCCTCTTTCCTTTTCTCAGCTCTGTTCTCCATTTGGCTTCTTCCTTAGGTTCCAAAGTTATGTGAATGAGAATGCCCACACCACCAAGACTTTATCTTCACAGCGTTATGCCCTAAATGTATAGCAGGGAAAACGTGGACTAACAAAATCCTCTTGAGTTTAACTTTTGATTATGGTGAATTGGATCATGCATTCAACCGTGCATGAAATACCCTGGTTGGGGAGCATAAGTGGCCAGATATATTAGCTATATATTGCTACATAACAAACTGCTACAGAACTTAGTACCTTAAAACAAAACACTGTTTTTTTTAATCTCATAGTTTTCTTGGTCAAGAGTCTCATTGACAAAAAAATACAGTCACAACATGAAAATAGAGAGTTATTTTATTTGGTGGGAATGTTTAGGACTCTGAGCCCGGGAGACAGCATTTCAGTAGCTCTGTGAAAACTGCTCCAAAGAGGCAAGAAGGGAAGTCAGGCTATATACAAGTTTGTAACAAAGGGAGCCGGAGAAGGCAATGGCAAGCCACTCCAGTACTCTTGCCTAGAAAATCCCATGGACGGAGGAGCCTGGTAGACTGCAGTCCGTGGGGTCGCTAAGGGTCAGACACGACTGAGCGACTTTACTTTCACTTTTCACTTTCACACATTGGAGAAGGAAATGGCAACCCACTCCAGTGTTCTTGCCTGGAGAATCCCAGGGAAGGGGGAGCCTGGTGGGCTTCCGTCTATGGGGTCACACAGAGTCGGACACGACTGAAGTGACTTAGCAGCAGCAGCAGCAGCAACAAAGGGAGCAGGCAGTCTGAACATCAAAGATCAGGTATCAAGTTAAGAAATTTAGCATTCTGTGTATGGGAAGATGCAAGCCCCTGGGCTCACTGAATCCATTCCTTTCACATGCACCTCAGCTTTCTGGGGCCAATCCTCTTTCTTTGTTCACCTTGCTTCTTACATTGTCCCAGCTCCTCAGTTCAGTTCAGTTCAGTTCAGTTGCTCAGTCGTGTCTGACTCTTTGCGACCCCATGAATCACAGCACACCAGGCCTCCCTGTCCATCACCAACTCCCGGAGTTCACTCAAACTCATGTCCACAGAGTCAGTGATTCCTTCCAGCCATCTCACCCTCTGTAGTCCCCTTCTCCTCCTGCCCCCAATCCTTCCCAACATCAGAGTCTTTTCCAATGAGTCAACTCGTCGCATGAGGTGGCCAAAGTATTGGAGTTTCAGCTTTAGCATCAGTCCTTCAAATGAACACCCAGGATTGATCTCCTCTAGAATGGACTGGTTGGATCTCCTTGCAGTCCAAGGGACTCTCAAGAGTCTTCTCCAGCACCACAGTTCAAAAGTATCAGTTCTTTGGTGATCAGCCTTCTTCACAGTCCAACACTCACATCCATACGTGACCACTGGAAAAACCATAGCCTTGACTAGACGGACCTTGGTTGGCAAAGTAATGTCTCTGCTTTTTAATATACTATCTAGGTTGGTCATAACTTTCCTTCCAAGGAGTAAGTGTCTTTTAATTTCATGGCAATTAAATTCATGGATGCTGCAATCAGCATCCGCAGTGATTTTGGAGCCCAAAAAAATAAAGTCTGACACTGTCTCCACTGTTTCCCCATCTATTTCCCATGAAGTGATGGGACCAGATGCCATGATCTTTGTTTTCTGAATGTTGAGCTTCAAGCCAACCTTTTCATTCTCCTCTTTCACTTTCCTCAAGAGGCTTTTTAGTCCCAGCTCCTCAGTAATCACTTTAGGCGTGGCAGCATCCTCTGGATTGCAGGTTTGGGAGCTCTCATTTCACATCTGGAGGCCAGAAAATGCTGATGGCTGTAACATTCCTTGTTTATTAATATGGCAGGAGATATTCATTTCACAGTTGGGACATGGCTTAATTGGGTTTTTCTTCAGGCTTTCTCATAAAGCTTCAGTCCATGTGTTGGCCAGAGCTGGGGGCTCACCATGAGGAAGAATCCACTTCCAAACTCACTTACATGATTATTTGTAGAATTCCATTCCTTTTGGGCTGTTTGGCTGAGGGCTGAATTTCCTAGCTGGCTGTTGGCCAGTTTTCCTAAGTTCTTTGCCATGGGCCTCAAGATGGCAACTTGTCAAACCAGCAAGAGAGAGGGTCTCCTGGTAAGGTGGAAGACAGAACCTTTTAATTTAATCACGGAAGTGGAATCCTCACGATGTTGAGTCATTCCTTTTGTTAGAAGTAAGTTACTCCAGGAAAAGGCCAGTTACTTAAAGCCATTAATACCAGGAAACAATAATCAATGGGACCAGCTTACAAGCCACCTACCACGGCAGTTTAGAAGTGTGTGTATTCATCCCTGAAGATGGTATGCAAGAGATTCTTTCCAAAGCACAAAAACTGAGTATAAGTGAGGAAGTAAGGAATGCAAGGAAAACTGGGGTCATTATCAGAACAAAGGGGCAGATGCTGCATGGTAATTACAGCTTTCCATGACAGGTCCCCAGGGTTGGCTCTGAATTGTATCAGTTCAGATCTGTTGCTCAGCCATGTCCAACTCTTTGCGACCCCATGGACTGTAGCACACCAGGCTTCCCTGTCCATCACCAGCTCCCAGAGCTTACTCAAACTCATGTCCATCGAATCGTTGATGCCATCCAACCATCTCATCCTCTGTCGTCCCCTTCTCCTCCTGCCTTCAATCTTTCCCAGCACTAGGGTCTTTTCCAATGAGTCAGTTCTTACATCAGGTGGCCAAAGTATTGGAGTTTCAGCTTCAGCATCAATCCTTCCAATGAATATTCAGGACTGATTTCCCCCGGGATGGACTGGTTGGATCTCGTTACAGGCCAAGGGACTCTCAAGGGTCTTCTCTAACACCACAGTTCAAAAGCATTATTCTTTGGTGCCCAGCTTTCTTTATAGTCCAACTCTCACAAACCATAGCTTTGACTAGACAGATCTTTGTTGGCAAAGTAATGTCTCTGCTTTTTAATAGGCTATCTAGGTAGGTCATAGCTTTTCTTCCAAGGAGTAAGCGTCTTTTAATTTCATGGCTGCAATCACCATCTGCAGTGATTTTGGAGCTCAAAAAAATAAAGTCTGTCACTGTTTCCATTGTTTCCCCATCTATTTGCCATGAAGTGATGGGACCAGAAAACAAAGTTCTTTTTCTGCCTCCATGACTTTGAGGCATTACAAGTCTCAACTTATTTTAACTTATCTAGCTACAACTACATGTTTGGAATAAAGAGGTTTTGGTCTTCAACATTTCTAAGACCATTCTATTCCTTTAAAAATTTTTTGATTTATATTGTAATTTTCAGCCAGTTGCCTCTGTATGAAGATTACAATCTTTGCATAGGAAGTTACTTAAATTGTCTCAGGTATGAAGAATTACACACAAGCTTGAGATCCAAACTCTCTCAAAACTCATCCCACTTTACCTAAAGAAACATTTTACGGTTGCTGGGTAAATGAAGCAAAACCAAGTCTTTAGCCCTGAATGTTCAGGATTTTAGTAGAAAATGGAAATAAGCATTAACTTTGAGGTTTAAAATATTTGGAGGCAGAGAATTTCTGTTTTATAGAAATCTCAGCCTCATCAGTTGTCTTTACCAAGAAAGTAAACAAGTCTCTAGCACAGAAGGTATTTACCCTGCCCATGAGATTTCAGAACAATTAAAATTGTCAGGCTATGATGATTAAATGAATTCAGTGTCTCATCTTTGTTCATACTTAATCACAATGCATCTGCTAAAGAGCAATGAGTGTTAAGTCTAAACCCAGAATTTCTTAGTGAATTCTGTCAAAAATATGGATTTCATAGGTTTTAGGTGGTACTTGACTGTCTTACCAAGTTGATTTTTTGAAATTTGTTTATAAATCAGAGGTCAATAATTATTAATAACATTATTATATGTATTCTGTGTATTACAAGTAAATATTAATCATTATAGCTAATATTATTATAGCAAATGTTTTATTATATTTTTGCTAATAGTTGTTTAGTGCATGCTATATGTGAAGTACTATTCTAAGTACTTTCCATATTTATTAGTTTTTTAATCTTCATATTCCTTTTTCTAAACCATATATTATTTTCCTTTTCACCACTTTGTGATGCATACACAGAACACTTGGAATTTTTGTGTTGTCTTTCTGGCAATCAAAGAATGTTCATTTGCCATGGCTATCAAGCTAAGTTTGAGCCAATTAGATAAGTGGGAAGAATCAATCTTGTGTAACTTCTACAGTTGAGGCATGGCAAGCTAAATTTCTTTCACAGGAAATTCAGTGAGCTCTTGAACCAGAGTTTGCTTCAGAAGGTTCTAAGAGACTGAGGACATTTAGAATCCCCTCTGCTTAAAGACTGTCCCCTTATTTACTTGGATCGTTTTGTCTATTTGTTCTGTAAGAGGTAGGGATTATAGATTTCCTGTATCTCCCTACTCCCAGTTTCTTCCCTGCTTTATTCTTTCTCTCACATTCTCCCAGATAATGTTTGTATAACAAAAATTTGATCATACCTCTTGGTTCTTTTTTATTTTTCCTCATTTAATTGAAGAGTATTTGATATATAATATTATATGTTACTCAATATGTCAGCAAATTTGAAAAACTCAGCAGTGGCCACAGGACTGGAAAAGGTCAGTTTTCATTCCAATTCCAATCCCAAAGAAAGTTCCAACTATTGTACAATTGCCCTCATTTCTCATGCTGGCAAGGTTTTGCTCAAAATCCTTCAAGCTAGGTTTCAGCAGTATGTGAAATGAGAACTTCCAGGTGTAGCTGGGTTTCACAGAGGCAGAGGGGCCAGAGATCGAACTGTCAACATTCATTGGATCATGGGGAAAGCAAGGGAGTTCCAGAAAAACATCTACTTCTGCTTCATTGACTACGCTAAAGCCTTTGACTCTGGATCACAACAACAATCTGTGGAAAATTCTCAAAGAGATGGGAATACCAGACTACCTTACTTGTCTCCTGAAAAACCTGTATGCGAGTCAAGAAGCAACAGTTAGAACTGGACATGGAACAATGGACTGGTTCAAAATCATGAAAGGGATACAACAAGGGTGTATATCATTTCCCTGTTTATTTAACTTATATGCAGAGTTCAGTTCAGTTCAGTTCAGTTGCTCAGTTGTGTCCAACTCTCCGCGACCCCATGAATCACAGCACGCCAGGCCTCCCTGTCCATCACCAACTCCCAGAGTTCACTCAAACTCATGTCCACAGAGTCGGTGATGCCATCCAGGCATCTCATTCTCGGTCGTCTCCTTCTCCTCCCGCCCCCAACCTTTCCCAGCATCAGAGTCTTTTCCAGTGAGTCAACTCATCGCATGAGGTACATCATGTGAAATGCCAGGCTAGATGAATCACAAGCTAGAATCAAGATCGCCAGGAGAAACACCAACAATCAACAACCTCAGATATGCAGTTGATACCACTCTAATGGCAGAAAGTGAAGAGGCACTAAAGAGCCTCTTGATAAGGGTGAAAGAAGAGAGTGTAAAAGCTGGCTTGAAACTTAACATTTAAAAACTAAGATCATGACATCTGCTCCCATCACTTCATGGCAAATAGAAGGAGAAGAAGTGGAAGCAATGACATATTTTTTATATTCTTGGGCTCCAAAATCACTGCAGATAGTGACTGCAGCCATGAAATTAAAAGATTCTTGTTCCTTGGAAGAAAACTATGACAAACCTAGATAGCATATTAAAAAACAGAGACATTACTTTGCTGACAAAGTTCCATATAGTCTAAGTTTTGGTTTTTCCAGTAGTCATATCTGAATGTGACAGTTGGACCATAAAGAATCCTGAGCACTGAAGAATTAATGCTTTCTAATTGTAATGATAGAGAAGACTCTTGAGAGTCCCTCAAACTGCAAGGAGATCAAACCAGTCAATCCTAAAGGAAATCAGTCCTGAATATTCATTGGAAAGGCTGTTGCCAGAGCTGAAGCTCCAATACTTTGGCCACTTGATGTTAAGAGCAGGCTTCTTGAAAAAGACTCTGATGCTGGGAAAGATTGAAGGCAAAAGGAGAAGGGGATGGCAGGGGATGAAATGGTTAGATAGCATCACCAACTCGATGGACATGAATTTGGGCAAACTCCAGGAGTTGGTGGAGGATGGAGGAGCCTGGTGTGCTGCAGTCCAAAGGATCACAAAGATTTGGATACAACTTAGCAACTGAACAATAACAATTATATGTTACAGGTGTACAATATAGTGACTCACAATTTTCAAAGGTTATGTTCCATTTATTCAATTCAGTTCAGTTCAGTCGCTCAGTCGTGACCGATTCTTTGCGACCCCATGAATCACAGCATGCCAGGCCTCCCTGTCTATCACCAACTCCCAGAGTTCACTCAAACTCATGTCCATCGAGTCGGTGATGCCATCCAGCTATCTCATTCTGTCGTCCCCTTCTCCTCCCACCCTAAATCCTTCCCAGCATCAGAGTCTTTTGCAGTGAGTCAACTCGTCGCATGAGGTGGCCAAAGTATTGGAGTTTCAGCTTTAGCTTCAGTCCTTCCAATGAACACCTAGGATCGACCTCCTTTAGAATGGACTGGTTGGATCTCCTTGCAGTACAAGGGACTCTCAAGAGTCTTCTCCAGCACTACAGTTCAAAATCATCAATTCTTCGGGGATCAGCTTTCTTCACAGTCTAACTCTCACATCCATACATGACCACTGGAAAAACCATAGCCTTGACTAGACGGACCTTGGTTGGCAAAGTAATGTCTCTGCTTTTTAATATGCTATCTAGGCTGGTCATAACTTTCCTTCCAAGGAGCAAGCGTCTTTTAATTTCATAGCTGCAATCAGCATCCGCAGTGATTTTGGAGCCCCCAAAAATAAAGTCTGACACTGTTTCCACTGTTTCCCCATCTATTTCCCATGAAGTGATGGGACCAGATGCCATGATCTTAGTTTTCTGAATGTTGAGCTTCAAGCCAACCTTTTCATTCTCCTCTTTCACTTTCATCAAGAGGCTTTTTAGTTTCTCTTCACTTTCTGCCATAAGGGTGGTGTCTGTCATCTGCATATCTGAGGTTATTGATATTTCTCCCAGCAATCTTGATTCCAGCTTGTGCTTCTTCCAGTCCAGTGTTCCTCATGATGTACTCTGCATAGAAGTTAAATAAACAGAGTGACAATATACAACCTTGATGTACTCCTTTTCCTATTTATAGTTATTATACTGCTCCATTTATAGTTATTATAAAATATTGGTCATATTCCTAGTGTTGTATAATATATCCCTGTAGCTTATTTTATATATAATAGTTGGTACCTCTTAATCCCCTACCTCTCCATTGCTCCTAACCCCTTCTCTCTTTTCACTGGTAGCCACGAGCTTGTTCTTTTTATCTGGAAATCTGTTCCTTTTTAAAAATATATTCTCTACTTGTTGTGTTTTATATATTCCACGTACAAGAGATATCATACCATATTTGTTTTTCTCTGTCTGGCTTATTTCACTTACTTAGCATAATACCCTTCAAGTGCATCCATTTTGCTGCAAATGGAAAATATCTCTCTGTTCTTGAGAAAGAAAATAGTGACTCTTTTCCATGGCATAAAACTGCTTGATTATCTGTCCCCTACCCACCTGTATTTCCCTATTTCCTATAGCATTATCCTCCTCAGATGTGTATATATAACCTTCGAATTCCAGTAATAATGAGTCATTTTAATCATTTTTTTACTCAAACATATCTTTCCCTCATCCTAGTCTCTCTGCCTGGAATTCCATTATATTAATCAAGGTTCTCCAGAGAAACAGAATGAATAGGATTATAGCTAGACATGTCTAAGATAAGATTTATTATAGGAATTGGAGACTGAGTCCCACAGACTACTGTCTGCAAACTGGAGACCAGGAAAGCCTGTAGTGTAATTCAGTCTGAGTCCAAAGGCCCAGGACTCAGAGCACCAATGTTGAAGTGCAGGAGGAGAAGAATGTTCCAGTTCAAGCATAGAGTTAATCTGTTTTAACTCTTTTTGTTCTAATAGATTCTTACTGGATTGGACAATGCCCACATACCCCGGTGAGGGTAATCTTTATTCAGTCTACAGATTTAAATGCTATTCTCATCGGGAAACACACTCACAGACATATCCAGAACTAGACATTTTACAAGCTCTCTGGGTAGCTCTTAGTTCAGTCAAATTGACACATAAATTAACTATCACCATCATCTTTTTATTTGCCTCCCAAACTCCTCCTAAATCTTCAAGTCACAGATCAAATGGACTCTTCTGCAAATTCTACATTTGAGTCAATTTAAGCATCCTTGCCTTCCTTCTACATTTTCAGTATCTTTTACACATCTCCATTATAGAATTCATCATCCTGCCCACGTGGTAATTTTCTCTCAACTAGACTAAGATTCTAAGGGCAGAACAAGTTTTCTTTCCTCTCTGGTCTTAAAACAATGACTGGCACATGGGAGGCTTCAATGACTTAATGCTGTATACAGCTTCTCAAAGAAGAATCAAACATTTGCTAGTATGCCTTAAAGAAGGGGAAAAAAAGAATGTAATCAAAGGAATTATGATTTTTTTCCAATCAGGTATGGCCCATATATATTTATATATTGTTGTCTGCCAGAAGATTTTTAGCATTTTAGACTTAAATTTCACTTCCTATTTTAGACCATACCCCAGCACAGAAGTTGTCAGATCTGTTTTGTAAAGGCTGGTATTTCTTAAGTGTTCCATGAAGTTTTTAGATCAAAATAAATTCAAGGCCTCAGGGAAAATTGAATCCTGACTTCCCTTAGCATTTAAACACCGAAGCATGATCTTGGAGCATTTTCCTGTTTGCATCTTGACTTTATGATCCAGAATTCTGTTGAACGACAACATTCCACCAATCCTAAAATAACTAATCCTTTTGCCTCTGCTATTGTCTGCCACCTCTGCTTTACCTTTCTTTCTTTCTTTTTTTAAACTTTTTATTTTATATTGAAGTATAGTTGATTAAAAATGTTTGATAATTTCAGGTGTGCTTCAAAGTGATTCAGTTACACATATATACATGTCTGTCTTTTTCCAAATTCTCTTCCCATTTAGGTTGTTACATAATATTGAACATTTCTATTTTTGCATTTCAGAATAGTTGTCCTTTTATCAGTAGAAGAGACATTTTTCTTATTGCATCATCTCTTTTCCTGCTAATTTTCACTGTCAGTTTTTCTCCATTTGGAAAATAGATATATAGTTTATGATTCTCAGCTCAGAGGGTATTCAGGATTGGAAAAATGAGATATTGATATTTTTTAGTTAAAAATAGAATCATTAGTCAGGATTTTTCTTACATTATCCTACAGGAATGAGCACTGTTCACTCTTAGCTCCTACACCTGTATTATAAAATATAAACAACAGAACAGGTTCACATAGAAACCAGCACCGTAGTTATTTGTTGAATGTGCAAATTTCTCCCCCAAATGTGGACACTGCTTTCTTAGGAAGTTTAGCGGACTCTTTACCAGTTTCTTTAAAAATGACCAGTTTTTATTTGAAATACATTGGAATAAATAACTTAATAGACCTGTTTGTTCATTATAAAGCTAGGAATAAGAATTATCCTCTCCATTCCTTGCCCCTCCTGTTTATTCTCATTTCACTTTAAATGGATGTGAAGAGCAGACTGCTCAATGCTGAAGACCCAGCTATTGGTGCATGGTAGATAAGACCCAGCCCCTAATGACATCATGGGATTTGGGATTCTGATCACTTCACAGTACAATGAGCTTTCCTCTGTTATTTGTCCAGACTGATCACCCCATGCACTTTTGTCTGTTTGAAACAAAGAGAACTGGGCAAGGAAAAGCACTGATGGCTCAGAACCAGTCCCTTTGATTGAGAGACTGAATGAACAACATAAGTATATATTCTACTGACAGTAAAGATAATTATACAGCCTAGCATTTGAATAGCTCTTTATAGTTCATAACGGGTTTTTCACATATGTTATTTCATTTTAGCTTCAAACAAAACCATAAGCTAGGTAGGTAAATAGGTAAATTGTCACCCTTATTTCACTGAAGAGAAACTAAGCCCCAGAAATGTGCCCACTAGAAAGGTACTCCTTCTATTTCTGTGAGCTCCATCTCAAGAATCTCAAGAATAGAAAACTCAAATATTTACATAATAGAGAAGAACCAAGATTCAAACCCAGGCAAACCAGTTTCAGAGTCTGGGCCCTTAACTGGCATCCCTCTCATTGAGGCAGTATTTTCTTGGACACATAGAACAGGCATCCACGCATTGCAGTCCAGAGAGTCTAAGTACCCATGTGGAAACAATACTGAAGCTGCTGTTTCACAGAAGCACAGAAAAGCCCTTTGTCAGAGTGAAATAAAAATATCCGAGTGATAGGATTTACCCTTCTCCCACCTCTCAGTATTCCTTCCGGCTTTTTCTTATTATTTTGCACTTTAGAAGCCAAGAATCATAAATATAAGATGAACAGTGGGAAGGAGAATTAACAGAACAACTGGGAAACCATTTTTAAAACAAATCTGCTAGTATGTGGCTGGGTGAATAAATATTCTCCCTCCTGCAAAAGGGCAAGTTTCATACCCTGTGACCCTGGAACAGGGAAGCAGGGTAGAGAAGTGGCTAAACTCTTAGACTCTGGAGCCAGGCTATCAGGGTTCTAGTCTAACTGTGCAAATTTAAACAACCTATGACCTTCTGTATTTTGTTTTTCTCCTGTATAAAAAGAGATGATGACAATAGCACTTCACTTGTGAAAATAATATGAGTTATTGAAGGAAAACTATGACAAACCTAGACTGCATATTTAAAAAGCAGAGACACCACTTTACCAACAAAAGTCTATATAGTTGAAACTTTGGGTTTTCCAATTGTCATGTACAGATGTAAGGTTTAGACCATAAAGAAAGCTGAGCACTGAAGAATTGATGCTGTAAATCACGGTGCTGGAGAAGACCCTTGAGAGTCCTTGGACTGCAAGGAGATCAAACAAGTCAATCCTAAAGGAGATCAACCCTGAATATTCATTGGGAAGACTGTTGCTGAAGCTGAAGCTCCAGTACTTTGGCCACCTGATGCAAAGAGCTGACTCATTGAAAAAGATCCTGCTGCTGGGGAAAACTGAAGGGGAAAGAAGAGGGCAGCAGAGGATGAGATAGTTAGGTAGCATTACCAACTCAAGGGACATGAATTTGGGCAAACTCCAGGAAATAATGGAGGACAGAGGAGCCTGGTGTGCTGCAGTCCATGGGGTCGAAAAGAGTTGGACAAGATTTAGCAACTGAATAACAACAATATGTGTATATTATTTAGAGTCTGACCATAGTAAATGCATGTTTGCTGTTATTTTACATAATGAAATATTATTTAAAAGGCCTGATGTGTATAGGTGCTCAATAAATATTAGCTCTCTTCTTTTATATGTAGTTTAGATTACTGGAAAGACTCACATTCTTTAAAAAGTATTTGCCTTTTATCAGTTACCTTGGTGCTAGGATAAACAGCTATTTATTATATTTTTGAGGGATTAGCCAGCTTCTTTTTTTAACTCTTGTCCAGGGGCTCTCCTCTGTCCCTTCCTAAATGTCATTTTCCTTTTTAACAAATTTGATACCTCTTGCCTCTGCCAAATCATTTTACCCACCTTAACTGTTTCATCAGTTTCAGCCTGGAGGCACTTATTGAAATAAATAGTGTTTCTTTTTTGCTCATGAAACCTGGAATCACTTAGGTGGTTTTCTATGATTCATTTCTCCTCTATACTGTCACAATGAGAAGTCATGTCTCTAAGTTTTTAATTCCTCTAATCTCTATTGACATTTTCTCAGTGGCAAGCCAGTATTCTCCACTGGCCTATAAATTACTTTGCCAACAAGGTCAATCTAGTCAAGGCTATGGTTTTTGCAGTAGTCATGTATGGATGTGAGAGTTGAACTATAAAGAAAGCTGAGCGCTGTAGAATTGATGCTTTTGAACTGTGGTATTGGGGAAGACTCTTGAGAGTCCCTTGGCCTGTAAGGAGATTCAACCAATTCATCCTGGGGGCAGTCAGTCCTGAATATTCATTGGAAGGACTGATGCTGAAGCTGAAGCTCCAATATTTTGGCCACCTGATGCAAGAGGCTGAATCATTAGAAAAGACCCTGATGCTTGAAAAGGTTGAAGGGAGGAGGAGAAGGGGACAGAGGATGAGATGTTTGGATGGCATCACCGACTGGATGGATGTGAACTTAAGCAAGCTCTGGAGTTGGTGATGGACAGGGAAGCCTGGCATGCTACAGTCCACGGGGTTGCAAAGAGTCGGACATGACTGAGCAACTGAATTGAGGGATGTTCAAAGCTATAGTCCCACTGCCTGGAAAAATGCTAGGAAGAAGAGGTAATTTATAAATATTTGTTGAAGAAATCAGTCAATGCTGAAGGAATTAAGTATAAGAAAAGTATCCTTTCCTCTCCTCAATTAACAAGAACCTAATTAAGAAATTATCTGAAATTAAGCAGTATGTGAGTTGCTTTATACTTTTAAAAGAAAAAATTAATTTTAGAGACCTAAACTGATATCATGGATTTAATTTAATACAATTATAACAGTTTCAGACCATACCCTGGAGTAATCAATCATACATTCATTTCAATGGCCTAGGCCTTCTATGTGCTTATTTGCTCAGTCGTGTCCAACCAACTCTTTGGGACCCCACCAGGCTCCTCTGTCCATGGGGATTCTCCAGACAAGAATACTGGAGTGGGTTTCCATGCCTTCCTCAGAGGCCTTCTATAGCTACACTATATGCAATGAGAATAGCTATGAACATGTCAAAAATGAGCTAGTGTCATCGTGCCCTTACAACACAGGTCAGGATTTTGGACTTTGATCGTACCCTTCCCACTCTTTTCCTAAATACCAGAAAAGCTTGTTCACTACGTTCCACTATATTCCAGTCTCTGTTCAAAGGCATTCCCTGACAATAGTGTTTAAAATGAGTCAGTTTTTTCCCCTATCATTCTTTATTTCCTTTTCCTACTTTTGAAAAGCTTTGTAAACTAGGTTTATTGAAGTAAAATTGGCCAACAGTTAATTACACAAATTTAAAGTTTGATGTTTAACAGATACACCTATGAAACCATCATCACAATCAAGAAAACAAACATCTGCAAAAGTTTCATGTTCCTTTATAATCCTTTTCACTCCCCTTTTCCCCACCCCTAGATAGTCACTGATCTATCCTATTACTGTAGATAAGCTTTCATTCTCTAGAATTTTATGTAAATAGAATCACACCTTTCTGGAGAGTCTGGTTTCTTTTCAGTTCAATTCAGTCGCTCAGTCGTGTCCAGCTCTTTACAACCCCATGGAGTGTAGCACACCAGGCTTCCCTGTCCATCACCAATTCCTGGAGCTTGCTCAACTCATGTCCATTGAGTTTATGATGCCATCCAACCATCTCATCCTCTGTCGTCCCCTTCTCCTCCTGCCCTCAAATTTCCCATCAATAGGGTTTTTTCCAATGAGTCAGTTCTTCGCATCAGGTGGCCAGAGTATTGGAGCTTCAGCTTCAGCATCAGTCCTTCCAATGAATATTCAGGACTGATTTCCTTTAGGATTGACTGGTTTGATCTCCTTGGAGGCCAAGGGACTCTCAGGAATCTTCTCCAACACCACAGATCAAAAGCATCAATTCTTCGGCACTAAGCTTTCTTTATGGTCCAACTCTCACATCCACACATGACTACTGGAAAAACCATGGCTTTGACTAGATGGACCTTTGTTGGCAAAGTAATGTCCTTGCTTTTTAATATGCTATCTAGGTTGGTCATAACTTTCCTTCCAAGGAGCAGGCATCTTTTAATTTCATGGCTACAGTCACCATCTGCAGTAATTTTGGAGCCCAAGAAAATAGTCTGTCACTGTTTTCATTGTTTCCCCATCTATTTGCCATGAAGTGATGAGACCGGATGCCATGATCTTCATTTTTTGAATGTTGAGTTTTAAGCCAGCTTTTTTCACTCTCCTCTCTCACTTTCATCAAGAGGCTCTTCAGTCCCTCTTTGCTTTCTGCCATAAGGGTGGTGTTATCTGAATATCTGAGGTTATTGATATCTCTCCCAGCAATCTTGATTCCAGCCTGTGCTTCCTCCAGCCCAGCGTTTCACATGATGTACTCTGCATATAAGTTAAATAAGCAGGGTGACAACATACTGCCTTCTGGTTTCTTTTACTCTGCAAAATTATTTTAACATTCATTCAATGTGATGAATGTATCATCTGTTCATTTCTTTTTGTTGATGAATATTATTACATTGTGTGGATGTACTACCAATTTGTTTATTTTCCTGTTGATGGACTTCTAGGCTGTTTCCACCGACCATGGGGTCGCAAAGAGTTGGATACAACTGAGTCAGCATGCATGCAGTTATTGGCTATGACAAATAAGGCTGCTGTAAACATTCATCTACAAGTCTCTATGTGTCATATGCTTTCATTTCTCTTAGGTAAATACCTAGCAGTAGACAAGCTGGGCCACGTAGTAGATGTATATTTGACTTCTAAAGAAAATATCAAACTATGATTCATAGCATTGTCAGCACTTGGTGTGGTCCGACTTTTTAAATTTTAGACATTTTAATAAGTGGTATCACGTTATGAAGGAAATGGCAACCCACTCCAGTGTTCTTGCCTGAGAAATCCAATGGCTACAGTCCATGGGGTCACAAGAGTCAGACACAGCTTAGTGACTAAACCACAAATGATATCATATTATGGTTTCATTGTAAGTTTGCACTTTCTTAATGATGTTAAACATCTCTTCACAAGCTTATTTGCCATCCATGTGTCTTCTATGGTGAAATATCTGTTCAAATCTCTTGCCCATTTAAAAACATTGATTTGTTTCCAGGGACTTCCCTGGCAGTTCAGTGGTTAAGTCTCTGTGCTTCCAATGCAAGGTGCATGGGTTTGATCCCTGGTCTGGGAACGAAGATCCCACATGCCACACAGTGTAGCCAAAAACAACAACATGGTTTTTACCTTATTAGTGAGTTTTGAGAGTTCTTTATATATTCTGATTACAAGTATGCTATCACATGCACTTTGCAAATGTTTTCTTCTACTCAGCATCTTGCCTTTTCATTATTGCAGAGAAAGCATCAAAATTTTAAAGTTTTGATGAATTATAGTGATCAATTTTTTTCTTTTAGAATTGTACTTTTACTACCTAAGTTCAAGATTTTTCCAAAATTATTTTCCTAAATTTTCTTGTATGTGTTTTTAGTTTTAAGTTTTATATTGGGCCTATGATTTTTAGCTAACTTTTGTACATGGCATGAGATATTAATTAAAATCTGTTTTTGCATATGGATCTCTAATTATTTCAGCATTATTCATTGAAGAGGCTCTCATTTCTTCATCGAATTGACTTTTTACCTTTATAAAAAATAAATTGATTTTCTGTATTCTTGGAGTGACAAAATGACAGAGATGGAGAACAGATTAGTAGTTGCCAGAGATTAAAAAGTAGATAGGGAGAGAGGGGGCCATAGCTATGACAAGATAGCAGGTGCCTATGGTGGTACTATCTTTATCTTGACTGAAGTGATGGTCACATAGTTTATACATGTAATAACATTGCATAGAGCTAAACATGTACACATGCACACACAAATGAGTATATATAAAACTACTGAAGTATGAACAATCAGTGGATTTTCAGTTCAGTTCCATTGCTCAGTCATGTCTGACTCTTTGCGACCCCATGAACCACAGCACGCCAGGCCTCCCTGTCCATCACCAACTCTGGGAGTCCACCCAAAACCATGTCCATTGAGTCGATGATGCCATCCAACCATCTCATCCTCTGTCGTCCCCTTCTCCTCCTGCCCTCAGTCTTTCCCATAATCAGGGTCTTTTCAAATGAGTCAGCTCTTTGCATCAGGTGGCCTGATTGTATTGGAGTTTCAGCTTCAACATCAGTCCTTCCAATGAACACCCAGGACTGATCTCCTTTAGAATGGACTGGTTGGATCTCCTTGCAGTCCAAGGGACTCTCAAGAGTCTTCTCCAGCACCACAGTTCAAAAGCATCAATTCTTCAGCAATCAGCCTTCTTCACAGTCCAACACTCACATCCATACATGACCACTGGAAAAACCATAGCCTTGACTAGACGGACCTTGGTTGGCAAAGTAATGTCTCTGCTTTTTAATATGCTATCTAGGTTGGTCATAACTTTCCTTCCAAGGAGTAAGCGTCTTTTAATTTCATGGCTGCAATCAGCATCCACAGTGATTTTGGAGCCCCAAAAAATAAAGTCAGCCACTGTGTCCACTGTTTCCCCATCTATTTCCCATGAAGTGATGGGACCGGTTGCCATGATCTTAGTTTTCTGAATGTTGAGCTTTAAGCCAACTTTTTCACTCTCCTCTTTCACTTTCATCAAGAGGCTCTTTAGTTCTTCTTCCCTTTCTGCCATAAGGGTGGTGTCATCTGCATATCTGAGGTTATGGATATTTCTCCTGGCAATCTTGATTCTGGCTCGTGCTTCCTCCAGCCCAGCGTTTCTCATTATGTACTCTGAATATAAGTTAAATAAGATTTTACCAGTGCCAAATATCTGGTTGTGATATCACACTATAGTTGCACTAGATGTTACCACTGGGGAAAACTGGGTGAGTCTGTTGAAAAGTTGCATCTAGAGATATCAGGCAAAGAACTGAATCGAGTATCATGTACCCATTATGGACTATTATGCAACTATTTAAAAGAACAAATTAGAGCTTATCATTTACTTGTTAGAATTCTCATAAAGCTTTGTTGAATGAGAAAAGTCGGGTTCAGAAATGTGTGATTTGATTCTATTTTTAGAAAATGATGTCCAAAAATACACCCATATATATATATATAAACATACATATTTGTACATAGCTGTGGTGTGTGTATGAAAGACAGATGTGACAATGGATGCATACATATGAAGAAACATACTAGTTTGTTAACATGAATTACCTTGATGGGAGAATGGAAGACATGGGTGGTTTGGAGGTACTGGGAGAAGGATAACCAAGAAAAATAGAAAAAGAAAAAAAATACTAATATGTAAACCAATAATAATGTATTCTTATTATTTTACTATTATTATTTGATAACTAAATTTATTCAGATTAATGTACATGTCATTCAATTCACCCAAAGTGTATAATTCAATAGTTTGTAGTATATTCAGAGTTGTACAATTGCCACATTAAAATTTTAAATTTTTAAAACACTTTTATCACTATAAAAAGAAGACCCAGATCCATTAACAATCATTCCCCTTTTTCTCCCAATTCCACTGGCCATATTCTTGCCTGGAAAATCTCATGCACAGAGGAGCCTGGTGGCCTACAGTCCACAGGGGTCACCAAAGAGTTGAACATGACTTAGTGACTAAACGGCAACAACAAACAAAGTGAGCTAAATAATCCACACCACACTGCCTAGATCATAGTAGCTCTCAGTACCTGTTAGTTTTTTTCTTTCCTTCCTCTTGTCCCACTTTTGGGACTTAGAGAAGTTCCAGTTGAATAATGAGGCCTGTCCAATAATGTGATGTCATGTTTAAGAATTTTAAGATTCCAAGAAAGTATTTCACATAAAGTGAGAAATATATGTAAACTCTACTTTAAAAGTGATCTTCATACCCAAACAAGGGTTCTTTCAATGGTTCGGCTCATGAGAAAAATCTTTAACAAAGCTAGACACACCATGATTCAAGGTCTCTTTCTTCTTCCTACCTCTCCCTCACCACGTCCCCCTACCCCGGTTTCTCCCAACTCAGTTCCCCTGTGCATGAAAACCTTTCCCCAACATGAGAATTACTGAGTACAAACTGAATGATTGAAGAGTTAAAAGAAAAAAGTTTAGTCTACAAAAGATTTGTAAAGTGATTAGTCATCCATATCTCTGAACTGTTTCTGTGCAGCAGCCTGGACCTTGACGCAACCGCCCTCCCTCACTCTCTGTCTCGCACACGTGAACACTCATTCTCAGTCTCACTCTCTCCTCTTCTCTCTCTTTCTATTCAGAAATGAAAATCCCATGAAAGTCATTTCCGTGTCATGTGTTCACTCATTTAACAAAGACAATTTAATGCCTAGGATGCATGTGGCACTCTTCAAGGTACTTGGTCCATGGCGTGCATCTTAAGAAATGAGATGGGATTTGAGGAACTGGTCAATTAGCACATGCCTTACCAAACCAAAACATTATTGTCATGTCTGCTCAATATTTGCACAGTTTATCTAACTAATTATAGCTTAGGAATGATCAGGAGAAACAATGTGCGTGTGACCCTAGGAGAGGTTGTAGTTGATAGCTACTTTAACTCCACTCTGTATCAGCTTTACAACTGGCCAAGGATAAATAGCATCTTGCTTTCAGCTTCTTGTACAGGTAATATTGAGCAACCTGAAACCCCTTAAATAGATTCCCAAACTGCTACAAACTTTTTGACCTTCTTAAGAGATCTAGAATCTGATTGGTTCTATTTAAAAACCTAGCTGTTTTCTTTTAAAACGAAGAACTCAGAGATTTGGGATAGACTTAAAAAAAATTTTTTTTTAATCTGAAACTAGGAGGATTTTACACAGTTTGAATTGTGAAATGAAAATTGCATTATTTGTTTTAGCAGGTGCATAATGAATTATTACTACTTTTAACATTAGCCAGACATATTCCTACATTCAAGAAATGCATCTTGTACACAAATAACTATAATGTTAGACAAAAAATATTGTTATAATAGATGGTCTAAAAATGCCACTTAAAACAGATAAGGAATAGATTTATTCCTGTTAGGTGGGATTAGAGAAGGTTTCATAAAGAAAATAGCATCATATCCAAAGTCAAAGAAGAGGCATAAATATGGAGACATAATAAAAGCAACCCAAGTATATTATAGCCAGTAATCCCACCTGCTTGGAACTTGGGGAAAGGGAAATAAAATTACAGGATTTGTAGTAATCATGAAGACCCCAAAATGTCATCAAAGGAATTGGGAGTTTATTTTGAAGCCAACAAAAAACCATGGAAGTGTTCTGAAACAAGGAGTTACAATCAAAACTGTCTTAAAGAGATTATTCTGTCATCCATGTATATACTAGAATTTGAAATATCAGAGGAAGGAAGATGAACACAGAGGCCGTAGTTGTATTAGGCCAGGTGGGCCTGAACTAAGAGAGCAAAATCACAGTAGATGTCAGTTCTCTAAACATGAAACAGGAATTTGAATTAAGGGAACAGAGGCAAGAGATACTATGATGAGGGATGACTGGAATTTGGGAGCTGATGTCAGTGGTGAAAGAAAGAATTTAAGAGGCTTTGCAGTTTAATGTCTGTGGGCTTGGGAGGTTGACAGTGTTCTTCAAAAGAGAAAGGAAACAAAGAAAGATAAGCTCTGGGGAAAGAAGGAAAGTAATATTTCATTAATTCAATGAATATTTATTGAGCACTTACTATGTGTCAGGCACTATTCTAGGGGGATGAGAATTATCTTTAATTTTTAAAACACTTTATGTGGTAAAGGCAATGTTCTCAGTCTGTGTGACTCCAAAGGCAGAGCTGGAGCCAGTGAGTAGGAGTCAGCTAGGGCTGGAGAATCCACCAGTCAATGCAGGAGACCCAGGTTCAATCCCTAACTCAGGAAGATCCCCTGGAGAAGGAGGTGACAACCTACTCCAGTATTCTTGCCTGAAAAATCCCATGGACAGAGGAGACTGGTAGGCTATAGTCCATGGGGTCGCAAAGAGTCAGACACAATTTAGTGACTAAACAACAGCAGGAAGTAAAATACCTTCGAATAAGTGGAGGCTTTTAAAGTAGTGAGAGCTCTGTTACAGGCAGTATTCAAGCCTAAATTGGATAATATTCTTCAAGGAACTCTGTTACAAGGGATTCCTGCATTAAGAGGGAGGTTAGACTAACCTCTCTACAAGTTCTCTCTCAATCTTAAGAGTCTGTTTTTTTCATGATTTACTCCTATGGGTTCTATTATTAATCTCTGGTTTCTCTCAATTATTAAATAAATTATTCGGTCTGTCTGCCATTCAGTGAAACTCACACATTTACATCTGTTATTCTTAAATTATTCTTGGTTAGGGCTCTTCTTTATTAAAAAATTCTACTCAGTAATGTTACCTCTATACCTAATTTAGAATGTCAACCCTGGTAGACTGGGTTATAAATATCAGAGGGGAAAAGGATTTTTTGTGCCTAATAATATTTTTGTTTATAAGAAGCCTCACAAATGAGAAGTGAATTATCTTGACTTCAAGATTGCGATGCACTTTCTGTATTTTGCAGCAATTCAAGAAGCAAAAAAAAAAAATACCTCAGAGAGGCTCATTTTGATACAGCACGGTAAAGAAAGAGAATAATTGTTCTCCAACACTGTAAAGCTTTAGATCGGAAACATTTATCTGTGCTGCATTTTAAAAAATAAGAAAGGGAAGGAAAGGAAAGAAAGGGAAAAAGAGAACCTGTCGGGAGCTCTCCTATTAGCTATAGTTGAAGCTTTGCATTTCCTACTGTCTTTTGAAACGTAAAATTCCACAACAAATAGCTCTGTAACGTATAACCAGTATGAAGATTCAATTCAGTTTTAAGCACTTTAGTTTGCTTTTGAATCTTGCTATTTTCTGCATTTGTTTTGACTGCTCTCATCATTCAAGATTGACGCTTGGATGGGTGTGTAGGAGGAAGCAGCAGCAGCAGGCTTACAGCTTGCAGACAAAAAAAATCTGCCTTATCTGATGGCTATTATTGAAAATGCGAGGTGTAGCCTGGGCTGGGTAATGAAGGGGAGCGAGCGAGGGGGAGCTAGGAGCATGGAGCTGCATACTGATGAGTGTAGGAGTACTTGATAAAAAGAATTCTGGCTGCTGGCCGTGCATTGCTCATTGTGGAGTACTCCAACAATCACATAGAACGCAGACCAGCCTAAGCTGACAGCTTGATATGCCTTCTTCTGCTGCTTGGTTTTGGGGGCTGTGTGACGTACTGGTCGGTAGTAAAGATTAATATGTAAGAAATGTGGAGCTAGGATCAAGTCATACTCCACAGCCTGCCTGGCAAACTATGTTTTACTTCTGACTTTGCTCTCTCGCTGAGAACATTAATCTGTCAAGCTGGCGGGCTCCTTTGATAGCAACTTTCCCAGGAGCATGATGTGGCAATGCCACCTCTCAGCCCAGGACTACCGCTATTACCCCGTGGACGGCTACTCCCTGCTTAAACGCTTCCCTCTTCATCCTCTTACAGGACCCAGATGCCCCGTCCAAACAGTGGGACAATGGTTGGAAAGCATTGGGCTACCTCAGTACGAGAACCACCTGATGGCTAATGGATTTGACAATGTGCAGTTTATGGTAAGACGCTCTCTGTGTCCACGGAGCTGCCTTTTGTCTGTCTTTGCTTCTTATGTGTCTTACACGGCTCAGAGGCAGCCTGATTTGCACCAAAACCGGTCAATTTTATATATGTAACTGCATTAGAAAATTGGATGCCCTTAGGACTGAACCGACTGTGTAACATATAGGCACTTGCTGAAAAATGAGATCTATGTGCATCCATATACATGTGTATTATATAAATGAACCGGTGAGCGTACTATTTATAGGCAGTGAAAGATTAACATTTATATTCTCCCTGTCATTCTCTGTGTGATTTTTATAAATCTGTCATCTCAGAATACCCAGTTAGATGATGATAGCACTCTTCCGTTAATGTTTCTAGATTCCTGAAACATATTTCATTTGGGTATCAGCATTTAGTGATTAATTAAACAATTTGTTGTGTTTATGGTGCGAAGATCATTTTTTTTTACCCCTATAATTGTTCAATAAGGAGTTTAAATTGTGTGGCTGACCTTTAGTTCATTAGCAAACTGATTTGAATGGTCTATTACAGAGAGCTTTCGCTTAGTTTACATGCTGATTGAAGAGCAACAAGGTATTGTTTATTATTTTAGGTAGAAAACAAACACTTCCATCAATTAACTGTCAATATCTAGAAAGAGAGGCTGAAGGACTAAGTTCATTCGTGTACTTGTGAATGCTGGTCTGCCTGCAGTCTAAAGCTGGCCGTGCGAACTTCCCACTGTGATGGATATAGGTGAGGAAGGAGGGTGGGGAGTGTGCAGACCCACAACACAGCTTTCTGATCATTCACACGCCTCCCCCTGTGCTCATCAGTCTCCCTTGTTGAGCTACGTCACAGTCAGTATTACCTTTCTTTGCTTTTAAGGTCCCATCACACATATTACTGACTCCTAAATTTAGAGAGAGAATACTTAACATAGGCATGTAGCGCAAAATGGCTTGCAGAAACAATTAATAGCTATTTCTAAATAAAATACTGGAACTTACACCTGAGGCTTATTAATAATAAAATTGATAACATTATACTGAGAGCTAGACATGTCTTTTTATTTTCATTTTAGATTATTTTCTCCAAGCTTGACTTGACTATTGTAGATCTGAAGATTATTTAAACTGTTAAACTTTCGCTTCTCCAAAAATGTGTGTCCCATGAGTTTTTTTTTTAAGCTGCATCAGTGTAGTAAGACATATGAGCCCTAAGTAATTGTACCCATAAAACTCTTAGTGAACCCACTTTTAAATAATGAGACATACAGCTACTATTATATTTCTCATGTTTAAGAATACTGTCACTGATTAGACTGATTGTGTAGCTATCAAAATAGGGGGGGAAATAAAATTTGCTTCAGTTGCTGTGAGAGTCTTAGGACAGACTGAGTAGAATTAGGACAGCCTTAGGACACTAAACAGATGACACTAAGAATTAGAGGAACTATTACATTTACTGCACATTTGGATGAGTCTTTTTCTCCTTATTTCTCCTTGAAATAAGACTTTCTCACTCCCACCCCTCAAACCTGTGTCCAAATTTATTCTGGTCCCATGAGAAGTTAGCTAGGTCTTTGAATTCTCTGGATCATTTATCTACTTTGAAAGATTTTAATTCAGCATAATTTTCCTCTGAATGTTAAACACTTTAGAGTAAATATAATCTCTTTTTGAAAACTCAATGCAAAGGTTAATCAAACATGTTTCCGATAAGCATTTGGAGATTGGAAAAACATTCATTAATAAAATATATATAAACACTCCAAAATGTATCCCGGAGGAAAAAATCCTGGACATATATGATAAAACCAAGGTCTGATCCTTTCCATAGACTGTTGACTTTATTTTTTCAGTTCAAATTATTGTAGATAATTTTTCAGAAATTAAGAAAACATAGTTAATTCAGAAAAATCAATCAAACGCTTTCTATACAAGACAGAATTAATTTTAAAAATTTGAATTATCATTCAGAGGAGTTAATTATGAAAATGAAGCAAATCATAAAACAGTGTCATCAATTATCACTTTGCATGCTGCTATACACCATTTATTTGCTACTAGCATTATAAAAAATCAATTTCTATCTCTATAAAAATTATTTATTGATCTCCATAATCTAATTTACATAATTATGAACTTAATTAAAGTACACTAATATGATCAGCCAACTTTAGAAATAGGTTTCATTAATGTGGTGAAAAATCTGTTGGACCTGCTTAGTCTCCATCCGGTATCATATTCTAGCTTTTGTTTTTCTTGAAGCACATTCTGACCTGCATTTATTCATTCTGTTGCCTAAGCAACAAGCACCACACTCCTATTAACTATGATGTAGTGCAGGTCTTATTAGCTTTTTAGAACAAGACAGTAGAGACATCAAAAGGATATAATTAATGTTGGTTGAAATATTGTAGTACATCCATGCATAGATATTCTTTATTTAGGAAACATTCTCAAGAGTTAATTTTTCATTTAATCAATATTCCATAATGAATATGAGTTTCAAAGGGCCCATATAAGTAAATTTCAAAGTATTTATTGAAAGCTTTGCAAAATTTTTTGTTAATAACTCTGTTCTACATACTCTTACACATAAACACAATATATGATTTATCCACACAGTTGTGATTAACTTTAATAAAGATTTTTTACATCAATTCCTAGGCAGAAAAGAAGGACCTTGTTAGAAAAGAAAGACTCATTTATTTTTAAATATTTATCCATTATTGTTTCTCCTTTGGGCTCTTAAAACTTATTCTTGATTTTATTTATGTATCAATCTTTTTAAAATACCTGGAAGTTAAAATTCCAAACTTTTTCTTTATGTATCTGGTCCTGGTTTGCAGAATAGTTTTGCACAGGACATTTATGTGCCCTTAAAAATATAAAATAAGTGGAAATAGGTACAAATAATAGCTACAAAATTACACATAAGACTTTGGGAAAGTTTAGATCTATGTGCAAAAGTCCCTTCAACACAGAAATCCTTTGTCTGAAGACTTGTTCAAGCCCCAGTCTATTTGTTCATCCCCTCTGAAGTCACATATTATCATCTCCCATCCACTTCGGCATGTCTACCTGCTACTCACTAGCCTCTGGGAGTACTGCCCTGGTCCTCTGATATCCCACTTGTTTTCCCCAAATTTGTAACATACAGAATGTGTCTGACTTTCAGCATTACTTTTTTTTCACTAATGAGTTTAAGTATGAAATGATTACTGTATAAAATGCTCATGATGATTTACTTTCTTATTGGATCTATTTCCATCATCATGTCTTTTCCTATGCTAATGGCTGCTTCCTAATATGTAAGCCTCAAACTATCTGTTCTTGTCCTGATGAATACTCATTTGTACACTCCCTCAGCTCTCACAGCTATTTCCTTTCCTTCCTCTCTGTCTTTCATCCTCAAAGGTCTAACTCAATTTCTGCCTTGTTTCTATAGCTTTTCTTAAGGGCTCCAGTACTTAGCAGCCTCTCTTTTCTCGATTTCATGTAGGGGTTGTATTTGGCATGAAAAATTACATTTGGCATGCCATTATTTACTCTCCAGGATTGGGAGTTAAATTTTCGCTTGAATATATCTTATCTCCCCAACTATACTAGAAGGTCTTCGAGTCCAAGTTCTGCATATTCGATTTCCTTGCATTCCTAGCACTCATAGCATAATGTAGTGTACACAGAAATCTCCCCATAAAAACTGGATCCACAGCAGATTATTATAGATGGACATCCAGCCAAGGAATAAAAGCCTCATCCTGCCAGTGGGGACATAGAGCATTAGTACCTTTTATCCATTCATGCAACAAACATTCCTTAAACATTTCCTATGTGCTAATGTCATTGTTAATTAAATTACTAAGGGTAAACCAATAACCAATGTATTACCTTTGACCTCAAGCAGGTTACAGTATTGCTCTTAGACCTATGGTATTATTTGCCTGAGCATTGCATATACATTCCTTCATGTGCTAACACAAACATGTGTATACACACTTTATATCATGGGGATCTTGTCATTCATCCTTTCATATAATCACCATCCTTCAGCATATTACTTCCCAGGAATTGTTTTTTCAGCAGCAAATTACAGTAAGCAATGGTAGAGTTAAAAATCTATCATAGCATGGAGTAGAGTAAAGAAAGATAAAGATACTGATAACATCTAAACCTGGCAGTGTTACAATAGATTTGTCACCCAAAGACTATAGTGAGAAGTTTCTCTTACTTGGAGGACAGACCCCTAACCTCACCATGTTTTAGCAGGCAGTCATATTTGTAAACTCTAATCAAAAGGGGAAAAGAAAGAAATTATATCAGCTCATTATTTTAGCACTTCCTATGCTTTCTAGCAGTTGCCATCTAGGCTGACTTGGATGCTTTGACCACTATTAAAATTTCAAAATGCATACAGAATAAGATATAAAAATAATGCCAAGAGCCCTACGTGCATTAGCATTTTTGTACACCTGGGTAGGTAGCATTCATAAAGAATTTACTGAAGGTCAAAGTGAGTGCTGCCTATTAGACACAGAACTAGAGTCACAGAGTTCTTGGAAGTCATCCATTTGAACCAAAGATTTGAGCAAGATTGATCTTATAAGCATTTAATTCAAACCTTTTTTCATTTATGTGGTGCATTTTACATGCTAATAGACTTCTTTTCTTCTCTTTTACATAACTTTTCTGTAATAAGAGCACCATTTGCAGTTGACCTGATAAAAATGACCTTTTAAGTATCTTAGCAGCATATCTTGATCCAACTAAGAAGTTAAACTTGGGAAGCAGAAAAATAAATTATCCCTAAGAAATAAGGCTAATAACCCCCACAATGTTTTCCTGTTTCAAATATTGTTTGAGAAAATGTTGTAAAGTTACTGAGATTTAAGTGTATAAGAGAAATATACCTGCCACACTCCCCTATGCCTTCCTGTTTCTGAAACAGGTGGCTTTATGTTGAAAGTGCAGTTATAATTCTCCATATTCATTTAGGCCAGTAGTTATATACCTACTTTAGAAAAAATATCTTTTTTTTTCAATTATTGGCATTTAAAATCTGTTGGTAACCAAAAATCAAAGCCAGGAGGGAGTTATTCCTTATCTAGACAATAGCTTAATTACAAGTATAACAGGCAACAGCCTTGCAGTGCTGTGAGAGAGGACGGAAGTAAGACTTCTTGCGTCCACTGTCTTGCTTCTCTATGGTTTGATTTACTCACCTGTAAAATTAATGTAATGAGAGGTCTGGAAGAAATGTTCTTTGGGCTCGTTATTGAATATTTTGAGCTCTTTAAGGATGCAGGGTATGATAGTGGTGCTGGCAGAGCTATTAATTGTTCTTGTAGCTCTCATTAGCCTTGGAAGGACACTGATGGCTTGTGCAGCAGAAAGTCAGAAATAAGGGCATGTGCAGGCATGGCCGTCTGAGAAGGATGGATGGCCTTCAGAAAAAGCAGCAGTCACAATTCCAACCCAGTGACTCTAAGGAGAATCAAGCCTTTCCTCCTACCTGGAAGTTACTCTGATTACATATTTGAGCATTAAAATATGCTGCCCCATTTTCTAATAGAGCACTACTACAGCTACCGTTCCTAAGTAATGCTCACACGAAACGGCCTTTAATTTAGTCATGCAGCGTATTTGCATACTTATCTCCAGTATTGCACCAAATGACCAGATCTTTGGGATGCAGAATTTACTCATGAATTTTAAAACTTACTAAAACTGCTGAATTACAGACTGATTTTAAGAAAGTCAGCAACAATCATATTTCATCTCTTCTTTAAATGGACAGATCTCTCAAACAATGACCTCGATTTTCTCATTTCCAGTCACCTCTTTTTCCCCTACAATCCAGCCTGCTTCCCAACTCTTCCACAAAGTTTCTTCTCTTTTAAGTAAGCTGTAACCTCTTTCTTATCAAATCTCCACCCCACCCTCTTTTTTTCCTTACTTCATTTATCTTTGACCTCTTTCAATGACTGATTTTCTCTCTCTACTCCTTATTGGTACTTATTCCATTGCTGAAATTTGTTTGGGTTCTGTAACATTACACAGAGAAGGCAATGGCAAGCCATTCCAGTACTCTTGCCAAGAAAATCGCGTGGACAGAGGAGCCTGGTGGGCTGCAGTCCATGGGGTCGCTACTAGTCAGACACGACTGAGCGACTTCACTTTCACTTTTCACTTTCACACATTGAGAAGGAAATGGCAACCCACTCCAGTGTTCTTGCCTGGAGAATCCCAGGGGCGGCGGAGCCTGGTCAGCTGCCGTCTATGGGGTCGCACAGAGTCGGACACGACTGAAGCGACTTAGCAGCAGCAGGAGCATTACTCTGCCCTTTCCAATCACTCCTAGTCTCCTAATCCTCCTGCCTCACAAGGTGGAGGTTGTTTAGTCACTAAGTTATATCCGACCCTTGTGACCCCATGGACTGTAGCCTGCCAGGCTCCTCTGCCTCACGAGGTGGTGATACTCGATTTGTCTAACCCATTAGGGAGATCACTGGTTCTTATATTAATAGATCCGTAGCTTTCCCTACTCTTCAGTGCTTCCTACCTGGCATCCAGTACCGTCTAGCTACTCAATAAACATTTCCACATACATGTCTGAGTACCAAATATTCAGCACACTTGCTTCAGCCCTACTCTACTTAAAATCTTTCAATGATTCTCAATTACCTATGGGAGATTATATTTACAAAATCCTTAATATGGCTTTCATAGTCATGATCCTTTATGACCTGCCTGATCCAACTTATTTTCTAGCTTCGTGTGTTACTTCATCTCTGTACTGTTCTCCAGAACTGGCATTTTTCTGTCATTGCCTGGCCTTTGCACATGCTGCCACCTCTGCCAAGAATGACCTTCCTTCCCCTCTTAACTCCTTTTTATCCTTTAGATCTTAGCCTGGTTGTCACTTCTTTTAGCTGTCACTTCTTCCCTGACCTCCCAAGTACAGGTTCGGAACCCTTCTTTCCGCTTGTCTTGCTGTGCTATATTCCCTATTTACTTGTCCATCTACCCCACCACCTCTGCCACCACAAACACTACAACAGGGGTGGCAAACTTAGTCTATAAATGGCCAGATAGTACATATTTTAGGTTTTGAAAGCCATATGGTCTGTGTTGCAGGTATTTGACTTTTCTATTGTATCATGACAGTGACCATAGATAATACACAAATAAATGGACCTGTGTTCAAATATAACTTTATTTACAAAAAAAAAAGAGATCTAGTCAATAGGCCATCATTTGCTGCCCTTGCACTTGATTTTAAATTTCTTGAGAGTTAGAAATATGCTTTGATCCTCTGCATCTCCAAGTACAACCTCTGACTTACACATGTAGACACAGTAAATGTCTGATGAAAGGAGGAAGAAAGGAGAAAAGGAAGGAAAAAGGGAGCAGGGAAGCAGGCAGGTGGCTCCAATAAGGCTTCTGAGAGCCTGTTTGATTTAAAGAGATCCCAGCCAATAGCTGAGGATATGCAGAACAAGATCCAGTCTTCAGGAGTCTGTCAAGAGCAAAAGGGGGGTTTTGCTCTAACCAACCAGGCTGGAGTATATTTTCAGTAAGGGAACTACACAGGCATAGGAACTAGAAAAACACAGCTGCAGAGGAAGCCTTCTATTCCCTCTGTTTGGAATTCCTTTCTCTTCCCTCTTCACCTCATTTTGCAGCATTGTTGATTGTGTAGCATTGATTGAGCTTAAGCATCACGTCCTCCAAGAAGTATTCCCTACTGCCATTTTGTCATCTAGCTAGCACAACTGCCCTTTCTCTGTGCACCCCTGGCATCCTTTCTTAGCCCTAAACTAGGCCTTATTATATTTCATTGCAATTATGTTATCTGTTCAGATGCCAGCCTTCCACCCTAGAAAGTGAGATCCTGAGAGGCAGAAAGTGGATCTTATTTATCTTTGTATTCCTAAAGCCTAACCCAGGGCCTGGCATATAGTAGCTTCTTAGTAAATATTGATTGGATGACATTTTAAAGTTTTATTTAGTTCCATATATTATATAAATTATATCTCATGTAACTCTCACATCTTCCTATCAGTATGAGGTCGCAAAGAGTCGGACACGACTGAGTGACTGAACTGAACTGAACTGAATAATGAAGATAATGAGATTGACAAAGTTTTAAAATCTGCCAAGCAGCACCTAGAGTTTAAAACCAAACTGCTCTGACTTAAAAGTTCCTGTTCAATTCACTAAAATCATACTGTTTCATCATTCCTCCTTTCATTTATTCAGTGAGTATATACAGAGCCCCTGTTAGATTGCAAACACTGAACAGAACAAGGGCCCTGCCCTTTGAGCCCTTGAAACATGGCCTATTTCTGGTCCTTTGAGGGACCTCTTCATCTCATTTCTTCTTCCTTTTCTTTCTCATCCTCACTGCCTCTCCAGAGGACCTCTGTTTTTACCAAGAACAGAACTCTCACTGCCAAACAAATACATATCTCCCTTTCTCTGTTCATGATTCCCTCCTGCCTAACATAACCTGTCTCCTCCCTATTCCCTATTCAAGACTTGTTCCCTGAGTCCTTGGTCTTTCTGCTTGCTCTGTGGAGACTTCCTCTACTGATCTGGACCCTGCCCATCCCTTCATCTTCACCTCTCACCCATCTTAAGCTGTGTTGAATTATTTTAGTCTTAATTGTGCCACACTTGCTCACAGATCCATGCCTTTGCACACACAGTTCTCTGCTCAGAACAATACTTTCTTGCACTCATTTTTAGCCTGAGTAACTCTTACTTCAAAATCTGACTCAGAGTTTCCTTCTGTAGACCCTTTAAAACAAATTCTTTAGAATTGCTCAGCTATTCTTCAGCAGGCTCTCATGGCACCCTGCTTATCGTCCATGGCAGAATCATCTAACTTCTTCCCCTAGGAGAAAACAATGTCTGGTTCATTGTTACTTTTCCAGTCACTAGCATATAACTGGTTCTTGCATGAATTTTCTGGGGCAGCCACACATTGGAGGGCATACACTACAGCAGTATATTGTCTCACAGTTCTGGAGGCTGCAAGTCCAATATGTCACAGGTGTCAGCGGGGTTGGGTCCTTTCTCTGACAGCTCTGAGGGGAGCATGTATTCTATACATCTCTCCTTGGCTTTGCAAAGGTGGCTGTCTTCCTCATGTTTTCACACTGTTTTCCCTCTGTGTGTGTCTGTCCAGTTCCTCCTCTTATAAAGACACCAGTTATATTGCATTCAGGTGCACCCTAAGGACCTCATTTTAACTAGACTATCTCTGTAAAAACCTTGTCTTCAGATAAAATCACATTCTGAGGTACTAGGAAGTGAATACTTCAACATAAGAATCTGAGGAAGGGACATAATCCAACCAATAGCAGTTCTCAGTAAGAATGTGTGAATATGCATCCTTTGCTTATTATACCCCACACTGCCAAGCACAATGCATCCGTAGATATTTTCTTAATTGAATCAAAGTCAACCTGCTTGAGGTTTATATGAAATTTAAAATGTCTAAAGAATCTGATATTACTCTTTCATCAGTGACAAATGCAGTCTTCCTGATAGCTTACTTAGTTTTAGTTAATACCAGCAAAGCCAGAACCAAGAGCTTCCTACCTCTCTAACCCTACACTCCTTCCATTTTACTTTGCAACCTCTGCTGGCCCCTAAATAAATCACATTTACAAAAAATGTTCATTTTTTTGTCATCCTTATAGTTGATGTCTATCTGATAGAGATATGCCAAAGGAATAGGTAATTAAACAAAAGTTGTGCTTTATAGGAAAGAAAGAAAATATAAGCAATTTAATAATATAACTACCATTAATCAATAACTTGTTAAATACTTTTTTCCATACATTGTATTTCCCTCTCTCACAAATGTTATAAAGTATGTAGTGTCATTCCAGTTTTAAAAATGACAAAACTTGGCTGCTGTGGGTCTTCATTGCTGCGCATGGGCTTGCTCTAGTTGCAGCGAAGGTGGTCTCCTCTCCAGTTGCAGAGCGCAGGCTTCTCACTGTGGTGGCTTCTCTTGCTTCAGAGCACAGGCCCCAGGGGGCACAGCCTTCAGTAGTTTTGGTATGTAGGCTTAGTAGTTTTGGATCACAGGCTCTAGAGTCCGGGCTCAGTAGTTGTGGCATGGGCTCAAGCACGTGGAATCTTCCCGGAGCAGGGAATGAACCCATGTCCCCTACATTGGAAGGTAGACTCTCAACCACTGGACCACCAGGGAAGTCCAAAACTTAGTTATTCAGAGACTAACTATCTGGCCCCATGCACTCAAGATTCAAACCCAGGTCAATTTGAGTCTAAAGGGAAGACATTTTCAGTAAGAGTTGCTGAGGCAATGTATGTGGGCAAGATGAGAAAGTATGGGTTCTGGACACACAAAAATAGCATGAGCATTTTTTGTTCTTGGGGTGGTACAGGGGATGATGATTCAGAGGAGAACCAAGAAGAGGTAAGAGAGAAGAAAAATCTTGCCTCATGCAGAGAGTAGGCAGTCTAGATTAAGGAAATTTCTTGCCACACAAGGTTATAAAAATAAAGGTATGCCTCTGAGTTTGTCCTCAGACCACAAGACCTTCTGCATGGGACTCATTCCATGCATGCAAGAGAAACTACCTAAAACAGGAGCAATGTTCATGGAAGATATGATTACATATTTTGGATATAATGCAAATGGAAGACATTACAGCTTTTCTAAGAAGTAATGAAAATGATTATGAATGGCTACAGATTTTTATCCACAAGAAAACTCACATGAGAGAGACATAGAAACATCTTACAGGGCATTGCTTACAGGTCCCTGACTTCCTAGTCTGGTCTGTGTGTACCACGCACATCATAGACATTGGGAACCATTCATTCATTTAAAAGCATATGATCTGAAAGAGTCAAGAGCCACTGTGACTCTACTTATAGAAGTATATTAGGAGGAGAGAAAAATGCAATGAATTATTAAAATACGCTTCTGAATATCAGGTCATTGATTTCTGCCCTTTGAGTTAACAGAATTAAATTTCAGGTGGTTAAACGTTTACCTTCTGTCAGACTGAGCAAAAATGACTAAGATTCATATCCAAAGCATTATGAAACATCTTGAGTTTATAAGCCGATGTTTGTTTAGATGGTTGGCAGGAAGAATAAGGTTTGTCCTTCCAGAGTTTTGAAGGAGATCTTGGAATAGGAGACCTAGAATCGAAAATATCTCATTTTTCTTTGACAGGAGTTATATTGCTAATTTTTATCAGAAAGAGGTAACCCTGTGAAGAAGGAGATGAGCGTTTGGTATTTGTTAGGCCTATATAGCTATATAACCCACCCAGTTGTCAGTTAGCTCAGAACAAGGAACAAGGGACATATAGGCTGGCCAACACCAACTACAGAAATCCCCTACTCTGTCAAAATGAAATGCACAAAAGCCATTCATACCAATTCAGTCATTTAAAAACTGCTAAGTGATTGACAGGAAATGGGATGAAGGAAATGTTACATAGTTTTTAAAAAATGTGATGTGTTTCAGTTCAGTTCAGTTCAGTTCAGTCGCTCAGTCGTGTCCGACTCTTACTTTCTGGTAAATAGTTATGAAACAGTGGAAATAAAAATAGCATATTAAATGTCATCACACTTCATAGTCTTTAGAACTCTTACATATATATTATCTCAATTAAAGGAGGGAGCAAAATTAATTCTACTTTCAGTTCTAGCATAGTGTTCTGGCGTTAGGTAAGCCTTTTTTTCTGCAATCTCTGAACAAGCTCAGATATAACCTGATTTTTTTTTAAAACCCTCCCTCAATGCTGTGTCTTTCCTAGATGCTTCTCCTGCTTACATGTCCTCCATTCATCACCAACCTTCTCATAAGAAATATCTACACTTTCTGGCTTCCCCTTCTACTCAATACAATCAGGCCTCAATACAATTAGCATCTGTCAGCATCCTGAAATTATTTTTAAGTGGTGACTAATGAACTCCAAATTGCCAAATACAGCACACTCTTTCCAGGCCTTATTGACTTCATATTTCTGTGGTTTAGGTCTCGGCTGACCACTCTTTTCCTCCCTGGCTTCTCTATCCTTGGCGCCTCCTACCCCAGCAAGCACTGCCTCTCCGGCTCCTTTGTAGATCCCCCTGCCTCTGCGTGTGCCCCAGGGTTCAGCTCTTTCCCTCTTCTCCTCTCACTCCACACATTCACCTTAGGTGACTTCGCTTATACTAACAAAGGCAAAAGTTTTCTGCTCTTATACTATATTGAGACTTCAAAGTATCTGAAAGTGGAATGATCTTTCCCCCAAAACCTGTCCCTCAAAAAAAGCAATTAATTGGGTAGAATGATGATGAGAGATCAAGTGTGATGAGGCTGGAAAGGTAACCACTGGATTTGGTAACATAGAGGCCACTGAGAGCTTGACAAGAGCACGCTCAGTGGAATAAGAGGCACAGAAGCCATATAACATTGGATTGAAGAAGTGGTAGAGTAGACAACTCTTGAAAGAAGTTTTGCTGAGAATGGAAACACAGAAACAAGCAAGTAGCTAAAGAGTGATTTGGGGTTCAAAGAGGATTTTTTTTTTAATCGGAGGATAGTTGCTTTACAATGGTGTGTTGTTTTCTGCTGTACAACTCAAATCAGTCATAATTATATATATATATATCCCTTCCCTCTCTATATACATTGCCTCCCTCACCCTTCCCATCCTACCCTCTAGGTCATCCCACCCCTCTAGGTCTAGCCATACTGGGCTCCCTGTGTTATACAGCAGCTTCCCACTAGTTATCTGTTTTACATATGTAGTGTATATATGTTAATGCTGCTTTCTCAATTTGTCCTACCCTCTCCTTTCCCTGCTATATCTCCAAGTTCATCCTCTATGTCTGGGTCTAAAGGGAAGCTTTCTTTTAAACAGGAGAGACTGGGGTCACATGTGGATGCTAAAATAAATGATCAGGTAGAAAGGGAGCTATTGATACTGGAGAAAAGGAGGGAGTGACTGAATGAATAAAGGTGAGGTGTGTTGGGATCCAGGGACAAAGAGAAGAACTGTCCTTGATGGAGACATTCCTATTGTAGTAGGAGGGAAGACGGAGAGAATGGATACTCGAATGGTTAGTGTATAGGATGATAAGAATATAGATAGGGCTATGTTCCTTCCCATGGCTTCTATTCTCTAAATTATGAGACATTGGTGTAGAAGATTTGAAGATAGAGAAGATGTGAAAGAGTAATTTCAAAAAGTAGGAATGAAAATTTATAAAGAAAATGGAGTAGAATTACAGGGCCATGTTGACGGCTTATTTGAGATTTTTAATCATCATGCTCGATAGAAATTAGGAAGACAATTGTGCTCTAAGTTACAGAACTGCTTTCACAGTTTGACTCCTTCTCCTACTTGGTGTGAGATAGTGGGTTAGTCACTTAACCTCCCTGAGCATCAGTTTCCCAACTTCAAACAGGAGCTAGCACTGCCTGGTTCACAGGGCTGTGGTGAGAAGTAGCTTAAAGCTAGCTGTGTTCTTTCAGTAGGCAATGAATCATGATGGTGACCAGAGTGCCTGTTCCATTTAGCTGGCAAGCCACTTCGGAATTACTGACAGCACAATGACACACAGAAATTGCCAAAAGTCCTCATAGCTCTTGCCCTCATAATACATGGGATACAAAGGAAAAGTTTCTATGAATTATGCTAGAAACACCCCCAAATACCCATAACCCACCTATCTCAGTGACCTTATGTTGAATAAGGTAACTTACTCAACTCTAAAGTATACTGGAAAGTTATGTCACTGTAACTCACACTTAATTAATCAACCACATGTACACTCAAAGAACTGAGCCTTTCGGGCTTAATGGACCCACAGTAGCATATGCCAATGGCAGAGTACAGTGGGACTTCCAAGGAACCAGATTGCATTTAGCGCTTTCCCTAAGAAACATACTGAAGGACACCCACCTGCTCATAGCAATAAAATGTTTCCTTAATTATGGTTGATCAAATTGCGATAATTAATTTATATGTGAATATTTGAACACTCTAGAGTTTTGTAGCTTTGTTCTCAAGGATGACTAACCTAAACTTGCATCCAGACTATAAAGTATATTAACAAATACTATAGGAAATGGCAACCCACTCCAAAGTTCTTGCCTGGAGAATCCCAGGGACGGGGGAGCCTGGTGGGCTGCCATCTATGGGGTCGCACAGAGTCGGACATGACTGAAGTGACTTAGCAGCAGCAGCAGTAGCAGTATATTAACAAATGCAAGCTTTGAACACTGCATTTTACAATATAAATTTATGTTTCAGATATGAATCTTTTACACTTTAACATCTGTTGATGAACTAGAGTGGAACATAGATGAACATTTGTGAAGGGGATCCCAGGAAAATCTTTTTGAATGGATTCCTTGGAGATTTATTCATTCATTCCTAAGGAAACACCTATTGAGTACCAAATATACTCATCAAACTGTGCTAATTGTGGTCGAGACTACAGAGAAGCATACTATAGGCTCTTGTTAAAGATCCTACAGTCTACTCAGGGAGCTAAGACTAGCATACTTAACTGCTAAATAGAAATACACATTTAAATAGTAATAAAGGACAACAGTGTAAATGTTTCCATAGCATAGAATGCAACTGTGGGAAAAATGAGTGTTAGAATCTATGACTTTCTCTAAGTCATGAGAAGGAATAGATGTTGATGAGCTGGCGTGATCAGGGCAGACTCTCTGGAGGAAGTGGGCTTGGGCAGGCTTGTGTAAACAGTGCAAATGGGACCAATGGAATCATCAACAAAGGATATAAGACTGCAAAATGCATATAGTGTTTGAAGAACAAAACAGGTACTGATTTGGCAACCATCCAGGGGATCATGCAATGCCTCTGAATTAAAGCATTACCTACCTTGTGAAATCATGGTTCAGATACTGCACATTCACCATATGGAGAGACAGCTTAATGATCCGTCACTCTGCCCAGATAGTCTCACCCAGATGGCAGCACACACGTGCACATCACACATGCAGATAGCAAGGGAGGATGAGCATGGAAACATCTGTCTGACCAACTTGACTTCTATTTCCAGATAATGCTGAAGGAAACAAACTCACTTGAGTTGCATTAGGTGTTTCTACAAATAAGCCCGTCTTTCTGAGGGAGAGTATATAGTCAAAGCCAATAGCAAATGTTTTTTAGTAGTTTCTTATCATCTTAAATATCCCCATATCCTCCGAAACTAAATTTATTCACTTGTTACATCCTTTGCTTCTTCAAAGATATTCATAGCTCTCAGCTACCAATATCTAAAGAAATCATCCTCACTTTCACACTGGAATCATGACCACTGCCAAAAATACCTATCCCTCCTCCTTTCTAAAACTCAGCTTATTTGACATGTTCCAAGAATTCAAAGGAGGAAACATTTGCTTAGCTGCCACTTTCATGTGAAGGTATTATGCTAGGGCTCTTAAATACAAAACCTGACACTAATAACAATAAATATACTCACATAATGCTTATATTCAGGCACTGTTCTAAGTATTTTATATGTTAATTATTTTAATTCTATTGAAATGAACAATATACCCATTCCCTCCTCTCATGATGCTAACAATCTACTGGAGAAGCATACATGAAAACAGACAAATGCCTGTACACTGTAACTGATTGGAATTTGCATTCAGAGTATAGTTGCTGCTGCTGCTGCTGCTGAGTCGCTTCAGTCGTGTCCGACTCTGTGCGACCCATAGACAGCAGCCCACCAGGCTCCCCCGTCCCTGGGATTCTCCAGGCCAGAACACTGGAGTGGGTTGCCATTTCCTTCTCCAATGCAGGAAAGTGAAAAGTGAAAGTGAAGTCGCTCAGTCGTGTCCAACTCTTAGCGACCCCATGGACTGCAGCCCACCAGGCTCCTGTGTCCATGGGATTTTCCAGGCAAGAGTACTGGAGTGGGGTGCCATTGTCTTCTTCTCGGAGTATAGTGGTGGCCCTCAAAATGAGTGACTCAGTCAAGGCTCTATAAAAGAGGTCAAGTTTATACTGACTCCTAGACTGGGAAGATGCACAGCCTGACAAAGACTGAGTGATAGAGCAGCCTCTCAGGCAAGTGGAACAGCGTGTAATTATCACAGAGGCGCTCAGAGCAAGATCTAGTGGTGTTTGGGTCCAGGTAGGGTGCAGGGGCAAAAAAAAGAAAAGGGGAACACACATAAAACCTGAGAGGTCAACATTAGCCAGATGGGGGAGAGACTATTTTTATTCCACTCCAACTTGGACGTACAGGGCCTGCTCTGTGTAACTGGGAATGATGTGTTTATTTATTTCTGTTTTCTGGTGCATGTAGATATCTGCTTTCCTACTCCCCCTGCACCCTCAGCCCTTGCTGTTTGGAATGTCTCAAGGAAAGGTCACTGCAGGGTCTTCTCCTCTGTCACCCCGATAGAACCTCCTAGTGAGCATTCAGTACCAGCTGACTGACTGGTTAATCATCAGCCTGGGGATTGAAGGTGATTATCTGTGCTGCCTGACAAGGCCAAGTCCAGGAATGGTAATTACATCGGCAACTTCTGGTGTCAGAGATCCCATTGAAAAGCATTTTATTAATACTAATTCAGAAGGCTGTTCTGTAGCTCAGGGAAAACAGTGCACTTTTAAAGCTGTAATCAGAGTTTACCATTTCAATAGCAGTCTTCAGAACTGAAGTCTAGATGCTAAAAATTAGGGCTTCTCTGCTTCCTGCTATAACACAACCAAGACAACAATAGTGCTAAATAGGGTCTCCCTCCCTTGTGTCCTAGAGAGCACTCTCGGGAATGAAAAAGAGAAAGAAGTTGAGTAAATGGATGAGTGGATGCCCATGACTAGTTGATTATTTTATTTATCTCACCCTCTTCCAGAAGATGGTTTACAATAGGTATAAAGACAATTTAAACAACAACATGGAAGCAAGGGAATTCAGACAGTGAGATTGACAGAAGAGAATGCACACTTGAAAAAAATTTTTTTGAAGTAATACATATATACATATATTTTAAAATCAAAACAAATGTGCCAATAAAATGTAAATGCAAACAATTTCTTGCCCTCTTCACCCCACTCATGGCCCTACTCTCCAGAAGTAGATACCTTAAATGTGTCTGTAGTTAGTCCTCCGGGAGTTCATCTCCATATGATATGCGTATGCCCTTCTTTCTGCCTCCTCAGCTTTAGATATCATTAACTGACATCTTGATATGAGAGTGAGGATGTAGCTAACTTATATCGTCATCTCTTCTCTCTCTATGTGTCCCTGTTCCCAATAGATTCACAGGCTAAGTCATAGCCCACAGAATCAGATGCTGTGAAATATCACTTTTTATGTTTTAAATCAACCTAGTTTTGACTCCATGCCAGAGCCAGAATGAAATTCCACTGTCATAAGTACTGGCTTCTATTGTCACCACGTAATCCTAGAGACCCAAGTGTGACCAGCAAAACAGGGGAAGAAGCTATGCTCTCTGGTGGTCCCTGCTGAAGTCCTCTACTGTTATCCAGGCTTGTAGTAGTACATTGACGTTCAATATTTCTCTGCCTCCATGCCAGTCCTGGGTGTGGGAATGCTTCTCAGGATTGAAAACCCCATACCTGAACTCCTACTCCAGCCATGATGAGGTTGGTCGTGATGATGGCAGTCAAACCATACACCATTCACATTCATGCAGTTATCTCAGCTAGAAACATGAGGGCTATCCTGGAACTTACCTTTATTTGTTTCTAACAATTGTTTCCTTTTCCTTGTCACTTCTGATTGCTTTTCCATTCTCTTGCATTTCTGCCTTTATATTGTCCCTGGGTTTTCGACAGTCTTTATCATACTTTTTACTTTTTGGAACTTCTTTTTCCCAGGAAACCCTCCTGTCCCAAGCTGAACTCATTCTGTGGGACTGCCTCACATTCATCACTCTGGGACTCTTCTCTGCACCCCTGAATCCAATCCACTGTTTCTTGGATATTTTCCTCTTTCTTGATTTGATTTCTCATATTGCTGGAGCATGCACTCAAATAACTTTTTAAAAAAAGAAATAACTGAGAAATAAAGGAGAGGTGAATTTCTAAGCCCTTGTGAATCTAAAAATGTCTATTTCATGCCCCCACAGCATGAATATTGATGCCCCCACAGATGAATATTGTGATTTAGTTTGTAATTCTAGACTGAATCTGATATTTCTCGAGCTTGGCAGACATTGCTTCTTTGTCTTGTAGCATTTGATGTGGTTGTGGGTAAGTCAGACTTAGTTCCTTTGCAGATGACCTTTTTCCCTCTCTGAAAGTTTTCAGGATCTTCTTTTTATCCTTGGTATCCTAATGTGTCACCAACATGTGACTAAGTGGGTGTCTTTTTCATCTGTTCCACACTTTTTAAGCACTTTATATATAAAGTGGGACATCTTCTTCCATTACTTCTTCGATTGTTCCTATCCCTTCATCTATTCTGTTGCCTTTTCATAAATTCCTATTGGCCAAATACTGGATTTCCTCAACTGTTTCTCAGTGTCTCTTATCCTTTCTCTCGTATTTACCATCTATTTCTATTTTTATCTGATACTCTAAGGGGTTGAGTTCAATGTTTAAGCTGACTTTTTAAAATTTTGGCAATAATATGTTTAACTTCCCAGAGCCCTTTCTTCTCTCTTCCTTTTTCATGGCACCCTTTTACTTATCCTTATATGTAATGTTGTCTTGAACCTGTCAGTGGATACCAATTAGAGGTTAGTTGTTTTTATTCTGAAATTCTCTTCTTAAAACTACTGTTTTTGTTGTTCAGTTGCTCAGTCATGTCCAACTGTTTGTAATGCCATGGACTGCAACACATCAGGTTTCCCTGTCCTTCACAGTCTTCTGGAGTTTGCTCAAACTCATGTCCATTGAGTCAGTGATGTCATCCAACCATCTCATCCTCCGTCATTGCCTTCTCCTCCTGCCTTCAATCTTTCCCAGCATCAGGGTCTTTTCCAACGAGTCAGCTCTTTGCATCAGTTGGCCAAGTATTGGAGGTTCAGCCTCAGAATGTTATTCCAATGAACATTCAGGGTTGATTTCCTTTAGGGTTGACTGGTTTGATTTCCTTGCTGTCCAAGGGACTCTCAAGAGTCTTCTCCAGCATCACAGTTCAAAGGTATCAGTTCTTCAGCGCTCAGTCTCTTTTATTATACAGCTCTCACATCCATACATGACTAGTGGAAAAACCATAGCTTTGGCTATACGGACCTTTGTAGGCAAAGTAATGTCTCTGCTTTGTAATACACTGTCTAGGTTTGTCATTGCTTTTCTTCTCTTAATTTCATTACTGCAGTGATTTTGGAACCCGAGAAAATAAAGTCTGTTACTGTTTCTATTGTTTCCCCGTCTATTTGTCATGAAGTGATAGGTCCATACTGTTTCTGTCCTTTTTTGTGCCTATCTTTGTGTGAAATGTTCCCTTGGGATCTCTAATTTTCTTGAAGAAATCTCTAGTCTTTGCCATTCTGTTGTTTTTCTCTATTTCTTTGTATTGATCACTGAGGAAGACTTCTTTATCTCTCCTTGCTGTTCTTTGGAACTCTGCATTCAGATGGGTATATCTTTCCTTTTCTCCTTTGTCTTTCACTTCTCTTCTTTTCTTGACTATTTGTAAGGCCTCCTCAGACAACCATTTTGCCTTTTTGCATTTCTTTCTTGGGGATGGTTTTGATCACTAGAAACTATTTCTGGAGTTAATTTTTTTATTGTGCTTCGTTTTTAACTCCGTCATAGCACATACTCATCACTGACTGGTAGCTTATGGTTTTCTGTTCACATTTCAGGAAGAGGCAGTGGAAAGACACGCTGGAAGCTCTGTGTACATAGGCCCCTTTTGTTTGTTTGTTTTACTTCCAGGCTTCACTTTGGAGTGAATAGGGTGTTCCTATAATGAACAGGGTGTCCCAAATCCCGCCCCACTAACTGCTCTAGTTTTTCCCAGGAAGGATTTTTAGACACCTTTAGAGAATAAGTGACTGTTTTCTTTCTGGTCTGCAGGGAGAGATAAATGCCTGACATGGATGGGGGGCTGGTGTACATGGGGGTAGGAATGCAACTGTTCCACACATGGACCATCAGTTCATCCCCACTTTCTATCCGTTCCTCAATCTCTTCCTTCATCCTACCATCCTTATCTCAAATTGAAACTTCAAGGGTTCCAGTGGGTAACTCAGGCTCCTGTTTTGATTCAGGGAACCCCCCTCCCCAGGCTAAAGCTACCTCCACCTCACTGCACCATCCAGGCCTTTTCCATGCTCTTTCTGACTTCTGGAGACTTATTGAAGCCTCTCACCTAGCTTTTTGCCAGTTATCTTCATTGCTGTGAGATCAAAATATTTTTATTCCTTTTCCAGACTTTCACTGGGATCTATGAGGAAAAAAGATAAACCTGTGGCCTCAGTATACTTCTTTAAATGGAAGGCAGGGTCACAGTCACATGTTTCTCCTTTAATCATTAAATGATACCAAGTGAGGAAAGAGCAGTTGCCTCTAAAAAGCACCAATGATATCATCAAGCCACAGTTCCTAAAGGAACCTAGATATTTCTTCCATAGAGAAGTGCCACAGTGCAGTGATTAAAAGGGTAGACTCTGCCTAGATTCAATTCCCAGCCTTGAGGCTTGTAAGCTATCTCACCTTGGGTAAATTTCTTAATGTCTCTGTGCTTCGGTTTCCACTTGTGGAAATAGGCATGATAATAACTGCATACTAATCCCACAGGGTTAAGATGAGATTTATGAGTCCATGTACCTAAAGCACTTGAAACAGCAAGTTCCAGCATCACTCATCATCACTGCCATTATTGTCCCAATATCAGGACAAAGAGACATGGAGGAACAGAGCCTCTGCAGCCATTTGACTGCATCCTTCTTCTAAGCTAGCAAAGACAGCCTGGAGTAAATCAACTTCTAGACATCTCTCATGAAATCACAGCTTTTCTAGCTGTTCTTGCTTAGAAGTCATGAAAACACTCATTCAAAAAATGATGATGGACTGCTGCAAACACCACTGTGGACATGGAATATTATTTTTGCAGCAACATCTTGAACTAAGGGGAGAAGAGAGAAATGAGAGGTTATGAGGCCAACAGTACTGTGAGTGAGTATGAGAGGAAACAAGTAAATATCATAGAAGGCTTTGTTAAAAGCACAGATGGAGAAGTTATTTGAAGAAAAGGGATGGTTCCCAATTTTGTCCTGAAAGAGCTACAACTAAAAATTGCTAAGACACATGTTCTCAGGTGCATATCATCATGACGCCATCTACTTAGAAGACATAGAAAACTGAAACAAATATGCAAAGAAAACAACAATACTCAGTTTTCAAGGAATTTTAGCTTAAATGTCAGCCCCAAGTCCTCTTTGAAATACCATTCCTCAACCTTGAACAATGGTTAGAGAAATAGAGCTACCTTACCTACTATGAGTGGCTACTTCATGTGCTTCATTTCACTTGATCCCCACAACATCTTTTGAGGTAGATGCTAGTGACTCTTTTAGTAGATGAGCAAACATAGGAGCAAACTGGGCTTCCCAGGTGGTGCAAGTGGTAAAAAATCCACCTGCCATTGCAGGAGACACAGGAGATTCAGGTGCCATCCCTGGGTCAGGAAGGCCCCCTGGAGAAGCAAATGGCAATCCACTCCTGTATTCTTGCCTGGAGAATCCCATGGACAGAGGAGCCTGGCAGGCTATAGTCCATCTGATGGCAGAGTCGAACACGACTGAGCACACACAAGGCTCAGAAAGATAAGTGACACATGACTAGTAAGTAGAGGAGTCAATTTTCAAGCCCCAGTGCATTATTATTACTTTAATTGTTATTTATTATTATTTATAAGCTCTAAGACCCTTGTTTCTGCCACTACACTTATTTCCTTTCACCACTCACCTTTGAAATCAATCATCTATTCTGGGTTTTGCACTTAACTTCACCCCCAAGCATTCACTATATTATATATTTTTTACATGCATAAAAATTTCTGCATTAGTTTTTGTAAGTCTTTTTTTCCTATTATTTCCTCCTAGTTCATTCTGCTAATATAAGTGATTTCCGGTTGCCAATGCACCTTCCCCTTGAGACTCCCTGTCCTTCTGTGCTCTGTGGGCTCCTCACCTGGCTTCTTTCTCCCCAGTTTTCACCTGAGTGCTCCCCACTCCTTCATTCTGCAGCCCCCAGAAAGGCCCACATTTCACCTCCTCCTCCAAGCCCCAGCACGAGTTGCAGTTCAGCATTTTTGCTTCCCACCAACATTTTCTGTTGCTATGGAAACCGAGAGGCAGTTCTGGAAGGAGGGGGAGTCTTGTAGCAAAGTCACTGCTGGGCTTGGAGTGGGAGGGAGCTGGTAGGCGGCCAGGGTAGGGGGAGGAAAAGAGGAGAGACTAGAGAACTCAGGATCCGAACCCAGCCAGCTCCTGATGGAGAAAGGGACTTCTCCACTCCCTCCATGAGAGAAAGGGAAGGCAGGGGGAGAGCAGCCCAGTGCCAGGCTGGCTTAGCAGCTGCATCTTTCCGATGCTTGAACAGAAGGAGACTGAGTGGGCGGCCCCCTGTGGTGAGGGAGCCCAGTTCCCAGGCTGCTTGTAATCTGTCCTTAATTTGCCACTGAGGAAGTTAACTTTCTGTAGGTAGCTAAGGAAGAGGAAAGCTCAAGGGCTCCATCATCACAGAAAATAAATATACTCCCATTATAAATGAAGTAACAGGATAATTTACAGTCTCAGAAAATGAAGAGACAGGGAGAAATGGTCTGTATTTAATGAAAAGTTTAAGCTTGAAACTGGGAATAAGAGCTTTACAGGAATGGTGGTTCTGCAAAAAGAAAACTGAGACAAAGTTCAGAGCATTCTCACTGAAGAGAATTTAGCCCATGGCTGCAAGAAATTCATTATTTGAGCTTAGATAAAGCCTGGGACCCTCAAATTTTTGTCATATAATTTAAAGAGTAAGACTTCAGTATGTACTGTGCAATCAGTTTTGTACCAAAGGGGAGAAATGACTGACAACTGGAATCAAAAAGGCAGTAAGGTAGAACCAGGAGTGTATTTACCTTAATCAGCATTAAGTTAAGAAAGCCAAACTAAAGGGACTCATGAAATCCCATACAATACAATCATTCATTCTTTAAATCAACAAATATTTGTTGAGGGTTCATTGTATGTCAGGGACTGAACTAGACCCTAAAGATTGGGAGGGCAGGTGGGGAAACAAGAGAAATCATAAAACAAAGATGAATGAGCAACGCCCACTGGTTTTCTGGAGCTCCCCATTGAATAGAAGAGACGGACCTGTAAACAAATTGTTAGAAGGCAACGTAGCTGGTTTTCAGCACAGCTGCCTTCCAAATGCTGGGGAGCATAATGAAAGTCTTGCTTAAATCTGACTGTGGGAATCAGGGATGACTTTACAGAAATGGTCTTTGAATCAGTCCTTAAACGATGAGTCGAAGGGGTCAGCAGAAACCCAGGAAGAACTTCAGGGCAGAGGGACAGCGTGGACCCAGAGGCTTGAAGACATAAGAGTGCAGAGCATGTTCAGAAATATAAAGATATCGCTGGTGGCTCAGTGTGTTTGTGTGTGTGTGTCGGGGGCAGGGGCAATGAGAGAAGCAGGAAATGAGATTAAAAAGATCAATTAGAACTGGATCACCAATCCCTTGAATGCCATCCAATAAAGTTTAAACTTAATTCTGTAAAAATGCTAGGATAACACAGTGTCATGATAAGTTTTCTGGATTAATACTCTGGCTTTGGTGGCATTCTGAGAAAGGGTGGAGGGAAAAGAAGGACTTATAAGCAGAAGGACCTCTAAGGTGATGTGAGAACGTCACTGGCTATCATGACGGACAGAAGGTGACAGATTCAGAGAGTGTGGCAGAAAAGTAGATGGAGCGTGGTGAGATTTGACTTTGGGAAAGAGAGAAAGAGACAGATCAAGGATGACTGAGGCTTGTAACCATGAACAGCCTAAGCAAGTAAAAGTGCTTTTTATGAAAGGTTGGTTGTGCGCTGCACCCACACTGGATTCACATCCTATTTCTTCAAGAGCTACAGGGGAAAATACTCAATCAAACATTACCAGCTTCCTTACCAAGTGGTTCCTAAATATCACATTAATCTTTTGTGTTCCACAGAGCAAATCCACATGTTAAGCTATAAAAGTGGGACGAATTGCTGAGGACTATCTTTGAGATTAGTAAGCAGGTTGCATCCCTCAGTCTCCTCTGTCGTGCTATTTGAACACATTGCACTGTGGCACCTGACAGAGGTCATACAATAGCGTGGGTGACACTAGGCAATGAATTGACAAAATTGATATAACTGGCCAGAAGATATAAAAGGATTACCTTGTCCCTCTAAAATGAATCATGACTAAAATTTCAAATTAGATAAGGAATTATTACTTGTGATTTACTCAAACAATTAACACAGGAATGAATCCTGGATAAGCAGTCATCTTGCTCATGTGCACATATAAAGTTTAAAAGTTTTCATCCTTTTCACTTTTGATGCAGTCATCACTTCAAATCCAAATGTCATTCTGAACATCTTCTAAAATATTAAGGAGATGAATATTGATGGATAGTCTTAAGTGGGACAATCAGTACCATTTTTATAACCTCTTTCCTTCTTTAAGCAAGCAATATTACCTGGTTTATCTTCATATCCGAGTTAAGCAGACTCACTGTAAAGTTTTAAACTAGTCTTTGAATCTCTGTCCTGACTGACAGCTTGAGTATGAAAGAGATCTCCTTCTAGCTTCTCTGCTTTCCATCCGGGTCTGAACTTGGGTCTACATCCTCCTCTGTTGGAATCCTCATCTCTCCACCTCAAGACAGAGAGCTGCCCACCCTCACTACCCCAGTTCTCAAGTTCAAGCCATACCTAAAACAGCCAATATTTAAATTGTAACTCACTTTCTATGACTACACATCAAACAATTCTCGCTGCTAAGCTAGCCCTGCTGGGCTGTCCTTGTTCTGATCACTGTAGTGGGCCCTGCATCATTTCTGAGTCTCATCCTGTACTTCCCTCTTTGAGTCTTGCTCCACCCTCCATGTCACATTTCTTTTCATCAAATGCTTTAGCCAGTGGGTTTTTTTTTGTTTGTTTGTTTGTTTTTGTTTTTTTTTTTTTTGATAAAATGACTGAGACCCTGCTGAACATTGATAGACTTATGCCCTTCTACCTGGAACTCTGAGCATTGCCTAACTCACAATCCCCTATGCCATTGGGAAGGTGACACCACCCACACACATGCACTTGAATGCTTCTTTACCTTGAGCTGTCAAGTGGAACTACCTGCTTGAACTATGCTCTGCCACTGCTGTATCCTACTTGAGCAACATGCTCTTCCCTCAAACTGGACTTCCTCCAGCCCAAATGCAACTCCTCCAGTTACCCCGCTCTTGTTCTGTCCTCATAGGGGGAAGCCCCTCTTTCCTGGCCCTGAAACAGTCCCACCTGCCCCATCCTGCTGAAGGACCTGATCGTGCCCAGGAGAACCCAGACAAAGAGCATTTCTACTCTTTAACCATCCTCCAAGCTTCCAGCCAAAGAGTGGCTCTGTTCCCTAGGACATTCTATCCTTTGGCTTTCTCAGTTGCATCCAACGCCATTCTCCAGATTGCCACTACACAATGCCACTCTGCTACGATGCAGAACTTTTCTTGTTTTCCTGGATCTTGTCTCTGTACTTGCTATCCCTTCTATCATAAACAGTGCCTGGATTGGATTACTTCCACCTGACAGACTGGAAAATTTCTCATAATGCCAGACCACAGGCTGGTGCTGAGTGGCTGAGAACCAGGTCAGAAAATCAAGTGTTGAGGATTTATTTCAACCAATTTGAGAGAAAGGTACAGATGAACAGGCCAGTTCCTGTTTATCGACTGGAATCCCTGGAGTCATTCAGACAGGTTCAAATTAGCTATCAGTGTAACTAAGGGCTTCTCCATGATTCTGAGCATGCATAACAGCATTCCAGTAGGAAAGAATGAGTTTTAGGTAAAGGTTTCCTTCCTTATTTCCTGGTCATCTTTTATAATATATTTTGTAAGTGTCTTTTCAAATAAATTGTGTTCATTCTTGTCTCGGGAAAAGAAAATTCAGTTTTATAGAAGGATGTATGATCTGGGGAGGGAAAAGGCAGATTTAATCCTCTCCTAATAGAAGTATGCCCTAAACTAGGAGACTCAGAAGGCAGCCAAATATCCTTGTAAGGGATTATTGGGTCTTCAAAATTTCTAGAGAGAATGGAAGGCCAGCCAAGTATTTCCAAGACTACATGGTCCTTTGTGCAGCCAGGTTCATTGACCAGGCATTTCCAGTGAATTCCTTCCAGAGGAAAATGATTCCTTGGAGGCAACCATTTCAGGATGATGTTATGTTTAAAGGGAATATCTTATGTGTATATGTCTTTGCTGGATAAAGCATCATGCACCCTTTGCTCTTCTAATGCTGTGAGTTTTCCCCCTAGAAACTCATAGCTAACTGTTTTCTCCTTTGTGAGTGTTGGTAAATGATGACAAATCTGTTTGGATCATTGTTACCATTCCAGAATCTGGAAGCATCTGTATTATTGGTGTCAGGCATTAAGAAAGAAAAAAAACTGAGTGAGAGAAGTACTTGAGAAAGGGTTGATGCTACATAGTGGACCGCCCTAAGATGTCAAATAGCCTTTACCATCTCCATGAGCATCTCCAGTATGGACCCTATCCTACATGAACCTATCCCCATCATATTCAGCATCCTAATCTCATTGTGATATTTTACAGGCAAATTATTCAGTCTCCTGAGGTGGGAGTTTGCCTGTAGGCTTGCTGAAGAAGCCTTGGAGGATTGATATCTTCCAGCAGAAAGCTGAAATTCCACTTCTCAATAAATAACTTCTTCTTATAGCACATGTCAAGTATATGGATTCTATTCTATAATTATCTCCCAAGGTTAGGATTTTTTTTTAATTCAAAGTTTCCATTATGACTCAAGCCTTAGCTGAATATTCATTTTCCCCAAGAATGTTCATTGAATCTACTATATAAATTTGATGCCACCATCCTCTAGTCTTATTTATATTTAATTTGGAACAAAGGGAACTAGTTTCTTAGTCTGTTAGAAGGGAGTTTGGAGATTGTATAAAATAACCCCCTATTTATAAAAATAAGTAAACCAAGTCACAGAGTGGTCATGATTTTCCAAAAGTCACACAGCTATTTCAAACTCCTCTTGAAAATAAGTAGGATATAAATAAAATTAAATATAAATGTAGAACTAAGATGGATAGAAGAGCCCAGGCCTCTGAAAACTTTGTTCTATGTTCTTTCCCCTTCCCCTGGGCTTCTCAACTTTGCCTGGAAGGTCTGGTGGGAGGCAAAGAGGTAATTAAGGTCATTAGACAAAACATATCTTTCCAATGCATCGGTTTTACTCAGTGATGTGAAGCAGGGAAAAGTGAGAGAAGGAGTAAAATCTATTATTTTTGTAGAAAGGCAAATGGTTATTTTAAGAAATTGAGTATAAAATTTGTAAGATTAAAATGCCAGACTTCAAAAAATTTCATATTTGCAACTGGTTGCTCCAGATTCCATCTTCAGACACCCGCTTTCCTCATCCACCATCCAAGATGCCCATTCTCATCCCTCAGGAAGCGGGACTGCTGTCACAGGAACCTTTGAGAAGTGCTATATGGCACCATGCACCTTCCTGCTTAGAGGAATTAACCTGAAAGTAGGTGCCTCATTCAGCCTTGTTTTCTTTTCCCAAAACTCCAAGAGTACTTGCAGTGTTTTCACAGAGCCCATAATGTCTGGAACCACTGAGATCTGCAACCATATGTTCCAATTAATTTTATTTGAATTTCCCAAGCTATTTTATGGGGAAAATAAAGACATCAATACCAGGAGCTCTGTTTTAAGTCTCTTACGTACTGAGTAGTAGCAAAAAGTATTGAATGAATGAACAAGTTGCCTTGGAAGAGGACCCACAGGTAGAATTTTGTTGCTAATATATACTTTTAAATCCCCTGCCTTGTCTTTATTAATACTGTATTTTAAAAGATTAAGCTAATAGGCCCAGACAAGATAATAGTATTTCTTAGTAAAAAAAGAAAAATAAAAATCTATAGAATATCTAGTACCAAAGCTACTGAGAGGACTGCTAGTTGTTACAGCAACTCTTAAAAAGTCAGGCAAGTTGGCAGGGAGCATGCATTTATGAAAACATGTTTATGGACCCTCCTAAACATTTTTCTAAATTGATTAGGCATGCATTTTGTTGTTGTTTCATATTATTTACCTTGAATGCACAGTAAGTTAAGACACCTTGCTATCTATCCAAGAAGGTGATTTTACTAGTTGCCTAGTGTTCTTGCCTGGAAAATCCCAGGGACAGAGGAGCCTGGTGGGCTGCCGTCTGTGGGGTCGCACAGAGTCGGACATGATAGCAGCAGCAGCAGATATCTACATCCTTGTGTCATCCAAATATATATCTAATGGAAGTCCAAAGAAAACTTGACTAGGAATCTTTGAAAGCGCATCTAAAAATAAGAAAATATCTCCAAAGTTGTAACAAATTAAGCATATTAAATAACCCCCAGAAAAATTTGTATTTTGTTTCTCTTAAGGAATTTCCTCCCATTTTCCTTGGATTGGTTTCCTTCTCCAGAGTCTTCTATTCAGTGTATTTTAAATAAATATTTTGATATGACCTCAAATATGGAAAAACATATATATTAAGTTTCAGGCGCTGAATTTTCCCTATATCATTTTATTAAATTTTCACAAAAATCTATTATTATCTCCACTTTGCCTAAGGCTAAAGGAGACTAAATAATTTTCTCAGGATCACACAGTGGTAAGAACAGCATTCATACCCTGGTGTCTCACTCCAAGGAGTGCATTTCCACTGTTACACTGCCTCACAAATATTTAAATATTTCACAGATCATCCCAGTTACCTACAGAGCTTGAAGTGCTTTTGCTGGGATATTTCTAAGACCTCACTGACTCTTGGTCAAGTTTGAAAATTATATGAAAAACTCCAAGATCGAAGGAATCAGACCCACTGCCCACATTAGCTCAGCAGTGACCTCAAGAAGCAAACCATCAAGTAAAACTGTTACCTTTGGAGTTTGTGGTTCATTGAGTTAAACATACTTCAATCGTCAGCATCTCCACACAGCAAACAAAAGGGTAATTTTTTTCATTCACTTGTCGCCAGCCCTCAGCAACATGCACAGTGAGCAGCCACCATCCACTTTGTGGAGATGGTTATTATTAACTTTTCGTCTCAACTACCAGGATTCAGCACTGTGCGTCCCACTGATCCTGCCTTCACAGAGTTCTCAGTAAATAAACTGGGTCATGCCATACACCAATTTTTGCCTTATGACATGTCACTTTCCTCTTTTCACCTTTTCACACAAGATGCAAGACTTTAATGCAGAAATAAGCACTCAAAATTATGCCTTTGATACTGTTTGTATTGAGTACATTTGAGACACCTTCCAGGGCCTCATTCATTACCCCTTAACCTCAGTCATCACATGAAGCTACCAACTATCTCCTAACCCTCAGTTTTTCTCTCCAGTGTCCATCTTTGTACCACCCTGGGTTCCCCTTATGAAGCATAGCTAAAATTATATATCAGTTCCTAATCAAAACATGTTACTCATTACTTGTGAAAAAAAGGCTACACTGTAAGTCTGACATTTAAAAAGTCATCCTCCTTGGATTGACTTTCTCAGTTGATCTCCTTGGATCAGACCCCTTTAAATCTCAGGTTGATTTAGTCATCATTTCCTTGATATGCCATATGCTTTTTATGAACCCTGTACTTTTCCTCAAATTTTTCTTCTCCCTGCACATAATGTCCAGGGACAATTATTTCCATTCCTAGGATTTTACTGCCAATGTCCAGATAATCCCCAAACCCATGACTTCATTCTAGATCTGGCTTCTTAATGCCAGACCTGGATGTTCCACAGGTACCTCAGACTCATCTCTCTTCCCAGATCTGCTTCTTTATTCGTATTTCCATGTCAGTGAGTGACACTGCTGTTTTTTTCAGTCATCTAAGCCAGAAACCTGAATGTCAGTCTTATTCCTATTCTCTCCTTATGGCATCTACACTGCTTTTTACTATTTGTGATTTGATAATATTTCTTTTATCTCAACAAGAATTTAAGTGAGGTTAGGAAATGTGTTTTGTTTCTCATTAAATTTCTAGTGCCTAAATCAATGTCTTACACATATAGGCTCTTAAAATGTTGATGGCAAAAGTAAAAATAAATAAATAAAATTTAAAAAGGTAAATTCATTTCTTATGTACTCATTATATTCACTGATATTGCTATTTTTAACCATTCAAAATGTATATGTGAAAGAAATTAAGCAAGAAACATTGCAATAACAGCACGCGCAGTGCTACGTGTAAGAAAATCCGCTTAGGGAAAAACAAGGCATTCAAGTCAGACTTTGACGCACTGTACCTATGTGTCAATTCCAGCTTTTAAGTAGGTAGGGCTGACAATGGAAGAGACTTTGTAAAATGTCAGCAAGTGATGCTTAGCATTGGAAGGATGCTTTCCTAGCTCTATTCTCACCAGCAGCAGCCCCCACAGAACAAAGAAATCAAGAATTTCAGAGCCTGGTGAAGGAATATCAGCAGGATCCTGACATTAGTTCTATGGTTGGATGCTTGAAATCTCTATTAGTGTCTTGTCACTGCTGTAACAAACTGGGTGGCTTAAAACAAAACAAAATTTCTTCACTCAAAGTTCTGGAGGCCAGGAATCTGAAATCGGTACCACTGAACCAAAATAAAGGTGTTGATAAGGGCTCTCTCCCACCTCTAGAGGAGGATCTGTTCTTTACCTCCTTTGGCTCCTGGTGCCTCATGCCATTCCTTGACTTCCTGAGACTCATCAGCATCATCCCAGTTCCTGCCCCCTGGTCACATGGTGCCTCCTTCTCTTCTGTCTGTCAAATACCCTTCTTTGTTGTTCAATCACTCAGTCGTGTCCAACTCTTTGTGACCCCACACACTGCAGCACGCCAGGCTTTCCTGTCCATCACCAAATCCCAGAGACTGCTCAAACTCATGTCCATTGAGTTGGTGATGCCATTCAACTGTTTCATCCTCTGTCTTCCCCTTCTCCTGCCTTCAATCGTTCCCAGGATCAGGGTCTTTTCCAAGGAGTCAGCTCTTCACATCAGGTGCCAAGTATTGGAGCTTCAGCTTCAGCATCAGTCCTTTTAATGAATATTCAGGACTGATTTCCTTTAGGACTGACTGGTTTGATCTCGTTACTGTCCAAGGGACTCTCAAGAGTCCTCCAACACCACAGTTCAAAAGCATCAAATCTTTAGTGCTCAGCCTTTCTTATTGTCCAACTCACATCCATACATGACTACAGGAAAAACCTTAACTTTGACTATATGGACCTTTGTAGGTAAAGTAATGCCTCTGCTTTTTAATGTGCTATCTAGGTTGGTCATAGCTTTTCTTCCAAGGAGTAAGCATCTTTTAATATCATAGCTACAGTCACCATCCACAGTGATTTTGGAGCCTAAGAAAATAGAGTCCATCATGGTTTCCATTGTTTTTCCCATCTATTTGCCATGATTTTTCCCGTGGTCATGTATGGATGTGAGAGTTGGACTGTGAAGAAAGCTGATCACCGAAGAATTGATGCTTTTGAACTGTGGTGCTGGAGAAGACTCTTGAGAGTCCCTTGGACTGCAAGGAGATCCAACCAGTCCATTCTAAAGGAGATCAATCCTGGGTGTTCATTGGAAGGACTGATGCTAAAGCTGAAACTCCAATACTTTGGCCACCTCATGCGACGAGTTGACTCACTGGAAAAGACTCTGATGCTGGGAAAGGTTGGGGGCGGGAGGAGAAGGGGACGACAGAGAATGAGATGGCTGGATGGCATCACCGACTCTGTGGACATGAGTTTGAGTGAACTCCAGGAGTTGGTGATGGACAGGGAGGCCTGGCGTGCTGTGATTCATGGGGTCGCAGAGAGTCGGACATGACTGAGCGACTGAACTGAACTGAACTGAACTGAACGGGACTGCATGCCATGATCTTCATTTTTTTGGATGTTGAGTTTTAAGCCAGCTTTTTCACTCTCTTCTTTCACCTTCAAAAGAGGCTCTTTAATTCCTCTTCACTTTCTGCCATAATGGTATTATCTGCATATCTGAGATTATTTATATTTTTCCCCACAATCTTGATTCCAGCTTGTGCTTCATCCAGCCAGGCGTTTCACATGATTTACTCTGCATATAAGTTAAATAAGCAGGGTGACAATATACAGCCTTGACATACTCCTTTCCTGATTTAGAACCAGTCTGTTGTTCCATGTCTGGTTCTAACTGTTGCTTCTTGACCTGCATACAGATTTCTCAGGAGGCAGGTGAGGTGGTCTGGTATTCCCATCTCTTTAAGAATTTTCTACAGTTTGTTGTGATCTACACAGACAAAGGTTTTAGCATGGTCAATGAAGCAGAAGTAGATGTTTTTCTGGAATTCTCTTGCTTTGTCTGTGATCCAACAGATGTTTGATCTCTGGTTCCTTTTTTTTTTTTTCTAAATCCAGCTTGTACGTCTGGAAGTTCTTGGTTCACATACTGTTGAGGCCTAGCTTGAAGAATTTTGAGCATTACTTTGCTAGCATGTGAAATGAATGCAATTGTGTTAGTCTGAACATTATTTAGCATTGCTCTTCTTTGGGATTGGAATGAAAACTGACATTTTCCAGTCCTGTGACCATTGCTGAGTTCTCCAAATTTGCTGGCATATTGAGTGCAGCACTTTCACAGCATCATCTTTTAGGATTTGAAATAGCTCAGCTGGAATTCCATCACCTCCACTAGCTTTGTTCATAGTCATGCTTCCTAAGGCCCACTTAACTTCACATTTTACGATGTTTGACTCTTGGTAAATGATCACACCATCATGGTTATCTGGTTCATTGATATCTTTTTTGTACAGTTCTTCTGTGCGTTCATGTCACCTCTTCTTAATACCTTCTGCTTCTGTTAGGTCCATACTGTTTCTGTCCTTTATTGTGCCTGTCTTTGCATGAAATGTTCCCTTGGTATCTCTAATTTTCTTGATGAGATCTCTAGTCTTTCCCATTCTGTTGTTTTCCTCTATCTCTTTGCATTGATCACTTAGGAAGGCTTTCTTTTCTCTCCTTGCTATTCTTTGGAACTCTGCATTCAAATGGGTATTTCTTTCCTTTTCTCCTTTGCCTTTCACTTCCCTTCTTTTCTTGACTATTTGTAAATACTCCTCTGCCTCTATCTTATATAGGTCCATGTGACAGTATTTAGGGCCCATCCACATAATATGAGATAAACCCCTCATCTCAAGATCCTTAACTTAATCATATGTGGAAAAATCCTTTTTTCTAAATGAGGTAATATTTACAGATTCCAGGGACTAGCACTTGTCACCTGTGAGGGCTGTTACTGAGCCTGCTGCAGGAACTGAAGTCTTCTATAACTGCCAGCTCAGGGCAGATGCTCGGCCAGTAGTAGATGCTGTGATCATTTTGTTGCTGCTGCTGTTGTTGCCTTGAGACCAAAACTTTAGTAGCCCTTGAATCCTAATAGGAAAAGATGAGTGAATTCCAAATTGAATATTTAGCCAAAATATCTAGTCTCGTATTGTTAAAGATGCCTGCAATCATTTTAATTGCTCATTCATTTTCTTCTCTCCTTTCTTTGTGTATATGAGCTTTACTTTTGATAGTGAACCAGAAATATGCCTGGTACTTAACTCGAGCAATGAATAGCAGTAGTTCATCTGCAGTCTGATGGGTGGGTGGGCATACAACATTACTACACATAATATTATATTTCAACCTGCTAAGCAGAATATTAACTTCGTTCCTTAAACCCTTTTATGAAAGTGAAAAGATTTGAGTCAGCTACTGAATTTAACACCAGGCTCTGTATAGTCACTCCAGGGAAGAGTGCTATACGAAGCTGCATAATAAAAAAATTTACTGCATTAAAATGTTCTCATGTACAGCACAATCAACTCCATTTCTTACTGAGTTATGCCTAATTACAGAAAAAAATTTTCAAAATTTTAGTATTATAAAATCATCTATATACACCCTTTCTTTCTTTTTGTACAAGAAAATAAAATTTTCATAATCTAAACCTAATTTATTACACATTGCATTCAAGTTTTTCAGATAACCACTAGATCTATATTATGTAATAATTAGAATAGATAATTTAACAGATAACTTTTTCTAGAATTTAATATGTTTGTATTTAAAATCCAGTATGAAACTCCAATACTTTGGCCACCTCATGCGAAGAGCTGACTCACTGAAAAAGAGTCTGATGCTGGGAAGGATTGGGGGTGGGAGGAGACAGGGACAACAGAGAATGAGATGGCTGGATGGCATCACCGACTCAATGGACATGAGTTTGAGTGAACTCCGGGAGTTGGTGATGGACAGGGAGGCCTGGTGTGCTGTGATTCATGGGGTCGCAAAGAGTCAGACACGACTGAGTGACTGAACTGAACTGAACTGAACTGATGCATCAATTTAGAACTTGAGATTTTCTCTACAAATGTTGCTCATTTAAATATCCCTTTAGGTCTTCCCTGCTGGCTCAGTGGTAAAGAATTCTCCTGTAATACAGGAGATGCAGGTTTGATTCTTGGGTTGAGAAGATCCCCTGGAGAGGAAATGGCAGCCCACTCCAGTATTCTTGCTTGGGAAATCCCATGAACAGATGAGTCTGGTGAGCTACAGTCTATGGAGTTGCAAAAGAGTCGACACAACTTAGAAACTAAGTTCAGTTCAGTCATGTCCGACTCTTTACAACCCCATGGACCGTAGCACACGAGGCTTCCCTGTCCATCCACCAACCCCTGGAGCTTGCTCAAACTCATATCCATTGAGTTGGTGATGCCATCCAACTGTCTCATCCTGTGTCGTCCCCTTCTCCTCCTGCCTTCAATCTTTCCCAGCATCAGGGTCTTTTCAAATGAGTCAGCTCTTTGCATCAGGTGGCCAAAGTATTGGAGTTTCAGCATCAGTCCTTCCAATGAATATTCAGGACCGATTTCCTTTAGGATTGACTGGTTTGATCTCCTTGCAGTCCAAGCAACTAACTAAACAACAACACAAAAATACCTCGTGTGTAAATGTTTATTTTTTAAAACCTGTGTAGGAGGGATAAAGATAACAAGACAGACTCTGCTGCTGCTGCTAAGTCGCTTCAGTCGTATCCGATTCTGTGCGACCCCATAGACGGCAGCCGACCAGGCTCCGCAGTCCCTGGGATTCTCTAGGCAAGAACACTGGAGTGGGTTGCCATTTCCTTCTCCAATGTGTGAAAGTGAAGTCGCTCAGTCGTGTCCGACTAGTAGCGACCCCATGGACTGCAGCCCACCAGGCTCCTCTGTCCATGTGATTTTCTAGGCAAGAGTACTGGAGTGGCTTGCCATTGCCTTCTCCGAGACAGACTCTAACCACATGCAATTCAAAATATCATGAGGGAAACATTTATATGAGCAATAGTAATAGTGAAGTGAAAGTGTTAGTCGCTCAGCCCTGTCCGACTCTTTGTGACCTCATGGACTGTAGTCCATCAGGCTCCTCTGTCCATGGAACTTTCCAGGCAAGAATACTGGAGTGGGTTGCTATTTCCTTATCCAAGCGGTCTTCCCAACCCAGGGATTGAACCCAGGTCTCCTGCAATGCAGACAGATTCTTTACCACTGAGTCAATAGTAATAGTAGCTAAATTTTATTGAGCACTTACTCAATGCCAAGCACTCAGGGCCTTAACTGCACCAATTAACATTATAGACACCACAAATCTAAACATAAACAATAAACCCTGTTATTATCTTGGTGTTCCCAGATAGTAAGCTGAGAGTTAGGGAAACCGAATGACTACTCATAATAATGAGTAGCTGTAAGTTGTGAATTCATCCTAAGCCAATACCCTAAAGCAGCTATAATGCCCACTGTAAGAAAATGCAAACACGGGGCTCCTGGGGCACCAGAGAAGAAGCAATTACTTTTGTTTCTTGAGATCAGGGAATACGCTAAAGAAGTTCTTATGATGTATCTTTGAGGCCCCCAGCAACAGCAACATTTAAAAGCGTTCACTGTGTGTCGGCTATTACTCTAAGACTTTACACATATTAAACTAATTCAACACTTAGGGCAATCCTGTGTGGTAGAGACTCTTGGTATCTCCATTATAGTAATGAGGATACAAACTGAAAGAGAGATCAAATGGCTAATCCAAGGTCGTACAGCTAGGAAGTACTAGAGCCAGGATTCTCAGCAAAGCAGTTTGGCTTCAGAGCCGTCATAATTAACTTCTGTGCTGAAGAGCTGGATGAATACTGAGCATCAACATTTTGAAGTCAGTTCAGTCAGTTCAGTTCAGTCGCTCAGTCGTGTCTGACTCTTTGCGACCCCATGAATCACAGCACGCCAGGCCTCCCTGTCCATCACCAACTCCCGGAGTACACTCAAACTCATGTCCATCGAGTCGGTGATGCCATCCAGCCATCGCATTCTCTGTTGTCCCCGTCTTCTCCCATCCCCAATCCCTCCTAGCATCAGACTCTTTTCCAGTGAGTCAACTCGTCGTATGAGGTAGCCAAAGTATTGGAGTTTTAGCTTTAGCATCAGTCCTTCCAATAAACACCCAGGATTGATCTCCTTTAGAATGGACTGGTTGGATCTCCTTGCAGTCCAAGGGACTCTCAAGAGTCTTCTCCAGCACCACAGTTCAAAAGCATCAATTCTTTGGCGATCAGCTTTCTTCACAGTCCAACTCTCACATCCATACATGACCACGGGAAAAACCATAGCCTTGACTAGATGGACCTTGGTTGGCAAAGTAATGTCTCTGCTTTTTAATATGCTATCTAGGTTGGTCATAACTTTCCTTCCAAGGAGTAAGTGTCTTTTAATTTCATGGCTGCAATCAGCATCTGCAGTGATTTTGGAGCCCAAAATAACAAAGTCTGACACTGTTTCCACTGTTTTTCCATTTCCCATGAAGTGATGGGACCAGTTGCCATGATCTTTGTTTTCTGAATGTTGAGCTTCAAGCCAACCTTTTCACTCTCCTCTTTCACTTTCATCAAGAGGCTTTTGAGTTCCTCTTCACTTTCTGCCATAAGGGTGGTGTCAACTGCATATCTGAGGTTATTGATATTTCTCCCAGCAATCTTGATTCCAGCTTGTGCTTCTTCCTGCCCAGTGTTCTTCATGATGTACTCTGCATAGAAGTTAAATAAGCAGGGTGACAACATACAACCTTGACGTACTCCTTTTCCTATTTGGAACCAGTCTGTTGTTCCATGTCCAGTTCTAACTGTTGCTTCCTGACCTGCATACAGGTTTCTCAAGAGGCAGGTCAGGTGGTCTGGTGTTCCCATCTCTTTCAGAATGTTCCACAGTTTATTGTGATCCACACAGTCAAAGGCTTTGAAGTCACTGTGGTTATTTTAAATATTTTAATTTAGTGATTCTATTTTTCAATAATTGAGCACAGAATATAATTCTCAATTCTCATAAAGTTATGATCAGAATTGTTTAACCTCTCTGATTTTCAATTTCTAAATTAGTGCAATGAAAATGAAATCTTAATGCTTACCAGAGTTATTGTGAAATTTCAGTATATGAATATGAGAATTCTTTACAAACTGCAAAGCATGTGCAAAATTTAGAGAGCTATTATCATTCCACTAAGTAGGCATAAAAGTGAAAAGTTTAAAAGTCCAAAAGAGCATTTAGAAGATTAGAAAGCTAAAACGTAGAGTGTATGGTGGGGGATGATCATATACATGAAATTGAAGTTCACCTTTTGAAGGATCTCGATTGCCATGCGAAAGTTTCTTAATTAGAATCTGAGAATAAATACAGCATTTCTGACCAGAAGAGATATTTGATCCTCTCTGTACTTTGAAAATAGCAGTTTGGGCAATTTTTTGAAGTGGGAGATCATGGAAAGACGAAGACCAGTCAAGACCAGTCCATCTCCTATGAAAGTCTAGTTTAGAAAAGGCAGGGACTGGACCAAAGCTTGACATTGAGTAGAAAGAAAGGAACAAGAAAGTCCAAGATATCACAGAAGCCAAACTAACCTGACTCCATGGTTCGGAGGCTGAGGAAAGAGAAGCAAGATATTCAGAAGTTTTTTCTTGGCAATTGAGTATGTTTCAGGAAAGAAATCTAATCAGGTTTATTTAGCCTATTCATTCATTTAACAAGTATTTATTGAGTACCTCCTAATGCTAGCACTGTTCCAGGTATTGCTATCATGTGCTATCGCTTTTCATCCTCATTGACAACTTTTTCATTAATCCATTCACCCTTGAAGTATTTTGATCACCGTGTTATTGAAGAAGCTCCCCAACAGTATAAGTAGCTGATCCGAGGCAATATATCACATGGAGTCAAGTCCAAACTTATTCATCTGCCTCTTTCTACTATACCCCAGTTGTGTAGAGCAAATACTAGGTTTCATTTCAGGCACATTAAGTTTGAGGATTCTGTGGAAAGTTAGAAATGCTGAGTTCTCCTGCAATTAAAAAAAAAAATCAAAACACAGAATTACTACTTGGATCTATACTGGTGATTGTTCAAGACTTCTAAAACCTTGCATTAAAGGAGAGAATTGAATTCTGAAGATTTTTTTAAAGAGCCAACTAAGTTCAAATATAGTCTAATGCATACTCAGGATTTTGTATAAGGTTTTATTTTACCTACTTACCCAGGCAAAAAATCATCTCCGTATCTGTAGTCCTGTGATCCTGACAACTGTATCGTCCTTATCTTTGTATCCCAGCATCTATAATAATGCTTGTTATACAATTGTCAACCAACAAACATTTGATAAATGAATGAAATACTGAAAAAGGAACAAATGAGGGAATAAAGCAAACAGGATGATGTGGAAAGAGCACAGGCTGGAGGTGGAGAATTGTTTCCCATATTTATATATGTGACCCTTGTTGACTCATTTTTAAGGAGGTAAGCCATAATACCTGCTGTGCCTGTCTTTTGGGGTTGTGTGAGAGATGAGTTAATTTTAACAAGCAGTGAGCATCTATGGGGGCTTCCCTGATGTCTCAGATGGTCAAGATTCTGCCTGCAATGCAGGTGACCCGAGTTTGATCCCTGGGTTGGGAAGATCCCTTGAAGAAGGGAATGGATACCCATTCTAGTATTCTTGCCTGGAAAAGTCCATGGACAGAGGAGCCTGTTGGGCTACAGTCCATGCAGTCACAAAGAGTCAGACATGACTGAGCAACTAACACAAGCGTCTAAGGCGTATCCATTGTGTACCAGGCACTGTGCCAGGAACAGGGACCTACCAAGAATGAATAACAAGATTCCTGCCTTCAAGAGTTCACATTGGAAAAGCAAATGAAGCTAATAATAAAAATGCAAGGCTATGACCAATGAGAGAAGGGAAAGAGAAGCATCTATTTATGTGTATGGTATCAGGAAAGCCTTAGGAGAAGAGGTTGGCATGGGAGATGTAAAACATATGAAACATTACCCACATGTAATATAGCTGTATTTTCAAACTAGTACTAGTTGTTAGCATGCACACATTCTATTTATTTTAATTCAGACATTCCAGGGTTTAACCTGTGCACCTAAGGACATTTTCCTAACACCCTTCAATTCTCAACATAGGCATAAGGAGAAGGTTGTGAGTCTGATGTCAGAAATGCAGAGTTGAAGTTTCAGCTCCACAGCGAAGTTGCTCTGCTACTGCACACAAGCATACTGTGTGAGACCAGAAAATTAAAGTAGATGCATTGCATGAAAGCACTTTACAAATTTTAGAATACCATATACAATGTCATACAGGGGAAATGCTAACCATTATGAACATGCTTTTATCAGCAGTTTAGGGCTATAATTGCTCAGTATTTATAGTAAACCAATCAAATGCTAATAAATCCTGAATGTATACCTTAAACTTATTTTCAAAATTATCCTCAAGTGTGATGATCTGATGCTATTGACACAAGACACATGAGATCATATTACTGCCACCATCATCTGGTTGCCATGGTAACCATAGCAGGCTGGCAAGAAAGCTCCCTGACAGTTGAATTGGAAAGAACAAGAAAACTCAGCCCACTTCCTGCATTAAATGAATTACAAGTACATGTAAAGAAAGAAAAGAAAATTGCTACCCCTTAATCAACTGCTTTTATTTTTTTATTCTTATAAGGAATACAAAGCAAACAGGGGACCTCACTTTCCCACACACTGGGTTTCAGTGCTTTCATGAGGTTGGAAGGTGGCATTTAGGTACTGGCTATGAAAAAAAAAAAAAAACCTTAAAATACACATTAGCTTATATAATAGTCTCCTCTCAGGCTTGTGCAGTATTAGGCGGCAGCTGAGTCAAACCTCTTTCATGTCTCTGGATTCAGAGCCAAAATAGAAAGCTAGGAGGACAGTAGCAAAAGTATCCTTCCAGCCTGAGAAATAGAAATGATACTTTAAAGAAATACCTTTTAATATTACATAAGCCAAATAGTGAACACCTAGGGAAAAAAGGCTCACTTTTTCTTTCATTTGTAAATCTTTGATACCATTAGAAAATTTTGTTTTTGGTATCCTTGCTACATTTGAAATGAATTTTATGTGAGCAAAGGGAGCAAACTCTTCTATAGTCAGGTTGTCATTTTGAAATTCGGTGCTTTTCAGTAAACACTTTCTGAGCTCTGGCTACCAGCCAGGTGCTAAGGACACCAGGTGAATGTAAGACATGGTCCTTGTCCTGCTCATCTTCTGAGGGCAGAGATGTGTGTGCAGAGAGGTTCCATATGCTGTGCTGAGGGCAGGGATGAATGGAGGTTTGTGCAGAGTGCTCCTGGAAAACAGAGAAAGGACATCTTCATTTGAATGGAGAGTCAAAAATGGCCACCTGGAGAAGGAGGTGGCTGAGTTGAGTCTAGAAAGAAGCATAATGGGGTAATTAATACAGTGAAGCAATGTCAATTCTCATTGGGTTTTTTTTTTTTATCATTTCCCCCTCCTGAATTACTTAAGTCAAAGGAAGCTGCCCCCTCAAAAGTAAAAATTCATAACCTACTTGAATAAATTCAGCATCCTCGTTACTGACAAAAGTCATATTTCTGAAAGAACATTTTAGTGTTCTAATATTTCTCAGAAATGCTATTATTTTTCAAACCAAGGAACAAAGAAGCTTCCTGCTTTATATTAGTGTATAAAAACAAAATGAATTTTTATTCTTTGCTTTTAAGCTTGACTTGGTGGCACAAAAGAAATGAGCATTAAAAGGGTAAATGAATAAATGACCTAGAATGATGATAAATATTTTAGAACTCTTTATAATATAATTCTCCAGTCAGTGCTTCCACTTCTGTCTCCACAGCAGAAAATGTCACTTTTCATCCAAGAGACTCTTGGCATGATCTCTTGGCTGCCTTTGATATCAGGCAGGATGTATTTCTATGATAGAATTTATTCCCAACTGCACCAGGCTTATCTGATTTTATGGTGTTAATTTTGCATCTTCTTAAAAACCTAATTTGTTTTATCCTGGACTGATAGCACCACTCAGCAAGAGATAACTGACCGGTACCCTGGCAATAAGGAGTTCAAATCCATTCCTGAACTCATGCCTTCACTTTCAGTTTCTCATCTGTCTGACAATATCTAGCCAGGTTTCAACTTTGCTGTGAGGATGATTTAAAAGCAATGCAAAAAAGACCACCTGGATAAGTAACAGTGATAAGTACCCCGGACCGAGGGCTGACTCTCTTTCTTATATTTATGTTTATGGTTCAAATCTGCATGTGACTTCATGTTCCGATGCTAATTCATGGAGCTTTGGCCAGTGAGTTAGCATCTCTGGGCTTTACATTCCTCACCTTAAAGGGGGGATAACAGTACCACACACCTTAAAGTGGGTATAATAGTACTACACAGAGGACTTCCCTGGCAGCCCAGTGTTTAGGACTCTGTGCTGCCCGGAGAAGGAAATGGCGACCCACTCCAATGTTCTTGCCTGGAGAATCCCAGGGACGGGAGAGCCTGTGGGCTGCCGTCTATGGAGTCGCACAGAGTCAGACACGACTGAAGCGACTTAGCAGCAGCAGCAGCTGCTGCTGCTAATGCAGGGTTCGAGCCCTGGTCGGGGAACTAAGATCCCACATATTGCGTGGAGTGGCCAAAATAGTACCACACAGGGCTGGCTCTCTTTCTTACAGGGTTGCTGTGAGGGTTCAGTGATCTTTGTAAGAATCAAAGTGTTTCACCAGTGTGGGGGACTAACAGATATCCCTGGTCATGTTCATGCTCACTGTGGATGGGAGCATGTGTGCATGACTTAGTGTGTTGGTTAGAAACCTACACATCTATGCTGACTCTGAAACTTCCCAACTGAGTGACCTTGGTCATGCCACCTTACATCTCTATGCCTCTGCTTTCCCTATTTAAAAGGGGGGCAAATGGATAAATAAATAGCAATGTTATCATTTACACACATTTTGAATCCCAAAAACAGTCATGCAAAGTAGGCAACATTATCTCTGTTTCATAGAGGAAGAAACTAAAGATCCAGAAAAGATAACTTCCCCAGGCACGTAGGTAGGAAACTGTGGATTGGACCTCTGTCTTTGGTGTGTCTGTCTCTGGTGCTATCCCACCGTACTCTGCCGCATGGGGCTCAAGGTCTGGCACACAAGGAGTTTTGTCCATTCATCTACTTTCTGTTCATTGCGCTGCCGTTATGTGATGGTCAAGGCAACCATTAGCTCACTAAGCCTGTAATAGGAATGACTGCTTGAACCAATTAGCTTTCTTTGTTTTCTCATAGCAACAGGGGTTCTGAGAGACTACTGCAGAGGCTGGGCAAGTTCTGTTGGATGAAAAACAGTAGAGAAAGTTCCAGAGCTTGGGAAAATTCTACATCCCATGGGGAGTTCCTTTATCAGCCAGGGAGCAGCCCTCAGAGCAGAGTGAGAGGAGGAAGCAGCTGGAGACAGACCACTAGCTCACAGTTTGGCTTCAGTGGCTACTGGCATGACGGGAGGAATTTCTTGCTTGTTGACAGAAATGACTTCTTTGGGGCCATTTTCTCCCTTCCTCTTTCCCCGTGAGTGATCAGTGCCTTATAGCTGCCTCACCGTGTTGTTCATTCCATGACTATTTTCTCCCCGGTGCTCTCTCGGTTTCTTAAAGTCCCTGCAGGAGAACCATATTATGCCTCTAGAAAGATGATTCTTTTCTCTTTTCCCTCTCCCTGTTAAATATCTTTATAGTTTCCCTCCTTACTCTCTTCTGTGTTTTAAACTCGCTTCCTTTCCTCATCAACCATTTCTCTAGTCACCTGTCTTATTACCTGCTCTCTTTTAAGCTCAAATCTTATTCAGTTCAGTTCAGTCCAGTTGCTCAGTCACGTCCGACTCTTTGCGACCCCATGGACTACAGCATGCCAGGCTTCCCTGTCCATCACCTACTCCCGGAACTTACTCAAACTCATGTCCATCGAGTCGGTAGTGCCATCCAACCATCTCATCCTCTGTCGTCCCCTTCTCCTCCCACCTTCAGTCTTTCCCAACATCAGGGTCTTTTCCAACAAGTCACTTCTTCACATCAGGTGGCCAAAATATTGGAGTTTCAGCTTCAACATCAGTCTTTCCAATGAATTTTCAGGACTGATTTCCTTTAGGATGGACTGTTTGGATCTCCTTGCAGTCCAAGGGACTCTCAAGAACCTTATCCAACACCACAGTTCAAAAGCATCAATTCTTCAGCACTCAGCTTTCTTTGCAAATCCTATTGCAATATCCATAAATAAAATTGTCAACTTTAAAAGCAAAAACAAACAACATAAACACCACCTTCTTTTTCTATTTATAATCTTACTATTTCTAGTCTATTTTATTTTCCCCAAATTAGTACACAACTCAATGACCATGATCACTCAACATTATTTTCTATTCTTTTGCATGCATCCCACTCCTTTTCTCAGAGCCCCAATTCCTGAAGTCATTTTTTCCCGAGTAGATCATGTTTAAAGTTCATTCTTCAAATGTTTATTGGCCATATACTGTATGTTAGTTACTGTGCTAACCACTGGGGTTACTAGACAGACTAAGACAGTTTATATCCTCAAGGAATATAGTCTCATTTGAGAGACAGAGACCTGCACCACTGGCTAAAATGCACTGTGATCAGAGCATGGAAGTTTGCACAAGCGCATTTTCTGTCATAGTGGGTTATCTTCACAAGCTACTTCAGAATCATCATCTATCATGATGGTGCAATGAAAAAAAAATGTTGGAATAGAAGTCAAAGGGGTTATAAATACTGCTTTTATAGTTACTGGCTATGTTATCAGTTTTTGACTGCTGAGCCTCACATTCTCATCTACAAGAGAATGAACCAATTCTTTGCTCTTCCTATTCTTTCTGGAAGAGCTGGAGAAAGTTCAGTGAGAAATATATAGAGATAGAGATATCCTGGATCTTAAAGGATGAGTTAAGTTTAATGTCTCTACAGTTAAAAATATATTTTTAAATCACTGTATGTTTTTATTTCTTTCTTCCTGTAGTTTCTATTATTTAGATATCTGTGTTATTTATCTACTCAGATCTCCCTGTGCCTTTCTGGGAGTATTCCCCTGCAGAAATTCATCTTCTTACTGCAGTGTCAGAGAGGAAAAAACCGAATTTCAAGAAAATTGTGGCTAACCTGTAAGTGAGCCTGTGTTAGAACTCATTCATGTGTTCCAGTCTGCAACCCAGACCTGGCAGTTTCTCTCAGGCTCAATCTTGATGCAAGACCTGTCTTATTTAGTTACTATCTTCAACAGAATCCTTTGACTATAAAGATTAATAACATTGTATAAGGTATTTCTGTTTTCATTATCCCATACTTGGGTCTAATAATACAAAAATAATACCAGGTGTTCTTTCCATAGAAATAGTTATCCCTAAAGACGGTCCTTGGGAAGTTATGGGATGTAAAGTGCCTCTAGCTAACAATTTCATTTATGCTTCATTTTTAAATTTAAAGCAACATGGTCAAGGTTCCCAACCTAACATCTGGTATTCCAATTGGCTCCTCTGTGCAGGGGTATGCTCAGTTTCCTGTTCTCTTTTACAGGGCATCATTACTCAAACAGGTAGAGTGTAGCTGCTGCCCATAAGAAATGGCTCCTGGGAAATATGTAAAAGTGGAACAATGGGGTTACCACCATTATGTTTTCCAATGTGTTCCTTTATTTCAATAGCCTGATTTATTTTAATTATTTCAACTACAGTATCCATCATTATGATGTCATAGAGGTGGAGAAAACACTATCACAAGAGCAGATATCTGGATCAGTATTCTTGCTCTAACAGTTATTCTCAAAATAGCTACCTATCAGCCTTTGCTGTCCAGTGAAATAATACAACCAAAAGCTGAATTTAAAAATGCTCTACAGTGTATGCTATGATTCTGACTATAATTATCAATGAGTCACTAAATTTAAACATTAAAAGACACCTTTGGAACTGGCAACAACTATAAAGGCGCTCTTTGCCCAGTCCTACCACATTTGTTATTTCTGTTGTTCAGTGATAAGGTCTCAGTATTTTTAAAATATTATGTTAATATATAATCCAAACTGTGATTTAGAAGCATACATTGCTTTAGATCACTCAAATGTAGGAGAATCTTCTGACTGTGATCCTAGTACTAGATTTTAACAATGAACTAGTAGCCTCTCAGTTACTTTCAGAGTTAGCCTTAGGAGCACATAGTGGTGTCTCAGCTATGAGTATTCTAATCTAGGCTTTTTTTAAATCCCAGTGTGTTTTTTCCATCATACCATGATCCTGACATTACTTTGCCAACAAAGGTCTATCTAGTCAAGGCTATGGTTTTTCCAGTAGTCATGTATGGATGTGAGAGTTGGACTCTAAAGAAAGCTGAGCACCGAAGAATTGATGCTTTTGAAATATGGTGTTGGAGAAGACTCTTGAGAGTCCCTTGGACTGCAAGGAGATCCAACCAGTCCATCCTAAAGGAGATCAGGCCTGGGTGTTCATTAGAAGGACTGATGTTGAAGCTAAAACTCCAATACTTTGGCCACCTCATGCGAAGAGCTGACTCTTTGGAAAAGACCCTGATGCTGGGAAAGATTGAAGGCGGGAGGAGAAGGGGACGACAGAGGATGAGATTGTTGGATGGCATCACCAACTCAATGGATATGAGTTTGGGTAGACTCCAGGAGTTGTTGATGGACAGGGAGGCCTGGCATGCTGCAGTCCATGGGGTTACAAAGAGTTGGACACAACTCAGCAACTGAACTGAACTGATGATCCTGAGTAGCAATGCTGAAGAAAATGTAGTATACATTGACTGAGTGGATACTAGAATAATGGGAAATTGCTTTATCTGGGCAGTAAGGCTGATGGTAGTAATTGATCCTTTCATTGTAGCTGTTGGAAGAGCCTTCCCCGAATAACAAGGAGCATCTGTACTGAAGGAAAGATCTGAATCTTTGCAGAGATCCCTGGCAATGGCTCTGTTAGGAAGAATTCCTCACCCTAAGTCACAGTTTGACTCAGGAATATACATTTGTGCAGAACTATATTCCCAGAAACCACTCATTTCTTAGGGGACCAATTCCAAAGTTGGATCTTGATCTTAATCAACCTCCTCAAAATCAGGTTGTTATTGCTGTTTCGTCACTTAGTTGTGTCCAACTCTGTAATCCCATGAACTGTAGCCCACCAGGCTCCTCTGTCCGTGGGATTTCCCAGGCAAGAATACTGGAGTGGGTTGCCATTTCCTTCTCCAGGAGATCTTCAGACCCATGGATTGAACCTGCATCTCCTGCATTGTAGGTGCATTCTTTACCACTGAGTCACCTAGGAAGTCCACTAAGTGCATATGAAAATCAGGTTACCACCAATTATTTCATTCCTGGACACAAAGCTCCATGAAAACAAGGGCCATGCCTGATTTTCTTAACACACCTGTCTCTAGGGCCTAAAATAGGACCAGAAAGTACTAGTAAGTAAAATTTTGTCGTATGACTGAAATAAATGAAATAAAGAGCAGAGAACTGTTGCCTTTTATTGTCTACAGAACACTAAAGCAATCCTCTTAAATCTTTCTGAAATGAAATTTGTCGTCCTGATTTCCCTCCATTTTTGCTGTCACATTAGTTTTCTAATTCTAAGGTGTTTATTCTTCCTGCCCCACAGAAACTTAAAACTAAAAATGATCATGTGTACACACAGGAAAATGGGCAACCAAGCAGATATTTTGTGTGCTCGGAATGGGAGGGAACAGTATAAACAGTGGACTCTTGAACTGTCCTGGTGTTGCTCCTCCAGAACTTTAACTGCATAAAAGTCCTCAGAAATAGAATAATATCTGCTTCAATTTCTACTAACTTCATTTAAGAGCAGAAAGAAAAAAATGCTTTTCTAGATGGTCTCCCATCGCTTTTTTTGCACTGGCTGAATCTAAGGCTTTGTGTTCAGCTATTTGAAGATTCAGATTTCAAAATGTTCAGATTTTACAAATAAAATCACACAAAGCCAAGTTCATTTAACAAATATTTACCGAGCAATCACTGCATTCCAGGAGCTGTGTTCAAACTGGGGATAAAACAATGAGCAAATTACTGAAAGGTGCTCAACCTTTATGGAACTAACAGAGAAAAAAATAAGTAGACAATGCTGTTTAGGAAAGGTGTTTCACTAAGTTTAGGCAAATCAATCAAGAAATCCTGGAGGAAGTTATGAAAAGGAAGTAGCTAAGCAAAAATAATAGAAGAAGGGTGAAAAGAGAAAGAAAGGATTCTGGGAAAAGTTCTCTTCTTCTCTGGTTCCAGAAGACATGTCCGGCTTCATCCTCTTACCATCCACCCTGCCTTCCTGCCATGGTCTTTCACATATTTCTGCTTTCTCATTACTGTGACTTCTGCCCATTAAAATCCTATTCACACTAAAAGCCCATTCCTAAGTCACTCAGTCGTGTCCGACTCTTTGTGACCCCGTGGACTGTAGCCTACCAGGCTTCTCCGTCCATGGGATTCTCCAGGCAAGAATACTGGAGTGGGTTACCGTTTCCTTCTCCAGGGGATCTTCCCGACCCAGGAATCGCACCCGGGTGTCCTGCATTGGAGGCAGACACTTTAACCTCTGAGCCACCAGGGAAGCCCAAGTATTAATTAGTAATTAGATAATGTACTGGTGTTACATATATATCTATCAGAATGCCCTACTGGATTTTGTATTCTTAGAAGACAAAGACTTTGTTTGTTTTGTCTTTGTTTGCTAATTGCTAGCAAATAAGTGTCTAATGGAGGTGAGTTTGAGTGAACTCCGGGAGTTGATGATGGACAAGGAGGCCTGGCGCACTGTGATTCATGGGGTCGCAAAGAGTCGGACACGACTGAGCGACTGAACTGAACTGAACTGAAGTGTCTAATACATATTGAAATGAACTGATGTATTTTAGAGAATATAATTATGTATCTGCATATGTGGGCTTCCCAGGTGGCTCAGTGGTAAAGAATCTGCCTGTCTAGTAGGAGACATAGATTTGATCCCCGGGTCAGGAAGATTCCCTGGAGAAGGAAATGACAACCCACTCCAGTATTCTTGCCTGGGAAATCCCATGGACAGAGGAGACTGGAATCCTACAGTCCATGGATTGCAAAAGATTCAAACAGGACTTAGCAACTAAACAACAACATCTGTATATGCATATATCTTTATCTATTTATCTATCCTCCAGGAACTCACAGGCCATTAATTGTATTAGGTAGCTATTATTTACAATGCACTAACTGTCACTGCTGGAACAGATAATAAAAACATGTACCTGCCCTTAAGGGATTTAACAGTTTAGTGAGAAAAAAAAGATATGAGTGAGTCAAAGAGATTTAAAAAATGAAAAGACAAAATTGAAAAAAGAAAGGCATTAGGGCAATTGGTTGGTTGATTGAATCCTTTCTTGTTCTAAAAGTATTTAAAATAGCTTGGGAAATAACATAAAGACATCAAATAACTTAAAATGCATATGTAAGATGAAAGCAAAACAGAGATAAGGGGTATCACTTGAATTGGACCTTGAAAGATCAATAGAACTTTGAATATTGCAAGAAAAAAACTTGAAGGTGAGGACATAAGAAATTTAGATAGGAAAGAGAGATGTTGGAGGAGTTCATGTTTGAGTCCACTCAAAATAGGAAGGGACCTTGTAAGACTGACGGATATAAATCTAAGATTAGAGACTTGGAGAATTGTTATCAGGGAAACAATTTTTTTTTTTTCCCAAGAAAAGGACTTGCCATAAAGTGTACTCTATCAGCAGTTAGATAGTGGGAATCTGTAGAGCATTCATTCAGCACAGTTGCCTGACACCTTTTTGAAAGTTTCACAGCTCAGTTCAGGAACAGAGATAGCCTGAGGAACTGACAAGTGCCCAGGATGGGAGCAGTACCAGTAGTGAAGGACCCATCTGAGCACAGGGCTCTACATCCTCACCCAGCCTCACATCCTTTCCTCCAGACACAGAGGATGTGCTGTCTTACTCAAGACCTGCCACTCCTACTTCCACTAGTTTTCTTTCTCCTTGCCTGCTTCTCAAATTTTCCCATTCCTCTAGTATTTTCCTTTCTTCAGCCTGTAAACTTGCTTAGGTGCCTCCTGTTCTTTAGAGAAGTGAGAGGGAAAAAAAGGAAGCAACTCACCCTTGAGTCTTCTCCTTCTCCAGCTGTGCTCCAAATTTTTTTCTCCCTTACTCAATTTTCTCTAAAGAGTAGTCTATATTTGCTGTCTCCACACTATTTCACAGTCCTCTTCAATCTAGCTTTTGTTCCTACAGTTCTGAACAGGCGCCTCCTGTGATCCATCCTGAGCAGCTCTATAATTACCAAATCAAAGGACCTTTCCCACTTCTTTCAGGATCTCTCTGCCATATTTAACCACCGGTTCATGTCCTCATTTGAACTCTTTATTCTCTTGGCTTCTGGGACATTTTCTCTACCCTCATTACCTTTCTCTTTCCTCTATCCTGGTTCCCCCTTGGGTGCATTCATCCATCTCACAGTTACAGCTGCCACTTAGATCTTGATCCTCCCCCAATCTACAACTCTAGCCCAAACTTCTCCCTAAACTTCAGCTTCCTCTGCCTGCTGACATCTGAACCTGCCAGTTCCATAGGCACCATAACCAGCTATCCAACAGGACACATCATTCTTCCCCACTGCACCGCCAAAATCTCCACCTCTTCTTGAAGTCTATTTCTCACCTGACCTTTAGCCATCAGTCACCTAAACAGCCCTCCTTGGCCCTCCCTTCTGCTGACTCCTACATTTAATCAATAATAAGTTCAGACAGCTTTAACTCTTTTGTATTCCTTTAGTACAAAACCACCAGTGCTACTACTGCCCTCCTTCAGACCTCCATTATCTCTTGTATTATTGCTCCAAGAACTTAACAGGGTTCAGCTCCTAATTTCCACTTTCATCCTTTCAAATCCACTCTTCAAATAGCCAGTGGAGCATGCTCTCTAAGCTGTAAATGCAACCATCTCCCTTCCAGGGATAAAACCATTCATTGGCTGCCCTGTGTTTCGGGATGAAGCCTACTTGCTATCATCGTTTGCAAGGCTCCTTGCTTGTTCTCTCCCTCCCTATTTTTCCAGCTTAATTAATAGTAAATGACTGCTAGTTTTCACTCTCACTACACTGTTTCTTGCCTCAGTGCCTTTGCTCATGATATAACCAATCCACGCAAAATCCTTTTCTCCCTCCTCTACCATTTTCTATATCCTGGCTTCCTTTTACTCATTACTTAGTAGGTAACAGAGATGTCACCCTCCTGAAAAGGTCTATTGTGATCCATGCCTATGTATTTCAGGGATCTTTTCTCTGTATAACCATAAATATTGCACTTGCTGTCAGAGAAAATAATTGTCAATTTATGTTCCTGTCTTCAATCCCAACCAACCCTCATTAACTTTGAGTTCCTTGGAAGAGAATGCCTTAATCACGTTTGAACTCTCAATGCTTAACGGAATGTGTGCAGTATGGTAAGCTCTCAGTATATGTCGTGAAATGATAGTAGAAGTGAATGGGGAGAGAAAGACAGAAAGAAAGGAAGGAAGAAAAAGAGGAGCCCCAGAAGACCAGACAAGTTACTATATTTCTCATCGTCCTCATAATTTTTAAGCCTACCCTTGGAACCACAAATGGAAATGATATCTACTTAATGTCTGGTGATGCATCACCTTGGTTGGAGTTGAGTGATCCCCACAGTTTTTAAGGGCTCCCCTGATAGCTCAGTTAGTTGGTAAAGAATCCACCTGCAATGCAGGAGACCCCAGTTCAATTCCTGGATCAGGAATATCCCCTGGAGAAGGGATAGGCTACCTACTCCAGTATTCTTGGGCTTCCCTTGTAGCTCAGCTGGTAAAGAATCTGCCTGCAATGAGGGAGACCAGTGTTGGATCCCTGGGTTAGGAAGATCCCCTGGAGAAGAGAAAGGCTACCCACTCCAGTATTCTGGCCTGGAGAATTCCATGGATTGTATAGTCCATGGTTTTGCAAAGAGTCGGACACAACTGAGCGACTTTTACTTCACTTCACTTCACAGTTTTTAAGGAAATGGTCCCCATTTCTTCTTTCCCACCTTCTTGGAAAGGTAAAGATAAAACCACAAATAATCAGATAGAGAGTGAGCTGTTCATGCTTTGGTCCACCCATGCTCCCTAACTGAGCTTGTAGACCTCCTGATTACCTGCAGGTATACCTGTGCAACAAGGCAGGGACCAAGTAATTACGCAGAGCTTACACTCTGGGAACATACCCAGCTATACCATTTGGGATAGCTAGTACAAAATGAAAACATCAGGTTCCTTATTCAAAAAGTCAGGAGGTAAAAGTTTCATGAAAAGTACATATAAAGCTTTTTACTTTCTTGATCTTGGTCTGGATTTGCCATGGTGTTCTTGATTTACTAGTTAATGTTCTGAGGAAAGAGAAGTTAAAATTTTATGTTATTAGCATGAATTTTGCCATTTGTTTTTATATTGGGCAATGACAATTTTAAATGCAAATATCAGAGCATTTACCTTATAAGCAGAATCACCAGAAATACACAGTTCCTACTTCACAGCTTTAATACGAAGGGTGCACGGGGCTGGCTGAAAGAGCAAACACAAGCCAAACTCAGGAAAGTTGAAAGTTGGCTAGAAGGAGGGAGAAGGCCCCCAGGCATAGAATCAACCCAAGGGAGCATACCCAGCCACAGGATACTTTGGGGAAAACACAGGCCTGCACAGGCACCAGGGACCCTGCCCTCTAAAGGGTCTGGGAAGTCAAACCAGGTGTCTCCCTTTCACAAAGATCCATCATCCCAATTTATGGGAGACAGAAGTCCTCCAAGGATTTTTAAATCTTTTTGTTAGGATGTGCTTGGTACCTGGATCAAGGAAAAACTCCAGCCTGCTGCCCACCAAATGTCCCATGATACTGCCAACCAGTGGGGAATAGAGGATGCTATACCCTACCCTAAGGTGTGTAGAGAATGAGTGTCCAACCCTAACGCTCCCTCTGCCCCTGCCCAGACCCTGCTAAGGGTGGAGAGCTGCTGCTGCTGCTGCTAAGTCACTTCAGTCGTGTCCGACTCTGTACAACCCCATAGACGGCAGCCCACCAGGCTCCCCCGTCCCTAGGATTCTCCAGGCAAGAACACTGGAGTGGGTTGCCATTTCCTTCTCCAATGTGTGAAAGTGAAAAGTGAAAGTGAAGTCGCTCAGTCGTGTCCGACTAGTAGTGACCCCATGGACTGCAGCCTACCAGGCTCCTCTGTCCATGTGCTTTTCTAGGCAAGAGTACTGGAGTGGCTTGCCATTGCCTTCTCCGAGGGGTGGAGAGCAGAGTATAGCAATTTGGAGATCAAGTGTGGTCAGGGGGGTCCAATCAGGGCCCAGGGCCCAGGGAGCTGTGAAGAAGTTTTCAGTAGAACTCATCCCTGATAAGTGGTGAGAAACCCCAACACATACCCCATAGTCCCATCAGTCTTCATGCAGAGAATACAAATCAAATTGTAAAGCAGTTATACTCCCAAAAATTTAAAAATAAAAATAAAAATTCAAAGAAAAAAATTATGATGAATTTTAAGACAAGCAACCACAGAGCATTAAACTCCAAATACAGGCCTCTTCTGAGCCTGAGGCCCTGTAGGACGCCCAATTAAGTGACTTGCCTGTGGCCACAAAGCTAAGTAAATGGCAGAGCTAGGAATAAAACCTACAGTTTTTTCCACCACACATGCTGCCTCTTTCAGAATAGACTATTTCTGGCAAAAACAACATGAAACTAGAAGATTTACAGCTCTATGTTCCTAACAAAAAAGATAGGAAAAAAATAGTTCCTAGCAGGCATACTTTATTTTTAGCAATTTTACTTTATAGTTTAGGAAGCAATTTCGTAAACATTATGTACCACAGATCTAAAAGGTAGGCATCATTGTTATCTCCATTTTACACATACAGAAAGGAAGCTTAGTTGCCCAGTCACTCTGCTATTAAAAAGCAAAACTGTGATGTGAACCCTGGATCTCCTCATTCCATATTCTTTTTATTAATCTCCAGTTCATTGGGAGAGATCATGGAAAAGAAGGTTAATGCAGACCACTGGGTCAGCAGGGGACATTCCATCCATCTGATCTCTATGAGGCATCTCCACGTGGCAGACACTTGCCTAGACACTATGGAATGCGAGGCATCTGGTTATCTGCTTCCATCGTCCACTCTATTGCCACTTGGTTGCCACAGCAACTCCATCACTTACTGTGTGATCTCAGTCAAGTTCACAGTTATCTTTTAACTTTGGTTTTCTCATCTGTAGTATGAGGAAATTAATAGTAATATCAGTTTCATAGATGTTTTCTGAAGATCAAAGTAGTGTCTGGCCCACAGTCAACACTCAATGAATATTAACAGCCATTGATTTTATTGTTATTACTTCAGTTGGTTCAGCTGGCTGAACCCAAGTCCCTGTCCTCTCATCATTATATAAATGTATCTTTTAATACTACACACTCATTTAAAGAAAATTATTTCCCCCTAAACAAGGAGAGTTATTCTTCAGACAATATATGAATAGATCTACTTCCTGCTATAACCTCCAGAACAGACGCTGTGTTAGAAGGGAACATCTGGCCCAACTTTATCATTGTTTAGTTGAGAAAATTAAGTCCCAAGGAGGTTAAATGACTTTCCAGGTTTACACAATTAATTAGTGATGTCAGGACTCCTCATTCAGTGCTCATTTCCAATTATTGTTGCTTCTGAAGGACAAGCCATAACTTCATGGTTATCTTTGCTTTGAAATATACCTCAGCTTTTGTATAATGCAGAGTGGTTATGGCAACTGTATATTCTTATTTTGTTCATTGTAATCAATATTGATGATCATTGTAATCATGGATAATGATTTAAATTTATTTGTGCTCCTTGTACACATAAGTTGAAGGATATACCAGTATTATTTTCACAGTATGTTCTCTTTTTCCCTGCCGGATAGGAAATATTTTTGAACCATATGGGATCCTAATTCTCTGAATGCTTTTAGATTATCAGATGTCTCAACTGACAGTGCTGGATGAAAATCAAATCATGAGAATTCTCAAAACTGAAAAAAGAACCTAAGAACATTTTGGTGTTACCGTGTACCGGAAATTCCATCTTTATCTTTCCTTCAATTAGGAAAAAAAATCAAACATCTTGAATATTAGAATTTTCAGTTCAGACTTTTAAATCCTTTCCTACAAACATATTTAGTGATCTTTAGACAGAGTGTTTTTATAATCTATATTTGATATTTTTACTTATTGCTTTATTCTTTCAAGGTTGTTTTTTTTTTTTTTTAAAACATAGCAGACAGATGATAAAGAGAGGTGCAAAAGGTGCGTAAGGCATGATCGTTGCTCCCAAGAAGTTTGCTATCCAGTGAAGAAAATAGGAATATAACACCAAGAAAAAAGAAACGAGATTCAATGGCCTATTTAAAATCTGCTTTAACATAGGCAGGATGTGCCTATTTTTAATAATACCCAATTTAGTTTTACTTGTTTATTTTTGGCTGTGCTTGGTCTTTGTTGCTGTGCGGGCTTTTCTCTAGTCGCGGGCAGCAGGGGCTGCTCTCTAGTTGCAGCGCATGGGTTCCTCATGGTGGTATCTTCTGCTGTTGCAGAGCATAGCCTCTAGGATATGTGGATTCAGTAGTTGCAGCTCCTGGCTCTAGAGCACAGGCTCAATGGTTGTGGTGTCCGGGTTTATTTGCTCCAAAGAATGTGGGATCTTCCTCGATCAGGGATCAAACTCATGCCTCCTGGGTTGGCAGGTGGATTCTTTACCACTGAGTCCCCACGGAAGCCTGATAATCATCGATTTAAAGTGAAGAACTTTATGATGGTTTTGGTACCAGTTGAATATTTTAGGCTTTGTGTTGGGAGTGACTTGTGCCTGCATTCTGGTTGGAGGAGGTGAGCTTTCCCCCTTTGATGGGCAGGGCTGTGTGAGGTGGTACGTTTTGGGGTGCCTGTGGGAATCCTTTCTGCTGATGATTGGGTTTGTGTTTTTGTCTTGCTTGTTGTTTGGGTGAGACGTCCCACAACGGGTGCTGCTGGCAGTTGGGTGATGTTGTCTTGTATACAGGTGGAGGCCTGTGTGGAAGTTCGCACTAGTTAATGCTCTCTGGGGTTAGGAGCACTCCGGCAGTCTAGGGTCTCAGACTCCGTGCTCCTACTGGTACCAGCTGAAGCAAAACCCAACAACTTTTCTCTTTAATTAGAAAAGTTGGACAAGGCGATATTTAATTATTTTCACTATAAGAGAAAGCATTTTCCTTTTCTTTCTCCTATCTCTCATTCTGGTTGAGTAGTAGTATTTAGTGAAAAAATGGTGGGAGAAAATGAAGAGAGAGTATCCTGCTTGTGCAGATGCTATAAAAAGGACAGGAGTGTTGTGTGCCTTGTACAAATTTTCTCTTCATATTCAACCCGAGTACAAATGGTGGCCTCAGGCAACTCTACAGCAGCCTGAAGGACTCTTCTTAATTGTGATTTTGTTGTTTTAATTTAACCCCTTAGTTGGGTTAACCTCCTGAGTGTCTAATCCACAGTGACCATCTCCTGACACCTAATTTCATTGTTGTTGTGTGTGCTAGTCCATTCAGGCTTTTATAACAACATACCATAGACTGGTAACTTACAAACAATAGAAAATTATTTCTCACACTTCTGCAGACTAGAAAGTCCAAGATCGATACGAGCACATGCAGTGACTGGTGAGGGCCCCCATCCTGGTTTATAGGCAGCCATCTTTTCTCTGTGTCCTTACTTGGGGGACAAGCAAGGGAGAAGGGCACTAGTCTCTTTTAAGAGGGCTCTTCCCTCAGGACCTAAGCATCTCTCAAAACCCCACCTCCAAACACCATCACTTTGGGGATACATTTTAATATATGAATTTGGGGAAGAAGGGGGAACATTCAGTCTAGACCATCGTACAGATGATTTGTTCCACCACCAAATTTTAGAATGAAGCAAGTCAAAACAAAGTTTTCATGGGGGAAAAATAAATTTCTACTGAAGACATTTCAAGAAAAATGCCGTCTAAACTAAAACCAAAATTAAAAGTGGAAAAAAGTCAGGAATATTCTGGTCAACTCTTTCAATAGGGTAATAAATATACACTGTCCATCAAAGGCCTTCCAAATTACAGAGAATCTGACTACAGAGAACTTGATATCTCAGGAGTTGAGGGACAAGTCACACACTGAGGCCAACCTAGCATACTCCCAAATGTTCGCATTGTTTCTGCTAAGATTGCAGTATGTGAAAGTTTCAGTTCAGTTCAGTTCAGTTCAGTCGCTCAGGCATATCCAACTCTTTGCGATCCCATGAACCGCAGCACTCCAGGCCTCCCTGTCCATCACCAACTCCCAGAGTCCACCCAAACCCATGTCTATTGAGTCAGTGATGCCATCCAAGCATCTCATCCTCTATCATCCCCTTCTCCTCCTGCCCTCAATCTTTCCCAGCATCAGGGTCTTTTCTGATGAGTCAGCTCTTCACATGAGGTAGCCAAAGTATTGGAGTTTCAGCTTCAGCATCAGTCCTTCCAATGAATATTCAGGACTGATTTCCTTTAGGATGGACTGGTTGAGTCTCCTTGCAGTCCAAGGGACTCTCAAGAGTCTTCTTCAACACCACAGTTCAAAAGCATCAATTCTTCAGTGCTCAGCTTTCTTTATAGTCCGACTCTCACATCCATACATGACCACTAGAAAAATCATAGCCTTGACTAGACGGACCTTTGTTGACAAAGTAATGTTTCTGCTTTTCAATATGCTGTCTAGGCTGGTCATAACTTTCCTTCCAGAGTAAGCGTCTTTTAATTTCATGGCTGCAATCACCATCTGCAGTGATTTTGGAGCCCCCCAAAATAAAGTCAACCACTGTTTCCAGTTTCCCAACTATTTGCCATGAAGTGATGGGACCGGATGCCATGATCTTCGTTTTCTGAATGTTGAGCTTTAAGCCAACTTTTTCCACTCTCCTCTTTCACCTTCATCAAGAGGCTTTTTAGTTCCTCTTCACTTTCTGCATAAGAGTGGTGTCATCTGCATATCTGAGGTTATTGATATTTCTCCTGGCAATCTTGATTCCAGCCTGAGTATAACATTATTTTCTATAAAAAGTTCAAATTTGTGTAAAAATGTGCTTCCTTTAGAATTATGATGTTTGTACAATCTCTAGATGTCTTCTTCAATTAGAAGCTGAAAACTACTCCAAAATTTAAAATCTGTCAACCCCACAAACACTTTGGCAATTTCACATCCAGTGAATGTGAATAGAAACCAAAATATATAGAAAGTAAATTCCTTCAAGGAATCATTTTGAGATTTCACAATTTTAAGTCAAAATGAGAAGAGGCAATTCTGTAGATTGACACCCCTCCCAATTTGGTTCTGATAACATTCATTCCTTGTAATATCCCTTCTCTGTCTTCTTTGTGGTTATCATAACCAAGTCTATCCAAGATAAATTGTAAATACGCCTTTGCCTCCATTGTGACTTCTATTGCATTCCATAGTTCACATTTTCATCATTATTTTCACTGAGAGATTAGCACAGGTCAGAGTCTCTTGCATACAAAAGATGGAGAGAGCTTTAAATAACCATTCTTATTCAAGGACTGACCTCTTAGAGCCCATGCTTGCCTTCTTACAGATATCCAATAGGGAGATTTGATTTGGGTAGTCAATGGACTGTTGACCTCTCTCTGTCACTTTGTATGGACAGTTGACTCCACTCATCCTGGGGGAAATCACAGCTACTTTATGGATGCAGGAACATACCAGGTGAATCTTTGTCTTTTAATCAGAAAAATAAAAGCTTTTCCAAAGTTCCCCAACGGGCACATTATTTCACATGTCCCGACCATAACTTCAAGGGGCTTGACCAGCCTCATAGTAGAAGATAGCAAGGGAGAAGCGGACCAGCCTACCATAATGTCTGTCATACCTGCTGAGTCGTTGGGGTATGGAGGTTTACATTTTAATAAGTACTATTTGGTATCTGCGGTGTATTAGTTTAGACCTTATATCAAAGACTGTTCTGACTTTTATCATTGCCATCTACCTTTTCTTTTTGATTCAAATGTAAGATGATATTGGCTTTGGAAACCTGACTCCCTAGTGAGACCAGTTCCCATGGTCCTCCAACAGGTCAATTTTTTTCCCTAAATTTTTATTGTGTTAAAATATATATAACTTTAAAAATGTATAATCTTAATAATTTTAGTTATTATAAAATATATTCCCTGTGTGGTGCAATGTATCCTTGCAGCTCATTTTATACTTAATATTTTGTACCTCTTACTCTCCTAGCACTATATTGCCCCTCTCCCCTACCTTCTCAGGAGGTCCTATTTTATCATCTTTTCCTCAGATTTTTATATTTCTGAGCTGTTGTTTCTGTTTTGGCTGTGGAACTCAACTTCCATATCAGCCAATTCCTCCATCTATACTTCACACCATAGCCAGAGCACATTACAAAATGCTAAGACAGTTTACGTTCTTCAGTGTTTTCCATTGCACTAAAATAAAACCAGAGCCATTATCAGAATCTGCATTATCTATGTCATGTTACCCACTCAAAGTCATCTTACTAACCTTCAGCCACTAAATTTCAATCTTACTAGTCATCCCTCTGTTCCCAGAATATGCCTAGCTCTTTTCTCATGTCAATGCCTTTGCACTTCCTGCTCCTTCTGCTTGGAATTCCCTTCCAATGGCTCTTGTCATGTTTGACTGCTCCTTCTAAACCTTCATGTCTCAGTTTACATGCCACTTTCTCAAAGACTCTCTCCTGACTAGTCTTTTTAACATAGGTCTTTCTTGTATTTTTTTTTCTGTAGCACTCTATTAATGACCTTTAGAGTAGTGTTGACTAACTGGGGGAACTTGGGCAAATTATTAGGGTCTCTCTGTCTTTAGTTCTTCATTTGCAAATAAGGGTAATAACTGTACCAACCTCAGGAGTTGTTGTGAGCAATCAACAAGGCAAAGCACTTACTAGTGTTTGACATACATAAAACTTTGCTAGCTAATAATTACTTGCATTATTTTTATTAGGTTATTTTTCTATTTTCCCCACTAGATTATAAACTCTAAATGTAGAGGAATCTTGCCTGTCCTATTCACAGTATATCCCAGGACCCGGCCCAGTGCCTGACACATAGTCAGTGCTCACAAAATATTAGTTAAATATATGTTGAATAAATAAATGAGTGGAGCTCCTACCTCAGTGGTAGCTTTGACTCTAGATTAAACTTCCAGTGTGTTTCCAGCATTCAATGGCCTCCTTTCTAAGCTGCCAAATTCAGCAAATAAAAATACACAATCCCAGTTAAATTGGAACTTCTATATTTTATCTGCAACCCTACTTCCTTCACTACCACCTTCACCCTTAATAAGCAACACTTTCTGTCTCTCCTTCTCCCTCTCCCTGCCTTTCTCCTCCTCTTTGCTTCTCTCCTTTAAAGTTTGTTTGGCTGAATATAAACTCCTAATGTCAGAAAACCCTACCATCCTTAAATCTGGAGATGTCTGGTCTTTGAGGGACAAATGAGTCACCTTTATTATATGTCTACAATTCCCAGAGGGCTAAATTATCCACCTTCACCACCATAGGCTTCTTCTCAAGGGACTGCAACTCATTGTCTTCTCTCTGGATTCAGAACATGTTGAGTTAGGAACATAAATGTCCTTAATGCATTCTCAGACATCCTCTACTTCATTATTTCCTTTCCAGACATCTTCCCCTCCGAAACCCTGGCTTTGAAAGAGAACAACAGGAAAATTAGCTGAACATGGTCCTGACCTTGAGAACATTACTTTCCCAGTTGACCAAATCAGATAGTTTGATAAAGCTCTGCAGAAGAGCTGACAAATACCAACTCAATGCCAGTCATTCCCCACCTCTCAGCATCATCCAAGCTCACCCAGCTCATCCCAAGGAACACCCTGGGTCATATATTAACATGCTCAGTTCTGGGTTACAATAAGGTAGCTGGAAGGAGAACAAACCACCTGACCTTTCAGAAGGTAAATAATATATTTGCAATAAAATGTGTTGGAGAAGCTGTGGCACTCACTCTTAACTGGTCTGTCAATACGTATACAGGGTTATGTGTGAAAATACAGTCATGGGAGTTAATTCTTGACAGTGTTACCACATCTATTGACTGGAATCTCCACCCAGAAAAGGTCCCCTACTAAACATTTGGTTCTCTTTCTCCAGTGAAGGAAGCATGACCATCTGAATCTGACTGAATAAAATACTGATCCCAGATCCACCACATGCTAACCATGTAAACCTGACTAAGTTGTTTCATGGCCCTGAGACTGTTTCCTTGTCTATGAAGTGAAGACACTGCTACTTGTCATAGAAAATTATTGGCAGGTTTATACAGAAGAAGGGCAGAGTATCTAGTACTCAATCAATGCCTGATGTCTGGTAGTTAACTATGAATCATTTTCAGCATTTTTTCCTATATTTGGCTATGCTGGTCATAACCCAGGAGCCAATTTGGCTTCTTCCAAGAAGAGCCTTTCTATTTTGAGTTCTGCATCACCAGTGAGAGATCATTTGCAAGAGGAACCTGTTTAAACACAAAGGTGCCATATTCCTCTTCTTAAGAGCAGGGAGTCCAGCCTAGCCTAACCATTGCTCACTTTGTTCTTACGAGGCTCTGGGAAATGTTCAGCATGTTAGACAGAAGAACAAAACTCAGATACTTGCCAAGATTATGTACAGCCTACCCAAGGAAAAAGAAAATTTTAACTTCACAGCTTGTGATTGGGAAAGGACACAGGACAGCTGCTAACTGTTTTCCTTTCATCTCTGCTTTTGGCATCTTCTTCTAATAGCTCTCCTGTCACACTGAGTCTGCAGCGCAGTGGGAGCTGAAAGAGTAGGACTGAGGTGTCCCCCCAGTCCCATCTCCACCCCCTGCTCAGACTCAGCTGCTGGGAAAGACCATTTAAAGCATTTAATATCCGTGCTACCCCTTTGGGGATGGTGTAACCAGCTAGACACCATGCTTCAAAAGAGAGAGGCAAGTTAAAGCTTTGCAGTTAGTTAGGGAACGTTTAGACTAGAAAAACCCCCAGGTCCCTGCCAACCCCGATTCTATGATTCAGTGAACAGAAAGGACTGGAGCAGAGGAGGGAAGAATAGGTCAGATGGCTTTCCAAATTCTCTTCCACAGAGAGGAACCCATCATTGCTTAAACTCTCTAAAATCAACCAGAAAATACTTCAGAACATTTGCTTTCAAATGTGAATTTCATATGGTTCAAAGTAAAATACAAATGGTTTGGGTCTAACCACATTATTTTACTGAATCTTTTCTCTCCTATACTCACCCCACTGGAGGTGGTATCAGATGATAGTTTTAAGAAAGACTCCTATCACCTCTGGGAGCAAGTTATTTAAGCATGTCCCTCAGAGAGTTGTGAGAATTAAATAAGGTAATATATTAATACCTAAGGCATTTAGAACAGAGGCTGGCACAGAATAAGAACTCAGTATGTGTGCAATTCACTTTATGCTAACTTACACCAACTGCCATTAATGTGAAAATAGGTGTTCATGTGCTTCAGGAATATAAAGCATACATTCTCCTGTATGTATCAGGAGAAAAGTAAGGACATACAGATAGGTTTTTTTCACTTCAGCTTTTTTCTTACTTATGTGAATCGTGGGTTAATCCTTAAAAATGAATAGTTTCTCTTTTGCCAAATTTTTGGCCAAAGATAGTCTAATAAATATACATAATTCTAAAATCTACATGAACACATGTTGCAAATGAATCATAATTGCAATTTATGATATCACCAAACCTTGCTCAATACTTTAAGAAATACATAACTGATTACTTAAATTACCTTTCCCTCTCTCTCTCTGTAGCTTCAAAACAGATGTTTCAAAGGGAAAAAGGTCTTAAAAAATGAAAAGGAAAAATTGGTGGTATAAAACTCATTATACTCATGTGAACACTTAAGTGCTAATCTTAAACAATAAATCTAAGATATAATTTATTTACTCAAATATATAACTTACATATGTATATATATATATATATATATATAGGTACTCATATGTGTGTGTATAGGTGACTACCCTCAGTCAGTCTCTCCTATCAGGAAGCTTCTATAAGCCTCTTATCCTTGTCCATCAGAGGGCAGACAGAATGGAAACCACAATTTCATAAAACTGATCAAATGATCATATGGACCACAGCCTTGTCTAACTCAATGAAACTATGAGCCATGCCGTGTAGGGCCACCCAAGATGGACGGGTCATGGTGGAGAGTTCTGACAAAATGTTGTCCACTGGAGAAGGGGATGGAAAACCACTTCAGTATTCTTGCCTTGAGAATCCCATGAACAGCATGAAAAGGCATAAAGATAAGACACTGAAAGATGAATTCCCCAGGTCAGTAGGTGCCCAGTATGCTACTGGAGATCAGTGGAGAAATAACTCCAGAAAGAATGAAGAGATGGAGCCAAAGAAAAACAATACCTAGTTGTGGATGTGACTGATGATGGAAGTAAAGTCCAATGCTATAAAGAATAGTATTGCATAGGAACCTGGAATATTATGTCCACGAATCAAGGCAATTTGGAAGTGCTCAAACAGAAGATGACAAGAGTGAACATTGACATTTTAGGAATCACTGAACTAAAATGGACTGGAATGGGTGAATTTAACTCAGATGACCATTATATCTACTACTGTGGGCAAATCCCTTAGAAGAAGTGGAGTAGCCTTCATAGTCAACAAAAAAAGTCTGAAATGCAGTACTTGGATGCAATCTCAAAAATGACAGAATGATCTCTGTTTGTTTCAAGGCAAACCACTCAATATCACAGTAATCCAAGTCTATGCCCCAACCAGTAATGCTGAAGCTGAAGTTTAATGGTACTATGAAGACCTACAAGACCTTCTAGAACTAACACCCAGAAAAGAAGTCCTTTTCATTATAGGGGACTGGAATGCAAAAGTAGGAAGTCAAGAGATACCTGGAGTAACAGGCAAATTTGGTCTTGGAGTACAAAATGAAGCAGGGCAAAGCCTAACAGAGTTTTGCCAGGAGAACGCACAGGTTACAGCAAACACCCTCTTCCAACAACACAAAAGAAGACTCTACACATGGACATCACCAGATGGTCAATCCAAATCAGATTTCTTTGCAACCAAAGATGGAGAAGCTCTGTATAGTCAGCAAAAACAAGACCGGGAGCTGACTGTCAAATTCACACTTAACCTGAAGAAAGTAGGGAAACACCACTAGACCATTCAGGTATGGCCTAAATCAAATCCCCTACGATTATACAGTAGAAGTGACGAATAGATTCAAGGGATTAGATCTGATAGACTGCCTGAAGAACTAGGAATGGAGGTTCGTGACATTGTTCAGGAGGCAGGGATCAAGACCATCCTCAAGAAAAAGAAATGCAAAAAGGCAAAATGGTTGTCTGAGGAGCCCTTACAAATAGCTGAGAAAAGAGGGAAGTGAAAGGAAAAGGAGAAAAGGAAAGATATACCCATCTGAATGCAGATTTCCAAAGAACAGCAAGGAGAGATAAGAAAGCCTTCCTCAGTGATCAATGCAAAGAAATAAAGGAAAACAATGGAATGGGAAAGACTCGAGATATCTTCAAGAAAATTTGAGATACCAAGGAAACTTTTCATGCAAAGATGGGCACAATAAAGGACAGAAATGGAATGGACCTAACAGAAGCAGAAGATATTAAGAAGAAGTGACAAGAATATACAGAAGAACTATACAAAAAAGATCTTCATGACTCAGATAACCACGATGGTGTGATCATTCACCTAGAGCCAGGCATCCTGGAATCCTAAGTCAACTGGGCCTTAGGAAACATCACAATAAACAAAGTTAGTGGAGGTGATGGAATTCCAGAGCTTTTTCAAATCCTAAAAGAAGATGTTGTGAAAGTGCTGCACTCAATATGCCAGCAAATTTGGAAAACTTAGCAGTGGCCACAGGACTAGAAAAGGCCAGTTTGCATTCCAATCCCAAAGAAAGGCAATGCCAAAGAGTGTTCAAACTACCACACAATTGCATTCATCTCAGACACTAGCAAAGTAATGCTTAAAATTCTCCAAGCCAGGCCTCAATAGTACATGAATCGTGAACTTCCAGATGTTCATGATTTATTTAAAAAAGGCAGAGCAACCAGAGATCAAATTGCCAACATCCGTTGGATGATAGAAAAAGCAAGATCATCCAGTAAAACATCTACTTCTGCTTCATTGACTATACCAAAGCCTTGGACTGTGTGGATCACAATAAACTGTGGAAAATTCTGAAAGAGATGGGAATACCAGACCACCTGACCTGACTCCTGAGAAATCTGTATGCAGGTCAGTTAGAACTGGACATGGAACAACAGACTGGTTCCAAATTGAGAGAGAACTACATAAAGGCTATATATTGTCACCCTGCTTATTTAACTTATATGCAGAGTTCAGTTCAGTTCAGTTCAGTCACTCAGTCATGTCCGACTCTCCGCGACCCCATGAATCACAGCACGCCAGGCCTCCCTGTCCATCACCAACTCCCGGAGTTCACTCAAATTCATGTCCACAGAGTCGGTGATGCCATCCAGCCATCTCATTCTCTGTCGTCCCCTTTTCCTCCCGCCCCCAACCTTTCCCAGCATCAGAGTCTTTTCCAGTGAGTCAACTCGTCACATGAGGTGGCCAAAGTATTGCAGTTTCAGCTTTAGCATCAGTCCTTCCAATGAACACCCAGGATTGATCTCCTTTAGAATGGACTGGTTGGATCTCCTTGCAGTCCAAGGGACTCTCAAGAGTCTTCTCTAGCACCACAGTTCAAAAGCATCAATTCTTCGGGGATCAGCTTTCTTTACAGTCCAACTCTCACATCCATACATAACCACGGGAAAAACCATAGCCTTGACTAAACGGACCTTTGTTGGCAAAGTAAAGTCTCTGCTTTTTAATATGCTATCTAGGTTGGTCATAACTTTCCTTCCAAGGAGTAAGCATCTTTTAATTTCATGGCTGAAATCAGCATCTGCAGTGATTTTGGAGCCCCCCCAAAAAAAGTCTGACACTGTTTCCACTGTTTCCCCATCTATTTCCCATGAAGTGATGGGACCAGATGCCATGATCTTTGTTTTCTGAATGTTGAGCTTCAAGCCAACCTTTTCACTCTCCTCTTTCACTTTCATCAAGAGGCTTTTGAGTTCCTTTTCACTTTCTGCCATAAGGGTGGTGTCATCTGCATATCTGACGTTATTGATATTTCTCCCAGCAATCTTGATTCCAGCTTGTGCTTCTTCCAGCCCAGTGTTCCTCATGATGTACTCTGCATAGAAGTTAAATAAGCAAGGTGACAAGATACATCCTTGACATACTCCTTTTCCTATTTGGAACCAGTCTGTTGTTCCATGTCCTGTTCTGACTGTTGCTTCCTGACCTGCATACAGGTTTCTCAAGAGGCAGGTCAGGTGGTCTGGTATTTCCATGTCTTTCAGAATGTTCCACAGTTGATTGTGATCCACACAGTCAAAGGCTTTGGCATAGTCAATGAAGCAGAAATAGATGTTTTTCTGGAACTCTCTTGCTTTCTCCATGATCCAGCGGATGTTGGCAATTTGATCTCTGGTGCCTCTGCCTTTTCTAAAACCTGCTTGAACATCTGGGAGTTCACGGTTCACATATTGCTGAAGCCTGGCTTGGAGAATTTTGAGCATGACTTTACAAGCGTGTGAGATGAGTGCAATTGTGCGGTAATTTGAGCATTCTTTGGCATTGCCTTTCTTTGGGATTGGAATGAAGACTGACCTTTTCCAGTCCTGTGGCCACTGCTGAGTTTTCCAAATTTGCTGGCATATTGAGTGCAGCACTTTCACAGCATCATCTTTTAGGATTTGAAATAGATCCCCTGGAATTCCATCACCTCCACTAGCTTTGTTTGTAGTGATGGTTTCTAAAGCCCACTTGACTTCACATTCCAAGATCTAAGGCTCCAGGTGAGTGATCACGTTATCGTGACTATCTTGGTCGTGAAGATCTTTTTTGTACAGTTCTTCTGTGTATTCTTGCCACCTCTTCTTAATATCTTCTGCTTCTGTTGCTGCTGCTGCTGCTATGTCACTTCAGTCGTGTCCGACTCTGTGTGACCTCTTTCTGTCCTTTATCGAGCCCATCTTTGCATGAAATATTCCCTTGGAATCTCTAATTTTCTTGAGGAGATCTCTTGTTTTTCCTATTCTGTTGTTTTCCTCTATTTCTTTGCACTGATCACTGAGGAAGGCTTTCTTATCTCTCCTTGCTATTCTTTGGAACTCTGCATTCAGATGCTTATATCTTTCCTTTTCTCCTTTGCTTTTCGCTTCTCTTCTTTTCACAGCTATTTGTAAGACCTCCTCAGACAGCCATTTTGCTTTTTTGCATTTCTTTTCTATAGGGATGATCTTGGTCCCTGTCTCCTGTACAATGTCACGAACCTCCGTCCAGAGTTCATCAGGCACTCTATCTATCAGATCTAGTCCCTTAAATCTATTTCTCACTTCCACTGTATAATCATAAGGGATTTGATTTAGGTCATATCTGAATGGTCTAGTGGTTTTCCCTACTTCAATTTAAGTCTGAATTTGGCAATAAGGAGTTCAGACTTAAATACGCAGAGTAGATCATGCTAAATGTTGGGCTGGATGAAGTACAAGCTGGAATCAAGATTGTTGGGAGAAATATCAATAACCTCAAATATGCAGATGACACCACCCTTATGGCAGAAAGTGAAGAATACTAAAGAGCCTCTTGATGAAAGTGAAAGAAGAGAGTGAAAAAGTTTGCTTAAAACTCAACATTTAGAAAGCTAAGATCATGGCATCCAGTCCAACCACTTCATGGCAAATAGATGGGGAAACAATAGAAACAGTGACAGACTTTATTTTAGGGGGGCTCAAAAATCAGTGCAGATGTTGACTGCAGCCATGAACTTAAAAGACACTTGCTCCTTGGAAGAAAAGCTATAAACAATCTAGACAGCATATTAAAAAGCAGAGACATTATTTTGCCAACCGAGGTCCATCTGTCAAAACTATGGTTTTTCCAGTAGTCATGTATGGATGTGAGAGTTACACTATAAACAAAGCTGAGTGCCGAAGAATTGATGCTTTTAAACTGTGGTGTTGAAGAAGACTCTTGAGAGTCCCTTGGACTACATGGAGAACCAACCAGTCCATCCTAAAGGAAATCAGTCCTAAATATTCATTGGAAGGACTGATGCTGAAGCTGAAACTCCAATACTTTGCCACCTAATGTGAAGAACTGACTCATTGGAAAAGACCCTGATGCTGGAAAAGATTGAAGGTGGGAAGAAAGGGGGACGACAGAGGATGAGATGGTTGGATGGCATCACTGACTCGATAGGCATAAGTTTGAGTAAGCTCCTGCAGTTGGTGATGGACAGGGAAGCCTGGCGTGCTGCATTCCATGGAGTTGCAAAGAGTCAGACACGACTAAGGGATTGAACTATATGAATATATATAGGTGCTCTCAAACGTATTGCTCCATGATATGACATTTGTTTGAATCAATAATCCATGTGGTCTGAAGAATCTAGGAAATTTTTTCATAAGTTGAAAACATGGTAATTTAGTTAAATTGTGAAGAAATTCCATTGCAGTAGACAGTATATGTTCACATGGACGGCTAAGATAGAAATGTAAGAGATAGACTACAAAGTCTTCTTCTGCTGCCATTTCATTAATGTGAGAGAGGGAATTAAAAATGAAAGAAGTATATCGTTGATTATCTAATCAATTATGGTTGCTTGCTCATGTTTGTCAGAGAAGGCAATGGCACCCAACTCAAGTACTCTTGCCTGGAAAATCCCATGGACAGAGGAGCCTGGTGGGCTGCAGTCCATGGGGTCGTGAAGATTTGGACACGACTGGGCGATTTCACTTTCACTTTTCACTTTCATGCATTGGAGAAGGAAAAGGCAACCCACTCCAGTGTTCTAGCCTGAAGAATCCCAGGGACAGGGGAGCCTGGTGGGCTGCCGTCTATGGTGTCACTCAGAGTCGGATACGACTGAAGCAACTGAGCTGCAACAGCAGCAGTAGCAGCTCATGTTTGTATTTGGCAAACTAAATAAGGTTTTGTTCCAACATTGATAAGGGATTATAAAACTGGTATTTATCATAGTAGTTATAATCATTAACATGCAGCTGAGAAACTTATTGCATTTACCTGTAAATTAATATCAAATTAACAAAAATTCTTTATAGAAACTTAAAGGTAGAAGTGTTATCCCAAGAAAGTCATATATAGTTTTAGGCCACCATGTCATTTATGCTGTAAAAAAGTATATTAAAAATAAAATGTTTTTACATTCGTGAATTTGCAAGATCATGTTATCATTCTACTACCCATTCTATTTTAAATAATTAAGGCCATACAAATTGTAAAGAAGAATCTAATTTATCTAATTATAGAGCAAAAGAAATCTTCTCCAATCAGTAGTATCTTCTTGGTTTCTTTCAGTCATGAACTGAAGAGAGAAAATAAATAACATATAACTCAAGCCTATATTAAGAAGAAATCAGTTCTCTATGGTCCTTAAATATGTTTCCTTTGCATTTTATGTGATATGCAATGTAACATGACATCAAGGTTATGAACTTTTCAAGCCGAAATTCTCAGAGACAGAAACAGTAAAGATATTTCTGAGAAATGATTTCAATAAATAGCTGTTCTACTTCAAATGGATCATTAAATACAAAGCACTGCTTTTTATTCTATTTGGTCATCTTATTAGTTTATCATAGCTGAAAAAATCCAGTACATAAGATATTCTCCCCATGGTCATAGAAACTTCAGCTTTCAGCTCTTAGTGCATAAAATATTAGATTATTTTTCTTCATTCCATGATTTAGGAAAGCAACAAAGCTGCCCCCGATTAGACATTTCCTATCTGTTAAAATATATATATTTAGCCATCTAGAAAGTCATTAACTAAACAACTTTATCTACTGATTCAGTTCAGTTCAGTTCAGTCGCTCAGTCGTGTCCAACTCTTGATCATTATTCCTTAAATGCCTATGCCATGTGCCTAGTAGTGTGCTAAGCATATAATAAATAATTTCTCAACGAGACTTGTCATTTTGGTAGCATAGATTCTAGCCCCATGACAACAAAACACTAATGAAAGCAGAACCAGCTACTAATTTGTTTTAATGACTGAAAAATTAGAAAAGAATTTGCTACGGATTCTAAATTTAATGTTCATGAACTTTGACTAAGAGGAACATCAGTTATATCCGGAGAATAATTCACGAGTATATTTGACTCTCTGTTTTGATTCCCTGTCACATTCTCATCATTGCCCCGTTCATGTGATTCAGCTACAGTTTCAACGTCTTTAACTGTAAAGAGGCACTGTCTAATAGAACATTCTATAATAGCAGTGTTCTATATTTGCATTATCCAATATGCAGCCATCAGCCACAAGTGGCCAATGAGTCCTTGAAGCCAGGACTGAAAAGAATCAACTAGATATGAGAGGTCATTCTTAACATTTCATGGAGAAGTTCTTTGAAGCTGGTGGGGGTAAAAGCCTATTGGGATGAGTTGAGGAGTAAATGGGTGATAAGAAAGTAGAGACATCATATGTACGAGGAGATGAGATGGAGACTGCAGTGTGGTAGGTCATAGAGTAGAAGATAGTCAAGATGAAGCCCTACTCCAAACACCGCTAATCTGGCAGTCATGGAAAATGGATGAAAGAGAAAGCTATCTTCAGTTTTTATTGAGAAAAAAAAGAATTAAACTGGGATTTTCTAACATTCAGTGATGGCAAATGGTAACAAGAGAATAAACTTTAGCTGCCTTGAAAGAATAGAAATATTTATTGTCCTGGATAGTATAACTGTTACCCAAGTACAAGCAAAATGGTTAGTTGCAAGATTTGAAATAATTGATTTTCTCTGAAAAACTGTAATAATCCATGATACTACAAAAAATAAGGTATTCTATAATTTCTTTTTATAAGAAATTTTATAAGTTCCTAGTACTGATACTGATTTGTCAAAAAAATAACACGCATTCTTGCACTCTGTATAACTACTTCTTGAAGCAATTAAGTTACAATTCTTAAGAACTAAAACATAGTTTCAAATTATACAGTCTATATTTAAATAAAATGATACTAATCAAAGTTGGGCACAACTGAAATCATAGCATTGTAGAACTGAATGGGAATTTATTAAATGGCTTCATTTAATGGGTGAGGTGGAGAAGGCAATGGCAAGCCACTCCAGTACTCTTGCCTAGAAAATCCCATGGACGGAGGAGCCTGGTAGGCTGCAGTCCATGGGGTCGCTACGAGTCAGACATGACCGAGTGACTTCACTTTCACTTTTCACTTTCACACATTGGAGAAGGAAATGGCAACCCACTCCAGTGTTCTTGCCTGGAGAATCCCAGGGACGGGGGAGCCTGGTGGGCTGCCGTCTATGGGGTCACATAGAGTCAGACACGACTGAGAGACTTTCACTTTCACTTTAGCCACATTTCCCCAGACAGGACTCAGACCCAAGTCTTGAGGCTCCAAGCTGGAGCTATTTTGAAAAAGGACTGGCTAGATGATGCACCAGAATATTTTTGGTATTCCTATTATTACAATAAGAGTGAAAATAGAAAATTTCCAATGCCCCTCACCGGGGAAAGTGAATCCTTTTCTTTATATTTCCACAGTCAGTACCATTTCCTTTTGGGCACATTCTTACCATTTGCATTGTGATTTTCATACTTTTCACTCATTTTTCAAAAGTGTTTGGAATTATCCTGTATGCTAGGGTATTTCACCCAAAGAGAATTTGTCTAACTTCCCTACAATTCTTCAAAATGTTTCCTCCCGTACTGAAGACAGATAAGGCAATATATTGGTGGTTTAGAGGAAGAACAGTGGTCTCGAAGTTCTTTAAATCATTTCAGTATTCGAACACTGAAATCAAGTTTTTAATATTACCTATGCTGCTGCTGCTGCTAAGTCGCTTCAGTCGTGTCCGACTCTGTGCGACCCCATAGACAGCAGCCCACCAGGCTCCCCCGTCCCTGGGATTCTCTATAGATAGTAGCTAATTCAGTCCATAGCCTCCTGTTGTGCCTTGTTTTTGTACAAAAAATCCGGTTTCTATATTTTGTATAAGCTGAAGTTGTAGGCTGATAATTTAGCCTTTGGAAAACAGGATAATGATCTAATACATAGGTGGCTAAAGATTTTTTTGTTTGTTTGTTTATTTTTTAAGGGCCTTTTAACTCCTTTGGAAAATCTCTTAAAGAATGAAACTCAAACAGAATGGTATCATACATCCTGCTCATGACACGTTAGTCCATTTCTGAAAATAATAATGCTTTCTCAAAATGAAGTCATTTATATTCTTGACCATGCTCTATTGTGTGCACTGAGTAATTTCTTGAGAGCAATGTTTCCTATGGCATATTGCCAAGACTGGCTTTATTTGTTTTTCATTAGGCTTTTTTATTCGCTGCTATACACCTGAATCGTTCTGCCTCCTCCAAGATGGCCAGTGTAGCTTAAGCACAAGAATGTTACTATGAGTAGGTGGAATGTTTCTGTCCAGTGAATACCCATTTTTAAATCCCTAGTTATGGTACCATATTAATGACTTTAATCTTTCTAAGCACAGCCAATTGTGTCAGTTTTTAACATAGTCTGATACTGAATTGTTTACATTCATCAATCCTGTGCCTGTCCAGGGAAAGACATTAGTCTTTGCACCATGCTAGACTGGCCCTTCCTCCCTGTCTCAGGAAAAGATCACTATCCAGCCCTGTTGAGGAAGCCTGGAATTGGTGCGTATTCTGCATTACTCCATCATTCTCTACATTGAGTCACCAAGTCAAACTTCTTGATGGTTTTCAAATCTACTTGCATCCTTGTATTTCCCATGACCACTATCTTAGTCTAAGCCCGCACCATCTCAAGAACAACTTCTGTGGTTTCCTAACAGCTCCATGTTCCCATGATTGCCCTTTTCCAGTTCATTCTCTTTTGCTTTAAATATTCATCAGGACCCATTGGTCTCCATAAATAGATATTCTGTAATTTCTATTCATGTTTTTATTTTACGCATTGGTAAGATAGAGTTTGATTTGTCCATAAAAGCAATGATCTGAGTTCTTGAAGTTCTCTATAGACACCTTAATTTAAAGCGAAACTCTAGCTTGCAAGCTCCAAAAGACTAAAATTTCAGGATAAAATAAGCAATTTATAAGCTTCCATGTTAGAATACTAATCAGAGGTCAAAAAAAATCATTGAAATCAGAGAATAGCAGGATTAGGCTGATCCTTGGAAGTTACATGGCTCAATCCCATCATTTCATAGGTAAGCCAACAGGCCCAGCCACAGAAAATAAGTTGATCTTTCTAAATTTGGGATCTCATCATATAACTCATTTTCTTAAAATCTGTCCATGGCTTGTTACGGTCAAGATGAAATTGAAATTCATACAATATCTGTGTCGTCTGGCTTCTCAATACCTTTTAAGCCTTAAGTTTTGCTCCTGTCTCCACCTTATCCTAGAATTTGATGCTTCCAAGTACACTGTGTTCTTTCTTACCACACAGCACTGCATATGACTTCTCCTAGTCCTTTGCATTTTGAATTCTGAACCTGAACTGTACTTCAGATGTCTGATGAGACACCATCTCCTCTGAAAACACACCCCAGGTCCCCTCTGGATTCCCAAACAATTGTCACCATGATAGTACACTCATAGCATCCTAACTGTGTTTGAACAATCTGCTTCCATCTCTGGACTGGAAGGAATCAACAGCTGAGGGCAAGGCTCTGCATCTAATTCATTTTTGTATCCTCATACCTTGATCAGACATCTGACATTCCATATTTAAGATGAATTATTCTCTTTTAGCTTGCCTAGGATACTTCAATTTTTCCATCAGCTCTCCTTACAAAATTTGTCTTCAGAGGGGAGAAAACTGGTTCATTCACATCAACGTATAGGTCACTGATAGTTTAAATGGCAGCTCTTCCTAAAAGCATATATATTTTTAGAGGAACAGGGTTTTGAGTCACAGAAATGAATTCCCAATGCAGATAATCCAGCCATAAATAGTAAGCCTTGAGAGTATTTTTGATGTAAAAGAAACTTTCCCAGAACCTTCAACTCAATCATCTAGGTGACCTCGTCTCACCTCACTCTTACAGAAGATTGACTCTATGGTTTTGTTTACAAAAATCAGATCATTTGTTGGTTATTTTTCTCTGTATTAAGAAAACCATTATTTATGCCCAGTAAAACTGCCTGATTTCATTTATAACATTTCTGGTTTTGTTTCAGGGAAGCAATGTTATGGAAGACCAGGATTTGTTGGAAATTGGAATCCTTAATTCTGGGCACAGACAAAGAATTCTACAGGCAATCCAGCTCCTTCCAAAGGTAAGACAGCATTTATTATCCTAGCCTTTAGTCTAGTTCCAGGGGTTTTAAGTCCAGGTGTGCAAAGCATGTTAGTACTTAGAACAATATGTCTGCATATTGATGCAACTCCCTGAAATACAAGAAATGCCTCTGGCCGGCAGGGAAGTTACAAGTTTTTCTTTGGTGGGATTCTGCATGTCAGTACAATCAGTTCATAACCCCCCCCCCCCCCGCCGATGACAGATCAGGTGCAAGAAGATAGATCAGATAGATCAGTAGTGGGTGGGTAGAAGAATGTTCCTGGAATAGGCGCCTCCTGCCCTTAGAGGCAGTATCTCTTATAACAACTCCATAGCCCTAGCCTCCAGGGGCACGGAACTTGCCTAATCACAAGTCATTACTCAGGAAAGTGCAAGTGTCACATCCCCTTCAGGTATATATATAGTTCATGTATAAATCCTCCCAGTCCAAATGCAATTTACCAACCAGGCATCATTTTAACTTTAAGTAATACATTGCTTAGCAACAGAGTTGACCTTCTGTTTCTAGGTGAGGTTTCACAAGAGCCTAAAACAAGAGGTAGGATCTGAGCACTGGGCTTCAGTGCTCTGTAAAATATGTAGGATTTTAATTGGTAAGGAAAGGGGAAGGCATTTCAGGGCCCAATGGGAATCAAATAGATAGAGAAATGGTCCAGTCAACAAACTGCCAGAAGCATTAGAGGAACCGTGATACTTCATGATTTAAAATCCAGTGGGATTTGCACAACAATGTGAATGTACTTAATACTACTAAATTATGTATAATACTCTAAGACAGTTTAATGTGGTTTTATGTTTTGTTATTTCATCATAATTTTAAAAATACCAAAATCCAATGTGATTGAAACAATTAGAGAGTGGAGCCAGAGATGAAACAGAAAAAGTAGGTTGGGTCAGGTTGGTATCAGGCTAAGGAATTTGAAATTTATTCTGTGAGCACAGGGGAATGGACATGACTAGACTGCTTCAGGCCAGTTAATTCTGGAGGCTTCAGATAAGAGAAATTAGAAGGAGAGAATGTTAAAGTTGGGTCATCCTCTTGGGGAAAGATTCAGGGGGCAAGATTGGAGGCAGGGTAGCAGATGGACAGTAAAAGATGCATCCAAATATATGAATGTATTATATATTTTATATTATCCTCTGTGCTTTTCCTTTCTAAGGAGGCTGTAATTTCTCCTTCTCAGAATGGGAAAGATAAATATTAACCACTGTTTCTAAGGAAGTGACAAGATTAAATTTGCCAACTGACAGTGAACTAAGTATCTACTGATAGAAACTTAGCACTTTTGCAAATTCAAGAAAAGTCAAGCATACACAGGCGTTTTAATAATACAGTTTTCTACACTAAAAGGAAAAGAATAAAAAGTCATTAGCACTATATCTGGAAGTAATTCTTATTAACATATTGTTCACCTTGCTACTTTTGTATCTCTACATAGAATCACTTTTTTGTGAAACTTCTGAAGTGGAACCACTTCTTACCACTTTAGTAATTATTACCCTAGTTCACACCAACCATTTCTAATCAGACTACCACGATAGAATCTAGCCTGTTGTCTCTGTGTTAGACTACTTGAGTCAGTTTCTGATTGGTCCTCACACCTGGACAGTGCATAGGTGCCTAATCTCTGTCCCAGTTACCTTTCTCACCACTTTACAGTTGAATTTCCACACTGCACCCAGACAGAAATGTAAATCAGATCATGCCACATCCTTCTTAAAATCCACAATGGATTCCCTTTTGCACTTAGAGTCTTTACCACGACCTACAAAAATCAATAGGATCTGACCCCTTCCCACCAATACAACCTCATCTCTCATTCTCTCTTTCTTCCATTCTCTAGTCATGTGACTTTCTTTTTTGTTCCAGAATATGTCAAACTCATTTTTGCCTCAAAGCCTTTCTGTATCAGTCTGTCTGCCTGGAAAGCCTTTTCTTCATATCTTCAAATGCTTGCTCCCTACATCATCAAATCTCTATTCAGCCATCACCTCCTCACAGAGGGTTTTGTTCCCTCAAAAGCACACCCTTTGCCCCCATCACTGTCCCTCATGTTGTCCTGCTTCAGTTTTCTTCATAGCAGTTTTGGCTGCTGCTGCTAAGTCGCTTCAGTCGTGTCCGACTCTGTGCGACCCCATAGACGGCAGCCCACCAGGCTCCCCCATCCCTGGGATTCTCCAGGCAAGAACACTGGAGTGGGTTGCCATTTCCTTCTCCAGTGCATGAAAGTGAAAAGTGAAAGTGAAGTCGCTCAGTCGTGTCCGACTCTTAGCGACCCCATGGACTGCAGCCTACCAGGCATCTCTGTCCATGGGATTTTCCAGGCAAGAGTACTGGAGTGGGGTGAGCAATTTTGGCTACCTGACGTTATATTATTTGTTTGCTTGTTTTCTGCCTTATTTTTTATCTCATCCCCAGGATGCAACAGTAATGAAATAAGGTGCCTTGGCACCTTATTCTTCCCTTGGCACCCTATCTTGTTCCTTTTACATATCCAGTCCCTGGAATAGTGCCTAGCACATCAAAAAATAATTTGTGAAATGAAAGAATACTTTACTCTTTTTTTCCTCTAAGATTCGATAGCCCTATGCTTGTTCTGTCTGAAGGTACTAATAATATTATACTATTTCTGTGTCATAAGCATCCTGAGGGCAGAGACAATGCCACGTCCATCCTCGAACTTCCCACTGTGCTTAGCTCAATACATGCACTTAAAAGAATGAAGAATGAGTAATTGAATGAATATTTTTTACATGTTATTCAAATATTTTTTTTTAATCAAAGAGTACCTCAGTTTTTAAGCTATGTCTATAATCCTGTACGTGCCATTTTGAGAAACAAAAGAACCTGAATTATTTGAAGAATAAATGAAGTGTTTATCTTTAAGACAGAATATCATTCCCATCAGAGAGAACAATATAATAAAAATAACACAAAATTAAGCTTCTATCAAGAGGCTGATGCTGAAGTACTTATTATGCACCCGAATGAGTTCAGTTCAGTTCAATTCAGTCACTCAGTCATGTCCAACTCTTTGCAACCACATGTTCAGCAGCACAAACAAAATTTTATAATGCTAAAAATTGATGCTTTGCCTTCTTAGGTAATGAACCCAATCTTTAGGTTGTTAATAGTGTAATTCAACTGCCAACACATCCATTTGCATTCCCTCTAACTTTGCACTGCCAAAAAGTGGGCAAACTCTCTCTTCATTTTGTTTGAGTAATTTTAGTCCTCAGAATATCTGTGTTCTTCATCTGTCATGAGAACTATTCCATGATTGCTACCTGAGATCCTTTAATTAACATATTGTGTTTTGGAGAGATTGTTCCTAAACAGAGAAAAGGTGGTTTGCTAAGTGCAGTTTTGATCTGTTATCACAGTTCAGTACATGTTTTTTTATGCTTTATTTGTGTTTGTATTGTCTCAAGTTTCAAAGACAAAGTTTATTCTTTTTGTAATGTTTTTTTCTATAATATCCCCTTTTTAATATTGAAGTAATTACTTGTGCATAGGTCTGAGTGTTCTCCAGTTCATTTGATACGCTGAACGCAGAATACGTTCCACGTATTCAAAGCATAGACATCTTTAGAACAGTAATCACATCAATTCCTCTTTTCCATCCATTCTTTCTCTCTGTCTTTTACAGTGCCTGACCTTTAGGTGCCAAGTTTACTTTATCCGTTTTCACCCAGCATCCACTTCCCTCACCAAATCCAACTCAGTCTTTCCTTAGGTCTGAAAGTTTCCTGGAACTTTTACCCTTCACTCTTTTTAAGAAAGGACACAAATCACAAATTCTATGAGAAGATGGCTTCTTTTGTACTCTCAGAATCTTTAAACATGTTGAGCTTTTTCTGTCCTCTGGACACAGGGAAATTATCTGATTACTTATTTGCAACATATCATTTACTCTTTCCCAGATAAGAATTCTGTTATCCAGTCTGTGGATAATCCTCTAAAATCCTTTTATAAGGGCATATCTCTTTTGTCCTTTGACAATATAACATCTACAGGTCAGGAATTCAAAGGATTATCATTTTAAAGGTTTGTGAATTTCATGTATCTGCTCTTATCTCTCCTCCTGAATTGAAAATGTATGTCAGCATGCTAGCAACTTTTATATCACATGCTCACTTCACTTTTCAATGGTTTTTTTTCTTGTATTTTCCTCTTTTATAATATCTTTTGGAATTACTTTATCATTGTTTACACTCCCTATCCCCGTTTGGATCTAACTAGTTTCTTTGCTGCCACCCCACACCACCAGAAATAAAGTCACTAATGACCAGAAGAACAGAAATTCAATGAGCCACTTCCACCTCACCTTGGCTCCAGTAGGTTTTGATACTCTTGTCAGCTGTCAACGTCACCCTCTTCTGGCCTCCACAATACCCAGTTATCTTCCTGCCTCTCTGTTGCTCTCTCTCCTTGCCTGCTCATTCTCCTCAGTTAAACACTGGCATTCCTCAAAACTCAAACTCAAAATATTTGATGACTAGCAAAGATAATTATCTCAGGACTCTTGATCATAGCTCAGTTTCTGGTATTCATTGTTTTGTTCATTGTTACCCTACTTTTGTTTTACTGCATAATGAACACCTGGATTGTCGCTGCCTTTTTTGTCTAAGTTCAGTTCAATTTGACCAATATTTGTTGGGCTGCTTAGTTTCAATATTTTCACCAAATGGCACTGAACACCTCTGACCAGATGAATTGCCACCTTCCCCATCCTCAGTGTAAGAGTTTGTTTTTTAAAAAAACAACAGCAGAGTTATCTCTTACTCCAATAAAGAAGTGAGATTCTCTGTAAGGTATCTATTGCTATATAACAAGTTACCTCAATCTTAGAGGCATATTACAACATTTATCATCTCTGTATTTCTGTGGAGTAGGGATCTAAGAGCAGCTTAGAGTTTTCCTGGTGGCTCAGATGGTAAAGAATCTGCCTGCATTACAGGAGACTGGGGTTTGATCCCTGGGTTGGGAAGATCCCCAGGAGCAGGAAATGGCTACCCACTGCAGTATTCTTGCCTGAAGAATTCCATGGACAGAGGAGCTTGGCAGGCTGCAATCCATGGTTTCACAAAGAGCCTGACACAACTGAGCGACTAACACTTAGCTGGGTCTTCTGGCTCTGGGTCTTTCACAGACTGCAGTCATCTTGAGACAGCTGGAGAGAATCCACTTCCTACTTCATTCATTGGTTTTAGGCAGGATTCTGATGTTTGGGGTTTTTTGGACTGAAGCTTCAGTTCCTCACAAGCTATTGGCTGAAGGCATCCCTCAGTTTCTTGTCACATGGGCCCCTTTGTAAAGAATCCCACAACATGAAGCTAGTTTCAACAGCATAAGCAAGTGAGAGGACAGGAAAGTGCCAGCAAGATGGAAATCTCAGTCTTCTGTAACATCCCATCCTTCTGCCTGTTCTGTCCGTTATAATCAAACCACAAATCCAGCCCAGACATAAGAGGAGGTATTTACACGAGGATGTGAATACCAAGAGGTGGGATCACTAGGGCCATCTCAGAAGTGTGCCTGCTACAGATACACTTTATAATGATCCACTTTACAGTCTAGTTTCCTTGTCTGCATTTGCAGTCAAAATGGAATAACTATTACATGGTTACAACAATAACAAAACACATTTTTATTTCCGTGGGCCATCTTCACAGTACTATGGTATTCACAATTAGATGATTTAGTAACACATTAGTAATCACCATTCAGAAAAAGGCATATGTCTCAGATCTGTTGCTGTTGTTCAGTCGCTCAGCATGTCCTACTCTTTGTGACCCCATGGACTGCAGCACGCCAGGCCTCCCTGTCCATCACCAGCTCCCAGAACCTGCTCAAACTCACGTCCATCGAGTTGGTGATGCCACCAACCATCTCATCCTCTGTTGTCCCCTTCTCCTCCTGCCTTCAATCTTTCCCAGCATCAGGGTCTTTTCCAGTGAGTCAGTTCTTGGTATCAGGTGGCCAAAGTATTAGAGCCTCAGCTTCAGCATCAGTCCTTCCAGTGAATATTCAGGGTTGATTTCCTTTATGATGGACTGGTTTATTGCCTTGCTGTCCAAGAGACTCTCAAGAGTCTTCTCCAGTACCACAGTTCGAAGGTATCAATTCTTCAGCACTCAGTTTTTTTTATTGTCCAACTCTCACATCCATATAGGATACAATCAAACAGAAATTAGAGACCTTGGAGATATGCCAATTGCACTTAAAACTTTGTGATCTGAATGCCACTCATCTAAGTGATGTTTACAAATCAGTAATCCTATAAAACATTACAAATGTTAAAAACATATTCAGTCTTTGTTGGTGCCTCTTTATTGAAAGGAGCATACTTCCATTAATATTAAGGAAATGAATTGGTCAGACTCTCTTGGACAATACTTAAAGGATATTAACAAATTAAATGCATTTTTTAAAAAACTATCAAAACTAGAAAGTAAAAGGGATCATTGAACTTTAGACCTCATCGGAACAAATAAATGCAGGCAGCAGTTGACCAAAAAAAACCTTGGGATACAGAGATACTGGCAAAGACTAAGAACCCAAACACTTTTTTTTAATTTAAAATTTTTGTTTTTAATTAGAAGATAATTACTTTACAATATTGTGATGGTTTCAAGACAATAAATAGTAGTGGAAGTTGTGGCAAACTGGAGAACACAAACCCTGCCTCCCCACTTAAAAAACGAAAAGTCTCCTTTTCACTTTATCAATTAAACAAAGCATCAGGGACCAGCTTTAGTTATAGCTGTGACTTTGCTACTCATGTGTCAAAGGGGAAGAGAATATGTCCAAAAATTAAAATCTTAATACAACTTTATATCAGAGAATCCCTGATTATTTCAGAGTGCAAAAGAGCATTGCAAATGTGTTATTATCTCACCTTGGCTCCCTGCCCAAGATTCTGCTCTTAAAGACTCTAGTTCTTTCAAGATGCGTTTGTTGATTCTAGTCTTGATGGTTGATGAACATGTGTGCAAGCTTTAGGGGGAAAGTGTACAAGCAATGTAACTTCTTAACTTCAGAAAGGAAGTTTCAATCTTATTTCCTTGTCACTTAGAAAAATGATAGAAACTCATTCCTATTGCTTCTGCTGTTTTTCAGAAGGGCAACAACAAAACATAGGCTACCGGCATAGATTCTGTTGTTGTACCTTCTGACAGAGTAACTTCTCCTGTACCAAACTCTCTCTCCATACACCCTCCTCTTTTTGTCTTGCATTTCTTTCTTTTCAGTGGCCAGTATCTTAAACATCATGCCACTTGATGTTGACCTACCACCCTGTGGCTATCCAGTTAGAGATATCTCTCAAAATCCCACACACATATGCACACCGTTAGCATGGGAACCCTAACGTAAAGTGAATACATAAACTGAGGGCATAAGATATTCTGCCTCCTGTAGGTCTGGTCCTTGGTGAAGCTGTGGTGTTTCTATAGTATTTTCAAGATCTGTCCAGTTCTGTAAATGTCTTGCGGTTCTGGGGCAAAGAGATATGCTCACTTAGATCAGAGTAAAAGATCAATTCTTTTTCAGGAGAGATATTGGTGCCATTGAGAGAAGGAAGAAAGAATAGTTGATCTTAAGGTTAAAAACTTAGGTCATTTGGAGTAAATAAAATAAATTTTGAAGTGACAGCAAGTCATTCAGATCTATCTTGTTATTTCTTAGCCTATATAATCAGATAATGAACTCAAGCCATTGTTAACACTATTAACAGTACTGTTAATAGTGGCTTCACACTATTAAGTTTATTTCTTACTCATACTAAGTCAATGATGGGTTAGGCAGCTCTCCTCCAAGCAGAACCTTGGGGATCCAGGCTTATTCTGTCAAGTGGCTCTCCCATCTTGGCGTTCTTTGAGAGCTACCATAAGGGGAGGGGGAAGAGGGACACAGACAGTAATACAGGATGTCTTGTTGCCAGGCTCGGAAGTGTATCATTTACTTTAGTCTGCATTTTATGCACCAGAGCTGAGTTTCACGACACTCACTAAACCAAGCCAAGAAATACAGTCTCCCTTCCCAGGAAGTACTAATGGAATTATTAAGAATCTAGTCATTCTGTGTTAAAAACACCTTTCTCTTTCTGCACCTTGACTGCTGCCTTTCTTCACGCAAGTGTTCATTCCTTAAGATTTATTCCTTGGAGAAGCCTTTTATGACATCCTTTATCTGGGCTAGCATGCTAATTTAATCTCCTGTGCTCCCATTACACCTGATAAGACTGCCTATTAACTAGTTTGTCTCTCTCACTCAAGATCAGGATCTTTGTTACATTCATTTTCATTTTTTAAGCATGGAGCACCTGGACATAGTAATGCTCAGTTAATATTTATTAGATTGGACCGAGCCAAATAAGAGTGCAGATTAGAAGTCAGTCCTTAATAGGTCAGGATAGGACTCCCAGGTTAGGACATTTCCCAGCTTGGCACCTTTATATTTAAATGTTTTGCAAAGAAGTAAGGTAGGTCCTTCATGAATATAACACCCACAACCTGATGGCCTGCATTTTCTTCTATAGACCTTCTCCACCATGCCTCGTGCTTCTATTTTCAAGTGGATAACCAGTCTATTATTCAGTAATACATTGGGAGAGGGAATGACCATTATTTATAAAGTTCTTTGAGCCTTTTGAAATGAGAAAGCCCAGTATACACAAAGTACAAAATAGCTATAGCTGTTTGAGCTAGATAGATATCTAAATACCTACCAGACATGAGAGCAGTACAGTCCCAACTCATTTATGGATGCTCTGTTTCAAGGCTTTTGTGCCATCTCAGAAAGCAAAGGTGACTGCAGCATTCTTCCTGAGCTAAAGATGGAGGATTTTCAATGTTTTATTTTAAGTGAATTTATCTTGGAATAGTTTATTATTTAGACCAGAGAACTGAACTATCATTGTACTCGTTATCCCCCATGATAGTTACAGAGAACTATGGGAGGAATTCTGCAAGTAAAAGGTTCTGATCTATCACCATCCCCAGCTGCTGTCATCCTTCAACTTTGAAAAGTTCATCCTCATTTAATAAAAAATAATGGCTCCCTTGGAGTGATACTAAAATCAGCAGTAAGAGTAAAGGAATTTAGATATCTGAGCACTTTCTCTTCCTAGTGTAATTCTCCCAAGAAAATCACAGTTTAGGGCAGCAAAAGACCTTAAGCTATCCAGATCAGGGACTTCCCTAGTGGTCTAGTGGTCAAGACTTCACCTTCCAATATAGGGGGTGAGAGTTTGATCCCTGATTGGAAAGCTAAGATCCCACATGCTTCATGACCACAAAACCAGAACATAGACAACAGAAGCAATATTGTAACAAATTCAAAAAGGACTTTAAAAATGGTCCAGATTTAAAAAACCACATTGTGTTCTATTAAAACATATATATACATCCAGCTCAACCTCTCGCCTAAATCCTTTCACAGGTGAGCATAAGCATAGGTCATTCATATTAAATGGCTTGCCTCAAGGTGAATTGTTCCTTAGCAACAGAGCTGGAACTAAATTCCAGGTGTCTGTCCTCATGCCAGTTAGCTCCTGGATGATACTTTGCTATACCCAAGTCTCTGAAGATGATTATGATTATTTCCCTCACAAATGAGGGAAACTGTCAAAGTGCAAGAAAGAACCAAGTGACTAAACACAAAAAGGAATTGTTTATAAAATTGTGTTTCCTTTTAAGTTTCAGGCAAAAAAGGCCATTTTTGCCATTTCTGTAGTCCACTAAACTTCCTTCTTAGGACTGGGAGGGAAGGGCTGTGGCAGAGATCCAAAAGCCCCAGAAAAGCAGGAAGGAGACAGACTTGAAAAAGGAGAAAGGCAAATGTAGACCAAGTCAGTTGTCCTGCAGCTACTGAGGGTCAACCCGCCTGTTTATTCTTGTAGGTGGCCTTAGAGAAGGTTTGCTAGCAGTAGGAATTGCTGTGTCAAAGGGAAAAAGAAAAAGGCATAATGAAATAAAGCAAAATAGCTAAAATAATCTTATTTATTTTCTTCTTTAATCTAGGTAGAGAGGAAGGAAAGATAGGCAAGGTGAAAGGGCACTCTCTAAGACACATCTTTAGAGCATTACACTACACAGAGATGACATTTTTATAGGATTAAGCCAGGTAACAGCATGGTGTAATAGTTGGGAACATGGCCAGAACTCCCTGAGTCTGATTTTATCTGACCCATAGAGGTGTGTTGAGTATTAAATGAGTCAATATTAGTAAAGCACTTGAAATGGAACTAGGTGCATCATATGTGCTGTATTCATGTTTATTAAATAAATTTTTAAAAGATTGAAGGTGAATGGATACATCCATATGTATGGCTAAGTCCCTTTTCTATTCACCTGAAACTGTCACAACTTTGTTAATTAGCTATACTCCAATATAAAATTAAAAAAAAAAATTTAAAGCTGATTTCCAAAAAAGAGAAGATTAAAGGTGAACCAAGAAAAAATGATGTTCCTTCATCCATTTTTATGTCTAAAATTCATTATATCAGGTATAAACAATAAGCAAAATGAATCTCTTTTTACTTATTCATTTAATAGATATTTTATGAAATGCCTACCACATGCAGGCACTGTACTAGATGCCGACCATTTGATGTTAGGAAACAGGACCTACAAGGTCATTCTCCTTGCCCAGCTTATTTTAGTTTAGGTATGCAAACAAAACATAGTCAAAAGATGTCCTCTCAGGTAGTAAGGGAATAACAGAGGGGCAAGAATGTACAAATGCTGTTTTAGATCAATAAACTAGGATTCAGACCCAGGCAGCTTAACTGAGGTTCTTAACTATATTGTCTAAACACTATACTTCAAATCACGATGAGGATACTAAGTGGATAATCCATTTAAGTTGCCTTCAAGGAACTTAGAATTTTACGAAAAGGAATTTTATTGAGCTTTTATTAACCTAACTTAATTCTAGGTTAACCACCTACTACTTGTGTCATGTTGGACACATTACTTAAATTCTATAATTCTGTTTCCTTACCTGTAAAATGGAGATAATAACAGTAGAACCTACCACATTAACTTACTTTGAATTATAAATTTAAAAATGTGCATGAAGCGCCTGTCACTTAGAAGGACTAAGTTAATATTGGTCCTAGCCACTTGTATTTGTTCAGTAAGTGCTCACTAAATTAGCAAAACCTAATAAAATTGGGGATACCAAATTTGCCTGGGGCCGAAAAGCAATAGAAAGGAACTCAATCACTGATATAAGATAGTCTACGACTAAAAATGTCCATGACTACATTGGAATAGTGAGCTTTCCATTCGCATTTCTCACAAGGCAGATTATTCATGTTTTAAATAAGGGTAAAACTTTAAATTCTGATCATCATCCACTAAATTAATTTTTAATACCTTTAAGATGATTATTTAACCTATCAGGAGCTAAGAGAGAAGGTATTTAAAACCATAACTGGGGCCTTCTTATCTAAGAAATTAAATGAATAAGCATAATAGCAAGAGGGCTTCCTGTCTGCACCTCTTAGAGGTAATGTAATCAATCCCCAGAGCTAAGTGGAAAGTGGGAGAAGAATGGAGGAGATAGTACTTCAGACAGCAAGGGCTCAGTAAATGTGGGTGGCACAGAATAGAATAGAAGTGAATTGAGAAGCTGCATGTTCAGACCATGACAGTGTGGCCCCATTAAATTGTTAAAGACATTATGATTTCATTAAAAAAAACAGAACTAAGTAAATTTACAGGAGAGCTCCTAAACAATATACCCACAAATGTGAAAAGCCATTATCCCCCACCTTTCCTGTACAATTGAATTAAGTTCTAGTTTAAAAGTTGAATATAATTTGGCTACACTTCTTACTTTCAATCAATAGCAGTCAAGTGAGAAGTCTCTGTTCAGTTTATGTCTGCAAATGCCTTGAGCATCTACTTATGTCTCAAACATAATGGAAGGAGAAAAAAAAGATAAAGTTATATAGTATCTGCCTTCAAGGAGATTGCCATCTAGCAAAGAAAGTCAACCCAATATCCAAGTGATTTTCATAAAAACAGAGCATGAACAAACTGTAATAGAAGTAAAAATACAAGCTTTGAGCATTAAATAGAAGGGAAGTTCTCTTCTGCTCAGGGAACCACAGGAAAGTTCCTGGAGGAGGAGGAAAAAGAAAAAATACATTTTTCAAAATGGTTTTGAACCATGGTTTCAAACCATCGTTCAAAAACCATAAATCAAAAAGCCATTTCTATGCACCTTAAAAATTTCTTTGCTGTGTCAAGATTGGGGATAGCTCATGACACTCCAAGCAAAATGTGACCAAGAGTATTGCTTAGCCTGTTCAGGCAGATAGATATGCTACTTTTTTCCCACTTGTACTAACCATTGTTTGAAATACAGCTGGTGCTGTCAATCCAGTTATCAATTTCATCCATCACTTTGCCCTTCAAGCTATAATGAGTGAGTCAAATGCTTCAAACCCAAGAAGACGCCTGGAGTCCTTTTCAGTGAAGCAGCTAAACTAGAACTGAGTTACTGTTCTCCCACCCCTAAGCTAAGCAGTTTTTCATTAGTGGTATTTCTTTGTGGTTATTTTCTGTTGGTGGTCAATGGGAGTTTAAATTTCCGTCTTTCAGGTTCAAATTTGATGCTTGATCTTCTGTGGACTCACAGTGAACACTTTACTTAGGAATCCACCTTTCACCTTTAGAAAAATGGCTCGTCATTTTTCTAGCATCTTCTATTTTAGTAAAATGATATTCAGCTTGCTTTTTTTTGGGGGGAGGGGGTGTTTTATTTTGTTAGTTAACAGATAACTACTGCTCTTATCAGAGGAAATGAGTACTCAAGAAGCCACCAGATTCCTTCTTTCATGTCTTCAAGAGTGCTAAATAGATACACATTAAATGATTTTTAAGGTCATAATTTATGAATCACAGAATTCTAGCAGGTTAAAAGCTTTTTATTCAATGCAGCATCAGTTTTAAACCTCAACTCCTTCTCTATTTAGAGGCTACTGCTGGGTGGGAAAGAATTGTATTTATAATTTTCTAATACTAAGAGGTAAATATATTATAGAAATTGTTGAATGTGAAGTTTCCTCCACAAATGTACCATAGACTATTATAGTAAGTGTATAGAAGATTGCTTTTACTGGCGTTTTCCTTCCTTCATTGGAAGGACTGCTGCTGAAGCTGAAGCTCCAACACTTTGGCCACCTGACGCGAAGAGCTGATTCATTGGAATAGACTCTGATGGTAGGAAAGGTTGAAGGCAAAAGGAGAAAAGGGTGGCAGAGGATGAAATAGATAGCATCACCAACTCAATGGACATAAATCTGAGCAAACCCTAGGAGATAGTGAAGGACAGGGACTCCTGGCATGCTTCAGTCCATTGGGTCACAAAGAGTAAGACACAACTTAGCAACTGAACAACAGGAGCATAGAAAATTGATTTCCATTGCTTTGTCCTCTGGGACTCAATTACATTATCATCTATCAACATTTATGGTGTTCACTTTCAACAGAACACTTTTCTAAGTGCTACTGATGTAAATTAAAAGTAATAAGTGACCTTACAACCCAAAGACCTTAGCATCTACAATAGTGTGTGTGTCAGTCACTCAGTCATGTCCGACTCTTTGTGATTCCATGGACTGTAGCCCCGCAGGCTCCTGTCCATGGAATTCTCCAGGCAAGAATACTGGAGTGGGTATCATTCCCTTCTCCAAGGAATCTTCCTGACCCAGGGATCAAACTCGGGTCTCCTGCACTGCAGGGAGATTCTTTACCATCTGAGCCACCAGGGAAGCCCCATAGGGCTTTCTGATAGGATTGGAGCTAAATGACAGATAGTTAGGGCAACTCCAGATGCATAAGGTCTGCAGACAGTCACGTGCCCAGATGATCATCAATGAATTCCTTATTCATCCAGTCAGTTCATTTTGGCTCTATGCTAGGTTCAGAGATGGGGGAGAAGAACGGATAAGACTTGGTTCCTACCTCAAGCAGTTCTACCTACACTTTGGACAGAGACAGATACGGCAAAAACTAAACTACTATGTGAAAAAAAATGTGCTACAAGAGGAGGGGAGGACTAAGTACACGGAAGCCGTGGAAGGTTTTCTGGATTGGTACATGATGCTTGAGTTTAATTTCGAGGAATTAATAGATATGCTTAGCAAATAGGGCGTTGAGGGAATTACTCCAGACAGGGGGTGATGCCTGTGTTCTGGCTAGATCTGGAGACAGCGGGGAGAAATGGATGCTCGTAGTTAACCATTCTCTGTCTCTCTCTTGCTCACTCTCATACACACACACCCCCACTCATACAGGCATTCACTGCTGTAAGTATTAACCCCAAGAGAAATTATGGAAGAAACTCCTCCCAAACATCTCCAGCTCCTCAAGGTTTATTTCTTTTCTGGAACTTGTAAAAACTTTGGCACTTAATTTTCTTATATTTGTGTATATCTCAAATACACACAGAGAGAGAATTGCATATTCTTAGAAGAAAAGAACCTTAGACCTTTTATATTTTTATAAATTTTGTGCTTAAAAATTCTTGTTGCATGAAATAAATAATAACTACTGAAACTATTGTTACGAACTGATTCACTAGTGGGGATTCACATAATTCAAGCTGAAAATTCTTAGTTACTGCAGTGTCTGAGGTAATAAAAATTCTGAGATGACCAAAAAACAAATGCCCCATTCTGTAAGACTGAAGACATTTTCCTAAAGTCAATCTCTTGTCTCTTCTACCCAGTGGTGGTGGAATAGTTCTAAGAGTATTCCCTCACTATAGATAGAAAAGGAGTTCTCAAGGATTCCAGGGGTTCTCAAGAATTCCAGGCAGGGCTTCAAACTGCTGTTACACTTCTCTGCATATTCCAGACCTCACTGAAATTTTTCCTAATATTCATTCTGGGTCTTTCAAGTCATATGTGCACCATTAATCAGACCACTTATTGACTGAGTGACATCTGCCTTTTTCTCCCTCTAGCTTATTGTAGTTGATGATTCTTGTTACCAAAGCTTGAAACAATGCCACCAGAACTTACCAAAAGTGTTCTCGGTGCTGTTAGCACCCACTGAGTGTGCCAAGTCTGCTCCTAATGGTTGCCAAAGGCTGCTTCAGAGCTGCAGGGGCCCAATGTGTCAAAGGTACTAATGTCTGTGCTACTGCCTGCAGTGCCCAGACACTTCCCATCAAGGGCACATTAGCCAATGCCAACTGAATGTCCTGCCAATACCACTGAAACCTGCCAGTGTGGGCACCATGACCCACTGCTGGTGCCCAGTGTTGAGGGAACCAATATCTGCAATATGGCTCCATCCCTGCCTGCTGATGAAGTTGCTGGTGCCAGTTCTGCTAATTCCTTTTGTCCTCAAGTTCCAAAATGTTTCATGATACAGATTTCGTATTGAAGCTTCTTATTCTTAAGGCACGATCTACAGGCGCTGAGCCAGAGTCCAGTAAGAGAGCCACATCCTAAAATCCATGCAGAATCACCTATCTCCTTGAACATGTGTCTGTTATCCTGTTAATCAAATACATATGCCTAGGCCACCTTCTTTGACCAGAAGAGTCTTTTGAGTACCCTGGGTTGTTCATTGAAAGCAGACTCGTGCAAGACCCACCCTGCAGTCATCCATACATTCCCATGCTTGACAGATGAACACGATCCTATTCAAGCTGAGATCCATGCCACATGGGTGCAACCATCAAGTTGACAGAGTCCCATTCCAGGCTAGAGAACAAGGAACACTTTATTTTATGTTTCAGGAAGTTGTCTGGAATTTGACCATTTCTCACCACCTCTCCTCGAGCACCCTAGCCCTGTCTCTCTTGGGTTACTTCCCCAACTTCTGAACAAGCCTTTCTGCTCCTATCCCCTTGCTTCCCTGTGCGCTCCTCTCAACACAGCAGCCAGAGTGACTCTGCTGAAATGTAAGCAAAATCAGGTCACCACTTGGGGCAAATTCTTGCACTTGCTCCCTGTTTCCCACAGAATGAAAGCCAAAGTCCTTACAGTGCCTTCAAAAAGTTACATTATCTGGCCCCTGATTACCTCTCTGACCTGTTCCCTGCCCACCTCTGCCTGCACAAGCTACTTCAACCCCACCCCTGGTTTCCTTGTTATCCTTTGAATGGACACCAGCTCACTTCTTCCTGAGGGCCTTTGCTCTACTTGTTCCCTCTACTTGAATCCTCTCCCCTGAGTTGCCAACAAAGTAAATTAATTCTCTTTAAATCTTTGTTCAAAGCTTGCCTTCTGAATAAAATGTCCCCTAATCACCCTATTGAATACCACATTTCAACCTGAAATCAACCCTGAATATTCATTGGAAGGACTGATGCCGAAGCTGAAGCTCCAATACTTTGGCCACCTGATGTGAAGAGCCGACTCACTGAAATAGAGTGGGAGATGCTGCGAGAGATTGAGGGCAGGAGAAGAAGGGGGAAACAGAGGAAGAGATGGTTGGATGGACACCACCAATTCAGTGGACACGAATTGGTGCAAACTCTGGGAGATAGTGAAGGACAGGGAAGCCTGGTGTGCTGAGGTCCGTGGGGTCACAAAGAGTTGGACACAACTGAGCGACTGAACAACAACCTGTCCCCATGCAACCTCCAGAACTCCCAATCCTCCTATTGTACTTTCTTTTTTCACAGCACTTATCATTTTCTGACATAATTTCTATATTTTTATGCTTGTTTATTATCTGTCTCCCCAGTTAGAATGTAAACTCCACAATGCCTAATACTTTTTTATATTCTTTTCACTGATGCATCCAAAACAGTGCCTAGAATACAGAAGACATGCCTTATGTGTTTGCTGAGTGAATGGTAGATGGGTGAGTGGATGGATGGATGGGTGGACAGATGGATAGATGGATGTGTTGCAGGGCCTCAACTTTGTAACTCCTATTTTTTTGCCACCTTTTGTATGATATCCTTTATACTTCCCCACCCAAGCAGAACATGTTATTCATTTATATACTTCTAACTTTGGTTTTATGATACATTTATCTGTTTGAAGTACTTCAGTGGGTATGTTATTATGCACGTGCCTGGAGGCTCTGAGAAAGGACATGGTTTTTAAATATCAAATAAATAGAATTGGCATTCAGAAGGTTCATTATCTTCTGAAGACACAAGTTTGGGGAAAATATATTTTTTAGTTGAGACTAATAACTGAAATGAACTAACAAGCAAACAATTTTCCTGATTCATCGCAGCATTTAAAGTTTCTCTTTCAAGAGCAAAGCAGTGTTCTACATAACCAGTGCACTACATAAGCATTGTAGGGGCATGAATGTCAGCAAACATATACTATCAGAGCGGGGGAAAAGGGGGATCCTCTGTCTTTTTTTAAATATAGTTAGTTCATATCAGTGGTGGAGACTGTAATGTGAATGATGGTGGGCATTGTTCAGCACCTTATTCTAGTTGCAGTAAATCTTCTCCATCTTTAATCTGAGACCTTGTTTCATAAAAGAGCTTTGCAACAAGGAAATAAAACAAATAGTGATATTTAACAGAGGGCTCTAGGGTCAACATGATCTCAACAAGGATTTTAGAAATGAAAAGATGGTGAAAGCATGTTCTTTGATTGAATGTTCAAAAACACCCCTTTTACCAAAAGCTTCAGAGAGAATTACAATATAAATCATTCAATAAAATCATTCAACCCCAGTGGCCATGTTTACATGTGTACTGTGTAGTGGTTGCGTTGGTCCTTTCATCCACATCCCCACAGATCTTGCCTCGCAGACAGCGGCCAGATTCTCAGGTGATGCTCCAGAGAGGAGTTACTCTGTGTGTGCACTGAAGAAACCTGATTAGAAGTCTGCTCACACTGTTTGCAAAGCAGTAAAGAGATTGCTTTATGGTTGTTAGTGTTGTTATTGTCATTTTTTTCTGCCATGATTTATAGAACTTCTCTGTTTTGGCACTTCACTCCTTTAATTCGTAATCAACCCAGTGCCTTTTAAGAAGGGTTACCCCCCTAACTCTGATGGCTAGAAGGTTGGCTAGTCTGGCTAATGCTTCTGTTTTGTTCACCAACCATCTTGATTGTGCTATTGGAAGTTTATCACCATGCATCTTATAAACCTTTCTTATCTATGCACTTTGTCCATTGCTTCCCTTCCAGTTTACTCCACTGTCTAAGACTTGTCAAAATAAGGAATACCTCAGGCCCTGTCATGGTTAGACCTTAGTTTATTTCTTTTATTCATTAAATAGAAATCACAGGGCATAAAGAGATAGTACCCAGGCCAAAGCATTTCACTTTCCCTTTATTCCCCCAAAAGGTAGTGCCAAGTAATATTCAGGTATCACCTCTTCATGCTCCTGCCCTGTTCCTAAAGCTAGGAGTCTGCAGTTGTATGAACATTCAAGTATGCAAAATCAGCAAGGCTTAGTTGGTGGTGGGGAAAACTAGAGGAGGTACTATTATCTGCAATTAAGTCCATAGTAACATCTAAGCACAATTCATGTACCTTTGAGTGTTTAAGTTTCTCCCTATTCTTTTGCAGAAATTGTCTCAATAATAGGGTCTTACTGCAAACCAGTGGGCTTCAAGAAACAGATTTGTATATATTACATGTCTCCCTCCACAGCTGCAGATACACAACACAGAGACTTTATCACACCCTGCTTCTTAACAAGAGTCACAGTATATTAATCCTTTCAATTCCACAGAAAGAATATCATTACATGAAGTACCCAGAGTCTCTTGCTCCATAAAGGGCATTTTCCAAAATATCACTTAAAACCCCTCACTAATGAGATAATATGTATGAAATCACTTTGGGTTTTAATTTCATATGATTGTTAGGTGATGTTCTTATCATTGATAGTCCTATCCATTTGGTGGACATGTCTCTCTCAGCAAAGTTACACTGTGATAGCACTTAGATGGTGGTAGATAGACTTTTTTTTTTCTGGGGCTCCGTGGTCGGTGGATCTGCCTTTCTCTTTTATGTTCAATCAGTCTTTTAAGAGCCACTGATGAAACAGCACAGTGATGTCTGAGCCCAGGTCTCAAAGCCTATAGGAGATCTGATCCTCGCGCTACTTGATAGACCTGCATTTAGACTTGGCCGCACACTGTCTGCTAGCACTGCTTGACCTGGTTTGTTATCAGGCCTACTGCTAGTCCAAGTCTTGGTTAGCAGCAGGACAGAGCAGAAGAGGCTGGAACAAGGAGCAGGGAAGCGGGGAGGTACTTGACCATGTCAGCCATCTGTATAACAAAACTCCTATCAGGGAGTCTGAGAGTACAACATATATCCAGGTAGAAAAGAGAAGCCATGATCCACTGCAGCTTCATAGGCAAGTTTAAGTTCCTGACACATCGAGGATGTTGTACCAGTAGGTTTACAGTAGGTGGTAGTCAGGTTTGTGGTATCTGGGGAGCAGCATGTCATACGGAATGCTGCCCTGCCCATATGAGGACCTCCACCTCACATATAAAGTCCCAGCATTTCACATATAAGGATCCAGCTCTCACCAAGTCTCAGCAAGGCAGCTTCTTTTTTGTTTTTTTTAAAAGTAGCTGCTTTGAATACAGAGATTATTAACCCCAAAATTATCTTCAGCTATGCCTCTCAGCTATGATTTCCAAGAAAGGCAAGCAAACTCCCCAAAGCAAGAGACAAGCCCTCTGCACCGCTCCAATCTCCACGGCGCTCTTGGACTCTTATTCCTTTATGTCTCTGACCTTCCTAGCCGTGAGTCCCTGTTTGTCACTCCTTTCCTTGCCTTTTCCTTGTGCTTTCTAAAAACTTCATCTCCCACCTTCTCTTCCCATACAAACTCCTCAAAAGAATCAGTTAGATTGCACTTTCTATGTCCTCATCTCTGACTTACATTGCAAACCAGCACAGCCTAGCTTCTGGGCTCTTCTCAGCAAGATGCCAGACCCCTATGAACCTTTCTCCCTGCTCCTCTCAGCAGACCTCTTCACACATCCCAGTACTGCGGCCCACAGCCTCCATACAACTCTGCTTCTCTTCTTCTCTTGTTGTCTTGACTATTCTTCTCCAGTCTCCCGAGTATAATCCTCATCCTTTACTTTGAAAATGTTGGTTTGTCCTCAGGCCACTTCTTTTCATACTACATACTCTCTTCAATCCCATCCATGCATGACTTCAGCTCCTGCTTGTGATAAAAATAACTAAGATTTATCCAGAGCTTCTTTGTGCTGAACACTGAACTAAACACCACTTGCATTATATTGTTGAACACATGACTACCCTCAGAGGTAGACATTCTTTTTTATCTCTTATAATACTTATCAGAAAATGGATGCTTAGGAAGGTTGAAGAGTTTACTCAAGATCGTACAGCAGCAGTCTGTGCTGCTGCTCAAGGCTACAGGTCTCCTCAGACTTCTCCCCCAAACTTAACATTGCTATTCCCCAACATCTTTAAATTCTCACGTCTCAAAATTATTCATGTCACTTTCTTCTATTTTCTTTTCTTTCTCAGCTGATAATACCACCGGTATCAAAGCTAGAAACTTGAGGTTTCCTAAATTTTTCCACCTCTTAACTCTTGCATTGTTATCACAAAGGGATGGTGGTGTGATTGACAGAAAGATACCAACAAAGGCAGTGAAAAGAAATGAAGTTTCTTTTAATGGCAACAGATATGAACACTTATGGCTTCACAAAATAAAAGACAGTGCAGTGTACTGTCAAATGGAAGTACAGGCTTCCTTTAAATGTTCTTCATGAAGTTACCTTATTTAATTTTTAATTCTGTTTTTATTAAAGGCTAAGGCACTGAATTAGAGACCTCCTCATGAGTTAAAGAATAGAATGCTTACTTCTCCCCTGTAATAGTCTGACAGTGAGCAGTCCAGGTTTGCGTGTTGACTCTGCTCTATGCAATTCTGGAAGGACCCAGGACCCAGGACCTTCCATCTGTTGTTCTAGCATCCTCTAAAGTACTGCTATTTAAAGTGTGGTCCACAGGTTGACAATGTCAGCATTGCCAGGGAGCTTGTTAGACATGCAGAACCTCAGTCTCCCTTCAACCTGTTGAGTTAGAACCTGAAGGTTAAGGTCTCCCATATGATTCTTGTGTACATTAAGATTTGAGAAACTTTTCCCAAACTCTATAGTATTGTTTTGCCCATGGGACCAAATCTAGGCTGTCAACACAGATGTTTCAGCTCAAAAGAAGGCTCCCCCCCACCAACAAAAAGGAAACTCTAGAGCAAAGAATCTTTTAGGTTAAAGGTGATCTGGAAGTTACATTAACACTTTCAGTGGCATCCCATAGGTTCAAATGTATTCTCACAGAAGCAACCAGAAGAAAAGCTAGTGTATCATATATCTAGTTAAGTAGATATGAGCCTAATTGTAGCCCCATTACTGTGGAAGAGGAGAGAACAGTTTTTGATGGACAACAATGGGGCTCTGTCTCAATTTTGTAACACTTTCAGACATAAAAATATCTTCCAAATTTGTTATTGAATTTTTTAGGTTCCTTATTCTCTTGATCTAATTACCACCAGTGTCATAATGCCAGCTTCATAACTTGTTGAATTGAGAACTATTTTTTAAATTTAATCCCAAATCTATTGCAATATAATTCCATTTTCTCTTATTTTTATTTCTTTTTTCTATTTTTGTTGCCTTCCTCTTTAATGTTTTTCATCTTGTGGCTCTATCAGTTTATAAGGTATTATCCTTGTCTGAACAGAGAAAGCTGGTCTCAGGCAGAAATGATGACAGACAATAAATATATATGTATGTCCATACATATGTGACAAGCCCAGAATATTTCAAATAAAACTAACATATTAAGAAAAAATAAACTATAGTGATCATGTGATCTTACAAAAACCTTCTAGGTCAGTGGTTTTCAAATATTTCTTTTTTAAGCTTTCTTTCTTCTTACCTATGTAAGACACTTAAAATATGAGTTATTCAACTGAAGTAGACCAGGCAGTTTTAGAACCTCAGCTGTTTAGCCATCTTATAATGGCCCCCTTGAAGCCCTAGGACACTGCAGAGCACTGTCCTAGGGTCAGTGATCTCTGCCTGCCGTGTGGCCTGTGATGTTAACAGTGTGTTCCCTCTGAGGCCAAGTTTGCTTTAAGAGGCTCCTGGAGAATTGTCAATGCCCATTTGCAGAGAATCAACAAGACATCACGAGCAACAAGGAAGATCTTTGATGAAATGTACCAAGATATCCTCATTTTCCTGAGACAAGCTTTCTTCCCTGCTGTCTCTGATTGCTATTCCAGCTTAGGTTTTCCCCAGACTTAGGGACTAGTTGAATAGTATTGTCTTGTTGCGAACCTGTTATCATGCCTGCTCAACACTCTGCCTCTCAGATTACAGACTGTGCCTGACGCCCATTCATGCTCATGGTACGGCAGGCCTGGCAGCCCCTCGAGCTGTCTCTGTCTATCCTCTGTCTGTCCTGCCAGATGAGCCTGCTGAGAAAAGAGTATCACCACTGCTAATCTGAGAAAGCAGTCACCGTGCTCCTTGTGGATGCACTCAAGAAAGAAGTGTGGATGACATCTGACTCTAGCCTAAATGTCCTATGAAACTGAAAGTGTTAGTCGCTCTTTGCAACCCCATGAACTGTAACCCGCCAGGCTCCTCTACCCATGTCCCATCTTGTACTGCATTTTTTTTCTTCTGCCTTTGGGTTTCTTTCCTCTTTACTGGATAAATAAATGTGACATTAATTTGATATTAATATACAAATTATAGAGTTTTAAGATTTAGGAACTAAAAGGGAACTTTGAGATTCTTGATCTAACACCTTTATTTTATAGATGAGAACACTGAAGCTTAGAGGTGAAGTAACTTGCCCATAGTTATACAGCTAATAATAGTATAGTCAAGACTGCCAGCCACATAAACAAAGCCCAGTGCATTTTGTAATATGGCATGTGCTGTGTGTGCTCAGTCACGTCCAATTCTTTGTGACCCCATGGACTATAGCCCACCAAGCTCCTCTGTCCATGGAATTTTCCAGGCAAGAATTCTGGAGTGGAATACCATTTCCTACTCCAGAAGATCTTCCAGACCCGGGTATTGAACCCATGTCTCTGGCATCTCCTGCACTGGCAGGCAGATTCTTTACCACTGCACCACCTAGGAAACACATACAGCAAACTACAGCATACTCTCTAGAACTGGTCCTTGGTATTTAATAGTTTTAAATACTTGTAAACATTAAGTTAGGCCATAAAAGGGACCCTCATTTGTATAATATGTAGTACAAAGTACACATCTCCCCACAAATGGATGCCATGCCACTAAGATTAATTTGTCCTTTTGTCTTCTCGTTTTCATTAAATTGGGCTTTCTTAGTGACTCAGTTGGTAAGAATCTGCCTGCAATGCAGGAGACCCAGGTTCGATCCCAGGGTCAGGAAGATCCCCTGGAGAAGGAAAAGGCATTTTAGTAAACCTTTAGCAAATGACTGCCATATGTAAGATGCTCTGCTGGGCATATGAGAGACTACAAAAGTGGCTAAGACCTTGTTTCTTTACCAGGAGGTTGACAGTCTAACTAAGACAGATACTCACCTCTCTAACTATAATAGAAATCAAACTTTAACAGAGCTATACTAGAATTTTATGCAAATTACTACAGAAACCTGGTAGAAGGTATGAGTAGTTTTGACTTGGGAGTAAGGATAGCATTGGAGAAGGCATCATAAAAAGGCAGCATTTGAACAGGATCTTTTAAGAATGGATAGAATTTCAACAGAGAACAGGGGGAAAATAGTATTCCTGACAGAGGAAATGGTGTGAGCAAAAGTGTAGAAATATACTAGAAATACAGTAGATTATGCCCCAACAATCGTACTCATAAAATAAAGAGTTACTTAGTTTAGGATTAGTGAAAATACAGTACGCTGATGTTCACCAGTTGAGAGTCACACAGCTTGGATAGGATGCTGATGTTAACTTAGCTTCCCAAGTCTCTCTCAGTCTTGTGTAGAAGCATTTGCCAGTGAATTCATAAATTAAAGAGTTTGGAATATTTTATATGTTGATTTGGTTAGGCCACAGTACCCAGATATTTGGTCAAACACCAGTCTAGGTGTCACTCTGGAGGTATTTTTTAGGTGAAATTAGCATTTAAATCAGTAGACTTTGAGTAAAGCAGATCACCCTTTAATGTGGATGAACTTTATCCAGTCAGAGAAAAACACTGAGATCCCCCAAAGAAGTCAAAGGAATTCTGCTCCAGGCTGCCTTCAGGTTTGAGCTGCAAATTCTTCCCTGAGTCTCTAGCCTGCCCTGCAGATTTGACCCTTGCCAGATTTCAGGCTTGTGCGTGTGTATACACAGCCTATTGATCCTGTCTCTCTAGAGAACCCAGACTAATACAAACTCCAAAAGTTTTGAAATAAGCAGTGACTTTATTAGTCCACGTTCCCCTCTATGCCAAAATATCAGTGGTTTATAGCAACAAAATATATGTATATTTTTTCTTCCTCATGATTCAGCTAACTTCAGGTGGACTCACCCAAGTTCCAGAGAGCTAGGGTGTACTCCAAGTTTCAGCCTAGATGTAGGTTTGCTCCACAAGTCTTCATCTTTCTTGTAGGGCTAGCAGTTGTGTAACTACTCAGCACTTGTTTGTCTTATAATAGAGCATAGGGACACGAAAAGATAATTGGATCACAGGAGTGCAGAGGCCTCATCTAGAGACCACCACACGGATACTTCTACCTGTTCCACTGGCCAAGAAAGCACACGGCCAGCATCAGTGGGATGGAGGAGTAATTCCAGCTGTAACAGGATTCAATGCAGATTCCTTGGCAAGGGGCACAGAGGTATAACTCTCATCCAGGAAGAAAGCGAAGAATTGGAAATGATTCAATCAACTTGGGGGACCTTCTTAGATATATTTTTAAAAAGTAACTGTCAACTGTGGAAAGGGGGAGTATGAAGAGGTTAGCAGGCATAAACTCTTTCTAAAACAAGGTAGAAAAGAGAAGGAAACAGTGAAAGAGGAAAGAAAAATTTTGATTGGAAGTTGAAAAGATTAGCAGCCAAAAGACTCAACATATACAGTTTCAAAATAAGCATGGGCCTAATTTAGGGCACTAAGGAGGGAAGGAAACTAAGTTATTGAAGACATATATTCAAAACTGCGCTAGGCAGTACGCATACCTTGAGTCTTATGATCCTTACAACTGCGGTAGATACTGTTGTCACATTCCAAAGTTCATTTTGGAAGAAGAGAATTGAATTGAAAGACACTTTGTAAATCAAATGCAGAAGACCTGTTGGCCTAATTAGATATGAGGTAAAATAGAAAAGAGAAAGTCCGATGACTCCTAAGCCTCTACTTGGGCGACGGTGTGCTGTTGTTGTTCAGTCACCCAGTCGTGTCCGACTCTCTGCAACCCCGTGGACTTCCGCGCATGGGACTGCACATGGTGTGATGCTCCCCATTAACTTAGTTGGGGAATACAGAGGGAGGGCACTTGTGAGCCAAAGGAAACACATTTTGCTTGTGTTGGTGATACTATAGTGCATCTACATGAGATATTTTACAAACAGTTGGAAATTTGTGTCTTAGAGCTCAAGAAGCCAGTCCTAGAGAAACACTGCAGAAATAAAGGCAGAAATCATTCCAAGCATGGAAAATGATATTTTCAAAGACATGAATGTGTCTCGCACACACAGTTCATGTTCATGGAATGGCTAGCAATTTATCATACTGTTTAGACAAACTGATGTGTTTGATTATATGTGTTAGTTTACATACAGCAGAGTAGTGTGAGGTGAGGTGGAAAAGATAACTGTGTACTTGGTCTCAGTTGTCCTAGAATGCTGGAAAAGGACATCTGGGCTTTTATCAAGAAGGAGCTTCTATAGGATTTTGTGCAAGGTTTGACTTAAGAACCTGGAGACTGACATAGCATCATAGTATAAGCTGGATCAAAAAGGTGGGAGGCCAAGTGGAAGACTATTGCATGAGTTTTCATAAGCACCAACAAGAACCTAACCAGAGTAGTGGCAGGAAGAACAGAAGTGAAGGAACAGATGGAAGAACTGCTTTGAAGGAAATTATTGTGCAGCACAGTAACCATTCTGCATATCATTAAATATGTGTCAGGTTAATTTTGTAACTTCTTTCAGCACTAATAGCTTCCTTTCTTCAGGTGTGCAGAGCCTTTATAATATACTGGTCATCTGCTCGCATATTTTTTAAATAGGGTTGGGGAGAGACTATAACTTGTTTTGTTTCCTGCTCTTCTACAACATTCATCAGAATAGGCATGGGCTAAATGTTTAACGAGTGAGCGACTGAATGCACGCTGCCCCTGTGCACGTTGATGTACTCACTCCCAGGTTCTCTTCACCCTCGCCCTGTGGCCCCGCCCCACCGCCTGCCCAACGCTCATCTTCCCACCAACAGTTTCCCTCCCCCTTGCCTCCTTAAGGTTGGTCGGGAGAACTTGTCTCACAGGAGTAACCAGATTTCTGAGCAGTATGCAGAAACTGACGGGAATTTTTTTTTTTCCAATCCTGCCTTCAATCAAGCTCAGCTGATTCTTTCTTTACTGTTTTTAATGTTATCTCAGTTATATCCAATAGCTTTCAGTGCAGTCGCTCAGTCGTGTCTGACTCTTTGCGACCCCATGGACCACAGCACGCCAGGCCTCCCTGTCCATCACCAACTCCCGGAGTTCACTCAAACTCACCTCCATCGAGTCGGTGATGCCATCCAACTGTCTCATCCTGTGTCGTCCCCTTCTCCTCCTGCCTTCAATCTTTCCCAGCATCAGAGTCTTTTCCAATGAGTCGGTTCTTTGCATCAGGTGGTCAAAGTATTGGAGCTTCAGCTTCAGCATCAGTCCTTCCAATGAATATTCAGGACTGATTTCCTTTAGGATGGACTGGCTGGATCTCCTTGCAGTCCAAGGGATTCTCAAGAGTCTTCTCCAACACCACAGTTCAAAAGCATCAATTATTCAGCGCTCAGCTTTCTTTATAGCCCAACTCTCACATCCATAGGTCCAATCTCACATCACGTACATCCAGTAGCTTTCAGTTCAGTTCAGTTCAGTCACTCAGTCGTGTCCGACTCTCCGCGACCCCATGAATCACAGCACGCCAGGCCTCCCTGTCCATCACCAACTCCCGGAGTTCACTCAAACTCATGTCCATCGAGTCGGTGATGCCATCCAGCCATCTCATTCTCCGTCGTCCCCTTCTCCTCCCGCCCCCAACCTTTCCCAGCAGCCATGAAATTAAAAGACGCTTGCTCCTTGGAAGGAAAGTTATGACCAACCTTGATAGTATATTAAAAAGCAGAGACATTACTTTGCCAACCAAGGTCCGTCTAGTCAAGGCAATGGTTTTTCCCGTGGTCATGTATGGATGTGAGAGTTGGACTGTGAAGAAGGCTGATCGCCGAAGAATCGATGCTTTTGAACTGTGGTGTTGGAGAAGACTCTTGAGAGTCCCTTATACTGCAAGGAGATCCAACCAGTCCATTCTAGAGGAGATCAATCCAGTAGCTTTACAGTTATATAAAATATTAAAAATTCAGTTCCTATCCATTTAAGCCTCCAGTTTTATTTTCTTCCCCAACCCCCACCCCAATTTAGTCTTCCCCCAAGGGACTGGTACCTCTCTCCTTTCTGACTCTAAATTCCCTAATGCTAAAGGAGAGACTTGGGGGAAGGCATACTTCTTTATAGTTAATTGGGTTTGCTTTGCAGAGCTCTAGTGGGTTTCCTATCATTGCTCTTTGACTACTGCTGACCATTAACAACCTCTGTGTGGCAGGTGGCCACTGGGTGTTCTCTCAAAGGAATGGTGTGTGAATACCTGGGGTGACCTATGAGGACCCTACTGCACAGTTCTCTGGTGTGGGACATATGCCTCTACCCCAGCTTGATGCATCTAGATGCTCTAAGTTTATACCCAGTATCAAAGCTGGGGTGGTCAGCTTCTCAGATGGCTAGCAGAAAGATCTTCCTGGCAAGCTCTTAATTTCAAACCTAATGATTCTCTCTCTATTCCTTCTTCCCTTTTTTCTAGTTATTTCCTTGTATTAACTAGGACAGCGAGAGAGTTTCCTGAGGCTGGGGTGATTATTCAGGGTAGCAGAGTTGGTTGAGCCACCTCCTAATAAGTCCTGGAAAATACCTCTAGCCCCAGTATTTTTTTAATTCTCTGTAGAATGTGAAAGTATTTAATACCTTTGAGCCTCAGCTTTTGGGTCCTAGTCGCCAATTTTACACATAGATAACATCCAGTAATTTGCAACTGCTGGTAAACTTCATTTTGCAAATCTTGAGTTGTCATTTACATTCGTAACTACTGTATAATAAACACTGAGTTAAGTGTTATGTGAACAAACATTAGATGAGTAGCTAATGAGTCAGGCAATGTAAAAGTGAAATACAAAAATCTGATGCAGTTTAGACCCCAATGCAAATAATGAATTACATGGTAATGTCAAGACAGAGGACATTTAAACCTTGAAATGGAAAACGGACTGGGGAGTGGAAGAATAGGAAAGAGAAAAGGAGAAAACGGAACTTAAAAATGAAGGAGTAAATATAATCTCAGAAGAAGAAAAGAGAAACAAAGGTAGAAGTACTTAAAAGTATAATAGCCTTGACCTTTGATCATGTCTAGGAAAAAATAAAACAGCTACACAGGACATTTTGGGTACTTTTTGGGAATGTTAATAGTAACTATATGTTCCTGCTGCTGCTGCTAAGTCGCTTCACTCGTGTTCGACTCTGTGCGACCCCATAGACAGCAGCCCACCAGGCTCCCCCGACCCTGGGGTTCTCCAGGCAAGAACACTGGAGTGGGTTGCCATTTCCTTCTCCAAGGCATGAAAGTGAAAAGTGAAAGTGAAGTCGCTCAGTTGTGTCCGACTCTTCGCGACCCCATGGACTGCAGCCCACCAGGCTCCTCCGTCCGTGGGATTTTCCAGGCAAGAACTGGAGTGGGTTGCCACTGCCTTCTCCGAACTATATGTTAGGTAACATCATTTTGTCAATGTTAGATTTCTTGGGGGTGATGATACTGTGACTACCTTGGAGAACGTCCTTGTTCTTGGGACATGCTGATAAAGTGTCAGGGATAAAGTTTCATGATGTCTGCAAATGGTTCAGGAGATATGTCTTTCCAATAATTCATCTAAAATTTAAAAGATAGATGTTGTGTGCATGTGAATGAGTGAGTGGGTATAGAGTGAAAGGCAAAAACCAAATGTAGTAACAAGTTAGCCTTTGGTGAATCGAGGTCCCGGCTATTCTGGAAGACATGGCCATGTACCATCTGTATCTCCCTTCAAGTAAGGACTTGCCAGGCTTCAGGGAGAGTGGTCACCAGACAGCCTCCAGCAGTCAGCATCTCCAGGGTCTGCCTGCATGACAGAGAGCCCACCCCAGAGCATCTCCTCCCAGGACAGCAACATCCACTAACAGAGAGGTGGGGCCGAAAGGCCTGTTCCTATCTGCCATGCCCAGGACACTCTAATAGACTAAACTGTGCCAGAGCTCCAGTGGGTTCACAGAGGCCTCATCAAGCTCCATCATACTTCAGCCCCTGTTCTCCCCAGTCCTACTTCATCCCTTCTTTCACAAATGTTGATCCCTAATAAACACTTTGCACCCCCCTCCAAAAGAAAAGGAATGAGGAAAATCTCAAAAATGAGGACACTGCATAGTGACAGAAAGCCTAACATGTTTGAGATTAAAATCTGAATCCCTGATGCTCAGACTAATCTTTTCTCTGCTTGCAAATCAGAATCCTATAGATGTCTATTAATATTTATCTCCTCGAGTCTAAAGGAAGAGGAAAATCCATGTTGCGTTTTGCCCAGTTCTGCTGTTCCCATCCTGAATTTCACTGAAGGACCACATCAAGTTGATGAGGTGCTGGCTGTCCTTAATAACTGAAGTATTCGATGTAAGGTGTGGCATGCAAAGCAGCACAAGTCAGAAGTGAGTTACTTAAAAAACCAAGAACTGCAAATTCAACTAAAATTTCAAATAAAAGCCAAAAGACTGGAATAATCCATAAAAAATTTTAAAGCCAGAAGTTTCTCATGCTTAAAATTACTTTCACACTCCAATTTAAACTCAGAAACATTATGTTGCTGTCACACTTCTTTGTTCTCCTAAAAAAGTAAAAAAAAAAAAAAAATCTGTATATAGCTGACAAAAAAATAGGAATCTGTCTGCCAGCGAGTTCTCTATTCATGTCTAACATACTGTAGAGTCTGCAGAACACATGGTCTTTAAACACTCAAAAGCCTCTTCTTTACTGGCTTACCACAGCAGTATGTTTCTCCAGCATGTTTGCACTACCTACAATACATGTCTTGCATAAGCATGAATTCCTTTGGATGTTTGAGTCATGCAGTATTTTCACATGCTTTGATGTTGTGCATATGAGAATTATCATCTACATTTTGGGAGTGCGGTTCCCTGTGCCTTCAGCACTGAATTTAAAACTGCTCGACTGACATCATTTTAAATTCCATCCAACAGAATGCCAATAATGTCTACAACAGAAGTTTGACATATTTAGATCTCTCAAATGTGGAACTGATTTAGCAGCTAAATTGGAAATTTCTGGGTGCATTTTTGAAAACTAATTCAGCGTGAAATTATTAATGATTTAGAATTGTGCCTCAAGTATTTTGGGTTTTCTTATTTTCTCATCCAGAAAGATCTGTTGCTTCATATCAGATAAATTTCCAAGAAGCATTCTGTTGTTGGAACACAAAGTAAACAGCTTAAATTAATCCTGATGTGATTTTCTAATTACAGATGAGACCCATTGGCCATGATGGCTACCATCCCACGTCTGTGGCTGAGTGGCTGGATTCCATTGAACTAGGTGACTACACCAAAGCCTTTCTAATTAATGGCTACACATCGATGGACCTGTTGAAAAAAATCTGGGAGGTTGAACTTATTAACGTAAGTTGATCTCTTAACGACACCTTATCAACCCTTGATGATTCTTACCATAGATGGGTAATTGTTTCTTTCTTCATAGCTGGACATCCAACAAGGATTTATGGATATGCCTTCTGTTTTGTTTTTTTTTTTAATGTGAATATAAATGTTAATCTGTTCTTTTTTTATTTCTTTTTATTGAAGGATAATTGCTTTACAGAATTTTGTTGTTTTCTGACAAACCTCAACATGAATCAGCCAGAGGTATACATATATCCCATCTCCCTCCCCATCCCACCCCTCTAGGTTGATACAGAGCCCCTGTTTGAGTTTCCTGAGTCATACAGCAAATTCCCGTTGGCTATCTATCTTACATACGGTAATGTAAGTTTCCATGTTACTCTCTCCACACATCTCACCCTCTCGCTCTTCTGTAGGATGTCTAAGACTTTCTTTAGGTTAACCTTTTAAGTAAACTTTTTTTTTTAAGTATTCTATTTTTTTTTATTGGAGGCTAATTATTTTACAATATTGGGAGGTTTCCTGAAATAATGTAAAACACCCCGAGAGTCCTCTTAGTCCCCACTACAAAACTTCAAAAGATAATAACTGTGGAGCTTGACTAGAATCAAGAGAGACATATATTCAAATAGCCTTCTGTTTTGAATATATGTCTCTCTTGATTCTAGTCAAGCTCCACAGTTATTATCTTTTGAAGTTTTGAAGTGGGGACTAAGAGGACTCTCGGGGAGTTTTACATTATTTCAGGAAACCTCCCAAGCAGCTTTGGGATTTCCATTTTAAGAAATTTTGTCACTTTAGGATATGGACATGATAACAAATCAGCTCCCATTCTATTCTTTGCTCGTATTCATTTTTTAAGATTAAAGTCATCATTTTTAGTTTTCCGTCTCTGTTACGTTTCCTTGTCTCTGTTCCTTAACTGCGTATATAAACCATATACTTGAAGAAGCTGCTTTTTTTGTTATTATATAAGCTGCTGTAATATCAACATTTTATTTTCCAAGGCTCATAACTAATTTTAAATTGTTTGTTTTATTCATACACTTGGCATAGATTTTCTGTAAAAACTAGCCAACAAATGTTGCCATGTATTTGAGCCCAAAGAGATCAACTAAATCTGTTTAACTGATTTTGACACTGATAGTTTTCTCATTTTGCTTTTACTGCTATTTTATTTCTAATGGTATAAAGGCATGAAAGAGTTGAAAAGATAGCATAATCACCATGCTTTCATATTTTATTTGGCATCATGAACATTTCAAAAGTGAGAAATCATTTAATGTTTTAGAGAATTTCTTAGATTTAAGTTTTATATCCTTATAACTGAAAAAAGCATTCACAAAATGAAAGACAAAGCAAATAGTTTCTGCTGGCTCAATAGCACTCTCTTCTACTCTTTATGACATTTTTTTCTCCAAAAGTCCTGTCTCTTACACTGAATGTCATTATTTATTTTAAATGATCATTAATTAGTAGTAACTAATTATTCTTTGCTTTTAAAAGTCTGTCTTTAATATCTTTTCTGGAATATCTATAAAAACCGTTCTTTAATTTAAAAATCACTTTAAATGGACAAATTCTTGGCTCCTTCTTCTAATGTGCCATCAACTACCCTTAGCTTTCTCTTCTTATCCTTTCACAAAAGCTTTCATTATTTCAGAAGGAACTCTCTTTCTGACTAAAAGCTTCTGATTAATTTTGTTGCTATCTATGTGGCAGTGGAAGCAACTGAGACTATTTTGCTTTTCAGTTGCATCAAGAAGACTTCAGTTCTCCACTGAGAACTCGACATTCATGGCTACTCTTAGCCATTTAGAAAAGGGGGCTCTTCTCAAACAAACATGCTTCCAATTAAGTCGCTTTCTTGTCAGTGATAAATATATCTATGTAACATCTTCTGAATAATATCACTTCCCACTGAAGAATGAAAGTATAGATAGCTCATGAGTTACTCACCTAACTAATATTAGAAATAATCCCTCTGAAAAAGAATAGATTCCAATAGAACCCTATTATCAAATGTTTTCACTGAAGCAAGGATCGTTAAAGCAAGACTATATGTCTCTCGGAAGTCAAGCACTGGGGCTAACAGTTAAGGTGTAGGCTTGGACCCACACTCCCCCCAGTGCTCTGTGTACCAGCAGAGGGTTCCCATTCGGTCACTGCGGCCAGACCTTGTGGATGCCTGCAGTGACTGCAGGGCAGTGATGCCACAAGGCCTCATGCTTAATGCCAGGGCTCAGGGTGTTAAACCACCACCCACAGGGCTAACCAATCTTGAATTGGGACAGAACAATAACCTTTTCAACCCATACTGACTATTTAAGCATTATCCCCGTAGGTTTATTTGCTGTAATACAGTCTGACTCCAATCTAGGGAGAAGTGCCTGTCACAAGCATTATATCAGAATCAGAAATCATGGTCACTATGTTTTAGATCTTGAGGCCAAATTCCTTGGGCCTGGAGTACAACATCTGCATCTAACACCAACCCAGTATGTTTTCCTTACAGTGAACTGATAGAATGTAAAGTCTGTGACAATCTGGGGCAATTTCACACTCTTAATGAGGAGGCTTTGCAAGTCATTTAATTCTATTAATACACTTATTATGGAGAGAAACCACCTGTACCTTTAGACTTGGAAATCAGAGAACAAAATTTTTATGCCCTTTAGAGCTGCTGCAAGTGTAGTTCATTTGATGGTTAGGGCTGTTGGGTTTTAAAATGAGAGAAAGGCATAGTGTGTACCTTCTGGCTCATAACACTTTCTACTGGTCTCAAACTCAAGACTTTTATTTATTCCAACTACTCAGGGAAGGTATTCAAATATAAGATAATCTCATATATAACATATGGACCGAGTAATTCTGTATTAAGTACCCATAATTTATTCTTTTGTAGCCCAAAAGTAATGTATAGTCACTTTAGTTAAGAGCAAATCTTTTTAGGGAAAGTTGTATCTTTAACATTTGTAATGAGTGGCTAGTTTTAAAGAAACCCAGTGGCTTCAGTAAGTGCTGTTCTGTGTAGAATGGAGAGAGAAGTGCACAAGCAGGCTGTCTTTGATGTAGAGGTCTGCTGAGAGGGGAGGAGAACAAAGAATGAGAAAGCTGACTGTTGATGTGGTTACAAACAACTTCAGCATCATTAAATCATAGTGATTAACCCTCAAGTACATTGTATTGTACTTGATATTAGACAACTAGCAGCAACACAAGAGAAGACTGTACACATGGACATCTCCCAATGGCCAACACTGAAATCAGACTGAGTATATTCTTTGCAGCCAAAGATGGAGAAGCTGTATACAGTCAGCAAAAACAAGACCAGGAGCTGACTGTGGCTCGGATCATGAACTCCTTATTGCCAAATTTAGACTTCAATTGAAGAAAGTGGGGAAAACCACTAGACCATTAAGATATGACCTAAATCAAATCCCTTATGATTATACAGTGGAAGTGAGAAATAGATTTAAGGGACTGGATCTCATAGACAGAGTGCCTGATGTCTATCAGTTCGTGACATTGTACAGGAGACAGGGACCAAGACCATCCCCATAGAAAAGAAATGCAAAAAAGCAAAATGGCTGTCTGAGGAGGCCTTACAAATAGCTGTGAAAAGAAGCGAAGCGAAAGAAAAGGGGGAAAGGAAAGATATAAGCATCTGAATGCAGAGTTCCAAAGAATAGCAAGGAGAGATAAGAAAGACTTCCTCAGCGATCAATGCAAAGAAATAGAGGAAAACAACAGAACAGGAAAAACAAGATATCTCTTCAAGAAAATTAGAGATACCAAGGGAAAATTTCATGCAAAGAAGAGCTCAATAAAGGACAGAAATGGTATGGACCTAACAGAAGCAGAAGATTTTAAGAGGAGGTGGCAAGAATACACAGAAGAATTGTACAAAAAAATCTTCACGACCAAGATAATCACAATGGTGTGATCACTGACCTTGAGCCAGACATCTTGGAATGTGAAGTCAAGTGGGCCTTAGAAAGCATCACGACGAACAAAGCTAGTGAAGGTGATGGAATTCCAATTGAGCTATTTCAAATCCTGAAAGATGATGCTGTGAAAGTGCTGCACTCAATATGCCAGCAAATTTGGAAAACTCAGCAGTGGCCACAGGACTGGAAGAGGTCAGTCTTCATTCCAATCCCAAAGAAGGGCATTGCCAAAGAATGCTCAAACTACCGCACAATCGCACTCATCTCACACGCTAGTAAAGTCATGCTCAAAATTCTCCAAGCCAGGCTTCAGCAATATGTGAACCGTGAACCCCAGATGTTCAAGCAGGTTTTAGAAAAGGCAGAGGCACCAGAGATCAAATTGCCAACATCCGCTGGATTATGGAGAAAGCAAGAGAGTTCCAGAAAAACATCTATTTCTGCTTCATTGACTATGCCAAAGCCTTTGACTGTGTGGATCACAATAAACTGTGGAACATTCTGAAAGAGATGGGAATACCAGACCACCTGACCTGCCTCTTGAAAAATCTGTATGCAGGTCAGGAAGCAACAGTTAGAACTGGACATGGAACAACAGACTGGTTCCAAATAGGAAAAGGAGTACGTCAAGGCGGTATATTGTCACCTTGCTTATTTAACTTATATGCAGAGTACATCATGAGGAATGCTGGGCTGCAAGAAGCACAAGCTGGAATCAAGATTGCCGGGAGAAATATCAATAACCTCAGATATGCAAATGACACCACGCTTATGGCAGAAAGTGAAGAGGAACTCAAAAGCCTCTTGATGAAAGTGAAAGAGGAGAGTGAAAAGGTTGGCTTCAAGCTCAACATTCAGAAAACAAAGATCATGGCATCTGGTCCCATCACTTCATGGGAAATAGATGGGGAAACAGTGGAAACAGTGTCAGACTTTATTTTTTGGTGCTCCAAAATCACTGCAGATGCTGATTGCAGCCATGAAATTAGAAGACGCTTACTCCTTGGAAGGAAAGTTATGACCAACCTAGATAGCATATTAAAAAGCAGAGACATTACTTTGCCAACCAAGGTCCGTCTAGTCAAGGCTATGGTTTTTCCAGTGGTCATGTATGGATGTGAGAGTTGGACTGTGAAGAAAACTGACTGCCGAAGAATTGATGCTTTTGAACTGTGGTGCTGGAGAAGACTCTTGAGAGTCCCGTGGATTGCAAGGAGATCCAACCGGTCCATTCTAAAGGAGATCAATCCTGGGTGTTCACTGGAAGGACTGATGCTAAAGCTGAAGCTCCAATACTTTGGCCACCTCATGCGACGAGTTGACTCACTGGAAAAGACTCTGATGCTGGGAGGGATTGGGGGCGGGAGGAGAAGGGTCGACAGAGAATGCGATGGCTGGATGGCATCACCGACTCAATGGACATGAGTTTGAGTGAACTCCGGGAGTTGGTGATGGACAGGGAGGCCTGGTATGCTGTGATTCATGGGGTCACAAAGAGTCGGACACGACTGAGTGACTGAACTGAACTGAATACTTTCTCAGTGCATTTATAAATTTTAAAGGATGTTCATGAGAAAATGAAAGCTACACAATGTTGCAGCTGTATATAAGTGCAAATATATTTGAAATTGTGATCTTTCAAAAAATCCCCCAAGATCTTTTTCTTGGTGGAGCACATTAATGCCTTAGAAGAAAAAAAAAAGTTATTGGAACTAACCTAATAAAGATTTTAGTCACAAAGTTACCCAAAGTATAGGCATAGGGGAGAGTAATGGAAATCTCTTATCTTAGTAGCAGCATTGTCAGCAGTGGAAATCAAGCATAGACTAAGACATAAGGTATTGCCAGTTTTATATGCCCATGTGTATCTAGACCTAGAAAATGAAGCTTTTGCCAATAATTGTTTTTTACAGTCTCTAATCTATGCTTCGTATTCAGAAGCTGATATTTCATCAATAGCTCTGTTTTACCTCTGTGTGTGCCATGACCATCAATAACATCATTAATATTATTTTCACTTTTGTATTGATATTTTATGTTGTATGACAATGTTGAGAGAGATTGTCAGGCAAACTGGTCCCTCTGCCGATGGTAGCTGGGCGAATCTCTAGCCTGAATTATAGTCCTCTCCAAAGCCTTGTTAGAATTAAAAACTAAGTAGCAGTGCGTAAGTACATGATTTGGGGGTTTTTTTTACTCAAAAGTTTACTCAGGTCTTGCATATACTATTACCAAGTTTACACAACAATTTTCACTGCTATTTAAAAGTCTCAATAGCTCTGCCTTTGTGGAAATTTTAAATAAAAAGGATACATATTTTTCTGCCTGAAATATGTATGGAAAATTGTAAAATCTCCACAAAATCATCCATTTCCTAAACAACACAAAAAAGTATTGCAGTGATGAAAAACAATGTTTATTTTTATCACTGTGCACCTACTTAAGGGATTTTGATTAGATGAAGCATATTAAGATCCAGTTTATTCATTTGTGAATATCAGTGTAGAACTTATTAGTAATTTCTTCCCATTAGTTTCCTCTCTCACTTTTTACCAAGGAAATAATTCTAGTCCAGACTTATGAACTTCTACAACATCGATAATGAAAAAAATGCCCACTGAAAGAGCAAGATAAAATTCAGGCTTCAGTGCATTCTTAAATCTCTGTTCATAAGTGTAAGAATAGCTTTAAAATTCCAACTCCAGCAGTTGGTTGTGTTTTAAATACCTTTGGGTAGGAGCAAATAAAATAATTAAGGTAGCAATACCCATATGCATCCCATGAAAATCATTTGGACTTATTTCTATAACTGTAAATTGATTAGCAGATCATTTGCTTCTTGCCTAATAGCTGCTGAAACTATATTTACATCACTTTTGCTTAGGGCTGTCAAATTTCTTTTTTGTTTTTTCTTTTGCAGTGTTGTTGATTCAGTTTCTACCTTCCTAGGGAAATTTTGTGATAATCTAATCACTTGGAGATAGACTAAGAAATTTGCAAAGTTAACATTCTAATTTTGTGTTCAGTCTTTAATAGCTTGACTTTATTTGCTTTAAATGCTACAGAAATATAGTCCTCTCAACATTAAATTTAGACTCATTACTTGCTTTGATGTTTTTATTTTATGATCAGAATTATAAAGTCACACTCCTCTCTGCTCTACTCTCATTACTATAACTGCAATTAAATTTACTCCCTAAAGTTTTTTTTGCATTGTCTGGGTAAGTATGAATTTGTTTGGGTGTGTGTGTGTGTGTGTGTGTGCATTGGATAAATGCAAATGATTGCTTATACTCCCAACCAAGAAGAATAATCACCAAATTCACAAACTGCAGGGAGGAATGGGGAGGAGAATAATTCCATTTCCAAAACAATTATTTTAAGTAAAAGGTTATGCTTTCACTATAGGACATTAATAAATGAGAGAAATATTCATATTTCCACACCAGGGAGGCTACATCAGTCAACACTTCAAATGTTAACAACTTTAATCAAAGCCGAAGGCTTTAACTAAATAACTAGATATGAGTATTCAAGTGAAGAGCAAACTTTATAAATTATCTATGGATTTAAGCATTTAATTTACACTCAGCGTCAGTACAGTTAGCTCTTAACAAGCCTTCAGGACAACTAGACACAATCTCTAGGCTTCAGACTTCTTCAGACATTTATGTTTCAGGTAAAGCCCCTGGACTCTACCCACCACCCCCATCCCCACCACCACCACCACCACCACCTGTCACTGTATCTGAATTGCAAGCTCTAGGACTTCATTGTCAGTCCAGTGATTAAGACCTCACCTTCCAATGCACAGGGTGCCAGTTTGATCCCTGGTGGAGGAGATAAAGTCCCAATGCCTCACAGCCAAAATACCAAAACATAAAACAGAAGTTATATTGTAACAAATTCAGTAAAGACTTTGAAAAATAAAATAAATTGCAAGCTCTTCAAGATATTATCTGGAAGCCTGGCCCAAGTTTTGGAAAAAGCACCCTTCTCCCTTCCTTATATGAAATTAACAATCCTGTTCCAAATAAATACTCACTTTCAGGTGATTTTTAGCCCTTTCCCATATGGCCTGAAGCCTGATGGGCTAAGGCTGATATTATTGATTCCACTCTCTTTCAGCACGTTTTGCATATCTGCACCTATCATGCTGCTCTCATCTTTGGAGCCTTGACCTAAACTGAGATAAAGTTATATCACAATAAAATGTGCTTAAACACTAAAACTTCTTTGGAAGGAAAATAGCTTTTCTTTTGGATTTAAAGAGAACTTGCTATCTTTTAGGGCCTCAGGGTTAATATTATGGAATAAGCATTACTGAGTGTTGATCTTGGAAAACACACCACACACACAAATGAAAGTAAACAGGCATTTGGCCCTGAAGGGACAGTCTAGACACTTAGCAACAAATTGATTTCATGAATAACTGAAACCCTTTGATTACAGCCATTAATGACCCATCTCTATACAAAAATGAAAATCATGTTCTGAGTATCTAGACATTTCTACATTAAGAAAGTTATTTTAGTGGACTTCATTTTCCCCCACATTGATTTCATTCACTCTTCTGATTAAAATAGAAGCATTTCAAATTTCCTCTGAAGAAGCCACCACCACCCTTCCACATTCCATGTTGAGCAGACTGCCCAGATCTAAACCAACGTAAGCATCCCAGCCTTTCTCCCCATTCCCATGGGCAACAGTATTCTTCACCAGGACCCTTATTAATTCTTCATTGTTGAAGGCTTCAATGGAATACGAAAATATTGGGGTCTCATTCAAAAATTATTTTAAAATGTAAGACAATGGTGGAAGGCTATTTAGCCAAGCAGAGATACCTTTGAAGCACAGACCCTTGTGCTACACAGGTCACACATCCATGGAGACATCCCTGCTCTTCATGCCCTTGTATATAAACCTATTTGCATCTGCTGTCATTTTCTTTCTACCTGAAGGTCTTAAACATTTTCATAGTGTGGGGCCACAGGTAGAAAGACTTTATTTTGCCTTCAGTTTTGAAAGACATTTTTGCTGAGTATAGAATTCTAGAGTTAACAGTATTTTAGAAATGCTGATCCACCATTCTCTCTTCTGCATTATTTCTGATAAGAAATCTGCTGCTATTCTTTCCTTTTTGGTTTTGTTGTTGTTATTTCTCTGTATATAATGTGTCTTTTAGCCCTGTGGCTGCACTTAATGGTTTTCTGTTTATCACTGGTTTTGAACAACTTGATTATGATGTACCTTGGTGTGGTTTTCTTCATATTTCTTGTGTGTAAAGTTTTTTAAATTTCTTCTTAGATATGAGGTCTATAGTTTTCATCAACTTTGGAAAATTTCTGGTCATTACTTTTTGTTTGTCTGTTTAATTGCTTCCTGTGAATGTCATATTTTTTCCCTCCCACTTTTCAAAAAATTTTTTATAGAGGTAAAACATACACACAAAGATCCATATAGAAACGTACAGCTGAATGAATTTTCAGAAGAATAGCACACACATGTAGCTAGCACCCAGTACAAGAAACGGAAAATCACCAGCATCCAAAAGGCACCTCATGGCCCCTTCTAGTCACTAGTCTTTCCATGACTCCCAAATCAACCACCATCCTTATTTCTAAGAGCGAGCCATTTGCTTGTTTTTATGCAGTGTATCCTTACTTAGAGCGCCTTTCATTTCGTTACACTGCGTGTAGTTGTAGGACTGTTTCTACAATTGTAGGAATGTATGATGTTCATTCTCTATCATTGTTGTGAAATATCCTCAACTTGTTTTTATAGCTTTCTTTCTGCATAATTCAAATATCATACAATTTGCCTATTTACAGTATACAATTTAATCATTTTTAGGATATTTACAGCATTATGCAACTATTATCACAATCACTTTTTTTTATTGTGATCAACAGCATATAAAGTTTGCTGTGGTAACCATTTTTAAGTGTTGAGTACAGTAGCGCTAAGTATATACACATTGTTGTGCAGCAGATCTCTAGAACTTTCTCATCCTGCAAAACTGAAACTCAATCTCCATTGAACAACAACTGTCCTATCCTCCTTCCTCTAACCTCTGGACACCACCATTCTACTTTTTAAGAGTTTGACTATTTTAGATAACCTCATGTAAGTGGAATCATGCAGTATTTGTCCTTTTGTAACTGGCTTATTTTTCTTAGCATAATGTCCTCAAAGTTTATCCGTGTTATAGCATATCACAGGATTTTCTTCTTTTTAAGACTGAATGTGTATATGCCATATTTTCTTTAGCCATTCATCTGTTGATAGACATTTAGTTTCCTTCCACTCCTTGGCCACTGTGGACAATGCTACAATGAACATCAGTGTAAAAATAACCCCCTGAAATCCTCTTTTCAATTCTTTTGGATATATACCTAAAAGTAGGATTGTTGGATCATATGATAATCCTGTTTTTAAATTTTTGAGGAACTTCCAAATTGTTTTCCATAGTGACTGTATTATGGTCATTATTTCCTAAAATATTTTTTTCTGTCTGACTGCCTCTCTTCTTTGGAAACTTCAATCACATGTATGTTGGGCTACTTAAAATTAGGCCACAACTCACCAATACTTGGGCTTCCCTGATAGCTCAGTTGGTAAAGAATCTGCCTGCAATGCAGGAGATCCTGGTTCAATTCCTGGGTCAGGAAGATCCACTGGACAAGGAATAGGCTACCCACTCCAGTATTCTTGGGCTTCCCTTGTGGCTCAGATGGTAAAGAATCTGACTGCAATGGGAGAGACCTGGGTTTGATCCCTGGGTTAGACCCCCTGGAGAAGGGAAAGGCTACCTGCTCCAGTATTCTGGTATAGCCCATGGGGTCACAGTCAGACATGGCTGAGCAACTTTCACTTCACTTCACCAATACTTTTTAATTTTTTCAATATTCTTTCTCTCTGGGATTTATTGGATAGTTTCTATTGCTGTGTCTTCGGTTCATTTATCTTCTTGTGATCTCTAATCTGCCATTAGTAATATGAAGTGTATTTTAAATCTCAGAGATTATAGAGTTCATCTCCAGAAGTTAGTCTTTTTTTTTCCCCCAAGTCTCTATTTAACATCCTCAATCTTTTCTCTAACTTATTGAACATAACAAATGTGGTTATAGTAACTTTTTTAATGCCCTTATCTTTTTTTAATCAGTACCTTTTTATTTATTTATTTTTGCCTGTGCTGGGTCTTTGTGGCTGCATGCAGGCTTTCTCTAGCTGAGGCAAGCGGGGGCTACTCTCTAGTTGTGGTGTGCGGGCTTCTCATTGTGCTGGCTTCTCTTGTTGCAGAACATGGACTCTAAGGTGTGAGGACTTGTGTAGTTGTGGCTCATGGGCTTAGTTGCCCTGTGGCATGTGGAATCCTCCCAGACCAGGGATTGAACCTATATCCCCTGCATTGGCAGGTGGATGCTCAACCACTGGATCACCAGGGAAGTCTTGCCCTTGTCTTCTAATTCTAACATCTGTGTCAGTTTGTGGTTGGTTTCACCTGATTGATTTTTCTCCTCAATGTTCTTGCCATGCCCAGTAACTTTTATTGCATGCCAGACATTATGAATTCTACCTTGTTGGGTGCTGGTTATGGCTATTTTTGTATTCCTATAAATATTCGTGGGCTCTGTTCTCAGGACAGAGGAGCCCTTTGGCTATACTTTGATCCTTTCATGTCTTGCTTTTAAGATTTTTTAGGCAAAAACTAGAGCATCATTTAGTTGTGACCTGTGCTTCCGCACTACTGAGGCAAGATGTTTCTGAGTTGTCTAACATTGCCCTGTGAATTTCCAGGTTTCCCAGCCTGAATAGCTCAAACTACTACCAACCCTGTATGAGCTCTAAGGACTATGCCCACTAATATTTTCTGGTGTTTCTTTCTACAACTGGCCTCAGATAGTTTCCTTATATGCATGTGCTGATCAGCATTCTTTCCACTCTGGCACTCTATGCAGAAAAGTCTAGCCACTTTAGTCTCCCTAGCTTCTCACCTCCATCTTCTCGGTTCAGAGTCTTCCAGGCTCTCTGACTTCCTCTTCCCTGCATAATGGCCTGAGAATTCTCTTAAGATGGCAAACTAAGACAATTTTAGGGTTTATCCCTGTTAGTCCAGAAACCCAAATCCATGCGACTTACATTAGTCCCTGTAGCTGCTGCTGCTAAGTCACTTCACTCCTGTCCGACTCTGTGCGACCCCATAGACGGCAGCCCACCAATCTCCCCCGTCCCTGGGATTCTCCAGGCAAGAACACTGGAGTGGGTTGCCATTTCCTTCTCCAATGCATGCAAGTGAAAAGTGAAAGTGAAGTTGCTCAGTTGTGTCCGACTCTTCGCGACCCCATGGACTGCAGCCTACCAGGCTCCTCTGTCCATGGGAATTCCCAGGCAAGAGTGCGGAAGTGGGGTGCCAATGCCTTCTCCAAGTCCCTGTATGCTACGGGCCCAAACCTAAACAACTGAGTCAAAATCTTTGGTGGTAGCATCTGGGCATCAAGAGTTTTTTAAAAGTTCCCCCAGGTGATTTTAATTTGCAGTCTAGGTTGAAAACCACTGTAGTAAGTGGGGAGCCATTAAAAGTATTTTAATCGAGAGAATGACATGATCAGAAGCAGTAGGCAGGGGCCAGAAGCCAACACACTTAAGACGAAAGAGCTGACTGTGAGGGAAGTAGGAGCTGAGTCAGCCCACTCTGCTCCACAGCTATTTCTAGCCATGAATGTACTAGGCATGACAGCAGTAAAAACCTGTGTGCCTCCTTAGAACCTGAGGGTGTCACTGAATTGGGAATCCATAAATATAGAGCCAATTTTCATCATTATAACCCCACATATCAAGAAGAGGGGAAATTACAGTCAGTATTCAAAGGAAGCAAGGACAAATACAATACCTTTCAGAAGTACTTTTCAATAGTGGCTAAAATTGTTTCAGTTTGACCCTTAAAAGGCTCAGGCTTGGTTATGTGAAAATTTTACTTACTGTTTACAAAGTAAATGGTAGGACAGATGGTGTGTGTCCGTGCTTCAAATGCACCCTCTCTCCTTTTATCTTTATTTTAGAATCAGGTCACTTGACTTTGAACCCTATATCCACCACTCGGTATGTGACCTTACAAAAAAGTCACTTATCAACTCTTGGCCTCAGTTTCTCCTTTTTAAATAGAAGGTAATAATATCTGCTCCACTGACTTCATAGGTTTCCTGTGAGACTCAAATCACACAAGAGCTTTTTATTATCCATTGCTTTATCTTCTCTCCCTATTCTATTTTTCCTTGCCTCTATTTTTTCCTTTCTCTCTCCCCCAGATCACTCTCCCAGCATTAGGCTGGGAGCTGGCCAGCTTCCTCAGAGCATGCTTTCACAGCTTAGCTGCCATTTGCTTTTCACTCTCAGTACTCACCAGAGTTATAACATCGAGAGCTAGCCTGTTTATTGTGCAGACTCTGGCCTCTAGAAATCATTGTCCAACCTCTCTCTTCCCCAGCTTCCAACTCCAGCCCCTTCCCTCTGCCTTAGCCTCTCAGCCTCCCCGCACTGTTCAGTGCTGCACAGAATATTTCCACCCCTGGAGTGGGTGCCTGTGAGAGGAATGACTCTTAGCTTTGTGTAGAAGCATTCGGGATAAAGATGCAGAGAGTCTTTCCCCTCCCAACTTCCTTTTTTTTTTTCTCTTTCTGACTATGCTTAGATACGGAATTGCTATTGCCTTTTCTCCTCCAACTACATAGTATTGGTACTTGACTATCCAGTTCTCTTTATTCTTGAAACAAACAACCTTAGGGCAGAGCAGGATAGTGGCTCAGATGTTAGAGATGTGCTCATTCTCAACTGATCATCTATCATCTTAAACCCTTCTAGAATCTGTCCCAAAGTTTCAGCTCGATAATCCGTAACAGTGGGCATTTCTGACTGTGTTTTGAAGTAGCTCAGTATCCCCTTTTCATTGAAATGGCTCCACTTCCGTTTATAGTATCACTAATTATAATAAAGTCAGTTAATTTTGTAGTTTGCATTTTGCTCTGATTTTTAGCATGACATGAGGAATTTTGTTTCTTTAAGTCTTTTCTGGAGATATTTAGGGCAGATCCTGTTGCTTAGGAGACTCATCTGCATTGCAGTTAAATCGGTAAATATTGTAAACTGGCTCTATGTTTCTGGAAGCTTTGAGAGGAGGAATATAGTAATGAATTATTCTACAGTGTGGAAAATAAAAGAGGAAAAAGTCCTCTATACAAGACAAATACAACACTTTTCATGCTATCCTGATGGAGAAATGCTCTGAGTCTTCCGCGGGAGAAGATATGAGATCATACTGAAAAAATAAGCCTCTACCTTCTGAGATGAAAGGAAAGTCAAGAAAACTATTTAAAATTTTGAAGCCTGACATACAAGCTGCCATGGAAGAGATTGATAATAAATATAAATATTCAGAGTAAATCATAAAGGTTAATTTATCACTAAAGAAAGTATACAAGATTAATATCAGAATCTATCCATTATAAAAATACTTAAAATTTGGGGAGAAGAGAGATGAGGTAGGTGATTTTGTAGCTTAGTATTTATATCTGCCTTAAAGATGTTTAAGGTTGATTTAGAATTTAAGTTTAGCCATTTTACTAAGGATGTGTATTATGTTAAATGGATATCTGTGGGATCAAATTATTTTTGAACTCAAGCAAAGAGCTGTTAACTTGAACTTGAAAGACGTAAATTCCTTATTGTACAGACCTTATGTCTGGCACCCTACCGCCACCTGGTGGCAGCATACCTAAAGTACAGGGCAAGTGACTAAATCTAAAACAGTTTTTTTTAATATTCTGAAAGAATTTAGTTTTACTGTTATTAGAAAATCATATATATCACTTTTGGAAATAAAGGAAGTATATTCCAAATTTTTCAACAAATCTCAAACATTGACTCAGTTTATCAGATCAAATTCAAGTGATTCTCGTTATAATGAAAAGTATGTTTGCATGCAATTAGATAAATACAGAGAACTTTAGTCCAAATTTTTACTAGAATGTTTAATACTTTTAGGAAAAATAAATTAATATTTACCTAAAATTAAGTATTTTCAAAATTACATGCAATATAAAAATATTCAGAGCTTTCAATACTGAACAGATGAGAAATTTAGTCCGATATTACTATTAATATAACTAGCAGCAGTTCAGGAAAAATAATTTAGTCTTAAATATTTAACTGTTACCTGGTTTCATATTCAAGATAAATAAAAACCTCACTTACTGTTTCTGCTCAGGCCCATATTTTCTTTTGTACTTTGCATTCCTCTTTTTTTAATAAAATAAAGCAATTTCTTAAATGCAAAAACTAACTGCAAAACAAATTATTCAGTGCCAGCTTTATGTCAATTCCTGTTTCTAATATTAGTATACTAAAACATGAACCAAGAGAGTTTTATTTTTATAGACATCAGCTGAACACCAAGTTCAAGTACCATATACCTAAAGTTGTTTCACAAAATGAGAAAAACCCTCTACTGTGCATTCCATCAATTAAATTAATTTGGGATAATAGTGCCCTTTTAAATGTGTGTATGTATGTTTAGCATAAAACATAATGTATTCTCTAGAATCTTTCTTATTTTTGTATAAACTGTTTTGGGAGGAAAAATTAGATTTCTTAAAAGTTGAATAGGATCATTACCTTTTAAAAATTCTACCTCATAGTAGCTGTAACACATAATAAGCATTTTACAATCCTTACCTGCAGAAAGAACTTCCAGACTACTGGAGAAGAGGGACATTTACTGTGTGCAAGAAGAGTAGTGTTAAGGAGAACTAGTATAAAAAGTGATCTTTGTATTCCAAATTGAAACACAGGGTCTTTTCCTAATTAGGAGGGGTCAGGAGAAAACCTGGAATGGAGGAACCAGTAGAATAAATGACAAGCATCAATGGTAAAGGCACAAGGTCTAAAAACAGTTTTCTGGAGTTTGGCTTCCAAACCCGTTTCATCATCTTAGGCAAATCACTTAACCTTCTTCAGTTTCCCTTCATCTAAAATTTGTGAAATAACATTATTTATCTTCTAGATAATAGTGTTGTCGGGATTAAATAAAGTAATGTAGTAAAGTGTTTTGCCCAATGCTTTGAAAATAGAAAGCCACTCAATTTTTGTTTAATGCAGGGCAGCTTCCAAGTTTCTAAGATTTATGGTAACTGTGATCCGCCATTATCCATCACCCCAGCAAAGCAATACAACAGTCTGAAATTGCTTAAAGCAGTAAGCATGTGGTTCTCTCACAAGCCCATGGGTGAGTAATTTAGGCTGTACTCAACTGGAGATTTCTTCTGATTCCAGCTGGCTGCCTCACATCTGCCCGGTGGCTCTGACCCGCCAGGGTATGACAGTCAGCTCACCCGGGATGGTCTCAGCTGAGACAACTGGAGCTGCTCTGCTCTGCTTCCCGTGCACCATCCTCTAATATGCTCTCCCAGACACGTTCTAAGCAAAGACAGGGAAATGAAAACATGCAAGCACATTTTCAGGCCTCCACTTGCCTCATATCTGCCAACAAATGGCCAAAGGAAGCTATAAGACCAACTCAAAATTAAGTTGACAGGGGAGGATAATGAGCCAAAATGCACATAGTAAATGCCTTGGATGCAAGTCAGGATGAAAAATTAAGACCATTAGTTCATTCAACTTACCACAAAACAGAAATTTTGATTAGAAAAAAGTAGAAAGAAGAGGAGAGCATTTTAGAATTATGGATGGTCTTATAATTGTTTCTAAGCTTCCAATAAGAATAAGTGAAATCAAAACCATCTCAGTTCAGTTCAGTCACTCAGTCGTGTCCGACTCTCCGCGACCCCATGAATCACAGCACGCCAGGCCTCCCTGTCCATCACCAACTCCCGGAGTTCACTCAAACTCATGTCCACAGAGTCGGTGATGCCATCCAGCCATCTCATTCTCGATCGTCCCCTTCTCCTCCTGCCCCCAACCTTTCCCAGCATCAGAGTCTTTTCCAGTGAGTCAACTCGTCGCATGAGGTGGCCAAAGTATTGCAGTTTCAGCTTTAGCATCAGTCCTTCCAATGAACACCCAGGATCGATCTCCCTTAGAATGGACTGGTTGGATCTCCTTGCGGTACAAGGGACTCTCAAGAGTCTTCTCCAACACCACAGTTCAAAAGCATCAATTCTTCAGCAATCAGCTTTCTTCACAGTCCAGCTCTCACATCCATACATGACCACTGGAAAAACCATAGCCTTGACTAGACAGACCTTTGTTGGCAAAGTAATGTCTCTGCTTTTTAATATATTATCAAGGTTGGTCATAACTTTCCTTCCAAGGAGTAAGCGTCTTTTAATTTCATGACTGCAATCAGCATCCGCAGTGATTTTGGAGCCCAAAAATATAAAGTCTGACACTGTTTCCACTGTTTCCCCATCTATTTCCCATGAAGTGATGGGACCAGATGCCATGATCTTTGTTTTCTGAATGTTGAGCTTCAAGCCAACCTTTTCACTCTCCTCTTTCACTTTCATCAAGAGGCTTTTGAGTTCCTCTTCACTTTCTGCCATAAGCGTGGTGTCATCTGCATATCTGAGATTATTGATATTTCTCCCAGCAATCTTGATTCCAGCTTGTGCTTCTTCCAGCCCAGCGTTCCTCATGATGTACTCTGCATATAAGTTAAATAAGCAAGGTGACAATATACAGCCTTGCTGCACTCCTTTTCCTATTTGGAACCAGTCTGTTGTTCCATGTACAGTTCTGACTGTTGCTTCCTGACCTTCATACAGGTTTCTCAAGAGGCAGGTCAGGTGGTCTGGGATTCCCATCTCTTTCAGAATGTTCCACAGGTTATTGTGATCCACACAGTCAAAGGCTTTGGCATAGTCAATGAAGCAGAAATAGATGGTTTTCTGGAACTCTCTTGCTTTCTCCATGATCCAGCGGATGTTGGCAATTTGATCTCTGGTGCCTCTGCCTTTTCACTGGAGAAGGGAATGGCAAACCACTTCAGTATACTTGCCTTGAGAACCCCATGAACAGTATCAAAGGGCAAAACCATCTCAGAAAATATGAAATGAATAGTGGTGCTAAACTGTGGGGGCCCATGGTGGGGAAAAAGATTTGGATAGGGCTTAAATGTATGGAGGGCTTTCCAGGTGGTGCTAGTGGTAAAGAAGGTGAAAGTGAAAATGAAGTCGCTCAGTCGTGTCCGACTGTTTGCGACCCCGTGGACTGTAGCTCGCCAGGCTCCTCCGTCCACGGGATTCTCCAGGCAAGAACACTGGAGTGGGTTGCCGTTTCCTTCTCCAGGGGATTTTCCCAGCCCAGGGATCGAACCCAGGTTCTCCCATATTGCAGGCAGACACTTTAACGTCTGAGCCAGTAACGAACCCACTTGCAAATGCAGGAGATGCAAGAAACGTGGGTTTAATCCTTGAGTCAGGTAGATCCCCTAGAGAAGGGCATGCAGCCCTCTCCAGTATTCTTGCCTGGAGAAGCTCATGGACAGAGGAGCCTGGCAGGCTACAGTCCGTAGAGTCAAAAAGAGTCAGACATGACTGAAGTATTTAGCATGTGCACATACATAAATGTATGAAAAATTCGTGGACAACCAATTTTTGACAACTAGAGCACAATACCTTAAACAATAAACACACTATGATAATGGGATGACTGGAGACATTAAAAGTTGAAAATTGTTGAACTGACCATCAAACAAAATTATTTTAGAAAATTAAATACAGAAGTATTTCTCTAATAGAGAATCATTGTCATGCCTTGCTCAAACACTTGTTGCACACTGACTCTTTGTTCCAAGTGGAAATGCAACAAATACTTTTTAAATTCAATATGATTCCTTAGGTAGCTGACTCCTCTAGACAGGAGCAGGGAATAACAGCAATAATCACAATAATCAGAGTTTTAGTACCTCCTCCTCCATCTTCCCCTCCATTAAATGTCAATCTTGCTCAAGATTTTGTCCTTAGGTCTCCTTTCCCCAGTGCTATGCTCTCGGACAGTATCACCGATGGAAAGGCTTCAATTGACACCTTCAAATGGATGGCTGCCAAGTACACGCCTGAGGCTTTATTCTAGAGATCCAGGCTTTCAGTTCATAAAATGTGAGTGGCAAAGTGAAAAGAGGCTGGACTCCGTTAGATGAGCCAAATTCAAGTGCTGATTCCTTAATTCCTCTGGGGCAAGACACTTAACCTTTATAACAAACTCTATATTTATTTTGGTTCATCCCCATCACCCTCATCGCTGCTAGACACCAAGCTCCTTGAGGATCTGACCTCAGGAGGCTCGACTATATATCCACCCCCAAGGCCCTGTACAAAGTGGGTGCTAAACAGTATTCACTGATTGAATTTCTGCCAGGGAAGAGTGGGAAAGCAAGATACCAAAGGAGCCACAGGAGGCAAGACTCAGAGTCAAACTTCACTTGCCTGCCCCCTGGGAGAGGCACCCATTTCTGTGACCTGCACCTCACCTCAGTGCTGCCTCTCCGTGCTGCCCCCAGCTACAGACTGCCTGGCATGTTGGGTAAAGATGCTTAAGTGGAAAGGCAAACCTCACAATACAAATATTTTTAGGGCCTCAGTGTGTCTAGGAGCTATATACATGAGGGTCTGACATATGAAGAAGTACCTGCAGTTAAGTGAAAATATTTATTGAGCACCTGCTATGTGCCAGGCACTACTCTAGGCTCTGGAAATACGGTGGAGAACAAAACAAAAGTGACAGACTCTCTGTTCTCCTGGAGTTTACATTCTCGGAAGGGAGGCAGACAGTGGGCAGGTAACAAATAAGTCAATAATATGACACCAGATGGGGGCAGATACTATGAAGAAACGTAAAGCAGAAAGTGACTAGATCTAAAGGATAGTGGTCAGAAATGATATTTTTGAGGGAGTGTTATTTGGGCAGAAATATGAACGAAATATGGGAATAAGCCTTGCCAAGATCACCATTCCAGGCTCCTGCTGCTGCTGCTATTGCTAAGTCACTTCAGTCACGTCCGATTTTGTGCGACCCCATAGATGGCAGCCCACCAGGCTCCCCCATCCCTGGGATTCTCCAGGCAAGAACACTGGAGTGGGTTGCCATTTCCTTCTCCAATGCATGAAAATGAAAAGTGAAAGTGAAGTCGCTCAGTTGTGTCCGACTCTGTGCAACCCCATGGACTGCAGCCCACCAGTCTCCTCCGTCCATGGGATTTTCCAGGCAAGAGTACTGGAGTGGGGTGCATTCCAGGCTGAGGAAACAGCAAATGCAATACCTAGGCAGGATCATGCTCAGCTGTTTGAAGAAGGGTGATGAAGCGGACTTGACTGTGTGAGCAAGGGCAAAGCTGGTAGAGGATAACTGAAGACCAAGTAGTGTGGGTTATGGCTGTATGTTCCCAGTGTGATCGGAAGCCATCCAAGGGAGCTTGACAAAGACTGTGATGTGGTTTGGTTTGTTTAGAGGTTCACTTTCTGTGCTGTGGGACGAACAGAACCCCTGGGTGAAGTCTGGGGCTCTGACACGGATGCTGAGAGTGCAGCTCTAGCTGCGAGGCTCTCCCGACCATCAGGGTAGGAGATGATGGTGCTTGCGCTAACATGGTTATGGTGAAGCCCGTGAATCCGAATGACTGATGATGAAGAGTTGACGACTTAGAAATTGGCTGTAGGAGAAATGGGCGGAGTGAGGATAACTCAAAGACTTTAGACAGCTGTTTCTTGAGATCAGGAATATTTGGGAGGAGGCATCAAGAGTTGAACAGAGTAACTCTGAATTCCCTCCCTCGCATTCCAAGGAGAGATGTCTAGGGAATTCCCTGGTGGTCCAGTGGTTAGAACTCCGTGCTTTCCCTGCATAGGGCCCAGGTGTGATTTCAGATCAGGAAACTAGGATCCCACAGGCCACCCGGCACTGCCAAAAACAAGAAAAAGAAATATCTAGAAGCAGTTGTATATATGCTTTTATATATGCAGCACTCAGCTTTTCTTCTCATTTGAAGTGAATATTTTTTATCTACTCCTGAGAAAAACCAAAGAGTGGTCAAAGAAACATTCCTGCATACTGCACCCCTACTTAAGGCTCCACCATCATGTAGAAGTTTTTCTCTTTAGAACCTGCTCTTATAGCAAACACTTGAGGTTTGGGCAGACAGGAATACTCTTTCTGCACCACCACTCACCAGGCAGCATGTCCTCAGGTACTGACCTGCTATTTGTCCAAGAACTTGACTACATCTTTAAGACAGTATTCTGGAGTAGAAATAGGAGAATGACCACGGACTCTAAAAAAAAAAGAAAAAAATCTGTACAGGCTTCACACACAGTGATTGACAACCTGCCCACAGCAGGGCTGTGAATTATTTCATTGCTTTCTAACTGACTCTCTTTCCAACCTTGCTCACAGTGATCTGAGAGCACCTTAAAGGAAAAACACCTCAGAGCCATTAGTCCTGAATTTTCAGAATCAGAGATTAAGACATAGTGACTCTCTTAAATAGAATTTTAAGCAATTGCCTTAGCACCTTATTTTTTTGTTGAGACCATTTGCTTTACAATCATGTCTCCATGCTTCTTATTTATCTAAGTACCAAGATGCTTTTGACTATATTCAGCTCAGTAACCAAGGGTATCAAGTTGCCCTAAAAATGTTTTGTTCAGGCTGCCGCAGGTGTGAGGCACATGGTGATTTATAAGATTTCAAGTGGGCAGACCTGTGGCAGTGTGTACATGGCCTGAGAAACATTTTGAATATACGGGGGGCGTTAAGTGGGATCTGGTATGTACAGAGCCCTAATCATCTCAAGACAAAAACACCTGCTCTGCTCCACTGTATTTCATGAAATCTAAGGTTCCAGGTATTCTTAGATGCACCATTATTTTATGTATCCTTAAGAAAGAAAAAAATACAAATTAAACTGTGACACACAGTACCGTATGGGGATTTTGTCCAAGATACAAACCCATCACAACAGCCTTGCACAGCTTTGACGTTTCTTTCATTTAGAGAGCTTTGAAATTTCTCCTGGTTCTGCTGAGTTCCTTGGCGCATAATATGTCATTTTTTCCACATAGCACAGTAACAAAGCATAATATGATGTCGTGTATTTATGGACATCTTCCTTTCTTCAGTCCTGTACCACACATGGTTGCTGCTTTTAAAGAAAATAAGCAATTGCAATCTCTTCTCCAATGCAGATATTTGCGAAGCAAATATCAAATTACCCTCTTTCTTTTTTTATTTTTATCTTTCTAAATACCAAATAACTGTTCATATTTAATACCAAAATATAGTGCGATCTTTTTAAACACAATCAAAATGCTAATTACACTCACCACATGTAGGGTTAACCATGCCTATGGACTCCACTGACAACGTGAGAGCTATGACTAAGCGTGTGTGCACAGGCCATGGCAGTCCTGTCACAGCAGTCGTGAGGCGCTGTTGATTGTAAGCTGGATCACCAGTTCAGAGATGGCAAAATAAGGGAAAAGTGTGTGTCCCAAAATCACCGTACGTGCAGCATTGTAGGAAGCGTGCTCAAATGAATAAAAGACTTTGTCTTCAGTTAGTATTTCCCTTTTGCTTAGAAAAAAAAAAAACCCTCCCATTCTTTTTTCATTTTCATAGATATAGGATGATACAGGTTCATATGCCAAGAGAGACCTCAGATCTGTCAGGACGTGGCAGTATAAATAAAGTCACTTCAGGAATCTGACTTTTTCGGTCATGGTAGTTGTCAGGGGTTGACATCACTGACTTATGCTGCTGCAGTTCCCTCATGTCTCTCCTGCTTGAAAATCATCATGCGCGTAGTGAAACTATCTAAACCAGCCCCAGGGAACGGAGGTGCAGGCCCTGCGTGCTTGGAATACTCAGAGCAAGGCCACTGCACAGCCAACATCACTGCAGCTGGGAGGAGAGGATGGCTGCTGTCAGAACCAACAGGCTGTCTGCACCAGGATAGCTCTGAGCAGCTTACCCTGGGGACCTCAGCACCTTTCCAACCAGAACAGAAAGACCTGTGATCTGATCCTTCTAGAAGCCCAGCCCTTGCTCTTCCTCAAACTCAGTTGTCTTTTCCACATCTTCCTGACACGTCCTTGCTCTGATTCTAGACTGGATATCGTCTGATTCTTGGCAAACTCCAAGTGTGTTCCCCGCTCAGGGCCAGTTCAGTAGCTGCTCCTGCTGCCTGGACACTTAATGTACATCTTTTCTTCTTTTTTCCTCTTCCACATCATCTCAGCTCACCTGTCACCTCCTGAGGTGGCCTTTGACCACACAGACCAAAGTAGTGTCTCCCCATCCTCCATCAGTTTCCATCACATTACCCAGAATGTATGTACGTTTGTTTTTATAGCCCTGAAATCTCATGTCTACTTGCTAATGGCTCACTTCCCTGACTAGCATGTGCATTCATTTCTATATCTCCAATACCTAGAGCATATAGAAGATGCTCAATAAATATCTGATCAATGTACAAGTGATCAGGTTAATTCCTATCTAATCAGTAGTTTTCCAGTATTTGGTTTACTGTCCTATTCTCCTCCAACTCCCCTCCTTCTTCTTATCTGTATTTCATCATCAAAAACTCAGATTTAAGTGACTCTATGACTCCTTAGATTATATAGTCCAGTTCTGTTTCTGAAAGTTCACTCACAGCTGTAGACTCCAGATCTACTCTGGTCTCTACCCTGAGCCTCTCGTATGCAAGGCCTTCCCTGCAAACCTCTTCTTTCTTCCTGTTACTGCTTTGTGTGACTGCAGAGCTCTGGGCGGCCTGTACTGATGAGTCTGTGAATGTCAGACTGAATAGTAACAGCAGCAATGATTACAGTGAGCTCCCCTGGGCTGCCAGACCCTGGCCCCCCCTCCATCTCCACTATCATTACCTTTCATACCTGCCAACACCTGAATTAATAGCCAAGGGTCTTCCCAAGGAACTGAAAGCTGGAGGAATTTCCAGTCCTTAGCATTTCCCAAAAGCATATACAACACTACTGCTGAAGCTTTTCCAACTAATAGAAACCACTACTAGTACTGACTTTTTTAAGCCTGTATTGATTTCTGCTTTGTGGAAGGGGGAATCTAAAATACATTAAAAGCTATTGACTTGGTAGAGGATCTATCTAATGGTATCAAACATAGAAGTTTATTTTTTCTCTGAGTATGACTAGCAGTGTGTATGCAATGAAGTTAAAGCAATAGTGATATGTTACTTTTTTAATTGATTTGAGTTTTGCATACTGACCAGGAGAGAAATTCCCTACAGACATTTGGTTCCACCACTCTGGTGTATAAATGGCACGTTACATTTAGAGTATTATACACCGAGACTACCAAACTATAAAACTGCAGATAAGAAGCAAGTTATATATCCCTATGTTTCCCACAAAGACTTACACGTTAGAAAGTGCATAATCATTACTTGGTTGAATAAATGAATGGTGTTGAAGAAGACAACCATTAATAAGGATCCAGGTCAGCTTTTAATCTTCTCTGTGCATAAGAATCATTTTGGGAACTTTAAAAATCTACCCAGGCCCATCTCCAGATATGTGTATTCATCGGTTCTTGGCCTTTTGGCTAAGATCAAGTACAGATATGTGTATTCAATATATATACTGCAGTGGGGCCTATACATATATATCTTTAAAAGTCCCTGGGTGATTTTAATGTATAAGCAGGGTTAAAATCCGCTGATTTAGAAAGAAACTAATTCATGCCCTAAAAATATTAATAACTCTATGTTAAAGAGTATGGTTAATGAATCACAAGAAATGCTTTGCCTAGGTGATATTAAATATAAATAGTTTACTACCTATGATGTACTTACTTAAGTCATCCATTGTTTTACTTTACTATGAGAAATAAAGACTAGAACCAAATAAGAACCATATTTCAACACAAACCTTAAATTCTGAACCAGTATGAATTAAATCATAAATATCTCTTCACATGGGTTAAAAAAGTTCAAAGTTAGTGAGATCCAACAAAGAAAAACAATAGAATGATATTTCCAGCGCAAGAAGGAACATCATTGTAATAGTTTAAAAGGTGGCCTTCAAAAGATGTGTCTACCTGGTTCCTGTGAATGTGACCTTATTTGGAAAAAGAGTCTTTATGGTGTAATTAAAGGACTCAAGATCACCCTGGATTTTCTGGATGGGCCCTAAAACAATGTGTCTGTATGGAAAGAAGTAGAGACACAGACAAAAGAGCAGACCCAGGGGAGAAGGTCTTGTGAAGATGAGATTAGAGTGACACTGCTACAACACAAGGAACACCTGGAGCCACCGGGAGCTGGAAGAGAAAAGATATTCTCCTCGTGCATTCTAGAGGAGATGGCCCTGCTGACACCCTGATTCGGACTTCTGGCCTCCAGAACTACGGGATAATACATTTCAGTTTTAAGTCTTCCAGTTTGTGGTAATTTGTTCAGCAGCTTTTGGAAATTAATACAATATTTTTTAAATAGAAGCTATGGTATCAGTTTTAAAAATTTATGACCCAGAACTTGCTAATGGAACCACAAGATTCTGTAGAACATATGCTGCATGGAGGCCACTGTCAGTCAGCTGGAAATAGCGATCCCTGTGACAGATGGTGCCTCGCCTCTTCCCACCGCATTGTGAGGTTGAAGTAGAAATGTGGGCTTTAAAGGAAGGGGAGCCAGATGCAGGAGAAGGGCAAGCCCGACTGCAAGCATAAAGAGAATATTTAGGATTAAGGTTGGTAAAAACTAACCATGTTTCAGCTTTTGAATGATACCCTAGGTAAGCAAGCTCAGTTTCATCCTCAGGGCAGTGTTCTTACTTGCTGCATGAATCAGTCAGGGATGCTTTCAGCCTCAAGCAGCTGACACTGACCAGTAGGTGTTTAAACAATACTGACATCTATGAGTCGGGCAACAAGAGACCTGGAAGTAGGCACTCACTAATGATCCCAGAAGACCAACGCCTTTCTGTCTTTTTGCTTTGCTTTCCTTAGTATGATGGCGTTTTGCCCTCATTTTATTTTCCACTTCATAATTGCAAGGTGGCTACAGCAGGTTCAGGCATCATCCCAGCATGCACAGATGGAGAAAGGGGAAAGGGAGCAATGAGAGAGATATGTGTTCCTTTCATCAGGAAATCAAAAACCTGTCCAGGAGCTTTCCATAAGACTCAGGTTTACACCTCAATAGCCAGACCGTGTCTGTGTCACTGCCCAGCTTCAAGGAGACTGAGAAAGTGTCTCAGTTCTTTCCAACCTTTGTAAGACAAAGCAAGCAAAGAAGGGGAAATTGGAATGGATTTTTCACCAAATGGTAATGTCAGCCACAGAGCTATAGAAACCATTCTCAGAAAACAGTGGGTTTTCTGGAAAGGCCTCATATTATTTATCAATTATATGCAATTGAAAAATCCTCAAACCTTGAATTCCTATGTACATCATGTTGAACTGAAGAAGAAAAAAGCAAATTTCTTTAATCAATTTGACTTAGAATATAGGTATGGAATGGTTTTCAAACTTTCCCTATAACTCCCTCAAACTTCTAATTATCCAAATCTGTATAGGGAATATTAGCATTTTAGATTAAGTGTGCCAGAAAGAAGAGTAAAATCTTGAAATTCATTTTGAAAATCAAAATAAATGAAAAAACAAGAAACACTTTAATTTGTGACTGCTGCTGTTCTACTCTGTTCTACTGATTTTTGTTCTTGGCCCTGCTTCCAGATATACAGTTAATCTGGGGTAAAGGGACACAGAAAGAGACAAGCTAGAAAGTTGGAGAGAGACATTTATCTTCAGTACATTGTAGCCTCAACATGGCCCTTCTTTGCATTTGTATAGCTCTTGGTCAGTGGGAGTTGGTGGAAGGGAGAGGGGTTGATGGGTTCACTTCAGTAGTCATTTGCCATCTGCCTAACTGTGTGCCAATCACTGTGCTAGTTCTGGAGAGACACTGGTAAGTAAGACTCCCTTCAAAGCTCTTATGTTTGAAGAACTCACCTTCTAGTGGGGAGATGAGAAAGTGAAGTACAGAAAGATACAGTGCCACAGGTGCTGGGTTCAGGGTGTACATCTTGGAGCATATATATCAGGGACCTTAAGACTAAGGCAGGGGACGTATCCTTGAGGATACATCTTCCTTGAGGAGGTATCCAGTACAAGCAAAAGGAAAAAGAGCATTCTTCTTGGTTGGAAGGTGGCTGCAGCTAGGCTGGATGCTGAGATTGGAATTTAACTCCTTTCTCAGAGGATGGGAAAGGGAAAAGAGTTGGGAAAAGGCGCTGGGGTAGATGAGGGAGACAGAGCAGTAAGCTGCTGGCCCCAGGCACAGCTATAGGGACTCGGAAACGGAGCGTCGGAAGCAGGATATGAGCAGGATAGGCTGCCCCCACCATTACTAAGATGGGGTGAGGAGGAGGTGGCCTGCATGGTGTCTACAGACCTGAAGATGATCTGATGGTCTTTGGCATATCCCCAGGCTGACAGCCAGTAATTGTGAGACCCTTTTGAGCCTGAGGGAAGAAAACACAAGGAATGGGATCAACTAACTGTTGATGCTTGTTTGTTGTTGTTTAGTCACTAAGTCACATCCAACTCTTTGTAAACCCATGGCCTATAGCCTGCCACATTCCTCTGTCCATGGGATTTCCCAGGCAAGAATACTGGAGTGGGTCGCCATTTCCTTCTCCAGGGGATCTTCCTGATCCAAGAATCGAACTGATGTCTCCTGCATTGGTAGGCAGATTCTTTACCACTGAGCCGCCAGGGAAGCCTGTTGATGCTGGTATCCAGGATAAATTCTTGTTACTTCCTGGAGGCATTTTAATAATGCTTTATAGTTGATAAAGCTTTCACGCATCTCAGATGGTTGTTTCCTCAAAACAGTCCAGTGAGATGGGTACTACCATTCCCGTTTCACTACAGAGGAAGGGAAACTGCAAGGGACACCAAGGAACCCATGCATAATCACACATTTAGAACCCGCTGGAGCCACACAGCTCAAGGCCAGGTCTATCTGAATCCAAGTCTCTTTCCGTAGAGACCCCAGCGTCTCTATAGTTAATTCGTTTTTCAACTTAAGAACATGGTATTCAAAACTGCCTTCTCCCAGAACTTCTTTGAGACATAAAAATATACCTCACACTGCTGGATTTCTTGCCAAAGACTGAAAGACTGTCTTTCTTAGGCATTGCTTGGTTTCTGTTGAAAAGCCATCCTCTGCTCCATGTTTTCTTAATCTACCTACTGTTGACAAGAATTGCCTGTCCCACCACTTACCCATGACATGTCCTTCACTGTAGCTTGTGCTATTGAAGGAGTGTTTGGGGAGAAAGGGAACTGGCTTCCAAAGCAACTCACCTTCCCACCTGGGTGAACTTGTGAAGCTGCTGCCCAGCACTGGTCCTGGCAGCTTCTTCTGCCTGTTCACCCCACATCTCTTTTCCTTGGGCATCGAGTGGACGGTAAAGCCCTTCGCCAATGGAAACAAAGTTGAGTATCTTACTTATTATGCAGCTATGGCTTAAAATGGGAGCAATAGAAAGAAAAGATAGTTTTATTGGCTATTTTGCCTGTCAACAATGATTCTCTGTCGTTACAATCTGTACCTTGCTGGGGACATGGAGCTTTACTCTTCCAATTCAGATAATTCCACCCCAGGAGAGAAGCAGCATGAATCAATACACAGCAGCCTACTTTCATGCCATCTTAAATATAATTGCCTCCCATTGGTTAAGCCAGTAAAATGCTTAATTTCTTTTTTTATTAAAAAGTGATTATGCATATTTTTAAGTAGACTTTATTGAGCATGGACAATAGCTATAACTCCCAGTTTGGATTTTCTCTGACTTCTTTATATTGTTTTCTGTCTGATGCACAAAAATTTTTGTTTCCATGAACTTGGTTGCAATAATAGGCACCCCCTGTACCTTTTGAAGATAAAATATCAATTCAGTTCAGTTCAGTTCAGTCGCTCAGTCGTGTCTGACTCTTTGTGACCCCATGAATCACAGCACGCCAGGCCTCCCTGTCCATCACCAACTCCCGGAGTTCACTCAAACTCATGTCCATCGAGTCGGTGATGCCATCCAGCCATCTCATTCTCTGTCGTCCCCTTCTCCTCCTGCCCGCAATCCCTCCCAGCATCAGAGTCTTACTTTGCCAACAAAAGTCCGTCTAGTCAAGGCTATGGTTTTTCCCATGGTCATGTATGGATGTAACAGTTGGACTGTGAAGAAAGCTGATCGCCAAAGAACTGATGCTTTTTTTTTAATTTATTTTATTGGAGGCAAATTACCTTACATTAATATATTGGTTGGTTTTCCATGCTTATGAACTGTGGTGCTGGAGAAGACTCTTGAGAGTCCCTTGGACTGCAAGGAGATCCAACCAGTCCATTCTAAAGGAGATCAATCCTGGGTGTTCACTGGAAGGACTGATGCTAAAGCTGAAACTCCAATAATTTGGCCACCTCATGCAACGAGTTGACTCACTGGAAAAGACTCTGATGCTGGGAAGGATTGGGGGAAGGAGGAGACGGGAACGACAGAGAATGAGATGGCTGGATGGCATCACCGACTCAATGGACATGAGTTTGCGTGAACTCCAGGAGTTGGTGATGGACAGGGAGGCCTGGCGTGCTGTGATTCATGGGGTCACAAAGAGTCGGGCATGACTGAGCGACTGAACTGAACTGAAAAGAATTATACAAATCCCATGGCCGAATATCTTCTAATTGTTCCTTCTTTAAAGAACAATTGAAGTTCATGTTGAAACAAGTGTATAAGAGTTACTGTCCTGACCATGAAAAGGGAGACTTTTACCTATTTCTGAGCTGTCTTGCATAATAAGCAAGTAGAAGAATGTAAGTAAATTTTTTGTGCATTATTTAAATTCTGTTTTCCCTTTGTACAGGTATGGCTATTGTCTTCCTCATCCAATAATTCTTTTTACTTACGTTAAATAACCTTCATAGGTGACCATATTCTGAAATTCAAGAAGGAAATAATGCAGTAGGAGAAGGTTTATAACTTGCAGTTTAGTGACAGATTTTTCTCTCTAACCTTTGATCTCATCATCTCCTTGACATCTAGATCCATAAACAGACCCAGAGGATGCTTCAGGATTTTTATAACAGAAGCTAAATGGGAATAATACATTCATACATTTTTAAGATACACTGTCCTTTGATGCTGTGGCCATTGTTATAAACAATGTATCCCAAATACTTTGACTCCCTGAAGCAACACCTTGTTCTTCCCAGTAATGTAAAACAATGCTTGAATTGTTAGTCACCCAGAATCTTCAGTCATTTCAAACAATAGAGAATGTGATTCAGACTCCAGAGAGTTATGTTCAGCTTTCACCATGGAGGTAGCAACAGGCAAGTAAAAGGATACAAGGTTTTTCTTATCCAGCAGCAGGAATAAACCAATCCCACTGAAAAAAAATTAAATAGTTGAGAAAAGTTGCCTTGTGATGACAACCACAAAACACACCTGTTCAGTGTACTAGTGTTATATCCATAGACAGGAACCAGCCACCTAATGATGAGTAGGGCCATACAGTTATTAACGTTGCTTAATTGGTGAAAGTGAAAGTCACTCAGTTGTGTCTGACTCTTTGCAACCCCATGGACTCTACAGTCCATGGAATTCTCCAGGCCAGAATGCGGGAGTGGGTAGCTGTTCCCTTCTCCAGGGGGTCTTCCCAACCCAGGGGTTGAACCCAGGTCTCCTACACTGCAGGCAGATTCTTTACCATCTGAGCCACCAGGAAAGCCCTTTAGTTGGTAATCAATGGAATTGTAGTACCTCAATGTCACTGTTCTGTGTCATTATCTTTGTCTAGTATTTTAAGTGTGGAAGTTTAGGATATATGAAACCTCATTTCAGATCATGCTCAAAAGCAAATTTTAGGATAAGTGCCTGATACAAACTTTTTAAATGATTTGTTTCTAGGTCTGAGACTCAGTCCATCATTCCCCTTCCCCAGTGCCTCTTAATTGAGTGCCCTGATTAAGTGGGTTTGAGTAATGAAGGTTTGACCATATTGGTGGTTTTTAACACTGGCTACGCATTAGAATCCCAATGCCTGGCTGCACCCGAGAGCAATTAAATCAAAACCTCCATAGTAGGAGCCAGGCATCAATATTTTTGAAAGCTCCCTGGTGATTGCAAAGTACAGCCAAGCTTGAAAACCAGAGCTAATTTTTTTAAAAACCAGACAATCATTAGTATAAAATTGGCTGCCTGTTTTCCTTAGAATTTGTGTATTCCGTATTCCATTTGTGTATCCCTACTGAAATATTTAATTATGTATCAAAAATAAAACTCTAGAAACAGATCATGAAAACAATGAGATGAGTTTTGCAGTCATCATACTCAATTTAGATGAAAATGGAAAACAGATCTAATTCTATTCAGTGTTTATAGTCCTGGTCTTCCAATAAGTAGTAAAGGAAGTCTATATACATGCAGTGTATTAGCAGTTTAGTGCTTATGATTATTAATTTAATGCATAATGTTGAAACTAGTGAATTAGCTATTGTGTTCTGGTAAAGATGATTATTATTGTGTGCTTAAGTAAATGTATCAAGAAATCAATCACTATGAGGGAAATAGGTCTTCAATTTATTTCTAATATCAAGACCCAAGGGAACTTACGTAGAAATGTATATATTAGACATTTGAAGAACCTTATCATTCTTTTAAACATGCAGATTGTTTTGATTATTTGATGTTAATGTGGGGAAAAAACATGCTTAAGAAAGTTAAAACTGAACTCTATATAAATGACTTTTTCTAGATCTCTATTATTAAAGCCAGATTTGAAAAAACTCCAAATACACAAAAGCCCAGTCTTACAAACTTGTAAATTAGAGAGTGATCATTCACATTACAGAAAAGACTTTCTGCTTTACAAAGGGATTCATCCCAGCATTTCTTTAACTATAGGCCAGTTAGCTGTTTACAATACACATTCTCCTAGATGTTCTAAATACACTGTGAGATCCTAGCTATTTTAAGTAGTCTTCTTGTAAATCCATTTGTTATGCAAATGTATCCTTCTAATTGATCTGTTTTGTAGATCTGTAAATTTTTTCCTGTAAATCTGAATTTTATTAAAGCTCCCCTGACTTGTAGAAAAGGTCTTCTGCATTTAAGTTTTTGGTTGTAAAAACAATGATGCTTCCTGTTCAGGCATAATGGCAGAATATTTAACCTGAAAGTTTCCACAAAAAACATGTAAAAATCTAGATAAAATAAAACAAATATATATATATATATTTTTTTTTAATGAACTGCTGAGCTAGATAGAAAATATATAGATTCTGCAGAGGATAAAAACTAAAAGAGAACTGAGAGGATTAGAGCTCAGATCTGATCCTGTCCACTCTGCAGGGGGTAGGGAGTGGGTCCCTCTAGATAAGTTTAGAGATTTTTGCTTTAACAACCACCACAGGCTTCCCAAGTGGTGCCAGTGGTAAAAGAATCCACCTGCCAATGTAGGAGATTCAGGAGATGCAGATTCAATCCTTCGATTGGGAAGAAATCTTTAGAGGAGGAAATGCCACCCCACTCCAGTATTCTTGCCTGGAGAATCCCACGGACAGAGGAACCTGGCGGGCTACAGTCCATACGGTCACAAAGAGTCAGACATGACTGAAGGGACTTAGCATGCATGCATGGAGTTCAGGAGATAAGGCCTTCTGTCTTTCCAAGTACGGAGTTGGAATTGAGACCACTCACGACATGAGTTTGAGTGAACTCCAGGAGTTAGTGATGGACAGGGAGGCCTGGCGTGCTGTGGTTCATGGGGTCGCTAAGAGTCGGACATGACTGAGCGACTGAACTGAACTGAACTGAACTGAACACAGTCTGAACCCTAGAAGGGCTCCATTCTTAATATAAATGTAAATAAGGACTAGGGCTTGGTAGTTCAGCTGGTAAATAATCCACCTGCAATGCAGGAGACCCCGGTTCAATTCCTGGGTAGAGAAGATCCCCTGGAGAAGGGATAGGCTATCCAATCCAGTATTCTTGGGCTTCCTTTGTGGCTCAGATGGTAAGGAATCCCCCCCATAATGCAGGAGACCTGGGTTCAATCCCTGGGTGGTAATAAGGATGGAAAATTATCTGCCCACTGGCACAGGGAGATAAGAAGGTAGCTTGTCTTCTCACTGTGTGATCAGGGTAGGAGAATGAAAAGTCTTCCTGGAGAACCCAGAACTATGCACAAGCTCCTCATTTTGAGTGATTGGTCTAGAAACCTCTAAACTGAAAACATTTACATAAAAACAAGTACCAGGTCAAAGATGCCTCAAGGTGCTAAGAGAAATAAATAAAACATTTCCAAAGGGACATACCTTCAACACAAGTAGTATGATGGCTTTCTACTACACCAACCTAGCTAAGTTGGACCTACATTTCTCAGAATTCCTTTCCCTGTGTGTTTCTGGGCTGGAGTAAGCCACAAAGGAAGTTTTCTTGAGAACTGAAAGGCACAAATGAAGGAGCAGCCATTTTTACACTCTGAAAGTCAGCATGAGACAGCAGGCACCAGCAGTTTGCATGGTTCTAGTGTCAAGGACCACCTGGGTATGTAGTTCTCTAGTTCCCACTGGATTGTTTCCATCAGTTTCCCTGAGTCTGGGCCAAGTGTGATTGTAACCATAATGCAGGATTCAGGCTTCTGTAAGTCCCAGCATCATTTGAGTTGGAGCGATGAGAGATAAAGTCAACGTCCACTTTATTCCCATGGGTTCCGTTTCGTCCATTGGGGTTCTAATATGACCTATAGGTTCCAGTTTCTCCATGCTTTCTTCCACTTCAAATTCATTTCTCCTTCCTGACTGCCTGCCATGCTGACCTACGATAAAATCCGTATAAAAGAATGCTTATTTGAGCATTGTTTATAAAGTGAAAAGTTGGAGTTTCCAATACTGAAGAATGGCTAAGTGAAATACGCTAGTGCATATTATGAATTAAGATGCAGCCACTTGATGCAGTGAAACAGATGAACACACAGATATAGATATATATAGAGAGAAAAAGAAATCAAAATAGAATGCTAAATATAAAAACTGAGAAATAGAAGAAGGAAATTTTCTTAGCCTGATTAAGTGTACCTGTAAAAAACTAACTTAATGGAGAAGCTTCAACACAGCCTTGAAATTCAGTAGCAAGACAAAGACGCCACTATCAAAATTTTATTCAACATTGAACTTGAATACGTAAGTGTCATAGTGAGAAAGCTAGAAGAAATAAAGAGTATGAGTATTGTAAAGGAAGAGACAAAATAGTTACTATTCACAAATGATATGTTACTGTATGTTAGTTAGTGGTACTATTAGCTGCTGTGGCAGATAAACTGAAAATTCTCAGTGACTTGACTCAATAAGTTTCTCACTCAAATCGTAGTCCAGTGTGGAATTTCCTCATTTCATGATTATTCGGGAACCCAGGGTCCTTTCATATTGTTACATGTAAGCTCCTTTAGGACCTCAGAGTCGCCTCCAGTCAGCTGCTGCTGCTGCTAAGTCGCTTCAGTCGTGTCCGACTCTGTGCGATCCCATAGACGGCAGCCCACCAGGCTCCCCCGTCCCTGGGATTCTCCAGGCAAGAACACTGCAGTGGGTTGCCATTTCCTTCTCCAATGCATGCAAGTGAAAAGTGAAAGTGAAGTCGCTCAGTCGTGTCCGACTCTTAGAGACCCCATGGACTGCAGCCTACCAGGCTCCTCCATCCATGGGATTTTCCAGGCAAGAGTACTGGAGTGGGATGCCATCGCCTTCTCCACTCCAGTCAGCTGGCAAATGGCAAAATAAGATGGAGATTCATATGTGGGCAGTTTTATGGACTAAGTATATCACCACTTTTGTCCACATTACTTTTCTAGAGTTCAGTCACATGGCAGAATTGCAAGAGAAACTGGGAAATGTGGTATACCTGTGTTTCTAGGAAGAAAAGTAAATGAGTTTCATAAGAATCTTTGTCTCTGCCGTGTCTCCTATGTAGAAAGTTCAAGAGAATCTATACACAAACTTTTACATCTATTAGAAGACTTCAACAAGATTGGATATCGTAGATTGAGTATTTGCATAATCTGTGAACTGTCAGTTCACAGATGAGAAAGCACAGGCAACAAATATGAAAGATGCTCAACATCACTGTTATTAGTAAGTAAAGCTGCTCAGTCGTGTCCGACTCTTTGCGACCCCATGGACTATAGCCTACCAGGCTCCTCCGTCTATGGGATTTTCCAGGCAAAAATACTGAAAGCTGTAAATTAAAACAATGGTATGAGATGATTTCATACTCTTCAGATTACAAACAATTTAAAGATATATAATATCAGGTCAGAATGTGCTTAAATAAGAACTATCATACATTACTTTTGATTGACATTTATTTTGATATGTGCAATCAGGCTACAGCTATTTTGGTTTTTCAAAAGTACCTTTTATACTTTATTTTGGTTGATTGTGAAACATTACCCTTATTGGGTAATTTTATTTTCCTTATTTAAAAGTTCATTTGGGGAGTGAAAGTAGGGATCCTCTATTTTGGCCTCTGTGATTTGACTGTACCTAGACAGTACCTCTATTTTCTCTTTCTTGTGAAAGAAGACCCTTACTTAACCAGAAACTACCTATGCTTCTAAAAAGTCTCAAAATGAGAAACAATCCGTAGGCTTTCTATCCACTGCAATGTGAAAATTGTTCACAAGATCCCTAGTCTTCTGGAGTTGAATTTCTTTTTTAAAAAATAAGGATTTGAATTTTATTCTCAGAACAAATACTTTATTAAATGTTAGTTGCAATAAGGTTGACACATACAATTTTAAGGATATTATATCTTTAATTTTTTAAACCAGGAATAATATATCATAGACTCTTCTTCTCTTGGCCAGATCATCTTTGATGTAAACAGAATGTATTAATGAAACAGAAATTGGTCAGCATATTCCAGAGGCCTTCACAGTCCCATCAAATTCAGTGCCCAAACAATATTCAGATATTGCACATCTCTTAAGTGAGACTCTTCAATAATAAATGATTCTTGAGTGTGGAGCTGGAACTGTTCCCTTGTTGAGAGACGTATTTCACTAACAACACACTATAGTACTTCGTGTTTGGTTGAATCTGAGAACACAGAACCCAGTGTGCAGGGAGGCCTCCCATAAAGTTATATGTGGATTTTTGGTGGGGGAGGAGGAGGTGTGAATGTTTGCACTTCTAACCCTTGCATTGTTCAAGGGTCAACTGTATAAGCCAGTGGTGAAATTAATTAATTATACCTTAATTTTAATTTCCCCCCTTGAGATACAAAGTATGTGAGTAGAGAGGCTTCAGTCAAGGATTTCCTTGGATTATACATTCTCTTTCAGCAAAGTTGAGTCCACCTTACAAGGAGGTCTATCAGCTATGATTTTTCTGTTTTGCTAAAGAAACTCATCTGTTCACTTGAGAAGGAAAAATAACAGCAAAGCTATATCAAAGGTGTCAGGGGTCCTAACACAAAATTTTCTCAAGGCTCCTTCATCACAAACATATAGCAAATTAATATATTGGCTGTAGTTTTCCAGAGTGAAAGATTACCCTTCATGAGAATGAAATGTTAATGGTTTTGATGCCACTCATAAAATTCTCAAAGAAATAAATTAAAATAAATAGATTGTAAGGAACAGAGACCAATCTGTAAGTGTTTATAACCTCTTCACCCAGTAACTTAAAGTTGTTAATCATGCGAGTTACTGTGGAGATTTTCAGTGTCCCAGGTTGAAAGAACATAGATCTACAAATCTGAAGCTGTTTTCTTAAAATCCTAGTATTTCCCAACATCTAGTATAGTTGTTAGGACATGGGAAGTACTTAATAAATGTGCTATTCTAAATACTTTGTATATGCTAACTCATTTAATCTTCACAACAACTCTATGATGCAGGGACTCATATTATCCCTCTTTTATATATGAAGAAACTGGGGCACAGAAGGACTAATATTATTTGCTCAAGCCTCCTGAGGTAGGTTGGGGCAGAGCCAAGTTAATCTTCATGAGCCCAGCCGTCTATAGAGTCCTGCTGTTAATCATTCTACTGCTTTGCCTCTCACAAGAATGACCAAGAACAAAAAGTGATGGGTCAGGATCCCATCAATTTCTAATAGCCAAAGATTGCTTTGGGGGTCCACCGGCCTCTCTTTAGTCCCATCCATGTTCTTGTGCTAAGTCACTTCAGTCGTGTCCGACTCTTTGCGACCCTATGGACTATAGCCCACCAGGATCCTCTGTCCATGGGATTCTCCAGGCAAGAATACTGAAGTGGGTGGCCATGCCCTCCTCCAGGGGATCTTCCTGACCCAGGGATCGAACTCATGTTTCTTGTGTCTCCTGCATTGGCAGGCAAGTTCTTTATCCATGTTCTTAGCCCCTTGCTTACTGTCTCCTTTGCTGGAGATACACAGATTCCTAGCAGGCTTTGCTCTAATTAAAATGGTTCACTGTTCAGTTCAGTTCAGTCGCTCAGTCATGTCCGACTCTTTGCAACCCCATGAATCACAGCACGCCAGGCCTCCCTGTCCATCACCAACTCCCGGAGTTCACTCAAACTCATGTCCATCCAGTCGGTGATGCCATCCAGCCATCTCATTCTCTGTCATCCCCATCTCCTCCCACCCCCAATTCTTCCTAGCATCAGACTCTTTTCCAGTGAGTCAACTCGACGCATGAGGTGGCCAAAGTATTGGAGTTTCAGCTTTAGCATCAGTCCTTCCAGTGAACACCCAGGATTGATCTCCTTTAGAATGGACTGGTTGGATCTCCTTGTTGTTAGTACACTATAATTGCTTCTGAGGCAGTAGCTAATAAAGATCTCTGGCTTTAATTCACCCTATATTTCCTTGGCACAGGTGACTCAACTCTTCAACACAAATGTGATATCATCTTTTAGGAATCAGGGAGCTAATTATCTAATTATGGAATCAGGTGGGGAGGAAATTTCTATGGGAGATTTTTCCATCATTCTTCAATTCCTTTCACTTATTTAAAGTTTTTCCTAGCTTCCCTGACTTTTGGACTGTCAGGCCCACCCTGCCCCATGGTGAGACAGAGTTCTACAGGACTAAGAACTAGGAAAAATAGTCCTTAAATCGTGACTACAGGGGACACTAGGCTGGAGAACTACATAAAGTACAAAATCTGCCTCCTTTCTTCAGAACAGGGGTTTGAGTGCATACAGAAGAGTTAAGTGTGGATTCTGAACCTGGGAGGGACCAGAAAGGAGAAGGAAGTTTGGGGGACAAGGAACCAAGAGTTCACAACCAGTTTCCCACACTGACGCTCTTCTTCTGAACTACAACTTCTCTCAAATGGCTAGTCACTTCTCTCTGCTTGCTCATCCTTACAGAGATTCTAGTATTTGTGATCAATTTCTACTAAGACATTGTATTCAAAACTTTTAATTCCAAATATAAGAAGAACTTGCTGTAATATTTCTTTTACTTCTGAGTGATCTAGATGCCTGTGCCAAGTAAGGAGTTAGCTGCAATTTGAAGCAGCTGAACAAGTGAATCGAACAGATTCTTTTTTTTGCTTTTTGTTGTGGCTTCAAGTCAGCTTGTCCGGAGAAGGCAATGGCAAGCCACTCCAGTACTATTGCCTAGAAAATCCCATGGATGGAGGAGCCTGGTAGACTGCAGTCCGTGGGGTCGCTAAGGGTCGGACACGACTGAGCGACTTCACTTTCACTTTTCACTTTCCACTTTCACACGTTGGAGAAGGAAATGGCAACCCACTCCAGTGTTCTTGCCTGGAGAATCCCAGGGACAGGGGAGCCTGGTGGGCTTCCGTCTATGGGGTCACACAGAGTCGGACACGACTGAAGTGACTTAGCAGCAGCAGCAGCAGCAGCAAGTCAGCTTGATAACTCCTCGTAAAAGACCATAAGCATCAATCTTGACCATGCCCTTCACCTTTTCTTAGTATATCTCCACTGCCAAACATAAACTGTGACTGGATTAACAATATTCCCCAATCTGGGCAGGCTCCAACATTCTGTGTAATGCTTGGGAGTCCAGAGTGGAGTAAACATTTTTAACCACTATCTTTCCTGAAACTTGCTGTCATCTTCAACCCTGTCATCCTGAGCCTAAGAGCACTGGTGGGTTTCTGCTAGGGTTCCTTGCACACGCGGACTGTCATTCTTCGGTAATGAACAAAGAGCGAGCTTGCCCTGTCTTCATTCCATCTTCTCTTGTGTGAAATCTTACAGAAATTCTCTGATGAGCATATGAGCAATGTCTTTTTCTGGTTTCCATAAGATGTTTCCTTTTATATTTCTGGAGCATTTCAATCACAATTTGTAAGAAATATAATGTGAGTTCAGCATGTCTACTCAAATCATACTCTTGGACCAGTAATCAAGCATTAGAACTGAAAAGCTCACTTCCAGATAAAAAGATTGAACTTGGAGTGTAAGAAAGTCCTAGTGGCTGATTGAAATGCCAGCTGGGCTGTAGGTAGATTCCTGGGCATAGAAAACTACAGTCCAAGATTGAAGCAGGTGGAAATAACACCAAAATTCTCAGAAAACTAAAACTGTTTCTTATCTTCTAATATTCAAAATTCCTGTGCTCTGTTAAAGTTCTCTCAAAGATATTAAGATAATATTGATTTTCTAGATTTTTTAAGTTCCTCATATTTTAATGTATATGGTTGTTTTTTGGAAGAAGGAAAAAGGAAGGAAGGGGGAGAGGAAGGAAGAGGGAAGAAAGAAACATCCTGATGGTTTCTTATCCTAAGGACTTGATCAAAGTTTATTATAATAGGATATAAGAGAGAATTTTCTTTTGGTCTAAGAACTGGTCCCTGGGGCCCAAAGCTGGGAGAAAGAGGTGTTTAAGTGTCCCACATTACAAACAGCATCTACCAGGTATCTTCTTTGGGGTCCAATAAGTAGCAAAACTCTTCCTACTGTATATAACACTCCTTCTCCCACTACCCAACCTACATGCTAAAAAGGTGCCCACCAGGCAGGAAAATGCAGGCAGTGCAGTCACAGCTGATGGGTGGCTGATGGGGGCTGAATGCGACTGAGCCCTCTCATCCCCACAGAATCCACACATGTCCCTGAGAGTGCTGACACCTGGAGGCGTGCTTCTGATGTGAGCCAGAGAAGCAGCAAAACCAGTGGAGGAAGCAAAGAACTGTTACCCCATCGCATCCTCCCTCCCAGCCTCCAAAACAAGATGCACTAGATCTCGCAGGAAGAGGAAGGGAGGTATCCTAGAACTAGAGAAGCCCCATATGAGGCCTTCAAGTTGCAGGTCCAGCAGTGGAAAGTCATGTACTGGAAGGGAGATTTTAGTATTAAACTAGACCAGACCAAACTTTTCATGACTGTAGGTGCCTTCCCACCATGTCATCGAGAGATGGTCATCTAGATGAGGTGGGAGATTGGGCACGCAAGAGTTAGGAGCAGTGACTTAGAGAGGAAAATGTGTTTCTAGCTTCCTCCTCACCATGGTCAGTCTCCTTAATAAACAGGTTATAGAAATGTAAAAAATATATCTATCTGCTGCTGTGTTTGTGAAAAGTCTAATGGACCTAGTAGATACTTAAATCTTCGCATATGTTTCCATGGAGGCATCATTTCCACCTATGTATTCTCTAACTCACCAGATCTGTGGTTTTCGAAGTGCTGTGATGCCAGATTAAACAATATGGTTCTTTCAAAGCTAGTTCCTATCATCTTCCTGTGAAAATAGCTGGTAAAGAGGTAGACAGCTCTAACTTCCACATCACATTCTTAATGTAACTGTGGATTAAAGAATTGGGCTTTTTTGGAGAAAAACAAAAATAGTGGAGCAAAAGCAAGAGAATATCTCTAACCTATCCCTATGCTTCACTATAGTACCTCAATATTCTGAATTTTAATTGTAGAGCCTGTCAGCTTTGTATACTTTCTGGCAGACTGATTGAGAAGTGACACAACTTGATAGGAATTTATATGGCACTTGTGGTTAGCTTGCCTGACAGACTAACAGTTAAAAATTAATGTTTTTTTAAAATATGTTTTGTAGTTTCTGGGCAGTGAGCAGCTCTCATTCCTGTAACTCTTGTAACCCAGTCATTCGTGTGACTCCTTCATGAGGATTCAGTACGGCTGTGGGCTGTTATCCCTCTGATAGGAACTCTAACTCGGTGTAAAGCCCCAAAGGTCTGTTACTTATTTTTATTTTATATTGTACTATATTTCATTTACAGTGTTGTGTTTGTTTCAGGTGTATAGCAAAGTGATACAGTCATATATATATATATATATATGAATTAACAAAAGCAGTTCCCATCTTTTGATGGGATGCTCATGGTTTATAACATAAATGGCATTACTTTGAGAGAGGGATAACTTAGGTATGGCATTGGGTTTCTTTTTTCTTTTTGCAGCCTGAGGCAGTTGTAAAATAACTTAATGTAGCTTTTTACAACCGTGTAGTCTATAGTATTTTTTCATTTGGTGAAATTTTAACTGTTAATGTTTTGGGCATTGTGCTTTGTACCATTTATTAAATAAAAATTAAAAAAAAGAAAAATAAATAAATGAATAAAAATATATATATTAATTAACTAATTAATTAAACTATACACTGGATTTCCAAGAGTTAATACCAAAAAAGAATGTAAAATATCTCATTAATAACATCTATATTGATTACATGTTGAAATCATAGTTTGGATATATTGGATTACATAAAATATTAAAATTAAGTTCATATAAAAGAGTGGTTTTAACTCATTGCCTCAGTTTCCTCATATGAATATTGAGGCTAGTAGTGGTATTTATATCAAATGACAGAGGAGTAATGAAATAAGACACTTAAAGTGCTTAAAACAGTGCCTGGCACATAATAAAACACAATATTAAAAAAATTTTTTTAGTATCATCATGGTTATTAAAGCCTATAGGCAAATCTCCAAGCCTGTTTGAGATATTTTTGCCTCCCCTCATTTCTAGGGTTCCAGAACCAATTTGAGACTGAAACCCACACATGGCTGGAGTTACAATAAAAGGAAGCAGGCATGTTTCTGATCACAAGTCCATAGTCTATTGAATAGGACTATTGCCCCTTAATTTGCTTTGCCCCTGGGCATTGCACCTAGCAGAGTCCACATACAGACAGGCCCCAGAAAAATGCTTATAAGAATGAGGAAAAGGGGGGAAACCTCATGAACATACCCACCTACGAAGCTCTACTTTTATCCTAATATGGAATCAAGTTCAAATTCATTTACCCAGGGCAGAGATATTGTTAGCCATGACTCCTTCACAAGAAGACACTGTATCTCCTTTGCTAATGTCTGGCCCTCAATAAATATTTGTGAAATAAATGAATCTGTTAACTTCTCAAAGTCCTGGTGCTATAGGATGGAGTTAGTTATAGCTAAAATAAAACCAAGGCTTCAGTTGGCATAAAGCTTCACTAGTCTTGACAAGTGAAGGAGAGAGAAATTTGGTCAAGTGGCCTCCCTGATGGCTCAGCGATAAAGAACCTGCCCGCAATGCAGGAGATGCAAGAGACTCAGGTTCAATATCTGGGTCAGAAAGATCCCCTGGAGAAGGAAATGGCAACCGACTCCAGTGTTCTTGCCTGAAAAATCCCATGGACAGAGGAGCCTGGCAGGCTAGAGTCCATGGGCTCACTGAGCACAGCTTAGGTCAAAGCTCCATAATTTTGAAGTTTTGTGTTCTCTTTCCCTGCAGCCCCATGTAGTCTGTCTTTAAGTGTAATATGACTCAAGTCATAGGGTTAGACATAGAAGACCACATGATCCTCTAATTTAAAGACCCTCTTTTTATAAGCCTCAACCTTGGGTCTTTGTTTGAAGTAAGGGGAAAAGATGCCCATTTCTCTCCATTTCTTCAGTCATTGGAAAAAGACTTTAAGCATCATTGTTTAACCCATTATCTATTTATTCCCATGAAAAGATACCATGCCAGATCCTTCAACTGTATGGAGTGGGCTCACAGCTCAGAATGGCATGGGCAAATTGAGTTTATCAGCATGTTTTTGACTCACGTCTGCTTTGAGTGGTGTGATCTGTCTGTGTGTGTCTGTGTGTGTGTGTATATCCCATCTGTATCAAGGTTTCCTTTTATGTCTCATCCTTATAGATCGCAAGGGCAACTACACATCCCTAAACAGAAATGCAAGTCCATTCACTATTCAAAGGAGATTTTGCTTTCTGTTTGCTTATGGCATTTAAACATGCACACAGAATTCAAGCCAAAGTCATTCAGAGGGAGAAGAAGAGATGCAGAAAGAGAACAGGGGAATTAAAAAAAAAAAAAGCTAGATTTGAGGCATTCGTGGCAAGTCATGATGCAAATAATGTTCAGAAACGTGGTGCTCAGAGTTAATCCTTCATGCGGAGGCACCCACACTATAATCCCATGACTAAACCTTTTATATGTTTCAAATTTTCATTGCGTTCTGCACATGTTTTTAGGAAGGATTAGAAATGCACTGAGCCTCCACAAAACAGGCTTGCGTGAATGCTGAAGTGAGGGAGCAGTTGGTGTAGGGTGATCCCAGCATGACACCCCGATGGTCACACTGAGCCAGGGCAGCGAAAGTGATGCTCTTACAAAGGGCTCCGGCCCCAGCACTGGGGATGGATGGAGCCACTCATGCCCATGCCCTAGCATTTGCTTCTCATTTGATGAGCATCTGACTCCTGGTGGGAAACTTCGAAGATAGGCACCTGTTAGGAGGTATCCTCTCCTAACTTCTCTCCTGTCGGTTCTCCTTTTCATTTTCTTGCTTGTTACAGCAGGGTTGTTTTTTTTTTTTTTTTTCTATGACAACAGAATATTTTACTCTGTGGGAAATCTGTTCCTTCTGCTTCTACCCGCACCGGATGTTCTTATCTGCTCCTTGCGAGGGCACAGGCAATTATAGAGCAATACATCTTCACCCACATAATTTCAGGCAAATATTGTAAAAGGAGTGCAGATGGCACTGGAGAAAAACCTTCTGTCGCTTCTATCTCTTTAGTTTAAAGGAAGAGATAGCAATTTCTTTTTCAGTAAACACCCTAACAGTTCATTCATTTATTCAGTGAGCCAACAAATGTTTATTCAGTGTCTACTTGATGCTGGGGTGCGTGGGCCATACATCTGATAATTAGCACCAACACACCAACCATCCTCCACGGGAGGTTTCTTCATATGCCCACACGGCACCCACCTGGCTGCTCTTTGGCTCTCTCTCATTTGCCCCTTCCTTCTCATCTCTCCCGCTTTTCTTGTTTGTCTCAAGCAGAAAACTACAATCATCTTATTGCTACGTAAGTTCAAGCCATACCCTTTGGGTCTGATCTTCTCCACTCATTCACTCATTCAGCCAAGGTTTACTGAGTGTTCATCATCGAAACAGTAATAAGAACAACAATTTACACTTATGTAATCCTTTGTGCTCTTTATATATATATATATATATATATTATCTCATTTAATCTTTGCAATAATCCTATAAAGAAGATACTGCTGTAATCCCCATTTTCAAATGAGGATATTGAAGCTGAATAAAATAATGTGCTCAGTCACACAACTGTTATAACAGCCATGCTTTTATATAAAAGTAACAGAAAGCCTGACTTACAGTGACTGAAACAAAGAGACATTTATTTCTCTCATAGAACAATAAGCTGGGAAGCCATTTGACCCTCGTGTTGGTTCTCTGACTCAGCAACGTCAGGGCTCACACTTCTGAGAACGGCCTAACCTTTTTCCTCATGTACGCACAATGGCTACCGTATGTTCGAGCATCAGGTCCACAGTTATGTAAAGCTAAAGGGTAGTGCTGTCTGCTTCTGTCCCTTCCAGCAGGGAGTCAAAGACTTTCCAGGATCCCTCACTGCTTTTCTACGCACCTCTCTTTGGCCAAGCCTATGTCATGTGGCCACCTCTAGCAGCAAGAGAGAATGCAGAAGTAAAATCCAAGTTTTGGGTTTTTTTTCTTTTTCTTTTTGTTTTCAAGCCTCTGTGATGGAAGGCAGCAGGGCAAATGGGATCCTGGAATGTCTGTTAGGTGGCCAGCGGGCAGCATGCATGCCATGGGGAGTACCTGGTCGAAGCAGCGCTGCAAGTAGGAGGCCTGTGCTCCAGGGCAGGCAGCTCTCACCACCATGCTCTCCTGCACACTGGTGGTGCTGGTTAGTCCACCACATGGTCCTGCCCTCATGGAGCCAGGACACAAAGAAGCACACCAGCAGGTTTAAAATTGCACATCCCTATATGTGCTAAAAGATAGAATAGTGGATGTTTCAAAATATTAAAAACAGCTAACACTCATCATTGTCTTCACTGACCCTGGGAAGTCCAGCAGCCTCTCTTGGGGGGCGAAGCTCTTTATAGAGAAGTCCTTCTCCTTGACTTCTCTGAGGTCCTGCCCTTCCCTTTAGCTGCACTCCATCTTATCTATTGTTGCTGCTTTATTGTTATTCATGCACATGTTTTTCTGCCTAAGTGTTGGCTTCATCTTTTATTCTCCCCTCTGTTCTTCTTTTTCTCTTCTACTCACATGTTTCTTAGCATTTTACTGGATACTCCAATAAGAAGAGGACTGGGGCTTTATTCCTGTGAACTCAAATTGTTCTTGTTTTAGCTTCTAAGGAATTTGGAAGAGATGATCACTCTTGTAAAAATCACAGTTAGAAATTTCAGTCGTCACAGAGTGTCCAGCTAACCTCCCTTCACCCTGTAAGGAGAAGAGAATTAGATGGCGATTGTTAGTAGACTAGAAGAGCTGCAGTTTCAGCTACCACAAATTTCTTTTTTTTTTAGTTTTTAATTTTTTAAATTTATTTATTTTAATTGGAGGCTAATTACTTTACAATATTGTATTGGTTTTGTCATACATTGACATGAATCCGCCCCGGGTGTACCTGTGTTCCCCATCCTGAACCCCCCTCCCACCTTCCTCCTCATCCCATCCCTCTGGGTCATCCCAGTGCACCAGCCCTGAGCATCCTGTATCATGCATCAAACCTGGACTGGCGATTCATTTCACATATGATAATATACATGTTTCAATGCCATTCTCCCAAATCATCCCACCCTCACCCTCTCCCACAGAGTCCAAAAGACTGTTCTATACATCTGTGTCTCTTTTGCTGTCTCACATACAGGGTTATCATTACTATCTTTCTAAATTCCATATATATGCATTAGTATACTGTACTGGTGTTTTTCTGACTTACTTCACTCTGTATAATAGGCTCCAGTTTCATCCACCTCATTAGCACTGATTCAAATGTATTCCTTTTAATGGCTGAGTAATACTCCATTGTGTGTATGTACCAAAGCTTTCTTATCCATTCGTCTGCAGATGGACATCTAGGTTGCTTCCATGTCCTGGCTATTATAAACAGTGCTGCAATGAACATTGGAGTACATGTGTCTCTTTCAGTTCTGGTTTCCTTAGTGTGTGTGCCCAGCAGTGGGATTGCTGGCTCATATGGCAGTTCTATTTCCAGTTTTTTAAGGAATCTCCACACTGTTCTCCATAGTGGCTGTACTAGTTTGCATTCCCACCAGCAGTGTAAGAGGGTTCCCTTTTCTCCACACCCTCTCCAGCATTTATTGCTTGTAGATTTTTGGATAGCAGCCATTCTGACTGGCGTGTAATGGTACCTCATTGTGGTTTTGATTTGCATTTCTCTCATAATGAGTGATGTTGAGCATCTTTTCATGTGTTTGTTAGCCATCTGTATGTCTTCTTTGGAGAAATGTCTGTTTACTTCTTTGGCCCATTTTTTTATTGGGTCGTTTATTTTTCTGGAATTGAGCTGCAGGAGTTGTTTGTATATTTTTGAGATTAATTCTTTGTCCATTGCTTCATTTGCTATTATTTTCTCCCATTCTGAAGGCTGTCTTTTCACCTTGTTTATAGTTTCCTTTGTTGTGCAGAAGCTTTTAATTTTAATTAGCTCCCATTTGTTTATTTTTGCTTTTATTTCCAATATTCTGGGAGGTGGGTCATAGAGGATCCTGCTGTGATTTATGTCAGAGAGTGTTTTGCCTATGTTCTCCTCTAGGAGTTTTATAGTTTCTGATCTTACGTTTAGAGCTTTAATCCATTTTGAGTTTATTTTTGTGTATGGTGTTAGAAAGTGTTCTAGTTTCATTCTTTTACAAGTGGTTGACCAGTTTTCCCAGGACCACTTGTTAAAGAGACTGTCTTTTCTCTACTGTATAGTCTTGCCTCTTTTGTCAAAGATAAGGTGTCCATAGGCATGACAGTATGGTACCAGCACAAATTTCTTCTGATGGCACCCAGCCCCAGCCGTGCAGCTTTGGGAGAGGCCATCATATCCATGTGCCCTTCACGCATGGTACCTGGCTGAAAAGCACCAACCTCGTCGCAAAGAGCCCACCCATATGTTCAAATAGCATCAACTTTCCCATTCTCCTAAATCATGATATTCAATTAACCTTTGACTCAACATCAGAATTTAGTAAAATTTGGCCCTGTGTAACCTTCTCTGAGCCATCATCCCAAATTCCAGTCTGAAACATCTGTCACCACCACGGAGAGCCAGAGCCACAGCTGGCTGGGTCATGGGGTACAGAGTGGGCAGGACACACTGTCACCATAGGAGCTGCTTGCTCCAGAAACGAAACTGATTGTAAATCCCAGTTCGTGTGCCCACAGATGAACATAAAGGTCAGGCTGCTGGTGCAACCCCTTGGCTTGTGCTCGGCAGAGTTCTCTGCTTTTGTTCAGTGAAAGGATGAGTGTGCCGTGAATGCAGATGGGGTTGCACAATTTACCCTGTTTGCCAGCTTTCAGGGAAACTGCAAAGCTCCAGGTGCGCTGTGTATCTCAGGAGCCAAATGTTTAACACGGGCTGTGCTTCTAAGTGCAGAGCTGTGCTAGATGCTGAGTGTTTGGTGGGCAAGGGACTTCAAGTACTCAGGGACAGTTTTGCCTAATGGAGATTAACAATTAGTATTTCGGTTATAAGCCACAAAGAGATCATAACCGCTGATTTCACTTGAGGGCTTATCTCAGCAAGTACAGTTCAGCAGTACTGACGCGTACGGGAAGTGCAGTAAGTGAAAACTCCACTAGATGGTGGTGCTGTTCTTCTAACTAGACGCAAGCCTCGCCGAGGGCTTGACTCCGTCACTGTATTCCAAAGGTAAAGCAAAATGCGATCGTGAAAATACTTTGTTGTTGCTACTTTGTTTTCATTCTAGATTATATGTAAATATATTATTATTTGTAGCGGTTGATCAAAGACTAAGCTTCTCTAGAGTGTTGAGGATTTTTTCTCTTTTTTTAATGGATACATGGATTCTAATCTTTTATATCTTTATATTTAATAGGTTTTACATGTAATATCTCTTTTAGCATATTTTAATCTTTTAGCCTTATTTTTATGTGTACTAGAACTTATTAGCTTAATACCTGTGCTCTCATGACATACATGCTACCATTTTCTCACCACTCCTGTGGCAATCTCTCATATAAGGACACAGGCTTCCAGGATGGAATGTGGATTGTCTTATGTGCAGCTTTCCTTCCAACTCAAAGTGATACAAAGTGCAGTGATTGTTTTCACTTTTGTTTTCAGTAACCTTACTTAAATATGATCCAGGTTCACAAGTTCCTCTTAGAAGTCTCATTAGAAAATCTTGCCTTATGTTTAGAAAATAATAATAAGTAAAACTAACTTTAAAAACATACTTGTCAGTCTGGTTCCAAAAATCATCTCAAATTCTTTTTCTTTTAATTAAAATGTAGTTGACTTATATCAAATTCACAATCCTCTGTGAAATTTCCCTTTAACTCCGCCAGTTCTACTGTCTTTCTACCTCAAAGTTAAATGAGATCTCAGATATCTTCCCCCAAGGCAGCCTGGGTAAATTCCCACGGTGCAGACTCCCGGCAGAATTCCCAGAAGGGCAGATGACAGCTGTTCCTTCCCCATCACACTGGAAAAGTGGCACAAGGACAGGTTGCACATAGAACAGTGTGCCCCTCCCCCCAAAAAAAAAGTTCCTGTGTTGAAGTCCAAAGCCCTAGGACCTAAAATGAGACTGTATTTGGAAATAGGGTCTTTAAGGAAATAATTAAATTAAAATGAGGTAATTAGTGGGAGCCCTAATCCAATATGGCCAATGGCCTTCTAGGAAGAGGAAATTAGGACACAGACACACACACAAAGAAGACGTATATGGAGACACAGAGAAAAGACAGCCATCTACAAGCCACAGGGAGAGGCCTCAGGAGAAACCGACTCTACTGACAGATTTCTAAGCTCCAGAAGTATGAGAAAATAAATTTATGTCATTTAAACTGCCACTCAATCTATGGTACTTTGTTCTGGCAGCCCTAGCAAACTAATACAACAGGTAATTTGGACCGGACATTAAGAAGGCCACAAATTATGAGCTTCATCTCCTGCTACTCTTGTGTTATAGTGCAAGCTTTAAAACCTCATTGAACTTCCATTTCTTCATACCTATAATGGGAATGAATAATGATATGTGGTTCTGCCTATATCATAGCATTTTGTGGGAATTCACTGATACACACATACATAATATATATATATGTATGTATATATATACTCTTCACAAACAGAAGAATTATGTAAGTTGCTGGAATATTTTAATTAATAATGGTATGATATTTAATAAGTTAGTTTCACTTAAAATTATTTCATAATTTAAAACCAATATTATTTCAATGTAATTATAATGTAGTATTCCATTTCAAATAACACTCCTATGAATAGGGCTTAAATGAATATGTTAGGCCTCCATTAGGAAGATTAAATATCATTTTGTATATAATTAGTAATGTATTTATTTCATGGGGCAAATTAATGAAGTAAAATTAATGTTAATCAGATTTTTAAACAGAGTTGAAAGTATTCTATAATTCACAGATTTATCCTGCACAATATTCATCACTTTGCTTTCAGCACTAAGTCAAAGAAATGACTTCCTAATTACCAAGCTATATCATAATGAAGAATAAAATCCTTTCTGCAGCTCAATGTTTCCTTGGAGTATTTTAGAAAGCCACTTGTGTTCATCTGTTCATAAGGAAGCAAAGAGCTCATTCAATCAAGTTCCAAGCAGCAAGAAAAACCTGTGATAACTGATAAATATAAGAATAGGTGAGTGTAAAGAAAATGCCATCAGCATAGCCTATGGAGGGACATTTCAAAAGAAACCAACTACAAAGAACCAAGCATTTGTATTACTCATCCGTAATTCTCAAGAGTGATGATAAACAAATTCAGAGATCTCAGGAACCATGTTTCTTCCATGTTTTAAAGATATAGGGGGAAAAAAAACACATAAAAATATCCTCTTTTGTACAAACACATTAGGTCAAATTCCTCAAAACAAGTCACAAATACATTCCCTCACAACTTTAAAATCTGAAGGATTTTGTAAATGAAGTAGAAACCTCAGAAACTATTTGAGGGAAAAAGGGAAAAAGACAAGAATAAGACAAATAAGGTCCTTGAGCATAAATTTCTATTCTACTAAAGTTAAGCAGACCACAAACAAGTAAAAAAAAAAAAATGATGAGATCATTTCAAATAGGGACAAGCATCATAAATAAACAGGATAATGGACTACGGTAGTATTGCAGTGCTATTTCAGGTTGAGTCATCAAGGAAATTCTCTTTACAGAGGGTACATTTGATCTGAGTTCAGAATGATAACACAAGAGCCAGCCTTACCAGATTTGGAAAAAAGCATTCCAGGCAGAGGGCATAGTAAATGTAAACGCCATGAGAGAGGAACAAGCATGACATTTTGAGGAACAGAAAGAGGTTCGAGTTTGGTGAGTGTCAGGCAGATATGTACAGGGTGGTGGGAAGGAGCCAGATCATATTAGTAGGTCTTGCCCATCTGTCCTGTGATCTACTCCAGCCCATGCTCCGTGACATCTGTGGCCTGATTTGTCCATGTTATCCTTCTGTCACTTCACACACATTGTCTTCTATTATCTTTTTACATATAAATATTGTTTTCTCAAACAAATGTTAAGTTCTCTCACAGCTAGACTGAGTGCTCTCATCTATAGGTACTACGGTGCTTTTTGTATAAGTGTGTATATGTTTGTATGTGTGTGTGAGTATATATTGTGTAAATAGTATAAGCTAGCGGTTTAAAATTTGAGCTTTGGAACCAAGCTAGAATCAAACCATAGCTTTTATTACTTACTAGCTATGTAACTTTGGCAAGTGATTTGGTTTTCTCATCAGTAAATGGGAGGACTAACTGTAGCTGCCTCCTAGGGTGATTGTGAGGATTAAATATTTAATTAAATATTAAATTGCACCAGATTGTATAGCACTTAAAACACTTAAGGATAAAAGGTATAGTGTCTGAGGTGAAAACCATACCAGCAACAACCTATGAACCAGCATGTATGTATATGAAACCTTATTGCACCAGAAACTTGTATAAGAATCTTCATGGCAGTATAAAACTGAAATTCCAAAGTCTATCAACAGTGGAATAGATAAACTATACAGATTCATACAAAATAATTCCATACATCAATGAAAACGAACAAACGAAGGTTACACACAGTATAAATGAACCTTGGGAATGTAATGTGGTGCCAAAAAAAATGCAATAGATACACAAATGATTCCATTTATATTCATTTCTTGCATTCAAAAATATGCAAAAATCTAAAAATATATTTTTCACGAGACAAGCATATATGATAAAACTATCAAGAAAAGCAGAAGGATAATAAAAACAAAACCTCAGGACTGGGAGGGGATCTGGGAAGAATGTGCAGAGGACATCAGAGATCATGATAATGTTCTTTTTCTTACCCTGGTGGTGGGTACACTGGCAGTCATCGTATTATCAGCACTTTTGCTACTCGAAGGATAGTCTACAGAGCAGAGTGTTGGTATCATCTGGGATTTTATTAGAAATGCGGAAACAGGCCCCAGACTGCCTAAATCAGAATCTGCATTTTAATAAACTCCCAGTGATTGTTTGCATATTAAAGTTTAAGGATCACCACTTATTTTATAAGTATTCTTTTGTATTTTTAAAAAAACAATAACAGCTTATTCACAGTATTCATACATGGCACTGGAGAAAGGAATGGCCACCCACTCCAGTATTCTTGCCTGGAGAATTCAATGGACAGAGGAATCTGGCTGACTACAGTTCACGGGGTCGCAGAGTCAGACACTGAGCGACTAACACACACATGCATGGGACATATCACTTTCTAATTATATCGGTATCTAGATCTTTGAAATACCTGATTTCTTTTCCTTATAATTTCCCCATACACTTATCTATCAAAAATAAGTGCTATGATGGCTGCAACAAAGTATTGCATCTAGAGCCCAGTTCAATATCCTTCATATAGAAGCTATTTAATTAGAAGTTGATAACTGGCATTTTATATCTGATGCTCCTTCCTATTAGGCACTCATTTCAATATCTCAGCAGTTTGAAGCAGACTCTTCTGCTGCTGCTGCTGCTGCTAAGTCGCTTCAGTCGTGTCTGACTCTGTGCGACCCCATGGACTGCAGCCTACCAGGCTCCTCTGCCCATGGGATTTTCCAGGCAAGAGTACTGGAGTGGGGTGCCATCGCAGCCTCTTCTAACAAGATACAAATATTATAAAAATCAACTTTCTTAATATTATGCTTGACATTAACTGGACAAGAATTTTATCTAAGAATTATGATATAATCATTTTCACTCTCATAATTTCTGTAGGAATTATTTGGTCTAAGTGTATCTAAAACAAAAGTGGGACTTCAGGTTTTGGCCATAATGGAGCATCAAGATTTGAGCTTCACTTCTCATTATAAACTGGACAAAGTATTATAAATTTAAACTGAGAGAACATTATAAACTGAGACAACTGTTATCATAAATTTGACTGCAGAAAGCATAAAAGTGTGATCTCTGAGAGAAGGGAAACAAATGGAGTGATTTCCACAATTAACCCAGATTTCTGCCTGGAGGTAATTCATGGATTGTGAACAGAAGCAAGGGTAAACCACAAAAGCAGGCCTCCTTGCTGACTCAGAAGACAAAAAACCAGAGTTTTGGAAGAATGAGGCTAGAAGTTGCAGGGCAGAGATCTAGAAAGTAAAGGACTGTGCAAAAATGTGAGAGAGAGAGAACTCCCAAAATCTTCCTTATAATACTGAGTATTAGACTATGTATGATTGAAGTAAAACTCCACAAGCCAGAAAAAGAAAAGCCAGGTATTTGCAAGAAGAACAGTTCCCAGAAATTGTACAGGGAGGAAAGACATTGAATATCTGACTAGTCAGTGTGGGGTCCTGGGATACTGAGTGGAGATCCCAAAAGGATTAACCTTAATAGTGAAAAGAAAGTAAAAAGTGTTAGTTGTTCAGTTGTGTTCGACTCTTTGCAACCCCATGGACTGTAGTCCTCCAGGTTCCTCTGTTCATGGAATTCTCCAGGCAGGAATACTGGGGTGTGTTGCCATGCCCTCCACCAGGGGATCTTCTCAACCAAGGGACAGAACCCAGTCCTGCATTGCAGGCAGATTCTTTACTCTCTGAGCTACCAGGGAAACCCAGGAGACCCAGATTTGATCCCTGGGCCAGGAAGATCCCCTCGAGAAGGAAATGGCTACCCATTCCAGTATTACTGCCTGAAGAATACCATGGACAGAGCAAACTGGCAAGCTACAGTCCATGGGGTCATGAAGAGTTGGACATGACTGAGAACATACATCTTAATAGTAGGGCTGACCTATCCTAGAGAGAAGACTCTCCAACCACTCTATTATAGCTTGAAAGGGAATTAAACTGATTAACAAATAATTTAGCTGCCTGCCAAGAAAAAACGAACACTTCTTGAGGAACTCAAAATCCAGATAACCAACCATGTAGCACTTTAAATCTTCAGCATCTTATCAAAAATGTTAGACAAGCCAAGAAGCAAGACAATGTTGACAGATTACTACTAGAAGGAAAAAAATCATTCAATAGTAACAGACTTAGAAATGACAGAATTAATCAAACTACCAGGAAAATATGTTAAAATGTCTGTTCAGTATGTGTAATTATTTAGAGGAAAATATTAACTTGAGAAGAGAAATGGAAGATATTTTTGAAAGCCCAAGTGGAATTTCTAGAAATGAAAAAATACATCTGACATGAAAATTTCACTGTATAGGTTTAAGAGTAGATTCAGTTCAGTTCAGTTCAGTCGCTCAGTCGTGTCTGACTCTCTGCGACCCCATGAATCACAGCACACCAGGCCTCCCTGTCCATCACCAACTCCCGGAGTTCACTCAAACTCATGCCCATAGAGTCGGTGATGCCATCCAGCCATCTCATTCTCTGTCGTCCCCTTCTTCTCCCGCCCCCAACCTTTCCCAGCATCAGGGTCTTTTCCAGTGAGTCAACTCGTTGCATGAGTAGATTAGACACTGCAAAAAATAAAAAATAAAAAACTCCATAAACTTGAAAATATAGCAAAATATAATCAACCACAAGTATATAAAAGAAAAAATATGGTGATGAAAATAACAGAGCCTCAGTATCCTGTGGAATATCAAATAGTGTATGTTAAAAAATGATGGGAGAAGGAGGTATTTGAAGAAATAACGGTCACAAATATTTTTTTCATTTGATATGAAAACTACAAACCCCCAAATCCAGTAAACCCCAAACAAGATACACACACACACACACACACACACACACACAGCCCACACCAAGGAACAGCATAATCATATCACTAAACATCTCCTAAAAGCATCGAAAGGGGGAAGAAAGAGAATTTAAGCTCTTTATAGATATTCAAGATCTCTCCCATATACCATAATGTATCTTAGTTTGATGAGCTCATCAAATACACCTATATCTTAAATATTATTCAGTCAATGTCAATCTCTTGATCCTCACTCACTAAGTTCTTTCTTAAGCTACCAATTGTATCTATTGACTATAAATATGTAAAGTATAAACTGTTATTTCCAAAATTTGAATTTTAGAGTGTCATAAACACTTTATTCCTATTCTTAGATTCTCTAATCTCTACTGATCTAGAATACCCATCAAGAATGATATTTTACCTGGATGGGAGGGGAGATAAAGGGAGAATGACTACATGTATATGTATGGCTGAGTCCCTTTGCTATCCAAAGGAAACTATCACAGCACTGTTAATCGGCTATACTCCAATACAAAATAAAAAGGGTTTTAAAAATGTTATTTTACTTTCCTCAAAGCATAAGAGTTTTTTGTTCTATGACAACCATTTTTGGGTATCAGATCTGACTGTTTGACTGTTTGTAACCAGCCTCTATTTTATTTAATTTGTAAATGTGAAGAATTTAATCACATCTTGTACTATTTTCTTTAGAATATGTGGCATTTAAATGCACAAAATGAAGTTTGCATTTCCATGTTTAAATGTGAATGGATAAATACTTTCAATTTTTTACAACTAAATTAAAACTTTCTAGAATCTTTGTCTTTAGAATGTGCTACAAAAATGAGACTGACTTCTAGAGAAAATAGCTCATCCAAGGAGAGATTTTTGCAGTGAGATGCAAATCTCTCAAGAGATTGAATAAGATTTTCTTAATAAAATAATTTTAAGTTTCACATTTAGTGCCCAGAAAGCATACTAAAAATACTCTCTGAACTGCTGGAATTTTCAAGTATTAGCACTGATCATTTACATTCATTTGAAACTTTGCCCCTAAGAATTTTATTGTACAACACGATACATACTATGAATAGCCAGTGATGCTGTCTCTTTTCCTTACATTATTTATTTCCATTATATTGTTGCCAGCTAAAGATGCTTATGTATGCTGACACATTTTCATTGATTAAAGAATGTCAATACTTCCTTCGGCTTCTTTGTTCACTTTCTTACTATCAAATCTTGTTTCACTTTGAAGTTTTTATATACCTGACATGAAAGGAAAATATTTTAGTAGGTCTAATAGCTAATTAGTTCAAAATAAAATATAAAATAAATAAATGAAAAGCTTTTAAATTTATAAATGAGCAACTTTTCTAACTAAAATATTAATTCAGGCTCTTTTACTGTTTATCAAAGTGAGTATGATTTAGTATGTGCCTTTTCATGCTTTTATTTTGGTAATATATGTTTTCCTGAGAGTTGTGTATTTCTTTTTACTAGTGAAATTTTGTAGAACTTACATGAACTACATTATCCACTCTTTCTCAGAAATTCCTGCTGAACTCTGAGTTCTCTGAGACTTTGTCACATTGGTCCTCCTCGCCCAATTCAGTTCAGTTGAGTTGCTCAGTCCTGTCTGACTCTTTGCGACTCCATGGACTACAGCATGCCAGGCCTCCCTGTCCATCACCAACTCCCTGAGCTTACTCAAACTCATGTCCATAGAGTCGGTAATGCCATCCAACCATCTATCTCATCCTCTGTTGTCCCCTTCTCCTCCCGCCTTCAGTCTTTCCCAGCATCAGGGTCTTCTCAGATGAATCAGTTCTTCACATCCGATGGCCAAAGTATTGGAGTTTCAGCTTCAGCATCAGTCCTTCCAATGAACATTCAGGACTGATTTCCTTTAGGATGGACTGGTTGGATCACCTTGCAGTCCAATGGATTCTCAAGAGTCTTCTCCAACACCACAGTTCAAAAGCACCAATTCTTCAGCACTCAGCTTTCTTTATAGTCCAACTCTCACATCCATACATGACTACTGGAAAAACCATAGCTTTGACTAGATGGACCTTTGTTGGCAAAGTAATGTCTCTGCTTTTTAATATGCTCTCTAGGTTGGTCATAACTTTTCGTCCAAGGAGTAAGCGTCTTTTAATTTCATGGCTGCAATCAGCCTCTGCAGTGATTTTGGAGCCCCCAAAAATAAAGTCTGCTACTGTTTCCACTGTTTCTCCATCTATTTGCCATGAAGTGATGGGACCGGATGCCATGATCTTAGTTTTCTAATGTTGAGCTTTAAGCCAACTTTTTCACTCTCCTCTTTCACTTTCATCAAGAGGCTTTTGAGTTCCTCTTCACTTTCTGCCATAAAGGTGGTGTCATCTGCATATCTGAGGTTATTGATATTTCTCCTGGCAATCTTGATTCCAGCTTGTACTTCATCCAGCCAAGCATTTCTCATGATGTACTCTGCATATAAGTTAAAAAGACAGGGTGACAATATACAGCCTTGACGTACACCTTTCCTATTTGAAAACAGTCTGTTGTTCCATGTCCAGTTCTAAATGTTGCTTCTTGACCTGCATTCAGATTTCTCAAGAGGTACGTCAGGTGGTCTGGTATTCCCATCTCTTTCAGAATTTCCACAGTTTGTTGCGATCCACACAGTCAAAGGCTTTGGCATAGTCAATAAAACAGAAGTAGATGCTTTTCTGGAACTCTTGCTTTTACGATGATCCAACAGATGTTGGCAATTTGAGCTCTGGTTCCTCTGCCTTTTCTAAATCCAGCTTGAACAGCTGGAAGTTCACGGTTCACATACTGTTGAAGCCTCACTTGGAGAATTTTGAGCATTACTTTACTAGCATGCAAGATGAGTGCAATTGTGCAGTAGTTTGAGCATTCTTTGGCATTGCCTTTCTTTGGGATTGGAATGAAAACTGACCTTTTCCAGTCCTGTGGCCACTGCTGAGTTTTCCAAATTTGCTGGCATATTGAGTGCAGCACTTTCACAGCATCATCTTTCAGGATTTGAAATAGCTCACCTGGAATTCTGTCTCCTCCACTGGCTTTGTTCATAGTGATATTTCCAAAGGCCCACTTGGCTTCACATTCCAGGATGTCTGGCTCTAGTTGAGTGATCACACCATCGTGATTATCTGGGTCATGAAGATATTTTTTGTATAGTTCTTCTGTGTATTCTTGCCACCTCTTCTTAATATCTTCAGCCTCTGTCCTTTAATATCTTCCATTTCTGTCCTTTATTGTGCCCATCTTTGCATGAAAAGTTCCTTTGGAATCTCTAATTTTCTTGAAGAGATCTCTAGTCTTTCCCATTCTATTGTTTTCCTCTAGTTCTTTGCACTGATCACTGAGGAAGGCTTTCTTATCTCTCCTTGCTATTCTTCGGAACTCTGCATTCAAATGGGCATATCCTTCCTTTTCTCCTTTGCCTTTCACTTCTCTTCTTTTCACAGCTATTTGTATGGCCTCCTCAGACAACCATTTTGCCTTTTTGCATTTCTTTTCCTTGGGGATGGTCTTGATCCCTGCCTCCTGTACAATGTCACGAACCTCCGTCCATAGTTCTTCAGGTACTCTGTCTATCAGATCTAATCCCTTGAATCTATGTCTCACTTCCACTGCTGTCTCTGCTCCAACCACACTGGCCTTCTTCATATTATGCAAATCACTCTCAGCTTCTCTCACTATAGATTTGGGTTTGCTTTTACCTCAGTCTGGAATATTCTTTCTCCTGACAGTCGTATGGCTTGTTCTTTCACTTCATTAAGATCTCTGCCCAAAAACAACCTCCTCAGAGAGGCATCTCTGACCACCCTTATCTAAAAAAAGATAACACCACCCCCTCCCACGACTTTCTACTCCTTCATTGCACTTTTCACTGTGTTACTTATTTGTGTCTTTTTTCATCACCTCTCCCCCACTAGAAATTAAGCTCTTTAAGGGTAGAAACTTTATTTTGAGCCTGGCACATACATACTAATCACTCAGAAAACATCTCATGAATGGAAGACAGGAAAGAAAGCAGGCAGTCAGACAAGAAGACAACAAGGGAGAAAGAAAAACAATTATCCTGGTTCAAAGTGGAAGGTTTCTCTTTATTTTTTTTAATATTCAACTGAAAAATTTATTTTGGTTACCTAAAATTGACCATGATATTACAGATTTCAGAGCTGTCAATTATAATATTTCTCTTTAAAAATTTTTATTTTATAGTGAACTATAGTTGATTTATAATGTTGTGTTAGTTTCAAGTGTACAACAAAGTGATTCAGTTATGCATGCTGCTGCTGCTGCTAAGTCACTTCAGTCGTGTCCGACTCTGTGTGACCCCATAGACGGAAGCCCACCAGGCTCCCCCATCCCTGGGATTCTCCGGGCAAGAACACAATTATCTATTCTTTTAAAAATTATTTTCCCACTGAGGTTATTACAGAATATTGAGCAGAGTTCGCTGTCCAGTAGGTCCTTGTTGGTTATCTCTTTTATAAATAGTAGTGTGTATATGTTTCTGAATGTTGAGCTTCAAGCCAACCTTTTCACTTTCCTCTTTCATCAAGAGGCTTTTTATTTCCTCTTCACTTTCTGCCATAAGGGTAGTGTCATCTGCACTTCATGGGAAATAGATGGAAAAACCGTGGAAACAGTGTCAGACTTTATTTTTTTGGGCTCCAAAATCACTGCAGATGGTGATTGCAGCCATGAAATTAAAAGACGCTTACTCCTTGGAAGGAAAGTTATGACCAACCTTGATAGTATATTAAAAAGCAAAGACATTACTTTGCCAACAAAGGTCCATCTAGTCAAGGCTATGGTTTTTCCTGTGGTCATGTATGGATGTGAGAGTTGGACTGTGAAGAAAGCTGATCGCTGAAGAATTGATGCTTTTGAACTGTGGTGTTGGAGAAGACTCTTGAGAGTCCCTTGTACCGCAAGGAGATCCAACCAGTCCATTCTAAAGGAGATCAATCCTGGGTGTTCATTGGAAGGACTGATGCTAAAACTGAAACTGCAATACTTTGGCCACCTCATGTGACGAGTTGACTCACTGGAAAAGACGCTGATGTTGGGAAAGGTTGGGGGCGGGAGGAGAAGGGGACAACCGAGAATGAGATGGCTGGATGGCATCACCGACTCTGTGGACATGAGTTTGAGTGAACTCCGGGAGTTGGTGATGGACAGGGAGGCCTGGCGTGCTGTGATTCATGGGGTCGCGGAGAGTCGGACACGACTGAGCGACTGAACTGAACTGAGTGTGTATATGTTAATCCCAAACTGCCAATCTATCCCTCCACCACATTTGGTAACTCCTCTTTGGTAACTATAAGTTTGTTTTCCAAGTCTGTGAATCTGTTTCTGCTTGTAAATAAGTTTATTTGTGTACATTTTGTTTAGATTTCACATGTAAGTAATATCATGATACTTGTCTTCCTGTCTGACTTACTTCACTTAGTATGATTATCTCCAGGTCCATCCATGTTGCTGCAAATGGCATTGTTACTTTCTTTTTAATGGCTGAGTGATATTCCATTGTATATATGTACCACATCTTTATCCATTCATCTATTGATGAACATTGTCTTGGCTATTATTAACAGTGCTGCAATGGACATTGGGGTACATGTATCCTTTCAAATAGTACTGCAATGAGCATTGGGGTCCATGTATCCTGGATATATGCTCAGGAGCAGGACTGCAGGATCATATCATATCTCTATTTTCAGTTTCTTAAGGAACCTCCATACTGTTCTCCATAGTGACTGTACCAATTTACATTCTCTCCAACAGAGTAGGAGGATTCCCTTTTCTTCATACCCTCTCTAGCATTTATTGTTTGTAGACTTTTTGATGATGGCCATTTTGACCAGAGTGAAGTGATGCCTCATCATAGTTTTGATTTGCATTTCTCTGACAATTAGTGATATTGTTGAGCATATTCTTATGTGCCAGTTGGCCATCTGTATGTCTTCTTTGGAGAAATGTCTATTTAAGTCTTCTAGTTTTTGATTGGGTTGTTTGTTTTTTATATTGAGCTACACAAGCTGTTTGTAAATTTTGGAGATCCCTTGTCTGTCACATCATTTACAAATATTTTCTCCCATTTTGTGAGTTGTCATTTCATTTTATGGTTTCCTTTGCTGTGAAAAACTTTTAACTGGATCTCACTTGTTTATTTTTGTTTTTATTTCCATTACTCTAGAAAACAAATCAAAAAAGATATTGCTGCAATTTATGTCAAAGAGTGTTCTCCTTATGTTTACCTCTAAGAGTTTTATAGTATCCAGTCTTCCACTTGGGTCTTTAATCTATTTTGAGTTTACTGTATACAGTGTTAGAGAATGTTCTGATTTTATTCTTTAACATGTAGATGTCCAGTTTTCCCAGCACCACTGATTAAAGAGACTGTCTTTTCTCCATTGTATACTCTTGCCTCCTTTGTTGTAGACTAATTGACCTTGGGGATGTGGGTTTATTTACTGGACTTTCTATCATTTTCCATTGATTTATATTTCTGTTTTGTGCTAGTACCATACTGTTTTGATGACCGTAGCTTCGTGGTATAGTCTTAAGTTGGTGTGCCTGATTCCTCCAACTCTGTTTTTCTTTCTCAAGATTGCTTTGGCTATTCAGGGTCTTTTGTGTCTCCATACAAATTTTAAAAATTTTGCTCCAGCTCTGTGAAAATGCCATTGTTAATTTGATAGGGATTGCATTGAATCCATTGATTGCTTCAGTAGTACAGTTATTTGGACAATATTGATTCTTCCAATCCAAGAACAAGGAAGATTTTCTTTAGTTCCTGTAACAGTTCTGCCCAGGTGACTGCTGGTTTACACTCCTTGGCTTCCTGAGCTGCTCCATCTGGGGTTAGCCTGCGAGGCCTGCCCAGACCTCCAGACCTCATGAGTTCTTAGGAGCTGAGTCCTGTGGAATTTACTCTGTGGATCGTGTGCCATGTCCCTACCATCTCTACAGGGGAACTACTTTATGATTCTCTTAAAGAAAAGTATGCCTTTTATACTATTTCTCCTTCAGTTCAACCACTCTAGAAGCTTCTATACTACTAGGCTTGGTCTTTGGGAGACAAGGTAAGAAGAAGAAGAATGTTAACTAAGTTTATTATGGGGTAAACACTGACCTAAGTGTTTTACAAGTATTAACTCATTTAATAAACTCCATGAAGTACTATTATCATCATATTACAACTCCATAAATTGAGGTCCAGAGAGGTTGGGTATCTTTCACCAGTCAACCAGAATTTGAATATGGATAGTGTGACTCTGGGGCTTCCAAGGTGGCACTAGTGGTAAAGAACCCACCTACTAATGCAGGAGATGTAAATGATGTGGATTCAATCCCTTGGTTGGGAAGATACCCTGGAGGAGGGCATGGTAGCCCACTCCAGTATTCTTGCCTGGAGAATCCCACAGACAGAGGGGCCTGGTGGACTACAGTCGTTGGGATCTCAAAGAGTCAGCCATGACTGAAGCAACAGCACAGCACAGCAGCACACTGTGGCTCTAACACCCATCTTCTTATCTTTCACTCATACTAACATAACACCAAGAGCACAAAACTGGGATTTAGAAGGTGTAGATAACTGTTCTTGCTCTGTGACCTCACAATTTTCTTAACTTCTCTGAGTTAAGAACTCAGAGTTAAAATATACTCCCCTCATATAAGGGCTTTCCAGGTGAGTCAGTGACAAAGAATCCATCTGACATTTCAGGAGACACAGGTTTGATCCTTGGGTCTAGAACATACCCTGGAGAAGAAAATGGCAACCCACCCCAGTATTCTTGCCTGGAAAATACCATGGACAGAGGAGCCTAGCCAGTTACAGTCCATGGGAGTCACAAAGAGTCAAACACGACTTAGTGCCTGAGCGAGCATGCATGCACACTCCTCACCTAAAAAAAATAAAATCAGAAGATTGGACTATATAATCTATGAAGACTCCAACTCTAGCATTCTATGACTGCTAGATAGTGACTTGCATTAATTACTACCCCAAGGAAGATCCAGATAGAAATACCTTAAAAGATCATCTTTTTATACATTATATACTGCTTCTATCACCTATTGTGGCTCTTACAATCTGTGTGGCAATATCATAGCATGAAAAGAACATGATCCGGGTTTAAATCTTGGCTTTGCCACCCACATCTCAACTGTGCAACTTTGAGTAACTTACTTGACCCTTCTGAATCTGTTTTCTCCTTAATTTGTTTGCTTTTTATTTTGTCTAAAATGAATCCAAAGTTACCTAATTTATAGAATTTTCCAAAAGATTAAAAGATATAAATTATATAAACTTAGCTGGTAAATATTAGGTTACCCAGTCAGACAACTTAATTTCCCTCTCACTTTTGTTCTATATTAGTCTTGGGTGTTTATAGAGATGTCCATGTTATCAAACAAAGAGTAGGTGCCAAGAAATTTTGAGAACCATTTTAAACTATTTTTGTGATCAGATATATGCTTTCTGAAGTTTCCCAGGTGGCAGTAATGGAAAAGAACCTGCCTGTCAATGCAGGAGATGAAAGAGACATAGGTTCAATTCCTGGGTCAGGAAGATTCACTGGAGGAGGGCATGGCAACCCACTCCAATATTCCTGCCTGGAAAATCCCATGGACAGAGAGCCCTGGGGGGCTATCGTCCATAGGGTCACAAGAGTCAGACAACTGAAGTGACTTAAAACAAACACACGCATATGCTTTCTAAAATAAAATAATAAAATCCGGGTTCCCCATAATTTTGAAACAATATTTAGCACACAACAATATCCTCCTGTGTCTGTAGATGTTATAAATGACCTCGACCTCATTAGGATCACCAAAGCAGGTCACAAGAAGCATCTCAGCTACATTTCAGGAGCAGATGATACTTAGAAATACCTGTATCAAGCTAAATACCAGTCTTCCTATTACATAGCATTAGGTATTTCTTGGCAAGTTCAGACTTCCATTTCTAATAGTATTGACTTTAGTACTTGTTTTGATCTCCTTCTGATTTTCAACCTCCTTTTGACTGCCATTTTTAAAATACCATTCTGTTACACAAATGCATAATATAGTAAAGTGGACTTAGAAGCTCTGGGCTTGCTTCTCAGCTTCACCACTCATTAGTCATGTGTAGTTGAACTATGTTCTCAATTTGGAAACTTCCCTGAGCCTCTATTTCCTTACCTAATAACTGAAAAATGTGATTCAGTAAGCCTTACAATGTTATGAAACTTTACTGAGATAATGTGTGGGCCTGACACAGAGTAGTCATTTGGTGAAAACTGCTCAAATTTGACTCAGGAATATAGACAAGACCATTCATTCACCAGCTCAGTAAACCATAAAAAGTTTTGAGAAAAAGTCAAAAGCCATGAATAAAGTTATTATTTCAATGTAAGCAAACCTAATTCCTGTCACTTGTCACTTGTCAGGGTAATGCAATGAATTAGCTAATACCATGGCAAGCCACTCCAGTACTCTTGCCTAGACAATCCCATGGATAGAGGAACCTGGTGGGCTGCAGTCCATGGGGTCGCTGGGAGTCGGACACAACTGAGCAACTTCACTTTCACTTTTCACTTTCACACATTGGAGAAGGAAATGGCAACACACTCCAGTGTTCTTGCCTGGAGAATCCCAGGGACGGGGGAGCCTGGTGGGCTTCTGTCTATGGCGTCACACAGAGTCGGACACGACTGAAGTGACTTAGCAGCAGCAGCAGCAGCTAATACCCGAGCCATATATCTGCTCCTAACTACTGTGAAATTACCCAAAGGAGCCAGGCAAGCCTTCTCTCTGTTGAGCCACTAAATGATCACTCTTCTAGAAATGGACAACAACTGGCCCTCCTATGTTCCATGATGATTTATCCTTCAGCCCTTTTGTTCAGGCAGAGGGACAATCATTATTAACGTAAAACCCTGTCTCCTGCTGGACTCTAGTGAAATAGGAGTCCCATTTATCTAGAAGTGGATGATCAAGGAGTAGTCTGTCTACAAAGTCTAGAAGATTCACACAACCTTTCACCTGAATGTTAGGTAACCCTAGTTATCTATTCCCTGTCAAAACCACATCATAAGACTCACTGAAATCCCCTAACCCCTTGATCCACTTGCAGCAGTTTTATACCCTCTCTTCCCCCAAATTTTGGGGTTGGTTTTATAAAAACAATGACAAAAATATTTTTAATTTGAATATTCCTTAATCAGACAAAGAGGAATTTCTAAAGTGGCTTTTCCTTAGGTTGTCTTTTCTATTGTTGCTTTAAAAAATATTTCTGAGTATTTATCTACTCTGCACCAGGTACTTCCACATTAACCATCTCATTTAGTGATAGCAGAGTGGTAGTTATTAAATACATGGGCTTTAGAGTCAGAAAAATCAGGGTTAAAGTTCAGGTTCTACTAGAGAGTCATCTAGAAATTTGTCATTATCATCCCCATTTCATGATAAGGAAATTGAAGTTGAGGGAGATTGTAATCAAGGTCACCCAGCCAGCAAAGGGCAGGCAGAGTTCGAATTTCAACAAAGTTCTATTTGACCAAAGCTTCTGTTTGCCAGTACTTACCAATTGCTCTTATAGCATGGAGGGTTCTCAGACACTGTGGTTTTAAGATGTTATGTCACATTCTCCTTTGAGAATATTAAGAAATCTATGGACTTTCTCCCCAGAAACATGTAATATTTGTTCACTAATATAATTTCAGGAGGTTAATGGATCTTTGAAACCCAATTTCTGAAGGTAAATGGACTTTAGGTTAAGAATCCTTGCTTCTAAGCTGTGGCAGTTGTCATAATGTCCAGAAGTGGTCACTTCTCAGTAATGGTTAATCTTTCAGGAAGTGGTGGCAGATCATGAGTCACATAGAAAGTAATCCATTCTTTGATGTTGTTCAGTCACTCAGTTGTGTCTGACTCTTTGTGACCCCATGGACTGCAGCAGACCAGGCTTCCCAGTCCTTTACCATCTCCCAGAGCTTACTCAAATTCATGTCCATTGAGTCAGTGATGTCATCCAACCATCTCGTCCTCTGTCATCACCTTCTCCTCCTGCCTTCACTCTTTCCCAGCATCAGGGTCTTTTCTAATGAGTTGGCTCGTCACATCACATGGCCACAGTATTGGAGCTTCAGCATCAATCCTTACTTGGCGATCCAATGGTTAAAACTCCATCCTTCCAATGCGGGAAACATGTATTTGATACCTGGTTAGTGTACTAAGATCTCACAAGCCACACAGCCAAAAAAAAAAAAATAGTGTATGTGGGGAAAACTGGATATACACATGCAAAATAATGTAATTGAACTTTTGTCTTATACCATACACAAGGATATACTCATGGATTAAAGACTTCGATGTAAGAACTGAAACTATAAAACTTCTTGAAGAAGAAACAGGGAGAAGCTTCATGACATTCATCCTGGCAACAATTTCTTGAGTATGTCCCCAAAGGCATAGGCAACAAAACCAAAAATAGACATGTGGACCTACATCAGACCAGAAGTTTTCTACACAGAGAAGGAAACAATCAACAAAATGGAAAGGAAACCTAGGGAATGGAAGAAAATATATGCAAACCATGTATTTAATAAAATGTTAATTTCCAATATATAAGGAGATCATATGTCATCTGCAGACTAATAGCAAAACAACAAGTAACACAATTTAAAAATGGGCTAAAGACTTGAATAGATGTTTCTCCAAAGAAGACATACAAATGACCAGCAGGTATATGAAAAAAACCTCAACATCACTAATGAGTGGGGAAGTGCAAATCAAACCACACTGAGATATCACTCCACACCTGCCAGAATGGCCTTTAGCAAACAAACACACTAAAGATAACAAGTATGGTGAAGATGGGGAATAACTAGAATCCTTGTACACAATCGATGTGAATGCAAATGGTACAGCTGCTATGGAAAATGGTAAGGACTTTCCTTCCAAAATTAAAAATAGAATTACCATATGATCTAGTGATTTTACTTCTGTGTATGTATCTAAAATAAATGAAATCGGGATCTCAAGAGATATTAACACTCCCGTGTTCATAGCACACTATCCACAATAGCAGAAATGTAGAAACAACCTAAATATGCATGGACAGATGAACTGATAAAGAAAATATGGAAACATTCAGTGTTATTCAGCCTTAAAAAGTACAACATGGATGAAACTGGAGAACATTATGCTAAGTGAAATAAGCCAGACACAGAAGAAAAACCTATATGATACCACTTACATGATGTCTCTAAAACAGTCAAGCTTACAGCAGAGTGGGTCAGAGGCTAGAGGGTTGGGGGAATTAAGGAGGTACAAAGTGTCAAAGGGACAAAGTGTTGGTTATACAGGTTAAGTCTAGAGATCTACTGTATAGCACTTTGTCTATATATATGTATATATGCATATATACACACACCTATGCCTGCATGCTGAGTCACTTCAGTCATATCCAACTTTTGTGACCCTATGGACTGTAGCCCACCAGAATACTGGAGTGGGTTGCCATTTCCTACTCCAAGGGATCTTCTCAACCCAGGGATTGAACCCGTTTCTCTTACGTCTCCTGCATTGGCAGGCAGGCTCTTTACCACCAGCACCAACTGGGAAGCCCATACACATGAGCTATATATATATATATATATATATACGCACACATATTACCTATAGTTAATACTGTATTGTATACTGAAAACTTTACTGGGAGGTAGATTTTATGTTGTATCTTTATTACAAGAATTGAAAATAAAAAAGGATGGAAGAAAACTTTGGAGATGATAGATATGTTTATAGCATAGATTATGATGATGATTTCAGAAATATACTTATCTCCAAGCTTAAGAAGTTGTAAACACTAAATATATACAGATTTTTGTACGTCCATCATAATTCAATGAAGTGGTTTAACAAAAACAAGTTGACTCATATTGAAGGGGTGAAAGTTATTCATTTATAATTTCGCATAAGATTGCAGCAAATACTGATGTCATTTCTATTATTTTCATTTATTCAGGAAGTCATTAAAGAGATATCAATTGAATGCCTACTATATGCCAGCTTCTGTGCTAGCCTAGACTAGCCTGATATTGTTAAGTCAGTATGACCCTTTCTGGGGCTTCCCAGGTGGTGCTAGTGGTAAACAGCCCACCTGCCAATGCAGAGTAGACATAAGAGACTCGGGTTCAATCTCTGGGTCAGGAAGATCCCCTGGAGGATGGCATGGTAACACATTCCTGTATTCTTGCCTGGAAAATCCCACGGACAGAGCAGTCTGGTGGGCTGCAGTCAATAGATTTGCACAGAATCAGATATGAATGAAGAGACTTAGTATGTATGCACGCATGGCCGTTTCTATGCTGCAGTTGTTTGTATAAGTAAAAGAGGAAATCTAACAGCATTCTAGAAGATAACATTAAGAATGAGAAGAGGTTTCATAGAGGAAAATAAAGATCATAGTAAAAACATGAAAATACAGCAAGCAAAGAAATAAATGAAGCAATTAAGGAAAAATATAGCGGAAAAGAAATAAATGATGGAACTTCTATGAGGAAATGAAAATAATATATATTGGAAAGGATCATTCCTACTCTTGAAAGCAAAACTCCATTAGAGAAACAAAGGATAGTAATTGAACGAAGCAGTGACTGGATTGAACAGAGTAATGAATTATACCTGGGAAATTTTCAGAGGCTGGAATGAAACTGAAGAAACAAAGAGATAAAAAGATCAGATGATCTGAATACTAATTTCAAATTGCTCGTCATGAATCTCTGTGAATGACTCATTTTTTCTCATTTTCTTTCCCAATATCTCGTCTTTTGTAAATCCAGAAAAGCTGACAGTACAGTTAGGTAGAATGAGCCTGGGTCATCGAGTAGCCTCCGTTTAAGAACAAGTACACTGAGGAGTGAGTGACGAACACACACACACTGAGGAGGATTGCGTTCCTCTTTCCAAGCTCAGTAACGCCCATCTTATAAGGTCCTGGAAGGATGTCTCTGCACAGTAATTCCCAGAAATGCATTTCATAGCCCTTAGTCAAATGAAATTATAATAGTAGCTAATTTACAGCCCCAGAAGGTTTACCAGACACTTCCTCTTAAATGCAATTTGTGTTTAAAATAATGATCCCATGTGGTATTTGTTTTCTCATAAAATGAACTTAAAAGTAAGTGTGGGGGGGTGGGGAGAGATTTCTGCTCCACAAAAGTCAATCATCTGGGATTTGGTTGAGGTTCTTGACTTATTTATATGATTCATCTATGGTGGTTCATTTGGTTAGCTTAGATTATTGCTTGGTAGAGGCAGTATATTTGCAGAGTTATGAGTATGGGGAAGAAAAGACAATTAAACTACAGGAAAATGCACAGAAAGTGTTCCGCTCACATTTGGTAATTAAACTTGTCAGTGTTTCAGCTGAAATTTCATTATGCCCCTTTGCCAGGAGGTGACACCATGAGCCTGTACAATTTTCTTCTCTCCTGCTTGGCTGTGGCACCTGGCCTTCTTCCCAGTCCTGTGCAGATTACTTTGACATTTCAGTTCATCTGGGTGGTTTCTGTCATTTTCTACTTGAGAAAATTGGAGGCCAGAGAAGCTAAGTGACTTCCCCACACTCTCGTCTAAGTCAGCACCACAGCCAAGCTACAATTCTCCAGCATATCCTTCACCATACAGGCGGGGGCTCAACTTTGTTCCAGGTTTAATCAGTAGGACAGGAGAATGTGGGTGCCACTGGAGAATGTTCTGGGGGCTGGATGTTACTGTGAGAAAACCAACGCATCAGTAGAACATGTTCTTATGCAGTTCTCATCTCCTACTGAAAACTTAGTACAAAGGACATTATTCAGTTTTATTAGCATATCAGTTCTGTGTGTGTATGCCCCCCCCCATGCCAAAAAAATTTGCTTTCATGAAAGAAAAGGAAAAAGGAAAAGAGAGTTCAGTTTTAATGATTTTCTTTTCTCTCTAAGTTTTTCTTTCCTGGTCCAGAAAGACCTTACACTCCCCATTCACTTCCCTCCTAGATATAAGTGCCAACAGTCCTCTCTGGTGGTCAGACAGCTTTCCATTATTAGTCTCTGCATTTTATTTAAAATTGTATGACCCACTTGGAACACAGAGGTGTCTATGGTTTCCTCCTAGGAGGTTTGAGAGAGACAAAACTGCAGTTAGATCCTTTCCCCTCTCAGAGGCTATATGGGAATGAGAAACATGTATTTTTAACTCTTTTCTGTAAGTTCAAATGGAAACCACAGTGGGCCTGCAACCTGAGCCATTTCAGCCTAATTGCCTTCCTGCCTTTTTTGTCTGATATGACTTACCCAGAACAATGGTTCTCAAACTTGAGTGGCCATCAGAATCACCTGGAGGGCTTTTAAAACACAGATTACTGAGTTCCACCCCCAGAGCTTCTGATTCTATAGATTAAGAGCAAGCCTGATAATTTGCATCTCTACAAATGCCCAGATGATACTGATCTGGGGACAACACTTGGAGAACTAATGCCCTCAAGCAACAGTTTTCACCTCTGGCTACACTGGAATTACCTAGGGTAATTTCTAGGGGAGGTTTTTTTAAAAGGCCAGTGTTAGATCCCAGCCCCAGAGATACTCACTTAGGGATAAAGGATGGGCAGTGGCATTTTAAAACTTTTGAAGATGATTCTTCCAACTGTGCTCTAAACCCTATGAGACACCAAGTGTCAAGTCCCTGTTTTTAATCAAATGTCTTGGGAATGCAGCTTGAACTGGCACTTCTATGCCTTCCACCATAAATTCTCTGGTGCCACTTCTTGTTTTGCCAAAAATATCATCTTGAATAGCCTTTTTTCAGATGAGGCTCAGCTTCTAACATAGAAAAGCAAATCTGTACTGCCTAGGACAGCTTGCCGTATTCTATTAACCAGTCTCTAGCCTGAACAGGTTTCCAGGCGTTTTGATAAAGGAGTACATGATTTAGGTGATCAATTTAGGGCTTTCATTTCAACCCTTAAAAGCATCTCCTGATTTTGATGCAACTAACTCAATTATTATGGAACATCACACAGCTCAATATATTGTTAATTAGATTTTAACAACCAAATAGATTCTCATGTCCTTTTCTCAAGTTCTTTCGATGGCAAGATGAAATGAAACTTCTTCCAACACAAGTAAGATTCTACCTTTTAAACTTCCCTGTCCAGGGCCTCTAATGCTACTGCTTTAAAAGTTAAAATGTTGTCTGGAGTTTTTTGGGTTTTTTGTTTTTTTTTCTTTCCCTGTTTGTTTCTCATCCAGTGTGTACACAGATCTTAGAAAAATCATCTTCTATTCTTATTGTGAGTGCCGTGAAGGGAAAGGAGCTTGGGTATTCATTTCATGTGTGTTACCTTAACGGCAAACCATTGTTAGGAAGACAGTAATATTTCCCAATGTCATAGGGTCGTTACTATATTGTAAATCATGCTCAAACTAAACAAAAGCACAACATGTCAGAGTAATTACAACCACTAGATCACATTCACAAGCAATTAAATTTGTGGTAGAAATATGGCCTGCATCTGACTTTTGCCCAACAACAAAAATAACTGTCTCTTGCAGTATGCTGGAAACAATGTTGGGTGCTTTGCAGACACAACCTCAGTTAATTCTCCCAAGTGATATGAATCTGGTACAAATTAGGAGACTGAAGTTCAAAGAGTAAATTATCTTTCCTGAACCTTGCCTTGCAATCATGAAAGTGGAAGTTTCCTGAAGGCACTATTGTATTCCCAGTGCCTAGAATAATGCTAAGCACTTGGGCACTCAAATAATATCTTTTGAATGACGGGATGAATAAGTGAATCTGATTCCAGAGCCCATGTTATTTCTTATCCACTGGGGTGCATATGTGCTCAGTCACTAAGTCATGTCTGAGTATTTGCCACCCTATGAACTGTAGCCCACCAGGCTCCTCTGTCCATGGGATTTTCCAGACAGGAATATTGGAGTGGGTTGCCATTTCCACCTCCAGGGGATCTTCCCAACCCAGGGATCAAACCCACATCTCCTGCATCTCCTGCATTGCAGGCAGATTCTTTCCCACTGAGCCATCGGTGAAGTCCATCCACTGCATATTCCTGATCAAACAAATGGCCTTGAAGCAGATGTCTAGACGCTAGTCAAGGGGTGGTGGGAAGAGGCACTTGCCACCTAGCCTATACCAAATGGGTAGGGGACCACTCGGGACCAGCCACTTTTGGAGAATGAAATGGCAACCCATCTGAGGCAGGCGCAGAAGTCTGTGCTCTGCTTCCTAAACAGAGATGGGGAAGAGGCAGGGAAGAATCTTGCAGTCTCAGTAGTAAATTCAAGTCACCAGCCTTAGGCTCTAACTGTGCCATACCCTGATACTTAACCTGTCTATTGTGAAAATGAAAGTCACTCAGTCGCGTCGGACTCTTTGTGACCCCATGGGCTTAGTCCATGGAATTCTCCACACCAGAATACTGGAGTGGGTAGCCTTTCCCTTCTCCAGGGGATCTTCCCAGCCCAGGGATTGAACTCAGGTCTCCCACATTGCAGGTGGATTCTTTACCAGCTGAGCCACAAGGGAAGCCCAAGAATACTGGAGTGGATAGCCTATCCCTTCTCCAGTGGATCTTCCTGATCCAGGAATGAAACTGGAGTCTTTTTCATCGCAGGTGGATTCTTTACCATCTGAGCTATGAGGGAAGACCATTGTACACACCAGTAAAATCGCTGCTGCTGCTAAGTCACTTCAGTCGTGTCCGACTCTGTGTGACCACATAGACGGAAGCCACCAGGCTTCCCCGTCCCTGGGATTCTCCAGGCAAGAACACTGGAGTGGGTTGCCATTTCATTCTCCAATGTGTGAAAGTGAAAAGTGAAAGTGAAGTCGCTCAGTCGTGTCCGACCCTTAGCGACCCCACGGACTGCAGCCTACCAGGCTCCTCCATCCATGGGATTTTCTAGGCAAGAGTACTGGAGTGGCTTGCCATTGCCTTCTCCGAGTAAAATCGCTAACATGCAATAATCAAGACTGACAAACATGAAAACATTTATAGCAAAAAAACACCCATCAAATCATTAAGAGTCTAATTTAAAGCTTTAGAATTGACGCTCTTTTCTTATCTGTTCACTACATACCATCCATTCCTGTACTTTTAAATGGGCAATTTTTGTTGTAAAGTGTGCATGTGTGCTAAGTTGTTTCAGTCGTGTCTGACTCTTTGCAACCCAATGGACAGTAGCCAATCTCCTCTGTCCATGGGATTCTGCAGGCAAGAATACTGGAATGGGTTGCCATGCCCTCCTCCAGGGGATCTTCCTGACCCCGGGATCGAAACCCCATCTCTTACTTCTCCTGCATTGGCAGGCGGGTTCTTTACCACTAGTGCCACCTGGGAAGTCCATTATAAAGTATTAACCGCAGGTATTGGTTGGAATGGAGAAGGAAATGCCAGCCCACTCCAGTGTTCTTGCCTGGAGAATCCCAGGGAAGGGGGAGCCTGGTGGGCTTCCGTCTATGGGGTCACACAGAGTCGGACACGACTGAAGTGACTTAGCAGCAGCAGCAGCAGCAGCATTGGTTGGAAGGACCGATGCTAAAGCTGAAGTTCCACTATTTTGTCCACTTGATGGGAAGAGCTGACTCCTTGGAAAAGACCCCGATGCTGGGAAAGATTGAAGGCAAAAAGAGAAGGGGGCAGCAGAGGATGAGATGGTTAACATCACCAACTCAATGGACGTGAATTTGAGCAAACTGTGGGTGATAATGGAGAAGAGAGGGGCCTAGTGTGTTGCAGACAAAGGGGTCACAAAGAGTCAAACATGATTTAGTGACTGAATAACAACAACATAACCACAGGAGTCAGCAAGTCTAAATAATTATTAAACAAGACACTCACATTCACCACCTAATCATAAACCTTTGTAATCAGAATAGTCCCCTAAATTGATATGATTTTAATTTATAAAATGCCTTCATTGATACATTTAAACGTTGTGACAAATTAATTAATAATCAGGTTCGTATAGATATAGCAGTATTTTAAGTAATAACAGAACAGTCATCTCTTTAAATAAGTTTAAACCTCTTTAAATAAGCACAGTGATCGTGCTCCCTCTTCTGTGAAGCAAACTGTGTCCTTCATAAATTATTTAACGTGTTTATACCTTATAAATATATTTATGTGATTTTATAACTTTGATTGACAATCACTGATGAAATAGCACTTTAAGATGTTCAGTACAATGCAAAATGAAAATGCTAATCTGGTTATAATGTTTATATGTGCATATTGGTATGTGCGTGTGTGGACACATGTGGAATCAAATGTGTTTTCCGTCATCATGGAAAGTTCACCCTACTGTACCATTGTGGGAAGTCTGGTTTTCACTGTAGCCAGTGTAACTCTATTATTTAATATGCATCAGCAGTGATAACTTGGTCATTGACTGCCTAATCACACTAGAGGTGAGGTGAGAGAGCATCTAATACTCATTTTTATAGCTCCACTATAAGATATACTATTATATGCAGCCTACAAGTAAGTCAGAAAGGAGAGAGCCAAGGGCATATTTTTTACTGGAATATTTGGTTTTAGTACTATGGCATCTTTATAAAATACAGTTATTCCCCAGTGGAGCTTTCTAAAATTATCTAACTGCGTATACGTGTGCATCCAGAGAAAGGTGAGGAGATGCAGAGACAGAGAAAAGAAAGAGAGGAGAAATTAGAAGTTGGGACCAGACTTCCTAGAATTTCTCAGCCTTAGCAAAATGCTCACTCCTATACTGAAGCACCCCTTCAGTGATGGATGCAGACAAGTAAGGAAGGGTTTTCTTGGCATTTAATCTCATTACCTACCCCTGTCTATTTACATGTTCTGAATCCCTACATATTTTCATTCCCAAAATCTAGGAGCTGCAAACAAGGGCAGATGAGGGAGCATGGGCAGGCACACATAAGGCAGTCATTCTGCCATCTTTCTGTACAGTAGTTGCACTAACGGACAGCCAAAAGAGAGTCTTTAACCCCTGTCTGTAGCAATGCCCGACCAAGGTACTACAAATACATGTGTGTTAATACATAAGTAAAACTTGTGATCCTGCTATGCAAATGTAGCTCTAAGACGAGTTCCCCAGCACCCTTACCAGTCAAATCACCACCCCTGAATCTTTACTATATCCAGATCCTGGAACAGACTCTGTATGCGTAATCTAGTACATTCAGATTCGTTCCCTCTGTAGCAGGTTAACAATTACTTATCCTATTTGTGGAGCCTAAGGACAGGGGAACAAATCCAGAAAAGGGAGGCTTTTCTGCATACTGGAATCAAGGGAGAAAAAAAAAAGGCCTGTTCCATGAGCTATAATCTCCTAGTACAACATTGTGAACTGAATCTGGACTGTATTTAGAGATTGTCACTTGTAGAGCTGTTAAGTTATTCAATGCCTTTTGAGGGAGGAAGCATTTTTAGAAGAGAGATTAAGGCAAGTGCTAATGTAAGGAAATGACATGAGCTGAAACTTAAAAGGTGAGTTGATGTTCTCTGAGAGGCAGTGGGGCAGAGGGAGGGAAAGGTTGTGGCAAGTTCAAGGCAAGGAGATCAAAGAGAAAAGCCATGGAAATTGAGAAAGTGTGGTTCCATGAGAGCAGGAACCAAGTCTGCCACGTCCAACGTTGTATCCCTAGAGCTTAGCATAGTGCTTGTAACATTGGAAGCACTCTGTATGTTTGAAAATTGAGTGAACAAATCAATTACCTGCAGGTAGTTCCATGTAGCTAATGAAAAGCAGTGATGAGTGTGAGGGGAGCAATAAATCTACGAGATAAACAGGGCCAGATCAGGAGGATTCTTATAGGCCCAGATCTGGACTTGGGCTTTGTAGACAAAAAGAAGCCTTTGAGAAATTTTTGTTCAGATTGGAAGGGAAAAAAATTTTTTTCCATTCATTATTTTCTTCATTGAGGCAATAATTGCTTTACAATCTTGTGTTAGTTTCTGCTGTACAACAGCATGAATCAGTTATACGTACACATACATCCTTCCCTCTTGAACCTCCCTCCCACCCCCACATCCCACCCCTAGGTCATCACAGAGCCACCGAGCTGAGCTGAGCTCCCTGTGCTACACAGCGGCTTCCCCCAGCTATCTGTTTTACACATGATGGTGTGTATATGCCAGTGCTACTCTCCCGATTTGTCCCTCCCTCCCCTTCCCCCTGATCCTAGGTCCACATGTCTGTTCCCCAGGTCTGCATCCCTATTCCTGCCCTGCAAATAGGTTCATCTGTACTGTTTCTCTAGATTACATATATGTGTTAATATGCAACATTTGTTTTTCTCTTTCTGACTTCACTCTGAATGACAGACTCTGTGAGCACCCACATCAGTGCAAATGACCCAGTTTCATTCCTTTCTATGGCTGAGTAATATTCCAAAGTATATATATATATGTACCACATCTTCTTTATCCATTCATCTATTGATAGACATTTAAATAACATGGCCACATTTGCATTTTGGAAAATCACCCTGTTTTATGTTTTAGTGTTTTGGCCATGAGGTATGTAGGATCTTAGTTCCTCAATCAGGGATCCAACCCACACACCCTGCATTGGAAGGTGAAGTCCTAACTACTGGATCACCAGGGAAGTCCCAATCATTTCTTGTCTGTATTGCTGCAGTGGCCCCCTAACTGATACCCTACCTGCATCCTTGTCTCTAGTCAGGCTTTTCTCAGTATGGCAACCAACGAGATCCTATCAGGATGCAATATCTGACCTCACCTGTCCTGTCATCCTCCCCCAAGCTCCTTGTATTCCGAAACCAAGGAAGCTTCTTATTGTGCCCATTCATTTGAACACACACTTACCTTGTGGTCTGAGTACTTGCTGTTCCATTTTCTGGGATGCTTCTCCCCCAGGTACCTACATAATTCACATCCTTCATAAATCTTACTTTCTTAAAGGGCGTTATCTCTCACTCCTTATCTAAAAGTATTTTTACCAACACCCTTCTCTAATTATTTTTTCTGCATTACAAATCATGATCTAACTATGCACGTGCATAGTTACTATGCAAGTGCTAAGTCACCTGAGTTGTGTCTGACTCTTTTGTGAGTCCATGGACTGTGGCCTTGCAGGCTGCTCTGTCCATGGGATACTCCAGGCGAGAACATTGGAGTGGGTTGCCATTTATTTCCTTCTCCAGGGAATCTTCCTGACCCAGGGATCAAACCTGTGTCTTTACGTCTGTTGAATTGGCAGTTCTTTACCACTAGCGCCCCTTGGGAAGCCCATCTAACTATATGTTTTACCTATTTTATCTCCAGTACTCTTGCCTGGAAAATCCCAGGGACAGAGGAGCCTGCAGTCCATGGGGTTGCGAAGAGTCGGACACGACTGAGCGACTTCACTCACTCCCTCACTCCTCTAGAATGCAGTTCTGTGAAGAGAATGAATTTGTTTTGATGAGTGACTTTTCCCCAGCATGTATGATAGCACTAGATTAGAATATCCTGTTGTTTGGATGAATCTCTCAGTATTCTATTTCAGTCATTCAGTAAATTCTTACCAGAGGAAAGAAGGGGGGGAGGGAGAGAAGGAAAGAAGGCGGGAGGGAAGGCAGACTGTACTGTGCTCAGTCGCTCAGTCGTGTCAGAAACTCTATGTGCTGAGCATTATCAATTATGTATAGGATTAAAACATACAATTGACCTTTGAACAACATAAATTTGAACTGCGTGGGTCCACTTATATGTGGATTTTTTTCAATAGCAAATACTACAGTACTACATGATCTGAGGTTGGTTCAATCTGAGAATTCAGAACTGCCAATACAGAGGAACCACGGACGGATAAGGAAGTTCCAATTATAAGCCATACATGGATATTCAACTGCCCAGAGAGTCATTTCCCCTAACCCTCACATTGGTCAACTATATATTTTTTGCCCTTCTTGCAGTCTGTTGGCAGATTTAAGGCACATTCCCATGCAAAAAGTTAACAAATAGTATAAGTGCATGCTAGGGTCATAACAATGTTGTATTCTTTGGGCTTTTGTGAACCTAGGCTAGTGGGAAAATATAGCAACACTATCCATTCTCAAATTTCTCTTTCACTGATGGATAACATTTGCCACAAAGTAAACATTTCTCTACTAAACTTGGCAAAATCTCGTATTTTTTCAGACACAAAATGAACTTGTGAAATAGCAAGCTACATAAACACCTTTGTTCTGTGATCATTTACCTTATCATTCCTTTGTGTTTGATGAACTTCCTAGCAGAAAACACATTGTAATGTGAATACTGAGATTCTTTTAGTTGAACAAGTACTTTTCATTTGAGGTTTCCTTTAAGTCCTTGCCAGCTGAGTTCCCTGTTTCTACTTTCAGCTTGCATATTTCTCATCTTCAGCCCTTGAAAATTGACATATGGTGGCAATGAAGTGAAAACAAAGAAGCAAATCTCTGGTTTAAAGAGTCTTGTCAGACTTAGGAATTAAACTGTGGTCTCCTGCATTGCAGGTGGATTCTTTACCAACTGAGCTATCAGGGAAGCCCATCTGTTGTCTAGGGTGTGGTCATAAATTTATATTGGTTGACTATTGTAAGAACCATCCAGTAGAGGTCTCAGTTTAATCTCTACAATTTATTCATATAACAAGTTACTCATTCATTTATTTTCTAATTCAAATCAATAATCAATAAACATGTGATGGGCAAGGAGCTGTTGATAAAAGGGTGACGAGGACATAGTCTCTGCTCTCAAGGAGCTCCCTATCTGGTAATGAGAGAGACATGCATGCGGTTGTCATGCAAACAGAAAGGTGTTCTGATGGGGGAGAGTGGAAGTGCTATGAGAACACAGAGAAATCATCATGTAAGAGAATTGCTGCTGCATTTTTGTTTTATTTATTTATTATTTTTGGCTGTGTTGGCTCTTCATTGTTGCACGTGGGCTTTCTCTAGTTGCGTCAAGTAGGGGCTACTCTCTAGCTGTGGAGCATGGGCTTCTCATTGCAGTGGCTTCTCTTGTTGCAGAGCAAGGGTTCTAAGGTGCAGGCTTTAGTAGTTGTGGTGCAGGGGCTTAGCTGCCCCCTGCCGTGTGGAATCTTCCTGGACGGGGATCAAACCCATGTTCCCCTGCATTAGCATGTGGATTCTCAACCACTGGACCACCAGGGAAGTCCTGCTACTGCTTTCTTTGCCAGCTTTAGGTGGAATCAGTTGACTTTCTCTTCACTGAAACAACAACAAATGCTTATATTCACTTTCCAAGAGTCTTTGAGGTCTTTTCTCCCCTTTTAAAAAGAAATTAAAGGAAGGACACTAAAACCTATTTACTAAGTGAAAACTTTTCCATGAAATTGTGTTTGAAAGTGATGCAAAGAAATAAAACAGGTTCCTAGACCTCAAGGGTCTGAAGGAGTAAAGATAAGTATATGAATCAGTGTATAATATTCATTGGAAGGACTGATGCTGAAGCTGAAGCTCCAATGCTTAGGCCACCTGATGTGAAGAGCCAAGTCATTGGAAAAGACCCTGATGCTGGGAAAGGTTGAAGGCAGGAGAAGAAGGGGATGACAGAGGATGAGATGGTGGGATGGCATCACCTACTCAATGGACAGGAGTTTGAGCAAACTCCAGGAGATAGTGAAGGACAGGGAAGCCTGGTGCGCTGCAGTCTATGAGGTCACAAAGAGTCGAACACAACTTAGTGACTGAACAACAACAACAAATAATTATTATTTACACATCTAAGTGGAATAGACTAGGACTGCTCAACCTGCATAAATCACTTCAGGCTAAAATGCAGATTCAGATTCAGCAGGTCTGATGTGGGGTCTCAGATGCTACATTTCTAATCAGCTCCCAGGTGACGCCAGCGCTGCTAGTCACTCAACAGCACTGTGAGGGACAGAGATGAAGACAGTCAGGGCCACAGAGCTGCAGATACATGATTTAAACATAAAGGAAACACCATACTAAAATGATGAGACGTGAGCTGGGCCCTGAGAAATGAGGAGGATCGAAAGAAATAGACTGAAGAAAGGAAGAAATAAACTGAGTACCAAAGCAAGGCAATGGAAGATACATTCCAAGACAGTGAGCACAGGCGTTTTCCTGGAGCAAAGAACTACTATGGGGGAGTGTTGGATAACACAGATGGGACCATCAGTTAGGTTAGATCGTGGGAGGTTTGGTATGCCAGGCTAAAGAAGGATTTGATCCTATAATCAAATGGACACCAATGGAATTTGGAGATGGGGGAGAGCAGGGGAGAAGAAACATCTTTCAATTTGTGTTTTAGAAACATTAATCAGGCAAAGATTATTACAATGGTTTAAGGATGAAGCAGAAGAGGTCCTGAATTGGAAGGTGGTGATGGAAATAGGGGGGGAAAATGTATGTGAAATAAAGGATTCTAGAGAAAAGTGCAATACTTGCCAAAAGCCTTTAGCTACCTCCCCTGGAGGAGGGGATGGCAACCCACTCCAGTATTCTTGCCTGGAGAATCCCATGGACAGAGGATCCTGGTGGGCTACAGTCCATGGGGTCGAAAAGAGTCAGATATAACTGAGCAACTGAGCACACACGCATTAGATTCTCAAGTGGACACAGTAGACATTTTGAAAGAAGACTTAATAAGACATAGTGAATAAACTGTGAAGAATGAAGAAGTTAAAGATGACAATGATTTTGAACTTAGACAAGTAGAATGGTGATGGGAAAACTATAGATCAAGAAGGGGCTAAGTTAGATCAGAGAGCCGATGATAAGTTTGGATTTAATATCAGGGATATAAAGAACTGCAGAACTCCAAGCAGAAACCTCTGGCAAACCATAAGAGGTGAGAGGTAGAGATCAGGGGAGGGGTCATCACTCCAGGCAAAGACACTAGAAAAGTCAGCAGATTGGTGCTGATTAAAACCTTGAGACAAGGGTAGGTCCATAAAGGAGATAGTGAAAAAATCTGTAAAGGAGATAGTGGCCCAAAAGCAGAGGGCCAAGGACTGGACTTACAGGCATGTCCTTGTTTACAAAACAAAATGAGCCAACAATGTTAAAACAGACTGGTGAAAGGAGAAAATCTCAAATAGTCCATTATCTGTACTATCTACACTGAACCAAATTTCATGACCCATAACATGGTCTTAATTGACTGTGGCAATGTGTGAACACATTTCTATTCCATTCTTAGCACAGTCAATGCGACATGTTGCTATGTGTCCTCAAGAGGCCTGGGTTCCAGCCCCACTTTTGTCTTCTGCCTGCTCTGTGGCCTCAAATGACTTTCTTGATCTCTCACCTCAGTGCAATCACCAGTTAAAAGGGGATAAAAATATCATATTACTGCAAGTCTCACATGAAATCATGAAAAAATGAAATTATATACCTAATTTTTAAAGTATAAATTTTATTGAAGCAAATTCTAATTCATCAAGAATAAATGCAGTGTATCGGCAATTCTCAAGTTACTCAACCTGACTTAGATTACCAGGGGAAAAGGCAAATAGAATTCTTTTTCTAAACTAAAATAACCAGATCTAGGTTTTTAAATGTATTTGCCAGATTTTATTAAAGGCTTATAGGTATGCTCAGTAACATGACAGGCAGTACACCAGATACAGAGTTAAAATCAACATGAACCTTGCTATGAAAAGAGTTAGAATCTACTAAGGAAGAAGAGAAACATAAGTCATGAATAATAAAGCAAGAATCAGTATGTAACAAATGCCATAAGAACCAAGTACAATTGACGTTCAAAGAGGAAATTTCTGGCTGAGGGCTAGAGAGGAGGAAGGCCTTGAACAAGGGTAATATATGACAGATGGAGAGGGAAGGGAGGGTGTCCTACGTAGGCCCAGAGGGAAGAGGGCACAGACAGGGCTTGGGCAACGGCAACGAGCACAGCTAGTTGGAACATGGAACAATTAGGGGAGCAGCAGGAGACAGGCAGATTGTAAAGGGCACAGATGCCAGTCCAAGGAGTCAGGACTGGACACTGGAGCATGATCCGGGCAACAAAGGAGTCAGGGAAGTAAAGGAATGCAGCCGGAGCTGTGCTTAAGGTGGCTCGGCAAAGGGGTCAGCTTCAGAGAAAAAAACGAAGACAGCAGAATTTTGGTGACATGGATGAATTTTTTTAAGTTTCTCATTAAAACACGGGACACAATATTCAGCAGCATTCTACTGCACAGGCATATCCTTCCAAACAAAATTAATTTCAATAGAAACATGGAAGTTCACCACCCTGTTCTCAGAATCACCCCATGTTTCAGTGTTGAACGTAAAGAATTACAAAGCACATAGCACAGTATCCATCTAGAAAAAGCATAGTGTCCCTTCCTCCCATTCACAGCTCTGTTATCCAGATAACTGGCTCAGTTTAAATTGCAAGGTGCAAGGACTTAAAAAGCATCTATCCCCAATACACTCATACCTACTACTCCAGAATATAACCCAACAATAAGAAGCTCGGTGATGACGAGCAAATTCACTTAACCACTTAGAACCTTAGGGCTTCCCAGGTAACTCTGGTAAAAAAAAAAAAAAAAAAAAAATCTGCCTGCCAAGGCAGGAGCTGCAGGAGATGCGAGTCGATCCTTGGGTCAGAAGGATCCCCTGGCGGAGGAAATGGCAACCCAGTCTAGTATTCTTGCCTGGAGAATCCCACGGACAGAGGAGCCTGGCAGGCTGCAGCCCACGGGGGTCGCAAAGAGTCGGACACGACTGAACCAACCCAGCAGCAGGATATACTCAGAACCTCAGCTTCTTCATCCTAAAAAGGTGGGCTTGTGTGAATAACCTCCAAAGTTTCCTCCAACTCTCCCCCTCATTTGTTCTACTCTAGAGATAAACCAACTCTCTCAAGTTATTACAATACAACAAGTGTTGCTGCAGCTGTTTCCTGGGCTGTAACCACAGAAAATTGCCCAGTAAGATTCAGAACGGAGGAGAAAGTATTTAAGGATAAACAGCAGGAGACCTAATCATTACAACCAGGTAGAAAGATACAGAGAAGAGAGATAATGTTAAATTACAGTTGAAGTGCAGGTAGAAATTACAGCAACAAAAGCAATACCAGCATGAGAGGCTGATGGCAGGTTCTACAACGTGAGACAAAATGTCATTTCCAAAGGTTTTTAATAATTGTGCTTCTACTAGAGGATTTGTAATTACAAACAATAATAATCCTCAGCGTATATCATTTCTAAAGATAGAGGCTATAATTCTGTTCCAAATGAAGAGCTAAAGGATACCTCACACCAGTTGGTAAGTGGCAGGCGGTAACAACCAGACAATTAGGATGATGCATCAGCAAGATTGGAGTCCGAATATCCCATACACAGATGGGGAGCCCATCAGTGAGGAAGGGACATCACTGTCACATCACAGCCCAGGGCTCCCGGTAAAGGGAAGCCACGTCAAACAAAGATAAAGGATGAGGACATCACTGCACAGGGTAGAGCGGTCATCACTTCAGCTTTACGTGAGCAAACTCTCAAAGACAATGGAGGATGATTTTATTTTTTAAAAGCAGCCAAGAAAAAATATTTTTTTAAGTGGAGGAGATGGTAGACGGAAAATGTAAAACCCTGAATATCAAACCCTCTTGTTTGTTTGGTTAGGGTTTTCCATGTTTGCACTTCCCCTGATGTCTCAGATGGTAAACAGTCCACCTGCAATGCAGAATACCTGGGTTCAATCCCTGGGTCAGGAAGATCCCCTGGAGAAGGGAGTATCTACCCACTCCAATATTCTTGTTTGAAGAATTCCACGGACACAGGAGCCTGGCAGGCTATAGCCCATGGTGTCGCTAAGAGCTGGACACGACTGATAGACTAACACTTTCACTTTCCGTGTTTGTAAGATTCAGCTTACAGAGAGATGTCAAGCAAAGCCAGCAAATTTAGGCGTGAATGAATTAGATTGCTTTCAGCTGGAGTCATTCTTGATTCCTTTCTTCTTCTCATATCTCACATATATTCTGTCAGGGAATTCTGTTGACTCTGCCTTCGAAACATGCAGAATGGAAACCACTTCTTATCACCTTCATCACTACCATTCTGTATTAGGACCGTGCGTGGCCTCCTAAGTGGCACCCTGACCCTTTTCTTATGCCTCCAAAGTCTATTCCCAACACAGCAGCCAGAGTGAGGGTTTTCACTCCTCGGCTCAAAACCCTTCCATGGCCCCCCTTTTCATTCAGAGGAAAAGCCAGAACCCTTCTCCATTTGCCCAGCAGGCCCACAGAGCTCCCTGCTAATCTCTTTCCCTCTTCACTTCACTCCCACCACTCTAGTCTCCTTTCTTCTCTCGCACTCTCACTGAGGGCCTCTGCATTAGCTGTTATCACTGCCTAGAAATTTCTTTCCCAGATAATCCCACAGGCTCACCTCACTTGAGAGTGTACTTACGTGGCTCCTTTTTGGTTCCTATCCTTCATCCTACTACTTCTGTCGCTTCCTACTTCCTTCATCTTGCTCTACTGATTGCATCCTTTTTTGTTTAATATTTACTTTATTTTGGAAAATAGTTGATTTACAATGTTATATCAGTTTCAGGTATACAGCAAAGTGATTCAGTTATACATATATCCACTGACAGAATATAAAGTAGGTCCTTGTTGGCTATCTATTTTATGTATAGTAGTGCATATACATTTGGAGAAGGAAATGGCAACCCACTCCAGTGTTCTTGCCTGGAGAATCCCAGGGACAGGGGAGCCTGGTGGGCTTCCATCTATGGGGTCACACAGAGTCGGACAGGACTGAAGTGACTTAGCAGTAGCAGCAGGGCATACACATTAATTCCAAACTCCTAATTCATCCCTTTCCCCTCCCCACCTTTCCTCTTTGGTAAGTATAAGTTTGTTTCCTAAGTCTGTGAATCTGTTTCTATTTTATAAATAAGTTCATTTGTATCAATTTTTGGATTCTACATACAAGTGGCATTATATGATATTTGTCTTTCTCTGTCTGACTTACTTCACTTAGTATGATGATCTCTAGGTCCATCCATATAGCTGCATATGGCATAATTTCATTCTTTTTTATGGTTGAGTAATATTCCATTGTGTATAAATACCAACATCTTCTTTATTCATTCATCTGTTGGTGGACATTTAGGTTGCTTCCCTGTCTTGGTTATTGTAAATAGTGCCACAATAAAGAGGTAAATGTATCTTTTTGGATTATGTTTTTTTCTGGATATACGCCCAGGAGTGGGATTGCTGGATCTTATGATAGTTCAATTTTTAGTTTTTTAAGAAACCTCCATACTGTTCTCCATAGTGGTGGTACTCATTTATATCCCCACCAACAGTGTAGGAGGGTTCCCTTCTCTCCACATCCTTGCTAACACTGGCTATTGGTGGTCTTGCTCTACTGATTACCTTCTAATATACTTCTGAGTTTCCTGATTTATTACAATATTATTTGCTGTTTTCTCTCTTCATTCTAGAAGGCAGGGACCTTTGTTTTGTTCTCTGACATCACCCAAATGCCTCGAACGGTATCTGACACACAGTAAACATTTGTCATTATTTGTGGAATGAATTAGTAAATAAAACAGAAAACCCAACTAAAATTGGCTTAAGCAAAAAGAAAACCTTGTCCCATATAACTGGAAGTTCAGAGGAATGTGTGGGGATATGGAGGGAGCTCTGAGTCCCTGTGATTCTTCTAAGTCAGCTACTTCATCAGGCTGATATAAAGATGTTGCAGAAGTTCTAGGACCAGTTTGGGGTGGAAGAGGAAAGCTCTCTGAAACTCTGTTTAGAGTGAAGACACTTTAGCTAGAAGTCCCATCAGACATCTGCTAGCATCTAATAGGCCCATCTTGAACCAGTTTGTTGCCTGAAGAATGATGTGCAGTGCTTTGTGTCATTGAGAAGAGGGATAAAAAAAAGCACGATGGACTCAGTGAAACATTAGTCAAGCTTCACTCCAACCACATGGTCACTTTGTGATGGAGAAGGGGTCAAATAGATGGCAAAGAGGCAAACCCAGAGTCTATTCCTCAAAGTCAGCCAGATAAGACAGACAGGCCAGAAGGGGTTAGGGAAAGGACTTGTTCAAGAAAGAGAAGCTGGGAAACCGAACATTCTGAAAGCATCTCAGTTGGCTTCGCTGGGGCTGATGCTCTGAATTCAGTGGCATATGAGCATTATGATTTATTGCCCTTGCTCAGGAGCGTTAGAAGTGTTAACATGGACGGCCCTGAAGCCCTGCTCAAGTGTGACAGCCTCGCACCATCCCTGCTGACTCTTATTCACACAGTAAATATATTTAGGAATGAATGCAAAACAGATTTGTTATTGATTCTGGTTTCACTCAAAACCAAATATAACAAATGTTTCATACTCTTACAGTTTGTAGCTGAGGAAAACGTGGCTGGAATACAGAATGCTGCTAGTTCTGTTACTTTTCACTTCTTACATTTGTGATGTGAGATAAGATGGGGACATATGGGACATGGAATTGGATATTTCTGCAGTGTTTTGCATAAACCACAGAGTAAAGTTTATCACTCCTGCTGATTGCCAGTCAGTGATCATTCTTCACACAATTGGCTAGAGTCTTATCTTTGTATAGTCTTTTGAAAAAAGCACTTGGGGTCAGGGGAAGCTTTGTCTAATCAAATTAGAAAACCAAAATTCCTAAGAGTGGAGTGATTAAGAAAAGGTTTTAAACACAATTTGTATCCACAATTTCAGGTGAACTGTGGGCAGATTATAACAGGAGCATATCTATTCATTCTGTGAAAGGGACTTGGAAATAATTTATGAGGATTTAGAGTCCCACACATAAACTCCCACAGAAGAGATACTGTGGAGAACTTGACCTCTTAAAGCCATATAGCAAAAGAAGAACTTGACTGTTTTAACTCTAGAATTACTGCCTTCTGTGGTTTGAGTCTTTGGATAGTTTTTTCTTTTTTCCTTTCCTTTTTTTTGGGCGGGTTGGGGTTTGGGAAAGCAGTTGGGATAGGAACACAGTTTTTTTAATGACTCATTGTATCTCCTAGGTTGTATGTATATATAATTGGATAGACAGACAGATGTGGTAAGATGTGCTTCTCAAAACACATATGTCCTAATCCCTGTAATCTACAAATATATTAGGTAACATGGCAAAGATGGGCTTTGCTGATGGCTCAGACAGTAAAAAATCTGCTTGCAATGCAGGAGATCTGGGTTTGATCTCTAGGTTGGGAAGATCCCCTGGAGAAGGAATGGCTACCCACTCCAGTATTTTTGCCTGGAGAATTCCATGGACACAGGAGCCTGGCGGGCGACAGTCCATGGAGTTGCAAAGAGTCAGACCAACTAGGCAACCAACACGATGGCAAAGATGAATTGAGGTGGCAGGCGGAAATAAGTTTGCTAAACAGTTGGATTATCCTGGTGGGCCCAGTTTAATCACAAGCGTCCTTAAAGTAGAAGAGCATCAGAAAAGGGAGGCAGAGAAATAGCAGCATGAGAACTCAGTCTGACATTGGTTTTGAAGATAAAGGGAGATGAGGATGAGCCAAGGAAATCAAGCAGCCCTTAAAGATAGAAAACTGAAGGAAGTGGATTCTTCCCTGGAGCTTCCAGGATAGAATGTGCCTCACTGAAACTTGATCTTTGCCCTGCGAGATGGTGTCAGACTTCGGATCTACAGAGCTGTAAGATAATAAATTTGTGTTGCTTTAAGTCGTTAACTTTGTCGTAACTTGTTATAGCAGCCATAGAAAACTAATACAGTTATCATTTTATAGAATCACACATTCCAAATAGAAAGGTACTGAAACCACCCGAGTTTGGAACATTCTCAGATGCCTAAGGAAATAGATTAAAAGCTGAACAAGATCCAGCCCAATCTGCTTTATCAACACAGAGCACATTTCAGGAATTGAGCTCTGCTGTCTGTGTTTATGGACACTTCAAGACATAGCAGTGCACTCCCCAATAATCACAAACCAGAAGACAGCTGAACTGAATGTACAATTGTAAGAAGGTAAAAGGAAACAAGAATTTTATTTGCTTTTCATACCAAGGCCGATTCTTATTTCTATGATCTCTATTTGCCTGAATATAAGAAATCTTGTCCTTAAGAGTATGAAATTTTCTCATTTGAACTCTTCAACTCTTTGGGTGAGATTTTAGTGTTGTTTCTGACATTGACTTTAATATTTAAAGGTGATAACTGATAGGGGGTCACCATCTGTTGGGGTGTTTGGTGCATAATCATTCCATCTATTTTGAACAAATACTCAGTGTGTGCAATGCACTGTGCTAGGCAATGAAGCACAATAGTAAACAAACTACATTCATTCAGCCCCTGCCTGTTCAGAGCTTAAAGTCTAGGTGGGATACGGAGCCACACAATGGTTATTACAACAGTGTGTGGGAAGTTCTTTAATAGGAGAAGGACACTTTGCTGAGGGGTACTCACCCTGGACTTGGAAGAGAGTGGTGGATGAAGAGCTGAAGGCAAGGATTTCTGGAGAGACCAGTCTCTTTTGCACTGTCTTTGTCAGACAACTGGTTTACATGTGCAGAGCCAGGTCTCATTCTTCTGTCTCTTTCTCCTGGTCAGTTTGAAACCCTTACTCAGGGAGTCACCCTGTTCCTGGCTGAAGAATGGCACCCTGGCCATTCAAAAATATCATGCAAAGAGGAATTCAAAATATATTTCAAAATTATGGCTTAATCTGTTTTTTAAACTGCCATCCAGGTAGGCTTTTTATTTTTACATTTGCTGTGCTGCAGCTAGCCAAGTACCCTTCTGCTGACCTTTCTCTCCATGTATCTTACCGATACGGTTTGTTAATGCTAAATGCTGCAGGCAGGGCGATCCCCTTCCAGGGCCCGCGAATGGGCTCCTGTCTCACTCAGCAGTGAACTGTCCAAGGAGACACACATGCTGACAAAGCAAGAGACTTCACTGGGCAGGGGGCACCTGGGCAGAGAGCAGGAGGGTGAGGGAACCAGAAGCACTGCTCTGATACGTGGCTTGCAGTTTCAGGTTTTATGGAGGTGGGATTCATTTCCGGGCTGTCTCTAACCAATCGTTCTCACTCAGATTCTTTCCTAGTGACACATACATTGCTCAGCCAAAATGGATTCCAGCAAGGATTCTGAGAGGTTGGTAAGACATGTGGCATCTCCTTTTGACCTTCCTGAATTCTTCTGGTTCAGTTCAGTTCAGTCGCTCAGTCGTGTCCGACTCTCCGCGACCCCATGAATCACAGCACGCCAGGCCTCCCTGTCCATCACCAACTCCCGGAGTTCACTCACACTCATGTCCACAGAGTCGGTGATGCCATCCAGCCATCTCATTCTCTGTCATCCCCTTCTCCTCCCGCCCCCAACTTTTCCCAGCATCAGAGTCTTTTCCAGTGAGTCAACTCGTCGCATGAGGTGGCCAAAGTATTGCAGTTTCAGCTTTAGCATCAGTCCTTCCAATGAACACCCAGGATTGATCTCCTTTATAATGGACTGGTTGGATCTCCTTGCAGTCCAAGGGACTCTCAAGAGTCTTCTCCAACACCACAGTTCAAAAGCATAAATTCTTCGGCGATCAGCTTTCTTCTTCTGGTTAGCAATGGCTTATTAGGTCCATGCTGCTTACCTACCAGGACTTCCTGTTGTAAATAACTCATGCAAATGATTACTATGGTGCCTGGCCAGGGTGGGCAGTTTCAGCTAATGTTTCCCCTAACATAAATATAGGAAAAATAATATTTCTTTTTGTAACTATGATTTTTCCCGAGTTCATGTATGGATGTGAGAGTTGGACGGTGAAGAAAGTTGATCGCCGAAGAATTGATGCTTTTGAACTGTGGTGTTGGAGAAGACTCTTGAGAGTCCCTTGTACCGCAAGGAGATCCAACCAGTCCATTCTAAAGGAGATCAATCCTGGGTGTTCATTGGAAGGACTGATGCTAAAGCTGAAACTGCAATACTTTGGCCACCTCATGCGACGAGTTGACTCACTGGAAAAGACGCTGATGTTGGGAAAGGTTGGGGGTGGGAGGAGAAGGGGACGACAAAGAATGAGATGGCTGGATGGCATCACCGACTCTGTGGACATGAGTTTGAGTGAACTCCGAGAGTTGGTGATGGACAGGGAGGCCTGGCGTGCTGTGATTCATGGGGTCGCGGAGAGTCGGACACGACTGAGCGACTGAACTGAACTGAACTGAACTATAAAATAATGTGTTTTTTAGAAATTTGGGAAATTACAGAAAAAAAGAATATTTGTTATCACAAGCCTACTAAGGTAAAGGCATCTTTGGCCTCAGTTTCTTTAATTACATACAATCAATCTTCATTATTTGCAAATTTGCAAATTCACCCACTCACCACAACTCAACTGTGACCCCCAAATCAATACTCTCAGTGCTTTCCATGTCCTGCACAGACCTTTGCGTATGCAGAGCAGCAAAAATGTTGAGTTGCCCATGGCATATGTTCCCAGCTGAGGTTGAACAAGGCCATGACCTGCTTTCTTGCTTCAGGTCTCATGCTATAAACAACTGTCATATTTGCAAACTACTAGGTGCCACGTTTTCAAATTTTTGTGCTGTTTGTTGGTGATTTCATTGTTTACAGTGACCCCCAAGCGTAATGCTGAAGTGCTGTGTTCCTAAGCACAAGACTGTAGGTGCTTCTGAAGGAAACACATGTGATAGATAAGCTACTTTCAGACATAGGCTGTAGTGCTGTTGGCCATGTGGTTGTGGTTGAGTCACTAAGTCGTGTCCGACTCTTGCATCCCCATGAGACTATAGCCCACCAGGCTCCTCTGTCCATAGGCTATCCAGTCAAGAATACTGGCGTGGGTTACCATTTCCTTCTCCAGGGGATCTTCCCAACCCAGGGATCAAATCCTTGTCTCCTGTGCTGCAGGTGGTCTCCTGCGTTACAGGCAGATTCTTTACCTACTAAGTCAGCGAGGAAGCCCCTATTGGCCCTGAGTTCAGTTATTTACTTCGCCAGGAATCTTTGAAACTATTCTCTTTGAGAGTATTTCTCCAAGAAATGTGTACACAGAACTTGAGACAATTTGAACATCAAGGAACTGAGACATCATGCAAAGCTTCATTGTTTGGGGATTATCAGTGGAGCATCAGTCTGAATCATATTAAGCTGAATTTAAAAGAAACACAGTTTGTACTCTTCTAAAAAGTTAGCACTAAGTCAGCTAACTAGCCATTGCCACTCGAGGTCCTGTCTGTCAGACTTCCGAGAAGAGTTGACTCTTTTGTATTATAACATACCCAACAAACCACAGTGAATTTGCTTTTGTGGGACCCACAGCTACTGGGGGGCAACTGTACTCCACCATTTTATGTGAGGGATTCTAGCATCAGAGGATTTGGGTATCTCCCAGGGGTCCTGGAACCAATTTCCCATGAATATTGAGGGGTAACTGTAGTCCCTGAGTGGTGTGATTTGTAACACATGTTACTGAAGTGCTTGGAAATGCTTATTCTCTTAAAAAGATTAACTGCAGTGATCTTTGGCCTATCACAAAGTTGCCTAGAAAATTCTTTCATAACAGAAAAGAAGTTTCAGCTTGTTATAGGCTAAATTGTTATCAATTTCAAAGCAGCAAAGACCAAATTAGTATGTAATGCTAGATGTTACTTTATACCCAGGAGGCTTTGATGTCCAGGATGCAAATTAACAATGATTTATTTATCACAGCTATACACTGTGATTCTCTAAAAAATACAATGTTGACGATGTTTGTACTGATCCTAATGAGTAAAACATCCTTAGAGAAATTTCAAATTCCTCACACTCTGAGCTAGGTATCAGCTGATGCTCAGCTGAAGTTTTCACCCAGAGATGCAGTTTGAAGCTAATTTGGCACCTCACTCAGCTTTCTAGCAATCCTTATGTGAAAAAGAGAAGGAGAAAAAGAGGTGTTCATTGCAAAATCAGGATCAGACTTAATAAACTTTTGCCTTTTTGTTTTCTATGTAATCTAATTGAGATACACTCTTTTCCAGAGATTATTTTAGAGTGCACCCCACCTTGACTATAATATTAATATAAATAATAAGCTGTTCATGGGGTTCTCAAGGCAAGAATACTGAAGTGGCTTGCCATGCCCTTCTCCAGTGGACCACACTCTGTCAGACCTCTCCACCATGACCCGTCTGTCTTGGGTGGCCCCACACGGCATGGCTTAGTTTCATTGATGGCAGAAAGTGAAGAAGAACTAAAGAGCCTCTTGAAGAAAGTGAAAGAGGGGAGTGAAAAAGTTGGCTTAAAGCTCAACATTCAGAAAACTAAGCTCATGGCATCCAGTCCCATCACTTCATGGCAAATAGATGGGGAAACAGTGGAAACAATGGCTGACTTTATTTTTCTGGGCTCTAAGATCACTGCAGATGCTGATTGCAGTCATGAAATTAAAAGATGCTTATTCCTTGGAAGGAAACTTATGACCAACCTAGATAGCATTTTAAAAAGCAGAGACATTACTCTGTCAACAAAGGTCCATCTAGTCAAGGCTATGGTTTTTCCAGTAGTCATGTATGGATGTGAGAGTTGGACTATAAAGAAGGCTGAGCACCGAAGAATTGATGCTTTTGAACTGTGGTGTTGAAGACTCTTGAGAGTCCCTTGGACTGCAAGGAGATCTAACCAGTCCATCCTAAAGGAGATCAGTCCTGGGTGTTCATTGGAAGGACTGATGTTGAAGCTGAAACTCCAATACTTTGGCCACCTGATGTGAAGAGCTAACTCATTTGAAAAGACCCTGATGCTGGGAAAGATTGAGGGCAGAAGGAGAAGGGGGCGACAGAGGATGAGATGGTTGGATTGCATCACCAACTCAATGGACGTGAGTTTGGGTGGACTCCGGAAGTTGGTGATGGACAGGGAGGCCTGGCATGCTGCGGTTCATGGGGTCGCAAAGAGTCGGACATGACTGAGCGACTGAACTGATCTGAACTAATAAGCCCTTACAGATTTGTCTTTCTTCAGAGTTCTCATGTTTTCCTGTAAGTTATCTCATTAAAACTCAGCAAAATTACCATTAATCCCCACCACCTTCTCACTAAAGTCCTTTCCGTTTTCTAGCAAATGACAAGCACGCTTTCACCTTGCTCAATCCTCATCCACATGACTTAGTAGTTTGGTTTCACTAAGTAACGGTGCTTTGTGTATTTGTTTTTTCCTCCAAAGATAGATTTTAACCTTACAAAGATAGGATACTAAGACTCTTCCACAACTGCAGTTGCATTTTTAGAAAAAGCATTCTCTCTGTCTCAGGCTTTTCTGAATACCTTTCTTATTCTATACATGATAATTGGAGCAATGATTCTCAGTTCTAGCTGCATGTGAAAATCATCTGGGGAGATTTTTAAATGCATAGATGCTTGGACTTCATCCGATACCAAGTAAATCAAAATACCTAAGAGTAGGGGGTAGGAGTTGGTATTTTTAGTAGCTCCCAGGTGAACTGTGAGGTTCTTCCAGAGTTGAGAACCAGTGTATACAAGGGTCAATTAGGACTGCTTTGCTCACATCAATTGATCAAGATTTTTTGGAAAGATATCTAAGGGAACCCATGAGAATTTAATGTGTTAATAATAACGACCCTTTACATTTGCCTGGAGATTTTAACATTTTCTATTACTCTCACAGTTCATTTGCTATTTGTATAATTAATCAATATTTATGAAATATGTATCAGGGGCCATCCTAGGTGCTAGAACAAAAAAGATGAAGAAGACATGATCTTTGTCCTTCAGAGACACACAGACTAGTAAATGAAGTCAAACAAATACACTTCTAGACAAGTCACAGGTGCCATGTATAGAGTACAATGGAAGTCCTAAGAGAGTCATCTGGTATACCTAGGATGTTCAGGTAAGGACTCATCCAGGAGATTGCTCTTTCACTGAGTCTTGAAAAATGAGGAAGCAGTCTCCATGTGGAAGGTGGGGGCATTGAGAGAGGTTTCAGAAATTTTAGGCAGAGGGAGTAGAATAAACAAAGACACAGAAGTTATAAAACACATTCGTGTGTTTAGTTAATTAGGTAGAAGGAGAAGTGGAAAAAGAAATGAGGCTGGAGAGTTCACAGGGGACTTAAATTTCATACTAAAAAATATGAACCTTATCCTGTGACAAAAATCACATAAATTTATAAAAAAAATTTAGCACAACCTCTAATATATATTTGTTTATAATTTACCTTAATGAAATGCTATGCTAATATATTATAAAATATATGCCAAAGATAGAAAGTTTTTAATGGATAAGATTTAAAATAACCATACATGGGAGTTCTGATGCTGTCCTCCTTCACTCTAGTGAATCACCTTGCACATCCCTGGAGCATGTATCCCCCACTTTGGGACACTACCACAGACACGTCGAGTCAGTGAAGTGATTTAATCCATACCTCACAGAACCTGTGAGGAAGCAAAAGTGAGGAAACTAAGCCCCAGAGACAGAGTGAGCTGTGGAGGTCATGCAGCTCATTATAGCGTGGGGAGCCCAGAGACTCACGACTCGGCCCCAGGCCATTGTTCCTTCTACTGCCTCACGTCAACTCCCTTGAGCTGTACTCCTCACCACAAAGTCAGGAAGCTTTGGATGAGATGCAGCTGTGTCTTCAATTATGTGATCCTTCCTTCTCTTACCAGAATGTGAGAGAGATTCTGACAAAGAGATCATAAAACATCATGGAGATGAATATGAATCAGGACCACTATATTGAGATCTAGGAGGGGAGTCATTTATCTGAAATGAATAAGGAATGTATTCATCTTAGTTAACAGAGAGCTACCATGTACATGTAAGAACGAGTCATCAATTTTTAAAGAAGGCAATATCGCTTAGCAGACAGAGAGAACACTGGCTTTGGAGTCAGGGGACCTGAATTTGAATCCTAGCTCTGCCACTTAATACGTTTTGTATGAACTTTGGCAACTTACTTAAGCTGACTCACCAGTGAAGCCAGGCTGGATAATTTTCCCAATGAGACTATGTGAATACTAAATAAACTCTCAGTAGATGTCCATTTTCCTCCCACTCCTCAACAGCTAAAACTGGACTGAACACAATTTCATCTTCCTTGGATCATGTGCAAGGTAGGAATTTCTATTAAATCATTATTGTAAATTAAAGGAAGGCTTGCTTCTTGTTGGAAAAAGTGTTTTTTTTTTTCTTTATTTAATAATAGCTATCATTTATTAAATGTCTACTAGGAGCCTAGGGTTTTATTAGCTAGTATACATATATTTTATTTAATTCTTACATTTGTGGCAAGTTATTATTGTCTTTATTTTATAAATGAAGTTATTTGGTAGAGAGTCTCCACCTAGAATCTATCCTTATTGGTCCCACATCTGTGGCTTAGCTGGTAAAAAATTCGCCTGCAATGCGGGAGACCAGGGTTCAGTCCCTGAGTTGGGAAGATCCCCTGGAGAAGGGAAAGGCTACCCACTCCAGTATTCTGGCCTAGAGAATTCCATGGACTGTATAGTCCATGGCGTCACAAAGAGTGGGATACAACTGAGTGGCTTTCACTTTCACTTCTCCTTGAATTATTACTTTAGGTTAAAGGGTATGAATCTAAAACTTCATTTCAAAAACTCTTTCACTGAACTCTAGCTTCTTAAGATATAAGTGCTTATTCCAGAGTTAAGACTGTCTACCATGCCTGCATCTGAGAAGATCAAAGCAACATTTTAGCATTATTAAAGATTCCTTCAGGAATTGAAGGTTCCTGCAGGAAGGAAATCTATTTTTATTTACTCTAATTTTTTTTTAATGTATTGGACCATGGAAATCCTTCTGGTTTCCAGGAATACATATTAACTTCACCCATGAAAAGATATTCAGGAACCATTAATTTAGGAGATGCTTATCTAAAGAAGCTGTAAGATTTGTTCCATTTGATATGCTGTTTGGTATTATCAGAAAGACAAAAACAGATGAAATATTGTTTTCCCAACCCTTTGAAAGATTTAGTAGGTACAGGACAGGGAAGATTATACAGGTCTTTTCTGTAGCAATAGTTCCATAGAGATAAGCCTTTAGTCTCCACTGCTTGCTGCTTATCCACTCCAGTCCCTTTCACAAACAAAATTTGTTTTGGAAAGACAAAATTAAAGATATTATAGTTCTGAGCATCCTGGAAATATACCATCCTATTCAGGGGGAGCTTATCAGAACAGAAAGAATGACTGTACTGCATATCAAACAACTCATGGGAGAAAACATCTCTCTTCTTATACAAGTGGCTATGACTAAAGAAAGCTTGCTCCTCATAAAGAATTCTCAGAGGTGAAGCTGCAGGGCTGATTGATGAGTGCTGCCTACCTGAATAGGGAAAATGCAAAGAGGAGCTGCACACAAAACAGGAAGAGCACAGTGTGCTAATCTGCAATTCCCTATGGCCCCCTGCTGGGGTCTGGAGGCTGCAGGAAAAGGACAAGACCGTGGGGAGAATGCAGAGAGGTGGGAGGGGGTTGCAGCCATCGAACACCAGGCTGAGGCTGATGTGTTTATTCTACTAGTGGACTGAGCTCTGTCAGACAGATGCTGAACACAACATAGATTTAGAACTTGTGAAGATCAGGGGCACAGGTATGTCCCTTTCCAGTAATGAACAGAAGGCTTTATGAAAGTGTAATCTAGGGCCCCAATTTCTCTGAGAGAAGTGCCTCCTTAATGTTTTCCTTAAAGAAATAAATATTTTGGTTTAGAATGCTGAGACGCCAATCAGGGAACAGGGAAGTTAAGCTTAAACAGAGCAAATACAGTGATGAAGCACAGGATTGAAAGTCACTCTTCTTTACTATCACACATAAAATTTGTCCAGGAAATATTTGACAACATAATAAGGTGAGTTTCAGTCCTCTTTTTTTTCCCCCAGAAACAAAAGACATGGCTGTAATAGGCTATAAATATAATTTTTAAACAGTAATTCAGAGTATTCTATCTCAGGTTTTAAAGTTAACCTATCTGTGAAGTATAAAGCCACTATTTGATGAAGATGTTTTATCCCCAAATATAATCCTATTAGAAAACAAGAGAAAGGAATCTCTACTAAGTTGCTGCTTTGTATTTACCCAAAACCTCAAATTTGGTTATTTTTGCCTCTTCATCATTCTCATCTGAAGAAGTCATTTTGTTTTAATACTAAATAAAACTTTCAGGTCCTAAATAATGATATTTTCCCCCTTTGGCCAGTGACCAGAGGCCCTCAGGTTTCTCTAGTTTTAAAGATCAACTTTAGTTATGTTCAAAACAGCTTGAGTTTGAAAGATATTGTTGATTGGGCTCTATGAAGTATAAGAGGAGATGTTAAACAGAGCATTCATCAACAACTCAAGTCACCAGTGTCCATGATGGACAGAATCAGGTTGACTTCACTTCCCAGGGTAGGAGAATACCCTAACAACTCTGATTATCCTCAGGCTATTTGCTCCTGGTGCCTTAAAAGCCATTCCTCAAATGTCATTTGCTGTCACTGTCATTTTCTGCCAGAGATGCCAGCATGGTAACTTCTGAATTGTCCCACTAGTTTAATATATGTATATTATATATATATAAATCATGAAGAAAAACATGAGTGCCCAAATTTACACATCATTTTTTATAATAGCTTTATTGAGTTGTAACTCACATAAAAATTCATTAAAACTTAATTCATAAAATTAAATTTTTATTTTAAAATGAATTTTAACATTCATTAAAAATTCATAAAAACTCACCATTAAATTCGTTCTTCTAAAGAATACAATTCTGTGGTTTTTTTGTGTATTCATGGAATTGTGTAACCATCACCACTATCTAATTTTCTAATGCTTTCACCATCCCAGAAAGGAACATCAGGCCCATTGACAATCACTCCCTGTTCCTCTCTCTCTGCCCTGTATACTGGAAATTTCTTATAAATAGAATCATACAACATGTCATCTTTTTAATCCATTTCTTTCATTTAGCATTATATTTTCAAAGTTCATGCAAGTTGTAGCATGTATAAGTGCTTCAGTCCCTTTTATTCACAAATTTTTATTCCATTGTATGCATATAATACATTTTATTTATCTATTCATCAGTTGATTAATATTTAGATTGCTTCCACTTTGGGGCTACTATGAATACTGCTATGACTCTTTATGCACAATTTTTGTATAGATATGTTTTCAGTTCTCTCGAGTATATACCTAAGAGTTGAACTGCCAGATCATATGGTAAATTTAATTTAATTTTTTGAGGAACTGCCAAACTATTTTCCAAAGAGGCTATACCATTTTAAACTCCCATCAGTAATGTATGAGGATTAAAATTTCCCCATATTTTTGCCAACACTTGCTATCATCTGTCTTCTTTATTTTAGTCATTGGCAACCCACTCCAGTATTCTTGCCTGGAAAATCCCATGGACGGAGGAGCCTGGTAGGCTGCAGTCCATGTGGTCGTGAAGAGTTGGACACTCCTGAGCGACTTCACTTTCACTTTTCACTTTCATGCATTGGAGAAGGAAATGGCAACCCACTCCAGTGTTCTTGCCTGGATAATCCCAGGGGCGGGGGGGCCTGGTGGGCTGCCGTCTATGGGGTCGCACAGAGTCGGACACGACTGAAGTGACTTAGCAGCAGTAGTAGCAGTAGGTGTGAAGTACTGTTTCATTGTGTTTTTTATTTGAAAACCAAATCCCTAATGATTAATGAGGTTGAGCGTCTTTTCATGTGTTTATTAGTCATTTGTATGTCTTCATTTAAGAAACATCTATTCAGATCCTCTGTTCGTTTTTCACTTGGGTTGGCTTTTTTGTTATTGAGTGGTAACAGTTAATTATATATTCTGAATAGAAGTCTCTTATCAGACATATGAAAAAATATTTTCTACATTTTTGTGGATTGACTTTCATTTTCTTGATGAAGTCCTTTGAAGCACACACGTTTTTAATTTTATGAAGTTTAATTTATTTATTTTTTTCATTTGTCCCTTGTGCTTTTGTCATATCCAAGAACCCGTTGCCAAATTCAGTGTCATGATGATTTAGTCCTGTGTTTTCTGAAGAGTTTTGCAGTATTAGCTCTTTCATATAGGTTACTAGAAATGTAGGTTCAGTTTCATTTCCAGAGTTAGCTCATTCATTTTGAATTAATTTTTGTATATCATGTGAGATAGGAGTCCAAGTTCATTCTTTTGAATGTGAATATCCAGTTGTCCCAGACCCGTTTGTTGAGGAACCTCTTTTCTCTTCCATTGGACAGTCTTGACACCCTTTTTGAAAATCTGTTGACCATGTAAGACTTTGTTTCTGGGCTCTCTCTTCTATTCCATTGATCTATATTTCTATCCTTATGCAGTACTGCACTATCTTAATTACTGTAGCTTTATAGTAAGTTTTGAAATCAGGAAATGTGAATTCTCCAACTTTGTTCTTCATATTCAAAAGTTTTGAGTTTTTTTTTTTTAACTTTCCTCAGTCCTCTGCATTTCCACGTGAATTTTAGGATCAGCTAGTCAATTTTTACAAATAAAGGCAGCTGAGATTTTGATAAGGATTGTACTGAATCTGTTGATCAATTTGGGGAGTATCGCCATCTTAACACAATCAAGTCTTCTGATAAATGAACAAGAGTTGTCTTCCCATTTATTTAGGTCTCCTTTAATTTCTTTCAATGATGCTTTGCAGTTTTCAGTATACAAGTCTTTCATCTCTTTTAAAAAATTATTTCCTCAGTATTTTCTTCTTCTCGATGCTATTGTGTAAAGAATTGCCTCTTAATTTCATTTCTGAATTGGTCATTGATAATATATAGAAATACAAGTTTATTCCCTTCTTTCAGGCAGATTTGCTGAATTTGTTGATTAGCTCCAGGTGTATATGTGTTTGTGTGTGTGTTCCTTAGGATTTTCTACACACACAACCGTAAAATTTGCAAAAAGAGATCATTTTACTTCTTCTTTTTCCATCTATATGCCTTTTTTCCTTGTCTAATTTTCCTGCCTTGCAGTATAATATTTAATAGAAGTGACAAAAGCAGACATCCTTGTCTTGTTCATGACTTTAAGGAGACAACATGCAGACTTTCACCATTATGATTTTAGCTGTGCAGTTTGGGTATATGGTTGACTTTTATCTAGATTTTCTAGTTTGTCAAGTGATTTTTGTCAAGAAGGAATGTTATACTGTGTCAAATGCTTTTTCTCCATCCATTAAGATAATCATGTCATTTTTACCCTCTAATTTTAATATAATATATAATGAATGTAATATAGTAATATTACATTGACTAAAGATTGTATACTGAGCAATCACGTCATTTTTGTCCCTTAATCTATTAATATAAGTATTACATTGATTGAACCTTATATGTTGAACAATCTTGCATTCCTAGGGTATGTTCCATTTGTTCATGATGTATAATTCTCTTAAAATGTCAAAAGATTCAGCTTGCTAGTGTTTTCTTGAGAATTTTTGCATATATATTCTTAAGAGATACTGATCTGTAGTTTGTGGTTTGTCTCATTTTGGTATCAGGGAAATACTGGCCTCAGAAGTAATTTGGAAGCATTCTCTCCTCTTCTATTTTTGAAAGAGCATCTGTTTGGTGTTATTGATAAACATTTGTTAAAATTCACCAGTGAAGCCATTTTGGCCTAGACTTTTCCTTCTGGGAAGTTTTATTATTATTATTTTTACTAATCTAATCTAATCTCTATTCTTACTATACTCATTTTAAATTATTTTTGCATCCATTTAATCTAGATTATTTAATTTGTTGCCATACAGTTGTTCATAGAATTTGTTCATGATAGTTTTTTATTTCCATTAGATTATTGTTCCCTCTTTCATTCCTAGTTTGGTAACTTCAATATTCTCTCTTTTTTTTTCTTGGTAAGTTTACTCTACATAAATATTTGTCAGTTTTCTCATTCTTTTCTAAGAATGAACTTTTGGCTTTTCAAATTTTCTCTATTGTTTTACCATTCTCTATATCTTTTGTTTTTACTCTAATACTCATTGTTTCCATTCTTCTTACTGCTTTGTGTTTGCTTTGCTTTGCTTTTCCTAGTATCTTCAGGTGGAAGTTTAGGTTATTAATGTGACATCTTTCTTTTTTGATGTAGATATTTATAGCTATGAATTTTTCTTTAATAACTGTTTTGACTATATCTTACAGACTTCATTATGATAGATCTTCATTTTCATTATCTCAAAGTATTATCTAATTTCTCTTGTGGTGTTATTCTTTGACCCGTTGGTTATTTAGGGATGCACTATTTAATGTATCTGTACTTTCAAATCTTCCAAAAATTCTCCTGTTGTTGATTTCTAATTTCAGTCCATATGGTCAGAGAATATACTTTGTAGAATTTAAATCCTTAATTTATTAACATTTGATCTATCCTGGATAAATATTCCATATGCAATTGGTATATGTGGAATTTAGAAAAATGGTAACAATGACCCTATATGTGAGACAGCAAAAGAGACACAGATATAAAGAAAAGACTTTTGGACTCTGGGGGAGAAGGCACGGGTGGGATGATTTGAGAGAATAGCATTGAAACATCTGTACTACCATATGTGAAATAGATCGGCAGTCCAGGTTTGATGCATGAAACAGGGTGCTCAGGGCTGGTGCATTGGGATGACCCTGAGGGATGGGATGGGGAGGGAGGTGGGAAGGGGGTTCACATATACACTCATGGCTGATTCATGTCAACATATGGCAGAAACCACTACAATATTGTGACGTAATTAGCTTCCAATTAAAATAAATAAATTTTTTTAAAAAGCAAAAAAACCAAAATATCCCATATGCAATTGGGAAGAATTTTTATTCTGTTATTGTTGGGTGAAGTGTTCTATAGACATTATGTTTAGTTGGTTTGTAGTGTTGTTCAAGTCTCCTATTTTCCTTATTGATTTTGTGTACTTGTCCTTTTGATTATTCAAAGTGGGGAATTGATGTTTCCAACTATTAATATTATTCAATCCTTTCATTTTTGCTTTGCGAATTTTAGGACTCTTGTTAAATACCTCCATATTTATAATTTTATGTCTTCCTCATGGATTGACCCATTTATCATTATAAAATTCCCTCCTTTGTCTCTAGTAACAATCTTTGTCCAAAAGCCTATTTTGTCTGATTGCTATTGCAGGTCTCCTTTGGTTACTATTTGCATGGTGTATCTTTTTCCAGCCTTTTACTTTCAACCAATTTGTATGTTTGAATTTAAGGTGTGTCTCCCATTAGGCAGAGTTTAGTTAGATCATGTTTTATAACTCTATCATGCCACTTTCTGTCTTCTGTTTGTAGTATTAAGTCCTTTCATATTTACTGAAATTACTCATAAGATCAGATTTTTATTGGTCATTTTGCTATTAATATTTGTTTTCTATGTGCCTCGTGCCTTTTTGTTCCTTTATTCCTTGATTACTGCCTCCTTATATGTTAAATAGATATTTTCTAGTATACCTTTTTAATTCTCTTGTGTGCTTTTACTATATTTTTAAACTTATGATTTTAGTGTTTGCCCTAAGGATTACAATTAACATCTTAACTGAAAACAATCTAGTTCGGATTAATACTAATTTATGTTCACTTATATATAAAACTTTGCACTAATATAGCTCCATTCCTGCTCTCCTCCTTTGTGTTGTTACTGTCGTGCTAATTAGACTTCATAATTATAAACCCATCAACATAATTGTGTAATTATTGCTCTATGCAGCTGTCTTTTAAATAAGACTGAAGAAGAAAATAGTTACAAGAAAAAAATTTTTTAATATATTTAACTGTCTTTTATTTTTATAAATATAGTTACCTTTACTGGTGCTCTTTATTTCTTCACGTGGATTTGAGTTACAGTCTAGCGTGCTTTAGTTTCATCCCAAAGATCACCCTGTACTGTTTATTGTAGGACAGGTCTCCCAATGATGGATTCTAATAATGTCTTAATTTATCCTTTGTTTTTTGAAGGATAGTTTTGCTGAATATAAAATTTTTGGTTGATAGTCTTCTTTCAGCATTTTGATTATCTCTTCAATTGCATTCTAGATACTAGCTTTTTGATAAGAAGCTGCTAATCTTCTTAAGGATCACTGGAACCTGATGGGTCACCTATCTCTTATTATTTTTAAGATTCTCTTTCTGTCTTTGGACAGTGTGACTATGGTCTGTCAAGGTGTGGATCTCTTTAACTTTGTCCTACTTGCTTTTATTGGACTTCTTAGAACTGCAGATTAATTTTTTTCATCAAAACTGGGAAGTTTCTAGCCATTATTTCTTTATGCCCCTTTCACTTTTTTCTCTCTTCTTAGATTCTCATTGTACATATGTGGATATGATGGTGATTTAGTTGCTAAGTCATGTCTAACTCTTGTATCCGTGGACAAGGAGCTTGCCAGGCTCCTCTGTCTATGGGATTTCCCAGGCAAGAATTCTGGAGTGGGTTGCCACTTCTTCTCCAGGGAATCTTCCCGACCCAGGGATCAAACCCACATCTCTTGCATGGCAGGCGGATTCTTCACCACTGAGCCACCAGGGAAGCCCCTCTATGTTGTATCCTTGATAGCTTTCCACAAGTCTCTGACATTCTGTTTATTTTCTTCATTCTTCTTTTCCTTCTGTTTCTGAAACTTATTAATCTCAATTGACTTATATGCAAGTTCATTTATTATTTATTCTGTTAAGTCTTCCCTCAGTGATTTTTCAGTTCAATTATTCTGCTGCTTAACTCCAAAATAACTATTTTTAATAGTTTCTAGCTCTTTATTGATGTTCTATATTTGATGATATATTATTTTCATATTTTCTTTTAATTCTCTAGACATTTCTTTTAATTCTCTATAGTGGGTTATTTAAAAATCTTGTCTATTAATTCCAACATCCAGGGAAATTTTCTATTGAATGCTTTTCTTGCTGTTTATGGGCCATGTGTTTCTTTGTATTTGCATGTATCTTAAGTTTTTGTTGAACTCTACACATTTTAAATAATATAATATAGCACTCTGGAAATCAGATGACTCGTTAGAGTTTGTTGTGATGCTGTTTGTTGCTGCTGCTTATTTAGTGTTTTTCCTGGACTAATTATGTAACTGTATATTCTCTGTTAGAGCAACCACAGATATCTATGCTCAGTTAGCTGAGTAGTCAGCTAATTATTAGACAGAGATTTCCTTAAATGCTTTGAAACTTAGCCATCACCCAAAGTGCTGTGGGGGTATATTGGGGCATGCCTTTAATGTTTTATCAGGCAGTTTGCAATTCTACCTTATCCTTAATACCTTGCTTGTACGTAGCCTCAAAGTCAGCCAGAGGGGGAAGATTAAGTCTTTCCCAGTCTTTCCTAAGTATGTACACAGCCCTGTACATGTGCATGGCCTTCTACATTACCAGGAACATGTCAGAGCTTTTCAAAGCTTCCTATGGACATTTCATTCTCCAGTTTTTCCTGTAAAGTTTTTGCTCATCCTCTGTTTAGCCCTAACTAACATTACTGCTCCTGGCAGCTGTGATATTAAACAATTGCTGCTGACTGCTTCAGCAAATGTCCTGGGATATGGTATTTATTATAATAAATTTAATAACAAATTTTGATGGAAGGAATTCATTCAGTGCAAGGAATCTGAGAAGGAGATGACATAAGAGCCACACATGATTTATGAGCTGTAATTTGCTACATGGAGTAGGAGAGCAGGCATTGAAGCAAAGAAGGAATCCCTAGAGCCCACAAAATATTGAGATCTGGTAGTGCAGCGTGACTAACGCCCAGGAAGAATTTATGCCTGGAAAGAGAACATGGAGTAAGACAGTGAGGGACTTAAGCTAAGGAAGGCATGGACTATGGAAGACTAAGAAACTGAACGTTTAGTTCTTTAGGTAACAGACAGCCATAGAAACTTCCTAAGACGAGAATTTGTCATTTATGAATAAAATATCAGGATTAAGTTATATTTTAAGCATGATTTTTATGTAGCCTGAAGATAGATTTTTATTTCTCCTTTTATATACCCCAATCTCACCATCAGTATTTTCTTCCACTTCATTATAAACCAATTAGCTTCATATTGTCACTATTAACAATAATAGCTGTTAATGCCTCCTCAAGACAAATGGTGGACACAGAACTCTTTAAGAAATGTCCTCTTTCTGTTATTATGCAGAAAGATCATGTGGGAAGTTCTACATTATGCCGTTCTGCTGTAGTTCATTATTCTTAACAAAGAACATGTCAGTTGCACATAATAGAATCGTATTTTGTGTGTTATAGGTCACTTTGGTTTGGAGAATTGTTAAGCAATCACTTTTTTTGTCTCCTTATCCCATCTGGACTTTGAATATTAAAATTTTTGGAACAGACTCAGTATTGGCATTAGCAAATAATGTACTTAGCATTCCTACTCTTTGAACTATGGAAATGTCTGCAGTATTATTTGATAATCTCTTTCAAAATACTGAAATACTGTTTCAGTTGGTGGGGGTGGGGGGGTTAATTTCCCTATGTGGTGGAGGCAATTTAGTGAATTGATTAAGAGACAAAAGGAACCATCCTTAATTCTGAATTGCTTTCCAAAAGCCCTAAAAGCCCTCTTACGGAAGGAAATTTTCTTCAGAAACCATTAGACAATCTAGGATTTCACAGAGGGATTGCGTGACCTCAGAATAAAACTAACTGTAACAATTTCACATCTGTGTCCCTTAAGGCAGTGTGTTTTTCTTTGGGTTGCTGGTGCCCAAGAACAAGGTAAAAGTAATCCATGTGAAAGTGAAAGTGAAAGTCGCTCAGTCGTGTCCGACTCTTTGCGACCCCGTGGGCTGTACAGTCCATGGAATTCTCCAGGCCAGAATACTGGAGTGGGTAGCCTTTCCCTTCTCCAGGGGATCTTCCCAACCCAGGGATTGAACCCAGGTCTCCCGCATTGCAGGCAGATTCTTTAGCTGCTGAGCCACAAGGGAAACCCAAAAAGTAATCCATAGTGAGCAAAATAGGAAGGAGGGACTGGGAGCTGGCTTGAGAGAACCCACTTAGGCTTCCTAAAGTCAAATATACAAAAAAAAACAAAACAAAAAACCCACTTGGAATTAGTGTGTATGTTCAAAAGTAAATACAATTGTTTTGTATAGAAGAGAATAGAGAAGGAAAGAGAAATAGAACCCAATGAGGAAAAAATATATATATATTTAAAACCTCAGGACTTCCCTGATAGTCCAGCAGTTAAGAAGTTAGGAGGTTCCTTGCTTCCCCTGCAGGGAACATGGGTTCTATCCCTGATCAGGAAACTAAGATCCCAAATGCTGTGCAGCACAGCAAAAATAAATAAAAAACTTTAAAAAGACACATTAAAAATACGTATTATCTACCTTATTGAGAAATAAATGACAATGGGAAAAAGACACTTCTTTTAGACACTGAAAGGTTATTCTCTGGAAATGTGTGGAAAATAGCAACATGGAAGGAATATTGGTGCCTTTAATATTGAAACTGTGTTGCAGGCCTTTCTGTGAAGCTGGGGGCTGTATGCAGTGTCAACCCTGCAGCGATGACTCCCTGATTTTGTTAGAGCCCTGCTGCCCCCCTGTCTCCTGTCCTGAGGGAAGAATGGGGGAAGTAGGGAGAATCCAGGCAGACATGGCAGCAGCTAAGCCTGGTGCCCACCTTGCCTTATTCCCTACGTGCTTTCAAACACATTGCTTACTTGCAGCCCAAGTGGGAATTGAACAAAAAGGCAAAGCACATATCTATTTTTAATGAATGAAGAAATAAATGACTCCTTTTTTGTCCCCCAAAGATACTAAGAACAAAAAAGGAGGAGAAAAGGGCATTAAAAAGAAAACAAATGCCTCTGATAAAATAGGGAAGATGAAAGGTGAGAAATGGCCATTATTTAGGGAACTACATGATAACTGTATTGGACTCTACTTCCTGATAAAGAAACCAAGCCCTACTTTCCCTCCATTGGCAAGGGTAGGTAGGGGATTTTTTTCCCTTCAAATATTAGTCAGTGGCTGGGAGCAGTAATAAGGTGATCAGCAGCCGTTGAATATTTACCTAAAAGTGGTTTCTAGACTTTCACTCTACATTTATAGCATGTCTACTATATTCAAGTAGGAAATACTTTTTTTTCATTTATATTTGAGTTGCAGAATAAAAATCACTGAAACTAAACCTTCAAGAAATGTTGGATTTATCAACTACATTTTCTGTAACAGGCAAACTAAAGCCTCTCTTCATCTACTAGTAGCTCATCCTTTGGTATTGAAGCTCCTCCTAGACATTGAGGAACTCCCAAGGAACCTATTGTGTATAATAAGAACTACCATGTTTTTCCAGGAATTTCTAAGAAAATTGTATTTTTACAAAAAAACTCCAAAAATCAGAACTTCAGTGTGTATGCAACAACATTCATGTTAAGGTCTTGAGAGAACTGTATCAATTTAATTCCTTTTTTATGCAGTGACATTTATACTAACTTTAATAATGAAGTACATAGAATCAATGTACAGGGAGCAAGAGTTTACATTGTCAAAGGAAAGCCTGCAATAAGTGACAGCTATGAACCTGGGATCAAAAAACCCTCACTAAAAAGCATATAGATTCCATTATATTCCGAGTGTGAGAGGAATAAAAGGTTAAAGGTACTTAGAAGGTCAAGATGTGTGTATTTTAAAGTTGCACAAAGATACCTCTTGGGGTATGGTATTATTAAATATTAACATCACAAAATAAAAGTGCAGAAAACTCTAAATAATGAAAAATACAGTTCTTAAGCATAAATGCCCCTGGAGGGTAGATGCACCAGCACCACGCAATGGCAGAGTAATTCTCAATGTACGGAAAGAAAAGACTGACTGAATCATTGTTTCTTTCTTGATATCTTTTTTTGGTAATTAATTTATTTAAATTGAAGGCTAATTACTTTACAATACTGTAATGGTTTTGCCATACATTGACGTGAATCAGCCATGGGTGTACATGTGTCCCCCATCCTGAACCCCCCCTCCCATCTCCCTCCCCATCCCATCCCTCAGGGTCGTCCCAGTGCACTGGCCCTGAGCACCCTGTATCATGCATCAAACCTGGACTGGTGATCTATTTCACATATGGTAATATAGATGTTTCAATGCTATTCTCTCAAATCACCCCACCCTCACCTTCTCCCACAGAGTCCAAAAGTCTATTCTTTACATCTGTGTCTTTTCTGCTGTCTCACATATAAGGTCATCGTTACCATCTTTCTAAATTCCATATATACGCATTAATATACTGTATTGGTGTTTTTCGTTCTGACTTACTTTACTCTGTTTAATAGGCCCCAGTTTCATCCACCTCATTAGAACTGATTCAAATGCATTCCTTTTAATAGCTGAGTAATATTCCATTGTGTATAAAAATATGGAACACTTCACGAATTTGCATGTTGATATATTAAAGTAATAAAAATTTCAAGAGCAGACAGCCCTCACATTTGCTTGAGTTTACAGCAGAAAAATATTTTTGTGCTGCAGATATTGTTTCCTTTAAGATCCATTTTGAAAAGGAAAGAAATTTGGTTCAGAATGGAATTTATTAAACTCTAGAACTTCAAGCTCACTGAAAGAAAGGTTCCATGCTGCTGCTGCTAAGTCACTTCAGTCATGTCCGACTCTGTGCGACCCCATAGACAGAAGCCCACCAGGCTCCCCCGTCCCTGGGATTCTCCAGGCAAGAACACTGGAGTGGGTTGCCATTTCCTTCTCCAATGTGTGAAAGTGAAAAGTGAAAGTGAAGTCGCTCAGTCGTGTCCGACCCTTAGCGACCCCACGGACTGCAGCCTACCAGGCTCCTCCATCCATGGGATTTTCTAGGCAAGAGTACTGGAGTGGCTTGCCATTGCCTTCTCCAAAAGGTTCCATACTCAATGTCAAAAAGATCCTTTCAAATTAATCTTTATAGATGTACATACTCCTCATTTACAATCACTTTCCTCAAATTAACTTCGAGAGTGAGCATATTCAGTAGACTCAGCCAAAGCATATCAAAGCAGGCAAATGGGTCACATCAGGGGGTCATCTACTAACCTTTTTATCTCACCCTGCACTCTCTACTTTTTGAGTTGAATGGTAGAATATGCAGGCATGGCACAGTGAGAATCAGGTCATGTTCCTCATAACATTAAAAGGTTCCTAAACATCAAGCATTTGCCTTAAAACCTCATTAGACTACAGCAATAATTGACAGAACCTATAGAAAGTACAGTGAACTACTTGAAGGAATAGTATAACATTACAGTAACGTGACTAGTAAGATGAATCCCAGATGGAAAAACAGTGGCAAAGCAAAGACGAAAATCACTGAATGAATTCAAGAGATCTAAACGGTTTCTTCGGGCTTCCCAGGTGGCTCAGTGGTAAAGAATCCACCTGCCAATGCAGAAGACTCAGGTCTGATCCCTGGGTTAGGAAGATCCCCTCTAGAAGGGAATGGCAACCCGCTCCAATATTCTTGCCTGAGAAATCCCATGGACAGAGGAGCCTGGTGGGCTATAGTCCATGGAGTCGCAAAAGAGTTGACTATGAATTAGCAACAAAACAACAACAAAGATAGTTCTGTCAACCCACTATCACAGAAAAAACATTGCAGGCCTCCCCCATCAGATAACTTTGCAGTTCTATCTGGACTTTGTGAGTTTGCTGAGGTCAAGAACTGTATTCGCTCAGTATTTGGGTTCATGAGGGCATATGGTATAAACTCTGACATACGGTAAATGTTTCCTAAATGTTTGTTGAGGAATGGAAGCACAAAGCGAGAGAAGGCAGAGGAAAGAAAGAAGGAGGGAGAGGTAAAGGGAATGAAAAAAGGAGGAAAGAAAGAGAAAGAATGGATGGCAGGGGAAGGAAGGAAGAAATGCTTTTAACAAGTCCTAGTAATTGTTTTTTGTCTCCTTGGAATAGGCAAGTACATTATATATACGTCCAAGATCTTGTTTGAAAATTGAAGTTTGTATTAACTTACTGCCATCCACAGCTTCTACTAGCAGCTAAAATTGCTCTTTAACTCTTGTGGAATGTAATTACCTTAGCACCTAGTAAAGCAGTAGACTTTCAGGTATAAGGAAAGCATTGAGATTGATGGTTTGAAGATAGACTTCTAAGGAGAGTTCATTGCAAGTCAGTCGACTGTTTCTGGCTGCAAGCAGTTGATGAAGTAAGTGAACACAGTACTTAAGTGTTCTCTGTGCTCAGTAATACTCATGGCTTTTTGGAGTAGGTACCTCTCCACACTCATCAAATAACAGCCCCAACAGCTGGCAGAGTTTTATTCAGATCTAGAAGTCCAGTCTTTGAAACACATATGAAAGTGCCTTCTTCAAACAATCTGAGTGAACAGTGTGGTTGTATTCCTCTGTTCTCCAAGGTGTGAAACTTACAGAGAAACTAAAACCGAGCAGGTGGACACAGGCATGATGTATCTCACTATGTTTCCCAGTACACATCATACTACGACTTTCATTCATCCATCTAGCACTTGGGCCAGGTTAGTGTACATGTTAAAAATTGTAAGTAAGTCACAGACCCAGGAGTATCAAATAAGAAACAGACTTAGTATAAACAAAAGATTGGTTAGAGGCAAAGCAAATGCTCTAAAATCTCTCTCTCTAACCCTGAGCATCTTCTGAAAACTGAACCCATCCAGTAAGTGTGAGCTGTTTTGGATAGTTTAGATAGAGTGACCTGAAGGCAAGGAATCAGAGATAACAGAAACGAGTTTGCATCAGGCTCTACTATAGATTAACTTTGTTACCATAGAAGAGTTCCTGGGCTCCCTGCAATTTAGTCACCTGTGAAATAATATTAATAGTAAAAATAGAAATTAATCTTTTTAAAAGATTCCTTTTATTGAAGTATACTTGATTTACAATATTGTGTTAGTTACTGGTGTACCAGAAAGATATTCCAGTTATACATATAAGTACATTAATTTTCATATTCTTTTCCATTATGATTTATCACAGGATATTGAATATACTTCCCTGGGTTATAAAGTAGAATCTTATTGTTTATCCATTCTCTATATAATAACTGGCATCTGCTAACCCCAAACCCCCAGTCCATCCTTACCCCCCCTTCCCCTTGGCAAGAAGTCTGTTTTCTATGTTTGTGAACCTGCTTCTATTTCAGAGATAAATTCATAGATATTAGATTATGCTTATGTGATATCATATGGTATTTGTTTCTCTTTCTGATTTACTTCACTTAGTATAAACATCTCTAGGTCCATTCATGTTGCTGCAAATGACGTTTCATTCTTTTTTGGCTGAGTAGTGTTCCATTGTGTATAGATACAACATCGTCTTTATCCATTCATCTGTTGATAGACGTTTAGGTTGCTTTCATGTCTTGGCTATTGTAAATAGTGCTGCAGTAAAAACTGGGGTGCATGTATCTTTTCAAATTATAGTTTTCTCCAGATATATGCCCAGGAATGGGGTTGCAGGGTCATACAGTACCTCAATTTTTAGTTTTTTAGGAAACTCCGTACTGTTTTCCCTAGTGACTGTGCCAGTTTACATTCCCACCAACAGTGTAGGAGGGTCCCCTTTTCTCTACATCCTTTCCAGCATATGTTATTCATAGACTTTTTATTAATGGCCATCCTGGTCAGTGTGAGGTAGTACTTCATTGTAGTTCTGATTTGCATCTCTCTAATAATTAGTGATGTTGGGCATCTTTTCATGTGCCTATTGACCTTCTGTATGTCTTCTTTGGAGAAATGTCTATTTAGGTCTTCTGCCCATTTTTCAACTGGGTTGTTTTTTGTTGTTGTTGTTGAGTTGTATGAGCTGTTTGCATATTTTGGAAATTAAGTGCTTTTCAGTTATGTCATTTGCAAATAGTTTCTCCCATTCCATAGGTTGTCTTTTTTGTTTTTTCTTTTTTTATGATTTTCTTTGCTGTACAAAGGGTTTCCCTGGTGACTCAGTGGTAAAGAATCTGCCTGCAATGTGGGAGACCTGGGTTCTATCCCTGGGTTGGAAAGATCCCCTGGAGAAGGGCATGGCAACCCACTCCAGTATTCTTGCCTGGAGAATTCCATGGACAGAGAAGCCTAGTGGGCTACAGTCCGTGGGGTAACAAAGAGTCAGGCACGACTGAGCGACTAACACTTTCACTTGCTATACAAAAATTTGTAAGTTTGATAAGGTCCCATTTGTTTATTTTTGCCTTTATTTCTATTGCCTTGGGAAACTGACCCAAGAAAATATTGGTAGAATTTATGTCAGAGAATGTTTTGTTTATGTTTTCTTCTAGGAATTTTATAGTGTCATGTCTTATATGTATTTAAGCCTATAAGCTATTTTGAGTTTATTTTTGTGCATACTGTGAGGCTGTGTTCTAGCTTCATTGATTTACATGCAACTGTCCAACCTAGAAACATACCTTTAAATCACTTATTTAACAAATTATTTACCATGCACATATTTAGAAAGCATGTCACTGTGTCAAATCCACACACACACACAAACAGCCTTGGTTTTGATCACCATATTCCTCAGTGCCTAGAACAGTGTCTGGCACTTTGGAGAGTCTTCGAAAAATACTGTTGAATGATATTATATAGTGGATTAGGAAGAACAGACTTCCTGAGCATGAAATTCAACTTCTCTACTGATCTGCATGACTCAGGGCAGGTTGTTCCACCTCTCTGTGCCATAGCTTTATCATCAATGAAGGGAGATGCTGGTAATAAGACTACTTCATTGATTTGGATGAGGATTAAATAAGTTACTGTACATGGACTGTGTGGAAGAGTGTCTGGCACTGTGCTCAAAATTCCAGTTGCTTTTAAAATGAAAAACGAAAACAAGGGAACTCAGCCTGGTGCTCTGTGACAACCTAGAGGAGTGAGATGGGGGAGGCTCACATGTATACTTATGGCTGATTCACATTGTCGTACAGCAGAAGCCAACACAACTTTGTAAAGCAATTATTCTCTTTAAAAAATGTTATTAATTACATACTAGTTATTATTAAGCAATAATCATCACTGTTGTTTTTATTATTATCCAGTTACTGGATTAGACACTAGGATATAAAAATAAGAGTTGTGGCCCCTATCCCCGATGAGTTTGCTCACTGGAGGATGCAACTGGTCAGCAAAGCTATCCATGCAATACAGATGTCAGTGCAACAACAGGTGACTGCAAGTAAAAGCAGGTACTTCACAACACAATTTGTGGAATCAGTGAGTACTCCCTAGAGAAAGTAGCACATGTCAACTCTGTTTCTAAAACTAAATCCTCTCTGCCTAATGGAAAAGAAGCCTGTGTGTGGTCATCAGAAATCATTGTCTGCCAGAGTTTCTGGGTGAATCACAGGACGTGTGTACAACTATTGTTCCCTTTCTCTTCCTTGATCTCCCCTCCTGTGATGTCGACTATATGAGGTCAGATAGGGTGCAGAAGACCTGCTTGGAAGGAGTCCTTCATGCCTCTACAGACTGAGCTTTAACACAGTGAGTTTCAAACTGTGTTTCATGAGTCCTGAGGACATACTTTGGGCACAACTCCCTCTAAATCACAGGAAAATCCAACTAAGAAAGGGTCTCCAGAACCCCCATTCTGCATGAACCATAAATATGGAAATTTGTATATGATGTCTTCAGAAAAAAGCACTCCACTGTGAAAGTTAAATTTTTTCAAGTTTAAAATCCCCTTCCTTACAGATTCTTCTAAGAAGCACCTTATCAGGGAGAACAAGGTTCCTTCTCCTGGGAAAGGCAAATGTTTGGGAAAAGGAAATTTTTAGAGGCTTCTAAACAAGGAGTATTCTCCTTGGCATATTTCCCAGCCTAAAAAGATATTTTCTTTTTAATGTAATGCTATGGGCAACAAAGTTCAGCTAATAAAAAATCAAATTTTGTGAATGGTGAAATATTACTAATTCTCCTGAAGTACTCATGATTTTTTCACTGCTTTTAAAATGGATCACATATTCCAGAGAATAAATGTTTACATAAACAAACTGTAGTTACTGTTTTATCTACATTAAGGGAAAAAAACATAGATCAATCCACTGAGTCTACTCCATTTATAATTGTATTGCATGTTCAGGTTTTTTTTACATCTTTGAAAGTTTGGAGATCCATTAAGTGATAAAGAATACCAAGATTTTCTACAACCCCTCGACACAAGCAAAATATGATACCTAATCTGAAGTACTCCAAAAGCCTGTCAAATGTAAATAGTTCTATCCTGTGTGGATCACGACAAACTGTGGAAAATTCTGAAAGAGATGGGAATACTAGACCACCTGACCTGCCTCTTGAGAAATCTGTATGCGGGTCAGGAAGCAATAATTAGCACTGGACATGGAACAACAGACTGGTTCCAAACCGGAAAAGGAGTACGTCAGGGCCGTATATTGTCACCCTGCTTATTTAACCTATATGCAGAGCACATCATGAGAAATGCTGGGTTTGATGAAGCACAAGCTGGAGTCAAAATTGCTGGGAGAAATATCAATAACCGCAGATATGCAGATGACACCACCTTTATGGCAGAAAGGGAAGAAGAACTAAAGAGCCTTTTGATGAAAGTGAAAGAAGAGAGTGAAAAAGTTGGCTTAAAGCTCAACATTCAGAAAACTAAGATCACGGCATTTGGTCCCATCATTTCATGGCAAATAGATGGGGAAACAGTGGAAACAGTGACAGACTTTATTTTGGGGACTCCAAAATCACTGCAGATGGTGATTGCAGCCAGGAAATTAAAAGACACTTACTCCTTGGAAGGAAAGTTATGACCAGCCTAGATAGTATATTAAAAAGCAGAGAGATTACTTTGCCAACAAAGGTCTGTCTAGTCAAGGCTATGGTTTTTCCTGTGGTCATGTATGGATGTGAGAGTTGGACTGTGAAGAAAGCTGAGCACCAAAGAATTGATGCTTTTGAACTGTGGTGCTGGAGAAGACTCTTGAGAGTCCCTTGGACTGCAATGAGATCCAACCAGTGCATCCTAAAGGAAGTCAGTCCTGGGTGTTCATTGGAAGGACTGATGCTAAAGCTGAAACTCCATTGGCCACCTCATGCAAGGAGCTGACTCATTTGAAAAGACCCTAATGCTGGAAAAGACTGAAGGCAGGAGGAGAAGGGGACGACAGAGGATGAGATGGCTGGATGGCATCACCAACTCGATGGACACGAGTTTGGGTGAACTCCGGGAGTTGGTGATGGCCAGGGAGGCCTGGCGTGCTGTGGTTCACGGGGTTGCAAAGAGTCAGACACGACTGAGCGACTGAACTGAACTGAACTGAAACATGGAAATATATCCTATTAATAAAAACCCATTTAACAAAACTACATTACATTTTAATTTTATTTATTAATACTTAGCACTGTTACCGGAGAAGGCAATGGCAAGCCACTTCAGTACTATTGCCTAGAAAATCCCATGGATGGAGGAGCCTGGTAGGCTGCTGTCCGTGGGGTCGCTAAGGGTCGGACATGACTGAGCAACTTCACTTTCACTTTTCACTTTCACACATTGGAGAAGGAAATGGCAACCCACTCCAGTGTTCTTGCCTGGAGAATCCCAGGGACAGGGGAGCCTGGTGGGCTTCCGTCTATGGGGTCACACACAGTCGGACACAACTGAAGTGACTTAGCAGCAGCAGCAGCAGCACTATTACCTGGAGAAGGCAATGACACCCCACTCCAGCACTCTTGCCTGGAAATGCCCATGGATGGAGCAGCCTGGAAGGCTACCGTCCATGGGGTCGCTAAGAGTTGGACTCGACTGAGCGACTTCACTTTCATGTTTCACTTTCATGCATTGGAGAGGGAGATGGCAACCCACTCCAGTGTTCTTGCCTGGAGAATCCCGGGGACGGGGGAGCCTGGTAGGAAACCATCTATGGGGTCACACAGAGTCGGACATGACTGAAGTGACTTAGCAGCAGCAGCAGCAGCACTATTACCTCCCAGATTATTCTAGTAATTTTAAAACATACAAGGAAAGAGAAATGGCATGTGTTGAACATGTACTATATATTGGGTTGACCAAAAAGATCATTCATGTTTTTCCATGTTATAGAAAAATCCAAACGAGCTTTTTAACCAAACCAATACTTGGCATTTTACATGTAGCAGCCCTTAGTGTGCAGTCATTTGTTGACTTGATGAATAAATCTTTACCATAATCCAGCTCTTTTATACTCTGAAGAAAACAGTTTCAGAGAAATTTCACAATGTTCCAGGTCTAATAAGAGTTAGCATTGAAACACCATTTGTTTGCCCAGAGGCCTGTTTCTATCCAATTTGAATCAGAGTAATTGGTACAATAAATACTGTATTACCTACCTATTATGGGTTCAAATGTGTCCCCCCGAATTCCTGTGTTGAAATATTAACCTCCAGTAGCTCAGAATGTGACTTTACTTGAAGATACGGACTTTACAGATATAATTGAATTACAATGTGGTAATTGGAGTGGGCCCTATTCCAAAATGACTGGTGTCCTTTTGTAAAAAGGGAAAGTTTATAGATGAACATGCACAGAGGGAGAATATTCTGTGAAACTTAAAGCAGAGATGGAGGTGATGCTGCTATAAACCAAGGCATGCCAAAGGTTGCCAGCAAAGCACTGGAAGCTAAGCAGAAAGCATGGATCAGGGCCCTCAGAAGGGGTGCACCTACACATCTTCATCTTGGATTTCTAAACTCCAAAACTGTGAGGCTGTAAATTTCTGTTGTTTAAACCACCCAGTTTGTGGCACTTTGTTATGTCAGCGCCAGCAAAGTAATACACCATTACTTTCTGGGAGTTGAGTGTTGTCTTAGTAGACTGCCTCCAATTCCTAAAGTTTCTCATGGGAACTCTAGAGTCTGGTCACTTTTCAGCCCCTACTCTCCTGTGGAACTTGGTGTCATGTCATATACACCAAGAACTGAGTTAGCAATATAGTGAACTACTTCACAAACCAGCTTCCTTCTGGTCAGCACACTTTGAAAAAGATCCAGTGAAAGTTTAAGTTGATGTGATCCTGGGTGCTGAATAAGGGCAAACTGAAAAAGAAGAGAGAAATGTTTCCCAAATGACAAAATGCTCTCTTTTTTTAAAGAAATCTAATTAAATAGTTTTGAAAGACAGGCAGTTGGAAAGTGAGTGTTGGGGTCTAGGAGTACAGGAGTACTGATTGTAAAGCAGTACAGATCCTGCTTAAGAACTGAGGCTTCCTGACCGTTTGAAAGAGTTCAAGTGTGTTAAATTGTTCTTATTGGGTAACCACGATTTCTGTTTAGAAAGAGAAGGTTCTATCCAGAGCACACAAATGGTGACGCCCCTGCCCTGGATCATATGCTTTCCTTGGCTGTATACTTCAGTGGTTCTGTGTGTGCTCCATTCATTGCACTGGTTATTGGAAGCCACTGATGGTTGACTCTACTGGAACAGTTAGAACCAGACATAGAACAACAGACTGGTTCAAAATTGGGAAAGGAGTACATCAATGCTGTGTATTGTCACCCTGTTTATTTAACTTATATACAGAGTTCAGTTCAGTACAGTCGCTCAGTCGTGTCCGACTCTCCGCGACCCCATAAATCACAGCACGCCAGGCCTCCCTGTCCATCACCAACTCCTGGAGTTCACTCAAACTCATGTCCACAGAGTCGGTGATGCCGTCCAGCCATCTCATTCTCTGTCGTCCCCTTCTTCTCCCACCCCCCAACCTTTCCCAGCATCAGAGTCTTTTCCAGTGAGTCAACTCGTCGCATGAGGTGGCCAAAGTATTGCAGTTTCAGCTTTAGCATCAGTCCTTCCAATGAACACCCAGGATCGATCTCCCTTACATCATGCAAAATGCTGGGCTGGATGAAGCACAAACTGGAATCAAGATTGCCAGGAGAAATATCAATAATCTCAGATATGCAGATGACACCACCCTTATGGCAGAAAGTGAAGAGGAACTAAGAGCCTCTTGATGAAAGTGAAAGAAGAGAGTGAAAAAGCTGGCTTAAAGCTCAACATTCAGAAAACGAAGATCATGATTTCTGGTCCCATCGCTTCATGGGAAATAGCAAAAATGTGGGGAAACAATGGAAACAGTAACAGACTTTATTTTCTTGGGCTTCAAAATCGCTGCAGATGGTGACTGCAGCCAGGAAATTAAAAGACACTTGCTCCTTGGAAGAAAAGCTAAGACAAACCTCAGTTCAGTTCAGTTCAGTCGCTCAGTCCTGTCCGACTCTTTGTGACCCCATGAATCACAGTACGCCAGGCCTCCCTGTCCATCACCAACTCCTGGAGTTCACCCAAACTCATGTCCATCGAGTTGGTGATGCCATCCAGCCATCTCATTCTCTGTCGTCCCCTTCTCCTCCCACCCCCAATCCTTCCTAGCATCAGACTCTTTTCCAGAGAGTCAACTCGTCGCATGAGGTGGCCAAAGTATTGGAGTTTCAGCTTTAGCATCAGTCCTTCCAATGAACGCGCAAGATTGATCTCCTTTAGAATGGACTGGTTGGATCTCCTTGCAGTCCAAGGGACTCTCAAGAGTCTTCTCCAGCACCACAGTTCAAAAGCATCAATTCTTCGGTGATCAGCTTTCTTCACAGTCCAACTCTCACATCCATACATGACCATGGGAAAAACCATAGCCTTGACTAGACAGATCTTTGTTGGCAAAGTAATGTCTCTGCTTTTTAATATGCTATCTAGGTTGGTCATAACTTTCCTTCCAAGGAGTAAGCATCTTTTAATTTCATGGCTGCAATCAGCATCTGCAGTGATTTTGAAGCCCAAAAATAAAGTCTGACACTGTTTCCACTGTTTCCCCATCTATTTCCCATGAAGTGATGGGACCAGATGCCATGATCTTCATTTTCTGAATGTTGAGCTTCAAGCCAAACTTTCCACTCTCCTCTTTCACTTTCATCAAGAGGCTTTTGAGTTCCTCTTCAGTTTCTGCCACAAGGGTGGTGTCATCTGCATATCTGAGGTTATCGATATTTCTCCCAGCAATCTTGATTCCAGTTTGTGCTTCTTCCAGCCCAGCGTTCCTCATGATGGACTCTGCATAGAAGTTAAATAAGCAGGGTGACAATATACAACCTTGACGTATTCCTTTTCCTATTTGGAACCAGTCTGTTGTTCCATGTCCAGTTCTAACTGTTGCTTCCTGACCTGCATACAGGTTTCTCAAGAGGCAGGTCAGGTGGTCTGGGATTCCCATCTCTTTCAGAATGTTCCACAGTTTATTGTGATCCACACAGTCAAAGGCTTTGCCCAGTCAACGAAGCAGAAATAGATGTTTTTCTGGAACTCTCTTGCTTTCTCCGTGATCCAGCGGATGTTGGCAATTTGATCTCTGGTGCCTCTGCCTTTTCTAAAACCTGCTTGAACATCTGGGAGTTCACGGTTCACACATTGCTGAAGCCTGGCTTGGGGAATTTTGAGCATGACTTTACTAGCGTGTGAGATGAGTGCAATTGTGCGGTAGTTTGAGCATTCTTTGGCATTGCCTTTCTTTGGGATTGGAATGAAGACTGACCTTTTCCACTCCTGTGGCTACTGCTGAGTTTTCCAAATTTGCTGGCATATTGAGTGCAGCACTTTCACAGCATCATCTTTCAGGATTTGAAATAAATCAATTGGAATTCCATCACCTCCACTAGCTTTGTTTGTAGTGATGCTCTCTAAGGCCCACTTGACTTCACATTCCAAGATGTCTGGCTCCAGGTGAGTGATCACGCCATCGTGATTAATTTCGTCGTGAAGATCTTTTTTGTACAAACCTAGACAGCATATTAAAATGCAGAGACATTATTTTGCCGACAAAGGTCTGCCTAGCCAAAGCTGTGGTTTTTCCAGTAGTGATGTATGGATGTGAGAATTGGACTGTAAAGAAAGCTGAATGCCAAAGAATTGATGCTTTTGAACTGTGGTGTTGGAGAAGACTCTTGAGAGTCCCTTGGACTGCAAGGAGATCCAACCAGTCCATTCTAAAGGAGATCAAACCTGAATATTCATTGGAAGGACTGACGCTGAAGCTGAAACTCCAACCCTTTGGCCACCTGATGCGAAGAGCTGACTCACTGGAAAAGACCCTGATGCTGGGAAAGATTGAAAGCAAGAGGAGAAGGGGATGCGACAGAGGATGAGATGGTTGAATGGCATCACCGACTCAATGGACATGAGCTTGAGTAAGCTTCAGGAGTTGGTGATGGACAGGAAAGCCTGGCACTCTGCAGTCCATGGGGTCACAAAGAGTCAGACATGACTGAGCGACTGAACTGAAATGCAGAGCAAGCACTAACACAGCTGAGATCTTTCTGGAACAGGATCACACAATTCTATTTTTTAATATTGTTCAAAATTTTCCTTGATAACATTCAAATACATCAAAATAAATTTTAAGGGAACAAGTGAGTTAAATGTAAAACAAAAACATTTTTTGAAACTAGGAGGAAATAAAAGAGTCAAGTATTTTCCTGGTCGAGAAAGGAGAAAAATGCTTTCTCAAGGAAAAAAAAAAGAAAAGATCAATAAATTTGACTATTTGACAAATATATAACTTCTGTGCCTCAAAAAAATCAAAAGGCAAACAACCAAGTAAGAGGACATATTTACAAAATACGTCAGTGGGCATTGGTCCTGTTATAAGAAGAGTTCTTAGAAATCAGAAAGAAAAATACTCATGCCCCAATAGATAAAATGGACAGAAGGCATGAACAAGCTCAGTTCACAAAAAGAAGAAATAAAAATGCCCCATGACATGTAAATATAATGCAAATAACTGAGAGATAAAAATTAAATTGGTTAATTGATCAAGTCTCAGTTTTGGCACAAGGGGCTAAAATAGACCATTTCATACACTACTTAAGAGAGTGAAAAATCAGTATGTGTACTCTCTTTCTGCAAAAAAAAAAAAAAAAGATTCATATTTGTCCCAGGAGATTTAAAATGTGCATACCCTTTGATCCAAGAATATGTTAAAGGAAGTAATAAAAAATTCTACAAATATTGGTGTAAAAGACATTCATTGTAGGATTTCTTATAACACAGAAAAGTGAAAAATGGTCTAATACGAGGAAGGTGGTTAAATAAATGGGCCCCCGTATCACAGTATACTCTGCTTCGATGTACTCTCTTTCTCGTACCAAACAGCATCTCATGCCCTGTTCTGTGTTCTCTGCGCTGCACAGCTTCTGCTTACTTAGGGCTTCTGCTTGCTCCTGGTCCCCCCTCGCCTCCTCTACTCTACAGCAGACACATTTTTTATTATCTCCTCAGCTTCTGTCTCCACAAACAAGTATCTGATTCTACCTCTACCTCCCAACATAAACTCCTATGGGAGAGACTCTCACTCATTTAGCTAATTTACTGCCTTCTCTGTGAAGATGAGGTCAGAAGGGCAGCAAGGAGAGGCAGTGGTGGCATCACGTAGCCCGGCCACAGGTGCCTATTCAGAAAAGAGCCCTTTACGAGGGGACGGTAAACATGCTCAGTCCCGCGGTAGCCTGTGTAACATAGTCCCACTGCCTCTGTCTACTCACAGCCAAATAGCGCCACGTTGAACTCAAATAGCTGCTCTGCTTGTTTTCTTTCTTCATTTTATAGGAAGGGCTGGGACCAGGATTTGTTTAATCTGGTAACCCAGCACCTATTATGGCACCTGGCACTCAATACGTGTCTGTTAAATGATTAAGCTGTTGCAACAATTAATGGAAATAATGTGATGCCTGGCGTGAGGTAGCTGCTCCCTAGCTCCCCCCTCATTCTCCCAAATCTCATTCCTCCTTTGTTCATGCAGAATTTGCTTCCCTAAGTGGCCCCAAGGCAAGAACTACTCAGGGCTGTAAGACATTAATATTACCAAGAGATTTATTAACTGGGATAAATAACTCTTCACCCTGAATGCTTGAGTTGTCCAGCTGATACTAAATAAAAAGCAAAACAAAAGTCTCCCAAACTCATGATTTTACTTTTTGTATTACTTTGGGTTTCTCCCCCCTTTTCATGCACATGGGGGCTGAGCAGACATAACAAGAAAGGCAACAACTTGTTTGGTGCTCCCGTGGTTAAGACTCCATGCTCCCTGCATGAGTTCAACCCCTGGTCAGGGAACTAAGATCCCTCATGCCTCACTGAGCAGCCTAAAGAAAAAAATAAATACATAAATATTGTTTTTTTAAAAAAGAAATAAAGGCTAAATCACCGGGCACCAGGCAGTGATGTACTGTCTACTTTCCTTTGACACTAAGTCAGTGAAACTTGGGGTCTGCAGCAGCACTGGCCTTCTGGAGCAGAGAGTGGGCAGAAAGGGCCCTGACACTTCTGAGGATGATATGGGATGAATAGTGAGGACCTGGGATCCAGACTGCCTGGGTCCAGAGCCCAGTCTTGACATTCGTAAGCTGTGTGACATGGAGAAAGTTGCTTAACTTCTTCATACATCAGTTTCTCCATCTGTAAAATGGTTATAATAATAGTTGAATCTTAGAATTGTTGTAAGGGTTAAGTAAATTAAAATTTGCCAATATGTGGTGTTTAATGACATACAGATATTTGCTATCATTATTGAGGATCTGGTGTGTACCAATATTTCCACAAACACGATCTCTTAACCTTTGTAACACACTGAAACATGGATGGTGTACCTCACTGTGTGATAAAGAAACTAAAGGACAAAGAGGTTAAGAGTATTTCTCGTATTCTGGTAGGACCAGGTTCAACTACAATGTACTGATAAGGCTTTGTTGACCAGTTGATGGCCTACTCTGTCTGTATTTTGTTAAATATTCTGAACATCACCCCCTTCATCAGTTCTTCATGCCCCATGTCTCATTGTATTTCCATCCTGAAAACACTGTCCCTGACCTGTTTGGTAAATATCCAAACATGTTTGACCTCTTTCAGAATGTTTCTATGTGGCTAATGTTCGTTTAGTCAAAAGTCTAGTCAAAGCTATGGCTTTTCCAGTAGTCATGTATGGATGTGAGAGTTGGACTATAAAGAAAGCTGAACACCGAAGAATTGATGCTTTTGATCTGTGGTGTTGGGGAAGACTCTTGAGAGTCCCTTGGACTGCAAGGAGATACAACCAGCCCATCCTCAAGGAAATCAGTCCTGAATATTCATTGGAAGGACTGATGCTGAAACTCCAATACTTTGGCTACCTGATGTGAAGAACTGACTCATTTGAAAAGACCCTGATGCTGGGAAAGATTGAAGGTGGGAAGAGAAGGGGACGACAGGGGATGAGATGGTTGGATGGCATCACTGACTCAATGGACATGAGTTTGAGTAAGCTCCGGGAGCCTGGCATGCTGCAGTCCATGGGGTCACAAAGAGTCGGACACAACTGAGTAACTGAAGTGAACTGAACTGAACTGAATGTTTGTTTACTCTGTAGCAATTTGCAGTCATTTCTTCCTCTAAGGAATATGCTGGATAGATTGCTGCCTCCCACTACCTCCTTTTATTGCCTGTCCATAAGTGTGGCTGTCAGAACAGAGAGCAGCTCTTCCCGGATGCAATGAAGAGGGTGCAGCAGTAAGCAGATTCAATTGTGATGTTCTTTGGCTCAGCCCACAGAAGTGTTTGTATATTCTGCCATGAGATCACTATGACTTATCCCTCCTGATTGTCTCCTCTAACCCTTGCATGTCTCCCTGTGGCTCAGTGGCTCAGCTGTGAATCATTCTTTGTTCCTATGTATTACAACTGTAATTTTTGTTACTTCCTGGATAATGGAATAGTCATGCACAAAGCTTTCTTCTGCGAGGAAATCAGAACAATTAGCAAACACACATCAGTAATTGCCCAGCCACAACGGATCCAGGATATGTGATGATGGAGGGGCTGTTAAGCAGGAAAGCAGCAAAGATGAGACCTAAGACCAGTGAGAGGGCTCCAGAGATCTGCTTCCCCGCCTGGCTCGGGATTGTTCCGTGTGTGCTGGACAGACTGAAGTTGCATCAAGCTGTGATGACTGAGAGCTGAATGGTGAGGTAGGAAAGCTGGATTTTGATTCTGCCAGTTCACCACAGTGTTGCTGGCTAATTACCTGCTTACTATGCTTCAGCTTTCTCACTGGAAAAATTAATTTCATCTAGACATTTTCTTGAATATATTTTTGAGTACTGTATTAGTTTGCTAGGGCTACCATTACAAAGTACCACCAAATGGGTGGCTTTAAAAATAAAGAAAAAGAATTGTCTCATGGTTCAGTTCAGTTCAGTTCAGTCGCTCAGTCGTGTCCGACTATTTGAGACCCCATGAACCGCAGAATGCCAGGCCTCCCTGTCCATCACCAACTCCCGGAGTCTACCCAAACCCATGTCCATCGAGTCAGTGATGCCATCCAACCATCTCATACTCTGTTGTCCCCTTCTCCTCCCGCCTTCAATCTTTCTCAGCATCAGGGTCTTTTCAAATGAGTCAGCTCTTCGCATCAGGTGGCCAAAGTACTGGCGTTTCAGCTTCAACATCAGTCCTTCCAATGAACACCCAGGACTGATCTCCTTTAGGATGGATTGGTTGGATCTCCTTGCAGTCCAAGGGACTCTCAAGAGTCTTCTCCAACACCACAGTTCAAAAGCATCAATTCTTCGGTGCTCAGCTTTCTATATAGTCCAGTTCTCACATTCATACATGACTCATGGTTCTGGAAGCTAAAATTCCAAAATCATTGTGTTGGCAAGGGGGTTTCCTTCTGAAGTCTGTGAGGGAAGTGTCTGCTTCTTGTCTTGTCAATGGCCATCTTCTCCCTGGGTCTCTTCACATCATCATCCTTCTATACTCATCTCTTTCTTTTCAAGTGGCATTCTTTTCATAAGGACGCCAGTCATGTTGGATCAGGAGTCTCCTCTGTTCCAGTTCATCTTAACTAATTACATATGAATGACCTTAATTCCAAATAAGGTCACATTCTGAGATATGGAAGGTTAGGACTTCATCATATGAATGGGAGGTGGGAACAAAGTTCAACCCATAACAAGTCCCTTCTAATGTTCTGAGCACTATTTTGATGCTGAAGACATAGCAGTGAACAAGGAAGACAAAATGCCTGCCCACATTGAGCTTATATTCTAGCAGGAAAAGACAAAATAAATTGGGTAATAAAGTGCTTTAGAGAAAAGTCAAGCAGAAAGGGATGGAGCAGGCACAGAATCCTGGTGTAGGGGGATAGTTTTTAAATAGGGAGTGTCTAGGAAAGCCTCGATGAGAAGGTTTATTTGAATAGTCATAGAGAGACCTGGGGGTTTCCCAGGTGGAGCTAGTGGTAAAGAACATGCTTGCCAATGTAGTAGACCTAAGAGATGCTGGTTTGATCCCTGGGTTGGGAAGATCCCCTGGAGAAGCGCATGGCAACCCACTCCAGTATTCTTGCCTGGAGAATCCCGTGGACAGGAGCCTGGTGGGCTACAGTTCATAGGGTCAGAAAGAATCAGACACGGCTGAAGTGACGTAGCACTAGAATGGAGCGACCTGGGGGGTGGGGAGATGTTGGAAGTAGGTGAGTACCAGGTCGAGGGAGCAACAAATGCAAATACCTTGAATCAGAAGCATGCCTGGAGTATTCAATGACTAGCTGGGAGGCCCTTGTGGTTGAAGCAGTTCAATAAAGGGGATACTGGGAGGGAAATAGGTCAGAGAGATAAAAGCAGGTATGGAATAGCAGGGCTTCTGTAGGCCACAATAAAGATGCTCTTTGGCTTTTATTTTTAAAGAACTGGGGAGATGCTAGAGGATTTGAGGAGAGAAATGATTACTGAGTATTTGGATACAGTAAAAATAGAAAGAGAGCAGTGAGGGACAACCCCATGGATTCTGGCCTGAGCCACAGGCTGGGTAGTTATACCCTTAATGAGGAAGACTATAAGAAGAGCAGACTGGGAATGGAAATCGGGAGTTTAATTTTTTGACATAGTAAGTATGGCAGACCCATTAGACAACCAGGTAGGCTGGAGATTTACGTTAAGGAAGTGTCAACATGCTGTAAGGTCATAAGCCTTGAATACAAGGTCACCAAAGGCCCTTGAATACAAGGTCACCAAAGGAGTGAGCACAGATTGAGAAAAAAAGCAGACCAAGGTCTGCACCTTGGGCCATCTGATATTTAGAGGTTAAGAATATACAGAGGAATCAGAAAAATGAGACTGCAAGAGAGGCCAGAGAAATAGGAGGAAAACAAGAAGAACGCGGTCCTGAAAATCAAGGAGAAGGATCTCAGGTCAGAGCTGGAAACTGAATTTTGCCAAATGAAAGTCATTGTTCATCTTTGAGACATTAGTAGAGGGTGGAATGACAGCTGATTAGAATGAGTTAATGAAAGAATTGGGGACCACAAGTACAGACTTGAGGAGTTTTGCTGTACAGGGAGACAAAATATGGGTAGGACTAAAATCAGATATCTCATACTCATTTGAAAGGTCAGATGGATGATATAAATGAATGAAGTAGTTATGATAGGATATAGTGCAGAAAGTAGAGAAAGTAAATGTGAAAAAGTGTTCATGTCTTTTATCTTTAGGTAAAGGTGATCTAATAAGAATAGAAACAAAAAATAATGTGTCAAATGAAACATACGTCAAGGCCACCAGTTTGTGATACCTGGACTACTAAGTGATCTCCAAAGGTCCTTCCAGTCTGTAGTTCTATAAATCTAAGCCAGGAGGAAAAATGAAGTCCAGGTCTTGGAATGTTGAGCCCCTGAGCTATAAATAGTCCCAGTTCTTCCTGAACTGAAGCTAAGCATTTGTCGTGATTCTCCTGGGATTCGTGATAGAGTCACTTTGTTTCTTAAGTAGCTCATAAAAGCTGGAAATCAGAATTGCAAAAAAATGGAGACTTCGCAGCACCATCATCAATCCAAACAAAGACAAATATTTATTAAACCACAGCTCTATATGCCAGGCACTGTGTTATTTGCCATAACATTTTGGACCATCCCTGTAGCCCAAGAGTTTATGGAATAACGGGGGAGACCAGCAAGTAGTAAACAGGCTCATGAGAAGCACAAAGAAGCATGGTATGGACAGTGGAGGGCGCACCTGACCCAACTGGGCAAGCCGGATCAGGAAGGCGTAAGGAAAAAAAGGAAAATGATATCTGGGCTGGCTGTTGAAGGATTAATTGGAGTTAGAGAGCACAGAAAGAGGAGAGGGTTGTAAATATGGCCACAGTGAGGGCAGTCTGACGGCATGTGTTCAGCCTGCCTGCACACTCTCTAGGGACCACTGTGGGCAGAGTGGTGGTGAATAATACAAGCCATGAAACCTGACCGCCTTGGTTCATAATCTCCACTCTGCCACCTACCAATGACCTTCAATGAATGTCTTAACCTCTCTGCCTGAAGTTTCTCTATCTCTAAAATGGACTCTGTACCAGTACCTACTTAGTAGGGCTCTGGTGAGAATTCAATATGTCTAACAAAGCAGGTGGAAGTGTACCTGGCACCAAGGTAGTACTGTGTGTCTGCTGTTATTATCAGGGAAAGCTTTCAAGAGGAACAGTTTTCCAGGCAGAGAACCAGTGGAAGGATATTTATGGCAGAGAGAGCCCCACGGGCAAAAGCACCAGGTCATAGCATCCCTGGCAATGCATCGCAGGACTCAAGTGAGCACCCCAGAGCTGAGGCTAGAGAAGTAGGAAAGGTCAGGAGCATACACTTCTTTCTCCCTAGGAAGAAATGACTTGGGCAGGAAACACTTGAGGATTAGCTCTGCCCACCATAGGGAAACAGTGGGTGGCAATGGGTAGGGGGTAGAAAAGTTGCTTTACCTGGGCAATAAGCAGCCCAACCGCAGAACACACTTGTGACCTCATCCCCTTTGCACACTTTACACTGTAGGAAGCCTTACGGAGACTTGTCATTTTGCATGAATCCGGTGGCTCATTGACTGGGGATAAACTGCCATCTTCTGTTTAAAGACCACAATCCCCAAACTGATTGTAGTCGCAGGTAATGAATTAATTTCATACAGCAAAAGTAGTCCAACTCATGGCCCTGCTCCTCCTAAAGAACCACTCACCCCGATTTTTCTCAGTAAATATTTGGGGGGAGATTTGTGCTCATAATCTCAATGCATAAATCAGTTTCTTGGGATAGTATACAGTTTACATTATAAGCAGTTCTAAGTACATCCAAACCTCCAAAGGCTGTGTAATGCTTTCTTTATGTCCTTGAAGATGCTGGAATCATCTCAGTTTCATCATCTTGATTGTCTGGTTCTACAAATACAATGACAGCTGTTCCTCACAGAGGCATAAATCCATTTTCTAACCCCAGAATCAAGCAGTAAACAGTTTTACAGTTATTAATCCAAGGAAACTTTGGCTAGGATCTTGTCATTAATGTAAAGTTCATCAGTGATATAGCACAGTTAAAAGCAAATCTACTGCAGGGTTTTTATCTCCAGATGGTGGTGATGGGGGTGTCACTGAAATCCCGTAGCCCTTCCTCAATTCTCCATATGTTGACAGAGAGCTCGTGCAGACATCTCCATAAATGTTACTGCTGTGTTTTAAGACTTCTGCCAGCATTACCATCTTCTATGATTTCCAGATTTGGCTACTTCAAGGACTAGAATGCTTCTTTGTTATTTCATACCTTCAGATCATATATTGGCCTTGCTCCATTGGAGATTATTGGATCCATGATAAACAAAACCATACTAAAGTCAGAAATATTGAACAAATTGGCTTCTCGTGTATCAAGGAAGACATTTGGAATACTTTTGGCTTCATCAATGGTTGATTCTATTTTACTGTTTGATCATCACAGTAAAATATTTTAAATGTACTATTTATAAGTTCCTACAAATTTATCAAAATCCATTGAATTTTTTCCCTTGCTGACTTACACATTGCTTTATAAATCTCATAATTTACAGTGACACTATTCCTGATGTATCCTATCTCTTCTTCTCCTAATTAGATTATTTTCCATTTTTCTGAACTTTCAATATTTCCCATTGAAGTTAATTCTTTTTCTTCTGCTTTTGGAAAACTTGATAATTAAATGTATTTCAGGTGCGTACAAGTTATATCTCTTGCTCCTTTATGATTCTGTCCAATTTCCTCCTTTTATTTATTATTTCTGTTTAAAATATCATCATTACTAATTACAAGAGCAGATATCACCATTCTGTGGTGATGATGTTATGCTAAGTAAAATGAAGATATAATAGAATGGGAAAAGTCACTCTCTATACAGTGTGTGTGTGTGTGAAAGAGAGAGAAAATTCACTCCCTTTAATAGTCTCTCTTGTCTTATTAAAAGCAAAGCCATATTTCCTTTTAGCCCCCTTCCTTTTGAATTCTAAATACCTTTTCCTTTGTTGTTCTGCTGATGGAGCCTTGTTCAAAAAACCCAGATAGGTAGGTGTAGAGTCTGTCAGGAAAAGAGTTAAAAAAACCTCTACTGTCCCAGCTAGCTGTGGCCCACAGGCTGCTAATTAGCTTGATGGATCAGCACCTGGTCTGGTTACGAATGCTCAGAAGCCCATTGGCCGCTGGCAGCTGATTCCTGACTCCCTGAGGTCTGGAGATGTATCAGCCTGAGCACAGAGAGCTGGCACTTGCTTAAAGGGTAGCTGTAGCCAATTATTCATGCGCTCCTTTGGACTCACCTTAGCTGAAGGAAGAATCATCCATTCAGACAAATTTGAGGCAGCCTTTTCTTGCACAAAAGGCTGCATCTACCTGGCACATTTTTCCTTTTTTGGTGTTACTATAGTACAATGACTAATATCAGTAACAATCCTATAATTATCTAAGGGTTAACTAAGTTATGTTAAAATTTTTTTCATATATTCTTGTCCTTCCTACCTTTTTCTTCTTTTTATTCCTTAGGAAGATTTTTAAAGTCAATTTTTCTTATTCTTATGATTTTAAAATATACATATGTGTTTATTTTACATATTGGTTTAAACAATACCAAAACTCTAGATATTCTGATGAAGTTTCATTGGCCAGAGAGGCATCAAGTATTGGACATAGATTAGTAGCTCTGCTTTGCCACTTAATAGCTGTGTGACTTCAGGCAAGGTTCTTAGCTTTTCTGAGCCTCAGATACCTCATCTATAACCTGGAGAGCCTAGTTTCCTACATCAAACGGTCATTGAAATGATTATACAAAATCATACTAGCTTCCTTTCCTTAATAGTTACTACTCACACGGATCAGCCCTTGACATTGGAGTGTCCGCTGTGTGCAGAGCCTAGTAGTGGGGCTTATGGAAAGTCATAAACTAAACAGAATATACCTAGTTGCTGTTAAACCCCCTAAAATGCATGAACAAAAAGTGAGAGTATGCAGAGGAAACAAAGACAGTTAGAGTCCAGTATCAGCTCTAACTTATCTGCCTCCACACGCATCCACAGGTCCACTTTCTGTCCATTTCATTTTTGCCAACATCGATGCCAATCTTTGAAGCTTCTGTTAGCTTCAGTTCAGTTCAGTTCAGTTCAGTCGCTCAGTCGTGTCCAACTCTGCGACCCCATGAATCACAGCACGCCAGGCCTCCCTGTCCATCACCAACTCCCAGAGTTCACTCAAACTCATGTCCACAGAGTCGGTGATGCCATCCAGCCATCTCATTCTCTGACATCCCTTCTCCTCCCGCCTCCAATCCCTCCCAGCATCAGAGTCTTTTCCAGTGAGTCAACTCGTCGCATGAGGTGGCCAAAATACTGGAGTTTCAGCTTTAGCATAAGTCCTTCCAGTGAATACCCAGGATTGATCTCCTTTAGAATGGACTGGTTGGATCTCCTTGCAGTCCAAGAGACTCTCAAGAGTCTTCTCCAGCACCACAGTTCGAAAGCATCAATTCTTTGGCAATCAGCTTTCTTCACAGTCCAACTCTCACATCCATACATGACCACTGGAAAAATCATAGCCTTGACTAGATGGACCTTGGTTGGCAAAGTAATGTCTCTGCTTTTTAATATGCTATCCAGGTTGGTCATAACTTTCCTTCCAAGGAGTAAGCATCTTTTAATTTCAAGGCTGCAATCAGCATCTGAAGTGATTTTAGAGCCCCAAAAAATAAAGTCTGACACTGTTTCCCCGTCTATTTGGAATGAAGTGATGGGACCAGATGCCATGATCTTTGTTTTCTGAATGTTGAGCTTCAAGCCAACTTTTTCCCTCTCCTCTTTCACTTTCATCAAGAGGCTTTTGAGTTCCTCTTCACTTTCTGCCATAAGGGTGGTGTCATCTGCATATCTGAGGAGGGCCGAGAGGAGCTACTCCACGTTCAAGGTCAGGAGGGGCAGCCATGAGGAGATACCTGTTAGCTTAATCACACACAATTAGTTACTTAGTCTTTGCCAAAGATTTCATGAAGATCGGAAGGTAGAGGTGTTCACAGTGTGTACTCAACATTAACAAATTTATTTGAAGTCCCTTTTGACATTTCTGTTCTCTAAGGATCATATTGTCCCTAGTGTTTTCTTCCTCCACAAAGACTCTGCCCTCAGTGGCTCCTTTTTCTTTATTATCTTCCTCCCAGGACCATTCCAACTCCTCTCCTCATAAGCCCAGAAGTCAAACAACCATCTTGAGTTACTTGAGTATGCCCACAGGGGTCTCACCCTTCTCCCCACACAGCGTATCAAAATATTTCTTCCAAACAAATACAATGAATGAGGTTTTATCCATCTCTCTATACACACACTGTCTTATTTAATTATCACAATATCCTTGTATGGAGGTATTTTTGTACCAGTTTTGTACCAGTTTTACAGATAAAAGAAACCAAACTCAGAGCAGTTAGAGAATTACCCCAATGTATAAGCCCTACCTTGTGTGTTTGTTGCGAAGATTAAATATGATGACATATAATTCAATGCTTGCCCTGGTGCAAGTCACAGAGGTGGTAACTGCATCCACAAGCAGGAGTAGCAACAGCAGAAGTCATAACAGTAGCAACATCCTTGTCCTGTCCAGCTTGCATGGTTAGCATAATGAATGGCAGTTTCAGGGCCAGCTACAGAGTCTGCAGGATCCAAAATGTGGGGCCTGGCCAGGGGTGGTGAAGTCATCTCCCCTTCCCACAGGCCCATCACCCACAGGTCCATGGTAGATGAGTGACTCCCTCCCCTCCCCCATCAAGGGATAACTATCTCTAGGCCAGGATATGCTTGGTCTTTGGGGTGGAGGGAGTGAGAAGCCCCTGCCAAGTCATCCACCACGTCGCCCACCAAACATGCCATGAGTTACTGTTTGGGGTAGGGGTGGCTGTCGGCTTGCTTAACCTAAGAAGCCCCAGGGTGGGTAACCCTCCACCCCAAGACCACCCACCACCATGGGGGAGGGGGTGAGGGAAGGAGAGTAAGAGCTGAATGAAAGCCAGCCCCTGCCCCACGCTTCTCAATGCCACCCAATTGCTGCCCCAGGTAAAGGGCAGCAGCGTTTGTAGGGTGATCCAGGGAGAGGCCAGGGGTAGAGAACAGCAGGGCAGCAGGAGGTAGGGAACAGACAGCCAAAACCTCATCCTGGAAGGCAGGATCACATGTGAGCTGAGATTCTAAGCCCTGGCACGTGCTCCATACTCTCATCAGACGTCATTTACAAACACCAATTTAAAGTTAAAATTATTCAGAATTACAAAACTGCAACTGCAGAGTATTAACCCAAACTCAGAACCCTTCTGAGAACTAGACCCTAAGGGACAGTGGTAATCACATGCCTGTGAAGCCAGCCCTGATCACCAATGAATATGCGAGTGCTTCAAAAAACATTAAATGCCGTATAAATGTAAAGCAGTAGGCAACAATATTAGGCCCTTTCAACTCTGTTGGCATTTACTTAATAACCCCAGATTTCTAAAAACAAAGGACACCTCTGATATATTTGTTTTTCCCTCAGTTCAGTTCAGTTCAGTTCAGTCGCTCAGTCGTGTCCGACTCTCCGCGACCCCATGAATCACAGCACGCCAGGCCTCCCTGTCCATCACCAACTCCCGGAGTTCACTCAAACTCATGTCCACAGAGTCGGTGATGCCATCCAGCCATCTCATTCTCCGTCGTCCCCTTCTCCTCCCGCCCCCAACCTTTCCCAGCATCAGAGTCTTTTCCAGTGAATCAACTCGTCGCATGAGGTGGCCAAAGTATTGCAGTTTCAGCTTTAGCATCAGTCCCTCCAATGAACATCCAGGATTGATCTCCTTTAGAATGGACTGGTTGGATCTCCTTGCAGTATAACGGACTCTCAAGAGTCTTCTCCAACACCACAGTTCAAAAGCATCGATTCTTCGCCGATCAGCCTTCTTCACAGTCCAACTCTCACATCCATACATGACCATGGGAAAAACCATAGCCTTGACTAGATGGACCTTGGTTGGTGGGAGGAAATATGTTACCATAAATATTGCAGTCACACCTTCTGAGTGATAGGGTGAAACCAGAGTTTTGGGAGAGCATCCTTGTTGTCCTCACAAATCCTCCTTGTAATACATATGCCAAGGCAGACATCTGGACTCCTCCTCAGGTCAGAATCATGGATCCTCCCTTTAAGGAGGAAAAATGAGCTCCCATCCTGGAGCTTCCCACAGCATTTGCCCCCCTCACCACCCTCCACAGACCTCCAGGAACAAGGGCACTCTGTGAAATACCTTCCACTGACGGAGAACTTGAAAAGTTGAGCTGTCCCAGTACCTGGGGTCTCTCCTCAGTCCTGTGGGCCAGTCTGGGCTGCAGCACCCCTCTGCACCATGTTAGGCACAGATTTGATTTCACACATTTCAATACAGATCTGCTAGACCATTTTTTTACATTTATAAGAGCACCCAGTGATCTGGAATAAACCAGTTATTAAACAGCTTCTTGGTCTACATCGTAATTAGAAAAAGCAGCTGAGAGAAAGGGGGAAAAATGCAAATTAGAACATTCTCACCCTTCATACCCGCTAGGGACCCATTTAGAGCAAAGTGGTAATTTACTAAATGATAGCCTAATGGCCTGAAAGAGTTAATGTGGCTTCCCACGTTATTTCCACCCAGAGAGTCATTTCTGCCCTGGGGGTACAAAGGCTCATCCCACCCTCAGTCCTGACAATGTACTTTCCAGATGAAGTAGATTTTCACAGCCCTGCCCTACAGACCCCACTGTAGTGTTCCACAGGCAGAAAGTGGTGAAAGTTTCCTGAGGAGTGCCCCACCTCACCAGATACTCCTGGGACTTTACCCTCCTTTTTTCCTGGGGTCTTTCCTCAAGAGCCGGTGAGGCTGAAAGCAGCACCACCAACAAGTGTCAGGCTGGACGTGGTTTCAGGGGAGGGGATGCTTCAGAGCAAAACTGTATCATTCATAGTTGTGACATAGCCCCCTTCACAGCTGTCATTTACCCCAGGCAGGAGCTTCAGTGTCGTAGGAAAATGCATGAGGCTTAGAGTTACCAATTTTCAATTCCAGCCATGGTTCTGCTACTTACTCAGTTCAGTTCAGTCGCTTAGCCGTGTCCAACTCTTTGCGACCCCATGGACTGCAGCACGCCAGGCCTCCCTGTCCATCACCAACTCCCGGAGTTCACTCACACTCATGTCCATTGAGTCACTGATGCCATCTCATCCTCTGTCATCCCCGTCTCCTCCTGCCTTCAATCTTGCCCAGCATCAGGGTCTTTTCAAATGAGTCAGTTCTTTGCATCAGGTGGCCAAAGTATTGGAGTTTCAGTTTCAGCATCAGTCCTTCCAGTGAATATTCAGGACTGATTTCCTTTAGGATGGACTGGTTGGATCTCCTTGCTGTCCAAGGGACCCTCAAGAGTTTTCTCCAACACCACAGTTCAAAAGCATCAATTCTTTGGCACTCAGCTTTCTTTATCAAGAGACTTTTTAGTTCTTCTTCACTTTCTGCCGTAAGTGTGGTGTCATCTGCATATCTGAGGTCACTGATATTTCTCCCGGCAATCCTATTCCAGCTTGTGCTTCACCCAGTCCAGCATTTCTCATGATGTACTATGCATATAAGTTAAATAAGCAGGGTGACAATATACATCCTTGACGTGAAACCAGTCTGTTGTTCCGTGTCCAGTTCTAACTGTTGCTTCTTGACCTGCATATAGATTCCTCAGGAGGCAGGTCAGGTGGTCTGGTATTCTGGTCTCTTTCAGATTTTCCACAGTTTGTTGTTATCCACACAGTTAAAGGCTTTGGCATAGTCAATAAAGGAGAAGTATATGTTTTTCTGGAACTCTCTTGTTGTTTCAATGATCCAGCCATGGTTCTGCTACTTACTAGCTGTGTGCCTTTGAGCAAGTCATGAGCCTCTCTTTGGTGCTTTAGTCATTAAACTGTGTCTGACTCTTGTGACTCCTTGGACTGTAGCCTGCCAGGTTCCTCTCTCCATGGGATTCTCCAGGCAAGAATACTGGAGTGGGTTGCCATTTCCTTCTCCAGGGGATCTTCCTGACCCAGAAATTGAACCTGGGTTTCCTGCACTGCAGGCAGATTCTTTACCAACTGAGCTACAAGGGAAGCCCTCTCTTTACGATCTAAGAAACAGGAAGAGTATTAGCCATACCAACCTCTGGGTTGCTCTTCAGAGGACTAATTGAGATAGTGTGTGAATGTATTTTAGCAACTGCCCATTATTTAAGGAGATGCTGTGCTCAGACACTCAGTTGTGTCCAACTGTTTGAGGCCCCATGGACTGTAGCCTGCCAGGCTCCTCTGTCCATGGGATTCTCCTGGCAAGAATACTGGAGTGGGGTGCCACTTCCTCCTCCAGGGGATCTTCCCTACCCAGGGATTGAACCTGTGTCTCTTGCATCTCCGGCACTGGCAGGCAAATTCTTTACCACTATGCCACCTGCGAAGCCTACTTAAGGAGATAGCATGGCATAAAGAAGAACTCATAGATCTCAGAGCTATGTACCCTGGATTTAAGTCCAGTGCTGTTAGATTTGGGGGAAACTACACAACTTCTCAGCATCACCATAACGTCTTCATCCAGTAAAAAGATGGTACTAGAATAATAGTAACCACCCTCCAGGTTTGCTGAGGTAGTGCGTATAAAGCCCTGGTACATAGTAGGTACATAAGAAATATGTTTCTTCCCTTCCTGTCTCTTTCCCATTCCCAGAAACATCTTCCACAGGTGTGCATTCTCTTTGGCTCCAGAACCTCAAAGTCTGACTCCTGTCTGTCCTCCCCTGCTCCCTGTGGCTCAGGCAAACTCCGATGCATCCCCCTGCTGAGTTCTCTGGCTCCTCTCCTCTGCTTCCCAGGGTGTTGGCTGGAAGAGAGAGAGAAGAACCCCATCTTGAGGGCTGAACATAAACATGTTGTTCTAACCAGCCCCCAGGTAACAAAAGTCTATGAGAAAATTATTCTTGATGATTTCTTAATTAACACCGAGCAAATTCAGTTACAATTTTAAAAAAAGTTTATAGAGCTATCACATGCCCTTGGAAGTACTGACCCCCATCAGTTTATTGCACCTCTTTGGGTAACTAGCAGAGCCTTCGTCTTTCCCTGTGCAGGCTTGTTCCTTCCCTGTTTGTCAGCATACATCTAACTTCTGGAGATCACCCTAGACTCCTCCTTCTCCCTTGCCCTCGCCCCCCACTCAGTCACCAGATCACTGAGATGCTACAGCTGTGTATCTCCAAATCCCTCCTCATCCACTTTACTGTCACCCTCGCAGCCCTGGCTTCAGCCCCTTACCATTTCTCACCTGGATTTATGCAATGGAGTCCAAAATAATTTTTATATCAGAAGGTTGTTTTGAGAATTAAATAAGATAATAAATTTTACCTTTGTTACCATAACACAGCTCATGGTCTCTGACCCCTGATAGGTACAAAATAAATAGTAACTCTACAATAGTTTCAGGAGGAGGCAATGGCACCCCACTCCAGTACTCTTGCCTGGAAAATCCCATGAACGGAGGATTCTGGTAGGCTGCAGTCCATGGGGTCTCGAAGAGTCGGACACGACTGAGAGACTTCCCTTTCACTTTTCATTTTCATGCATTGGAGAAGGAAATGGCAACCCACTCCAGTGTTCTTGTCTGGAGAATCCCAGGGATGGGGGAGCCTGGTGCGCTGCCTTCTATGGGGTCACACAGAGTCGGACACGACTGAAGTGACTTAGCAGCAGCAGCATACAATATTTTCAGAAAAGAAGTTCTCCCCTAGTTTAAGAAGACTTTCATAGTAGTAAATCCGCAACAATGGGACAGGCTTCTTGGTTGATAAGGAGCTCCCTGTCATTGGAAGAGTCCAAGTCTTATTTGAGTAAATTTTTCATTAGAAGTCATAGAGGACATTCAAAGATTAGATGGGAGGCTGAGGTAAATTATATTTGAGTTCTCTTCAAAGTAAGTCAGGACACTTTCAATTACAAATGCCAGAAACCCAACTCAAAATAAGGAATTCGTTGGCTCACAAAAGAGGTTTCAGAGGTTTCAGTCCAGAGGTTTCAGGCAGGACTGGATCCAAGCCTTAAACTTTCACGGCAACCCCTCAGACTCTCACTCCGTACCTCCACTCCACTTCCTCAGCACTGACTTCACCCTCGGGCAGACCCTCACCACAGGATGGATATTGGCAGCCCCAGACATTAGGCTCAGCACCCTACCAATGCCAGTGTCCTCAACTCAGAAACATCAGTGATGAGAATTCTCTTCCCCAGTATTTGCCGTCACCCGGAAGGAACCACGGTAACTCAGTGATGGGACCCTTTGTTAGGCCAGCGGGTCAGGGCTCCTTGCCGTGATCGGCTCTTTTAGGGCTTCCCAGAATTTCATGGCTCAGGGCTGGAGAAGTGGTTTCCCTAATGAAAAAAAATTCAGACTACTGATAACAAAAGCCGAGTATCAAGAAGGAAAAATAGTGAACATCAACCTTTCCACCCTAAGATTCAATTATTCCAACCCCAAATTATTTTCATATAACTAATATAAATGTTATATTAATATTAATGTAATCAATGTAATAAAATAATTAATATTTAAATAGACTAGTATTACAGTAATTATTTTCATATTTATTATGTAATTCTTTCTCACTTTGTTCCTCTAGTATATTTCAGTATCCCTAAGGTACATTGCAAGAGAATTAGCATAATGATATACATAATCACCATCAAGTGAAGGGCTCTCTTGTCCTCCACAAAATTCTGTGGAAAAAAACAGTGCAACTTTATTATGAGCCTGCTATACAAAAAGTTGGGCTTCCCTACAATACAGGTTCTATTCCTGGTTGGGAAGATCCCCTGGAGAAGGGATAGGCTACTCACTCCAGTATTCTCGGGCTTACCTGGTGGCTCAGATGGTAAAGACTCTACCTGCAATCTGGGAGACCTGGGTTTGATCCCTGGGGTTGGGAAGATCACCTGGAAAAGGGCATGACAACCTCTCCAGTATTCTTCCCTGGAGAATCCCCAAGGACTGAGGAACCTGGCAGGCTACAGTCCACAGGGTCACAAAGATTCAGACATGACGGAGCAGTTAAGCACAGCACATACGAAAAGTTACTGTCCACTTAGATGCATGAGCTCTTCTTTACAGAGCTGATAAGCACACCAGAAGGTGCACCAGGAATGAACTTTTCTATTTAGCTCAGTTGATAAGTTGGAATAGCTTCTTGATCCTGAAGGCTTATGAATTAATACTAGAGTGAACTTAATTCTTTGGTTGAATAATTATTGTGCTCCAAGTATTGTGTTAGTTTTTTTTTTTTTTACATGAGTACACCCATTTAATCCCTAAACAACATCCTAAAAGAGCAATAATCCTTCTTTTACAGATGCAGGAACTGAGGTGCTGCAAGGGTAGCAATTTGCTCAGGGTCCACAGCTAGTGAATTGTAGAGCCAGGCTTGAACCCAGGTCGGGGCCCACAGCCTTTTCCTGTATATTATACTGCCTCCTTAAGGTCTCCAGGTATAAGTCTCCACTCTGCTGTGAATCATATTTCTGAAACCAAAATCCAATCAAATCAGATCGAATGGGCTGACTCATTCAAAGGGAGCTGTCCTGGGAAATCTGGAATGTTCCACCACTTCGGAGAAGGCAATGGCAAGCCACTCCAGTACTCTTGCCTAGAAAATCCCATGGATGGAGGAGCCTGGTAGGCTGCAGTCCGTGGGGTCGCTAAGGGTCGGACACGACTGAGCGACTTCACTTTCACTTTCCACCACTTAGTGATACAGACATCCAGATCAGATTACTGGCGCATTCTTTTCTCACGGCTAACCTTGAAAGTTGCTGCTGGCGTTGCACACAGCTGCTTGGTTGGCTAAAGGCATTAGAAGGATGAGGTGCTTAGCACCTGTGCGGTGCTGCTGAAACTGATTCTCAGGGGCTGCTTGTGAGCACAGGCTGCAAGCAAATGTCTTAACCACGGCTCAGTGGAGCTGTACGTGGCTCAGGCCTTGAATGTAGTTAGCCTCCAGAAGAAGTCCCTGGGTCTTAATTCAGAAGACTGAGGCAGAACATTCCTGGCAGATGGGCCTCAGTGTTTACATTCATTCCCCTTGGATTCCAAGCCTGCTTGCCTTCAGGAAAAAGTGTAAGTCCCTTCTGCTCTGGGTTATGTTAATTTGGTAGTTAGATCTGTAAATATGCCCATGGTTAACAGGAAGTCTAAGTTGTTTTAAATTTGCTACCCAAATAAAGGAATTTTTCCCCAGGAAAAGTATGATCATGCAATAAAAATAATAAAATTTCTCAGCATTGGAAGTTGACCTATGCCTTACTTGTCTCATTAATGACAAGCACTGAATATGAGGGAAACCAATGCTTCTGTAGTAGGCACATACCACCAAGAGTCACACATGCCCAGACACCATTCAGAGCCTTCCTTTTGTGGAACTCCTTGATTTTGTCACCTTGCCATTACATAGACAATTTCTCTCTGACTCACATGCCATGCCCTCTATCTACACATACCTTTTATTTTTTTTAACAAATTTTAAAGTCCCACTTTCCACATATTGGAAGGTAAAATTTCACAACATCATGATTATAAATCCATATTCAGAGTGCTCCCATATCTATAGTAGCTTAGTTCTGAAATATCTTTCTATCAGAAACTTGTTCACATGGTTAAAAAGATTTATTTGGAAGTTAGGTTTCCTGAAACTTCTCTGTCTTAGCTAGTGGGCCATGTTTCATCACACAGTTTAAAATGGAAAACATGGGTGCTGTCCAGAGTTCTGACCTCAAACCTTCTCTTTCATAATTCTACACATGGTTCTAGTTGGTGACAGTTCCACTCCCAGGCCCTTTAACTACCAGGAATTAGCTGATAGCAAATTGTATTTCTTGCCCTCACCTCTGTCCTCAGTGCCAGATTTATATTCTGTCTGCTTTCTGTGTCTATTTGGAAAGAAACAAAAATTCAATATGTCTCAAGCTTTCTTTCAAGTGTTCAGTAAATATTCACCTAATGCCTATCTGAGGTCAAGACCTGAACATAAATTATTGTGTAAGCAAGGTCCTTGACCACATGCAGTCTTATGAGGCAATACATATTAAGTAATTACAGTCATGTCCAACAATTTGTGACCCCATGGACTGAATTCTCCAAGCCAGAATACTGGAGTGGGTAGCTTTCCTTTCTCCAGGGGATCTTCCCAAACCAAGGATCTAACTGGGGTTGCCTGCATTACAGGCAGATTCTTTACCAACTGAGCTATCAAGGAAGCCCTTACCAAAAAATAATAAATGCTGTATTGGAAGAAGAAAAGTTATTATGGGGCTTCCAAGGAGGTGTAGTGGTAAAGCATCTGTATACCATTGCAGGAGATGCAAAAGATGTGGGTTCGATCCCTGGGTTAGGAAGATATTCCCTGGAGATATTCCCTGGAAATGGCAACTCACTCCTGTATTCTTGCCTGGAAATTTCCATGGACAGAGGAGCCTTGCGGGCTACAGTCCATGGGGTCACAAAGAGTTGGATGTGACTGGGTGACTAAGCACACAAAGCACATAGTTACTATGAAAGCAAAAGAATTTTGTCTAGTCCAGTGCAGGTTAAGGGATGTATTCAGTCTTTCCTGGAGTTAGTTATATGTTAGTTGAAATCCATACGATTTTCAAAAGGAGTTACCCAGAGAAAGAACTGCACAACATTTGAGTCCATCTCTACTTTACCTTCTTATTCCTGAGCACCCAGCTCAGTATTTGAGATTACAGGCATTCCATAAATCTTGGCATAATGAGAAGTATTTTTGCATCACTACCATTTTAAAAAATTACAAATATGGTATAAAGGATTAAGGGACAGCTCTCTCTAGCAAATACACACATGAATACACAATTTAAAACATGTTTAAATTGATTCTGAGTTACCAGAGCTTTAATAAAAAGTCAATATGTTCTCAATCTCTCTTACTTCATCACCTTTTAATCCTATTTACATCTCAGACAGCCTTCCTGGACTTTGTTTACTGATATATTTCCAGCTTTAAGTTTCATAGACTTGGCATTATAATTCTGAAGGACAAAGGCAGCTTCTATTTAAGAAGGTTTGTACCATTCCTGATTTTTAATGGCATTTTAGGGTATTTTTTTCCTTTGCTTAAAAATTCTGAAAGTAATATTGTTGCTGTTCAGTCGCTCAGTCGTGTTGAACCCTTCGACGCCATGGACTGCAGCACGCCAGGCTTTCCTGTCCTTCACCATCTCCTGGAGCTTGCTCAAACTCATGCCCATTGAGTCAGTGATGCCATCCAACCATCTCATCCTCTGCAATCCCCTTCTCTTCCTGCCTTCAATCTTTCTCAGCATCAGGGTCTTTTCAAATGACTTGGCTCTTCACATCAAGTGGCCAAAGTATTGGAGCTTCAGCTTCAGCATCAGTATCAGTCCTTCCAATGAATATTCAGGATTGATTTCCTTTTGGATTGACTGGTTTGATCTCCTTGCAGTCCAAGGGACCCTCAAGAGTCTTCTCCAACACCACAGTTCAAAAGCATCAATTTTTCGGTGCTCAGCTTTCTTTATAGTCCATCTCTCACATCCATACATAACTACTGGAAAAACCATAGCTTTAACTAGACAGACCTTTATTGGCAATATAAAACAATATAAGGGTAGGGAATTAAGAGGTACAAACTATAGTTATAAAATAAGCTACAACAATATATTGTACATCATGGGGAATATAGCCAATATTTTATAATAGCTATAAATGGAGCATAATCTTTAAAAACTGTGAATCACTATACTGTACACCTGTAACTTATATAATATTGTACATCAACTATACTCCAGTAAAAAATAAAATTGAAAATTGCTCAAGACAAACTAAAATCTGTAAAATAAAAAAACACAGATAAGCTAACATTGAGACAAGAAAAATATCTTTGCTTTAATATTCTTAAATATAAGAATATTTCTTCCTCCAAGAGTCTCAAAGCAGTTCTGTTAAGTGTATAATTCTAGTTGGCCTAACACCAACAGTCAGAGGTGAATCTGGGTCATATCATAGACTCTCATGATTGAAGATCAGTTTTCTTTCTAGTTTCAGGTGCTAAATCTATATAGGTTAATTGAAAATGGAGTGCCTAACTTTTTGTTCATTGTTTTCTTAGCCCAGGAAACCGTCCTCATACTAGATTTGCATGATTCCCTTACATATCTCCAGATGGAATAATCAACCATGTTGGCACCATTCCCTTGTTTTTCTGGAAATTTTACTCAGACATTAAATCCCTTCCTGGTTGGGACTGCTAACATTGAAGATAATAGGTATCTATACACACACATCCCTATTCTATATCAGAACCCTAAGACATTCTATCAGAGTGCATACCCCAATGCCCTCAATGTGAGAGGTACTGAATAAAGGTTTTATAAAAAAACATTTTAGCTAATATTTTTGGAGTGCTTTTTATGTGCCAGATACTATAGTTAGTTCTTTCTAGAAATTTGATTGATTTATTTATTTTTGGCTGGGCTGGGTCTTCATTACTGCCCACAGAGTATCTCTAGTTGCAGTGAGCGGAGGCTACTCTTCCTTGTGGTATGAAGGTTTCTCACTGTGGCGGCTACTCTTGTCGCAGAGCATGGGCTCCAGGGCATGCGACCTTCAGTAATTGTGGCACATGGGCTTAGCTGCCCTGAGGCAAGTAGAATCCCCACTGCTGCTGCTGCTGCTGCTCCTAGGTTGCTTCAGTCTGTGTCAAACCCATGTCCCCTGCATTGGCAGGCAGACTCCCGACCACTGGACCACCAGGAAAGTCCCTATAGATAATTCTTTACAACATGTGTAAGTTAGGATTCAATCAGAGAAACAGAACCTGTAGGAGATATATACTAAGAGATTAACTGCAAGGACTTGACTACTGTAATAGTGAAGACTGGCTAGGCAAGTCTAAAATCTGTAGTGCAGGCTGCCAGGAAGGGCAGGCTTAAACTCGCTGGCGCTGAAACTGCCGTTCACAGATGGAGTTTCCTTTGAGGAAACCTCAGTTCTGCTCTTAAGGTCCTTCAACTGATTGAACCTGATTATCTAGGATAATCTCCCTTAGATAAAGACAATTGATTATGGACTTTACTCACATCTGCCAAATACCTTCACAGCCTCACCGAGATCAGTGTTTGATTAAGTAACTGGGGACTCTAACTGAGCCAAATGGACACATCAAAACGACCACCCCACATGGGTAATCTCATTTCCTCTTAACAAATCATGTGAAGTCTTTTCCTTTATTATACATTTTACAGAGTGGAAAAGTGAAGCTGGAAAAAGTTAAGTAACTTACTCAAGATCACAAAACTACCAAGTGGAATAGCCATTACTTGACTCCACAGGCCTGTTTCCAAGATTGGGAACTTAACTAATTGAATAGTACTATGTCCAAACCAGTGTATAAATCATTGTAATTCTATTCCTCTAAATCTGTACAAAAGACTTGAATCAGTGTTTTATATATCTATTTGAAATGTTATCACCATCTTTAGACATTCTGAGACTAAAATAGTCAACACAGTCTTCTGGACAATTTTTTAATGCAAATTGGAGAATCTAAAATATTAGTCCTTTCTGATAAAAAATAGATGTTCTTAAATAATTAGTTTATGTCAGAAAGGTTGCATTCTTGATGACCTGTAATGGAATGAATGTTTTACATTCCACTGGGGATACAGGGAGTTTAGAAATTGATACTATAAGAGTTTTTCCTAAATTGTCTCATTTTTCAAGAAACAATATATTACTTAATATAACCAGAGTATTAAAAAGAAGATGTAGATACCCTCCAAGTTAAAGAACACAAGATTATATATCATTCAGATTTTAAATAACATAAACTGGAATTTGACTGACTTTTAGCAAAAAATAAAATAACTGAAGGAAAAAATAATTCTGACATTGAATATCCTGGGGCACTGTAGTATCAGGGTAAGTGTCTGAACAAATGGCAAGAATTCATGGGTTTGCTCTGCTTCTAATTAGATAAGGTCCTTGGGCAAGTGAATTAACCATTCTAAGTATCAATTTCCTTTTCTACAATATAAGAGAGTTTCGGAAGATGATCTCTTACATCCTTTATGCTATTCTAGAACATAAAAATGTCTAAAATTTCTACTGTAAGTAGCGCTATTTAGTACCAAAGAGTAAAAAGTCATTCTTCTGTGAATTATTTAATGTTTTTACCCCAACCAGTAGGAGATTATACTGAAAAGACCTTTATGTTTTAATACCCATACCTGGAGGTCATGGCAAAATTCCATTACTGCCATACTGAAGTTAATTTCCAGGACTATAGCATTTAATATGTGAGCTGATTATACTGAATGGAGCATCAGCGACAGCCACTCTGGACAGCAGCTTTCCCTCCCAGCTCCCTCAAGAAGACTTTTCATTAGTCAAGCACAAATCCTGACAGAGAATTTGATTTCCATCATTCTCTAGAGGTGTTTCAGACACAAAATGGCCTACAGCCCCAAATTATTCTAGAGTGCAGAGGATTCGACACAATACAAAAATGATAGTATAATTCCTTTCCAAAAAGCCTGCAGTTCACTGCTAACAAATGATATCTCTGAGCAAGCCCAATGTTGTTACCAGAGAGCAATATTGAGAAGAGGATGATGCCCTGGGAAATATCCTTTGATTATTTGCAAGATTGGGAAACCAAGAAAGCACCTATTCCACCTCAAGTCACATGTGTTTCTATTGCAAAGTGAGAAATAGAACTAAATGTCCTGACTTCCAAACCCATCAAAAGTTTGCTGATCTCAGAAAACAGACATTTGAAGATGCCCCAGGCAAGAAGGCAGGTCATGTTCAGTAAATAGTATAACAGTCAGGAAGGCAGCTGTTTTCAACCTGTTTCACTTTCTATAGGTAGGAGACATTACAATCAAAAAGCTTCATGAACCCCTTATGGAAATGAGAAATAGTTTCCATATGACTATGGATACTGACAGGCATGAGTTTCTATCCTAACCCCGTCCTTTGCTAGTGGGGTGGTTTCAGAGAATACTATGGCCCTGAACTTCACCAAGGCAGAAAATGTGGTGGTTTAGTCACTAAGTCATGTCTGACTCTTACTATCCCATGGACTGTAGCCTGCCAGGCTTTTCTGTCCATGGGATTCTCCTGGCAAGAATACTGGAGTGGGTTGCCATTTCCTTCTCCAGGGAATCTTCCTGACCCCAGGAATTGAACCTGGGTCTCTTGCATTGCAGGCAGATTCTTTACCAACTGAGCTATGAGAGAAGCCCAAAATGACATGACAGTAAACAAATCGGTGGGCATCTCGTGTTTCTTAAGAAAGTGGATGTTGTCCTGTATCTCCCAGTTGCAGATCTCTCTAAGCCTTTCTTTTTCATCAGTAAAGCAAGAATCGCTGTTCATTTCATCAGTAACCAAAATCAGTTGTTTCATCAGTAACAATGAATCAGTTGTTTCATCAGTAACCAAAATCGTTGTTCTTTGGTTTTAAGATGAAAAATGGATACGCAAAAAGTTTAGAAAGTAAATGTGCCCTGTACAACAGGCTGATCATGAGAACTGTTTGGAGTTCATCATAATGTCATACACTTCCTTAAGTACTTTATCTTAAAGTTTCTTCATTCCAACCTATTTTCCACAGACTGTTTGGGTGCTGTTGCCTTGTGTTCAGACATTAGTTATCCTCTGTGTGAATCTGTGGTTCATATCCCAGACTAAGTGGGATCACGGTTTTGGATAGAATGGTTGAAACAAGGAACTGAAGAGTGTGGGTTGCCAGATATGTTCATTCAGATGTTACGGCATTAAGCAGTCTGTAAGCCACATATTATTTTTATTTATTATGGCAGGGAAACACCATTGGCATATATATATTATGGGAGAAAAAACCTTGTCATTTAAGGTCAGACGAACTTCATTTAATTGGCGTAATTTTGAAAGGAAACCTTTGCCAAAGGAAGTTCTACACTGTTGATAGCAGTACAATGGTAACTTTTGTAGCAACTAAGGGTGGAGGTAAGGGGTGTTTGATTCGTGTCAAAATCTTACTCAAAGTGTTAACTGTGACCCTCTGAGTCTACTGGGGGCAGACCCCTGCCCTCTGAGTGGGAACGCTAGTCGCTCGGGGTGATGGCACCACCAGCCGCACAGGCTGAGGACAGCTGCGGCTTCTCCCGCGTCGTGAACTCAGCTTGGTGAGTGGGAGGAAACTCGAGGTGGCCTCGCGGACAGAGCAGGACCTGCCTTCTCCAGTCTTCTCCTCCTCCTCCTCCTCTCCCCAGCGGCGGTGACGGCGGTAGCGGCGGCTGCTGGTCACCTGGGCGCCTGCGGAGCTGCCTGGCTGCCTCTGCGGCGGCCTCTCGGAGTGCGAGGAGGGGGCGGCGAAGAGCGAGATATCCATAGTAACACAGGATGCGCCGGGCTCCGAGCGGGAGCGAGTGCGGTGGGAGGAAGCCCCCGCGCGCTGGCAGCCAGCGGAGCTAGGCACCCCGCAGCCCCCGCGCGCCGTGCCCGAGCCCGCGGAGCTCTCGCACTTACGGTCCGACTGAGCGGTAAGTCCTCCCGGGAACTGAGCCGACACCTCCCACCCGCCCCGGCCACCCGCCCCGGGTAAGCCACCGCAGAACAATAGAGAGCGCAGCCGGCCGCCCTGGAGACCGCGCTCGGGGGAGGCCGCGCCGCCGCCGCCGCCCGGGCTGGCGCGCGCCGCGTGGGGCCGGGCGCGTGCGAGGGCGCGCGGCGGGGTGTGGGGGGCGCGGCGGGGAGCGCGTGCGCGGGCCCGGAGCTCGCAGGGAGAGCCCGGCGCTCGGCACGGCGCGGCCAGGCTCGGCGCCTCTCCCTCCGCTCCTCGGCGCGCTCCCCTCGCCTCGCAGCTCGCTTTCGCTGGGGGCGCCCAGAAAGATGCTCAGAGGCAAAGGCTAGATGAGCGGAGGTTGCAGCCCACATGTCCGCGTCCTCGGGCGCCGGAGCCCGCCAGCCCTCGCGGATCCCGGCTCGCTGCCAGCCCGCGGCCACTGCCGTCGCTAGTGCCGAGCGGCTCGGGTGAGTAGCGGCGTGGCTGCCGGCGGCGTGGGGCACGGTTACCCCGCGGTCCGCGGCCCCCGCTCGCCAAGATGCGGTGGCGAGAAGTGGCGATGCGGCTGGGGCAGGAGGAAAAAGAGAAGCCGGGTCGGAAAATCCAAAAAGGCTGCGGAAAGGGTTTGCCGGGGCATTTGTTGCAGTCAGGCTGGCTGTCTCCACTGTGTGGGCTTTTTTTTTTTTTTAAAGCGTGGTTTGGTTCTTGCTCTCCCCATCTCGGGTTGAGCGCATTTTCCCTTTCCTTTCCTCACATTCTGGGTTGCGAGGAGTTTGAAAATGGTAAATTGCCGGATGTCTTTCCAAATGATTTGACTTTCACGAGTAGATATTTTCCAAAGGTCATTTGTCTTCAGTATCAAAAAGCTACACCAATCCATGTAATTTCCAGGTGCGCTTTGAATCACCTTTCAGCAGTAGCAGGAAAAATAGACTCTGGGAGGATTGGTGTGGAGCGTGCCCGCTCTCGTATTTTTATACATTGATTAATCAGAGGGAAAAGTGGGTTTGGACTTTCAAGTGCTGCGCTTCGGAGAGCTGTATTAGAGCAGCAGAGACTGCAATTTGCAGCTTTCATGAAGGTCGGATCAACATTTCCTTTGAAATCCCGATTTGCATGGTTGTAACTTGGATGTAATTTTACTCCAGGCTAAAACTTGCCAAAGGCAAACAAGGTGTTGTTTTTATAAGGATGCTGCCAGCGCTGCGTTTTTTTCTTTTTTTGTTTTTTCTCCTCCAAGAAAACCAACAGTATACAAACATGAGCCCCTCTAACAAATGGGCAGCTCAGGAACGCTTTGCGTTTTCAGAGATTGGCCAGGAAGGCTAGTCCTCACTGCGGCTACCATTTCTCCTCTCTGAGCGACTGAGATGTTAGTTTCAGGAGGCTAAAAATTCTGCACCCCAGCTGCAGAGATGCACCCAGCATGTTGTATGGCTAGATTGAAGGCATGTGAACTTTGGGGTCCTTAACGATTCGTAAGCACTTTCTAGATCAGGATACTTGCAGTATGGACTCTAGCATCTGGAAAAACAGAAATAGAGGAAAGAGTGTTGGGAAGGCAACATGAAGAATTTAGGTACAACTTAAAGACTTTTCTCAACGTTGACACAAGTTACCAAAGGAGTCTTACAGACTTTACATTAAGGTAGATTCACATTGAAGTTTGGAGCCAGTTCTGAGCTGGTTTGGAACCAGAAGGCGGAGAGAAAAGATTAGAAAACCTCCCAACGGTCCTTCCAAAACCTGCGTTCTTTGTACTCAGCAGATGAGCTTGGGCCAAGAGATGCCAGCGGTGTCTGGGTTATCTGAGTCCATGGTGCTGATAGCTCTGTGACAAAATAGGCTCTAATGACTGGTGTTGACCATTGTTCCATTGTAAAGGTTTTTTTCAGAAGTGTTCGTTTCTCTCATTCCACCCTGTCAGTCCTGAATAGTGCTTGATATGATACAGTGATTCTCTGGGAACTCAGATGGAGGAGAAAGGAGTAACTGGTACAAATGAAATTGAAACAGATGCCTGCTACCCAGGAAGACTTTGCGACTTGTCATTTAGAAAAGCATTATTACAAAGACATTTTAACTTCAGAATGCAGGGGGAAATATGATGTTGGATAAAAGCAATGAGGAGTCAGCTCTCTTTGTTCAAGGATAGAAACTTTCTCCCGCGTTTGCTAATTGCCGAAACTTAATTTTACTGCGTTAGAGTTACTTTGTTTGATGTATTTTGGCACTTTTAGAAGAAGTAATATTTTTTTTTTCTTAACCAGTAACAATAGAGAGATAATATGTCTGTATATTAGGATTGAGAGACCCTATATTGCTACAGTTCCCCTAAGGGGGGCAGAGAAAGAGAATAAAATATCTTGCCTCTGTGTGGAGAGCAAATCTCCATTAAAATAGTTTTGAAATATAGATCCAGAATGGTACAATATCTAGTAAGATACTTGGGCATATATAGTTTTTAACAAAACCTTGTAGGTGCATTTATTTGTCAGCAATTTTAAAATTATAATCACTGGACAGTTATTATCAATTTAAAAGTTTGCAGTTTTAACTAAGTTTGTATATATGTGTTGTATTCTGATACATTTCTTATCTTTTAATTTACTACATGTGGTACAATTGGTCTGAAACGTCAGGAATGGTTTTCTTTAAAATAGCATTTGTCTGAGGATGCAAACAAATATTCTAACTAGAGAAAATTAGCAGGCATTGTTCAGGAAACGCAAATAATCATTTGTGATGTTACTGTCTTCCTAAATGTTGGCAGATGTTTACCAACTTACTATTAGTCATTTTTATTGCATCATTGACTGAATAAGTCTTTGTGACCACCTTGTGTTTTGAAGCATGTTTATCCTTTCTCTAAAAATGGAAGGCAGACATGTTCTCTCAATATTATACTGAAATAAATGTTTTGGCATTGTCAGTATTTATAGCACTGGCAGAGTCTGTAGAAACACCGGGTAGAATTTACTGATGTCCCTATTTCTGACCAGATGCTAATGTCAACATATGTCATGTTAATATCCATCAAGCCAGCTAATGTCCCAGGAGGAATGAACAATTAGAAGAATTAATTAGGAGATCTGCTTGATTAAAGTCATTAATGGTCATGAGTAAAACATTTGTATTACCATAGGTATGTTGATTTTTATACATTTTGGACTTAGAGTAGTAATTCAGATTTAGCATTTACAAGTACCACTGCCAGTAATCAAAGTACAAGGTCCTCATTAAGGCACCAATAATTAACAGAAGTGTGAACAGAATCCAAATTTATTAATTGGTTACCCATTTTTTCCCCTTTCATAGACAATAGCCAGAAACAAAGCATAAATGTTTGCCATGAAATTTAATAGCAGTGAATATCAATAAGCCTTGGAAAAAGTGTTGCACGTATATTTCCTTGAGTGAGAGATTACATTAGCCATGATGTCTTTACTCTTGTATTAATATTTAATTTCTTTAAAATGATTGTTTTCAAAGTGCAGCACTATCAATATATTTAATAATTTGCTTAAGAAAGAACATTTACATGAGTGCATTTATCTTCCTACACATCTGTCAATAATGCATTGTTCCAGAAATCTATTTTTATGTAGATGGAATTTTCATGTAAAAATTAACCTTTCTTATGATTCTGGTGTGAGATGAAAATGATCCTTGTTAATCTGATTTTTGTTTTCTCTTCATGAAATCATGAGATGGTTTTTTTTTTTAGAAGTCAAAATCTGATTAAGCTGAGTCATTTTTTTCTTTAAAAATTATGAGAATAACGTCTTCAGATGAAAATCCAAGATTAATTCCCTTAAAAATTTTGTTTAAGCAGTACCTCTTGATTCTGGTATTTACAGAGCCAAGACTTATTGGTAGTTTTCTCATATGGGAATAGGGGGACATGCAAAGAAGAACAGCAATACAAAATTTGAACTAGAAGCAAAAATGCATGTTCTGATACCCTCTGTTACTAAATGTTTTGCAGTGTGTTTTTAGGTGAATCTGAAAACAGGATTGTTCTATAAATGGCTTTTATGGATACATCTCTTCAGGGTTTGGAATTAATGTAACTAAACTGAAATTACAAACTTCGTCGGATTAACCACAAGAACATACTCTGGAAAAATCAATGGTTGCACTGATATTGTCCTGATACCCATGTTCCATGTTCCAAACCCTCTGTCACTATAGACAGACACCTTTGAAGCCACGGAAATTAGTAGGTGACCCCAGCACAGTCTCAGCACTGCTTGGCCATATGTTTAAATGGTACTCAGTTCTGTAGCTCTCACAACACTGGTCAGGGTGAGGTTTTGTCATCAGGTGAAAATTAAGACTCTTGGCAAGAGATAATAGTATTTTAAGACTATTGGAGCATCCTGTCATTTCAGTTGGAGTGGTTTTTTGATAACCATAAGTTTCATGGTCTGTTTTGGTTTTAATTAAGACTTGGATATGACTTGCACACAGTAGTAATTGCAACAGGTGGTATGTTTTGTGTTGTGTAATGTTTGCAGAAGCCTTGTTTCCTGATGTTTAGAAGTCATGACCACTGTGTAGATATTTTTCTGGAAATACAAAATGTGACTGTAAACACAGCTGCTTCTCTCTACCTCTGCGGTTCATTTTCTCAGAAAAGATGTGCCGACCATTTGCAGCACCTCTTGGCTCTTAATACATTTTTTTTTTTCCTGTCTGAACTGTCAAGTTAGGGTAAAAATAATTGGTTCAAATTGTACAGCTTTCTCTCTGGAGTGGAAGGTCTGGCTCCGTCTCCTAAATATTTCCCAAGGCGTGGTTAGTTCTCATGATGTGAGCGATGCTGTTTATTTCACCCTCCTGGTAGATTAGTCTTACAAACTTATGCCAAACCAAATTTGATACAACGCTTCAAATTAGAAATAAATAGTCCCTCCCAACTTTTAACATTATTCACACACTGGCAGTCCCTTCTTTTACCTACCCAGATCTATTCCAGACAGGAACCAAGCTGTCTTGGAAAATGAAAGGGCCAGGAGCTAACAGGAGAAACTGTTTTTTCCCGTATTCTCCTGACCACGCCTCACTGACTTTTTCTCTCCTCTCATTCACTGCTCTTAGCTCAGATATCTTTTAAATCACACAATCTCTTTAATCCCTCTTCTTAGTTTTCTCTTTCCTAATACCTCCAGAAAATCTATTTCCTCTTTTACATTTTTGATACAAACGGTGGCCCAACTCATAGCTGATAGGCATTCAGAGTGGTGATAGTGTGATATCTGTTATGAAAGGAGCCAAGTGCTGTAAATTTTAAACTGGGGTTATACGGATAAAAACCTGGACTGGAAAACTCTGCAGCCCTTGAAAATGATCTGAAGCCCCCTTCACAATATCCATAATGTCTCCACTAATATGAAAGATAAATAATAATTGTAATTTGTTCATAGTAAATAAATTATTTCTTTTTAATTGTATATTATGCCAATAATAATTCATCGTGGTGTTGTTGTTTTTTTCTTTTTAGCAATTTTGTTGCAGATATACAGAATTTTAGCCCATTATGGGTCCAGTGGATGTTCATGGGCTAACCTTAATATCTAATTACTATTTATATAATGGCTTGGTTGAAGGAACTTGCATTCTGAGTTCTAAACAACTGACTTAAAAGGAAGATTTGCAAACACCACCCTTCTTTTTAAGCTGGAAGCAACAAGTGTGTATTCACTCACTTGAGACATTTTTGTGGACTGTCTCCTATCTTCGAGGCACTGTTCTTAGGGCAGGAGATACAACGGTGAACAAAATAGACAAGGTTTCCGCTTTGTAGAGCAAATATTTAGTGGAGGAAGGTTAATACAAAACAAGTAAATAAATGGAGAAGATGTCAGACAGTGGTAAGTACAGTGAAAGGCATATAACAGGGTGAAGTGCTTGAGAATGTTTTGGAGGACAGTGATGTGACTTTCAAAAAGTTGTTCAGAGAAGGTCTCCCTGAGAAGGTGTCCTTCCCACGTAGAATGGTGAGCAGGAGCCATGCAGAGAAACCTGGGGAAGGAGCACTGAGGCAAAGGGACCCACATGCACGTGTGCCCTTGGGGAGCAGTCACAGTCTGTTTGGGTAACAGAGAGCAGTCCAGTGTGGCCAGGTCCTGGCCCACTTAGGTCAGCTTTGCTAGTCATGGCAAAGGATTTTGGTTCTATTCTAAAAATGACATGAAGCAAGTGGAGGATTTAAAGCCAAAGTGTGGCAGTATTTACCTTTTAATACACTGTCTGCCATGTGAAGACTGGACACAACTACGGCTGGAATGGACACAGAGGAACCACATAAAAGACTATTATATAGTAGCCCAGGTAAGAACTGATAGAGATTTGGTCTAGGGAGTGACAGTAAGCAAAGAAGAGATGTGGAAAGATTCAGAGTATCAAATTGTGAAAAGCTTTTTGAAGTTCTACAAATACAGGAAAATACAAAGAAGAAAAGAACAGTTCTCTGTAGTTCTCACCATCCAAAGTAATATCTTGGCATTTTTTAAAGAAAAATAATCCCACATTATTTTTGATATTTGATATGTGATTATAAGACATAATTCAAGTGATGCACATAATAAAAATATTAAAATATTTTACTCTAAACCCACCACCCAGAAATAATCATCTTTAACATTAGAAAGTGAAAGAGGAGAGTGAAAAAGTTGGCTTGAAGCTCACCATTCAGAAAACAAAGATCATGGCATCTGGTCCCATCACTTCATGGCAAATAGATGGGGAAACAATGGAAACAGTGTCAGACTTTATTATTTTGGGCTCAAAAATCACTGCGGATGCTGATTCAGCCATGAAATTAGAAGACGCTTACTCCTTGGAAGGAAAGTTATGACCAACCTAGACAGCATATTAAAAAGCAGAGGCATTACTTTGCCAACAAAAGTCCATCTAGTCAAGGCTGTGGTTTTTCCAGTGGCCGTGTATGGATGTGAGAGTTGGACTGTGAAGAAAGCTGATCACCAAAGAATTGATGCTTTTGAACTGTGGTGCTGGAGAAGACTCTTGAGAGTCCCTTGGACTGCAAGGAGATCCAACCAGTCCATTCTAAAGGAGATCAATCCTGGGTGTTCATTGGAAGGACTGATGCTAAAGCTGAAACTCCAATACTTTGGCCACCTCATGCGACGAGTTGACTCACTGGAAAAGACTCTGATGCTGGGAGGGATTGGGGGTGGGAGGAGAAGGGGATGACAGAGAATGCGATGGCTGGATGGCATCACCGACTTGATGGACATGAGTTTGAGTGAACTCTGGGAGTTGGTGATGGACAGGGAGGCCTGGCGTGCTGTGTGATTCATGGGGTCGCAAAGAATCGGACAAGACTGAGTGACTGAACTGAACTGAACTGAATATCATTTAAGGCATCTTTCTATGCATGCATACAAAGGGATTGATAAATGGATGCATGAGTAGAAAGAAATACTTTTGTAGTAATGACAACAATGGGATCATACAAAATACTATTTTTAAATAGAAAGTACTAAAGTTTGTTTTTTTATACTTAACAGCATAAAAAAATGGAAGTAAGAAAAGCTGAATAATTGTTCAACTTCAAACAAAGGTCTCCTTACCACAAGTTATTTCCTAAACGATCTCCCATTATGGTTAAGAGAAATGCTTATGATTAATGGTTATTAAATCCTGTCATGATTAAGAGAAATGAAAAATGTTAAGAGGTTTGAGCAGGAGTGGATTCTTCTTTAAGAAAATACAGTATATTTCACAGAAACGTGATCATGTGAATGCTCTGCTGTGACCCCTCCCAAGGCCTGGGAAAAAACAAATCACCCATGTAGGTGAAGGGTCTTGAAACTTTAGTAATTTTACAATAAATCTGCCTCAAGGCTGGAAGTATTGTGTTTTTTAAACTACACATTCTAGTTTTAAATACATTATTGCCCATCTCTTCTCTTCAGCTAATAATTTTAATTAATCCATATTGATCATGTTATAACACTTGCTATTCTATAATCATAAAATCATAACTACTAAGCTTATTTCATATAAATTATTCTAGTTAAATAGACCCAATGTTTCCCAGTCCTTTAGTATAGCTTCTCCATTTCTAAATGAGTTGAGTCATCTCTTAACTGCCTAGATGTCATTGTCAATTGCTTTTTGTTCTTACTTATTTCAAGAAAGGCTTGTAGCTACTGTGCTTCTGAGAGTTTTGTTTTTTGTTGTTTTTTTCTTAATATTTCAGGGTGTCTTTCTGTTACTTCTATAATTGAGCAGCATTGAGGCTGAGTATAATATTCTTGTGTTATGCTCCCTTTCCCTTAGAGTTTTGCAACGATTACTCCATTGTCGAGTAGCATTCATTATTACTGTGAAATCTGAAGCCACCCTTTGTAAATGTTTGCGTTTTCTGCCTGAATCCCAAAGAATTCTTTCTTTGTCCTCATAGCTCAGTAGCATAGCTAGGCTATGTCTTGTTGAATGTTCTATGTTATCCTTATTTTGGATCATCTTTGTCTGTCTTCCATATCTATTAATTTTTTTATAGTCTTTTGTCATTTTCACCTGCATTCACAGTGAATTACCTCAGTCCTTTCCTCTGGGTTAATAGTTCAATTTTATGTGTCTGCTGTTTCTTGAAATTTCTGTTATTAATCTATTGATTGATTCTAAAATAATGTTCTTTGGTACTTAAATAGTTTTGTTAGGTCCACAGTCTCTCTGTTCATCTATTTCGTTTGTTTCATTATTCTCTCTTTAGCTTCAGTTTTTACTGAAATCTTTCCTCTGTAGTAGGAAGTTTGTGTGAGGAAGTCCTTTTTCTTTGAGTCACTTTCTGCTAGATTTGATTCCTTATGCTCTGACCCCTGCGTTTCGTATTCTTCCCTCCCCTCCTCCGCTCCCTTCCTTCCTCTCTCCCTGCTTCCTTTTGTCCTCTCCTTTTCTCGCCTTTCCTTCTTCCTCCCTTCTTTGCATATCTGCCATGCTGGTTTTTTTTTTTTTTTCTTTCTTTCTTTCTTTCCATCTTGCTATTGCTTACGGAGTTTTGCCCAAACGTAATGTAAGTAACTTCTTAAATTACTTCCCACCTTTTGAGGGACCAGTTTGATTTTCCCCTTGAGCTATGGTTTATGGCCTGGACCTGTCCACCTTTCTGAAGTGTGAAGAAGCTGCCTTTGTAAACAGACAAAGGTCCATCTAGTCAAGGCTATGGTTTTGCCAGTGGTCATGTATGGATGTGAGAGTTGGACTGTGAAGAAAGCTGAATGCTGAAGAATTGGTGCTTTTGAACTGTGGTGTTGGAGAAGACTCTTGAGAGTCCCTTGGACTGCAAGGAGATCCAACCAGTCCATCCTAAAGGAGATCAGTTCTTGGATTCATTGGAAGGACTGATGTTGAAGCTGAAACTCCAATACTTTGGCCACCTGATGCGAAGAACTGACTCCTTGGAAAAGACCCTGATGCTGGGAAAGATTGAAGGTGGGAGGAGAAGGGGACGTTGGAGGATGAGATGGTTGGATGACATCACCGACTCAATTGACATGAATTTGAGTAAACTCTGGGAGTTTACTCCTGATGAACAGAGAGGCCTGGCATCCTACAGTCAATGGAGTTGCAGAGTCAGACACGACTGCGCGACTGAACTGAACTGAACTGAAGAAGGTGCCAAGGAGATAGCAATTGTAGAGAGAGGTAACTCATGCCCTGCGCAGCCTTGATTAGGTTTCCGGGGCTTGGCCTTCTCAGGTTTTGCTGAATGTCCCCGTTATCAGCATTCGTGTCACCAAACCGGGAGGGAGTAGGTGGGAGATACCAAGGACAGCCTTTATATAATTAACTAAAGGGTTCTGTGTGAGCTGGCAGCTGCCCTGGAGGTAATGTCAGACTTCACTGGTTTCTTCATCTCAGTGGGCAGCCCTGGAGCCTTCAGTTCCATGGAGTCAACCTTTTACTCCCTTCCCTTCATTTCACATGTTTCCATTACTCCTCAGTAGAGAAAGGAAGCAGACACAGATATTCACTGAGTATGTGTTTTCTCTGAATTTAGAGTTATTAGTGAGAATTCTCAGTCTTGTTGACTCACGTCTCTGGGGAGTGAGAACAGGGTTGGGAATCAGGCAACACTGTGCCTCTTTATCCTACTCCAGAATCTTCTGTTTCTTTCCTTGGCTGCCAGTATTGAAGCTTATTTATATTTGTTTATGTTTCTTTCCTCGATTGGTCACTGTTGGTATTTTTTTCTATTTACTCTTTTTTTGCACATTCTGTTTGGTATTTAGGAAGGGAACTTCTGTGTGGAAGTTTAAATTTGCCATCTTAAATCAGATTCTGGGGTCTATTTTGGAAACAGAATTTAGATGTTTTGCCGATGAATTAATTTGAAAGATTAAGGGACGGAAGGAGTTATGGATGATGCCTAATTTTTTGTTCTTAGCGACTGGGTGGGTGATGAACAGACTGGGTCCCTGGTGGGAGAAGGAATCAAGAGTGCTGTTTTAAGCTTTTTAAAAATCAAAGAAACTTGATATCCATGTGGAAATGTGAAGCAGGTGGTTGGATCTAGAAGCCTGAAACCCAGGGGAAATTTGCTCATCATATAGGTGTGGTACCTAAAAGCATGTGCCTGGATGAGATCACCTAGGGAGAGAGAATATAAATATTGGGAAATGTATAAGGAATATGTACTAATCAAGATGTGTGGGTGTGTGGACTTCTTCAGATTCAGTGTAAGCTCTTCTTAATCTAACAAATGTTTGAAATCTTTCAGTATAAATGTATCAGGTTAATGTTTGGTATGAAGTGAGAAATGTAGGTCAAGGATCATTTTGAAAGATGGGAGATTTTATACTTCTAGATCTACACAGTAACACAACAAAATATTGCCTTTCGAAGATGGTTTGGACATGCTTTTTAGCTCTACATCAGTTATCTATATTTGAGGATGATAAAGATTTGATTTTAAGCAAAGCTATGAATTATTAGTTTTGAAGACTCGATTTTCTTCTGCTTTCAGAATGAATCTACAGAGACTTCCCTGGTAGCCCAGTGGCTAAGGTTCTGAGCTCCCAGTGCAGGGAGCCTGGGTTCAATCCTTGGTTAGGGAACTAAAGCCCACATGCCACAACTAAGAGTTCGCATGCTACAGCTAAAGATCCTGCATGCCACTATGAAGACCAAGGATCCTGGGTGCCACCACTAAGACTCAATAAGTAAATAAATACATTTAAAAAAATGACTCTACATATATATTTTTATTTAATACATACATTTTACGATTAAAATACAGATTTTGCTCATGGAAGATGTACATTGTATGTTTTAAAGCACTGCTGTGTTTGAAGGGAATGTGTTTAATGACAAGAATACTGTTTGGGAAATTAGGAAATAGATTCTAGATCCAACTCTGTCAGTAATAATGACAATAATAAAAAATAACAGTATCAGACACGTAATTCTTTCAGTGTGACAGGTGCTATCCTAAACACTTTACATATATTTACTTTTTTTAAGAAGTTCTACCTCAGATATGCAGATGACACCACCCTTATGGCAGAAAGTGAAGAGGAACTAAAAAGCCTCTTGATGAAAGTGAAAGAGGAGAGTGAAAAGGTTGGCTTGAAGCTCAACATTCAGAAAACAAAGATCATGGCATCTGGTCCCATCACTTCATGGGAAATAGATGGGGTAACAGTGGAAACAGTGTCAGACTTTATTTTGGGGGGTCCAAAATCACTGCAGATGCTGATTGCAGCCATGAAATTAAAAGACACTTACTCCTTGGAAGGAAAGTTATGACCAACCTAGATAGTATATTAAAAAGCAGAGACATTACTTTGCCAACCAAGGTCCGTCTAGTCAAGGCTATGGTTTTTCCAGTGGTCATGTATGGATGTGAGAGTTGGACTGTGAAGAAAGCTGATCGCCGAAGAACTGATGCTTTTGAACTGTGGTGTTGGAGAAGACTCTTGAGAGTCCCTTATACTGCAAGGAGATCCAACCAGTCCATTCTAAAGGAGATCAATCCTGGGTGTTCATTGGAAGGACTGATGCTAAAGCTGAAACTCCAATACTTTGGCCACCTCATGGGAAGAGTTGACTCACTGGAAAAGACTCTGATGCTGGGAGGGATTGGGGGTGGGAGGAGAAGGGGATGACAGAGAATGCGATGGCTGGATGGCATCACCGACTCGATGGACATGAGTTTGAGTGAACTCTGGGAATTGGTGATGGACAGGGAGGCCTGGAGTGCTGTGATTCATGGGGTCGCAAAGAGTCGGACACGACTGAGCAACTGAACTGAACTGATAGTCATACAGCTTTCAGCTACTTAATCTTTTCAGCTACTTTAGCCTCCTCATTTATAAAGCCAGTCTTCCCTCTGGCTCTAAAATTCAGCATGATTTGTCTTCAGTTTCATCAAGAAATATAAAATGTTTCAGTGATCTTATTAACCAGAGCAAATGGAAATACTCTTTTGTCATTGAGGGAAGATGAATCATTATATAACAAAGGTTAACCAGGAAATTATGGAGATTTTGATCAACTAGGATTGCACCCCAAACATACCTCCCTTCTTGCTTTTGCTCACATTCTACCTAAAAAATAAGGATTTTTTTTTTTTTTTTTGCAGTATGGCAGTTACTTACCCAGTTGCTAGGTAACAAGGCAGATCTCTATAGCTTTATCTGAATACACTGCAGATGATTTTTAGTGACAATTGTTTATATCCAATATATTAAGGTAGGCCGTATTGATAGTGATAAGACTATTGGTTTACCTACTGAACATTTGCAAAAAAGGGTGCAGTAATTCACAAAGCTAGTTTTGTTCTAATCTTTTTCGAAAGCGATTATTAATATTCGTCACTAAGAATGATCAGTTGTCTAGCAAAGCATCAATAGCTCAGTTGTTTATTTGAAATCCTTCCAGATGGCTGATCAGGTCAAAAGCTCTGCCACACCTTTCTGGTTAATTACACTGTACGTTGTCTGGGAAGGGTTGTTGTGTTCTTCTGTGGGGTCCATTCATATGTTACCAAGTTTGAGTTTGGTGAAAATTGGCATTCCTCTTTATATCACATATCTTTCCTCATTCTGCAATCATTCAGCAGAGCTAGCTCTACGCTGAGAAGCAGCAGTTGGTTTAGAAGTGTCTAGTAGAATTCTTGGGTTAAAACATTAACCAGATTTACTGTTTTTTTTGTCCTTTGATCCAGAGCGGAGAAATCATGGCCGCACATCATCAATGTTACATAATAGTAGTGGTGTCTTGTTAGAGATCTTTTAACAAAAGTTATTTACCATTAGAGAAAAGATCTGAAATTTAAGTATTGTAACCAGTAAATTTCCATAGTAAGGGAGGAAAAAAATAATCTCTTTCTACTCTTTGTGGATTTTGTTCATAATATTTGGTCTTTAATTAGGTGGATTTATTTGCTTGAATGTTTCTTCATATATGCCAGGAATCATGTGAAGTGTATGCTTATGCCAAATTCATTTTTCTCCCATCATTAGTATTGGTAAATTTGGACCATTATTAGGTAGAATTTATGGATTGAATTAGTAGTCACTTGTCATAGTCTTTTAAAAGTAAAAGTCAAAAGGCTATTTTATACTGTCATGGACAAAAGGTATCTGTCTAGCATTGTACTTTTGTGGTACAATGGCTGTAATTAGTCTACCAGCTATGGGATAATTAGTATTATGGTACAATTTCCTTTATAGCATAAGAAATATCATAATAGGTAATGTTTGGATTCAGGTTTGTCTTAAAAGATTCTGTTTATAGGACAGTGACATGAGAAAATTCTCAGAGAATATTTGTTCACAAGTTATTTTTTGATGACAGTGGAAAGAATGCATTCTGTAGAATCAGAAAACACAGAGACAAAAAGGAGTTATTACCTGTCTGTTGGGAGAACTCAAGGTAACCCTGTCTTTACAAGTCAGCATACTGGAAAGCTAGTTTATGTAGAAAAATAGTTTAACATGGAAAATTACACTTTAATAATACCTACTAATTAAAAGCCTTTATTCGGTAAAATAGAGTTCTCACTGCCTGAAAGCTGTAAAAGCCTCCTGGAATGATTGATTACTCTGAATTTCTGTAGCCTTGAGTAAACCACAGGCAAGGCATACATTTTATTGATTCTGGACTGAAGTTCTGAGCTGTTTACAAGACAATTTAATAATAATTTATTTATCTCTTTGCAGTGTTCAGTTATCACTGTGGCATTTAAATACCAAAAGTGAAATGGAAATCAGCCCTCTGGTTTTTTCTCCACTTTCCATATTCACAATAACATACAGATTTGTCTAGATGCTGTTATATAAACCATCATTTATACATTTATCAAAATTACATTATTTATGCAAAATTTTAAAAATCATTTCAGGCAGGGAGTCCAAGCAGGTATCTGTTTGCCATGTAACAGTATTTCTCTCATTATAGAGAGAAACTTACTGCAAAACTTCATTAGACTTTTTTACCTTTCTCTTACTAATTTTGGAAAAAAGCAAAACTGTGTTTATACAGAACTTTTAGAAATTTATCCATTTTGTTGAGCTAGGTAAACTTGTGAATGCCTGTTAAGTGTGATTTATTTTATATTCTTATTTTTATTTTACATGTTGCTACCAAACCCCAGGGCGTCCCAGGTGTCTCAGTGGTAAAGAATCCTCCTGCCAATGCAGGAAACACAGGAAATGCTGGTTCAATCCTTGTGTCAGAGAGATCCCCTGGAGGAGGAAATGGCAACCTCTCCAGCCAGTATTCTTGCCTGGACAGTCCCCTGGACAGAAGAGCCTGGCGAGCTACAGTCCATGGGGTCACAAAGAATTGGACACAGCTTAGGGGCTGAGCACGCATACACACCAAATCCCAACTCCATGTGACTGCTACCTTCTTTTGTGTCTTATTTTAGACACATTATTTAAATGGACTTTCTTCATCATCCTTTGTGTCTTTTGTAGTTAATGTTGCTAAATCATTTTAAATGATTTTAATGGAAATCTTTTTTCTCTCTCTCAATATTGGAGCCTGTCTCCTATAGAGAAACTAAATAATCCTAAATATGAGCTATTATTATCATCTCACTTTTACGCTTTACTTTAAAAGGGGGTTCTGTGACCACTGAAAATAAAACCTGTAGACTTATCAGAAGGTCAGCATCCTAGGATATGAGAGCTGCATTCTGTAAAGCCTTGGAGATGGTTCTGTTTTGCATTGTTAACTTATATTTTACACTTTTAATTATTGTTTATCACACTGTGCAAAAAAGAAAGAAGCTGAATAATCTAGTATTCAACTCCCTTTTGTTTATCCAGGCATTATGGGGATTTTGGCTGAGGGTGAGACTAATATTGAATAATCATTTCAAAAGCAAGTGACATTTCTGATTTTAAAAAAAATGATTCTAATTGTGTGTGTGTGTGAATATGAAGATTCCAAGAGAATTGATTTTTCCAGTATTCAGGGTACCTGAAAACCTAAATATATTTATCCATACTATGTGGATTAATGATTATTTTTAAGCATTTAAAGGTTATTTTTTGGGTCTTTCTCACCAAACACCCTCAGAGAGTTTTTAAGCAGTTTTCAACTAAGGTTTATCAAATGCCACAAGAAAAGGAGGGATAGGAATTGAAAAAAAAAAAAAAAAAAGAGGAAGCAAGGAGGGAGAGGAACAGAAAGCAGGTGAAATACATACAGTAAAATGAGTGAGAGCAAAAAGGTTAAATTTTTATCATGTGTCCACAGAACACCTGGTACAAGTTGCTTCATTTCTCCCGAAGAATGGTGAGGAAGATGGGCTTGGGGTGCTTGTGACTCCTCGAATTACAACTTACCTCCGCCACTAATTGTCTGTATATGCTTTGGGGAAATGACCAAACTGAACCTTTCTGAGCCTTATTTTCCTCGTCTGTAAAATGTGATGATATCTACCTTGCATCTCAGTCCTTATTCTGAGGACTAAGAGATTAGACAGACAGGTAGACAGATAACTCTCTGATGCACAGTAGGTGCTGAATAAACTTCTGACTCATATTTTTGATAGTTCTTTTATTTGTTACAGATATTTCTTTGTCCTTAGCCACCAAATATCGATTCAGCACCAATGTTAGAACCATGAATGATGCTTTCAAATCAACAGATCTGGAAAATTTTCGTAGGACAAGAACTTAAAGCCAAGGCAAACCCAGAATGGCTGACTATGGCCTCCAGTTGTCTTCTGCATGGCCCCAGGGTCCCAGTCCTACAGGCAATTAGTGCAGTGAGATGCCAATTCACTTGATCTGCTGTTGGTCTCTGCTTTTAAAGAAGCATAAAAATCAAGGCATGGAAAACTTTTTTTGTTGTTCAGGACTACTGAGATGTTGTAAGTCCCCTTGTGTAAAAGATGGGAAAGCAACTTGCTCCCTGATTTACTGGCTTGCTGCTGCTGCTGCTAAGTTGCTTCAGTCGTGTCCAACTCTGTGCGACCCCATAGACGGCAGGCCACCAGGCTCCCCTGTCCTGGGATTCTCCAGGCAAGAATACTGGAGTGGGTTGCCATTTCCTTCTCCAATGCATGAAAGTGAAGTCACTCAGTCGTGTCCGACTCTCAGCGACCCCATGGACTGCAGCCTACCAAGCTCCACCATCCATGGGATTTTCCAGGCAAGAGTACTGGAGTGGGTTGCCATTGCCTTCTCCAATTTATTGGCTTAGGCATCTTTTAATGAACCATCATGTCCTACGGGAGTGTGCTGGCCAACAGGAGAGTTGATTGAAGTATGTGTGTGTGTGTGTGTGTAGCCAAAGCAATCTTGAGAAAGAACAGCTGATGGTATCATGGTCCCTGAGTTCAGACTGTACTTCAAATCTACAGTAATCAAAACAGTGTGGTACTGGCACCAGAAAAAGACACATAGGTCAATGGAGCAGAATAGAGAGCTCAATGGAGAAAAGACAGTCTCTTCAATAAGTTGTGCTAGGAATAGTAGACAGTTGCATGTAACAGAAGGAAATTAGAACATTTTCTCACACCATATACAAAAATAAACTCAGAATGGATTAAAGACCTAAATGTAAGACCCGAAGCCATAAAACTCAAGAATGAAACAAAACAGTCCTTGACATAAATCCTATCATTATCTTCATGGCATGTCTCCCATAGCAAAGGAAGCAAAAGCAGTGGGACCTAGTTAAACTTGAAAGCTTTTGAATAGCAAAGGAAACCATCAATGAAACAAAGAGACATCCTACTGAATGGGAGAAACTATTTGCAAATGATGTGATAGATAAGGGGTTAATATCCAGAATATATAAATATGTCATATAACTCAATATAAAAAAATAAACCCATTTAAAAATGGGCAGGAGACCTGAATAGACATTAGAACTTTCAGATAATAAGAATCAAGATGGCACCCCAGCTCCTTCCTGGGCAGAATTTACAGTGATACTGCCCCATCTCTGAGATCTCTCTTTCCACATCTCTTTAGTGTCAGGAGCGATTTGTTAGGCTGTCAGTAGTCTGCAACTTGATGTCCTCATACGTGCCTATTGTTTAGCTACATACTGTTTTTATGAGCCGCTCAGACCCAAACTGGCCCCATTAGATTGGCTGTATTGCTGTCCTGGTTAATTACCTATCGTCTAATTGCATAATTTAGCTATATATGCATAGTGACCTGAAGGCTAGGTGCTTTTCTTTATTGTACAATTACTCTGAATAAGCTCACAGTGAAAGTAGAATTTAAATACCTGTTATAAAATACCACTTCTAAAATGCTGTTTTGGGCTTTTTTTTTTTAATAGTACTTCGATGCATTTTTAAAGAAAACAGTCTAAAAATATCATATAATTTTTACCTGTACCCTAATGTCATTAAATATTATTTTCTATGATTGCTTTTATGTTTGGTTTATTTAACTAAAAAGTTTGGTATCCCTATAGTTTCTGATTGTGGAGGTCTTTCTGCCCATTCTTAATCATTTCAGTTTATTCTAATGATGTTCCCTACTGTCAAATGAATCATAAAAGTATAACCACTTTACCTTTTCAGGCTTTAGATAAGTGTTCTCTTCCATGTGAATTCAACAAATTCAATTTAACAGATAATTTATTGAGTTCTTTATCTGAGCTGAGCATTATGCTAGAATCCCAGAATACAAAAATGTGCTAAGACATGCCATGTGGGGAAAGAACAGCATGTAAACAGACAGTCTATTCAATTACATGGTAGATTACAAGGTGCACTGAAGGCACAAAGGCATGTTCAGCTCCGTCCAGAGAGTTCACGGAAGACTTCTCAGAGGAGGTGACAGTTGAGATGAGATTTTGAGATGAGACCAGGAAAACCTAAGAAGAGGATGGGCACTTCAGGTAAAGAAAACAGCATGTGCAAAGGCACAGAGGTGTACACCACGTGGTGCTTGGTGGGAACCACTAGTGTAATGTGGTGTATGGGTGGGTATGAGGAAGAGAGAAGCAAGGAGGCGTCATCCTTCCAATGATGGGAAGTCTCTGAAGGTGCATTAAGCAGAGATGTGATGTGATTACATTTGTAGTGGGGAAGAGTCACTTTGATGTGATCTGCATTCCTCATCCTCTTTTGTTTATATTTAAAGACCAGCCCCTCCTTCAGTTTTTATTATAGTTTCTGCAAGGCTTGATCTAAACTATGGCATTTTCCAGGCCAGGTGATATGAGGAAAGTGGAATTTAAGGGCCTCAGGCCAACAGGTGCCTACAACAGTTATCCCCTGGATTGTTACAGCAATGTTGAGGTTGCATTACCCACTGGTTCTTTTGTGGGCCATTTCTACGTCTTATACACTGCTCAAGAAACCAGTGAGCTTTTGATCGCAAGTCTAGATTTGTCTTGATACTGGATTCGGTCCCCGGGTATGTTGATGGTCTGGGTCCATTCACTCAGCTGAGGGACTGCTGTGTGTCCCAGGCTGGGAGCACGGAGGAATAAGGCAGCTCCTGCCTCCCACTGTTTATTTGCAAACACATAGGCAATTCCAGTAGAGCGTGATAAATGCCATAGTAGAGAAACTAAAGGAAGAGAAAGGAGAGGAGAAAGACCAGGAAGTTTTCCCGCGGGATGGCCTCTGCATCTCCTGAAAGAGGAGGCAAAGAAACCTGGACAGGGATGTCCAAGTGCCAGGCAAATGGCCAAAGAGCTGGTGAGAGTTGAAGCTTGTCAGGCCAGAGTGTGAAGAAGGAGGAGGGAGTTGATGAGAGAAGGAGCTAAGGAAGTCAGAGGGGACCAGAGCTTCCAGGGCTGGACGAAGGGCTGCTGGAGAGTTTTAAACAGAATTAACACGTCCAGCTTTGCAGAAAGATCTTTCTGAGAACAGAGAGAGCGGACTTGGAAGGGACAAGATGGACACAGGGCAACTGCCTCTGTTTCCCTCTATAACTGAGCTCTGAGAGTGCTGCCGATAAAAGAATAATGAGAGCTGTAGCCAAGTTAGCATCTGCGGAACTCAGAGAGCCAGATGGGTCCAAAAGAGAGGCTAGGAGGCAGAGTTGCCCAAGGCTGGAGGTTCAGTGGATGTGGAGAGGAATAAGAAGGCCAAGGTGAGGAGGAAGGAGAATGGTCCATAGTCCACGGATTTGCAGTTTTTCGGTGGGTACCACTGTTGTGGGTTTGAATGCCCCAGCCACAGTGGAGTCCTGTTACCCTTAACGTGACTTCTCCTCCTCGATTCATTTTTAAATTCTTGTTCAAAAAACCACTTCTCTTATAAGCCCTGCGAATTGTTTCCACCTCTTTATAACATTTTTCCTTCAAAGGCTGTTAGGAAGGTTAGACAAGTGTCAGTTTCCTTGTTTTGTAGATACACATCAGTTCAGTTCAGTTCAGTCGCTCAGTCGTGTCCGACTCTTTGTGACCCCATGAATCACAGCACGCCAGGCCTCCCTGTCCATCACCAACTCCCGGAGTTCACTCAAACTCATGTCCATCAAGTCGGTGATGCCATCCAGCCATCGCATTCTCTGTCATCCCCTTCTCCTCCCACCCCCAATCCCTCCCAGCATCAGAGTCTTTTCCAGTGAGTCACCTCGTCGAATGAGGTGGCCAAAGTATTGGAGTTTCAGCTTTAGCATGAGTCCTTCCAATGAACACCCAGGATTGATCTCCTCTAGGATGGACTGGTTGGATCTCCTTGCAGTCCAAGGGACTCTCAAGAGTCTTCTCCAGCACCACAGTTCAAAAGCATCAATTCTTCGGTGATCAGCTTTCTTCACAGTCCAACTGTCACATCCATACATGACCACAGGAAAAACCATAGCCTTGACTAGACAGACCTTTGTTGGCAAAGTAATGTCTCTGCTTTTTAATATGCTATCTAGGTTGGTCATAACTTTCCTTCCAAGGAGTAAGAGTCTTTTAATTTCATGGCTGCAATCAGCGTCCACAGTCATGCGCAAAACCTCAACGGTAGTGTGGCAGAGTGGCAGTAGAATCTTTGCTTGTTTCTTGCTTCTAGACTGCATTGTCTGCTTTGAAGAAGCATCATTAGATTATGTCATCCTAACCAAACAGAATTCATTTTTTGGTTTTCAGGAAATAGTCGTTGATGAGTATCTAGAGCCAAATAGTGTGTTTTTATCTGGAACTCGTCTCTTTTAAATGTGTTGTCTGCTCACTGCGAGTCTAGTTGGGAATGGCTGACTTTTCCAGGGGGCTTACTATGTTCATTGTTGTTGTTGTTTAGTCGCTTAGTCGTGTCCAGCTCTTTGCGACCCCATGGACTGTAGCCTGCCAGGCTCCTCTGTCCTTGGGATTTCCCAGGCAGGAATGCTGGAGCAGGTTGCCATTTCCTTCTCCAGGGGATCTTCCTGACCCAGGGGTCGAACCTACATCTCCTGCATTGTAGGTAGATTCTTTACCACTGAGCCACCAGAAAAGCCCATAGCATCAATTCATTTAATCATCATCCTTTGGACTGGATACTAGCCTTAGGCACTTGTTAAGTGAGGAAACCAAGGCACTGAAATGTTAAGTAACTTTTGAGCCAAGGTTTGTACCAGGCGTGGTGGCTTCGAAGCCTCTCTCTTAGCTTCTGACAGATATGGGAACTGAAGAGTGGACAAGTCCAGGACACAATGATTATATTTCAGAACCTGCTCTGTTTAAGAAATTTTTTTTTAACTTTGAAAAGAGATTTCTGAAAGCAGCAGCAGCAGACCTTCCTAGGGGTGCCCAGGATCCTTTTAGACTCCGTCACGACTGCACTGGAGAAGGTTCACTTATCTAGAAATAGTTGCAGGCGAGCTGGGCCTTATTGAGGACCAGATAAAAAAGCAAGAGAGCATCTCAGAGAGACACCGGATGAGTTGTCCCTGCCCCAGAATAGTTCGTTTCAGTGATTTTTAGTAGTTTTACTGCTAACCTTGAGGATTCAAACTCAAAATTGCAAAATCCAAAGATGAGTAAAATAACAGCCTCTTGGTACCTAAAAAATTATTTTGGGGTGAATACCTAATGTGTCTTCATCACGCCATGGTATAAGTCATTAAAATCTCCAGTTTCAACCTGTATTACAGTTCAAGTTTATACCAATGAGTACTTCTAGGTGCTTTCCAGTGTTTTTAATTTCTGGTTTCTTTCTCCTTTTGTGTGTGCATTTTTGAAAATATGTTTCCAAGTGTGTTTCCTTTCCTAAATATATAAATACACTTGTTAGCTTTCATTTTCCTCTATGGATTCAGATCATTTTAACTGTGTTTCTCATCCCTTTGTCCATTAAATCTCCGTGTTTCCTGTCTGCCACTTTCACCCTTCCTTTTTCACAGATCATTAAAAAGAATATTCTGCCCACCCTAAACAGCAGGGACCCGTGTGCCATCTCTCAAACACCTTCCTCCCAACAAGATTGATTGCACTGTATTGCTCCCCTTCTTTTATTATTTCCTCAGTCCCGGTTCAAGCCAAAGTCACTTTGTTTTATGGAAGAAGTTGTATGAGATGTTCTTTCAAATGCTCTAATAAAATTCAGATATATCACATCTGCTCCATTCCCTTAAAGTAGTAATCTTGTAATTCCATCAGAAAAGCAATCAAATTTGGCGTGCCTTTTTCTTTTTTCCTTCTTAAAGCTCAGCTTATTACTTTTGGGTTTATTCCCTCTAGATTTTAACAGATTTTTTATTACTCTCACAATATTGCAGACTTGCCCAATTATGATTTCCAGGGTCACTTTCATCGTTTGAAAATGAGGCTGTCTTTTCCTTTTGCCTCATTTCATGGTGCCTAAATGTGTGAATTCCTGTCGATTTTATGTATCTTATATCAACCAGAGTCCACTCCAGTATTCTTGCCTGGGAAATCCCATGGATAGAGGAGCTTGGTGGGCTACAGTCAGTAGGGTCGCAAAGAGTCGGGCATGACTCTGCAACTAAACAACAATGACACCAGTGTATTAATCAGATTCATTATTGATAGGGGATGGTGGGTAAAAGTGAGGCGAGGCAGGCAGAGGTCGAGTCCCTGCTGCCTGTTACCTGAGGCTACCTTCCCAAGCCACGCCCAAGTCGCCTGACGAGACTGCATCTCACCAGCCTGTCATCCTCTGCCAGGTTCCCGTGTACTCTGTTTTATAACCTCTTTCCCCCTTTCATGATCCATTAACATGCACTCATCTGCTTCTGCTGCCCTTTAGAAGAGAACTCATACGCAGCTCAGTTTTATCTCCTCGTTCCCCATTGTCTCGGGGTTCTGTTCATGGGAAAAGTGATTTTTACCTCTGGGTCTGTGACTGTCATTTTTCAGCTGCACATGGTGTAGTCTGAGCTTCTTGAACTTACCAAGGAGGGCATTGTTTTCAGGCTGGATGCTCCAGGGCCTGGTTCAGAACAAAAAGTGATTCCTTCCCTCCAGTGTTTGTGTAAACAAGTCTCCCCCTGGGTGCAGCCCTTTTGGGTTGTGTTGCTCTGTCTCAAGCTCTCTGCTTCCACCTTTTTCAGTTTCTCATCCTCAGTTATTCACTGTTCATAAATTCATCAACAGGAACTTTTTGTCTCTAACGTTAACTACTTTTTTTTAGCTTGATGTCACTTTTCTTCCCTCAACAAATACAAGTGTCCTTCGTACTGTATTGGGGATTTAATTACTCTGGGCTTATTCCAGGAGGAGTGGAGACCTTTCTATTTCATTTATCCCTTCACTTGTTCATTCATTCAACCAACATTTGATGAGTACCTTCTAGGTGTCAGATACTGGGCTACAGAGGTGAGTCCCTCCTGTGCAGGCACTCGCAGGATCTCAAAGGAGGCGGCAGTGGAAACAGTTCTTACTTGGTGTCCTAGTACCTGTGACGGGTGAATTTACGAGTGGAGCAGGGGCACCGCCCTGAGGAGATGAAAGCTCTGGAGAAGAATTGAATTATAGATCCGGGGGACTCTGGATAAGTTTTCTAGGCAGACAAGGGGGGAATGGCATTTCATAGGAAGGTCTAGTCTCACAAGATGGTCCTCCCAGCTTAGCACAATTCCTTCTTACTGATCTGCCCATCTTTGTATTATTGGCAGATCCAGAGGAGCCTAAAAGTCTGTGGGAAACATAGACACAGAGGCTGGAGGGAGAAACCCAAGTATTAGATTCATGTACTAGTTTGTTAAGTTGCCGTAACAAAATACTGCGACCGGGTGACTTAAACAACAAATTTATTTTCTCCCAGTTCTGGAAGCTCGAGATCAAGATGCAGGTAGTGTCGTCACGTTTGGTTTCTTCTCAGGCCTCTGCGTTTGGCTTGCAGATGCCCATCTTCTCACGTGGTCATCTCTCTGTGATGTCTGTCCTCATCTTCTCTTCTGATAATGAGGACATCATTTAATAATAATGGATGAGAGCCCATCCTAGCCACCTCATTTTAACCTGGTTACTTCTCCGAATACAGTCACATTCAGAGGTACTGGCGGTTAGGGCTTCAGCATAGGAATTGTTGAGGAGGGGACGTGATTCATCCCCTGATCGTTTGGATCTCCTCTTTGGCAGTGTTTGAACTAATGGCGTGGGCTTCCCAGGTGGCACTAGTGGTAAAGAATCTGCCTGCCAATGCAGGAGACAAGAGACAACGGGTTCAATCCCTGGATGGGGAAGAGCCTCTGGAGAAGGGAATGGCAACACACTCCAGTATTCTCATCTATAAAATCCCATGGACAGAGGAGCCCACTATAACCTGGTGGGCTACAGTCCATGGGGTGTCAAAAAGTCAGACACAACAGAGCGACTGAGCGCATCCACACACAATGACGTCACTTCAGTCACTTAAATAAAAGGGTATATAATGAGTTGTTATCTGCTGAGCAAAGCTATTTAAATGTTTTAAATTCACCCTGAATGTCATTGTATATGTCCTAGCTTTCCCATGTAGCTCTATTTAGAATTAAAATATTATAGAAGGCATACCTCACTAAGTACTATGTCCCTGAAGGCCCAGGACATGTGACTGTGTGTGAACCCCTTCAATCCTGCAGTGACAGCCACACCACATTCAGTAGAGCTGATAAAATGATTTGGCTTCAAATTGCTTAATTTCCAGTAATTTCTTCCCACCACAGAGATAAATTCATTTATCTCGACTTGGGTGGATCATTGCATAGAATTTCAGTGTAGATAAGAATATAGTTTCTTTAAAAAACAGCTCCTCATAGACTGTATCTACTTCTTGGACCTCCTTTATGGGGAAAAATACATATTTTGTTAAATATGAAAGAGTTTGAAAGGTCTTTGCATTATTAGATACTTATAGTTCTTCTAGTTTTGACTTTGGTGGTCTGACAGGAAAAGCTGTGTAACGATCAGATGTCAGTTCCAATTTCAGCTGGGCCACACATTCCTTCATGATTTGCACAAGACATTTAATTTTTCTGAGCTTTTGTTTCTTCACTGGGCAAATGCGGATGATTATATCCATATCCATCAAATGTATTTTATATTGTGTATTCTGCATTTTTGCAGCATAGGAATTGTTATTGAATTAATATGCAAGACAATACTTAGATTTTAAATATCAGAACTTACTTTGAAATATGAGTGTAAGTCATGCTTGATGACGAAAGAGAAAATTTTGGATGACAGTATTTATAATGGGCAGAAAGTAATAATGCCTTGCCAAGAGGGAATTGATTTTTTTAAAAAAATTGGAAATTCAAAAGGTGTAAGAAACCTTGCAGGTCACTTTTATTACACGAGGAAGCAGTCAAAAATTAGACCATTAAAGTCATTCTTCAGGTAAAATGGAAAAAAAAAATGTCTTTGAGGCAAAAAATCCTGGGCCTGGTTCAAAGAGGTAGGAGGAAATTTTGATTCATTGAGAAAGGAAGAAATGAAATAGTGACACCTTCTCTGCCCCATCCCAATGAATAATCAAAGGAACGACACAGCTAACACAGACTAAGTCTCCTCCCATAAAATCCCTGGGGAGGGACCTGCCTTGTCCTTGTCCTGCAGGAGGGATCCGTAAATACCTCTGGAGCAGCAGAGCGTTGAGTGCAGCGCATGGAGGTTGTGGTCCTGGCTCTGCCTCCTGGCGCAGAACACAGATGCAGGAGGATGTGATGGATACCCCGGCCCTTGGATGCTGACAGCCAAGTGCTTGCATTTGTTGTACAAGCTTTGTTAGGAGCAGAAAGTGGAACTGGGTTCGGAAATTCCCACCTCACTTCCAGTTAATAGGGGAAGATTGAGTGGATGGGGGCCTCGCCTGTTTCCTCATCATCTCACAGCTGGACTCCCAGCTGCCCTGACATCTCCTCCTAGGCAGTCCTGGATTCTGCGACTTGTTTAAATAAAGAAGGAAAAATAAAAGGAAGAGCAGAAGGGAGGGAGGAAAAGGAAGTAAAGAGCACATACCCCTACCAGTCCTTCTATCTGGCTCCTCTCTGTCTGGCAAAATGACCACCTTTATGGGACTGTGGGTGGGCCTGGGTCCACCCACCCCTCACCCCACACATTACTGGGGACAGCTGTGAACAGCCCCTTCCAGTGCTCAGGAAGCAGGTAACTGGCCAGAATCGACCTTTGTGTGGTGATCCTGAAAACAGAGTGGTGCTAGTGGTAAAGAATCCACCTGCCAATGCAGGAGACACAAGGGACTCGTGTTTGATCCCTGGATCAGGAAGATCCCCTGGAGAAGGACATGGCAACCCACTCCAGTATTCTTGGCTAGAGAATCCCATGGACAGTGGAGACTGGAGGGCTACAGTCCACAGGGTTGCAAAGAGTCAGACGTGACTTAGCACCATCACAGTTAACAGATTTTTTAAAACTATTTCTCACATGTTGGGCCTCTTCTGCATGCTTTAGATGTGTTATCTTGAATCTCTCTAACAATTCTAGGAGCTGGAGACATGATTACCCTCCTGTTACAGATAAAGAAACTGAGGTACTGACTCTCCTAAACTCACTTGAGAACTCAACCAGCAGGTGGTCAAGCCAGGGACTCCCTCTTAGCTTCTACAGTCAAAGTGAAAAAGACAGACAAAGTCCTGCTGTTGGTGAGACTGTTTACTAGTTTGGGGGGCATTTTACTGTATTCCATCATGAGCTCGTCACATGAAGTGGAACGTTTTATTAACCCATTTTACAGAAAGAACCGAGGCTCAAAGTAGTTAAATGACAGTGAGTTGTTGAATAACGAAATTATTAGAAAAGTAGTTATGAACATGGTTCGTTTTTGTTTTAAAATTCAATTTCCAACATAAGACAAGGATTGGCAAATATATGCACATATGTATGTATATATATATATTTATATAGGTTTGGATGTGTGTATGTGTATGCACACTTGCAGTATTTTATGCTGTTCGTAGCATAAAATCGGAATATTGCAAAACTTTAATTCTTATCATTGGTTGTTAAACCAATTAAAGATGATTGTCACAATTCTAGGAACCTCTGGAGCTCCAGGACTTTAGTTATTTTAATTTTCATCAGGACTCAAAATTGAATGTATCCTTCCAGGTGGAACTAGTGGTAAATAATCTGCCTGCCAACATAGGAGACACAGGAGACCGGGGTTTGGTTCCTGGGTTGGGAAGATCCCCAGGAGGAGGAAATGACAGCCTACTCCAGTATTCTTGCCTGGAAAATTGCATGGACAGAGGAGCCTGGTGGGCTACTGTCCATGGATTCACAAAGAGTCGTACACAGCTGACTGAATTAAATGTTTACCAGGCGTCCAGATGTATCTTCTGGATGTAACTCCATCCGGGCCTCACAGCTCCTTCGTCATTTGGGTTGACGCAAGTCTTGTCCTAACTCAGGAGTCCTTGAACTCCCCAGTCAAAAACTTCCTTCTCCTCAGGAATTTTGGGGCTGTCAAGACCAGCCCTCTTAAGCAAACAACTCACTTTCCTGTGGATGGGAAGTGGTGCTGGAGACAGAATCCTCCTCCCCGGGCCCGAGGCTGTTCATTTCTCAGTAAACATTTGCTGAGCACCAAGCGTGGACTCACTGTGGATGGCGCTAAGGATGTAATTGACGAGGCAGAAGAACATAAAGGTGCGCATCCTCATGAAGTTCACGGTCTGTCTTTTGGGACAGCCACAAGAGAAGAGGCAGGTGTGAGGTCTGCTCTGCAAGAGCACAGAGCCCTGTAGGGACTCAGCGGTGGGGCTCCTGATGGAATTTGCGGTCCGGCACCTGCATCTGTTTCTTCACTCTCCACCAATCACCTTTGTGCTCTTGGAATGTGTGTAACACCTCCAGAGCCTTCTTACCAAAAACAGTGGGTATATAGCATGTCTCTGGAAGGACAGTTCAGAAGATCACATGGGAACAGAGAGCACGTGGAGCAGCCAGCAGAGTGCCTGAAACAGACAGGATAGAGACCTCCACTCAAGGTCAGTGCTCTGGCACCAAGTCCTCATCCCTCCTTTTGATCAGGCACAGAGCTTTTCCCATCCCAGGGCTCAGCTGGTAGGCGATTGGACAGCTAGTAATAAATCGCAACAATAATCACCCTCCTTTCTAGCACCGGGCTGGGTCTGGTACTCAGTGTGTTAGCTCCACCACCCTGTTTTGTAGACCAACTTTTCTGGTGATTTCAAGTCTTCTTGGGGGCTTCTCTTCCTTCCTAGAGATAACCAGCGCATCAGAGAAGTCTCTGTTTCTTGTATTTGATCTTTGATATATCTTCCCAAGAGTCTGTCTGCCCAGCCAGAGATTAATATCCAAATGCTCTGTACTCACTTAAAGCCATTAGAGAGTCTCTGTTGTTGTTTTTTGAGGACTTCTTTCCCACCATGTGCATCCTGCAAAAGATTTTGAAAGCGTGTCTCTGTCGTGTGCACCATCCGTGGATCCTTCCGCCTCCAGACAGCTGGATTCCCGGTCTGTAACATGAGGCACGCCACTCCCGGGATGTTCCAAACAGCCCACACCTAACACCAGTGTTCCCGTTCCGTGCGCAGCCCACACTTGGCGCCTCTCCTCCAGCCTCCTCAGGCCCGGGAGGTGCTCTGCCGAGAGTTACGGTTTTATTTATCCGAATCTAGACCTTTTCCCCTTTGGACCTGGAGCACACAGAACCATTAAAACATGTTTATTAATCACTCAATGCAGAATGCCTTTTCATCCGTGGCTTGATAGGAGACAGGAGAAGACTGTCACACTGAGGTGTTCAGGGAAGAGGCTCTGCTGAAAGAGGGTGGGCTCTACGGAGGAAATGTGTGGGTGGAATTCAGAGACACCTTCTACCTGGGGTGGGAGGGATGCGGAGAATACTTTACCTTCCATAAGTGGCAGAGACATTCAAAAGTGATATCCAGAAAGGAAACCGACTTACATTCCAGAAGAGGTAATTTGCTTTAAGAAGTTTCTGAAAGGAAGATGACAGCTGCCTTTTTCCTACTGTTAGCTGCTGATTGCATTTGGTCATCTTTCAATTTTTTTTGATTCAGCTCTTTCCTGTCTGTATGATATTACCATTACATTTTTGTGCCATTTTAGACTTTCTTCTGTTGTCGTGTGCAGGAAGTGGATTACATTCTTCTAGTCTGTGAAGCCAAAGAGACTGTCTTGTTGGGGATGGTCTTATCCTGTGTGGACTAAAGAGTACAAAAGAGATCAGGCGCTGGAAGAATCTGTGCTCGAGCTGAGGTTTATTGTAATGGGTCTAAAGAGGGATCAGGGTAATCCAGTTGACCTGAAAACTCATCAGAGCCCATAGTGACAGAAGCAGCCCAGGCTATTCCCCTGCTCCTTTAGATGGCTGCCTGCGGTCACAGAGCCTTCTTCTGTAAGAAATTCCTTGTTAGAGGGGGTCGTTTGCAATTTCCACTTTTGCTTTTCTCCCTGTCTTATCTACCTGTATAATCCTCAGCTCTCTACATGAGGATTGTTCATATTCTTTCATTCAGCAGACTTCGATGTAGCACCTCCTATGTGTCAAGCCAGGTGCTGGGTGCTGGGATATAAAAGAAAAGCACAGTCACCACCCTTGCTTAAAACCTAGCAGGGAGACCGAGGGGAAAAGAGATTGTGGAGAAACAGTGAGAAATTGCCGCAGGAGATGCGCCACAGTGCTCATGGAAGCAGGATGAAGGGGTCCCTAACCTGAGAGAGGAAGGTCGGGGAAACTTTCTACAGAAAGCAGCGTAGTAAGGAGAAAGGGGAGATGAGACTGAGCTGACCAGGCCTTGCTTCTTAGCTTGAGGAACATTCAGGAAGGGATGAAGGAGGGTTGGGGGAGGCATTTCAGGCAGAGGGAGCAGCGTTTAAAGGGGCCAACAAGTGTGGCTCATGTTCAGAGAATTTCATGCAGGGCCATGGGACAGAGCCCCGAGGATGGGGGAGGCATGGGGTGAGAGATGACAGTGGAGTGGTGGGCCGGAGCAGGGGCGGGGAGGGTCCCTCAGTCTCTCTTGAAGACTGCACATGTCAACTCACAGGCAGTGGGGAGCCATGGGCCAATTCTAAGCTCATCCCAGGCGCAGTCTAGGAAATAGAATGGAGGGTGGGACAAGACTGGACACAGGAAAACCACCTGAAAAACCAGCATATTAGTGGAGCTGGGAAAGGCCCAGGGATTGAGGTAGTGGTGAGATGACAGTTTGGGGTTCACCTACCAAGTGCTACCAAGGAAGGGGCATGGTGCCCTGCTCCAGCTGCATCGGCCTCTCTGCTGCTCCTTAAAGGCGCCAGGGACGTTTCCCATTTGAACCTTTATGCTAGCTGTTGTCTCAGCCTGAAGTGATTTGCACCCAGATATCTGTATGAGTCTCTCCTAATCTCCTCAAATCTTGGCTCCAGTGCCACCCTCTAATCGAAGCCTACTGTGATCCTACCGTTTAAAATTGTGCCCTACCTCCCCCCGTGTACCTTAATTCCTATCAGTCTGTCTTTCCCTGTGTCATTTTATTCACCTCTGTAAATTTAATTTTTTTATGTTCGCTGTTAATGATCTTTCTCCCCTGCCAGAATAAAGCTTCTTGAGGGTAGGAGTGGTTTTGTTTTCTTTGTTCATTCTTATAATATCCCAAGCTGTAGGACAATGCCGGGTACATAGTAGCCACTCAACTAAGTAACGTTGGTTGGATGCACAACTGAGTTTATGCTGAGGTTGATGATGCAAGAAGAGGCATGAATGGCATGCAGTTTTCTTCTGTCTTGGTTGGACAGAATGGGAAAGTGGGTAGAGAACTCCTCAGAATGGGGAAAAGAGAAGAGGAACAAGAAATGGGGGAAGCAATGAGTTCCACTTGAAACATTTGCCATGTGGTATGATCAAGCATCTCAAGATAGAAATGGAGGAGGATCTAGGAAAAGCATGGAAGGTTTAGGGCTGACTGAGAACCAAGAAAGTTGTTCTGAGTGGCCGAAGGGCCGAGCCACAGCCAGACATCATGAATATGTACTGTCTGGTGGTAGGACTTTACTCCAGCGGAAGGCAGCACTGTGGAAGCAGAGAAGATGCTTGGTTTGATTAGAGACTGAGGACTTGAAAGGCCTGAGCAAAGACAGAAGTAAGTGGAAGGTGTAAGCAGCATCCTAGGGCTTATTCTGGATAAGGAAGGAAGAGCACTTGTGAATGGGATAAATGGCAGGGAAATAAGGAGGAAGTGAAGGGATGGAGGTCTGGATGAGGTCTAACAGCGTGTGTACTGAGAGTCCGGGTAACAGTTGAGAGGATGGATGGAAGCAGCCAGTCATTTTTCCATTGTCAGTCAAGAGATTTTTATCAGACACTTTATTAGTCAGGGTTCTCCAGTGAAACTAAGCTGATAGAATTAAACACTGAGAGATTTATGTTCGGGAATTGGCTTACATGATTGTGGAGTCTTGACAAGTCCAAAACCTGCAGTTCAAGTGCTAATGCCTTCAGGCTGGTGGTCCAGGGAGGAGCCAACCCTGCAATCCAGCCTCTAAGGCTGTCTACTGGAAAATTCCCTCTTCCTCAGGGGAGGTCAGTGTTCTGTTCTATTCAGGCCTTTGGTTGATCGGCTGAGGCCCACCTGCATTACGGAGGGTCTTATGCTTCACTCAGAGTCCATTGATGTTCATCTCATCCAAAAACACCGTCACAGAAACATCCTGAGTCATGTCTGGGCGGTCACTAGGAATCAGCTGTCTGGAGGTGGAAGGATCCATGGATGGTGCATCTTGCAGAGACATACAAAATCACCTCTAGTGATTTTAAAGGAGCACAGAGCATTTGGATATTAATCTTCGGCTGTGTGGACAAAGTGTTTTCCGAAAAATGTCAAATACTGATGGCATGACTGATTGTCCCTTGGGAAAAAGTAGCAAATACACAAAAAAACAGACTTCCTTGAATGTGCTGGTTATCTTTGGGAAGGAAGAGAAGAACTCTAGCAGAGCTGACTTAAAATTAACCAGGCACCTGTTATGGGGCAGGTCTTATTGGGAAAACAGTAAGAACAAGATAGCTCCTTCCTTAAGCAAAATAGAGTCTGAGGGAAGATGGTGGCTCTTATGGCCACTGGGGTGGTAACACTGGCATGCTTCCAGGCCACCTCTAAGATTATGAATGCATTTTTATGTTTACGATAAATCTGGTACAGCACATGCATGTGTAGTTCATGAAGACTGTTAGAAGATATTTCTCTATTCCTCTTGTATCATCTACAATTAACTTTCTATCAAGATGATCATGGAAAGAGAATTCTCTAATATTTGTTGAATTTCACCAGTTACATCTTTAGCATTTGTTCCTCAATAGCTAATGTACCAGTTTATTTCTATTCTGCTTAGTTCTCAATGGTCCGTAGTTGATATGAAAAAAAAAACAGCATGTTTTTTATCTGTCAACCAAACTGACATGAAGGATAACAAATATTATTTATATATAAAAATGCCCTCTACCGTTTCTTCTCCTAATACTGAACCTATACACCTACATACATTATTCAAGCCCTCCTTTAGAAAAAGGAGGCTAACAAATAATTTTTACATGCTTCATAAGGGAATTAAAAGTATATTACCATAATCTGACTAATCAGCATCCCCACCTAACCAGGCACAGCACATAGAAATGCCTTGCTTGGCTCAGATTCAGGGCCATTTGGGTTTTGTAGCTGATAATGATCAGCAGGACTCTTATTTGCATAGTTGGTGTCTCCTCTCTGTTGCCTGTGGAGAGGCTGTTAGCAGCAGAGGTCACAGAGGCTGGGGTCCCACAGAGCTGCAGGAAAACCCTGCTGTTTTGTTCTTCTCAGGTGAGAAAGGACAGAACCTCTCTATTATTAGTCATTATGGTTAATAAACATTTACTAATCCATTAGGGGGTGAACTCCACTTAGGGAACCTACAAGCTTATTATGCAGGGCAAGACTGGAAAAGTACCTGGAAAGGCCTATCTTTAGGGGATTTCCCTGTCACAAATAAGTCAGGGACCTCACAGTTGGTGAGAAACCCCCATGCCATGCGTGGACTGTAGATGGTGTGGTTCATTGCAAGTGTGTTGGGGGTTATGTTGCATGATTTTTTGGTTTTCACGTAGGGACTGGGCTTCCTAGGTGGCGCTAGTAGTAAAGAATCTGCCTGCCAGTGCGGGAGATGTAAGAGATGTGGGTGTGATCCCTGGGTCAGAAGATCCCCTAGAGGAGGAAATGGCAACCCACTCCAGTGTTCTTGCCGGGATTGTCAGATGTTTGCAAGCATGTTGGACCATTAAATTGTGAAACTCTGTGATGCAGATCTATTGTTTTGTACTGGGGCCAAAAAAAAAAAGTTCTGTGGGGACATATTTCTGTTAAAATGCTTACTTTGCGCATCACATTTCAGAACTCTAAATGAGTCTTCAATGTGTATGAATATGTATAAAATGTAAAGCAGGTTGTCCTGAACAGTTTTTCGGGGAGAGAGGAACAGAAGGGACTGAGCGTTACTGATTCATGCTTGAGAGTGCAAGCCTATTCTTTTTCAATAAATAGATTTTCAGACCGCAGAACTTGCTCATATCAGTGTATTTCCACAACATCTAAAAGTCAGTCATTGCTGAGTTACATTATTTGAGCAGAGGATTTTGTGGGGGGGGAAAAATGTCAATTCACACTTAATGATGAAATTTCACATTCTTCATAGTGTGTTGTGAAGGTGAGTTCCCACTACTCATATAAATAGTAATTATATAAATTATTTTTCATTTCTTCTTTTTACATAGGGATTCCCTGATAGCTCAGTTGGTAAAGAATCTGCCTGCAATGCAGGAGACCCTGGTTCAATTCCTGGGTTGGGAAGGTCTGCTGGAGAAGAGATAGATTACCCACTCCAGTATTCTTGGGCTTCCTTTGTGGCTCGGCTGGTGAAAAATCCACCTGCAATGCGGGAGACCTGGGTTCGATCCCTGGGTTGGGAAGATCCCTGGAGAAGGGTACATCTGCAGCATCTTTTGTCAATCATTACTGAGTAACATTATTTGAGCAGAGGATTTTGTGGGAAAAAGTGTCAATTCACATTTAATGATGAAATTTCACATTCTTGATAGTGTGTTGTGAAGCTGAGTTCCCACTCCTCATATAAAGAATAATTATATAAATTATTTTTCAATTTTTCTTTTCTAATAATAAAGATAACTGTGTTGGGCAGTTCCTATGTGCTAGTCACTCATTACCAGCTCTGCATAGGTAAAGCTTATTTATTCCCGCCCAAATAACCTTATTATTAATATTACCATTTTGTAGGTGAGACAGCTGGACTGCAGAGAAAGTTAAGTAGCTCTTCCATAGATAAATTGCTGAGAAGTGGTAGCATAGGGCCTGAGTCAGTCCCACTGACCACAGACCCCGTGCTGTGATACCATGCCAAGGTCAAGTCTTTCATTTTCTTTAAGGAAAAGAAACGTCAGTGTCAGCATAACCACACCAAAATTTTATTACACTGAGGAGTGACTAAAACAATATAGAATAAAAGAGAACTGACACAAACTCTTAACCCTTAGAAATTAATGCAGCAGATTTCTCTCTCAAAAAATTTTAAAAGGATTTTGAAAAGAAAGAAGGAAAATGAGATTTAAAATATTAATAGCATTTTAAACATGGGGAAACAGGAAAGTCAGGATTTTTTTTAATCATTTGTAAGAGGAGAAAGCTAACCCCAAAATAACAGTGTTACTTTGTGTCATTCTTTTTCAAAGTGTGAATCTCAAAACCTGTGACTTGCAGTAGAAAAGCAGCACGCCAGAACTCAGAAACCTGGGATTCACTTTTCTAGTAACTCTGGGTGACCTTGAACACATCACCCTCTAAGCTGCAGTTTCACAACCTTAAAATCGTTTTCTTCTAATAATAGCCATACTTCGTGCCAGCTCTAGCATTTTATGAATATCTTCAGACTAGAAATTGGTGTAGAACTTATACACGTAGTCTTAGAGTCAAAACAAATTAATCTCTTTTCTAAGATGAGAATTCTGTTGCTGTTTTCTTGATGAGATTAACAACTGGACAGACTTTTTTCCATCAGTGCCTCTTTGGTCATTTGCTGAGGTCGGTAGAGTCTATTTCTCTTCAAGAAGGCACTGTCAGGTCTTAGCGGCACAGTGCAGAGCCATATAGAACCATTAGAACAGCCAGCAACAAGGATGATCTAGTCAATAAGCAATGCTCTCTCTCCTCCCTTCTTTTTTTTTCCCCAAAGACATTAACCCAGTTTTCTCTTTATGTCAGAAATTAGGCTCCATGAAGTTCCTCCCAGGAAATCAACAGGAGGAAATGCTCAAATTAAGATAGCGAGCCTGATCCATCTATATTAACAACACCTCTATTGAGAGCTGGGAATCATAAAGCAGTAGCATAGAGTCAGAAGGAGAATCTGTCATGATTTTACCCTAAGAGAACGCAGTGGAAAAATTCAGGGTCTTTCCCACTTGTCCTAACCCAGGGAGAAGGGGGAGTAGGGACAGATGAACTATGAAGCCTTTCAGACTGCCACAGTTCTGTCAATAATCCTTTTATAGACTTAAAATCACTCTGTTCCCATTGCCCCTTCACCTCTCAGAAAACAGCAGCAACTCATGTCAATGGAGGGGAAGTGAGAGCACTTTTCATTTGGGGGCCCTTCAGCGGAAAGGCAGTCTGAGGAAGTCTCTGAATGCGCCTTTGACAGTGACGTGCTTCTTCTTTGACAGACCTGCAATGTCCTGCCTTTTTTTCCTCCCCCTTCTAATTTTGTGCATATTTTAAGTGAGGACTGTAGTGTGCTTTTCTAGCAAGGTTTAATTAAGACATTAGTATTCATTCAGTAAGCACAAGTCAAGCTCGTATCTCCAAGGAGCAGAGATAGACACCACAGGGTCAAGCTAACTGAAATAAAAGTATGGCATCTTGTCTTGAAATTCAGAGACCCGGAGTCTGGCATTTGCATGAAAAGCTGACACAGGGCAGCTTTACCTTGCAATGAAAAATCTGTGGTCCCTTTCAAATTCCTTTGTTTGGAGAATATATTTCAGTGTCTGTGTTCAGCATCCAGGTGTGAAAACTGTGTATATTAGGACATTTGGGACTGTGAAAACACATAGGTTTTTTAAAAATCTTTTGAGATTGCAGAAATCACATCCATACATTAGCAGAACAGGTTTTTAAAATCGTCTTGGAATGAGGGAAAACGTGAGTAGCCTACGTGAAACATATGGTAAGAACTGTTCATTCCATTTGTGTTTGTTTCCGAGAGCTCTACTTATTGCAGCTTATAAAATCAGTTCAGTTTGGTTTCTGTTTCTCTGGGCAATAAATTATTTTCTGTGTAATAAAGGAAACATGAACCCAAGATATGGATATGGAAATGTTTTTGTCACAAATAAAGATGTCAGCATTTTGACTTCAAGCAAGATTGAAAAGTCTGTCTCCCCAAAAAGCCAAAATATTAGGGAGCCTTTTTCATTTTGCTTACACTGATCTTAAGAAAAATAGAATATATAAATGTCAGTTGTTTAGAAGACCACACAAACCTATACTTCTATTGATCTCACATACATTGCCAATTTTGATTTGATCAACTAAAATACATTTTCTTAAAAATAATTTGTTATCCCTATTACTACCACTGGAAACATTGAACCAGCATCCAAATTATACTTTTCTGATGAAATTCTTACTCTGATGAGTCTTGTTTGTTGTCATTCATTGCTTCACTTCTAATTCATTATTAATCACAGCTCATGTGTTCAATTGCTATAAACAGTTCATAATGGCTTATTTGTAGCTCTTAGGTTTTCTTTAATCTTCCCACAGTGAATTACAGTAGAACTCAATTTATTTACTGGCATTGTTAAATAGTTGATTAATGCTCAGGTTTTGAATTGTTAGTCTTTTCTTTTTTTATATAAAGAACTGAAAAATCAGGATTTGCTGTTCTTGCCAGAAACCAGAAAAGATTTTCAAAATATTTCTCTTTGAAGACTTGGGCTCTGATACTCTCACATATGTGAATGTTCTATTGAAATTGTTTCTGGTAGCTTGAGCTCCCATAACTGTCTTTTCTTACTTGTCAGGTCAGAAGTCCTGGCATTACACCCAAACCCTCTTCTGGAACTCAGCCCTCATTTCCTCAGGAACAGAATGAGTTCATGGGGATGAAATATCTTTGGCAAAATGTATCACAACAAGTGAGGCAAGACATTCTTTAGCAAATAGAAAGTCCATGAAAGTAAGCATTTTCCCACTTGCCTGAAATCTCAGAAAGAGACAATAACCCTCAGAGAAGCAGAAGTCTTTTTAATATAATTGGGTGATATATGATCCTCTCTCATCCCACGGGAAACAGATGGCTCAAAACACTTGCTTCCACAAGGAACACTGAGAGAAGCTAAGGTTGTGTTTAGATAGATAGATCTGCAGGAAAGCCTAGGTGTGCAGTCAAGTGCTTACCCCTGAGCTACACCCTCAGGGACCTAGGTGTGGACATCAGTTTCCAGGAGTGTGAGAACAGCAATCCTGTTTCTGTTCCATGGCTCCTTATCGCCCATGGAGCGAGGGTCAGATTCACGAACACTGAATGCATTTGGATACTGAGTCTTAACCCCAACCTATACTTGCCTCACCTCTCAAAGCACAGCTGAAAGAGTGTCTCTTCCGTTCAGCTGACCGGCTTGTCCTCTAAACGTGCTGTGCACACCCCAGCCTCTCTCTCCTACTCTGAACTGTGCTTTTTCATTGATTCAAAGAGCTGTCTCTTCTGGGCTACGACATGGTGCCGTCTTCTCAGTGCGATTCTCTCTGCTGCTGCTAAGTCGCTTCATTCGTGTCCGACGCTGTGCGACCCCATAGAAGGTAGCCCAGCAGGCTCCCCCGTCCCTCTCTAATCACCCCCATTTGTTTGCGGGGAGCCCTGTAGAGCATTAGTTTCCAAATTGTGACCTGAAGACCTTGGGGATCGGGGGAGAGGTGCCGGGAGAAGGTGGAGGGTACGCTGAACCACTAAACCTGACCGACTCTGTCTATGCAGCAAGCATTGTTAGGAGCACAAGCACAACTAAAAGTGCAACATCATAGGCAGGCTGTGACGGGAAGGAGGGAGCACTTACTAAGAAAGCTCAGGACACATCCTAGTGAATTCCATAAAACGTTTAGCTGCACACTTCCTACATACTTTTCCCTTTGAATATTCTTATTTTATGAACCATTCATTCAACTTTCTCTGCTTTGAAAACACCGATGATGGCCTTCCATGTGTTTCTTCAATTCACTTGTAAATACCTTGAGTCAGAAGCCATGCCTTCATTTGTTTCATGGTTACTGATCCCCATAAATAGCTCTTCAGACTTTTATTTTATGCTTCTTAAGCCTCTGCCCCAGCCACCTTCATTCATTGATTCAGTGACATTGCCTGTCACCATGCCAAGAGCATGAAGGTAACTAGGCATGTTCTCTTAGTACTTACTGCCAGGGGGCAAAGGAAACTTTCAGAGGTGAGGGACATGTTTAGGACATAGGTGGTGGTAGTGGTTTCCCAGTTGTATACTTATCTCCAAATTCGTTGAGTTTTATACATTATATATGTACAGCTTTTTGTATCTCAATCATACCTCAATAAGGTGGGCTTTTAAAACTGAAGTATAGCTGATTTACAAATATCTCAGGTGTACAGCAAAGTGATTCAGCTTTATATATATGTATATATGCTTTTTCAGATTATTTTCCATTATAGGCTATAACAAGATATTGGGTAAAGTTTTCTCTGTTCCACAGTAGGACCTTGTTGTTTATCTTCTTTATATATTGGAGTGTATATCTGTCCATCCTAAATTCCTAACTTATCCCTCACCCCCCTTTTCCCTTTGGTAGCCATAAATTTGTTTTCTCTGTGAGTCTATTTCTATTTTGTAAACAAGTTGATTTGTATCATTTTTTCGATTCTATGTATAAGTGATATCATATGATATCTGTCTTTCTCTGGTCAGATTAAAGTGATTTAAAAAAAAAAAGGATTTACCATTGTTCCACCTCAGACTTAACCCAAGTAACAGCCAGACTCACCTGCTCATAGGAACATGTGTCCCTCCTTCTTGCCAAAGCTAACCATTCTCTCTGTGCACTGCGTCCATCATCACTCCCCCTCTCCAAAGTCCATCAGTTCTTGTCTCCTTCTTCTAGCCTCGAGGCTCCCTGCAGCATCACCCCAGCTTCCCACTGCTGAGATCGCTGTGCCTCTGCAGTATCAGAATATCTGCGATGCTCCAAGCATTGCTCACACAGTATCCCATTCCTAACTCCTCCTTCCCTGTGAACATCTCCTCTAAGACCTAGCTTAAAATATCCTCAGCTCCTTGAAAAATCTCTTTTTAAATGTCTTTTAATGTAAAACTGATCACAGTCTGGCAGGTGCTTTCTTATACATATATATACATGCTTCCCCATTAGATTGAGAACTCATTGTATGCAGGGGTTACATCTTAAGAATCATTGCCTTTCCGTTACGTGGCTTTCTTGCAGAGTTGCTATTTTAACACATGCTTGTGGCATAATTTTGCTTCCTTTCCTTCCTTCCACCAGGTAGGACGTAATGAAAGTAAACACTCAATGTCATATGCAATTTGTGTTCTCAAATAGCTTTCTTTTGATGATATACCTTCCTAGACATAGAAAAAAATATGCTTTAACAACTGTTTTGCTTTCTTTTCCTTTTGTTCCTAGCAAGTTGCTCTCATCTGTCCTCCTAGGCTCACAGAGGTTATTCAGGATCTGCCTGTGGCCACTCTCCCCCTTAATCTCATCTTACACAGCCCATCTGACTTCTAGAATAAAAAGGCAACTAATAGCACTGACCACTGTCCTCACAGTCATAGTAAATCATAAAGCATAAGGGAAAAGTGTGAAAGTGTTAGTTGCTTAGTCGTGTCTGACTCTTTGGAACCCCACGGACTATAGACCACCAGGCTCCTCTGGACAATCCCTTGTCCATGGGATTCTCCAGGCAAGAATACTGGAGTGGGTTGTCATGCCCTCCTCCAGGGGATCTTCCTGACCCAGGGATCAAATCTGCTTCTCTTGCACCTCCTGAGTTGGTAGGCAGGATCTTTACCACTAGCGCCACCTGAGAGGTCCCAGCATAAGGGGAGGGTGATGTTTATTACTCCTGCACCCAACACGTGCGCACGTGTAGCTGCACACACACAGCATCTGCAAAGGAGTTATGATCATCATCTTCATTTCACACATGCAGAAGCAGAAGCTAGGAAGGAAGGATGCCTTCCCTGAGATCCAGCCTGAAATATTAGAGCTAGGAATCAAACGGGTCAACCTTGCATCAAAGCCAGGGTGCTTTCTGTTCCTCATATGGCCTCAAAATAGGGGAATTGATTAATGTTAACGCTTGTGAGGCTCATATATATGACTGTGGTAGATTATTCATAGCTACATTGGGTATACATCATAAAAATATAAGTTAGTCACTAAACATGATGTATCAGGCTTTACATATGTTCCCAACTGCTGAGATAAGCACTTCACAGAGCATCATTCACTGAGGCATTATGTAATCTATGCTTGCAACCTTCATCTGAGGCAGAGGACACTCCATGGTTCAGAGGAGAAAGTCAAGGCCCAGAGAAGAGCAGATGCTCCCCTGGAGTCAGAGCGATAGTCTCAGGGCATCACTCCACCCCGGGTCTGTGTGTCTAGGTCTGACTAATCATGCCTTTGAGAAACACAGTCCATCAGTCGGTTTGTCTAGAAGGGGCAAAGTTGACATTTCCCCAATTAAGGATTCCAAACAACAGACTAATTTGGAAGGGATGCCAGGTTCATATGAAAATGCCAGTTGTGAAAAGAAGACAGCAAAGGCATGTTGCAGTTCAGAAATATTTGAAGACCATATTTTTAAAAAATCACTGGCCAGGAGCCAGTTTTGAATTCTGAATTCCTCTTTCCCAAACTTTTCCCACTAGTTTTGTATTTATGTAAGTGGGCCCAGCTTTTAAACCAATGCAATTCTAGATATCGTATACGGGTAGAATTATGAAAAAAATAGGTTATTTTAGCTTCCATTTATTTTCTTCATTTAATACTCACTCTCTGCCAAGTATTCCATATAGTTTGAGTGAAGAACCAGAAATGATCCTTTTCAACATCGGAAAATTAAAGATGTTGCAGAATATGTTTCTATTTTCAAATACTGATGAATAAGCACATTAAGCATCAACACATGACGTGTAGGGATATTTAAGGCAGTGAAGCCCTTCGGGATGAGCAGATTAGCAAAATACACCACCAGAAGAACAGGTTTTGGTGCTATAAATATGGCTGCTTCATATTTCAGCTCTCTTGACAACTATAGCTAGAATGCAGAATTCATGTTCCTTTCTTTAGAATTGTCAGAGAAGATATTTACTGCAAAACAAGTATTTTGCAAGGAGAGAGTTTCTAAAAAAGATAAGAGCTGTTTAGTAGGATTAAAATCATTCAGTGGGAAATAGGTGAAATTCTCAATGACTGTCACCATAGTTAACACTGAGGGAATGAAACCATTGCTCCTCTGACGTGTTCCCAGATGGAAAATTCACCATTTCTTGGAAGCCATCGTTTCTGCAATGCCATCAGGCCATCAGAAATATATTCCTGGTATATCATAAATGTGTAAGAAATATGTAAGAAATGACATCGTGGTAAGAAATTTAGAATTCTATTCTAAGCAGTTATCTGGCTTTGGCGCCAATGGTGAGAAAGTGCAAGTGTTGAAATGTAACAGACTTGGTTGCTTGCATAAGCTCCCTGGACCTGTTTCCTCATTTGTAAAATAGGGGGTAATATTACTCTCCATACAGGTTTTAAGGATCTGCTGTGATAAATTATGCATAGAGCCTGGCTGCAAACTAGTCTTATATGGCTTTCTAGCCACATTACTCCATATCATCTACTCATTTCAACCCTTAACAATTTATTTCACTGGTAGAAATGCAGGGGAACAAATGCAGTTCCAGAACCTCCCATGCCGTGAAATATGCAAATGGTTTCCTACAGTACCATTTCCTGGAGTAGTTTCTATTCCCACCCCTGGCACTTTCCTGATTCTCCTAGCAGTCGCACCACCCACTGAATGGTCCAAACACCTTCCTGGTCTATTTGAGCAACTGTGAGTCCTTCTGTCTGCACAATTATTTTTTTATGCCATATATATTTAACTAGGAGACCAGGAAGCTACTCCAAGGTTGAGGAATAGTGGTGTTTCTGTGCTCCTCCTTTGGGATTGTGTGTGAACCACTTGGTTCCTCTGGTTGACTTGTCCTGCTGATGAGACCAGAGAGGTGGCCTCGGTCCACATATGAGCCAATCCACTGCTCCATTTCTGGTCCCAAACCATAACACAGCCTAACTATGGAGCAGGATTCCCAGGTACTGGTCCTATGCTTTTCTGCCGTTTGTCTCATGATCTCAGGCTTAGCATCATTTGTTCATTAAAACAACAAATAGGTTCTGACAGATTGCAACGTGTTAGGCCCGTGCTAGGAGCTGAGCTGAATCAGGTAAAGACACATTACCATAGTCTGCACAGGCCCCCGATGGTGTTCAAAGGCTTTGTTCAGCACAAGAACATAGCACATCTCACCCACTGGCCACTTGCTCCCCACCCAGTGAGCACATTACCCAGTCCCTGAGGGAATTTTGCAGACACCAGTGGTGTGAATATAGATTTACTCAGAACCAAAGCTCTTTGCGTGGTATCAATATAGATTTACCCAGAACCAAGGCTCTTTGAGTGGTATGAGTATTGATTTACTCAGAACCAAGGTTCTTTGAGAAGGGATTGAAAGCAAAAGAGTTGTAAACTCTCTGACTTTGGAAGACAAAATTCACTCTTTTCCAATATCTCAAATCCAGATTTTCATGTTTTAGGAAAATTGACAGGTAAAGACAGAAAAACAACTCAACAAGTTCTCTAAACCATGGTTGAAAAGATGCCTTTGCCAGTCAGATGGTCTTAATACAGCATACAGATCCTATCATATTTTGCACTTTTCTAGAATTTCTTAACAGGAATCTAAACATATTTTCTTCTTGTTTTTTTTTAATATCACCTTGTTTTTTATAGAATGCTTTATGTTTTTCAAAATATTTTCACGTCTTTTTTGGTGCCTTATGATAACTGTGTTGGTAAAGAATCTGCCTGCAATGCAGGAGACCACCTGCAGTATAGGAGACCTGGGCCAGGAAGACTCCCTTTTGAAGGAAATGGCAACCCACTACAGTATTCTTGCCTGGAAAATTCCATGGCCAGAGGAGCCTCTCGGGCTACAGTCTATGGGTTCTCAAGAGGCAGACACAACTTAGTGACTGAACCACCACCCATGATAACTGTGTGAAAGGGGAAGGCAGGTTTGGGAGTATTCATGAACAAAAAGTTAATCTAACATATGCTGTGGTTTCTTTGCAAAGGTACCTTGCCTCCCTAGCCATGAGCTGTCAGAATGTTGACTATACCTTATTCCAAATGTTCATTTTAAGAGGGGAGGCATTATGGTGGAGTGATGAAAGCACAAGCTTTGTGGCAGAAAGAAGTGTGTTTGTTTAATCTGCACTCTGCTGCCTGGTTGATCTTAAAGCCTTAGTTTCTCCACCTGTAACCAGGGGTAACAATACCAAACTCAGAGAAGGTCTGTAGGGATTAAACAAGGTGCCTGTGAGAGGCTCCTTTGCGCTCCCTCGGCCACTTTTTCTCAACACTCAGGAGAGGCTGAACCCAGCAGCTGCATGGACAGTAATCCTCACTCTTGTACAAGAGGCTTGTTTTCCCTACTGACCCTCTTCCTCTTCTCTGCAACACTGCTCTCCTAAGCCCAGTTCTCTGGCGCATTCCTTTAAAAAATCCCCACCCCTTCATCGTTTACAGCCAGCGCTCATGGTCCCTGCCCTTTCTGCGGCCAAGTGTTTCTGAGATCTGCTCCCTCTTCTCATTGCCTTTCGTTTATGCATCCAGTGACTATTGGGTGCCTACTACATGCAGCACTTCACTGGCCTTTAAGGAACACAGTGAACGAGACTTCATTCCTGACCCTCATTCTCACCCACTTGAATTATTTCACTGTACCAGCCTGTGGACAGGATCTCCTTACTCCAATCCATTCTCAGTACTGACGTAAAACTTAATATTCTAGAGCAATACTGATCTCTGACCTCATCAACTCTAATCTCATCCTTTCCCTTCTTTCAGACTTCTGTCAACTTCCCAAAGATTTCACCATAATAAAAACAGTCCATATTTACTGAGCATACATGCCATGCCAGGCATTATTCTAAGCACTTTACATGTGTTGTCAAATATAATCAAGTTGGAAGACCAGGTTTCTTTAGAGTGCTCTTAAATCTGGCCACAGCCCACCTTCAAGTCTCCTATCCTTCCATTTGCATATACAAAAGTTCTCCCTTGCCAAAAATGAACAGAGGCATAAAGAAAAGCTGTTAAACCATAAACAGATATGCCATGTTCTTTTGTTGTTCACACTTCTGTGTTTTTGCATGTGATAGCTCTTTTGTCTGAATTCCTTCCCCTTCTCTTCCTGGAAAACTCTTATTCATCCCTGAAAACCTGTCTCCTACACCATGATCTCCCACAGGCAGAGATCATCACTACCTACCCCGAGCTTTCATAGCACTGAAGGTGCTCCCTCGGAGCGTCTGCCTACTGGACCCAGAATCTCTTGATGCAATAATTATGGCACATTCACTTCTGTATACCCCTAAGCACCACCCAGACAACCCTGGATGGAGAACTGTGTGCTACAGGCTGCATGGTTGGGGTCCCCCACCAAGGTGTGACAAGTTGACGGTGGGACTGTAACAGTTCTGACAAGGACACAGTGATCAACTTTTGTACAACATGCTGTGGTTCCTTAATAAGCTTTCTGGCTTTAGTGTTTTGCACTTTAAGTAGCAAAAGTAATATAATAAAACTCCATGCTTAATTAAAAGGTTGTTGCCTTGTTCAGTGTGAGGTTAGGTCTTGGCCAGCCTGGGTGCTGTGAAGATGACAGTATTGATGGGCTGGGCAGAAAGAATTGGAGAGAATCTTTTTCCCCTTAAATCTTTTTCCCTTTAAACCTCCATTTAATTGCCTCGTATCTCCATTATATAGGAAATAGCTTCCAAGCCTCCAAAGGAAGCTTTCTGCCAAAATTTTAATCAAAGATCAAACTGAACATTTTGAAAAGGAGTACTTGCTAATGGAAGACCAGGCACTTATAATTCCTGCTATATAATACCTGATTATCCGTCTTCCTAGAAGTCTCCAGTTGTGGAGAATATGACAGTAGATCAGGAAGAATGGTAACGGTAAGCTCTTTCACTTGCTGAGAGGTAATTCATTGAAGACATAAGCAACAAAATATGCTTAATTCTGACTTTTTTCATTTAATTAAGATAGGGTTCTAAATATTAAGTATGTCATGGGGTGACTGTCTGTCTGTCTCATTTGGAAGTCAAGTAAATTTTCTGCAAGCATAAGGATTTAATCATCAAGTAAACTGAACCAATCAGACAAAGTCCATTTGTTCTGTTGTCTTAATGATCAGTTCAGATCCTCCAGCTTCCTAATAAATTGCTTGGCAGTCAGTCCAAATTAGCTGGAGACATACATCTATTTTGACCTTGTATATAGACAAGATATTAGCCTTGAGGCCATTCCATGGGATAACTTCAAATTCTATGTTTAAACATTCTTGAATTTAAGCTCTTTCATTTTGAGACGAATAGTTTATAAAACCTTTTCTCCCTGCAAAAACCCTCATAAATGACTCCAATGTTACTATTTTAAAATTAAAACCGTCTTTTTCAGCTTCTGCGTGACTAGAGATTTCGCAAATAACCATGTAAACCATTATAAAATGGGGGAGAGTGTTTGAAAAGTCGCATTTTATTAAATTCCTAGCAAGATGCAAATTTTTTTTCTTTCAAATTCATGATTTAAATTATTCAGCTTTTGGTTTGCCCAAATGCAGCCTTTTTTCAGGAAACAAAAACTAAACCATACTTATGTAAGATTCAAGTGCTTCATAGAAACCACTATATTAGTAATACTTGGATTTAAAATGTTATGTTTGGAAAGGTAGCATCTCTCTTCTCCCAGCCTCCTTAACTAGCATCTCTCATAAGCGACATTTCCCTAAGAGACACTGCAGTTAAGGAGCTAAAGACTCCACAATGATTTTTACCTTTGCCTGTGGTTTTCCCGCAGGGAGCCTTCAACACATTCTGTCCATGTTCAAGAGATATAAATATCATTTTTCATGAACCTTGAGGAGAAAAACAGTTAAACCTAAATAAAAACAAGACTTGCTGGAGAAAGGAAATCACTGTCATCTCAAGGAAGTAAAATACGAGATTTCAACAGTTGAGGCATTTGGCCTGAAATAACTGTCAGGAAATTCTTTTTTAAAACTGAGGTTAGAATACTTCTGTGGCAAACAGTCATTTTATATATATATTGGAAATAAGCTCTGGCATTTAAATTCATCAAAAATCACAAATTTCTTGAATCCCATAGAGATTGAACCAGGAAAATTTAATTTAAACATGGGTGGAAAACTGATGTAATCAGTAGGTTTAATATTGAAACTGTAGCGTTTTCATCATTAATTATGCATTTCATGGCTATCAGGTGCCCACTACGTGAATAACACTGTATTGATTAATTATTGACATGCCCTATACTGTCATTATTCTAGGGCAACAAAAGAATCAATTACCAATTTTTCATCATATGTTGTTTTCTGTCCAGCTTAATATTAGAAATAACTTAAAATAAAAATGAATAATCTCTCTCATGGTGTGAATGACATTATATGAAGGTAATGTGTTCAGTGACAATTGCATATTAAACCTTGTTTTCTACCACATACTAAATCATGGTTTATTGCTTTGTTTTCATTGGAGACTTGTAAATTATAGTGAATTATACTGACAACTGGGGATATCACTTTTCCATTTGATAGTTCAGCATCTACTTTTCAGAAAGCATTGCTCTTCTTTTTGCTTTTTTGTCTTGAGCTCATAAATTTGATCAACAAGCTTACAGACCTGATACAAAGTAAATATATTTCATTTTTTCATGCAGTGTGCTAAGTCGATATTTTTTCCTTGGAACATGACTAATTTGATACTGTCATGCAAAAATCTACTGCTGTGATTTGTTTGGAAATTTCTTTGTTTTGATCTGGTTTGGTTTAGTTTGGGGCTACTTTCTAATAACTGCATGTGAGGATTACAAAGAGAATAAGACTTTTTGCCTTCAAGATTTTGGTCTAGAGAAGGAAACATGCAAACACCTAGCTGTAGGACAGTATGACAAGTGGCAGGGCATAGGTGAAAAGGGTGCTGGTAGAAGTTTCGTCTTTAACAAAGTAATATTTGAACTTGGTCTTGACATATTGAAAGATGATTAGAGAGATTCACCAGATAGAGAAGAGGTGAAGGACACTCTTAAATGAAGGTACAGCTCATAAACCTTAAAAGCCTCAAGGACATGTCCCATTTTATCACAGATTAAGTGCCTTGGCCCCCAAAGAATCCTCTAACCCTGAAAGGTTACTTCTTTGCATGTTTTATAAGAGAGTTTACAGCAGAGCTTCTCAGTTCATTCACTGCACAGCGCAGCGTGGTCACTGACCATGGTCATCCTTCTGTTCTCCAGGATGGGAAGATAGGACCAGCACCATGGACAGCTCATGACTCCATCTTTCTAGGACTGTCATTCTCCAGCTTTGTGAATCATGGCTGGCCTCAGCAAAGAGAAAGGAGAGAATGTTAAAAGGAGCTCACCCCTCTCCCTCAAAAATTATTTTTTTTACAATGAACCCTCCATTAACTGAAACTTTTAGATAGCTGATGTCAGCCCTTGCTTTTGGTGCAAGCGACAATGACAAACAACTGCTCCTAGGTATATATTAAAAGGAGCAAAACCTGAGATGCTACAAGAGCCAGTGTACATTCCTCAGCCACCTTCTGAGGCAGGACTGTGGCCCAGGAACAAATGGTCTTCACACAGCGTAATGCCATGTGACATTCCAAATATTCAGGAGAGAGTTAAGGACCATCAATTAACTGTACTTAGGCAGGGCAGGAGCAAAATTTGTTTCTGTCTATATATTAGATATAGAGAGATTATTATATATTATGTATAATATCTATCATATATAATATTTAGAATTGTTCCTAAATATTTGCATATATTATCTATAAAGATGATATATATTTAGAAAGAATATGTTTTATATATATCATATAACATTTGGAATTCTTCTTACATATTTTTGTATTTCATATTTATATGTATATCACTAAATATATGTTGATTTAGGAAGAATGTCAAATATTGTTATATATGACATATTATGTATAAATATATGATATATATATTTAGATAAAAAATCCAGTGAAGACTCTAGCAGCAGCAGGAAAAAAGTGTCATTTAACCATTGCTATTGCTGTTCAGATTCTAAGTCATGTCCGACTCTTTGCAACCCATTGGACTGCAGCATGCCAGGCTTCCCTCTCCTTATCTCCTGGAGTTTGCTTGAATTCATGTCCACTGAGTCTGTGATGCAATCTGACCATCTCATCCTCTGCCACCCTCTTCTCCTTTTGCCTTCAGTCTTTTTCCCAGCATCAGAGTCTTTTCCAATGAGTTGATACATTAAGTGAAAATTTTGTATGCTATATGCATATCATTATTCTAAGTTTACTTAACACATCACCTCATTACCTAAAGGTAATTGTAGTTTTATCATGTAAATATGCAACATGGAACCTCTCATGCAGCCCTTGAAAGTTAATTTAAGAAAAAAGTTTTTACTATCTAGGAATCATTACTGACTGACAGACTTCAGATTGCCCTCAAATTTCCCTCTACCTTTTCCTGGCCAGAGCTTCCCCTTCTGGCATGAAGAAGGGTTTTGGAATAATGGTGAGAGAGTAAAAGAATATAAGAAATATTAACAGTCATTTCTGTGGTAGTTAAAATTAATGGATAAACTTGAAAAGACTTAGAATAAACTGTAGGGATCATATTGTAATAAATAACTGACTGTGACCACATGTATTCTCAGTTGTATCTGACTTTTTTCTACCCCATGGGCTGTAGTCCCCCCAAGCTCCTCTGTCCATGGAATTATCCAGGCAAAAATACTGGAGTGAGTTGTCATTTCCTCCTCAAGGGGCTCTTCCTGACCCAGGGATTGAACCTGAATCTGCTATGTCTCCTGCATTGACAGGTGGATTCTTTATCACTGTGCCACCTGGGATTCATGATAAACAAAATACCAGTCTTTTAAATTAGCACATAGCCTTACAGCTAAATGAGTCTCTTGGGGAAAGACCAAGAACTTTCAAGCAGAAGATGTCGGTCAGGCACCATGCTAGGTGCTGCTATTAAAACTGTCCTACTTGGGCTTCTCAGCACCTCTGAGAAAGAAATGGCAGCAGGAGATAACAAATATAAAGAGCATGCAGTTTGGAAGTCAGCTCCTGTCTCTGTCACCCACTTTGGCAGGTTCCTAAAATCCCTGAGCCCCAGTCTATTCATTTCTAAAATAGAGATAAACACCAAACTTATAAGACTGAAATGGTAAGGCAGATGAGCTGATCGATAGATGTGTATTCCTTCCCTCTTCTGACCTGTCATTTTGTGTTCTTTCCACGAAAGCCTCTTTTTTGTTGTTGTTCAACTAAAAATTCAGATATTTCTGTGAACCGTGGCAAAACCATATCTTCCCATATCTTGAACTTGCACAGTTGATTTCCTTCAGCACCTTAGTGTAGGACATTACATTTATCCATGTTAAATTGCATCTTTTTTGGTGTCAGCATGGCCTGTCAGCCTGTTGAGGGAATTTTGAATTTTGCATTGGCCTATTACTATATTCAATATCCTTTACCACCTGTGTCATTGAAAATTCTGATAAACATTCCTCTTAGGTCTACTTGGATGCCATTAATAACAATATTGAATAGAGCAGAACCCAGGGGCAGAGGTCTATGGTATTCTCTCTGTGGTCCCCTACAGGCTGTGACAGAATTACTCATTGAGCCTCTTGGGTATAGATTTACAACCAGCTGGGAATCCACTTAATTTTTCTCTCCTAGAACCCACCATCTTGTAGATAATGAAAGACTTCATCAAGAGCTTTGTTGAAATCAAAGACACTATATCTATGGTATTCTCCTGGTCTGTCAACCTCATACTAATAACCCTGTCATAAAAAAGAAATTAATATAGTGCAGCAAGAACTTATTTTTAATGAGAACACTGAAGTTTGAAGAGAGGCTGATGGTGCAGGTGTCGTTTAGGAGAAAAGATGCCTGTCCAGTTGCTGAGTGAGCCCTTTCCAGTGGTGATATGACGTTGATGCGTGACCAAGTTCCAGAGGCTGGGCTCAGCCCTTCTGCTTAAAAAACTGGACTAAATCACACACTGAATGAATTTCCATTTATTGAGAATCATTCTGTGCTGGGCACTGGGCTTAGGTGCTTTTCATATATCTTGTTTAATGCCGACACTAAAGGTAAGTACTATTTTTTTTAACTCCCATTATTTTGGATGAATTAGGTGAAGCTGAGTGAGGCCAAATAATTGACCCAAAGTCACATATAGTAAGTGCCAGAATCGCGGCTCACACTTAGTCACCCTGACACTGAGCCCTGCTCTCAGCCACTGTGTTCTCCTGACAGAATCGTATGTGCTTCTGTGGTGTTGATTTAGTTGACGTGAGAACAGCATAGCAGCAAGATTTGCAGTCAGTTAATGTCTTGTGGGAAGGCTTCCCTAACTGTGATCAAAGGCTCCCCACCCCCAATCTTTCATACTTCCTTTCCTGGTATCTGGGAACCGAAAAAAAAAAAAAAAACATTCTGTGATTGCTTCCTGATGCACATGGTATTGGAGGAAGAGGAATTTTCAGGGATATCTTGCTTAGATCAGTATGAGACCTGATGAAATAGTCTCTTGACTGCATGCTAAGTCACGTTAGTCATGTCTGACCATAGCCCACCAGGCTCCTCTGTCCATGGAATTCTACAGTCAAGAATACTGGAGCAGGTTGTCATGTCCTGTTCCAGAAGATCCTCCTGAGCCAGGGATCGAACCTGAGTCTCCTGAGTCTTCTGCATTGACAGATGGGTTCTTTACCACTCGCACCACCTGGGAAACCTGAATATTCTCTGCCCAGTGGCAGAAAATATCTCCCAAGTGATCAAGGGTCTTCCTTTCTCCAGTCAAGCTCTCTGTCCCAACAGTGCTGCCAAGGCTAGGCTCTCTAACTGTGTTTTTATCCACTGTTTTGCTGCTTGAATCTTCCCTCCACCCTTGCTTACATGCCCACCCACCCTGACATATACCTTCTTTTTTCGATTGGGTTTCAGTATCACAGATTCAACAAAACAGTCAAATTGCCGGTCTATTCCATAGGCTCTTTCTGGGCTGAAAGTCATTCTGTCTTCATTCATTCTGCCGGTGTGATTAAGTGCTTAGAATGCAACCTTATTCCTGGTGCTTGGGGGCATCGCATTATCAGACTTGCGATCCCTACAGAACCCATGGACACACCTGCTACCTCTACAGAACCCATGTTGGCTCCTAGTGAGCACTGCACTCTTTTCAAACATTCACAAACCATTTGCTGCAAGCATTTAAAATGTATAAACAGGACTTTCCTGGCAGTCCAGGGGCTAAGACTCTGCACTCCCAATTCAGGGGGCCTGGGTTCAATCCCTGGTCAAGGAACTGGATCCTTCGTGCCACAACTAAAAGATCCTGAATGCTACTAAGACCTGGTGCTGCCAAATAAATTTAAAAAAAAAAAGCATAACCATTTGTACCAGTGTCATGGCTAAGAGGATTAAGTAAGACTCTTAAAATATACATTGGAAGCCACAGGTCCTAATTTCCTGTACACGTGTAACACAGAATGTCCTGCTCACTCACTAGTTTGTAGCTAAACAGCACTCTGTACCTAGAGCAGGTCTACCTTTTGGGTTCCATTTCCCTTGAAAGATCCTGGATACCCTGCAGTTCCCGTGTTGCTTATCCTTTAGTCCAGGTGGAAAACGACACATTCCTGGAGGGCAGTGGTTGCTCCCTGAATTGCAGCCTTCAGGAATAGCTTACTTACACCTTACTTGCTGAATACTAACCACTGAGGGCCTTCTGGCCAGCGTTATTCATTTTTTTCAAACAGCTTTATTGCTATGTAATTATGGATCATAAAAATTACCCATTTTAAATATACAGTTCAGTGAATTTTAGTAAATTTATACAGTTGTTCACTCATCAGTACTATTCAATTTTAGAATATTTCTATCAGTTTAAAAAATTCCCTCCCAGCCATTGCAGTCAGTCCCATTCCCACCGTAGGCAACCACTGATCTGCTTTCTCTAGATCCAGTTTTATATTTTCTAGAGACATCAAAAAATGAATCATACAATAGCATTGAAACATACGCATTACCATATGTAAAATAAATAGCCAGTGGGAGTTCATGTTGATGTATGGCAAAAGCCATCACAATATTGTAAAGTAATTATCCTCTAATTTAAAAAAAATGAATCAGACAACATGCAATCTTCTGTGTCTGGCTTATTTCACTTAGCGTATTGTTTTTGACACTCATCCATGCTGTAGCTTGTATCTCTAACTGGTTCTTTTTTATTTCTGACTAGTATTCCATTGCATAAATGTATTATACTAGCTTTGACTCATCCGTTTGCCATTAGATAAGACATTTGGATTGCTTCTGGGTTTTAGCTGTTATGAATAATGCCATCTAAACATTCATTTTCAAATCTTTGGACATGTTTCCATTTCTCTTGAGTTGCTACCTTGTCTTGTACTTGGTGGGTTGTGTGATAAGAAACTGAGTCATAATATGAGAGATTGGCAGTTGTCCCACACTTACATATACCATTTCACATTGCCACTAACAATATGAAAGTTCTAGTTTCTCCACATCCTCACCACCACTTGGTATTGTCAGTCATTTTTATTTTTTTTATTGGAATATAATTGCTTTACAATATTGTGTTAGTTTCTGCAGTACAGAGAAATGAACCAGCTATATGTATACATATATCCCCTCCCTCTTGACCTCCCCCTACCCCTCACCCCATCCCTCCCTTCTAGGTCAGCCATCACAGAGCACTGAACTGAGCTCCCTGTGCTATACAACAGGTAGTCTTTTTGTTTTAGCCATTCTAGTGGGTGTATAGTGATTCCAATTTTATTGTTATGTGATTCTTCAGAAAATAAAGATGATAAGGAGATAGCCAATGAGGGTTGGAAGAAACAACAAAAAAGATTATAAAAAATCTTTCTCTCACTACCATCCTGCTTTCTCATCTTGATTCTGTCCATGAGACTAACAATAAGATCTGCTTTCCTTAGAAATACTTTTTTTTTAATCTTTAATATCCTTTTTCCTTCTGTACAAGGGGTGAAATATAGTGAACCCCCAATTCTAAAGTGCAGTAATAGCTAGCTAGGCTAAGTAAAATCCATGCAAGCATTTTTTCTACCTTAATTTTAGCTAGTTTTAGATAGATTTTTGCCTCCTCCCACACCAAATTCTTTTATCAGAGCAGCTGATGAGAAACAGAATTGACTGGTTTGAATTCATTGCCTCTTTCACTCTTCTAACCTCTGATGGAGGTTGTTACATGTCATTAAAGTAGCTGCACAGCAAAAAGGAGGCAGTAAGTGAGAAGAAAAGGAGACCATTTATAATCCAAAAATTGAATAATCAGGACCTCACCTGAGATTGTCTCTTTTTTTTATGCATTTGAGTTTTTTTTTAATTAATTATTTTTTATTGGAGGCAAATTATTTTACAATATTATATTGGTTGGTTTTGCCATACATTGACATGAATTCGCCCCGGGTGTACATAAGTTCCCCCTCCTGAACCCCCCTCCCACCACCCTCCTCCCTTTATCCTCCCTCTGGGTCATCCCCGCACGCCAGCTCCGAGCATCCTATAACATGCATCAACCCTGAACTGGTGATTCGTTTCACATATGAAAACATACAAGAGTCAACTTGTCTTAAAGTTTCTCTTCAGATATGTATATATCCATATATTTTATATATCTCAGTTTAATTTATAGTAAATGGACATGTATTAATAATGAATTTTGTTAGATGTAATTTCTTTTACAATAATGAGCACATTGGGCATACAGTATAATAGACAGTAAGTTTTATGATCTCAAAAACCAGTTGAAAAGTACTTTCAATATCCAGGGCTTTCCTGGTAGCTCAATGGTAAAGAATCCACCTGCCAATGCTGGAGACACAGATTCAATCCCTGATTGAATGCCATTCGATCACATGCCCTGGAGCAACTAAGCCCATGTGCCAGAGCTACTGATTCTGTGCTCTAGAGCCCGGGAACCACAACTACTGAGCCCATGAAATGCAACTGCGGAAACTCTGCCTGCCCTCGAGGCTGTGCTCCTCAATAAGAGAAGCCACTGCAATGAGAAGCGCACACACTGCAACTGGAGAAAAGCTCTCCACAACTAGAGAAAAGCCTACACAGCAGTGAAGACCCAGCACAGCCAAAATAAATAAAATTATTTTTAAAAATAAATATCCTGCATGGTTAACAAAATACAAGCGAAAGTGTGGCCTCTATACTTTTTAAGATGCAGAGCATTTTTCAGTTCAGTTCAGTCGCTCAGTCGTGTCCAACTCTTTGCGACCCCATGAATCACAGCACACCAGGCCTCCCTGTCCATCACCAACTCCTGGAGTTCACTCAAACTCATGTCCATCGAGTCGGTGATGCCATCCAGCCATCTCATTCTCTGTCGTCCCCGTCTCCTCCCATCCCCAATCCCTCTTAGCATCAGTCTTTTCCAGTGAGTCAACTCGTTGGATGAGGTGGCCAAAGTATTGCAGTTTCAGCTTTAGCATCAGTCCTTGCAGTGAACACCCAGGACTGATCTCCTTTAGAATGGAGTGGTTGGACCTCCTTGCAGTCCAGGGGACTCTCAAGAGTAGGTATTAATAATACTGCAAAGAGATTTGAAATTTTTAAATGCTATTAGCCCATCATCACATCTGTAAGAATAATGTCAGATGTGGGATATAGCACATAGTTCCCACTTTTTTTTTATAACAAATTTTTCCTTCGGTAGTCTCAACAATTGGGTTATTGAGCAATGCAAACAAAATTTCTTCTATGAAAACACAATTTGCAGTAAACTGTACTCACAAGTAACTTACAAGGAAACTAGTTAGGAGTTGATTGGTTGGTTAGTTGGTTGGTTTGCATTTTTAAAAAAATCTCCTGGAGCAATGTTTATGTGAAAATATAATCAGAAAATTAGTACTTTCATCAAGAGGTAATTCAGAGAGCTTTACAAATAAACCTAAGATTCTCATTGATTACAAAAGAAGGCTTTCTATCTCCAGAACCCTTAAAACACTCAGAGGCAATTATACCATTAAGGTCTCTCTTTCTATAAAGAGGTTATCTCACTGCCTCATAATTAGTATTTCCTGTTTATTGAGAAAGACTCCATTCAGAAAACACACACTTTCCACCCCCCACCGAGCCTCACCTCCCTGTCACACCCCTCTTTCTCACTGTCCTTTTCTCTTTTCTGTACCTTAGAACCTCTTTTCCTTGCCATAGGTTAACAGTTGTGTTTGGGGTTTGGTTTTGTTTTTTAAGTACAGCTGACTTACAGTATTACATTAGTTTCAAGTGTACAACTTTGATATGTTCATGGATTATGCTCTATATAGTGAAAGTCCTTCAGTCACGTCGACTCTGCGACCCCTGGACTATACGGTCCATGGAATTCTCCAGGCCAGAATACTGGAGTGGGTAGCCTTTCCCTTCTCCAGGGGATCTTCCCAACCCAGAGATCAAACCCAGGTCTCTCGCATTGCAGGTGGATTCTTTACCAGCTGGGCCACAAGGGAAGCCCAAGAATACTGGAGTAGGTAGCCTATCCCTTCTCCCGCAGATCTTCCTGACCCAGGAATCAAAGTAGGGTCTCTGGTTGCAGGGGGATTCTTTACCAACTGAGATATCAGGGAAGCCCATTCTTCATATAAAGTCATTGTAAATTACTGGCTGTATTCCCTGTGCTGTACATTACATCCTTGTAACTTATTTATTTTATAGCTGGTAGTTTGTGCCTCTTATTCCCCTTTACCTGTCTTGCCTCGCCCCCTCCCACTTCGCTCCCTTTGGTAACCCCTAGTTTGTTCTCTGGATCTGTGAGTCTGTTTCTGTTTTGTTATATTTGTTTTTTTGTTTTATTCTTAAGATTCCGCATATAAGTGAGAATACGTAATATTTGTCTTTGTCTAACTAGCTTATTATTTCACTAACCATAATAGCTTCCAGATTCATTCATATCGTTGCTGTCAAATTTTTATTCTTTTTTTGACTGAGTAATGCTCCATTGTATGTATATACCACGTGTTACCTTCTTTATCCATTTATCTGTTTATGAACACTTAAGTTACTTCCACATCTTGGCTGTTGTAAATAATGCTTCTACAAACATTGGGGTCATATATCTTATCAAATTAGTGTTTTCATTTTTCTCAGGTATATACCCAGGAGTGGAATTGCTGGATCATTTGGTAGTCTGTTTTTAATTTTTTGAAGAACCTCCATACTGTTTTCCATAGTGGCTGCATCAGTTTACATTCCTACTAACAGTGTCCTAGGATTCTATTCTCTCCACATCCTCACCAACACCTGTTATTTCTTTTATACAATAACCACTTTGACAAGTGTGAGGTGATATTTCATTGTGGTGTGATTTGCATTTCCCTGATGATTAGTGATGTTGAACATCTTTTCATGTACTTTTTCATAGACCAGCTGTATGTCTTCTTTGAGGAAATGTCTATTCAGGTTTCTTTGCCCATTTTTAAAATCAAGTTGTTTGATGCTTTGATATTGAGTTGTATGACTTTTTTCTATATTTCGAATATTAGCACTCTACCAGACATATTATTTGCAAATGTCTTCTCCCATTCAGGAGGTTGCCTTTTTGTTTTGTTGATTATTCCTTAACTGTGCAACAGCATTTAGGTTTGATTAGGTTCCACTTGTTTATTTTTGTTTTTATTTCCCTTGCCCAAGAAAACAGATTCAAAAAAATATTACTAAGACCTATGTCAAAAAGTTTACTGCCTGTGTTTTCTTCTAGGAGTTTTGTGGTTTCAGAACTTACATTTAGATCTTTTTATAAAATAAATCCATTTTTAATTTATTTCTGTGTACAGTATAAAATATTCTAATTTCAGTCTTTTACATCTAGCTATCTAGTTTTCCCAACACCACTTATTAAAGAGACTGTCATTTCCTCATTATATATTGTTGCCCCCTTTGTAGTAGATTAATTGACCATATGTGCATGGGTTAATTTCCGGTCTGCGTTCTATTGCATTGATTTATGTGTCTTTTTTCATGCCATACCACACTTGTTTTGATTACTGCAGCTTTGTAGGGTAGTCTGAAGTCAGGACATTTGATACTTCCAACTTTGTTCTTTTTTCTTAAGTTTGCTTTGGCTCTTCAGGGTTTTTTGTGGCCCATACAAATTTTAGGATTATGTGTTCTAGTTCTGTAAAAAAAAAAGAAAATGTCATGGTGTTTTGATAGAGATTGCATTGAATCTGTCGGTTGCTTTGAGTAGTATGGACATTTTAACAATATTAATTCCCCCAATTCATGAACACAGGGTATCTTTCCATTTCTTTGCATCGTCTCCAGTTTCCAACACAGTTGTATTTTGATGGCACTGTCATACAAACTGTTATTTGCTGATTATTTAATAGCATTTACAATAAAAAGTAATAGCAGAAGGAAAGAAAAACTGGAAAATCTAGTCATAGGTTTTTATTTTTTTAGTTGAAGTGTTAGAGGTATAGGGAAGGAGCTACAGATGGTAGAAGATGAGGGAGCTTTACATCACCCTTGGCAAGACTATGTGAGAGAATTTGGTGCTAAAATTCTGAAGGAATAGAAAACTATTGAGAGTAGAAAGGGAAAGAAATAGGATATGACTGTTCCTTTCTTCTCCTCCAGTGGATCTTCCCAACCCAGGGATCGAACCTGGGTCTCCTGCATTGCAGGCAGATTCTTTACTGTCTGAGCTATAGGGAAGTCCTATGTAGACATATATATTTAGGTGGATGGATGATAGGTAGGTAGGTGTGTAGATGGATGGATGGATATGTGGATAATATGCAGGAATACATACATACCCATGTTTTAAAAAAAAATTTCCATCTACTGGATTGAGAGCCCTAGGGGACTGAATACTTTTCTTTTTTGTTGCTCTCAAATTGTAGAACGTAGTGATTATGTGAAAGATATCCAATAAATGTTTGTCAAATAAGATTATTATTGTCTGCTTAATATCACACTTCTAAAACACTAAAGATCACTTAGCTAGAAGAAGAGGCAAGGCAAGAATAAAAATTTCATGATTGTCTCCTCCAGAGGTCCTTCCATCCACCACACCATTTCAAACACGGATTATTTCAGCCCAAGAAATGAGAGAGAAAATGTCACAGTCAAAACGTACATGCAAGTTCAAACAAGAATTTCTGGAATTGTGGGAGTTGAAATTGAATGACACACAGACATGCTTGCCTTGATGCTCTCAGGTGGAAACTGTTTAGAAATTATTACCAGGGAGGGGGAAAAGCTTTCACATTTAATTGCAATTTTAGTTCTGCAGAAGAGAAAAGAGCTGATAAACTTCCATCTCAGCTTCCATTCTGGGCATTTAGAGCACTTGGAGTTTTTTAGAAGAGGTCCCTCTGAAGGTAGATGAGCTCTCTAGACTTGCATGGGAGCTGGTGTCCTTAGCTGGCAAACATTTCGCAAAGGAAAGGGGGGAGTAGTCTACTTTCTAAAAAGGAATGGGGGTTCCACATGCAGGGTGGAACTGTTTCATCCAAAATATTATTTAAATAAAATTAAAATAAAAATCCCTTCCTAAATAAAAACCCAGAAATAAGAAAGATGCTGTCCCACGGTGAAAACTAGACTGCCTGTGTGCTCAGCACTGCCGCATGTGTAATCACTGGAGGATTCCAGCTACATGTGTTATTTCATGTCTGTCAGCTAAATCTGAACTCCATAATATAACAAATGCAAAATGTGACACTGAAGAACATTATGTGGGTTTGTGATTTTCCCTGGAGGGTGCGGTCCAGCAGGCAAAAAAGGGATTGCGATTTCATGTGGAACATGGAGACAGACTGTCACTATATGACTCTTCTTTGTGACTCCCATGCATTCCTGCGGCTTTCTTTGGTGTTTTTCATATTGTGTCTGTGTAAACATGGCAACAAAAATGGAAGTTGAAGGATGATAGCATTTTTTTTAAAACACGTGGAATATTTGCTGTCCTGAAAAGGAGCACAAACTAAATTTTCAACAGTGAAGAGAGTAGTTAATGAATTATGACGTAACTTCTCTAAAACCCAGTGTGGTAATAAGGAGTTACTTTGAATTCCTACCAAGAGTCGTATACTTAGGAAAGTTCTTTAGGTTTAATATCAAGTGAAAAACATTAAGGTGAAAATTGTACTTACCTTATGACCAGCACAAGCCTAATCATGGGGACAAAATGAAAGGAACTATAGCTAAACACTAAGAGCCTAGGATAATCTGTCCTCTTGTCTGTTTCTCTGTATTTCCTGTCTCTATAACAGGAAAGCAGGATTGTTCTTATAATCAAAACATGGTTTAATTTTTAAAAAGCAGATAAAGGAAAAAAGCATGTTTAATTTATATCACAGTAAACTTAACATGTTTAATTTATATCACATTAAATTTTTAAAGGAAAAAAAGTCTGGGTACCCTGACTTCCAGTTTGCTGTGACATATATTCTGATGTGAGCTATCAGTGTGAGGGTAATGTCATGATATTGTCTAGCAGAATTCCCACAGCTAAACCCAGAAATGTAAATGATAGTGACATAATATTATAGCATTGTCACTCAGCACAGTTACTGTCCTATTTTGGAGTGTGCCAGGTGGTTTCTGGAGTTTTCCTCTTCAATTGCTATTGGAGAAGATTCCCAGAGGCAGTTACTACTCTGATGAATGGAAACCAATATGCAGGCCTGCATTGTTGCAACAACATTCCTTCCCTTTGACCCACATTTCTCATGAGAGTTATAATGAAAACCAAACGAAGCATTCACTTTAACTTTTCACCTATTGGAACTCAGCAGCTGGAACCACATTCTTATCTTCCTGTGTATAATAATTTATTCTTAGTTAATGGTTTGCGTGCATGCTTACTTGTGTGCTCAGTCATGTCTGACTCTTTTGTGACCCCATGGACCATTACCTGCCAGACTCCTCCATCCGTGGGATTCTCCATGCAAGAATACTGGAGTGGGGTAGCCATTCCTTTCTCCAGGAGATCTTCCCCACCCACGGATTGAACCTGGATCTCCTTATTACAGGCAGATTCTTTACTGCCACCAGGAAATCCAGTTAATGGTTTGGTGATATAGTATTTATACCTAGTTTCTCTGAGTTTCCTTTTTGAGTCTGCCAAATAATTTGTGACTGAAACCCACTATTGTTTTTTGAGCTGAGCAGAATTGGCTCAATATCTTGGAGTAACTAAATCCTCAGTATATTACCATTAGTCTACCTTTTACTCCAATAGGATTTCTTCCTTTTATATGCAGTTAACTTTTCACCTGGAGAAGGCATTGGCTCCCCACTCCAGCACTCTTGCCTGGAGAATCCCATGGACGGAGGAGCCTGGCGGGCTGCAGTCCATGGGGCGCTAAGAGTTGGACACGACTGAGCGACTTCACTGTCATTTTTCATTTTCATGCATTGGAAAAGGAAATGGCAACCCACTCCAGTATTCTTGCCTAGAGAATCCCAGGGACGGGGGAGCCTGGTGGGCTGCTGTCTGTGGGGTCGCACAGAGTCGGACACGACTGAAGCGACTTAGCAGCAGCAACTTTTCACCCAAGCAGTGATGAAATCCATACAGAATTCTATGCTAACGCAGTAATCATTCCTCTGGCTCTTTGAAAACCGAAGGTTTACAGGCTGACTGGTTGTGAGTTACGGTGCCTAGGGCGGCACAATTTTACTATCTCCCTGTCTGCTTATAATGACAGTCACTCAAGGCAAACCCAGTTGCCTTTGGACTTGACTTTTCCATAACAACTGTCTTTCTTTAGAATCGTCTCTCTGTTGTTGTCTTGCCAATTGGATTTCTTATCGTCAGCTTTGGAGTTTTGAAGCCAAATGTCTACCTTCCCTACCTCTCTAATATTAGTCAACTTGATTTGAATGTTGGGTCAATGAGGACTTCTTGTCCTTTGGTATATACGCATTTTACAAGGAACTCTGTAAGATATGTGCCTGAGCTCTTTCGATCTGAAGCTTTAATAAACCCTGCTATAAGCCTTGTCCAAAATTGAAGCTGTATGATTTTCAGATGATCAAGACCCAGTATAAATGTTTTGAACATGATAACTCAAATAAAGAAAAAAAAAAGCACCAGCTTAAGAACCATTATAATGTGTAACCAGTAGTATGTGTGTGTGCTCAGTCGTGTCCAACTCTGCATCCCTATGGACTGCAGCCCATCAGGCTCCTCTGCTGCTAAGTCGCGTCAGTTGTGTCCAACTCTGTGCAACCCCATAGATGGCAGCCCAACAGGCTCCGCCGTCCCTGGGATTCTCCAGGCAAGAAATACTGGAGTGGGTTGCCATTTCCTACTTGGGATCTTCCTGACCCAGGGATCGAACCCACGTTTCTTGTGTCTCCTGCAGTGATAAGTGGATTCTTTACCACTGAGCCACCTGGGAAGCCCAAACAATAGTATGCTGCTAAGTCACTTCAGTCGTGTCCGACTCTGTGTGACCCCATAGACGGAAGCCCACCAGGCTCCCCCGTCCCTGGGATTCTCCAGGCAAGAACACTGGAATGGGTTGCCATTTCCTTCTCCAGTGTGTGAAAGTGAAAAGTGAAAGTGAAGTCGCTCAGTCGTGTCCGACCCTTAGTGACCCCACGGACTGCAGCCCACCAGGCTCCTCCGTCCATGGGATTTTCTAGGCAAGAGTACTGGAGTGGCTTGCCATTAAACTAAGGCCAAACACTATAGAGGTTGATAGCAACAAGAAGAGCCTGTGGTGAGTGGTAAAGAGCAGGTTCATAATCAGGTGCATATTCCAGCCACGATATCCATTAGCAGTGAGACGTTTGACAAATAACAGTATTTCTAAATCTCAGGTTTGGCTTCTCTAAAATGGGAATGATACTGTTATTGTAAGAATTAAAGGAGATTTTTACGCATATATAAATGCACCTGGCACAGTTTCTGGCACAGCTGGAACATAGCAGATGTTTCAGCAAATGTAATCATCAGTATCTCCCATAACATGCGATCATTTCTAGTAAGGAAGGGGAATTACTCAGGCATTGTTGACACAAATCACATTCTGTGTTAACTAGTTCATTCTAGCTGCCTATATGTCTGTCTCCCTTTTGGGGGTAGTTCTATGGGGGAGGCAGCAACAGAGCCCCAGTGTGGAGGAGGACCTCAGTTTACCTCCTGTTGGAGATTAAGTGGTGGGATGGAAGAATAGGATACTTTCCTTTAGATTAGGTCTGCTGCTGCTGCTGCTGCTAAGTCGCTTCAGTCATGTCCGACTCTGTGCGACCCCATAGACAGCAGCCCACCAGGCTCTGCCGTCCCTGGGATTCTCCAGGCAAGAACACTGGAGTGGGTTGCCATTTCCTTCTCCAATGTGTGAAAGTGAAAACTGAAAGTGAAGTTGCTCAGTCGTGTCCGACTAGTAGCGACCCCATGGACTGCAGCCCACCAGGCTCCTCTGTCCATGAGATTTTCTAGGCAAGAGTACTGGAGTGGCTTGCCATTGCCTTCTCTATAGATTAGGTCTGGTACTAAACTAATAGCTAGAAACCAGACCCATTCCTACCAGAGCATGTCGCTTCCATGAGGACTTTTCTGAGGTTAACCACATCTCTTCTTGCAAGGCATCACCATATTTGTTTTACATGATTAACTTTATGAAAATGACCAAGTCCCTGTTTCTCTGGGTCAGATTTCCATGTATCCTTAGAGATGGTTAGCTGAAATGAGCACCCTGTGAAGGTTACATCTTGTATGTGCAGGGCACTGTGCTGATTGTTTTCAGTTTCACTCTATCTTTCCAACGGCATGAGATGGGGCATTAACTTCCTCATTTTATAGGCAAGAAAAGAAACAGAAGAGTCAGGTAACTTGCCCAAAATTGAGTTGTCAGTGAGTAAATCAAAAGCAGCAATGGAGGTTATACCCACTCAGTTTTACCACAATTGTTATTTAGTGTCAGTTATTTTTCAAAATAATTTTGAATGTTTTTATTGCTATAAGAACATTTCTTAGCAGGATTCAAGGGTCTGCAATAGCACCATCACCATCAGGTTCAATTCCCTCCTGAGAGAAAGGCAGAGTGGATTTTTGTGGGAGAAATTTATATTTAATAGAAGTTTTAGCCAAGTAGTTGAGAATAAGAATAAAAGGGAATAAGAAAATGTAGTGGTTTTTAGACTTACAAATACACTTGAAAAGGTTAATGTTGTATTTTTCAGAAATGGAGGCTTTCTTTGATCTTGATGTTTAAAAAACAAGAAACAATGCAAGGGCATTTCTCTGGATTGTACGAACAGTCTGCAAGTAATCAGCCCTGGGACTGCATTTATTTAGCATATTTATAAATCATCTGAAAGAAGGAGTATATGGTGAAATTCCAGATTTGCAAAAAGTACTGAGTTCCTCTAGGTAGTGAAATGCCAAGCTGCTAATATGAATATAGAAAGATAACACAAGCTTACATGAATGGGCAGAGGGATGGCAGATGGGCTTCTGCATGGACAACTGTAAGATAAGGAATGTAGGAGAAATCATTCAAACCATCCTTCCAAATTAAAGGGCTTTCAACTATCAGCTCTGACTGAATTAAGAGGTTTTACAGTCAGTGTATATTTTTGTGCCTCGTTATTCCTACTGCAGTTATATGGCCAGCCAAAAATCAAGAGTGCTTAGAAAAGGCATTTTTAAAGGGGCATTAAAAGCAGGAAATGGTATCCTGCTTAAATGTAATGCCAAAGTTTACCTATACCTGGGTTATTATGAGTAATTTGTTCAGCAGACCTGAAGCAGTTGAAATAGGGGAGGAGACAGTACAGAGAGAGTGGACTAAAGGGACTGCTTTGTGAAAAGAGAGCTGCTTTATGAAAACAACCTGCCAAGATGAGGATTTATCAGTCTGGGGGAGATGAAGGTTTATAAAATTAGAGGAGGGTGTTGCATGTAGACAGAACTTGATTAACGTTCACCATCCCCACCCTCGACAGGCATGGGTCAGAGAGTGAGTATAAAAAGGAATTGAACAAACTTACGGTTAACAAAGGGGAAATGCAGTGGGAGAGGGATAAATTAGGAGGTTGGGATTAACATATACACACTTCTCTGTATAAAAAAGATAACCAACAAGGACTTCCTATAAAGCACGTGCTCATTTGTGCTTTTTGCGACCCCATAGACTGTAGCCCACTAGGTGCCTCTGCCTATGGAATTTTTCAGGCAAGAAATACTGGAATGGGTTGCCATTTCCTACTCTGGGGAGCTTCCCAAGCCAGGGGTCAAACCTGCATCTCCTGCGTTGGTAGGCAGATTCTTTACCTCTGCACCACCTGGGAAGCTCTTATTTACTGTGTATAGCATATGCATGGTATTTACACTCAGTTGTGTCCAACTCTTTGCAACCCCATTGATTATACAGTCCATGGAATTCTCCAGGCCAGAATACTGGAGTGCATAGCCTTTCCCTTCTCCAGGGGATCTTCCCAACCGAGGGATCAAACCCAGGTCTCCCTCATTGCAGGCGGATTCTTTTACCAGCTGAGCCACAAGGGAAGCCCAAGAATACTGGCGTGGATAGTCTATCCCTTCTGCAGCGGATCTTCCTGACCCAGGAATCGAACCAGGGTCTCGTGCATTGCAGGTGGATTCTTTACCAAGGGAACTCAATACAATATTCTGTAATAGCCTGTATGGGGAAAGAATTTGAAGAAGAATGGATATATGTATAACTGAGTCACTTTGCTGAACACTTGAAATTAACACAACATTGTAAATCAACCATATTCTAATACAAAATAAAATATTTAAAATATTTTAAAATTTAATTTAAAAATAAAAGGAATAGAGCATCATGCTAACTTAAAATCAATTTAGGCAGAGAGGCCAATAGGCTAACTGACAAATAGGGTAGCACAGAATGAGTGCCAGAGAAATACCCACCTCGACCCTGTAAAATTTGAAGAGAATTAAAAAAAAATCATTTTCACAATGGGTCATATACTTTTGGAACTAGTATTCCAACAAGAGTTGTTCTATCCTAGTACCGTGTGTGTGTAGGAAAGAAGTGAACATGTTTCTTGTGAACGGATTTATAATTTGTTGTTTTTAAAAAGTCAGTGCTATTTGGAGATATGCCCAAACTTTGCTGTTTGCCTTAGAGTAAAACAAGTTTTGGAGTCAGGCAAACCATATTCAAATCCCAGAGCCACCATCTATTGGCTCTTTGGTAGGCTACTTCACCACTCTGAACTTCAGCCTCCTCTTCTGCAAATCAAGAGCACCTTCCCACTAGGCATGCTGTGATGAAGGAAAGAGAGTAAAGCTCTGGGAAGGGCTGGGGACTGAGGCTCTCTGCAAGGCTTGGTTTCCTATGTCATCTCTTTGGCACTTTGCCCTTTGCAGCATGCTGTCAGACTCAAAAGTCCCATCCTGGGGAGACCCTGGTCAGCAGTACTTGATTCTATTCCTACTTTGTACTTTCATCTGCCTTAATATTCATTCTTCCATATTCATTGAGCTTCCATTATTTCAAACATTGTTGGGGAAATAATGATGATAAAGACATACCTGCTCTCTGGACACTTACCTGGGTGAATGTTTTTTTTTGAGAGCTTCCCTGGTAGCTCAGCTGGCAAAGAATCTGCCTGCAATGTGGAAAACCTTTGTATGATTCCTGGGTCAGGAAGACCCCCTGGAGAAGGGATAGGCTACCCACTCCAGTGTCCTTGGGCTTCCCTGGTGGCTCAGATGGTAAAGAATCCACCTGCAATGCAGATTCGATCCCTGGGTTGGGAAGATCCCCTGGAGGAGGGCATGGAAACCCCTCCAATATTCTTTCCTGTAGAATCCCCATGGACAGAAGAGCCTGGTGAGCTACAGTCCATGGGGTCACAAACAATCGGACATGACTGAGCAACTAAGCACAGGCAAGGCTGTCTTACCTGGGTGAGTATTAGTGTCAATTGTTCAGTCGTGTCCGACTCTTTGCAACACCATGGACTGGACTGTAGTCCGCCAGGTTCTTCTGTCCATAGGAACTCTCCAGGCAAGAATACTGGAGTGGATAGCCGTTCCCTTCTCCAGGAGATCTTCCTGACCCGGGGTCGGACCCAGGTCTCCTGCATTGCAGGCAAATTCTTTACTTCCTGAGTCACCAGAGAAGCACCTTGTGGGGAGGGCTACACAAACACCAACCCTGCAAATAAAATTATTTCAGAGAATGCTACGAAGAGGTTCACAGGGTGGAGCATGACGGGGCTGAGGGCTCAGTTCTTTTAGCAAGGAGATGGGACGGGCCTTGGTGAGGAGACCACACTGAAGCAGCGTCCAAATGGATGAGAAAGCATCATTTGAAAATTGCAGGAGAGGCGGTGGGTCGGGGTGCCAGGGGAGCATTCCAGGCAGATGGAGAAACAGGGGTAGAGACCCCAAGGCCAGAATGAGTATGACTGTTCAAGGAACAGAGAAGGCCAGAGGGGAGAGAGGCAGGGACCAGAGAGAGACAAAGAGCAGCCAGCCCCGTTGGGCCTTGAGGCCAGGTCAGGACTTGGGTTTTGCTCTAAGAGCCGTCGGCAGCTGGTGGAGGAATGAGACCTGACTCACGCTTGGAGAGGTCTGTGGCTGCTGGGTGGTGAGCGGGACCCGCGGGCAGCCTGGCTGGCGGGAGCCCTGCCCCTGCTGCTCCTCGGCCCCGCCACCCCGGTCCTGTCTCCGTGGCCTCGCTGGGACACACGGACCTCACGCCACATCTCTCCCGGTGCAGAGGTAATTTTGCACAAATCTCTCCCCTCCTGCATCTTATAGGACAAGTAAAAATCATTTTTCTCAAGTGAAGTATTTAATCCAACTATATATGTCGTTTCAGGTTTTAAAAATCAATTTGATTGGCCACAGGAAACGTATCTTGGCATCTCTGGGAGACAGGCTGCACGAAGACCCACCACAGAAGCCCCCTCGGTCCATCACCCTCAGGGTAAGTACCCCGCGTGCTTGGTCCGTCCTCCGCTCATATCCTCAAAAACTGTGTTGTGCGGTAAGATAGGAATGACTGAAGCAGTGGGTCAGGAAGTACAGGCTGTTTTCCAGGTAGCTTACCTTACCTGTATAAAAAGCTTTCTCGCCTTCGATAGCATTTTCTAAGACAAGACTTGTTTTTCTCGATTGGTTAAATATGTGTTTTTGAGATTTAGATAAACATCTGAAAAACCATCACCTTTAAAAAGCCTCTCTGCCGACCCCCATCCCACACTCCCCTCAGCCCAGAGAGGAAATGAATTTTCTGTCAAACTCCTCAAACCCACAGAAAGAAAATCGATGAGGACCAGAGTTAAATCAGAGATCGATTTAAAATTAACCTTCAGGTCTTCTGTTTTTTAAGAAATGAATTGTTCGGTTTTTACCCACTTCAGAAATTAAGATTAGAGAATCTAGGACTTTAGTAAACTATTTCAGCTATATTTTAGAATTATGGGATAGAAAAACTAGAGAGAAACCATAGGAGGAAGAAAGAAATAAAGTAGAAGGGAAGGAAGGCAAGAAAGAGCAGAGGGAAAGACACAGAGAGACGATTCCGGAGAGAATGGTCCCAGGAAGGAGTAAGCAGCAGTCTCCGGTGTTTATGAGGCCCACGGGAACTTTTCAAAAATTCACCATAAAGCCGGGGTCTCCATGACCAGTTGGGGAGTTCCAACTCTATTCTCTTTATTGAGCCCTGTACTTGCTTGCTTCTGGTTCCTTTTCTGCAAGTGTCAGAAAGGGTAGTGATAATAAATGAACACAAAAGTGGCACTTAGATGTGACTGCCAGCAATGAAATGCCGCTGAATGTTTCTTATCAGCGGACTTCAGCAAGCAGCATTAACTACTGTCAGGATAGCAGAGGATCAGGCAGGAGAGGAGCTGTTAAGATTTTGAGGTTGATTCAATTTTAAAGGAGAAGAAAATACACAAAGACTTCAGGAAATGTGAGTGAATTGGCTCCGGGAGGGAACCATGAGGAAAATTGATGACTAGGGGAATTGGGATATATTGGGTTGTTTGGAAGCTGGTTGAGCTCTTTGGGAGTAGTGACAATATTAAAAAAAAAAAAAAAAAAAGGACCTATTTTCTCCCTCAATAGAAGGAGCCTCAGATAAATTGGGGGGAAATGAGCTAGAAAGGGGTTACTGTTTTGCCTTCGTTTTGCTGCATGAAGAGGAAAAAGATATAGGCACCCTCAGTATAACCATCCTAAGTGACCCTTTAGAGGAGTATTGCCTGCTACGTCCCCTACTATCTCTCCTTCCTCTTCTGAACCTCTCCCTCTGGCTCTCTGGAAGAGACTTGAGGAAACAGCAAATAAAGAAAGAGGTTCCCAAGAAAAAAAATGCAGGACCTTATTAATCCATCAGAGGCGGTCTGGAATGTCTTGGGGAGAAGTAGCTAGAAAAGCAGCACGATCCAGTCCTCCTCTTACTCTCAAATACCAGAGCCCAGTTCTCTGCCGCCCTATATCTTACTTCTCAACCAGTTTCCCCCGGGTGTCTTTGCCATCAAAGCCTGTCCTCATGCATTGCTCTGGAGTCCGTGCATGTGGCATGCCATTTCCATATCGTGTCCTCTCCCCAGCCTGATTGCCAGGCTGCTCTTTGATGGAAGATCAAGACCCATGAGGTCCTATTTTAGCTGTCTCGTCGTGGCACCTACCATAATGAGGCCACTCTGTTCACAGGGAGACACAGTTCCCTCCCTTGTAGATACGTGTGACAGTGTGGGGGCTGCCTAGCATATGTGTGCCTCTCTCCCGAGATCATCCATGATGGAGGCTTAAGAAAACAGAGCCTGGTTCTTTATACTGTAAACCTTCAACCTGAAAGGTTTAACGGGGGACATGTTGATCATGCCATTAATAAGATGGTAGAATGTCATCAATTCCTCAACAGTTGATTTAAAAATGACTCCCCACCCCCGCGGTATGTCTTGTCAGTATTTCACAATTTTGAAACCAGAGGTCAGCCACAAGAACATGGTATTTATTTCATGATGTATTTCCATTCAGGAACCCAGTGGTAATCACACTCCTCCTCAGTTGTCTCCATCACTTAGCCAAAGCACTTACACCACTGGTGGCTCCCTAGACGTTCCTCACATTATCATGCAGGGCGATGCAAGGAGGAGAAGAAATGAAAACTACTTTGATGATATTCCCCGATCAAAACTGGAGAGGCAGATGGCCCAGGTAAGGTGTTCAGAGCCTCTGTGATGTTTTTGCTTTCTCCCAGATCAAGTAATGCATTCCAATTTTGAACAGTCACTTACAGTGGATGCATATTGTACACAACCTAACTGAAATTTTCCCATTTTATGTCATGGCTTTTATTCCCTGCTCAGTTGAGCTAGATTGAAACAGACCTTTCTGGGAATGGAATGTAAACACAAATCATTGTTATACAGTTCTTGACTGACAATATTATGTCTGGTCTCTTTGCACCCAGAAAGCCTTTGCTCTAGAGGGAATAATGCTGTGTAAGAATCAAATCACAATGGAAAGTCATAAAGGTCTAGATTACAGAATTAAATTGGTTGGATGACAGGGTGAAAGTCGGGGGGTGGGGGTGGTGAGTAGGGCTAACTCCAAGTAATGCTGTTAATTTCCTGCCAAGTTTACACATTTGTATAGACTTGTACAATGGGGACTAGTTGCAGCCATCTCATATTGTCACCTTGAGTAGCTGAAAATGATGCTGCTGCCTGACACAAATACCTGAAGAGAGAGATCTGTCCTGTTCAGATCTCTTCATGTTTCGGGTATGGATGTCTGGGTCTCTCCTGTCCCCAGGTCACTGCTCAAAAATTCAAGTCAGCCATAACCAAATAGTGGCACTGTCGCTAAAGCACTTTCCAATGGCAGCTTGCTCTGCAGTGTCACCCTGAGATTCAAAGCTGTGGATCTGTTGACAACTATTGGCAGAATCAACTCTTTTCATCCTCATTCTAGGTTCGGACTGATGTGTTAAGAGACTTCTCTCTTCCTCCCACACCTAAGATGAGAATCTTGAGGTGAAAATTTGACTGTAATTGCTTTGCCTTGGTTGTTAAATATTTTTTTCTCATCTGTTTGGTGAGATTCTATTTTTTTAAAGCCTTTGGTAAACATTCAATGCTGCCGCTCATGAAAGAGAATGTGAAAAGAATGTTCTGGAAGCCGTGGCTATTCTGCCTACAAATGCCCTGGAGAGAAGGGGTCTGAGATATTGTGTCACCTTTTGGCGTGCTCAGTATTGAATTGGTTTCCGGGTTCTTTATGCAGAGAATAGCAGTGTTGGGATTATGGAGAATCTTTTATTGCAGGGGGATGGCAAACGTAGGAGAGACAAGAAAAGAATAATCTTCCCTCTCCTCTTGTTCAGAATTGTCTTTTAATCCTTATTACTGTTTTCACTGATTTTTTTCTAAATAACGAATCTAAAACCTTTTTCCCCAAAAAATGTTCATATATTTCCTGCTATTTGTTAGTATTTGTGGATCACATATGTGGGTGAATTTCTCTAATGACAGCAGAGATATTTGTTTTAACCTTGAACCATGTAGTCTTTATGTATGAATACAAACTGGATCTTTCCTGAACCCTTTCCTACCCTGGATAAGGGAGGATCATTCATTAACGAGAATTAGCCATTATTGACCAACAAATTCAGCAACAGAATCACCTGGCTGCATTGCTCACGCAATTTATGAAATTTCTCCACATAGTGCAGTTTTTTTTCAAAGAGGAAATTAATTACTCTTCTGCCTGAGCGTGAACCCTCAGAGGTAATCTAGCAATTGCTCCCTTACGGTCTTTATGAGATTCACAAGCTAGGGAAAGTATTACCTTTTTGAAGAGCCGAGATCTTTTTCTTGTCGTTCCAATCAGAATGCATCCCTTTCAGGAATTGTCTTGCCCTTGAGAAAATTGAATGAACTTCTATCTGGCCAGGTGAGAAAGGCACAAATGCAGAAAGAGAAGTGAGGTAAGCAGCGAATGAGATGTGAGCTGGAGAGGGTCTGTGTGTCCGTGCTTATTTCCCTCCCTCCCCACCCCCACCCTAGTGCTGTTCCCAGTGTTCAAATGACTGATGGAGACCTGGGCCTCCATCAGCAGCCAGGAGCTTATTAGAAGCTTTCTAAAATCCCACTGCTCAATATAGTGCTTTTGCTGCAGAGTAAATAAGAGATGGCATTACAGGAATCCGATCAATAAGAAGAGATTTTGGGTTTCAACTCTTTATGCTGTGTTAATTGCAGTTTTTTTATTTGTCCTGAGACTCTTTCCCAGTCTAGAAATGCTGGAAATCCTGGAGAAATGAATGGATACCTTTTAAAAATAGCGCCATTTCGAAGCTTTAACCTGTCAAAATATGAAATACTTGGTAATTCTTCTGTTGAATGGTTTTATTTATGTAACTGTTCCACCAGTCAGCCACTCAGTTGATGTTTTTTCTTATTTTTCTGTTTCTGGTTGTTTGCTGTAATAATTTTTGAAATCCATTTGCTTTTTTAAAAATATATAATCCATCATACTCTCTCTACACCAAGTCTTCCCCAAAATTATGCTCTTAGCCAGTGTAATGTTGAATTCAACTCTTCTTCCTAAAGACTTGAATTAGCAATTAAAATTCCTCTAGGAAAGCAGCTGGTTACACCTGCTTCCTACTAGGAGCTCAGTCCCTGAAGTCTTTTCCCAAGTGATTTCTCCTGAGGGGCTTATTGGAGGTTGGTTAATGCATGCCTACCCAGTCTTGTTTCCCACTAAAAGGCAGAAGTCCACCTTCAGGCTTTCTTACTTCCTAACAGAAAGGAAAATTCAGGTAAAAGAAAACCACCGGGACAAATCCTTATTCACAGAGACCCCTCTACTGCTTCAGGTTTAGCTGAGCCCCCAGCAGAGTGATTTGGAATTCTATCTATAGTCCAGGAACCTGAAGCTCTTAGTGGCTACAGTAATTATAGAAACCTAACTTCGTTAAGGTTTGCCCAGCAGGTGTGTGGAAGTGCTTTAACTTAGTAAATTCCTGCTTAAGGTTAAATTGAGGTAAATTTAATGTCCAGTCTACCTGTTAAATTTGTTAGCATATATTTTTCAAACAGTAGCACAGTGTTTAATTATTTATTTTCAATTGAAACTGTTTAAAATACCTTTCCTAGAATCCAGAGAATTTTAAATAGCATGGCTATTGTTTGCTTTTATTCTGACATAAGCAATGTTGTGGCATCAAATTGTCTTACATAAATATGGGAGAAACAAAATCAAGTTCAGTACTATTAGGATTTTTGAAACCATGAAATGTAGTGATGTCAGCATGTTTAAACAATGGGTTTCCTATCATGCTGGACACACTGGATTCATTAGCTCAGAAGTTCTGAAAGGCTTCTCTGTTTCCTCACCCCAATAGATAAATGTCGCATTCACATTTGTATAATAATACCTTAATGTGTATAGAGCTTGCTTTTCTATTTCCAAAGTGCTTTCACATCTGTTCTCTTATTTTAGCACAAACAAGGTGTCCTACACAACTATTTATGTGTGTGTGGCACATTGCAGTGGAGAAGGCAATGGCAAGCCACTCCAGTACTCTTGCCTAGAAAATCCCATGGATGGAGGAGCCTGGTAGGCTGCAGTCCGTGGGGTCGCTAAGGGTCGGACATCACTGAGCGACTTCACTTTCACTTTTCACTTTCACACATTGGAGAAGGAAATGGCAACCCACTCCAGTGTTCTTGCCTGGAGAATCCCAGGGACGGGGGAGCCTGGTGGGCTTCTGTCTATGGGGTCGCACAGAGTCAGACATGACTGAAGTGACTTAGCAGCAGCAGCAGCAGCAGCACATTGCAGATCAGCTTTTAAGTTCAAGTTCTGTGGAGATAAGAGAGTTAAGTGAAAAATATGAAAAATAATAACAGAAGGAAGAAAAATATTTCCAGTATTTAGGACCTAAGCAACAATATTTAGAAATTTTCTTGAGTGATACTTAGGATAAGTCAAAATGTTCTTGAAATGAATAATAAAGAAGAGTAATGGAATTAATAAAATTTAGGGACCACATGCTCCAAAGTTATGAAAAAGAAAAAAGAATTTCCCAATGTGACACTTACAACCATTTATTTATAACCAAATACTTATGGGAAAATGAAATAATCCTTCTATTTTCACAAAATAAAAAAGACTCCTGAGCATTAAGAGAAAATCCACGCTAAAGAAGTTCCTGTGTTTTGATTGCTGTCATCAAAATAGAAATATCAATATTGCCTGAGGCAGTTACCTTACCTGATGTACACAAAGCTTAGAAGCAGACTTATCCACATTTCAAAGACTGGGAAACTGAGAAATTATGTGACTTGGTCTGGGTAGCACAACCAGAAAGAGACAAAATCAGAACTTGCCTGAGGTGATATGTTAGGCACTAGAAAGGCTTTGTCTCCATTGCTTCTAAATCACTAGAAAGCTCATTCAGTTGAATGTCTAATATATTTTGATCCAAACAGTATTACTTAATACGTATGTCTAGATCAATTACTTCTTTTTTTAATTAAATCTTCTTGAAAGTCTTTATTGAATTTCTTACTATATTGCTTCTGTTTTATGTTTTGGGTTCTTGGCCGTGAGGCATTAGACATGTAGGATCTTAGCTCCTCGACCAGGGATAGCAAATCTGCAAATCCTGCGTCGGAAGGCAAAGTCTTAACCACTGGACCACCAGGGAGGTGCCTCAATGACTTCTTTATTTGAAAGCACTTTACATATTATGTTAGTTCTACAAATGTCTGTTCTTTTGATACTGTTAGAGGAAGAGAAATGGAAACTGGGCCACATAGAAGCCCTGCCATGGCCCCACCCATGCCTGAGACTCCATGTGCAGTATCTTATTTAAACCTCACCACAGCCCCTCTTATATTCAAGGAGCCCGCGTGAGTGAGTGCTTTGCCTCACAGCTGCTGCGTGGCGGAGCCCAAACACAAGCCGTCTGCCTGACCATGTTCTATTCTTCTATGCCCCCAGTGGGCTACTTCTATTTTAAAATGATATGAAATATCTTTATAACACTTCAATAAATACCAGTTTCCCATATGCTATGTCAGATCCTCTATCTGTAGAATTCTCCAGGCAAGAATACTGAAGTGGATAGCCATTCCCCTGTCCAGGGGATCTTCCCAGCCCAGGGATCAAACCCAGGTCTCCTGCATTGCAGGCAGATTCTTCACTGTCTGAGCTACCAGGGAAGCCCATACATACATAGAGACAGTGAACAGAACAAGGATATTATCGCGGGTGGTTAGTGGAAACATGGAATCGGCTCATGGTTCTCACCATGAAACTTAATTTAAAATTTTTTATTTTATTGCAATATAGTTGAATTACAATATTGTGTTAGTTCCAGGTGTACATGGACATCACCAGATGGTCAGTACCAAAATCAGATTGATTATATTCTTTGCAGTCAAAGATGGAGAAGCTTTATACAGTTAGCAAAAACAAGATCGGGACCTGACTTTGGCTCAGATCATGAACTCCTTATTACCAAATTCAGATTTGTATTGAAGAAAGTAGGGAAAACCACTAGACCATTCAGGTATGACCTAAGTCAAATCCCTTATGATTATACGGTGGAAGTGACAAATAGATTCAAGGGACTAGATCTGATAGAGTGCCTGAAGAACTATAGACGGAGGTTCGTGACATTGTACAGGAGATTCGTGACATTGGTCAAGACCATCCCCAAGAAAAAGAAATGCGAAAAGGCAAAATAGTTGTCTGAGGAGGCTTTACAAATAGCTGAGAAAAAAAGAGAAACTAAAGGCAAAGGAGAAAAGGAAAGATACACCCATTTGAATGCAGAGTTCCAAAGAATAGCAGGAAGAGATAAGAAAGCCTTCTTCAGTGATCAATGCAAAGAAATAGAGGAAAACAATAGAATGGGAAAGACTAGAGATCTCTTCAAGAAAACTGGAGATACCAAGGGAACATTTTATAGAAAGATGGGCACAATAAAGGACAGAAACAATATGGACCTAAAAGAAACAGAATATATTAAGAAGAGGTGGCAAGAATACACAGAAGAACTGTACAAAAAAAAGATCTTCATGACCCAGATAACCACAATGGTGTGATCACTCACGTAGAGGCAGACATCCTGGAACGTGAAGTCAAGTGGGCCTTAGGAAGCATCACTATGAACAAAGCTAGTGGAGGTGACGGCATTCCAGTAGCTATTTCAAAACTCAAAGATGATGCTGTTCAAGTGCTGCATTCAGTATACCAGCAAAATTGGAAAACTCAGCTGTGTCCCCAGGAACGGAAAAGGTCGGTTTTCATTCCAGTTCCAAAGAAAGGCCATGCCAACGAATATTCAAACTGCTACACAATTGCACTCATCTCATACGCTGGCAAAGTAATGCTCAAAATCCTCCGAGCCAGGCTTCAACAGTATGTGAACCGTGAACTTCCAGATGTTCAAGCTGGATTTAGAAAAGGCAGAGGAACCAGAGACCAAATTGCCAACATCTATTGGATGTTAGAAAAAGCAAGAGAGTTCCAGAGAAACATCTACTTCTGTTTTATTGACTGTGCCAAAGCCTTTGACTGTGTGGATCACAATAAACTGTGGAAAATTCTTAAAGAGATGGGAATACCAAACCACCTTACCTGCCTCCTGAGAAATCTGTATGCAGGTCAAGAAGCAACAGTTAGAAGTGGACATGAAACAATAGACTGGTTTCAAACTGGGAAAGGGGTATGTCTAAGCTGTATATTGTCACCATGCTTATTTAAGTTATGCACACAGAGTCGGACACGACTGAAGTGACCTAGCAGCAGCAGCAGAGTACTTCATGCAAAATGCCAGACTGGATGAAGCACAAGCTGGAACCAAGATTGCCAGGAGAAATATCAATAACCTCAGATATGCAGATGACACCACCCTTAAGGCAGAAAGTGAAGAAGAACTAAAGAGCCTCTTGATGAAAGTGAAAGAGGAGAGTGAAAAAGTTGGCTTAAAGGTCAACATTCAGAAAACTAAGATCATGACATTCAGTCCCATCACTTCACGGCAAATGGAGAAACAGCGGAAACAGTGGCAGACTATTTTAGGGGGCTCCAAAATCACTGCAGATGGTGACTGCAGCCATGAAATTAAAAGATGCTTGCTCCTTGGAAGAAAAGCTTATGACCAACCTAGACAGCACATTAAAAAGTAGAAACATTACTTTACAGACAAAGGTCTGTCTAGTCTAAGCTATGGTTTTTGTAGTAGTCATGTATGGATGTGAGAGTTGAACCATAAAGAAAGCTGAGTGCTGAAGAGTTGATGCTTTTGAACTGTGGTGCTGGAGAAGACTCTTGAGAGTCCCTTGGACTGCAAGATCAAACCAGTCAGTCCTAAAGGAAATCAGTCCTGAATATTCATTGGAAGGACTGATGCTGAAGCTGAAGCTCCAATTCTTTGGCCACCTGATGTGAAGAGCTGACTCACTGGAAAAGACCCTCATGCTGGGAAAGATTGAAGGTGAGAAGAGAAGGGGACAACAGAGGATGAAATGGCTGGAGGGCATCACCGACTCGATGGACATGAGTTTGTATAAGCTCCAGGAGTTGGTGATAGACAGGGAAGCCTGACTTCCTACAGTCCATGGGGTCAAAAAGAGTAGGACACGACTGAGTGACTGAACTGAACTGAACTCCAGGTGTACAGAACAGTATGAGTTATACATACATGTATATATATCTGTTCTTTTTCAGATGCTTTTCCCTTTTAAGTTATTAGAAAATATTGCATATAGTTCCCTGGGCTGTACAGTAGGTCTTTGTTGGTTATCTATTTTATGTATAATAGTGTATATTATATATTAACACATGTTAATCTCATCTTCCTAATTTATCCCCTCCCCATTTTCCCCTTTGGTGATCATAAGTTTGTTTTCTGCATCTGTGAGTCTGTTTCTGTTTTGTAATAAGTTCATTGTTCACGTATAAGTGACGGCATATGATATTTGTCTTTGGCTTGTTTTGTTTTGCTTAGTAGGATAATCTTTAGGTCCATCCATGTTGCTGCATATGGTATTATTTAATTCTTTCTATGGCTGAGTAATATTCCATTGTGGTAATATTCCATTGTGTGAATGATAAAGAATATGTGGTAATATGCATTCCATATCCATCACATGTCCTGTTGGTGGACATTTAGGTTGCTCTGATGTCTTGGCCCTTATAAATAGTGCTGCTCAGAACATAAGGGTGCAGGTATCTTTTCAAATTACAGTTTTCTCCAGATAAACATGCCCAGGAGTGGGACTACAGGATTTTTTTAAAAATTCTCATTGGCGTATAGTTGATTTACAATGATGTGTTAGTTTCAGGTATACAGCAAAGTGAATCAGTTTTATATATACATATATATACACGCACGTATATCCATTCCTTTTTAGATTCTTTTCCCATATAAACCTTTACAGAGTATTGAGTAGCGTTCCCTGTGCTATACAGTAGGTCCTTAGGATTGCAGGATTACATTGTAACTCTATTTTTAATTTTTTAAGGAACCTCCTTACTGTTCTCCATAGTGGCAGTACCAGTTTACATTCCCACCAACATAGGAGGGTTCCTTTTTCTCCAGATCCTCTCAGGCATTTATTATTTATAGACTTTTTGATGACGGCCATTCAGACTAGAATAAAATAATACCTCATTGTGGTTTTGATTTTCATTTCTCTAATAATAAGCAACGTTGAACACTTTTTCATGTGCCCGTTGGCCACCTCTATGTCTTCTTTGGAGAAATGTCTGTTTAGGTCTTCTGCTTATTTTTTGATTGAATTGTTTGTTTTTTTGATATTGAGCTGTTAGTGTATTTTGGAAATTAATCCCTTGTTGCATCTTTTGCAAATATTTTCTTCCATTTATAGGTTATCTTTTTACTTTGTTGATGATTTTCTTTGCTGTGCAAAAGCTTTTAAGTTTAATTAGATCCCATTTGTTTATTTTTGTTTTTATTTTCATTCCTCTAGGAGATAGATCTAAAAAGATTGCTGTGATTTATGTCAGTGTTCTGCTTATGTTTTCCTTTAGGACTTTTATAGTATCCACTCTTACATTTAGGTCTTTAATTCATTTTTGAGTTTCTGCAGTGTTTATTTGTTGATCCTCTTGTGGGAACTCCTCCCTGAACATCTTGGTAGAGCTCTGCCCTCCTCCCATGTTTGTGAGAAGCTTTGTATGTAGGTGTGGAGATTATTGCTCAGAGAGAGAAGTTCTTGCCTGTGGGGGTCTCTCCGGTGAGTGGATACTGTTTCCTTAGCAGCTTCTTCAGTTCGAGTTTTGATTTGGTTTCTTTCTGACTCTGTGATCTGTATCAAATTGTGATTTCTCTAACTTTAGTTTCCCTGTCTTTAAAACATAAAGACTGCCTCATAGGTTTGTGTGAATCAGATAATTTTTGTGAAAGTATATTCTAAACTATGAGTCATTGTTGTGTACATATAGATAGATGTATGACTGATGGTTCAGATATATCCTCTGCTGCTGCTGCTAAGTCACTTCAGTCATGTCCGACTGTGTGTGACCCCATAGACGGAAGCCCACCAGGCTCCCCCGTCCCTGGGATTCTCCAGGCAAGAACACTGGAGTGGGTTGCCATTTCCTTCTCCAATGTGTGAAAGTGAAAAGTGAAAGTGAAGTCACTCAGTCATGTCCGACCCTTAGCAACCCCTCGGACTGCAGCCTACCAGGCTCCTCTGTCCATGAAATTTTCTAGGCAAGAGTACTGGAGTGGCTTGCCATTGCCTTCTCCGGATATATCCTCTATAAGTCCCTAATTCAAACGTCCCTGGTTCATAGTAGGACCAGTTAATAACAAAAATGTTAGGTACGTGGTCAGAGAGTGGTAACAATCTATAAAGACCACCCTTTTGTTCCAGTGTTAGACAGGCTTGGAATATATATTGAGAATGAAAATGAAACTTTCTTCCTTATTATGTTAATTGTATAAGTGTGAAGACTGCCATGGAGTATCTCTCACGATGGAAAAGGGATCTGTGAGATGATCACAAAGCGAGTGAAAGCAGAGGAGAGCTGGAAGAGTTCTCTGCAAATTAAGGGTACAAAAGTATGAAGCAAAGGATATCTTATAGTAATAACATGTTATTATTGTAACATGGTAAGAGAAAACATTAAGCAAGAAAGAAAGGATTGTTTTTTCCTTAAATGAATCTTACAACTTGAAATAACTAAGTACACAAAATTGTTAACTAGAGAAGCATAGATATCCCAAAAATCCATGAGGTTAACTCTGAGCCAGCCTCTGGGCACGAAAATAGTAATTTATTATTCTGTACTTTCCCTGGGAGAAAAACCTGGTCTTCCTAGGTTCTACCCACTGCTCTTGTGTGATGGAATTTATAGAATCAGGCTTCAGAAAATGGTGCAACTGTTTTGAAAAGAATAGCATTTTACAAAACATGAAACAAGTTTTATTACTGAGTTACATTAGATTTTTTCAAATGTTCATAAGTTACTGGCTAGTCTTTAATTTAGATTTTTATCACTTCACTACTACTCAGAAAAACTCAGCATGTCCATGACTTCAAAAATTTTTATGAGGGTCTAAAAACAACTCCTAATACTTCAGCACAGACGGATAATGTATAACTCAAAAAAAGAAGGTTAAGAATAAACTCCGTAAGCTCTTCCATCAGGAGCTCCCAGTATGACAGCTTGTTGGGCAGACAAGCTAACCCAGTGATGACTTGGGATGTTGATGATATCTGTACCCCCATTTCAAGGCAGGAACTCTGGACCATCAGCCATCTATTCCAAACATCATGCCAAACAAAAGTGGAAAATGGTGCTTTCACACCTGGAACTTAAACCTGATGTGTTGCACACTTAGTTTATTATTGTGGATGGTTAACTGCCTCTTCTCAACATATATGCTGCTCTCCCCATGACAGTTTTGGTGCTGGAAGTTCCAATATGGTTAGCATCTTGCAGGCTACATTGAAATGTTACTGTCTATCCTATTCCACAGTCAAAAAAATAATGAGAAGAACTGGGAGAATCACTCAGATGGATTCCCCTTCAGGCTTTGATACTCCTCTTACAACTCTCCATTCTATCATTCTCTGTCCATTTCATCACTGAAGCAAAGTAGGCAACCAGGAGTTTGTTCTGATCGATGCCATCAGACCTAAACACCTCCAGTTACTTTGTGATGCCACCACCTCCCCTTCTGTGCTGGTACTTAACCAAGAAGAATGTTTCCAATGAAAACCAGACCACAGATTTTTAAAAAGACATAAATAGAAAAGGTCCTATTTTCAACTGAATAAGTAAGAAATCTGACAATATATGAAAAACCCTATTTTAGTGGAATTGATCTTGTGATATTTAGTGGAGCCTTAGGCTGGCTGACACTAAGCAGCTTGTTCACAAAGAGGCACACCAGGCTATTTTTCTCCACTTGTTAAATTTTCAGAATGTTTCTCATTAGATTCAGTCCAGTTCCTGGGTCCGCAGGTCAACTTTGGCTGTTATAATCTGACCTTGATACATTTTCAAATGGTATGAGAATTCTCTTATTCTTCTCCTCCTTCTTCCTTTTCTTTTTCCAATATTAAAGAAATTAGAGTTTTTTTAATGTCTAGGGGAAATAGGGCTTATTGAGCAATCCTGTCTCAGTTACTTCTGTTCATGTATGAGTAAAGTATAAATCAGCAGAGACTCTACTGAGTGCATGCAGGTAACAGAAATCCAACTCAAGCATAAAAGGGCACATATTTGGGTCATTTTGCTACAAAGTCCTGGTAGCCTGGGTTCAGGTGCTCATTTGATGGCTTGGTCTTGGACTCTTCGTGTCTCAGCTCTGTTGTCCTCCGGGTTGGCTCTTTTCTCAAGCAGGCTTTTTCTGCATGAGGGGAGTTTCAAGTCCAATTCCTGTTACACTCAAAAACCTGTGAGAAAGAGGGCTTATCTAACCAAGAGTTCCCCCAGAAAGGCCCACGATTGAGTCCCATCGGTTCAGATCAACCTGGATCTGGTTTGGATCATTTATCTGCCCTGAGCTAACCCCACAGGAGTGTGTGTGTGTGTGTGTGTGTTGGTATGTGTGAGAGGAGTGTGTGTGTGTGTGTGTGTTGGTGTGTGTGAGAGGAGTGTGTGTGTGTGTGTTGGTATGTGTGTGTGTTGGTATGTGTGTGTGGGTGGTGGTGTGTGTGTGCGTGGTGTGTGTATGTGTTGGTGTGTGTGAGAGGAGTGTGTGTGTGTGTGTTGGTATATGTGTGTGTGTGGTGGTTGTGTGTGTGGTGTGTGTGTGTTGGTGTGTGTGAGAGGAGTGTGTGTGTGTGTGTTGGTATGTGTGTGTGTGGTGGTTGTATGTGTGGTGTGTGTGAGAGGAGTGTGTGTGTTGGTATGTGTGTGTGGGGTGTGTGTGTGTGTTGGTATGTGTGAGAGGAGTGTGTGTGTGTGTGTTGGTGTGTGTGAGAGGAGTGTGTGTGTGTGTTGGTGTGTGTGAGAGGAGTGTGTGTGTGTTGGTGTGTGTGAGAGGAGTGTGTGTGTGTTGGTATGTGTGTGTGTGGTGGTTGTGTGTGTGGTGTGTGTGTGTGTTGGTGTGTGTGAGAGGAGTGTATGTGTGTGTTGGTGTGTGTGTGTGTGGTGGTGTGTGTGTATGTGTAAGAGGAGTGTGTGTGTGTGTGTGTGTGTGTGTGTGAGGTGTGATTAGCCGATCCTAGGTCACATGCCTGGAGATGGCTTTAGCTCCACCTGAGCCATAGGAACCGAGGGGTGGGAAGGGAGGCTCCTCCCGTTGACAGGCTGTTTTGACCAGAAGTGACGGTGGTTTCTGGGCCAATAGAGATAGCAGTGGTGAGCACTCAAGGAAATCCACTCTGACTTCCAAATTCTGAAAGTGTTTGATGGAAAATTATTATATTATTAATACATGCCTGACATGCTACAGTCCATGGGGTTGCAGAGTTGGATACAACTGAGTGACCGAACAGCAACAATACATGAGTATTACTTTCATTTTTTGTGTACTTAATTTGAGGAGTTTTTTTAAAAATAACATATTTGAAGTAATGAGATCAGAGTTAAAAATCCTATCTCTGATATCTAATACCTCTGTTACCTTGAACAAGCCTCTCAGCTACTCAGGGCCTTGGTTTTCTCTTCTTAAAGTACGATTATTGCCCCCCGCATCACTGTTGTGAGGCCAAGTAAAGTAGTGGTTGTCAAGTATTTAACAGCAACAGCTCTACATTTGGGTGGTTTTGGAAATTATTATTATTTTGAGATAGCTCTAACTTCCTTCTTTTCTGTGCTTTTTCAACTGCAACTAGGAATAAATGCATTCTAAAATAAAGCGCATAATATTTAGCTGTGTTTCACAAAAGTATTTCTATTTTCCAGCTGGTAAAACCCAAACTAATACCTCTCCACTGATATGGAAACAATAGTTCTTAGGACTACAAGCCCTGTACAAGAACTTCCTATCTGTATTATAAACTAGTTAGTATTGAAGCTCTTTGGAGAGGATTTGTGGATGATTCCATACTTAAATAGTTTGAGTTAACATGTATTAAAATATGCCCTTATATGTTAAAACATTTTATTTCTCTTATAGTAGAGTCTATGTGGGCTCTATAGAGGTGAAACCTGACTCTTCCTTATTTTTTAATTCCCTATAATAAGCATCCCATACTTATCAGATTGCACAGGGTTTTTAGGCACTGCAAAAGCCACAGGTTTTTTAAGATTTATTTTTAATTAGAGGATAATTGCTTTTACAGTGTTGTGTTGGTTTCTGCCATACAACAACGTGAATCAGCTATAAGTAAATACAACCTGAATCCTCAGAGCCAGGATGAGCACAGTGAACTACCTAACCAGCTCTAAGCTAGGCAGGTGATTAGTTCATTGTCGTCATCCTCAGAGCCAGCACTGATTAGTACAGCTTTATAATGAGGAAGTCAAGGCACAGAGGGTTTATGTTGTTGGCCCAAGACCACAAAGATTGTAAGAAGCAGAGTCGGTACTTGAACCCAAGCTGTCTAGCTTCAGAGCCTGTGCTTTCACCACTGTAATGATGCACCCCCTGGGTTGTATCTACACAGCAGACATGCTGCTGCTGCTAAGTCGCTTTAGTCATGTCCGATTCCGTATGACCCTATAGACGGCAGCCCACCAGGCTCCCCCGTCCCTGGTATTCTCCAGGTAAGAATACTGGAGTGGGTTGCCATTTCCTTCTCCACACAGCAGACATGACACATTCTAAAAAATGTCTAGAACCCCAAGAGGCTCCAGTACAATGTTTTGAGACCTTTGATATATTCTGCTAGTAATATTTAATACTTTATGTAAAAGCACATGTAGTAGAGACTTGAATCTCTAAGGTGGTGTGGGCAGACATTGTATTTGAAGAGAATCCTTTGCTCTTGATATCCAACTTTTCATTCTTTACAAATCACGGGAAGTAAAGAGTAGCTTCATGAAATCAATTGCAAAATTATGTGATCTCCACCTTTCTGTATGGGTCTCTACTCTGAGGCTTGAATGCAGCCTCACAAGAATTTACAGTAACTTGCATTCTGTATATACATTTACGGCTAGAAGTTTCTTCTGTGCTCCTGTTAAAGAAAACCAGAGAACTTTAGGGTGAGAAGGGGCCAGAATATGTATCCAGTCCCGTGTCTTGATGCAGCACCCCCTCCAACACATCCTCAGTAAACAGCCACAAGTTTATAGCTCTACTTGTAAGGTGGCCCCCACTTTGTGAGGCAGCCAGCCCCATCATCACTGAATTAGTTCTAATTAATAGGACTTTTGCCTTATAGCGTATTGAAATTAGTTCCCTTAAAATTCCCACGTAGTCAGTTAATGCTATCTTCTGAAAACATGAAGAGTAAATCTCCTCCCTCTTGCTGAGAATAGTGAAGACTAAAGACTCTGTGATGTCTTTCCTTTGCTATATTAACCACTTCCAGCTCTTACTTACCAGTATCTTTCTGATAAGTGGGATGTGGGCTACACAGCATTCTGATTCCCCAGCTCTGGTCATGTCTGCTTTGTTGACGTTAAGCTGCTTAACATTGAGATACTATTAGTTCTTGTTGAACTTTTCTATGAAAATGTTTTAGTCTTTTTCAGTGGCCATGAACCACGCCTCCCTTCTCAGGCCTTAACAGTGCTGTGTGTGTGTGTGTGTGTGTGTGTGTTTAACCTTAATGCAGGATCTTACATTTACATTATTCTTTTGCAGGTCTAACAGTTTTATCAAGTAATAAGTCCTTCTATCAGTGCCTTTTTAGAACTTGGTCAATGCTCAACATGTCACTGATCCTTCCCAACTATGTAATATGCTGATTTTAAAAGCACACCTCAAAAAATGTACCTGTCAAGTAACTCCTCCAGTGTGTTGACTTCAGTGTTGAACAAGGCAGACCTGAGGAAATACCTGTGTAGCCTTCCATCAGAGACCTCTTACACTGGCATCATTCAAGATGATCATTCAAGCGGACCTTGTTTTCCCATATATCCCACAAGGATAAAACGAGGAAATAATGGGGTCTTAATAAGTATCATTGAATGAATGGCTTTGTCCAATACCCCCTTTTTTTAACTTCTTGGCTGCACCATGCAGCAAGTGCAATCTTACTTCCCCAACCAGTGATCAAACCCGCTCCCCCTGCAGTGGAAGCTCAGAGTCTTAAGTGCTGGCCTGCCAGGGAAGTACTTCCAACACCTCTTTTTTACTAGAGGCAGAAAGCAGTGTTGAGCATACAGTTCGTAAACGGGTTCAAATTCTTAAAAATGACATCCTCGATTTACAAGAAAGGACCATGATGTATATTTTAAAGTGATGTTACTGGCAAAGAACAATTATTACTTTGCAGAATCGAATTTCTTTGCAGCAGTTCATGTTATGATAAAAAGCTGATTGCTGCTGTTCTGAATGAGTGATTAATATTTCCGCTAATGGCCCTGAAAAATGTTTGTGTCAGGAGTAGCCAGACTTCGAGGTAGAACAAGTAAAATAGTCCATATTGCAAGAAACAACATGATCCCAATTGACTTAAATTTCCTGCAACATCCAGGGAACCTGGGGCGCTGAACAATAAGATCTGAATTGTACACAGTGTTCCACTTTTGTTCCTCTGCTCTGTTTTTTTTTCCTGTGAAGAGATTTCATAAATTTCATAAATAATTCTATAATGTCATTTAGGGCTACAACTGTCATATTAGGGAATGCAGGTTATGTATTATCTCTGCAAATAAATAACAGGTCACATAGCTTTAGTTCTTTCCTGTTTTGGCAGCCGAGAGCTTACTTTATGTGCTGTCAGCACCAGAATCAGAATTTAAAGGGAAAGAGGAGAGAAAGGGGGGAAGGGGGAGGAGAAGAGGGGGAACAGAAGGAGAGAGGGAGGAAGTGGGAGAGGAAGCTGTAACTTTGCAGGCAGCAAGTAATATCAGACTTCGTATCATGTCAGTGTACTGATGAGACCAGATGTGGTGTTTGCTTCCACTTGCGCTAGATTGATTCATTCTGATGCCAGCAGTAATGGTCACACATGGAAAAATGACTGTTGGCCTGGCTTTTCACTTCCAGCAGGTGATTACTGATCTGTCCCAGAATGTTCCTGATACAGGGACAAGGTCATGTTCATGAAGGTGTGAGAAGACTGCTCTTTAAGAAAAGGAAGAAATGACGGGGAGTGGGATTTTTTTTTTAGTCCAGTATTCCCTGCAAATAAAATAGTTGACTTGAAACCTTTTACAAAAAGAGTCAGTGGTAAGAAAGCCTGAACTTGAGACATTCCCAGCGTAGTTGAAAAGAAAGAATCACATATAGTTGTTACAGGGGCATGTACACATCACAAAACTCACCTGAGAGAAGAGGAGGAGAATGGCTCCATCTATGATAGTGGGACAGAATAAGTAAGGTGCTGGCCTGCGGCTTCTGGGTAACTCAGGAGAGACAGAGGTTCTAGTTTCTGACTTCCAGGCAGGGTTCTGCAAGTGCCCACAGAAGAGGAGACTGCAGGGGCCGTCACTGCTGAAGAAAAGATGCACGCGAGGTGTTTGGTGCATGGTTCCTTGGCTGAACTGAATTTGTCTGACTCCATCGTTTGACAGGTCTCACCTCATTTTGGGCTCTGCTCAAGGAGCTGCTGAGTTTTCTGGCTGCTGACTAAGGCTCCCTTTGTTAGGGTGCCCTTTTTTCTTTTGCCTTTGAAGCTGTTTTGTTCTCTCTTCAAGTTTGTTTTTGTTTTATTTTAGAAGCGCTGTCATCTGAGAGAAGAAATGGACTTCATTACTCTTTTAACTTTCACTGTGAACCTTTCCTATTTCTTGTTGGACTCTTTCTGGTCCATTTCTGAACACCCTGAAGTGTGAAAGAATTATGACAGACATAAGAGAAACAGAGGGAAAGCTTTTTTTTTTCAGGGCTAGAACAAGGCAGAAAATTTCATCTCTGATGGAATCTGACCAGAGGGCCCTATTCATACAAGTTTCTTTATTAAACTAGCTACACAGCATCAGCAGACACATGGAAGGTTTTCAGTGCCTAATTGATGTTACTGAGCGGGTGGAGCTGTCGCAGACATGCTCCTTCCAAAACCTACCATCAGCTTCTGAATCCCAATTGATTACAGGTCCTGACAGAAGAAAATGGATCATGTCCATAGCAATGCCTATTCTGTAAGCATTGACTGAAAGCAGGGCTGACCCCTCCTCACATTGTGACCCATGCCTTATACCCCACAGATGAAGTGACTGCCTCTGAATGAATGTCAGGGTGCCAGGAAGACAGGTTCTTATGCTCTAAACCTTTCCCCCATTTTCAGTTTGCACTTGGAAGAATAATCCCTTTGTAGCATGGAAAGCATAGACTTAATTTGGGTATAATATGCTGGGTGCTTGGGTAAGGCTTCTCTGGGAAGGCAAGCCTGGAGTAGAAGGTGAGTGAGGGATTTGGTCATGCAGCATCTGGAGAAGGGGAAACAAGTGCAGAGGCTTTGAAAGAAGAGTGCGCTTTGCTGTCCACAAAGCGCGCACAGGAGGGAGAGAGGCGAGGCGAGGAGGGGCAGAGGTAACAGAGGATGGAGGTCCTTGCAGCCCCATTATTAGGACTGAATTTTCTTCTGAGTTAAATGGAGCAGAGCAGCATGATCCAGCTTTCATTTTAAATGTATCATTTTGGCTGTTGTATTGAGAATCAGCACAATGGGGGCAAGGATGAGAGCAGTCAGAAGCTAATGGAAGAATCCAAGTGAAAAAAGGTAGTGTCTTGGACCAAGTAGGGATAGGATGGTGAGATTTTAGAAGTAAATTCAGTCGGATTTGTTGCTGGATTGAATGTGAAAGGTGAGCAAGAGGATGACCCCAACTGGAAAAAGAGGGTTGCCATTTAGTGAAGTAAGAAAGCTTATAGGAGAGGAACGGTCATTTGAAGCTTGGTTTGGGGCATTTAATTTAAGGTTAAGATGCTTATTAATCATCAGGATTAAGAGAGGTGTTAAGAAGGCTGAGTGTCTGCATCTGGAGTTCAGAGGAGAAGTCTGGGCTGGAGACATAAATTTGGCCATCAGGATAGGATGAGACCACCTGGTAAAGCCAGAGGTAAAGCATTAAGGACTTATACTCCAGGGGTCAGAGGTCGATCAAATCACAGTAACCAGCAGAGGAGCTAGGAAATGAGGGCAGTGATCAAGTGTCAGATGGTCAAGGAAAATGAACAGTTGGACTTGACAAAATGAAGAACAGTGGTTTTGGTAGAGTGGGCTCACGTGAGGAGAGGAAAGGGGAAGCAGAGACCATATCGATAGCTCTCGGGGCCTTTGCTTCTCAAAGAACAGAAATTGAGCAGGAGTTCAGGTAAAATATTGGGTCAAGGGAAGGGGCTTATTTGCTTTTAATAGGAGATGTTTCAGTACTTACCATGAATGTTCAAAAAACAGACAACAAAGGAGGGAGAACTTACTGTAAATACCAGGTTACTACCAATTGAGCAAAAAAGAAGTCAACCTTTAGGAGAAAGACTTTGGAGACAGATGGTATTCCGTTTAGTTTGTTATTAGGTTTGAATGCAAATGCATTGTATTTTCTCAACTGTACTCATGGTAACCTGAGGTATGTGACAGTAACAAGAACAGGATGTGCGTTGTATTTGAGAAAACGTTTCCAGACTCAGGAGAGAGGTCTGAACTTGAGATAAAATTATGCACCTCCAGAAGTGTGCTGACTTCATCACCAAAGAAATAAATATTAAATTATTGATATCTCAGTTCTAAGATTTCTATCCCTTTAATTAACCCCCATTTATTTGGATTTCATGGTAATTCAAATTCAGATCAACTAAATTAGCCTTTGCAATGTATGAGAAAAAGGAACTGAGAGAAAATTAATAAGCATGTGAAATTGCAAAGGCTGTTTACCATCCTTTTACAGAACTGTTTCCAGGCTCCTCCAAGCAGCCCGTTAGCAGATAGGTCTGCTAATTACAGATGTTCCTCTCTTTTCAACAAAGTCAGCAGCAGCTCTTTTTCAGCCTTTATCAGGAAAAAATGAGACCATCTCTAACAAGAAGTCTGCAAGGTTAATCTCTGATGCATTTTGCCAGAAGTGTGTTAGCAGTGATGTAGTTTACTGAGGGCCCAAGTGGCAGCAACAAAGTAGATCGACTAAAAATTATAAGGAGGAGAGTAATTGATGTTTCCATGGTGCTTGATCATTTGCCAAGAAATACTGAACGCATTCTGTGATTCCATTCACTTAGTCAGTACGTTTGACAGCTTCTGTATTTCAGGTCCTAGAAACCTAGCTGTGAAAAAGTTCCCTTTTGCATGAAGCTTAGCATGGGCTGTACAACAACCTGGTGAAATAAGTAGGCCGAGTGCTATTATTAATCTTTTCAGATGAGGATATGCTAATGTTTAATTAAAACTTAGATTTAACTCACTTCTGTTCTAGGGATTTGGGCCCCAGCTGAAATTTTATCACTAGTATTTTCTTTCTCAAAGCTTTTGAACACTCAGTACTTCAATATATGTTGTACTGTGAAATGTTATCTTCATAAATATAATGAAGGAGAAGAGTGAGTCAGAGGATGAGATGGCTGGATGGCATCACCAATGCAATGGAAATGAACTTGGGCAAACTTCGGGAGATGGTGAGGTTCAGAGAGGCCTGGCGTGCTGCAGTCCATGGGGCTGCAAAGAGTCAGACATGACTGGGCGACTGAACAACAACAAATACAATGAAATTCTGCAGGGGAATCCCTTTTGCATTTAAAAAATTCGTCCCAACACTCAGTCTGATAACCATGTGTCTAGAAGAAGAGCCATTCCATGTTATGAAGACACAAGTTATAGCTGGTCCATCTTAAGTTACTACTCTAGGAGCCTGATCAAGTCTTTACTGCCATCAAAATTGGCTTCCCTGGTGGCTCAGTGGTAAAGAATCCTGCCAGGGCAGGAGACATGGGTTTGATCCCTGAGTCGGGAAGATCCCCTGGAGAAAGAAATGGCTACCCACTCCAGTATTCTTGCCTGGGAAATCCCATGGACAGAGGAGTCTGGCAGGCTATGATCCATAGGGTTGCAAAAGAGTTGGACACAACTTAGTGACTGAACAGCAACACCAATCATCAAAGTTAGTGTGATAGCTCACATGTATCAGCTTTTTAAAAAAACAACCTCCATAACATACTATTAACTGCTTTTATTTTAAACTGTTTTTAAAATCTGACTTTTTACCACTTGCATTGAGGCACATAATTATTAGAAATGAGAACATATTTACTTTAAGTTTGAACATAGGTTTTGAATGAAAAACAGTTGTTGTAACTTCTTTAAAAGGTATATATGCCACATGGGGACTCTCTTCAGTGTATATGACTGGAGGTAGGTTTTATTTCTTCATTGAGAAAATCTTACCCAGATTTTTAAAAAATAAAATAATTACAGAGTATGTGTGAAAAAGAAAAATAAAATAAAATAAAATAAAATAATTATGGCACAAGACCCTCTCTTCCCTCTTTAACTCTCTGGTAACTTCTGTGACTGTTGGGAGATATATTCATGTAACAGGATGCTAACGGGAGCTTTCCTGTAGGCTCTGAGTATTGCACGATCTAAAGGGAGAGCTGCTGGTAATGGAGCCCGGCTCCCTGCTCGGAGTTGAGCGACAGGTGGTGAGTCCTGTCCTGCACAGTCAGCTGCCTGTCCGCAGAGGTGGAAGATTGCTGCTGGGAGGGCGGGGGGCGCGAGTCAGAGGATTGTCTGAGCTGCGGGGGAAGGAGCTGAGGCGTTCCCTCCCTTCCCAGGGGAGGGGCGAGAGCACACGCCCGGGCAACGCAAGCCCGGGAAGGGTTCCCCGGGGAACATTCACCCAGAAGGGGGGAACCTGGCGTCTGTCCCCGTCAGTGGACTTCTGGGAGCAGACACGTGTAGGCCCGCCTGAACTGAGGGGGAGAGAACTGGAGGGAAGCGTCCGGCAGGGAGCAGAGTGGTTCCGGAGCCACGTGACCGGCATGGCGCGATGTACCTGTGTGTGGCCTGGCTGGGCATTCAGGAAGAGGCTGGGCTTGTGTGTCCTAGGAAGGTTGAGTAGGGGTCGGAGAAAGTCACCCAAGAGCCAGATTTCTAACATCAGGAGCTGTGCTATCCAGACCCCATGCCCTTCCCAGCAGAGCCCTCCAGAGGACCTGCATGGATACAGTAGAATCCAGGGCAGGGCAGCTCCTACAGGAGGGGTCAGAGACCAAGTTAGTGTTACCCTGATAAGCAGTGACAACCAGCAGAGAGAATTCAGCCACTGCCAGATAAGAAAGGGGCCCTTGTCCTTCTCCTGTGTCCTTCTCCCCAGCTAAGTGCATGAAGGAGGTAGATAGAGCTTGGGGTAGGAGGGCTCCAAGGTGGGCTCTACTGCCCCATCTGGTGTGCAATAAGAAAGGGCAACCTTTGAATCGTGAGTATGGCCCATCTCCAGTACTCTTGCCTGGAAAATCCCATGGGTGGAGGAGCCTGGTAGGCTGCAGTCCATGGGGTCAGGAAGAGTCTGACACGACTGAGCAACTTCACTTTCACTTTTCACTTTCATGCATTGGAGAAGGAAATGGCAGCCCACTGCAGTGTTCTTGCCTGGAGAATCCCAGGGACGGCAGAGCCTGGTGGGTTGCCATCTATGGGGTAGCACAGAGTCAGACACGACTGAAGTGACTTAGCAGCAGCAGCAGGGGGTAATGATTGGAAAATAGAACATTAAGGTATCTGAACCTCGTGTGGAGTTGAGACTGTTTCATAAACTGACTCCATTTATATGTATTTCTTTCAGGATTAGTAAACAGACTCCATATACCTGAACAGCCCCTCCGCCTTCTGGTGAAGTCATTACTGGGCTGTCACTCCCTCCTAGCCAGCTGACAGGTTGTAACACTTTCCTGTATAACCTCAGCAAGCTACTGACCCTCTCTGGATGTCATTGTCTTCATCTGTCAGATGACAGGTGATCCCTGGGTTACTTCTGTCACTAAAATTCTGTGAAAGTTGTAGAAGATGTATGTAAAAGAATTAGCTCAAAATTGTGTGACAGTGCTTTAAGGGTGTCCTCGAAGTATTTTTGGTGCCAGTTAAGATGGTAATCCTACTGAAGCATAGAGTTAATATATTTAAATCAGATGACAACTCTTGGAGACGAGGCTGGGAGTTTAATGACCCCAATGCTTAACTTGCTAGAGATTTAATTCTTGAAAAGTAGGAAGGAGTAGATGCCCCCCTGTGGAGAAAATGGCATGATCTTTAGGGCAGAAACTGAGAAGAGCAGAGCTGGTTTTAAGTGAGAGGTGGTTGGAAGTGCCTTTTGGTCAGACCCCAGGTATCTTACTTTCTTAACAGAATGCCAGTTACCTGACAGTCTGTCCCCAGCAAGCCATCCAGATGACAGAAGGGATGGAGAGCAAGATGTAGGTGGGTATGGAGCTGCGTTTGGAACTGGAGAGAGAGATGTTAAATTTATGGTGAGCGTTTCTGGGAGGGTGGAGGTGGGAGAAACATTTAGCCAGAGGAAAGCTTTCATTTCCACACTTCCACACTTGCTGGTGATATGGTTCCTTGCTGGGTTTCTAAACCATACTGTGCTTGTGTTCTTATCTCCTTTCTGCACTGATCTTTGTACGCTCTGCTTGTGAATTCTGGGGATGTTCACAGTGCTTGGCTGAATAAGCTTAGGCATTCTGCCATTTTCTGTGATTCGATTTCACAGCATCATTTAGATGATGGAATTCAGGAAAAGAACTCTGTAAAGGTCAGGCCAGGAGCCTTGTTGGTTTATCTGGTGGTTTCTGCTGTAACTCCTGGGAGGGTGCTGGTTCGTTGGGCATTTGGTTCTAAGCAAACATTATTGCCTTTTAATAACTGTTGGTTATTGAATTGTTAATGGTGTGGTGGAGAGTCCAAAACATGGAGCTGACCCCTTAGGCTCATAAAAAAGCAAATGCTGTTACCCAGAGTTTCTGGTGAGTGACAGAACTGAGCTTCCAGACCCCAGCCCACCCCTGATTCCGCCTCCATGGCGCCTCCTCCACCTCCACATGCTCCCACTGCCGGGCAGCAAACTGACACTTCTCCCCTTGTTAATCGCAGTTTTACCCTTGAGAACTGGAGGGGGAAAATATCTTCTAGGTTTATCAAGCTGAGCAATGACTAAACTAGGAAAGTCGTTTTATTGCATTTGTTTGCTCCTGGTCGTTTGCCCATAAGAAAATAAAAATGTTTGGCCTATGTTAAAGACTTTTTTCCTATCTTTCTTGAATTTCATGAAAATATTTATCCTATGAAATGAATGACGTGAAGGGGGAAAGTATTTCCATTCTCTTTGGCAAGTGGAAAAACACAGTTTGCTTTTTTCAAGATGTGAGTGTTTTGGTAATTTCCTTTGACATAAAACTAATGCATAAATGATCTTTTTTTTTTCCCCCAGCCAACCCAAAATGTTTTTAAGCAAAAGAATGACTTGGAAGTCAATTATTAAACCTCGGTCACCCTAAAGCATTTTTTGAATGTTTGAGTTGTTTTCGTTTGTTTTTTTAAGAAATGTGATTCTTTGCTCTTTATTATTTTCCTCCTTCCCTTCCTTGATGCTACCTTGGTAGCTGCCATGTTTTAAATATTGACAAGATGAGATAGTTTTCTGTTTATATCAGCAGTCGTCTGTCTGTGAGATATGGACGAATCAGAACGCTGGATTTCCTTTCTCAGCCATCCATCAGGTTCATAATGTAAGGTTACAAATGGTTATTTTCTCTTCCTGAACTTGCGCTGTGTCGTGTGTTGCAAAGTGTCGTCAGTAGCTATAGGGACTATATCCTGGCAATGCAGAAAATTTGTGATGTCTGACAACTCCTGAGGTTTTTTTTTTTATTATTGTCTATTATACTTCATTCACTGTGCCTCGTGACTAGTTAACGTGCAAAACATTGTCCTGAAATGAGAAACATACTTGGTTTGGAAGTCTGCAGTTAACAATCTGTCCCGTGTGAGTTTGGCTTTCATCCCAGGTGTCCACGTTCACTCGCTTTCACCGGCGAAAGGAAAAGGGTAAACTGATATATATATCGCCATGTATGTATCAGTCTTGGCCTTCCCCATTTTGTACTTCCCTTGTCCACGGGCTGTTCAGTCCTTTGTGCCCAACAGTTCTCAAAGGTTCATGCGCTTCACTTGTGAGAAATACTTGAGTATGATTTGCATGATATTCTATATAAGTTTTATGCAAATGCAAGAGGACTATAGCCAAGAGAGGCACCATTACAGCTACAAAGTGGTTCTCAGCCTAGTCCTTTTTTTTTTTCACTTGACAGTACTGAATTGATCTTTGGAATGCGTGCAAAATCACAACCCGTTTTACTCTGAGCTGCTTAATATTCAGATATTCACATTTCACCTTTGCATACATTTAAAAATTCATTTTTGTTTGGAAAGTAAACATTTTCATGTTTGGGTTTTTTAATCTATTTCATATTTTAAAATACAATCCTATTTTCACACTCTTAAATTTTTCTCATTGGGCAGCCTGCTGTCTGAGAGGTTGAGACTTTTGGTTGAGAATCACTCAAAAGAGCTTTTGCAGAGCTCTTGGGGCAGCATGCAGAGGGCCTCTTTTGGGGTGCCACATCAGGCATACCCCTCCTTGTGTGCATGGGATTTCTGGCTCTTGGGGACCACAGTCTATACATTGCCTGGTGCTGCTGTTCCAGTGACCCAGCAGTTCCTCCTGAACACATAAATGCTCGCTAACCAGTGCTTTTTCATGTTCAGAAGTGGCCATCTCCGCTCTTTTATCAAAAGAAACAAATGTAGGATAACCAGCTGCATTCTTTATTCATGAAGATGTTTTAGAAGAACTGCACCAGCATCTTGCTTTCATGTGTGTGTGAACTGTTTGTAGGAGGCCTTTCCTTACATTCATATCCCAATGTATGTACACGTATTTATAAGTATGTGCCTTCTTCAAAGCTGTTGAGATAAGGGAAAATAAATGTAATCACATATATCTTATGTATGTTTGGGTAACCCATCTCTAATATTTGTTAGAATTATTTAAAGTGAATCCTGAAAATAACAATTGTCATTTAAAATCATTTTAGCTTTTCATTAAGTGATCTGAAGAAATAGAAAACAATGTTTGTTAATATTCAATCTAAATTTACAGGCAGGTAGGTGGGAGTTGTTCCTAATAGAAAAGATTTAAAAGCATCTATTAAAAAAATCAATTAAGTCCTCATTTAAAATTTTTTTTAAAGAATAAGATAAGGCTTGGAAAATACCATACCTTCCTGTTCATGTTAGAGAGCTAGATCCTAGTCATAGCTTTTAATTATTTACTGACATCCTAACAAAACTTTTCCTTAAGAAGAAAGTAAGAATATAAATAGTTTCCCCTTTGTATTCTCAGAACACATAGAATATGTGATATCTTCAGTTTCCTAACAAAACTTTTTCTTAAGAAGAAAGTAAGAATATAAACAGTGTTTCCCCTTTGTGTTCTCAGAATACAATAGAATATGTGATATCTTCAGTTTCCATTTTGGGGGATAGAGCGTTATACAATATGATGTTTTCGAATTAGATATCTGGTGCACATGAACTAAAACCATGCAGTTTTACCACCTTTTGAAATAACAAAAAGATTAATAGCTGCATTTTGGACTCTACCATCCAATAAACATCTATCATGGAATTTTGCAAATTTTTTTTCTATGTTATAACTAAATTCAGTTAGTGGCTTATACTTTTCAGCTGGTGGTATGAGACATTTAATTTAATTACATTATATTGAGTATGGCCCAATTATAATCCTTCAAACTCAGCAGGCTAAGAATTTCTAGTTGGCAGTTGGTAAATACCTATTAAGCAGAATCAATTCTCTGTTTAAAACTTTAATCTCAAATTATGTTTTTCTTTCATATTAGAAGATTAAGTTTTATTTGAGTTTGAAGGGATAGCTAATAATGTACATTTTCTTCTGTTTAGTTATGTCCTAAAGGAACAAATACATACATAAATGCCAAGTAAACAAGGTTTTAAGCCATGACCAAATTCTTGAACTATTAAGATCATTTAATACATGAACCTAAAGGAAAGGTTTTTCTCTAAGTATTTTAAGCTATAAAGAAGTAGCCTGAAGATATTTAGTAAGAATGCCTTGAATCACTGTAATTTCTCTTCTGCAATTGCTTAAGCCTTTTAAAGCGTACTGCCAGTCACTAGTAGTTTACAATATGACAGACTTTTGCAATTTTGTTATTCTAATTAAACATTATTGCCTCATAGTAATACATGTTTTGCTAAAGATAAGACTTTATTATGAACCGTTATTTCAGACAAAAGACTTTTTAAGTCTGTTTGATTTTTAGTTAATATTTAATAAGCATTTTTAACTGGGAGATTATTAATTTTTTAAATTCACCTGAAGAAATACAGATAATATCTGGATATAAATTTACTGTTTAATAGGACAATACTGGGCTTCACTGTTGAAATTATTTTAAATGTGAGGCAAACCCCTTCCTTGCTTTTTCTCTCTACTGCTCCTCCATGTTACCGCCACTCTACCTGTTTCCTCCACAGTTCATTCCTGCTATAATTCAGCCTCCAAAAGGACAGAGACCTAAGGCATCCTTGCTCTCTAAGTTCTTTTGTTTTTCCTGTCCCTCAAGGAGATGGAACTGAACCCCACCCCAGGGCAGGCCACACCTGCCCTTTACAATAGTGTAATGATGAGTCCATGCATTCCCACTGAAATAGTTCCAAAGAGAAAAATCAACACCTACGAACAGAGTCTTCTAAATACTCTTATATCTAAGGTTAAAAAATAAATAAATAAGTTGATGAGTTTCCAGGAAGAAAATTATTTCCTTATAAATTCAATTTTAAGAACACTTTTTCCTCTGTTTGAAAATGAATTTCTAGAAATAGCACTCAGTATGACAAAATCCAGTTTCTATTTCCAGAAAGGCAGATTCAGTTCCTGTAGGGAATTTTTAAAATATTTGGTCTGGAGCATAGTTTCTGGGCCACAAAGAAAATAAAATAAGGATTCTGTTTCTCTTCCCTATAATTATCTTCCCCCATTGCATGTCGGGGAAGCGTGTCAGAGCACTGCAGATTCGGAGCAGGTGGTTTGGGATTTCTGGACAAAGTGGAGTTATGGGAGAGCAGATGATGGCGCTGCCTAAGCAGATGAAATGGATGCACCACTAAATTCTTCAAATGCTTACCAAATAAGAGATCAAGGTCATTTCCAGACTGAGGTGCTATGTGCTGTTATTCCCAAAATGGCTGCTCTGACTTCTGTGGATGATGTAAATATTTGGATCAGCATTCTGCTTTAAGTGTATGTGGAACTCACATTGAAATTTAATTATAAAAGTGCCTGAGTTAATTCAGCAATTAGAGAATGAGTTTGCATATGATTTGCATGCTTAATGTACAAACACCTGAAATGTCCCCATAACCCCAGCTTCATCCCACCCATTCCCACCCCCAGCCCTCCCACATCCCTTGACCCGCAACCCATGGTACCCCCAGCTTCTGCCATGTCTGTTCAGGCTTTTCTGAAAACTGCCCATTGAGCTTGGCCAAGGTGAACCTCAGCTAAACGATGACAGGGCTAACGTTGAAGACTGGATGCTTGGTTTGCGTTATCACGTCAGCAGACACTGGATCCAAGGATCTTTTGAGGTCAACCAGCTCCCTTTGTATCATTCCACGAAGTTGCGTGCAAACTTCTGTTGTTGCGTTAACAGTGTTACCTGTGACTTAAGTGTACAACACCTGTTTGCTGTGTTGTTGTTTCTTTATCAAGGGAGGGGGGAGACCAGGGGTGTCAGTTAATGGGGGAGATGATAGGATGATTTGCTGGATGTGGGGAGAACTTTGAAATAAGAACTCACTGTTGCATGTTTCCAGAGTTTTAACTGTTTTCATTTAAAGGTTATTACACTCACCTTTGAAATAATATTCAAATTCACATATTCTGCATTTTTAATTTTATACTAGTTTTTTTAAGAGCAAATCACAGTCAGTTGAAATAAAAATCCAAACATTTAAGAGAGAAGGACCAGAAAAGATCAAAATAGCAGAGGAAAAATTAATTGCAACTAGTTACTGTTTTTACAAAATAAAAATCCATATAAACAAAGAGAAAACTTAAGAATGAGTCAGGGATGGGTCATAAAATGAAGGATTTCTGCTTAAAAATGCTAAAGTAAATATTCCAGATAAAGTCTTAATGATATCAACAATTGGGAAGATGGGAGAACCGAGCCCTGTGCAGGTAAATTAGCAACTGGAACAAAACTAACAAGCAGAGTAACTCAGAGAGAGGAGCCAAGGGTTCTGACCAGTCACACACTCCAGTGAGAAGCCAAGGAGATAACATGAAGCTCATTTTTCTCTTCCTGTGGTTGGGAATGACAGATCTCAAAGAGAAAATTTCAGGCTCTCTGCCTCACGAGATGGCCTGTGCATTCCTAAGGGGCTCTGGAATTATTCTGTTTTTTAAAACCAGTTAGAAATTTGACTTTATAGGTGCTCACACTAAACCATTACAGTAATAAAACATGTTGAGGTTAACCTCATGGAAAATGGTCATTAAAATGATGGGATGTCCTTCTGTCTTAAGTCTGTCTTAGCGGGCTCAGGTACAACGTGATATACCGTCACATGGACTGTGCTTGTACTTGTGATCAGGCTCCCCAAGTACATGCATATGCACATATGACCAAACCTGGCATTTAAATATTTATTCTTCATTCATGCTTTAGGTTTTCTGAGGGAGGTGTTTGAGTATATCTAACACAATCACAGTGGCGTTATATTGATACAAATGAATTCAGAGGAGGGAAACTAGGTATCATCCACTAGTACATTTTCTTCTGAAATTTTGTCTAGTATCATGCCTACCATATTTTCTCTCCAGAGATATAAAATTTTTCAAAGTACATGGTACATGTCCTCATCAGGAACTGAAATTTATGAAACAGTGTATTGTGAATGCATTTCAAACTAAAAATTTCAAACAGTCAAGTTTAAAAACAGAAAAGTCTTTCAAAGATCATATGTTATTTTCTGTTGGAACAGAAAATTATGACTTAGTAAATCATTTATGAATATCTTCATGTTTTATTTTAAAAGTACTTAGCTTAGGATGTCATTCTAAAAATAGAGTAAGTCAACTTCTTTCATACCTCAAAAGTTAACTCAGCTTTGGGAAACAGGATGGTAGGACATAAACATATAACACATAACATATAAACATATAACATACATATAAACATATAACACACCCAGATGTATTTGCACGTTTATGGCACACAGGTTTAAGATGAACCCAGGCCAGCAATAGTGCATGAACTTAGCCTATTACTCATGTTACCTCTAGAATAAATGTGATTTTCAGACAGGAGACTGGGGAGAACCTTCCATTACCTTGCGACCTCCAAATGAAGCCACAGCCTCAACTCCAGTGCAGTACTGGCAACACCACCCGGAAAAGCTCATCTTCCAGTCTTGTGATTACAAAGCTTTTGTAAGTTACCCAGAACTTGGGCACCAGCAGCAATAGAGGGTATATTTCTAGCTTGTTTGCTTTTATATTGAAAGTATCCCCAGACATCCATCACTGAAATTCCTAAAATGTTTTCCCCTTCTCTTTTTTTCTTAAAGAAGCCTTCTTCAAAGGCTACTTGGAAATTCCAAACAAATGGAACTTTATAACCCTTTTAATCTTGTAAGCTTAAGGTCTGTTTTGCCTTCTTCTTCTTTATTTTAAATTAAATGTGATAAATTGCTATCTTTTTTTTCTTAAAGAAGTCTTCTTCAAAGGCTACTTGGAAATTCCAAACAAACGGAACTTTATAACCCTTTTAATCTTGTAAGCTTAAGGTCTGTTTTGCCTTCTTCTTCTTTATTTTAGATTAAATGTGATAAATTGCTATCTTCAAATGGAAATGACTGTAAATAGAGTACATATAGATATTTCCACATAACTCACCAGTTATCTCAAAAACTTTGGGTCTACAGCTTTATATAAATACCAGATTCTTTTCATTGTCGTCATTTGGATTATATTACTAGGCTTTTTTTTTTTTTAAGATAGGAGAGGGAATCAGGCTTAGCTGAGATTGTAAGTGATATGAACAGGTAAATGTTCAAAAGCTACCATCAGTTTGGGGGCAGGTGGTTGTCATGACTAGCAGGGAAAGTGGCTGAACCCTCAGCAGAACATTGAAACTGTCTTTCTTAAAAATAAATGTTTTAATTAGGACAAAGTTTCCTGATACCTTAAAAGATGAGGATTTCATATTTTCAAAAATAAGATAATGAAAAAATATTAAAAAAAAACAAAAATAAGATAATGAAAAACATCAAAAAGAAGATAAGGATTTCACCACAATCATCATCATTAATTTATGAAGATGTAAAGGTCCTGATTATCTCACAGCAGTTTAGTCTTATCATTTTGTGCTCTCTGCATCTCTTTAACTGCTTATGTCTTAAAGCACTGGACTTATTTCAGTTGTAATCTCCCCCAAAACTGTAAGACTGCAGTTCCTCCTTCTTCCTCCAAGACCCAAACACCAGATCCCTGAGCCTTTCTGAGCATGCTTTTTTGGAAGCCTTTGCTATTGTGCCTGTGCACAAACTCTTCAATCCGGGATCTCCTGGGTCTAAAAGACTGATTCCCAGCCGTTTTTGCAGAGTGCCAGGGTCTCCTTAGTCACATCCAGAAAACAATCATTTTAATACACTTTTTTAAAAAGTCATATTGAGCTGTTTCTTTTCTCTCTCTTTTTGAAGGAAAGTAGAGAAAAATGACAGATGGAAAGAACCCTATTGAAGTTTCAAAAGGTTGTGTGTGTGCGTGCTAAGTAACATCTGACTCTTTGTGACCCTATGGACTATAGCTTGCCAGGCTCCTCTGTCCATGACATTCTCCCAGAAAAAATGCTGGAGAGGGTTGCCATGCCCTCCTCCAGGGAGTCTTCCTGAACCAGAGATCGAACTTAAGTCTCATATCTCCTGCACTGGCAGGGAGGTTCTTTACCACCAGTGCCACCTGGGAAGCCCCTTTCAAAAGGTTGAATCAGGAGAGTCAATTGATAGAAAGGCAAAATAGACATTTTGCTAAAAATTTTTTGCCCCCAGCCAGAACTTGGAGTGTGTGTAACCATCTGTACTAAGGCAGCACTGGAGCCTATCACCTAACAGCAAAGTGACTGGTGATTCCTGGAAGGAGATACTACCATCCTTCTCCTGCCCTGTTCAGCCCCTCCAGTGTCAGTTTGCACCAAGGAACTCAGCTCCCTGGGCTGTGGAACAACTGAGAATGACATTTCCCCTTCCCGCATACTTCCAGCCCACTCTCAGGTGGATCCACCACCAGGCACGGAACTGAGAATGAAAAGGGTCCAAAACTTTTTCTCTGCCTAAGAGCAGCCTTTAATTACCTATGCAGCCAACTAAGTCCAAATGGGGTGTATGTTGCTTCGCTTCTCAGCTGTCTCATACAACCCTGTAATTACATAGATAGTGATGGGATTTATTTTTGCAGACATTGCTGCCTCAAAAAAAAGGGAAAACATTTTTAGATGGCCCCATTTTGCAGTTAAATATGATCTGAAAGATGGCATCTTTAGAAACTACTGCAGTTTTATTATAAAGAGCAATTTACAGCTTTCAAAACTGTGGTTAATTCTGCTGCATTCTCTGTATACATGCATTTATTTGTTAGAATTAGTTACTGTTAGTTTTTAAAAGTTATGCAGCAGCCTACAACCAGGAAAGCTGGCCAGTAGTACTTCTACAGTCTGCTTTTAAATTGCTACTCATATTTATGTTCTGTTTTTCATAAATCGTTGATTTATTTATTTATTTGTATTTCAGTATTTAGGTTCTATGCTGATAAAAGAGCTCAGGGGGACAGAATCAACCCAAGATGCTTGTGCAAAAATGCGGGTAAGTTTGCCAAACAATTTTATTTCTTGTCACTGAAATACTAAATACTGGGTATGGATACAAATTGCTGCTTTTCAAATTACTATTTTCTTCATCTGTTGATCTGCTGAATCACACTGGTGTTATATAAAAAGGTGTTTGGGTTTTGTTCATGTTTATGCCACTGTGGTTTGATTTGATGTCTATTGAATGCAGTTACTCTTATTTTTAAAGATTTAAAGTAATATTATATACATTGATCATCTTCAGATTAGGAGAAAAAGGACCTTTAGTTTACTGCAAAAAAAATATTTTAAGCACCCACTTGGCAGTCTGAGAATACTTACTGAAAAGACTGCCAACTAACTAAAAATTAACAAATGCAGGAATATTGAGAGCATATTATATAAAGCTAATATGTCTTAGGAGCTTCTTAACTATTCATTTTTTTAATATAAGAAAACCATACAACTCCATATTGAATCATGTAAGGACGCAATCTTGACAGAAACGGCAATTCCGAATGTCTGTGATTGGTGGCTGCTGGGTTCCAAGGACCCTGTATTAGTCAAACTGATTCTCACTGAGAGACTGCAGATCCAGTGAGCTTTTTCTTTCATGTGTCCATTATTCTTCCTCCATAGCAAATGTGTAGAAGCCATGGTGATATCTGACTGATGATACAAAGTAAGAATATCGGACTTAGTCCGCATAGCAAGTGACCAGTCAAATTCGAGATCATTAGCAAGTGAAACACTAACTTCTGTTTATCATTTATTTTATACAAGCAGCTTTGGTGGGAAATACTTAAAAGCATGTAATTTAACAGTCATTGCTCATGAAACACTAAACATGTATGAATCTTCATGATATTGATGCCTCTGTATGTAATGGCTGATTTGATATTTTGATGAATTCAGTAGCAGAAAGACTGAAACAGTTGTCCTTCTATTTGATGTAGGTATAGTATACTTAAATTGTCAGGACCAAGGAATCTTTATTCCAGGTACTGTGTTTAGATTTAAAAAAAAAAATCCCTGATATGTGCAGGAGCTCTAAGTTCTAGCTCTGTTGCTGCTTACTTGCCTTAGGAGTCACTTTTTAGTCATAATAATAACTGGTAAATTTACTGAGTAGTTCAGTTCAGTTGTCGCTCAGTCGTGTCCGACTCTTTGCGACCCCATGAATCACAGCACGCCAGGCCTCCCTGTCCATCACCAACTCCCAGAGTTACAATGTGCCAGTCTTCTGTGCTGAATACCTTGAGTGTTTGCTCATCTAATCTTTACCACAAAGCTATGAGATTAATACTGTTCTTATCCCAATTTTGTAGATGAAGAAACTGATTAAATAACTTTCCCAAGGTCAGACAGTGAATAACTTGCCAATCTGGCACGGGGTCTGTCTGACTCCAGAGCCCAAGCTCTTAACTACTACATACCCCTGCTTTTCCTGGGCTGCGTTTTCTTAGAAAATAAGAACATTGGACTAGATCCCATTAGGGTTCTTCCTGGTTTTATAATAATGGAAAACTTGTATTCTAATTATCTGTCAAAGAACAATAAGAAAATGGGAAAGGTTTTCAATCATCAAGCCTCAATAATTTTAGAGCCATTCAGGAACATGTCGAGGAAATTAATTTGGCATCTCTGATTTAATACTATTAACTCAGTTATCTGAGTCCAGCTACTTCAGTGCAGTAATGAGCATAAATAGCACAGAGGGCACAGTTGTTCAGTTCAGTCGCTCAGTCGTGTCCGACTCTTTGCACGCCAGGCCTCAGAGCACCATCTAAAATACACCAGATCTGTGATTTGAATTTCAGTCAATTTCTTGAAATGAAGTGGATCTGAAATTCCATTTGGACAGCAATAGCAAAACCATTTCAATAGTCTCAGAGGAGAATAATTTAGTTAAATGCTTGTCTGTTGCTTAAAATGAAAAAGCCATCTATTTAGAAGCCATTCTTCTGTTCTTTAGGGTATTTTTCCAGTTTGCTGCCCTTGGTGTTTATTTTGAGTAGTTTACATGAAAATAAGAACTTTATTGCTACTTGGGATATCACAAACCCTTACTTCCCATCTTGATTGAATAAATACCAGTCTTTGACAGAGTAGCTCAAGTTGCACTCACTGGGTTCATCAGAGCCTTTGAAAACCAGAAGTGCAAGTGTGATCTGCTATCTGGGACTACTGAATTGTGAACTGGAGCTCACTGACTGAAAATGCTGTGGGTCTCAGTTTCAGTTAATGTTCAGTTTGAACCTCCAGTTACTGTTCTCTCTGTTTTCAATATGGTGACATTTCAGCCAAAAGTCCCAGCAGAATCAGATCTCCCTGGGGGAAGTACTTTAGGGCAGGGGTCCTCAACCTCCAGCAGCTAATGCCTGGTGATCTGAGGTGGAGCTGATGTAAAAATAATAGAAATAAAGTGCCTTGGGCTTCCCAGGTGGCACTGGTGATAGGGAATCTGCCTGTGAAGGCAGGAGACATAAGAGATGGATTCAATCCCTGTTGGGAAGATCCCCTCGAGGAGGGCATGGCAACCCACTCCAATATTCTTGCCTGAAGAACCCTATGGACTGGGGAGCCGGGTGGGCTACTGTCCATGCAGTCACAAAGAGTCAGACCTGACTGAGCTAATGGGCACATACACACACAGTACCTCTCACATGTGCCAATTAAACATTTATTGCCCTAAGTTTTAAAATATCTCAAAAGGTGGAACATTTATGTTGATAAAGAAATAGTTTTAGGGTAGTTTTAGGAACCCTTAAAGAGTCTATAAGATTAGTACCAACTAAATTAAACCATTTAGGTACAGACATATGTAGTAATTTGGGGTACATTCCAGTGTGCTAACATAAATAAAAATTTTAGGGTTTTTTTTTTTAATTACATACTTATCAACTGTAAACTTTTTTCCAGAACACTTACTTCAACACATTCACTTTGCCTCAGCAGAAACCAAGCGTAGTTTTCCCTTCTCAGAAGCACTTGGAGTGTTTGATAGTTACAACTGGTTAATTTCTTTTTTTTTAATTTCTAAGTTTATCTAAGCTTGTTTGTTCATCTCTAAGATCCCCTTATTCCTGAAATAAAGATAATTCTACATTGCTCTCAGTGTTCTATTATACACCTATTATTTCAATTAAAAATATATCACAGTTAACTGGTGGTGGTAAAGAACGCGCCTGCTAGTGCAGGAAACAGAAGAGACACGGGTTCAATCCTTGGATTGGGAAGATTCCCAGGAAGAGAGCACAGCAACTCATTCCAGTATTCTTATCTGGAGAATCCCATAGACAGAGGAGCCTGACAGCTCATAGCGTCAGACACAACTGAAGCAACTCAACACACAGACACACACATTTATCAGGTTTCCCACAGCCCCCGCCCCAGATCTAAACCCTAAATAATGCCCATCTTAAAATGACCTTTTAAATTGTGTTTATTGGGAAAGAATCAATAGAAACTTGCAGGAAACCCTGATCATTTTTAAAGTAAAATTGCCTTTTAAAAAAATAAAAGCCTACAAAACTATCTATGCCTTGATATTGAGGTACACTTTTAGGAAGAATGATTTCTATGAATTATTTTGCACTTCTGTGGTACAACTTGGCTGCTTATTTCCTTTCCCATGATAGCTTTACAGACATGTCTATTTAAAATTAAAATTTTAAGACCTATCTTAGTAATATGTGAGAAGCTGTAATAGATCTCTATTTAATCTGAACACATTCATTTGGTGCTGCCTTTATGTTCCTGGTTGGGTTTTCCAGTTAAATGTGTGCTCAGAGACAGAGTCTTATTCTGAAAGGACTCCTGTGAGGAATCCTGGCTCTCTGGTCCTGAATATGTGCTCCCCTAACATGTTACACAGAGAGCAGGGAACCTTCCCTCTGTCACACCTCACATCATACTATGTAACATCTGGCTACCCCTGCCCCATGAAGGGGCAGGAACCATGTATACTGTATTCCCAGGGCCTGCTGTGTAATAGCTGCCTTAGGAGATGGTCGTGATGATTCCATAAAAGAATGCCTGTGAAGGGTCTAGTTCAGTAAAATCTTAAAACACATAGACCTCTTCCTCCAAATGTTTGAGAAATAAGTAAATTGATGGCTAGATTTGCTCTTGAATATTTCATTGTTTTTCTCCACCTCTGATGCCAGTGCCCCAGCCTTTGCCCCAGCTTTCTGTGTATTAATACACAGTATAAAAGAGAGTATTCAAACACCTAGGAACCCTGCACTCTTCTGTCCAGTTTTTTTTTAATATATTTATTTTATTATTTGGCTGTACTGGGCCTTAGTTGTGATATAGGGGAGCTAGTTCCCTGACCAGGGATTGAACATAGGCCCCCTGCACTGGGAGCATGGAGTCTTAGCCACTGGACCACCAGGGAAATTTCTTCTGTCCAATTTTTAAAGGTCATTGCCAAAAGGGAGAAAAAAAACAAAAGCGCACTGTGGATGTTGTATGTAATTTTCATTTTATATTTAGGGGAAGTAATTTGTTTCTGAACTGATTGGGAGTTGCCTCTTTTAAATGATGTGTCTACAGACTGAACTTTATAAAGCAATAGATTGTTTTGGCCTTTCAATTCTCTTTGGTATGAGTAGCTGCCACTTCAAAGATTCTAAGTACAGAGTTTGGTGAAATGAGGGATTTGTTCTGACCACATGAGGTTCCACTATTCCATTTTCCTCCCTAGACTTACTCATACCCTATTCCCCAACCCTGAATTTTGTCCCAGGGTATATGTATCAGTAATATACAACACTCTCACTTCCCTAATTAAATATGCCATTAGGAACACATCTGCTCCTGTAAGAGGTAGGCCGTTATATTCAATTTAGTACTCTGAAATCTGACTTTCTCTAATCCCATATTTGAGGCTTAGAATTGTTCATTGGTGTATGTGTTCAAGGAAATTTCCCTAAAAAAAAAGAAAAGGAAATATCTGTTTCAGCTACAATAAGGTAGAAACCAGCCTTTTTGATGTAAGAATGGAAATATTTTTTAATTATTTTTAAGTCAGGAATAAGCAAATCTTCCAGTGTGTTTAGATTTTGGAACCTCTGTTTCCTAAAGGGCTTAGTTTCACAGTCCCTTCAGGCTTCTTTTTGAGTCTGTACCCTTTCATTTATATGATTTCTAAACTTTCAATCTGGAAGCAATTCTAAAGTTGAATTTTCAAATATATAGATTCCCAAATAATTTCCTGTGCCTTGGTTGAAGTGTGAAGACCATCTTTTTTCCTATGCTTGCAAGGAAAGAAATGAACAGAGAAGGATTGGAAAGCTTGAAGAAAGTTAGATTTTAGAATCAGAAGGAAATGTTAAATTAAGAGTCCTCTTTCCTTAGGAGGCATTCAAACAGAAGTCATGTTTATATATATATAGGAGACGGCAATGGCAACCCACTCTAGTACTCTTCCCTGGAGAATCCCGTGGACGGAGGAGCCTGGTAGGCTACATACAGTTCATGGGGTCTCCAAGAGTCAGACAGGACTGAGCGACTTCACTTTCACTTTTCACTCTCATGCACTGGAGAAGGAAATGGCAACCCACTCCAGTATTCTTGCCTGGAGAATCCCAGGGACAGAGGAGCCTGGTGGGCTGCCATCTATGGGGTCGCACAGAGTCGGACACGACTGAAGCGACTTAGCAGCAGCAGCATATATGTATATAGAGTTTTATTTATTTATTCGTCTGTGCTGGGTCTTCATTGCTACAGGGCTTTCTCTAGTTGTGGTGTGAGAGCTCCTCATCATGGCGGCTGCTCTTGTGTGGGCCTTGTTTAGGGCCCTCGGTCTTCAGAAGTTGTGGCTTCCAGGCTCCCGAGCACAGGCTCAGTAGTTGTGGCATGTAGTCTTAATTGCTCCATGGCACGGGGAATTCTCCTGGAAATAGGGGTCGAACCCATGTCCCCTGCTTTGGCAGGGGGATTCTTTACCACTGAGCCACCAGGGAAGTCCCAGAAGTCATGTTTAGTCCTTCTGCCCTCATAAAAATCCCTTCTGTGAGGAATTATCTTCAGAAATACCTTCAGGGACTACATCTAAGAAAACAGGATGGGGTAAAAAAAAAAAAAAAACCTATAAACAACTGCTTTTTAAAAAGTTTCCTGTTCCCCAAGTTTCAGAGGAGAATCAAATTTTATCTTTTTCTCTCTCAGAAGTCCTGCACAAGGCAGGTATGTAGTGTGTGTTGTCAGTGTGTGTATTAAAAAAGCAACACACACACAAAAACAGTCACACTTCTAACCCTGTTGCCAAGCTTTCCTGAGTACTTCTTGCTTTGTGAGTCTTGTCCTTTCTTAGGGGTTTCCCCAGTGGAAGACTAAACCACCCAACCACCTTATCCCAGATCATCTTCATACTTCAGATCTCTTTATTTTTCATTTTTGTTTGTATTACTCTTGTTACTGGATTTTTTTCCCGTGTGACACCCTCATTGCTCCACATCACTGGAAGATTTTGTGCGCCTCTTCTGTCTTTAATTTCCACTTGTCTGAAGCTCTTTCTAAACATGGTGAGTCAGTTGTCTTTGATCCAGACATGTTGCTCTGCTGAATTTTCATTGTTGCAGCCATTTCACTGCTGTCCAGCATGTCGGCCCAGAGATTATTCAGTTATGCTCACAGATTCTGATTTTACTTCTGCCCTCCTTTGCTAGTGGGATGCCGTGCTCTGGAAAGCTAGCCATCCTCAGAGTAACAGTGACAGCCCAAGTCTATTGACGGTAGGCATGTGTCAGCTCACAGCAGCTCCACAAAGTAGATGCCATATTAACATCCCCATTTTACAAATGAAGTAACTAAGACAAAAAGAGGTTAAAATATCTAGCCACATAGTTTGAAAAAGGTGGAGGGAAGACAGGACTCCAAACATACCCTCTGGTGTTCTTACTGTAGTGAGTAGAGGCAGCCCTGGAAGAAGGAGCTCATCACTGGGTCCCTTCGTAAATTCAAGGTAACCTCCCACCAACACACACACACTCATCCTCAAGCTGTACTTAAACGTGATAGATTGAAAAAGCCCCTGTGTTTTTGCACATGTTTACAACTGGCTTTTCTCACTTAAAAAATCTTAAATTTTTTAAACTTACATTTGCTTCTTACGAAAGCAATATATATTCATTATTAGTCAACTTTCAAATAGAGATACAGAAAAGAGAAATAAAAACAACTGTAGTTTAAAAAAAAAAAAACTGTAGTTTTATCATCCCGCAGTGGTAAACATCTGTTAACACCTTGTTTGCATGTAATCCTCCAGACTGATTATACATTTGTAAGCATCTACAAAAAAAAATGGAAATATTATGAGCCTACTGTTTTAATCTGTTTTTAAATATATTTTGAAACAGTTTAATTCCAATAACTATTCATCCCCAATATTATTTGTGCCAGTTGAAAAAATATTCCAATCCGTAACCGAACTAAACTTATTTAACCATTTCCCCTGGTTGATCATTAGTTTATTTCCGTTTTTTTTCCAGTTATAACCAATACTATGGATAACATCCCTAAACCTAAGTCTTTTGCAACGGGTCTGATTATGTCTTTAGAATAAGCCACTAAACGTAGAATGAGTAGGTCAAAGGGTATACCCGTTTTGAAACTCTCGATAAGTATTGCCAAACCGCCTTACAAAAAAAGTGTTCCAATGTATACTCCGAGAAGCAGTCTACAAATATGTGTTGATGTTTGCTTGTCACATCTCTCAGGATGTGTTGGATGTGTTCCCAGTTGAGGGTGAGTTGGTGGCACTAGTGGTAAAGAACTTGCCTGGCGATGCAGGAGACTTAAGAGACACGGGTTCAATCCCTGGATCGGAACGATCTCTTGGAGGAGGGCAGGGCAACCCACTCCAGTATTCTTGCCTGGAGAATCCCATGGACCAAGGAGCCTGGTGGGCTACAGTCCATAAGGTCTCAAAGAGTCAGACACTACTGAAGCAACTTAGCACACACACATATGGGCAATTTCGATGAGCAAACACATCTCCACCATGACCCCTGGGCTTATTAGCTTCATCTGGTCAACATCTATTCTAGATATAACTCTAGAATCTGTCTTTAGGACCCGAACCCTTTATTTTATGTGCACAATGTTTTATTATACTTTCACAGTCCCTGAGGAACCATGGCCAAATTAAATAATACTTGTTAATTGTTCTGAAGACCAAGATCTGCAGCTAAGTGCTAACTAAGGATTTTTGGAAATCACTTGTCAAATGGAAATAGCGTGTTTTGATAAATTAATGTCTCTCTGAATTAATGTAAGTTGCAGCACAACTTTGTATGCATGGCAGCAGAGAACAGTTCTGACAGTGACTTTCAATCAAATTGATCAACTGCATTTTTAGAGCAGAAATTCTCAGTGTGGTCCCCAAACTGGCAGCATCAGCAGCATCTGGAAACCTGTTAGAAATGCAGACTCTTAGGCGCTACCACTGGCTTACTGTCTCGGTCTATTAGAGCCACTATAACAAAAACTGGGAGAAATTTATTTATCACAGTCCTGGAAGCTGGGAAGTCCAAGATCAAGGCCCTGGCAGGTTTGGTGTCTGGCAGAGGAACTTTTCCTGGTTCATAGATGGCCAGCCTTTCACCCTGCCATCTTGACAGGAGGGGCAAGGGAGCTCTCAGGTCTCTTTTATAAACACAATAATTCCATTCCTGGGGGCTTCTCAGGTGGCTCAGTGGTAAAGAATCTGCCTGCCAAGGCTGGAGATACAAGAGACACATGTTCAATTCCTGGGTCAGAAGATCTCCTGGAGGAGAGCATGGCAATCCGCTCCAGTGTTCTTGCCTGGAGAATCCCATGGACAGAGGAGCCTGGCGGGCTGCAGTCACAAAGAGTTGGCCACAACCAAGCACACGCACATGCACAGAGTCCCTTTCCTGAGGGCTCCACACTCATGAGCTTGCAATCCTGTGAAGGCCCCACCTCCTAATACCATCAGTTGGGCATTAGGATTCAGTGAATGAATTTGGGAGTAGGGAGTGCAAACACTTGGCCTACAGCACTTCCTGAATCAGAAACTCTAGGGGTGGCATCTAACAGTCTGTTATTTACCAAGCACTCCATGTGATTCAGATGCTCTCAAGTTTGAGAACCACTGCTTTGGTCCATGGGCAACCAGTAAGAGCTGCCGTGGAGATAGACCCTCCTGGTAGAACATTGTGCCACAGTGCCTGGAAACCAGGCAGGGCTGGAGGAACAGAGACTGAGGGCATCACTCTGTGCCCTGCAGACTCGGCCAGGCTGTGTTCTTTACTCTGACAGTGCACACAAGAGCCGAATCTTAGGCAGGAGGGCTGGTTTAAATGGCTGCTGCTTGCTGCACTGTCTGTTCCGGTCACACGGCCTCACTTAGGCTCTGTATTCGCTCAGCCTTTGGGTCAGGGTCCTTGTGACCAGAAAAGCCCTTGTAAGGTCATTTATACCCTCATTTCCCGGCCAGATGAGACTTACTCCAAAGTCACTAGGAACAGATGAGAGTGACAGTATGATTAAAGAGCAGAGGGGGAAACTTCTCATGTCTGCCTCTAATGATTCTTCTGCCCTCTCAAAAGGCTTTCCTTCCTATCCTGGTGCTGGCAGTTGGAGCCAGTTTCTGTTGCCAAGGCCTAACCCTCTCCTTGAAGCTGAACTATCACGAGATCTGTGAATTGTTTGCCACCCCACAGGAGTCTCTGTCTTGGTGCATCTCTCATCACGTCCGTGGTTCCCCCGCCACGTTCTTCGGAGGCCTCCAGGCCTGGCTCGGGGCATCTGGATTCTCCGCAAAGTGTTCTGAGCTCTCCACATGTTGAGAGGCTGGGACTGCAATTCTTCTCTGTAAAGCTGGCTACCTACTCATTGCTATACAGTAATTCATTTGCTCATTCCTTTAACAGTCATAGATTTCAGCAGCTTTTAGATTGATTCCTGTAAAATTGCTGGTATTTAGCCATTATGACCTTTAAAAAAAAAAAAAATGGCACCTTCGTAAGTTTCACCTGAGACCATGTGCTAATCATTGTAGGACAAATCTGGAAAGGTGGGGGGCCATCGTCACGGAAAGGGGTGGGCCTCACAGGGAAGCAGGCAGCCCCACCCCCACCGCGAAGGGAACGAAGAGGTGGAAAGTAGCCCCTTCAGCCAGGAGGCCAGAAACTGACCAGAAAGCGACTCGGAAACTGAGCTTTTCCCAGAAAGTGACCTTGAAACTGAGCTTCAAAGGCTAAGAGTTCATTTCAGATGGCTAATTTGCAGTCTGCTTTTTCTCTCTTAACAATCCCTACAACTTAGTTGGTTTTGCCAAATACAAAAATCACTACAATATTGCTTGTTTGGTGTGGTTTTTTAATCATTTGAGAGTCACTTGGGGCTCCCAAACATAAAAGTTTGATTCTGTTTTAATTCACTTGCTGAAACTGAATATAATAATTAAGCGTTGAAATAAGGGAAGTATTATATGGCAAAATTAATAGCTATGACTCAGCGCTGGCTCTCACTAGAAAGCATTCTCAGGGTAGCTGTGTGTAGGTTAATATATGCTATAAGTTTTATGGCAGTAGACCATCGAGAAATCTGTGCCAGTCTGTGCTTAAAATACCCCCTGGCAATGATCGGGTTTTGTAAGAATGAGGGGTCAGTGATATTCTCCCTGTGGACTCTTCACTCGATACTGACTATGAGGCACAATTGATTCCTATTAGGAGCATAAATGTCACTCTGGACCCAAACCTAACATTGCATCTCACAACTGACATGCTCCTAGTCTCAGCTCTAAATTTCTTTGTTCTCGTTTATCTGTGAAAGTCCTGCTTTGAGATCCGTGTGTGCTAAGTCACTTCAGTTGTTTCCAACTCTTTGCAACCCCATGGACTATAGCCTGCCAAGCTCCTCTGTCCATGGGATTCTCAGGCAAGAATACTGGAGTGGGTTGCCATTCCCTTCTCCAGAGGATCTTCCCAACCCAGGGATCGAACCCAGGTCTCTTATGTCTCCTGCATTGGCAGGTAGGTTCCTTACCACTAGTGCCACCTGGGAAGCCCCGCTCTGAGATCCAAGGGCTCCTGTAATTGCAAAAAAATATGTTCTCATACTGTTGATTCTGCATTAGAAAATAAGAAACTATTTTGCAGGTGTAAGGCTAGAAAAGCTCAATGGCAATTTCTGACTTGGTACAAATATTCCAAGCAGTTCATAAGCTGTACTTTAAAAGGAAATGAAAAATGTTTGAAAAAAAATTAAAGATGGTTGTTACTACTTTCCTTGGTGAATCCAAAAATCCCTCTTTAAAAAAAAAAAAATGCTGTAAGAGTGTTCAGTTACTTTTTCTATTACAAACAGTATTTCAGGGGCCTGCCCCCAGATAGGAAATTGTGATCCCTGTTCTGTATGATGCTTAAAAACAATATAAACCCAAGCGCTAAAGAAAGGACTGGCTTTGAATTTATTCAGTACTTGCATTTTATTATAGGTTTCAGAAAGGTAACATCTGTATATAACTAAATACTGTTTCTCTTGGAATAATAAAAGGATGATAATCTTAATTGGGGAAATTGTGAAGAAAATACAATGAAATATCACTATGTTCTTTTAGCTTTCAGTGGGAGAGCAGGATGCTGCAAAGGTGAAGCTAATTTGGGGCACTACCCATGAGCATACAGCTGATTAGGTAGGCAGAGGTCCTCATTACAAATTAGTCTCTCCTGTGAAGATGACAGGTTTCCCTGGTGGTTCAGAGGGTGAAGCATCTACCTGTAATGCGCGAGACCCAGGTTCGATCCCTGGGTCGGGAAGATCCTCTGGGGAAGGGACTGGCAACCCACTCCAGTATTCTTGCTTGTAGAATCCTATGGACAGAGGAGCCTGGCGGGCTACAGTCCATGGGGTTGCAGAGTCGGACAAGACTGAGTGACTAAAACACACACATACACATGAAGCTGGTGGGGATTTGAAGACTCTGAGAAACCTTAGAAATTCCACCTAGAGTGTGTGGCATAGTAAAAAAGGCAACTGGAAACAAAAGGGAACCACAAAAGAAAGTTTGCCCTGAGCATTTTACTGAGGAAATGGGCCTGAAAAAGAGAAGTCTATTTACACAAATAAATAAGGCTTCAATTTTTAATATACACCTGTGGGAATATTCCACATCCAGAAACACAGCAAAGCATGCAGTTAGGTCATAGAAACCAAGTTGCCTGAGAACAAGTGCTTTGTAATTCGAGCAGTGTTGTTCAGACTAGGTGCCTTCGACCCTGGACAGGGGGAGAAAATGGTTACAACACCGAAAGAGAAGCTGGGGAGGAAGGGACTTCGGCTTCCTGGGGTCGGGCTGAGGCTCCAGGCTCACGTTTTCTTTTTATAATTTTATTGATTTATTCATTTTTGGCTGTGCTGAGTCTTCACTGCTGTGTGGGTTTTTCTCTAGTTGTGGTGCATGAGCTTCTTCTTGCAGTGGCTTCTCGTTGCAGAGCATGATAAGGCACATGGACTCCAGTAGTTGCCGCTCCCAGATTCTAGAGCACAGGCTCAGTCACTGTGGCCCACGGGCTTAGTTGCTCCACAGCAGGTGGGATCTACCCAGATCAGAGATTGAACCCACGTCTCCTGCATTGGCAGGCAGATTCTTTACCACTGAGCCACCAGGGAAGCCCTGAGCTCACATTTTGATATCTGAAAAGCCTTCATAAAATGAAGCGCTTATTGGATTTCTTGTCTCCCTGATTAGCCAGTGAAGACTCAGTATATTTACCTTCTTTCTCTGCCTTTTCATCTTTCATTAAAATCATGTGTGAATAGACGTCTTTAAAGCTCTGTAAAGTACACCATCAGAAAATCCTCTAGAAAGAGATTGGATCTGTATTTCTTGTACAGAATTGAAATGCCTTAAAGGAGGTGATTACCCTGAAGACCTTCCACATCCCCTCCCTGGCCGGATCCATCGTCATCTTGTTTTGACTCAGTGGGAATAGAAGTACAGTTTGGGCCACAACATGCAGCCACCCCTACCACCAGCCCTCCTAGGCCTGTGTGTAGCCTGCATCACTGGAACCCCATTGTGGTCTTCAGTTAGGAAAGCAAGGATTCTTGATTCATTGTACCGTTGAGGTTTTCTGTGTCTGCTGCCACCATTCTCCTGAAGCCTCTTTTGGTAAAATCAGCAACAGATTTTTCAATTTTCCCAAGCTGGGGCTTTCAGCCAGGAAACCCAATAAAAGTAGCAACCACTCCTATGTGTGCCTGCCACTCTGCTGGGCACAAATTTGTAGGCCTTTTTAGTCCTCTTGACATCGGGCACTGCTCCCACACTCTAAGGAATCTTCTCTTGACTTCATGATCCCACCATCAGGCTTCTTCCAACTTTGTTTTAGGTTCCTTCATTGACTCTACTTTCTTCCCCATTTCTTCATCAACACTTAATTTCTTAAGTACTTAATTAATACTTCTTAAGTACTAACCATCCCCTGCAGGGTAATTCTTAGCCCTCCTCTAGTTCACTCTGAGACACTTTGTCTGCTCCTGTTTCCTCGGTCACCCCCTCTCTGTGTTTGGATTTCCAGATCTAATTCTTATTTCCAGTTTCCTACTGGACATCTCTGCCAGATTATCGAGGTGATAATCGGATTCAGAAAGGTTTCTTGCAAAAGCGCAGTCTGCTCTAGTGGTCCTTATCTCAGCTAATGGTGTCTTAGACCTCAGCATCCTACCACTCACCATGTGGACCAGTCAGAAGATCCTCTTAATTCTTCCTCATCAGAATGGCAGCTCCCCTTCCATTCTCCACAGCATCTACATCAACTTGGGGGCTCAGGACTCTAGTTTGAATTTATCCATTCCTGCCTCCCCACGTTCAGGCTCTAGCTGTTTCAGTCCATACAACCCACTGTAGCTATCTTTCTGCAACACAGACCTGATCAAGTCACTCCCTGCTTGAAAGCATCCAATGGATCCTAGGTTGGCAGAGTAAGTTACAACCATCCAAACCTACTATACCATCCTAATCTCCCACCAGTTATCCAAACCCACCATATTATTTCTCATTTCCAGATGTGTGCATGTGTATGTTGATTCTGCTGCTAAAACGGCCTCTTTAGTCCTCTTCTGCCACCTGGAGAATACTATCCATCCTTGAACAGCCAGGTCAGTCACCTGGCTCAGGACGCAGCTGGTTGAATGAATGAAGACTTGCCCACTCCCTCATGCAGAGTGAGGCTTTTCCTGCCCAGCACTCTGGAAGTACTCTGTTCACATCTCTGTCACATTTGTCAACATCTGTGTTGTAGCTGCTCTCGAGCCAGGAACGGTGATATGTCTCTCCCTGTCCATGGCAGACGTTGTTCCCAACCCTCCTTACTGCAGAGCCCAGATGCAGCTCAGAATCCATCTCAGCGTAGCACTAGACAGACGCATTCAGCAGACTGAAGTCTGCACACACTCTGAGGTCTCTGTGACATCCCCCAGAGGAGACTGCATTTCTCCAGCTTGTGGGCCACTTAATATCCACTCAGTTGCAGAATGAATAACAGATAGCTTTTCTTTTTCCTTTGGGGTGGGGTTTCTTAACACTACATAACATGGTGGTATTTTGACCTTATGTTAGGGGAACGCGTATGTGTTAGTTGCTCAGTTGTGTCTGACTCTTTGCGACCCTACGGACTGTAGCCCACCAGGCTTCTCTGTCCCCAAAATTCTCCAGGCAAGAATACTGGAGTGGGTTGCCATTTCCTTCTCCATATGTTAGGTGCATGTTAATACTGTTTCGTGTCACAGATAGCTGTCCACGAGAGTGTATTCGCAAGAGATGGGCGAGGTGATTTGTCGGAACCCATTGTTTCTCTTTGCAAAGAATTCTTCACACGTATGCACACATTCAGTCCTTTCACACACACATATTCAGTCCACCAGAGTGCTGCCTGTTCCCGCCACGGCCTCTCTCTACAGAATTCAGCCCACCGTTTTACCTTCCAGTCAGCATGCTGCATGTAATTTCTTCTAGCCTTCAATTTATCTTGTACGTTTCTAAGAGCTGGTTGGATAAAGTATTCAGAAATAAAAGTATCTAACCTTACATTCCAATTTCATATCTCTTTTTGGAAATCACAAAAGAAAACTGGTGAGTCTGGGTAATTTTGAAACTAGTTAAAAAAACACTTCACAGGCACTGCTTTTTTTCTGTACTGTATGAAACACTTAATACTACATAGTAATACTGTCAGTGATCGATTTCCTTTATCTCTGATGTAGATATAGTAGCTCTCAAAAAGGTGTGTCAAAACAACCAGGGAAATGTGAAACACCTTTTCCATGGCTCAAGCGAGAGATGAAATGTAATTATCATTATGGAGTTCAATAAGTTGTATTCAAACTGTCAGACCTTCTTTCATTCTGGTCACATTTCAGAGTTTATAAATCGAAAATGGGTAATATAAATGAAGAAATCAAGAATGTTCATATTTTCCCTCAATTCCCTTAATGTACATAAGACAGCTGGTCCTGGAAGCTCAAAGCAGAAGGCTCGTGCGTGTCAGTCATAATAAGACTGTGCAATGCAGTAAACAGAACGATGAGAAAACAGTTAAAGCGAAGGAGAGACAGGGTCTGGAAAAGCCTGCAGCAGTTTCTGGAAAACAACAGTTGCACTGCATCAGCATGGATCTATCGAACCTGTTCTCTTTACTGTCTTAATGAGCCTGTGCTGTTGGTGAAATACTGAAATCGTTTCCTCTCACTTCTTTATGTATTTTCTCTCCCATTATGTTCTCACCTGTCTTGTCTGGAAAATCCATCAGGCTAACTGTCAGGTAGGTTCTTCTTGATGTTTAATGTGATTATTAGGAGTGTCCACAGCAGGAAATGAAGTAAACAGACTGCGGGTGACCTGTGATGAATGATAAAACTAACCAGAAAAGGCAAATGCTAAATTATAGAGAAACTTTTTGCAGATGCATGAAACTGTAGAAGCTGCTAACCCTAAGCACATTCAGCCATTGTGAACATCTATCATTAAGAACTTTAGCCTAAGGGATTAACCTCACCTCTAAATGATGAAGTAGGTGACCTGGACTGTCCGGTTTTACCATGGCTCAAAATACAGCCTGCTCCCAGAGGGACAGAACGTCATAGGGTGGTAATATAGCCTATGTGGCCACAAGCAGTTCTGCTGCAAATAGGCTCCCAGCTTTTACAGATTTGGCCAGGTGCAAGAAAAATTCACAATGATGTATTCTAAATCCCTATTTTAAGTATGTATTCAGACATGCCTTGTACCTTGAAGAAAGAGACTGGGAAGAAGCAGGGAGAGGTGGCATGTATTTTGTTCATGCTAAACTCACCCTTGGAGTTCCATCTCACATGGTAACTCTCTGCAAAAGAATGTCGCTTGAAGTTGCAGTAGGGGACGGAGCTGTTTGTTTCTCCTCTTGGTGTCACAGAAAGGCAGTATTCCTTCACCCACATGAAGCAGCAGAAAAGCTCTATTTAGATCCTCAAGTGCAAGACAGATACTTCATAAACTTAAACCAGAGCTAAGCCCAGGAGAAGAGAGACATATATTTAAATTAGAGTATGTTGGGTGTGTGTGTGTGTGTGTGTGTGTGTTGTTGTTTTTAACTTGAGCTTATTTTTATCTTTCAAGAAAAAAAATTATGTGCTACAGTTGCCATGCAACACAAACTGCTCTAACAGCTTTCTAATTTTAATTTCAGAAGTCTACAGAGCAAATGAAGAAGGTCCCTACTATCATCCTTTCAGTCTCATATAAAGGAGTCAAATTTATTGATGCAACAAATAAGGTGGGTATCATACCTCTACAGTCCTGAGTAAATGATCTAAAATCCTTTGCTTCCCATCATACTTAACATCCCCATTTTATTTAACTTTTCTTAATGTTTTGGCCACATTGTGCAGAATGTGGGATCTTAGTTCCCCAAGCAGGGATCAAACCTGAGTGTAAGTCTTAACCACTGGAGTCTTAATCACTGGACCACCAGGGGAGTCCCATCATCCCCCATTTTAGTCACTCCCCAAACCCCACCATCATGCTGCCTAAACACAGTTGTAGATACACACACACACAGAGGGGCACCTTGCATTTGGAGGCTTGATCCAGGATTTTACACATATTTTACATTCACCTTTCCAAGGTACCTTCCCTCATAGACTGTGCTGTTCAGGATCTGACAATATCCCTTTGGGTCCAGGGAACATTAAAACAGGAAAATTCACATCTAGAATGAAAACGCATCAGTGTTCATTCCTCCGTCAGAGGAAGTGTCACTAAGCAACAGACTAGGTGTTTGTCTTTCCATTTCTCCAGAGATAGGACTGTCCTTTCTTTTGATGTATGTAATGAATACCTGACACACGGAACACATGCTCTGGCTTTTACATCATATAATTGCATTTCGTTCTCAACTGTTGAGATGGAAGAGAGGGTTTCAACTGTGTTGTTTCTTTAAGAGGCACCATCCGAAAAGCTCAGGCCATACTGTGACTATGCTATGACCCTGCACTCACTGGGAGAACAGTTCATGGGCTCCAAGGTCAAGTGTTGACAAATGGGTTGCATTTTACTTCAAAAGTGTCCTTTCTTGGCAAAGATGATGGAGTGCAGGTACTAAACTGGAAAACGTGGGTGTGACCACTCTCACCCTCCATAAACTCAAACCTGACTGGCTCTTCCTCCCAAACCCCCAAATGTCCCTGCATTTTAGTCTTACACCTACCCAGTCCTCCCAGTTGGACCCACTCCATTCTGGGGAAAGGAAGCAGAAGTCATGAATCAGATGAATTTAAATGATGGAAATTTATGACCAGGGCACCTGGATTTAGATTCAGGGAAACATCCTGTGGCCAATGACTCTTGACTGTAATAAGCCTAACCATCTGAATCTCCAGATTCAATGGCTTTCACGCATTGAAAGTCTTCCCAGTTTGTTTTCTTTAATGAAGAAGACTGATGTGTCAGTGGTCAGATAAGCCCAAGCTCCACAAATCTACTGAGGAAAACAACCTCTCAGTTTTAGAAGCAGTTCTGAAACCCAGGCAGAAAGCTGATAACTCAGACTGCTCAAGCTAGTCAGTGATGTCCAGAGCACACTCAGAATCAGATGCCTTATATGGACGATGGTGTCAACCTGGTAATATGTCATTGACAGTTACCATTCAGTTCAGTTCAGTCACTCAGTCGTGTCCAACTCTTTGTGACCCCATGAACCGCAGCACGCCAGGCCTCCCTGTCCATCACCAACTCCCGGAGTCCACCTAAACCCATGTCCATTGATGCCATCCAACCATCTCATCTTCTGTCGTCCCCTTCTTCTCCTGCCCTCAATCTTTCCCAGCATCAGGGTCTTTTCCAATGAGTCAGCTCAGTTACCATTACCAGATTATAAATGTGGGGAGCGTGATCAGAAAAATCCCAATTGATTTGCTTTTTCATTTCTTAGAAGCAGTTTCAGTTGCTTCCTTTAGCCCTAGATTATAGTCAGTTGGTTTTTAAAGTTTCAAAACTTTATGGAATTCTTAAGATACCATTGCTTTCACTGTATCTAAACTTCAAGAAAGTCTCTGGCATTGGTTTGTTTGTTTGTTTGTTTTTAACCCGGAGCAGTTGCCTCTACCCCATTTGCACTTGAAAATCATGAATAGCAGTATATTTTCAGCATATGAGTTTAACACTCTCTTAGATTAACAATCTTATTAGCAGGCTTGGATTCTGACATTTTCTAAACAAGTTGTATTTGCCCTGAGAAGTTTCCAGAGTCTTAAGACTGTCGGCCCATGAAGCTGGTGGCATGACTGGGTGCATCTGTAATAAGAGCATCCTCTCTAATGCTCTGTCCACCATCAGAGGAAGGAGAGAACACTGTTGGCTCTGTGGCCTTTACCTTATGGAGACATTAGTGGCCTTAGATCTTGATTTCCTAGACTTTGAGAAGATGCTTCTGCTTTAGTCACCCGTACTTAGATGAGTTACTCATATAGCTTTCCTCACTAAGGACTACCTGGACATCTAAGCACTGAAAGATATGCCAAAGATAATTGCATGAATAAAGACACTAGATGAAGAAAGCCCGTGTCTTTCAAGTCCTCACAGTGTGGTCCTTAGCCTGTTCTCAAAATTCAGAGCAAAGGCAGATACATATGTTGGTGGAAGGTGGAGCCAACCTTTCTATGACCTTTAAAATAATATGTTACATTCCAATTTCATATCTTTTTTTGGCAATCACAAAAGAAAACTGGTGAGTCTGGGTAATATTAAAACTTGTTAAAAAGCACTTGCCTGGCTTTTTCAGGAATCTGGGGACATTGACTTCAACACTGGTGGCTACACAGAGTCCCCATCCCAGTATCCTAGGGTGTAGCTAATCTGCTTCAGTCTGATGGTGGATGGTGGGTGACTCAGGGCCATGGCCTAGGAGTTAGTGTGTAAGAAGCCAAAGCAGAGAGCTTGAGTTAAAAGGTAGATGAGAGAAACAGTGAAGAGCTGCACTGGTAAAGTTTGTCTGAGGAAAGCTGAGAAACACTGCCAGCCAGGACTGAAGGCCTGGTTTCAGGGGGTACGGAGGAGCCAGTGCTGAAGGGTCATGCTCGGGTCATGGTGTGAAGGGAACTGTGCTCATCAGCAGTGTCTGCAGGGCATCATGTGTGCCACTTGGTCCTGTGCAAAGTCAAGCCTCTGGTTAATGCCCACAGCAGGGAAGGAGCAGGCTGATGCACTCCAGGTCCTGCTTCCGGTTTGCACCAGAGGTTCCTCCCCTGGGAAGCATTGTCGACAGGGAGCCACTCTGACTTCAAGTGAAGAACTTGTGATTTGTAGACATCTGGGAAGACCTCACAATTTGAGGTGCTGTGACCACTAAGCCTGTACTGAGACACAAGCAGAAGTCACAGCTTATTGTTTATGTTTGATGTTTCATTGTACTTAATTCTTAAACTGTCCCCTCCTGACCGCCACATCTCTGTAACCCCGCCCTGGTCACACAGAGTGGGTTTTTGGACTGCTCTGGACACGTAGAGTAACCAAAGGCCTCAGACCCTTTCCCAAGTGACTGCCCTGCAGTGACACAGCCAGCTGGTCACTGAGAAGGACTAAAACTTGACTTTCCCATTCCCTAACCTAATGCTTTTTTCTGTACTCCAGTAGCTCCTTCTACCAATTCGTTTGAAGTGCAATGGATGCTTAATTTACACTTCCATTCCTATTTGCTTGCATTTGACTAGGTAAAAGGTGAACCTTCCAGCAAAGCACTTCTTTCCTTTTACTCTCATGAAGAAGTAGCTGTGGCTGAGTCCATGGAGAAGGTTAGGTGCCTGGTTATCAACTCATGAGTTTATTACCTACCAACATAGGAAACAAATTGAATAACTCTATTTGAAAAGGAAGAAGCGAAAATGAACTAAAAATGGTACTTGGAATAGATTTATACTAAAATGTTACAGATAAATCACACCAGCTTTCTGGTGCTCCCTAGCCCAGAGTGGCTCTAAGCGTGGCTTTCCACCAAGAAGACTACAACTGCTTAGTTCCAAACCTGTCTTCAGATTAGCAGGGCCTTCTAAGAGATGACACAGCCCCCACATGCAGCACTTGACCAAGATTGGGTTGCATTTTGCCCTCCTGCTCTGACCCCTCCTCAGTCTTCTGATCCAGCTAAATTAGGAATGACTCAGTGCCTGGGTTTGTTTGTTTTGAATGTCAGCCTCAGGCGGGGCTTATGCTATTTTTTTAGGCACAGATTAATTTAGGACTTTTGCCTAAACAAGTTGTTTATAGCACATGCAGCCTCCATTCCATCCACAGCTGTGGCATAGTCTGTAGTCCAGGACTATTCCTTAGTCTCAGAATCATCATACACATGGAGACCTGGCCTTGCCAGTCTACAAAGGTGATGCAGAGTGACGGCAGCATTGAACTCAGTGTTACCACACGTAGATTTATGTGCCTGACACACAGTGAGGCTAAACCCTCCGAATGTCAGAGTTTGAAGCAGAGAAAGGTTTATTGCAGGGCCAGGCAAGGAGAATGGGTGGTTCGTGCCCATAAACCCCAAACTCCCTGGAGGGTTTCAGCAAAGCATTTTTTTTTTAAACCAAAGAACCACCACACCTTTATTTAGTTTTTTAGCAGAGCATTTTTAAAGGCCACGTGAGGTAATGGTGTCCCCAGGTATGTGATCACATTGTGCATAGTTCTCTTGACTGGTTGATGGTGATCAACCTTTAGGTGCCAGATGGCCTGGCGGCTACATGCTCTTGATCATCAAGTAGTTCATTTCTTCCCAGGTGCTAGTGAAAAAGAACTTGCCTGCTGATGCAGGAGACACAAGAGACGTGGGTTCGATCCCTAGGTCAAAAAGATCCCCTGGAGAAAGGCATGGCAACCCACTCCAGTATTCTTCCCTGAAGAATCCCATGGACAAAGGACCCCAGTCCATGGGGTTGCACAGAGTCCAACATGACTGAAGTAACTAAGCATCCACGCATGGTGGTAGTTTTTTAGCATCTGAAAAACTCAGGCATGAGATACTGTTATCTGGGTACTTCTGAGACGATGTGGGAGTGGGGTCTGTCCTGAAAAGGCCTCACTCGGTCACATGAGTAGTGAGTCCTGCTCAGTTACATCAGTAGTGAGATCCCAGGTCCTGTCCACATTCCAGAACCACCAACCTATCAGGAAGTTCTATTCAAGATACCTCCCTACCCAGTCCATCAGTATGAATTCATTTATAAGCATATTTTTCAATTGCCAATTAGGATGATTAAATGCCAATAACATGAGCTATTAACTGATTATAGAACATTTTTATTAGCCTGCCTTTCCTCTGGTTTAGACCATGAGAACAGAGGAATAAAAGTTTCAGCAGTAGATGAAGAGGCTGATTTTGGAACATGGAGCAGCATGGAGGAGGGCAGGGCCTCAGAGTTAAGAGACAGTCCTGGGCTCCTGGGGATGAGAGAAGTGATGGAGTGGAGGGCGGGGATGGTTGTGGGGATGGGTTTCAGAAAATTGAGAGGGAAAGTCAAGAAAGAGGAAAAGTGTCTTAGTCCTGTAATAAATTACCATAGATGGGGGTGCTTAAACCACAAATATTTATTTCTCACAGTTTCAGAGGCTGGAAAGTCCAAAATTAACTCAGCAACAGATTCAGTATCTGATGAAAGCATCCATTTGCTGCTTCATAAACAGCCATCTTCCTGCTGTGTCCTTATGGCAGAGAGGGCCAGTTGGCTCTCTCAACTGTTGTGTTTTTTTTGCAATTTTTTTTAAAGCAAACTTAGTTATTATTTTTATTAAATGTTTTATTTTGTATTGGAGTATAGCTGATGAACAGTGTTGTGATAGTTTCAGATGGACAGCAAAGGGACTCAGCCATACATACACATGTATCCATTCTCCCCCAAACTCCTCTCCCATCCAGGCTGCCACATAACATTGAGCAGAGTTCCCTAGAGAATGAACTTATGATTTCTGGGGGGAAAGATGGGGAGAAGGATAGTTAGAAAGTTTGGGATGAACAGGTACACACTGCTGTTTTAAAAATGGATAACCAAGGACCTACTGGCTCCTGTCTTGTAAAAGCACTAATCACGAGAGCTCCACCGTCTTCACCTAATCATATCCCAGAGGCCCACCTCTAAGCACCATCACACTGGGAGCTAGGATTTCAAGATACAAACTTGGGGAGGACAGACACATGAAGCTCGTAATTAAGACAGAGCTCCAGAGGTAAAGCTTGATCTACTTTACAGGTTTTCCCTGGGCCACAGGGCCGTCATACACCACTGAAAATCAAGAGTGACATCTTATGAACTGGCAAGATTCAGAGTATTCAGTGCGATAAAAGTCACAGGGCACTTTTCACTGTAACACCTTCCTGAGAAGCTAATCTACCTTTTTTTGTTGTTGTTCAGTCATGTCTGACTCTTTGCGACCCCATCAACTGCAGCACGCCAGGCTTCCTTGTCCTTCACTATCTCTCGGAGTTTGCTCAAACTCATGTCCATTGAGTTGATGATTCCATCCAACCATCTCATCCCCTGTGGCCCTCTTCTTATTTTGCCCTCAGTCTTTCCCAGCATCAAGATATTTTCCAGTGAGTCAGCTCTTCGCATCAGGTAGCCAAAGTATTGGAGCTTCAGCATCAGTCCTTCCAATGAATCTACCTTAATGCTAGTTAAAAATCTCAAGAACACAACATACCAGTTTAGTTAAAAGTTGGAGCCAATGCTGTTTCCAATAATAGTGGATCCTGGGTGATGAGACCACATCCACACAGACTTGCTGAAACAACTTGCAGCCCCAATTAAAATGACAGTGGAAACAAATCAAATGACGGTGGCAGCCTAGTGCACCTGCTAACACTGTGCCTATAAAGATCACGCAGCTCTTATTAATTTTAAAGTTAAGATTTCACAAGCTCCTAATTTAGTTTTCTTCTTGAAGAAATGCTGTCTGGATGTCAGAAGAGGATCGGGACCTTCTATCTTGAAATTCTATCCTGCAAGAGGATGTTACTTGTTTATGGGATTCTGACTCCAATTTGAGTTATTTTTGACAGTGCTACATGTAGTATCAACATCAGGCACCACTGTGAAGAACGTCTTAATTTAATTTTCTTTCATGTGTTAATTCTGTAATTGCCTCCTAACCACACAGCTCAGCAGAGTGAGGGGCGTGAAAAACTTGCTCAGGGTGCTGTCAGGGAAGGGCATTTTGTAAGCATTTTTAGACATTGATGGGTGTACCCGGAGCATTATATGTGCTTGGGTTATTTAAGACTGTGCAATTACAAAGTAATTAGGGTAATCATTAAAGGTTTTAGATCTATGACAACTGCAGAAATCATAAATGAGATATTATGAGATTATAAATGGGATATTATGAGACTAAGAAATGACTGCATGATTATGTGAAATATTTTCCTTCTTAAATTCATCAATATATCAAAAGAAGTATCTGGCAGGGTTTGCAGCCCAGTTGTTTCTCCTTGATGATTTTGTGCTTCAGGGTAATGGTACTTAAACCTTTCCTCAGGTACTTCCCATTATTCTTAAAGGCTGGTTGGGATGAGGAGGCTGGCAAGGAGAGGCCATGAGAAAATGCTAGTGAGAAGAAAAATGAAATGGTGTTGAATCAGTGAGAGAGGTTGGGGGTGAGAGGCATTGCATTGTATTTGAGAAAGCCTGAGCTCTGCGGTCCGAAAACCCCAGATTGTGGGCTCAGCTCTGCCACCTGCCCTGAGTTAAGGCACTTACACTGTCTGAGGACCAGTTTCCACCTATGAGCTGCTGAGGCTAACCTCCAGCGCCCACTCGTAATTACAACATGGCTGGAATAGCTAGCAAAGCGTCGTCATCCACAGGGCCCTGCATCAAGCCTGCGATGTGGTGTTTCCCTCCTCCCACCCCTGCGCCCTAGTCTCTGCACAGTTGTCGAGAGAGTGCTTTGACTTGCCCTCCCCAACCTGCCTCGGCTCTGGGGAGCTCTGGCAGGCACAGGACAGCAGTAAGGGATGGTGAGGGCTCAGTCTCCTGGGAAAGCAGAACAACAGGGCAGGGAATCTTTTCCAGGAAGAGTTGGCAGGAGGCAACGCTGACTCTCCCAGTGTACGTGGGGGTAGAAATAGTAAAATCCTTAATAATTATTATTTTTTTAAAAGTGTCTACACAGCGCCAGGCCCACTGCTCCGGGTTCAGACTATTTTAGGTTGTTTTTCATTAAATGAAAATATTCCTTCCAGACCTGGTGTACCTTTGCCCACAGATAGTGGGTCATTTTGAATGTTGCTGGTCTAGAACATTCTAGGAAAAGGTACATCAGCCGCTTCCCAGGTCATTTGCCGTGGTTCTAAAATAGGCTGGTTTGCAGAGGAAAACAATGGTCATTTATGTCATTTCTTCCAGAACATAATTGCTGAGCATGAGATTCGTAATATTTCCTGTGCTGCCCAGGACCCGGAAGACCTCTCGACATTCGCTTATATCACTAAGGATTTGAAGTCCAATCACCACTACTGTCATGTGTTTACTGCCTTTGATGTGGTGAGTAACTATCCTCTTTAGACTGACTAAATATTTCTGTGAATGTACCTGGAATTTATTGGAAGCAATTTAGATGCTTGGTTTGTTTGAGTTTTGGGTTTTTTTTTAACTATACTGGGTCTCTGTTGCTACAGGCAGGCTTTCTCAAGTTGTGGCAGGCAGGGGGCTGCCCTCTGTTGAGCTTCTTATTGCAGTGGCTTCTCTTGCTGTGGAACATGGGCTTTAGGTGTAGTCTTCAGTAGTTGTGGTACATAACACAGACCTGGTTACTCCTCAACATGTGGGATCTTCCTGGCTCAGAGATCAAACCTGTGTCCCCTGCACTCGCACGCAGATTCTTAACAACTGGACCACCAGGAAGTCCAAAGGCTTGGTTTTTGTCTGTTTGTTGTTTTACCAAATATTAAGGTATTCATGGTATAAGATATTTTGCAGACTCAGCTTTTCTGAGCTTTTTCTATATTTTCACTCATCCATTAAATTTCAAACTCCACTTCTATTCAGTATCTGAACTGCCACTGATCAACTACTAACTTCACTTTTTAAATTTAATGAATTCCTTTCTTTCTCTGGTACCAAAATACAGTAAATGTATTTCAGCCTTTTTGTTCTTCCCTGTCTGTTGGTTTCTTGGGTAGCCATTTCTAAATAGTAGGACATAGTACTCTAGGTTTGTTTGGAAGAAAAGTAAATTTTAGTGCCTCATACAATACTCGGAGAAGGCAATGGCAAGCCACTCCAGTACTCTTGCCTAGAAAATCCCATGGACGGAGGAGCCTGGTAGGCTGCAGTCCCTGGGGTCGCTACAAGTCAGACATGACTGAGCGATTTCACTTTCACTTTTACACATTGGAGAAGGAAATGGCAACCCACTCCAGTATTCTTGCCTGGAGAATCCCAGGGACGGGGGAGCCTGGTGGGCTGCCATCTATGGGGTTGCACAGAGTTGGACACGACTGAAGTGACTTAGCAGCAGCAGCAGCAGCATACAATACTTACGGTTTTCTATATTGAATAGTAATTAAATTAGACATCTACAAATAACAATTGGGAACAGTGAGGTTTGGTCTATTTAAATATGACCCATATTCAGAAATTAGTCTTGTAATGATGTCCTTATGGTGTTATACCACCTATAATCCTGTTTGTCATTGTCTTAAAACTAACCCATATGCAATATTTGTTTTTCTCTTTCTGATTTATTTTGTATGACAGACTCTAGGTCCATTCACGTCACTACAAATGACCCAATTTCATTTCTCTTTATGGCTAACATTCCATTGTATACATATACCACATCTTCTTTATCCATTAATCTGTCAATAAACATATAGGTTGCTTCTATGTCCTGGCTATTGTAAATAGTGCTGCAGTGATCATTGAGTTACACGTGTCTTTTTGAATTATGGTTTTCTCAGGATATATGCCCAGGAGTGGGATTGCTAGGTCATATGGTAGTTCTAGAACCTCCAACCTGTTCTCCATAGTGGCTGTATCAATTTACATTCCCACCAACAGTGCAAGAGGGTTCCCTTTTTTTCCAATTTATTGTTTGTAGATTTCTTGAGAGTGGCCATTTTAATTGGTGTGGGATGATATGTCATTGTAGTTTTGATATGCATTTCTCTGATAATGAGTGATGTTGAGTGTATTTTCATTTGTTTGTTAGCTATCTTATGTCTTCTTTGGAGAAATGTCTCTTTATATCTTCTGCCTATTTTTTGATTGGGTTTGTATTTTTTTGATATTGAGCTGCATGAGCTGCTTGTATATTTTGGAGATTCTTTTTCAGTTGCTCCATTTGCAAATATTTTTTCCCATTCTGAGGGTTGTCTTTTCGTCTTGTTTTTGGTTTACTAAATATCATATGTTAATGCATATATATGGAATCGAGAAAATGGTACTGATGAAACCATTTGCAGGGCAGGAGTAGAGATGCAGACATACAGAATGGACATGTGGAAGTGGGGAAGAAGAGGGTGGGGAGACTTCGGGGAGAGTAGCATTGACCTATATACACTAGTATGTGTAAAACATATAGCTAGTGGGAACCTGCGGTATAAAGCACAGGGAGCTCAGCTCTATACTGTGTGATGACCCAAGAAGTGTGGGGCGGGGGTGAAGGAGGGGATATATATATATGCATATAGTAAATTCACTTTGTTGTACAACAGAAAATAACACAACCTTGTGAAGCAATTATACCCCAATTTTTAAAAAAGAATACAAAAAATAAAAATAAATTAAAAAAAAAACTAGCCCATGTATTACAAACTTGGGAAATGAAAGCAACTTTAGAAAATATAAAGTATTCCTTTTTGTACCTTTAAGATGGTACAAATTGTGTGAGGATAACTCTAATGTAGTACATTGGGCATTCTGCATTTGAAACAGAAGAGAGAGACAACCATGAAATAATCCGCAATCAGAAGAATTCTAATATGTCACTCTAATTTGACAGTTCTGCTCTGCTCAAGTTTTAAAATACACATGTTTAAAGAATTACACAGTATTTGCAGTGGAATATATTCTTGGGAGGCCAGCCCACAGTGTGGTGTCATGGTTAAGACTACTTGAAGCAATCTTTTTCAGTTCTGACAAACTCCCATGGACCAAGGATCACCAAAACCCCGAATTTACCCTGTTCTAAGGTGCTGGAAAAGACTCTTGAGAGTCCCTTGGACTGCAAGGAGATCCAACCAGTCCATTCTAAAGGAGATCAATCCTGGGTGTTCATTGGAAGGACTGATGCTAAAGCTGAAACTCCAATACTTCGGCCACCTCATGCGACGAGCTGACTCACTGGAAAAGAGTCTGATGCTAGGAGGGATTGGGGGTGGGAGGAGACGGGGACGACAGAGAATGAGATGGCTGGATGGCATCACCGACTCGATGGACATGAGTTTGAGTGATCTCCGGGAGTTGGTGATGGACAGGGAGGCCTGGCGTGCTGTGATTCATGGGGTCACAAAGAGTTGGACATGACTGAGCGACAACTGAACTGAACTGAAGGGAAGTTACGGAGAAGGCAATGGCACCCCACTCCAGTACTCTTGCCTGGAAAATCCCATGGATGGAGAAGCCAGGTAGGCTACAGTCCATGGGGTTGCTAAGAGTCGGACACGACTGAGCGACTTAAGAGTCGGACACGACTGAGCGACTTTCACTTTTCACTTTCATGAATTGGAGAAGGAAATGGCAACCCACTCCAGTGTTCTTGCCTGGAGAATCCCAGGGACAGTGGAGCCTGGTGGCTGCCGTTTATGGGGTCGCACAGAGTCAGACACGACTGAAGTGACTCAGCAGCAGCAGCAAGGGAAGTTAGGCTCATGACCAGAGCATTGTATTACCAGGCTGCATGTAGCCCATCCCTTGCAAATTTTGAAGACTGAAAACAGGAAAGAATGCTCATGTGCCTTTAAATTGTTTTTCTATTTTAGGAGGCATGAGGAGAATAATATACAGGTGGTCTGTGTTAACAGTTAAGGACAGCAAAGCCAAGCCCTTACAGTATCCCTGGATGTGTTTGTTCCCATGGGATCAACATTGTTGATTAAAGCCATGTCAGCATTAGGTTTCTGGTGCCTTTAGACCTAACTTGCCGTTCTTGTGAGATGCTGTTGTTTCTTTAAACAACAGAATTTATCTTTCTATCCCCATACCTTTTGGTTTGCATGATACACCCTTCTCTGGGAGAGTTACCTTGGTGTCATAGAAAGGACAAGCTGCTCAGAGTTCACATTCATTCCAACTCGCTGCCTGCTCCCTGATGTTAGATGAGGAGCCGGACTTGGAATCCCGATTTCCTTTGTCTACACAACAGGTGCAGGGATTTGTCCCTCACAGGTTTTCATTGGGACTGAAATGAAGGAACGTATGCACAGGCTCATAAACAATGTGTTATTATCAGCACCACCACCACCTCTGTCTCTCTCCTTCCCTTCTGACCTCACAATTCACTCTGGCCTTTTCCTGCTAAAAGACAGAAGGTAGATTTTTCAGAATTATATTTATGGTCCCACGTTTTCCCACTGCCCTTGCAAAAGAACCGAAAAAAAATAGAAGAATAAATAAACAGAAGCAGTAGAAAGAAAGCGTAGACTCTGTAGGCCTTCTGTTGGTCCATTGCTTCTATATAGTGTTTTCATTGAGTGTCAGCATTAATATTCCAGTATTGTCAGGATGAATTCCAGCCTTCCCTTGGGTATTGCAGTGTTTCTTTCTAAATTGGTTTTAGAGTAATATATAATTTGCCTCCATAAGAGTATCCAAAACAGTGTTCTCTATTCAAACTAAAAATGATACCCGTGGGCCATCTGGCCCCTTGAGTTTTTCAGCTGGTGTATATGTGACGCCAGAATTCTGAGGCGAAATATAAGGGAAAAATAGTCAACTGTCTGGTTTTAAGACCAACACAATGTCCCTGATACATTTTGAAAACATGTGGAGAATTGCCTCACCTTTTATCTCTTCATCCAGATGTTTGATTTAATGTAGACATTCACTAGCTTAGGAGTCTGGTATCAGCTCCAAAGGATTTTCATCTTACGCCATGAATCCACCATTTTAATCCTCTCTAGGTGAACAGTTTGTCTAACTTCAAAAATAGTCACAAAGGCCACCAGTCCTGACCTGGGCCTTTGAGCAATTTTGAGATGCACCAAGCTTTGTTTGCACTGAAAAAAAAAAAGCCTCTTTGAGCATGTATTTCATGTCTTTATGTAGGGCAATTCAATATTCAGTCCTTTCTTGGAAGCGTTAACATTCTTTTGATATGAATCAGTCCCCCAGGCTGCCCAAATGGCCAAAGAATACCTCCAGTATACATTTAGTCTTTCAGCTGATGTGTTTTGAGTATATTTTGCTTACTTTTTATTGGAGTATAATTCCTTTACAGTGTCGTGTTTCTGCTGTACAACAGCATGAATCAGCTATATGTGTATATATATCCCCTCCCTCTTAAAACTCCCTCCCACCCCATGCCCCTCCCACCATCTAGGTTACCATAGAGCCCCAAGTTGAGCTCCCTGCCACACAGCAGCTTCCCACTAGCTACACATGGTCGTGTACATGTCAATGCAAGTCTCTCAATTCATCCCACCCTCTTCTTCCCCCACCCCTCTGCCATGACATACATATTTTTAATTGCAGTTATTACTACTTTCACTTTGTAAGATCTTTTATGAGTCACAGGAAGTTTTTCTGAATATCTCCTATTATCAAGAAAATTCAGTGATAGCTGAACTTCCAGTTTACAGAGAGTTGAATTTGAAATTCAGAACATTTTTTGCATTGAAATCCTGTGGTCTTGGAAGGGAAGCTCAAGCCCCCCTACAAAAGCCAGCATGTGAATTTAACATAGTTCCTTTACTCTGAGACACTGCAGAGCCCTCAATAGGCTCAGACACCAGGAGCGGGCAGAGTGCCCTGTGTTTTCCAGGGTCATTTGGCCATGGGAGCCTCCTGCCAGGAGAGCTCCTCACAGGCCTGGCATTCTGTGGAACACACTTCAGAAAATGGTACGCCTTATCTTCTCCAATTAGGCTTGTTCTCATTCCTAAGAATCTATTCAGTTCAGTTCAGTCGCTCAGTCGTGACCGACTCTGTGCAACCCCATGAATCACAGCACACCAGGCCTCCCTGTCCATCACCAACTCCCGGAGTTCACTCAAACTCATGCCATCGAGTTAGGTTGGTAAAAAAGTAATTGCAGTTTTGGACCACAATTTTTAAATTTCATACCGTGAATTTTAAACCATTATAACTAGGCTCCAACACATCTTTATTAATCAAAATAGGAACCATTACAATCAACACATTTTTGCCAAAAAGAAATAAGCTTTTTTATTCCTGTAGCATGCTTCAGGATTCTACAAACTCTTGGAAAGCATTTTCTGCATCCTACTGCTTGTGGAAGCATTTTCCCTGCAAAAAATTGTCGAGCTGCTTGAGGATGTGGAGGTCGATTGGTGAGCAGTCAGGTGAATATGGCAAACGAGGCAAAACCTTGTAGCCCAGTTCATTCAACTTTTGAAGTGCTGGTTGTGCAACGTGTAATCAGGTAGTGTTACGGAGAGGACGACAGAATGGGCCCATTCTGTTGACCAGTGCTGGCCGAGGCATTGCAGTTTTCAGTGCATCTCACAATTTGCTGAGCATACTTCTCAGATACAATAGTTTCACCAGGATTCAGAAAGCTGTAGTGGATCAAGTGGGCAGCAGACAACCGGTGACCATGAGCTTTTCTTGGTGCAAGTTTGGCTTTGGAAAGTGCTTTGGAGCTTCTTCTCAGTCCAGTCACTGAGCTGGTCATTGCTGGTTGTCATATAAAATTCACTTATTGCATGTCACAATCCCATCGAGAAATGGTTCATTATTGTTGCATGGAATAAAAGAAGATAACACTTAAAAATAACAGTTTTTTTAATTTTTAGTCAGCTATGAGGCACCCACTTATTGAGCTTTTTCACCTTTCCAATTTGCTTCAAATGGCAAACAACCATAGAATGGTCAACGTTGAGTTCTTGGGCAACTTTTCATGCAGTTGTGAGAGGATCAGCTTCAGTGATCCTCTCAATTGGTCATTGTTAACTTCCGATGGTCAGCCACCATACTCCTCATCCTCAATGCTCTCGTTTCCTTTGCAAAACTTCTTGAATGACCACTGCACTCTACATTCATTAGCAGTTTCTGGGCCAGATGCATTGTTGATGTTTTGAGTTGTCTCTGCTGCTTTATGACCATTTTGAACTCAAAAAATCACTCAGCTTTGCTTTTTGTCTAACATCATTTCTGTAGTCTAAAAGAAATATAAATTAAACAGCAAGTAATATGTCATTAGCAAAAAATATAAATGAGAAATGTGCATTAAAATGATGTATAGCAGAACCACATTTATTTAAGAATGTGTTTCAATATCAAATGACAAAGTTCAACAGTTGTAAAACTGAAATTACTTTTGCCCCAACCTAATGCACTAAATTCAGCTTGTGATATTTTCAGTTTTAAATGACAGGTAGATGAAAATTAAAAAAGACTAGATCAGAAGTGGAATTAGTGTTCCCAAGAAAAGTCAGTGTGTATTATACCTCATTGGGCTTTCCTGGTGGCTGAGATGGTAAAGAATCTGCCTCCAATAGACCTGGGTTCGATCCCTGGGTTGAGAAGATCCCCTGGAGGAGAGCATGGCAACCCATTCCAGTATTCTTGCGTGGAGAATCCCCATGAACAGAGGAACCTGGTGGGCTACAGTCCATAGGGTCACAAAGAGTCAGACGCAACTGAACGACTAAGCACACAGCATACACTCCCATTATACCTACCAGCAAACCCAAGACCTACTCTGCATTCTCGACTCACTATGGTGGCATCTGATTCCTAGTCACCTCTCTAATGGGACATGCCTCATCCACTTCTGAACAAGAAGCTGCCCAAGCTCCACCTTCTAGGCAGTTGAAAACTTGGGGGAAGAGAATAGGCCTAAGTAGGAAAAACATGTGTGTTATGAGTCTAGGAGTGCAGTTTCCTGCAGTGCAGAAGACCCAGGTTCTAGCCTTGGTTTGGGAAGATCTTCTGGAGAAGGAAATGGACACTCCAGTATTCTTGCCTGGAGAATTCCATGGACCAGAGGAGCCTGGAGGGCTACAGTCCATGGGGTCACAAAGAGTCAGACACAACTGAGTGGCTAACACTTTCATGAGTCTAGGAGTTTTGAGGCTTAAAACAACAAATTCAGCTTTTTTCTCCTCCACTCTTCTTTTTGGAAGATTTATTTGTTTTTGGCTGTGCTGGTATTCACTGCAGCGCATGGGCTTCCTCTAGTTCCAGTGAGTAGGGGCTACTTTTCATTGTGGTGCCCTGGCTTCTCATTGCAGTGGCTTCTCTTGTTGCAGAGCACAGGCTCTAGGCACAGGGGCTTCAATAGTTGTGGTTCTCGGGCTCCAGAGCACTGGCTCAGTAGTTACGGCACACAGGCTTAGCTTCTCCTTGGAATACATAATCTTCCTGGACTGGGAATCAAACCCAAGTCTCCTGCATTGACAGGCGGATTCTTAACCAGTGGACCACCAGGGAAGCTCCCTCTCCTCCACCTTTATCTCCAGTGAGTGAAGGGGAAGTCCATGCTGTCGGGCTGACAAGAGGGAGAATGGGTTGTTTCAGGGGCCACTAGATCCCAAGGCTGCAGTGATCGTCCTTAAAAGCCACCAAAAGAAACAGATAGACTCAAGATCACTTGGAAACTATCCTCTTCTATATATTATTCACTCAGTCTAGACATCTAGGTCGTAGAATGGAGACAGGTAGGTCAGAAAGATTTTGATGCATTCTTTGTGAAACTGTCAGATTTATTTTAGAAATCTGGGAGGGATCTCATTCTATAGTTTTACAGTATGAAGTGTTTATTTTGTTTAAATAGCATTAAAAGCCATGACCACCACTAAACCGTAGCTAATTCTCACCTCTCTATAAAGAACATGTTTGTGGTCTTTGGGATTTTTAACTATGCTTATTTTTCTTTAACTTGCAACTCTCAAATTCTATAATCTTCAGTGTGTGAAGCTTAGACTAGTTCTGAAATATGTAGGGAACGTCAAAGTCTTGATGCCCGTGGGTGGTGTGTGGGGGAAACGAGGATCCCTCTTTCCTGTGCTTTCTTGGTTGAATGTGGGCCGTGAAAGGTTCCAAACTGGAAGAAGAGAGATGACAGAATGCAGGAAATTGTGGTCAGCAGGCTAGGGGACAGCATTTTATAGTCCTCTTCCATCACTAAGTATCAGCAAACTTAAGTGCAGGGGAAGAAGAGCGCCAGAGTCAACCACACTGATCAGTTTAATGAAAGTGAGATTCCTGAGCCCTTTCTTTTTCTCCAGTTTAATTGCGATACAATTGGCATATAACACCATATGAGTTTTAGGAATACAACATAAGGATTTGATACATGTGCTGCACAATAAGTTTAGTTAACATCTATCACCTCACATACTTACACACTGGCTTTTGTGTGTATGTGTGATAAGAACTTCAGGATCTGCTCTGTCAATAACTTTCAAAGATACCACAAGCTTGGTTTTCCAGATCACTGCAATGAATCAAATATCACAATAAAGAAAGTCACATGAATTTTTTTATTCCCCAGTGCATATAAAAATGATGTGTACAGTGTCCTGTAGCCTGTTAAGTGTGCAATAGCATCATGTCTAAAAAACAGTGTGTGTGCATGCTAAGTCGCTTCAGTCATATCCAACTCTTTGTGACCCCATGGACTGTAGCCCACCAGGCTCCTCTGCCCATGAGATTCTCCAGGCAGGAATACTGGAGTGGGATGTTATGTCCTTCTCCAGGGGATCTTCCCAACCCAGGGATTGAACCCATGTCTCTTAGATCTGCAGCTTTGGCAGGTGGGTTCTTTACCACTAGTGCCACCTCTGGTGCTAATTTAAAAATGCTTTATTGCTAAAATATGCTAACCATCATCTGAGCCTTCAGCATGTTGTAATCTTTTTTCAGTGGTAATAGCAAAGATCTGATCACAGTTCAGCGTAACAAATATAATAATAATGAGAAAGTTTGAAGTATTATGAGAATTACCAAAATGGGACACAGAAACATGAAGTGAGCAAAGGCTATTGGAAAAACTGTGTCAATAGATTTGCTCAGAATAGGGTTCCACAAACCTTCAATTTAAGAAAAAACAATATCATCAAAACACAATAAAATGAGGCATGCCTATATGGTGCTATTAACTATAGTCAGCTTGCTATACATGTGCACTCCAGGGACTTACTCGTCTTACAAATGAAAGTGTGTCCCTTTTGACCATTTTCACCTATGTTTCCATTTCTTAAACTCAGAGTTGCTTTCCATTGAGTAGTGTGGGGTTCCTAGTGGAAAGTACTTGTGGCTTATGTTGCAGAGACTGTCCCACAAAGTGGGAATTCACTGTTGCAAGAGACCTTCTATTATTGATGTTAGCTGACCTCTGACGATGGAATTAATAATTAGAGTTAGGTGGTCTCTTTCATCCTGTTTCTCATTTTCTCCATTTGAAAATGACCCTCAGGGACTTGACTGTGATAATATGAAAACAAACGGCAGCGTCATCATCGTCATTTAGTCACTCAGTCGTGTCTGACTCTGTGACCACCAGGCTCCTCTGTCCATGGGATTTTCCAGGCAAGAGCAGTATAAGAAAATGTTAAAGTGCATGGAGCCCTTAAGATGGGACTGTAACATGTTCCCTGGCAAGTCTCCCACTTACAAAGTAGCAAACTACTCTTAAGTAGAAGCCTTTCCCTGGCATAGCCCCTAAAATTCACCAACAGGTCTGTGGCAGTAGAGGTCCTGCTCCCAAGATCAGTGATTGAATAAAAATGGCAGCACTCCCAGCCTTACGGCCCTTACATACCACCACCTTACCCCACCCCCACCCCCTGCCACCTCCAAAAAAGAAAATAGATTAAATTAATAGATTGCATTTATCAGTACATCCTGTCCGTTGGCACAAATCGTTGAGAATTAAGCAAGCCAAAGAATATTAAGAATATAAATCACTTTTTCTCTTATTCCTATTTTTTGGGGGCTAAGGGGATGGCTCAGGAGGTAAAGAATGACTGTAATGCAGGAGACTGGGGTTAGATCTCTGGGTCAGGAAGATCCCCTGGAGGAGGGAATGGCAACCCACTCCAGTATTCTTGCCTGGAGAATCCCATAGACGGAGGAGCCTGATGGGCTACAGTCCATGGGGTCACAAAGAGTTGTACACAGCTGAGTGACTAACACTTTCACTTTCAAGGGTTTGGATATTATCAGAACCTTAAATCAATCCCAATTTATGTTAAGTTAAAAAGAAAGGCATTCTGATTTTTTTTTTCTTCTCACAGATTGTTTTACAGCATTCATACATGTATTCGTTGTAACTCCTCCTGTGTAACTGAAAATCAAATGTCATGTCTAGGGTTGAGGTCTTTAGAATCAGGCTGACTTGTTTATTTATTTTTAATGGGAGGATGATCACTTTACAGTGTTGTGTTGGTTTCTGCCATACGTCAACATGAATCAGCCACAGGTACACATACATTCCTCCAGTCTTAAACCTCCCTCCCATCTCCTACCGCATCCCACCTCTGTAGACTGTCAGAGCACCAAGCTGAGCGCCCTGCATTATACACAACTTCCCGTTAGCCAAGTATTTGATATGTGGCAATGTATATATTTCAGTGCTACACTCTCAAACTGTCCCACCCTCTCCTGCCCCTGCTGTGTCCATAAATCTGTTCTCTACATCTGAGTCTCTATTCCTGCCCTGCAGATAGGATCATCAGTACCATTTTTCTAAATTCCATATATCTCTATTAATATATGATGCTTGTTTTTCTCTTTCTGACTTACTTCACTCTGTATAACAGACTAGGTTCATCCACCTCACTGGAACTGACTCAAATTTATTCCTTTTTATGGCTGAGTAGTATTCTATTGTATATATCAGTCCTGGGTGTTCATTGGAAGGACTGATGCTAAAGCTGAAACTCCAATACTTTGGCCACCTCATGCGACGAGTTGACTCACTGGAAAAGAGTCTGATGCTGGGAGGGATTGGGGGCAGGAGGAGAAGGGGATGACAGAGAATGAGATGGCTGGATGGCATCACTGACTCGATGGAGATGAGTTTGAGTGAACTCCGGGAGTTGGTGATGGACAGGGAGGCCTGGCGTGCTGTGATTCATGGGGTTGCAAAGAGTCAGACACGACTGAGTGACTGAACTGAACTGAACCACAACTTCCATTCATCTGTCAAGGGTCTAGGTCACTTCCCTGTCCTGGGTATTGTAAATAATACTGCAGTGAACATTGGGATGCATGTGTCTTTTTCAATTCTGGTTTTTTCAGGATATATGCCCAGTAGTGGGATTGCTGGGTCATATGAGTTTTATTCCTAATTTTTAAATAAATCTCCATATTGTTCTCCATAGTGGCTGTATCAGTTTACATTCCCACCAACAGTGCAAGAGGGTTCCCTTTCCTCCATATCCTCTCCAGAATTTATTGTTTGTAGTTTGTATGATGACCATTCTGGCTGGTGTGAGGTGACAGCTCATTGTAGTTTTGATTTCTTATTGTTGTTCAGTCGCTAAGTCATGTTTGACTCTGCAACCCCACGGACTGCAGCACACCAGGCTTCCCTGTCCTTCACTATCTCCCAGAGGTTGCTCAAACTCACGTCCATTGAGTTGGTGATGCCATCCAACCGTCTCATCCTCTGTCGGCCCCTTCTCCTCCCACCTTCAATCTTTCCCAGCATCAGGGTATTTTCCAATGAGTCAGCTCTTTGCATCAGGTGGTCAAAGTATTGGAGCTTCAGCATCAGTCCTTCCAGTGATATTCAGGGTTGATTTCCTTTAGGATTGACTGTTTTGATCTCCTTGCTGTCCAAGGGATTCTCAAGAGTCTTCTCTAGCACCACAGTTCAAAAGCATCAATTCTTTGATTTGCATTTCTCTAATAAGTGATGTTGAGCATTTTTTCATGTGTTTATTAGCCATCTGTATGTCTTTGGAGAAATGTCTGTTTAGGTCTTCTGCCCATTTTTTGCTTGAGTTTGTTTTTCTGATATTGAGCTGCCTGAGCTGCTTATATATTTTAGAGATTAATCCTTTGTCAGTTGCTTCATTTGCAATTATTTTCTCCCAGTCTGAGGGTTGTCTTTTTATCTTGTTTGTGGTTTCCTTTGCTGTACGAAAGTTTTTAATTAAGTCCCATTTATTTATTTTTGTTTTTATTTCCATTACTCTAGGAGATGGGTCATAAAGGATCTTGCTGTGATTTATATCAAAGAGTGTTCTGCCTGTTTTTTCCTCTTAGAATTTTATAGTTTCTGGTCTTACATTTAGGTCATTAATCCATTTTGAGTTTATCTTTGTGTGTGGTGTTAGTGTTCTAATTTCATTATTTTACACATAGCTGTCCAGCTTTCCCAGCACTACTTATTGAAGAGATTATCTTTTCTCCATTGTATATTCTTGCCTCCTTTGTCAAAGATAAGGTGCCCATGGGTGTGTGGGTTATCTCTAGGCTTTCTACCTTGTTCCATTGGTCTATATTTCTGTTTTTGTGCCAACACGATGTGATCTTGATGACTAACTTTGTAGGATAGTCTAAGTCAGGAAGGTTGATTCCTCCAGCTCCATTCTTCTTCCTCAAGATTACTTCTGCTATTTGGGGTCTTTTGTGTTTCCATACGAATTGTGAAAATTTTTGTTCTAGTTCTGTGAAAAATGCCACTAGGTAATTTGACAGGGACTGCACTGAATCTATAGATTGCTTTGGGTAGTATGATCACTTTCATAATATTGACAGAATCAGCCTGGTGTTGAATCCCAGGTCTGCACTTCTTAGTTTCAGTGTTTGGGCAAGAATGCCTCTAATCCTGTTTCCTCATCTGTAAAACAGAGATAACAGCAGCACCCTCCTCCTGGGGTTATTGTGAGGATTCAGCGAGAGGACACCCGTCCATGTCTGCTCATGGACACATGGCACATGGTGTTCAGTCCCTCTTAGCTGCTGAGGAGGGAGAGCACAGCTGCAGTTATGGTGGTGATTGTGTCCTTTCTTACCAGACCCTGTGTGAGGATTTGGTTTATAACATATATTTGCTGCTGCAGTGTCCCACACCTGAGGGAAAAATCCAAGCCTGTATAAAACACATTTCTGTCCTGGCAGTTCAAGAGCAGGTTGGAAAAGAATTTCCAGACAGAGCATTTCAGAAGGGAGTGAGTTTATTAAGAGCAGGGAGCAGAGGTAATGAAGGCGCTGCAAACACAGTGGGCTGACCTCCTGACACCCCAGAGAGAGCCGACAGGATGCTCTTAGAATAGCGGGCTGGCTCAAGGAAGAGCAGAGGCTTTTTGTGGGTTAAGAGTCAATTTTTATAGCCTCAAGACAAAGGAAATTCCTGCTGGAAGGGTAGTATTAGGTGATTGGGTGCTGTAGAGCAAGTACAGGGGTGGGCATTTTTGCCTCATTTGGGATCAGGAAGCTTGCTGGTGATGATCAGGATGGACGGGAGCTTTTGGCAACAGTTACAAAGGGGCTCAGTCAGCTTCAGAGGTGGCCTTGGTTCTGGACTCTGTGTCTCTGGCTTTGGTGCAAAGCCTCGCACTTGTGGCCTTGGGATAGGACTCCACAATTTCTACATTTATAGAGTGCCTACCCTGAATTGGACACAACTGAACGACTGAACTAACTACCCTGTGTTAGTTAATGGCCCTGCTCCCTAAGATCTCAGAGTTTCAAAAGGGTTCAGTCCTCAGTCGTGTCTCTTTGTGACCCCATGGACTGCAGAACACCAGGCTTCCCTGTCCATCACCAACCCCCAGAGCTTCCTTAAACTCATGTCCATCAAGTCGGTGATGCCATCTAACCATCTTATCCTGTCATCCCCTTCTCCTGCCTTCAATCTTTCCCAGCATCAAGGTCTTTTCCAATGAATCAGTTCTTCGCATCAGGTGGCCAAAGGATTGGAGTTTCAGCATCAATCCTTCCAATGAATGTTCAGGACTGATTTCCTTTAGGATGGACTGGTTGGATCTCCTTACAGTCCAAGGGATTCTCAAGAGTCTCCTCCAACATCACAGTTCAAAAACATCAATTCTTCAACACTCAGCTTTCTTATGGTTCAACTCTCACATCCATACATGACTACTGGTAAAACCATAGCTTTGACTAGATGAACCTTTGTCCATAAAGTAATGTCTCTGCTTTTTAATATGCTGCCTAGGTTTGTTACAGCTTTTCTTCCAAGGAGCAACGGTCTTTTAAATTTCATGGCTGCAGTTACCACCTGCAGTGATTTTGGAGCCCAAGAAAATAAAGTCTCACTGTTTCCATTGTTTCCTCATCTATTTATTTGCCATGAAGTGATGGGACCGGATGCCATAATCTTCGTTTTTTGAATGTTGAGGTTTTTTTTATTTATTTGTTTTAATTGGAGACTAATTATTTTACAATACTGTGGTAGTTTTTGCCACGCATTGACATGAATCAGCCATGGGTGTACATGTGTTTTCTGAATGTTGAGTCTTAAGCCAAGTTTTTCACTCTCCTCTTTCACTTTCATCAAGAGGCTTTTAGTTCCTCTTCGCTTTCTGCCATAAGGGAGGTGTCATCTGCATATCTGAGGTTATTGATATTTCTTCCCTGCAATCTTGATTCCAGCTTGTGCTTCATTCTGTCTGGCATTTCGTATATAAGTTAAATAAGCAGGGTGAGAACATACAGCCTAGACATACTCCTTTCCCAATTTGGAACCAGTCCATTGTTCCATGTCCAGTTCTAACTGTTGCTTCTTGACCTGCAAACAGATTTCTTAAAGGGACGTAGTAAACTGTTATTGTTGTTTAGTTACCAAGTCATGTCTGACTCTTTGAGAGCCCATGGACTACAGCACGCCAGATCTCCCTACCTCTTACCAGCTTCCAGAGTTTGCCCAAGTTTATGTCCATTGAATCAGTGATGCAGTCCAACCATCTCATCTTCTTTCACCCTCTTCTTCTGCCTTCAATCTTTCCCAGCATCAGGGTCTTTTCCAATGAGTCAGCTGTTCTCATCAGGTGGCCAAAGTATTGGCGCTTCAGCTTCAGCATCGGTTCTTCCAATGAATATTCAGGACTGATTTCCTTTAGGATTGACTAATGTTTGATCTCCTTGCTGTCCAAGGGACTCTCAGGAGTCCTCTCCAGCACCACAGTTCAAAAGCATCAATTCTTCAGCACTCTACATTCTTTGTGGCCCAGCTCTCACATCCATACATGACTACTGGAAAGAATACAGCCTTTGACTAAATGGCCCTTTGTTGGCAAAATGATGTCTTTGCTTTTTAACACACTGTCTAGATTTGTCATAGCTTTCCTGCCAAGAAGCAACCGTCAACCATCTTCTAATTTCATGGCTACAGTCACTGTCCACAGTGATTTTAGAACCCAAGAGGAAATCTGTCACTGCTTCCTTTCCCCTTCCATTTACCATGAAGTGATGGGACCAGAAGCCATGATCTTAGTTTTTTTAATATCGAGTTTCAGATGTAACAGACAGTTGCAGTCAAATCCTGTCCATGCGGCTGTGCCAGCCCCCAGCAGGGCGGGAACACCCAGGGCAGGGGATTGAGTTTGAATGTTGAGTTTGTGTGAAAACACGTGGTCCTCTTGGAGGCGCGACAATTCATTAATGCACTTTGGAAAGATGAGATCAGGCATTAGACAGGCATCTGCCATAAGCAACGAAAACTCATTTTTATCAACTGACTTGTCCCTTTGAAAAAGATTTTCAGAAGGGTTAAAATTTGGTAAGTGAAAAGGGTCTTAAATTTGGTAAGTGCCCCTTTTCAGAGGCATCACGAGTTAGTGAAGGGTTTACAGTAGCTTCCACTTAGAGCTTTTATTTTTGAAGAGTGGAGAGGAGTTGAAATCTAGCAAACCTCCCTCCTGCACACCCTCTCCCTACATCTCTGCTGAGTGACACCACAGAGATGATTCATGCTCCCCTTCTGCCCAGACAGGCCAGCCCCTCTGGCGAAGGTGTGAGAGGACTGCCATCCAGCCTCTGTGGGCTGTGGTTCTGTGTGAACAGGTGACCACAGGGCGTGCATGCTGCAGAGAACCTGGAACTTTATGAGAAAGCAAGTCCTGACTTACTGAGCTGGGGCCCAACCTCCTTTCTCAGTCTTTCACTGAGCTGCTGACCCTCATGGACTCGGGGCGATGCATGACTTTAAACCTTAGTAGATGCAGTGGAATGCTCTGCTACCTTTAAAAATCTGGTTCTTGAAGACCATTTAATGGCATGCAAAAACCATTCATGATTTAATGTTGCATGAAAAAGCAACTCGTGAAACTGCACATAAAGTATCATTCTAATTTTGTTTTTATAAATATTCATATAGCTTATAAAAGTAATCATGGATATATACAAATGTAAAATAAACCAAAATGTAGCAGTAGCTGTATCCCAGCAGTAGAATTTTTTAATTTATGTATTTTCAAAAATTTCTGCATAGGCCCTTGTTACATGTAGAGAGAAATATTAATTTCATGACTTTTAGTTAGCTGGAATTAGCCCTAAAGAGGCTCTCTGTTTTATCCAGTTGCCATGTCAGCCCTGGACTAGATAGGCATTTTAGCAGGATGCCTAATACTTAATTTCTAAATGCTGAAGACCTGTGATTAAGCAGTGTTTGTTTCTGTAAATGTGTGTGTGCTAAGTTGCTTCAATGGTGTCTGACTCTTTGCGACTCTATGAACTGTAGCTCATCAGGATCCTCTGTCCATGGGATTCTCCAGGCAAAAATACTGGAGTGGGTTGCCATGCCCTCCTCCAGAGGATCTTCCTGACCCAGGGATTGAACTCACATCTCTTAGGTCTCCTGCATTGGCAGGCAGGTTTTTTACCACTAGCGCCCCCTGGGAAGTCCATTCTGTAAATATAATCTATCAAGATGAAATTTCTGACTTTACTTGAGAGACTAACTATGTAGAGCTAAGGAGATGTCAATGAATTCTGTGAACATGCCCAGAATATTTTCAGTTATTTTTGCCTCAAGACGTGGGTGAAGCAAGTTGTAGATGAAGCCTACCCTGGCTCTTAAAAAAACAAGACACAGAAGCAAAATACAGCTAAAGGAGAAATGTGGCTTCTTTCTGGAGACCTTGAACAGACACATATTGTAAAACACTTTCCTTTGTCTTTTGGTCCAAAGGGCATCACCTGCATTGGTTCAGCATTTGTTCACCCAGGTCTGCCTGTGGGAAAGAAGACAGAATTGGCTCTGGCCATCTTACCTTTATCTTACCCTTTGGGGCAAATCCCCTTATCTTAGGGACCTTCCAGGCAGCTTGAGCACCTGCTATGTCCTGAGCCCTAGAGATGCAGTCAAACGAGAGCAGAGCCCTCAAGGAACTCAGCCGGCCGGGGAGTTGGACCTATAAAAAGAGAATCCTAATAAATGCCACAGTCAGTGGTGCTGTGCCCAGGGCACTTTGGAGGCACCCGGCTCAGGCCTGGGGGGCTGGGGAGGGTGATTCAGGATAGGCTCCCAGAAGATATAATGGCCCAGGTGATTCCTCAAGGATGAGCAGTAAACTCCCCAGGCAAAGGGAGAGGTAGGAAAAGGGCATATTGCCAGAATAAAGCCATCTGATAACAGACAAAAACCTTAGCCATTTAGGATGTTTTGGGGTGATTGTTGCCGTGGTGAAAGCCGGGCCCTGGGCGTTGCACCTCTGTGCACTGACTGGCTGTTGGAATGATGAGACCTGCAGTCCAGCCTTTGGTAAAATGCTGTTGTTTAAACATGGGATCAACTGTACATACATTCCTAAACTGAATCCGTCATTGGTTGGGTAAAGACAGCAGCTTCTAATCGGAGAATCCTGGAGCTCCCAGGTGGAGAAGGAGCTAAAGCACACCAGGACCAGACCCCCTTCTTAGTGCCATCACCTCAGCGGCAGTGACGGTGCAGAGGCAGGCAGCCCAGACAGGTGATCCAGGCAGAGGCTCCTCTTCACACCCCGAGTTTCTTGGCCCCACCGGGGGCTTCCTTGCGCAGACAGAGCCCTCTTTTCCTCATATGTTGTTTGCACCCTCTTCAAGTGGGGATGGCCTCTGCTGACCTCAGGAATTGCCTCCGCTGGCTCCTGGGAGCCAAATACTCAGGTCCTATAGCTTTCTGAGACTATGGACTACAATTATTAGTTCCTTCCATTTTAGTCACTAAAATGCAATGGGACTTTTTAATGCTAATGGGAAGGTGCCATGGACAGATTAGAATGGGCCACGTGTACACAGCAGCCTCCCAGCCTGAGCCAGCAGGGCCCTCTCCCTTTATGGTGTCCCCTCTCCCCTCAGCACACTTCCTTTTCTGTCACTTTCACCAGATGACTCATGTCTGATGGACCTTGTTAGTCACTTTTCAGTAAAGAGTTAAACAAAATAAGCTCTCGAGTAAATGTTTAAGTGAACAAACAGCCACTATTTATACTATGTCTCCTTTCATAAAGGACTTAAGACAGTGTACATGAATGTACACTGTACAGGTATCTGTCTGAAAATAGATAACACATGGATCAGAAGTAGGGAAGATATACACTAAAAGGAAGATCAAGACCCAGGGGAAAGTTTTAACATCAACATAACAGGCCGCAGACTTCTACATAGTCTTTAGAAATGAGCCAAAGATTTGGCTCCAGGCTTCCTGGAAGTCAAGGTAAATAGGAAAACACAATCGTCATGTGCTTAATATTTGTTGATTATACCTCATCCTCTCAGAAAACAAAACTTCAATGAAACTGATGTCTGAAAGAAGTTTTTTTTAATTGAAGCATTGTTGATTTATGCTACTTCAGGTGTACAGCAAAGTGATTCAGTTACACAGATCAAACTTGTGTCTCCTGCAGTAGCAGGTGGATTCTTTACCACGGGGTGTGTGTGTGTGTGTCTGTGTCCTTTTTCAGTGTGTGTGTGTGTCCTTTTTCAGTGTGTGTGTGTGTCCTTTTTCAGTGTGTGTGTGTCCTTTTTCAGATTTTCTTCCATTATAAATTATTACAAGATATTCAATATAGTTCCCTGTGCTATATAGTGTAAGTCCTTGTTATTTATTTTATATATAGCAGTGTATATCTGTTAATCCCAAATTCCTAATTTATCCCCTCCAGTCCCCCTTTGGCAACCATATGTTTGTTTTCTATGTCTGTGAGTCTGTTTTGTAAACAAGTTCTTTGGATCATTTTGTTAGATTTCACATATAAGTGATATCATATGATAGTTGTCTTTGTCTGACTTCACTTCGTATGATCATCTCCAGGCCCATCCATCTTGCTGAAAATGGCATTATTCATTCAAAAATGAACTATTTCATTATTTTATGGCTAATAGTCCTGTGAGTGTGTGTGTGTACAAGTGCCACATCTTCATTCATTCATCAATGGACATTGGGTTGCTTCCATGTCTTGGCTACTGTAATAGCACTGCTTTGAACATTGGGGTGCATGTATCTGCAAATTAGAGTTCCTGTCTTTTCTGGATACATGCCCAAGAATGGGATTGCTGGATCATATGGTACTTCTATTTTAGGGTTGTTTTTTTTTTTTAAGGAAACTCCATATTGTTCTTCACAGCAGCAGCACCAATTTACATTCCCACTAACAGTGTGGAAGGGTTCCTTTTTCTCCACACCCTGTCCGGCATTTATTATTTGTGGACTTTTTGATGATAGCCATTCTGACCAGTGTGCAGTGGTACATCATTGTAGTTTAGATTTGCATTTCTCTGTTAGCGATGCTGAGCATCTTTTAATGTGCCTGTTGACCATGTGTATATCATCTTTGGAGAAATGTATATTTAAGTCTTCTGCCCATTTTTTTATTGGGTTCTTGGTGTGTATTTTGGAAATTAATGCCTTGTTGGTTGCATCATTTGCAAATATTTTCCTCCCATTCTGTAGGTTGTCTTTTAGTCTTGTTTATGGTTTCATTTGCTATGCAAAGGCTTTTAAGTTTAATTAGGTTCAGTTTATTTTTGCTTTTGTTTCCATTATTCTAGGAGATGAATCCAAAAAATATATGTTGCTGTAATTCATGTCAAAAACTATTTTGCCTATATTTTCCAATAGGAGTTTTATAGTATCTAGGAGTTTAAGTATACTAGTCTTACATTTAGGTCTGTAATCCATTTTTAGTTCATTTTTGTATATGGTGTTAGAGAATGTTTTAATTTCATTTTTTTATATATAGCTGCCCAGTTTTCCCAGCACCACTTGTTAAAAAGACTGTCCTTTCTCCATTTTATATTCTCTTTTGTTGTAGATTAATTGACCATAAGTGTGTGGATTTCTGGATTCTATTCTGATGCATTAATCTGTCTATTTTTATACCAATACCACACTGTTTTGATTAGTGTAATTTTGTCATAGTCTGAAGTCAGGGAGTCTGATTCCTCTAGCTCTGTTCTTTCTCACAATTGTTTTGGCTGTTCGGGGTGTTTTGCGTTTCCATACAAATTTAAATTTTCCCAGTTCTGTGAAAAATGCCATTGGTAATTTGGTAAGTATTGCATTGAATCTATAGATTGCTTTGGGGGAGGAATGGTCATTTTAACAATATTGATTCTTCCAATCCAAGATCATGGTGTATCTTTCCATCTGTGTCATCTTTCATTTCTTTCATCAGCATCCTATAGTTTTCAGAGTACAGGTGTTTTGCCTCCTTAGGTTTATTCCTAGGTATTTTATTCTTTTTGATGTGATGGTGAAAGAACTTTTCCTCCCGGGTCTCCAAGTGGGGATATTGTGTGATGGTGTCTTCACCAACATTCATATGCCAAATCTCCAAAACATAAGATGGTTCCTCAGAGGGTCCCTCAGTGCAAGTGGAGGCAGAACACCAGCAGATTCATGAAAGCAATAAGGCAGGGCAGCCTAGTGGCACAAAAGTCTTATCTAAAGTCAGATCTGGGTTTGAATCCTGGCTTTTTCCCTTACTAGCTGTGTGAACTTGGCCAAGTTAATCTCACTAATCCTGAATTTCTCACACATAAAATGGAGATAAGTCCTCTACACAGTGGTTGTGAGGGTTAGATAATCCACATCAGGCATTTAGCTCATCTCTGGGATGTACTTGGCAAAGTCGTACGATAGTTGTTACTACTGCTTTATCATCTATATGAGAGGAAAATGTGGTTCAAGTTCACAGGTAGTCTGATTTGGTGCAGGGGTCAAAACTAGCACAGCTACAAAAGTGGACTGACTATGTGTCCATAAGTTAATGTCCATATAGAACATTTTCCAGCTAGGTTTGATAGAAATTGAACAGAAGAGTTGACTTTTTGCTCTGGACTTGGAGTCGAGGTATTGGGGTTTCAGGTTAAAGGAAGAACTGAGTATTCTAAAATTCAGCTGAGCAGATGCTAGAATTGACATCCAATAGAAAACTGAAGAGCTTAAATGAGACTTCTGACCAAATGGATGGCCAGCGCCACTGGTTCATGGGGGTGAGTCATGGAAACACCAAAAAACAGGGTCTGGATTTTGCCTGGAGAAGTTCCCAGCCTTCTCTGCCAAAGAACAAAGAGGCAGGTGATAGATATGAACGAGATTTTCTCTTATTTTTAATTCTCAAATGCAAAAGCTTGTTATTTTATGATTGTAAAATTATTCATTTTCATTTGAATGAAGTCCAAAACATACAAAGAAGTATTAAAAAAAAAACTGTCAACACTCAATGACAACTATTTAATAACATTTTAATATATATCCATTTTCTATGCACATAGATACCATCTGTTTGTATGTATACATAATTTTTACTGAGTCTTTTAATCAGTCTTTTAAATGCATCCATTTTCATCTTAAATGGTTGCCTAGTAGCCCCTGTGCAAATCTATGTAGTATATTTAATCAATTCCCTATTAAGGACATTTTTAACACTGTGATGAATATTCTTGCGAATATGCCATTGAACCCTTGAGCCCAAAAGATTTTCAAACCAGGAATTTCCAACACAGAAAAATCCTAGTGATGTGCTAATTAATATAAATTTACTTGGGTGGCCAGAATTTTTCCTAGGGGACAGACTACCTATAGTCTATGCAGCAGTTATTCTAACAGCAAATTGATGAGAGTGCCAGATGAGATGCAGGAGGTCGATGAGGGACACCTTTTGTCTGTATCCTGAGCCCCCTCTCCCTGACATCATTCAGGGAGCAATTCTTGGACACCTGTTAGAGGCCAGGCACCAAGGACTCAGCCCTCGTCATAACGAAGCAGCTTGGTAAATATCCGTGATGATTGACATTCAACTGCCAGTCCTGACTGCCTTAAGAAGTTCACAGTAAATACAGGCTGGCCTGCAGACCTCTCTAGTTTCCATAGAATAACAAGTTTTGCATCCTTGAATTATAATTATCTATCCTTAAAATATGGTGGCCCTCAAAATCCTAGAAGGTGGAGAAGGGGAAGGACTTTGGAGATTGTAATGTGCCCCCTGGGACAGGTGTACCCATTGAATTGAGATTCCGTGCCTTCACCCCAAAGACACTCCATTGGAGAGGAAGAGTTGCCTTTCATCCCTTATATCACCCCTCACCATGCAAGGGGCAGGGCCACCAGCTGAGAATCCCTGTGTTAACAGTTCATGTGAAATTATAGAGAACACCCTCTGCCTAGAGAGCACCTCCTGCCTGACTGGAGACACCCTCCAAGCATGAGACCCTCACCCAGCCAAGATGCAGCTATCACCCAGGAGCTTCTGTATTTAATGTTAAGATTTTTTCTTTTTTTTTTTTATTGAAGTATAGTTAATTTATAATGTTGTGTTAGTTTCTGGTGTACAACAAAGCGATTCAGTTATACATATATTTTTTCAATATAGTTTATTATAAGATATTGAATATAGTGCTATACAGCAGGTCCTTGTTGCTTATCTATTTTATATGTAGTAGTGTGACTCTGTTCATCCCAAATTCCTAATTTATTCCTCCCCCACTTTTCCCTTCCGTTGACCATAAGTCTGTCTTCTAGGTCTCTGAGTCTATCTCTGTAGATAAGTTCATTTGTATCATACTTTAGACTCCACATATAAGTGACAGCATATGGTATTTGTCTTTCTCTGACTTATTTCTCATAGTATGATCATCTCTATCACATTGCTGCAAGTGGAATTATTTCATTCTTTTTATGGCTGTGTAGTATTCCATTGTGTGTATGTGTGTATATATACATACACACTACACCTTAGAACCCAGGTCTCCTGCATTGCAGGTGATTCTTTACTGTCTGAGCCACCAGAGAAGCCATCTAAAAAAAAAAAAATATATATATATATATATATATATAGAGAGAGAGAGAGAGAGGCATACTACATCTTTATCCATTCATCTGTTGATGGACATTTAGGTTGATTCCATGTCTTGGCTATTGTAAATGGTGCTGCTATGAACATTGGGGTGCATGTTATCTTTTCAAGTTACAGTTTTCTCCAGATATATGCCCAGCAGTGAGATTGGTGGATCATATAGTAACCCTATTTCTAGTTTTTTAAGGAACCACCTTGGACTGCAAGGAGATCCAACCAGTCCATTCTAGAGGAGATCAATCCTGAGTGTTCATTGGAAGGACTGATGCTAAAGCTGAAACTCCAATACTTTGGCCACCTCATGCGACGAGTTGACTCACTGGAAAAAGAGTCTGATGCTAGGAGGGATTAGGGGTGGGAAGAGATGGGGACAACAGAGAATGAGATGGCTGGATGGCATCACCGACTCGATGGACATGAGTTTGAGTGATCTCCGGGAGTTGGTGATGGACAGGGAGGCCTGGCGTGCTGTGATTCATGGGGTCGCAAAGAGTCGGACACGAATGAGCAACTGAACTGAACTGAACTGAATACTGTTTCCATAGTACCCACCAATTTACATTCCCACCAACAGTATAGAAGGTTCCCTTCCCCCACACCCTCTGCTGCATTTATTCTTTGCAGACTTTGAATGATGGCCATTCTGACCAATCTGAGGTAGTACCTCATTGTATGTAGTTTTAATTTGCATTTCTCTAATAATTAGCAATGTTGAGCGTCTTTTCATGTGCCTAATGGCCATCTGTATATATTCTTTAATGTCTATTTAGGTATGCAGAAATCTTCTATTTATAAAGGAAGTTAAGTGTTAGCCGCTCAGTTATGTCCGACTCTTCGAGACCCCATGGACTATAGCCTACCAGGCTCCTCTGTCCGTGGAATTCTCCAGGCAAGAATATTGGAGTGGGTTGCAATTTCCCTATCCATGGGATCTTCCCAAACCGAGGTGTCCCACATTGCAGGCAGATTATTCTTTACCATCTGAGCCAATCTTAAGTATAATTCTAAGGTACAGTGGTCAAGAGTACAGCCTCTCGGGACAACTGGATTTAGAGCCCAGCTCAGCCAAGTGCTGTCTTCATGAACAAGTTATTTAACCTTCCTGAGCTTAATTCTCTGATATGCAAAACAGAGATGATAATAGCCCCACAACTGTTTAATATAACTTCCACAGGGTGGCTGTTAGATTAAATGAGACAGTCCATATGCAACATGGCACACAATGAATAATAAATGTTAGCTGGTATTGTCATTAGGGTAAATGTTATTATGAATGAATCTCAGGGTAATCCAGTAAGGTGCATACATCATGTGTTACTATCCCCATTTTGAAAGAAGAAAACAGGCTCAGAGCATACTCTTCCCAGTAGTCATCCCCCACACCAGCCCTGAAGACACATGCAGTGACACAGGCTTCCTTCTTTCATTGCGGTCTGTGTAAGGTAGACAGTACTCAAAGTCAACTGCTGTAATAAGTGTGATCTCAAAAAGAGAGTCTCGCTGGAAAGGCCAAGGCAGGTATTTTCCAGTAAGCTAGGAGCTAGGGTCAGAGACAACCCGGTTATAGCATCTGAGGGATGGGAGGTAGTGAACACAGAACTAAATGAGTTTGGATTTATGCCCAAGAGAAGTAGTAAGTAGAGCTGAAAGTGTGGTTGTCAGCTCTGTGGTTTGGGCCAGCATGTGAAGGGACACCCAGATGCTTACTGTGACCCAACGGATCACAAGCATCAGCTAGCTTTCCCAAGGTCAGGGCTGGGGGTAGAGGCTCTGACCTCCTGGGAGTGTGTAGTGTTATTTTTAAAATTTTACTGAAGTATAATTGATTTACAATGTTACATTAATTTCTGCTATACAACAAAGTGATTCAGTTTATATTCTTTTTCATATTCTTTTGCATTATGGTTTATCACAACATACTGGATATAGTTTCCAGTGCGTGCTTAGTCGCTCAGTCCTGTCTGACTCTTTGCGACCCCACGGACTACAGCCCACCAGGCTCCTCTGTCCATGGGGATTCTCCAAGCAAGGATGCTAGAATGGGTTGCCATGCCCTCCTCCAGGGGTTCTTCCCAACCCAGGGATCAAACCTAGGTCTACTACATTGCAGGTGGATTTTTTACCAGCTGAGCTACAAGGGAAGCCCATGAATACTGAAGTGGGTAGCCTATCCCTTCTCCAGGGGATCTTCCTGACCCAGGAACTGAACCACGGTCTCCTGCATTGCAGGCGGATTCTTGACCAGCTGAGCTACCAGGGAAGTCCGTGCTATATAGTAGGGCTTTGTTTATCCATTCATTCTTTCTATAATAGTGTGCATCTGATAACCCCAAATTCCCCATCCTTCCCACCCCTATCCTCCTCCTTCTTGGCAACTACAAGTCTGTTTTCTGTCTGTGAGTCTGTTTCTGTTTCATAGATATGTCCGTTTGTGTCATGTTTTAGATTCCACATATAAATATTTTTCTTTCTGGCTTCCTTCACTTAGTATGATAATCTCTAGGTCCATTCATATTGCTGCAAATGACATTATTTCATTTTTTATGGCTGAGTAGTATTCCATTGTATGTATGTATAGTATCTTCTTTATATATTCATCTGTCAGTGGACATTTAGGTTATTTTCATGTCTTGGCTATTGTGAAAGGTGCTATTATGAACACAGGGGTGCACGTATCTTTCTGAATTATATATTTGTCTGGATATACGCACAAGAGTGGTATTGCTGGGTCATGCAGTTCTATTTGTAGTTTTCTCAGTAACTTCCATTCTGTTTTCCATAGTGGCTGTTCCAATTTTCATTCCCACCAACAGCCATGGGAGGGTTCTCTTTTCTCCACACCTTCTCTAGCATTTATTTGTAGACTTTTTAATGATGGCCATTCTGATTTGTGTCAGGTGGTATCTCACTGTAATTTTGATTTGCATTTCTTTAATAATTAGCAATGTTAAGCTTCTTTCATGTACCTATTGGCCATCTGTACGTTGTCTTTGAGGAAATGTCTGTTTAGGTGTTCTACCTACTTTTTGATTGGGTTTTTTTTTTCATTATTGAGTTGTATATGATGTTTTTATATTTTGCAAGTCAAGTCGTATGGGTCACATCATTTTGCAAATATTTTCTCCTGGTCTTTATGTTGTCTTTTCAGTTATGATTTCCTTTGCTCTGAAAAGCTTAGAAGTTTGATTAGGTCCCATTTGTTTATCTTTGCTTTTATTTCTATTGTCTTGAGAGACTGACCTAAGGAAACACTGATACAATTTACGTCAGAGAATGTTTTGCCTGTGTTCTCTTCTAGGAGTTTTATGGTGTTATTGCCCTGTATTTTACTTCTTTAAGCCATTCTGAGTTTATTTTTGTGTATGATGTGAGAGTGTGTTCTAACTTCAGTGATTTGCATGCTGCTGTCCAACTTTCCCAACACTGCTTGCTGAAGATTTTCCCCATTGTATATTCTTGATTCTTTTGCTGTAGATTAACTGACTATATGGGTTTATTTCTGGACTCTATTCTGTCCATTGATCCATATGTCTGTTTTTGTGCCAATACCACACTTTTGATTACTATAGCTTTGTAGTATTGCCTGAAGACTGGGAGAATTAGGTTTCCCGCTTTGGCAATCTTGAGTCTTTTATGGTTCCATATAAATTTGAGGATTATTCTAGTTTTGTGAAAAATGTCACAGGTAATTTGATAAGGATCACTTTAATTCTGTATATTGCTTTGGATAGTATGGCCATTTTAACAATCTTCCAGTCCAAGAGCATGGGATATCTTTCCATGTCTTTGAATAGTCTTTGATTTCCTTTATTAACATTTTGTAGTTCTCAGCATATAAGGCTTTCACCTTCTTGATGAGGCTTATTATTTTTTGATGTAATGTTGAGATATATTCCCTTTCTGATACTTCATTGTTAGTGTAAAGAAATGCAGTCCATTTCTGTGTTACTCTTAACATCCTGCTACCTTGCTGAATTTATCAGTTCTAATAGTTTTGAGTGGAATCTTGGGTTTTCCATGTATAGTATGCATGTATAGTATGCACTTGCATATAAAGACAATTTTGCCTTTTCCCTACCAATTTGGATACCTTTTATTTCTTTTCCAATTGCTCTGGATAGGACCTACAATACTATCTTGAATAGAAGAGGTGAGAGTGGGTGTTCTTGTTCCAGATCTTAGCAGGAAGGCTTTCAGCTTTTCACTATTATATTGATCAGGGTTTGTCATAGGTTTTATTATGTTGAGGTATGTTCCCTCTATACCCACTTCCATAAGAGTTTTTATCATAAATGGATGTTGTTGAATTTTATCAAATGCTCTTTCTGTATCTGTTGGGATGACCATGTAGTTTTAGTCTTTTGTTGATGTGGTGTATCACATTGGTTAATTTGTGTATGTTGAACTTTCCAAGTGACCAACCCTGCAGTGAATCCAGCCTGGTCGTGGTACATGAACTTTGTTTTGTTGAATTTGGCTTGCTAATTATGACTGTACTGTTCATCCCCATTTGCAGGTTGATGGTTCTTCTTCCTGCCACCTGAATGCGGTCTAGCCAGCCTTCCTTAGCATTGCATGGTGGTCCAGTTATCTATTGCTGTCTATTTAGCAAACCATGCCCAAAAGTTAGTGCTGTAAAACAACATCCATTTTATCATGTTTACAATTCTGAGAATCAGGAATCTGGGCAGAGCAGGGCACTTCTGCTCCATGATATCTGGGGCCTCCACTGGGGCCATCTGTCTGGGATCCTGGGTGTGGCATCTCTTGGCGCTTGAATGTCCAGTATCACTCCTTCGCTTCATTTACCTGGAGCTGGCCTGGGATGGCTGCAACTGCTATTTCTCTACAGGCAGCCTCTTCCCCTAGCCAGCTTGGAGATACAGTGTGGTAATCTCAAGATGAGACGTTTTTCTATGTGGCTGGTTTCCCTCAGAGTGAATGTTTCATGAGGTCCAGGTAGAAGCTGCAAGACCCTCACAATCTAATCTCATAAGTACCAGCATGTCACTTCCGCACATTCTTCTAGTTAGGAAAGTCAGGATAGCTAATCCAGATTCAAGGAGGTGAAAGAACAGACTCAGCCTCTCAATGGGAACACTGTGGCATGAGAGAAGCAGAAGAGTGATGGCTGCCACCTTGGAGACAAGCTACCACACATGGGGAGGGTGGGAACATACTTTTTGTGAAGCATAGTTGACTTACAATATTCCAGATGTTTATGTAAAATACAGTGGATTGGCAGAATTGATACAAAGTTAAGAGATTCGGTTTGAGTCCAAGTTACCAGTCTAGGCATCTGCTTTTATATATATTCCTTTTTCAGATTCTTTTCCATAATAGGTTATTATAAGATACTGAGTATAGTTCCCTGTGCTATACAGTAGGCCTTTGTTTTTCTATTTTATATATAGTAGTGTGTAAATGTTAACCCCAAACTCCCAAGTTGTCCCCCGACCTTCCCCTTTGGTAACCGTAAGTCTTTGTAAATAAGTTGATTTGTATCATTTTTTTAAGATTCCACATATGTGATATCATGATATTTATCTCTTACTACACATAGTATGCTAATCTCTAGGTCTATGCATGTTAAAATGGAATTATTTCATTTTTTATGATTAATAGTCCCTTATATACCACATCTTTATCCATTCATCTGTTGATGGACTTTAGGTTGTTTCCATGCCTGGGCTATTGTAAATAGTGCTGCGGTGAACATTGGGGTGCATAAATCTTTTCAAATTAGTTTGAAAGAACATTGACTTTTAGGTCACAAATATTGGTTCATACCACTGCTTTGTAACTTTTTAGCTTGTGATGTCAGATTAACTTTTCTGAGCCTCAGTTTCCTCATCTACAAAATGAGGATAATGATATTCCACTGCAGATAATTGTGGTAAACTTTATTGGTTGGTTCAGTGCCTAATATCTGTAAAGTCCTCACTTAACAGTAGCTGTGCTACCGATATTAATAACTAGTAGTGTTATTACGCCAGCTTGGCCTTTCGATATTCATTCATTCAGCAAACAAGCATCCCCTGCATGCCTGCAGTGTGCCAGGCACCGGCCTCCCCAGTTGTGAAGATGATGATATGTTGTAAGCAGAGACTAATTGGGGTTTTGGGTTTTTTAAGCAGCATCTCTGGGGTCAGCAGGCCTGGCTCAGAGGAGGAAGGAAGGGCATGTCACCTAAGCCTGTCTGGTCCAATTGTGGTATCACTTTTGGTCCTGAGTCTCCTGCTCTCGCGGTAACTCTCCTCCCATCTTAAATAGTGGGAATGGTATTAAGAAGAGGCAGGAGAAACGAACTCCCATCCCCATTCAGATGTGTGTCCTCAGGTCCCATATGCTGAGTCCTTCAAGGGCCCCAGGACTCTCTGCATGCAAAGCCCCATAAGCTGCTCCTTGCAGGCTGTCGCTGGCATCCAGGATCAAAGCCTCAAACACCAAGATGACAGAAAGCATAGGCAAGGTAACAATGTCCAGCTCTTGACAGATCATAAAAGAACAACTCTGAAAATGAGCATTCTAAGTAAGATGAAAAGCCAAGACGTCATGGAGAATGCAAGCCAAATGAGGAGAGGCCACCTGGGAGGGAACCTCATGGGCTAGTCGGGTCTCTGTGTCTTATCTCAGTGGTTTCCTACCACTGGGAACTTCTTTAAAATGAAACGGTAGAGCTTCTAACCAGAACCTTTCAAAAACCTTTAGCCTTCTGATAATAGTCTTGTGAAAATCTCACCTGCTCAAATGGCCTTCATTTGAAGACACTGCAGCTGTAAGTAAATCTCACTTTCGGGAACTTGTTTTTAGGTTAACGATAAAGAAATTCACACTCATTAAGCACCTTTGTCCCAGCATCAAAAAGCTGCATGTTACAGAATCGCTGAGTCTGCCATCTTTCCCTCAGTCCAGCTGCCCGCCTAGAGCACAAATACCTGCCACTGACGGATGGACAACCACCATCTATCTCCACAGCAGCTGTGAACAAGACGAGAGCCCGGGCTTTGTGGGGGCAGCCTAAGCCCGGGGCCCCCTTTCCAGGGAACCACACTGGTGGTGGCATGAGGGCTCAGCTCTCCTCCACTAGCGTTTGTCGATACATTGCTAATTTCCTGTTCTGACTCATCCTAGGAGGCAATACTGGCCCATGTTCATTGAAGGAAGAGCTTGGCTGGCTGTGTGAGGCTCAGAGTCTCCAGTAAGCACACATCTGTCTTGTGGGGTGTCACTTCTTCACCTGTGTCTCAGAAGACATGTCCTCTGTGAGACTAGTTCTCACGCTCAGAAGCGTTTAGATCCCCCGACAGTCCGGCATGGATCTAAACTCTGGTCAGGGTAGAAACCCACGGGTTCTTCCACAGGGCCTCTGATGGCCATCCTGCATCTCCCTCCTCCTTCATCAAGATGGAACAGTCCCCACCAGACCCCTCAGAGTCATGGGAATTGAACTGTTCTGTGTCCTGGATTGAGGAGGCAGAGTCATTGATGCAAATTCAGCAAAGTTTTTCTGGTTTCGAGAAACCACACACAGACATCTAGGGATGTTCATCAGCGTGGAAACTTGAGACAGACCTTGCCGGCACTCAGCTGTGGTTTTAAGAAAACTCACTGTAACCCATAGACATCTGGCTCATTGATGCACTGTTGACCTCAGGGTCAACGTCTTGTTTTCTCAGTGAAAGAAGATGGGGTGGGACAGTGCTCAAAAGAGAAGGCAGAAATGAAGTAAGAGCCTGGAGGAGAGAAGCAAGACATCATCCTGAGGAGAATGACTGAAGGTCTGAAGAAAAGAACTTCTCCCAGGCACTGCGTGGCGTGGCATTCAGGCAGAATCTCCTTTCTCACACTGATTTAGTGATAAAATATGGAGTGGACCCACAGGGAGAGCAGACGCCTCAAGAAATAGATGGATAATTGGCTCTGTTTGCATGCTTGCTGCTGTGACTGCGAGACACCACACCAGCATGACTAATGCCTCTCCCCTCTGCCTAAATTAGACTGTGATTGTGTTTCAGAGATGTTCACTGAATCACAGATGTTGGAGGTAAAAAGACCCAAACTCCTGGGGAGTGTGTGGGCTCACCCTCACAGGCTGAGGGACCAGTGTAACCCCTTCTCTTCCAAGGCCTGGGAGCAAAACAGTCACCCAGGACGGGCTCCTTAGGGTAGCTGTAGGTGTTCATTGCAGCAGTGACTGATGCCTCATGTAGACCCTAACTTGGACCCAGAGTGTGCAGTCTGTCAGATTTACCCTGACTCGCTCCCACGTCAGGTGGAGCAGCTCAAGGTCTTCGCCGATTCACCCCCTGAGCGTCCTCTCTGTGTGCTCAGTGACTCTGTTCTGACCTGCAGGATGCTGTTGTAAACGCTTTCTCATTTCTCTTGCAGAATTTAGCCTACGAGATCATCCTAACGCTCGGACAGGCATTTGAAGTCGCCTATCAGCTCGCGCTGCAAGCCAGGAAAGGGGGGCATTCTTCCACGCTTCCAGAAAGCTTTGAAAACAAGCCCTCCAAGCCCATCCCCAAGCCCCGCGTCAGCATTCGCAAGTCGGTGGTAAGTAGACAAGACACGGATGTTCTGAGAACGGAAGGGAAGGATCTATGGTGGTGTGGGTGCTGGTGAGAATCCAGGGCCTGCCCTTCCTGTCCTCCCCTCAGCCTCCTCCTGGCTCATGATTGTCATCCTCTCAGCACAGTTCCTGCAGTCTTGGGGACCGTCTACTGAACCTGGAGGCTCCCAAGAAAATCCCACTTGCCCTGTGCCCTGCAGCAGGCTGGGAGGGGGCTGGATGCTGCTGTCCCGGGTCAGTCTCTCCTCTAGATCCAGGCTACCTGGGACCAAGATCCCTGAGGCCTCAGCTGCTATCCCTCCAGGGGGCAGGCCTCTTCCAGGCCACTGGACAGCAGAGAGGTTGGCAGAGGCTCACAGCGAGGGTGTCCCTGGTACCCTGCAAGTAGAAGCTGGGGCTCAAGCTGTGCACGGACCCAGGATTGCAGGGGGTGGGGGTGGGAGAGGCCTGGGCACCAGGCCCTAAATTCTCCCAGCAGCAGCTGAGGCTTCCTGCAGAGCGGGACTGTTCGGAAGGTACCGCCCCTCCTCCTCGCATCTGCCTTCCTCCAGGAATTTCCTCCCCTTCCCTCCCACATACTCTGCACACATCCTGTCCTAACAGACTTTCCTGACTTGAAAGCGGCCTCCTCTGGTAGTAGCAGTACCCAGAAGCTGGAATGTTCCCAGCCAGCCTCACGTCTGGTTTCTGCTGCCGTATGGCATCCTTGGAACTCTGGGACTCCGGGCATCAGTGCCATCCCAGAGACATCGCTCTCACACCCATATATCCTTCCATCTGTGGCTCTCCTCCTCCTCCCCCTGCCACTGACCCCAGGTCATGGGAAATTGTAGGGTTTTTAATGTTTGCAGAAGCACCATGCTTGGAGACCATGCGGCTTCTTGTTCATGACTTCTCTTTGGCCTCTGCTCCTGTCTCCACTGTTGGCAACTTCAACATCCACGGGGATGATCCCTCCAGCTCTGGTCCCCCTGCTCCTTGACAGCTCACATCTCAGATCTTTTCTTCCACCTCACCATTCACACCCATGCTTGTCCCTCACTGCTGACCACTGCCAGGAACTGCACATCCTCCCACCTCAGCACCTCCCAGCCCTGCTGGTTCCCAATCCTGATGCACTCCCAGAGCTCCAGACCTACAGGTTCAATTTCTCCTTTGATACTTAGCAGGCAGCTGAAACTTACTACACCCAGAACAGAATTCTTGATCTCTCCGCAAAGCTGTTTCTCTCTCCCCACCTCTGCCAGCTTAGTAAACAGGCTAACCAGTCACCAAGTTGCTGAAGCCATCAGTGTAGAAGGCAGCTTTGATTCCTGTTTTCCTCTCACCGCACACATCCATTCAGCCCCTAAAATATCTCTCAGCTTCATCCACTCCTCTCCATTTCTTCTGTCCCTCTTATAATCCCAGCCATCACCACATCTCCAAAACTACTCCAGTACATCTCCTGAAACTCCCTTCCTCCACAGGGCAGCCACATCATGGTACCACAGCCTTGACTTCCCACCACAGTCCTCCCAGACACTCAGCCTCCCTATTCCTGGAATAGACAAAGCTTCCACCTACCTGTGTTCCCTCTACCTGGCTGCGTCCCCAGCCCCCTCATGCACAGCTGACTCCAGCTGGTCATCCAGGCCCCAGCTACACAAAGAGGCATCTCCTATTTATTGTCAGTCTTAACCCACAGGAAAAGCAGGTTAAACATCCAGGAATTTTCAGAATATTTGGGGGACTAGCTCTTGTCTATTGTATACATTCCCGTATGGGCTGGATAAATCTGTTCCCACCTCCATCTGACTTTTCTTTGGTCCCTGTAGACTTCTTCCAGGTGAGTATGATGGGATGTGCACCATAAGGGCTCATAGAATATTCATTTAGAAGCCTTCACTGAAAAAGATGGAACATACAGTGAATAATACTGCTGCTCTTTAACTGCCCCAAGATCCCATCACCCTCAGCAGGTGTCTGTGTTCCATTTCCCTCGGCCCCAATAGTTTATTGTTTAGAAATATCCTGTGATTAGACATGTGAAGTTACCCCCACAGCCTTGTGGAGGTACAGAAAAATCACAGGCAGCTGAAAAGCACGAACCCCATAGCCTTCTGGCAGCTCCCTTGTTCCAGGTTTCCTGAGCAGAGCAGGTGTCCAGGGGCAGACATGGAAACACCAAAGAAAGGGGGAAATTTGATGCAGAACCGCCCCAGCCCCGTCCCTGATCCTCCCCACCCCCGCCACCCCGCCGCTGTGAGAGCTCAGAACTCAAGCTTTACCCAGGCAGGGCCTGCGGGACCTTGTACACACAGGCACGGAAATGGTGTTGACGTTTTATAGCTCAGTTTGGTTCAAGGTCAAGGCTCAGCCTGACCTGGCCCTGCTCACCTCCTCACCCTCAGCTGTCTCCTCCCAGCTCCCCCTCAGCACCCTGACTGCAAACTCTTGCTCCCCTCCCCTTACCTCAGGGACTCTGCACGTGCTGCTCCACACCCCCATCTTCACCAGGAAGCTTAATCTTCCAGCTCTCCATTTAGATGTATACCTTAATTTTAAAATAATGTCTAGTTGACAGGAATGTATTGGGTGCCTGTTGTTTACTGGGTTGCTGGGAGCTCGTCAAAGTTAGAGGGAAACTGTAGTAAACAGACCAAAGTACACCTTTGTGAGCGTACATTTTAGTGGCAGATAAACAAACATGATGTGTATGTCATAAGGATTATAAAGAAGAGAGCAGAAGAGGAGAGCAGAAAAGCTGAGGTGCTAGTTTACATGCAGTAAACTGGTGAGGAGGTGACATTTGTGCCACACCCTGACATTAGGGCAGAAGGCACACAGGTGTCTGGAGTGTATTCAGACAGAGAGCTGATGGGCACAGAGGGCATGGGCTTAGAGCACAGAAAGGCAGGCAGGGCCCCCAGAGATCACTTCAAGGACTTTGGGTTTATTCTGACTCTGAAGGAAACCAATGGAGGTTTGAGAGCTAGGGAGGACATAGCCTGGTTCACCTCCTTCAGGAAGTTCCCCTGCCTCCCAACACGGGGTCAGTGGCCTTCCTGGGTGCCCACAGAGTGCCCTCTTCCCTTTCAAATCTCACTTCTCAGTAAAGTGTTCCTATATCTGCTCCCCACCTGTGTGCCTTCAAGAGCAAGGGCCATGCCTCACTCACTGTCCCCTTTCCCAACCCCCACCGCCCCTCCCAGTGCCTTGAACACCGTTCCTATGCAGTAAACATGATCAGAAGAACCAACAAATGGCTCATCCACCAGCATCCTGAAGTCTTTCCAGGGTGCAATGCTGATTTCCAGGCAGTGTTAGGATGCATGCATACACTCCCGAGCGGGTACCGTATAACAGGCATTAGCCTTTCTGTTCTAAAGCAGATCGACCCATCTGAGCAAAAGACTCTGGCCAACCTGCCGTGGATCGTGGAGCCAGGACAAGAGGCCAAGCGAGGGATAAATACCAAGTATGAGACCACAATTTTCTGATACTCACCTCCTTCCCGTCCTCGTGGTGCCTTGCACGCCGAGCAGTCCCGGAGCAGGCTTTCCACCCAGCCCGGGAGGAAGACTGCTCTGTTTGTGTGGCCTTGTTATGGGCGAGAGGCCACTGGCCACTCCTGGGGACGTTCTTTCTGCACCGGGTGACAGAAAGTGCAACCAAGACTTTCCAGCTGTAACCCCTGAGAGAAAGAGCAGAGGTTTGTGGCTGATGCTCCCAACCCCGACTCCTGGCCACCACCCGAGGTATTTCTCATGACTCTGCCCCAACCTCGCTTTGCTGTTATTTGGGGATAATACCTTGAAAAAACACAGGGGATCGCTAATACTGCCTAAAAGTGTAAAAATCTTGGGTTTATTTTCCACTGTCAGCCGGTTTCAAGGTAGAACAGAACTACCCCCAGAAAGCATCTCTAAAGTCATGATCTCACTAAGTATTGTTTCATGCAAGAGGACAGAATTTACTCCCCTGATTGCCAGGGAATTCTGTTTCCCAATTTCTATATTTGTGGATTTTATATGTAATCAACCATGTCAGATAAAGAAAACCTTTACATCTGTGGATTGATTCAAAAACCTAATGATTTAAAACAGAGGAATTTATTATGCACAGAAAAATGTGTCTTGTATTAAATATTTTTATTAAAAAGAATGTTTCACTAATGCATTGATAAGAAAACTAGGTTAGTCGTGAGGGATGTTTCTGGTTTCATTTCAAATAACTAAATTTCTACTGCTACCACCAAGAGGGCTGCTCAGTGTGGCAGAGTATCCAGGCCACTCCCCAGAGCGGGAGATTAAGGCAGCAGACTAGCGTCTTACCGAAAGTGCTGACGCAGCCATAAGCCTGCAAAGATTTTTTTTTTTTTTTTAATCTTCACAGTTTTAAAGAACATGTTAAAAAAATCTAGGGCTCCTGCTGTCAAGATTTCTGTCATGGAAACCTTGTTTGAGAAAGGTGTTAATAAAATTCTATTGCAAAAAACTTTTTTTTCTAGGAAAAAAAAAAACAAATAAAAAAAGAGAGATTCCAAAGTAATAAAACTTTCTTGAAACAAGATAAATAAATGTTTGCTTACTCTTTGATTAAATAAAATTTACTTACATTTCTTTAAGGTATTTTAATTTTTTAATGTCTCTGTGGAGTATTTGTATGATATCATAATGTATATTTATGTAGAATCAAATTATATAAACAGTACCAATATCATTATAGAAAAAAATAACATTTTAATGTATATTGTTCTAACCAATCACATTGTGAATCATTTTGAAGTTCATTATAGCGATATTGATAAATTGTGGGATTGTCTTAATGTTTTTTTTAATTAACCAATATTATTTTAAATCTGAGATTATCAGTTACATCATCAGTTGGTGAATTTTGAAGAAAGAAAACAATTTTATTTCAAACTGACAAATGTATATGGCTTTAGTTCAGTGTTACAGAATTTTAATACAATATTAAATTACTTGAACTGAACAGTTCCTTGTATATATTTTGCCTATTCACTGTTGATATGTATGTAGTAAATTGAGAGTAAAATAACACTAAAATATGGTACCAAAAGGAAACTGTATAGGAGCAAAGTAAACAGTATCTTTGCTGAAATGGAAACATATGTGTAAATATGCTTGGGCTTCCAGTTATAAATTTTGTAATTTTTGTCATTATTTATATCCTATTAAAAAAAAAAGCACATAAAATAAAATGGAAACTATACAGCTGCTGGTGCTTGGCATCATTCTGTGAGCACCTTCCCAGTTCCATTTCTAGGAAAGAACCAAAGGCTTAGCCTTCTCATCATCCATAGTTAAATGAATTTTTTTACTTGGCAAAACTGTTGAGGAAATTGGTTCACTTCCAAGTTCAGCCAGTCTTGAGAAAGATGCAGTGGCCTTTACAGTTTGAATTCAGCCATAAAGCCACCACTGTCTTTGTTTAAATACTAAAGTGGGCTGTAACAAAGAACTGCTAAAAGAGGAAGAACCACCAAACTAGATCATTTTTATAAGTTTGTCTATAGGCCTACACTTTTGTCTTAGGCTGCCATAACAAAATATTGGGTGGCTTAAACAAATTTCTTACAGTTCTGGAGGTCTGGGAAATCCAAGATAGAGGTGCCAGCAAGGTAGGTTTCATTCTAAGGGCTTTTTCTCTTGGGTTGGCTTGTTGGTGGCTGCTCTCTTGCTGTGTGCGCACAGGACCTCTCCTCTGTGTGAGCCTGCAGAGGGTGGGGGAGCACCTCTTCTTATGAAGGCACTAATCCCACCATGAGGGCCCCACCCCCAAGGTCCCACCTTACCCTAATCTCCCAAAAGCCCATCTCCAGATACTCACCATGGAGCATTATGACATCAGCATATAGACAGAGAGGACACAGACTTTCCATAACAACGTTTTTCCTAAAACACATGTACCAGCTTTAGGTCAAGAGATAAAAGGGCCATGTTAGCGAGACACTGGAAAAATCAATGATTCACATTCCATATCCTGTAACTTTCAGGAGAAGATCTCCCCACTGCTGGATCCAAGTGTGTTACTCTCCAAAACACATGTCGAACCAATCTTGGGGCATTCCCAGTCTGATATGCAGAGGCCTAGGGCTTTGAACCCCACATCCTGAGATGAGGCAACATTCACAGAGATAGAAGGGCAGATTTCCTGATGGGAATTTGGGGCTGGAATTTTAGACAGTAATGCTTTACCTGGGCTAATTTGGTCCCTTTTAATCAGTCCTGGGTGTTCATTGGAAGGACTGATGCTAAAGCTGAAACTCCAATACTTTGGCCACCTCATGTGACGAGTTGACTCACTGGAAAAGACTCTGATGCTGGGAAAGGTTGGGGGCGGGAGGAGAAGGGGACGACCGAGAATGAGATGGCTGGATGGCATCACCGACTCTGTGGACATGAGTTTGAGTGAACTCCGGGAGTTGGTGATGGACAGGGAGGCCTGGCGTGCTGTGATTCATTGGGTCGCGGAGAGTTGGTCACGACTGAGCGACTGAACTGAACTGACTGAATCTTTACTAACGAGATCAGCAATCCTCTTATTGAAAGTAAAAGTCACTAAGTCTTGTCTGACTCTTTGCAACCCCATGGACTGTACAGTCCATGGAATTCTCCAGGCCAGAATACTGGAGAGGATAGCCATTCCCTCCTCCAGGGGATCTTCCAACCCAGGGATCAAACCCAGATCCCCACATTGCAGGTGGATTCTTTACCAGCTAAGGCACAGGGGAAGCCCAAGAATACTGGAGTGGGTAGCCTATCCCTTCTCCAGAGGATCTTCCTGACCCAGGAATCAAACTCAGATCTTTTGCATTGCAAGTGGATTCTTTACCAGCTGAGCTATCAGGGAAGCCCAATCCTCTTATTACCTCAGGATTAAGATGCTTATTTGTATCATTTATGGTCCCAGCATGAAGAAGATGGCACCCTCCAATTGACAGAATTTTAGATTAATAAATAAGAATACTTACAGAGGTGTTGGCTGCATGTAGGCAACAGTATCCATTGCACTGCTACAGCCTGAGGGGAATTGGGGACAGAGGTGGTCTGTAGAGGAGGCTGCCAGACAGGTGCCACGGGCCTCAGAAAGGGAGCCTGGGTTAACATATGCAGACCTCAGGAAGAGCAGCCAAGATGGCAGTATAGAAAGACCTGAGCTCACCAGAATCACAACTATGAGCAGAACCACCATTGATAAAATAGACTGCCAACTACCAGGAAAGATCTTCTATAGCTAAAGACATAAAGAAGGAACCACAACAAGACATGTAAGAGGGACAGACTCGCAATATAATCAAATCCCTTTACCCACTGGGTGAGTGACCCACAAACTGGAGATTAATTATATTGCAGAGATTCTCCCACAGGAGTGAGGCTTAAGCCGCATGTCAGGCTCCCCTGCCCAGAGGTCTGGCACCAGGAAGACAAGCTCCCAGAGCATTTGAAATTGAAGGCCAACAGGGCTTAACTGCAGGAGCCCCACAGGACTAGGGGAAATAGAGACTTCACTTTTAAACGGCACACACTAAATCTCACATGCACCAGGACCCAGGGCAAGAGCAGTAATCTCATAGGAGCCTGGGCCAGACCCACCTGCTGGTGAGTGTCCTGGAGAGGCAGGGGATACCTAACTGCAGCTCACCCTGAGGACATAGACACTGGAGGCAGACATGCTGGGGAATATTCAAACAGGTGAACACTGTGTTGGCAGCTGACATCTTGGCTCATTAGCACTAAGACCTGGCCTCACCCAACAGCCTGTAGGTGCCAGGGCAGAGATGCCTCAGGCCAAATGACTAACTGGACTGGGACACAGCTCCTCACCCCCTTCAGTCCAGACCCTACCATGGGAGCAGGTGGGCCCTGCCCCATCCTCCAGCAGACTAACACCATCTTCAGGACCTCATACCCAGCTGTTGTTAGGAAACACCATCACCCCACCACCACCAATGATCAATGATCTGAAACAAGCTCTGGGATCCCTGGGCCCTGCAGCCATACTCTAGGAACCAGCTCTGCCTGCCAGTAATCTGGGACTAACCCCAGGACCTGGCTTCACCTGCCAGTGGTGGGTAGCAGCCCTGGAGTCTTCAGAACAAAAATGACAAAAATTAAAGAAAGAATATTAAAAGCAGCAAGGGGAAAGCAACAAATAACATACAAGGAAACTCCCATAAGAATATAAGCCCACTTTTCAGCAGAAACTGCAGGCCAGAGGGAGTGGCACCATATATTTAAAGTGATGAAAAGGAAAAGCCTACAACCAAGAATGCTCTACCCCGTCAGGTTCACATTTAGATTTGATGGAGAAATCAAAAGCTAAAATAATTTACCACCACAAAACAAACTTTATGATAAATGTTGAAGGAAGGACTCCAAATGAAAAAGCCATAACTAGAAACAAGAAAACTACAGAAGGAAAAAGCTCACTAGCAAAGGCAAATATATAGTAATGGTAGATAATCACCCACACACAAAACTAGTAGGGAGGTAAGAGACAAAAGTAGTAAAATCATCTGTATCCACAATAAGCAGTTTGGTTCAGTTCAGTTCAGTCGTTCAGTTGTGTCTGACTCTCTGCGACCCCATGAATCACAGCACACCAGGCCTCCCTGTCAATCACCAACTCCCAGAGTTCACTCAAACTCATGTCCATTGAGGCGGTGATGCCATCCAGCCATCTCATTCTCTGTCGTCCCCTTCTCCTCCCGCCCCCAACCTTTCCCAGCATCAGAGTCTTTTCCAGTGAGTCAACTCGTCACATGAGGTGGCCAAAGTATTGCAGTTTCAGCTTTAGCATCAGTCCTTCCAATGAACACCCAGGATTGATCTCCTTTAGAATGGACTGGCTGGATCTCCTTGCAGTACAAGGGACTCTCAAGAGTCTTCTCCAATACCACAGTTCAAAAGCATCAATTCTTCGGCGATCAGCTTTCTTCACAGTCCAACTCTCACGTACATACATGACCACGGGAAAAACCATAGCTGATGCTGGGAAAGGTTGGGGGCGGGAGGAGAAGGGGATGACCGAGAATGAGATGGCTGGATGGCATCACCGACTCTGTGGACATGAGTTTGAGTGAACTCCGGGAGTTGGTGATGGACAGGGAGGCCTGGCATGCTGTGATTCATGGGGTCGTGGAGAGTCGGACACGACTGAGCGACTGAACTGAACTGAACTGACTAGATGGACCTTGGTTAGCAAAGTAATGTCTCTGCTTTTTAATATACTATCAAGGTTGGTCATAACTTTCCTTCCAAGGAGTAAGCATCTTTTAATATCATGGCTGCAATCAGCATCTGCAGTGATTTTGGAGCCCCAAAAAATAAAGTCTGACACTGTTTCCACTGTTTCCCCATCTATTTCCCATGAAGTGATGGGACCAGATGCCATGATCTTTGTTTTCTGAATGTTGAGCTTCAAGCCAACGTTTTCACTCTCCTCTTTCACTTTCATCAAGAGACTTTTGAGTTCCTCTTCACTTTCTGCCATAAGGGTGGTGTCATCTGCATATCTGAGGTTGCTGCTGCTAAGTCACTTCAGTCGTGTCCGACTCTGTGTGACCCCACAGACGGAAGCCCACCAGGCTCCCCCGTCCCCGGGACTCTCCAGGCAAGAATACTGGAGTGGGTTGCCATTTCCTTCTCCAATGTGTGAAAGTGAAGTCGCTCAGTCGTGTCCGACCCTTAGCGACCCCACAGACTGCAGCCTACCAGGCTCCTCCATCCATGGGATTTTCTAGGCAACAGTACTGGAGTGGCTTGCCATTGCCTTCTCCGATATCTGAGGTTATGGGTACACAAAACAATTAGATGTAAAATATGATATCAAAAACAGTATAAGCATGAGGGAAGGAGTGTACAAACACAGGTTGTTTAAAACACAGTTGAAATTAAGAGATCAGCAATTTAAAACAATCATGCTTATTTACAGATGCTACACAAAAGCCTCATGGAAGTCACAAACCAAAAATCTATACAAGATAAAAAGGAATTCAAACATAACACTGCTGCTGCTGCGTCGCTTCAGTTGTGTCCAACTCATTGTGACCCCATGGACTGCAGCCTACCAGGCTCCCCCATCCCTGGGATTGTCCAGGCAAGAGTACTGGAGCGGGGTGCCATTGCCTTCTCCGAACATAACACTAAAGATAGTCAAATCACCAGAGAACAAAAGAAGGGAAAAAAAGACCCACAAAAACCCGAAACAATTAACAAAATAGCAATAAGAACATACATACTGATAATTATTTTAAATGTAAATAGACTAAATGTGCCAGCCAAAGGACATACAATGGCTGAATGGATAAGAAAAGTAAAATCTGTATATATGTTGCCTAGAAAAGGCTCACTTCAGGTTTAGAGACACATACAGACTGAAAGTGAGGGGATGGAAAAAGATATTCCACTCATGGAAAAAATATTTTTTAAAAGCTGGAGTAGCAATACTTGTATCAGATAAATGGACTTTAAATAAAGACTGTTAGAAGAGACAAAGAAGAACACTGCACAATGATGAAGGGATCAATCCAAGAAGAAGACATAACAACAACAAATACATATGCATCCTGCACCTCTATTTATAAGGCAAATCTAGGTGGCACTAGTGGTAAAGAACCTGCCTGCCAATGCAGGAGACAAAAGAGATTAAGATTGGATCCCTGGGTCAGGAAGATTCCCTGGAGAAGGAAATAGCAACTCACTCCAGAGAATTCCATGGACAGAGGAGCCTGGAAGGCTACATTCCATAGAGTCTCAAAGAGTCAGACACAACTGAAGTGATTTAGCAAACATGAATTAACAAACATAAAAAGAAAAATCAACAGTAATATAATATTAGAGGACTTCAACATCCCACTTCCATCAATGGACAAGATCATCCACATAGAATATGAACAAGGAAACACTAGCCTTAAAAATACATTAAACCAAGTAGACTTAATCAGTATTTATAGAGCATTCCACCCAAAAGCAGCAGAATACACATTCTTTTCAAATGCACATGAAACATTCTCCAGGATAGACCACATGCTAGCCCACAAAATAAGCCTGAGTAAATTTAAGAAACTGAAATTATTATATCAAGCATCTTTTCCAATCACAGTTCAGTTCAGTCACTCAGTCATGTCCAACTCTTTGCGACCCCATGAATCACAGCACGCCAAGCCTCCCTGTCCATCACCAACTCCCGGAGTTCACTCAAACTCATGTCCACAGAGTTGGTGATGCCATCCAGCCATCTCATTCTCTGTCGTCCCCTTCTCCTCCTGCCCCCAACCTTTCCTAGCATCAGAGTCTTTTCCAGTGAGTCCACTCATCGCATGAGGTGGCCAAAGTATTGCAGTTTCAGCTTTAGCATCAGTCCTTCCAGTGAACACCCAGGATTGATCTCCTTTAGAATGGACTGGTTGGATCTCCTTGCAGTCCAAGGGACTCTCAAGAGTCTTCTCCAACACCACAGTTCAAAAGCATCAATTCTTCAGCGATCAGCTTTCTTCACAGTCCAACTCTCACATCCATACATGACCACGGGAAAAACCATAGCCTTGACTAGACAGACCTTGGTTGGCAAAGTAATGTCTCTGCTTTTTAATATACTATCAAGGTTGGTCATAACTTTCCTTCCAAGGAGTCCAATCACAGTACCATATTAGAAATCAACTATAAGGAAAAAATCACAATATGGGGAGGCTAAACAATATACTATTAAACAACCAATGGATCACTGAAGGAATGTATAACTGAATCACTTTGCTGTACAGAAGAAATTAACACATTGTAAATCAACTATACTTCAATTAAACAACAAAAAAATATGCTGGTTAAAGAAATCAAAGGTGACACAAACAGGCAAAGAGATAAACCATGTTCCTGGATTGGAAGAAGCAATATAGTCAAAATGACTATACTACCCTAAGGCAATCTACAGAATCAATGCAAGCCCCTTCAAGTTACCAATGGCATTTTTTACAGAAGTAGAACAAAATAAATTTTAAGATTTTATGGAGACACAAAAGACCCCAAATAGCCAGAGCAATCTTGAAAAAGAAAAGTGGAGCTGGAGGAATCATGCCCCCTGGCTTCTGACTATACCACAAAGCCACAGTCCCCAAAACAGTATGGTATTAGCACAAAAATAGAAATACAGATCAATGGAGCAGGCTAGAAAGACCAGAAATAAACCCATGAACCTATGTCAATTAACCTATGACAAAAAGACTATACAATGGAGGAAAGATAAGTCTCAATAAATGGTGCTGGGAAAACTGGACAGTTACATGTAAAAAATGAAATTATAACATTCTCTAACACCTTACACAAAAATAAACAAAATGGATTAAAAACCTAAATGTGAAACTGGACAGTACAACACTCTTAGAGGAGAAAACAGGCTGAACACTGACGTAAATTGCAGCAGTTATCTTTTTCAATCTGTCTCCCAGAGTAATATTAGGAAATAAAAAACAAAATAAACAAATGGGACCTAGTTATACTCAAAAGCTTTCGCACAGCAAGTTCAGTTCAGCTCAGTCGCTCAATCCTGTCCAACTCTTCACGACCCCATGGACTACAGCATGCCAGGCTTCCCTGTCCATCACCAACTCCCTGAGTTTATTCAAACTCATGTCGATTGAATCAGTGATGCCATCCAACCATCTCATCCTCTGTCATCCCTTTCTCTTCCTGCATCTTCAGTCACTCCCAGCATCAGAGACTTTTCAAATGAGTCAGTTCTTCGCATCAGGTGGCCAAAGTATTGGAGTTTCAGCTTCACCATCAGTCCTTACAATGAACACTCAGGACTGATCTCATTTAGGATGGACTGGTTGGATCTCCTTGCAGTCCAAGGGACTCTCAAGAGTCTTCTCCAACACCACAGTTCAAAAGCATCAATTCTTTGGTGCTCAGCTTTCTTTATAGTCCAACTCTCACATCCATACATGACTACTGGAAAAACCAAAGCTTTGACTAGATGGACCTTTGTTGGCAAAGTAATGTCTCTGCTTTTTAATATGCTATCTAGGTTGGTCATAACTTTTCTTCCAAGGAGCAAGCATCTTCTGACTTCATGGCTGCAGTCACCATCTGATGTGATTTTGGAACCCCAAAAAATGAAGTCTCTGTTTCCATCGTTTCCCCATCTATTTGGCATGAAGTGATGGGACCAGATGCCATGATCTTAGTTTTCTGAATGTTGAGTTTTAAGCCAACTTTTTCACTCCCCTCTTTCACTTTCAAGAGGCTCTTTAGTTCGCTTTCTGCCATAAGCTGGTGTCATCTGTATATCTGAGGTTATTGATATTTCTCCCAACAATCTTTATTCCAGCTATGCTTCATCCAGTCCAGCATTCCTTATGATATACTCTGCATATAAGTTAAATAAGCAGGATGACAAAATACAGCCTTGATGTACTCCTTTCCTGATTTGGTTGTTCCTTGTCCAGTTCTAACCGTTGCTTCTTAACCTGCATACAGATCTCTCAGGAGGCAGGTCAGGTGGTCTGATATTCCCATCTCTTTAAGAATTTTCCAGTTTGTTGTGATCCACACAGTCAAAGGCTTTGGCATAGTCAATAAAGCAGATATTTTTCTGGAACACTCTCATTTTTTCAATGATCCAGCGGATGTTGGCAATTTGATCTCTGGTTCCTCTGCCTTTTCTAAATCCAGCTTGAACATATGGAAGGTCATGGTTCGTATACTGTTAAAGCCTGGCTTGGAGAATTCTGAGCATTATTTTGGCAGCATGTGAGATGAGTGCAATTGTGCAGTAGTTTGAACATTCTTTGGGATTGGAATGAAAACTGACCTTTTCCAGTCCTGTGGCCACTGCTGAGTTTTCCAAATTTGCTGGCATATTGAGTACAGCACTTTCACAGCATCATCTTTCAGGATTTGAAATAGCTCAACTGGAATTCCATCACCTCCACTAGCTTTGTTTGTTGTGATGCTTCCTAAGGTCCACTTGACTTCACTTTCCAGGATGTCTGGCTCTAGGTGAGTGATCACACCATCGTGATTATCTGGGTCATGAGGATCTTTTTTGTATAGTTCTTCTGTGTATTCTTGCCACCTCTTCTTAATATCTTCTGCTTCTGTTAGGTCCATACTGTTTCTGTCCTTTATTTTGCCCATCTTTGCGTGAAATGTTCCCTTGGTATCTCTAATTTTCTTGATGAGATCTCTAGTCTTTCCTATTGTATTGTTTTCCTCTATTTCTTTGGAACTCTGCATTCAAATGGGTATATCTTTCCTTTGCCTTTTGCTTCTCTTCTTTTCGCAGCTATTTTTAAGTCCTCCTCAGACAACCATTTTGCCTTCTTGCATTTCTTTTTCTTGCACAGCAAAGGAAACCATAAACAAGCTAAAAGACAAAATATGGAATGAGGAAAAATATCTGCAATTGATGTAACAAGGAATTAATTTCCAAAATATACAAAAAGCTAGCTCAATATCAAAAAACAAACAAACAACTTGATCAGAAAAAAAGGGCAGATGGCCTAAATAAACATTTCAAAAAAGATACAGATGGAACAGGCACATGAAAATAGTTCAACATCACTAATTATTACAGAAATGCAAATCATACTACAATGAGGAATCATCTCACACCAGTCAGAATGACCATCATCAAAATGCCTACAGATAATAAATTACTGGAGAGGATGTGGAGAAAAGAGAATCCTCCTACACCATTGCTGGGAATGTAAATTGGTGCAGTCACTATGGAGAAAGCATGGAAGTTCCCTAGAAAAACTAAAAGTTACCATATGATCCAGCAATCCCACTCCTGGGCATTTATTTGGAAATATGAGAACTAATTCAAAAAGATACATGCACCCCAATGTTCACAGCAGCAATATTTACAATAGCCAAGACATGGAAGCAATCTAATGTTCATCCACAGATGAATGGATAAAAATGATATGATACACACACACACACAACAGAATATTACTTGGCTACAAAAAAAAGAATGAAATAATGGCACTTGCAGCAACATGGATTTTTTATTTTTCTTTTTGGGTGGAGAGAGGCATACCGCATAGCTTGTGCAATGTTAGTTCCCCAACCAGGAAACAAACCCAGGCCCACAGCAGTGAAAGCACAGAGTGCTAACCACTGAACCACCAGAGAATTCCCTGTAACAACATGGATAAACACAGAGATTATCATACTAAGCGAAGTCAGACAAAGACAAGCATCTTATGATATCACTTATATGTAAACTCTAAAAAATGATACATATGAGCTTATTTACAAAACAGAAACAGACTTACAGGCATAGCAAACTTATGGTTGCCAAAGGGGAAAGGGATAATGGGATTAACAGATACACACTACTATATAGAAAATAAACAACTAGGAAAGGGAGCTACATTCAGTATCTTGCAATAACCTACTATGTTATGGAAAAGTATACATGTGTGTGTGTGTATGTACTGAATCACTTTGCTGTACACCTGAAACTAACACAACATTGTAAATGAACGATACTCAAGTTTAAAAAAAAAAAAAGAATAAAAAAAGAAAAAAAAACCCTGATCTCACTCTCCACCCTCCACCCTGCATTACCTGAACCAACTGGAAGCCACAGGGCAAGGTACCCATTGATTTGGTCTACACAAGGCACCACCAGTCACACAACAGGGCAGGCAGATGGAGGAATGAGTCTGGAGCACAAACAGAAGACAGCCAGCCCATGTATTAAGGGGATTTGCACTTAATTTTCTTGAAGGGGGAATCTGAGACATTGGCAACTGAAATATCCATGGGGGTAGAGACACTTGAATGTTAATTATTCCAAAAAAGACTTCAATTCTTTTACTTCATTTATTTTTTCCTTAAATGATAGTCTATGATAAATTTGGGTAAATGAACCCAATGAAAATTATGTCGTTAGTTCATTAATAAGTCATGGAAGTGATTTTTCTCAAGACATACCAGATTTTCTGCTGAAATATTTGGAATATTGCTGGTGCATATAATGTTTGGATATCATGGGGCAGAAGACAGGCTTAGATGGAGAACACATGGCCAAATTCTCAGAAATCATTGAAAGTTCATACTTGGACCCCAAGCAGCATTGCTCCTAAGCTATTTCTGAAAAGAAATAAATATCTGATAAGTGGGCTAGCCACCAGAGTTCTTTTTCCACAGAACTGGAATACCACGACCATGTTCATAAGTCTGTATGGAAGGCCCTTTTTTTAAAAAAAAAAAAAAGACATTAAGTTTTTCAGTTCTCTTTTTATATTATATAACTATTCACTAAATATGTTTCCTATGAAAATTAAGCAACCTGATGGTTATAAACACATTTCTTAAAATTTGGTAACCAGCCAACACAGGCCCGCAGAGTCTTCCTGCACTAAGGCTCCATCAGCCTCTTCCACACTCCATCCAGCTGGCCCCAGCAATAGGGTCCTACTTCCCACAGAAAGGGAATTTCATTAGGTCTACTGCCCAATCACCATTCTGCATCCTGTGAGATTCCATTTAGTACTCAAGAGCCAGACTTATTTTTGCAGTGGAATTAACCCAAAGACTTTGTGCTGACCTGGGAAATGCCAGTTCCACTTAACTGCTTCCTGTCTTCATCTCAAGCCAATCCTCTGACCAAAAGCTCACTCTGTACTCACCACGGCTCCATTTTACTTAGAGTTGGTAGTGCAAAGATGATTATTCCCAGCTCAACATAGTGTACTCTGCATGTCACTCATAAATAATCATAGCTACAAATTATCAGCCAAACAGTTTGTTTTTCTCTCCAAAACCCAGGAGACCTATGTTTGTAAAAGCTGCATGGGCATTTTAACTTTCCAAGCATGATTAATGACTGGTGATGTAAAGACTTACACACACCAGATTGAAGTAAGATTCTCCATTTAACGGCTCCAGGAGGGTCACCCCAGCCGAAGGTGGCAGTGCAGCCGCTGAGGTCTACAGACAGCCAAGGAGCTGCTACTTCACAAGCCCAAAGGCACTAACTAACATGCATCTTGCAAGTCCTGCCATTTAGGAAAACTTGGTGTGATGTCTCAGTACTGAGGTAAGAGTGAACTGACATGGAGCCACTCTTAAGAACCAAAGTCAGTTCACAACATGGTAATAAAAGCCATTTGGGTGCTTCTCTGGTGGTCTAGTGGTTAAGCATCTGCCTGCCAATGCAGAGGACATGGGTTTGAGCCCTGGTCCAGGAAGATCCTACACGCAGCAGAGCAACTGATCTAGCGCTCTACAGCACACAACTACTGCAGCCTGTGCACCTAGAGCCCACGCCTGGCAACAAGAGAAGCCACCCAATGAGAAGTCCATGCACTGCAACTAGTGAAAATCCCGCACAGCAACAGAGACCTAGTGCAGCCAAAAATAAATACAAATACATATATCTTTAAAAAAAGAAAAATTTTCAATTCTATCCATATTCAATACTCAGTTTTCCTCTGGATGTCTCGGCACCTCAATCAAATGCCCAAAAGCTGCTCCCTGGGAGGTCTGCAGTTCTCCCCCTTATTGCTTCTTGTCAGTAAGACAGGTGAGCAGGGAAACCAAGATGCCCCCAAGCAAGAAGCAGTATCAGGGCTTCCCAGGCAGCACTGGGGGTGAAGAACCTGCCTGCTAACACAGGAGACATAAGGGACTCAGGTTCGATCCCTGGGTCAGGAAGATCCCCTGGAGGAGAGCATGGCAACCCACTCCAATATTCTTGCTTGGAGGATCCCCAGGTACAGAGGAGCCTGGTGGGCTATAGTTCATAGGATTGGGAGGGTGATAGGATTGCAAAGACTCAGACACAACTGAGACGACTTATCACACACACAAGAAGCTGTTTTCTGACCTTTGACAGGCTGATTTCTCTCCACTCCTCAAAAATAGTTTTCTGAGAGAAAAACAAAAAGCCCAAATATGCTAGTGTTGAGTCAGGCAGTATTGAGAACTAAATTCAGGGACTAGTACCAAAGACCAGAAATAAGACTCTCTTAAAACAAGGGAAGGGAGACTTCCCAGTGATCCAGTAGTTAAGAATCCACCTTGCAATGCAGGGTATGCAGGTTCAACCCTTTGTCAGGGAACTAGGATCCCACATACCTCAGAGCAACTAAGCCACAACTAAGACCTAAGGCAGCCAAATAAATAACTATTTTTTAACAAAGGGAGGGGTTGAATTTCTTCTCATGTAATATGAACTTCAGAGATAAATAGTACAGGGCTGGAATAGCAGCTCCACAATTATCATCAAAATCCCAAGTTCCTTCTGTATTTCCATTCTGCCATCCTTAGCCAGGGGCATCCATCTGCAAAGTCACCTCATGAGCACATAATGGCTGCTGGAGCATCACTCAGCATACTCACATTTCAGACAGAAACAACGATGGTAAGGACCAAAGGGCTCCTGCCTCACAGCTGAGTAAGGCAATCTTTCAGGGGCTTTCCTGGAAGTTTCACCCTACAAATTCTGCTAACATCTCTGCTTTCATCTGCAACCCCAAGATAAGCAGTTGGAAAATATAGCTATTGTAGATTTTAGCTGAGCACACTGAAGCTGGCAAGAATACAGGAGTTGTTAGGAAAAGGGAGAGATTGAATATTAGGATGGCCGCTGACAGTATCTGCCACAATGGGAATGTCACAGTGCTAAGTAAAAGGTGAAAGAAGCAGACACAGGAGAGATACCCAGACAGAGGAATCAGTGACTGGAGGAGGAAATGACAATAATTCAGCCTTGGCAGAGTTGTTCTGTAAGCTAGCCATCAAATCCAAGCAGGAAACATACCCCTGAGCTGTGTTAATATGCACACCAAACGTCTGTGCTGCTCGGGACGTTCCATTCCCAAGACAGTCACAACAGAGCACGTGCAGAGAGCACGCTGCAGAAGCACACATCACAGACACAGCCGGTTGTAGCTCAACAGTGAGACTGGTAATGGGTTGGTAGGCCATCCAGGGCGACAGCTGAGGGTACAAGCTCTCAACCACGGCTGTACTCTAGAATCACCTGGGGAACTTTCAAAAATATGGATGCCTGGGTCCCATCTCTGGGGATTCTGAGTTAACAAGGTCTGGGGTGAGACCTGGGTTGGAGGAGGTTTTATACAGCAAAGTATGATAAGTTTTGCTCCTGTAGACCAGGTCCTCCAGATCCCCTGAGAAGCTGGGCAGCCCACAGAGGAGTCCCCCACATCTGAGGCTCCCTTGGAAGTAGCGCCTTGAGAAGATTAAACTATTTGCTGAAGGCCACACAGCTGGGACGGTAGTACAGCCAGGATCTGAACTTGGATCCATCTGACAGGTCAAAGCAAAGCCGCTGGCTTGAGGTCTTTTTTCCAATCTCAATCCTAATCCTCCACCACTTGACGGGTGCAGGCATATCCCAGAAAGTCTGGGACAGCTTTCCTAATGAGCAAGGTCTGTCTCCAGGAGCTAACAGCCATGAGGACAGATCCACCAGGAGGTAGAGAAAGATGCCTGGAAAGAGGCATGTTCTAGAGCAAAAGCCACACGATCCCAACCTGCAAACCAAGGAAGTGTGGGCAGCAACGGAAGAGGGTGGTAACTGGGACGAAAGATGACTAACACTGCTGAGACCTGTGTCAGGTGTCTGACATATTTTTCAAGCCTCACAAAAACCTGTCACTTAGATGCTGTGGTCCCTGTTGACAAAGGAGGAAACTAAGGCTCTGAGAGCTGACACCTTTTCAATGAAAGGAAAAAGAAACAGAAACGAAATCAAGATGGCAGAAGAAACTAAGTGTCCACTAACCTCAGGGCTGCTGCTAATTTGAAATGAACCCCCTAAAAGCTTCAAAGTAGAAACAGGTTTCTCCATGGAGCAGATCACAGTGGGGCCACCACCTATCCTGCCAAGTGCTGGCAAATCCAAAGCCACTCCCCACCTCCCAACCTTTGCTATTCCTTCGGCCTCATCAGAACAGCCCCTGATACTTTTTCAAAGAGCCATCCCTATAGGCACAGGGATGGATTGCCAGGATAGTAAAGGGGCAGAGGGGGAAGCGCTTCAGGAGTAGGGACCACCTCCGATATCGTCTCTGGGAGCTCAGGACTCAAGACCAGTCATGCACAACCTCTGAGTGAATGAGTGAAATGAACAATGAATGAAATGCCGAGCTGAAATACTGCTCCTGGATCCTCCAGCCCAGGGGCTGTGGAGGAGGCTGACGACTGTGATAGAGACCACAGCTCCATCCCTTGGCTATGGGCCCTGGTGACTTGACCTCCCTGCACCTGTTTCCACATCTAGAAAACAGGTAACACCTTACAGCCTTGTCGTTAGGATTTAATTAAATAATGTGTGAAAAGTGCCCAGCATGGGGTCTGACACATAAAAGGCCCTGAAAAACAACAGTAGCTCCTTTTTCCTTCCTCCTAGAAAGGATTTATGTCTCAGAGAGTTGTTTGACAGAGTGCAGCAAATACATCAGAAATGAAAAACACAGACCTCCAAAGTCTTCCCCAGCTGCTGAATTGCACACTGACCCCTAGCCTGGTTTTCATCTCCCATGAACCCGAGGATCCACTCCTAACTGAAACACTCAATGTGTAGCTCAGTGAGTCTGGGTATTTCCATAAAGAAAAGAAATTCAGGTTTAGATTCTGTCCCTAGCCTTTCCAGATTAACTGCTGGGGGATGGAGTTCTTCCTTCTTCCCCTTTATACTAGGACTGCAGAGTCTGCAAACGCACTCAACTACTGTGAAGATAGGGAACTTCCCTGGTGGCTCAAATAGTAAAGTATCTGCCTGCAATGCAGGAGACCTGGGTTTGATCCCTGGGTCAGGAAACTCCCCTGGAGAAGGGAATGGCAACCCACTCCAGTATTCTTGCCTGGAGAATTCCATGGACAGAGGAGCCTGGCGGGCTACAGTCCACGAGGTTGCACTCACCCACTGGATGTTTCCCAGTCAATCAGATGCTCAGTTCAGTTCAGTTCAGTCGCTCAGTCGTGTCCGACTCTCCGCGACCCCATGAATCACAGCACGCCAGGCCTCCCTATCCATCACCAACTCCCGGAGTTCACTCAAACTCATGTCCACAGAGTCGGTGATGCCATCCAGCCATCTCATTCTCTGTTGTCCCCTTCTCCTCCCGCCCCCAACCTTTCCCAGCATCAGAGTCTTTTCCAGTGAGTCAACTCGTCGCATGAGGTGGCCAAAGTATTGCAGTTTCAAGCTTTAGCATCAGTCCTTCCAATGAACACCCAGGATCGATCTCCCTTAGAATGGACTGGTTGGATCTCCTTGCGGTACAAGGGACTCTCAAGAGTCTTCTCCAACACCACAGTTCAAATCATCAATTCTTCGGCGATCAGCTTTCTTCACAGTCCAACTCTCACATCCATACATGACCACGGGAAAAACCATAGCCTTGACTAGACGGACCTTGGTTGGCAAAGTAATGTCTCTGCTTTTTAATATATTATCAAGGTTGGTCATAACTTTCCTTCCAAGGAGTAAGCGTCTTTTAATTTCATGGCTGCAATCAGCATCTGCAGTGATTTTGGAGCCCAAAAAAATAAAGTCTAACACTGTTTCCACTGTTTTTCCATCTATTTCCCACGAAGTGATGGGACCAGATGCCATGATCTTTGTTTTCTGAATGTTGAGCTTCAAGCCAACCTTTTCACTCTCCTCTTTCACTTTCATCAAGAGGCTTTTGAGTTCCTCTTCACTTTCTGCCATAAGGGTAGAAACACCAAACCCAAACTCAGGTACAGAATGTTCTCTCAAGATACTCATTCTAGTTCTGGTGATGAGAAATTACAGAGCAGCTTTTTTTCACTTCCATGTGGTAAGTAGTTCTGAGGACCTGACGTCATAAATGAATTTACAATGAACATGAATCAACTGTAATGAAGATGTCCCAAGTCTTGTTCTATTCACAATGTCATCTGACTCAGCAGTAAGTCCCTGCTGATGCCAAATGACTTCAAAGGCCTGGTCTCTGACGAGCCCCATGTGTGACGCAAATTCTTCTGCTCCTGCTCTGTAGTCTTGGGTTTCCCTGGTGGCTCAGACAGTAAAGAATCTGCTGCAATGCAGGAGATCTGGGTTTGATCCCCAGATTGGGAAGGTCCCTGAAGAAGATGAACCCACTCCAGTATTCTTGCCTGGAGAATTCCATAGACAGAGGAGTCCAGCAGGCTACAGTCCATGGAGTCACAAAGAGTCATATATGACTCAACAACTAACACTTTCACTTTCATATCTATAGTCTGAAGGATAGGGGTTACAAGCAAGGGAATCCATTCAAGTGACCATCTTCAGAGACTGAGTTCTTAGAAATCATTTTCTCCTTCTCTAAAAGTTGGTAAGTAAATTATAATAACAACACAGAACATATGTTGAATAGATCACCATACTTGCCAACTGAAACGCTCCAGGGATATGTTTATTCATTTTATATAATCTGGAAGCAAATCTTTTTTATCCAAGTAAAGTTTTACTTTCACCTAACGATGGTTCACAATAAAGTGCCAAACAGGAAGATAAAGAAAATGCTGATGATGTGACACATCTTGACAGCCTAGTGACATCCTAGGGCAGAGGGAGAACAGAGAATGCACTACGGGCATGAGGGTATAAGAGAATTCCAATCACTCAACAAAGAGGTACTCAGGCACCAACCGAAGCTGGGCTTACAGTAGACTGGTGTAAAACACCTGGCAGACCTGGCTTTTGTGGACTTTGCAATCTAACGGGGGACTCCATTAAGCAAACAGTACAGGGCAATAAAATCCGTGACAGAAAAGAGGCGGCAATAAGAGGACAGGGTAGCCTTCAGCAGAAGGGTTATCTCAAGGAAAAAGACAAGGAGGGATTAGGAACAAAAACCAGGTGGGGGGCGGGGCAGTGTAGAAGCTAGAACAGCTACAAAAGCTACAGAAGCAAGAGAACACAGCAGGTCCAGGGTCTTAAAGTGACACGATAAGATGAGCAGTCTGGGAAGATCACTCAGAGGCAGGACGGCTGGGAGACAGCACAACTAGGGGAGTGCCTGCTGCCACATGAAAGATGAAGAGACCCAAATGACATCAAGGAATGTGCAGTAAGCACTTTCTTGGTCCAAGCACTGAGACAGTACTTACTTCATCAACATTCTTATTAGATCCTTACAACAATCCTGAGGAGGAACTTCTACAGATGAGACAACTGCTGGTATTTTCTCTCATTTCCCTAACTTTCCCCCAAAACTAAAACGTGTTTGTTGCCTTCACTGCTGCTTAAAACAGTACAAGGCACAGTAGACATTCAAGGCATAGAGGATAAGACAGGTGGCTGAATGAACAAACCAATAAATCAATCTTACCTACAAGCACACAGAGTGAAGGACCCCACACCCACTGCACTTACCCTAGGTTGCAACTGCTAGTCTCTGCTGGTCCTTCTGTCTCGTATGCTGTCCCTCAGCTCACCAACCTCCACTGTCCCAGGCTCAGACCAGGGTTTTCTTCTGTCTTATCTACACCCATTTCACTGCATCTCGTCCTATGGTTTTAAATACCATCAATTTACTGATGACTCTCAGATTTTTATCTCCATCAGAGACTTTCCCCCATGAACTCTAGACCCTCTTTTTTCGGTGGGGGGTAGGGATAGGGGTGGAGGATGGAGTGCAGCCTGCAGGATCTTAGTTCACCAATGAGGATCAAAGCCCTAGTTCACCAACTAGGGCTCACAGCAGTGAAAGCTGGATCACCAGGGAATTCCCTCCAGACCCCTTTCTCCAACCACTTACTCAACATCTCCACTTGGCTGCCTAACACTCACCTCAAACTTATTTTGTCCGAAAGTCAGCTCCTTTCTGTCTTCTCATCTTAGTCAAATGGCAATTATATTCTTCCAGTTGCTCAAGTCAGAGGTCAAAACCTCGGTACTGTTCTTGTCTCTCTCAAACCTTTATCTGCTCCATCAGCAACTCTTATTAACACTTACCTTCAAAATATATCCAGAATTCAACTTGTCACAGCCTCTACTGCTGCCACCCCAGTCTGGCCACCTTCATTTTGCCCAAATTATTGTAAAAGCTTCTCAGTGATCTCCCCAATTCCCTCCCTGCTTTTCTGATTCTCAACTGCCATGCTTACGTCCAATGCCTCCACTGTTCACACTCCTGTGCTGGCTCCTGTCTCAGGTGAGACGTCCTCACCCTGGCCTGGGAGACCCCCCGAAGAGCTGGCTGCACCTCCCACTGTGCTCCCAGCTGTCTTCTCTGGCCACAACGGCCCCCTTACCTGTGCTGGAGCAGACCAAGCCATCCCAATGTCAAGCCTTCATACTTGCTGTATCCTCACTTGGGGACACTCTCCAAACACCTGCCTGACTCACTACCTCACCTTTCTGGTCTCAAGTGCCACCCTCTGAATGAGCAGCCCCCCTGTAACTGCAACCCTCCTTCTCCCTACTCACATACAAGCTAATCAATAAATTTGACTTTTTGTCTGCCTCTCCTGAGCCCCCAACTGCAGGAGAGCAAGGACTCTACTTGGCTCACGGTTATATCCCCAGTACTAACAAAAATGCCAGGCACAGGGCAGATCTCAACAAATATATACTGAATGAAAGAAGGAATGAATGAATCCTCTTCTTAACAGGATCTTCTCTATGCTGGCCACACTGGGCATCAGAGACAAACTGAGGAGACAGAAAATTTCGATGGAATTGCATTACACATAACCCAATAAAGCATAGAGGCTGATGGCTTTAATTTGAAGAATCTTCCATATGTGTTTTCTGATCAAAAAAGAACAAGCAAGGAGTCTGAAACAATCTGAAAATGCTTTTGAAAAATATTTTAGGAATTTTATTATTATAAAATTTTTAATTCATGTATTAAAATGTATACCAAGGCAAAAAAATCATGTAAGCATATCACAAACACACAAGTTTTCAAAACATACAAAAAACATCCAATGTAAAAAAAAAAAACTTACACATACAAAATGCAATGTATTTCCAATTAAAAAAACAATAATAATAAAGCAAGGAGAAATGTTTGAAAAATGCTCGTTCAAAAGTAAAAAACAAAACCCTCCCCTTGACTGGCCACTTAAGCTGCCCTGAAAGGCTTTTCTTCTTCCCTCATGTTACCTGGTCTTTCTTATTTTTTCATTTGTAAGATAAGGGCCAATCAAGGCATTTTTAAAGGCATATCTGTTGCTATACTTTTATAGTCAAGTGACTTAATTCCAAAAGTTAAAACTTATACTCTGAGCTATAAACATAGTTCCTAAACACCGTATGCAAATCAAATTATCATTTGGGTACTCTACACAGAACATGCCACTACAGAAATTTCTTTTTATGAAATTGAGATTTTCACGTCACATTTGCTTAAGTCACAGTAAGTCCATAGATCAGTTCCTCAACCCACCATAAAACAAACAAAAACAAATCTTCTAATCAAAGTATTTTATTCACTCTACTTATGGTTCCCTTAAGTGCTAAATAGGAACATCTAATCGAAAAATACATCTGGAGTGGTCTATTCCCTACCCACCCCACATCTACTAATATGCACCAACAACAGAAACTGGCTCAGTGCTTGCCTACTATTAAAGCTGATATTCACTTGATTTAGTTCTTGTTGCAGCAACAAAATTTTTTGAATTTTGTCTTTTTATGTAAGAACCACATCTATTACTAACACTTCACAATATATTTCAGGGAAAATGTTTGGATTTAAGCTGCAAATAAAATTCCTAATCAGGAGGTCAAAAAAGCTAGTTACTAATATTATTGATATGCTTTTTCCTGTCAAAAACTATCTTTGAGTGCTGACAGCATCTGTGACGGCTGTGTGTTAGGAGACTTTGACCTCTGCACTGACAAGATCAACTTTACACCTGGGCTGCAGTTAGTCAACCCACACACTCACTGGATTATATCGAAGGGCAGTTTCCCAGGAGAGTCCCAACTGCTTGGCTACCATCTAAACCTCCTGATGAAGAACACAGGCCTAAGGATGCTGACACAGGAAGTGTGCGACATGAAGTCTGAGGGTCAGGCCACTGTGGAGCAGACCACCAAGGATCTGAAGACCAGGATAGCTAAGCTGGAGAAGCAATACCTCGCCCTAGAGGCAGGTCTGGAAGCCCTCAGGTTGGGCGAAAATGACATCGGATATGAAAGGATTGTACAGGCCAAGTCCATCCAGACGTCTCCGATGGAAGAGGGTGGTGTGCTGGCACTTCCTCCTGGGGGGGCCCCACCGGTGGGCCCCCCCACCCTTGACCGTGCATGGCGAATCAGTGGGGCTGCACTTGCCTTCGGGACCTCAGACCAAGTTCTGCTCAGAAATCTCTGGTTGTGTCTCCAAGGCGAATATCAGTTCAGCTTGATGCACAGCCGTCCCTCCAGCCTCCACCGCCTGCATCCCTCCCCTGGTCTGACAGTCACGGACAGGCCAGAGACTCCAGTACTTCACTTATTTGGGAAAATATTGAAGAGCCATCCATAGATTGTCTCAATTTGAGGAACTGTTTTCTAAATCTACTGTCAAGGAAAGGAAGAAACCCATTTCTGACACCATCACAAAGACCAAGGCTAAGCAAGTTGTCAAGTTACTAAGCAACAAAAGGTCTCAAGCAGTTGGAATATTGATGACTAGCCTTCACTTAGATATGAAAGATATACAACATGCTGTGGTGAACGTGGACAATTCTGTGGTTGACCTGGGGACCCTTCAAGCTCTCTACAAGAATAGAGCACAGTCAGTTGAACTGGAAAAAATTGAAAAGCATATTCAGTCCTCCAAAGACAAGGAAAACGCCAAGTCTCTGGACAAACCTGAGCAGTTCCTTTATGAACTGTCACTAATCCCCAACTTTTCAGAGTGAGTCTTTTGCATCCTGTTTCAATCCACATTTTAAGAAAGCATTTACTCAATTCGCTGCAAACTGGAACTGCGAGAGAAGCTGTATGAGACATTAAAACAAGGCTCAGGGGTTATGCAGGTTTTGGGTTTGGTTCTTGCCTTTGGCAACTACATGAATGGTGGAAATAAAACTCGGGGACAGGCAGACGGTTTTGAATTAGATATTCTCCCGAAGCTGAAAGATGTTAAAAGCAATGACAATAGCACAAGCTTGTTATCATATATCGTGTCATATTATCTTTGCAATTTTGATGAGGACGCTGGGAAAGAACAGTGTATGTTTCCACTGCCCGAACCCCAGGACCTCTTTCAGGCCTTGCAGATGAAGTTTGAAGATTTTCAAAAAGACCTCAGAAAACTCAAGAAAGACCTGAGAGCCTGTGAGTTGAAGCGGGGAAAGTTTACCAAGTGTCCTCAAAAGAGCACATCCAGCCTTTCAAAGAAAACATGGAACAATTTATTATTCAAGCTAAAACTGACCAAGAAACAGAGAACTCACTGACTGAGACTCATAAGTCCTTTTTGGAGACTACAGCCTATTTTTTCATGAGACCAAAAATTGGAGAGAAGGAAGTGTCCCCAAACATTTTCTTCAGTATCTGGCATGAATTCAGTTCTGACTTTAAAGACTTTTGGAAGAAAGAGAACAAACTTATTCTACAAGAAAGAGTAAAAGAAGCTGAAGAGGTGTGAGGGAAGATAAAGGGAAAGTCACTCTATAAAATAAAACCAAGACACAACTCTGGAATTAAAGCAAAAATAAGCATGAAAACCTGACCAATGAAAAGTAGAGGGGCTTGGAGAGCAGTCTGCGGGTACTCAAGTCCTGGAGTCCGGAGACGGTGGAGACATGGCCACCCCACAAGACGCTGAGATCCGGAAAGACATGCAGACCTACTATGGGAAGGTGCTGAAGAAATCAACAGACCTCCAGACCAAGGTCTGTGTCATTGCAGCCAGGCCGGTCCCCCAGCACATCCAGGAAGCCCTGCAGAATGTACACGAGGAAGTATCCTTAAGGTATTATGGCTGTGGTCTGGTCATCCCTGAGTGTCTGGAAAACTGCTGGATTTTGGACCTGGGTAGTGGAAGTGGCAGAGATTGCTATGCTTTTAGTCAAATGGTTGGTGAGAAGGGACATGTCACTAGAATAGACATGACAGAAGGTCAGGTGGAAATATCTAACAAGTATATTGAATATCACATGGAAAAATATGGGTTCCAGGCACCCAATGTGACTTTTATTCATGGCTACATAGAAAAGTTGGAAGAGTCTGGAATCAAGAATGAGAGTTATGATACTGTTGTATCCAATTGTGTCATTAACCTTGTACCTGATAAACAGCAAATGCTGCAGGAGGTATATCGAGTATTAAAGAATGGTGGGGAGCTATATTTCAGTGACGTCTATGCTAGCCTTGAATTGCCAGAAGAAATCAGGACACACAAAGTTTTATGGGGTGACTGCCGTTTTGTTTCTGCAACATACCGCCTCTTCAAACTCCCTAAGACAGGACCAACCAAAAAATGCCAAGTTATTTACAATGGAGGAATCACAGGACACGAAAAAGAACTAATATTTGATGCAAATTTCACATTTAAGAAAGATGAAGCTGTTGAAGTAGATGAAGAAACAGCGGCTATCTTGAAGAATTCACGATTTGCCCAAGATTTTCTGATCAGGCCAGATGAAGAGAAGCTGCCAACATGTGGAGGCTGTACTGCTTTAGAAGTAAAGGATGTGATCACAGATCCATTTGAGCTTGCAGGGAGGTCTGACAGTGCGGAGTCCAGAAGTTCCCTCGCTGTTAGTGGCTGCTACAGTACAAAGAAATGCTCCTAAAACAACAGCTTACCAGAAGACAGTGGGCAGGAGGTGAAAGAATGAGTTACACATGGCTTAACCCACCCTTTCCCATAGCCCATGCCACAAGAAAGAACAAGTGGCAGAAGTCCACTGATTTCTAGATAAAAATAAGTGAGTTCTTTCAGTTCAAAAAAAAAGAAAAGCAGAACCAAAATGAGTCTCTGCAGCTGCTTCCATCTTCCTGTCTCCTTTAGTCCCTCCACGTGTGTATGAACTTCAATGATATAATGGGGCGTTTAACAGAGATTGCTATGTGCAATACTGTATTTAGTGTTTCTATTTTTTTTAGGATGTTAATTTATATGAAAATACATAATAAAAAAAAGAAAAACTATCTTTTCTAATTTCTTTTTTAAATTAACTTTTGAGGGAGAGAAAGGAGGAGGAAGAGAAGGGAAGGAAAACAGACTGGCTGGGAGGTTAAAGGTGACATCTTCCAGTCACAATGACTCTTCCAGTATGGTGTAGAAAACCAGAGAATTCTCTTGAAATTCGCTAAGAGAACAGCACTGGCAATGCCATTCATCTAAAAGTAAATGGAATTTAGAAGAAAATTATTATTATTATTTTACTATTTTCTATATCTTAAAAGAAGTCTGTTGTTAAAACTTACGATTAAATTAGCTCCTCCTCAATTATTCCAATTTACTAACATTTAAATGTGGAGCAATTACTTTTAAGAAAAGAGAGAAAGTGAGGATTAAGAAAGGTTAAGTTCAGTCAAGTAGGAAGTCTGGTACGTAAAAAACCAGAGAGAGCAGGAGAGTGCCCAGTCCAGAGACTGACAAGAGTCCAGGTCCAGCCTGGGACTGCCACAAACTAAGGAAAAAAGGTAGACCGACAAAATCTACTCTCTCCAACATGCATAACATTTGCTTCACAGAAAGAACTTTTGAAACCTAAGACTCACTTATCAAGTGAATTAAAGAAAATTTTGCAAACTGTGCACATAGACACAATATTTTGAAAGCAAATTTTAAGGGGTGCAAATAGGCTCAGGAGAGAATTATATTTGGGAGAATTATATACCCCCTTGGGGTGTGGTTCGGAAAGCAGGTTACCACCAACCCTGAGGCATGGCCTGACCAATGACAGTATCAAAATATATATATTTCCTTCCAATTATTTTCATTAATTATGTCAACCAATTTGAATGCAGCAAGGGAGAATTTTACCAATAGTATAACTAGGTACATATTTACATTTTCATATGCATCTTAAGGACAAACTGTTAAAAAATGATGGTGATTATGAAAAACAAGATTAAAGGCATGTTCATTTGGGAAAAATTACATTAATATTATTCATCCAACCACAAACACTTTTGTAATGAATGCAATACTACAAAACAATTCACAGCTTTATAAAAGTTAAAGTACAGAGTTTCATTAGGATTTTTTTCCAATTCAAAATTAAAAGAGGTCAACTTACATCACCACTTAACTATTTTACTCTAAAATCTTTAAAATATATAAAATACCAAGATTATCAACAGTCACATATGTTTTGAAGTCAGGGGACACATGTATTTTCTTAAGATTGGTTCCGTTTGTGTAGAAGGTCTGTGAGGATTCCCCAGTGACAACATTCCACCACTGTGCAAAGAAAAACAAGATTCTTATTAGGCTGGTAATTACAGTGTGAGACAAGCTGCAGTGCCAACAGGACCCACCGCCCCCACCCCTCCTACTCCCAAATTCAAGCTAATGCCAGGAAAGATGTCTATAGATAGTTTAATGCTAAATACTGTATCATCAACCCAGGCCGCCTTTCATGATTAGCCCTGGTGAGTGCCTCACAGCGACCCCACACCTAACTAACCCCCTTGTAAGGCAAAATGGAGAAACACACAGCCTACTCAAAACTGCAGACACAGGCTACCTAGAGCCCATTAGAGCCACAGCTGGACTGAATTCTGTCTGCATGTCATCCTCAGTAGAATGGCGAGAACAATCCTTTATGTAGTCAAGAAGTCTTGACTACTCATAATATAAGCTGCAGAATAGAACAGGTTCTCTCTACTGAATCCTTTCACCAGGAGTGATTCAAGAGCCCATGACCAAATTTTTTATTTGGGCTTCCCTGGTGGCTCAATGATAAAGAATCTGACTGCCAATGCAAAAGACACAGGTTAGATCCCTGATACAGGAAGACCCCGCATGCCTCGGAGCAACGAAACCACAACTCTCGAGCCTGTGCTCTGCAGCACAGGAGCCGCAACTACTGAACCCACGTGTCACAGAGCTGGTGCTCCACAGCAAGAGGAACCACTGCAATGAGAAGCCCATGCACTGCAATTAGAGAGCAGCCCCTGCTCACCACAACTAGAGAAAAGCCTGTGCAACAGCAAAGACCTGGCACAGCCAAAAATAAAAAAATAATTTGTTTTAAAAAGTCTATACATGTATTTGCCAAATAAATACTGAACGTTCAAATGCAGGAGGTACTCGGACCAAGTCCTTCCTTTCTCCTCACAACTGATGAATTGGCTAAGATTAAATTAATATTTATAGTCTGTTATCAAATGGAGATCATCATGCTTACCTATCTCTCTCACAGCTGAGGGCAAGAGAACATGTACATGGACAACTTTTGAAAAGGCCTCAGGTACATCAAGATTCTGAGAATTGTAAATGCAATGGTCACTTCTGTATCCGGGGCAATGCCCAGCATTCTGCCTTGCTCATGTGACTGGATCAACTATTCATGTTCACTATTGGTCATGCTAACTGGTAAAAACATACCTTGTGGACTTAAGTAAAGCAACATGTACTAACTTGAAATTTTCCAGAACTAACAATTTTGCACTATAAAACAGCAGTGTAATCAAGACTGCGGAGGACAGCCACTAAAGGCAAATCAGAGAGATCAGCTGGTCCAACTGCCTCACTTTAAAAGTAAGGAAACCAGGGTTGAGAGAGAAGAAAGGCCTTGTCACTTGGGATGACACCGCTAGCAGGTTGCAGAAGTGGAACAGATATCTGGTTTCCCAACCTTGTGCACCTATACCCTTCCCACTATTAAACCTCTCTGCTTGAAAACACTACCCCACAGTCATTAATGTGACCATGGAAGAAAAGACAATATTAAACAGGACTCTTTTTTGGCCATATCACACAGCATGCGGGACCCTTAGTTCCCTAACCAGTGACTGAATCTATGCCCCCCTGCAGAGGAAGCACGGAGTCTTAACCACTTAAACAGGACTTATGCAGGGGACTTCTAGGGCAGTGAAACTGCTCTGCATAATACTACAATGGTGGACACGTCATTATACATTCATCAAAATTTACAGAATGTACAATACCAAGAGTGAATCCTAACAGAAATTACGGACTTTAGTGATAATGAACATTCATCAGTTATAACAAATGTACCCTCTGGTGGAGGATGTTGACAGTGGGGAGGCTTATATGTGGAGGCGGTGGGGTATATGAGCACTCTGTACCTTTCAATCAATTTTGATATGAAACTAAATTTGCTCTAAGAAATAATTTTTTTTAGAAATAGCAGGTAGAGGAAAAGATACATTGGGAATTGGGGACTAACAGGTACAAACTACTATACATAAAATAGATAAGCAATAAGGACCTACTGTTATAGCACAGAGAACTATATTCAACATCTATATTATAAATATATATATAAATGAATCATTTTGCTGTACAACTGAAACACTAAATCAACTATACTTCACTTTTTTTAAAATGGAAAAAAATAGCTAACATTTACTCAGGGTACACAATGTGCCACCATGTACACGTACTTTACATGTATTAACTCCTTTAACCCTCCCAGCCCTATGACGTAGGTATTATTATTATACCGATTTTACAGATGAGAAATCATCTTATGCAAGATCACAAAGCTAATGAGTAGCAGAGCTAGGCTCTGAATTCAGGCAGTCTGCCCCAGGCCTCATTCTCCTAAACTTTATATTCTGTTGCCTCTAAGTAATGGCAAACCTGTACTTATCACCATGTATTTAATATTTCAAATCAGCCTTTCTCCTCACGAGTATAACTTACTATGGATTTCTTGCCTTTCTAACAGGATGTACTCTGAGGTATAACACAAGTAAATTACATTATTTTTAACTTATAAATAGAAATAATTTTAAAAGTTAAGAGCTTTTTAGCTACTGGATACACACTTTATCTTACTGACATTCAATTTATATAGCTTGGGTTATAAACAGACTCAAAAGGCCTATTTCCTTGGATACTACAGCAGCTATTCTTTTTCACTTTTAATTTGCTTTGTGCTTTTGGATAGTCTCATTAACATGCTGGGTAGTTGCAGGTTGGGCTATATCATAATCAGTTTAACCATGCTTGTAACCAAACCAGAAGAAAGAATAGTCTGTCACTAAAATATACAGACTGAATACATAGGCTATAGGTTCTTTCACGCTCAAGACATAACTCTACAGACATTGATTCTGCTGTTTATCTCATGCTTCTCTAGGAATGCTGGCTATCTAGTCACTGATCTCTATTCTATCTTGTAAGCCAGACTCACAATTCTGTGATAGTCTTCTATAGGTTCCAGGGCATCAAAAGACAGGGTCTCTAGAAGCTCAGTGTCAAAGCTGAGCAGTTAAGCTTTTCAGCAGTTAATACAACTGAAGACTCCCAGCTTCCAACACAAAAACAGCAATGCTGCTCCCCTAAGAATTATCCTTGGAACAGTTTATCTCTACAATCGAGGAGGAAAAGGGCTAACAGTATCGCATTCCCCCAATAACTAAATAAAGGTGTGCCTTTCTTTGTTGTTACTGTTTAGTCGTATGTCCATGACCCCATGGACCTTTATTTAGGTACAGGCTAATGCAACATCTTGTGAACTACAGTGTACTTTCAATGTAAACTTGAAAATGAATCACAACACACATTCTCTCATAGAGCTAAAAATTGCCCTCTGACTTCTCTTTTTTACAAGCTAAAGTATTCATTAAATAAAACTGCATTTATATAGGTGCTATATATTGTCACCTTGCTTATTTAACTTATATGCAGAGTACATCATGAGGAACGCTGGGCTGGAAGAAGCACAAGCTGGAGTCAAGATTGCTGGGAGAAATATCAATAACCTCAGATATGCAGATGACACTACCCTTATGGCAGAAAGTGAAGAGGAACTCAAAAGCCTCTTGATGAAAGTGAAAGAGGAGAGTGAAAAGGTTGGTTTGAAGCTCAACATTCAGAAAACAAAGATCATGGCATCTGGTCCCATCACTTCATGGGAAATAGATGGAAAAACAGTGGAAACAGTGTCAGACTTTGTTTTTTTGGGCTCCAAAATCACTGCAGATGCTGATTGCAGCCATGAAATTAAAAGACGCTTGCTCCTTGGAAGGAAAGTTATGACCAACCTTGATAGTATATTAAAAAGCAGAGACATTACTTTGCCAACCAAGGTCCGTCTAGTCAAGGCAATGGTTTTTCCCGTGGTCATGTATGGTTGCGAGAGTTGGACTGTGAAGAAGGCTGATCGCCGAAGAATCGATGCTTTTGAACTGTGGTGTTGGAGAAGACTCTTGAGAGTCCCTTATACTGCAAGGAGATCCAACCAGTCCATTCTAAAGGAGATCAATCCTGGATGTTCATTGGAGGGACTGATGCTAAAGCTGAAACTGCAATACTTTGGCCACCTCATGCGACGAGTTGACTCACTGGAAAAGACTCTGATGCTGGGAAAGATTGGGGGCGGGAGGAGAAGGGGACGACGGAGAATGAGATGGCTGGATGGCATCACCGACTCTGTGGACATGAGTTTGAGTGTACTCCGGGAGTTGGTGATGGACAGGGAGGCCTGGCGTGCTGTGATTCATGGGGTCGCGGAGAGTCGGACACGACTGAGCGACTGAACTGAACTGATATATCCAAAAAATTCAATTCAGTCATTCAGATATTTTTGAACATCTATACTGTGCTAATGTTCAAATTACACCACAACTGCATTCATTTCACATGCTAGCAAATGCTCAAAATTCTCCAAGTGAGGCTTCAACAGTATGTGAACCGAGAACTTCCAGATGTTCAAGCTGAATTTAGAAAAGGCAGAGGAACCAGAGATCAAATGGCCAACATCCGTTGTATCATAAAAAGAAGCAAGAGAATTTCAGAAAAACATCTACTTCTGCTTCATTGACTACACTAAAGCCTTTGACTGCATGGATCACAACAAACTGTGGGAAATTCTTAAAGAGATGGAAATACCAGACCACCTTACCTGCCTCCTGAAAAATCTGTATACAGGTCAAGAAGCAACAGTTAGAACCTGACATGGAACAACGGACTGGTTCCAAATTGGGCAAGGAGTACGTCAAGGCTGTATGTTCTCACCCTGATTATTTAACTTACAAGCAGAATACATCATGCAAAATGCCAGACTGGATGAAGCACAAGCTGGAATCAAGACTTCTGGGAGAAATATCAATAACCTCAGATATGCAGATGACACCACCCTTATGGTAGAAAGAGAAGAGGAACTCAAAGACCTCTTGATGAAAGTGAAAGAGGAGTGAAAAAGCTGGCTTAAAACTCAACATTCAAAAAATGAAGATTATTAGATTTGGTCCCATCATTTCATGGCAAATAGCAAGCAGATGGGGAAACAGTGAGAGAATTTATTTTTTGAACTCCAAAATCACTGCAGATGGTAACTGTAGCCATGAAATTGAAAGACACTTGCTCCTTGAAAGAAAAGCTATGACCAACCTAGACAGCATATTAAAAAGCAGAGACATTACTTTGCCAGCAAAGGTCGGCCTAGTCAAAGCTATAGTTTTTCCAGTAGTCATGTATAGATGTTGAGAGTTGGGCAATAAAGAAGGTTGAGCACAGAAGAATTGATGCTTTTGAACTGTGGTGTTGGAGAAGACTCTTGAGAGTCCTTTGGACTGCAAGGATATCAAACCAGTCCATCCTAAAGAAAATCAGTCCTGAATATTCATTGCAAGGACTGATGCTGAAGCTCCAACACTTTGGCCACCTGATGCAAAGGGCCAACTCATTAGAAAAGACCCTGATGCTGGGAAAGAATGAAGGCAGAAGGAGAAGGGGATGCAGAGGATGAGATGGTTGGATGGTATCACGGACTCAATGGACATGAGTTTGAACAAGCTCCAGGAAATGGTGAAGGACAGGGAAGCCTGGCATGCTGCAGTCCACGGGGTCACAAAGAGTTGGACACGACTGAGTGACTGAACAACAACAATATTGTGCCAGGGGGCTTCCCTGGTAGCTCAGCTGGTTCTCCTGGTCCTTCACTCTTGAGAAGGGACAGGCTACAGACTTCCGTATTCTTGGGTTTCCTGGGTGGCTCAGATGGTAAAGAATCCACCGGCAACTCAGGAGACCTGGATTTGATCCGTGGGTTGGAAAGATCCCCTGGAGAAGGGAATGGCAACTCATTCCAGTATTCTTGCCTGGAGAATCCCATGGACAGAGGAGCCTGGCGGGCTACAGTCCATGGGGTCGCAAAGAGTCAGACACAACTGAGCGATGAAGCACAGCACATACTGTACTAGACAATTAAAATCATCTCCTACCCTTGAACGTTTTCAGGAAGAAAAAAACAGTATCACAAGATCTAATTCAACAGCATTCTATATTAAGCGGTCAGTACAATATACAGTACCATCTTCAAACCCCTTTTACACATCAACCGCTACTCAAAAGGCTCAGCTCCAGCATCCCTTCCCCAGGAACCCTCTGTCCTCTCCTTTGTGCTTCCAATATCCTTCTGCAGACATGTCCTAGAACCCCTCTTACACTTAAGAGACTTTATTTACTGTCTGTTTCCCCCAAAGACTGTCAACCACCTAGGCAAGAACCAAGTTTTAAACACTGTCCCACACAGGACAGTCAGCACACAACGGCACTTAGTACATTCTTAGTGAGGGGATGGATAAAAAGATGCAAGCATCAAAAAACAACCCTGAGGCACCACAACATACTCGACAGTGGCCTCAGTATTTACTAATACTAGGTTCGTATAAGCAAATGTACTAAGCAATTTTAGGAAATTCACCACCTCTATGAACATCACTTTCCTCACCTACAAACCAAAGATGATAAAATTCAAGTCTCACAAAGCTGGCTACAAAGATGATGTAAGTAAAGCATTTTCTAAACTATAAAGCAATATGCTGCTTTTGTTATTTTTATTATTACTACTACTATAATAATAGTATAATACTATTATTACTATTTTCATTATTGTTACTACTACTATTACCATTAATACTTAAGAAAAAAAATTTCACAAATAAAAAAATTTTTTAAAACTTTCAACCAACACAGGTCACAATTAGCAAAGTAGGAAATCAAATCCAGTTAAACACCCTACTTTCTAGTCATTCTGATCATCTAAGACTTGTATGGGGTGGTATGAGAGCTCTGGTCTGAGAACATCCCTAAAACCGTCATCAGAACTTCGAAAAGACCTGAGGAAACCAGCCTTGCAGATCCATCTCAACACCCAAAACAGGGTAACAGTAACTGCCCCTCCTTTCTGATGGGCTGTATGAGGCCCAACTGAGACACAAGATGTGAAAATAGCTTGGAAATTAAGGTACAGGCTGCTCTTTTCCTTCAGTCTTTGAGAATCCCTCACCTTGAGATATCCTCCAGCAGAAACAAGCATTTTGGTATCTGGAGAAAAGCAAAGGTCAGTCACCCAGCCTCCATGAGTAGCAGTTCCTTCTTCTGCTGAAATTGGAGCACACAAGTGAAGAAGCTCACCGTTTGAGACATTCCATATCTACAAAAGTGATACACAGTTCATTAGCAGGGTTACTCAGAAGTTTTATATCTATCTCATCTGGAACATATTTGGAAATTTTTCTTAAAAATATAATTACAATTCAGTGATACCTTAGTAATTTTTTAGATTACATTCTTTTTCAAATTAAAAAATAATTAAAATGCATTACTTATCATATTTATCATTAACTATACTCCAAAAAAAAATAACAAAAGGACTTAAGAGTGATTAATTAGAAAACTGTGACTCTTTCACTGAATAAAAAGAGTATGATAGGAGAAGCAGGGAATAAACAAAAAAGGCCTAACAAATTAAACTACCTCAAAAGAACAAAGAATTCTACTTTAGGATCTAGAATAACTACAGATACAATACAAACACCTAAAGTATATATATTTTAAACAGTATTTCCAATAAGGTTTTTTTTTTATACATACGTATAATTTTTTAAATAAGGAAGCAAACATATAAACATTCACTAAGGTTATTTTACTGAACTCCTATAAACAACCTAATTACTAAAAGATACTAGTATTTCCATTTACTTCCAGTGATACTTAATGTATCAGCAGTACTCTAATTTTTCAAAGAAATTACACATCAGAATAAGAAAAACAGAGGCATAAATAGCAAAAGAAAACAATCAAAATCATCATTTGTAAATATCTCCCTGGGAAATCCAAGAGAATCAAATGGAAAACTGATTAGAAAGAATTCAGTAAGACAGCTAGATATAAGATATATATATATATAAAATTAACTGCTTTCCTATATTTTTGAAAAATCAAGTTGAAAAACAAATTTTTTTAATGTACTAAAGAAAATTTTTTGAATAGCACTTAAAGAGAGACAATTTTTACCTTTAGGGCTTTCTGGAAAATGACACACTACCTTATAACCAATAAAGAGGTCCTTTCATCCAGAGATGAGGACTCAGAGCAAAATCAATGTTCCCAAAGCAGCCCTGCTCCTTCAGCAGGTGTGATATTTGTGAGAATGACATAGAGATTACTTAGTTGATTACTTAGTTCTTAAGCAAGAGAATCTTATTTTCCTGGAAGGCCTATCTGATAATGCCTCTGTTTCAGCAAACTGCATACTGTCTCACTCATTACATACCTATTCCTTGAATTTTAATTTCTCTTTCATGAAAAAAAAAAAAAGACTCTTCTTAATTATATTGGTTACCAAAGCACCCCAATGTCCAATCATTTTCACCCAGTGCTTCCAATACAACCAGCAGCAAATAGCCCCATGAAGACAGCAACAGGCCCTACTCTAAATGTTGACTATTTAATGGATACAGTGCTAAAGAGACCCTTCACTGCCAAAAACAGCAGAATTGCAATTCATTTATAATCTAGATAACAATTTACAAAAATTATTCTCCTCAAATTCTGCCACTAAAAACAATCTTTGGTTCAGATCCAAGAATTAGGATGAATCATTCTCAAGCTAACAGCAGAGAGCCAACTGCAAATAAGTAGGGCATCTGCCTCCTCACATACACAGGAAACGCGTCTAACTCTAAAACGAATTCTTTTCTGCAGTGGAGTGCAGCTGCGAACACAACGTGCACAGCAAACAGAACAAAGCATGCCTCATCCAACCAGAACCCCATGGCCTGTGCTTCCCTGTTACATTAACAAAGGGCACTGATGTGCCACAGAGGACCAGCCAAAGCTATAAGAAAAACAGTGCTTTCATGTCAGCAAACACCCTACCCTGATTTCTCCATTGTCGTCTCCAGTCGCCAACAGGGTATTGTCCATAGAGAAGGAAGAGCAGCGCACACAGCCTTTGTGGCCTCTCAATTCATGAAGAGGAGAAAGGAGTTCAAAACTCCAAATCTGGAAGGCAATTCAGATTGTTTAGGAATCTTGAAACAAGCAACTACAAACCCTGCCTCTAGTGCTGTGTGTGTTAGTTGCTCAGTCTGACTGCAACCCCATAGACTGTAGCCTGCCAGGCTCCTCTGTCCATGCAATTCTCAAGGCAAGAATACAGGAGTTCGTTGCCATTCTCTTCTCCAGGGGATTGTCCAGACCCAGGGACTGAACCCAGGTCTCTCACATTGCAGACAGATTTTTACTGGCTGCTGCTGCTGCTAAGTCACTTCAGTCGTATCCGACTCTGTGTGACCCCACAGACAGCAGCCCACCAGGCTCCCCCGTCCCTGGGATTCTCCAGGCAAGAACACTGGAGTGGGTTGCCATTTCCTTCTCCAATGTATGAAAGTGAAAAGTGAAAGTGAAGTCGCTCAGTCATGTCTGACTCGTAGCAACCCCATGGACTGCAGCCTACCCCGCAGGCTCCTCCGTCCATGGGATTTTCCAGGCAAGAGTACTGGAGTGGCATGCCATTGCCTTCTCCATCTTTACTGGCTAGTTAGACATAAATTCAATCATATGAAGTTCTAATATTCAGCAGTTTATAACCTTTTATGAGAGGCCCAAATGCCAACTAGCAACCTTGATAATATTTTAGTTTCCCTTTAATTATTCAAGTAAACTACAGCATAAGGATCAAAGTCACAGCTTCCTTAACTTCTTTAGACTCAGAAGGAAGAACAGCAAAATGGTCTACAGAATGAAGAAGACCTGAGTGGAGTGCTGGCTCCACAATTTATTAGTTCCTTGCCCTAGGACAACCACATGAGCTTCTCTGGCTTCAGTTTCCGCATCTATATGATGGGAATAGTAACACCTGTAGAGTGAAAATTAAATGAGATAATAGGGATTGAAATTCCTAGCCTATGGCCTAACATACAGCAAGAGTCTTTAAAGGTTAATCCCAATCAGTTCAGTCCAGTCACTCAGTCGTGTCCGACTCTTTGTGACCCCATGGACTGCAGCATACCAGGCCTCCCTGTCCATCACCAACTCCCGGAGTTCACTCAAACTCATCTCCATTGAGTCGGTGATATCATACAGCCATCTCATCCTCTGTTGTCCCCTTCTCCTCCCACCTTCAATCTTTCCCAGCATCAGGGTTAGGGTTAATGAGTCGGCTCTTCGCATGAGGTGGCCAAAGGATTGGAGTTTGAGCTTCAACATCAGTCCTTCCAATGAACACCCAGGACTGATCTCCTTTAGGATGGACTGGTTGGAACTCCTTGCAGTCCAAGGGACTCTCAAGAGTATTCTCCAACACCACAGTTCAAAAGCATCAATTCTTTGGTACTCAGCTTTCTTTATAGTCCAACTCTCACATCCATACATGACCACTGGAAAAACCATAGCCTTGACTAGACGGACCTTGGTTGGCAAAGTAATGTCTCTGCTTTTTAATATGCTATCTAGGTTGGTCATAACTTTCCTTCCAAGGAGTAAGCGTCTTTTAATTTCGTGGCTGCAGTCACCATCTGCAGTGATTTCGGAGCCCAAAAAAATAAAGTTTGTCACCGTTTCCACTGTTTCCCCATCTATTTCCCATGAAGTAATGGGACCAGATGCCATGATCTTAGTTTCCTGAATGTTGAGCTTTAAGCCAACTTTTTCACTCTCCTCTTTCACTTTCATCAAGAGGTTCTTTAGTTCTTCTTCACGTTCTGCCATAAGGGTGGTGTCATCTGCATATCTGAGGTTATTGATATTTCTTCTGGCAATCTTGATTCCAGCTTGTGCTTCATCCAGCCCAGCGTTTCTCATGATGTACTCTGCATATAAGTTAAATAAGCAGGGTGACAATACACAGCCATGATGTACTCCTTTCCTGATTTGGAACCAATCTGTTGTTTCATGCCCAATTCTGTTGCTTCCTGACCTGAATACAGATTTCTCAAGAGGCAGGTAAGGTGGTCTGGTACTCCCATCTCTTGAAGAATTTTTCACAGTTTGTCATGATCGACACAGTCAAAGGCTTTGGCATACTCAATAAAGTAGAAGTAGATGTTTTTCTGGAACTAACTTTCTTGCTTTTTCGATGATCCAATGGATGTTGGCAATTTGATCTCTGGTTCCTCTGCCTTTCCTAAATCCAGCTTGAACATCTGGAAGTTCACGGTTAACGTACTGCTGAAGCCTCACTTGGAGAATTTTGAGCATTACTTTACTAGCATGCAAGGTGACTGCAACTGTGCAGTAGTTTGAGCATTCTTTGGCATTGCCTTTCTTTGGTATTGGAATGAAAACTGACCTTTAACAGTCCTGTGGCCGCTCCTGGGTTTTCCAAATTTGCTGGCAGATTGAGTGCAGCACTTTCACAGCATCATCTTTCAGGATTTGAAATAGCTCAACTGGAATTCCATCACCTACACTAGCTTTGTTCATAGTGATGCTTCCTAAGGCCCACTTGACTTCACATTCCAGGATGTCTGGCTCTAGGTGAGTGATCACACCACTGTGATTATCTGGGTCATGAAGATCTTTCTTTGTATGGTTCTTCTGTGTATTCTTGCCATCTCTTCTTACTATGTTCTGCTTCTGTTAGGTCCATACTGTTTCTTTCCTTTATTGTGCCCATCTTTGCATGAATATTCCTTTGGTATCTCTAATTTTCTTGAAGAGATATCTGATTTTTCCCATTCTATTGTTTTCCTCTATTTCTTCTCACTGATCACTGAGGAAGGCTTTCTTATCTCTCCTTGCTATTCTTTGGAACTCTGCATTCAAATGGGTATATCTTTCCTTTTCTCCTTTGCCATTTGAATCTCTTCAGAGCTGTTTGTAAGGCCTCCTTAGACAACCATTTTGCCTTTTTGCATTTCTTTTTCTTGAGGATGGTCTTGATCACTGCCTCCTGTACAATGTCACTAAACTCCATTCAGAGTTCACTGGGCCCTGTATCAGAACTAATCCTTTGAATCTAGTTCTCACTTCCACTGTATAATTGTAAGGATTTGATGAAGGTCATACATGAATGGTCTAGTGGTTTTCCCTACTTCCTTCAATTTAAGTCTGAATTTGACAATAAGGAGTTCACGATGTGAGCCACAGTCAGCTCCCAGTCTTATATTTGTGGACTGTATAGAGCTTCTCCCATCTTTGGCTGCAAAGAGTATACTCAATCTGATTTCGGTGTTGACCATCTGGTGATGTCCATGTGTAGAGTCTTCTCTAGTGTTGTTGGAAGAGGGTGTTTGCTGTGACCAGTGTGTTCTCTTGGCAAAACTCTATTAGCCTTTGCTCTGCTTCATTCTGTTACTCCAGGTGTTTCTTGACTTCCTACTTTTGCTTTCCAGTCCCCTATAATGAAAAGGACATCTTTTTTGGGTGTTAGTTTTAGAAGGTCTTGTAGGTTTTCATAGAACTATTCAACTTCAGCTTCTTCAGCATTACTGGTCGGGGCATAGACTTGGATTACTATGATACTGAATGGTTTGCCTTGGAAATGAACAGAGATCCTTCCGCCGTTTTTGAGATTGCATCCAAGGACTGCATTTTGGACTCCTGTTGACTATGATGGCTACTGCATCTCTTCTAAGGGATTCTTTCCCACAGTAGTAGATATAATGGTCACCTGATTTAAATTCACCCATTCCAGTCCATTTTAGTTCACGGATTCCTAAAATGTCGACATTCACTCATGCCATCTCCTGTTAGAGCACTTCCAATTTGCCTTGATTCATGGACCTGACATTCCAGGTTCCTATGTAATATTGCTCTTTACAGCATCGGACTTTGCTTCTATCACCAGTCACATCCACAACTGGGTATTGTTTTTGCTTTGGCTCTGTGTCTTCATTCCTTCTGGAGTTATTTCTCCACTGATCTCCAGTAGCATACTGGGCACCTACCAACCTGGGGAGTTCATCTTTTACTGTCCTCTATCTTTTTGCCTTTTCATACTGTTCATGGGGTTCTCAAGGCAAGAACACTGAAGTGGTTTGCCATTCCCTTCTCCAGTGGACCACATTTGTCAGAACTCTCCATCATGACCCTACTATAATCCATATACCAACCTACTATCTTGGCAGAAAGATGCTGTTCTTTTCCTTCCAATATTCTCCCTGGTGGTTCTGTCATCACCATTTAACAAGCACATACTGAAAAAACATTCCAGACACTGAGCAAAGAACTGGTAGTACAAAGGTAACCGGATTCAGTCCCTGTCCTTGAAAAGTTTCTAGTTTTAATCATAACTGGCTGAGCGAACAGTGGTATGAAGTAAATGATTAACATGAGAACATGTAATAGGAACACTGAAGGTAGAACAGCTAATCCTGCCTGAGGGCCAGAAGAATTGACCTCAAATGCTGATCTAAAAGAATGAGTCACGACGCATAGATATAAAAAAGGATAAAAGGTTGAGTTGAGCCAAAGATAACAGTGTGCACAGAAAGGTAGAAATAGAAGTAGTCTGGCACAGAGGAAACAACTTAGCAGAAAGAGACAGAGATGAGCTAAGGATACAGGAGTGGAAACAGTCAAGTCTCAGAGGAGCTTCAACAGGGCACTTGGGCAGCAGCAGGGAAGATAAACTGGAGGAGGCGCAGACCAGTGGCAGGTCCACCAATAAAAGAGGACAGCCTGGTCTTAGGGGTGGGGAAAAGGAAGAGAATAGATCCAAGAGACACTGAGTCGTAATCAATAGAACACAGAAGACAGGAAAGTCCCAGGCAATTCCAAGGTTAATAGTTTGGAAAGATGGACAGATAACAATGCTATTAACAAAGATGAAGAAAAAAGAATAGAATGGAGTCTTCAGTGTCCCTGAGCAGGCAGCATCATTTCACTGGAATATGATTTTTAGAAGCATCAATTTACATTGATTACAAAAAATTTAACTGTGGGTGTACAATTAAATGTAAATCTCTTTCAATACTTTTTATTCTTATAATATGCAGTAGATGCTGCCTTTGATTACTAAGAGACAAAAATATATCAGTAAAGGAGAAATCAAAAGTCCTCAATATCATTCACTTAACATATTTGGTACAAACTGCCAACAGTCATCTTCTAAAAATTCACAAAAGACACATGTAGACAGAATATTATTTTTCTCTTTTACACATTAGTTAGCATTCGTCACTCAGTCATGTCCGACTCCTTGCAAACCCATGGACTATAGCCCACCAGGCTTCTCTGTCTATGAAATTCTCCAGGTAAGAATTCTGCAGTGGGTATCCATTCCCTTCTCCAGAGGATCTTCCCAAACCAGGGATCAAACCCAGGTCTCCTACACTGCAGATGGATTCTTTACCATCTGAGCCACCAGGGAAGTATTTTACACATTAGTTAGACTCACAATACATAACCAACACTCAAGTTTTAGGCATGCACCTTTCACCCAATTGACCTACCTTTGCAGTCTTGTCAGCAGAGGTAGAAGAAAACTTAGCAGCATCAGAGGAAATATCACAAGAAAGAACTGTATCCTTGTGACACACGAAGTCTTTTTCTATTCTTCTGGTAATAATATTCCATACCTTCAAAGAAAAACTCAGAAGTTGACACTTTTCTGAACATTTTGTATTACTGAGCATAATCAGCCAGAAGAGAGCTATAAAAAAAGAGCTTTAGCACACTGGCTGTTCTGACCTCTTTAAGTGCCTTTTAGTACAAATGTTCATAGACACACAGCAGATGTAGATGACTGCAATAAACAAAAAATAGGCATTTCTACTTTAGAAATTTAAAAACTTAAGTATCTACATATCGGTCATCTGCTTTTGGCTGTCACTATATAATCAATGCAATAGTAGAGTATTTCTTAACAAAGAAACATCTGTTACAAATTACCTTTACTGTTCCATCAAATGACCAGGAAAGCAGTCTTGAATTTTTCAAGAGTCTAAAGTCTTTCACTGTTTCCTGGTGGGCTTGGAGAAAGAAAGGGTCCTCTGATTGCCAATTCCATATCTGAATATCAAAGAAATAAGTCTGTTATAACCCCTTTCCAAAAATACCCCATTAGAAGGGTAGAGGAGAAGCACTCCCTTGTCTGAAGTCTTTCATCTGCATGGCACTTCAGTAAAATATAGACAAGAACCAAGTAAGAATATGGTATCCCCATTTTACAGAGAGAGAAAAGCTGGAGCTAATTAACTTGACTAAGGGCAAAATAAAATATTTTTCCTCCTAAATAAAATTTGTTCCCTTCGGTTGCTTGGAGAGCAGTTAATTATATCAGAAGATAGAGAAAAGTCACAATATGCCAGTGAGCTTCACCATCTGATTAAATTTTCCAAAGAAAATTATCCTAATTACATATTCACAGATTTCTCAACCTCACAAGCTAGGCCAAGCCCTGATTGTGGCTCAACTGAAACTACTGAATCCTACTGGTCCGACTGCCTGGAAAGGTCCACTGACCAGAGCAGCTTCAAACCAGGTCATGGAATTTCTGAGCTTCAGATATGTTAGCTAGCCAATACAATCTTCAAAATGACAAGTGATACAGTAGATCATTTTTCACATGGCACTCCAGGAAGAACTCCTCAGACACAAGGGAAAGAGAAGAGACTGCAATGCTGGAGACAGGGCATTCAAAGTAGGCTTGAGAAATGAACTGGAATTATGATTCACAAACGGAGAAGAGCATTTCAAACAAACACTATGAATGCTTGAGTTAAAGCACAGGAGCAGGAAAAGGTGGAAAGGTTACAGGGACCTTTAATCTGGCTGGAGTACAGGATATGCAGAAGGAACAGTAGTGGGGAAAGGTTGAGAAGATATTCTAAGAAACAGCCCAGAGAGCCTGAAGCTAGACTTCTGGGCTTCAGGCAATTAGTCAGTCTCCCCCAGAATTTTTTTTTTTTTTTAAACATAAGAGATAAAAAGATAAAGAAAAAGCAGCCACCATCTCAGGTATGCACATGAATAATATTCTGGGTCTAGTTTCCGAGTAGTGAAGGTTAAACAGTAGAAATCCCTTTGAGGCTTTTTCTATCAGGCTTAGGCCACATTATAAAAGAAATTACATCTCTTACCCTCCTTCTTTTCTCCTCTATCCTCCACTTTTAGCAGCCACCCTCCCTCCTTCACCACGCCCTGGCTCTCAGACATCTCCATCTTTTCTGTCTCTTGAGTGCCCATTTTTGGAAGCAAGGTTATCTTGTACGAGAGCAAGGGACCTTAGGAGAGGAGCTGGAAGTGAGAGTAATTCTGAGGAGAATGAATAGGGAATTTTGGTATTTTAAGAGCTCAATAAGATATGCTAAGGCGAGGGGGAAGAAACAGAAGCTCTCTGGCTCCCCAAATCATATCAGAAAAAAAGACACCCTGCGTAACTAAACATAAAATACCCTGGACCATTGTCATAGGAAGTTTTTGGCTCCCTCCTTCAACTTTCTGGGCTTTAGCGGACTAGAAGATCAGTGGTTTCTATTAACAGCTCCTCCTGGTTGACTGGTACTGCCATTCCCAGCTGTGTCTGACTCAGTGTTCATTCCTGACTGAGGTTCTTACTGTTACCCTCCACATCAAGAAGTCAGAGAGTCCTCCTGAGCAGACATAACAAAGAATTTGACAATTGATGAGGGTGAAGAGACTAGCCTTAGCAGATTTTTTTTTCCTTTGGCAGTTGCTTTCTGATAAGGCAATGATGACAAAGATACTTTTTTGTTGGACTTAAATGTCCTGTGCTAATCGAATCATCTTATATAACAGCTAAACTTCTACCAACATTAGTCAAAAGTATAAAGGTTAAGTTTGGCTATGTCTCTACCATTAGCTGTAATTTTTGCAATGTATGTACACTAGAATTTTTTCAGCTATATAAATTTAAATGTTTTAAAATGCTAAAGAACCTTTTACACCTGTAAGAATCAATATATTCTCAATCTCAGGTGCACACAGCTACTATTTACCTATATTTACATTCAGGTAAAAAGATCAAAAACTTCCAAAATAAATCTCAATATTCACAGTTCTAGGTGCTATCATCAGGAGAGCTGATTCTTCAAATTTTGGCAATAACTTTAGTTCAGCTTGACAAAGATTTACCAAATCCCTACTACCTCATAGGCACTATGGATACAAAGATAATTAAAATAAACCTCCAAAACAGTGACTGTGTGAGATATCTGCAGATTTGTTAATTAGCTCGATGGTGGTAAATTATTTAGCAATGTATACATATATCAAATCATCACATTATATGTCTTAAACATACTACAATTTTGTCAATTCAACCTCAATAAAGCTGGGGGGTGGGGGAACCAAACCTCTAATTGATTATTGACTAAAACACTAAAAAACTAAAACAACAACCCAAGCAGTCATTTCTTAGAAATACCTACCAAGAATTTTGTTACATGAATGTATACACATTAAAACATTTTAAATGTAAAAAGTATTCTGAGTAGAGCAGAAAGAGAGGATGAAACACAACTCATTTCTAAAAATAACTCAGATTCTAAAAATATTCATAGATATTATTTCTCCCTCTGGCTGAGAACATCTGATCTTTAAGCAGGTCATAAAGCCTACGGCTTTAGCTTTTGACAAAAAGGCTATACAGTACACAATGTCTCAGCTGAATTTCATCAGATATAGCTTAGTTTTACCCATTTCAAAAACATCTGGAGAGAAAGAAAAGTGAATATTACACTGAGTTTCACAGCTAATACACTGCTATCATGGGATTCCATAATGAGTAAGTCTCTGAACTAAATGCAAACTTTGTTCCAATCATATAGGACTCACAAAGACATAAAAAACTTTTTTTCCAAAATAGTTTCTAATAGTATAAATACATGCAGGAAATACATAAATGTATAAAAGAATACATTCTAACTTCTGTTGAACATATGCATTTATCTCCTTTACTTCTAAAACCCCACTAAAATGACAAAGTCAAGAGAATCAGAAAGAAAATAACAAAACAGAGGCTGTAAAGCAGGAGAATGGTAACTGGCTTTGTAGAACCAGGAAAAGAGAACCCTAAAAACATCAGAAAGACAAAAGCAACAAAACTGACACTACAGAATTCCCCAAATGCTCAGGAACTGAGACCACTAAATGTACATCAAGAGGTTAGAATGACGGTAGGTCTAAAAACAGAAGTATCAGTGGCCATGGGAAGATAGCAGTGGTATGGGTAGCTCCCTGAAGCCTCCATTAAGAGCAGACAAAGCAACTAAGATAGCAAATCCAAAACTGCACAGGCAACATCAACAAGACCATGTTAAGTGACAAAGTAGCATCACACACCACAAGACACAAGTGAGGACAAACTGAGAGCTGTAAGACGCGTGTGGTAACTAGCATCTATATAGGCAGAAGCAGAGGAAAGCATGGAGAGTCCACAAACCTAAAACCAGGAGAATCCCAAGAGAGCCAAGTACCATTCACTGGAAGGTGCAAAGGACCCATGGGGAACAGCAGGAGAAATTTAATGCAAGGTGACTGGTACAGTCTGAAAGGGCTAAAGCAGTCTGGATCCTATGAACTCTCAAGAGTAAAAGGGACAAGGCCACTGGTAGTCCAGTGGCTGGGACTCTGCACTCCCAATGCAAGGGGCCTGGGTTCCATCCCTGGTCTAGGAACTAGTAGATCCTACATGCCACAACTAGGACCTGGTACAGCCAAATAAATAAATATAAAAAACTGGAGCAATCCTACAATAAGGAGGAATTGTTGGGAACAGAATTCAAAGTGAGCAAAACGAGGATGAAGGCAGCAAAGCAAAGGAGAGGTCTCAATGAAAATGAGGGAGGGGGAGAGAACAAAAGGATCTCATCAGAACAAGGCTGAATTTTTAATGCTTTAGGAAAACAACAGAAGAAGAAACTGCAGAGCTGTGAAGCTAGAAATCCCTTCAAAGAGTTCACGAAAACTGACTTCATGTAAAAAGAAAACAAGTCACTATTGCATACCAAACAAAGTCATTATGAGGGGAAAAAAAGAGAATAAAGTAGTGCAGAACACTGCTCCTAAAACAAACTAGAAAGAAGACTCTCTGGATTCAAGGACAGCTGGGGGTGGGACTGCAGTTGTGAGAACAGAGGGAGCAGTGAAGGTCTGTATCCTAAATGCTGAGACACTGCACTACCTGCAGTTCCCCCTCCTCCTTTCCCCCACTGAGCTCTAACAGCCTGTCTGCAGGGTTTACACCTGCCAGGCAGAAGACGGGAGATTCCTCTCTAGGAAGCTGACAGACCAAGACAGACCTAAAGACGCAGACAACAAAGTTTTTCATCTAGATCGCCTTTCAGAGAAGGTCTGTCAACAAACAGCATCCCAATCAGCATTTCAGCATCCATCTCTGGGTAGTGGATGACCACCACAGAGCTGAGCAAAGCCTTTGAAGTAAGAGGCCAAAACAACCAAAAAGAAAATAAAAGCTGGGACTTCCCTGGTGGGCTAATGGCTAAGACTCCACACTCCCAATGCAGGGGGCTTCGGTTCAATCCCTAGTCAGGGAACTGGATCCCACATGCCATAACGAAGATCAAAGATCCCATGTGCCACAGCAAAGAACCAGCACAGCCAAACAAATAAATATATTTGTAAAGAAAGAAAAAAAAAAAAAACTTGGAGGGAAGAACAACTATGAAGGAAAATTAAATCTTGACAGAAAAATTATATATTACACATACTATATCATTTATATATTATTTGGGCTTCCCTGGTGGTTCAGTCAGTAAAGAAATCAGCCTGCAATGCAGGAGACCCAGGTTTGATCCTTGGGTTGGGAAGAAACCCTGGAGGAGGAAACGGCAACCCACTTCAGTATTCCTGCTTAGAGAATTCCATGGACAGAGGAGCCTGGCAGGCTACAGTCCATGGAGTTGCAAGAGTCAGACATAGTGAATAAACCACTATATATTATTTACATATCCATCTATCCTCAGAGAAGAAGATATTTCATCTACAAAACAAGAATACATACACACTCTCAAAAAGAATAAATAAAAACAGAAAGGCTCTCCAGAATTAAAAATATACCAAATGAAAAGCACAAAGAAAGGGATGGAAGATAAAGCTGAGGAAACTTCCCAGGAAATAGAGCACAGTATACAAAAAGACGAAATGTAGAAACAGAAAATCAGATGATCAGTGCAAGAGATCTAGTATCTGAATAAGAGATAATAACAGAAAGAAGTAGTATATGGAAGGCAGGGTGTGTCGAAGAAATAATTCAAATAAACCTCTCTGAATTGAAAAACATAAGTTTGTAAACTGAGAAAGGTAGTGAAAGTCCAAAACAATGGAAGAAATAAACACACTAAGACATACCATCATGGAATTTCACAATTCTAAGGACAAATGGAAGATCCTAAAATCTTCCAAAGAGAAAGATTAGGAATCAGAATGGCTTCAGACTTCTCAACATGAGCTCTGAAATCTGGAAAAAAATAGAACATCGTCTTCAAGGTTTTAAGGTAAAATAATTTCCAACTACAACCAGGTTAAGTGTTTCCTGAACTGCACTAAGGCAGAAAAGGCATCCATAGTACACTTGTTCTACTTAGTCTGAACAGTGACACCAATGACCTAAACGTAATTTTTTTGTGATTGTGTTGGGGGCAGGGGGATTGACAAAAGGGTGGGTGCACACGCTGGAGGTAAGCAGAGAAAAAAGCTAAATTTTCATCTTAATATGAAAAATTCAATAGATAAATTGTCAAAGCTAAAAATCAAAAATCAGCACTGTAAGTATGCGCTGTGGGGGCATGAAGATAAATATCAAAAAAACACCTAAAAGCTAAAAGCAGTGCTTTAAGAGAAAGAGAAGTGGGGGAGTCTGCTTTTATTAAAGAGCCTTGTAGTACTATTCGAGTTTTAAAAGCATATGTACTAGAACTTTGATTAAAAATAAAATTTAAAAGAACATACAGTAGGCTTAAGGCCTCTATACCTACAATCCTTAGTTATAGTAAACAATTCTTTTTTCACAGGATTTTAGCCCTATAATAAATATCTTACTCCTAGAGGAAACAATGAAAATATTCCAATCTAAAATAATTACTATTTTACTAGTGTAAAGAAAAACAGAAATTACGTAAATGTGGCACAAAGTATATTGACACAAATCCAAACACCAAACAGGTGGGAGAATTCAAATGAATTCTTGATTTTCAAAGTAAACAATCTCCCAGTAGAGGGCTCTAAGCCAAACTGCCTGCCTTGTGCACAGAAAAATACATAACAGAAATGGGTTTCATTTATACCCATGTGCATAATCTAAAAGGAAGCCCAAAGGCATCTGAAAGTTTAAAACATGTGCTAGATTTGAGTCACAACCAAAGTGTTCCCTTGTTGGAGTCAGTGTTACACACATTAGGAGGGCAACCTCCTTCTCACCTGAACTGCAGAATCATCAGAGCTTGAGATAAGAGTCTTTCCATCAGCTGTGAACTGGATGTGCCGAACAGTGCTCTTGTGCCCATTCCTGGATTGGAAGATTCTGTTGTTCAGGAGTTCTAAAATCTACAAAGCAGAAAACCACAGAAAGTTAATACAAGGATATTCAGCAACACCTGAATTACACTCAAAATATTAAATCAAAACTAGACTAGAGAAGGGCATAGAATTTCCATCTCATCGTGCTTTCAGTTTAACTAAAGACACACAAATGAAGAGCACAAAACAGACAAACACATCTGTGCGCACACACACACATCTACACTCGAAAATAAAAAACACTCACTGGAATAACCAGATAGCAGTGGGAACCAGTGGTCCTTCTGAGTACTCAGCTACCCAGTTCATCAAACAATGGCAGTCTAAGCTCAGCCTCCAAAAAGCAAAGGACATTTAAGATGGATGAGAAGGAAGAAAGAAAAACATCTGCGATGAGAGACAAGGCAATCTCTTTACAAAACAACACAGAGACAAGGAAAGATAAAGGATGGTGAGAAAGACAGGTAAAGGAAAAGAGGGTATGAATGGGCTGGAAGGCAGCACACTAAGGAGACTTGAAAAGGCTAAAGATTAATATGACAAATGCAGAGATTAAGAAAAGTACAACATAACTCAAAACCTAATGACTATGTCAAAAAGGCTGTCGAATAAATTCACATCAAAAACGTAAGTAAGCTCTAAATAAGTACAAGGGATATAATGTACAACATAATAAATATGATTAACAGTGCTGTATAACTACTGAGAGTAAATCCTAAGAGTTCTCGTCAAAAAGGAAAAATAATTTTCTATTTCTTTAATTCTGTAACTATATGAGATCGCAGATGTTCACTAAACTTATTGTGATAACCATTTCACAATGTAAGTCAAATAATTATGCTGTATGGCTTAAAATAACATACACAGTGTTACTGTTTAGTTGCTAGGTCATGTCTGACTCTTGTTCGAGCCCATGGACTGTAACCCGCCAAGCTCCTCTGTCCATGGGATTTCCCAGGCAAGAATACTGGAGTGGGTTGCTATTTCCTTCTCCAGGGGATTTTCCCAACCCAGGGATGGAACCCATGTCTTCTACATTGGCAGACAGACTCTTTACCACTTGAGCCACCAGAATGCTATATGTTAATTATATCTCAGTAAAGCTGGAAGGGGGAAAAAACTCAAAAAATATAAATATATATATATATATAGTCTCCTCTTTGTGGGGCAAATGGAACTGGAGAGTATTTGTGTAATTCCTTATCACAATGAAGCCAATGTAAAATAAATGTGGCTAGTGCTATAATTAACAAATTAAGAAATAATTCCAAAAAGCCAGGTGAGAAAAAGTGAGAAAAACCACCATGTTCTCTGAACTATTATGTAGCTAGAGAAAATATGCTCCTGTGATGAATTTCACTCATGATGAAATCACTTTTTTCCCAAAATGATTTTCATTATACTATCCTTTTTCCTTCAATCTGATTTTTATTTAATCTTATTTGATAAATTAAGGATTTCAAGTGGTAAACAAGTGTTATTCTAATAGCAAAAGCAGGACAGCAAAGATTGGTGAGGTAACTAAATATAAGGTACCAACACTGAAATTCTCGACGAACCTGATCAGAACCAACATGGAAACAACTTGACACCCGTATATGGCTGAGCTTCTAAGAAGAGAAATAAATGCTCTTTGCATAACTAAATCTCTGAGAGTGTTTAATATAATTCAGGAACAGCAAGACAATTGTGCAGTGAATAAGGAACACAAAAAGACAAAAAGAGCAATAAAAGCAATATGAAAAATATACAGCCATAGGATTGTAAGATTATTTTTAATCTAACAGAGGAAGGACTAATATACCATAGAAACATTTATTTACTATGTAAGTCTACAAAGCCAGGTGTTTACTTAATTTTAAATAAAAACTATGCTGCTCAGAATGTTTCTGCAGATGAGAACTGAATACCTGAATGGCTCCATCTTCACCTCCAAATGCAAGGTACTGAAGACGTGGACTTAAACAACAGCAGCTCACTTGAGCTTCAGTTAGGTGATCAATCTGACCTGTGTTTCCATTAATGAGCTAATGAAAAATAAAGCACGATCAGGTATTAGACTTTCAGAGCCATTTTTGTTCTTTAGAACAGAGACTGGAAAATAAAACAGAAAGTAAACTGGAAAAATATAACAGAAAATAACCAACAAGAGCTCCCAGGGGAACAATAAAGCCCTATTCTATTCTCAGCAGTTGCATTTAGCACTTCACACTTTCATTTCATTTTACTTTTGTGGTTCATATACATTTTCATAAAATAAAACGAGCTTTAAAAGGTTTAAAAAGCAGCTGCTGTGCCAGCCGCCTGAGACACATCTGCCCGATTTGTAATCCCACAGCTAGCTCCACACACTCTTTCCCGTTTCTTCACAGAGCCCATTTTAATAGTGCTATCGTTTGTTAAAATATACTTCTCATTTTTCAAGGAGTTTGGTGAAACAGGACTGAGACAGACATTACATAAAAAGACAAATTAAAATTAAATTGGCTTTTACATCCTCCAAATTACTCACCAGACAGTGCATAGTAAGATTTTTTTTTTCTCCTCTTTCTTTTGGGAGAAGGAGGCATTGGAGAAGAACCCATTAGCACAATTTGGGTAGCTGGACTTGTAAGGTATAAACTAAAAGCATCACATTTCATAATCTGTACCAAAACTAAAGATTATTTTTTAAAATCCCACTAATAAAAATGCCTATCATTCAACTAAAACATGTGGCCTGGGAAAATATTTCTCAAGCTTAAATCAACCATCGGATAAATCTCTCTAAGCATTACAACCTAAAAGTCCTGAATTACTTTTCAATATGAAATAAGCAATCACCTTTGTTGCAGGGACAAAGATTATAGGATCAATCAATCAAAGTAGCTTTTTCTTTATAATATTTTATGCAGCATGTTCTCTTGGTCATTCCAAATGAAGACTGAACTATTAAAAGGTGAATATATTTCCCTCAAAAATCAATTTCCATATTCTTTTAAGTAGTGCCAAAAAAAATGTATGTTCACTTAAATGGAATGATTACTGGTCAGTTTATTCTCTAAACTCTTCCACAAACAATGATATAATAAAATGCTACTATTAACAGATGACGTCTTTAAGTCTTACAATTACGAATACTGCTAAAGAAAGGTTATACAAATTTAATAAAGGTAATACAAATATTGAACTTGACAAGAAAACTGTAGTGGAAAAAAACCGCAACTGGAACAATCAGTCTGCTAAAAATCTGAGGAAACCACGTTTAATTCCACATTCCAATTCATACCAGAAATACAGGACATGAGTTCCTCATCAACACATTAAGGACAACAGTAAAACTTGTAAAATACAGAACAAGCTATATTTAAGAGGTGTCTCACAGCTTGACTAATCCTCACAGCAGACAAGGAGAAATTACCTCATGCCATAGACAATTTATTCCCAGATCTCTGTTTCCCGTATTTGGACTCCACCGTGACCCTTATAAACCAGCTTACAGATTTTTTAAAATGAAAAGGACCTTCTAGGTGAAGAAAGTGAGGCTCTGAGAAGTGATGCAATTCACTCAACATCACAGAACTAGCTGACGATACAGCTTGAACTTGTGGGTCTCCGGAGTGAACAGTCACTGTTCCCTCTACTACTTCCAGCTGAGCTTTGCAGCTCCAGAACTTAAGCTCTGTCCTCCCCTGCCAGTCTGTCTCAAGCTTGCCAGCTCTCACACCATCCATGTGCCTGCTCCCTCTACTCCCCTCTCCTCTTCTCTATTCTGTTTCTCTCTTCACTCCAGTTCCACTCCAATATCTTGTCTCATTTTCTTACATGTTCCTGCTCCCTGCTTTCCAGTTAACAAGAGGAGAGGAGTGCACTAAAGCAAGGTTTAATTCTAAATACTAGCATATCTGAGCCTCAGCTCAAAACCCACATATTTATTCAACTGACATCTACTGAGAATTTCTTAGCTACTAGACAATTATGCCTGATCAAGTCCATTTTGAATTCAGAGTTTGATCAAAACAATTTTTCCAACTGTTTTCTAAAAAAATACTTACTTGCAGACGTCTTATATTGTCAACTGCAAGAACTGTCACTTCATTTTCTTGAAACACAACATCTATTTCTTGCTTTAACACTGTAGCAGAGTTCTTACATACTTTCTTTGTCTCCCAGAGCTGATTAAGAGATTTAAAAAAAATACAGTAGGATCACTGCATTCTCTGAAATAATGTAAAGACAGTCTTAAACAGTATACAATCATACTTCACACTCCAAACGCCTATGCTAGAAAATTTTCAATTAGATTCAACAATAAATATTTATTAATTGTATTCTATAGTAAGAAGTAGGGCTTTCCTAGTGGCTCTTCCCTGGTAAGAAGCAGGGCTTCCCTGCATTCAATAGTAAGAAGTACATAAAGAATCCACCTGCCAATGAAGAAGACACAGGTTCGATCCCTGGGTTGCGAAGATCCCCTGGAGGAGGAAATGGCAACCTACTCCAGTATTCTTGCCTGGAAAATCCCATGAACAGAGGAGCCTGGCTGGGCTACAGTCCATGGGGTCACAAAAGAGGCAGATACGAATGAGTGACTAAACAATAGTGCATGCTAAGATGCCTCAGTCACATCCAACCCTTTGTGACGCTAAGGACTATAGCTCACCAGGCTCCTCTGTCCATGGGATAGAGGAGCAATAACACTGGAGTGGACTGCCATTTCCTCCTCCAAGGGATCTTCCTGACCCAGAGACCGAACCCACATCTCTTATGTCTCCTGCATTGGCAGGCAGGTTCTTTACCATTCCGTTCCGTCGCTCAGTCATGTCCGACTCTATGCGACCCCGTGGACTATGGCCTACCAGGCTTCTCCGTCCACGGGATTCTCCAGGCAAGAATACTGGAGTGGGTTACCGTTTCCTTCTCCAGGGGATCTTCCCGACCCAGGGATCGAACCCGGGTCTCCCGCATTGGGGGCAGACGCTTTAACCTCTGAGCCACCAAGGAAGCCCTTTACCATTAGCACCACCTTATTAACAAGAATAGTAAGAAGCAGTTATTATTAAGAGCAATGGGTGCTAGAATCAAAATGCCTTAGTGTGAATTCTAGTTCTACTGAAAATTGTGACTTTGGGCATACTACTTAACCCTGTGCTACTCAAAGATAAGAATCTGCTATTTCTCAAACTTTCTGATAGTAAGATAAGGAGCCTGAACCAGAAAGAAAATCAACTCTATCATTAAACACACTGTTAATAGGATGCTTATGATACAGCTGATTTTTTAAAATAAGACTTTCTTAATGAAGGAAGCAGTGCTGATTTACATTCTGGCTCAAGCTTATTGAGACTTATTATACTGTAAATAGCACTGACTTATAACATTTCTGTGACTGCTTCCTCAGCTGCAAAAAGGACAGTTGTGAGAATCAGCAAATTAACACATTCACAGTACTTTGCCCAATGTCTGGCATACATTAAATACTACACAAACTTTAACTACAATTTGTACAAGAGACTTCATTAGATGCTACTTGGACAGACCAGGGTCTCCGGGCTCAAAGAGCTCAATTTAAAATGTGTGAACAAGTTGGAGGGGTAGTGACACATCAGAGGTGAGGAGGTAAAATTCTTATCAAGGCAGAATTTGATAAGTACCATAAGAAAATGACACAGAGTTAAATGGCACTGAAGGAGAAAAGACAGTCCTCTGAACAGAATACTAGGAAAGGCTTTACCAAAAGCTTGAGGGGACTTGTAGGATTCTTAGTATTTAAACAAGGAGAGATACAGAGAAGTAGGGTATTCCAAATGTAAGAAGCACAGAAGTAGGGAAGTACAGGGTGTCTGGGGAAATGTGAGCAGTCCAGTGTAGGTTACTTAAAGGAATAAATCAGAAGACAGACTGGTATAGAATAGCCTGTTAAGAGAGAATTTGAACAGCAATTTATTTACTCCAAATGGTAGGCAAGGCAGTCACTATCTTTTTGAGCAAAAATGACCCGTCTGCATTGTACATGAGGAAAATGTCTCACAAATAGTATGCAGAAAACCAAGAAAGAAAAGACTTGCAAAGAGATTAATATAAGAAAGACAACAGGTAATGAGTACCGCAAATTGAAATGGAAAAGTAGAAATAAATGATAGAAAATGGAAAGGTAGAATCCATTCAAACCTCATACCTGCCAGAGATGCTCGGAGGGCACAAACAAAACTGTGTGTGCACCAGGACCCAGGGAGAGGAGCAGTGAAAGAATCTGAAAGTACTGGCAAGTAATTGGGTGTGGGAATTTAAGGCAGGGAGTCAAAAGTTATTCTGATGAAATATATTTAAATTAACCAAAGTGCAGTTTTATCATTGGGTTTTTCACCTGGGCCACGGTAACACTCAATGTACATGTACTGAATGAATGTGACTGCTATAGTCCATATACCAGCACTTTTCAAAGGAAAATGTGAATCCAGCAGTTTCTGTTTTACTTCCCCCCAATAGTGCCCATCAATTTCTCAACTGGTAGGAGATTAAGTTTACCATCATTAAATGTTTAAAATGAAAATCTCAATATTTCTCACCCTGATTGTCTGATCATCAGAAGATGTCAAAAATGATGATCCATCAGGAGAAAACATCACACAATGGACCCAACTTAAATGTCCTCTGCAATCAGCTACTTTTAAACCTGAGTCCACACTCCACAACTACAGAATAAACACAACATACATAGGAAATGACACTCATAAGCATTTTGAATATATCAAGAATATTAAAAACAGTAAGAATGATCCAGCAATTCCACCTCTATGAATATAGCCCAAAAATACATTAGCAAAAATACAAAATAACTTCTGTGGATTATTCACTACATCAATTGTTTTTAACAGCAAAATCCCAAATGACCATCAGTAGGAAACTGACTAAATAAATCTCATTAATCACAAAATGGGATAATATGCAACCATTAAAAAAAGTAATGAGAAAACACTCTGACAATGACTAGTCTATGGCATATGTTGCAAAGAATAGTATATACGTTTTTGCAGAAGTGTGTGTGTATATGTATTTATAAATACTATATATATATGAAAACTATACTAAATGAGATGAAAAATAAACATGTGTGTACAGTATTAGACACAGTGTGATATATATAATAGATATATATATATGGCTATATTATACATATAGATATCTGCTTATACATGCAAAAAGAAACATCAGGATGCTAAGACAAAAATGGTTACCTTCAGAAGGTGGGGACCAGAGTGGAAGGGATAGGGATGAAAGTCAGACTTCCTTGAATAAAACTTATTATAAAGCTTTGATTTGGAATCATATAAACATTTTACCTATTTTTAAAAGTCAATCTAAAAAATAACAGGATGAGCAGTAAGTGGCTTTCATATTCTGACTATTCTCCACTGTCATCTAATCTTCATTTCAAATGACTGCAAAACCCTACAACAAATGAATGTACTAACTGTACATGTATACTTGTCTCCTGTTATTCATGCTTGTTACAAATTGTCAATGTCTGTCTCTAGCCTGGCTGCATTTTGTCCTGAGTTTTGCTGCAAATTACTCAAATATATTCCAGTCTAACGAAGTACCATATGTGCCTGAGTTCCTCTCATTACACTCTGAATTACAGACCCTGCTTTATGATTTTAGAACTAGCATGGACAAAACAAGTACTTCATCACGTGCCCAGTGGTTTTCAATCAGTGAGTTCTATAATTACAAATTAGTTACAGGAAATTTTCTCTGCCTTATCTTGAGAGTCCAAGCTGAGACATACAGAGCTAAAGGCCAGAAATGAAAAGGGTTCCACAACTGAAAAATCTCACTTGAAAATCCTTCCTCTCTTCCCTTCTTGCTCTCTCATCATTTCTGTAGTTCACAGCCTCCAAAACCAAGTAAGTGCTTACATTTCAAAAAAGAAAGACAATGCTCCTTGGAGATTTTTTAAGAATAACAGAGGGTAAGGATTTTAGAAGTGATGGAAAGGGCAAAAGAAGAGTTGCTCCTTCACTCCTAATATCCAGGAAGAGGAAACTTCCAATCACACCTACCTTGAGGATCTACAGGTAAGGTGCAAGAGCTCCTAGTAGCTCTGAATCTTTCGATTCAAGGTCTCTGCTGAAGAGAACACAGCCCACAGCACCTACTCCTAACCACTGCTGCAAACAGGACTGGAGCCCATTCACACTCAAGGGGAAGATTCTCACTGGGAAGGTCTTCAGTGTTAGCTGCACTGTTGTACTCAGAATTAGGAGGAACTTACAGAGCTCATCCACTTACTCCCATCTTAATCTGTATCTGCATGCTGAAGGACTACAGTTCAGCCACTCTCCAGCCACAACTTCATGTATTGGGCAAGGTTGAAAAACCCACTAAAAATCACTGGAACAGGCACAGAACACTAAAGAAACGCTTGCCGTAGTCAAGCTTCCTTCGAAGGGAGCCTGTGAACCAAATGAACTTCCCTGTTTTCCAAATAAAGGCCCATACCTATCTTCTTGGGCTGCAAGCACAAGGGCTTCCATTACTTAGTGGTAAGAGTCACTTAAGGAATGAGTAGTAACAAAGCTTGGAAAAACTATCCTTGGAGGAAAAAAAATCAGGAAATTCACTGCTTTTGAAAAAATTAATATTAGTAGCTCATCGGAGTAGAATTCTTCTAGATACAGACACTGGATACAGATACTGAGTACAATAAAATCTATCAGGCTAAGGGCAAAATTATAAATGAAAAATCATTTTATTCATTAGTATTTAGCAATGAAAATCCAATTTAAATTTAAGTTCCATCTTACCTTTCTCAGTGATCTAAGAAATCTGAAATGGACTCACTTCTCATCATCTCTTTTACAGAAGAGGCTATGCCCACATTTAAGAGATGCCATGTTCCTGCTTAGGAAACCAGTGGTCATTCCATTGTTTTCCCCAGACCTTGGCACATACTGACCATTCAGTAAATGCTTAGTGAATGATACTGCCTGTCATTCTCTGTCATATCAAGCCAAGTCTTCAATCACTGCTAAAATACTGAAGCTGTCAATGTGGCTTAATATCCTAAAGCTAGAGGCCATTATGCTATGAAGAAAACACTCTTATGATTTCTCAAGCAAACATTCTCAGCAGTCAATGGTTTAAGCAACCCATTCTTCGTCATTCTTGTACCTCTGGAGACCCAGACTTCACAGAGTAAATTCAACTACTCACCTCCACACAGTACTGGGACAAAGCCACCACTGCCAAATGGTTGTGGGGGGAGAAGTCACAGTACTGAACAGTGCTATGATGGCCCATGTGGATTTCTGCCAACAGGCCACTGGTGTGAATGTCAAAAAGCTGTCAACATAAAACAGAGAGATGTCTATAAAAGTAAGATATTTTAAAATATCTGCTATACCCAAAGTCAAACTAAATTTATTTCCAAAAGAATACCCTCTCGTTTCAAACATAGAGTACAAGTCCTAAAGAAAAACAACTACTACTAATTGACATAATTAAGTCATAAAAAAATATAAATTAATATATAGTTTTTAAATACTGCTTATCTTGAAATCTGTTTCCTATAAAGAAAACTTATCACAGATGATCTCTCAAGCAAGCTTAGGGAGAAATAAAACCTTTGTGAATATACAAATGGACTAGCCAAATTAATATACAGAACAGTTCTTCCTAATGCTTGTTTATTCAAACGGGAAAACGCATGCTCATAAATGAAGATGATCAAAATAATACAGAGCAGAGGCTTGCTAAAATGAAATAGTTCAATCATTTCTATTTCTTTTCAGAGCCCAAATTACTCCATTATCAGTCATTTTCCCATTTTTGAACCAAAAAAAAAAGCTATTCAAATTTGAGTAATTTAAACTTCATTTCAATTTCTGAAAGATTTTTAAATGCTGAATGTGATGCTAGTGGGTAAAGAACCCATCTGCCAATGCAGGAGAAACATGGTTCGATCCTTAGGTCGGGAAGGTCCCCCAGAGGAGGGCATGGCTGCCCACTCCAGTATTCTTGCCTGAAGAATTCCATGGACAGAGGAGCCTGGTGGCTCCTTAGGGTCGCAAAGAGTTGGACACAACTGAAGTGACTTAGCACGCATGCACACATACTATTCCAAAGTTTTTGCCAAATGATAAAAATATTTATACCAATATACCGTATAATGATTTAAGACCAAGGCACAGTCTTCAGGAAAGAAAAAAAGAATTTCCAGTGGGAGCCATGAAAATGTTTTGTGAATGCACAGCCCTGTGAATATACACAGGTGGAAAGTAGCACAGCATCAGGGGCCAACAATAAAGGACAGGTACTCATACTTAAAAATGCTTCCCATGACAGGCTATTCTTAAGAATTAGTGGCTGATAGAGGGGTGGGATAGGGAGGGAGGTTCAGCAAGGAGGGGATATATGTATTCCCTATGGCTGATTCATGTTGAGGTTTGACAGAAAACAACAAAATTCTGTAATGCGATTATCCTTCATTAAAAAATAAATAAATTTAAAAAAAAGAATTAGTGGCTGAGAGCGATAAAGGAAACTTTTCAAGTACAGAATAGGCAGTTGTCCCAATTATTGGGTAACAGAAAAGACGTAATAACAGGAGTGGGTTAATAACACAAAAGAGTTGAAAAGAAAGACAGGAAAATAGAGAGACCAAAGGTGAGAAACTGGAATCTACGTGTGGTTAACGATGATCTTAGGGTAGCTTTGTTTTACCACAATAAAATACAGAGCTGGCCGACAGATTTTTAAAACAGGAAAGCATTTCACGCAATATAAAATTATTTTCCTGTTTCACTAGAACAGATATTTTTAAATGTTCAAATTTTACTCAACACCATCAGTCATTAGGCAAATGCAAACCAAACTATAATGAATGTGGTGCCACTTTACACCTAATATGACAGTTATAATTTTTTTAGAATGGAAAAAAGCAAGTGTTAGCAAGTATGTGAAGAAATTGGAATCCTTGTACACTACTAGTAGGAACAGGAAATGATACAGCCACTATGGAAAAGTCTGGTGGCTCACCAAAAGCCCAGAATTAAATTACCATACGACCCAGAAATTCCACTCCTAGACATATATACAGAAGAACTGAAAGCAGGGGCTCACACACATACTTGTACACCAGTGTTCTTGTGGCATTATTCACAATAAACAAAAGGTGAAAACAACCCAAAAATAAATAAATGGATAAATATGGCATATCCATATAAACTATTCAGTCATAAAAAGAAATGAAGTTCTAACACATGCTACAACATGAATGAACCCTGAAATGTTACGCTAAATGAAATGAGCCAGACACAAAAAGACCGATATAGTATGACTCCACTTATATGAAATATCTAGAAAAGGTAACTTCATAGTTTAGAGGTTACCAGGGGCTGAAGAGGACATTACTACTTATTGGTTACAGTGCTTCTGTTTAATGAAAAAGTTTTGGAAAAATGGTGATAGATGCACATACAACATCGTGAATATAATGAATGCCACTGAATTGTGTATTTTAAAATAGCTAAAATGGCAAATTTTATAAATCTTCACATCTTGTAAATGCAGGTTTCCTTTCTGTGTTTATAGACTTTAACAAACTTAAGACAAAAGGATATATTTCTCTTTGGTTTCCTGCTAAAGGGGTAAAAACCTATAAGCAACCAAGATCCAAGGGTCATAACTACTGGATCAATAATATAAATGGTCCCTCCGTTAGTTTTTATACAACTATATGTATGCTTCAATTGTGTTCCTTAAAACTGGAATCGCTTGGGTGGGAGAAATAGGGAGAGGTTGACAAAAGGATACAAACTTTTAGTTATAAATAAGGTCTGTGGATCTAATGTATAACATGGTGACTATAGGTGATATTGCACTGTAAAAGAAAGTAAAACGTAAACACCTTAAAGGGAGGGAGGGAGGAAGAAAATCAGACAAATATGTAAGGTGACAATATGTTAATTAGCTCAATGAGAGTAATCCCTTCACGATGTATGTTGTTGTTTAGTCGCTAAGTAACACCCAACTCTTCTGTGACCCTAAGGACTGTATCCTACCAGGCTCATCTATCTGTGGGATTTTTCCGGGCAAGAATACTACAGCACGTTGCCATTTCTTTCTCCAGGGTATCTTCCCAACCCAGGGGTTGAACCTGGGTCTCTCGGGTCTGCTGCATTGGCAGATTCTTTACCACTGAGCCACCAGGGAAGCTCTCACAATGTATACATACATCAAAATATCATGTTATATGCACTTTAAATATTTTACAATTTTGTCAATCATACCTCAATAAAGCTGAAAATAAAATAAAATTTTAATCTAAGATCGCTCATTAAGTTTTTAAAATTACCATCAGAATGTAATGGCACTGGGCCCTAACTCAGAAGACCTAGCTCTCCAAACCACAGTGTAACTTTGGACACATTACTACCATAGGGCTACTTCAATGTGCTATGTCCTTTGGGTAGTTATATCAAGAGAAATTCTATAAGAGAGCACTCTGAATACAAATGTAAACTGTTACAAGAACTGAAAAAAGAAGGCATTTCCTAGGCATTTACCTTCTTTTGCATATCTTCCTCATTTACTTCACAGAAATTTCACAAACTTCAGTTGTTGATACGTACTTCTGTCAGCCACCAAATCATAAAATTTTAAGGGTAAGAAAGTACTCTGAAAGTCACCTAAACCAATGTATTTCAAATTGAGGGGGGAAGCGGGGTGAGTGATGCAGCCATCAGTCCATCTATGCTTCAGATCAATTTGAGATAAACTGGTTGTAAACAACATAAATTGTTTCTTTATTGTAGGACTTCTAGAGGCCATAAATATTATATGTTAGTATACACTAAAGGGGGGAAAGTACTTCTAATAGGGAAAGCAATACATAACATTTCCAAACCTGTTTGACCATGGAGACCTTTTCTCACAAGGCCTATGGACACTCCCTGAAGCATAATTCTAAGAACTACAGGAGATTAGGGCATCTGCCCCAAAAACGTTCAGCTATACTTTATGTCCGGAGAAGGCAATGGCAAGCCACTCCAGTACTCTTGCCTAGAAAATCCCATGGATGGAGGAGCCTGGTAGGCTTCAGTCCATGGGGTCGCTACAAGTCAGACATGACTGAGCGACTTCACTTTCACTTTTCACTTTCACACATTGGAGAAGGAAATGGCAACCCACTCCAGTGTTCTTGCCTGGAGAATCCCAGGGACGGGGGAGCCTGGTGGGCTTCCGTCTGTGGGGTCACACAGAGTCGGACACGACTGAAGTGACTTAGCAGCATACTTTATGTCAATAAACAGTGTAACATGCAACAATCAATAGGTGCTGCAACTTTCTTTAAATCAGACTAAATTTGGCTTTTTAAAATACCAGTACTTACAAAGACTTTATTTTTCGCGGCCACCATTATCTTAGCACCATCAGCAGACCACGAGCAGCATTTCACTATCACTTCCAGATCCTCCTGAGGCTCCTCTGAATTCAGGAAGAACTGCTTCACATTAATGCTTTTCCTCTCGTTTGCAGATTTCACATCCCAAAGCTTCAAATTTCAAAAATAAAAAAATATTTAAGTTTGTTTTGATCTCAAGTTACACCTCTAGAATTCCACCTGAATTCAATGTCACATAAAATAGTCAAGTTCACTTAATGAATTATTTTTCATTATGCATAACTTTTTATAAGGCTTTTAAATTAAGTATTCCAGCTTCATTCATCACCTTCCTAAAAAGAGAAAAAAAAATTAAAAGCACTGCCCAAAAAAGAATGTAAAACTATATAAAATGTTAAAAGAGCCTTGCATGGTGTGGAGGAGGCTAAAGATTAGGCGTTGACAGCAAGGATGAGTGTAGAAGAAAGAAGGAAGGTGTGACTCACGACTTGCCACTGCTGCCCTCTGCTGTGCCAGGCATGAGGTGTGCCTCACAGTCTACTGTATGCACAGCATGGACGCTACACACAGGACCCAGTCCAAGCTGAGCTACAATCTAGCAGAGCATCCACAGATAAAAGGAAGTCCCTGAAAATACAAAACAAAGCTATGCTGAAAGGAAGCAGTCTTGTGCACTTGGTGGGGCTAAAGGGGTCTCTAAAATAACTGGATCCTGAGGAGTGGGAGACAAAAGACCAAACCTCACTTACTAGCAAAGCCACCTGAGCAGCCTGAAAAACAAAGGCCTTCAAAAAAGATCTATCTTGGACTTTCCTGGTGGTCCACTGGTTAACAATCTACCTTCCAATGCAGGGGACACAGGTTCAATCCCTGGTCTGGAAAGTTCCACATGCTGTGGAGCAACTAAGCCTGTCCACAAATATTGAGCCTGTGCTCTAGAGCCCACAAGTCACAACTACTGAAGCCCAAGTGCCCTAGATCCTGTGATCCAGCAACAATAGCAGCCACTCCAATGAGAAGCCCACACACCACAAAAAAGAGTAGCCCCCACTCTCCGCAACTAGAGAAAGCCTCTGTACAGCAACGAAGACCTGACGCAGCCAAAAAAGTTAATTTTAACTACTTTTTAATCCAACTTCACTCCCCTTGGCCTTGTGCAGTGTCCCAGCTTCACAGAATGATAATGGCTGCCATACACAGACTGAGGGTTGGTCGAGGACAAGGATTTAAAACAAAACAAACAAACAAAAAAGCTGCTTCTCAGGCTTCAACTAAGCTTCTAAAGCACAGCTCCAAGAGTAAAACCAGATTTGACTGGCCAGATACAAGCTTCCCCAATGACTCAGTGGGTAAAGAATCTGCCTACACTGCAAAAGACAGAGTAGATAAGTTTGATCCCTGGATCAGGAAAATTCCCTGGAGAAGGCAATCGCAACCCACTCCAGTATTCTTGCCTGGGAAATCCCATAGACAGAGGAGTCTGGTAGGCTACAGTCCATGGGGTCACAAAGAGTCAGACACAGCCAAGTGACTAAGCACACACAAGTTTAAATCTCTCAAGTTTAAAGATTATATACACTGGAAATACAGCCAAACCCAAAACCTTTCCCCATGCAATAACTTCGGATAAACTGGATGAACCAAAAGAGACTTCGGAAGTACTGTTAGCCCTTCTTGACACTAAAGAGAGAAAATCTAAACTCCAGTGCCAGAAGCTTCAGTCACATCAGTCAGATTATATGAGAAATCACATGGTTTCCCTCTTAACACAAAAAACAAAAGCAATCACTGCCTTGATTTAAAGAAGAAAAAGAAAACTAACACAACCCAATCTCACTACATCTTTTGCAAGTGGGCTTGACTTTAGCTCCTATCCAAGGAGTGATGAAATTCCACATGCCGAGGGACCAAATAAACACCTGAATTTCATTCTGAGCTAGTCACTGCCCTGTATCCAGGGCCCACAGTGCACCCTGGCCCTTGTGTGGTTTAATATGACAATTTTTAAATAAAACTCACATTTTGAAACAGTTTATCATCGGGGCCTGAAAAACACATGTTTATCAACATGATACACTATAAAACACTTAGATGATTACAGTGCCATTTGGAACAAGAAATAATTTTACAGTTCTCCATCATCTTAGAAAATAAAAGCTTTACAAGACATTGACCTTGAAATGCTGTTATCCAGCATAATTTTGCAGGACGTCTGCTTACTGCACAACACTGTATCAGTGCAAACCAGCCAACGACACTGGCTTAACAGCTCTGTGGGAAAGCTGCCACAAACACAGCAGTTCTCACCCAGGGTGCAGTAATGTCTGTCCCCCTGCTGCTAGCGCTCTGTGCTCCACAATCACATTTGATACTCACCAACGAAATCAGAATCCTGTCCCTGAAGACTTTTAAACTGTTTTCCTTTTGAGTTTCGAGAAGTCTTAATTCAATCTGAAGGGACACGGTAAAGGTTTATCATCTTGCTCACATGATGTGAGTCACTTTGAGATTATATAAATGAATCGGATACAGACACTACTCTCAAGGAGTTTAGAGGCCAGTAAAGGAGGTAAGACAAGCACATAAATGACTAATGGGACTTTCCTGGCGGTCCAGTGGTTTAACCTTCCAATACAGGGGGTATGGATACAACCCCTGGTTGGGGAGCTAAGACCTATCTGCCCTGGGGCCAAAAAAGGAAAACATAAAACAGAAGCAATACTGTAACAAATTCAATGAAGACTTTTAAAAAACATGCTCCCCTTTAAAAAAATAAAATCACAAGATATGTCAGATGAGTCATTTGAAAGGGAAACACACAACACAGTGGAAATGCTTTACCAAACCTGTGGGCATGAGGAAACACTTTTTACCTCCTCACTCTCCTGCCTGAAGATCAGCCTCTTTACACCAACTTAAAGAAAGAAAATGAAGTCGCTCAGTCGTGTCTGACTCTGCAACCCCATGGACTGCAGCCTAACGGATTTCTCTGTCCATGGGATTTTCCAGGCAAGAATACTGGAGTGCGTTGTCATTTCCTTCTTCAGGAGATCTTCCCAACCCAGGGATTGAACCCAGGTCGCCCACATTGTAGGCAGACGCTTTACCGACTGAGCCACCACGGACTACACCAACTTAAGACGGACACAATTTCCGTACCAAAATGATACCCAGGAGTTTAGGCTAAGGGGCCAGCATAAGTGAAGGTACAAATTGGGGAAGCAGAGATAATAAAAAGGGAGAACAGGGCAGTGTGGAAGCAGCAGCAAGGGTCTCCATGCTCCCGCACAGAACCTTGCCTGCTCTGAGCCCCCTGACACGTACTTTTACCATCTTCATGGTTTGTCTATGACTTGGTTTTCTCCTCACTAGATCCTGAACAACTTAAGGCCAGGAAATGTACTTTTTCTCAAAAGTGTTTAAAAACCAAACATCTAGTACAGAATCTGCCACATAATAAGTACTTAATAAATAATCAGTAAATACATTTTAAGAGAAAAGACAGATTATTCCCAAGTTTCAAGCAAGGTGAGAAGAGACAATAGTGTTAGTGAAACAAAACAGGGTTCTGCAGATAGAATACATATATTCACCTCCATACCCTCCCAAAACCCACATGAAACAGGAGTAAAGAGAATTTTTCTCTCTAGGCATATTTTGAATACTCTCTTATAAAATTAAACATTATCTGAAAACATTAAAAAAAGAATGGGTACACTTTAAAAATATGATAGCAGAAATTTAAAACAAAATAGGAGACGAAAATAAAGCTAAATAAATTTTTCAAGAAGTAGGACAAATGGATGAGGGGAGAAAAATAAGAAAACATCCCAGACAGACAGACATTCTAGAAAAAGAAACTAGATGAGAATAAATCAAATGATTAAAGAAAACCTCCAGAACTGAAGGACATGAATTTCCAGATTGAAAGAGGCTACCAAGTGCCAAGAACAATAAACAAAGTCAAACCCACACCAAGGCATATTGTCATGAAAGTTCTAAAAAGAGAAACACTGGGAATTTTATAAAGATCTTAAAAGTTTCGAGACCAGCAAAATAGATCACATATGAATCAGAATGTCTTCACACATCTCAAGAGAAACTTTGGGAGTTCAAAGACAAGGGAACAATGTCTCCAAAATTCTAAGAAAAAAATTATTTCCTTTTATATGCAATCAAAAATATCAATTAAATATGAAGCTAGCATAAAGGCACTTTTAGACAGATATGGTCTCAAAAATTTCCTCTCAGATTCTTTCTTAGAAAGTTAGGGGAGATTTTCCACCACGCTGAGAATAAACCAATGAATTCAGGAAATGAGGATTTCAACTCAAGAGAAAAGCAGGAGGATCCCAGGATGGTAGTAAAGGGAGATCCCAGGATGGCAGCTGAACACGGCATAAACAGTATCACCAGTCACAATGGAATAAGACGGAAGCCTCCAAGAAAGTTATTTCTAAGAAAATGTCAAATCAAAAAACTGAATTATTTAAGAGCAACTTAGACAAGGGATAGCTTGAAGACGGATAAGTGATATGCACATTTAAAAAAATAAGCAAATGAAAACACAAAATGACACTGTTAACTGTGTAATACATTTAATCCCAAAGAGAACAAAGTATTGTATGAGAAAGGAGGGGGGAAATATTGTCATATACTACATGGCCCAAATGTGGTCAGGATGATGTAAATCCTGAATACTGATCTAATCAAAACCATGAAAACATACAGGAACCATTAAAAAGTCAGTCAGTTTGGGGAAGAAAAAATGAAGAGTTCAGTTTGGAGCACAGTGAGTTTGAGGTACAGTGCATTATCTAAGTGACAGCAAATGAGCAGACAATTAAAAATGCAGGTAAGAGAAACGAGCACGTAAGAGAAACGAGGGCTGGACAGAACACATGTGAAACACACTCACATGAGAGGAGATAAAGCCATGAGACTGGCTGACATGGAACAGGAAAAAGGTGATGGAGGTGGTAGTCAAGACTAGATGCTTGCGGAACGGTCATATTTTAATGAGAAGGAAAAAGTTAAAGGGGTAAGAGAGACAGGCTTCCCTGGTGGCTCTGATGGTAAAGGATCCGCCTGCAATGCAGGAGACCTGGCTTTGATCCCCAGGTTGAGAAGATCCCCTGGAGGAGGACATAGCAACCCACTCCAGTATTCTTGCTGGAGAATCCACATGGACAGAGAAGCCCGGTGGGCTACAGTCCACAGGGTCACAAAGACTCGGACACACCTGAGCGACTAAGCACAGCACAGCAAGAAAGACAGGAGAAGAAAGAAGAAAACACTGATGTCAAATGACGAGTTTCAAAAAGGAAACACAGATGGTCAACAGGAGTGTGACAACAAGGGAAAGAATAAAAATTGGATGAAGAAAAATACTGGATCCCACACTCATCCAAAGGGCATTAGAGTTTACATCAAAAAGAATGAAAATGAAATAAAACTGGATTTTACTCTTCAAGGGAATATGTAGAAGACAGAACCAGGCTGAAAAAGGGTTAAGCAGTGAACGAGTAGACAGGAAATGGAGGCAAGTGTAGGTGATTTAAAGGTCTAGTCAGAAAGAAAAACTGAATGTTTCAGAGAATAACACAATCAAGGAAGAATCAAAGGGTTTTCACTTTTTTGGTTTTATAATGCTTAGGAAGGCCCAAGAACATCTGTAAACTGTGGAAAGGGGTTCACAAGAAAAGAAAAACTGAAAATGCAATACAGAAATAACCAATGGGGCAAGGTGTCAGAGGAAGAAGGAAAAAAGAAACAGTAGGCACAAGCAGAGGACTTCCTGAGCATGGAGATGAGAGAAAAGAAGTGCAGTAGAGCATTTTACTTCCCAGGTGGCACTAGAGGTAAAGAACCCTCCTGCCAATGCAGAAGACATAAGAGACACAGGTTCAATCCCTGGGTTGGGGAAGATTCCCTGAAGGAGGGCATGGCACTCCAACCCACTCCAGTAGTTTTGCCTGGAGATTCCCATGGACAGAGGAGCCTGGCAGGCTATGGTCCACAGGGTCACAAAGAGTCAGACACAACTGAAGCATCTTAGCGTGTAGCATGTAGAGTCTTTTATGGCAATTTCTGAGGGAGCTCATGACGGGTAGCTTTTGGGTGGTGTCAACCTTCTGAATAGGTATGAGGTAAAGTTATCTCCATAGAACGAAGAAAGCAATATAGTGACAGGGTTGGGGGCTTAAGAACAACAAGAAAGATTTGGAACAGGCACTATGGTGAATTCAATTCAGGGAACAAACCATTACTTGACAGCAAAAAAGGCCTAGTTGAATTCTGTAAATTGAAATTATTTAACAGATAAATGGCCTGGTTTCACAACTTTCTTCAACATTAAGCAACCTAAAAATAATTGAATCTTCCCAGAACTTAGAATTAGCAATGGAGATAAAAGGAGAACCTGCCTTGAGATATAAAATGCTTTCTGAAGTCATTCTCTAAGTAAAAATCAAAAACTTATAGGACTGAAAAAATCTTTCAGAAAAGCGTTGCCTTCACCAGACCTCTGAAAAACCTCCTCTGACATGGATCATCCCAAAGACACATATATTTGGTATTTACAGAGAACATGTCACAGAGGCCAAATCCATTTACCTGAATATTCTAAGAATGTTCCCAACATCTACTAAATGCTAGAAAACTCTATAAAGTAACGTTCTATCCAGAAAATCCCTAGATGCCCTGAAGTAATCTATACAAAAATGAGATAGCCTCAGTCAACAAAGAGAGGTTAAAGACTCAACCAAAGGATGAGCATCAAGAGAGTTTAGCTTGCTGTAACTTAAAAGTCACCTAGCAGCATTAACAAATTTCTAGAGACTCTAACAAGCAAAACAGAGCCTGGTGGGTTCAAGTATTTCCCTGGAAGAGGTACATGCCAAGAAAATTTACTGAGCACATGTTTTGAGTACAACTGTGTACAATGAACTTTAGAGAGTTATAACAAGATGACAAGGTCTCTGCAGGTCATAAACCTATATTTAACCTTATCAAAGAAACAGAAGACACATGAAAATTGACTGAACTGAACCATACAACAAATTTATAAGTGGAGGGCTCCCCTGGTGGCCCAGTGGTGAAGAATCCCCCTGCCAATGCAGAAGACATGGGTTCAATCCCTAGTCCAGGAAGATCCCATATGCCACAGAGTAGCTAAGCCTATGGGCTACAACTACTGAGCCTATGCTCTAGATCCTAGGAGCCCCGACTACTGAGCTCATGTGCTGCAATTACTGAAGCCTGTATGTCTAGAGCCCATGCTCTGCAACAAGAGAAGCCACAGCAATGAGAAGCCTGCATACTGCATCTAGAGTAGCCCCCACTCAACACAACTAGAGAAAAAGCCCATGCAGCAGTGAAGACCCGACACAAACAAAAATTTTTTAAAATAAATATTTTTTAATTTACAAGTAGAAATCAGAAGATCAAGCAGTTTCCATCTATACCTACAGATACAGGTAGATAGATATATAGTCTAACAACCAGATGAATGGATGTTATAAGAGAGCACTTTCTGAAGGCGGCTTTGGATTTACTGTTTAAATTTATGAAGTTGAGGGTCATCAAAAACTAAAGACAAGTGAATTGGAGGCAAAAAAAAAAAAATTCCAAAAAGACTAATGAAACACATATATAGGGGCAGTAGCTGAAATAAGCGCCCAAAATTATCTTGCCCAGAAGTGACAATTAATATATTGAATAGGAACAGAGATAAGAATGATGAAGGTGAAGAGCCTTAGAGATGTGTCTGATGAGCCTGGGTTTATAAAATTTAGAACTTGGTACTTTCATGTTCCAGCTAAAAAAGGCAAGATGAAAATAGAGGTAGAAAGTTCGCCTAGCAGCTATGTATTGGGATAAAGAGAGATGGAAATATACAGTAGAAGGTTTCTATGAGGGTCTGACACCATGAACCAGAGCAAACACTATAGCATGGGAGGGAGATGAGGAAGAGAGATGACAAGTCCAAGAAGGGCTGGATTCAACACGAAAGGAAAGCCAGAATAACAGCAGAGACAGGAAATGGCAAAGAAACCGACATTGGGATCTTACTGAGAAGCAAGGTGGAGATTTTAAAAATTTAGTTTTTTTAAACACTATAAATTTCAGGAGGCTGAATACGTTTTTTTTTCCCTAGCTCTGACTTTCCCCCCATGATTTCTCAAGAACAGGAATATAAGAACATAAGCAGAATAAGTGAACGATAAATAAAAGCAAGAACTTTACAAACTTGATACCATAGAGCTCAAAAGGTTTTATAAATCATAAATTAAATATAATGTTTAAAAATTAAAGAACTTGGGCTTCCCTGGTGGCTCAGTGGTAAAGAATCCACCTACCAATGCAGGAGATGAGGGTTCAATCCTTGATCCTGGGAGATCCCACATGCTGTGGAGCAACTAAGCCCACAGCTTAGTTGCAGCAACTAAGCAGCTGCAACTGCTGAGCCCAGGTGCTATAACTACTGAATTCCCCATGCCCTAGAACCCATGCTCTAGGAAGAGAAGAGAAGCCACTGCAATGAGAAGCCCACGCACCCTAACTAGAGAGTAGCCCCCACTTGCCAAAACTAGAGAAAAGTCCAACGAGCAACAAAGACCCAACACAGCCAAAAATAAATATTAATAAATAAATGCATTTCTAAAAAAACTAAAGAATTTCAATTATATGAACTTTAAAGCATAGGGTGGTAAATCATTAATAAACAACCATTATGACAAGGAATTACAGTTACATTAAAAATGCTCCTGGATGGTGAAGGATGAAGCTTTCTATAGCAATGTGAAAAACAGAAACCTATTTCCATAACCCAAGTATAAGATAATACAGTTATGAAAAACCCACTTTAACAATGAACAAAAGCATACCTTTAATGTTCCATCAGCTGAACAACTAGCCAAAACCTGATCATCCGGTGAAAATCTGCAGTGACTGACTGAATTTGTATGGCCAAACATGGTATTTCGACATTCTTCTTGATTCAGATCCCAAAGCTATTTGAGAAAGATAAAAAGATAACTGAAAAATTACCACTGAATGAGGAAAAGTTAGAAATCATGTAAAGTTCTTCCTTCCCTCCCAATTAAGCTTTTCCAGTTATAGGAATATGTTCAATTCAGTTTGACAAAGGTGTCAAACATTAAGGTGAGCATGTGATTAACAAGCAGTGGGGTGGCCCTTAGATCAGCACCTAAATCTAAGGGATTTGAAGACTTACCTAGACTTTCATCTGAGCACTAAACTAGCCATTGCTTATTTTTAACAAAGCAGTTTGAAATTTTTTTTATTCAGCTTTATAATAAGTAATATGTAAAATAAATTACATTTGTAATTTTTTGGGATGCTAAGTTATCCAACTCTATAAATGGTCATTGCTAAGATTTCCTGATACAAACCTTGAGTCTACTAACTAGGCTAAAATCTATTAACACTCTAAAAAATGATTCAAAAATACAAAGACTGTAAAGATAGATATAGATTCATCTGACAGCAAACATAATGGATCAGACCAGCAAGTTAAACAACCCTTCCTGGAAGCAGTCAACCAAATCCAGAATGTGGGACATTCCACAGGAAAACTGACTCAATTTCTCTAACAAATCAGTGGCATAAAAAAAGAGGTAGCAGGAAGGAGAACATTTATAGAATAAAAGTGTCTTAAGAGACCTATCAACCAAACACCACTTGAAGTTTGGACTCTGACTGGAGTAGGTTGCCATCTTCTTCTCCAGGGAATCTTCTCAACCCAGGGATCGAACCTACATCTCTTACATCTCCATCATTGGAAGGCAGATTCTTTACCACTAGCACCACCTTGGGAAGCCCAAATCTATGGTAGAAAGATGTTTTGAGACTAGTAAGAAAAAATTAATATGGACCAGGTATACTATGAAATCGTTTATTATGCTAGGTATGATAATGACATGCCATTTATGTTTTATACCTGAGAGATACATGCCGAAGTATTCTGAATGAAATGATGGGATATGCTATAAACTGCTCAGTCCAAAAAAAAAAATGGGAAGTGGTTGGGGAATAAAATATGCTTGGCAAAATGCTGATATTGTTGGAGCTAGGCAACAAACACCATGGGGTTCATTATTATTCTTTCTCCTTTGGGGTATGTTTGAAAAGTATAAAAAATGTAAACAAAAGGCAACAGTCATCTCTGGTGAGTTATGCTACCTAGGTTAAACAGAGGAGGAGAAATCCTTTATCTCCCAAAATTAATTTTGGTAAAAATCCTTTGGGACTAATCAGTAAATGAGGTAAATCCTGATCTTTATGTCCATCTCCATTTTGGGCTCCTTTAATCCCAGTCCTGCTGCTGCTAAGTCACTTTCGTGTCCGACTCTGTGTGACACCATAGACGGCAGTCCACCAGACTCCCCCGTCCCTGGGATTCTCTAGGCAAGAACACTGGAGTGGGTTGCCATTTCCTTCTCCAATGCATGAAAGTGAAAAGTGAAAGTGAAGTCGCTCAGTCATGTCTGACCTCATGGACTGCAGCCTACCAGGCTCCTCTATCCATGGGATTTTCCAGGCAAGAATATTGGAGTGGGATGCCATTGCCTTCTCCAATCCCAATCCTGCTGCTGCTGCTGCTGCTAAGTCACTTCAGTCGTGTCCGACTCTGTGTGACCCCATAGACGGAAGCCCACCAGGCTCCCCCGTCCCTGGGATTCTCCAGGCAAGAACACTGCAGTGGGTTGCCATTTCCTTCTCCAATGTGTGAAAGTAAAAAGTGAAAGTGAAGTTGCTCAGTCGTGTCCGACCCTTAGCGACCCCATGGACTACAGGCTACCAGGCTCCTCCATCCATGGGATTTTCTAGGCAATAGTACTGGAGTGGCTTGCCATTGCCTTCTCCAATCCCAGTCCTAGATAAACCCAAATCTGCAGATAACACAAGTTACATGGGGGCAACTTCAGATTTACATCTTTTCATTGACTTATCTCAGTTCAAAAAGCACAAGAAGTAAGTTCTAACAGACCTCACGGAAATGCAGGTGTGGAATGACAGGTCTTAAAGTAAAATTTGTCCTTAATTAAAACGGTTGACGAACCAATAACCACTTCCCACATCTTAAGAGAATTTTGTCTATATTTAAAAAAAGGAAATATGAACTTCCTCATCCTACAAAATGTTAAAAGGAAACGTCAAAAGTTATTCACAGATATTTGTTGTGTATCTATCTCAAACAATTTTCCATCTTGAGAAGCACTAATTTTAATTAAGTCAGAGAAAGACAAATACTGTATGATATCACTTACATGTGAAATCTAAAAAATACAACAAACTAGTGAATATAACAAAAAAGAAACAGACTATAGATACAGAGAACAAGCTAGTGGTTACCAGTGAAAAGAAGGAAGGGAGGGTAAGATAGGGGCAGGGGATTAAGAGGTACAAACTATCACGTATAAAATAAGTTACAAGCATATATTGTACACCACAGTTTTCTCTATGGGAAAACTACAGGCCCTTACTCTGTGATTATGAGCTGTAGTAACCATGCACACCTGGAGCTAAGGATACCCATATTTCCTGCCACACAGATAGAATATGCCTGAATCAACACAAAGGGAAACAGGATCCAGAGATGGAGGAGGAGTTTAAGAGCCTGAGAATGTAGTTTAGGCATCTGGAATCAGCTATGCCTGAAGACAGGCTTCTTCCAAACTTTCCAGTTTCAAGAGCCAGTAATACCCTTTTTGCTGTTGTTGCTTAAGCTAATATGAAAGTTTCTATCCCTATAACCAAAAGATCCTTGATTAACACAATATATGAAAAAAAATCAAAGTAGATGTTCTGATGTATCTATCAAACTTATCTACACGATTCTCATTCACACTTACTTTAAGGAAGTAGTCATTTGAACCAGTGGCTAAGAGAAGGTGATTACTGTTGTTGGTGAAGTGGCAGCAATTGACTTGCTCTGAGTGTTCATCATAGATACGCACTAGTTCCCCAGTCATTGAATTCCAAATCTGAAGAGAATAAAGTTTATAAGTACCTTTATTTTCAAAGGGAAAATAGAGAAGCAAAGCAAATGTGAGCTGTTTTGCAGATGTTACCCATCCTGTCTGCCAGGTTTTTCCAGTCAGACATGATACTAATGAATATCTCCCCCTTCCCTAAAATGTCAGCATTTTGCTAGAATTTTTTTTTAATTACCTGCAAGTAATGCAAAACATTACATTTTTCAATGGCAAGATTTCACATGTTCAAATGAATGACAGCAGGCAGAGCAGTGTTATAAAGGGGATGGGATAATGGACTTCAGATCAGAAAAATTAAACACAGCCAGTCCAAGGCCCAGCTCTACCATTTTTAAGCTGGGTGTACCTAGTCAAGTCCTTAATTTACCTGCATCTCAGCTCCCTACTCTGAGGATGGGGATACTTTCACCTGTCTTCCACAATTCATGGTGTTGAATGACAAAGAACTTGACAAGTGTTCCGCTGACTTCAGTTCAGTTGCTCAGTCGTGTCCGACTCTCCGCGACCCCATGAATCACAGCACACCAGGCCTCCCTGTCCATCATCAACTCCTGGAGCTCACTCAAAGTCATGTCCACAGAGTCGGTGATGCCATCCAGCCATCTCATTCTCGGTCGTCCCCTTCTCCTCCCGCACCCAACCTTTCCCAGCATCAGAGTCTTTTCCAGTTAGTCAACCCGAAGCATGAGGTGGCTAAAGTATTGGAGTTTCAGCTTCAACATCAGTCCTTCCAATGAACACCCAGGACTGATCTCCTTTAGAATGGACTGACTGGATCTCCTTGCAGTACAAGGGACTCTCAAGAGTCTTCTCCAACACCACAGTTCAAAAGCATCAATTCTTCGGCACTCAGCTTTCTTCACAGTCCAACTCTCACATCCATACATGACCACGGGAAAAACCATAGCCTTGACTAGATGGACCTTGGTTGGCAAAGTAATGTCTCTGCTTTTTAATATGTTATCTAGGTTGGTCATAACTTTCCTTCCGAGGAGTAAGCGTCTTTTAACTTCATGGCTGCAATCAGCATCTGCAGTGATTTTGGAGCCCAAAAAAATAAAGTCTGACACTGTTTCCACTGTTTTTCCATCTATTTTCCATGAAGTGATGGGACCAGATGCCATGATCTTTGTTTTCTGAATGTTGAGCTTCAAGCCAACCTTTTCACTCTCCTCTTTCACTTTCATCAAGAGGCTTTTGAGTTCCTCTTCACTTTCTGCCATAAGGGTAGACAACAGAATAGGAAAAACAAGAGATCTCTTCAAGAAAATTAGAGATTCCAAGGGAACATTTCATGCAAAGATGGACTCGATAAAGGACAGAAATGGTAGGGACCTAACAGAAGCAGAAGATATTAAGAAGAGGTGGCAAGAATACACAGAAGAACTGTACAAAAAAGATCTTCACGACCAGGATAGTCACGATAATGTGATCACTGACCTAGAGCCAGACATCCTGGAATGTGAAGTCAAGTGGGCCTTAGGAAGCATCACTACGAACAAAGCTAGTGGAGGTGATGGAATTCCAGTTGAGCTATTTCAAATCCTGAAAGATGATGCTGTGAAAGTGCTGCACTCAATATGCCAGCAAATTTGGAAAACTCAGCAGTGGCCACAGGACTGGAAAAGGTCAGTCTTCATTCCAATCCCAAAGAAAGGGAATGCCAAAGAATGCTCAAACTACCGCACAATTGCACTCATCTCACACGCTAGTAAAGTCATGCTCAAAATTCTCCAAGCCAGGCTTCACCAATATGTGAACCGTGAACTCCCAGATGTTCAAGCAGGTTTTAGAAAAGGCAGAGGCACCAGAGATCAAATTGCCAACATCCAGTGGATCATGGAGAAAGCAAGAGAGTTTCAGAAAAACATCTATTTCTGCTTCATTGACTATGCCAAAGCCTTTGACTGTGTGGATCACAATAAACTGTGGAAAATTCTGAAAGAGAATGGAATACCAGACCACCTGACCTGCCTCTTGAGAAACCTGCTGACTTCAAGGTAATAATAAATAAGTAAAGGCAGATGAGTCAGTAGGAGAAAAAAATAAAGGCTTTAGAGTTTCAAGGAAACCTAGCTTTCAATCCTGGTTCCACTAGGTATTAGTTAATATGAGCCTGGGGAAGTAACTTCATCTCTGAACTTGTTCCCTCATCTGTAAAATGTGATCAACGCTTATCAAGACGTAGTGAGAAAAGGATAATGTAATATGAGTAAGTGCATAGTATAAAGCCTCATGCAGTGTTAAGTTCTCAAGTAGTCTTCTTCATGGTTACTATGAAAGTAATCTGTTCCACTGAAGAAACAAAAGAAATAAATTACCTAGTGATTCTTTACTGGGCTTTGGACTGTTAGAGGTACTAATGTCCCTTCCACAGCATTTTGTTTTATCCTCTCAAAGCACTCCCCAGAGGTCCAAAGAGTTTATTTCAAAATTCTTCAATAAGTATTTCAACCTCTTGCTTTAAATTTCTTACAAACAGAAACTTGAACCACATAGCTCTGACTATGGAACAGCACAGAATAGCCAACTCCAAGCCTGACTCAGAATAGAGGCTACAAAGTAAACTAACTGGTTGGTTGTAAAGCCACAGAGTCCAATCTCTCAAGAAGTAGATTTTTCCTGGACACTCCAAGGTCGTCTTCAAGTAGGTGCAAACTTCAGGAAAACTTTAAAGTCACTTTCATGCTCCCAGGTCCACTAAGGCCCAACCCACCTCTCCAGATTCAGCACTCCACACCCCTTTTGGAAAAAAGCCTACAATGATGATTTCCCTCCACTTATCAAATAAAACATTCCTCTAATGTTAAACTTCAGGTTCTCTTAAATTCCACATAAATGCTCTGGCTTAAAGCCAAATTTAGGAATAAAAGAAAAAAAAAAGAATAAACATAAAAGTCAATGGGTTTTCTTTTCTCTATTTACTTTGTAGACTAGTAACCTGAGTGTTAGTATGTCTATTCATCTAGTTTTGCACTGAATACAGACAGTTCATAAAGATAAAAAATCTGGGTTGCACTTCACAGATTATTTATTGTACAACAGGAAGCAATCTCAGACAACAATTCTGTGCAACAACACTTCCGATCACAATACACTCAGAGATTTCAACTGATATTTAACTCACAGATTTACCAATAAATGGCAGGAAAATTCATTAATTTGAAATTGCTTTTCTCAGCTGCCTGATAAATATCATGGGCTGATCAGCCTAGGTATTTTTGCTTGTGCTTATAAATCAAAAATTTTAGACAGCATTAATTTATAGTGGATAAAAACTGGTTGGCCTCAAGTTAGTAGATCAACAGGCAAGAGTCCTTTAACCCAACTTATTCTAGTCCCTCAATAACAGAAAATGAATTTTATGGTGGTTACAACTCAAGAGGAAAATAGTTTCATACCTTCACTTTTTTATCCACTGAGCAGGTTGCTATAAACCTGTCATCTGCAGAGAATGCACAGCAAAGCACTTCATCCTCATGAGCCTTGATTTCTAGAAGTTTCTCTCCTGTTTCAGCTTTGAATACCTATACATACAACAATAAGATCTTTTTACTATAACTGCTTACCCATGGGTCATCATTCAATAAAAAATATTTCTTTAAAAGATCTTAATCACTATTATTTTGCAAGAGAAGTGAACCTTGGCAATATCAATCCAAAAAAATCAAAATTTGTCAGAATTTGTATGCCTTAACATAAAAAAGAAAATTGTCCCTTGTTAAATGTTTATAACATCAATAAAAAGAACTGACAGGATAGCTTAGGTTCTTGAAAACAGCTTAGCAAATTCTTAACAATCAACAGAAAACAAATTATTCATTATGCTTTCTGTGGCTCAAAAGCCAAATTAATATAAGTGGTAATCAAGTACACATATAGAAGTAAGGCTTACAATCACAGCCTTGCAATCTTAATTTTTAAAAAAATATTATTTATTTATTTGGCTGCATCAGGTCTTACTTGCGGTATGTGGGATCTTTTTTAGTTGCAGCACATGAACTCTTAGTTGCAGCATGTGGGATCTAGTTCCCCACCCAGGGATCGAACCTGGGCCCCGTGAGCTGGGAACATGGAGTCTTAGCCACTAGATGACCAGGGAAGTCCTTGGTAATCTTAAATTTAAGTGTTTTAAAACTAATTTTTGTTTCCTTCAAAATCAAAAGGTTCAATACCAATTGAAAAGAAAAGCATTCAATCATGCTATCTGAAACAAATGAGAAATTAAAGAAAGCACCTTCAAGCACCTTAGGAAATAGTCTAGTCCAATTCCTATTTACAGTCAAAGTTTCCCAAGCCTGTGATAAAACAGGTATTTGATTTAATCAGCAGTTTTTAATCAGAGTCCTGTTCACTGAGCTATGACATCCTTCTGTCCTTTAGCAGTGATCACCGCCTCATTACCCTTAGCTGGCACATGGGTGACAGTAACCAAATGCTAAGTAAAAGGCACTTCCACATCACTTGGCAAGTTTGTAATTATGAAAACACACCACCATATCCTTTAAATCTATAGAGCAATCTTTCATAAAGATGTTCAAGAGATCTGAACGTTCCTCTACTCCTAATGTGTAATTTTCTTGAGTTTCAGAATTGAAATATACTTTAATATGAACACAGGAATTCCCTGGCAGTCTAATGGTTAGGACTCGGCACTTTCACTGCCAGAGCCCAGGTTCAATTCTTGGTTGGAGAACTAAGATCCTACAAGCCATGTGGCATGGCCAAAAAAGAAAAAAAAAAAAAAAATACACCCAGTATTAGGTACATGACTCAATTTTTCTCGAGAGAGAAGTTTACCTGTAAAGTTTTATCAGCTCCACAAGAACCTATTCTTTGACCATCTTCAGAAAAGCAAGCATGGTAAACAGCATCTATATGGGGGCGGACAACCAAGCGGGAGAGGTTCTTCATGTTTTTTTTGTTTCTAAATATAAGGAAAAAATGAATAGAAACCAAATAAATAAAAGTAATCATTTTCTTTCCATAATAAACTCTTTTAACAGTTATGCTCCAAAAAATACAAAACTCTTATATTACCAACATGTAAATGATAGCAGAGATCACCTGAAGTAAAAAAGCATAACAGAAAGCACCATTTTAAGATAAAAGTTATCCTATATCAAGCAGCCTATCATGTATTATAAATATCTAGTTAATCAAATACACATCACTTTTTATTTTTCTTTGATACATTAATAACAAGTGCAGAGAAAACATTATGAAAGGAAAAACCGCCAAAAAAATCTCCATCTTTTTTAAAAGGAAAGTTATACCAAAATGAAGCTCATTCCCTAACTAAAATATGACATTACACCCACCATTATGATGTGCACTTTAAAACTGCTCTTCTCTAATTATTCCGATATAGAGGAAAAAAATGTGATTTTCTTTGTATCTTAATCTACTAAATACTATTCCACTACTATATATATATATATATATATATATATATTACTTTACAAGGCTAAAGGATAAAGCCATGTAATGCACATACTTAAAATGGGGAAAGTATTAGAACAGTGTCCAAATTACACACACACACCCTAGTCACTATAAGCAAGTATATTAAATGGTATCATCTTAAGAGTCAAAGGTTAGGAGTCAGATAAACCAAAAATGCCACCCTAATTCTACTACTTATTGGATGTGTTCAGTTCAGTCGCTCAGTCGTGTCCAGCTCTTTGCGACCCCATGAATCGCAGCACGCCAGGCCTCCCTGTCCATTACCAACTCCCAGAGTCAACCCAAACCCATGTCCATTGAGTCGGTGATGCCATCCAGCCATCTCATCCTCTGTCGTCCCCTTTCCCTCCTGCCCCCAATCCTTCCCAGCATCAGGGTCTTTTCCAATGAGTCAACTCTTCCCATCAGGTGGCCAAAGTATTGGAGTTTCTGCTTCAACATCAGTCCCTCCAATGAACATCCAGGACTGATCTCCCTTAGGATGGACTGGTTGGATCTCCTTGCAGTACAAGGGACTCTCAAGAGTCTTCTCCAGCACCACAGTTCAAAAGCATCAATTCTTCGGCACTCAGCTTTCTTCACAGTCCAACTCTCATATCCATACATGACCATGGGAAAAACCATAGCCTTGACTAGATGGACCTTTGTTGGCAAAGTAACGTCTCTGCTTTTTAATATGCTATCTAGGTTGGTCATAACCTTCCTTCCAAGAAGTAAGCGTCTTTTAGTTTCATGGCTGCAGTCACCATCTGCAGTGATTTTGGAGCCCCCCAAAATAAAGTCAGCCACTGTTTCCACATCTATTTCCCATGAAGTGATGGGACCAGATGCCATAATCTTAGTTTTCTGAATGTTGAGCTAGTACACAAATAACGTAAGCTAGTAAGTTTCCTTTTCCTCATATGTAAATGTAAGTAATGATACCTATTCTAAGCAAGTGTCACACACAAAATAGACCAAAGGAAAAAAGGGAACACAAAGGTAAGTCAGACTCAAATCTTGCCTAGGAAGTATTAAACTTCACTAGAAGTAATAAAAAACAAGCTACAAAAACTAGAGTGATGAGAATCCAGAGGATGAACAGGTAAGTTATCAGCAAAGTTTAGAGAGTAAGATTAAGAAACTACTTTCCACTATCTACTCAATTTCTCAAAGTTTGGAAACTGACCAGTCACAATGATGCACATATAGCCAAAAAGTATTAAATAACAAATGAATCTATGAATAAATGATTTCTTTGAAAGCTGAAACTCAGTTAAATTAAGTTTATATGAACCTAAACTTTCTAAAGAAGGAACAGAAAAGTTTTCTATACTGAAAAATAAGGCGTCTTTGAACATGACCTGGTCAAACCCAGTTAAGTCTTACCCAGCAGCTCAGTAGTAAAGAGCCCACCTGCCAATACATGAGACATGAGCTCTATACCTGACTCAGGAAGATCCCACATGCTGTGGAGCAACTAAGCCTGTGCAACACAATTACTGAGTCTAAGCTCTAGAGCCCCAGAGCTGCAACAACTGAAGTCTGTGCGCCCCAGAGCCTGTGCTCTGCAACAAGAAGCTACCACAATGAGAAGCCCGTATTGCAACTAGAGAAAAGCCACGCAGCAACAAAGTTCGAGCACAACCAAAAATAATTAATCAATTTATTAATTAAAAAAATACAGTATATTAACGCATACATATGGAATTTAGAAAAATGGTAACCTGAACCCTGTATAAGAGACTGCAAAAGAGACATAGGCATTTAGAACAGTCTTTGGGACTCTGTGGGAGAGGGTGAAGGTGGAATGATTGGGGAGAATGGAATTGTAGCATGTATATTATCATAAGTGACCAGTCCAGGTTCGACGCATAAATTTTCCTCTGTTCATTTCTTTGCATTTGTGCTTTTTTAATAAAATTCTTTTTTTAGAAATAAAAAAAATAAAAAAATACAGCTATAAAGGGAATTCCCTGGCAGGCCAGTGGTTGGGACTCCATGCTTCCACTGTAAGGGACAGGGATTCCACTCTTGGTCAGGGAACTGTGATCTCAACAAGCCACAGAGCCAGAAAAAAAAAAAAAAAAAAAAACAATGATACAGCTATGAATGACTAAGTATCACAGGGCTGAAATACAACTGATGAAATGAGAAAAAAAAGAAAAAATAATAACAAACTCAACAATTCAAAAGAAAACAAGAACTAAATCTATGCTCATCTGATTATGAGACCAAGTATTACCATTCTATTTTAGTCACTAAGACACAAATTCAACTGTATATAAACCAGGCAAAATACTAAATGCTATTTATTCTTAACAACAACTACTAATATTCATGGAGCACTGTCTAAGATCTAAGTACTGTTCTAAGCAACCTACAAATTTATGTTTACATATACACACACATTCATTTAATCCTCACAATAATGCTATGAAATAGTACCACTAGGCAAGAGAAGCTGAGTAACTCTCTTCTAATAATGCACAACTGAAAAACAGCATGAGCCAGGAGTCAAGCCCAGGCAACCTAGAGCCAGAGCCCACCAGGCTCCTCTGCCCATGGAATTCTCCAAGCAAGAATATTGGTGTGGGTAGCCATTCCCTTCTCCAGGGGATCTTCCTGACCCAGCAATCAACCCTGGGTCTCCTGCCTTGCAGATGGATTCTTTACCAGCTGAGCTACCAGGGAAGCCCAATAAGGGCTATATGCCAGGCAAAGTACTCATCACTTTATATCCAACATCTCATTTAAATTGTCACAAAAACAGAACTTATTTTAAAAGCTATCACTACTTGATGTATAAGAAAGGAAAAGTAACCTGTAACTTGTTCAAAAATCACAAAACTCTTAGGTTCCAGAACTGAGTCACAAACCTAGGTTTGTAGCTTCAAACACAATGCCCTTCGCTACTACAATGTATTACAAATAAGTAAAGCATTTATACCAATATTTAGGATGATTTATCAAAAGTCAACTTACAGGCAAGCATCTACTTCAACAGACTCTTTGAAAACACATGGTTACTTTTCTAGAACTTTTCAATAAGTAAGAATGCTTATTAAAAGTTTGAGCCCTTTCCAAAGTAGTTAAATCTTCCTGGAGTGAATGTATCCACTACCTGAGAAATAATGACATAGTCAGCGCTCTGCTCCCTCTGGTTTCTCTCCTAACCTACTTACACCCACTCCAGGTAAAGCATTCCGTTATCGACCTCCTGCTTGGCCTGCAGCTTAGCTTGCCGATAAACCTCTGAAGTTTCCATTTCACAGAGGCCCAGTTGCACAATATTAGGAAATGGCTGTCGTCCAAGAAGATGTCCATTTAAAGATAAAAACTCCTGGAAATTCTCACAGTCTGTACCATCCTATGAACAAAATGGAATTGCTTAGAAACATAACCAGAGACAAGATCAGACATTTTTCTGTTTCTCTGATCATGTCACTTTAAAGGCCTAAATATTCTCTATATGAGCTAAAATTAAATAGCCAACCATTAGGTAACAAATACACAGTGATCCTCTTCAGACTTTTAAACACAGGGTAAAAAAAAATCTCATTATCAAAGTACTGCTCTAACACATTCTTTTTCCTAAAAAAAAAAAAAAAAATCACTGAACACTTTACTTCCCAGCTTTCAAATCTCAATCCTATCCACATTCCCAGTAGGAGAGTAGGCAAAATAATCAGACTAATCAAGATTAAAGTGAAGAAATTATTGCTCTTTACCCTCTTCTATTTTGCTCATCCCAAATATTAAATCTAGAATTAAATATATGTCCTTTAAGGATTTATTTTTAATATTAACATATACCTTTTCATCCAATATATGCCTGTATTCCACAAATTCATGAATCAGATGAGCAGGACCTACAAGTTCCGTTTTTGCTTTAATCCAATCCAGGGAAAACATTAAAGCACACAGTTCCTTTAAAAAAAAAGTAAGATCAGGAGCACTGTTAAAGAGATCAAAGCATTTTAAATCTACCATTATTACCCTAACACTACTGAGAGAAACTTAGCAGATATCTAGAATTTAAGGACAAAAAGGAACATATCATTAATAATTCCAAAGAAACAGAAAATGAACCTCACAGTTTAACTCAAATTTCAGTTGGATGATTAAGACTCAAATATAAAATAAAACTTCAAAAACCACCAGAAGATAGTTATTTACTATTTTTGTAACCCTGGGGTGAAGGAAAGAAAGAAAAACAGTGATGCATTTAGCTACATATAAGCTCAAATCTTCAATACATTAAAAATCAATATAAATAAAATTTAAGATAAAAAATAAAACAGGAAAAGTATTTACAAATGTATGGTAGATAATAACTTACTATCTTGTCTTATAAAAATTATAACAAGAAAAACACAAACACTCCAATAGAAAAATAGGCAAAGGCAATGGATGAGAGCCAACTCACAAAATAAATAATACAAATGGTCATGAGTCTCACCAATAATCAAAGGGAAACAACAAAGATTTACAATTTATTATTATCAGATTTTTAAAGACTAAAAGGAATGATAAGAATATTAGCTTGAATCAGAGGAAATGGTCACTCTTGTACACTGCTGGCAGTGATGTAAATCAGAGCACTTTTCTAGAGGACAGTTTGGCAATCTACATTAAAATTCATCATCAACCCAGCATTACACTTATAAACGTGTCCTAAGAAATGGCAACCCACTCCAGTGTTCTTGCCTGGAGAATCCCAGGGATGGCGGAGCCTGGTGGGCTGCCGTCTATGGGGTCTCACAGAGTCGGACACGACTGAAGCGACTTAGCAGTAGCAGCAGCAAGAAAATAAGTCAGTCGAGTGTGCTTAAGTAATCTAACCATCCCCAAAGCAACTGACTAACCGTAATGTAGCTATACAGTTAAACAGTATACAGCTTTAAAAAATTATTGGGACTTTCCTGGTGGTCCAGTGGCTAAGATTCTGCCTTCCCAATGCAGAGGGCCCCATTTCAATCCTTGACTGGAGAACTGGATCCTCCCACATGCCACAAGAAAGACATTCCCATGCTGCAACTAAGACCCAGCACAGCCACATAAATAAATAATTTTTTAGGTACATAAAAAATGTTAGCTCGAAAGAAAATTATATCAGTCTATATAAACTGACATAAAAAGGTAACCATAAAATATAATTAAGTAGAAAACACAAAATATAAATAAGACTATATTCCTATCAAGAATTCCCATTCTGGTTTTAAACAACAGGTGTGTGTATCTGAGCAGCAAAATAATCTAGAAAACTACACACAAAAGCATTAGCAATGACTGTGATCTTCATTTAGTTTTTTCTTCAGTTTTCCAAAGAAAGTAAGCCACTATTTTTAAAAATCAAGGGAAGAAAAGGTTTAAAAAATGAAAGGAACTGAATCCTATCATACATCATATATATCAAATGTTTTTAAAAGGTGCATTGACCCAGTAATTTCACTTCAGGGCCTTTCCAAAGGAAATAATACAGGTGTGAAGACAAACAAGAATTTCATTACATCATCATAAAGAGGTAAAAAAACCGAAAACAACCTAAATGTTCAACAACTACAGTTTGGCTAAGTAAGTTAAGAGCACAGATATTTATTGGAATACCATCATTCCAATGTTGATATTAAACAATTTTGCTAGATGGAGAAAAATAGGCTACAATACACCATATTCATAATCAAGAGACAACATATCTTAGCATAGAAAAATTAATTTTTTTCTGTTTCCTAAAATGTTAACATTTTGAATATGACTTCAAATATCATCTATGTGCTGATGATTCCCAAATTTTATCTTTATAACATAACCTTCCCCAGAGGTTCAGGTTGGTATACCAAACTATATGCTCAATATTTTCAGTCAGATATCTTACTATGTATACCAGACTTAATATATTCCAAATGAGTTCCTAATCGTCCCATCATCCCTGGAAAAATACTTGTTTGACCCACAGCTATTCCCATCTCAGTTCGCGGCAACTCCAATCTTTCCACTGCACAAGCTTGAAGTTATCTTTGACTCCTCTTTCTCTTACGACACGCATCAAATTCTCAGCAAATCACGACGATCCCAACACCAAAATCACCACTTCCTTTCTCCATGTAGGCTTTTTCCTTCTTCTGAGCGCCTACTATCCCTTGACATAGTAGAAATCTATCTGTCCTGTATCAGTATCTCCCCAGTATGTAAGTTCAATGAGAGCAGGGACTTTGTGCCCGTGGTATGTCATTCACAATGAAGAACAATACCAGTACACAACAGGCACTCCATAAACATTTACTGAGTGAATATACTTTCCCAGCCTCCATTTCCTCTCAAAAACTTACAAACAAATCCATATCACCCACAAAGATAGTTACTGGTATGAAGAGAGTTCATATTTAGGGGGTTCACTTACTGCAGTTACTAAGGTTCCTACAGGTAAAAACAGTTAACAAAAACTAAATTACTTACATAGGGTATAACCCTATTTTTCCTAATAAAAGAAAATTCTCAACATAAGGCAAAATAAAAGTCAGAACGAAGAAAATAATGTTTCTTAATGAGTCATCTTACTTTGTGCATATTAGCACTGGCCATGTGATAAGCCAAAAAATTGTACCAATACATGCAGTCCTCCTGATCTGGTGAAAGAGAATGTAGCCGGTGATGTCTCTGGAACTGAGTGACCATCTTCTTGTGTAGATCCTGAAACCCAAATGAAACATTTCAGAAGGCAGAAGCAATTTCATAACCCAAGCATCACAGAAACTCCACCTTCCATAGTTATTTAAGAATGTACAGGACTTCCCTGGTAGCACAGTGGATGGGAATCCACCTGCCAATGCAGGGAACATGGGTTAGATCCCTGGTCTGCAAAGATTCCACATGCCACTGAGCCCATGTGCCAAAAGTACTGAGCCCTCGGCTTTACAGGCGAAAGCTGTAACTACCAAGCCCATGAGCTGCAACTACTGAAGGCTGCACACCTAGAGCCCATACTCCACAACAAGAGAAGCCACCGTAATGAGGGGCCCATGCCCTGCAACGAAGAGTAGCCCCCACCTGCTGCAACTCTAGAGAAAGCCCGTGCAAAGAAACAAAGACCAAAGTAAGTAAAATTATACATTAAAGAAAAGGTACAGAGAATCTCCCCACAAGATACATATTAATTACAAAAGGAAAAAAACAGTAACTTTACAGTGGAGAAACTTTAACCAGGTAATCAATGTTACTATCACTGATAAGCCATGATCAACACCCTGGGTATGATGCACCAAGAAGGACACACGCACCTCTGTAGTGTTAACTACCAAAAATATATAACCTTGTTCTAGTCAACAGAAAGCATGAGACAAACCCAAACTGAGGAACACTGCACAAAATAACTGGTGAGTACTCTTCCAAAGGGACCATAGAAGAAAGCAAGCTGAGGCATTTTCCTAAATTTGAGTAAACTAAGGAAAGGACAATATTATGTAATATGGGAAACAGAATTGAATCTGATCTACAAAAAGGACACTAATGGGAAAGCTGGCGAAATTCAAATAAAGTATCAGTTAACAGTTCTTTTCTTGTTCTTGTTAGTCTCTCAGTCATATCCGATTCTGTGCGACCCCATGGACTGTAGTCCGCCAGGCTCCGCTGTCCGTGGAATTTCCCAGGCAAGAATACTCGAGTAGGTTGCCTTTCCCTTCTCCAGGGAAAGTAAGTCACAGTACTTAGTCAATGTTAATGTTCTGGCTTTGATAACTGTATTACAGTTATGTAAGATAGCTCAACATTCAGATAACTAAGATCATGGCATCTGGTCCCATCGCTTCATGGGAAATAGATGGGGAAACAGTGGAAACAGTGACTGACTTTATTTTGGGGGGCTCCAAAATCACTGCAGATGCTGACTGCAGCCATGAAATTAAAAGACGCTTACTCCTTGGAAGGAAAGTTATGACCAACCTAGATAGCATATTAAAAAGCAGAGACATTACTTTGCCAACAAAGGTCCATCTAGTCAAGGCTATGGTTTTTCCAGCGGTCATGTATGGATGTGAGAGTTGGACTGTGAGGAAAGCTGAGTGCCGAAGAATTGATGCTTTTGAACTGTGGTGCTGGAGAAGACTCTTGAGAGTCCCTTGTACTGCAAGGAGATCCAACCAGTCCATTCTAAAGGAGATCAGTCCTGGGTGTTCATTGGAAGGACTGATGCTAAAGCTGAAGCTCCAATACTTTGGCCACCTCATGCGAAGAGCTGACTCACTGGAAAAGACTCTGATGCTGAGAGGGATTGGGAGCAGGAGAAGGAGACGACCGAGAATGAGATGGCTGGATGGCATCACCGACTTGATGCGTATAAGTTTGAGGGAACTCCGGGAGTTGGTGATAGACAGGGAGGCCTGGCGTGCTGTGATTCATGGGGGCCACAAAGAGTTGGATGCGACTGAACTGAACTGAAGATGTTAACACTAGGGAAGCTAGGTAAACATATACGCAAAGAAACTACACTATTTTCTATACTAAAATTCTATAAGACTTTTCTATAAGTATAAAATCATTTCAAAATAAAAACTTAAAAAAAAAATAAAAGGAATGTACAGAGATGCAAGTACCTGAAGCTGGCTGCGATTCTTTTCAGTAAGGAAATCTACTTGCAGATCATGTAAATAATAAAGAAATGATTTTCCATTCCGGTCACAGAACAAGAGAGACTTATTAACAAATTCTTGTAATATGTCTTCAACTTCTTCCGTTTCCAAGTCCCAGAGGATACATAACACCTAGGAATCATTTTAAGCATTTAATGTGTCACAATGTACAGTGAACCAGGACTGCAGCTAAGAGATTAACACACACAATATCATGTATTTAAAGCCCTGAATAATATTTCCATTTGATAAGAAATTCAAATATTCATCAAGATAAAAAAGAGAAAGTTCTGAAGAAGTCAAATGTTTCTCCAAGTTCATGAAAATCACTGAGAAACAGGCAACTCACCTGAGTTCAACACCAGGTCCTTGAAGGAAACTAAGAGTAGTGGGATTTCTACATCCTCTACCCTACCTCCTCAGACACACAGGTTTTATCTTGCTAATATCCTCTGTAACAATATCCTCAGTACAAAGCCAAAGTTTACATGCCACAAATAAGGAGATGACAAAGATTGTTGATCCGTCTATTACCTTTGTAGGCACCTTAACATCTTTCTGAAAGATGGAAAGATCTGTGTAATAATCTTTGATGTCTTCTCTGAGCATTTCAACACTTATAGACATGGCTTCATCTAGAGCCTCATAATCATAAGATGAAGATTTTCTTATCCTCTTAAATTGCTTATTCTGAAGTTGCCTGAGGTAGTACTCCCAGCGGTTGGGAAAATCTCGTAAAAGTGCACCAATTAAAGACACTACAAGAGGGGAACCTAAAAAATAAAAAAATAAAAAAAATCGCTGTGTTAATACTGTATCATTTCCAAATTACCACCAAGTTAAGAATCAATCTGTCCTCAAAGAAAGAATTTTTGCTGCATGCTATCCAAATCCTTAAAATACATAACTCTTGGATTCACTTCAAGTATTTATTCTCAGGAAGTCACTAAAAATAAGAACTATTTCATTTAAGGATGTTAATTACAGCACTGCTCAAAATAGTAAAAAAAATTTAAATAATAACAGGGAAATGACAGAATAAATTAAAGTATATCACAATATTATGCCACTGGTAAATTTTTTTTCAAAAGATTTTAATGACAGAAAAATGCTCAAGATTTGCCATTAAATGAAGAAGACTGAAAATTACGGGAATTCCCTGATGGTCTGATGGTTAGGACTCCATGTTGACTGCCAAGGGCATGGGCTCTATCCCTGCAAAATAATTCAGGGAAATAAGACCCCACAAGTCACAAGGCATGCTGCTGCTGCTGCTAAGTCACTTCAGTTGTGTCCGACTCTGTGTGACCCCACAGACAGCAGCTCACCAGGCTCCTCCATCCCTGGGATTCTCCAGGCAAGAACACTGGAGTGGGTTGCCATTTTGTTCTCCAGTGCGTGAAAAGTGAAAGTGAAGTCGCTCAGTCGTGTCTGACTCTTCACGACCCCATGAACTGCAGCCTACCAGGTTCCTCCGTTTGTGGGATTTTCCAGGCAAGAGTGCTGAAGTGGGTTGCCATTGCCTTCTCTGCACAAGGCACAGCCAGAAAGTAAAAAGAAACAAAGTCCCAAACAAAAAAAATTAAAGCTTGACTCTCACTATATTTTTTATTCTTTGATAGCAGAGGCCATGTCTTCATCTTACCCCACGCATAAGATATGTGTCTTCATTAACTATTATTTTAACTAATGAATAACAAAATATCACTATCCATTTAGGGTATCAAAGAAGAACCTAAAATACTGAATATTCTAGTAAAGTTACTGAATGTCATGTGTTATAAATTGTCATGTTCGAGGGCAGACAGAATAAGCAAGAACACAATCCCATAGCCTCCAAACCAAAAACTACATTATAGAAAGTTAATCAGAATGAAAAAGCAAAAAGTTATGTGCCAGAAGAAGAGACAAGATAAAGCCTCAGGAAAACAACGAAAAGAAGTGGAGATAGGTAACCTTCCAGAAAAAGAGTTCAGAATAATGATAGTGAAGATGATCCAGGATCTCAGGAACAGAATGGAGAAAACGCAAGAAATGTTTACCAAAGATCTAGAAGAACTAAAGAACAGACATGAACAATACACTAGAAGGAATCAATAGCAGAATAACTGAGGCAGAAGAATGGAAATTTTTCCTGGAGGACAGAATGGTGGAAATCACTGCTGCAGAACAGAACATAGAAAAAAGAACGAAAAAAAATGAAGAGAACCTAAGAGACCTCTGGGACAACTTTAAACATACCAACGTTAGCATTGTAAGGGTCCCAGGATAAGAGGGAGAGAGAAAGGACCCAAGAAAATATTTGAAGACATAATAGCTGAAAACTTCCCTAACATGGGAAAGGAAATAGTCAACCAAGTCCAGGAAGAACAGTGTGTTCCAGGCAGGATGAACCCAAGAAGGAACACACTGAGACACACAGTAATCAAAATGACGAAAATTAAAGACAAAGATAAGCATTAAAAGCAACAAGGGAAAAACGACAAATAACATACAAGGGAGCTCCCATCAGGTTATCAGCTGATTTCTCAACAGAAACTACAAGTCAGAAGGGAATGGTACAATATATTTAAAGTGATGAAAGGGAAAAACCAAAATCAAGAATACTCTACCCAGGAAGACTCTTGTTCAGATTTGATGGAGAAATCAAAAGCTTTCCAGACAAGCAGAAGAGAATTCAGCACTACCAAATCAGCCTTACAACAAACGCTAAAGGAACTTTTCTAGGCAGGAAACACAAGAAAAGGAAAAGACCTACACAAAATAAACCCAAAACAATTAAGAAAATGGTAATAGGATCATATATACTGATAATAACTTTAAATGTAAATGGATTAAATCCACCAACCAAAAGACACAGACTGGCTGGGCAGATGAAAATCTGAGCATGTATGCACTTGCACTTACCACGTCATTCTATATAACCCCCCAAATTTTGTATAATTATTTTATATTGTTAGGTCAATCATATTTCCATTATGGCTTCAATTGCAATTATCTTAATTTTTCATCTGGCTATTGATTGTGAAAACTGATAAACATCTTTTACTGTTGCAATTATGTAACTATAATTCACTTAATACCACTGTATCATGATTCAGTTCAGTTGCTCAGTCGTGTCCGACTCTCTGCAACCCCATGAACCACAGCACGCCAGGCCTCCCTGTCTATCACCAACTCCCGGAGTTCACTCAAACTCATGTCCACAGAGTCGGTGATGCCATCCAGCCATCTCATTCTCTGCCGTCCCCTTCTCCTCCCGCCCCCAACCTTTCCAAGCATCAGAGTCTTTTCCAGTGAGTCAACCCGTCGCATGAGGTGGCCAAAGTATTGGAGCTTCAGCTTTAGCATCAGTCCTTCCAATGAACACCCAGGACTGATCTCCTTTAGAATGGACTGGTTGGATTTCCTTGCAGTACAAGGGACTCTCAAGAGTCTTCTCCAACACCACAGTTCAAAAGCATCAATTCTTCGGCACTCAGCTTTCTTCACAGTCCAACTCTCACATCCATACATGACCACGGAAAAAACCATAGCCTTGATTGACGGACCCTGGTTGGCAAAGTAATGTCTCTGCTTTTTAATATACTATCTAGGTTGGTCATAACTTTCCTTCCCAGGAGTAAGCGTCTTTTAATTTCATAGCTACAATCAGCATCTGCAGTGATTTTGGAGCCCAAAAAAATAAAGTCTGACACTGTTTCCACTGTTTTTCCATCTATTTCCCATGAAGTGATGGGACCAGATGCCATGATCTTAGTTTTCTGAATGTTGAGCTTCAGTGATTAGTCAACCAAAAATAACAGAATTCTATTATCACTAAAACTACCATTTAATAGAAAAATTTGTAATCACTTTTAAAATTCAGATGCATATCAGAATTATGTAGGAATTTTTTGAAAAATACAAATGCCCGGGTATTGTTTTTTGTTCTCCAAAGCTCCAGATGTATTTCTAAGGAGAAGCCATATTTAAAAACAACTGGACTATGCCATGACCTCTTACTTTTATCTAGTTTTTCACTTTTTCTATTTCATATTCAGTGCTCCACTTCACTTAGTTTGTTTTCCAATTTCTTCATCTTTTTTTGTTGTAGTCTTCTCAAGCTTTTATCAAGTACAGTAGAAAAGCTTTTGTATACATATGTAAATAGTATGCATTAACATATATTTTATAAAAATTATGAATTTTTGCCTAGCTCAAAAAATTGTGACATTTTGATTCCACCTGTTTGACTTGGTATGAATAGAATGCTAGATTTCTAGTTCATATTCACTCAAAACTTTGCTGTAGTTTCATGTATTTTAGCATCTAGTATTACTGCTAAATATCAACTTCTGCTTTATTGACTACGCTAAAGCCTTTGACTGTGGGGATCACAACAAACTGTGGAAAATTCTTAAAAAGAGAATACCAGACCACCTTACCTGCCTCCTGAGAAACCTGTATGCAGGTCAAGAAGCAACAATTAGAACCAGACATGGAATAACAGATTGGTTCAAAACTGGGAAGAGAGTACATCAAGGCTATATATTGTGACCCTGCTTGTTTAACATGTATGCAGAGTACATCATGCAAAATATTGGGCTTGATGAAGCACAAGCTGGAATCAAGATGCCAGGAGAAATATCAATAACCTCAGATATGCAGATGACACCACCTTTATGGCAGAAAGTGAAGAGGAACTAAAGAGCTTCTTGATGAAAGTCAAAGAGGAAAGTGAAAAAGCTGGCTTGAAACTCAACATTCAAAAAATGAAAATCATGGCATCCAACTCCCATCATTCATAGCAAACAGATAGGGAAACAACGGGAACAGTGAGAGACTTTCCTTTCTTGGGATCCAAAATCACTGCAGCCGTGAAATTAAAAGACACTTGCTCTATGGAAGAAAAACTGACAAACCGTACAGCCACTATGTAGAACAGTGTGGAGATTCCTTAAAAAGCTGGAAATAGAACTGCCATACGATCCAGCAATCGCACTCCTGGGCATACACACCAAGGAAACCAGAATTGAGAGACACATGTACTCCAATGTTCATTGCAGCACTGTTTATAGTAGCGAGGACATGGAAGCAACCTAGATGTCCATCTGCAGACGAATGGATAAGAAAGCTGTGGTACATATACACAATGGAGCATTACTCAGCCATTAAAAAGAATACATTTGAATCAGTTCTAGTGAGATGGATGAAACTGGAGCCTATTATACAGAGTGAAGCCAGAAAGAAAAACACCAATACAGTATACTAACGCATATATATGGAATTTAGAAAGATAGTAATGATAACCCTGTATATGAGACAGCAAAAGAGACAGATGCATAGAACAGGCTTTTGGACTCTGTGGGAGAGGGTGCGGGTGGGATGGTTTGGGAGAATGGCACCGAAACATGTATATTATCATATGTGAAACGAATCACCAGTCCAGGTTCGACGCATGATACAGGATGCTTGGGGCTGGGGCATGGGGATGACCTGGAGGGAGGATAAGGGGAGGAGAGAGGTGGGAGAGGGGTTCAAGATGGGGAACACATGTACACCCGGGGCGGATTCATGTCAATGTAAGGCAAAACCAATATAATATTGTAAAGTAATTAGCCTCCAATAAAAAATAAATAAAATATAATAAACAACTAAAATAAAATAAATAAATAAGAGACATTACTTTGCCAACAAAGGCCCATAGAGTGAAAGCTATGGCTTTTCCAGTAGTCATGCATGGTCCAACAGAGTTAGACCATAAAGAAGTCTGAGCGCTGAAGAATTGATGTTTTTGAACTGTGGTGTTGGAGAAGACTCTTGAGAGTCCCTTGGACTGCAAGGAGATCCAACCAGTCCATCCTGAAGGAAATCAATCCTGAATATTCACTGCAAGGACTGATGCTGAAACTCCAATACTTTGGCCACCTGATGCAAAGAGCTGACATCAGAAAAGACTCTGATGCTGGGAAAGATTGAAGGCAGGAAGAGAAGGGGACAAAAGAGGATGAGATGGTTGGATGGCATCACTCAGATCAATGGATCTGAGTTTAAGCAAGCTGTGGGAGTTGGTGATGGAAAGGGAAGCCTGGCAGTGGTGCAGTCCCTGGGGTTGCAAAGAGTTCAGGCACGACTGAGCAACTGAACAACAACAATTACTGCTAAAAGTCTAGAAAATGCATTATATTAGTGATTAAAAAAACAAATGAGGCTTGAAAACTTCTAATCCGATTCTGAGAAGATAAAGAATTACCGTTGTGGAAAAAAACAAAACAGGAAATTAACATGTGACACTATTATTAACTGAAATACAGATTTTGTTCAAATTTCACAAAATTTTATGCTAATGTCCATCATTTATTTTCATAGCTTATTCAAGACTCCACACTGTATTAATTGCATTGAACAGCTTCAGCTGCATGCAACAATTACTGGTAAATTCTCTTTTCATTTTTATTCTATTACAAATATTTTCTAATTTTCCTTGCTATGGCTTCTTAGATACACCCATCATTTAAATGTAGACATTTAATTACTAAATACAAAGAATTTTTTTCAAGTATCTTTGATATTAATTTCTCATTTGGTATTAATTTCTCATTTAAATACTTTCTATTCTGCAATCACCCTCTGTGTTTTTAGTCTTCTAACTTTATTGAGACTTTCAATACTAAGATCTCTCTTGGTAAATGTCACACTACACTTGAAGATATGTGGGTTATTTTCAAATATCTTTTGATATTGATTTCTAACATAATTCCACAGTATTAAGAAAACAGACTCTGTATGATTTCAGTATCTTTAGACCATGAAATTTTGTACTTTTTTTAATGTCCCTGGATATATCCCAGTGTCTCCTAGTTTATAGTCTATGGGAACTTGAATAGAATTTGTATCCTACTTTTGTAAAAAAAATAAATTGTCATGTTCATTAGCTTAACTTACAAAAGGGCAAATTAATATCTCTATAACTCCCTCATATAGAAAATAAATAATTATACCTTTACATTCTTGTATAATACTGTGAGCTTGTTCTGGCAAATCAGCTTTCTTCATATTAACAAAAAGGGATAAAATTTCAAGTCCTTTTTCTTTTCCTAAACCACTCTCCACAGGCACTACATATTTAGGACCTGCAAAATCACCAAGACAATAGTAAGCAATTTCGTATGCCACATATTTAAATGTAGTTGAATCATCATAAAAAGAAAATTCATAATACTTACCCATTACTGAATCTGTAACACTCTTATCTCTGGTTGTGAGAAGAATCTGACACTGATTGTCAAAAGCTTTTAACACCCAAGGATCCCAAACATCATCCAAGATCAATAAAGACCTTAATAAGAAAAAAACTGTATTGAGCCACTAATGACATTTATTTTAAACTTCCTTTCAAAAAAAAAAGAAAGAGCATGCCAGTGTGGTTTTTTTTAATTTACAAAAATTTTGTTTAAAAGATGTCTATATTGGCTGTTCTTTACTTTGGTATCCCTTACAATACAATATACCAATAGGAAAAAGATTTAGAGATGTCCCCTTCCTTCCACCCCAAATCATTTCATGTTAAAGTTAAGGGACTTACAAAAAGAGAACTGTGAATATCATGTAAATATTAGAAATAAGCCTCCTAGCATCTAAAAAGAACTATCCAAGTAAGGAGATTTTTCCAATTCCAACTTTAAGCACCCAAACAAAACAAGAACTGGGCTTAGGTTAGCAATAGAAAGCATCACAGAACAATGACAATATTTGACCATTTTTTACCTACAAAACTAGCAATTTCATATGTTCCAATGTAACAGAATGCATCAGCAAATACTATTTTTCACTTGGTACACTAGTGGGCTTTCTTTCCCATCCAAGAAATCAATGTGTTTATGCATAATGACAAAGAACCTCTGTGCTAATTCCTAACTGGCCCCTCCAAAAACTCTTTTATACTCACCAGAACAAATAGAGAAAAAATACAACTAAAACATGACAGCATAATTATACACTAGCGTTTTTATCTGGCTGGCACACTACTTCTGTACACTACAAGAAAAGACTCTAGGAATATACACAGGTTGGAAAATTACAAAAGCATAAACCAAAATGATGCCGAGAAACAAAATGACTGCCTTTATATACCATGGTCTGATATATCTGAGAGTGGTTTCAGTACTTTCCTAAACAGAAATCATTTTTATTTTTGCAGAGATAGAAAGTAAGACTAAGGAGAAGTTACTGAGCAAGAAAAGACGAAGTGGTTAGTGGTCTCGATCCTATTCTCCATTAAAACAGATACTAGTGACCATCAAGGCAAGGGCGAGATAATGGAGTTATCTAGTAAAGAAACCAGAGAGAAGGGAGTTTGCTCTCTGTAGTGAGTACAATCATAATCACTAGGAGGTTTTTTTCCAAAAATTATTCCTCTCCCCCAGTATCCTGATATGAATCCTCTTACCAGTTTGGGAATCACTGCCCTACTCCAGCCACTGTTATACATGAAAGCATATAGCATCATTAGGTACATCAGGGCAATAAAAAAAATTCAGAGCCATTACCTAATTCTCACCCAATTTAATGCTACACTCACAAGGAATGTTTTAGTCATCTTTGTACTTGTAGCACTTGACCCAGAACCTGGCACAACACTCAATGTTGGTTAAATGAACAATGAAAGAAGTGCTGCTAGATCACAGAAACCAAATTGTTGACTAAATCCTTTAACTCTTAAGAAAGGCAACAACTAAGCTTCTGTCTCCCTCTGGTTAATGAAAATTATGAAATAGCTGGTAATACTTCCTGGCACATAATTATAATGGCATTTATTTAATAAATTATTGAAATAAACTCCTAAAGTATAGGGAAGTAGAAGAGTTACAGGTATACCCAAAAACTGAAATAACAGAAGGATCCCATTAAATAAAAATCTTTCCTGACTCCGTCTTTCACAAGTTGCCTACATTTATTCTGTCCTTTGTTAATCTATTAGAAATAATGGTTTCAAGGTAAAACGTTTGTATTTTTCTAATAAAGACCAAATACTTAGGAAATATTTCTTAAAAGCCTACAATGGTACACAAGAGAGAACATGGCAGGTATCATGCAAACACCAGTGGCAACCACTTTTTTTTTTTAATACAAGAGAAAGAGCAGAAAAGCAATGGTTCTTTTTCAATCTCCTACCCAAGAGCAAGAAAAAGTTATGATGTTCTCCAGATGTCAGTAGTTAAGTCTCACTGGGACTTCACACATCAACTGAATACGACCATCTGTACCTTGGATGTTTGCGCAGCATCAGAATGCGGAGACGGTCTTTAGCCTCTTCAATATTAAGTGGAAGCCTCTGGGAGAAGCTCTCATCCTGATCCAACCGTGCACAAAGGTTCTGCAGCTTCATCAGAAGCCCGGATTTGTCCTGTTTCCCAACTGACACCCAATGCACACCCCCTGGGAAACAATCTGGTGAGGAAAAGGAAAATAAATTTAAGGTCTTTAAACAGGAGTCCCCCTTTGAAAGATTTTACTGATAAGCAGCAGTAAAGATTTGTTCCAATCTTCGATTTCATCACATCTTCAAAGTTCTCTTGATTCAGAGTATATATTTTGTTTGTTTTATATTTGTTATATTTGTTTGAGAATATATTACTGAGCTTCACAGCCCAAACCTAAGAAAAGCTGAAGATGTGAATAATCTGAAGTTTGGTGTTAATCTACTACATATCAGTAAAATCTTACCAAACAAAATTTCAAATCTTTGTCCTCTGTCCTCAATGATTACTGTACAACAGTTTCTCAACAGAAGCACTCTGGACATTTTGGGCCAGATAATTCTTTGTGTGAAGTAACTGTCTTGAGCATTATAGGACATTTAGCAGCCTCCCTGGCTTCAATCCATTAGATGGCCAGCAGCACTTCCTCTCCCCAGTTATGTCAACCAAAAATGTCTCTGAAGTTTGTCACATATCTTCTAAGGGGGAAAAAAATCACCTCTGACTGAGAACCACTGATGTAGTTCCTAGGAACACTTAACTCGTTCATTATGGTTCTCATATAGACACTTCAAGTAAGAAGTTAGGCTCAAGTCTGGCTCTACTGCTTACTAACTATGATACCTTTAGCAAATCATTAACTTCAATTTCATATACAATACTAGAATAAGACTGTTTACCCCTGCCTATTTCAGTTACTATAAGAAATTAATGTATATAATATGTGATTTGGCTATGTTTAAAAGTAAAAGGTTATAACAGGTTTATTAGTGATATGGATGAGACCACCTTTCATACAATTAAGCTTTGAACCAGTAAGCATAATAATAACAGACATTATTATTACTGCTACTGTCAATTAACATCATCTTCTTTGTTAATCAAGCTATGTGTGCTAAGTCGCTACGTATGACTCTGTGCAACCTATGGGCCAAAGGCCACCAAGCTCCACTGTCCATTGGATTTCCCAGGCAAGAACACTGGAGTGGGTTGCCATTTCCTTCTCCAAGGGATCTTCCCAACCCAGGGATCAAACCCATGTCTCCTGCACTGACAGGCGGATTATTTACCACTGAGCCACCAAGGAAGTCCAATACAATGATTACAGATCCACTAAATAAGTAAAATTGCCAAGGTATGATCATGAATTTATACTGAAGCTCAGTTAGGTGATTTTCTTCTGCAAAGAAGATGGAAATAAAGTCTGGATAAAGCAACAGGGAGCATATAGAAGGCATCAGCTTTCATTCAAGATAAGGAGAGAACTAAAGAGTATGTACTGAGGAGCAACTGAATAATAGGCAATAAAAATCTAGGCCCAAGGCTGAGAGGGGGTTGATGGGACAAATGGTAAGGATATTATGCTATTAATGGATAAGACTCAGAATACTGTAGTGAACTTGAAAAATAGAATAGATGGAGGTAGGCAGAGTGAAACAGAATTTTATAGTCAAGATTTCAAAAGTGGTATCATTTCTGGTAATGCCAAAGGCCAGGATCCAACCTGTGATTTGTAAATTATTTGGCTGAAGGGGAGTGAAGAAAATGGTCACTGAAGATACATAAGTCAAGGAACTGAGAGGCCAAGGTTTTGGATGACTCACCCACATAGATATCAAATCACTAAGATTGCCAGCAAAAGGAGGACTTAAATTTATAACTAAGAACTCCAATCATCAATCAATCAGAGGGCTATAACATAACTGGGAAAGATTAGAAAAATGAGCTTCAAAGGACAAAGAATTCAGCTGGAGAAAGGAGTATTAAAGGCCCAGATGAGGCAACAAGGAGCAAAGAAAGCATCCACCCATTTCTTGGTGCTGAAATATGTGAAACAGAAAGGGAAGAGGGTTACCACACCACTGAAAAAGGCTACAGAGAAGCAGGTATCCTCAGGAAAACTGCCCCGTTTCACATGTGACAAGGAGGTCTAAGAAGGGTTGATGATATAGAGGAATTTCCTGACCACAGAGGAGGAAGTCTAGAAAGCACAGCAAAGGCTTGGGAATGAGAGGAAAGGACCTAAATCAGCATTTGGCAATGAACTGGGTAGTAACTACATGAGAATCTAAAAGATGACAAATGACCAGAACTCACTCTATGTAACTGAGGTAAGGCAGGGCTGTTAAGCATGGTTTGATTACCAGTGCCTATGTCTTCAGTTTTCAGTTCAGTTCAGTCGCTCAGTCGTGTCCGACTCTCCGCGACCCCATGAATCACAGCACGCCAGGCCTCCCTGTCCATCACCAACTCCCGGAGTTCACTCAAACTCATGTCCACAGAGTCGGTGATGCCATCCAGCCATCTCATTCTCTGTCGTCCCCTTCTCCTCCTGCCCCCAACCTTTCCCAGCATCAGAGTCTTTTCCAGTGAGTCAACTTGTTGCATGAAGGTAAACAACAAGTCCCACACTTTGTCTTTTATTTTGGCTGCGCTGGGTCTTCGTTGCTCCATTCAGGCTTTCTCTAGTTGAGGCCACTGGGGGCTACTCTCTGGTTGCGGTGTGCAGCCTTCTCATTGGGGTGGCTTCCCTTGTTGCAGAGCATGGGCTCTAGATCATGAGGGCTCAGTAGTTGCAGCACACGGGCTTAGCTGCTTCAAGACATGTGTGATCTTAGTTCCCCAACCAGGGATTGAACCCCATTGGAAGGTGGTTTCTTAACAACTGGACTGCCAGGGAAATCCCAACAAGTCTTACTCTTTCCTCCTGAAAGCTTCCTGAAGTTCTCTAGGCTTGTTAAAGTCAACAGTTATGAAACGGTAAATCCCTGGGGCTTTGCTTAGTGCTACAGCTGTGTTCTGTGTTGGTGACAGTGTTCAGTCACTCAGTTGTGTCCCGCTCTTCTGTGTATGTACATGTGTGCAAATGCACAGGAAAAAGTTTGGAAAAACTCACTCTAAACTGTTAACCATGACTACCTCCGGTGAAGAATTTGGGAGAACGGAAAGGACAAGTGAAAAGAAATTTTACTTCATTTTAAATGAAAATACTACTACTATAATATTTAAAACAGTTTTAAACTACATGCTGCTCCTAAGGGGTTTTTCTTTAATTTGTGCTTTCTACTTAAGATTTTTCAAACTCATCCTAGGGTTCAAGACAAGGTAAAGAAAGTAGCCAGACACAACTGGCTGGTGAACTATGCAGATTTAAATTTAAACACCTGCTGCTGCTAAGTCCCTTCAGTCATGTCCGACTTTGTGCGACCCCATAGATGGCAGCCCACCAGCCTCCGTCCTCCCTGGGATTCTCCAGGGAAGAATACTGGAGTGGGTTACCACTGCCTTCTCCAAAATACCTACTATCTATGTCAAAGGTCTCTCCTAACCTTAGAAGTAAATTAGGGCATTACTAACATATGCAAGAAAAATAATAACTTATTGCTTGGAGAGAAAGACAAACAGGACTATTCCCTGCTGGTCCAGTGGTTAAGACTCTGCTCTTTTGCTGCAGGAAAGTGAAAGTGAAGTCGCTCAGTCATGTCCGACTCTTTGCAACCCCAAGGACTGTAGCCTACCAGGCTCCTCCATCCATGGGATTTTCCAGGCAAGAGTATTGGAGTGCATTGCCATTTCCTTCTCCACGGTGCAAGTTTGATCCCTGGTCAGGGAACTAGGATCCTGAATGCTTCATGGTGTGGTCAGGAAAAAAAAAAAAACAGACCAAAAGACCAACTGATCTGCAAACCTCCTATTACTGAGAGCATAAATCTCACATTTCAGAAAGAATCCAAACATCTTGACTGTGGGCACAAGAGGGAGCAATTTAGCCTTGAATGAGGCCTATACCTACAATTCACTCAGAAATTTAAGCAAAAAAAAAAAAAAAAACTGCCTTTATTCAGAGAAAATTAACCCATCCTACTCTCACAAGAGGTTTATCGAGGTAGCAATTAATAATCTAATAGCATCAGGGAAATCCTGGGAAGGAAGGAAGCAAACAGACAGCCTCTAAAGAAAACTTCCACATCCTTAAAAACTCAGCAATCAATACAATCGTGTAAATGGTTGAAAAATTCATCAACTCTTTTAATTTTTAATTCATCAAATTAAATGGCTGAACTTTCAAAAGGAAACTAGGTTTCTTAAAAATATACAGGCAGAAATAGTTAAGAATAGTGTTCGTCAATTTATACTGAAGACCACCCTAAGGTAACACAATTTCTATAGAAACCAGTTGTAATGAAGTTTGTAACCCATATAGTTACCTCCACTTTCAAAAGAAAAAATAAGGTTTTATAACAATGGCAAAATCTAATATTCCTGTATTTTAGAACAGACAAACTCCAGAGACTATAATTTATCTTTGTTGTTGTTTTCAGTCATGTCCAACTCTATCTTTGGGGAAGCATCTATTCTTGAACTAGTGGATATGCAAAGGCACACTTCAGATTAAAAAGCTAAATATGAACGGTAAGACTATAATAGGACTCTTGCTGTCAGTCGCTAAGTTGTATCTGACTCTCTGTGACCCCATGGACCCCACGTCAGGCTTCCCTGTCCTTCACTATCACCTGGAGTTTGTTCAGACTCACATCCATTGAGTTGGTGATGCCACTCAACCATCTCAACTTCTGTTACCCCCTTCTCCTCCTGCCCTCAATCTTTCCCAGAGGCAGGGTCTTTTCTAAGACGTCAGCTCTTCGAGTCTGTCGGCCAAAGTATTGGAGCTTCAGCATCAGATCTTCCAATGAATATTCAGGGTTGATTTCCTTTAGGATGGACTGGTTTGATCTCCATGCTGTCCAAGGAACTCTCAAGAGTCTTCTCCAGCACCACAATTCAAAAGCATCAATTCTGTGGTGCTCAGCCTTCTTTATGATCCAACTCTCACATCCATACCTGACTACTGGATAATAATAATACTGGATAATAGGACTACTTAAAATTCAGGAAGCACAAATTAGAAGGCAAAAAAGCTGACTAATCTGACATCAGATTTCTATCAAGGACATCTAGGACAAAGTTAATACAGATGCTATAAGGAGAAAGTATTTACAGAGTCTAAAACCAGTAAGTCCTACCATCTATAGTACTCAAGAAACTCCTTAAAAGCAACAAGACAGAAAAAAACAATGATGTGGTATCACTAATACCACAAATGATATCAATAAACGTCATAACAAAGAAACTCAAAAGCTAAAAAACTTATAAAGAAATGGTCAAGCTCAAGTTATCACAGAAATGTAAACTAAGATATCATTTCACATCTGCTAGCTTGTCAATAATCTCAAACATGGAAGATAACCTAATATTACTAGGAAGTAAGGACATAGGAGTCATCACATGTTACTGACAGGAATGCACAGATAGGAGGGCAATCAAATCTGGTATTTATATACCCTGTATATTTACAAAGAATATAGATTAAGTAGGCTTCTCAGGTGGCACCAGTGGTAAAGAACCTGCCTGCCAATGCAGGAGACATCAGAGATGTGGGTTCAATCCCTGGGTCAGGAAGATCCCCTGGAGGAGGACACGGCAACCCACTCCAGTTTTCTTGCCTGGAGAATCCCATGGACAGAGAAGCCTGACGATTACAGTCCAGAGGGTCGGAAAGAATCAGAAATGACTAAAGTGACTTAGCGCACACATGCACACATATATTAAATACATCAGAATGATCACCTATGGGGAGGTATGATTCTGTGATTAAATATGTATATTTGATCTTTGTCACTATTCCTAGCACATAGCTCTAAATCCCTTGTAATTTCCCATGTGAGAGCCTTAGGTGCATCTTAACAGTTTTGTTCCCAGTTCTTGAAACTGCTCCAGAGTATAAAAGTGAAATGGTGTCTTACGTTCATATAATAAGCCCCTTACAACTACACCTGAGTTTATGTTAATAAAGTAATTTCTGGGAAGTCTCTAAATACCAAGGGATTTAGGGGAACCTTGCCAGGGGAATCAAACACTTGATTAGTACTGGAACTTTCAGTCCCACCTCCAGACCTCTGGGGAGAAGGGAGTGGTTAGAGATTGCATTCAATCAGAAATGATTTAATCAACTACACCTATGTAACTGGAAACTCCGTAAAAAACCAAAAGGGTGAAATTCAGAGCATGTGGGCTGGTGAACACGGGGAGTACAGAGAGAGCGATGCATCCACATGGGGCACAGGGACTCTGCACCCTTTCCCACACATCATGCCTGACACATCTCTTCCCGTCAAGCTGTTCCAGAGTTTTATGCTTGTATGCATGCATGTGTGCTAAATCGCATAAGTCACATCTCTTTGCAACCTTATGGACTATAGTCCACCAGGCTCCTCTGTACATGGGATTCTCCAGGCAAGAACACTGGAGGGGGTTGCCGTGACCTCCTCCAGGGGATCTTTCCAACCCAGGGATCAAACCCGCATCTCTTACATCTCCTGCATTGGCAGAAGGGTTCTTTACCACTAGCACCACCTGGGAAGCCTCTTATGCTTGTCTAATAAACCAGTAATCTAGTAAGCATAGTTGTCAGAAGCACAGGTAACAACCTGGATTGGCAACTGTCTTCTGAAAGGGTTGGGGTGATTTAATTCATCAGAAATGAATTAAATCATAGGACTCTCAGCTGGTATTGAAGAATTGCTGGATATGTGGAAAACACATATATCTAGTGTCAGAAATGAAATCGTGTTGTATTGCACAGAGGAGACACATAGGAGGAGTGTGTTTTCCTTTCAAGGAGGGAAAGGGAAATGAGAATGGGATTTTTTTTAAAGGAAATGTACACAGTAAGAAACTCAGATAGACTTAATATGAAAATAAGTGGTAAATTAAAGAATATGATTTACTCATCCCTCTGTACTTGAGATCTCACTAATGCTTATCAGGAATACGAATTAAGCTCATTATACACTAGAAAATTGCCAGTGTTCCTGACCTTTTCTTAAAACAAAGTGGTTAAAATCTATCTCAAGACTACATTTTATATAATATGATTCCTGGTAATTAATTCCATAGGTTGTTGGTCAATTTTAACCCATAAAATTGAAAATTCACCCCAATAATATTGAGTGATTTAAATAGCATTAGAGCACTTTTAACCCTAAAAATTGGCATATTATACATATTTTAAAGGAAATTTATGATTATATTGAAACAAAAACCATTACTTCACACTAAAGAAATTTAAACCAATTTTATCCTGAAATATCCTTGGTGATCAACTTTGCAGGAGAGGTTAAAAAAAGTGAATAAATAAACCCTTGGCCCTGAGATTTGCCTAGCTCTGAGTCACCTAAAACTTCTCTATAAAAACAAGAGAGAAAAACCAGGGTTTAGGAATCAGGCATATTTCTGACAAGAGTATGATCAACACCATTAGCAAAGGCTGTGATGTATAAATTAAAACCAGGTGTGTACAAAAGCTGTGCCCCAGGCTCCAATTTTCTAAAACTTTCAGGTGCTTACTATTTATTCCACTCATTGTGTCATCTCATCGTAAACTTTTTTTGCTTTTTTTTTTTTTGTTGCTGTTGCCCTAGGTCTTCTCTCAGGTTTTCTCTAGTTGCAGTGAGCAGGAGAGCTACTCTCTAGGTGTGATGTGTAGGCTTCTATTGTGGTGGCTTCTCTTTTTGCAGAGCACAGGTTCCAAGGCACACAGGCTTAGTTACTTCTCGGCGTGTGCAATCTTCCTGGAGCAGGAATCAAACTTGTGTCACCTGCACTGGCAGATGGTTTCTTAACTACTGGGCCAGCAGGGAAGTCCTCCTCACAAACTATTTTAACTGGTGATTATATATTGTAAACAACAACAAAAAATATTAACCACTAGAAGTCAGGAACTATCTTCTTAAATTCCCCCGAACTCACTAATGGATGGAGGCAACCAAAGACTGAGGACACTATGTAAAATTCCTGCTAGGGAATACCCTGAGAACCTAGGGACTCATTTGGGTCAGCAGTGCACCAGCCAGATGTCCTAAACTCTCTGCTGCAGTTTGACCTTCTCACTCTGGTAACTATCCAGCTCCCTTCCCACCTTCTCTACTACTCTCCCATCCTTGCTGAGTTCGCCTGACAAACTTGTTTCTATTCTTCAAACTCCAGCTAAAATGTCACCTCATTCAGGAAGTCTGGCCTGCTCATTCTCTTCCCCTGATGGAAAGCTTCCTTCCTTTATTCTAACTTTGTATGTACCTTACACTTGTTTCTAATGTTTAGTTTATCACATATATATCATAGTTAACCTGTCTTCCTCTCCTACCAGACTGTAAGTAAATTTCTTAGATGCACAGGCTGTGCTTTCTTTCTGGATTTTGCCCAAAACAGTGCCAAAATCCATAACAGATTCTTAAACACTTATTGACTACATGAATATTTGAAGCAAGGAAAATCAGTTTCCAGATGTCTAATGAATCTATAAAGCCTGCCTGCAAAAACTCATTGGTTGCTACAGTCAACTTCCAATTTTTTTTTCTTGGAGTTACAAATAAGACAGATAAGTTACTAAAGATTTTTATTTTTGAAGGTAAATAAATGATAGAATTAACTGCAAAAATGGAATTCATATTAATGATTCAGGACGTCAAATACAAGAAAGAATCATCCCTGGGAAGTCATTAATGGAACTGCGTTTCCAACAATCTTCCCTACAGCACTCTGCCAGAACACTCGACTACCAGGAAGCTATGTTAGTACAGTACTGTTGAAAGGCAGGGATACAAGCTGGACAACCTTTCAAGATACTTTTTGAACCATATAATCCCCTCAATTATTAAGATGGGGGGCAGTCAAGGGAAAGGACTTTCCTGATGGTCCAGTGGTTCACAATCCACCTTGCTAGGCAGAGGACTCAGGTTCGATCTCTGGTCGAGGAACTAAGAACCCAGATGCCAAGGAGAAACTAAGCCTGTGAACCACAACTACGGAGTCTGAGCACCACAACTAGAATCCGTGCACCACAATGAAACATACTACATGATGCAACTAAGACCCTACACAGCCAAATAAATTTTAAAAATTTGAATTAAGATACAAGGGAACTAGTTTCATTCCAGGGATAATGAGTGCCAACTGGTAACACATGAACTTATTGGCCTGGGTAGTCAAGCCCCTCATTGTGACAGGCGAGGTAGAAAATTAAATTCAAACTTAATCACCTGCGGTAGGTAGAAAACTGCCCCTCCCCTCCCCATGATGTCCACATCCCAGTCCACAGAATTTGAATATATGGCCCCTTATACAGCAAAGAGAGACTTTGAAAGTGCAATTAAATTAAGGATTTTGAGATGACGTTATCCTGGATTATCCATTTGGCCCAATATAATCACAAGGGCCCTTGTAAGAGGGAGGCAAGAAGGTCAGAGTAGATGTGATGACAGAAGCAAAGATCAGAGGAGAGAGAAAGATTCGAAGATGTTATGCACTGCCAGTTTTGAAAATAAGAAAAAGGACTGTGAGTTAAGGAATGCAGGGCACCTCTAGAAGGAAGGAAATGGAAGGGAAAGGATTCTCCCTGAGCCTCAAAAAGGAGCTAAGCACTGCTGACACTTTGATTTTAGTCCAGTAAGAGCTATTTGATCTTCTCACCTCCAGAACTACACGGTAATATTTATGTAGTTTTAAGCCACCAAAAGCTTTGGTAATTTGTTATATCAGCAATAGGAAGCTAATGCAATGCCTAAACAATATCTTCTTAGCCAGCAATGGTAATCAAAACTTACCTTCTAGGAAAGAATGATCTCGAACAGCTTCTGCAGCTAATACAGACTTCCCACAACCTGCCATTCCATATATGGTGACCCATCCCGGTTCACCATTCAGTTTGGAGAGCTTCTGTTGAATTGCATTCACTAGCCTCTTCCTAGTAACAAAAACAACGGGCCTCTGTGGTACTCCACCTTCACATAGGACTGTCCTTACTGAAATCCAAAACAAAACAAGCATGAATGAAGAGAACTTTGAAATGTTACTCAAGTAATTCCATAAAAACCAAAGAGAACAGGCTGAGATCTCTGCCAGAATTTCCAAAGAAGAAAACATGGCTAGAGAATTAAGTTTAATTTTGATTTCTCAGAACACCCAGAACAAAAGTAAAGATACACCTTTCAAGATGACTACAGAGCAATGAAAATCTCCATTTATATCTGCCCTTACTCATCCTCTCCCTAACTCTCCAATCTTTTTCTCCTACTAAAGATTGAGAAAAGAGTGTAAAGGAAGGAATATGGAATAGCTTTCAAGAACATAGATTTCTAAACATTTGCTCTTTCCTATGCTCGAACTTAGTAAACACAAAACTGGAGAAAAATTTAAAGGCTTATAAATTATCTTATTATCTCTAAAAATTAAGGTATGTATATTATTATCTCAGCAGTAGACAGTTCACTGGGTAAGGAAATGAGAAAGTAATATGGACACAAATAAAAATACCTGAATTGGAAAACAAGACTATAATTTTTTTCACACACATGTTTCAGTGAACTGAGAAGTTTCTCCAGCAGACACCATCTACAATAAAACAAAACTTCAGCCACATAGCCACTGTGATAGAAGGCATCATGGATACAAACCATATGAAGTTATTCCACTAACTGAATCTTTGCCATCGGAAGAAGAGACGACAGGAATGCCACCGTGAAGAAGGGCAGCAAGATCTTTGTAACCTTCATGGAGTAGAGCATTGTAGAATGAAATATAGGAATAATTATCTTTTTTAAGTATCATTTTAATTAGCATAGCTGCTCGTTGCCGTTGGGTGGGCTAAAAAAAAAAAAAGTAATTCAGTATACTATAAAGAATATATTTGCAACATAAATTAGTAGACACCAGTACAAATTTTGAAATAAATTCTAAAAATTTTTAAGAAAGTACAGACTGAATTTTTTTTAAATCACAAAGAAAGCATGGACTACCTCAGGGGGCTTTACCTCATTTTTCACTTTTTCCTCCTCTGACACTGTTAAAACTCCATTACTAATCATGTGATCCATGATGTAGGATGTTTTGATGTCCCTTTCCAAGGCTTGTCTATGTTGAAGCAAACAATTTCGAGCTTTTGCATCCATCTTCCCTCAAATTTTTCTTTCTGTGAGCTGTCAACCATGAGCTACAGGCAAAATATCAAATTCTTGTCAGGCCAATAAAGATATGAAAAGATGTACAACCTCACTGGTATTAAAAAATATAAAGAAAGGATTTTATTTTTGCAAATTTTTTTTTAAATAAACAAAATCCAATGCTTTCAAATATGTGAGGAAATTAGTATTCTTTTAAGATACCTGAGTAGAGATAGGGAATTTGGGATGGACATGTACACACTGCTATATTTAAAATGGATAACCAACAAGGACCTATTGTATAGCACAGGGAACTCTGCTCAATGTTATGTGGGAGCCTGGATGGGAAGAGTTTCAAGGAGAATGGATATAGGTATATGTGTGGCTGAGCCCCTTAGCTGTCCGCCTGAAACTATCTCAACATTGTTAATTAACTATGTGTGTGTATGTGCTAAGTAGCTTCAGTCCTGTCCGACTCTTTGCCACCCCATGGACTGAAACCCACCAGGCTCCTCTGTCCATGGAATTCTCCAGGCGAGAATACCAGAATAGGTAGGTCTATTAGCTATAATCCAACACAAAATAAAAAGTTTAAAAAAAAGGTACCTGAGGGGAGGACAAAGTGGATGCAACTTTTCTGGAAGGCAACGTACGATGTATTTAAAGTAAGCATTCTCTTTAAACCGGAAATCCCACTTCTAGGAATTTACGTCAAAGAGAGTCATATATGTATGCAAAAAATATCCACAAAAAAGAGTTAAAAGAGTGCTTGCTGCTACTGCTGCTGCTAAGTCACTTCAGTCGTGTCCGACTCTGTGTGACCCCATAGACGGAAGCCCACCAGGCTCCCCCGTCCCTGGGATTCTCCAAGCAAGAACACTGGAGTGGGTTGCCATTTGAAGATTAAAAAGATTAAAACAACCATCTTTCTGAGTATGGATTTAAAAAATTAGAGTATGCATATACAATGGACTATTATGCAACCATTTAAGACACACCTCCATGTACTGACATGGAAAGGTGCTCATGACACATCACTGAAAAAATTTTAAATATGATCCCATGTGTAGCACAAAATATGCGTTGGTCTCATCTAAATACATATGGAGACGTTTAGAAGTCTGTTCAACAAAATGTTTGAGTTACTTCCAAAAATCAATATTTAGGGATTTTTTCCCCCTTTCTTTTCTGTTCTTTTCTATACTATCTTAATTTTTTTCAATACTCATTATCATTTGTACAATTATAAACTTCCTTTAAGACTTTATAAACAATGATCATACTGAAGTCCTAATAATTACAAACTTTTTTATTTCTTTGCCATGATAAAACTAAATAGAGCATTCTCAGTATCAAGTATTAGTTCTCACTCAAGATGGACGTCAGCTGGTATGTCTTCACACATTTCTCATGGGCTTACTCCACGAGTTTCAGCTGAGCTGCTAGGTATGACAAAGCAACAAAAAATATCCTCTGATGTCATTTCTTAGATTAGGAGGATATAAAAACAGAATAATATTCTTCATAGTATAATACTCAAAGTTCCTACCAACTTTATTTCAAATATGATGCAAATTTTTTAATGAGTAAAAACCCCAGATCAGAATGTTTGCAAGTTTTTAAACAGAATCTACTAATGTATCCCTAATGTATTACAGTGTCTAAATGTGCTTATTAATGTATTTACTCCATAAATATTTGAGTCCCTCCTATGTAGGGCCCTGAATCTACAGAAATTAAATCATACCCATGAATGAATTCACTATCTGGTAGAAGAGGAAAATACAGGTAACTATAATGTGATGCACTGAGTGTAAAGAGATAAACACAAGTAATTTTGAGCACACAGGAGTACTAATGATTAAGCTTCAAGATTGACTAAAAAGTATGACCATATGTGTCAGCTGCATACAAAGCAATTTCCCCATTATTGTCAAGGTTCACAAAATGCCCAGTACTGGCATGAAACTGGTTGATAAAAGTTATGTTTAGGACCAGGGCTACGGTAATTTTTAAGTGTTAATAATGTTTTTATGATCTCAAACATAAAATGTCCTTAATTTTACAGTAATAAAATTTGGTTTGACAAAAATAGAAGTAAACTTTTTAGGTTAGGTCCAACAGCTAAGGCAAAAGACACTCTGAACACTTCTAACTAATTTTCAACTTTACCTAGCCCTATTAAAACTAAAGAATTAAGTTAAAACTAAAGAAAACTTAAAACTAATTAAGTTTCACATGCTGTTTTCCTAAACTCTGTCCCCATTGAAACATTCATTATGAACAAATTCTCAGCGTCCCACCTTTTGTAACCCCATCAACATAAAGTCAGGACTCTTTTGAAATATAAAGGTCAGTTTCATCCAGGAAAACCGTAACAGTTGATCAGTTCCTTTTCAGACATTTCTCTTCCTGGTACAGTATTAGAACGATTAACAAGTATCCCTTGAACAAGAATTCTAAGTCCCTTAAACTGGCTGCTGAACCTCCGGAGAACCCAATTCTGAAAGAAAAGCGAGACGCAAACTCACCCAAACCTTCGCACAAGGGTCTTCACTGGGAAATCAAGCTGGGGTTGAGAGGAGGCAACAGGGCTTCCAGAAAAAAATTCAGGGCTAGGGACACCGGCCGGGGTAGGTCGGGGCCTCACAGGTGTCTCACCTGAGCGTCCGCAGCAAGGGGTACCTGAAGAACCCCCGCGAAGCTCCGAGCCGCGGAGAAGGGGGCGGCACCCCCACAGAAGACCGCCGCAGTCCCGCGGCGCCGAGGCGATAACTCCAACCCAGACACAAAGGAAGGAGGCTCACTAGGGCTGTGGCTCCTTCCCTCAGGCTGCACCAGCAGCCGAGAGGGAGCCGGGCGCCACCCCGGACTCCGCCGCGGCGGCTGCTTCAAGTCCTCGCGGGTCGCTGACCGCTCAGACCCCTCACGGCCGGCTCCCTTACTCCTTCCGCACAGAAATAAATGCAGCTTCTCCGCCTTAGGACCGCCGAGCATTCAAAACCCGCCTGCCGGCCCAGCTGGGACGTCGCGGCCCCGCGCATGCAAATAAACACACCCGGAAATTCACAAGAAGGCCGCCACCGCGCGCGCTCTACCCCTCTCGTGCCCGCGCGCGCGCGAGAAAGCGCTCCGCCCCACCCTCTGCGGGGGCGCGGCTGGGCCCCTCAGGCGCTCCGCGCTCCATAGAAGGGCGGGCCCAGCCGGCGGCGCGCCCAACGTGGCGCGCGCGGCCCCGCCCCGCCCCGCCCCGCCCCTTGGCGTCCAGTACGCGCCCGGGAGCCACGGTATCCTCGGGCTTGCATTCCTTAAGCAGAGGTTTGGCGGCGTAGGGTTGCTCCCTACCCCACCTGAAGGGACTCGAAAGCGGGTGGCTGGGAGACGCTGTGGAGCAGCGAGTTGATGGCCGGGAGGGAGGGAAAGGGGGCTGGCTTCTGGGCGGTGCCAAGTCTAAAAGGGGGCGCGGTCAGCGCCCAGCCTTCTCGCAGAGGCTGAGGCGGCCACGTCCCGCTACCCAAGATTGTAGAAGCGTCCCTCTGTTTGTCCTGGGGACCTCCAGACATGTCCGAGGTGAAGAGCCGGAAGAAGGGAGCCCCGGCGGAGCCTGGGAAGCGGAGCGAGAGCGGGAAGAGCCCCGAAGCTCGGGGTGGTGGAGGCAGGGGCTGGGTCGACCCCCGGACCGGCGTGAGCCTGCTGTCGCTGGGGACGTGCCTGGGCCTGGCCTGGTAAGTGGTCTGAGGCCGCTGGGCCGTGTCTGGCTTCCCGTGCTCGCCCTCTCCTTGGGCTCCCGCCTCTGCCCCAACCCTGCGCTGCTCGGCATCCTGCTGACCTCCAGCTCCCAAACTTGCCGCTTCTGTTTCTCTGCATCAACCCCAAAGAAGGGACGCCCCAGGTGTTATTTTCCCTTTCGCTCATTTCTTGTACTGCCTGCGTGCTGATCGCCCAACTGGAGTTGAGGCTAATATTTGAGAATGAGGCGGCCATTAAGAGGCTTCCCTGGTGGTTCAGATGGTAAAGAATCTGCCAGTAGTGCAGGAGACCTGGGTTGGGAAGATCCCCTGGAGAAAGGAATGGCAACCCACTCCAGTATTCTTGCCTGGAGAATCCCATGGACAGAGGAACCTGGTGGGCTACAGTCCGTGGGGTCCCAAAGAGTCCGACACAACTGAGCGACTAACACTTTCACCATTAAGAAACGTACATTCGGCCAAACTTCATTAAGCGCGTTCTTCACGACTGAAGCCTTCCGTTTTTTATAACCCGTTACTTCCTGTGCACAGTGCATTTGGGACTAATTTGCCCCACCCTATCAATGCCTTGTGGCAACGTTTACAACTTGAAAAAAAATTCATTATGATCTTAAAGAACTAAAGTTCATGATAATATCAAATTTTGGAGGAGTGCTCATATTTGAATCAATGTGCATGCTTTCAAAGTTTATTCCTAAGTTACAGATTGAATTTTAGTATTGGAAAGCTACAAAAGTATAGAACTTGTGTTCATCTAAAAGTACATGTATATAGTTTTTAAACCAAGCAAATAGCGATATACTGATGTCATATGAAAAATGAATATTAAATAACCTTACAACCAACTTATTTTCCTCAACCATATCGTTTGGGATTAACCTCTTTCACTTTAATAACGAGACTGATGCTTTAGAGTTTCCCTCAATTTTTCACCGATTTTTGAAGTATTTAGAAGATAGTTACTCGTGTTCAAGAGTAATTGGATTCTAGAAGTGACCCCAGATGTCCTTTCGTCTAGATTATTTTTGATTCTAGTAAATTTTAAAGTATACTGATCACTCATCCTCAGTCGAAGTCAATAAAATATGTTACTAATACAACAAAGTGAAATGTTTATTATTAAATATTCTCTTCAAAGAGATAAATTATCTTACTAATATATTTGTTTATCGAATATTTTAATCTTAAATGTACAGAATTTACTATTTTAAATAAACTGGTTTTATGTCTTAAAGTGCATGAGTTTCTTTGGGTAAATGAAAATCTGTGCTGGCAAAGTTGCTCAGAACTAGAACTTAGTAGGCTAAAATACATAGGTTGCTTCTTTCTGGAACCTAATACAACTGGTTTTAGTTACTGAATTCATTAATTCTTATTAACTATCCAGAGATTAATATTCATATGAAATAAATTACTTCAGAAAATGTTCAGCTTTTCAATAATTTAGGTACTATCCTGGGAAGGCACACTAATAGGAGTCTATAAAGGAAAAAGCTGGTGAAAAGCAGACACTTCAGCTCAGGAATTTACTGTTAGTGCCTACAATAAAGAAACAAACAAGTTATATTCAAGTAGGAAGATTTTATTTGAACTGTGTCTTTGCAACATAATAAAACAATGCTCAAAGATTATTTCTAAAATGGTCAGATTCAATGATTGTTATTGCTCTGGTGAAATCTTTTGCCACAAGAGTTGAAGTATAAATTCAGTCACTATAGCAATAGCTATTCATGATAAATTTGGGAATAACAAATTATTAAGACATTAGGAAGAATTTTCTAAAAATATTTAGAATCTGAAAATACTAAAAAGCACACTGGAATTATAACTAAGCCACTGACATTTTTACCACTAGGATTAGCACCTAATGATGGTTCTATTGAAAATGATTACTGTACTGACACTGTCCTAGTTATTTAAATACAAAATTGAATACGTGTGCCTAAATTCAGCTTAGGAGTGAGTCTAAGGGCAGAGATTTGAACCCTTGCACTGTCCAAGGAGGATTTCAAGACATCACTATTTCGTATTTTCAAACCTGTAGTCTTTGGATCCAAAAAAATAAAGTCTGAGGAGGCCTGGCGTGCTGTGATTCATGGGGTCGTGGAGAGTCGGACACGACTGAGCGACTGAACTGAACTGAGTCTTTGGATCCTTGTTTGGAAAATAAACAGAGACAATGCATAATAAAATGGTGGTATTTAAACATTTCTCAGTTAAATGAAGTGCCGATAATCATCTTATGTCAGCTTAACAATAAGATGGAGATAAGAGTTGCTCAGGACTGTAGGGCCTGAATGTTGGTTTCCGTTCCGTCCCGTCGCTCAGTCGTGTCCAACTCTTTGGGACCCCGTGGACTGTAGCCTACCAGGCTTCTCCGTCCATGGGATTCTCCAGGCAAGAATACTGGAGTGGGTTACCGTTTCTTTCTCCAGGGGATCTTCCCGACCCAGGGATCGAACCCGGGTCTCCTGCATTGGAGGCAGACGCTTTAACCTCTGAGCCACCAGGGAAGCCCGAATGTTGCTTTACATAACCTCATTTATAAATTCTTTAAGGAAATTTTCCAGATAAGGGTATTGAAGACATTATGCTTTCAAGAAGTTTTTAAAGGTTATGAAGTTACGAAACAAGCCACAAAGTCGTAAAAGCTTATCTTATTACACAGAACTTTGGTCAGCTAGAGGTTCCATTGTAAAATTTTAGGTTTCTTCTGGAAATTTAAACAGATTCTCTAATTGCTTTTATAAAGTTTGCCATAGCATTATGATAATTATGTTTCAAAAGTCAAAAGCTCTTTCAACTATCAGGTAATTCAGGATTTTTTTTCCTCTATCAACTAATACAACTTTATAAATCATTTATACAGCAAAATCTTGGCTAATTCCATTTTTCAACTTTTGTTGTCATTCAGTTCAGTTCAGTTCAGTTTAGTCGCTCAGTCGTGTCCGACTCTTTGCGACCCCATGAATCACAGCACACCAGGCCTCCCTGTCCATCATCAACTCCCGGAGTTCACTCAAACTCATGTGCATCGAGTCGGTGATGCCATCCAGCCATCTCATTCTCTGTCATCCCCTTCTCCTCCTGCCCCCAATCCCTCCCAGCATCAGACTCTTTTTCATTGAGTCAACTCTTCGCATGAGGTGGCCAGAGTATTGGAGTTTCAGCTTTAGCATCAGTCCCTCCAATGAACACCCAGGACTAATCTCCTTTAGGATGGACTGGTTGGATCTCCTTGCAGTCCAAAGGACTCTCAAGAGTCTTCTCCAACACCACAGTTCAAAAGCATTAATTCTTTGGCGATGAGTTTTCTTCACAGTCCAACTCTCACATCCATACATAACCACGAAAAACCATAGCCTTGACTAGACGGACCTTTGTTGGCAAAGTAATGTCTCTGCTTTTCAGTATGCTGTCTAGGTTGGTCATAACTTTCCTTCCAAGGAGTAAGCGTCTTTTAATTTCCTGGCTACAGTCAGCATCCGCAGTGATTTTGGAGCCCCAAAAAATAAAGTCTGACACTGTTTCCCCATCTATTTCCCATGAAGTGATGGGACCAGATGCCATGATCTTTGTTTTCTGAATGTTGAGCTTCAAGCCAACTTTTTCACTCTCCTCTTTCACTTTCATCAAGAGGCTTTTTAGTTCCTCTTCACTTCTGCCATAAGGGTGGTGTCATCTGCATATCTGAGGTTATTGATATTCCTCCTGGCAATCTTGATTCCAGCTTGTGCTTCTTTCAGCCCAGCGTTCCTCATGATATACTCTGCATATAAGTTAAATAAGCAGGTTGACAATATACAGCCTTGACGTACTCCTTTTCCTATTTGGAACCAGTCTGTTGTTCCATGACCAGTTCTAACTGTTGCTTCCTGACCTGCATACAGGTTTCTCAAGAGGCAGGTCAGGTGATCTGGTATTCCCATCTCTTGCAGAATTTTCCACAGTTTATTGTGATCCACACAGTCAAAGGCTTTGGCATAGTCAATGAAGCAGAAATAGATGTCTTTCTGGAACTCTCTTGCTTTTTCCATGATCCAGCGGATGTTGTCAATTTGATCTCTGTTTCCTCTGCCTTTTCTAAAACCAGCTTGAACATCTGGAAGTTCACGGTTCACATATTGCTGAAGCCTGGCTTGGAGAATTTTGAGCATGACTTTACTAGTGTGTGAGATGAGTGCAGTGTGGTAGTTTGAGCATTCTTTGGCGTTGTCTTTGGGATTGGGATGAAGACTGACCTTTTCCAGTCCTGTGGCCACTGCTGCTGCTGCTAAGTCACTTCAGTCGTGTCCGACTCTGTGTGACCCCATAGACGGAAGCCCACCAGGCTTCCCCCGTCCCTGGGATTCTCCAGGCAAGAACACTGGAGTGGGTTGCCATTTCCTTCTCCAATGTGTGAAAGTGAAAAGTGAAAGTGAAGTCGCTCAGTCGTGTCCGACCCTTAGCGACCCCATGGACTGCAGCCTACCAGGCTCCTCCATCCATGGGATTTTCTAGGCAAGAGTACTGGAGTGGCTTGCCATGGCCACTGCTGAGTTTTCCAAATTTGCTGGCATATTGAGTGCAGCACTTTCACAACATCATCTTTCAGGATTTGAAATAGCTCAACTGGAATTCCATCACCTCCACTAGCTTTGTTTGTAGTGATGCTTTCTAAGGCCCACTTGACTTCACATTCCAAGATGTCTGGCTCTAGGTACTCATCTAGATCACACCATCGTGATTATCTTGGTCGTGAAGATCTTTTTTCTACAGTTCTTCTGTGTATTCTTACCACCTCTTCTTAATATCTTCTGCTTCTGTTAGGTCCACACCATTTCTGTCCTTTATCGAGCCCATCTTTGCATGAAATGTTCCCTTGGAATCTCTAATTTTCTTGAAATGATCTCTTGTCTTTCCTGTTTTGTTGTTTTCCTCTATTTCTTTGCATTGATCGCTGAGGAAGGCTTTCTTATCTCTCCTTGCTATTCTTTGGAACTGTGCATTCAGATGCTTATATCTTTTCCTTTTCTCCTTTGCTTTTCACTAGTAGAGTTTAAAAGACAGAGGTATCCTTTAATTGTCTTGATTTTTTTTTTAATGGAATATGATCATTGTTTTCTTGAATTTTCAGTATTATGTGAAAAATGAAGTTGTGTTGTGAAACATGTCTAAATGGGTACTGACCCTAGTAGTGGCCCTGGAACTCCCATTCTTGCAGAGGCTTCATGATAATAGCTTCTTTTGGGTTGCCTCTTTCTTATTACTAATTGAAACAGAGCCAGAGAAAATCCGTATCTATAAATCCTCAATCAGCTGTCTGCCAACACAAGGAAATGCATGGTTTATTCCTAAGGGCCCTGAATCTATATGAGACCTCTGTAAACTGCAGTGGATTATGACGGAGTCAGAAAGATTCTTTTTGTTAAGGCCTGCGTCTATGGGGTCACACAGTTGGACACGACTGAAGTGACTTAGCAGCAGCAGCAGCAGCACACTTCCCTGGTGGAGAAGGCACTGGCGACCCACTCCAGTACTCTTGCCTGGAAACTCCCATGGACGGAGGAGCCTGGTAGGCTGCAGTCCATGGGGTCGCAAAGAGTCAGACACAACTGAGCGACTTCACTTTCACTTTTCACTTTCATGCATTGGAGAAGGCACTGGCAACCCACTCCAGTGTTCTTGCTTGGAGAATCCCAGAGACTGGGGAGCCTGGTAGGCTGCCATCTATGGGGTCACACAGAGTCGGACACGACTGACGTGACTTAGCAGCAGCAGCAGCACACTTCCCTGGTCGCTCAGATGGTAAAGCGTCTGCCTCCAATGTGGGAGACCCGGGTTCGATCCCTGGGTTGGAAAGATCTCCTGTAGAAGGAAACGGCAACCCACTCCAGTACTCTTGCCTGGAGAATCCCACGGATGGAGGAGCCTGGTAGGCTACAGTTCATTGGAGTCGCAAAGAGTCCGACACGACTGAGCGACTTCACTTTCACTTTACAGTAAGGTACCCAGTTCATCTAGGGCCTTTTCCTCTATGTCCATGCCTTTAGAATCTTTAACTATGATAGTGGAAAGAGGCCGCAAAGCATGGGGTAAGAGAGTGCGTCTTTTCCTTTGAGTGGATCTCATCCATTCAGTCCATCCTTTGTTGGCTGTAAACCCAAGGGTGGTTCAAACAGACCTGGAACTTCTAATGATAGCAAGTGTAAGCAGAAGGGAGCCCTGATCTATTTTACCACTCTAGGCTTGTCTGAAGATGGGAAACGCAGGTGCACAAAGCAATTCAAAAGAAAAAGTCAAGGTACTTAAAGAGAATAGTTGATGTTTTATGTTCTAGGAACTGTAAGAACTTTATAAATATAAACCTATTTAATCTCTGCTGCTGCTGCTGCTGCTAAGTCACTTCAGTCGTGTCTGACTCTGTGTGACCCCATAGACGGAAGCCCACCAGGCTCCCCCGTCCCTGGGATTCTCCAGGCAAGAACACTGGAGTGGGTTGCCATTTCCTTCTCCAATGTGTGAAAGTGAAAAGTGAAAGTGAAGTCGCTCAGTCGTGTCCGACTCTTAGCGACCCCATGAACTGCAGCCTACCAGGCTCCTCCATCCATGGGATTTAATCTCTACAACACCCTAATCCCCACTTTACAGATGAGGAAACTAGCAAAGGTAAATAACTTGCCCAGGGTGGTTGTACAGCTACCAAATGGCAGAGTCAAAGTTGCCCAGCTTCACATTCAACCAGTATGATATACTGTCCACCTTTAGTATTAATCCACAAACAGGCCAAGATCCTAGAAAAAGAAATCCCTAGCCCAGAATTGTTTATAATCGTTTTCTTTCTTCTCCTAGCCATTAGCAGACCCTAACTGTTGTCTTATCTAAGGGAAGTAAGATGGGAGTAAGGAGGTTTTGAACTGCTCCTGTTTGAAAATCCCTAAAACAAAACAAAGCACCTTGGGCAGTGATCCGGATGCCAGTTTCAAAAATTAGTGTTTCAGAATTGAAACCACCTTATCTCAGTGTACATTTTTGGCTTCTAGAAAATCATCCTCTTCCTTAATGTTAAATGAGTTAATATTTATACAGCTCTTAGAATAGTGTCTGGCACTTCTAAGTGAAAAATAAACCAGGAAATGCCTGGTTGTCCAATGGTTAGAGCTTTGAGCTTCCCCTGCATGGGGCTCAGGTTCATCCCTGGATGGGGAACTAAGATGCCTCATGCCATGGGATGTGGCCAAAAAAGAAAACAAATGTATTTTAATTCAGCATCATACAGACCACTGTTGATTATTTTCATTACACACTAAATAAACTTTATACCTGTGTTGTCTTATATGCACTATTCATATGTAGAAATGGTGAATTTTTTTTCCATTTTGGTGAGAAGCTAACTATGAAAAAAAAAAACTGCAAATTATCATCAGAAATCATCTCTCATAATACAGTTTTCTTCAAGTTTTTGCTTAATATTTGAGATTTTGAGACGTAATAACATTAAAAAGATTAAATAAAATGAGAAGTCCTGTAATGAATTTTAATAGATCAACCTTCACAAAAAGTTCCCTCTATAATAATGATTTTATTCTAAATGAACATATTGATCTATAGAACAAATCCGTGAGTTAACACTGTGGAGTAATGGATAATAAAAACCAATTCCTGAAATTAGGCATTTCTTTAGAGTGGTCTGTCTGCTTCCTCTCTGTCTACTGGTCTCTTAAAAGCCAAGAATGAAATAGCCAATCAGAAAAGAGTTTTCTACACATCTTTCTTTGAAATTAGGATAATAGTGTTTTCTAACAACTAGAAGTTTTGTTTAAAAGTTGATATTAACACACAGGACAAGTCAATCTGTACTAATTATTCAACCTGGGCTTGCTTACTTAAATCATTTATCTCATAGGATAAATATTAGCCATTATCAAAAGAAATTTATTTCATCCAACAGCGTAAACATTTGTTTAAAAACACAAAAAATCCATTTAGTTTTGTACAGTTTTAAGTAACAGCCTAATGATGTCTATGAATTTGACTCACAAAACTCAGAAGTCTTTCACCTCTCCGTTGAGTTTTGGAATCTTTAAATGTCTTTCACTCTCTTCCACTGTTTTTACAATAGTGTCAATTAGTCATTCTCAACTTGGCTGGGAGGTTTGAAAATTTATAATGTCTAAGTCACATCCCAAATCAACTAAGTCCGAATTTCTGTGACAGGACCTAGACATTACACATTTCTAAAGCTGCCAGGTGACTCCAATATGCAGTGAAGCTTTTGAACCACTGGCCACATACTCTTATTAATAAGTCACTCCAGTTTCTACTGGGCTTCATTTGTAGCTCACCTGGTAAAGAATCTGCACCCAATGTGGGACACCTGGGTTTGATCCCTGGGTTGGGAAGATTCCCTGGAGAAAGTAACAGCTACTCACTCCAGTATTTTGGCCTGGGTCACAAGGAGTTGGACATGACTGAGCGACTGTCACTTCACTTCTGGTTCCTATGGTTTTGCTCCACTGCTTTTTTATTTTACCACACCACAGGGTTTAGCACTTTCGAGATCTTACTTCCCCGACCAGGGATTGAACCCCGGGCACTCAGCAGTAGAGCGCTGAGTTCTAACTACTGGACCACTAGGGAATTTCCTGTGCCACTGCTTTTTGATGACTCAGTTTAGTTCAGAGTTGAGCCCAACTCTTTGTGACCCCATGGACTGTAACATGCCAGGTTTCCCCATCCATCCCCAACTCCTGGAGCTTGCTCAGACTCATGTCCATCGAGTTGGTGATTTGATAACAGTAAATACACAAAGAATTTCACCTGCTATTTTTTCTGGGCCCAAAGAATTGAGTCAAAATAGCTTAACCAAAATGGTGCTAGATCCAAAACATTCCTTTTGTGCCTGCCATTTCAAGTCCTTACAAACAAAAGTTTATTTATTGTTTTTAAGATTGGGATAATTTTTTTGTGCTTCTACCCTTTACCATATGGAGAATACATTCCAATTTTAGACTGGCATCTAAAGGACACTTATGCAGCTCATAATTTAGAGTATAATCAACTGTAAATATTATACACCTTGAAAAGCATATGTGTTCTATTGTCACATGGACAATGATTCCTGTTTTCAGTTTTGACTCCTGATATATTTTGACTTCTAATAATCATCACCTCTCTCTTCCACTCCACTACTTTTTTCTCTTCTCCTACAGTTTTATTTTAAAATGCTTTTTTAACTTAGATAACTTTTGCTTCTCCTAAATCTCAGTGTAAAACACTTATTTTCTAGATATTACTCAAATATCGCCTTGAAAAAATAACATATATCTCACTCTAAATAATTAATTACTTCTTTCTTCCAAATGTTTCTCACATGTAATTTCTATTACAGATGTTACCCCATCTCACTTACTGAGCTGTAAACTTGAACAAGGGCAGTGTTTCACTCTTATTTGCATGTACCATTAAACCAGTACCCAACTACACATCAAGCTCTCCCAATGTTTGCTGAAATAAACTCATGTTTGTTGAAATAAACTACCTATACCAGAATTTATGTTGTCCTTACCAGAAGTGGGCAAAAATACTGCTTTACCATTCAGACTTTAGTGGGTATGAATTAGAAAGTAATGACTTTTTTTTCACCATTTTTAGGTTTGTATTTCAGCAGTCAGAAAAGTTTGCAAAGGTGGAAAACCAATACGAGTTACTGAAGATGGAAACCAGTGAATTCCAAGGGCTTCAAAGTAAAATCAGTTTAATTTCAGAAAAGGTAATTATTAACTGACATATCTGGAGAGATTTTACCATTTTTTCTTCCCCATTGCCACTGTTCTACCCCAGTACATAAATTCTTTTTTCCTGCCTTTTAGACCATTAGTACTTTAACCGTTGCTGTTTTTCCTGCTTTTTCACATTCTCCCTTCAGTCTAAGCTAACCTTAGATTACATTTTGAAAGGACAAGACTTTTCTTAATATATAACAACTGTTATTGTTTAAAAGGACCAATCTTCTTATATTGATATGACCTCAACTTTCTATTTTAAGTGTCTAGGGCGCTGAAAATATAATTGATTTTTAGGTATAAACAGAATAGGAGTAGCTCTTGTTGGGCAAAGATCCACCGGTTTTTATTTCTACTTGGTAAGTATGTACATATTCATATGCATATAAGAATGACTAACCTAAAATAAGGGGCTTCCCCAGTGGCTCAGATGGTAAAGAGTCTGCCTGCAATTCAGGAGATGCAGGTTCTATCTCTGGGTCAGGAAGGTTCCATGGAGTAGGAAATGGCAACCCACTCCAGTATTCTTGTCTGGGAGATGCCATGGACAGAGGAACCTGGCCGGCTACAGTTCATGAGGTCACAAAAGAGTCGGACACAACTTAGTGACTAAACAACAACAAACCTAAAATAAATACTGATTATAGCCAAATGAAAATTAAAATCCAAATCTATGTTGTAGTTCTTCAAGTTGTAAATGCAAATGCATTATTACTGTGACTTTTAGAAATGTGAGATAAAAAAATTTTTTACTACCTAATTGTCTCAAGAGGGTCAGGTGCAACCAGTAAGGCATCAGGTGGGCCTTGTCTGGCTACCAGGGACGCAGCTATCATTGGGAAATATGGCTTGTTTTTTTCATTTATTCATTCACTAAACCTTTACTCCCTGGTGGCTCAGAGGTTAAAGCGTCTGCCTCCAATGCGGGAGACCCGGGTTCAATCCCTGGGTCGGGAAGATCCCCTGGAGAAGGAAACGGTAACCCACTCCAGTATTTTTGCCTGAAGAATCCCATGGATGGAGAAGCCTGTTAGGCTACAGTCCATGGGGTCGCAAAGAGTCAGACACGACTGAGTGACGGAACGGAAACCTTTACTCCTGTCATAAGGTAGAAAAGGACTTGTGTTTGGCACCAGGGTAAGCAAGGATGTTGCAAAAATAGAAATCAAATAGATGGCCTAAGTTCCTGCCACCTGATGCACAGAATGAGCATCTTCTGGGATTTTACCCCCAGAAGAAAAGAATCATGGATGAAAACTATCCCTCACGCATACTAGTGAATTGCATGGAGCATGAGTTTAGGGGCCTCTAGAAAGGTGTTGCAAGAGTTTGTATTTTGACCTAGGTCTCAAGATGAAATCTGATTGTAGTTATCTAGGGCCCTCTAATCAGAGCAAACATGACAGAAAAATTCCAGGAAATAGAAACTTCATGTACTTAAATGCTACTGAAGAAAGATTTCCTTTTTTTTCAGCTATGTCACACAGCATGCAGGATCTTCATTTACTGACCAAGGATTGAACCCTTGCTCCCTGCAATGGAAGCTCAGAGTCTTAACTACCAGAGAAGTCCCAAAGATTTCCTTTTTAAATGAAAAAACTTGGCAGCAATTAAAAAGATTTTGCAAGCAACAAGAATATATTTTACAGCACAGGGAAATACAGCCATTAGTTTGTAATAACTTCAAATGGAGTATAATCTATAAAAATATCTAATCACTATGTTGTACACGTGAAACTAATATAAAATTGTAAATCAACTATACTTCAATTAAAAGTAAATAAATAAATGCTTCTGAAGCACATATTTAAAATATCATCCTAGGATTCAAGAAATATTCCATCTTCACATAGCTGTTTCTCTCCAATCTGCCCTAGGAGTAATTTAACAATAGCCGCCTCTTTACAAAGCAGGCACTTAAAGGCCAGCTTAATACAGTAGGAGGGAAAACAGCTAGACATGGGCTCTCACAAAACTGTGTGATCTGGGAAAAGTCACTTTTAACTTCTCTTGGCCTCTGTTTGATCACTTATTAAATGAGAGTAACAAAACCTTTATTAAAATCAAATGAGATACAATATATATGCAAACTCTTTGAAAACTTTCAAGCAGTAATAAATTTAAGGATTTAACTTTTTTCAAAAAATGAAAAACTATTAAGATATATTCACAGCCCATAAATGCTAACTATTGTGGTGTGCCAGTACTTCCCCGGTGGCTCAGTGGTAAGGAATCTGCCTGTGATACAGAAAATGTAGCAACCCACTCCAGTATTCTTGCCAGGAAAATCCCATGGACAGAGGAGCCTGGTGGGCTACAGTTCATAGGGTCACAAAGAGTCAGACATGACTGAGTGTGAGCACCAGTCACTCATTAACTGCAGATTAAATCTTGAGACCTTTATTATCCTGAAAAGTTGATAGTGTCCTTGGGGTCTCCTGGGTTATACTGCCTCTGGGTTATAGTGAAGCTCTGGTGAGCAGCCTAAACAGGAAATTATCTTGCATGCGTACAAAGTCGCTTCAGTCATGTCCAACTCTTTGTGATCCTATTGACTATATAGCCCGCCAGGCTCCCCTGTCCATGGGATTCTCCAGGCAAGAATGCTGGAGTGGGTTGCCATGCCCTCCTCTGTTTGAACTTCCCAACACGTGGATCGAAACAGTGGCTTTTATGTCTCCTGCATTGGCAGGCAGGGTTCTTTACCATCAACTATACCTGGGAAGCCCAAACAAGAAATTACCTTGGATGAAGATAAGCTTGTCTCTTCCAAGTGCTGCTAATAAGATAACTAAACATAATACTGTTACCAATGTACAAGTATTTCTCAGAACTGCTTTTTAAAGGAACTTGCATTATGTCTACATGTGTACATTAAAAATAGTTTTTAAACAGGGTTTCAGAATGACACTGTTTATGCATTGTTTGGGAACAATCAAACAATCACCTGGAACTACCACCTAGAACTGCTTCAGGTACCGACTGGGGTAGACCCAGGTATCCTGGACGTTTTTCCTCCTAAACGTCAAAAAACATGTTCTTTATACCCCAAGATATGAGCACTACAAGAAGGCACAAGACATGGTCTCTTCCTCTAAGGAATTTAGAAACTTTCATAGCTTCACCTGTTTAATTTATCAGCCTATTAGAGTCAGATTTGAGAGTCTAAACCTCTTCCTTGCCTCCAGACTTCTGATTTTTCCTCTAAGCATGCCTTCTCCCCATGCTAATTCTGGCATGACACAAATAATCATCTACTGTGATTTTTATTGCTGTTGTTAATTCGTTTGTCTGCTTCACTGCTCCTTAGAGCAAATGCTGTCTTTTTTCTCTGTATCCTTAGTTCCTAATAGTGAAACAGAGTACACTCAGTACATCTTATTAGGGATCCAGAATACATGACATAGAAGATCCAAAACACTATCTCCCCTATCAAATTGTGAAGTCAAGGACTGTACATTATCTATATTTTTATATTCAGTGTCTAGCTCAAGTCTGGTATAGAGTGAACACTCAAGAATTCTTGAGTTATATGTGCTAAGTGCCAAATAGGTGGTAAATATGTAATACAATAGGTGCTACAGGAGTCCAGGCTCTCAGAGCTAGGGCCAGGAAGGAAAGCTGCACTGAGGAACTGAGGCCTGGCCTGAGTCTTGAACAAAGGAAAGAACTTAGCTAGGCAAAGTGAAAGGAAAATAGCATATAGAGGGGTTATAGAATTTGGCACTTCCTCCTAGGAGTATGAGGAAGTAGTAAGGTTTTTTTAATGTTGTACCGTGATGTACATCCGGAGAAGGCAATGGCACCCAACTCCAGTACTCTTGCCTGGAAAATCCCATGGATGGAGGAGCCTTGTGGGCTGCCGTCTATGGGGTCGCTAAGAGTCAGACACGACTGAAGTGGCTTAGCAGCAGCAGCAGCACAAAAGCAGAACTGTGTCTTGTACAGTGCTATGTCTTTAACATAATGCTGCAGACATTTGATAAACTAAAGATTGTTTCCAGGCCTTCCTGTAGTCTCTAAGGCTGTTATCTGTGTGTGAGGGTAGACTAAGGAAGAGGTCTTCAACCTGGTCCTTCTATATTCTGGACATATTAGGAGATGCCAGGAGCTTACCATAGTTTATAGGTATTTAGATATTTATACTTTTGATATTTGCTATTTACCATAATTTTTAGATACTTAGAACACTTTACTATTTGACATGAGTTGTCTCTGTAAACTGATCTTTTAATTCACTTTTTGCCTTTGTGATAACTATAAGATCTGATTCTGGTACCTTTTCTGCAAAAACTCAGTCAACAAATTTCTTTTCAGGCAGGAAGTCTTCCAGAGTCATAGAACTTAGGAAAGTTAACAAATTTTATAACTAAATCAGTTTCTAAAAAGCAAAGTAACTCTTAAAATGACAAGTTGATTTACATTGGAATTAAAAAAGAAGGAAATGTTATATATTTCAGGCTTCTTTAACATTATTTGGAATATTTGAAAGTGCACAAATAATCGATATTGAGGATTAGAAGTTCCAATGTTTATAGTCTGCCCTCCATATCCATAGGTTCTGCATCCAAGTGTTCAATCATGGATCAAAAAATACTTGAAAACATCCAGAAAGTTTAAGAAAACAAAATCTGAATTTGCCATTCACTGGCAACTCTTGACATATCATTTGCATTGTATTAGGAATAATAATAAGTAGAGATTATTTAAAGTTTATAATATACAAACACTGTGCCATTTTATAGCGTTTTATATGAGGGATTTGAGCATCCATCCCACACAGGTGGATACCAAGGGATATATTTTTATACCATAGCCCTAATCTATTAAATGTGTTTTAAATGTTTTTTAAAAAACTATTAAGTAATAATTATTTTTGTCTGCATGATTCTGATGTACTTGGATATTTTAGACATCTTCAGAACTTGAACTTGGCACATTGTTGCTAAAGTGTGTTTCCCTAATATAAAAGTTATTAAGTAGCCTTGGAAATTGTTTTGTGTTATAAATGCAGCTTGCCTCTACTGAAAGTATCCTGCAGGAAGCTACATCCTCCATGTCTTTGGTGACCCAGTTTGAGCAGGAAGTAGCAACCCTCCAAAGAATTATGCATGACATTCAAACCAGTGAAGAGATGCTCACCCAAAAGATGAAAAGCCTTAATGAGAAATTCCAGAATGTTACAGATTTCTGGAAGAGAAGCCTGGAAGAAATGAATGTTAATACAGACGTTTTCAAATCAGAATCAAAACATATACATTCTCAAGTCACTGTCCAAATTAACTCAGCCGAACAGGAAATAAAATTGCTCACTGAAAGGCTAAAAGATTTGGAAGATAGCACAGTAAGAAATATTAGAACAATACAGAGACAAGAAGAAGAGGATCTTCTGCGAGTAGAGGAAAAGCTTGGCTCCGACACAAAAGCAGTGGAGAAGTTAGAGGAGGAGCAGCATGCTCTCTTTGCCAGAGATGAAGACCTGACTAACAAACTCTCCAGCTACGAACCCAAAGTTGAAGAATGCAAGACACATTTGCCGGCAATTGAAAGTGCTGTTCGCTCTGTTCTGAGAGTCTCTCAGGATCTGATCGGGACAGAAAAGAAAATGGAAGACCTGACCCTTCAGATGTTTAACATGGAAGATGATATGCTGAAAGCAGTATCTGAAATCATGGAGATGCAGAAGACCCTTGAAGGAATTCAGTATGACAATAGCATATTAAAGATGCAGAATGACCTGGATGTTCTCAAAGGCAAAGTTCATGATTTTATGGTATATTCAAGCACAAGAGAAAAGGGGACTCCAGAAGAACATAATCTAGAAAATAAAGAAATCGACAGTGATTTCTAAATGCACTGCATTTATTCTGATGAACCATACTATTATGCACAAGCTGATTAGCTCCAGGCTTTTGAGTTATTTCCATATGCCTCACTTCATCCTAAATTATTAGAAAGTAAGTGAGATACCACAAAAATGGATTATCCAAATAATCAAACTTTATCTTTTTAAGCAATAAAACTTTTCATTTTAACCATTTTAAATAGAGATATTTTTTAAATGTTTCTCTGCTTTTTTGAGGTATATACTTAATATTTTTAAATGTTTTTTCCGATAATTGTGTATCTGCTCAATCTCTCAGATGTGTCCAAATCTTTGCCACCCCATGGACCGTAGCCCACCGGGCTCCTCTTTCCATGGAATTTTCTAGGCAAGAATGCCAGAGCAGGTTGCCATTTCCTATTCCAGGGAATCTTCCTGACCCAGAGAGGGAACCTGAGTCTCTTGTGTTTCCTTCGTTGGAAGGCAGATTCTTTACCACTAGCACCATTTGGGAATCCCCTTTCTAATAGTTAACGGACTTTATTATGAATTTCATCTGTTATATTGGACCCAAATATATTAATGTCCCTAGGAGCTATTGAGAGGTGTTTATCTCCTTACTCAGTGACCTCAGTTTGCTATTTTTCAAATCTTAATGTCTCTTCCTTATACCTTTTCTGTCACCTGAAAAAGTGTTGCATTGACCTGATCTTACCATCATGTTGATCAGTAATGTGTTTGCCTCTGCCAGTTCTTCATTTTTGTTGCAGTTTACTGCAGGCTAAGAATCCAGACAATTTTGTCCAAAATAAAACATATCTGGGGTGCTTTGCAGTGAATTAACAATGCACTTTTTGGAAACTGAGGAGCCTGGGAAACATTTTAACTTTTTGTTAAGGTTCTAAACTGTTACAGATAATTGAAAGAACTTTTTTTAAAAAGAGTAAACATGTTCTTTTTGAAGAATTTCCCTTTGAATTAAGTGTGGATCCTTTGAAGCATGGACTTTGGGAACATCTTTGTATACCTTTATTTTTTTTAAGGTTCTAACTGTGTTACAGACTCTTGAGTTTCCTCAGTACACTATCACTAGATAAATTACTTTACTTATAATAAAAAATATACCAATAAACCTGTGGCATATTTTAAAGAGGGAAAAGCAGCATAATGAGAAATAATGTGATAATTATGGTAATTAAAAGTATGTCCTTATTTTAGAGTCCCCAAACCAATCACTCAACCAAATTTGTTTCACGCAGTGATTTTATTTTTTTATTTTATTTTTAAATTAATCTTTATTGGAGTATAGTTGCTTTATAATGTTCTGTCAGTTTCTACTGTACAGCATACACAAAATTTTAATTTACACAAAATTATATAATAGAGTCACAAGGAATAAAACATGGACATATTGAGGTGAAATTAAGGGGAGGTCTAGACAGATTTTTGCAGTAATGATAATTGGAAACGTACAGGTTTGGGGGAGCACGTAAGACTTTTATTGGTAAATTGATGTATCAAGACCTGTGGCTGATTCATGTTGAGGTTTGACAGAAAACAAAAAAATTCTGTAAAGCAATTATCCTTCAATAAAGAAAGAAACTGAAAAAAAAAAGTGTCCAAGGTTGGAGTTGAAAATTGAGTTAATTTTCAACTTGCACACAGAAGTAAATTTCTTACTTGTTTCTTCTTGCCAATAACCAACTATAGTCCCAGTTTTGTAATGCAATTTCAGTGGAATTAAACACAAAGAACTTGAAAGCAGTTACAAAAGATAGGTGTGGTCAGGTGGTTTTATTATGTAAATTTTTACATTTTTTGAAAAGTTCCCAATGAATGCTACATTGGGATGAGGAAGAATTATAGTAGACAGCCAAAAAAGTAATCCTGAAAGAGTGCTACTATTAAGGAGCGTAGCATTAATTTCTGGAATCTTAACATTAAATTTCTTGACATCTGAATGTCTAAATTTATGTGCACTGGCAAATTGTATTTGTTTTCTTTATTTTCACACTCATAAAATAGATTATAAAGTTAGCCAAAACTGTTTCGTTTCAGCCTCCATCCTGCCAGGACAGATATGATCTCTTGTACTCTCCAGTTTTATATATTTACCTATTTATTGGCATGTCACCAGATTTGATACATCTTTATTATTAACTAGAATATGTGTCATAGTGATGGTTACAGAAAATAAAATGGAAATAAGGTGGTCACTGAGCTCTATAGTGACAGTTACAAGGAATATGAAAGCTACACTTCTGCAAGTATTTCTTGAGAAAATAATTGTGTGCATGTATGTAAACATGTATATATTCCTTTATTCAGGCATTTTCCTATTAAAAAGTGTAATTCTAGAGATTTAAATGTACCTAATTTGTCTTCCTGTGTTTCTTAAATTCATTTATTTAACACAGATACTTGAAATTTCAGGAAGTTCCCTAATGTATCAAATATTAAGCTACATTATTAGCCTTTCCTTTAAGGAAGATTACCATGTTCTGAGACACATTTTTGTATCTTTGTAATTAATAATAAATTTTATATCAGTCTCTTCTAGAATACTGTGTCACTTTTTTCATTAGCACATATAAATCACTTACAAAACAAGCACCTAATTTTTAAAGTTTAAAAGTGAATTTGGGAGGACTCTTTACCCCCCTCAGTGTCTATACTGAGAGCTTTGTACTTCTCTTTAATAAATCCTATTTATTTGGGAAAAGAAAAAGTGTATTTGTAGTAATAGTTCTTAAATTTTGTGTGAAGATGAGACGCTGTTGACTAAAGGTGAATTTTTATATTTTACAATGAAAAATGTTGATTTATTAGCCTGTATGGTTTGATAGAAAACTAAATTTGTAAGATACAAAGCAAATGTTTTTGGTTTGGTTTTTTTGGGGGGAATGGGCTATACTGTGTGACTTTTGGTAAATCTTGGTTCCCTGACCAGGGATTGAACCAGTGCCCTTGGCAGTGAAAGTGAGGAGTCCTAACCACTGGAACACCAGGGAATTCCCAATAGCATTATTTTTATTTTAATCTAATTGTAGGTCTTTGTATGACTTTATAATCTTGAGCAAAGATTATTATGATGTCATTATAAACTAATGATGCTCCAAATTCACCAAACACATTTGGTGTGCTCTGCAAATTCACCCAGCATCTGTTTCAGTTCAGATATGAACTATTAATTTCATACAAGTCAAAATGCTCCATCCCAGCTTTACAGAGCAGAGGAAGACAGAACCAGCTTTCTGGAGCCTATTATGTGTCCCACTGCTAGGAGGCCTACGGTCTGTCGTCTTCCTAACAGCTCTGCGTATTGAGTACCTACCCCGTCCCAGTCATCGTGCGAGGCACTCTGCATGTGTTATTGCAGATTCTCACCACACTTTGCTAGCTATGAGACCCCTCTTTACAAATGAGGAGACAGATCAAGATTCCAAATCTTACAATCTCGCTGCTGAGTCTGTCCAACTCCAGAGGCCGCTCACCTCCCATTGTACCTGCTGCTGTTCAACCAAGGAGGAAAAAAAGAAATCAGCTCTCAGTAGCACTATCTTGAGAATTCAAAAAGCTGTAATTCAGCCAAATGTGTCCACTACTATGTTGCCATTAAACTAGATTAGATATAAGTCCCTCAAAAGTTTTAACTGTGACCTAAAATTATGTGGGCCTTGGGTATAAGAAGGAATCAGTAGATGTTTAGGAAGTCTGAGAAAGCAATGGAAGAGAAAAAAACTTTAGACTGAAATCTTTTAATCCAGGCTTTGCCACTAACTCTGTGTGTTTTGGGGCACTTTGGGGGCTCAGTTTTTTAATTTGTGAAATGAGTGAATTGTAGCAAATAATTTCTAAAATCTCTTCTGGCTTTACAGTGTACAGTGTCAGTCACTCAGTCATGTCCAACTTTTATGAACCCATGGACCATAATCCATCAGGCTCCTCTATCCATGGAATCCTCCAGGCAAGAATACTGGAGTGGGTCACACCATTTCCTTCTCCAGGGGATCTTCTCAACCCAGGGGTCGAACCTGGGTCTCCTACATTGCAGGCAGATTCTTTACTGTCTGAGCCAGCTGGGAAGCCCCTTCTGGCTTTAAGTGGTTTTAAATTCTAAAAATCAATAAAATTTCCAGGTCTCTTAGTATGGTTCAAAAATCCTTTAGCAAAGTTTTTGGAAGGCTGATTGGATCCAAAAATCATTCCCTTGACTCATGTTGCTTTGGCTTGAAGACTGAGACAATGTTTAACACAGGGCAGCATCTAGCTGCTGCTTGTTCAGTCGCTAAGTCGTGTGCAACTCTTAGCAATTCAATGGACTGTAGCAGGCCAGGCTTCTGTGTCCTCCACTGTCTCCTAGAGATGTCCATAGAGTCAGTGATGGTATCTAACCATCTCATCCTCTGTCACCCCGTTCTCTTCCTGCCCTCAATCTTTCCCAGCATCAGGGTCTTTTCCATTGAGTTGGTTCTTCTCATCAGGTGGCCAAAGTATTGGAGCTTCAGCTTCAGCCACAGTCCTTCCAGTGGATGTTCAGTGTTGATTTCCTTTAGGATTGACTGATTTGATTTCCTTGCAGTCCCAGGGACTCTCAACAGTCTTCTCCAGCACCACAATTTGAAAGCATCTAGCTTAGTACCTTGTTTATGTGATAGGAATAGGAATATTAGTAAATATTTAAATTACTGGGTGAATCTTTAGAGCTGCTGATAGACTCCAACTCTTCTGTTTATCTTAGGCAAGTAGCTTAAACAAGATGTTATATAATAATTCAGTTCAGTTCAGTCGCTCAGTCATGTCCAACTCTTTGAGACCCCATGAGTCACAGCACGCCAGGCCTCCCTGTCCATCACCAACTCCCGGAGTTCACTCAAACTCATGTCCATCGAGTCGGTATGCCATCCAGCCATCGCATTCTCTGTCGTCCCCTTCTCCTCCCACCCCCAATCCTTCCCAGCATCAGAGTCTTTTCCAGTGAGTCAACTTGTCGCATGAGGTGGTCAACTCTTAATTCAGTGAAGTAATTTCTAGGCTATTCCTATATTGTATTGAGTTTCTATTTTAGTGAAGACCAATATAAGTTCATAATATACTGTTTTTATAAGCTGACAAGTGAAACAAGCTTACTAGCAGTTTCTTAATGATCTAATACTTCTAAGAATAAAGTTAGCCCTTTCTGAGATATCTTCATTATTTAATACTCTTAAGTTATATCTACTCTACTAGAATAGATACATTAATAAATGATAACCTAGAATGAAATAGATGAAAGTAAGCCTTCTCCTTTCACCTTTGAGAATCTCTTTCAGCAAATATAATTTGTTGCAAAAATTTCCCCTAAAAAACAAAACTTAAGCTTTTGCACCACTGCTTGATTTCCTTTCTAGCTGTGGCTATTCTTACTGTCACACCCACAATAACATTTTAACAATCTAACTTCTTTACCAAGATAAAAAGAAAAACTTTGGCCACCTTCCCCACCACTAATCAACACTGCATAAAACTATTGAGAAAAATCTTAAAATATATTTTGGAACCAAATATATATGATGGGGCGAGATGGGGGTATTGAGGCTTTGAATTAATTTTTTTACTGTCCCATTTCAGCTTGTCATTTCTTTGCAACTATATGACTGTTCCTTTTTTAAGCCTCCATAAAAATAATATTCCAAGCATATTAAATATTTATTTGCATTAAGTAGAACTAAGTTAATGTTACCAAAATAACTCTAGCAGATTAGCTGAGTGAACCACGCAAATGCAATTTAAGAAAGATAATTCATAAAAAACATATCAAAGAAATACAATTATTTTGGAAAAAACTTGCTGATTTTAAACTGCATATTTTTTTTAATTTTTCAGTCTGCATATTTGGTTTTTTATTCTTTATTTTTTCTGAATTTTAAATAATCTATTTACATTATTTTTCTTTCCCAAACTAAGTGACAAACTTCCTGAAAGCAGAAACTGTTGATCAAACTAATACATATCAACACAGTAAATGTTGCTGAATGAAGCTGGTTTTGATTTTTAGTAGGAAGCTATAGACAATTTCCACTTTAAAACAATGCTTTCCTAGGAAACAAGCTGAAAGTTAAATGTGCTAAAGTTGAACAACTGACTGTTCCTGTTATAAATGGAATTCCTTTTTTCAGTGTAATCACAATGTATATCTGTTTGGACACAAGCTTTGACAATATATTTTACATTTGTTAATTTTTTTTCATCATAGTTTAGCACAGCACACAGGCATAAGTTAATCTTCTGATTGAAACTTAATTGAAGCCTGACGTGTTTTATTTTTTAATTAAGTAAATTTGACATATAACATTGTGTAAATTTAAAGCGCACAGCATGATACTTTAATACATTTATATATTCAGTCACCAGAAGGGAGGATATCCTGCCATTTATGACAACATGGATGAATTTTGAGCCTGTGTGTTTTAATTTTCAGTTTTGTATTGTTCATTATACTTACCCATCTTATTACCATAATCAGCATTTTAATTTTCCCCTTTTCCTCTTAACTTTATTAACTAATAGCACAATGCAACAAAACTTCAAATATTCAAAATACAATAAAATAACTCAGCTTCCCCAAAACCACTACGTAACACATATACACAACAACAACAACAAAAATAACAACTTGAAGTTTTTCCAGGCAGCTGTGTGGCTCAAAATGGTCATCAGCTAATGTGTCCAAGTTAAACCAAAACAGTTTAGAGACATCAATTTTCAATGGATGGTGGGGAAGGATGATGGCATTGAAAAATCCAAAAGGTGAGAATGACTTGTATTTGGAATCATGGAATTTTAGAACCTTGGAGATAATTGTTTGTCGTTTTGTTTTTACACATCCTTCATCTCTATTATTTAACTACTAAACTGAGTTGAAGCCACAGCTAAAGCTGTGCTCATCTTTATGTCCCTCAGACTTCACATGCCTAACAACATACTAGGAACTTAGAGATCACTGCTGCTGTTGCTGCTGCTAAGTCGCATCAGTCGTGTCCGACTCTGTGCGACCCCATAGATGGCAGCCCACCAGGCTCCGCCATCCCTGGGATTCTCCAGGCAAGAACACTGGAGTGGGTTGCCATTTCCTTCTCCAGTGCATGAAAGTGAAAAGTGAAAGGGAAGTCTCTCAGTTGTGTCCGACTCTTTGTGACTTCATGGACTGCAGCCTACCAGGCTCCTCCGTCCATGGGATTTTCCAGGCAAGAGTACTGGAGTGGGTCACCATTGCCTTCTCCAGAGATCACTAATTAAATGGAATTAGTTCAATACCCCAAAAATGTTTTCATGAAAGTAATTTGACAATAAAGTCCCTTCATTCTCGCACTTGTTATACCTACAGACAAACTTGTATTTCAGAGGTCACGTTGTCTTGATCCCCCCAATTTATTTATTTTTAATTAATTTCTACTGAAGTATAGTATTGTTGTGATAGTTTCAACTGTACAGCAAAATGCATCAGCCACTTTCCTTTTTTATATATGCCCCCTCCCGTTTGGACTTCCTTCTCATACAGGTCACCACAGTGTAGAAAGTAGAGTTCCTTGTGCTGTACAGTATGTTCTCATTAGTTACCTATTTTATACACAGTGTCAGCAGTATATGACCTCTCAAATTTACTACAGCTCATCTGCAAGAGGGGCTTCCCTGGTGGCTCAGACAGTAAAGAATCTGCCTACAATGCAGGAGACCTGGGGTCTATCCCTGGGTCGGGAAGATCCCCCAGAGAAGGGAATGGATACCCACTCCATTATTCTTTTCTGGAGAATTCCATGGACAGAGGAGCATGGCCAGCTATAGTCCATACGATCACAGAGTCAAACATGAATGAACGACAGACACACACACACACACACACACACACGTACGTACGTACAGGTGTCTTCCTCCTCCCTTCTCCAGCAACTGAAAAAACATAATTGTCCCTCATTGAGCTCATTTTGTCTCTATACTGAGGGCTGAAGGTGCAAAAAGAACTGGAAAATGCCATTTGCAATAACATGAAATTTCTTTAATGTTTTCCTTCCTATACATTAGCAATACACAATGCATCTTTTACCAAATGCTTTCCAGAGTAGTAACTTTATAGTTAAAAATGACACCTAAAATTTAAGTTGTATCTTAAATGTTAAGTTTTTAATCAATTTAATTATTCTGGTACTATATTTTCTTACAGTGTCAGAAGTCTGAAGCTATCATAGAACAATTGAAGGCTTTTCAAATAATTACTCATCTAAAACATCTACAGGAGGAAATTTATGAAGTGAAAACCTGGTCCAGCAGGATAAGTGAAAAGCAGGATATACTGAACAACAACCTGACAACTGTTTCTCAAGATGTTGCAAAAGTAGACCAAAGTACAACTTCCATGGCAAAAGATGTTGGTCTCAAGATTACAACGATAAAAACAGACATACGACGTATGTCAGGTTTAGTAACTGATGTAACGTCATTGACAGTTTCTGTACAAGAACTGGAAAATAAAATAGAAAAAGTAGAAAAAAATACAGTCAAAAACATAGGTGACCTTCTTTCAAGTAGCATTGACCGAACAGCAATGCTCCGAAAGACAGCGTCTGAAAATTCACAAAGAATTAATTCTGTTAAGAAGATACTTTCTGAGCTACAGGGTGATTTCAACAAACACACAGATAGGCTTTTAAGCTTAGAAAGTGACAGAGCCAAAGTCCTGAAGACAGTGACTTTTGCAAATGATCTAAAACCAAAGGTGTATAATCTAAAGAAGGATTTTTCCCGCTTGGAACCACTGGTAAATGATTTAACACTACGCATTGGGAGACTGGTTACTGACTTATTACAGAGAGAGAAAGAAATTGCCTTCTTAAAAGAGAAAATATCTAACTTAACAATAGTCCGAGCTGAGATTAAAGATATGAAAGATGAGATAAAACACATTTCTGATATGGATTAGACTGAAATTATTTAGATTAGACTGAAATAACTCTTTTTAGTAGGACCTCTGTCATGTTATAAAAAGACTGACAGCCAGAAATAATGAAATTTTGGAGTAAATATTTTGTAGTAGGTTCTATTTTGTACAGTAAAAATAAAAATTTGTGATGGACTAAGCACTTGATTTCCCAAAATAAATGTGCTAAAACATGTTTAGAACTTTATACAAAATGTGCTTGCAACTTTATATAGCAAAGACCTTATGCATTCCCCTTACATACACACTCAATGCATTTACATGCATGCATGCATGTGTACTAAGTCGCTTCAGTCCTGTCCGAGTCTTTGCGACCCTATGGACTATAGCCCTCCAGGCTCCTCTGTCCGTGGGATTTTCCAGGCAAGAATACTAGAGCAGGTTGCCAAGCCTTCCTCCAGGGGATCTTCCTGACCCAGGGATCGAACCCAAGTGTCTTACATCTCCTGCATTGGTAGGCAGGTTCTTTACCTCTAGCACCATCTGGGAAGCCCATGTACATGTGTACACACACACAAATGTACACACACTCATAGTCTGCCAGTCTAGCACTGGGAAATCAAGATGAGTCTTGATCTCACTGACTGCCAAGGGAGCATGGTTATGTGAAGTGGGACCTTATCTGGAGAACTGTCCGTCAGGATCAGGGCTGTAACATGCATTATCCATTTAGAGTCAGCGAAACCATCAATAGAAAAGTCACAACAACCAGGGAGCTGCAGGAAAAGAATCATGTAAGCCCTCCTGGGTCCTTCATGGCTTTAGGAAATAGGGAAAGGGCACCTAAAATGAGGTAGGGAAATGGCAACTAGAGTAGGGTTTGGGAGGTGGGGGCAGCATACATTTCAGAGGGCTTGCCAAGTCTCTTACAGAAGCTGCCCCAAAGCAGCACAGCTCATGTGTGGTGTTGATGTGACCAGAGGTGGCCAAAGCAAAGAAGGAAGTGCTAACATTTAAAATAGCATTACAGGTGACTTCTCTGGTGGTCCAGTGGTTAAGACCTCCCCTTACAATGCAGGGGGGTGAGTGTTCAATCTCTGGTCCAGGAGCTAAGATCCCACAGGCTTCCTGGCCTTCCTGGCCGAAATACCAAAACATGAAACAGAAGCAAAATATTGTAACAGATTCAATAAAGACTTTAATAACGGTCCACATTAAAAAATAATTAAAACAGCTTTACATTAGCATGAGAAAACCCAATCTCATCTATAGGGGCAGAAAATAAATCAGCAGTTGCCTGGGAAATATGGCTTTTTAGAAAAGCAAATTTTGAGGGGTGAAGGATATTTATTATAATATCTTGATTCCAATGATGGTTTCATAGGTATATACTGTGTCAAACTCATAAAATTGTACTATTTAATATGTGCAGTTTATTGTATATTAGTTATTCCTCCATGAAGTTGTAAAAAAAAGAAGTACAATACAGGTAATTCCCTGGCGGTCCAATAGTTAGGACTCCATACTGTCACTTCCAATGGCTGGATTCAATTCCTGGTCAGGAAACTAAGATTCCACAAATCCCATGGCACAGCCAAAGAAAAAAATTACAATAATCTTAAAAACAAAATTCACTCACAAACATTAGCTTCAGTTTCAAATGCCTAGCATGAACAGTATCCAGATGTATACAGCTAATTACCTCAAAAAGATGTTCATGGATTTTTTTCTTCCAGTTTTACTGACATATATTCAACATATAGTACTGTATGTTAAGGTGTACAGCATGATTTGACTTACATCATGAAGTGATTGCCACACTTTTTAGTGAACCTAATTACTTCATGTGAACATCAAATTAAAGAAATAGAAAAACACGTTTTTCCTTGTGCTGAGTACTCAGGATTTACTCTTAACTTTCATGTGTAACATACACCAATGTGAATTGTATTTACCATGTACATTATATCCCTAATGTAAGTGTGTACCTTTTGAATACCTCAATCCAATCCCCTTTTCCTACCCCCCACCCCCCCATACCAACAAATCTGCTGTTTTTGAAGTAGAATGAACCTGCAACACTACATAAGTTCCAGGTCCACAAGTGATTTTTCTATATATTTCAAAATGCTCACCGTAAGTCTAGTTCCTTCTATCAGCAAATAGATTACATATTTATTAACTATATTCCCCTCCCTACATTTCATACCCATGACTCATTTTGTAACTGGAAGTTTGCACCTCTTATTCAATCTCCCTCTTAGTACTCTCCACTTCCTGCCAACTCCATTTGTTTAGTCGCTAAGTTGTGTCCAACTGTTTTGTGACCCCAAGGACTGTAACCTGCCAGGTTCCTTTGTCCATGGAATTTCCCAGACAAGAATACTGGAGTGGGTTGCCATTTCCTTCTCCAGAGGATCTTCCCAACCCAGAGGTTGAATTCATGTCTCCTGCATTGGCAGGCAGGTTTTTTACCACTAGCGCCACCTGGGAAGCCCTTCAGTATAGCCAACCTGACTGTTGCATGCATGGGACTTTTGAAAACCTTAGTTGCTTTCTAGGAAATTCAAGTCACCAAAGATACATGAACCATATCAATGGTGAGATCAACATCTATGACTTGTGAGGCTGTGAAGTCAGGGCTGCCATGCAAAAGAGAAAATGATTCAACAGATAATACCTGAGGTAAGAGCTGTAAGGAGTAGCTAGCTATTAAGATATCTCGTTTGATATATCAGGAGAGGCACTAGATTCATTGAAGCTTGAAATCAGTTTCTTATCCATGTTGTATCTGGGATTTTTAACAATTATTTTGTGAATAAAAACAATTACTTTGTGAATTATCTTACAAATAAATATTGTATAAAAATATTACATAATTTAAACTTTTTATTTTGTATTGGGGTATTAACAATGTTGTGGTAGTTTCAGGTGAATAGCAAAGGAACTCAGCCATATATATACATGTATCCATTCTCCCCCCAAACCCCCTCCCATCCAAGTTGGCCCATAACATTGAAGATTATATAATTTATGCTAAAGAAACAACATATAACTCTTAATTTAGCAGGAAGACTGACTGCCATGCACCAAACTTAATTATTGTGGTCACTCCCCCAAATGGTATCAAAACAGTTGATGAAACTTTCACAAGATACAGATTTGGCTAAACTTCAATTTCATTGTATGTATCACTGAAAGTCACTCAGTCATGTCTGACTCTTTGCGACCCCATGGACCACACAGTTCATGGAATTCTCCAGGCCAGAATACCGGAGTGGGTAGCCTTTCCCTTCTCCAGGGGATCTTCGCAATCCAGGGATCGAACCCAAGCCTTCTGCATTGCAGGCAGATTCTTTACCAGCTGAGCCACAAGTATAATTCAGCAAAAATCAAACTTTATTTTAATCCAATTAAACTAGTAATCATATATACTCATTCCACTGGGTTCTACTTTGTGGAACTGAAGTTTTATTAAAGGTTGGGGGCGGGAGGAGAAGGGGTCGACAGAGAATGAGATGGCTGGCATCACCGACTCTGGACATGAGTTTGAATGAACTCCGGGAGTTGGTGATGGACAGGGAGGCCTGGCGTGCTGTGATTCATGGGGTCGTGGAGAGTCGGACACGACTGAGCGACTGAACTGAACTGAAATGTGAGAAAACAATGTTATTAAAATTTCCTTATTAGGATATTTTCAGCATGAATCAATTTTAAAATATAAAATGGAAATTCACATTTTAAGTGGTCATTTTAATTGAATTTTGATGAAATGATTTTACCTTAGTAATAGCTTTGAAGTATCTCTGAACTATAAATAGCAAGCAATTCTTGACAGCTTGAACACAGCATACTTTGTCAATATCCACAAATAAAACCCATTGCCTCTCTTGAAAATAAAAACTTGAATCCCACAAGGCTGGCAGTGGAAATCCATCTCATGGTGAAGTTTGGCTGAACCACATACCCTAAATCCACAGTCCACCTTTGGCTGGCCATACACACACACACACAATATTCACACATATCCAATCCCACAGGCTCTTACAATGTAACTGACCCTCCTCCTAGAAAGAGGTGGAGTCAGTGATCCTTTACTTTGAAGCTGGGACTTGACTTCAGGTGATCAAGAGTATAGTGATCACCTTGACCACCTGCTAACCAAGGTGATCCCTTTCAAGGCTGTCCTAAAAAAGACCCAGCTTCACAGAGTAATAAGTCCAGTTGCCCTGAAGACACTATACTGTAGATTTCAAAGAAAGGCTCAGCCACTAATAGGGAGAGATACTCAAAGAATCTCTCCTAGCCTGGATGTGAAAAATCCTTTGGAGAGGACCCCAGAGCTACCGTCTCACGTAACTTCAGGAGAAACCCAGAAGCAGAAGGGTCCAACGGATGCTCCTGAATTCCTGACCCACAAAAAGCTTGAGATCATCTTGTCTCTTGCCAATATATTTCAGATGATTTGTCACCCAACAGTAACTAACGTACACTGGTGACACCAACGGTCAGTTATCATTGCTTGAGCTCAGACTGCAGCTCTACCTTTTGACAGTTTTGGCCAAATTTATAAGCATAACCCTTCCCTTTCCTCTGCAACACAGGTAAAACAAAGATCGGAACCTTAAACCAGGTGATGATTGAATATACAGAAGTTTAACATTCAGTGAGACACACTTGTTTTCTAAACTTAATTCACTGATCCTTATTATAAACATGGGTTTGAAATGAGAACACTTCTCTTGCTGTTTAGACTGCTTCGAAGTTTTTTCCTGAGGTCCCATCCGCATAATTTACACAGGGGCTGCAAACTCATATCACTATACCCAAAGGCCTCAAGGTAAAATATAATCAGACTTGAAAACAAACTTTATTGTAGACTGGGCTTTACAATTCCTAGCCAAATACAAGGGGAAACTTGGTAGTTTTTAGAAAAATCAGTTTGGGTTTAAATCAAATTTCAGATGTGTGAATATATAAAGTGCTGCTTTCTCAAGAGCATTCACCTACTCCAGTTGTCAAGTAAGTACCTTTATGAAAAAATAAACTGAAAATAGTTTAAGGTAAACTTTCTATAACTTAGAAAGTCAGATTTGTGCAAGGACTATTAAGTTACCTGAAATACTTTCTAGATTATCAACAGCTTTGGTATTTTAAAAACTATCATTCTAAGAATTAGCCTAATTTAAATTCTTCTACAAATAAATAAGGATTAGTAAACTGTTTAGGATTTTTAAAAGCATACTGCTGCAAAAATCTGATTATATACTGAAATGTGTTTGTCAAAATATAACTACCAACGAGTATTTATCCATATTCAAATTGAACAGTTGAAATCAAGTTTTTAAAAATTCAGGGCATGGTTCCTAAAAATTTAAGAACTCTCTCGAGTTACCAAACTTGAGACACATGACGACTTACAAATAGGGATCACAGTATTCAACCAACAGTAAACTATTTTCCTTGAGGTTTTAATGTATGCATAATTCTTTCCACCTTAGAATTAATTCTTTAGCTTTAAAAATAATTATCAAGTCACAGACAAATCATGTACAGTTGGGTTTATTTCCACATTAAGTTTGAAACTCTTGCTTTTGACAAGAGTACTACAGTAATTATATTAGGAATAGACAACTTCCTACACTGTCAAATATATAAAAGTTCCTTCTGCATTTTCCTCAAACACTGATCAACACGCAGATTCAGTCCATATTTGCTTTATCTACTGAGTGTACCCAAGCTTCTTCTTCAGAGATTCTGGCATCTCAGGTGGAGGAGGGCGAGGGAGCCTAAAGTAGACCTTCACAGAATCATAGATAAACCACTGTAGTGCAGTGAGAGTGCCGATCATGATGATACGGGCAAAGAGTCCCTTCCAGACACCTGGATAAAATATGAAATGTAAGTGAAAAATATACTTCCAAGTGTTACTCTTTCTTTAGAGGGGAGGAAACAAATCCTACCTCTAAATCCGAGCCTCTTGAGGACCTGAGAGGCACTGCTACCCTTCTCTTTATTCAACACAGACACCACGGAATCGGCAGGGTGAGAAACAATGGCACAGAAGACTCCAGCTGAAAAAAGTCAAGAGAAACGATCCATTATGGAGTAAATTAAAAAAACTTTTTTCACATGATACAACCTTTTCATGAGTAGGAAAATTTTATTCTTTAAAAAACCGTATTTTAGAGTGAGAATGACAAATTAATTATAAAGCAGTCTACCCTATGTAAAACAGAACCACCCTGCAAGTTACATTCAGATTTTAACCAACACTTTCTCTTGTATTAAAAATTTGTTCTTGGAAAAACTAACAAAAAAAGGTGTAGCAGTGAAGTCAATACATACCCAAGTTTAATTTTAACATGCAAACCACAAAACAATTATTTTAGGAACTAATCAGCAAGTATTTGAGTATATCAAATGCAATGGAAAGATAAAACTTCTTTGGAATATTTTTCCCTCACAAAAGTCAAGAATGGAACTGATTCTTTGTTCGTAATTTCACAAACATGTTTTAAGTAGTTCATACCTATGTAACCTGCCACAAATGTGACAACCAGCTGCTCTGGCTTTGAACATTCACTGCGGGGCTTGGGAACCACAAACTTGTACAATGCTTCTACAGTACGTTCAAAGCAGGCAAACTTCATCATGGTGTATGGTATCTGTCTCATCCAGAGAGGAGCAACCCCCTTGTAGAACCTAGGAAATCAGAAGACTTATTTCACTCAGTTGCACATATTCATCTAGCAGAGTTTTTCATTACCAACAGAAGTGTCCGCACACCAGTCGAGTCCTGATAGTAAAAAATGACAGCACAACTGCATGTCATTTCTATCAGAACCTAAGACTAACATGCAGGTATATTTATCTTACATGCCAATGACTCAAGCACCTTTGACTAAACAACCAAAAAAGTTGCTGGATGTTTCTTTGACTGGAACTACAAGAAACCAGAAGTTTACAAGTAGAACTCAGTCCAAGATGCATCCACAAAGGTGGATCTAAGGAAGCATGTGTGGCCTGACCATATGCCAAGTCTTAACGGTGAACATAGATGACAGGAATTCTAACAAGGGTACTTTCCAACCCCCAAGTTGAGAGTTAATGTGCTAACAAATACAGTTTTCTCAAATGAGTATTTTATACTACATTAGGCAAATGTTTACTTACGCCTTTAAGCCTTCTTCCTTATACATTTTGGGAGCTGCATCCCTCAGAGTGTTAGCATAACCTGGTTGCGTTTGAATTCGAACCTTAGCAGCTTCCATAGGAGCGAGAGCAATGTCAGCAAAGAATTCAGCACTGGCAGAGGCAGCCAAATACAGTGAGGTGCGCCACAGATAGGCATTCTCCTAAATGAAGAAACACAAGGAGGAACATGAATTGCTGTTGCACTGGCTGTTCTCAGTAAGACACAGTTATATAAAATGGTTAAATTTCAGATATTTTAAGTGTCTCTATCACACAGTCCACAGATAACACACAACACTGAATACTTCTCAGTATTCAGTGTTTACTACGGACTGCAAGGAGATCCAACCAGTCCATCCTAAGGGAAATCAATCCTGAATATTCATTGGAAGGACTAATGCTGAAGCTGAAACTCTTAATACTTTGGCCACCTGATGCAAAGAACTAATCTGAAAAGACCCTGATGCTGGGAAAGATTGAAGATGGGAGGAGAAAGCGACGATAGAGGATGAGATGGTTGGATGGCATCACCAACTCGATGGACTTGAGTTTGAGCAAGCTCCGGGAGTTGGTGATGGACAGCGAAACCTGGCGTCCGAGGCGGCAAAGGGTTGGACACGACTGAGCAACTGAACTGAACGGAACATCAACCATAATAGTACACTGTGAATATTTTTAAACTCAAATCCAACTTCCTTGGAAAGCAGCACAGCATTAAAAAAAAAAGGGCACTGAAATCTAATGCAATGCAGTTTATCTTATCCTGTCTCTATTAAAATAGCCTTATGATTTGAAACACGTTCACTCTTTCTGATACTGTTTCCTCAGCTCTAAAACAAGGTGGATAAAACAAAGAAGATGCTCTTTGGTTTTACCCTTTAAGTTAAAAGCTTAGGACTTTCTATTTCAAAGTTAAATTACATACCTCTCCAAGCATGTTGCTGTACAAAACTTTGAAGACTTCATAAAAGCCAAACTTGCAGAGTCCCTGCATGGAGTAGCCAATGAAAGTTGGAGCCCATCCTTTGGCCAAACCACGAACACCATCCTCTTTGAGTGTAACTGAAAATCCATTAAATATGCCCTTGTACTTTTGTGGATCCACCTTTACATAAAACGAGAAGAAGAAAATTAAATGTACCAAAGGGATAACACTTCTCATAGGTAATTTTGTTACTAGTTTTTTCTTTTGTTTCTTATATAATCTTTAGTAACTATACAAAGTTAGGTAAATACAAGTTCATTCCATGTTATCCACTTAATGTCTATAATTACCTTTGTAAATGTACTTTTTGTACATTAAAGTCTAGCTTTCTTTCAGTGAGACTTAAGTCTTAATACGTTATTAAGAGGATAAAATTCCTACAAATATACATAATAAAACTGACACTTTAAGAGACTTTTCCACCACCCAACTCTTCTAACCACTTAAAAATTAGTCTTAAAGCTACTTTATAAACACTATATTATGTCTACATCCCTGAAATATGCTACTTCATTAAGTAAACTAGTTTTGTGAACTTAAGACAATCAAATTAAATACAAATTAAAAAGGTACATCAACATAATTCTCTTTTGACTTAAATTCACTTTGAGACATGCATAAAACACTTTAGCAAAGAGATATTTAATATTCACTCTATTAACTAACAGGGGCAAAAATCTTATCTATTTCTGCCAGTACTATAAGGGCTGATATACATACATCACCTTCCTCTCCCTGCTAATATTTCACCTTCCTTTCTTTTAGGTAAGTAGACTTCTAATCCTGTTTGGGACAAATAAATTTTTGATGTTTGATTATTTTTGTTTCAATAGTCCTAATTAAGACATTTTAATTGTAAAAGAAAATCTTTTATGTAAGTATGCAAGAAGCTTTGCCCACAAATTTTAAATACTCATACACTTTTTTTTAATCTACAGTGTTCTCTGCCTTGATCTTATCAATAAATAAAAGATATAAAGTCACATCATACAATACACAAAGAATGACAGCCTGCTCTGACACGTAACTGCTTATAAAATGCTATTTGGACGTAACTTCTTGTAAAATGCTATTTGGAGCATAAAAAAATTAGCAGGCCTTGAATAACTCTAGGAAGAATTAAGCCCAGCAGCAAAAAAGAAAAAAAAAAAAACAAACCTACAGCTTTATCTTAAAAGAGGTATTTCTTGGATTTAAAACACTAAAGTAAAAATCTTACTGAGTAAAACATTTGAGTTTGGTTTCCTACTAAAATTTCTGGCAGTTGTAATGTCTTCAAATTCTTCTCACTTGTGAAGTCCTTTAATACTATTTGGAATTAAGTCATACACAAAATAGATGTTCAATGTTGTCATCTCAATACAAACCTGCATACGGCATTTCACTAAATCCAGAGGAACAACAGCAGTGTGCGTCAGACCACAACTTAAGACCCCACCAAAGCCACACAGTGCATAAAACTTCGCCGAGCCATATTCACAACTGTATTCTGTAATAAGACAAGACACACCATGCATTTTAATATAATACTCATGTTACTGGTTATCAACTTACCTCCTGGACAGTTAGGTTTCCACACAGCTTGTTAGTAGATAACAGCCATGCTTCAACAATGTTTTATTTAGTCCAACATGCAAAAACAAACCTGCATCCTGCATTTAACCAGATCTAGAGGAACCAATGCTGTATGTGTTGTGCCACAGCTAATAATTCCTCCAAGTCCACAAAGGATAAAGAATCTGCCAGATCCATAGTCACAGCTATACTGCTCTGTTTGATTGAAAAAAAAAATCAAATAAGTATTTCTTCAGAGACGAAGGCCATGGGAATGCAAGAGAAACTACATTTCCTTGTGAAAAAGTACAATCACAACTTAACAGCTCTGGCCACGGTTTACAAGTAAACAAAGATGATTTTCCACCTAGCATGAACACAAAATCCACTGCCAAAATCAAAACAATCATTTAAAGATTATGAAGGTTCTTATCTGTGAAATACTATCCCTCTCTCATTATGCCATATTAATTTTAAAGAAAATTTTCTACATCATTAATAGCTCTTCCAATTAAAACTAAACTTCAGATTATTAATGGCTGATAAGAACACATATCTGAGGTACAAATCAAAATCAAATCGTGTAAAAGCTTGCAAACCTCTTACCCCAACCACTAAGCAATACTATTCCCACTTACGGATTCCTATAGTGTGAAACTAGATATGCAAATTTCTGCAGTCAAATACATTTACTACACAAATGACCACAGATTTAACTTTCTAAATTGAAGGACCGATTGATCATATAAAGGTTTTTTACCCACGCTAAAGACAGAACAGAAAGGCATACGTGATTTTTTAAACTCTTTATACAGTTCACAAGTGCAAGGTAGGTAACATTTTCAGTACTCTCCTGCAACTTTGTTTTCAAGCTTCTCTGTATATACACTCCACTGGGATTTAAAACACAAAGGATTAAAATAAAGTTGTATCTAAACATCAAGAAAACCGAAAGAGACGATCAAACGTATTCCTATCAACTACTATCTCCTTTCTATGGTCTCTCTGGGGCTATAGATCAGGAGCATTAAAAAAGACCGTTATCTTACATAGCTTGTGTCAACTAGAATTAGACCCCGGGAACACCTAAGGGAGGGAATATTTTTAAGAAAATTAAAGCAAAATCAAAGAACAGGTAATACAGTTAGAACTACTGCGGCCAGAAGTTAGGAAGAAGGCTTTACCCAAAACTTAGTCGGCTGACCGAGAGGGCTCACTGCGGAGAAGATAATGAACTAGTCACGGCCTCTATGCCTCTAGGCTATCGAGGACGTGGAGGTCACGGAGAGAACAGAGCCTAGGCCCTTCCACGCCCTTGAGGAAGGGCCAAGGATCCGACACCCGGCTGAGGGCGGAACGGGCTGGCATCGTCGAACAAAGCAACTGGGCGCCGTCCTGAAGGGCTGGAAGCGTCCTTCCCTGTCCTCCAGGCGGGTCCAGGCCACGAAAGCCGAGGGGACCACGAGTGTACCTCCCGACAGTATAGGGACAGGGTCTGACCTCACCTTCTACGGCGGCGGCTGCCAGGTTCCGGGAGCGTCGAGGTGGGCCCGGGGGCCCGGCGGGGTCGCTGCGGGGCCCGGCGAGACCATCGTGCACCAACTGCAGGTGGGGTGCGTTGAAGGGGTTCGCCCGCGCCAGGTGCGCCACGGACGAGTACATCTTCCTAGGAGAAGAGGAAGCGGTGTAAGAGGAAAGGCCAAGAGGGCTGGTAGGCCCGCCAAAGTCACCTGCACGCTGGGAACCCCTACACGGGCCTTGCCTCTTCCCGTCTCCGCGCCCTTGAAGAGGTCACAGAAGCCTCCCCAAAGGAGGATATCCACCGGGCCTACAACCAAAGGCTCCGCTCTCTGCACCCACTGCGGGGAAGGCCAAACCACACTCACTCCCTAAGATGGCGAACACTCAACCGGTCTCTCGGAAAGGCTGCGGCTCACAGAGGCCGAACGTCCTCCGGGCCTTCAGATCTGTGCCCTTCGCGCGTCGTCAGCGCGACGCACACAGCGCGTCACTACCGGCAGATAGCACCTATTGGCGGAGAAGAATGCCGAGGCCTTAACGTCATCGCGTTCTCCTAGCAACCCTATCCCCGCCCCACTCGCCCCAGCCCTTCCGGCCCGGCTTCTGCGCAGGAGGATTCATTCTGCGCTTGCGCGCATTCCGGGCCGGGTTTTTGAGCTGTGTGGGACCGTGGTTGTGACCTTCTCTTTTTGTCCCTTCACCTTCAAACGTCTCTGTTAGAATCCCGGCTGCCGTTCTTTTCATTTAAATGAGTCCCAATATAGTAGTCACTTAAAAAAAAAAATGCGGATACACGATGATATATTATTTCGGTGTTAGAATGTCACTACAGTATTTTGTGTCACAACTTCTGCCATTACAGTACTTTTTTTTTTAAGTTGCATCCATTGACATTACATATAGACATTAGGAGAATATTTTAAAAGGAAACGTGTAATAAGAATTCTTAAGACTGCTTGCTGCTTCATCACAATAGTTCATATACCATATAACAGCACTGGGGCTTCCCAGGTGGCAAGTAGTAAATGCTTGCCAATGAAGGAGACGTAAGAGACTCAGGTTCTATCCCTGGGTAAGGATGATCTTAAGACATGCCCTGGAGGAGGGCATGGCAATCCACTCCAGTATTCTTGCCTGGAGAATCCCATGGATAGAGAAGCCGCCTGGGCTATAGTCCGTAGGCTTGCAAAGGGTCCAACTCGACATAGCACGCAAGCACGCACATGATAGCATTAAATAAATTATTTTTAACAAGTGGGAGTTCAAGGGTGGACTAGAGTGAAAGTGACTGGCGGCAGATTTTGTAAGTCTAATAAATTTAGAAAATCTTCTTTAGCTTTAGTTAAACAAAGACATACTTTAATTAAGAAAAATTTAGTAGAGGTCAAACCCCTGTTAGAATTCTGGCTCTCGCGTTTCCCTCAGTTCAGTTCAGTCGCTCAGTCGTGTCCGACTCTCCGCGACCCCATGAATCACAGCACGCCAGGCCTCCCTGTCCATCACCAACTCCCGGAGTTCACTCAAACTCATGTCCACAGAGTCGGTGAAGCCATCCAACCATCTCATTCTCTGTCTTCCCTTTCTCCTCCCGCCCCCAGCCTTTCCCAGCATCAGAGTCTTTTCCCTAGCTATTGCTAAACTAACTTTGGGAATTTATTTCGTCTCTGTGCACCTGAATGTTAAATGGTAGAAGCAGATCTGGACTCATGGGCCTGGTACCTGTACAGTTATACAGGACCTTTGCTTGGTTTAATTTCTGTTGTCACCGTTTTGAAATTCTTAATGAACAAGAGACCCTGTGTTTTTCATTTTGCACTGGGTCCTGCAGATTATGTAACAGGTCCTGGATAGGAGTAATGCCTTTCTTGCAGAGTTTGTGAAAACTCAGTGAGATAATATCTTCTTTTTTTTTCATTTTTGTTTGATAATATCTTCCATTTTTGTTTGATTAAATGGACTTGAAAAATTAAGCTAAGTCATGTATACTAATGGTAGCAATATTGACTAAAACTCCATTCCTATATAAGCGTGCAAGATTTTTATAGAAAATTAGCATTACAATATTAGAAAATTATTCACTATTAGCATCCTAAGAAAAAAACTGGACAAAACTTTCAAAAGCAGATATCGGGGGCTTCATTCTTATCAATTTCCCATCCTTTGGCTAGAGTTCAATAATAATTTTGGTGAGATCAATATTTAGTGTTCACATTTTTATGACTATTATTTATAGTAAGCGATGGTGAATGGTATGATTATATTTCCAACATTGAATGATTTCTTATCCTCCATAGGTAATAATTGTCACTTTTGACATTTGTTTGGTGTTCTAATCACTCATTACTAATTCAAAATCTGCTATTAGCCTGCTAGAGGCTGCCATAACAAAGTACCTCAGACTGCATGGCTTAAGCAAAAGAAACGTCTGTTCTCATAATTCTCAGTGAAACAGTTTGTAAAAGTGAAGGTTTTTAGCCAAGGAACAGAGTGGGGATGAGTGGGGTGTTAGTGGATGAGAAGTTGCTAAGAGGTTAGAGTAATTCTTGCTAAATTGACTTAACCGGATTCTTGAAGAAGGCAGGCCAAAGTTACCAGATATCACTTGAGAGATGAGGAATTTGATTAGGTATTGAGGATAATCAGTTACCAAGTTTGGGAGATTCTAGCTAAACCGATTTGCAGAATTCTTGCTACACTTGGGCTCCTTATGATTATGCACAAGGAAGGGCTTAGTGGAAAAAGGGCTCAGAGTAGCGTAACTAAAGTTTGGTCAAGGAGAGAGTCTTCATCAGTGCCTTCCTGTAGTATACCAAGGCAGTCTGGCATTTTAATTTCATTTCATATAGGCCACCATTGGATTAAAATTTCAGCCAAACTGTTTAGAGACACTCTCAGCAGGTTGAGCTAAAACAATGGACTGGGACATGGTCTTTACTGTACTCATATCAATTAACTTGGCTTGGTCTACCATTATATTCCTTCCCTTTTATTTTAGTTACTGCTACTTAACAAATTTCCTCAAAATTTAGGGACATAAAACAACAAACACTATCAGCTCATGTTTTCTGAGGGCCAGGAATCTGGATATGGCTTAACCATGTGGCCTGACTCAGGGACTGTCATGGGGTTGTAGGCAAGCTTTTGACTGGGACTGTGGTCTCTGAAGACTTGATTGGGGCTGGAGGATCTGCTTCCAAGACCACAAATTTGACTGCTGGCAGGACACTTCAGTTCCTCATCACAGGGGCCTCTCCATAGCACTGCTCGTGACATGGCTTTCCCAGAGTGAGTAATTCAAAAAAGAAAGAGCAAAAGAAGCTGCAGTGTCCTTTATATCTAATCTCAGAAGCGACACAGCATCACTTCTGTATTTTATTGGTCACGCAGATGAAAATGATGTGGGAAGAGAGGTGGGGATCATTGGTTAACTACTTAGTTAACCTCTAGTAGTAACTACTACACATCCAACAAAGCATGCTTAGCCTCCATCCCCAGGCACGCTGCCCAGGTTTCTGTTAACATAAATCTTGCACTCTTTTTTGTCTTACCTTCTAGGATCTTCTGCATCAAGGTTTAGAAGCAGTGGGAGGTATCGCCAGTTGCTTTTGAGAAAACCTAACATACTCTACAGAAGGCAATGGCAACCCACTCCAGTACTCTTGCCTGGAAAATCCCATGGACGGAGGAGGCTGGTAGGCTGCAGTCCATGGGGTCGCAAAGAGTCGGACACAACTGAGCGACTTCACTTTCATTTTTCACTTTCACGCATTGGAGAAGGAAATGGCAACCCACTCCAGTGTTCTTGCCTGGAGAATCCCAGGGACGGGGGAGCCTGGTGGCCTGCTGCCTATGGGGTTGCACAGAGTCAGACATGACTGAAGTGACTTAGCAGCAGCAGCAACACACTCTACAAGGCAACTAGACCTTAGGGAAGGCTATTACAATTTTTTTCAGGTAAGGAGCAACTAGGCTGCATAAGTAAGGGAGGAAGGGCTATTTCTACTAGCAAAGGAAGCTCAACAGGATTTAGTCCTAGGTGTCTGCCACCGAGAACTTTGGGTCTCTGGATGGACGTGGGGCTCTGGGCCTTTGGGCCGCCAGCTGGTGCCCGATTCAGCCCTTGCTTCTGAAGCCGCCCGCCTGGGCCTGTGCGCCGGCTCCTATGTGGCGTGCCTGGCTGACCAAACTCGTGGTGCCACCTCCAGTCTCTGGGCGACCCAAGAGTGGCGGGGCAAGGTGGCGTTAGGTCTTCTACCCTGTGCGCTTCCCCGCTGCGGGCACCAGGTGATGGCTGGGACGACCCCCTGCCCCAGGATTTAGAAGCTTAACAGGATTCAGTATCTATCATCTGAATCTTCTTGTGTGTTCCCATTCACACTACTCAAAACAAAACAAAAACACCTTATTTTAACACGAGGCCCGCAACATCGGAAATTCAGTTGCATTGTAACTCAGGATTTGATTTTAGGTTTGGTTTGTCTTTTAGAGATTACAGGCTTCCCTTGTGGCTCAGCTGGTAAAGAATCTGCCTGCAATGCAGGAGACCTGGGTTCGATCTCTGGGTTGGGAAGATCCCCTGGAGAAGGGAATGGCTACCCACTCCAGTATTCTGGCCTGGAGAATTGCATGGACTCTATAGTCCGTGGATGTGAAAAGAGCTGGACACACTGAGCAACTTTCACTTTCACACTGCATATATGACTGCATATAGGAAGACAATCATATATGTTTTCTGGTCCTCTTTCTCATCTTGAACTGAGAGTTTAAAACCCTAAGTTCATCGTTTCCTTTCCCCTAGTTATCCAACATAGTTAGGAAAAGAAACAACCCCACTGTAGTCCTTATTTTGACTTAAATATTCTCTGGAAGCATATACTTGGTCACCCAGAGCTTTGCCTTATTTAACCATTTGGCTAATGATGTCCACAGATCATAATTTAAATTTTTTTTTTTTTGCTAATGTATACCATGAACAACAGTGTCACAATTATGACAACTGGTTACCAATGCCTTTAAATTCAATAAGAGCAGATAACTCAGAACAAATTCAGAGAAACCCATTCTTTTCTTTTCTTGGCTGTGCTATGGGGCTTGTGAGATCTTAGTTCCCCAACCAGAAATTGAACCCAGGACCACGGCAGTGAAAGTGATGAGTCCTAACCACTGGACCACCAGGAAATTCCCAAGAAACCCAATTAAGGTTTGATTCTCCTGGAATTGCTTCCAATCCTACTGTCTATATCGGAGTTTGATCAGGGAAGCATAGGCACTATGAGTCAAATGGAATACAAGATTTATTTGGGGGATTAGACCTTATGAAATTATGGGAGCTGGAGAAGAATTTGCCTCTATGTCTGAGGTTGGACCTGAAATTACTGTAAATTGGTAGGACTTACAGCCAGACAGGAAAGCTGGACTTGAAGTCAGAGTGAGCAGGGACAAACTAGAACCCACAAAGTCAAATGAGACCATAGTCTGTCTTATCACCTACAATGAGGGTTCCTACAGCAACCATGGTGCGGGTGTTCATGGGATCCACGGTGCAAGTGCTTGTGGGAGCCACAGTGCTGCTCTGCATCTGGCCCAGGACTCAAGAGAAACCAGGGAAGGTCCAGGAGTTCTGTGAAGGAGTTCCATACCTGGCTTCTGCCCCAATCTAAGGTGAGCAAGCTAATCGGCAACAATGAGCACATGTGGCCACAGCACCTCATGTCTTGCATTGACCTTCAGAGTGTGATGACTGCTGCTTCCCTCTGCCTTTGGAATCTTGAACAAATTTCCTGTGTGATCAGTCCTAACTCAGGCTCATATTGGGAGATAACAAAGTTAAACTTTGAGATACTAGAGAGAGAGAACGTTCAAGGAGAACTTTGCCACATTTGAGAAATTTAGAGCTAAAAGTCAAGTTTGCTTTTATAGATTTGATGATCATCTCTGTCATGGGGAATCACCAGAAAGGCCTTAAATAATTCCTAGCACAGTCATTAAATAAAAAGATATAAAAATTATGCAAGGAAGACAAAAGTCCATTTTCATATCCACCCTGAGGAAAAAAGGATGAGATCCACTTGTTTATTGTGTTTTTTTTATTAGAAATCTTGTTTTTTGGTAGGTTTTACTTTTTCTTATTTTTGTGTGACTTCATAAACAGAGTAGAGAGAAGTTTGTCTCTTTGTATCTGAAATAAGTTAAAATAGGCTTTACTTTTGAGGCTGTAGTTTCCATTCTGAGAAGTTTTAAAATCGCTTCTTTGAAACAGTATCCTTGGTTGAGCCTAAATTACCTTGGCTGTAAAACTAGCTGTGAGCTCTATCATAGTGCACCCCAAGAAAGCAGACCCAGCTCCGAAGACTAGGCCTAGACTCTTAAAAAAATTTTTTTTAATTTATTTTATTGTTTTGACTGTGCTGGGTCTTTGTTGCTGCAAAGGCTTTTCTCTAGTTGTGGAGAGCAGGAGCTACTCTCTAGCTGTGGTGCACAGGCTTCTCATTGCGGTGGCTTCTCCTGTTAAAAAGCATGGGCTTTAGGGTGTGCAGGTTTCCGTAGCTGCGGCGCGTGGACTCAGTAGTTGCGGCTCTCTGGCTCTGGAGCACAGGCTCAGTAGTTGTGGTGTGTGGGCTTAGTTGCTCGGTGGCATGTGGGACATCTTCCTGGACCAGGGATCCAATCTTTTTCCTGCATTGGCAGGTGGATTCTTTACCACTGAGCCACCAGGAAAGCACCCCCGCCCCAGGCTTAGACTCTTACAGTCACCCATGTTTGTGTGTGGAGCTGAACACAGTGAAAGTTATAGCTGTATATTCAGAGACGTTTTATTTTATAGGAAATAAAAGACAGGTGAATCCTTTTGCCCAGTCTTTATCACTTGATATCTTGAAATTTCCTTTTTTTCTGCAATTAAAAGCATAAAATATGCTTTGGTCCAGAGAGCAGAGGCATACCTAGATATGGCAGAACCTGAAACAGTCCACATGGAAGGTGCACACCCATGTGGCGCTGTAGTCACTCAATGGCTACAGTTCATCACCTGGACAGATTCTATGTGAAGCTTGGTTATCACAAATTCAGTTCAGTTCAGTCACTCAGTCGTGTCTGACTCTTTGCGACCCCATGAACTGCAGCATGCCAGGCTACCCTGTCCATTACCAACTCCCGGAGCTTGCTCAAACTCATGTCCATTGAGTCAGTGATGCCATCCAACCATCTTATAACCTGTCGTCCCCTTCTCCTCCTGCCTTCAATCTTGCCCAGTATCAGGGTCTTTTCTAAGTTGTCAGTTCTTTGCATCAGGTGGCCAAAGTATTGAAATTTCAGCTTCAGCATTAGTCTTTCCAATGAATATTCAAGATTGATTTCCTTTAGGATGGACTGATTGGACCTCCTTGCTGTCCAAGGGACTCTCAAGAGTCTTCTCTAACACCACAGTTCAAAAGCATCAATTCTTCGGCACTTAGCTTTCTTTAGAGTCCAACTCTCACATCCATACGTGACTACTGGAAAAACCATTGATTTGACTAGACAGACCTTTGTTGACAAAGTAATGTCTCTGCTTTTTAATATGCTATCTAGGTTGATCATATCACAAATTAGAGTTTCCCAAATCTTGTTTCTCATCAAAGCACCTGGGAGCTTTTAAAACATAGATGTTTTCAGGTCTCAAAAGATTCTACTTTAATAAGTCTGATGAAGAGTCCTGCTGCTGCTGTTAAGTTGCTTCAGTCATGTCTGACTCTTCGTGACCCCATGGACTGCAGCCTATCAGGCTCCTCCATCCATGGGATTTTCCAGGCAAGAGTACTGGAGTGGGTTGCCATTGCCTTCTCCAGATGAAGAGTCCTAGAAGCTGCCATTTTTTATAAGATTCCAAGGTTATTCTTAAAATAGCCAGGTGTAGGGACTGCTGATCTAAGAAATTCAAAGATAGGCGAGAGCCTTTGAAATGGGCCTACCCCAGCAGTGACAGCATCTTGAATTATCTAGTTTGCCACAGTTGTAAAATGCTTAGTTACTGGAAAGGAATCTCTGCTGAGCTGGTCTGCTTCAGACTGACTGTTGACTTTGATCTTCCACATGGAAGAGTAAGGTGCAAGGCTGCAGTGCACACCATCAGTGCCCCATACAAACTCAGGGCATCTTAAGTAAGAGAAGTATAAAAAGAGACAAGAGAATATCCGCTGCTTAAATACAGACACAGCCACATGTTTGGTAACATACAGGAAATTTTAGAGAGAAATTTATATATCTGTAGAATAGCAAATGTGAAAAATAATGAATATAAAATGAAGGGACTATGCAGTTCCCTGGAGGCCTACTGGTTGGGATTCCAGGCTTCCACTGCGATGGCCCAGGTTCAGTCCAGGGTCGAGGAACTGAGATCCTGCAAGCCAAAGAAAAAAGAAGGAACTAAGTCTTACTAAAAGGAATAGAAATAGTTTTGTTTATCCTTAGATGGTACAGACTGTATCTAACACCTAAATTTAAATGTAGTTTTATCACAGTTCAAGTCTCATACCACTTGGGATGTTTCTCCTGTAGCAACTAAGAGGTCTACTCACAAAAAAGATAAAGTATGTGCTCAGTCGCTCAGTCATGTCTGACTCTTTGTAGCCCGCCAGGTTCCTCTGTCCGTGGGATTCTCCAGGCAAGAATACTGGAGTGGGTTGCCATGCCCTCCTCCAGGGGATCCTCCTGACCCAGGGATAGAACCCACATCTTCTGCAGCTCCTGCCCTGGCAGACAGATTCTTTACCACTGAGCCACTTGGGAAGCCCAAACGATAAAGAAAAGCCATCAAAATCAGGATATGAGCAGTGATATAATAATACTGTCCAATCTATAGGTCCCACCTAAATTTTCCAATACTGTCATTTATAGCAAAAAAAAAAAATCAAAACGAACCAAGAATACCTTTTATTCTAGTCCACTGTCCGGTCTAGGTGCATGCTGCATTTAATTTTCATGTCACTTTCAGTTTCTTCAATTTGGAACAGTTCTTCTAACTTTCTTCGTCATTCATGCCCTTGGCATTTTAAGAGTACAAGACAGTTATTTTGAAGAATGTTGTTCAAACTGGGCCTTTCTGATATTTTCTCAGGACTGGATTTAGAGTATGCATTTAGGGCAGGAGTATCATAGGAATGATTCCCTCTTCTTTTCGGAGTGTCATATCAGAAGGCACATAATGTTGATTTGTTCTGTTACTGATGAGTGAAACTTTGATCACTTGATCAAGTTGGCATTTATCCAGTTTCTTTACTGTAAGGTTACCATTTTTGTCTGTAATTAATATGTAATTTGTGGGGAGATACTTTGAGACTGGGCTTCCCTGGTGTCTCAGTGGTATAGAATCCACCTGCTAATGCAGGAGACCCAGGTTTGATCCCTGGATTGGGAAGATCCCCTGGAGGAGGGCATGGCTATTCACACAAGTGTTCTTGCCTGGAGAATCCCATGGACAGAGGAGCCTGGTGGGCTATAGTCCATATGGTCGCACAGAGTTGGACACAACTGAAGCGACTTAGCACAGTACAGCATTTGAGATTACCTAAGTATTCTGTTCTACAACAAACTTTCACCTACTAATTTTCCACATTTGTTAGTGATTGTTGCTTGAATCAGTTACTATTGTGTTAATTGCCAAATAGTGATTTTCTAACTCCATCAGTCCTATATTTATTCTACTACTAGGATGTGCTTTCCTTTCCCCTCTTATTTAGTTCATTTATTTGTATCAGTATGGACTAATGGATTCTCATTTTATTCAACAAATTGTAATCCAATACCAACATTATTTCTTTTAATGCTTCTTGTCCCAGATTTGACCAGTGGGAACCCCTTTAAGCTGACCTTACATTTTTTTCTACAAGTCCCCATCATTTTTTGAGCACATTGTTATATTCTGGTGCAGCAAGAGGTTCCAGGCTCACCTTATACTTTTTCTACCTCAGCCCTGGAATCAGCCATTTCTCCGAAGAGCTTTGGTTCTGTTTACAAGAGAATAACAGAAACAAAAATCTGGGAGCAAAATATGGTTAATGTTCTGAGGTGTTTTCTCAGTGTATATACATACATACATATACATTTCTATCAATCCATCCATCTATCATTGATTATATCTCCTATTTTTAAATTTTTAATTATTTTTTACTGTGCTTTGTCTTCATTGCTGTGCATGAGCTACACTCTAGTTGCCTTGCTCAGGCTTCTTATTGTGCTTGTCTTGTGGAGCACGTGTTCTCGGTCATGCGGCTCTGTCGTTGCAGCACGTGGGCTCTAGAGCACGGGCTTAGTTGCTCCAAGGCTTGTGGAACTTCCTGAACCAAGGATTGAACTGTGTCCCCTGCACTGGCAAGGGGATTCTTAACCACTGCACCACCAGGGAAGTCTGATTATATCTTCTTCCTTTTTAACTGCTATTCTTTGCTTCAACAACCCATCTGGTTTTTATATATATATATATAATTTATTTTTTAATGTATTTTTGGCTGTCCTGGATCTCTGCTGATGCTTGGGCTTTTCTCTAGCTGTGGTGAGCAGGGGTTACTCTCTAGCTGCAGTATGCAGGCTTCTCATTGCAGTGGCTTCTCTTGTTGTGGAGCAGGGGCTTTAGGGCATGGGGGCTTCAGTAGTTGTGTCTCCTGGGCTCTAGGGCACAGGCTCAGTAGCTGTGGTGCACAGGCTTAGTTTCTCTGTGGCATGTGGGATCTTCCTGGATCAGGGATGGAACCCATGTCTCCTGCATTGGCAGGCGGACTCTTTACCACTGAGCCACCAGGGAAGCCCCTGATTATATGTTCTTTTAAAAACTATGAGTGCACATGAATACTTCCAATTCCAAATCAGAATTCCCCAGGATTCATTCTAGCCTTTGTTTTTTCTTTCCACACTTACAGTACCCTTATTTGACTTTCATTACCTTCGATATACTGTCTCTTACTTGCTTATCCCTTCTTTTGGGACCAATTTCTCAATCCTGCCCACTGTCTCCCTGGCATAAACCTTACAGGCCCACTGGCTCTGATTACCTGAAATGAAGACGAGAAACCAATAAAGAAACCAAACAATGTTTTTTAAGGAAAAGAAAAATAGAGGGAGAAGAGGAAGAGGAATGGAAAACAGCTTTGGCTATCATTATTAACAGATTAACTCCAAACTTGTATCAGTATAGCTCAGTAAGAGTTCACTTCTTGCCTCTGTAAAGCTTAATGCTGATTGAATGGTTCTCCAGGAAGTTCTCCCAAGTGGTGACTCAGGGATCAAAGGTGCTTTAATTTTATGACTCTGCAATCTCAACACATGACGGCTGCTGGTTTGGCCAAAGGACAGAGTTGCAACAAGGAAAAGACACACCCTCTCTCAGCTGCCTCAGAGTGAAAGGAAAACATCTCTTCTGCTCATGTTCCTTAATGGGAGAAATAATCTCATGACATCACCCAGACGTACAAGACTGAGAAAGATAACAGTATATGGATATTCAGGGACTCATTGGGCATCCCTGGTGGCTCAGATGGTAAAGAATCTGCTTGCAGTGTGGGAAACCCAGGTTCGATCCCTGGGTTGGGAAGATCCTCTGGAGAAGGAAGCAGCAACCCACTCCAGTATTCTTGCCTGGAGAATTCCATGGACAGAGGAGCCTGGCAGGCTACAGTCCATGGGGTCTCAAAGAGTCGGACAGGACTGAACGACTAACACATCCAATGTAGACACATTTGTGCAGATTCTATTTATATCTAGATAACAGTGTAGCTTCCTGATGAATATTCTTGGAGAATAACAATGAGAAAAAAATGAATAAACTTATTATGCATAGCCCTTAGATATATACTATTAAATACAGCAGTCATGTATAAAAACGATTTCAGTTTTGGATTAGTTGACATATATTTTATTTATTAACTTTTTTAAACAAAATTGACATTTTATTTAGGTTGAAGCACACTATGCAAAATTGATTTTCTTCACCAGAAATAACAGCAATATTCTCTATATTATTCCTAGATAAACCACAAAACACTTATTTTTGTCAGTTTTCTAGGTTTTGCTTGTAAATCAAGATGAGGCAGTAGATACAGTCATGGAAAAAGAAGAAAACAGACAGGTAAGTTTTTCGTATCCATGGCCTCTGAACTTGTCTTGACCATGAAACTGAAGTGTTTAACATATACCTGCCAAAAAGCTTATGAAGGTGTAGACACAACAAAGGACGGTAAACAGCAACAACCAGATGTGGAAGAACAATGGCAGGCTCTTCCATTCAAACTTTAACAATAATTTGTTCCTTTAACTTCATTTGGTAAGGACAAAATCTAAACTGAAATCCTTGTTTGGCGAGCTCACATGCTTCTCTGATGGGATGATTATTGGATTGTCTGATTCAAAGATATGTTTTCTAGAAGTTGGTAGTAATTAGTAGTTAGCAGGATCATGTCAGAATGATCTCTGTTCCTTTCCAAGGCAAACCATTCAGTGTTACAGTAATCCAAGCCTATGCCCCAACCAGTAACACTGAAGAAGCCGAAGTTGAACGGTTCTATGAAGACCTACAACACCTTTTAGAACTAACACCCAAAAAAGATGTCCTTTTCATTATAGGGGACTGGAATGCAAAAGTAGAAAGTCAAGAAACACCTGGAGTAACAGGCAAATTTGACCTTGGAGCACGGAATGAAGCAGGGCAAAGGCTAATCGAGTTCTGCCAAGAGAACGCATTGGTCATAGCAAACACCCTCTTCCAAAACACAAGAGAAGACTCTACACATGGACATCACCAGATGGTCAACACCGAAATCAGATTGATTATATTCTTTGCAACCAAAGATGGAGAAGCTGTATACAGTTAGCAAAAACAAGACCAGGAGCTGACTGTGGCTCAGATCATGAACTCCTTATTGCCAAATTCAGACTGAAATTGAAGAAAGTAGGGAAAACCACTAGACCATTCAGATATGACCTAAATCAAATCCCTTATGATTATACAGTGGAAGTAAGAAATAGATTTAAGGGACTAGATCTGATAGAGTGCCTGATGAACTATGGATGGAGGTTTGTGACATTGTACAGGAGACAGGGACCAAGACCATCCCCATGGAAAAGAAATGCAAAAAAGCAAAATGGCTGTCTGAGGAGGCCTTATAAATAGCTGTGAAAAGAAGAGAAGCAAAAAGCAAAGGAGAAAAGGAAAGATATAAACATCTGAATGCAGAGTTCCAAACAACAGCAAGGAGAGATAAGAAAGCCTTCCTCAGCAATCAATGCAAAGAAATAGAGGAAAACAACAGAATAGGAAAAACAAGAGATCTATTCAAGAAAATTAGAGATACCAAGGGAACATTTCATGCAAACATGGGCTCGATAAAGAACAGAAATGGTATGGACCTAACAGAAGCAGAAGATAGTAAGAAGAGGTGGCAAGAATACACAGAAGAACTGTACAAAAAAGATTTTCACGACCAAGATAATCACAATGGCGTGATCACTGACCTAGAGCCAGATATCTTGGAATGTGAAGTCAAGTGGGCCTTAGAAAGCATCACGATGAACAAAGCTAGTGGAGGTGATGGAATTCCAATTGAGCCATTTCAAATCCTGAAAGATTATGCTGTGAAAGTGCTGCACTCAATATGCCAGTAAATTTGGAAAACTCAGCAGTGGCCACAGGACTGGAAAAGGTCAGTCTTCATTTCAATCCCAAAGAAAGGCAATGCCAAAGAATGCTCAAACTACCACACAATTGCACTCACCTCACACGCTAGTAAATTCATGCTCAAAATTCTCCAAGCCAGGCTTCAGCAATATGTGAACCGTGAACTTCCAGATGTTCAAGCACGTCTTAGAAAAGGCAGAGGCACCAGAGATCAAATTGTCAACATCTGCTGGATCATGGAGAAAGCAAGAGAGTTCCAGAAAAACATCTATTTCTGCTTCATTGACTATGCCAAAGCCTTTGACTGTGTGGATCACAGTAAACTGTGGAAAAATCTGAAAGAGATGGGAATCCCAGACCACCTGACCTGCCTCTTGAGAAACGTGTATGCAGGTCAGGAAGCAACAGTTAGAACTGGACATGGAACAACAGACTGGTTCCAAATAGGAAAAGGAGTACGTCAAGGCTGTATATTGTCACCTTGCTTATTTAACTTATATGCAGAGTACATCATGAGGAACGCTGGGCTGGAAGAAGCACGAGCTGGAATCAAGATTGCGGGGAGAAATATCAATAACCTCAGATATGCAGATGACACCACCCTTATGGCAGAAAGTGAAGAGGAACTAAGAAGCCTCTTGATGAAAGTGAAAGAGGAGAGTGAAAAGGTTGGCTTGAAGCTCAACATTCAGAAAACAAAGATCATGGCATCTGGTCCCATCACTTCATGGGAAATGGATAGGGAAACAGTGGAAACAGTGTCAGATTTTATTTTTTGGGGCTCCAAAATCACTGCAGGTGATGATTGCATCCATGAAATTAAAAGATGCTTACTCCTTGGAAGGAAAGTTATGACCAATCTAGATAGCATATTAAAAAGTAGAGACATTACTTTGCCAACCAAGGTCCATCTAGTCAAGGCTATGGTTTTTCCCGTGGTCATGTATGGATGTGAGAGTTGGACTGTGAAGAAAGCTGATCGCCGAAGAATTGATGCTTTTGAACTGTGGTGCTGGAGAAAACTCTTGAGAGTCCCTTGGACTGCAAGGAAATCCAACCAGTCCATTCTAAAGGACATCAATCCTGGGTGTTCATTGGAAGGATTGATGCTAAAGCTGAAACTCCAATACTTTGGCCACCTCATGAGACGAGTTGACTCACTGGAAAAGACTCTGATGCTGGGAGGGACTGGGGGCGGGAGGAGAAGGGGACAACAGAGGATAAGATGGCTGGATGGCATCACCGACTCAATGGACATGAGTTTGAGTGAACTCTGGGAGTTGGTGATGGACTGAGAGGCCTGGCGTGCTGCAATTCATGGGGTTGCAGAGAGTCGGACACGACTGAGCGACTGAACTGAACTGAACTGAGGATCATGTCTCTATAATAGCCACTCCTAGTCCAAAGGCTAATACACTCTTTCCTGGTATTCCTTGTAAGCTTCTGGATTATTAGCAGTCCAAGGTCGGAGAAACCCGTTAGATGGTTGGTGCTGGAGTGGCTGTGAGGAAATACCCCACATCCAAGGGCAAAGGAGAAGCCCCAGCAAGACAGTAGGAGGGGCAAATTCATGTTTAGAATCAAACTCCATTCCTGCCAGAGACACTCAGAGGGCTCAAACAAACCTTGTGTGCACCAGGACCCAGGGACCCCACAGAGACTGAGACTGAACTGTGTTTGAGCATCTCCTGTGGAGGTACAGGTCATCAATGGACTGCCACAGGGACAAGGGCTCTGGGTGCAGCCAATGTGGGTGTGGCATAAGCCCTCTTGGAGGAGGTCGCCATTAACCCCACTATAGAGCCTCCAGAACTTACACAGGACTGGGAAATAGACTCTTGGAGGGCACAAAAAGAACCTTAGGCACCAGGACCCAGGAGAAAAGAGCAGTGACCCTACAAAAGACTGACCCAGACTTGCCTGTGAGTGTCCAGGAGTCTCCAGTGGAGGCGTGTGTCGGTGGTGGCCTACTGAAGGGCTGGGGGCACTGAGTGTAGCAGTGCACGCACGGGATGTTTTGAAGGAGGTCACCATTATCTTCGTTACCTCCACCATAGTTTGGCCCCAGGTAAGCAACAGTCAGAACTGGACATGGAACAACAGACTGGTTCCAAATAGGAAAAGGAGTACGTCAAGGCTGTATATTGTCACCTTGCTTATTTAACTTATATGCAGAGTACATCATGAGGAACACTGGGCTGGAAGAAGCACAAGCTGGAATCAAGATTGCGGGGAGAAATATCAATAACCTCAGATATGCAGATGACACCACCCTTATGGCAGAAAGTGAAGAGGAACTCAAAAGCCTCTTGATGAAAGTGAAAGAGGAGAGTGAAAACGTTGGCTTGAAGCTCAACATTCAGAAAACAAAGATCATGGCATCTGGTCCCATCACTTCATGGGAAATAGATGGAAAAACAGTGGAAACAGTGTCAGGCTTTATTTTTGGGGGCTCCAAAATCACTGCAGATGCTGATTGCAGCCATGAAATTAAAAGACATTTACTCCTTGGAAGGAAAGCTATGACCAACCTAGATGGTATATTAAAAAGCAGAGACATTACTTTGCCAACCAAGGTCCATCTAGTCAAGGCTATGATTTTTCCTGTGGTCATGTATGGTTGTGAGAGTTGGACTGTGAAGAAAGCTGATCGCCGAAGAATTGATTCTTTTGAATTGTGGTGCTGGAGAAGACTCTTGAGAGTCCCTTGGACTGCAAGGAGGTCCAACCAGTCCATTCTAAAGGAGATCAATCCTGGGTGTTCATTGGAAGGACTGATGCTGAAGCTGAAACTCCAATACTTTGGCCACCTCATGCGACGGGTTGACTCGCTGGAAAAGAGTCTGATGCTGGGAGGGATTGAGGGCGGAAGGAGATGGGGACGACAGAGAATGAGATGGCTGGATGGCATCACTGACTCTGTGGACGTGAGTTTGTGTGAACTCCAGGAGTTGGTGATGGACAGGGAGGCCTGGCGTGCTGTGATTCATGGGGTCGCAGAGAGTTGGACACGACTGAGCGACTGAACTGGACTGAACTGAAATAGCAGGGAGGGAACACAGCTCCACCCATCAGTAGAAAACTGGATTAAAAAACCATAGTAAAGGTGCAGTCCTGTGCCTCCTTCCTTAATTATAACTATTTAAAATTTTGAAATAGTTTCAAATTTACAGCAAAGATAAAAGAATAGTAAAAGGGTGTACTTCATCTAGAGTTACCAGTTTTTAACATTTTGCCACAATTGCTTTAATAGATTCTTTTTTGTCCATCCATCCATCCATCTTTATAAATGGAACCATTTGGGAGTAAGCTGAAGACTTACAGTTCAGTTCAGTTGCTCAGTTGTGTCCGACTCTCTGCGACTTACACTTTTACCTAAATTCTTGAGTGCATTTCTTAAGAAGCATTATTTTCTTACACAGTCACAGTAAGATGATAAAAAGCAGGAAATTTAACTGTGTGACATAATCTACAATCCCCATTCAAAATCTGCCAATTATCCCAATTATGTCTTTTCAGTTCAGTTCACTCAGTTGTGTCCGACTCTTTGCGACCCCATGAAACTCAGCACACCAGGCCTCCCAGTCCATCACCAAGTCCCAGAGTTCACTCAAACTCTTGTCCATCAAGTCGGTGATGCCATCCAGCCATCTCATCCTCTGTCGTCCCCTTCTCCTCCCGTCCCCAATCCCTCCCAGCACCAGAGTCTTTTCCAGTGAGTCAACTCTTCACATGAGGTGGCCAAAGTATTGGAGTTTCAGCTTTAGCATAAGTCCTTCCAATGAACACCCAGGACTGATCTCCTTTAGGATGGACTGGTTGGATCTTGCTTGCAGTCCAAGGGACTCTCAAGAGTCTTCTCCAATACCACAGTCCAAAAGCATCAATTTTTTGGCACTCAGCTTTCTTCACAGTCTAAGTCTCACATCCATACATGACCACTGGAAAAACCATAGCTTTGACTAGACGGACCTTTGTTGGCAAAATAATGTCTCTGCTTTTTAATACGCTGTCTAGTAATGGCTTTTTTTTGGTCCACATCCAATCCAGGATGACACATTGCATTTAGGGGTCATGTCTCATTAGTTCCCTTTACTCTGTAAGTTTCTCAGTCTTTCTTCATCTTTCATGACATGGACAGTTTTAAAGAGTACAGTTCAGGTATTTTGTAAGATTTCCCTCTTTGATGTTTCCTCATGATTCAAGTTGTGCGTTTAGGGAAGGAAGGAGTATAGCTGATTAACAATGTTGTGATAGTTACACGTGAACAGCAAAGGACTCAGCCATATATATGCATGTATCCATTCTCCCTTAACTCTCCCTACCCCCATCCAGGCTCCCACGTAACATTGAGCTGAGCTCCATGTGCTATACAGTAGGTCCTTGTTGGTTATCCATTTTGAACATAGCAGTGTGTGCATGTTGATCCCTAACTATCCCTTTTCCTCATTTTCTTTCCCCTGGCAACCATAAGTTCATTCTCTGTCTACGAGTCTGTTTCTGTTTTGTAAATACGTTCGTTTATTTAATTTCTTTTTAGACTCTGTGTATAAGGGATGTCATATATTTCTCCTTCTCTGTCTGACTTACTTCACTCATATGACAATCTCTAGGTCCACCCATATTGCTGCAAGTGACATTATTTCATTCTTTTTAATAGCTGAGTAATATTCCGTTGTATATATACACCACCTCTTCTGTATCTGTTTCTCTGTTGATGGACATTTAGGTTGCTTTCATGTCTTGGCTATTGTAAACACTGCTGAGTGAACACTGGGATGCATGTATCCCTTTAGACCAATTTTTTCTCTGAGTACATGCCCAGGAGTGGGATTGAGGGGTCACACAGTAGCTTCCCAGGTGGTGCTAGTGGTAAAGAACACGCCTACCAATGTGTTCTAGGAGATGTAAGAGATTCAGCTTTGATCCCTGGGTGAGGAAGATCCCCTGGAGAAGGAAATGGCAATCCACCTCAGTTTTCTTGCCTGGAGGGTCTCATGGACAGATAAGCCTGGGCTACAGTCCATGGGGTCTCAAAGAGTCGAACATGATTGAAATGACTTAGTACGCACATACTAAAGCTCCACTTTTAGTTCTTTAAGGAACTCAATATTGGCTGTACCAATTTGCATCCCCACCAACAGTGTAGGAAGGTTCCCCTCTCTTGAGAGGAGATACTTTTGAGACTATGTCAATACCCTGTTTCTGAAAAATCTCATACCAACTCATTTTCATATCCATTGATGTTTCTTGCCTGAGTCAAAGACTACTACAATAGTTAAAAATGGTAAATTTTAAAGTTCTTTTCCCTTCTACATTTTTTAGTTGACTATTCTACTCTAAGAATGAGCTTCCCTTTTTAAAAAATTTATTTACTATTGATATAGACTCTGGATTCTGGGTTATAATACATTATGGTTATTTTGATGTTCAAATTATCCTAGTGAGAGCCTCTTCAGGCTGACTTCTTGTTCTTTTAAAATGTCCCATCACTTTTCTGCACACATCCTTACTTTCCAAGATACTCTGGCTCTTTTTTTTTTTTTTCCACATTTTTCAGTCTTCGAATCAGTCATTTCTCCATGAATCCCTGGTTCCTTTTACTGAGTAATAGTATTTAGGAACCTAGTCCTTTCTTAAGGAAGGGCTTACATTATTGAACCTAAAATGATTTGGGCGGTCTTAACTGTAGAAGTGAATTAGGCCCCATTTGCTCTGGCTGAGAAAGCATTTACCTCCTTTACATTTCTGTAAGATCCTAAATTCTACAAGGATCTGTTTCGATTATCAGTGGGTTCTCAGCACACAGAGTGCCAGAGATGCTTAATAAAGTATTCCATAAACATTTGCTGAACGGTTTCCACGCTGCCAAGAGAAATCTATTTGAAATACAGTTCCAGTTTTAAGTTTAAGGATCACTAATGTGCTTACACTTTTTGCATTCATTTGTTATGGCCACATGCTACAGATTGGTAGTTTAAAATAGACTTACATGTCCTTCTGTTTACCTTGATGTTTTGTATTATATTAGAAACCTTTAGGAGCCAACAGTTGAGCCAAAATTTTTCAGTGTCCCTTTTTCAAGACTGTCTTGTCTTCATGATTTTCTAAATAACTAGGCCATGGTTTCCATAAATGTCATCTCTTTTTATGAAGACTGAGACGGTACTTGGAGAAGGCAATGGCAAGCCACTCCAGTACTCTTGCCTAGAAAATCCCATGGGTGGAGGGGCCTGGTAGGCTGCAGTCTGTGGGGTCGCTAAGGGTCAGACGCGACTGACTGACCTCACTTTCACTTTTCACTTTCACACATTGGAGAAGGAAATGGCAACCCACTCCAGTGTTCTTGCCTGGAGAATCCCAGGGATGGGGGAGCCTGGTGGGCTTCCGTCTATGGGGTCACACAGAGTCGGACACGGCTGAAGTGACTTAGCAGCAGCAGCAGCAGTAGCAGCAGCAGAGACGGTACTATAAAGTCTGAGGTGTTAATTCACCATGAATAGTTGAGTATTTTATGCTTGTTTCCTCTGATAAAACTGAGGTCATAGTCATTCGGGAAAAAGGAACAGCACTAGTTATTTTAACAAAGTGTTTACTATCGGATTTGGGTAAACAGGCACAAAGAAAACGTTGAAGTCACACAAATAATAACTACAGAAAGCTGATTTCAGACGCAACAGAGGTGAGCTGTAGCTGGAAGTGAGACCTTAGTTCCCCGACCAGAAGTCTAATTGCTAGACCAGAGGCCAGCAGTTAGGGCTTAAAGCCCCAGTCCTTGCCTACCTTGACAAGAAAGAATTCTGACAAGGAGGCAGAAGGTAAAGAGAAAAGTAAAAAGTTTATTGGAAAAGCAGTGTAGGAATTCCCTGGGGGTTCAGTGGCTAAGACTCTGCGCTCCCAGTGCAGGGGGCCTGGGTTCAATCCCCGGTCAGGCAACTAGATCCTGCGTGCTGCAGCTACGAGTTCACACACCACAACTAAAGACGCTGCATGCTGTAATGAAGACCAGGTGCAGCCAAACAAAGATTTTAAAATGATATATTTTTAAGAGAAAGTAGAGTACATACGGGAAGACACATGGGCAAACTCAGTAAGGGTCTTGAGAATTGTGCCTTTGGGAAGTTAAAATCTTTTATAAAGCGGTAGAATTCCTGTCGTTGTCTTCCCTCTGGCCAGTCGTCTTGTTTTTCAACTCCCTCAACCCACCTCAGCTAATTTATCTCAGGACCTTCCCTAGGTGCACACGCACCCCTCAGCCAAGATGGATTTCAATGCAAAGGCATCTGAAAAAAGCAAGACTTATTACGGCTTGGCATCCCCTGACCTTTGACTCCCAAGGAAACTTTCTGCGCCTGTGTGATGTCTCCCTTGCCCCAAGGAGGGAAAATGTGAGATCTCTTGATTCGTTTACTTAGACAAGGTTTAGCGCCTCTGTGTTCCTGCTATAACCACTCTCTTGAAGTGTCCTCAGGAGACAAATCCTGTCTATTAACCCTGTTTCTGTTGTTACTTTCAGTTCAGAGAGCAAACAGGAGGCTGATTGTACCTGGAGACCACCTATCTCCTGTCTTAGGAAATGCAAACAGGAGGCTAGTTGTACATGTCTGACCTGAAGCCCATCTTTTTTCTTGTCCCAAGAAATGTAAACTGAGGCCAGTAGTAAATGCCCAGCTCAGAGCCCATCTACCTCCTGCCTCAGAACAAATTAAAGAGGTTGGGGTTATTAGGATTTAAGAGTTGTGAGAAGGGGCTCTGTGGAACCAGAACCCAAACCTTTGAGAAGGTGCTTGCCTGGCTGCTGCTTGTATCTCCCACGGGGACTCAGGGAGGCTAATTCTAGAAATGCTAGAAGAAGCTGTTGACAGGAGTTAACTGGTGCTGCTGCTGGGGTAAGACATGGCAGCCCACTCCAGTATGCTTGCCTGAAAAATTCTATGGACCCATAGAAAACTGGCGGGTTACACTCCCTGGCTACAGTCACAAACAGTCGGACAAAACTGAGCAGGCATGAGTGCTGTTCGAGTGACAGGAGTCAAGATGTGAAGGATTCCAACAGGAGCAACAGTGAAGTCCCTCTTCTTGCTTCTGGCATCCCCTATTAGTGGAACCTAAAATAAATTTTTGCTTGTCTCAATCCTAGCCATACAGTTATAGAGGAGTGGGTTTGGAGCCAAGAGACAGTCAATTCTATTAATTCAGTTCAGTCGCTCAGTCGTGTCTGACTCCTGTGACCCTATGAACAGCAGCACACCAGGCCTCCCTGTCCATCGCCAACTCCCAGAGTCTACCCAAACCCATGTCCATTGAGTCGGTGATGCCATCCAGCCATCTCATTCTCTGTCATCCCCTTCTCCTCCTGCCCTCAATCTTTCCCAGCATCAGGGTCTTTTCAAATAAGTCAGCTCTTCACATCAGGTGGCCAAAGTATGGGGTTTCAGCTTCAACATCAGTCCTTCCAATGAACACCCAGGAATGATCTTCTTTAGGATGGACTGGTTGGATCTCCTTGCAGTCCAAGGGACTCTCAAGAGTCTTCTCCAACACCACAGTTCAAAAGTGTCAATTCTTCGGTGCTCAGCTTTCTTCACAGTCCAACTCTCACATCCATACATGACCACTGGAAAAACCATAACCTTGACTAGATGGATCTTTGTTGGCAAAGTAATGTCTCTGCTTTTTCAATATGCTATCTAGGTTGGTCATAACTTTCCTTCCAAGGAGTAAACATCTTTTTATTTCATGGTTGCGATCACCATCTGCAGTGATTTTGGAGCCCAGAAAAATAAAGTCAGCCATTGTTTCCACTGTTTCCCCATCTATTTGCCATGAAGTGATGGGGCCAGATGCCATGATCTTAGTTTTCTGAATGTTGAGCTTTAAGCCAACATTTTAACTCTCCTCTTTCACTTTCATCAAGAGATTCTTTAGTTCTTCTTCACTTTCTGCCATCAGGGTGGTGTCATCTGCATATTTGAGGTTATTGATACTTCTCCCGGCAATCTTGATTCCAGCTTGTGCTTCTTCCAGCCCAGCGTTCCTCATTATGTACTCTGCATGTAAGTTAAATAAGCAAGGTGACAATATACAGCCTTGACGTACTCCTTTTCCTATTTGGAACCAGTCTGTTGTTCCATGTCCAGTTCTCACTGTTGCTTCCTGACCTGCATACAGATTTCTCAAGAGGCAGGTCAGCTGGTCTGGTATTCCCATCTCTTTCAGAATTGTCCACAGTTTATTGTGATCCACACAGTCAAAGGCTCTGGCATAGTCAATAAAGCAGAAATAGATGTTCTTCTGGAACTCTCTTGCTTTCTCCATGATCCAGCGGATGTTGGCAATTTGATCTCTGGTTTTTCTGCCTTTTCTAAAACCAGCTTGAACATCTGGAATTTCACGGTTCACGTATTGCTGAACCCTGGCTTGGAGAATTTTAAGCATTACTTTACTAGTGTGTGCTGCTACTGCTAAGTCACTTCACTCGTGTCCGACTCTGTGTGACCCCATAGACGGAAGCCCACCAGGCTCCCCCATCCCTGGGATTCTCCAGGCAAGAACACTGGAGTGGGTTGCCATTTCCTTCTCCAATGTGTGAAAGTGAAAAGTGAAAGTGAAGTCGCTCAGTCGTGTCCGACCCTTGGCGACCCCATGGACTGCAGCCTACCAGGCTCCTCCATTCATGGGATTTTCTAGGCAAGAGTACTGGAGTGGCTTGCCATTTACTAGTGTGTGAGATGAGTGCAATTGTGTGGTAGTTTGAGTGTTCTTTGGCATTTTGTTTCTTTGGAATTGGAATGAAAAGTGACCTTTTCCAGTTCTGTGGCCACTGCTGAGTTTTCCAAATTTACTGGCATATTGAGTGCAGCACTTTCACAGCGTCATCTTTCAGTATTTGAAATAGCTCAACTGGAATTCCATCACCTCCACTAGTTTTGTTCATAGTGATGCTTCCTAAGGCCCACTTGACTTCACATTCCAGGATGTCTGGCTCTAGGTGAGTGATCACACCATTGTGATTATCTGGGTCGTGAAGATCTTTTTTGTACAGTTCTTCTGTGTATTCTTGCCACCTCTTCTTACTATCTTCTGCTTCTGTTAAGTCCATACCATTTCTGTACTTTATCGAGCCCATCTTTGCATGAAATGTTCCCTTGGTATCTCTAATTTTCTTGAAGAGATCTCTAGTCTTTCCTGTTCTATTGTTTTCATCTATTTCTTTTTTGTTTGTTTGTTTTCATCTATTTCTTTGCATTGATTGCTGAGGAAGGCTTTCTTATCTCTCCTTGCTATTCTTTGGAACTCTGCATTCAGATGGGTATATGTTTCCTTTTCTCCTTTGCTTTTCACAGCTATTTGTAAGGCCTCCTCAGACAGCCATTTTGCTTTTTTGCATTTCTGTTTCTTGGGAATGGTCTTGATTCCTGTCTCCTGTACAATGTCACATATGTCCATCTATAGTTCATCAGGCACTCTATCAGATCTAGTCCCCTAAATCTATTTCTCACTTCCACTGTATAATCATAAGGGATTTGATTTAGGTCATACCTGAATGGTCTAGTGGTTTTCTCCACTTTGTTCAATTTAAGTCTGAATTTGGCAATAAGGAGTTCATGATCCAAGCCACAGTCAGCTCCTGGTCTTGTTTTTGCTAACTGTATACAGCTTCTCCATCTTTGGCTGCAAAGAATATACTCAATCTGATTTCAGTGTTGACCAGCTGGTGATGTCCATGTGTAGAGTCTTCGCTTGTGTTGTTGGAAGAGGGTGTTTGCTATGGCCGGTGCGTTCTCTTGGCAGAACTCGATTAGCCTTTGCCCTGCTTCATTCTGTACTCCAAGGCCAAATTTGCCTATTACTTTGCTAAACAGCAATTATAGAAACTCTGTTTGAAAGCACTGGAATATAGGGATTTCCCTGGTGGTCCATTGGTTAAGATTTTGCTTCCAATGCAGGGGGTTGGTTTCTCTCCCTGGTTAGGGAGCTAAGATTAATCCCACATGCCTTGTAGCCAAAAAACCAAAACATAAAACAGAAGAAATATTATAACATTTTAAATAACAAATTCAATAAAGACTTTACAAATGGTCCACATAAAAAAAATCTTAAAAAAAGAGAAAGTCTAATATACGATAAGTACAAACTCTAAAATACTATAGTCAGAACATTTAAAGGCCCATGTGATTGATTTGTAGCATATATAAATCAATTCTTTATGTTCAGCTTTTGTTAAAGTTTATGCAGTTATTTCAAAAAATAATGTTCAAATATAGAGCTGTCTTATTGTGGAGATACATATAAATAAGCTGAATAACTCAGATTACAAATTTGAAGCAGATTACAAATTTGAAGAATTCTAATTCAGTCTCTGGTTTGAGAAATAATACAGTTAGTAAATGTGGTTTGATTTTTTTTCTTGACAGAAACCTAATAAGTGTGTCAATCTGCTTTTTAAGGCACTGAAAGATCAGAATATGAAAATCAAGAGGTAGGCAGGAAACTGTTATATACAAATCAATTGACAGCCAAAAAAAGGGAGAAATAGTAGATAATAAAGGGAAAAACAAGAATAAAAACACCACAAACTAAAAATATACAGGTGACTCCAGCCCTGTGTAAAATTAAAGAACTTTACATGGTATCTGGTTACATATATCTTTGTTTATTACACACACACACAGGACAAAAGGGGGTGTAGAGAAAAGCAAGAGGGAGACTCCCTTAGCTATCAAGACATATTGTCCTGACAATGTCCATGTATAAAAAAATCACAAATGCATGTACCCTTTGGTTCAGTCACCTCACTTCTAGGAATTTTTCTCACATTTGTAGCACATGCAAAAAAATGCACATACGAAATGATTTATTGGGGCATTATTTACAAGACAACGGCGTGGAAACAATGCACTAAATATACCAGTATGATTAAAAAATAAATTATGGTGCAGACACACATGGAATACTTTGTAACTATGGATGGATAGATAGGTAGATAGACAAAACTGGAACCTTTTTATTGATGTATAAAGATTTGCAAAATACTGTTAAATGAAAAAGTATATAAAGAACATAGTACCATCTGTGTAAAGGGGGGTAATGTCTTTTTGTGTCTTAACATCTCTGAAAAGATATACACACAAAACTTAACACTGGTTGCCTGTGAAGTGGAGAACTGAAGAGCTGGAGGTGAGGGGCAAGAGGGAAACTTTTCATTTCACAATAAGTTTTTATATATTTAAAAGTTTAAATATTTATATATTTAAATATATATATTATTTATATATATATTATATATTTAAATATATAAAATATATATTTTGTATATTTAAAAGTTTAAATATTTATATATTTAAATATATATATAATTTATATATATTTAAACTTTTAAATATATAAAAACTATTTTTTATATATTTAAACTTTTAAACCATTTGTATAGACTCTTTCAAATATTTAATTTTAAAAAAGGAAACAAAATTATCTTTAATTTTAAAAAAGGAAACAATTATTACTGGCATGTTTCTGGATATTTCAGAATTTACTATGTGCAAGTTGGTAACGTAAAGGGTTCCTGTTGAGTTGTGCTGTCAATACAAAGTAAATTATCCTAAACTGTTTATCCTAAACCTTGATAGTCAAGCTCTATTGGAAATAATAAGCTCAAATTAAGGCCACTTATTTCCTATTTGCTAATTTTCTATTACTCTACCTTCATGCTCATTTTCGTGTAGTGATATGAACAAAAGGACTGAAACCTAACTGCATTTTCCATCCATTATACAATATCAACTCTCTGATAGTAGGAATTATTATGATGAGTTTCACAGCGACATCTAGTGTCCCCTTTTGGTACAATTGTTTAGATTCTGGGATATTTACCATTTACTGAACACTTACTTTGGGTACATTTCAAGATATTATTCGTATATTAACTAATTAATCTGTGAAACAAATCTAGATAATACAACAGACATATTCTTGGCCTGAAAGAGAACATAACCAATTGTTACAGAAGAAATGACATATCAGACACTTTTTCCTGCCAAGCAAGTATGTGTGTGTGGTCAGTCCTGTCACACTTGTGACCCCATGGACTGTGGCCCACTAGGCTCCTCTGTCCATGGCATTTTCCAGGCAAGAATAATGGAAAATTCTTGCCATTTCCTTCTCCAGGATGGGATTTATTTGAGATAGCTTGTGGCCATACGATTAGGCATTATTTATAAAGTCCTGAAGTAAACAGTCAAAGGAAAATCTGCCTACTAATACTTATTATGGATTTTTTTGGGGGATGGGGCTTTCCTGGTGGCTCAGACAGTAAAGTGAATTTTTCGATTACATTGCAAAATGTGTTTTTTTGGGGATTCTCACTGTACATGTTTTAGCTGGATTAGCATGCACTACTGTAGTTGACCGCAGTATAAAAATAATTACATTTGGTTGCTCTAAAAATTTACTATAAAACTTATAGTTTATAGTAAGAAAAATTGGGAAATTTTGAGTTCATCTGTAAGTTTTAACTCAGAGCTGCCGAACTCAAGATATAATAATATAAAATGGTGGAGAAGAGACCTCTACACAAAACAGAAACTATCTGTCCAATATTGTGACGTTAGAAGTCACCTGAGTGAAAATATCAGATATTCTTGACTAATAAAGAAGTAACATAATAGGTGAAGACACAATAGGTGTTTAAAATAGGGATGCACCCAGAATATATAAAGAATTGTTTCAACTCAGAAGACTACCTCCCAAATGGGCAAAAAATTGAAATAAACAGTCATAAAAGACAGTATACAAATGCCCGATCAGAACATAAAAAGATGTTCAACATAGTCACCAGGGTAGTAGAAATTACACCCGCAGCGAGATATTGCTACATACCTACTACGCCTGTGGACAAAGAATGCTACCATATCAGCAAAGGATTTCTAATCAAGCAGTCAGCCAGTATGGCTGCCCTCACTCTGAGCACTGAGGGACCTCAAGATGGAGACAAACAGGCTGCCCTCTTAGCCACTACAGTCACCCCTAACGGTGCACCCTAAGGGGATTCAGGATGGGAAAGAACAGGATACTGGCCCTGAATAGTTAAGGTGCATTTCAAAGGAATGATTTCAATAAGCCTATACTCATTTGCCAACAAAGGTCCGTCTAGTCACAGCTATGGTTTTTTCAGTAGTCATGTATGGATGTGAGAGTTGGGCCATAAAGCTGAGCACTGAAGAATTGATGCTTTTGAACTGTGATGCTGGAGAAGACTCTTGAGAGTCCCTTGGACTGCAAGGAGATCCAACCAGTCAATCCCAAAGGAAACCAGTCCTGAATATTCATTGGAAGGACTGATGCTGAAGCTGAAATTCCAATACTTTGGCCACCTGTTTAGAAGAACTGACTCATTAGAAAAGAACCTGATGATGGGAAGGACTGAGGCAGGAGGAGAAGGGGACGACAGAGGATGAGATGGTTGAATGGCATCACTGACTTGATGGACATGAGTTTGAGCAAGCTCTGTGAGTTGGTGATGGACAGGGAAGCCTGATGTGCTGCAGTCCATGGGGTCACAAAAATTCAGACACACTGGGTTACTGAACAGGTAATCATTTGCATCTTCTACTACATGGAAAAACACTAAATTCATTATCTTGAGATGTCTGATTTTCTTTAATTAACAGTAGTCTTTTGATCGGAGAAGGCAATGGCAAGCCACTCAAGTACTATTGCCTAGAAAATCCCATGAATGGAGGAGCCTGGTAGGCTGCAGTCCATGGGGTCGCTATGGGTCGGACATGACTGAGTGACTTCACTTTCACTTTTCACTTTTTCACACATTGGAGAAGGAAATGGCAACCCACTCCAGTGTTCTTGCCTGGAGAATCCCAGGGATGGGGGAGCCTGGTGGGCTTCCGTCTGTGGGGTCACACAGAGTTGGACACGACTGAAGTGACTTAGCAGCAGCAGCAGCAGCAGTCTTTTGATCCTACCAAACTGGGGAGTTCATCTTTCAGGTCAGTAGGATCAAAAGACTACTGTTAAAAAAGCAGAGACATTATTTTACCAACAAAGGTCCATCTAGTCAAAGCTTTGGTTTTTCCAGAAGTCATGTATGGATGTGAGAGTTGGACTATAAAGAAAGCTGAGCACCAAAGAATTGATGCTTTTGAACTGTGGTGTTGGAGAAGACTCTTGAAAGTCCCTTGGACATCAAGGAGATCCAACCAGTCCATCCTAAAGGAAATCAGTCTTGAATATTCATTGAAAGGAGTGGTTCTGAAGCTGAAACTCCAATACTTTGGCCATCTGATGGGAAGAACTGACTCACTGGAAAAGACCCTGAAGCTGGGAACGATTGAAGGCGGGAGAAGAGGACAACAGAGGATCAGATGGTTGGATGGCATCATTGACATGATGGATGTAAGTTTAAGTAGGCTCTGGGAGTTGGTGATGGCCAGGGAAGCATGGAGTGCTGTAGTCCATGGGGTCACAAAGGGTCGGATATGACCAAGTGACTGAACTGTTCTGTCTCCCTGGTTTTTGTTGCAAAAACTCCTATGAAGCCTGGCTCCTCCCTTACCTCTTCAGGGCAGTCCCTTAGAGCTATGTAAGAGGCTGTCTTCTGGGCTTAAGTCCTCAGAAAATCTGCCAAATAAAACATAGGTCACAACTTTTAGACTGCTTTTTGTATTTCTAGTCAACAAGACAAAATAGACTGACAATACTAATTGCAGTACTTTAAGGGCTGTGAAATGTTAGTCATTTTGAAGACAGTGGGGCAATGTTCAGTTTTAACATACACTTACCGTAAGACTCAGCTGTTACATTTTCCAGTATTTGTCCAAGAGAAACGAAAATATGTGTCCAGCATTCACCTGTAGGTGAATTACCTACATATGAATTACCTACAGGTAAAACCTACCTTACCTAGTAACATCTGTGCAGCAAAATAGATTATTTATGGGATATTTTGAGCCAAAAGCCAAAAGGATGCTTATATAAGCAAGAGAACAAGTGAAAATCACAAAGATGGAGGTAGATATTAGAAGTTAAAAAAAAAACAACCAGCATGGGGAAGCATCACTGTCAAGAGCAGTAGTAGGTCTGTTCCTTTTTATTCATTTTTAAGGAGGATTAAAATATTTTCTATTTTCTTTCTTTGAAAAACTCAGAAATGGTTTTCTGTTTATGGGATTGTCAGTTGGGTTTTCAGTCAGTTGTACTTTGCTGAGGAGTGACAGACTCTCAGACCTACAGGTCCACGTTGTTTCTTTACAGAGACTTTCAAAGGCTCTGTCTTGCCCTGGTCACAGGATGGGCATGTTTATCATTAGTTCCTGTGCTGTCTCTCAGTTTTGTCTGATTCTTTGTGACCCATGGAGCCTGCCAGGCTCTTCTGTCCACGCAGATTCTCTAGGCAAGAATACTGGAGTGGATTGCTATGCCCTGCTCCTGGCTATCTTATGAACCCACGTCTCCTGCACTGCTGCAGGCAGATTCTTTACCACCTGACCCACCAGGGAAGCCCAAGAATACTGGAGTGGGCAGCCTATCCCTTCTCCAAGGGATCTTCCTGACACAGGAATTGAACCAGGTCTCCTGCATTTCCGGCAGATTCTTTACCAGCTGAGCGACCAGGGAAGCCCCATTAGTAGATATCACCAAATAGTATTGCAGTGTAATCCTGTTGCAGTTTCCGGCTGCTCCATTAGCTTTTTCACACTTGCTGCTGTCAGCCTTTAACCACATTTTCCAATGTTTATTTGGGTATTTCCTTTTGTGATGAGATTTTCATGTTTTTGTTAGTTTTTTTGGGTTGTCTTTTTCTTATTGACTTGTGGGACTTTTCAAAACATTCTGATTAAGTCCTGTCAGATACATGTATTGGGAATATTTCCTGCCAGTCTTCCTGTTTACTAAGTGTCTTTTGATTCAAACTTCTTAGTATGTAACCCACCTTACCAATTGGTTAGTGCCTTTGGGGTCTTTTAAAAGAAATGTTTGCAGACGCCGGCTCCTGCGGGCGCAGACAGGAGACACCAGCTCCGGCGGCGCAACCGACCACGCCCAGAAGCGTGGCCGAGAGGAGCTACCCACGTCCAAGGTAAGGTACATCGGCTGCGCTTTGCTGGAGCAGCTCTGAAGAGATATTCCACGACCAAGGTAAGAGAAACCCAAATAAGATGGTAGGTATTGGGAGGGGGCATCAGAGGGCAGACACACTGAAATCATAATCACAGAAAACAAGTTGATCTGATCACATGGACCACAGCCCTGTCTAACTCAATGCAACTAAGCCATGCCGTGTGGGGCCACCCAAGACGGACCGGTCATGGTGGAGAGGTCTGACAGAATGAGGTCCACTGGAGAAGGGAATGGCAAACCACTTCAGTATACTTGCCTTGAGAACCCCATGAACAGCATCAAAAGGCAAAATGATAGGATAGTGAATGAGGAATTCCCCAGGTCGAAGGTGCCCAGTATGCTGCTGGAGATCAGTGGAGAAATAACTCCAGAAAGAATGAAGGGATGGAGCCAAAGCAAAACCAATACCCAGCTGTGGATGTGACTGGTGATAGAAGCAAGGTCCGATGCTGTAAAGAGCAATATTGCATAAGAACCTGGAATGTTAGGTCCATGAATCAAGGCAAATTGGAAGTGGTCAAACAGATGACAAGAGTCAACATCAACATTCTAGGAATCAGTGAACTAAAATGGACCGGAATGGGTGAATTCAACTCAGATGACCATTGTATCTACTACTGTGGGCAGGAATCCCTTAGAAGAAATGGAGTAGCCATCATGGTCAACAAAAGAGTCCGAAATGCAGTACTTGGATGCAATCTTAAAGACGACAGTGATTTCTGTTTGTTTCCAAGGCAAACCATTCAATATTACAGTAATCCAAGCCTATGTGCCCCAACCAGTAACGCTGAAGAAGCCAAAGTTGAATGGTTCTATGAAGACCTACAAGACCTTTTAGAACTAACACCCAAAAAAGATGTCCTTTGCGTTATAGGGGACTGGAATGCAAAAGCAGGAAGTCAAGAAACACCTGGAGTAACAGGCAAATTTGGCCTTGGAGCATGGATTGAAGCAGGGCAAAGGCTAATAGAGTTTTGCCAAGAGAACGCACTGGTCATAGCAAACACCCTCTTCCAACAACACAAGAGAAGACTCTACACATGGACATCACCAGATGGTCAACACTGATATCAGACTGAATATATTCTTTGCAGCCAAAGATGGAGAAGCTCTATACAGTTAGCAAAAACAAGAGCAGGAGCTGACTGTGGCTCAGATCATGAACTCCTTATTGCCAAATTCAGACTGAAATTGAAGAAAGTAGGGAAAACCACTAGACCATTCAGATATGACCTAAATCAAATCCCTTATGATTATACACTGGAAGTGAGAAATAGATTAAAGGGACTAGATCTGATAGAGTGCCTGATGAACTATGGACGGAGGTTCGTGACACTGTACAGGAGACAGGGACCAAGACCATCCCTATGGAAAAGAAATGCAAAAAAGCAAAATGGCTGTCTGAGGAGGCCTTACAAATAGCTGTGAAAAGAAGAGACGCGAAAAGCAAAGGAGAAAAGAAAAGATATAAGCATCTGAATGCAGAGTTCCAAAGAATAGCAAGGAGAGATAAGAAAGCCTTCCTCAGCGATCAATGCAAAGAAATAGAGGAAAACAACAGAATAGGAAAAACAAGAGATCTCTTCAAGAAAATTAGAGATACCAAGGGAACATTTCATGCAAAGGTGGGCTCGATAAAGGACAGAAATGGTATGGACCTAACAGAAGCAGAAGATATTAGAAGAGGTGGCAAGAATACACAGAAGAACTGTACAAAAAAGATCTTCACGATCAAGATAATCACGATGGTCTGATCACTCACCTAGAGACAGACATCTCGGAATGTGAAGTCAAGTGGGTCTTAGAGAGCATCACTATGAACAAAGATAGTGGAGGTGATGGAATTCCAGCTGAGCTATTTAAAATCCTATAAGATGATGTTGTGAAAGTGCTTCACTCAATATGCCAGCAAATTTGGAAAACTCAGCAGTGGCCACAGGACAGGAAAAGGTCAGTCTTCATTCCAATCCCGAACAAAGGCAATGCCAAAGAATGCTCAAACTACTGCACAATTGCACTCATCTCACACGCTAGTAAAGTCATGCTCAAAATTCTCCAAGCCAGGCTTCACCAATATGATAAACTCAAGTCTATCTTTTTTCCTGTATATTTAATCTTCTTTTAGAATTCTTTCAATGACTGGCCCTACCTTCTACTAGGCCAGCCAAAGAAAAAACCTGCAGGTAATTTTTTCCCTTATCTCTGCCCATATTTTAGTAAGCAATCAAGTCTGCTAAATTTACCTACGCAGGATAAATCTACCTCTCTCTGGAGTCTCACTGCTACTCATTCACACTTAATTTGACATATAATTTTTTGGAATGATGAACAGATCAAATTAGACTCCAAAGAAATGTCCCTATATATTCCAAACCAATATTTTACACTGCTTTCAAATGCTAAGGAATGGACAAATTAAATATCTATATAACCCCTTAGATTAAGACAGCTGTAGCAGCCAAACGCCAAGATGAGCCTCAATCATCTCACCTTCTGGGTATTTACTCTTGTGTAGTCCTTTCCCCGTTTGGCCTGTAAAACCAATATGACAAAAATGATGGTATTATCATTCCCAAGAATTGGTTGTATAAATGTTGTGGCTTTAATCATAGGTGCCCTTTCTTGGATTATTCTGGGAGAAGCTGGTTGCAACATCACGAGGGCACTCAGGTAACCTATGACGTCTCTAGTTATAGCCTGTAAGGAACTGAGGCCTGTCAACTACCCCATAAGTCTGGAAGCACATTATACCTCAGCTGAACCTTCAGATTATATTTAACTACAAAAGTCATGAGATTTGGAGCCAGAACCACACTGCCATGTTCCTGATTTTGAACACATAGAAACTACAATTGTTTTAAGCTGGTAAGTTTTGAGGTTGCTAAACTGCTATTGATCAGTAGAGAACTTATTTCTTCTCCCAATCAAACCATAAGCTGACTATAATTTTTGTCACTAGAACAAATAAAACAAGTACACTTTATACTGCTTCACAATTTCAAATTATTCACTATCACAAGATCAATGCGTTCAATTCTGGACAACAGAATCAGTAGTGGCATAGTATAAACACACTTGATTAGGACTGTATTTACATAGTCAGCTTTGATTTATTCCAAATAAGATTGACCAATTTTTGGTTCTTTGGCTTACAAGGGTTCAGTTCAGTTCAGTCGCTCAGTCGTGTCCAACTCTCCGCGACCCCATGAATTACAGCACGCCAGGCTCCCTGTCCATCACCAACTCCCGGAGTACACTCAAACTCATGTCCACAGAGTCGGTGATGCCATCCAGCCATCTCATTCTCCGTCGTCCCCTTCTCCTCCCGCCCCCAACCTTTCCCAGCATCAGAGTCTTTTCCAGTGAGTCAACTCGTCGATTGAGGTGGCCAAAGTATTGCAGTTTCAGCTTCAGCATCAGTCCCTTCAATGAACACCCAGGATTGATCTCCTTTAGAATGGACTGGTTGGATCTCCTTGCAGTATAAGGGACTCTAAAGAGTCTTCTCCAACACCACAGTTCAAAAGCATCGATTCTTCGGCGATCAGCTTTCTTCACAGTCCAACTCTCACATCCATACATGACCACGGGAAAAACCATTGCCTTGACTAGACGGACCTTGGTTGGCAAAGTAATGTCTCTGCTCTTTAATATACTATCAAGGTTGGTCATAACTTTCCTTCCAAGGAGTAAGCGTCTTTTAATTTCATGGCTGCAATCAGCATCTGCAGTGATTTTGGAGCCCAAAAAAATAAAGTGTGACACTGTTTCCACTGTTTTTCCATCTATTTCCCATGAAGTGATGGGACCAGATGCCATGATCTTTGTTTTCTGAATGTTGAGCTTCAAGCCAACCTTTTCACTCTCCTCTTTCACTTTCATCAAGAGGCTTTTGAGTTCCTCTTCACTTCTGCCATAAGGGTGGTGTCATCTGCATATCTGAGGTTATTGATATTTCTCCCAGCAATCTTAATTCCAGCTTGTGCTTCTTCCAGCCCAGCGTTCCTCATGATGTACTCTGCATATAAGTTAAATAAGCAAGGTGACAATATACAACCTTGATGTACACCTTTTCCTATTTGGAACCAGTCTGTTGTTCCATGTCCAGTTCTAACTGTTGCTTCCTGACCTGCATACAGGTTTCTCAAGAGGCAGGTCAGGTGGTCTGGGATTCCCATCTCTTTCAGAATGTTCCACAGTTTATTGTGATCCACACAGTCAAAGGCTTTGGCATAGTCAATGAAGCAGAAATAGATGTTTTTCTGAAACTCTCTTGCTTTCTCCATGATCCAGCGGATGTTGGCAATTTGATCTCTGGTGCCTCTGCCTTTTCTAAAACCTGTTTGAACATCTGGGAGTTCACGGTTTACATACTGCTGAAGCCTGGCTTGGAGAATTTTGAGCATGACTTTACTAGTGTGTGAGATGAGTGCAATTGTGCGGTAGTTTGAGTGTTCTTTGGCATTGCCTTTCTTCGGGATTGGAATGAAGACGGACCTCTTCCAGTCCTGTGGCCAGCGCTGAGTTTTCCAAATCTGCTGGCATATTGAGTGCAGCACTTTCACAGCATCATCTTTCAAGACTTGAAATAGCTCAACTGGAATTCCATCACCTCCACTAGCTTTGTTCGTAGTGATGCTTTCTAAGGCCCACTTGACTTCACATTCCAAGATGTGTGGTTCTAGGTCAGTGATCACGTTATCGTGACTATCTTGGTCGTGAAGATCTTTTTTGTACAGTTCTTCTGTGTATTCCTGCCACCTCTTCTTAATATCTTCTACAAGGGTTAAACATTACTAATTCCTCTTAATTAGCTAAAGAACAATTAATAAACCTACGCTGCTATTAGTTAATTGGATGGTCAAATGTTTTCCCTTTAAAAAACAAAAAGCTACTTTCCCCAAAGATATTTCTAAAACTGCATTCATGTACTTCCAAACATTTTACATGGCACAGAAGAGGCACTGAATATACATTTGTTCTAGTGGGCATTAAAATCTTATAAGCAATTTCAAAGAGCTGTGAGCACAGCATAAATGTCATGAGGTGTCAGTTCAACTAATGATTTTGTATCAGAACATAACAACCTAACTGTTTTGGGTCTCCCCACACTAAAGATTCCATGTCTCCTCTGCTTTCTTCTTAAATCTTTGGTGGAAAGATGTCATGTGAATTCTGAATAGCCCTCGGTGACTGTTAATTCAAAGTGATAGACTGATCACATGAATGGAAGAGAAATGAGACATCAAGAGACAATATATTGCAAAATGCTGTTATGTACAGAGTGAGAGGTACCTCCGAGAGTTTGCTTCCCTACATCATTCTGTGAGTATAATAGCTATACACTGCTTACCTAGGAAGAAGAGGACCAGATTATTACAACTAGAAGCAAAACATAAAGGAGTAGACTAAAATGAGAACTAAAATTCAATAATACACAAATTTCACATACGAAACGTTACCAGGAAACCTTACAGTTTGTGCTATTTGAAAAAGTATTTATTGCAATGACAAAACTAGAGGTTAATTACTTTTTTATTATTGAATTATATTGTAAAGTCTACATCTACAATTTTAATCAGGAAGAAATGCTTTGCATTTACATCAAGGACACATTTATTCTACTGGAATTAAACAGACACAGACAAAAGACCCAAGTACACATTAAAAAAAAAAAAAAAAAAAAGACTACATGTTTTACCGGGTCCTACTTTTGCTAGTTTGGACCATACCTTTTCTACTAGAAAACTGATCTCACATACATGTTAAGTCTGATTTATCCTCCCACATTTCTGAACATTAAATGCAGCTTCTCACAATTTCTAATTATAAACAAAAGATGGGAAACATAGTTTACAAACAAAGTTAAGTAAAAGTAGACTGCTTTACTGTATAGAGGCAACGCTGAATAAAACGTACTCCCTCTGTGGCTCATCTCAAAATACTTTTACTTGGAGAGGCAAGCATTTCTCACCTAGGAGTAAGTTTCCCACTGTCTTTGCAAAGACCAGACCTGCAAATGTTTCTGGTCAACTGCAAAGAAAGTGGAAAATGTCTACAAAATATCTAAAAGCTAAATGTCACACAAGGGCTGATGCAAATCAAAACTGTGTGCTGATCTAAATATACATCTTCAGCTTTTTCTTTTTAAAAAGTATCTATTTCAGATGATATTTAAAAATAACTTAAATTTTTAATGTGCTTTATTGTCAATGACTAAAGTCGAAACAAATGATTAAGTCAAAATTTTTGTTTTACTTGATTCTATAGAAATTTCAATTACCCACTACTCTGCCAAAGTTATACATGAGGTAAGTTTTAGCTAAAAAAATAAATCAACCACAAGGATAAAATTAACCATTTCAAGAGTAAACAAAAATCATAATGCCCGCCTCAATTTCAGAGTTTATAAATTTATGTGTTAACTACTGTGTATCCAAGGAAAGTTTGTAATGTAGCTTGAAAGCACATCCTTTTTGCACTTTCAAATCAAATTATGTTGGGAAATATAGGGCAAAAAACCTTGGCAAAATTTGTTTTTGGTAACAGAAGATAATTCAGTAATGAATCCAAATGGAAACTAAGACTGGTGTTTAAAATTTCTAACTTCTAAAGACACAAACACACTTATTTATCTAAAACGTATTTTGGTAACAAATTGGATTGATAGAATAAATGTCCTGTAAATAAAAAGTACAAGTTTCCAATTATAGCCTTATAGCTAGCCAAACAGTCTTTAAAAACATGTACAGCCAGCTAACAGTTCTCTAAAACATACACATGTTGCACTGATAGACTCCTTACGTCATTTAAATGGGTCTTACTGAAGTAGGACATTCATGATACTAGTTAATCTTTTAAAAAGTGAGTACAATAGGGCTACAACAAAAACATTACTATTAAGAAAGGTTACAGAAAGAGATTATCCCAGTACTTTCCCCCATAAACATCATCAAACTTTGTTGCAATTACAAAAAGTAGAATCCCAAGTTACTTTTTCTCTTACTGAATCTCACATTTCCCATATCTCTAGTTTTTATTCAGTAGAGAGAAGTTCTTAAAATCTTTTCTGTAAGAATTCAAAGTATTTAAACGTGTAGCTTCACATTATACTGCCATGTTTTGCCCTTCTTGTTTCCCAAATACACAAAAACAATATACATTTTTCTCAAAAAAGAAATAAAGATGTCCACATTAAAAAAATAAAGCCTACAAAAAAGTTCCAGAGCTAAAAAAGGTTGTTATTCATATGGCACGAAGTGATCTCCTACTAGTCCAAAGTTCCAAAACATTAAATGAAGTCCATTTATATATCTTGCTTACTTTCAATGGAATACTACATTTATTGAGGTGAAATCACATTTTTTTTGTTCTTGAGTCAACAAGTGTACACAAATGTTTTTTTGATACAGTTATTAAAAATAGGAGACCAAGTTGAATGTGCCAAAGACATATCATTCAGTTGACTTTTTTAGAGTCATTAGATAGAAACTTATAGAATGGATTTCCTTGATTGGTTTCCATAGCTTGATAGACCAGAAACAGAAAACCAGCCACAACAACAAACAGCAGAATTTTTATCCACATGGGAATGGAGCGTCCCTTTTTTGCCTTTTCTGACTTGACATCTGCCAAGGGAACATACTTAGGAATATATTTAGATGAATAAGATTCCTCCATCCTGAAATCACTGAGTTCTAACGGCCGGCCAGCAGCCCCTTTGATTGGTCTGCGGCAGCTAGCACTGTTGGGAGTGAAAGGAGGAAGAGAAAAATAAATATTAGATAAATTTATGACCTAAATAATATAAAATGTCATTATCACTCCTAATTCCAAACACATTCTTTGAGGTAACAGTAAAAAACTGTCATCAGTCAACCTATTTAAAACTTCTATACATTTTTCATTTAGATTTATGTTTTATTAAAAAATAATTATTCAGAGTATTATAAATAGTCACTAAATTTGCCTTTTTAAAGGTTTTTCAGAGTTAATATATTTACGAGATTAAGAGGAAAAAAAAAATAAAGGTAGTTTGGTTGTGATTCCCCCGTGAGGAAATTCAACAGATATCTAAAAGCAGTCTTTTCAATTAGTAAAGAGAAACACTCAGGAATAAAACTGATTTCCTTTTTGTTGGCTTTCAGTTTAGATTTTAAAATAAGAATTAAATAATAGGTAAAATGATTTAGTGACAACCCCTCAGCTTAACAAACTTAATTTTGGTATTGACTCAACTTTCAAGAATATGAACTAGTTAGTGCTTAGAAGAATTAAAGAGTTCCCAGAAAGAACATTTTACTTCTGAGAACAGAGGCAAAATAATTTTGTGAAGAATTAAAATTCCAGATTATATATAAATATATAAAATAATTATGTTGTACACCCTTAATTTATACAATTTTAATGTGTCAAATATACTTCAATAAAGGTGGGAATAAATAAATTAAAATGCCCTAATAGAATATGTTATATACTTGTTTCAGTGTATGTGAATACCTAATTCCTGTTGGTGTAGCTGCTTCAAAGGGAAACATTTCCTTAAGAATATCCCTTTCTATTCTTCTTTCCTCTGTTTTTTCTCCCACCTATTAAGAAACAAACAAACAATCACAAGTTAAAATTTAGTGTAAATGCACAATGATTAGGACATAATTTTAAACAGAAGTTACAGAGAACAGAATGCACTTAAATCTAACTTTCATATCTGCCATTTATAAATTCATTATTGCTTAATTATCCATGCATTGCCAAAGCTCTCTTCAAATTTCCTCAATGTGAAGATATGTTTATGTTGTAATGGGGATCACACATTCAAAAACAAAAAAATAAAATTCAACAGCTAATATGGCAATGTTAAGTTCCCTGCGATGCTTTTCATTAGCATTAAAAGTATATTGTTTCTTCCTGTTAATTTTGTAATAAAACAAATGATCAAATATAGAACATATAAAATTAAGATAGCTCTTTTAACAAATTTTATTATATGCTTTTAACAACTATAACTATAGTCAATCCAATCTTCGTAACTTAAGAAACAAAATAATTTTTTAAACAACCCGATTGCTTTGCTAAATTACCATTATGCCCAGATCAAAACAATCTTTGATGAAGAATCATTAAAATTATATCATGCAGTTAGTACTTTAAAGCTTAATTTTACGAGTTAATTCAAGTATTATGCAAAGGCACTGTAAAGTCCCATTACCTGACCTTTCAATGAAAGATAGTATAGCTTCCCCCATAGCCCAAGTAACACCTTCAACTCAGATCCATTTTAACAGAGGACATATTAGAAGCAGCACACGAATAACCACTCCCTTGAACTTAAAGAGGCACATAGTAGCAAGAGGATAGTATTAGCATGTCATACTGTATTAGTTACTTTTCACTGTCACTAATAAAGTATGCCTTCAAGATAATATATGCACATATACAGACACACACACCCCACCCAATTAAGAAAGCTCCACTCCCTCCCACTCCAAAAAACAAATATAAATATTTCTTCATTAAAAGATCAATGATAGCATCGATCTAAATTTTATTCATTTACTTCAGCTCTTGTCAATGGTTTCTTTGGTGCTCTTCTGGGTATGTCTGAGAATTCAGTGATTGGCAGAATAGGAGCTGCATGCTTGAAATTTCCAGTCACCCTATTGACAACCTGCCAAGATTCAAATTATTCAGACTCAGAATTATCCAAACAAAACAAAGACAACGTTAAAAGAAAAAAAAAAATAGTCGATTTTTGTAATATTTGAAACTTTCCCTTAATAAAAATTTAGGCATAAGAACCTAAAATAATTATTCAGTGTTTCATATGTGAAGGAAGACTTATCATTCTTTAAACACGTTAGCAAAAAAGTATCCTTATAACACTAAGGATTCTTGCACAATGAATTATATATATATTTAAGTGGCTCTACTGAAAAATTCTAAAATTCAGGATTATATGGGGGAAATGAATTTAAAACATTTAAGTTTGAAGTTTGTCAAAATTTACCACCTCCCCAATTCTAATTAAAGGGTAATTTACAAAAAATACCACTTGTATATTATGAAACATATTTACTAAGGTTTCGTTGCTTGAAGCCATTATAGTTTCAGCTATGGGAGTACTCTCTGAAATTATTGCACCATCTATACGAAAATGTTCTGAAGTTTCCACCTGTTAGTTTGAAAACAAAATAAAAACAATAAATATAAAATAACCACTAAGACCCTACCAATCTGAAAACCCAATTCTAGGCAGTAAGCCTTGCATCACCCTTTTCCTCGGAGTTCTTCTCGACCCTCTTGTAGAATCCCTAGTTAATGCCTGCAGAGGTCCGCCTTTTGAAGATCCACTTGTCCATTCAGTCTCAGTTACTCCAGCTTGAGAATAGCGCTATTCAAGCATCGACACATTAAAAAGTCATATTCTAACATCAAAACCTTAATAATCATGGCCGTATTAGCACACTACGAACCCATTAAAGTTTCTAAATGCCAGCATTTGAAAACAATGCTCTGCCTTCCAAGTATCACTAAATGTAATGACTGAACAGATGTGCAGGCACCAGAAAGCACTGAAAATATGGTAGAGTCCAACTACAGGAGCTCACATATCATAATAAAAGTGGGGGGGGAGAAACACATCAATTTATCACTGGCTCCTTTTGTGACTTGTTCGCTATATGGCTCCAGTATCATAGCTGCATCTCTGGCTGTCTAAACAAAAAAGCAGTCTGATCACGACTTGTAAGAAAGTCATTTGTTATATATAAGAAGTTAGTTTCCTTTTAAAAACAAAACATAAATTTTAAAATTGTTAGAACAGATTAAACATTAGTCTTATCGTGTGGTTAGGACTATTAAAATAGAATCATATGAAAAGCACTAGATTAGTGCCTCTACTTGAAGTTTTTGTTAAAATGTAGATTCTGATTCAGTAGCTCTGGAGTAAGGTTTGAGAGTGTACATTCCAATTATCACCTTATTCAACTTTGAAACCTCTATTATCAGAGGATCCTTTTAAATTCTTTTAACTAGGGGACACCCATAAATGATTAGTTATACTAGAATATGCCGAAATTGTCACTTTTGTTTTCAAGCTAATATTTTATATAGATAACTGATGTTTTTATATCCAAGTTGGTGTCTACTGATTTTAAAGACAGAAATATATTTTACTCATATCTTGGGACAAGAACAGTCATCCAGTAAGTAAGTTCATTTGGCTGGAAGCATTACTACCAAAACACTACAAGGTACACACTTTGTCTCACACACCTGGTTTTGTATTTATCTCTATCTGGAACTGACTTTATATGCTTTTCCCCTTTGACTCATCATCTGAATCTTTGGGTTTCTTTTCCTACTACCAATAGGAAAAATCTGCTGAATGTAAACAATGTCAGTCAAAAGACAAATCTATAAACAAATTAAACACATATATAATGTGTGTGTGCGTGCCAAGTCACTCAGTCATGTCTGACTCTTTATGACCCCATGGAGGGTATCCTGTCAGGCTCTTCTGTCCATAGATGTTTCTTAACAGTTAAAATTTCTGATTATCTGAGTAGCATGGAACACTAGTTTTAATCTGAGGTTCTCAATCCTGGTGGCACAGTATCATCTAGGAAGCTTTTAAAGAACACCAAATGCCTCAACCCCACCTTTGACCAATTAAGTCAGAATCGCTTCTAGACTGGCCTGGGCTGAACAAAATTTTGTAGCTCCAAAGGGATTCTAATCTGCAGCCAGGGTTGAAAATAACTGGTTTAAGACAATGCAACTGACTTATTATGCATTTCAAAGTCAAGTATTTTTTTCAAAATAATTCCAACACTGCTACCTCTTTAATAATCAATTAATTGCTTAAGGCCAATAAAAATAATAAGAGTACTTTAAAAAGACCAAATATTTTACCTACAACCATGAAGGTGAATGGGTGAAGAAACATCCTTATCCCTTAAAACTGGTTATTTACCAAATTTCAGGACTTTCCACTTATTTTGAATAAATAACTGAAATAATCTCATCAAAAACTTTACCAAACATCTACTGAAACTATCACAGTTTATACAAAAAAAGTTTACATTTAAAAAATTAGTTATCTTTAACAGTAAAGGCAAAGTTCCATTTAAAGATTTTTAAATTTTCTTCCCTGGAAGAAAACACAGGAAATTTACTGGTTGCCTGTGGGAATAGCTGGCAACAGGGAAAGGAAGGACATTCTTCACTATAAATCATTTATGCTTTCTCTGGATCAGGTTTATTAAGTTCTCTGCTTGAGAACTGTCAACCAATTTTTATTAGTTCTTAACCATCACTAATTTAGAATTAATCATCTTCACAGAAAACTATCTTTCACATAACCAGAAAAGATACCCTGAAGACTGAAGAAAACTTTTTTCTACCAGAATCCACTATGAAACAAGTGACTTTCAGAAGTATAAATAAAAAACAAATTACATTCAGTATTATAACTACTTCAAGTAAGATGGACCAAATAATTACTGACTGAAAAGAAACTCATTGTTATGTAAAATTAGTAGTTAATGTGACTGCTATATGCTCTGTGGTCAAAGCAAGAATTGTTATGTCATCTATGTACAGCAAGATATTCTATAGAAAGTGGTCAATTTATCATGGAGACAACAGGAGGAAGAAACAAACAAAAAATCTATCAGGTAAAAAGTTATTCAAAAGACATTAGGTAGTTGAGGCACATGAGAATGCAGGAACCAGGTTATTAAAGACGGCTATATAAATCCCACTCAGTAAAAATACAAGCTCTAAACAAATTTATAACTAGTTTGTAAAAAAGATAATCAGGATAATTAAAATCCACCTTACTAAGAACTACTATTTAGGTAAAACATGACCAGTATGGTTACTCATATTAACATAAAAACAAAGCAAAAATGGCACCATATTCCTCCAGGAGAGAAAGATACTCCCACACAGTACTTGTGGGAATGGAAAATGCTTCAACTTTTACATAGGGGAATTTGCTAACATCTAGAAAAACTGCCCCGTAATTTCACTTCTAGATTTCATAAACTGACTAAAACATGAAACAACACATGTAAAAAGGCTATTCGTTGGTTCACCTTCACATTATTCAGAATACCACATAACTGAAAACAATCCAAATGTCCACCTAAAGGAAAGCTGGTGGCTGAATAAATGACAGTAAATCCATAAAATGCAATACCATGCAGTGGTACAAAGCAACGAGGAGAATGGCTCTACTATATCCTGTTATGAAGTGACTCCCCAGGATATGTGTTCAGATTAAAAACAGAAAGAAATGAGAAAGGAGGTGAGTGTAACTAATAATAAAGAGATAAATGAATTGTTTACCTGTATTTTATAAAAGAAACAAAATATAAACCAGAACTTAACAGAGATAGTAACCTATGAATAGAAAGAACAAAGATAGAAGCCAGATTTCTGACTCTTCTTTTGCCCAAGTAAAACCACATATATTCTCAATAATTAAAAATAAACATGAAAGGAGAAAAAAATTCTTTCAAGTGACTTTAAGCATAATATTTTGATTTTATATCTTTGGCATAAGAAAAACTGCCCCCAATCTGAAACTGTAATTAGCAGTTTTACTATTAGTAGCAAATACTGTTATTTAGAAACATATAGTGAAAATTACATAAGAAGCTATTAAGAACCAAGATACTCAGCATAGGAGAAGAGTCAGAAGTTTATAAGACCTAGAAAATAGCCTACATTCATAAACTTGAGAAATTCATGACCTATTTTCTCTTTCTAAAAAATAAGTATTCCTAGCTCTACTCAGGCATCCCTAGTAAAGAATTGACAGTAAAGAATCTGCCTGCAGTGCAGGAGACCTGGGTTTGATCTCTGGGTTGGGAAGATTTCCTAGAGAAGGGAATGGCTACCCACTGAAGTGTTCTTGCCTGGAGAATTCCACGGACAGAGGAGCCTGGCAGGCAACAGTCCATGGTATCGCAAAGAGCTGGACACGACTGAGCAACTAACATTTTCACACTTTCACTAGCTCTACTTTACTGAGAAAGCCCAGAATAATGACAACCCAGGAAAGAACTCCCTGGCATCCAGGTTGTAGATAGGTTCCAAATGATATTTTCCACTAAAAGGATTAGGAATTCTTTGGAAAGAATGACTGACTTATAGAGGCAGGAAATACACATGAGCCCAGGACTTCTTACTGTGCCAGAAAACAAGCAATTATCAAAGACAAATGGGGTCAATAAAAGAGAGAAACCAACTCAGTAATTCCCAGCAGCTAAGGATGGTATGATTTGAACAAGAAAAAAATAATGACTGCAACTGATCATATATCAAATATATAAAAACCATACTAGTAAAAATATATTACTGATCACCTTTCAAAATGACTAGGGCACTTAACTTGAAAACTGGCAAATAAAAGGCATGTAAGCAATTATCCTGACTCTCCTACATGAATTTTATTTCAAAGTAACTAAGCAATTCACAAGGGGAAGTTCTTTATAAAGGAATTATAGTTATATAGGTAAAAATACAAGTCACATCCCAAATATTAGTTGTGGCTAGTGGCTACTTAATGAATAGCAGATATAAAACATTTCCATCATTACAGAAAGGTCTATTGCATAGCCCCACTAAAAGTCTAACTCCCAGTCTACTGGAAATACAGGGCATAAAAGAATGAACCTTGAAGAAGCAATCTGCCAAATCCACAAAGTGAGAAATTCTGTAGAGAACTCATCTAGTTTCAGCACCGAATAAATGGAGGGAGGTTACAGCGGAAATAGCTACAGACTTAAGACAAACCCCAAAACACCGAGTGATATGTGGAGTTTGTATGCAACCTAATTTGAGTAATTCAATCATAAAAGAGACACTTCGGAAACTGGAGGTGATTGTATGAAGAATGTATAGAACTCTGAACACAGATATGAAAGATTCACACACACACACACACACACACAATGCCATTATCATTCCAAATAAAAATAAAATCCAGCTATTATGTTTGAGAGATATATACTGAAGTACTGACATTTTAACGTGTGAAATGAGAGGTGGCTGGAGATTTAATACACTTCAGCAACAAATAAAAAAACCTAAAAAACTAAAAACACTGCAGGGTGCAGATGAAGATAAAACTGGTAAAATGTTAACTGCCGAGGTTCTGTGAATGGTCAATAAACTCTTTCCTCCACTTTTCTATACAATTTAAATTCTGTATAATAAAGCCATCATCTAAGTCCTGCCTGCCATCTCCTAAATTTACTCTCTCCTTTCACTATCTATCCTGTCCTTTGATTTAGATTCCTCAAGTCAAACAATTACCCCTTGAACCATATTTAATACCATCCTCCCAACCTCAACCTCTTTTTAACCTGGTATTTGACAAATCAATGCATTCGTGTTAGCACTAAACCATCTTGCCTACATTAACTGGACCAAAGTTCTCCATGTCTGTCTATTTCAGTGCTCTTCACCAGATCTTCCTAGTTTCTCTTGCTTTGTTATTTCCTTATTCTTCAGTGTGCCCCTGCAGCTCTTCCCTGGCAATAACAGATAAAAGGACAAAATATTTATTCCAGTCTTTGTTCAGTATTAACCAAAATCGTCTTTCAAAGTTGTATACGTTGTCCATTCAGTCACTAAGCTCGTTGCTAACAAACAGTTCCGATATTCAACCTAACTACATCAAACTAAAAATCACATGGCTTAAGAAATCAATAACACTTCCACTGAGGATGTTGTGACTTAAAAAATGACAAAGGAAAAATGAAAAAGATAAAGTCAATGAGACAGAAAAAGGATAAAGAAAAGAACTCTAGGGATAGATCAATCCTTGATTAGTTAATACTTTGTAAACTGAATTCATTTATATCTGTGCTTAATTTCCCCTTAGTTTCTACATTTTCCTTTTGGAAAACTGCACCATGCCTCACCTGTAAAATGACGAATTTTCATCTAGAATAAGGAAAGAAAACAGTATGGTCTTAGGAGCAGACTAGCTTCAGAACCGAGGGAAAAGCCACAGAATATAAGACAAAAATAAAAGCAAAATCAAAGACCTAGAAACAAAAGACACAAATATGAAGCCATTACCCTGCCTTTTATCATGTCAGAATTGCTTAGGTGTTTCCACCTTTTAAAAATATTGGCATTTCTCTTAAAAAAGCAACATGACTGGCTCTGAACCATGCTTAGCACAGAATCAAACACAAATGAGACATTTACTAAACACTTAGCCTTTGCAGTAAACACAGGATACTCTACTGAGAGAACACACACAGTTTAGATTTCCAGAGTCGTTTAATGAACACTTTATTATTGAATTGGATTCTGGGTGTCAACTATTCACTACAGGCAGGGACACAGGCAAGTGAGTGTTGCAGCAGCTTACTCACACCTGAATACAGTGATCATAAAGCTAAAGGTACCTGGTTGTGCTCAACTCTTCTTTGCTTGAGTGTTACCGGCGTCTTTGCTCGGCCTTTCAGTGGTTCTCTCTTCTCAAGCTTGAGCTCTACTTTAGAGTCTGGAAACAACATTGGAGAAACTGTTACTCTCTGAAGTATACCATAAACTGTGTCATCCTAACATTACTTGGAACCCGGGTTTTTAGTTTCACTGATATGTAAAACAAATCTATTGGTATTACCTCAATAGACCCAAACTGGTTAAATGCAATATCTGTCTTTAAAAACTTTTCTTTCTCATTCTTATTTTATTCCATTTTTATCTCATCCACTCCATAATATGATCACCACTTCTTCCTATTTACTCTTTTTTCCCTCTGGGACTAACACCCTGAAACAATGTAAAATTCCAGAGGCTTTTCACTGAAAACAATTTAGAAGTGAGAAAATTAAATTAAAATTTAGAATATGGAAGGGAAGATGCTATAAAGAATCTGAAGAATGAGAAAAACTTGTATGGTATCAAGCTGCTAACACAGTATTCTTGCTTGGAAAATCTCATGGACGAAAGAGCCTGGTAGGCTACAGTCCATGGGGTCACAAAGAGTCAGACACGACTGAGTAACTTCGTTTTTTTTCTTCTCAAGGAGGTATTTGGTTCGCAGAAATGTACAACCAATCACAGGTCACTTCTCCTTCTTTCCATAATAAAGGAACATTTCTTTGAAGAGAAGCTAGTGTATATATATTACTAAGCCTATCACTATGATGGTTATTACCATAACAACTCAAATAGATGTATCTTTTTATATTCAAAACCCCATTCTCCGAGTCTTGATTTTATCACCATTTGAGGGGCTAGATTTTTCAAGAGACTGATAAAAGTTAATTACTTTCTTATCAGAGATAGAAATGAAGTCAATTCTTAAAACAAAAGCTTAGTTTTCATGAAGTCAATCATTTCGCTAAAAAATAGTCAAGATAATTATGTGGCTTGCTAACTATCTAGACTAGTACTAGTCACTTCAGTCTACTTGCAAGTTTCCAAAAAATAAACAGTGATTTTTCCTTTTTTACCATGTCAGTTCAGATAGTTCCATCTTTAAGATTAAGGTATCAACTCCATCCCCCACTTCCTAGTAATTCTATTAATGGCTCTATTATCTATGGGACAATCCTTAGCAAAGTCTTTTTTGTCTGTTAACTCAGAATCTTAAGAATTAGAAAGCACAAAGAACCCAATAGTAGTCAGCAGAAATTGGTTACACAAATTAGTTATCTGGTTACAGACTAATTTCTCTCACAAACTTAAATTTCAATAGCTGATAAAAAACATGATCCTCATGAACTATACTTCAATTAAAAAAAAAAACACCCATGGTCCTCAAATAGGATAAAAAAAAAAATCTGAATATTTTCAGCTATACCATTGGAATGTCAGGTGAGTTTCTATGAGGAAATGGAAAAGGCAATGTTCATCCACAAATATCTAACTTGCTGCAACTCCAAGAATAAAAACACACATACAACATGTTTTTGGAGACCACACAAAACTGTTCCAATTTAACAACTTTATTGAATTTGCAGAAGCATTCTACAGTTACACATTTAAAAAAATCACAGAGTACTTAGTAGGTACATGTATACATGTACATTTCAAAAGACAAATAACAAAATTACTCCCAGAAAGCTGCAAAGATGGACTGGTTGGTCTAAGAATATAGTAATAGCTATAAGTCCCAAGAGACTGTATTTTGCTTATACTTAATCTACTATTTTCCATAAAATTACAAAGAAATTCAATAATCAAGTGCCTCTACAATTAGACTCTCTCATCTTACAATCACAGATATGAAAACAAAGAATAATATACTGCTTTATAGTGACACATAGAAACTGGTATACAGTATGATTTCTTATAACTTAAAAAAAACTAATAACTTAAATTTGTTTTTAAAATTTAGCTTAGATTAAGCCAAATCATCCATGAATGATTACCTTAGGAGTGTAAGTTCCATCTTTCTTAATTCATCTGACTATAGTTTTACAGTTATGGTGAAACTGCAGTATCCCAGAATACTATGGCCTAGAGCAGTATTTCTCAAAGTGTGGTCTACCAACTGTTTCCTACCAGTCCACGAAAAAATGAGGCATTTGCACCGGAATGTAAATCAGCACACTGTCTTTGTCTCTCAATAAAATTTTACCTCAAAAATAAACCATGTCATTGGTCTAGATTCAAATTCTGGTACATGCTTATCTTATCTGTGGATAAGTAACAGTTCGTAGACTGGCACTTTGAGTTGCACTGATTTGGAATATTATGAACAATACTGTAGACATCAGCAAAAACAAAACAAGTGAGAAGAGAAAATATGTAGAAAATTTAAGTTCTGGAAAGCAAAGAGATATTTAGTAATATTTAAACCATGAAGACTCAACTTATAATCTAGTTAATGGAATTTTCTTAAAGAGCTGTAAAAAAAACCTTAAAATCTTAAAATAGGAACAACTATTTCAGAAAAAAAATATGATTTAGAAAAGCTTTAAATCGTTAGTCTAAGGCTATCTATCCAACTTTTTAAAAAAGGCAGTTATATGTAGGCAATTATTTTTATAGTGCAATTTAACTGGTAGAAGTTTGACAGTTTGGCATAAAAGTATTTCAAATTCCTAGAAAAGCTGCCAAGTTCCCCATATTAAAGATTACATAGATGACTTTATTCTTAATTTCACTAGTGTTTATTTCCACGCTTTTTAATTACTTTGAGCACTTCTCTTCCAAATAATGTTCCACCTTTAAAGGGAGTAACAGCCAGCTTATTCTTAGAAGCTGGATTCATTTTGCAATCCTTTAGCCAGAGATGTCGGCGGCCTAAAGTGGAAGATCCCATGGTATGGGCAGCCATCTTTACCTCATCAAAGGCAGCTTCACAAAGGAATGAGGCTGCATCATATGCTCTGCTTAGCAGTCCAAGTGCCTGGTGCATGCAACTAGGATCTGAGCTAAGAATTTGTGCAGCCTGACTCACGTCTGCCTGCAGAGCCCGAACTACAAAGGCAGTGTGGGTTGCAACCTGCAATGCTGATGCTGCAGCTTCATAGGTTCTACAAAGTGCTAAGTCCAACTGTTTATCACAGGACTCAGTGGAAGCTGCCTGAATACCCGCTGGTGGAGTGGCATGAGAAATACATTCTAGGATTTCATCATCTACTTTTGGAACTGATAATATCCGTGTTGCCTCTCCAGAAGAAACTGGATACTTGCATGCCAATGAAGGCAGCTGCCTATCAATTTGCTGCCACTCCTCTTCAATTACTTTTAAAATAGATTCATGGAAGGGAAAAGATAGTTCGGGGGCATCTATTTTATCATGCTGTGATTGCTTAGACATTTCTATGCCTAAAGTAGAGAGTGAGTGAGAAACAACAGCTTTTACAGAAGACATCAGTTCAGATCCAGGCGTATTTTGAAATGCCACAAAAGAACCTGAATCCTTTTCCTCTACTGACTTTTCACTGAATCTCGGTAATTTTCGTGGAGGAGACAGGGGTTCAGTTTCTCGAACATTAGATGGACCAATTCTCTTCCGTGTATTTTCTACATCGAGAAAGGGTGTAGAGTTGGAAGTCCCAGGCAAACTACCTCCTCCACCCTGGACCAATAGAGAATTGACATAATCTCTGATTGCCTTAGCAAGAGGTGGAGAAATTACTTGTGATTGCTCAGACTCTTCTAGTGCTTTCCTTTCACTGGAGAGAACTGACTGATCTGAACCATGGGACCTCTTGGTACACAATGGCTGAATTCCACTTTTCTCTCCAAAGTAAATATTTTCTACTGTGTCTTTATAGCAAGTACTGGTGGTTTCTTTAATCAGTGAAGGAGAAGCTGCAGCAGAGACCAACATGGCAGCGAGTTCATGGTGAGGAGATGACGAAGAACTTTTCTCTAAACATCTATCATGGCTAGACTTGGAGGAAACAAACAAACCTCCAGAGGCTAACTTTTGGTCCCTGTCAGGCAAGGCTGTGGCAATAAGAGGTTCCCTAGGTAGGTCTCCCTTAGAAGAATGTACTTTCTTAGCTGCCTGTTGTTCTGTCCTGCCCAGAGGAGGACGGGTGGAGATTTCAGGAAAAGAAATAGCCTGAAAAAATCCACCAGAGGCAGTAGTTGGAAGTTCAGAAAAAGGAACAAAATCCCTAGTGGACTTCGCTTTCTTGTGTTCTTTCTTCTTTCCTGTAGAGGCAAAAGAGGCAGGAAGTTTAAGCATTACTTGTGTTTAAGCTGATTCTACTCTTTGCCTCTTTGCTAACATAGTGGTATTGGAGGAAAAGACTCTATATTTCATATTCAGAACAACCAATCTGACAGATTGTGCCCTGACAGGCAATGCTTACAGAGATACAAGCAATTTGAATCATTAAATAGTCATGAGTTAACAAACAAGTCATATGAATTAAAAATTTATAAGTGTCAAGTTGTCATATAATAAATTTTAAAAGGTTGTTTATTTCACATACTACTTGAAAAATATGTATACACCATGGCCAATTTTCCTTAAAATAGCCCATAAAAAATGTCAAATTTACTATAGTTGTTTTGAAATCAGATCTTCTAGCAAAAATTATAAATTTAAATGCTTATCAATAGAGAACAGAGAAAACATGCCATATGTAAATACTACTGCTACATGAGAAATAAACCAGACATATGTAATAAATCAATAAGAGATTCTAGTAATATAACACAGAATAAAGAAAAACAAGCGGCAAGATTTAGCATGATATCACACCAATTTTTTTAAAAGTACAAAATAATACCACAGACAGATGTATATGAAAAAGTTATTTAAAAATAGGCTGCAAAGATAAGCATCAAATTAATGATAGTGTTTGCTTCTGTGGAGATGTTACTCAGAAAGGGATAAGCGGGGAAACTTTCTCTCTACTTTTAACACTTTTTCCTCTTAGAAAGATGAGACTTGCAGCAAAAAAGATAAGGATACCTGGCAATTTTATGTGACAAAAATTAGACATCTGTACCTTTCTGTTTCTTAGAATTCTCAACAAAAGGTATTAAATTACTTGGAGGACTAATGATGGGAGCAAAATCTATATATATCTTGGTAATATTATTTAAAATTTTATCTTCTTCATGTTTATTATATCTGATGAGTCTGAAAAACTTATTTTTTTGATTATATAGTTTATTAACATAACAAAATTTTACCTTCTTCATTGTCACTGTATCTGTCAGAGTCATTACTTCCATTCTGTCTTGTATTTTCCACTGAAGAAGAAATTGTTGGCAGAGGAGTAGAAGATCTAGATTCTGTTCCTTGTTCCCTCAGTTTCAACAGCTTTTTCTCATATAGTTTCCTGGTTGTTCCTGCATTAAGGCAGAACTTGCTTTATTACTTGTATTGTCTTATTTAAGATTCAGCTCAGACATTATCTTTAGAAGCATTAAAGTGTTACTTTTCACTGTTTCTTCTTCTAAACTTAAGTGCTTAAAATATTTTCTAAAACAGGTTTTTTCCCTGAGATTTTAATACATGATCGTAACAATGCCTTTTTCTTTTTAGTAGCATGGGATACACATTAGATTGATTTAGGTCTGAAGGACATCCTACTACTGAAGAGCTATGTATGACTGAGTATCTTTGACTGAAAAGTCTTGAACTTTGTGTAATTTCTCTAGTACTGTGTAGTGAATGTTGTCACTTCAGTCGTGTCTGACTCTCTGCAACGCCATGGGCTGCAGCCCACCAGGCTCCTCTGTCCATGGGATTCTCCAGGCAAGAACACTGCAGTGGGTTGCCATTTCCTCCTCAGGGGGTCTTCCCAACCCGGGAAGAGAAACCACATCTTCTACATCTCCTGCACTGGCGGGCAGGTTCTTTACCACTAGTATTTGCCTCTGTAGAAAAATGTTTATAAACAGACTGTACTGTAAATTCTTATGATTTAAACCCCACAATTCTAAGAGATTAATATGCCTATAAAAGGCCATTCAGTTATGGAAAAAGTCCTGTAAGTCAGATTTTAAAAAATTCAATATATTTGACACACAACACAGTAAACTTAAGATATTAAATCATATTTAAATATACTGCTGCAGTAAAAATAACCTTTTATGGAAAATGTGTTATAAACAGATATTACACACCAATTAGATAGCAAAATAAAACTGATTATAAATAATTTAGTTAAACATCAATGACATCTTAAAACCAAAAATAATTTTACTTTGTTTTACACTAAGGTATGTCTTTCCCTGATTTAAGAGGAATATAAAATTTCTAGAAATCTAAGTATGGCTTGAAAGTGAAGTTGCTCAGTCGTATCCGACTCTTTGCAACCCCATGGACTGTAGCCTACCAGGATTCTCCATCCATGGAGTTTTCCAGGCAAGAGTATTGGAGTGGGTTGCCATTTGGCTATAGTTAACAATACTGCATCACATCCATGAAATTTGCTAAGAAGGTAGATCTTTGCTCCCACCACAAATATACACATAAAAGAAAACCATACGAAGTGATAGATATGTTAACTAGCTTGATTACGGCAATCATTTCACAATGTACATTAAAACGGCAAGTTGTACACCATATATGTACAATATCTGTTTGTCAATTATACCTCAATAAAGCTGGGGAAAAAAACAAACAACTGGCATATCAACATGTAATTTAATATGTCTGATACACAATACACAGGTTCCAGCATCTTCTTTTATAATTTTAAATGAAAAACATAAAAAGTATATTCATTGTCTGTTAGTAACTATATTAATAGGCTTACTATCATCTGTTTGGAAGCAGTACATTAATTCTTATTTACAACTACACCTATAGATAAAAACCCAAATCTACAGTATTCAAAATTTTATATAACTTAGAAGATCAAATAGAACTTTCTCGTCTTGAGTTTATTGCCAAGACCCTCGAAAATTAAGGCATATCAGCCTTGCAAACTTATTGACTTAACAATAATCAAATGATGAAAATCTAGGGTATTTACTTTCAAGTTTTCTCTTTTCAGTTTGTTCTTTAGGGTATCCTTTTTGAATTACAATTCAGACAAGATTTTTTAAACCATATTTTTAATAACTGAAAGAGGGTACTATGCTGGGAATTGAATAACTTGAGTTATATTAACAAGTCTGTCACTAACTTACTGATTTCGATTAATCTGGCCAGCTATGTTACCTCAGATTTTCCTCAACGGTTCTATAAGATCCATTATGTCTCACTAAGGAATATGATACCAGCACAAAACGAAACAATCTCAACAGAGTAATCTTGAGGATTATACAGTTAAGATTATATAGTTCAATTATCTAATTTTATTTTCCCCAGCTATATTTATATTTAAGGAAACTAAAGTCTTGGTCATAAAAATAATAAATGACAGATAGGCCCTTAGAACAAAAACTCTACCTGTTAGACAAGAGGGGAAAACAATTTGGGGGACTGCTTCATAAAAAGATACTTGAAACTTAATCAGCTTACCTACAATAGGACCAGGGTTCACTCCGTATTTCACAAGCTGATCCAGAAGATCTTCATTAGAGAGCTCTGTTACATCTAGATCATCTTTATCTTCTGGTCTGGGTTTATCAGTTTTCTTTGTGGCTTTCTGTAAACAAAGTCCAATTATCAATTCCTAATTAAAATGTACAAATTAAGAAATTTTTATTTACTATATAACTAACACTGCATATAATAAACATGCAAATTTATCTTCAGGCTAATTTATACTACAGTAGGGCTTAGCAATTTAATTTAAAAGCAACTCGTTATTCAAAAGTATGCGTGCTGTGATTCATGGGGTCGCAAAGAGTTGGACAGGACTGAGCGACTGAACTGAACAAGTCATGCAAGTAACTCAAATTTTAGTTATTACTGTTAAAATAGTCAATTTTGGTTAACCTATCTAAGGAGGTGATGGCACCAAAAATTCAAAAGAGCAAAAGTCTGGGTCTGAACATTTTCATTCAGATATTCACAAATAACAATTTACTTCTGGCTTTTCAATAATTCTTGACAGTTTAAACCAGCAAACTTAAAGACTTTACCATAAAGGTTTAATCACGTTATATATAAAAATGATTGCTTTTAAACAAGCATACTGGAATTTAAGAAGCCCAAATGGATATTATTTTGTATATAGTGACTTTAGTAGCCAGTTTTTTAACACATGAAGGAAATCAGACTTTATGAATACCTATCACCTCTGTTACTGCTTTGTTGCCACACAATCTACATGACCATTTCACTTAGACTAGCTGAAAAACGTGGAAAAAATGCAGAGGAAAAAAATTTAAAGTTGGTTTTTAAAATAATTTAAGGAATAGCATTATTTACTGAAAAAACTATATAAACTTCCAAGGTTAAACAGGGGAAGGAAGTGAAAGCCTGGTTACCTTTTAGGGTTGTGGCAAATAGCTTTACAAATGTCTCAGTAATCCCAGAAAGCATCAGAGTACTGAATATAAATGGTTGTTTAAATAATGGCCACAAATATCAAAGTCAATGTAGGCCCAGATTACTATTTAAGACAGAAAAGTCAGTACTGCATCCTAGAAATATTTTATGCAAAATGGCAAAAATCATAAAGTTGTATGGGCTATTTACTTTCCAATGATGCTGAGGAGGAAATCTGGTCATGTACTAGAATTTGTTTTTCAACCAAATAAAAATGTGAAATAACTTTACATAAAAAGCATAAGTTATGACCAACCTAGACAGCATATTAAAAAGCAGACACATTACTTTGTCAACAAAGGTCTGTCTAGTCAAGGCTATGGTTTTTCCAGTAGTCATGTATGGATGTGAGAGTTGGACTATAAAGTAAAGCTGAAGAATTGATGCTTTTGAACTGTGGTGTTGGAGAAGACTCTTGGGAGTCCCTTGGACTGCAAAGAGATCCAACCAGTCCATCCTAAAGGAGATCAGGCCTGGGTGTTCATTGGAAGGACTGATGCTGAAGCTGAAACTCAAATACTTTGGCCACCTGACGCGAAGAACTGACTCATTTGAAAAGACCCTGATGCTGGGAAAAATTGAGGGCAGGAGGAGACGGGGACGACAGAGGATGAGATGGTTGGATGGCATCACCAACTTGATGGACATGAGTTTGGGTAAACTCCGGGAGTTGGTGATGGACAGGGACGCCTGGTGTGCTGCGGTTCATGGGGTCGCAAAAAAGTTGGACACGACTGAGTGACTGAACTGAACTGAAAGAGCATAAAAAGAACAATGTCATCAGCACAAGAGAAACTGTCAATACAATTTTTTAAGTGTTGTGAAAAATTACCAAGGGTACTTTTAGGAGGTTTTAAAATTGTACTCATCTAGATTGTCAAGCTCAAATCTCAAGCAACCTACACCTGATGTTGTAGCTGCCTAGAGTCTAAGAGTTCTATATATCAAATCCTTGAATTCTTTACAAAAGGCTTTAAACAAACAAACAAAAAAACCCCAAAAGACCTAATCCTGTCACCTACTTGAATTTTCCAAATAGATTAGGAAGAAAAACTCCACTTTAGGTATAGATCACTTGTAGAAAAAAATTCCTCCAACCACAAGAATGTTCAAATTCTCTTAACATCTATGAATTTCAACATCTGGATGCAGCCTGAAGTTTTCAAGAACTCTGTCTTTGGTGCTCATCACATTCACTACTTAGTTTTTATTAGTTATCTGCACATATGCTTTACCTTTTCCAGATGATAAACTCATTCAACAATAGTCCTTCAGTCTGGTCTGTTATCAAAATCTCAAGAACTTTTGGAAGAGTTGCCCCTATTTTAAAAAATCTTACTCCATTCTGAGTCCTAATCATGGGCCTGAGAATCTTTATTCTAATCTGCAGCTCAGGTGATTTTGGATGTAGCATTTAAGAGGATAACAGAAAACAGGAGTACTGTCATTTGTAACCCAAGCATCTGAAATTAAAGAGTGCCTGACATAGGAAAAGGTACCCGATAGATGTTTCGTTGAATGAATGAATCAAAGTCTCATTCAATGAAGGGGAAATTTGCCATTTATTAATAAATAAAATAAAAAATTAAAAAAAAAAATCAATTTCTTATTAAGAAAGAACAAAGCCTTAGCAAATCCAAGCAAGAAACCAGCTTCCTTACATTTTCTTAAAACAGTGAAAAACTACAGCTGTACAAAGAAATTCTGAGTAAGAGGCCAATAAACCGGCATAAGGCAAGTCAAATAGTGCAGGTGTTCATATCAGGGCACCGGAGCTTTACTTTTAATGAAAAAAAGTTCCAGAAAAGTAATGCCATTCTATGAAATATCAAATTTAATGAGAATATAAAAATTGGGAGTATACACATTTACCGAGTAGTGTAGTATACATGTTTATCAAACCAGCAATTTCAACCAGGAAGAAGGAATCATTAGTTGCACCAATTTCTGCCTCCAACAAACTTTGTTCCTTTAAGTAAATATGTAATCTCTGTTTCCTCTGCTCAAAAATACCAAGTACCAATTAGGTGCTAGTTTCTTCCCAACTACCAGATGACCTCTAATGTTTTTTTCAACTTTAAAATCCAGAAGTTCTATGATACCACCTAATGAACCACTCATTTAAATCTACCATTACCAGCAAAGATGCTGAAAAGTGAAAGTGAAGTTGCTCAGTCCTGTCCGACTTTGCGACCCCATGGACTGCAGCCTACCACACTTCTCTGTTCATGGGATTTTCCAGGCAAGAGTACTGGAGTGGGTCGCCATTTCCTTCTCCAGAGGATCTTCCCGATGCAGGGATCGAACCTGGGTCTCCTGCACTGTAGGCAGATGCTTTACCATCTGAACCACTCGGGAAGTATTAATATAACATTATTACTATAAAACAGATTCTACTAAGCATTTATATACCAAATTGTGTTCTAAGTGCCTTACGTGCTAACTTGAAAGAAACTGAAAGTCACTCAGTTGAGTCAGACTCTTTGCAACCCCATGGACTCGCTAGTAGTCCATGGAATTCTCCAGGCCAGAATACTGTAGTGGGTAGCTTTTCCCTTCTCCAGGGGATCTTCCCAACCCAGGGATTGAACACAGGTCTCCTGTATTGCAGGTGGATTCTTTACCAGCTGAGCCACAAGGGAAGCCCAACTTACTGAATCCTAAATATCCTACATGATAGATACTTCCACTTTACAAAAAAGGAAACTGAACCCCAAAGTTGTTCAGCTAACTCAAGCAATCTGCATACTAAGTTATATGGTAACACCTGAGCAGACTTGGTATACATCACTTTAACAAACTTACCTCATCCAATTCTGAATGTATGTATTATGGTAAAACTGTATTGCTCTGGCATTAAAGGCAACAAAATTCAGAAATCCCATGCTGTAATAGCTATCATGTGCTGTAGTTGCTGAGCACTACACACCTTCACAAATGCAACCTCATGTAACCCTCAATCTAAAGTTATTAGATTATTCCTATTTCAAATGAAAATTGAGCATCTGATAGGCACTGTTCTTTGTTTGAGATCATCTGAATAAGGGCAGACCTGGGATTTGAATCTGTAATTCTGAATCAGAAGCCTGTACCCTTAACACCTCACTGTAGGTGGTCCGTTTATGATTTAACATTTACTATTATAACATACTCCTCACTGTTCTGCTCCATGTCATTAAGTATTTAAGAATTCATAATTCAACAGATCAGACCACTCAAAAATGCCATGCTCTCCTGGATCCCAAATAGTTACAATGTTTTACACCTTGGAACTGAAAGGCAGACCATCAACTCTGTAAATGTTTATCTTTGTCGACAATATCGGTAATTCCATCACTAGAAAATACTGGTTATCATCAAGAGGCATGACACAGAAAGCTTAGAAAAAAGAAAACTAAAAACAAAAACCAAATTCTGAACATGTAAACATTCACACCAAGTAAACCTGCTCATGGCAGTGGCTGAAATGAAACAACTCCTTTAATTAAACATATTCCTCATAAACCCATATTCAAATTGAAGGTATATACTATGTCCTTGGCCAAATACACATTAATGTTTGTTTTAAAATGTTAAAAAATTCACCATTAAATTTGGTTTTCTCCTAGGTTATAAATATTCTTTAAGAAATGTGACTCTAAGGATTTCCCCAGTGGGTCAAGGAGTTAAGACTGCCTTCCAATTCAGGGGATACCAGTTGGATCCCTGCTTGGGGAACTCAGGTCTCACATGCTGCAGTGTGGGGCCAAAAATTTAAAAAAAAAAAAAAAAAAACCCCACAAACACAAAAACCTGACTATATTGTTATTACACATAGGGCTAACAATGACTGGAATGTAAACACTGTATATACAAGAGAAATAATAATGTATAAAAAAGGATAATACTTTTATATACCAGTTATAAATAGCATACAGTATTCTTATAAACTCAATATGTTTTTCCTATGCCTAATAAAAATCTATCAGACTCCTCAGTTAAAATAGAACTCATTTTTTACTTAATGTTCTTTAAAACAGAAAATGAAGGTGCTAATCAACTACCACTGTTAACCTTCTCAAGTTGTTGATACCATTGAGTCCAACCCAGGGTACACATTTCTGAGTTTTAAATGCACAAGGTAGAGAAAACTTACAGCTATGTCTATGATATAGTTGTTCTCTATAAGGATTCAAACAGTAACTGAGATACAGGTTACTGGACAAAGGTTCTTTTAAAAAGTTACTTTCTTTCACTCGGTTTATCTGCATGTGTGTGTGGTCAGTCTCTTCTGACTCTTTTCAACCTTATGGACTGTAGCCTGCCTGGCAGCCTGTCCACCCGACTCTTCAGGCAAGAATATTGAAGTGGGTTGCCATTTCCTCCTCCAGGGGATCTTCCCCACCCAGGGACAGAATCTTAGTCTCCTGTGTTTCCTGTATTGGCAAGCGGATTCTTTACCACTGAGCTACCTGGGAAGTCTGCTTATTTGCATTGTGCTGACTAATTTGGATAAAGTGAATAACTTATTGAGCTAATCCAAGAAATTAATTACGGAGCTTGGTACGTCTACAGGAAACAAACTCCTGTAGTTCAGAGCCAATCATAGTAACTCAACAATGTTGGATAACTGAACTGACATTAAAAATTTTTACGTTCAGGTCTTATACCCCAAACACAGGTCATATTGGGACATAATCTCTTCTTAAGTTGGAGAAAAAACATCAACACTGAGATGGTTGTTTCTGTTGACAAATCATCATCAGAATAAGAGGAAATAATCCTATCACACACATACAACCAAATACTGCCACGATTCAAGAATGATACATTTGCACAGAAGACCAACATAGGAGTCTATACAAGATTTTTTTTAAAGTGCTGATTTAAATGGAAAATATTTCATTTTTCTACCAAATTTTTACTGAAATAATTTAAACATTACTTTTTTTTCTGAGGGGCCGGGGAGAAACAGGTAAGGGATATTCTTTATTTCAAAAATAAATTCCTTCTTATGAAATACAATGGCTTTTTTCAAATCCACAAAAACAAGGCATCAGAAACAATAAATTGAGACTGAACTTTTATGTATCAAATCAATATTTATTTGGCACTACCATATGCCAGGTACCGATTTAAGACGTAAGATTTTCAATTTCTCTAAAGCCCAGGCTTAAGATTTAATTAAATCTACATGTGTCTATTATATCTTTCCTTCATTTCCATATGGGTAGTACAGAAAATACACTGGATAAGTTTTTTACAACTAAAGTTAAAATAACTTTGAAAGAAGCAGTCCTTAATCAGTATCAACAACTCCAAACTCCACTACTTTACACCAGTTTTAACCATATCCTATTATGATTTGAAGTGACAATCATGCTTGTTAATACTAACAAAGTGAAGTCGCTCAGTCGTGTCCGACTCTTTGCGACTCCGTGGACTATAGCCCACCAGGCTTCTCCGTCCACGCGATTCTCCAGGCAAGAATACTGGAGTGGGTTACCATTTCCTTCTCCAGGGGATCTTCCCGACCCAGGAATCGAACCCACGTCTCCTGCATTGCAGGCAGACACTTTAACCTCTGAGCCACCAGGGAAGGCCAAATACTAATAAAACAGCAGATAAAAACCCACCGAACAAAACCCAAACTATTCTCAAACAAGATGCGCATTTGCTGAGGCCAATCTGAATTCGGGATTAAATATTTCAAACTGCAACACCGACAAAGCAGAATGTTACGAAATAAACATTCCTAATTCCAAAGGCTCTCCTTCCTTCACGCAAATACACCAAAAGGAAAAACAACCAACCCTCCCAAACCCTTTAGGATTTTCAAATATTTGAGCGTCTCTGATAGTCTTTCGAAGATACAGTTTTAAAAGTTTCCTGAATTTAGAGTAATGCTGCCCCGCCAAAAAAACAGCCTGGTGCTAGAAAGGAGTAACCCAAACAGGAAAAACACAAACCGTTCAAAAAGCCCTCCTTATGCAAAGAAACATAAAAAGGCGGGAATTTCTTCATTTCAAAATTTGGTTAGATATCAGCATGTCACAAATTGCCCTCCAGGGAGCGCTCTGAGACCCGCTCACTAGTCATTTCGGTTAATAAAGCGGGAAAACGCTCAAGCGTAACCTGTAGCCGTTTCGAGCTAACCCTTCTCAGGGCTTTTCGAAAAGGGCTGGGAAGTCCCGGTCTCACTACCCGCTCCCGATGGCCGGGGGTGCAGGGGCAGCGAGCTGTCCGCGCGCAAACCGAGAGCAAAGCTAACTTCACAACCCACGGCGCCCCGCGGCCCCAACTTCGGGGCTCTCCGCTCCGGCCGCTCCTCTCAGAGCCCGAGGCCAGGAGGCCGCGTCGGGCGCCTGCAGACCCAGAGGCCCGCCCCCTGGCGGGCGGGGGGCCCACCCCGCCGCCGAGGCCCGAGGGGGCGCCCACTGCTCGGCGCCCGCCTCCGTGGCCCCGGCCGGGCGTCCTTACCCTGCCGACGGAGGCGCGGCTGCGGCCCGCGACGGCGGCCCCGGAGCCGAGGACCGGGGTAGGCTCGCGCTCCTCGTCGCTGGAGAAGTCCGGGGGCCCCTTGCTGTTGGCGCTGGTGGCGAGCGGCGGCCGGTTGCGAGCCGTGAGGTGCTGCAGGTAGAGCTGCACATACACGTCTTTGCGTTGCTCCCCGGCCGGGAGCGTCACATTGTTGGCGACCAACTCACTCTTCAACTTCTCTTTCGTCAGGACCGAGGGGTCTTCCAGGAACTCCGGCATCTCGGCGGCGAATCCCCTTCCCCGCAGCCCTCACACCCTCCGCTCACGCCGGCGCGCTCGCTCCTCGCCCGGGGGGGCGGCCGCGCTCCCGCCTTCGAGCCTCGCGGCTCCCGGCCGGGACTGGCGCCTCGAAGCCCAGCGGAAACCCGCGCACACAAAGCCGAGCCGAGGGCGGACACAAAAGCCCCTGCAGGACAAGTGCGGCCCGGTGCGGCCAAGCCAGGAGTCCGCACCAACCCCAGCCCACACACCACGGCCAGGGGAGAGGAGCCTCTTCGCCCACGCCCCAACAAGGCGCGCCGCCATTGGCCCGCGGCCGGAGGAAGCGCGGCGGTGATTGGCGGGACGCCTCGCGCGGGTTCCATTAGCCGCGGCGCCCTGCGAGAGGTGGTGGAAACGCAGTTTAAAAGCCGCTCGGGCGGGAGCGCTTGAGTGTGGCCCGTGTCTGTTTCCTTTTTCCCCACCCTTAGCCGGCGGTAAGGGACGAGCTGCACTGCTTTTTGTGCGCCGTTTCCTCTCCCTCCCCCTGCTGGAGAAGCTGTTTTTCTCTCCGGGGTCAGTCGCCGCTAACGGGCCGAATTTCAGGGCTGCTGCGAGGACCTGGGGGCTGGGCCTGTCTCAATCCCGGGACCCTAGTTCGACGAAGAATAGCCGCAGCCTTTCCTCCCCAAACGCTAGCCCTGAAGGGAAAGAAAAGAAGCGAGGCGTGCTCGTGGACGCTCATCTTCCTCGATTTGATTTACTAGCGGGGAGAGCGGGCAGTTCAATCCCTGTCTCCTTGCGAATGCTTCTTTTGTTCGTGAAATTTAGGAAAAACCAGACCTCGACTACAGGGCACTTTAACCAGCCGTTGAATTTGTGACGAAATTGTATTGCCAAATACTGCACTTGCCTCTTACCCTAAAGAAGGTTGGGGCATTCCTAAAGAATTTCATTTAGCTGTTTGGTCTCAACTGCATTTGTGTTGAGAGTCGTCTCTGGGTTGGATCCCTCCACCCGTGAGTATCTTAAACCATAACTTAAACCTAAATGCTTAATAATGCAGCGAAATTAAGAAATGCCTTAATAGGCAATTTAAACTTACTGAGATATATGCATTCTAGATTTTAATCTTAGGGGAAGCCTAGTGATTTTATAATTAGGCTGGAAACACTAATCAGAGCCATATTTGGGATCCAAGTTAAAACCTGGTGGAGTCTCAGAAATTTGTTATTATAAAAATGTCTTCTTGAAAACAAATACCATTGATAACAAATACATATATACCTTACCAATTTATGTATGTTTCAAGAAAAGAAAGGTGACCTTAGAATTAGGTTGTCTTAATCATTTCCCAAATTCTGACCTCCAGACTATGCTCTATAAGCTCCTCTAAAAAGAAAGTTTATCTGATTTCTGCATGGTTACGTTCTTGTAAATTTAAAGAACCTTCATCAAAAATGTTTCCTATGAATCAAGCCATTTTATTTTGTTGCAATGGAGACGTTATTTCTAACCTACAATTTTACTAATAAAAAATTTTAAAATTTACATATATTTGAGCAATATTAAGATCAGGAATGGAAATTCAAAATTGTATTTTAATTAGCAAGTTGTTTCGAAGATTTTTAGGTCGCAGTGTAAAAGTTACCTCAACCCCTACCACCAGCTTCGCTGAGTACAGAAACAAGTGTTTTATATCTTCAGAGGGTGCACTGAGCTGACAGGCAAACGACCATGATTTTGCAGTGACTGGTAACCCCGCAGACGTAGTCAGTGAATGTGGGATGACCACAGTCTGCGGTGTGCCCTCCCACAGTTCAGTTATTTCTTTCCATAGAGTCATAACGTTAAAATTTGCAGAGCAAAAGTCCTGAGCATGATCTCCGCAAGGCCACAATTAATGGGTTTATTCTACCCTACTTAAATTAGCAAATTATCCTGTTAAGTCTTTACCTTACTAGTTGAAAGGTTTGGCTCTTGGCCTGACTGTACTTACAGTTTTTAAAAGGTAGGTTTTGCTGCTCTGAAAGGGTCAGAGTTACCAGGGCTAGATTTGATCTGAGGAGGGTAGAGCGTAGAAAGATCTCGAGACTCTGGTAGCTAGTGGATCCTGATGTGGTTTCTCAGAGGAGGCGGCATCATTAACACATGAAAATAAAAACCTACCTAAATTGTGTGCAAATACAATGATGGAATCACAGAGCCATATGGGAGAGCTATCAGGATGCTGCTGCTGCTGCTGCTAAGTCACTTCAGTTGTGTCCGACTCTGTGTGGAACCATAGACGGAAGCCCACCAGGCTCCCCCGTCCCTGGGACTCTCCAGGCAAGAACACCGGAGTGGGTTGACATTTCCCTCTCCAATGTGTGAAAGTGAGAAGTGAAAGTGAAGTCGCTCAGTCGTGTCTGACTCTTAGCGACCCCACCGACTGCAGCCCACCAGGCTCCCCCGTCCCTGATTTTTTTCCATAGGGCCTTTGTACTAGAAAATTTCCAGGCAGTTTAATCTTACCTTTTACCACAAGCCAAAAAAGAAAAGAAATCACCTGTTGAGTCTGAAAGTTGTCTTATTTTAATTTTTTGATTACTATACAATATTCTTAATTTCAAATGTACAACATAGTGATTCTATATTTTTATACATTATGAAATGATCACTGTACAAAGTTGGTAAAATATTTTTTACTATTAACTTATGTGCACATTACATCCCCCATGATTTATCTTATAGTTGGAAGTTTGTACCTCTTAATTGCCTTCCCCTCTGGCAACCACCAGTTCTCTGTATCTGAGAGTCTGTTTCTGTTTTGTTTATTCCTTTGTTTTGTTTTTCAGGTTCCACATAAGTGAAATTAATGGTATTGGTTTTTGTCTAACATTTCACTTAGCATAATACCTCCCAGGTCCGTCCATGTTGCTGTTAATGGCAAGATTTCGTTCTTTTTTATGGCTAAGTATTCCTGTGAGAGAGAGTGTGTGTGTATGAGTGAATGTGTATCTATATCTATCAATTTATATCACATTTTCTTTATCCAGTCATCTCTGGATGGACACTTGGTTTACTTACGTATCTTTAATGTTGTGAATGATGCTGCAATAAACATAGGGGTACATTTTTTTTTCATTATTTTCAGGTAGTAGAATTGCTAGGTCATATGGTAATTCTATTTTTAATTTTTTGTGGAACCTGAATACTGTTTCTGTGGTGGCTGCATCTATTTACATTCCTATCAGTAGTGCACGAGGATTCCCTTTAATCACGTCCTCACCAATACTTTTCTTTTTGATAATAGCCATTTTGATAGGTGTGAGGTGTTATCTCACTGTGGTTTTGATTTGTATTTCTCTAATGATTAGTGTATGCAGGTCAGGAAGCAACAGTTAGAACTGGACGTGGAACAACAGACTGGTTCCAAACAGGAAAAGGAGTACGTCAAGGCTGTATATTGTCACACTGCTTATTTAACTTATATGCAGAGTACATCATGAGGAACGCTGGGCTGGAAGAAGCACAAGCTGGAATCAAGATTGCCGGGAGAAATATCAATAACCTCAGATATGCAGATGACACCACCCTTATGGCAGAAAGTGAAGAGGAACTAAAAACCCTCTTGATGAAAGTGAAAGAGGAGAGTGAAAAGGTTGGCTTGAAGCTCAACATTTAGAAAACTAAGATCATGGCATCTGGTCCCATCACTTCATGGCAAATAGATGGAGAAACAGTGTCAGACTTTATTTTTTTGGGCTCCAAAATCACTGCAGATGCTGATTGCAGCCATGAAATTAAAAGACACTTAATCCTTGGAAGGAAAGTTATGACCAACCTAGATGGCATATTAAAAAGTAGAGACATTACTTTGCCAACAAAGGTCCATCTAGTCAAGGCCGTGGTTTTTCCCGTGGTCATGTATGGATGTGAGAGTTGGATTGTGAAGAAGGCTAATCGCCGAAGAATTGATGCTTTTGAACTGTGGTGTTGGAGAAGACTCTTGAGAGTCCCTTGGACTGCAAGGAAGATCCAACCAGTCCATCATAAAGGAGATCAGTCCTGGGTGTTCATTGGAAGGACTGATGCTAAAGCTGAAACTCCTATACTTTGGCCACCTCATGTGAAGAGTTGACTCACTGGAAAAGACTCTGATGCTGGGAGGGATTGGGGGCAGGAGGAGAAGGGGACGACAGAGAATGAGATGGCTGGATGGCATCACCGACTTGATGAATATGAGTTTGAGTGAGCTCCAGGAGTTGGTGATGGACAGGGAGGCCTGGCGTGCTGTGATTCATGGGGTCGCAAAGAGTCGGACAGGACTGAGTGACTGAACTGAACTAAACTGAATGATTAGTGATGTGTATGTGCTTAGTTGCAACCGACTCTTTTGTGACCCCATGGACTGTAGCCCACCAGTCTCCTCTGTCCATGGAATTTTCCAGGTAAGATTTCTGGAGTGGGTTGCCATTTCCGAGTCCCGGGTATCTTCCCGACTCAGAGACCGAACCTGCATCTCTTTCGGCTCCTGCATTGGCAGGAGGATGCTTTACCTCTGAGCCACCTGAGAAGCCCCAGTGATTAGTGATACTGAGCACTTTTTCATGTGTATGTTGGCCATCTGTATGTCTTCTGAAAGTTCTTTTTTTTTTAAATTAATTTTTCTATTTTAATTGGAGGTTAATTACAATAGTGTAGTGGTTTTGCTAAACATTGACATGAATCAGCCACAGATGCACATGTGTTCTCCATCCAGAACCCCCCTCCCACCTCCATCCCATCCCCCAGGGTCATCCCAGTGTACCAGCCTTGAGCGCCCTGTCTCGTGCATCAAACCTGAAAGTTCTTTTAAATAGACACAGTACTTTACCCTATGTTGTGTTAGTCACTCAGTCGTGTCTTGACTCCTTGCAACCCCATGGACTGTGGACCACCAGGCTCCTCTGGCCATGAAATTCTCCAGGCAAGAATACTGGAGTGGGTTGCCATTTCCTTCTCCATCTATACCCTATAGGCCAACATTAAAGATATAATTCAGAAAGAACTGCATTCTAGGTGCCTGAAATCAATGTTCTCTGAGTGAAACATAATTTTCATTCCCTTTCATTAATTATCTTGCCTTTTCTTATCACTGGGTACTATCAACAGGAGGTTACTTGCAGATTCTACATTTCTGAGGAGATGTTGATATCATAAGGTGTCAGACTGTGAGACTGCCTTTCCACTCATCCCCAAAGCTGTGAGTTATCAAATTCAGACTTGGAATTAGCCTAGATGCATCCAGGTATATCCCCAGCACTACTGTTTTTAGTGACTAAGGTAATTTTGCTTTTAACTCTGCTGTAGAGCTCTGAAGTAGGGTACTATCAACAGGTTATTTATTTATTTTTCTCATACTCTGTGTACCTTAAGGCCAAGAGGTTGGGCTACAGAGTTTGGCCCCTTTGTTCCTAATTACTTGTTACAAACTATTTCTCCTCTTTCCTCCTTCAAAAACATTTGAAGTTCATATCATCTGGCCAAATACCCGTTTATCATCTTTACAGCTAAAATTTATCAACCCCTTGGCCACTCTCCCTCAGAAATTAGACCATTGCTCCTTGCTCTCGGTTTGGTCTGCATTCTGTGTGAATTCAACATGACCCATGTAACACCAACCCTGAGCCTCTTAGGTCTTTGACCTCTTCATTTCCAACAACTTGTTCCTCTACTCCTCTAGTGGTACGACTCTGATCCCTGTCATCAATAACCGCTTATCTTATAAATCTCAATTTCAAGTATCCCAATAGTCAATAAGTAGCCTTTTTTACTCAGGTCATTTGTCATATTCTCGCTGACCTCCAATTCATTAACCCCAATACTTAAAAAAAAGAAGTCTATTTTTCCTGCTTCTGCCATCATTTAATAATTTAATCCAACTCAACTGATTTAGATTCCCTCATCAATCCTTAAAATCACTCTTCTGCAAACATTTTCAACTCTTAACTCCAGTGTCTCCTTGCTTGGAGGAACTTGGGAGCCTTGCTTGGAACCTTGTTGGAACAAACTCTCATTGCTTGCACCCAAGATTGCTGGGAAAAAAAATCATACACCAGCTGGTTTTAATTCATGACCTCAGACCTCACAGGAGCATTTGACACTCTCTGGATTAACCATTCATACTTTCACCTCTCTCCTCAAATTATTCACATCCCTTCCTCCAACCTGTCCCCATTTTCAGCTGGTGATCTTGCCTCATACTTGAGAACATAGAAACCATCTGTGGGGAATACCTCAACTTCAGACGGTCAAGTCTGCACACATTTTCTCTTGCATCTTTCTTGTTTAAATCGAAGTGGTGTCCTATCAGAGTGAATTCTACCAGTTGTACTCTGGGTCTCCGCCTTCTCTCCTTAAGGACTTGATGCTTTCAGTCATCTCCTGTGAAATTTCTGAATTTAAAAAAGAGACTCGATTTTTTGTGTTACATTCATCCAATGTAAAAAAATTTTAAATTATCTTTTATGTCAAAACAGTAGGTTTAAAAAAAATGTTTTTTTAAATGTTATAGCTCTGATACCCAAAGCTTTGGGAAACAATGGAAAGATATTTCTATGTGAAGCCACAGACTTAATGCAATTACTTTGTCAGAAAACTCTTACAATTTTTTTTTTCCCTAAAACAATTGGAAACATTTCATTTCCCTTTCTGGAGTTCTTAATGTTGTTAACATACAGGTGACTTTTTTATTTTTCATTATCCTGTTTTGTATAGGACTTGGTTGTGAATTTAAGGATGTCACCTCAAACAGAGCAGATGATGAAATACTGCATGACATTTATCTAAGAATATGAGAGAATGTTTACAACACAGCTGTAAATAAAATACAAAAAGAAAAAGAGACCCATATTGGAGTAAGATCTCAGTTTTATGAAGAACTGAGATGTGTATGGATATGTCTATATTTAAATGGACTAAATGAGTATAGACCAGAACGTTCATAGTAGTTTCTTCTAGGAGATAGGAACAGATGATTTTTCTTATGTTTTTCTCTATTTCTACAGTGAACACATATGATTTCATAATAACTACTTTTCTACTTTGTAATCATAACTACTTATGATTTATAAGTGTAACTACTTTGAATTGTATGAGAAATTGGGAAATCACTTGTCTTATCAGAATCCACAACCTGTTTTTTAGTTTTCATTTCCAAAGGCTCCATTTTATCAGTTCCTCCAGAGTACATCAGTCCTAAGTAACTGATTAAAAATAATTCAAAAGTGAAAGCTATCTTATTAAATTGGTGAAACAAATGCTCAGAGCAGTCCGTACTAGGGGATAAATCCATTTGTAAGAATACATGATAGACTGGAAAGTTGTTAGTGAAATAGAACAAAATCACAGAGCCACTCAGTGTCGGAATTTGAGAATTCAAATATCAATTTGTGTATTCCAGATCCTTTTTCCTTATTTCATTCCTATATAATGATTGTAGAAGTTTAAATAACGTGTTGGATTTTGGGTTATTTCACAGTGACATCAAGTCAGTAAAATGGGCCATTGTGAAAGAGTACAAATATTCAGCCCTGGGAAAGAAGCTAAAACCTGTAAAGTGACCGTTTTAGAGTTATAGAACTATTACTAATGATATAAATATTAATGAAAGGGTTGCCAAAGAGTCGGACACGACTTAGCAACTAAACAACGATATATATTAATGAAATTTACAACATCGAAGACACTTTTATGTATTTTATTTTTTAAAATACTTTTTTGTTGTTGACTGTGCTGGTTTTTGTTGTTGCTTGGGCTGCTCTCTAGTTGGAGTGCACAGGTTTTCATTGTGGTGGCTTCTTTTGTTGCAGAGCACGGGTTCTAGAGTGTGTGTGGTCATCAGCATCTGTGGCTTGTGGGCTCAGTAATTCTGGTTTCCTGGCTCTAGGGCAAAAAGGCTCAGTAGTTGTGGCCACAGGCTTAATTGCTCCTCGGTAGGTAGGATATTCCTGAATCAGGGATCAAACCCACATCTCCTGCATTGATGGGCAAATTCTTTCCACTGAGCCACTAAGGAAGCCCTGTGTATTTTATCTTATGTGACTCTCTTAACAACTCTGTGAGGTAAGTGGTGCCTCCAGTTCAGCCTTGCTCTTTAGGCCCGTGATTCTCATATGTTAGCTTGCATCAGAATCACCTGGAAGGCCTGATGATTGGTAGGCCCACCTACAGAGTTTTCTGAGTCTGTGAGTCTGGAGAGGGGCCTGAAATTTTAATTTTTAACTTGTTTCTAGGATGCTGGTCCAGCAACAGCAGTTCTAGGCCATTTTTCATGTTCTGTGTAAAGCCATAGCTGACCTTGTCACATTCTTAAATAATAGCTCTGCATTGCCTGCAGAATAAAATCTAAATTAGTATGGCACAAAAGGTCCTGGGTGATCTGACTCCTGTTTACCTTTACAGCTTTACTTCTCTCTTCCTCTTCAGCAATAATGAATAACTATTAATAGTAGTTCTCCAAAGAAGTTGTATTAGTTTGCTGGGACTGCCAAATAAAATGATTTACAAGGTAATACAAACTGCTCTGTCTGCCTCACAAGAGTATGATTTTGTACAAATGAGATACCATCCTTAGTCCTAGCTAAGATTAAGTGTCTTGTTATTCTGCATATGCAATTTGCCAGAGGGGAAAAGACCATTACCTCCGTTATGGGCTGAATTGTGTTCCCTGGTTTCATTCATATATTGAAGCCCTAATCCCTTGGTACTTCAAAATGTCGCTGTATTTCCCAGGTAAGGCCTTTTAAGAGGTGATTCAGTTAAAATGAAGCCATGAATGGGCTTTAATTCGATCTGATTGGTGTCCTAAAAGAGGAAACTTGGACACATAGATACTAGGGATGTATGCGTACACAGGAAAGACCATCTGAAGACATTGCAAGAAAGTGGTCATCTATGAGCGAAGGACAGGCTTCAGAAGAAACCAGCTGTGCTGTCACTTTGATCTTGGACTTCTAGCCTTCAGAACTGTCAGAAAATAAATTTCTGTTGTTTAAAAGCTACCCAGTTTGCGGTATTTTGCTGTGGCAGCCCTAGGAAGCTAATACATATAAACCTCAACTTTTATAGTTGGAAGACGTCAGATCCCAGGGGTATTAAGTGACAGTGCTTGACTCATAGAAGGCATTCACATATGTCCACTGGATGAATAAATACCTTAAAGTCACATAGAAGCTTTCATTATTTTTCAGGATCTTCCTTTATGAAGACTTTCTGAACTACCTAATGTCCGTATTTTAGCACCCTCCCACCACTCTGTTCATGCCACTCACGCCAATATATTATGGTGTTTGGTTACTTAAGGTATCTTTTTTTCTGCTGCCCAAAATAAAAACAGTTTTACTGGGTGTAACCTTTTCCTCAGTGTTCATCGCACTGAGGTCCATAAACATCAGTGGTCCATAAACATCTGTTGAAATGTATGATCTAATCTCAATCCAACCAAAAAAGAATGCAAAGAACCACACAAAAACATGATGTCCAACGCTAGAATAGGCTGAAATGTAAGAAATTAGTATTTGCCATATTCAAAATACTGAACAAGAAAACTCAGGGACTTGCATGAAATATACCCAATTAAAAAAACCCCAAAACTAATCATTTCTGATAGTCTTGCCATTCACTTTTTGTACAACAAATATTTGACACATGCCTCTAAGGTACTATTCAGTACTAAGAGTCCTGGAACTTACAAAGGTGAATGAGTAAGCTTTGGTTCCTGCTATGAGATTAATAGTTGAAAGTGGCACCTAATTTATTACTACTTGCATTAGTTGGTGAAAAGTTAAAAGATGCATTGGTATCACTTAGGGCCAACGGCTTCTAGGCAGTTTTTTCAATAGTTTGTTTCAACCTTTAATATAAGATAGTGAAGATTGGGATCTGGAGTCAGTCACCAGGTTCAGGGTCTTGGGTTAGTCACTATTCCGTGCGCCACAGTTTTCCCTGTAAGAGTGTACAGTGAGCACATGTTGATGTAAACTATTACACAGTGTTAGAAATTGTAGCTTGTTAGACTTGCTTTCCAAAGGCAGACAGGTCTAAAATTGTTTTTGGAAAAACAGCTTGTACGGTTTATGTATTGTAGTTCCCTGTTACGGACCACCATCAGCTAATACGCTCACTAATGCGCAACAGTAATAGCCACATCTCTATGCATTATGAATGTTCAACAGAATTCACAAGGCCCAACAGTGGAAAAAAAAAAGACCAAAACCACCACCTTTAAGGTGCTCTTTATCTTTTTGCAGACTAAGGATTACTGGGATAACATTTCAAGAAGGAAGATTTAATCCTGCAATCAAAGGCAGTTCCAGAAAATGGCGGGAACACATCTAGCTTGAATACATCTAGTTCATAGGAACCAGAATGCCTAAAAGCAAAAGGCCATGACCCCGACGTGATTCGAACACGCAGCCTTCTGATCTGGAGTCAGACGCGCTACCGTTGCGCCACGAGGTCCTGCTGGGCTGCCGCTCGCGCAGTTTCTTAGGACTCCAGTAAAATGGCGTCTCTTCCGGGAGCGCCTCGCCTTTCCTTTCATTCTCTCCTTGCTTCTCCATCGGAGACTGATTCCTTTAGCTGCAAGATTTTCCTCATAGCTAGCCCTCTACCTAGGCTGGGATGGGATTAACCGACGCGGGAGAATGGAGTTTCTCGTTTAGTGGAGTCTCCGGGGTCAAAGGAAACCGGTCCTTCCTCTTCTTCTGTAAGCGGTTTCCGTTCCAACCCTCCCGGTTAGGGGCGGAGCCTCGGCCCTCTCTCTCCACCCTCCGGTTTCCCTAGGCTGAGTTCGTGACCTCTATTTGGAATTTGGCGGGGCGCTACTGCGCAGGCGTTGGCCAGCCAGCGTTAGCCTGCTGCTGGAAGCAGGCCGCGGGCGTTGTCCAAACATTTGCCTACTTAATCCTTCTGAAAACAGTATAAAGCGTTTACCCTCAGTGTTGGCTTTTACTTCACGGTGAGCTTAAAAGTTATAATTTTGAAAAGACGCACTTATAGGAAATAACAGCATGTTGTATTTGTTAGCTGTTATGGGCAGTTGAAATATCGGAAATAGTGGTAGCTAGTAAAAAGAAACTGCCAACCTCCCCGTCGGGGAATTGAACCCCGGTCTCCCGCGTGACAGGCGGGGATACTAACCACTATACTAACGAGGAGCTGCTTCTCAGGCTCCTCTAAGTTTCCTTTAAAGTAACATTTCTCTCTCTCCTGCCAGCCACCTGCAAATGTGAAAACCCCCAACACTCGGTCTGTTGCTGCTCACATCTGTTCTGGGCGCCTTGGACTCTTTTTTTCAGTAAAAAGAGTAAATGATTTAGAATAAATGAAACAAAATGAGCCTCGAGTTTTAGTGATGGTGAATTGTTGAACATAATTTGCCGGAATTTTTCATGCTTTCCAGATGATTTAGGTTTCTGGTGGGAGATTTTTGTTTTGATAATTCAGTTTTTTAGTCACCAAGAATACGTGAGTTGAAGCAGAGGGTTTTTTTTTTTTTTTAATTTTAACTTTATTGGCGTATAGTTGATTTATAATATTTTAGAAAGCAGAGCTTTACTTCCACAAATTTATATTTTCTTTCTTTAGTCGAAGTTCAAGAATATCATATGGTTGCCAGATGTCCTGGGCAGTCAGAGTTGTTCTATGTTCCAGTGCCTCTTCAAACAGTTTGTAAGCTTTTGAGACACAGAAGGACTCACGTAGGTCAAAGGAAATTGTATTTGCTGATTTTTCTTGTATTTTAGGTCTTTTTCCTGAGGCATCTACAGTTTAATCAGAAATGACAAATACTTAAATGGTTAAATAATAATACATTTAAATAATTCAAAACCAAGGATGTGCCATTGATTAAACATAGGATTAGGAAGTACACTAACATTAATTTGTATTATCCTGAGCCTTTTCTTAAACAGGACCAATCCTGTTCTCAGGAGAGTCAAGAGGGCTTCGCCTACAAACTTCCAATGGTAACTCTAAATAGGAGAATGTATAGTTACAAACCGACATGATTAAAAGTTTTTATTATAGAACTTAAATTTAGGTCTTTTAAGACACATTCCTTGTACTGTGAATTAGTATATTTTTATAGAGCACAAGTTGCATGGTGTTTTCCATCTGATGAAAGTGATTTTGGATTTAAACACATTTTAAAAAATGACAATTTCTGAAACCTGTTTTGGTGCTTTTTCCTTTTTTCACTCTTAAATACACCCAGAGCTTCAATAAAACTCAGTGCCCCCGGGCCGCCTCCTACTTCTGACCCTCCAAAAACTCTTGCGAAGTCCAAAGGGCACTGTGATAACTATGATGATGTCCTTTTCCGGTTAAGATTGAAGGGACTTGCCTCAGATCTCTCAGTTGGAGGGCTGCAGGGCAATGGGAAGCCAGGTCTCCAGAACTATTTGCACCGGGTTCCACACTGTGGAAGAAGAGCCTTAATCTTTGTCCCTTCAGAAAAGACACCATCCTCTCCTCCTCAGCTAAAGCTATGCCAGGAGCTACCCATGTGTTGTACTGCTCCTCTCTTATCCTCCCTAGGGACAGAAAGAAGTGGCCTGAGTCAGCAGAGGTCATGGAGCAGGGAACTCAACACCTGCTGTCCATCTTCCTAAAATGGAAAGGAAGAGAGAGGGTAACTAACCTGAACAGGGTAAGGGAGCTCAGAGGTTTCTCAATGTCAGCACTGGGAGAAAGTAAAGGTTAAAATCAGACTGGCAGTACAGAGGGCACAGAACTCTCTTTGGAGGTAAACCGTGTGATGGCAGGTGATGTTATTGAAAGTTTTGAATATTGCTTTCCTAAACTGTTTGGATAGCTTGCAAAACTATTCACATTTTATCTTCCCAACAAGCCCTGTAAGGTCACAGGGCGAGTGTTTTATTCCAATAAGAGAAACTTGTGTAGTTATACAGATTGGAAGTGGTGAGAGGCCAGGAATCACTCAAACCTTGATGGCAAATCTTGTGCAGTTTTTACCCCGCTGCACAGTTCCACATTTATGTATAATAATAAAGAAATATGAGTCATGGAGAGACAAGCTTCTATCACTTTGTGTATCACACGTATTCCTGTACTAATATTTACTAATCTCTATTCCTTAGCACGGAGAAGGCAATGGCAAGCCACTCCAATACTCTTGCCTAGAAAATCCCATGAATAGAGGAGCCTGGTAGGCTGCAGTCCGTGGGGTCGCTAAGGGTCGGACACGACTGAGCGACTTCACTTTCACTTTTCACTTTCACACATTGGAGAAGGAAATGGCAACCCACTCCAGTGTTCTTGCCTGGAGAATCCCAGGGACGGGGGAGCCTGGTGGGCTTCCATCTATGGGGTCACACAGAGTCGGACACGACTGAAGTGACTTAGCAGCAGCAGCATTCCTTAGCAGACACCGCAGTTATTCACTCAGTACTGAACCTCCAGTATCCCCGACATTGCTTTAGATGCACAAGGTTTTAATTAATAAGAACAGGTTTGTTCTTGTGGAGCTTATATTCTAACTGAAAGAGGACAAACCAAAAACGATTATGATCGTAGATAAATACGTTAGACGGTGACAAGAGTGCAAATAGAAAAAAATGTCACTGTAAATGGGTTTGGAGAGTGGCAATTTAAATAGAATGGTCAAAGTAAGCCTCATTTTAAGGAGGTAACATTTGAACAGACTTGAGGGAAGTAAGAGGTGTAGTTACATAACTATCTGGGAAGCCTGTGGGACCTTAAAGTTCATTGTAGACTTTGGCTTTTATTCTGAGAAATAGGGAGCTATTATGGGGCTTTGAACAGAGAAATGACATGGTCTGGTTTATGTATTTTTTAAAGCTTATTTAATTAAAAAAATAATATTTATTTGGTTGCATCAGGTCTTCGTTGTGGCAGGTGGGATATTTACTTGCAGCATGCAGGATCTAGTTCCCTGATTAGGGATTGAACCTGGGTCCCTGCATTGGGAGCACAGAATCTTAGCCACTGGACCACCAGGCAGGTTTCTAGTTTGTATTTTAAAGGGTTCTTAGCTCCTCAGTTGCGAGTAGACGATCGTGGACAAGAGAAGCAGCAAGGAGACCAAAGAGGTCTATTGCAGTAAAGATAGTGGTTCAGGCTGGGGTGGGAGTGGTCGGGAATGTGAAATGAGCTGATATAATTTGAAGGTAGAGCCAATAGAATCTCCTGGTAAAGTTACTGTGAGGTGTGAGAGAAAGAGGAATCAAAGACACTTCTCAAATTTTTGGCCTGATGGAAGAATAGAGTTACCATCTCCTGAAGTCAAGAAGAAAAACGCTCAACTTCATAGCACACTATCCATATGGAGAGTCCAATGTCAGGAGCACAGCTGGTAATAAGGCAGGCCATCATTCCCTTGGACATTCTGTGGCCATCGTTCCTTGAATTCTGCAACATGGCAACGCTGCCAGTGGAGTGGTATTTTGGGGGATAAGAAGCATTTTAGTTTGGGATGTGTTAAGACTGAGACATACAGAAGGCAGTAGAATGTAATAGTTGAATATTTGTTGTACTGATCATTGTACCAGCACAGTGTGGAGGCGCAGGAGATATGGTGATGAACAAAGACAGACCCTGACCTCATGGAGCTTCCATTTTAATAGTGGAGACACAGAATAACTACAACGACAACAGCAAACATGTAAAATTACAACTGTGACAGTTTTTAAGAAGAAGATGCAGAAGAAAGAGCTTTCTTGGTAGGTGGAACTGGATGTGCAAAGGTTATAGGAACTGAGGAAATGTGGTGAGCATAGGGGCTGAAAGAAGGCTGACGTGACCAGGGAGCATGAGGAAGGTCACAGAAGAGACAGGGCTGAAAGGCCAGTGGGAATGAGACAAAGTCTCTTAGGCTGTGCTAAGAACTTTGCCCTCTGATTCATTCAGTTCAGTTCAGTTCAGTTGCTCAGTCTGTCTGGCTCTTTGCAAACCATGGGCTGCAGCATGCCAGGCTTCCCTGGCCATCACCAACTCCTGGAGCTTGCTCAAACTCATGTCCATAGCGTCGGTGATGCATCCAACCATCTCATCCTCTGTCCTCCCCTTCTCCTCTCACCTTCAATCTTTCCCAGCATCAGGGTCTTTTCCAGTGAGTCAGTTCGTCCCATCAGGCGGCCAAAGTATTGGAGTTTCAGCTTCAGCATCAGTCCTTCCAATGAATATTCAGGGCTGATTTCCTTTAGGATGGACTGGTTGGATCTCCTTGAAGTCCAAGAGACTCTCAAGAGTCTTCTCTAGCACCACAGTTCAAAAGCATCAGTTCTTTGGCTCTCAGCTTTCTTTATAGTCCAACTCTCACATCCATACATGACTACTGGAAAAACCATAGCTTTGACTAGATGGACCTTTGTTGGCAAAGTAATGTCTCTGCTTTTTAATATGCTGTCTAGGTTGGTCATAACTTTCCTTTCAAGGAGCAATCGTCTTTTAATTTCATGGCAGCAGTCACCATATGCAGTGATTTTGGAGCCCCCCAAAATAAAGTGTGACACTGTTTCTACTCTTTCCCCATCTATTTGCCATGAAGTGATGGGACCGGATGCCATGATCTTAGTTTTCTGAATGTTGAGTTTTAAGTCAACTTTTTCATTTTCCTCTTTCACTGTCATCAAGAGGCTCTTTAGTTCTTCACTTTCTGCCATGAGGGTGGTGTCACCTGTGTATTTGAGGTTATTGATATTTCTCCTGGAAATCTTGATTCCAGCTTGTGCTTCATCCAGCCCAGCATTTCTCATGATGTACTCTGCATATAAATTAAATAAGCAGGGTGACAATATACAGCCTTGACATACTTCTTTCCCTATTTGGAACCAGTCTGTTGTTCCATGTCCAGTTCTAACTGTTGCTTCTTGACCTGCATACAGATTTCTCAGGAGGCAGGTAAGGTGGTCTGGTATTCCCATCTATTGAAGAATTTTAAAGAGTTTGTTGTGATCCACACAGTCAAAGGCCTTGGGTAGTCAATAAAGCAAAAGTAGATGTTTTTCTGAGTCATTACTATTTATTATTTTTAGGATTTATTGAGGTATAATTTACAAACAGAACAATTCATTTTTTAGGCATACCATTCTATGAATTTTCACTACAATCAAGTTATGGGCAATTTCCATCACTTTTATCAGAAAGTCACCTTATGGCCCTTTACAGTCAGTCCTCTGCCTCCAGTCCCAGGCACCACTGATCAGATTTTCATTTCTACCGAATGTCATATTAATGGAACTGTGCAGTTTGTAGCCTTTTTTTTTTTTTTTTTAACTAAAATGATGGTTTTTAATGGGAACCAGAGGTATGGTTACAGTTACATAGTTCGACACAAAAAACCCGGGTGATCAGGAGATGGAAGGTTACAAAATAATGAGGGTTGTAACACTTGGTACAGGAAGAAAGCTGCTCCAAGGCCTCAGGAGCCAGGCTAGTACGGCCTCTCCCTGCGATCCTGTCTGTGCTCACCCCTAGAGTCCATCTTGCCAGGGCCGAAACCACCTCTGTCCCCACCACCCCGGCCCCCTCGGAAGCCCCCACGGTCCCCTCCTCGGCCTCGGTAGCCACCCCGATCATAGCCTCCTCTGCCACCACGACGATCATCTCCGTAGTTACCCCCCATATGAGAGCCTCCTGGTCCCCCTCCTGGGCCATCTGGTTTAGGGGCCTTACACTGGTTACATTCATTCCTCCAAGAGAAGTTCATGTTCTCACAGGTAGGATTAGGACACTTCCAGTCCCCTGCTCGCTGCTGTCCTCCACCACCGCCACCACCACTGGGGAATCCTCCTCGGCCACCGCCGCCGCTGCCACCACCTCCATAGCCTCCACGGCCCATGGGTCCTCCTCGCCCTCGGCCTCCACGACCATTGCCGCCACCCCGATTGAAGTCTGCTCGCCGAGTAGCAAATGAGACCTTGATAGGATTCCCAGAGAATTCTTTACCATCAAACCAGTCAATAGCTGCGTTGGCGGAAGGTGGGTCATCAAACGATACCGTGGCCTCTCCCTTCAGCTTGCCTGTTTCCCTGTCAGTGTACAGATTAATCATGGACTGTCCTGTTTTCTTATTTGTCTTGATGATACCAATCTGCTTGAAGTAATCAGCTACAGACTCAATTGTAACATTCTCGCCCAGCCCTTGCACGAAGATGGTGGTGTTGTCTGAATTATCCTGTTCAGAGTCATGACGTGATCCTTGGTCCCGAGGGCCACCAAATTTATTGAAGCCACCACGGTCACTTCCGCCCATGCCGCCTCTGTCTCCACGGCCACCTCCACGACCTCTGGGTTCATAGCCACCACTGCTGCGGTTGTAACCACCGCCACCGCCCCGTCCACGGCCCCCACGGTCCTGCTGGCCTCCCCCGTAGCCACCACTCTGGTCCTGATTGCCATAACCACCGCCGCCGCCGCCACCGCTCATGGAGGGCTGATCTTGGCCATAGCTACCTCCGCCACCCCCTCCACCACCTCCACTGCTACTGTTGTACTGGTTCTGCTGTTCGTAGCCCTGAGGCGGGTTATAGCTTTGCTGCTGTCCATAGCTTTGCTGCTGTCCACCATAGCCAGACTGCTGGCCATAGCCTCCACTCTGGGGCTGCCCATAACCGCTGCTTTGAGAACTGCTACCATAACTTCCTGAGGTGCTGCTAGGAGTTGGCTGCTGGCCATAGTCAGGGTACGAGGACTGTTGCCCGTAGGACGACTGAGAACTCTGGCTACTGCCATAGCCACCAGTTGAGCCATATCCCTGGGGAGCTGACTGTGTGCCATAGCTGTTCTGGGTCTGTCCGTAAGAACCACCATAGCTGCTCTGGCCATAGCCCAAAGTGTCCGCAGACTGGCCGTAGCCACCGTAACTCTGCTGCCCGTAGGGCTGATTGCTCTGCTGGGAGTAACCCTGCCCAGGCTGAGTTGGGTAGGCCCCGTAGCTTTGGGTTGCTTGTTGGGTATAATCGTTTGAGGCCATGTCCGCGCACGCGCGCACAGGCCGACAAGCAACAAGGTTCCAACACTACAGAGCACCGACGCCTCGAGGACTAGTTTGTAGCCTTTTGAATATAGCTTCTTTCACTTAGCATTGTGCTTTTGAGAGTCATCTATGTTGTGTGTATCAGTAATTTTTTAAAAATTGATGATTAGTGTTCTATTGTGTGGATGTTTGTTTATACACTCACTAGTTAACGGACGTTTGAATTTTTTCTAGTTTTTGGCTAGTATCAAAATAGCTATTACAAACATTAGTGTACAGGTTTTTGTGTGGACATGCATATTCATTTCTCTTGGGTCAATACCTAGATGGGACTGCTGAGTCTTAGGGTTTTACCTTCACAAGAAACTACCAAATTGTTTTCCTAAGTGGCTGTAACATTTTGCATTTCTATCAACAGTATATGAGAGTTCTTATTGTCTCATATCTTTGCCAGCATTTGCTATTGTACTTTTTATTTGAGCCTTTCTAATAGACGTGTTCCTGGAGAAGGAAATGGCAACCGACTCCAGTATTCTTGCCTGGAGAATCCCATGGACAGAGGAACCTGCCAGGCTACAGCCCATGGGGTCACAGAGAGTCGGACAGAACTGAGTGACTAACACCAACAATAGATGTGTAGTGGGGTCTCACTGTAGTTTACTTTTTTGTGAAGCCGATGTTAATTTTTTTTAAATTGAAGTATAGTTGATTTGCAATGTTGTATTAGTTTCTGGTATCCAGCAAAGTAATTCAGTTATACATGTATATACACCTATATCTATTTTCTTTTTCACATTCTTTTCCATTATGTTAATACAGGATATTGCATATTGTTCTTTGTGCTATACAATAGGACCTTGTTGTTTATCCATTCTATATATAATAGTTTGCATTTGCTAGACTCAAGTTCCTAATGCAACCCTCCCCGACCCACTTTTCACTATAGTTTTACTGTGCCTTTCCCTCATAACTAATGGTGCTGAGCATCTTTTCATGGGTTTATTTGTGTATCCAAGTCTTTGGCCATTTGAGAATTGGGTGGTTTTCTTATTATAGAATTGTTGAAAGTTTTTTGTACATTCTGGTTACTAGTCTTTTTATCAGATATATCATATCTGATATATGTCTTGGGAAATAGCAACATATATGTGTGATGTATATGTGTGTCAGTGTCTTGTATTTTTATTCTCTTTAATAACTTTTTTTTTTTTCATAGCATGCATGACCTGGTTTCTCATGTCTCTTCCCTTTTTTCTCTATTATGCTCACTTTCTCAACCCAACTTTTGGGAATGATGTAAATAAGAACTTGGGCTAACTTACTGCTCAACCTTCCTTCTTCCCTTCCCTCCTTCCCACAATTAAAGAAGAGTCTAAATTGCTTCTGAGTAGCTTCTGGATTCTATAATCATTCATTCACAGAAACATTATTTATATATATATTTTAATTTAATAAATGGTACAAAGCACAATGCCAAAAACATTAACAGTTAAAATTTCACCAAATGAAAAAATACTATAGAATACACAGTTGTAAAAAGCTACATTAAGTTATTTTACAACTGCCTCAAGCTGCAAAAAGAAAAAAAAACCCACTGCCACAGCTAAGTTATCCCTCTCTCAAAATAATGCCATTTATGTTATAAACCATGAGCACCCCATCAAAAGACGGGAACTGCTTTTGTTAATTCATATACATATATATATATATATATATGACTGTATCACTTTGCTATACGCCTAAAACAAACACAACACTGTTAATAAAATATAGTACAATATAAAATAAAAATAAGTAACAGACTTTGGGACTTTACACTGAGTTAGAGTTCCTATCAGAGGGATAACAGCACCACAGCCGTACTGAATCCTCATGAAGGAGGCACACGAATGACTGGATTACAAGAGTTACAGGAATGAGAGCTGCTCACTTCCCAGAAACTACAGCTCACAGAAAACCAACAAAGGCACGAGATACAGACCATTTACTTATGAATGTGTAAAACTCAAGAAAGTCCACATTATTCCTTCAACATGTTGAAAGTGCTTTAGAATTCACACAATACTAATTTTCTTTTGTTTCTGGTTAAATTATATATAGCAGTTTATAACAAATGGTAAAATCTGTAACTGTTCAAAGTTTTAAAAGATTACTTAAGAATAGTTTCTTGTATTTCTATGCCACGTTTATAGAATATATATTTTTATATATTAAATCACTGAACTTCCCATGCAAATATGAGAATTAACCCTCCCTAAACATTAAAATTCTAAGTTAAATATTTATGGTTTGGGTCTGTAAGACAGACCTAGATTGGTACATGTTTAGATTATTAAGGGGGAAAAAAGCATACTTCACTTTTTCCTGACCTGATTATTTAACCACTAATCCAAAGTTAAAACTGAGAGACAAAAGCATGCCCCCTGTAGTTCAATCAGCCTTTTCCTTCTCATTAAAAACACACCCATGGGGATGTCCCTGATAGTTCAGTGACTAAGACTCTCCACTCCCAGGGTTTGATCCCTGGTTGGGAAACTAAGATCCCATAGGTCTCAACATGAGTTTGCATGCTGCAACTAAAATGCAGTGCAGTGAAATAAATAAAAATATATATAAAAAGGCACAGCCAACCCTTATTGCTTTATTCTTTGTGCCAGGCATGGAGCTAGGCATTGGGGACAAGGATATGGATAAGACTCACATCCTACCTTGAGGAACTCAGATCATGCGGGAGGTAGACCCTTTGACTGATACAGTTATAATACAGTTTGTTAAGTGCTATGGTGGAGGCATAGTCCAGGCTCATTGAGAACCTGGTAAGTGTTCAGTTCAATTGCTCAGTCATATCCGACTCTGCGACCCCATGGACTGCAGCACACCAGGCCTCCCTGTCCATCACCAACTTTCAGAGTTTACATCACCAACTTCCAGAGTTTACTCAAACTCATGTCCATTGAGTCGGTGATGCCATGCAACCATCTCATCCTCTGTCCTCCCCTTCTCCTCTCGCCTTCCATCTTTCCCAGCATCAGGGTCTTTTTCAAATGAGTCAGCTCTTCACTTCAGGTGGGCAGAGTACTGGAGCTTCAGCATCAGTCCTTCCAATGAACATTCAGGACTGATTTCCTTTAGGATGGACTGGTTGGATCTTCTTGCGGTCCAAGGGACTCTCAAGAGTATTCTCCAACGCCACAGTTCAAAAGCATCAGTTGTTTGGTGCTCAGCTTTCTTTATAGTCCAACTCTCACATCCATAGATGACTACTGGAAAAACCATAACCTTGACTAGACAACCTTTGTTGGCAAAGTAATGTCTCTGCTTTTTAATATGCTGTCTAGGTTGGTTGTAACTTTCCTTCCAAGGAATAAGCGTCTTTATTTCATGGCAGCAGTCACCATATGCAGTGATTTTGGAGCCCCCAAAAATAAAATTTGCCACTGTTTCCACTGTTTCTCTGTCTATTTGCCTTCAAGTGATGGGACCAGATGCCATGATCTTAGTTTTCTGAATGCAGAGTTTTAAGTCAACTTTTTCACTCTCCTCTTTCACTTTCATCAAGAGGCTCTTTAGTTCCTCTTCACTTTCTGCCATAAGGGTGGTGTCATCTATATATCTGAGGTTATTAATATTTCTCCCAGCAATCTTGATTCCATCTTGTGCTTCATCCAGCCCAGCAGTTCTCATGATGTACTCTGCATGTAAGTTAAATAAGCAGGGTGACAATATACAGCATTGGTGTACTCCTTTTCCTATTTGGAACCAGTCTGTTGTCCCAGTTCTAACTGTTGCTTCCTGACCTGCATACAGATTTCTCAAGAGGCAGGTCAGGTGATCTGGTATTCCCATCTCTTTTTATTTTCCACAGTTTATTGTGATCCACACAGTCAAAGACTTTGGCATAGTCAAAAAAGCAGAAACAGATGTTTTTCTGGAATTCTCTTGCTTTTTTCAATGATCCAACGGATGTTGGCAATTTGATCTCTGGTTCCTCTGCCTTTTCTAAAACCAGCTTGAATATTTGGAAGTTCTCGGTTCATGTACTATTGAAGCCTGGGTTGGAGGATTTTGAGCATGACTTTACTAGCATGTGAGATGCGTGCAAGTGTGCGGTAGTTTGAGCATTCTTTGGCGTTGCCTTTCTTAGGGATTGGAATGAAAACTGACCTTTTCCAATCCTGTGGCCACTGCTGAGTTTTCCAAATTTGCTGGCATAATCAGTGCAGCACTTTCACAGCATCATCTTTTAGGTTTGAAATAGCTCAGCTGGAATTCCATCACGTCCACTAGCTTTGTTCGTAGTGATGCTTCTTAAAGGCCTGATAAGTGTAGTCTCTGCTTTAAGTGCTTTACATCTGTTAACCATTTAATCCTATTACAATTCTTTGAGTTTGATAGAATAATTCTTCCCTTTTACAGATGAGGAAGCAGACATAGGAAGGCTGCGGTTACACAGGTAGAAAGTGATGGAAGTCTGTGCAAAATAGTACGGAATCACAGCGAAGGAAGGAGTACCTCTGCCTCAGGTACCTGGAAAAAACCTAGCTGGGTGTGCAAAGGATGATGAACTTTGAAAGAAAAGGAGGAATGTTTTCCAGCACTTCTGCCAGGCAGAAACACTAAGTGCCAAAGCACAGAACTTGTGAAGGAGTTTGTGGGGATTTATACGTATATACATATACATGCATGCTCAGTCATGTCCAACTCTTTTGCAACCCCATGGACTGTAGGCCTTCAGGCTCTGCTGTCCTTGGAATTTTTCAGGCAAAAACACTGGAGTGGGTTGCCATTTCCTACTCCAGGGAATCTTCCTGAGCAAGGGATTGAACCTGTGTGTCTTATATCTCCTGCATTCGCAGGCAGATTCTTTACCACTTGTGCCACCTGGGAAGAGAGGGGCTCCTGCTTTTGGGTTGCAGGAGGCAGGGGCCATCTTCATCTCTCATTTTTGTGCACAGTTGTGGGTGGTAAGAAATCACAGACTCTGAGGGACTCGTAGGAACTTTAGATCTTTTCTTCCCTTTCACTTCTATAGACGTGGAGACAGAGATCCAGAGAGCTCCAGGACTGAGAACACCACTCTTCCCCCACTGCTCCTACCCGCCTTTTTTCCCCTTGCTGTACTAATGCTCGGGAATCTGAGGACTGAGGGATTAGGTGTAAAGCAGGGGTGGGGGGTGGTTGTTCAGTTCCAGGGCACTGGATCTTGGCATCACCTCCCTGGTGGTTATCTGCCCAGACTGGTCTCTGCTTCCTTTCCCATCTCTGAGAAAGACACCTGCTAGCCCTGGCCCCAAGACTCAAGGTCACTGAGCTTGCTGTTTCCGACTTTTTCCTGGGCCGACTGGGCACCTGCTGACCTGATGGTTAGTAGCTGTGCAGATTGATCTGTCTGACCCAAAGGCACTGGCTCCACCCACAGGACCATGGGTCTTGGTGACCCACTCTCTCCCCTGGCCCTTTGGACTCCTCCTCACACAACTGGGAAGGACAAGTTCATTATTTGGGGTGGGATGAAATAGTTTCTGTTTCTTTGCTTTAGTCTTCACCTGTTTCCCCTTCTAAATGCAAAGCAACAGAAAAATTCTTGCCTCATATGCATGACTTGGGTTTGACCTTCAAGGTGCTATCTTGGGGAAAAAGCTGTAGCCCTTCTTACACTCCTTATTCTTCTGTGATTCACTCATGAGATTAGTAAGGTTATGTTATCAGAATTTATTGATAGAAATGAAGTTATGATATAATAGAAGAAGGCCAGCACAAAATTATATGGAGTACTATTTTTCTATGCATTTCAAATATTGAAAAAAGTTTGGAAAGAATATGTGAAAATGTTCAAAGTAATTGTATCCAAGTTAGAGTATGTTGTTGATCTTTTTTTCTTTTCTGTATTTTCTAAATTTTCTACTGTGTGGGTGTATTATTCATGAACGCAGAAAAACAAGAAATATTTTGGGCGGGGAGTGGGCCGGTAGTCACTAATATGAGGCAAAGCAGAAGGCTCACGTACCTGGTGATAGTCTTTCTTAGAACTAGGGTGAGTAATGCATTCTCTGATTGTCCTTGTTAGTACAAAATTTCATTATTTTGCAGCGTCCGTTGTTTATATGTAGTTCCTTGAGGGAGGTGGGTGGATGAGGAAGCAGATTTCCAAGCCAGTAAAACAGGGCATGCGGCTTTTTTGCTTCGTCCCTTTGTCTCCTGGCCGCTGGGTTCCCAGCCTTTTGTTGTTTTCTGCGCGGACTTGGATTCAGCATTTAAAGAAAAACAAGTGCCAGCCCTCCGCGCGCCCTCTGGTGTCCCAGTGAGGTATAGCCAGACAGTAACCGGCGAAGATCACGGCCATTTCCCGCGGCGCTCTCCCCGGAGACGGTGCGGCAGACGAGATGTGTGGGACCTTAGAGGAAGGGCTCACACGCCAACAGGCTTGGCAGGCTTAGTCTTTGAAACCATAGGTGTGGAAAGTGATGTTTGAAAAACAAAGTCGGCATCTGGTATTTTTAAAAAACCGATAACGTAAATTCTCAAAGCATTCCGCACAGGTGTTTGGGGTCTAAAACGAAGAAAGTCCCCTTTTGTTGTGTTGTGTTAGATGCTTAGTCGTGTCCGACTCTTTGCGACCCCATGGACTGTAGCCCACCAGGCTTCTCTGTCCATGGTATTCTCCAGGCAAGAATGCTGGAGTGGGTAGCCATTTCCTTCTCCAGGGATTCTTCCCTACCCAGGGATCGACCCTGGTCTCCCGCATTAAGAAAGTCATATTTTATCTACAATTAAAACATAAATCAGTACTTTGAATTGAGTGCAAATAAATTAAATGAAAGGGGCCTGAATTCCTGGGCTTGACTGGTGATAATGATTTCTGCCACTTTAAGCTTTGTCAGTGTAATGTGAAAGTTGATATTGAAGGTCCTTTTTGTCTATAATTTAGTTCTTTGTATGGCATTTTCATCAAATTACATGTTTTTTTCAAAGTATATTTCCACTAAAAAGCCAGCAACCAAAAAAAAAAAAAAAAAAGCCACCAAAAATCAACCAACCAACCAATAGACAATATTTTTAAGTGTGTAAGGATCAGTTGGCAAAGTAATGTCTCTGCTTTTTAATATACTATCTAGGTTGGTCATAACTTTCCTTCCAAGGAGTAAGCGTCTTTCAATTTCATGGCTGCAATCAGCATCTGCAGTGATTTTGGAGCCCAAAAATATAAAGTCTGACACTGTTTCCACTGTTTTCCCATCTATTTCCCATGAAGTGATGGAACCAGATGCCATGATCTTTGTTTTCTGAATGTTGAGCTTTAAGCCAACCTTTTCACTCTCCTCTTTCACTTTCATCAAGAGGCTTTTGAGTTCCTCTTCACTTTCTGCCATAAGGGTGGTGTCATCTGCATATCTGAGGTTATTGATATTTCTCCCGGCAATCCTGATTCCAGCTTGTGCTTCTTCCAGTCCAGCGTTCCTCATGATGTACTCTGCATATAAGTTAAATAAGCAGGGTGACAATATACAACCTTGACGTACTCCTTTCCCTATTTGGAACCAGTCTGTTGTTCCATGTCCAGTTCTAACTGTTGCTTCCTGACCTGCATACAGGTTTCTCAAGAGGCAGGTCAGGTGGTCTGGTATTCCCATCTCTTTCAGAATTTTCCACAGTTTATTGAGATCCACACAGTCAAAGGCTTTGGCATAGTCAATGAAGCAGAAATAGATGTTTTCTGGAACTCTCTTGCTTTCTCCATGATCCAGCGGATGTTGGCAATATGATCTCTGGTGCCTCTGCCTTTTCTAAAACCTGCTTGAACATCTGGAAGTTCACGGTTCACATATTGCTGAAGCCTGGCTTGGAGAATTTTGAGCATGACTTTACTAGCGTGTGAGATGAGTGCAATTGTGTGGTAGTTTGAGCATTCTTTGGCATTGCCTTTCTTTGGGATTGGAATGAAGACTGACCTTTTCCTGTCCTGTGGCCACTGCTGAGTTTTCCAAATTTGCTGGCATATTGAGTGCAGCACTTTCACAGCATCATCTTTCAGGATTTGAAATAGCTCAACTGGAATTCCATCACCTCCACTAGCTTTGTTCGTAGTAATGCTTTCTAAGGCCCACTTGACTTCACATTCCAAGATGTCTGGCTCTAGGTGAGTGATCACGCCATCGTGATTATCTTGGTCGTGAAGATCTTTTTTGTACAGTTCTTCTGGTGTATTCTTGCCACCTCTTCTTAATACCTTCTGCTTCTGTTAGGTCTACACCATTTCTGTCTTTTATCGAGCCCATCTTTGCATGAAATGTTCCCTTGGTATCTCTAATTTTCTTGAAGAGATCTCTTGTTTTTCCTATTGTTGTTTTCCTCTATTTCTTTGCATCGATCGCTGAGGAAGGCTTTCTTATCTCTCCTTGCTATTCTTTGGAACTCTGCATTCAGATGCTTATATCTTTCCTTTTCTCCTTTGCTTTTCACTTCTCTTCTTTTCACAGCTATTTGTAAAGCCTCTTCAGACAGCCATTTTGCTTTTTTGCATTTCTTTTCCATGGGGATGGTCTTGGTCCCTGTCTCCTGTACAATGTCACGAACCTCCGTCCAGAGTTCATCAGGCACTCTATCTATCAGATCTAGTCCCTTAAATCTATTTCTCACTTCCACTGTATAATCATAAGGGATTTGATTTAGGTTATATCTGAATGGTCTAGTGGTTTTCCCTGCTTTCTTCAATTTAAGTCTGAATTTGGCAATAAGGAGTTCATGATCTGAGCCACAGTCAGCTCCTGGTCTTGTTTTTGCTAACTGTATACAGCTTCTCCATCTTTGGCTGCAAATAATATACTCAATCTGATTTCGGTGTTGGCCATCTGGTTTTGTCCATGTGTAGAGTCTTCTCTTGTGTTGTTGGAAGAGGGTGTTTGCTATGACCAGTGCCTTCTCTTGGCAAAACTCTATTAGCCTTTGCCCTGCTTCATTCCGTGCTCCAAGGCCAAATTTGCCTGTTTCTCCAGGTGTTTCTTGACTTCCTGCTTTTGCATTCCAGTCCCCTATAATGCAAAGGACATCTTTTTTGGGTGTTAGTTCTAAAAGGTGTTGTAGGTCTTCACAGAACCTTTCAACTTCGGCTTCTTCAGCGTTACTGGTTGGGGCACATAGGCTTGGATTACTGTAATATTGAATGGTTTGCCTTGGAAACGAACAGAAATCATTCTGTCGTTTTTAAGATTGCATCCAAGTACTTTGCCAACCAAGGTCCGTCTAGTCAAGGCTATGGTTTTTCCAGTGGTCATGTATGGATGTGAGAGTTGGACTCTGAAGAAAGCTGATCGCCAAAGAATTGATGCTTTTGAACTGTGGTGCTGGAGAAGACTCTTGAGAGTCCCTTGGACTGCAAGGAGATCGAACCAGTCCACTCTAAAGGAGATCGATCCTGGGTGTTCATTGGAAGGACTGATGCTAAAGCTGAAACTCCAATACTTTGACCACCTCATGCCAAGAGTTGACTCACTGGAAAATACTCTGATGCTGGGAAGGATTGGGGGCGGGAGGTGAAGGGGACGACAGAGGATGAGATGGCTGGATGGCATCACCGACTCGATGGACATGAGTTTGAGTGAACTCTGGAGTTGGCGATGGACAGGGAGGCCTGGCGTGCTGTGATTCATGGGGTCGCAAAGAGTCGGTCACGACTGAGCAACAGAACTGAACTGAACTGAAGGATCGGTAAGTTTGTATGTTTGTGTGCTTAGTGCTCAGTTGCTTAGTCGCTGTGACATCATATACTGTAGACCACCAGGCTCCTCTATCTGTGGGAGTTTTCCAGGCAAGAATACGGAGAGCAGGTTGCCACTTCCTACCCCAGAGGATCTTCCTTTCCCAGAGAGTGAACCTGTGTCCTCCCTCTTTTTGTCCCTTCCTGAATTCTTCAGGGTTAGTTTTGCTTCAAGACATATTATGGGCTGGCGTCTCCTCCCTGCTTTTGGCCCTCCTGAATTCTCCCTGTTAGTTTTCAGCAGCAGCACCCTATTTCTTATTGGGACCACCCATTGTGAGACAACTCAAGCAAGAGGTTATTACCGAGCCTGGCCAAGGCAGGTGACTTTGGTCAACAGTTAATGTGACATTTTCATGATCGTCACCTCATGGTTGCTGCTCTGGGCATTATGGGCCACTTTCAGGGTTGGAGCCTGAGGAGAGGCAACTCCAGCAAACTCCCCTTTTGAAGTTTCCCCTTAAGAAAGCCTCTCCAGAAGCACTCTGGCCATTGTTTCCCCATTGTTTCTCATCCCCGTTGGGTTACATTCTGGAAAACTATCTGGCGAAAATGATTAGTGATTACAGTATTGATTTTTTTTTTAAACTTTAAATTTTGTATTTGAGTGTAGCTGATTAAAAATGTTGTGGTATGAAAAAAGGTGGACCGCAAAGGGACTCAGTCATACATATACGATATTGGTTTTTAGTATTCTAGTGTTCTGAGCTGTTTTTTCTAACTGAAATCTGTTAGTTTATTACTGCTTTTTCTTAATTTAGCAGTATGTTTTATTTAATCTGTTTTATGTCTGGAGATATACGCTTGGAAAATTACATACTGCATTGAAACTTCACACAAAGGTGCATATGTTTTGAAAGCCTTGTGACTACATCCTTTATTTCAAGTTCTTTCAAAACATCTCTTTACTGGCTTAATTCCAGTTTTCCTCATAGTTAAAGAGGTTGAGTGTCTTTTCATACGTATCTGTCATTCGTACTTTCTCCAGAGCTAAGCTAGTTTGAATGCTACTTTTCTTACAGAGTTTCCTGGTGGAGTCAGTTTAGAACAGCAACTGAGATGATGGTGACACCCTCATTATCTCACGATTACTAATAGTCACTGTATTTCCCAGTTTGCTTGAAACTATCCTTGTTTGTTCCCATTTGTCCCAGTGCATTTTATTAACAGTGTGTCATTTGCTTTCAAAAATGTCTTGATTTGGATGAAAAATTATATGTTTATCTATTACTTGAAATATACATCAAAATGCCACAGCTGCCATTCTTCCCCAGAAATTCAGTCAGTAGGTGCAGGGTTATCATGAAGGCTGAAGTTTGGTCGACTTCATTCAATGTTGGATCCCCAGAACAGTGCCTAATACAGAGTAAGCACTTAATAATTATGAATGAATCAACAAATAAACTTAGTACTTGAAGCTTGGCCCATTGCCACCTGAGCACCTGGACTCTGTTAGCAAGGAACATGGAGGAATGATTTTGGGGTGTAAACTCATGGTGCCTGCCAAAACATGCATTTTAGATTTTGATAGATATTGTCAAATTGTTCTCTACAGGGATTGAGCCAGTTTACACTCCCACCAGCAATATGTGAGAGCATCTGTTTCTCTAACCTCCATCCTCATGGTGTTATCAAAATCTGTATCTGCCAATCTGGTAGTTTTAATTTGTATTTCCCTTATTATGGAGAAGGTTGAGTTTATTTTCATATATTTAAAAGCCATTTGGAATTTCTTTCCTGCGAAGTGTCTGTTCATATCCTTTGCCCGTTTTCAATTGCGTTATTGGTCTTTTTCTTATTGATTTGTAGGAAGGCAAATAGTTGTCCCCAGTTTTTCATGTCTTTTGAGTTTGTTTTTGGTGTTTTTTATTTTCCTGGGCAGAATTGAAAGAATGTATTTTAGACTTAGCTTGTCTTTTATAGCTTCTGTGTTTTACGTCATGTTCACCAAGGCTTTCCCTACTTCCAGATTGGAAAATAATGCTCCTGTATTTTCATCTTGTACTTTAAGGTTTTCTTTTTTCTTTTTTTTGACATGTAAATCTTGATCCACCTGGAGTTTATTTTGATGTGAGATTTGAGGTATTCCAAAAGAGTTCCCAGATCCAATTTCAGTGTGTGTGTAGAGGCTTCCCCACATCAACAAGCAATTCTTGGATGCCAGCTGGGTGTCTGAGAATTCAACTCAATTCTGTCACTATCTACCTGCAGATGGAACCAGATTCCATGGGTAAAGGGCTCAGGCCCACAGGGTGCAAGCCCAAGTTGTTACCTGTGCTTCTGACCAACCTATTATAAGTTGGAGGTTCCTGTGTCTCCCTCCTCAGATTTAATTAATTTGCTAGAGTGGCTCACAGAACTCAGGAAAATCCATTTAATTACTAGATTACCAGTTTAGTATGAGGAATATTAAATGATACAAATCACTAGCCAGATAAAGAGATCCGTAGGGGGAGGTACGGGGCAAGGGCCTGCAGCTTCTATGCCCTCTCCAGGGGTGCCTCTCTCCATAATCTCCACCTGTTCATCAACCCTGAAGCTCTTTGAACCCTGGCTTTCTGTGTTTTTATGGAGGCTTCATTACATAGACACAACTGATTAGATCATTGACCATTGTTGATTGATTCACTCTCCAGCCACTAGCTCTTCCATGGGGGTTGAGAGGTGGGACTGAAAGCTCCAACCCTCTAATCACATGGTTGGATCTCCTGACCACCCACCCCCATTCTTGGGTGGAATCCAGAAACCACATTCCCTGACCCCTTTTCAAGAACTGAGGACAAGAGATCAAATATCCCACTGCTCTTACCACTCAGGAAATTCCAAGGGTTTGGGAAGCTGTGAGCCAGGAATTATGGATGAAGACCAAATGTATTTGGGAAGTATACTTGAGAAAAGTATAAATCATATGTGAGAAATGTATAAATATATATGAGTGTATAAATATGAGAAGTGTATAAATCATAACATCTCAGGTATGAATCCAATCTAATCCTGTTTATCAAATATTCTACCTTTTTCTCATCATGGAAACTCTAAAGGGTCCTGGATTTTAGGGATTCCATTTCCTAAAGGAATTGATGCTTTTGAACTGTGGTGCTGGAGAAGACCCTTGAAAGTTCCTTGGACTGCAAGGAGATCAAACCATTCAGTCCTAAAGGAAATCAACCCTGAATGTTTACTGGAAAAACTTACGCTGAACCTGCCAATTCTTTGGCCACCTGATACAAAGAGCTGACTCACTGGAAATGACCCTGATGCTGGGAAAGATTGAGGGCAGGAGCAGAAGGAGTTGACAGAGGATGAGATGATTGGATGGCATCACTGACTCAATGGACATGAGCATGAGCAAACTCCGGGAGACAGAGGAGGACAGGGAAGCCTGGTGTGCTGCAGTCCATAGGGTTGCAATGAGTCAGACATGAGTGAGTGACTAAACAACAGCAACAACAATTTCCTGCAACCAATACTTTTAACATATTAGTAAATTTTAGGAAAAGACATTTAAGGGCAAAGCAGTCAGGATGAAAATTTAATCTTTAACTTCATGTCTTTACACCTGTTCATTTTATAATAATGCTACTTTTGTTAAGCACTTATGTAGCAAGTATAATATACACAGAAGGCTGTATAAAACATATGTGGAGAGATAAAGAATAATGACAAAGTGATACTTGCATTACCTGGGTTAAGAAATTCATTGCAGTGACTTGAAATTCCCTGTGTGTGTTCTTCTTTAATCATGTTTTCCATCCTCCTCCTCAGCAGATAACCATTAGTCTGATTTTTTTTGGGGTAATTTCCCCTTGATTTGCTTTATATGTTTACCACCTGTATGTATTGTTAGGTAATATATTGTTCAGATTTGTGACAGCTGAGTGGCAAGCACAGTCGTTGTGGCAGGGTCTCAGAAGATAAGCTGAATAGATCCTCAGGTTAAATTTGGTTTCAGCAACTGAGAGAACCCAAGCACTCCTTCTGGAAAGTCAGGGGTCAGATCAAGAGTGAGTTCTGGGAACCACAGGATATGCTACAGTTGGACCATCTGGTGGAGTTGTAAGTAGTTTAGGTCAGGTAACAGACATCTGCAGGAACATAGTCAGGCGATGGGCATCTTCTCTCTCTCATACTTTCCTACCTGTGTGGCCCCTGTCCTGCTCTCTAGAGCAATGGTGCCCAACCTTTTTTGGTACTCATGACCAGTTTTGTAGGAGGGGGCAGGTATGGTTTCGTGATGATTTAAACACATTACATTTACTGTGCACTTTATTTCTGTTGTTAATACACTGTGATATATAATGAAATAATTATGCAACTCATCATAATACAGAATTAGTGGGAGCCGCTGATCTGACAGTAGGTGGAGCTCAGGTGGTAATGCTAGTGACGGGGAGCGTCTGTAAATACAGATGATGCTTAGCCCACCCTGCAGCCTGGTTCCTAACAGGCCACAGGCTGGTAGCAGTCCATGGCTGGGGGCTGGGGACCACTGCTCTAGAGGATATCAAAACTGACCCCTTCTGTAAGGTAAAGGGAATCTCCTCAGCTCATCCAAACATCAAGCCATGGTTGGTGTGTTCATTTTCTACTGCCATGTAACAAATTCCCATAAATGTAACAGCCTGAAAAAGCACACATTTATCATCTCATGTTTTCCACAGGCCAGGAATTCAGCATGTTTTAGCTGGCTCCTCTGCTCAGGATATGGTAAGGCTGAAATCGAGGTGTGGATTGATTGTATCCTTATCTGGAGGCTTGGTTGGGGAAAGCTCTGTCTCCACACACCCTCAGACTGTTAGCAGAATTCATTTCCTTGCAGCCGTAGGACTAAAATCCCCATTGGCTTGCTGGCTGTCACTGGGGACTGCTCTCAGCTCTTAGAGGTGGCCCTCAGGTCCTTCACCAGTTGGGATTAAAGCCATGGTTTACAGATGGAGTCTTGACAAGTACAGCTTCCAGTGACTTCTCCCCTGATCTTCACACTCTAAACTCTGGTTGTATAAACCTCTGATTCCCTCTATTAAAATGTTTCTATTTGTGTATCTTAGAGTGGCTTCTGTTTTCTTGCCCAAACTCTGATACAGTTGTTTTGCAAATAATAAGGAAAGAGGGCTGTCAAGTAGACAATCAACATTGTTGGCCACGCTTCTGATATAAGCACACCACATATACCATTGAAGACTTGATTAGTTGACAGTGAGTAGGCAAATCAGATTAAAGGTGTTTTGAATGTCTCAAAATCATGTAACATGATTTAAGGTGCAGTGATCAATCCGTTAGTAAAACAGGGGTAGAAGATAAGGATTATATTTTATAAGAAAGAAATATCTGACCAGAATCAGCAAAAGTTTCAGAGTTTGGCTTTAGGAATAAAGTTAAGACAATGGAGTAAGAGTTTGATTAAATTCACAGCTGGAATCAGGTATATCACATTAATATTAATAGCAAAAAATGTCAAGAAAGAAAATACTTCCAAGGGGGAAAATAGGACATTTGAAGTTTTGGGGGGAATTTCTACTTTTGATAGAAATGGTTCTCAGTTGGTAAAAAATGTCAGTAGACCTCTCTACATAGCTGAGGAGGGTAGCCAGTCCTGTTGCTTTTGATGAATTATTTGAAGACTCATCCACTTAGAAAAAAGCTGTGTGCGTTTAAAATAAATCATTAATGATAAAATTGATTGGAACTTGTGAAAAACCAAACAAACAGGTACGGTAGTTCCTTTTGAAATATTTGTTCTGAAGTTCTGAAGGAACTGTGCCAAGTTGGGTTTTAGTCCCATGTAACCGAACTTACTTTAGCGAGTTTCAGTAGGAACATAACTTATTAAAGTCTGATAGCTCAGAGAAACTCTGAGGGGGTCAGAGTCAGACTTGGTAGCCTCACAGCCAGAAACAAAAGACTACGCGGGAGACTGCTTCACAGCATCAGCCACTGAAGACCCTGCTGGAGCACCTGCACTGGGACATCTGCAGCCCTCAGGTTGGGCACCTCCACCCTTCCCAGAATAATCCTGTATACTACCTGTTGCCTCCTATTGTTCTGCAAGTTGAATTTACATATGGGTGTATCTGATTATAAAGCCTATGTCACACGTCGGCAAGCCTAGCTGCAAGAGAGGCCAAGAAAGTGAGTTTCTGATTTCTACCTTTGAGAGTGGTGCTCATAAGGTGGATAAAAAGCCAGACCTGTGAAGAATGTAAAATAGATGCTGGGCTGCCCTGAAAAGGGCATATGCCTTCAAGTAGAAAGAGGACAGACAGGGCTAAGAGCCATGGACTTTGGAATCAGATGGACCTTAGTCCAAGTGGAGTTGCACAGCTTCCCCTAAGTTCACTCTGGGTCAGCTACTCATGCTGTTCCCTCATGTATAAAATACAGATAATAATGATGATGACATCATAATGGTGCTGTTAAGGTTAAATGAAGAGAAACTTAAAGCATTTAACCTACTGCTGGTGCAGAGTGAACACGTGCTAATTGCAAGTTCATATAATTGTTGATGTAAAGAAATCAAAGCTGAGAATATAAGAGTGAATCTTTAGAGAAACCATTTGATAGTTTCTGTCCCAGGCATTAGTTTCAGTGTTTTATTCAGATCCCCCTTTCCCAGTTTATAAAAAAACAACCAAGAGGGGTTAATACCATTGCCCTGATAAAGTAGAAATGCTTATTATTCTATTTTCTTATATCTCCTCCACTGCTATACTTCTCACAAAATGCCAGTTATAAGTCAGCATGTGAAAGTCAAAGTGTTAGTCACTCAGCCGTACCAACTCTTTGGGACCCCATGGACTTGTAGCCTGCCAGGCTCCTCTATCCGTGGAATTCTCCAGGCAAGAAGAATACTGGAGTGGGTAGCCATTCCCTTCTCCAGGGGATCTTCCCAACCCAGGGATCAAACCCCCGTCTCTTGCACTGCAGGCAAATTCTTTATGGTCTGAGCCACCAGGGAGGCCCCATAAGTTAGCATATGCCCTCTTAAAAAATCAAAGTAGAATAGCTTGGAGAAGGCAATGGCACCCCACTCCAGTACTCTTGCCTGGAAAATCCCATGGATGGAGGAGCCTGGTGGGTCCATGGGGTTGCTAAGAGTCGGACATGACTGAGCAACTTCACTTTCACTTTTCACTTTCATGCATTGGAGAAGGAAATGGCAACCCACTCCAGTATTTTTGCCTTGAGAATCCCATGCATGGGGGAGCTTGGTGGGCTGCCATCTATGGGGTCACACAGAGTTGGACACGGCTGAAGTGACTTAGCAGCAGCAGCAGAACAGCTAAATGCATGTTGGTGTTGACAGTGTTACGTTTGGTGTTTCTTGGTGGAGGGAGTCTCTTATCTGTGTATATGTTAACAAACAGGTTTGATGAAAAACTGGCTGAGAAAAGGATATTAATTTATCTAAACATCTCAGTGAAATAAAAGAGGAGTGGATGCATTGTGAGAGTACACCATCACAAAAAGGAACTAAGGGGGAGGCAGTGGAATCCTCTCCATGACCAAATTTCACTGAAGTCCTCCCTCTATTATTTGGGGAGTGGTAAAAATATGGCTTTACTATGCTCTGTAAGCTTTTCTGCATCTGCTCTCAAGGGACTTCCCTGGTGGCTCAGACGGTGAAAGCATCTGCCTACAATTCAGGAGACCTGGGTTCGATCCCTGTGTTGGGAAAATCACCTGGAGAAGGAAATGGCACTCCAAATCCCATGGATGGAGTAGCCTGGTAGGCTACAGCCCATGGGGTTGCGTTTGCAAACAGTCAGACACAACTGAGCGACTTTGCTTTCACTAACTCTCTTAGATGATAGTGGGCAGAGTGCATTGTTTTGGGGCCAGAAGTTTGGCATGTAAATCTCTGCCTTGTATTAACTGAGTAACTGTTTTGAGCCTCAGATTTGTCATCTGTAAATGGAAATGAAGTAGGGTTCTTGTGAATTAAATGAAAGGTTTAAGTGTGTTTGGTGCTTCAGTAAAGTGTCTCACATGTAATGTGCATTAGCCACACATGATGAAGCTCTACACTGACAAAGTGGAAAGGTAGCAGCAATAATTGTAAATCATTAAATTGGGATTTGGCTTTCACTGCACTGCTTTAGCTATTTATAAAGTATTTGTTTTGTTAATTAGTTTTAGGCTGGTGCCTGATGAACTCTGGACGGAGGTTCGTGACATTGTAGAGGAGACAGGGACCAAGACCATCCCCATGGAAAAGAAATGCATAAAAGCAAAATGGCTGTCTGAGGAGGTCTTACAAATAGCTGTGAAAAGAAGAGAAGCGAAAAGTAAAGGAGGAAAGGAAAGATATAAGCATCTGAATGCAGAGTTCCAAAGAATAGCAAAGAGAGATAAGAAAGCCTTCCTCAGTGATCGATGCAAAGAAATAGAGGAAAACAACAGAATAGGAAAAACAAGAGATCTCTTCAAGAAAATTAGAGATACCAAGGGAACATTTCATGCAAAGATGGGCTCCATAAAGGACAGAAATGGTATGGATCTAACAGAAGCAGAAGATATTAAGAAGAGGTGGCAAGAATACACAGAAGAACTGTACAAAAAAGATCTTCACGACATAGATAATCACGATGGCGTGATCACTCACCTGGAACCAGACCTCTTGGAATGTGAAGTCAAGTGGGCCTTAGAAAGCATCACTACGAACAAAGCTAGTGGAGGTGATGGAATTCCAATTGAGCTATTTCAAATCCTGAAAGATGATGCTGTGAAAGTGCTGCATTCAATATGCCAGCAAATTTGGAAAACTCAGCAGTGGCCACAGGACTGGAAAAGATCAGTCTTCATTCCAATCTCAAAGAAAGGGAATGCCAAAGAATGCTCAAACTACCGCACAATTGCACTCATCTCACACGCTAGTAAAGTCATGCTCAAAATTCTTCAAGCCAGGCTTCACCAATATGTGAACCGTGAACTTCCAGATGTTCAAGCAGATTTTAGAAAAGGCAGAGGCACCAGAGATCAAATTGCCAACATCCGCTGGATCATGGAAAAAGCAAGAGAGTTCCAGAAAAACATCTATTTCTGCTTCATTGACTATGCCAAAGCCTTTGACTGTGTGGATCTCAGTAAACTGTGGAAAATTCTGAAAGAGATGGGAATACCAGACCACCTGACCTGCCTCTTGAGAAACCTGTATGCAGGTCAGGAAGCAACAGTTAGAACCGGACATGGAACAACAGACTGGTTCCGAATAGGGAAAGGAGTACGTCAAGGTTGTATACTGTCACCCTGCTTATTTAACTTATATGCAGAGTACATCATGAAGAACGCTGGACTGGAAGAAGCACAAGCTGGAATCAAGATTACTGGGAGAAATATCAATAACCTCAGATATGCAGATGACACCACCCTGATGGCAGAAAGCGAAGAGGAACTCAAAAGCCTCTTGATGAAAGTGAAAGAGGAGAGTGAAAAGGTTGGCTTGAAGCTCAACATCCAGAAAATGAAGATCATGGCATCTGGTCCCGGATGAAGATCATGGCATCTGGTCCCATCACTTCTTGGGAAATAGATGGTGAAACAGTGGAAACTGTGTCAGACTTTATTTTTTTGGGCTCCAAAATCACTGCGGATGCTGATTGCAGCCATGAAATTAAAAGACGCTTACTCCTTGGAAGGAAAGTTATGACCAGCCTAGATAGCAGATTAAAAAGCAGAGACATTACTTTGCCAACCAAGGTCTGTCTAGTCAAGGCTATGGTTTTTCCCGTGGTCATGGATGGGTGTGAGAGTTGGACTGTGAAGAAAGCTGATCGCCGAAGAATTGATGCTTTTGAACTGTGGTGCTGGAGAAGACTCTTGAGAATCCCTTGGACTGCGAGGAGATCCAACCAGTCCACTCTAGAGGAGATCAATCCTGGGTGTTCATTGGAAGGATTTATGCTAAAGCTGAAACTCCAATACTTAGGCCACCTCATGCGACGAGTTGACTCACTGGAAAAGACTCTGATGCTGGGAGCGATTGGGGGTGGGAGGAGACAGGGACAACAGAGAATGAGATGGCTGGATGGCATCACCGACTCGATGGACATGAGTTTGAGTGTACTCCGGGAGTTGGTGATGGACAGGGAGGCCTGGTGTGCTGTGGTTCATGGGGTCGCTAAGAGTCGGACACGACTGAGCGACTGAACTGAACTGAACTGAACATTAGGTTTTCCCTGTGTATTAGTCATTTTGGGCTGCTATAACAGAGTACCATAGACTGGGTGGCTTATAAACAATATAAATTTAATTCTCAGAGTCCTGGATGCTGGGAAGTCCAAGATGAAGATTGTGGAAGATCTGGTGTCTGGTGAGAACTCTCCTCCTGGTGCATAGATGGCTGTGGTCTCCCTGTGTCTTTACATGGTGGAAGGGGCAAGGGAGCTTTCTGTGGCCTTATCGTTTATTTTGCAGGATCACAAGACATGCAGGGTCTTGGTTAGGGTTCAGTTCAGTTAGTTCAGTCACTCAGTCGTGTCCGACTCTTTGCGACCCCATGAATCACAGCACGCCAGGCCTCCCTGTCCATCACCAACTCCCGGAGTACACTCAAACTCATGTCCATCGAGTCAGTGATGCCATCCAGCCATCTCATTCTCTGTTGTCCCCGTCTCCTCCCGCCCCCAATCCCTCCCAGCATCAGAGTCTTTTCCAGTGAGTCAACTCATCGCATGAGGTGGCCAAAGTATTGCAGTTTCAGCTTCAGCATCAGTCCTTCCAATGAACACCCTGGATTGATCTCCTTTAGGATGGACTGGTTGGATCTCCTTGCAGTCCAAGCGACTCTCAAGAGTCTTCTCCAGTATCACAGTTCAAAAGCATCAATTCTTTGGCGATCAGCTTTCTTCACAGTCCAACTCTCACATCCATACATGACCACTGGAAAAACCATAGCCTTGACTAGACAGACCTTGGTTGGCAAAGTAATGTCTCTGCTTTTTAATATGCTATCTAGGCTGGTCATAACTTTCCTTCCAAGGAGTAAGCATCTTTAATTTCATGGCTGCAATCAGCATCCACAGTGATTTTGGAGCCCCAAAAAATAAAGTCAGCCACTGCTTCCACTGTTTGCCCATCTATTTCCCATGAAGTGATGGGACCAGATGCCATGATCTTTGTTTCTGAATGTTGAGCTTCAAGCCAACATTTTCACTCTCCTCTTTCACTTTCATCAAGAGGCTTTTTAGTTCCTCTTCACTTTCTGCCATCAGGGTGGTTTCATCTGCATATCTGAGGTTATTGATATTTCTCCTGGCAATCTTGATTCCAGCTTGTGCTTCTTCCAGCCCAGCGTTCCTCATGATGTACTCTGCATATAAGTTAAATAAGCAGAGTGACAGTATACAATCTTGACGTACTCCTTTTCCTATTTGGAACCAGTCTGTTGTTCCATGTCCGGTTCTAACTGTTGCTTCCTGACCTGCATACAGGTTTCTCAAGAGGCAGGTCAGGTGGTCCGGTATTCCCATCTCTTTCAGAATTTTCCACAGTTTATTGTGATCCACACAGTCAAAGGCTTTGGCATAGTCAATGAAGCAGAAATAGATGTTTTTCTGGAACTCTCTTGCTTTTTCCATGATCCAGCGGATGTTGGCAATTTGATCTCTGGTGCCTCTGCCTTTTCTAAAACCTGCTTGAATATCTGGGAGTTCACGGTTCACATATTGGTGAAGCCTGGCTTGGAGAATTTTGAGCATGACTTTACTAGCATGTGAGATGAGTGCAATTGTGTGGTAGTTTGAGCATTCTTTGGCATTGCCTTTCTTTGGGATTGGAATGAAGACTGACCTTTTCCAGTCCTGTGGCCACTGCTGAGTTTTCCAAATTTGCTGGCATATTGAATGCAGCACTTTCACAGCATCATCTTTTAGGATTTGAAATAGCTCAATTGGAATTCCATCACCTCCACTAGCTTTGTTCGTAGTGATGCTTTCTAAGGCCCACTTGACTTCACATTCCAGGATGTCTGGCTCCAGGTGAGTGATCACGCCATCGTGATTATCTTGGTCGTGAAGATCTTTTTTGTACAGTTCTTCTGTGTATTCTTGCACCTCTTCTTAATATCTTTTGCTTCTGTTAGGTCCATACCATTTCTGTCCTTTATGGAGCCCATCTTTGCATGAAATGTTCCCTTGGTATCTCTAATTTTCTTGAAGAGATCTCTTGTTTTTCCTATTCTGTTGTTTTCCTCTATTTCTTTGCATCGATCGCTGAGGAAGGCTTTCTTATCTCTCCTTGCTATTCTTTGGAACTCTACATTCAGATGCTTATATCTTTCCTTTTCTCCTTTGCTTTTCACTTCTCTTCTTTTCACAGCTATTTGTAAGGCCTCCTGAGACGACTATTTTGCTTTTTTGCATTTCTTTTCCATGGGGATGGTCTTGGTCCCTGTTTCCTGTACAATGTCACGAACCTCCATCCAGAGTTCATCAGGCAGTCTATCTATCAGATCTAGTCCCTTAAATCTATTTCTCACTTCCACTGTATAATCATAAGGGATTTGATTTAGGTTATATCTGAATGGTCTAGTGGTTTTCCCTACTTTCTTCAATTTAAGTCTGAATTTGGCAATAAGGAGTTCATGATCTGAGCCACAGTCAGCTCCTGGTCTTGTTTTTGCTGACTGTATAGAGCTTCTCCATCTTTGGCTGCAAATAATATACTCAATCTGATTTCGGTTTTGACCATCTGGTGATGTCCATGTGTAGAGTCTTCTCTTGTGTTGTTGGAAGAGGGTGTTTGCTATGACCAGTGCTTTCTCTTGGCAAAACTCTATTAGTCTTTGCCCTGCTTCATTCCGTGCTCCAAGGCCAAATTTGCCTGTTACTCCAGGTGTTTCTTGACTTTCTACTTTTGCATTCCAGTCCTCTATAATGAAAAGGACATCTTTTTTGGGCTCCAGGTGACAACCTCAATTAAGTCAGCCACTGCTTCGAAGTGTTACTGTTTGGGGCATATGCTTGGATTACTGTAATATTGAATGGTTTGCCTTGGAAATGAACAGAAATCATTCTGTCATTTGGTTAGGGTTAAGACATCTTAATTTTCCAACTGGGGGTTGAACCCATGCCCCCTGCAGTGGAAGCACAATGTCGTAACTGCTGGACCACCAGGGAAAACCCTGGGGTTTCTTTTATGAAAGCACTACCCTCATCATCTAATTACCTCCCAAAGTGCCCACCTCCTCATCCCATTACATTGGGGATTAGGATTTAACATCTGAGTTCTGGGGGGGAACATAAGCATTTTGTCCGTAGCCCCCCTGGATACTGTTGGATCTGTGGCCTGCTTTTCTATTGCTGCAGGACAAAGCCTTGTAAACTTAGTGGCATAAAATTAAAAATCTTACTCTCCCCGATTATGTGGATCAGGAGTCCAGTGGGACTGTAGAGATGACTTGCTTCTGCTCTACAGCGTCTGGGGCTTCAGGTGGGAAGACTTGAAAAGCTAAGAGTGGCTCAATCGATGAGGGGCTGAAGGCTTTTTACTTACACATCTGGTACCTGATCTGGACTTAACTGAGGTTGTCACCTGGAGCACCTACACTTGGCCTCCGCATGAGACTTAGGCTTGTTGCAGCAGAGTGAGTGGGTGCAGAGACAGAGCATCCAGATGGCGAACACACATGCCGGGGGAAGCTGTGTGGCTTTTCTTTTTTAAAATTTTATTATTTATTTAATTTTTTATCTGTGGTGGGTCTTCCTTGCTGCTTATGGGCTTTCTCTAGTTGCAGCGAGTGGGGGCTATTTTTCATTGGGTTGTGCGGGTTTCCCACTGCAGTGCCTTCTCCCGGTGCAGAGCACAGGCTCTAGGGTGCTCGGACTTCAGTAGTTGCTGCACACAGGCTCAGTAGTTGTGGCACAGGGGCTTAGTGGCTCTGTGGCATGTGGAATCTTCCCAGACCAAGGGTCAAACTATGTTCCTTGCATTGCAAGGTAGATTCTTAACCACGGGACCACCAGGGAAGCCCTGCGTGGTTTTTCTGACGTAGTCTCAGAAGTCACAAAACAGTCATTTTTGCCATATCCTATTGATATAAACCAGTCACTAAGGCAGTCAGTTCAGTCACTCAGTCGTGTCTGATTCTTTGTGACTCCATGGACTACAGCATGCCAGGCTTCCCTGTCCGTCACCAACTGCTGGAGCTTGCTCAAACTCATGTCCATTGAGTCGGTGATGCCATCCAACCGTCTCATCCTCTGTATCCCCTTCTCCTCCTGCCTTCAATCTTTCCCAGGATCAGTCTTTTCCAGTGAGTCAGTTCTTCCCATCAGTGGCCAAAGTATTGGAGTTTCAGCTTCAGCATCAGTCCTTCCAGTGACTATTCAGGACTGATTTCCTTTAGGACTGACTGGTTTAATCTCCTTGCTGTCCAAGGGACTCTCAAGAGTCTTCTCCAACACCACAGTTCAAAATCATCAGTTCTTTAGTGCTCAGCTTTTTTTTAATAGTACAACTCTCACATCCATACATGACTACTAGAAAAGCCATAGCTTTGAGTAGACAGACCTTTGTCAGCAAGACTAAGGACTTTTTTTCAGTAAGGCTAGCCCAGAATCAAGAGGAGGGGGGATTAGTCTCCAATTCCTGATGGTGGAGTGGCCAGCTCACATTGCAGAAGAGCTTATGGGATGGGAGATGTTATTGAGGCCTCTTTGAAAAATGCCATCTCCTGGAGATTGAGTACATTTTGACCTGGCATGAAAATTTGGTCCCTGTAAAAATGTTCCATGTGTTATTAAACCAGAAAAGCAGATTATAAAACAGCATGTACAGTACAGTTCTATTTTTGTTTCAGTTCAGTTCAGTCTCTCAGTCGTGTCTGACTCTTTGTGACCCCATGAATCGCAGCACGCCAGGCCTCCCTGTCCATCACCAACCCCTGGAGTTCACCCATCCTGAAGATGCTGGCTTGGCTCCACCTGGTTTCCTAATGCTGTATCTCTCTGGAAATGGGGCCTTATCTTCAACACGCACCCAAAGCAGTGAGTGTCTCATATCCTTCCACTGTAGTGGTCTCTTGTCTGGGCTGAAAGATGATCTTTTCTTCTGGGCTGTTCTTTTCCTCTCTCGGCTTATTTCCAAGCACCATTCAGGCCCTGGCGAGATTGTGGATGCTCTTGCTTTCATCCTGTGAGCCATGGAGATCCAGAGTGCCAACTGAGCTCCTTTAATACGTGGACATGCCCGTCTGTCCCTTCTCCTCTCTGATTGCTGCTCCTCTGTTCCTCACCAGTTTGCAGTTAACGTACACATCTTCTCTATTCTGGGTTCCCCAAATTTTAAACATTTTTAAAAAATTGCCACTCATCTAAAATTCTACCTTGAGAATTCTTATATCTTCCAGGAATGCTTTTGGTTGCAAGAAACAGAGAACCTGACTTACCGCAACTTAAATCAATAAGGCTTTATTTTTCTTACAAGCAAGAGTTGTGCAATGACTCCATGATGTCCATGTTCCAGAAAGCACTGTCTACCAGAAATATAGTGAGAGCTGCATATGTCATTTTAAAATTTCTAGTATTTCTAGTAGTAACAGTAAAAAGAGCAAAAGAAACAGGTTAAAATTGATTTTAATAATATAATTTAATCCACATATCCTCAAGCTTTCATTTCACTATGCAATCAGTATAAAAATCACTAAGGAGACATTTTTACATTTTGGGGGTGTTAATTCTTCAAAATTCACTGTGTATTTTACAATTATAGCACATGTTTATGTGAACGCCTGCATTTCAATTCTTTGATAACCTCATGTAACAAGTGGCTATTTATTGGACGGTATATATCTTGGGCTTTTATCTTTTTGTTTGATAACCTAGCTTAGCCTGTTAACTTGTTGCTTCATGGTTACAAACTGGCTGCTGCATGCTAGGTATCAAGTCTGCACTTAAGGAAGAATGAGAAGATGAAGTCAATATCACAGAAGTAAAACATTTCCTAGAAATCATGAGCAGACTTTTGCTTATATCTGATTGGCTAGTACTATGTCACCTGGGCATGCTTTACTGCAAAGAAGTTTGGGAAAATGGTACCCAGACAGAATTGGGCTTCTGAGGGTAAGAAAGAGGAGGGTGGATATCAGGGCACAGTCAGCGGAGTCTGTTGCAGGACCCAGTTGCTCCCCCCCACACTCTGCGCTTGAGCCTCTTGCTTCCACTCATGTTGTTGTTCAGTTGCTCAGTCATGTCCAACTCTGAAAAACCCATGGACTGCAGCACGCCAGGCTTCCCTGTCCTTTACCATCTCCCGGAGCTTGTTCAAACTCGTGTCCATTGAGTTGCTGATGCCATCCAACCATCTCATCCTCTGTCGTCCCCTTCTCCTCCTGCCTTCAATCTTTCCCAGTATCAGGATCTTTACTAATAATTCAGTTCTTCGCATCAGATGGCCAGAATATTGGAGCTTCAGCTTCAGTATCAGTCCTTCCAATGAATGTTCAGAGTTGATTTCCTTTAGGATTGACTGGTTTGATCTTGTAGTCCAAGGGACTCAAGAGTCTTCAACACCACGATTCAAAAGCATCAATTCTTTGGCACTCCACTTTCTTTATGGTCCATCTCTCATATGCATACATGACTACTGGAAAAACCATAGCTTTGACTAGATGGACCTTTGTTGGCAAAGTAATGTCTGCTTTTTAATATGCTGTCTAGGTTGTTTTTAGCTTTTCTTCCAAGGAGCAAGCGTCTTTTAATTTCATGGCTGCAGTCACTGTCTGCAGTGATTTTGGAGCCCAAGAAAATAAAGTCTTTCACCATTTGGATTGTTTCCCATTTATTTGCCATAAAGTGATGGGACTGCATGCCATGATCTTCGGTTTTTGAATGTTGAGTTTTAAGTCAGCTTTTTCACACTCCTCTTTCACCTTCATCAAGAGGCTCTTTAGTTCCTCTTCGCTTTCTGCCACAAGGGTGGTATCATCTGCATATATGAGGTTATTGATATTTCTTCTGGCAATCTTGATTCCAGATTGTGCTTGATGCAGCCCAGCATTTCAAATGATGTACTTTGCATATAAGTTAAATAAGCAGGCTGACAACATACAGCCTTGAAGTACTCCTTTTCCAATTTGGAACCAATCTGTTGTTACATGGCCGGGTCTGTTGCTTCTTGACCTGCATACAGGTTTCTCAGGAGGCAGGTAAGGTGGTCCGGTATTCCCATCTCTTTAAATATTTTCCACAGTTTGTTGTGATCCACATGGTCAAAAGCTTTAGCATAGTCAGTGAAGCAGAAGTAGATGTTTTTCTGGAATTCTCTTGCTTTTTCTGTGATCAAACTGTTAAAGCCTAGCTTGGAGGATTTTGAGCATGACCTTGCTGGCATGTGAAATGAGTGCATTTGTGTGGTAGTTTGAACATATTTTATTTAGCATTGCCCTTCTTTGGGATTGGAATGAAAACTGACCTTTTCTAGTCCTGTGGCCACTACTGAGTTTTCCAAACTTGCAAGCATATTGAGTGTAGCACTTCAATAGCATCGTCTTTTAGGATTTGAAATAGCTCAGCTGGAATTCCATCACCTCCACTAGCTTTGTACGTAGTGATGCTTCCTGACGCCCACTTGACTTCACACTCCAGGATATCTGACTCTAGGTGAGTGATCACACCACTGTGTCTATCTGGGTCATGAAGATCTTTTTTGTACAGTTCTTCTGTGTATTCTTGCCACCTCTTCTTAATATCTTCTGCTTCTGTTAGGTCCAAACCATTTCTGTCCTTTATTGTGCCCATCTTTGCATGACATGTTCCCTTGGTATCTCTAGTTTTCTTGAAGAGATCTCTGGTCTTTCTCAGTCTATTGTTTTCCTCTAGTTCTTTGTATTGTTCACTTAGGAAGGCTTTCTTATGTCTCCTTGCTATTCTTTGGAATTCTGCATTCAGATGGGCATGTCTTTCCTTTTCTCCTTTGCCTTTAGCTTCCTTCTTTTTTCAGCTTTTTTGTAAGGCCTCCTCAGACAACCATTTTGCCTTTTTGCATTTCTTTTTCTTAGTGATCATTTTGATCACTGCCTCCTGTACAGTGTAACGAACCTCTGTCCATAGTTCTTCAGGCACTCTATCAGATCTAATCCCTTGAATCTATTTATCACTTCCACTGTATAATCATAAGGGCTTTGATTTAGGTCATACCTGAATGGCCTAGTGGTTTCCCTGCTTTCTTCAATTTAAGTCTGAATTCCCCCGCCCTGCCCCTGCCCATTTCCCAACTCAAAGGTCCTTCCCCTGGTAGGGAGTAGGAGGGAGAGTGGGGGAGTGCCCAGGAAATACTGTTCTCCGCTGTTTACATATCCTTTCCAATCCTTTGTTTTACACTGCAGTGTGGCTTTGGTCTTAAAAAAATGTTGTATGTTCTTTTTAGTACCTCTCTTAAGAATCTCTAAAGTAATGGGTGCCCACCCATCTAGCTGGGGGCAGGAGCAAAAAACACAGTCTTTGAAAGGAAAGCAGTTAATATCTTATATATCATCCTGCTATATATGCTTAGGAAAGAGAATGATGTACATTTGGATGATGAGAAAATCATGTTTTTTTTTCCAGTTCTTTAAAATTTTTGTATTAATTTTAATTTCAGTATAGTTGCTTTACAATGTATGTTAGCTTCTACTGCACAGCAAAATGAATCAGCCATACATATACACATATCCCTTCCCCTTTGGACTTGCCTCCTGTTCAGGTCACCACAGGGCATTAAGTAGAGTTCCCTGTGCTGTATGGTAGGTCATCATTAGTTATCTATTTTATACATAGTATCAGTAGTGTAAATATGTCAGTCCCAATCTCCCAATTCCTCCTATCCTACCCGTTTCCCCTTTGATCTTCCATTTCTTTTGGTTTGTATTTCTAAGCTTTATACTCTGAAGAAGTAAAATGTACTTATAGGATTAAAATTTCTGATCCATGTAATTCAGGTGTAGCAAATCACAATTTTAAATCAAATAACAATCCTAGGATGTAACTGCAATTAGTGTGATACAATAGCACTGAATCAAACATTGGTATTCATTGCCAATAGGATATTCAGGGTGTATATTTAAAAAAAGTAGAGTTATAACTCACTTCAGAGGCTAATGAAATCACTGGAGGAAGAGTAAATGCTGGTTTGGTTTCAGAGGCAGTCCCTGATTTAGGTTAGCTTTTAGGTTGGTGTATTTTTAACTTGCCTACTCCTGAGTCACTTGTAGGTGGGACAGATCCTAGATACTTGGCCTGGAGCATTTAGTTTGCCCTTGGCTAGAAGTTTAGATCCTAGCCCAGATTACAGTTCTGGTTCAGACCCACAGAGGCCCCGAGGGAGTGGAGATGGCAGTGCTGTTTTTCTTGGCAGCCTCATGGCAATTTCTTCAGCCCAGAGCGAGTTCTTGCCGCCAGGCTGACATGACTGTCCAACATCATCTATGAGGGAGAGCTTGGCACTCCTGGACAACCCAGCACAGAGGAAAATGGAGGTTTCCTTGGAGATGCCAGGCTCCTTGAGGATAAATGAGATTTTTTAGGAGAGCTCTGGGAAAGGAGAATGTGTGATTTTGATTTTGTGTTTTAAACCAAATTTTAAAACTTGGAAAGTGTAAATAAAGGGAGAGTCAGAGGAAGCTCCCAGGTTGCTGAAATCAGTACAATACCAGGATTAAGTCATGGAAGTCATCCAGAAGGGAACCTTTAGAGAGGAAAAACAGACATGTTTTTCTTAAGTAACCTGTTAATTTAAGTGAAGTGAAAGTTGCTCAGTCGTGTCTGACTCTTTGAGACCCCATGGGCTATATAGTCCATGGAATACTCCAGGCTAGAATACTGGAGTGGGTAGCCTTTCCCTTCTCCAGGGGATCTTCCCAACCCAGGGATCAAACCCAGGTCTCCCGAATTGCAGGCAGATTCTTTACCAGCTGAGCCACCAGGAAAGCCCATATATATATACACACACACACATACCCACACCCATATACATATGAACATAAACACATATATACATATGTATGTACGTATATGTATATGCGTATATGTATGTATATATACATACATGGGGCTTCCCTGGTGGCTCAGACAGTAAGCATCTGCCCAGGTTCAATCCCTGTGTGTATGTACATACATACACTTTTTTGTAGGATCTTAAGACCTATGTATCAAAACAAAACCTAAGTAGCATTTTGATTTCCAAAGGTTTATGTTCATTGATTGTTTTTAAAGTTTCAACAATGAGCAGGGTAGAAACGTATTTATTACCATAAATACCATTTGCAAGAAAAATTGATTGCAAGAAATTATATTACACTAATTTCCTTACTGTTTGCTAATATTTTCCTCCATCTAAAATCCTTGAAAATGTGGAAACACAATCCAATTTTTATTGTCTCAATAATAAAGAAATAGTGTTCTAAATAAATCTGTGGAATTTATACAGAGTTCTCAAGTTTTGATAGGACAGTATATAAAATGGCCTAAGAGTAAAATAAAACTAGAAGTTTTTGCACTGGTGCATTTCTTAAGTGTGCAGCATTATGGAAACGTAGAATTTAGTGAGGCAGATGTCCAGTGTCATGTTTATTCTGTAGGACCTAAAGGGGAAATTTCACTGAAATTCTTTGTACTGTTAACTGCAAAAGAGCCTCACTGTTTTCTAGTAGGGAATATACTGTCTTGCAGTGGGGTGGCTCTTTTTTTTTTTTAATTAAAAGTTTTTTTCTATTGACCTATATTATCATTATATTAGTTTCAGATGTGTAACATAATGATTTGATATTTGTATATATTGTGAAATAATCACCACAATAAGTTGCTAACATCTGTTACATAGTTAAAAAAATTGTTTTCTCTTGTGATGAGACCTTTTAAGATCTACTCTTAGCAACTTTAAAATATGCAATACAGGGTTATTAACTGTAGTCACCATGCTGTACATTACATTCCTAGGACTTAATTATTTTATAACTAGAAGTATGTACCTTTTGACCCCCTTCATCCAGTTCTTTCACCCTCCACCCCCTTCCTCTGACAACCACCAATCTGTTCTCTGTGTCTGTGAGCTTGGTTATTTGCTGCTGTTGTTTATAGATTCCCCATATAAGTGAGAGTCTTCCCTTGTGGCTCAGCTGGTAAAGAATCCGTCTGCAATGTGGGAGACCTGGGTTTGATTGCTGGGTTGAGAAGATCCCCTGGAGAAGGGAAAGGCTACCCACTCCAGTATTTTGGCCTGGAGAATTCCATGGAGTGTATAGTCCATGGGGTCTCAAAGAGTTGGACACAACTGAGTAACTTTCACTTTCAAGTAAGAAAGATCAAACAATTCTTTGTCTTTCTCTATCTGACTTATTTCACTTAACATAATGCCCTGAAGGACCATCTGTGTTTTTGCAAATGGCAGGAGTTCTTCTTCTTTTAATGGCTGAATAAAATTACACTGTATATATGTACATACCACATCTTTTTAAAAAATTGAATATAGATGATGCAGTGGGGTGAAATATTTTTTAGCTTTGCTAAAAGAGGCTCCTTATTGCGAAATTCAGACTTAAATTGAAGAAAGTAGGGAAAACCACTAGACCATTCAGATATGACCTCAATCAAATCCCTTATGATTATACAGTGGAAGTGAGAAATAGATTTAAGGGACTAGATCTGATTGATAGAGTGCCTGATGAACTCTGGACGGAGGTTCGTGACATTGTACAGGAGACAGGGACCAAGACCATCCCCATGGAAAAGAAATGCAGAAGAGCGAAATGGCTGTCTGAGGAGGCCTTACAAATAGCTGTGAAAAGAAGAGAGGCGAAAAGCAAAGGAGAAAAGGAAAGATATAAGCATCTGAATGCAGAGTTCCAAAGAATAGCAAGGAGAGATAAGAAAGACTTCCTCAGTGATCAATGCAAAGAAATAGAGGAAAACAACAGAATAGGAAAAGAAGAGAGCTCTTCAAGAAAATTAGAGATACCAAGGGAACATTTCATGCAAAGATGGGCTCGATAAAGGACAGAAATGGTATGGACCTAACAGAAGCAGAAGATATTAAGAAGAGGTGGCAGGAATACACAGAAGAACTGTACAAAAAAGATCTTCACAACCAAGATAGTCACAATAACGTGATCACTGACCTAGAGCCAGACAGCTTGGAATGTGAAGTCAAGTGGGCCTTAGAAAGCATCACTACGAACAAAGCTAGTGGAGGTGATGGAATTCCAGTTGAGCTATTTCAAGTCTTGAAAGATGATGCTGTGAAAGTGCTGCACTCAATATGCCAGCAAATTTGGAAAACTCAGCAGTGGCCACAGGACTGGAAGAGGTCAGTCTTCATTCCAATCCCAAAGAAAGGCAATGCCAAAGAATGCTCAAACTACTGCACAATTGCACTCATCTCACACGCTAGTAAAGTCATGCTCAAAATTCTCCAAGCCAGGCTTCAGCAGTATGTGAACCGTGAACTCCCAGATGTTCAAGCAGGTTTTAGAAAAGGCAGAGGCACCAGAGATCAAATTGCCAACATCCGCTGGATCATGGAGAAAGCAAGAGAGTTCCAGAAAAACATCTATTTCTGCTTCATTGACTATGCCAAAGCCTTTGACTGTGTGGATCACAATAAACTGTGGAACATTCTGAAAGAGATGGGAATCCCAGACCACCTGACCTGCCTCTTGAGAAACCTGTATGCAGGTCAGGAAGCAACAGTCAGAACTGGACATGGAACAACAGACTGGTTCCAAATAGGAAAAGGTGTCCGTCAAGGCTGTATATTGTCACCTTGCTTATTTAACTTATATGCAGAGTACATCATGAGGAACGCTGGGCTGGAAGAAGCACAAGCTGGAATCAAGATTGCAGGGAGAAATATCAATAACCTCAGATATGCAGATGACACTACCCTTATGGCAGAAAGTGAAGAGGAACTCAAAAGCCTCTTGATGAAAGTAAAAGAGGAGAGTGAAAAGGTTGGCTTGAAGCTCAACATTCAGAAAACAAAGATGGCATCTGGTCCCATCACTTCATGGGAAATAGATGGAAAAACAGTGGAAACAGTGTCAGACTTTATTTTTGGGGGCTCCAAAATCACTGCAGATGCTGATTGCAGCCATGAAATTAAAAGACGCTTGCTCCTTGGAAGGAAAGTTATGACCAACCTTGATAGTATATTAAAAAGCGGAGACATTACTTTGCCAACCAAGGTCCGTCTAGTCAAGGCAATGGTTTTTCCCATGGTCATGTATGGATGTGAGAGTTGGACTGTGAAGAAAGCTGATCGCCGAAGAATCGATGCTTTTGAACTGTGGTGTTGGAGAAGACTCTTGAGAGTCCCTTATACTGCAAGGAGATCCAACCAGTCCATTCTAGAGGAGATCAATCCTGGGTGTTCATTTGAGGGACTGATGCTAAAGCTGAAACTGCAATACTTTGGCCACCTCATGCGACGAGTTGACTCACTGGAAAAGACTCTGATGCTGGGAAAGGTTGGGGGCGGGAGGAGAAGGGGACGACGGAGAATGAGATGGCTGGATGGCATCACCGACTCTGTGGACATGAGTTTGAGTGTACTCCGGGAGTTGGTGATGGACAGGGAGGCCTGGCATGCTGTGATTCATGGGGTCGCGGAGAGTCGAACACGACTGAGTGACTGAACTGAACTGAACTGAAAAGAGGCTGTACAAAGCACAACTCTGAGAGAAGATAAGTCCACCCTTTTAAAACCAGTAGGTTTTTACCCACTCAGGGGCAGGGCTGAGAGAGTATAGAAAACCATCCCCATAGTTCTGTGCAGAGTCTAGAATGTGGCTCCTGCTAGTTAGCCCTTGTGAACTGGTTCATACCTTTTAGGTCTTAAGCCACAGAAAGCTGAACTCAAACTCATCTAGCCTGTTAGATGGTTTATTGACTTATGGCATTGCAAAGTTGAGATAGAGTGGCCTTCAGGGTTAGTTTGATCTGGGAGCTCAATTGTGTCACTTGAGACTTAGTTCACTTTTCAAGTTCACCTTTCAAGTGCCAGCTTTATCCAAAGTTTTCCTGCCCGTATAATTGCAAGATGACTGTCAATAGCTCCTGGACCTATGTACTTTGGTGTCAGAGAAAGATAGACTTTCTCCTCCAAATATCAAATAAAATGCTAGGCTTCATTCTGATTAAACCATTTTGGGTCATGTCAATAGTTGCTGTGACCAGAGAAATGCTACATGATGATAGATCACTGAGGTAAAAGGTGACTGGCTCAGGCTAGTTAGGTCTGGAGCTGAAGGGGTATCAATTCCTCCGTGACTAAGCATAGAGGAGAAGTAGCTCCCCAAAGGAAACTCTGAATACTTTTAGAAAGGGGAAGTTTTCGGTAGTCAACTCAACAATTGCCCATTACACTTTGCTTCTTTATCCTCTGCTAGCCACACCAGATGGCATGCAGAATTTCCCTGACTGGGTATCAAACCTGTGCCCCAGGCAGTGGAAACTCAAGAGTCCCAACCACTAGACCATCAGGGAAATCCCATAGTCATGATTTCTTAACACATCTTCTTGCAGTTGGAAGTTCTTGAACTTGATTAATAATCCTTCTACTCTGTCCATTCCCCACCAGTTCTTCTCATTCTATATCATACATGAAGTCTGTTTTTAGATGGATGGTTCTAAAAGAAGGTGGAAATTTCCTTGGAACTCATTTTTTCCAACCCAAAGCAGTGAGGTCATGATAAAAAGCCTCTTCTGCAGTGTTGGGATGGAGAAGGAAATGGCAACCCACTTCAGTATTCTTGCCTGGAAAATTCCATGGACAGAGGAGCCTAGCAGGCTCCAGTCCATGGGGCTGCAAAACAGCCATAGCAACAGTGCTGGGAACAAGGACCAGAAGAGTAATAACAGCTGAAGGTGAGAGCCACCTGTACTCATGGCATGCAGGATAACTCTAGCAATGGCCATGGAAAGCATGTGGCCAGCATAGACAAGATACACAGTAAAAGCAAGTGGTGGGGCTTGTGTCCCTGGGTGTGCAGTCACAGGTCAAGTTTCTTGGATGGTGGAGGTCTGGAACTTCCAGTTCTAACGTATTTCCTTGATCAAGCATGTGATGTGCTGCCTACAAAGGACTTACTGGTCCCTGTAGCTGATAGCACAAGGGAGAACTAAGGCCAGGACAGAAGACTTCATTACCTGGAAGGCAAGAGAATAAGAGAATTGAGATTTTCCTATCTAGGTGGGAGGAAGAGGGCATATCACTGAGGGCAGTGAGATTCAGTCATTCATGAAATATTTATCAAGTTCTGACTCCATCCAAGGGGCTGTGCTGGCCTTGGAGATGTAATGATGAACGTGTGAGCTCTCTTGATTGCATGGAGAATTCAGTAATGGGAGCATGCACTAGTCAAGTTTCTTTTGGCTCTGGGGAGCAGAAGTGACCTAGGCACAAGATTGTTAGAAAAATTCTGAAGGTTCTTAGAGATTTCACGGAAGGAGCAGGGACCATGGCAGCTTGGGGCACCTTACTGGCTAGAGTTAGAGTCTTCTCTGAGAGTGCTGTTGTTGGTGTGAAGGGGTTTCTGTGTCCAGAGTCTGTGGGCCTCAGTTTCAAACTCCTAGAAGGAGAATCTGATTGGTCCACCTTGAGTGAATCAACTATAGTACGGGGCCCAAGGTGATGAAATACAGACATGGTGGTCAGAGGCCTCCCCTGTTGAGTGCAGTTTGCAGAGAAGGGCAGATGCTGTGAAGCTGAAGGCACTCTCTGTGGACAGGGAATTAGATAAGCAACAGCAGCTACAGCCCAGTGTCACCAGTGCTGTGCTAGGGAAAGCATAAAGTTGTGTCAGGGTGTATCAGTCAAGATTCTTTTGGAGGCAAGGTTTAGAAACCCAGCTGAAACCAGCTTATGCAAAAAGGGGAACTTGCTGGAAGGCTCCCATTGAGGAGGGTGAGGGGCAGGTGCTATCAGGGGTCTCTGGAATTAAGAACTTGAATCCTGCTAGGTATTTTTTCCTTAATCTTTCAACCCTGCTTCTCTCTGTGTTGTCAATTTCTTTTCCTTAGAAATAAATATTTGAAATTTGAAATATTGCCACTGGCAGCTCCTTAGTCCCATATACTTGGCCTCACCACCAGAGAATAAATCCTTTTGTCCAGTGGTAGTTACAGAAATCCTACGGAATGATCCTGATTGGCTTGACTTCAGGTATGAATCCATTCCTTAACCAATTAACTGTGTCTAGAGAGAGTAGTGTAAAAGCATATTCCACACTATAGCTTCATGATGGTTACATGACAAACCAAAATGATTACTACTCAGTGCTTTAGGTTAATAGTCATTAAGTCATGTCTGACTCTTTTGCGACCCCATGAACTGTAGCCCGCCAGGTTCCTCTGTCCATGGGATTTCCCAGGCAAGAATACTGAAGTGGATTGCTGTTTTCTCCTCCAGGGGATCTTCCTGACTCAGAGATTGAACCCACGTCTCCTGTGTCTCCTGGGAAGCCCAATATTCCCTGTACTAGTTATCTACTGCATGAATTACCTCTAAACTAGTGGTTTAAAACCACAATAAATATTTATGATTTCACATAGTTTCTGTGGTTTTAAATTTGATGTCACCTGGAGCTGAAATCATCTGAAAGCCTGACTGAGGCTGCAGGATTCATTTCCACGACAGCTCACTCCCATGTTGCTGGGTCCCTTTACATGTGGTTCTGCCCACAGGCAGCTTGAGTGTCCTTATGACATGGTGGCTGGCTTTTCCCAGGATGAGTAATCCAAGAGAGTGCAAGGCAAAAGCCATAGTGTCTTTAATGGCTCAGCCTTAGAAGTCACACTGTCTCGTTTCTGTGGTATCATTTTCTGTGTATTGGTCAGCTCTATTAAATGTGGGAGGGGGCTGTACGGGGGTGTGACTCCTAGGAGGTGAGAATCAGAGGGGCCATCTTAGAGCTAACGTAGGCTAGCACTTTCCTTAAAACACCTTCTGAAGGCTTGGGATGTTAAAAGTTGTTACGTGAGGAAGGGGATCTGCTGTTAAGTCAGTGTGAGAAAGGTTATGTTAAACCAAGTTAAACAGGTGTCTTTCCTGGAGTGTTTCCATACAGCTTTTAGTACATTGGTGCATGCTTTGAATTCCTGAAGAGGGGCAGAAGTCAACCACAATTTCTTTCTCATTCTCCAGCTTTTCCTCAAGTAGGCCCTTCTGCCCTCCCTCACCCCCAGTTCCTTCCCTCTAAAATCATATCAGAATGCTGCCTGTCCCTTGTTAAAAAAGTGTGTTTCTGGCAAAGCAATAGTTTCAACCCTTCAACACCTTCCTGTTCATTTGGGCAATACACATCACGAGAACCTAGGCGTGATTAAAAAGTAAGGGGACACATTTTCTTATGAGGTGAGTGGACAGTTTGAGGAAATTCTGCAGAGTTTTACTGAAGCTCTCTTTTGGTGGTGGCACTGGGTAATACTGAGTCATATAGTGATAAACACTGAAGACCAGCAGTCATTCCTACATGTATGATTGGGTGGCTTCTTTAAGATGTGTCTGTGGGTTGATCCACAAAGTATCATCTTGTACATTGAGGTTTTGCCAACAAATACTGAACCTTTCATTCTGGGACCTTTTCCACCTCCTCTTGTCTAAGTGGGTTGTTTTTTGGTTGTTGTTTCTTTTGCTTAGGTTATTTGTTATGGCAACAATCCAATTTATTTAAAGTGTTTTATCACATTTCTATAAGCTGGTTACACCATCTTGAATTATTTAACTCAGTGTAAACACTAAGGTAGTATGCATGTGAAAGCTCTGCACCATATGTGGTTATGGAAATGTGCTTGTTGACATGTTTCCAAGCACTGCATCTGCTCTTATGCATCTTTTATTATATTTTGCCTCAAACCCATACAACAATTGATCTCTCCCACCTCATAATTTTTTATTTAAGGCAGTTTTCCCTCTTATGTTTTTAATCTTTGGGACCAAAAAGCATCTAAGTTAAAAAGAATAGTTAGAAAAAATGTCTTTCCTGAGATCTTTAATTTCCTTTGTCCAATGCATAGTTTTTAGGGACAACTGAAGTCTGTGCATTTGGAAGTGTCAGGTCTTCTGAATATTATCTCCAATGGAAAAACCAAAGTTTATTCAACCTGTGATTCACATGGAAGTTCACATAAAGGCTACTGAGAGTAAAATTCCTCTTTCCATCCTTCTTCTCCAGACTGAAAATTTGGACTTACTTTGGGTTCCTGGTTACAGTGCTCTCAGGCATCCTGCCTTTCTGCACAGGATGGAATTTTACAATGTCCAGTGTTGCCTAATGGCTTCTTTTATATTGCAAATCTGCCTTAAGATCCTTTGGTCATCTCTATGGAGATAAGACGTAATAAATCCCCACATACAACCCCACAGAGACCTGTACATGTAAAGCTACTGATTTCTGAAAATAATGAATCATGTAATAAGCTAGTGTTCATCTACCTTCTTGAAGTAGCACTTGAAAAAATCTATTATTAACAATGTTTCCTGAGTTCTCAAAACCAGAGAATCAGCTCAATCTAGAGGACCCAACTCCCTGTTTTTTCTTTCTGGCTGCAAGCAAGGCATGTGGGATCTTAGTTCCCCAACCAGAGATCGAACCCACACGAAGTCTTAACACTAGACCACCAGGGAAGTCTCTAGGGGACAAACTTCTTGATTTACCAAAACATACACTGGTTTAAATGAGTGAAGGAAGCACAACCACTCAGACTATAAAACTTGCTGTTTTAAAAGTAGGGGAGGTGCCCAAGGACCTCCAAATACCATGTATATCAGTGTCTCCCTGGCGTGGTTTGCAATCCAATATCAGAATGCAAGATGATTTTCAGTGGTACATGAATAAACTTTCAGAAAGACCTGGGTCATTATTCACTTGTAGTGGGTTGAATTGTGTCCCTCTCAAAATTCCAGAGCCTCACCCAGAACCACACAATGTGACCTGAAGTCGTTGCAGGGTCTTTGCGGATGTAATTAGTTAAGGATCTTGAGATGAAATAATGTTAGACTTACAGTGGGCTTTGAATACAATAACTGGTGTCTTTATAAGAGAAAGGAGAGGGAAATTTGGACAGAGACAGTAGAGAGAGGACAAGCTTATGCAAATATGTATATAGAGATTGGAATGATGTGTGTACAAGCCAAGCAACCTCAGGAACCTAGGAGAGGGGGTGTCGGGCTTCCCAGGGGGCTCAGTGGTAAAAAATCTGCCTGCAGTTCAGGAGACGTGAGTTCAGTCCCGGGGTTGGGAAGAGCCCCTGGAGAAGGAAATGGCAACCCATTCCAGTGTTCTTGCCTGGAAAATTCCATGGACAGAGGAGCATGGCAGGCTGCAGTCCATGGGGTTGTCGAACATGACTGAGCATGAACGCAGGAGAGGGGTGTGGAATAGTTTCTCCTCCAGGAGGAACCAACCCTGTTGACCCCTTTATTTTGAACTTCTGGCCTCGTAAATAGTAAGATAATAAATTTCTGTTGTTTTAACCCACCCAGTTTACAGTATTTTGTTATGGCAGCCCTAGGAAATGAATACACTTAAAATTTTATTATATAAAATATGCATGGTATATAGAACTTGTTATTTCACAGTAATTATTATTTAGACTGAAATTCCCTAATTAATTTAGGTAGCAAAAATGCATTGATTTAAAAAAAATTAAGTAAATAATTTAAAAATTAAAAAAAATTAAGTAAATAATCCCATAGGAGGAAGAAAGATGTTGCAAAAGTGATGTGGGTGCCACATGGATGGAGGACCAGGTTGGGAAGCATTGCTCTTTGCAACCCACAGGCTCCTCCTTCCACCTGGAGTGGCATTATGGAAGATTTGAGTTAGCTCTTATCTCCACCCCTGATCAATGCTGTGATTTGGATAAAATACAAATAATGGCCATGACAAGCCCATCTTCCTCAGCAGTAAAATGGGGCCAATAATAAATATCTCACAGAACTTATGTGGGATTTATGAGTTCCTTTTCCTTCAGTCTTGAAACACTGAAAGCTTAGTTATCTGAACCCAGTGGGATCTCCTGGCAGCTGGGCTATGTACAAAAGAACGTTTTGTAATCAGTACCCTCAAATGTGAGTTGCGGGTGATAAATATACAGGGCTGAGCAATAAGAGAAGTGAGTTGTGGTAATGCAGTAGGAACTAATGCAAATAGCCCTTGATGAGTCATGGCTGAAGCCAACTATCTATTATTTCTGGGCCTTATTATGCATTTTTTTGAGTTATGATAGCCTTTATTTCTCTCTCTTTTCAACCCTGTCATCTTGGGTTCATAAAAGTGAGTGAAAGAATTCTAGACAGAGTCTGATATATCTTAGATATTGTAAAGTGCATATTTGAGAAAGTTCAGAGAAATTTTTTAAATTTGAAGTGGATCCCTGGAAACACTCAAAAATGGTTTCCTAAGCAGACTTGGTTGATATCAGCAAGGTGACCTGGAGTGTGAATAACACACCTTACATCTGTTATATCCTAGACAGTTGGTAGGCACTGTGTTTAATGCTATCTTATTTAGTTAGCCCTGAAATCTCTGAGGTAGGTAATAAAATACTAAAACTCTTATTTTAGAGGTGAGGAAACTGAGGCATGAAGAAGTTAAATAACTTGTCCCAGATCATCAAGCAAGGCAGTCTGCTATGAGAGAGCTTGCCCTCCTAACTCCTTTACTATGCTCTCTAAAGTCTTAAAAAATGTAGTAATACAGGAAGGGGGAGCATGCCTTTAAATGGTGCAAGAGAAATAACTTGGTCTTTGAAGTCAGGAAGATCTTATTGCAACCCTGGCTCTGCCATTCAGCAGTTATTTGACCTCAGGCAAGCTACTTGAGCTTGATGCAACTCAGATTTTCCGTATGTAAAATGGATGCAATAATATATCCATCATAGCATTCTTATGAGGCTTAAACAAGATGTATTCAGTGCAACGTGAGATGCATGGAAAATAGCCTGCGTTGTACCATATATTTCTCCTGAGGTAACTTGCTTAATCTTTACAAACAACTCTTTGAGGTGGATATTCTTATCACTCCTATTTTACAGATGAGAAAATTAAGATTTAAAGACATGAAGTAACTTTCCCAGTGTTACCTAGTTGGCACAAGGCAGAGCTGGAATTCAAACCTAGGAAGTCTGACTCCACAGCACAAGCTCTCATCTAATACTTTCACTATCTTTCTTTACCATGGACTTGGGAATTGGGGTTAAATACAAGCTTGAGAAGATTCTACAGGTGTAGCAACCAGTGAAAAAGCCTGTTCATATTTAGGGCATGTTCAGACAAAAATAGGGTCCAGTACAGATGTTATCGGTGCTGTTCAGATTGTATTTGGAGTGGTGTGTTGAAGTTTGGATGATTTTTTTTTTTTGGATGATATATTTTTTTAGCAGGTACTAAGAAACTGGACTTGGAGGAGGAAACGGCAACCCACTCCAGCATTCTTGCCCAGAGAATCCCATAGACAGAGGAGCCTGATGGACCACAGTCCATTGGGTCACAAAGAATTGGACATGACTGAAGCGTCAAGGCTGTATGTTGTCACCCTGCTTATTTAACTTATATGCAGAGTACATCATGAGAAACGCTGTGCTGGATGAAGTACAAGCTGAAATCAAGATTGCCGGGAGAAATATCAATAACCTCAGATATGCAGATGGCACCACCCTTATGGCAGAAAGTGAAGAAGAACTAAAGAGCCTCTTGATGAAAGTAGAAGAGGAGAGTGAAAAAGTTGGCTTAAAGCTCAACGTTCAGAAAACTGAGATCATGGCATCTGGTCCCATCTCTTCCTGGCAAATAGATGGGGAAACAGTGAAAACAGTGGCTGACTTTATTTTTCTGGGCTCCAAAATCACTGCAGATGGTGATTGCAGCCATGAAATGAAAAGACGCTTACTCTTTGGAAGGAAAGTTATGACCAACCTAGATAGAATATTAAAAAGCAGAGACATTACTTTGTCAACAAAGGTCATCTAGTTCAAGGCTATGGTTTTTCCAGTAGTCAAGTATGGATGTGAGAGTTGGAGTATAAAGAAAGCTGAGCACCGAAGAATTGATGCTTTTGAACTGTGGTGTTGGAGAAGACTCTCGAGAGTCCTAAAGGAGATCAGTCCTGAGTGTTCATTGGAAGGCCTGATGTTGAAACTGAAACTCCAATACTTGGGCCACCTGATGTGAAGAGCTGACTCATTTGAAAAGACCCTGATGTTGGGAAAGATTGAAGGCAGGAGGAGAAGGGGATGACAGAGAATGAGATGGTTAAATGGCATCACGGATTCAATGGACACGAGTTTGGGTAAACTCCAGGAGTTGGTGATGGACAGGGAGGCCTGGCATGCTGCGGTTCATGGGGTCGCAAAGAGTTGGACATGACTGAGCAACTAACTGAAGCAACTTAGCATGCGTGTGTGCAACAAATTGGAAATGACTATGATAACAAGAGAGGTTGGAAGCAATCTCAAAAGAGGAACAGATGAAAAGTTTTGATTGGATGAAGGCCTGCTTGCAAACGGTTGGAGAGATCGATGTCTTTGGGAAAGATTGATTGTCCAGCAGTTTGACAATACTTTGGTCTAATCAATGTGGGTACTCACTCTGTTCCCCAGACTTACAGGTCCAAGAATATCACTGTATCAGTTAATCAACATTCAGAGGTGATCATGTATGTGCTAATTGACCCACACTAGCCAAACTTCTAATAGGCCAATACATATACCTGAATGCTAGTTACTTAAAATTAGGAACATAAGCACCAAACAGATTTTATACATATATTTGCTGATCAGAGCATCTTTTGTGTGTGTGTGTGTGTTGGGGGGGGTGCTTATATTCTTTTGTCAGAATGTATATAACACTGTGGTAATCTAACTTATCAGCTTGCAAGTAGGGTAAAATCACAGGCCTTTTACAGTTTCTGACTTACAATGGTGGTCAAAAATTGATATGTCATAAATTAAGAAAAACATTGATATCTCATAGACTTTCCTGGTGGTCCAGTGGTTAAGACTGTGCTCCCAATCCAGGGGACCTGGTCAGAGAACTAAGTCCCACATACTGCAACTAGGAGTTTGCGTGCAGCAACTAAAAATACCATAAGCCACAACTAAGACCTGGCTCAGCTAAATAAATAAATGTTTAAAAAATTGATTTCTCATTATTTTATTGATTTATTAACTTACTTTCATTAACTTTATATCTCATTATTTTATTAACTAAATTTAATCATATGAACAATAGTTCATATATGGTTTTGAATATTTGTATCTTGTCATCTGCAAGTTGTATGCTTATATTCTTTACCTAGTTTTCAATTGGGTTATTTTTAATTAGATGGTTGAGTTTTTGTTTTTTACAGTGTAAGGGTTTTAAAATTTTATTTGTAACATTAGGCAAAATTATTTAAAGTCAGTACATTATTTAAAGAATTTTGCATGTGATTGCTTCCATCGAAGTCACTTTAGTTCCTCCAAAACTTGAGTCAGGGTTTATCTTCAAGACAGCCCTTTTCCCACCCCCAAAGTTTTGCTTTATTTCAATCTCTAAATGATGCCAGGCACTGATCCTAGGATTGAGTACAGAGTTCCAAGAGTAGCATGAAGTTTTAGTGTCATTTCCATATTCCCGAATGGTGTGAAATTGGAAAAGACCTTTACCTTCTATGAAGATGCAATTAATGGAAAACTGTCTATGAGCCTCAAAGAATCATAAATAAATAATGCACATACATACTTTCATCAGTTTAACTTAAACAGACAGGTGTAATAGCTCACAAATATTTATATGTAGGACCAAGGTCTCTGGGTGTTGAACACCACATAATCATTATCCAATAAATAATCTGTAATTGATCATTTTTAACTTTTAGTTTTAGTGTCTTCAAAAGGGATGATAATTTAGAAAGAAACCTGTGGGTCTTCTGTGGTGGTCCAGTGGTTAAGAAACTGCCTTCCAATGCAGGGGACACAGGTTCAATCCCTGGTCAGAGAACTAAGATCCCATATGATGTGGGGTAACTAAGCCTGCATGCCACAACTGCAGAGCCCAAGCACTACAACAAAGATTCCGCAAGTTGCAACTAAGATCCAATGCAGTCAAAAATAAAATAAATAAAATTAAAAAAAAAAAAGAAACTTGGGAAGCAATTTTAAGAAGATATCTCTTTTTAAAAAAAAATCTATGCTTAATTCACAGTTGTCCTGTGAGTCAGCCCATAATTCTTTTAGTTGGACTTCTTTAATCTCCACTTGAACATGCACACGCTGATAATATAAAACATTTCCCCACCTAGGATCTTTGGGACCTAATTCTTCAAGTAACTTACTTTGGGGTGACTTGTAGATGGATTTGCCTAGGTTTTCAATTTCAGACGCCCTCTAAACCTAATGAGTTCAAATCATACACACTTCAAAGCTATTACACCCAAGAATAATACAGACTGTGGGATATGCTAATACCTAAGGGCCTCTTGAGAAACCTGCATGCAGGTCAGGAAGCTACAGTTAGAACTGGACATGGAACAACAGACTGGTTCCAAATAGGAAAAGGAGTACGTCAAGGCTGTATATTGTCACCCTGATTATTTAACTTATATGCAGAGTACATCATGAGGAATGCTGGGCTGGAAGAAGCACAAGCTGGAATCAAGATTGCTGGGAGAAATATCAATAACCTCAGATATGCAGATGACACCACCCTTATGTCAGAAAGTGAAGAGGAACTCAAAAGCCTCTTGATGAAAGTGAAAGAGGAGAGTGAAAAGGTTGGCTTGAAGCTCAACATTCAGAAAACAAAGATCATGGCATCTGGTCCCATCACTTCATGGGAAATAGATGGGGAAACAGTGGAAACAGTGTCAGACTTTATTTTTTTGGGCTCCAAAATCACTGCAGATGCTGATTGCAGCCATGAAATTAAAAGATGCTTACTCCTTGGAAGGAAAGTTATGACCAACCTAGATAGTATATTAAAAAGCAGAGACATTACTTTGCCAACCAAGGTCCGTCTAGTCAAGGCTATGGTTTTTCCCGTGGTCATGTATGGATGTGAGAGTTGGACTGTGAAGAAAGCTGATCGCCGAAGAATTGATGCTTTTGAACTGTGGTGTTGGAGAAGACTCTTGAGAGTCCCTTGGACTGCAAGGAGATCCAACCAGTCCATTCTAAAGGAGATCGATCTTGAGTGTTCATTGGAAGGACTGATGCTAAAGCTGAAACTGCAATACTTTGGCCACCTCATGCGACGAGTTGACTCACTGGAAAAGACTGATGCTGGGAGTGATTGAGGGTGGGAGGAGAAGGGGACGACAGAGAATGAGATGGCTGGATGGCATCACCGACTTGATGGACATGGGTTTGAGTGAACTCGGAGAGTTGGTGATGGACAGGGAGGCCTCGCATTCTGTGATTCATGGGGTCGCAAAGAGTTGGTCATGACTGAGCAACTGAACTGAACTGAAGGTAGAAAAATGAACTACTAGGTCTCTCATACTTTTAACGGTTCTTATAGTTCTTTCCAGAGAACTAACAAATAGTTCTGTGAATGATGCAGAACCACCCAGTTAACTCCATGAGGCATCTCCAACAATGTAAGCATGTGAGTCTATAGGAAAAACCCCATAGAGATAGACGTCAACTCTTGGGTTGTTTTTTTTACTGATGGATAGATTCTTTGTATGAATATATATGTATTTAAAATATTTGTCTGTATTTAGATAACTCAGATAAACTGAGATACATATGTATTTAAAGTAAAATAAAATATAAAATTTTATTATATCAGTTGCAAGTATATTTTGTCATAATTCACTTGCTTTTTGACTTTGTTTATATGTCTTCTGCTATACACATAATGCATGTTGAGTTTTATGTTTTCAAGATAGCTTTCTCTTGGGTAATTCCCTGGTAATCCAGTAGTTCAGACTCTGGCCAGGGTTCAATTCCTGGTCAGGGAATTAAGGTCCCACAAGTCTTGTGGCCAAAAAAGATTGCTTTCTCTCCCCAAGGTATAAATATATTTTCCCATGTTTTCTTTTATCCTTTAAAAAATTTGCATCTTAAATACATGTGGAATTTATGTTTTTTATGTATGGTGTGAGAAAGGCTCTGTGTCCTAACACCAGTTTTTAAATAATATGCCAGTACCTTTCTGATTTTTAAATGCCTCACTTATCACATACTAAGATCACTGACTATTTTTCACAGTACCACATTATTTCAATTACTGTGACTTTATAATATACATTTTGATAGCTGCTGAAGTTAGTCCTGTTTCTTGTTCTAAAAAAAACCCATGACTTTTTTGGCTCATCTCATAAACTTTAAAACTAGCATGCAAATTCCATAAAATGTGTGCTCCATCATATCTGATTCTTTGCAACCCCAGGCTCCTCTGTCCATGGATTATCACGGCAAGAATACTGGAGAGGGTTATCATTTCCTCCTCCAGGGAATCTTTCTCACCCAGGGATTGAACCTGTATCTCCTGTGGCTCTGGCATTAACAGGCAGATTCTTTACCTCTGAGCCACCTGGGAAGCCCAGTTCTATAAAATACCCTAAAATTGCATCACATTTTTAATTTAAATTGGGGAGCATTAATATCTGGGTAATATTAAACCTTTTATCTAGGAATATCTTTTATTGCTTTCATTAAAATTATATGGTTATCTTCGATAAATTTCATAGTTTGAGTTTTTCCTAATTAATTCAGAGATTCATTGAAAGTGAATTTGGCTTTCTTCTCTATTACATTTTCAAATTCATATTATAGAGAAGCTGTAGATTTTTACATGTTAATCTTGTTTCTGTGTTTCTAGAAATATTTAATTAGTCCATATAAATATTATGTGATTGTCTTGAATTTTGCTGGTATCTGTCTACCACACCAATATTCATATTTATTTTTTTCTGCCATTTTTGTATTGTCCAGGACAAAATTATTGACCATAGGCATCATTATATATTGTTCCTGACTTTTATGAAGATGTGGTCTAATATTTTTTAGAATGACATTTGAAAATTAGCAAAATGTTAGTAATTGTTGAAGATGAGTTATAAATACATGGAGCTCGTTAATCTGTTTTCCCTATATTTGTATATGCTTGAAAACTTTTATAATAAAGAGTTAAAAGAGAGAGTTGAATAAAAAAAGATGTTTCAGGTTTTGGGTAGAAACTACTTTTCAAATTGTAGAAGTATCTTTTTTCTTTATCTTATTGTAAATTTTTATTTGAGTATGTTAGTTGCTCAATTGTGTCCGACTCTTTGAGACCCCATGGACTGTAGCCCACCAGGCTCCTCTGTCCATGGAATTCACCAGGCAAGAATACTGGAGTGGGTATCCATTCCCTTCTCCAGGGGATCTTCCCGATCCAGTGATAGAATCTGGGTCTTCTGCATTGCAGGCAGATTCTTTACCATCTAAGATGGGAATAGAATTAAATGAGTCTTCCAAAAATTTTTGAAAAGAAAACTGTGACAGGGTCCACCCATTTGGAAAGACCAAGGAAAAAAGCAGGAGAATCTCAATATAAAAAAGTTGAGGCAGACGCGGGAGACGCCCGGCTCCGGCGGCGCAGATGCGGGAGACGCCCGGCTCCAGCGGCGCAGACGCGGGAGACGCCCGGCTCCGGCGCAACCGACCACGTGCAGAATTGTGGCTGAGAGGAGCTACCCCGCGCCCAGGGTTAGGGCGGTGGCCGAGAGGAGCTGTACCATGTTCAGGAGGTGGTGGCTGCTTGGGCACCGGAGGGCCGAGAGGAGCTGATCTACATTCAAAGCAGGAGGTGCGGTCTTGAGGAGATACCCCTCGTCCAAGGTAAGGTACAGCGGCTGCGCCTTGCTGGAGCAGCTGGGAAGAGATACTCCATGACCAAGTGGAATATAAGAATCCAGTGTTCTGGGGAGGAAGGAACAAGATGGCGGAGGGATAAGATGGCAAGACCACTTTCTCCCCCACAAATTCATCAAAAGAACATTTGAACGCGGAGTAAAGTCCACAAAACAACTTCTGAATACTGGCAGAGGACATCAGGCTCCCAGAAAAGCAGCCCATTGTCTTCTAAAGGAGAGAGAAGAAATCCAGCTCCACCCACCAGAACACCGACACATGCTTCCCTAACCAGGGAACCTTGACAAGTCACCCGTCCAACCCCACACACAGCAAAGAAACTACGTAATAAAGAGAACTCCACAAACTGCAAGAAGAGGGAACGGCCACCCCAAGCAAAGCAATATGAGCAAGATGAAGAGGCAGAGAAATATCCAGCAAGTAAAGGAACAAGATAATTGCCCACCAACACAAACAAAAGAAGAAGATATAGGGAATTTACCTGATAAAGAATTTCAAATTTTGATGGTGAAAATGATTCAAAATCTTGAAAGCAAAATGGAATTACAGATAAATAACCTGGAGAAAAGGATTGAGAAGATGGAAGAAAGATTTAATAAGGACTTAGAAGAAATAAAAAAGAGTCAATATACAATGAATAATGCAATAGATGAGATCAGAAACACTCTGGAGGGAACAAACAGTAGAATAACAGAGGCAGAAGACAGGATAAGCGAACTAGAAGATAGAATTGTAGAAATAAATGAAACAGAGAGGAAAAAAGAAAAACGAAGTAAAAGAAATGAGGACAATATTAGAGCCCTCTGGGACAATGTTAAACGCTCCAACATTCGAATCATAGGAGTCCCAGAAGAAGAAGACAAAAAGAAAGACCATGAGAGAATACTTGAGGAGATAATAGTTGAAAACTTCCCTAAAATGGAGAAAGAAATAATCACCCAAGTCCAAGAAACCCAGAGAGTCCCCAACAGGATAAACCCAAGGCGAAATACTCCAAGACACATATTAATCAAATTAACAAAGATCAAACACAAAGAACAAATATTAGAAGCAGCAAGGGAAAAGCAGCAAATAACACATAAGGGGATTCCCATAAGGATAACAGCTGATCTTTCAATAGAAACTCTTCAGGCCAGAAGGGAGTGGCAAGACATACTTAAAGTGATGAAAGAAAATACCCTACAGCCCAGATTACTATACCCAGCAAGGATCTCATTCAAATATGAAGGAGAAATCAAAAGCTTTACAGACAAGCAAAAGCTGAGGGAATTCAGCATCACCAAACCAGCTCTCCAACAAATGCTAAAGGATCTTCTATAGACAGGATACACAGAAAGAGTGTATAAACTTGAACCCAAAGCAATAAAGAAAATGGCTGCGGGATCGTACTTATCAATAATTACCTTAAACGTAAATGGGTTGAAATTTTCAAAAGGCTAGGAAACAATTCTCATAGCCATCAATAGTTCAGTGTTGAGTTCATGAATAGTTTTTAAGTTTGGGACAAACTGTAGTATTTGCTATTTGAAGTGCTATTTGTAATTGGCATATTACGATGTAACATTGGTCTTTATTTCCATCTTAAAACGCCTAAAAATGCCTAACAGGTTTTTAGATTTGTGAATTTTAGTTGAAATGTATTTTATGATGTTACTAAACCTGCAGAAATATTGAAATATTTCAGAGAACTTATTCACTGTACATTTAATTTATTTTATTTATAAAAGTTATGAACTGTAGAAAGTTTTACTTGTTGGGTCAAATGCTTGTTGCTTCAAATGCTTGTTGCATTTGAAGTGCTAGTTACAAGAAAATCAAATACCTTCAATGTATAAATGCTATTATGTTTTTAAAGGAAAAAAAAAATTTAGATGAATTGGAAAAAAAAAAAGTTGAGAACTCATTAATCAAACATTTAGATTGGCTTCTCTCTTTTCATCAAGTGACAGTTTTCAATGAGGTAAGTGTCTATGGTACTTAGCACATTGCTGAAAACACAGAAGGGACTAAATAAATAATGTTTCATTGTTAGAGGGTTTTTGTGGGGAAGAAATGTAGAACGTGGAAGCTGTATTGCATCACCTAGACTACCCCCTCCAGGACTGAAGGACAGCCTTCTACCACCCCGAGCTGTTGGGATCATAGTTGGCTGATGCTCTCCAGCTGCCAGTCGTTTTCCAGGAATTGCCTGTGACTGAAAGAGAAGCACTTTGTTCAAGCTTCCACCCTCTCCTCAGGAGCCTCTGCGTCGGCTGACTAGCCTGAGTGCAGCTGTAACATCCCAGCATCCTTGTCCTAACTCAGGACAGACTGGAAAGGCTCTCCCAGCTCCAGGGATCCCTGTCAGCTGGTTGAGGCTGTAGAGTTGCTAGATAAAATAAATACAGCATGTCTAGGTAAATCTGAATTTTAGATGATAAATGATTTTAAAAAATCAGTGTGCCCCACATATTGCATAGAACATATTGCTGCTAAAATTCTTTTTGCTATTTCTCTGAAATTTGAGTTTAACTGCGCACCCTGCACATTGATTTGCTAAATCTGGCAGCTCTGAGAAACATCACAGCCTAACCTCTTCTATTTTCCCGCTTCTCTTCCTCATTCCCCAGCCACCTTCCTGCATGCTGACCTCTGTCTCAAAGTCTGCTTCTGAGTAACGAGTCTACAATAGAGTGAAAGTTAAAACACCTTTCTTTGTCCTGCCTGAATTTTAGAACCAGTTGAGAGATTGGCACATGGATTCAAAAGATCCTCTTAGATTGACTATTGCAGAGCTGAGACTGCAGAACACAGCTGAGAGCCTAATGGGTTCACTCGTATGTCATTCCCAGTTGCATTTACTCAGAGTCTGCCCACTAAGCCTATTTCTATTTCCTGTTTACCAATTAGGTAAGTCATTTCTCCTTTCCTGGTGAGGCGTGAGTAAGGGGGTGGGCAAGAAGCCAGCATAGTTTCTCCTGCAATTGTCCCTCTCCATGAAAATATGAAGCCAGGGAAAGAGATCGCCTACCACAGTGTTTTGTATAAGATAAAAGCAGCCCTGTTTGAATGGTCAATGCAAAGGAAAGCTGAAATTTCAATACTTTGGCCACCTCATGCGACGAATTGACTCACTGGAAAAGACTGATGCTGGGAAAGGTTGGGGGTGGGAGGAGAAGGGGACGACAGAGAATGAGATGGCTGGATGGCATCACCGACTCTATGGACATGAGTTTGAGTGAACTCCGGGAGTTGGTGATGGACAGGGAGGCCTGGCGTGCTGTGATTCATGGGGTCGCAAAGAGTCAGACACGACTGAGCGACTGAAATGAACTGAACTGAATGCAAAACAGGCTGGGGCCTTCCAAAAATATGACTTCTGTCTCCTTTACCTCCTCTGTCTCTTCTCCTCCCCTAAGTGAAGGGTCTCTTCAGGACATGCTTATTCCTTTTCTCTGCGTGATCTGCTTTGTAGAGCTTTTATGGGCATGACCTTCAGATCAACTTTTGCCTTGGCCTGTCTCCTGAGCTCGTTCTCTCAGTGTATTCCCAGAGGTTCTGTCCTCTATACCTCAATTTTCTGAAAGTACTCTAACTGTGGTATGTCCCTGCTTCAGGCACACTTTCGCTTTGGTGTGAACAAATTCTCATTCAAGCTGCCAAGCAATGAGGAGCATGTTCTGAGGAGGATGTGGGAACCTGGGGAAAGGAAACATCAAGGTTTCAAAAAGAGCAGGGACTGCAGAATGGGACAAGACAAAACAGTCTTTGTTTTCAATTCTTAATTTTCTTGAGTGCTGACTGTGTGCAGATGAAATCACTAAATGCCTGTGAAGGGACCTCAGTTACAACCATTGGTAGATTTCTACTTAAGTGTTTCACTATTAATGGGACTCACTTTTTTTTGACTGTGCCCAAAGGCATGTGGGATCTTAGTTCTCAGAATCTAAGCCCCCTGCAGTGGAAGCATGAAGCCTTAACCAGTGGACCCCAGGGAAGTCCCTAATGGGACTCACATTCTGCGTGTTTTGCTTCCTTTTGACTTAACTGCTGGATTATCTTTTCCCTCTTACAGTTTTTGCCTCTTCACTTTCCTTATGCTTTATGGTTCAAGTTCATGACCCTTCTTAGTACCCTTTCAGGTTCATCTGCATTTAACAGCTTTATTTTTGTGTGTGTGGAGAAGGCACTGGCAACCCACTCCAGTACTTTTGCCTGGAAAATCCCATGGCTGGAGGAGCCTGGTAGACTGCAGTCCATGGGGTCGCTAAGAGTTGGACACAACGGAGTGACCTTACTTTCACTTTCATGCATTAGAGAAGGAAATGGCAACCCACTCCAGTGTTCTTGCCTGGAGAATCCCAGGGACAGAGGAGCCTGGTGGGCTGCCATCTGTGGGGTCGCACAGAGTCGGACACGACTGACACGATTTAGCAGCAGCAGCAGCAGCATTTGTGTGTGTGTGGTCTTCTCGGATTCCCTGGACAAATCATCTGATCAGCTGTGCTCAGGGTTTTGAGCCAGGACAGCTCATAGGTCCTTGGTCAATCTCTTGTTGTCATTTAGTTGTTGACGTGTCCGACTCTTGCAGCCCCATGGGCTATAGCCTGCCAGGCTCCTTTGTCTATGGAATTCCCCAGGCAAGAATATTGGAGTGGGTGGCCATTTCTGGCCAGTTCACTATGTGCATCAAATGACTGGTGATTCTAATTGTTTAAGGCAGTGATTTTCAAGCTGTGCTCTTGAGAACACTCAGAGGCTCCACAGGAGGTGAGGGGCATGCTGAATGGATGGACTTCCTAACTTCCCTTTTTCTTCTTTCACTAAAATGATTCCAATTTTTTTCATCTTGTATTTTCAGGCTCTAAGATTATATTTGAAAGATGTGTTCTGCTTGAAACTTTTCTAAGTGTGTCTGTTCTGGTTTTAGTCACACCTTTTCCTATTTCAACTTTCAAACTATTTGAGAAGTAGATGCAGTAGTTAGATGGAGAGTTTTAAAATGACAACCCTATATGCAAGACAGCAAAGGAGACACAGATGTAAAGAACAGACTTTTGGACTTTGTGGGACAAGGCAAGGGTGGGATGATTTGAGAAAGTTGTATTGAAACATGTATATTACCATATGGAAAATAGACGACCAGTACAAGTTTGATGCATGAAGCAGGGCATTGAAAGCCGGTGCTCTGGAACAACCCAGAGGGATAGGGTGTAGAGGGAGGTGGGAGAGGGGTTCAGGATGGGGGGACATGTGCACCTGTGGCTGATTCATGTCGATGTATGGCAAAACCCGCACAATATTGTAATTAGCCTCTGATTAAAATAAATGAATAAAATTTTAAAAATCAGCTTTATTATGAATAACTCTCAACTGGGGATTGCAATCTGGATCCATGGCAACAACTAGGTATCCTAATATTGTTTATCTAAGCCTTGACTTAGGACTGCTCATCCAGCGAGGTAATGCCCTTCCCTGAGAGTCCCTGGCTTTTTCTTCTTTATTAATTCTTAAAGTTTCCATGCCCAGTGTGATGATTTCCCTTGGTACAGAAGATGGTCAATTTCTCTTCCTTATTTCTTGAAACCACACTCTTCATACTGTTAGGGGAAGCACACTGATTGAAACCGCTCACCCTGGCCAGGCACCATAGTAACCATTTGTATGAGTTGTTTTATGACAGGAGATCCTGATAAGGAATACGGAACTAATAAGCCACCACCAACCGAAAGAGTTTGGGAAAGGTCGAAAGGAGACACCGGGTATCCGTCCACTTCCCAGAATCCCTCTCGCTAGCATCCATCTTGGCTGAGTGATGCGTGTGCCACCAGGAAAGACTCTGAATTAGAATGATTGGCCAAAGACCACCCAGAAACTAATCCCATCACCATAAAACCCGAGACTGAGAGCCACGCGGCAGAACAGTTCTCCTGGGTTCCCTCACCCTACTGCTCTCCACCCAGGTGCCCTTTCCCAATAAAATTCTTGCTTTGTCAGCACATGTCTCCTCGGACAATTCTTTTCCGAGTGTTAGACAAGACCCCAGTTTTGGGTCCTGGAAGGGGTTCCCTTTTCCTGCAACAATACCAACCCCAACTCCTCCTAGTATCCTCCTGTGACTGCAGGTGGAAGCTGTATCTTTTGTTACCAGAAGACTCTAGAATGGTACAGAGGAGGAGCATGAATTAAACTATCAGCAAGGTTGGTCTGCGTTCTTGGCTGAAAATAAGTCCCTATTCTATTTCTCATTTCAGTTTATGCTCAGCTGCTAGCTGATAGAATATATCTGAAATCAGGCAGTGAGCCCAAATGACAACATAAAATCCTTCAAGTAATATAATATCAGAAATATAAAAACATCCCCCACATTGAAAGTCCAAGAACTAAATTCTTTCCTTTATATAAATTTAAGTGCAAAGAAGTTATAGCTCTTATTGACTTACTCTGCTTAATCTCAGAAGTGTTACACTCAGACTTTGGATAGAAACTTTGCCATTGGCAGCTCTGGCTTCTTCTGTTGGAATAATACCATTTTCTGTGAGAATCGTCAGCATGGTGAACTCAAGATTTTCTCCTTTGCACTTTTATCACACATGATAGGATTTCACTTTGCTGCTGTCTTTGAAATTAGACCTAATATTTGACTCACATTGACCAATGTAATGTGAGTTGAAACAATGTGTTACTTCCTGGTGGAAAATTTATGAGCCAGTGCGCACTTTGCTTAGTCCTTCTGCATCTAGTCCCCAGGACTTGTGGAAGTTTTGGCTTAAGAGGGAACATACAGTGGACAGGGTCCCTGATTTACTGTGATTAGTATAATTCCCTACTTGGCTTGCAATAGACATGTAATGTAAATGGAGAATCTTGACTGATACAGTATCATCCTGATTGATACACCTCAGGAATACAGAGACTGAATTAACCCAATATACAGTCATTCAAAAGCCCCACTTTTTAAGGAGTCTAAAACCTGAATAGGTCACATATAAATACAATTTTCAAGCAAAAAATTTAAAAAATAGTCACATCCCTTGCCTCTTGAGTATTTATTACAAGCAAGGTGATCTTCCCAGAACCCTTACCTTGGTGTGTTCTGACCAGACTTTCAAGGGTATTTGAAGGAAGGAGAGAAACAGTGGAGACACATGTATGCAAAGAAAAAGTCTCCAGAATCTCAGCCTTACCAGGTGTCAGTCAGTCTGTGCCAACTGCTTGGAGACCACGATGACCAAATAGAAACTCAGGAGAATCTTCCTTCAGGGATCAATTATGAAATAACTATGGCATCAGGCCCTGTGTTTCCTGTATCTTGGGGGAAATTCCTCAATGCGCAGTGCTTCCTGTTTCAGAGAACAACTTTTGTAAAATTTAGAAATTTGCCGAAGTGCCATGCCCAGACAATTATTTGAGATGCCCTTCTTTCCTCTTCAGCATATTCAAAGCTTCCTTACTCCCAACTGCCTTTTGAGGCCTGCTTCTCTGCCACACACACCAATGTAGAACTGAATGTGAGCCCTGTAAGGCATTGCTTCTGATTTTTTCCCATGAGAGGCATTTCTAGTCCTTTACTACACTGGCTGTTACCATGGGTTGTTTTGCAATTGTCTAAACTAGGGGGTGGAGAAGGCAATGGCAAGCCGCTCCAGTACTCTTGTCAGGAAAATCCCATGGATGGAGGAGCCTGGTAGGCTGCATTCCGTGGGTTCGCTAAGGGTCCGAACACGACTGAGCGACTTCACTTTCACACGTGGAGAAGGAAATGGCAACCCACTCCAGTGTTCTTGCCTGGAGAATCCCAGGGACGGGGGAGCCTGGTGGCCTACCGTCTATGGGGTCACACAGAGTTGGACACGACTGAAGTGACTTAGCAGCAGCAGCAGCAAACTGGGGGGTAGGCTGTTTACAGCGTGGAGGCAGAATCCAATCCACTATATATATATATATATTTAAATGTAAAATATATACTTACATTAGTTGTGTTATTGTTGTTGTTTAGTTGTTGTGTCCTGACTCTTTGTGACCCATGGACTGTAGCCTACCAGGCTCCTCTGTCCTTGGGATTTCCCAGACTACTGGAGTGGTTTGCCATTTCCTTCTCCAGGGGATCTTCCCAACCCAGGGATTGAACTCATGTCTTCTGCATTGTCAGGTGAATTCTTTACCACTGAGCCACCAGGGAAGCCCAGACTTACATTTACATTTATATAGAACATATCACTAATTTATCACATTTATTGATAAATATAATGATTTTTGCATTTTAAGTGGTTGAAAAATCAAAAGGATAGTATATTTTGTGACATAAAAATATTTTATGACATAAAAGTATTTTGTGACATAACCAAGCTTGATGTCCATATATCAAGTTTTATTGCAATACAGCTATGCCCATTCATTCCTGCATTGGGTGTGGCTTCTTCCACATCCTAAGACCTAGTTGAATAGTGGCAACAGATTGTATAGCCTACAAAAACTAACATACTTATTAAAGCTGGCCCTTTACAGGAAAGGTTTGCTGACTTCTAGCCTAAGCATATAAATTTTGCTCCGATCCCTGACTTGAAACTGTTTTTACTGTCTCTGATGTGTTCCTAGGAGCCTAGTGAAAATCAATACTTTTACAGTGGGTTCTATCTTGACTTCACTTTTCCTTTTTCGTTTTTTTTACTTTTCTTTTTTTCCTGGGCTTGACTAACTTCTGAAACTTTAGAGGAATAAGCACTGCCTTCATTACAGCTTCACCTGAAATAATGGGATATGACCTGCTGGTCCATTTTCCTCCATGGTTCCTGTAATTTTTCCAGGAAGGCTCAGCTAAGTTTAGAAAACAAAACACAGCAAAAACCTAACTTTTTTTTCCTTTCAATTTAAATTTCACAGAACGCTTTTATATTCTGGTTCATGCTGGTTTTTGGAAGCTTGGCAATTTGGGGGTTAGAGTTGAGGGGTAAATGATATAAAGAGTGAAAACTCAGACCTTTGATCTGGCTGGCCCTTCATTTCTGGTTTTATATGTGGTTCTGCAAAACTGTGTGAGTTGTCCTGATTCAGGGTTCTGATTCTATTATAAACCAAAGATAAGTAGATATTTGGCACAGGGGCGCTAGACAAGCACTGGGAGTAATCTCAGTTCAGTTCAGTTCAATCACTCAGTCGTGTCCGACTCTTTGTGACCCCATGAATCACACCACGCCAGGCCTCTCTGTCCATCACCAACTCCCAGAGTTCACTCAAACTAATGTCCATCCAGTTGGTGATGCCATCCAGCCATCTCATTCTCTGTCACCCTGCTTATTTAACTTATATGCAGAATATATCATGTGGAACACTGGGCTGGAAGAAGCACAAGCTGGAATCAAGATTGCCAGAAGAAATATCAATAACCTCAGATATGCAGATGACACCACCCTTATGGCAGAAAGTGAAGAGGAACTCAAAAGTCTCTTGATGAAAGTGAAAGAGGAGAGTGAAAAGGTTGGCTTGAAGCTCAACATTCAGAAAACTAAGATCATGGCATCTGGTCCCATCACTTCATGGGAAATAGAAGGAGAAACAGTGGAAGCAGTGTCAGACTTTATTTTTTTGGGCTCCAAAATCACTGCGGATGCTGATTGCAGCCATGAAATTAAAAGACACTTACTCCTTGGAAGGAAAGTTATGACCAACCTTGATAGTATATTAAAAAGCAGAGACATTACTTTGCCAACCAAGGTCCGTCTAGTCAAGGCTATGGTTTTTCCCGTGGTCATGTATGGATGTGAGAGCTGGACTTTGAAGAAAGCTGATCGCCGAAGAATTGATGCTTTTGAACTGTGGTGCTGGAGAAGACTCTTGAGAGTCCCTTGGACTGCAAGGAGATCCAACCAGTCCATTCTAAAGGAGATCGATCCTGGGTGTTCATTGGAAGAACTGATGCTGAAGCTGAAACTCCAATACTTTGCCCACCTCATGCGACGAGTTGACTCACTGAAAAAGACTCTGATGCTGTGAGGGATTGGGGGCGGGAGGAGAAGGGGATGACAGAGAATGAGGGAGTAATCTGCCGGTATGCAAACCTCCATCCTCACCAGAGGTCCTGTGACACAGCAGGAGGCTCACGGCAGCAGGTAGAGTTTGCTTTTCCACAATAGGACTTGAGTTCTTCCTCGGGAAAGTGGCAGGCACCACTCTTTTTTCCCTGAAGAGTCTTATGTTGCCATATCCTAAAATAAAATCCTCTTCCAGCAAACAGAGCATATTTCCAGTCCACCTTTTTTCTCCCAGGAGGGAAGCAAGTCTAACACCTTTACAGTTCCTCAGGCCTCAGCTAGTGTCCCCACTGCGATCTTGACTTCTTAATTCGTCCCATTCCTTCTCTTTATAAACAGGGCTGATACTGAAGGACCTGAGTGTCTTTTTATTTTTTCTTTTATTTCTTTACTCCTGCTTCCCCCCACCAGACATCTCTTTCCCTAACATACTCTTAGAGTTTGATCCCTGGGTGGGGAAGATCCCTGGAGGAGAGCATTCTTACCTGGAGAATCCCATGGACAGAGGAGCTTGGCAAGCTGGAGTCAATAGGTTCGCAAAGGGTTGGACAGTACTTAGCAGAATAGACAACACCCATGCACAGACTACTTCAAAATCTACTTCAAAATGTTTTATGTTCTCATATAAAAGCCTCACTTTGACTACTCCTTTTTGGTATTAAATATTTAGAAAGACTTGTAATGATATTTTTGTTTAACACTGCTGAGTCTCTCAAGGACATTACCTCTCCTGACTGGTTGAATACATTCAGTTCAGTTCAGTTCAGTCGCTCAGTCGTGTCCGACTCTGAGATAAAGATGATTTAGTTTTAAATGATGCAGTTTCCTGGAGGAATTCTAAGCTAATTTTAGACCATGATTTACAAAACAAACTATTGTTTAGTACTTTTGATCCACTTTGGTTTAAAACCAACACCTTTTAAAGCAGCCACATATATTCCCAGACCCGTTTAAAAGCTTCTTACTCTGTGTCCTGTTCTTTGGGCTTAGTTCTTAGGTCAGAATGTCAATTACACTCTAAAAAGTGATTATTGATTATTCAAGTAAAGTGTTAATGATTCAGGAAAATCTCTTTCCTTTTCACAGATGACTTTCTCTTCATATTTAGAAGTAAAATACAGACAGACTACTTCAGGGTGATAATATCCTGGAGCAAGATGAAATAGTTTGACAGATAAAAAAATGAAGATTCTTGCTCGGAATAGGAAACTCCGAATTGGCTGATTTGGGAAGGACAAATTAATAAATAGCATGTTTTGAAATGTCTTTCTAAGGGACATTTATAATGTAAACTGAGGATTACTTAGTTTGAATTGCCAGTGGTACAGAAAAGGGCAAAAAGAGAAGAAAGAAGAAAGGAAAGTTCTTTATTACAGGTACCAGAGTAGCACACTGATTAAGAAAGAAATTAACTATACAAACATGATTACAGTAACATCAATGGAACTTTAAATAAAAGAAATTCACTTACGTTTCTGCTACCCCCAAATCAATCTGTTCTCCTTTTTTTCAAGGATTCTTTTGTTCTGTTAATTAGGTGGAACATTGTTTGCCATTTCCAAACTATAAGGCAGACAGCCCAGGGTTGTTTTGTTTTGCTTTAGTATTGTAATAACGCTAATCTTCGTGCAAGTTTAGGAAAAACTTTTGCATTGTTTTCCGAGAATAAATCCACAGAAATAAGATTTCTGAATCAAGGGACATTATCATTTTAATAGTTCTTTATTGTGTTAACTCTAAAAATTATCATATCGTTTTATTTTATGCAACTACACTGCCTCATCTGGATATTCTAATTCGAAATCAAGTTGGTATAAAATGGTGCTGTGGGCTAGCTTGCTTCAGTTGTGTCCAACTCTTTGTGACTTTGGACTGTAGCCCACCAGTCTCTTCTTTCCATGGGATTCTCCAGGCAAAAATACTGGAGTGAGTTGCCATGCCCTCCTCCAGGGGATCTTCCCGACCCAGAGAGGGAACCCGTGTCTCTTAAGTCTCCTGCCTTGGCAGGCAGGTTCTTTACCATTAGTGCCACCTGGAAAGCCCATAAAATGGTGCTTTGTTATTTCAATGCTTATTTCTATCAATATTAGATGGATTGAACATTTCCCCATATTTGTGTCTACTAATTATAATTTCTATTTTGCGATGCAAACTCTTTGATTATATTATATATTTATTTGTGTCCTGGGAGCCTTAATAGTGTTCTTACCAGATTTTCACAAGTGCATTTTAATGTAGGTATTAACCCTTTGCTTAATTACTGTGAATATTATTTTATCCATTGTATTTCTTTCCAGTTTTTTTGGTTTATCATGTTTTGAATTTTGAATGATAAAATAATTGGTCCTATCTTTTGTAATTTCTTCTGTTGCTTCAAAACTTAGAAAATTATGTTAAACTTAAGATCAAACTTCATGAGGTCCCAGTGCATGGAGGGAATTTAATGGTAGTGGGAGCTGAGTAAGGAAATCAAGACAGATAGACCTAAAGTTATATAATTGTGAGAGTGTGCATTTTCCCATAGAGAAATTGTATTGTCCCTACTGAGAAGTATTAGTAATATCAGCATGACTGATACATGTGACGCCCAACTGTGCAATAAGAATGAAGAAGGGAGCGTATCACTTTCTGAGAAATTTAGCCTCAGGAAGGTAGCCAACTAGTTTATCCACATTCAGGATAATTTTGTTTTTTGTTTTGGTTGCTTGAGATGAATGGTTGTAAATAGAAGTCTATAATTTTGTTTTAGTTTTGGTTGCTTGAGATGAATGGTTGTAAATAGAAGTCTAACTAACAGCATAGCTTCAGGAAAGAATGAAATCTCACAATGATGCAACTGTTGCTAAATAATTTCCTGCTTGTCCCTAGAGTGGCCAGTTTCAGAAGGATGGGGGAGATCTCATCTTACACCATGTTATACCAAAGATGGAGGGGTTAAGAAATCACACTTCCTTATTGCCACATGCCTGTACTTACAATAAGCAAAGATTTTCTGGGACGTCCTCAATTCAGGTACTTTGTTTTGTTAATCTACGGTGCAGCCTACTTGCCAGATCAAGGGTCCCAGCTTCTGTTCAAAAAACAGTCAACATAGGAATTTGGCAACAAATTCTGAGCTGTTTTCACCTCAACTCCTCTCTTCTAACCCATTTTGCTTATTTTCATGGACTGAACAGCACACTTTAATGTACTGCTCAGTCTCAGAAAGTCTAATGGTTCTTTATTATTCATTGCAATAAGCCCAAACTTTTTTCCATCTTTAAAGACTCTGACCCGCTTAGGTAACCTTATTATTCCTGTTTCCTGGACACTCCTCTTTTGTTCTAGTCAAGTATCTCTAATCTCTCTTCCTTGCAGTTGCCCTATTCATTTTCATCTATTATGCTGTTGTTTTCCTTTTGTCAGTCTGTTCCAGCAGCTAGAATAGAATATAATAGACTGGGTGGCTTATAAACAACAAAAACTTATTTGCCACCATTCTGGAGGCTGCTGAGTCCAAGGCCAAGGCAGATTTGGCTTCTGGGGAGAGCTTGCTTCCTGATTCATATACGTCTTCACATGGTGGAAAGATGAGGAGTATTTCTGGGGTCACTTTATAAGGGTACTAATCCTATTCTTGAGAGCTCCACCCTCATGGCCTAATCACCTCCCAAAGGCCCCATCTCCACACTTCACACTGGGATTAGGTATCAACGTATTAATTTTGTGGGGAACACAAACATTTAGTCTATAGCTCTTTCTTTGCCTAATGCTTTCCTCCTGGAATACTTTCCCTCCTTCCCTCACTTAAAACCAAACTCACTCGTCAAATCCTAACTCAAGTCTGACATTAAAAAGAGCAAAGCACAGTACAGAACTCATGCTCCTTGAGAAGTTTAGATGCCATTGCACAGATAAATCTCTGGGCAGAATCGTATTCATTAAAGGCTGCTCTAGCCTCTCAGAGATGGATTGATGTTCTGTTTCTGTGTCTACTGGTGTTTGTTGAGCAAGTGCACATCTCTTGGGCGGTATTCAGGCTCTTAAATGATACTAGAGAGGTACCCCACCCCCTCCAAGCAAACCATTCAATATCACAGTAATCCAAGTCTGTGCCCCGACCAGTAATGCTGAAGAAGCTGAAGTTGAACAGTTCTATGAAGACCTACAAGATCTTCTAGAATTAACACCCAAAAAAGATGTCCTTTTCTTTATAGGGGACAGGAATGCAAAAGTAGGAAGTCAAGAAACACCTGGAGTAACAGGCAAATTTGGCCTTGGAGTATAGAATGAAGCAGGGCAAAGGCTAATAAAGTTTTGCCCAGAGAATGCATTGGTCATAGCAAACACCCTCTTCCAACAACACAAGAGAAGAAGATTCTACACATGGACATCACCAGACGGTCAATACCGAAATCAGATTGATTATATTCCTTGCAGTCAAAGATGGAGAAGCTCTATACAGTCAGCAAAAACAGGACCAGGAGCTGACTGTGGCTCATCTTGATCTTCTTATTGCCAAATTCAGACTTAAATTGAAGAAAGTAGGGAAAACCACTAGACCATTCAGATATGACCTAAATCAAATCCCTTATGATTATACAGTGGAAGTGAGAAATAGATTTAAGGGACTAGATCTGATTGACAGAGTGCCTGATGAACTCTGGATGGAGGTTCGTGACATTGTACAGGAGACAGGGACCAAGACCATCCCCATGGAAAAGATATGCAAAAAAGCAAAATGGCTGTCTGAGGAGGCCTTACAAATAGCTGTGAAAAGAAGAGAAGTGAAAAGCAAAGGAGGAAAGGGAAGATATACCCATTTGCCTGCAGTGTTCCAAAGAATAAAAAGGAGAGATAAGAAAGCCTTCCTCAGCAATCAATGCAAAGAAATAGAGGAAAACAATAGAATGTGAAAGACTAGAGATCTCTTCAAGAAAACTGGAGATACCAAGGGAATATTTCATGCAAAGATGGGCTTGATAAAGGACCAAAATAGTATGGACCTAACAGAAGCAGAAGATATTAAGAAGAGGTGGCAAGAATACACAGAAGAACTGTACAAAAAAGATCTTCATGACCCAGATAGTCACGATGGTGTGATCACTGACCTAGAGCGAGACATCCTGGAATGTGAAGTCAAGTGGGCCTTAGGAAGCATCACTACGAACAAAGCTAGTGGAGGTGATGGAATTCCAGTAGAGCTATTTCAAGTCCTTAAAGGTGATGCTGTGAAAGTGCTACACTTCAGTATGCCAGTAAATTTGGAAAACTCAGCAGTGGCCACAGGACTGGAAAAGGTCAGTTTTCATTCCAATCCCAAAGAAGGGCAATGCCAAAGAATGCTCAAACTTCTGCACACTTGCACTCATCTCACATGCTAGCAAAGTAATGCTCAAAATTCTCCAAGCTAGGCTTCAGCAATATGTGAATCGTGAATTTCCAGATGTTCAAGCAGGTTTTAGAAAAGGCAGAGGAACCAGCAATCAAATTGCCAACATCTGCTGGATCACTGAAAAAGCAACAGGGTTCCAGAAAAACATCTATATCTGCTTTATTGACTATGCCAAAGCCTTTGACTGTGTGGATCACAATAAACTGTGGAAAATTCTGAAAGAGATGGGAATACCAGACCATCTGACCTGCCTCTTGAGAAACCTCTATGTAGGTCAGGAAGCAACAGTTATAACTGGACATGGAACAACAGACTGGTTCCAAATTGGGGAAGGAGTATGTCAAGGCTGTATATTGTCACCCTGCTTATTTAACTTATATGCAGAGTACATCATGAGAAACGCTGGGCAGGATAAAGCACAAGCTGGAATCAAGATTGCCGAGAGAAATATCAATAACCTCAGATATGCAGATGACACCACCCTAATGGAAGAAAGTGAAGAAGAACTAAAGAGCCTCTTGATGAAAGTGAAAGAGGACAGTGAAAAAGTTGACTTAAATCTCAACATTCAGAAAACTAAGATCATGGCATCCAGTCCTGTCCCATCACTTCATGGCAAATAGATGGGGAAACCGTAGAAACAGTGGCTGACTTTATATTTTTGGGCTCCAAAATCACTGCAGATGGTGATTGCAGCCATGAAATTAAAAGACGCTTACTCCTTGGAAGAAAAGCTGTGACCAACCTAGGCAGCATATTAAAAAGAAGAGACATTACTTTGCCAACAAAGGTCTGTCTAGTCAAGGCTGTGGTTTTTCCAGTGGTCATGTGTGGATATTGGAGAAGGCAATGGCAAGCCACTCCAGTACTCTTGCCTAGAAAATCCCATGGATGGAGGAGCCTGGTAGGCTGTAGTCCGTGGGATCGCTAAGGGTTGGACACGACTGAGCGACTTCACTTTCACTTTTCACTTTCACACATTGGAGAAGGAAATGGCAACCCACTCCAGTGTTCTTGCCTGGAGAATCCCAGGACGGGGGAGCCTGGTGGGCTTCCGTCTAAGGGGTCACACAGAGTCGGACACGACTGAAGTGACTCAGCAGCAGCAGCAGCATGTGTGGATATGAGAGTTGAACTATAAACAAGCTGAGCACTGAAGAATTGATGCTTTTGAGCTGTGGTGTTGGAGAAGACTCTTGAGAGTCCCTTGGCCTGTGAGAAGATCCAACCAGTCCATCCTAACGGAGATCAGTCCTGGGTGTTCATTGGAAGGACTGATGTTGAATCTGAAACTCCATTACTTGGGCCACCTGATGTGAAGAACTGACTCATTGGAAAAGACCCTGATGCTGGGAAAGATTTAAGGCAGGAGGAGAAGGGGATGACAGAGGACCAGATGGTTGGATGGCATCACAAACTCAATGGACATGAGGTTGAGTAAACTCCTGGAGTTGGTGATGGGCAGGGAGGACTGGCATGCTGCAGCCTATGGGATCACAAAGAGTCGGACATGAGTCAGCGACTGAACTGAACTGAACTGAACTGAACCTCTTTCTGCTGAGGCCATCTGGACCCTAGTGGGCAGAGTTCTTGGATGGGGTCTCTTTAAGGAGGCTCTAGCCTGGCTCTAGCTTGGAGAAGGAAATGGCAACCCACTCCACTGTTCTTGCCTGGAGAATCCCAGGGACGGGGGAGCCTGGTGGGCTTCCGTCTGTGGGGTCGCACAGAGTCGGACACGACTGAAGCGACTTAGCAGCAGCAGCAGCAGCACCTGGCTCTCCTCTGCAACACCTATTTAGCCTACAGGCTACCTGGCATGTTACCCCTCTGGATCCTAAAATCACAGTATTCTGTCTTTGAATCACTATTCTGTCTTTCCATCACAGATAACTCCAGCCGTGCTCTCCTTCTTGGACTTTATGAGGTGAGAATCAGGCACAAGTCCTGCGTTCCCCAGACTCCAGGGAACACGGATCAAATTCTCTGGGGTAGGCAGAAAATTGCCCCCCATAGCTGTACACACCTTAAACTGAGGAACCTGTGAGTATGTTACCTCACATGACAAACTGGACTTTGCAGATGTAATTGAGGTTAGGCACTTTGAGATGGAGAGAGTGTCCTGGTAGATCATCCAGGTGGATCCCAGTGGATTGTCCTGGTGGATGTTTCAGTGTCAGAGGTCTCCAACAGGATGTCCCCAAAGAACCAACAGAAGTGCTCTGTTTGATCAATCGTCAGTATTTGGATATTGACTCTGCAAAGGTGTCTTGGTGTGCCCAGTACATTATTTTAGCACTCTTATTCCCTCAGTCACAGTGCAGAGGCAGGAAAAGTCCCATTTAACATTGCTGGACAAGTTTTGTAAATCTTTGTCCCTTGTTCTGTGTTTCAGTACAGCTGCATATAAACTATCTCCAAGCATTTCCATTACTCACTAGCTGCCTGAATTCCTGTGCTGGACTCGGTCTCCTGAATAGAAATTCTGTTACTGAGTGTCCTCATGCATTTTTATAAACACATTCGTTGTGTTGGGGCCTGTACATTTTTGCTTATGTTTCTGGTCTGAAATGAATTTATGCAACCAAGTCAGCTCCTTCATGCTCTCATTCTATTTTATGTAAATTGGCAGAGACATAACATGGCTTAGGTCTATGGCTTCCAGAACATAAATGGAACTTCAGGTTTGGATGGGTTGAAGGGAATCTAAAGATGAGCTCTTTGATTTGCTTCTTTCCTACCACTCCTGAATTTTGAATCATCTCTTCTCACTGTCAAGGGGCTTCCCAGGTGGAGCACTGGTAAAGAATCTGTCTGCCAATGCAGGAGATACAAGAGATGTGGATTTGATCCCTGGGTTGGGAAGATCTCTTGGAGAAGGAAATGGCAAGCCACTCCAGTATTCTTGCCTGGAAAATCCCATGGACAGAGCAGCCTGGTGAGCTACAGTCCATGGGGTCAGAAAGAGTTGGACAAAACTGAGCGACTAAGTACTCCTCACTGTCATCCAGGATATGCAAGTGTGGGATCCAGGGGTGTTGTCCTACTTCCTGTGTAAGTTTATTCCATTATGAAGATTTCTTTTGAACTCCTTGAAGGCAAGGGCCAAATCTTATTATCATGGCAACACCAGGCCAGCTCAGAGCCTGGAACAAAGCAGGAACTCAGCAAATGAAGGACTGAATGAACAAATATCATCAGGCCCCAAACTGGCTTCCATAACATCTTCCTTGTGACGATTCAGAAGGATTTAAATCCCTTCTCTGCAGATTGGCATTTAAATATATGAAGCTACTTTGTGCTAATTAATTAAGTCTTTTCATGTGATATATTTTCAGTCCCCCAAAGGATATTCCTGCACATCGATTATAACCCTTTCTACTTTAATTGTATGATAGCCTCCTAAGGAATGTTCAGTTTTCTGAAATGACTTCAGTAGGAGGGTGGGCCGGAAGTGATTGTGTAACTCTTGCAAAAGGCTATGGTTTGAATCTTTCCAAAAGTCTTATCTCAGCAGCCCAGACACAGGACTGTGCCAATAGTCACAGCTTCTCTGTTTACCATTGTGTAGTCTGCAGATAGCCCTGGTGAGGGCTGAGGGCTTATATGGAAGGCGTAGCATTGTGTTTTAAGTGTGACAGGATATCAAACGGAATTTTTCTTGGTGTCTTGATATTTCATCTGAAGCTTCAGAGTTGAGAACAAAAATGATAAGTATCCCTAGTTTTCTGAATGGGGTGCTAGACGTATGTATGTATGTATGTATGTATGGATGGATACTAGACGCATCCATGCAGAAATTGTGAAAAGACAGCAAAAGTTGATTGTGTATCAACTTTCCATCACACACCTCCAGCTGATGCAGGAGAAAGGGTTTGATTAAAGACTCTCTGGGGTAGTGGACACTATTGTGGCATTTCCCTATCTCTTCTTATGGGGAGACCTTTGAGAGAACTGGGGGCTCCAGTGGTACCCTGGGATTGGAATAGAGCAAGATGAGAGAATTCATGGAGAAATGGGTATGTGTCTTATGAAATGTAGGCATATGAATAAATGGGACCTGGGGCTTACCTCCTGCCTTCTGAGTCTGAAATGTGGGACGCTGGTCAGAACTACGACCGATCTCTGAATGAGTGAAGAAGGCTGCAGTGAGCCTGTCTGCACTGCCGGAATTTCCAGTGGTGAGGACATGAGCCTTCTAGGAGTTACAAAGGAAGATAACTGACCTTGAACCAGGAGCTCTGCTGATGGTGTGAAGGGACCCAGCATAAGCTGCTCTATGGTATATTTCTGAGCAGGAGTTGAGCTGTTTGCAAGAAGCTTCTGGGAGAAGTGGGAGAATGCATCAGTGTTAAGTGGGGCTTTCTAGCCAGGGCGTCCCCACTGTGAGCCTTTGAAAGCCCCACAAATGACCCCACTGGAGACAGCCAGCAAATGGGCTCCTACCTCAAGACCAGGGTCTACAGTGTAACAGTACCAACCATGACAGACACTCTCTCCTTTTCCTCTGATCCCTGTGCCCTACGCTTTGGCCCTGGAGAAGCCAGGAGCAGCGGGAGGGGAAGGAGGGGGAAGGAGGGGGAAGGAGATGGAGGTAGGACTGATAGTACTTCCTTTCCATGCTCTAGGACTGCCAATCCAGGAGACACGGAAGACACAGGTTCAATTCCTGGGTCAGGAAGGTCCCCTGGAGGAGGAAATGGAAGTCCGCTCCAGTAGTTTTGCCTGGAAAAATCCCACGGACAAAGGAGCCTAGTGGGCTACAGTCCATGGGGTCACAAAGAGTTGGACATGACTTAACGACTGAACAACAACAACAACAAGGTTGTAGTCACTGTGTCTCTGGTTGGGGTGGGGCTCTGGGTTTGGTGATAGGGGACTCTGATTTGTGTATGTGATTGAAGTTTTAAACCGGACTTTGAAAATGGGTGGTGGGGTTTATTTGGCTGCAGTGAGCAGCTTGTGGGATCTTAGTTCTCAGACCTGGGATCGAACCCATGCCCCCTGCAGTGCAAGCACAGACTCCTAGACACTGGGAATTCCCTAATGAGTTTTAATTCTTGAAAGTAGCTTTACAAATCTGTCGGGGTAGGCTTGAGATATTTCCTAGAGGTGAGGAAGGGTAATTTGTCACAGCATGTTGAGAAGGAGTGATTAGAGAAAAATAACATTATTAATATTATCTGGTGAACACCAGTGAGGTTAGCCCGTTCGATAAACTGATTAAGTAAACAAGGGATAGGTGGATAACAGACAATTCTCTGGAACTTTGGGCATGGAAAACTGGTCAAGGTAATAACATTTTCAATGCAAATGTGGATTAGCAAGTTCCCAATTGAAAATCATGGAACTGGGCTTGAAGTTCCCAGTACATGTTCTTCAAAAAAGAACAGACAATACTCTTTCAAAAACTAGAACACACATGTTTAGTGTATTGGCAGATCTAGGAGAACTTTCATTTACTTAACAGCCAGGAAATGGCAGAGAAGGCAAAGGCAACCCACTCCAGTACTCTTGCCTGGAAAATCCCACGGACAGAGGAGCCTGGTAGGCTGAAGTCCATGGGGTCGCAAAGAGTTGGCCACGACTGAAGCGACTTAGCAGCAGCAGCGGAAATGGATTGAGAAACACATGTGGCCTGAGATAGAGGAAGTATTTTTGTCTAAAAATAATAAGAGGTACAAGCTATGATGTATAGAATAAGCTACAATAATATATTGTATAACAGGAGTATAGACAATATTTTATAATAATTATAAATGGAATATAACCTTTAAAATTGTGGATCATTATACTGTATACCTATAATCATATAATACTGTACATCAACTATATTTCAGTTTAAAAAATTAAAAAGAATTCTCAAAGCACTTTTTATCAGTCTTCTACTATCTGTACCCTGGTTCAAAATCAGGGTATGTTTTGACTTGACCTGTATAGTTTGGGTGTGACTAGAGAAGAGGCCTGGAGCACGCTTCTCCTAACTGTTCCAAAGGGTGTCTTTCTTTCCTCAAACTCTCACAGCCTGCAGTTTCCAGAGACGAATGGCAGGAGGCACAAAGGGATGGGGGCTGGTGCATTTCACCTTGGGGTGAGCCCTAGTATGAATTAAAGCTAAAACAGGGACTTCCCTGGTGGTCCCGTGGCTAAAACTCTGAGCTCCCAGTGCAGAGGACCTGGATCAATCCATCCTTGGTCAGGAAATGAGACCCTGCACACCGCAACTAAAAATCCCACACGCCTCGATATAGATGGAGGGTCTTGTGTGCCGCAACTAAGACCTGGAACAGCCAAATAAATGGATAAATAAATATTTTTTTAAAAAGCTAGAGCACCTTGCATCTGTTCAGAGAATGACAGAACCAACAACAGAGATGCAGTGGCACTAGATAAATTTCTGCTTGATCCTGGGAACTGGGCCAAGGAACTGTCAACAGTTTTCCCCCCAATATGGACTACAGAGTGGAATTATACTAGCACCTAAGTGATGCAAATGAGAGAAGCAGTCCCTAACGTTCAGGAATGAGTCCCTGGTGTCATTATAAGCTGGCATGTGCTTACAGTTACATCTTGATGTGCTCTGGTTGGACAGAAGTTTCATGGGACATCAACATTAGACAAGGCAATTCCATGACCAGGGTGCTTCAAAACCAACACGAGAGCACTCAGTAATCATGTCTGAACACAGACAATACAAGAATGTTGTTCTAGTCACAAAATACCAAGCAGCCTCTGCCAGCTAAAATGAGGGACAGCTTCTTCCTTGCCATTATAACTTTTGCCTTGCTCCATTCTGCCCTCCTATAAATAAAACTTACCGAGACGCCCAATTATAAAATTTCCCTTGCTTTATGACTGCCTAATCTGCCAAATCATCCAATCAAAGCCCAGATCCTAAAATAAGTTCTTTCTACACCCTCTCACTGAACTTCCCCATAGTTCCCCATGGCATAATGCTCTCTAACTCAATCGGTAATACATCAGACTTGTTCAGTGTGATACTGACTGGCCTTTGGTTTGAGGACAATGGACAGAGAATGGGATAATAGCTACTTGGCAGATCACTCACCTGGAACCAGACATCTTGGAATGTGAAGTCAAGTGGGCCTTAGAAAGCATCACTACGAACAAAGCTAGTGGAGATGATGGAATTCTAGTTGAGCTATTTCAAATCCTGAAAGATGATGCTTTGAAAGTGCTGCACTCAATATGCCAGCAAATTTGGAAAACTCAGCAGTGGCCACAGGACTGGAAAAGATCAGTCTTCATTCCAATCCCAAAGAAAGGGAATGCCAAAGAATGCTCAAATTACCGCACAGTTGCACTCATCTCACACGCTAGTAAAGTCATGCTCAAAATTCTCCAAGCCAGGCTTCAGCAATATGTGAACTGTGAACTCCCAGATGTTCAAGCAGGTTTTAGAAAAGGCAGAGGCACCAGAGATCAAATTGCCAACATCCGCTGGATTCTGGAGAAAGCAAGAGAGTTCCAGAAAAACATCTATTTCTGCTTCATTGACTATGCCAAAGCCTTTGACTGTGTGGATCACAATAAACTGTGGAACATTCTGAAAGAGATGGGAATCCCAGACCACCTGACCTGCCTCCTGAGAAACCTGTATGCAGGTCAGGAAGTAACAGTTAGAGCTGGACATGGAACAACAGTCTGGTTCCAAATAGGAAAAGGAGTACGTCAAGGTTATATATTGTCACCCTGCTTATTTAATTTATATGTGGAGTACATCATGAGGAACACTGGGCTGGAAGAAGCACAAGCTGGAATCAAGATTGCCGGGAGAAATATCAATAACCTCAGATATGCAGATGACACCACCCTTATGGCAGAAAGTGAAGAGGAACTCAAAGGCCTCTTGATGAAAGTGAAAGAGGAGAGTGAAAAGTTTGGCTTGAAGCTCAACATTCAGAAAACGAAGATCATGGCATCTGGTCCCATCACTTCATGGGAAATAGATGGGGAAACAGTGGAAACAGTGTCAGACTTTATATTTTTGGGCTCCAAAATCACTGCAGATGCTGATTGCAGCCATGAAATTGAAAGACGCTTACTCCTTGGAAGGAAAGTTATGACCAACCTAGATAGCGTATTAAAAAGCAGAGACATTACTTTGCCAACCAAGGTCTGTCTAGTCAAGGCTATGGTTTTTCCAGTGGTCATGTATGGATGTGAGAGTTGGACTGTGAAGAAAGCTGATCACCGAAGAATTGATGCTTTTGAACTGTGGTGCTGGAGAAGACTCTTGAGAGTCCCTTGGACTGCGAGGAGATCCAACAAGTCCATTCTAGAGGAGATCAATCCTGGGTGTTCATTGGAAGGACTGATGCTAAAGCTGAAACTGCAATACTTTGGCCACCTCATGCGACGAGTTGACTCACTGGAAAAGAGTCTGATGCTGGGAGGGATTGGGGGTGGGAGGAGAAGGGGACGACAGAGAATGAGATGGCTGGATGGCATCACTGACTCGATGGACATGAGTTTGAGTGAACTCCGGGAGTTGGTGATGGACAGGGAGGCCTGGCGTGCTGTGATTCATGGGGTCACAAAGAGTCGGACACGACTGAGCGACTGAACTGAACTGAACTGAAATACCAGTTAAGGGTTAATCGCTCTTCTTTCAAAGATAAACAAGCAATAAAATGAAACATGTCTTGGGGTCTAGGGGAAAAACTGCTGATGATAAAGAAAAAAGAACAGCATCCCTGGACTTGGTTGGGGGCCTTAGCTATACATTTCTATAACTTCCAGTTTTGTACTATTCACCATAGAATTCCAAGGAAACTGATATTTACTAGTGTGTTTGTTGCTCAGTTGTGTCCGACTCTTTGCGATCCCATGGACTGTTGCCTGCCAGGCTCCTCTGTCCATGGAATTCTCCAGGCAAGAATACTGGAGTGGGTAGCCATTCCCTTCTCCAGAGGATCTTCCTAACCCAGGGATCGAACTTGGGTCTACTGCATGGCCGGCAGATTCTTTACCGTCTGAGTCACCAGGGAAGCCAAAATTAGTAGGAAATTGAAAATCCTAATTAAGGAGCCAAACTAATACTGTAGAAAATGGAAGTGGTAACACTGAGAGGAAACCTGAGAGGTTTTCCTAGACCAAATAAAAGAATAATGGGAAAGCACATAATAAACATAAAGCAATTCAATCCAACAAGGATTTGTGTTCATTACGAAAAAACAAGAGTGATTTTAATGGGAGCAGTGCTAGTTATGCAAATTGGCTCTCTCAAAATGCATTCCAGCCCTCTAATAGCATGCAGAGCCAAGTCTCACTCTTCCTGGAATTGCCTGATGTATTATTGCTTCCCTGATGGTGCAGTGGTAAAGACTCTGCCTGCCAATTCAGGAGATGCAAGAGACACGGGTTCGATCCCTGGTTTGGGAAGATCCCTGGAGGAGAGCATGGCAACCCACTCCAGTATTCTCTCCTGGAGAATTCCATGGACAGAGGAGCCTTGAGGCTACAGTCCACAGGGTCACAAAGAGTCAGACACGACTAAGCAACCGCGCATGTACGCACACATGGGAGAGTAGCAGGCAGGGCGCCTCTTGGAGTCAATCACGGAAGGCCAGTCTAGAGCAGCACTAGCCTATAGAAATGTAACAACACACATGCATCATTTAAACTTTTCCAGTGTACATGTGTACTCAGTGTGTCTGACTCTTTGTGATCCCACGGGCTGTAGCCCACCAGGCTTCTCTGTCCATGGGATTCTCCCAGCAAGAATACTGCAGTGGGTTTCCATTTCCTGCTCCAGGGTATCCTCCTGACCCAGGGATTGGACCCATGTCTCCTGCACTGGCAGGTGGATTCTTTACCACTGCACCACCTGGGAAGCCCAAATTTTTCTAGTAGCTGTGGTTAAAGAAGTACAAAAAAATAGGTGGCATTAATTTTAGTAATATATTTTAATCCAATATATCCCCAAATACTCTTATTTCCACATATCAACATATCACTTTTTCTTGTACGGATGCACACATAATCTCACTTAAGACTAGCCACATTCAAGCACTCAGTAGCTATATGTGACTCCTATATAGGACAATGAAGGTCTAGAGCCTGTTTTTGCCTTCCTGGAAATTTAGTAGGTAACTTAATACCCTGTAATGAATCTCTCTATGCTTAAACTTGTACGTTGTGTTTTCCACAATTAAACACTGGCTGATATAGCAGCAATAACCAGATAAGAATGAAAAGGACTCAGTCTATACCAGTAAAATATAAGTCCACTGTACTTAGACACACTAGGACAAATTCTTTGAAATGCAAAGATAAAGACCCTCAGATGCATCCAGATAGTCCCCCGTGCCCCCTTGTAAATCTGTTAAAGAAAAATATACAGACTGGCCTTAGCCTTAGCCTTCTTTTCTGCAAAGATAAATGGCAGAAGGAAGTAGAAAGATGACTGTACATTTAGGGGTAAAAGGTATAGCTTGAGAATTTTATGCTCAGCCAGGTTTTTTTCAGGTATAAACATAGCAGGAGGATAGATGCTTAAAGGCTTATGAAATATACCATTTCTATAGCTCTCTTGAAAAAGGTATTCGCTGGTATTTTCTTTTTCATATCAACCTTCTCCCTGTGACCTTGATCACAGCATCTGTGATGTTGCAAGTTTGGGAGGGCACAGCTCAGTCTCTCCACTTGGCTGCCAGGCAAGCTGTCTATGCGTTCAGTGACTGGATCTGTGACATTTCATTTTGTTTTTAAACAAATATAAAATTTAAAAAAATTAAAATTGAGGTATAATTGACATACAACATTATGCCATTGACCTTTGAACAACTCAGGTGTTCTGAAACTCCACACAATTGAAATTCTGAAAAATCTGTGTATAACTTCCAGTTGGCCCTTGATGTCTGAGATTCTTCTGCATTCTCCAAGTCCCTGTATCTACGGTTCTCCATTGACAGGTTCAGCCAGTTGTGGAGGGTGTAGTACTGTAGCATTTACTATTGAAAAGAAATCCGTTTACAGATGGACACATGCAGTTCAAATCCATGGTTTTCAAGGGTCAACTGTATTAGTTTCAGACTTCAATGTAATGATTTTTAAAAATAATTTTTCAAAAATTTATTTACTTATTTATTGGCTGTGCTGGGTCTCCATTGCCGCAAAGGCTTTTCTCTGGTTGTGTTACGCGGGCTTCTCATTGTGGTGGCTTCTCTTGTTGTGGAGCACAGGCTCTAGGCATGTGGGCTTCAGAAGTTGCAGCTTCCGGGCTCTAGAGCCCAGGTTCAACAGTTGTGGCACACAGGCTTAGTTGCTCTGCAGCATGTGGGATCTTCCTGGACCAGGGATCAAACCTGTGTCTCCTGCATTGGCAGGCAGATTCTTTACCCTGAGTCACCAGGGAAGCTCCCAACATAATGATTTGATATTTCTATTTGTTGCAAAATGAGCACAATGTCTAGTTAACATGGCCGTGGCTGTTATTTTCTTCTATATTTTATGTATTAATAAAGGATAAGAGGAGAGGACCACAAGATATGTATTAGTGACATCATTCTGGCAAGAAGTTTCTTAAAGATGTGGTCTAGATGACCAAAACATATCTCAAAGTGAAAGTTACAGAATTAAAGTATTATACTATCTTAGTTTTAAAGAGTTGGTGGAGACTGCACACACGCACACCGAAGTTTATTAAATTCGAACTGATTGATTAATTCTAGACACTTACAAAATAGAATGTGTTAGCATTCTTTAAAGTGAATATATGTAATTTGAATCCTAAAGTATCAGTCAGTCACTCAGTCATGTCCAAATCTATGTGTCCCGTGGACTGCAGCGCGCCAGGCTTCCCTGGCCATCACCAACTCCCGGAGCTTGCTCAAACTCATGTTCTTTGAGTTGGTGATGCCAGCAAACCATCTCATCCTCTGTCCTCCCCTTCTCCTGCCTTCAATCTTTCCCAGCATCAGGGTCTTTTCCAATGAGTCAGCTCTTCGCATCAGGTGGCCAAAGTATTGGAGTTTCAGCTTCAACATCAGTCCTTCCAATGAATATTCAGGACTGATTTCCTTTAGGATGGACTGGTTGGAACTCCTTGCTGTCCAAGGGACTCTCAAGAGTCTTATCCAACACCACAGTTCAAAAGCATCGATTCTTTGGAGCTCAGCTTTTTTTATAGTCCAACTCTCACATCCATACATGACTACTAGAAAAACCATAGCTTTGACTAGATAGACCTTTGTTGGCAAAGTAATGTCTCTGCTTTTAATATGCTGTCTAGGTTTTCTTCCAAGGAGCAAGTATTTTTTAATTTCCTGGCTGCAGTTTCCATCTTAAGTGATTTTGGAGCCCAAGAAAATAAAGTCACTTACTGTTTCCGTAGTTCCTCATCTATTTGCCATGAAGTGATGGATGCCATGATCTTCGTTTTCTGAATGTTGAGTTTTAAGCCAACTTTTTCACTCTCCTCTTTCACTTTCATCAAGAGGTTCTTTAGTTCTTCCTTGCTTTCTACCATAAGGGTGGTGTCATCTGCATATCTGAGGTGATTAATATTTTTCCTGGCAATCTTGATTCTAGCTTGTGCTTCATCCAGCCTGGCATTTTGCATGATGTGCTCTGTCTGTAAGTTAAATAAGCAGGGTGACAATATACAGCCTTGACATACTTCTTTCCCAATTTGGAACCAGTCTATTGTTTCATGTCTGGTTCTAACTATTGCTTTTTGACCTGCATAAAGATTTCTCAGGAGGTGGGTCAGGTGGTCTGGTATTCCCATCTCTTTCAGAATTTTCCACAGTTTATTGTGATCCACACAGTCAAAGGCTTTGGCGTTGTCAATAAAGCAGAAATAGATGTTTTTCTGGAACTCTCTTGCTTTTTCTATGATCCAACAGATGTTGGCAATTTGATCTCTGGTTCCTCTGCCTTTTCTAAATCCAGCTTGAACATCTGGAAGTTCATGGTTCACATAATGTTGAAGACTGGTTTGGAGGATTTTGAAAATTACTTTGCTAGCGTGTGAGATGATGCAAGTGTGCAGTAGTTTGAACATTCTTTGGCATTGCCCTTCTTTGGGATTGGAATGAAAACTGACCTTTTCCAGTCCTGTGGCCACTGCTGAGTTTTCCAAATTTGCTGGCATATTGAGTGCAGCACTTTCACAGCATCATCTTTTAGGATTTGAAACAAGCTCCACTGGAATTGTGTCACCTCCACTAGCTTTGTTCGTAGTGATACTTCCTAAGGCCCACTTGACTTCGCATTCCAGGATGTCTGGCTCTAGGCGAATGATCACACCATCGTGATTATCTGGGTCATGAAGAATCTTTTTTGTATTGTTCTTCTGTGTATTCTTGCCACCTCTTCTTAATATCTTCTGCTTCTGTTAGGTCCATGCCATTTCTGTTTTTTATTGTGCCCATCTTTGCATGAAATGTCTGCTTGGTATCTCCAATTTTCTTGAAGAGATCTCTAGTCTTTCCCATTCTATTGTTTTCCTCTATTTCTTTGCACTGATCACTGAGGAAGACTTTCTTATCTCTCATTGCTATTCTTTGGAACTCTGCATTCAAATGGGTATATCTTTTCTTTTCTCCTTTGCCTTTCCCTTCTCTTCTTTTCACAGGTATTTGTAAGGCCCCCTCAGACAACCATTTTGCCTTTTTGCATTTCTTTTTCTTGGGGATGGTCTTGATCATTGCTTCCTGTTCAGTTCAGTTCAGTCGCTCAGTCGTGTCCGACTCTTTGCGACCCCATGAATCATAGCACGCCAGGCCTCCCTGTCCATTACCAACTCCTGGAGTTCACTCAAACTCATGTCCATCGAGTTGGTGATGCCATCCAGCTATCTCATTCTCTGTCGTCCCCTTCTCCTCCCGCCCCCAATCCCTCCCAGCATCAGAGTCTTTTCTAGTGAATCAACTCATCGCATGAGGTGGCCAGAGTATTGCAGTTTCAGCTTTAGCATCAGTCCTTCCAATGAACACCCAGGATTGATCTCCTTTATTTTTAATGTTTATTTATTTGTTATATTTGGCTACACTGGGTCTTTGTTGTGCGAGGACTTTCTCCATTTGTAGCAAGCTGGGGCTACTCTCTAGTTGTGGTGCATGGGCTTCTTGTTGTGGTGGCTTCTCTTGTAGAGGAGCACAGGCTCTAGAAAGCGTGGGCTTCAATAGCTGGGGCTCCCAGGCTTAGCTGCCCTGAGGCATGTGGAATCTTCCTGGAGCAGGGATCGAACCTGTGACCCCTGCATTGGCAGGCAGATTCTTAACCACTATACCACCAGGGAAGTCCTTGATCTCCTTTAGAATGGACTGGTTGGATCTCCTTGCAGTCCAAGGGACTCTCAAGAGTCTTCTCCAGCACCACAGTTCAAAAGCATCAATTCCTCAGTGATCAGCTTTCTTCACAGTCCAACTCTCACATCCATACATGACCACTGAAAACACCATAACCTTGACTAGACAGACCTTGGTTGGCAAAGTAATGTCTCTGCTTTTTAATATACTATCTATGTTGGTCATAACTTTCCTTCCAAGGAGTAAGCATCTTTTAATTTCATGGCTGCAATCAGCATCCACAATGATTTTGGAGCCCAACAAATAAAGTCAGCCACTGCTTCCACTGTTTCTCCATCTATTTCCCATGAAGTGATGGGACCAGATGCCATGATCTTTGTTTTCTGGATGTTGAGCTTCAAGCCAACCTTTTCACTCTCCTCTTTCACTTTCATCAAGAGGCCTTTGAGTTCCTCTTCACTTTCTGCCATAAGGGTGGTGTCATCTGCATATCTGAGGTTATTGATATTTCTCCCGGCAATCTTGATTCCAGCTCGTGCTTCTTCCAGCCCAGTGTTCCTCATGATGTACTCTGCAAAGAAGTTAAATAAGCAGGGTGACAATATACAACCTTGACGTACTTCTTTTCCTATTTGGAACCAGTCTGTTGTTCCATGTCCAGTTCTAACTGTTGCTTCCTGACCTGCATACAGGTTTCTCAGGAGGCAGGTCAGGTGGTCTGGTATTCCCATCTCTTTCATATTTTTCCACAGTTTATTGTGATCCACACAGTCAAAGGCTTTGGCATAGTCAATGAAGCAGAAATAGATGTTTTTCTGGAACTCTCTTGCTTTCTCCATGATCCAGTGGATGTTTGCAATTTGATCTCTGGTTCTTCTGCCTTTTCTAAAACCTGCTTGAACATGTGGAAGTTCATGGTTCACATATTGCTGAAGCCTGACTTGGAGAATTTTGAGCATGACTTTACTAGCGTGTGCTGCTGCTGCTAAGTCACTTCAGTTGTGTCCGACTCTGTGCAACCCCATAGACGGCAGCCCACCAGGCTCCCCCGTCCCTGGGATTCTCCAGGCAAGAACACTGGAGTGGGTTGCCATTTCCTTCTCCAATGCATAGAAGTGAAAAGTGATAGTGAAGTCGCTCAGTCGTGTCCGACTCTTAGCGACCGTGTGAGATGAGTGCAATTGTGTGGTAGTCTGAGCATTCTTTGGCATTGCCTTTCTTTGGGACTGGAATGAAGACTGACCTTTTCTAGTCCTGTGGCCACTGCTGAGTTTTCCAAATTTGCTAGCATATCCAGTACAGCACTTTCACAGCATCATCTTTCAGGATTTGAAATAGCTCAACTGGAATTCCATCACCTCCATCACCTGCTTCCTGTACAATGTCACAAACCTCTGTCTATAGTTCTTCAAACACTCTATCAGATCTGATCCCTTGAATCAATCCATTTATCACTTCCACTGTATAATCATAAGGAATTTGATTTATGTCATACCTGAATGGTCTAGTGGTTTTCCCTACTTTCTTCAGTTTAAATCTGAATTTGGCAATGAGTTCATGATCTGAGCCACAGTCAGCTCCTCGTTTTGTTTTTGCTGACTGTGTAGAACTTCTCCATCTTTGACAGCAAAGGATATAATCAATCTGATTTCAGTATTGACCATCTGGTGATGTCCATATGTAGAGTCTTCTCTTGTGTCGTTGGAAGAGAGTGTTTGCCAAGGCCCGTGCGTTCTCTTGGCAAAACTCTATTAGTCTTTGCCCTGCTTCATTCCGTGCTCCAAGGCCAAATTTGCCTGTTACTCCAGGTGTTTCTTGACTTCCTACTTTTGCATTCCAGTTCCCTATAATGAAAAGGACATCTTTTTTGGGTGTTTGTTCTAGAAGGTCTTATAATTCTTCATAGAACCGTTCAGATTCAGCTTCTTCAGCATTATTGGTTGGGGCATAGACTTGGATTACTGTGATACTGAATGGTTTGGCTTGGAACCGAACAGACTCCATTCTGTTCTGCCATTCTGCCATTTTTGAGACTTCACCCAAGTACTGCATTTTGGACTCTTTTGTTGACTATGAGGGGTACTCCGTTTCTTATAAGGGATTCTTGCTCACGGTAGTAGATATAATGGTGATCTGAGTTAAATTCACCCATCCAGTCCATTTTAGTTCACTGATTCCTAAAATGTCAATGTTCACTCTTGCTGTCACCTGTTTAATTACTTCCAATATACCTTGATTCATGGACCTAACATTCCAGGTTCCTATGCAATATTGTTCTTATAGCTTTAGACATTACTTCCATCACCAGTCACATCCACAACTGGTGTTATTGTAATATGTGACATAATAATGGAGATGGGTGGAAGGAAATGAATGTGATAAAATTAACATACATATTCTAAACAAAAATTCACATTCACTTAGAAATGAGAAAAAAAGAAGAAACAATTTAAATATTTTACAGTTTGAAGTAGACTTTAGAAACTACAACTACAAACAATTTAGAAAATATTGGAAATGAGTACATCATAAGGAATGAGGCCAAAATTGAGTTCAGCAAGTCAGGAGAATTCTTATTAGAAAAGCAAGCATTCAACCTAAGAAAAACTAACTGAATCAACCTAAGAAAAGCAGTGGTAAGAATGAAATATTAAATAGCTTATTAACAGAAATCTTTCATTTAGAAAACAAAAAACTGTAGAGTTAATACATTAATCTAAGAGCCAACACATTGAGAAACCAATAACTTTGTCAAAAAATAGAGAGGGAAAGAGAAAAGAGTTTAAAATGAATGAGAAATGAGATAAAATTATAAACATAGAAGAGTTTAAACTTTTAAATAAAAAAGTTCTAAAAGAAGAATTTTTGAAGTTTCTATGAACGGAATGACAGGAAGGCTGGCACTTGTTTTACAACACAGTGCTTCTCAACTATGAGATAAATAAGCTCTGGGGTTCTAATGTATAACATGGTGACTGTGGCTGTTAACACTGTTTTGCATAATTGAAATTTGATAAAATTTTAGATCTTGAATATTCTCATCAAGGGAAAAAAGATAAATATGTGGTAAGATGGATGTGTTAATTAACTAGATTCGGGTAAATTTTTCAAAATATGTATGTGTGTCAAATCATCATTATGTACACTTTAGATATCTTACAAGTTTATTTGTTAATTATGCTTCAGTAAAGCTGAAAAAATATAGGGCTCTCTTTTAAAGAGGTGATTGAGGAATAAGTGAAAGAATATTGGCAAAAATGTTGATTACTTTTAAAGCTGGGTAATGGATATGTGGAGGTCCATTACATATTCTGTCTCGTTTTATGTTGCAGAAAAATTTCTGTAATTAGCAGTTGAAAAATTTAGAAGAGAATGTTATGCCTGACTCTATGGTAATGTATTTGGGAAGCTTCCTAATGAAGTAGATGGTTTTCTGAGAAAACACATTACTAAAACCAATTCACGAAGTAGAAAATCTGAAAGAAAGTAACCTTGGAAGAAATTATAAAAGAGTAACCTCCAGAAGAGATTCTAAGATCTGATACTTTTATTAGTACATTTCTTTAAGAAACACCAAATTCTTATGCTCTGTTAGTTATGTGGAAATACATGATGGCATCAAATTCATCCTATAATCTTAGCATAACCTTACCACTAGGGCCTGATCAATGAACAACCAAATTATAGAATAGTTTTATGTGCAAGCGTATGGGAAATTTCTGAGTGAAATGACAAATTAAACAATTGCATTCAGCTGATCAGTCTCCATTTAATTGATTTATCAGATGAAGAAAAGTTCATCATTTTCTCTATTAAACACACTGATGACCACAGAAGGACGAATGCTCGTGATCAGTTTTACCCTGGTAGTTTTGGCAGTTTTGCCAGAATGTGTTTCCAAACCAATTTATATCAAGTGTACTTGTTTCTGTATTTATGCAATCTAATCAAGCACGTGTGTACACTGATGAAATATGAATGTGGAAAAAAAGAATTGTTCCTGTGAAAGCTACACTGAATGTGTTGGGAGAACTCAACCCCAGTGAGTCACTAAAAGAGAGCGAGAGGCTGAGACAAGCGTCAAGTCCATGGAAAACACGTCCTGTTGCTCTCCCCTCTGCTCTGCTGTCTTTGCTTTCACCTTTATCCTAAAAGGACTCATCAGTGTGGTTGACAGTGGCTCCCGAGGTTATGTCCTTCACTGACCTTGTTTAGGAATACAGGTGTCTTTGTGGCAGTATTTAAAGTACTTTGATTGGATCGACTTGGGTCACAGGCCCACGCTGTACCGATCACAGGGCATGGCTTGTGCTGATTGACTTGGACAAGGTCTATACCCCATGGGGTTGGGGGTGGAGTCAGCTTTTCTGGAAACATTTGTGTCCCCTAACAGGCATTTGAAGGCTACCAGGAAGGGGATGAGTGTGGACACAGATGAGATAATCCACAAATATGTTTTATATTAATGCAAATTACATCAGGTGGCTCAGTGGTAAAGAATCTGCCGGCATTGCAGGAGACATGGTTCACTCCTGGATCGGGAACATTCCATGGAGAAGGAAATAGCAACCCATTCCAGTACTCTTGCATGGGAAGTAGCATGGACAGAGGAGCCTGGTAGGTTACAGTCCATGGGGTTGCAAAGAGTCAGACATGACTCAACAACTGAGTACACACACACAAATTATGTCACCGACATATCCAATTAAAAAAACACATGGTAACCATAATGGAGTAAAAGACATTCTCTATAAAAACATTTGGCAGGGAATTCCTTGATGGTCCAATGGTTAGGAATCTGCTTTCCGATGCAGGGGACTCAGGTTCTATCCCTGATCTGGGAACTGGGATCCCATATGCTGTGGGACAACTAAGCTTGTACCTTGCAACTAAGACTCAGTATAACCACCCCCCCCCCCAATTTTTTTTTGGAAAATTAAAGAGTGAAACACTAATATCCCCAAAGAAAAATGGGCAAAGTGCATAAATAGAACTGGCCAATAGTATGTAGAAGGTAAAGAAATGAAAATAAAAGCTATTATGTCATACCACTTTTTGCTTAATCAGTCGACTAAGTATTATGCAAGGAGCAGGATTGTTCCGAATAACCCTGTGTGCTTACCTGGTGTTGTAGACAGAATTGCATCCTCCACTAAGATTCAGGGCTGAAACCCTACCCCTCCACTCCCCCCACCCCCCACGCCATGCAGTTATATCTGGAGAAAGGCCTTTGAGGAGATGATTCAGGTTAAATGTGGTTATAAACTTCGGTCCCTAACAATCAGACTGGTCCTTAAAGGAAGAGGAAGAGATACCAGGAGCATGTGTACAGAGAAAGGCCGTACGAGGACACAGTGAGAAAGGAACCAAGGAAAGAGGCAACAAAAATTGCCAACACCTTGATCTTGGACTTCCAGCCTGCAGAGTTGTTAGAAATACATTTCTGTTGTTTAAGCCACTCCAGACTGTGGCAGCCCTAGTGGACAGTTAAATTGCCTGGGCTAGCGGCTGACTAGGGCTCAGCGCCTTTCTCTTCCTCCAGTTGGAGGGGCAGTGCCCAAGCTCACCTTCTTGAGGAACTTGGGCTTCCTCCCCTTGTGAAGGCAGGGACTGAATTAAAATGTCCTTGGGGCTCCAGAGCCCTGGAAAAAGGAATGACTATCCACTCCAGTGCTCTTGCCTGGGAATACCATGGACAGAGGAGCCTGGCAGGCTACAGTCCACAGTGTTGCAAAGAGTCGGTTGCAAAGTGAGCGACTAACACTTAGACTTTTACTTAGGGGCTCAACAGTCTCCAGGTGCTGGGCAGTTGGCATTCCAGGACAATTCCTGTAAATAGCTGGCACCCCCAACCAGATTGCTGTAAGACTGACCTCTCATTCTTGTATAAGATGGAATATGGCATTGGTCCAGCAGACTATGGCATGCCTCATTATGGGCTGAAGGAGTGACTGTGGGTTCTCGTCATGCTGACCCTGGCTTTGAAAGCTTCTTTATCCAATTAAGTTTATTCTGTATTCCATGTCATGGAATGTTGTGAAATTTCACCCAAACACTTGTGCATTATGTGGGGAGACCCAGAAGAGGATATCTTACTCAAAAGAGAGATTTTAAAAAAGATATATTTTAAGAAAAGATATACTCAGTGGTGATGAGGTGCAGGTAATGGACAACCTCATTTTGTCTGTTAGCCTAAAACTATCTATAGCTCTTTGCAGAACCAATTTATGATATGTTTAAAGGGTCTTTGGGGCTTCCCTGGTGGCTCAGATGGTAAAGAATCTGTCTATAATGCAGGAAACTGGGGTTTGATCCCTGGGTTGGGAAGTTCCCCTGGAGAAGGGAATGGCAACCCACTCTAGCATTCTTGCCTGGAGAATTCTATGGACAGAGGAGTCTGAAGGGCTACAATCGACGGGGTTGAAGAGAGTCGGACACGACTGAGCGACTAACACACACACAAAGCGTCCTCAGGATATCAGTTTTTAAAAAAGCATGGGAATATACTGATTAATCAGTGGATTCATTTCTCTGTATCAAGATGCCAAGGAAATTTAATAAAAGTATATATTGTTGAACAGAAAATTTAGCTGCAACATTAGAGTGAAAAATGTATAAAATTTAATTTTCTTCGACTGAAGACTCTATACCTATATTGTTATTGACAACTTTCCAGATAAGTTGATAAGTTTCCGGAGAACAACAGAAAACCTGCCACTTCTTGACCATGATTTCAATGGCAATCTTTAAAACACACCTCTGTGCCCGCCGCCCGGCTTTGAGGACTGAAGTTACAACCTGAACGCTAACGTGGGTCTGAACAGTGAGGCCATCTTGTGGTCACTTTGAAAACTGTCCCATTTCTGACACGCAGCACGGTCTGCGTTCCTACATTGCCCACCTCATGCTGAGGCGTGACCTTCAAAGTGAAGCTGCTGTACAGTGGTGAGAACTTTTGGTATTTCCTGAATGAAATCTTCTGGAAGGAGTCCAACATGCAGCTGCCAAATTTAAATTCCAGTGTTTGTGGGCTGGTGAGTGTTGCAGAAGGATTTCATGCTATGTGGTTAGGATGTATGCACATGTCCTGACTGTCACCTGTTCACCGCTAGGCGCCTCTGTCAATTGTCCTGATGAAACGGAAAGTTTCTAAAACAGAAAGGTTCTGCTGGAAACATGTAACAGTGGGGTACTGTGAACAGAAGCAGGGTCAGATTGGAAGGACAGCACAGAGAGAAATACATTTCTGGATTTTCCTAGTCTTAGTCCTTTGTGAATGATTTATAAATGATACAGCCAGTTCTCAGGAAACATATTAACTCCTGTGTGAATCAAAGAGAAATAGTATTAGGATGTAAAGAACAAATGGGTCATATTTTCTAAAAATCTCTGTTTCCCTGGACAAAGCCCGACTAGAGTTGTGATGAGTAAATTCATCTTTGCTTAGCAAAGATTTGCAAACACCCGGAACATCACTTTGACGATGCTGTCAATTCACATCTTCTCCTTAACTCTACGTTACCAGTAACTGTACGTTATTTATAAATATAATCTCTTTTCAATCATCCTTAAGTGTGAGAGATGGAATTTCCCTTTCTAATTCTCAAGTTCCCTTATCTTCCTATTTCTTTTCCCCACTCTGAAACAGAATGTAAAATTTCCTTCAAGATTAGAGAAACAAAAACCACAAAGCAAATTTTTAGGGAAAAGTATTTTCCCCTCCTTTCAGCCAGCCTTTCTTGGGCTATCTTTGTGAGATGGGATATCAGATACTGCCTTGAATAATTGTGTGAATTAGGAAACAAATGCAGATCTGTTCTTTGGCTAACTTTGACTTTGTGCAGGGAGATCAAAGGAATCCAAAAGGAATAAAAAACGAAGACCAGAGAGAATTGGAATGCTCAGTGAGTCTCTGTTGGAAAAATATATTGCGAACGTTAGAAAGCCTGCACCATGATATTAACAGCTGGTGCCCGTCCAGCCATTTTCAGTTTCTAAAGTGCTTTTACGTCCGTTAGCTCAGGACTGCTATAAAGAGAAGGGCAGTCCAGACATTGTTGTTTTCTTGTTACAAAGGAGAGCACACACTCAAAGAGACTGAGTGCATACCATGGGGCCACTCACCTTGTGAACGTGGGAGCTGGTGTTTGATCTTGGATCTGCTGACCCCAGACTTAGCTTCCTTCTGCCCCATAACAAATTCCACTGGCTTGGGTTACCCTGGAAAGGTAGCCTGTGTTGACACACCTTCTGCTAGTAGGACTCAGAGCTGTAGATGGTGCATTCCTGACTCCCCTCCAGCCCCACACCCTGCACCCACATACTGCAAATGCTTTTCCCGTGGAAGAGCTCCAGATGAGGAAATATTTTGGAATCAGCCTGAGTTAAATACCAAACCCTATTTGTAATTTATGCTTAGGCCTAGACACTTAAAGGATTCCAAAGGGGAACAGTCATGAGACCACCTGGCATACTTCTTGGGGCAGTGGAGCAGGTGATGGCAAGTCAAAGGAAGTTAGACTGATCCATTCCCAGCTGAGTCCAGCTGCCAGGGCCTGAGCAGAATTGATAGATGAAAATCCAGCAGAGTTCTGAATCAGATTTCAGCGGTTCCATCTCGAATAGGATTTTCTCATGGGTCTGGCAAGAGCCATGCTGGATTTAAAGTGAAATTAAGTTGTGGACTCTGGGGGATAACACAGGAAATTACAAATGACACCTGCTTATCCCAATAACCACATCTGCTCAGGAGGCCTTTTCCAGGGCCCGTGCTAGTCGAGGAATGGGGATGCATTAGAATCCAGTTTTGAGCCCCTGGGGAAAGTTGTTTTAGAACAGACTGGAGACTCAGAAGGTTGGTTCTGTTTCTTCACTGGGCGTGTCATCATGAATCAGGCACACAGCTTCTCCAAGGCTCAGTTTGTTAATTCATAAACGGGAGAGTAATAATATTTGCCTATCAGGTTTTTGTTTTTAATTTTCTGGTGGAAAACATCTTATTAGCTATAACGTGTTCCAGAAATGCAGGGTTTGTTATTATTATTGTTTTTACTTACGGGTTTAAGTTTCCTGTGAGAAAAGGCAATAGAGATGCATAAGACACAAGTGGAATACTGAAGAGAAGAGTAGGAACAGTGATAATATAATTAAAATCAATTTTTAAGTGTTTACAGGCATCTGGGACCATACTAAGAGCTCTAAAAATGAGGTTCCCAAAATGTAATCTGTAATCCAAGACCATTGCTTGAAATGGCACAGAGCCTATGGGATAGAGCAGGAAGTTAGAGGAGGAATGAAGTGTGGAATCAAAGCAGTATCTATGATGTGTGAGGCATTTTTGAAGACGTCATTATCACATTACTATGTCACATGAAATATGTCATGCCTCACACAAAGTATGTCCCAGTCTCATTTCAGAGAGGAGGAATTGGAGACTCAGAGGCATTGAATACGTTGCTCAAAGCCCTGCGACCGGTGAATGATTCAGCCGGGACTTTGCCTCCAAAGCACATTCTCACATATGGACATGAGTCAATCAATAGGGTATAAACTAGGTAGTCAGCAGGACGTGTTCTCAGAAGCGGTGAGGGCCGAGAAACAAGATGGCAGCCCTGAGAGCTGGGGTGACCAGTGTGTCCTGATTTGCCTGTGATTTTTCATCTTAGCTCTGAAAGTCCTGTGTCCCAGCCCCTCAGTCTGGGGCCTCCTCAGTCCAGGAAAACTGGGACACTTGGTCACCCCACAGCTGACAGCTAGTGGATGTGCCCTTGGTCAGTCCAGTTCAGTTGCTCAGTTGTGCCCGACACTTTGTGACCCCATGGTCTGCAGCATGCCAGTCTTCCCTGGCCATCACCAACTCCCGGAGCTTGCTCAAACTCATGTCCATCGAGTTGGTGATGCCATCCAATCGTCTCATCTTCTGTTGTCCCCTTCTCCTCCTACCTTCAATCTTTCCCAGCATCAGGGTCTTTTCCAAAGAGTCAGTTCTTCACATCAGTGGCCAAAGTATTGGAGTTTCAGCTTCAGCATCAGTCCTTCCAATGAATATTCAGGATTGATTTCCTTTAGGATGGACTGGTTGGATCTCCTTGCTGTCCAAGGGACTCTCAAGAGTCTTCTCTATACCATAGTTCAAAAGCATCAATTCTTCGGCACTCAGCTTTCTTTATAGTCCAACTTTCATATCCAAACGTGACTACTGGAAAAACCATAGCTTTGACTAGATGGACCTTTGTTGGTAAGTAAAGTAATGTCTCTGCTTTTTAATATGCTGTCTAGGTGGTCATAGCTTTTCTTCCAAAGAGCAAGCATCTTTTAATTTCATGACTGCAGTTGCCATCTGCAGTGATTTGATTTTGGAGCCCCCCAAAATAGTCTCTCATTGTTTCCCCATCTATTTGCCATGAAGTGTTGGGACCAGATGCCATTATCTTAGTTTTTTGAATGTTGAGTTTTAAGCCAGCCTTTTAACTCTCCTCTTTCACTTTCATCAAGAGGCTCTTTAGTTCTTCTTCCCTTTCTACCATAAGGGTAGTGTCATCTGCATATCTGAGGTTATTAATATTTCTCCTGGCAATCTTGATTCCAGCTTGTGCTTCATCCAGCCCAGCATTTCGCATGATGTACTCTGCATATAAGTTAAATAAGCAGGGTGACAATATACAGCCTTGACATACTTTTTTCCCTATTTGGAACCAGTCTGTTGTTCCATGTCCAGTTCTAACTGTTGCTTCTTGACCTGCATACAGATTTCTCAGGAGACAGATCAAGTGGTCTGGCATTCCTATCTCTTTAAGAATTTTCCACAGTTTGTTGTGATCCACGTTGTCAAAGGCTTTGGCATTGTCAATAAAGCAGAAATAGATGTTTTTCTGGAACTCTCTTGCTTTTTCTATGATCCAACGGATGTTGGCAATTTGATCTCTGGTTCCTCTGCCTTTTCTAAATCCAGCTTGAACATCTGGAAGTTCATGGTTCATGTACTGTTGAAGCCTGGCCTGGAGAATTTTGAACATTTCTTTGCTAGTGTGTGAGATGAGTGCAATTGTGTGGCAGTTTGAGCATTCTTTGGTATTGCCTTTCTTTGGGATTGGAATGAAAACTGACCTTTTCCAGTCCTGTGACCACTGCTGAGTTTTCCAAATGTGCTGGCATATTGACTGCAGCACTTTCACAGCATCATCTTTTAGGATTTGAAATAGCTCAGCCTGGAGTTCCATCACCTCCACTAGCTTTGTTCATAGTGATGCTTCCTAAGGCCTACTTGACTTTGCATTTCAGGATGTCTGGCTCTAGGTGACACCAATGTGGTTATCTGGATCATGAAGATCTTTTTTTAATAGTTCTTCTGTGTATTCTTTCAACCTCTGCTTAATATCTTCTACTTCTGTTAGGTCCATACAATTTCTGTCCTTTATTGTGCCCATCTTTGCATGAAATGTCCCTTGGTATCTCTAATTTTCTTGAAGAGATATCTAGTCTTTCCCATTCTATTGTTTTCCTCTATTTCTTTGCACTGATCACTGAGGGAAGCTTTCTTATCTCTCCTTGGTATTCTTAGGAACTCTGCATTCAAATGGGTATATCTTTCCTTTTCTCCTTTGCCTTTCACTTCTCTTCTTTTCTCAGCTATTTGTAAGGCCTCCTCAGATACCCAGTGCCCTCGGTGAACATAAACAATTTCATGTACTATCAGCATCAGATGAGGGATTTCATGGATGTGACGGAACAAGATGGAAAAAAGACCACTCTGTAATTATGCCTGAACAGGGATAAAAGTAAATACCATGCAACTGCCAAAATGACCAAATGATCCCCTCTACTGCTAACGAGAAGGACTACTGTTTCTTCTTCAAAGACAACTCTAGCCCTGCTTCTTTCCTCCTGATTACTAAATCAAAATGAATATAATCACAAAAATTTTCCTTGGTTCTGATAGCTCCCAATTCACTTCCTTGAATCCTCCTGCAAATCAGCTAACATGGGTCCAACACCTAGAACAAGCCTTTCCTGATGTCCTCTTTCTGAGACACTTCATGGTTCCTCATGACGTCAGGTGTCCTCATAGCAGGAAGCAGCACTGACTCTATTTGACCTCAGGTATGTTCCTGGATGGTCTTTGGTGAGGGGACATTGACAGGACTTATACGAATACAAGGGCAGTTTATCGAGAGGGGTTACCTTTCACTTGTGGTATTGTAATTCTCTCTCTCTCAGCCATCTCTATAGCTAGACCAGAAATTTCTCAAAGCAGAATTGCTTACTAAAGATGGTAACTAAAATTTATTGAGGACTTCCACTTGGTTCACCCACATTTTCTGAGGGCTTCCCTGGGGCCTCAGATGGTAAAGAATCTGCCTGCAATGCACGAGACCCAGGTTCAATCCCTGGGTCAGGAAGATTCCCTGGAGAAGTGAATGGCTACCCACTCCAGTATTCTTGCCTGGACAATTCCATGGACAGAGGAGCCTGGCGGGCTACAGTCCATGGGGTCGCAGAGAGTCGGACACAACTAAGTGACTAACACATACACACACTTCTTGAAGCAATTCCTGTTGTAATTCTCATTTGACAGATGCCAAAGAAGAAGCTGAATGAAACTATGGACTTTGCCCAGAGTTAATAAGTGGCAGAGAAAGTATTCTGAACCATTGAGTTTGACTCTAGAGCCCTAATGGCACCCACAGAACATTCAGTGTTTGGGGAATGGATCAATAACCAATTCATCTTCAGATGAGTCAGAGGTCTTGGAATGATAATAATACTAAGGTTTGCTGCCCTGAACCATACTCTGTTTTGAACACTTTCTATGTGTTAACTTACTTGACCCCTACAACAGCTCCATGCATTTGGTATCTCCATTTTACAGTTAAGGAGGCTGAGCCTCTAAGAAGTATCCAATACATTCATATAGAGTTTATAATGAATAAAATCTTTTCACATTTGCATTTTTAAGCCCTGTAAAGGACTCTATTTCACTAATTTAGGATGCCATTGATAATAAGATGCACCATTATTTCATGTGCCACTGGGAAAAAAAAGCTGCCAGTTACAATTTGTCAGAAGCCCCCAAATGTGTCCAGTTTTTGGAGATGCTAAAATGCAAGGAAAAAGATATTTTAGAATTGATGGAATGGAATAGGTGTTATTTACCCCCATTGTTTAGATGCAGAGCCCAGGGCTCAGAAATGAGTACACTTCTCAAGGTCATAAAAGTGGCAAAAGAGGGATTTGAATCCAGGTCCACAAAATATGCCCTCTCTTCAGTGGTATTCTAAACATTACAGGCGTCTTTGACCCCTGGGTTTAAAGGAGGGCCAGTGCCTTAAATGGAGACATCTGAAATCTGACACAGAAGACTTTGAGGCAAAGAAGCACTTTTTGTGACGTTCACATCATATCTTGTGGGTACTGCAGGGTGAACTTTTCTTCTCTTTTTAAGAAAGTTTGTTTATTTATTTATGCCTGCACTGGGTCTTCATTGCAGCACTTGGGCTCTACACTGTGGGGTTTCTCTATTGTGGCGAGCAGGCCCTACTCTCTAGTTGAGATGCACAGGGCTCTCATTGCAATGGCTTCTCTTGTTGCAGAGAACAGGCTTTAGGGTGCATGGGCTTCAGTAGTTGCAGCACGTGGGCTCAGATTTTCGGGCACATGGGTTTAGTTGCCCTGCAGCATGTGGGAATCTAAGTTCCTGGACCAGGGATTGAACCCATGTCTTCTGCGTTGGTAGGTGAATTCTTAACCACTGGACCACCAAGGAAGTCCCTCTTCTTTGCTTATTAAGTTGGCTAAGACTTGAAATTCCTGGGAGGACTTTGGCCAAAGAAATGCATGAATGAGCTCACCATGCCTGGGAGTTGCTTCTCTTTTCCAAGTCCCAGGGGTTCTCTGTAGAACTTTCTCTCCCTCTCTCTCTGGGCTTCCCTGGTCATGGTTTAGGTCTGAGACTGTCAGCTTGATTTAAGTTGTCTTGGATCAGAGTCTTGCAGGGAGCTGGACTCCATATTTGATGTCCCACCGTTGACAGCTTTTAAGCCTCACCTCCTCCTCCCCGTCTCTGCCCCGTGTCTGGACAAGCTGATAAGAAAGTCAGGGTGCCCTCTCCTTTGGTGCCAGTGGGAGATGTGAAGGATGCCAGCCCCCGGCAGCGTGTGTGCACGCTCTCTCTGGCCCCATCCCTCACTATACCCTGTAATCCTCCCCAGCTTCCTTTCCTTGGATTCCCAAGTCATTGTGGACCTAGTTGGGAGGCCTGCCCTGATCTCCCCAGAAAAGCCTCGATCATCTAAAATCTATTTAAAATATTTTAACAGAGAAAAATATGAATCATTTTTTACCGAGGTGTTTTTAAAATGAAGAGAGGTCTGTGTTTAACCAAGGTCCATAGCTGCCTCTCTGCAGCAGTCTGCTAAGGGAGCTAGCAGTAAGGGCTGACTGTGCGCAGTTCAGCCATCATCCTCCATGGGATGTGTCATGTGATGATTAAGGCAGGTGAAGGAAGACATTCCATGCTGTCATCCCAAACAGGCAAGACTAAGAGAACCTGGAGGGTTTTTAAAGGTTCTTGTGGAGCAGATAAGAAATGGAATGGATACATCAGATTTAAAAAAAATGAATGAGAGAGAGAGCATTTATGAAATTGGAGGAAGAATGAAAAGAGGAATCAGAAATAAGATGACTGAAGAATGAAAAACTAAAGCTAACGAATCTCTGGAAAGGCCTGGTACATTAAGAAATGGGAGGAGAGATGAAAAAAGAATAATTGGACAAGGAGAAGACAGTAAGCAAGATAAACAATAATACAAGAAAGCGATGTTCTGATCTTATATAGGTTTTTAATCAAGAACCACAAAGTTGTGCCACATGAGGGTTGAAATACATCTATTTCTGGGGGTGCGGGTGGTGGTGGTATGAACAGGATAAGCTAGTTGCTGTTTGGACACAATCCACAAAGTAATTACAAGGTCTAACAATGCCCTTCCCAAGACTGAATCATTAATCACCATTTCCAATGATGCTGAAATCGTAATGAGAAAACCCATACCAATGTTTCCCAGGTCAATTTCAAGCTCTGTTATAAGAGGTATGGAGAGAAATCGATGGCATATTATTTTCCTGATTCCAAGTCGACATTTCAAACAGCACAGTGTGAAAATATAAAGACAGTGCCCTTTTAAAGGTCAATAGTGATTTCCATTACAATCCCTGATTTATCATTCAGCCCAGAAGATTTATTCCAGGCTGGGATGTAACACAAGAGTTTGCTCTACACAAGGGAGAAGCACAGCAGAAAAAAAAAAAACAACACAAAACTTAGAAGTTTTAAGGGCCTTTTTCCCCATGTATTTTTCCCCCTTTGAGCTCAAAAGGCAGGCACCAGGCCAAATCTTCAAACATTTATGTTTGGTGCTTTCTCTCTGTTTTGTAATAAATTTTCTCTGACCCCTCCCCAGAAGCTCTGCTCCCAGTAGCCTGAGAGGTCTGGGGAATATGCTGTTTAGTTTCTCCTTTTTGGCATCTTGAAGAAGTGTTCATGAAGAGTGTTAGGAATCTCTTTCTAACTCTCCCACCTGCCTTCCCCTCTGTGGCTTTACCGGGCGGAGAGTACTGTTTCCAGAGAATTCCTTAGGCCCTTTTGCCATCCAGGAAAAGAATGAATTCAATATAGGGCATCTCCAGTATTTAAGAAAGGGCTGTCCTAGGTGGTTTCTGCCCTCAAAGTTTCTTCCCTTCACTGGCAGTTCAGTAGCTCGGAGTGTCTTGGATCAAATCAGGGAGCAAACTGGCTGGGAGGCTATAGAACAAGCCATGAAATCAAAGTGGATGGACAATAGCCGTTGGTGTTATTTTGTAAGCTTTCCCTCTTAGTTATATTACTGTCTAGTAGTATTATGGGTTCCAAAACTGATGGAAAATGACTCAATTAACTAGGATGCCTGGGCCTCTTGGCTATTTTGTTGACTTTAGAGAGAAGCTGTCTGCTATCTCTTCTAACCATCAATATTGACCTGATTGACATAATACATGGGGTCAAATTCAGGATCTTGGTAGAGAGCATCTGAGAGCAGGTATATTTAGAGTCTTGTCAGAGATGGGAGAGGGGAGATGTCTCCATTTCTAGTGTCTTCCTCCACGGAGGGACCAGGAGCCCTATTTGTTTACCTGCCTCTCCATTTTCTGCCTGACTAAGATGGCATCTGGTCCCATCACTTCATGGGAAATAGATGGGGAAACAGTGTTCAGACTTTATTTTTCTGGGTTCCAAAATCACTGCTGATGCTGATTGCAGCCATGAAATTAAAAGATGCTTACTCCTTGGGAGGAAAGTTATGACCAACCTAGATAGCATATTAAAAAACAGAGACATTACTTTGCCAACAAAGGTCCGTCTAGTCAAGGCTGTGGTTTTTCCCATGGTCATGTATGGATGTGAGAGTTGGACTGTGAAGAAAGCTGATCGCTGAAGAATTGATGCTTTTGAACTGTGGTGCTGGAGAAGACTCTTGAGAGTCCCTTGGACTGCAAGGAGGTCCAACCAGTCCATTCTAAGGGAGATCAATCCTGGGTGTTCATTGGAAGGACTGATGCTAAAGCTGAAACTCCAGTACTTTGGCCACCTCATGCGACGAGTTGACTCACTGGAAAAGACTCTGATGCTGTGAAGGATTGGGGGCAGGAGGAGAAGGGGACGACAGAGAAGGAGATGACTGGATGGCATCACTGACTTGATGGACATGAGTTTGAGTGAACTCTGGGAGTTGGTGATGGACAGGGAGGCCTGGTGTGCTGTTATTCATGGGGTCGCAAAGAGTCAGACACGACTGAGCGACTGAGCTGAACTTGCCCGCAGGAGACAGAGAGCTGCCCCTGAGCTGTGAGTGAACGAAGAAGCTGTGCATTTGGGGTCCAAACCCTCCCACCCTGCTCTTAGGAATGAATTGTCCATGGGGAACCTGAGTTCTCTTCTGCAATTTTGTACCATAACTTCCCCCATTTTTTATTGTGGTAAAATGCACATAACATAAAATTTACTAGAAGACCTGACCTGCCTCCTGAGATATCTGTATGCAGGTCAAGAAGCAACACTTAGAATTGGACGCATAACAACAGACTGGTTCCAAATCAGGAAAGGAGTACATCAAGGCTGTGTATTGTCACCCTGCTTATTTAACTTATATGCAGAGTACATCATGCAAAATGCTGGGCTGGATAAAACACAAGCTGGAATCAAGATTGCTGGGAGAGATATCAATCACCTCAGATATGCAGATGACACCACCCTTATGGCAGAAAGCGAAGAACTAAAGAGCCTCTTGATGAAAGTGAAAGATGAGAGTGAAAATGTTGGCTTAAAACTCAACATTCAGAAAACTAAGATCATGGCATCTGGTCCCATCACTTCATGGCAAATAATGGAAACAGTGAGAAACTTTATTTTGGGGGGCTTCAAAATCACTGCAGATGGTGAGTACAGCCATGAAATTAAAAGACGCTTGCTCCTTGGAAGAAAATCTATGACCAACCTAGACAGCATAGTAAAGCAGAGACATTACTTTACCAACAAAGGTCCATCTATTCAAAGCTATGGTTTTTCCAGTAGTCATGTATGGATATGAGAGTTGGGCTATAAAGAAAGGTGAGTGCCAGAGAATTGATGCTTTTGAACTGTGGTGTTGGAGAAGACTCTTGAGAGTCCCTTGGTCTGCAAGGAGATCCAGCCGTCCATCCTAAAGGAAATCAGTCCTGAATATTCATAGGAAGGACTGATGCTGAAGCTGAAACTCCAGTACTTTGGCCACATAATACAAAGAACTGACTCCTTGGAAAAGATCCTGATGCTGGGAAAAGTTTGAAGGCAGGAGAAGGGGATGTCAGAGGTTGAGATGGTTGGATGGCATCAGTGATGCGATGGACATGAATTTGAGTGGGCTCTGGGAGTTGGTGATGGACAGGGAAGCCTGGAGTGCTGCCGTCCATGGGGTCGCAAAGAGTTGGACATGACTGAGCAACTGAACTGAACTGAACCATCTTAACCATTTCTTAAGTGTTCATGTCAGTGATCTTAAATATATTCATGCACAACCATCACCACCATCCATCTTCAAAGCTCATTCGACTTGTAAGGCTGAAACTCTGCACCTGTTAAACAGTTACTCCTCATTATCCCTCCTCCTTAGCCTCTGGCAACCACCATTTGACTATCTTTCTTTGTGGTTTTGATTATTCTAGGTACCTCATATACCTAGAAGACTCGTATGGTATTTGTCATTAAAAAAAATTCCTTTTCCCTCAATTTTATTGAGAAATAGTTGATATACATCACTGTATAGGTTTAAGGCATGTGGCCTGATGGTTTGATTTACATATATTATAAAATATTTACCACAAGAGATTCTGTTAACATCTGTCTTCTCACATAGATACAATAAAAAGGAAAGAAAGAAAGAAGAAAAAACATTTTCTCCTTGTGATGAGAATTCATAGAATTTACTCTTAATGGGAGGCCTGGTATGCTACAGTCCATGGCATCGCAAAGAGTCAGACATGACTTAGTGACTGAAAAACTCTCTTAACTTTCCTCCATAAAATACAGCTGTGTTAGCTGTAGTCATCATGTTCTACGTTACATCCCTAGTACTTATTTACTTATGAATGGGAATTTGTACCTTTTGACCACCTTGCTCCAACTTTCCCTCTGTCTCCCACCCTGCCTCTGTTATCTACAAATCTGATCTCTTTTTTGTTTTTAAATTCCACATATGAGTGAGATCATACAGTATTCTTTTTGCTCTGTCTGACTTATTTCACTCAGCACAATGCCCTCACATTGTTGCAAGTGGTAGGATTTCCTCATTTTTATCTCGTTGTATACAACGGTTATTTGTCTTTTTGTGATGGGCTTGTTTCCCTTAGCACAATGTCCTCAAGATTCAACTGTGTTATAGCCTATGACATAATTTTGTAAGGGAGGCTCCCCCACACCTAAGCAGAGCCTGGCTAGAGATTAGGAGTTGACTTCATATGATTCTGAGGTTTAGTACTGTGGGGTCATGTGCCAAATTTTTACATTTTAGCTTTCCTGTTAATAAAAGTAAAATTTTGATTCTGTCAGCTCCTTTGTTTTAATTTTCGGCTGGGTCAGAAAGGGGAAAAGAGGGCTATTACGGGGCCCTCTTTAGGTCCCAACAAAGTTGAAACTATGACTCTCCTTCAGTTCAGTTCAGTTCAGTTCATTTCAGTCTCTCAGTCGTGTCCAACTGTTTGCAACCCCATGAATCACAGCACGCCAGGCCTCCCTGTCCATCACCAACTCCCGGAGTTCACTCAAACTCATGTCCATCGAGTCGGTGATGCCATCCAGCCATTTCATTCTCTGTCGTCCCCGTCTCCTCCTGTCCCCAGTCCCTCCCAGCATCAGAGTCTTTTCCAGTGAGTCAACTCGTCGCATGAGGTGGCCAAAGTATTGGAGTTTCAGCTTTAGCATCAGTCCTTCCAATGAACACCTAGGATTGACTCTCCTTAATCATCTTGAAAACTTCATAACTTGCTGAAAGAATGCAGAAATTAAATATGATACTTTGTTCCACATTTTCTGGCTTCATTCATTTCCTGAACAAATTAAAAAAAAATCTACTGTGTTTCAGGCGCTATGCCTCAGCAATGGGCAACAGAGATAAATTCCTGCCATTAAGAACTTCTTGTTGAAAAAAAATAGTAACAAAAGGAAATTGTTATGAATTGTGATTATTTCTAGGATGGAAAGAAACAAAGGGCAAGAAAGAATAAAGAGGCAGAGGGTGGCTTAGATAGAGTGGATTTAGTTATAGGCAGAGCTCATCCTTGCAAGTTCAATCATTAATTAAAATTGCCCATGATGTTTGAATGGAGACAAAACCAGTAGCTAGGAAACTTGATATATGGTGGGATAACTTTTAGTTTCCCTATAACTTACATGTTTTTGCTAGATTTATTACATATTGTAATAAATTGTTATGCATTCATTTCTTTAGTCAATGCATTTCCTTTATTTATTGATTGATATTTATGTATTTATATATGTATGTATTAGGTTGTGTGGGGTCTTAGTTGCGGCATGCAGGATCTTTAATCTTCATTGCAACATGCGAACACTTTAGTTGCAGCATGTGGGATCTAGTTCCCTGATCAGGGATTGAACCCAGGCCCTCTGCATTGACAGCACAAAGTCCTAGTCACTGGACCACCAGGGACATCCTCTAGTCAACGCATTTCTAATGTCAGAAAATCTGAAAGAGGCGAAGTATATATGGATGACTCTCCGGGAGTTGGTGATAGACAGGAGGCCTGGCGTGCTGTGACTAATGGGGTCGCGAAGAGTCAGACACGACTGAGCGAATGAACTGACCTGAACTGAACTGAAGACATTCTTGCTGCCCCAAGGGACAACCTGCCTTGTTCATAAATAAGTGATTAAAATAGAGTGTGATAAGCTGGGGGAAGATCATGAAAACACAGAGTAGGGGGTGAGCACCTCAAGATACGGAAGTTGGGGAAGTTCAGGCAGAGTGGATGTGAGCATCTTCCGAAGCTCAAAGCAATGAAAAGCATGGCTCATGTTTTCAGGGCAGCAGGACTGAAGTGTGCTAAGGACAGAGAGTGGTTATTGCCCTGAGGTTCTGAAACAACCAGAGCATTTCCAGCATACATTGGAAACACAGGCCTGATAGCTTCACCTTTTGCTTTGAAGCTGTCTTTAAACCTTAGCTTAATTATTATTCCCATTTTAAAGGTAACCTAACCAAACAGGTCAAGTGACTTGTTCAGGTCATGGTTGGTAAGAAGCAGAGCCATATTAGAATGACTGTGAACATAAAGCAGATTTTATTGGTATTGGTTAGAATTTATGAAAAGTCAAGAGTTTAGCGTTTTAAAAGAAAATCTATTTCCCTGATAGCTCAGAGGTCAAGAATCTTCCTGCAGTGCAGGAGATGCTAGTTTGATCCCTGGGATAGGAAGATCCCTTGGAAGAGGATATGGCAACTCACTCCAGTATCCTTGCCTGGAAAATTCCATAGACAGAGGAGCCTGGCAATCTACAGTCCACAGGGTCACAAAGAGTAGGACACAGCCAAGCACACACACATTCCACAAAGTACACAGTCTTAATCTCCTTAATCTGCAAAATTTCTGCTTTATCCCCAGAAAGATATATAAAATCCTACAAGAATTTAATGGTGGCTCTGGACCTCTCCATACCGTCTAATGAAATGATAATTTGGGTGGTGGTGTTGGGAAAGCAATTCATTTAATTCTCAGCTAAAACATGACAGGTAGAATTTAAGCGTGAAAAAGAGTGAGACTTAAAAACAAAGGAAAACAAGTCAGTTTAATTAATGTTTTGTTTGGCCTGAGTGTGAACAGTTTTCTTGCTTAAGCTCTTGTTGGATAAAGTAAAAAGATATTTTTCCTTACAATGTCCAAAGACGTGTTCAGTGAATTGTTCTTGGTAGGTATTTAAGAGGATAATTACAGAAAAGGATGGGTTTAAAAGTGACTTATGCACTGTCTCCACTAATTATTTTTAATAAGGAGTGACTCATGATGCAGAGTGCTATTTTTTTCTCTTCCCTTTGCGTGTCCAAAGCAGAAGCAATGTTATGTGTGTGCTGAGGCATATCAAAGCTTGGCTGAACCTTTCTTAGCAGGTCTGGTGGTTTGAAGTTAGTTCAAAGGAAACCTCCAATCCCAAAGACTTTAAAATTTCTTCCTGCAAAATAAATTAAACACAAAAAGCCAATATGAACCCCTCTATGCCTCTGTATGTGAGGGATATAACCAAGTTGTTTCTCTCCAAAATGTTCTTGGGAAATGTGTCTTTTCTTGTGCATAGCATACACATATGTGTCAGTAAAAATGTGATTCAATCTTGAAAATATGATCAAGAGTCTGGGGGCTGCTCTTGAAGGTGAGTTCTGCCAACTTCCCTGTGGCTGGCCTTGACAGGGCCCTGGAATGCGAGTACATGAATGTGATGTGATAATTTATCCTTCACACTGAGGTTGTCTGCAGCACACGTGTAAGCATGTCACTCTCTCTCTCCAGTGTGGATAAAGAAAAACATCCTTCATTTGCCCCATAAATCCCGTGGGATCTGGATCCTTCCTTCCTTTCCAGCATCTGGTACCATCTTCCTTCTTGTATTTCTGCAGTTCCTCTTACCACAAAGACTTTGCCCAGCTGTTGCCTTCCTCATGGAACGTACTTTCTTACACTTTTGCATCAGATAATTCCTATTACCTTTTAGGTCTCAGCTCTCGTTCCTGCTTTAGGCAAACCTTCTCTGACGTCCTTGCATAGCTTAAACCTATTACATGCTTCCATACTACTCTACATACTACTCACGCACCTCTGCATACTATTATGCTGTGATATAATAAGAAAGATATAATTGGTCTTTATCCCTAGGTCCTGATACACAACTCTTCCTCCTAAAGCCCTTGGAATTTCTGTGTGATAGAGCTTGTTATTCATAGCAAACCTCTTTCACCCATACCTGAGGAGGTGGGGAGGCTAGTTTCCAGAAGGACCAACTGTGTGATTAGAGGTTGGCAACTTTCATCCCCACCCCTGATCTCTGTGGAGGAGAGATGATTTGAGGTAGTGTTCACTCAATGATGACCGATGATTTAATTTATCCTGTGTAGATTCACCTTTCTGAGATGGGCACCCATGAACATAGTCCGCAGAGAGTGATCGATGAAACCAGAAAGACATCCTCTTAATCTCCACCATGAACTATAAATTTCAAGGGAACTTGCCACCTGACTCTGTGTCCTGACCCAGAATATTATTTCCCTAAAGGCAAAAGGAGTAGAGGGCAGCAAAGGATGAGATGGTTGGATGACATCACCAACTCAATGGACATGAACTTGAGCAAACTCTGGGAGATTGTGGAGGACAGGGAAGCCTGGTGCGCTGCAGTCCAAGGGGTCACAAAGAATTGGGCATGACTTAGCAACTGAACAACAACAGAGGCATTACATGGGAAGGCAAATAAGAGTTTATTTGGTCAACCTGGAATCAGCACTAGGGTGGTGAGTACTAAATGACCTGTGTCTGCGTTGTGCCCTTCCACTTAAGAGAAATCTTGCTCTAGGGCTCCCTTGGGTAGTGTCTACATCTGCCTCAGTGGCTCCCCTTATCCACCCTTCTGTGGTTGATCAATCCCACTGCTGACTAACAGGTTTTGGATGTGTCAATAAATGGATGGCAAGTGTGTGCTCTCCTTGCCATCCACCTCCTCCTGTGTGCATGGCAGACATTACTAGTTGATCATGGCTCTCTTTTCCAGTGGGCTCGAATGAGGCCTCGAGAATCTTCTACACAGCACTCCAGGGACCACAGCCAGTTGACTGGAATGGGCATGTCGCATATACGTGATTTTTTTCCCTAGGTCACAAATCAAGTTTGGTCAGAATACATCTTTTCTATCACTTGCATACTTCATTTTCAGAGGGTAATTTCAAATTCTTGGTGGAGAGTGTAGCCTCATGACTGCCTTTCCTGTACCACTTACAAGACATATTTAGATTTTTACTAGGACCTTCAGTGTCCTCATTCACTCCTTCCTTCCACAAATAGCTATTGGGAGTTATTTAGTGCCAGCCTCTGGGCCCCTCCAGGAACTGTTCTCATGCGATGTTAAAATTAGCTGGCTTAAAACCTGCAAATGGTTCTAAAGTAGATGCCTGGAAGCGTCAAGGCTGGATTCCAATCTTCCCCTAGGGACATGCACCTGATTCCCTGTAGGTATAGCTTATCCTTTGGGATACCGGTGCCCAAACCAAGACAGCTTGATTCCTTTTAGATTATAGTTTTGATTTTCTCCTTGGATTTGTGTTCCTGTGGGCCCGTGCTTCTTTACAAATTCAAGCAAAGGTGCCTGAGCTTGTTGCTTGGAATACCCTGCTTTTAACAAAGGGATGGTCATGTGTCCTTTTGTCTTCCAAAGTTAACTGTGGCAGGAAAGGTATTTAAATATTCTCCCCACACCCCAGGAAATGCCTGTTATGCTGTAATAAGAAAGGAGGCAATGATTCCACTCCAGAAGTAAAAATGCAGTGGGACAAATGAAAAGAATTGCCTGAGGAGGACGCAGATAACCTCGGAGGAGGAAGAGAGCTAGGTGGAAGAGAAGGGGCCTGAGTGCCTCATGACATCTGGGCGAGCGTGTGACTCTGCGCCCCTGCTGCGTCCGCCTGCTCTGAGAGTGTACCACACCTTTACAAGGGAATGAGTCAGGAACATTTCTGCACAGCCATCTGCTCCTGCCTTTTTCTGGGAGCTCCCACCATGGGGCTGCTGCTTCCTGCATGAGCTCTCATTCTGAGGGGAGGCTTCTGTGCCCTGTGGTGCCTTTCTGGCTACAGGTGACACAGGGCTCGGACACTTGCAGCTGGGGGGCATGTCTGCAGCTTCACTGTTTTCCTCCCTTCACTTCCTCCTAGAAAAGCTATCTCCTTGAAAGTGTGGGTATTTAGAAGTGTCAAGGAAGAAAGTAAAAGGGAGAGGAGGGAGGAGCGAAAGGACAGAAGAGGAGGCCTTAGAGCTTCACGTGGAGGGTGTGGATCACCGGTCAGACCTGGGTTCACATTCTGACTTGGCCAGTTTAAACTATGGGTTGCTCAACAAGCCTCAGTGCCTTCCTCTTTCAGATGGAGGTAATTATTCTCGTGGTCATGTAGGGTTGTTATAAATGAGTCAAGGTAAATTGAACCCTTGGGAAAGAACCAGGGTAAGCATGATGATGACAACCATGGTGCTCACGCTGAAGTTTTTGGAAGAGAACCAGGGTAAGGGGACAATGACAACCATGGTGCTGATGCTGAAGCTTTTGCTGTTGACGATGGTGATGCTGGCAGTTGTCTCTCTGGGCTTCAGCTCTGTCATCTGAGTGACTTGAATCAGGTGGCCTATGACACCTCTTCTGACAGTCTGTGTTTTCATGATTAAGAGAAAAGAGAAAAAATAGGCTTAATAATGAAATATAAGCACGACTGACATGCGTAGATCTCATCAAGTTTGCAAATAATTTTTATATAAATTTTCATCAGAACCTCTTAGCATATCTGAATAGGGATAGCTATCCTAATTTACAGATGAAGAAACTGAAGTTCCGAAAGTCAGATGATCCATTCAAGGCTATAAGGTTAGCAAGTGGTAGAACTGAGACTCATCTTTCCAACAGAACGCTGCTCTGCATTTAGTGCTCCCTCAACTGCATTCCTTGGTGGCTCAGATGGTAAAGACCTTGCCTACAATGCGGGAGACCCAGGTTCGATCCCTGGATCAAGAAGATCCCTTGGAGAAGAGCATGGCAATTCACTCCAGTGTTCTTGTCTGGAGAATCCCGTGGACAGAGGAGCCTGGCAGGTTACAGTCCATGGGGTGGCAAAGAGTTGGATATGACTGAAGTGACTTAGCATGAAAACTGCAGTCCCGGTGGCTCAGTGGTAAAGAGAATCTGCCTACCGATGAAGTAGATGCAGGAGACTCCAGTTGGATCCTTGGGTTGGAAAGATCCTCTGGAGGAGGAAATGCCTACCCACTCCAGTATTCTTGCCTGGAAAACCCCATGGACAGAGGAGCCTGGTGGGCTACAGTCCCTGGGATCACAAAGAGTCAGACACGACTGAGCATGCACACAGATCACATTCTCATTTGTATCACTCTGTCTCTACTCTTGCCTTTTCCTCTGCCCAGAATGCTATCCCATCAAAGTGTCTCCTTCTTGGTTCTGTCAGCCCCTTTTCCGTCCTTCTAGAGCCTGTACAGTGAACAAGCCTCTTTCACACCATTTATCCCCATATGATTGTTTCCTGCCTGCACTGGGAAGCCCTTTAAGACAGAAGCTAGTTTTTATTGTCTTTTTATTCCTAGATACTATCACAGCATCTGACACATGGTAGATTCTCAATCAGTTTTCAACCAATGAATAAGTATAAGTGATTCCACTAGCCTGGCTGGGGAGAGAGACATATTTGAGGCAGTATAAGCATATTGGAAAATCAATCAATTTTACAATAGCCTACATCAATCATCATTTATTTAAAAAAATAAAATCAAAGTCTTCAGAATTTGTATTAACACTTATTGAAACCAATTAAAAATTACAACATGCTTTCTTGGAAACTTCAATTGATCGGCATTTTCAAGGTGGCCTTCTGAGCCAAAATTACATTTAAAGGGCTCCATTTGATAACTATCATTCAATTCCAGGTATACTGCAAACAAATCAACATAAAGTGATGTGTTGTGAGTGATGCTTTCACTAGAGACCTTAGTTCCTTCGGGCCTGCTTTTATTTCTTTCTCATCCTAGGCTCATGGGTCATTTATTTTATCCCCCAAAGGTTCAATCTGATGGCTGTTTTAGATGACTTTGATAGGATTTTAAATGTCATGGCTCTGTGTAGGAGGAGGTGATTCAAGGTTAATGAGAGCCCAGACTGCACTGGATGTAAATCTAGCCTTTTGGATTGACAGCCATGGGTGACAGAGACCGAAGATTATGGTGCACAGTAGATGCGGTCTGACCTTTACCTGGGGGAGAGGATGAGTTGGCTTGTTCTGAGCCAGGTGGAGCGCTGCTGGCGTGACAGTTTCAGGAAGATCAGTTTGAGAGCTGTAAGGGACCTTGAGGTGGTCTCTTTTATAAGTGTGTGTGTGTGTGTGTGTATGTTTGTGCATATATATATGTGTGTATGGTGGTGGTGATTTAGTCGCTAAGTCATGTCCAACTCTTGAGACTGCATGGGCTGTAACCCGCCAGGCTCCTCTGTCCATGGAATTCTCCAGGCAAGAATGCTAGAGTGGGTTGCCATTTCCTTCTCTAGGGCATCTTCCTGACTCCGGGTTGGAACCCACATCTCCTGTATCACAGGTGGATTCTTTACTGCTGAGCCACCAGGGATTCCCATATGTGTATGTGTGTGTGTGTGTGTATACAGTATATATACCTATATATGTACTTGTTTATATACATGTATGTGTACATGTGTGTGTACCCATTCCTATCCCCTTCTATGCTTAAGGCATCAGATTTGCAGACATACATCTGCTATGTTTGTCTTCCCCCCAAATTCATACGTTGAAGCCGCCCTAAACTCTCAATGTGATGGTATTTGGGGGTGGAGCCTTTGGGAGGGGATTGCATTTAGATGGGGTCGTGAAGTGGGGCCCCCATGAAGGAATAATTACCCTTGTAAAAAGAGACACCAGAGAGCTTGCCCTCTCCCTCTCTCTTAGTCATAAAAAAACACAATGAGCAGGAGGCCTTCTGCAAACCCAGAAGCAGCCTCTCACTAGACACTGAGTTGGAGTCAGACACTCTCACCAGACACTTGATCTTGGACTTCCCAGACTACAGAACTGTGAAGAATACATGTATGTTGTGTAAACCACCCTGTCTATGGTATTTTGCTGTAGCAGCCTATGGGGCTGATGCAATACTCAAAGAAGTTTGTGAAGCCGATGAAAGTCTGTGCAAGGGACTTCCCTGAGGGTCCAGTGGTTAAGACCCTGTGCTTCTATGCAGGGGATGTTGGGTTTGATCTCTGGGCTGGGAACTAAGAGCCCCCATGCCATGTGGCATACCCACCCTCACCCCTGCTAATAATTTTTAGAAAAATTAGAAAAAGAAAGTGTGTGCAAAAGGTCAGTGTGCACATGCATAACTTCTACCTAGCTCTTTCTCAAAAGAGCTTCCTCACTGGTCGTTTGTTTCGTTCCCACTACTCATTTTCTGTTGAGTAGAAGGAAGGAATTCTCATTCTACTTTCTAGCAGGATAGAGGATGGGAAGACCCGGCCAGCCTTCATGTTCTCAGCAGTCTGGTTCACCCCTCCCCTGGAGCACCTTCTCTGCTTGAGGAGTCTGATTGCTCCTCTAGAGTCTCCAGGGCCTCTCTCTCATTGGAATCCGCCTGTTGCAGAGGCAGAACTGGCTTCATAGGTGTGTAACTTAATGTAGTTACACAGGCCCTGATGCTCAGAAGGGCCCTGTGCTTGGGTTAATGTTCTGCCTTTGCCATTTTGAAATTAACAATTAAATAATCATTTATGTATGGATGTGAGAGTTGGACTGTGAAGAAAGCTGATCGCTGAAGAATTGATGCTTTTGAACTGTGGTGCTGGAGAAGACTCTTGAGAGTCGCTTGGACTGCAAGGAGATCCAATCAGTCCATTCTAAAGGAGATCGATCCTGGGTGTTCATTGGAAGGATTGATGCTAAAGCTGAAACTGCAATACTTTGGCCACCTCATGCGACGAGTTGCTTTGCTGGAAGACCCTGATTCTGGGAGGGATTGGGGGCGGGAGGAGAAGGGGACGACAGAGAATGAGATGGCTGGATGGCATCACCGACTCGATGGACATGAGTTTGAGTGAACTCCGGGAGTTGGTGATGGACAGGGAGGCCTGGCGTGCTGTTATTCATGGGGTCGCAAAGTGTCGGATACGACTGAGCGACTGAACTGAACTGAACTGAATCATTTATGTATTTATTTATGGCTGCACTGGGTCTTCAATGCTGAGAGCTGACTTTCTCTAGTTGTGGGGAGCAGGGGGTAGAGCCATGAGGCTGTGACCATCTTGTTAATCTTCTAGAATCATCTTGATTAGTCTCTGAACTCCAGAGGAGTGTGATCACTTGTTCTTTCACATCATTCCTGATCTCTGGAAGCTTATGGGATAGTGAAGCAACCAAAACGTTAGATGGCCAATGACTATGCAGAGTGTGCTGGGGAGTAGAGGGAGGGTCTTATTCAGTGTGGCTGCTGTAAGAAATTACCGCAGACTCAGTGGCTTAAACAACGATTCATTTTTCACAGTTCTAGAGTCTGGAAATCTCATTAGGCACCAGCATGGTTAGGTTCTGGTGAGGACCCTCTTCTAGGTTTATGAATAGCTGTCTTCTTGCTGTATCCCCACAGCTTGCTGTCTCCTAGTGAGCACTCTGGCCTCTAAGGGCGCTAATCTCATTCGTGAAGGCACCTCATGATTTAATCATCTTCCAAAGGCCATACCTACCACCATCACATTAGGATCAAAGTTTCAGCACAGGAAGTTTGGAGGGATGCAAACATTTAGTCCATTGCAGGAGGGGGAGGGTACTTTGGTCTGACTAAGGAGCCAACTGTGACAACTTCATGGAGAGGGTTAGCTGAGAACTCCCTGAAGTAAGAGTAGTTTTCATAGTAGACAAAGGTGTGTGTGTGTGTGTGAGAGAGAGACAGAGAGAGATTAATCTTTTAAGAAAAGAAAAATAAATGTAAATATATTGTGTGAAGATATAACCTGTTCTCATGGTGGTGATAGTTTCAATTTTGGACTCATTGGCCCTATAAATGAAAATCTTAATTTAAATCCTCCTTTCAGCAAAGGCTCCCCTGCTCCTCCTTTCTCCTCAGCATGCGTTTATTCTTTAAAAATCATCCTCATGTGTGAATTCATACTTGGTTTAACAAAATTCCTCCCTGGGAGTTTGTCATTGGTATATAGTTTTCTAGATGGCCATGATGGGATAAAGATTTGAAAAGCTCTATGTAGCTTTTGAAGGCTCTGTCTAAGTGTAGGTGCCACAGGGAGAAGTGAGAAGGAGAGTTATATTGGAACAATGGTCAGGGTTTGATGACCTACTCCTGAACCCCTGAAAGCACAGTATGTTTTAGACCAAAAGGAAACATCCTACCTGCAATTTGCGTCAAGAAAAAGGAGAGAGTTTTATCGGAAAGATCTCAGAAAGTCAGGTTTCAGTGTGTACAGTGGCTCAAATGGTGATTGTGTGTGGTCTACCAGGACTACAGTATAAATCCTGTTTCTGATAGTTTACAAATAAATACTCAGCACATAAGTATAGAAATCTTCATATACAGACAAAATGTGAACTCAAACCCTTAATAAACAGGCCAAGATGGAAGTAACAAGATTCCTATCTGTCACCATTAGTCTCTCTTCCTGGAGGTCCAACCACACGTTGAACACTCTACTGTCATTCTAGCTCTTTCCACATTGTGTAGTGATGGTGGGTTTAAAGCCTCTGCCCCTTTTGGGACGTGAACTTTCAGAGGTAACTTTGGATCCCATGTGCCTACACCATACTCATCACCTAAGAGATAAGTGGGGGAGGGAGGGAAAGAGGAAAGGGAAGAAAAAAGGAAGGGAGAAAGGGAGGCATGCTTTCTGTTGAATTGATGCAGGCTTCAAAAAACATGTTTATCCTATTTTAACACAGACCTGTGTTCCCTGAACAGAGCTTCTGCCATCATCCTGAGACTTTTGAGACTGAGGGGATAATTTGGTTCAAAACATTTATGAGAACTTGCCAATTGATGCTTTTGAACTGTGGTGTTGGAGAAGATGCTTGAGAGTCCCCTGGACTGCAAGGAGATCCAACCAGTCCATCCTAAAGGAAATCAGTCCTGAATGTTCATTGGAAAGACTGATGCTGAAGCTGAAACTCCAGTCCTTTGGCCACCTGATTCGAAGAACTGACTCGTTGGAAAAGACCCTGATGCTGGGAAAGATTGAAGGCGGGAGAAGGGGAGGACAGAGGATGGCATCACCGACGCTATGGACATGAGTTTGAGTAAACTCTGGGAGTTGGTGATGGACAGGGAAGCCTGGCGTGCTGCAGTCCATGGGGTCGCAAAGAGTCGGACATTACTGAGTGACTGAACTGAACTGAACTGCCAAGCCTTAGGAGATCCAAGGACTCCAAGGCACTGTTGACTTTGTGCTTCCAAGTCTTGACAATTTCCCTTTTGGCCACTGGGTGGCAGTGTGTCCTACAAAATGTTTGTGGGTCTGGCGTATGTCTCCCCCTCAAGCCTAAGGCTCAGATTGTAGCTCCTCACTTGGATTTCTTTAATGCACATTTTCACATTGAATTGACAGCTCGTGTTATAGCCATGTGTGCATATATGTACTTAATTATACTGTGGAATTAAATTCAAAAGGGTGAGAACGTGGTTACGTGTGTACTCCAAAGCCTGCTTCAGTTTGCAGGTTTTGCCGGGGGGCGGAGGGCGGCCCAGGTAGGGATGATGCAACTGCAGGGGAAGCTGAGGGAAGCCTCAAATCCAACGGCATGTGGCATCCGCTTGGAGCAGAGGCAATGGCAGCCTTTGCATCCTGGGCCACTGATAGCCACAGCCCTGAGGTCCCTTCCCTTCACCACCTGCTGCCCCAGGTTCAGATGCTCTGCCTGTATTCTTCCTCCTGCTCCCAGCTGGGTTGCCTCATGTGAGCTGGCCTTCAGGGGGCCAGAACCCTACCCAGACCTTCTTCTTCCCATCTTCCAGCATTACCTAGGTATCCCTACCCACACACAGAGCACTGCAGATTTTACTCTGTGCAATATCAGGGACTTTAAATGACATTTACTGTATTGTCTAGGGATGTCTATAATGGTGAAGTTTCAGGAACTGGAAAGGGCGATGGCAATGCTCACTGTAATGGAAAGGCCTCAAGGTTATCTCCATAGGATCCTATATCTCCATAGCAAGTGGGTGTTCCACTGATATTGAATACCTCCAAGGATGGGGAACTCACTACTTTATAAGCAGATCCTTTCCTTCCTGATAGCTTTACTTATTAAAAGCTTCTCATTTTCTTTGACCTGAAATAAAATCTGGCCTCCTGTAAGCTGCAACCAGTGGCTCTCATTTTCCTCCTGGGTGTATCTAAGCAAGACTTGTGGATTTTTTAAACTGCACATTTTGAGCTGGTGGATATAAGACAGGGTCAGAGATTCTGGATCTCTAAGAAGCTCCTGGGTGATGCCAACCCTGCTGGTTCAAGGGCCATCCTGTGAATAGAAAGGGAGTAGAGGAAGAACCTCGGGCTTTGACATTATCCCTGTGTTCAAAATCTGGCATTATTCTCTAGCTCTGAAGCCGTAGAAAAGTGATTCAAGTTCCAGCATGGAAAATGGGGTAATAAAGCCAGAAATGAATAATACCTACTTCATTTATTGTGAGACTTAAATGAAACTATGAGTTTGTATCAGCTAGGAATGCTTTCAGTTGCAAGCAAAATAAACCTAATATTGGCTTAAACTATTGGAATTAACTTTCTTGCATAGCAAGAAATCTGGTGGTAAGTGGCTGCTGGCATTTGTTTAGTTGTTTAATGATGCAATCAAGGATCCAAACTCTGTGTATCTTCTTCACTTCCACCCTCAGCAAATTGACTTTTCATTCTCATGCTTACTGTGTGATCACATGATGGCTGCCACAAATCCAAGCATTATAATATGTGCCCTCAAGGAAAGATTGAAGGGGCAGTTTTGGTAATGGCCAAGTTTGACTCTTTCATTAGGAAAGTAAAACACTGTCTGGAAGCCCCTGAGCAGATTTTTCTTGTGACTCATCGGTCAGAGCTTGGTCATGGGGCCACTCTTAGTTTTAGGGGACCCTGACATTACAAGTTACTGTCAAAAAGGAATAGGATCATTATGGTTCATTATCTTGGGCTGGGTACACTGCTACTCTGAACAAAATTGCAGTTTTGTTGGTCAGTGTCTTTGTCTAGTATGGGCTGCCATAAAAAGTACCATAGATTTGGTGGTTTAGCATGAAATATTTATTTCTTACAGTTCTAGGGGCTGAGATCAAGGAAACAAGAGATCTAATGACTGATGAGGGCCCACTTCTGGGTTCATAGATGGCTGTCTTTTTTTGTTTTAACTTTTTTTCATATTGGGGTACAGCCGATTAACAAACAATGTTGTGATAGTTTCAGGTGGACAACAAAACTGCCCATACATATACATGTATCCATTCTCCCCCAAACTCGCCTCCCATCCAGACTGCCACTGTAACGTTGAGCAGAGTTCCGTGCGCTATTCTGTAGGTCCTTGCTGGCTGTGCATTTTAGATAATATACATGTGTGCACATGTCCACCCCAAACCTCCTAACTAGATGGCTGTCTTCTTCCTTTGTCCTCAGATGGTGGAAAGAAGGCAAGAGGACTCTCTGGGTTCCCTTTTAGGACTAAAGTTATCATTTTCCCCTTCATTTTAAAGTTGTCAACATTTTAGATCTATTTTTCATTAGAGTTCTCATGCCTCTTATTTTCCCTTCTGTTCATATTTTTATATGACAATTTTAAGCTCATTCAGTAACCAACTTTAACATTACTTTGACTATGGATAGATTACTGAGCCAATTAGGGTACTAGGATCCTGTTATGAAAATTTCAAGCAAATGATTAGAGAAAAGAAATACCGTGAATACCCAGATACCTATAATCTCACATAGTTATAACCTAACATTTTGTCATATTTTCTTCAGGCATAAAACAAAGCATTACTATATTACTGAAAACCCTTTAGTAACTTTCTAAGAAATAATGCATAGGAGACACATGCTCTGAACCTTGTTGATGGGAAGCTGTCAATATTCCATCCTGTCTTTTGATTCATCATTTGTTTAGTATAGAATACTAGGCTTCACATAATATCTATTCATGATTTTTAAGGACTTGCTCCACTATTTTTTATTCCCAATGTCTAGAAGTGCAAAGCCTGTCCTTTGTTGAAAACTGTCCTTCACTTCTCAAAGGCTCTCTAGGTCTCCTCTTTATTCCTGGCTTTCTGGAATTCTACACCACTGCAGTGTGGCACTGGGCACTCAGAAAGGTCCTTCAGGCAGACTTCTGTCCTGTAGCCCTGAGAAATGTTCTTGTTTCAATGTCTGATAGTTCCCTTTCCTTAGTTTGCTGAATTCTTGGGGTACCTGTTGGTTGCATGGCCGACTTTCTGAATGAATCCCCTTTCCATTCTCATAATTTTTTTGGCCCAGTTTTCCTTTATTTTTTGTTTTCCTTTCTATGAGGCTTCTGAGTTTGATTGTCCAAACTCTTTATTATGTTTTTAAGTTTGCTTGCATAGTTTTAATATCTAAGAACTCATTCTTGTCCTTTAATAAATTCCCTTTCATAGTATCATGTTTTATGTATAAAATATCACTCTGAGGATACTAATTTTTGAGATTTTCTTCTGTTTCCTGGATTTTCTGTTGTCTCTAGTTTCCTTTTTTCTGTTTTGCTTTGAGTTTGCTTTAATTTGTCTTATGGTGGCATCTTTGCTTTTGTGTATAGGGATCATTTGTCTTTTTCCACATTAGAGAAGCAGATGCAAAAAAGATCAGTTGGAAACTCTGAGTGCCTGGGCTGGGCTTGTTGATGTGGAAGACTTTATGTAGGATGATTGGAGCATAGGATAACCTTTTGATGGAATATCTTCAAAATCAAAATATGTAAGCCTTTATTCTAGGACCATTTCCAACTTGGTCTCGATAGGATCTAATAGTAGGTCTTTGTAACATCAGGTTTCTGCAACATTAACTTATTCATATTTCTCAAGATACCAGACTTCCTTTTGCCTCAGTTTCCTTGTCTGTAATCAGATGGAATAGGGGTAGGTGACCTCAAAGAATTCTTTCCACTCTATAGCTTTATAATTCAGGACAGAGTTTAGTTAAGAGATGGAAGCATATTAGAAGGAATCAACTATGCTAAAATATAAAAATCCTTTGAAGCTGTCAGGAGATAGGCTCCTAAAAATCTAATAAAAGTTTTGACTCACTGGGGACATGACTCAATGGGAGATAATTAGAAATAAACTTAGGAAGAAGGATTCAGGAAGGGCTAATATTTAGTGGCAATGCCTTAATTAATTTTGCCTGTGCCCTTGAGATGTTAAAGTCACCAGATTTTGCAGACTACCTTTTGGAGCTGAATTGCACACATAAGCTGGACGTTGCTGATTGAATGGGGCCTTATAGATCCAAATAGAAGGACAGAGCATTAGATTTTAATTTATAATAACCCATCCAAGGCCCTGAGTCTTAGGCTGACAGATCCCTACACAAAGGTCAACATCTTGGAGGATTTCTAAAATTAGATTCTTGTTTACTCCTAAAATGAAGCTGTGTTCCTCTCCCTGATATTATATGAGGTTAAGGGACTCTCAAAAGGTGGTAGGGAAAGCATTACTTGGAGATTTCACACTTCTGCACAGAAATTTTTATTAGGGTCTGATGTGTATGTGTATATTAAAATTAAGATACTGAGTCTTAGTTTAAACTCTCTTTGCTTGCTTAGACTGTAAATTCCTGCAAAATTGGTTCCTCTGTCCCCACATTTTTATGTATCTCTCATGCAGTGTGTGCAGTTGGTGTTTATTACACATTTGAGTAAACGAATCTATTGACATGAAAACACGCCCTAGAAAACTGCTTCCTTTTCATCCACCTCTAACTCAGGTTGAGAATCTGTAGGTCATCATCCAAGTTCAGCATGTTCTAAGCAGGTTAAGGCTCAGAACTGGGGCTTGTTTAAAAGTTAAAGGTACATTTAACTCCATTTGATGGAATTCCAATGTCACAAAATAACTTGAGGAGTAACAGCTCAGCCAATACTCCTTACTTCAGCAGCGTGACTTGTCTTGCAGTCACCTCAATATTACATTGCTGAGCAGAAATATAGCTAACCTGTCATAACGGTATATTTACCCAGCGCGCAGGGAAGAATGATGACAGGAGAGACATTTAGGGGAGATTTCCTGGATTTACGATATTGACTTTTGGTCTTTGTATGAAGAAGAAATTAACATCCCTCCTCTTGGAAATATGTTCTCTGTAATGAGCCTGGTTAACTTCATAAAATACTGCTTACCAAGTTAGTGTTAGCCAAGAGGGGGACTGGGTTGGATTCAGAAGAGTGCAGGCAATCACACCCTGAAATGGGGCTCTGCAGACTGCAGATAAAGAAGGAGGAGATTTAGGCTGTCTTTGGTTTTGGCAAAGCTGATGAAAGGCAAGCTTTAGTTGGGGAAAACTTGTTTAAGGAAGGATGGAGGGGAAAGAGGATTTCCATAGTAGCACAGATTTGTGGGCTAATTTTGATGTTTTTATTCTGAAGAAAGCCATTCATTTCATTCATTCAACAAACATTTACCAAAGTGTAGACTCATTACTGGCTTTCCTGGTGGCTCAGATGATAAAGAATCTGTCTGCAATGATGGAGACCTGGGATTGATCCTTGGATCGGGAAGATTCCCTGGAGAAGGAAATGGCAACCTTCTCCAGAATTCTTGCCTGAAGAATTCCACGGAGAGAGAAGCCTGGTGAGCTATAGTCCATGAGGTCACAAAGAGTTGGACACGACTGAGTGACTCACACTTCCAGACTCATTGCTAAGGATGTAAGGAATTTCTTTAGGGAGCTCAGATATAAGAAGAGAAAAAAGCCCAAACCAGTCTCATAGCAATTGAAAATGGAGACTTTAACTTCTGGGGAAATTCATAATTTCCCTTGGGCATTATAAAATGGGGAATTTTGTTTTGGCAAAGCCTAATGTCTGTGTGTCATCTTTAGTTTTCTAGCACCTAGCACAGCATCTGACCTGAACTTTGTAATCAGTCTTCCTAAAAGAATGCCTTTCATCTTTGCTCTCTTTCTCAGGGATCTGAAGTGACTTCCTGCTGAACTCAAGATCAAATGCCTATGTCTGAATTTTAAGGTTTCTCATAATCTAGCTTATCTTCCATATATATATATATATTCCATAAAGGAATAGGCCCCCAGAAGTCTTCTTTACTTCTGAGATTGCTCTCAGGCAGCCGGTGCTCTGACTGAATCTTTGGCTTGTTAAAATATTGGTGGATAGCTGCTGCCCCGAAGGGTACCCCTACAGGCCAGCCCCAGATCACCTATGGGAACTGCCCACTCTTCCACAACCCAGGAGCAAAACGGTTGACACAGGCAGGGAGTGCCAGCCTCGAACCATCGGCTTGGTGTGGTCTGAGCCCAGTTGCACAGCTGGTGAGATGCTTTTCATCCACCCTGCACAGCCCCGTGGGACCTACTCTGTATTCTTTCCACCCCTGTGTTTGCTCTTCTTCTTCTTTGCCTCTTCAGATTCTTGCCATTTTTAAAGACATGACACATAATGTGCCCAAGTTCATCTATGCATTTAACAGCTATTTAGTGAGAGACTGCCATGGACATAATGGTGCAAGACAGACATTGCTAATCCCCCATGGAGCTTTGAGTTCAGGGAGGGAAAGAGACATGTATGTAATAATCATCCAGATCAGCACAGATTGTGTGATGGGGCCATGCAGGGGCTGTGTGGTGGGGGGTTGGCATGGTGGAGCCTGTGGGAGCCTGTACCTGGGCACCTGGCTGGGCCTCTGTACCCAGGCTCTGGATCTGACCTGGTTGAAAGGGAAGGGGAAGTCAGGGACATCTTTCCTGCAGTCCTGGCCTTTGGGCTATGGTCTGAAGTATAAGTAGACATTAACTAGGCATATAGGAGGTAAGGGAGTATATCACAGTAAGAGTGGACGTACAAAGGACCCAGGGCAGGGGAAATATGGTGTGTTTGAGGAACCAACGTAGCCGGTGTGGTGGCCTGCAAGTCCCACTTCTTCCATGGGCTCTTCTAGAACTTAGCAGAATTACATTCTTATATCCTCTTGTTGATTCATTAGTGAAAAGATTGATGATTTCAACAAACATGGCTTAGGACCTAGTGTGCACTGTGAAAGTCTCTGGGAATACAAACCCTGCTATAAGCTCAAATACTACTCTTTCGCTTTTTCCTTTCTCTTTTGTAGTGCTCAGCCTACCTTTAAGTGTCATTCACCACTTGTCCTCAATTCCCTGTGTCTTGTCAGAGGCTGTGAGTTACATCCTGAAGGAATCATCTGTCCTCTTTATTAGAATATCCTCAGTCCTGGAATAGAGTCTGGCATATAGTAGATGCTCAATGTATACTTGTTGTGTCAATGCTTATGCTGAATTAAATCCTGATGAGATGTGGTTGTGACCTTGTTGTGTATTGGTTTGCTATCATTTAAGTGAAGTTGTTTTGAACTAAGGGTGAATTTGTTTACTTTGAGGATAATGTCATTGACATCAGCTATAATTCGGCTATTGAGAGGTGTTGCTTGATTTGAGCCAGAATCGAGCAGCTGATGGACAGAAGGTTGCAGGATAGAATCCATTATGATAAAACGAAGTCCTATGAAATTTCCAGAAAGAAAGTACTTCAAGAGAATACTTGAAGAGATAATGATAATAATAATAGCAACAATAATAAAGCAGCTTAACTGAATTTTCTCAGTGCTTTCCCTGTGAATTCCTAACTTTACAATAGAGTTCAAAGGCATTTAGCCTACCAGGTAAGCACCATATATATTTGATGTTTTGACATTTGAGAAAAACAGAGCAGCTGGACCAAAACTCTGGCCACTTCTGGTCTCAGCTTACTGGGTCACTGCCTGAACTGTCACATACAGAGGTGATATGAAAAGCTGGTGATTTATTATTACCTCTCTTTATGGCTTATTGCCTCCATTAAAGAAAAATGGGTCCGAGATGGGCCCCTTCAACCCAGGTTCTGAAGAGGCTAGCCTAAACCCCAGGGGAGGGCCAGGGGTCATTCTATACCCCTGTGAGCCCAATGCAGGAAGTTCTTAGAGGAAAAACTCGTTAACCATGGAATGGAATTCTATTTGGCTCTTTCCAGGTCTGTAATAACCTCTCCAGTGACCTCACTCAGACTTACAAGTCCACTGGTTGTGTGCTGGCTGGCTTGGCCTTCTCTTCTGTGTTTTAGACAAGGACTTCGAGGAAGACAAGAGCGCGCGGTTTAAGAGAAGAAATGAGCCCCAAGGAGGCTCTGCCAATTACCGCACCTGTCAGTGTTCAACAACAGATCAAATTAATTCAGAAACCCAAACAGTCTGCAGAAAACTGAACACAATTATCTAAGAAATTAAGTTATACCGTTGCCATGACCTTTAATCAATCATCCAACCGTTAATGTTAATTTTGTGATCTAAAAATCATAGTTCTATTTGCATTTTAATGGCTGCTAAATGAGTGTCATCAGGAAGAAATAATGGCAGGGTGGCCTTTTGCTACAAATTCTTGCTTCCTAATGGTGATGCAGAAAGCGAGGAAAACGGTGTTTGGAAAAGGTTTTGTTTCGCCTTCTAACAGATGTATGGAGCTGCCCTTCTCAAATGAAAAAACAAGCAATTCCCCACAAATACCACCACCTGTTGTTATAAATAAATCCAAGCTGTAAAATGGAACACACTCTTAATGGCAAAATCATTACAGGCATCCTACCCCCCTCTTGCCAACCCTTCATTATAGCCTCTTAACAACTTGTTTCTCAGTCATGTACCTTTTTAAGCTTTCGACCGGCCATCAGGCCCCATCTCTAACCAAGAGAGATGGCCTGTGGATTTGTGGCTAAAAATAAAAAGTTACCAACCTCAGGGAGAATGATCACACATCCCTTTGCACAGTTTAAGCGACTAGAAACTGGCTACGTGCCACTCCATATTTAGGGTTCTCTTAAAATCTTAATCCAGACATCCAGTGGCGTATTTCACAGCTAATGAACCTAACCTTCAAGTAGGAGCATAAAATCCTAATTAAATCAGGACAACGTGAGGTTATTGGCAGGCTGTTTATAATTCGGCAGAGTCTTGTTTCTATGAGTAGTTATGGGAAAATTATAAAGCATTAGAACCAGAATGTTGTATCCTTTAATTACTGTCTCCAAACTCCTTTAGTCTACAGACTGTGTCACTCCGTCTATAAATATTGATTGTTTAGCAGGCTCAGGATATTATACTTACTAAAATATTGTGTTTCTCAACTGAAACTCAGCTTCTTGCCTCCAGTCTCTTGGGAGAAGTTTCATATGAATTATTTCTTCTGATGAAAGAGGTCTTGAGCTTATAAATTTTGGGCAAAAGCTTTGAAAACAAAAAGGTTCAGAGATTTTCTGCGTACAGGAAATTCAAATAGGGAAAGGAAGAGAAAATATTAGAGATGAATGCTAACTTATTTTTTTCTTCCAAGGAAAGGTTGGAGGGAGGGGGAATGTTCCTGCAAAGATTGCAAAACTCCATATCATAAAAGATTTATTAGCAATGACAGAGGGAGATTGCTGAGTGGAACCCTGATAAATGCCTTGCCTTTTTTCACTGCTTTAAAATTATGGGTTCTGTCCATAAAGTACTGATTAATTCATATTCATTCAATGACATACCCTCTTTTTCTCCCCCAAGCAAAGATTGTAAGCATTTTACTTCAACAAATAAAGAACTCTGGGTGGGATGCATACTAATTCATTTAGCTCTGGAATTCGCACTACAATTTATGCAGCTAATCACAGCAAAGCAAGAGAGATTCTTTTCTTTTCCTGTCACAAGTCCTGCCTACCTTTCAGCATTTTTTTCCCTCAAAGGTATTATTAATCTCTAAACTTCACAAAATTGAAGACTTATCTCAAACCCTTTAAAACAGAGTGGCATCATACGTAGCAACTCCCAAAGAGAGAAGTTGCTTTGCCTTTCTAAAAGATTGACTGTAGCAACTGGAGTATTTTTTCTTGTTTAAAGAATCCAGATAAAGTAATTGGTGTCTGTTCTAAACTTCCAGAGGAAATGGGTTGGATTTTAAACAGTATTTATTTTGGAATCCTGGGTGGTTCAGACCTAGAAAAATGGCAAAGTCTTTGCAGGGAAGAGAATAGATATTGGGCAGCAGGTGAAGAGCCAGCGGTGGCTGTTCACTCAGGAGTTTACCTAAAAGAGACACAGCTACTGCAACAGGAAGGTCGGGACTTCCTGCTGCATAAGGTAGGCTGACAAAGGACCTTCATGCACTTCCCGGAGAGCCAGCCAGTATTTTTCAAATTTAATGAATTTTTAAATGATAAGTGTAATATACTCTTGAAAATACTGGAAAATGTAGGCAGACAAGTACTAACGGAAGAATTATCTCACAAGCATTGTGCTAGACATGATCCTGGATTAATGAGATTTCCATGAAAGATGGTCCCTTAAATCTGAGTGAGGGGGACTTCCCTGGTGGTCCAGTAGCTAAGATTCAGTGTTCCCAGTGCAGGGGGCCTGGGTTCAATCTCTGGTCAGGGAACTAGATGCTGCAAATAAGACCTGGTATAGCCAAATAAATATTTAAAAAAATCTGGTTGGGGAACAGCAGGCTGTAACCTCCATGAGGCAAATTCTTGTTCACATGGCCCAGTCACTGGCACACTAGATGCTCACTATGTATTTGTCAAAGGAATGAAATCATAAAAACAGTAAAAACAGTGTATGTCCAAATTTGATTTTGGACAATTTTGATTGAGAGGCCAGAAAGTATTGGTGTGAGCAGCTGTCTAGATTTTTGAGTAATTTCCAGGTAGTTTTATTAAGAATCTAGTTTAAGTAGCTAGAAAATGACCAGACATCAAGTTGCGCTAGAGGGGGAGTGCGGCTTTCCATTGAAAATAAGACTGTGGAATGCTTCTCTGTGCCAGCTATGGAACCAAGTTTAACCTACCCCTCTTAGGGCAACTCTCAGAAGTATGTATTTTTATCTCCATTTTATAATTTGGTTCAAAAAGAATAAGAAATTACTCAAAACCTTAGTAAGTGGCAAACCTGGGGTTCAAACTCTCCTTTGTGTAACTTCAACACTGTGCTCATAAACCACCCTCCTTTACTACCTGGAGTCTAGGTCAAACAATGACAGGGACCGCAGACAGGAGTATATCCAGGGTTTTCACACAGAGAGGTTTAGAAAATCCACTGTGGGGAGCTAAGTCCAAGGGAAGAATATGTGGGATTCCTGAACCTTTTAATCCAGGATCTACTGAGGATGCAATATCTGGGAATAGATTTGCCCGAGACTCAGCTTTGAAAAAGCTGGGTTCTGATCAGATTGGCAGTGAGCACTGGTAAAGCCAGGAATCAGCAGCTAGGGAGCTGGTGACAAGCACCGAGGGACAGGAAACCTAGCCATCAAGGGCTGACACATAAGATTCTGTGTTTAGCTACTGAGAAGGTTGATCTTTGCAAGTGAAAACTTGAGAAGCCAGATGGGGGACTCAGCCGCTGGTAGAAACAGAATGAATCATAATTGACTCCATAAGACACCCTGCTGACAGACAGCCCATCCTATTTGTCTTATTTGGAGACAAAATTAGTTTCAGTGCCTGGAATAGAACCAAAAGGGGATCAAGTTGACTCAGTTACCGGGGTTGGACTGTGTGATTCAGTGAGGGTGTAGACTATGCCATGTATGTCTGACCTTAGGAATTGCCACATATAATATGTGAGACTCAAGTTCATTTTTTACCAAAATTAACTGATACATTGGATATTTCAAGGTTTCTACTTTAATAATAATGAGCACTAATAGTTGTTGTGCATCTAATATATGTCAAGAACAGTGCATAGCACTTTGTTTGCATCTCATTTAATCCTTATAGCAATTTTGGGTGGTAAACATTGTTAACATCATTGTTTTACAAATAAATGAAGGCTTGGAAGGATTAAATAATTCATGTAAGGCCACATGTCCAAGAAGTGTGGAGTGGGGTTGAATGACTGGACAAGTCATTAAAATACTGAAAAATTTCTTTCTAGTCGTGAGTAGTCATCATAAACTCTTCTGAGAGTTCACATATCCCTAGTCTGCTCCCTGATCAGCCAACTAAGGAGGGGTTTGTGCCGTAGGAGGTCTCTGGGGCCAGAATCTGCTCTCATTGTGTGAATCCTCTGCTGCATTGGATGTACATCTGTTGGTGGGGGTAGTTTTCATAGCACACATCCCACCTGGCAGGTTAGGGTTCGTAGCTTAAATCCTCTAAGAGAGTGTATGAATCTCCCTGAACGTTCAGATTCATAAACTCTTGCTGGTGTTCCTTCATCAACACTTGCTCTAGGGAGGGACTGATAGTATTTCCTGTCGTTAACTCAACTTACTTTTCTGTTTTTTTTTGGCTTTTCCTTTTGTAAATGTGTTGATGCTGTTAAAACCCACTTACATTTCCCACCATCGCTCACCGTGGTAGGTGGTAATGCACTCCAGGAATGTTGAATTATTTCAGTGCATTTTAATGAAAGGAGCTGAGATCCAAAGGTAGCTGACTTGAGTTCAAATCTTGACTCCATCAATTATTGTCTGTGTGACCTTGCACAGGCTACCAAACCTCTTTTTTCATTTGTAAAATGATGGTAATTCTATCCATCCCTCCTAGAGTCCTACCATCCATTTAAATCTTTTCACCGAAGAGAGACATGAATTAATATCGCAATGGATATAGTCTACTGCACAATGTACTTGTCTAGTCCTTGAGGGGATTGAAAAATTGGCAGACTGGGTTATTAATAGTTTTCAAGATAGAATCCACATTGAATGCCGCACTGTTCTCTGCCTCCAAAGAGCCGATGTGGGTTTTCTGTCTTATTTGTTGTGATGGGTTTGTTTACTGGAGCTCTTCTTTTAGAACTGTCTAGAACTTTTCCAATTTAAGTGATTCTGAGATGACATTTCTGAAACTAGCCTAAGACTTTGCTCTGCTCTCACTAACCTCACCTCACAGTCCCCCATGAAAGCACACCCAGGCTTCATTACATTTGCCAAGATAGACTCAAGTAAATCCTACTGTAGATAAACAACCCGTAAAATTAACCATGGGTGAGCAGACAGTCTCTTAATGCACTCTTTAAAGGGCATGCTCTTTAAGAGGAGAAAGCAACTAGGGAATGGATTTGGAGATAATTTGTGTGTTGCAGGTGTGACCTGATAAGCTCAACTTTATGATGCTCATCATTGTAGCCTACATAAGGAAAGACATTTATTAGAGCAAGATAAATAACTTATTTTTATTGGGAGTGAGAATAAATAGGTACAAAAATAGTAATATGGTAAGATTTGCTGAGTACTTGTATGCATGATTTCTTTTAGTTGTTAAAGCCATCCTGTGTGATAGGTATTACTGGGCCTCTTTTACAAACAAGGAAATTAACCCCCAAAGAGTCTTACTAATTTATTGGTTTCCATAGCTAGGAGGCAGAGTAGTAGTCCTCAATGCCCAGGAGACATTTAGCAATGTCTGGAGACATTTCTGGTTGTCACAACCAAGAGAAAATGCTTCTGATGGTAGAGATGAGGGATGCTGCCAAGTATTACCAAGCACAGGACAACCCCTCACATCAAAGTATTATAGGCACAGGATGTCAGCAGTGCTGAGGCTGAGAAACCCTGAACTGAAGGGAGTGGCAGTGAACCCAGGGTTTTTTTTTATTCCCAATTCAATGTTTATTTTTCTACAAGTTTCGAAAGATAATAATGTAGAAAAGTGTCATTGATCATAAGTTTCTCCAGGCTAATGTGCCTCTGGTACGGTGGTAGCTTCAGTTGATATTATTTTGATTGTTACCGACCAATCCCTAGTTGATCCCTAGCAAGGACCCTTCTGCCCAGTGTGGCTTATGCCAATGGGAGACTGAATTTGGTTCAGAAGCAAAGGAAAGCGTTAATGTGATTAAGGAACAGAGAGGTGTGAGCTCATGCTGCAGAGGACATGCTCTCCCTTACAGGCTGCTTTATTGGTGGGGCTGCTTTATTGGTTTTTCTTTTTTCTGAACTGCAGGGAATTCGGGATCTTAGTTCCCGGAACCTGTTCCCCCTGCAGTGAAAGCACAGAATTTTAATCACTGGTCCACCAGGGAAGTGCCTTTATGGAATTCTTGTCCGTGGGGAGTGGGCTGAGTTCACCTGGGACAGCCGCAGGTGTGTGGCAGACCGCAGCACCAGCGCAGCCCTTCTGCACGCGGCCCGCCGCCGCCATCTTGGATTGAATGCGGTGTGCAGCGCTTCTGCGCGTGGCCCTGGAGCTGAGGTGTTGGCACAGCTGTTTGGTTCTGGGAGTACTGCTCGGAAGGCCGGAGGGCAAGGTCTCTACATGCGTCACCCTGTGAGAGAGTGAAAAAGAGACTAACCACAAAGGAGAAAAAAAGGTTAGACTATTTTATTACCAGATTCCATTTTTTCCCTAAAACATTTGTACAGTCCAGGTCTTTATTTTCTTTAAACCGGTCAGGTCATGAGTTCATAAGGAATGGGCTCCAACAGTTGAGGCTCCTTTTCATTGACTCTCAGGAAGCCTGCTTCTCAGGGTGGAGCAGGCTGGCGTGTCAGCTGAACCCAAGCCCCTTTCTTTTTGGCGTCGTTCTTTTTCTGATCATTTTCCTTTGCACGTTTTAGGAAGCTAGCTTAGCTCTTAAGAGCGCTCAATATGCTCCATAGGCATATTCATTCTCTTGGCAAGAATCTTGCCCTTGTGTGTTTACAATGATGCCAAAGCATGCTGGGTAACATTGTAGACTCTCCTAGTTTTGCCATGGTAACATTTGTGGGATGTTCCTTTTTGTAGGTACCCAGTCCCTTATATCTACAATATCACCTTTCTTGTAGATTCACTTGTATGTGGGCAAAGGAACAACTCATGTTTTCTAAAAGTCCTGGAGAACAAGTAGTGGGTGTCCCTCCTGTTTCCCTTTGTGTTGGTCATTTTGACAAATTACTGGAAGATGGGGGTTCCAGCCGATAGGGCCAGATTCCATTTTTATTTCCCAGGAACTGGTAATGGGTTTTGGTGGTGACAGTGGGTCATTGTATCCATTCTGCTGGGTTCCTGGGGAGCAGGTGGTTAACTGTTTTGAGTCTCACCCCTGGGTGTCACCTGAAGTGTGGCAGTATCTAGTCTGCAGGTGGCAGAGAAAGAATCTCCTTATATGTAGCAAAGTTGAGGGGAAAAATGAACTGGGGATTTTTAAAAAAGCCTCTCTTATGTTTCAGTTCAGTTCAGTCACTCAGTCATGTCCGACTCTTTGTGACCCCATGAATCGCAGCACGCCAGGCCTCCCTGTCCATCACCAACTCCTGGAGTTCACCCAGACTCATATGCATCGAGTCGGTGATGCCATCCAGCCATCTTATTCTCTGTCGTCCCCTTCTCCTACTGACCCCAATCCCTCCCAGCATCAGAGTCTTTTCCAGTGAGCCAACTCTTCGCATGAGGTGGCCAAAGTATTGGAGTTTCAGCTTTAGCATCAGTCCTTACAATGAACACCCAGGATTGATCTCCTTTAGGATGGACTGGTTGGATCTCCTTGCAGTCCAAGGGACTCTCAAGAGTCTTCTCCAACACCACAGTTCAAAAGCATCAATTCTTCGGCACTCAGCTTTCTTCACAGTCCAACTCTCACATCCATACATGCCCACTGGAAAAACCATAGCCTTGACTAGACGGAACTTTGTTGGAAAAGTAAGTCTCTGCTTTTTAATATGCTATCTAGGTTGGTCATAACTTTCCTTCCAAGGAGTAAGCGTCTTTTAATTTCATGGCTGCAGTCAGCATCTGCAGTGATTTTGTAGCCCACAAAAATAAAGTCTGACACTGTTTCCATTGTTTCCCCATCTATTTGCCATGAAGTGATGGGACCAGATGCCATGATCTTAGTTTTCTGAATGTTGAGCTTTAAGCCAACTTTTTCACTCTCCTCTTTCACTTTCATCAAGAGGTTTTTTAGTTCCTCTTTACTTTCTGCCATAAGGGTGGTGTCATCTGCATATCTGAGGTTATTGATATTTCTCTAATGGTTTACCCCTATAAATAAGAATAATGCCCCATCACATGTATTTACAGCTTTATAATTTTCAGAGCACTTTTATATTCTTTTAACAAATTGAGGAGAAACTAATGCTGTGTTCTGTTCTAGTTTTGAGCATACAGAGAAGACCAAATAAAAGTTTCTTGGCCTCTTGAAGCTTATGTATGAAGGGTGGGGGACACAGACGAGAGGAAACAAATAAGTATGTAATACATTGGAGAAAGATAAGCACCGTGGAACAGGATAAAGCAGAGTTTTCATACTTGGGAGTGTGGGGGTCAGGGTGTTGCCATGTCACATAGTTGGGGAGGGGAGGTCAATGACTAAGGTGAGTACTTTTGGAGAGATGTGAAGAGGGGAAGAGAGTGAATCATGTAGATATCAGGGAGAGGAGAGTTCCAAGCAGAGAGAACAGCAGGTGCTCTGGGACTGGTGTGTGCTTGACAAGTTCAAGGAATGGTATGGAAGCTGGTATGGCTGGAGCTGAGTGAATGGTGGAGAAACAGGGAAGATGAAGTCTCAGAGATAGTAGCCCAGAGACCTTGTAAGCCATTAAAGAAGGACTTTGGGTTTGACTCTGATTGAGAATACAGAATAAAGCAGGGCAAAGGCTAATAGGGTTTTGCCAAGAGAACACATTGGTCATAGCAAATACCCTCTTCCAACAACACAAGAGAAGATTCTACACATGGACATCACCAGATGGTCAGTACCAAAATCAGATTGATTATATTATTTGCAGCCAAAGATGGAGAAGCTGTATACAGTCAGCAAAAAGAAGACAGGAAGCTGACTGTGGCTCAGATCATGAACTCTTTATTGCCAAATTCAGACTTAAATAGAAGAAAGTAGGGAAAACTACTAGACCGCTCAAGTATGACCTAAATCAAATCCCTAACGATTATACAGTAGAAGTGAGAAATAGATTCAAGGGATTAGATCTGATAGACAGAGTGCTTGAATAACTATGGACGGAGGTTTGTGACAGTGTACAGTAGGCAGGGATCAGGACCATCCCCAGGAAAAATAAATGCAAAAAGGCAAAATGGTTGTCTGAGGAGGCCTTATAAATAGCTGAGAAAAGAAGAGAAGTGAAAGGCAAAGGAGAAAATGAAAGATATATCCATTTGAATGCAGAGTTCCAAAGAATAGCAAAGAGAGATAAGAAAGCCTTTTTCAGCAATCAATGTAAATCAATAGAGGAAAACAATAGGATGGGAAAGACTAGAGATCTCTTCAAGAAACTTAGAGATACCAAGGGAACATTTCATGCAAAGATGGGCTCAATAAATGACAGAAATGCTATGGACCTAACGGAAGCATTCTTTTTAATAACTGAGTAATATTCCATTGTGTATATGTGCCACAGCTTTCCTATACATGGTATGTATCTAACTTTAAGATATTAAGAAGAGGTGGCAAGAATACACAGAAGAACTATACAAAAAAGATCTTCATCAACTGACAAAGAATTAATCTCAAAAATATACAAGCAGCTCCTGCAGCTCCCAATCAAAAAATGGGCTAAAGAAATAAACAGACATTTCTCCAAAGAAGACACACAAATGGCTAACAAACACATGAAAAGATGCCAACATCAGTCATTATCAGAGAAATGCAAATCAAAACCACAGTGAGGTACCATCTCATGTGGTCAGAAAAGCTGCTATCCAAAAGTCTACAAACAAGAAATGCTGGAAAGGGTGCGGAGAAAAAGGAACCCTCTTACACTGTTGATGGGAATGGAAACTAGGACAGCCACTATGGAGAACAGTGTGGAGATACACACCGAGGAAACCAGAATTGAAAGGGACGTGTGTACCCTGATGTTCATCGCAGCACTGTTTACAGTAGCCAGGGCATGGAAGCAACCTAGATGTCCATTGGCAGACGAATGAATAGGAAAGCTGTGGTACATATATACAATGGAATATTACTCAGCTATTAGAAAGAATGCATTTGAATCAGTTCTAATGAGGTGGATGAAACTGGAGCCTATTATACAGAGCAAAGTAAGTCAGAAAGAAAAACATCAATGCAGTATATTAACGCATATCTATTTGGAGAAGGCAATGGCAAGCCACTCCAGTACTCTTGCCTGGAGAGTCCCATGGATGGAGGAGCCTGGTAGGCTGCAGTCCGTGGGGTCGCAAAGGGTTGGACACGACTGAGCGACTTCACTTTCACTTTTCACTTTCACACATTGGAGAAGGAAATGGCAACCCACTCCAGTGTTCTTGCCTGGAGAATCCCAGGGATGGGGGAGCCTGGTGGGCTTCCGTCTATGGGGTCACACAGAGTCGGACACGACTGAAGTGACTTAGCAGCAGCAGCAGCAGCATGGAATTTAGAAAGATGGCAATGATGACACTATATGTGAGACAGCAAAATAGACACAGATGTAAAGAACAGACTGTTGGACTCTATGGGCTAAGGCGAGGGTGGGATGATTTGAGAGAATAGCATTGAAACATGTATATTATCATATGTGAAATAGATAGCCAGTCCAGGTTCAATGCATGAGGCAGGGTGCTCGGGGCTGCTGCACTGGGATGACCCTGAGAGATGGGATGGGGAGGGAGGTGGGAGGGAGGGTCAGGATGGGGAACACATGTACACCCATGGCTGATTCACGTGAATGTATGGCAAAAACCACCACAATATTGTAAAGTAATTAGCCTCCAATTAAAATTAAAAAAATAAAATAAACCACCCAAAAGGAAAAAAAAAAATCTTCATGACCCAGATAATCATGATGGTATGATCACTTACCTAGAGCCAGACATCCTGAAGTACAAAGTCAAGTGGACCTTAGGAAGCGTCACTACGAACAAAGCTAGTGAAGGTGATGGAATTCCAGCTGAGCTATTTCAAATCCTAAAAGATGATGCTGTGAAAGTGCTGCACTAAATATGCCAGCAAATTTGGAAAACTCAGTAGTGGGTGCAGTACTGAAAAAGGCCAGTCTTCATTCCAATCCCAAAGAAAGGCAATTGCAAAGAATGTTCAAACTAGCACACAATTGCACTCATCTCACACGCTAGTAAAGTAATGCTCAAAATTCTCCAAGTGAGACTTTAACAGTACATGAACTGTGAACTTCCAGATGTTCAAGCTGGATTTAGAAAAAGCATAGGAACCAGAGATCAAATTGCTGACATCTGTTGGATCATTGAAAAACAAGAGAGTTCCAGGAAAACATCTATTTCTGCTTTACTGACTATGCCAAAGCCTTTGACTGTGTGGATCAAAATAAACTGTGGAAAATTCTGAAAGAGATGGGAATATCAGACCACCTGACCTACCTCTTGAGAGATCTATATGCAGGTCAGGAAGCAACAGTTCGAACTGGACATGAAACAACAGACTGGTTCCAAATTGGGAAAGGAGTATGTCAAGGCTGTGTATTGTCACCTTGCTTATTTAACTTATAAGCAGAGTGCATCATGCGAAATTCTGGGCTGGATGAAGCACAAGCTGGAATCAAGATTGCCGGGAGAAATATCAATAACCTCAGATATGCAGATGACACCAATGTATGTCAGAAAGTGAAAAAGAACTTAAGAGCCTTTTGATGAAAGTGAAAGAGGAGAGTGAAAAAGTTGGCTTAAAATTCAACATTCAGAAAACTAAGATCATGGCATCTAGCCCCATCATTTCATGGCACATAGATGGGGAAACAGTGCAAACAGTGTCAGACTTTATTTTTGTGGGCTCCAAAATCACTGCAGATGGTGACTGTAAAAAGTAAAAAACACTTGCCCTTTGGAAGAAAAGCTATGACCAGCCTAGAGAGCATATTAAAAAACAGAGACATGACTTAGCCAACAAAGGTCCATCTAGTCAAGCTATGATTTTTCCAGTAGTCATGTATGGATGTGAGAGTTTGAGTATAAAGAAAGCTTAGCACAGAAGAATTGATGCTTTTGAACTGTGGTGCTGGAGAAGACTCTTGAGAGTCCCTTGGGCTGCAAGGAGATCCAACCAGCCCATCCTAAAGGAGATCAGTCCTGGGTATTCATTGGAAGGACTGATGGTGAAGCTGAAACTCCAATACTTTGCACACCTGATGTGAGGAGCTGACTCATTTGAAAAGACCCTGATGCTGGGAAAGATTGAAGGCAGGAGGAGAAGGGGACGACAGAGGATGAGATGGTTGGATGGCATCACAGACTCAATGGACATGAGTTTGAGTAAACTCTGTGAGTTGGTGATGGACCGGGGCACCTGGCGTGCTGCAGTCCATGGGGTCGCAAAGAGTCGGGCACAATTGAGCGACTGAACTAACTGATTGAGATGGGGAGGCACTGAAGAATTCTGAGCAGAGAAGTGACATAATCAGATATAATTTTAAGAGACCAGTCCGGCCACTGTGTTGAGGCTAATCTGAGGGGCCTAAAGTTTGAGGCCAGTACCAGGGCTGTTGCAATAATCCAGAAAAGAAACCGTAGTGGTTGGCACCAGAGATGTAGCATTGGACGTGATGAAATCAGTCTGATTCTGGGTATCTATTGAAGGTTGAGCCACAATCTATTGCAGGATTTGCATCATAAATGGAGTATTAGAGAAAGAGAAAAGATGTGACTCCAAGGATTTTGGACTGAGAAACGTCCACATTTGAAATAGGGGAAGCTTATAGCCCAGTTAGTAAAGAATCTGCCTGCAGTGCAGGAGACTCAGGTTTGATTCCTGGGTTGGGAAGATCGCCAGGAGAAGGAAATGGAAAACCCACTGCAGTAGTCTTGCCTGGAGAATACCATGGACAGAGGAGCCTAGCAGGCTACTGTCCATGGCGTTGCAAGAGCCAGACACGACTTAGTGACTAAACCACCACCATAAGAGAAACAGGTTTGAGGTGAAAAATCAGGAGTGCTGGTTTTAACGTGTTAAGTGTAAGGTGCTTATTAGAAACCTGAGTGGAGGTATAGGTATGTCATATCAGATAACATATAACATATCCAGTGTTATATCTCTCTTTAACCAAAGACCAGTGTTTAATTAACATGCCCATGGCTATAGTGAGATGAAACTGGGATGACATCACGCTCTATCTGATTCTAAGACTGATATCCTTCTACTGATGGAGAGTTCTAGACATAAATCAGCATAACACCATTTCCTAAAAGCTATCTTTAAACTGTGGTTCTTTATGATCTTCCCTAAAAACCAAGGGATGGTCATATTTGGACAGAAGCACAGATCACATTAAAGGAAGTTGACCTCCTGGTGTGGGCCTGGGAATTATTATCAAAGCTATAAAAAGAGCAGGGCAAAGAAGCCCAAATAATTCCGATTCTGCCTACTTCAGATATCACTTATTTTAAAAAGCTTTCTTTTTCTTTATGCGTTGATAGAATCAACAAAAAATGAAATCTCACTCTTTATACTTGTTTAGTTTATTTTTGGCCAGTCAATTTCCCCCCTAAATTTTTAATATAAAAAAATTCAGACCTACAGAATTGTTTGGTAAACATCTATATATTTACCTCCTGTGCTGTGCTGTGCTTAGTCGCTCAGTCATATCCAACTCTTTTTGACCCTATAGACTGTAGTCCACCAGGCTCCTCTGTCCATGGGATTCTCCAGGCAAAGAATACTGAAGTGGGTTGCCATGCCCTTCTCCAAGGGATCTTCTCAACCAGGGATAGCTTCTACATTTAATATATTCCTATATTTACTTTTTCACATATCTGTCCATCCATCGCTCTGTGTAAACATCTGTCCATCTTACTTTATTTTTTGATGAATTCCATGATTAACTGCAGCCTTTAGTATGCTTTACCCTTAAAGACTTCAGCATGCCTATCATGAACCAAGTTCCATATTAAATCCTGTATTTTTTACACTTGTGTGCCATTTGGTTTTCAGTGGCTCTCTTGTGAACAGCATGTAGTAGAATTTTGAACTTAGGTCTTACCTAAGAGTTCATCTTCGAAGGAGGAGCCTACGACCCCATCACATTGACTGTGATTGTGGAATGTCAGTTCTTGCTTCTGTTTTCTTATTTTATATTTTTATTTGTGTATGTCTCCTTGACATTACCCTGTTTATGGTGTACAGGCTTTGGTCATTTATTCAAAATTCTTTGGTCTTTTCTGTCTAGTAAATATGCTCTTTTTTTGCAACTAGTGGTTACCTTTGAATTAGATATTGAGTCTAAGTTTCTTTATTCATATCAAGAATGAAATAGCATCTGTTTCCTCCTCTGTCATAAGAGGAGATCCTTGAATCTCCTTTGTCTTCCTCAGCTACTGAACCATATCAAAGTTTCTGCCCAGGAAATCACAGACTCAGAGCATGTTAGGCTCTCGTTTTGCAAGAGGGGAAAATTGAGACCCGGAGGGGAAAAAGACTTTCTCCTTCTGAAAACCCCCAAGTTCTGAATGGAAGAATCAGAGACCTGGGTTGAACTTAGGACATTTACTTCACCTTTACCTTTAGCTCAGACAACACTCAAACGTTTAACAGCTCCCAGACAGATGAGAAAAGATACTAGTTTTAGAAGATTAAAGAAAATGGATTTCTCAATTCATTGTAGAAGTTTAAAAGCCTTCCAGGAAATCCTTCCATTTCTATAATAAAAAATTTTAGCCTACATTCTATTAATCTTTATGTCCACGATGGAAAAACCTTTTTCTTAATAATATCTCTTCAAATATTTGAAGGCTATTCTTAAGTCTCCCCATAGCCTCCTTTTCTTGAGAATAAATAATCCAAATTCCTTTAAAATTTTCTCATAAATTCTTCTTCCCATTCTTTTATTAATCTTTATAACTTTCCATGAGCTTCCTTTAAATTTTCTATCTTGCTTCTAGGTTGTGAAGCCAGGAAAGGACAAGGTGCACTGATACTGTTTACTAGGTTCATACCAAACTGTGAGTTCCTTGAGGGTAAGGGTTATTTCTTATTGAACTTTGCACCCCTAGATTAGGGGGTTGGCAACCCTCTTTTTCTCTAAAAAGAAGCAGGTAGCAATACATTAGCCTTTGCAGGCCAAGAGATAATGTTCTATCTTCTTTGAATAGCTGTTGTCTCTGATTTTTTGTTTTGGATTATAGAAATGTGAAAATCATTCTTAGCTCAAGGGCCATGCAAAAACAAATAGTAGGTCAGATTTGACTTGTGGGCTCTGGTTTGTTGAATCTTGCTCTAGATCCTAGCACAATGCATGACACATAGTGGGCATTTAGTAAAGTTTATTGAATAAAAGAATACATGAGTCAGTGAAGATTATTTCATAATTGCTGTCTTTTATATTCTTGTTTAGCATTTCTCTTACATTTCTGGCTCAGTGAACTTGTCCATTAAGACCTTGAGATCTTCCTCTGCCATTCATGCTCATAGCCAGTACTTCCACGTGCTGTTTGTACTTGGGTCGTTTCGCTGTTTTCCCCTTAATCTGAGATGCAGTAGGAGCCCTCTATTAACCTTCCTTTGCTGGTGGCTTTGGGTCTCACCTTTAATTTAGTAAGGCCGTTTTGAACTTTTGTTTTTTCAGTGTGTTCAGCAGCTGCCCTAGTTGCAGATCACCTGTGAACTTAACAAGCAACTATAGGCAATTGACAAAACCAGAATCCCAGTCTCGGTTCAACCACTTCAGCTGAGGCCTCCAGCTCTTTTTCCATTCTTATGGTTCCTACTTAAGAACCCTAAAGGGGTTGGGAAGCTTATTTATACTTATTGTCTTGGAATAGATTGGAAGGAATCAGACAGGCTCATAAGAAAGCTGGCACTAATGGCAAAAGGGAAAAGATGCTTCCTTTCTTTCTCCTTAGTTTTTAGATCCATGGAGAACACAAGTCACAGCCTGAGGGAGCATGAAGTTCTGTATTAGTTAGAAGAATTTCCATTCTGAACCGAATTTGGATGAGGCAGTTATGAGCAGCACAAATCCAGCGTCCAGGGATGGAGCCAGTTTACAGGATGCCTGGAGGCCGATCCCTGAGACAGAGTGCATCACTCCTGCCATCCCCTTTGTCCCACCCCTAGGTTCAGATGAATTGAGCTCTCGCTCCACAGATGTCTTTCTGATGGAATCTCCCAACTTACCTGCCATGACCTTGTCGGGTACTTGCTGTCTCTTTCAACCAGGGTTCAGTGGAACCACCTCTAAACTGCTAGTGGGTTAATAAGGAGCCATGCTTCCTCAGTGCTCTGTGTCCTCCCTTGGGAGGACAGTTAGATTGAGCCAGATGTGAAGTCAAGGCTGATGGAAAGCATAGACAGGCAGTGCTTCTTTTTCTCCAAGCTCCTGGCTACTAACTGGTTACAGCTTCCAATCAGAGGGAGCTGGGAAAAGCTCTACTCCAGCTCCCTAGTGGTGTTGTGTGTTGCCTGTGGACCGTTTTCTCCAGTTTTCTTTTTCTCTATCCTCCCTTCCTCTCTGTGTTGTTAAAATTGTTGTGATTGCTACCATTTAAAATGTCCAGAAAAGCTGCATTTATTTACAACGACTTCCTTAACCAGCTGGGAGAAGTTGCAAAATAGCTAACCCAGTGGTGGATCAATCTAACATTTCTTTCAAATGTCGATGTAAAGAAAATGATGACAATTTTAAGACTCTATTCGGTGAAAATGATCTACGCGAGATGGTGAATGGCTGAAGGTCACAAATCAGGCAGCTGCCTCTGGCTCAGTGATTCAGAAGAAGAGTAGAAGGCAATGGAAAGTGTGTTTCTGAGTTTTATGAGAGCCCAAGATTGGGAATTTATCAACATGCTCGGGATTTGCTGTAATGAGCCTCTTTACTCCTCTCATAAAACAAACCAGTGTCTGATTAGAGCTGGCTGGCCTTCCTTAGATACAGAAATTAATTCATGTTGATTTTAGGGGGAAAAGTATCACACTTGTCTGGCTTACCTGATAACAGCCTCATTTGCATGTGGGGATCATGCTTATTCCCCACCTGGTTAAAAGAATAATGTCAATGATGTTGAATTTGCATATTCACCATCATTAGTATTTGGAGAGCTTCTTTCAAGGTGTTTTACATTCTGGGTATACATTCTCTTTTGCTATTTTTGTTGGATCTGTCATGCTGGGGCAACAAAACCACTTCAAAATCTCAGTGGCTTAAAACAATGAGGGTTTATTTCATTCTTGTGCTATGTTGCTATGTGTCAGTCTTGTCCAGCATGAGCTGTGCTCCATGATGTTTTCTTTCAGGGACCCCCACTGTTGAGAGCATAGGTTCGCAAACTTTTTCTGTAAAGGGCCAGATGGTAAATATTTTCAGTTTTGCAGGCCATATGGTCTCTGTGGCAGCTACTCAACTCTGCTGTGTAGCAAGCAAACAGCCATAGACTATATGTAAAAGAATGGGCATGATTGTGTCCCAATAAAGTTTTATTTATAAAAATTGGCAGTGGGCTGGATTTGGGTTGTGGGCTATAGTTTGTCCACCCTATGGTGGAAAAGAGAAGGAAAGGTGGTGAACCTTGCACCAATTTTTTAAGGCATCACTTTCACTCAAACTTGATTGGCTACAGCAAACCACTTGGCCACATCTAAATTCACTGAGGAACAGAAAGGGTAGTCCTTATCCTTGTCCAGAAAGAGAATGGGAAATATTGATGAATAGCACCAGTGATCACGAATCCCTTCTCTATTCTTTTTTAGAGAAACCAGTGTTTCCGCAAGCCCTCAACAGCTTCAAAAAGCAGAGAATGAGATGGCTGGATGGCATCACCAACTCTGTGGACATGAGTTTGAGTGTACTCCGGGAGTTGGTGATGGACAGGGAGGCCTGGCGTGCTGTGATTCATGGGGTCGCGGAGAGTCGGACACGACTGAGCGACTGAACTGAACTGAACTGAACTGAAATGTAGTCCAACTCAGTTGCTTTGGTGAAGTTAAACAAATTTAGTAGATGATTAAGATCTGATTTTCAGGAGTCACCCTAAGCATTAAGTATGTGACATTTTTTTCATTAAGCCCATCAAAGTTCTGTTTGGGTTCCTGCACCAATCTGAAGTGAGATTAAGTTCATCCATCCAACTCATTGTCAGGTGTTTAGACTTCTGGATCCAGACAGTGATCATATCCTCAGGTCTTTGGCTTTTGTTTCTTTTCTTTTTCTTTATAGCCATTCATGTCCAGGGCTCTCACCTTTCACTGGGACAGAACTGGGCCTGGGTACCATCTCTTTGCATCCCCAAGAAAGACCAGAAATCCTATATATGGGGGTCTCCAGAGCCTTTCCTGTATTTTAGCGTTCATGTCCTTGTCTCTAAGCTTTGCAGATCAGAAAAGCAGGTGTCACTTCATCCAGGAGAGGGCACTGTTTGCAAAGTCTAGAAGCTGCAGTTCCTTCTGGTGGAGGCACAAATTAAGGATTAATGAAATCCATATTCAGACGCTGAAACTATAGCACCTATCATAAAACATAAACCAAAACACCACACTAGGAATGTACTCTATAAAAAGGTAAGAAATGCAATTTATTAACAACTTGTACATTCCAGAAGGTACAAACTGCCTTGTTAAATCAACCAAACATTTTTAGTGGCTGTTCCTCTTCTTTTCTTACAATACAGACTCAGTCTCTTTGAACCAAAGCCTGCTCTGGTGTTAGCTGCTAGGACCTCTCCTTGGGATCTTGGAGGTCAAGGCTGAGAGAGAAGGGATGTTTCGGTCCTGTTGCAGAAAGAATAATTTGCCTCTTTCAGGCATCTTCTCCCCTCAGGAAAGTGAATAACATTTCCAAGAAACTTAATGCAAAATGTGGGAAGCAAATATAACTAAATGCAATAGTTCCATAATGCTGAAATGCAAAATCCTGATATTTCATAATAGGGGGACATTTTGAAGAGACAACTTGGTGATTATAAACTTTTTTGTTCCACACGCTCAATTCATTTGCACCTAAGCCTCTATTTCTGTGCTATGTTCCTAATGGAACCATCTAGGTCTTTTTTTTTTCCTGCAAATTTCTACTTAGCTGCTAAAGTTTCTTTTTGATTACGACTGTGACCATCAGGTTACTAAGTCCTCTCTGCCTCCATCTTCTTGTAGGTAAAATAGGTGTGATAATAGTGTCTATTTCAGGAGATGTCACGATATTCTTATTATCTTGTGTTCTTTTGTTGTCTCTTCTCACAAGTTTGCAAATTGTTTTAACCTCCTCTGTACTTTTTCCCATATTGCCACCGTGTAACTTTCTCTGGAATCAGTTTACTCTCAGGCAGTTTAATATCAATCATAAGATACTAAAGGCAACTCTCAATGGTTCTCTGAGCATGGGGGGATTCATATCTCTTTACCAACTAATCTTTTTGTGATCATTCAGAGCATCCAATATATTCTTTATATCCTATTAAACCTCTCCATAAGGTTTTTCCTGGAATGGTATACTTTGCAATTTCATCCTCTTTATCTGGTTAAATCCCTGGATTAGGTTAGGTAAAAAAGGATACTGATAATATTCATAATGTTAATAGCAGCTCACATCAATTGGCTACTCTCCATGTTCCAGGCACTATGCTAAACATGCTTGATGCCCTACATCATTCAGTGTTCATCAAACTCTTATTATGCCACTTTGCAGATGAGGAAACTGAGGGTTAAGGAAGCCAAGCAACTTTGTACAAGTCATACAACTAGAAAGGAGAGCCGTGGACCTACTCACAGTATACCGACGTCAGTCCTTTGCTAGATTATTCTAAAGTGTGTTTCCCCAGGGAGAGAGGGAATATCAGTTCAGTTCAGTTCAGTCACTCAGTCTTGTCGGACTCTTTGTGACCCCATGGACTGCAGCATGCCAGGCTTCCCTGTCCATCACCAACTCCCAGAGTCTACCCAAACTCATGTCCGTTGAGTCGGTGATGCCATCCAGCCATCTCATTCTCTGTCGTCCCCTTCTCTCACCTTCAAACTTTCCCACCATCAGGGTCTTTTCAAATGAGTCAGCTCTTCACATCAGGTGGCCAAAGTATTGGAGTTTCAGCTTTAACATCAGTCCTACCAATGAACACTCAGGACTGATCTCCTTTAGGATGGACTGGTTGGGTCTCCTTGCTGTCCAAGGACTCTCAAGAGTCTTCTCCAACACCACAGTTCAAAAGCATCAATTTTTCTGTGCTCAGCTTTCTTTATAGTCCAGCTCTCACATCCATACGTGACTACTGGAAAAACCATAGCCTTGACTAGACAGATCTTTGTTGGCACAGTAATGTCTCTGTTTTTTAATATGCTGTCTAGGTTGGTCATAACTTTCCTTCCAAGGAGCAAGCATCTTTTAATTTCATGGCTGCAATTACCATCTGCAGTGATTTTGGAGCCCCCAGAAATAAAGTCTGCCACTGTTTACACTGTTTCCCCATCTGTTTCCCATGAAGTGATGGGACCAGATGCCACGATCTTAGTTTTCTGAATGTTGAACTTTAAGCCAACTTTTTTACTCTCCTCTTTCACTTCATCAAGAGGCTCTTTAGTTCTTCATTTTCTGCTGTGTTATCTGCATATCTGAGGTTATTGATATTTCTCCCTTCAGTCTTGATTCCAACTTGTGCTTCAACCAGCCCAGGCTTTCTCATGATGTACTCTGCATGTAAGTTAAATAAGCAGGGTGACAATATATAACCTGGACATACTACTTTTCCTATTACAAACAGACAAAGGTCACACCATATATAAAAAGAGAACCCACCATCTGTAGCAAGTAGCCCAGGAAACTGATCCATTATCAATCATAAGGAAGAAGTAAGAAGTGAAGTTGCTTAGTCATGTCCATCTCTTTATCAACCATAACCAGCCCAGGAAACCAGCCTGCTATCAGTCAGATTTGTAGGAAGTCAGATTACTATCTCTAGCAAGTGGTCCAGGAAGCCCAACAATAGCCTTCGGAACAATTGGCCCCAGATGGCCAGGCTTAATACCTGACAGCTTTCCTCATTTTTGTCACCGTTTCAAGCTTAAGACTAATTTGCGTGCATGTGTGCTCAGTCATTTCTGACTCTTTGTGACCCTGTGGACTATAGTCTGCCAAGCTCCTCTGTCCTTGTAATTTCCCAGGCAAGAATACTGGAAGGGGTTGCCATTTCCTTCTCCAGGGATCTTTCCAACCTAGGGATTGAACCCATGTCTCTTGGGTCTCCTGCATTGTCAGGCGGATTCACTGAGTCACCTGGGAAGCCCTAGTTAGTGAAAGTCAAATATACACCCATAATCAATCACATAAGTTGTTCCTTTTCTGGTTAGCCTGCCTACAGCTTCCCCAGGCCAGCAACTTCCAATCAGGGCATGCCTGAAGCCTTCTCTTTTTCCAAATGTAAAGCTTTCCCATGCTTCTGCCTGCCTTTGGCCAAATGTAAGTGATAGAGGTTGACTCCCTTTCTGCAGCAAGCTCTGAATAAGCAGGTTTGCTTGCTCTCATTTGATTGGTCTTCATTTATTTCCACATTGGTCACCATGTATTTTTTTCTGGGTTATGCTAATTCTCTTTCATGTTCCACACCAATCTGCTTTCCATGCTGATTTAAATAGGTTCATAGTTTTTTTTTTTAAGTTGACATTGCAACTGCAGAGAATTCTCAGTTTCTCCGAAAGTGCTCATTGTGCAGACTTAAAGTGCTGTGACTCCATCAATTGATCAATTGTATTTCAATCGCTTTAGCTGTTTCTGTTCCAATTTGCTGCTGAAGTGACCAGTCCTCCAGATATCTCCAGTGCCCTTCGGTCATTGCATAATGTCTTCATCTTTGCTGTTGGAGGGAGGATTTTTAGACGACTGACAGGCATTTTTGAAAAAGAAAACAACTTTAGTCCTTAGCATTCCAGGTACCCCCCGCTTCTCAGAAACCTTCTGCTTTGTGACTGCTTCCTCAGTGTCCTTCTCACTCTGCCAGAAGCTGGCCCAGTGATTAGAGACAGCTCAGTTGCTGCTCATGCTGGGATTTTTTCTTTCCTACTAGTTCATGTGTCTTCTAATACCGCTAGATGAGAACTGAGATTGGTGTAAGTCTAGGCTGGTAGCCTTTCAGCTAGAAAGTGTGGATTTAGTCCTAGGTTGTCTTACATGTCAGCGTACCCACTCTCCATTCTGGGTTGTAATGCTTCCATAGTATGGGCCGCTTCATGAATACTTATTTTGTGTCAGGAGTTGTGTTAGGGACTAAGGAAAGAAAGATGTATGAGACTCTGGTCCCCAGGTAGAGAGATGCTGGAGACAATAGGAGATAGGAGACGACTCAGGGTCTTACAGCCTGAGTGTGGGATTAGCTTCACCCGTGTTGGCATCAACAACAGTGGGTCCTGGGCAGTCCTAGAACTTTCCACAGTGCAGTGCAGTTAAAGGCACAGTGCCAGTTATCCCGCTGGACTGTGATTCTTTGAGGACAGGGACTGATTATGGCACAGCTGCTGTGCTTTCAACATCTGAGCTGGTACCTGGTTCCTTGTAGGCAAGTAAGGAGTGTGAGCTATTTGGTCAAAGAGAAGCAAGTCTGAGTCTCAGCTCTCCTACATAGTAATTATGGGAACTGGGGCATGTTCCTAAGCCTTTCTAAGGTCCTGTGTTTTTATTCGCAAAATGGGGATAATAATAATGACAGCAATTCATTCTACTTCATAGATCATTTCCACATCATTGGCACATATGAAATACTCAATAAATATCTTCTGCTACAAGTATGAATTCAGTGGCCTTGAAAGTCCCAGTGATATGATGATACATACTCAAGAGCAGACAGAAAGGTGGGATTGCTGAAGCACATCATGAAAGTTGGGAGTTTTCCTGGTGTGGAAGCCAAGTGGTTCCTTTCCAATGTTACATGGCACTAGAGCCAGAGATAACATTACATGATACTTTTAAGCAGCGCACGGTAAAATAAAACATCCCGTTAATAATGGGGGTATGAAGAACAAGCATTTGAGACTGAAACATTTGAGAATTTCTGTTTCTCATCGCAAATGTTGGTAATTACCTTTCTATAGATGCACGGCAGAATCCTGATTTATTTACTGGTGCTTCAGAAAAAGGTCTTGGTCATGGGGAGAGTTGAATAGGGGTCGTTGATTAGATTCTAAGGAGGAAAAGAACTTAGCTAAATACATTTCATAGGGGAGAAAATTATGAGAGGCTTAAGCTTTAAATACTCCCATTTCTCATACCAGTGCTGTGAATCTTAATTTCCCTGAGTGAGGACAATACCTTGTTGTGAGAATTAAAGGAGATAACAAATGTGAAGGCACCAATACAATGCCCAATATCTCTTGAATACTAAAAATAGTTGAAAACTATTTTGCTTTTTTATTCTCCTGATAGAAAAAGTAACATCTGGAAAATGTACAGTATACCAGAATAGTTATCCCAAGATGGGAAATGACACATAAAAGTGATCATTTTATTCAGGAATAGTGTGGCTGAGTTTGCTGATTCTCCTTTAAAATCCATTCTCCTTTTCTCCTGCTGTAACATAATCACTCCGTGATAGATGGGCCCATGGCTGATTAGAATAATGACTTCATGTTTCGGCCTCTTTTGTAAGGGGTGTGACCAAGGACAGTGGGTGGTGAGAGGAAGCAGGGTGTGCCATCCAGCCTATGTTTTCTTAAAGAGAGATTGTGTACTCTTTCCTTTCCTTCCTCTTCTGCTTGCTGGAATGTTGATGTTGATGGCTGTATTTGTATGGAATAGTTATCTGGGTTCTGAGGTATGGGCCTCATTAAAGGATGAAGGAGACTGGATCCTTTATGAATATGGAGCTACCAGCTCAATGCTGGACTGCTGATGCTTATCAGAAAAAGAATACGCTTCTATTTTTGGGGCCATGAATTGTGGCTTCCCTGGTGGCTCATGTGGTAAAGAATTTGCCAGCAATGAAGGAGACCCAGGTTTGATCCCTGGGTCAGGAAGATCCTCTAGAGAAGGGAACCCATTCCATCATTTTTGCCTGGAGAATTCCATGGACAGAGACGTTGGCAGGCTACAGTCCATGGAGTCACAAAGAGTTGGACACAAGTGAGCAACCATCACTTTCACTTGAGGCATGTGGGATCTTAGTTCCTCAACCAGGGACTGAACCCATGCACCCTGCAGTGGAAGCATGGACTCTTTAAAAACTTTTCGTTTATTTATCTTGGCTGCACTGGGTCTTTGCTTTTGCTCATGGGCTTTCTCTAGTTGCAGCAGTGAAGGCTGTTCTTCGTTGTGATGCAGTCTTCTCATTGCGGTGGCTTCTATTGTTGTGGAGCACAGGCTGTAGGGTGCGCGGGCTCAATAGTTGTGGTACATGGGCTTAGTTTTCTGGAGGCATGTGGGATCTTCCCAGACCAGGGAACAAACCTGTCCCCTGCATTGGCAGGCAGATTCTTAACCACTGAACCTCTAGGGAAGTTCTAAATTTCAATCTTAAAGCCACTCTTGTTGGGGCTTTTGGTCACTTGAAGCACAAGCTAATCCTAATAATTATTTCATCATTGATATAGTCTTTGAAAGGACATAGCTTTAAAAAGGGACCTGAATATTTTAGGAGACAAAGTCAAGGCCCAAAGGGAATATGAATTCCTCACAAGAACTCATTTTAAAAATGCCATTCCATCAAAATAAGGAAGGAAAACAGCCAGGCCTATTGGTTTCCAATACAAAGCAGGCCAAATTAAAGCTCTGATTTCACATTTTCACCAGAGCAGAAAACATAGACAGTGTTAGCATGCACAGGTTACTAATTTCTAAACTTCTGCATCATTCTGGACCATGGCAGTCTTGAATTGCTAAGAATCCTGAAGAGAGTAATCATACTATAATAAGACCTCTCTTTATATCCATATGACATTTATTTTGTAACTAGGTCTGTGAACTTTTGACCCTGTTAAACTCACCCCTCAGCCCCTGCCTGTGCCAACTACTGATCTGTTCCCTGTATCTATGAGCTCAGTTGTTTTAAGACTCCACATGTAACATCATGTAGTGAAAGATCTCTGTTCATTTCCAAGGCAAACCATTCAATATCATGGTAATCCAAGTCTATGCCCCAGCCAGTAATGCTGAAGAAGCTGAAGTTGAATGGTTCTATGAAGACCTACAAGACCTTTTAGAACTAACACCCAAAATAGATGTCCTTTTCATTATAGGGGACTGGAATGTAAACGTAGGAAGTCAAGAAGCACTTGGAGTCACAGGCAAATTTGGCCTTGGAGTACAGAATGAAGCAGGGCAAAGGCTAATAGAGTTTTGCCAAGAGAACGCAATGGTCATAGCAAACACCCTCTTCCAACAACACAAGAGAAGACTCGACATGTGGACATCACCAGATGGTCAACACCAAAATCAGATTGATTATGTTCTTTAAAGCCAAAGATGGAGAAGCTCTATACATTCAGCAAAAATGCAATGGGGAGCTGACTGTGGCTCAGATCATGAACTCCTTATTGCCAAATTCAGACTGAAATTGAAGAAAGTAGGGAAAACCACTAGACCATTCAGGTATGACCTAAATTATCCTTTACGATTGTACAGTGGAATGAGAAATAGATTTAAGGGACTAGATCTGATAAACAGAGAGCCTGATGAACTACGGATGGAGGTTTGTGACATTGTACAAGAGATAGGGATCAAGACCATCCCCATGGAAAAGAAATGCAAAAAAGCAAAATGGCTGTCTCAGGAGGTCTTACAAATAGCTGTGAAAAGAAGAGAAGCAAAAAGCAAAGGAGAAAAGGAAAGATATAAGCATCTGAATGCAGAGTTCCAAAGAATAGCAAGGAGAGATAAGAAAGCCTTCCTCAGCAATCAGTGCAAAGAAATAGAGGAAAACAATAGAATGGGAAAGACTAGAAATCTCTTCAAGAAAATTAGAGATACCAAGGGAACATTTCATGCAAAGATGGACTCAATAAAGGACAGAAATGGTATGGACCTAACAGAAGCAGAAGATATTAAGAAGAGGTGGCAAGAATACACAGAAGAACTGTACAAAAATGATTTTCATGACCCAGATAATCACAATGGTGTGATCACTGACCTAGAGCCAGACATCCTGGAATGTGAAGTCAAGTGGGCCTTAGGAAGCATCACTGTGAACAAAGCTGGTGGAGGTGACAGAATTCCAGTGGAGCTATTTCAAATCCTAAACGATGATGCTGTGAAAGTGCTGCACTCAATCAATATGCCAGCAAATTTGGAAAACTCAGCAGTGGCCACAGAACTGGAAAAGGTCAGTCTTCATTCCAATCTCTAAGAAAGGGAATGCCAAAGAATGCTCAAACTGCCCCACAATTGCACTCATCTCACATGCTAGTAAAGTAATGCTCAAAATTCTCCAAGCCAGGCTTCAGCAATAAGTGAACCGTGAACTTCCAGATGTTCAAGCTGGTTTTAGAAAAGGCAGAGGAACCAGAGATCAAATTGCCAGCATCCATTGGATCATTGAAAAAGCAAGAGAGTTCCAAATAAACATCTACGTCTGTTTTATTGACTATGCCAAAGCCTTTGACTGTGTGGATCACAATAAACTGTGGAAATTTCTGAAAGAGATGGGAATACCAGACCACCTGACCTGCCTCTTGAGAAACCTGTATGCAGGTCAGGAAGCACCAGTTAGAACTGGACATGGAAAAACAGACTGGTTCCAAATTGGGAAAGGAGTATGTCAAGGCTGTGTATTGTCACCCTGCTTATTTAACTTATATGCAGAGTATATCATGAGAAATGTTGGGCTGGATGAAGCACAAGCTGGAATCAAGATTGCTGGGAGAAATATCAATAACCTCAGATATGCAGATGACACCACCCTTATGGCAGAAAGTGAAGAAGAACTAAAGAGCCTCTTGATGAAAGTGAAAGAAGAGAGTGAAAAAGTTGGCTTAAAGCTCAACATTCAGAAAACTAAGATCATGGCATCTGGTCCCATCACTTCATGGAAAATAATGGGGAAACAGTGGAAACAGTGGCTGACTTTATTTTTTGGGGCTCCAAAATCACTGCAGATGCTAATTGCAGCCATGAAATTAAAAGATGCTTACTCCTTGGAAGGAAAGTTATGACCAACTTAGGCAGCATATCAAAAAGCAGAGACATTACTTTGCCAACAAAGGTCCGTCTAGTCAAGGCTGTGGTTTTTCCAGTGGTCATGTATGGATGTGAGAGTTGGACTGTGAAGAAAGCTGAGTGCAGAATTGATGCTTTTGAACTGTGGTGCTGGAGAAGACTCTTGAGAGTCCCTTGGACTGCAAGGAGATCCAACCAGTCCATTCTAAAGGAGATCAATCCTGGGTGTTCATTGGAAGGACTGATGTTGAAGCTGAAACTCCAGTACTTTGGCCACTTGATGTGAAGAGCTGACTCATTTGAAAAGACCCTGATGCTGGGAATGATTGAGGGCAGGAGGAGAAGGGGACGACAGAGGATGAGACGGTTGGATGGCATCACCGACTCAATGCACATGGGTTTGGGTCGACTCTGGGAGTTGGTGATAGACAGGGAGGCCTGGCGTGCTGTGGTTCATGGGGTCACAAAGGTTCAGACACGACTGAATGACTGAACTGAACTGAATATTTGACTTATTTCACTTAACATAATGTCCTCAAATTTCATCCATGTTTTTGCAAAATGACAAGATTCACTTCTTTTTTATGGTTGAATAGTATTCCATTGAATGTATCTACTATATTTTATTTATCCTTTCATCCACTGATGGGCAAATAGGTTGTTTCTGAAGCATCTCTTTATAAGGATATTCATTAGAAGTTATTTAAGCAGTTGACGGGGTTGGCTCTGGTTCCCACTTCTCCTGTGAAGACTTTCTTTTCCTAGTACTCCAGCAACTAGTAGTTTAAGATGCCTTTCAGCAGCTGTAGTTGGTATAGCTCACCTGGCCCTCAAACAGCATTTTATCTTATAACAGTTTGCATTCAGGACTTTCTTTTTCTTTATTATAGCCAAGTCATTGTCCTTCACATAGTAGACACTTAGTAAATGCTTGTTTTTTTATTACCCAGTGGCTGTGTTGGCTCAGAATAGGTATTGGGATGGGCTGGGCTTAGCTCTAGTCATATCTCAAGTATATATTTATCCTAATTTCGTAGTGAGTTTTTTGGACTTTGGACAGTTGACTTACCACAAGTGGGACATTTAAATAATCACTTACCAACTCAGTAAGGCACATGGTTAATAATGGGGTTGGTTAGTAAATGCTAGTGTTTTTTTTTTAAAGAAAAATGTAAATTAAAGAGGTTTAAATTAATCATACTTCTGAATACAAGGTAAACTATCATCGCTGTTTCATGCAAGGCTCCTGTTTTTTGTCTGAATTTGTTCCTTATTATCCTATTCCCATTCAATTCCCTATAGGCAGTAATTTTAATATGTTTCTTATGTGTTTTCTTCTTTGTATGTGTGTTTAAAAACTGTTATAAGGGTAACACTTGTATAGAACTTACTATGTGCTGGGTTCTGTTCTAAGCCCTCTACATGTTACTCTTTAATTCTCACAACAACATTCTGAGTTAAAGACCTTTACTGTTCCCATTGAGTAGAAGAAAGAATTGAGGTACAGGGTAAGTAACTTGCCTGAGTTCACTCAGCTAGTAAGCAAAGAGGTTGGAATTTGAACCTAGGCAGTTTAGGTCTTAAATCATGCTTTTAATTATCAACCACACCACCAGAATGTGCACTATGTTTTATGTATATGTATTTTTAATTTATGTAAATGATATTGTATAAATGGCACTGCTATAAATCTCAATTTCTTTTTTCACTCAGCACTTTGCCTTTAAGAAGAATCCATGTTGCTTTGTCCACTTATGATCTATTCTTACAAGGGCTGTACCCCAGGGTGAACATCTATCACATATTGCCTTTCCACTTTCCTAGTGATGGTACTCCAATTTCCTCCCTCCACAAATTAAGACTGCAATGAACATCCTCCCTCCGGACTTATCGGAGAATCTCTTAGGGATGTAAACAGTGATTTTCCTTTATGTACTAAATGTGTGCCTCCTATGAAACAGAAGCTGGTAAATTTAGAGCCCTTTTCTGTTTTAAAAAGAAATTTGTCTATTGAGGTTATTTTTGGCTGCTCTGAGTCTCTGTGGCTGTGGGCAGGCTTCTAATTGCGGTGAGCAGGGGCTACTCGTGGCTGTGGTGCACAGGTTTCTTATTGTGGTGGCCTCTCATTGCAGAGCACCGGTTCAAGGCACCTGGGCTTCTGTAGCTGTAGCAAATAGGATGGGTAGTTGCAGTGAGTGGGTGGACACCTGTCTCCTCCACCAGCTAGGCTGGGAGCTATAAGGACTGTGACAGCAACATGTACAAAGTGGAGTGGGAGCACAGAGAAGAAGGCTTTGAAGGAAATATTAATAATTACCATGTCTACCTTGCTTTCCACGCCTACCTTGTTCAAAACACTTCCATATGTTATTTAATTTTATTCTTGTCTTCGAAAGTAGTTATCACTGTTTCCATTTAACAGAAGTAAAAACCAAGGCTCAAGGAGATTTGTCACTCAAAATCACTTGGCCAGTTATAGTGCAGAAAAGATCTAAATACCTCTCTGGCTGACTCCAAAGCCTGTGTCTATCTCAACTACACCGAAGAGTGAAGAGGAGCTGGCATTTGGTTTGGATCATTAAGGATGAGCAGGCATTTCTAGGTGGACAGAATATGCAAACATTTTTCTTGGCACCTTGACTTTCGGGTCTTTCCAAAGGACCATAATTTTTATTCATTCATTGACATCAAATATGTTTACCCAGAATTTTCTCTGGCTGGATGGTAGAAATTCAAACACTAAGAGATAAGGTCCCTGTCTTCCAGGGGTTATAATGCCATCGGACATGTTGGCTATGTACATATAAGCTACCCATAATTAGATGGGTAATAATAGTAGGTTGCTAAATTACATTCCAGGAAAAAGATACAGGTATCCAGTGAGTCCAAAGGAGGGAGCGATCACTGAGGGCTCTGTGGTCAGAGGCAGCACCAAGGAATAGGTGTAGTTTCAAATGTAGTTTGAAACAAAGAGGGTTTTGGGCTGGGCACTTGGATTAGGCACAGCAGTGTCATGTCTTATGCAAAAGTCGCGCGTAAAAGAGGGGCATATAAGCATAAATTCATGGAAAGTTAGATTTTACTCTTAAAACTTCTTTAAATAGACAATGAAGTGTAGGCTCTTGTACTGACTCTGTGGTATGCATGCACCTTCTGTCTTTAAGCTCAGCACAGTCACTTTTCCCTGCAGAGTTAGCACAGATTGCTACTTCTTTGGACCACAGAGCCTCTTCCACCCCTCAAATTTCTATAGTTGGCTTGTGTTTGGGATGGTGTTGAACAAAAATAGCATCACTTTAACCACTTTAACCACTGTCTGCAAATTGTTGAGGCAAGATGCTTGTAATGTTGAGAGTGAGGCAGCTGAAGGTTGGTGCATGACACGGAGATGGTCCTTTGTCCCTGTGGCTGGCTGTTTGGTATCGCCAAACTCCATCTCAGTTTCAAGGCCAAGCGAGCTCAAAGACAGAGAAGTGATCCCATCTATATTTCTGACGCCCATGCTAAGTTGATATCAGTATTGGGGAGCAAGTTGACGTACTGGTGTTCAGTTTGAGGAGGAGAAATAGTCAGCAGTGGGGTGAGCTCCACTCAAAAGGAGGCATAATCTGTGTTATCTTGTGTGCCCTACAGTGGAATGGAGGAATGCCTAGAGTGGTGGGAAGATTGTGTAAGACTGAATTCTCACACGATTAACTTTCCTAGGATGTGACATTAGTGTAAAAATAGAAAGATGGGAATTCACATGGGTATGTAGGTCTGGGTTCTCTGGAAGAAGGGGATTTGAGGAGAAATATAGATAAATTTGGAGAGGGGCCAGATAGTGGAGGACTGTAACATGTGGGATATGTGAAAGTGTCCTGGTAACCATGATCTGCTCCCTCCGTGGGGACTCCGCAGTTCTTCACACACTCTTGGTTGACCTGGATGCTTCAACCTGGCAGGTTAACAGAGCAACATCTTTGGAATCATAAAGAAAATTTTTTTCTTTCTCTTGTTATTATTATTATTATTTTGTCTTGATCTGTAAAGTAGGAACTTCCACCTTGTGGAAGAATGGAAAATTTGGGGAGAAAGGCTCTGTCCTTTTTTCCAGCCCCTTGCTTGGCTGGGAAGAGGGTCATGGTGTGTCAAAGTTCATCCTTTCCAGACTATGAACTCTGCATGGAGACTCGACTCTTTGGAGGGAAACCTGGGGTTCTGGTTGACAAGTCAGTTCTGTCAGTGGTCAAGACAATTCTCTAAAGCAGTCTTTTTTGGAAATAAAGTTGGTCATTTCAGTTCTGCTGATCTAGGTCTAACTCCTCAGTGGATTCAGAACCCATAAGGGAAAAGATGTGATTAATTAGTATCAACCCTTAAATTCTAACATCTGTGTCAAAGTAAAATCCTAATTTTGAAATTCTTTGGAATTTTTTTCTTCTTCTCTCCTGTATTCTTCAAAAACATTTACCAGATGGAGTGACCATTGTGAACTTGGCACTTAAGTTAATTGCTTTGTCTTTTCTTTTGAATAACAATTGTTGGCTCCATACACAGTGTATAGGGCCACGGACAGCCCAAATATGTATGTGGCCACAAATATAAGACATTGTCATATTCTTATGCTCAGTATAATGAGTACATGAATCCTAGGGGCTATAAAGGACCCTGCATATCATATGAACATACACATGGGCATGTGAGTGCACATTCATGTGTTCATAGACCTATCACGTGCACACAGACTATCACATGTATGCACACATACTACACACAAACATACACACATCACATGCATGAACTGTGAACACACAGCCACATCACATGCAGGGACACATACCATACACACCCATATACCACACACAGTGCACACAAACATGTTCATCGTATATGCAGTCCCACATCATACCTCCCACATGTATAAACAACACATGAATACATCCATGTGTACACACATGCCACATGCACATACCCTGACAAAATGCACACATACCACACATGTATTATATACACACAAACTATGCACACAAATATTTCCCACTCCAGCATACCTGCATGGACACACACACACATATGTAGAGAGAGAGAGAGAGAATGAATATGTCAGGGAACCCTGGGGTTATATGTTTACGCATTGGTGGGTATGTGTGCCCATGCATGTATGTTAGAGTGGGAAATGTTTGTGTGAGTGAGTGGTATGTATGTATATGGTAAATGTGTGCATTTTGTCAAGGTATGTGTGTGTGGCATGTCTCTCTCTGTCTCTCTCTCTATATACACACATACATACTTTGTCTTAATCCTGGGGTTGATACATATGGGCACATATATGTAGTCAAAGTATAGTCACAGCTATGGTTTTTCTAGTGGTCATATACGGATGTGGGAGCTGGACTACAAAGAAGGCTGAACACCCAAGAGTTGATGCCTTCGAATTGTGGTGCTGGAGAAGACTCTTGAGGGTCCCAATGACAGCCAGAAGCTCAAACCAGTCCATCCTAAAGGAAATCAACCCTGAATATTCACTGGAAGGACTGATGCTGAAACTGAAGCTCCAATACTTTGGTCACCTGATGCAAAGAACCGATTCATTGGAAAAGACCCTGAGGCTATGAAAGATTGAGGGCAGTAGGAGAAGGGGACGACAGAGGATGAAATGGTTGGATAGCATCAGTGACTCAGTGGATATAAGTTTGAACAAAATTCAGGATATAGTGAAGGACAGGGAAGCCTGGCGTGCTGCAGTCCGTGCGGTTGCAAAGAGTCAGACATGACTTAGCCACTGAACAACAACAACATACAAAGCACACACACAGATACAGGCTAAACCTCTGGATTCACTCAAAAACACCCTCCCAGGCCTTAGGCAGCTTAGCCTTTGCGCTTAAGCCCTACTGTGGACCACTCCCCCACCCCCAGGAAGCACTCCAACAAAGAAGCCTCTGCATCCGAGCCAGACATCTTTATTTCTCTTTGCCTTTGATTAAGTCTCACAATAAAACGGCACACCAAGGGCATGACAGTATAGTGTCATTAAAGCGAACATTTCACAAGGAGTGTTGCCCAAACTGATACGCTTCTAATGTTTTTGTTTTCCCTGAATCTTTGAGGCCAGCCGACAGGGAAAACTGACTGTTACCAGGGCTTGAGGAGGCCAGCTTCACCTGAGAGGCAAGCTGGTCAGGTTACCCTAATCTCCTTAAGAAAAGGTATGAGTTGAAGTGCTGGATGCGTGTGCGATAAGCAGGGCTCACAGGCTGAAACACAGACACCATACTTGACAGAATAACAGGGAGAAAGTTGATTTTCTGAAGTGCAGGAATACAGTTAATTTTTTTTTCCTTCATAATATATCTGCTTTCTATAATGCTGGCTTTCCATGATTTTCCCTTCAGACACCCACACTTGCATTGTGCACGTGTGCACACACGCACGCGTGCGCGCGCGCACACACACACACACACACACACCCCTGGATATTTCTACTTCAGTTCTTTTTAAAGTCAAATCTAGTACGAATAGTTTGTTCAAAAGGAATCCTTTGCATGTGTATATTTAGTGAATCTATTTAGCTTTATAGACCCAAGTGCTTTTGCTCAAAATGGCCACAGCTCATAGATGAGACACGACACTCCTGTTAATGTCATTAGCAAGCAGAACAGCAGCATCTACAAAGCTCAGAACGAAGAAATGGTGCCCAGGAGAACCACATGGGGCCAAATAAATGTGAGGTGATTGACTGTTTTCATCACCACCTCCGCAGCGTGCTGGAGCCCATTTGTATGGGGCTGCCTTGTGCCAATAGGGAGGGGGCAGTCAAACAATCCTGCCACAGTTTCCATTGTTCTCAAAGACACACCATCTGCAGGAACAAAGGCCCAGGTCACGCCGTTTGTCCCGAAGAAACTCCTGATAAATATTTCTTTTTAAAAAGAACTTCTTTTCTTTGATTTGCTGTAATAGAGCTTTTCCTTCTAAATATACATCCTTACATATCAAAAGCCCGAGATGAGAAATTCATTGTCATTTGCAAAGAATAGTGTCTCTTTGTGACTTGTAATCTGTTGAACTGCATGTTATGAAGTCTCTTTGAGGGTTCTGATAGCAACTAGAATATTCTGCCTCTTGTGGCAAACATGTTTGAATGCATAATTATGGGGTGTGGGCTGGGGTGACCAGGACATTCTCCCAGACTGACCAGACAGTTGCTGGGTTTCACGAAACCAGGAAGCTTCCTCTCATTGATCCTGTTTTAATGGAAATGAGAGTGATATCAAGTGACCAGCTGTTCCTAGGGTGGGTTCTGGAAACCTTTGTCCTTGTCATCCAGGCTGGATTTACAAACAGCTGTCTTCTGTTTGACTTTCTAAAATCATAGGTATGGGTGGGACCATAGAAACGATAGCATAGCATTAGATGGGGGGCAGTCTGGAAACATTTGAAGTGACTAAGTGTGTGTTCTTGCATGCTATGTGGCTTCAGTTGTGTCTGACTCTTTGCGACCCCATGGACTGTATATCCCACCAGGCTCCTCTGTCCATGGGATTCTCCAGGCAAGAATACTGGAATGGGTTGCCATGCCCTCCTCCAGGGGATCTTCCCAACCCAGGGATTGAACCCTCATCTCTTGCATCTCTTGCGTTGGCAGGTGGATTCTTTACCATTGAGCCACCTGGGAAGCCCCTATTATCAAAGGTCTTCCCCCCAAAATCAGCACAATGCTCAGAACAATGAGGTGCTTAATAATAATGAGAGCTAACATTTATTGAGAGTTTGTCAAGACATGCCTGGCACAGAGGGCTTTATATGATATCAACTCATTTAATGCTTACAACCCCATGAAGCAGATAATATGATTACCACCTCCATTTCACAGATGAAAAAACTGAGGCTCTGAGCCCTTAAGTTACATGTCCAAAGTCATGCAGGAGTAAATTGTAGAGTCTGGACTGTAACTACGTTATCTGACCTGTACCCTGTCAGAGCCTATATCCTGTTTCAGTTCCTGATATATTAGAGTAGCTGAAACCTGAATCTTTTTGAATATCAAATTGGAACTGAGGATAAAACACTGTTGTAAAAACCCTAACAGTACGTGATCTTGGTTTCCTGGGCAGGTGTTGAGAGTTGAACAGCAAGAATGAAGAGCCTGCAGTCTGGGAATTTGGTGACCCTTCTTCTGATACATGTGGTAGAATTTTTAGTAAACTGTTGCCTGTGACAACCTTGGAAGCAAGACCACATGTCTCCCAAATCTGTTCCTCCAGGGAAAGTGGTTGAAAAAGGTCAGAATAGTGAAGCGTGTTGGCTGCTTCTTGACATTTTTAGCAAACTTCTGTAAGAAAGAAATCTGGCCAGTTTGTAAGCAAAGATGAAAGGTAATTAAGCTGTGTGAAGGGAGGCCTTGCCTTCTCTGCCTGTGGCCTGCAGCCTAAATTGACTGAGGGTGAGATCATGTCAGGCCCTTCAGGACTGAAACAGCCATTTGCTTCTGTACTCCAAGGAGCAGATAATAAGATGCAGCTCAAGCTCTTTGCAGGAGTCTTCTATTTCTTTTTCCTTTTTTTTTTTCATGATTTTTGTAGCAGTTGTATATGGAAAGGTCCAGATACATTAATGCTGAGGTTTGGAAAATTATAATTACAGCTTCTACATGCCAGCTCACTCTGACCTGAGTTCAAATCCCAACTCCACCATTTAAAACAGCCTGATCCAGGGCAGGTTATTTACCTTTACTGAGTATCAGTCTCATCAATAAAACAGCAGTAAGAAGACTTACTTCTTATTCCTTGGTGTAAGCCACTTCCTGGACTTTCCTGGTGGCTCAGACAGTAAAGCATCTGCCTACAATGCAGGAAACCTGGGTTCAATTCCTGGGTCTGGAGGATCCCCTGGAGAAGGAAATGGCTATCCACTCCAGTACTCTTGCCTGGAAAATCCCATGGACAGAAGATCCTGGTAGGCTATAGTCCATGGGGTCGCAAAGAATCAGACACGACTGAGTGACTTAACTTTCAACTTTTAAGAAGACTTACCTCACGTGTGATCATGAAGAATGAAGTAAAGTAGTTTTATAAAGTTAGGTCTGACAAACCTCAAACAGAGAATTTAATTTAAAATAATTAGGACTGACAGTGCCTCGGGCAACTGACAACAATAGATGCAAACATTATTTCTGGCAAACACACAATTACACCTCAATGATTTTATAAATCAGCTTGGGATTTTACACAGTGTTATGGTGTAGAGTTAAAACCCAGACCTATGGTCAGGCTGAAGGACTCCTCTCCTATTTCCACCTCTTTCTAGACTTTTCTCCCAATGCTGGAATTGAAGTGTCCCTTCTGGAGCAAGACTGTGGGGGTACTGGGGCCATGTTCCTATGTGAAACACTGTCTTGGTGGCTGTGGCCTGAGAGGCAGTCCTCTCAGGCACCCTTTGTTTTTTTTTTCAGACTTTAAACTTCTTATTTTGTATTGGGGTCTAGCCAGTTAACAAAGTTGTGGTAGTTTCAGATGAACAGAGAAGGGACTCAGCCATACATATACACGTATCCATTCTCCCCCAAACCCCTCTCCCATCCAGGCTGGCACATAACATTGAGTAGAGTTCCATGTGCTATATAATAGGTCCTTGTTGGTTATCCATTTTGAATATAGCAATGTGTACATAATCTTCCCAAACTACCCTAACTGTCCCTTCCCCCAGCAACCATAAGTTCTTTTTCTGTGAGCCTCTTTCTGTTTTGTGAATAAGTTCATTTGTATCATTTCTTTTTAGAATCCACATATGAGGGATGTCATGCAATATTTCTCCTTCTCTGTCTGACTTACTTCACTCGCTATGACACTCTCTAGGTCCATCCGTGTTGCTTTAAATAGCATTATTTCATTCTTTTTAATAGCTGAGTAATATTCCATTGCATGTATGTTCCACATCTTCTTTATCCATTCGTCTGTCGATGGACATTTAGGTTGCTTCCATGTCTTGGCTGTTGTAAACAGTGTTGTAATGAACTTTGGGGTGCATGTATCCTTTTAGTTCATGTGCTTCTCTTTATATATGTTGGGCACCCTTTCTCTAAGGGCTCTGTGGTAAGCTCTAGTCTGGGCTGGGACAGTGAGCTGTTTCCACTGTCACCTGCTGAAGGTGCCAGAGCTGTGAGGTACAAACACATCGGGGTTCATTGCAGGAGAAATGTTAGAGTTGGAGAGGTGTCAGCCGGGTTGGGACAAGTGAAATGCAACAAAGGAAATCAGTCCTGTTTCCACACTATCTGGTCATCAAGGTAAACGTACTTGATCATCCCTGGGACAAAGCCACACTTGTCTGCAGCCAATGTTTATGGTCAACTATGTATCAAGTTCTGTTCTAAGCAGGCTTTGTGGACTATCTCACTGAGTCTTCACAACACTGTGAAATTGGTACTGTTGCTACACATTTTATTGACACAGAAGCTAAAGCAGAGCTAGTAATGAGGGAAGTCAGAATAGTTATCCAGGCAGTACTGCTCCCAACTGTTATGCTACAACCTCTTTATGCATTCATTATGTGACAGAATTCCTCAGTCCCCAGTCATAAGGAGGCAATAATTGTGCATTTATGATTTTCAGGTCTTTTTATGTAATATCCTACTGAACCTCACAACAATGCTACTGTTATTGACTCTCCCAAGTTGGTCCCCAATAGAAGTTCTCTTGCTGGAAGTCATCTGAGCCCATAGAATGAGACTGAGTTTGGTTCAGAAGCAACGTAGAGTTCTATTCTTTGATCAAAAAATGGGAGAAGTGCAAGCTCGAGCTGTAGATTAACTGCTCTTTATAGGGTTCTTGTCAGCCAGGAGTGGGGCAGAGTTCTTGCTGGATGGGTGCAGGTGTGCTGCTCAGGTTCCAGACCGCAAACCTGGCACAGCGCCCCTGCACATGTCCGGCCCCTGCCATCTTGGATTGAGCGTTGTGCACAGAGCTTCTGCGCATAGTCTGAAAGCTGAGGTGTCCGCACAGCCCTTTTGCACTGGAAACTCTGGTCTGTACTGCCGGGGGCAAGACCTCTGCATGTGACAGCCTGTGAGCAAATGAACCCAGACTAAGCACAAAGGGAAAAAAAAGTTAGACTTATTACTCAGATTCTATTTTTATTTCCTAGAAAATAACAGAATTTGCCCGGTGACACTAGCAGATAGCTAGTATTATAATTTCCCATTTCAGAGAGGAGGAAACCTAGGTCCAGAGAGGATAAAAGAGTGTTGTTTGAATGCTACAACTGGGTTTCAAATCCACATCTTTTGGGCTTCCAGTCTACTTTTAAAGCACAGCATCTGCCTCAGATTTTCCATGCACTGATCTGTGCCTGAAAAATATTTTAGGCCATTAGTAATAGCTGAAATAATGCAAAATTTAAATATATACATTGATTCATATAGTAAGAAATCCTAATTTTAGTTTGCTGAGGTAATTTTCTGCCTGAGAATATTTACATTTATAACTCTACTTCTCTAGAAACAATAAAATAACCTCTTGATGTGGGTAATTAACAGAACCATAAAACATCCCCAGAAATGGCATCTGCAGAAACAAGGTGAAATGAAGAGCTGTCATTGGAGCCAACCCCATTTGAAACTCATTTCAAAACATTTAACCAAGGGGAGATAAGGGAGGAATGCGTGGCTGTTGGTTGCAGGATCATTTAACTAACAGCAGTGTGCTTCCAAATTAAACCTTCCATTTAGAAATGCTGAATGTGTGTTATGTGTGCGGGTGCCTGCACACATGTGTCTGAGCAACTCTCTGGTTATGTGAGCAAGTTGTATTAATTATGTGGCAGTAATTTTTAAAACTTTTTTAAAGAAGGCAGTTTTTCTTTCCTGATCCTATAAACATTGCTCATTAGGGGCGTCAGTGCTGTAAAGAATAATTATAAGTTGTGATCTTGGGTATATCTTTCAGCCTCTCTGAGCCATGGTTTCTTAACTTTTTAGAATGGATTCCTGCAAACTTGCGAGGGAGATAGACAAGTACCCAGGTAAAGTATGACAGAGTACTTTTAGATGTATGCCTAGAACCCCACCAGAATGGCTAAAATGAAACAGATAATACCAAGAATTGGTGAGGATGTGGAGCAAAGGAAATTTCCATACACTGCTGGTGGGCATGTAAGTTGGTACAGTCACTAATGGAAAGCTGCTTAGCATGTAGATCATATATGCCTTCTACCACCAGGCATATACCAACAGAAATGTGCATATATGTTCAACCAAAAGACCTGCACGAGAATGTGTGTAGTAGCACATAGCCCCCAAATGGAAATAAGACAAATATCATCTGTGATAAATTGGAACCATATATCACAGTGTATTCACTTAATAGGTTACTGTATAGCAATGAGAAAGCATGAACTCCAAACAACATGGATAAACCTTACAAAAATAATAATGAACCAAAGAAGCCAGACACAAAAGAATATGTATTATATGAGTCTATTAATAGAAAGTCCCAAAATAGGCAAAATTAATCTCAATGTTAGAAGTCAGAATAATAGTGACTATCAGAGACCTCAGTGCTGGAGGTGGGGATGGTCCCTCGAAGGGGAATGAGGGGGCTTCTGACATTCGAATAGCGTTTTATTTCTTGATGTGGGTGCCCGTTACTTAGGCGTGTTCACTTTGTGAAAGTTTATTGAGATGGAATTTTATGCTTTGTACTTGCCTGTATGGTATGCTTCAATATATATAAAAGGAAACATTCACAGGATACTATATGGTTACTGAAGACAGACATTTAATCCAGAAGTGAGATAACCAGGGGAGGCTCCCTATAAGAGGTGGCTCTCAATCTTTAATCTTTACTTTTGCCATATGTAATTTTTTTTGGGTGTGTATGTATTTATTTATTCTTCCAGTTTTAATGAGATATAATTGACACACAGTGCTGTATAAATTTAAGGTACATATAGCTTTGATACTTTGCCATAAATACACAGGAATCTGTTTCAGTGTGAAACTATTTCCACTAATCTGGATTTCAGTTTTTATTTCATATGTTAGTATCACAATTTGAAAATTAGAATTGACATTAGGTTAAACGTCTAATCATCACTCTTCATTTTAAAGAATGAACTTGTTTCTTCTGTTTATTCATCTGTATGAACTTTAGATAATCTCATGGTATATACATCACAGAAATGATATTAGTTGGGTAAGGAACAGATACCTTGACAATAGTTTTATCATCTAGGAGCAGGGATGGCATCTCCACTGCTCATCCCATTTAAATTACATTTTCTTCTCTACAGGATGCTTTCGATAAATGCTGCTTCATCCCTTGGGGCTATCTAAGACTGACCAATTGCCTCTGACTGTTGCAAAGGCAAAATATCATGGTGAAAAATGAATGAATTTTTTTATCTTTATAATCAGGAGAGATGGAAATATCAAGACAGGGGACATCTTCAGTTAAGGAGAAAAATCTTGTGAGAAGAATGTCTGGCCTAGGGATAAATCACCCATCAAGAGAATGGTGGAGTGCACTATTCTTCTGCAGATTTCCAAGATGGAATATAAAAGAAAAACAAGAGACTTCAGAATGGGGGAAGAGGACCCCTTTCACTGAGCCTGCATTATCTGCCTGGCCTGTTTTTTCTACCTCTAGAGTTATTTAGTGATTGCCCTAAGAGGGGAAGATAGGATAATGGTGCTGGTGGACTGAGTTCCCATATGTCTCAGTATCAATGCCTGGTCAGAATGCTCCTTAGTGAACTTAATCCATGAGACCAGATAGATTTTCAAGGGGTAAATCTACTCTGAGGATCGCACTGGTGGCACAAATTGATGCAAAAAAGTGGAGGGACTCTTGAGTCTAGTGGCTGATACCGTCTCATAAATTATAACCCTTCTTGTGTGAGGAGCAATGTACGATGGACAGAACTAGTCTTTAGCCATTATCTCATTTCACAGCAGCCCTCTGTCCCCAGCACCCTAATTCTTGTTCAGTAATCCTTTGCGGTAGAGCGCAAGAGCCAGGGCAATGCCTAGTGCATCATTCTGCAATCAGTAAAATGAACTCAGAGAGGTTAAACAACTTGATGCATTCCATTGGTAGTACATAGCAGAGCAAAGGTTAGAACCCAGCTTTGTCTGAGTCCAAAGCCAATGCCTTTTTTCTCTGTATTGTAGAGCGTATCGGTTTGTCTTTTGTTTCAAGACTCCAGGCAGTTTTCTGCTATGAAGAACAACATAACTTAAAATTGATCATTCTTGTTTGTGTTAGTACCAAAGGCAGCTTTAAAAACCATCTGATATATAGTCATTCTAGTTTATAGTCTGAAATTAAAACTGTAAAGTAATTTCCTCTTCCAGCTTTCAGGGCAGTTTCTTGCTGTGACTAATATTAGTGGGCTTTCAGTATTATCATTGAAGTAGGGAAACTTGCAAATCAAGCAGTGACTCATTGTAAGTGAGCGAGAGACGAAATAATGCTGTGATGTGTCATTGTTGTCAGAGGACTCAGGAAGTCTAGATTCCAAAATGAGTTGTTTTCCCCATAGATTGAGCTCATTTTCCCCAGGTGGTACATGCTGCTTACGTCTGGAACCAGGAAGCCCAGACCCTGGGAAGCAGAAATGGCTGGGGTGGTCTTGGTCATACCCTACTGACTTGTTCCCAAGAGAAGGGATCAGGAAACCATAGCCCTTATGCTACATATGGGCCACCCTGTTTTTACAAATAAAGTTTCACTGTTACATAAACTAGTCATATGTTTACTATTGTCTATGGCTGCTTCCTCATTACAATACAGAGTTTATAGTTGCCAGAGAGACAGTATGGCAGAAAATACTGATTATCTGGCCCTTTACAGAAGAATTTGCCAACCACGCTCAAGATTGTTTGGCAAATGCAGTCATTAAAACACTTGCTTTAAAAAAGGATTGAAAGGGAGGGGATATATGTATACTTATATCTAATTCGTGTTGTTGTACAGCAGAAACTAACACAATATCATAAGGCAATTATACTCCAATTTAAAAATAAGTTAAAAATCTTAAAAAAAGGTCGGTCACATTTATATCCACTTTTGAGAAGAATTGGAACACAAGCAAATTATCATAAAAGGGTGCATTACAGAATGCATCAGACAGATTAAAACTTTGGTGGAAACTCAGACTTTGACTACTCCAGGTTTATTTTTTCCTTGTGGGCATTTTTGTTGTTGTTCTTGGCAGGGCTGTCTCTCAGGATCTGTCTGGACTTAAAACTGCTCAATAAGATTCCTCTCAATATGTTTCAGAAGCATTTATCATACACTCTTAAAAGGGTTATTATTGGTTTATCTTAATTACCAGAGTCATCTACCAAGAAAGGAAATGCATATTTGGTGGTTGTAGCTTTTATGTATATGGAAGTTTCCAGAATCATTAAAAATTTCCCCCTTTTTTTTCTTACAAAGCTGAAGTGAGTGACAGAATGAGATTGGATTTTTGTAATTGATTTAGAAAGCTGGTCTTGGGATGAGCTACACAGTCTTTCCAATGGGAAGCTGGCCTCTAGAGGCGGACAGCTCCCTCTAAACGCAGCCGTATGGGATTCTGGAAATAGGCAGCAACTATATCATGTTTATTTTTTCTGCTTTGTAGAAATGCGCTCATCATCAAAAAAGCCTCTGGATGAATGCATCCAAACATTTATTGCAATGAAGAAAGAACCAATAACTAAATACAGAAATGAGAATAATGGGCCGAAAGTCCATACAAGGCTGTTGGAATTTAAATTTGAGCTCTGGCATGAATACCCCGTCTCCTAGGCCTGGCAGGAGGATTATCTCTCTTTCCTTGAAGGGTAATTTAGCTGTCAGCCTTTCCTTCTCACACTTCATTGTTTCTTTTCTATTAGACTTTTTAATTTCTTGCTATGAGTAAATCATCTTTTTTTTTTTTTTAAACACAATTCGTCTTTGTAGGGTTTAACTGTTTTGCTTTGCTTTTATCTCACAGATGCTTAGTTGCTTTGATTGCTGTTTTTCCTGAGCTTAATGAACCCACTTAAGACAAATGTGGAAAGTCAAAAGAGAAATCAGAACCCATGGTAAGGTACCCCCTGCCCCTTCTCACCCCATCTCATATAGCCCAATATGGAACACATCACAAACCTGTGGAGATGAAGAGGCAGTAGAAAAAGCATTTTGGTGATGAATCACATTCAAGAGGCAAGTGAAAAATGACCAGAAGAACATGGCGTGATCAGTTTGGGACCATACCTTCACGGCTTTGTTGAAGGAACAAACTTAGAAAAAAAGCAAACCCCAAGCCTGGACATGAGTGATGCCACTAAATAAACTGATAGCTGAAGTAATTTAAGGAGGAAGCTTGAGCCAGTGTTCAGGTGTGAGGGGAAGAACAGTCGCTACACTGGCAGTTAGTGAATGAAGCGGGGGGGGAAGCAGGCAGAGAGAGAACTAAACTCTGCCCGCGTTAGCAATTTATGACATACCCATGGTGTGGTGCGTGACAAATGAAAACAGACAGCTGAGCGGACTGCTGAACGTCCTGTCGAGGTATGTGGGCAGAGGGCAGGAACCACCTTTCCTTAGCCTTACAGACCCAGGCAAAGACAGCTTGCAACTTTTGCAAATTGAGGAGCTGTGGGGATCGCTGGGGGGAAGGATAGCAACTAAGGCTGGGAAGAAATTCAGAAAGAGATATTTGGAATTTGTTGAGCTACCTGAGAATATGGAGGCTTGGAAGTATGCCTTTTTAAAAAAATATATAAATTTTATTGAAGTATAGTTGACTTACAGTGTTTCAGATGCCCAGCAAGGTGATTCAGTTATACAAATACCCATATATTAATTTTGAAATTATTTTCCATCATAGGTTATTACGAGATATTGACTATGGTTCCCTATGCTATACAGTAAACCTTTGTTGCTTTTTCCATATCTAGTTTTTAATTAGAAATCTACCATTCTATTCATACTAAGTCAAACAAGTAGACTCAAAATGTCATACGTTTTTTATTTAGGCAAAAATCCATAAGTTTTCTAAAATATATATGCATATTATATATATGTATACAAAAGCTTTTCTACTACACTTGATAAAGACTTGAGAGAGAACATCAAAAAAATAAAGATGGAGAAACTGGAGAACATAAACTAAATGAAATGGGAGCACCAAATATGAAATAGAAAAAGTAAACAAACAAGGAAAGGAAACAAAAAAGGAAAAGATCATCATATAGTCCAGTTGTTTTTAAACATGACTTCTCATTAGAAACATATCTGGAGCTCTGGAGATTGAAAACAATACCTGAAATCTTTCAAAAAATTTCAAGATAATTCTGATATGTATCTGGATTTTAGAAAATGATTGTAGGTTTTTCTATTAGATCCTAGTTTTGGTGATACAGAGTTCTATTATTTTTTGTTAACCAATCATGATACAATGATATTAAGTGAGTAATAGTTACATAATCACAATAGTAAAAGATGTTTATAATTTTTCACAATCAAATGCCAGACAAAAAATAAAAGATAATTAAACTGCAAGATAAGATAATCAACTGCAAGCCGTAATGGGAACATGCTTAACTTAACAGTATAAAATAATTACATACAATTTGGCGGGGGTTCAAGCAGAGTGAGGCGGTAAGTGGAAGTGCATGAGTTTTCATACACCCAGCCAGTCTGTGTTTTTTTGGCTGGTGCATTTAATCCATTTACATTTAAGGTAATGTAATATGTATGGTCCTATTACTGGTTTCTTAATTGTTTTGGGTTTATTTTCTGTTGGTCTTTTCCTTCTCTTGTGTTTCCTGCCTGGAGAAGTTCCTTTAGCATTTGTTGTAAAGCTGGTTTGCTGGTGCTGAATTCTCTTCAGTTCAGTTCAGTCGCTCAGTCATGTCCAACACTTTGCAGCCCCGTGGGCTGCAGCACACCAGGTTTCCCTGAACATCACTAACTGCTGAAGCTTACTCAGACTCATTTCCATCGAGTCAGAGATGCCATCCAACCATCTCATCCTCTGACATCCCCTTCTGCCTTCAATATTTCCCAGCATCAGGGTCTTTTCTAATGAGTCAGCTCTTTGTATAGGTGGCCAAAGTATTGGAGCTTCAGCTTCAGCATCAGTCCTTTTGATGAATATTCAGGACTGATTTCCTTTAGGATTGATTGGTTTGATCTCCTTGCAGTCCAAGGGACTCTCAAGGGTCTTCTCCAACACCACAGTTCAAAGGCATCAAATTCTTCAGCGCTCAGCTTTCTTTATGGTCCAACTCTAACATCTATACATGACTACTGGAAAAACCATAGCTTTGACTCGATGAACCTTTGTTGGCAAAGTCATGTCTCTGTTTTTTAATATGCTACCTAGGTTTGTCATAGCTTTTCTTCCAAGGAGCAAGTGTCTTTTAATTTCATGGCTGCAGTCACCATCTGCAGTGATTTTGGAGCTCAAGAAAATAAAGTCTGTCACTGTTTCCATTGTTTCCCCGTTTACTTGCCATGAAGTGACGGGACAAGATGCCATGATCTTTGTTTTTTGAATGTTGAGTTTTAAGCCAGCTTTTTTACTTTCCTCTTTCATCAAGAGGCTCTTCAGTTCCTTTTAGCTTTCTGCCATAAGGGTGGTATCATCTGCATATCTGAGATTATTGATATTTCTCCCGGCAATCTTGATTCCAGCTTGTGCTTCACCCAGCCCAGTGTTTCACATGATGTACTCTGCATGTAAGTTAAATAAGCAGGGTGACAATATACAGCCTTGATGTCCTCCTTTCCCAGTTTGGAATCAGTCCATTGTTCCATGTTTGGTTCTAACTGCTGCTTCTTGACCTGCATACAGATTTCTCAGGAGGCAGGCCAGGTGGTCTGGTGTTCCCATCTCTTTAAGAATTTTCCACAGTTTGCTGTGATCCACACAGTTAAAGGCTTTGACATAATCAATAAAGCAGAGGTATAATCTTTTGATTTCTCCATCAAATCTGAAGGAGAGTCTTGCTGGGTAGAGCATTCCTAGATGTAGTTTCTTCCCTTTCATCACTTTAAATATATCATGCAATGCTCTTCTGGCTTGTAGAGTTTCTGTTGAGAAATCAGCTAATAGCCTGATGGGAGTTCTCTTGTATGTTATTTGTCGTTTTCCCCTTGTTGCTTTTTAATATTATCTCTGTCTTTAATTTTTGTCAGTTTAATTACTGTGTGTCTTGGTGTGTTCTTCCTTGGGTTTATCCTTCCTGGGACTCTCTGAGCTTCCTGGACTTGGTTGACTATTTCCTTTCCCATGTTCAGGAAGTCTTCAGCTATTATCTCTTCAAATATTTTCTCAGGTCCTTTCTCTCTCTCTTCTTCTGTGATCCCTATAATGCTAATGTTGGTGCATTTAATGTCCCAGAGGTCTCTTAGGCTGTCTTCATTTATTTTCATTCTTTTTTCTATATCCTGTTCTGTGGCAGTGATTTCCACCATTCTGTCCTCCGGGTCATTTATCTATTCTTCTGCCTCAGTTATTCTGCTGTTGATTCCTTCTAGTGTATTATTCATCTCTATTTGTTTGTTCTTTAGTTCTTCTAGGTCTTTGGTAAACATTTCTTGCATCTTCTCAACCTTTGCCTCCATTCTTTTCCTGAGATACTGGATCATCTTCACTATCATTATTCTGAATTGTTTTTTCTGAAAGGTTGCCTATCTCCATTTCATTTAGTTGTTTTTCTGGGATTTTATCTTGTCTCTTTATCTGGGACATAACTTTCTACTTTTTCATCATGATTAACTTTCTGTAATATGGTTTCTGTTTTAGTTGCTATGAGACTGCGCTTCTTCTTGCTTCATCTGTCCACCCTCTGATGGAGCAGGCTTAGAGACTTGTGTAAGCTTCTTGATGGCAGGACTGGTGATGGAAAAAACTGGATCTTGCTCTGGTGGGCAGGGTCTTGCTCAGTAAAGCTTTAATTCAATTATCTGCTGATGGGTGGGGTAAGACTCCCTCCCTGTTAGTTGTTTAGAGTGAGGTGACCCAGTCCTTGGGTCTACAGGCTCTATGGTAGGGTTAATGGTGAACTCCAAGAGGGTTAATTCCAAGAGGGACCTTCCAGCTGGTCTCCTGTGAGACCGGCTCAGTCTCCTGTGGGGCCACTGCTCCTCTCCTCTGGGTCTTGGTGCGTGCAAGATTTTGTTTGTGCCCTCCAAGACTGGAGTCTCTGTTTTCCTTAGGTCTCTGGAAGTCCTATAATCAAATCCTGCTGGCCCACGAGGCCAGATTCCCTGGGGATTCCCAGTCTCTTTGCATCCCCAGGCTGGGGAGCCTGAGGTGGGGTTCAACACTTTCCCAATAATGTGAGAACTTCTTTGGTATTATTGTTCTCCTGTCTGTGGATCACCCACCTGGCGGGTATGGGATTTGATCTGATCGTGATTGCACCCCTCCTACCATCTTGCTGGGGCTTCTTCTTTGTCTTTAGACATGCGGTATCTTCTTTTGGTGAGTTCCAACATCCTCCTGTCGATGGTTGTTCAACCACTTATTGCAATTTTGGTGCTCTCCTCTTTGGCGGAGGAGATGAGTGCACATCCTTCTACTCCACCGTCTTCCACACACACCATTGCATGCCCTTTTCAGACCACACTTAATTTATTATTGACTGGAACAGTCCAGGGATCTGCCTCTCTGTAAGCCCTGTGGTGTGACTAGGCTCAGCACTGTGTCACTACTTTGGGGACAAGGACCTCAGGATCTCAAGTGTTAAAGCTTCCCCCTGTGCCCCAAGTTGTTGTTTCATCCTTGCACTCCCTGTCCTGCCAGCACTGAGCCCGGTATATATTTGATGTTGGAAATACGTGTTGAATGACCAGATGTTTTAGGAGGAAATGGCAGGTAGTAAGCACCAGACAGAGGCAGGTACAAATTCTCGTTGTACTACTTACTATAGGCAAGTTAAGTATGCTCTCTGACCTTCAGTTTTCCCATCTACATAATGGTACCAATCTTATAGTGTTGTGAAGATTAAATGCAAGAGTGCTTACACCTTGCCTGGTATGGTCTCTGGGGTATAAAAGGCATCCAATAAATGATAAACATTGTTAGATTGTAAAGTATCACACCTCCAGGGTGTTTGCAATTGAACAGAGCGTTTTAAAAGGAAATAATTCTACTCTTGGTGTTGAAGGAAATGAGGTAAGAGGAAAGGGCTGTGGGTTGGAAGAGAGTTAAATGTGGAGCTTGAATTGGGTTAGAGCAGATAATTTGGGAACAAGAAAGTGAATTCCAAGGTGAAATTGGAGTCCTGCTCTGAAGCAGTGGTATGTGCTTACAGTTAAACAAGCCATGTAGAAGGATGGATGGATCAAGGAGGATGGCTCTGGGCTAGTCTTTTAAGCTAACAGAATCTTGGTTTCTTCACCTAAAAGTGAGGGAGTCGGACTACTATGTTCAGTTCAGTTCAGTGGCTCAGTCGTGTCCGACTCTTTGTGACCCCATGAATCACAGCATGCCAGGCCTCCCTGTCCATCACCAACTCCCAGAGTCCACCCAAACCCGTGTCCATTGAGTCGGTGATGCCATCCGACCATCTCATTCTCTGTCATCTCCTTCTCCTCCTGCCCTCAATCTTTCTCAGCATCAGGGTCTTTTCAAATGAGTCAGCTCTTCGCATCAGGTGGCCAAAATATTGGAGTTTCAGCTTCAACATCAGTCCTACCAGTGAACACCCAGGACTGATCTCCTTTGAGATGGACTGGTTGGATCTCCTTGCAGTCCAAGGGACTCTCAAGAGTCTTCTCCAACACCTCAGTTCAAAAGCATCAATTCTTTGGTACTCAGCTTTCTTTATAGTCCATTTCTCACATCCATACATGACTACTGGAAAAACCATAGCCTTGACTAGATGGACCTTGGTTGACAAAGTAATGTCTCTGCTTTTTAATATGCTATCTAGGTTGGTCATAACTTTCCTTCCAAAGAGCAAGCGTCTTTTAATTTCATGGCTGCATCACCATCTGCGGTGATTTTGAAGCCCAGAAAAATAAAGTCAGCCACTGTTTCCACTGTTTCCCCATCTATTTGCCATGAAGTGATGGGACCAGATGCTGTGATCTTAGTTTTCTGAATGCTGAGCTTTAAGCCAACTTTTTCACTCTTCTATTTCACTTTCATCAAGAAGCTCTTCAGTTCCTTTTAGCTTTCTGCCATAAGGGTGGTGTCATCTGCATATCTGAGGTTATTGATATTTCTCCCGGCAATCTTGATTCCAGCTTGTGCTTCCTCCAACATTTCTCATGATGTACTCTGCATATAAGTTAAATAAGCAGGGTGACAATATACAACCTTGACGTACTCCTTTTCCTATTTGGAACCAGTCTGTTATTCCATGTCCAGTTCTGGCTGTTGCTTCCTGACCTGCATACAGACAGGACTATTATGTAGTCTCTATCATCTCATGGTTCTTAGATAAACTTAAATTTAGATATATTTTAGAGTTTATATTAATAAGTCTAACAGATCAGTGACAGAACTAGAATTGGAATTCTGTCTTCACACCCCCAGAACTAGCACTGGAGGCAAAGGATATTTCATTCCTTGTGCAGTGTTCACATAATTAGCTTATACGTGTTTGCGGTAAGATGTGGTATGAGCTAAGAATCTTTAACTTGCTGCTTTCCAAGACACGCATTACTGTTAGATTGATGGAAAAAATATTATTTCTGCCCTCATGTTCCTCAGGCTCAGAAATTCACTGGAATTCAGTCTTGAGAAAGACAATGCCCCATGGTTTGTATGCCATCACATACAGGAAATAATAAATCATTAAAAAATAATCATCTTGAATTTTTGATGGCTCTCTGCTTGTTTGCAATTTTATTATTCATAGGTGTTAGCTTTGCAATTACAAAACATGTTGTTGGTATTTTGGAGCAAATTCTGACATCAAATTTGGTTTGCCAATAGATGGGATGAACACGTCAAGAAAAATAGAGGGCTATGACAAGGGATAAAATCCCATTTGGTTTCTATAGCTAATAATCTTGTTCACAGCACAAGATATTTGAACACCATAATATGATTTCCACATTAAAAGCATGTTCCAGTCTATTCAAAAATTAAGTAAATAGAGCAGAGGCATACAGTTCTTCTAATCCACCAATGTCACAAATTTAATGATTTTAGCAGCTTAAGGAAAACAGGCATTGTTGTAAAACTTTACATTTGAATGTGTTATTGCCTCTAACAATGATTGCTTGTCATTTATCTGACACTAAAGGTGTGAACTGCACATTACAGGAGTCAAAGGTTTTGCATAAAACAAAACAAAGCCTCTTTTGCCAAGGCTTACACACTGAGAGTGTGCAAGTGACTCATAGGAATGTGTCAGAAAACCAATGAGAGACAAGGGGCTAATATCTCTAGAGCTGGCCTTGAAAAGGTTGCATTTTCCATTAAGGCTAATGAGGAATGTGTATCTGTGAACTACTGAAGCGTCTCTAAGATAAAAATAAATTGTAGAAAAATCTGGAATCTTTATTGTCCACCAATCATTCATGGTACAAAATTGTCTCTGACATCTATTCATTTCTGCACAGTTCCTTCCAGCAGCTTGCAAAGCTTTGGAGGAAAAATAGAAAGGCACACATTTTAATCTGTAATTTATCTGTGGAAAAATTAGGCTTTCAAGTATATTTCTTTGTAAGTTAGTAAAGAATTTGTGATAAATCTTATATTCAGCACTGTAGGGTTAGAACTAATAATATGTAATAAAATTTGTTCAGGATATATTTTGATTGGGTTTGATTACTAATTTGCAACAGCAATAGAATCAGTGCCCTTGATTTCTGGTACTTGTCTCTCTCTCTCCCTCTTTTGTGTATTGTTTGGCTGCACCACATATATATATGTGGTATATGAAGCAGATTGCAGTCCCTCAGTCAGTAAATTTTTCGTAATTAGATTTAAAGCATGGGGTCTTCATTAGCTGCTTTTCTATTAACACTGGTTATATTCTTATTCCTATTGGCTACTAGAGGAAAACAATAGAGTAGGAAAGACTAGAGATCTCTTCAAGAAAATTAGAGATACCAAGGGAACATTTCATGCAAAGATGGGCTCGATAAAGGACAGAAATGGTATGGACCTAACAGAAGCAGAACATATTAAGAAGAGGTGGCAAGAATACACCAGAAGAACTGTACAAAAAAGATCTTCACGACCCAGATAATCACGATGGTGTGATCACTCACCTAGAGCCAGGCATCTTGGAATGTGAAGTCAAGTGGGCCTTAGAAAGCATCATTACGAACAAAGCTAGAGGAGGTGATGGAATTCCAGTTGAGCTATTTCAAATCCTGAGAGATGATGCTGTGAAAGTGCTGCACTCAATATGCCAGCAAATTTGGAAAACTCAGCAGTGGCCACAGGACTGGAAAAGGTCAGTTTTCATTCCAATCCCAAAGAAAGACAATGCCAAAGAATGTGCAAACTACTGCACAATTGCACTCATCTTACATACTAGTAAAGTCATGCTCAAAATTCTCCAAGCCAGGCTTCAGGAATACGTGAAACGTGAACTTCCAGATGTTCAAGCTGGTTTTAGAAAAGGCAGAGGCACCAGAGATCAAATTGCCAACATTTGCTGGATTCTGGAGAAAGCAAGAGAGTTCCAGAAAAACATCTATTTCTGCTTCATTGACTATGCCAAGGCCTTTGACTGTGTGGATCACAATAAACTGTGGAACATTCTGAAAGAGATGGGAATACCAGACCACCTGACCTGCCTCTTCCCCTGTATGCAGGTCAGGAAGCAATAGTCAGAACTGTACATGGAACAACAGACTGGTTCCAAATAGGGAAAGGAGTACGTCAAGGTTGTATATTGTCACCCTGCTTATTTAACTTCTATGCAGAGTACATCATGAGGAACGCTGGGCTGGAAGAAGCACAAGCTGGAATCAAGATTGCCGGGAGAAATATCAATAACCTCAGATATGCAGATGACACCACCCTTATGGCCGAAAGTGAAAAGGAACTCAAAAGCCTCTTGATGAAAGTGAAAGAGGAGAGTGAAAAAGTTGGCTTAAAGCTCAACATTCAGAAAACTAAGATCATGGCATCTGGTCCCATCACTTCATGTCAAATAGATGGGGAAACAGTGAAACAGTGTCAGACTTTATTTTTTTTGGGGCTCCAAAATCACTGCAAATGGTGATGCAGCCATGAAATTAAAAGACGCTTGCTCCTTGGAAGGAAAGTTATGACCAACCTAGATAGCATTATTAAAAAGCAGAGACATTACTTTGCCAACCAAGGTCTGTCTAGTCAAGGCTATGGTTTTTCCCGTGGTCATGTATGGATGTGAGAGTTAGACTGTGAAGAAAGCTGATCACCGAAGAATTGATGCTTTTGAACTGTGGTGTTGGAGAAGACTCTTGAGAGTCTCTTGGACTGCAAGGAGATCCAACCAGTCCATTCTAAAGGAGATCAGTCCTGGGTGTTCATTGGAAGGACTGATGTTGAAGCTGAAACTCCAGTACTTTGGCCACCTCATGCAAAGAGTTGACTCACTGGAAAAGACTCTGATGCTTGAAGGGATTGGGGGCAGGAGGAGAAGGGGACGACAGAGAATGAGATGGCTGGATGGAATCACCGACTTGATGGACATGAGTTTGAATGAACTCTGGGAGTTGGTGATGGACAGGGAGGCCTGGCATGCTGTGATTCATGGGGTCTCAAAGAATCGGACATGACTGAGCGACTGAACTGAACTGAACTGTATTAACACTTGTGATACTAGAAATTTAATAAATTCCTGTTTTTCAAATATGCCTGCCTTATATGGCCATGTGACAATGGAGGAGGATAGTCTTCATACTGAGAATTATCTCATACTGGCTTGTCCACTGTGCCAAAATCATTGGCCTTATGTGTATTTGTTTTTCAGTTGTTATAGAAATAAAGCATGGTAACAGAAAGTGCACAGATCAGAAGAATTGCAAGTGTATATCTGTTACTCATTGCAACAGAATTTAAGTTTCTTCAGTTCTCTCCTACTTAAAATGGGATGGTTAACATTTCATGAGCTGTCATAGGTTTAAATAATGAATGTAAAGCATCTTTACATTCAGCAAAGAGCCAAGTCATTGGAAAAGACCCTGATGCTGGGAAAGATGGAAGGCAGGAGGAGAAGGGGATGACACAGGATGAGATGGTTGTATGGTATCACCAACTCAATGGACATGAGTTTGAGCAAACTCCGGGAGATGTGAAGGACAGTGAAGCCTGGTGTGCTGCAGTCCATCGGGTTGCAAAGAGTCAGACATGACTGAGCGACTGAACAACAACAAATGCATCTTATTTAGGTGTTAGTATTTAGTAGATATTTAGTGATTGGTCTCAGTTTATATCCATTTCTGTTTGGCCTTCATATAGATACTGAAAAGTAAAGGAGAGTTCTGAGAAGTGATGTTCTGGGTTTTCCCCTACCCCCATACAAGATTAATCTATATTTTCCAGATAGAGTCCAGCTTTATTTAAAATGCAGGTGTATATATGACCCAACCATCTAGCTACTGGGCATATACCCTGAGAAAAGCATATTTGAAAAAGATATATGCACCCCAATGTTCATTGTAGCACAGTTTACAATAGCCAGGACATAGAAGCAACCTAAATGTCCATCAGCAGATGAATGGATAAAGAAGATGTGGTCCATATATGCAATGGAATAGTACTCACCCATCAAAAGGAAAGAATTTGAGTCATATCTGGTGGCTTAGATGATGAAGAGTCTGCCTGCAGTGTGGGAGACCCAGGTTTGATTGGTGGGTCAGGAAGATTCCCTGGGAAGGAAATGGCAGCCCACTCCAGTATCCTTGCCTGGAAAATTCCATGGACGGAAGAGCCTGGCAGGCTACAGTCAGTCTGTGGGGTCGCAAAGAGTTGGACACAACTGAACAATGTCACTTTTTTCTTTTCTAGTGAAGTGGATGAGCCTAGAGCCTGTTATATAGAGTGAAGTAAGACTCTTGAGAGTCCCTTGTACTGCAAGGAGATCCAACCAGTCCATTCTAAGGGAGATCAATCCTGGGTGTTCATTGGAAGGACTGATGCTAAAGCTGAAACTCCAATACTATGGCCACCTCATGCGACGAGTTGACTCACTAGAAAAGACTCTGATGCTGGGAAGGGTTGGGGGCGGGAGGAGAAGGGGACGACAGAGAATGAGATGGCTGGATGGCATCACCGACTCTGTGGACATGAGTTTGAGTGAACTCCGGGAGTTGGTGATGGACAGGGAGGCCTGGCGTGCTGTGATTCATGGGGTCGCGGAGAGTCGGACACGACTGAGTGACTGAACTGAACTGAAGTCAGAAAGAGAAAAATAAATAGCATATATTAACACATATATATGGAATTTAGAAAAATGGTACTGATGAACCTATTTGCAGGGCAGAAATAGAGGCTCAGACATAGAGAATAGACTTATGGAGACAGTGGGGAAAGGAGATGGTGGAATGAATTGAGAAGAGCAGCACTGGTATGTATCTGTTACCATGTGTGAAATGATAGCTAGTGGCAAGTTACTGTACTGCACAGGAAGCTCGGTCTGGTGCTCTGTGACAACCGAGAGCACTGGGAGGTGAGGTGGGAGGGAGGTTCAGGGGGAAGGGACACGTGTATACCTATGGCTGACTCATGCTGATGTAGGGCAGAAACCAACACACCATTGTAAACAATTTGTTGTTTAGTCGCTCAGTCATGTCCGACTGTTTGAAACCCCATGACTGCAGCTTGCCAGGCTTCACTGTCCTTCACTGTCTCCTGCTCAGATTCATGTTCATTGAGTTGGTAATACTATCTAACCATCTCATCCTCTAATTAATAATAAAATAAAGCAATTATCCTTCAATTAAAAATAAATTATAAAATAAAAAAACAAAATGGAGGTATATTGGAAGAAAGTTTGTGATAAAATGATAAAGAAATAATTGTTTTATGTCAATTATATCTCAATAATGGTGGAGAAAAAGGAAATAATTACAAGTGTGAAAAAAAATGGACGTATATATTATTAACTAAAAAGTAAGTGCAATGTGCAGTTATGGCTATATTGTCTATTTTTGCGGTGGTCTGACTAATTCCACAGACCATTATGAGAATTGTTTGCACTGGACAAGAACATTGGAAACCTCCTTATCCTCTGGCTCCCAGGGAAAGATTTCTGGTTCACTTTGAAATGTATGTATTCAGACATCACATCTCAGACTCTTACTGTTAAGAATAATGATTTCCCAACAGTTGTTCTTTTAACTCACAGGTACTGCCCCCAGTTTTCTTCTTTCTTTTCCTTCTTGAGCCCCTCTCAAGAGGGTTGAATTAATGAACAGATAACCAACAGAAACAAAGAGAGAAAGAGATGCAATAATATACAAAATAGTGCCCGTTCCATCCCATTAAAGATGATTATTAATCGAAAACATCACAAACTTCTGACAGCAAAGAGAATTTTTCACAGTACTTCAGGTTTTCTTTTTCTTTTTAATAAAAAATGTAAAAGTATTTGGCCTGTAGATAAAGGCATAGTTTGAAACTCAAGTGTCATTGGTTGAAGCTTCCACAGCCACCTCAGCAAAATGAATATAATGCATGGGCTGCTTTGCTTCAGAAAGCACATGAGTTGAGAATACGTCCATGTTTATGTAAATATATTCTACATGAATTTATACCTCTTGGATTCTGTATACATGATACTTTGGAGATAGACTTCAGACTTTGTGTCTAAAATCATAGCAGCAGCTAGAACACCAAGGAAAAACCCTGGTGTTTATTTTTCAGTGGTCTTGACACACAGGATGATGAGTTGACATGAAAGCACTGGCCCAGCCGTAGACCACCACTGTCAGCCATTGAGGAACAACCTGGCAGAAGAAGTTTCATCAGTGACTTGGGAGAGTGACATAGTCAAATTCTTAGTTGGATTTGAGGTTAATGAAAACTGAAAAGTTTCCTTTAAAAGAAAGAAGTGGAAGTGAACATTTGCATACGCCCTACCCACATCACCAACTCAATGGACATGAATTTGAGCAAACTGTGGGAGACAGTGAAGGACAGAGAAGCCTGGCATGCTGCAGTCCATGGGGTCGCAGAGTTGGACATGACTTAGCGACAGGACAGATCACCTACATCCCACTCCCAACTTCTGCAGTCCAATGTGATGCTGTTAGTCTCCCTCCATGAGGGAACCCAGGACAACAGTGGGTGAGCTGCTGGCCCCTGGTTTCAAGACTAAGAACTTTAGAGCCAGAGGATCCATCTAGCCACCTGCTAGCTCTGACAAAGTTATTTAACCTGATTTCGTGCCTCACTTTTCTCATTTCTAAAATGGCGCTTAAAAAATCCCAGCTACCTCATAGGGCTTTTGTAGGGGGTTAAATAAATAAAATAAATACAAAATGCTTAAGTTAGTGCCTGGCATATAGTAAATGCTATCTAAGTATTAGCATTGCTATTATTAGGAGACTGTGATGAAAGTTTTGTACTAAAAGATAATCATGCTGAGGAGAATATTAAGGCTTTGTGCTTGAGAGTTAGTCTGACTAGACCAGCTTAGGCCAGAGCACATCTCTGAATCACTCAGTTTGTATAGATCTGAGCTCAAATCATGATACCCCTCAAGCTGGGGGTGAAACCGCATTCCCTGGAACCACGTGAATAATGAGCTTCAGTGAAGAAGGAAGGGAGGAATGGGTGCTGGAGAACCACTAACAGTGTCTGTAATAGATCTTTGTGCCTGGCCTTAGGTAGCACTTGCTGAAGTTTTTGACTTCATTCTGAAAGAAAAGGAAGGATCATGATGTATGTTATGGGGACTTTACAGCTCCACCAACACAAAGGTATCCCTCCAGGTGAGCCCCCACCTCTGGAGTAACTGAGGGAGCAGGTGAGGGTGCTAGGAAGACCTGTTTACTTGCCTCATTCCTGGTAGCCTGGGTATTTTTTTTTTTTTGGAATATTCTTTTAATATTAAAAAAACTAAAAGAACACATGGAAAAGCCAGGAAACTTGGGTGGAAGTATCTGGGAGTAGAATTCTCAACAAAGATTCTGGAGAGGAAAGAGAAGCAGGAATGAGAGGAGTAGGACCCAGCCTGGAATCCCAGCTCCTTCATGTAGCAGTGTGATCCTGGACCAGCCACTAATTCTTTCTGAGCCTTGTTCTCTTATTTATGAGATAGGAGTAATAGCCATATCTTCTTAATAGGATTGTTTTGAAAATTAAATGAGATGATGTAATAGATACCTTGTTGCGCAGAATAAATGCTTAATCAATGTTAACTATTATCATCATTGTAGTTATTATTGTTATTCTGTTGGCAGCAAACACAGTAGGGGCTTTGGGATCCAAGGCAAGGAGATGTCCTGGCCCTCTGGAGATAGGAAGAGAAGCCCAGAGACATTGGGTACAGGCTTGAGACTCAGAAATTACTTTGGATTTCTTTATTTTCTCTACTGAGTTAGAATATGTTACATTGTTTTCTATCAAGGAAACCCCCCCACCCCCCGCCATTCTAGGTTGAGTAATTTCACTTGAGTAGGAATTTTTAGAAATCAATCTTAAGAAAATGATCATTGACTTGCATAGGGATTTAGCAACAGGGATATTCTTTGTGGTTTCTTGTTTGGTGGGATCACCAAAAAGTTGAAAACCACTTAAAAAACTCCCAACAGTCCAGGACTGATTTAAATTGAAAAATATTTTAAGAAGTACCAGTTTTGACACTTTTGGCTACAACTAGAATAATCCTCCCCTCTTCTGCTCCTTGAAAAGGGTATACAAGAATCCTCCTGTCAATGCAGGAGATGCAAGAGATGCGGGTTCGCTTCCTGGGTTAGGTAGATCCCCTGGTGTGGGAAAGGCAGCTTGCTTCAGTATTCTTGCCTGGAAAAATCCATGGGCAGAGGAGCTTGGCGGGCTACAGTCCATGGCGTTGCAAAGGGTCAGACACAACTGAGTGACTGAGCATGTGTGCGTGTGCGGGCGCATGTGTGCACACACGTGTGCATACACACACACACACACACACGCGCACAAACCCCTTGAAGACATTATCTAAATAACAAGTGTAGAGGTGGGGCTGGTCCCAACTGTGTTATTTCAAGGTGTGGTTTAATTTCTCTTGATTCTTCCTCTTTAAGCTATGCTGTGTTGGCTTCGCACTTAGAGTGGTAGCTAGATGGCTGTACCATTTCCAGCATCCTTTCCTCTTCTTTTTTGGAAGCATCCAGCTGATCCGCCCTCTCCTGTACATGATATACATAATGAAAGTAAAAGCAGATATAAAACTAAAGGGCAATTTTCCTTGTCTCTTTTTCAAGAAATATTTGCCCATTCTTTTCTTCCAGATGAACTTTAGAATTAGTTTATCAATTTTCATAAAATATCCTCTTCGATTTTGACTTGATTATTTTGGATTTACAGATTCATCTGGGGGAGAAATGGCCCTACATGTTATTTTAATTTAGAAAACACAAAAGTGGTAGCATTATTTATAATCTCTAAAAGTGGGGAAAGAATTTCCTATCTATCCACAGGAAATGGATGAATAAAACATGATATAGTCATACACTAGAATATCATATATCAGTTAAAAGGAATGAACTGGCAACATAGGATCGTGCTTAAAGATATGATATCATGATGTGAATTACAAAAAGCACACAGTACAAAACTCTCTGTGGTTCACAAATACATGCATATGTATGTAAAAACCATAAAAAGGTGTTAGAGGGATGCGTCAAATTCATGATAATGGTTGCCTCTAGGGAGCATTGAAGGAGAATGCAGAAAAGGAGACTTCAGCTGTATCTATAATGTTTTATTTTTTGCATTTAAAAAAATATTCAAAACGTAGTAGCCTCCGGGGGCAGAGAACTGGATATCTGGGCAACAGTGGATAGGAGATGCATACTCTCTTACCTTTTATATTTTGAAGCCATGTGAATGTCTTACCAACTCAGCATAAATAAAAAATAAAAAGACTCTAAAACACATGACAGTAGGCTAACAATGATCTATTTTCACTGGGACTTTTATTCTCTATGTTTTTCGTATGTTCAAGATTTCTTTAAAAAGAGAACAGATAGTAACTTGCAGCTAGGTGGTGGTGCTGGAGGAGGTGACGGTGGTGGCTGGTGGCAGCTGAGGAGGAGGTGGAGGTGTGGAGGGTTGGTGCTATGTGTCCAGTGTGACATATGTTCTCACATGCCCTCTGCATGAACTTTGCATGTGTAATAAGCTTTCCCCTCTTGTCCCCCAATCCAGACACTTGTGTGTGAGTTTTGAAACTTGAGAAGGAGCGGCATATTTTAGAAGCATGCTTTGTACTCTCCTATGTCCCTGGAGCGGTTGATACTTTGGGATTCAGTCTCACTGGTTTCCTCTCTGTACACGGGCAACATCTCATTCTCGCTAGGATACTTAGTCCTGGGCCGTATTGGACAATGATGTGAAAACCACAGTTTATTTCACTTGCTCTCTTGACTTACTCCCTTTTTTCTTCCAAAAAAAGACAAGAAACTCTAGGTGTATTTTCAAGAGAAGAACAGAAGCCTAGAAAAATGACTACTTCCCTGGGGTCTAGTGGGAGACAGCAGCTTGTTTCTTTTTTTTTAAAATTTACTTTATTGAAGCATAGTGGATTTACAATATGTTAATTTCTGCTGTGCAGCAAAGTGTAGAATTATACCTTTAAATGTTATTTTCTTTCTTTCTTTTTTTAAATTTATTTATTTTAATTGGAGGCTAATTACTTTACAATATTGTATTGGTTTTGCCATACATTGACATGAATCCGCCCTGGGTGTACATGTGTTCCCCATCTTGAACCCCCCTCCCACCTCCCTCCTCCCCTTATCCTCCCTCTGGGTCATCCCAGCACACCAGCCCCGAGCATCCTGTAACATATATCGACCCTGAACTGGCAATTCGTTTCACATATGATAATATACATGTTTCAGTGCCATTCTCCCAAACCATTCCACCCTCACCCTCTCCCACAGAGTCCCAAAGACTGTTCTATACATCTGTGTCTCTTTTGCTGTCTCGTATACAGGGTTATCGTTACCATCTTTCTAAATTCCATATAAATGCGTTAGTATGCTGTATTGATGTTTTTCTTTCTGGCTTACTTCACTCTGTATAATAGGCTCTAGTTTCATCCACCTCATTAGAACTGATTCAAATGCATTCTTTTTAATGGCTGAGTAATACTCCATTGTGTATATGTACCAAAGCTTTCTTATCCATTCGTCTGCAGATGGACATCTAGGTTGCTTCCATGTCCTGGCTATTATAAACAGTGCTGCGATGAACATTGGAGTACATGTGTCTCTTTCAATTTTGGTTTCCTCAGTGTGTATGCCCAGGAGTGGGATTGCTGGGGCGTATGGCAGTTCTGTTTCCTAGTACAGCCACTATGGAGAACTGTGTGGAGATTCCTTAAAAAACTGGAAATACATTCTTTTTCATGTTCTTTTCTATTATGGTTTACCACAGGATACTGAATATAGTTCCCTGCACTATACAGTAGGACCTTGCTGTTTATCCATTCTGTATATGAGTGTTCATCTGCTAACCCCAAACTTCTAATCCATTCCCTTCTGTCCCCTGCCCCCTTGGTAACCACAAATCTCATCTCTATGCCTCAGTCTATTTCTGTTTCATAGATAAGGTCATTTGTGTCGTATTTTAGATTCCACATATAAGTGATATTCGGAGAAGGCAATGCCAGCCCACTCCAGCACTCTTGCCTGGGAAATCCCATGGACGAAGGAGCCTGGTAGGCTACAGTCCATGGGGTCACGAAGAGTCGGACACGACTGAGCGACTTCACTTTCACTTTTCACTTTTATTAACTAGAGAAGGAAACGGCAACCCACTCCAGTGTTCTTGCCTGGAGAATCCCAGGGACGGGGGAGCCTCATGGGCTACTGTCTATGGGGTTGCACAGAGTCGGACACGACTAACGTGACTTAGCAGCATAAGTGATATTGTATTGTATTTATTTTTCTGACTTATCGATACTTCCCTTAGTATGATAATGTTTATGTCCATCCATGTTTCTGCAAATGGCATTATTTCATCTTTTTTAAAATGGCTAAGTAGTATTCCATTGTATATATTGATATGTTGTTGTTGTTTAGTCGCTAAGTCATGTCTGACTCTTTTGCAACCCATGGATTGTAGCACACCAGGCTTCTCTGTCCATAGGATTCCCCAGTCAAGAATACTGGAGTGGGTTGCCATTTCCTTCTCCAGGGGATATTCCTGACCCAGGGATTGAACCCACGTGTCCTGTGTCTCGTGCATTGGCAGGTGGATTCTTTACCACTGAGCCACCAGGGAAGCATACTGATATATACCACATCTTTATCCATTCATCTGACATAGATTGTTTCTGTGTCTTGTCTATGTGAATGGTGGTGCTATGAACATAAGGGCACGAGTATCTTTATAAATTATAGTTTTGTCTGGATATATTTTCAAGAGTGGAATGTTGGATCTTATGCAGCAACTCTGTTTTCAGGTTTTTGAGGAATCTCTGTGCTTATTTCCATAGTGGCTACACCAATTTACATTCCCACTAACAAGGTAGAAGTGTTCCCTGTTCTGCAAACCCTCTTTAGCATTTGTTATTTGTGGACTTTTTAATGATGGCTGTTCTGTGAGGTGGTACCTCACTGGAGTTTTGATTTACATTTTTCTAATAGTTCGTGATGTTGAGAATCTTTTTATGCCTGTTGGTCATCCCAACAGCTTGTTTCTTGAGGCCAAGGAGGAGAGAGTCCACTGAGGCAGCAGGTTGGTAGGAATGGTGATAAAGATGAGAAAGAGTCATCTTTTGGGAAAGTGGAACAAGGTACTCACTCCTGGGAGTTTTAATTAGTTCCTGTGGATATCTTTTAATATTTGAAGGAGGCAAAGGTGAAGTTTATAAACTCTTGGGCTTTGCCTCTTTAAACACAATGCAGCTCTGAGGCTGTGATGTAGGGTTTTGTATCTGTTATGATAGTAATTGGTTGACTGTACAGAGCAAGAAGTGGCTTTTTTTGGATCTCATTACAGATGTAATTTCAGAGTTGTGGGACTCTGAGGATCCTTGTGCCAGGGTTTCAGTTGCACTTCCATGTATATTCACAGTATGAGTTACAGCCTCTTCTATCTTCATCTATTCAGAGGTGGCAGTCTCTATAAGCAGGAGGAAGATGTAGCACGAAGCGTGTCCTTTGTTTCTGTGCCCTCTCCAGCGTTTATTGTTTGTAGATTTTTTTGATAATGGCCATTCTGACAGTGTGAAGTGATCCTGCATTGTGGTTTTGATTTGCATTTCTATAATTATTAGTGATGTTGAGCCTCTTCTCATGTGCCTCTTGGCCATCTGTATGTCTTCTTTGGAGAAATGTCTGTTTAGGTCTTTTGCTCATTTTTTTTTTTTTTTGCAGTTTAGTGAAATGTCTTTATTTATTTTTTTTTCCAATTTTATTTATTTTTTTCAAGTTGAACAGACTAAATTTCTTTAAACAAACTTACTTATACTCCAGAGTCCTTTAAAAACTTAATAGCATTTATACATTGAAGGTATTTGATTTTCTTGTAACTAGCACTTCAAATGCAACAAGCATTTGAAGCAACAAGCATTTGACCCAACAAGTAAAACTTTCTACAGTTCATAACTTTTATAAATAAAATAAATTAAATGTACAGTGAATAAGTTCTCTGAAATATTTCAATATTTCTGCAGGTTTAGTAACATCGTAAAATACATTTCAACTAAAGTTCACAAATCTAAAAACCTGTTAGGCATTTTTAGGCGTTTTAAGTTGGAAATGAAGACCAATGTTACATCGTAATATGCCAATTACAAATAGTACTTCGAATAGCAAATACTACAGTTTGTCCCAAACTTTAAAAACTATTCATGAACTCAACACTGAACTATTGATGGCTATGAGAATTGTTTCCTAGCCTTTTTGAAAATTTCAACCCATTTACGTTTAAGGTAATTATTGATAAGTACGATCCCGTAGCCATTTTCTTTATTGCTTTGGGTTCAAGTTTATACACTCTTTCTGTGTTTCCTGTCTATAGAAGATCCTTTAGCATTTGTTGGAGAGCTGGTTTGGTGATGCTGAATTCCCTCAGCTTTTGCTTGTCTGTAAAGCTTTTGATTTCTCCTTCATATTTGAATGAGATCCTTGCTGGGTATAGTAATCTGGGCTGTAGGGTATTTTCTTTCATCACTTTAAGTATGTCTTGCCACTCCCTTCTGGCCTGAAGAGTTTCTGTTGAAAGATCAGCTGTTATCCTTATGGGAATCCCCTTATGTGTTATTTGCTGCTTTTCCCTTGCTGCTTTTAATATTTGTTCTTTGTGTTTGATCTTTGTTAATTTGATTAATATGTGTCTTGGAGTATTTCGCCTTGGGTTTATCCTGTTGGGGACTCTCTGGGTTTCTTGGACTTGGGTGATTATTTCTTTCCCTATTTTAGGGAAGTTTTCAACTATTATCTCCTCAAGTATTCTCTCATGGCCTTTCTTTTTGTCTTCTTCTTCTGGGACTCCTATGATTCGAATGTTGGAGCGTTTAACATTGTCCCAGAGGTCTCTAATATTGTCCTCATTTCTTTTAATTCGTTTTTCTTTTTTCCTCTCTGTTTCATTTATTTCTACAATTCTATCTTCTAGTTCGCTTATCCTGTCTTCTGCCTCTGTTATTCTACTGTTTGTTCCCTCCAGAGTGTTTCTGATCTCATCTATTGCATTATTCATTGCATATTGACTCTTTTTTATTTCTTCTAAATCCTTATTAAATCTTTCTTCCATCTTCTCAATCCTTTTCTCCAGGTTATTTATCTGTAACTCCATTTTGCTTTCAAGATTTTGAATCATTTTCACCATCAAAATTTGAAATTCTTTATCAGGTAAATTCCCTATATCTTCTTCTTTTGTTTGTGTTGGTGGGCAATTATCTTGTTCCTTTACTTGCTGGGTATTTCTCTGCCTCTTCATCTTGCTTATATTGCTTTGCTTGGGGTGGCCTTTCCCTCTTCTTGCAGTTTGTGGAGTTCTCTTTATTATGTAGTTTCTTCACTGTGTGTGGGGTTGGACGGGTGACTTGTCTGGGTTCCCTGGTTAGGGAAGCATGTGTCGGTGTTCTGGTGGGTGGAGCTGGATTTCTTCTCTCTCCTTTAGAAGACAATGGGCTGCTTTTCTGGGAGCCTGATGTCCTCTGACAGTATTCAGAAGTTGTTTTGTGGACTTTACTCCACGTTCAAATGTTCTTTTGATGAATTTGTCGGGGGGAAAGTGGTCTCGCCGTCTTATCCCTCCGCCATCTTGTTCCTTCCTCCCCAGAACACTGGATTCTTATATTCCACTTGGTCGTGGAGTATCTCTTCCCAGCTGCTCCAGCAAGGGGCAGCCACTGTACCTTACCTTGGACGAGGGGTATCTCCTCAAGGCCGCCCCTTCTGCTTTGAATGTGGATCAGCTCCTCTCGGCCCTCCGGTGCCCAAGCAGCCACCGCCTCCTGGACGTGGTACAGCTCCTCTTGGCCACCGCCCTAACCCTGGGCGCGGGGTAGCTCATCTCAGCCACGATTCTGCACGTGGTCGGTTGCGCCGGAGCCGGGCGTCTCCCGTGCCTGCGCCGCCGGAGCCGGGCGTCTCCTTTTGCTCATTTTTTGATTGAGCTTTTTTTTTATATTGAGCTGCATGAACTGTTTGTATATTTTGGAGATTAATACTTACACTGTTGGTGAGAATGTAAATTGATATAGTCACTATAGAGACCAACATGGAGGTTCACTGAAAAACTAAAAATAGAACCATGATATGACCCAGCAGTCCCACTCCTGGGCATCTACCCAGAGAAACTAACAATTCCAAAAGATACATGCACTCTTGCAGCACTGTTTACAATAGCCAGGACATGGAGACAATGGAAATGCCCATCAAAAGAGAAAAGTATAAAGAAGATTATGGTACATATGTGCAATGGAATATTATTCAGCATTAAAAAGGAATGATATTGTGCCATCTGCAGAGATGTGGATGGACCCAGGGACTGTCATACAGAGTGAAGTTAAGTCAGAAAGAGAAGAACAAATATCATATATTAGCACATATATCGGAGAAGGCAATGGCAAGCCACTCCAGTACTCTTGCCTAGAAAATCCCATGGATGGAGGAGCCTGGTAGGCTGCAGTCCAGGGGTCGCTAAGGGTCGGACACGACTGAGCGACTTCACTTTCACTTTTCACTTTCACACATTGGAGAAGGAAATGGCAACCCACTCCAGTGTTCTTGCCTGGAGAATCCCAGGGATGGGGGAGCCTGGTGGGCTTCCGTCTATGGAGTCACACAGAGTCGGACACGACTGAAGTGACTTGGCAGCAGCAGCAGCAGCAGCACATATATGTGGAATCTAGAAAAATGGTACAGATTAAACTATTTGCAAAGCAGAAATAGAGACACAGATGTGGAAAACAAACATGAACATCAAGTGGGGAAAGGGGAGGTAGGGTGAATTGGAATTGACATATATACACTGCACTGTGGCCCTAGTGGTCAAGAACCTGCCTGCCAATGCAAGAGACATAAGAGATGCAGGTTCAGTTCCCAGGTTGGGAAGATCCCCTGGAGGAGGGCATGGCAATCCACTCCAGTATTCTTGCCTGAATAATCCCATGGACAGAGGAGCATGGTGGGCTACAGTGCATAGAGTTGCAGAGTTGGACACAACTGAAGCGACTTAACACACACTTAAAAAAGCAGAGACATTACTTTGCCAACAAATGTCCGTCTAGTCAAGGCTGTGGTTTTTCCAGTGTCATGTATGGCTGTGAGAGTTGGACTGTGAAGAAAGCTGATCGCCGAAGAACTGATGCTTTTGAACTGTCGTGCTGGAGAAGACTCTTGAGAGTCCCTTGGACTGCAAGGAGATCCAACCAGTCCATTCTAAAGGAGATCAATCCTGGGTGTTCATTGGAAGGACTGATGCTAAAGCTGAAACTCCAATACTTTGGCCACCTCATGCGACGAGTTGACTCACAGGAAAAGACTCTGATGCTGGGAGTGACTGGGGGCAGGAGGAGACGGGGACGACAGAGAATGAGATGGCTGGATGGCATCACCGACTCGATGGACATGAGTTTGAGTGAACTCCGGGAGTTGGTGATGGACAGGGAGGCCTGGTGTGCTGTGATTCATGGGGTCGCAAAGAGTCGGAGACAACTGAGTGACTGAACTGAACTGAACTGAACTGATTGTTGTTCATTCACCAAGTCATATCTGACTCTTTGTGACCCCATATACTGCAGCCCACCAGGCCTCCCTGTCCCTTACCATCTCATGGAGTTTGCCCAAGTTCATGTCCATCGAACCATCTCATCCTCTGTTGCCCACTTCTGCTCTGCCTTCAATCTTTCCAAGCATCAGGGTCTTTTCCAGTGAGTCAACTGTTCGCATCAGGTGGCCAAAGTATTTATACACACATGTATAAAACAGATCACTGAGGACCTCCAAAGAAAAGAAAAGCTATGTCTTCCGTGAAACAAAGACAGCAGATTACTGGTGGACAACGTGAGGAGGAAAAATGAAAAGGGAGAAAGTGGGTGCTACAGACTAAATGACGCTGTTGCTTGGAAAGACTGAAGGCGGGAGGAGAAGGGGACGACAGAGGATGAGATGGTTGGATGGCATCACTGATGCAATGGACATGAGTTTGAGTAGGCTCCAGAAGTTGCTAATGGACAGGGAAGCCTTGCATACTGCAGTCCATGGGGTTGCAAAGAGTCGGACATGACTGAGTGACTGAACTGAACTGAACAGACTAATGTGTCCCCCCAGCCAAGTTCATATGTTGTAACCTAATGCCAAATGTGATGGTGTTAAGGGAGTGGTGGTCTGATTAAGGGAGGTGAGTAGGTCATGAGCTTGGAGCCTTCATGAATGGTATTAGTGCCCTTATAAAGGAAGCCCCAGAGAGCTCTCTCCCCTCCCATCATGAAAAGACAGCCATCTATGAACCAGGAAATGGGCCCTCAGCAGTCAGGCCCTAAGACCCTGCTGGGGCTTTGATCTTGGACAGCCAACCTCCAGTACTGTGAGCAAGAAATGTTGAAGACACTCAGTCTATAATATTTTGTCATAGGACCCTGCACTGACTAAGACTGTGGGTCTCTCTGTTCTTTCTTATTTGTTTTGGCTCTTTTTATAGTACTAGGAAATGTATTTTTCTGAGGTGCATTCTTCCCACCATAATTCAGATGGACGTTGTTGCCATGTTTGAAAACCACTTGAAATGATAATTGGTGTTGTTCTGCAAACACTTGCTAAGAATGACAAAACTATTTACATGTTGGGGATACTGTGCCAGAAAAATTACTAAATAAATTATATTCTTTCCCTTCCACAAAATCAGAGTTACAGAGAGCAATTTATTAGACATTTTCTTTGGCAAGGAACTTGAGAGACAATGCCCTATTTCTTTAAAATTCAAATTAATGACCTTAGACATTAAGATTCCAAGGGAAAGACTCTTTGAAATGTCTATATAGTATCTAGGTGTTTTTGTGTTGAATTTACTTTAAACATAACCTTTACAAATGTAACCTTTGATTTCAATAATGTAAAATGTATAGAGTGGGAAGGCTGTGGGGACAAACACTAAAATGTTTTTCATTAGTTTTCTTTGGACATAGATGTTCTGGTTGATTTTATATTTTCATACTTTTATTTTTTCAAATACTTTGCAATTTGTATTATAACTTGAAAAATAAAAATAGTTGCTGTTAACAATCACTCTGTAAGCTTTTGTTTGCCATATGATTGCAAAAGTTTAAAATATTTATGAAGCAAAGAGACTGCAAATTGAAAACTCCAAAATGTTAACAATGATTCTTTTTTTTTTTCTTTCTGAAGTAGAAAAGGATAGCTTTATTGCTTTGCCAGGCAAAGGGCTCCCACCTTGAAAAACTATGTGTGCCAACCCAGGAGAGTTAGATGAGTTTTATAACAACACTTCAAGGGTGGGGTGACAGTGGTTCTTTTTGAGATATAAATCTTTCTTTAATTATTCCATAATGAATAGAAACTACTTTCATAATAGAAAAAAATTTATTTTAAGAATGAATTTATTAGACTTGATCCAAAGAAATGCCAAAAGGGTCAGGCCAACTTAGCATTTTCTCTCTCGCAGTGGCATTCTAGAATCTTTTTTGAAAGGGCATGTTTTTCCCTGATATCAATCTCAGGAGGTTGAAGGACATACCCTAAACACCTCTAGCTTTCTTTAATAATAACTGATTTGAATGTATTATCCTCATATTTTTAGAAATTCTTCTTGAATTTCACTGTGACTCAATTTGAAGAAAAAAATGGGTTTGTGTCTAATTTTAATTAAAAGTCTAAAGGGAAACATGGCTGAATTAATTTCCAGTTCCTTGTTACTGGAGGTATGTATTTACCCTGAGGTCTAGTCTCAACTGGAATGGAGAAAGTGTCAGTTTTCTTGCGGGGCCTGGAGGCTGACTACCACTGGACAGAGCAAAAAGTGAGAATGCAGATTTTTGCTGAGAAGGGAGGTAAGTTCAATGTTCAGAAAGCAGTGTTAGTGTCAGCTCCAAGACAGAAATTAGAAAAGAAGAAATGTTAGAATATAGGGTTTAAACTGGGTAAACCTTGTCCCAAATTTAGTTATGCCATGTATATAGCTTTGGGCAGGGCACTTAATTTCTTTGACCCTCTGTTTCCCCATCTTGTGACCCAGGTGTTAGCTGAGGTTATACTATTTTTTGGCCCTAAATAAATTTGGCTTCTGGATAAAGTCCAATGCCCTCTCTTAGCAGTTAGAATTAGAGACTTGAAACTATTAGCTCAAAAAATGGAAATTATTTTTTCTTTCCCAATTCAGTCCAGTGATGGACAATAAAGAGCGGGCATGCTGTCTCTAACACCTCAGATTCAGCCTGCTTCCAGGTTTTCCCTCTACTCTTTCTAGGGTTCTCTGTCATCATGGCCCCAAATGGAATCCCAGCTGTCACGCCAAACTTCAAGCAGCATAAAGGAGGAAAAGAGGAATAAGAAATGGGGAAAAGGATGTATACTATCTATCTTTTAGGGGAGTGGCCATTACACAAGGCTGCTGCTGCTGCTAAGTCACTTCATTCGTGTCCGACTCTGTGTGACCCCATAGATGGAAGCCCACCAGGCTCCCCCGTCCCTGGGATTCTCCAGGCAAGAACACTGGAGTGGGTTGCCGTTTCCTTCTCCAATGTGTGAAAGTGAGAAGTGAAAGTGAAGTTGCTTAGTCGTGTCCGACCCTTAGCGACCCCACGGACTGTAGCCTACCAGTCCCCGCCAAAAGTCCTGTGAGGCCAACTGGTTGAAAGAATCCTTTATTCATTCTTCCACATTGGAATAATAATCACATTCCTCTTACAGTGTGACTGTAGCATATAATTCAGGGCTCTGCACAATATCACCTAGCAGAAAATTAAGATTTTTATTAATAACTATATTCAGTTCAGTTCAATCACTCAGTCATGTCCGACTCTTTGCAACCCCATGAACTGCAGCATGCCAGGCTTCCCTGTCCATCACCAACTCCCGGAGCTTGCTCAAACTCATGTCCATCGAGTCAGTGATGCCATCCACTGTCATCCCCTTCTCCTGCCTTCAGTCTTTCCCAGCATCAGGGGCTTTTCTGATGAATCAGTTCTTCACATCAGGTGGCCAAAGGATTGGAGCTTCAGCTTCAGCATAAGTCCTTCCAGTGAATATTCAGGACTGATTTCCTTTAGGATTGACTGGTTGAATCTCCTTGCTGTCCAAGGAACTCTCAGGGGTCTTCTCCAATACGACAGTTAAAAACCATCAATTCTTCAGCTCTCAGCTTTCTTTATGGTTCAACTCTTACATCCATGCATGACTACTGGAAAAACCATAGCTTTGACTAGATGGACCTTTGTTGGCAAAGTAATGCATCTGCTTTTTAATATGCTGTCTAGGTTGGTCATAACTTTTCTTCCAAGGAGCAAGACTCTTTTAATTTCATGGCTGCAGTCACCATCTGCAGTCATTTAACTCTTTGCGACTGCATGGACTATAGCCTGCCAGGCTCCTCTGTAAATTGTTCAGACAAGAATACTAGAGTGGGTTGCTGTTCCCATCTCCAGGCGGTCTTCCTGACCCAGGGATCAAACCTGGGTTTCCTGCATTGCAGGCAGATTCTTTACTGTCTGAGCTACTAGGGAAGCCCCAGTGATTTTGGAGTCCAAGAGAATAAAGTCTGTCACTGTTTCCATTGTTTCCCCATCTATTTGCCATGAAGTGATCCCAGACCACCTGACCTGCCTCTTGAGAAACCTGTATGCAGGTCAGGAAGCAACTGTTAGAACTGGACATGGAACAACAGACTGGTTCCAAATAGGAAAAGGAGTACAACAAGGCTGTATATTGTCACGCTGCTTATTTAACTTATATGCAGAGTACATCATGAGGAACGCTGGGCTGGAAGAAGCACAAGCTGGAATCAAGATTGCCGGGAGAAATATCAATAACCTCAGATATGCAGATGACACTACCCTTATGGCAGAAAGTGAAGAGGAACTCAAAAGCCTCTTGATGAAAGTGAAAGAGGAGAGTGAAAAGGTTGGCTTGAAGCTCAACATTCAGAAAACAAAGATCATGGCATCTGGTCCCATCACTTCATGGGAAATAGATGGAAAAACAGTGGAAACAGTGTCAGACTTTGTTTTTTTGGGCTCCAAAATCACTGCAGATGCTGATTGCAGCCATGAAATTAAAAGACGCTTGCTCCTTGGAAGGAAAGTTATGACCAACCTTGATAGTATATTAAAAAGCAGAGACATTACTTTGCCAACCAAAGTCCGTCTAGTCAAGGCAATGGTTTTTCCCGTGGTCATGTATGGATGTGAGAGTTGGACTGTGAAGAAGGCTGACCGCCGAAGAATCGATGCTTTTGAACTGTGGTGTTGGAGAAGACTCTTGAGAGTCCCTTATACTGCAAGGAGATCCAACCAGTCCATTCTAGAGGAGATCAATCCTGGATGTTCATTGGAGGGACTGATGCTAAAGCTGAAACTGCAATACTTTGGCCACCTCATGCGACGAGTTGACTCACTGGAAAAGACTCTGATGCTGGGAAAGGTTGGGGGCGGGAGGAGAAGGGGACAACGGAGAATGAGATGGCTGGATGGCATCACCGACTCTGTGGACATGAGTTTGAGTGAACTCCGGGAGTTGGTGATGGACAGGGAGGCGTGGCGTGCTGTGATTCATGGGGTCGCGGAGAGTCGGACACGACTGAGCGACTGAACTGAACTGAACTGAACTGATGGGAGTGGATGATATGATCTTAGTTTTTTGAGTGTTGAGTTTTAAGTCAGCTTTTTCACTGTCCTCTTTCACTTTCATCAAGAGGCTCTTTAGTTCCTTTTCGCTTTCTGCCATAAGGGTGGTGTCATCTGCATATCTGAGGTTATTAATATTTCTCCTGGCAATTTTGATTCCAGCTCGTGCTTCGTCTAACCCAGCATTTTGCATGATATACTCTGCATATAAGTTAAATAAGTAGAGTGACAATATACAGCCTTGACATACTCCTTTCCCAATTTTGAGCCAGTCCGTTGTCCCATGTCCAGTTGTAACTGTTGCTTCTTGACTTGCATGCAGATTTCTCAGGAGGCAGGTAAGGTGGTCTGGTATTCCCATTTCTATAAGAATTTTCCACAGTTTGATGTGATCCACACAGTCAAAGGCTTTAGGGTAGTTAATGAACATGTAGATATTTTTCTGGAATTCTCTTGTTTTTTCTATTATTCAATGAATGTTGGCAATTTGATCTCTGGTTCCTCTGCCTTTTTAAAATCCAGCTTGTATATCTGGAATTTCTCAGTTCATGAACTGTTGAAGTCTAGCTTGGAGGATTTTGAGCATGACCTTGGTAGCATGTGAAATGAATGCAATTGTGTGGCAACTTGAACATTCTTTAGCATTGACCTTCTTTGGGATTGGAATGAAAACTGGCCTTTTTCAGTCTTGTGGCCACTGCTGAATTTTCCAAATTTGCTGGCATATTGAATGCAGCACCTTCACAGCATCATCTTTTAGGAGTTGAAATAACTCAATTGGAATTCTATCACTTCCACTAGCTTTGTTCGTAGTATTGCTTCCTAAGGCCCACTTGACTTCACACTCCAGGATGTCAGGCTCTAGAGTGATCACACCATCGTGATTATCTGGGTCATTAAGATCTTTTTTTGTATAGTTCTTCTGTGTATTCTTGCCACCTCTTCTTTATATCTTCTGCTTCTGTTAGGTCCATACCGTTTCTTTCCTTTTTTTGTGCCCATCTTTGCATGACGTGTTCCCTTCATATCTCTAATTTTCTTGAAGAGATCTCTATAATAATATTATATATAATAGCTACATTAGTTGCATTTAAAATTCATATTAGTAGATTAATGCTAAACTATAGCTCTCATTGTTGTAAAATTCAGAACAGGCTGGGAATAATCTCAAATTGCCATTCAGTTCAGTTCAGTTCAGTCGCTCAGTCGTGTCCGACTGTTTGCGACCCCATGAACCACAGCACGCCAGGCCTCCCTGTCCATCACCAACTCCCGGAGTTCACTCAAACTCATGTCCATCGAGTCGGTGATGCCATCCAGCCATCTCATTCTCTGCCATCCCCGTCTCCTCCTAACCCCAATCCCTCCCAGCATCAGACTCTTTTCCAGTGAGTCAACTCGTCGCATGAGGTGGCCAAAGTATTGGAGTTTCAGCTTTAGCATCAGTCCTTCTAATGAACACCCAGGATTGATCTCCTTTAGAATGGACTGGTTGGATTTCCTTGCAGTCCAACGACTCTCAAGAGTCTTCTCCAGCACCACAGTTCAAAAGATGTGCTCTTTTTGGGTGCTGGATGCATGACATGGGGGTGAGGCAAACTGGCCAAATCAAATGTTCAAGTCCAGACCTAGCAAACATGGCTTTAAGTAACTCCCTATTCTTTGTCTCATTTAGTCTATTAAAGGGATCTAAAATATCATTCATGTAGACATTTCTTTTACTGGCAATTAACAATAATTGCTCAGAAAATCAAATTTGCTGAGAGTTAAATCTGGGCTGGGCACTGAGCTAAGCAGTTTCCAAGAGCGGTGTATTGAATTCTCAGTCTTTGGAGAGAAGTGGTTAGTCAAGTCTCACATGTGGAATGGAGGGTTAGAGAGAGGAAGTCATGTTTTCAAGGTCACACAGCTAGAAGGTCATAGAGATCAAGAGCAAATCTTCATCTCTTAACCACTCTACTGTATACCCATCTTGTCATGGTCCTCAGCAGGGGTCATATCTGGTTTGTGGGTCTAAGGACACCGTTTACTGTCATTGTTCCCAAGTATAGACTGAGGTTACCCATGCAAGGCCCAGGTTCTCCTGCGTGTTGGTTGCTGGGCGCCCCCAGGCAGATTCTTAGCACAGACACCAAGTGTAGTTGCAACTTGTACGTTTTGTTCCTGTGCACCACACTGTCATTTTTGAGTGGTTCAAAAAGTCTTATGTTGCTATTATTATTTACTCCAAGTACATTGTTTATTTCCAGTTGTCAATTAGGTCTAGCATATTGTATGCATTTAACACAATTTCCCCTATTATCCATTAAGCTACAGTTTTCAAAGAACATCTTGGAGGTGGGAACATCTTTGATGTATTTATTGGTAAAGATGATTCTTTATAATCTCTTTATTTTGAGTCTGCCTATCCGCTCATCTCCTAACCCCCAGCAAATCACTGATCCTTTAGCTGGTATCATTTCTTTACTAAATATAAAACCAGAAAAAAACCCATGAAAAGATTACTAGCAAATAAACATTATTTAAAACTACAAATAAACATGGAAAATAGTCTATCTGCCTATAATCAAATAAACACTGTTTTGAAAATATAAAGAGGTAACTTGCCTATTATATCAGCAAAATGATTTTTAAATGATAATATCTAATACTTGCAACACAGATGAAATTGGTATTCTTCACTCCAGTGAAAATGGCATAACCTTCTAGAAAACAGCATTTCGCTATATGTGTGCAAGCTCAGTCGCTTAAGTCATGTCTGACTCTTTGTGACCCCATGGACTGTAGCCAGCCAGGCTCCTCTGTCCAGAGAATTTTTCAGACAAGAATACTGGAGTGGGTTGCCATTTCATCCTCTGGGGAATCTTCCTGACCCAGGGATAGAACCCAAGTCTCCTTCATCTCCTGCATTGGCAGGCAGATTCTTTACCACTGAGCCTACCTGGGAAGCCTTTCACTATGTACAAAGGGCCCTAAAAATGTTCACAGCTGTTGATCTAATAGTTCCATATCTAGGAATCTTTCACAAGAAGTTAGTATAAAAGGGGAAATTTATATGCACTGGTATGTACTTTTCAATATTATTTATTAAAAAGAAAACTAAAACTAAATATCCCATTGTAAGACAATGACTAAATAAATGTGATGTCATTAATTGTGAAATATTGAGTAGTTGTTAAATATGTGCAGTTATATGCTTACAAACAAATATTATGTTAAAGAAAGGAAAAAAGTTTGTAGGAATACCATAATTATAACTCTGTGTAAAGATTAGGATAAATTGTTAAAGAAACTGACAAGAAAACATTCAGTTATACATAAAGATTTATCATAAGTTCATTTCCATAAGATGGGTGCTAAATAAAGATATTTCTGAAATATGGCTTGTCATATTTGTTGATTATGACTCATCATTGGGCATTAGTGTCATTCCTTGAAATTGGAGACAAAGAACTGGAACTGTCTGCACAAAAATATGGCCATGGCCTGGAAGAACCACAGTGTGATGGCAGTAAATAAATGTGTCAGAACTTGGACCCCATCCAAATCCTAGATTTTTACTGACACCAAAAATTTTCACCAAGCTGGGATATTGCTTTGTGAAGGAATATACTGCTTTTGATAGACTGAAGCCTGACAGCCAGGTCAGTTCAGTTCAGTCGCTCAGTTTTGTCCGACTCTTTGTGACCCCATGGACTGCAGCAGGCCACGCTTCCCTGTCCATCCCAACTCCCGGAGTTTACTCAGACTCGTGGCCATTGAGTCAGCGATACCATCCATCACATCCTCTGTCGTCTCCTTCTCCTCCTGTCTTCAGTCTTTCCCAGCATCAGTGTCTTTTCCAGTGAGTCAGTTCTTCGCATCAGGTGGGCAGAGTATTGGAGTTTCACCTTCAGCGTCAGTCCTTACAATGAATATTCAGGGCTGATTTCCTTTAGGATGGACTGGTTGGATCTCCTTGCAGTCCAAGGGACTCTCAAGAGTCTTCTCCAGCACCTCAGTTCAAAAGCATCAATTCTTTGGCACTCAGCTTTCTTTATAGTCCAACCCTCACATCCATACATGACTACTGGAAAAAACATAGCTTTGACTAGATGGACCTTTGTTGGCAAAGTAATGTCTCTGCTTTTTAATATGCTGTCTAGGTTGGTCATAGCTTTTCTTCCAAGGAGCAAGCGTCTTTTAGTTTCATGGCTGCAGTCACCATCTGCAGTGATTTTGGAGCCCCCCAAAATAAAGTCTGTCATTGTTTCCCTATCTATTTGCCATGAAGTGATGGGACCAGATGCCATGATCTTAGTTTTCTGAATGTTGAGTTTTAAGTCAACTTTTTCACTCTCCTCTTTCACTTTCATCAAGAGGCTCTTTTTGGAATTGGCTTCAAGTAGAGAACGCTTTCACTCAAAGTTTCACCAAATACGCACCATGTCCTTATGTTGACAGATCTAGTTAAGCCCCTCATTTAGTTTCTTGGTTTTTACACTTCTGGATCATACCTTCTAATTCTTCTAACTCTTGAATTTTCCTGACACTGTCTTTTTACTCCTGATTTATTTCAGAGGAAGCAGAGAGATATATGGACGGCAATTTTATTGGCACACATTCTGGAAGCTGCAGTTAGCATAAATAAAGATATATATATATGACTCATGGCCAAAGATATTTTATAAATGATTCCAGTTGATACCAGATATTTATTTTCAGTTCAAGTCTCACATTACAAACTTGTAACAAGAAACACATCTCATCTTGGAAAGGAGCTTTTGTAGCACATTAGAAAAACATATGCATTCGAGGAAAAAAGAAATCGAATACACCAGGATGACAATTGAGTTATGGTTGTGAGTTTGATGGTAAAACATTTTATTTTTATCTTCTAAACTATACTTATGTTATTTTCTCCGGTCTAAGCATTAAAATAATTCTGGTTGATTCTGAAGAAATTAAAATACACCCTAATGTCTTCTAGCTTAAAAAAAAAAAGCGTTTTTCAAAGTATGAAGGGTTGCTGTTACTGAGGACAATCCAAAATCTGTGCTATAGATTTTTGTGTGTGTATGTGTGCTATAGATTAAGAAACCAATTCTTAAAAGCATTTCCCCAAAGTTTTTTGAAAGAAGGCAGCACCAAAAGAATGATTGGATCATTTCCAATGGGGAAAATTTCATGAATCTGACTGTTTCTGTATGTGTGTTTTAAAAGCAATCATGCTTCCTCCTAGGCTTTTTTATGCATGTAATTATCTGATTTTCTTTTAAAAGAGTGTTCTGGACATGTACATACTACTGTTTTAAAAATGGATAACCAAAAGGACCTCCTGTATAGCACAGGGAACTCTGCTCAATGTTATGTGGCAGCCTAGATGGGAGGGGAGTTTGGGGGAGAATGGATCCATGTATATGTATGGCAGAGGCCCTTTGCTGTACACCTGAAACAATCACAACGTTGTCAGTTGGCTATACCCCAATACAAAATAAAAAGTAAAAATAGAGAGTGTTCCAGTTAACTATCGTTACATCAATGCAGCATAAAATCTCAGTAGCATACAACAGTAAGCTCATGAATGAGTAGATTAGGTGGAGGCCAGCTCATGTGCACTGGTCTCAGCTGACCGTCACCTGTCAGGCTGCAGTGGCTGGAGTGGCTTTCTTCTCACTGAAGGTCTAGGCTAGATGGGTTTCACCTGCCTCTCATCCTCCCCAGAGCTACCCAGCTCCAGTTCTTCTCATGGCGACAGCAGAGGAACAAGACGACCATCAGAAAAATTCATGTCTAGGCTTTGGGCTCTCCCTTCCTCTGCCACTGATGAAAACAAAGCCACATAGTGGAGCCCAACATGAAGGGCAGGAAATGTATCAGGCCATTGTGAAGCCTTGGCAAAGGAAGGGTGGAGAATCAGAACCCATCTTTCAATCTACCTCAGAGAAGGAGAAAGATGAAAGATAGTGCCATGAAAATAGAAAATGATCAAATAGTACACTAGGTACTTGCATCACAAAGGGTGATAATTTGAAAAGAAGCAGTCATTCTGCTGACTTTCCTTAGCCTAACTGATAGTGTTAACTCTTTGCTCACTTTTTGCTCAATTTAGAAATTTAAGGCAGCAAGTTACAGAGAACAGAGTGTATGTCTCATACTGAATCTTTCAGTCATTTTGACCAACGCAGCAGAAATAAGGCTTCTGAACACTGCCCCAAGTACAACTTTCAGAAAGAAATATCGATTTCTTTTTTTCTAGTCTAAAGCAAGTCCAGCCTATGCCAGCCTCAGAGTACTTGAAGGATTTCAGTACGCCAACATAAGAATTGAAGACAATTGTCTGCTCTCAGATCAATGCTGGTGAAGGGAAGAGTGTCTGTGCCCTGTAGCTAGGGAATATGTACAAAAGGGCTTCATTGGCCTTCTCCATCACTGGATTTGACATTGATTTCCAATTTTTAAAAAAGGAACCCAAAGTTAGTTGACTCCCCATGGAGTCAAATATGAGAATGTAACAGCTGCTACCATAGCACAGACGGCAATTTTTCAGAGGGTTTATGAAGGAAGTAGAAGACCTTTCCTCACTAAGTGAACTGCTCATTTAGGATCTTATCAGCAGTTTCTACTCCAGTCAAGAAGCTGCTAATACTTGAATTGCTTAAAACTCCAGGTTTAACAACAACTTAAATGAAATAAAAAAGGGAATAAATATCCCCAAATGCTAAGACAGATGTACACTTAACAGATATCATAAATCTTCTTATTCGAAGAAAAGTGGATTTCAAGTTCTGGTTGTGGTGCCGACAGACTCATTGACTTAAGAAGTATTGTAGCTTCTCTTCACTTCATCCTTATCTGTTTCCTTACGTGTAAAGTGAGGCAGGGTACAATGTCACCGAAGAAGCTGGCTTCCTCCCAGCAACATGAAGCTTACCAGCAATCTGGAGCTAGTCCTCCATTTTGCAAGTAGAGAAACTTTGAAAAGAAAAATCCACACAAGATTCCTTAAAAAACTGGAAATAGAACTGCCATACGACCCAGCAATCCCACTGCTGGGCATACAAATGGAGGAAACCAGAATTGAAAGAGACACGTGTACCCCAATGTTCATCGTAGCACTGTTTATAATAGCCAGGACATGGAAGCAACCTAGATGTCCATCGACAGACGAATGGATAAGAAAGCTGTGGTACATATATACAGTGAAATATTACTCAGCTATTAAAAAGAATGCATTTGAATCAGTTCTAATGAGTTGGATGAAACTAGAGCCTATTATACAGAGCGAAGTAAGTCAGAAAGAAAAACACCAATACAGTATATTAATGCTTATATATGGAATTTAGAAAGATGGTAATGATGACCCTATATGTGAGACAGCAAAAGAGACACATGTAAAGAACAGACTTTTGGACTCAGTGGGTGAAGGCGAGGGTGGGATGATTTGAGAGAACAGCATTGAAACGTGTATATTATCATATGTGAAATAGATCGCCAGTCCAGGTTCAATGCATGAGACAGGGTGCTCAGGGCTGGTGCACTGGAATGACCCTGAGGGATGGGAGGGGAGGGGGATTGGATGGGAGGGGAATTCAGGATGGGGAACACATGTACACCCATGGCTGATTCATGTGAATGCATGGCAAAAACCACCACAGTATTGTAAAATAATTAGCCTCCAATTAAAATAAATTAATTAATTAAAAAAATAAAGGCCATACCTTAAATTAAAAAAAAAAAGAAAAGCACACACATGGTTTAGTTTAGAAGGCAATCTCTGGAGGCTAGCTTGATGAAAATCCAACCCTGTCACTGGTTATATTGTGATCTTGGGCAAGTCGTGTGGACCCTCTGTGCTCCAATTTTTGCGCTTGTTATGTGGGCAAAAAAACTGCTTGTCTTATTGGTTGTTACATAACATTTGCAAAATGGTTAACCCAATGGTTTGTAGTAAATAGTCAAGGAATGTTAGCATATATATGTCTTCTTTCCTAGCATTCATTCCTCTTTGTTTTCTTTAAAAGTATATTAATTTTGCGACTTCTCTGGTAGTCCAGTGGTTAAGAATCTGCCTTCCAGTGCAGGGACATGGGTTCAGTCCCTGGTCTGGGAACTAAGATCCACATACCACAAAACGGCTGAGCCCTTGTGCTGCAACTAGAGAAAGGTTGTACACTGCAACAAAGACCCAGCACAGTCGAAGTTAAAAAAGAGAGTTTGAACCCAGTAATTTTCAAATTCTTATGTCATCAGAATGACTGGAGGGCTTGTTTTTTTTTTTTTTAAAAAGCACAGACTGCTGGTTCCACCCTATAGTTTCTGATTCAGTAAGTCTGGGGCAGGGTTGAGAAATTTTATTTCTAGCAAGTTCTCAAGTGGTGCAGATGTTGCTGGTCTGTTTAACATTGCCTATATGATTGGCAATATGCTAACTTCTTTGTACACATCATACTATTTAAACTTCAGAGTTACCCAGTGAAGCAAGTATTCTTGTTATGCCCATTTCAAGGATGAAGAAATAGAGGCCCAGAGAGGGTGGTTAACTTGCCCAAGAGTAACCCAGCTACTGAGAGAGTGGAATTTGAGCTCAGGGAGTCAGTGATGTCATCCAATCATATCATCCTTTGTCATCCCCTTCTGCTCCTGCCCTCAATCTTTCCCAGCATCAGGATTTTTTCACATGAGTTGGCTCTTGACATCAGGTGGCCAAAGTATTGGAGCTTCAGTTTCAGCATCAGTCCTTCCAATGAATATTCAGAGTTGGTTTCCTTTAGGATTGACTGATTTGATCTCCTTTCAGTTCAAGGGACTCTCAAGAGTCTTCTCCAACACCAGAGTTCGAAAGCGTCGATTCTTCAACACTCAGCCTTCTTTATGCTCCAACTTTTACATCCATACATGACTGCTGGAAAAATCATAGCTTTGACTATATGTACTTTGGTCAGCAAAGTAATGTCTCTGCTTTTTAATACACTGTCTAGGTTTGTCATAACTTTTCTTCTAAGGAGCAAGTATCTTTTAATTTCTTGGCTGCAGTCACTATCTGCAGTGATTTTGGAGCCCAAGAAAATAAAGTCAATCACTGTTTGCATTGTTCCCGCATCTATTTTCCGTGGGGTGATGGGACCAGAAGCTCAAGGTGGAATCAAAATTAACAGGAGAAATATCAAAAACCTCAGATATGCACATGATACCACTCTAATGGTAGAAAGTGAAGAGGAAATAAAAAGACTCTTGATGAAGATGAGAGAGGAGATTGAAAAAGCTGGCTCAAAACAACATTCAAAAACCTAAGATCATGGCATCTGGTCCCATCACTTCATGGCAAACAGATGGGGAAACAATGGAAACAATGAGAGACTTTATTTTCCTGGGCTCCAGAATGACTCCAGATGGTGACTACAGCCATGAAACTGAGAGATGCTTGCTCCTTGGAAGAAAAGCTGCTATGACAAACCTAGACAGCCTCTTAAAAGGCAGATATGTCACTTTGCCTGCAAAGATCTGTATAGTCAAAGCAGTGGTTTTTCCAATAGTCATGTACAGATGTGAGAGTTGGACCATAAACAAGGCTGAGAGCCAAAGAATTGATGCTTTTGAATTGTGGTGCTGGAGAAGACTCTTGACAGTCCCTTGGACAGCAAGGAGATCAAACCAGTCAATCCTGATGTTCAACTCTGAATGTTCATTGGAAGGACTGATGCTGAAACTGAAGCTCTAATACTTTGGTCACCTGATGTCAAGAGCCACCTCATCGGAAATGACTCTGATGCTGGGAAAGATTAAGGGCAGGAGCAGAAGGGGGTGACAGAGGGTGAGATGGCTGGATGGCATCACCAACTCATTGGACATGAGTTTGAGCAAACTCCAGGAGATATGGAAGGACAGGGAAGCCTGGTGTGGTGTTGGCCATGGGGTCACAAAGAATCGGATATGACTGAGCAACTGAACAACAACATTCTGCGAAGAAGTTGAATAAACAGGGTGACAATATACAGCTTTGTTGTACTCCTTTCCCAATTTTGAACCAGTCATTTGTTCCATGTAAGGTTCTAATTGTTAGTTTTAAGGCCTGTTTCGTCACATACTAAGTTCCAATACTAAACCCAGGTCTGTTTCAAGGCTCTTGCTCTGTTCCAGTTGTCCACTTTCTCACCTAACCCTGATGGGTCAGCAGGTAAAGAATTCACCTGCAACGCAGGAGATGCAGGAGACACAGGAAATTCGGGTTTGATTCCTGGGTTGGGAAGATCACCTGGAGGAGGAAATGGCAACCCATTACAGTATTCTTGCCTGGGAAATCCCATGGACAGAGGAACCTGCTGGGCTACAGTCCAAAGGGTCACAAACAGTCAGTCGTGACTGAGTGACCAAGCTCAAACATGGTCACCTTACCCTGTGATCTGACATTATTATCTCCTACAATGTGAGATATTATATCTCCCCTTTCATTTATTTCCTTCAAAATTTTCCTGGTTATTCTTTGTCCTTTCTTGTTCTATGTGAATTTTAGCATTGGCTTGATGAGGTCTATGAAGAAACTTCTAGGAAGTTTTGACTGGAATGTATTGACTTTATGGATTAATTTGGAGAGAATTGCTATCTTTAAAATAGTGAATCTTTCTTACCCATGAATTTGCTGTGTTTTTCACTTCTTTTTCCAGGTTTAAAAAATTTATGTCCTCCAATAAAATTTTATACAATTTCTATAATATTAATTAATATATTTTGTTAGCTTTGTGCTTACATACCTTATAAATAGAAGATATTGTTGCTACTGTGACCAATGTGATTTTTATATTTTTAAATTGGATGTTGCTGGTGTATAGAGATGTTATTGATTTTGGAGTATTATTTTGTATCCACCAAGTTTTTATTGCTTTTAATCGTTTTAAAATATAATCTCATGGATTTTTTTTCATGTAGACAATCATATCATCTGTGAATAATGACAGTTTTGATTCTTCCTGCCCAATCATTACTTTTTTTCTCCCCTGGTCTTTTTGCTTTAGCTAAGACCTTCAGGAAAATGCTGAATACAATCAGTGCTAAATAGCATCCTTATTCCTTAAAATGGAATACTTCCAACATTGCACTACTCAGCATAATATTTGTTGACATTTTGGGGTAGATACCCTTAATCAAGTAAAGAAAGTTTTCTCCCAGTCCTGGTTGCTAGGAGTTTTTACTTGAGGTCAATATAATTTCATCTGTTCTTTTTCTGCATCTTGGGAGATTATCACACGGGTTGTCTCCTTTTTTTCTATTAGAGTTTCTTATTACTTTTATTGATTTTCTAATACTAAATCCTCATTGCATTCTTGAAATAAGCCCTACTTGGTCATGGGGTATTTGTTTTTAAATACTTCACTGCATTTGATTGCTAAAAATATTATTTAAGACTTTGACATCTGTGTTCACAAGTGAGCCTGACCTGTAATTTTCACTTTTTGTGTCGTCCTCCTCTATTTTGGGCACTAAGTGTTACAGAGCTTTATATAATGTGTTGGGGAGCTTTTCCTTTCTAAATACTTGGAAATATTTGCATAAGTTAGGAAATATTTGTTCTTTGCAAGTTTGATATCTATCTGTACAATCATTGTGGCCCCCCCTTTTTCTGGAGGAGGGGGAGAGCATAGGTTTTTAAATCACAGATTCAGCTTTAACAATCATAAGTCTGTTCAGGTTTTCCATATTATTTTTATTAGAAAGCTTGGTGATTCAAGCTTTTTTTTCTTTTTAAATACATGACTTTCTAAGTTTCAAATTTATTGGCATCAAGTTGTTCAAGCATTCTCTTAAGATGCTTTAAATTTTTATTGTATCTTTAATTATATAGGGGCTTCCCTGGTGTCTTAGCTGGTAAAGAATCCGCCTGCAATGCGGGAGATCAGGGTTAGATCCCTCAGTTGGGAAAATCCCATGAAGAAAGGAGAGGCTACTCACTCCAGTATTCTGGCCTGGAGAATTCCATGGACTGTATAATTCATGGGGTCACAAAGAGTCAGACTCGACTGAGAAACTTTCACTTCACTTCAATTATCAGTCAGTTCAGTTGCTCAGTCGTGTCTGACTCTTTGCCACCCCATGGACTGCAGCACACCAGGCTTCCCTGTCCATCACCAACTCCTGAACTTGCTTAAACTCATGTCCATTGGGCCGGCAATGCCATCCAACCATCTTATCCTCTGTCGTCCCCTTCTCCTCCTGCCCTCAATCTTGCCCAGCATCAGGGTGTTTTCCAAAGTCAGTTCTTTGCATCAGGTGGCCAAAGTATTGGAACGTCAGCATCAGTCCTTCCAATTTCCTTTAGGATTGACTGGATCTGATCTCCTTGCAGTCCAAGGGACTCTCAAGAGTCTTCTCCAACACCACAGTTCAAAAGCATCAATTCTTCAGTGCTCAGCTTTCTCTGTCGTCCAACTCTCACATCCATACATGACTACTGGAAAAACCATAGCTTTGACTAGATGGACCTTTGTTGGCAAAATAATGCATCTGCTTTTTATATGCTGTCTAGGTTGGTCATAGCTTTTCTTCCAAGGAGCAAGCGTCTTTTAGTTTCATGGCTGCAGTCACCATCTGGAGTGATTTTGGAGCTCAATAAAATAAAGTCTCTCATTGTTTCCCCATCTGTTTGCCATGAAGTGATGAGACCAGATGCATTTATATCTTTTTTAATGTCTGAAAGTGAAAGTCGCTCAGTTGTGTCCAACTCTTTGCAACTGCATAGACTATACAGTCCATGGAGTTCTCCGGGCCAGGATACTGGAGTGGGTATCTATTCCCTTCTCCAGGGGATCTTCCCAACCCAGGGATCAAACCAAGGTCTCCCACATTGCGGGTGGATTCTTTATCAGCTGAGACACCAGGGAAGCCCTTTTTATGTCTCAGTTTAGTCAGTTCAGTTCAGTCACTCAGTTGTGTTTGACTGTTTGCGACTTCATGGACTGCAGCACACCAGGCCTCCCTGTCCATCACCAATTCCTGGAGTTTACTCAAACTAATGTCCATTGAGTCAGTGATGCCATCCAACCATCTCATCCTCTGTCATCACCTTCTCCTCCTGCCTTTGATCTTTCCCAGCATCAGGGTCTTTTCCAGTGAGTCAGTTCTTCGCATCAGGTGGCCAAAGTATTGGAGTTTCAGCTTCAACATCAGTCCTTCCAATGAATATTCAGGACTGATTTCCTTTAGGATGGACTGGTTGGATGGACTTTTTATATCTAGTAAGGCTAATTTGTACCTTGTCAGAGGACTGGCTTATTTTCTGTCTTTGCAAAGGCTTTGGTTCTGCTGACCCTCTTTATTTTCTATTTTTGTTTCTACGTGATAAATTTGTAGTTTATGTTTCCTTTCTACTACTCCTTCATACAGGGGTACTATTTTTCATTTTCTAATTTTTTGACTTAGATGTTAAAATCATAAATTTTTGATTTGTTTTCTAATATATACATTTAAGACTTCAATTGGCCCAAAGTACTGAGTATTGCTGTTTGCATACATTGGTTTTGATATGTAGTACTTTTATTTCCTCAGGTTTGAGTGGTGATAATTTTCTTTCAGATTTATCCCTGGCCTTCTAGACGATTTATGAGATACTTTAGGATTTTTGAATTGTTGATTTCTAATATTTTAGTACCTTTGTCACGAAATGTGGTCTGTATGCTACAGAAAGTTTTGAATTTATTGAATCTTGCTTTGTAAGCAAGTACTTAGTCAAATTTTGGTAATTCATTCATGTGCGATTGAAAATAAACTATTTTTTGTTAAATTAAAATAAATTAATTTTTTTGTGTTAAATTATTCTTTAATTTTTGGTGTGGGACATACATTGCAGTGCATTTGAGAAAATTTATTGACTTTTTATACAGCAGTTAGTGCAATATATTAAAATCTTTCCCTAATGACTGTGAATTTATTCATTTCTCCCCGTGAGTTTTTTGTTTTGCTTTATATATTTTGAAGCTATGTTATTATACAGGTTCAGTATTATTATATCTTTCAGAAAAATTATTCACTTTGTCACTACATGATAACATTTTTCATCATATGTTTTCTCCTGTGAATCTTTTTTTGTCTGATTTAATATGACTATATTGATTTTATTTGTATTAGTATTTGCTGCCCATTGTATAATTTTGCACCTCTCTTCTCTTAATCTTTTTGGTATTATGTTTAGGTGGAAGCAGTATATAATTGGAGAATGCACATGTTTAAAAACCAATGTAAGACTGATGAGTGTATTGTATGTATGTTTTTTGTCATTACTGATGTCTCTGTTTCCACCATTTTATTTTGTACTTTATGATTACAATATTTCTTTGATTTTTCATTCTCTTCACTCATTTGTGTGTGTGTGTGTGTGTGTGTGTGTGTGTGTATGTGTTTGCATATGTGTTTGGTTGGGTCTATTAGATTCATTGAGCATTCTTTATCTCTTTGTACCTTTCTATCTACCTTTCTTTATCTCTTTGTACCTTGGTGGCTCAGATGGTAAAGAATCTGCCTGCAATGTAGGAGTCCTGGGTTTGATCCCTGGTCAGGAAGATCCCCTGGAGAAGGGCATGGCTACCTGCTCCAGTATTCTTGCTTGGAGAATTCCATGGACAGAGGAACCTGGTGGGCTATAGTCTATGGGTCACAAAGTGTTGGAAACGACTGAGCGACTAACACTTTCACTTTTTTACTTCAGCTTTCCAGATCGCCTTCCACTCCACAAGTTGTATATTGTGATACATTTTAGGTGCCGTTATTCCTTTTTGCTTGCATACTTGACTTAAAAAGTCTAAATTTAATCAGTATTTCTGCTCTTTTCATGAAAAAAGCAGTAGCTCCTGCCTTTCATGTTATTATTGTATAGTGTTTGTGCATGCTAAATCACTTTAGTTATGTCTGACTTTCTGTGACCCCATGGACTGTAGCCAACGAGGCTCTTCTGTCTGTGGGATTCTCCAGGCAAGAATATTGGAGGGGTTGTCATGCTCTCCTCCAGGGGATCTTCCCGACCCAGGGATTGAACCCATGTCTCTTACGTCTCCTGTGTTGGCAGGCAGGTTCTTTACCACTAGTGCTGCCTGGGTAACCCTGTAGTGTTTAATTCTGCCTCTTGAAATACAAACACACAAGATTAGTGAATACTTTTGGCATCTTTTATACAGTTGATGCACCCCAGTTTCTTTTCTCTCATTTTTCATTTATTCATTAATTTTCTTTTTCATGAGGAACATCTTTTAGTACATTTTTCAAAGAGGGTCTGTGAATGGTAAACTCTCAGTCTTTGTTCATCTGAAATGTGTTTATTTTGCTTTCACTGTGTTGTTCTTGAGTGATAAGTAAGATACAGTAAAACAATCACATAGTTCAGTTCAATGAATTTTGATAAATCAGCACCAAAACAAGATGTAGAACATTTCCATCCCTCCCCAAAAGGCCTCTTCCTGTCAATCCCTCCCCTCCCACCCCATCACAGAGCCAAACCACTGTTTGGTTTACTGTCATCATTAGATCAGTTTTGTCTCTTCTAGAACTTCATAAAAATGGAATCATGCAGTATATACTTCTGTAACTGGCTTTCTTTGACTCATAGTGTTTTTGCAGTTTATCTATATATTGTGTGTTTAGTACTTAATTATTTTTAAAATTGTGAGTAGTATCTCATTTTTACATGAATAGACCACTTTTTTGTTTATTCATTCTCCTGTTGATAGACAGTAGATGTTCCCATACACCAGCCCTATCCCCAGCCAGGTGTCAGGAATCCCAGATCCATTCTCTGACACTGTCTAATAATATCAGCTGCTGACTTCCTGGATTCTGTTTCCTCGTTTACTTTTCAAATTTCTTACCATTACGTGAGATAAAAACACTAATGCTACTGGTCATCTAGTTCCTTTAATTTCTTGCTTGGTCCTTGAGTATCTCAAAATCTAAGACTTCTTATGATGGTGCAATTGTTTTCCAGATTTTTCAGTGGTTGGTGCTTTCATACATGATAATCAATCATGATTTAAAAAACATTTACCATGTGTAATTTAATCAAATACTTATTTAATGAAGTACTTAATTTGGATGCTATTATTTAATTCTTGTCACAATCCTATGATTACTCCCGCTTTACAGGTAAGGACACTCAGGCTTAGTTAGATTAGCTCAGCAAGATGACACATTTGGTAAAATGGGGATTCAGGATTTGAACTCAGGCCACCTCTGTGTCTTGCATTCTTAAAAGTTGTTTTGCATTGCTGGACAGTAATCTCTACTTTTAGCCTTGTGAGGGCACCTCCATACATTTTATCAGGGTAGTTACCCAGGATATCCTTCCTTTTCAGTCTAAGATACTAGTTACTAACAGATCATTCTTTCTGTTTCATGGGCTGCTGTATCTTTTCCAGGGAATGTGGCTCACTCTCTTGGGAGAGCCTGACTCTTGGTCAAAACTCCTCTGTTCAGAGATCTTTCCCTTCCCTTTCTTCTTAGGGTAACCAACTTTGCAGTAGATGTGAAGGAAGCCAGAAGGGAGGAATTCAATCTCTGTTTCTATAGGCAGGCCCAAATGCTATTCTTTTGGCTTCTGGTGACCTTTTGGTTATGTAGGGATTATTTTCACAACAGTTGGGCATTCAGTTAGAGTGTCTTGGAATAATTAAGCAGTGGTAGTTAGCCAAGTCTTTGGCCAGTGGAGCAGTTGTAGCTGGTTATTTCCAAGTTACCATGATAATGACTTTAAATCTCTCAGGGAATCTCACACAATTTCTTCTTTGTACTTCGGGGGTAGCAGAGCTAATTTCCTGGAGAATTTTGGTGCCATTTTATATGAGTAAAGGTAATAAATATGATTGAAGTAGGTAAGCCAATTAGATACTTGTAATTCAAGCTTTCCTAGTTTTTCCATGAACTCATGGACATATGAGAAAAAAGTGTAAGAGAAAAAAAAACAGAATATAGTAAATGGAGAAATATGTTGAGATTTGGATTGTAGAGCAAGTGTGACATAGAAGGAAAATGCAGTTGTTGGAATAATTCAGGTCAAATCCAATACCAGAGAGAGACCAAACAAAAAAAGGGGAACGTGGTGAAGGGAGAGTGGAGAAAGATAAAGGAAAAAGCATATGAAAAGCTGGTTTGACTTTCAAAAGATGAAAGGTGATGATGAAATACACTAAGATCACATGGGAAGGGTGTGGATTGGGAAGATTTACCCTAGTTTGGAGAGTCAGGACTCTCGGTAACTCCTGAAGAATTTAGATGATCTTAGAGTTTGATTTGGACACGACTGAAGTGACTTAGCAGCAGCAGCAGCAGAGTTTGATTTATGCCTGCAGAGAACAACTCAGAGTTTAAAGAGCTAGAAAGAATGAAAAGTCTCACGGGGTAAAATTTGGGTCTTTTCTCCTGTCCAAACTCTTGTTCCATGAGGCAGATAAATGGAATCGTGTACAATTTCATCCTATAATACCTGTTGGGAATCTCCCACCTTTCTGAAAGCTTGAAGAAAACCCTGTCTGTATTGAGGCTCAATCATCATGAAGGGTGTGGTAGATACAGGCACATGTCCAGAAGTGGCCTACCCATTAGTGCTGTGGTCTATCAGATGACAGAGTCTTATTAAATGGAAAAGCTATTTCTCCTCAGGAGTAGTCACCAAAAGGAGAAACACAGGGTCCCCCTGGGTTGGGAGAGGAGCCAAAGTCCGCTTGGTTACTAGGTTTGAGGAAGTGACAGGGCGAGAAGGCAGGGTTCTCTTGCTACCAATTTCCTTTCAAGCCTTAGGGGGTGGGTCAGCCTCAAAACCTAGTCAGAGAAAAGTTATTTGATTGGGCTTCACGACTCACCCTGAAGGTTTAGATGATCCCTTCGTTGAGGAGATTAGAATCCTGTGTTCAAGTCCACCTTTTAAAGCCATATACACTGTCGCATGAAGAAGGGAAAGCTGCTGGGGAAGTGTATTTGTTAGGGAACTTCAGAGAAGCAGAACCAGTTGGAGAAACAGAAACAATAGAAATATATATAAAAATTGACTCATGCAATCATGGGAGTTGGAAAGTCTAAAATCTTCAGGACAGGCCAGCAGGCTGGAAATTCCAGCCAGAGTTGATATTGCAGTCTTGGATCTGAAGGCAGTGTGTAGGCAGAATTCTTTCCTCTAAAGGGGACCTCAATCTATTCCTCTGAAGGCCTTCAATTGTTTGGATGAGGACCACCTACATTATGGAGGGCAGTCTGCTTTACTCAAGCTCTTCTGATTCAAATGTTAATCTAAATGATACCTTTATAGCAACATCTAGACTGGTGTGTGAGCCAACAGCTGGGCACCATTGGGCCAGTAAAATTAACGCATAAAATTAACCATCAAAGGAGGGAGGAAAGATGCTCTCTCAAATTCCTTTTTTTCTTCCTCTCTTCTTTAGCAGCTAAGCAGGATATGAAACTTTATTGGTGATGGTGTGGTGGGTCAGTGTTATCCCAGGGGATGTTAGTGTTCAAGGCTGGGCATTGGTGGCTGCAACAAAGGAGTGAAATCAGAAACTTTTAATAGTGCAACAGGAAGTCATATGGAACCCATGATGAAGGAGAGAATGTCTCCTGCACACCCACTACAGAGGAGGGGTAAAGCCAGAGCATGGGTGGGGAACAAGTAAAGACGGGGCAGAATTGGAGTTTCAGAAATAAGCTAGATCCTCTGAGGTGGTGATGTGGGCTTTGATTTTCTCCATGGTGGGCCTGTCCCCAGAGACACAGGTTTTCTGGCAGGGCAGAGGATTTTCATAGGTCTTTTTAAAAAGTGTTACAATGAAAAGATTTTGGAAATATCCATGGGCAATGCATTAATTCTACTCCAGCACCTTAGCCTCCTTACTCAGCTGCAATATACTGAAACAGAATTTTGAGCCACAACAATGGGATCAACTGATTTTGTTGTTAAGTAGCTTCTAAGAGCATTTTGAAGTCTCAAAAATGCCACCAAGGAAAAGCTCTTCTAATCCCTTTCTCCCCTTTCCAACTTCCCCTCTCTGTTGGCTGCAGAAATAGATTAACATTTGTTATACCTCCATTGTAAGCAGTCGAGCAAGCAATCGGTATTTTATCTTTGGTATTTGATTGAAGGTAGAAGGCATTTTTCATTTATATTTTTGCCTGAAGGGAAAGGGGAAGCAGATAAAAAGAAGAAAAGGCATTGCTATGATGTACTTCTCCTGTATATAAAAGTTGTAATCTAATGTCGTTCTCTAGCCCTTTTCAATTCGATGAATATTCCTCCATTATCTAACAGAACATTCAGTACAGGGAAATGGTTACCTGATACATAGGGGAACATTGCAGTGGTAATAAAGTTGTGTCAAAAATCCTCTAAAAAATTTATAAATTTGTCTTCATGCTGTATTTTTTACCTTTAAAGAGTAATTTAGATTTATGCATTTGCTATTCTAAAATCCACCTTGAAAAATAACTTGGATTATAAGTAAACAATTAAGAAAGACTGCTATTCGTTTATTCCAGGTTAAAAAATGTAGATGCAAATCTTTATTATTTCAGTAGTAAAGACAATCAATAACAAATGCATTATTCTGAAGGATGATATTGAAATAAATAGAAGTTGGTGCACAAGTAACAACTCCTAGAAAACTCATGTATATTAAGTACAAATGAATATTAGATATAATACTATGTAGTAATAACAGCTTGTATTTATTTAGAGCCTTAGTTCTTTTTTTTGCCTCTTTATGGTTTATTAATATATACAGGCAAATGATTGACAACTTTGTTAGCCCTTGATATTATAGTACATCAGGATAATTGTTTTAATATCATTTTCACTAAGATTTGCTTGGTATTTATTGCAGAGGACCAATGGCTTATTGTACAAACACATATTGATACCACAATAAACTACTTTACCTACTCATTAGAATTGCTGTGGAACAATTGACACTTAAATACTGCTGATGGAAAACTGTCAGTTTCTTCATTAAAAAAATTGAAGTATAGTTGATTTACAAGATATATGTTAGTTTTAGGTGTATAACATACTAATTTTATATTTTTATATATTACACTCTAGAAAAAGATATATGCACCCCTATGTTCATGGCACTAATCCTTGCAATGGCCAAGAAATGGGAGCAACCTAAGTACACATCAAGAAGTTAGTGGATAAGGATGTGGAATATGTACACGGGGGAACATTACTCAACCATAAAAATAATGGAAAATCTGCCATCTGTAACAACCTGGATGGACCTGAAGGATATTATGCCTAGTGAAATAAATCAGACAGAGAAAGACAAATATTATATGTTTTCATTTATATGTGGAATCTAAATAACAAATGAATGAATAAAGCATAAACAGGCTCACAGATACGGAGAAGAAACTACTGCTTGTCAGTGGGGAGAAGGTGTGGGGGAGGGACATAATAGGTGACAGGAATTAAGAGATTACAAACTACTGATTATAGGTCGGAGAAGGCAATGGCAAGCCACTTCAGTACTATTGCCTAGAAAATCCCATGGATGGAGGAGCCTGATGGGCTGCAGTCCGTGGGGTCACTAAGGGTCGGACATGACTGAGCGACTTCACTTTCACTTTTCACTTTCACACATTGGAGAAGGAAATGGCAACCCACTCCCGTGTTCTTGCCTGGAGAATCCCAGGGACGGGGGAGCCTGGTGGGCTTCTGTCTATGGGGTCACACAGAGTTGGACACGACTGAAGTGACTTAGCAGCAGCAGGTATAAAATAAGTTACAGGGATGTAGTGTACAGCACAGGTAATACAGCTGATATTTTATAACAACTTTGTATAAAATCTTACATTTTATAAGTACCCTCACCCACAATGCTCCTTTAGGGTCTTATTTTCCAGTGGAGCAATCTTCTCACCCTTGGGTTTTCATAGGTGGAGAAAACCTTCTTATGCACTCTGAAGATTAAATTTCAGATCACGGAAATGAGATGAAAAAATGAAAATCAAAGAATTGTCTGCCAAATTTTTAACAATGTTCTTCTTCAGACAGTTTATTGGAGGAAGTCAGGGAAAAGTATTTTCCTTGAATGGTTTCTGTATTTCCATTTTTTGACATTAACTAGCGACCATGGGAGGAATTGAGAGGACATTAATTAGATCTGCCTGAGGCACATTGATCTGGAGGCTGCTATGGTGTTTGACTGGGAAGGGAAACTTACAAGAAAATCTAGATTCCAAGCTTTGCCAGTCAATGTCAAGTAGCATTTCTAAGGCAAAATTAAAGAGAAACTTCTAACGTAAAACGAAGACTGCCACAGTTGCTGGGAGTGACCAGAAAAGTGGTAACCAAATGACTACGTATTCTACCTTCCCCATCTTAGAGTCAAAATAAGAAGAATTTGCAAGAATTATTCAAGAAAGACACATGTGTATATTAAACATGAAAACATTTTTATTTTTGTAAAAACAATGTTTATTACGGAAAATCAAGAAATACAAATTAATTAAAAGGAAATGTAAAAATTCCTAAACCTATTACTCAGAAATAATTTTGCTTTTTTCTTTGTATTTGTGTATTATATATATATAATAAGTGAGAGCAAATAATTATTTTGAAGCTCGTGGTAGAATTTCTTTTATTGAGAGAATAATTTTTGCTTGAGGAAAGTATATAATAGTTTTGCCAGGTAAGAAAGAGGATGCCCAAGGATTGGGCTTTGCTGTGCTCACCGGTATCCTATTTTTGCCTTCTGGATAACTTAGCAGTTAGGAAGGCCACGTGACTAATTTTGACCAGTGGACTGTGAGTAAAGTGAACTATGCATGAGTAAAGTGTGTGTGTGAGAGAGAGACAGAGAAAGGGAGAGAGAGACGTGTCATTTCTAAAATGGTAAATAGAGAGTGAGATCTCCATCTACTTTTTTTCAGTGATGTGTTGAAGCTGATATGTGTTGTTGTTGTTCCATCGCTAAGTCTGACTCTTTGTGACCCCGTGGGCTGCAGCATGTCAGGCTCCTCCGTCCTACAGATCTCCTGGAGTTTGCTCAAATTCATGTCCATTGAGTCTGTGATGCTATCTAACCTTCTCATCCTCTGACTTCCCCTTTTGTCTTCAGTCTTTCCCAGCATCAGAGCCTTTTCCAATGAGTTGTCTCTTTGCATCAGGTGGCTAAAGTATTAGAGCTTCAGCTTCAGCATCAGACCTTCCAATAAATATTCAGGGTTGATTTCCTTTAGGATTGACTGGTTTGATCTCCTTGCAGTCCAAGGGACTCTTAAGAGTCTCTTCCAACACCACTGTTCAAAAGCATCAATTCTTTGGCACTCTGCCTTCGTTATGGTCCTACTCTCACAGAGGTGCATGACTACTAGAAAAGCCATAGCTTTGACTAGACGGGCTGTTGTTGGCAAAGTGATGTTTTGCTTTTTAATATACTCTCTGAAAGTGAAAGTGAAGTCTCTCAGTCGTGTCCGATTCTTTGCAACCCCATGGACTGTAGCCTACCAGGTTCCTCCATCCATGGGATTTTCCAGGCAAGAATACTGGAGTGGGTTGCCATTTCCTTCTCCAGGAGATCTTCCCGACCCAGGGATTGAACCTGGGTCTCTCGCATTGTAGGCAGACACTTTACTGTCTGAGCCAGCAGGGAAGTCCATATACTGTTTAGATTTGTCATAACTTTCCTTCCAAGAAGCAGGTGTCTTCTAATTTCATGGCTGCAGTCACCATCTGCAGTGGTTTTGGAGCCCAAGAAAAGAAAATCTGTCACTGCTTCCACATTTTTTCCTTCTATTTGCCATGAAGTGATGGAACCGGATGCCATGATCTTACTTTTTGGAATGTTGAGTTTTAAGCCAGCTTTTTCACTCTCATCTTTCACCTTCATCAAGAGGCTCTCTAGTTCCTCTTTGCTTTCTGCCATTGGGGTAGTGTCATCTGCATATCTGAAGTTATTGATATTTTTCCTGGAAATCTTGATTCTAGCTTGAGCTTCATCCAGCCCAGTATTTTACATGATATACTCTGCATAGAAATTAAATAAGCAGATGACAATATACAGCCTTGACATACTCCTTTCCCAGTTTTGAACCAATCCGTTGTTCCATGTCCAGTTTTAACTGTTGCTTTTTGACCGGCATACAGGTTTCTCAGGAGGCAGATAAGGTGGTTTGGTATTCCCATCTCTTTAAGTGTGGAGGTAGAAAAAGAGGTATATTACGTGTTTGTGTCTATAAGCTAAAACTATATGTACTTCAAGAAAAGCTGCTGAATGATATCACCCGACTTTAAAGCGAATTATCTTTTGTTTCTTTTGACTTTAGTAATGACACCATCTTGGGGGCTAGGGTAAAACTCACCTCATTGTAATGGGAAAGAACACAGAAGCATCAACAATTTTTATTCCAGGGCTGTATGTAACGAGTTAGCCTGGTACCTAAAGCTCTCCAAAGGTTCCCCCCTTGCTTGTGGTTCAGTCTTGTCTTTGCCCCAACCTACCACACATTCTGTACTCCACCCGTGCTGAGTTGTTTGAAGTTCCCCAAAACATGGCTTTTCTCTTGAATCTTGACCTTTGCAGTATGCTCTTCCCGTTGCCTAGAATCGCCTTCCTCTCTGTTTTCACTACTTTTGCTTATTTCAACTTAGATGTAAACTTCTACCAAAGCTCTGAGTCCTCTGAGTAAGGTAGACGCTTCCCTCCTATGCTTCTACCATGTTTGGTGTTTGTCACACAGTATTGGGCTTCCTAGGTGTCACTAGTGGTAGATGTGGTTTTGATCCCTGGGCCAGGAAGATCTCCTGGAGTAGGAAATAGTAACCTACTCCAGTATTCTTGCCTGGAAAAATTCCATGGACAGAGGAGCCTGGCGGGTTGCAGTCCATTGGGTTGCAAAGCATCAGACATGACTGAGTGTGTGCATGTGTGTGCGTGCACACACACACACACACACACACACACACACTATTATGATTTCTTGTCTCCTTATTTGTTTCTCACACTGGACTGGGAGCTGCTGCAGGGTGAAGACTGAGCTTGGTTTTCTCTCTGATCACTTTTGAGTGACATTTGCTGGGCTCTTGGCAAGTCTAAGTACACATGCAATTTAAAAATAACAAATAAACATAAGTCTTGTGGGTCTTTGGGTTAACCATACAAGTTCATGTCAATTAGAACACAGTTTCTGAGGGCCTGCTCTGTGCTTGTAATTTTACTAAGTGTCCTGAAAGATGTAAAAATGAATACATTTTAGGTCTTAAGAGATTTACCTTCCACTGAGGAGTTTACAAGCAATGATTCTGGTGATAATCCAGTCTCCTAAACAGTTGAACAATTGCAGGAGAGGAAGTGGCAAATATTTGGAAAGTGTTTTTTTTTTTCCCTCCTTTAGATTCCAGGAGCTAAATAAAGGCCACAGAAATAGCAAAAGTTCTAAATCTAAAGTTGTAGGTAAAGAGGGATCTGACCATTTAAAATATATAAGTCCAAGTAACTGAAACATAGATAATTGTGTGGTTTGTACTTGTGAAGATATCTAGGCTTTTAAATGGTCATAAAATTACAATTTAACTTTCCCAACAAAATCTGTTATCAGTTCCTGTTTCATGTTAGTTTTCTGTGTTTGCAAAATTCAATAGAATCTGTCTTAAATGTTTTCTTCCTTATTAAACAGTTTCTAAAATCCATAATTCAGCGAGGCAGTAAGTAGTTTCATTTATTTCTATACAATTAAGCTCTGCAAAGCTGACTGTGAATTCAGCAGGGCATTCTTGTGCTAGCCAGTTTTTGTTATCAGCTACACAACATGAAAGGAGATTGTTTTTCTCAGCTAATGGAAGAAACTGAAAGAGAATAAAGACCCTAAGTATTTTAAAACACTGGTTTGAATTGCAGCCTTGAGGTCTAAAGGTGAAGAACAGTGCAAGTTCTGTGATAGATGCATCAGTTACTTATTTGTAGCAAAAGGATCTTGTTTTCCTTTTACAGTGAATGAAATTACTCAATTCTATTTATGTACTGCTCAAAACATTTAGGTCTTAAAGAAAGATCCTTTCTTTATCAAACTGTATTCTTCTGTTTCTTCACCTCTCACATTTTAAGTACAATAAGGACCACATTTTGAACTTTAATTTCAGACTTTCCAAAATATGTCATTAGGAAGTTCTTTTGTTTCAAGAGAGATCTGAGGATAAAAAGAGACTTTCTATTTCAGAGGGGTCCTCCAATGGCAGGAGCTTCAGTGCAACTCCTCCAAAGACAATGAGTTTGAAATATATGATTTGATCTGAAGCAGAGATGAAACAAGTCACAGATGCAATATGATTTTCTATGCTGTTTTTATGTTTTGACATTCTTTAATGTTAGTCTGTAAATGAAGTTTGCTAACATAGGGCATTGAAAAATGTTGTACAGGTGATTTTATTTTATGTCCTAAAAATTGTTTTCTAGAGTCCTGTGACTTTTTGATCCAGAGTGCCTTTCATTTGGCAATAAGCATAAACTATAACAATTGGAAAAGCCCAAACAAACATAGCAAAACCTACCTTTTTTTCCACTTTCATGCTTTGGAAGAAGTTGATGGAGGTCAAATCCCATTAAAGTGACTGGAGATTTGAATTGTGATGATATTTGTCAAAACAGAATTTGACATATCTCTCTAACCAATCTGATATCAATGGAATTATTCTCTTTTGACTCAACTGATAGGAAATTAGTTCCAAATGCTTTTCAGCATTTTGGATGTTTTTCCCTGGGCTAACTGCATTCTTCAGAAGTTTTTCTTTAATCGCCTTCAAGAATCTCATTTTCAAATTACATGCAAATTCACCTACATAAGGACCATGAGAAATACTCCAAGAAGCAGTATCAGTTAAGTTCATTTCTACAGTATAAGCTGAAACAGTGATGGTGTGGAAGAAGTGACCACTATAACGTGACTTTTAATGACAATCCCATCATTATTCATATTTATTTTAGAGGAAATTAGGTAAATGTTTCAGTGTGTTAAGGTCTCAAATTAAATTGTTGAGAAGTGGCTTGATGTATTGGAGTTAGCTAGAGCTGGGTTCAAATATTAGTCCTAAATGTTGGGTGTGTTACCTTGGGCAACTTAATTAAACTCTCTGAGCCTTTTTTTTCTCGTTAGGAGAATGGGTATAATAATAACTGCCTCACCTAATTGTCATGAAATTAACTTTGATTGCATATGGAAAATACCCAACCCTGTAGCTGGCACATACAAGTGATCAATAAATAGTAACTCCCCCTCTTTATTCCCTACCTCACTCTTCCCTCTTCTGGCCCTTCTTGGTTAAACTGGAACCCTATCTGTTTTCCAAAGTATAGAATGAGAATGCTGAGGGTTAAAGGACTGTTAAAATCTTCCCTGTCCCCAGTACCTGCCTGACATAGGTCTGAATTTTCTGATTTTAGAAATTAATTTTTGAGGGGAGAGTTAAAGCCTTAGTCCTCTGCTCAAATACACGGGAAGGTTAAAATGTTAGCTGGCATGCATAATTGGAAACATTCACCATATGCCCACAGTTCCAGTTTTGTCCTTATCTGATTATTAATAACATTCCTTTTCACCCTCAAAAGTGTCCTCATTTGGCTGATACATTATGCAGTCACCCAAGTTCCATGACAAGGAGTCCATTTCTTGTTCACCACTGTATCTGCAGCGTTTAGCATAAAGCCAGGTATGTGGTTCACGCTCAATATATTTGTTGTATAAATGATGCTATATTTATTTCTTAATACTTAATGCAAAAGTATTGATTATAAAAGTAGGATATATTACTTCTGGGAAATTTGGAAACTTCCGAAAAGAAAATAAAAAAATTACAAAATGATTATTAATATCACAAGATCAATTGCTTTATCACATAATTAATTTTTTCTTAGAAAACAGAGTATTTCAAGGATATTTATGGCAAGGAGGGGCTGGCATGGAAAACATACTCATCACAGTGTCTTCCAGACTCAGAGCCCCCTCTAAATGGAGAGGCCTAAATTTCTGTGTTTTATACTATGGGACTCTGCCCTAATGGCTGGGACTGGCTGTATAAGGAGTGGGTTTTGATCCAAGAATAGTCAAATCAGAGACTGGCTAGTCCATGAGCTGGTGCGAAAGAATGAGCAGGGCTCATCCTATTCCCTCTTTTGAAGATGTACTAGAAAATGAAGTTACTGGTGGTCTCTGGCGCAGAAGGAATCTATAAAGAGAAGCTATGAGGTAAGATAGGGCTGTGAAGGGTCCCAGCAGGCTGGAGCAGGTTTTATAAAGCAAAAGCTACGAGGGAGCAGAATCTTTGAAGCAGAGGAAAAGTTATGCAGAATGGAGGGAAAGAGACCAGTTGGTACAGAGAGGAAAATGGAGCAGGATACAGAGACTGTGAGAGACTCAGAGAGACAGAGAGCTTCTGACCCCTAGTCGGTCTTGGTTCTCAGAAGTTTCTGTGGTTCTGGACATGTTCATGGGTGTCTTTATGGCAATTCACTGTTTCTTAGGGTGGCCTGAGTGTTTTCTTTGCAATTCAATGACTCTGTTTGGAGCAAAGCTCCCATTACAACAGTGGGGTGTAGGCTGAATATGGGGCACCATGCAGGACCAAGGCTTTTGATTAGATTATGAGGATGCAGGAAATCTCAGAGAACTGAACTGAAGACATTACCTCTAGACTTCTTAGGAGCTGGAAAGTTACTTGATAGCATAGTCACTTTCCCCATTTCTCTTTCCCTCTAGGATCACATGATCTCTCACCTTTGCTATTGTCTGCATATCTTTGTTCTTTTCCACACCAGCTTCCTTCAAAGGCTCCCCTGAGACTGGCTTGCACTTGACTCTAGGTTGTGTGGCGTTGATTCTGGCCCCAGTTCTCTATGATGTTAGAGGTTTAGTGCTCAGCACTAGCTAACCAGCTGCAATCAGTGTATCTTTTATTTTAAATTCTCAAGAGAGAGAATCAGGTGGTTACTACTCAGCTGCTTGATTGGCTGTGTTTGAGTCTGATGCTCGTCTGAGATCCAGTTGTCTGTGGCAAAGGCATGTGAGACTGCATAGCTCCCTGCCTTATCAATTGGGTCTATTGGTGTTGACTTTCTGATTACTGGGGAAGGAGCTGGGCAAATTGAGAAACATATGTGCTGCATCTTGGTTCTGTCCCACCATTTAACTTGGATCTTTATTCCCAATGCAAATCCACTGTTGGACTGCTCAGTGAGTTTCAGACCCCACATATCACGACTTCTAGTTTCTAGGGACACTTCCTCATTTCTGCCATTGCTTTGACTCACCTCCTTCCAGATGCTTTTTCTGTCTACCCCTGGAGCTGTCCACATTCTCAGTTCTGACAGTCTTACGAATTTTGCCCCAGGAGTCAGTCCTTGAACCCACACCTTTGGTAGCCAATCTGTGCTTTGCTTCGAACTTGCAGTGCTATAAATGCCTACTATGTCAGTGTGGAGAGAAGGCTGTACTCCAGAGAGGTTAGAATGAAGAAATAGCTAAAAAAAATTACACAGTCTTGAATACTGACAGATTCAGCACTACTTGCCTGAGGGCGCCAATTGTGTAAATTCTTCCCACAGCAGTGTGACAATCTCTTAGCAACTCTGAGATCCTCTGGTTTCAGTTAAACAGCAACAGGGCAGCTGACCACAGGGGAACTCATTTCACTCTGCGCAGTGTGTTCACCAAAGCCATCTCGGCTTAGCTGTCTGTCTGAATCAGCATATCCTGAGGAAGGGCGATTTGGCCCTCTTTTCAAAAGGTCTCAGTGGAAGTGACAAGGGAGATGTGTGGATGAACAGCCTTTGGGAACTACCCACATGACCAGTTGAGGCTCTGGGCTACACTCTGTCCACAGAGGCCCATGTCATTTGTTGTAACTGCTTCTTCCCCGTCTGGCATCTTGGTCATTCCTTCTCAGGAAGAGAGAACTTCACATCCATCACCTCTGTGATGCCTGTGCATTTGCATTCACACCGTTTTTTTTTTAATCTGACATCACAGATTCTGTGGCTGTCATCCTGTCATGACTGTGTGGCCAGAACAGATTATATATGATAAGTTGAAAGCTCCAGGGAGCCATCTCCACGAAGGAGAAAAAATTTCAGATAAAAAATCAAAGTCTTCGTATTTGTTGTTGTTGTTCGGTCACTAAGTTGTGTCCAAATCTTTGTTACCCCATGGACTGCAGCATGCCAGGCTTCCCTGTCCTTTACTATCTCCTGAAGTTTGCTCAAATTCGTGTACATTGGGTTGGTGATGCTGTTTAACCATCTTATCCTCTGCTGCCTTCTTATCCTTTTTTGCATCCATCTATATTATGTATGGTCATGTATATGTTTCAGAGCTCCTCTCTCAGTTCGTCCCACCCTTTCTTTCCCCTGCCCTGTCCAAAGTCTATGTTTCCATCTCTCTTCCTGCCCTGCAAATCAGTACCATTCTTTTTATTTCATATATATGCATTAATATATGATAATTGTATTTTCACCTGACCTGCCTCTTGAGAAACCTGTATGCAGGTCAGGAAGCAACAGTCAGAACTGTACATGGAACAACAGACTGGTTCCAAATAGGAAAAGGAGTACATCAAGGCTGTATATTGTCACCCTGCTTATTTAACTTATATGCAAAGTACATCATGAGGAACGCTGGGCTGGAAGAAGCACAAGCTGGAATCAAGATTTCTGGGAGAAATATCAATAACCTCAGATATGCAGATGACACCACCCTTATGGCAGAAAGTGAAGAGGAACTCAAAAGCCTCTTGATGAAAGTGAAAGAGGAGAGTGAAAAGGTTGGCTTGAAGCTCAACATTCAGAAAACTAAGATCATGGCATCTGGTCCCATCACTTCATGGGAAATAGATGGAAAAACAGTGGAGACAGTGTCAGACTTTATTTTTTGGGCTCCAAAATCACTGCAGATGCTGATTGCAGCCATGAAATTAAAAGATGCTTACTCTTTGGAAGGAAAGTTATGACCAAACTAGATAGCATATTAAAAAGCAGAGACATTACTTTGCCAACCAAGGTCTGTCTAGTCAAGGCTATGGTTTTTCCCGTGGTCATGTATGGATGTGAGAGTTGGACTGTGAAGAAAGCTGATCGCCGAAGAACTGATGCTTTTCAACTGTGGTGCTTGAGAAGACTCTTGAGAGTCCCTTGGACTGCAAGGAGATCCAACCAGTCCATTCTAAAGGAGATCAGTCCTGGGTGTTCATTGGAAGGACTGATGCTAAAGCTGAAACTGCAATACTTTGGCCACCTCATGTGACGAGTTGACTCACTAGAAAAGACTGATGCTGGGAAAGGTTGTGGGGGGGAGGAGAAGGGGACGACAGAGAATGAGATGGTTGGATGGCATCACCGACTCTATGGACATGAGTTTGAGTGAACTCCGGGAGTTGGGGACAGGGAGGCCTGGCGTGCTGTGATTCATGGGGTCGCAGAGTCGGACACGACTGAGCGACTGAACTGAACTGAACTGAATTGTATTTTGCAGCCAGGAAATTAAAAGACGCTTACTACTTGGAAGGAAAGTTATGACCAACCTTGATAGCATATTAAAAAACAGAGACATTACTTTGCCAACAAAGATCCGTCTAGTCAAGGCTGTGGTTTTTCCCGTGGTCATGTATGAGTGTGAGAGTTGGACTGTGAAGAAAGCTGATCGCCGAAGAATTGATGCTTTTGAACTGTGGTGTTGGAGAAGACTCTTAAGAGTCCCTTGGACTGCAAGGAGATCCAACTAGTCCATTCTAAAGGAGATCAATCCTGGGTGTTCATTGGAAGGACTGATGCTAAAGCTGTAACTGCAATACTTTGGCCACCTCATGCGATGAGTTGACTCGCTGGAAAAGGGTCTGATGCTGGGAGGGACTGGGGGTGGGAGGAGATGGGGACGACAGAGAATGAGATGGCTGGATGGCATCACTGACTTGATGGACATGAGTTTGAGTGAACTCTGGGAGTTGGTGATGGACAGGGAGGCCTGGGGTGCTGTGATTCATGGGGTCGCAAAAAGTCGGACATGATCGTGCGACTGAACTGAACTGAACTGAATTGTATTTTGTTTTCTGTCTTATTTCGCTCTGTATAACAGGCTCTAGGTTCATCTACTTCAGTTCATCTGACTCAAATGTACTCCTTTTTATGGCTGAGGTCTCTGTGAGGAGTGAGATGGGGTAGGGGAGTGGGAGGGAGGTTCAAGAGGGAGGGGACATATGTATATTTATGGTTGTTTCACGTTGTTGTCTGGCAGAGCCAAGTAAAGCAATTATCCTTCAATTAAAAATAGATTTTAAAAAATCAAAGGCTTATCTTTCTCATAGTGGATGCAGGTTCTATTTTCTTTAGAGAATGAAAGGTAAGCACTGGAGTGGGAATAGAGGGAAAGGGGAGGGTATGTGTAGTATGTGTCTTTTTCATGGCTCTGTGCCACATGACTACATACTTGGTCTTTAGAACAAATTGTTGGCATTTTTATTTTCCCATTCCTCAAGTAGTATTAGAAAATAATCAGGAACAACAGGAATTCTATAATGTTTTTTTTTTGGCTTCCAGATCTTCTTAGTAGATGGGCCACTGCATGAGAGCAAGTCAGGCACTTTCTGAAGCTGCGTAACTTTTTCAGGCAACTGAGGGGCCATTTAATAAATTAGTCCTTGGAATGATGCCCATAGAAGTAGTTGGCTAGGGTGAAGTGTACCAAAATCACCCCCTGGTGACCTGAAAGGGCTATTGAGTGCTTAAAGGATTCTTAGAGAGTTTCTTAAGTGAAAAACAGATATAGCTCCCCAAACACCAATTCTACAGTATGTATTGTGTAGGAGCAAGAGGCAGGCAGGGTTCTCAATTACACCAGGGGGCTTCTGATCCTGAAGCACTGCAGCAAAATGATGATTCCAATGATGGGGTTCTGACAAGTGTTTCCTCGTACAGAATTCAGCGAAGAATGATTGGAATCACCTATGTAGTCAATCAAACGGAGACCAAATGGTCTGTAAAAGTGAGCTGGAGTCTTGGTGGTTAGTGTAGATACCAATGCAAAGATTGTCTTTTAAAAAATGATACTTGGTGTAAACCACAATTTGGAGAGCTAAAGGGAAGGATTTTAATTTCTAGTTCGGTGCGAAAGGAACTGTAAAGTCATTAGCAACCTATGACAGTCATCTTTTAAGATTCCTCTATTTATTGGAGAAATCAAGTATTTTTCTAGACAAGAGACTACTAAATACCTACTATCTCTCCCTTTTGGTGGCTATAAAACCTTGATTTTTCACAGCATCACGCTTCACTGAAATATGCTAGATTTCTCATCCTACCTGGAAGATGGGAGGGGTTTATAACTGAATTCTAGCTAGTGAGATGTAAGAGGAAGCTATTGGATGAGTCTTCTGGTTAAACTCCTTAAAAAGGGACAGTGCCTCATCTGATATGCTCCCTTTGTTCCTTGTCTTTTCCCTTCTTCCTACCTGGAATGAGAAAAGGCAAAGAAGAGAGAGAAAAGGTCTACAATTAGGTCCTAGAGCCATTGTATCACTCCTAATTTGTTTAAACTCTGATTTTCTGCTCAGTTCTCTGCTGCTCACAGTTGAACATATTTTCTAACTGATACAATATGCAAGACTGGAATCCCACATCTTTTCCTCTTAAATAGAAGTTATTCTGTTCACACAACAGGAACATCAATAGGGAATAAGAGTCTAAAACCCAGCCAGCCCATCCATATGGATGGTCACCATATGGCCTTTCATTTCTGCCAAAGCCAGTCTAGCTAACAGACACAGGGAAGAAATGGCAAGTGCAAAGTCATCCTAATGACATTCGCGAATGCATGAAATGGAGACAATCTGGGCAACCCTGAGACACCATAGAAGTATTGTTTCTGAAGCATTAAAAAGAAAAATACTTTATAGTGCATATCAACCAGTATGAAGAGAGCAACTTCAAAGTATCATACTGGTCAACTGCTTTCATTTTTATCTGCATTATTCATCAAATCCATTGTGTAGGAGGTGACTTTGGTTAATTTATGTCCATTTTTATCCTCAGTGTATGCAAGTTGTACATGTGCATACTCAGAGATTGCACATGGATTCTTTACCAGCTGAGCTACAAGGAAAGCCCTAATAAATGATAGAATTGGGATTCAAACCCAGTCTGTGTAACCAAAATACATTATTTAAACTACTCTATTCTTTCCACAAACATTTGTAGAGCACTATGTGCTAGGAATACTCCAAGCCTTAAGGATAAAAAGTAAAGAGGAATTGCAATAATTCTCTGCCCTTCTGAAGATTTATTTCTGTTTTAAGAAAAGTTCTAGTGGGGAATTAAAACAATAAACATGACAAGTAAATTATGTGCTATAAGTGGGGCTTTGCTAATAGGTCACCTGGTAAAGAATCCTCCTGCAATGCAGGATTCCCTGGTTCGATTCCTGGGTTGGGAAGATCCCTTGGAGAAGGGAAAGGCTACCCACTCCAGTATTCTGGCCTGGAGAATCCCCATGGACAGATAAGCCTGGCGGGCTACAGTCCATGGGGTTGCAAAGACTCAGACCTGACTGAGCGACTAAGCACATGGCAGAAAACAACATAACATTGTAATTATCCTCCAATTTAAAAAGAAAAGAAAAAAAATGAGGGTGGTGGAGCAGGGTAAGAGAGGGCAGCCACATAGTTGGGACAAACAGGGACAAGGAGTCAGTAATTAATATGAAGGTCACAGGTTTCCCTGACAAGGTGGTGCTTGAGCAAAACTTTGAAGAAGGCGATGGTATGAGCCATGTGACTGTCTGCTAAGAGGAGAACATTCTTGGCTGAAGGAACAGCTGCTGCAAAGACCCTGGTGTGGGAGCACGCTTATCGTGTTTGAAAGACAGTGGGGAGGTAAGAGTGGGGACCAGGGGTGGAGAGAGCAATTGGAAATAAGGTCTGAGAGGAAATGCAAAGCCAGACATGCAGTATTGAAGACGTTGGTTTTCAGTTTGAGGGAAATAGGGGCCATTTTAACTGAGCAGTGTGTGATCTGACTTAGGTTTCAAAGGATCATCCTGGCTGCTGTGTTGAAAATAGACTGAGGTGAAAATGCAGGGACTTCAGTTAATACTATGTTCTCCTGCTTCGTAAGTTTAGAAAGATTTCTGCTCTTCTTGTCTTTACGTGTGTGTGTGTTTTAGTCACTCAGTCGTATCCAACTCTTTGTGACCCATGGACTGTAACCAGCCAGGCTCCTCTGTCTATGGAATTCTCCAGGCAAAAACACTGGAGTGGGTTGCGATTTCTTTCTCCAGGGGATCTTCCTGGCTCAGGGATAAAATCCGGGTCTCTTGCATTGCAGGCAGATTCTTTACCATCTGAGCCACCAGGGAAGCCCTCTTGTCTTTATAATCCCTTTCAATTAAAGAGGGTAAGTAGCAGGATGGTGAGAGTAGTAGCAGACAAAGGCCTCGGCACTGGCAAGTGGGCTATCGGTGGGTGGCATTCTAGCTGTCTCCCCCATCTTCTTTTCCCTCCTGAGGGAATGTGCAGTCAGAGACAGGCACTGTTGGAATGAATGTCTTTGGAAGTCCTATAAGGGAAACGTCCTAGGACCAAAATTCTCAGAACTTCTTTTTCTCTAATTAACTTCATTAAATCAAAAAGTATTTGTGCAGTCATTGTATAGCTTAAATTAGTGGGGAAAACAGACAATAATTCTTAACCTTCATAAATATGCAAATTACATGTGTTAGATTATGACAAAAATTATAGAAAAAATGTAGGACAAGGTTAGTGGGAGTTCCAGGGGACAGGGTGGGGTTGATGGAGGTGGGCGGCAGCTTTCAGTATTAATGGAGTGATCAGGATAGGCTTCATTGAGAAAGTATTTGGATTTGGTGGCAAACAGGCCTTGATAATTTCATGATATCGTTAACTGGAGACAACTGGTATGCCATCACTTTTCCTTTTAATGCTGTACCTTCCATTGGTAAAGAAGATAAGTCAGCTGACATCAATTCCTTCTCTCAACCTGAACAAAGAGGGCTACTGGTGCTTTGTTCTTATGTTCTTCACTGTCAGCACCTCAATCCTGTTTACTTCTTTGATCCTTGAAGGAAAATCAAGACAAGCTCCTTCTATTGAATAGGAGCAACTCCTATTCCAGCCAGGTTGATTTTGTGGGAAAACTACTGCTTCCTGTCATTTATTTATGTTGTTTCCATGTCACTGAAGGGACTCCTGAGACTGGATTTACATTGGCTGGTTCTATATGATAGGATGGTAAAATATGATATATAGAGAATGAAAACATTCACTGATTAATTTGTTCTTCTCCCTTTTCTTTTTATTCATAAATTCCTGATAATGAAGCAGTTGATCACATTGTCAAAAGTTCTTTAAATCTGGTCTTAAGATGATGGAAAAAAGGAAATCTGCAGTGTTATGGTTGATTCAGCTGTGTAATGGCTATTACTGTCTAATTAGTCATTTTTTGACTAAATAGAGTGATTTAATAATTTTGAACAGATGTTGTGACTAAAGCATTAACTCTACATAATATTTACAATAATAGTCTAATGTAGACATCATCTGAGTCTAATTCAGAACTTAAAAAAATATGTATTTATTTTTAATTGATTGATGATTGCTTTACAATATTAGTTTGATTTCTGCCATACAGCATCATGAATTAGCCATAGATGTACAGATGTCCCCTCCCTTTGGAACCTCCCTCCTACCTCCCACCCTTTCCCACCCCCTAGGTTGTTACAAAGCCCTGATTTGAGTTCTCTGAGTCATACAGCAAATTTCCATTGGTTGTCTGTTTTACACACGGTAGTGTATATGCTCGGAGAAGGCAATGGCAAGCCACTCCAGTACTATTGCCTAGAAAATCCCATGGATGGAGGAGCCTGGTAGGCTGCAGTCCATGGGGTCGCTAAGGGTCGGACACGACTGAGCGACTTCACTTTCACTTTTCACTTTCACACATTGGAGAAGGAAATGGCAACCCACTCCGGTGTTCTTGCCTGGAGAATCCCAGGGAAGGGGGAGTCTGGTGGGCTTCCGTCTATGGGGTCACACAGAGTCGGACATGACTGAAGTGACTCAGCAGCAGCAGCAGCAGTGTATATGCTTCCATGCTACTCCCTCCATTCTTCTCATCCTCTCCTTCCTCTTAATTCAGAACATTTTGAAGTATATCCTGTGGAACAGTTGGCCCTACTGTTAATGTCTTCCAAAAAATAAAAAGGGATTCAGTGGTCAAATAATTTTGGGAAGTGCTCTATGCTACCCTTCTTTCTTGGAGATTCTTGGTGTGTATTGGTCTTTTAATAGCTGTGAGAACTTTTCAATAAACAAACATTTTATTTTTGTTTAACTCAGAGTTTCCCAAACTTATTTGATTATAGAATGTCACATAACTGTCATTTAAATTCTAGAAAAACACCAATACATTATACTAACGCATATATATGGAATTTAGAAAGATGCAAATGATAACCCTGTATACGAGACAGCAAAAGAGACACAGATGTATAGAACAGTCTTTGGGACTCTATGGGAGAGGGTGAGGGTGGGATGATTTGGGAGAATGGCATTGAAACACGTATGTTGTCATATGTGAAATGAATCACTAGTTCAGGGTCAATGCATGTTATAGGATGCTCGGGGCTGGCATGCGGGGATGACCTAGAGGGAGGATAAAGAGAGGAGGGAGGTGGGAGGGGGGTTCAGGAGGGGGAACTTATGTAAACCCGGGGCGAATTCATGTCAATGTATGGCAAAACCAACCAATATAATATTGTAAAATAATTTGCCTCCAATAAAAAATAAATTAATTACCAAAAAACAACAACAAAAAAAAAAACAAACAAACAAAAAATAAATTCTACAGAACTACCAATTTATAGGATATGCTCTGGGAAAAGCTGATGTGGCTGATGTTAAATTTCTTAGAAGAATGAACAGAATTGCTTGTTAATGTTTCTTGAGTGGGCTTGAGGGTGCCACATTTGAACTTATTTTAATTACTGATCTTTACTGTGATTATAGTTAAAAGTTTTTATATATTCTTCTAAATCCAAACATTAGGAAGCTCTCCTGGGTTCATGTTGATATAATTTTGGGTTTGGCATGTGGTGGTAAAAGAGATGGGATCTCAGTGGTCAGCAAACATATAGAGCTACTTGTGTGTGCTGTGTGCTCAGTTGCTCATTCATGTCTGACTCTTTGAGAACCCATGGACTGTAGCCTGCCAGGGTTCTCTGTTCCTGGGGATTCTCCAGGCAAGTATACTGGAGTCAGTTGCCATGCCCTCCTCCAGGGGATCTTCCCGACCCAGGGATCAAACCCAGGTCTCCCACATTGCAGGCAGATTCTTTACCATCTGAGCAACCAGGGAAGCCCGGCAAAGTATTATTGACATTTAAATAAACCAGGAATATGGCTTCATGTGACTTCTAATTTGTGACCTTGTTCTAATAATCACATCAAGTAATTGCTGTGATAAAATTTACTTCCTTGAATAAAAGCAAAATGTTCAGTCTCAAATACTGACAATTTGTTCTATAGGCTGAAGATTTCTTAAATACTGTCCATAACACCAAAACATTTTTAAGACTTAAAATGAATACACTCAGATGTCTAAAACCTCTTAAGATTTTTGAAGTACAAATCATAAGGGTGCCTGAGGTGGCATTTGATTTTGGCAGTGTTAAATTGTCAAAATTAGTTTAAACTTCAAATTTTAGCTTCTGCCTCTTAAGCGTATTTTTCATCCCTTATATGAAATGAAATTGAAATGTAAGCTTCTTCTGGTGAAATGCCCATAGAAGACTTCAATGAAAATTTCTTTCCATAAATGATCACACTTTTTAAGGCTTTCTGTTATAGTGGACATTCTATGTGTCCTTACTCCTTGTTGAAAGTCAGAGGACAATTTAATTCTGTAATCTTGTACCAAAGTTTTTTTTCAGGTTCAAGACAATATGTTTAATTTATCTGGAATTTTCTTAAGTAAGAGTCACTTTTTCTCTTCAGTGAAGAAACAGTACCAACTTTGCCTTGGAAAGCAAATAGTATATTGAAGTGATTGCTCAATTTTATAGAAAATATTGGCATGGTCACTGTGATGTACTGTGTGACTGCTTACTATATATTTTGATGCCCCTCCTGTGGTGTCATTCTTTGGGAGGATTACACAGTTTTTTTCTTATTAAGGGAGGCTTGGTCATGTGACTTACTCTGGCCAATAAAATAAGAGTGGAGGTGATGTGCGGCACTTCTAATAGAAGCTTATGTAACCATCTCACAGTTTACCTTATCTTTTTTTTTCCCTCTCCACTATGAAGATCTATGTTGCCTCAGGGAGTTTTCAGGTCCTACAGTGAAGCTGACATGGAACAGATCCATAGCCAACCAGCAATGGATATATAGTACAAAGAAGAAATAAACCTTTGTTTTTGTTGAGATTTTGGACATGTTTGTTATTGCTAATAACCATTATATTTTGACTTATATAAATACCTTCTTGATTGTATTCTTTATTTTAAAAAACTTGATATAAAGGCAGAGAATTCAGCTAACCTATGATCTATTGTTTAATAAACAAATAGAAGAAATTGCCAATGAGTTGATACAAAGCTAAATTTCAACATCATCAATGTAAACGGTAGAATCTTTAACCATTGTAATATACATAATAACTGCTATTTAGTTTTAAGTAATGGAGCAAATAAAAATATAGACCCCATTACAATGCTTCTGTTTAATGGACCAATTACAATGATTCTTGAATGTGAACATGATATTTGATCTAAATAATTTTCCATTCAGACCTTAATAACTGTCTTTGTGAGTTGCAATTTAGTCTCTCAAAAGCACTAAATAAAAAAGCGAAGTTAAGTTTTTGGCACTTGTGTTCAAGTAAAAATGATTCTTTAAGCCGACAGTGGCTAGTTAGTGCAATAAATCCTTAAAATATCATTTTATAGATGGACTTTTTTCCCCTCAAATGAATGTAGACTCTGCAGTTGACTTCCAGGTTGATTCCTTGGTGATAAGGCAGCACGGAGCCTGATAATTATTTATTCATAAATTATAGTTAACATCAATTGTCTATGGATTTTTCTCCCAGGAAGAATGAAAGGGATACTTGAGAATTTTTTTAGGAAAATATAAAAGGTACTATTTCTGAGGAGTTTTTAGGACTTTTCTCATGGAAAATATTTTTATTTTTAATTTGTAAAGTATGTGGAATTACAGAGATAATTTATCTACTTTGATGGGGATTTTAGAGTCATAGAAACTCAAAGAAACAAATATTAATCTTGGGAACTGAATGTCAAAATTAATTTTGCATGAACTGGTTCACAAACAGGTAACTTTTCTCAGTTCTGGATCAGTCATTTTCTTTGAATTTCTAGAAAAATGGTAGTTACTTCTAATGAAAGGCAAGAGTGTTTGAAAAACACCTTTAAAGTGATTTATATTAATTTCATTTGAGAAGGATGAAATCTTATTGTTCGAAACTTTATGAAAGGAAAATCTTAATTTTTTTCCCACTCATAATCCAAACACAACTATGGCATAATCCTTTCTCTCTTGTGATATTTGGTTAATTTTCACCCTTCATTTTCCTGAAAAAAAAAAAAAAGAAAAAGCAAGAACCTTAGAATGCTTTAGGTTTCCTCTGAACCCATCCTATCTTCCATTATTTTTTTTTTTTTATTTCTAAAAAAGAATTTTATTAAAAAAGCACAAATGCAAAGAAATGAACAGAGGAAAATTTATGCATCAAACCTGGACTGGTCACTTATGATAATATACATGCTACAATTCCATTCTCTCCAATCATTCCACCTTCACCCTCTCCCACAGAGTCCCAAAGACTGTTCTAAATGCCTATGTCTCTTTTGCAGTCTCATATTTTAGCTCCACTGTGGTTTTAGATCATCCCTCAAATTAGTTACTTTATTATTATTTTATAGAGTTTATATTTATTTAGATATGCAAGTGAAAACCAAGTTCTTTTAAAAAAATCATTGTTTCTTATATTCTGTTGTAATTCTATCTTTGCTTTTTGCTCAGGTTTAGTTTTTGTGGTTCTTTCAGTGGGGGGCAGAGGGGTCTATAAGTAGCGAATTCCTTTATTCTTTGTATGTCTGCAAATGCCTTTATTTTACTCTCACTCTTTTGAATGTTAGTTTCACTGGGCAGGTGATTCAAGGTTGACAGTTATTTTCCTCAGAATACTGAGTATGTTTCTCCTTTGATTTCTGGAACCTGTTTTCGTGGATGACAAGCCTGTTGTCAGTGATTTCTGTTTATTTGCAGGTGAACAGTCATTTCTTCCAGGTAGTCTTATTATCTCTATTTTAGATTCTCTAAAGTTTCACTATGATTTGTGATTTTAAAGAAACTCTGCAAAGGGAATTTCCTGGTGGTACAGTGGTTAGGCTCTGCACTCTCACTGCCAAGGGCCCTGATTCAGTCTTTGGTTGTAGAACTAAAGCCCCACAAGTTGCACAGCATGGCCAAAAAATAAAAAATAAAAATTCTGCCAAGAACTCACTATGTTCTTTAAAATCTAGTGACTCATGCCTTTTTTCTTTCCTAGAAACATCTTCACTATTATCCCTTTAAGTATTTCTTCTTTCCTATAACCTTTTACTTCTTTCTGAAACCCCTATAATATATATACTAAAACTTCGTATTCTCTCTTTTGTATATCTTAAATTCTTTTCATGTTCTGGGTGCCTTAGTTCTTTGCCTTCCAGCTCACTGATTTCTTTTTCAGTTATGTCTAGTCTTTTGTTTAAGCCATCAATTGACTATTTCAATGACTATGGTTTTCATTTCTAGAACATTTTTTTTCCTTTCTTAATCTGCCTGTTCTTTTTAAAAGCATTTTGGTTTTGTCTTATTGATACCTTTTTCCTTCTTTTACCTTATAGAACATTATTAACATGGGATTGGGGGTGGGAGGAGATGGGGACAACAGAGAATGAGATGGCTGGATGGCATCACCGACTCGATGGACATGAGTTTGAGTGAACTCTGGGAGTTGGTGATGGACATGGAGGCCTGGCGTGCTGTGATTCATGGGGTCGCAAAGAGTCGGACAAGACTGAGCGACTGAACTGAACTGAACTGAATTCTATTCGTGTGTTTTTTGGTTAATGCTCAGCCAGACCATGGTGGGAATAAATAATGTGCCATTAAAAAAAAAAAGACTTTATTTTAGATTGTTCTATTGCTTGAATTCTTCCAGCTGTACATTCCCCCATTTATTGTGTTTGCTTTCTCTCTAAGGGCTATGAGTGTCCATGTGTTTCACAGTTTTGAGTTATGAACTTGTCTTCAGTTGGAGTTGTCTCTTGGGGAAGTTTTATCTGAACTTTGAGTTGAGGAGGCACTTATATGGGGTATTTTACCCCATCTTTGCTAGGGGCCTATTTTTTTCAGTGATTCTAGACTAGTTTATAGGTCAATTTCTTGACTACAAATTTTTATACCACTTAAATAATTTCTAAGTTCAGGTCCCACACTCAATACTATAGGTAGGAAAAATATGGAATTAAGCCATAGAGTTGCTTTGACAGTCTTTTACACCAATGGGAACATGAAATTTTCTATCTGGAAGGTGATAGAATTTGTTTAGGAATCTATCAATATATTATAGTTGCATTTGCAACATGCACAGCAAAAACAATATTTCTTTTTTTTTTAAACTAGATATCCATGTTTAATTGGAGTAGCTTGAGTACAAGTTGATAAAAGTTTGACATGGTCTTTATGTTGAACTAAATTTCCTAAAGGAATCAACCCTGAATATTCATTGGAAGGACAGATGCTGACGCTGAAGCTGCAATACTTTGGCAACCTGATAGGAAGAGCCAACTCATTGGAAAAGACCCTGATGCTGGGAAAGATTGAAGGCAAGAAGAGAAGGGGGTGACAGAGGATGAGATGGTTGGATGGCATCACTGACTCGATGGACACGAGTTAGAGCAAACTCGGGAGATAGTGAAGGACAGGGAAGCCCAGCATGCTGAGTTCATGGCGTCGCAGAGTCTGACATGAATTAGCGATTGAACAACAACAAAATAGAATAGTGTTTTTACTTATAACATGTGTTTACTTGGAGAAGATTGAGAAGTACTGACAGAGATAATGTGGAAAGAAAATGATCTTAAGCCTCCGCTTGTAGTTAAAGCTAGATATCCAGTCTGGATTTATATAAAGGCCCCTACCAGCCATAATGCCTTTTTGGAGAGGTGGTAGGAGGGAACTCTTCATAAACTTAATAATTAGAAGATGTGCATTTGGATTAAATTTAAAAAGTGCTAAATAATGTTTGAGTTTATTGTGAATTGTAACACAGTTGGCCTAATCAAGTGTGAGGCATTAGATTGTTTAAGATTACAGAAAATAAGTAAATCAATTAAAATATTTAAGCCTCCAAATTTAGTCAGATATGACCCTGAGTTTTAACCTCAGATAAAGCCAAGATGAAGAGATTTAAATTGAAAACTAAAGATTTTATTAACTTGGGCTGAATGAGTTTTTATTATAGTCTTTCCCTGACCAATGGTAAGTCTAACTGCAAGCCTTAGGGACTCCAGAGCTGAGGCAAATTAAGAGAATACTGCTATTCCTGGGATGTTGTCTGGAGAATGTAAAATGATACTAGGTCCAGGGGGACTTTGTCTTGATGGGTGGCCTGAAAGTCAGGGAGATTAAAAATAAAGAAATAAAAATTAAAAAAAAAAAAGAAACCATTATAGATGGTTCAGTAATTAGCTTTAGAAGAAACCAAGTGGCCTGGCTTGAGCTTAGGAGAGAGGAGGCACAGCATTTGGTACCACATATGCCTGACTTTTTGAAAGGAAGGAATTCATCCTAAGGAAGTGTGAAGGTATCCCTCATTGATAACCTGACCAAAATGCATGGGCGGGAGATGGAGCACTAGTAGCGTGCAATACCCAACCCTTTTAGGGTTTCTGTTTCCATCAGAAATATGGATAGAACAGTTTCTATTCTTTTAAAAATAAAAAGAATATGTTATTAAAACAGACAAGTGGGGACAGTGTCTCACTGTGGTTATATGTATGAACAAGGTCTTTGGAGGTAGACTGCTTGGTCACTTCCTCCTGCCCTGCTAGGTCCTGATGGTGGAAGATGATAGGTTGCCTAATGTCTCTGTGCATCATTTTTCTCATCTATAAAATGGGGAGACTTGAGTTGGTATAGGAAACAGGCTTCACTAGTGTGCTGTCCTGCCCCATAGAAGTCTATGGCATTCCTATAAGAAATTATTGCTGAAAAATGGGGACTTAAAATTATAAGAGGTTCTTTGGAATACCTCCCTCACATAAAATTAAAATCCCTTCTATGTTGGTGTGAATTTTCCTGGGGAGCAGACATGAGCCACAGCTTCCTTTGAATTTTCAAAATTCAAAATTCCTCAAAGGTGAATCACCACTGCCCTAAAATTTCCACAAGGGGACAGGACAATCGTGATTTGTGTTTTGTGTCATGGAGTACACAGCATGATGGAGTTGAACTGATATAGTTTTCAGTTTAGCAAGGTGAGTGTTGGAGCACATTGAAATATTGGAGCAAGCATCAGAACAAGTTGAGGCAGAGGTGTGTTCCCTGGCATCCAGAGAGTCTTCCCTAAAAGATTCAAAAAACACATGCCCATAAGGACTTCTATTGGGACCACATGTGAATTAACCTTTAGAAACTTCCTCTTTTGTAGGAAGTATTTGATTAAAGCCATAGTCTGCCTAATTCAGTGGGTATTTAGTGGTTAATCCAAAGAGGGAACTACTGGCATTTAATTTCTACTTTAATTTTGCTGTAACTCTATGTCCATGATTAAGAATTTGATTATTTACTCCTACGAGTCCTCAATCTGATTCTCAACGACTTCTTAACTTTGTTGTATTACAAAGACTGGTAGTTTAATTCACAAGTGAGATGGTTATTAAGGTTAATCATTATCTCTTAGAATTTGCTATTTGCTTTTTCTTTGTTCTTTGAAAAACTCAACATTAGTGAGGGGTAGCTGGGCTTCCCTGGTGACTCAGCGGTAAAGAATCTGCCTGCAATGCAGGAGCCTCAGGAGAAATGCGTTCAGTCTCTGGGTGGGGAAGATCCCCTGGAGGAGGGCATGGCAATCCACTCCAGTATTCTCACCTGGAGAATCCCCATGGACAGAGGAGCCTGGTGGGCTGCAGTCCATAGGACTGCAAAGAGTCAGACATGACTGAAGCAATTTAACACATACACACCCTCTAGGTAATATCAACATTTTCTACTCAAACCTGAAATGTCAGCGGAGATTTAGAGATTACTCAGAAAAAGAGGGTAAAGAACACTGGGCTCTTCGACTGTATCATAGGAATTCTGATGCAGTGCAACACACATCAGTTCAGTTCAGTTCAGTTCAGTCGCTCAGTCATGTCCGACTCTCCGCGACCCCATGAACCACAGCACGCCAGGCCTCCCTGTCCATCACCAACTCCTGGAGTACACTCAAACTCATGTCCACAGAGTCGGTGATGCCATCCAGCCATCTCATTCTCCGTCGTCCCCTTCTCCTCCCGCTCCCAACCTTTCCCAGCATCAGAGTCTTTTCCAGTGAGTCAACTCGTCGCATGAGGTGGCCAAAGTATTGCAGCTTCAGCTTTAGCATCAGTCCCTCCAATGAACATTCAGGATTGATCTCCTTTAGAATGGACTGGTTGGATCTCCTTGCAGTATAAGGGACTCTCAAGAGTCTTCTCCAACACCACAGTTCAAAAGCATCGATTCTTCGGTGATCAGCCTTCTTCCCAGTCCAACTCTCACATCCATACATGACCACGGGAAAAACCATTGCCTTGACTAGACGGACCTTGGTTGGCAAAGTAATGTCTCTGCTTTTTAATATACTATCAAGGTTGGTCATAACTTTCCTTCCAAGGAGCAAGCGTCTTTTAATTTCATGGCTGCAATCAGCATCTGCAATGATTTTGGAGCCCAAAAAAACAAAGTCTGACACTGTTTCCACTGTTTTTCCATCTATTTCCCATGAAGTGATGGGACCAGATGCCATGATCTTTGTTTTCTGAATGTTGAGCTTCAAGCCAACCTTTTCACTCTCTTCTTTCACTTTCATCAAGAGGCTTTTGAGTTCCTCTTCACTTTCTGCCATAAGGGTAGTGTCATCCGCATATCTGAGGTTATTGATATTTCTCCCAGCAATCTTGATTCCAGCTTGTGCTTCTTCCAGCCCAGTGTTCCTCATGATGTACTCTGCATATAAGTTAAATAAGCAAGGTGACAATATACAACCTTGACGGACACCTTTTCCTATTTGGAACCAGTCTGTTGTTCCATGTCCAGTTCTAACTGTTGCTTCCTGACCTGCATACATGTTTCTCAAGAGGCAGGTCAGGTGGTCTGGTATTCCCATCTCTTTCAGAATGTTCCACAGTTTATTGTGATCGACACAGTCAAAGGCTTTGGCATAGTCAATGAAGCAGAAATAGATGTTTTTCTGAAACTCTCTTGCTTTCTCCATGATCCAGCAGATGTTGGCAATTTGATCTCTGGTGCCTCTGCCTTTTCTAAAACCTGCTTGAACATCTGGGAGTTCACGGTTTACATACTGCTGAAGCCTGGCTTGGAGAATTTTGAGCATGACTTTACTAGCGTGTGAGATGAGTGCAATTGTGCGGTAGTTTGAGCATTCTTTGGCATTGCCTTTCTTTGGGATTGGAATGAAGACTGACCTCTTCCAGTCCTGTGGCCACTGCTGAGTTTTCCAAATCTGCTGGCATATTGAGTGCAGCACTTTCACAGCATCATCTTTCAAGACTTGAAATAGCTCAACTGGAATTCCATCACCTCCACTAGCTTTGTTAGTAGTGATACTTTCTAAGGCCCACTTGACTTCACATTCCAAGATGTCTGACACATAATGCAGTGCAAATGTGTTTAGGGCACAATCAGAGGTCCTGGTCAAGGTAGTTTCATTCAAGTCTCCTTAGCCAGGTATGTTGTTTTCTACCTTCTGGCATAGATGCTGTACAGTTGTCAGATCAGTCCTTTATATTCCTCTGACAGATGCATGCCTATCTCTACTTCTGATTTTACTTATACTGTATTGTTTTATTTCTTGGGATGGCTCTTCAGGTTCATCCTCAAATTCTACTCATTTTTAAAGTTTCTCCTTAGAAATTAAAGTCTCTAATATTCTGACCATTCCAGTCTCTAATATTTCTCCCTTTTTACAGATGTATAATGCTTCATTTGTCTCATCTTGTCTTCCTCTTTGAATTATAGGCAACTTAAGGATGGGATGGTGGCAGAGATTGGCTGTTTAACAAATCCATTTCCTTCTTTTGGGTCATATTGCCAGATTGTATTCTCATCTTGCCTTGTAGTTATATGCAGACTGAGATCAAGCCAAAGGGATCTAGGAAGAAGTGATGAGAACTACTTCCAGGTCTGACTTATTAAAACATTGTACACTTGGTCTTCCATGCTCTTTCCATGTTATGTTATCTGCATGCAGAGGGTTGTAGGATTCTAGAAGAAGGTAATATGGAAGAAGCATAGGTCTCCAAAATATTATATAGAAACATTTGAGCAACCAGAAATAGCCACACTATACTGTCAGAAGGTAAGCAACTAACTTACCAGTTTATCATATATTAAGCTACTGGTATATTGGGATTTATCTTTTGCAGGAGCTAGTGTTACACTATCAAATATAGGGGTAAATCATGTTCTATTTCTTTGTTTCCTTCACATTACCAAGAATAATGTAGAGAGGGGATCCGTCAATGCTGACTGCCTCACAAAAATATGATAATTTACTGCCCAGTGCCTTCCATAGCCAAGAGAAGAAGGATGCTGTCTCTTTAGGTCTGGAGGGTGCAAAGTAGAGGGGAGACGTTAGCAGTGAGTGGCCCAGTCTGAATGTACGTAGGGTGTGTGAAACACATAGATTTGGTCTTCTTCCTTGATCAATGTCATCAAATAAACAAACAGCATTATTATTGATTATTACATTAAGTAAATATCAGGAAAGGTATTGGTATTGATTATTATATTAGATAAATGTACAGAGTGGTGATGTTATTGATTTTATATTCAACAAATATGCATATGAACAAAACTCATACTATCTCAAAATGACTTAAGGTTTTTGAGCACGATTCTGGGACAGAGAGTTATTTTATGATGAATGTTTTAGAAAATCTGAGAACTTTCCTCATCAAACTTCCATTAAAAAGAAAAGCAAGTAGGGATGTATATGTGTTCGACTATAAACCAGACATAGAGATGGCAACATTGTCAGAAACAAAGACCCATCAGTTCACTTCAGTTCAGTTCCGTCGCTCAGTCGTGTCCTACTCTTTGAGACCCCATGAACCACAGCATGCCAGGCTTCCTTGTCCATCACCAACTCCCGGAGTTCACTCAAACTCATGTCCATCAAGTCGGTGATGCCATCCAGCCATCTCATTCTCTGTCATCCCCTTCTCCTCCTGCCCCCAATTCCTCCCAGCATCAGACTCTTTTCCAGTGAGTCAACTCTTCGCATGAGGTGGCCAAAGTATTGGAGCTTCAGCTTTAGCATCAGTCCTTCCAAAGAACAGCCAGGACTGATCTCCTTTAGAATGGACTGGTTGGATCTCCTTGCAGTCCAAGGGACTCTCAAGAGTCTTCTCCAGCACCGCAGTTCAAAAGCATCAATTCTTCGGCGATCAGCTTTCTTCATAGTCCAACTCTCACATCCATACATGACCACTGGAAAAACCATAGCCTTGACTAGAAGGACCTTTGTTGGCAAAGTAATGTCTCTGCTTTTTAATATGCTATCTAGGTTGGTCATAACTTTCCTTCCAAGGAGTAAGCGTCTTTTAATTTCATCAGCATCCACTGTGATTTTTGAGCCCCCCAAAAATAGGAGCATCAAATACCAAATGTTGGACACAGCCTCTTTAAGATATAGGACTAATTAAAGATATCAAACTGAAAGACAGGACACCACTGCAAAGAGCAGGAAAGTTTTAATGATGTGCAAAATGTAAGTTATCTGTAATTGAAGGCCTACAGTTTTATACTTCTGAGGTTGGATGGACTTAGCTTCATTGTTTGAACATTTGGACTAGCCTGTACGTGAAGTCAAACTCCTGGACTTGTCAGTTAGGCAAATCAAAAAAGTTCCTCTTTTGTTTAAGCCATTTTGATATTTAGAAAAATATAATCTTATTTATTTGTTTTTGGCCGTCCTCATCCTCATTGCTGTGTGGGTTTTTCCTCTACTTCCAGAGGCTGGGGCTGCTCTGATTGTATGTGGGCTTCTCATTGTGGTGGCATCACTTGTGGAGCACGGGCTCTAGGGCACATGGGCGCAGCAGTTGCGGCTCTTGGGCTCTAGAACAGAAGCTCAGTAGCTGTGGCCCACAGGTTTAGTTGCTCCTCGGCATGTGGGATCTTCCAGGATCAGGAATCAAACCTGTGTCTCCTACAGTGGCAGGAAAAATTCTTTACCACTGAGCCACCAGGGAAGTCCCTGTTTTGAGATTTCTGAGTTGACTTTCAGCTCAGATGGTAAAGAATCTGCCCAATACAGGAGACTCAGGAAGATCCTCTGGAGTAGGAAATGGCAACCCACTCCAATATTCTTGCCTGGAGAATTCCATGGACAGAGGAGCCTGGTGGGCTACAGTCCATGAGATCGCAAAGAGTCAGACGTGACTGAGCGACTAGCACACACAAGTTTCTATTCTTAGCCACAGGAAGCACCCTAGCTGATGTAGAGTCCCCTGTACCTAATATGGGCTTCCCTGATGGCTCAGATGGCAAAGAATCTGCCTGTAATGTAGGAGACCAGGTTTGATCCCTAAGTCAGGAAGATACTCCGGAGAAGGCTGCCCACTTTTCTTGCCTGGAGAATCCCGTAGAGGGCTACAGTCTATGGGGTCGCAAAGAGTTGGACCCAACAGAGTGTCTAACACTTTTACTTTCACACCTAAGGTAGTCCTGGAGTATTATACTCAGTATTTGTTGACTGATATACTGAGTGGTTGAAAATATGAATAACTTTCACCTGCCAAGGTGTATGTTAATAATGGTTAATCCAGTATGAAAATCCGACATTGGCTGGCACCTAATTTATGCCTGGTTTCATGACCTACCTGATCTGTACTCTTGTGTCCTATATCCCATGTGCATACTGCCATCATAGCACTTACTGCATTATGTTCAAATTTTTTGTCTGTCTTTTCCACTAGCCTGAGCCTTTTGAGACCAGAAATGGAAGTTCTTACCTCTATGTTCCTAGGCCCTACTGAACAGAGGCTCAGTGAATGGAGGATGGATTGTCTTCCTGTTCCAGCTGGAGTGAACCAGCCTGGGTCTCATTTCCAGCTCAGGCTTTGGCACTTGCTGTTGCCCCCACCTGGATGACTCTTACCCAGATTCTGTGTAACTGACTCTTGTCATTTAGATCTCAGCTTTGGTCTCTACTGATACCCACATCTGCTGTTGCTCCATTAGCCACTGGCTTCACATTGTCATATTGAATTTTCTTCAAAGCCTTCACTGCTTTTGAAGTTTTCTAATGTTAATATATTCATGTGTTTGCTGTTCATTTTCCACAACAACAGGGAACTCATCTGACTGGCTCATTATGGTACACCCGCACCCGGAATAGTGCCTCGCACAGAGGAGGCACTCAATAGATTTTGTAGAACAGACAAGCCAGGTACACATTCCTCTTAGAAAAGATGCTTCTGAATCAGAATAAGGTGAAAGAGAAGCTTATAAATGCATCTAAAAACTTTCTGTGACTAAGGAGAGGGCCTTCAGCAAATATTAATTATTATCTTGCTTCTGGCTTATGAACAGTACGTAAGGTCTTCAGACTCTGAAATTCTTGATTGCTTTATTGCTCATTTTATACATTTCCCTTATTAATATTTGTAAGAGTAATATTTATGAGGAAAACACATTTTTTTTTTTTTTTTGGTCACTGTATAAAGCCCTTTACCGTCCCAGGAAATCCTCTGCTTGGGCTAAGGATAAAGTGACCCAAATGAGTGGCAGGTGGTGAATTAATAGTGTGATTTGCATTTTTGAGGTTGTGTATATGTGTGTGTGTGTCTGTGTGAAGGGTTTTGTTTATATTGGTTTAGAGTTCTTTGTGCTAAAATTTGCTTATATTTAAAGAAATATAAAGCCAAGATTTCAGCCTGCTTTTGTCATGGTTGTAGCATAATCCACCATAAAAATCATAATATAATTTCATTTTCCCCTTGGTTTAATACCACTAAAGGAGTCAGCTCTAAGTCTGAGGAAACAAATCTGCTTCTTAGCATACCTGCATGCAAATAGGCTATGGAAATGGCTTATCCTTTTACATAATAAATTAGAGAATTCTCTTTTTCAGTGGAATAGATGTATAGATTAATATACCAAGACGAGGCATATGGATACGTGGAATCCGTGTAAGCTTGGTTAGAGATGACAAAGAGCTTCATGCTCAAGTGCTTTGCAGCCTAATTCAATAAAACAAAATGAAAGGCAAATGCTTGAGGAGCCAAAGAGAGGATCTTTATGAAAATATGAAAACCTTCATACAGTCACACGTTCTCCTTTGAGTTCGCTCCTAGCATTGCAGTGTAATGAATGGGCCTCATTTGGGGGGAAAGGAGCTTTGTGATTTTTAACAAAGCAAGCAAAAGGAACCATTTTGAGTGTAGAAACCTGTTCTTTGGTCTTTAACTGAAAAGTTAAACACACTGAAATAAAACTAATTTTTTTTCCCGTCACTTTGCAAAACTGAAGTATAATTTGAACTGCAATGGCAACAGCGTGAAAAGCTATTCACGGGTGTGCAGCCATCTCTCATTCCATCAGTTTGTTTTCCAGTCTTTGTTGTTATTCTGTGTCTCGCATGGATCTCCAGAGACCGTTTTCAGTTTGAGGAGAGAATATCAATAGCCCGCACGTCCTCCAGGAGGCTTCCCTGCGACAATCACAGTGCTTCCACAGATCAGATCTTCTGTTTCTTTTAATGGCTGTGGTAGAACAACAAAAAATTATTCATTTTGGGAAACGTGAAAATCAACAAAGCAATAATGTCTGAGTATGGGTATAATTTTGCTCCCATCTTGTGCAGTAAGCTCAAAGGCAAAAAGTAAAAATCAATTGGTGTCTTTCGGGTGTTCCATAATCCATAATTGTATCACATGCATTATAAAAATGAGGCAAAGAGCTAAATAAATTGAACAGAAAACTTGTGAAGTAGAGATGGTGCACCGCAGTGAAATAAGTACTGGACTTTCTTACTGGATCTGGATGGCTTAGTTTCTGTTCTGAGTCTTATCAAGTGACAGGTGGGTCATCTCTGATAAAGTCCCCCCACATTTCTAAGGAGGATTATTTTCTATCTCATCTGCTGTACTGTGAGCATCTTGAGAGTGGACTCTGTGTTTAATCACTTTTTAATTCCCAAGGTCTGCTGCTGCTGCTGCTGCTGCTGAGTCACTTCAGTCGTGTCCGACTCTGTGTGACCCCTTAGACGGAAGCCCACCAGGCTCCCCCGTCCCTGGAATTCTCCAGGCAAGAACACTGGAGTGGGTTGCCATTTCCTTCTCCAATGTGTGAAAGTGAAAAGTGAAAGTGAAGTTGCTCAGTCATGTCCAACCCTTAGCGATCCCACGGACTGCAGCCTACCAGGCTCCTCCATCCATGGGATTTTCTAGGCAAGAGTACTGGAGTGGCTTGCCATTGCCTTCTCCGCCCCAAGGCCTACCACAATGTTTTTACATAGTAAGCACTCAAATTTTGTTGTATTAGTAATTGCAGGTGCTATCAGAAACATATGTAAGTACAACTGTTCCTATTCCAATGAAGGGTCAGGGATGAAAATAGATTTATCTATTGCCATAACAAACTGGGGCTTCCCAGGTGGCGGTAGTGGTAAAGAACCTGCCTGCCAATGCGAGAGACATAAGAGATATGGGTTGGGAAAATCTCCTAGAGAAGGAAATGGCAACCCACTCCAGTATGCTTGCCCGGAGAACCCCATGGACAGAGGAGCCTGCCAGGCTATAGTCCATAGGGTGGCAGAGTCAGACACAACTGAAGTGACTTAACATGCACACCCACATAATAAACTGAGTTTGTTTTCTGTACAGACTGTGGTAGGCAGAATGGTTCCTCCAAGATCTGTGTTCCAATCCTGGACCCTGTGAATATATCACATAACATGGCAAAAGGGATTTTGCAGATGTATTTAAGGTTCAGTTCAGTTCAGTTCAGTCGCTCAGTTGTGTCTGACTCTCCGTGACCCCATGAATCACAGCACACCAGGCCTCCCTGTCCATCACCAACTCCCGGAGTTCACTCAAACTCATGTCCACAGAGTCAGTTACAGACCTTAAAATAGTTGTTCATCCTGGACTATCCGGATCGGCCCAATATCATCACAAGAGCCCTTAAAAGCAGAGAACTTTCTTGGGCTGGAGATGCAGCAGGAGAAACCAATGAGATTCTGAGTGTAGGAAGGACTTGATGTGCCATTTCAGGCCTTGAAATGTAGAAGGCTATGTGCACAGAATGAAGGGAGACCTGTAGGAACTGAGCGAGGTTTCTGGCTGACAGTCTATGAGATAAACCTTGACACTACCTCCACAAGGAACTGAATTCTACCAACAACGGAAATGTGTCTGGGAGCAGCTTCTCCCTCAGAGCCACCAGAGAAGATCTCAGGTTAGACTATACCTTGATTACAGCCTCTGAGGCTAGTAGCAGAGAAATCAGTCTAGTCTACCCAGCCTTCCGACCTATAGAACTGGGAGATAATAAACTTGTGTTATTATGTACCATTAAATTAGTGGTAATTGTTACAGAAGCCAAAAGAAAACAAATATAGAATTAATTTACTAGCTTCAACAGATCAGATTTTGGAAATCTATCATAAAGGTGGAATAGCCTGGGTCTGCAACAAATGATAAAAATTGCCATAGAGGGAGCCACGGAAAAGTTGTCCAGGTTGGAGTCCCTAGAATGGTGACAGCAGCTATGGTGGGATTATAGTGTTAGCCATGGCTGCCACCTCAACCAAGTACAGTGCAGGCCAGTCCACAGGCCCCTGGGAATTTGCTAAATTTCTTCTGGATTTGAAGCTGGTTGCAAGTTAGATTGGGTAGGGCAGGGTAGAGCAGGATAGATTGGAGAGTTAGCCAAAGCTGGTTTAGAAATCCTTTCCCTAAGAATTATGAAGATATTTCTCCCTAGTCTACTAACTTCTAGGGTTCCTCTTGAGAAATCTAATGTTGTTCTGATTTCTAATTCTTTGTACGTGTTTTCTTTGTCCCCTTCAAAGTTTTTTGGAACTTCTCTTTGTCTCTGATATTCTGAAATTAATAGTGTACTGTAGAGCTGTTTTTGTTGTTCATTGTGTTGGACACACAATACGCCTTTCACTTTTTTCATTTCTGAGAAATTTTCTTGTTATCATTTCTTTGGTAATTTTCTCCCCTCCCTTTTCTCTGTTTTTTGTAAATCTCCTATATATCCCTGGTGGCTCAGAGGTATAAGCGTCTGCCTCCAATGTGGGAGACCCAGGTTCGATCCCTGGGTCGGGAAGATCCCCTGGAGAAGGAAACGGTAACCCACTCCAGTATTCTTGCCTGGAGAATCCCGTGGACGGAGAAGCCTGGTAGGCTACAGTCCACGGGGTCGCAAAGAGTCGGACACGACTGAGCGACAGAACAGAACAGAATAAGATATTTGAACCATAGGTTGATTATATATATAGTTTTGTTATATATTTTCTAATTTCAACTTCTGATTTTTCTATTTAGGACTTTAAATTTAAAAAATTCTTTAAAAAATAACATTCTGTACTTGTTCGTTTGATCAGTGTTTATTCCTGTTTCTCAGAAGATATTTTAGTTTCATTTTTATTTTTCTGAATTCCATTTCCCAATTTTCTTTGGTTCCTCTTTTCCACATTAGAGACTTTCCTCAAATATATGGTGTCCTTGCCTGTTGTTCTTATACAATTGTAACATTCTAAGGAGTTGAATAAAAGCTTTGGGTGCTTGGTGGATCAGGCTGATGGGTAACCTGGATCTGGCAGGATCTGTAGGTCTTTTCTCTGTATTTCTTTAAATTCTTTAAAACCTGTTTAATCATCTGTAGAATAAGGGCCCTAGTAATACCTATTTTATAGAATATAGGTTTCTCCTGCTATCCAAAAGTAGAGTGTTCTTATGAAACCTTTCATAAGCTGAAACAGTGTAAAGAGAAGAAGCAATTATCAATACCTTAGGAAAGCATCTTGCTAATGAGCACACAAAATAAATGGAGATAAAGCACAGAGGCTCACAGACACAGTTCAAAGCTCTGGTGGCTTGTGCTGAGATGCTGAGTGTGGTACCTGGGGAAGGAGCTTGGTGGTGCCAAACTCACTGCCCAGAGTGCCAGTTGCCTACGTAGTGGTTCACCCCAAGTGGTTTGAGGCAGATAAACACTATTTCTGTACTTTGTCTTTTTTTGTAAAAGTGAAAATTCTCTTCGAGTTCTTTCAGTTAGTGAAAACAATACAAATTTAGGTCTTTAATAAAATTGAAGTGGTATAAATTGAACTTTTGGAAAAGTGGGGGAGACCTGTAGTTTTTAGGATTAGATGAATCAAGACCCATAAAATGCCTACAGTGTTTTAAACAGCATGTGTGCTTAGTTGTGTCTGACTCTTTGGACCCCATGGACTGTAGCCCTCCAGACTCCTCTGTCCATGAGATTTCTTAAGCAAGAATATTGGAGTGGGTTGCCATTTCCTCCTCCAGGGGATCTTACTAACCCACAGATCGAACCCACGTCTCCTCCATATCCTGCATTGGCAGGTGGAGTCTTTACCACTGAGCCACCTGGGAAGCCCTTTAAACATCATGAATGTTAAATAGCAACCCACTCCAGTATTGACTGGAGAGTTCCATGGATGGAGGAGCCTGGTGAGCTACAATCCACGGGGTCGCAAAGAGTTGGACATGACTTAGTACACACACACACACACACACCCACACCTATTTTAACTATTGTCATCATCATCATTATTAGTTCAGTGTATTCCCCCACTGTGTCTCATCCTTCCCACCCTCCATGGAGCTTCTAGCATGGAGCTTCTCTGGTTCAGTTTCTAGAGTGAAAACCTTCCCACTTTTTGCCAAAATAGATGAACAATCTCTTGGCTAAGTAGATTTGGGAAGGTGACCTAAGATTTACTGGCTCCTTATCCTGACTTTCAACCAGTTCTTTGGATCTTTATTTTCATCCTTCAACCATTCAGAGGTACCTGGTGTCACCAATTCCCACGCCTCTCTGCAGTTTAGAGGCAAAAGTAGGTTTTCTTGCCATTGGATTGTCTGTCTGGAGCCACTCAGTTTCCAGATTTCTCTGACTGCTTAGTGTGACCACCACTCATCCACTCCTCTGTGGTCTCCTGTCTGCTATGTGTGTCCACTCCTGTTCTCTTTTGCCCGGTGGGTTTATACCTTTCATAGAGTCAAATTGGGATTGCGGAGGAAATGAAAATCAACTTATGCATGCAACTGGCCATGTTAACTACAAGGCCATTGACCTCATTTCTTTACTTATGAAATGAGAGGTTACAGTGATACATTTTTTAGGTCTTTCCCCCCACTAAAAAATATTTGTTTCTATGTATGGTTTAGATTTAATGTAATTCCAAGCTGATCACAGCTAGATTTCCTATCACTTATCTCACTCTCAGAAGAGTAGTGATTATTTTTGCTTTTGTTGTTTTGAATCTCTTTGAGCAAGAGACCTGCAGTGTAGCAAATTATATTTTGTGTACAAATTAGAGTAAACTGAAAAACACAGGTGACTTTTATTCCCTTCTGCATCACAAAGACCTTTTCAATACACCTGATTGATTGTAAAGGGAACTCCACAAGCAGATGTGAGTGACTGGGTTGCTGCTGATGGTAATTTTGGGTGCTATAAGATTTATCATGCTGTGCTATTTGGCAACCAAGCAGGAAGCCTTTAAACTTTCTCCTCTTTCAGAAAAATCCTAAATGATGATACAAAAGTTTAAATTGAGTTTCCTTTCTATGGAGATTCACAGAGAATGTTCAGATGAGTCAACGAAACTCCTGTTTTGCTTAAGATAGTTTAAAGTCAGATTTTTGTCACTTGTACCTAGAAGAGTCTTCAATTTATCAAGGGCAACGGAGATGAAAATGGTTTGTTGTCTTTCTCTGTGTATCTATACTACATGGCCTGACACTTCGTACTTATAGCTTTGGTGTCTATTATGGTTTGCTCTGGTCATTAGTGTTAATGACTAGCTCTTCTGTGTTCTAGCTTGGTATCCAGGAGAGAAACTTCCATAAGATAATGGAATATTTCTAAGAGGGTGGCTTATATAGCATTCCAAATGAATAATAACTTCTTAGAGTTTGCTGTGATCAATTGAGTATGGTTTTTGTTTGTTTGTGCCATGGCATCAAAATATCCTGAAAAGTCCCAATTAAGACAGGAATCCTAAATAATTGGAAGGAAGACATTGGCAATTTTTATCTTAATATTCCCAATAACTTTGGATTCAAAATACGATCAATAGTCTGTAGGAAAAAGAGGTTAACACAGCAACACTGACAGTTTTGGGTTAATCCGTGACCCAGTCTTAAAAACATTCCTTTTGATTGGAATTTGTTCCCTATTTGAAATAACTCTCATTACATTCAGAATGGCTTTTTAAAATGATAGCAAGTATGGTATATACTGTTGTTGACTACCCAGCATACACTCCTTCCTTTATCCTTTCTAATAGGCAAGGAGTGACCATGTTCTTCAAGGATTTTGGGTTCTTCTGGGATTCTGGTGTCCCAGCTCTAAGAACTGAATCCTGGTTAGTCTTGCACAGTCGTGGTTATTCCATTTCCCTTGCATTGGTTTAGGACTGAGCAGGTAATGTGGTTTTGGCTAGTGAAATGTGAGCTAAAGTCTACAGAGTGGCTTCTGGGAAGGCTATCTTTGTTCCTAATGAAGGACCCAGAGAAGGGCTTTGTTGTGTGGAACATGATGTTTGATGTGGCTACAGCCATTTTGCAGTTATAAGATGTCTTAAGGACCTCACTGAGGATGGCAGAGTAGAAATCTGAAAAGAACCTGAATATCAATATTGTTGCCAAGCTGCAAAATTGATTAGCCCCAGGACAACCTCATCTTTGAACTTCATATTCTGTGAAATAATAAATTTCTTTGACACTTAAGTTATTTTAAGTTGGTTCTTCAGTTATTCATAGATGAAGTAATTCTGAGACAGTAATAAGTATATACATTTAATGCTTTAACTCTTTTGACTAAAACATTTCTTTTATACGTTCTCCAAATGTAAGAGAAGTATGGTTAAAAAAAAGGTTATTTCTGCTTTCACTCAGTCGTGTCCGACTCTGTGACTTTTTGGACTGTAGCCCACTAGGCTCCTCTCTTCATAAAATTCTTCAGGCAAGAATGCTAGAGTGAGTTGCCAGTTTCCTCCTCCAGGGGGGTCTTCCCAACCCGGGATCGAACCTGTGTCTCTTATGTCTCCTGCTTTGCAGGTGGATTCTTTACCTGTTGAGCCATCGAGGGAGCTCCAAAAATAGATTCAGTTCAGTTCAGTTCAGTCGCTCAGTCATGTCCGACTCTTTTTGACCCCATGAATCACAGCATGCCAGGCCTCCCTGTCCATCACCAACTCCCAGAGTTCACTCAAACTCATGTCCACAGAGTCGGTGATGCCATCCAGCCATCTCATTCTCTGTCGTCCCCTTCTCCTCCTGCCCCCAACCTTTCCCAGCATCAGAGTCTTTTCCAATGAGTCAACTCTTCGCATGAAGTGGCCAAAGTATTGGAGTTTCAGCTTTAGCATCAGTCCTTCCAATGAACACCCAGGACTGATCTCCTTTAGAATGGACTGGTTGGATCTCCTTGCAGTCCAAGGGACTCTCAAGAGTTTTCTCCAACACCACAGTTCAAAAGCATCAATTCTTTGGCACTCAGCTTTCTTCATAGTCCAACTCTCATATCCATACATGACCACTGGACCATAGCTTTGATTAGACGGACCTTTGTTAAAGAATTGCAAATATTAAATAATTACAAACAGGATATTAGTAAATTATTCAAAATATTTGTTGAGATAGCTAGATACTAGATACAGCAGAGAAACAGACACTATCCTTGCTGTTTTGGAACTTATAGTCTAGTGGGTCTTAGAGAGTATTGGTCTAATCTTATTACACAGAAACTCCCAGCATTGGCATAATTCTTTTTGTCGCTTAATAAAGGAGACTCAATCCTATTAGGGAAAAGACTATAAATATGTCGTTCTTTTTGTTTTTAACATGCAACCAGTTCTTTTTCTCCTCTGAGCAGCTGAAATTTTTAGCTATCCAAGGTTGGTTCTAGAGTTGAATTTGGATATAAGGGTTGGAGAGAACTGAATTTCTGTGCATAGCAAAGTGAAAGGAATTTGGAATTCCTTGGGCAATTTTTGCATGCGTGCAAATGTGTGTGTGTGTGCGCACACACACAGCAGCAGCAGGACGGTCAATGACAAGGTGCTAATTGGAGTAGGGAAACCATTGTGAAATCCCCTGTGTCATGGATGTGGACCATTTCTTAAAATGTCTATTGAATTTGCTGCAATATTTCTTCTGTTTTATGTTTTGGCTGTTTTGGGGCCACGAGGCTTAGTTCCATGATCTTAGTGGGATCTTAGTTCCATGACTAGGGACCAAACCCCTGCCTCTTTCATTGGAAGGCAAAGTCTTAACTACTGTACCACCAGCAAAGTCTCCAAAGGGACTTCTAAGATGAGGTGACTAATGTGTCGTTTTAAGTTATTTGCTGTGTCATGCAGGAATGTAACTCTTTGGCGGTGACCTAGAAAACTTCAGTGAAAGTTTGCTACACATCACAGGCTTTGTTCCCTTGTTGCTTAAGTAGGGAATCCGGGAGAAAAAGGATTGACCTCCAGGCACAGAACAGAGAACAAGAATTCAGCAGATGCAGGAAATGAGGGAGATTTCAGCTGAGACAGGAAAATATATCCTACCCTCCCCATCTTCTTCTCTTTGGGAATTTTGCGACTTCTCGAAGAGGGCTCCAGACATAATCACTGGATATGGGATGCTCTAATTTACACCCAGGGACATCTGGATTAGAGACCTGCTGGTGGCTGTCGGACCCATCCTATTCAATTACTGAGAATTGCTGCCCCCTGTAGACTATAAGTTGCTTGAGAGTAGGGACCATATCTGCTTTATCAGTAAGGTTCATACTGAGTAGTGGGTAGCCCATAAAAGAAGTATTCAATTAATATTTGTTAAACAATTCCCTCCAAATAGGGCAGGAATATCATTTAAATGTTCGTAGCATTTCCCCTCCTTGGTTTGCTGAGGAGAAGCAGCCTGCAGCCCCTCCTCCCTCCCCGCCCTCGCGTCTTGCCAGGTGGGGTCTTGGGCCAATCACTGACTGATTGCGGGAGAGGTCAGCCAGGTTTACACTGGAATTATCAAAGTACTGCTGACGAGGGAAAAGTGTTACCTATGGACACAGGGAAGGCAGACAGAGAAGAAATCTTGTGGGAGTCTGACTTTGAGAGATTTTGGAGAAGAGAGCTTCCAGGTGCAATGCACAGAAATGCACATACCAAATAATATATTTATGTAGATAAAAGTGACAAAAAGATGGTTTCAATCAGTTTTGCTGTGTGTTATGAGTGGGATCTCTTTGGAGGAATTTTAATAGATTTCAATTTAGATATAAATTGCTTCTTGGTTATTTTTGAGCTCATTTCTTTGATAGATTCCAGGTTAAGGTTGACTTCTAGGTGAGAAAAGGCCAGCTTGGCTTTATGTGGGTTGCAGCTGTGTGTAGTAAACTGAGTTTCATCCTTTGGTATCCTCCACGGTAACCCCAAGCACTCAGTAGGGACACCAAATGTTTGTTGCACAGTATGGAAACAGTGATAACCTAAGGATTATATGCCAGTAAGTCTGGTAGCTTCTAAATATGTGCAGAATTAGGACTAAGGACTAAAATGAGGGCCATTCTTATTTTTTGTTCCTTTTTTGGTAGATTGAAAGAATGATGTTATAAAAATGCATTGTGATATATACACTATTAATACTATATATAAAATAGATAACTAGTGAGAATCTACCGTATAGCACAGGGAATGCGACTCAGTGCTCCATGGTGACCTAAATGGGAAGGAAATCCAAAAAAGAGGGGATATATGTATAAGTAGAGCTGATTTACTTTATTGTACAGTAGAAACTAACACAACATTATAAAGCAACTATACTCCACTAAAAATTAAAACAACAACAACAATAGTAACTCCTCTCAAAACAATGAAATGCATTGTGGGAAAAGGACATTTCATTTAGAGACTATTCTAGACATAGGCACGGGGGTCATTTAGACTAATCTTATTTTCCACTTCAGTTAATCTATGGCAAGCAAGTCACCGCCCCCTCTTACCAACTAGATCCTCCTAAGGATCTCAAAATACCCAAATTGAATTTTTGACATATCCCTGAGACTCACAGAAAAGTTACATCCTAGGCCTCATTCTAGGTGAAACATCTCTTTTGGAACTCAGTTAAAGCAATGGCTTTCCTCCTTCTTCAAAACACATCCCTATGGTCTCTGTTGCAGCTGAATTAACTGGGTTTAATCTAAATGGAATCTTCGATAAAGTTTCATTTCTGAGAGGTTGTTTCATTCTGTGGCCAGGAGAGAAGACTCCTATCTCAATCTGATGGTAGGTGGGGACTTCCTGAGAGAGTCAGGGGTCCTAGAGTTTGCAGAGGTTGTAAAGTTCAGTGAGGAGTTCAGGGGCAGGGGCCAGCTGTGTTCTTACAGAGCCCCTCAGAGGCTTTCAGAGGACAGATGCTCCATGAAAAACATAGGGTGGGCACCCCTGTGAGAGGTCCAGCCCTCTTCCTCAGCCACCCGTTTCTGCCTTTCTTACTCTCACACTGCTAGGAGTCCAAAGTAAAACAATGTCTGTGGCCATGTTAAAGTAGAAGGAGGATGCAACTCTTCCTTTTTGTTCTTGGAGGGATTTTAAAAGTTCTAGGCCTAAGGTCACCCGTCAGGAAGCACACTCTGACATGTCTCACAAGTGCAGCTGGGAGGAGGTATTAGGCCCATTGGTGACCTGACAGGAGGTGTGAGCCCTTTGGAAGCTTCCAGACCCTGCTTTCCTTACAGGCCGAGGTGTTGAGTGTCAAGCAGATGAGCTTGACAGGGTATTCATGACTCTGTCAGGTTATTCAGAGGAACAAAACCACAACAAACTGGCTGGAACCATGTATGTCTGAGAAAAGTTCACTGCGTTTGCATTGGCCAGAGGCTGCCTGCCCACGTTTTGTCTGCCTGAAAGGAAAGAAATGTAGAACTCATGATTCGGAGGGAATGACTTAATGCTGGAGGCTGCTTGGCAGTATGAGACCCCCACACAAAAAACTAGGAACTAAAAAGTGCATGGGTACACATTTGGAGAAGTGTTTATACTGCTTCAGCGTGGAGAGGATCTGCTGAAAGGTTAATGATGTTGTTTGGGGTTGTGTCTTTAGCGTTAAGCTGAGACAAAGTTCAAGGGACCCATTCATCACATACAGTCTCCAACCCTTGCAGCCATGGGAGTGTGGGTGCCTCTGGGGTTATGAGCTTCTGGTCAGTAGCCAGGGTTTGCAGAGTGGGGAGTGGATTACTTCTGTAGTGAGGTGAAATTTGCTTGGTTGTGTCCAACTCTTTGCGAGAGTCCACGGAATTATCCAGGCCAGGATGCTGGGGTGGGTAGCCCTTCTCTTCTCCAGGGGATCTTCCCAACCCAGGGATCAAACCCAGGTCTCCCACATTGCAGGCGGATTCTTTACCAGCTGAACCACAAGGGAAGCCTTACTCCTAAGTGCCTGTCATCAGAGAGTCAGAAGTCCTATGAATAGTCTGAATTTGGGTTTTTTTTTTGTTGTTGTTGTTTGGTTGGTTTTGTGTTTTACAGGTGAAACCATAACTTGTTATTAAAGACCCGAATAACAGCAAATGTTGTTACTGCTTTAACTTTTAAATTTTGTATTGGGGTATAGCCGATTAACAATGTTGTAATAGTTTCAGGTGGACAGTGAAGGAACCAGAAGCCTTTTTGAAACTCAAAACTATTGCATACACACTCACACACACACGCACACACACACTTCCCCCAGGGGCAGTGTGATTTAGTTATTTGCTTTCCTTCTCTCAAGAAGGGGAGAGAATACCATGTAGGTGGGAGAAATTAAGTGGGATTATTTTAAAATGCACCCCCCTTCCCCAATCTACAGGGGACTGAGGAGGATTATGTGCAGCTTTCATGAAATGTCTATGCTCCTCTCTGGGAAGGGAACTGTAAATGTCAAGCCTTCAGTCTCTGTGATAACAGTTCACACAGGTATGGCAGACGCAGGAAGTGGGGAGCGTGGCCGGCACATGCACCAGCAACACCTTCAGTTATGGAGACCAAGGCCCTGGCATCCAGTGTAGAGAATGGAGGGAGAGGTGAAGGCAGTTAGAGATGGAGAAGGGGTGGGGGGCCTGGAGGCAGCCCAGAGGTACGATCCCCATGCAGAGGATGTGGCACAGCAGAAGCGGCAGGCTTAGCAGGTGTGGCCCCTTGATTCTCCAAGCTAAACCCCAGGTGCTTTGAATGCACTTTCTGTTAACAGAGTGTCTCAAGCCTTGATGTGCAGGAGAGCCAACTAGAAATCTTGTTAAAATGAATTTTCCAACTGGGCAGGTCAGGGGATGGGGCTTGAGATGCTATGTGAAAGTGAAAGTAGCTCAGTCGTGTCCAACTCTTTGCGAGCCCACAGACTATACAGTCTATGGAATTCTCCAGACCAGAATACTGGAGTGGGTAGCCTTTCCCTTCTCCAGGGGATCTTCCTAACCCAGGGATCAAACCCAGGTCTTCCACATTGCAGGCGGATTCTTTACCAGCTGAGCCACTAGGAAAGCCCAGTACTGGAGTGAGTTGCCTTGCCATCCTTAAGGGGTCTTCCTGACCCAGGGTACAAACCCATGTCTCCTGCAGTGCAGGCACATTCTTTACCACTGAGCCACTGGAGCTATGTATCAGGTGATGCTGATACCTCTGGCAGGGGCACCATGCTTTGATTAGCAAAGTGTTAACAGAATCTCAGATCACAGATTTGATAGAAAGGAGAATTATGTATCGGAGAAGGCAATGGCACCCCACTCCAGTACTCTTGCCTGGAGAATCCCATGGATGGAGGAGCCTGGTAGGCTGCAGTCCATGGGATCGCTGAGGGTCGGACACGACTGAGCGACTTCACTTTCACTTTTCACTTTCATGCATTGGAGAAGGAAATGGCAACCCACTCCAGTGTTCTTGCCTGGAGAATCCCAGGGACGGGGGAGCCTGGTGGGCTGCCATCTATGGGGTTGCACAGAGTCGGACACGACTGAAGTGATTTAGCAGCAGCAGTAGCAGTAGCAGAATTATGTATGAAGATATACAAATGCATTCAACTCATATTTACCCTCATTAGTGTTAGGAGGAAATAACCCCTGCATCTTTTGGATCTGGAATGCCTTGTATGATTAAAAAAAACCCCAAAAAACTCCCACTTTTTATAGCTGATAACTTATGTGGAGCTGTTCAGATCTGTTTTATGATGGCTTAGCAATTTCTGAGCATGTATCAGTGGAGGGAGGGACCATGCTGTGGGAGGGGGAGGCGAGCTTGGCATGCATATTGGCCAAAGGCCATTTGTAAAGTGCATAGTCCACAGTGCATAGTTGAGAGTTGGGTTTTGTAATGGATAGTCCTCTGGTCAGCTAGAGAAAGGAAGTTAGCACAGGGCTCTTAAGGGTCCCTGCACTGCCTGCTCCTCCACACCCCAACCTTCTGTGCTATGCTGCTGTGCTCAGCCGCCCAGTCGTGTCCTACTCTTTGTGACCCTATGGACTATAGCCCGCCAGGGCTCTGTGCATGGGATTTTCCAGGCAAGAATACCTTCTAGAGTTTCCCAAAAGGAGGGAAATCGAGTAAGTAGGAAGAAATAGAAAATGGCAACAGGAGAATGAAAGTCAAGAGACTGTTTGGGTTTCTATTTTTATTTTTGGAAGAAGAGAAAAATAAACTACCTAAGATGAGTCAAGGAGACAAACATTAAAAAGTAAAAGAGATGAGTGATGAAGAGAGGAAGGAAATCTCTTTGGTAGATAAAACAGATTTGCCAAATATATTACATTCATTAAGATTTTCCTCTGCTTATAATGTGTGCTTTTCAGAGGCTTTTCTTAGCATTAACGGACGCTCTGGGAGAGAAGAAAGTTGGCAGAGAGAAGCCTAGCAAATATATAAATAAGCTTTGGAGCTTTCAGAAGTTTCATTTCCCATAATAGAACGTTCTCCAGCCTGGGCAAACTTTTTCTTACTTAAACAAATGCTTTGAAAGACAAAGATTTCATATTGTCAGTGGAACATTCAGACTAATAATTGCCTCTGTTCTTTCTGCCTTGAAGTCTCAACAGCCAGCAGATTTATGATTCACTTTTAACAATAAGCTCCATCAAATAAATATCACTTTCCCAGGCTGCAAATTGGGTTTCTGAAACACACAGAGATCAACTCCACTAAGATTAGGAACTAAGTTTTCTTGGTGTGTGTGCGCATATATGACTAAAAAACACTGTGTTTTCTCCCCCCCACCACTTCCTTGGGAAAATTGATCACAAAACTTGATTTTACAAAATAGCCATTTTTAACAGTTCATTTACTACCCGGTGAGATTCTGTAGACATGTTTGTTGGGGGAGCAGGGAGTGGAGATAGAAGGAGAAGGAAGACAGTTTGGCTTTTCTCTTAGATTTGTGGACCTCAGAAATTTTACGCAATCTAAAGTTGAGGACTTGAAACCAGTTTACTTTGTAGTTGGTCCAAGATAATTCCAAAATTTTTAAAGCAAATAATAATACAAGTGAGTATAGACATGAAGAAATACATTGAGGGCCATAGACCCCAAGTTTTGGAATTGAGACTTGAAGGAGTCTCAACTAGCTGTCTGTCAGTGCTGCTAACTCAGTGAATGTTACTGGATTCCTTTACTATGTTAGGCTCTAGGGGCACCAAGGGAGATGAGACATGGTGTTGATACCTGCATAAATACTTCTAAACTGAAGACAAGACAGAGGAAACATAATGAGCTGTGGGAGCGCAAAGGATGCCCAACCTTAGGTGTGGGGGAGGCTGTCATGTCCCCAAAGTCTTGACTCTTTGGGATATGACAGTCACCGAGGTCTGTGTACACGTGTATTCAGTAGGGTAGAAGGTAAACAAGCCTCTTTCAGTAGACCTGTGACACCATTTCCTTGACCTGATCCCATGACACTGCTTCAGTCTAGCTGGATTTCACTTTGTCCCTGCCCCTGTTTGAACTCTGTGTGGGGATTCCGGTCCTAATGGTAATGATCCTTTATGGAGAACTTAATAGGGGCCAGGCATCATGATGCTACATTTTTATTTGTTATTTTCCCAACACAGGTATTATTGCTTCATTATGATGAGGAAACTGAGGTTTACAAAATTTAACTAATTTGCCCAAGGTCATAAAAACTAATAGGAGCTAGAACACTGATTTCAATTCAATTCTGACTACAAAGCCTATAATTTCAGCCATTAGTAACAACAATAATAGCAATAGCAGCTGTTAACATTTATTAAGCACTTAACTATGTGCTAGGCAAACAGTTCCAGTTATTATTTCATTTAAACCTCACATCACTCTTAGGAAGGCATCGGGGTATTTGCTTTGCAAATGAGGAAATAGGCTTATCAGTGAGTAACTTGCTGAAAGCCACACAGCTGGTGAGGGATGGAGCCTCAAGCAAGTTCAGGTAGGCTCCTGGCACCAGAGCCTGCAGCCCTAACCACTATGCCCAGTCACCTGTTTGCCAAGAGCCTATGTTGATCTGTGCCCTTCTCTAGGTTCTGGACACAAGACTGCGGCTCTCCTGCTTGGACTTTTCAACTTGACTGCTTTCTTTGATGCCAGACCCGTCATCATGTCCACTCCCTTTGTCCGAGTGTCCTTTTTGTTTATTCTCTCTTCCCTAAAGATTTACTGAGCGCCTGTGGGTCCTGAGTACTGTCCTGGGCAATTGGGAGGGCCAGATCAGTACTCAGAAGTGCTTATTTAGAGGAATATGGACCCTGGCCTGAAGCTAGTTAAAATCCAGTGAGGAGGCAGACCAATCAACAGGGTATTTCAGTGCCAAATAACAAGTGGTGTGATGGGGGAGAGCTACTTGAAGAGGAAACCAGCTCTGTGTGAGGCTAGGACACAGAAGAGGCAGTATTTACAAAGTATCTTTAAAAAGCAGGAGTGCACCAGACTAAGAAGGGAGGGGAAAGCATCTCACCTTAAGTACAAGTTTGTTTTTTTTTTTTACCTTTTCACACATAGAGTTGGGAAAGTTGATGGGTTGTTTGTACTTCAGAAATCAACCATGCATAAAAAATTGCATCATAATAAGTAACATTTGTGAAGAATCTTCAATAGGTCAAGCCAATCTCTGAATCCTTATGTGCATAATATAGTCTAATCCTCACACTCACACTGTGACATAATGTTATTTTTGTTTCCAGTTTCCATGTAAGATTCATGAGGGTCTCAGTTCAGTTCAGTTCAGCACAGTCGCTCAGTCCTGTCTGACTCTGCGACCCCATGAATCACAGCACCCCAGGCCTCCCTGTCCATAACCAACTCCCGGAGTTCACTCAAACTCATGTCCATCGAGTCGGTGATGCCATCCAGCCATCTCATCCTCTGTCGTCCCCGTCTCCTCCCACCCCCAATCCCTCCCAGCATCAGAGTCTTTTCCAGTGAGTCAACTCTTCGCATGAGGTGGCCAAAGTATTGGAGTTTCAGCTTTAGCATCAGCCCTTCCAATGAACACCCAGGACTGATCTCCTTTAGAATGGACTGGTTAGATCTCCTTGCAGTCCAAGGGACTCTTAAGAGTCTTCTCCTAGGCAAGGAGAAAGTTTCTTTCTTTCTTTTTTTAAAATTTTTATTTATTTGGCTGTGCCGGGTCTTAGTGGAAGCATGAAGGATCTTTAGTTGGAGCATATGGAATCTAGTTCCCTGTGTGTGTGTGTTTCTGTGTGTGTATGTGTGAATTCTGTCAAGTCCGAGACTCTTTGTGACCCCATGGACTGTAGCCTGCCAGGCTCCTCTGTCCATGGAATTTTCCAGGCAAGAATACTGGAGCGGGCTGCCATTTCCTACTGCATGAGATCAGATTCCTGATCCAGGAATCGAACCTGCATCTCCTCCATTGGGAGGGGAATTCTTTACTGCTTGCCCCACCTGGGAAGCTCCCTGGTTCCCAGACTAGGGATCAAACCCAGGCCCCTTGCATTGGGAGTGTTAGTGATTTTCTTCAGCTCACAGCTGGTGTTGGTGGTTGTAATAAGAGATTGGCATGTTCTAACACAAAGGGTACTTTTTTCCCCACACCCTTCTCCTATGGGAGGCAGAGCATAGAGTAAAGACTATAGATGAGAAGAAAGTATATTTCTCAGTGGTGGAGACCAGTAGTGTTCCTTTCAAACATAGTTTCTTTTGTCCTACAGGTCCTAGAGGTTAAGGATTTTGAGATCATATAGCAGCAATGGCACCCCACTCCAGTAACCTTGCCTGGAAAATCCCATGGGCAGAGGAGCCTGGTAGGCTGCAGTCCGTGGGGTCACAAAGAGTCGGACATGACTGAGTGACTTCACTTTCCCTTTTTGCTTTCATGCATTGGAGAAGGAAATGGCAACCCACTCCAGTGTTCTTGCCTGGAGAATCCCAGGGATGGAGGAGCCTGGTAGGTTGCTGTCTATGGGATTGCACAGAGTTGACACGACTGAAGTGACTTAGCAGCAGCAGCAGCAAAGATGGGCTAAATGAGTGTACACAGTTCAATGATATTAAGTACTCTCACACTGTTACCATAATTATTAAAAAATAAGTTAAAAAAGTGGGCTAAATCAATCAAATCTCCATTTTCTCCTAGTTCATGTGGCTGAGCCTTTGACAATGCCAAACTATTACAATTATGAACCTTCAATGCAAGTGAAGAGTTGGGATGTGATATAAAGGCACAAAGGATTAACAAAAGATTGTAAAATTCTCTGCATCTCTCCCTTTTCCAAAGCACCATGTGGAAACAGGTGCATGAGATGAGTTCTTTGATGACTATTTAAGTGCAATTTTCACCACTATATTCAGATTTCCAACAACCATTCATGTAAGAACAGGATCTTAATTCCTAACAGATTTTGCATGTATTCAAAGAATGACTTTGAATCTAATTTATACAGGTTGAAGAAATTTGGAGGAACATAGAATGTGATGCCGAATGTAAGAATATGCTTTATTTGTTAATGTTCATCCATCTGTTTAGTACTGACTATAAAATCACAATGAGATAAACAATAATAGATGAGCAAAATAGGGGCTTGTATTCAATCATTCTGTCTAGCATGAGATCAAATAAGCATAATTAATTTGCAGGATGGTTGTCAGGTTAAAATGGTGTACCTACTGTGGAAGAGCTTTGAAAAGTATAGGTGGGCCGTTTTCTGTCTGGGCTAGAGAGAGACTAAAGAATGGAAGAGAAACTGTTTTGCAGTAATAAGGAATTGATTTTACAACCACTTATTTAATGGGCATCTATTGCATACCAGTAGGCTGTACTAAACTTGAAATAATGTGTTGAGCAAATGGGCATAGCTTCTATTGTACTGGAATTCAGTTCTCAAGAGAGGGGAAATTAATCCAAGGATTATAATAAAGTTTCATAATGGCTATATTTGAAAAAATATCATTGCTGTGTAACAAACTGCCCTAAATTTAGTGACTTAAAGACAGCAATTGTTTGTCATTTCTCAGGTACCTTTAGGTTAACTCACCCACGCTAAACAAGTAGCAGATATTTTTTGGACGCATTTGTCCATGCGTCACCTGGGGAACAGCTGATCTGGTCTGGGCTTGGTCAACGAACTTTTTCTTGGTGACTCTGTTCTAAATGTCCCTCATCTTCCTCTTGGGATTAGCAGGCTAGTCCAAATATGTTCTTCTCATGCTATAGCAGAATCAAAGAAGGCAAGTAGAAATATATGAGACTTCTAACACCATTATGATCATAACTGGCACATTGTTACTTCTGCCTCAATCTATCAGTCAAAGAAAGTCGTATGGCTGAACCCAGATTTAAGGAGTGGGAAAATAATTTCTTACCAGTGGGAGAAACTGAAATGGTGGCTCAGTCAGTAAAGAATCCACCAGCAATTCAGGAGACCTGGGTTTGATCCCTGGGTCAGGAAGATCCCCTGGAGAAGGAAACGGCAACCCATTTCACCCTTCTTGCCTGGGAAATCCCATGGATAGAGGAGTCTGGTGGGTACAGTCCACGGAGTTTCAAGAGCTGGACACAACTTAGAGACTAAATTGTCACCATCATCCATTAGTGGGAGAAACTGAAAAGTCACAGGACAAATGGTGTGAATACACTAAGTTCAGTTCAGTTCAGTTCAGTCGCTCAGTTGCGTCCAACTCTTTGCAGCCCCATGGACTGCAGCATGCCAGGCCTCCCTGTCCATCACCAGCTCCCAGAGTTTACTCAAACTCATGTCCATTGAGTTAGTGATTCAATGCAACCATCTCATCCTCTGTTGTCCCCTTCTCCTCCTGCCTTCAATCTTTCCCAGCATCAGGGTCTTTTCCAATGAGTCGGTTCTTTGCATCAGATGGCCAAAGTATTGGAGTTTCAGCTTCAGCATCAGTCCTTCCAATGAATATTCAGGACTGATTTCTTTTAGGATTGACTGGTTGGATCTCCTTGAAGTCCAAGGGACTCTGAAAAGTGTTCTCGAACACCACAGTTCAAAAGCATCAATTCTTTGGCACTCAGCTTTCTTTATGGTCCAACCCTCACATCCATACATGACTACTGGAAAAACCATAGCTTTGACTAGATGGACCTTTGTTGGCAAAATATTGTCTCTCTTTTTTAATATGCTGTCTAGGTTGGTCATAACTTTCCTTTCAAGGAGTAAGCGTCTTTTAATTTCATGGCTACAATCAGCATCTGCAGTGATATTTGAGCCAAAAAAATAAAGTCTGACATTGTTTCCACTGTTACCCCATCTATTTGCCATGAAGTGATGGGACCAGATGCCGTGATCGTTGTTTTCTGAATGTTGAGTTTTAAGCCAGCATTTTCATTCTCCCCTTTCACTTTCATCAAGAGGGTCTTTAGTTCTTCTTTACTTTCTGCCATAAGGGTGGTGTCATCTGCATATCTGAGGTTATTGATATTTCTCCCGGAAATCTTGACTCCAGCTTGTGCCTCATCCAGCCCAGCATTTCTCATGATGTACTCTGCATGTAAGTTAAATAATCAGGGTGACAAGAGTCAACCTTGACGTACTCCTTTTCCTATTTGGAACCAGTCTGTTGTTCCATGTCCAGTTCTAACTGTTGCTTCCTGACCTGCATACAGATTTCTCAGGAGGCAGGTCAGTGGTCTGGTATTACTGTATCTTTAAGAATTTTCCACAGTTTATTGTGATCCACACAGTCAAAGGCATTGGCATTGTCAATAAAGCAGAAGTAGATATCTTTCTGGAACTCTCTTGCTTTTTCGATGATCCAACAGATGTTGCAATTTGATCTTTGGTTCCTCTGCCTTTTCTAAGGAGAAGGCAATGGCGAGCCACTCCAGTACTATTGCCTGGAAAATCCCATGGATGGAGGAGCCTGGTAGGCTGCAGTCCGTGGGGTCGCTAAGGGTCGGACACGACTGAGCGACTTCACTTTCACTTTTCACTTTCACACATTGGAGAAGGAAATGGCAACCCACTCCAGTGTTCTTGCCTGGAGAATCCCAGGGACGGGGGAGCCTGGTGGGCTTCCGTCTATGGGGTCACACAGAGTTGGACACGACTGAAGTGACTTAGCAGCAGCAGCAGCAGCAGCCTTTTCTAAAACCAGCTTGAACATTTGGAAGTTCACGGTTCATGTATTGCTGAAGCCTGGCTTGGAGAATTTTGAGCATGACTTTACTAGCGTGTGAGATGAGTGCAATTGTGCAGTAGTTTGAGCATTCTTTGGCATTGCCTTTCTTTGGGATTGGAATGAAAGCTAACCTTTTCCAGTCCTGTGGCCACTGCTGAGTTTTCCAAATTTGCTGGCATATTGAGTGCAACACTTTCACAGCATCATCTTTTAGGATTTGAAACAACTCAACTGGAATTCCATCACCTCCACCAGCTTTGTTCGTAGTAATGCTTCCTAAGGCCCACTTGACTTCACAGTCCAGCATGTGTGGCTCTAGGTGAGTGATTACACCATCATGATTATCTGGGTCATGAAGATCTTTTTTGTATAGTTCTTCTTTGTATTTTTGCCACCTCTTCTTAATATCTTCTGCTTCTGTTAGGTCCATACCATTTCTGTCCATTATTGTACCCATCTTTGCATTAAATGTTCTCTTGGTATCTCTAATTTTCATGAAGAGATCTCTAGTCTTTCCCATTCTATTGTTTTCCTCTATCTCTTTGCATTGATTACTGAGGAAGGCTTTCTTATCTCTCCTTGCTATTCTCTGGAACTCCGCATTCAAATGGGTATATCTTTCCTTTTCTCATTTTCCTTTTGCTTCGCTTCTTTTCACAGCTATTTGTAAGGCTTCTTCAGACAACCATTTTGCATTTTTGCATTTTTTTTTCTTGAGGATGGTCTTGATCCCTGACTCCTGTACAGTGTCATGAACCTCTGTCCATAGTTCTTCAGGCACTTTGTCTATCTGATCTAATCCCTTGAATTTATTTGTCACTTCCACTGTATAATCATAAGTGATTTGAGTTAGGTCATACCTAAATGGTCTCATGGTTTTCCCTGCTTTCTTCAATTAAAGTCTGAATTTGGCAATGAGGAGTTCATGATCTGAGCCACAGTCGGGGTCTTCTTTTTGCTGACTGTATGCAGCTTCACCATCTTTGGCTGCAAAGAATATAATCAATCTGATTTTGGTGTTGACCATCTGGTGATGTCCGTGTGTAGAGTCTTCTAATACCAAACACTAAATACACTAACGAGTGAAGAATTGGGGACAGTGAGGCAACCTTTCTACACAGAGCATGACACCTAATGAGACCTAAAGAATGAGTAGGGTTTATTGAGATGAAAGGAAGTGGGTGGGATAGTCAGAGGAGGAAATGTTCTAGGCAGGAGACACAAGTGGACAGTTCTAGAGGCATGGTGACTTTGAGAAAGTGAAAGAAGGCCAGTATGGATGGATAGAAGAAAACAATGGTGGAAATAGATGAGCAGAGTGGGATCACATTAGGAAGAGCCTTATCTCCATGTTAGTAATTGACTTTATAGTTTCTCTGTGGACATTCTGAGCCATTTAGGGTTTTGATATATGGTCACTATTGGCAAGTCATCATAAAACTTGTGGTCTAGATTTAAGGGAGAATGTCCTTGCTCCAGTTTGTAATCACATAAGCAATAAAGTGCATTTTCCTCAATATTTTGATCAGAGTTTCACATTATTTGTCCAATGTATTCCCATTCCCTCAGGCCTTCTGATTAATGTCTTTGCACAATCCCATTTTGACCTTTAGTAATGTGAGTTGGACTGTGAAGAAAGCTGAGCACCGAAGAATTGATGCTTTTGAACTGTGGTGCTGGAGAAGACTCTTGAGAGTCCCTTGGACTGCAAGGAGATCCAACCAGTCCATTCTAAAGGAGATCCATCCTGGGTATTCATTGGAAGGACTGATGCTAAAGCTGAAACTCCAATACTTTGGCCACCTCATGCGAAGAGTTGACTCACTGGAAAAGACTCTGATGCTGGGAAGGATTGGGGGCTGGAAGAGAAGGGGACGACAGAGAATGAGATGGCTGGATGGCATCATTGACTCGATGGACATGAGTTTGAGTGAACTCCAGGAGTTGGTGATAGACAGGGAGGCCTGGTGTGCTGTGATTCATGGAGTCGCAAAGAGTTGGTCATGACTGAACGACTGAACTGAACTGAACTGAATTAGTGCAAATATTTTAAGTTCAACATATTAATTCCTCTTGCAGGAAAAGCATTTTCTTTGAGAATCACCATAAATCATTAAAAAATTAATTGGCCTGTGAAAGAAGGCATTTTCCAGCAAATACTGGCGGTCTATCTCATTATAGGCTAAGGCTCTAGATGTTGGAAGCAGTTTCTGACCTTCTCAGACCTTTGACCCTTTCAAAGCAAAGAAATAACTTTCTTCTGCTCTCATTCCTCTGGGTCTGTAATTCTTTAAAGTATTTTAAGGCGGTATCATGGCAGAGCTAGAAGAACTGGATTTTATTCCCAGTCTACCATTGACTGCTTGAGTGACCTCAGATGATGCATTTATTCCCACTGGGCTTCAGTGTTTTTGTCCGTAAAGACTGGTATAAATGCTCCTTCAGAACCTTTCAGCTCTAAAATTCTCTGCTTTTTGGATTATGCTCTGAAGCTCATGGTAATTCCACAAATGGAGATTTGTAGCTTTTACTTCCAGAAAATGTTTGAAGTACTTTTACTGTTGTACAGGGTTAAGAGTCGAGAAGTTTCTTAAAGATGAGGCAGAGGAAAGTCAGGAAAAGGAATTTTTTAGTCTTTTTAAAAAATGTCTTGGCCCAATTTATTTATTTAGTTTTATTTTTTGTTTATTTTTTACTTTTTGGCCTCGTGGCATGTGGGATCTTAGTTCCCCGACCAGGAATTGAATCCACACCCCTAGCAGTGGAAGCATGGAGTGTTAACCACCGGACAGCCAAGTCCCAGGAAAAGCATATTTGTATGTATGCTTCCCAGGTGGCGCTAGTGGTAAAGAACCTGCCTGCTAATGCAGGCGACTTAAGAGATGCAGATTCAATCCCTGGGTTGGAAAGATCCCGTAGAGGAGGGCATGGCTACTTACTCCATTATTCTTGCCTGGAGAATCCCTTAGAGCAAGGACCCCGGTGGACTATAGTCCATAGGGTCACAAAGAGTCAGACACAACTGAAGTAACAGTGTGCAACCAATAAATGAATTAGTTATGAGTTAAGACATCTGCCAAGAGGCATCGGTGGGAACGGCAATGGCTGTTGGATCACCCATGTGCCAGAGGAAGGGCAGTGTTATATAGTGAGCTCTGCACCAGAATTACATGAAGGATCTTGTGGTTTTTATTTATTTATTTTTGTTTTACTTTTTTGTATGTATCTTTTACCTTAACTCTCGAGATTCATCACTATATAATTGTACTTGAATATTTTCTATATCCAGTGATGTTTTTGAATAGCAAGGGAAGTATAGCAAACTTCCCCTGCCCACTGCCCCCCCTCCCCCCTCCCGCCCCCGCTCCCAACCCCTGCTGACCCCACCACCCCTAGCCAAGAGCCATCAGTGTTGAGGCCTATTGTGAGTCAAATTCAGTTTCAGAATTTAAATTTGTATTGAGACTGAACTCATTTGGTCTCCTGGACAGAGGCTGAATCAGGTAGTCTCTTAGCTCAGTATTTGATGTGTTTGTAATTGCTATTTACTTACCATCTCTTAGGCCTAAGAATTTTCTCAGAACAGAATGTGAAAGGGAAGCAGAGCTCACTTCTCTGTTGTCTTTCCAACATTCCCCAGCATACTGATTGGGGCATCTACAACTCAAATAGTTAGAATTTCCCAGAGCAACACAAGCACTCAATCCCAAAGATAAATCTCAAGCATTCTAAAGGTATCCTAGCACTTCAGAAGCCAAGTTCGTTATTTCCCAGGGAAGGGCTTGGCTGGTGGTGATTATAGAAATAAATCTGCACTTCATTTTTAGCCCAGTGGCCCATTACAGCTCGCTTCAGAGTCTAAGCTCCAAGAATAACGAGAGTCATTTTATGGGAATGAGAGATTATACATCACTGACTTTGTCAGCTCAGCATTTCCCTCCAGTGTTCTTTTCTCTGCCGAGTTGTACAGACAGCTGCCCCTGCGACCACCCCTGTGAGGAACTTCACCTGTTCTTTGTTTGCTTTAGACTGAGGCCTCAAGTTGGCTCTGGCTGCATCCCAGGGCCACCTGTTAGACTTAAATGAAGAAGTGATTGAGAAAATATTTATTTTTAATGCATACATAGCTTCAGAAGGTTTGACTCTTGTTTTCTAAGTTTTACTCCAAACTTACTGAAACTGAATTGCATCAGAATGCAAATCTCAGGGAAACAAGGGATTACACAAAAACTGTACTGAGTTCATAGAACTCTGACCAAAAGGAGTATGTCCAAGTGTTTATTCACAAGACATCTTCCAAAGAGATATGTTGGACCACTTGGGATCTGCGAAATACTCATGAAAGGGATTGGCTTATCCAGGTCTGTTGTCTCCAACATGTGAAAAGGAAAAAAAGAGAATTATCTGTTCACATTTTATCTCCTTTTGGTGGTTAGTGGTTCAGTTGCTAAGTTGTGTCTGACTCTTGCAACCCCATGGACTACTGTCCCCATAGACTACAGCCTGCCAGACTCCTCTGTCCATGGGATTCTCCAGGCAAGAATACTGGAGTGGGTCGCTATTTACTTCTCTAGAGGATCTTCCTGACCCAGGAATCAAACCCAGGTCTCCTGCATTGCAGGCGGAGTCTTTACCGACTGAGCTATGATCAGTTTAAAATGCTACAGTATAGGGACTTCCCTGTTGTTCCAGTGCTTAAGACTCTGCACTCCCAATACAGGGGCTCTGGATTCAATCCCTGGTTGGGGAACTAAGATCCTGCATGCTGCATGGCTCTGCCCCCACCAAAAAAGTTACCCATTAAAAAAAAAGCTACAATATATAAAGTCCTATATATATAGAACTTATTTATATATATGATGTGTGCTTTACACTTTTAAATACCCATAGGGTGGGTGATCCCCAGATTTGGAAGCAACTAATTAGTGCTGTGTCATCTTTTTAGTGAGAACTAGTTAACAAGATTCAGTCTTAATGCATGTCCTCGTTTTAGCCATCTGTTTTATTTCTGTAATCCTAAATATCATTTTACCAGCCAAACAAACCGAAAAGCTTGGAGGGATAGAAAGAAGGTGTGAGCATGGGAACAGGAGGCAGAGAGAGGCAGAGAGGTGATGAGGTCAGGCTGGAGTCCAGGACACCTAAGTTCCCTCTCAGCCTCAAGGTTTAGTGACCTCAGGTTGCATCTCCTTTCATCAGCCATCAGTAAGGTGTAAGTAGCAGGTGTGGAAGGGCTAAAATAACTGGAAGATATTTCATACTCCTTCAAAAGGTATAGGCAGAGTTAAGTGACAGACTACCATTAGCCTCTGAAAAATGGAAAGTTGGCAGTATAAAGTAAGGTGAGGATGGCAATTATTAATCACTTAATACAGGCAGATGCGAAAGTGATAAACATATCAATTAGAGACCGGTTTAAAGACAGTTCACAGGCCTATTCATCAACCTGAACAATTCTCCCCACTTTACCCTCCCTTCCCACTTGGGTGGGCCATGAGTTGGGGGTGGGTCAGCTGCCGAGGGCAATCTCTCCCTAGATTCACTGAAATATAAACAAAGTCAACATTTTCCATCTCAATTTATCATAGCATATCAGAGAGACATAATGAGTTGAAGTTATTATTATTACTTTTATGACTTCTCTCTTCTGCTGTTGATTTTCATACCAAACAAATTATACTGGGTGTTGAGAGGTGAAATTAGCATTCTTCTGTGGTTACCAATAGGAGGCAGATGTTGGATCACTCATTTTCAAGATTTGACTGGTGCTGAAATGAACATGTATTAATATGGCAAGAATAGGGGATAAGTGTATTATACCATTGGGACGGCATGACAATTCATTCATCACCATTTATGAACTATGGGTGCATACACTGTCACAAATGAAGATGGATGTTTTATCTCTTGAGGTCTCCTGACACACAGAAGTAATGTGTGTGGGCATATGTGATTTTAATATATATTAACTTGCAAATAACTCTGTGATGCATGCAAGCCATTGCAAGTGACAGGAGAGAGTGCTTATTAGTCAATACACGACTTAAATGGAAGACACCTAGCAGGAATTAGATGCTGACTGATCAAAGCTATTTTTATTAACCTGTTACCTTCATTCTTCTTTAAAAAATTTTTCAACAGTGAATGGAATAGTTTCCTTAATTTCTCTTTCTATTTTCTCATTATTAGTGTATAGGAATGCAAGGGATTTCTGTGTGTTGATTTTATATCCTGCGACTTTACTGTAATCATTGATCAGCTCTAGTAGTTTTCTGTGTAGAGGATCATGTCATCAGCGAACAGTGAAAGTTTTACTTCTTCTTTTCCAATTTGGATTCCTTTTATGTCTTTTTCTGCTCTGATTGCTGTAGCCAAAACTTCCAGAACTATGTTGAATAGTAGTGGTGAGAGTGGGCACCCTTGTCTTGTTCCTGACTTTAGGGGAAATGCTTTCAGTTTTTCACCATTGAGGATAATGTTTGCTGTGGGTTTGTCATATATAGCTTTTATTATGTTGAGGTATGTCCCTTCTATTCCCACTTTCTGGAGGGTTTTTATCATAAATGGATGTTGAATTTTGTCGAAGGCTTTCTCTGCATCTATTGAGATAATCATATGCTTTTTTTTTTCAGTTTGTTAACGTGGTGTATTACGTTGATTGATTTGCGGATATTGAAGAATCCTTGCATTCCTGGGATAAAGCCCACTTGGTCATGATGTATGATCTTCTTAATGTGTTGTTGGATTCTGCTTGCTAGAATTTTGTTAAGGATTTTTTCATCTATGTTCATCAGTGATATTGGCCTGTAGTTTTCTTTTTTTGTGGGGTCTTTACCAGGTTTTGGGATTAGGGTGATGGTGGCCTCATAGAATGAGTCTGGAAGTTTCCCTTCCTCAGCAATTTTCTGGAAGAGTTTGAGTAGAATAGGTGTTAGCTCTTCTCTAAAGTTTTGGTAGAATTCAGCTGTGAAGCCATCTGGACCTGAGCTTTTGTTTGCTGGAAGATTTCTGGTTACAGCCTCTTGTTCCGTGCTTGTGATGGGTCTGTTCAGATTATGGACACCTTATCTTTGACAAAGGAGGCAAGAATATAAAATGGAGAAAAGACAGTCTCTTTAACAAGTGGTGCTGGGAAAACTGGTCAGCCACTTGTAAAAGAATGAAACTAGAACACTTCCTAACACCATACACCAAAATAAACTTAAAATGGATTAGAGAGCTAAATGTAAGACCAGATTCTATAAAACTCCTAGAGGAGAATGTAGGCAAAACACTCTCCGACATAAATCACAGCAGGATCCTCCAAGACCCACCTCCCAGAATATTGGAAATAAAAGCAAAAATAAACAAATGGAACCTAATTAAAATCAAAAGCTTCTACAGAGCAAAGGAAACTATAAGCAAGGTGAAAAGACAGCCTTCAGAATGGGAGAAAATAATAGCAAATGAAACAACTGACAAAGAATTAATCTCCAAAATATACAAGCAGCTCCATTCCAGAAAAATAAATGACCCAATAAAAAAATGGCCAAAGAACTAAACAGACATTTCTCCAGAGAAGACATAAAGATGGCTAACAAGCACATGAAAAAATGCTCAACATCCCTCATAATCAGAGAGATGCAAATCAAAACCACAATGAGATACCATTTCACACCAGTCAGAATGGCTGCTATCCAAAAGTCTACATGCAATAAATGCTGGAGAGGGTGTGGAGAGAAGGGAACCCTCTTACACTGTTGGTGGGAACGCAAACTAGTTCAGCCACTATGGAGAACAGTGTGGAGATTCCTCAAAAAACTGGAAATAGAACTGCCATATGATCCAGCAATCGCACTCCTGGGCATACACACCGAGGAAACCAGAATTGAAAGAGACACATGTACTTCAATGTTCATTGCAGCACTGTTTATAATAGCCAGGACATGGAAGCAACCTAGATGTCCATCTGCAGACGAATGGATAAGAAAGCTTTGGTACATATACACAATGGAGTATTACTCAGCCATTAAAAAGAATTCATTTGAATCAGTTCTAATGAGGTGGATGAAACTGGAGCCTATTATACAGAGTGAAGTAAGCCAGAAAGAAAAACACCAAAACAGTATACTAACGCATATATATGGAATTTAGAAAGATGCAAATGATAACCCTGTATATGAGACAGCAAAAGAGACACAGATGTATAGAACAGTCTTTGGGACTCTGTGGGAGAGGGTGAGGGTGGGATGATTTGGGAGAATGGCATTGAAACATGTATGTTGTCATATGTGAAATGAATCACCAGTTCAGGGTCGATGCATGTTACAGGATGCTCGGGGCTGGTATGCGGGGATGACCCAGAGGGAGGATTAGGGGAGGAGGGAGATGGGAGGGGGGTTCAGGAGGGGGAACTCATGTACACCCGGGGCGGATTCATGTCAGTGTATGGCAAAACCAACCAATATAATACTGTAAAATAATTAGCCTCCAATAAAAAAAAAATAAATAAAAAACAAAATTTTTTCAGGACTTTCTATTTGGATAAGGAAAAAAATTAAGAAATACTATGTTTAATGTAAAACAATGCCTTGTGAGTGAAGAAACTTGTTTTGTGATCCTAGCCCTAGAAATGACCCACTCTTATTGGTTTTAGTTGTTGTTTAGTCTTATTGGTTATTGGTTTTTGTTGTTTAGTCACTAAGTTGTGTCCTTTACTTTTGTAACCCATGCACTATAGCCTGCCAGGCTGCCCTCTCCATGGGATTTCCCAGGCAAGAATACTGGAGGGAGTTGCCATTTCCTTCTCTAGGGGATCTTCCTGACTCAGGGATCAGATCTGAGTCTCCTGAGTCTCCTGCATTACAGATGGATTCTTTACCACCGAGCCACCAGGGAAGCTTAGTTTTTGTAACTAAGTTAGTTACTAGTTAGTTTCTGTAACTACGTTCAAAGAACAAGATGATCTTGACTGAGAGGAATAGCAGAGAGAGGCTGTTCCCTTTATTCCAATGATGCTGCCTCTGATCATTTGGACCAGTACTTATAATTTGGAATTCCCACATAGAACAAAGCCTTATTGAGACAGCTTTCTACAAGGAGGCTATTTCCCTGCTTTTACCCATTCTGGGTCCCTGAGTGATGACTGTAATGTATAGGTAAGCTCCCCTTCCTTTAAATTCTCTATTGATTCCTGAAAGGGTCTTGAACTAGGAACTTTCAGGAGAAGACCAAAGAACTAACTCAGGATGACTAAGTTACATTAAGTAATGAGAATGATTATACAGCCTAATGTGTGTGATGTATTATGATAATAGAATTATCAATTAAAATATACCTCTTTATAATAAAAATATTGAGCATTCACTGTGTTCTAAGTCCTCTGGTAAGCACTTGGTCATTTTATCTCATGTAAACCACAGTTGTCCTGTGAGGAAGCTAAAATTATTATTTTCATTTTATAGATGAAGCTTTATAGAGATAAATTCACCTGGCAAGGTATTATAGCAGAGGCAAGGTTCTGACTCACAGTGTCTCTGCCTCCAGAACAGAGGTCATTCTGATGGTTACCTCTGTCCTGCTCACTAGCAATAACCCTGAACTTGTGTGGCTAAGCAAACCATCCTAGGGCTGGTCTGATGGGGACTATCTTCTATTATTCCATGTGTCCATGCTGCTCAGGGGATCTCTTGCTACAGAAAATTTGTTGATCCATCTTGGTCTCATCTTTGTTTATGTGCTTTCCTGACATGTAGTCTTGGGGGGTCGGTGCAGCGGGCACCAGGCTTGTTAGCCGAGGATGATTGGCAGTGCTTTGTGCTGTGGTCTCTCTGAAGGACCCACAGCCAGCTCCTGAGAGCATCTTCTTTCTCCGAGTGATGTCTATGTGGGAGATTCCTGGCATTCTTTGCCCAGCTGTGGCTGTCCCTATTTAGAATCTGAACTGAAAATGGACTTTACCATTATTATAAATGCCCTTCTCCCACAGAATAATCAGACTGTACTTAAGGTCATTCTTGTGTAATCACTCACATACAATATCATGTAGATTCCCTTATATCATGACTGACTGTATGTTTCCATATTTATTAGGTAGATGTTTATATTTTTATGTTTATAAAACATAGAATGCTGTGGCTATGGAGGCTATTTTCCAAACCAAAAAGCTAGGATGTCCTTGTCTTGTTTAAAAGTGAAACAGACTATCTGAAATTAAGACTACCCAGAAAATTCAGATTGTATGATCATACAAGAAAAGGAGCGCTGGATTTGAGGATCTGTTTCCCAATCCACGTTGCATCACTAGCTTACTCTATGATCTTGGTTGAGTCACTTAATGTCCCTGCACTGTCTATTTTCTTCTGTTAAGTGAGGATAATACATGGTTGAACTATTCCCTCCAGGTTGTGGCGACTCAGCTGGGAAGGTGCAGTAAGTCACAAATAGATCAATGACTAAATGAGTATCTATTCTGTGCCAAATGCTTTGGTAGATTCTGGAGACATAAAGGTAAGTAAGGTATGTTCCCATTTCCTCATCTCATGGATGTCTTCAGTTCATCTTCACAAGAAGCTTGCAGTCTTGGGCACATGAGATTATGTACCTTAGACAAGCACGTTGTGAACTCTAAAAGTCTTGATCAAGGTGATCTGGGAAGAAAGAGTTCTGTGGTCCAATAAGCTTATCCTTGGAAAATTTTTGGAAATTCACAATGCAAATCTTTGGAAATTTATCCTTGGGAACTCATGATGAACATTAGACATTAAAAGCTCTGATAAGTTACACAGCAAAGAAACCTCTTGAACTCAGTTTAACCTAGTCTGTCCTAGGACTTAGGAAACACTTTATCACCTGTGGACACCTTACTTGAGAAACTCCTTTAGTGAATAAAGAGTGACTTTTTAGTTGTTCCTATGAAGGGCATATACTACCTTGAACACAACTCTGTTATTATACTCATCCACTGGATTGTGTTGCTCACGTATTGTCTATGTCCTTGACTAATCCGTTAGCTTCTCAAATAGTGTCCCTGCCTGTACGTGTTTGTACCTCCAGGACTTTGGTGGAAGGAGTGTCCCTTGACCATTAGTAGGTACTCAACAAGTGTTTGTTGAGTGTATGAAACTGTACATTGACACTATGCAAATGTGAGTGATTGGCCTGAAATTGTAAGATCCCAGAATGTAAGGATTAAATTTCTCTAATCTGCTCTGTACAATGTTCAATTTAACTGATTTCTATGACCTTAATAACTGTTTTAAATTATAAAGATAGAGGTTTAAAATTATATCTTAATTTGGAAATAGGATCGCCTTCAATGACAAAACAATTATTTTCTACATTTAAAAATTGTTTATCAAGCTCTGCTAGTTAAAACAAACTTACCAAAGGAGAAAAAAAGGCACTCTGCCTTTGAGAACCCCAAATGGATACAGCTAAGAAGTAATATAGATTTTCCCTGGAAATAGGAGCATAGGGTTATGAAAAGATTGTAACCAGTAGATTAAGCATTTATTGGAATGGAAGTCAGATGAATTAGTCTTTTGGTGGCAGGGTATTTCTGATACGGGACCACTGACATAGAAGAGAAGGGCACAGGGGCTCTAAGTTGCTTGAATTCTAGTTTTAGCCAGGGAGAAAAGATAGAAGTGTTGGTACTGCTGAAACAGTTGTGAGGTAAAATGAAACAGTAAGTATAACAATTTGAGTGATAAAGGCTTTCTACACTTAGAGGCCAGCTACCAGTATGTCTCTTCCCTGGGGCTCTTGGTGGAGCCAGCAGGTAGAAATGGCAGGGCTATGGCTTCCCTCTTATGTTCCATCAGTGAGGAAATAGGGTGCAATAAACCCAGATTGAGTGAAAGAACAATTGAGCACAGTTGGAGAAGTAGAAGTTAGTCCTTAGAAAGTTTTCTTTTCACTCTTAAAAGATAGCTTTTATCCTTATATGTTCAGTGTACAAATTTTAGAGAATATTGACTAATAAAAGAATTATTTTTATTAATTCCGTTCCGTTCTGTCGCTCAGTCGTATCCGACTCTTTGCGACCCCGTGGACTGTAGCCTACCAGGCTTCTCCGTCCATGGGATTCTCCAGGCAAGAATACTGGAGTGGGTTACCGTTTCCTTCTCCAGGGATTTTTATTAATTACACTGCCATTAATCAGAGTATTGATTGCCACTTTGAGTATATTTTACTTGTAATTATTTTGCATGTATTTACATATGCACACATAACACATACTACTTTAATAGCCCTGTTTTTATACATTGTATTGTTTAGTTGCTAAGTTGTCCAACTCTTTGCTATCCCATGGACTATAACCTGCCAGGCTCCTCTGTCCATGGGATTTTCCAGGCAAGAATAATGAAGTGGGTTGCCATTTCCTCCTGCAGGGGATCTTCCCAATTCAGGGATTGAACCCAGGAACCCACATCTCCTGCATGGCAGGTAGATTGTTTACTGCTGAGTCAGTAAAAAGAAGCCTCATTTTTACACTTGAGTATCAGTTCAGTTCAGTTCAGTTCAGTCGCTCAGTTGTGCCCAATTCTTTGTGACACTATGAATCGCAGCATGCCAGGCCTCCCTGTCCATCACCAACTCCCAGAGTTCACTCAAACTCATGTGCATCAAGTTGGTGATGCCATTCTGCCATCTCATCCTCTGTTATCCCCTTCTCCTCCTGCCCCCAATCCCTCCCAGCATCAGAGTCTTTTCCAATGAGTCAACTCTTTGCATGAGGTGGCCAAAGTATTGGAGTTTCAGCTTTAGCATCAGTCCTTCCAATGAACACCCAGGACTAATCTCCTTTAGAATAGACTGGTTGGATCTCCTTGCAGTCCAAGGGACTCTCAAGAGTCTTCTCCAACACCACAGTTCCACAATTCAAAAACATAAATTCTTTGGCACTCAGCTTTCTTCACAGTCCAACTCTCACATCCATACATGACCAGGGGAAAAACCATAGCCTTGACTAGATGGACCTTTGTTGGCAAAGTAATGTCTCTGCTTTTCAATATGCTATCTAGGTTGGTCATAACTTTCCTTCCAAGGAGTAAGCGCCTTTTAATTTCATGGCTGCAACACTTGAGTATAATATAAGCAAATTTCTAAATCTTTTCATATTTATCAGGATAGCTTTATGACAACAGAGATAATGATAACATGGTGTTCTATTTTATATATGTATCATAATTTATTTCTACTGAATATCTAGGTTATTTTCAAATTTTACTATTATAAATATTTACTATACTATTCAATATAACAATAATCAAAGTTTATGCCCCAACCACTAATGCCGAAGAAGCTGAAGTTGAATAGTTCTATGAGGACTTACAAGACCTGCGAGAACTAACACCAAAAAGTGAGGTCGCTCAGTCGTGTCTGACTCTTTGCGACCCCATGGACTGTAGCCCACCAGGCTCCTCTGTCCATGGGATTCTCCAGGTAAAAAGGATGTCTTTTTCATCATAGGGGACTGGAATGCAAAAGTAGAAAGTCGAGAGATATCTGGAGTAACAGGCAGGTTTGGCCTTGGAGTACAAAATGAAGCAGGACAAAGGCTAACAGAATTTTGCCAAGAGAACGTACTGGTCATAGCAAACACCACAAGAGACGACTCTACATATGGACATCACCAGATCGTCAATACCGAAAGCAGATTGATTATATTCTCTGCAGCCGAAGATGAAGAAGCTCTATACAGTCAGCAAAAGCAAGACCGGGAGCTGACTGTGATTCAGATCATGAACTCCTTGTTTCCAAATTCAGACTTAAACTGAAGAAAATAGGGACAGGGAAGCCTGGCATGCTGCTGTCCATGGGGTCACAAGGAGTCGGACATGACTGAGCGACTGATCTGAACTATTATAAACATCACTGGAATGAACTTTCTCCTGCCTAAATCTTTGTCAGTATTAATAATTATATCCTTTGGACTAATCCCAGGAAGTAGAATTGTTGTAACAAAGACAATGATGTTTATACATATTGCTAAATTGACCTTCAGAAGTGTTGAACCAATTGTTACTACTGTTTCTAGAAAAAGTCACTGTTGTTCAATTGCTAAGTTGTGGCTGAGTCTTTGTGACTCTATGGACTGCAGCATGCCTGGCTTCCCTGTCTTTCACCCTCTCCCAGAGTTTGCTCAAACTCATGTCCGTTGAGTTGGTGATGCCATCCAACCATCTCATCCTATTTATCACTAAAAAATAGATAAAAGTGGTATTTCCTTGTCTTAATTTGCATTCATTGATTATTACTGAGGTTGATTTTCAAGTGTTTAAAATGATTTTCATAATGTATGTTGGTCATTTATATTATTCTCAATTGATTTTGTGTCCTTCACCCATTTTTCTATTGGAGTGTTCATCTTTTTATTGATCTGTAGGAACTCTTTATATATTATCATTGTCACATTATAAGCAATTCCTTAATTCTTTAAAATCTCTTTTGTTCTTCAGTTCAGTTCAGTTCAGTTCAGTCGCTCAGTCGTGTCCGACTCTTTGCGACCCCATGAATCACAGCACGCCAGGCCTCCCTGTCCATCACCAACTCCCGGAGTTCACTCAAACTCATGTCCATCGAGTCGGTGATGCCATCCAGCTTTTGTTCTTAGTTAACTTAATTTTAGTTTATTTTAATAGGAAGAGTGACTATGTACTTCTAGGCCTTCCTCCTTCAGTTTTTCATGTTGTTGACAGAAAGTTGAGTGTCTGGTTTGCTAAGAAAGCAGCTTCAGTTGCTTGGTAGCAGCCCAAATTAGCAGAAAGCTTAGAATCTTCAGAGGTTCCCCCTGGTGATTTTATGGTATGCTCTTCTGAGTCACCAAATCATTTATCTTTATCTAGGGACAGTGTTTTCAGTGTACCAAATTCTTCCTTTGTTTATATTTTCAGATGAGGGCATGTTTCAGAGTTCAGATTATCCTTAGGAACTGACATGTTTCTTTTGGAATAAAGGCCAGGATAAATATAAATTTTTAAATATGGTGGTTTGGCTGACTCCATTCAGTATAGACTCTTGCCAGAAGTAAGAATAATTTACGTAAGCACCAGACAGGTGCTACTGGTTCTCTTCATGTTGAAACTGTGAGAAATATTAGTCAATCAGTTCCAACACTGTAATTCAAGCACCCAGTTTTCCACAGGTGCTTTGTTTTCAAAATTTTGACAGTCATAAACATTTTGCCAGTGTGTTTTACTAACTTCCCTACATTTCCCCTGGCATTTTAAAGCCATTTAAATTTTTTATTGCACTATAGTTGATTTACAATGTTGTGTTACTTTCTATGACATAGCAAAGTGAATGAACTACAGACAGACACATATCCACTCTTTTCTTAGATCCTTTTCCCATATAGGTCATTACAAGGTAGAATAGAGTTCCCTAAAGCATTTTTTTCTAAAGTATTTTTTGATGTGGACCATTTTCAAAGGCTTTATTGAATTTGTTACAACATTGTTTGAGTGTTTTGACCTAGAGGCATGTGGGATTTTAGCTCCCTGACCAGGGATTGAACCCACACCCCTTGCACTGAAAAGCAAAGTCTTAACCACTGGACTGCCAGGGAAATCCCTCCCTAAATCATTTTAAAGCAAACCTCTGACCCCATTTTATTTCACCCGTAAATATTTTAGTATAAATCTCTAGGCCTTCCCACGTGGCACAATGGTAAAGAATCTGCCTGCAAAACAAAAGACAGAGGAGACTGAGGTTTGATCCCTGGGTCAGGGAGATCCTCTGGAAGAGGAAATATCAACCCACTCCAACATTCTTGCCTGGAGAATCCCATGGACAGAGGAGTCCGTGGGGTCACAGAGTCAGGCTCGACTGTGCGGGCAGGCCACATGCATCTCTAACTGCTTGGAATCTTTTAAAACACCAGCTAATATTATAAAACTGAACACAAATAATAATTTTGTATCATCTATTTCTCAGTTACATTAAATTTCTTCTAATTTTGTCAGATGTTGCTTTACATTGATTTGTTTGACTCAGAATCCAGAAAAGGTCTACTCATTGGATGTGACTGTTATGTCTCTTAAGACTCTTTTATTATAAAGCAGCTCCCCTCCCTGCTTTCTTTCACACTATTGATTTGTGAGAAAAACTGGGTCATTTGTCTTTAAAAGGTCCAAGTTTTTGGATTTTGCTGTTTTCAAAGCTACGTCCTCTCTTCCTTGTAGTTAGCACTAGAGAGTTGATTAGATTGAAGTTCAATCAATATTCCTAGGCAAGACTGTTTCATAGGTGATGGGTGTACTTCCCATTGCATTATATTATGAGGTGCCTCAGGTCTGATTGTCCCATCTTTAATGATGTTTTGATTGATTAGTGAGTTCAGATGTTGTCAACATAGTCTCTCCATTATTAAGTTCCCCACCAACATTTCACCTAATAGTTTTGGCATTCATTGATGTATGTTGTCTAGATCCATCATTTCATTAAGAGTTGAAAAGTGCTGATTTTTAATCTTACTATTTCTTCTGCAGTTACTATCTGGAATCATTTTTAAAAGCATTTTTTATCAGCAATTTGGTTGTATAGAAATGCAATTCATATAGGAAAGGCAAGACATATGCTTCGTTCTTTCCTATGGTTTATTAACTTTTAGTAGTGAGTTAGTGGCCTTAGCAACTCCTAATAGAGTTCAATTAGGTTTTCTTTTCCAATATCATTATGAGCTCTTGGACTTTTCCATTTTTGATGTATTTCAATCCATTGTCATAATTATTCTTTTTGATGTTCAAATTGTCCCAAATTAGGCCAGACAGAGCCCCTCAGTTTGACTCTTGTATCCTTTAGACATGATTCTGTTAGTCTTTGCTGTTGTGTATAGATACATATACATATATGTGAAAGTGAAAGTGTTAGTTACTCAGTTGTGTCCAACTCTTTGTGACCCCAGGGACTGTAGCCTGCCAGGCTCCTCTGTCCATGGAATCCTTCAGGCATTTCCAGCATTGCAGGTGGATTCTTTACCATCTGAGCCAACAAGGAAACCTTACATATATAATATATATACATATATATATATATAATATACATATATTTTAATTTTATTGAAGTGTAGTTGATTTACTATGTCAAGTTCTATACAGCAAAATGACTCAGTTATACATACATACATACATATATATATATATATGTTCTTTTACATATTATTTTCCATTATGGTTTATCACAGGATATTGAGTATAATTTCCCAGGTTATACAGTAGGACCTTGCTGTTTATCCATTCTGTATATAGTAGTTTGCATCTGCTAAATCCCAAACTCCCAGTCTTTCCTTTCTTACTCCCCCTCCCCCTTTGGAATCACAAGTCTGTTCTCTATGTCTGTGAGTTTCATATATGTGTTCATTTGTGTTATATTTTAGATTACACTTATAAGTGATATCATTTATTACTTTTCTCTTTCTGACTTGCTTCAGAAAGTATGATAGATAATCTAGCTAGTATGATAATCTCTAGGTCCATCCATGTTGCTGCAAATGGCATTATTTCATCCTTCTTCTTATCTGTAATTTATTTATTTTTAATTAGCTTCCCTGGTGGCTCAGACAGTAAAGAATCTGCCTTCAATACTGTAGACTAGGTTGGATCTCTGGGTCAGGAACATCCCCTGGAGAAGGGAATGGCAACCCACTGCAGTATTCTTGCCTGGCGAATTCCATTGGCGGAGGTTTCTGGTGGGCTACAGTCCATGGGGTTGCAAAGAGTTGGACGAGATTGAGCAACCAACACTTTTACTTTCACTTTCAGAGAAGAATTGCTTTACAATATTGTGTTGATTTCTGCTGTACAACAACATGAATCAGCCATAAGTATACATATATCTCCTCCCTCTTGCATCTCCCTCCCACCCGTCTAGGTTGTCATGATTGAATAATATTCCATATATGTACCACATCTTTACTCATTCATCTGTTGATGGACATTTAGGTTGTTTCCATGTCTTGGTTACTGTGAATAGTTCTGCTATGAACACAGGAGTGCATACATCTTTTTGAATTATAGTTTTGTTTGGGTATATGCCCAGGAGTGGGACTGCTGGATAGCTTGTATATTTTTAGCACAATAGCCTAATTCCACCTAGCCAACACTCCCTAAAGCAAGAATTGAAGTTTCTCTACCTCACTGAGTCTGGACTCTTTAGAAGACACGTTAAGCTTCACTATCTTTAGAATTTAATTCTTCTCAGACTCAAATGTTACACTGGAAAACAAATTCAGGTACCAAACAGGCACTCAATCAATGTATATCATTATATTAAATTCTGTTCTGTAGAGCCACATATTTCACATGCTAATGTAAACAATGTGTGGACCCAGGATAATTTAGCTCATTTCCATGAACATCTCTAAGCCCACACATATTGTTGTATCTTTATAAAAGAGCTTAAACACACATCTATCAAGCTTAAAAATATCTTTGTACAATTGTTTCTGTCATTTGGTTTATTAGCATTCTCCTCACAGTGCTTTGCTTATCTAAATTCAAGATGAAAGGTTGATGCTGAGAGAAGCCTTTGGACAGATTCGTTACCTTAGCAACCTTGCCCCAGACTTCCTCGGCCTTGACCCAGCTACAAAGTCCTTCACTGGCTAACAAGATGCCCCAGACTTCCTCGGCCTTGACCCAGCTACAAAGTCCTTCACTGGCTAACAAGATGCTCTTAATGACAGCTGGCTAGAACTTAGGTCCAGTGATAAAAATGACTTCTAATCTGGATAGTAACCTTTGGAGGAATATTATCTTTATCAGATTTCCCAAAGAATCCAAATACTAAATGTAGTTCCATTAATAACTATATTCATAAGGCCATCATGCTTAAATACTTCTGGGAAGGCATTAGTGACAGGAAATTATTTCAGAATAATTGCTAACCTTGCTGCAGAAAGTAGAAGCTGGCTGCCCAGTGATTTTGTGTTGGTCACCATCATTAGAATGCCACTGTCCTGCAATAGTATAAAATCGTTTGTATAAAGGAAATATTGTCACTGCCCCATTAGTTCCAACATTCAGGAAATGCTGGGGACATCTGAATGCCTTTTGGAGGTTCAAATTACATATACAGATTTGTTAGGTGGTTTCAATACTGAAAGAAAAAATCAATTTTTACCTCAGCAAAGACCTTAGATTATCATAAGAGTGTTTATATAGCTGCTAATTGTAGAAATCTCTGTATGAATAAAATTACAATTAAGTAATTACTAACTTAATTTTCACCGCCTATTGAGTACTTTGAGTTTTAAATACATCATAACTCATAGATATTTCTCTGGCATGCACCGAGATGATTACAGAACTTGTTTACAGCTGATACCTCTTATGATTAGTCAGTGTCCATGCTGTGTCATTGACAAAAGTTTGAAAATGGAGTCTTTACACAATGAAACATTGGATTCAAGATTGAGCTTTATTTCTAAGACACTTATTTAGATGCTTTTGCCCTGATTCAACAAATCTTATTTTGTAACTGAACCAAAGATCCATCATTAAAAAAAAGAATCTAGAAGTGTAGGCAGACTTTCATAGTTCTAGTGCAAAAAAAGGAAATGTTTTTACATATCTTGAAGAGAAATTATAGATATTATAAGCTTCTTTTCAGTATATGTTAAGGAAACTATGTGCTTAGGAGAGTTTGGGTGGTTAAGATTTTTATCAGTGGTGCAAATTAGATCCTGTTATGTACTGTTCAAGTTAGATCCTGCTATGGACTGAATGTTTGTGTCCCCCAACATTCATGGGTAGAAATGCTAACCCCAATGTGATGGTATTAGGAGGTGGGGTCTTTGGAGGGTTGTTGGGTTTAGATGAGGTCATGAGGATGGAACCCCTGTGATAGGATTAGTGCCCTTATAGAAAAGGACAAGACACCAGAGCTTCGTCTCTCCATCAGGTGAATTTACAGTGAGAAGGGAGCCAGGAAGAGTGCCATATCCAAGAATTGAATTTGTGGGCACCTTGAACATGTATTTCCCAGCCTCTGGTACCGTGAGAAATAAATGTCTGTTGTTTAAGTCACCCAGTCTATGGTGTTTTCTTATAGCAACCCAAGCTGACTGAGATTCTGAAAATTTACATATCTTTAGGTCAGTACCTGTCTCCATCAGAAGTCATTCCACTGCATTACTTACTTCTGGTTAAGCACACATTTGTGAAGCCCTCGCATGTGCCACTGTGCTAAGAACTTGATTTCTGTAATGAGTCACAGGCCTTATCCTGGCAGAAAACCTAATCCAACAGAAAAGATGAGTACATAAGCATAGTAAAGATGAGTAATAACATAAAAGGTTTTATTAAGAGTTAAAACAAGAAAAAAATGGAAACTACATTCTTATTTTTTACAAAACTGTCAGAGGAAATATTGTATCTTATGTTGAACAGTATCCATGGAATAAAGGCAAAAAAAATTATTTCATTAAATTTTTGTTGGTATCTAGAAGAATTGGCACATGTAACTTTTCTTAAAAGATGTGAATCATGTAATTAACTCATATTTCTCATTTTTTTTTTGAGTGTTAGGAAGCCCAGAGATAAAAACTCAAAGCTCAGTCTTGGGATAGTGAAGAACTCCAGACTGTTTTTATCTTCACCAATTGCAAGATCCACATGTCACCTTTGGAACTGCCCTTTGTCTTCATCATTTTGGGGTACTGTAACAGAATACTTAGACTGGGAGGTTTAAACAACAGACATTTATTTCTTGTAGTTCTTCAGGCTATGTGAAAGTCAGAGATCAGGGTGCCAACAGGGTCCAGTTCTTGGTGAAGATCCTTTTCCTGGTTGATAGGTGGCTGCCTTTTTGATGTATCCTCACATGGCGGGGAAAGGAGAGAGAGAGAGAGAACGGCAGTCTTTTCCTCTTCTTTGTTGTCATTTAGTTGCTAAGTTGTGTCCAACATTTTTGTGACCCCATGGACTGTAGTCCACCAGGCTCCTTTGTCCATGGGATTTCCCAAGCAAGAACACTGGAATGGGTTACCATTTCCTACTCCAGGGGATCTTCTTGACCCAGGGGTAGAACCCGTGTCTCCTGCGAGACTCCTGCATTGCAGGCAGATTCTTTAGCACTGAGCCACTATCTCATTATCAGGGTTTTACCCTCATGACCTCATCCAGACCTAATCACCTCATAAAGTTTCCACCTTCTAATACTATCTGATATTATTTTGTTGGTGGTTACACTTTGTATATGTGAATTGGGTAGGGGGACATAAACATCCAGTCCATAATACACTTCCTTATCCAAAAAGAGGTTCAGAAACCCGTCTTTAAAACTCAGTGATTCTGCCCCTCTGGGAACCTTCCTGAGAAATTTCCCTAATTTCTTACCAAGATGCCTTCACCTTCTCTTCTTTCTACTAACCTGTCTGTATCTGCCCAGGAGATTTAAAGCATTCTCCCATATGCAGCAGGTACAACCCCTAGTCCAATGTTTAGGTGGGCAAGAAATAAGACCCTTATTTTTGTTTGTCTTAACTTATTGTGCCCAGTTCCTGTTCTTACAGGGTGGTACAAACTCAATATCAGTCAATATAATATCACTGCCTAGCCTCCAAGGGACTTCATACAACTCCAGGGTATTTAGAGAGTATTTGGTCTCTCATTTTATCTGTGCATAGAAGAATCCATGGAGAGGTCTGTTGTTCTGTGGGGACGTGGGTCTTCACCTTTGCTGCTGAGATATACCTGGTTCTTGTCCATTTAGCTCGTTCAGGCTGGTCACTTTGTTACCTAGGAACTTGTTTTGGCTAAACAGTTAATTGTACTTTTCCCAAGTTGTGTTAGATAAGTGAATCTCTGGAGGATGTCCACAGCCCATCTGCCTATATTTACTCTAAACCCCTTTTCTCCTTTTAGAAAGATAGGCAAGGAAGAAGGCTGCTAGAAACATCTCCTAATATCTAGTAACTTCCTTAAGCAAGCCTTTCTTCCTTCAGGGAGCTTTCCTTGTCTCTTCAACTCAAGCTTGTTTACTTGTGTTTCATTTTCCAACAAAACTCTGCAGCATATACCATTTATTTGCTGATCAATGTTCAGTGGTTTTCCCCTAATCTCATGCCAGGAAAAGTTATTTTCCTTTAAAAAGTTTCCTAATGTGGCTGTATAGCCCATTTAATGAATTAATAAATTACATGAATCATGATTTGAATGGTTATGTCCATTTTCAAATAGGGTCCTAATTCCAAAACTCTTTATAAGATTTGGAAATATTAATATAACTTTTGCAAGAATTAAAAAAATAAAAATTGTTTATGTCTACTCTTCTGGAGTTTTATTATAAATTTGTTTACTGGCACTGCTTAATCTTATTTGCTTTATTAGATCATTTGTTACTGCTCTGTGAGATTTCAATAAACTCTTTAATAAACATCAAAACTTGAGAGAGTTCATCATTTCCTGTTACCTCTCCACAAACACTTGTTAACCCCATCCTGCTATCACTTTTGTGCTAAACAGATCACCTAGACATTAGTTTATGATTTATTTATTTTTCTTTATGTAGACAATAGGCATTATGTGAAGAAACCAGTTATAATGCAATTCAACACAGTGCTGCTAATCAAATTACTCCTTCCAAAGACAGCAGCTGGGAATATTTACTATAGAAATATCTGTCTTTAGGATGATTTTTAAAATCAAATTGCTGTAAACATAACCAAGAATTATAAAGACTGTCTCTGTCAAGACACCTCTTGAGGGAGGAAAAGATAATTTTCCAGAAAAGAGAATTCTAGCTCTTTCTTAAGGCTAAATTATTCTTTAATTGTGTGAATGTTATATATTCTGGCCATAAACTATACCTGCCGAATGTGTCACTGGTCAGGTTAGGTATAATTTGGTCAGCCTTAAGCATTCATAATTTCAGTTTGGGAAGCTGTCCTAAGGCACCCCTGTTTATTGCAATAGTGCTTCCCTCATAGCTCAGTTGGTAAAGAATCGCCTGCAATGCAGGAGACCCTGGTTCAATCCCTGGGTCAGGAAGATCCCCTGGAAAAGGGATAGGCTACCCACTCCAGTATTCTGACCTGGAGAATTCCATGGACTGTATAGTCCATGGTGTTGCAAAGAGTTGGACGCAACTTTTACTTTCACGTTCCTTTGATTTAGAAAAAGACTGTGGCACTTGGAAACAAATACAGAAAAATGGACATCTTTGATTCCTTTTTTTTTCCTTCTACATTTTGTATCCAAATGATCACCAAGTCCTACTGATTTTACCTCCTAAAATATAGGTCCTGTTGCATCTTCTGTTGCCTTATTTAAACTGACTTTCATCTTTTACTGGGGTAACAGCAATGTAGCTTCCCAACTAGTCACCTTACTTGGAGTTTGTCCCTCTCAAAGCCTGTATATATTCTGTTCTAGGATGATGAATCTAGAACTCAACTCTGCCCATCTCATTCTCTTGCTTAGAACCTTTAAAGGCACCCCAAGCCTGAGTTCTGTAGTCTATACTACAAAGCTTTCAAAATTGTGTCCCAGCTGATCCTTCTTAGGACATATCCCTGAAGCAGACTTTGTGCCCTTGCAACAGTTCACCATCCACTCCAGGCTGTTTCTCAATTCCAGCTTTGTCTTGATGCATAAAAGCTATCAAGTTATGATGGATGGTTGGAACCTAAAATAGAGGAATGCTATTGGTCCACGACTCTAGGCTCAAGCAGCAGCATGGTGTGGACAGAGCATTGGGTTTGTGCTGTTCACTTATACCTGGCATCTGCATTTCTAATAGCCATATGGTCTTTTCACTTTGGGCAAGTATTCTGTCTTTTCATTGATTAAAATGAACATGCAGTTTAGCTTGTGTCTGGCACAAAGTAAAAATGTGGGAAATGTTAATTTCCTTTCTTTTCCTAAAATGCCATCAAATTCTTGAGTTTAAGAGGGCAGTCAATTTTGCTTACAAGTGCTGAAGATCAGTTACAGTTGGTTTCTTTTCTGGGGCTGCCTCACATGCCTGCAATTATGACAGAACATAGAAACAAACATCTTGAAACTGATTCCATAGAAGATGAACAATGAAATTTTCGTTATCTATGCATGATATTTTGATGGCTTTTCCTACTGGATTTCTCCTAGAAGTGAGGTAATGCTGACCTGGATGTGTACTTTTTGAAGGAGGGGAGTGAAAGGGAAAAAAACAGAATTGTGTGGTACCTCTTGCAGGAGGGTGACAAGCATGAATGAGAAAGTATGAAACGTATGCATGGCAGCATTCACATACCTGACCTACTTTACACATTTTGCCTGTGGCTGGCTTTTTCAGGTCGAGAGTCTGAAAGGATAATGAACTTTGTGTCAATGGTTAAAAACCAGAAAATAAAGGGTGTCTGGCCAATGTCCTTAATTTCGAGCCAGGCATCCTGATGAAAAAGTAAGAAGGAAGAGAAGCAGATGGAAGAATCAAGAGCAGATGCAAGTTATTTAAAAGTAATACAATAATTCAGCAGGAATGGAGTGGAAATTCAGCAACTTATTGGGTATGACATTTGGGTAAATTAAACTGAACAGAACTAGGAAACACCAGATAGGAAAAGCAAAATGAGGGTGAAAGCTAGCAGATAAGGAAAGGAAAAAGAGTAAATGAAAAAAAGAGTTTAAGGGAAAGGCAAAGTCATTCACATTTTCCATATATGTTTAACATCCAGATTTTCATTTTTTTAAACAAAAAATTAATCATACATATTTATAAGTAACCAGTCATGTAATGCCAAGTAAATAAAAATGGTCTGATTTACTGATTTTCTTCCTTGTTGCCTCTTTATGGCAAACTCACAGATATACATACACACACTTGCATACTCACACAAGACATATTTAGGAATACACACGTATATGCAGCCAGTCATAGCCACACATGCACAGACACATGCACCACATCCATCACTTCTAATGTTTTTGTGAGATGAAGTTTTCAGCTTTAGTTTCAGTTCAGTTCAGTCGCTCAGTCGTGTCTGACTCTTTGCGACCCCATGAATCACAGCACGCCAGGCCTCCCTGTCCATCACCAACTCCCGGAGTTCACTCAAACTCATGTCCATCGAGTCAGTGATGCCATCCAGCCATCTCATTCTCTGTTGTCCCCGTCTCCTCCTACCCCCAATCCCTCCTAGCATCAGACCCTTTTCCAGTGAGTCAACTCGTCGCATGAGGTGGCCAAAGTATTGGAGTTTCAGCTTTAGCATCAGTCCTTCCAATGAACACCCAGGATTGATCTCCTTTAGAATGGACTGGTTAGATCTCTGTGCAGTCCAAGGGACTCTCAAGAGTCTTCTCCAGCACCACAGTTCAAAAGCATCAATTTTTCGGCGATCAGCTTTCTTCACAGTCCAACTCTCACATCCATACATGACCACGGGAAAAACCATAGCCTTGACTAGATGGACCTTTGTTGGCAAAGTAATGTCTCTGCTTTTTAATATGCTATCTAGGCTGGTCATAACTTTCCTTCCAAGGAGTAAGCGTCTTTTAATTTCATGGCTACAATCAGCATCTGCAGTGATTTTGGAGCCCAAAGAAATAAAGTCTGACACTGTTTCCACTGTTTCCCCATCTATTTCCCATGAAGTGATAGGACCAGATGCCATGATCTTCATTTTCTGAATGTTGAGCTTCAAGCCAACCTTTTCACTCTCCTCTTTCACTTTCACCAAATAGGAAAAGGAGTACGTCAAGTGAAAGAGGAGAGTGAAAAGTTTAGTTCATTGCAAAGACAATAAAAACTTTATGAAATACACATATTCCCTTTTAGCAGAGATCTGCCTCTTATTTTAATTGCTCATTTTTGATCTGTAGATGCTCCAGGGGTTGTAGGGTAGTATGGGTAGAATTATAGATGGACTTAAGAGTTAGGCGATACTGGTGGGAAGCCAGACAGGTGAAAGGTAAATCAAGCCAGAATGAGCTCCAAGAAAAGAGGACACATAAACATAAATCCGAAACACAGGAATGTCTATTAAGTAGAGATAGAAACAACTATTTTTCAAAATTTCTAATATTGATTGTTGATCTTTCTGCACGAGAATCATGCTATAGCCATTCTTACTGATTTATTAAATTGATATCTTGCTTTTAGACATTAAGGAGCATAGCTTGCTTCGTCTAAATCAACATTAAGAAACTTCAAGCGGAATTCTGAATTTCACTTACTAGTGAGTTGGTTTCAAGACAGAGACTGAGTTCATTTGTCAACCTTGGCTTTGCAGGGTAATATTCTTGCTCATGCCTTCAAAGTAAATTTGACGCAGCCTATTGGACAGGGAAGCAAGTTTCTAAATAAAGGAAGCTGTTTTCTCTGCAATTCTATGTTCGGCAAGTCACATTTTTATTTAGATGCCTGTGTAAATGTCATTATTTTTCACCTTCAAAGATATTATACCCTGAAGGCTGAAAAAATAATCAGGTCTTCATCTAGTCTTTCTCTTTCCTTTTTGTTTCTCCCCGTCCTTTGCACCTGTCTGCCTTCACCATTGCAGCATAGCTATGATACTTTCCCTATTCATTTCCTCACTGTTGGGTCAGGCTTCAGTGTAGAAGCGTAGACAAAAATACAGAGATGACAATAAAAGCTCCCATGGAAATAAAACAAAAGGGGGAGAACATGAAAAGAACTTGAAAATAAAAGGATACAAAAGCACAGTGCATAAAGGATGCAGGACTTGAGAAGATGATGGAATTAAGAATAATGTGATAACGTCATTTTTAAAAAAGTGAAATGTTTTCAATAAAAGTCATAGGGAATTGGATTAAAAAGGAAAAACAAAACATGGAAAGGAGAATTCTTTTTGGAAAGTTTCATCACCTAAGAGAAGGATTTTCAGGCAAACCTATTACATTTGCCACAATTGTGTAACAAAATTTATTACTAAAGACAGTGAACCGTAAAAATAAACAATAAGGGAGAGAAAATATAGTTCCTCTTTTGCTTGATACAGTGTGAGTTTGGAACTGGCCACAAACTCAGCTTTAGAGCATGCTGTATTTGTAAAGGATGCCAACCACTTAGAGCTGTCTTTCCAGAGCAGCATAAAAAATCGACATGAATCTTGTTTTTATAACAGCTGTGTGGGCTATGGAAAGTGAACCCCATTCTGCACTGTTTGAACTTGGGCAGGTTTTGAATCTATAAATTAGAGATGATGACATTTTCTCTACATACCTGGAGTGAGCCACACTATGCATGTGATAGAATGTGTTAACTGTAAAGAACCAGACATATGCAAAGTAGTGCCATGTTACAATGCATGGATGTCCACTGGGAATTCCAATTTTAGGACACTGGATAGTAGAAATCATGGTTATGAAAATCTGATGGTATTTGGTTCTGAGTTGATAGTATCAGAACTGGAATGCTAAGATTTTCTTGGTCATTGGATTCCATTCTCACACCAAATTAAGGGAACACGTATATAGTTCAAAATCCAATGTATACAAAGGGTAATTAGTGAAATATTTATCCCACCCATATACAAACACTTAATATGTCCTTTAAGTATTATACATGTAGAATATTCAGCAAGTGTCATGTTAATAAGTGTTTAGAATTTCTTAAGTTTTTTCTACTATATGTAATATTGCATACGGCCCCTCTCATAACATTTGTGGAGCTCAGGGAATTAATTCAAATGGAGCCTCCACACAATGTGTCTAAATATTTAAAAGTTATAAATCACAAACTATTGACTAAAACATATTCTATCCTTATTACTTTGATGAATAACATGAAATAGATAAACATGAATAAGATTATATTTCTTATATAACTGAAACTTGGCAAAATATAAAAACTGGAGTTATTATTGCACATGTCACAGTATTTTGGTGATACACTGATATTTGGATTGATAATAAAAATAAAAAATATGATTCATTATCTATGTACTCTCTATAATTTGTTTTCTTCTTTCATTTTAGCAAAATTACTTGATTTTTAAAAAATTTTTATTTAATAAATGGTACAAAGCACAATGCCATAAACATTAACAGTTAAAATTTCACCAAATGAAAAAAATACTATAGAATACACAGTTGCAAAAAGCTGCATTAAGTTATTTTACAACTGCCTCAAGCTGCAAAAAGAAAAAAAGGTTTTTTTTTTCTCTTTTTACTTGATATTTTAATCAAGATTATCAATAATAATATTGGTATTGAACATGTAATTCAAAGAGTACAAAATTTAAATGTTTGCATAAAAGTATAAATAAATAATACAAAATATAAATTAATTAATACAAGTATAAAATATTTATTAAAATTAATTTTTATGTCTTTGAAAAGTTTTCTTTTAAAATAACCACTGAATGCAAAGGCAAAAGGAAAATTTGATGACCAAATGTCAAAAATAAAAACTTGAGTATAGATAAATTTATTGTATATTTATTTTTGAAATTAATTAATCTCATTTGATATTTTAATTATAAATGTAATTAATCAAATGATAATTTTGTGTTAGTATACTGCAAGGAGATCCAACCAGTCCATTCTAAAGGAGATCAATCCTGGATGTTCATTGGAAGGACTGATGCTGAAGCTGAAACTGCAATACTTTGGCCACCTCATGCGACGAGTTGACTCACTGGAAAAGACTCTGATGCTGGGAGCGATTGGGGGTGGGAGGAGACGGGGACAACAGAGAATGAGATGGCTGGATGGCATCACCGACACTGTGGACATGAGTTTGAGTGTACTCCGGGAGTTGGTGATGGACAGGGAGGCCTTGCGTGCTGTGATTCATGGGGTCGCGGAGAGTCGGACACGACTGAGCGACTGAACTGAACTGAACTGAACTGAAAATATTTTAATTTAAATTAAAACTCATTTAATATAAAAGTAAAGCTTTTCTGTTCTGGTATTCAAAGTCCATCCAGTGGCCAAGTTGTAAGGAATCTGTATTATGCCATGATTAGAAGAATTAACGTTCCTCAACCAATTACTATTAGCAACTTTTGTGGATATCATCACAATTCAAACATTAAAATAAACAAAACAAAGGACAGGAAGCAAGAAAATGTATGATTAGCTTCATTGTAAAAAAGAATGCAGGAATCTACCTAAATCATATCCCTTCTGATTATACAGTGGAAGTGACAAATAGAGTCAAAGGATTAGATCTGATAGAGTGCCTGAAGAACTGTGGAGGGAGATTTGTAACATTGTACAGGAGGCAGTAATCAAAATCATCCTCATGAAAAAGATGCAAAAAGGCAAAATGGTTGTCTGAGGAGGCCTTACAAATAGCTGAGAAGAGAAGCAAAAGGCAAAGGAGAAAAGAAAGATATATCCATCTGACTGCAGTGTACCAAAGAATAGCAAGAAGAGATAAGAAAGACTACAAATCTCTTCAAGGAAATGAGATATCAAGGTAACATTTCATGCAAAGATGGGCACAAAAATGGACAGAAATGGTATGGACCTAACAGACACAGAAGATATTCAGAAGAGGTAGCAAAAATACACAGAAGAATTATACAAAAAGATCTTAATGACCCAGATAACTACAATGGTGTGATCACTCACCTAGAGCCAGATATCCTCGAGTCCGAATTCAAGTGGTTCTTAGGTAACATCACTACTAACAAAGCTAGTGGAGGTGATGGAATACCAGCTGAGCTATTTCAAATCCTATATGATGATGCTGTGAAAGTGCTGCACTCAATATGCCAGCAAATTTGGAAAACTTGGCAGTGGCCACAGGACTGGAAAATGTCAGTATTCATTCCAATCCCATAAGAAGAGCAATACCAAGAATGTTTAAACTACCACACAATTGCACTCATTGCACATGCTAGCAAGGTTCTGCTCAAAATTCTCCAAGCTAGGCTTCAACAGTTTGGGAATGGAGAACTTCCAGATGTTCAAGCTGGATTTAGAAAAGGCAGAGGAACCAGAGATCAAACTGTTGGATCACAGAAAAAGCAAGAGTATTCTAGAAAAGCTTCTGCTTCTTGACTACCCTAAAGCCTTTGACTGTGTGGATCACAACAAACTGTGGAAAATTCTTAAAGAGATGGGAATACCAGACCACCTGACCTGCCTCCTGAGAAACCTGTATGCAGGTCAAGAAGCAACAGTTAGAACCGGACATGGAACAGTTGTCTGGTTCCAAATTGGGAAAGGAGTACATCAAGGATGTATATTGTCACCCTGCTTATTTAACTTCTATGCAGAGCACATCATGTGAAATGCCGGACTAGATGAAGTACAAGCTGGAATTAAGATTGCTGGGAGAAATATCAATAACCTCAGATATGCAGACAACACCACCCTTATGGCAGTAAGAGGATCTAAAGAGCCTCTTGATGAAGGTGAAAGAGGAGAGTGAAAAAGCTGGTAAAAACTCAACATTCAAGAAATGAAGATCATGGCATCTGATCCCATCACTTTATGTCAAATAGATGGGGAAACCATGGAAACAGTGACTGGTTTTATTTTCTTGGCTCCAAAATCACTGCAGATGGTGACTGAAGCCATGGAATAAAAGTTATGAGAAATCTAGAGAATGAATTAAGGCGCAGAGACATTACTTTGCTGACCAAGGTCCATATAGTCAAGGCTATGGTTTTTCCAGTAGTCATGTATAGATGTGAGATTTGGACCATAAAGAAGGCTGAATGATGAAGAATTGATGCTTTTGAACTGTGGTGTTGGAGAAGACTCTTGAGAGTCCCTTGGACTGCAGGAAGATCAAACCAATCAATCCTAAAGGAAATCAACCCTGAGTGTTCATTGGAAGGACAGATGCTGAAGCTGAAGCTCCAATACTTTGGCCACCTGACGTGAAGAGCTGACTCGTTAGAAAAACCCTGATGCTGGGAAAGACTGAAGAGAGGAGAAGGGGACGACAGAGGATGAGATGGTCGAATGGCATCACTGACTCGATGGACATGAGTTTGAGCAAGCTCTGGGAGATTGTGAAGGACAGGGAAGCCTGGCATCCTGCAGTCAATGGGGTCTCGAAGAGTTGCACACAGCAACTGCATTCTTGCCATCTGAGAGGAACATTTAAGTTATTAGTCTTTGCCCTTAGGAAATGCTTCTGTAGCCTATACCTTTCCTACTCCCCAAGGCAGCGGTCATTTCTGATGCTAGCAATGGCACAGCCCACAAATTTCTAGCATATTTGGATAGAGTCACCTTTCATTTGAAGACATAGGGCAAAAAATGTGGAGCTTTTCCTTGGGAATTGAATGGCATTAAGAATGTGAACAGATGTTTAGAGGTACAATTTGCATTATCCTGGGCTGAGTGCCAGATGCTGTGTGACAAACATGTTCCCGTACTCTTTAATAAATCCATTGTGTGGGTGTGATAAATAGAACCTTCTCAAACCATCAAAAGGGGCCTTTTTTGCCCATGTTAAATATCTCATACTGAAGGGACTGTCTCTGAATGTATTTTATTTATAGAGTCTGCAGGACAAATTCCTTGGAAATCAATTTTATCAAAGGGTATAGTAGGCATTTTAATTGTTGACACAGTAGGCATTTTAATTGTTGACAGATATTGCCAAATTGCTCTTCTCAGGGATTGTGCAATTTGCAATCTCATCAGAAATGTAAAAAATGGCTATTTCCCCACATCCTCATTATCAGAGTGTTTTAGCAAGCTTTAGTGATCTTTGCCAATGTTAGGTGAAAAATAATACCTAGGTGTAGTTTGAATTTGCATTTCGCTTATTATGGGTCAGGTGAACAGCTCTTCATATATTTACATTGCTATTCATATTTTCTATCTAGTAAAAGCTCTTCATACTCATTGTCCATATTTCTACTGGGTTATTCATCTTTTGCTTGTTGATTTGTAGATGCTTTTCATATATTAGAAAAATTATCCTTTTGTTTTGTTGTGAATTGCAAAGTTTTCCCCATGATTTTTCTTTTCTTTGTGCTTTGTTTTTCTGCTACTACATACCGGGATTTAAGACATTCTTATGTAGTCAAGTTTATTAATAATTTATTTGTGACTGCTGGGATTTAAAAAAATAATACTTTAAAGGCCTTTCCCATTTGAAAATAAAAAAATAAATACTCCTCATATCTTCTTTAATTTTTTTAAGGTTTTATTTTCACCTTTAAATCTTTGATCTATTTGGGATTTATTTTTGTGGATATTGTGAGGCAAGTAGTCAATATTTTTCTCTGATGGATAGTCTGGTGGTCCAATAATATAACAATATTTTATCTTTAAAGTAAGATTTGAACTATCCAATTTGAAATATTATCTTCAATGTATTTAAATTTAAATATATATTAGAGTCTTTTTAAGGGGCTTCCAGACCGTTTTACGGAGAAGGCAATGACACCCCACTCCAGTACTTTTGCCACTTCGCTTTCATTTCACTTTCATGCATTGGAGAAGGAAATGGCAACCCACTCTAGTGTTCTTGCCTGGAGAATCCCAGGGACAGGGGAGCCTGGTGGGCTGCTGTCTATGGGATCACACAGAGTCGGACATGACTGAAGCGACTTAGCAGCAGCAGCAGCAGACTGTTTTATCTATTTGCATATTCATATTATGTCTTGTATCATATTATTTAATTATTGTAACTTTATTCTACATTTTAATATTTTGTGGGGCTAATCTCACATTGGGCTTCCCTGGTGACTCAGTGGTAAAGAATATGCCTGCCAACGCAGGAGACATGGGTTCAGTCCTTTGGTTGGGAAGATCCCCTGGAGAAGGAAATGGCAGCTCACTCTGGGTTCTTGCTTGGGAGATTCCATGGACAGAGGAGCCTGGTGGGCTATAGTCCACAGGATCACAAAGAGCTGGGCACGATTGAGTGACTAAATAACAACAATGACAATCTCACATTACAAATTTTTTCCAACAAACTTTTGTACTATTCTTTTTTTTTTCCTTTTATGGACTAGAATAAAGTATTTTAGTTCTAAAAGTAATCCCCTTGGTAGACTTTCAGTTCAGTTCAGTTCAGTCGCTCAGTTGTGCCCGACTCTTTGCGACCCCATGAATCACAGCACGCCAGGCCTCCCTGTCCATCACCAACTCCTGGAGTTCACTCAAACTCATGTCCATCGAGTCGGTGATGCCATCCAGCCATCTCATTCTCTGTCGTCACCGTCTCCTCCCATCCCTGTGCAAATTGTTAAACTAATGAAAACTTACAGCTTTAAAATGATAAAACTTTCTGCAAAAATGTGAAATGTCTATTAGCTTAAATAATTTTTTGTGCAACTTTATTCAGTTGCTCAACTGTGTCCAACTCTTTGCGACCCCATGGACTGCAGCATGCCAGACCTCCCTGTCCATCACCAACTCCCAGAGTTCACTCAAACTCATGTCCACAGATTCTGTGATGCCATCCAGCCATCTCATCCTCTGTCATCCCCTTCTCCATGCTCCTTCAATCTTTTCCAGCATCTGGGTCTTTTCCAGTGAGTCAGCTCTTTGCATCATGTGGCCCAAGTATTGGAGTTTCAGCTTCAACATCAGTCCTTCCAATGAATATTCAGGACTCATTTCCTTTAGGATGGACTAGTTGGATCTCCTTGCAGTACAAGGGACTCTCAAGAGTCTTCTCCAACACCACAGTTCAAAAGCATCAATTCTTTGGCACTCAGCTTTCTTTATAGTCCAACTCTCACATCCATACATGACTGCTGGAAAAATCATAGCCTTGACTAGATGAACCTTTGTTGGGAAAGTAATGTCTCTGCTTTTTAATATGCTGTCAAGTTTGGTCATAACTGTTCTTCCAAGGAGTAAGCGTGTTTTAATTTCATGGCTGCAGTCACCATCTGCAGTGCTTTTGGAACCCAGAAAAACAAAGTTTGTCATTGTTTCTCCATCTATTTGCCATGAAGTGAAGGGACCGAATGCCATGATCTTAGTTTTCTGAAGGCTGAGCTTTAAGCCAACCTTTTCACTTTTACTTTCATCAAGAGGATCTTTAGTTCTTCTTCACTTTCTGCCATAAGAGTGGTGTCATCTGCATATCTGAGGTTATTGATATTTCTTCCAGCAATCTTGATTCCAACTTGTGCTCCATCCATCCCAGCGTTTCTCATGATGTACTCTGCATATAAGTTAAATAAGCAGGGTGACAATATACAGCCTTGATGTACTCCTTTTCCTATTTGGAACCAGTCTGTTGTTCCTTGTTCAGTTCTGACTGTTGCTTCCTAACCTGCATACAGATTTCTCAGGAGGCAGGTCAGGTGGTCTGGTATTCCCATCTCTTAAAGAATTTCCCACAGTTTATTTTGATCCACACAGTCAAAGGCTTTGGCATAGTCATTAAGCAGAAATAGATGTTTTTCTGGAACTCTCTTGCTTTTTCAATGATCCAGTGAATGTTGGCCATTTGATCTCTGGTTCCTCTGCCTTTTCTAAAACCAGCTTGAACATCTGGAAGTTCATGGTTCACGTATTGCTGAAGCCTGCTTTGGAGAATTTTGAGCATTACTTTACTAGCATGTGAGATAAGTGCAATTGTGTTGTAGTTTGAGCATTCTTTTTCATTGCCTTTCTTTGGGATTGGAATGAAAACTGACCTTTTCCAGTCCTGTGGCCACTGCTGAGTTTTCCAAATTTGCTGACATATTGAGTGCAGCACTTTCACAGCATCACCTTTTAGAATTTGAAATAGCTCAACTGGAATTCCATCACATTCACTAGCTTTGTTCGTAGTGATGCTTCCTAAGGCCCACTTGACTTTGCATTCCAGAATGTCTGGATCTAGGTGAGTGATCACACCATCGTGATTATCTGTGTCATGAAGATCTTTGTTTATAATTCTTCTGTGTATTCTTGCCACCTCTTCTTAATATCTTCTGCTTCTGTTGGGTCCATACCATTTCTGTCCTTTATTGAGCCTGTCTTTGCATGAAATGTTCCCTTGGTATCTCTAATTTTCTTGAAGAGATCTCTAGTCTTTCCCATTCTATTGTTTTCCTCTATTTCTTTGCACTGATATTAAAGCATTTTAAAATTGTTTTGTATAGCTTCTGCAGTTTTCTTGTTAAATTTATTTACATGTATTTTACATTTTTTGGTACTCATGTATATTAAGGTCTTTTATTTCTTCTAATTGTTACATGTATACATGAAGATTATTTCTTTCCGCATATTGCTTTTGTTGATCTAATACATTATTTCATTCTTTTTGTTACCAATAATAAGAAATTAGTTTCTCAGTTGATTTTATTGAGTTTTTAGGCTATCATCCCTTTTAAAAATTATGAGTCCTAAGACTTTTACTTTCTCCTTATATGATTTTTCTCTCTTTTTTCAGGTGCCAATTTTGATTACCTACCTAGATGCTCCAGGGTAATATGAAGAATTAGTGACACAAGTGAACTTGTTCCAGACTTTAATGGGAATATTCTAGTATTTCCCCATTAGTTGTGATAACTTTTAGGTTGATGCATATATTTATATATTTGCCATTGCAGAAGCGTGGCTGAGAGGAGCTACCCCACATCCAAGGTAAGGTACAGTGGCTGCGCTTTCCTGGAGCAGCTGTGAAGAGATAGTCCACGACCAAGGTAAGAGAAACCCAAATAAGACGGTAGGTATTGCGAGGGGGCATCAGAGGGCAGACGCACTGAAATCATAATCATAGAAAACTAGTTGTTCTGATCACATGGACCACAGCCTTGTCTAACTCAATGAAACTAAGCCATGCCGTGTGGGGCCACCCAAGATGGCCGGGTCATGGTGGAGAGGTCTGACAGAATGTGGTCCACTGGAGAAGGGAATGGCAAACCACTTTAGTATACTTACCTTGAGAACCCCATGAACAGTATCAAAAGGCAAAATTATAGGATACTGAATAAAGAATTCCCCAGGGTGGTAGGTGCCCAGTATGCTACTGGAGGTCAGTGGAGAAATAACTCCAGAAAGAATGAAGGGATGGGGCCAAAGCAAAACAAATACCCAGTTGTGGATGTGACTGGTGATAGAAGCAAGGTCTGATGCTGTAAAGAGCAATATTGCATAGGAACCTGGAACGTTAGGTCCATGAATCAGGGCAAATTGGAAGTGGTCAAACAGGAGATGACAAGAGTGAAGGTAGACATTCTAGAAATCAGCGAACTAAAATGGACTGGAATGGGTGAATTTAACTCGGATGACCATTATATCTACTACTGTGGGCAAGAATCCCTTAGAAGAAATGGAGTAGCCATCATGGTCAACAAAAGACCGAAATGCAGTACTTGGATGCAATCTTAAAAACTACAGAATGATCTCTGTTCATTTCCAAGGCAAACCACTCAATATTACAGTAATCCAAGCTTATGCCCCAACCAATAATGCTGAAGAAGCTGAAGTTGAACGGTTCTATGAAGACTTACAAGACCTTTTAGAACTAACACCCAAAAAAGATGTCCTTTTCATTATAGGGGACTGGAATGCAAAAGTAGGAAGTCAAGAAACACCTGGAGTAACAGGCAAATTTGGCCTTGGAGCACGAAATGAAGCAGGGCAAAGGCTAATAGAGTTTTGCCAAGAGAACGCACTGGTCATAGCAAACACCCTCTTCCAACAACACAAGAGAAGACTCTACACATGGACATCACCAGATGGTCAACACTGAAATCAGATTGATTATATTCTTTGCAGCCAAAGATGGAGAAGCTCTATACAGTCAGCAAAAACAAGACCAGGAGCTGACTGTGGCTCAGACCATGAACTCCTTATTGCCAAATTCAAACTTAAATTGAAGAAAGTAGGGAAAACCACTAGACCATTCAGATATGACTTTTATCAAATCCCTTATGATTATACAGTGAAAGTTAGAAATAGATTTAAGGGACTAGATCTGATAGATAGAGTGCCTGATGAACTATGGACGGAGGTTCATGACATTGTACAGGAGACAGGGACCAAGACCATCCCCATGGAAAAGAAATGCAAAAAAGCAAAATGGCTGTCTGAGGAGGCCTTACAAATAGCTGTGAAAAGAAGAGAAGTGAAAAGCAAAGGAGAAAAGGAAAGATATAAGCATCTGAATGCAGAGTTCCAAAGAATAGCAAGGAGAGATAAGAAAGCCTTCCTCAGTGATCAGTGCAAAGAAATAGAGGAAAACAACAGAATAGGAAAAACAAGAGATCTCTTCAAGAAAATTAGAGATACTAAGGGAACATTTCATGCAAAGATGGGCTCGATAAAGGACAGAAATGGTATGGACCTAATAGAAGCAGAAGATATTAAGAAGAGGTGGCAAGAATACACAGAACAGTACAAAAAAGATCTTCATGATCAAGATAATCACGATGGTCTGATCACTCACCTGGAACCAGACATCTTGGAATGTGAAGTCAAGTGGGCCTTAAAAAGCATCACTACGAACAAAGCTAGTGGAGGTGATGGAATTCCAATTGAGCTATTTCAAATCCTGAAAGATGATGCTGTGAAAGTGCTGCACTCAATATGTCAGCAAATTTGGATAACTCAGCAGTGGCCACAGGACTGGAAAAGGTCAGTCTTCATTCCAATCCCAAAGAAAGGCAATGCCAAAGAATGCTCAAACTACCGCACAATTGCACTCATCTCACACGCTAGTAAAGTCATGCTCAAAATTCTCCAAGCCAGGCTTAAGCAATATGTGAACTGTGAACTTCCAGATATTCAAGCAGGTTTTAGAAAAGGCAGAGGCACCAGAGATCAAATTGCCAACATCCGCTGGATCATGGAGAAAGCAAGAGAGTTCCAGAAAAACATCTATTTCTGCTTCATTGACTATGCCAAAGGTTTTGACTGTGTGGATCACAATAAACTGTGGACAATTCTGAAAGAGATGGGAATACCAGACCACCTGACCTGCCTCTTGAGAAACCTGTATGCAGGTCAGGAAGCAACAGGTAGAACTGGACATGGAACAACAGACTGGTTCCAAGGAAAAGGAGTACATCAAGGTTGAATCTTGTCACCCTGCTTATTTGACTTATATGCAGAGTACATCATGAGGAATGCAGGGCTGGAAGAAGCACAAGCTGGAATCAAGATTGCCGGGAGAAATATCAGTAACCCCAGATATGCAGTTGACACCACCCTTATGGCAGAAAGTGAAGAGGAACTAAGAAGACTCTTGATGAAAGTGAAAGAGAGTGAAAAGGTTGGCTCGAAGTTCAACATTCAGAAAACAAAGATCATGGCATCTGGTCCCATCACTTCATGGGAAATAGATGGAGAAACAGTGGAAACAGTGTCAGACTTTATTTTTGGGCTCCAAAATCCCTGCAGATGGTGATGCAGCCATGAAATTAAAAGACGCTTACTCCTTGGAAGGAAAGTTATGACCAACCTAGATAGTATATTAAAAAGCAGAGACATTACTTTGCCGACAAAGGTCCGTCTAGTCAAGGCAATGGTTTTTCCCGTGGTCATGTATGGATGTGAGAGTTGGACTGTGAAGAAAGCTGATCGCCGAAGAATCGATGCTTTTGAACTGTGGTGCTGGAGAAGACTCTTGAGAGTCCCTTGGACTGCAAAGAGATCCAACCAGTCCATTCTAAAGGAGATCAATCCTGGGTGTTCACTGGAAGGACTGATGCTAAAGCTGAAACTCCAATACTTTGGCCACCTCATGCGACGAGTTGACTCACTGGAAAAAACTCTGATGCTGGGAAATGTTGGGGGTTGGAGGAGAAGGTGATGACCGAGAATGAGATGGCTGGATGGCATCACCGACTCTGTGGACATGAGTTTGAGTGAATTCTGGGAGTTGGTGATGGACCGGGAGGCCTGGCGTGCTGTGATTCATGGGGTCGCGGAGAGTCGGACACGACTGAGCGACTGAACTGAGCTGAACTGAATGTTCATCACAGCTCTGTGATTTGAACAGTCATAGATAAATGAATGTTAACCCAGAGAAAGAGTCAATAATTCTTTTTTAGGTCACAGAGCTAGTAGGCTACAAACTAGGAATTCAATGTAAGTCTATCTGATTCAAAATTATTTTTTCCACCAGATAATGTTGATGAAACAGCAGATCATTTTTACAATTATTTTGTAAGTCTTCCTTCCCATAGGAGATTCCAAGACACCTCAGGGTCTGGTTGTGTGTTATTTCTCTCGAATCCTCTATACCTTCTTGTACATGGGAGAAAGGAAACAAAAGCTAATCAGATTGGTAGAGATGAAGAGAATAAGTATCTCAAATTTGATCCCAATAAAATTTCAAAATGAATTATAGAGTTTTACTCAGGCTTTTAATCTCTATTTATATTTCATTAATCCAGACATTTATAAGTTCTTGGCAGAAGAGTTTTTAGAAGTATTTCTGGAGCCATGGGATATGGGGTTTGCTTTCATGGTTATCTGATTATGGAGGCTGCTGGTGGATGTTTTCTGGGGCCAGGTCAGTGACAGAATTTCCAGTGTTAATTGGCTGCAGTTTATCTGGATGCTGGAAAACTGTGGGGTGCGGCTTACTCCTCACCTCCTGGGTGTCTGATTGCTTTCTGGGCAAGCCAGATCTTCATCAGAGCTTTAGCTAGAAGTGATAGCTTCCTCTTTTCAAACCCTGTAGAACTCTCTCTGTACTCCTCTTTTGTCATCTCTTACTTCCCACCTGGCATTACAGTGATTTATGTACATAGCTAAAATCCTTTATTACTCAGTGAGCATCTTAAGATCAGAGGCTATATTGCATTAATTCCCCACTGTGCTCACATGGTGCTTGGCACATAGTAGGAGCTCAGTAGATTAAAAAAGTGATTAAAGTGGGTTCTAAATTCAGCAAATATTGCTCCCTCTATATGACTAGCGCCATTTCAGCATTTTTGCTTCTGCCCACTATTCATGTGGGTGGTATGAGCTGAAATTGCTGAAAAGGGATGTAATTTCCCTTGTTAATATAATTACTACCATATATTATCACAGCACTAAAGTCATAACATTCTCATTTTCGGTGGCCTATACATATCACCAGAATTTTCTTTGGAGGAGAAATTTATCATGTTTGTTTTCAGTCTCAGAGTGAAATGTTGCCAAATCTGGTGACTATGTGCTCAGTCTTCTTTGAGTGACAAGTGTGTGAGTAATGGGTAGGGGTACTATTTTGCCTCTTATGAAAAAAAGTGAGGCTCTTAACCAGATAATTTATTAACTGCTTAGATTCCTAATTCAGAGCAGGGTGGGTAGTCAGCATACTTTTCTCTATGGATTTTTATAATTTGGGAGAAAAATGAATGAGGAACTTAAAATCTGGAGAGTCAGTAGGGGAGGGAATATTTGAATCCTGCAGTATAAAGACTGCAGGCCCACCTGGGGCAGGTGAATGGCCTTATCAGCTGCACTCAGGGTGGACAAGAACAGAATTTTGAATTGTGCGTGATCAGCCTGCAAAAGTCATCAACAAAGTCTAATATATGTTTATTTTTGCTTTTGGGGAAAGAGATCCTGGTTCTAGGAGTCTTGTCTCAGCCTAGGACTTAAAGGGACTTTACTGGAAGCAAGATAGATCTGGTCTTTGTCAGGCTTGTGGGGTGGACAGAAGTAGGACACCTGTCCTGCCTGCTAGGGCTGATGCTAGAAGGCCATTGTGGTGGGGAGGTCATGGCACCTGAGGACTGCTTCAACCTTTAACCAAGGCTCGCTGAAGATAGCACCAAGGTCAGGGTCATGTTTCAGTAGTCATCAGGGCCTCATGTCAGGGAGTCCAGGAGGGTGGTCACTGGGGCAGAGTCAAGCTCAGGATCCAGGGCCCAAGTATGGCTAAGATTTTTTACAGATAAGCCAAGAGATGGCTCCTATAGAGAGGGAGAGTCTACAATGCAGGAGCTGAAGAACAGATTCTGAACTGGGATACTTGCCACTTTGACACTAGAACTTTCAATTTCTAGTTAACTTTTAAACTTCTTGCTCAGTAACATCCATTTCCTTGTTGCTTCAACTCCAAAATGTCATTAGCCCTTTCTAGCGGTTTTTGTTTGCGGTGGCGTCTTAAATTTATTTTTGGCTGTGCTGGATCTTCGTTGCTGTACTCAGGCTCTCTCTGGCTGTGGAGAGCGGGGGCTATTCTTTGTTGCGGTGTGGGCTTCTCATTGCAGTAGCTTCTCTAGGCACATGGGCTTCAGTAGTTGCGGCATGCGGGCTTAGTTGCCCCATGGTGTGTGGGTCTTCCCAGGTGGAGCTAGTGGCAAAGAACCTGCCTGCCAGTGTAGGAGACATAAGAGACGTGGGTTCTGTCCCTGGGTTGGGAAGATCTCCTCGAGGAGGGAATGGCAACCAACTCCAATATTCTTGCCTGGAGAATTCCATGGACTGAGGAGCCTGGAGGGTTACAGCCCATAGGGTTGCAGAGTCAGACACAATTGAAGTAAGTGACTTGGCAGGATACTCACGTGTGGGATCTTAGTTCCCTGACCAGGGATCGAACCCGCTTGCCCTGCATTGGCAGGTGTATTCTTAACCACCTGACCACCAAAGAGGTCCTTGCTGTGGCTTTTAACCCTACTGTATATTAGTCACTTGGATAACTCTAAAACACATGTCCAGGCCCTGCCCTTGGACATGTATTTATATATACACACACATATAAGTATACATATGTATGCAGATGTGCACACATATGGAAATCTAAATTAACACGCATATGTATGCATGTGTGTGTTTATACCCTGGAGATTTGAGTGCACAGTCAGGCTGACAACACAGACAACTCCGTGGCAGCAGAGGCAGGGAGTGGAGGCTTGAGCAACCCCTAGAGGCCAGCAGGAACATTCCCAGAACAAAGAAGCACAGGCAGGAAGTTTGTGCCTTATAGCTGCTATTTACAAAATATTCTGGCCAAACACTTTCTTTGTGAACTCCTCGGGTTCTCACTTGATCTCACATGAGATTTTCTTAACTCTCTTTTACAGATAAGAACACTAAGGTTCATGGTTCCTCAGAGGAACTGGACCTTGAATCTAGGTTAGAATGCAACCGTTGCTTCATAGGTCTGTCTAATAGAGCTGTTGTAGTAATTTCAGCCTAAGTTATGAGGCCCTGTAGTAATGAGATTAAGAATTTGGGGTCTGGAGTTGGACTTAAATTAAAATCCTGGCTTTGCTATATAAAGCTAGGTGATTTTAACAAGTTACTTAACTTCTCTGACACTCCGTTTTCTTACCTGTAGAATAGGAGTAGCATGGTTGTGAGGCTTAAATGAGATAATTCTTGTAAAGCTCTTAGGATACTAGCTGGCACAGATTAAGCATCCAGGGAGCATGGCCTGTTATTGGAACTGGCTCAGAATAGAAAATGCAGGGTGTTGAGCCCAGAAACCCAGTGATAAGGAATGGGAAAAGGCATTTCAGTGGAGGGGTGCAGTCTTGTATGAATATTCTGTGCCAGCCTCAAGTGGTTAAGGAATGGGAAAAATGAGGACATTGCAAATAAAACAAATTGATGATGCTCTCAGGGTCTTCCTTTCTCTGTGTCTTTATACTGAAACCCTCCCCCATCGCTCCACTGTCTTCTGCCCAGCGTGCCCTCTGCTAGCTGGGATCCAATGCTCAGGCCCAGTCGCAGGTCACAATGGCTTAAGAAGGTACCCATCCCACGGTACTCACTTAACCTTTATTAAGAAACTCAATTAACCTTCAAGATCTGAAGGCATTAATCTTCAGTGGTGAAATATAAGGCCCTGTGAGGGGTAATGAGGCAGGGGCTGTTCCTTTGCCACCCAAGGTGGATTGCTGCCGCACCTGCTTGAGGCACCATCACCCACTAGATGGCTACCCCAACGGCCAAAGCGGACCACCTCCACTGTACTTCTGTATCCCCCATAGTCTTGTCTATGGCCCCTGGGGACACAGTAAATTCTCAAAACCCTTTTGTTGAGCAGAATTTGAAGAACATATTTAGTTGTCGTCTTAATGTTCCTTCTGTCTAGGTATGTATGAATGCTTAATAAACTTTGTTGGAAGATTTTGAAAAATGTTACTACAGTAACTGATGATTTTATACACAGTACAATTTATAATTTATATTAAAATTTAAACATTTAAAAATTTAAATCTAATTTATAAAATTGAAATACATTTAATTTTTTCCATAAGTTCATTTGTTCATTCAGCAAACATATATTAAGTGTCTACTCTGTGGCCTGTTGCTAGAGAACATTTTGGGTTGAGGAAATTCTTTCAAGAACCCCTGAGCTATTATGACCCATCTCTTCTTCAGGCAACTTTTCGGTCAAGGAAATGCCTGATCATTTGAATCGTGAGCCCACATTCTTTAGCTTTTGACTCTTTCTCACTCATACTTAAGTGCTTTTTGAATGGGTGTTTAAATTCTATGTATTCCCAGGACTTCGCTGATGGTCCAGTGTTTAAGAATTTTCCTTGCAGTGCCGGGGATGTGGGTTTGATCCCTGGTCAGGGAAATAAGATCTCATATGCTGCAGGGTAATGAAACCTACTTGCTGCAGCTACTGAGCCTTAGTACTCAGGAGGGTGCATGCCACCTTTAGAAAGTCTGCATGCCATAATTAGATAGTCCCTGTGAGACCCCACATGATGCATCAAAGATCCTGCATGCCACAATGAAGACCTCATGTGGCCAAATAAAGAAGTATGTAAATAGTTTATGTATTCTAAAAAGGCAGTCAATTAAAAAAAATAGAATAACCCTTCACCTCTCAGTTAGTGGTCAAGACTGATAGAGATTTCACCAAAAGACTTTGGCGTTCATCTGTCACTTTTATTACTTGGAACTTAGTCTTGTTCCAACTCTGTTGATGACTTTGAAGCTCCCATGTTGAGATTAACAGCAGTTACTTCTTTGGCTTCCAAGAGAGATTGTTTGCAGAAAATCCCTGCCCATTTTAGTGTGTGTTGAGGCCAGTACCAAATTTAGAATTAAGGCAAAAACATTTAGTCATAGAATCCTCAATGATAGCAGACTTGGGAACAGTAATTTTGCATTTCTGACTGTTGTCACATGTGGAGTTTTCACTATTGAGTTGCATCCTCATTTTGGTTTATTGTTTCAATTTTGTATCTCAGATGAGTTTGACAGTTTTTGAGAAGGCAGAGACTCTGGGGACTGACTGTGTAAATGTTGAAATATGAAAGGGGGAAGGAACAATTTCATGATAACGAGAGCAGAATGAGAGTAGTGGAGCCAACTCAGGAGCGTGTGGAGGACGAGTCAGGAAGGCAGAAGAGAGAACACAAGGGAAAATGTCCAGCATAAATATAGAGGCCTCTTCTCCTGGGGTCCCGGGAGCCATGTATGAACCTCCCTGATGGCCTTTCTCTAGCAACACTATTCATTCAACATTTATCTATGGTGGTTGGGCTCTAGTTGTTCTATCCACACTACCCTGAGAAGTAGATCCCATGGAAAGTAGCAACCCCTCTCTTAGCTGTTTTCCTAATTTTTCCTTTGGACTGCTTTGTGAAGTGAGGCAGCGGGGTAGCCTTTTTGTGCTAAGAATTAGTAGAGGGGATGGCAGAGGCACAGACTATGGAACTACCCAGACTTGGGTTTGAGTCCCTCACTAGCTGTGCCACTAACTAGCTGTGTGGCTTAGGTTAAGTTACTCTCTTATTCTTCAGTTCATAATCTGTAAAATGGAACAGTAATAATAATACACATCTTGTAGGGTTGTTGGTGAGGATTAGCATAGACTTATATGAAACACTTGCTCTGATGATTAAGTCTGTGTGGCACAGTGATAAAGAAGCCACCTGCCAATGCCAGATGTGGGTTCGACCCTTGGGTCAGGAAGATCCCCTGGAGGTAGAGATGGCAACCCACTCCAGTATTCTTGCTTGAGAAATCCCATGAACAGAGGAACCTGGCAGGCTACAGTCCTGCTGCTGCTGCTCAGTCACTTCAGTCGTGTCTGACTCTGTGTGACCCCATAGACGGAAGCCCACCAGGGTCCCCCGTCCCTGGGATTCTCCAAGCAAGAACATTGGAGTGGGTTGTCATTTCCTTCTCCAAAGTGTGAAAGTGAAAGTGAAGTCGCTCAGTCGTGTCCGACCCTTAGCGACCCCACGGACTGCAGCCTACCAGGCTCCTCCATCCATGGGATTTCCTAGGCAAGAGTACTGGAGTGGTTTGCCATTGCCTTCTCTTAGGCTACAGTCCATGGGATCGCAAATAGTTGGACATGATTGAGTGACTGAGTATGTATGCACAACTTGACTAAATCATAGATGCACAGGTATTTGACACAAGTGTTACTGGGTGTGCCTGTGAGGGTGTTTCTGGATCAGATTGGCATTTGCATTGGGAAAGCAAGTAAGGGAGGTGTCTTCCCCAGGTAGTTCTCTTCCAATCTGTTGAGGGCCTGAATAGAACAAGAGAGTGGAGGAAGGGGGAATTCACTCTCCATCTTTCTGACAGCGTGAGCTGGACACTGGTCTTCTCCAGCCTTGAAACTGTGACTTACACCATGGATGCTCCTGGTTCTCAGGCCCCCAGGCTTGGACTGGAATTTATACCATTAGTTCTCCAGTTATCAGGCCTTTGGACTCAGACTGGAACTACACCACTTGCGTTCCTGGGTCTCCAGCTTACAGATAGCAGATCATGGGGCTTCTCAGCCTCCATCACTGCATGGGTCAATTCCTTAAAATAAATCTCTTTAATCTGAGCAAATTCCGGGAGACAATGAAGGACAGAGGAGTATGGCATGCTGTAGTCACAAAGAGCTGGACACGGCTTAGCGATGGAACAACAACAACTCTCTTGGTTCTATTTCTCTGGAGCACCCACACAGGCTAATCCATATGGATGATAACTGACTAATAAACAGTAGCCAGTTTTTGGATGGGAGACATACAGAATAGAATCAAGTTTAGTTTTCCCTGATCTGGCTCTAATTATATTTCTATATGACTTGACAAAATTTATGGTCACTTATTTTTACATATCCTGTGCAGGCTCATTTTGAGGATAAATTCCATTCAACAAGAATTTCTTTAGTGCCCGTGGTATTATGAACACAATGTATATAAAGATGGATAAACACCCAGGCTCACTGACTCTAAGCATCACAAAGATGCAAAGGAAACAGATCTGCATGTAACTGACGAATCAACCAGTCCAGCAACCAGCCAACATCATGACAAGTCTCAGTTGGTGGGTAAAGACAAAAGCTGATGATAGTTTGAAAATGGAGGAGAACAGCTTTGTGTGATTAGAAAAGATAAAAAGTAAGGTAAAGTTTTACTGGGATTAAAAAGGGTAGGTTATCTAGCCAGAGATGACAATTTAAGAAAAGACTTGGAGGAGTGACAGGATATGGTTTTGTAGGAGGAGTGGTCTGGTAGAAGGATGTGGTGGGATTACTGAGCATGTAGGAAAGAGAATTGGAAGGAAGGATTAGAGAGACAAGTTGGGGCTGGAGTATGAAGGTAAAGACGGGTTGCAAAGGTGATGGATGCAACACTGGATATCTCCAGAAGCAGAGGTCCCCAACCTCCAGGATCCAATGCCTGATGATCTGATATGTAACTGATGTAATTATAATAATAATAGAAATAAAGTGTTCAATAAGTGTAAAATGCTTGAATCATCCCCAAACCATCTCCCTCCTTTCCCCCGATCTGTGGAAAGATTGTCTTCCATGAAACTGGTCCCAGGTGCCAAAAAGGTTGGGGGTCACTGTCCAAAAGGACAGGACTGATGGAGAGGGCAGGGGGAGATTTAATTGTTCACGTTCATGACACTAGTTGTTCTTCATCTTGGCCGAAAACAGAAGTCCAGTCTGAGAATGTGTCAACATATAGTGAAAACTCTTCAAATTATATTCTGACTATGTTCTCGGGTATCCCTGTGTTTTCTGGAGGAGATTCGGTGGAGGATGCCCTGAGGCAAGTCCCAAAACATGGGGTCCACAAGTGCCAGCTTGGACTGCTGTAACTGCAGCCTGTCTCATGGGGACTTCAGTGTCCTGGACCAGGATGGGAGGGGAAGCTGCTGGTATTCAGTCTGACCGGGGCTCAGACATGGCTATATTAGTAGCCCGTCTAGGTTACATGAACTGGGCCATCACAGAAGTGCTAGGGGAAAGAAGCGACGCTGGAATAAGCCCACAGTTTATTCCAGGTATGTCAGCCCTGGGACCCAGGCAGCTTGTCGAATTCTAGATGTCTTCATGGGCGGAGAGATAGCATTTCTAATGTGGTCCTTTTCTTGGCCTGGAATGATTCAGAGGAGGTTAGGATAAGCCTTTCTTTTTGGCAGACAGTCAGCAGTCATATCCTTCCCCCTCTTTAAAATGCCTGTAGAATAGGAACACTGTTATGGAAATTAGTTAGCAGCTGCTGTACACGAATGTTTAGAAAATTAATATTATTCACATTTTGCAGTGCGGAAGCGGAATTTTAATGAAGCGCAGAAACTACAGGCACATTGACCCCTTCCCCTTATCACGGAAATCTCAGAATGCATAACTTTCTTTGAGGAAACTTCTCATTTCCACAAGGCTTCTATAGGCCTATTAGTGACAAAAATAGCACATTCACAACCCAAAGGCGCAAATATTTCAGGACATAGTGTATTAAAATATGACAGTGTCAGCTAAACCATTATCTATACTTACTTCTCATTATTAATTCTTAACAATTAGCTGTTCTTTGTTGCATGGTAATGGGATTTGCCGTACTATAAAAATGCTTTGAAGTCGTTAAACATCAGATTTTGTCCATGCTGATTCTGCCAGCAATGATTGTTATTTGCACTGCAGACTGTTGGGGATGTGGCCTGCATGGGGCAAGAGTATGGCAGGGGGTGGGATTTGGGGTGAAAGGTGGGTGAAGTGGAGAAGGAGGAGATGACTAAGGAGTTCAATTTGGAGAAGCCTGTCTATAAAGCTTCTGGAACTGACCTACCAAAGTTGGTGCAAATAGCCTCAGGCAGGTCTGGAAGACAGGGAGCTTTAGGTGATGGGATCAGGTACTTTGTCTTAAGTGTATGAGACTCCTTGGGAAAGGATGCAGAGGGAAATTTGGGTGAAGAAGGTAGAGAACAGTTGGGGGAGGAGAATCGAGCAAGGAGACAAAAAGAATCAGGCTTCAGGTGGCATGATGGCATGATGAAAAGAAACAGGCAGAATCTTGTCCGGGGCAACTCTAGGAAATGCTTTGAAGGTGAGCAAGTGTTTCGGCCAAGAAAGGAAGGTTGAGGAGGAGGAGGAAAAGCAAGCTTCTCAGGGCAGAGTGTCTGTGTTTTAAGTGGTTTATAACCTCAGTTCAGTTCAGTTCAGTTCAGTCGCTCAGTCGTGTCCAGATCTTTGCGACCCCATGGTCTGCAGCATGCCAGGCTTCCTTGTCCATCACCAACTCCTGGAGCTTGCTCAAACTCCTGTCCATTGAGTTGGTGATGCCATCCAACCATCTCATCCTCTGTCATTCCCTTCTCCTCCTGCCTTCAATCTTACCCAGCATCAGGGTCTTTTCCAACGAGTCAGTTCTTCACATCAGGTGACCAAAGTTTTGGAGTTTCAGCTTCAGCATCAGTCCTGTCTCTGCTTTTTAATATCCTGTCTAGGTTGGTCATAGCTTTTTTCCCAAAGAGCAAGCGTCTTTTAGTTTATAACCTCAACCCACATGAAATATGGTGTTCTCTGATTTCAGCACATCAGGAGTGCTCTTGTCAAAGAAACTCACATGGTCAGCAGTACAGGGAGGAGCAGGAGTGGTGAAAAAACAAATAAAGACAAGAGAGACAGAAAGCAAGAGCAGTGGATCAAGGGCTAGAAATTATATGGAGAAAGGAGTTTAGTTACTTTCTGTGGTGAAGTTTGCTTTACACATGCGTGTTATATATAGTGTCCCGTATTCATTATTCAAATGTTCTGTCATCCACCCGGGGAAGAAAATGTGTGTGTGTATGTGTGAGCAGATGTGTGATGCTGGGTGTGGATGTGGGTGGAAAGGTGCAGATTTCTGTTCTCACCACCACCACTTGTATTTACTGAGCACTGGTACAGGCAATGGGCTCTGATCCCAAATTTGATGCTGGTCCTAAGGGCCAGTGGTACTTGTCATCCACAGTGTGAGACTGAGCAACTGCAATGCTCTACTGGAGCCGGCTTGCACCAGCTCACAAGAGCTTACAAAATGACCCCAGTAGGTGGCTTCAGATCAGCCAGGGTAGGAGTACTTATATCTCAGGAACTGGTAAAATATTGCAAACTGGAACTTCCCCCTTCTCTCCGTCCTCATCCAAACAGCTGATTGGTAAACATTTACCAGCACATCACTGGATTTCTGTCTTTCAGATGCAGAGGAAATAGGGAAGGGAAACTCCCTTCAGAGAAGAGCAAGGCTGCTTATCAACTCCTTGTCCATTCTTCAGTATGAATTTATTGGCCAAGAGCAGCAAGTGTGTCAATAGTGGAAAGAATGTGAGTGCTGACATTGAGCAAACTCAGACTAGAATCACTGAACCAGTGCCTGTGTTACTGCCTTAGCTGAGATATTCGACCTCTTTGAGTCTCAGGTTTCTTATCTGTAAACTAGGGATATAGCATCCACCTTTCAAGGCTGTTGTCAGGTTTAGAAACAATATCTGTATTATGATTATGTTTGTTAAATGTAATTTACTTTGAGATGAATTAGAAAGATGGCTTGATAGATGAGTCAAAGGGTAGATGTGTGGAAAAGCAAGTATAGCAAATATGGTAGAATTCAGGTGGTGAGTACATGGTGTTCACTGTGAAACCTTTCAACCTTTCTGTAATTTTCATACTAAAACGTGGAAGCAACAACAACAAATACCTATTAAGCAGTAGTACTAACAGCATATAATTACAATATCAGAAATGACTCATCTCCTATCATTTTCTCCCTTCCTACTCCTGTTCCAGCCCCAGTGGCCCTGATATTTCTGCAACAGTCCAGGCCTGGCCCCCTCTGTACCTGTTTCCTCCCGCCTAGGCAAGCATTCTTCTTCCCTGGCTTGTTCTCCACCTGCTTCAGCTCTTTGTTCACTTCACTCTCTTGTCCGGCCTTCACTGCCCACATTTTTGCAATTGCACACCTCAGTAGCTGGCACTTCCTGTTCCACTCCTTGGCTTTGTTTTCCTCCATAGCACTTATCATAATCTATCTTACACAATATTTTTATTTTGTTTATTATTTCCCCCACAAGAATGTAAACTCCATGAAAACTGAGATTTTTGTTTATTAGGTCACTGCTGAATCTCCAGTGACAGAAACAATGCCTGGAACATGGTTCTTGTTTAGTTACTCAGTCGTGTCTGACTCTCTGTGACCCCATTGTCTGTAGCACGCCGGGCTTCCCTGTCTTTCACTGGAACATGGTAGATATTCAATATATATTTTCTGAAGAAGGAAGAATGTATTATTATTATTCCCAAGACCTATATTTAAGCTCCAAATGAAGGCAGCTGTCTTAGACTGAGTTACTCCAGAAGTGGATCCTGTCATAAGAATTCAAATGCAAGTAAATTACTAGAAAGTTGGTCCCAGGTAGCAGTGGTTAGGGAATGGAGAAATGAGATAGGAAAAAGAAGGTGCCAATAAAGAACATATTGTCAGGCAGGTGACCCCTGGAACTTCACTGGAACATACTAGGAGCTAGCACAGGAAAGGCACCCCAGAGTCATCCTATGAGGGTGTGGTCTTTGTATACTAAACCCCAGTAATTGAGAGCTGCTCCCAGGGGTATACATTTCTTGATACTCTGGCCTGTGTGCTTGGGTAGAAGAGGCATAGGAGGCCAAAGAATCTTCTGAAGCAAAATATATGAATGCTGTCATCAGAAATCAGACTGTGTGGAAGAAGTGACATAGCTCAGAAGGTATGGGTGGGGCACCCACAGAATCTGCTCTGTTACTCGTGGAGTGAGCTCTCCAAATTAATATTGAGAGTTGTGGGATTAGCGTTAACATCACTGATCCTAGGAAAGTTCTAAAAAAATCAATGAGGGTGTTTCCTCTTTAAAACTTTCCAATTTAATTTTACCACTTAGATTCTAGATACTTTATCCATTTTTTTTTAAAACTCAGAATTCATTTAGTTTATGGGAGAGAAATTATTTATTGACATACTAAATTTATTTTTTTTTATTTTTTATTTTTTCTACATATTTGCACATGTGTGTGTAGACAGACTGATACTTAGTAAGCCCAAAACTAAACTCATAGTTTCCTTCAAGAGGTCTCCCTTCCAAATGTGTATCATTCTGATCTGTCCTCCACAAGATTACCGGAATACCCTTTTTGAAGACATACTAAATTTAAGAGACTCTTCTTTCTAGCAGTATTCTAAGTAAAATTAATCTTACTCATAAAACAGGAGCATCTAGAACAAAATCATATTTGCAGATCCAAAAGCAAATTTGCTGACATTAAAATTTTTCCAAAATACCAAAGAATGCCACATTGGAATTAACTATCTCATAAAAAACCCTCATGTTCCACTGATTGCTGTTTATGACTACAGCTAATAGTTGGGCAAGAGGGAGAGATGCGGTTCCTCAGAGTGAAAATAAACCAAAGCACCACTCCCAGAAGCAAAGTGTGATTTGCAACTTAATATTGATAAAATCATAAGCTTGAAGGAAATTTAAAGAATTATGGCCTCATCCATTATCTTACCCAGGACCACACTTCAGTTTTAGGTATACAAAGTTGTTCAGTTCAGTTCAGTTGCTCAGTCATGTCCTACTCTTGCGACCCCATGGACTGCAGAACGCCAGGCTTCCCTGTCCATCACCAACTCCCGGAGTTTATTCAAACTCATGTCCATTGAGTTGGTGATGCCATCCAACCGTCTCATCCTCTGTTGTCTCCTTCTCCTCCCACCTTCAATCTTTCCCAGCATCAGGGTCTTTTCAAATGAATCAGTTCTTTGCATCAGGTGGCCCAAGCATTGGAGTTTCAGCTTCAACATCAGTCCTTCCAATAAATATTCAGGACTGATTTCCTTTAGGATGGACTGGTTGGATCTCCTTGCAGTCCAAGGGACTCTCAAGAGTCTTCTCCAACACCACAGTTCAAAAGCATCAATTTGTTGGTGCTCAGCTTTCTTCACAGTCCAACTCTCACATCCATACATGACTACTGGAAAAACTGTAGCCTTGACCAGACGGACCTTTGTTGGCAAAGTAATGTCTCTGCTTTTTAATATGCTGTCTAGTTTGGTCATAAGTTTTCTTCCAAGGAGTAAGCATCAACAAAGTTGAAACGTGTTTAATTTAGTAACATTTGTCTAAAATAATAGGTATTAGTAGTAGTAGTACTCAATCTCTTAGTTGTTTTTCTGACTGTTTGTGACCCCATGGACTGTAGCCCACCAGGTTCCTCTGTCCATGAATTTTTTCAGGGAAGTGGGTTGCCATTTCCTCCTCTAGTGGATCTTCCTGACCTAGGGATTAAACCCACATCTCCTGCATTGGCAGGCAGATTCTTTACCACTGAGCCATCTGGAAAGGCTAAGAGGTATTATGGAAACCTAAAGAGGGTGGTGGGAGGATTGGGGGCGGGAGGAGAAGGGGATGACAGAGAATGAGATGGCTGGATGGCATCACCGACTCGATGGACATGAGTTTGAGTGAACTCCTGGAGTTGGTGATGGACAGGGAGGCCTGGCGTGCTGTGATTCATGGGGTCACAAAGAGTCAGACACGACTGAGCGACTGAACTGAACTGAACTGAAAGAGGATGGAGCAAGAGACTGAGTGGATATGTAGCTTTTTAGGGCTTCCTAGGTGGCACTAGTGGTTCAGAACCCACTTGCCAATGCAAGAGACACAGAGATGTGGGTTCGATCCCTGGGTCAGGAAGATGCCCTGGAGGAGGGCATGGCAACCCACTCTAGTATTCTTGCCTGGAGAATCCCATGGACAGGGGTGCCTGGCAGGCCCCAGTCCATTGGGTTGCAAAGAGTTGGACACTATTGAAGTGACTTAGCATGAATGCACATAGATTTTTAACTGGTTGGGCTCCATTCGGAGCAGCATTCGGGAAAAGTGGTTAAAATCTCCCATTTAGCAGGTGGACAGACTTGCGTTCAAATCTCCTTCCCCTCCTCCCATTCATCCTGCTGTTTATTAGAATGTAAGCTTTGTGAATTGTTAACCTTCTGGTTTTCCATTTTCTTCACCTGCAGAATGGGAATTATACCTTACCCTCTCTGCTGCCCTTTCTGCTTTCCCTAGTATTTATGTAAGGATTATATGACATAATATATGCTAAGTGCTTAGTTTAGTGCTTATAAGAGGATCAGTGCTCAATAAAGCATTTTGTTATGAATATAATTTTATTATGTCCATGCATTCATGGTTCAGGAAATATTTATTGAGTGTCTACTATGTGCCAGGTACTGTTCAAGGCTCTTGTGATATATTGGTGAGCAAAACAAAGATCCTTGCTTTTTGATGTTTATATTCTAGTGCAGAGAGGGATAGGTAGACAGTAAGCAATGAGATAGCAGGTAAGTAAATTATGTGGTAAATTAGGAGATAAATGCTATAGAGGACAGGAGAATGGGATTAGTAGTGCCAGGGGTGATACTTTGTCAATTTTTGTGTGGAAAATCCCATGGATGGAAAAGCCTGGTAGGCTACAGTCCCTGGGGTCGCAAAGAGTCGGACACGACTGAGTGACCTTACCTTTACCTTACCTTACAAGATCCCTGGTGGCTCAAACAGTAAAGAATCTGCCTGCAGTGCAGGAGACCTGGATTCAATCCCTGGGTCAGGGAAGGTCCCCTAGAGAAGGGAATGGCTACCAACCCCAGTATTCTTGCCTGGAGAATTCCATGGACAGAGGAGCCTGGTGTGCTACAGTCCATGGGGTCACAAAGAGCGACTAACATTTTCAAAGTGCGCTTTTTTGAGAAAGTGCTTTTTGAACAAAGATTTGAAGAAGGTAAGGGAATGAACATGTGGGTATCTGGGGAAGAGTTTTTCTGACAAAGAGAGCAACCAGTGCAAACGCCCCGAGGACTCTGCATGATTGAAGAATAGAAAGAAACAGAGGCTAAAGCAGAGTACGGGGCACAAATAGAAGAATGGAAGACATAGAAGTAATTGTTGGGGTGGAGGGAATGAGTTGACCAGGAAGAACCTCACTGCCATTGTGAGGACTTTGGCTTTTATGGGGAGTCAAATGGGAAGTCACTGTAAGATTTTGCTGTTAGGAAGAGACTTGATCTGAATGATATTTGGCGAGATGACTTTGGCTGCCATGTTCATAATAGACTTTTTGGAGAGAAGATAGATGTGAGAGACCTGATAGGAGGTGACTGCAGTCATTTAAATGAGATAGTGGTGGCTTGAATCAGGATGGGCGCACAGGAGGTGGTGAGAAGTAGTTGGATTTTGGTCATAATCTGAAATGAGTTCAAGACGATCTCTTGATAGGTTGGATGTGGTATTAACGGTACAGCACAAAGAACTTATGAGATCAGTGTATATGGTAGCTCGTTCCTTTTGAGTGACTGCATCATACACCATTATGCAGGTGCATCAATTTATTTAAGCATTCCTCTTTTAAAGGAAATTTGAAAGTGAAAGTCTCTCAGTCGTGTCTGACTCTTTGTGACCCCATGGGCTATGCAGTCCATGGAATTCTCCAGGCCAGAATACTGGAGTGGGTAGCATTTCCCTTCTCCAGGGGATCTTCCCAACCCAGTGATTGAACCCAGGTCTCCTGCATTGCAGGCGGATATTTTACCAGCTGAGCCACAAGAGATTTAGGTGTATAGTTTTGGATATGGTTGATATTATAGACAATGCTGTAATGAACAGTCTTTTGTGCCCATGTATAAATAGTTCAGTAGACTAGAACTCTAGAAGTAGAATTGTTGAGTAGAAAGGGGTGTATATTTGAAATCTTGATGGAGTCCCACAGTGCTGGGACCAACATCCTTACCCACCAGGAGGACATGTCTGTGAGCAGGTCTCCCCTTGAACACAATGCATATCATGGTTCTATAGCTTTTTGACTATCCAATGTTTCTCACGTGGTAAATTATAATAGGATTATTTTGAAGATTGCTTTTGACAAAGTTGCCTGGTATGGGTCCTTTATACTTCTCTAGATTTGTTACCAGATATTAAACATGAGCAAACTTTGGAGACATTTCTAAAAGGAAGCATTTAGGTATCATTTATTTCAGAGAGAAGGCTGATGACATGCTAATGACAAAGCTGTGAAGTGTTACAGCATTATTTAAAGGTCACCAGATGTGGGATTAAATTGTCACTGATCTATTTTTTATGCCAATGTGAAATTGATAATTCAAGGGAAGTGGGTGTCTTGATCAGTTAATGTCACAATGTTCAATGATTATTGTATTTATTCTTTCCCCATCCAAAATTAAAATCCTGATTGGCGAGGAAGCACTTTATGAGTCCAGGGAGCTCTTCTGACATTTCATATAATCTTCCAATAAGTCAGATGGGTAGTTGTTTTGATGAAAGCTGTGGACAAAGTGCTATTAAACCAAATGCAAGGAAGACATTATTTTGTAAATAACTATGATGATTAAAGCTTTGTTTCATATCATTAAAAATGTGTTACTCGGTCCCACATTGCCTCTCCCTAGCACTGTTCAGCAGGAGATGCCTCAATTTGAAGAAGCAAAGAGAAAGAAAAGATTTACATTTGGAGGAATCTAAATAGAGCTCAGAAATCTGGTGAACACATCAGGGAAGGCTGAGCTACATCTGCCTGCAGGTCCTTTAACAGTGCTTTCTTGCCCTTAGCCTATCATGGTGCTTCTGGAGCTTTCTCATGGAATCTGCTCTAAAGGCTGAAGATTTATGTAAATGCTTCTATCTTTGAACCAGTCAGGTCTTACTGACCAAGACTGAAGTTTAGAAACTTGGTACAGTCTCATTTAGGCAACATTCGACTTCTGCCAAGCCTCCATCTTCTGCGGTGTCGTCCTTATTGCTTATACAATTAGAGGTGCTGCCTGGGAAAGGCTCCCCACAGCAGCCACTGTCCCAGGTTCATCCATTTCCCCTTGCCTAGCATGCCGGTTCCTGCCTCATTTCAGCTTTCATTAGCCGCTGCAACTTCTGGGTGTGAAGGGGCAGCACACCTAATCTCCACCGTTCAGGTGCAGAATAAAACACCCCTGTCTCTGAGCCCTCGCTCTTATTGCTGAAGTATTTAACTGGAGGACAAAAACTTTGCTTTCTTCACTGCAGGTCAGTTCCATCAGGAAGGCATTTCTCTCTCTGAAAGGGGATGGGATCTGCTCCAAACCACCCCCTAAATACTTAGGTATAATGAATGAAGATACTTGCAGTAGCTTGTTTTGGGGTCAATTTGGACTAATCACTGGGGTGCTTGTCTGGCAGATCTGATTGTGAAAACAGTGGCAGTACTGGTCTGAGCCAAGTGGTTGTGCTATTGTGGCAGTCACTACTCGCCAATGTTTTTTTTTTTTTAATTTATTTATTTGTTTTTGGCAGTGCTGGGTCTTAGTTGCTGTGCTCAGGCTTTCTCTCGGTGTGGTGAGCTGGGCTACTCTTCGTTGCCGTGCATGGGCTTCTCATTTTGGTGGCTTCTGTTGTTGCAGAGCACGGGCTCTAGGCGTGCAGGCTTCAGCAGTTGTGGTGCACAGGCTTAGTGCATGTGGGGTCTTCCAGGACCGGGAAGCAAACCCATGTACCCTTCATTGGCAGGTGATTTCTTAACCACTTGACCACAAGGGCTGTCCCTCGAATCGATTTAAATCAATGTTTCAGCCATTGCTTCAGACTATTATGGACTTCCTTTGTGGCTCAGATGGTAAAGAATCTACCTACAATGCAGGAGATGTGGGTTTGACCCCAGGGTTGGGAAAAGCCCTTGGAGAAGGGAATGGCAACCCACTCCAGTATTCTTGCCTGGAGAATTCCGTGGACAGAGGAGCCTGGAAGGCTATAGTCCATGGGGTCATGAAGAGTCGGACATGAGTGAGTGACTAAGACTTTCACTTTTCAGACTGTTATGAATGTCTCATGTATATTGGCTTAAGTGAAAACAAATTGTTTTCTGTAACTGCAAATTCCAACTTCTGGCAGAGATGGCTCCAGAAGTCCACATAAGGTGTTCTGGAATCTTACTGCCCCAGCTCTAAGTCTACTTTCTACTGGCAGGATCTTCCTGCATGAAAGAAAAGTGACCATTCAGTAACTTTCAGCTGATGGCCGTCCTGTGCAGAGAAGGAATCATTTCTCCAGCTCATGGTCTGGGTCTGTCTAGCATGTCCACACATGGGCAGCCACAGATGCTAGGATGTGCACCATTCAGATTAGTTAGAACTCTGACCCATATCCATCTCTGAAACCAACAAGCTGAGTCCAACCCCTTGTATATGGTTGGAGAGAGGAGGAAAAGTAGTTTCCAAAAAAAAACTGGGGCACCATTTCTAGAAACAGGGGGATGGATGCTGGGTAGGGACAAACGATAGATGTCCACTTCAGTATATAACTAAGTCAGGCCCTGGGCTCCTCAGAGCTTTAGTAACCCTCTTGCCCCACACTAGATGCCTTCAAATTGAAATAAGGTAACGAATCAGTTCACATGGCATATTTTATAGGAGAGAAAACGGAACTAATTAGTAGCAGGATAAAGTGAAAGAAGGTTTGGCACATACTAAATGCACAACAAATGGTTGACATTTTAGTGGTTTATCATCATCTGGATGCTTTTTCATATATACATATTTTATTGTGTGCCTTGTGCTTATGATAAAATTCTGAACATTTTTAGTGCATGGTTTGACTCCATAAACAAATTCCACAGCTGCAGTTTGGTCTCCAAGAGTAGATGAACTCACTAAAATGAGAATCGGGAAGGATAGATTAGGAGACTTATGGCTTCAAGGGAAGAAAGCTTTTGGAGTTGAAGGCAGAAGCTGGAATTGAATGAGAAGGTACAGTCAAAGAGAAATATATATATTTTTTCCTATGGAAAGGTGTCAGTTGTGTAAGAAATAGTCCTGGGGGACAGAGAGTAAAATCCCACAGAGATTTTAGACTTGCCTGACTCTTTCTGGAAATCATTTGAGGGAGCAGGAGGAAACAAGCTTTGTAAATTAATAAATTGGGGACCTAAGGCTCCTGGGACCTGCTTTCTTTCAGTTCCTTGGTTAGTGTTTTACTAACGGGCAGCAGATGTTTCTGGTTGGACTGGAGTTTTGTAATTAATTCTGAAGACCAATAACTTGATGAAGCTTAGAGGAAGAGTTTTTTGCAGGTAAAATAAACCTGGGGCTGCTGTTTTTTAAAAATTGCTACTTTGGGAACTTCCTTGGTGGTCCAGTGGTTAAGAATCTGCCTTCCAACGCAGGGGATGTGAGTGTAATTCCTTTTTCAGGGAACTAGGATCCCACGTGTCACAAGGCAACTAAGCCTGACCACAACTAGAGAGCCTTTGCGCTTCAAGGAAGATCCCCTGTGCTGCAGCTAAGACGCGATGCAGTCAAATAAATAAATATTAAATCAGGTACTTTTGCATTTATTATTGGGACAGAAGATTCCTAAAAACTTTCTTGTCTCAAAATCTTCTCTTCCTGTGTGTATGCAGGCCAGCAAACCAGCGGTAGCCTCTGGGTGCCCAGGGCTGGGGTTAGGGTTATATATAGAACAGTTGGGAAATCCTTTTCTTGTCATTCATCTATTCATGTCATCTTGATAAAGCATCTCTTCTAAGCAGAGACAGGACCCTGGTGACATAAAGGAGGCTTCTAGGGCACAAAATTTAAGGAAGTGCTAATTCTCAGGGTCGTGAAAGTGTAGAGCTATGCTTGAGAATGATTACAGCCTCAGATTTTATGCCCTGGGAGCCTCCCTGGCTTCACCTTAGTTCTGGCCTGGTTTTTAATGGGCCAAGTTCTGTGTAAGGTGTCAAGAGATCCAAAGATAAATGGGATGTGATTTCTGATTCCAGTACATTCCCTGCCTGGGAAGTCCATGAAGGTGAGAATAAGTCTTGAGAAGTATTAGGTCCTCCTGAAGCTCACAGGGAAAAGATGTCAAATAGATAAACTTGAAGTTCGGGGGTTCTGAAAGCCACTGGATTGGAGCTGGAATTGGTAGAGAGAAGCACAAGTGTCTAAAATGGCCTGGGAACTGCTTTCTGATACTTCTCTTGGAGTTGTCCTGGCCAGTTACTCTTTTTAAAGTAAAAAATTAGATGTCTTGCTCCTATTGTTAGTATTAGCATTAATATTCTTGTCTAATAGAACAAATCATATCATAATAAGGGCATATTAAGCCTATAACACGGAGAAGGCAATGGCAAGCCACTCCAGTACTCTTGCCTAGAAAATCCCATGGATGGAGGAGCCTGGTAGGCTGCAGTCCATGGGGTCGCTAAGGGTCAGACACGACTGAGCGACTTCACTTTCACTTTTCACTTTCACACATTGGAGAAGGAAATGGCAACCCACTCCAGTGTTCTTGCTTGGAGAATCCCAGGGACGGGGGAGCCTGGTGGGCTTCCATCTATGGGGTCACACAGAGTCGGACACGACTGAAGTGACTTAGCAGCAGCAGCAAGCCTATAACAATAACAGTACTGAAAAACATAGCTGATATTAGCTGAATGCCTAATTAATTCATTATCCCTTTAGTCCTCACTACAACCCTTTGAGACAGGTAGTATCATGATTTCTCTTTTGTAGAAGAAACTGAAGTTCAGAGATGTCAGTCACCTGCCCAATGTCAGATGGTGCAGAGGGTCAACTGAGTGTATGCTTAGTCTCTCAATCCTGTCCTACTCTTTGTGACCCCATGGACTATAACCCGCCAGTCTTTTCTAAAGGTCAGGATTTAACCCAGGCTTGTCCACCACGTTCCCTCAAAGGGTCAAGGTAGGCCAGTGGTGGTGGGAGATACACTGACAATTTCTCCAGACTCCTAACTTTGAGTGGACTTAAACAAAACAAAACAAAACACATACACATAGCTTATTTAGGCTATGGGCAAACCAAATTTCTTTAAAAAGTTTCTCAGCTTTCTGAGGTGACAACTGAGATGAGAAGCACAGCCATCTGTACCCTGCAAGCCCCCTGGTCCCTTTGCCACATCCCACTTGTCAGCCTTCCTTCTCTGCTCTGCTGCTGCATAGCAGAGTCGGGCTGGGATAGAAAATGGAGAGACAGCGGAAATTGCTGTCACTTCTGCATGGCCCTTAGGGGACAGGAGAACAGTTATTGCCATGCTGGGCCAGCCAGCCAGGCCCCGGATTTTGTTCTTCTATGGTAATTAGAAAGCAGAATCTTAAGAGCCAATTTTGACTAAGAACTCTGTGTCCAATTTTCTCCTGGCCCTGATGGAGAATGGCCTGATCAATATTAAATCTAATTTACAATGATGGCCCCTGTGAAGCTGGCAAATGTTATGTCAACACACCGTAATGACTTGGGCTTCCTGAGCACACTTGTTAGCACGGCCACATCTGCCACGACCACTCTCTTAACCGCTCCCACCTCTAAAGTCACATCTGTGATAACATCCCACAGGCTCTCCTTCCTTTTCTCCATCAACAGAGGGCCTGGGCCTGTCAGTCCTCGTTGCCTCATTCCTAGCTGATGAACTCCAGAAAAGAAGGAGAACGCAATTAATTTTCCTCCCACAACTGATGAACCAAAGAAAGAAATAATTGCTACTCAGTTTTAATAATGGCAAATTTTATGAAATTTCCATAAAGACAATTCAGAAAGGAGCACGGGGATTATTTCTCCACAGGGGGCCCAACTGGTTTGCATTGTTTCATAATGTTTATGTTATTACAATTCCACATCGTCTGCATTTACATCCCCTTGTCTCCAGGGCAAGTTCTTGCAACTAATTTGTGAGGCGCCAAATGAAAGAGCTGTAACAGAAGCAGGGCTCCCATTCCAAAGGTTTTCAGCCTATCCTCATCTCAGGGGCAGCTGGGGAGTGACTCTGCTGGAGAGGGGACTCTGAGGGTCCAGAGAACATTTCTGAAAGCCAAGAGGCCTATATCAGTCATGTCACCCGCCCTCCTGCCTAAAGCACATCTTGGGCTTGCACTGTTCATGACAGAAAGTCAAAAGTCCTCAACTCTTATCTCTTGGGCTCCTTCAGACAGCACCCGCCTCTCCCCCACAGTCTGCTCCAGCCAATAAGCTTCCCTCATTCTCTTACATTTGCCACACTTCCTCCAAACACAGGGACTTGACACATACGGTTACCTCTGTCTGGAAGTTTCTTCCCTCCCCTCCTTCCCAAAGAAGACTTCCTTACCCTTCACATATCAGCTTTACACACACACACACACACACACACAAGTGCATGTGTGGTCAGAGAATATCCCACTGTAAAGATGGTATTTGAGTAAAGACCTGGAGAGGGTGAGAGACTGAACCACATGAGATCTGGGGAAAGGATGTCAGTAAGTACAAAAGCCCTGCGGCAAGAGAGTGTCTGTACAGCAAAGCAGCCAGTTTGGCTACAGTAGAGTGATGGATGGGAGAGTGGTGGGAGCTGAGGCCAGAGACCTTATGCATGAGCAGATCTCACCGAACCTTGTAGGTCATTGTAGGGACCTTGGCTTCTTGTTCTTGCAAGCGAACAAAACTTGCCATCTCAAAATGCATCTCTTTGACATGTGGATTATTTCAGGCTAAAAACAAGCCCCCAAAGACTCAGGAAGAACCTTTGACCTTCCTCTTAATTACCTTAAAGAATTTAGGTAGACGACCTATTCTAGGAAGGGAGCTATCACTACAGTGCTCTTTGTATTTTTTAAACCATTAAAAAAATTGAAGTATAGTTACTTTACAATGCTGTGTTAGTTTCAGGTGCATAGCACAGTGATTCAATTTTATACCATGGTTTATCCTCTACAGTGGTTTTAAAATAGGTGCTTTTGAATCTCCAAATCAAACCACAATTTGGAGCCATGCTGTATTCTTTGAAAGTTGATGTTGAATGAGTGAATAAACTCTGAGAGGCCTTGTTTCCTAATCTTTAGAATCTTGAGATTGGAAAGAAACAAAGATTAGGCTGTCAGTTCTTAACTCTTTACATCTATCTGAGCTTGAACATCTTCAGTGATGGGGGGCTTGCCATCTTATGCAATGGTCTCTTCCATTGCCATACAGCGCAGATGATTAGAACAGTTTTTTCTTGAGTCACTTTTTGTTTCTTCCAGTAGATCCAAGTTTTCCTCAGTATAACTAATACAAAGTAAGTTTAATTAGTTTCTTCCATGACTACTTTTCTTCTAGGAAAGGGAAGAGAGGCCCATGTTATTCCATGGTGATCAGAGAGCTCCAGATGGGGAGATTTCTATGTGGGACAACAGATCCACACCATTAGGTCAGCTCTGAAAATGAAACGGGGCAAGTGAATGGCTTAGAATTAGATCACTCACTTGCTGTCTGTCTTTGGGCATGTCACCTAATAATAAAAATTAATAATTTCTACATATTATGGAATGCTTAGTATGATAGAAACTGTAATCAGATATTTACATACATTTTCTTATTTAATCCTCATATAATACTAATGGTATAATCATCTTCATTATACAGATGAAAATAAAGTTCAGAGATATTATTCTATGTTTTTGAACTCCTACACTGATCTCCCTCCCTCAGTCTGCTCATGAAACAGTGATAATCCTTGTAACCAAGACTGCCCAGGTTAAAATGGCCAGTGCCAGTCCTGAAAATCCAATAGATCTCCAAGGGCGAACAAAGGATGATACAATAATCATCAGCAGAAAATAGGAGAAAGCCCCAGCCAAGGTCACTGAGGGCTGCCATGGCCATGATGTAGATAACGGTGAGTGAGCCAAGAAACCGGTAGCTTGAGATGCCGTGAAGATCTGGTAACAAGCCAAAGACAGAGTTCTTAAGAGGATATAAGTGCTGTAGAGATTAAAATCCCCCTGCCACATCAGTTCAAAGTGAAAACAAGAAAAACATCAAAAATAAAAGTAAACATTGCAAAGTTCAATAAGGTCTCTTTTTTCCTGTGCCCCAGAATACACAGGAGAACATAGGACACCTGATGGATACTCAGCAGAGATAAGGTGCATTGACAGACTTACAGGGGCTACAGAACGAGCAGGTGGTGGTGGGAGAATGTTGCTAAAGGAATTGAGACAAGGCAAGAGCCCAGTTACCATTACTGGGATGTGAGGATGTATTTGTCAAGATTTGGGGGATAAGGAGGACTGGATAGGCCACAGAGGCCAATAATGAGACTGAATTTACAGAGTGATTGAGCGGCTTCATCATAAAACATGGAGGACTTAAGTATCCTGGGAGATAAGCATACATTTAGGTGTTGATATAGATGGCTGTGATATTACCCAGAGGAAGAATTTGATTTCAGTGAGTTCAGGATGATGTAGATTAATACACTTATTGATTTAGTAATAGCATTTTGGAAAAGAAGGAAATATTATAAACAATGTACATGTTGATTTTTAGGCATTTCAAGAATTCAGAAATGATAAAATACAAAACAAAAGTTTAGTGAATACTACTGTAAATATAGAATTAGAATTCTAACTCAGTTATACGGTGAAAGATTAAGACCAGAAATTTGAAAAAATGTGAGGTGAGGAGAAGCCTAATTATTGAATACAGTAGGAAAAAGAAGCAGATGGCATCAATTTTTCCTTCATCATTGTTCAACTTATGATTCCAATTAGAGCATTCTTCTTAGGGCAGATGTGTCTGATGCTGGACAGGATGGTAGAGCCTTCTCTTGAGCATCATGGTTAATGGTCTTAGGTCTTGGGTTGGGTGTCAAGATATCATCAGAACCAGATGGATATGTCAAAGTTCAGAGGTCTAACCGAGCAGGACAGGCCCATAGGATTCTGGGCTTTATTCAGAAATGAGGTTATCTCCTCAGCTCCACTCAGGAAACTTCAGGCTCATTGCTTTAGGTTGTTTATGGTGACAAAGTGGAGGTAATGCTTGGACAGCATCTGGATTTTCTGGTGTAATGGGTGAAGCTTTCCAAAAAGCTTGGGACTTACTTGGTGGAAACCACTGACATGGATTCTCCATTTCTGATGGTTCTGAAGATGAGAGGGAGGGAGAGCAATGTAAGAAATGGGGACGGAAGTGGGAAATAAGAGCAGGTGGGCATGACCATTACCGTCACTTCCATTTTAAGATAAACATCCTAAGATAAACACATTTCTAATCAAACAGAAAGTATGTCAATGGAGGTACCACTTGGATGCTATCCTGTTGCTAAGGTTACTTCAGAGATAGAAAATTTTCAAGCAGATTATTGTTATGTGGCCGTGAAGACCTTAAATTACAAACAGAAAACTAGTACAATAATACTGTATTATATTTTCATTTCACACAGTTCAATTTTCTTAATATCAATAGCATAAATTTAAATTATCATAAAATTAGTGTCTGAGTGGGCAAGAAACCCATCTCTGCAAGAAAATGTTGTTGCAATAATTGTTAATATAAGGGGGGTGGTGGTTTCAAGCTCTTTCGTTTGGCTCAAAGTTGCCTTCTTTTCAGTAATGTAAATGCTAAGCAGATTTCCTTTTTCCCTAATGAGAGAAATTTAAATCTAATTAAAATAGGAAAACTTCACTTGGTCTCTTATCTCAATTGAGACACTGGGCATATGTGAGGGGTTCCATGTAGAGGGCAGGCTGCATTTTACGGTAGAGGAGTCAGAGACTTGTGTGATGAAGTTGAGGGTTTTAGTCTATTTTTAGTGTTTTGATGAACATTCTCATCGAGTCTCTGAGTGTCTGCAGCGAAGTTGCATCCAAACCAAGATGCCAAGGTAAGAAGATATGGGATTACAGAGAGGGCACTTTGAGGTCCCGGCTTTATAATCATCACAGAAAAACAAGCAAGACATTCAATAACAAACCAATAATCTTCTGGAAGCTTGAACTTTTTAATTAAGAGAGAGAAGTAAAGGAGCAAAAGGCACCGAGGGAAGGAGCGAGCATGGAAAGAACAGGGACTGTGTGCGTGAATGTGCAAAGAGCAGATAAATCATTATTAGATTTTCCTACTTTTAGGTTAGGAGCAAAATCTATAAAACGACAAAATCTCTTTCTTGTTCTTTTGGGAGTGCAATCAGATGTCTATTTATGCTGATTAACATGAGTATCTTATATTTCACAAGGTCTCTAAAAGTCTTCTTTAATTCAAGGTAAGACGTAAGAGACCCACAAGCTATTCTTGATGAAGATTCAAAGAAGCTGTGCACCTATTCAAAATACAATGAGCTTAGGCAGAACGCTGTGCTACAATATCAATTATCCTCACTGAATAGGATCTCTGCCCCCTTTTTGTGTGTCTTTTTGGAATAAGAATATACGTTGCCCTTATTAATCCTACAGAATTACTTTTTTCCTGCTTCTTAGGAAATCTAGCAAATGCAGACAGTTTCAGCGAGTTAACAAAAAATCTAATTTCCACTTGAGCAGCTCTGAGGTTAGGTCAGCAGGAAAAAAAATAAACTGCAGTAGCTTGTGTTGATGAATATTTTATAAGCTCTACTATCTAATAAAGGATGTATTTAAAAATGGGCAGGATCCTGGTTAAGAAAATGTCTTATTTAATTATTATGTAGATAAAAGTTTAGTATTGGGTACAATGGAAGAATAAACCAGACCACAGACAAGTTTGATTTTGGGTCTTTAGACTTTTCATTTTATTTCACCATAGATCTTCCATCATGGCTGTAAGTGCTGACTTGTACAATTGGTGAGACCACAGGGGTGATTATAGAGCTTGACCCTTGCGGAGATTATTTAGTGGCCTCAATGGACAAGAGAAATCTTTAAAAAGCTTCTGATTAGCACACCCAGTCAATGGAATTGCAAACCTTATTATTTGAGTAAGGGCCAGAAAAGTACAGGCCAGTATAACCCCCAAATGACAGCTTGGGAGTATTTGGAGAATCTTACCACAGAGTTCAGAATTACACACGTCACGATCTATAATAATAATAATGACAATGATGGTGACAACAGCAACCCTAGAAATAACTGCAGTCATTTACTGAGCACTTACTGTGTACCAGGCATCATGCTAGGTGCCTTATATGCACCATTTCTTCCCGCCTTCACAATAACTCCATGAGATAGGTACTATTATCATGCTCATTTGATGCTTGAGGAAAATGAGACTTACAGATGCTTATCTAGCAAATGATTGAGTTGACTCTAAAGCCAAGAGGCTTTGCTGGAATGGATGTCCACAATCCCACCTCTTGTCTCAAACCATAGTTTTTTGAAATGTCCAATGGAAAGATAACAAATGTTCATAAAACAGACTGTTACACTAACTTTGCCATCAGCTGCACACTCCTTAGGTCTTTAAGAGGAGCCATAACAGATCTCTCTAGCCAATGGAATTATGGAAGGTATGTATGGTAGGAAATATCTGATGAGGTGTTAGGTGTCCTGAGTTCTAGCACTACCTGCATCCATAACAAGCTGTGTGACCTCGTCAAATCACTTCACCTCTCTCATTCTTAGTGGTTTATTCTTGAAAGTGATGATTATAACATTCACTCTCCCTCCTTGCAGGGTTGTGCTGGGGAACAAATGTGATAATGTACCTGAAAGCTCTTGGAAGAGCTTCAAGTGTTATGTAAATGAAAGGTGGTAATTAAAAACCTCCAGAGAAGGGCAGCCTATCTTAGTCATCAATTATCATGTTTTCTTCCTTGTCAAGAAACCTGTATTTTTCATGCTTCTTGGGGGTATAGATAGCTCGGTGCAAAATTTTTGTTTGGGGAATGTGTGAAGAAAAGGATCATTCTGACAGCTCAAAACCTATTTATGATAAGAAATAACCACAGATAAATTGATGAAACCAAAGGCAGATGCATTCTAATGTGAAATTGTGAAAATTCATACCTCCATTTATTGGTTTTTATATTTAGTTGTAAGAAGATGGAATATTTAACTGTCATAACACACATAAAACCCAACTCTTTAAATAAGAAAGTGGTATAGGAATTGAATTCTTACTGAGAATAACAGAAAAAGACTTCGGGGGGAAAATATGAAAACTATGAACACCAGAAAGCTTGGACTGTTCTCAAGCTTTGGAAACTTGGGTGTGGAGATGTATCTGAGAAGTTGGAATCCATTCTTTGCTCATGTTATATTTTTTGATGAAATTCAGTTATATTCCTGAATATAGGTTTAGAAACCAAACCTAAACCAGGAAGGAGCGTTACTTCCAAGATGGTAGAATGGCACTGTGGAGCATCTCAGGCTAAACTTCAGGAAGATCTGGGCAGTAATTCCAATTCTGCTGGATACAAGGTGCTGAATAACCTAAGTTTCTGTTTCTACCCAACTACTGCATGTACTGTCCAATGTCCTAGGCATTATGTTACTAGACAGACCCACAATATAACCTGAGTAATGAAGAATTCGCCAATGTAGTATTCATGTCTAAGTGCCATGGAGGTTCTGAGTTCTTCCTCCCTAACTTTCTGTCAGCACAGATAAATAGGGACAGGTACTGCTGCTGCTGCTGCTAAGTCACTTCAGTCGTGTCCGACTCTGTGTGACCCCATAGACGGAAGCCCACCAGGCTTCCCCGTCCCTGGGATTCTCCAGGCAAGGGACAGGTACTAGTCTGAGCTTTATCTCCTCATGTTTTTCTTTATTTTTCTTGCCAAAAGTATTCAAGGAAAGCAAACTGGATGGTGTGGGTTCTTAAGAATTTGTAATCAGATAAATGCAAGACAATATCTGGAAAATCAGGATGTGACAGGAAAGGAACTCCAAGATTCACCACTTTAAATCTGTTGAGGCATATTGAATGAGTCTCAAGTGACCGAGTAGGTTAGACTTTTCACAGATGGCAATGGCATGGCACTGAAGTTAATGCACGTGCATATCCTTAATGAGTTTCAAGGAAACTGTGTGTATCAGGAAAGCGCCAGGGAGCTTGTAACTTTTGATATACAGCTGTCCAAAACTTGCCAAAAAGTTGACTTAAATAGTGTTTATGTTATTGAGTAGTCTAAATTCTGTAATTTATTCTCAAATTTAAGTTAGGCCATCAGAGAGCCTTAACTTAGACCAGTTGGCCCCCTCATAAAGTTTGGTTGTAGTTTTGTGGCTGTTCAGTTGCTAAATTGTGTCCAACTCTTTGCAACCCCATGGACTGCAGCATGCCAGGCTTCCCTGTCCTTCAGTACCTCCTGGAGTTTGCTCAAACTCATGTGCATTGAGTAGGTGATGCTATCCAACCATCCCATTCTCTGTTGCCCCTGCTCTTCCTGCCCTCAGTCTTTCCCAGCATCAGGGTCGTTTCTTTGCTAGATTTTAGTTTAGCATCATGCTGAAGACCCCAACAGGTGGCTTGTTAAGAATGGGTAACACAGCAGGTGGTGAGTGGTGGGCCAGAGAGTGAAGGTTCATCTGCTGTTCTCCATTGCTCGCATTACTGCCTGAATCATCTTCCCTGCACCCCAGCCCATGGAAAAACTGTCTTCCACAAAACCAGTCCCTGGTGCTAAAAAATGATTGGAGAGTATGGCTGTAGACCTCTAACAGAGAGTGTTAACAGACATGGTCCATGAAGTACACCACTATATTTGTGTTAGGGGTCCTGTCCCTCTCAGAGATAAGCCTGACTATGATCTTGCAACTCTCAAACCTCTCTTCTGTGCTGTGAGCAGAGAGATTTTTCTAATAATTGTGTATAATCATGCTATTCTCCTACACAATAATCTTAATTGCTTCTAGACTAATTGTAGAACCAAATCCAAGTTTCTCTTCAAAGCATTCAAAATCCTTCTTGAAGTGGCTTCATGTTACCTGCCTAGCCTCTCTTCTTCCCTCTAACCTCTTGAGCCCCTGCTCTGGCAATACTGAACCTTCAGACACCATTCCTTCAGCTTGTAGTGTCTTTCCCTCATTTGTCTTCTGAATTACCCATCCTCGAAGCCTCAGCTCAGCATCTGTAGAATGTTGACTCCTCCAAGTTGACTTTAGAGCTTCTTTGCCTGCTTCAGTCCCAATTCAAGCAACACTTATACTGTCTTGTAATTGTGTTTTTGTTTCATTTCATTTTGTTGATCTGGATCCCCTCTACAGTGTGCTTCGGAAAGGCGGGATCAGTTTCCCATTCACGTCCCTAAGACACCAGTGCCCACTACAGCATTCAAGCCATTGTTACTGCTTGTTTTCTCCTGATTACAAGCTAGCTGTCACCTTCCCCTCTTTCTTTTCTCTCTTGGTCCTCATCTTAAAAATGGCTTATTAATAATCTCAGTCAAGGGATGGAAGCAGTTGGGAGAACAGCTTTGACACATTCTGAACTATTGTTTGGAAGAGAGTGTAGTCCTCCGATGGAAGTACTTGTCCAAAATTTCACCTCTGTTCTGATTCTGTGTGACATTTCCTATCATGTAGAACATGATTAGCTGCCTTTTCAAGTGCTTCTTCAGGCCAAGTCTATTAATGAGATTTTGTTTAGTCCAGTGTGAGTCAGAGCCAAGCATGTTTGCTCACAGATGCGCATTAAAAGAACAGGGTTTGACTGGTAAGTGGCAGCCCAATCTTTAGGGCTGAGGTAATTTTCCAAAGCTGATTTTCTTAGTGTTCAGCAAAGTGGAATGTAATTTTAATTTGCAAGGAGGACTTTGGCTTCCATGAAACATAGCTATCAGCTTTTTCTCAAAGAATTTCTTCACACTGATGCCAGGGAGGTTGAATGGAATGGTTAGAGATACAAAAATTTAATAAAAAGGAGGCCCTGAACAAATTAAAATTTCTGAAATTTCCTTTGACAAAAAAAGTTCAGCCAGTATGCTTGTTTAATGATGTCCAAATACTCATTTAGTATGAACGTAAGAGCAGAACATCACAGGCATGTATATTTTAAGATATTACAAAGCCAATTTGAATAAAATTTTAGCTCACCAAGCAATCAAAGGCATCAAAGATGTTTATCTACTTGCTGAAGATACTTTATGTGGAGGGTTCAAATGGGCAAAACTTTTTAATTGGTTCACTTCTCCAGTGGAACACATAAAAAGTTTATGGAGGCAACAATTCAATAGGCACTGCTGCACCAGAGCTTAGCATCAACTATTTATAACTCAGCCTGCCATCCAGACATGCAGCCACGTCAGAATGAGATATAAAAATTCACCGAGTAGGTTTTCATTAACCATTCATTTCCTTTTGTAAAATTGAGGGCCATATAACTAATTCTCTCACCTCAGTCTTCCTACATAGCGCCACCTGGGAAGCCCTGTATAAAAATTACATGTAAGTAAATGTACTATTGGAGAAGGCAATGGCACCCCACTCCAGTACTTTTGCCTGGAAAATCCCATGGACGGAGGAGCCTGGTAGGCTGCAGTCCATGGGGTCGCTAAGCGTTGGACACGACTGAGCGACTTCACTTTCACTTTTCACTTCCATGCATTGGAGAAGGCAATGGTAACCCACTCCAGTGTTCTCGCCTGGAGGATCCCAGGGACGGGGAAGCCTTGTGGGCTGCCCCTATAGGGTCTCACAGAGTCAGACATGACTGAAGTAACTTAGCAGCAGCAGCAGCAGCAAATGTACTATTAGGGGTTTCCCAGATGGCTTGGTGGTAAAGAATCTGCCTGCCAATGCAGAAGACGTAGGTTTGATCCCTAATCTGGGAAGATCCCTTGGAGAAGGGAATGGCAACCTACTCTAGGGTTCTTGCCTGGGAAAACCCCATGGACAGAGAACCTGATGGGCTATAGTCTATGAGGGTGTAAAGAATTGGACACAACTTAGCAACTGAACAGCAACAATAAAACAAGTGTACTATTTAGGTACCCAATGTAGTAGAAAGCTGATTGATTCCAATGCAAATAAATGTACAATAAACTCATGGATGATATGATTTTCTGTTCCCTGCCCTCTTTTTTCCTTCCTCCAATCCTACGGTTTCTCTGAACTGTCAGTAGGAGGGGTCACAGGGATAGAAGCCAGCACAGTATTCTCGTTTCTAGTGGTTCCCCAGGACATTTATTAGTAACTGCAGAGTTGGGAGGAATAGTTTAGGGAATACTCAGCCACATATACAAAGATGAGCAAGGGCAAGGTCTCCTGATGATCTATAGAACTGAGGGCTTTATTGACACTTCAAGTGGTGTAGAACTCAGATCCAGGAAGACATTATTTTGCTACAGAATAACCTTGAGAATAGGAGTGTGTTGAATTTTTTCCTACTTTTTTTTTTTAAACAGAGAGGGAAAGCAAGGTAATGGAAAGGTTGGCATTATAAAAGTCAACAGATATTAGTAGGAACTTGGGAGCAGTATTCCTTTTCACGGTGAAAACTACCTGATGACAGCTATTGTTCTGTCTCTTTCATCTTGGAGTTTCACCTGTTTAGTTGTTGGGTCAAGGTGACTTTGACCTCAGGGTACAATTAGCCCAAGGGGATTGGGGCTTTGCTGGAGGGAAAGGGGCAGGAGTGGGTCTCAGTATTGTGGATGAAGAATGTCACCTTCCATATCATAGTATCATCGCCTTCCATAGTAAATGATGTTGCTGGCATCAAACAATCAGCCACTGCAGTCACCCCCTACTGTGCATCCTCAGGGGATGCAGGATGGAGGCAATCAGGATTCGGGCCCTAGATAGTTATGGTGCATATCAAAGGAATGAGTTCAGTGAGCCCAGACTCACACGTCTTCCCATACAGAAGTGCTAAGTCCATTAACTTCAGATGTCTAGTTTTTCTTTAATTAACAGTAGTCTTTTGATGTTCAAACTACCTGGCTTTTGTTGCAAAGACTCCAGTATATCCTGGTTCCTTCCTTACCTCTTCAAAACGGTCCCTCAGAGCTGAGAGGCAGTGTCTCCTGAGCTTAAGACCTCAATACATCTGCCGAATAAAACATAATTTGCAACTTTTACGTTGTTCATTTTTTTCAGTCAACAGTGTTAACATTAATAGAAATCAGAGTCAGTATCTCCCTTAGATGACATCAATATCCACAGACCAACAGACCTTATCCTATGACTCTTTTCTTCTGAGTGTAATAAGGGCTTCTAATGAGTTTTATGAGGAGTTTAGATGAGGATTGATTTCTGTCGCATGCCCTGCTTGGCTGCTGGGGTTTCTCAGAGAATTGCCTGCTTGTGTCCAGCACACGATGTCACAAAATGTGTTGTGTTCAAGAAATGTGATGGAGAAGTGATGGAGTGGCAATTAACAGACTCCTCCTGCTTCCTGTCCTAAACTGTCTGCTGTGGGGGTGAGATGAGCTTGGCAGGACTATTCTACTCTGCAAGTAGGGGCTGAGGTTCAGAGGATATTTATTGGGCATTATAGTTAGTAAAGATTATAATCACCGCAACCAAAATAACCAACATTTATTGAGTACCTACTGTATGCTGAGTTCTTTGTGGGCAAATTTACATACAGTATCGCATCATTATATGGAATCCTTATTATCACCCGGAGAGCTCAGCATCACAAACCTCACTTTATGGAAAAGTGAGGTTCAGAGATCTTAAGTCATGCATCCAAATCACACGATAGTAAAGAGGAAGCAGGGATTTGTTGGGGAGGGAGACATTTTTCTTTACTCTTCTAGGTTCTTCTGGATGGTGACAAGGGAACACAGAGAGGACCTTTTTTTTTTCTTTTTAAGATCTTTTACTGTTTATTTAACCACTCTCTGTTTTTGAATTTCTTCTTTTTCTTTTTTTATTAAAATTTTGTTTCGTTGTTATAGTTTAGTCACTAAAGTGAAAGTGAAAGTTGCTCAGTTGTGTCCCACTCTTTGGGACTGCATGGACTGTCCACGGAATTCTCCAGGCCAGAATACTGGAGTGGGTAGCCGTTCCCTTCTCCAGGGGATCTTCCCAACCCACGGATCAAACCCAGGTCTCCCGCATTGCAGGCAGATTCTTTACCAGCTGAGCCACCAGGCAAGCCCAAGAATACTGGAGTGAGTTGCCATTCCCTTCTCCAGGGGATCTTCCTAACCCAGGAATCAAATCCTCATCTTCTGCATTGGCAGGCAGATTCTTTACCACTGAGATACCAAATAGTTTTTTTTACAGTGTTGTGTTAGTTTCAGGTATATAGCAAAGTGATTCAGTTACACATGTACATATATCTATTCTTTTCCAGCTTCCTTTCCCGTATAGATTATTACAGAGTATTGAGTAGAGTTCCCTGAGCTATATAGTAGGTCTTTGTTGATTGTCTATTTTATATATAGTAATGTGTGTATGTTTGTTCCAAACTCCTAATTTATCCCTACTCCCTGCCCCTGTTTCCTCTTTGGTCACCATAAGTTTGTTCTAGGAATCTGTGAGTCTGTTTCTGTTTAGTAAATAAGTTCATTTGTATTATTTTTTAAGATTTCACATATAAGTTATGTCATATGATATTTATCATTCTCTGTCTGACTTACTTCACTTAGGATGATAATCTCTAGGTTCATCCATGTTGCTGCAAATGGCATTATTTCATTCTTTTTATGGCTGAGTAATACTCATTGTATATATCTACCGCAGCTTTATTCATTGAGAGGACTCTGATCTTTAGGTCCTATTCCCTTCACCACATCTAGATCATATTCTCTGCAGGTATTTCTGGTGATAGCTCTATTCCAGGAACAGGCCTTTTATGGACCAAGTTTCCTGGCCCAATGAATCACATAGAAGCCAGAACTATGGCACAGGCTTTGAGAAAAGAAAGAGCTTTATTAAGAGGTTGATGGCCTTAGGAGATACAGCTCAAATCTTTCTTCCCAATTCAGAGTTTAGAGCAGAAATTTAAGGGGTAAGGGATTTTCAAACTTGGAAGCTGATTGGCTAGTCTAGAATCAGTCCATAAGCTACTTGCACTGCTGGAAGTCAGATTTTCCTTATTGAAGGACTTCTTTCTTTGTAAAGGAGAAGGAAATGGCAACCCATTCCAGTGTTCTTGCATGGAAAATTCCATGGACAGAGGAACCTGACAGGCTACAGTCCATGGGGCTGTAAAGAGTTGGACACGACTGAGCAACCAACACTCTGTTTGTAAAAGGTTCTGGTGACAACATTTCTATTCTTTGAGTTCAATCTACTAGAGATTCTTGATTCTGGGGTGATCTGGGAGACAGAGGTTCCTGTCTTGCATGTGAGCAGTGCTGTCTTTGTAAAATAATTCAAGGTTTGGTTAAACTACAGCCTATTTATGGAGACAAACCAGTTTAAGCTGTTTTATGTGCAGTTTCACGTCCTATGTCTGAATTGTTTTAGGCAGTTATGGGGAAGGTCAAAGTTTTTTCCTGAGTCATTTGGGCCTTGATTGTTTTCAGCTAAAATAATGTGCATCAGTTCAGTTCAGTTCAGTTCAGTCGCTCAGTCGTGTCCGACTCTCCGCGACCCCATGAATCACAGCACGCCAGGCCTCCCTGTCCATCGCCAACTCCCGGAGTTCACTCAAACTCATGTCTACTGAGTCGGTGATGCCATCCAGCCATCTCATTCTCCGTCGTCCCCTTCTCCTCCCGCCCCCAACCTTTCCCAGCATCAGAGTCTTTTCCAGTGAGTCAACTCGTCGCATGAGGTGGCCAAAGTATTGCAGCTTCAGCTTTAGCATCAGTCCCTCCAATGAATATCCAGGATTGATCTCCTCTAGAATGGACTGGTTGGATCTCCTTGCAGTATAATGTGCATGCTAGGGACTAATTGATATCACTGACTCAATGGACATGAGTTTGAGTAAACTCTGGGAGTTGGTGATGAACAGGGAGGCCTGGCGTGCTGCAGTCCATGGGGTTGCAAAGAGTTAGACATGACTGAGTGACTGAACTGAACTGAACTGAAAGAGGCTAATTAGGGTGGCAAGTTTTGCTTCCCTAAGATTCAAGCGGAGCCTGTCAGCATCCTGCTTCACAATGCTGCTTCCTTTTGTGGGGAATCCCTGCCCATGTGCCCTTGGCTCTCTTGGAGGCACCAGTGTGGAAGTTCCTTTACCTGCTGGTGGCTTCCTGCAGCTCTCTGACCTCGGGTATTCTCTAGTTGCTGAAAATGTGTTTCGTTAGGACGCTGGGCAGGCCAGAAATCCTGAGGGGTTCATGATTCAGGAGCAGCCCTCAACCACTGAGGTTTAGAAACCAGAAAGATTTAATGCCTTGTTTTCTTGCCCTTCAGCAATTTTGAGGTCTTAGAAAAGACAACTGCTTAGAGAGTCCCTTGTGGGAATGCAGTCTGGGTTGCCCACAGAGTAATTCCTCATTAACCCACCTTTCACAGATCTCCCTTCCTCTTCTTGCTTTCCCCACTAGCTCAAGGTGTTTTCTGAGATCAGCTCCCCAATATTCCCTTCATCCAAGACCCAAATTAAGACAACTAGGTACCCCTCAGGGAGTCTTCTGTCTGCTGGTTAATGACAGAATCATGCATTATTTAGAATGAAAAATTAAGACAGATGAGAAAGACTCATTGCGTATGTCTAAAGACACTGGGAGCTCTGCAACCTAGCTGTCACTTTTGTAGACAGACAGAACACTTTTAAAATAGCTCAGATGTTCCCCCTGTTCAGTGCAGTGGCTGCATGAAAAATATTTTCCCAAGTGTTTATGCAGGTCTCTAAGCCAACAGATTTTAGAATTAGGCCTTCAAGTTGACTAATAATTTGGGAGAAGCTTAGAAGTAATAAAATAAAGTTTAAACATGACCATGTGCCACAGAAATGCTCCCTCAAACCAGAGACTGAATTAGAAATGATATGAAGAAAAATGAGCTTGCTACATCTCATTAGTGAGGTACTGCTAGATTTGCATTTTTGTTTAAAACTCAAATGCTGCCACATTATAGCTGAGTCATGACTTCAACTTCCTTTAACAGATTAAAATGAGATTGGGTAAACAGACATCTAGAATACCAGCAAGCATTAACGAGAGTCTGAAAATGGTGCTGGTGATCATAAACCTTGTCTATGGAACAGTGTGCTGTGAGCATCCAATTTCCTTCTGATTCTTTAAATTTGTCATTTTTAGCCAGAAACAAAAACACCAATACAGTATATTAACACATATATATGGAATATAGCAAGTGGATGACGATAACCCTGTATACGAGACAACAGCAGAGACTTGGATGTGTAGAGCAGTCTTTTGGACTCTGTGGGAGAGGGTGAGGGTGGGATAATTTGGGAGAATGGATTGAAACATGTATATTATCATATGTGAAACGAATCTGACGTGGCTGGGGGCTCCGCACCTCAACACTCTGGATTTAAGAGGCTGTTTCTTCCGGAAGTGTATAAATTAGCCTGGGATAGAACCTGCACGCTGAATTTACTAATTAAGAAATGAGAAACCAGAACTATAAAGGTGGCATAGAAATACAAGAAACTGTTCTTAAGTAATTTGTTAAAACTTTGAACAGAGTTACAGATTTTGCCATTTGTTATAAACTGGTATATGTAATTTAACCAGAACCATGAGAAAGTTGGTATTGTGTGAATTCTGAGGCACTTTCGACATGTAGGAGTGATGTGGACTTTCTTGAGTTTTACACATTCATAAGTGAATGGTCTGTATCTCGTGCCTTTGTTGGTTCTCTGTGAGCTGTAGTTTCTGGGGAATGAGCAGCTCTCATTCCTGTAACTCTTGTAACCCAGTCATTCGTGTGCCTCCTTCATGAGGATCCAGGGCGGCTGTGGTGCTGTTATCCCTCTGATAGGAACTCTAACTCAGTGTAAAGCCCCGAAGATCTGTTACTTATTTTTATTTTATATTGTACTATATTTTATTTACAGAGTTGTGTTTGTTTCAGGTGTATAGCAAAGTGATACAGTCATATATATATATATGAATTAACAAAAGCAGTTCTGTCTTTTGATGGGGAACTCGTGGTTTACAATATAAATGGCATTATTTTGAGAGAGGGATAACTTAGGTATGGTATTAGGTTTTTTTCTTTTTGCAGCTTGAGACAGTTGTAAAATAACTTAATGTAGCTTTTTGCAACTGTGTATTCTATAGTGTTTTTTTAATTTGGTGAAATTTTAACTGTTAATGTTTTTGGCATTGTGCTTTGTACCATTTATTAAATAAAAATTATTTTAAAAAAAGTAATGTAAATTTAAGTGATATTTCATTAGTTGGGATACACAGGGATATATGTAAGGAATAAAAATTGGTTGGAAAAAAGATCACAAGTAATGACACCAATCTCCTACTGATAATGAAAAAGAAATAACTTCTGTGATTCCTAGTTTCCTATCATTATCAGAGAAGGGATATTGCCAACATTCAGCATCATATTCCAAATAGAACTTATCCTCTACTGATGAGATAATAGTTCATTTACACCCAAGATTATAATGCAGTTTGGAATCGTACTTTCCCTTTCAATTTTCTATCGTCTTCCAATATCATTAGGTTCACAGTTAGTTATAAAGGAGATTTATGGTTTTAAAACATCATCTTGTTTTCTTCTTTTCTGCTAATGAGTTGTATAAAATAAGTATGATTTTCCAAATGTTCGTTCTGAGTGTCAGAACTATACAATTTAGCAAGGAGCATCAAAGCACTATTAATGCTGCAATTTAGTGACAGAACATCTCTCAGTTTTCAAGTGCCTCTTGCTATATTTCTTCATTTCAAAGGATTTATTGTTTTATTTCCTTGGCTGTAATGGTTGGGTCCTAGCGTAATAGGCTTATTTTGATATTTTCTCCATGGTTTATTTCAATAACAGCTAACTCTACCTTTGAATGATGGTCAGCAAACAGGAAAGCAGTGGGTGTCCCATTTTGCCTTTTCCTTCTCAGCACCTGCAATGGATCATTTCATCATTGATGAGAGCGTGCGGAATCTAAATACTGACTTGGAAGAGAGTCCTTCCTCCCTCCGTTTGAGGAACACTGGGAGTAGTGGGCCATTCACTCTAGTCAAAAAAATTTTTTTTCCAAACAACCCCAAAAAACCCCACAAAAGCCTGAACTTCTAAGATGTGAATCTCAGTAATGACATGAATTAGAAACAAGCAGTGGACACACAAGCGTACCCTTCAGGTTTAGACAATTAAGCTGGATCCAGAGCATGGGTTGCTTTCTAATTACTGACTGAACTGGAATTTGGGTATAAATGAAGGATAAACACTGCATCCTGTAGCGTGGTGGGCTACAGTCCATGGGGTTGAAAAGAGCTGGACGCAACTGAGCGACTAACACTTTCACTTTCAAACACCACATGCTAGAATTCCTCCTTCTTCATAGTTTTCCAAGAACACGCCCAGCTCTGCCAATCTCTTAGGATTTTACCAGAATGCAATCACACCATAGGCAGAGATATAATAAATGTGATACAGCCATTTGTAACTGGAAAATATATGCAGGGTGTCTATGGAGTAACATGTTTTTTAGGCTTTTTTGAAGTTGGGACAGAGCTATTAAACTGAAGCATTGAAGGTGGTGTTTCTTTCCTACTACCTCTTTTATGGGCTTCATGCTTATGCCCTGGGGAGTTTCACTGAACTGTAAATGTCTGTCTCAGGAAGGACAGTATAAATCTCTCAGTCCCTATTGCAGTGTGCAGACCCCTAAATATCCCTTCTATTTTCATACACCCCAAATTTATAGAAGTCATGATTCTACAGGCAACAAAATTAGGTATTTAAGGATCTTTTAAATAAATTGGATATCTATGTTCAATTATTTAACTGGATATCCATTGCTTTTTAATATATATAAGATCTCAAAAGAAAATTAAAACCATTTGAAAGAAAATGTTAACAAAATAAAAACTGAATGCTCAGACACAGTTTCTTCACTTTTGATTTGTTTTGAAATATCATTAATCAGAAGCAATAGTGTTCTCAGAACCCACGGTGGTAGCTCTACCTGGCCTGGTGGTTCAGAAACAGTCTTTAGGAGAACCAGGCATCATCCGGCTGTAGGAGGAGAGTCTTCATTCCACAGATTCATTCTTTGTGATCAGTGGAAATAGCCTCCTAACTTCTTGTCATTCTTCTACCCTTGACCTGCAAACTAATCTCAACACAGCAGCCAGACGTGATCATTTCGTAACATCAGATCATGTGATGCTACTCAACACTTCCAAATGGCAGCCCATTTCATTAAGAGTGAAAGCCAGGAGGCAAATGATGAACTGCTTTACAAGTTACTGTAGAGAAATATTTGCCAAGTGTTTTGTGGATACGTACCACATGATCTCCAGCTTTTCAACCTGAGTTAGTCATTTATTTCTTTTCTATCCAAACCCAACTGTAAATCAATGACTTACTCTAAGTTTTTGATGACAACATTCAACTTTTATCTTATATTAGTTGGTGTAACAGTAGTTGCTATAAGAGGTAAGTTTGAAACCTCTATGGTTCAACACTGTACAAGCTTACTTTTTATTTTGACCATGCCACACACCTTGTGGGATCTCAGCTCCCCAACCAGAATTGAACCTGGGACACAGCAGTGACAGTCCAGAATCCTAACCACTAGGCCGCCAGGGAATTCCTAAAGCTTACTTCTTATTGCCAGAATCCTTTGGATCGCTTCCTGGTTGGTCAGCCTTCCACATGGTCAGTCAGGAGCCCAGGCTCCCTCACTCTTGTGGCTCCTCCCTACTCTAGATTCTTGGTATCTCTCCATTCAGGTGTGAGGAAAGAAAATTGACATATTTTGCTACAATATTTTGGCTAAAACTCACTGGTTGAAACTCAGATACTTCATTACACTTGACTGCAAAGAATGTTTGAAAATGCAGTGTGCGACCAAGAGGAAGAGGAAATAGATTTGTCAATCAGCTAGTAGGCTCTGCCATACCTATCTGCCATTTTTTCTATTAGTTAGTACACCATGTAGCCTAGTATTATTATTTCCTGGTTGTTTTGGTCTTGCTCATAAGTATCCATCATGATTGGATATTGTGATATATTCTTGGGTAGGCAGCAGAGGAGAAGGAGCAAGTCTCTAGAGTCAGAAATATGTGGGTTTACATAATAGCTGGACACTTAGCTGTGTGCCTTTGGCCAAATTATTTAACCTTTTGATCATTAAGTACATCCATCCAAGAAGACATAAAATGCTGGTCTCATGAGAGGGCTGAAAAAGAAACATATCAAAAAGCAAAACAGCATCAGTGAAGAGCACAGATCCTGAAGGCAGCCTGCTTGGGTTTGAATTCTGACCGTGTCCCGTATTTGTTAGATGATCTTGGATGAACTTCAATTTCCTCATCTGTAAAGTGGAGATCATAATATTTCTTACCTTGTACAAGTATTGGAGGGAATTGAATGAGTTAATACATGTAAAGCATTCAGAATAGTGCTTGAAACATAGAGTGTTAGTTAACTCTCATTTGAGATTATTTGGTGTGTCTTATAGGCGCTTGTTAAGTGGCCTTCTTTCCTGGTTATTGCTTGACATGTGTTGCTCTTTTTCAGAAACTGTTAAAGACTGAAAACCCCCAAAGATCTCCCAAAAGTGCTCTTCAAGGGTAAGATTTCAAGCACATTAGTGGGATGTCAAGGAGCTGTTTGTGTAGAGAGCCTTGCCAAATGGCCACCTGCTTTGATTACTGCAATGTTGGTTCTGGGTCCTGGCGGTAATTACTCAAGAGAATACATTGACTCAGAGCTCTTCTGGAATGATTTAAAAAAATGTGTGATGTGAAGTTAAATAGCACAGGACTTATTACCAATTTGAGTGGACAATGGTGAGGGGAGGTTATCTGGGGTGTTAGGCTCATCTAAGTAAAAGATTGCAGTCTGAAAAATTGTTTAAAGAGAAATATAATTAGAATAATGGGACAACATAATGGGAAATCAATGCTATTAATGTAATTGCTAATTACTACATTAGAACATTTATCCAAATCTCTTCTCCTTGAAGCTAAAAACATGAAATTAAGTCACCACAGTAGACAATTTGTATAGAGGGACTCAGGGATTTTGGATTACTTTGGAAAATCTGCCCAGAACAATTTGTCATTGTACCAAACATCAAGCTGGACCGTCTCAGTTTCAAGAAGAGAATGTGCATGAGAGGACTCATGTTTTCACTCTATTCATCTCGGTCATTTTAGGGCTCATAGGCTCCGGGCATTAAGAGTTTGCTGTTTGAAATGGACTTTTTCCCTAGCCTTAGGAGTGTTAGTTCATTGAAAGTGGGGTTTTTGGGTCATATCACATGCTGAGTTTACTCAAACTCATGTCCATTGAGTTGGTGATGACATCCAACCATCTCATCCTCTGTCATCCCCTTCTCTTTCCTTCAGTCTTTCACAATATTAGGGTCTTTTGCAGTGAGTCAGTTTTTCACATCAGGTGGCCAAAGTATTGGAGTTTCAGCTTCAGCATCACTCCTTCCAATGAATATTCAGGACTGATTTCCTTTAGAATGGACTAGTTGGATCTCCTTGCTGTCCAAGGGACTCTTAAGAGTCTTCTCCAACACCACAGTTCAAAAGCGTCAATTCTTTGGTGCTCAGCTTTCTTTATAGGCCAACTCTCACATCCATACATGACTACTGATATGTGTGTGTGTATATATAGAAACACACACAATAAACTGAAATTTGCTGCATTTTGTTTATCCATTCATCTATCAATGGATAGTCAAGCTGTTTCCACATTTTGGCTATTGTGAATAACGCTGTATGAACACTGGTATGGGGCTTCCCTCATAGCTCAGTCGGTAAAGAATCTGCCTGCAATGCATGAGTCCTGGGTTCATTTCTGGGGTTGGGAAGATCCTCTGGAGAAGGAAATGGCAACCCACTCCAGTCTTCTCACCAGGAGAATACCATGGATAGAGGAGCCTGGCAGCCTACAGTCCATGGGATTGCAAGAGTTGGACATGACTTAGCGACTAAACCACCACATGAACACTGGTGAACAGGTGTCTGTTTAAGTCTCTGCTTTCAGTTTTTTTTTTTTTTTTTTTATTGGAGGCTAATTATCCCACAATATTACATTGGTTGGTTTTGCCATACATTGACACGAATCCACCCCGGGTGCACACGAGTTCCCCCTCCCGAACCCCCCTCCCACCTCCCTCCTCCCCCATCTTCCCCCTGGGTCATCCCCGTGCACCAGCCCCGAGCATCCTGCACCATGCGTCAAACCTGGACTGGTGCTCCTCCTCACACATGACAATATACATGCTTCAGTGCCATTCTCCCAAATCACACCTCCCTCGCCCTCTCCCACAGAGTCCAAAAGACTGTTCTATATACCGGTGTCTCTTTTGCTGTCTCGTATACAGGGTTTTCATTAACATCTTTCTGAATTCCATATATATGCGTTAGTATACTGTATTGGTGTTTTTCTTTCTGGCTTACTTCACTCTGTATAATAGGCTCCAGTTTCATCCACCTCATTAGAACTGATTCAAATGCATTCTTTTTAATGGCTGAGTAATACTCCATTGTGTATATGTACCAAAGCTTTCTTATCCATTTGTCTGCAGATGGACATCTAGGTTGCTTCCATGTCCTGGCTATTATAAACAGTGCTGTGATGAACATTGGAGTACATGTGTCTCTTTCAATTCTGGTTTCCTCGGTGTGTATGCCCAGGAGTGCGATTGCTGGATCATATGGCAGCTTCCCAGCTGAATTCTACCAAACATTTAGAGAAGAGCTAACACCTATTCTACTCAAACTCTTTCAGAAAATTGCTGAGGAAGGGAAACTTCCAAACTCATTCTATGAGGCCACCATCACTCTAATCCCAAAACCTGGTAAAGATCCTACAAAAAAAGAAAACTACAGGCCAATATCACTGATGAACATAGATGCAAAAATCCTTAACAAAATTCTAGCAATCAGAATCCAACAACACATTAAGAAGATCATACATCATGACCAAGTGGGCTTTATCCCAGGAATGCAAGGATTCTTCAATATCCGCAAATCAATCAATGTAGTACATCACGTTAACAAACTGAAAAATAAAAATCATATGATTATCTCAATAGATGCAGAGAAAGCCTTTGACAAAATTCAACATCCATTTATGATAAAAACCCTCCAGAAGGTGGGAATAGAAGGAACATACCTCAACGTAATAAAAGCTATATATGCTTTCAGTTCTTTGGTGTATATACATAGGAGTGAAATTGCTGGGTCATATGGTAATTTGTGTGTGGCTTCTTGAGGAATAGCCAAACTGTTTTCCTGGAGTTGTTCTTGAGACCTGTGAACATGGTGACAGGTTGCAGAGATGGGGATGAGGTCTGACACTAGGACATGGAGTGGAAGGGAGGAAACTGGACCTCAAGAGCACAGCAGAAGCCCCAGTAACTGATCTGGCCATGCACAGCGCTTGCGTTTCTAACACATTCTCACGCGTGGTGTGTGGACCTATCTTGGCTTCACCTGGATGCTGATTATACCTGAAGCATCTCAGGGCCTGTCCCAGAAGTATTTGTTTGTGCTTCTCTATCTTAAATGTGGATGGACCTATTTCCTGGCATCTTGTTAATGCATGTATTCTGAGTGGAGTAGTCTGAGAGTCTGTAGTTCCAACATACTCTCAGGTGATGTTGAGCCTGCTGATCCTGGAACTGTACCTTAAAGAATAAATGAATGTCAATACTATCTGTGTATGGGAATCACCTAGTGAACTTTTCAAACATCCCAAGGCTTGAGCCCAACCACAGAGGTTCTAATGTAATTGGTTTGGGGTGGGCCCTGGCATTATTTCAGTAATGTTACTCACAAGAGTCTACCATGCAGCCAGGGTTGAGAACTCTTCTGGATTTGGACGTTGTCCTATTTCTTGCACAGGTGTCCTCCTTCCCTCTTTTCTTTCCAAACTCTTCTGCTTAAAGCTGAGTTAGACTCCCAGCTGATTGACCTCTCTAACCTCTGTTTATCATTCCCACTGCCTCCAGATGGATCCTTCTCAAGCTAGTGCCGAACAGACTGCACCCTTGCAAAAACCTTCAGTGACTCCCCATTGCCTGCCATGAATAAGCAAGATCATGCACCTATCCTGGTAAGGCTCTTCTTGGGGTAGTTCCAACCTACTTTTCCATCTGTGTTTCCTCTTTACTGAACCCTGTATCTCAGAAAGACTAATTTCTGTCCTCTGAATAGACCATGGATTTTCCTGTCTTTCTGATTTTGCTTGGGTTGACTCTCCATCTGGTTAACCTTTTCTGCATATCTGTCAATCAAGGACCATCCCTGTTTTTTACTTCCTCTATGAAAGCCTTTATTGATCTTTGCAACTGATGTAATCCTTTTTCCTATAGCATTTTGTTTCTTATAGCATTTTTCTTTTTAAATTTATTTTATTGGAGGATAATTGCTTTACAATATTGGGTTGTTTTCTGCCATGCATCGACATAAATCAGCCATAGATATACATATGTTCCCTCCCTATTGAACCTCCCTCGAGCCTCCACCCCACCCCATCCCTGTAGGTTGTCATAGAGCACTGGGTTTGATCTCTCTGCATCATACAGCAAATTCCCACTGATCATCTATTTTACATATGGTATTATGTAAATAATATCAATGCTGCTGCTGCTAAGTCGCTTCAGTCATGTCCGACTCTGTGCGACCCCATAGACAGCAGCCCACCAGGCTCCCCCGCCCCTGGGATTCTTCTGGCAAGAACACTGGAGTGGCTTGCCATTGCCTTCTCCAATGCATGAAAGTGAAAAGTGAAAGTGAAGTCGCTCAGTTGTGTCCGACTCTTCACGACCCCATGGACTGCAGCCTACCAGGCTCCTCCGTCCATGGGATTTTCCAGGCAAGAGTACTGGAGTGGGGTGCCATTGCCTTCTCTGAGTATCAATGCTACTCTCTCAATTTATCTCACTTTCTCCTTCCCTTGGTTTCCCTGGTGGCTCAGTGGTAAAGAATCCACCTGCTGATGCAGGAGATGAAAAGAAACTCAGGTTCAATCTTTGGGTCAGGAAGATGCCCTGTAGAGGAAGTGGCAACCCACTCCAGTATTCTTGCCTGGACAATTCCATTGACAGAGGAACCTGGTGGGCTATAGTCCATGGGGTCGCAAAGAGTTGGACATGACTGAGCGACTGAGCACGCACACTCCTTTCCTCACTGTGTCCACAAGTCTGTTCTCTGTGTCTGTCCTGCAAATAGGTTCATCAGTACCAACTTTCTAGATTCTCTATATATGTACTAATATAACATATTTATTTTTCTCTTTAGAATTGTCTTATAGCATTTTTCCCCTTGTATTTCTGGGATTTACATTCTGCTCTCATCCTTCTTATTGGACTGCAAACTCTCTGAGGGCGTGTCTCTTCTTTCTTATCTTTGATCCTCTGCTGAGCCTACTCAGTGTCAGGCACATAGTAGGTGTCCACAACAATTTGTTAAATTGTATTTGATTGAGTAATTTGTCTGCATGTTGTTAATTCAGTTTTGACATCTCTGTGGTATACTGACATTTTAATTTCTCTGCCTGACATTTAGTAAATCTTTAAGGATTTTACTTGAATGCTTTCCTGAAAGCTCTAAATGTTCTTTATAAACATGGACTATAGTTTCCACAGTGTCTTCAAAACTTTGCAGTGTTCACCCTGTACCAGTTTGTTAGCATTTTGGCTTCCTTGTGTCTTGAGATGTTATGGGATCTTGTAGGAAGTCAGAGGCGATGCTCATTCCCCTCTCAAAAACTCATTATGTTCCCCAAACTTTGGAATGCGGTGGTAATGAGCCATGATTCTAGGAAGCCTATCCAGCTCTTACTCCTGCTCACTGTTTGGGTGGGAACCTCTTCAGTAGTTAAGTGGTAATGGGACTTGGGAGGTAATTCAATCGTGTCCCCAGCAGTAGCTGGCAATCCTATAGGAACAATTATAAGGAATCCCCTCTCACATGGCACAATGAGATGTGAACGTTTTCTCACTGGCTAATTAGCATAGTTATCATTTTTAGCCAAAATGTCAATGTGTAGGACTTAATTAGCCTGCCCTAGCATTGTAGGATAACTTCTTAGGTAGTTTGTCAGCATTTTCAGACTTTGGAAGAATGCCGGGAACTATCACCTACATACTTGCATAAACTTTTAAGACTTCTAGAAAAATTACTATGACAAACAGGTAAAGTCTCCAGGAATAACATGTTCTAAGTTAGATGGGTGGAAGAGTTGTGATCAAAGAACTATTTAGTCAGTGGGAAGTCTGAAAAAAAAAAGGCCTTGACATCCATTGTTTTTATTTCTGCATTTCATAACTGAGATGGTTCAGATGTTGCAATCTCTGTTTTAGACACCTTTGGTTTCTAGTAGCAGAACCTGATTCCATCTCGTTAAGCTGCATGGGAATCTATCGCCAGGCTATTGGGTAATGCACAGAGTGAAGGAGACTCTGAATAGCTCAGTCATGCAATGTAGGAGACGAGAGAAGATTCTAGGACATAGGTAGTAGGAACGAGGGGGCTGTCTCCTCAGGATTCTGCTTGGAAAAAGAACATGTTGCAAATAGTTTTACAGTAAGTCTCCTACACATGAACCTTCAAGTTTCGAACTTTCAAAGATGTGAACGTGCATTCCATCAACGTCAGACTGAGTGAAAACGTAACTTGCCCTGCGTCTCCTACTGCTGATGGTCCTTCAGCTCTACCATCTCCCACCTCCTCTCCCTCCTCCAGTCAGTAACTCTTCTTGCTTCTCCACTTGAAGCCAGCCCCTGTATGCCATCTGTTGTACTGTACTACTGTACTTTTCAAGGCACTGTACTGTAGTACTGTATGATTAAAAATCTCTTTATTTTTTGTGTTTGTTTTTTATGTGTTATTTGTGAGAAAAGTATTATAAACCTGTTCATTCCAATCCCAAAGAAAGGTAATGCCAAAGAATGCTCAAAATACCGCACAATTGCACTCATCTCACATGCTAGTAAAGTCATGCTCAAAATTCTCCAAGCCAGGCTTCAGCAATATGTGAACCATGAACTCCCAGATGTTCAAGCAGGTTTTAGAAAAGGCAGAGGCACCAGAGATCAAATTGCCAACATCTGCTGGATCATGGAGAAAGCAAGAGAGTTCCAGAAAAACATCTATTTCTGCTTCATTGACTATGCCAAAGCCTTTGACTGTGTGGATCACAATAAACTGTGGAACATTCTGAAAGAGATGGGAATCCCAGACCACCTGACCTGGCTCTTGAGAAACCTGTATGCAGGTCAGGAAGCAACAGTCAGAACTGGACATGGAACAACAGACTGGTTCCAAATAGGAAAAGGAATACGTCAAGGCTGTATATTGTCACCCTGCTTATTTAACTTCTATGCAGAGTACATCATGAGGAACGCTGGGCTGGAAGAAGCACAAGCTGGAATAAAGATTGCTGGGAGAAATATCAATAGCCTCAGATATGCAGATGACACCACCCTTATGGCAGAAAGTGAAGAGGAACTCAAAAGCCTCTTGATGAAAGTGAAAGAGGAGAGTGAAAAGGTTGGCTTGAAGCTCAACATTCAGAAAACAAAGATCATGGCATCTGGTCCCATCACTTCATGGGAAATAGATGGAAAAACAGTGGAAACAGTGTCAGACTTTATTTTTCTGGGCTCCAAAATCACTGCAGATGCTGATTGCAGCCATGAAATTAAAAGACGCTTACTCCTTGGAAGGAAAGTTATGACCAACCTTGATAGTATATTGAAAAACAGAGACATTACTTTGCCAACAAAGGTCCATCTAGTCAAGACTATGGTTTTTGCTGTGGTCATGTATGGATGTGAGAGTTGGACTGTGAAGAAAGCTGATTGCCGACGAATTGATGCTTTTGAACTGTGGTGTTGGAGAAGACTCTTGAGAGTCCCTTGGACTGCAAGGAGATCCAACCAGTCCATTCTAAAGGAAATCAATCCTGGGTGTTCACTGGAAGGACTGATGCTAAAGCTGAAACTGCAATACTTTGGCCACCTCATGCGACGAGTTGACTCACTGGAAAAGACTCTGATGCTGGGAAAGGTTGGGGGCGGGAGGAGAAAGGGACAACAGAGAATGAGATGGCTGGATGGCATCGCCGACTCTGTCGACATGAGTTTGAGTGAACTCTGGGAGTTGGTGATGGACGGGGAGGCCTGGCGTGCTGTGATTCATGGGGTCACGGAGAGTCGGACACGACTGAGCGACTGAACTGAACTGATAGTACAGTACTATATGGCTGATTATGTTAGTTAGGTACCTAGTCTAACTTTGTTGGACTTACCAACAAACTGGACTTACAAACATGGTCTTGGAGCAGAACTTGTGTGTATGGAGGGGACTTAGGGTAGTTCTTTTGACTTTCCAAGGAAAGAGGTTTGGATTGGCCTGTCTTGGGTCATGGAATAGGTCTAATAGCATCCTCTCAAAATTCATGTCCACTCATAACTTCAAAATGTGTGACCTTATTTAGAGTAAGTGTTTTTACAGATGTAATTGGGCTTCCCAGATGACGTTAGTGGTAAAGAACCCGCCTGGCATTGTAGGAGACATAAGAGATGCAGGGTTTGATCTCTGGGTGGGAAGATCCCCTGGAGAAAGAAATGGCAACCCACTCCAGTATTTTTGACTGGAGAATTCCATGAACAGAGGAGCATGGTGGGCTACAGTCCATAGAGTCGCAAAGAGTTGGACATGACTAAAGAGACTTAGCGCACACACACAGATGTAGTTAAGGAAAGGGTGGAAAGGTAGCCATACTTGGTTAGAGTGGGCCCTGCATCTGACAAGGGTGTCTTTATGAGAGTCAGAAAAGAAAGAGACACAGAGATATAGAAAAGAACGTGATGTGAAAATGGAGGTAGAGACAGGAGCGATGTGTCTACAAGCTGAGGAACACCAAGATGGGCAACAACCATCTTTAGATGGAAGGGAGACAAGGGACGGTTTCTCCTCAGAGCCTCCAGAGAGAACCAAGCCTGCTGCAGCTGGATTGTAGACTGGGGTCCTCTGTGAGAAAATTCGTTGTTGTTATTTGAGTCATCAAGTTTGTGGTGATCTGTTTCAGGAAACAAATACAGGTCATATGTCCATTTCTGTCCAGGAGAAGTTGACACTTTAACTGACATCCTCACTGTAACTGTGTGCAGTGGGTTAGAGGAACTTCCCAAAAGCAGATCCGGTGGTGTCATCAAAGAAAAGAACATGGATCAGGGCAGAAACTGCAGGAATGGCCATTGCATATCATACAGTCCTATTTTCCCTGAGGCCTGAGGGATAAGATTGAGAAATGTGCCGTCTGGCACCTGCCTCAAGTATAACGTAAAGCACATCCTCTGAGTTTGCAAAGTTACAGCTAGGAACACTACAGGCCTTTCGGAGGAGGATTAATGGCATTGTCGGCATTGGTGGGGGGCGGCGGCTCAAAAGATATAGCAGGCAGTATATAGGACAAAACTCTCATTTTTATGGTAGGGAAGAGATGCATGATCGCATACAATATGGATCAGAAGGAAAACAGAAATGAATGAAAATTTACTGTTCCATTAATTAAAATATCATTAATTGTAATCATGATCCCACCTCATTCTTTGACTGGGACATTGTGACAAACGTGGGTTGATACTCAAAAGAATAAATTCTAGCCCGTGTGCAGAAAAATTACAATGGGCTGAGTGGACATTGTTGATCTTGTTTGACTGACTCTGTATTCTATTCCCCTTAAGTTATTAAAATATCTGGTGGCCAAAGAGGTATCTTTGCATTTCTTTCCTTTGCAATTCCAACAACAACAACAAGAGCTAATTTTTTTTTGGTAACTCTTAAGAATGATTTAATAGAATATAATTCATATTCTGCAAAATGCAAAATAGGATTAATAATCAGTACAGGTATTCACACCCTCTTAATTAACAATAAAATATGTTTTAACATTCAATAAATATTCAGTGACAATCTGTTATGTGTTGAGCACTAGCACAGGTTTAGGAACACAAAAAGGCATCAGATATATCAGGTACCCATTAGCTTATGCTCAGATGTATAAATTCCTAAGTGTTTCCAACTTTTAAAAATTAAACCTATTGTTTGTTGTTTTTTTAAAAATTTTTATTGGAGGCTAATTATTTTACAATATTATATTGGTTGGTTTTGCCATACATTGACATGAATCTGCCCCGGGTGTACATGAGTTCCCCCTCCCGAACCCCCCTCCTACCTCCCTCCTCCCCTTACCCTCCCTCTGGGTCATCCCCACATACCAGCCCTGAGCATCCTGTAACATGCATCGACCCTGAACTGGCGATTCGTTTCACATATGATAATATACATGTTTCAATGCCATTCTCCCAAACCATCCCATCCTCACCCTCTTCCACAGAGTCCCAAAGACTGTTCTATACATCTGTGTCTCTTTTGCTGTCTCGTATACAGGGTTATCATTTGCATCTTTCTAAATTCCATATATATGCATTAGTATATTGTATTGGTGTTTTTCTTTCTGGCTTACTTCACTCTGTATAATAGGCTCTAGTTTCATCCACCTCATTAGAACTGGTTCAAATGCATTCTTTTTAATGGCTGAGTAATACTCCATTGTGTATATGTACCAAAGCTTTCTTATCCATTCGTCTGCAGATGGACATCTAGGTTGCTTCCATGTCCTGGCTGTTATAAACAGTGCTGCAATGAACACTGGAGTACATGTGTCTCTTTCAATTCTGGTTTCCTTGGTGTGTATGCCCAGGAGTGCGATTGATGGATCATATGGCAGTTCTATTTCCAGTTTTTTGAGGAATCTCCACACTGTTCTCCATAGTGGCTGTACTAGTTTGCATTCCCACCAACAGTGTAAGAGGGTTCCCTTCTCTCCACACCCTCTCCAGCATTTATTGCATGTAGACTTTTGGATAGCAGCCATTCTGACTGGTGTGAAACGGTATCTCATTGTGGTTTTGATTTGCATTTCTCTGATTATGAGGCATGTTGAGCATTTTTTCATGTGTTTGTTAGCCATCTTTATGTCTTCTTTGGAGAAATGTCTGTTTAGTTCTTTGGCCCATGTTTTGATTGGGTCATTTATTTTTCTGGAATTGAGCTGCAGGAGCTGCTTATATATTTTGGAGATTAATCCTTTATCAGTTGCTTCATTTGCTATTATTTTCTCCCATTCTGAAGGCTGTCTTTTCACCTTACTTATAGTTTCCTTTGCTGTGCAGAAGCTTTTGATTTTAATTAGGTCCCATTCGTTTATTTTTGCTTTTATTTCCAATATTTTGGGAGGTGGGTCTTGGAGGATCCTGCTGTGATTTATGTCGGAGAGTGTTTTGCCTATGTTCTCCTCTAGGAGTTTTATAGAATCTGGTCTTACATTTAGCTCTCTAATCCATTTTGAGTTTATTTTGGTGTATGGTGTTAGGAAGTATTCTAGTTTCATTCTTTTACAAGGGGCTGACCAGTTTTCCCAGCACCACTTGTTAAAGAGACTGTCTTTTCTCCATTTTATATTCTTGCCTCCTTTGTCAAAGATAAGGTGTCCATAGGATTTATCTCTGGGCTTTCTATTTTGTTCCATTGATCTATATTTCTGTCTTTATGCCAGTACCATACTATCTTGATGACTGTGGCTTTGTAGTAGAGCCTGAAGTCCAGCAGGTTAATTCCCCCAGTTCCATTTTTCTTCCTCAAGATTGCTTTGGCTATTCGAGGTTTTTTGTATTTCCATACAAATTGTGAGATTATTTGTTCTAGTTCTGTGAAAAATATCGTTGGTAGCTTGATAGGGATTGCATTGAATGTATAAATTACTTTGGGTAGTATACTCATTTTTACAATATTTATTCTTCCAATCCACGAACAAGGTATATTTCTCCATCTATTAGTGTCCTCTTTGATTACTTTCACTAGTGTTTATTGAGGGTTTCCTATGAGCCAAAAACCATGCCAAATGTAACATATGCAGCATTTTATTTAATCCTCAAACAGCTCAATATTGTTGATATTGCTAGCGGCTCTGATCTTACAGTGTGGAAATGAAGGTCTAGACAGGTTAGGTAACCTGCCTAAGGTCATGTAACTGGGAATGGTTGATGCTAATATTCAAACTCCAGAGTCTTGACCTCAGAGACTAAATTCTTTAACTCTTTAGCTGCTATGTATAAACTCACTGTATCTATGTCATTTTGTTAAAGAGTTAACTGCTTTTTTTGGTTGTTGCTGTGATCTTTCCTTTAAAAGCCTAGACACCTTGCTTATGGGGCATGTTCCTTGAAAACTTTCAAATGTCAGTGGAATGAGCTAGAACTTTCTTTGCACAACGAAGTGTACTGTCTGCTAAGCTAATCTCTTTCCTACTGGGAAATTCGCATAATAACGAACTGGTTTAGCTAGACTGAAAATCAATCATCAAGGCCACTGATGATGCTAAAAAAATCAAAAGCAGTCAGCATACAAATGAAAGTGATTCCCTATAACTCTATGTGGGACAAATTTCCTGAATTCCACCAATAAATTAAGGTTGTGGAAGCTCAGTTATAAAGGAAGATAGATTGAACAATTTTCCTGTTACAAACAAGCTGTACGTAACTATATATCTATCAGATAGTTATTCAGGTCTAATTTAGGAATGTGCAAGTAAACATGGCCAAATATGTTTAAATACACTTGCATTCAAAGTTGCCAAGTAGTTCTCTGCATTGACATAACCAAATTATTTCTGGAATCTTTAAAGTCTGTTTTGTGTAACTATGATTAGAAATTCTTTGCTGTAAGGAAAATAATTTGCAAACATTTTTGTTGCTGTTGTTCAGTTGCTAAGACGTGTCTGACTCTTCGAGACTCCAAGGACTGCAGTACACCAGACTTCCCTTCCTTCACTGTCTCCCAGAGTTTGCTCAAATTCATGTCCATTGAGTTGATGATGCCTTCCAACCATTTCATCCTGTGCCGCCTCCTTCTCCTCCTGCCCTCAATCTTTCTCAGCAACATATCCCCATTTTTTCTGTTCTTTGGGATTAATTTTTGTTGTTTGTTAATGGAGGGCTTTTTAAATTCATGGGTCCCACTGTTAGAGTGTACCCTTTCAGTGGTGTTGAGAGACTTCCTTATTGGGGTTTTGGAGATCGATGAAGCCAGACAGATCAAGCTGCTTCCTGTGCTTATCTCAAGAAGCTGACTGACTGCAGGGCCTTGGGACACTCTGTCAGGTACTGACATAATTTGTATCAGGACTTTGGGGCTGTAAATCAATAGAGAGGAGGCTTTTCTTGACTGGCCCTACCTTCTTTCTTTTGATCCACTCCAAACCTCTCCCATGTTGTTCCAAGAGATCTAACCAAGTGTACTTGCATGGGATGGTTCTCTTAGTAAGGGCTAAGAGTGTGAGCTCTGGAACCTGACTTGTCTGGATTTCAGTCTTGGCTTTTTCATGCCCTGGTTTGTGAGTTTGAGCAAGTTACTTAGTTTTCTCTGTATCTGAGTTATCTCATCTATAAATGCATACAATAAAGTATCTAGCTTATAGAATTGTTTTGAAGTTTAAATGGGATATTCCAGATAGAGCCATTAACATGGACCCTGGCACATAAGGACCTCACAGAAAAATGATATCTGCTGTTATTAACCAAACATGAGTCCTAGAGTTAGTGAACATTATTAATGTTACCTACCTAGCATAATTCTCCTTCCTGCAAATTTGTATTTTGATTTTCCATTGGGGAATCATAACTAGACCAAGCTTGGTCCATGTGGTTTGGGTAGATGACTTGCCGTCTCTCTTCTCCTCAAGTCCAAACGTGGCCTTATGATATAGATTTTTTAAATTGAAGTATAGTTGATTTACAGTGTTGTATTAATTCAGTTCAGTTCAGTCGCTCAGTCGTGTCTGACTCTTTGAGACCCCATGAATCACAGCACACCAGGCCTCCCTGTCCATCACCAACTCCCGGAGTTCACTCAAACTCATGTCCATCGAGTCGGTGATGCCATCCAGCCATCTCATTCTCTGTCATCCCCTTCTTCTCCTGCCCCCAAGCCCTCCCAGCATCAGACTCTTTTCCAGTGAGTCAACTCTTTGCATGAGGTGACCAAAGTATTGGAGTTTCAGCTTTAGCATCAGTCCTTCCAATGAACACCCAGGACTGATTGTGATTCAGTTGTACATGTATCAGTTCAGTTCAATTCATTCACTCAGTTGTGTCTGACTCCGACCCCATGAGTTGCAGCACGCCAGGCCTCCCTGTCCATCACCAACTGCCGGAGTCTACCCAAACTCATGTCCATTGAGTCGGTGATGCCATCCAACCATCTCGTCCTCTGTCATCCCCTTCTCCTCCTGCCCTCAGTCTTTCCCAGCATCAGGGTCTTTTAAAATGAGTAAGCTCTTTGCATCAGGTGGCCAAAGTATGTGTGTGTATTCTTTTCCATCATGGTTTATCACAGTATATTGAATATAGTTCTCTGTGCTGTATAGTAGGATCTTATTTCTTATCTATTCTATATATAAAAGCTTACATCTACTAACCCCAAACTCTCACCCCATCCTTCTCCCAAACCCCTCCCCCTTGGCAACCACCAGTCTGTTCTCTATGCCTGTGATTCTGTTTCTGTTTCATAGATAGGTTCATATGTGTCATATTTTAGATTCCCCGTATAAGTGATATCATGTGGTATTTGTCTTTCTGACTGACTTCATTTAGTATAATAATCTTTAGCTGCATTCATGTTGCTACAAATGGCATTATTTTGTTCTTTTTTATGGCTGAGTAGTATTCCATTGTATTTATGTACTACAGCTTCTTTCCTTATGATACAGATTTGGCCAATCAGCTTGTTCCATTCCCTCATGGCCACAGTGACTGGGTCAAGGATGTGCTTGAGAACCAAGTGGACCAGTGAAACTTTTCTTGGACTTTGGAAGAGTGTTGGGAAAGAGAAGCTGTTGTTGCTTGGATGCAGGATGTAAGCCTGAAGGTGCCAGGGATGTAGGGGGACTGGGCAAATTTGAGAGAGGGGAAACAGAACAGAGGGATGGTGTGAGAGAGAGTGAGTCTCAGAGACTGGCATCCTTGAAGTCAGACTCACCACTGGACTTTTCAGATACTGGCACCAATAAATGTTATTTTGCTTAAGCTAGTTTTATTTGACTTCTAACACTTAAAACTAGGGTGAGCATGTGTCTTCATTTTGGAACAGTCCTAGTTTATACTTATTGTTCCAGCATAGTTATTAATAGTGTCCTATTTTACTCTTAGAAGTGTTTTGATTGAGAGGATAAATTATATTATAAATAAATCTTATTTAAAACCCAAAAGTCCAGACCAATACAGCCACACTGGAGCAATACTCTTGTGGAGTTCCCAACAGCTTCTCAAATTATTCAGTGCATACTGTGTTCTGACTGAAGAGAGTTCTGGTGAATACACTTGTCTCCATCTCTAATGTGGGTCAAGGGCTCCTTCTAGATCGGTAACAGCCCCCAATGCCCCCTTATTCCACCTTTGACCTTTCAGTTCAGTTCAGTCGCTCAGTCGTGTCCGACTCTCCGTGATCCCATGAATCATAGCACGCCAAGCCTCCCTGTCCATCACCAACTCCCAGAGTTCACTCAAACTCACGTCCATAGAGTCGGTGATGCCATCCAGCCATCTCATTCTCTGTCGTCCCCGTCTCCTCCCGCCCCCAATCCCTCCCAGCATCAGAGTCTTTTCCAGTGAGTCAACTCGTCGCATGAGGTGGTCAAAATATTGGAGTTTCAGCTTCAGCATCAGCCCTTCCAATGAACACCCAGGATTGATCTCCCTTAGAATGGACTGGTTGGATCTCCTTGAAGTCCAAGGGACTCTCAAGAGTCTTCTCCAACACCACAGTTCAAAAGCATCAATTCTTCGGCGGTCAGCCTTCTTCACAGTCCAACTCTCACATCCATACATGACCACGGGAAAAAACCATAGCCTTGACTAGATGGACATTTGTTGGCAAAGTAATGTCTCTGCTTTTTAATATGCTATCTAGGTTGGTCATAACTTTCCTTCCAAGGAGTAAGCGTCTTTTAATTTCATGACTGCAATCAGCATCCACAGTGATTTTGGAGCCCAAAAAAATAAAGTCTGACACTGTCTCCACTGTTTTTCCATCTATTTCCCATGAAGTGATGGGACAAGATGCCATGATCTTTGCTTTCTGAATACTGAGCTCAAGCCAACCTTTTCACTCTCCTCTTTCACTTTCATCAAGAGGCTTTTGAGAGAGTTCCAAAGAATAGCAAGGAGAGATAAGAAAGCCTTTGACCTTTAGGGTATGGCTATTAACTGCCTAGTGTGGCTCAGAGGTTAAAGCGTCTGCCTGGAATGCAGGAGACCCAGGTTCGATCCCTGGGTTGGGAAGATCCCCTGGAGAAGGAAATGGCAACCCACTCCAGTACTCTTGCTTGGAGAATCCCATGGAGGGAGGAGCCTGGTGGGCTACAGTCCATGGGTTGCAAAGAGTCGGACACAACTGTGCGTCTTCACTTTCTTTCACTATCCTTGTGCTGAGAGCAACAAGCTGATCTTTTCTGGTTAAGCAGTTAGGCTCATCAGTCAACCTTTCCCTCGCTCTCTCTCCCTGCTTCCTTGATTACTCCCCTGCGCACCCCTCCCTGACCACACAAACACATGCAACACTGACCTGGGTAAAGACCACCAGCTCTTACTCCATCACCATGTTTGCTCACTTTCCAGTTGTGCTAAAGGTGACAGCTCTGTGTTGGGAGCTGGATAGGCAGGCAAACAAGGTCACTAAGATCATTTTACAGGCCTTGAAGACACACTGGAAAAGATCTGCCTTATAGTGTGTGATGTTGGCTTCTTCGAATCTCTTGTTTTTCGTGGTTGATAAACCAGAATCCTGATCTTTAGTCTAAGCTTCATCCTTCCCAACTGTATGATCTTAGGCAGGTCACTCATTACCTCTCTGAGACTCCATTTGCTCCTCTGTTAAATGGAGTCAGGAGTATCTTCTCTACTTATCCCACAAGGTTTTTTTAATGTTGAAACAGGAAGATGCTTTCTTTGTGGTTTATAAGCTGCTATACTGATATGGGGGGAACTGAAAAGTATGGTTCAGTCATGCTTTGACAGCTTTCCTCAATGAGGTGTCACATGAAGTCTTATTTGTTATCACTAGGGTTTAATAGTTAAGTCAGCAAGGTTCACTTATTCCACTCTGGGTTTCAAGTGTTTTATATATATTGTGTGTGTATAAATATATGCAAATATGTATATATATATGCATACATGCATGCTCAGTCACTTCAGTTGTGTCCCACTTTTTGTCACCCTGTGGACTGTAGCCTGACAGGCTTATCTGTCCTTGGGATTCTCCAGATATATATATATATATATATATATATATATATTTATATATATAAAATGTAGAGTTTGTTTTATTTGGAGGGGTAGTAGAAGACAGTTCAGTTCAGTCGCTCAGTCATGTCCGACTCTCCGCGACCCCATGAATCACAGCACGCCAGGCCTCCCTGTCCATCACCAACTCCCGGAGTTCACTCAAACTCATGTCCACAGAGTCAGTGATGCCATCCAGCCATCTCATTCTCTGTCGTCCCCTTCTCCTCCCGCCCCCAACCCTTCCCAGCATCAGAGTCTTTTCCAGTGGGAGACAAAGGTTACTTATATGAACGAAAATTGTTGTTTAAGCAACATGAGTTAATAATAATATCCATTGTTAATATTTATTGAGTGTTTATTTTTGCCAGACTTACAGTGAGTATTTTCTGTGCGTTATATCATGTAATCCTCACAATGACATGCCTCGCCTGTATCATCAGCTTATATTTTCTTAGATGAAGAAATTAAAACAAAGAATTGGTAGAATCAGAAATCAGTCCCAGATCTGTTTAATCCTAAAGCCTTTGCTTCTAAAGCTGATGTTATTCTGCTCATTTTGTATATTGGGAAGAACACTCAACCCGAGGTCAGGAGCTCTGGTTACCATTCCCCTCTCTGCCTTTAACCAGCTGACTGACCTTGGGCAAATCACTTTACCAAACTGGCCTTTGTTTCCATATCCGACAAACGAGTTGATGACTCCAGAAGTCCCCTGGAACCCAATGATTTCATGATTGTAGGTATTTGGGTTTAGGGTCAGGAGATCAGTTTTTCTTTAACGTTGTAAGATCTAAATCTTTATTTTGGTAGGGGATGTGTTTTAGCAGTCACCAAGGCTTCCAGCTGCAAATGCAGAATAAAGGAGAGGGGGTGGTTTGTGGGTGCGATGAAGAATTTCCTGCTGCCAGATATTTAGAAAATGGTGAAATTTGCATTGAAAGTATATTATTAGTAGTGGAAAATAATGATTAATGCCATTTCATGTTCTTTTCACAAGTCATGATAGATAATGAACAATGATAACACTATGCATGATTGCTGATCCTTATGACATTCAAAGCAGATTCAAAATTCCCATTCCACATACAGGACTCAGTTATGGCATGATATTAAATTCAAACTTAGGGATCAGATTTAAAATTCAAATGCATATCCTCTTTGCATATCTATTTTGACATAGCATTACAAATTACTCACTGTAATATGAATTAAAGATGGACTTTTGTACAATGGGGGAAATGTTAAAAGAAATTCTATTTAAATTTAAATCCCTTTTTTCTCTTTTCAGATTTTCTTCCCCCTATTTATCCCTCAGTATATCTGCTAATTATCAAAAGTATTGCTGTTTAAACAGTAATTTGTTCATTCACATTTTATTATTTTTTGCTGGTAGCAACTGCCAAGAAGCAATGTTGATATCTTGAATCACAATTAGTTCACTGTGGTCCTAAATGAGCAAATTTCAGAAGTACTCTGTCCTATCTATATTTTAGTATTTACCTAATGTGCATAGTGTAGGAAGAACTGATGTCAAAAAAGGACAGAGTGGCAAATGTGCTTCTAAGTATATTACAAAATAGCCAGTGAGATGTGCAAAATGACAAATTAAATTACCAATTTGGGGGGGGCTGGTGAAAAGCAGCACCCTTTGCTAACCTGATAAGAATTAACCAGATTTTAATTACTCACTGTTCAACCTGAACTATTTAGCACATTTAGGCCAAATAATCACTGGGGCATCTCAAACCAAATGGCTGAAAATTTTCATCTTCTAAACTGTGGGTTTGGTTTTGTGTTAATCATTTTTGGACCTTCTGATTTTTTTCTTTTCGGCAATCTTATTTTTTCTGTGACACTAATAATTTCCTTTGGGTTTTTCTGTCTTAAGGGAGGGGAACAATTTGTTATTTTGTGTAAGTGAAGGCGATGCCAGTCTCTGTGTCAGGACCTGAAATTGTTTTCTTTGTTTTTGCAAATATCCTTCCTGTTTTCATCTACCAGAGAAGCTCCCTGAGGTTAGGGGTGCAGTTTGTCACTACAGAGATGGAGCCTGACATTTTGGCCTCATTAACGTGGTGCTATAACAAAGCGAGTGAACCTCAAACTTAATTTAGCAAAACAACCAAGCCCATAAAAAAGGGCAGGAAAAGAAAATCAGAGGTGCTTCCAGTAAACTTTTATTATTGAACCTAAACATTTTTCTTAAAATTGCCAGAAGCTTCCTAGCTCTGCACTGGTACTTAGGGAGCTCCACTGACAAACGCTAGCAAAGTTTCCACAGGAGACTCAGTGGATAGAAAGAAATCTTGTATTGCATTCATTTTTGCACTTCTTCAATTCCTGGAGGTCCTTGTTTAGCCTTCAATAAAATCAACCCTGGACTAATCAATGAGAAATTGCAGAGACTATGAATCATGCAAAGTCAATACATTCATATAATAATTATACAAGCACATTAGAGAAGCATGGTAATGCATAGCCAAGCCAATCCCAGGGAACACACTAGTGAAATCTTTAAATCTCATCCAGATGTTATGAAGTTTTACATACTTTGCTCTGGTTTAGGATAATCCTGGCATTTAAGAGAAAGAATATTGAAAGTCTTTCCTCCAATTTATGCAAGTTTAAAAAATTAACATATATAACTCCTTTACAGCCTTTGTAGCTAAAAGCCAAGTTACAAGTGAATAGAAAAATTTAAGTGAATTTTGAAAGAACATAGACCAGTTCATCCTGGACGCAGGGTCCTGTCTTCTCTTTGAAATGCCAAGTCTATTCTCTTCCCCAATACTGTTGATATAGGCAATTTCAGTAACTACTTATGGCTGCATTCTCATCATCTGCCCCAAGATGAGGACTCCTTCCACCAGCCCAAGTCACTAATCTTGCTGCTCTTCTCAACCAAAAGCACTTGAACTGAATTGAACCACAAGACTGGAGTTCTGGTTATAACTGTACCAGTAGCCCTTTCAGTCTCTCTCAGCCTCAGTTTCCTTATCTCTAAAATGACTATAATAATGTTGATTACATAAGGCGAAGTGTTGGTTAGAGTGCTGTCCAAATGATTGCATTCTGTAGTTCCTGGATAATTTCCTGATCTGGAATAACTTTATCTCTGAGTAGAAGAGTCATGAGCTTCCCAGGTGGTGCTAGTGGTAAAGAACCCACCTGCCAATGCAGGAGATATAAATAGATGTAGGTTCGATCCCTGGGTTGGGAAGATCCCTGGAGGAGGGCATGGCAACCCACTCCAGTATTCTTGCCTGGAGAATCCTCTGGACAGTGGAGACTGGTGAGCTACGGTCTGTGGGGTCACAAAGAGTCAGACACGACTGAAGTGACTTAGCAGGCAGAAGAGTCACAGTTGAGGTCTGTGATGTTTAATCAGTCAACTTGACTAGGCTAAAGGTTGCCCAATAGCTGGTAAAATTGTATTTCTGGATGTGTTGAGAAACATTTGGATGTCTCAGAGACTCTAATAATTTATATTTGTGTAGTAATGTATGTTTTACAAAGTGAAGCTTTGTTCTAGACCTTAAAATACTGAAAAATGATATCAAAGGAAAATTTTTGACTATCCTGAGGTTATTCCATTATAACCATGCACAGTTTGAAAAAAAAAATCAACTTTAGGTACTAGGATAATGAAGAGAAGTTTTAAATAAAGCTGTGTCTTGGGTCAGAAGTAGGGAGAAGTCCAAAATTATAATTATATAAATATTATTATATATTATAATTTTATAACATATAAAATTATATTTGTTGTTCAGTTGCTAAGCCGTGCCCAACTCTTTGTGACCTCACGGACGATAGCCCACCAGGCTCCTTTGTCTGTGGGATTTCCCAGGCAAGAATCCTGGAGTGATTGCCATTTCCTTCTCTAGGGGATCTTCCTGAGGCAGGAGGATCGAACCCATGTCTCCCTCCTTGGCAGTTGATTCTTTGCCACTGAGTCATCATTTGCCTATAAAACTTGAGCTTCCTGTATTTTTAAGTAGATGTTTTTAAAAGTCATTTAGGAAACTATAAGCCATTATTTCTCAAAAAAAAAAAAAAAATTTCCCCATGCTATTTGCTCTTTCTTTTCCTTCTGAGACTCAGCTTACATGTGTGCCTAATATTGTCCCACAGGTAACTGAGTCTCTTTAATTTATTTTCCCTCAATCTCTGTCCCTCAGATTGGATAACTTCTATTGATTTGTTTTCAAATTCACTAATCCTTTCTTTTTCTGCCAGTCCCAAATTCCTCTTAAGCCCATCCAGTGAAATTTTCATTTCAGATATTTTACTTTTCAATTTTGTAAGATCTGTTTGGGTTTTATTATAAATAGTTTACACTTGCCTTCAAGGTTGCTCATCTTCTCGCTTACTATAACTATCTTTTTCTTTAAGTCTTGGAACATATACATTTATAATAGCTGGTTTAAAGGTCTTGTCTGCTAATTTTATAATCTGGGTCATCTTGGGGTCTATTTCTGCTGACTGCATTTATTTTCCTTTGATTTTAGGTCATATTTTCCTACTCAGTCACATGTCTAGTAGGTTTTGCTTTTGTATCAGACATTAAAGATGGTACATTTTATGGAAATATGTCATAATATTTTCTTTTAATAGGTGTTGAGTTTTATTTTGGCAGGCAGTTAAAGTACTGGCTAATCCTTTTGGTCCTGCTAGACTTAATTTTACTTTTCATTAGGTTGAGTCTGTTTCAGTTTTGTACTAATCACAGAGTATGTTCCTTATCCTATAGTCAGATGCTTACTCATAATGCATCACCTTTCTAGGGTTTAAACTTAGTGCCCAAGGTACTCAGCAAAATATTTCTATTCTGATTGGGCTAGCCTTGTATGACCTCTGTTATCTCCAGTCAGAGGTGTCCTTAAAATTTTCCTCTGCTGCTGCTAAATCACTTCAGTCGTGTCCGACTCTTAGTGACCCTATGGACTGCCGGCCACCAGGCTCCTTCATCCATGGGATTCTCCAGGCAACAGTACTGGAGTGGGGTGCCATTGAAATTTTAACTTTTGAAATATTTTAATAAACACTGTGATGTGTGTTAAATCGCTTCAGTCGTGTCCAACTGTGCAACCCCATGGACTGAAGCCCTCCAGGCTCCTCTGTCCATGGGATTCTCCAGGCAAGAATACCCGTGTGGGTTGCCATTCCCTTCTCTAGGGGATCTTCCCGAAAGGGATCGAACTGGTGTCTCTTATGTCAAGCCTGCATTGGCAGGCTGGTTCTTTTACCACTAGCACCACTAGGGAAGCCCAAGGTAAATAAGGGAAATTCAAGTACAAAATTAAACCCACCTAGCAAATATGAATTTTCTATCATGCCACAAAGAATTCTGTTTCAGAGTTAGCATGCCCTATTCTCCAACCTATCCAGTTACAAGTTATACACACTGCAGCCCCAAAGACTAGCACACTCTGTAAAGTCTCACAGGGCTTGCAATAATTTTAGAATGTTAACAAAATCTCAAAAGATCAGGCTTAAATTCAGTGGATGACTGCATGTTAAAAAAATGTTAGAGCCTAAAATCAAACAAAAGCAACTAATAGTTGACAATAAACAAGTAAATACCAAGAACTTACAAAGCCATGAACCCAGAAATTATTTGCAGTGATTAGTCTATGCAGTAGTAAGAAGGCGTTATGATTTTCTGCAGAGCAACAGGGCTTTCTTCAGTGGTTATTTGTGGCAAAGGTTTGGTACAATGAAAAAAATTTGTCATGAATTATCTAAATATGTCATAAATGTGGCTATATTCTAGTCAAACTATGTGGGTATTTCAGAAAGAGCTATGCAAGAGAAATCAACTCAATGTCTTATGACTCAGCCTCTAAGCAGGCCATCTTTTCTAGGCTTCACGCACCACCTATACCTTTGCCAAGAACCTACAATGAATCCTTGTCTTAGTTTTGAGCCTCAGTCTATCTGTGTGACTGCCTCTTCTTACCCTATTTAGCCAATTTCAGTCACTTTGGCCACCTGGAGCTCCAATCATTGCTTCCCTTGCTCAGTGAGATTGACAATCGCATGTTGCCTCACTTTCTGTGTTTCCCTTCTTTCCTAGAAATTAGCCCTATAGGACTTCTCTGGCAGGCCAGTGGTTATGACTCTGGGCTTTCAGTGCAGGGGGCATGGGTTTGATCCCTGGTCAGGGAATTAAGATCCCACATGCCATATAGTGCAACCAAAAAAAAAAAAAAATTAAAAAAAAGAAAATAGCCCTGTCTGATATTCAGTGTTTTCCTACAGTTGCCTTATATACTTTGTCTAGTTTTAGCATTCTTTTTAGCAAAAAGAAAATCTGGTACTAGCTATTCTATAATGACTGGAAGCAAAATTATTTATCTAGATTCTTTTGCTTTAAATTATACATAAATTATTTTATTCCTGACAGTGGTAATACATCAAGATTTTGTCTAATATCACTGCTAGGAACATATCCAACCCAAAATCAAAAAGTGAGTTTGATTACAAAATAAATACTCAGAACAATAAAGGATGTTGATTTCAAATTTAAGTTTCACCTACTGTAGAATGAGGCTGCCCTAATTTAAGAACAAAGAGAAGACAATTAGCATTTCTACTTAGCAGGATTTTCAGCATAATTATTGAATTAACCAACATCTCTAAGGTTTTAAATTAAAATTCCCAAATTTAAGCTATGACTTCACAAATGTGGCAACACCTTTGTGATTCTATGTAATATAAATTTATGTACTTTATTTTTAAAGTGAACATTGAATAAAGAGGAAACTCTGCATGTCATCTCTCTATCACCTACTTCCCTCTCCTGTTCTCTAACATTTACTGAGCAATTGATATATGTCAAGTACTTTACATGCCAGATTGTATTTCCTCTTCACAAAAAACCCCATGCAGTTAACTAACTTTCCCAAGATTAGTAGTTCAGTTCAGTTCAGTTCTCTTGCCTAAATCCAGGGTCAAAATATAGACAGTCAGGCCCCTTGATATTGTCACTGTAAGTACTCCAGGTAATAGGAAAGAGGCAGATGCTTTTAGAAAGATGTAGTGAAATCTGAAAAAAGTTTCACAGTTTTGTACTCTAGATTCTTTCTTTTTAAATTGAGGTAGAATTGGTTTAGGATATTATAGAAGTTTTATGTGTACAGTATTATACTTTGACTTCTGTATATACCCACTACAGCATAATCCCCACCAAAAGTTTAGTTTCTGTCTGTCAACCATACATTTGCCCTCCTTTACCAGTTCCCCGCTTCTTCCCTTTCCCTCTGGTACCACTAATCTGTTTTCTGTATCTATGTGTTTGTTTTGTTTAGTTATTTAGTTAATTAATTTATTTTTAGAGTCCATATAAGTGAAATCCTATGTTTTTTTTTTTAAAGTCATTTTTCAGATTGCTTTTTATTTATTTATTTTTTGGCAGAGGCATTTGGCATGAAGGATCTTAGTATCATTCAAGATCTTAGTTGCTTGACCAGAGATGAAACTCATGCCGCCTGCAGTGGAAACACAGAATCTTAACCACTGAACTTCCAGGGAAGTCCCTGAAATCCTATGGTATTTGTCATACTCTGGCTTATTTCCTTAGCATGTTCCCTTCCAGGTTTATCCATACTGTTTCAAATGGCAAGATTTTATCTTTTCATGGATGGATAATATTCTCTTGTGTCTATCTAACACATCTTCTTTATCCGGTCATCTGTGGTGGGCGGTTAGGTAGCTTCTCTATCTTGGCAATTGTAAATAATATTGCTGTGAACATAGGGGTTCATGTATCTTTTCAACTTAGTGTTTTGTATTCTTCGAATAAATACCCAAAAGTGGGGTAGCTGTATCAGATAGTAGCTCTATTCTTAGTTTTGGGGGGAATCTCCATACTGTTTTCCATAGTGGCTACACCGTTTTGCATTCCCACCAACAGTGTGTGATGGTTCCCTTTTCTCCATATCCTCTCTAATACTTGCTTTTTCTTGCCTTTTTGATAATAGCCATTCTGACAGGTATCAGATATTATCTCATTTGTGGTTTTGATTTGTATTTCTCTAATAATTAGTGATGTTGAACATCTTTTCATGTGCCTGTTGGCCATCTATATATCTTTGTCCAAATGTCTATTCAGTTCCTCTGCCCATTTTTAAATCAGTTGTTTGTTGTTGAGTTGCATGAGTTCTTTATATATTTTGGGTATGAACTTATTTTCAGATGTATTATTTGCAAAAACCTTCTCCTATTTGATAGATTGTATTTTTATTTTATTGATAATTTCCTTTTCTATGCAGAAACTTTCATTTGATGTAATCTTATTTATTTTTGCTTTTGTTTCTTTTGCCTGTGGAGACGTATTTAGAGCTACATTGCTAAGACTGATGTCAAAGGGTGTATTGCTTATGTTTTCTTCTAGGATTTTTATGGTTTCAAGTCTTACATTTAGGTCTGTAACCCATTTTGAGTTATTTTTGTGTGTGTGGTGTAAAGTGGTGGTCAAGTTTCATTCTTTCGCATATGGCTGTCCAGTTTTCCCAACACCATATATTGAAGAGGCTGATTTTCCCCATTGTTTATTCTTGGGTCCTTTGTCATAAAGTAATTCACCGTATATGTGTGGATTTATTTTTTGGCTCTCAAATCTCTTGCATCAATCTGTGTGTATACTAGATTATTGCTGTTTCGCTATTGGTAAAGAACCTGCCTGCCAATGCAGGAGATGTAAGAGGTGAGGTTTTGATTCCTGGGTTGGGAAGATCCATTGGAGGAGGGCAACCTACTCCAGTATTCTTGCCTGGAGAATCCCATGGACAGAGCAGTCTGGCAGGTTACAGTCCATAGGGTCGCAGAGTCAGACATGACTGAAGCAACTTAGCACACAGCACATACAACACTACCCTTGTGAAAGTTGTGTTTTGTGAAATCTGTTAGTAGAGGTGCCCACAAAAGAATCCATTAAATTTATTTTCATATTGTATAAAAATGACAAAATATTATAAGAAGGGAAATTTGCCACATCACATTTATCATTTGCTTGAAGTTATAATATTCCTTTTCCAAATATGTCTTGCCTCCTAGGAGAATTTTTCATGACTCAAAATATGGTGTGAGAACACCTGGTCTTAAGGAATGTGACATATTCCTATTTCTCTTCTCTTTATGTGCTTCTTCACTTCCCTAGTGCCACAGTCATATCTTGGTTCAACTTTGTAATCTATAACTTGGCTCACTTCCATACACAGCAAACAATACAACATAAATATACCAAAACCCGTCACACAGTAACTTATAGTCCATTAAACAAGTCAATAAAGATTGGAACATTAATTTATTTAGGGAGTTTTGTGCTAGTATTTTTCTGAACAAAAAAGGACCAATTCACGGTTACTGGTGTGTACTGTGGCAAAAATTTCCCTTACCTGTGTCATAGGGCCAACTGGTATACTCAAAAGAGTATTGGGTTCATTTTTAAGAAGCTTCACATTTTCAGCTTATGTTTTTCCTTTGTGTTTTCAGATTGTTCACTTCCTTTGGTATTTCTAAAACTCAATGGCAGAAAGAAAAATAATGTTAGATGATGTTCAGAAAAGCAAGCTGAATAAATAATAAACATGAAAACAAGAGTCACAAATAAGAATAATGTAAAGATTGGAGTTGGCTTCCCAGGTGGTTCAGTGGTAAAGAATATGCCTACCAGTGCAGGAGACCTGGGTTCAATCCCTGGAGAAAGAAATGGAAACCCATTCCAATATTGTTGCCTGGGAAATTCCATGGGCAGAGGAGCCTGGCAGGGCTACAGTACATGGGGTTGCAAAAGAGTCAGATATGACTTAACAACTAAACAACAACAAAAGAGACCAGTTACTCTTATTGCTGTTTCATATCCGCACACAAAAGAGAGTTCTTGAAACAATTTGCTGGTGAACTTAAATAATGTGAAGTATATAGAAATATAAATTGTAAACTGTATGATATATCTTTTTTCTTACATTAGTTAATGGAACTCTTTTTTTGTTCTAAAGGAAGTTGGGATTTGAGATCATGTCAACTGTAACCCTGTTTGTTTACTCATATCTGCCTTGACTGGCTCTTGAGACCTCCGTTAACCTGCTTTCCATCGAGAGTCAAAGATGTGATCTGAAGTTGAGGGAACTTGGAAAGAACTTTGCCATTAGTGACTCTATGAAGCAGAGAGTAGGTTTTATGCTTCCAGTTGAACCTCTTATCATGCTGGGAGCATGTCTTCTATTGGTTTTCTTATTTTCCTACATTTGTCAGAACTAGCCTATGTACCCAGCTGGTACTTACTAAATATCTGTCTATTGACTGATTTTCAGACCTAGAAATGTAGAATAGCATGAGATCAACTAGGGACTCTGCACAATGGGAGAATCAGCTCAAAAGAGAGTGTTTCTCCTTGTTCAGTTTAGTGTTTTCTATTTTTTAGTAAGTTCTTTGTTTCAGAAGAAACTATTTTAACTTCAGTGTAGTCTGGTATGTACTTTGAACAGATATTTTATAAGTATGATAAAAGTATGACTTTGGATATACAATTCTCTTAGTCACTTCCTTTTAAATAATTTTCCACTTGTCCTTGGCCCATGAAGGTGTCTAAAGGCGTTTAGATGCTAGCCAAGCTCATTTTATCTCAGGAGGTGAGATGCTTGTTAGATACATTCCTTTATAAATATGTAGATATCTCTGATAGTGAAAAGATTTTCTATTAAAAACTAAACTGCAAATAAGTTTCTGAATTTTTTCAGTCAGATTTGAATGTTCATTTAAGAATGCATTTTTAATATTCGTTTGGGGACCTTGATGTGGCAAGGAAAGGGGAACTTTTTTTTCTTTCAAGAGACATTGAATTACAAAAAATGTCAATTGAGGGTAACGTCATTAAAGGCCAACAGAGTATTATACTTCTTAAGTCCACAGAGATTACCAAGCATAAACTTTACATAATCAGTATGTCGAGAGATGCAGGGGGAGGAGGGAATGAAGGTTTGGGTCCTTTCCAGTGTTTTAAAATTTTTTTCCTTCCAAGAAGCTTCAATAACAAGATAAAATGAATGATGGTAGATCCTAGGGTCTGTTATTCCAACTTGCATTTTTCATTATAAATTAAATGTTAATATAATATTTCAGTTCAGTTGCTCAGTCATGTCTGACTTTTTGAGACCGCATGGACTGCAGCAAGCCAGGCTTTCTGTCCATCACTGGTGATAAATATAATATTTATCACCAGTTAAATAATATAATTTTAGCCCCCAAGTTTTCAAATATAATAGATGTTGAAAGATAATAAAACATGTTTCCAGTATGAATTTGGACTTTCTCTGGCATCCTTTCTGGAACTTCTGTAGAATAATAATACTCCAGTGTGAAAACCATGGTGTTGTAACACCTTCAGTTCAGTTTAGTTGCTCAGTCGTGTCTGACTGTTTGCAACCCCAGGGACTGCAGCACGCCAGGCTTCTCTGTCCATCATCATCTCCCGGAGCTTGCTCAAACTCATGTCCATTGAGTTGGTGATGCTTTCTAACCATCTCATATTCTGTTATCCCCTTCTCCTCCTGCCTTTGATCTTTCCCAGCATCAGGGTCTTTTCCAGTGAGTCAGTTCTTCACATCAGGTGGTCAAAGTTTGGAGCTTAAGCATCAGTCCTTCCAATGAATATTCAGGACTGACTTCCTTTAGGACTAACTGGTTTGATCTCCTTGCAGTCCAAGGGACTCTCAAGAGTCTTCTCCAACACCACAGTTCAAAAGCATCAAATTCTTTGGTGCTCAGCTTTCTTTATGGTCCAACTCTCACATCCATACATGACTACTGGAAAAACCATAGCCTTGACTAGACAGACATTTGTTGGCAAAGTAATGCTTCTGCTTTTAACTATGCTGTCTAGGTTTGTCATAGCTTTCCTTCCAAGGAGCAAGCCTCTTTTAATTTCATGGCTGCAGTCACCATCTGCAGTGATTTTGGAGCCCAAGAAAATAAAGTCTGTCACTGTTTCCACTGTTTCCCTGTCTATTTGCCTTGAAGTGATGGGATTGGATGCCATGATCTTCATTTTTTTGAATGTTAAATTTAAGTCAGCTTTTTCACTCTCCTCTTTCACTTTCATCAAGAGGCTGTTTAGTTCTTCTTCACTTTCTGCCTTAGGGTTGTGTCATCTGCATATCTGAGGTTATTGATATTTCTCCCAGCAATCTTGATTCCAGCTTGTGCTTCATCAAATCTGGCATTTCCCATGATGTACTCTACATATAAATTAAATAAGCAAGGTGACAATACACAGCCTTAATGTATTCCTTTCCCAATTTGGAACCAGTCTGTTGTTCCATGTCTGGTTCATGTTGCTTCTTGACCTGCATACAGATTTCTCAGGAGGCAGGTCAGGTGGTCTGGTATTCCCATCTCTTTCAGCATTATCCACAGTTTGTTTTGATCCACACAGTCAAAGGCTTTGGCATAGCCAATAAAGCAGAAGTAGATGTTTTCCTGGAACTCTCCTGCTTTTTTGATGATCCAACAGATATTGGCAATTTTACTTCTGGTTCCTCTGCCTTTCCTAAATCCAGCTTGAACATCTGGAAGTTCTCGGTTCGTGTACTGTTGAAGCCTGGCTTGGAGAATTTTGAGCATTACTTTGCTAGTGTATGAGATGAGTGTAGTTGTGTGGTAGTTTTGAACTTTCTTTGGCTTTGCCTTTCTTTGGGATTGGAATGAATATTGACCTTTTTCAGTCCTGTGGCCATGGCTGAGTTTTCCAAATTTGCTGACATATTGAGTGCAGCACTTTCACAGGATCATCTTTTAGGATTTGAAAAGGCTCAACTGGAATTCTATCACCTCTACCAGTTTTGTTCACAGTGATGCTTCCTAAGGCCCACTGACTTCGCACTCCAGGATGCCTGGCTCTAGGTGAGTGATCAAACCATTGTGTCTATCTGGTTCATTAAGAACTTTTTGTACAGTTCTTCTGTGTATTCTTGCCACCTCTTCTTACTATCTTCTGCTTCTGTTAGGTCCATACCATTTCTGTCCTTTATTGTGCCCATCTTTGTATGAAATGTTCCCTTGGTATCTCTAATTTTCTTGAAGAGATCTCTAGTCTTTCCCATTCTATTGTTTTCCTCTATTTCTTTGCATTAATCACTGAGAAAAGGCTGTCTTGCTATTCTTTGGAAGTCTGCATTCAGATGGGTATGTCTTTCCTTTTCTCCTTTGCCTTTAGCTTCTCTTCTTTTCTCAGCGGTTGTAAGACCTCCTCAGACAACCATTTTGCCTTTTTGCATTTTTTTCTCTTGTGGATGGTTTTGATCACTGCCTTCTGTACAGTGTTATGAACCTCCGTTCATAGTTCTTCAGGCATTCTGTTTATCTCTGTCTGTAACACCTTAGATAGATATTATTACAGTGAACTTTAATGCTTTTTTCACATTGTCTCCTCCATTACACTCGGAGCTCCTTGCGGTCAGGGATTAGATTTCATCTTGCTCCTTATTATCAGAGGCTAGTTTAAGGCACAGCAAACAGTAGCATGTAGTATTTGTTTGCTAAATGGAATTCAGTTCAGTTCAGTTGCTCAGTCATGTCCGACTCTTGGCGACCCCATGTACTGCAGTATGCCAGGCTTCCCTGTCCATCACCAACTCCTGGAGCTTACTCAAACTCATTTAAATGAGTGTATTTTATACTAGGGCTATCAAAGGCTCATCCAGGCTGTTATCATCTTTTTTGTAAAATGACTGTGGTGATAGTTACTAGCAATTCATCTTATTTGGTTTATAAGATATGCTATGGTATAAATGAAAGCAGCATTGGAACTGTTGCCAGGAGGTCAGTTCCCCAGTGCATGGTCTGAAACATCTGAAGAACTGTGGGGCCATGGCATAATCAAAAGAGGGTTGTCTTCTCAGCAGTTTTTATTGAAAATGATACACAAATCCCTTAGACTTTGTTAAAAATTTCAAGGGTATGTTAATCTATAGGGCTACCATAACAGAGCTCCAGGGGTTAGGTGGTTTAACCAATAGAAATTTATTTCTTACAGTTCTGGAGGCTGGAGGTTCAAGATAGCAGTGTTGACTTCGGATGTTTGATTTTTCCTCAGGCCTCTCTCCTTGACTTGCAGAGGGCTGTCTTCTCTCTGTGTCCTCACATGGCCTTTCCTTTGTGTTCTCCCATTCCTGGTGCCTCTTCCTTTCCTGAGAAGGACACCAGACCTTGTGGATTAGAGCATCACTCTATGACTTCATTTAACCATAATTGCTTCTTTAAAGGTCCTATCTCCAAATACAGTCACACGTTGTTGTGGGGGTGGGGGGTGGGGTGGGGTGGTGGCATATGGTAGTGGTAGTGGTGGTGGTTGGGGCTTCAACAAATATATTTTGAGGGGACTCGATTCTGTATATTTTTTCCTTTGAACTTTTACACTCATTCAAAAAAATTTAAAAAAGTTTATTGAAGTATAGTTGATTTACAATGTTGTATCAATTTCTGCTATACAGCAAAGTGATTCATATATATATATATATATATATATATATATGCATTTTCGTATTCTTTTCCATTCTGGTTTGTCACAGGATATTGAACATAGTTCCCCATGCTATACAGTGGAACCTTGTTGTTACCCTGTCCTCTGTATACTAGTTTGCATCTGCTAATTCCAAACTCCCAATCCTTCCCTCCCCCACTCCCTTCCCCCTTGGAAACCACAAGTCTGTTCTCTTTGTTTATGAGTCTGTCTGTTTTGTAAATCCGTTCCTTGCGTCATATAAGTGATATCTACATATAAGTGATATTGTATGGTGCTTGCCTCTTTCTGACTGACTTTGCTTAGTATGATAATCTCTAAGTCCAACCATGTTGCTACAAATATTATTTCATTCTTTTTTAAGACTAATATTCCATTGTACAGATGATCCACATCTTCTTTATCCATTCATTTGCTGAAGGACATTGAAGTTGTATCCATGTCTTGGCTAGACTCAATTCAGTTGATAACAAAGAATTACTGAGTTGCTTACAAACAAGCTATGCATTGAGTTGTTAAAGGTGATCATGTTACTTGAGAATCCTAAAGAGTCTAGCTTGCATTCTGCTACAAAGTCTGGTAGCCATGTATCCCTGAGCACCTGTGGTGGCATCTGTGGTTTTGCCAACATAGCTTCAATTCGCCCTTCTCCTTGGTGGTACTGTCAATCACCCTGCCCTCTACTGGCTAAGGGGTAAGCATATGACCTGAGTTATGCTGGTTGATGATATCTTCCTCAAATTTCACTCATTAGAATAGTCAGCAAAATGCAAATGGATACATCTTATTCTCTTTGATGGCAGCTCACTAAACAGACTGCTGCTTATCGTGGACATTGCTGTATATCATTGGCATTGCCCAGTTTCTGCTCTTTCCAAAACACATTAGCATTTCTTTCATTCCCCTTTCAATAAACTTCCTCCTTCCCTTTGGGAAATTTTTGTTGAAGTTACTTTTTACTTTTGTTGCTTGAAATATCATCATCATCATCATCAACAACAACAACAAAATCTCTAGTAGTTTCATGATGTTTATCATTATTATGAAACTCTAGCCTTACATATCGGAGAAGGCAATGGCAAGCCACTCCCGTACTCTTGCCTAGAAAATCCCGTGGATGGAGGAGCCTGGTAGGCTGCAGTCCGTGGGGTCGCTATGGGTCGGACACGACTGAGCGACTTCACTTTCCCTTTTCACTTTTACACATTGGAGAAGGAAATGGCAACCCACTCCAGTGTTCTTGCCTGGAGAATCCCAGGGACGGGAGAGCCTGGTGGGCTTCCGTCTATGGGGTCACACAGAGTCGGACACGACTAAAGTGACTTAGCAGCAGCAGCAGCAGCAGCAGCAGCCTTACATATTTACAAATATTTGGGTGAAATTTATGAGACTGTGGACAAGATACTTTGTTACTGGAGCCTCCCCATTGTGGTCTTGGATGAGCCATGGTATCTGGTTGCTGCTGTTATGTAAATGAACAGACTTTTTAAAGCTTTTACTTGGATTGGTCATTCTGGAAAATCCCTGTATTGTTATCATTTTAAATGTCTTTTGGTTCTGCTCTGATTCCTCATTTTAATTATTCTTTCATGGAAATTCTAAGGATAGGAGTGTCATAAAGTCTTTTTCTCTGTTGAAGTAGGACCTGGATCATAAATCTGTGCTCCATTGTCCTAGTGGAATGATGTAGCATGTTACTATCCTTTTCAAGTTGATCCTGAAGGTATTTAAGATGGTGCACCGTTTTGTATACAAATACTGACAAAGCAAGGAAAACAGAAAAACCAAATGACAGGTATAAAAACCATTTTTCTGCTTAATGAGTAATAAGTCTTTCTGGGGACAAATAGTCAAAGCACTAGGAGAAGCTGCACAGAAAACCTTCTTTATTTTGACTTAGCAAAAGGCATGGGGAGTGTCACAGCCCCTATAGAGGCTTTGCTTCCACAGCTGTGGAGATGGCTGCATTCTTAGCCAGTCAGGACCAAACACCATGTGAAAAGAGACACATCCTTTGTGCAGCTCTGGAAGAAAGGACTGCCATAGGTGTTTGTAATGGTGGGGAATGTCAGCAAGAGCAGAGCTTCAAAGAGAATTGAAAACCACCGGTACATATTGCAGACAAAAAGAGAGAAACAGAATGGTTTTGCTCTAGAAGCATGTAAGCTCTAAACTATACTTTATTATAATTAAATTATTTCCCTTCAAATTTAATTTTATATTTAAAGTAACAGAGCAATTCTGCATAAATTTCTTTTTGAATGATTTTGTAAAATTCTTGAATGTGAGAAGGTAGACTGTCAATCTAGTGTTGTTATAATGGTTATATCTCTACCTGTGGTCTATAAACAAGTTACAGATCCCTAGGGCTTAGTAATGGATACAGGAGATAGCACAGACCCAAAGAATCCCGTAGACAGAGGAGCCTGGCAGGCTACAGTAGTCTGCGGGATCACAAACAGTTAGACATGACTGCGCGATTAACACACACACACAAATGGCAATAAAAGACAAAAATTGAAATTAATTATTGTAGTATCTTTGATCTTTGGAAGGTTTCCTCCACTTAAAACCGTCCTCTAAAAGCTGGATATTAGCTTTATGTCTTCTATTTTCAAATTGCAAATGGTATTTTTGGAGTAAATAGTTATTTTCCATGGAATTTTAAAGACTTTTCTCAAGTACTGAGAAAGGCTTAAATTTTAGAAATTTGCTTTTGAAGCCAGAATTCCTCAAAAAGGCCAAGAGCTTTGGAATAGGCTTTTCAACAGGCAATTTTTGTTCCTTGAGTAACTCAGGGTTACTTTATTCAATATCTTAATCTTCCTCCCCTCACCTCTACAGTTGTTTTCTTTGGTGCTCTCACTGGACTTGTTACCATTTCTCAAGCCCGCCTCCAATGACTTTGGCAACATTCAATAGTATGAACTAAACTATAGTCTACTCGAAATACCTAGAGTGGTTTCCATTTTCCTGAACAAACCGTGATGGATACAGTGAGTATGTGAGTATGCAGGCAGATTCTTTACTGTCTGAGCCACCAGAGATGCCCAAAGATGAGGAGGCTGGCTATCTAAGACAGACTTGTCTTGATTTTCAGTTTTGCCTCAGAACACTGTGCTTACCTTCAATCAAATGGGGAGAAGTTAAAACTATGTGTGCAAAACATTTGAGATGGGCGTGCATATAGCTAACCAGACCAACATTCTTAAGTAAACCCTTGCAATTTTACATCTATAGACACAGATAACATTAGTCTTTAGCTTCTGCCCTGCAGAATAATTGAAATTAAGTTTTGGTCTGGAGGACTCTCCAGCCTTATGTGAGGGACCAGCAGAATCCAGACATTTCCAGGCTATTTTAGCAGTTGCTTTGTTGGAATTAGGCTGGTGTGGGTCATCCGTTTATTAAAGAACAGATTGCAAGGCTGGTCAAGGTGAATCAAACTGGCTGGTAAGGTGCCCACTTCTATCATACCGTATTCTTCCTGAAGCTGTTGGTTGAAGAGGATGACCTTAAATGGTATAAATAAGAACTATTTTGAGAGTCAAGAGTATGCTAGTAGCTACAATCTCTTGCCAAAATAAATTATTGTATTTATTAGTTTGCTTTTTCCATCCTTCATCATGCAAATGTAGGCTTCCTAATAGGAGGGATCTTATATGTCTTGTTCAGTGCTCTATCCTTAGCAATAATATGCTTTTATCTATTCAAGTCTTTCAATAACCAAATATTGAACATGCACTGTGACCCAGGTCCTGGGTTAGACCCTGAGGGTTAGAAGTAAAAAGACTTGACTTTGTAGGATTATTGGTAGTAACAGGAGAAAAACATCATTAGGGAGGCATCTTTTCTGAAGTTGGGTTTTGAAAATTAAAAAAAACAAACATCTTTTTATTGTGTACAATGTGTAATAACACTGTTGGAGACTGATAAGGTGCCAGATATGGCTTTTATTTTACCTGTTAAATAAGATTTATAGAGAGCTCAGAGAGGTTCAACAGCAAAAAATTTTGATTTCAGTCTAATTGGAAAAGAGAATTTAATTTTACTGATAATTATAGGGGAATAAAGAATGTACTTAAATTGAAATTAAAAAGTAAAATAGTAAGCTAGTTTAGTTTATTGTGATATTATAGTTTTTCCTTGATAATTTGCATTACATGATCATATTCATAATCTCATAGAATCCATTTAAGTTCTATGGTTTATTATAATGAGAATATTATACTATGTAAATTGATAAATAGATCAGTTTAAAAGAAAAACAGGTTTTTTTGGTAAGTGAAAAGATTGAGCTCTTTGTCTTAAAAGGATTTAAAAATTGGGTCACCTTATCCATTTTCTTCATATTGATGGAATACAGGTCGTTGAAGTCTAGTTTTGTTTAGTTTTTCTTGCTCTATTTTTGACAAAGTGATGAAGAACCTAATTACTAACCTACTCAGCTAAAAAGATGGGGGAATTCACCTTCTCAAAAATGGAAAAACACCTTTTCACGTGTCTTAAAAACTTAAGGTATTGGTTGCTCAGTCATGTCCAACTCTTTGTGACCCCATGGACTGTAGCCTGCCAGGCTCCTCTGTCCCTGGCAGGGCCCATTGAATTCTGGACTTGAAATATATCCCCCTTAGAGCCTGGGTGGGGAAGTGTGTGTTGAGGAGAGCATAGCTTATGCTTAGCTCCCCAGCCTGTGCACTGGAAGTTAAAGATCTCTGTGCTGTGCTTGACTTCTCATTTCTTGGAAAATTGCTTCTTGAGAGCAGGGATGATGTCTCTGAAGCACTTATATATTTTCTGAATGAATAAAGAAAGCTTGGCAACATTATCTGGTGTAGGAATCTTTTTCTTTCCAAGCTTGTATTTCTACCTGTCTGTACCTAAATTTCACATGTGTGTAATTCAGTTCAGTTCAGTTGCTAAGTCGTATCCGACTCTTTGCAACCCCATGGACTGCAGCATGCCAGGCTTCCCTGGTCACCAACTCCTGGAGCTTGCTCAAACTCTTGTCCATCGAGTCGGTGATGCCATCCAACCATCTTATCCTCTTTTGTCCCCTTCTCCTCCTGCCCTCAATCTTTCCCAGCATCAGGGTGTTTTCTAATAAGTCAGTTCTTCACATCAGGTGGCCAGATTATTAGAGCTTCAGCTTTAGCATCAATCCTTCCAATGAATATTCAGCACTGATTTCCTTTCAGTTCAGTTCAGTTCAGTTCAGTCGCTCAGTCGTGTCCAACTCTTTGCGACCCCATGAACCACAGCACGCTAGGCCTCCCTGTCCATCACTAACTCCTGGAGTTCACTCAAACTCATGTCCATCGAGTCGGTGATGCCATCCAGCCATCTCATTCTCTGTCGTCCCTGTCTCCTCCTACCCTCAATCCCTCCCAGCATCAGACTCTTTTCCAGTGAGTCAACTCGTCGCATGAGGTGGCCAAAGTATTGGAGTTTCAGCTTTAGCATCAGTCCTTCCAAAGAACACCCAGGATTGATCTCCTTTAGGATGGACTGGTTGGATCTCCTTGCAGTCCAAGGGACTCTCAAGAATCTTCTCCAACACCACAGTTCAAAAACATCAATTCTTCGGGTGTTCAGCTTTCTTTATAGTCCAACTCTCACATCCATACATGACTACTGAAAAAACCATAGCTTTGACTAGATGGACCTTTGTTGGCTAAGTCATGTCTCTGCTTTTTAATAATGCTGTCTAGGTTGATCAAAGCTTTTCTTCCAAGGAGCAAGCGTTTTTTAATTTCATGGCTTCAGTCACCATCTGCAGTGATTTTGGAACCCCCCAAAATAAAGTCTGTCACTGTTTCCATTGTTTCCGCTTCTATTTGCCATGAAGTGATGGGACCAGATGCCATGGTGTTAGTTTTTTGAATGTTGTGTGATTAGGGACAATTTACTTAACTTCTCCCATCCTCAGTTCCTCCATTTGTAAAATGGATAGTCTCATATTACCTCCTTCATGGAGTTGGAATAAATAGTTTTGGATAAATGAGATAATCTGCAAGAAGAATTTAGCCTAGAATCTGGTTACAACAGGTTGATCATTATTGTGAATAATGAATGTCATTCATTATGAAAGTGCATCTCTACATTCACAGACTTGGGGACTGACATTCAGAGAGACTGTATGACTTCATCATGGCTACACAGTGCCAGAGCTAGGACTCACTTCATATGGCTGCTACCTCAGTTTACTTTCTATTACATATGTGCCAATACTTCTGGATGTGTTTTCCTTGAAATCCTATTATTGTTTCTATTAATACAAGGGAGAGGTCCTAGAAATGCTATGTCCTCACATCTAAACCACAAATCTCAGAGTTCTCTATTTCGAGAGAGGGATAACTTAGGTATGGCATTGGTTTTTTTTTTTTTTTTTCTTTTTTCAGCCTGAGGCAGTTGTAAAATAACTTAATGTAGCTTTTTACAACTGTGTATTCTATAGTATTTTTTCATTTGGTGAAATTTTAACTGTTAATGTTTTTGGCATTGTGCTTTGTACCATTTATTAAATAAAAATAAAAAAAAATAAAACAAGCAGAGACATTACTTTGCCAACCAAGGTCCATCTAGTCAAGGCTATGGTTTTTCCAGTGGTCATGTATGGATATGAGAGTTGGACTGTGAAGAAAGCTGATCACCGAAGAACTGATGCTTTTGAACTGTGGTATTGGAGAAGACTCTTGAGAGTCCCTTGGACTACAAGGAGATCCAACCAGCCCATTCTATAGGAGATCAGTACTGGATGTTCATTGGAAGGACTGACGCTAAAGCTGAAACTCCAATACTTTGGCCACCTCATGCGACGAGTTGACTCACTGGAAAAGACTCTGATGCTGGGAAGGATTGGGAGCGGGAGGAGACGGGAATGACAGAGAATGAGATGGCTGGATGGCATCACCGACTCGATGGACATGAGTTTGAGTGAACTCCGGGAGTTGGTGATGGACAGGGAGGCCTGGAGTGCTGTGAATCATGGAGTTGCAAAGAGTCAGACACAACTGAGTGACTGAACTGAACTGAACCTTGTCCCTGGTGAATTTCTGCATTGGCCATCTTTCTCTGTGTCTCTTTAAAATTTGGCGTTCCTCGGGCTTCCCTTCTTTTCTTATGATATATACTCCCCTTGGTTGATCTGGTAGATTTTTCTAGGTTTAACTAGTTGATCATATGCAAGTATACATCTCCAGCTCTGACACATTCCCCCTCTCACCCCAGGTTGGATTATTCAGCTATCTACTTTATTATTACTTGGATGTCTGTGGCAGAAATGTCTAAATGCTTATCCTATCTTGTCCCTCTTTCTGCGCACACAGAAGGACTATAATTGCTAGCCTCCCCTGCATTTACTGTGGGAATGACCCCTAGCTTATGGATTGATGTGAATGGAAATGATATGCACCAATCCCTTATGTTCCTATCCTCGTGGCTAGAAGCTAAGTTCTCCAAGATGGCAGAGTCTCAACACAGGAGGAGCCTGGATTCCTGAGTCACTCCTTGAAAGGAAGCTTCCTACGAAAACTGCCCAAATTGTAATGGGCTATAATATGAGCAAAGAATGAAAATTTGTGAAGTCACTGAGATTTGGGGGCTATTTGTTGCCACAGTAGAGTTTGATCTTTATTCATAGTGTCCCTTAGGCACCTTGAGTTCTGCAGGTAGTCAGTTTTCCATCTCAGTTGTGGCACTAGCCTCTATTCAGTTACCCAATTCATAGCCCCCAAGTTTTCAACCAAATCCAATTAATAACTAAGTCCTGTGGATTTTAACTCCCATATTTTTTTTTTGGAATTATGTTATTATTTTTTTTTTTTTAAAAAAACCTTTGCCCTAATTGAGGCTCTTGCTATTTCTTACCTGCTTGTTGATTTTAAATTTGAATGAATTTAAAAACAAGCCAAGAATCATCCTATTAGAATAGCTGGTCATTATTAAAAGGCATTCCCTGCAGGGAACATAAGAGAATGTGGTGACAATATAACAGTACAGTACAGTTGATGTCTGAAAATAAGTAAATTTCCACATTACTGATGAAGAAAGTGCAGACTTCCCTGGCCTTTGCTCTGTGCCAACGATACTCATATACAAAGAAAAAAAAGACCCCATGTGGCGCACAGATAGACAAGCGAGGCTTAATGCAATTAGCCATGGACACCTGGATACTTCCTACCTACTGTCTTCTTTATCTTTTCATCCACTCACACACGCTTTTGATAAAGGGTCATGATGCCAGCTGCTTACTGAGTGCAGATCAAAGCTGGAGCGATAGTCTGGCAGGGGTCTTCTTGCTAAGCTTAACCTTACCTGGGGGAGTCAGTTAGCTCAAAACACTTCTAATCACCTGTGATCCCTCCTTACATCTCCTACAGAGTGTGGGACTGTAGTTGACAGCTCCCACATTCCCCTGTCCGTATAGTGATGCTCTCTTTATGAAAGCAGCTCTTGATTCTATCAACCTATAGTCTCTCTCCCATAGAAAGGAAGCCCCTCTTCACTCATGCCTCTCCTGTTTAGAGGTCCTTTCTATGCTGGCATTCAGCAGTGGTCCCACATGTCCTAAATCTCTATGACAGCCCTCCCTCTTCCAAACTCAGAGGCATTACCTCTGAATAATGAAAAAAATTAAAATAAGTTGGTATTTAAAAATGGGGCTCTCCTTTAAATAACTGTTCAGCTGTCTGTCATTTTTGGCTCCCTTACAGAATTAAAATATGCTTTTTGAAACCACCAATGGCAGCAAGGTACTTGGAGCAATTTTGACATATTTGGAGATCTTCGTGCTGGGTTTTATAGGAAAGTTTGTGATTATTAGAGAACTGTACCACAGCAGTGACTAGATTTACCTTGCCCTTTTCACCCTGCCTCACCCCAGGTTTGGGAAATTCTAGTGGCCTTGCAGAGAGTGGAATTGGGGAGACAGGTCCATCTAGTCAAGGCTATGGCTTTTCCCTTGGTCATGTATGGATGTGAGAGTTGGACTGTGAAGAAAGCTGATCGCCGAAGAATTGATGCTTTTGAACTGTGGTGCTGGAGAAGACTCTTGAGAGTCCTTTGGACTGCAAGGAGATCCAACCAGTCCATTCTAAAGGAGATCGATCCTGGGTGTTCATTGGAAGGACTGATGCTAAAGCTGAAACTCCAATACTTTGGCCACCTCATGTGACGAGTTGACTCACTGGAAAAGACTCTGATGCTGGGAGGGATTGGGGGCGGGAGGAGAAGGGGACGACAGAGAATGAGATGGCTGGATGGCATCACTGACTCGATGGACATGAGTTTGAGTGAACTCCGGGAGTTGGTGATGGACAGGGAGGCCTGGCGTGATGTGATTCATGGGGTCGCAAAGAGTCGGACACGACTGAGCGACTGAACTGAACTGAACTTTCAAGAAGGCATTTGGGGAACATCTCTGCTCCTACAACTGTTTCCCATATAGGTATGAAGTCAGCCACACTAGTCATTCTTACTATCAACCTTCTTCTTCTGGACGTTTTTCATTCTCTTGTTGCCTCACTCAAACCTGGACCTTCGCAGAGCGCAGAGCTGAGCTCCTTGTTTCATACAGCAGCTTCCCACTAGTTACCTGTTTTACACGTGATAGTGTATATATGTCAATGCTACTGTGTCATTTCATCCCGCTCTCTCCTCCCTGTGTCCACGAGTCCATTCTCTATATTTGCTTTTTCATTCCGTCCCTGCAAATAGGTTCATCAGTACCGTTTTTCTAAATTCTGTTTATACATGTTTATATACAATCTTTGTCTTTCTTTCTTTCTTCACTATGTATGACCTATAGAGGTGGGGTAGGGGAGTGGGAGGGAGGTTCAAGAGAGATGGGATCTATGTATACATACAGCTGATTCACACTGTTGTACAGCAGAAACTAACACAACACTGTAAAGCAATTATACTCCAATTAGAATAAAACTATTTGTTAAAATAAAACATAACCCCCTCAACCCCCAAACAAGCAAGCAAGCAAGCAAACAAAAACCCTGGACCGTAACCTGGTCCCTGTTTCAAGTTCACAGTTTCATTTTGTTGTCCCCTTCTTCTTTCTCCAGCTATCCTGCCCACACACAACATACAATAATGTCATCTGTACTTCCATGTGAATTACAGCTAATCTGTTGTCTTTTCTAAGAGTATTTCCCTTTAACACACTGTTGCCAATTGTAAAATGAAAGATCTTGCTCCCGTTAGAGAAATTTAAGGTGAGTTTAAGTATAGGGGTGTATTGTTCTTGTTCAGTTGCTCAGTCATGTCCGACTCTTTGCAACACCATGGACTGCAACATGCCAGGCTTCTCTGTCCTTAACCATCTCCTGGCTCTTGCTCTAACTCATGTCCATTGAGTTGATGATGCCACCCATCCATGCCATCCTCTGTCATCCCCTTCTCCTTCTGCCTCAATCTTTCCCAGCATCAGGGTCTTTTCTAATGAGTTGACTCTTTGCATCAGGTGGCCAAAGTATTGTAGCTTCAGCCTCAGTCTTTCCAATGAATATTCAGGGTTGATTTCCTTTAGGATTGACTGGTTTGATCTCCTTGCAGTCCAAGGATCCTCAAGAGTCTTTTCCAACACCACATTGGGAAGGTGTGAGGACATTTTAAAGAAGAATTTTTCTCTCTGAAATCCTTTCATAACTCACAACTGTGCTGGTAGACTTTCTCTATCTAGTATGAGGCTGGCTTCATTAGCATCTCATTACCTGTCATAGGGAAATAGGTACTGTGGAATCTTTCATCTCCTATGAAAGTATTCCCTCTGTGTAAAAAGAGCAAAGGCTTAAAAATGAGGACATAAATAGTGAAGTATTTCTCTGTTTTCTTCTTTTCTACAGTGCCTACAGCCAGGTAATATCCTACCTCCATAGCTTTGAACACGCCATTCCCATGTCAGAAATGCTTCTCTTCCTACCTTCCCATCCTCCTTTAAGAGGTGCTCCCCACATGAGGTTCTCCTTGATTCCTCCAACTGGAATTACTTGTTTTCTTTGTTTAAATCTTGGCTACACCTTTTAGCAATGCTATGCACTTTTGTAACCTATAGCACACTGAGGCACAAGGAAGTCTTGTCTCTCTGCAGATACAATGCAATGTGTTACTTGTGTGGTTTTTACAGACTTTGAGCATTGAAGTCTTGATCTCTGTAGTCAGGTGAGATCCACCCAGTTTAGAATTCCACATAGATGAACATATCTAAAAGGTGCTCTTTATCTTAGGAATTTATGACGATAATACAATGTTGGCTGCTTTGAAACAATATGGGGTATAAATAGGTAAAAAATAACCAAACCCATACTAAGTAATGAGAACTATGTGCAGCTAGAAGGTGAGATTATTTGTACAAAAGGAATTATACTTTATACGTGGGGGAATTCTGATGTTGACCTGTTTTCTTCTCACTAAGGAACTAATAAACCGCTCAGCAGTGTGGCCAACAGGAAGTTTTCTATTTTGTGCTGGATATATATTTTTTCTTCTTTGTATCATCTAAGTTCTACAAGCTCATGAATTCTTTCTGTGTGTCCCTTGCATTTGATTCCACATCTGCAATAAAATGTTGCTTTCATCTGTCTATCTGCTATTTGCAGAAAACACATAATTCTTGATTTTTCATTTGCTCTTACTTTCTGCAAAATTACCCTACTCTTCCCTTTCTGTTCTTTGTTTTTCTGCAGAGATGGGAAGTCCTCCTGCCATGTCCTTGTGTTGCAAGAGTAACTTCTTGAGTCAACCATCCTTCAGTTTAAAAAAAGAATAATTTCTTGAATGGCAGCTGAGCTGAAACTAGATTCTCTATTGGGAAACTGACGTGATTGTGACACCACCACATCTCATCATTCCTCAGGAATGTTGCTCCTTAGACACTCCACACCCTACCAACCTCCTGTGAAGCCTTTCTCATGACAGTCTTCGTGTCCCTGCCTTCTCTACTTTACTAGATCTACTCTTGATGTCAACAGTATCTCATTCAATGTATACCCTCCAAGGCTCCTAACTCAAAGGGGTAGGTGCTCATGAAATGTTTAACGGATTGAATTGAATTAGCTGTTACTCTAAGTGCACAAAAAGGGGTGCTGGGGCTCTGAAGAGCCTTAATTCACCTCCTGGGGCAACAAGGAGATACCGTCAGACTTAGTTTACAAGCCAGCTCTCCATGGGTAAAGGCAATGATGATTAACGATGAGCTTCTGCATATGAGAGAAAACACATTTTTATACCTAAAGGCTGATCAGTTTATTTTCTGCTGTATATATCAATGATCATAAAGCAAAAAGACCTGTGGGACTCTATTCTGTTTAGGCACAGGCAGGTGTGCTAGGGAACTTTATATTTGCACACAAACACAGAAAGCAGGGCTTATTTTTGCAATTACTTGTGAAGGCTGCCCATGTTTTCCAGCATGTAAATGAGGACTTGAAGGAAAACATCTAATTGCATTTCGCTCCAACTAATTGCCAACTCAAAATTTTAGATTAGTGTGCACACCATACTTAATTTTTTTTGTTGTCATTAATAACACACTTAGCTCAGTAGAATGAAAAATAATGAGCCAAAATTAAAAACGCTGGAGGACTGCCGCATTAAGAAAATGCTTTGGGTAGGGTGTTAAGGAAACTTGTAGGAATGTGGCAAAACCATAGCTAAAATTCCAGGACCAAGATTGCTAGGGGTTCATACTCCTCTGTTGGTTTGCTGATAAAGGTTAGATGGAGGGAAAAAAATAGAGATGGCATTTGGAGTCATTGCATGTGTTTTGCCACAAGGAGGGGCCATGGTTACAACCATGGATGTGTCCTTGACTTGTATTAAACTAGTAGCCTTTCCTGCATGAAAAGCAAAACCTACTTAAAAGAGCTTTTCAAAAACGTGCTACACATCCAGAAAGAATGGTATGGTCTTTTGTGAGTAATATAAACATACTGTGATATCCTTATGTTATTAAATGAACATTACAAAGCATGACAGAATCACAGCCACACAAAAAAATAAGGACAAGTTACAATGTTGACGGGAAATAAAAAGGGAGAAGCTTTTTCACATGTTGTCACGAAAAGGTAACTGGTTGCCTTAGAATTCTCCTGTTTTCTCAGCAAGAGTTATTCTCCAAAGGACACAATAAACTTTTTGTCCTTCTAAACACAGAAGTCAAAAAATGTATCCTTGAAGCTCAATTTAGGAACAACAGGTTTGTACATCTATTTACAACTGGGGGTACTTTATTCAGAGATTGTTAATTCCCACGTTTCTAAATGAAGGATCAGAAGGGAGGGTGGATGGATCTTAGAAAAACACATGAATTAAATAATATGCTCCCACCATAGCATCCCTCTGTACACACCCTCTGCCATTCTTTGATGAGCAGTTCAAAGCTGGGCATGGTGCTAGATGCAACAGCTACCCCAGAGATGACACTCAGCAATATACCTACTGTTGTTGAGTTTCTAGACAGGTGGGGAGCAGATATTTAAAAAATAGAGTTGTAAGTAAATATATACTTATAAACTATGTAAAGTGCCAAGAAGGAAAAAGAACAGGGATTGATTAAGACCCCGAATGTTGCATCTCATTGAAAGCTCAGCAAAATCTCTCTCCTTAAAAATGACATTTAAACCGAAACCTAGAGGGTGAATAGGATTTCACCAGAGCAGGGGGCATAGATATTTTCAGACAGTTGGAAGGACAGGTATGAAGGCTTGACACATTAGAGGGACGTGGAAGGCAGTGCTTAGGGTTGGGGCTGGTGACTGAGGAAGAGTGGCTTGAAATGCAGCTGGAAAGACTGGCAGAAGCAGGACCACAGAGGGCCCTGCAGCCCGTGTTTGTGCTGCTCAGTCACTCAGCTGTGTCTGATTCTTTGCAGTTCCATGGACTGTAGCCCACCAGGCTCCTCAGCCTATGGAATTTTCTGGGCAAGAATACTGGAGTGGGTTGCCTCTGTGGTAAGGGATTTAGATGTGATCCTGGAAGCTACTGAAGGTTAGATGTGATAAAAATCAATTTATAGAGCTTTCCACGTAGAGAAAGGATGTTGCTGTTCAGTCACTTAGTCGTGTCTGACTCCTTGTGACTCCATGGACTGCAGCACTCCAGGCATCCCTGTCCTTCACCATCTCCCAGAGCTTGCTCAAACTCATGTCCATTGAGTTGGTGATGCCATCCAACCATCTCACCCTCTGTCGTACCCTTCTCCTCCTGCCTTCAGTCTTTCCCAGTTTCAGGGTTTTTCTAACGAGTCAGCTCTTCCCATCAGGTGGCCAAAGTATTGGAGTTTCAGCTTCAGCATCAGTCCTTCCAATGAATATTCAGGATTGATTTCCTTTAGGATTGACCGATTTGTTCTCCTTGCAGTCCAAGGGACTCTCAAGAGTCTTCTCCAAGACCACAGTTCAAAAGCATCAATTCTTTGGTGCTCAACTTTCTTTACAGTCCAACTCTCACATCCATACATGATTACTGGAAAAACTATAGCTTTGACTGCACAAACCTTTGTTGGCAAAGTGATGTCTCTGCTTTTTAATATGCTGTCTAGGTTGATCAAAGCTTTTCTTCCAAGGAGCAAGTGTCTTTTAATTTCATGGCTACAATCACCATCTGCAGTGATGTTTAAACCCAAGAAAATAAAGTCTGTTACTATTTCCATTGTTTCCCCAGAAAAAGGATGAAAGAGAGGCAAAAGTAAAAGCCAGGAGACCAGTTGGGAGGAAATTTCCGTGAGGTTACTGATTTACTTGTTCATCATTTACCTGTTCATTCTCAAATCCATTCTCTGCCCATGTCATGAAAAAGAAAAGCCTATTTCCCAAACTCTCTGGCAAAGTTCCTTTTGTGTGGTTCAGCCTTTTGGGTGGTCCAGTCTATCCAAAAGGAAGATGGAAGGAAATGACAGGGATAAAGGAAGGGAGAATACAGGATGGTCCCTCTTGTCCCTTCTTTGTGGTGCATCCCTAGCAGTGTTAGTCATTTTGGTATCAGCTGTCCCCTGGCAGCCCCCTGGACAGACCCACTGGACAGCCCCATTGTTTGTAGGCTCTGATCCTGCAGGACGCTGTTCTTCATGGTTCTTATTTCTACCTGGTTTCTCTAGTTCTTAGACAGTAGCAGTGCAATCTCTTCTCTCAGCATGTCCAGTCCTGGAGGCAATAGTGGTTCCCTGCTGTAGTTGCTGATCTCTGGGTTGCCTCATCACACCCTGTTTGGCTTTTCAGCTCTTTCAAAACCTTACTAATTAGCCCCTTATTAAATTCCCTCCAGTCAGAGCTGGACTTCATTTTCCTCACTGGATTCTGGTTGATGCAATGAGTGGCAATGGTAGCTTGGACCCTGGGTGACCCAGTGTGGAAGATGACCTAACCTATGGACTTGAGAAAGTTTTTGGCGTCCTCTGTGAACTGAGGGAAGACAGTAGAGAAATGAGACGGATCTGTGAGCTTTATGTAAAGTTTCCCAGCACCTTGAACAGGATTCATTAATCTCTGGCTTAATTTAGCTGGCGGAGACTTGACTGTGGAAAACAAATGATTATTGAATCACTTCCTACACAGTATGGACATGCTCTGAAGCCCTCATCTGTGGTGGTGAAGTGATCAACAATTGGATCCAAGCTAATCCCTCTACCCACAAGCTCCCACCTTTACATTCCAATTTCTAAGACCCAAGGTCTGGATAATTTTCCTGGGACTATGGAACAATGTCTGACTACAGCCTATGCCAAGTCTATATCCCTTAAAATAGGGAGGGGATGGTTTTCTTTTGTTAAGATATTATTTTCCCCCAATTATTTCCTAGCTTGTCCTTCCTTTTTCTTAAAGGATCGATAGCCGTTCTTGTTTCTTTTGCTCTTTAAAAGCAGGCTGTTCTAGTGGCTGCCCTCTGTTCCCCTGACCTGCCTCCCCATCCCCTGGGGCTCTGCTCCCGCACCCCCGGACTGGAGAAACTCTTGTCTGTGTTCACAGTCCTCCATCTCCCTTTTCCCTCTGGTCCAATTGAACCACTGCCAGACTCAGGACTCTGTGAAGCCACAGGCGGTGTGAGTAACAGAGTGGGCCAGAGCAGAGCCTCAGCCACATTCCTGCTCTGGCCTCAGCAGGCTGTGCACCTCAGGGCAGAGGCAAGCCATGAAGCTTCTGCAGGCCTGCCTTTGGGTACTCTGGGCTGCAGAGTCAACCTTTCAGGGGTATTTGGGAGTTTTTCTTAGGACAGATTTCTGGGGCCCCGGAAGTCTAGAAATAACTACTAAGAGATTAATGTGTGTGGAATGGTATAGGTTTAGGTATTGTTGGAAAGACAGCAGTGGTTTCAAGGCCTGTGGGTCTGCAAAAGCCCCCTCCCTTTCTCCCTCTCCTTCCTCTCTTCCTCCCTCCTCCCTCCCCTTTCTTCCTCCCTCCCTTCCTTTCTGTATCCATTCATCCAACAGGAATTTGCAGAACTTATCGTATGATCATTAGGAGTGTGTGTTAGAGGCCCTTAAGTTCATGAAAGAAGTATAAGACAGGCTTGATCTCAAAAGTTGGCTACAACTTAGACACACATCTGAAAAACAAAGTAGCAACCGTAGGGTAGACATAGGATTAGCAAGCGGGAGGTCAGTATTTCATCTCAGTGGGGCCTTATATTGACTGTGGTCTTGAGCAAGTCACACAGCCTCCCAAAGTCTCTCTTCATGTATAGCACGAAGAGATTGATCTGAAAGATCGCTGAGTCACACCATTGTTCTGTGATTAATGGGCACAGTTAGGAGAGATCCAGAGCAATGGTTCTTGAACCTTTTGATCTCAGAATCCCTCTATGCTCTTAAAAATTTTTGAGGACCTCAAAGAGCTTTTGTTTATATGTGGGTTATATCTGTAAACATTAACCATATATAACATTTAGTACAAAAATAAGATATCTAAACATATTTATTAATTGCAAAATAATAAACCTATTACAGGTAAACATAAAATTATTTCATGAAAAATAACCATACTTTTTAATCAAAGGCTCATAATCCCCTGTTACTTATCCACTGAACATTGGCCTGACCAAATTTTAATCAGGCCTCTCTCTTACCCCCACAGGCCCCTAAATTTTGGCTTGCCTCCAAGTCTGAGCATAAACCAAAGCACTAAGGTGTGGGCCATCCCTGCCGCCCCCTTAAGAGGTCATTCTGAGAACTGGCAGACTACAAAAAAGAAACATTTCTTGTTGAAGTGCTCACCCCATCGACTTGTCCTCCTCTCCCACAAAGTCTCTACTGGCCCTGCTAACCCCTCCCTATAGAAGAGGAGCCTTTGTCTGTTTGAGATTGAGATACTTGCTGGTCCCTCATTGCTATACTCTTATCTAAGCCCAGTTTTGCTTTTATTTGGCATTTTCAAAACAAACAAAAAAATTAATGAGAAAACTGACATTGTTTCATATATATATTTTTCTGGCTTATTGTCTGCTTCTGCAGTCTATCTTTTGTGATATGTAGCTTTGGTTGAAGTACATGGAGAAAATCTGGCCTCACCTGGCTATAGTTGGGAAAGGAGGAGTCCAAAGATGCTTAAGAGGGATGTCAGGACCCCCAGGAGTATGCTTTGAAAACTGCTCTTCTAGAGACTAAGAGAGAGAGAGGAAAGAGCTGGATGTTGAGCTGGATTCTACAGAATAGATTTTATACTTGTAAAGACGGGGCATCCAAAGAAAGGAACAGTGTGAGAAAAGCCAAGAAGGAGAATGTGAGCAAGCTGTGTTTGGGAGAGAGAGGAAGAGGGAGTGGGCGACCCTGGCAGCTCAGACGGTAAAGAATCTGCCTGCAATGCAGCAGACCCAGGTTCGATCTCTGGGTCAGGAAAATCCCTGGAGAAGGAAATGGCAACCCACTCCAGTATACTTGCCTGGAAAAGTCCTTGGACAGAGAGCCTGGTGGGTTACAGTCCATAGGGTCGCAGAGTCAGACACGACTAACACTTTTACTTAACTGTCACTTTCAAGAAGAGGGAGTATGAAGACGGAAGGTCTCTCCTTCACATCAGGTTCAAGTTATGCAGGGGTTTAACTTATCCCCTATCAAGGATTTGGTATTGATCTTTTGAGTCAGATATCCACTGGAAGGTTGTAAACTGGGGCGTAACTTTTTCAATATGAAGATTTAAGACAATAATCGTGGTAATCCTGTTTGATGGATTGGTACAGGGAGAAATGAAAGGAAGAAGACCAGTTAGGTTGCTTCTGCAATAGTCCAGGCATGAGGTGGGGAAGATCTGCAAAGAATGATCATGTGGGGCTGTAAAAGGATGAGGGGTGAAAGGAACAGGGGGGCATTGATACATCTGCTAGACTATGAAAGGTGAAGTGACATAAGAAGTCAAGTTAAAGCTTAAATTTTGAGCCAGGTGGTAGGAAGAATGGAAGTAAAATATGTTTGACAGAGATGGGAAATTTAGCAAGAATAGTTTGGGGAAAGATGATGCATGAAGTAATTTTGATATAATTTAGGACCTAAAATTCAAGATCTCCCTAAAACCTATAAAAGATCCATTGTGAGCTAGCCTGTGCTCAGCTTTGTGATTTCCTTACTTCCTTTGCCTCATATACTCATGTAGTCACATACAAAGCCATAGGGATTGCCTTCTTTTCTTCCACGGTCAAGTTCACTGCAACCCTCTCTTATCTCTGCTGGGAACACTCTCCTATGCCCTGTCTTTCTCCTCTTCACCAGGTCTCCCCAAGCTGGATACTTGTCAGGATTTAGATTTTTTGTTCGAATGTCACCTCCTCCAAGAGCGCTTCTCTCTCCCACTCCACAGGATATTTTCACCCTGTTTTGATTTGCTTCTAGTGCTGTTGTCTAAATTGATCTTGCTTTTATCATACTGTTTATTTTTTGTCTCTCGCCCCTAGGTTGTAGACTGTGTAAGAGCAGAACATTTTATATATTGTTCCCTTTTTATTTTATTGTTTTAAAATTAATTTTTATTGGAGTATAGTTTGCTCACTTTTGTATTTACAGCTAGTATATAGTAAGTCCGCAATAATAATTGTAGACTATGGAAATATACAACAGACTATAGAAATTTCAGGATTTATTCTCAGGGGTGACACCTGGCTGTGTGATTTTGGAAATCATGTCAGAGAGATGGGACTTGTAGTATGGCTGGAGTTGGAGGATGTCTGCTCTTTCTGACCATGGGGGCAGGATAAAGTGACAGTCAGGATGCCCAAGCTCTGTGGAGTTGGTGTTGCCAGGATACCGAGAGATAGGAGAGTGGTCATCAAACATTGCCCACTGGGATGAAATCACACAGATGAGATAGACAGTATGTCCATCCCATAGTTTCCTTGCACTCTGCAGAAGGTCAGCTTCAATTTTGATATTTTTGATGGAAAGGCTGCGAAAAAGCTGGCTAGTCAATTTAAGTACATCTTCTCTCTCCTTACCTCACATGTCTTATTCCAGGTCACCCTCCATAAATGTTTTTCTGGACCCTCTAGTTCATCTTTTGTCACCTTCTCCTATCTCAAGTTTCCTTCTTAGATTTTCTGAAGTGCTCCTTGGTGAGCTGATGGTTGTCTATATGTTTGCCCCTCAGGTTAGCCAATCTAGCCTAGAGCAGTTAGGAAGTATTGTCCCTTTTTCAGGAAGATGTGTTCTTGCTGCTTTATTGAAGGACAAACAGAAGTTAGAGAACAGTACTCTCTAGAAAGTGCTTCCCTGATGACTCAGTGATAAAGAATCCACCTGCCAATGCAGGAAATGTGGGTTCGATCCCTGGGTCAGGAAGATCCCCTGGAGGAGGCAATGACAACTCACTCCAGTAATCTTGCCTGTAAAAATCCCATGGACAAAGGAGCCCGGCAGACTACAGTCCATGGAGTGTCAAAGAGTCTGATTCGACTGAGCACACACTCTGTAGAAAGGAAGCCAAGTTAGAAGAAGATGGCCTCCAGAGCAGTATAGAAGACAACTGAGATGGACTGAAAGAGCCATTATGGACCAGTTGAGAAGCTGAACTTTTACAAACATGGGTGTTTTAAACAGATTCATTTTCCAAGCTTGTATATTGCCTTTTTTCTATTTTAACCTTTGTGATTTTCAACAGATTATTTTGTGAAGAATTGCATGACAGGAGATTTTGGTGATGGGAAACCTTTATACAAGGTTCAAGGATTTGGTGATATTCTGTGGTCAACAAGGTAGGATGCTGCCTGGGAACCTTTGCCCTTGTACAATTCCCTCCCACTGAGTGTGGGTGAAAGTTGTGACTATTATGAGCTATTGCTTGGGGGTTTATGCTGTATTATACGGCAAAAAGAACTTCGCAGATGTAATCAAGGTCACCCATAAGTTAATCAACGGGGAGATTAGCAGGTGGGCCTGATCTAATGTTCAGTTCAGTTCAGTCGCTCAGTCGTGTCCGACTCTTTGCGACCCCATGAATCACAGCACTCCAGGCCTCCCTGTCCATCACCAACTCCCGGAGTTCACTCAAACTCATGTCCACAGAGTCGGTGATGCCATCCAGCCATCTCATTCTCTGTTGTCTCCTTCTCCTCCTGCCCCCAATCCTTCCCAGCATCAGACTTTTCCAGTGAGTCAGCTCGTCCCATGAGGTGGCCAAAGTATTGGAGTTTCAGCTTTAGCATCAGTCCTTCCAATGAACACCCAGGATTGATCTCCTTTAGAATGGACTGGTTGGATCTCCTTGAAGTCCAAGGGACTCTCAAGAGTCTTCTCCAGCACCACAATTCAAAAGCATCAATTCTTCGGCGATCAGCCTTCTTCACAGTCCAAATCTCACATCCATACATGACCACGGGAAAAACCATTGCCTTGACTAGACGGACCTTGGTTGGCAAAGTAATGTCTCTGCTTTTTAATATACTATCAAGGTTGGTCATAACTTTCCTTCCAAGGAGCAAGCGTCTTTTAATGTCATGGCTGCAATCACCATCTGCAGTGATTTTGGAGCCCAAAAAATAACGTCTGACACTGTTTCCACTGTTTTTCCATCTATTTCCCATGAAGTGATGGGACCAGATGCCATGATCTTTGTTTTCTGAATGTTGAGCTTCAAGCCAACCTTTTTACTCTCCTCTCTCACTTTCATCAAGAGGCTTTTGAGTTCCTCTTCACTTTCTGCCATAAGGGTGGTGTCATCTGCATATCTGAGGTTATTGATATTTCTCCTGGCAATCTTGATTCCAGCTCGTGTTTCTTCCAGCCCAGCGTTCCTCATGATGTACTCTGCATATAAGTTAAATAAGCAGGGTGATCTAATTTGGGGAGCCCTTAAAAGAAGGGCCAAAAGTAGCTAGTAAGAGACGAAAGTGTACCCCAGCTGTTAATCAGCAAATAAACATGGGCCTCAGTCATGCAGCCACAAGGAACGGGATTCTGCCAACAACTATGTGAGTCTGAATGAGCTGAGGTCTAGACAGGAACCCAGCTCAGCTGACAACTTGATTTCAGCCTCATGAGACTCTGAGCAGGAGACCCACTGAGCTACGATGTCTGGGCTTCTGAGCTACACAAACGGTGAAATAACAAATGGGTATTGTTTTAAGCTGCTAATTTTGTGGAAATTTGTTACATAGCAATAGGAACCTAATACATATTCTAATAAACATTTGTATATTTAATTGCCTATCTTAACTGAACCTTGCAACCTTCTTGAATTTCCCCATAACTATGAATCACAATGATAATACAAGAAAGCAGGCTAATGATCAAAACAATTCTGCAGCGTTACCATGTGGGGCCCCACGCAGGTTGTCTCTCTCCGTAAATGATACCGTTTTTAAAAAGCCATTTAAAAGTGGATAATTTGTTACTTCCTGCTCAAATTTTCCTTCTTAATATACCAGATCTTATTCATTTTCTCCAAATATTAGGCAATTTTGTTTTTGATATCTGATTACCCAGTTCTTTCCCACTTTTTATTCTTTGCAACACCGCCACCACCACCTTGGTCTGAGTCATTGTTTTCTCTCGTCAGGACTCCTGGTCCCTCTGCTTCTTCTCTTCTTCCTCATGAGCCACAGTCTATACAGTAGTCAAAGTGACATTTAAAAAATGAAATTAGATGATCAAATGATGTTATTTCCCTGTTTAAAATCATTATAGGCTGACCGTCTCTCTTACAAATGCATATGTTAAAGCCCTAACTCCCCAGAATGACTGTATTTGGAGAGGGGATCTTCATGGGGAATAAGGTTAAATGGGGTCAGAAGGGTATGTTTCTATCTGGTTCTAAGGATTAGTGTCGTTGTAAGAAAAGAGATCAGAGAGCTTCTTCTCTCTCCACACACACAGCACAGAAAGGCCATGTGAGTATACAGTGAGAAAGTTGTGGTCTACAAGTCAGAAGGCTCTATGCAGGAACCAAACCGACTCAATCTTGGACTTTTAGTCTCCAGAACTGGGAGAAACACATTTTTGTTATTTAAGCTACCCAGGCTATGATACTTTGTTATGATGGCCTGAGTTGACTCATATAAAGCCCTATAGTGGCTTCCCATTGCTCCCAGAATGGGGCTCTTCACCATGGGCCCCATCTGTGGCCTCATCAACTCTCTTTCTAATCCGCTTTGCTCACTTCAAACTGAGGATTCGTCATATCCCACTCTTTCCCAGTCTTCTCAGAAAGTTTTGTCCTTTTAGATCTTAGCTCAAATGTTAGTTCCTCAGACAGGCTGTCCCTGTAACTCTTTTTGGGTCGAATTCTGCCTCCTCCATTCTCCTCTATCACTGAAAATGATATACTTATCTGATTTTTCACTTCCTGTCCTATGGTTGTAAAATTCATGATGGTACATCATGAATATATATCTCTTGCATCTCTTTTATACATGGTTGTATCCCCAGAGCCTCCCTGAGTGCCTGGTACCTAGTAGGTGCTCAGTGACTATTTAGTGAATGAACAAAAGCGGGTATCTGAGGGGCATTGGTTTTGGTGTATTCAACATAGGCCAGGAAGCCAGAGCTCCACATCCTGGGCCCAAGTCTTCCCTTCACTTGCTGAGTGCCTTGGGAGTATATCCTTTGCTGGTAACACGTGTGCCTGTTTGCTAAAAGAGGGAAAGCATTATTAATCCAGCTTCCAGGAAGCTGACAATGAATGAAATGTCTGTTTCTTTACGCATGCATGTTGTTTTGAAGACAATGGATCGTATGGTTGGTTTTCAGATAGTTTAGTCACTAAACCAGTATATGTTTATGGTATAAAACCATCTTGATAACATTTACTGTGAACAGTTTCTTATTCCATAGTGATCACACTGGAAATAATTCTAACAATATAATACACAAAGATGTACAGAAGTGTTTTTCATTCATTCCAAGTTCTCCTCAGCTTCTCAAAGCCAGTTTTATGGCCCTGAGTAATGTTACTATCCAGAGAAGGAAATGGCAACCCACTGCAGTATTCTTGCCTAGAGAATCCCATGGACAGGGGAGCCTGGTGGGCTGCTGTCCATGGGGTCGTACAGAGTCGGACACGACTGAAGCGACTTAGCATGCGTGCATGCATTGGAGAAGGAAATGGCAAACCACTCCAGTATTCTTGCCTGGAGAATCCCAGGGACAGAGGAGCCTGGTGGGTTGCCATCTATGGGGTCGCATAGAGTTGGACACGACTGAAACGACTTAGCAGCAGCAGCAGCAATGTTACTATCTTTAAAAAAACCTTCATTTTTATGTCCCCTAATTAATGTTTTTTAGGGATTTTAAAAGTCCTCCCCTAAATGGCCTTTTCTTTGAAATCACTGAAAAAACAATAGACTGTGAGTGTTAGTTTTCTTCAATACAAGTTAGTGGGGGTGGGGTGGGGGTTAGGGGAGAAAGAAAATCCCAAATTGTTATAGGATAAAATTTCCAAGTTCAGGTGCATGGGGAATTGTGTTTTAAGTATTTCACTTAAGCCACTTAAAAGTTAAGTCTGGATGCAGAAAAGATTGCTTTATTCATGGTGGTAACCCCACTAGAATAATGAAATGCAGTAACCATAATATGGGCTTCCTTGGGGCTCAGACTGTAATGAATCTGCCTGTAATACCGGAGGCCCGGATTCAATCCTTGGGTTGGGGAGATCCCTGGGAGAAGCGAATGGCTACCCACTCAAGTATTCTTGCCTGGAAAATCACATGGACAGAGGAGCCTGGCAGGTTACAATCCATGGGGTCACAGAGAGAGTAGGACACAACTGAGCAACTAACACTTTCACTTTCACAGCCATAATGTAGCAGTATTTTCTCCCTCTGTCATAAATGGGAAGGGGTATGTTGGCTGCTTCTTCTGCATCCTCTTTCCTTTAGGAAAAGATGCATTCTATCCCCTAAACAGCAGTTGAGACCCGTCTCATCTATTCCTTTCTCCTTGGAGATTTCTCTCCTACAAAGAAACAGAGGTGCATCTCCAGAGTGCTCAGCTAGGCTGAATCAGGGATTCCCCTTGAACTGTATCACAGGTAACACGGATATTCTCTCAGAAGTCTGGGGGTATATGCTGAGGATGCTGTCTCACTCAGACTTTAGAGCTCAATTCAAATTCCACCCTTTCCACCAAGTCTTCTCACTTGCGTGTGTCCGCCTATGTGCGTCAAACTCAAATGCCTGCAGATGCCAAAGAGAAATATAATTTTGTGATTGGGCAGATGAGAGACAACAGAGAGCAGTGGGCCTGTCCAGAGAAAGTACTTGACTCACATAACGATATTCAGTTATTTTCAAAATCTCAGATTGCTGTCTGGTTTTACCCCTCAGTGATGAATCATGATTTTTGTTCTACTGTGGTTATTAGTCTTAACTCATTTCCCACTTAGTATTGATTCTGGCATTGTAAATTCTGGGAGCCTAGGCCTAAAGGGTAGTTTTCTCAGCTACACTGTAATTACTCCAAGGAAAGAAGTTTTGCCTGATGTTTGTTGTGTTGACTGGGATTGGCCTGTGGAGCTGCCCTTGTACCCATTATAGTGCCCATAGCCAAGGCTCGCTGATTTTATTTTTACCAGTTGCCTAATTGACACCCATGTGTCTGTGTGCGTGTGTGTGTGTTGCATTATGGCTGCCACCAGCTTGCTTCAGTGCTGTTTCCCCAAGAGTGTTCTGCTTAATGGAGGGCTGCTGCATAGAGTTCCATGGTCAAATAATTTTGGGGAAAAGCTGAGTTTAGCAAGGTTAAAGTTTAATAGTTTCCTCTACTGCTGGATTTTTTAAATAGCCTTAAAATGTTAATGAATACCATGCATTTTTAAAAGGGGTATGACTGAGATGCGATGGGTGTTCTCAACTCCATTCTTAAAACTACATGCCCCAGACTCCCTTGCAATGAAAATTCTGGTTGAGAATTCATTTCTGCCAATCACCTGCATTCCTAGAAGATTTGAGAAGTAAAAGTGAAATGCAGGCAATTTTCCTGCTGTTGTTGATGCTGGAAAGTGAGGTCAGAGGGACATTATTATTTATAGGCAGTTTTGGCCTTGTCATGTGATATTAGCAGCTTCCAGACTTTGGTATTGTGGGCACAGTGATGGGTTCTTGAGCTGAATAGCCTGGGGGCAGCCCCTGACTTCTGTTCCTCAGCCTTTCCAAAAATTTTGAAGTCACTGGCTTTCTCATATTAAATTTCTTTTCTGCTTGAAACACTTAGAGTGGTTTCTGTCTCCTGTACTGAGTCTTAGCTGATAAAAGGGAAATATGTGTGTGTGTGTGTGTACAGTGTGTATGTGGTGTGTTTATACACTGATACACACATCTTATTTGCTTGGAAGTGCTTTTGTTTTCGTGACGTAGCTCTCCAAACTACGGTCCTTTACAAAAAATCTGGGAATTTGTCCATGAAAAGAACACTGAAATCAATATCAGCTCTATGTTAGAGTCATGACTTCATTATTTACTAGGTTGGGGAGGGGACATCGCCTTTGAGCCTTGAGTTCTTCTTCCTCATTTGAAATATAAGAACAATAATTCCTGCCCTCCAGACCTCACAGGGTTGTCATGAGAATCAAATGAGATGATGAATGTGAAAGTGGTCTGGAAACTGTAAATTGTTATAGAAACGCGAAGCCTCATCATTAGTCATGCTGCCATCTATGGAAATGAGTGTTAGATTCATGATGCAGGAACATCATCCTCATAAGGGTTGCCTGCATAGTCTATGGTTGCTTGAAAACATTAGGGGTTTGATAGAGTAATCAGTTGAGAACAAAAATACCACCAGCCTTGCTGAAAAGACAATAAACCAAAGGGAACATTCCCCAGCTCCCAAGGTGGCCTCTTTAACCATGGTTGAACACAGACTTCTCTCTCTCCTCCCTCTTTCTTCCAAATTAAAGCCTTTGGGGGGAACATTCTTAGCAGAATCCTTTTATATCTTCAAAACAGACCAAAGGAAGTACAGCAAAAATATTTCCTTCATTTGATTTTCTGTTGGTGAGATGGGTCCTTTCATTAGCAGATTGAGTACAAACAGCCCCCTCAGTCTGCTTCAGTAATTTCCAAAACAGGATTTACATAAATTTAACTTTGTAATCTTGTGGTTATATTACTGCAGTAAAATGACAAATAATGTGACACATGAAGCAGTTTGGCGTGTTGAGATGGTAGCTGACTGTGTACCAGCAGCTGCTCAATTGAAGGTGTCTCTCACTTCTCATCCTTTCCTTTCTCAGGATTTGGGCGTTCATGCATTCCCAATTCTGGTCTTTTTTAGAAATAAGAGAGAAGTATATGCCTTTGCTTCACAAACAGAGAATCTGAAGTTAGTGAGTGGCTACAAATCACCTGCTTCATTTAGGATTCTTGGAAAAAGCTTGGCTTAACTTAGGATCCTGTTAGAGTTAATGGCTAAGGTCCAGGGTTTTAGAGAAGCAAGCAAGAGATTCCAGAAGTCACCTAGTTCAAAAACTTCACTTTGTTTCCACCCATGAGCTAAAATCTTATTCAGTTATATGTCTCACCTGTAAGAAATGGAAAATAACTCCACCTGAGTACCTCACATACAGTAGGGTAGTTAATAAATATTTTACATGAGTGAGTGAATGGAACCTTTTTTTTAAGTTTGCAGATTTTATTTGTAAATATTTGTACCACCAATATGAGGGTAAAAAGGAACACATTTGAGTCAGTTCAAATGAGGTGGGTGAGCCTAGAGTCTATTATACAGAGTGAAGTAAGTCAGAAAGAGAAAAACAAATATCACATATTAATACATGTATATGGGATCTAGAAGGATGGTACTGATGAGTCTATTTGCAGGGCATCAGTGGAGACACAGACCTAGAGAACAGACTTGTGGACACAGTTGGGGAAGGAGGGGATGGGATGAAATGGGGGAATAGCACTGAAACAGAGTTTATAGCGTGTAAAATGGATAGTCAGTGGGACTTAGCTGTATGAGGCAGGGAGCTCAAACCTGGTGCTCAGTGACGACCTAGAGGGGTGGGATGAGGCGGGAGGTGGGAGGGAAGTTGAAGTGGGAGGGGACACATGTGTTCCTATGGCTGATTCATGTCGATGTGTGGCAGAAACTAATACAGCATTGTAAAGCAATTATCCTCCAATTTTAAAAAAGTGAAAAAATAACATGAGACATTCAAATTTTTAATTAATGTCCCTTCTCCTTTCTCCTTCCCTGACCTCCCTTTCTCTTCCGCATCCTTTCAGACAGGGAGTGCCCGCTGTGGAACAGGCTGTGATCAAACCACCAGAAATGTATAGGATATGATGGTCTCTTATGGTACTCTTTTCTTTTTCTTCCACACGTCACATTTGAAATTACGTGTCTGCTATTCTGAACTGAAAGCTCCATGAAGGCAGAACCTGTTCTGTCAGAAACCAGCTCCATCTTTCATATCAAGGGCAATGCCCTGTTCATAGTAGTTGCTCAACAGATATTTGAATGCTTGGGTCCTCCTAGAATTGTGTGTCCCCTTTGCTGTCTTATGAATTATTTGGCTCCCACTGCTCCCTAGTCTGGAAAATCCCATGGACGGAGGAGCCTGGTAGGCTGCAGTCCATGGGGTCGCTAAGGGTCGGACACGAATGAACGGCTTCACTTTCACTTTTCACTTTCATGCATTGGAGAAGGAAATGGCAACCCACTCCAGTGTTCTTGCCTGGAGAATCCCAGGGATGGGGGAGCCTGGTGGGCTGCCGTCTGTGGGGTCGCACAGAGTCGGACACGACTGAAGTGACTTAGCAGCAGCAGCAGCAGCAGCTCCCTAGTCTACTTGTCAGTTACTCTCAAAAGGTCACCAATGACCTTCACAGCCTTTGCCAATGCTCACAAAACCACCCTGTTGCAGCTGTGCCTAATACAAGTGCCTCACAGTGAAAGCTAAGGATTCTCTAGATGTTTTAGTGGTAAAGTCCTTCATGTGTCTACATCAGATTGTACACAAGAATGTGTACATAAATGGGCGAATAGTTATGCAAGTCAGCAAAAATGAAGAACAATATACATGCCCATGGTGGCTCTATACAGGAGTAACTGCTGCAACCTGAGGTAATCAGAGAGAGCTAAAAGGAAGCTGAACTTGAACTAGGTCTTAAGAAATAGAGGTTATAAACAATCAGAGAGATGAGGAAGAGGTGAGAAGAGGCTCCTGGCATTGTTTTGAGTAGGACTTGTGTGATATAACATCGGAGAGAGGAAATCAGACTTTGAGGACATCATTTAAATGCAAGGCTGAGAATTAAATTTTAACCTGGGTTCAATAAAGAATTACTGAAGTCAAGGGAAGTGAAGCAGATAAAGTGTATGCAAAGCCATAGTTTTGATAAAACCCGACAGAGGTGGTTGGAAACTTTTCGGCCGTTGTATCACTCCTCCATTTCTAATTCCATACTGCTTTTCTTCCTTTAATAAACAGCCTCGACTTTCTCCCAATTTAAAAACTGCTACCCACTCAACCAACCCGGAAAAACAAGCAGTCCCTAAGCCCTCCTCTGCATTTGGCTGTTTTACCCTTAGTCATGTTCTTAAAAGAATGACTCATGTTCTCTATATGTGCTTTTCTAATTATTCACTTCTATTTTTAAGTGAGATATTTAATTACTTGCTTACTTAATTTTTTGTGGTTATATTCATTTCTAAATTTTATTTGAAATCAAAATAATAATGCACATGAAGGAAAAAAAATATGGATGGGTTTATAATCCACAGGAGTCTAGCTTCTGCCCTAACCTCTGAAATGTCTTTTGTCCAGATCACTAACACAGTCTGCTAACTGTGAATTTAGGGGGATGGTCTTCAGTCCTTATGTCACTTGATCTTGTATATAATATTTTTGTGCCCTCTTCTCTTTTTTTTCCAAAAATCCTCTCTTGTTTTGGCTGTTAAGGTATCACTCACCCCTGGATTTTTGTCTCTGAGCCCTCAGTGTTCTTCTTTCTCCATTTATCTGTTAGATATTGGTGTTTTCCAGGCATCTTTCTTTCTTTCTCTTTTTTTTTTAATAGTCTGTGCAAGCATGGGACAGTCCAGTGGAAAGATAACCAGGAGCAGTTTGATATAGATGGAGGTCTGGGCTTGAAATATAAAATTTGGGGGCTATCAGCATTTTAGGTTAAAGTGAAGACACAGGATTAGGGCAGATGATGTAGAGTAAGGACCAACCCAGGGAAATCATATTTAGGAGATAGATGGAGGAAAGGGCGCTGTGAGGGAGACTGAAATGAAACACCCAAAGAAGTAGACAGAAAATTAGGAGAGACTGGTGCAATGGAAATCGAGGAAAGAGAGTTTCCAGAAGAGAGAGTGTTAGAGACACATTAAATAAAGTAAGAGTGCAAAAGGTTCTGTTGGACTTGGATAAAGCTCATTAGTGAGGGCAGTTCCTATGTGTTAGAGACAGAAATCAGGTTTTCATGATATTTGTGTGAATGGGGGCAGGGTAAGAAAGTAGAAACAACCAGTGTAGACTGCCTCTTCTAGAACTGTGGCTGTGAAGAAAGGGAGAAAAGGGTGGAAGGAGGAAAAAATACTGTATTTAAGATGGGAGAGGCCTGCTTTATCAAGTTCTTTATGCAAAGTGAAAGGTAAAAAGCTATTAATTTTATATATCATCAAGTTCACAAATAGTCAATAGAAACAGACAAGAAAGCACAGAGATCCATATTAAGGAAAGCAGAATGTGTGAGATTCCAAATTTTCTTGTGTTGTGGGCTCATTTCTATTGTTTAAGTTGAATATATGTCTGGTGTTTCATTTCATTTCTTCACAGCAGTATATCATAATTTAATTTTGTCCTTGATGTAGGTATAAATGGAGATGCTAAGGTGTATTTATGCATATGGGGTCATTTCTAGGTGCATGCACTAAATATTAATATTTCAATATTCTCTTCCCAGCTCATGAGCCAAGCAAGAAATGCATTTTCCATGGCAATGATTTTTTTTTTTTTGAAAAGCACAGTACTATTTGAGTGGGCTCTCTGTTCTCAGAGAAAACAGTATTGTTTTGATTAGTACATTTTCTTGCAGAATAAACATTATTTAGAAAACATGATTAGCACAGGGACTGAGTTCTATATTCTATTTCTGTTCTACCCAGAGACATGACACCCAAATGGAACGGATCGAGATGCAACAAATACTAGCTGAACCTCTGTACTGGTGGAGTTAGTTTGCTTTTGTCATTTTGTATTCCCCCTTCTCACTAAGGTCTTCTGCGTTCCTCTGGAACATCAGCCTTCTCTCCTTTGGTGTCTGTAGATCAGCTGCGCTGACTTTATCTCTGGTTGGCATATGAACCAAACCAAGCAATCAGAGCAGTAAATTGCCTTGTCCCTTTGTTGTTGTTCAGTTGCTAAATTGTGTCTGACTTTTTGTGACCCCATGGACTGCAGCACACCAGGCTTCCCTGTCCTTCACTATCTCCCAGAGTGTGCTCAAACTCATGTCCGTTGAAATGATGCCTTCCATCCATCTTATTCTTTGTCTCCCTTTTCTGCTCCTGCCCTCAACTTTCCCAGCAAATGGGTCTTTTCCAGTGAGTTGGCTGTTCGCATTAGGTGGCTGAAGTATTGGAGCTTCAGCTCCAAATATTGAAACATCAATTCTTCCAATGAATACTGGGGGTTGATTTCCTTGTCTCTAATGATTAGCTTGTCCCTAATCGTTAGCAGTGACAGTGACTCCTTGTCCCTAATGAAGTAGCCCCATAGTCCAACCAGGGCCAATAAAGGGTTTGAGAAGAATTATGGAGAAAAATTTTGTAACTGGGAAGAACTGAGTGTAGAGCTGCCAGTCGCCAGTTTGTTCCCTCAAGGAAGTGCCAAGTTAAGGATCAGTTCAGTTCAGTTCAGTCACTCAGTCATGTCCGACTCTTTGTGACCCATGAATCACAGCACACCAGGCCTCCCTGTCCATCACCAACTCCCAGAGTTTACCCAAACTCATGTCCATCGAGTTGGTGATGCCATCCAACCGTCTCATCCTCTGTCATCCCCTTCTCCTCCTGCCCCCAATCCCTCCCAGCATCAGGGTCTTTTCCAGTGAGTCAACTCGTCGCATGAGGTGGCCAAAGTATTGGAGTTTCAGCTTTAGCATCAGTCCTTCCAATGAACACCCAGGATTGATCTCCTTTAGAATGGACTGGTTGGATCTCCTTGCAGTCCAAGGGACTCTCAAGAGTCTTCTCCAGCACCACAGTTCAAAAGCATCAACTCTTTGGTGCTCAGCTTTCTTCACAGTCCAACTCTCACATCCATACATTACCAAGGGAAAAACCATTGCCTTGACTAGATGGACCTTGGTTGGCAAAGTAATGTCTCTGCTTTTTAGTATGCTATCTAGGTTGGTCATAACTTTCCTTCCAAGGAGTAAGCGTCTTTTAATTTCATGGCTGCAATCACCATCTGCAGTGATTTTGGAGCCCCCCAAATAAAGTCTGACACTGTTTCCATTGCTTCCCCATCTATTTCCCATGAAGCGATGGGACCAGATGCCATGATCTTAGGTTTTTACATGTTGAGCTTTAAGCCAACTTCTTCACTCTCCTCTTTCACTTTCATCAAGAGGTTTTTGAGTTCCTCTTCACTTACTGTCATAAGGGTGGTGTCATCTAAGTTAAGGATAAATTAGCACAAATAAGAGCATAGCCAAGAGTTAGGCTCCTGGTGACAATACTCTGAGTTCTTGCCTCTAGACATGCCTAAAGCCCCAGCACTGCATTTTATTCATGCAAGCCAATAAATAACCTTTGGAGTCACATTTCTGTCCCCTGCAATTGTAAGAGCTCAGACAAAACTTCTCACCTAGATGCCACTTTTACATGTGTGATGTTATGCAATCCCAACCCTGCTGGGTAAGGATTATTAACTTCATTTTACAGTTAAAAGTCACAAAACTGGTAAATGACAGAGTCAGGATTGGAAAGTCTTATGTCTTGTGCTTGGTCCATTACACCATATCTCTTTCATGCAATGTTTCTTTTTAAGATTTTTCAAAAGAAATTTATAGCGACAAATGTTATAGTCTAACTTCACCCTATTGAACTTACTATTAAGTCAACAGGCGTACTCTCTGATTTAACACTTATTTCTGCCCTTTGTTTTATATTTAGTTTATTTACACTTTCTGTATCCTTTATTTCTACCTCTTCATATATTAGTAACTTTTTTTTCTTCACCCCTCTTAAAGTTAATAGACCCATGAGACAATATTAATATGATAATCCCGCTCTTATTTAAAACATTTATGCCTCAGTCTGACACTATATATTGTTAAATGTAAGGTATCTTATATGTAGATGATGACTCTTAGCACCTAGCACATAATAGACACTCAAGAAACATTTGTTGAATGATTGTTTGAGCAGCCGTAATATCCACTAAGACAGTTTATCTATTGCCCTTATGAATGATTCTTTTGCTGTTTTATTTAAGATATTCTCTCCTCCACTTGTCCCAGTATTCAAACCTTTAGTTTTTCTTTTGGGAATCAAACAATGAAAGTGACCATATGTACAAAAGTCCGAGCAACTTGGTTTCAGAGAACCTGGGATCAAGATTCCTATTTGTTAGTTAGTAGCCATTTGACCCAGCCACTCCAGTACTCTTGCCTAGAAAATCCCATGGATGGAGGAGCCTGGTAGGCTGCAGTCCATGGGGTCGCTAAGGGTCAGACATGACTGAGAGACTTCACTTTCACTTTTCACTTTCACACATTGGAGAAGGAAATGGCAACCCACTCCAGTGTTCTTGCCTGGAGAATCCCAGGGATGGGGGAGCCTGGTGGGCTTCCGTCTGTGGGGTCACACAGAGTCGGACACGACTGAAGTGACTTAGCAGCAGCAGCAGCAGCAGCAGCTATTTGACCCGGAGAAGGCAATGGCAAGCCACTCCAGTACTCTTGCCTAGAAAATCCCATGGATGAAGGAGCCTGGTAGGCTGCAGTCCGTGGGGTTGCTAAGGGTCGGACACGACTGAGCGACTTCACTTTCACTTTTCACTTTCACACATTAGAGAAGGCAATGGCAACCCACTCCAGTGTTCTTGCCTGGAGAATCCCAGGGATGGGGGAGCCTGGTGGGCTTCCGTCTATGGGGTCACACAGAGTCGGACACGACTGAAGTGACTTAGCAGCAGCTATTTGACCTGAACCAAGTTATTCACTTTTCTCAAGCTTGTAGAGGATTAAAAGACATAATGATTATGAAGGTTCCATTCAAATATTAGTTATTATTTGCACATTGCACATCTTAAAGGGAAAGCAAGAGAAAAAGGAAAAGAATTTGCTTTTTCCCAGAAGCAAATCAAGCAGAATCAGTGTATCAGAACAGCTGAAAGTTTAAGGAAAACAGAAGGAACACAGGAAAGTTTTGGTTCAACCCTCTGGCACTTTCACATCCCCTTCACCTTGTTTATTTTTCTCCATAGCACTCAGCGCCTTCTAACATACTTCATTTGCATATATATTATGTTAATTATCTGTTTTGCCCCCCTTGAATTTAAGCTCCATGGGGCCAGGGAGTAATTGGGTACTATAAACCGTTTGTCAAATGAATGAAAAATTGGAGAAATTTATGGAAAAAAATAGCAGGCTTAGGAGACTACAAAGTAGGGAGAGGAGTAAGAATTGAAGGCACAGGTATTACTGAGAAGGATAAGGACCACGAAGAGAGACTGAAAATATCCACGGTCTGGAGTGGGGAACATCCTTCCCATATTTATTTTCCAAATAAACATATTTTTTTGCCCTCAACAAAGCTTATTTTAAAAGCCATATTAAAAAGCCTTTACAATTCAACATTCCTTCCAAGAAACAATGCATTCCTATCACAAAAAGATGGAAATCTAATGCCTATACTATTCTGTGCATTGGGACACCTCAAATCTTGTGCCTCTTCTACTGGGCTCTGTCTTCCCTTCACACTGAGCACACCATGGCACCCCTGTCATATCATCTCATCATTTCTTTCTTTCTTTTTAAAACCATAAGACCTGATAGAGAACAAGTTCAGCAGTTTAAATAGCTTTTTGCTGGCAAGCACACAAATACTTCAAGTTCCTAACAGATGCACAAGTCCGCTTTGGGAGAGGTGCGGTATGGGCTCAGGCACATCCTGAGAGCTCTTATAGTCACATTTGCTCATCTTTTCCTGTGGTGTACACCTGTACAAATTTGGCACGGGCCTGGGAACAGTGCAGAGAGTCTCAGGTTCAGTGCAAACTTCTGATCTCTTTTCACTTCCCTCAGCTTTGCAGACTGTTTTCCTCTCAACTCATAAAAAGATAGGATTCTCAGCATATCTAGAAGCTGCCTTTGCCCTTTGGTGAAAGTATTAAATACACACAAAGAAATCAACACGGATCAAAGAACATAGATTTAATTTGCAAGTACTCTAGGCAGCAAAAAGATAAAGGTCTTCAGAGTTTTGTGCTAAAAAAGAACAACAGAGAGATTTCACAGACAGGGCATAATCTGAGGAGGAGGACTGTCTTGTATACATTATATTAGTCTCTTTAGAAGGATTGTATTAAGATGTTTTGATTTGCAGATCTCCCAAAACTTTAATACTAGATTTTTCTATAAAAACATATTTTAAAATATTTCACAGACAAGTATATGAAAGAAAGAAAATACTGAAAAATCAAAGACTATTTCAAAGCTAAAGACTATTTCTTGACTTTTCAAAATGTTTGCATGCTAAGTCAAGTCGGTCAGGTCTAACTCTTTGTGACCCTATGGGGACTGTAGCCTGCTAGGCTTCTCTGTCTGTGGGATTCGTCCGGCAAGAATACTGGAGTGGGCTGGCCATGCCCACTTCCATAGAATCTTCCCAACCCAGGGATTGAACCATCTCTTATATCTCTTGCATTGGCAGGCAGGTTCTTTACCACTAGCAAGCCACCTAGCAAGCAAGTTAATTAGCAGAGAAAATGTTGAGAGACTCGAGTTTTCATTCTTATACACTGTGCTCTTCTGTTATATGTGGGATTGCAAAGTATTGTGCTTTATAGATCTAAAACCAAGACTTCAAAGATAACGTCTGATCAGACTTCAGTTTGGGCCTTTGCTGTAAAGATAAGGAATGGGGGGGCCCCAGAGCAGCACTTCTTTCCCTTCATGGAGAGACAAGTGGGCAGGCCTGAGAACATCCCAAGTGGCTCCGCTTCGGTGGTACAGAAGTATGACTCAGCAGTCCTGGAAAGAACAAACCCTGCACATTCTATCTCTCTTGACTGGGTCCGGAGAGATGACCTCCGAGACCTTGGAATAGGATATTTGACAGAAGTGTCATTGTTTTCTTGTGGCCTTGAACCACACCAGATGGTTTATACTTGTGGTGTGATTTATGGTGGGGACCTTGGACCGTGTGCTATCAGTCTGACCTCTGGAAGTCCCGGAGGCAGAGAAACAAAGGTCAGTCACAAGACTGCTCCTTGCCTATGTGGCTGACCCCCAATAAAACCTTGAACAGTGAGGCTTCCCTGGTTGATGATGCTCTCTATGTTTTCTTGCACATTGTTTCTGGGAGAATTAAGTTGTTACTGTTATTCATCCAGTCATGTCTGACTCTTTGTGATTGCATGAATGGAAGCACACCAGGTTTCCCTGTCCTTCACTATTTCCCAAGAGTTTGCTCAAACTCTTGTCCATTGGACATCATCCAGCCATCTCATCCTCTGTTGTCCCCTTCTCCTCTTGCCCTCAATCTTTCACAGCATCAGGGTCTTTTGCAATGAATCAGCTCTTCACATCAGGTGGACAAAGTTTTGGAGCTTCAGCTTCAAGTACTATCCATATAACTCCACTGGAAAAGGATAGCTGCACGTTTGTGCCTGGTCTCTCTGCTGATTTAAATCTGTATCCTTTCTTTGCAGTTAAACGTGACCCTGAGTATAACAGCTCTTCTGAGTTTTGTGAGTCCTTCTAGGAATCTGTGAACCTGAGGATGTAGTGGGGAACCTTCCACAACACCCTCCCTCCAGTGGAGGGGTTGTCCTTGCAGCTTGTGTTCATAACAACTCCGATAAACACCTTGCACCTATAGATAGACTATCTGGCAATCAAATTTGGGTTGTTTTTTCCTTCTTATAAGACCTTCTCATTCTAGACCTTTTAAAAGAACAACAGTAGCTGAAAGTCTCCTTTGTGAATGTCACTGACTTACAGACCAAGCTGGCCTATCTGCAGGATGCTGAAAGATTGGGAGAGAACCAATGACTTTTAGTCTTTGTTGGTCTCTTGCTATGATACTTCTCTCAGCCTCCTGAAGATAGCGACTTTCAAAAAGTCATTCATCTGCCACCAGGGGGACCAATGTGTGTCTCTCTTTGTGACCTAGGTATCGGGTTTCTGTTGGGAGGTGTCAATCAATATCACACTCATTAAAATCACCCTCAGAACAAATGTTGACTTTCTTCACCATTGTCTCCACAAACCTGCATTAGACCTAGACTCTGACACTGAGGAATTTAATATATCTGTCCTTCTTTTGGAGAGGAAAGATGGATATGTTAAAAACAAATAGCAAGTCTGACAAAACTTCACAAGTGACAATAATACATAGCCAGTGATGAGAACCATACTCTTGATCTGGGCTGATAGTTCTGAAGTGTAGTAAGCTGGTAGGATACTGAGGTGGACCCGTCTAACTGGAGTTGAGAAGTTGTGAGAGGCCCTGGGGAAGGTATCAGTTCAGTTCAGTTCAGTTCAGTTGCTCAGTCGTGTCCGACTCTCCGCGACCCCATGAATCACAGCACGCCAGGCCTCCCTGTCCATCACCAACTCCCGGAGTTCACTCAAACTCATGTCCACAGAGTCGGTGATGCCATCCAGCCATCTCATTCTCTGTCGTCCCCTTCTCCTCCCGCCCCCAACCTTTCCCAGCATCAGAGTCTTTTCCAGTGAGTCAACTCGTCACTCGTGAGGTGGCCAAAGTATTGGAGTTTCAGCTTTAGCACCAGTCCTTCCAATGAACACCCAGGATTGATCTCCTTTAGAATGGACTGGTTGGATCTCCTTGAAGTCCAAGGGACTCTCAAGAGTCTTCTCCAACACCACAGTTCTATAGGAAGGCCATAAAGGCCAAACAAATGTTTCTGATCTTCATATATAGTTCAGGGGGCTTTCAATGGTTTCAGAATTCTGCCCTCAACTCACATTTTTATTCCAGTTGCAAAGGCTTGCTAGTTATACCACACATAATGGACTATCTTCCATGCCAGTTCTGCATTGTCTTCTCTCTCTCATTCAGCCTACATCTCTCTGCTCCTTCAAACTGAGCTGAAATTCAGTCCCATCCAGGAATATGACTGGCCTGATTAGACTTGGTTAGTCCAAAGACTTTTAGTCATTTTGTGCTCTCTTCACTCCAGAGTTAAAGTGAAAGTGTTAGTCACGCAGTCATGTCCTGACTCTTTGTGACTCCATGGGAATGTAGCCCACCAGGTTCCTCTGTCCACGGAATTCTCCAGGCAAGAATACTGGGGTGGTTTGCCATTTCTTTCTCCAGGGGTTCTTCTAAACCCAGGGGTTGAACCTGGGTCTCCTGCATTGCAGGTAGATTCTTTACTGTCTGAGCCACCAGGGAAGACCACTTGAGTTAACTTGAAATTTTGCAGTAGACACACATCTAAAGTTGATCTGTGGAGTCAGTTTTGTTATAATAACCCTCTGCTTTTCCATATACTTTCAACATAAAATTGTACATATGTTTCACTGGAAAACTTTTTAGCATCCAAATCCAATCAAATCACGTTTACAAACCCAGTAACCTTTTGGAAATCATATCTAAAAGTTATTTGAGTCAAGTTTTTCCTGATGAAATAATAATAATGCAAAAATAAGTCAATATAAATGCAAAACAGCTAAGGTTATTTTTTAAATTACAGTAAGTTAAAGTTTTGAAGAAAAAAATTACAGAGGTAGCTTATCTGAACAGAACTCACTGATATTAAAAAAAAGTCCCAAATGGTTTATGAAACTTGTAGGTGAAATAATTGTCCCTGTGGATGTACAGATTTTTTTCTTCTGAAGAATTTTATAGCCATGGCTGGTTTTTAAAAATGAACATGGGATGTAGGCTGAGAGAAGAGACAGCACTAGAGCAAAAGCAAGACAAGGATTTAAAACATATCAGTAAATGAACTATTGGTGACCCCCTGTGATGCCACATTTTCTTCTCTGCTTTATCCTCATATTTTTACACAATTAATAAGCAGAAGAGCTGGAACTCCAGCAGTTCTAGCTCCGTATTCATGGCTCTTTCCAATTTATCAACTGCCCTCAGCAGTGCTCATTAATCTTTGAAAATTTTCTTCTTTATACGGTAGACTACTAGATCTCAGTACTATTGCAGTTACTTCTAAGTCAACATGACAAAAACCAGCTCATCCTTTCTCTTTGTCCCCAAACTTGCTTCTCTTTTTTGACTTGTGACTAGCATTGTCATCAGCTCAGGTAGATGCTTATCGTACATACTTCTGCTCGCGTTTGAGTCTTCTCTCGTGTCCAGTTCCTATATACATTCATTCTTATAGATTCTGCTCTCATGATGGCTCTCAGTCTCTCCCATTCTTGCTTTCTCTGCCATTGTTACCTTGCCTCAAGTCCTTATTATATTCATTTTTTGTTTGTGCACCTGCAGCAGTTCCTAAGCGGTTCACTAGCTTCCAGTTCCTCTCTTCTTCCCAGTCTCTCCTTTGCAGTGGAGAAACTGTATGTCTGTTCCTTTTATACCTGGAATACCCTTCCCCTGTCTGTGCTTTTTAATATTCTACTCATCCTATGAAGTCACTCCCACATAGTCTTTTTTCTTTCTCCACTGTGGTAGAGTGATTACATCATTGAAAGTGAAAGTGGAAGTCGCTCAGTCATGTCTTACTCTTTGCAACCCCATGGACTATACAGTCCATGGAATTCTCCAGGTCAGAATACTGGAGTGGGTAGCCTTTTCCTTCTCCAAGGGATCTTCCCAACCCAGGGATCGAATCCAGGTCTCCTGCATTGCAGGTGGATTCTTTACCAGCTGAACCACAAGGAAAGCCCAAGAATACTGGAGTGGGTAGCCTATCCCTTCTCTGGAGAATCTTCCTGACCCAGGAATCGAATTGGGGTCTCCTGCATTGCAGGTGCATTCTTTACCAACTGAGCTATAAGGGGAGCCTGATTATATCATTGACCCTGATTAAATGACTTCCCTGTGTGTATGTCCTTTGGTCTGTTACTTGTTGATTCCTTCTCAAACTGACACTAGGCTTGTTCATGTGACTTGCTTTGGCTAATTGAACAATAAAAACTTGACTTAAGCAAGGGCTTAAAAAAAGCCTTCTGTCAATTTCTGTTCCCATCTCCTTTGATCCTTTTCATTTTTTTCTCTGAGGACATGTACAGGCAGTGTCACTGGAAATGAGACATGTGAGACAGAGCCAAATCATGACCCAAGTTGACCCAGCCAAGGCTACCCTGGACTGGCCATTCAGGGTATGACTGCAAATGCATGATTGAGCCAAGCTGAGATCAGCAGAATCATTCCTCTGGTGCTAGATATGTGAGAAATTATTAATGGTTGGTGTCTTGAGTTCAGGTTTGGGGTGCTTTGTTATGTAGCAGTAGCTAACTGATAAATCCACTATGCCTGTTTCCTTTTTTTAATTAAAACTTTTGTTTGTTTGTTTGTTTCTTTTGGTAGCACTAAGCAGCATGCAGAATCTTAGTTCCCCCACCAGGGATTGAACTTGTGCCCCCTGCAGTGGAAGTACAGAGTCTTAACCACTGGACCACCAGGGAAATCCCACTCTAGTCCTCTTTCCGAAATCTTTCATAGCGCTTTATATGTACTGTTGCTGTTGTTAAGTCGCTCAGTCATGTCTGACTCTTTGCAACCCCATGGACTGCAGCACGCCAGACTTCCCTGTCCTTCACCATCTCCTGGAGCTTGCTCAAATTCATGTCCATTGGGTTGGTGATACCATCCAACCATCTCTTCCTCTGTCATCCCCTTCTCCTCCTGCCCTCAATCTTTCCCAGCATCAGGGTCTTTTCCAATGAGTCGGCTCTTCACATGAGTGGCCAAAGTGTTGGAGCTTCAGCTTCAGCATCAGTCCTTCTAGTGAATATTCAGGATTGATCTCCTTTAGGATGGACTGGTTTGATCTCCTTGCAGTCCAGGGACTCTCAAGAGTCTTCTCCAACACTACAGTTCAAAAGCATCAATTCTTTGGCGTTCAGCCTTCTTTATGGTCCAACTCTCACATCCGTACATGACTACTGGAAAAACCATAGCTTTGACTATATGGACCTTTGTTGGCATATATAAAATACATACTGTTATTATAGCATTTATTATGTCAGATTCTTCTATGGATTGGGTCCTTTTAAGTCAAGAGTATTTTTTATAACCCTATTATCTAGTACACAGTAGGTTCTCAAGAAATATTTCTTAATTTAAGGAATGTAAATATGCATCAACTTACCTGTCCCTAATCTGTTAGAAAACAACTGAGTCAAATGTGTTTTTATGGCCATTCAGATTTAGCAAGAGCTTCTATTTCAGTCAAGTCTGTGCTTAATTGTGAAAGAAAAGTGTTTTTTATTCTTTAAAGTTTTTTCCTTTCAAGTCTTATATTTGGAGATTAAGTACCTTTTGTTCAAGAGAAGGAGTAGTCACCTCAGCTCCAGCTCATGGCTTGAGATGTCTCAAGGGGAGGACATATGTTGAAACTTGGATTTGGGGAAGATATCTCCAAGGGTAGGGCAAGTATTGGGATTTAGAGAAAAGGAGGAGGGAGATAAGAGCATGTGAGTGATTTCTACAAGTCACTTTACCATAGCCATTGGTAAAATATGCATGGCTTTTAACTGAACCTTCTTTTCCTTCTTCACAAAACCTAAGTCAGGTTTCACAGAGAAAACTCCATAGGCAACACTAGTTGTTTCTATGCAAAGAGGTAAAAATAACTGTATTTCTGAATTTTTTTCAGCATGTTTGTGCATATATTTGACAGTCTATCAATCTTCTATGAAGAGACTCTGGATAACACAATTTGTTTTTCTTATTTATAAAATATTTAAGTTATACTTGTATCTTAAATACCGGCCATTGATTCACAGATGTATTTTATGGTTATTTTGATTTTCCAACCAATGGCAAATATGTTGTGTATATATATGTTGTGTACATATATGTTGTGTACATATATGTATGTATAGTCATATTCATATATTTATATAATACATGTATTACATATTCACTATTCATATGTATAATACATATGCTTCATATTAATATATATAATACATGCATTATATGTTCACTTTTCATATATATAATATATATACTATATAATCTTGGAGTCCATTGTCTTCATCTCTACCCCTTTACCCAAGCCCACTACCTCCCTAGTAGAGAGTTGTATGCATGCAGACATTTAGTAAATTCATTTACCATATCTGAGCCAACCCCACCTCTGCCCCTTTGAGGTTTCTGGAACATTAGACATTCCTATCTTCAATCTCCTTGGTACCAGAATTGGCACAATATTTGCTACGCATTTGGACACTGACTAATGGCATCATCTAGGGAAGGACAAGTAGCAGATTCATGAACTTCATTTCTTTTCAAGCTTTTATTGCCAAGGCTAATTGCTTATTTAAGTAAATGCATCTGACTTGAATAGCAATTGAGGATGTTTTGGGATAGTTTGAGTATTGAATTTCACATGCAGTTACCAAGACTAAGAAAATTCAGGTTAATGTCCTGAAAACTTTTAATCAATACAGAGGCCTTTCCTTATAGAAAGAAATTGGCCTTGGCAATATACGAAATAATCAAGTACCCACAGTGGTCAGAGAGGTAACAGAAATGAGTTGAGAGAATGGGGACTAGAGTGAACTGACTACATTTCTGCTGTGATGTGGGGAGGCAGGTCCGGGGTGACCAAATCATCCAAGTTTCAAAACCAATCTGGGAATTCAAATTGTATTTAAATGTGAAATTTGAGCTTCAGTTGCTGACAACTAATTCAAGAATATGGATTATTCTCATGGCTATCAATTTGCTTCCTTTACACTTAAAAGAAATAATTTGTGAATTTTCCAATTACCCTTTTAAAACTATAGACATTAGCTGTGATTCCATTTTGGTTTGTGAAAGCTGTATCACCGGATGAAATGGGAAGTGACTTGGGGGACACCTGAAGATATGTTTTAAGCAAGTGTCACCTATTTTTGAGCAAAAAATCTGTTTGTATGAATGTCTTTGAATATATTTGTGTCCTGTAAAAGTAGTGCTTCCAACAAAAATGTAACTTGTGTTGGAAATGGGAAAACATCACCTATTGCAAGTAGGGGCTAATCAGCTAGTGATAAAGGAATTCCTAACTCAGCAAGACCCTCCTCACATGAAAGTTAAGGCCCACATTAAACAGGGCCACAGCTCAGTGTCTTAATAGGAACTTGAAGAACTATAGCAAGGGGCAGCAGGGAGAATTCATATTGGACCCCAAAGAAAATACTTGGCTTAAAACTCAGCATTCAAAAAACTAAGATCATATGGCATTCATTCCCATCACTTCATGGCAAATAGAAGGGGAAAAAGTGGAAGCAGTGACAAATTTTCTCTTCTTGAGCTCCAAAATCACTGCAGATGGTGACTGCAGCCAAGAAATTAGAAGACACTTGCTTCTTGGAAGGAAAGCTATGACCAACCTAGACGGCATATTAAAAAGCAGAGACGTTACTTTGCCAACAAATCTATGGTTTTTCCAGTGGTGATGTATGGATGTGAGAACTGGACCATAAAGAAGGCTGAGGGCCAAAGAATTAATGCTTTCAGACTGTGGTGCTGGGGAAGACTCTTGAGAGTCCCTTGGACTGCAAGGAGATCAAACCAGTCAATCCTAAAGGAAATCAACCCTGAATACTCATGGGAAGGACTGATACAAAGCTGAAGCTCCAGTACTTTGGCCACCTGATGTGAAGAGCCGACCCAATGGAAAAGACCCTGATGCTGGGAAAGATTGAAGACCAAAGGAGAAAAGGTTGGCAGAGGATGAGATGATTGGATAGCATCACCGATTCAATGGACATGAACTTGGGCAAACTCTGGGAGATAGTGAGGAATAAGAAGGCTGGCATGCTGAAGTCCATGGGGTTGCAAAGAGTTGGACATAACTTAGTGACCGAACAACAACAACATCCTTCATGGTGGCGTGTCTACAGAGACATTCAAGGGAAGATTTGGGGTATTAATTTGCCCAGTGTTGATCTTTACCTGGCTCACACTGATACAGTTGATCAGTTGGTAAATATGATCCTGTGTCTCTAGAGTACCCCCTGTTACCCTGGCCATGCTGATCCTTCTTCAGGACCCCTCAGACCTCCTCCACCACTAGATACTATGGGTTAATGACTGCCTCTATTACAAAGGGCAGAGTCTGTTCTCTTTGCCAGTGTCCAAGCCATCTCAGTTTTAAATATCTAATTATTACTTTGGAACACGTGCATCAGAATGCCAGGACTCCATGACCAGTAGCATGTTTCAGATATTAGAATGCTTTGTTCTTCTTGCTTTCTTTTGATAGCCATGAACTATAGGGAAGCCTGAGACAAGTGGGAACAAACAGCTCAAGAAACACAACGCATATTTTCCTAAAAGGCAGAGGTCCTTTGTTACAGTCCCAGTATATCCAATATCTGGTAGATGCCCTAAAGCATATTTCATATGTCTCATCTCACATTTTTCTATTATTGGAAAATTCTGACTGGCTAATTTTAAATCACGGGTTTCTTTCCTCTACAAATATGCAGTCTCTGCACACATACCCAGTGGTAGCTGTGAAACAGTTGGAGAATTCCCCATATTCAGTGACCTCAGAGTCACACTTCTAGCTGTTCAGTGATCTCTTGCTAGTACAATAAAACATATAGAAGTCGTGACTGGCTGCAGAGTCAGGAGTGGGTATTTTAGTGTTTTAATAATCTGGGGCCATTAATTGGGGGTGGTTGCTATACATGTTTCTATTTTTGTCTCCCAGTTAGAACTGTCAAGAAAGGAATCAAGCAGATTTCTGCAGATGCTTTTGTAAAACTCTCATTTGCAAAATCAAATGTCCAAGACGTGGACCATACTTTCACAGTGATACATGTGCCTATCACATGCTTTCCTGTAAATGACTACCCAAGAGCCTGAGCAGAGAGCAAGGAGGAAGCAGGAAGTAGGAGAGCAGGTCATAAGGCCACAGAGTTTGGCTTTTACAAACAAGTCCTTTCTCTAATTGCTCCCTCCTGTCACAGCCGCCACAGCAGCAGAGGCAGCCTCTGACCCCAGCTGCTCTGGTCTACCCGGGTAACGAGGAGCCACATATCAGCAAACAGAGGAGCAGGACCTTCATGGACATAAACGTCAAAATCATGTACTGTAGCCTGAAGATTGTTAGGGGTGGAATTGTGGCTCCCAAATTCATATGTTGAGATCCTAATCTTCTGTAACTGAGAATGTAACTTGACTGGGAAGTAGAGTGATTGCAGATGTCATTAGTTAAGTAATGATGAGGTCATACTAGAGTAGGGTGGGCCTTAGATCCAGTGTGATTGGTGTTCTTATGAAAAGGGGAACTTTGGACACAGACACACCAGGGGAGTAAGCCATGTGAAGACAGAGGCAGAGATTGGAGTGATGCACCCACAGGCCGAGGATCCCCAGGGACTGCAGCAAGCCAACAGAATCTAAGAGGAGGCAAGGAAAGAGTCTCCCCTACAGGTTGCAGAGGCAGCATAGCCCCGATGATACCTTGATTTCAGACTTCTAGCCTCTAGAACCGTGAGGTAATCACTTCTGTTGTTTTAGGCCACCTGCTTTGTTTCAGGAGCACTGACACTGATACAAAGACCGTGCCTCAACTGCTGTGGCGTGAAGGTTTGGATGTAAGGACGTGTTACATCTTCAGTTCAGTTCAGTTCAGTCGCTCAGTCGTGTCCGACTCTTTGCGACCCCATGAATCACAGCACGCCAGGCCTCCCTGTCCATCATCAATCCCGGAGTTCACTCAAACTCATGTCCATCGAGTGATGCCATCCAGCCATCTCATTCTCTGTCGTCCCCTTCTCCTCCTGCGCCCAATCCCTCCCAGCATCAGAGTCTTTTCCAGTGAGTTAACTCTTCGCATGAGGTGGCCAAAGTATTGGAGTTTCAGCTTTAGCATCAGTCCTTCCAATGAACACCCAGGACTGATCTCCTTGCAGTGCAAGGGACTCTCAAGAGTCTTCTCCAGCACCACAGTTCAAAAGCATCAATTCTTCGGCGATCAGCTTTCTTTACAGTCCAACTCTCACATCCATACATGACCACTGGAAAAACCATAGCCTTGACTAGACGGACCTACCCAAATATCTGAATTTGGGGGAATAAAATCTGTTAGCTTGTTCTAATGTAGTATTTTCCTACCTGCAGAACTTACATCAGGCTTCCCTGGTAGCTCAGTGGTAAAGAATCCACCTGTCAATGAAGGAGACACAAGAGACATGAATTTTATCCCTGGGTCAGGAAGATCCCCTGGAGGAGGAAATGGCAACCCGCTCTAGTATTCTTGCCTGGGAAAACCCATGGACAGAGGAACCTGGTGGATTACAGTCCATGGGGTTGCAGGAGAGTCAGGTATGACTTAGTGACTAGACAATAACAATAAGAACTTACATCAGAAAGCCATAAAAGTTCAGAGATGGAGATCATTAACTTTGGGGTCATGCTTAGCCTCAGTCACTTAGGGTCTGTATGATCTTGGGAATGTTTCTCAATCACTTTACATTTCAAGTTCCTCATCTGTAAAATGGGAATAATAATAGTACTCATGGAAATGGAAATAATGCTACTTCCTCATGGAAGTAGACATGATTCATAAAGATCAAGTGAGGTAAAGTATTAACCTATGCTCATTCAACAAATTGGGTCATGGTATGTGCATATTTACAGTCAAGTATGGAAAAATAAATTTGATCTCTGGGTTGGGAAGATCCCCTGGAGGAGGGCATGGCAACCCACTCCAGTAGTTCTTTCTTGGAGAATTTCATGGACAGAGGAGCCTCGTGGGTTACAGTCTATAGGGTTGTAAAGAGTCAGACACAACTGAAGTGACGGGGCACACACGCATGCATGGAAAAAAAGCAAAACAAGAAAAAAGACAAAGAAAATAATCACAAGTTCTGGCAAAGACCGAGGAAGCGACCGACAGCGTCTTGAAAAGAAGTTGAAATGAGGAGGGGGGCACTTTAGATAAGAAATTCAAAGACTGCTTCTGTGAAGAAGTAAAATTTGACCTCACACAAAGTATGAACAAAAGGTGTTAGCTGGGTGAGGGACTGAGGAAAGAGTTTGTAGATGGAGGAATCAGTCTGTGCAAAGACCCTGAGGTATAAAGAGCAGAGCACATTCAAAAACTGCCTGTTATAGTCAGGGGTGGACAGCTCTAATGGATTTCTATTGCTGTCGTAACAAATGGTCACAAACTTAGGGTCCTATAACAACATCCATTTATTATCGCGTAGTTTCCATGGATCAGAAGTCTAGGCACAGCTGAGTTCTCTGCTCAGGATCTTACAAGGCTGAAATCAAGCTATCAGTCAGGAAGTAGTCAGTTCTCATCTGAGGCTCAGGGGGTCTCAATGGTGGTTGGGCAGAATTCACTATTTTCACACTATCCACATGGCTCCTTCCATCTTCAAGCCAACAATAGCAGGTTAAATCCAATCCTCTGCCTTGCCTGCCTGGCTCTGCTTTTAAGAGGACATGTGATTTTATTGGACTCACCTGCGTAATCTATGATATTCTATTTTAAAGTCAATTGATTAGTCCCTTAAACATATTCACTGTAACATATTCATGAGTGTGATATTTCATCAGATTCACAGTCTCGGATTGGGGATTGGGGTGTGAAATCTTCTTGATGGCTATAATCCTGCCTAGCACAGGTAGGATGACTATAGAGAAGAATCTTATAATGTAAGACATAGTCATGGTAGAGATCTTGGAATTTAATTTAATGTCAATAATTATAGCAATAACTGTTATCATGTAACTATTATATATGATATCTATTTATTAGCACTAATCATTATGCCAAACATTATAAACAAAATTTCATTTGATCCTCCTAGTGGCCCTTTGAGGGAAGAATAGGACCACTATTCTCAATTCATAGATGAGGAAACTAAGGCTCAAGCTACTTACCCTTGAAATCCCTATTTAAACCCAGATCTGTCTGGTTCTAAATTCATTAGCATTTTTATTTAAAATCCACCTATTAATACTTGCTTGTAAGACATATTTTTGAAGGTTTCAACAGGATATTTAATGTTCTTATGGGCAGAAGCATAATTGCATCTGACTAGACATTTTTCTGTTTGAGTCTCTTAACCATGCCTAGAGGGAGCTTGCTAATTCCAATCATTAGGTCATAGTCTAGGGCTAGAGTAGATATGGCACCTTAAGTATGAAAGAGTTTTAAAGAATTACTGGAGCTCAAAGGAAAGGATCAAAGCTTGCTCAGTTTTTGATACACTTTTCTCAATATTAGTTGATAGAATTTTAATTTTCATGGGACTAAGAGCTTCCTAAATACTGTCTCCTGGTTTGCCTTTGGATATACATACCTTGATTTTGGTTGAAGGGACTGAACTTTGAAAAGTTTCGAAGTAGTTGCAAGTACACATCAGTAAGGCAGTGTTTAATAATAGCATCATAGCACTCATCCTAATCTTCTTCAAGGATATCATAATTATCTGTGTTTTATTGACAGAATTTCAGCCATTTCTATGAATTGTTTCATATCAACTAGATCGAACCTTCTAGTCCGGAGCATTGTAGAGGGGCACTTTAGTGCTTGGGACTAGAGAACACACCCTGCTCTTCCTACATTGGCCTCCCTGTTCACCTCTTGGTCTACCCTGCCCAGGACAGAGTTCTAGGACCTGACCCCTGTTGAGTGACGGTTCACGTTAGTCCTTACTTCTCATCAGCTCCTATACACAGTGATCTCTGTGCTGAAGGATCTTGCAGGCAGGAAATATAAAGGACTGTAGTTGTGGAGCCCACCTCCTGAGGGGACATAAATCTTTTCCAAGGTCCCAGGGAAAAGATGGACTCTGTTTCTCTCTGGGAGAGCAGGTGGAAGAGTTGTAGGGGAGGAGGGAATAGGGGAACTGGGTGTCTCACTGACTGGAGCTGCCTGTGTCCTGGGAGATTGCCCGGTGGGCATACTTTGCAAAAATGATCTAGTCCCAATGCCCAGGCACCTGCTGACTCAGGGCAACTCATCATTAGTTAATATTTCAGTGCCCATTGGGTGCTGCTTTCCTGTGTTCACTGTGGCTCCAGAAATGCTTGCTTGGGGATATGCTGCTAGAACCCAGGGCTCCAGGAGAGAATAAGAAACAAGCACGCATTCGCATTGCCAAAATCCATTTTTCTTTGCAGCTGCAGTACAAAAACAGATATCAACACATTTAAGCCATGCGGGAGGGGAAAGAATTCTACCCAGAATGAAACTTCATTTGCCAAATTTCTTGCTAGTCTTTCCTATACAGGGGGTAGGAAACATTCCCAGAAAGAGTGCCAGAGGAAGTTACAACAAACTAAAAAAAGACAATTTGCAAGGGAGCAAGATCTTCAACAAACGAAAAAGTGTAAATGGTAATATTCCAGCAAATTAGCTCCTAGAGAAGCCCTTAGGCAGAACTGTAAGCCATTATAATTAAGCATTTGGAAAATATCAGTCTTTAATTAGAGCCTCTTTTCTTGGTGAAATGCTGTTGTTTTGCTGTAACTTCAGGTGTAAACAACTAAACATACCCATTTCAAAAACCTGTTTTGTTGCAAGCCTAGAATCAGTGCTAATGTTAATTTGCTTATCATGGCCTCCTTGCCAGTATTTTTTTTTTTTCTGATCAGAGCTGAATTTTAAGAGCAGTTTTATCATTAGTTCCCCCATACAGCCATCTCCAGTCCAAGGCTGTTATAAACACTCCTGCATAAACACTCAGGAATATCCTAACCATTCAGTTCAACATCATTTCCCGTAATCTAATAAACACAGTTCCTCTAATATTTAATGTGTATCTGTGGCAGTTGTTTTAGACAAGGAGTTTTCAAATCAATTTCCAACGTAATCAAATACCTTGACAAGAGCACAGTGTTTCAGCTTTATCCCTTACCAACAGCAAATATTTTAGAAATTCGTTCGTGCCACCTGAAATGCTGATTTTAAAAAAGGATGCAACGATCATACAAGGAATGCCTAGCGCCTAACTCACCATTAGTCTTAACCCCCCACTTTTTGCATATGACAACAGATAAACCTTTATTCCTTTGCCTATACAGGGACGTGTGTAACTCAAAATGTTTTCCTGCCGTGATGGAGAAGATGGGGCATTACAAGACTAACACTACAATTTAACGCTTCAGAGGAGCAGTGTATATCATTACTCCCTCTGTAGCCAAGCACACTAATTAATATTTATTGCACCTGTCAAGCCAGAAGCCACGGCCAATCCATTCGTGTGGCAGTTCAATGGGAGACTGGACACCGTATTTCTCCTTGGCAGACATGTTTGGGTCATCAGCAAAGACAGAGCCCCTTTCCCCAGTGAGGCATCGTAAACTCTTCCCTTTCACTTGCAAAATTAAACCATTAATTCTATTCGTGTTAATTTTTATCCTTGTTGGGAATCGCTGTAAAAAAAATAAGAGCGGGGAGGGTGGAGAAAGGATGAGAAACAGCTGTGCATTCAGGATCAGCTGTCGAACACATTCATTAGAACACGGTCTTTTGGAACCCACGACCTTTGCTTTTTATCAGACATCCCTTAAAGGTTACAGACATGTAGGGGGAGAGATGGTTATAAATCCTCATGAAGTTTAATCAAAAGTGGCAGGCCACCCGGCAGTAAACACGTTATTAAAACTCTTTGGATTAAAACTTTGTTCAGCATTGTCAACAGAACTCCATCATCAACAGGTAGCTGGCAGCAGAATTAATTAAGCAAGGGTGAAATAATAAATGGATTCTGATATCATACCTACAGCAAGGAGTTTGGCACTCAGAGCGGAGTTTATATCAAGGCTGTGAATCGTTCTATAGTGCATCTGAGCAAACCCAGCACGGCTGTGGAAGGGAGTTTACTCAAAAATTTAATTAGGAGAACATGTAAACGGTACAGAAGAAAAGTAGGGCACCAAATGCTGCTTTATTTAATTTATTTTACTTTTTTTGTTAATTCTATCAGGAGCACCTGTGTCATTAGAAACTGCACAGCCCAAACTGCCAAGCTTTTGACTAATATAAGGAATACCCATGAACTTTTCACTGAAGATGATCTAGGCCATTATATTTTGTCTTTAAAAATAATTGTTCTTCCCTCGAGGATGATGATATTAATGATGATAATAACCAGCAACAATAGCAATAATAATAAAAAGAGCCAGCATCTTCCGAACGAGTATGACGCCCCAGGCACTAAGTGCTTTGCATATGTTATCTCATTTGATTCTTGCAACCCTTTGAGGTTGGAATTATTAGTTCCATTAAACAGATGAGTAATTGAGGTATACAGGAATATTATAGCCAGTGTCACCCACGTACCATCTGTTATACTCCATTCTCCTGACTACTGCATTTTCTCTAGGATGTAGGTTTCTTTGGAGGGCAATGAGGGTAACTGTGGATGAGAAGAATTCATTTATAGGACATAGCAGCCCCTCTGCAACCTGCCTGCTGCGTGTCCCCTGGTTCCTGCATGGGTCATTGCTTCGCCTTGGCAGTGTTCTTCATGTCTTGATCTCTGATTTCTAACTCCTTTCTATTTTGACTGTCCCCATCTTCTCTCCAGGATCCTTGATGGCTCCCTGGTGGTCTTCACTATTACTCATTCATGGTTAAGATCCACACTTCTCAGTTCCTAATGCAGTTCCACTGGAGCCTTCCAGTCTCTTATCCCATTTCTTTCTCCCTTAGGGCCTGGCACATCCATCCAGATGCTGTCTGCAACATTGTTAATTATCCTTTCACAGTGCATTATTGCAGCACCAATAACGTTTAACCGTAAATACCTTTTGGTGTATCTGTGGGCTTACTGCTGCGACAGACTTTGAAAGTCAATTTAATGATTTTTTTTGGTGGGGGGTGATTAGGTGAAGGTCAATGATGACTTATTTGGAATTGATAGTGCCCTAGCTGGAAGAGAGGTTCTTAAATTTGGGTCTAATGCTGAGACGACTGTAGCAGTTAAGATGACTGGGCTTTAGAATTAGGCTGAACTTTCTACTCATTAAGCCGGCCAGTCACCTAATGCTCTAGCCTCAGTTTTCTCATTGTATATGGAGATATTTATTTCCCTTTCACAGTTATCTACTGACACCAGGTTGTGGTGAAGGGAAGTACAGCATATATTGCAGGGTGCCAAGCAAGGAGAACAAGACAGTTCATGCTCAAAAGGCCCAAATTCCCTGTTGGCTTTCAGGGAAGGGGTTTTAAAGGCAGTGTGAGGGAGAGGGCTACAGGATGAGTTGATCAGCTCGAGCACAATTCTCAGATTGGTTGGCATCAAGGTGAAGTTTCAAGCATCATCAACTTTCTGGTTTCAACTGGTCTAGTGGGGTCTATGTGCTTGCAGTCAGCAGTTTTCATCTTGCAGAGGTCTGCTTCCTGTAAAAACAACTTAGGAATATGTGTCAGGTCTTTATATCTTTCAAGGAACTGAGAGTTTGGTGATTCTGAAATGTAATGGATTTACAGAATAAACTGTGAACTAGTTTTTCAGTCCAACAACTGTTCTTTGATTCTACATCTTCACATTTCCTAATCATTAACTCTTCTTAAAAAATACATATGCAAAACATTTATTTTGCAGCATTACAACATGAGCAAAACCATTGTACTCATCACTAACTCTTGAGTCAGCCTTTTGAGATTCAAGGGAGCCCTGGAAGACGAAAGCAAAAATGTTTTCCTCCAGAAGGTTTCAATCCCCTCCCCCCCGTTTTTTTGATACCCCTCAGTCTTGAGAGGAACAGATTCAAGAGAGGAAAGAGAATAAAGTTTTGGATCATAAACTCGGCAGAGAAATTCAGTTTTATGGGGACTCAGTTTCAACCCTAAACCTACCCAATAGGAAATTCTGGGGGTGGGTCCCAGTCATTGCATTTTAACAGGGCCTCATGTGACAGCAGTGCTTTAAAGTTTGGGGATCACTGACCTACATCCCAGTGTTTCTTGTTGACCAGGGTTATGTTTTGATACTTGTTTTCCCCTTCCCCTTCCTATCTTCTGGATAATGATTATGGCAGTGTGTCTACCGTCTTCCCCCTTTTCAGGCTTGATGTCTGGGGCAGAGAATTCAGCTGGTTGCCCTATCCAAAGTAAAATTTCAAGTGGGAAATTTTGCTCCATTTCTGGCTCACCTGTTTTTCTAATAAAAGTATCCTGCTTCCCCCCACTGTTCTAGTGAAAATTGTAGGATCCTCTGGGTAGGAGCTAATGCTATGCTCTGTGGATTGTCTGTCTCACTTTTTACTCCTAATGATTATTCCTAATAATAATAATTACTGAAAGCTTTTCTTTGACTTGATTACTGCTTCATGATGAAGAAGAAGAAAAAAAAAACCCTTCCATTTTTGTTTCCTTTTCTGAGGCCTGACAAATGACTATTACCATGTTAAATCATTCACCTGTGTAAGCAAAGATTTTTATTTGTGTCTCTGATGTTTATTCTTTAATATCTTTAAAACAACATAAAAATTGTCTTAAATTCTAAACAGGGATGTTCACTTTAAGCAAGTCAGTGGCTTTTTCCTTTTACTTGTTTTGCCATATTTAATTCAACCTTGCAAGACCAGCACACGCATCGTTTCCTCCTCATCTCTGTTTCACTGTTGAGTGAAGTGTTTTGAATTAATTTTGTTAAATTATTAATAGCTCATGATTGAAAAACATTCCAGCATTGAAGTTTATGTTGCACCATGTGCTATGCACTAATATGGCAGATTTCATGCACATGGATGAATATGTGGCTAGTGGTTAGGTGAAATGTTGGCTCCTTGTGAAGACAAGATTTAATAATGAAGTATATATTTTAATTTAGGTCATACCTGTTGCGAGCGAAATGACACAAAGACAAGACACACAAAAGACAGACAAAGACACAACTCCGGCCGGAGGAAAAATTCTGCGCAAGCCCCCTTGCGGTTTATTTTTATATCCCGGTAGCTGGACACATACCAAAATCTAAGCAATGCATTCTTCTACCAAATAAGGATAAAAAGCCAAGCACATTCCAAGGACGGGAGGAACAAAGGGAGAAAGTGACCACAGCATGTTTACTAAGAAGCCTGCCCAGAACTCCAGCCTCTTCCTTATTTTTAAGGAGGGCATGTTCCCTCGTATGTGAGCGGACCATTAACCTTGGATATTGTGTGCAGGCTTCTTGGCAGAACATCCTGTTTGCAAGCATGCTCTGCCCAAGCAGAGAGTCTTGTTTGCAGGCACTTCTCTGCTTCCTTAACCATTCTTTCTCGTGGTCACTGCCGGGCTCCTACAATACCTGAATGGTTTAGTGGTTTTTCCTACTTCTTCAATTTAAGTCTGAATTTGGCAATAAGGAGTTCATGATCTGAGCCACAGTCAGCTCCTGGTCTTGTTTTTGCTAACTGTATAGAGCTTCTTCATCTTTGGCTGCAAAGAATATAATCAATCTGATTTCCGTGTTGACCATCTGCTGATGTCCATGTGTAGAGTCTTCTCTTGTGTTGTTGGAAGAGGGTGTTTGCTATGACCAATGTGTTCTCTTGGCAAAACTGTATTAGCCTTTGCCCTGCTTCATTCCGTGCTCCAAGGCCAAATTTGCCTGTTACTCCAGGTGTTTCTTGACTTCCTACTTTTGCATTCCAGTCCCCTATAATGAAAAGGACATCTTTTTTGGGTGTTAGTTCTGAAAGGTCTTGTAGGTCTTCACAGAACCGTTCAACTTCGGCTTCTTCAGCATTACTGGTTGGGGCATAGACATGGAATACTGTAATATTGAATGGTTTGCCTTGGAAGCGAACAGAGATCATTCTGTAGTTTTCGAGATTGCATCCAAGTACTGCATTTTGAACTCTTTTGTTGACCATTGTGGCTACTCCATTTCTTCTAAGGGATTCCTGCCCACAGTAGTAGATATAATGGTCATCTGAGTTAAATTCACCCATTCCAGTCCATTTTAGTTCACTGATTCCTAGAATGTCGATGTTCACTCTTGTCATCTCCTGTTTGACCACTTCCAATCAAATGTTTATCCTTGAAATCAAATGATTAGAGTTAGAGCATGCTTTGGGTCATTCATTGATTTGGCAGAAATGTGATAGGCACTCTATTCAGTTCAGTTCAGTTCAGTTCAGTCGCTCAGTCATTTTTGACTCTCCGCGACCCCATGAATCACAGCATGCCAGGCTTCCCTGTCCATCACCACCTCCCAGAGTTCACTCAAACTCATGTCCACAGAGTCGGTGATGCCATCCAGCCATCTCATTCTCCGTCGTCCCCTTCTCTTCCTGCCCCCAACCTTTCCCAGCATCAGAGTCTTTTCCAGTGAGTCAACTTATTGCATGAGGTGGCCAAAGTATTGGAGTTTCAGCTTTAGCATCAGTCCTTCCAATGAACACCCAGGATTGATCTCCTTTAGAATGGACTGATTGGATCTCCTTGCAGTCCAAGGGACTCTCAAGAGTCTTCTCCAACACCACAGTTCACCCTATTAGGCAATGGGAATACAATGGAGGTACAAGGAGAAATCAACCTTGCCACTATGGAGCTTACAGTCTGGTGGGGAAATAAGTCATTAATCAAAGAATCACCAGAATAAATGTAAAATGACTACCCTGATAAAAGAAAGGAAAAAAAGTAGGCAAGTGTGAGCATATGACAGAAAGATTGACTTAGTTTGAAAGAGGCTGCCCTGAGGTACGGAGAAGGCAATGGCAAGCCACTCCAGGACTCTTGCTTAGAAAATCCCATGGATGAAGGAGCCTGGTAGGCTGCAGTCCGTGGGGTCGCTAAGGGTTGGACACGACTGAGCGACTTCACTTTCACTTTCACACATTGGAGAAGGAAATGGCAACCCACTCCAGTGTTCTTGCCTGGAGAATCCCAGGGACGGGGGAGCCTGGTGGGCTGCCGTCTATGGGGTCACACAGAGTCGGACACGACTGAAGTGACTTAGCAGCAGCAGCAGCAGCCCTGAGGTAAGGCAGGAATAAGATTTATTTCTGGTAAATAAATCATACCAGTGATTTGGGTGGGATGGTCGTGGGAAAGGGCACTTCAGGCAGAAGGAATGATCTGTACAAATGTCCTGTGAAAGAAGGGAGCATGGTATCTAAGGGAGGCTGAGAAACGATGGTGAGGGGTCAGGAAACAATGGGGAACCATTGAGGAGTTTAAAGCTGAAGAAGCTGTAAACAGATTTAAGTTATAGTGAGATCACTTTGGTTGCAGTGTGGAGGATGGCTGTGGGTAGACCAGTCAGCATACTGTTATTTCAGGAGTGAGCATAGAGGGGCTGGAATGTAAAGATATTAATGAGACAAAAATGACAGGATGGATACGCAGAGGGGTGATTCGCAGATTCTGGTGTACTTAGGTGTACTTTTCAGTGAGCTAAGAGACTTTTGGAAGAAAACCAGGTTCACCAGGGAAGCTCATCTCTTTTTGGGACTGTTGAATGTGGTGAGTCAAAGAAGTAACTGGATATTTGGGTCTGGAGCTCAGAGGGAAGTCCAAAATGGCATATGCACATTTGGACTTATCTGCATATATGTGGTGACATAACCACAGGCCTAGAAAGAAGATGGGGACCTGGATTCCAATTTTAAGGGCCAACAACATTTATGCTAAGTAGAGGAGAAGACAAAGAAGGAATTGCTAGAGAGAGAAGGAAATTAGGAGAGAGTAGTATCATTGAAGCTGAAAAAAGATGGTATTTAAGAGGCAAGAGTGGCCAACAGAGTCAAAATATTTCTACAGACAAGGCCAGAAGTAAGATCTACTGGATATAGAAAATTCCACGGTTTGGTTATTTGACATTGGATCTTGGGGAAATAATGTGATAGTGAACATAACAATGGTTCCTAGAGAGTAATGGTGATGTGTGCTATTGAGGTTCTCCCTCTCTTCCTGAAACCATCACCATAAGGTCACGAGAGGGAGGAAAGCAGAGAAGGACCCACTGAAGTATGACATGTCAAAGGAGAATTTGGAGCTAAAGGAGTAAAGTACATGTCAAAGGAGAATTTGGAGGTAAATCTGGGTTTCAATTCTGACTCCAAACTACATGGCTTGAGTAGACTTATTTATCTCACTAAAGTTAAGTTCCTTTATCTGTAAGATGAGCATAACTACCTTATAGTATTAGAGTATTTATATAGTATTAAAATATTTATAGTGTTAAATATATCAGAAGCTGAGCAAGGTATTGGGTTGGCCTAAAAGTTCTCTTGGGATTTTCTGTATAAGGTTATGGAAAATGAACTTTTGGTTAACCCAATACTTGGCCTACAGTAAAGATTAATAGATAACTGTTTATTCAATAAATGAGTGATGGACTTCAAACAAGGGAATAAAGAAGAGCTGTTCATTTTAGCAGAATGACTATATATATATATATATATATATATCTTAATCACTGGGAAGATGATCAATACAAAGGATTGATAATTTCTTTTACCTTCCAAGGGAGTTGCCAATAGTATTTTTTAATGCTCCACCTTCTGCCCCAAGCAGTTTAACTTTTCAATTAAAGTCTTTAATGAGGATATAACAACCATTTGTGAAATGTGTAGATCATAAGATGATATGAATATAAAAGTGATAGTAAATATGACCTGTGACAATGAAGACTATAAACCAAGCAGAATAAATGGTCTGAATTGAATCTGACAAAAATTTAACAAACATATCTACTTTAAGTCTAATAAACCAACTGTACAAACTTAGGACAGTACAATTCTTGTGGCTTTTTGCAAGAGATTTAGGGTTTAAATGACAGTGAATCCTCTGTAAGGCCATGGTGAGTGACAACTGCCGAAAAGGCTGTGTTGACACTGCTGTAATGAACGTAATTCAGTTTCTCTCTTCTTTCTGGGCATCCATCTAGACTACATTCCCCAACTTCCTTTGTGACTGGTTTTTACCAATGGAACATGAGGAAAAGATGTGATTCTCCACAGTTTCTTGTTTCCTTTGACTTAAGACTCATCCAGTAGGATCCTCTGAAGCCCTAGTTACCAAGCCCAAGCTCACAATGCTTGCCAGAAGACAGGTCAATAAATTGAGAGGCAAATGTTGGGACAAGGAGTAGTGAAGTTATTCAGAAAGCCTGTAGACTGAGAAGATGGTGGACTAGTGTCCCAAAGACTATCTTACCTGAGTTAAAAATTCAGGGTTAGTTTATACTAAACAGGGAAGGGTTGTTGCTGGTTGTTTCAAACTTCTTGGTGTAGGAATCCTTTGTTCTTGCAGCTGTTCACATAGGTCTGGTCACAATAATCCTATAGACTTCCAATAAGAGAAATGTTGTTTTCTATTTCTGCAACTTTCTATCTCTATATGAATGGAAAACTGTTATACCTTGAAAGGTCAGAGTCTTGAGAATGGGCTTGAGAATAGGCTGTATATTTCAGGTTCCAGGCAACATTCTTTGAAAAGGTGCAGAGTCAGTATGATTGAGCACAGACCACAGAGCACAAGAATTAGAGCTGAAGATGGATAGATCCAAACCTAGAGTCATGTTTGTTCTTCTCTGTTATGGTCAGAGATGCCAAAGTCTGAGTCCATGACAGACTCTGGACCTGAGCCTCCCCTGTGCCCTTGCCTCCTGACCTGTGATCTCATGTCATCTGAAAAGTGAGCAAAAGAAAACCATTAAAGAATCAAGCCATGGAGATTTTGGCAATGTTACCACAATGACCATTATTATTCCTGACTAAATACAACAACTAAAAATAGAAACAGAACAATACTTTTGCCACTTCAGTTATGTTAATAGCAGTATGGCTTCTAGTTTAATGGGAAATGATATTCTGGAAGAAACTCATTCAGGAAAACACTAAATGACCAATTTTTGTTTCCTGTCAGTAGAGCTGTTGATCATGCCTGTAGCATGATTTTTAGTTCTTGGCTTCATGTGAGACAACATAGGCGTATTGGGAGAGTTCTTGGTATACTGTAGGCACTCAATAAATATCTTTGAAATGAATAAATATTGAAATATACACTTTCTGTGACATGACCACAAGGAGAGATGATCATCTGAATTCATACCCTATTAAGTGTGGTTATGAGACAGCCTGGAACTGAGACCTGGGACCCTTTGCTACAGTGCTTGCACCTGGACAAAGGTCTCCTCAAGCAACAGAATGCAAAGAAACAGACTAAAAGCTACTGCATGCATGCACAGATGGGGCAAATTAGGAACAATAAACTACAGTTCAGTTCAGTCACTCAGTCATGTCCAGCTCTTTGCGACCCTATGAATCACAGCATGCCAGGCCTCCCTGTCCATCACCAACTCCCGGAGCTCACTCAAACTCATGTCCACAGAGTTGGTGATGCCATCCAGCCATCTCATTCTCTGTCGTCCCCTTCTTCTCCCGCCCCCAATCCTTCCCAGCATCAGAGTCTTTTCCAGTGAGTCAACTCGTCCCATGAGGTGGCCAAAGTATTGGAGTTTCAGCTTCAGCATCAGTCCTTCCAATGAACACCCAGGACTAATCTTTAGAATGGACTGGTTGGATCTCCTTGCAGTCCAAGGGACTCTCAAGAGTCTTCTCCAGAACCACAGTTCGAAAGCATGAATTCTTTGGTGCTCAGCTTTCTTCACAGTCCAACTCTCACATCCATACATGACCACAGGAAAAACCATAGCCTTGACTAGACGGACCTTTGTTGGCAAAGTAATGTCCCTGCTTTTTAATATGCTGTCTAGGTTGGTCATAAGTTTCCTTCCAAGGAGTCAGCGCCTTTTAATTTCATGGCTGCAATCAGCATCTGCAGTGATTTTGGAGCCCAAAAAAATAAAGTCTGACACTGTTTCCACTGTTTCCCCATCTATTTCCCATGAAGTGATGGGACCAGATGCCATGATCTTTGTTTTCTGAATGTTAAGCTTCAAGCCAACCTTTTCATTCTCCTCTTACGCTTTCCTCAAGAGGCTTTTTAGTTCCTCTTCACTTTCTTCCATAAGGGTGGTATCATCTGCATATCTGAGGTTATTGATATTTCTCCCCGCAATCTTGATTCCAGCTTGTGCTTCTTCCAGCCCAGCGTTCCTCATGATGTACTCTGCATAGAAGTTAAATAAGCAGGGTGACAATATACAACCTTGATGTACTCCTTTTCCTATTTGGAACCAGTCTGTTGTTCCATGTCCAGTTCTAACTGTTGCTTCCTGACCTGCATACAGGTTTCTCAAGAGGCAGGTCAGGAGGTCTGGGATGCCCATCTCTTTCAGAATTTTCCACGGTTTATTGTGATCCACACAGTCAAAGGCTTTGGCATAGTCAATGATGAAGAAATAGATGTTTTTCTGGAACTCTCTTGCTTTCTCCATGATCCAGCGGATGTTGGCAATTTGATCTCTGGTGCCTTAGCCTTTTCTAAAACCAGCTTGAACATCTGGGAGTTCACGGTGCACATATTGCTGAAGCCTGGCTTGGAGAATTTTGAGCATGACTTTACTAGTGTGTGAGATGAGTGCAATTGTGCGGTAGTTTGAGCATTCTTTGGCATTGCCTTTCTTTGGGATTGGAATGAAAGCTAACCTTTTCCAGTCCTGTGGCCACTGCTGAGTTTTCCAAATGTGCTGGCATATTGAGTGCAGTACTTTCACAGCATCATCTTTTAGGATTTGAAATAGCTCAACTGGAATTCCATCACCTCCATTAGCTTTGTTCGTAGTGATGCTCTCTAAGGCCCACTTGACTTCACATTCCAAGATGTCTGGCTCTAGGTGAGTGATCACACCATCGTGATTATCTTGGTCGTGAAGATCTTTTTTGTACAGTTCTTCTGTGTATTCTTGCCACCTCTTCTTAATATCTTCTGCTTCTGTTAGGTCCGTACCATTTCTGTCCTTTATCGAGCCCATCCTTGCATAAAATTTTCCCCTGGTATCTCCAATTTTCTTGAAGAGATCTCTTGTCTTTCCTATTCTATTGTTTTCCTCTATTTCTTTGCATTGATCGCTGAGGAAGGCTTTCTTATCTCTCCTTGCTATTCTTTGGAACTCTGCATGCAGATGCTTATATCTTTCCTTTTCTCCTTTGCTTTTCACTTCTGTTCTTTTCACAGTTATTTGTAAGGCCTCCTGAGACAGCCATTTTGCTTTTTTGCATTTCTTTTCCATGGGGATGGTCTTGGTCCCTGTCTCCCGTACAATGTCACGAATAAACTACAAAAAGACCAAAAATCCAGCGTCTGCCTCTGAGGAGCTGGGGGAAAAAAAAAACACAACAGTATACTGGGAACAAAAGCAAGGGCTGTTATTGATCTGGGTTCCTGGCCTCCTTAATCAATAGATATTGATTAGAATGCTGATAAGAAATTCAGGCAAGGCTTTATTGGGGCTCCTGCTGAAGCAGAAGGGAGTGAAAACAAGTAATAGATAACCTTGCGTGCTCACCGAGGGAGGCCAGCTGGTTCCTTATACAAGGTGAGGGTAGGGACTGGTTCAGGGGTCAGGCTGAAGAGGTGTCTTAGGTGATTTTCCCACCCCCTGATGGTGGTGCTGTGTGCAGGGTGCATGTTGTTCATGGAGATGTTTGTTCAGGTGTATGCACTGCAGCAAAGAGTCCTAGGTCCCAGCCTGTCTCAGTGAGAGGAGTTAGGATTGTTTAGCTGGGAGAAAAGGAGACAGGAGAGGTATTACAAACCATTAAAAGTACTATTTCGTAGAAAAAAGATTAGATCAATTCTCTAGGAGCCCATGAGGTGAAACTGGAATAAATAAGTTGAAGTTTTACATGTCTGTTCATTGTATGACAATGAAACACATGGAAGTCCCTCATCTGTCAAAGATGTTAGAAGGAGAAAGGCTCCTACACCATTGGAAATGTTTAAGAGTGAGTGACCATCAGTTGCGGGGGGGGGGGGGTGTTTATAGAAGAAATTCAAGCATTGGATGGAATGCCAGATAAAGTGGTCTTTAAGACTCTTTACAACCCTAAATTCTATGCTTACCTGTTTCTAACTTAAACTTAATCTAGAACTAGACTCAACAGTGATATTGAAGACAGTCTTGTGGTGGGAAAGAAAAGTCTCATCTTTTCAGTAATAGTCACTATTCTATTCATTATAGAGCAGGGATTATTAACACCTCCCAGCTGTTATCTCCAGGTTGCTGAAAGTGGCTCTGCCAATAATCTTCTGTTAAGAAAACATTATTCACAAGAGGGCTTTGTTTTACAAGTGGTCCCAAAACACTGTAGAGATTAACTGAAGCTTAGTTGATTTGAAATCTATGCCACATCAAGTTGAGTTGATTGAGAGCCCCAAAATACGAGGAGCTTTACATATAACAGAAGGTTATCTGTAAGAAGAAGGTTCATTCCAAGCTGTTAGGACAGATCTGCCACTGAAGCCAGCGAAGCTCTGGAGCCCCGTTTTGTGCACACCAAGGTTCGTAGGAGAACACTTACCTCATCTTATGTGAGAATTTCTGCTCACCAAATAGGCACCAAGGCTGGTTTTCTGGAGAGGGATATTGTAGAGACAAAAGAGAACACTTGTGAAATTGCCGTGAGTATTTCGAAGAAATAAAGACAACCTTAGAAAGTTAAGCTAAGATTTATACCAACTATCCTTTTAAGAAGATACTTGGAGTCTGAAGGATGTGCTTGGTTCTTTCATGGTCTCTGCATCATACTTACCAGCTGAGTCTTCAAATGAAAAGTTAATGTGCTAGACCTAAAACATTTACAAATTCCCTTATAGCCATGCAGTCCATTCTAAAGGAGATCAGTCCTGGGTGTTCATTGGAAGGACTGGTGCTGAAGCTGAAACTCCAATACTTTGGCCACCTCATGTGACGAGCTGACTCACTGGAAAAGACTCTGATGCTGGGAAGGATTGGGGGCGGGAGGAGAAGGGGACGACAGAGAATGAGATGGCTGGATGGCATCACCGACTCTGTGGACATGAGTTTGAGTGAGCTCCGGGAGTTGGTGATGGACAGGGAGGCCTGGCGTGCTGTGATTCATGGGGTCGCGGAGAGTCAGACACGACTGAGCGACTGAACTGAACTGAATGAATGAAAACCAGAGTTCATTACTAAAAACAATTATTTGTCTGTGAGTGAGTTGGCTGGTATTTAATAAAACCAATAAGGGGTAAAATTAGGAACTTAGTGGAAATGTCCATCTGCCACAGAAAAGAGATATAGAAGTGCGGGAGAAAGCACAGGTCATATACTTCTCTAAGAAAAGATGTAAAGGTAAAAGAAGTGATGTGCTGAAGTTTGATGGGAGTTTTCAGGAAATATTTAGGTCATTTCCATGCAGCCCCTGCCATTTCAAGGAGGCTGTTAATCCCTTTGAAACTTTTAATGCTTTACTGTGCTCTGTAAGTACTTTCTGAGTAAACACTGGGAATGAATAAATTGAAGTTTAAAGCCAATTCTTCATTTTATTCACAGTTGTCATGCATTCTATTTCAAATACCACTCTGGCAGAAAAAGCTCTAATTTGAGAGAAACACTAGATAGTTCCACCTAATATAATGGAATCAGCAGGACTTGAGGCTCTCCACAGTCTCTTCATTTGCTCTCTGGACAAAGGCTTTGCTTCCATTTAGGGAACACATTTCCCCAGAATGTGTCAGGTTTCTCACTGGGCATGAGAGACACAGGGATAGATGACACAGAGTCCCCGCCTTGCGGGGAGCTCATAGTCTAGAGCCACCGAGAGAAGGTTTATCTGGTGCCCTAATACTGGGCTTAGAATGAATCTGAGGCTAGGTTCACTAGGAACATTCTGTGGACACTTAGCTTTAATTAACTATTTCTTGAATCTTTCTCTTTCTTGAAGGCAGTATCTTGGGCTGTGAATTCTATAGAATTTCATGTAACCCTTTCAGGCACAGAAACAAAATACTTCAAGTCCAAAGGATGAGCATTTCCTTGTTTGTATTGTCCAGTGGGGTGCTCTGCATCTTGGACATATTTAATTAGTTTTATGCCCACAGGGTGCTTTATCCACACTTAAGAGCATTTGCAGCTGGTATGGATTGAATTCTGTTTCCTCCAAATTCATAGGTTGAAGTTCTAACCCTTAGTATCTTAGAATATGACTGTATTTGGAGATAAGGTGTTTAAAGAGGTTACAAAGGTCATAAAAGTGGGTCCTAATCCAATATGACTGATGACCTTGTAAGAAGAGGGAGAGGTAACAGGAATGCACAGGCTCAGAGGAGAGACCATGTGAGGATACAGTGAGAAAACACCACCTGCCAGCCAAGGAGAGATCTCATGAGAAATCAACCCTGCCAACGCCTTGCTCTTGGCCTTGTTGCCTCCAGAACTGTAAGGAGATAAATTTCTGTTGTTTAAGCCACCCAGTCCATGATATTTTGCCATGGCAGCCTGAACTGACTTAAGATGGCAGCTGTTTTTGATACTGCTTCATTTTTGGTGAAATTGCCAAATTGAGCAGTCATTCCCAAATTCTCCTCCAGGTTTTGCACGTGGCCCTTCTGAGTCCCAACTGTTTTTTTGGGGAGCCCTATAATCAAAATTCTTCAACATTTTTCCAGACTTGCTATAAGATTTGGAAAATTTCAAGGCTAAAGAAGAAGAAAAAAAATCCAGTTTTCTATTTGAACCCTGTAAATGTCAACCATAAGAAAAGGTTTGATTGTACATTACTCTCTTCCTAGGAGACAGGGATGGAGAACTTGGCTGAGATGTAATGCTGAGCCTCCACAGTGATGTTCAGGCCTCAAAATGTACCGTGGAAAGTGCACTGATGGGGATAGTGGTCTGGCCCTGCCCCTCTGCAGTGGGGGCAGTCGTGGGTTAATTTCTTAAAGTCCCGGGCATTGGAATTGTACCTGCAGGAACTTGATAAAGACAGGTATATTCTAAGGCAGAAACACTAATAGGAGTTCAAGTTAAAGAAATGACATGAAATTGCATTTCTTAAGGAGGCAAATAACACTCAGGAACATTAAATGATTTAATTATGCCTGAAAGAGCTTTTTGAACTAAAAAGGCAGTAAAAGTGAAATGTGTTAGGATACCAGTTTGAAAAAGCAGCTATAAGAAAAATCTTGAGACCAAAGTATGCAAAGTTTGTAATCACCCACAGCTGTGCTGAGGGCAAAGCGCCCTCTCCATTAACATCCATTTCGCTTTTCTTAGGGCTTCCCTGGTGACTCAGATGGTAAAGAAACTGCCTGCAATGCGGGAGACCGGGTTTGATCCCTGGGTTGGGAAGATCCCCTGGAAAAGGGCATGGCAACTCATGCCAGTATTCTTGCCTGGAGAATTCCATGAACAGAGGAGCCTGGTGGCTACTGTCCTTGGGGTCATAAAGAGTTGGACATGACTGAGCACCTTTCGCTTGCTTTCATTAGGACAAAGACCTGGGAGAACAGAACAGTAATTTTGTGTATTACTGAGGCTTAACCATTCCTAATGGAAAGAAATACTATGAGTCTTAAGATTGTTCAGTATAATAGTTCTCAAATATATTAATGCATATTTTAACATATAACTCTAAAATTAATCATTTCTTAATCTAGTTTTTTTTTAAAGGATTAAACTGTTTATGTAAGAAGATATTACAAAATGGGTCATTATACTTGTATGCTGGTATTATAAAAATATTTTATTCTACATGCATCCTTATATTGCCAATTTATATACAATGATCAAGTGAACATAAATCTCACATTTCATGTTGCATTTACAATTAAAGACATGCATATAATAGATGACCACTCTCAGAGCCAACCTATTGTTGATATGGTAGCAAAAACTTTCTGTTATTAACACCTGAAAGAATATATATGAGATATATGAAAGATTATATATAATATATATGAAAGAGTATATTAATATATATGAATGTTTATATATATGTGGACTATTATATAAGTATAAAAATTGGTACTTCCATATATGCCAGTTACTATATTCTGACTTTTTTGGAAAAAGTTCATGGGTATATTGATCTCTAAAGGTTTTCCTAGTAATGAACAAGCATTATGAACGGAATCTGTGATTTAAATAGATGCTTTAGCCATGTCTACATCCTCAGGTTTCAATTCAAAACTTTAAACAGAATACAAAATGGTCTATGTGGAGTGGGATACAAAGTCTCCCTGCCTGAAGAGTTCCTGGTGTGGTGCAAAATTTCTTTTAAAGTGCCAATTAGTGTCTGACTTGTCTTTTTGCCATGTGATGAATTAAAAATGCATGATTTGGATGCTGGAAAGCTAACCAGCTTCTGGGTAGAATCCCCTGGACACTGCCATTCTTCCAGCTGATCTTTTTGCCCTCTCTGCGTTGGCAAGTACCAACTCTCTCACCCACCGCTTACATCTTTCCCTAACAGATGGTTATTTTTACCAGTCAAGATCCAATCTGGTGATTTACTTTAATATGCTTTGGCCTAAAGAATGCCCACGACAGACAGCTAGTGCAGCCTCCTGAAGCAAAATTTTGCAAAGAAAAAGTTAAGTAGACACATACTATCTAGACAACGTTCCATTTTATGCACTCCATAAATCAGAATATTTGTCAACAACAATTAAAATGTAGTTTGTCTGGTAATAAACATTACCAGGGAGGAACAAATCAAGTTTCATTTATTCTGTCAGAAACCGAAGGCAAGAGCTTCATATTATTTTGTGGATAATCTCTGAGGAGTAAACTAAGCACAATTACATTCTTGATTTTAATTAAAACTCTGGGTACCTTTCAAGATCTGTTAGGGAGATGTCCCGGGTCTGCTTAGCTGAGGTCTGCACTGCGAAGTTAATTTGACACATAACATATTTTTCATGAGGTAACTGTCGCAGGAAGCTGTTTGTCAGAGCAGCCTCTCCAGTGCCTGTGGGCCCCACAAAAAGTAATGACTTCTCCTGAAGCGGCAACTTCGCCAGGAAGTACATCTGCCTAACAGTCCCTGAAGCCCTCACAATAATGTCATTAAGCTGGAGAAATCAAAGGAAAAGGTGCCCAAAAGATGCTGTTAAAAATGTCTCAGTACTCATTGTACACACAACAACAATAGTATTGAGTCACGGAATAATTTCAAATCACAGGAAAAGTGAAACCGTCCCCAAATAACTGAAGGGTGGCGAGCCCCCACAACTCAGGGAGGACCCACATTCCTGGCTCCTGCTTCAGGAGTGGGTCAGAGTCTCCACTATCAGCTGTTTGTTTTTATGTTGCTTGAGCAAGGGTTGGCCTCTAGTCTGCTGATTTCAATTTGGCCTAGGTTTTCGCTACATCCTAACCACAAACCAGACCAGAATTTGGCCACACTCTTCGATTTACAGAGTGATATATTGTCTTGCTTTACTAGGAGGTCACAGAAGACCACATTTTGGCTAATTTCTGCAAAGTAATGAACAGAAGTGCAATGAGAGTGCTGAATGGTGTGAGCCAGCTTTGGGGGGGCAGATGTGGGTTGGACTGTCACGGGGAGAGGTTGTGAACATGGCCCCTCATCCTGACCCCCGTGTAACCCTCCTCTCCGCCCATCCTAACCAGGATTTTCCCATACTGGAGTCTGAAGAGTAGATGCTCCTCTGGGGTGTTTCTTAAAATCATAGCCAACCTGAGCTACTATTGGCCTTTGGAGACCACCTTGTCCAGCTGGTCTGTTAATTCACAGATGGTGAGGCTAAAGCCAAAAGAGGAATAACAGCCCTTCTGGGTCTCTCCAGCCACACATATTTATTGCCACCTTTGCCTCTGAAGGGCACTTGATTTATATTTCCATGCTGGAGCTTTGCACATCCAAGCCAGTATTATTCTATTCCACACAAGTTTGAAAAAATTTTGAAGTGGTTGACATTGATCAAGTATGTATTCTGTGCTACATGCTAGGTGATAAGCCATTTACACAACGGTATCACTTTATTCTTATGGCACTCCTGTGAGACAAGGTATGTTATGAGTCTTACCTTATAGTCAAAGAAACTGAGGCAGAGAGATGTCCTGCAATGTGCTGAGGACCACCTCACCACCCTCCCCCCACCCCCACCCCCACCCCCAGTGTATGAGTGGATGAGCGAGGATTCAAATTCAGTTAGTCTGACTCTGGGGCCAGATCTTTGTTACTATCCTGTTTAGTGAAGAAAGCCCTGAGCTTGAGGCTGACAGAGGCACAAGAAATGGACAGTGCTGTATCCTTCAAATAAACCCCACTTCCTTAAACTGGACTGAGTGTTTTTTGCAGTAAATAGTAATGATATTTATTGCTAAATTTTATTGAAAAAATTTGACATGTAGCATTGTGTAAATTTAAGGTGAACCCTATGTTACTTTGATTCATTTATATGTTGTAATATGATTGCTGATGTGATGTTTATCACATTACATAGTTATAGTATAAACATTGTTGACTACACCCATTACACATTAGATTAGATCTCTATGGCTTATTTACTACTCATTACAAGGCTGTAGCCTTAAACACCATCAATCTTGTCTGCTCATTATAACCACCATTTTCTCTTTGTTTTTATAGGTTTCACTCTTTAAGATTTCACATATAAGTGAAATCATACAGTACTTGTCTTACTCTGTCTGACTTATTTCACTTAGCATAGTGTACTCAAGGTCCATCCACATTGTTGTGAATGGCAGGGTATCCTTCTTTCTCATGGCTGCATAATATCTCAATTGTAATTGGTAATAACAGCCTGACTACAATGAATATGTTAATAAGTGTACCAAGTACTGACCATTTAGTATACACCTGATTCTAGCTTCTTGATGTAAAACATCTCTAACACTCATGATAGTTTTCTGATGAAGTGAGTGTTATAAACCCTGCTTTTCAGATGAGGAAATGGATATTCAGTTAGTTTAAGCAGGTTGCCCAAAGTAATGCTACTCCAAAATGGCAAAATCAGTACTGCCCAGGCCATGCTGAAGTCTGTGTTGTGTGCTGAATCATTGGTATGGTTAAAGCTTAGAGAGGATTTGAGGGGTAGTGGGCTGGTGGCTCAGATGGTAAAGAATCTGCCTGCATTGCAGGAAACCTGGGTTTGATCCCTGGGTCAGGAAGATCCTCTGGAGAAGGGAATGGCTACCCACTCCAGTATTCTTGCCTGGAAAATCCCATGGACAGAGGAGCCTGGTGGGCTACAGTCCATGGGGTTATAAAGAGTCGGACACGACTGAGTGACTGACACAAGACACAAGGGCTAGCATTGGGATATGAAAGGAAGGTTAGGACCCTACGTTACCGTAGTTATGAGGGTAAAACGTCCCCCTTCTCAAGAAGAAGGAGGCAGCATCCTACTCATCCTTGTACTTCCAATATGCTCCTCAGATTGTTTCCAGAGAGGAGAAGCTTAGTAATCATCTGTTGAATAAAGAAGAGGAACTGAACCACAGACTGGCAGCCCAGTGCTTACTCCATCACCCCAAACCTTGGAGTTGACCTGTCACTGCTAACCTTATCTCTCACTTTGCTGCCAACGTTTCAACAATAAACTTTCCCCCTAACATTCCCAAGTTTCTACAGTTTATTTATATCACTATTTATCCAAGACATTTTAAAATTGTGGTCTTCTTTTGCAAATATAGAAAGCCCCAGTAAAGCAGACACTTATTTTCTGAGTTGGTATTGAGAAGGGAAAAGAAAATAACTACACAAAATACAAAGCTCAGTTAGACAAGTCCAACTCAGGTTACAAAGAAAGCCCAGTTAGATCAGATCCCATTCAGGCCATAAGTATTAATCACTGTCATGCATTTTAGGTGTTTCCCCAAGTAACTTCTCTTTAGAGATATTGATCATCAAAGAACATGGTGCAGGATATCAAGATGGGCAGGTAAAAAAAAAAGAGTAAATCTTAAATGTTATCACTATACACACACACACTAATGGTACTTATGTGAGAGAAGAGGATGAAAGTGGTAACCTTATTGTCCTAATCATTTTGCACTATATATGCATAGCTAATCACCATGTGATACTTTAATTTTACATATGCTATGTGACTATAATATCTCAATAAAACTGAAAGTAAAGTACCATTATAAATGTATATTTTCACCTTTTGAGAAACAGTTGGGCTATTTCTTAGTATCTATATGTTTATTTTATGATGATTAAAAAGCATCAAGGGACATTCTGTACACATAACTTTGCAAACTTATGTGAGTTTAATCTATGAGACAGTTTCATACAAGGAAAAAAAGGGTACATACATGATACTCCATGTATTAACACAAAAATGTCCTTTAACTTGCTATATTCCTCAAATTAACCAAGCAAAAGCTGCATGAGGCTAATGGAAAGAAGGTTTTACAGGACATCCTCTAAACTGGGATTCTGGAATATTCAGTAACTTCCAGCACTGTTGCAATGGCCTTAATTCCTTTTGGGCAGGCCAGGGATAGGAGGTGGCGGGGGTGGGGGGGTGGGGAGGTCCTTCTTTTTCACTTTGGACTTACTTCAAGATATCAAACGACTTGAAAGAGTTAATACATTTCCCCAACAATCTCTCTCTTTGTCGTTGTGAGAAGGTTCAGTTTTCTCATTTCTAAATGAGCTGCTATGGTCTGAATGTCTGTGTCCTCCCCAAATTCATAATATTGAAATCTAATGTCTAATGTGATGATATTAGGAGGTGGAGCTTCTGGGAGGTGCTTAGATCATGAGGATGGTGCCCTCACGAGTGGGATTAGGGCCCTTATTAAAGAGGCCCCACAGAGTTCCCTAGCCAGTTGCACAGTGTGAGGGCATAGTGAAAAGATAACCCTCTAGGAGGCAGGCTTTCACTGGACACTGAATGTGCCTCTACCTTGATCTTGGACTTCTAACCTCTAGAACTGTGAGAAATAACTTTCTGATGTTTGTAAGCCACCTAGTTTCTGTGATTTTTCTTTTTAGCAATCCAAAAAGACAAAGACATGGGCACAACAAATTATACTTTCCTTGCAAGAATTAAATGCAGTATTCCTAATTATAGTAGCTCACTTTACTGTTCTAAGATATATCTATATCTATCGATATTGATGGTTTTTATACCCATCTCCCCCTCTCTTTCTCTAATCATTTGATCCTTATAATAACCCGTGTGAGATAGAAATCAGATAAGGAAACAGATAAGGAGCATCTAAGAAACAGGTAAAGTAATCCAGTTCAGTAATTGCCCAAGATCATGCAGAGGCAGGTCTGTGAAAACCCCTGGGGCTGAGCATCTCTGGATGCTGTAAGGCTCTTTGAAGGTGACACAGTGCTAGGCACAGTGGCACCTGCAAACATGCCTTGACTTTGAATCTGAATGTCAGGGTTTTTCTCTGCAAAGTTGGATCTGACAATTCAAGAGGTGTATTAGAATAGCATGTCATTAGTAGTATATGCTGTGGGTTTTTATTCCCTCACTTGGTTTATGGCTACCTGGTGATAGTGTTAAAAACAGCCGTGGGCAGCATGTCTACCCCTGCTCAATCTCTGCTGGTATTGGCATTCCGTGACTTTTTATCTGATGAAATAATGTTCCATACTGGCACATGGATAAGCCCAGTTCTTTTTTTTTTTTTTTTTTTTTTTTTAAGGATGGAGGGTTTAGGATGGAGAAAATTAGTCTGAGCTGACATGGTGTTCCAGACAGCCATTATGGATGATCTCATTGTCTTCAATACAGCACTTGGTTAGACTTGAAAAATTCCCTAGTTTCCTGCTACATGCAATTCAGGTTTGCCATTTAGCCTCTGCAATGTTAATCCATACAGCCACAGGAAATCTTCAGTCACAAGAGTACAAATCTCTGGTCTAGAAGGTCAAAAACCATATCACCATCACTCTAGGTCCCTCCTCCAGCATCCCTACCCATCACTGCCAGCTCCTTGGCCCTCATCACTTCAAATCCCCTGAAGAAATGGAACATGCAGTCATTCAAAAAAATATGTATCATTGCAAAGGTCAAAGCAGTAAACTCCAGTTCAACAGAATCTAAGAAGGATTACAATGCTGATCCCCCTTCCTGGTGACAAACGTCATCTTTAGAGGAGAAAAGAGCAGTGAGCCATCAATCCAGTCTGGTAGAGAGGGCAGGAGGACTTGTGAACTTAACTATTCTGGTCCCAGGAGGACTCAAGGAAATCTGCCAAGGACATGCTGTGAACTGATACGTCAGTAGCTCTGGCAGAGTTTTTGTCTCAGTCCATTGCTAAAACACAGTCTGGCAGTAGCTAATAAGCCCCTTTGAAATGACTTCTTTGCGTTGTGGAAAGAAGTTCACTGTGGATGGAATGCCATCTCCATTTCTGAACAGAGATGAAAACGTACCGCTGCATAATAGTGAGTTGTAAAGGATGGAAGAACTGAAAGTTAAGCAAAGATTCTACTGACCTCTGAGGATGTGCACTGAAATTTTAAAAGAATCAAGCTAACCATCATGGCTCTTCTTAAGGGACAGATTGATTATTCTTACCTTTTTTTGGAGGTGGGGTAAGTAGAGGAGGAAATACTTTAAATAATAACATGTATATCTGAGAGTGCCCCTTTATCCTTGGAAGAAGCAAAGTTTATTAGAAAAGAAATCATGAAAAGAATAAAAATATTACTATACTTTCATGAAGAATTGCAAATTCATATTAAGTTTAGGGTGTGAGGCAAGCCTAATATAATGTTAGGTTCATAGTGCATACAAAATGTGGGTGGAATGTGAAACTCAGAAACAAAAAAGTGTGGAGATGATGGATTGAAGAGGAAATTCCTTGTATCTGCTAATTTTAATAGTCTGAAGCTTGAAAGAAAATTGAGGTGTGCAAGGAAGAGGTGTCAAAAGTTTTAGCAAAAAGGAGAATGTTCTAAGCAGACCAACTTATAATGCTTTGAGTGGATCAGAACTTATTATTCAGGTGCTTGCCGCTGGCAGCAGCTCCATGTGGGAACTTGTTAGATATGCAGACTCTCAGGCCTACTCATTGAACCAGAATGTGAATTTTTAACAAAATCTCTGGTGACCTGAATGCATATTAAAGTTTGAGAAGTCCATTGTACAGGAGACAGGGACCAAGACCATCCCCGTGGAAAAGAAATGCAAAAAAGCAAAATGGCTGTCTCAGGAGGCCTTCCAAATAGCCGTAAAAAGAAGAGAACCAAAAAACAAAGGAGAAAAGGAAAGATATAAGCATCTGAATGCAGAGTTCCAAAGAATAGTGAGGAGAGATAAGAAAGCCTTCCTCAGTGATCAGTGCAAAGAAATAGAGGAAAATAGCAGAATAGGAAAAACAAGAGATCTCTTCAAGAAAATTAGAGATTCAAGGGAACTTTTCATGCAAAGATGGGTTCGATAAAGGACAGAAATGGTGTGGACCTAACAGAAGCAGAAGATATTAAGAAGAGGTGGCAAGAATACACAGAAGAACTGTACAAAAAAGATCTTCACAACCAAGATAATCATGATAACATGATCACTGACCTAGACCAGACATCTTGGAATGTGAAGTCAGTTCAGTTCAGTTTAGTCGCTCAGTCGTGTCCGACTCTCCGCGACCCCATGAATCACAGCACGCTAGGCCTCCCTGTCCGTCACCAACTCCCGGAGTTCACTCAAACTCATGTCCACAGAGTCGGTGATGCCATCCAGCCATCTCATTCTCGTCCCCTTCTCCTCCCGCCCCCAACCTTTCCCAGCATCAGAGTCTTTTCCAGTGAGTCAACTCGTCGCATGAGGTGGCCAAAGTATTGCAGTTTCAGCTTTAGCATCAGTCCTTCCAATGAACACCCAGGATTGATCTCCTTTAGAATGGACTGGTTGGATCTCCTTGCAGTCCAAGGGACTCTCAAGAGTCTTCTCCAACACCAAAGTTCAAAAGCATCAATTCTTCGGAGATCAGCTTCCTTCACAGTCCAACTCTCACATCTGGGCCTTAAAAAGCATCACTATGAACAAAGCTAGTGGAGGTGATGGAATTCCAGTTGAGCTGTTTCAAATCCTAAAAGATGATGCTGTGAAAGTGCTGCACTCAATATGCCAGCAAATTTGGAAAACTCAGCAGTGGCCACAGGACTGGAAAAGGTCAGTCTTCATTCCAATCCCAAAGAAAGGCAATGCCAAAGAATGCTCAAACTACCGCATAATTGCACTCATCTCACACGCTAGTAAAGTCATGCTCAAAATTCTCCAAGCCAGGCTTCAGCAATATGTGAACCATGAACTCCGAGATGTTCAAGCAGGTTTTAGAAAAGGCAGAGGCACCAGAGATCAAATTGCCAACATCCGCTGGATCATGGAGAAAGCAAGAGAGTTCCAGAAAACATCTATTTCTGCTTCATTGACTATGCCAAAGACTTTGACTTTGTGGATCACAATAAACTGTGGAAAATTCTGAAAGAAACGGGAATACCAGACCACCTGACCTGCCTCTTGAGAAACCTGTATGCAGGTCAGGAAGCAACAGTCAGAACTGTACATGGAACAACAGACTGGTTCCAAATAGGAAAAGGAGTACGTCAAGGTTGTATATTGTCACCCTGCTTATTTAACTTATATGCAGAGTACATCATGAGGAACGCTGGGCTGGAAGAAGCACAAGCTGGAATCAAGATTGCCGGGAGAAATATCAATAACCTCAGATATGCAGATGACACCACCCTTATAGAAGAAAGTGAAGAGGAACTAAAAAGCCTCTTGATGAAAGTGAAAGAGGAGAGTGAAAAGGTTGGCTTGAAGCTCAACATTCAGAAAACAAAGATCATGGCATCTGGTCCCATCACTTCATGGGAAACAGATGGGGTAACAGTGGAAAGTGTCAGACTTTATTTTTTTGGGCTCCAAAATCACTGCGGATGCTGATTGCAGCCATGAAATTAAAAGACGCTTACTCCTTGGAAGGAAAGTTATGACCAACCTAGATAGTATATTCAAAAGCAGAAACATTACTTTGCCAACCAAGGTCCGTCTAGTCAAGGCTATGGTTTTTCCCGTGGTCATGTATGGATGTGCGAGTTGGACTGTGAAGAAAGCTAATCGCCGAAGAATTGATGCTTTTGAACTGTGGTGCTGGAGAAGACTCTTGGAGTCCCTTGGACTGCAAGGAGATCCAACCAGTCCATTCTAAAGGAGATCAATCCTGGGTATTCATTGGAAGGACTGATGCTGAAGCTGAAACTCCAATACTTGGCCACCTCATGGGACGAGCTGACTCACTGGAAAAGACTCTGATGCTGGGAAGGATTGGGGGTGGGAGGAGAAGGGGACGACCGAGAATGAGATGGCTGGATGGCATCACCGACTCGATGGACATGAGTTTGAGTGAACTCCGGGAGTTGGTGATGGACAGGGAGGCCTGGCGTGCTGTGATTCATGGTTTTGCAAAGAGTCGGACATGACTGAGCGACTGAACTGAACTGAACTGAACTGATATAGTTTAGTACTTTATATGGGTACTTTGCTTTTTTAAGTATCTCCCCTTTTCCTCCTACCACTTATGTATCAAATCCACCACATAGTAAAACTGCAAAAAGATCTAAGACCCACATTATCTGGCAAAGATTTTTCTTCAAAAGAAGGAGGTTCAAAGGCTGAGGTTATCTAATGAAACTTTCCCTTGACCTTCACTCTAAGATTGTACCTCATGTGTTTTACTAGTCTAATCATAAATAGAAGTCACATTGTCAAAACCGAGAGGCCATGCAAAGTGGCAGCAATGGTATCCACTAGCTCTGTTAATTGTACAAAAGGCTAGTTAGGCTCATTGTGACTGGCTAACAATCTATGCAGAGAGAAGTTCCTTGGGAATGTGTATCTTTCCCATTAACAAAATATAATTAAAATTTGAATTATTAAATGAACTGTTAAGAATACAATTGTTTCTCTGTCTTATTTCTTCTCAAAGCAAAGTTGTGCTACATTAAAAATGAAATTCAGATATCAGATCTATATGGTTTTTCTGGCTTGGAATTTTTCCAGTAAATGAGTTTTCCAAGTTACTGTCTCTTGTAATAAGGAGTATTTCTGAATCTTAACATTGTTATAAGCATATGGAAAATGTTGTCTGCCTGTGGTGAATTGCAGAGGGCAAATTTTTGTTAAGAGTCTCCATTGTTTAAAGCTGTATTATTCTACATTCTCTTGCTCAGATGATAGGAAATATGATGGAATAATTCATATTATCAACAACATGATATTCCAGTAAAGCTCTTTGTTGTTTACAGGTTTTCTTGCTCCTAATGTTTGTACACTTAAGAGTGTTTGCATCTCTGATTTAAAAATAATCTGGCCGAGGCTAAAATTAAGGCAAGAAAAAGAAGAATAGATGAAGAATAGAGAAAGGTGGGAAAAGTTGCAAATAGGAAGGAAAGTGAATTTATCTAGATACTTGGGATGGTTTAAAAATTCATTTATTTTTCAAATATTTATTAAAAATCCTTTATTCTTGATACTCTGCTAGGCATTGAGGATACATAAAAGTAATGTATAAAAGATGCTGTCCCCTCCCTTATGGAGGTGATAGCCTAGTGAGTGGTGATGGGAACCAATCAGTAAAATATGTCAATCTATTGAGCTCTTGCTCTGTGTTCTGCACTTCCTTTGTGGCTCGGTACTCTGGGGAACACAAGAGAATGGGTCATAGTGAAGCCTCTTAAGAGACATTCAGATCACCTGGAACTTTTTTCATTTCTCTTCTTTCCCTTTTTGCTCCTCACCATCTATCTCCTTTTTTCTAGTGACAGCATCCCTTTTCTTATTTTGAGTGGCCACAGTTACCCATTGTGTACCATATAGGCAGACTGCAAATCAAGGTTTCCTGATTTCCCTTCTAAAGTTTGGGCACAGTCTCAAAGACCACCAGTTGAGTGTTTTTTTCTTTGGAATTTTAATCCTAAGCAAAATTTCAAAAGAAATGAGTTACTGACTCATTCTCAGTGATGGTGGCTTGAAGAGATGGTTCTCAGGTTGCTGGACCTACATTATCAGAGCTTCCTTGGTTTCTGGCCTTTTCAAGCTAAGTCCTTTATCTGTGAGCTTCTCCATGTATTTAAAATAAAATCCCTGTTGCTTAAATTAGCAAAGCTGGTTTCCGTTTCTTGCCATCAAAGAAACATCAGATGAAATTAGTACTGGATACGGGGAAATAGATTATGAGTAGCAAGGAACAGTGTGCTACAAGGATATCGTCACAGCCCTCAAGGAGAATGCAGTCAATCTAGAGCTTCCCTGGCGTGTTCTGGAAGTTCCAGCTCACCAGAATTAACTCCATTATTACTAGTATTAAAACCCTGATCTTACTCCCATAGGCAGTTTCTATTGGATTTCAGAGTTCAATGAACTTGAAGGGGGAAAGATCTTAATAAGATTTTTGAAAAACATAAAGGAGAGAAAGAAAAGAAGAAAAAAAATCAAGAGAGGTGAGGGAGGCTGTAGGGGAGAGAGGAGAGAATTTTGTTATGTGTCTTAATGCAGCTTAATTTTTGCTTTTGGTTCTGAAACTATTTTGTGAAGATTTACAGAAAAAGGCTCCCTCTGGCACAATACGTCTTGTCAACTGTGACGAACACTATTAACAGTTGAAAAAGACCCCCCTCCCCTCAATTCATAGCCCATAGCTTCTGGATGATGGCTCACCTATGAGAAACTTGAAAAATAGAATCAGTTTCAAGACTCTTTAGCCAGTAAATAACAATTCATACAGAGGGATTTCAATCACCCAAAGGCAACTGTCTTGATGACTCTATTTGTAGATAGTAAAATTATCAATGTTTATCAGGGGGTGAAATATTGGCAGGTCCATTCTGTATCTTAGTATCTGAAAAAAATTCTATTTTTCAAGCAAAAATATCTGACAAACAAATCACATGTAATGACATATATCAGGATCTTACTGCACAATATCTGTTTCTAGACCATTTCAATCAGCTTGGAGCAGGGAAAACTAGATGCTGATAAGAATATTAGCCAGTGTTTTTAAGCAATGAGCTTGACCTCATCTCTCCAAAAACGCACAGTCTTTAGAGCACAATCAGTCAGGAACATTGCCTAAAGTTACTGTGTTGCTTCATGTGTATGTGTGCCTATGTACTCTGCACTGTTGAAAATACCCTTTTTAGCTTCATACCTTCTCTTGATATGCTTCTTTCTCTTTCTCTTGTCTTCCATAGAAACAAAAGACTGATGTTCCTTGTTATGTAGCTGGGTGTTTTACCTGAGGAATATCTTGCCTGAGACCCCCTGATTCTCACTTCTTTACCTACAGAAGTTATGTGTTAGGGCTCAGACCATGCAAGGATTACATCAACATGGTAACCACTAATTCCAGGTTTTCTCGGAAGGGTAGCTTTTGGTATTGTCTTAATCTGTTCAGTTTGCTGTCTACCACAATGCTGTAGACAAGGTGGCTTATGAACAGTAGACAATTATATCTCATGGTGCTAGAGGCTGAGAAGTTCAAGATCAAGATGCTGGCAGATTTGGTGTCTGATGACATTCAGCTTCCTCATGGTGGGCAATTTTCTATCTGTGTCCTCACGTGGCATAAAAGTTGTATAAGTGGACCCCTGTAGTTCAAGCTCATGTTGTTCAAGGGTCAGCTGTATTTACTGAAACGATATTTATTACCTAATATGTAATGATAAAGCTGTAACCAGGCAGTCAATTTAGAATTAGGCTCTGTCCTTTCACTGGTCTTCTCGGTGGTTAGCAGTTTTGCTGAGAGAAGGAATTCAACGTTGACCAAACCGAAGCCTTTGCAAACACCATATTCTTGCCAACTATTTATCATTGATTGGTTGAGTCATTTATTCATTGATTAAACATTTATTCAGCATCAAGCATATGTCAATCACAATATAGGATGCTGGAGTTTCAAGTGTCAAGATGATATGATGACTTTTCTTAAAGAATTTGAGATTATGAAGATGGAGAGCCATATGAATAGACGTTACATTACCTTGTGGTCAGTGCTTCAGTAAAGGTGAACTCAACATGCTAAGGGGGGGAAACAGGCTTGAGGAGTTCTGGATGTTGTGGAATAGACTTCACAGGGAAGGTGAAATTTCACCTCAGTGTTTTTCAAGTTGAGGATTCATTTACAAATAAATGAAGAAAAGGGCAGGTCAGACCAAAGGAGAAAGATAGTGGATATAAAATAACTGAAAAGCAAATGCTATAACCAGTGGAGTGGGTTGATGTTACAGCTCCGAGATTATGTTTATGGGGTAAAGGCAAAAAAAACAACAACAACAACAAAAACATTTTGAGGCAGTGCTCGGCATATAAGGGTCTATTGGCACAGAGTCTGAGTGGGCAGCAAAACTTCTACCTCAGGAGAGAATGGAAGGCATTTCTCTGCAGTTGTAGCAGTTTTCAAAGTGAGAAGTAAGGGAAAGATGTATTCCCGGAAGTTCCCAAATGTGCACTGATCTGTAATTATTGATACAAACAGTGACAGACCTGGCTATGGTTAGTTCAATGAACAGCCCTTACAGGTGTCACCTAAGAGAGGCATCTGAAGCAGAAGAATACAATTGATTGCAGTTAAGTTTCTCGTGCCATTGTGGACAGACCTCGTAAGTGACATACACTGTATGTGTATGGTATACGTGTTATCTACATCATATAATATAGATAATATATTATCTACATCATATAAGGGCTCCCCTTGTGGCTCAGTTGGTAAAGAATCTGCCTGCAATGCGGCAGACTTGGGTTTGATCCCTGGGACAGAAAGATCCCCTGGAGAAGGGAATGGCTACCACTCTAGTATTCTGGCCTGGAGAATTCCATGGACTATATGATCGCGAAGAGTCAGACATGACTGAGTGACTTTCACTTCGCTTCACATCAGATCATATAAAGCCACAGAAAGAGAGATTTGGGACTATTAAGAATTTTAGTGCCATGGAAGGGATGGAAGTGTGGGAGAGGTATGGAAAATGGGTTGTATGTGATGCTTAGAAATCGAAATGCTCACTCTCTGTGAGATGTTTATATTGATTAGGATTGCGTTCAGCTATTAATACAAGCAACAGAACACTCAAAGCAAAGTTGCTTAAATGACAAAGGATCTTAACTTTCTTTTTTAAAAATAATACTTATTTTTAATTGGAGGATAATTGCTTTACAATATTGTATTGATTTCTACCATACATCAACATCAATCAGCCATAGGTATCATATGTCCCTTCCCTCTTGAACCTCCCTCCCATTTCCCACTCTGTTCCACCCCTCTAGGTTGTCACAGAGAACTGATTTGAGCTCCCTAAGTCATACAGCAAATAAGGAGCTTAACTTTCTTATGGGAAGTTCAGGATTGGCTCATGCATTAATGCTGTCATTAGGGAAAAACTCTCCTGCCATTTTCCTGATCTTCCATTCAGTTCAGTTCAGTTCAGTCACTCAGTCGTGTCTGACTCTTTGCGACCCCATGAATCACAGCACGCCGGGCCTCCCTGACCATCACCAACTCCCAGAGTTCACTCAAACTCATGTCCATAGAGTCGGTGATTCCATCCAGCCATCTCATTCTCTGTCATCCCCTTCTCCTCCTGCCCTCAATCCCTCCCAGACTCTTTTCCAGTGAGTCAACTTGTCTCATGAGGTGGCCAAAGTATTGGAGTTTCAGCTTCAGCATCAGTCCTTCCAATGAACACCCAGGATTGATCTCCTTTAGGATGGACTGGTTGGATCTCCTTGCAGTCCAAGGGACTCTCAAGACTCTTCTCCAGCACCACAGTTCAAAAACATCAATTCTTTGGCGATCAGCTTTAGTCACAGTCCAACTCTCCATACCTGACCACTGGAAAAACCATAGCCTTGACTAGACGGACCTTTGTTGGCAAAGTAATGTCTCTGCTTTTTAATATACTATCTAGGTTGGTCATGACTTTCCTTCCAAGGAGTAAGCGTCTTTTAATTTCATGGCAGTAATCAGCATCCGCAGTGATTTTGGAGCCCCAAAAAATAGAGTCTGACACTGTTTCCCCATCTATTTCCCATGAAGTGATGGGACCAGATGCCATGATCTTTGTTTTCTGAATGTTGAGCTTCAAGCCAACCTTTTCACTCTCCTCTTTCACTTTCATCAAGAGGCTTCTTAGTTCCTCTTCACTTTCTGCAATACGGGTGGTGTCATCTGCATATCTGAGGTTATTGATATTTCTCTCAGCAATCTTGATTCCAGCTTGTGCTTCTTCCAGCCCAGCGTTCCTCATGATGTACTCTGCATATAAGTTAAATAAGCAGGGTGACAAGATTCAACCTTGATGTACTCCTTTTCCTATTTGGAACCAGTCTGTTGTTCCATGTACAGTTCTGACTGTTGCTTCCTGACCTGCATACAGGTTTCTCAAGAGCCTGGTCAGGTGGTCTGGTATTCCCATTTCTTTCAGAATTTTCCACAGCTTATTGTGATCCACACAGTCAAAGTCTTTGGCATAGTCAATGAAGCAGAAATAGATGTTTTTCTGGAACTCTCTTGCTTTCTCCATGATCCAGCGGATGTTGGCAATTTGATCTCTGGTGCCTCTGCCTTTTCTAAAATCTGCTTGAACATCTGGGAGTTCACGGTGCACATATTGCTGAAGCCTGGCTTGGAGACTTTTGAGCATGACTTTACTAGCGTGTGAGATGAGTGCAATTGTGCAGTAGTTTGAACATTCTTTGGCATTGCCTTTCTTTGGGATTGGAATGAAGACTGACCTTTTCCAGTCCTGTGGCCACTGCTGAGTTTTCCAAATTTGCTGGCATATTGAGTGCAGCACTTTCACAGCATCATCTTTTAGGATTTGAAATAGCTAAACTGGAATTCCATCACTTCCTCTAGCTTTGTTCGTAGTGATGCTTTCTAAGGCCCACTTGACTTCACATTCCAAGATGTCTGGCTCTAGGTCAGTTCTCTTCCATAGATGGTGCCATTCCGGGGAAGAGAAGGTGGGAAAAACAGATACAGGAAGTGCTCTCCATGGTTTCTGTCTACATCCCATTGACCAGAATGGCTTCTCAGGCACCCCTGGCTGCTACAAAGTTTAGTAACTGAGTTTTTTTCCTTAATTTTTCCAACCTCTACAATAGCCAAACATAGTGAATTAGGAGGTTGGCTTGGATAACAAGTGAGCCAAAGTACAACATCAAACTCAGTTTCTCATGAAAAAAGTCTCAAATCAAATATATTGGGAAATGTTTGCTTTCTCTTGGAGACATCATGCAAGGTGGGGTATCAAAGTCTCAAAGAAGTTTTGCAATGAAGAAACTTGTTTAAATGGGTTTAAGCCAATGTTAAAATCAACCTTAAATATTCATTGGAAGGACTAATGCTGAAGCTGAAGCTCCAAAACTTTGGCCTCCTGAAGCGAAGAGCTGGCTCACTGGAAAAGACACTGATGCTGGGATGGATTGAGGGCAAGAGGAGAAGGGGACGACAGAGGATGAGATGGTTGGATGGCATCACTGACTCAATGGACATGAGTTTGAGAAAACTCTGGGAGATGATGAAAGATCGGGAAGGCTGGAGTGCGGCAATCCATGGGATCACAAAGAGCTGGACACAGCTTAGTGACTGAACAACAAGCCAGTATTGCCCCAAATTGTGTAACCGTAGTACGTTTTCTCAATGAAATACCTTCTAAAAATGTAATCTGTGAGTCATTGAAGATTTTTATGTTGTTCAGTTGCTAAGTTGTGTTCAACTCTGTAACCCCATGAACTGTAGCATGCCAGGCTTCTGTGTCCTTTCTCCTGGAGCTTGCTCAAACTCATGTCCGTTGAGTCGGTTATGCCATCCAACCATCACATCCTCTGTCGCCCTCTTCTCCTCCTGCCTTCAATCTTTCCCAGCATCAGTCTTTTCCAATAAGTCGGCTCTTCCTATCAGGTGGCCAAAGTATTGGAGCTTCAGCTTCAGCATCAGTCCCTCCAATGAATTTTAAGGGTTGATTTCCTTTAGGATTGACTGGTTTGATCTCCTTGCAGTCCAAGGGACTCTCTAGAGTCTTCTCCAGCACTGCAATTTGAAAACATCAATTTTTTGGGGGTCCAGCCTTCTTTATGGTCCAACTCTCACATGTGTATGTGACTACTAGAAAAACCACATCTTTATCATCAGCAAGGTGATGTCCCTGCTTTTTAGTATGCTGTCTAGGTTTATCATAGCTTTTCTTCCAAGGAGCAAATGTCTTTTAATTTTATGTCTGCAGTCACTGTCCTCAGTGATTTTGAAGCCCAAGAAAATAAAATCTGTCACTGTTTCTACTTTTTCCCCATCTAAGTGCCATGGTTTTTATGAGATTTTTATGAGAGTGACCTAAAATGTGTGAAAAGTGAAATTGAAAATGGTACAGAATGTTGATAGGGAGATTATTAGAAGCAACTTCAGTGGTTCAAGCAAGAGGAAATTAGATTTGCTATTGCCATGGCAGTTGAGACCAGGAAGAGGAGAAAAATTCAAGTGATGGATCAATATTCACACTCTTTGAGATCCCCTGGATTATAAAGTCCATGTAATTCTCAAGGCCAGAATACTGGAGTGAGTATCTTTTCCTTCTCCAGGAGCTCTTCCCAACCCAGGGATCGAATCCAGGTCTCCTGTATTGTAGGCAGATTCTTTACCAGCCGAGCCACAAGGGAAGCCACAATATTCACAAGGGAAAATAAAAAGAAACTGCTAAGGATTGGAGAGCAAATAATAAAAGAACTTGATGAATCAAGAGGGACCAGAGTTTTTAATGTGAGCAACCAGGATTTCATTAACATTAAATGATATAATGACAACAACAGAAGTAGCTTTTTTGAAACAAAGTAAAGTTTAATTTTGACTCTGGTGAGCTTGGGAAAACTTGTCAAATATAATTGACTTTAATATTACCATATAGCAAGTATATTGAATCTTCTTTCAAAATAATTTTACTTATGGCCTGGAGAAGTATTTATCTAATCCGGCTTTCTTCTGGGAAAGGAATATGATTAACCATTTTGATTTATCTTTCATTTATATCTATTTCATTTATATTTCATTTATATCTGTTTAATTGAAGGAGAGTTTATTAAGGCTGTGTCATATACTTGGTATTGTATTAAGAGATGTACAAGAAGTTTCCAATTTATAATGGGCATAAAACATGAACACAACACAAAGCATAAAGAGCTATGAATCAGTAAGATATAAAAGGGGATATAGAGGAAGAAAAATAGCTTGCTTGGTATTTGAGCTGAGTATTCACAAAAAGGCAATATTTTAACTGGCTAAAGTGGGAGAAAAGGTGTACTCAGAGACTGGTTTTCCTAAATTTTTTATTCTCTTGGTAAATGTTAATGTTTAATATTCTTCCCTAGAATGTTAAACTCCAGTAGAATGGACATGTTATATGTTTTGTTCCCTGTTCTATCCCTACAAACTGGAAAAATGCCTGGAACATAGTTCAGTTCAGTTCAGTTGCTCAGTCATGTCCGACTCTTTGCAACCCTATGAACCGCAGCATGCCAGGCCATCACCAACTCCTGGAGTTTACCCAAACTCATGTCCATTGAGTTGATGATGCCATCTAAACATCTCATCCTCTGTCGTCCCCTTCACCTCCTGCCTTCAATCTTTCCCAACATCAGGGTCTTTTCAAATGAGTCAGCTTCAGCTCTTTGTATCAGGTGGGCCGAAATACTGGAGTTTCAGCTTTAACATCAGTCCTTCCAATGAACACCTAGGACTGATTTCCCCTAGGATGGACTGGTTGGATCTCCTTGCAGTCCAAGGGACTCTCAAGAGTCTTCTCCAACACCATAGTTCAAAAGCATCAATTCTTCTGTGATCAGCCCTCTTTATAGTCCGAGTCTCATATCCATACATGACCATTGGAAAAACCATAGCCTTGACTAGACGGACCTTTGCTGGCTAAGTAATGTCTCTGCTTTTTAATATGCTGTCTAGGTTGGTCATAACTTTCGTTTTAAGGAGTAAACATCTTTTAATTTCATGGCTGCAATCACGATCCGCAGTGATTTTGGAGCCCCCAAAAATAAAGTCAGCCGCTGTTTCCCCACCTATTTCCCTTGAAGTGATGGGACCGGATGCCATGATCTTAGTTTTCTGAATGTTGAGCTTTAAGCCAACTTTTTCACTCTCCTCTTTCACTTTCACCAAGAGGCTCTTTAGTTCTTCACTTTCTGCCATAAGGGTGGTGTCATCTGCATATCTGAGGTTATTGATATTTCTCCCGGCAGTCTTGATTCCAGCTTGTGTTTCTTCCAGCCCAGCATTTCTCATGATGTACTCTGCATATAAGTTAAATAAGCAATGTGACAATATACAGCCTTGACGTACTCCTTTTCCTATTTGGAACCAGTCTGTTGTTCCATGTCCAGTTCTACCTGTTGCTTCCTGACCTGCATACAGGTTTCTCAAGAGGCAGGTCAGGTGGTCTGGTATTCCCATCTCTTTCAGAATTTTCCACAGTTTGTTGTGATCCACACAGTCAAAAGCTTTGGCATAGTCAGTAAAACAGAAATAGATGTTTTTCTGGAACTCTCTTGCTTTTTCGATGATCCAGTGAATGTTGGCAATTTGATCTCTGGTTCCTCTCCCTTTTCTAAAACCAGCTTGAACATCTGGGATTTCACAGTTTATGTATTGCTGAATCCTTACTTGGAGAGTTTTAAGCATTACTTTACTAGCATGTGAGATGAGTGCAATTATGCGGTAGTTTGAGCATTCTTTGGCATTGCCTTTCTTTGGGATTGGAATGAAGACTGACCTTTTCTAGTCATGTGGCCACTGCTGAGTTTTGCAAATTTGCTGGCATATTGAGTGCAGCACTTTCACAGAATCATCTTTTAGGATTTGAAATAGCTGAATTGGAATTCCATCACCTCCACTAGCTTTGTTTGTAGTGATACTTCCTAAGGCCCACTTGACTTCACATTCCAAGATGTCTGGCTTTAGGTCAGTGATCACACAATCGTGATTATCTGGCTCATGAAGATCTTTTTTTGTATAGTTCTGTGTATTCTTGCCACCTCTTCTTAATATCTTCTGCTTTTGTTAGGTCCATACCATTTCTGTCCTTTACTGAGCCCATCTTTGCATGAAATGTTCCCTTGGAATCTCCAATTTTCTTCAAGAGATCTCTAATCTTTCCTATTCTATTATTTTCCTCTATTTCTTTGCATTGATTGCTGAGGAAGGGTTTTTATCTTTCCTTGCTATTCTTTGGAACTCTGCATTCAAATGGATATATCTTTCCTTTTCTCCTTTGCTTTTCACTTCCCTTCTTTTAACAGCTATTTCTAAGGCCTCCTCAGTCAGCCATTTCGCTTGTTTGCATTTCTTTTCCATGGAGATGGTCTTGATCCCTGTCTCCTGTACAATGTCATGAACGTCTACCCATAGTTCATCAGGTGCTCTATCAGATCTAGTCCCTTAAATCTATTTCTCACTTCCACTGTAAATCATAAGGGATTTAATTTAGGTCATACCTGAATGGTCTATACCCGCAAAATTTTTGTTGAAAGAGTGAATGAATTAATAAACAGATATAATGCCTCCCCTTGGTCTCTTTCTGCTGCTGGTGAGTCACTTCAGTCGTGTCTAACTCTGTGTAACCCCATAGATGGCAGCCCACCAGGCTCCCCTGTCTATGGGACTCGCCAGGCAAGAATACTGGAGTGGGTTGCCATTTCCATAATGTCTTTTTGGGGAGATTTATAGGTCTCCTTTTCTCTTTAATAAAGTTGAGAGAATACAGAGTGGGAATTTTTACTAATCCTTATCAACAGATTTTTGGAAAAATTTTGGTTTTGATTCTTCCTTTTCATTTTTACATGAAGAGTAAGGAAGTTACTACGCATGTCTCATCCTTCGCTGCATCACCAGCAGCTAGCATTGGGTTTGGACCTCAGATAACTGAATCAATGAATAAATGGCTGCGTGAATGAATGAGTGACTAGAATACTAAATCAGTAAATAGAAAAGGGTCACTCTAACTTTCAGTTCAAATGCAGGGTTTGAAATCTTCCTGCTGATCAATTCAATACCCTAGTCTTTTCCCCCTGACAAAATTAAACTAGCCATGGAAAATGATTTTTTAATTTCCAAAAGTTGGAAGAACTCATCAGAACCTGTCAGAATTACTGTCTAGTGTCAAATTTGAAATGTGGGAAGGAGCTGTAGGATGCATATATCCTCATAATACATGCAAATGATGTTGGTTTACTCAAAAGAGGATTGACTCAAACAATTGGACCAAATGTCTAACTCCTTTTTATTGCTCTGTTTCTTCACTGTTACAGTATAATCCATGTACTCCTTGTACCACTCAAGAAAGAACCACATTACTAAAATTTATAAGATTCTTATAATGCGTGGGGAAATACAATAGAGATTAGTACGTCACCATGCATATTTACAGCTCTCAAGGCTTTGTTCTTTTTCTGTTGTTGTGCTCCTTGAAAACTCCAAGTACTAGTCCTTAGTCTGGGCTGAAGACGCCAGCACTGAATATGCATGCCACGGTCATATATTCTCTACCACAGATATCCTCCAGAGAAGGCAGAGAAACAATTACTCAACTTTAATCACTGAGGCTAAATTGTTTTTGTTGTTGTTGTTGTTAAAAATAAAAATAACTTTTAAAATTTGAGGTTAAATAATTTATACTCATTATAAAAATTTTGAGCAACACAAAAAAGCCAAAGTAAGACTGATCGGTTGACTTACACCTAATATTCAGGCTAAATAAATGTGAGAAGACCCATTTTCTCATATCTTTGCCCACACTGAGCAGTGTCAGACTTGAAGTCTTTCTCAAGTGATAGATTAAATCGCTCTTGACAGAATGAGAAAGCTATCAACTGCAAAAATACCGAAAAGTATAAAATTTGGTGGTAATGTGACTTAATGATGTAGGGTCTATGCTTCTTGGGTTTTCTAAAACAGGCTTGCTGTCAACTATCTCTCATATTAGTAGCTAATATTTATTGAGCATTTGTTATCCACTTCTAATGTCTGGGGAACAGTGAACTATTATTATAACATACATTTTACAAGTGAAGAAACAGACATAGAAAGATAGAGTAACTTGTCTAAAGTCTAATAGCTGGGAAACCTCCTAACATTTTTCATGTTAGTGTCCTATTTTTGATTCAAAAATATGCTTAACATGCATGTTGAATAACTAACGTATATACAGAAGATGGAGAATGTGCCTTTTGTATTGTGTATGTGTGTGTGTGTTCAGTCACCTCAGTCATGTCTGATTCTTTGAGACCCCATGGACCATAGCCCACCAGGCTTTTCTGTCCATGGGATTTTCCCAGCAAGAACACTGGAGTGGGTTGCCATTTCCTCCTTTAGGGGATCTTCCAACCCAGGGATTGAATCTGTGTCTCCTGCATGTTCTGCAATGCAGGTGGAGTCTTTACTTCTGAGTCACTGGGATAGTCTCCTGTGTGGAGAAGAGAAAACATAACTATTGGGCTGGCCAAAAATTTTATTATGAAAAAAACTGAACGACCTTTTTGGCCAACTCAATATATATTTTACTGAGAGAAGAATAGCCCCAAATCACTAAGAGAGCAACAGGGAACATCAGGAGAGATGGTATAGTTGAGAACATAAGTGTGTAGGTGTCCTGGCTTTCCATTGTGTCTGTAACAGATTATCACAGGCTTGAAACAATCCAAGTGATCATCTTTACTGTTCTGTTGATTATAAGTCTGATGTGGGTTTTACTGGCTAAAATTAGAATTGTGGCAGGGTTGTGTTTCCTTCTGGAGGCTCCAGGGGAGAATCTGTTTTCCTTAACTTTTGTGGCTTCTAGAGGCTGCCTCCCTTCCTTGGCTCATGACCCCCTTTCTTCATTGTCAAAGCAGGGCTGCTGCATCCAGTCCTTCTACACCAATCATTATCAGTCTCACCTCCTTTTCTGCCCCTTTCTTCTTCACAAAGTTCACAGGAACTTTGTGACTGCACTGGGCCCACCTACATTATACAGGATGAGATACCTCCTTCAAAATCATCTTACTGGTAATGTAGCTCCATCTGTAACCTAGTCCCAGGAATAGGATGTGGGTATCTTTGAGGGGAAGTAATTCTGTGTACAAAGGTAGGCTCCAGATTTCATTGCCCTTCCTTCCTCCCCCTCTTCTTTCCTCTTTCATTAATTAAACAAATACTTATGCATTTCTCTATGGTTGAAACGTGATTCTAGGTCCTGGAATTCTCCTAGGTCAGCAGAGCACTTGACCAACCAGATCCATGCTCCTTGAAGGAGATGAAAAATAAAGGCATGAATACACCTGCAACAAAAAGCTGGGTAGTAGAAAGCATCCTGTAAAGAAGGAGAACAAGGAGAGACAAGAAATAGTAATGGGGGTCAGGGGATATGGGATGATTTTTGAGAGTGGTAGGGAAGCTGACTGTTGAGCAAAAGCTTCCATGAAATGAGAGATCTGAGAGAGAAGCATTCCGGGCAGAAAGAACATCAAGTGCAAAGGTCATGATGTGAGAAATATGCATTTTGAGAAAGAGCTATATTGGGTAGTGAAGTCATTCAGTCATATCCGACTCTTTGCGACCCCATGAACTGTAGCCTACCAGGTTCCTCCATCCATGGGATTTTCCAGGCAAGAGTACAGGAGTGGGTTGCCATTTCCTTCTCCAGTCATGTGTCTGCTGCTGCTGCTGCTAAGTCGCTTCAGTCGTGGCCGACTCTGTGCGACCCCATAGACAGCAGCCCACCAGGCTCCTGTCCCTGGGATTCTCCAGGCAAGAATACTGGAGTGGGTTGCCACTTCCTTCTCCAAGTCATGTGTCTAGGATGGAGCAAATGATACAGAGTTTGGTAAAAGAAGAGGACAGTAGGGGGCAGCAGTCAGGCCCTCCAGGCCTTGTAGGCCATGGAGCTGACTGTGGGAGATACAGAGGTTTTGATCAAAGTAATGATCGTGATCTGATTTGCATTTTGAAAAGACCATTCTGCCTAGTGTATGATTAAATGCCTTTAAGAGGGTACAGATGGAAGCAGAAAGGCCAGCCAAAATGCTCCTGCAATAATCTAAACAAAAGTTTTTGATAACTTAGACTGTGATGGTGAGTAATGGAGTTGGCATAATATTAGACTCAGGGCAGGGGTTGCTGTGGGGTCATAGTGGCGGGGCCAGAGAAGTCAACAGTGGCCTTATGTTTTCAGTTTGAGCAATGAGATGAATTCACCTACATTCTGACCTAGAGATGATAAACACTAGTTAGGAACCAATTTTGGGGAGTAATGAAATTGTAAGAAATTTTGGACATGTTGGATTTGTCTATTAGAAATCCAACTGATGATGTTCTGAGGACGATCGGATTCCAAGATTGGAGTTTTAGCAAGAGGTAAAAAAAAGCTGGGGGGAAAAAAGATCCCAAAGAAATCCCTTGTCCTTCTGACTTGTAAGGACACAGCAAAATGATGTCTGTCTATGAAATAGAAAGCAGACTCTCAACAGACGGCCAGTACCTTGATCTTGGACTTTTCAAAGTCTAGGATTGTGAGAAATAAATGTTGGTTGTTTACAGGCCACTCAGTCTATGGTATTCTGATACAACAGCCTGAGTGGATTAAGATACATGCTCACTCACTAAAAATTCTGAAATTAGAATGCCAGCAAGACGGGAACTGTGGGGTGCTCATGGTTTATAACATAAATGGCATTATTTTGAGAGAGGGATAACTTAGGTATGGCATTGGGTTTTTTTTCCTTTTGCAGCTTGAGGCAGTTGTAAAATAACTTAATGTAGCTTTTTGCAACTGTGTATTCTATAGTATTTTTTCATTTGGTGAAATTTTAACTGTTAATGTTTTTGGCATTGTGCTTTGTACCATTTATTAAATAAAAAAAAAAAAAGAATGCCAACAAGAGATGACACAAATTAGGTTAATTTGAGGAGGGTTTTTTTTTTTTTTTTTTTTTTAAAGCGTTGGATAGGGTATTGGAACCACAAGAAATAGTGCAGTAATCCGGAGCTACTAGCAGAGACTTTGTTAAGACCCCCAGGATTGAAGATTGGATTTGGCCCCTGAAGACTCTACAGTCAAGGAACTGGGGAAATATTAGGCTTAGGCAAGTATTAAATATCTTGACCTCACTTTTCTTCCACTCCATACCTATCTAGTCAAGACTCTGCATTGACCGACTAGGTTTCCAGCCGGAGGGTGTGGGAGCCCACTGATGGGGTATGCCTCCCTCCTTGTCCTAGGGCTTGCACTCTCTGGGCAGGGAGCAGAGAGTAGGCAAGAGGATTTAGAGTGCATCTGGAGGGATTAGTAAGTCAGTAAAGATCTCTGGCACAATGCCTACTGAACACCTGTTCTCAATACAAACATCTACAGAAGAAACCCTTTGGATCTCCCAATTCTCCCCTACCTGAAACACCTGGGCTGCCATCACTGTGTAACATTGGCCTTCAGCCCTCATGTATCTTTTCTCCTCTCACCTCCATCTCTCTTTAAAATGGATTTCTTTAATTAGGCCTTGAAATGAGAACCCTTCGCTGAATGTCTCCATTCAAGTGGCTCAATAAATAAAACTGTAGGAACTTAAATGCACTTGACTCACAGCATCTCCTTCCCATGTGATGTACTCTACAGTTGAATCACACTGTCTATGCATATTACTTTGAGAGTTCCTGGGCCAGGTCTGGCATCATCTCAAAGACTATTTTCAGGAGTTAGTGTTCCATAGAAGGTAATGAGAAACAAATGAATCTTAAAGGTGTGCCATAAAAAGCCACTTAAAAATGTTAGTTCCAAGTGCCCTTCTAAAGCCAGTTACTTAAGACAGCTTTTTTAAAGGAACATATTAGTTTGGTCCAGTATAACCTATTGACTTTTAAGTTGCTTTGCCTGTGCCGTTGTTAACAATGTCCCTGATAGAAAAATGCACTTAAGAAATTGTCAGCATATGCAATGGCCATGGCCTTTAAAAAATCATTTCCAGCCTTCTCTACCCAGTGCTATTGACTTGAAACAAAATGATGGTGTTCCTCTGAGTCCCCAAACTGACAAGAAACAAGCACTGCTGTCTGGCTCCAAAAGGAAATCAGAAATATTTCTAGGGCTTTTCCAGATGGAGACCCAGTGAAAAGAACTTGGAGATTGTATTTTGATTTGAGAGAGTCCCGTGAACAGTTGTAGGGAGAGGGGTATAGAATAGCATCTGAGAAAGACACTGTGGCAGAAATAACAAGCTGGCAGCCCTTGGAGGCTAGAGTCAGCTTTGTGGTCAGACAGGGAGTGATGCTGAGTGTGGTGCTCAAACAGGGAAGATGTGGGCACCTCTTCTGACTTCCAGCTTTGAAGATCTGGGGGGAAAGTGGCCTTGGAAGCAGGTGGAACTGCCATTCTTGATTCTCTTTTCTAATTATATGAAGTGTGTGGAAAAAGGATATTAGAAAGAGAGACCCAGCTGTGCAGAGTGACAGTTCAAACATAATGAGGACAAAGAACAGCAAGTGCAAGAGGGAAGACGTTTTAATCTCAGGTGTCTGCACACTTCCAGCGTCATATAAAAGGGAGCAAGCAGCAATAATGGAAGAGAAATAATCACATGAATGGGTTCCCCTCTTGCAGTTTCTTCTGGTACCAAACCTTGAATCAATCACTCAAGAGAAAGTGAAGATGGAGTAGGCAGTTTGCTGTAGAATTTAGAGGGTGTAAAAAAAAAAGAATTTAGAAGTTGGAGACGAATCAAATGAGAGTTAACACCTCTTCCTTATATTATGCCACATGGTAGTGAGTTTAAAGGGATTTTTTGAGAAAAGGGAGAAATTAGTTCATGGGAGAAACAAGGCAGGTAAACACATCTCTTTCCATTTCCTTCTCCAACTCCTGGCTCTCTTCCCTGTCTCTCTCTGCCTCTCTCCTTCACACAGTGTTAGAAATAATTCCAAAGCATGAACAGCTTGGGAGCTGCCCACAGAAGTGTTTGAGGAGCTGGAATCTCGGGCATCAAAAATAATTCAGACTATTCTCTTCATGTGTCATAGACACAGTTTGACCGACAGAACAAACTTCCTACAGAAAAGCAGATCCATTTTGTCTAGTTACTTTAGCTAAGTTTTGCTGATTACATCATGTGCTATTTTTAGTAAGATTTCAGTGTAACCATGGAAACTGCTTTTGCTGAAAACTCTCACAGTATTGCCTTCGAAATTAACCATAGAGAAGAAAACCTTTGCAGTAAACTAAATAAGGAATAAATGAGTTAGATTCAAAGGGGGAAGAACAAACTTAGTAGGTCACAATAACATTTACATGCATGTAGACACCTATTCATGTGTTCGGGGCAGAGTTGTCACCCATAGGTCTATATTTGTATGTAAAATCCCTTGAATTTTTACATTCTTTTTTGACTGGCAACAGCCTGAGCACATGACACAATGTAGTTTATTACAGTGGTACAGCACTGCATGTAAATCTGAAGGGAAGCCTGCTCCTCAGGGAATGGGGACTGTGGTCTCCTAGCAACGAAAGATATTGGGAAGTTTCACAAGACAATCCTTTTGACCAATTGGGAACTTGCTCGGGTGTGTGTAGTAGGTGTGAAAAGAATATCTCTCCATAAATGCTTGAAAAGACTATCCCCAAACATTGTCCTGGGGGAAAGAGGGACAGATGTTTAGTCAGGTGACTATAGATGATAAAGTTATATAGTACAGCTTTGTGGTTCTGCCCTGTGGTAGGCAGGATAGCCACCCCCAAAAGTACCCACACTCTAATCCCTGAAACCTATAATATGTTCCAATACATGCCTAACAGGACTTTGTGGAGGTGATTAAGGTTATGGACCTTAAAATAAGGAGATTATTCTGGACTAATAGATGAGCCCATATCAATCATATGAGCCCTTAAAAGTGGAGAACTTTCTTGGCTGGAGTCAGAGAGATGTAGCAGAAGAAGTCAGAGACATTCCAATCATGAGGACTCCAGCAATTGGTTTGAAGGTGGAAGGAGTTGTGTGGAAACTGTGAGAAGAAATGAATTCTGCCAACAATTTTATGAGCCTGAAACAAGTGTAGAAACAAGAGTTTCCCCTAGAACTTTCAGATAAAAACCCAGACTGACTGACACCTGGACTTTGGCCTTGTAAAACCCTAAACAGAGCACTCCACCAAGCCCACTGCACTTCTGACCTAGAGAAAGTAAAAGTGAAGTCACTCAGTCATGTCTGACTCTTTGTGACCCCATGGACTATAGCCTATCAGGTTCCTCCATCCATGGGATAGGCTATAGCCTATATTCATATAATATAGGCTATATATGAATGGATGCCATAAACTGTGAGGTTTGTAGCAATGTATTAGAATAGAAACAGGAAACTAGCACATATCCTAAAACTTTTATGTTTGGAATATAGCTTGTTAGTGAATCTTCTTTTCCACTGGTGCAAAAAGGGCCAACAGAGAAATTGTTTTGGCGCCTTAAAAATCCCATTGTCATTTATCAAAAGTTTTGAAGACTTAATACCCTTTAGCACGTAATTCAGAGAAGGCAATGCAACCCACTCCAGTACTCTTGCCTGGGAAATCCCATGGACGGAAGAGCCTGGTAGGCTACAGTCCATGGGGTCACAAAGAGTCGGACACGACTGAGTGACTTCACTTTCACTTTTCACTTTCATGCACTGGAGAAGGAAAAGGCAACCCACTCCAGTATTGTTTCCTGGAGAATCCCAGGGATGGGAGCCTGGTGGGTTGCCGTCTATGGAGTCGCACAGAGTTGGACACTACTGATGTGACTTAGCAGCAGCAGCAGCAGCAAGCAATTAGGTTCTAGGAATATATCTTAAGGATGAAGATCTGTATCAAAGTTTATAATGTGTATAATATTATGCATATGCATACCAGCACAATATTGAAGACAACCTAAAATTTTGGCAATAGGGTTCTGGTTAAATTAATTATGGAGCATCTATTTTATAAAATATTATGCTTCATTAAAGTTATACTGCCTAAAAATATTTAATCTGGGAAAATGTTCATGTTGTATAAAGTTGAAGTTAAAAGGGGTAAAAATAATTTTAGAAGATGTATATGCATTAAAAAATCTGGAAGCCTGCTAAAGTGTTTAATGGTATTTCCCTTTGGGTGGTCAGAATATGTTTTCTGTTTTTCAACACTTTCTGTGATGAAAATGTATATATTTTGTACAAAAAAATCCTAATAAGTATCATTAAAATAATAAAAATAAATAGAATAGCTTGATTTTGAGCAGGGTTGTTGGTAAGGGGACAGTTTGAGGCTATGCAACAAACAGCTTCTTTCAAAAGACTCACCATTTTGCAGCCTAGGAAAGGGGACTCTATGACTTCAGTTTCCTTCTATTTCTTAATCATTTTTCACCAAGCATGGTTTTGAAGTGCATTTGGAGTTTGCTTTCTTTTGTGCAGTTTCAAGTAACAGAAATCTTATTCAAAGCAGCCAAGGGGAAAGTCCAGAGGTAGATTCTGGCTTCAGGTAAGGCTGGATCCAAGTGCTCCAGTCATGTTTTTATGACTTGTCAATTCTCTCCACCTCTTGAGCAATTCCTTTCTCAAGAGCAGCAGCAGGAGAGCTCTGATAATAAAGCCTAGCACTCTGGTAGTCTGGTTACAGGAACCCAGGTGATGGGTATTCTGAAAGGTCAGACTTAAAGCAGGTTTAGTCTCACCTGAGTCATATGAATGCTTTTTCTAGAGGAAATAAGGGTTCTGTTAAGTGAGAAGGCAATGGCAACCCACTCCAGTACTCTTGCCTGGAAAATCCCATGGATGGAGGAGCCTGGTAGGCTGCAGTCCATGAGGTCGCAAAGAGTCGGACACGACTGAGCGACTTCACTTTCACTTTTCACTGGCATTCATTGGAGAAGGAAATGGCAACCCACTCCAGTGTTCTTGCCTGGAGAATCCCAGGGACGGGGGAGCCCGGTGGACTGCCGTCTATGGGGTCGCACAGAGTCGGACACAACTGAAGTGACTTAACAGCAGTAGCAGCAGCAAGCAGAGAGAGGAGATACTGTGCAGGGAAAACAAGAGCTATCCATCAGATCTGTGCAGGACCCTGATCTGGGACAACTGGACAACTCCTGGAGTCTTTACTTGATGATGACTTGGAGTCCACTTGCTGCTTTCAGTGGAAGTATGTATTTCCAAGGGATGTTGGAATCTTTCTCATCTCCCGCCACTTTGTGGGCTCTTGTCATCATCTGTTCCATAGCCTCTGTCATTACCGTTGTGCGTTACCACTTCTGAAACTAGAGGGAATTTCTTTCCACATTTGAGGAACACCATGCAATGTCACATTGAAAATGATTCATGCTGTAATAGAGGCTGAATCTTTTGGTTTCTTCCTGATTCATGATGAGTTCCTTGCCTTTCTAGCCCTGTCTGACTTATGGCAGGATGTCAGTAAATATTTGTTGAGTGAATGGAAGTCTTTGACTTTTGAGCTTGGGGTAAATATGTATTGCTATTCTTTGTTCATGTCTTAACCTCATTGTCACTTGATCTTTACTTCCAACCTTCACATCTTCTTCACCAAGATTCCCGGGAGATTGAGCACTTACTAAGTTCCATGAAAAACTGAATTGGTAGGTGCTCATTCAGACTGTGCTTTTCCATTCACACCTTACAACCAAGTCAACCATTATTATGAATTGTCTAATCTTCTACAAAATGGAAAGCTTCTAGTTTTCCACACTTCTTCCCTCTTCTTAATCCTCACATGCTAAACAATGGCTGTGTAATTTTGAATAAGACATTTTAAAGCCACAATAAATTCTTACCAGTTTTGAGAGCACAGGCAGAGTTGCTAGGATAGGAAGAGGAGAGGCTAAGGCATCTTTCAAATAGCCTTTGGATATCTTGATTTTCTAATCTTATTTATGCTTCTTTATAAAGATTGTTGGACATCCCTGGTGGCTCAGATGGTTGAGTGTCTCCTACAGTGTGGGAGACCTGGGTTCAATCCCTGGGTTGAGAAGATCTTCTGGAGAAGGAAATGGCAACCCACTGCAGTATTCTTGCCTGGAAAATTCTGTGGACGGAGGAGCCTGGTAGGCTACAATCCATGGGGTCACAAAGAGTTGGACACAATTGAGTGACTTCACTTTCACTTTATAAAGATCGTTAAATTTCTGGATATTCTCTGCTACCAGGAAACTTGGGCATGACAGGCTCTCATATTTAAGATGGTAAACAGACTGGGGGAAATGAGGAGCTGAAGGCTTGTTCTTGGTATACATATTGGATAATGACCTGCACTGTTGCAGAGAGCAGGGCTGGGTGACCTCTGATCTTTTCCACTTGGAAATTCTCTGCTTCCAATGCTCTGGAGGATCTTTGCACAAAATTCTTGGACTGGCAGCAATTGTCTTGCACTTTCTTGAATGCTCTTGAAAAATACTCTTGAGTATATAAAAAGGAAATCAGAGGCAATGTGTACTTTCAGATTATTACCCATTTCTTGAATTCTCTTTGGAGGATACTTGCTGGATAATTACCGGAACAAATCACTGAGTGACTAGAGGACCCAAAAGGCATAGGTTGTCCCTAGACAAAATGGCAAAGTGGGTAAAGTTGTCATTTGGTACATCTGGTTTTCCCTATGCCATCCCCACTTCCCACTTCTAGTTCCCCCATGCTTGATGCTGTCTCCCTGCTCTCCAGGACCATCTGCTGTACACTCCATTAAAATATAAGCTGGAGTGCTCTGATCTCTTTCCTAGGAAACACAGATTCATGCCAGATCCCAGTCCATCAGACAACTTATTGCTCTTTCTGAGTGACACCTCACCTGGCAAAAGCATTCAAGCTGTGTATGAACTAGTGTTTTCAGGCTAGCAGGGGCTCTCAGGAGAGCATGTTAACATACTGAAGTCTAATCAAAGCCTAGAAGACCTATTCTTCACACTGTTTACTTCAAGTTTCATCCTATATTATTCTCTTTTACCAAAATAATCTTAAGGGAGTAACTTGTATGTGATTGGCCCATTTCCTTTCTTACTTTCATAATTTGTATGTCTCTCCTGCTATTCCACAGCTACTGGGCTCTCAAAAATTTCCACCAACCACCAAATCACCAAACTTTCTTTGTTAAATCTGTTGACCTCCATTATGTCTCAGTGCCTGCTCCTCCAAACTCCAGCCTCCTTTGGAACTCCACTGGTTCTTTTTCTCCTCCTCTGGTGAAATCCAGATCTCATTTACTGGCTTCTCTTTCTTTCTTTAAACCCTTAAATCAGGAGCTTCCACAAGAATCACTTGGCCTCCTCGCTCATGCTCCCTAACCCATCCAGCTAATCACAAGATCCTTAGCCCAACATCTGCTAGATTTCCACTCTGTGGCCATTGCTTCCATTTAATCCCCTATTATGTTTCCTTTCAGTTCAGTTCAGTTCAGTTCAGTCACTCAGTCGTGTCCGACTCTTTGTGACCCCATGAATCACAGCACGCCAGGCCTCCCTGTCCATCACCAACGCCCAGAGTCTACCCAAACCCATATCCATCGAGTCGGTGATGCCATCCAGCCATCTCATTCTCTGTCGTCCCCTTCTCCTCCCACCCCCAAACCCTCCCAGCATCAGTCTTTTCCAGTGAGTCAACTCGTCGCATGAGGTGGCCAAAGTATTGGAGTTTCAGTTTTAGCATCAGTCCTTCCAATGAACACCCAGGATTGATCTCCTTTAGAATGGACTGGTTGGATCTCCTTGCGGTACAAGGGACTCTCAAGAGTCTTCTCCAACACCACAGTTCAAAAGCATCAATTCTTCAGCGATCAGCTTTCTTCACAGTCCAACTCTCACATCCATACATGACCACGGGAAAAACCATAGCCTTGACTAGACGGACCTTGGTTGGCAAAGTAATGTCTCTGCTCTTTAATATACTATCTAGGTTGGTCATAATTTTCCTTCCAAGGAGTAAGCGTCTTTTAATTTCATGGCTGCAATCAGCATCCGCAGTGATTTTGGAGCCCAAAAAAATAAAGTCTGACACTGCTTCCGCTGTTTCCCCATCTATTTCCCACGAAGTGATGGGACCAGATGCCATGATCTTAGTTTTCTGAATGTTGAGCTTCAAGCCAACCTTTTCACTCTCCTCTTTCACTTTCCTCAAGAGGCTTTTGAGTTCCTCTTCACTTTCTGCCATAAGGGTAGTATCATCTGCATATCTGAGGTTATTGATATTTCTCCCGGCAATCTTGATTCCAGCTTGTGCTTCTTCCAGCCCAGCGTTCCTCATGATGTACTCTGCATACAAGTTAAATAAGCAGGGTGATAATATACAACCTTGACATACTCCTTTTCCTATTTGGAACAAGTCTGTGGTTCCATGTCCAGTTCTCACTGTTGCTTCTTGACCTGCATACAGGTTTCTCAAGAGGCAGGTCAGGTGGTCTGGGATGCCCATCTCTTTCAGAATTTTCCACAGTTTATTGTGATCCACACAGTCAAAGGCTTTGGCATAGTCAATGAAGCAGAAATAGATGTTTTTCTGGAACTCTCTTGCTTTCTCCATGATCCAGTGGATGTTTGCAATTTGATCTCTGGTGCCTCTGCCTTTTCTAAAATCTGCTTGAACATCTGGGAGTTCACGGTTCACATATTGCTGAAGCCTGGCTTGGAGAATTTTGAGCGTGACTTTACTAGCATGTGAGATGAGTACAATTGTGTGGTAGTTTGAGCATTCTTTGGCATTGCCTTTCTTTGGGATTGGAATGAAAACCGACCTTTTCTAGTCCTGTGGCCTCTGCTGTGTTTTCCAAATTTGCTGGCATATTGAGTGCAGCACTTTCACAGCATCATCTTTTAGGATTTGAAATAGCTCAATTGGAATTCCATCACCTCCACCTGCTTTGTTCATAGTGATTCTTTCTAAGGTCCACTTGAATACATTCCAAGATGTCTGGCTCCAGGTGAGTGATCACGACATCATGATTATCTTGGTCGTAAAGATCTTTTTTGTACAGTTTTCTGTGTATTCTTGTTTCTTTTAGCTTTTATAATAGTTTCCCATCTCTAACTACTTCCTATGCAAGTCTTTCTCACATACAACTTGAATTATCCAGTCTTGATACTTCTACTGTGTCTCAAATGTTTGTGTGTTGATCCATTCTTATTCAAAGAGCTCTTGCCACATCATTTTTGGCTTTCTTTGAAGTCGTATCCTTTCACTATTATCTTTCCTTTCTCCCTCGAGTCTCCACCTTTCCAAGAAACACCATTCAAGAAAGAGCCAGTTGTACCACTCATATTCCATTCCTGAGAACATCCTGTGTTTGTGTGTCCTAGGGCTCTCATAACAAATTTTTAAAAAATTTATTTTATTTGCACCAGGTCTTAGGTGCATCATGTGGGATCTTTAGTTGTGGCATGTGAACTTTTATTTACAGCATATGGGATCTAGTTTCCTGACCAGAGATTGCCGTGAGCCCCCTGCACTGGGAGTTGTGAAGTCTTAGCCACTGGATCACCAGGGAAGTCCCATTCCATAACAAATTACCATAAACTAGGTGGCAGATGACACCACCCTTATGGCAGAAAGTGAAGAGGAACTAAAAAGCCTCTTGATGCAGGTGAAAGAGGAGAGTGAAAAAGCTGGCATAAAACTCAACATTCAAAAAACGAAGATCATGGCATCTGGTCCCATCACTTCATGGCAAATAAATGGGGAAACAATGGAAACAGTGAGAGACTTTATTTTCTTGGGCTTCAGAAATACTCAAGATGATGACTGTAGCCATGAAATTAAAAGACACTTGCTCCTTGGAAGAAAAGCTATGACCAATCTAGACAGCCTACTAAAAAGCAGAGACATTACTTTGCCAACAAAGGACCATCTAATCAAAGCTATGATTTTTCCAGTAGTCATGTATGGATGTGAGAACTGGACCATTAAGAAGGCTGATCGCTGAAGAATTGATGCTTTTGAACTGTGATATTGGAGAAGACTCTTGAGAGTCCCTTGGACTGCAAGGAGATCAAACCAATCAATCCTAAAGGAAATCAGTCCTGAATATTCATTGGAGGGACTGATACTGAGGATGGAGGGACTGATTGGACTGATACTGAAGCTCCAATACTTTGGCAACCTGACGCTAAGAGCTGACTCATTTGAAAAGACCCTGATGCTGGGAAAGATTGAAGGCGGGAGGAAAAGGGGACGACAGAGGATGAGATGGTTGGATGGCATCACTGACTCAATGGACATGAGTTTGAGTAAACTCCAGGAGTTGGTGATAGACAGGGGGCCTGGCGTGCTACAGTCCATGGGGTCACAAAGAGTTGGACACAACTGAGCAACTGAACTGAACTGAAGCAATCCCCATTAATATTGAAGAAACGGCCACATTTCAGAAGAAGAATCCAGAAAAATCCTTTTGAAACACCTTATTTTTTAAATTTGTAATTTATTTTTATTCTACAATATTGAGCAGGCTTATAATTCATAGATTGCTAAACACTAAAGGAGCTCGGTGGTCTTGCAGTCCAGCGCTAAAGATGGGTGTATGATATTCCTAAAGCCACATAGCTGCCCCATGAGGGTCAGGAGTGGAGAGTCCAGGTCTTCCCACTCAAAACCTAAAGAGTAGTTTCTTCTATATTTTCCTGTTGAGACAGAGCCAATTTAATCTCCTTCTGTAAACCTGTCCACACTCCAATTAATAGCAAGGTTTTAAGGTTTTAGTTTTAAAGAGGCTTTGGATTCTCAAATGCCTTTGGCATGAATATTCTAAATTGGAAAATAGCTAAGCACAAATAACATGAAGATGTATTTCTCATATTTTTAGTGTATAAAGTAGCCTGTTTGTTTTTCATCTCATCTTTTTACATTCTCCCTAATAAGCAAAAGTCAGTAGATCATGTGTTCACTGGGTCTTGTGGTCATTAGTGTGAATCACAAAGGTTGTACTCTAATTGCCTACATCCTGCATAAAGCACTCTGTCAGCTGAGGTGCAAACAAGCTTCCTTAGCGACAAGATGAATCTCTAGGTCAAAAGCCCTCACCACGTTTTCTTTTGTGATTCTTAGATGTGTTGCTACCAACTTGGAGATCATTAGAACCTATTCTTCTAAAATTGCATACACTCATTATAACCATTTTCAGAAGGAAAAGTCAGGACCAAAAGATTTCTGCTTGATTTGGAAAATTATGTATTTGGAAATCTTGCTGTGATACAAAAATTAAATCCCATTTATGTATGTATTTAGTAAATCAAAGGCTTTTATGAAAAAAGAATAAAATTAGGTTATCCAAGAAGATCTGGGAATGTGGCCACTGTGTTATGCTTTATCAGCATTACTAAAAGCTGTAGATAAATAATATATATACACATGCTCAAGAATATCCTAAAAATGAGGGTTAATCATAGAATTAAGTGAGATCATAGAATATTTGATGAGAATTAGGGTTGAAAATAATACTCAGAATGCAGGCATTAGATAGTCTTTTATTATCCCATAATTTTGTGATACTGAGTTATTAGTAATATTATTATTATTAATATTAAGAATGATAATAATGATAACTAGTGTTTACTAAACTAAATATATGCCTGATCTGTGCTATTTGCATTAATAGAATCTAATCTCCTGCATTGGCAGGCAGATTCTTCATCACTGTGCCACCTGGGAAGCCAAATATATGGTGATATTATGTCAATTTTGATCATGACGTAAAGGTTAAGAGAGCAGGGTCTGGAGCCTAAACATCACAAATAGTAATAATAAATAATAAAAGCTTTGCCATTTATTAAGGTGAGTGACCTTGGCCTTGTTATTTAATTTCTCTGTACCTCAGGTTCCTTGTCTGTAAAACTGTGAAATGTGGATAGATATGTTAGTACCTACTTTATTATTATGACCTGTGTTATAGGTTTATTTTGAGGACTGAGTAAATAGACATAAAGCTATATATTTTGGCCAACAGGCTGAGAGGACTGGTTAAAATGTCCCTGACATAGTGCCTGTGGGTGACTGCTTGCATGCATGCCAAGTTGCTTCAGTCATTTCTGACAGTTTGTGACCCCGTGGACTGTAGCCCACCAGGCTTCTCTCTCCATGGGGATTCTCCAGGCAAGAATACTGGAGTGGTATCGGTTGCCATGCCCTCCTTCAGGGGAATCTTCCCCAACCCAGGGGCCGAACCCATGTATCTTACGTCTCCTGCACCAGCAGGCGGGTTCTTTACCACTAGCACCACCTGAGGGTGTGTGTATTCACTCCCACACCCCGATAACCAGGGGTTCCTGGGAAAGATATGTGAAGAGGAGACCCTTTTCTTTTCTCCATTTTTGGTTTATTTTCAGCCTCTAGAATGACTAGGTCATTTGATAACTACACATGCAAATGTGACATGAGAAGCTTGGGCAGTTATAATACTTAAGTGTCTGGCACCATGTGGATGGAACACAGTGATGGCTGAGCTGTTGCTTTGTGAGGTCAGGTGCTCTGTACCTTGCAGGTGCCGTGAGACAGCAAATGGGCTCTAGTTCTTGGCTCCACTGTAATTGCTGCCCTTGTCCCTCCTCTTGTCTTCCCAATTCCTTCTGCTTTCCGTGCATGCTGGACTGGCCTCATCGCAGACAGCAGGAGGAGAAGTCTAGTGAGTTAGGGATCCAACGTGAGATGGAGGTGCTTTGGGACTGTCTTCTTCCAGGGAAGAACTCTTCGATTTTCTTTCTTCTTTCTCTTCTCACATTTAGGATTCCAAGAAAAAGATCTATAACTCTCCTTTGTTACGTATTCCTTTCTTAGTGCCAGGTTTATTTTCTTTCCCTCTTTGGTGATGTGTAAGATCCAGGTGAACATTGCCCTACCTTATCAAGGTTTAGTTATCAGCATAGTCATCAGGTAGAGTTGTTTGGAATTCTTTAGTGAAGCAAGTCTGTGGTGGGTCAAGCATCTCTCTCAATCCTAGCCTGCAGGGATTGTTTCCTTTTGTTCCCTTAGAAGGTACAGGAGAATAGGGGTCTGCTCTCGGACTCTCATGTACCATGTGGTCTACATACACTGTTCTTTAAAACCCTGCCAGATAGGCATTATTACCCCATCTCATAGATGTGCAAATAGAGACTTTGAGAGTCAAACTCAGAGAGCTAAAGCAGTGAAAGTGGGATTTGATTTCCAGTGGGGCTGATTTGAAAGTCAGCATGCTTTCCAATGTGTTATTGCCATGAGGGTTACATACATTTTAACTGAGAATTTTAGCAAGAAGGAACTGAGTCTTTCAAAACAGTTTTGGACGTCAATCCGACATCTCTTTTGAGGAATCCCTGTCCTGAAATTATAGCACAGAAATACTGGCTTGGTGTACCTCTGTATATAATCTTCCCTGGTGGTCCAGTAAAACTAGTCTTATACTCCATGAAGGGAGAGACCCACCACAGAAAACACAAGACTGATGCATTTCATAAGAGCCATCACTTCGTAGGCCTACACTCCTGTAGGCAGCGATGACCTGCCACTCAGGGACATTCTCTCCAGGCAACTGACCACAGATATAAACAGGACTCTTGTTAATGAATTTGCTCATAGTTGCTTCCTGTTGATTTAACATTGGTCAAATTTCAGTCTTGTCGTTACTGTCAGCATGCTTGACTGTTTGAGTGATGTGACAGAGATACTGCTTGACAAGCACCATCCCTGGGTATGGGGATGGCTGTTGACTAGACACCTGCCCCATGCTCTTCTAGTCCTCATCCTCTGCCATTGGAAAACTGCTTTGAATTCCACTGTTCATTATCCTTTCTTCCAAACTGGCATCATCCTGTTTCATTTCCACAAATATCTCCCTGCCTACCAGATATTTCCAGCTAGACATCTCACAGTCAGTTTAAAGCCAGAGTTTCCAAAATCACAAATTGTCTCCCTTTGGAGCAAAATTTTTCTCCCAAACAGTTCATCTGCTGGTAACTTAAAAATGTCAGTCATCCCTGTTTTGGAATCCTTTATGCACCACCTCTTTTATTTATCCCTTACTTTTCTTCCTGTGTAAATTGTTTGGGACTCATTGCTTCATCTGAAGTCCCATGGCCGCCACTCTGCCCTGCAGTGGCCTGGCTCTTGCTCTGGTAGATCTCCATTCTCTTCAACTTGCAGGTTGGGTTCTATCTTCAAATTCTGGAACTCATCCCATTTCTAGACAAAGGAAAATTAAAGAACACTGGACTAATTGTTTTCCACCCCCTCAGGAGCAAGCATCTTAGTTTTAATCAAGCATTTGAACATTTTAAAATTAATTTTTTTTAACCAAGTAATAAGTGAATATTCTCCTTCTAATAATTAAAACATTACCGTCAAAGCAAAAGTCCCCATGGATCCTCTCCACTTTGCCCCCCGCTCCCCACAGTGAATTCCCAGGTTGTTTGTATCCTTCCAGATCTTTTCCTAAGCTTTAATACACATATATACATTCACAGAAAATACTATCATTTTCTTATTTTTTCTAATACAAATGTAAGTGAAAGTGAAAGTTGCTCAGTTGTGTCTGACTGTTTGCGATCCTAAGGGCTATACAGTCCATGGAATTCTCCAGGCCAGAATACGGGAGTGGGTAGCCATTCCCTCCTCCAGGGGATCTTCCCAACCCAGTGATCAAACCCAGATCTCCTGCATTGCAGGAGGATTCTCTTATCAGCTGAACCACAAGGGAAGCCCAAGAATACTGGAGTGGGTAGCCTATCCCTTCTCCAGTGGATCTTCCTCACCCTAGAACAGAACCAGAATCTCCTACATTGCAGTTGGATTGTTTACCAACTGATCTATGAGGGAAGCCCTAATACAAATGACCACATATAAATGCAGTATACTGTACAGGCTCTGTGATAACTTTTTTTTTAAACTCAACTTTCATTTATTCAATGAATATTTTTCAAGCGGTTGTTCGGTGAAGTAGACCCAGCTATATGATAGCATTTTATCTTAATTACCTTTTGTAAAGGCCTAATCTTCTGAAGGAGATCAATCCTGGGTGTTCATTGGAAGGACTGATGCTAAAGCTGAAACTGAAATACTTTGGCCACCTCATGCGACGAGTTGACTCACTGGAAAAGACTCTGATGCTGGGAAAGTTTGGGGGCGGGAGGAGAAGGGGACGACAGAGGATGAGATGGCTGGATGGCATCACCGACTCTGTGGACATGAGTTTGAGTGAACTCCGGGAGTTGGTGATGGACAGGGAAGCCTGGCATGCTGTGATTCATGGGGTTGCGGAGAGTCGGACACGACTGAGCGACTGAACTGAACTGAACTGAATCTTCTGGCAACCCACTCCAGTGTTCTTGCCTGGAGAATCCCAGGGATGGGGGAGCCTGGTGGGCTGCCGTCTATGGGGTCGCACAGAGTTGGACACGACTGAAGCAACTTAGCAGCAGCAGCAATCTTCAATTCTGAGGTACTGAGCTTAGAATTTCAAAATATGAATGTGTGGTTGGGGAACACAATTTAGTCTGTAGCAGAATTATGTTCTTTAAAATTTTTTTTTTTTTACTTTTATAAATTGAGGAATAGAGGCACATATATAGAGAACAGACTTTTGACACAGTGGAGGGGGAGATGGTGGGCTGAATTGAGAGAGTAACAATGAAACAGAATTACCATATGTAAAACAGATATCTGCTGGGAAGTTGCTGTATAACACGCAGGGAGCTCAATGTGGTACTCTGTGACAACCTTCAAGGGTGGATTGGGGTGGAGAGTTCGAGGGGAGGTTCGAAGGGAGGGGACGTATGCATACTTATGGCTGATTCACATTGCTGTGTGGCAGAAACCAACATGATATTGTAAAACAATTAACCTTCAATTAAAAATAAATTTAAAATATTTGAAGTATAGTTGTTATATAATATGTTAGAGATGTACAATATAGTGATTTACAAATTTTAAATGTTGTAGTCCATTTATAGTTATCATAAAATATTGGCTATTTCTTCCATTTTGTATAATATATCCTTTTAGCTTATTTTATACCTAATAAAACAGTGGAAACAGTGTCAGACTTTATTTTTTTGGGCTCCAAAATCACTGCAGATGGTGATTGCAGCCATGAAATTAAAAGACGCTTACTCCTTGGAAGGAAAGTTATGACCAACCTTGATAATATATTAAAAAGCAGAGACATTACTTTGCCAACAAAGGTCCGTCTAGTCAAGGCTATGGTTTTTCCCATGGTCATGTATGGATGTGAGAGTTGGACTGTGAAGAAAGCTGATTGCTGAAGAATTGATGCTTTTGAACTGTGGTGCTGGAGAAGACTCTTGAGAGTCCCTTGTACCGCAAGGAGATCCAACCAGTCCATTCTAAAGGAGATCGATCCTGGGTGTTCATTGGAGGGACTGATGCTGAAGCTGAAACTGCAATACTTTGGCCACCTCATGCGACGAGTTGACTCACTGGAAAAGACTCTGATGCTGGGAAAGGTTGGGGGCGGGAGAAGAAGGGGACGACCGAGAATGAGATGGCTGGATGGCATCACCGACTCTGTGGACATGAGTTTGAGTGAACTCCGGGAGTTGGTGATGGACAGGGAGGCCTGGCGTGCTGTGATTCATGGGGTCGTGGAGAGTCGGACACGACTGAGCGACTGAACTGAACTGAATTTTTTCCTCTTAACCCCCATTTTGACTCACCCTCTTCCCTTGCCCCGACTGGTAATCACTAGCTTGTTCTCTGTATCTGTAATCTGCTTCTTTTTTGTTATATTCATTAGTTTGTTGTAGTTTTTAGATTCCACATGTAAGAGATATCATATAGTATTTGTCTGACTTATTTCACTTACACGAATGCCCTCCAAGTCCCTCCATTATAATACAAATAGGAAAATTTTGTTCTTTTTATAGCTGAGTAGTATTCCATTGTGTATCTATCTATCTATCTCCAACCACTTCTTCTTTATCCAATCATCTGTTGATGGACATTTAGGTTGCGTCCATGTTTTGGCAATTGTAAATAATTCTGCTATGAGCATTAGGGCACATGTATCTTTTCAAATTAGTGTTTTTGTTGTTTTTGGATGTACATACAGGAGTGGAATTGCTGAGTCATAGAGTAGCTCTATTTTCAGTTTTTTTAGGAAACTCCTTATTGTTTTCCATAGTGACTACCAATTTGCATTGCCACCAACAGTGTAGGAGGATTCCCTTTTATCTACATCCTTGCCAACATTTGTTGCGTGTGGTCTTTTTGATGATAGCCCTTCTGACAGGTGTGAGTGATATCTCATTGTGGTTTTGATTTGCATTGCTTTAATGATTAGCAGTGTTGAGCATTTTTACATGTACTTGCTGGCCATCTGCATGTCTTCTTTGGGAAAATGTCTGTTCAGGTCTTCTGCCCATTTGAAAAATTGTATTGTTCATTTTTTTGATATTGAGTTGTATGAGTTATTTATATATGCTGAATATTAATCTCTTACCAATTATATAATTTGCAAATATTTTCTCCCATTCAGTAGATGTGTTTTCATTTTGTCATTGGTTTCCTTTACTGTATTAAGAATAATTATTGGGCCATCTGTCTGTGGCCCCTTTTTCTTCTTTTACAAACTCCCACGTGCTGTGATTCATGGGGTTGCGGAGAGTCAGGCATGACTGAGCGACTGAACTGACCTGAACTGAACTGATTTGTCTTTTAAGACTCAATTTGTCCTCACCTCCAGGTGCTTCTTTTCGGCCCTGGTCTGATTTGCTGCCCCACTCTATCTGTGCCCATGAAATCTATGCCTGGCTCTGTCATAGCCCATACTATATTTTGGTATAATCCTTTGCTTTTTTACCCCTTTCTCCAACCTGTCGGTGAGCTCCTTGCCATGGACTAGGTCTTTGGTGTTTTTGATCCCTACAAACGTTTTCTGATACATGATGTTTGCTCCACATGGATCTTTGCTGAAGAGATGAAGGCATAATCTGAATTCATACCAGAGTCATCTCCAGGGACTGGGCAGACCATCCCACACTGTTCTTCCAGAGGAAGTGCAGGAGAGTGTGGGAGTAGCTGATGAAAAAATGTAAGGATGAAGGACCTTTCCTAGGGAGTGAATCTCAAGCTTTCTCTCCGATTTCAACAGAATGTGCAGATACGGTAGGGCCTTGGTTCTGAGCTAAATATCAACTACAAAGGCTTTGATGCATAAACCCCCTTTTCATCTCCTCACAAATGGGGAAGTGTGGGTCTGGACTCAACGGCCAGACATTGTTGCTAATGAATGAGGGGGTATCATCCTCTCTCTTTCTGATCACAGAAGTTCTCTCTTTTTTTTCCCCCGGAAGTGGCTACTTTCCATCATCGTGAAAGCTCAAAGGACCTCTGTTCCTTCAAGTAGTTGGTTATAATTTAAAGATTTTCCTGGCTTGTGTTTACCTATCTCTTTTAGCATGGCTGGGAGTTTAACTTGAAAGAAGGAAAGGGAAAAAAGGTAGAATTGCTTCAATGGATGACTGACTCTCCTCTGAGAAGTAGTCAGGGTGTGAAACCTGTGTGTTTTTGATTTGTTTTCTTTTAAGATGAGACCATCTCTTGCTTGTGATGATTGCCATTTCTCTAGGCTTACCCTGGAAGATTTGTGAGGTTGTTTTATTCTAGCTAACAGCTCAGTAATTGGAATTGTTCAGGGTGAAATGAACCAATGGCAAAAGGAAGGGATTAGCCACTGAGGGATAACTGGGAATGAAGGAAAAGAAGGGATGGGAAGGTTCTTAAAAATGTCACAGAGGAGGATATTTTTAAAGTGGCCCCACAGCAAAGTTAAAGTAAATTGTAAATCATTTACATTGTAAATCATCTAGCTGCCGGTCACCAGATGCTTGAGCTCTGGGTCTTGTCTTGCATGTAGATACATTGGTAAGTCTTGATGTCTGCTTGTATCTTTCTTACAGTACTCAATAGGCAGTCCCTAATGGTGAATGAATTATGCTGACAAACTTGGGTCTCAGGTTGTTAGTGAGCTTCATAAACTCAGTTTTTTTTCTACCAAAGGGCAAATCCTACTATTTACAATGTGTACAGAGGATCCAGATCTCCTGATATCAAACATTGCTTCCATTGCTTAGCATGTGTGGATTCGAATGCGTCATTTTGTCTATGTCAGTTTCTTCATGGGTAAAATGGGAGTATCTGTTGTGATTCTTGCCTTATGGGATTGTTGTGGGAATGAGAGATCTAGGAGCAGGCTGCCTGGCTGGCTAATGGGGCAGCCACGTCGGGATAGTCACTGGGTCCTTCTCCCTCTATCTGTCGCCTATGCCTCCCTCTTTCTCAATTTGAATGGCCACTGCACACAGGATCTTTGCTTTTATAGGAGTTGTTTTCAGAATGCATCTTTCCCAGGGGACAGGGCCACTGGGAATCTTGCCATAAGTTAAACAATAGAGAGCACCCTGGGTTATTATTCTATTTATCAAAAATAGTTGGCTTGATCCTTGATAAAATCCCCATGAGGATGCTCATGACTTTGAACCTGACCAGGTATAAACTTCAACAGAGCTGGCTCTGGATGTTTCTGCAGCAGCAGTTAATGTAACTGAGGCACGGAATGTGGCAGCTCTCTCACCACACTGGGTGTCCATTTCATCCTCTGCCCCAACTCCTTTCTAAGGAGCTGAATGACTTCATAAAGGGGTATTAACTAATCTCAGGACCAGACCCATCCGAAAGAAAGAAACCTGTCTACCTGGGACTGAGCCCAAAATACAACCACATATTTGAAAGCATTTTTTACTACAGAAAATGAGCACCTTCTGAGCTCAAAGGAAGGTCTAGAATTCATGGGGGGTGGGGACTGTTTCTTCTTTTCTAACCATTTTTCCAATCTCTCATACCTAAGCCCATGTCCTTCCTCCTCTCATCCTCTTTTTTTCTCCAAAGAAGCAGGCTAGCAATGTCTATAGAATTATTGGGCTTTGTTTAAATTCACTTTCAGGAATTATTGACCCTATAGAACTTAATGACACCTCGGAGTTGAGGTTCTTGGTATAAATCCTTCATCCTTCACTGATTAACAGCCAGATGGGATTTGAAGGGGCTCCAATGTCCAAATGTTAAAATCTATACCAGACTTTCAGCTGAAAGAAAGTTACTATTCCTGCATATTAGCTTGATTTTGTAAAAACTAGAACACCACCAACACAATACAATTCAATTGCTGTACCTTTCCTGGGGGAAAAATTTTTTTAAGCCAAGAGACTGATCAACTGGTTGAAAATCAGAAACATGAACAGCTTTCTCTCAAATATACTGTGTTTTTGGCCTGTAAAATCTGATTCTTAATAACATCCAATTAATTGTATACAGACCAGCCAAAAATACTAATAACAGATTTTATTTTAACTTAATCCATGGAAAATAGGTAACAGTGTACTTCTAGTTTCTGCATAAAAAGCCATCCCTCTATTGCTAGATTAAGAAGTGGAATTTTTATTTGCATATTTTAGTGGAGATCCCCTCCATGCTCCTCCAAAGGGAGCTGAGTTTGTTTGCCTTTAGCCAGGTTGTATGAATTCAGTGTCAGGTTCCTCTAGAATTAGAAGATATTTAGAGATACAGTGGAGCAGTCCTACTGTGTGAGCCCATTGCTCTTTAGAACAAGCCCAGATGTGCTGCCGGGCCATGTATTACCCACGCAGCCTGGGCTGGTACCGTTATTACCCAGTCAGGGTGTCTGCCCATTTCTAATCCTTCAATGGAGAGAGACAATTCCACTGTCCCACATAATATGTACCAGCTGAATGGATCCCAATTTATCAGGAAAACTATAAATTGCAGAACACCAGGCTGAAACTAAAGTAATAAACCCTGTGATCTCTGTACCATACATTTTAGGCCATTATTTAAGGTCTCCAAGGAGATCGGTGCCGTAAAAACCATTTCTCAGGAATTCTGCCAGCTATAGGAGCGCACTGCAACTGTTCGTGCTAATATATTACAACTTGTTTACTGCGCTCCTCAGCAGCCGCAGCACCAGCGGTGTCACCAAGGGAGGGGGAATGATGCACATACCCTCTGGATAGGCAGCCAGATTTTTGTTTCCTATGTATACATAAAAAAGGATGCTTTTCTTTTTCCCATCCTCTTACGACTCTGCATCTCTATCCCAAGAAATAGCTTGAAAGCTCAAAGGAGATTGAGGAGGGCCTCTATTAATCTTCATAACCCCTTAGAAACTCACCGCTTTCAGCGGAAAAGCTTGTGCAAAATCTGGGGTACACATGAACTTGAGAGCCCACATAGATTGAGATGCTAATTTCACAGAGCATCCATATGGCCTTGGACAATTATTTAACTTCTTTGGGGCTTCATTTTCTCATCTGTTTTTGTCTATTTTTTTTGTTTTTGAAAAGTGAAAGTCGCTCAGTCGTGTCCTACTCTTTGCGACCCCGTGGACCCCAGTCCGTGGAATTCTCCAGGCCAGAATGCTGGAGTGGGTAGTCTTTTCCTTCTCCAGGGGATCTTCCCAACCCAGGGATCGAACCCAGGTGTCTCACATTTAAGGAACAGCAATGCCTACAAGACCTTTTAGAACTAACACCCAAAAGAGATGTTCTTTTCATTATATGGGACTGGAATGCAAAAGTAGGAAGTCAAGCAACACCTGGAGTAACAGGAAAATTTGGCCTTGGAGCACGGAATGAAGCAGGGCAAAGGCTAATAGAGTTTTGTCAAGAGAACACACTGGTCATAGCAAACACCCTCTTCCAACAACACAAGAGAAGACTACACATGGATATCACCAGATGGTCAACACCAAAATCAGATTGATTATATTCTTTGCAGCTAAAGATGGAGAAGCTCTATACAGTCAGCAAAAACAAGACCAGGAGCTGACTGTGGCTCAGATCATGAACTCCTTATTGCCAAATTCAGACTTAAATTGAAGAAAGTAGGGAAAACCACTAAACCATTCAGATATGATCTAAATCAAATCCCTTATGATTATACAGTGGAAGTGAGAAATAGATTTAAGGGACTAGATCTGATAGATAGAGTGCCTGATGAACTCTGGACGGAGGTTCATGTCATTGTACAGGAGACAGGGACCAAGACCATCCCCATGGAAAAGAAATGGAAAAAAGCAAAATGGCTGTCTGAGGAGGCCTTACAAATAGCTGTGAAAAGAAGAGAAGTGAAAAGCAAAGGAGAAAAGGAAAGATATAAGCATCTGAATGCAGAGTTCCAAAGAACAGCAAGGAGAGGTAAGAAAGCCTTCCTCAGCGATCAATGCAAATAAATAGAGGAAAACAACAGAGTAGGAAAAACAAGAGATCTCTTCAAGAAAATTAGAGATTCCAAGGGAACATTTCATGCAAAGATGGGCTCGATAAAGGACAGGAATGGTATGGACCTAACAGAAGCAGAAGATATTAAGAAGAGGTGGCAAGAATACACAGAAGAACTGTACAAAAAAGATCTTCACGACCAAGATAGTCATGATAACGTGATCACTGACCTAGAGCCAGACATCTTGGAATGTGAAGTCAAATGGGCCTTAGAAAGCATCACTACGGACAAAGCTGGTGGAGGTGATGGAATTCCAGTTGAGCTATTTAAAATCTTGAAAGATGATGCTGTGAAAGTGCTGCACTCAATATGCCAGCAAATTTGGAAAACTCAGCAGTGGCCACAGGACTGGAAAAGGTCAGTCTTTATTCCAATCCCAAAGAAAGGCAATGCCAAAGAATGCTCAAACTACCGCACAATTGCACTCATCTCACACGCTAGTAAAGTCATGCTCAAAAGTCTCCAAGCCAGGCTTCAGCAATATGTGAACTGTGAACTCCCAGATATTCAAGCAGGTTTTAGAAAAGGCAGAGGCACCAGAGATCAAATTGCCAACATCCGCTGGATCATGGAGAAAGCAAGAGAGTTCCAGAAAAACATCTATTTCTGCTTCATTGACTATGCCAAAGCCTTTGACTGTGTGGATCACAATAAACTGTGGAACATTCTGAAAGAGATGGGAATCCCAGACCACCTGACCTGCCTCTTGAGAAACCTGTACGCAGGTCAGGAAGCAACAGTCAGAACTGGACATGGAACCACAGACTTGTTCCAAATAGGAAAAGGAGTATGTCAAGGCTGTATATTGTCACCTTGCTTATTTAACTTATATGCAGAGTACATCATGAGGAACGCTGGGCTGGAAGGAGCACAAGCTGGAATCAAGATTGCCGGGAGAAATATCAATAACCTCAGATATGCAGATGACACCACCCTTATGGCAGAAAGTGAAGAGGAACTCAAAAGCCTCTTGAGGAAAGTGAAAGAGGAGAGTGAAAAGGTTGGCTTGAAGCTCAACATTCAGAAAACAAAGATCATGGCATCTGGTCCCATCACTTCATGGGAAATAGATGGAAAAACAGTGGAAACAGTGTCAGACTTTATTTTGGGGGGCTCCAAAATCACTGCAGATGCTGATTGCAGCCATGAAATTAAAAGACGCTTACTCCTTGGAAGGAAAGTTATGACCAACCTTGATAGTATATTAAAAAGCAGAGACATTACTTTGCCAACCAAGGTCCGTCTAGTCAAGGCTATGGTTTTTCCAGTGGTCATGTATGGATGTGAGAGTTGGACTGTGAAGAAAGCTGATCGCCGAAGAATTGATGCTTTTGAACTGTGGTGTTGGAGAAGACTCTTGAGAGTCCCTTGTACCGCAAGGAGATCCAACCAGTCCATTCTAAAGGAGATCAATCCTGGATGTTCATTGGAAGGACTGATGCTAAAGCTGAAACTCCAATACTTTGGGCACCTCATGCGACGAGTTGACTCACTGCAAAAGACTCTAATGCTGGGAAAGGTTGGGGGCGGGAGGAGAAGGGGATGACAGAGGATGAGATGGCTGGATGGCATCACCGACTCTGTGGACATGAGTTTGAGTGAACTCCGGGAGTTGGTGATGGACAGGGAGGCCTGGCGTGCTGTGATTCATGGGGTCGCGGAGAGTCGGACACGACTGAGCGACTGAACTGAACTGAACTGAATGCCTCCTTGAGGATTAGATAACAGATACAAAGAGCAGGAATTTAAAAAATGTTAGTTTTAAAGGTTTCCTAATTAATTGCTGCTGCTGCTGCTAAGTCACTTCAGTCATGTCCGACTCTGTGTGACCCCATAGACAGAAGCCCACCAGGCTCCCCCGCCCCTGGGATTCTCCAGGCAAGAACACCTGAGTGGGTTGCCACTTCCTTCTCCAATGTGTGAAAGTGAAAAGTGAAAGTGAAGTCACTCAGTCGTGTCTGACCCCTAACGACCCCACAGACTGCAGCCTACCAGGCTGCTCCATCCATGGGATTCTCCAGGCAAGAGTACTGGAGTGGCTTGCCATTGCCTTCTCTGATTAATTGGTTCACTGACAGAATAAAGATACCAATTTGCTACTTTTATAAAAGAGTTGAATATATTGGTAACAATATCTTAGTACATTAACTGCAGCTATTCACCTAGTAAAGAAATCTTCAATGCAGTTTCCAGGCTGTTGATAGAAAAAATAAAACCAACCCTGTATTAGTTTTCTAGGGCTGCTGTGATGAAGTACCATAGACTGGGTAGCTTAAACAACAGAACTTAATTTTCTCACAGTTTTGGAGACTAGAAATTCAACATTGAAGTGTTGGCAGGCTTGGTTTTCTTCTAAGATTCCCCTCCTTGGTTTGTAGGTGACCATCTTCTGCCTGTGTCTTCATGTGGTCTTCCCTCTGGGCATGTCTGTGTCCTAATTTTCTCTTCTTTCAAGGACACTAGTCATATCGGATGAAAGTCCACCCTAATGACCTCACTTTAACTTAATTATCTCTTTTAAGACCCTATTTCTAAATAAAGTCACATTCTGAGGTACTGAGTTTAGGAACTCAACATATGAATTTCAGAGGCATGAAATTCAGTCTATAACACTCTCCTACATTGCCAAGCCTGTTTTAGCAATGGGATGGGGTTAGAGAGGGCCTGATTCCACTTGAGGAGGTTTTATGTGGGTCTAGGTGCCATTATGTGCTCATTTTAATCTTTTAAAATGTGAAATGAGTTTGGAAACTCACCCATTATATTGCTTAACACATGAAACAAATCTAGCGGGTGTAGAAGTTTCAATAAAAATAATATTATCTTATGACATCCTCTGCCTAATTGACTTCCTAGTGAAGAACTTAAGAAAAAGTATCAAGCCTTCCCAGTTATGGATTAGTAATCTGATGATGTGAAATCCTTTAGGTTGCCAAGAAGTCGTTTCCCAGTTAATAGAGCTGGTAGTTATCTAGTGTGCCATCACGGTTGCTTTGGCCCATGATAGATAATGGTTGGATCACCAAGTTGGACAACTGGGCTGTGAAGAGGCTCTGAACATCAGCATAGGGACTGGCTTCTCTGCTCTGGGGGCTAAGTGAGGCTGGAGAACCCAGTGGCCTCCTATCTCTGTGCGGTGAGTGGAACAAAGCCAAGGCAGGGAGGAGCCCAGCAGCAGGGCCATGGGGACTGGTTCTGGAAGGTGTGTTAGTTTCCTGTAGCTGTTGTGACAAATGTCCACAAGTTTAGTGACTTCAAACAACACACATTTATTATCTTCCACTTCTGGAAGTCAGAAACCACAACTCCATTTCATAGGGCTGAAGCTGGGCTGTTAGTTGGTAGGCTGGTGCCTCTGGAAGCTCCAGAGGAGAGTCTGTTTCCTTGCCTTGTCCAGTTTCTGTAGGCCACCTATATTCCTTAACTCATGGCCTCTTCCTCCATCTTCAAAGCCTGCAGTGTAGCGTAGCGTTTTCAGATCTCATTTTGATTCTCTGACCTTGTCTCCATTATCATATTTTCTCTCTCACCCTGACTCTCTCTTTCAGTTATAAGGACCTTTGTGATCACACTGGGTCCACCTGGATAATCTAGTATAATATCATCTCAAGATCCTTAACTTAATCTGCACAATCCCTTTTGCCAGAAGAGGTGACATATTCACAGGTCCTGGTGTTTGGGATATGGACATATTACAAGCGGCCATTATTCTGCCTGTCACAGGGAAGAACCCTGGCAAATGGACTCCAGGACCAGGAGGCAGGAGGTTGTGAGCAGCTCCAAATTGCAAACCGAAGAATTTAAGTGGGTTGTGAGTGGGGAGATGGATGAGCATATGTGTGTGTCAGTGGGGGGTGGGAGGAAGTATATGTGGGTGTATTGTAGAAAGGTAGGGTTCAGTAAGCCCATGAAGTATCGTTCCTTCCTGTGAAAGTGTCCCTCTCTTTATACCATCATGTCTACTAGGTTAAGAACCTGCTTTAGGCCTCAAACGAAAGAGCAGCCAAATCCACAGATCTCAGTGCTCCCTAGAGCCATCCTCTCTGCTTATTGTCACAAGTTCTATTTCTTTCTTTCTTCTTTTTCTGCTACCACCTGTTGAGTACTCACCATGAGTAGATAGAGTGCTGCCTGCTTTATCTCTTATTTCTCTTGTAATCCTTGCTATATTTGTTAGCGTGAGGCTAACAAATCACAGAATGGCAGCGGTCTGACTCCAAAGAAGCTATTTCTTGTCCACAGGGCCCTCTGATGCTGGCTGGAGATCTGGTCCCAGGGCAGCTCTCTGCATGATGCTTTACTATGCAGGCCCTGTCCATGGTGTTGCTCCGCGTCCTCCAGGACCTGGGACCCTCTGCATCCAGCACCTAGCTGGGGAAATGTAAGTAGAGGGGGTTGACCTGCTCCTTAAGAAGTCCTGGCCAGTAGAGGCATGTGTCTTTTCTGCTCATGTTCTTTTGTCCAGTACATAAAATACTCAGCCACAAGGGGGCTAGGATGCGCAGCTGTCTGGCTGGGTGGTTTCCTCCTAGTAGTGACTCTGTGCAAGTTTTGGAGAGTTTTTGCTGGACAGCAGCTATCACATCCATCCTTTGAATAAACCTATTTGGTAAGATTATTTATCGATGAACAAATCAAGACCTCACGTTATTTGTAATAACGTGACCTGGTTAAGTGAGTGGCATAATCAGGGTTCCTGCACAGGCTTGTCAGAATTCTCTCTGATTGCAAATCCCGTCTTTGTAACCAGTGCCTCATGCCAGCACTTGTTCTTCTGCGATGTTTATCAACCTATTTTTTCATCTGACAGTCCTTGGAGGGGTAGCATTCCTCCGAAACTGTGGGGCCTTAAGTCTGCACACCCTTTTCTGAGAGGCAGTTTGGAATTAGCCCCTTGTTCTCCTTTCCTGCCTTCTGTCTTTTTCCTGTCAAACTTCCAGGCCCCTTTTGCTGTCCCCAAACTCCACGATTCAGGTATTTTCTGATCTCCTATTTCCCTTAGTCAACAACATGGATCCACCATGGTTCATTTCTCAAACCAGTTCCAGAGATGGTGCCAGACATCTTGCGCCTAACATTGCTATCTTTAATTCCTCCCTCTCCCTCATCCATCCATTTATCCACCTCTGACATTTATCCTATGCTTACTCCATGCCAGGCACTGTGTGATCTACATGGTGGAATATGACCCAAAATTTGGGCTTGAAGTGCTGATGATGCCTATTTCAGAACCCTGTAATGCCAGCATTCATCCCCCTCCCTGTTTCCACTATCAGATGTTCCAGTGCATGCCCTATTCCCTCTTTCTTAGAGCATTCAGTAATTTCCTCACTAGCCTCCTACCTTATTTATCTTTTAGTTCAGTTGTTTCCATACATTGTTGTCAGGTTAATCTTTAGAAAGCACAGTCTTGATTATATTGATTTCCAGCTCTAAAATTCCTGTAGCTCCCAATTGGACTATAGCCCGCCAGGCTCCTCTGTCAATGGGATTCTCCAGGCAAGAATGCTGGCGTGAGCTGCCATTCCTTTCTCTAGGAGATCTTCCCAGACCCAGGGATTGAACCTAGGTCTTCTGCATTGCAGGCAGATTCTTTAACATCTGAGTCACTAGAGAAGCCCTATTGACTATAAAATAAGGTCTAAATGTTCTAGTCTGGCATACAAACTTTTCCATGATCTGGCCTCTCTTGATCTTTCTAATTTTATATTCCCTTTCCCCTCTTTCATGCATCACCCACCCAAACTGATATTCTTAAGATTCTCTCCACATTCTCCTTCTTTACCCATCACTTGAGTACATATCTCACACATATCCCATCTATCCCGACATTTAAATTCTTTGGTCCTGCAGTCTGTCATACGAGAGAGTCTATTTGTGCTCTATAAATAAGTGTTGAATGAATGACTAGGTCCTAGCCTGGTCTTTAACACATCTAAATCCCAAACATAACACTATGTATTTTGCCTTGGCAATAAATTCATTGTAATTTATATTATATTTGCTTATGTATATATCTCATTATTCCTACTAGATGGTTCTCAGAGCTATACATGATTTAGCTTTAGTTACCATGCACCAAATCATCTTCCACCTGAGTACCAATGCCCCACACATAGTTCAGTTCAGTTCAGTTCAGTCGCTCAGTCATGTCTGACTCTCCGCGACCCCATGAATCACAGCATGCCAGGCCTCCCTGTCCATCACCAACTCCCGGAGTTCACTCAAACTCATGTCCACAGAGTCGGTGATGCCATCCAGCCATCTCATTCTCGGTCGTCCCCTTCTTCTCCCACCCCCAACCTTTCCCAGCATCAGAGTCTTTTCCAGTGAGTCAACTCGTCGCATGAGGTGGCCAAAGTATTGCAGCTTCAGCTTTAGCATCAGTCCCTCCAATGAACATCCAGGATTGATCTCCTCTAGAATGGACTGGTTGGATCTCCTTGCAGTATAAGGGACTCTCAAGAGTCTTCTCCCACATAGTAGGTCCTCAAAAAAAAATCTGTGCATGTCTGTGTGTGCACTGAATGGTTAGACCTTGCCAGAATGTTTTGAGGGTTATAGAGTCTATTTAAGGCACACAACAGGCTTTCCTTTGGGAACATATTATGCTAAAGTAATGGCTGATAAGTATGCAAAGCCATTTCTGTAGGGGCATTTAATAAAGAATTAAAGGAATAAGCATGTAATATTAGCTTCCTGGATGAAGTGGGAGAGGTGTTTGGTGCCACGCCTCCTCTAATTATTCTTCAGGGGACCCCCAGCACAGAAGCAGCCTGTATGGCCACACTAGAAACAATTTTTGCATGCTGGAATTAACACTGTAAAATGAGGTGTCCCAACTACTGGTGAAGCCTGGGTTCTGGAGTGGGAGTGACTGGGTAATCTATCATTTAGCGTAGAGCTGGGCAGAATATTGGTTGAATGAGTCAGTAAAAGTATCAGAGCTGAGGTGTGAATGAAAACTCAAGCGTGGGGATCTTTGCAATAGTCACCTGTCTGGGTGCTTCTCGCCGAGGTGCAGACAGACTTAGGATGCTGAAGGATTAGGAAACTTCACTGCTGCTGTGTTTAGTGAGCAGGTCGCTCTCTAACTGTGCCCTTTTGATAACCACAGGCTCTCCTATCCTCTTCATTTGGTGCCAGGCCTAGGGAGTGCAGACAGGCTGGGAGTTGTGTCTTTATTACAGACATTAGCCACCAAGGGAGCCTGCTCAGAGTTTCACATGATTTTCTGCTGAGCAGGAGGCCAGCAAAGTCACCAGGCACCACATGATTTAATTAGAGACAAGATTTCAAGCTTTGTTTGTGTTCCCAGGATTTGGTGTGATAGTACAGTGGGGACCCTGGTATCTCGGCATCCTCTGTTTAGGTAATTGGTACAGCAGGGAGGGCTTCATTGGGCCAACAGTCAGTTTTCTCCACTGAAGGTTCACAGTACCCGAAACACATTTCACCAACTTTAAATGAGTCACTAGATACAATCCAGCCAAGGAAGGCACATGTCTTAGAAACTCTTTTGCTTAAATTCTTCTCTGAGACTTTGGAAAGGCAGGGTTTGAAACCCAACACATGCAATCCTTATATTAGTGATGGAAAGCTAGCTCTTTTCTGTCACTCTTCTCTACAGTTTATCTCCCTTGTACATTTCAGAATGTTGTCAATCCAAACAAAACATATGACACAAGAATCCATTGCATCACTAATCCCCTTCCCATCCTGCCCCATCTCTATATTCTGATATGACCTATTCTTACTGCTGCTAGTGCTTTCTCCTTGCCCTGGGCCATCCTGTATCCAGATGATTCAGTGTTGCTCCAAATGAACATGGCAGTTCTTGGCCTATGGGCTGTCATTGATCCCTTCTTCCCTCATGGTAGATAGCACTAATTAACTTATCACAACACACTTTCTTAAAGAGCTGGGTCTTGTGTATGGAGTTTTACTTAGGAGAGCCGCAGGCAGGTACCACTGATCAGTGGAAGTTAGTACGTAAGATAAAACCTATTTTCCCAATTAAGCAGTTTCTATGGACTTCTAGAAATGAAAAATGAGGATTTAGCTTACTGACAATGTCCCTTTTCCTATCCTTTCTCCTCCAGGATTTCTTATTTTTTCTACTGATCATCTTTGTAAGTTTCAGTAAAATAGTTAATTTTCTCTTTTTTGTTCAGTTAAGTTTTAGCAGTATTTCTTGATTTCCTATGTCATATAGACATCTCTCCAAAGAAGATGTACAGATGGCCAAGAGGCACATGAAAAGATGTTAAACATCATAGTAGGGAAATGAAAATCAACACTATAGTGAGGTATCACCTCACACTGGTCAGAATGGTCATGTACCCCAATGTAGCACTATTTACAAAAAGATATGGAAGCAACTTAAATATCCAATGATGGATGAATGGATAAAGAAAATGTAGTGTATATTTATACAATGGAATATTACTTAGCCATAAAAAGAAATGAAATTGAATCATTTGTAGAGATGTAGATGGACTTAGAGTCTGTCATACAGAATGAAGTAAGTCAGAAAGAGAAAAACAAATATCATATACTAACACATATATGTGGAGAAGGCCATGGCACCCTACTCCAGTACCCTTGCCTGGAAAATCCCATGGACAGAGGAGCCTGGTAGACTGTAGTCCATGGGGTTGCTAAGAGTCGGACATGACTGCGCGACTTCACTTTCACTTTTCACTTTCATGCATTCGAGAAGGACATGGCAACCCACTCCAGTATTCTTGCCTGGAGAATCCCAGTGACAGAGGAGCCTGGTGGGCTGCCGTCTATGGGGTCGCCAGAGTCGGACACAACTGAAGTGACTTAGCAGCAGCAGCAGCAACACATATATGTGGAATCTAGAAAAATGGCACAGATGAACCTATTTCCAGGGCAGGAATAGATATGCAGATGTAGAGAATGGACACATAGACCCTGGGGGTGAAGGGGAGGGTGGGGCGGATTGGGAGATTATGATTGACATACACACTAGCGTATGTAAACTAGACAACTAGTGGGAACCTGCTACAAAGCACAGGGAGCTCAGCTCAGTGCTATGTGATGAACCCATATGTAGGATGGGGGAGGTGGGAGGAAGACCTAAGAGGGAGGGGTTATGTGTATACATATAGCTGATTCACTTAATTGTACAGTAGAAACCAACACAGCATTGTAAAGTAATTATACCCCAATTTTTTAAAAAAGAGGGTAATAGGTTTCTTGAGGTTTTCTTCATCTTCCTCTCCCATCATGCTTTCCCGCGAATTTTATCTTGTCATATGCTTAACATTTACATCCCTTTCTTTATATAGTATGTCCTGATCACTCTGAATGAGACAGTCCACCCCCACCAATCTATCCTTGTTAACCTGCTTTGCTTTTCTTTAGAGCATTTTTCACCTTTAAAAATAGGTGAAATTTTTAAAATTATCTCTCCCCAACTAGAGTTTAAATTTCATGAAAGGAGGGAACTTGTTTGTTTTGTTTAGTGCTGTAATCCTAGCATCAAGAATTCTGTTGGCATAGTAAGTGAGGTGCTTAATAAGTACTTATTTAAGGAATAAGTGACTTCTAATCATGCTCCATACCCCAGTTAACTCCTGTTGGCAGAAACAGCCCTTTGTGCCTGAGGAAGGCATCTGACCACCACCACCCCTCCGCCACTCCACCTCCCAACAATATGAAAGGACTACCTCACTTTCTGGTCCTCTAGGGCATTGAAAACTTCCACTGAAGGCATTCTTCAAACAGGATCCCATTAAAGAAATTTACTTATCATCTAGTTTTAACTTTTTAGGCATATTGACTCCCTGAGGAAATGGAACCCAGAACAGGCACAGTGTGATGAGAAGGAGGAAGAAAAAGGGAAAAATTTTAGAACTTGAGTTTGTTTAAGGAGGTCAAACTTGGGGCAATTTGGGATTATGAACTCAGAATATAAACTGAGAGTTAGAAAAGGAAAGGGAACTTTACTTATTTAAGATATTTCTTCTTAGAGTGACTAACAGCTATGTGTAGAGCAGCAGTGTTCTGACAATACTGACCTTTTGAATCAAACAGATCTGAGTTTCAGTTATTTTCTGCTGTTGGTTGTGTGACTGAACTGATTCATAAATATGAAACCATGTTTAATAACATCTACATCAGTTCAGTTCAGTTCAGTCGCTCAGTCGTGTCCGACTCTTTGCGACCCCATGAATCACAGCACGCCAGGCCTCCCTGTCCATCACCAACTCCCGGAGTTCACTCAAACTCATGTCCATCGAGTTGGTGATGCCATCCAGCCATCTCATCCTCTGTCATCCCCTTCTCCTCCCGCCCCCAACCTTTCCCAGCATTAGAGTCTTTTCCAGTGAGTCAACTCTTCGCATGAGGTGGCCAAAGTATTGGAGCTTCAGCTTTAGCATCAGTCCTTTAAATGAACACCCAGGATTGATCTCCTTTAGAATGGGCTGGTTGGATCTCCTTGCAGTCCAAGGGACTCGCAAGAGTCTTCTCCAACACCACAGTTCAAAAGCATCAATTCTTCGGCGATCAGCTTTCTTCACAGTCCAACTCTCACATCCACATGATCACGGGAAAAACCATAGCCTTGACTAGACGGACCTTGGTTGGCAAAGTAATGTCTCATACTCCTGCTCAAATGCTCAAGCATAAAATGAAAAATCTCTCGATGCCCTGGGGGAAGACAAGAAAATAAGGGCTGTATCGCCCAGTTGTAAATGATGAATGTGTGTTAATCACTCAGTCATGTCTGACACTCTGCAACCCTATGGACTGTAGCCCTCCAGGCTCCTCTGTCCATGGAATTCTCCAGGCAAGAATACTGGAGTGGGATGCCATTCTATTCTCCAGAGGATCTTCCCAACCCAGGGATGGAAACCAGGTCTCTTGCATTGCAGGCAGATTCTTCACTGTCTGAGCCACCAGGGAATCTCTTAAAAATAAATAATGAGAGGGGCTATATTTTAAGTGATGAAAGTACTTCTTTATCTCACTTGACAAGCAGTGTGGTGCTAGGTCATTTTCAGGTTAGTTCAGTGGCTCTGTGGTGTTAATGAGTAAAGTCAGAGTCTGTTTTGGCTGTTTCCTCAAGACCTAATATGACTGCAACAGCTTGAAGTAAGGTTAGAGAACAGGAAAGGGTGCCAGAAAGGTTAGAGAACAGGAAAGGGTTTTCTCCTTAGGTTCTTTATTTTATCAGGGAAAACACTCCCTCCCATAAGTTCCCAGCAGCTGTCATTTATGCTTAGCCCCAAGGCATGATGGGAAATGGTGATGGTGGTTTAGTTGCTAAGGCATGTCTGACTTTTGCAACCCCATGGACTGTAACCTGCTAGGCTCCTCTGTCCATGGGATTCTCCAGGCAAGAATACTGGAGTGGATTGCCATTTTCTTCTCCAGGGGATCTTCCCAACCCAGGGACTGAACCCAGGTCTTCTGCATTGCAGGCAGATTCTTTACTGACTGAGTTACAGGGAAGCTTGATGGGAAATGAGTATGTGGCATTTTGAGCCTCCATCATGGAAGCAGGCTCCACCCAGAGGATGCAGGGGGTAGCTCCAGTTATTGAATAGACCACTGAACAACATAGCACAGGGATCAAGTGACTAAGGGAATGTGTTTGTAGCAGATATTTTCATTTGTCTTCAGTACATGGTGCTACTCAGGCAATAGTAAACAACTACAGAGTATCTTTATGAAAATTCAGAGAGTAAACTCTTAATGCAGATTACTGAATATGAGGTACCATTTTCTACTGTGTACTAGATACTTTCAGTTCAGTTCAGTTCATTTCAGTTCAGTCGCTCAGTCGTGTCCAACTCTCCGCGACCCCATGAATCACAGCACGCCAGGCCTCCCTGTCCATCACCAACTCCCGGAGTACACTCAAACTCATGTCCACAGAGTCTCTGATGCCATCCAGCCATGTCATTCTCCGTCGTCCCCTTCTCCTCCCGCCCCCAACCTTTCCCAGCATCAGAGTCTTTTCCAGTGAGTCAACTCGTCGCATGAGGTGGCCAAAGAATTGCAGTTTCAGCTTTAGCATCAGTCCCTCCAATGAACATCCAGGATTGATCTCCTTTAGAATGGACTGGTTGGATCTCCTTGCAGTATAAGGTTTACCATCAGCTTATTTACATTTTCCAACAATAGCTCATAAAGTAAGTAGTATTATCCCTCTGTTACAGAGATCTAACAATGTATATATAGCAAGTTTTCTAAAGCCCCCTAGCTAGTAAGTAGCTATGACTGGAAGCTACATTTTTCTGAGGCCTGTGTGTGTTATACTTCTTAGCCTCCATCACATTCTTCCCTAAATGCTTACCTGCCCCATCCAAGAGAGATGGTTTTCCTCTCAAATGCAAGAAGGTGACCAGATGACTGCCTCCGAGGCCTTAATACAGTCATCTAAGAAGTGAGCATTCTTCGATGGTTTGAAATCTTTTGGTTATTTCTATTTTTTTCCTACTGTCCTAAAACCATTTTTTTTTTTTTTTTGAAGTACACTTAGGTATGACTCAGTGATTCTGAATACTTTTTCTTCCATTTTTAATTTTTCTCTCTGAGTGTTCCGTTCCTGTTTGCAGCTTTTGTGGCTGGATAAAGCCTAGGCAAGTCTTTGGACGTCAATCATTTTGAAGGGTGACTTTCTTGCATGACTTGGTAAGATCTGAAAGGAGGATAACAGGATGGGGAGGCTGTGGTGAGGCGTCCCCAGACAGCTGGCAGTCTTGAGCATCCAAATGTAATTGCTCTATTTATTCACCCCAGCCTTCCTGCTGTGTTCATCAGACTGCCCAGTGAACAGAGGGTAATCAGGGCTGAGATGGCCTCAGAAAGTCAGGCACGTACAACCAATGTTAAAAATACGTAAAAGAAAAATTTCTTGGATGTAATTTGCTCTCATAGAACTCAATTTCTGGATCAGAACAAGAGGAAACAGTGCAAAACTGGGGCACTAAAATTCATCTTTGCTGAAGAAAATGCAGGGAGAGCTGTGAACATTTAATAACTTTGGTATCTAACAGCCCATAGTAAGTGCTTGCTTAATGCATAGACAAGACAGGGAGGTTCAGAAAGCAGGCGACTCAAGGCATTTCCAATTTATTTAAGGAACTCTTTGATCTGTTTTGAAATTTAGGATTCTGCTTTTGACTTTGCTAGATAAAGTTGGAGTAGAAATGAATTATTCATATGAAATATTGCCTCAATAACACTGCATCAAATAAACATAATGAAAAGCTGCCCATGTTATATAAGGGAAGCTAAGTCACAACTCTTTTGAATTGCAAAGCTAAGCACTCGGGGCTAGACTCTTCCCCAACATTACTCTACAGTAAGAATCTGCTTAGGAGGATGTAACACTCAGATCCTTTTTATTTCCGGTCAGACATGCATTTGTGATTTATGGGTTTAAACTACAGTTGTCACCACGGTGATATTAAATCTCACAGTTCTCATCCTGAATCCATCCAAGTCATTGGAGGCCTGAGAGCAATTTCTGGGACAATGTATCCTATACCACTTCAGCACTTTAAGTTTACCACAGAAATATGGTAAAAACCAGTATAATCCGTGCCCCCCCACATCAATGCAGTTCAGTCACTCAGTTGTGTACAAATCTTTGCAACCCCATGGACTGAAGCACACCAGGCTTCCTTGTCCATCACCAACTCCCAGAGCTTATTCAAACTCATGTCCATTGAGTTGGTGCTGCCATCCAACCATCTAATCCTCTGTCGTTCCCTGCTCCTCCCACCTTCAATCTTTCCTAGCATCGGAGTCTTTTCCAATGAATCAGTTCTTCACATCAGGTGGCCAAAGGATTGGAGTTGCAGCTTCAGCATCAGTCCTTCCAATGAATATTCAGGACTGACTTCCTTTAGGATCAACTAGCTGGATCTCCTTGCAGTACCCCCACTATGGAAGGACGATATTTTCAGCAATTACTGAAAGCATACCTACATCCATGCCTTGAAGGGAAAATTTTAAGGCAAATAGAACCATCAATTATTGGTAATGTTTCTTTTCTGACAATTCTTTGGATAATAGATTAAAAGAGAGAGAAGAATAAACCAAACCTAAACAGTGCACGTCTGGGGAATTGAGCTGTGCTGAAATTCAATAGATAACACTTGCATTCTTGCTGACAATCCAGCTTTAAAGAACGGTAGTTCAATAAAGGTACAGAAAGGTGCCCAAGTCAGCCTTGGGCAAAACAGTGAGGAAGGCAGAGTTTGTCTTCAGAGCTACCCTTGTACCCTGGCCCTCCTTTCTCCATTCTTCCTTCAAAAATATTTATAGTCACGTGCAGTGTACTAGGCACTATGGTAAGGCCTGCAATTCAAGTGCAGACAAGATGGCACAGGCTTTGCCTGCTGAGAGCTGATGTTTTAGAGGGAAGAAAGGAACCTAAGTAATGAACAAACATGTACAATGAGTACAAGGCCAGGGGAATTGCAGGGTGCCTTGGGAGTGCATGGCTGGGTGACCTGTATATGAGAGGATGTGCCTTGAGGAAGGGTAATGTAAGATTGGAAGCTTACATTAGCTGGGGGAAAGGGTTGTTGATGAAGATTTGGGAGAGAGTGTTTCATGCACAGGAAACAGCATGGGCAAAGGCTTGGGGCTGAGAGAGAATAGAGCATGTTGTAGAAGTTGAAGAGTTTTCTGTTCCTGGGGATAATATTTTCAAGGGGGAGATTGGAGAGAGATGAAAAGGAGGCTTCCTCTGTGGCTCAGTGGTAAAGCATCTGCCTCCCAATGCAGGAGATGCAGGAGACGTGGGTTCAATCCCTGGGTGGGAAAGATCCCCTGAAGGAGGAAATGGTAACCCATTCCAGTATTCTTGCCTGGAGAATCCCACAGACAGAGGAGCCTGGTGACCTACAGTCCCTGGAGTCAGAAAGAGTCAGACGTGACTGAACATGCACTCAGGGCCTTATCAGATTATAAAGAGTTTATATTCGAGGAGACAAAGGGTTTGAACTTCGTGCTCGGAGTAATTGGGAGTTACCGAGGGTTTTCAGCAGGGATGTGGCATGGTGAAATTAGTATTTTGAAAAGATCACAGGTGATGGTCTAAGCAGTAATTGGAAGGGATGGAGGCAGAAAGATGATGGGAAGCCACTGCAGTCACCTGAGATGGGAGGAAGAGGGATCAAAGAGGTATTTTCAGTAGTACTTGGTGACTGATTGGCTGAAGGGTGACTGCGATACCCTCAGGAAAACTCTCTTAGAGAATGGAGGATAAGTTCATTGAGAGAACTGAGCATATTTAGTCAGAAGAGGTAAAGAGGATACATGAGAGACATTTTCAAATAGTACAGCATTGCTTAAATAATGTTTTGATTATATTAATTGTCTCTGAGTGACCAGCTAAGAGTACATCTATTAAAATTTTAGATGGCCACAGAAAATGAGCGTAGGTGTTCTCTGAATTCATGCATTGTGAAACTAGGGAGTGTGTCCCAGTCCAAAAGTTCTCCCTCACAAACCCAGGGACAGGAAGAGAGGTGTGTGTGTGTTAGTTGCTCAGTCGTGTCTGACTCTTTGCAATCCCAAGGACTGCATCCCGCCAGGCTTCTCTGTCCATGCAGTTCGCCAGGCAAGATTGGGCTTCCTTGATAGCTCAGTTGGTAAAGAATCCACCTGCAATGCAGGAGACCGTGGTTCGATTCCTGGTTCGAGAAGATCCACTGGAGAAGGGATAGACTACCCACTCCAGTATTCTTGGGCTTCCCTTGTGGCTCAGCTGGTAAAGAATCTGCCTGCAATGCAAGAGACCTGGGTTTGATCCCTGGGTTGGGAAGATCCCCTGCAGAAGGGAAAGGCTACCCACTCCAGTATTCTGGCCTGGAGAATTCCATGGACTGTATAGTCTATGGGGTCACAAAGAGTCGGACATGACTGAGCTACTTTCACTTTCAGGCAAGATTACCAGAGAGGATTGCTATTCTTTTCTGCAGAGGATCTTCCCGACCCAGGGGTTGAACCCTGTTCTCCTGCATTGCAGGCAGATTCTTTACCATTTGAGCTACAGGGAAGTCCTAGGAAGACGGGTGTGGGGAGCTGAAACAAAGGGCCACTGAGTTCTAGCTGTCTGCTGCATCTGTTGGGTACACGTGGGGGCAGAGTCAGTGCTTCTTGACCTGAGCTGCACCGTGGAGCTTCAGAGGGGAAGGATGAAGTTATAAAGAGGCAGATACCAGCAAGACATGAGGAGGGACTTTCTGATAATTGTCTGGCAATTGGTTTAGAGAGGCGAATGCCTCTTTCCTGGGTATATTCAGGTGGATCTGGCCATACATCAGTCAGGCAGGGGTTTTTCGTGTTGAGGTCCCCATCACATGATCTCTATTGTCCCTCATGTCCTGTGCTCAGTCATGTCTGACTCTTTGTGGCCCCCTGCACTGTAGCCCACCAGGCTCCTCTGCCCATGGGTGTTCCCAGGCAAGAATACTGGAGTGAGTTACCATTTCCTAGTGGGTCTTCCACACCCAGGGATCAAACATGGCTATCCTGCATTGCAGGAGGATACATTACCACTAGCCCCACCTGGGCAGTCCACTAGTTCCTTATGAACTGTCTGTAAAGAAATGATTCTAAAGAATTACATTCCCTGCCAGCCATAGGCGGAGAAGGCAATGGCAGCCCACTCCAGTACTCTTGCCTGGAAAATCCCATGGACAGAGGAGCCTGGTAGGCTGCAGTCCATGGGGTCGCGAAGAGTCGGACATCACTGAGCGAATTCACTTTCACTTTTCACTTTCATGCCTTGGGGAAGGAAATGGCAACCCACTCTAGTGTTCTTGCCTGGAGAATCCCAGGGACGGCGGAGCCTAGTGGACTGCCATCTATGGGGTCGCACAGTGTCGAACACGACTGAAGCGACTTAGCAGCAGCAACAGCAGCAGCCAGCCATGGGAAGCTGTCCTTCTCACTGGTCGCTGTACCATCACAAATCAGAATGAGGAACACAGGATTATTACTACAGGAGCTTTGAGTCTCTCTGCAGAGGATCGTTGTTCTGCCTTTCCAGATGTTTGCCATCTTGCAGCTGTATTAGTCTATGGTCTCTAGATATTGTCTTCATTTCTCTGAACAAAATGGGAAAGAGAATTTTCATTTTATCGAGTGAAAGCAGCCTCACTGAGTTCTTTTACAGAGATGTTTGTGTTATAATTCAATGCATGATATCAATTTGGGAAAAATAATTAAGAAACATCCAGAGGAAAATATTGTATCAGTTCTGTCTTTAGTTTTACTATGTTGCAATAAAGGCACAGAGAATCAATCTGCTGTTAGGGCTCAAAGTGAGCATGAGTTATATATGCTGTTTACAATTCCTTTTGAAAGCACTTAGGTGTTCTTTATAATATGAACACATGGCTACTGAGAACTCTCCTAAAACTGTCAAATTCATTTTACTTCTGTCCAAGTTTTTACCTGGATTTACTAAGTAAATAGACGCCTATCACCTCTTGCGTCACCTCTCTTCTTCAGGGTTATGCTTTTAAAAGCTTTTTCAACAGGAAATACGTTTCATTAGTGCTTGGAAAATAAATTGGTGAGGTGACAGATTCTGCGGTTTGATGGAAGCTCAATTATAATTGTATAACATAATACAGCAAGTGCAGATGAAATCCTATTAGGGTCTGGAAATCCAATATCTCATCTCTATGACTTTTAATTGATCTTTACACGTATTGTCATTGCAGTCAAATATCTGAGCTGATTCCAGTACACGTAAACAAATGTAAGCACATTAACTCTGTTAATAATTTTAACAAGTAATCTGTATTTCCCTTTAGACTGTCTCCAATTTTGCCTTGGCATAATTAAAGATATCAGCAGTGATAAGTCTAATGTGTTATTTAAAGTATGCATGTATTGAAGTCCTGCTTTTATCATTAAGTACATCATGATGTAATCTGTGTAGACATCATTCAGAAATTAGACCTTCTCTTTCTCTGAAGCGAACATGGATGATGGGGGCTGGGAAAAGGAGGCCCTGTGGAGTGGTATAGAAGTGGCAGATGAAGACTAGAAAGTCTGAGTTTAAGTCTTAAATTTACCCCTCAAATACCCATGGGAGATCTTTAACCTTTCTGATCTTGTTTCATCACCTCCCCTAACAAGGAGATGGACCTCATTTTTCTCATTTTTGTGCTATGCTAACATTCTGGGTTCTATGAGGCAGACACTGACTCCATACTTTGCTAAAAATCGACAGTTGAACATAAAAACTCTTGTCTTTATGTTCATTTTTGCTCAAATTTCATACAGTTGGACAATGTAAACTCAGGGGTGTCTGGGGCAGTGGTGAGGGAACATGTTTCTCTTGCTTATGGTCATATCTGCAACATTAAGCTCAGAGCCTGGAACTTGCTTAATCAATATTTGTTGAATGAATGAGTGAATTCATGCATGTGTTCTAGTTCTTTCTACCTTCCCGCAGAGATGGATTAGGGAGACTGTCTGGGCATCACCCCTCATATCCCTTGTGTTATTATCCTTCAGTTAGATAAAAACATCATGGAATTACCTCTGAAAGTACACCTTCATGACCTGACATGGCATAACACTGAACGCCTTCTTCTGTCCTTAATGAAATGGAAGTGAATCATGACAGATGCCGTCTCCCAGACTGTTGCCTGCATTCGCCTCTTAGAGCACAGAGTAGAGATGCTTCTGTTAGTCAAGGGCAAGTGGACACTTAATTTGTCAGTTTCCAGCTTGCTCCAAATGGGAACTAGCATGTGTTCATGACATTTGAGGATGCTCTTTGAGTATACCAAGAACATTAAAGTCTACACCATGCTGTAAACAAAAACAACTTTTAATACCAGCTATGACTAAACCCCATGCTTTTGTTCATTAGGTAGACCGAACATTCTGATTTGCAATTGGATATCTACAATTATCATGAAAAGCTGAGAAAATCTTCTCTGGCAGATCTTATCTCAACACACAGAGCAGATAAGATCCATTCGTAGATAGACAATCTCCATGCATAGGCAATCCCAGTAAAGTCTTTTCAGTGTGGTTTTTAGCAAGTGGGTGGCTTATTCAGGGGTTTAACTGTTTAAGTTCATAATTTTCGGAAATTGTCTTTGCACATATTAGCATATATTCATTTCACTGATTCTTTCTTTTGATGGGGATTCTCTGTCTGCTCCTTATTTCATCTGATTTGTTTTTGAAATGAAAAACCTTTTTCTTCTTTAGGTGTCCTTTGAAAAATAAATAGAATTTCCTGTACGTTAAAAAAAAAAATAAAGTTCCAATAACAAGCCTTCATTAAGGGCAAAACTCTGACGTGAAAAATTATTAGTACACTTCCTCCTGCATTAAGAACTTCTATGGAGAAGATGGAGAGAGTATTAGGAACTCCTGAAGCGAATAAGATCAACTCCAAGGCGACACCGCCTCTCTTGGATTAGTGACCTTTTTCTTGGTTTTTCTTGTTTGCACAAGCAGAGGCTTTTGACATATTCCCCAAGACCCTTAATTCCTCTCTGTTTGGCGTATTACCAGCAACATAAAAAAGAGAGAAAGAAGGAAGCTCTCATTTTATCTTTGAGCTGCTTAAATATTTATGTTCTAATTTGTTATTGACTTCATGTGGAGTTTTATCAAAATATAGATGGAAAAGTTTAAAGATCGCTCCTGGGAGAGCACTTAATCTATTTAAAAATAAATTTCTAATGGCCAGATTTTCTGGGCTTAAAACATGAAGCTATGAAAGAAAGCAAAACCAAAGAGGCCCAGTTTATACGCTGACATTTGTAGACAAGGATAAAGGAAAATCGGTATTGAAAAGGCTAATCAAACATCATTATGAATGCTCATTTTTTCATTTTTAAAAAAATATTTGATGAAAGTCTTTACTAGATTTCTAGTTTAATTACTTTTCATTTGCAAAAAAATGAAAAGTAATTAAAAACACCCTAGGATAAACCCTTGGGAATGAGTCTTTGTTGCATTTTGCCTCCTGTTTGTGTCGCACTTTAAGTATACTTATGCTTTCTTAGACACTTACTATGTTAATTCTTTCAGAAATAGCTACATGTTAAATGTAAGGACTGGGCAATTTCTACAGCAAAGGATTGAATTTCTAATGGTGAAATTTCAGAGAACAAAAGGAAAAGTCAATTTAGACAGATCATACACACACATTCTTTCAACTCTAGCCATATGGATCTATGCTTGAAGCTGTATTCTTTATCACTGCTGTCTTTATGACATAACTAATGTTATTTTTCCTTCTATTCTAAGACCTTGCTGACTCTTTTTGGCCAAAGTTCTTACAGCAACAAGTTGAATATTACACAGAAGAGCCTTATCTAACTGAGGAGGTTGTTTGAATAGATACTTCAAATTTTAACCTAATAAGACTTACTTTATTGGAAAAAGTGGTATATACTTTAATTAATTATTTTTTTAAAGACTAGATGTTACTTTGTGCTTTGATTGTTAGAAGATTTTCTTATTTGCCTGGATCAGAACTTCCCATATTTTAGGCCTCAGATCATGTCCAGTTCAGAGAAAATTTTTATGGATACTCAAATATAAGTCTGAATGGAAAAATAAAAGAAGGAGGGAAGGAAAGAAGGAAGGAAAGGAAGAAGGAAGGAACACATGAGTTGGCTTCTAGCTCTGAGGTTATAGGGTTAGCACAACTTTTAGAATTCCCTCAACTCCTTCATGTGAGATTTAATGGTTATCTCCTGTTGTGAATGGAGAGGACCAGGTATTTTGAAAGCCATGAAAAATACCTTCTCAAGACACTTGTAAAAGCTGCATGTTATCCATATCTAATATCAAAATTCTGGCCTAATTTTTTTACTATTATACCAGGGCCAGCCATGTTTGCTATTTATCTCAGGCATCAGATTTGTACAGTGTATTATCAGGGTTCTCCAGAGAAATGGAACTTATATTGGAGATTATCTATCTACTTTTGCTAGAATATAGTACATATGCTTTTTAAAACAACCTAGATGTCCATCTGCAGACGAATGGATAAGAAAGATTTGGTACATATTCACAATGGAGTATTACTCAGCCATTAAAAAGAATGCATTTGAACCAGTTCTAATGAGGTGGATGAAACTAAAGCCTATTATACAGAGTGAAGTAAGCCAGAAAGAAAAACACCAATACAATATACTAACACATATATATGGAATTTAGAAAGATGCAAATGATAACCCTGTATACGAGACAGCAAAAGAGACACAGATGTATAGAACAGTCTTTGGGATTCTGTGGGAGAGGGTGAGGGTGGGATGGTTTGGGAGAATGGCATCAAAACATGTATATTATCATATGTGAAATGAATCGCCAATTCAGGGTTGATGCATGTTACAGGATATTCGGGGCTGGTATGCGGGGATGACCCAGAGGGAGGATAAGGGGAGGAAGGAGGTGGGAGGGGGGTTCGGGAGGGGGAACTCATGTACACCCAGGGCGGATTCATGTCAGTGTATGGCAAAACCGACCAATATAATATTGTAAAATAATTAGCCTCCAATAAAAATAAAATAAAATAAAATTTTTATTTATTTATTTTATGTGGCTGTGCCAGGTCTTAGTTGTGGCAATAGGATCTTCAGTCTTCACTGTGGCATGTGAGATCTTTTAGTTGGGACAGACAAACTTTTAGTTGTAACATGTGAGTTCTAGTTCCTTAACCAGGGATTGAACCTAGGCTCCCTGTATTGGGAGCTTGGAGTCATAGCCACTGGATCACTAGGGAAATCCCACAATACGTATTATTAATATAAGAGTTGGGTCACGCGATTCTGGAAGCCCACAGTTTGCCATCTGCAAGCTGGAGGTCTGGACAAGCTTGTGGTATAGTTTGAAGACCTGAGAACTGGAGAGCTGGTCATGTAGATTCCAGTTCAAATCTGAAAGCCTGGGAACCAGGGCATTGAGGGCAGAAGAAGACTGATGGACCATCTCACATAGTCAGGCAGAGAGAGAAGGACTTCAGCCTTCTGTTTTCCTGCTCGCTTAAAGCCCTCAGTGTGGGATGATGCCTGTCCACGTCAGAGAAGGATGTTTGCTTTACTCAGTACACCATAAATTCAAATGCTGATCTCTTCTGGAAGCACTCTCAAAGATACCTCCAGAAATACCATTTAATCAGATATCTGTCTGGGTCAAGTTGACACATGAAACTCACTCTCACATGCAGTCACCCTGAAACTGCCTACCTGGCTGTGAAATGGGAGAGACTTGTCCAGGACCCCACACAGCTCTCTGTTGGACTTAAGAATAAATTAGACTTATGAACACATTCTTGGGATGTATCTCATTCATATATAGAGGACTTACTCGGCTTCCTTGGTGGCTCAGACAGTAAAAAATATGCCTGCAATGGAGGAGACCTGGGTTCGAGCCCTGGGTCAGGAAGATCCCCTGACAAAGGGAATGGAAACCCAGTCCAGCATTCTTGCCTGGGAAATCCCATTAACAGAGTAGCCTGGCAGTTTGGGCATGACTGTGAGTTGGACAGAGTCAGACACAACTTAGAGACTAATACTTTGACTTCACTTGTACTCCTAGGGTCATAAAATTCTCTCTACCAGTTACTAGTGAAGCAGGAATCAGTTCTGATGACCACATTCATCTTGTCAAATATAATTTAGAGCTTGCAAGCCAGATACTGTGTGATCTTTCTCAGTATCCATTCCAAACTCTTTGCCTTACCCTTTTTTAATAGAAGTTGTAAAGCTAACACATTTTAAGATTGCCTTGAAACTATGGGTGGCCCTGTAACACTATTCTGGCCAATGAAACACAAGCAGGAAAACACAAGCAGTAATCTTCTTGCTCGAGATTTCTGATAGGGCCTTTTCTTTCTTGATACAATGGACAGCACCATCCACCTTTATTTTACACTCTATCTTCCTTTTCTGCCTGGAATAAATGTGATAGATAGGCTTCCCTGGTCGTTCAAACAGAAAAGAGTCTGCCTGAAATGCAGGAGACCCAGGTTTGATCCCTAGGTTGAGAAGATCCCCTGGAGAAGGAAATGGCAACCCATCCCGTATTCTTGCCTGGAGAATTCCATGGATAGAGGAGGTTGGTGGGCTACTGTCCATGGGGTTGCAAAGATTCGGACATGACTGAGTGACTAACACACACACACACACACACATACACACACACTGGAGCTTTAGCAGCCGTAGCAAGACAAGGAAAGTTAGAGACCAATATCCTTCACTTGACAAATCAGCCCTATCAATTACCTCTCAGATTTCTTGTAGAAGCCCTGACAAATGGGTTTTCTAAGGCTCAGAACCAAATGCAGTCCTTGACTGATGCAGGTAGGCATTGGGAAAATAGGGGGAAAAGAACAGGAGAGAGTCTCTGGCCCATGGTTGTGTGAGCAGGGCATCTCTATAGGAGCTGGAGGCTTTAACGCAGTGTCCTCCACAGACAAGCTCAGGGCTCATTTCCTGCCTGAGAAACCTGGAGCACACAGAGCGAGGAAACACATTTCTGGCTGTTAACGCAGAGTCAGTGGCAACTCCAGTGTTAATCCTACAGGCTGGAAATAAATTATGCTCTGTCTCCACCAGACCGAATCTCTACTAAAACAGCATTAACACCTATTTATATTTTTCTATCAATATTTCATAAATTTGAAGAGAAACAGCTTGAAAGAATTCAGATGATTTTTTTTTCTCTCTGTGTGCTTTCAGAGCATCAATTATTGCTGTGGGGCACCTTCAGCCTAGCCTGAAGCTGCAGTAAATCCCCCAGTTCTAACTTTGAAGATTTTAGAAATGCTAATAGTGGAATGTGTATGAATTATTACTTTTGCTCTAGTGCAGTGATACTTTCCTGAAAAGTAAACAAAATCCTCATTCAACTCAAGAATGAATGATCATTGGAGGAGGGGCTTGGGTTGGGGGATATGAGTGGAGAGTAACAGGGAGGGTGCGTGAATTTCTTAATAGCTTTTAACCGAGCTTCTCACCAAGTGAAGCATATAGATAGGTGAAAAGAGTGTTAGTATAATGTCTTTATGTGTTTTTTCTAAATATTTCACCTTTTCTGACTAATTTGATTCTTATAAAAATATTACTTGGCAGGCAGGTTAATTACAACTATTCACAGTTTTCAGATGAGGAAACCTAGCCATAAAGCATTTTTTCCCCCCTTGATGGGCTTCTCAGTGTTCTCACCACTTAGAATTGGTATTACAATGGAGATCTATTGGTCATGTCTATTACCTCATTGTCCTTCAAGCTTGGTAATTAAAAAAAAACAACTTGACTAACTTCCCTCATTCAACTCTTGAAAGCAACAATAACCAAAGGATAGAAATAATTGTGAATCTTTTTATATCTGCATCCAAATTGAACCAGAAAAGGTAAAGAGGGAATGAAAAAGGGAGGAAGGAGGATCAGAACTAGCAACTATTGAATACTTGTTATTATTATCAAGATTGCTGGGAAAAATATCAATAACCTCAGATATGCAGATAACACCACCCTTATGGCAAAAAGCAGAGGAACTGAAGAGCCTCTTGACGGAAGTGAAAGAAGAGAGTGAAAAAGCTGGGCTCCAAAATCACTGCAGATGGTGACTGCAGCCATGAAACTAAAAGATGCTTGCTCCTTGGAAGAAAAGCTATGACAAACCTAGACAACATGTTAAAAAGCAGAGACATTACTTTACCAACAAAGGTCCGTCTAGTCAAAGATATTGCTTTTCCAGTAGTCATGTTTGGATATGAGAATTGGGCCATAAAGAAAGCTGAACATTGAAGAATTGATGCTTTTGAATTGTGGTGTTGAAGAGTTCCTTGGATAGCAAGGAGATCAAAGCAGTCAATCCTAAAGGACATCAGTCCTGAATATTCATTGGAAGGATTGATGCTGAAGTTGAAGCTCCAATACTTTGGCCATCTGACCTGAAGAACTGATTCCTTAGAAAAGACCCTGATGCTGGGAAAGATTGAATGCAGGAGGAGAATGGGACGACAGAGGATGAGATGGTTGGATGGCATCACTACCTCGATAGACATGAGTTTGAGCAAGCTCTGGGAGTTGGTGATGGGAACTCCCAGAGGGAGTTCTGGCATGCTGTAGTCCATGGGGTCACAAAGAGTCAGACACGTCTGAGCAACTGAACTGAACTGAATACTTGTTATAGAGTGGGAAGGTGTGGGAGGTACAATGTATCATCTCAGGGACTAGGACAAGAACTATATCTGAGGTGCCTTATTCCCATCTTATAGGTGGAGAGATACACTCAGAGAGTTAGTCACTTGCCAGAGGTCAAGAGCTAGAAGAATGATTATACTGAGGAATAAGCTTTCAAAATCTATGATCTTGATAAAGAAAAGGTAGTATATACATAAATGGAATTTATTCAATCTTAAAAAGAAGGAAATTTTGCCATTTGTTACAGCACATAAAAACCTGGATGACATTGTGCTAAAGTGAAATATACCATGCATAATTCCATTTATATAAGGTACCTAAAATAGTGAAATTCACAGAGGTAGAGAATAGAAAGATGGTTGCCAAAGGTTGAGGAGAGGAGGGGGGAATGGGGAGTTATCATTTAATTACTGTTATATACAGTAAATAAGTTCTAGAAGTCTGCTGATAACAGAGTGCCCATAGTAAATAATACTGTATTGTACACTTGTAAATTTGTTGAGTGTAGATTTCACATCAGGTGTTCTTACCACAAACAAAAATGCACGTCACTTGTGCTTTTACAGGTACTTTTTGTGTTGTATCTAAGAAGATTTTGTTTAACCCAAGGTCACAAAGATTTACTTCTATAAATCTAGCTGTTTTCTTCTAGGTGTTTCATAGTTTCATACTCTATAAAATACTTTCATTTTTTTACTTGGAAGAGGGTCAGCCTTTTTGTTCTATTCAAACCTTTAACTGATTGGCTGAAGTGCTTTTCTCAGTCTCCTGATTTAAAGGTTTATCTCATGAAAAACACCCTTACGGAAACACCAGAATTATGCTGATCATGTATCTGGGGTAACTTTTGGTCCTGTCAAGTTGACACATAATAACTATTAAACTCCCTCACTCTCTCCTTGCTTCCTCTCTTGCCCCATCTCTCTGGCTGTAACTGCCCAGAATAGAACTTCCATTGCACTGAGTTGGGGTGTAGAATGTACTAGCATGTTGTGACTCAAATGCCATGGAGTCTTCTTATTCTTTTCAAAATTTATTAGAGTTTTCATCAATACATGTTTCTCCATTTGCTGTATGCTGTTAAGATAATTTCTAGAGAATTAAAAATTTTAAATTCATCAGATAGAATGGAATCCATTCTCCCTCCCTCACTCCCTTTCTTCCTCCCTCCCCTCCTTTCTCCAACACATGCTTATTAAGGTCTCTAGCCCTGACATCGGAGAAGGCAATGGCAAGCCACTCCAGTACTCTTGCCTAGAAAATCCCATGGATGGAGGGGGGTCGCTAAGAGTTGGACACGACTGAGCGACTTCACTTTCACTTTTCACTTTCATGCATTGGAGAAGGAAATGGCAACCCACTCCAGTGTTCTTGCCTGGAGAATCCCAGGGACGGGGGAGCCTGGTAGGCTTCCGTCTATGGGGTCACACAGAGTCAGACACGACTGAAGTGACTTAGCAGCAGCAGCAGCAGCAGCCCTGACATAGTCACATTAGAGGAAAGTATCTTATCCACCCATCCTTGTTTATCAAACTCTTTGGGGAAATAACTTGCAAAGATTGGAGGTCCAAGAACTCTGGATGTGAACATTGAATGCCAGCCCTTGAATTACCAATGAAAAAAGGGTGCCCTGTAAAAGAGGTTTACACTGGTAAGAATCAGACAGGGTCCTTTTTAACAATGGAATGTTAACTTCAAAAATCATCTGTCTTATGAGGGAGGTGGGAGGGGACATATGTACACCTACAACTGATTCATGTTGATGTATGGCAGAAATCATCACAATATTGTAATTATCCTCCAGTTAAATATTAAATTAAAAAATCATATATTCTGTACCTTAGAGTAGTATATGGTCTAAAGCAGTAATTAAGTGTTTGGACTTATTGTCTTCTGCAAAGGTGAATTTTTGTTATTGATCATAACTTTTAGAATATTTTATATGCCTAGATATAGCTAAAATTTCATTTTATAGATGTTATACATTGTGTGTTTTACGGTAGTGATGTATTTAGATTTTCTCTGTAAATTACTTGTGTTCCAACATCAGAAAATTGAATAATGATTTTGTAATTTTCTTTATTAAAAGTAGCTAATACAGTTTTGAAACTAATGGGAGATGAACCATCTCCAATTCAATCATGGATTTTAATTATGGATACTTGGGTGGGATATTTTGGAATCCAGATATTAAGAATAATTATTAGCTCCTGAAACAATGGGTGTTAATTGTGTGTGTTCCTACGTGTGTGTATTTATGTTCAATTCAAGAAATGGAGATTAAATGGTTTCTATGTATGAGAATTTGTACCAGAGCCACAAAAGTCCTCCATCAGCTTTCAGTCTACTTGGAGGATGGGGAACATGCAAATAAGATGGTAGAAAGTCTAAGAAAGTCACATCAGAGGTTGGAATAAATTCTGTGGAGTTTCAGAGAGGAGAGTAAATGCAGTTTGTTGGGGGGCTCAGGATATGCACAGGGGAGGTGATACTGAGATTATAAATATATGCACTTTGAGTCAGAATTAATTGCTTTCATGTTCTTTGCATTTTCATTCCAGTATTTGTTTCATTCAGCTTTAGCATACTTCATTGTTTGTATTTGGTTATTGACTAGTTTTAAAGCTTCTTGAGGACAGGGACCTTGTCTAGCCATCTAATCTCCAGGGTAGTTGCTAAACAAATATTTGTTTAATTAAATGTAGCACTACTATGCAGACATTATTCAGAAGCTCAGAGCTCTAATCTATATGGGTCAAAATACCTTTGATAAGAGGGTTTCAGATTAACACATAAATCCTATGCAGTAATTAACATGTTTATTTGAAAAGCAGTTAGGGCCCAGATAAAATTTGAAGCGACGAAAATATTTTTGAGTAGCAAAGGGGATGTGTCAGGATATCCTTGTCTACAGATAAATGGGAGAAAAAGGTGCTTGTAATAATTAAACAATGACTGATGCACTTATTTCATACCCATGACTATACATTTAACTTTTGCTAAGGATTACCTATAGTGCCCACCTCCCTGTGCAAGGCTGTGTTACAAGGTATGGGTAGATAAAGAAAACTTGGTTCATGCCCACAAGGAGGTTTTCAAAGTATGTTGACATCAGAAATACATTATCAGCATTGTTTCTCTTGCTTCTGCCTTCTAATTTCTCATTAGTTGATTCTCACTACCCAGCATCGAAGAGGGCATGGAAACCCTCTCCAGTATGCTTGCCTGGAGAATCCCATGGACAAGGGAGCCTGGTGGGCTACAGGTTGTGGGGTCGCAAAGAGTCAGACATGACTGAAGCAACTTAGCACAGCACACAGCACCCAGCATCCGCTATATCCTGATTCTAAAGCCAACCTGAGTGAGGTGGAAATATAGCCTCATTTTCACTTTTCAGAAGGGCTTGAAAATGAGTCTCACTCTTGGGATCCAGGACCCAAGCCTCAGTCAGGGACGCTAGGATGTTGCTTCCTTGAGTCTTAACAGCTAGAATTGAAAGTGATACTGTTTTGTTGTCGCATGGATGGAATTGTAATATTTGCTCCTCTATCTCTTTTATCTGGTCTGGCACTTTCTTTTCTCTGGGCTTCCACCTTATCTCCCACTCTTTTGTCAGCCATATACTTATGCACATTTTCTCTGGCCCTCTGGCCCCAAACATTAGCCTTCTTGTTTTCATTCAGTCTCTTTCCCTGAGGATTAGGGTATTACCTTTGTATATCACACTGGGGGCCCCAACCCTATAGGGGATGGGTAGGTCTCCCAACACTGCCATTATTGTCCTCCTCCATTTCCTGAGAGTTCTTACTCTCCTCCTTTTAAAATTTGCTACTCAAATGCCTACTGTCAGACCAGCTCACCCAGGAGTAACAGTCTTATGAATTGTGCTAAATTTTCCGGACTCCTTGGATTCCAGGTCTAGACCATCCAGCTGCCTTTCCCTGGGTCAGTCACTGCAGCTGGGCTACATTCTGTGCCTCCTTATCACAATTCTTACCCTATCTGGTTTCTCTGCTCTTTCTTCTGGTCCCACGTTTCTCAGGTCTCTTTAAACAAAGCTCAAGTCCAGATAGGTATTGCCAAATTGACCTTTTATTAAATGATGCTCCCAATCTCATTAAAACAGTTTTCTTATTAAGTATACACACATGCATTCAACTGTAAATCCATCATTTTTAAATATTAACTTTGTGTCCAAGTGTTGGTATTTCTTTTCAACCATCCATCCATCCATCCACCTATTCATCCTTCCAACAGATATTTAGCAAGAAACTATTGAAGTTAAGCTCTCTGGCTCGAATGATGATTGATAAATTAAAGCCATACAAAAACTCTGAAGATAAAACTCTGCTAGTTTCAGAGTTTCTGAGATGACAATGTGAATTCTTTAAATTTCTTACAATATAATTCTGAATTATAAATTCTAGACCTTGGAAAGTAACTTTGAAACTAAGCATATTTTAAGCTCAAGTAATAAAAATATGATCTTCACTCTGTTATATGGGATTTTAAAGCTAATTGTTATGTGTCAGGTATTTTACATACTTTATGGGATAGATTTGATCATTATCCCCCGTTTAAGATATGAAGATAAAAAATAGAGACCCAGAGAAATTTGAGTAACTGCTCCAAAGTCAGTTTTCAGAAAGCAGTAGAGAGAGACTGTAAGCGTTTCTTGGTCTAAAGTCCATGTTCTTACATCTTATATCACCTAGCTAATATTTGTTGTTGCTCAGTTGCTAAGTTGTGTCTGACTCTTTGAGACCCCATGGAGTGTGCGCACCAGGCTCCTCTTCCTCCACTATCTCCTGGAGTTTGCTCAAATTCATGTCCATTGAGTAGGTGATGCTATCCTTTGCCTTCAATCATTCCCAGCATCAGAAAGTCTGCTCTTTTCCAAGAAGTCTGTTCTTCGCATCAGGTGGCCAAAGTATTGGAGCTTCAGTTTCAGTATCAGTCCTTCCAGTGAATATTCAGAGTTGATTTTGTTGAGGATGGACTGGTTTGATCTCCTTGCTGGCTAAGGGACTCTCAAGAGTCTTCTCCAGCACCACATTTCAAAAGCATCAATTCTTTGGCACTCAGCCTTCTTTATGGTCAACTCTCACATCCATACATGTGCCATGCTGTGTTTAGTTGCTCTGTTGTGTCTAACTCTTTGCAACCCTCTGGACTGTAGCCCGCCAGGCTCCTCTGTCCATGGGGTTTCTCTAGGCAAGAATACTGGAGTGGGTTACCATGCCCACCTCCAGGGGATCTTCCCAACCCAGAAATTTAACCAGAGTCTTCTGCATTGCATGTGGATTCTCTATCAGCTGAGCTACCAGGGAAGCCCCATACATGACTACTGGAAAAGACATAGCTTTGACTATATAAACCTTTGTCATCAACGCGATATCTCTGCTTTTCAATATGCTGTCTAGGTTTGTCATAGCTTTCCTTCCAAGGAGCAAGCGTCTTTTAATTTTATGGTTGCAGTCTTCATTCGCAGTGATTTTGGAGCCCAACAAAATGAAATCTGTCTCTGCTCCTACTTCTTTCCCATCTATTTGCATGAAGTGATGTGACCTGATGCCATGATCTTAGTTTTTTTTTTAAGTTGAGTTTCAAGCCAGCTTTTCACTCTCCTCTTTCACCCTCATAAAGAGGCTCTAGTTTCTCTTCACTTTCTGCCATTACAGAGATATCATTTGCATATCTGAAGTTGTTGATATTTTTCCTGGCAACCTTGATTCCAGCTTGATCCAAGCAGCCCAGAATTTTGCATGATGTACTTTGCATAGAAGTTAAATAAGCAGGGTGATGATATACAGCCTTGTCATACTCCTTTCCCAATTTTGAACCAGTCCGTTGTTCCATGTCTGGTCCTAACTGTTACTTCTTGACCTGCATATGGCTTTCTCAGGAGACAGGTAAGGTGATCTGGTATTCTCATCTCTTTAAGAATTTCCCACAGTTTGCTGTGATCCACACAAAAGTTTAAGCGCAGTCAATGAAGCAGAAATAGATGTTTTTCTGGAATTCCCTTGCTTTCTCCATGATCCAACAAATCTTGAAAATTTGATCTCTGGTTCCTCTGCCTTTTCTAAACCTTACTTGTACTTCTAATATATAATGGAGATTAAAAGCAGAATTTGAATTTTTACAATATGATTCTATTAGAATATTTTCTTATTTTTTTTTTTAAAGTGGTGCTTTATAAGAAAGCTTTGGTACATATACACAATGGAGTATTTTTCAGCCATCAAAAAGAATGCATTTGAGTCAGTTCTAATGAGGTGGATGAAATTGGAGCCTATTATACAGAGTGAAGTCAGCCTGAAAGAAAAACATCAATACAGCATACTGACGCATATATATGGAATTTAGAAAGATGGTAACCTTAATCCTGTATGCTGCTGCTGCTGACGAGACAGCAAAAGAGACATAGGTGTATAGAATAGTCTTTGGGACTCTGTGGGAGAGGGTGAAGGTGGGATGATTTGAGAGAATGGCATTGTAGCATGTATATTATCATATGTGAAATGAATCACTAGTCCACGTTTGACGCATGATACAGGATGCTTGGGGCTGGTGCACGGGGATGACCTGGAGAGAGGATATGGGGAAGAGGAAGGTAGGAGTGGGGTTCAAGAGGGGAAACACATGTGCACCTGGGGCAGATTCGTGTCAATGTATGGCAAAACCAAGCAATATACTAATGTAAAGTAATTTGCCTCCAAAAATATATATATATATATAGTATTATATAAAAATAAATAAAAAAAAAATGCCCTTTTCCTTGGGAATAACTTTAAAAATAAATAAATAAAATTCACCCTGATAAATCTGTCCTAATAAGGTAATATTATGTGGTCATCACCCAACACCAACCCTGCCTGCAGTATTCATGTAGTATTTAAATAATTGGGACTGCAGCTAAAGAAAGGGGGACCAGTAAAAAGAAAGCACATGACTTTACTTCTGCTCAGGAACTTTTCTTGTGGTGAAGTATCTCTGCCTTTCACTCAAATTTTAATAGCTCTGAATTTTTTACCAAACTTTATCATGCCCTTTATATGGTTTCCTAGCCCATGGCAGACAGCATAAGGCTGATAAAGGCATGGAACTGCAAGAAATCATAGCTGCTGTGTTTTGGTGAGAGAATGTGGGAAAACTATAATAGCAGGCAAAGGGACTAAGAAAACAGTATTTGAGAGATCGTTTATTGTCAGACCCTAGATACACCCGCCTCAGTAAGGCATTGTTGTATGATAATTGCCTCTTTACAACCATTTTAAAGGGAACTGGTGCATAGCAATGCACATCATGATGACTTTGGGAACCAAGTGACAAATTAAAATATATTCCAGTTCTTTCTCTTGGAAAGCAGGAGAGTGTGTACAGCATATGAGTGTGTGGAAATCCAAAATTGTTTAGGGTTTTATGGAATAAGGCTCTATTACCAGAAAAATTCGTTCATTTGAAATATGCGTCCCAGTGCTACTTCTTACTCTCCCTGTGACTTTGGGGAAGTTTTTGTTTCTCATAGACTGTTCCTTTCTCTTTAAAATTAGGCTTATAGCAATGATGATGGATTGGTTGTGATGATTAACTTAGATCACGTGCTAGCACAACTCCTAACGTGTGGTAAGTACTGAAAAAAAGAGTTTGTTATTAAATTTCAGGTTCTGACCATTTACATTTTGCCCATGTTTTTACTTGGATCCTTGGATTTAAGTGTTTTGCATTTTAAAGTTAAAGAAAATTCATCTGCAGAGGTGTGTTTATTAGGGAGCTTTTTAACAGTATCTTGAACTCTATCCGTGACTGATTTCCTTATTACTTCTTACGATTACATGAGACTCAGCTACATTTCTCATCTCTTTTTTTTTTCCCCTCACCCAGTCATTACATAGGTGCCACATGGCAGCCATGATCTAGATTGAAGAGCAGTAGGCCAGTCTTTAGAGATACAGATTTTATTTTGTCCTGTAACTGTGTGAATTCAGATAAGCAGCTTAACTTCTCTGGGCTTTCTCAGTCTGAGTTATTCCCTAATATTCTTATAATCTGTTTTTATAGCATTTTCTATCAGTCTTTGGAATTATTTTAATACTTTATTTGGATAAATTTAAATATATTCATACAATAGTGTTTGTATGGACTCTGGGGTCAGTTTAACTAGCTCCAATACTTACTAGTTCTGTGAAGGCAAACAAATGACCTAACTTGTTTGTATCTCTTTTTACTTATTTATAAAATGGAGATAAAAGTATCTACTCTGTAGGCTTGGTATAAGGATAAAAAAATTGGTAATGTACCTGCAGCATTTGAAATCACGCCTAGCTTATAGTAAAAGCCCAAGAAGGGATATGGAGATGAATACATTTTTTAAGAGCTGGCAGTTGCTTGGGGGAGACTAAAGCATATACCAACAACAAGGAGAAGTATGATACATGTTCAGTAGAGGAGAAACTGTAGAACCTGGTGGAGCATGAAGAAAGGGGCAATTAATTTCAACTGAAAGGACCAGGAAAGGTGTCATGAATTCAGTCAGCTGTGGTCTGCATATGGAGAAGGGAGCTGGATGTCAAGGGAATAATTTCTTGGTGAAAGAAACAAAAAGAATCAAGTGAGGAAACACAGCAGCTACCCACTGGGTTTCTTTGGCTGCAGTGTTGAAGCTGAGTGAGGGTGTGGACGGGGGATGAAATTGGGAAAATGGCCTGGGATTAGATCCGCAAGAGGTTCACCAAGGGGTGCCAAGTTGATGCTATGGGTAGCAGGAAGCGTTGAAGGTTACTGAAGCGGTAGGATCCCATTTGTGAGCTAGGAAAATGACTCAGGTGATTCCGTCAAGGAGGAATTAGAGGAGAGAGAAACTGGAGTCAGGGAGGACAGTCAGGGGCCATTGGAATAGTCTAGAGAGAGATTCCGGAGAAGGCAATGGCAAGCCACTCCAGTACTCTTGCCTAGAAAATCCCATGGATGGAGGAGCCTGGTAGGCTGTAGTCCGTGGGGTCGCTAAGGGTCAGACACGACTGAGAGACTTCACTTTCACTTTTCACTTTCACACATTGGAGAAGGAAATGGCAACCCACTCCAGTGTTCTTGCCTGGAGAGTCCCAGGGACGGGGGAGCCTGGTGGGCTTCCGTCTATGGGGTCACACAGAGTCGGACACGACTGAAGTGACTTAGCAGCAGCAGTTAGCAGCAGAGAGAGATTCACATGTGTTCGTGCTCAGTCATGTCTAGCTCATTGCGACCCCTTGGACTGCAGCCCCCAGGTTCTTCTGTTCATGGAATTTTCCAGGTGAGAATACTGGAGTTGGTTGCCATTTCCTGCTCCAGGGCATCTTCCCGACCCAAGGATTGAACCCAAGTCTCTTGTATCTCCTGCATTGGCAGGCAGATGAGGGTCTAAACTGAAGAAGTGGTTGCAGTGGTGAAGAGAAGGGCTAGAACTGAGATCTGGAAAAATAGGTGCTGCCTTGTAAATTCTCCTACCCATTGTTCCTTTTTCTCCATGATATGGAGAAAATGGTCTCCATGCTTTGGTTCCAACTGTCTGTCTTTCCCGGTTCTGTGCATCTCCTATGGTGATCTCACTGTACTCATTAACCCACCTGTATAAAGGTTTGAATGGCAAGACCTCAGTGATTTAGGAAGCTGACAGCTTTTATCCCCACTTCTTTTTTGAGGCAGGGGATATTTTAGAAGCAGAAGACAATGACACAACAGATAGTTTTTGTTTAATTGAGAGGTTTCCAAACAATAACTAACCTGAAAACCTTCCTTTTCTTATAGGACACCACATTATTGAGAGGTGCTGTTGAGCCTCCTCATTATGTATCTGCAATGGATACTAACAGGAATTTTGTAGGGTGCATTTTGTAATGCAGTGTCTGAGGTAAGGAGGCATTGTATTTCATCATTGCCTGGGTTTGGTAATAGTCAATGTGAAAGGAAACATCTAGATCAATAGAGTTAACTATTATAGGTGGCATCTATGCATTGCAGGGCAGATGTTCTCTCTACTTGAAAGAGTATATTTTAAGCAACTGAAGGTCACAGGGATTCTCTTTAATTAGTCATACCTGGTCTGACAAAAGGAGGTGAAACTCATGAATCTGTGTGAAATAATGAATCAGAAACCAATCAATGAACACTGATGAAACAGAATAACAAAAGAAGATCAGAACCAGGTAGAAACACCTTTAGGCAGTTAACAACTTTAGAGTGACAACAATGCCCTGATGAGAAGAGATTGCTACTGTATGGTTCTTGGCTTCACTGATAATTATTCTGCATTGAATGTATTATTATGTATATATACATATAGATTATGCATAGATGTATATGTACCTAATACACATCTATGTCAACGATGTAAGAGTCATTCAACAAACTTTCCTTAACACTTTCTGTGTGATAGATGCTATCTCTTCAGACAGATACTCAGATAGAGGTACTGAGGTTAAAATAGTCAATAAAAACAGACCAAGTCCTGAAGAACTTATATTCTAGTAGGAGAAACAGACAATAAATATATGTTGAATCAGGAGATGATCAACTCTAAGACTGAAAATAGAGAACATGTTGGTGGGGCAGAGAATGAAAGGCAGAAGCAGGGTTACATTCCGTATAGTATGTCTTTAGTGTGGGGATGTCCACACCAAGAATTGAAGAAGGCTTGCAGAGATCTGGGGATGAAAAGTAGTCCAGCCAGAGGGGATAGGAAGAGCAAAACCTTAAGGTGAGATGTCTTGGTATTTTTGAGGAACAGCAGTGAGGCAGGGTAGTAGGAGCAGAGAGAGGGAGACGGGATGTGAGGAGACGAAGTCAGAAGAACAGCTAGGTCTGTCAGGCCCTTGAAGGACAGGTAAGGACTCACATTTCATAGTGCGTGAGATGAGAAGCTTCTGGAAGCATATTATTAATCCTTTATGCTGACTGCATAGAGTTAATTGTATAACTTGCATCTAATTCTTCATGACCTATTTTTGCATCTAAAAATTCCTAAAATAAGGTATGCCCATATCTAGTCCTCTTCTGTCTTGTTTGCCATTTTCTCATCAACAGTGCCCTACCCAGCACACTGCAGAGACACTCTGATGCTGTTCTAGGTCCTCCCACTGTATCCTTACACAGTTTAGTAAAACATTCTTCTTACTCAGTTCTCCCACCAAGAAAATGGAAATACTCTCACTAAACTCACTTTATTAATGGTATAACAAGAAAAAAAGGAAATAATACCCCAATTCATGATCTGATAATATTCTTTATATAATTGCCATAGAGTTTCCCTTGTGGCTCAGCTGGTAAAGAATCTGCCTGCAATGAGAGAGACCTGGGTTCGATCCCTTGGTTGGGAGGATCCCCTAGAGAACGGAAAGGCTACCCACTCCAGTATTCTGGCCTGGAGAAGTCTATGGACTGTATAGTCCATGGGGTTGTAAAGAATCGGACACGACTGAGTGACTTTCACTTTCATTTTAGCATGTAGTAGGTATGCAATAAAAACTTGTGGAATTGAATTAGACTGGTAAAATGGGAGGATATGTAAAATGTTCTCCATGTTTCTTTAGGGCTAAAATAATTTTGTTTGCTCAGCTCAAAATATACTCTTTCTGGGGAGCATCACTCTTGATACCCAAAAAGTGAATTATTCTTGTTTTCATAATGCTCACATGATACTCTTTTATAAGAATTTATTTAACTCTTTAAGTTAGAGAATGAAGTGGTTGATTCCACTTAGATTTGTACTTTTGATGATGCTACAGATAATGTATATCTAATTATTCTTTTCGCAAAATTTAGCCAAGAATTTTAGCATATGCCTTCTCTTGCTGAACTCTGCAGAATGTTCCATGATACTTCTTTTGTGTGCTTTGGGTCTAGCTTTTGTGGTAAATTGTTTGCAAAAAATGGTGAGGAATTCTTCCTCTTCCTATAGGATACCCTTTTGTGATGTGGCTTTGCAGCAACTCCTGTCAAGAGATGGTATCAATTTTTCTACACCATGAACTTGGGCTTGGGTATATGACTTGGTTTGCCAGTGGGACATTAACACCTGTGATGTGAGTAGAACATTTCAAAACATAGCACACAGGACCCTCCCTTGCTGTTCTTGGTAACCCTGGGACTACTACTAATTACCTGCTGGATGACATCATATGGCCAGTTACCTTTTTTTGCTACTAGCAGTAGACAATCAACCACAAGATATGCCAGTGAGGCTACTTTCAGCTGACACATGATTGAGCCTGACCAACAACATGTGAATCAGATCTCAATCACGTCAACTGAGACTTAACTCACATTGCTTTTTGAGGGGGAGTTTTGCAAAAGTCATCTCATTAGCATAAGCCCAATTGCAGTGGAAAGGAGCTTGTTACAAATAACAAGACCCCATTTCACCTTTATGGCTAAGAGGTGATTTCAGGAAGAAGACTAGAGACCAAGTATCACCAAAGATGTTCCCATTGCTCTTATAGCTCAAGAAATTGCTAGGGTTTTGGGAACTGTGAGCCAGGAACCATGGATGAAGATTAAATATATATGAGAAATGTATTTTGGGCATCTGAGTGACTAGTATATCTATACTGTAAACCACAATATTGCAGACTAGTCCTCCTACATCCACTTTTCTCTTTTTCTTTATTAATAAACCTCCACACTTCCTCCACTTCCCCATATATGAGTTTTATCTGGGCACCTGACTGTCCAGCTGGAGACTAAATTTCCCAGCTTCTCTTGCAGCTAAGGTGTGATCTCAGACAAAGTTTTGACCTGTAGGTTGTGAATGGGAGAAATGTGTGGTAATAAAGCTGCTGCTTTCCATTCTCCTTTCTTTCCTTTCATTTTCCCCTCCCCATTTTCTCAGGCTGGGAAATGGAGTCACCTTAGACCCAGAGATGAAAACCACATGTTAAGGGTGGCAGAGATAACCCACAAACTCAGATCACAGAATGACTTTGTAAATCAGATCTCTTATTCATCCTGAACCGCTTGCCTATGACTGGTCTGTTATGTGAGAGAAAAATGCACTTCTATCTTAAGTATGCCACTATATCTTGAGGCCTCTATCCTAACTCATACGTTAACACTGCAGACATAAACACACACTACCTCTATAGTACTTAGAACTCAGGAGTTCAATAAATGCAAAATTTTTGCATTTATTCAATAACAGTGCCTGAGCTCCTATTGTGTATTAGGCAGAAAGTTGCATGGATAATTATTTTTTTTGGGGGGGTGGTGGTTTAGGAGCTAACAAATGAGAAAGATAGAAAAAGCTAACATAAAAGGGAAATTAAAGGTGAAGAGTACCATAACTGACTACTCTGTCAGGGGTGCTATACAGAGAAAATGAAAGGATTTGGATATCTCTTAAAAGTTTGCTGCAGTAGGATGAAACACAAATCATGAAACGAACCATTCATTCAATGCACCTGTACAATTTCTTTCACAGAGTTTGGAGGCCTCCTTTCACTTGTGTCTGGGTCACTGACCTTGAGCTGGGGCGGGGGTAGGGGTGGCTACTGGCTTACTGTTTTCTCACTGCAGAGTTCCAACACTAGCTTTTCAAAGGGTTTTGTGTGTCAGGTGTAGGGGTGGCAGTAGGAACGAAGGTTAGGTTTAGAGGATTACTGACAATCCTGTAATAACTTTTGAAATAGCTTTTCAGATCAATTCCCATTCATTTCCCACTTTACAGAGAAAAGAGGGCCAGAGAAGGATCAACAGTTATGAGAAAAACTAAGAAGAAAAAACTCCACTCACCACAACTGGAAATGGAAGATATCTCTTTATTCTCATGTCCCATTTTCTTTCCTCAGCCATCTCTGGTGGCTTGTTTGTGTTTTCCTCCTATCAGCCACAATGGTTTTTATTTTATATTGAGAATACTAAATGAGAAATCATTGCAAAAATTCCATAAGAGAACATCTATAATATCTTGGGTGTTAACTAAGAGATGCTAAGCATGAAAAAGAATTCATGCCAAATTAGGTAGTTCTGTCTATTTCATCTAATTGCACAAAATCTCCTGTCATGCTCATTTAGTCTTTTTTTTTTTAATCTTGAGTTATAACAGCCTTGATTTTTATGATAACTTGCTCAAATGTGTCCTACATTTAAAAAATACCTTTCACATTCAGGTTGTAAGTATATGTTTGTGCTAAGTTGCTTCAGTTGTGTCCAATTCTTTGTGACCCTATGGACTGTATCCTGCCAGGCTCCTCTGTCCTAGGCTTCTCGAGGCAAGAGTACTAGAGTGGGTTGCTATGCCCTCCTCGAGGGGATCTTTCTGACCCAGGGATCAAACCCACATCTCATATCTTCTGCATTGGTAGGTAGTTCTTTACCGCTAATGCCACCTGGGAAGCCCTGTAAAGTGTATGTTTTACTACAAATAATTTGTCCTCTGTAGGCCTCAGTTTCCTTATCTGTAAAATGACTAGATTATCTCTGAAATCTCCTTTGGGCCCCCAATTCCATACTTTGAGTCCCCTTACACACATACTGATTAAAGTCTGGTGACAACTGTAGCTAAAATGACAACAGAATAATGAAGCATATTAACAGTAGTGTTAATGTAATAATCAGCTGTGTTTTGTTCCATATGGCAATTTATTTTAACAATTAAGCCAAACTCCATCTGTTTTGGCATACACAAGTTTTCAGATGGGTTCCTGAACCACATCTTTGGAAATGATTTCACGTTTTTCAAATACTGCTACCATCAATAAATGACAACCGTGCAGAATCTTTCTGATTAAAAAAAAAAAATCACTGATGCCAAAGCCCATCTTATTGGACAAAGGGATTGTTTTGCTTATTTGACCTTACAGATATGTTGCACGGTCTAATCGATAGACCCAGAAAAGGAAGATGAATCTCCGTGTCAGCATGAGGGGACCGTGCATGGGGTGCTGGTTTCTAGAGCAGGCAAAGCCTCAACCCTGTCAGCAGTGGGTTTCTATTTTTCTGACCCGAGGATCCTGTTGGGACAGGATGTGCCTCAATCTATGATGGAGACAAGACAAATGGTACATTCCACACATCTGGCTGGGGTGCCTTTCTTGGACCTGGCTTGAGCTGCATTGACAGAATAGCAATAGGGAACATTTGTCTTTATCTTTATAACACTTGACAAGAGGCATGATTACTGCGGTAAGGGTCTCAAAATAAAGAAAAAATGGGCTGTCCGAGAGCCCTGTTATTTATCACATTCAGAAAACGCTAACCCCGACTAGCAGGATAGAAATTCCTTGTCAAATTGCTTCTAAAGATCATATTTTCCTCCCGCGATAGTATGTGAAACCCAAGGATCTCTCCTGTACTGTACTCCCCCTTCCTCTGACCCCTCCTCCATTTTTTCAAGTTGGGGACAGTCTTCTCCCGGCGCATGCTGTCCCTCCATAGCCTGGGAGTTGCCTTCATATGGCTTATTGCATTTGCCAGCCTGACAGTGTGCACACCATTCCCTGTATGTGCAGGAAACACAGGGAAAAAAAAAAAACCTGCTAGCAGGCAGCTTATTAACAAATATTGAATGTATACAGCAAAAATTCGATTTATTTTGCAGCAAGTGTTAGGATGTCTCCAGGCAAATTAGAGCCAGAGCTGACTTTGTTCAACCCCTTTATTTATTTTCTCGGTCCTTGTTTCCTAATTAGGCAGGCTTTCTTCTGCTTCACAAACACCCTCTCTGCCTAAATCATTGCAAGTCTACTGAATCCTGAACACAATGGGCTTACACATTCATATTAATACCATGATAGGGAGGTATAATCCACCTTTTTGCATAAAGCCGACAAATCACTACAAGAAGGATAGAAAATGCCTTTACGACACAGTATGCATTTTCCCTGTCTGACTTGTGGGGGCCTGCATGTACTATAGCCAACGGATTTTTCAAAGAAATTGTGACCAGTAGATGGGTCTAATAAGTGTTTGCTTTGAAAGGCCACCTCCTTCAGTGCGTGGCACCAAAGTCTCTCTCTCTCTCTCTCTTTTTTTCCTTCCGAGTGTTCTCTTTCAGCAGGCCTTTGCAAAAGAGGGCACTTGCTCACAATTCCTCATGAAGAGCAATTCAAGAGTTAAATCAATGGCCATGCCCAGAAGCTTGTTTGGAATTCAACATTTTGTTAACTTAGCATTCTTTTGTAGGGTTTAGAGCAGTTCTCAACCTCGGCTCTCCATTGGAATCATAAGAGGAGCTTTAAAACTATGTTGATGCCTAAGCCGCTTCCCAAGTCAATTGAATTAGAATGTCAGAGGGTAGAATGAAGACTTTGGCATTTCTAAGAAGGTCTCCAAATGATTCTAATAGGCATCAAGGGTTAAAAGTCATTGGTATGTAGACTTTTTATCATTAGAACACATCTAGAGAACTCTTGTTCATTCATTTAATAAGTATTTGAATGACTGCTATCCATTAGGAAAAAGACTATATGCAATTGATTGGGTGTTCAAAGCCATAAAGGGATTTCTCTGTTCTCAAGGTAGCAGGTGAGTTAACAGAGACCCTGAGCTTTTTAACCTTTCCATACATATTATTGAGTCCTATTGTGTATTATAAGCACTGAGTCAGTAGGGTCGAAACCAGACAAGGTCCTTGCTCTCATTGAGCTTGCATTCTATTAATAGTAAACACATTTTAACATAGGTACTGATGAGGGAATTCCCTGGCAGTCCAGTGGTTAGGACTCAGTGCTTTCACTGCTGGGGCCCAGGTTCAATCCCTGGTCTAGGAACTAGTGTCGTGCAAGCTGTGCAATGTAGGCAAAAAACAAAGAAGTGCTGATGAGTTCTCTAGAGAAATGAATACAGAGGTAACATGATAGAGTGACTGGGACTGCGGAAGAGTTCTAGGATGCTTCTCTGAGCAGCATATCTGAATGATGTGAAAAAATGGATCAAGTGAAGATCTTGAAGGATTGTTTCCTGGGCAGAAGGAACACCAGTGCCAAAGTCTTGAGGTAGAAGCAAATGATTTCCTGGAGCAGATAGAAGCCAGAGTTCTCAGAGGAGGTGGGAGGTCAGAGGTAAAGTCAGAGGTATACAGGGGTAAATATTCTGCATAAAGGTAACCTTGACAGAGAGAAGAAAGCAGTCAATAGTTGGAGATGCAGATGAATAGTTCTGAGCCTTCAGAGAGGAAGAACTACTGCTTTTGCAGAGCCTTGGTGGTTTTAAATTGTACTTTCAAGGAGAGTGCCTGAGAAGCTCAATGGCAAGCCACTCCAGTACTCTTGCCTAGAAAATCCCATGGATGGAGGAGCCTGGTAGGCTGCAGTCCGTGGGGTCGCTGAGGGTCGGACACGACTGAGCGACTTCACTTTCACTTTTCACTTTCCACTTTCACACATTGGAGAATGAAATGGCAACCCACTCCAGTGTTCTTGCCTGGAGAATCCCAGGAACGGGGGAGCCTAGTGGGCTTCTGTCTATGGGGTCACACAGAGTCGGACACGACTGAAGTGACTTAGCAGCAGCAGCAGCAGCACCCTGAGAAGCTGGAGAGGAAGAGCATTTTAAAAAGTAGTGTGTCAGCGCTAAGTCACTGTAGCTGTGTCTGACTCTTTGCGACCCCATGGACTGTAGCCCACCAGGCTCTTCTGTCCATGGGATTCTCCACGCAAGAATACTGGAGTGGGTTGTCATGCCCTCCTCCAGGGGATCTTCCTGACCCAGGGGTTGAACGCACATCTCTTAAGTAGCCTGCATTGGCAGGTGGGTTCTTTACCATTAGCACCACCTGAGAAGCCCCTTTGCTGCTGCTGCTGCTGCTAAATTGCTTCAGTCATGTCCAACTCTGTGCGACCCCATGGACTGCAGCCCACCAGGCTCCTCCACCCATGGGATTTTCTAGGCAAGAGTACTGGAGTGGGGTGCCATGCCTTCTCCGGAGAAGCCCCTTTAAATAGTGGTATTTCTCTGTAAAGACATAAAAGACAGGACAATCTAAAGTATGAACAGAGAATAGTAGATTGTCTAACTTGACTGGAATGAAGGATTCATGAAGCAGTAAAGGAAGCTTAGAGGTTTAGATTAAAAAAAAAAAAGGACTTTGTATGTTGAGAACTTGGACTTTATCCTAAATACAAACAGAAACCCCAATATATTTTCTGCTTATATTGTCACCCTTATCTCTGGCCAGTTCTTGCCTTGCTTCTTGTATTCCAGAAACTCCAAACTTCTTAGCACTCCACATCCCATATACATACACTTACAGCACCTTGCCAGTTAGGCTTTTGTGATTTTCATTCACTCTGTTCAGAATATCTTTCCCATACCCTTGGGTTCTTCGTGGTCAACTAATCAGACTGCTACTCAGGCTTTGAGTTAGCCATAGTTCCTCCAGGAAGGGGTTTCTTGACCTTTGGTGATTCCATAAAATGAGAGGCTTATTTCCTTAAGGACACTTACCATGCTGGGTCACTCATACTTGAGTTGTTGTTGTTGTGTCCAACTCTTCGTGACTCCATGGACTGCAGTGTGCCAGGCCTCCCTGTCCCTCACCATCTCCTGAAGTTCATCCAAGTTCATGTCCATAGAGTTGGTGATGTCATTCAACCATCTCATCCTCTACTGCCTTCTTCTCCTTTTGCCTTCAATCTTTCCCAGCATCAGGGTCTTTCCCAATGAGTCGGCTGTTCACATCAGGTGGCCAAAGTACTGGATCCTCAGCTTCAGCAAGGAGTATTTAGGGTTGATTTCCTTTAGGTTTAACTGGGTTGATCTTGATGTCAAAGGGCCTCTCAAGAGTCTTCTCCAGCACCACAATTTGAAAGCATCAATTCTTTGGCACTCAGCCTTCTTGATTGTCCAACTCTCACATCTATACATGACTACTAGAAAATCCATAGCTTTGATGATATGATCCTTTGTTGGCAAAGTGATGTCTGTGCTTTTTAATATGCTGTCTAGGTTTGTCATAGCCTTCCTTCCAAGAAGCAAGCATCTTCTAATTTCATGGCTGCAGTAACCATCTGCAGTGATTTTGAAGCCCAAGAAGAGAAAATCTGTCACTGCTTCCACTTTTTCCCCTTCTATTTGCCATGAACTGATGGGACCGGATGACATGATCTTAGTTGTTTGAACGTTGAGTTTAGGCCAGCTTTTTCACTCTCCTCTTTCACACTCATCAAGAGGTTCTTTAGTTCCTCTTTGCTTTCTGCCATTAGAGTGGTGTCATCTGCATATCTGTATTCTTGGGTGCTAGAAACCAACTGTTTGAGTATTGGGTACTGTTCTGGGTGCTTGCTTTACACTCAAATTGACAGACAGCCAAGAAATGCTGAACATAACAAATAAGCAGATTATATAGTTTGTTATAAGATAGTGAGTATGAGAGGAAAAAGTGGTTCAGGGTATGGAAGTGGTGCAGGAAGGCAGATTTGAAGGTCAGAATAGGCCCAGTTGAAAAAATAAAATTTGAACAATTTGAGATTGAGATCAAACAAATTCCAATTTGCCTGAGACTGAGGCATTTCCTGCAATGCCAGATTTCCAGTACTGAAACTAGAATAGTCATGGGCAAACGAGGATGGATGGTTACTCTTATTTGTTAATATTTGTCCTGTCTATTAGTTTTGCGTATCTGCGAACAGGAGCTAGAGAGCTGGTATAATGTGGCTAAGATTTTAGGCTTTAGACTGCGACTGGCTGTGTCAAACCCTGGCTCAGCCATTCTGTAGCATTGTGATCTTGGACTAGTATGGTTTTTTTTTTTAACCTCCCTGATATTCTGCTTTTTCATCTATGAAATGGAAGTCATTGGTACAGAATAAACAGGTAACAAATATTGCTATTACTATTATTCATAGTGCCTAGCATCGTCTCTGGGACAGTCACTCCTCAATAGATGATTGTTGAAGTAACAGATAAATAAATGATAATCCACAATGTACAAAGCACTGGGCTAAACTCTGGACATACAACAACGGATAAGGCATGATTTCTGCCTTCAAGAAGGTGACAATCCAGCAGGAGACATACATACACCACATTTTATCATCTAACTGCTGTCTTGATCCACCGTTACAGTCCTTATCCCCCTTCTATGATGTACTGTTTTGTTTTTTGTAGAGCACATGACCTTCTAATATACTGCATAATGTACAATATTCTTATATGTCACAATTATTCCCACTGGAATACAACTTTTCTCATTTTAAAAAATTTTATTGGAATATAGTTGCAATTACAATATTGTGTTAGTTTATGCTCTGCAGCCAAGTGAATCAACCATATGTATACATGCATCCCCTCTGTTTTGGATTTCCTTCCCATTTAGGTCACCACAGAGCACTGAGTAGAGTTCCCTGAGCTATAAAGTAGGTTCTCATTAGTTTTTATCTATTTTATACTTAGCAGTGTATACATATTAACCCCAATCTCCCAGTTCATTCCACTCACTTCTTCCCACCTTGGTAATCACAACTTTGTTCTCTACATCTGTGTCTCTTTTTATGCTTTGCAAATAAGTTCATCTGCACCATTTTTCTAGATTCCACATATAAATGATATTTTTCTCTTTCGACTGATAGTCTTCTGTATGACAGTCTCTAGGTCTATCCACGGCTCTGCAGATGGTACTATTTCATTCCTTTTTATGGTTGACTACTATTTCATCCCACTGTAATGCAACTTCTTTAAGGCAGGGGCCTGGTTTTATTCGTTGAGATGTCCCAAGTTCCTGAAAGTGTACCTGGCACCAAGAAGATGCTCAATAATGTTTGGTGACTTAATGAACAGAAGTTTCATTTCATGTGATGAGAGCTTTAAAGAGGTATATACAAGGTGTGGATGATTCCTTTTGGACAGTCAGGGGAGATTCCATAGACATTGTGGCATTTGAGGTTGACCTTGAAGAATTTATAGTTTAGGAGAAGAAGATAGCATGGTATTTCAGGTTCTGAATCCAGCAAGAAGACTTGCCAGAAACAGGAATTTTTCAAGAGAATGCAGGGTCATGGAAGCCAGAGAGAGGGATTAAGGAAGTGACCTTATAGCATTAAATGTTGCAGAGAACCTGAAGCGGTTAAACATGGGTGAGGTTTAAGAGACATTTCAGTTTGTTGATAGAAAATGGATCAAAGGATGAAGCAGTGTGTGAAGTGACCATGTAGAGACCAGTATGTAGTTACTTAAGAACGTGGAGGGAGATAAGTTGGTAACTTGAGAGAGGTAGATCTTAATTTCTACTGAGGTAAGATCACTTGAGCACATTACTAGACTAAGTGGAAAGAAATAGCCAATAGAAGAGGTAAGGATAGACATAGAAGAGGGCACGGTTGATACACTGAAGTTCTGGAAGGGATGAAATTGAGAGGACAGAGAGAGGGAGAGTTGCTCATTCTTTCTCAGTGACTAGAGATAAGGAGAGGAGGCTGAGCATCTTACTACCTGTGTGAAACCCAAGTGATTCATCAGGTCCTGGAAGATGTCTGTTATAGATGAGATGGGGCATGTTCAGGGTGGTATGACCTGAACAGACGATGATATACTTTTTTTTTTTTAATAGAAACTGAGTCATTATTGTCAACTAAATTGAATTCTGTTAACTTCATGTTGGAGAAGGCAATGGCAAGCCACTCCAGTACTCTTGCCTAGAAAATCCCATGGATGGAGGAGCCTGGTAGGCTGCAGTCCATGGGGTCTCTAAGGGTCGGACACGACTGAGCGACTTCACTTTCACTTTTCACTTTCACACATTGGAGAAGGAAATGGCAACCCACTCCAGTGTTCCTGCCTGGAGAATCCCAGGGACAGGGGAGCCTGGTGAGCTTCCGTCTATGGGGTCACACAGAGTCGGACACGACTGAAGTGACTTAGCAGCAGCAGCAGCAGCAACTTCATGTTGGATGACAGTTAAGAAATGTGGCAACTGGGAGATATTCTTCATGAGAAGTGTTAAGGAAAAAACAATTGTTTTAATTATTAGAAAACACAGAGTGTTTTCTATATTGGAAACACTGGTATATTGGACATATAGAGTTTTCTAATTGTTCAAGTTGGTTTTAGAAAAGGCAGAGGAACCAGAGATGAAATTGCCAACATCCGCTGGATCATGGCAAAAGCAAGAGAGTTCTAGAAAAACATCTATTTCTTCTTTATTGACTATGGCAAAGCCTTTGACTGTGTGGATCACAATAAACTGTGGAAAATTCTGAAAGAGATGGGAATACCAGACCACCTGACCTGCCTCTTGAGAAACCTGTATGCAGGTCAGGAAGCAACAGTTAGAACTGGCCATGGAACAACAGACTGGTTCCAAATAGGAAAAGGAGTACGTCAAGGCTGTATATTGTCACACTGCTCATTTAACTTATATTCAGAGTACATCATGAGGAACACTGGGCTGGAAAAAGCACAAGCTGGAATCAAGATTGCTGGGAGAAATATCAGTCACCTCAGATATGCAGATGATACCACCTTTATGGCACAAAGTGAAGAGGATCTAAAAAGCTTCTTGATGAAAGTGAAAGAGGAGAGTGAAAAAGTTGGCTTAAAGTTCAACATTTAGAAAACTAAGATCATGGCATCTGGTCCCATCGCTTTATGGGAAATAGATGGGGAAACAGTGGAAACAGTGTCAGACTTTATTTTTGGGGGGCTCCAAAATCACTGCAGATGGTGATTGCAGCCATGAAATTAAAAGATGCTTATTCCTTAGAAGGAAAGTTATGACCAACCTAGACAGCATATTAAAAAGCAGAGACATTACTTTGCCAACAAAGGTCCGTCTAGTCAAGGCTATGGTTTTTCCAGTGGTCATGTATGGATGTGAGAGTTGGACTGTGAAGGAAGCTGAGTGCCAAAGAATTGATGCTTTTGAACTGTGGTGCTGGAGAAGACTCTTGAGAGTCCCTTGGACTGCAAGGAGATCCAACCAGTCCATTCTAAAGGAGATCAGTCCTGGGTGTTCACTGGAAGGACTGATGCTAAAGCTGAAACTCCAATACTTTGGCCACCTCATGAGACGAGTTGACTCATTGGAAAAGACTCTGATGCTGGGAGGGATTGGGGGCAGGAAGAGAAGGGGACGACAGAAGATGAGATGGCTGGATGACATCACCGACTCGATGGACATGGGTTTGGGTGAACTCCGGGAGTTGGTGATGGACAGGGAGGCCTAGTGTGCTATGATACATGGTGCCGCAAAGAGTTGCACATGACTGAGCCACTGAACTGAACTGAACTGAATTTAATTTATAGAGAAACCCTTTATGTTTCCAACCATTGTTAAAATGATTGCGTTTATTTTTTCTTTCATGAGAATGATACTTTGAAGTAATATTTTGCTTTAAAAATTTTGAAGTGATTCAAAAGTTTCCTCCAAATTTTAATTCCAGTTATCCTGAGTTGCAGAGGTAGATACAGATGGGGTAAGAAATTGGTGTTAATGGATATGGAATTTAGGATGTCCCTGGAGAGAGTCGCCCCCTTGCCCCACCGCAAATCCCCCAAATCCAGTTGTAGCAAAAATATTTAGTGGACAGAGGATTTCATTTATTTAGATTATACTTATTTTTGACTTTTGTATTGCATCTGAAAATTAACTTCTGGAAATTAGGAAATGGAAGCTTATAATAATGAGTAACCCGGGTTTTGCAATTTAAATTTTTGCTTATAAATTTTGTATTGGGTGGGTAATCTTTATATTCTGCCATCAGCCAAAGAAGTGGGTTGTCTCTGAATATAACTATTATATTATCAGCCATAATAGTCTTTTCCTCAAGGGCAATTTCTCAAACAAATGATTTCAAAATCAATAAACACCCTGTAGCCTCCTGTTTCAGAATTTACTTATTCATGAGATGCTCATCTCTCTGTAAATTCCCAGGAAGAATTCTTATTGCTTAATCCCGCCATATTGGAATGAACACTTATCAATTCAAACTTAGTTCTTATTAAATTTTCTTGGCAACTTTGTAACCATCTCAGGGGTTTCTCCCCTAGAGAGTTTTCTTACTTTAAATCTTACATGAGTAGAAGCTCATTTTAACATCCTAAAGATCATTAAACATCAGCCTGCCCATTTGCAAAGGGTTGCATTTCAATATTGGTTGGGCCAAAGGCTGTATGCCCATAAACAGTGCATTTTAAAAGAGACTGTTTTCGAGGCTGCATGTTTTCATTATGAGACACTCACATTCTCCATCACTGACAGGCAGTGACAGATTGAAAGCTGAAGTGGGGTAGAGGCTGGTGTAGGTATCTTCTCATTTTTCACCTTGAAGGCTGTTTCTGTTGTCCTTTTGTTTGGTCACAGGATCATTAGTAGCTTCTCTCCAAATCTAGGGATGTAATCGGATGTCTGTGGAGTTATATTACCACATACATGGCCAGGTAACCAAAGCGGGATGGATGGTCTGCTTCGACTGCCTGATTGTGAGAGGATGCCTGTTCAAGATGGCGAGAGCCTCAGAAATAATGCTCTGCTGTGGGCTCATTTGAATAATCTCTCCACTCATTAAACACAGCTGCAAGGCAGGAGGCAGCAGAGTTCAAAAAGCAAGCCAAGGGAATATATTAGTAATAGAATTATAGTTTAAGCCTTTAGGCATGTTTCCCCAATATTTTTGTACTCCATTAATTACAACTAGAACACTTTTGTCACTTACTTAGAAAAAAGGTTAGAGGAATATTTTGACTAAGAAACGTAAGTAAAATGTATATGTTTTATAAAAGTGTTAGGTAGGCTGCAATTAAATTTTAAGACAAACTCTGGAAGTTATCCAACAAGTCATTTCCTTATTGTACAATTTAAATCCCTGGTGAGCTGGGATTAGAAACTGTCAGCACAATTTAGCTTCATGAGTCACTTTACCCTCTGCACAACACATGGGTGTGTTCACACAGCCTTCTGGTGAGGATGACTCTGTGTGTCTGTGTGTGTGTATGTGGGGAGCACAGGGGTGCGTATTCCTCTGGTCTATTGGGTGATTTCTGGTCTAAAATCCCAGAATACCTCTTACACTCATTCAGAACATTGCATTTATTATAGGGCTAGAAATTATTTAACAGAAGAGAGAAAATAGTGGAAATGAAATGTGGAAACAAAAAACAAAGGTTTCCTCTGGAAGACTTCACTGGCACCTTTCTTCCTCCTCGCTGTTTTTGAGGTTCAGGGTTGCCTTGGGCTCTTCCGGAGTTGCAGCCTCTCAGCTCTTGTTTCCACTCTTGATCTGTCTCCACCCCTAATCTCTTCCACCACACCACGGTGCCTAGATGACTTACCAACATGACATTTGGAGATATTAGGAATTTGATGTATTTAAATTCTGAATGGTTTAACTCTGAATCCAATTCTATATACTCCCGTGGGCCCAGGATTGAATTGAATTGAGTTTTATTACCCCAGGGATGCATGTCCTCTTCCAGTAGAGAAGCAAATGGCTTTCACTTTGTCACAGAGTTTCTGTAAGGATTTTGAGGATTGTCCACTCCAAGGGTGGACAACTCCATTCTTTCTCCTCTCCTCACACACCTGCTTCAGTTGACCAAAACTGAGAGTAGATGCAGCGCAGTCTCAGGATGCAGAGAGATTCAGGGTTTCTGCTTTAACTCTTGTTTCCATATTAAGCTCTTCCTTGGCAAGATGCAAAATGGTGATCCTAAGTAGCTTTCTGTTCTGTTTTCCTGGGCATCTTATTCATCTAGCATTGTGTAAATAAAGAGTTCCTCTAACTGAATTTTCCTGATAACTGAATATAGCAAAATTTTAAGAAGGGTAACCTGATAATTTGTCACTTGCTTTCAGATTGGATCTCTGCCTCTATCTATGTGACTTTATGTGTTAAATGACAGGTAAGCAGTGAGTGTGGTATACCAAAAAATGGGCCCTCAAAATATCTCTGCATTCTAGTCCCTAATGCCTGTGAATTTTACCTTGTTGGACTCAGAAAAGGGTCTTTATGCACGTGGTTAAGTTAAGATCTTGAGACAGGTTGATATAATGGATTATTCTTTCATGCGTGTGCATGCCAAGTCCATTTATTTGTATCTGACTCTTTGTGACCCTATGGACTATAGCCCACCAGGCTCCTCATTCCATGGGATTCTATGGGCAAGAAAAACAGAGTGGGTTGCCATGCCCTACTCCAGGGAATCTTCCCAACCTAAGGATTAAACCCATGTCTCTTGCATCTCCTGTTAGGCCCTAAATGCAGTAACAAGTATCCTTATATGAATGGAAGACTTGACACACACTGAGAAGAAGCTAATTTGGAGCCAGAGCAGGATTTCAAGATTCTGGCCTTGAAGATTGGAGTGAGATAGCCACAAGCCAAGGAAATGCCAGCAGCAACTAGAAGCTGGAAGAGGCAAGGAATGAAATTTCCCCTAGAGCTCCTGGAGGGAGTATGGTCCTGCTGACACCTTGATTTTGCCCCAGTGATACTGATTTAGAGCTTTTGACCCTCAGAACTATGAGATAATAAGTTTCTGTTATTTTAAGCTAATAAAAATATGTTATAGTGGAGATAGGAAACTGAGTAACATACTCTTGTTTTTCAGTTGCTAAGCTGTGTCTGACTCTTTGTGACCCCATAGACTGCAGCATGCCAGGCTTCCCTGTCCTTCACCATCTTCAGAGTTTGCTCAGACTCATGTCCACTGAATTGGTGATGCCATCTAACCATCTCATCCTCTATCATCCTCTTCTCCTCCTGCCTTCAATCTTTCCCAGCATCAGGGTCTTTTCTAGTGAGTCGGCTCTTTGCATTAGGTGGCCAAACTATTGGAGTTTCAGCTTCAACATCAGTCCTTCCAGTGAATATGCAGGGTTGATTCTTTAGGATTGACTGATTTGATCTCCTTGCATTCAGGAATCTTCTCCAGCACCATAATGTTTAAACATCGAGGCCTACCAGTCAGACAAATGAAACTCTGCAGTATTTGTTCCATTTTTGCAAGTTATCTTCTAGACTAGTTGGAATAATCTAGCTGCCTGTTTCAAATTCAGCATTTATAAATGTACAGTATTTAGCAAAAAGAAAATAAGTTTCTTGACTTAAAGGCTATGGACCAAAAGAAGAATATGGCCTTGGCATGCATTGGCTCATCCCTCTCTCTTGTTTTTAGCTTAAAAATGACACCAGTTCTTACAACCTGGATGCTTTTTTTTAAGAAGGACATAGATGACATTGGGTATGATGCAAATAACTCTACTTGGATGAAGATTTGACTGCTACCATGTTCCCATCTTTAGTTGCTTGCTGTGTTCTTATAGAAGTCATGAATTGTTAACTTTGGTGTATCAGGTGGTCCAGCAAGATCCAGGCCACAGCATTCCCACCCTTGAATGAAGCTCTGACCTGTCACTGATCCTCTGATTCAAAGCTCTGACCTTTCACTGACCCTTAGGGAATAAAGACATCTTTGACTGGCCCCGCCAGCTCCATTTCACTTAGGGAGATAAGCTGCAAAAAGAGAATACATCAAAACATATCTTTGGCTAGAGTAATGAAACCAGGATAATATATACCTTCTAAGCAAGAGTATGAATCACTAGCCTATTAACTATATCTGAATGTCTTTACTTCTCTACCAAGAGGAAGAAATTTGGATCTTTCTCTGGACAGCCTCCATAGCAAGGACAATGCTATTTTACATTTTACTCTTCAAGATTGGAAATCATGAACAGAACTTTAAAAACTATTTCATATATCTTTAAACATAATTATTACATAGGCAACCAGACCTTACTAGCTTAGAATAATGATGTGAGGGTGGAGGAGGCCATGGACAACTGATAATCTGGTTGCAGGGAATTTTTGAAGAAGAGCACTTTGAATACATAGATATTTTCAACTAGAATGCATCAGAGAAAGATATAAATGTACATTAGTCAGTGGAGTAAAGCAAGTTGGATTCATTTAAACATTCATTCACACTGGATCAAAAAGATAAAAGTCATTTAATATGCAAGAATTTATTATGCCTCTTCAGTGGTCTAATTTAACAAATCTGGAAACATGTTCATGAAGAAATCCTTTGTTTCAAGAGCTTTTGGTTCAATATGACTACTGGTTTTAAACTAGGTTCCCGCACTAGAAAAGTGAAAGTGAAATTGTTAGTCACTGTTAGACTCTTTGTGGCCCCATGGACGGTGCCCTGCCAGGCTCCTCTGTCTTTGGTCTCCTGCGTTCCTGGCTGATTCTTTACTATCTGAGCCACCAGAGAAACCCTCCCTCACCAGTAAACACCCCCAAAGTTTTCCAGGAATGTATTATTTTGACCTTCTATAATAGATAAAATGGGCAGACACCATGTTTGAAGATTTAATTATCTGTCCTCTCATTTAGAACTGAGCTTAACACAAGCATCATTTTCACATACTGCCTGTTTATTCACCTCCTTTATAACTTCATCTCAATACAATTTTTCTTCTCCTTGAATCCATCAGAATTGTTCTTGGAAAGAGGAGCAGTGATGCAGTTGCTAAGCCCACTAGACTATTTTAGTCCTTATTTTTTTGACTTGGAAGAATAGTGTAATCTGGTCTCTGCAGTAAGCCCAGTAACACAGCTTGCCATCTGCTTTGAAAATTCTGCTGGACTCGAACAATTATGGCCCAAAGCCTCCATCACCCTGATCATTGATCCAAGCCTGATCCAACTCCCTTTTCTTTGAAGACCTCCTCTGGGAAGACCCAGTACTTTGGATGAGAGTAAGGCAGTAAGAGGGCTTCTTTGGTGGTTCACATGGTAGAAGAATCCGTCTGCAATGCAGGAGACCTGGGTTCAATCCCTGGAGTGGGAAGATCCCCTGGAGAAGGTAATGGCAACCCATTCCAGTATTCTTGCCTGGAGAATTCCATGGGCAGAGAAGCCTGGCAGCTACAGTCCATGGACTTGCAAAGAGTTAGACATGACTGAGCAACTAACACTTTCACTTTTTTTCGCTTCAGGACACTAAGAGCAAGCTAAGCTCTGATCTTAGGGTAACCCATCTAAGTTCTGACCCTAAGTCAATCTCCTGGGGCACCAGGGGAATCCATGGTTCCTTTGGGCCAACTACTAGAAAATGAAATAACTCTATTTTATTTCATAGAACTTAGGGCACTTTTTCCTCCCCCTCTCCCATTTTAGCATCTTTTACAGACCATGGCATTTCAAATCACTGTTATTCTGGGCTGAAACTAACTTCTTCCCTGAAAAATTTTAGTTTCCTTCTGCTGGTCACTTGAATTCACCATAAACCAAAACCTCTTTAAACTCCTCCCCCTACCCCACCCCCAATACCTCTCCAGACTTTTCCTTTGGGTAGAACCTGCTTGGTTGAATATAGCTCCACCTCCACATTTGTTTTTCATAGTAATACCATCAGCATGACATGGGAAAATCCCTTCCCCATGACTCTTTCAACCAGGAGTGGGATTGGTATTAATTGAAATGCATTAAAATGTACAGTTTAGTCTTTACTGAATGGGGCTTCCCTGATAGCTCAGTTGGTAAAGAATCCACCTGCAATGCAGGAGACCCCAGTTCAATTCCTGGATTGGGAAGATCCCCTGGAAAAGGGAAATGCTACCCGCTCTTGTATTCTGGCCTGGAGAACTTACTAAAGTCTTTACTAGAGTCTTTACTGAAATTGACTTTACTCCTATCTGGTCACTGGGCCATCAGGAATACACAGCAGTTTATACTCCCAGCCTCCTCTTTCTCCTGCTTTATCCATTTCTCCTTGTATACCAGTATATACCGTAAATGTACTAATTTAACTCCTTTTACTTCAATGAACTAGCTTTGAAACTTCTTTTCTGTGTACAGAATTGTGTACAGAATCACCTCTCGCATAGCTTATATAACAGGGCTGACACTTCCTATATCTTAGAATGTCCTCTTTTCTTCTTCGGCGCAGTGTCCTGGTCTTTTTCTTGCTAGCCTGGTCACACCGGACCCTTGATCTCCACTGGATCTTTCTGGTCTCATTTTCATTCTCTTCTCTAGGTCATCTTATTTCTACTCTCATAGTTACCTATACTCTCATTTTATCTAAACTTTCAATTTTGATTGTTACCCCGCTGACTCCACAGTCTCTATCCCTGGTCCAATCCTTTGGTTGAACTCTAAACCCATCTACCCAGTCTCCTTCAGACATCATTCCCCGGCACCTAAGACTCAATAAGTCTAAAAAGCAGCTCAGCATCTTTCCCACAAATGTGTGCCTCCTGTGTCTCTAGTCTCATTCAGCGGTACCATTGTTCAGCACTCGGCCCAAGCTCCAAACCTGGCCATCATCCTTACTGCACTACTTACTTGTTTTACAGGCTAATTACTTATTTGTATCTAAATCTCATTTTTTTCTGATTTATAAAACACGAAAAATAGTACCTATTTCACAGACTTGTCAGAGTTGAACGTATATGTATGTGACAGTCAGCATAGTGACTGATTTATAATAAGTGCTCAATTCATGCCATTTTTTATTATAATTCATTCCCTCCTTTTCAACAGCTCCATATCCAGTTGATCACCAAAGCTTCTTGTGCCTATCTCCTATTCTATTTCTATGACAAGTGTCTTTCTAATTTACCAACTTCTTACATCCCCATTGCTAGGATTTTAGTTCAAGTCAGCAGTATCCCTTAGTAACTTATTTCAAGTGGTTTCCTCGCTTCCCATCTTGCCAGCTGTCAATCTATTTTCCACCGTCCATCCAGAATCGTATATCTGTATAATGCCTCTTCCTAGAAATCTTTACAACTTTCCACTGTCCTCAAAGTGCCCAGATGCTTTTATAGGGTCCCCATGGTTTGGCATCTGCTCATCTCCTCTGTCTTGTCACACTGTGCCCTGTTATTTTGAAAAACAGTGACAGGTGCCTGTCTCTTGGACTCCCTGTGAACTTAGAAGAACTTGCACCTTCTCTTGAAATCCCTTCCCTCTTTCTTTTTTCCTGATTAACTCTTATTCACCTTTTAGATCCTGGTTCCCAAGTCTGGGTTACAAATATCTCCCTATACACTACTTTAGCACTCAGATCACACTTTTCACTTACGCTATGTTGAAATAGTCCATTTACCTTCTCTGGGAGTTATAAGATATAATAGATAAAAATCCAGGACACTCAGTTAAACCTGAAATTCAGATAAACAATGAATGATTTTTTAACACGTGTATGTCCCAAACAGCTGTTCTCCCACCAGACTGATCTCACTTGAGGGGCATCCTTGTTCCCCACACCTAGCATTTTGCTTAACCCATTGCCCAGACCTTATTCACTGATGACAAAAGGAATGAACTACTTAAGAAATCTAAACATATATTCATCATTTGTATATAATGTGCAGCCTTGATCCACAGCTGTCGTTTTGATACTGTGTTCATCATAAAACACGTTCTTCTAGCCCTGTTGTCTATCTTTCATATGTGTTTTAAGGCAAACAGAGAGCTTAGGAATTTCTCCCCCTTCCCCCACCACAGTTCACTTTTGCATGAATGATTTGAAATGCCCATGTTTAAAATCATCACTGTGTCAGAATGAAGTTGAAATTTCAGCCACAATTTTCATTGAAAAACAAAACAGAAGCAAAAACATACCTTCCTCAACCCAACTGCCTTTTCCTTTTTGATCAGTTTGAAGGGCTTTTGTTCTCTCTAATACAAGTGTTTTCTGTTCATGCATAGCAAAGACATAATCTAATCTCCAAGGTTTATTTGCCAAAAGAATTGCTAGATGTGGGAAGGAGCTAGGGTTTGAATTTTTATTAGTTTGGGATGCAAGTTCACCTGAGAATTAGTGTGCATGTCTCTCGGAGGAATCTTTTCAAAATAAAAGCATAACTAAGGGAAAGTTCATAGACATTTTCCAACCTGTGAACTTACAAAGTTTAGTTAGCCAAACACTCACATTGTGCAGACTGTGAATGGAATAGAAGCAAACCCAGTTTCAATGTAAATCTTCATGCTTTGAAATACTCAGTGCCTTCCTTTTAGAGAGAACAACAGATGCCTTCAGCTATTTTATAAAATTTGAGAATACCATGGGGTCTGAACTCTCTGCTCTCTCTTGTGATTGGCCAGTTCCTCTCTCCTTAAGCTATGTCTATTCTGTGGTCTAGTTTAACACACAAAATGTTGCACTGCTTTCAAAGAAGGGACAAAACACCCTACTGTATTTTCCAATAATCTATTCTCAACGCGAGTAACCACAGGGATCATGCCCTAGACTGTTCTGCAAATGAGATGAAACAATACCTTCCACACTCATTAAAAAAATCTCCTGCTTCTGGTTAACAATAAAACCAACATCTCTTATTCTTTTTGGTGGCTGTATGATTTACACAAGTCTGAGGCCAAAAATGCATTCTACAAGAAAAGAAAGGCATACACCAACCACGTTTCCCAGGGGATCAAGCACATTAAAATCAAGAGGCATTCTCACTGTAGGATTTAATTGAACTATTTTTCAGTAGCTGGTGTTTAGTTTGCTTTATTTATATTTAATGCAACTGTAAGTAGGAAGACTGTGAGTTGGGTCTCTTGGCTAATCATGCTGAAGTGTTCAGGATGAAACTAGGTGGGGCGGGGTGGGGGTGGCTTTCGATAGTGGAGTTCTGTGGTCAGGTCAGCACTGAGTTGTTGAGTTCTGAGGTTGAGGATGGACCATGTCAGTGTACATTTTTACAGATAAGGGAAAGAAAATTACACCTGATGGCAACAAGAAGAATCAAGAGTAATTTGCAGTGAGTGAGCAAAAGGAAATCCTGCTGGAGATTGAGTTTGTTTCGCCAGGAGGTGTCGCTGTTGTCAACTCACATTACCGGAGGTGGAGGGGAGGTAGGCCGTGGCTGGCATCCTTTGACAGTAACAGAAGACAATTTTTTGGATCCTCCCTCCCCCTCCCTCCCTTTCTGCTTTCCTTTGATGCTGCAGTTTACATCCTCTATCTCTGTTACACGTAATGGGTGTGTTAAAACGCTGTTGTTAATAACATGAGAAGGAACAATTCAGTGTTGGGGGAAGAATGGAGAGAAATTCATTAGTTTTGGGGTCACCAATTCATTTACATTTTAGCTTCCCCCTCTCTTAGTTTTGACTTAATGATTTTAAACTAATGAAATTTTGATACCATAAAGTTGCGGGAACTGACTCTTTTGCATCTCTGTATTACCACACAACACAAAGCGTTGTTTATAATTATCTGTAGTAGGTAGAATGGATGGTCTTCTCAGTTTTTGCTTTGTGCTATTATTTAAGTTTCTAAAAATGATGTTGGAAACTTCTGAGTTGTCTTTCTTGTTGCTCAGGTTCTGAGATGAGGTCAGAAATTTTGAGTTGAGACTCTGGATTTATGTAATCCAGCCAGGTAAACTTCTTTCACAAGTTGTTCACTCTGCCAAAGCCTCAGTTTTCTCATAGAAAGTGAGGATAATAACATTATCTATTCTCATAAAAGTATGGGGAGGATAAGTGAGAGTGAGTGAGACAATATATGCAAATCACTTAACAGAATGCATGCTGTATAGTTAGAGTTCAATAATGGTTAACTTGATTATTAACTTTTGATACTGACATCTGGACAGGATGATGATAGCAAGAGGTCATAGCAGAGTCTAAGAGTCGTACTCCAAACCTCCCTAACTTCTCTGTCAGTTGTCTCTGTAGAATTTGGGAAAGACCTTATGCCCTTGTTTTTTCTCACATCATTGCCCTTGGCCCTGATCTTCATTTGGTTGATCAAATTTTACAAAACATGCTGATGAGGCTTATTGAGACACTATCCTTTGTTGGAAGATGGTGATTTGCTTTTCTTTCTCCTCTCTGCAGGTCCATGTTCTTCCCTTCCTTCAAGCTCCAAATCAGTTTTTCCCTTCCGTATGCAGTCTTCCTTGTCTTTCTCTGGCTGAATTCCTCTAACACTTAGGGTCTATATTCAAAAACTTGACTACCGTCACTACTGTCTTTTCCCCCTTCTAGTGGTAGCGTTAGTTGTGCAAAGTACCTCGTTAAAGAGCCTTTCTGTTTTTTGATGGATATAAGGACATTTGTGTCTTTCCTTTATTGCCTGCAGTACCCAGGTTAGTTCTGAAAATACAGGAGGGACTGAACACATTTTTTGTCACTGGTTGATTTATTGAGACTTCAGAATGTCAGGGATGTTAAACCAAACACAAGAAAGTAATTTTGCAATTCTAAATAATATGAAGGAATTAAATGGGGACTTGGAGTTGAGGGTGGAAACGTAGATTTTGAGAGAAGTCAGGAGGAAAAATAAAAGTACTTGGCTTGAACTATGATGAATAGCCAGGAGAAATATCAATAACCTCAGATATGCAGATGACATCACCCTTGTGGTAGAAAGCGAAGAGGAACTGAAGAGTTTCTTGATGAAAGTAAGAAGAGAGTGAAAAGCTCGCTTAAAACTCAACATTTGAAAAAGGAATATCATGGCATCCGGTCCTATAACTTCATGGCAAATAGGTGGGGAAACAGTGAGAGACTTTATTTTCTTGGGCTCTAAAATCACTGCAGATGGTGACTGGAACCATGAAATTAAAAGACACTTGCTCCTTGGAAGAAAAGCTGTAACAAACCTAGACAGCATATTAAAAAGCAGAGACATTACTTTACGGATAAAGGACTGTCTAGTCAAAGCTATGGTTTTTCCAGTAGTCATGTATGGGTGTGAGAGTTGGACCAAAAAGAAGGCTGAGTGCTGAAGAATTGATGCTTTTGAACTGTGGTGTTGGAGAAGACTCTTAACAGTCCCTTGGACCACAAGGAGATCAAACTGGTGAATCGTAAAGGAAATCAGTCCTCAGTATTCATTTGAAGGACTGATGCTGAAACTGAAACTCCAATACTTTGGCCAAATGATGCGAAGAACTGACTCACTGGAAAAGACCCTGATGCTGGGCAAGATTGAAGGCAGGAGGAGAAGGGGATGACAGAGGATGAGATGGTTGGATGGCATCACTGACTCGATGGATATGAGTTTGAGCAAGCTCCAGGAGTTGGTGATGGACAGGGAAGCCTGGCGTGCTGCAGTCCATGGGGTTGCAAAGAGTCAGACACAACTGAGCAACTGAACTGAACTGAACTGAACTGATGATGAATGGATAAAGGCAGCCCTGTTTGGAAGAGATGATGGGTTCTCTACAAACAGTGCTAGAGTCCTAGTTTTGGGTTTTCATTCTATCACTACTGGTTGTGTGCCGTGGAGAAAACCATGTAACCTCTCTGGACCCCTGTTTCTTTGATTATAAAATGAGAAGCTTGGATTAGATGACTTCTAATGCCTCAACTGATTCATTTTTGTTATTGTTATCACAATGTCACGTCTTATTGTTTTGCTGACATTCAGCACTGTAAATGGCTTGATGCATAGCTTTAACATCTGCATATTTCTTTTTTAAAAATTTTAATTGGAGTATAATTGCTTTGCAATGTTTTGTTAATTTCTACTGTACAGAAAAGTGAATCAGCTTTATGCATGCACAGATCCCCTCTTTTTTGAATTTCCTTTCCATTTAGGTTGCCACAGAGCACTGAGTGGAGTTCCCTTTGGTATACGGTAGGTTCTCATGAGTTATCTATTTTTATGAACTTCCCTATAGCTCAGACGGTAAAGAATCTGCCTGCAATGCAGGAGACCCAGGTTTGATCCCTGAGTCAGGAAGATCCCCTGGAGAAGTAAATGGCAATCCACTCCAGTATTCTTGCTGGAGAATCCCATGGACAGGAGACCTGGCAGTCTACAGTCTATGGGGTCACAAAGAGTCGTACTTGACTAAGTGACTAGCACACATGCATCAGTAGTACATATAGTCAATCCCAATCTTCCAGTGCACGCCACCACCATGCCTTTCCCCCTTGGTATCAATACATTTGTTCTCTATGTCTGTGTCTCCATTTCTGCTTTGTGAAGCCCCAGCTGGTTCTAAAACTGTTTTACTAAGATAGGAGAGGAATAAGCAATTTAGACAATATTGGGTGGACAAATTCCTGGGATTTCAGAAGTTCCTTTTTCTATCCCCCCAAGTGTAAAATAAGTACTGTGGGTTGAAGCACTGACCCTACACTGTCCTTGACTCCCTGTGTGCCACCTATTCATTCATCTAACAAATGTTTATGGAGTTGTACAATGTGGCAGGCATGAGGCCAGTGCTGGTGATGGATATATCCCTGGTCCATGGGATTTACAGCCTAGTGGGGAGAAAATATAGAAATATAAAGTTACAACTGTGATGAGTTCTAGGCAGGACATGTAGATGATGGGTGAAAGGAATCTGACTTGGACTAGAGTCTGGGAAGGCTTCTGTGTGAAAGTTATCCAGAGGAATAGCGGGTAGAGGAGGACAGTGCCTGTGAAGATTCTTTGGTCAGATGTAGAATGGCAAGTTTGGGAAACAGAAAGAAGAGTGTAGTTGGAACTAAAGAGGGTGACTTAGATAATTTTGAAAGGGGGGAGTCAGATTATCGAGGACTTTGTCAAACATGGTAAGAACACTGTTTTTAAGAACAGTCAGAACCCATGAGTGAGAAAGTGGGGTCATCAGCTTAGTGGTAAGTGAATTTGAGTAAGGCTGGAGTGGGGGCAGATCTGATCCATCGGGAGGAATCCAGGTGAGTGATAAAGTGATATACCCCCAGCTTAGTCTAGGAAGGTAATGCTGGAAACAAAGTGATACAGCCCTTCAGGATCTCAGGTTCCTCATTGCAGAAGGATCGAACACTAGGGTGATTTCTGGCAATTTCTTGGTCTGGTGGAATGGAAATACTTTGGGGGAGAATATGTTGCTGTGTGGCCGTGTGATTGGTGTGTACCATGTACTCTTACATGGCACTTTTTGCGGGGGAAACTTTTCCTGGGTGTGGGGGTTCTCTCTGAACTTCTCAGATGAGACAAGCTTTACAACAGCGCTTCAGCTTTATTGCAGAACTTTCTGGCAACTGTATTTAAATTTTGTTTTTACTTTGACTTGAATTGTAACAAAGGATGAGAGATTATTGAATATTCTTTTGACTTAAAACCTTCTCTTTTTTTAAGTTCATATACTAGACACAACAAAACAAACAGTTTCATCTACTAGTTTTAATTCTGGCTCCACTGGAAGAAATAATGAGAGCACTTTGGAAGCATTTTCCCCAAGGAAGCATAAATCCCATGAAAATCTCAAGAATTTTATACCGTGACTTAAAGCTTCCTAGTATAACAAGAAAAGAAACAATCTATTGTAAATTTTATAGTCTTTCCCCTGACTATAAAAAAATATATGTTCACCGCAGAAAATTTCAAAAAATATGGACAATGGTAAAAAAGAAAATTAAGATTGCTCATAACCCCACTACCTAGAAATAAACACTATCTAATATTTTCATTTATTTATGATCCTTTCTTTCCTACCAGTATAAATCTGTGAACATATTTAGACATCTAGACATAGGCACCCTCTGTTGTTCCTGCAGGGTGGCATAATGTTTAGGATGATGTACTTTGCAGTTAGGCTGCCATGGTTCAAATTTGGGTAAATTTATTAATATTCTACTTCCCTAAGCTATAGTTTTCTTACCTGTAGAATGAGCACAACCAACAGTGATGTTAGTCTCTGGGACAAAGGAGAACTAAATGATATAAAGTACAAAAGGTCTTTGCTATGGGTCCTCACATCATTACTTTTATTTGCATTAATAAATGTTATTTTTATATCATTTATTTCTATCATCTTAGATTTTCTTCTTTCTTCCTGTATTCTCAGTTATTTTCAGTTTCTCCAATGATTTGGAAAGTATACATTTTATTTTTATTTCTAGTGGTTACCTTTGAATTTTATTTTAAAACTTTGCTCAGTCTGGTGGTTTAATAACTAAATCATGTCTGACTCTTGCAACCACATAGATCGTAGCTTGACAGGTTTCTCTGTCCATGGGATTTCCCAAGCAAGATTACTGGAGTGGGTTGCCATTTCCTTCTCCAGGGGATCTTCCTGACCCAGGGATCAAACCCATGTCTCATGCAGGCAGTCTCCTGCTTTGCAGATGGATTCTTTACCAACTGAGCCATCAGGGAAGCCCTTGCTCAGGCTATGTTTCTTTAAGTATCAAAGTCAAGAATGAAATGGTACATTTTGACCTTCTGCCATCTTGCAAGATGTGAACTATCTTAAGAGAGAAAGAACCACTGAATGTTTGGCGGCCCCTCAGGACATCTGGTTTCCTCACTTTTCATAAGAGATAGACTGTTTTTTTTCCCACTGCAAGATGAAACAGGCTTAGAGAGAGTAAGTAACTTGGCTATGATTGCAGTTTTAAGATAAAGAGCTAAGGGTCCAACTCAATTCTTTTTGACTCCAAACTTTTTCATTGCTGGCTGATGTCCTCACTATCAAGTGGTCATGAATTTCTGTATGAACATTGCTGGGGACAAAGGACTTACCACTTTTGGGTCAGCCTAATCCAACTTAAGCAGCGCTAAAGAGTCTTTCCTTGTACCAAACCGGAGTTTTGTCCTTTCAACTGCCTTCCCTGTAGTCTGCTCCCTATCACTTGTAAGATAATACTAATGTATTTTGAATAATCATTCAAACATTTCTTGATCCTTATTATGTGCCTGGATTCAAAGCAAGCACTATGAGGTTATGAACCATGATCTTTGCTCTCAAGTAGCATTTTGGTGAAGACAGATGAAAATATATAAAGCAGTTAGACAATAACAAGAACCTGAAAAAATTAGGGTAAAATATATTGAGCACATTATCAGCTTATGAAAGTTCAACAAAAAAAGGGGAAAGCAGGGGGTACAATTGCCATTGAAGGTTTATCTTTGTCTCATCTCTTACTCCATCTGAAATGATATAATTATAATCAACACTTGGTGATTCAAAGTGCATTATTAGAATTAAATAGCAATGTAATAGAAAAAGAAACTTCTTCGGGGTCCTTGGATGTTTGATGTAAATGTAAAACAGATTCTACTAAAATAATAAATGTCAAATATAAAATCCATTGTTTCCAATTACTGCCACTTCACAGACTTTAACTACCTAATTTAGCCAAAGCATGAGGTGAAAATATTTTGCACTTGAAAATGTAAATTGAAACATTTTCTAATGCAGCAACAATACTGCATTATTGAGCTTGGCAGACCCCGGCTCCATCTCCTATGGTCCATTACCCTGGCCCAGCGCCTTGGAGCTTATCGGAGCTGCAAGACATTCTTTGCTTCAGACTCTGCCTCTTTGATAAGGGTTATCACTTTGCTAGATATATAAAGCTCCTAGGTGCCAACTTGGGGCTTGCACCAGAAATTCATGACAAGGTAAGGGGCAAAACTGATGGGCTTTTTTTCAGAGCCTCATTATTTTTACCTGAGTAAACTGGGATATGTTATTTCCATCAAGCTTTTGCAAACTTCCTAGTGGTAAAGACACAATGCTTCTGCCTATTCAGGGTCCTGAACCAAGTGTTGGCTTCTTTAGATGGACCAGCTCAGAGAACAGGAAGGTTGGCGCATTCTCCAGGGAGTTTATTTTAAGGAAATTGTTTCAAGGTCATCTTCAAGACAGGTTAAGCTCTGGGTATCTCTCTCATGAGCTGGAGGGTCTTTGTGATACACGGCTTCTCCCTGCACATGCTCCATTCTCCCTTAGTATTGACCAGCCTCCTATGGTCTCTCACAGTTTCTGCTTTCTCACAATAGCCTGCGCATGGCATGGACTTGCCTTGATCTTGGGGTTTACCTGGTAATACTAGCTATCACTTGCATGGCACTATATGTCAGCTGTCATTCCAAGCACTTTCCATATTCATATACTCTGAATCCTTTCAGTAAACCTACAAGGCATGTTTCTACGATCAACTCCATTTTACAGATGAAGGCACTGAGACAGAAAGAGGTAAGGTGTCTTGCACCAGATCCCACAGGTGGGAAACAACAGAGCTGGTACATGGAGCCAGGCCATCTGGCTCCAGTGTTTATTTCCTATCGTAATCTGCCTCCTAATATTAATAGTATTCTTTCAGTTTAACTTCCATCTGGTACTGCCTTATTCTCTAAGTATTTCTAAGTTCACATTCTATTAGAGACTGGATGTTTGTGTCCTTCTCAAATTTATTTGCTGAAATTTTAACCCCAAAGGGGATGGTATTAGGAGGTGGGGGCATTTGGGAGGTGATTAAGTCGCAAAGGTGAAGTTTGATTGATAGGATTCAGTTCAGTTCAGTCGCTCAGTTGTGTCCAACTCTTTGTGACCCCATGAACCGCAGCACGCCAGGCCTCCCTGTCCATCACCAACTCCTGGAGTCCACCCAAACCCCTTCTCTAAGAATCCTTCCTTCTCCCATGTGGGGTGAGAGTGAAAAGATAGTTGTCCATGAGGAAGAGGCTCTTACCAGACACTATCTGCTGGAACCTTGGCCTTAGACTTCCCAGGCTCCTGAATTGTGAGGAGTAAATGTTTTGAAGTCATCCAGTCTATGGTATTTTGCTATAACAGATGAAATGGACTAAAACAGGCTCCTGAGGGAAAGAATCTGGTTGGCCCAGTTCTTCCTTCCATGCCTAGTTTCATCTTAAAATGCTAGTTTGGGTCCAGTTAGCTGTGCAGTTGAGTGAGATAATAGGATGAAACGTGGTTTGAAATGTGGCTGGCTTGGATTTATTTTTTTGTCAAAGGGGCCATAGAGAGGGCAGGGTTGCTCAGATCAGGTAGTGGAAAAGTAGGTCCTGTTAACTGACCTCCTGTGTCGACTGACACTATTTTTGACTTGTAGGATTAAAATATTTATATGTATCCATAGGCTTGTCACTGAACCTGTTAGCTTGAATATCTGTCCAGTCTTTGAAATGTTCATCCATATTATTGTTACCTGGTTGAGATGAAGGCATATTGCAGTCTTGAAAGCATGCTGCCTGCTGGTTTCTTTAATGTGCTCCCCATGGAGCCCAGCATAACCCACTGTGTTAGCACATCAAGCACTTCCTGCTCATAGGTGATGTGTAGAGTGCGTGCTCAGTCACTCAGTTGTGTCCAAATCTTTGTGACCCCCTGGACTGTAGCCCACCAGGCTCCTCTGTCCATGAGATTATTCAAATAAGAACACTGGAGTGGGTTGCCATGCCCTCCTCCAGGGGATCCTGCTGACCGAAGCATCGAACCCACATCTGTATGCTGCATTGGCAGGCAGATTCTTTACCACTGAGCCAACTGGGAGACCTGGTATATAGAGTACAGAACAGGAATCAGAGAATGTCTCTGCCATAAGGAACTTACAGTCTCCTTGAGGAGAAACGCTTCATGCAGTGAAACATAGAACAAAACCAATTCCTACTGATAAAAGACAAACTCCAGCAATATTTATCAACTACTATGCTGAATGTTTCTACAAATGTTACCTCAACTGGTCTTCACAATAACACTGAGATTTGTGCTCCTTTTTTCAGATAAAGAAATCATGAGATGGAGATATATCTTCTCCAAGACACAGTTGGTGGTTGATATTCCACAGGCATGGTCCTCAACTGCACGGTGGCCTCACTTGTCACTGATGACGGCAGGCCTGCCTTGATGAATACTCACAATCTTTAGTTCCACATGGTTTTCCCTCGGTCAGAATGAGTCACATGAGTTTTGTTTTTATGTAATTGCCTCTGAGAGCCACCCAAAGATGGAACTTGTTTAGCAAAGTTTATTAAGCAGATAGTTACTATAACAAAATTCTGAAAACCTTTGTCTTGGGTCTGGTTTGTTGCATAGACAAGAACAGCAGGTGTGGGCTGGAGTTCAGTTCTCCCAGGTGGAGCTTGGAGTGAGGTCTTGCTGGATACAGAATCTACAGGAGAATGAATCAGGAGCTGTGTTCAGTTTGCTCCGCCACTCTTAGGTGCTAAAAAGGAGCTCGGATAAGTCTTGGGCTTGTATGGTCCCTCCCTTTTCTGGTATTTAGCATAGTGATTAAGAATTGGACTCTGCCGTGTGAGATGGGACAAATTATGTGATATCCAGAAACCTCGTGTGTTTGACATATGCTTGATACATGCTGTCTGTTATTGTTAGTTATTATTTCTTTCATTTTCCAGGTCCTACATTCTAAGGAAATCATTTTTTTTTAAGGAAAGCATTTTAAAAAGGATTTTCTCAAACTAAGCTGCTTTGGGTAAATTCTTCTTTTTCCTCTCCTTCTTTGAAAATCAGTATTTACTTCTCTGTGATCTTCTGACCAGTGAGAAGTTTGTTCTTTGTGCCAGGTGATGAAATGACACATGGAAGTAATGATGTAAAGTGTCACCAAGCAACCTTGCACAGGGCAACCTTGAACATGCATGTGTGTGCCTCATGCTGCTATACAAACACACAGTGGGCAGTGGGACCCTGTTTTATTAACAATGAAACTGCCCACCTCATTTCACTCCTAAGAAATGTTTTCCTCACCCTAATTATGAGGTTTGGATGTATTCTTATGGATCCCACCAACTTGGCCTCCACTGATTGGTCTGGAATGGACATGTGATCTGTGTTAGGACAATCAGAGCACTTTCCAGGCTTTTAGAACTTGGGATGGTAGAGATTGAGATATAACGCTTGATCATACCAGTGACAGTGTTTTCTCTAATGTGGAGGAAGCTTATCTGACAGAATGAAACATGCAGAGAGAAACAGAGATGAGAGATAAAAGAAAAGAGTTCTGGCTCCTTTTGGGTTCCCTGTTCCTTTTTCCCAGAAGCCAAGAAACCTCAGACTTTTCCCATAGTTACGTAGGTTAAAAGTCAGTTCAAATTGGGGTCCGTCACTTGCAACCTGTATTGTTGTCTCTTGCTGTAAAATAAATTATTATAAAATATAGTGGCTTAAGGTAACAATATACACTTATTATTTCTTATGGTTTCTATGAGTCAGGAATTTAGGAGCAGCTTTTCTGGGTGGTCTTGACTTGAGGTTGGTCCATCCATTGTTGGTTGAAGCTGAAGTCACCCAAAGGCCTGACTGGGGCTGAAAGAGCTTTTCCTAAGTGGCTCAGTCACATGGCGGTACACTGGTACTGGCTGTTGGTAGGAGATTTCAAGTCCCCTTCCCACAGACCACTCCACAGTGCTGCCTGTGCTCTTATGCCATGGTGAATGGCTTCCCCTAGAATAAGCAGTCAAGGAGACCATGGTGGAGGATGCAAATGTCTGCCATAACTTAGCCTTTTAAGTCACTCATTGTCACTTCTTCCATATTCTGTGGTTGATAAGGGTCAGCCATGATTTAGTATGGGAGGGGAATACACCAGGACATGGATACCAAGAGATGAAGGCTACTGGAGGCTCTCTTGGGGGTTGGGTACAATTAACCAAGCATCCTGACTGGTGCATTATGGTGACAGATGTTCCACCTCAAGGCTAGATTTTATACCACTTAGGTATCCTGATCACTCAAATAATCAATATTTATTCTTAAGGTAATTGTCATTATTCATCACCTCTCATCTTTTTGGAAGTTAAATTCACATATTTCTTTTCATCACATACCTTATATATATTTGATTCATGAATAGAGAAGTTCAGTATTTGTCTAGAGAGATTTTTCACTGCTTTAAGGTCCCTGCATGTGGACAGGGAGGTGTGAGATGGTGAGTTGAGGAAATTGGGACTAAAGTGCCAAGCCAGTATCCTCTAGTTCCCAAGTTCTGCCATCTTCCTAGTTCATAGGTGATATGGTTAAAACAAAAGGGATGGATCTGGCTTCTAGTTCTGAATTTTCCACATAAACTGTGTGACCTTGACCTTGGTCACTTTATTTTGAAGAGTCTCTTTCCTCACGTTCAAGAGAGAGATCAACTTTAAAAAAAAACTTTTTATTTTGTATTGGGGTATAGCCAATTAACAATGCTGTGATAGTTTCAGGTGCTCAACAGAGTCACTCAGCCATACATATACCTATAGCTATTCTCCCCCAAATTCTCCTGACCAGGCTGCCACATAACTTTGAGCAGAGTTTCCTGTGCTATACAGTAGGTTCTTGTTGATTATCCATTTTAGATATAGCTGTGTTTACATGTGCCTCCCAACTCCCTAATGATCCCTTCCCCAACCCTTCCCCCTGGTAACCATAAGTTCATTCTCTAAGTCTGTGAGTCTGTTTTTATAAATAAGTTTATTTGTATAATTTCTTTATAGATTCTTTATATAAGGGATATCATATGATATTTCTCCTTCTCTTGAAAATTGAGTTGGAATTAATTAACTATTTCAGGGAAGTGGATGAGAGTTTGGGGAGTGCTCCAGGTGGAGGAAAAAGCCTTCATAAGGAATTCAAGGTAAGAGAACACACAGGATGGTCAGAAAATCATTTGCTGTGGCTGAAGCCAAGAGGCAGGCAGAATAGTAATGATATGTAAGCTAGAGGCTTAAAGAGACAATGAGTCATAAAGCTCTTTCTAGACTCTGCCTTGGATTTCATCTTGAAGGCAATAAAGATTCCCTGAAGGATTCTCAGGCAGGAAAGAGATACAATCAGATTTGCATTGTAGATCAATGGCTCTCTCCATATTTCTCAACGAGGCTGCTATTGGCATTTTGGGTGGAACAATTCTCTGTTGTGCAGCTCATTCCAGGTGCGGTTGGCAGATTAATGTCTCCCCAAAGATGTCCATGTTCAAATTCTTAGAAACTGGGAGTATGTCATTTCACATGGCAGAGGGGGTTTTGCAACACAGGACCTTAAAATGGGGAGGTTATCCTGGATGACAGATTGGGGGTGTGTGCATGCTGTGTGCTCAGTTATGTCTGGCTCTGCGACTCCATGGACTGCAGCCCTCCAGGGTCTGCTGTCCATGGGATTTTCCAGGCAAGAATACTGGAGTGGGTTGCCGAGCCCTCCTCCAGGGAATCTTCCTGATCCAGGGATCGAACCGAACTCATGTCTCTTATGTCTACCTGCATTGGCAAGTTCTTTACTGCTAACACCACCTGGAAAGCCCCCTGAACCATCATAGATGCCTTCAAAATAGAAGAGGAAAGCAGGAGTCAGGAAAAATGAGGTAGAAGAGAAGGCAGGAGACACAAGCTGTAAGAAGAATTCAACCTGTCATTACTTGCTTTGAAGGTGAAGGGGGTCATACGCCAAGTAACATGGGAGACCACCTAGAAGCTGAGAACAATCCCTGCTGATAGCCAGCAAGGAAACCGGAGCCTTGGTCCTACAATCCCATGGAACTGAATTCTGCCAACAACCTGTCTATGCTTGGACAGGGATTCTTCCCCCAGGCTGTCAAGGTCCTCCTGAAATCTTAACTTTAGCCCTTTAGACCTTTGCCAGACTTCTGCCCTTACAGAACTGTGAGATAATAAATGGGTGCTGTTTTAAGCTGCTAAGTTTGTGATGTTTCATCACCAGAGCAATAGGAAAGGAATATGTTAGGTATTTCAGAGTCCTTGGTTCCGGCCCCCGTAATGCCAGCATGTCCCCCTCCCTCCCCCCAATCATGACAATCCCCAAACACTCCCACACATTTCCAAATGCTACTGAGGGAGGTACTCGCCTGGCTGAGAACTACTGCCATGAGAATTAATAGGAAGAAGCTGGGGTCAAAGGCAGAGGAACCAGTGAGAAGGTTGTTGTGATATTTAAGCTGAAGAATGAAATGGCCTGAAGGAAGATAGTGGGAACATTCATGGGAATAGAGAAGGGGGTGAACTTGAGAGATAGTTAGGAGGCAGAGTCAACAGGACTCATCAGTGGGGGCTTGATTGGCATTGGGGGTGAGCCATCTCCTTGGTTCCTGCCCTTCCCTCCACCACCCTTCCACTCCCACCATCTCAGCACATCGAAAAGTGAATAGTATTTTTGCAGGAGTGTGACTGCCCTTCCAGCGAGCAAGTGCGTGAGAGGACAGCTCTCAGAGCCATCAGCAATTTGTACCAGGATCAGCCAAAGAAGAGAAATGACAGCAGAACTATTGCAAACCCAAAAGGCCCCTTATGGCCAAAGGCACCCAATTGGTGAGACACAGTAATTGCTTGAACAATTTGCAGCCATTCCATGTTGCAACTGACGATAGGAAATGAGGAGAGATTTTTATACCTCCCAACAGAAGCAAGTCAGGCGATCCAAATGGTTGAAGTGCAATTTGAACTAGGGTGTTTGGTTGAGCCGACCGAGCTCCTGAGTACAGTTTGAAAGCATTTCACTCTTCGTTGTTGTTCAGTCTCTCAGTCGTGTCTGTCTCTTTACAATCCCGTGGATTGCAGTATGCAGGCTTCCCTGTCTGTCGCCATCTCCCAGAGCTTGCTCAAACTCATGTTCATCGAGTCAGAAATACCATCCAACCATCGTGTCCTCCTGCCTTTAATCTTTCCCAGCATCTGGGTCTTTTCTAATGAGTCGGCTCTTTGCATAGGGTGGTCAAAGTATTGCAGCTTCAACTTCAGTATCAGTCCTTATAATGAATATTCAGGAATGATTTCCTTTAGAATTGATTCTAGAGCTTTTTGAGTACTTTGTCCAACAGGCCTGTGCCCTCCTCTACGCTGATGTAACCAGCTCCGCGTACTAGATCCCTGCGGTACAAAATAATTAGTGTGGTGTCTGTTTCCCTCACTGGACTGCCATGAGGCAGGGGACACAATTCACAGTGTATCACAGGCCTATTTCAAACGTACATTTGCTCTCACTCCGTTGTCTCCAGCCCCCATCCAGTTTATGCTGAGCTTCATAGTCTAGTGTCTGGGAAGACCACCACTGCATAATTAAGCCCTAATCTTGGGAAGCTGAGCACCACAGAGCATGTAACTAGTTATCCAAGACAAATGCAAGGGTCATGGGAGCCTTTTAAAGTTGGTTCTAGGTGAGCGATACAAATTTCCCTGGTATTTGCATTTTTCCTACTTTCTTGAAAACAGCTGCAATGACATGAATGAAACATCAAGTCAAAAATAATGATTCAACATAACTTATAAGTCATGATAGAGAATCTGAATATTTTGTCCTCTTTCATGCATAGGGATTGATGAATCTCATAGGTTTTCTTGGCATCAGCACTTTGGGTGAGGTGTTCAGTGTGTAATATTAAGACTAATTGGCACATATGTAATTCACGTGAAAGTTTTGCCTATCAAAGTGTCCCATTAAAGCTGACCTCACTCTTCCATCCCAGTGGGTTTAATATGGCTTATGGCATTGATCCCTAACCTTTTTGGCATCATGGACTGGTTTCATGGAAGACAGTTTTTCCAGGGACCAGGGGTAAGGGGAACGGTTTTGGGATGATTGAAGTGCACTACATTTACTGTGCACTTTATTTCTATTTTTATTGCATCAGCTCCACCTCAGATCATCAGGTATTATATCTTGGAGGTTGGCAACTCCTGGTTATGGCGTGGGTAAGTTTGGCTCTCGGTCTCGTTAAGTAAGACATGTCCCCCTTCTCAGACTTTTGATCAAATACCATTACATGGAGTTGATTCTGTTTCTTAAAGACAAAGTTGTTTCATATTGAAATCAGTATAATAATGTTAAGTTTCAGATTCAGCCCTAAAGTGGGAAAACCCAGCACTGACGATTCTGGCTGCGTCTACACTTACCTTGCTATGGAGTCATTTTTAGGTCCAAGAGACTGTCTTTTTCTTTGCTCAGGCACTGAGGAAAAGCCAAGGACAAGAAGCAAGCATCCCTGTTCTTGGTGTCATTTCCCAACTCTGTATTAGTATGTGTGATTTTATAATTACACCTATTTATTTGATCCTTGATAGGCAAATCAGTTTGGGAGCTGAAGGGATGTTTTATGTCAAGATGCTCTAACTTTGGTTGGCAATTATCTTCTGAATGTTTAGGAATGGTGACAGCCATCTCTCCATTCTTGAATATATTTCTGACTGAAGTCAGAGCTTCAGTCCCAAAAAGGGAAAGAGAACGCTGCTACATAAGATGAGAGAACTAATAAAACTATAGAATTGGGATTTTTTTCTATAAAAGAAAATCCATAACTGACAAAATACCTCACTAAGTCATTTTTCCTCCCCAGTGCCTTGCGCTGTGCATGTGTTTGGCACATGCACAAATTAAGTTTACAGATTTCATAAAGCAATTCATCCTGCTCTGAGTCTAATGCCAGTAATTTTTCAAGGAAGTCAGCAGAATGTAGCCCAAGAAGGAAAACATTGGCATTATTTTTTTTAAAACCATTATTTTTACTCAGTCTGTTACTGAACTCTGACTAAATCATTTACTCTTCACATTTAATTTTTAATTTTGTGGTATTCTCCTCCCCACTCTTTGCCAAATGAGGCTGAGTCCTAAATCCTTGTACCCTAACATCCCAGCTATACAATCATATAAGAGGTTTGTTTCAGTAAAAATGATTACCGGTGTCTATAATAGAATTGTAATAACTCAATACTATTTTATAAATTTTTGATTCACTCTGCAGTTTTTGTTTGACAGCTTGCCAAGTTCCAGTTTTTATCTGATCATCTTTGCATCAATAATGTATGAGGCAGAGATCTTCTGAAAAGAGGATACTTTTTCCTCTCCCTCTCACTGAATGCTTTGCTTTTGCAGCAAAAATATTGATTTGGATTTAATAATCTATAATCCTTTTGGTTTGATCACTTAGCAGGAAACCCTGGAAGGGGCAACGGCCATATACTCGCTAACATGGAATCAATTGCTCCTCTCTAATAAATGGAATCACTGAGCACTTGATTCATACTATTGCTTGTTATATGTAATTAATTAAAGGTTTGAAACAATAGAGATTGAATGGTTCTGGGTTTCCCTATTCAGATCCTATTCATATCCTCTCAACCAAAAAATAACAATCAACAAAACTTTTGCCACAGAAAGATGATGTTTCTGATTATAATTTTTTGTCACCTCCATCAATGCACATTTTGTCACACTCTGCTTTTAAATGATCCCAGCAGTGCTGCTGATCTTAGTCTGCTCTCATTCCCAGCTGTTCGATTTCAAATCCATTGTGAGTAATAGTTCCCTCTCATCACCTGCCTCCAGGATTATTGTAAAATAATCAGCAGCAGGAAAAGAAACTGACAAGGAACTGAGAGGGCCCTCCAACTACTCATCTTCATCCATGGTCTTAATTTCCATCTGTAAGAACTGCAACCAAGGGCATCTTGTAGAGTTTGGTGTTCCCATCTCAAATCGATGACAAGAGCTGATGAGTAAGAGAATCACTAACCCAGTGGTTGTTAAGCAATTAAATCAGAATCTCTGGGGGTACAATGTGGGCATTAATATTATTAAAAGCTTCCCAGTCATTTTTATGTGACTCAGTAGTTCTCTACCCTGAAACTGCCACCCTTGGTGCAGCTGGGTGTCAGCCTCATGGACTTAGTAGAACTGCAGAAATTTACCAAATCAGGTTGATTCTACTGAATCAGAAACTGCATATCAGCAAAATCTCCCAAATGATTTGTAGACACATTAAAGTTTGAGAAACAGTGACCTAAATCACTACTATAAGAAACTTCCCCAAGTTAGCAAACCAATTACTAAACAGAATGGCAGCCTTCAGTGTTTCTAGAAGAAGCAAGTGTCGGTAGCTGTGAGTTCCTTTGTCAGGCAGTCCTGGCTTTATACCCTGGTTATCCATTATTAGCTGTGCGCTTTGGGTCAGTCTCTATAAATTTCAGTTTGCCTATCTGTGATGATACTAATGATAGTACCCACCTCCATGGTGTTATTGTGAAAATGAATCAAAATAATATGTGTAAAGTACATAAGACCATGCCAGATGCGTTGTAAGCAAGGAGTATGTTTTAGTAGTTAATACTAACACTAATAATAAGGCTGTATTCTTCAGAGACCTCTTCAATTGCTAAGTTGTCTAAATGTAGGCAATAATGCTCTTAAAATTTATCTTTTTGCCCTTAAAGCCAACTGAAGCTTTCATGGAAGTTGGACCTAATATCTACCCTTGCACTTTTAGCTTACACTTGATCTCATTCATCACTTACAGAAGGGACAATAGGAAGGTCAGTGGATGCTTGGAAAAACAGTGCAGTGGTAAGGTCAACTTGAATGCCTTTCTTGCACCCGAGCCTGGGTGACTTCAGCTTAATTTTCTCTGGGAGTCATGCCATTGTGTATAAAAGGACTCACAAAGCTGGCTTCGATGTGAGGTGGACTCTGTTCACCTAAATTTGGCCTGATTTGGAAAGCTTTCTTGGCTCTCTCCCACCGAATCCAAACAGGGATGGGAGATTTTATTAAAATGACTTGGGCCCAGCCTGCTCTGTGGTCCGAACCATTGAAGGGAGCCAAAAATGTCCCCTGGTGTCCATAGAAACATTGTTCTTATTTTTCAAAATTAATCCAGCTGAATTTGCAAGGCTGCTTCACCTCCATCCGAGCCGCCGATGGCCAGGACAAAGAAATGTTTTGATGTTCCCAGCTGGGAACCCTGCCCTCAGCAAATACAGTTGATATAAATAAATGGTCTCTTGCCTGCCTACATTCATGCCCATCTGTTTGGAGGGCATGGTGCCCAATCAAAAGTTGCCTAGACGCTCACCATGGGCACCAGAGCCAAGGAAGGATGATTCCATGGCAGCCTGCCTAATGCTGTGAGTGCCATCCCTTCAGGAGTGGGTTCTCATCCTGGACCAGAATAGGAGCACTGGCACTGCATGTTTCCTTACTATTGGTCGCACCTGTTGACAAGACAGTGCCAAACCAAAGGAAGAGAGGAAGAAAGAAAACTGCTGTGTAGGAGCATCTCTGGGCTCACGGGGCCTGGTAGGCCCACTAAGACAGATTCTAATTAAGCAGAGAAAATCTCTGCCATGGATATTCTGATGGGGCCCAAGACTGGCAAGTCAGACTTTGTCTGGCTTTATTGCAGGGGCAGAGGGCAAGCTGTTCCCAGCTGGCAGCTCTTCCCCTGTCTAATATAGGAAATATAATAGAACACTGGTCTTTGATGACATCAGGAGCCAAATAAACCAGGAGGAATGAATCAGGCTCAGCCCGGCCCACACTCTCCTAGCTCCCAATTTTCACCCACCCACTGGCAGCAATTGGCCTGATGAGTACCAGCCACAGGATGTAAAAACCCAGGAGCTGATTTTGTTTTGCATTGGATGGACTTGAGGAAGAAAATGTAGCCAGTCAGTAGAAAGTATGATGTAAGGACATTTTTATGCTGATAAAAGCGAGTACATCCTGCTGAGATTGTTAAGCACAATTGGAAATAAATTTAAGTACTTGGTCACCAGGGGATCACAGAGGGGTCTAGGAGAGAATCCTTACAGCCAAAGTCAGGAGCTTACTCATCCCCATGGACATCTCTAGGGCTAAACAGAGTGGCTCTCAGCCGTAGAGTACTGCAGTGTTGGGGAGTGAGCAGTCTTTGTCAGTGAGAAGTTCAGGTGTGCTGCCCAGTCCTCTGGAAGGAAAGCAGGTTGAGAAACTGCTGGCTCAAAGACTCAAAGCAACCATGCCTTGTTTATACATAAAAGCACATTTGTTAGTCCAAGAGCTGTATGTTGATTTTTTAATTGGAGTATAGTTGTTTTACAAAGTTGTGTTAGTTTCTGCTGTACAACGAAGTGAATCAGCTGTATGTACACTTGAATCTCCTCCCTCCACAGGGCACCAAGCTGAGCTCCCTGTGCTCTACAGCACCTTCCCACTAGCTCGCTTTTTATACGTGGTAATATATACATGTCAGTCCCAATCTCCCAGTTCATCCCACCCACCCCACCCCATATCCACACATCTGCCCTCTACATCTGTGTCTCTATTCCTGCCCTGCAAGTAGGTTCCTCTGCACTGTTTTTCTAGATTTCACATATATGCATTAATTACAATATTTGTTTTTCTCTTTCTGACTTACCTCTGTCTGTATAGCAGACCCCATTTGGTGTTGATCCTAAGTTTGTACTGCCTTCTTGAAGTTTCAGTATTCTATCAGTTAGATTTGTGGCTGAATCTTTGTGGTGGGCTGGACAACAATCCTCTGAGATGTCCAGAACCAGAGAATATACCACCTGATAGGGTGAAAGGGATTGTGACGTGTGATTAAATTAAGCATCTTGAGGTGGCGGGATTATCTTGGATTATCTGGGTGGGCCTGATGGAATCATAAGAGTCCCATCAGAGCAGGAGGCAGTGTGATGAAGGCAGAAGATGTGTTGAAGATGGAAGGAGGAGGATTCAGAACCCAAGAAATGCAAGTTGCCATCAGAAGCTTAAAAAAGCAAGGAAACCAGTGCTCTCCTCAGACCTTCCAGAAGGAAGCAGCCCTGTAGACAACTTGACTTTGGCACAGAGAGACTGATTTTGCAGTACTTAGAATAAATATACGTTGCTACAAGCCAAAAAGTTTGTGGTACTTTTTGAAGCAGGAATAGGAAACTAAGACAATCTTTATCCTTATGGAGCTGACTGAGGGTGGCCCAAGATGAGAGGCTCCCTGGCTTTAAAAAGAAAGCTTAGAGCAACACCATCCATTGGCTGCTCCAATAAACAAACTAATTGAGTTTTCTGTTTTCCCCACCAGCTCACTGGCTTTTTTTCCTCCCCTAGTGAATACAAAGGATCATGGTCAAACCCAGTGTTCTTGTTTTTGTTTTTTCTTTTGGACATTGTGCAAGTCTAAGTTTAGAAGAATCAGGGCCAGAATACCACCCACATTGACCTAAGCTATTGGTTATGCCAATTCCATCACAGGCATCCATTTCCCAAAGGAAGGGAACAATTTTAGAGCAGCAATTCAGATTTATGTTCAACTAATATTACTATATCCCTACTAAGTGCCAGGCACTCGAATAACATGTTTGACGTGTGGAATATCTCCTTAAGCAACACAGTTGGTAAACTGCAAATCTCCTGGACACACATGTAACATGAAATAGCCACTATTGTAAGAAGTTAATGCTTATTTTTCTCAGCAAGTATCACAATGCTGTAGGGCAGCCGCTGCCACTGAATGTTAGCAGCGGGTGCCCGTCTATGTACCCCTTCATCATTCCATCCCAGCAGCTGGATTCCTGCCTGTGGTGGCCCTGATCTGCAGAACGCAGGCTCCAGGAAAAATCCAGAATTTACCTGTGGTTACAGTATGCTTCAGTCAGGTTTTATATGTACACACACACACACACACATTACTCAAGTAATATTCAATATACTACTTAGAGTGGGCCTCTTCTGCTTCTCTTTCCCCTCAACTATAACATAACACACAATAAACAATATGTCTGCCCAATAAGTAACCATGTACTCCAGAGGGATCAGGATTTTACAGAAGGAAGAAGTGATAGTTTAATTGTTTTACTTTTCATTCAAATAAATACTTTGAATTTCTTTCATAAAATTTTGAGAAATTGAGACTCTGCTAGTTCTATTGTTTATCTCTGTTGAATAAAGTTAAAAGAGATCTTTTCCAAGTTGATTGAGTTTTATCCATGTTCCCTATCAATTGGTCTATTTCAACATGCATTTCCAGTGTCTGGCATACTAAAAAATTACCCCCATCACTTCTACATCTACTATTTGGTCCTTATTCTGCCCAAGCTTTCTTTTTAAAAATAAAAGTAAATGAAAATATTTCTCTTGGTGAAGCACCATTTTCTCAATGCTATTTTCATTTTTTTTTTTGCTTGCAATCCAAGTTAGTGATAATTTAGTCATTTATTATGATGATAGCCTCAATATTTGAGATGCCTATCAGAGTGAAATGAAAGTGTCTCTGTAGGATTCAATAGACCAGAGAAGAAAATAATCAAAGTACTGTTTATTCATTCACTTATCAACAAACATTTATTGAACATTTAGTTGCCTTGGTAGCCTCTTTTTTCTGCTTTTTTATTCTTTTCCTTCCTCTCTCCTACAAAATTGACATCATATTTCAGAAACTGAAAATTCAGAGATGAATAAAATATAGCTCCCATCTTTAAGGACTTAGAGACAGTCCTTAAATACAATGCAGTGCAACTGTTCTGTTATGAAAAGGAGCCAGAGGTGCCATAGGCGTTATCAGAAGGGAGAGGCCGTTTGTGCCTGGGAGCATCAGGGAAGGCTTCACAAAAGAGGTGACACTTCAATAGAGGTTTGAGCAGGATTTCACCACAAGAACAGGGTTGGGGGTGTATTAGTTTCCTGTCTCTAAGTAACAAATTACCACAACCTTAATGGCATATTTATTATCTCACAGTTTTTGTGGGTCAGGAGTCTGATCATGGATTATTTGGGTTCTCTGTTCAAGGTCAGGGCTTCCCTGATGGTTCAGTGGGTAAAGAATCTGCATGCCAATGCAGGAAACATAGGAGATGCAGATTCAATCCCTGGGTTGGGAAGATCCCCTGGAGGAGGACATGGCAACCCACTCAAGTATCTTGCCTAGGAAATCAGAGGAGCCTGGTGGGCTACAGTCCATGGGGTCGCAAAGAGTTAGAGACAACTGAGTGACAAAACATGCACAGTTCAGGGTCACACAAGGCTAAACTCAAGATATAAGGTGGGCTGAATTTTCATTTGGAGGCTTGAATGTGGAATAATGCATGGCATCACCGACTCTGTGGACATGAGTTTGAGTGAACTCCGGGAGTTGGTGATGGACAGGGAGGCCTGGCGTGCTGTGATTCATGGGGTTGCGGAGAGTCGGACACGACTGAGCGACTGAACTGAACTGAACTGAACTGAAGCTCACTTATGTTGTTGGCAGCTTTCATTTCTTCATGGCTGTATGACTGAGGACCTGAGGCAATCCTCAGGTCCTGGAGGCTGCCCACGGGTTTATTGCCATGGTCTTCTCCAGCATGGCTTCTCATTTCATTAAGCCAGCAAGGAGAGTCTCTAGTCTAAGACAGAATCTTACACAGTGTAACGAAATCCCACTACCTATTCTATCAGTTAGAAGCAAATCACAGGGTTCATGTGCACCTAAGGACAGAACCATGAACAACAAAGGTAAAGTCAGGAACACCAAAGGAGGGTCTCAGTGGGGTTCATGCTAGGGTCCATCACATGGGATGATGAGAGGAATTAGATAGACAAGATGCCATGTAGGGAATGAACAGTGGTTCCATATGTTGTAATAGGATGGAGAAGTTAGGAAAGAGAGACTCAGACTGGGGAAATAATAATCACCGCCAACAATTATATAATACTTACTCTGTGCCAGAGTACTTTTATAAATGCTAAATCACTAATCTGACCAAGATTATAGAGATTGTAAATGGTGAAACTGGATTTTAATTGCCTGGCTCCTGAGTCTGTGTCTTTAAACCACTGTGCAACACTGCCTCTGGGCAAGTATTGAGGTGTTCCAGGAGCATATTATGAAGGGTCTTGTTAAGGAATTTAATTTTATTCCAGGAAGTGCTGAAGAACACAAAAGGGGTTTGAAAGTGCCTCAGACTGGTACACAACGAGTAGCATCGAGGAGGCACTGGGGCCAAAGAAACTGATGCAGGTGAGGGAAGATGAGTTACTGGATGAACGTGGGCGTCACGGGCTTTAGAGGAAGGGGACGGATATGGGAACTTTGCAAATTGTACATGATCCGACTCAGTGAGTGTGCGGGCTGGGCGTACAGTGGTGGAACTGAGGAAGAGGGGTGTGTCTCAGGTAACTTCCAGGCTCCCAGCCTAGATGATTTGGTGGGTAATGGAGTAGGAGACTCGCCCATTAAGCATCAGGATACTGAGAGGCAGGGACTACATTCTTCTCTTTCGGTGTTATATCCTTGGGCCTGGCACAGGGCTTTGCCCGTGGTTATGAAAACACCCTCTTATACTGTGCCTATTACAATTACACGTCAAGCACTGTTCTAAGAGCTTCGCTTGTGCTAACTTGTCTAACCCTCACAAAACCAGCATGATAGATACTATTATCATCCATATTCTGCGAAAGAGGCAAATGAGATACAGTGCGGTTAAGTAACTTGTCTGAGTTCACATAGTTTGTAAGTATCACAGCCAAGATTTGGTCTCAGGCAGGCTTTCTCCGGAGTCCATGTGCTTGAGCACTGCACTGTGGTCATATCTCTTTCCCTCAACAAACAAAACCCCACACAAACAATAATATTTGTTAAATGTTATATGACTTTATGAAAGAATGAATATTTACAATATGATGTGATAAATTTGTCATTAGCCTTAATGGCCTTTGTATAAGTCTCTGTTATCACATTTAGGGGATTGCATTCTAAGGATGTGTTGAAATATCTTTCTCTCCCACTACTGTTGACCCCCTCAAATCTAAGGGCTGGGTTCTATTCCAGACATTTCCATAGTGTCTTGTGCAGTGCACTCAATAACTATGGAATGAATTATTTTCTTATGTATTATATGAATTATTTATACTTTCTAAATTGTATTGGCTGCGTTATCTCATTTAATACTGACATCAACTAGTGACAGTATGTCCTGTTATTCTCATTTTATAGATGTGGACATCGAGGCAGAAGAGAGTGACCAAACTGAACCCCAACGTTCAATCGAGAGTACTCATCATCCTTCCTCATTATAATAAATCTTGACCAGAATAATGGAGACCCTCCAGAATATAACATTCTAAGCTGAAATACTCAATATAATGGCTGTGATTTCTGCAATCCTTTTTTTTTTTTTTGCTCTTTTTTACAAGCACATCAGCGAAACAAGACCTGAAAACACGGGCTACACTAAAAACCAAAAAGAGCGAAGAATCATGACTGGCATTAAGTCATTGATTAATTAATTAATTATGTGGCCACCACAGAGTGTAGTCTAAAGAAGAAGTCTTTTTATTGAGGAAATAAATTAAAAACTAAGAGCCAGGGGGACCGACTGTGACTGTCATCCTTGCTTCAGCACGTGCCCACCTCCGTCACTCTGACCTCTTATCCACTCACCAGTTCAAAACAAATCTAGGAAAATCACCTTCATCAGCAGCGTGGCTTTCAACTAATCCACAAGCAAGACTGACTGTCTTTGTTTTTCCCTTCAAAATTCGCCCCTATTCTTTTCTTATCTATCTCAATTGTCTTATTTCCTTCCATTATTTGACGTGTATCATTTTTTTCTGTTCTTTTCCTCTGAGATAACAGCTTCAGTTCAGCTCAGTCGCTCAGTCATGTCCGACTCTTTGCGACCCCATGGACTGCAGCATGCCAGGCTTCCCTGTCCATTGCCAACTCCTGGAGCTTACTCAAACTCATGTCCATCGAGTCAGTGATGCCATCCAACCATCTCATCCTCTGTCGTCCCCTTCTCCTCCCACCTTCAATCTTTCCCAGCATCAGGGTCTTTTCTAGTGAGTCAGTTCTTCGCATCAGGTGGCCAAACCATTGGAGCTTCAACTTCAGCTGGAGTACTGGAAATAACAGCTTAAGAAATAAGATAACATTTATCCTTTTCCCCTCTTTTCTCTTGTCCTACCTGTTCCATGACCTACTTTCCTCCCATGTAGATTGAGATCACCTTTTCTGCTTCAAGAATCAGTTCAAAAGTCCTTTTGGGGTAGACTTATTTCTAAGAAGACCCCCATGTTCCCTGCCTCTTTGTCTTCAGTCCTTATTGCAGTCCCCCACTCCTGCTTGAGCCTGGGCTGAACCTAGTAATTTGCCAAAGATTGGCAAAAGTAATGGGATAATCAGTATGGCAAAAGTGATGTGGTATCACTCCAAGGTAGGATTACCAAGAATTGTAAGATTCATCTTGCCAGTAGGCTCTCTCTTGCCTTCTTGGCTTGATCGTTTTGATGAAGCAAGTTGCCACATTGGAGAGGTCCCCGTGGCAAGGACCTGAGGACAGCTTCCAGTCAACAGAGAGGAGTCAATGTTCTTTCCAACACTGCACACAGAAATGGATCCTGCCAACAGCCATAGTGCTTGGAAGTGGGTCTGTTCCCCAGTAGAGCTTTCAGATGAAACGGCATTCTTGGACTAACACCTTGACTGAAGCCTTGTGAGAAACTATGAAACAGAGGACCCAGCTGAGCCATGCAGAGGTTACTGACCCACTGAAATGGTGAGATAATATACATGTGCTATTTTAAGTCACTAAGTTTTGGAGTAATTTGTTACACAGCAATAGATTACTAATACATCTCCCTCCTGAGCAGCTTCCCTGCACCCTTGGCACCTCTCCTTTGTGCAGCCATCTGTACAGCCCTATTCTTGTACTTAGAACACAGAATGCCAATTACGTGTGCCTTTGTTTCCTGCTCTGCACCAAGCTCACTGAGGGCAGTGACCTGATTTATCTCCCAGCACAGCACCTGGCTCAACAATAATTGTGTGTTAGGTAATGAACATGTATTCAACAGCCTTCTCTGCTCCCACTTCTTTCCCACTAATCACCGGCAATTGGTACCATTAGAGCAAGAGAAGATGGTTCAGCTCCAACCATCTCAGGTATCCACTATAATTCTGCCTGTGCCCCTGCTCTCTTCAGCTCTTTGGGCAATATATGCTGGCAAAAATGAGATGAGCAGATTTCAGACACATTCTCTTCTTTGATCTTCCTAGTCAATCCTATGAACTTGATATCAGGATACAGTGTATAATGAGGAAATTAATGTCTTGCACCGAGTTGCATAGCTGATAAACAGCAGAGTTGAAGTTAGTATTTGAATATATCTGATTTTTGATTCAATACAAATCTCTATTCACAGTTATGCCATGCATCCTGATCATGGACAAAGTTTCCTAGTCTCTAGGATAAACTATTAAAATGAAAATAATAACAAAACAATTTTCTTTGAAAACATTTACTGAGTTCTTATTCTGTGGCAGGCACTATTCTACATCTTTTAAATGTGTCTACTCATGACATTCTTACAAAAGCTATGAGGCACATATTATTACTATCTCCATTTTACAGAGAAGAAAACTGAGACAAAGGAAGGTTAAATAACCTGCCCAAGGTCATATGCCTGGAAAGTGGGAGAGCAAGGATTCCACTCAGAGGGTCTGGGTTTGGAAATCAGCCTGGTTTTAGGGGACATGATTCATTTCAGGTAATTTTGATTTGCTCTTATAAGAGAGCAAAATGGCAGATCACTACTCACAGGTATTTGAATCCTAGTTTCCCCAGATAACATTAATTTGGAGATTCATTTCTCCTTTGTTAATGAGCATCAATTCTTCTCTTGAGAGAGGACCCCCTCCTGTTATGGATCCCCACTGCAATGTAGGAGCTCTAATTAAGTCTATGCAAAGTACATAAAAAATGGAAATAATGAGAATCTGGAATTCAGAAAGACATGAGTCTGATAGCAACCCTGAACACAATTTGGCCAGATTTTGTCCCTTCCTTTTAGCATCTTGTGGCTGTGAGTAATAAGAGGAGATGTAAAAATACGTTAATATTTGAAAGAAGAAAGCTTAATTGGAAGATGTTTTCAAGCAAGGGCACAGAGCATTATGTGAGCCTTCAATTCATTTGTTGAGAAGAGTTTATAAATTTAATGCAATTTTCTTCTTCAGTTGTAACTGCCAGATAAAAAGTCAACTAGTTATGCAAGACCTATGAAAAAGGGCGTCTCCCAGCCTTGTCCCTTCCACATGCCCCACCTGAGGAAGCTACCTCCTAAAGCCTTTTCAGCTCTCTCTCTCTTGATATTTACCTTTGCATTTCCAAATAACTTGCCCATACTATCTCTTATTTCAGTTTCAGACAGCATTCTGGAGAAGAATTTGTCGCTTGCATTTTATAGGTCAAGTTAGCATGTTCTTTTCAGACATTTCTGCAAGAATGAAGACAATAATGCAAAGAAGTAATAGTACCTCCACATGAAGAGTGCATACATATTTATACAAAACACCTTGCGATTTATGGGCTTGGGAGAGGGAACAGCTGTGAGAGGCAACCAAAGAGCAGTAAGCAAGCAGACGGGCGAAATAGCCATCACCACTTGGGGATTAAAAAGGCATCCTAGACCAAGCCTGAGATGCTATTTTACATGTGATAAATCAACAAAGAAAAGTTTAATAAAACATCCAGTGCTGGTATGGTTGTTATAAGTTGAAATACTCACATGCTTCTAATAGAATATTTTTGAAAGGCAACATGAAAATACCTACCAAGTGCCATAAAAATGGTCATACTGTTTGACCCAGTGATCTACTCCTGGAAAGTGATCCTAAGGAAATAGTACAACAGATGCAAAACCCTGTATATTACCAAAAAGTTCACTGTCGTATTAACTGTGAATCAATATAAATCATTAGATGGGTTATTATCTATATGTTAAAAGTGATAAACATGACGCTATATAAAACATGAAAAATACTTATGATGTCTGGTTAACCAAACAAAGCTAAACACCAAATAGTATATGCTCTCTGATTTTAATCCTGTATAAACAAGAGTACGGGCTTCCCAGGTGGCACTAGTGTGTAAAGAGCCCACTTGCCAATGCAGGAGACTTAAGAGATGTGGGTTCAATCTCTGGTTCAGGAAGATCCCCTGGAGGAGGGCATTGCAAATCACTCCAGTATTCTTGCCAGGAGAATCCCATGGACAGAGGAGCCTGGTGAGCTACAGTTCATAGGGTCGCAAAGAGTCAGACTGACTGAAGCAACTAAGAATACACACACCCAAACAAGTGTATGTGAGGGCTTCCCAGGTGGCTCAGTGGTAAAGAATCTGCCTGCCAGGTCAGGAGATGCAGGCGACGTGGGTTCAATCCCTGAGTCAGGAAGATCCCCTGAAGAAGGAAATGGCAACCCACTCCAGTATTCCTGCCTGAAAAGTCCATGGACAGAGGAGCCTGGCAGCCTACAGTCCATGGAATCACGAAGAGATAGAGACAACTGAGCAATTGAGAGCACACACACACACATACAAATAAGTGTGCATATCTACAGGAGTGACTTCAGTATGAAGGACATGGATGAACTGATTTGAAGTTTGGGTCTTTCATTTACAAGCTGGGTGTCCTGGGGCTTAAAAAATACTTATCTGAGCCTTGTTTGTTGCATCTATAGAATCAGAAAAAAATATTGATCTTTTAGTGCTGATGTAAACTTTAGAAAAATATGTAATTGGATGCTAATATAGTGTCCAGCATATTATAGTAAACGCTCAATAGATGGTTACAAATACTGCTAACATATGCACCCAAACAAGAAGGCAATATTCAGGGGTCGGGGAACTATCTTACAAAGATGGAACTATGGATGGTGCTTTTTCCCTTTAAAGTTTTATGTATATGGATATATAAAGATTACATATACATTATACCTAAATTTATAAAATTATATATAAAATTTACAAAATTATATAATTATATATAAGCTATTTAAAACTATATATTTATATATATATAAGCATTATATGTATAATTGCCGTATGACCGCTTTAATTCAATGGAATCATATAGAGTGTCTTTGCCAGTAAGGAAAGCCCATGTGCCTAAAGGTGCCATAATAAAATAAGCCTGAAGAGAAGGTTGGGAGCCTTGGTCTGTTACACCTCGTTCTCTTTTTATTGCCTTTGGCTCTCCCAGCTCTTTGTTCTCCTGTGGGCAATTGCTCCTGGAACTGGTGCATTCCTGTTAAGTGGCATTTTAACCCTGATATTCCCACAACTCTATGCTGTTTCCTTAACTGACATTTGCATGGCAGATGGCGCAAATGGCCTAGCAAATATATACTGGGTCACTGTGAAAGAACTGCCAGATTGATGGCTGTGTTGGCTGTGTGCCTCCAAGCAGACACACGACTGGAAATTACACAGAGGCTCAATTTTCCAGACCAACTTGTGGGCTTTCTGTTCCTCCCTTGCTACAGGCGATCAGTAGAACAGGTGAAGATGGTCTGATTGGCTTCACTTTAAATCGACATTGATGTGGGCAAATGGGTTGGCACACAACGTGCTAAACTGGGAGCTGAATCTTTCTCCTTCTAATCCTGCCTGCATCAGATTTGCGGGGCTTCCCAGGTGGCGCTAGCAAGTAAAGAACCTGCCTGCCAATGCAGGAGATGCAAGAGACATAGGTTCAGTCCCTAGGTCAGGAAGATCCCCTGGAGGAGGGCATGGCAAACCGCTCTAGTATTCTTGCCTGGAGAATCCCATGGACAGAGGAGCCTGGCGGGCTATAGCCTATAGGGTGGCAAAGAGTTGGACACAACTGAAGCAACTTAGCACTCAAGGTTAAGCCAAAATCTTAACCTGTTCATTTCCAGAGTGTTCCATGGGATAATACTAAGCTTCTTTCAAGGAGTATCATGGAGGCTAACTTAGGAAGGCAGAACAATTATCTAAGTGGTTAGAGAAAATTTGTTTATTTAGTACTTATATTCCCTGGTGGCTCAGAGGTTAAAGCTTCTGCCTCCAATGCAGGAGACCCGGGTTCGATCCCTGGGTCGGGAAGATCCCCTGGAGAAGGAAATGGTAACCCACTCCAGTATTCTTGCCTGGAGAATCCCATGGACGGAGAAGCCTGGTAGGCTACAGTCCACGGGGTCGCAAAGAGTCGGTCACGACTGAGTGACTGAACAGAACAGAACAGTTCCTAACCGCTTCTGGGGAAGAATAAGCCATTGGCTTGACTTCTGTCTCTTCTTTGGCTTTCATCTCTGTAACACAATTATTTCTGTGCTCGTGATCTTCCCATCTAGAAGACACAGACTAAATGTTATGGATGTTTGTCTTCCTGATGGCACATAGTAGGACTCGTGCCAGTGCTATCTCTCTGTGCCTAGTGAGTACTTTGTAAAACAAGTACTGTGGGCCTGGTTCATAGTGTTGTAACAACAGGCAGACCTGTATCTAGCAGGGCCCCCACTCTGGATCTCCTGTGGCTACATCCCTACTGTTGGGGCCAAGAGTCCAAGGTTTTATTATCTCAGTAGATGGCTGTGAACATGACATGATAGATAAATAAGATTCTACTTGGACTTCTCTCTTCTCTGCACCTATCAAACTACATTTTTTGGTATCCACGTCCCTGGAATTTCCTATCCCAATGGCCCTGAATCCAATTCCAGAATCTGCATGGGTCTCTGCCAAAGGAAAACTATGATGCCAGAGTTTGATATCCTTAGGCCTGCAGGATGGCCAAGGGGGAGCTGTTTGCAGGGAGCTGGGAGGGGGAAAGTAGAACTACAGTTTGGAAATGTGAGCCAGGAGGCACATGTACTGTGAGTACATGATGGCTTATAGTGCAGGATGGAACTGGGTTGGGAAGAGAAAGTGAGTGAAAGATGGGCAAAGATGTTCCCTAGGCTGCATGTTCAGGTGCAGGACATCAGTTCTGAATTTGAACCTGGCCTTCAGTTTTCTAGACTAAGGTAGGACTATAGGACAAGGCACATGTCTGAAAATAGATAGAATGTACTTTAATTCATCTCTGTTAGCTTCACTTATAACTGTTATTCATTTGTATTCATGCTCAACTCTGCAAATTTTAAGGGCAGGTGATGCCGATGAATTCAACTTTCAAAATAATGTTGGGGTTAAAAGGTGATGTCAATTCCTATATTTTATGTACTTATTTAACCTTCCTGTGGACAGATACCTTTAAATGTAACAAATGATGAAAAAAGAATGTGAATTATGGAGTAGTTTGAAAAACAAAACAATTTTAATCATATAATTATCCAAACTGATCAATTAAGTATTGCTAAGTTGAAGCCCTATGAGCCTCCTTTAGTAAAATGGTAATTAGCTCATTAATGTCTCTGGATGAAATGAAATAAAATAGTTCTAAAAGCATTCAAAAATAATATTTTCTAAATGAGCCTTCATATTTTGCCCATTTTCTTTATACAGCTAATTTACTTAGGTTATTTAGTCCTCTAAAATCAGGTGAACTTCTGCCTACTTTAAGTAAGAATGATGACCATTTCCAAAATGTGCAGGCCCAAACTGGCAAGGTTTTGTGGAATTGATTCATGTTTGTGAACGTGACAGGGCAGGTAAGATTCCAGACCCAAAGTCAAGGTCCAATCTCTCCCTTGGGATCCCACTGGGAGTGAACAATCATTTAGATAATGATTATTACACTTTATAGAAACATTTTATTGTTCTTTTTCAAATGATTAAAAAAATCCCACTATAAGCAGGAAGAAATTAGATTCAGAGGGAAAACAAGAACTTTATAGGCCATCTGCTCAGACTTTCAGATTTAAATTTTATACATAAGAGCACATTAGCTGTGGGGAAAAATGTGATCACATTTTGTAGCTGTCTGAGCAATGAAGAAATTTCCCTCGTTGGGTTTTTTGCATGGAAATAAAAGGAGCCGTTTTGCTGAAGAAAATGAAATGGCTTCGGTATGGGGGAAATTTGCTGTTCACCATTTTATATTTATGGAGTGCTGAACTTACACTGTTCTTTATAAAATATGAAGGAACGGTCCATGCCTCCAGGGTTCATGGGGGACATTAGACAAACAGTATTTGAGAGCACCTCACAAAGAGAAAACTGAGACCTTGACAGCTTGTTAGTGGCGGCGAGTAACAGGATGGATGGGGGGGATTCACAGGGGACAAAGGGCCCACCTGCAGGTAGGAGAACACAGATGCATGAGGGAAAGGAGGCTGTTCTTTTGTATCCCTTCTCCAGAAGCCAGCCCCCTAACTTAAAGCCTGGTCCTGGTGGCTGCTGCCTTTAGGAATCTGCTTTCTCACCTGGTGATGGAGAATAGTAGGATGTGGCTGACAGCATGAGAGTCAAGGATCACGCTGAGCTGGGGAGGATGGGTGACAGCCACACAGCTCACATCAGCTCCTGCCTCCTGCGAGCCACAGCTGGCGGCTTTCCTAGGAATGGTCAGGACAGCATTTGATTAGGTCAGGCTGCTCCTCCCGCTGCCTCTAACCTACCTGTCTGACGCTCCGTGACAGGGACAAGAGAGGTCGTAGCAAACACCAGGACAATTAGTGTGCACCGTTGCTTTTTCTAACTGCCTGCCTCCCTTCCTAGGCTGTAATCGTCAGAGAAATCTCCATCTTCATTTGCTCAAATGAAGCCAGGCAAACAAATCCAGCCTCTTTCCCCCACTTTGTTTTGCTGTGAAAAGATGAAGGAGGCTCAATGAACACTTAAAGTGATGGAATGAATGCTGACCCTGGCAGCTAACAGTCTTTTACAGTCAGCTGTAAGAGCTGATACCTTAAAGCAACTAGTTTAGAGAGGTATATGAACCATTTTTTAAAAAAATTAATTAAGGAAAACCAGTTAAAAGGAAAACTGTGAACTGAGAGTCATGAAAAACAAATTAAATTCATTTGAGTTGGTGCTTTTTGAGAAAAGCTTAAATTAATCTGATGGTAACTGAATGAAAGGAGCACAGAACTCAATAGGAATGATAGCACTGAAAATCAAATTTCATTCAGCTATGAATCTTAAAAGTAAAATAACATAGCAGTTCAGGGTGAGCCTTGGTAGTCAGAGAACCTGTGTTTGAATTTTAGGTCTCCTATCTTTTAGCTATGTGTCCCTAAATAAGTTAATAACCCTCTCTGTGCTTCCATTCCCTCATCTGCTTCCATTCCCGCATCAGATAGTATTAGAGAGTATTAAATGATCACTGCTAATGTGACTGCAGCCATGAAATTAAAAGACACTTGCACCTTGGAAGAAAAGCTATGAAAAATCTAGACAGCATGTTAAAAAGCAGAGACATTACTTTACCAACAAAGGTCTATATAGTCAAAGCCATATTTTTTCAAGTAGTCATGTGTGGATGTTGGAGAAGGCAATGGCAAGCCACTCCAGTACTCTTGCCTAGAAAATCCCATGGATGGAGGAGCCTGGTAGGCTGCAGTCCGTGGGGTCGCTAAGGGTCGGACACACTGAGCGACTTCACTTTCACTTTTCACTTTCCACTTTCACACATTGGAGAAGGAAACAGCAACCCACTCCAGTGTTCTTGCCTGGAGAATTCCACGGACAGGGGAGCCTGGTGGGCTTCCATCTATGGGGTCACACAGAGTCGGACACGACTGAAGTGACTTAGCAGCAGCAGCATGTGTGGATGTGAGAGTTGGACCATAAAGAAAGCTGAGCACTGAAGAACTGATGCTTTTGAACTGTGGTGTTGAAGACTCTTGAGAGTCCCTTGAACAGCAAGGAGATCAAATCAGTCCTGAATATTCACTGGAAGGATTGATGCCGAAGCCCCAATACTTCAGCCACCTGATTCAAGAACTGACTCATTGGAAAAGCCCCTGATGGTGGGAAAGATTGAAGGTAGGAGGAGAAGAGGATGACAGAGGATGAGATGGTTGGGCGTCATCACCGACTTGATGGACTTGAGTTTGAGCAAGCCCCAGGAGTTGGTGAAGGATAGGGAAGCATGGCATGCTGCACTTCATGGGGTCGCAGAGTCAGACACGACTGAGTGACTGAATTGAACTCAACTGAAATGAGATAATACATAAATAGAACACCCAGTTAAATTTAAGTTTCAGATAAATGATGAATAATTATTTAGAATAAGTATGTCACTGATATTTTATCTGGCAATCTTCCTTAAGGGTTTTTTGTTTTGTTTTTTAGTATAATTTTGCTATTAAGCCATTGTTTATCTTCTATACTTCATTTTAGAAGCTAAGCTCAAAAAATGTATATTTATCTCAATTAAATTTAATTCCATAAATTTCAACTTCTTTTTCTGACTTGTCAGATGTTTTAAATTCTTGATTTTATGAAGTCATTGTATTCACTGTGCTTCTTAACCCTGAATCTCTAGTTTGATATTTTGGCCAGATAGGGAAGGTCCATGAAAGGAAAAGTAAAGAGCAAGATGGAGTTTAGAAAGAATGGTGGTGGCAGAGAGAAAGTCAGTTAGAAAGAATGACTCAGGGTAGAAGTAGTTTTAGGGAAATTGGAGAAAGAGGAAGAAACATACATTGAAAGGAACGGTATCGGTAGTCAGAGTTCTTCATTTCACAAAACTGTTCAACTGAAGCAAAAAATAAAAAAGATCAATTATGTGAAGAGACAGAAGGCTCATAGACTCTACCAGAAATTTGGATAACGGGCAGGAATCAAGAGCTGGGTAACAACTGCTGCTAAGTCTCTTCAGTCGTGTCCGACTCTGTGTGACCCCACAGACGGCAGCCCACCAGGCTCCCCCATCCCTGGGTTTCTCCAGGCAAGAACACTGGAGTGGGTTGCCATTTCCTTCTCCAATGTGTGAAAGTGAAAAGTGAAAGTGAAGTCGCTCAGTCGTGTCTGACTCTTTGCGACCCCATGGACTGCAGCCTACCAGGCTCCTCCGCCCATGGGATTTTCCAGGCAAGAGTACCGGAGTGGGGTGCCATCACCTTCTCTGGCTGGGTAACAGGAACCACAGCAAAGTGTGTGAAGTAGAAACAGGCTGGACTCAAGGCCACTTGGGCTACTGCTGGACCAGTGAGGATTTCCACCTTGGGTCAGAGGTGAGCTCTGGCTAAGAGTATCCCATTGGCTGAGTTTAAACCCATCCTCTGGCAGTGTTGCACTGAGGGGATCTTTGGTTAAACCCTTTGGTCTCCATCAAGGAATGCTCAACACAGTATTTAAAACGTGCAGTTAGGAAGGGGCTTCTATTTCAGACCATCAAAATCACTCAAATCAAATCAGTCAATCAGCCACTCAGTAAGAAAGAAAACAAACCAATATTCCTAATGGAAAGGTTAAAAGGATAGAGTCATATATAGATGACTCACTCTATGCTGCCTCCAGCCCAAGCCTCTTATTCACGCTGTTAATCAGTATACTCATTGCCTACTCAGTGTCTCTAATGGTATGCGTGAGTCAAAGCAATACCAATAAAATTTCTCCAAAATCTAGCTCATGCTCTGCTCCCACTCTACATCCTGCCTGTGTCTTCTCTGAGAGTAGCCCCTCTCTGTGAACATCACACCTTCCTAATATAGTATCATTCTTGACACTTCCCACTCTTCAGTCCTTTATACTAAATTTACCTCCAAGTTCTGCTGAATTTACTCATTAATCTCACTTGAATCTCTTTACTTCTCTTCATCACCTCCACCACCCTAGTCCATCCTAATCCTCTCCCTTGCCTTTACTATTATTAACCATAACTTATATCTCTGGATCTATTCTGCTACTCCTGCAAACTGTTCCACACCCTGCAGCCAGAGCAATCTTTCCAAAATGCAAATTTGAACATGACACCCTATCCCCACATCTCTCAGCATGAAATAGTTCAATGGCTTTCCATTATGCTTAGAAAAAGATCAAGATCTTTAGTCTACAAGGTTTTAAATGACCTGAACCTCAGATATTTCTCTCCAAACTCTGTATACTGGGTTTGGGGAGAGGTTGTGGGAGTGATGGTGGTGTATTATGTGGGGGGCTGGTCTCCAGTAGTGGTTTCTAGAGCAAGAGTGTCTCTTGGCTAAGATTCAACCTCTAAGCTTAGAAATAATTCCAGCCTTTACTGAACACCTATTGTGTGTTATAGTCCTGACCCTTGTACACAAGTTTACTTAATTAGAAGCAAGTGTCTTGGTCAGAGGATGGCTCATATTTCTCTCCAGTTCACTCTGTGGTATTTTAATTGGCTGCTTGGAAACATTCTGACAACTAGAGGGCCTCACTGCTTTCTTTGCCCCTTGCTGCTGCTGCTGCTAAGTCACTCAGTCGTGTCCGACTCTGTGTGACCCCTTAGACGGAAGCCCACCAGGCTCCCCCGTCCCTGGGATTCTCCAGGCAAGAACACCGGAGTGGGTTGCCATTTCCTTCTCCAATGTGTGAAAGTGAAAAGTGAAAGTGAAGTTGCTCAGATATTAGTAGTCAGGAACCATCCTCTGGGCTCTGAAGGGTTCTGGAGTGTGTGATCCATGTGAGCATTTTGAATATTTTGCTGAAAATATTTTTATTATCATTGCATAGTTTTACACTGAAAACAGTAAAAAATAAAAGCCGAGAGTCCCTTCTATTGGCATTCCTAATTTGTAGATGAAACTGGAAACTTGGAACTCTGGGTCCCTCAGCAAGGCATGGTTCCTCTTCTGGTTTCCTTCTGCCCTTGCAGAAGAATGTTTAGGGTTGCAGAGAACTTCGTGTTACCAGAATGACTACATCCCAATTCCCAACATTTATATCTTTAGCATCACAAGCTGCTTGAGACTGTCATAATGAATCCTATCATAACCTTTATCCAAAAGGGATAAATCCTGGTTGCCTAGTATGATACCCTCTTTCACTCCTCAGAATGTCCAAGTGCATGGTCACTTATTCATCCATGTTTACATCAGGTTTTCTAAAAAACTTAATATTCTAAGGCTACCACCTTCTCCGTGGATTTTATTCCTCACTTGTATCTGTATCTGACCACATTGCCCATTCTTTCTCCGTTTCCCAAATCGGTCCTGAGAGTTATCTGAAGCTCACAATCTCCCTTGAATCTAAAAAACTTTTCCTGAATGTTCTCAGCAGCCTCCTTTTAATTGAAATCTGATTTCCCTGAGGATGGATTCTGCTGCTCATTTGTGCCCGAAGGTAGAGGTGGTAGTGGTGGCTGACAGAGCCTCACTCTTACCACCTGGACCATCTCTTCTGGATCTTCAATGGGTCTTACCTATGACAGTGTTTAGTAATTAGTTGTTAAGTAACTTCCTCTGAGCCAGTGAAACTAGTCCTAATACCACACCTTGGATATAATCCCAGGTCTATGGTTGATCATGGGATGACCTAGTGCAAGACACGGAGTTCCAGCTTCTGCAAAGTGGGGATATGACACCTGTGTACAGCATTCTTAAAAGAATTCCCTGAGCTCCAGCCCAGTGCTTGATGTACACTACTCAACTGAGGGTCTGACTGTACACTAAGCCCTCTCAGCAGCTATTTAACGCATTAGCCATAAGAGGTAAAATAACATTAGAATTCTCCTTTCTTAGGGAAAGAGAGAGAGAGAACCTATTTAAATAACATTCTCAAGCTCACAGAGTCAGGAGAGAGCCGGAACTGCTTTCAAACTCAGCAGATGAACAGCATGGCCTGTGCTCTAATAATAGTAATGATAATAATAATAATGACGACAACAATAATGTGCAGAGTGTGCATTTAATAGAAGGGCATTGATGTTGTCTTTGATGATTATGATGTATTACCCTTCTCATGTGGCTCCGTTCTCAACTTTCCACCTTTCTTGAGGCCTGTATCTTTTCCAGATCATGCTCTTTTGTTTTCATTCAATAGGCATTTCTTGAAAATTGACTCTATGCCACACAGTGTCTCAACTAAGAAAAGTAAACCAGACAGACATGGTTCCTGAATTCCTGAAATAGTTCATTGGGGAAGATGTCCATGGAAAACAAAGTGTTAGATGATGAATTAATTGCAAGTATGAAAAAGCAGAAATCAAGAGAGCTGGGAAAGCTGATCCTTGAGCCTCTGATCTTGGTGTGAGTGGAGGGGACAGGAAGCGCTCTTAGGTCAGAAGAATTCCCCTCCTCTTTCCTGTAAGCTAGAAGGGGAGGGATGCAGGTGTTTTTCTTAGATTCAGAACAGGTTATTTGAGCGTTTTTATGTTAAATTTGTTATTTATAAAAGAACAAAACAACTCATGGGTTTTAGAAATTATATGATAGGCCATTAGGAAAACTGAATTAATGAAAATATGATGAAATCTCTTAGTAGTTTCCTCTAAAGGAGTTTCCTTCTGCCTCAAAAACTATCCTCCATCTATTCCCATGAAATTTCATCCAATCTCCTCTATTGTTGCCCTGTCCTGATAGATTTGGGTTTGGGATAAACACTCCACGTTCATCTATTAGGACCTTTGCCTCTAGCTGTTCCTAAATTCTAGATTGTACTTCAACACAGAAGCTTTACATTCTTGAGAGCTTTCTACAAACATCCAACTATGCCAGTTTATCCTTCTAGATCTGTTTTAAATATTTACATTGCCTTAAAATGTTGAAATACTTAACTCGGGGATCAGTTGCTTTCCCATAAAATGTTGTAGCTGTGTACTATATTTCCAACTAAAAATATACAGGAGGATTTGTAAAATATTTAGGTTGAAGAAACCATAGCACAAACCTAATTTATAAAATATTATAAATAATAATGAAGCAGTTTTCTAATTAGAAGCTGTTTCCTCAAATAAAGACATACAAAGTAGTTTATTTCTGTAGTCCTTTTGAAAAAAAAAATCAGTTCATCAGCATATCTGAAATCCATACACTAAACTGGCAGAAAATCAAAATATTAATTTATGTGGGAGAGGAAAACCCCTAAAGATTTTCATTTAAATATCTATATCTTGGACTCATTTTAGGTTCTGATTTAAAATCAAGGGTTCACTATTTCACGGCCGATTATAAGGCAGAATCCAGAGAATTAGATGAGACATTTTCTGACTCGTATTATCTCCTTGATGAACCAAAACCTTACTTTCAGATTCATTTTCCGTATGATTTCCCTGCTGGATACGTCCTGGATGCTGCGGTGAGAAGCCAGCAGGAAAACCCCAGGGAAGAGGTCAGAAACGATGCTATCAGAGACAGAAATGTCATGGGACAAGGACTGAAAATTGGAAACAATGAGAGAGGGAGAGGGAGGGAGGGAGAAAGGTAGAGAAAAAGAGAGGACGAGATTGAGAGAGAATTTGTATGCAAGGGAGCACAATATAAGAAATAATACATGGAGGACAGCCACCAACATGATCGTTTTGGTTCCTCTTATTTAAAACACTCTTTAAGCCTTCACTTGTAATTAATAAGAACTGCTATTTAAAAAAATTTCAGAAGGACTTGTTTAGTGTTGAAACATAAAAGAAAAAATATTGGCCTTTCATCATCTCCAAAAGGAAAAAAAAACAACCCATACAATTTATGTATATACTTTGGAATCAAAGCCCCTTTTATGTCTCTTGGTGCTGATCATAAATAGAAGCCAAATCTGATCTCCCCAAATAATAAAACAGTGGAGAAAAAGATAATGCACCCTTACCATTTAAACACTTGGACCTCATCATTAAAAGTGGTCCAAGTAAGTGCTATTAAATTAGTCCTAAGAATGTAGGGCACTGAAATTTGTATAGTAGGGGCTGTTTTTCCGTGTAGAAGCAACTACTGAGCCATCAGTAACAGTACACTTTTTATAGTTGTTTTCTCAAAAGAGGGGCTGGCCTGCACAGCTACCATGCTGGCCACCAACTCTCCCTAACCCCTTCTCCTGGGACTAATGCTGTTTTCTATGGGTTTTTTTTTTTGGCAAAGAGGAATTTCTTGGAAAAGTGGAAAAAACACAAATTATGTATATCAGTGCTAGTATTCAATTGAGGTTACTGGAGAAATGGCAACCCACTCCAGTGTTCTTGCCAGGAGAATCCCAGGGACAGGGGAGCCTGGTGGGCTGCCATCTATGGGGTCACACAGAGTCGGACACGACTGAAGTGACTTAGCAGCAGCAGCAGCAGCAGCAGATAGTAGAGTTCTGATGGAAGTGAAAACTTATCCTGAGAAGAAGAAATCAGCTGTAAATTTGGTGAAGAAGGCAGCTGAATTTTTCTCCAGAAAGACCAATTGACATATACAACCCGAAGCATATAGCAAATCTGTGATGCAGAGCCAGCTGAAACTTAGTAAGTTTCCCCACTGAAGTGCATTTGGGAGGTTGTTGGGGGCAGGGGTTCAGGTAGAGATAAACAGCAATCTAAGACGGGGGAAGCACCCTTAGAGGCAATCATTTTTTAAACAGAAAACATAAAGGCTTATGTATACAGCTGGTATTTACATGAATTCCTCCCACTAATGCCTGGGACTTTGGAAGACACAAGAGATAGGAGGTAAGCAGCTGTCTATGCAGACATTGTCAACAAATAGGATTTGGAATTCTGCTCTATTATGTAAAAGCCTAGAACCGGTGACTTTCACCTGGGGACGTGGGGAAAAGGGCATCTAGCTGACCTCTAAATGCTGGTGTGTTCAGGGCTTATTCCTGAGCCTCCTTCTTCACCTGCCTTTTTTCCCCAGGTGAGCCCACACAGTATGTGAATGCAATCTATGCTGATTTAATATTTATAAAATGCCGAGAACCTTGCCTGGTTCATAGCAAACACCATACAAGTGTCAGCTATTGTTATTTATTATAGCTAATTGCCTAGTAACTATTTCCACTTGAATGTTTGATAGGTATTTCCAAATTAAATCCAAAATGAAATTGCAGGTTTTACTGTTCCCCCAAACCAATCTACCCTGTGTTGTTTTTCCATCTCTGTAATAACAGCTTGACCCGGTGACTCAGGCCAGAAGCTTAGGAATCATTGCTGATTTCTCTTTTTCTCTTACTCTTCACATCCAATTCATCAGCAAGTCATCCTGGTCAAACCTTTGAAACAGAAAACAATTTCATCCACCTCTTTTCATCTTTGCTGCCCCTGATCTTGAACAAGCCTCCTCATCTCGCATGGAGAACCACAGAAATTTGTCCCCTGTTCCCTTTGCTCCCAGATTCCCTGACGATCTGGTTTCTTCTATACAGCAACCAGAAGGATATCTTTAAAATTGGAATGCAGGCCAGGCTTAAGACTCACTAATGACGTACCAGTGCCTTTGGCATAAAGTTGAGACTCCTTTTGTTTTAATCTGTTTGGGCTGCTATAACAAAAATGCCATAGGCTGGGTGTCTTAATGAATAAGTATTTATTTCTCATAGTTTTAGACGTTGGAAGTCTAATATCAAGGTGCTGACAGATGCAGTGTCTGGTGAAAGCATGTTTCCTTGTTCAGAACTGACATGATGTGCCCTAACATGGCAGAAAGAGTGAAGGAAGCTTTCTGCATGCATGCTCAGCTGCCCAGCTGACTCTTTGCAACCTCATGGACTCTAGCCCACCAGTCTCCTCTGTCCATTGAATTCTGGACAAGAATTCTGGAGTTTGGTGCCATTTCCTACTCCAGGGGATCTTCCTGACCCCGGAATCGAACCTGAGTCTCCTCCATCTCCTGCATTGGCAGGTGGATTCTTTACCACTGAGCCACCTGGGAATCTCTGAAGAAGCTCTCTAGGATTTTTTTTATAAGAGCACTAATCTCATTCATGAGGGCTCCACCCTCATGACCTAATCACCTCCCCCATGTCCCTCTTGCTAATACCATTGGGATAAGATTTCAACTTGTGAATTTTGGCGAACACAAGCATCCAGTCTATCACACTTTCCTAAGCCTTTACTGGCTGACCTCTTCTAGCACTTCCCTATATCATGCTCACCACACTCTAAGCCAACTGGACTTCTCTTTGTTCTTTTCTTTTGTTCCCCTGCATCATCTCTCCCTCCAGCTCTAGCATCTGTCCCTCACCCACACTAATTCCCTTCTCAAAGTTTAGATTGCAGCTCAAGTGTTGAAGACTTTTGGCTCATTCTAAATAAGCTCCCACCCTCATTACTCTAGGGTGGTTCTGTTTCTGCATTCGTCACCACCCAAATTCATCTTCATCTGTGTATCTACTGGCCCATTGGTATTACCAGCTCTGTGAGGGCAGAGCTGCATCTCACATGCTCAGGACAGTTCTGGAACAATGAAGTATCTCAATGAATACAAAATCATCCAGGAGCCAGTTCACCTGATCAATGGACAGGGGATAAAACCTCAAATCTTACTTATAGAGAGCAGCAGATGTGATACATAGGAATGATAAAACTACAAGAGGAGGGGCCTGGTGATTTACTTAGGAAAAGTGGATGGTGGAAACAGTGCACATAGTTTCTCTGTGCTCCTGTCTGAAGTCAAGCTCTTCACCTGCTCACTAGATTCCATTTCCTTGCCTACTCGAGGACAACATTCCAGAAATTTCTCTCTTTTATCCCCCCTCTAAAATTATACCTTTTTTTGTGCTCTGCTGGATTATTCCTATCATGCAAAAGCGTGACTTTTTCCTTCTTAAAAAAATTTAAAAAACAAAGAAAAATCCAAAATTCAACTTATTTCCTTGTTCTCCTAAGTTTACAGAAAAATATGTCTGGTCTTGCTTCTAACTAAAGACTTCTGACTCTTTTTGGACCAGCATGTCACCAAAATTACTGTTGTAAGGCTCACAGATGACCTCCACATAGTCAGTCTTTAGTCCTTGTCTGACGTTTCCTAATAGTGGCTCTTGATCACTCTGTTTTTCTTGGTGTGATTTTCTGCTTGGCTTTAATACACTTCACTGTCCTGGTTACTTCTTTTTCTACCTTCCTGATTGCTTCTTCTCAGTCTTTTTTTTTTTTTTTTTACTGATTTCTCCTTATCTTCCTCAGTTATAAGTGTTCAAGTGCCCTAGAGTTTGGGTATTTTTTTTTTTCTGTCTTCACTCACTTCCTTGGTAACTTCATAGAGCTTCATAGTTTTAAATTCTGTTTATATGCTTACGGCTCCCTGATTCCTGCCTCACACCTGGACATTTTCTAAGTCTTGCCTATTCATCACCTCCACTTGAATATATAATAAACTTCTCAAAATTAAAATGTCCAAAACACTAACCTTGATTTTTTTATTTCACTCAATTCTCCTCCTACACTGTTTTCTCCAGCTAAGAAAATGGTGACTTTCTTTTTGATTCCTCAGCGGGAGAAACAAAAACTTGAAACCTTGGATCCATTCTGCACTCCTCTTTTTCTTTACATGGTGGTGGAGGTGTGGTACTCAGTCCTTCAGTCATGTCCAATTCTTTGTGACCCCATGGACTGTAGCCCGCCAGGCTCCTCTGTCCATGGGATTTCCCAGACAAGAATACTGGAGTAGGTTGCCGTTTCCTTCTCCAGGGGACTTTCCTGACCCAGGGACTGAACCTGTCTCGTGTGGCTCCTGCACTGGCAGGTGGGTTCTTTACCACTAGCACCACCTGGGGAGCCCACACATTCTGTAGACTCTAATGTACCCAGATTCTGGCACTGTCTCTCCACTATGCCTGCTGTATCTTTTATTTGCATAGATTATTCCAATATCCTCCTCCTAATTGTTTCCCCTGTTTTCTTCCTGAACTATTACAATCTATTTTTAGCAACACAGCCATAATGATCCCGTTAGAACCTGAGTCAAAGCCAATACTCCGCTCAAACCAGTGAGTACCTTCTTGTTCAGAGTAAAAGCTGAAGTTCCCATTGTGAATTATAAAGACTTATTTCCCAATAGATTGTAAGGTTCCTGGGAGGTTTGTAAAGTTCCATGCAAGGCACCTGGCACATTATGGACACTTAATAAATATTTGCTAAATAAAAAAAATTTAAACTCCCCTGGAAGGGAGTCAGAGTAATACTATATGTTACTTATAGCTTAAATTCACCCAGAAATTGCCAGGGAGGATCAAGTGATGCAGAACTTCGTGGTGACTGACCCTCTCCTGTGTAGTCTTGCCCATCACCCTCCTGTCCTCATCTCCTGGTTCTCTTCCCCTCATTTATTCCACCCAACAGAACTGTCCCTCTTACTGTTCACCCAACATGTCAGGCAAGTTTCTGTCTTGGGGCATTGGTCCTTGCTGCTTCCTTTGCCTGGAACCCTCCACCCCAGAAATATACATGGCTTTCTCTTTCCTCATCTTCAATCCTTTGCTCATATGAACCTTTTTTCAGCAACTCCTTTCCTGACCACCCATTTAGGAATTTTAATCCCACACTTATACCAGGCTCCTCTTCCCTAAAATGTGCATCTTCATCCAACTGGTCACCATCTGACACTCTATTATAATTTTATGCTTTAGTTTGATTAAATGTAGACTCCTTGAGGGAATTCTGTCTGTTTGGTTCTCTGCTAGATCTTCAACACTTTCATCAAAGCTTGGCTCTTATAGAAGACTTTCAGTAGATATGTGTTGAATGAGTGAATGAGATAAAGAGTAAATGAATTCTGATATGAAGGACTGAAACCTCAGCTGGATAAGGAATTAGAAAGACAGGAAACTCAGGTACAACATGTGATTTTTTTTTGGCATGTGAACCCAGATTATTTTTCATGGTTGTGGAGAACTTGTAAGTCAGGTCATTGAACTGCTTTGATTATTATTGAAGAATGAAAACAAAGAAAAGATGTGCCAGAAAACTGGACATAAGAAAAGTTTTTGATTTTTAATTTGTGGCATGTGGGATCTATTTTCCTGACCAGGGATCTAACCTGGACCCCTTGCATTGAGAGAGCAGAGTCTTAGCCACTGGACCACCAGGGAAGTCCCAGAAAAGGTTTTTTCTGATTTTCAAAAGAAATGTTAAGCATAGGTTAAGCAAACCTCGGATTGGTAGCTTGCTCCTGAACAGGACTTTAGAATTGATCGTTATAGTGTTTGTCTGCCTTGTAGAGGAAGTTTACCACTAAGACAAATTTTAGCATACTAAAAACAAGGTTTGTTGGCTAAATTAACTTTTTATTTGCGTTTTCAAAAACTAGAATGCCAGATAAATCCAAGAGACAGTGTATATTTGCATTTTAGCAAGTCGCTAATGAAAAATCTCCCATTATTTTCTTGTGGATAAAATGGGGGAAAATAAGCTAGACCTGGCATAATTAGATGGATTAATGATTTGTTTGATGATTAAATTCATTGCTTTCAGCCTAGATAGAAATTCCACTTGAAAAGTTTTATTAGTTCTTCATGTTTCAGTAAGCATTCTCCATTCTCTCCTTTTCTCCTTGTAGTAAAGGTCAGTGGTGCCCTGTGGCTCTCTCTGTGGTCCTATCAACATATTTATCAGTTTTAAATTTTCAGGTGTGACTCACTTGGGAGGGAGGCATGGCAAATATATTGTATGACTGCATCTAAATCCAATACAACCCAGATTGGCTTGGATGGCATAGTGCCTGAGGTTAAAACAGGTGACTCCAACCACCATAGATGGAGCAGACATGCCTTAGTTGTTGTCCAGGTGAAAAGCATTAGAAATTTGATTAGGTAAGATAGAGGCGGGGTTGCTACAGAAAGCAGACCTCCCAGACAGTAGTCCATTGCTGGGTGTGCTGCACACACCATTCCTTTGCCATCCACTAGGGTGTTATCCTTGCCTGCATTGGCAGAATGGCTCCATTTTATGCTAGTTTCCTAAAGCATTGGAATAAGAATGTTCAGGGAATATTATTTTGTTTTTTAAAGTTATTTTTAATTTACATGTGGTAAAGTTCATTTTTGGGGTGTATAGTCCTATGAGTTCTGACACATGCCTAGATTTTTGTAACCACCACTCTTGGGTTCTCTGCCCAGAGAACATGGGCTTATTTTGGAGCTTCCTGTTTGTGATTCCATTTTGGGGCTGATCCAGAGCCCAAGTCAACATATATGAAAGGCAAAAACAAACCGTAAAAACACTGTTGGGTTGTTTTGGGGTCCTGAACTTCTTACGTAGTCCTCATGCTGTTAGATACCTTTCAGAGTCCTCTGGTAGTTGCTTTATATACTTTGCCCAGACTTTTCAGTTGTAATAAGTAGGAGAGAGAGCGTGGGGTGTGGTTACTCCATCTTAACTGGAATTGAACCTCATGGTTTCCTTTTAAACATATGGAATGACAGGGATACTCTTCACTTCTGCTTCCATCTCATTGATTAGAAATTAATTAATACCACGGTCACACCTAGCTGCAAGGGAGGCAGGAAAAATACATCCTGCCACTTAAGGTAATGGGAAAGCAAAAACCTTTTTTAGTAGGAAGAAAGGAAGAGCAGATTTTGGAGAACACTCTCAGTCTGCCACAGGGATGATGGCAAAGACTACATTCAATATGGCTTGAAAGAATAAGATGGCTAATAAGATCTCATGCCATGTGTTTATGAGTATGAAACAATATGAAGCTTTAACTTTATCTCCAGCCAGCTCCCCTGGTTGGAGCTTCAATGAAGCTATTTGGAGAACTTCATTGTGCTCACTATACTACTAGGTGGTGTTGGTGGAATTGCTGATGCCCGACTCATACCTGAGGATTTTTATAATCACCACTCTTGGTTCCCTGCCCAGAGAACATGGGCTTCTTTTTTGGAGCTTTCGTTTTGTGATTCAGGGTGGCTACAGAAAACTAGTTTCTATACCCAAAGTTTGTTGAGGTGAGGAGTGGACCATAGGTGGGCCTCACAGAAGAGAAAGAGGTAATGTAAGATTTTCTTGAGTCCTGTTTAATCCATCTACCTGTGTAAGAAGAATGTCCCCAGCAGCGAGAATGTGGTTCTAGAGGTTAAGGAAAGGTCTCATGTAATAATCATTGGGACAACAAGTCAAAGTAGAGATACAAGTGGTAGGACCAAGAGAGTTTCAGGAAAATGTTCTTCAGGGATGGACTTCTCAGCCCCAGTGCACAAAAACACCCACACAGGGGTAGGAGACAATGCTGTATTCTGATAATGCCACAGATTATAGCTTGTCAACACAGCAACTACAAACATGGAGCATTTCAGATGCAAGAGGATAAGATCGTCTCTTATTTTCTCACACAAGAAGAATCTTGAGCATATGTAGGCACTGTACATTAAAAGGAATACAGAAAGACCCATTTATATCCAAGTGGCATGATAGTAAAAAGATTTAGGAAAATCATGCTACTATTTTCCCAAATTGAAGGACCATCACAAGGAAGAAAATTAAACTTGTTCAGTAGTTAAAATGATAGACTAGGAGAAAGTTTCATAGAGTCATATATTTAACAGAAAGATTTCTTTAATAGTCTGGGTCCTGGGGCTAATGGTAAAGAACCTGCCTGACAGTGCAAGAGGTGTAAGAGGCACAGGTTCAATCCCTGGGTGGGAAAGACCTCCTGGAGAAAGAAATGGCAACCTACTCCAGTATTCCTGCCTGGAGAATTCCATGGACAGAGGAGACTGGTGGGCTACAGTTGATAGGGTCTCAAAGAGTCAGATATGACTGAACTGACTTAGCATTCAGCATTCATTCATTCATATTTAATGGAAAGAAGACTTCTTTAATAGTCTGGAGCCCCATGGATAAAATGGACTGCCTTGAAAAATGGTAAACTTTCCATTATTGGAGATGCTCAAGCTTCAATGCATGATGATGTTGCAAGGTTGCTGAAGAGGGAATCCAAACACTGAGAGAGTGGTTGGAGTTAATGATCTTTAACGCATTTTCCATCTTTGAGATTATGGGATTCTACAAGTCTCTGTCCAACTGTACTTATACTCTTTGGAAACTGTCATATCAAATTTCTAACACTGAGTTAAACTTAAAAATACATATATTATCTAAAGTAACAAGTATTCATTCTATCTGATCATTTCTATTTGAATCTCACAGGAAACCAGCCAACTGGAAAGAAGCTCCAGCAAGTTTTAAAAATTGTGAATCCATAACTAAAAATCCTCTGACTAATGATGGTTTCAGTTCAGTTCAGTTCATTCGCTCAGTCGTGTCTGACTCTGCGACCCCATGAATCACAGCACACCAGGCCTCCCTGTCCATCACAAGCCCCCGGAGTTCACTCAAACTCGTGTCCATCAAGTTGGTGATGCCATCCATCCATCTCATTCTCTGTCATCCCCGTCTCCTCCCACCCCCAATCCCTCCCAGCATCAGAGTCTTTTCAAGTGAGTCAGCTCGTCGCATGAGGTGGCCAAAGTATTGGAGTTTTAGTTTTAGTATCAGTCCTTCCAATGAACACCCAGGATTGAGCTCCTCTAGAATGGACTTGTTGGATCTCCTTGCAGTCCAAGGGACTCTCAAGGGTCTTCTCCAGCACCACAGTTCAAAAGCATCAATTCTTTGGCCCTCAGCTTTCTTCACAGTCCAACTCTCACATCCATACATGACCACGGGAAAAACCATAGCCTTGACTAGATGGACCTTGGTTGGCAAAGTAATGTCTCTGCTTTTTAATATACTATCTAGGTTGGTCATAACTTTCCTTTCAGGGAGTAAGCATCTTTTAATTTCATGACTGCAATCAGCATCTGCAGTGATTTTGGAGCCCCAAAAAATAAAGTCTGACACTGCTTCCACTGTTTCCCCATCTATTTCCCATGAATTCATGGGACCAGATGCCATGATCTTTGTTTTCTAAATGTTGAACTTCAAGCCAACCTTTTTACTCTCCTCTTTCACTTTCATCAAGAGGCTTTTGAGTTCCTCTTCACTTTCTGCCATAGGGGTGGTGTCATCTGCATATCTGAGGTTATTGATATTTCTCCCGGCAATCTTGATTCCAGCTTGTGCTTCTTCCAGTCCAGCGTTCCTCATGATGTACTCTGCATATAAGTTAAATAAGCAGGGTGACAATATACAACCTTGACGTACTCCTTTTCCTATTTGGAACCAGTTTGTTGTTCCATGTCCAGTTCTAACTGTTGCTTCCTGACCTGCATACAGGTCTCTAAAGAGGTAGTCCAGGTGGTCTGGTATTCCCATCTCTTTCAGAATGTTCCACAGTTTATTGTGATCCACACAGTCAAAGGCTTTGGCATAGTCAATGAAGCAGAAATAGATGCTTTTCTGGAACTCTCTTGCTTTCTCCATGATCCAGCAGATGTTGGCAATTTGATCTCTGGTGCCTCTGCCTTTTCTAAAACCTGCTTGAACATCTGGGAGTTCACGGTTCACATATTGCTGAAGCCTGGCTTGGAGAATTTTGAGCATGACTTTACTAGCGTGTGAGATGAGTGAAATTGTGCAGTAATTTGAGCATTCTTCGGCATTGCCTTTCTTTGGGATTGAAATAAAGATTGACCTTTTGCAGTCCTGTGGCCACTGCTGAGTTTTCCAAATGTGCTGGCATATTGAGTGCAGCACTTTCACAGCGTCATCTTTTAGGATATGAAATAGCTCAACTGGAATTCCATCACCTCCACTAGCTTTGTTCGTAGTGATGCTTTCTAAGGCCCACTTGACTTCACATTACAGGATGTCTGGCTCCAGGTGAGTGATCACACCATCGTGATTATCTTGGTTGTGAAGATCTATTTTGTACAGTTCTTCTGTGTATTCTTGCCACCTCTTCTTAATATCTTCTGCTTCTGTTAGGTCCATACCATTTCTGTCCTTTATCGAGCCCATCTTTGCATGCAATGTTCCCTTGGAATCTCTAATTTTCTTGAAGAGATCTCTTGTTTTTCCTATTCTGTTGTTTTCCTCTATTTCTTTGCATTGATCACTGAGGAAGGCTTTCTTATCTCTCCTTGCTGTTCTTTGGAACTCTGCATTCAGATGCTTATATCTTTCCTTTTCTCCTTTGCTTTTCACTTCTCTTCTTTTCACAGCTATTTGTAAGACATCCTCAGACAGCCATTTTGCTTTTTTGCATTTCTTTTCCATGGAGATGGTCTTGGTCCCTGTCTCCTGTACAATGTCACGAACCTCCATCCAGAGTTCATCAGGCACTCTATCTATCAGATCGTGTCTCTTAAATCTATTTCTACTTCCACTGCATAATCATAAGGGATTTGATTTAGGTCATATGTGAATGGTCTAGTGGTTTTCCCTACTTTCTTCAACTTAACTCTGAATTTGGCAATAAGGAGTTCATGATCTGAGCCACAGTCAGCTCCTGGTCTTGTTTTTGCTAACTGTATACAGCTTCTCCATCTTTGTCTGCAAAGAATATAATCAATCTGATTTCGGTGTTGACCATCTGGTGATGTCCATGTGTAGAGTCTTCTCTTGTGTTGTTGGAAGAGGGTGTTTGCTATGACCAGTGCCTTCTCTTGGCAAAAGTCTATTAGCCTTTGCCCTGCTTCATTCCATGCTCCAAGGCCAAATTTTCCTGTTACTCCAGGTGTTTCTTGACTTCCTACTTTTGCATTCCAGTCCCCTATAATGAAAAGGACATCCTTTTTGGGTGTTAGTTTTAGAAGGGATTGTAGGTCTTCAAGAACTGTTCAACTTCGGCTTCTTCAGCATTACTGGTTGGGGCATAGACTTGGATTACTACTGTACTATTGAAATGTTTGCCTTGGAAATGAACAGAAATCATTCTGTCATTTTTAAGATTGCATCCAAGTACTGCATTTCGGAGTCTTTTGTTGACCATGATGGCTACTCTATTTCTTCTAAGGGATTCCTGCCCACAGTAGTAGATATAATGGTCATCTGAGTTAAATTCACCCATTCTAGTCCATTTTAGTTCGCTGATTCCTAGAGTGTCTACGTTCACTCTTGTCATCTCCTATTTGACCACTTCCAATTTGCCTTGATTCATGGACCTAACATTCCAGGTCCCTATGCAATATTGGTCTTTACAGCATCAGACCTTGCTTCTATCACCAGTCACATCCACAAATGGGTATTTGTTTTGCTTTAGCTCCATCCCTTCATTCTTTCTAGAGTTATTTCTCCACTGATTTCCAGTAGCATACTGGGCACCTACCGACCTGGGGAATTCCTCATTCAGTATCCTATCATTTTGCCTTTTGATACTGTTCATGGGGTTCTCAAGACAAGTATACTGAAGTGGTTTGCCATTCCCTTCTCCAGTGGACCATATTCTGTCAGACCTCTCCACCATGACCCGTCCGTCTTGGGTGGCCCCACACGGCATGGCTTAGTTTCACTGAGTTAGACAGGGCTGTGGTCCATGTGATCAGATCAACTAGTTTTCTGTGGTTATGATTTCAGTGTGTCTGCCCTCTGATTCCCCCTGGCAATACCTACCATCTTATTTGGGCTTCTCTTACCTTGGTCATGGGATATCCCTTCACAGCTGCTCCAGCAAAGCGCAGCCACTGCACCTTACCTTGGACTAGGGGTTTCTCCTCAAGGCCGCCCCTCCTGACCTTGAATGTGGAGTAGCTCCTCTCGGCCCTCCTGCTCCCGTGCAGCCACTGCCTATTGGAAGTGTGGTAGCTCCTCTCGGCCGCCGGCCCTGGCCTGGGGCATGGGGTAGCTCCTCTAGCCCACGCTTCTTTGCGTGGTAGGTTGCACCGGAGCCAGTGTCTCTTGCTTCTGCGCCGCCAGAGCCATTTAGCTAAGTCCAAATGATAATCAAATTTGTGAGTTGTTCTATACCACAGAAAAGACACGTTCAGAAAAGACTGTCTCTCCTCTTCCATTGCTGCTCTGTCAGTCACCTTCTGTCAGTCATCCACTGTGCTTAGTTGCTCAGTCTTGTCTTGGGGTCGACTGTTTGCCACCCCACGGACTGTAGCCTGTCAGGCTCCTTTGTCCATGGGGATTCTCCAGGAAAAATACTGGAGTGGGTTTCTATGCTCTCCTCCAAGGGATCTTCCCAACCCTGGGATCGAACCCAGGTCTCCCTCATTGCAATCAGATTCTTTTACCATCTGAGCCACCAGGGAAGTCCCAGTCATCCACTAGCCCTTTACAACTCAATCCACAGATAGAAAAGTAAATCTCTGTCCCATGTCCAGGCCATTGTCAGGATACATTTCTCCAGGTTACAGTGAAAGAAGCACAGCCACTCCTGTCTAAAGATGCCGCATGTGTTCCATGTGCTAGCCTGTTTTTGTTAAGAGTTGTTTATGCCATTGGCTCTTACAATTTTCTTGGATTCCACAAGAACGGCAATTACATGATGGATGCTCAATACACAGGGAAACAATGATCAAGTCTTGTTTTTATCTCTCACTTTGGGGAAGTACTGAGAGAAAGTCAGGTTGATCTCACAAAGAAAGTCACAAAGCTTTGAAGAGTGCTGGGCATTGCCTTCATCCTCAGCTATTTACTGATCATGTAGAATATAAAGACAAAGCAAACAAGGTCCCTGCTGTCAGTGTGCCAATAATCTGATAGATAAAATATGGGGAAATAGCCATGGTGAAAGAAAAGGTATGAGTATGATAAAGTCATTGATAGAAGATTATGCTCTTATCTTTGGAAGCACCTTGGAAATTAGTGAGTACATACCCTTCTTTTCACACTTGGGTAAACTGAGGGCTTCCTAAGTCTCCTGCTGTTTTGACATTTCCATCTTCTTATTGTGGCACTCTTATGGCAGAAAGTGAAGAGGAACTAAAGAGCCTCTTGATGAAAGTGAAAGAAGAGAGTGAAAAAGCTGGCTTAAAACTCAACTTTCAGAAAACTAAGATCATGACATCTGGTCCCATCACTTCATGGCAAATAGATGGGGAAACAATGGAAACAGTGACAGATTTTATTTTCTTGGGCTCCAAAATCACTGCAGATGGTGACTGCAGCCATGAAATAAAAAGACGCTTGCTCCTTGGAAGAAAAGCTGTGACAAACCTAGACAGCATATTAAAAAGCAGAGACATTACTTTACCAACAAAGGGCTGTCTAGTCAAAGCTATGGTTTTTCCAGTCGTCATGTATGGATGTGAGAGTCGGACCACAAAGAAAGCTGAGCACCAAAGAATTGATGCTGTTGAACTGTGGTGTTGGAAAAGACTCTTGAGAGTCCCTTGGACTGCAAGGAGATCAAACCAGTCCATCCTAAAGGAAATCAGTCCTCAATATTCATTTGAAGGACTGATGCTGAAGCTGAAGCTCCAGTACTTTGGCCACCTGATGAGAATAACTGACTCTTTAGAAAGGACCCTGATGCTATAAAAGATTGAAGGCAGGAGGAAAAGGGGATGACATAGGATGAGATGGTTAGATGACATCACCGACTCGATGGACAAGAGTTTGAGCAGCTCTGGGAGTTGGTAATAAGGAAGCCTGGTATGCTTCAGTCCATGGGGTTGCGAAGAGTCAGACATGACTAAGTGAGTGAACCGAACTGATCTCTCATTACTTGAAGCTCCATCCATCAGCATGACTGATACTGTTGATTGTCTTTCTAGAAACCATTGCCTTTTCCTGGCTGACATGATTCTGTTGTTTGGGTAGCAAACTGTCGAGCCTAAGAGGTGAATCACTGTTTTAAGTCATGATCATTCTTCCTCTATGCCAGTGATTGATGTAGGGATGAAAGTGTGACAGTGGAATTTAAGGGAAGTCAGCTGACGGCTTATGGGTAAACTTTCCTCCCTCATTTAAAAAAAAAAAAAGGCAAGTGAGGAGAAAAGTCTCTTTTGCTTCTTCTCACTTTGCTTCAAGAGTATATGTTGATTTCCAAGGATGTGACATGTAGCTGGGACAGACATACTTATATTATGAAGAGAGACATTGCTACACGTAGTAGATGACAGACTGGTAGAATCAAAGGCATCCAGGACCAGTCTCTGTCAAGATGTCTTGTTAGATACAATAAATGTCCTTTTGATTTAATTCTATGTGCTTTTTTCCTTTTACTTGCAACCACAAAACACTGCTAAATTTCATCTTCTATAACTCTTCCTTCTTTTGCTGTCTTCCCTCCTAACTCACTTTACTGGAACCTCTGGAGCCTGGGTTCTGTTGTGAAATAATTCTGAGGCTATCACACAACTCTCTTGTCTCCACCTAACCTGAACCCTGGCTCTCTTCAGAGGACACTGAATCTGTTGCAGCCCTTTCAGAGAGTCATGTCCTTCTTCTCTTTCCAAATGTCACAGGGAACAGAGGTAAGGATGCCCTCTGTAAGGTAATGAGAGGCCCATTGCCTTGCCAGATCATTACACTTCTGCTATAATGAGGAAAAGTCTCCATCTTTGAGGAGGCAGGAGGAAACAGATTATGACTATACCTGATTATATTTGATAATAACTACCATCTGGTTAAGACATCTTCTCCCCCTGCATGTTGTTGCCATGTACTACACCCTGTTGCCACCATCCAGAAACTCCTTCATATTTCTTTTCTGAAGACTTTGACAACTGGTTCATAAATTTCCTTTTTCCTCCAAATACTGGCCTCATTGTGGTGATGTTATCATTTGTAGACATCACCTAGGTACTTGAATTTCAGGAACTGGTGTTCAGCCTCTCACAAAACTTTTCTTTCATTATGGGTGATACTGATTTAGTGATTTTAAAATATGTTAGAAAATCTTTGACACCCCTTCAGTCAAGAGGTGGGGTCTATGTTCCCTCTCTTTGAATTGAACTGGCCCAAGGACTTCCTTGTTGTTGTTTAGCTGCTAAGTTCTGTCTGACTCTGCGACCCTATGGACTTTAGCCCACTGGACTCCTCCAACCATGGGATTTCCCAGGAAAGAATACTCGAGTGGGTTGCCATTTCCTTCTCCAGGGAATCTTCCTGACCCAGGGATCAAGCCCACATCTCCTGCATCTGAAGACCATGCAACTTCTTCCTGGTTCTCTTGGGATGTTCATTCTAGGAAGGCCAATCTGCATGTAGGAAGTCCAGTTACACTAAACCATGTTGAAGAAGCCATGAATAAGGTGTTCTGACCACTACGCCCAGCTAAATGCCCAGCTGATAGAGAGCATCAGTGGACAGTCTTGCTAGTAAGCCATCCTGGACAGATAGTTGTACTTCCAAATGATTCCATCTCCAGCTATTGAATCACCACATTGCCTTTGAGTCTTTCCAAGTAAAGTCTTAAATGTCATGGAGCAGAGATAAGCCATGCCCATGTGCCTTGTCTGAATTTCAGACATAGAAATGTGAGTATAGTAAAATGTTATTTTAAGCTGGTAAGTTTTGGGATAATTTGTTATGCAACAATAGCAAACAGAATCCCTGCCATTGGCTTTCAGGGGAATTACAGTACTCATAAACTCAAGACAGGACCTTCCAAAGCAGGAAGTCAGGACAAAACAGACTGGGATAGTACCTGATTACACCCAATGATAACTTCTGGACTTTGAACACTACCTTTGTTTGTGGGTTTGATCCCTGGGTTGGGAAGAACCCTGGATAAGGGAATGGCTACCCACTCCACTATTCTTGCCTGGAGAATCCCATGGACAGAGGAGCCTGGTAGATTACAGTCCATGGAGTCACAAAGAGTCAGAAATGACTGAGTGACTAAATCGCAACAATAATTGTGCCTGATGTTGTGCTTAGGTTATGAATGTGAATTTTGACATCAAATGGCTTCAAACTCCTGCTTTGCTATTTATCAGTTGTGGGATTCTGAACAAAAAGACATTTTTAAATATCTTTTTCTTCATCTGTAAAATGGGGAAAGTAACAACCATCTCATAGGATAGTTTTTAAAACTAAATAAGAAAATTTATAAAGCCATTGACAATAATGGTAATTGTTTGATAACTACACAAGAATAATATGATTTATAAAGGCCAGAGTTGAGAGATGAAGTCAGTGGAAGGAGAGTGTGAAACTTTAGAATCTTGAGTGCTGGGCAAAGGAATTTGGAATTTGAGGGAACTCCAAGTTTTTAAATTTTAAATGAAGTTTTTAACAAAATCAATTTAATCATTTAATTATGTGCTAGGGAGTGGCTTTAGTCCTCAATTTTATATTTGAGACTCAGTTTAATATTTATCAATTTATTTTAAAATATTTAGCTAAATATTTCTAGTATAAGGCAAAGTGAGGGGGAAAAGTATATTATTTGCCGAGGACCTTCCTTTCACTTGGATGCTAATATTTACATATTAGCCTTTGTATTTTAGAAGATGAAGTTGGTAGGGTGGTGCAGAATGAGTGGAAAGGTGGAACCTCTGAGCTAGTTGGGGTCTTTCAATTCCAGTATTACTGGTGGGTATGTGGTTGTGATTCAAGAATGGGTGGGATGCTGGATAGAAGGTTTGCTGTGAGGGACCCCAGCAAGGACAACTTTCAGGCCTTGATTTTCCAGGGGACTTGTGGTCAAATTCCCCTCCCCGGCCTCCAAAACCATATAATTAATCATTTTCTTCCTTTTGCTTGGGAAAAAATAATAATAAAGTATAACTACTAAACAGGTTACACTAAGATGTGTGAGCAATTTTGTCAGAAATATCAATTCTACATATTGCAGCAAACGAAACATGGAATGTTTGCCAAGTTCTTGTGAGAAATCTCTGTCTAAAAACTGTGCCAGCTTGCTATATATAGAGTCGTTACCAAGAACAGAGCCAACTGGCCTGTTCATCCTACCTCAGAGGAAACAACAGGGTTATGCCGGATCTTACCCCACCAATGGCTTCCGCAACTGGGGACTAGGGATGGGACCAGGGCACCTTTCTTCCCTGGAACCACAGTCTTCCAGTGTAACTGTCCCTCCCCACACAGAGAGGCAGGAAGTGTCCACATGTCCTCCTGCACCTGAAAAGAAGGAATCTCACCTGCGGATGCCTGGAACAAAGCTGGGTGCTATTTGCATAACACTTTATCTTTTTCCAAGTGAAGGATCTGAAAAGGGCAGGAGAGATACTCAGTGAGTATTTTCAGAGTGTCCTGAGACCTCTGTTTCACTGTTTTTTGTTTTGTTTTTTTTTTAAGAGAAAAGTCAGGTCTGTTTCCAAGGAGTGACTCACTTTTAATATTGGAAAATGCCTAAAAATGTAATTGATTGAATGTAAAAGAATCAAAATAGTTCAACATAGGAAGGCTGTAGCATGAAGAGGGATTGGCCCGGGGCAAAGAGACATGTGGTTTTGGATACCATGAGGACAAACATGCAAATTGTTGTTTGGGAAGGTAATTTGTGTCCCTATGTGTACATGCATGCTCAGTTGCTCAGTCGTGTCTGACTCTGAGACCCCATGAACTGTAGCTCTCCAGGCTCCTCTGTCCATGGGATTCTCCAGGCAAGAATAATGGAGTGGGTTGCCATGCCCCCTTCCAGGGGATCTTCCCGACCCAGAGTGATGGAACTGGCATCTCCTGTGTCTCCTGCATTGGCAGGCAGATTCTTTACTACTGCGCCACCTGGGAAGCCTTGTGTCCCTATGCAAGTATACAAAAGCCTTCCTATGGAAGAAAGTGCCAGAATACTGCTGTTAGGGTTGCATGGTGTCCCTGCAAAAGACATGTCCATGCCCTAATCCATGGTGACTGTCGACACCATCTTGTTTGGAAATAGCGTCTTTGCAGATGTAAGTAAGTTGAGGATCTTGAGTTGAGATCGTTGTGGATTTTGGATTGACCCTAAATCCAACACCCACGTCTCTTTATGGGAGAGAAAGGGAGGTTTGAGACACAGAACGAGCACCAGCGGAGGAGGCGATGTGAAGACAGAAGCAGAGATGGGAATGATGCACCCGGTAGCTGAGGAACATTAAGGATTCCTGCCAGCTGCCAGCACCTGGGGGACAGACATGCAACAGACTCTCCCTTAAATCCTGCAGAAGGAACCGGGACTGACAGCTAGACTTTGCACTTCTGGCTCCACGACAGGAAACGTATTTCTGTTGTTACATGCGACTCGCGCATGCTCAGTCACTTCAGTCTTGCCCGACTCTTTGAGACCCTATGGACTGTAGCCTGCCAGGCTCCTCTGCCGTGGGATTCTCTAGGCAAGAATACTCGAGTGGGTTGCCATACCCTCGTACAGGGAATCTTCCTGATGCAGGGATCAAACCCGCATCTCCTGCAGCTCCTGCTTTGCAGGCAGATTCTTTTCCACTGAGCCACCAAGGAAGCCCTATGCTACTCACTTTGTCGTTATTTGTTACAGCAGACTCTGAAAACAAATACAGCCACCCCTAAAACACACACACACAAAGAGGAGACGCAGAACTAGAAAAAAGGACGGTTGGTAGGTGTAGAACTATGCTGTTCAATGTGGTCGCATTACCCATAAGTGCCCATTCAAATGTAAATTAATTACATTAAATGAAATTAAAATTTCAGTACCTCAGAGGCACTAGCCACAATTCCACTGCTCAGTTGCTCCATGTGGCTGACAGTTACACAGTGGGACAGCACAGAGGGAGAACATGTCCATCACTCCAGGAAGTTCTACTGGACTGCACTGCTGTAAGAGCCACCAATCAAGGTTCCATCATTAGGGACAGGCGGTGTGCTTGGGGGCTGCATATCAGCCTTTTTGCCCGCACCCGCACCAGAAGATCGCTGTTATCCCTGGTAACATCACTTTTGATTATGAAGGAAAAACAGCAGTGTGGTATAAATACAGTACAACCACCTGTCTCAAGTTTCCTCCCACATAGCATCTTCCAAAGCAACAAACATATTAAATGATTGTATTGATAGACAATACTCTTCCAGGCCATCATCCCCACCATGAGTTCAGAGACCATCAAACATGTTCTTATCTACAAATACCATGTGAGTCAGAGCCAGGTGAATGTATTTATTTGATTCCCTCCCTTGTATATTTCCATTTCATTTTAAAATTTTAAGAGGAGTTTTTCCCCCTTGTAGTGATTTACCCTCTAGTGGGCTCTGTGGCTTTTGAGAACTGCAGGAACTCCTTGATGGGCTTAGAGAACTAGGGAAAGATTCTTAACAGGGGAATGATGTGATATTCACTTGATTTTCCCCAGAAGATGAATTTGGCAATGATGTTAGAATGATTTGAAGGGATAAAGACTGTTGGCTGGGTGGTCTTGATGAAAATGGGAAAGAAATGATGTTCTGAATTGCAAAAGCTGCTGTCACTGAGATCCACCTGTTCAGAGCTATCTTTAGCTGCATTCGGGAACAATTTATCCACATAACCTTTCTTTCCCTTACTTTTCTTGTCTCCAGGTACAGACGAGGAGGAATTAGCAACATTAAGATGCGAAACAGCACCACAGAACTATATGTGTGTGTGTTTATGAGACAGAGAAAGAGGAGAAATAAGAAGAATGATGGGAGCTATATATCCATATACCATATATATATATCAATATATGGTGGTGAATATTGTTGGTTAGCGGTAGAATCAATAATATGGCATAGCACTGATAAATTATTACAGCCTGACCTCAAACACATTATCCCTTCCACCCCAGATCCTTCCCTCTGCCTGCTCTCAGAGCCACACGTGCTGTCACGAAAATATGCCAAACACACCTGTGCCTCCATCTTTGCTCTTCCTCTTCACTCTGCCAAGAATGCTGTTTATTGTCCTCTCCCCTGGTTAATTCTGATCCCTTTACAAGGCCAGAATATATGTCACTGTCTGTAGAAAGTTTTCTTCTGCTAGTCTCCTCTTTCTTCAGAAGGTATTCCTGCTTCTTATGGTTTTCCCTCTTGACTGTCAAACATGTGTGTCTACCATGCAGAACTTGAGTTCATTCTGCGGTTCTGCACTGTTAATTTTTTAAATTATTATCTTTATTGTTTACATGCAGAATCGATTCTGGCATCATCAGTGGCTATTCCAGAAGGTCATGCCAAATGGACCTCGGAGCTAGGTGAGGGTGACTTGGAAGCAGAATGGGAATTTAGTTCAGGGTGTGACTCTCAGCCATTTTACTCCTTACTTGACATATGCTGCTATGACTTGTTTTCATTCAGTACAATTCATGGGCCTAAATCTTAAGAGGTAGCATGTCATTTTACATCCAAACACATTAGTCCCCATAAGTAACGGATCTCTTCATTCTCCCCAGCCCTCCACGTGCATTTGCCACACCCATCTCATCTGCCGCATCCCTACTGCCTCTTCCCCATCTTGGTAAATGCCCTCGCACTCAGTTGTTCAATTCAGAAAGCTGGGGCCATCCTTGATTTCATTCTCGTCTCTTTATTTCTCCTCCTCCTCCCATATCGCATCCATCAGCACAAGCTGTCAATTCTGTCTTAAAATCATCTCTCTCCTTCTGGCCATCTCCACAGCCACCACCCTGACAACCCGTCAGTACTTTTACATGGATCACAGCTGTAACCTTTTAATTGGCCTTCCCATATCTGTTCTCCACAGAGTGGCCAGATTGACATAGAAATAAAAATTGGGGAATTTCACTTGTCTGGTGAAACATTTTAATGGCTTCCCACTGTCCTCTGAATGAAACTGAAATTTCCACGCGTGGCCCAGAGGCCCTGAGTTGCCTGCTTCCTGGCGACTGTTGGGGTTTTCTCCTACTCATACACCAGGGTCCCTCTTATTGACTTTCGTTCTTCATCTCAGTTGTTCAGTTCAGAAAGCTGGGGCTGTCCTTGACTTCATTCCCTTCTCTTTATTTGCAGACTCCTCTGACTGGAGCAATCTTCTCTCCAAAGTTTGAAAAGTGAAAGTGAAATTTGCTCAGTCGTGTGCTCCTCTTTCCAACCCCATGGACTGTAGCCCACCAGGCTCCTCTGTCCATGGAATTCTCCAGACAAGAATACTGGAGTGGGGAGTCCATTCCCTTCTCCAGGGGGTCTTTCTGACCAGGGATTGAACCTGGTCTCGTGCGTTGCAGGCAGATTCTTCACAGTCTGAGCTGCCAGGGAAGTGGGCTTTGTTTTTTATGTCACTTCCTCAAAGAAGAAATCCTTGATTCTCACTAAGTAAAATCCCCTCTTGTTCTTTTTCTATAGTGTATTTTGTGTCCTACATAGCACTCAAAGAATTGGCCGTGGGTTCAGTTACTGGTGTATTTGTTCAACTATTGTCTTCTCTCCAAGGAGCTACAGGCCACACAAGGGCAGAGATTGTGGCTATTGTGTTCATCTGCTCACCAGCACAGTCTTCGGAACAGAGTATCAGCTCCATAGAACACACATGAATGAGTGGATAAATGAGTGAGTATTCAGACTCCTCTCACTGTTCACTAGCTATCAGATCTCTCCTATGCTTTCAGACTTATCTCTAATATCAGCTCTGCATAAAGCCTTCTCCATTTCCTTAAAGTCTTACATGAAGCTTCTATGTTGTTTGTTTAAGACTTTGATGTTGAGAATCAATATATGAAGTAGTTGAGAGAACAGGCTTTAGAGTAAGTAGGGTTTGAGTTGTATCCTTGCCTAATGTTTTTCACCTTTGTCATCTACTTGAGCAAGTAAATTAAACTCTCTGACTTTGGATTTCATTATACCAGGGAGAATATTTCCAACCTCACTTGTATAAGATGCTTGGCCCTATGGAAGGGAACTCAATGAGGGTTGATAGCTACTATTAAATTGGCTCATAATTTTCTATGTATTGATATTTTTATGGAAATATTTTGAAAGCAAGAAGTAGTGAACCCTAAATGATACGATTGAAGGCATTTGATATCTGTGGACTAGGGCAAAAGCAGCTTGATACTGGAGAATATCCCAGTTCTGGAGTCAAAAAATCTAATGTCAACCCCTGATTTACCACTTATTGGCTGCGACTATGTACAGATTTCTTATCCTACTGAAGTCTCAGTTTCCTGGTGTGATTGGAGTGATACTGTTTCAACAGGGGTGTTTGTGAAGATTAAACATAATGTATGCAAAAGCCAAGGGGCAATGTATAATCATAGCTGCATAAAATACCTTTAATACTAGATTCATTTCACTCAACCAGGACAGAAACTTGGTTGAACTGAATATGATCAAAATTGACACCACTAACAACGCTTGGAGAAGGGAATCACAGTCCACTCCAGTATTCTTGCCTGGAGAATCGCATGGACAGAGGAATCTGGCAGGCTACAAGCAACAGGGTCGCAAAGAGTTGGACGTGACTGAGCAACTAACACTAACCAGCAATGCTATTGGAGCCCCTGTAAATTGTTTCAAGCAGCCCAACTTACCAGAACTTGACAAAAACGAATTTTCTCAGATTGATAATTAAGTGTAAAGGGCTGGGCGTTTCTCCAATGCCTGCCCATTTGTTTTACGTAATGGCTTCAACCACCTTTGCAGCAGTGGTGGGTTCAAAGTAAACTCTGGCTGGGACTGGCTTAACACTAAAACATGATGTCTTTTAAAGGCTCCTGATCCACCAGTAGATTTGTCTTCTGGAAGACATCTGAGAGGTCTGGAGCTATATTGAACACAAAGCCTTCTTTGAAAGAGAACAATAAATATGTGACTCTAGGGGAATGGGTATTTATTCAGACATCCCTAGTTGAATTCTTGAAAGAGATATGTATGAAATTAAAAAAAAAAAGAAAGAAACATTTAAGGGCTTCCTTGGTGGCTCAGTGGTAAAGAATCTGCCTGCCAGTGCAGGAGACACAGGTTTGATCCCTGACCCAGGAAGCTCTCACATGTTGTGGAGTAACTAAGCCTGTGTACCACAACTACTGAGCCTGTGCTCTAGGGCCCAGGAAGCCTGTGCATGTAGAGCCCGTGCTCTACAACACGGGAAGCCACTGCAATGAGAAGCCTGTGCAGCACAACGAGAGTAGCCCCTGCTCGCTGCAACTACAGAAAAGCCCATGCAGCAATGAAGACCCAGCAGAGCCAAAAAATAAATAAATAAAATTAAAAACATCCAAAATAGTATGTCCAAATAGTCTAAAGGAGAGGAACTGGGGCCATGTACTGGATTGAACAGTGTCCCCTCAAAAGTTTTGTCTACCTGGAAACTGGAAAGTCTAACTAGAAAATAGACTTTATTTGGAAACAGGATCTTTGCCGATGTAATCAAATCGACATAAGGTCATACTGAATTAGGTGGCTTCTAAATCCAATGTGACTGGTGTCTTATGAGAAGAGTGGATTTGTACACAGACGTATAGACATAAAGGGAAGTTGGTCATGCGATGATGGAGGCAGAGATTGGAATGATGCTTCCACAAGCCAAGGAATGCCAAGGTTTGTCAACAGCCACAAGAAGCTACCTGAGAATTCTTCTCTAGGGCCTTTGGAGAGAGCAGCTGACATCTTGATTTTAGACTTCCATCCTTCAAGATTGTCAGAAATTTCTTTTGTTTTAAGTCACCTGATTTGTGGTGATTTGTAAACAGCTCCAAGGAATTAATACAGGCTGGCATACTGATACAAGATCACGAACTCTGCCAGATACTGGTTCTGTTTAATATATCCTTAGGCAATGTCTTCAAGCCTCAGTTGTCTTCTTTGAAAAAGAGTATGATATCAAAGCCTGACAAAGACAGAACAAGAAAATAAAATTACAGACCAATTTCCATGATGAACATGGATGAAAAAACCCCCCAACAAAATACATGCAAATTTAACTCAACAGCACTTTAAAAGGATGATACACCACAATCAAGTGGGATTTATCCTTAGGATGCAAGAATGGTTCATTGGCAAGAACATGGGTGGAATTGAAGACCTTATGCTATTAAGTGAGAGGTCAGTCACAGAAGGACCAACACTGCATGAATCTACTTACATGACTATCTAAAATAATCAAAATGATAGAAGCAGAAAATAAAACCATGGTTCCCAGGGTATGAAGGGAGGAGGAATGAGGAGTTGTTGTTCAGAGGGTATAAAGTTACAGTTTTACAAGATAAATTAAGTTCTGGAGATCTGCTGTGCAAACATCGTGCCTATAGTTAATAATATGATGTTGTGCACTTAAAAATTTAATAGGGTAGGTCTCATGTTAATTGTTCATCCCACAAACACAAAAGCAGAAAAAGCAAAGGGATGTGAGTGAACCTTTGGAAGTAAGGGATATGTTTGTTATATTGATTGTGGTGATAGATTGTGGGTGGATGCATATGTCCAAACTCACCAAATTATACACATTAAATATGAGCAGTTTTTTTTGTATATTTGATATTAATTTTATCCCAGTTAGTTCAGTTCATTCACACAGTCATGTCCAGCTCTTTGCAACCCCATGGACTGCAGCACTCCAGGCTTCTTTGTCCATCACCAACTACCGGAGCTTGCTCAGACTCATGATCTTTGAGTTGGTGATGCCATCTGACCATCTCATCCTCTGTTGTCCTCTTCTCCTCCTTCCTTCAATTTTTCCCAGCATCAGGGTCTTTATCCCAATAAAGCCACAAAAATGTTGGTGATGTATAGGAATATGAATAAAGGGTCTTTGAAGTATGTTGCAAAAAAGAGAAAAGGAGAGGAAGCAGTGTGTATAGGAGGCCTCTAGTACCTCATTTTATGTTGCCTACCTTCTTATCCTAGGTTTAATTGACAGAGCTCCCCTCGGCTGACTCTTGTCTGTCCTACATTTTGCCCCAGGAAAAATGGGGCCCTTGTGGGACTCACTACTTTCAGGCATTGCAGCCCTGGAAATGTTATTATGGTGTCAACAGCCTGTTATGTCAACATTTGTATGGTCACCAAATCCAGGGGGAAAATATTCCTCTCTTCAGATTCTTAGATTGTTCTGGGGTGCTTTCTGCACAGACTTTCAGAGCTGCCTTCATGAGTTAGAATTCCAGTTGCCTGCAGGCTAGATCCTACAGACAGCACATCCTTGGGCTGCTTTTCCACACTTTCCTGCTCCACCCTTCCTAGTCCCCACTTCCTTTCCTCGTTCACTTCCCAAATTAAACTACCTGCACGGAAGCCTGTGTGCAGGCTCTGCCTTTTGTGGACCCTAGGCTAAGACACAAGTGTGCTGAAGATGAACATTTAAATGTATGTAAAGCGCTTAGTCAGTAGCTGGTACACAGAAAGCACCCAATAAATGTTAGTCATTTCCTCGTATGAGATGGAATGTTCTGGAAGATAAATTTGCAATGTACTATCATCAATCTCTCTTTCTAAGTGTTGAGTGGACACATAATGGTAAAAGTTGTTTGTGGTTTTTCAGCTTCAGCTCCCATCTTCATTAACACAAGTAGGGCTGTAATGGTAGAAAACAAGATATCAAATTTCACTTCTCCTTATGACACCCACTTGAAGCTAAGAACTAAAAGTGAAATAAAACTATTTAGCAGCCAGAGGGAAAGGAGAATAACAGCATGTGGCTTGTAAATGTAACAAATGTAATCACAGTATTTGAGCAGCCCAGGAAATAATTTGGCCAGCATAATTATATTACAAATTACATATTACACAATTAAACAATTGCATTTTGACCACAAATGGAACTCCAGATACACAATTTGTGGTGAAATGGAGAGGTAATTTAAACTAAGAAAACAAAAGCCCAGAAATGCATTTACATTTATAACCTTATTAAAGAGAATATACCAAGGAAAGTAACAAGGAGAAAGATCGGTATTTTCAGCAGAAAAAAATACAGCTGAGTTGAATGAATTTTGCCAGATACTAAAATAGATGCTGTATGATTACTTGAATTTCCAACATGTGTAAAATCCCCAAACCTCATTATTTCTTAAATAGATGTTAAATAGACATTATTTCTCTTATTAGGGGTTTTTGAATTGGACTCTTAAAATGGATGAATAAAGTCCTTAATTCAGTGGGAAATTCCAATATCCAATTGCCAGAGCTTGTGGGAGGAATCAAATCTTACTTTCTCTTGTTAAGTAAGTACATTCCTGAAGCATGATGATTGGTAGATACACAAAAGAAATTGCTTTTCTCATTCTGCTGTTCCAGATTCTTGGGAATTTGGTCATTTGGTTTGATCCTCATCAAATATTTACTGTAGACTTTTCAATGTTCCAGATTCTATTATAGGCAGTGCAGTGGGAACTTAGTAAACACAATTCTCTCATGAAATGTGTGTTTGACTAGAGAAAAGAAACATTAAACAAAAATGATTACAGATGTATAAACTGTTAAGAGTTACGGCTGGAGGACACCAGGTATGCTCACACCAGGGTGTTCTAACCAAGCCTGATGGGGAAGGACTGATATTTACACCGTCATCTGAGGATCCCCAAGAAATGCAGGACTCCCTACTTATTTTACAGTTAGTAATGGGTAAGGAAGCCCTTCTATAAATTTTTGCTTGGAGGCCTCAAAGTCCAATTTATACTGCAGATGGGAATCATTTAAAGGGAAAAGTAATTGAAGAATATATTTCTCTGTCAAAAAAGAATCTTAAAAAACAATTTGGTAATTTTGGGATGAGTTCTATAGTAATTTTTGGTTTGTGTACTGAAGGGCTGAAGATTTAATGTCTTGCCCATTGGAGATTTGAAAGGCACAGTTTAAAACACCCAGACTCTCTTCGTTCAGTACTTGGAGTTTAGGGGCAGGATACCACCAGTGTTTGTTTGTTTGTTTGTTTGTTTTAATAAGCAAAACAATACTCACTGTGATTCCCACTTATTAAGTGCTTTGCTACTGCTGCTGCTTAGTCATGTCCAACTCTTTGCGACCCCATGGACTGTAGCCTGCCAGGCTCCTCTGTCCATGGAATTCTCCAGGCAAGAATACTGGAGTGGATTTCCATTTCCTCCTCCAGGGGATCTGCCCAGATTAGGGATTGAACTGGTATCTCCTGCATTCCAGGCAGATTCTTTACCACTAGCGCCATCTGGGAAGTCTTTTAAGTGATTTCCTATGAGCTAGAGTCTCTTGAGGAGAGCTTTGTCCTACTCAGTCTTCACAGCAGTCCATGTGATGGGGCTGTTCTTGTCCTGTTCTACGTAGGGTAAGTGAATTCTTTTAGGACCTTAGATCGTGAATGACATATCTGGGCTTGAACTCAGTGTTTCTCTGATCCAACTGTCTACACCCAAGCATTTTAGTATTAGGCTGTTCATGTGTTTAAAAAAGACAGAGAAGAGAAGAAAAAAAGAAAGGAAGGAAATAAGGAAATAAGAAAGTTCATCATTAGATTTGCCCTAGGCTGTAGTTTGTTATCATGTAGGTCTGGTTCTCAAAGTGTGGTCCCCAGAGCAACATTGTTAGCATTACCTGCAAACTTGATAGAAATGAGTAGGCTACTCAATCTGGATCTCATATGGTGGGAAACCAGTAATCAGTTTTGACAAACCTAGAGGGATTGGATGCTAATAAAAGTCTGAGAACCACTAAGGCAAATATGGAAGGCTCTGTAGAGCCCTTCTGTTTGTTTGGGGTCCAACAATGTCTGATGACAAGGTGGTTCTGATTAATTTCCTTCGGCTGAGGCAGCTATAATCCAGAAATAGCTTATCCATTCAAGATGAGATTCAAAGCATTCTCATGGTCTGGGCTTTTTCTCGTCATTGCCTACCCCACACTGGTTTATAATTGATCTTTGGTCCCTGGGCTTTTTTATTTTTGATTCATATCAACTGCTGTTTAAAACAGATGACCTCATTAAGAAACTTCCTCTGCTCCCCTCAAGGTCCTGCCTTTGTTTATATTCAAGTGTGTATATCTTAATTGGAAAATGTGTCAGACCCAGATTAGAATGTGAAAAATCTGGATCCTGGGAAGTGTAGATTTACCACATGAACCTAATGAAAGAACTTTCTCCCCCAAGATAGAGGGAGACCGACACCACAGGGAAGAAGTTAGTAATAAAAACAAAGGAAGTGAAAAAAAAAAAAAAAACAGTGAAAAAGAAAGACAAAGTGGAATTAGGTCTTTTTCACAAAAAAGGGAAACTATAGCAACCTGAGATGGGAAGTCACTGGGTTATGCTTCTTTTGGTTCATTTTTTTTTTCTTTCAGGTAAATGCTGGCTTGAGACTCCACTTTATGTGACTTTCAGGTCATTTAAAGAGACATCGTGACCTTCGATGAGGTTTGTGGGCAAGAGAGTAATCAAATAAATTTGGAACATGCTGTATATTCTATTTTGGAGGTTTTGTGCACATTAAGCGTTTTCTCAGCACATAAGGTATTTCAGCAAGAATCTCTCAATATTATTTGACCTAGCATCATTTTTTTAAATAACAATATCAATTATTATCCTGAGAACATGCTGATCTTAGGTCTTCAACTACATGGTCACTGGTGTGTCAGGTAGTGTGGCCAACTTTGTGACAATATTTCATGAATTGGCACTTGTGATTGGTGCTGTTTTGTTGCACTATGTCTGGAATGGATAGTGGGTCTCTGGGTGTAGTAAACAGAACATGAGTTGGGTTCCCTGGGAAAAAGCACTGAGATGGAGATATTGAGTAAATGACACTTAAAAAGGCTTTTGTACATTTTTGTTCTGGGTTGAAAGTCCATCCACTGGATACCTCTGCTGGATAAAACTTTTGTAGGTAGTTTTCTAGTCCATGTTGAAAAATATTTCATGATAGACACTTTGCTCTTTTGCAATATCTAATTTGGAGATAGGGCTTCCCAGGTGGCCCAGTGGTAAAGAATCTGCTAGCCAATGCCAAGAGAAGCAGTGGACGCAGGTTCAATCCCTGGGCCAGGAAGACCCCCTGGAGTAGGAAATAGAAACCCACTCCAGAATTCTTGCCTGGAAAATTCCATGGACAGAGGAGCCTGAGGGGTACAGTTCTTGGGGTCACAAAGAATCAGACACAACTGAGCACACACACAATTTGGAGATACAGGTAATGAGATTCGACCTTGGCTAGAGAGTTTTGAGGAAAACATCATTCCTGGAGGCAGGAAATAGGAATGAAGTTGGCCTGAGCCTGTCCCAGCCTCTTAGTTCCTGGCAACATCTTCAACCATACTCTCAATTCTGCCCATTTGCTGAGACAATCTTGCTAAAGGGCTTCTTAAGTTGGATTGTGTAATCCTAGATGGCCCTGCTTGTTCAGTCTCATTTCTCACCACTCATCACCTTCCAAGCCTCCTAATTATTTTAGGCCCCTTGAATACTGGAGTAACAGGCAAATTTGGCCTTAAAGCACAGAATGAAGCAGGGCAAAGGCTAATAGAGTTTTGTCAAGAGAATGCACTGGTCATAGCAAACACCCTCTTCCAACAACACAAGAGAAGACTCTACACATGGACATCACCAGATGGTCAACACCGAAATCAGATTGATTATATTCTTTGCAGCCAAAGATTGAGAAGCTGTATACAATTAGCAAAAGCAAGACCAGGAGCTGACTGTGGCTCAGATCATGAACTCCTTATTGCCAAATTCAGACTTAAATTGAAGAAAGTAGGGAAAACCACTAGACCATTCAGATATGACCTCAATCAAATCCCTTATGATTATACAGTGGAAGTGAGAAATAGATTTAAGGGACTAGATCTGATTGATAGAGTACCTGATGAACTCTGGACGGAGGTTCGTGACATTGTACAGGAGACAGGGACCAAGACCATCCCCATGGAAAAGAAATGCAGAAGAGCGAAATGGCTGTCTGAGGAGGCCTTGCAAATAGCTGTGAAAAGAAGAGAGGCGAAAAGCAAAGGAGAAAAGGAAAGATATAAGCATCTGAATGCAGAGTTCCAAAGAATAGCAAGGAGAGATAAGAAAGCCTTTCTCTGTGATCAATGCAAAGAAATAGAGGAAAACAACAGAATAGGAAAAACAAGAGATCTTTTCAAGAAAATTAAAGATATCAAGGGAACATTTCATGCAAAGATGGGCTCGATAAAGGACAGAAATGGTATGGATCTAATAGAAGCAGAAGATATTAAGAAGAGGTGGCAAGAATACACAGAAGAACTGTACAAAAAAGATCTTCACGACCAAGATAGTCACGATAACGTGATCACTGACCTAGAGCCAGATATCTTGCATCGCTATGAACAAAGGTAGTGGAGGTGATGGAATTTCAGTTGAGCTATTTCAAATCTTGAAAGATGATGCTGTGAAAGTGCTGCACTCAATATGCCAGCAAATTTGGAAAACTCAGCAGTGGCCACAGGACTGGAAAAGGTCAGTCTTCATTCCAATCCCAAAGAAAGGCAGTGCCAAAGAATGCTCAAACTACCGCACAATTGCACTCATCTCACATGCTAGTAAAGTCATGCTCAAAATTCTCCAAGCCAGGCTTCAGCAATATGTGAACTGTGAACTCCCAGATGTTCAAGCAGGTTTTAGAAAAGGCAGAGGCACCAGAGATCAAATTGCCAACATCCACTGCATTATGGAGAAAGCAAGACAGTTCCAGAAAAACATCTATTTCTGCTTCATTGACTATGCCAAAGCCTTTGACAGTGTGGATCACAATAAACTGTGGAAAATTCTGAAAGAGATGGGAATACCAGACCACCTGACCTGCCTCTTGAGAAACCTGTATGCAGGTCAGGAAGCAACAGTCAGAACTGTACATGGAACAACAGACTGGTTCCAAATAGGAAAAGGAGTACGTCAAGGCTGTATATTGTCACCCTGCTTATTTAACTTCTATGCAGAGTACATCATGAGGAACGCTGGGCTGGAAGAAGCACAAGCTGGAATCAAGATTGCTGGGAGAAATATCAATAACCTCAGATATGCAGATGACACCACCCTTATGGCAGAAAGTGAAGAGGAACTAAAAAGCCTCTTGATGAAAGTGAAAGAGGAGAGTGAAAAGGTTGGCTTGAAGGTCAGCATTCAGAAAACAAAGATCATGGCATCTGGTCCCATCACTTCATGGGAAATAGATAGGGAAACAGTTGGAAACAGTGTCAGACTTTATTTTTGGGGGCTCCAAAATCACTGCAGATGCTGATTGCAGCCATGAAATTAAAAGACCCTTACTCCTTGGAAGGAAAGTTATGACCAACCTTGATAGTATATTAAAAGGCAGAGACATTACTTTGCCAACAAAGGTCCGTCTAGTCAAGGCTATGGTTTTTCCCGTGGTCATGTATGGATGTGAGCGTTGGACTGTGAAGAAAGCTGATCACTAAAGAATTGATGCTTTTGAACTGTGGTGCTGGAGAAGACGCTTGAGAGTTCCTTGGACTGCAAGGACATCCAACCAGTCCATTCTAAAAGAGATCAATCCTGGGTGTTCATTGGAAGGACTGATGCTAAAGCTGAAACTCCAATACTTTGGCACCTCATGAGACGAGTTGACTCACTGGAAAAGACTCTGATGCTGGGAAAGGTTGGGGGCGGGAGGAGAAGGGGACGACAGAGAATGAGATGGCTGGATGGCATCACCGACTCTGTGGACATGAGTTTGAGTGAACTCCGGGAGTTGGTGATGGACAGGGAGCCCTGGCGTGCTGTGATTCATGGGGTCACAAAGAGTCGGACACGACTGAGTGACTGAACTGAACTGAACTGAACACATAACTATTGGGCTGGCCAAAAAGTTTACTATGGAAAAACCCTGAATGAACTTTCTAGCCACCGAATACTTTCTTCGTTAGAGCATATTGTTCCTTCTACTCCAAATCCGTTCCTTTACTTCCGTCGCTCAGTCGTGTCCGACTCTATGCGACCCCGTGGACTTTAGCCTACCAGGCTTCTCCATCCATGGGATTCTCCAGGCAAGAATACTTGAGTGGGTTTCCGTTTCCTTCTCCAGGGGATCTTCCCGACCCAGGGATCGAACCCGGGTCTCCCGCATTGGAGGCAGACGCTTTAACCTCTGAGCCTTTTCCTTTTTCTATAACTAACACTCACTCCTTGTTGATATCTCAGTTTAGATAACAGTTACCCTGGGAAACCTTTTATGTTTGGGGTTGTTTTTTTTCAGTTGCATGTGGTTGGGCTTCCCTGGTGGCTCAGAGGTTAAAGCGTCTGCCTCCAAGGCGGGAGACCCGGGTTCGATCCCTGGGTCGGGAAGATCCCCTGGAGAAGGTAACGGTAACCCACTCCAGTATTCTTGCCTGGAGAATCCCATGGACGGAGAAGCCTGGTAGGCTACAGTCCATGGGGTCATAAAGAGTCGGACACGACTGAGCGACCCGGAACGGTAGAAACCAAAGCTGGCTTATTCAGCAGAAAAGGTTTTTACATGGATCAAAAATTTTGGAGCCTTGACTTGACTTTGGGACCTGACTTAACTGTATCTGTTACTATTGCTAGTCTTGAAACTATAGCTGATTCAGAAACCTCACTTTCCAATGAGTGCAGCTGCTAAGGCTTGGATGCCATGAAGGCCAAATGGTTCTATGGGGGCCTTTGTATTCCTCTTTTACAGTACCAAGTCAAAATCTTTCAGAGATGAGTCTGGTTAGTGTGGTCTAGGGAATACACCTATGCCCCGGTTATAAAAGAGGCTATGTGGCAACTCTTCTGGGTCCTATTTTTGGGAAGACGGATTTAGATAAGGCTGGACATTTCCTGAGGATTCAAAGAAACATCAGAGATGCTGGGCTAGCAGTTAACATGACAAATGTTCACCATGCATTTCCTGGTTTTATAACTCTGTGTTAGGGGTCCCTCAGCACACTGCACTTTCCCATCTTGGCATCTCCCTCCCACCTCCATACTGTAATCAGCTCTTTACCGTTTTATAACTTTCCCCAGAATGCCTATGAGGAAAAGGGCTGTGTGATGTGAATTTCTTTTTATTTACCATTGCATTGCCAGTTCCCAGCTTCTCTGCACATAGTAAGTGCTTAATAAAGATCTGTTGATTATTGGGCTCAATTAGTCTGGGTTTCATAAAGCTGGTTTCCAAGGAACCTACATCTCATACCTGCTGAATTTTCCCTATTATGTCTCATCCCAGCTTTCCTTTTCTTTTTTCCCAGGTTTATGTGATATAATTGACAACACTGTATAAATTTAACATGTAAAAAGGATGATTTAGTACATGTATATATTATGAAGCGATTAACACAGAAGGTTAGTTAACACATCCATCACTTCACATAGTTATATTATTTATTTATTTTTTTTAGTGGTGAGAACATTTATGATATACTCAGAAAAATTCAAAAGTTCAATACATTTTCACTAACTATAGTCACTGTGCTGGACACTGGATGCTCAGAACTTACTTCTTTTATAACTAGAAATTCATACTCTTTCATCAGCATTTCCTTTTTTCTCCCATCCCAGCTTATAACCATCAATGTCTCTGTTTCAATGAGTTTAGAAATTTTTTTAGATTCCATTGCAGTGAGTTTAGATATATTTTAGAGTTTTTTTAGAACCTTAGACTCTTTTGAGGGCTTCAGTAAGTAATAGCTCAGTTGGTAAAGAATCCACCTGCAATGCAATTCGTTGGAGAAGGGATAGGCTACCCACTCCAGTGTTCTGGCCTGGAGAATTTCATGGACAGTCCATGAAGTTGCAAAAGTCGGACACAACTGCGTGACTTTCACATTAGACTTTTTTTAGATTGCATGTATATATGAGACCATTCAGTGTTTTCATTTCTCTGGCTGACTGAAGTTATTTTAGGTTAATGCTCTCAGGATTCATCCATGTTGTTACAAGTGGCTGATTTCCTTTCTCCTTATATAAGGCTAAATATTATTCCATGGGCCTTTATCCAACATCAGACACTTAAGTTGTTTCCATGTTGTGTTGGCTATGGTGAATAATGCTGCAGTAAATGTGGGGTTGCAGATATGTCTTCAAGTTCATGATTTCATTTCCTTTGGATATACATCCAGAATTGGGATCAGTCGATCAGCCTTCCTTTTCAGCCGGTACCCAAAGAGAATTTTGGAATAACTTCCAGAGGCACCACTAGGAAATTCTTACTTTCCACTGGAATATGCCAGAAGTTTTTAGGCCTTAAAGTGAATTCTCAGTGAGAAATAAGGAAGGCAAGACTAGAAAGATAAGATTTTAAACTGGAATAATCTTTTGTATATTTTATATCTCTAGGTCTTTTTTGGCTCTTCATCCAGATTATGTTCTCACATTATTCTAAGTTCTGCCCAGCAAAACAAAAGTAAACAGTGAAGTAGAGATGAGCTTTTCATAGAAGTAATGTCAAATCAGTAGGATTGCTAAAGTTAAAAGCAAATGTGATTCAAACAAACAAACAAATGATTGTTCAAACACTTACAAGAACTAGTGAGTTCAGCAAAATTCCTGGGTAAAAGATTAGTATACAGACATCAATTATATTTTTATATTAGAGCAATAAATGCTTTAAAGTAAATTTTAAAATTACCATTTACATTAGCTTTGAAAAGTATCAAATACATAAGAATGAATTTACCAAAAGAGGTATGAAATCTCTATAATGAAAACTTAAAAATTATCACATAGCTGAGAGAAAATAAAGTTGTCTTAAATAAATACAGAGATATACCATGTTTATGGACAACAATATTGTTAAGATGTCAGCTATCCTCAAGTTGATCTTTAGATCCAATAAAATCTGAAGTCAGGGAAGGAATCTAGAGTATAGTACAAATTTAGATGTTGTTGGTGTAAAGATAATATTTTAAGTCGTGAGTCTGGATGTGATTCCCAGAACAGTGATGTAGGAGAGGCCTAACGACTTTGGGATATTTAAGAGTTTAGAAGTTCAGGAGATGAGGAACCAGTAAAGACTAAGACAGTTAGTGAGGTGGGAGGGTGTGGTCTCTGAGTGAAGTGGTCTAAATGAAGACCGTGGATTCTGAATTCAAGAAAGGGTGGGTGGGGCAGGCAAGAGTTTTCTGCTCTGTTGTATAAGTAAGTTGTTTTGTCTCTTGTGCCACAAAGCCTACAGGATTTACTACTGACTAAAACAGGAAAAGGAGTACGTCAAGGTTGTATATTGTCACCCTGCTTATTTAACTTATATGCAGAGTACATCATGAGGAACGCTGGGCTGGAAGAAGCACAAGCTGGAATCTAGATTGCTGGGAGAAATGTCAATAACCTTAGATATGCAGATGACACCACCCTTATGGAAGAAAGTGAAGAGGAACTCAAAGGCCACTTGATGAAAGTGAAAGAAGAGAGTGAAAAGTTTGGCTTGAAGCTCAACATTCAGAAAACGAAGATCATGGCATCTGGTCCCATCACTTCATGGGAAATAGATGGGGAAACACTGGAAACAGTGTCAGACTTTATTATTTTATGCTCCAAAATCACTGCAGATGCTGATTGCAGCCATGAAATTAAAAGACGCTTAACTCCTTGGAAGGAAAGTTATGACCAACCTGGATGGCATATTGAAAAGCAGAGACATTACTTTGCCAACCAAGGTCCGTCTAGTCAAGGCTATGGTTTTTCCCGTGGTCATGTATGGATGTGAGAGTTGGACTGTGAGGAAAGCTGATCACCGAAGAACTGATGCTTTTGAACTGTGGTGCTGGAGAAGACTCTTGAGAGTCCCTTGAACTGCAAGGAGATCCAACCAGTCCATTCTAAAGGAGATCAATCCTGGGTGTTCATTGGAAGGACTGATGCTAGAGCTGAAACTCCAATACTTTGGCCACCTCATGCGATGAGTTGACTCAATGGAAAAGAGTCTGATGCTAGGAGGGATTGGGGGTGGGAGGAGACGGGGACTACAGAGAATGAGATGGCTGGATGGCATCACCGACTCGGACATGAGTTTGAGTGAACTCTGGGAGTTGGTGATGGACAGGGAGGCCTGGCGTGCTGTGATTCATGGGGTCACAAAGAGTCAGACACGACTGAGTGACTGAATTGAGGCTCTGGTCTACAGACTTCAGCAAGAATTGTGATAAAGTGGTGTTGGAGGATGTGACAGTGAGTTAGGAGTAAAAAATCTTCTGAAAATTAGGGAATATGGACTAAGTGTTAGTAGTTGACGGTACCAAGGAAGGTAGTAGATGGAAGTGTATGATGACATGAGATTTAAAGCTTGGTCCTGATCCCATAGTTTTTAATACTTTTAGAAAACCTAGCGGGGGAATGGCCAAGGAGTGGCAAAGGGTATTATTAATAATAGAAAGAGTTTTAAATGAACTTTAAAAGTCACTCTTGCCATTATCATTATGAAATATAAATGGTTATTGTGTTGAAGTAGAATTCAGTAGACACTGGAAAACTATAAAAAGGTTAAGTATATAATAAATAGTGTGTCACAAATGCAGAATTTTTATCAAGTTTTCATGCAGTTCTGAAACCAAACCATCCTGTGAAACTATTCTAAATGTCCTTGGATTCAACTCTGGTGTCTCATTCAGAAGTAAACTTGCCATGCAAATTAGTCATTGCCTGAAGAAACAGGGTCCTCAGGAAGCTAAAATTTGAACTACTATCCAAGGAATTGTTATTGCATATTTCAAACAACTGATGCTCTCCTCCATCCCAGTCATGACAAGGTACATGGAGGGACAATGGAATCGTTTTTAATGGATAGATACTCTTCTAGCTAACTTTTTTTGAAAATTGTTTATAAGGGCTAAATCACACTAGTGGGAGGCAGCATGAAATGGTGAAAAGACTTGAACTTAAGTAGGAACCCCCAATCTACCATTTTCCAGTGGTGAGACATTGGGAAAAGACTAAACCTCTTTGAATCAAAGTTTCCAAAATTGTAGACTGGGGATAATGTTATTAAAGCATATTGAATTTTTGTGAATAAGAAATGAAATGTCTGTGAAAGTTCTTAGCACTGTTCCTGGCATATGCTGTGTAAACTCTATGAATTAAACCTGTCTCTGAACCAACAAGATGTTTCACTGATCTTCAAACAACATTCTTAAAGGCTCATGACTTTTTAGGATAAGTTAAAAAATTCCTGGAAAAAAAAAAGGCATTTTACTAAAATATTTAAAATGGCTGCTGCTGCTGCTGCTGCTAAGTCACTTCAGTCGTGTCCGACTCTGTGTGACCCCATAGACGGAAGCCCACCAGGCTCCCCCTTCCCTGGGATTCTCCAGGCAAGAACACTGGAGTGGGTTGCCATTTATATATTATTTAGGCAATAGGATAACTGAATTAATGGGTATCTTTCATGAAAGTGTTAGTTGCTCAGTCATGTCACACTCTTCAGTTCAGTTCAATTGCTCAGTTGTGTCCGACTCTTTGTGACCCCATGAATCACAGCACGCCAGGCCTCCCTGTCCATCACCAACTCCCGGAGTTCACTCAAACTCATGTCCATCAAGTTGGTGATGCCATCCAGCCATCTCATTCTCTGTCATCCCCATCTCCTCCCACCCCCAATCCCTCCTAGCATCAGAGTCTTTTCCAGTGAGTCAACTTGTCGCATGAGGTGGCCAAAATGTTTAGCCCACAGCAAAAAGCAGAGACATTACTTTGCCAACAAAGGTCCGTCTAGTCAAGGCTATGGTTTTTCCCATGGTCATGTATGGATGTGAGAGTTGGACTGTGAAGAAAGCTGATCGCCGAAGAATTGATGCTTTTGAACTGTGGTGTTGGAGAAGACTCTTGAGAGTCCCTTGGACTGCAAGGAGATCCAACTAGTCCATTCTAAAGGAGATCAATCCTGGGTGTTCATTGGAAGGACTGATGATAAAGCTGAAACTCCAATCCTTTGGCCACCTCATGAGACGAGTTGACTCACTGGAAAAGACTCTGATGCTGGGAGGGATTGGGGGTAGGAGGAGAAGGGGATGACAGAGAATGAGATGGCTGGATGGCATCACCGACTCTGTGGACATGAGTTTGAGTGAACTTCGGGAGTTGGTGATGAACAGGGAGGCCTGGCGTGCTGTGATTCATGGGGTCGCAGAGAGTTGGACAAGACTGAGCGACTGAACTGAATTGAACTGAAATAGCCTGCCAGGTTCCTCTGTCCATGGAATTTGATGTGGGTAGCCATTCTCTCCTCCAGGGGATCTTCCTGACCCAGGATCAAACCTGGGTCTCCTGCATTGCAGACATATTCTTTACCATCTGAGCCACCAAGAAAGTCTTGGGTATCTTTAGAGGGAATACAAAATATTATGTATAGAAACTTAAATCTTCACACTCATTTATTCTATATAGAAGGCCAGTGAGCCCACATTTCAAAAAAATAAAAATAAAAAGAATGCCAATTAAGGTACACTGGAGAGTCAATGTTATATTTAACAGATTTCAAAATGTTTTTAAATAACATATTCTTTCCTCCCCCAAATCATAGGACTTGGCTAGTGAGACATCATTTTTTGACTTTGTGTGTAGAATCTTGATTTTGCTGAGAGAAACATTCAGTTCTTTATGAATCTCCTTTTAATTCTGTTGAGATTCACCAACTTCCTATGCAAATCTTTTACTGATTCTAACTGCATGCATTTTTAACTTTCACTAAAACTTGATCTTTCACTATATGGCCATTTGTCATAAAAAATAAAGCTTTTGTCACAGCTTGGGAATTCTGTACACCTCCATAATGATCTTAGAACAGCAAAGGCTCCTTGAGATATGACTCCTGGGGTGAGGCTGACTTCCTATCTAAGTGCTTTGTTCTTATAAGCTATCCCTCACATTGTTTGAGGCTCAAATTTCTGCTTCAGCAAAATAGAGATTGACTGCAGTAAGGCTGAAAGTTTGAGATCCCTGACTGTAGTCATGGGATCTGATTCAACCCTAGTTCCTTGCCTTATTGGCTGCATGACTTTGGATGAATTGCCTAACATCTCCAAGCCTTATTTCTTCTGAGAGTTTCAGCTTGGCAGGCCAGTAATCAGGAGTAATGGTCAAAAGGGGTGAGAGGTCAGGAGACATGGTCTTTGAACTCAATTTATCTAGGGGAGATTGAGTTCAAAGCAGAAAAATAAATTGTCAATGCAAGAAGTAAGAATAGAGTTAAAAATATGAGCTATGACCACAGAGAAGAGCCAGGTAGAAGCTGTATTAGAGCAAGGAGCAGAGAGAGGGTAGGAGAGGGCGGGGCCTAGCAAAGCAAGAGGTGTCAGCATTTCCCAGGAAGCTAGGCTATTTGCTAATGATTCATTTCACAGGCTGCTAAGGGCTTTCTGCTTTGAATCCCAATTGCTCTGGTTTAAATCAAAAATTGCAAACTGGAGGCACAATTTTCAAATTCAAGCCAGAGGTAATAAGAAGAAAAGTAATGGCTAAGGGATCCTGAACACTTACTACACATGAGGCATGTTCTAAGTATCTTATGCATATTAGCTCGTTGTCACCACTCAGCGATTTTTTGAAATGGATACCACTGTATCCTGTTTACTAATGGGGGAACTGGGTTGACAGCCAGTTAAGTTGTAGTATTGGTCTTTAAGCCTAGGTAGACTAGTTCCCGGAGAAGGCAATGGCAAGCCACTCCAGTAAATCCCATGGATGGAGGATCCTGGTAGACTGCAGTCCGTGGGGTCGCTAGGGGTCGGACACGACTGAGCGACTTCACTTTCACTTTTCACTTTCCACTTTCACACATTGGAGAAGGAAATGGCAACCCACTCCAGTGTTCTTGCCTGGAGAATCCCAGGGACGAGGGAGCCTGGTGGGCTTCCGTCTATGGGGTCACACAGAGTCGGACACGACTGAAGTGACTTAGCAGCAGCAGCAGCAGACTAGTTCCAGAGTCTAGGCACTTAACGACCATCCTATAATAGGGGTCATATCCCCACGTCAGGAAGAACACAGCTGAGAATGGAGTGGCAGAATTGGACCCATATTCTGGGCTTGGTGTGGGGACAACATGTAAAATAGGCTTTCACCCTTTGACTGCCTTCTTTATACACCTTATTATCTTGCTTCCATACCATTTTCTCAGGCATTTTTCACTCACTCTCTTAAATAACATCAACACATCATTTTCACAGATTTCTTTAAGTAATATACTTAACATATTACCTAAACATTTCATTGAAAAGTCAATTCTTTCATTGGAAAACATATATTTTGCCTACCCTGTGTTTTAAAGTAGTTGGCAGCATTTTAATTTTGGAAGATTTCACATAAAAAGCCCAACTCTTGGCTTTGATTAGGAAAATTGGAGACCTGGACGAGTTTGGGATCGTGTTCCTGCTGACTGCTGCTGTGGTGCCTCATGGAGCAGGTGCTGCTCCCCAGAGTCCGGCAGTCCCCACCACCTCTGCTATATTGTTCATGTATGTCACCGGCCTTTCCTCAGTAGGTCTTTGTGACCTCAGGTTTAAAGGTCTCAGGTGGACTGGAAACATCAATGGTAGCAAAGTGGTGCCAGAATTACCTACAGGGCCATGTAGAAAACAATTGAATTCAAAATTCAAACAGTGGTAGTTAAACAACTGAAACTAGACTATGCAGCTATTAACACCTAGTTATAGGGCTTTAGAGCATTGGCCTTTATAAATGATTGCTAGCCTCTATTTAAGTCTTTCCAGTCTTCCTGATCCAAGGAGCGAACCTATGTGTCTCACGTCTCCTGCATTGCCAGGTGGGTTCTTTACTACTAGCGCCACCTAGGAAGCCCAGAGAGAATGTTAAACTGGTTCACTTTATGCCAGTGCATATAAGGACAGCTCTGTTAGCTGGTCCCCTGGCATCTAGGATGAGTCCTGAGACTGGTTTGCTTGTCATTACCAGACCTAGTGCTAAGAAAAGCTTCCAGATATCATCATCGTCTTTCTTTCCCTTCCATAGAATCTTAGATACCAGGTATTAAGGATGATGGAATTACAAGATAGGAAGAATTTAATCCTGGGTTCATTCAGTTCAGTTCAGTCACTCAGTCGTGTCCGACTCTCCGCGACCCCATGAATCACAGCACGCCAAGCCTCCCTGTCCATCACCAACTCCCGGAGTTCACTCAAACTCATGTCCATCAAGTTGGTGATGCCATCCAGCCATCTCATTCTCTGTCGTCCCCTTCTCCTCCCACCCCCAACCTTTCCCAGCATCAGAGTCTTTTCCAGTGAGTCAACTCGTCTCATGAGGTGGCCAAAGTATTGGAGTTTCAGCTTTAGCATCAGTCCTTCCAATGAACACCCAGGATTGATCTCCTTTAGAATGGACTGGTTGGATCTCCTTGCAGACCAAGGGACTCTCAAGAGTCTTCTCCAACACCACAGTTCAAAAGCATCAATTCTTCAGCTTTCTCTATAGTCCAACTCTCACATCCATACATGACCACGGGAAAAACCATAGCCTTGACTAGATGGACCTTTGTTGGCAAAGTAATGTCTCTGCTTTTTAATATACTATCAATTACCTGCAGGTAATTCATTACCTGCAAAGACCATCTGCACTGGAGAAAAAAAAATGTATTTTTACATATAAAAGCACATAGAATTCTCACAGCTATCTTATAAGTTCCCTGTTATCTCATTTTTGCAGATGAGGAAACTGAGGCACAGAGCAGTTAGTAACTTGCCCAAGGTTACAAGGCTAGTCAATAGCAGAGCTAGAATTTGAACACAGGCTGATTGCCTTCAGAGTCTTACTTTTACCCATCCTCCTTCTCAAAAACATCCACTGAGCATGTGTGAAGATCCAGGCAGGAAGTAATGCTCTAGGCATGCAAAGTCCATAAACACACATCATTGTTAAACTTAAGGGGCTCATGGTAAAAAAGCGGAAACACCCTCATGACATAATTCAGTAATTTGACGTACTTATTGAGTGCATACCCTGTATCTGCCACTGTTATAGGGGAAGAAGGTCATCTACTATGAAAGGTGGTGGAAGTAAGTCAGGATATGAGAGACAAGGAAGGAAGGGAACCACTTCACTCAGGGCACACTTCCCTTGGGAGACAACAGTCTGCTCGGATCCTGTGGGTTGCTTATGGTTTTGCCAGCATTAGAACAATTCTAAGGACCTTTAGACCCTGGAGGAAGGCACGGCAACCCACTCCAGTATTCTTGCATAGAGAATCCTGTGGACAGAGAAGTCTAGTGGGTTATAGTCCACGGGGTCGCAAAGAGTTGGACACTACTGAAGTGACTTAGCATGGCACGGCAGGGGCCTTTAGGCATGTTCTATTTCTACTCAAGTACACAACCCAAACCTCTTTCCCCTCTCACTTATATGCACAGTTTCTTTACCCTGTGAAATGATCATCTTTGCTTAGCTATTTTAGGAATAGGAACAGAGAACAATTAAAAATTATCAATTACTGTAAATAAACTTGACAGTCAATATCTCTCATGATACCATAAACCCATGCAGCTATTGACTCACTAACAGGTGAATAATTCTCTAGGATCAATGATGACAATAATGCTTTGCTAAATTTAGAGCCATCAAACTAAATACACAAGTACATAGGGTCAAAACAATTCCTCATATCCACAAGGGAAATTTTCATCAAGTTAATGTGCCATGATGAAGCAAAAACGAGTGGGAAAAAAAAATCCACTTCTCCTTGAAATGAACTTTTTTTTTCCTGTGGAGCATTCTCAAATTATTTTATTTCTAAACTTTATGATATTCTGTGCAGCAGTGATACTAGCTGAGAAAAATGATGAAGAGTCAGCATCAATACAGAGGCACTCCTATTAAGATATTTGTGAAAGAGTTCGATAATCTTTCGCATCCCATGACTTCAGCTTGGTGATTGCAACAGTTATTTGTATTCCTTTGTTTTTGCTGTTCTCCTCATGTTATAGGTCACCTGGCACTTTGGATATTCCCTGCCTTAAATATACAATGTTTTGGAAAAATTTTTATGTTGGTGTTTATAGTGAGCTGAAATTTCATATGGGTCTCTATATTCAAATACTTATTACCGTACATATTTATATATATAGATGCATGGAGTTATGCTCTGTGATTAAGAGTGAGTCCAGAGAGACTGGAGTTCTAATTCTATCTCTACCTAGCTTTGACCGTAGGCAAACTCCTTTGCTCCTCTGTACTTCCTTTTCTTGATTTATTAAACAGAGTGAATAAGAGAAGTTTCTGCATAAGATAGAAGGGTATATATGACTGAAATGTTAGGTTTTCCATGAACAAGATGAAGATAATATAGAAAAAAGAAAGGCACTCAGACTTGGGTTGAGAGAGCCCAGAAAACTCATACATTTCCTTCCTCATATCTTGAATAATTTTCTCTCACTTACAAAATAAATACTGAAGTATAAATTCCTTAGCTGGACTTCAATATTCTCACTCCAGTGTACTTTTAAAGTGTACTTTTATCTTCCTGTACTAGTCTGGGCTCAGATTCAAATATCTGAGTTCAGCTCAGAGTATACTATTAGTTAGCTGTGTGCTTTGAATAGGTTGCTGAACCTCTCTGAACCTTGGTTTTTTCAAATGAATAATGTAGGTGATGATTATCTAACAGATAATGAAGAGGGTTGAGTAAAACATTTAGTATAGAATCCCACACATCATATGTACCCAATAAAATGTTCTCTCTCTTCTTTCTTTGTATGAAAAGTCCCCTGTAAACTAAGGCATTTGGAAGAGCTATGCCTCATCCTCATTCTGACAGAGCAGCTGCCAGAAGAACACTGCAGTTATGTAGCTTCGCTGACATTGTGTAAATACATAAATGCCTATGTAGAATGAAGATAGATTTTACTTCCTAATGTCATCGAGTTTCTTAAAGTCAGCAGTTAGGAGTGAAAGACCACTCTAATGGGATATACATGAGAACGTTGTCATTTCAAAACTTAATTATGACAAACGTATGGAACTGAGAAGATTAAAAATTCCATGCAGCAGAACATTGAAAATTGGCCAGAAAGTATAGTGGGGGTAAAGAGTTAAAAAAAAAAAAGAAAATTCAGCATAGCACAGAACTTCATGGGCTTTTCCATTTGGGAGAGAGCGGTGAGTTCCCCCTGGAGAGCCCTCTCTACAAACAGCACTTTGGTCTTGGCCTGTGTACACCTTCAGCTCTGCCAAGCTTTCCCTTCTCATGAACTTCTTCAGTGAATTCAATTGACACTTCTTCCTGGACTCAGTAATTACAGTTCTCCACCATCTTTTAGAAAAGCAACTTTGTCCACTATTTAAAGCAACTGCTGCCTAATCCTATTATGTTTATGGGTGTTGGTCAGATTTTGTTTAGTAGTTATAGACATCAGCATTTCAAGTTCCTTTAACATTCTTTTGGTTCAGTTCAAATGACCTATGAAAAATACTGACGGATCCTTAATGGGACAGTCAATTCACTTTTTCATTCCAACACAACAAAGTTTTCCATTTTGGTATTTATAAAAATTACTGTGATAAATCATGTTGAGTCCCAGTTCCATTTCAGTTCCTTTTAGACCCTGTGCCAAATCTTGTTGGACTCACATTCAATCTGCTTTCACGTAATAGAAACCTTGTGCATCTGAGGAAGGAAAGTGGCCTCTATTTTTCTGATGGTAAAAAAAAAAAAGAATTGTTTCTTTTCACACATGCATGATTTGTAAGAGGGTCCTCTTACAAATCCTACAAATCCCCTGTAAAAAGGTGGTTTATGTTCCTGCTGGTAAGTGTCAAAACAAAAGAAATGCAGTAACTGTGACCTTGGCAAGTTAGAGACAGCTACTTCAGAATACTTACATGTTTAGGCAGTTTAAATCATGTTCTTTAAAAAAAAAATAATAGGCTAAAGAGATATACCACTTATTAGGTCCATACCAGGTATAAATACATGTATTCAGTACTTATGAGATTTATCTTATTTAATCTTCCCAATTTCATGAAGTGATGTTATAGATATTAGGTAACTTCTCCAAGGCCACGTACTTGTCAAGTGGTGGAGCTGATTTTGAATCCAGGTCTAGTAGATTTCAAAGCCCAAATTATTTTAACTCTACTCTGCCAATGCCCTCTAACTAGAGAAACTTAAAAGTAGAAGCATCTTTGCATTGGGAAATTTCATATCAATCATTTTTTTTGCAGGGCTCTCTTTTTTTATTCTAAACAGGCTTGGTAAGTTATGGTGAATGAGAAAGAAGAGAAATCTGGTCCTTGACTCCAGGTTCTGTAACTTGATAGCTGTGTGATCTCAATCAAGCATCTTAGGTGCTCAAATCCTCTATTTTCTTCTCTGTGAAGTGGGGGTAATAATAACTGCATTGCAGAGTTGTTGGGAATTTATAAATAATATATATGCAGCTCTTGGAGCAGAAGATCTGGAGAGTTGTTCAATAAAATGCAGCCATTCCTCCTTTTATACCAAGTAGATATTTACCTGGTGATAACGGAAAACAATTAACTCCAATTGATTCTAATATTTTGAACCAGAACAACAGAATGTCTCCTTCATAAGGAGCTGGACAAAGAAATGGCTGAGAAATAATGTCTTCATACTCATAACTGCTAGCAATTTTAGTGGATGTTGAAGAATCACTAATGCAACCTGCAAGGCAACTAGGTCTGTAAAAGGTCAAAATAACAAATGTGTTCTTTCACTCTCTCAAGCTTAAAATGCCTTGGGTAAAAAGAAATTTGTAGTTTTCCACTAAGCCTTTTTATTCATTCCTTATTTTTTTTAAAGTCATGCCATAAACATAACAGGTCCTAAATTATAAGTTAGAGTAATTTTTAAAGTGGTAGGCCAAATTACATGCATGTCACCTAATAGCATTTTTCTGAAAGCACTAATATTGCTCTAAATAGGGTCAAAATGGCCAATTTCTGAAAAAGCAGAAAATAAATGTTGCAAGCATTTTTATTATCACATTTGATAGTCCTCTGGCTGGAAACTTTCAAACTGGGATTATTCTGGGTAATAAAAGTAAGTGAAAGCAAACAAACATCCCTCTATAGACGGCTTCTCTTTCCTCTTATTCCTTGGGAGCAGCAAATATGCATAAGACACTGAAAATTTCCACTGCAGGCTTTTATCACAGTGAAAATCACTGGGTACTTTGACTAATGAAAATCGTTGCACCCAACTAGAGGAAATCAACAGTCAAAACTCTAACCTTGAATTTTAGAACGCTTGTGACCCTTAGAAGTACATTTCCCTATACTGATGTATAACACCATAGGAGATGGAAGTTGGTAATTACAGGTAGTGTTTGCCATTCCAAGCCTAGCCCAGAGGTAGAGTGAACGTTGGTGATTTAACCATTGTCCTCCTTTCAGTTTTCTGAGACAACCTGCATTCATTGTCTTAATGCACACCTGTCTTCCTCTCTCCCCTCTCTCTGACAAAAATTCTCAGAAACTCTGAGTGGACTAAAATTTACACGTGAATTTCAGACTCTAAGGCATCCAGTAACTTATCCAAAATATACAGCATTTAAGATAGAACCAGGTCTCAAACCAAGTCTTTGGACTATCAGCCTATCACTTGTCTTAACGTGAGAACCTGAAAAGAGAGTTAGTTTTGATAAGAGGAAAAACAAAAGGAGCATGTGAATTGGATCCCTCAGCAGGCACCAAAAAGAGAAAAGGACAAGAAGGTGAGACGAATTTTGTCCCAGTTCACCCAGAGCAGCTCAGCTTCTGGGCAACTGAGATCCAAGATATGCTATCTGCAGAGGCCAGAAAACCAGGGGAGACATGCAGGAATGAGCAGATCCAAACCTTGTGCCTTGGCAACACTGAGGACACCAGGACTGTCTCCTCTGGATGTTTCTCACCTCTGATGATGATGGTACCATGCCACAGGATTATAGTGAGGGTTAGTTGATCCACATAAAGTTCTTCAAACAGGGTCTAGCATAGGAAAAACAATACTAAATTGGGGCAATAATCATTTCTTTATAAAAACGATATTCCTTCCTTTCCATTATCAGTTCAGTTCAGCTTAGTTGCTCAATCGTGTCCGATTCTTTGCGATCCCATAGACTGCAGCATGGGCTTCCCTGCTAGCTCAGTTGGTAAAGAATCTGCGTGCAGTGCAGGAGATTGTGGTTCAGTTCCTGGGTTGGGAAGATCCGCTGGAGAAAGGATAGGCTACTCACTCCAGTATTCTTGGGCTTCCCTTGTGGCTCAACTGGTAAAGAATCCGCCTGCAATGCGAGAGACCTGGGTTCGATCCCTGGGTTGGGAAGATCCCCTGGAGAAGGGAAAGGCTACCCACTCCAGTATTCTGGCCTGGAGAATTCCATGGACTGTATAGTCCATGGGGTTGCAAAGAGTCTGACATGACTGAGCAACTTTCACTACCACTACTACTAGACTGCAGCATGCCAGGCTTCCCTGTCCATCACCAACTCCCAGAGCTTTATCAAACTCATGTCCATCGAGTTGGTGATGCCATCTAACCATCTCATCTTCTGTCGTCCCCTTCTCCTCTTGCCTTCAATCTTTCCCAGCATCAGAGTCTTTTCCAGTGAGTCAGTTCTTCACATCAGGTGGCCAAAATATTGGAGTTTCAGCTTCACCATCAGTCCTTCCAATGAATATTCAGTATTGATTTCCTTTATGATTAACTGGTGTCACCTCCTTGTTGTCCAAGGGACTCTTAAGAGTCTTCTCCAACATCACAGTTCAAAAGCATCGATTCTTTAGCGCTCAGCTTTCCTTATGGTCTGACTCTCCCATCCATACATGATTCTGGGAAAAACCAAAGCTTTGACTAGACAGCCCTTTGTTGGCAAAGTAATGTCTCTGCTTTTAAATATGCTGCCTAGGTTGGTCATAGCTTTTCTTCCAAGAGCAAGCTTCTTTTAATCTCATTACTGCAGTCACCATTGGCAGTGACTTTGGAGCCCAAGAAAATTAAGTCTCTCATTGTTTCCATTATTTCCCCATCTATTTGCCATGAAATGATGAGATTGGACGCCATGATCTTCATTTTTTGAATGTTGAGTTCTAAGCAAACTTTTTCACTCTCCTCTTTCATTTTCATCAAGAGACTCTTTAGTTCCTCTTCACTTTCTTCCATAAGGGTGATGTCATCTGCATAACTGAGGCTATTGATATTTCTCCCAGAAATCTTGAATCCAGCTTGTGCTTCATCCAGCCCAGAATTTTGCATGATGTATCTGCCTATAAGTTAAATAAGCATGGTGACAATATACAGCCTTGATGTACTCCTTTCCCAATTTGAAACCAGCCTATTGTTCCATGTTCAGTTCTAACTGTTGCCTCTTCACCTACATACAGATTTCTCAGGAGGCAGGTAAGGTGGTCTGGTGTCCCATCTCTTTCAGAATTTTTCACAGTTTGTTGTGATCCACACAGTCAAAGGCTTTGGAATAATCAATGAAGCAGAAATATATGTTTTTCTGGAATTCTCTTGCTTTTTCTATGATCCAACAGATGTTGGCAATTTGATCTCTGGCTCCTCTGTCTTTTCTAAATCCAGCTTGAGCATCTGGAATTATTGGTTCATGTACTGTTGAAGCCTAGCTTGGAGAATTTTGAGCATTACTTCACTAACGTGTGAGATGAGTGCAATTGTGCAGTAGTTTGAACATTCTTTAGCATTACTTTTCTTTGGGATTGGAATGAAAACTGACCTTTCCCAGTCCTGTGGCCACTGCTGAGTTTTCCAAATTTGCTGACATATTGAGTGCAGCACTTTTACAACATAATCTTTTAGGATTTGAAATAGTTCAGCTGAAATTCCATCACCTCCACTAACTTTGTTTGTATTGATGCTGGCGTGCTGTGATTTATGGGGTTGCAAAAAGTCGGACATGACTGAGCGACGGAACTGAACTGAACTGAAGGCCCACTTCATGGGAAATAGATGGGAAAACAGTGGAAACAGTGTCAGACTTTATTTTTGTGGGCTTCAGAATCACTGCAGATGCTGATTGCAGCCATGAAATTCAAAGACGCTTACTTCTTGGAAGGAAAGTTATGACCAACCTAGATAGTATATTAAAAAGCAGAGACATTACTTTGCCAACCAAGGTCCGTCTAGTCAAGGCTATGGTTTTTCCCGTGGTCATGTATGGAGGTGAGAGTTGGACTGTGAAGAAAGCTGATCGCCGAAGAATTGATGCTTTTGAACTGTGGTGCTGGAGAAGACTCTTGAGAGTCCCTTGGACTGCAAGGAGATCCAACCAGTCCATTCTAAAGGAGATCAATCCTGGGTGTTCATTGGAAGGACTGATGCTAAAGCTGAAGCTCCAAAACTTTGGCCACCTCATGAGAAGAGTTGACTCACTGGAAAAGACTCTGATGCTGGGAAAGATTGGGTGCAGGTGGAGAAGGGGACGACAGAGAATGAGACGGCTGGATGGCATCACTGACTTGATGGACATGAGTTTGAGTGAACTCCGGGAGTTGGTGATGGACAGGGAGGCCTGGCGTGCTGTGATTCATGGGGTCACAAATAGTCAGTCACGACTGAGTGACTGAACTGAACTGAACTGAAGGCCCACGACTTCGCACTCCAGGATGTCTGGTTATCTGGGTCATTAAGATCTTTTTTTTGTATAGTTTTTCTGTGTATTCTTGCCACCGCTTCTTAATATCTTCTCTTCTCTTAGGTCCATACCATTTCTGTCTTTTAATTGTGCCCTCTTTGCATGACATATTCCCTTGTTATCTCTAATTTTCTTGAAGCCATCTCTAGTCTTTCCCATTGTATTGCTTTCCTCTATTTCTTTTCATTGCTCACTTGGAAGGCTTTCTTATCTCTCCTTGAGATTCTTTGGGACTCTGCATTCAATGGATATATCTTTCCTTTACTCTTTTGTCCTTTGCTGGGAGTGCATATGCCCATGACTGCAGATTTGGAAAGTATTTTAATTAACAAACACTTAAATAGTGCTTCACATGTGCCTTGGACATACAAGCTCACATCTTAATAAGGAAGTATCATTGAATCTTCATTTACAGAAAGGATATAAAACTTGTTTAAAAGTCCCACAGTTGGTGAAAGAGCTGGTTTTAGTGTCAAGAAAAGCCATGAGTCAAACCATTACCTTATGTTGTCTCTCAAATAGAAAAACGAACCAGCAGTATTCATAATCTCTCTACCCAGGTATTTTAACTTTGTTTCTACACTCCTTTAGTTACTTCTGTCTTTGGGCAGTTTGTTTTAAAGACACACTGTTTTTCTTTGGTTGTTTCATGTTGTCAGGGTCATCAGGACAATATGCAACATCACATTGGGAACCTACAGTATTCCAGACATCATAGTAAGTGCTGTACGTGCACTTTCCAATTCGGCCTTCATAGCAATCCTGTCCAGTAAGTCTTATTTTCCCCATATCACTGATGAAGACAAAAGGAAATGATCTTTAAAAATTCTATTCTTATAGGTTTCTCATTCAAAAACAACTATGCCGCAGAGATTAACAACAATTTAGAAGCAACAAGGAAGCTTAGGATGGCCTGGCCTGATTTTACGGGTGAGCATGGAGAGAATGTTTGACTTTTTCAGTGTCATGCATCAGGGTTGGAACAGAGGGAAGACTAGAAGCACAGACCTATTAATTCTATTTGAATGCTCTAAGACCATCCCATGTCTCCCCTGCCCATTCTTGCATAGTGTTTTAAATAAGAGCTTTTTGTTATTGTCCCTTTCTTTTACCATTCATTTCCTCTAAGCAGTGTAAGTGACAGAGTTGATACTTCTGAGCTGATTGGTCCCTTAACATCCTGTCTTGTGATGCATTTGACTATTTGTCTGCAAGAGCTTTCATGGTGCTGTTGATTCTCATGACTGCTTCCATCTTCATGAATCACCCACGACATCAACATCCTTCTCTTGTGGGACCTGCGTTTTATGCACAGGAAAGTTAACTTTGAGCTGAACAAATTGGATTTGGGAGAATATATCTGATCCATTTTAAGTTAATAAGAACTTAAACAAAATAAAGAAAGTACGGTGGGGTTGAGTAGAGATAATATGGGGGGACATGACTAGAATTTCATCAGATATAATTCAACAGAGAATTAGTCTGTGGACATCTGACTGATTAGATTGAGAGTATATAAAATACATTTTTAAAAATAGTGTGTACAATGTCTATGAAGATAACAGTGAACAGAAATGTAATAATAATTATAATAAATCTCATTTATATTAAGGACTTATGTTCTAGGCCTTATGTTAAAACACTTTACATATATTATCTCTTTCCACCTTTATAACCATCTTACCTATAATCACTACCCTGAAGAGAAAAATGAGAGTTTATGTAACTTGCAGCTTATGTAACTTACAACCACTTCCAGCTTGTAGATGACAGAGCTGGGAGCCGTATTTTTTTTTAATGGACTCATTCATAGGCGTACCTCAGAGATACTGTGGGTTTGGTTCTAGATCACCACAACAAAGCAAGTCACACAATTTTTTGGTCTCCCAGTGTTTGTAAAAGTTATGTTTACATTATCCTTCATCTTTTAAGTGTGCAGTAGCATTATGTCTAAAAATGTGTATACCTTAATTTAAAAATAATTTATTGTTAAAAATTGCTGAACATAATCTGAGCCTTTAGGGAGACATAATCTTTTTGCTGGTGGAGGATCTTGTTTCCATATTGATAGCTGCTGACTGATCAGGGTGGCTGTTACTGATGGTTGGAGTGGCTGTGACATTTTCTTAAGACAATAGTGAAGTTGCATGCACACTAAATCACTTCAGTTGTGTTCAACTCTTTGTGACCCTATGGACTGTAGCCTGCCTGGCTCCTCTGTCCATAGGTTTCTCCTGGGAAGAATATTAGAGTGAGTTGCCATTCCCTCCTCCAGGGGATCTTCCCAATCCAGGGATCAAACATGAATCTCTTATCTGTCCAGCAAGTGAGTTCGCCACATTGATTAATTCTTCTTTTCATGAGTGATTTCTCTGTAGCATGCAGTGTGGTTTGATAGCATTTTACCCAGCTTCCCTGGTCTCTCAGTTGATAAAGAATCTGCCTGCCCTGCAGAAGACATGGGTTCAATCCCTGGGTCAGGAAGATGCCCTGGAGAAAGAAATGGCAACCCACCCCAGTATTCTTGCCCCGAAAATCCCATGGACAGAGGAGCCTGGCGGGATACAGTCCATGGGGTCACAAGAGTCAGACATGACTTAGCAACTAAATCACCAGAACTTCTTTCCAAATTGGAGTTAGTCCTCTCAAACCCTGCTGCTGCCTTATTAACTAAGTTTATGTAATAGCCTAAATCCTTTCTTGTCATTTCAACAATCTTCATGGCATCTTTACCAGGAGTAGATATCATCTCAAGAATCACTTTCTTCATTCATGAGAAGCAACTCTTCATTCATTAAAACTTTATCATAAGATGGCAGCAGTTCAGTCACATATTCAGGCTTCATTTCTAGATCTGTTGCTATTTCTGTCACATCTGCAGTGGCTTCCTCCACTAAAGTCTTGAGCCCCTCAAAGTCATCCATGTGGGTTGAAATCAATTTCTTTCAATAGCTGCTAATGTTGATACTTTGACCTCTTCCCATGAATCATGAATGTTCTTAATGGCATCTAGAAGGATGAATTCTTTCCAGAAGGTTTTCAATTGACTCTACTCAGATCCATCAGAGGAATCATTATTTATGGCAGCTATAGCTTTATGAACTGTATTTCTTAAACAATAAGACTTGAAAGTCAAAATTACTCCTTGATACATGGGTTACAGGATGGATATGGTGTTAGTAGGCACGAAAACAACATTAATCTTGTTATATATCTCCATCAGAGTTTTGGGTGACCATGTACATTTTCAATGAACAGTAATATTTTGAAAGGAATCTTTTTTCTAAGTAGTTCTCAACAGTGAGCTTAAAATAATCAGTAAATAATTTTGCAAACAGAAGTACTGTCATCCAGGCTTTCTTGTTACATTTGTGAAGCATAGACAGAGTAGATTTAGTATAATTCTTAAGGACCCTTGTAAATGAGTATTGAGTTCAACTTAAAGTCACCAGCTGCCTTAGCCCCTAGCAAGAGGGTCATTTTGTCCTTTGAAGCTTTGAAACCAGGCATTGACTTCTCCTCTCTAGCTATGAAAGTCTAGATGGCATCTTCTTCCAATAGAAAGCTGCTTTTAAAATCTTTTGTTTAGTATAGTCATCTTTATTAATGATCTTAGCTAGATCTTCTGGATGACTTGCAGCAGCCTCTACATTAGCAATTCCTGTTTCACCTTACACTATTATGTTACAGAGACAGTTGCTCTCCTTAACCCTCATGAGCCAACCTCTTATAATTTCAGATTTTTTCTTCTGTGGTTTCCTCACCCTCTCTCTATTTTTATAGAATTTAAGAGTTAGGACTTTGTTCTTTATTAGGCTTTGTCTTAAGGGAATGTTGTAGTTGATTTTATCATCTCTCCAGACCAGTAAAACTTTTTTCATATTAGCAATAAGGCTGTTTCACAATCTTATCATCCTGTTTGCAGCAAAAGGCCTAGCTTTCAGCTCATCTTGGCTTTCATCATGCCTTTCTCACTAAAATTAATCATTTCCAACTTTTGATTTAAAATGAGCAATGTATGATTTTTCCTTTAACACTTAGAGGCCATTGTAAGGTTGTTAATTGCCCTAATTTTAATATTGTTTTGTTTCCAGGAGTGGGGAAGCCCAAGAAGAGGGAAAGAGATGAGAAAATACCTGGTTGGTGGAGAAATCAGAGCACATACATTTATTGATTATATTTTCTTTCTTATATGGGTGTGGCTTGCGGTGCCGCCAAACAATTACAATAGTAACATCAAAGATTACTGATCACAGGTCACCATAACAAATACAATAAAGATGTTTAAAATATTGTAAAAATTGCCAAAATGGGACACAAAGTCATGACGTGAGTAAATACTGTTGGAAAAATAATGCTGATAGACTTACTCGATGCACGGCTGCCACAAAACTTCAACTTGCAAAAAATACAATGTCTGTGAGGTGCAAGAAAGTAGAGCATAATAAAATGAGGTACATATATTTTTCCCTCTAGAATATTAGCTCCATGAAGGAATTCTTTTTATTGATGTTTTGTTCGCTGATGTGTCCTAGAGCCTAGAATAGTGCCTGGCATTGATTCACAGTTGAGAAGCCTTTAGAGTCTGGATACTATCACTCAACAGATCTTAACAGGACAAAGTCATATTATTTTTGTTTGCTCTGTAGAGTCAAGAATGATGTGGTTGCCTTTTTTTTTTTTTTTTGGTCAAAACTATTAAGTACTCTAACTGATAGCAACAACTTGAGGGAAGAGATAAACTTCTTAACTAGGATTAATTATCTGGAGAGACCCAAACAACTAGAGAAGCTGTAAGTATATCATCCTAAGCCCGTGTTAATGAGGTGGACTGAGTGTCATTAGAAGGATCAGTGTGAGCGGAGGTCAGCTGCCATTACATAATGAAGGAAGAATGGCAGTGGTCAGATGTATTTGAAATGCACAATTTTCTAAAATGACAACCCAGCACAAATTGCTTTTATGGAGATAATAAGGATAATGGGAAAAGCATCTCTTTTACTCACTCTGTTTCCAGAATTTAAGATAATAATGATTGCACGTAAAGCATTTTGAAAGGCTACTTATTGCCATCCTGCCAAATGGGATTTCTCAACTCTCCAACTCCTAAGGCTCATCTAAATGGATACAGATCGTGGCCTGCAGTGGAAACTGTGATTGCATGTTTCATGAATCAGTCCAGGCTCTTGGACCTTGACCTTGTATAGATAACTCTCTGGTATTTTTCCATTAAAACTATAGTTAGCATGAGAAGGAAAGGAACTGGCATAGTAGTTAGTAAGAATTTGAGTCCACAGAAAGAGACAGTGAACACTATGGGTGGGACAGACTAGGTATGATCTTTGGATAATGATAGGAGGATGGAATTTTGCTCTGAATACTTGAGATCAGATGACTTTACTTCTTGATTGTAGAATTTCGTGATTCCTGTGGTAACATAGCTTCAACATTTACATATAAATGCCTCATTATTGTCTTTTAGCATACAATTATAATTATAGTAGTAACAAAAAAAGCCACTGGCAATCTGAACTTTTTCTTTAGTTAAGAGAGGCTGCATGTCATAGTGATAAAGACATGGGTTTTGGGGATAGACAGATCTAGGTCCAAATCCAGCTCTGCAGTTGGCTTCCTATGTAAACTTCAGCAAATGACTTGATTAGTTCAGTTTCTTCAACTGCAACTTGAATGCTGTAAATCTAGTTCCAGGCACATACTGATGGTACATAAGTAAATATATATGTCACTTGAAGACTGTTTTAAGGATTAGAGGAAAAATATATGTACACTCTGTAAGTGTGTGTGTGTGCGCGCGCACACACACACACACACACTACACTATTAGCCACTCAGTCATGTCCAGTTCTTTTGCAGTCCCATGGACTGCAGCCCACCAGGCTCCTCTGTCCATGGAATTCTGCAGGCAAGAAAACTGGAGTAGGTTACCAGTTCCTTCAACAGGGACTCTCCCTGACCCAGTAATCTAACCTGGGTCTCCTGCATTGCAGGCAGATTCTTTGCCATCTGAACCACCAGAGAAGTCCATGTATATACATATATATGTACATATATATTTGTTTTAGCTACTATGTAAAAGAAACGTGAAGGGTAAAAATGTGTCAGTTCCATAAATAATAGTGTAAAATTTAAGAGACTCAAGAAAATTCTTGATATTTTATGTTTAAAAGACAGCACTGGATACAGAACATTGACAAGCAAGTCATAAACAAATGTAAATGCATACTAATTTCTAAAAATTCCTCAACTTGACTGGGAGATGCAAAAAATGTTTTAAATACGATATTTTACTAAATATATGGAAAAATATAATTTGATAACATATTACAATAAAGACAATATGGAAAATGGCATTACAAATTGTGTTTTTATGGAAAGTAGGCAATATATATTTGAAATAAAAATGAACATATTCTTTTACATAGCAGACTTACTTTATAGAAATCAGTTCTGTTAAGGAAAAGCATATGCTGGATCATAACATAACTCATTAACACATTTGAAAAGTTTGAAATCATAGATTATATTCTATGATAAAAATGAATTAAATTAAAAATCAACAAAAGAAAAACATCAGGAATATCACTAACTGTTTGGAAATTAAATAACACACTTCTAAATAACTGATTGAAAATGAATTACAAGAGAAAACAAAACAACATTTTAAACTGATTGAAATGATAATATAAGATATCAAAATTTGTGCAACATAGTTGTCAAATTTGTGTGAAATTTATAACATGGAACATTTATATTAGAAGAGATTAAAAAAGGTCTCAAAAAAATCCAAACTTTAACTATACCGAATTAGAAACACACAGACACATACAGACACATGCAATAGCCCAAAGTAAGCAGAAGAAAGGAAATAATAGAGATAAATACAAAATAATGAAGCACGTGCTTGCTTAGTGGCTCAGTTGTATCCAACTCTTTGTGACTCTATGGACTGGGACCCACCAGTGAGCCTGCCAGGCTCCTCTGTCTGTGGAATTTTCCAGACCAGAATATTAGAGTGGGTAGCCATTACCTTCTCCAGGGGATCCTCCTGACCCAGGGATCAAACCCGGGTCTCCTGCAATGCAGGTGAATTGTTTACCATCTGAGCTACCAGGGGAGTCCGAAAATAACGAAACAGAATTAGATAAATAGAGAAAATAAGTGAAACCAAAAGTTGATTCTTTGAAAAAAATCAATATAATTGATAAAACTGAAGCTAGACTGATCCAGAAAAAAAAAGAGGACAGAAATTACCAACCTTAAGAATTAAAACAGGGACATCACTGCATATTCTATAAACATTAAAGAGCAACAAATGAAAAATATGGCAATAAATATGACAACTTTCACAAAATGGATAATCTTGAAAAAGACAAGCCACCGAGCATACCTGAGGAGAAAAACAGGTAATCTGAATAACCCTGTATCTATTATATTAAAGAAATGACATTTATATTTTAAAACTTCCCCGAAGTTAAACTCCAGCCCTAGTGGTTTCACTGATGAATTCTGTCAAGCATTCAGGGAATCAGTCAGTTCAGTTCAGTTCAGTTGCTTAGTCGTGTCCGACTCTTTGTGACCCCATGAATCACAGCACGCCAGGCCTCCCTGTCCAACACCAACTCCCGGAGTTCACTCAAACTCATGTCCATCGAGTCGGTGATGCCATCCAGCCATCTCATTCTCTGTCGTCCCGTCTCCTCCCACCCCCAATCCTTCCTAGCATCAGACTCTTTTCTAGTGAGTCAACTCGTCGCATGAGGTGGCCAAAGTATTGGAGTTTAAGCTTTAGCATCAGTCCTTCCAATGAACACCCAGGATTGATCTAAAGGATTGATCTCCTTTAGAATGGACTAGTTGGATCTCCTTGCAGTCCAAGGGACTCTCAAGAGTCTTCTCCAGCATAAATAATACGAATTTTGCAAACTCTTACAGAAGAGGTGGGAACCGTTTTCAATTCACTTCATGAAGCCGGTATATTAAAACTAGACAAAGAAGTCATCACAAGAGAAGAAACTAGAGACCAATATAATCAAATCCAGCACTACATATTATATAAAATAATGTATCATGATTAACTGAGATTTATTCCAAAAAAATTCAAGTTAGTTTAATATTTGAAAACCAATCAATAAAATTCAGTATGAAAGTGAAAGTCACTCAGTCATGTCTGACTCTGCTACCGAATTCTCCAGGCCAGAATACTGGAGTGGGTAGCCTTTCCCTTCTCTAACAGATCTTCCCAACCCAGGAATCAAACCAGGGTCTCCTGCCTTGCAGGCAAATTCTTTACCAACTGATCGACCAGGGTATAATTCACTATACTAACATTAACATTTTGTTAAAGCTTTAATTTCAATAGAGTAGGAAAAGTCATTTGATAAAATTCAATACCCATTCATGACTTTTTTAAAAAAAATGTAGCAAACAAGGAATTGAGAGAAACTTTTTCAACATAATAAAAGATATCTGTGAAAAAAAGAAACCTGCAGGCATCATACTAATGGCGAAATTCTTAATGCTTTCCTCTTAAGGTGAGATATAAAGCTAGGATACCCAAAGTCACTATTTCTATTGGGAAAAGTACTAATCAGTCCTAATCAGTCCAGTAAGGCAAGAAATGCAGAGTACATCATGAGGAACGCTGGGCTGGAAGAAGCACAAGCTGGAATCAAGATTGCTGGGAGAAATATCAATAACCTCAGATATGCAGATGACACCACCCTTATGGCAGAAAGTGAAGAATAACTCAAAAGCCTCTTGATGAAAGTGAAAGAGGAAAGTGAAAAGGTTGGCTTGAAGCTCAACATTCAGAAAACAAAGATCATGGCATCTGGTCCCATCACTTCATGGGAAATAGATGGAAAAACAGTGGAAACAGTGTCAGACTTTATTTTGGGGGGCTCCAAAATCACTGCAGATGCAGATTGCAGCCATGAAATTAAAAGACGCTTACTCCATGGAAGGAAAGTTATGAGCAACCTAGATAGTATATTAAAAATCTGAGACATTACTTTGCCAACCAAGGTCCGTCTAGTCAAGGCTATGGTTTTTCCCGTGGTCATGTATGGAGGTGAGAGTTGGACTGTGAAGAAAGCTGATTGCCGAAGAATTGATGCTTTGGAACTGTGTTGTTAGAGAAGACTCTTGAGAGTCTCTTGGACTGCAAGGAGATCCAACCAGTCCATTCAAAAGGAGATCAATCCTGGGTGTTCATTGGAAGGACTGATGCTAAAGCTGAAACTCCAATACTTTGGCCACCTCATGTGACGAGTTGACTCACTGGAAAAGACTCTAATGCTGGAAAAAGTTGGGGGCGGGAGGAGAAGGGGACGACAGAGAATGAGATGGCTGGATGGCATCACTGATTCTGTGGACATGAGTTTGAGTGAACTCCGGGAGTTGGTGATGGACAGGGAGGCCTGGTGTGCTGTGATTCATGGGGTCACGGAGAGTCGGACACGACTGAGCGACTGAACTGAACTGAACTGAACTGAACTGAAGGCAAGAAAAAAATGCACACAGACTGTAAAGGAAAAAGTAACACTATCTTGTTTATACAATCATGAATCTATATATGAAAAATCCTAAGAAATCTACAAAAATAAATCTAATTGAATTTAGCATGGTTGTAGGACTCAATATTCAAAAACCAATTGTATTTTTACATACAAGCAGCAAGTGTTTAGAAATTTAAACATATTTGCAAGAACGTAACGGAGAAGGCAATGGCACCACACTCCTGTACTCTTGCCTGGAAAATCCCATGGGCTGAGGAGCCTGGTGGGCTGCAGTCCATGGGGTCACACAGAGTCGGACACGACTGAGCAAGTTCACTTTCACTTTTCACTTTCATGCTTGGAGAAGGACATGGCAACCCACTCCAGTGTTCTTGCCTGGAGAATCCCAGGGACTGGGGAGCCTGGTGGGCTGCTGTCTATGGAGTTGGACACGACTGAAGTGACTTTGCAGAAGCAGCAAGAATATAAACAGCATAAAATTCTCAAATACATTTAACAAAGCATGTGCAAGTCTTGGACACTGAAAACTATAAATCTTGCTAAAATAATTTAAAGATCTAAATAAATGGAGAAGCATACCATGGACTGGAAGACAATACTCTTAGGATGTCAGTTCTCTTCAAACTGATCTTTAAATTCAATGTAATTCCAATCAAATTCCAATAGATTTAAAAAATTAAAATTTGAGAAATTGATTCCAAAATTATACAGAAGTGCAAAGGATGTAGAATAGCAAAATAATCTTGTAGAAAAACAAAGTTGGAACTCTTGTATCACCTGAATTAAAGACAAAGCCACAGTAATTGGCTTATAACATTGGTATAAGTAGAGTCCAAAAATAGACACATTTATACATATTCAGTGGATTTAAAAATTTTTTTTGTTTTGCTTTTATTGGATACTTTTATGCATCTTGGCACAATCCTTAAGGTATCAGTCCTAAGTTGCATTTATAAAATTACATCCCATTATTTTGTATTAGAAATGACAAACATGTTACTATAAAACAGGTGGCAGAGTTTCTCTTGGAAAAGAAAGAAAATTCACTGGTGGTGTTTAAAGTGTGAAAGGAGAGGCATCCAAAGCATACTTGACTGGTGACAGCCTGACACAGCAGCAAGAGGGAGAGGGAGGTGGGGCTAAGGGATAATGTCACATATTGCGAGGGCTTTGGCTTTCCAGGTGATGCAGTGATTTTTGACAAAAGCACCTAAGCGATTTAATGAAGGAAATAACAGTCTCCTCAATAAACTGTTCTGTAATAAATGGATATCCATATTGTTAAAAGTAAAACTCAACCTTTACCTCACTCCATACATAAAAGCCAACTCACAGTGTATGAAAGATCTAAACCTAAGAGCTAAAATTACATGCCTTAAAAAGGAAGACATTTGTGAACTTGTTTTAGGTAAAGATTTGTTAGATTAGACACTAATATCACAAATCATAAAAGAAAAATTAATAAATTGTATTTCTTCAAAATTATAAACTTCTGCTCTTCAAAGGTCACTAAGACCATGAATAGGCAAGCCACAGATTAAAAGTACATTTTTGGAGATCATCTAGTTTGTTATTTCTAAAAGCTAAATGGAAGAAGAAGTGGCACAAACCATAGTCACAAATAAGAAGCAGGTCAGCAATTGTGGAGGGCTCAGGCTGTGAAGAGACACAGGAAGCTTCTTGAGGGTGGTGATGTGTTCTACATTTTCCTTGTTTTGGTTTTTATATGACAGTACATATTTTGTATATATTATTGTTAAAACACTGATATGTGCACTTAAAGCAGTTGAATTTCATTGATATTAAAAGCTGATTAAAACAAGCAAGCAGCACTTGAAACTAAAAATAGATGCATGAGGATATTTAAAGACAAAACAAACATCAGAAAACAAAAGTAGTCAAGGCTACAACCTGATTGTCTAGAATTTATCATTCAATGCATTAGGATATATATTCACTACATACAACATAATGTATTTTTTAAAAAAGAGTACATGCATTTCATTGGCCTGGAGGAATACACATGATATTTGTGGAATTCCGAAGTATGTATAGCATACCCTTCTTTTATTATTAGGAAAAATAAACTCTATATATTGAAGTATACTTAACTTTTATTATTAAAAATACTTTAGGATGCTGAGATTAAAGATAGGAATAGGGAAGATTATCATGTTTTTATTAATATATGTGTATATATAATATTACTAACATCAATACTCTTTTATAGTGCTAATGTATGTATGTTCTCAAATTCCATCACATTGCATTTTAGTTGTTGGTCTTTAGGACTGATTTAGTGGATCATAAGCTACTGGAGGGCAGGGAAGAATCATATTCATCTTTGAATCTCTGAGACTATTCATTTATCAGTTATGTTTTGAATACCTACTTAGTGCTAGTCCATGGCCGTGCAGTGGTCATATTTTCTAGCACGTACTAGAGCTGCAGTGCTTCTTATTTGCTGAATTGAATTCAGGTATTCAGGTTATCTCATGGTGGCAGGAAAAGGAAGGCATTAAATGAACATACTGCTTTCCCTTCTAACAAATACTAAAAACAGCTGAACTGTCATATCTATCCATGTATCACCTTATTTAAAGTAGAATTTAGCGCTGCAATTTGAGTGTGAAAGAGGGATTTGAAAAAATGAAAAATTATATAGACTTCCAATCTAAATTGTTATGGAAAGAAGCCATATGTTCAATATCTGGTATTCCCTGTTTCTTCCCATATCCATACAATTATAATTTAAGATCACAAATCACAAACCTAGTGAAAATGAAGACCACCTAACTGCATTAGAACTCATGTTATTATAAAACTGAACTATATAAATCTATCAGTATCTCAATAGGAAAGGTTTAATCCTTATAAGCCAATATGCCAGAATTAAGTTTAACTCTTGAGATGGAACATTAATGCTTTCAAATTACACAGGCCAGTTCAGTTCAGTTGCTCAGTCGTGTCCGACTCTTTGCGACCCCATGAATCACAGCACGCCAGGCCTCCCTGTCCATCACCAACTCCCGGAGTTCACTCAAACTCATGTCCATCAAGTCGGTGATGCCATCCAGCCATCTCATTCTCTGTCGTCCCCTTCTCCTACTGCCCCCAATCCCTCCCAGCATCAGAGTCTTTTCCCATGAGTCAGTTTTCACATCAGATGGCCAAAGTATTGGAGTGTCCCCAAAGAGACCTGAATCACATTCACAGTCAGTGTACTTCTAACACTAGTTTCATAAATAGCAAGTGGTCATAGGTGAAAAAACAGCAATACCAACACGCCACAAATAAACACTGGCATAGAGGTTAATACTTTGGCCAACCGAGGCTAAGGGTTGACTCATTGGAAAAGACTCTGATGCTGGGAAAGATTGAAGGAAAAATGAGAAAAGGGTGGCAGAGGATGAGATGGTTTGATAGCATCACTGACTCAATGGACGTGAGTTTGAGCAAACTCTGGGAGATACTGAAGGACAGGAAAGACTGGCATGTTGTAGTCCATGGGGTCGCAAAGAGCCAGACACAACTTAGTGACTCAACACAACAATAACAACAACACAGAAGTTAAAATATGAGTTTCAGAGCCTGCCTAGGTTTATAATTCAAGCCCCATCATTTACCATATCTGTGCCCTAGGGTAAACTGCTTAATTTCTTTGTGTCTCAGTTTCCATGTATGTAAATTAAAAACAATAAAAGCTTCCACCTCATAGAATTATATTAACTCATTATGAATTATCTGAAGAAGCTCCTGGTCCTTGAGAAGTATTTGGTAAATAAAAAAAAAAAAACCAGTTGTGCTGGCTTTACATCTCTGTAAGGAACATCTCTAAAAGGTGGGCAAGTGGGAGGGGTATAGGGAGATTATCTCAGACCCAGCTTAACTTCTGCCCCACTCTGTCTTGAGACTCGGCATTTTTACTTTCCTGCTTATAATCAGGGGTGCCTATACCAGAAACACCAGCTAAAGACACTTCTAAATGGAAATATTCATGAGAAGAGACTGTAAACAAGTCTACCTCATGCCAAATTTCTTCATTCTAGGATTCTGGGGCTGGGACTTTGTCACAAATTTGAGCAATGGTGTTATAAAACAGACTGACAAGGCTGTGAATTGCAACAGTACATCAAGCTGGAGTCCTAAACTGTTATACTTTTTTTTTTTTGCTTTGAATTTTTACCCCATATGCTTACCATTTCTGCAGACATGCATTCATACATTAAAATTTTTATTTTCTAGGGAAAAAGGTACTGGGGTTTAAATCAGTGAGGATTTCGCTAAGTCTTAGGGCAAGAGAGTTATGACATTTGGGAATTAGTAGAGAGAGCTCGGAGAAGGCAATGGCACCCCACTCCAGTATTCTTGCCTGGAAAATCCCATGGACAGAGGAGCCTGGTGGGCTGCAGTCCATGGGGTCTCGAAGAGTCGGACACGACTGAGCGACTTCACTTTTACTTTTCACTTTCATGCATTGGAGAAGGAAATGGCAACCCACTCCAGTGTTCTTGCCTGGAGAATCCCAGGGATGGGGGACCCTGGTGGGCTTCTGTCTATGGGGTCACACAGAGTCGGACACGACTGAAGCGACTTAGCAGCAGCAGCAGCAGAGAGAGCGCTATGGGACGAAAATCTGTGTCCTTGTTTCGTTTCCTTTCCGAAATCTTCATGCCCTAGCATTATTTAAGTCTGTTTCATTTTCCCATTATGTCATGAGTCTTCTGAGGTTGGAAGCATCTTGCTTATCTTTGAACAATAATTGGTAACAACAATAGCGATGACAGGCAGTATTTACCACGTGGCAGAGAGTGTACTGTGTGCTTTACACGAGTCAGTTTAATCCTCACAATCATTCTAGCTATTGCTTTTATTCCAGTTTAACAAATGGGGAAACTGAGGCTTGGAAAGGAAAATTAATAAACTCAAGGTCACATGGTTAAGTGGCAGAGTCAGGTTTGGGACTGAGGTTTGTCCAGCTTCAGAATGCATTCACTTGATTAATACCCTGTGATTCTCAAGTGGGATATAGCTTAATGCTGGGAACCTACTAGGAGTTAAAAAAAAAAATGTTTCCTCCTTGGAGGCAGCTGGATGGAAAGAGTGAAACTGAGAGAAGCCTGTGGGGGCAGCTCACCGTTGTTCTACAAGTCGTGTCTGACTCTTTGCGACCTCAAGGACTGCAGCATACCATCTCCCACAGTTTGCTCAAACTCATGTCCATTGAGTTTGTGATCCACACAGTCAAAGGCTTTAGTGTAGTCAATAAAGCAGAAATAGATATTTTTCTGGAATTCCCGTGCTCTTTCTATGATCCAGTGGTTGTTGGCAATTTGATCTTCGGTTCCTCTGCCTTTTCTAAGCCCAGATTGTACATCTGGAAGTTCTTGGTTAACGTACTGCTGAAACCTAGCTTGAAGGATTTTGAGCATTACCTTGTTGCATGTGAAATGAGCGCAACTGTACAGTAGTTTGAACATTCTTTGTCATTACTTTTCTTTGAGATTGGAATGAAAACTGACCTTTTCCAGTCCTATGGCCACTGCTGAGTTTTCCAAATTTGCTGGCATATTGAGTGCATCACTTTAACATCATCATCGTTTAGGATTTTAAACAGCTCAGCTGAAATTTCATCACCTCCACTAGCTTTGTTCATAGTATTGCTTCATAAAGCCACTTGACTTCACACTCCAGGATGTCTGGCTGTAGGGGAGACTACACCATCACTGTTATCCAGGTCATTAAGACCTTTTACTGTGTATTCTTGCCACCTGTTTTTCTGTGTATTCTTGCCACCTGTTTTTCTGTGTATTCTTGCCACCTGTTTTTCTGTGTATTCTTGCCACCTGTTATTAATCTCTTCTGCTTCTATTAGGTCTATCCTTAATCTACTTGCTGTGCAGGAGACCTGAGTTGATCCCTGGGTTGGGAAGAGCCCCTGGAGAAGGGAATGGCTACCCATTCCAGTATTCTTGCTTGGAGGATCCTGTGGACAGAGGAGCATGGAGGGCTACAGTCCATAGGGTCCCAAAGACTTGGACACGACTGAAATGGCTCAGCACAGACGCATTCTTTTATAGAATTTCAGTTATTAAAATTTACTAGTTTTTATGTTTAAAAAAGCACTTTGGAATATGAGTCAAACCTGCATCTCCTGCATTGGCAGGCAGATTCTATACTGACTGAGTCACCAGAGAAGTCCCCATAATTATTATTATTATATTTATAGATAATTAACTCTGTGCTAGGCGTTGTTGTTTTTTAGTTGCTTAGTCATGTCTGACCCTTTGGCGATCCCATAGGCTGTAACCCACAGGCTCCTCTGTCCATGGGATTTCCTAGGCATTTTCCAGAATACTGGGATTTTCCAGAATACTGGAGTGGGTTGCCATTTCCTCCTCCAGGGGAGATAGAACCGATGTCTCCACATCGCCTGCATTGCAGTCAGATTCTTTACTGCTGAATCACCAGAAAAGTCCATTTTAGAATAATTGGACAACAAAAAGTTTATTGTATCATGATTACAGTTTGTGGAGAAAGCTTTGGAAACCACATTTGGCTGGTTTACTGACCTCGTGATGCTGTTCTCTAAGGTATTTCTGATGTCCTGGAAGAGCCCTGGAGATGTGTTTGGGAGGACTTGAGTTGGGTCCTGAATACACTACTTACTTTCCATGGTCCTCAGGCAAGGGATTCAGCTCTTTGACGTTAATTTCTTGGTCTGTGTCATCAAGGTAAATATCTTATAAAAGAGAGGATCATACAAATTGGTATATATAAAAGCATTGCAAGTTGTAAGGCTTTTTATCCACGTAAGCCATAATACAGTTCTTCTCCTGGGCTGCTAAGGCTTTGGGAGCTATGCAGAGTATTATCTTTGATGAACCAGAGAGAGTAGATCAGTTAGAGCTATGCAAGACAGGTTGCAGAGATGCACACGAAGAAGAAGAAGGAGGCATATTGCCAAGGAATGACTCAAAATGCAGCTTGATCACCCCTTTGATCATGCATGCTGCCCCTTTTCTGATTGGGGTGACAACTGACAGTTTGATGAGGAAGACAAGAAGGGAAGAGCTGGAGTCACCTGGAGGAATGAAGATGTGGCTGAACGCAGCCAGTGGAGGTGCAGGTCTGGGGATGGAGGATGTGGATGTTTGAAGGATCCTTAAAAGACTGGAAGCACACAAGGAAGATTTGTGCAGGCAAAATTTTTTTGAATATGATTCACAGTTTAGTTGAACTTTAGCTTTACTGTCTGTTATGGACTGAATGTTTATATCTCCCCCAATATATCTCAATATTTTTATTTTGAGCTCCTAAAGTGATGCTAGTGGTAAAGAAACTGCCTGCCAATGCAGGAGACATCAGAGATGCAGATTCCATCCCTGGGTTGGGAAGATCCCCTGGAGGAGGGCATAGCAATCCACTCCAGTATTCTTGCCTGGAAAAATCCCATTGACATAGGAGACTGATGGGCTACAGTCCATAGGGTCACAAAGAATCAGACATGACTGAGGCAACTTAACATGCAACCTCCAGTATAAAGAGTATTTGGAAATGAAGACTTTGGGAGGCAGTCGGGGTTAGATGAGGTCGTGGGGGTAGGACCTTTATTGTAGAATTAGTGCCGTTATGAAGAAAAGACAGTCGAGAGCTTGATCTCTCTCTCCCACATGCACTTACTGGGGTAAAGCCATGTGAACATACCACCAGAATGATTGTCTGAAAGTCAAGAGGAGGGCCCTCACCAGACTCTAATGTACTGGCACTCGAATCTCAGACTTCTGGCTTAAAAATCTGTAAGAATATTAATTTGTATTGCTTAAACTACCTCAGTTTATGGTATTTTGTTATGGTGGTCCCAGTAGATTAAGTCACTGTCAAAAAAGTCAGGTAAAATTAGGAATATTTGTATCAAATGATACAGTATACAGTGGAACACTTGTATCAAAACGACAGACATGAATTTACCTCTTTTGTACTTAGAATTATCTCTCATTATTCTCCACTGTTCAGTCTCTTTCTCTGTCTTCTCCCCTGCAACTATAATTCACTTAGTATGGTTCAGACTTTCTAATTTTGGATTGTTAGTAAGAAAGGGTATCTTTTTTTTTTACACTTTCTTTTTAAAAAAATTTTAATTAGATGATAATTACTTTACAATATTATGATGGTTTCTGCTTTACATCAACATGAATTGGCCATAGACATACATATGTCCCCTTCCTCCTAAACCCCACTCCCACCTCCCTCCACATCCCACACTTCTGGGTTTTCATAGAACACTGGCTTTGGGTTCCCTGTGTCATACAGCAATCTCCCACTGGCTATCTATTTTATGTATGGTAATGTATATGTTTCAGCACTATTCTCTCAAATCATCCCACCCTCTCCTTCCCTTCATGTCCAAAATTCTGTTCTTTATCTCTGTCTCCTTTGCTGCCTTGCAAGTAGGATCATTAGTACTATATTTCTAGATTCCATATATATACATTAATATATAATATTTGTCTTTCTTTAAGAGTATTTTTAGACACTAGAATCACAATCTAAATACCTAAACCATCCCTACAACCCACACAGAAAAAGCTTTGCTAAAGAGGATAATTCATTTTCCTACCAAACTGGAAACTCACTACCACTACTACTACTAAGTCACTTCAGTCGTGTCCGACTCTGTGAGACCCCATAGATGGTAGCCAACCAGGCTCCCCCGTCACTGGGATTCTCCAGGCAGGAACACTGGAGTGGGTTGCCATTTCCTTCTCCAGTGCACAAAAGTGAAAAGTGAAAGTGAAGTTGCTCAGTCACGTTTGACTCTTCGTGACCCCATGGACTTCAGCCTAACAGGTTCCTCCGTCCATGGGATTTTCCAGACAAGAGTACTGGTGTGGGTTGCCATTGCCTTCTCCTCACTAGCCTTTCTCTAAAGGGTTAGGTGTTGAAAAGATGACTTTCATTTTAAGATCAACCAGATGAACTAACTGAAGGCCATTTCACATTTTGCATGAATAATGTAAAAAGCTTCTTCTACCTTGAAACCAGAGTTTATCTCTCAATTGAAGAAAAAGAATTGGTGATTTACATGTTTTCCAACAAACTCACAATTAACCTTGGAACAGCTGCAAATTTTCAAAAGGACATGACAAAATGCTAGTAGGACTAGTGTACAATAAAGCAACAATGATGGTAATGAAAAGGCATTTCATTGTCAGCAGATCATAAATTCTGTTCTCTGCATCTTTCTTCCAACAAATTAGAAAAAATAAATAAAGTGACTGAATGTCAGATTCTCAGGAGTGAGGAAAAAAAGAAGGCTACACACTAAAATGTCCAATACCTGTACCATGATAAGTTACTTCTGGCAGGTTGACATCATTGATTGATCATGGCTTCGGCATCACCTCCTTTCTTGCCTGGAAACTTAACCTTCAGATTTGGTAGCAATGAAGATTGACTTTGTGCTTCCCAGAGCACGGTCAGAGTAATTCAAAGAGGAGAATTGCAGATCTTATCCCACTGTGCTAGCAAAGAAACTGATTTAGAAACCTCTTTGCAGAGAGCAGTTTTAACCAGATTATGGTCCAAAATTGGACTCTCTTTTTGAGACAGGATGAAATTTGATCCCTTTGTCAATGACAATAGAAGCTTCATTGCCCACATGATAGAAGCTTGTGTGTGGTAGGTGATTCCTCACAATTTCTCAGCAGTTATAAAGCAAACAAAATCAACTCTAGATAATGTGATTGTGAGGAAACTCAAGACTGCACAGTGCATGCCTTTGCCATCAGCAGAGAGCCTGGCTTGACCATTATAGACACACACTTCTCCTCCAGTGCCTCTGATAAGAGGGTTTTCTGTATAGTGCAGGTCAAGGTCCCCCTTGCAGTCAGGCTTATAGAAAGCCTCCAGAGGCCATCTAATTGACCACATTGACACTCATTGGGGCCATCCATTTATCTTGCTGCACTTTAAGCCCAATTTCTCTTTGTGATTCCTAACCATGGAAGACAAGTCACTGTTTTCTGTATTATAAATCCCCTTGACCAAAGGCTATCCCGAAAGTAGCTTTCATTGCTTTTTCTTCTTCTTCAGGGTGAGTAATCCTAAATTCTGTAAGCTTTCTCACAATCCTTGCTTTTGATCTCATAATTCATTCTATAATAAGCTGTGCCTTTCCAAGGTCTTTCCAGAGTTTTGGTTGGGCCAAACCAAAGACAACCATTGATGAATGTGTCTTAACAGTGAATAGAAGTGCTGTTTGCTCAGAAGGCTATCTATCTAATGGACTGTTTAGGCCTGGAGCTTCCTAAATCAGTAAAGTTGTTTGTTATTCCTGTCTTCAAAAACATCCCCTGCTGAAACACAAAGGTGATTGGAGAGGAAAGAGAAGTGTTCTTCACAGGGACTTATGTTACAGAGTAGTTTCGGGGGTTAACTGGTTGACAGCATGGAGTAGGAGGTGACAACATGGTGCAATGCAAAGAACACTGTACTGAGAGTCCTCAGGCAGATATAGCATTTCTCCCACCCTTGCCGCTCAGCAACTGGGTGATCTGGGGCATGTGTCTAAGTTTTGGATTTCTTATCTGCATCAAAGAGATGCTTAGGAAGTGATATTTATGATCTTATTCATGTCTGAAGTTTGGAATTCCGTAACTTCATATTTAGCAGGGCTCTAAGAGGATACAATACAAGTTGTATCTCCAAGGTGAAGATGGTTGATTAAGACCACAGTGGAGGGTTCTCTGTAGGGCTAGGGGGCAGGGGGCTGTGAGGACAGCTGTGAATATCTGGACATAGAGTATAGCCTTGAATGCTTGGAAATTGGGAAGATGGTGCGAGAGTGGGCTCCCATTTTGTTCAGGGCCTCAGCCAGCGTAGAAGACGATGTTTGAACTCTTCTGTACTTCCCTACATAAGCTCTGCTGCTGCTGCTAAGTCACTTCAGTTGTGTCCGACTCTGTGTGACCCCACAGACGGAAGCCCACCAGGCTCCCCCTTCTCTGGGATTCTCCAGGCAAGAAACTGGAGTGGGTTGCCATTTCCTTCTCCAATGTGTGAAAGTGAAAAGTGAAAGTGAAGTCACTCAGTCGTGTCCGACCCTCAGCGACCCCATGGACTGCAGCCTACCAGGCTCCTCCATCCATGGGATTTTCTAGGCAACAGTACTGGAGTGGCTTGCCATTGCCGTCTCTGTACATAAGCTCAGCTGTGCCAAAATAAACCTCAGTGATACGGGGGACATTTAGTGTTACCTCATATATACCTTTGAGGAAAATCTAATTTGTTTAAGGCAAAATCATCTCCTCCTCTAGAGTTGCCAAGATGATAAATATCCCGGCAGAAATGTTGATGACTCTTTATCAAGCTCTATAGTAAACTCAAGAAACAACTTGGATTTATCTTTCCTTTAATTTCAAAACACAAAAGTCCAAAGAGCCTAACAACCATAGAAGTTTTGACTTTATCCAGGGCTTTTGTCAGTGGTATTAAGAAATAGTAGAGGAGCCTCAAACAAAATGACCAAGAAAACATACTTGAACCTTACACCCAATGGGTTTAGATTTCTAAAATAGTTGAAATCAATATATATAGTAGTTATGAGTATATATTCTGGACTCAGCGAAATCTGGGTTTTGGTTCTGATTATCTCATTTAATAAGAGTATGATCTCAGAGAAGGCTGAGGCTTTTCAGCTTCTATTTCTGCTTATCTGTTAAATGGAAATAGAAACAATAATATCTGTATCATAGGGTTGTCATAGAGATTAAACGTTAATAATAAAAAATTTCTTAGTTCAGTGCCTGGCATACGGTAAGTGCTCAATAAAGGGTAATCATCATCAATTTCATCTTCCAGGAGGACAAAGTGATCCTAAAGTGTAAATTCACACTCAGAGAAAAAAGATGCAGTCTTACAATATGCTCCCCATCTCTGGCTGCTGGACATGGCTCTGGAAAATGAGCTGGAATATGTCAAATATGAATCTCATAGAAATAGGGAGAGGACTGCTTGGAGGTAGGTTCCCAAGCCAGGCCAGTGTTTGATATTAAAGTTCCTTGTAGTCATATTGAAATATTATTACTCTATATTGCTTTGAAAAGAATAGCTGAGACCTGTGTCCTCAGAGTATCTTTTAGGTTTTGTTGCTTGGTCTAACCAAGCTGCTCATTTTCTGGTGAAATCATTGTTTTGATCACTGTGAGACAAAAAGTTAAGAATAGGCAGATGACCAATTGGCCTGTGTACCAATGCCCTAGCTTGTTTCAATTTTCATAAACAAAGTAAAAAAAAAATTCACTCTGGTTTTGAATTTAAATGTCTGTGAATGAGTCACTGTAATTATAAAGGTTGATAAGAAATTATTACATTTGATGCCATCATACCAAAAAAAAAACTTTTAAAAGGGTTTTACGCAGTGGAGGTTAGTGATAAACTGAAATGTTGAGTAAGAGATGAACAGATAAAAGTTGAACATGGGCTTTTCATGCTTACTACCATTTTTCTCTCTTTCAATTAAAAATTCATGTTTTTATTTTTTTTAATATTTTATTTTGTGAACTTAAACAAGTTCAAGCTGCAAAAGTGACATCTGTGTTTGTACAAGACAACAGACATCATTTGAATTTATTAATATAGAGCATTTTACACCTACAAGAGACTCAAATAACCAATGTAGTAAGCAGATGGGAAAATATAACAAATAGTCTGTCTTTTGATGACATTTATAACTTTTCCTTATTCAGCAATGGCAAGCTAAATAGGCAAATGGACTTTTTTTTTTATAGTTATAGTCTAGGAAAACTTCTTAGAAGCTGCTTTTATCAGAAGCTCATTTTTAACATATGGGATTGAGTATTTAATCAAAGGATTGGCATTTTATGATGCAAAAGTTTTAAGCCACTTTAGGGGGAAAAAACCCTAATTTACAAGAGTGTTCAAATGTAAATAAAAGCCAAAAGTATTTTCTGAAATGGGGTACGTTTTAGTGAAAGCACTTCAACCACAGGCATTTTAATCTAAATTTTTCTTTCAGTTGTACTTGTTCTAAGAGCAAAACCCTAAATGGATTTGGAGTTTTCAGTCTGAAGAAAGAAAATCAAGGAAAATTCAGATTTAAAAATCTTTAATTTTAAAAAGTTTCAACTAAAAGAATGGATATATATTGTTCTCTGCCTTCATTTACTTTAAAAAAGCTTAACATTTTTAAGAAAATAAGAAGTTTCTGGAAATTAACATATAGAGGTCTTTAATTGGCTAGAAGCCACAATTCACTGTTGGTGAGAGTTTTTGTTTTGTTTTCTTTTTTTCTTTTTTAATGTGGATTATAGAGTCTGCAAGAACTTGAAAGCTTTTTGTAATATCTTTTGAAATATGACAGAATTTTTTTTCCAGGCTGGTTAGAATTGCTCAGGTGTGATTGCCTCCAAATTCATTTCCATCTTCTTCTTCCAGCTCAGTTTGCTGTTTGGCAAGATGTATTACATTTCTCTAAAAAAGTGAATTCAGCCATGTTCAGTTTGTTAACCCAGGAGGCCATTAGACTGGTGTGGCTCTGTTGCTAGGCTATCTATGTAGCAGAGTAAAACTTAAGCCTGTAATTGCTTCAAGGTTGTGAAATTGAAACCTAGAGACAACCAATCAGAGCCAGCTAGGCTTTAAACTATAGCCAATCAAATAATTTTCTTGCTTTGCTCCTGTACCTTCTCTGCTACTGCTGCTGCTAAGTCACTTCAGTCGTGTCCGACTCTGTGCGACCCCATAGACGGAAGCCCACCAGGCTCCCCTGTCCCTGGGATTCTCCAGGCAAGAACACTGGAGTGGGTTGCCATTTCCTTCTCCAATGTGTGAAAGTGAAAAGTGAAAGTGAAGTCGCTCAGTCATGTCCGACCCTTAGCGACCCCATGGACTGCAGCCTACCAGGCTCCTCCATCCATGGGATTTTCTAGGCAAGAGTACTGGAGTGGCTTGCCACTACATAGGGTCTTATCCCTAGCCACTGTCTTCAGAGTACCACTAACCACTTCGGTTTGGTGTTGAGTTCAATCGATTTTTACTCGATTTTTACTTACTTTCCTTCCAAGGAGTAAGCGTCTTTTAATTTCCTGGCTGCAATCAGCATCCACAGTGATTTTTGAGCCCCCAAAAATAAAGTCTGACACTGTTTCCACTGTTTCCCCATCTATTTCCCATGAAGTGATGATGTTAGTTAAAGGTTAATTCCACTTAATTTTTATGCCTATGCTAGTCAGAAAGCAAAAGTTGGCTGTCCTGTTCATGTTTTTAAACTCCAGTTGAACTCTGTCACAATCGAAGGAAACATTGGGAAGTGGTTGCATTTCTGAATACTTCTCATTATACTTGTTTAAAAAAAAAACAACAAAACACCTTTTTTTGATGCATCTCATAATAAGAGTCCAAAATCACTGTAGATGCTGATTGCAGCCAGGAAATTAAAAGACGCTTTCTCCTTGGAAGGAAAGTTATGACCAACCTAGATAGCATATTAAAAAGAAGAGACATTACTTTGCCAACCAAGGTCCATCTAGTCAAGGCTATGGTTTTTCCCGTGGTCATGTATGGATGTGAGAGTTGGACTGTGAAGAAGGCTGATCGCCGAAGAATTGATGCTTTTGAACTGCGGTGCTGGAGAAGACTCTTGAGAGTCCCTTGAACTGCAAGGAGATCCAACCAGTCCATTCTAAAGGAAATCAATCCTGGGTGTTCATTGGAAGGACTGATGCTAAAGCTGAAACTCCAGTACTTTAGCCACCTCATGAAAAGAGTTGACTCACTGGAAAAGAGTCTGATGCTGGGAGGGATTGGGGGCGGGAGGAGAAGGGGATGACAGAAGATGAGATGGCTGGATGGCATCACCGACTTGATGGACATGAGTTTGAGTGAACTCCGGGAGTTGGTGATGGACAGGGAGGCCTGGCGTGCTGTGATTCATGGGGTCGCAAAGAGTCGGACACGACTGAGCGACTGAACTGAACTGAACTGATAATAAGATTTCTTTCGTTGCTTGTTCTAGTTCACAGATAAACCTAGAGGGGAAACCATCAAACCAGAGACTAGGGAACATGCACATTGGTGACATGGTACAGTAGATAGGACGACTTTATCAAGATAAAAGGGCGATCTGGATCCACACACTATTCTTATTTCACGTACTTGTCAATATAAAACAATTGTATGTAATTTTTCAAAATGTTGCTTAATTCAAAGTAGGACTTAGCATAAGTTTGTATGTAGGCTTCTTTTTTGTGAAGGCCACATGCAATCACTCAAGGTACAATTCAGACCCCCAAATTTTATCTAAGCAGATCCCAGCTGCTCTAAGAGTGACAGTACACTTCTTGGCAGCTGGGAGAATTCTTTCTTCTTATGGTTCTTTCCTTTGGGAATATTTTTCTAGTGGAAATGCGAAAAGAAGGCAAAATGGGTGGTAGAGAAAGGATTTTTTTTTTTTTTAATCAGAAAGTTAGTAGGTAAAGCTGACCTTTAGAACAGATAACCCAGGACAAGGATGAATAGGGGGGAGGTGACAGAAGAGAGACTCAGAATCTAGCCAGAACCACTCTAAAAGTCATCAAGTTACAAAATGAGTGGTCATTATAAACATATAGAAGGCTCTTTATTATGCATATTATCTCTAACCAGATCATACAAATTTATAAGCATTTCTTAGAACTAAGGGAAGTGGTGAAGGCTTTGGAGTCTGAGATAAGAGTTTGTCATTTATTTGACAAGTCACTTAATCTCTTTGTGCTCAATATCTTTTTGGGTAAAATAAAGACCATTGTAGTATCTATGCCTAGGGTTGTTGGGACAATTAAATGCCACAATGTACATAAATACTATGGTGTCCAAAGCACAGTAAGAGCTTAGGAGACATTAGCTATTATTCTACTGAGAAGTATTAAGTGAAGAAATTGTAAATATGAACAAAAAGCAGATATGTTAATATGTTTAGACTGTCAGGATAGTCTCTTTATAAAGGGTGCTGTCTTTATAAAGACATTTAGTAAAGGTAAAAACACAAGGTTTACATAAGATCTTTATTTTTAGCACTATATTTATAGACATCTATATCTTCATAGTTTATATATGTATAGAAATATAAATGCTAAGTTAATCAACTTTCATGTCACCTACTCCTTAGAATTTCAGGATTCTAACACTGACTGCTGGGGTGGAACTCAAACATTTGAAGGACTTTGCAGCATTCTCTGTCTCAAAAGACTACCTTCTGAAAAAGACCTCTAGTGGAAGGACTGATGCTGAAGTTGAAGCTCAAGGTCCAATACTTTGGCCACCTGATTCAAAAAGACTCTGATGCTGGGAAAGATTGAGGGCAGGAGGAGAAGAGGGCAACAGAGGATGAGAAGGTTAGATGGTGTCACTGACTCAATGAACATGAGTTTAAGCAAACTCTGGGGAGATAGTGAAGGACAGGGAAGCCTGGAGTGGTGCAGTCCACAGGGCTGCAAAGAGCTGGACATGACTTAGTGACTGAACAACAAAAGTGACCTGTAAGAAATAAGGCAGGAAGCTACAGCTTTCCCATAAACTCATAAAGGTTATTTTATTTGTTTTTGTCTCTTTTTGTTTGAAGGGTTAGGAAAGGCTGGAGTAAAGTGGTCGTGGGGGCGGGTGGGGGGCGGATAGGTGGAGAAATTAGAGAAAATGTGCTAAATAGAATACCATTATTTCATCACAGCAATTCTTTTGATGAAATCTAATTAAAAATTCTTCAATACACTTAATTAACTGATAGATTTCATTTTGAGTTTGGCTTCAACATCAACTAAAAATATATTGAATTGCAAGTCAGTTCCAAATTCCAATCAAGCTTTTTTAAGAATCTGAATCATTTCCTAATTTCTATGACAACCAGTTTATGCTTCTTTTTGTCTCCTGTGAAGCTTAAAATGACACTGACCCAAATCAATGCCATAACAACAAAAGCTTAAGTTGTTTAGATTCCCTTTATATAGTTTGCATGCTAAAGAAATATATCTTGCCTTAAATTAAAAAAAAAAAAGTTATAAACTGAGATCATCTGATTACGAAGACCTAAATTTCAATGGGCAGATGTTTACATTTTATTGAGCTTGTATTCAACCATTTTTTTCTTTGTTAACATAGTCCTTCCTTAACCTTGATGCTCTTCATACCCCCACTTTAACCCTCACATTCTTCCTTTTAGCTGTGAATTGAATTGACTCAATAAAATAATATGTATTGAATATTCAGGCTCTTTAGAAGATTTGGAGATAACTAGATGAAAACACAGAGACAGACCCTTCCCTCACAGAGCACATAGCAGGCCGGTGAAGACCAATAGTGGAGGAATTACTGTGTAACAAAGTAAGGACTCTGGTAAGGAAAAGAAAATGCTATGGCAAAGTGTCTCAGTTGCTCAGTCATGTCTGATTCTTTGAGACCCCATGGACTGTAGCCCATCGGTTTCCTCTGTCCATGAGATTCTCCAGGCAAGAATACTGGAGTAGGTTGCCATTCCCTTGCTATGGTTCAGTTCAGTTCAGTTCAGTTCAGTCGCTCAGTTGTGTCCGACTCTCCGCGACCCCATGAATCACAGCAAACTCAAATCCAGCTTCCTTGATGAGGTGCGATCAGATGCCTGTGTTAGAAAGACCTTGTCCCCTTTCTTTGTAAACTTCACAGCGTGAAGACACAAGTTGTTCTAGAGCTTCTTTCTTTCTCAGTGGTAATTGCTTTCAGGACTTCAGGCAAGGTGATGATGTTCCATGTGTATGTGGTAGTGGTAGTGGCAGGGTGGGTAGAGAGGATTGGATCTGTTACCATCCTTCTTTCTAAAATAATAATGGTCACACATATCAAATAGCTTACCAAAAGAAGTCCCAACTTTTTTTTTTTACTCCTGCTTGTCAGCACTTTCTTAGACTCAACATCTGAACCAAAGAAAACTGAGTTTGGCTCAGCCTCACATCACCAGCAGAATCATCAATACTCTATAACATTTAGATCTTACGAAAGGATCTGGAAAAGATAGAAAGATGACTCTTCCTTTTTTTTTTTCCCTTTAATTCATTTTAAAAAACATATAGGCAATTAGCTAACACAAATGAACCTGGAAATTTATCTATGATTTCAGTGGAAAAAGTTACATTTAAATGTATAGATACAATATTCAATAAGTAAATAATATAGCAGTTAAGGTATTGGATTAACAGAATGAAATCTAGAACTAGCTGGACTCCAACAGTCATTAATGGAACATTTTATGTCTTTTCACCTCAAACATAAGAGCTTACAAATTCAGAATTTCCTGGCCTCTCGTTTCTCCTGAGCTGTCTTCACCTCTTACTCTTTAGTCCTATTGGAAGGATATGGATTTTCTGACCACAAATAAAGTCATCTCTCTCTTCCCACATGTCTCTGTCTATGGAAAATCAAAACAACCCAACTGAATGATAAGAACTTCCATGATACCCTGGGAGAACACAAAACCAAAAGTTCTGGCTCTCATTTTGACACTTCATGAATTTCTTGTCCCAGATTAAGTTCTGTCATTTCCTTGAACACCAGTTTGCTCATATGCACAGTTTGGTGTCATGATCTATGTATATATCTATTTTTCTTTTTTTTCCTGACAGGGCTTTCTGTCACCAAACTCATTAGTCACACAATTTTTGCATGCTTTTATTTATTTTGATTCACTTTATTTTAAACTTATTTTTATTTTGTTTATATAATATAAAACATAAAATATTTTTATGTTTTATTTTAGTGAAGGTAAACTTATTTATTTGTTGTTTAGTCGCTAAGTCATGTCTGACTCTTGCGACCCCACGGAATATAGCCCATCAGGCCTCTCTATCCATGGGGATTCTCCAGGCAAGAATACAGGAGTGGGTTGCCATTTCCTTCTCCAAAAACTTATTTATAAGGTTTATCTAAGATCACTTAGCATATACTCTCTCCAGCAGGGGTTATTGATTGTTCCATGATTCCTATTCTTGCCTCCTTCCAAGTTTTAGCAAAGCTTATGATCACTTGCATAAAGATGATATCTCCTAGTTTCCCTTGCAGGTCTTGTGTGAATAAGTCCTGAACAGAGAGATTCATTCATTCATTCAATAAATAGTTACTGAGCACCTACAGTGGTCTGGAGTCTAGAGATCAAGAAGGGAATAATGTCAATTCCAACAATCCCTATCCCCCGCCTCCCATGGAGTTTACAGTCTACTAGGAAGAAAGAGACAAGTTAAAAGATATTGTTTCAGGTGATGACAAGTGTTATGAAGAAAAATGAAGCAAGGTAGGAGGATAGAAAGTGGCAGATGAGGTGGGTGTTCCCTCACTGTCTATTAAGTTGAGCAGGAATTAGAGTCCTGAGGATGAGGCCTACCTGGAATTCAGGGGTTCTTGTGGTGACCGATGTATACAGGGTAACAGGCATGCTGAGATGATGACAGGGCAGAGTGTGGTGGTGAGACTATGAGCGATTAGATAAGGGCAGAGTGATGTTCAGCTAGGAGTACACAGAGCTCTGGGATTCCCTCTTTATTCCTGCCAGTAGTGATGTACAGATAGGGACAGGAGAGAGTCATCTGGAGCATGTGATGCTTTCTCCTGACTCCTGCTACTAAAGACAGAAGAGCTAGGGGAAGGTGGGCATTCTTGCTAAAGACAGACACAGAAATGTCATGGGCGGCTTTCACAAGCTTGCCATATCATCTGGTGGGTGCCCTATGTCCATTGTTCTTTCTTTTCATCCATTCTTGAGCTTGCAACAGAGACCTGAGAGCAGGATTTCTAGCAGCCACTTTGTACTGTGAGGACAGGCCCATACTCAAAGGAGTAGAAGGAGATTGGTTACTGAGGATTTTATTTATTTATTTATTTTTGCCATGTGGCATGTTGTATCTTAGTTCCTGAAATGGGTATTGAACCTCTGTACACTGCAGTGAAAGCACAGTGTCCTAACCACTGGACAACCAGGAAAGTCCTGGGGTTAGACAGCAGAGTTACCATGCCAGCTCCTCATTTACTTAAGAGAGAAAAACTCCCCTCTTGTCACTATTATTTGAAGTTTTTGCTGCTTTCAGCTATTTTCAAATATAGCATGCAGGTACAAAACCTACCATTTATACCTGCAATGTCTTATTTGGGACTGTAATGTAGTAGTTTGGACAAATAAGTGATTTTGGAGGCAGAACATCTGGGGTTGTGTCCTGATTCCATGATCATTCTAAATCTTGTTTTCCTTATTTATACTCAGCATTCCTGGCAGAATAAAGAGCAAGAAGCAAAACCTAGAAGTGAGAGTGAGCATGTCCAGTTTGAAAAGTTGGAAGTTCAGTATGGATGGAGTGTAGCCACTCTAACACTTGACCAATAGTTGAGCTGACAGCTGTGAAAACATGAGCTGAACTACTGACCAACAGCTCGAGCTCCATGGTGTGCCATGATTCCTCCATGGTTTGGCTACTGCCTCCACTTCCAGCCTCATCTTTCACTGCTCTTCTTTACTCAGGTTACCCCCTAGATGCAGGTTACCCTGACAGCTGCTTGCTGTCACTTGTGTTCACTCAGTATGTCTTTATAGTTTGTTGTTCAGTCACTGAGTTTTGTCTGACTCTGAGAGCCGATGAACTGCAGGACACCAGGCTTCCCTATCCTTCACTATCTCCTGGAGTTTGCTCAAATCCATGCCCATTGAGTTGGTGATCCTATCTAACCATCTCATTCTCTGCCACCCGTTTCTTATTTTGCCTTCAGTCTTTCCCAGCATCTTTATAAGTCTTTAAATTTTAGCTCACGTTGTTCACTTTTCCTAGAATGACAACCCACTGCTCCAACTTTGCCTGTATAACTCCTACAATTTCTATGCATCATTTCAAATATTCCTTCCTCTGGGGGGGGGGTTTCCTAATATTATTCTTATTATTCACATAAACTACTTGTAGTGGGTTGAATGTAGCAGATGGTCTTGGAACCTGTCCACATCCTGGAACCTGTGAATATGATCTTATTTGTATATGTCTTTGCAGATGTAACTAAGTTAAAAATCTTGAGGTGAAGCATCCTGGTTTATCTCGGTGGGTGCTAAATCCAATGCCTAGCGTGGAGCAATGCACCCCACTCCAGTACTCTTGCCTGGAAAATCCCATGGACGAAGGAGCCGGGTAGACTGCAGTCCATGGGGTCACTAAGAGTCGGACATGATTGAGCGACTTCACTTTCACTTTTCACTTTCATGCATTGGAGAAGGAAATGGCAACCCACTCCAGTGTTCTTGCCTGGAGAATCCCAGGGACGGGGGAGCCTGGTGGGCTGCCGTCTATGGGGTCGCACAGAGTCAGACACGACTGAAGCGACTTAGCAGCAGCAGCAGCAGCGTGTCTATAAGAAATACAGAGAGAAGAGACAGATGGAGAGGAGGGAAAGGTCATTTGAAGAGGAGGCAGAGACTGGGATTATATAACCACAAGTTAGGGAACACCTCGGGCCCCCAGACCCTGAAAGAAGCAAGGAAACCCTCTGTCCTAGAGTCTTCAGAAAAACTGTGTCCCTGCTGAAACCCTGATTTCAAGGCTTCTAACTTTGAAGACTGTGAGAAAATAAATTTCTGTTGTTTTAAGACAGCAAGTTTGTGACAATTTGTTACAGAAGGCCCAGGAAACTAGGCTTCTAGAATTACCTGTTTTCAAAAAAAAGGGCTTAAAATCTGATTATTCGTTTTTTGACTATCTCTCCCATGTAGAGTGAAGGTCCTCACAAAGACAAAACATATCTTGGTTACCTATTACATCCTGTACCTATCCCAGCACAGGACACATGATTTGAATTTATTAAATGGATGGGAGTATGGATAAATAAATCAGTACTAAAAATTCCCATGCCTCAACTACAAACTGTTAAGAAACAAAATTTGAGTTTCTGAAAGATGCTTGTTTATAAGTGTTAGATTCTCTTCCCCTGCTGCCAGGGTGGTCCTGTGCACTTTAGTTCTTGCTGGGTTTTATTTAGCCTTGTGCCAAATCGAAGGAAATTAGATGTTCATGCCTTTCCTTGTTTCCTGGGGTTTAACCTTCCTTTTGTATAAGTCCTTTCTGGCTCTCACAGCAAGGCAGTGCCTGGTGCACCCTCAAAGTGTTGCATTCAGCACCGTGTGGGACCGAGATCTAGAGAGATGCTCCGTACTTTTCCTTCCTTTTTCTCTTTCTCTCTCCTTCTTTTCTTTTTTTTTTAAAGCTGAATGCAAACGTGCTAATGTTCAGTTTTGGCACTAATTCTGTGTGGAGATGGACATATATTGACTCTACTGTGTATTTTCAATTGTGTGAATTTTTCATTGCCTGATGAAAGGGACCTTGACCACACCCTGGGCCCCAGCTGCATAATCAGCTTCCATAATCAGGTTCCTCAACTGTCGACTCTAATTGGCTCAGACTGACTTATTCAATGTGGTATTTGCTTTGCTTTGATGTTCTCTGGAACCTCATTTTCATCTATTTGAAAAGCCAGACTCAAAGATTAGGGGACAACTGAACTCATCTTATACGTAAAAGAAATAAATCATCGTTTGTCAGTGGGAAAGCAGTTTGTGGGCAGAGGGTAGTGAGGAAGCTCAGTGTTCTCCTGCTCTGCCTGTGGTCTGCCATTTCACCATGGTCTCTGCCTCTATTGCCTCTCAGTCTTCCAGCTCATCTAGGAAACTCACTCAGCTCTTTTTTGAGTAACAGCTATCTGACAGGGCATTTGACTAGGTGCTGAGGACATAGCCATGAATGAAACAGAGAAACAATTTCTTGTTTCACTAGGGCCCATATTATAGTAAATACAGGCATATTTCATTTTATTATGCTTTACTATGTTGAGATTCACAGATACTGCATTTTTTTTTTTTTTTTACAAATTGAATGTTGAATGTTTGTGGCAACTCTGTGTTGAACAAGTCTATTGGCACCATTCTAATGTTAGTAAAACTTTACAGTAACTAATGAGATTTAATGGATAAAGGGAAGCAGTGGTAGTTTCACCCTTTGATTTCTTTCAAATTAAAAGAGAAAGGGAGATCTCACCTTCCATGTAACAGAGTAGAGAATACAGCCCACTGCATATTGGCACCGACAGAGGGATCAAATTAGAATTTTCCCCTTACACATTTTTATGGCAATTTTAGAAAACAGGTAGTTAACATGTGTCTAAATAATTCATTTCTAAATTGAATATTCTAGTTTATATGCGCTTTCACAGACTTGTCATTTTTGGAGGAACTCTTATTAAGTGGGGGATTGCCTGGTGCCTCAGATGGTAAAGAATCTGCCTGCAATGCAAGAGACAGATGCAAGCGTTCAGTCCTTCAATCAGGAAGATCCCCTGGAGAAGGTCATGGCAACCCACTCCAGTATTCTTGTCTGGAGAATTCTATGGACAGAGGAGCCTGACAGGCTACAGTCCATGGGGTTGCAAAGCGTCAGACATGACTGAGCAACTAACAATGTACACTTATTAAGTATGGAAGTCACCCTTCCTTACTTAGTAAGCAGGCAAGGCTCAATAATTTGTCTAAGGCCAAACATGTATTTAATGGCAGAACCCAGACTAGATCTCAGGTCTTCTGAGTCTCTCGTTTATCCCATGTTTCTCCAATAAAGAACACTTGTGCTTTCTATAATCAAATGTTTATTCTTTTAAATATTGGGTAAAATCCAAAGCTACTACTAAATTGATTTAAAATGTGTCTGGTGTTTACAGAGTGTGTATAGAATAGAAATCTAGTGTTATACACTAAAAAAAGAATTTTTAAAAATGAAAAAAAAATCCCTGTGAATGCACACTCCCACATTATTCTGGCCATGTATTCTAGAAGCATGATTGTAATTTAAAAGCCTTCATATATTACCATTAATACATAATGACTTTATAATAAGTTTTAATTAGGGCAGCATGGTGTAGGGAAAGAGATCAAACTCTTCCAGTTACTAATTGGGCAATCTCTGTGAAACTCCCTCTCTCACTTCAAGGTGAGTAAACTTATTCTTTCCAAACACCCTTTCTAATTTTTTTTCTATACTACTTATCACTTTCTAGTGTACTATGTAATTTGCTTATTTATTATGTATTTTTTTCACCTGTATGCCTCAAGTAAAATTCAAACTCTATAAGAACAGTTATTTTCTGAGTGCTTATGCTAAGCACTGTTCATGGGAAACACTTGATCCATATTCAGATTTCATAAACTGAGCAGCTGAAAAAATAGATTCAGCACACACAAGTTGTTCCAAATATATTCAAAAAATGTTTGTTGAATTTAATGAAAGAATAAGATTTCTTCTTCGCTAAGTATTAGAGTCAGAGAACAACTTCACTCTTCAGGAGTTCCCTGGCACTGTGTGGAGAAATTGGGGTTTAGGGGACATTGGTGGTCTTTCCTATGGAGTCTGACCGCAGGGCAGCAAGAGAGGGCCTGTCATGATCATTGGTCTGAGAGATGATGGGGCTCGAGGAAGAAGAGGGGAAAAATACAATTCCCCTGTATTCAAGAAAGATTGGTTCCAGAATCCGCCCCACAGATACCAGAACCCACAGATGCTCAAGTCCCTTAAGCATATGAAAAATATTTGAGCTGCAATTGGTTGAATTCGCAAATACCGAATCCATGGATAATGAGAGCCAACTGCATTCACACAAGATTGTGGGACAGGAGACAGGAAGCAGTTGTAAGAGAGAAGTTGGGATTCTGTTGGGAGTCAGTTGTCTAGAGTGGGAGAGGTTCCAAGCTGCTATAGTAGGTGAGAGATTTAAGAGAGAAAGGAAAATTAAAAAGGAGCTATCTTCAGACATAGAGCTCTAGCTGTTGTTGTTCAGTCACTCAGTCATGTGCGACTCTGCGACCCCATGGACTGCCTCATGCCAGGCTCCTCTGTTCTCCAGTATTTCTTGGAGTTTGCTCAGATTTATGTGCATTGAGTTGGTGATACTATCTAACCATCTCGTTAGCTGCCATTCTTTCTCCTTTTGCTGTCAATCTTTCCCAGCATCAGGGTCTTTTCCAGTGAATTTGTTCTTTGCATTAGGTGGTCTAGGTTACAAGTTAAATCCTTTTCATTTTCTTTGAAGAGAGGAAAGATCAGAATTCCCACTTAACTGCTTTGGATTTTTTTTTTTCCATCTGTACATTGTAGAAAATAACTGCAGTGGGTGATGAGAGGATTAAATTACTTTTCCCTCAGAGATGACATGGTGGCAATCATGTCAAGTGAAACTCTGTTGAAAGTGACCAAAAAATGCTCAAGTTGGTTTAAGCAACTGAAAGGAGTATACTAGTTCACATAATCAAAGCCCCCAGAGATAGAATCAGCCTAGGTTAAATCAAGAGATGAAATCATCACAACATGGTTTCTCTTCTCTCTTTTCTATGTTTCTCCTCCATATTGGCTTCATTCACGGACTCTGGTCAGTGTCAAGCTGGCTGCCGGCTTCTATAATCCTGTTGGAAAAAGTCTCTCTCTTCACTAGCTTGCGTCTCACTGGCTGGAATTGGGCCATCTACCTGTCCCTGAACCAATCACTGGTGGCCAAGCACAGAGGACACTCTGATTGGTTAGCCTAAGTCACATGCCCAGTCCAGTCACCTGGGTAAATGTAGCACCACCGGAAACTGAGAGGGAGGAGTGGTTCCCTGGAGGAAAAGCAGGGGCCCATACCTCGATAAAGTCCTGGGTGACAAAACAACAGTGTCCATCGTGAGATCCAAGGACGAGGGAGTCTGAAGAATAAAAGATGCAGCATTAGTATGGGATGCTACTGAGAAGTTAAGTTAGGATAGGATTTTGACAGTGGAAATGTCATTGCTGACTTTTGCCAAACACTGATGGAGGGTGGGGGCTGGTGTCAGGCAGCAGCAGGTGAAGATTTTAAGGCTGGAGAAAAGAAAGCAGTCTTAGAGGTAGGGTAGCTAGTGTGCTCAGTTACCTGACTATAAGTAGGAAGAAAGATAAGGAAGGGTGGGTAGTGGAAGATTTGCCATCAAGAGAGGGTGTGTTTATTTATTTAAGCCATGGAAGAATCTTGAACATCTTATATGCTGATATATAAAGTCATGTGAACATTTAAGCATGAAGTGAAAAAAAAGAGTGGTGGTGATGACAGACATGGTGGTAGGATGGTTGATGTCCTCCCAAAGATGCCTCCCTTCTAATCCCCAGAACCAGGACTTCCCTGGCAGTCCAGTGGTTAAAACTTCACTTTTCAATGAAGGGAGTTCAGGTTGGATCCCTAATAGGGGAGCTGAGATACTGCATGCCTCGCAGGGAAAAAACCAAAACATAGAACAGAAACAATATTATAACAAATTCAATAGAGACTTTAAAAATGGTCCATATATATATATATTTAAAGCCTTAATCCCTATAACCTGTGAATCTGTGAAAGAAAATTTGCAGATGTTATTCAATGAGAGATTTTGTGCAGGACAGATTACCCTGGATTATGCTGGTGAGTCTGATGTAATCATAAGGGTCCTTGTGAGAGGGAGTCTAGAGGTCAGAGAAAAGAGAAGATGCTTCACAGCTGGCTTTGAGGGTGAGGGAAAGGGACCATGAATCAAAGAACACAGGTGGCCTCTAGAAGCTGGAAAAAACAAGGAAAGAGATTCTCCCTGAGAGCTTCCAAATGGAATGTAGACCTGTGGACCTATTTATAGGCTTCTGACCTCCAAAATTAATGAATTTATGTTGTGTTAAGCCACTAAATTTGTGATCATTTGTTTTAGCAGCCAGAAGAATCTGACAGAAATAGAAGTGAATATCTGACATTTACAAATACAGTGTTGGCATACACATTTAAAATATAATGGCCTCTATTCTCACTGAGAATCTAACATGTTTAGACATGTTTCTGGGGACATAGAGGACAGACATATACACTACATGATCAGATGTAAATATCTTATGTAACAGTATCCTCAAACATATAACAGGCCTTGTGATCCACTAGGAAATTTGCAAGTTTTGTTCATTCTAATTTTCCACATTTAAATGAAATTCCAGTACTCTGCTAGGACATTACAGAACTGAGCAGACATCTGTATTTTTATACACAGACCCTGTACGAATAGTTGGATAATTTTTGAAGTCAAAAATAAAATCAACCTGATGAGGTAAGTAGGGCTCCCATATTTAAAATCATGTGTAAGATCACCACAGTTCAGGGAAATAGGATTGATTTGATCTTTTCTTATTACTGGTAACCATAGAGGTATTTCTATTGTGAGAACATCCTTTCATGAAGCAGAAACAAGACTGTCTCCTTGCCTCCTTTAATCTCAGAGCTTAGACGGTCCTATATCATTTTCTTGTTTTGAGGGTCACTTTTCAACACAGGAGCACAGCCTCTTTCTTTGGAAATACAAAAATAGCACACCTTCCTATTATATCTCAGTTTCATTATAAGGCAATCTTAGGCTGACCCAGGCGGTGTGATTCACTAATGTCCAATCGTCATGTGCAGTGAAGGTAGCCAGGCTAAGAGCTGCCCTCTCCTTCAACTGGAAAATTTACAGGCAAATGTTTATTTTATGAGAATGCTTCCTCTTCCCCATTGAGCTTATAGCTTGTAACTAATGCTGGCTGAATGGCAGGAGTAAGGCAATATCCAGAAACCACTTACATTTCCTGATTTTTATTATTTACTGTAGGTACATGTGTTACATTATTTGCTTGCATTCACATTCACATTTCACCCACAAAGATAATTGCCCCATTGTAAATCCCTAAGCCACCAAATGGCCTTGTGTTTAAATTGTGTGCCCCTCCCTGCCCCAAGGAAAATTATGTAAAAGTGTTTTTACCTTTAGTGCCAGCAGGCTCAGAAAGAGCCTGCAAAAGACTCTCTGACAAGTATTTCAAATCCATGAGAAACTGCTACACCACCGTTATGACTCCTTATAACACATGTGATCTGTCCTGTTATTGTGGCTCTGTGTATTTACTGACTGGCTTTGAAGTTTTTGTTTAGAACTTATTCTCCCTCGAAACTTGTAATCTTGCAGTTTAAGGGCTGTGTTTATCTCCTGGAGGAAGGCATGGCAACCCACACCAGTACTCTTGCCTGAAGAATCCTATGGACAGAGCAGCCTGGCAGGCTATAGTCCATACAGTGCAGAGTCGGACATAACTGATTCAACTTAGTACACATGCATACTGAAGACGTTTTCCCCCCTCCTCCCAATAATAATTCTGTGTGGTTACCATCTTGAAATTCTCAATAATTTTGTCCTTCAATGTGTGTTTTGTAAGTGAAGGCTGATGACAACAGAACAGGAGCTGGGGTTTGGAGTCTTGACTCACAGCAGGCTAATCTGCCCCAGGCTGAGACTTGACTGCTGACTCCTCCACCCTGGGGGTGGCACTAGGGGGAGGAGGGCTTCAGTGTATATCCAGGGGGAGCCAGGGTCCAGAATAGACCTCATGGGCTGAATTATTGGTGGGTCCTGGGTGCCTATGAACACTCTTTCCTTGTGAGTATCCTCATGACCAAGAGAATGAGAGGCTAAATACAAATTAAGAAGATACAATGACAGCTCTAGAGAAATGACAGAAGGAAGGAAAAGCATTTTACATGGTTTTTGTTCAAGGGGTCTCATTGTTTACTGTGCCCAACAAATTATGTAGTTATCCCTGAAGGGTGATTCAGAATTTTTGAAGGGAAAATACTCTGCAAAAGCTAAATGGCTTGTTTTTTTTTACTTCCAAGTCTTCTCTCTCTCTCTCTAGGTATCTATTAGCTAAATGTTCAACGATCTTCAAATCTTTACTGGGTTCTTTTCCAAGAAGTTGTTATATTTCTCAGGCTCTTTTGTAGTTAGTCCTAGTCCGTAATAAGTGGGTTCGAGTGTAGCCTGGCCATGAGAAGTTCCACATCCTCTTCATTCTATCTTTTTACTCAGGGATTGGCTGGATGCAAAGGATCCAGCAAAGGTCTCCCAGAGACCCTCAAAGATGGATTGCCAGAAGTTGGAAGGAAATAGGATCCCCAAAGCACCGTTGGAAGGCAGCCTACCAAGAGTGAAATATACATCCATTGTAATAAACCATTGAGAATTTGGGGTCGTTAGTTATAGAAATGGGCTTTCCAGGTGGCTAGTGGCAAAGAACTACCTGTCAGTGCAGGAGACATAAGAGATGCAGGTTCAATCCTTGGGTCAGAAAGACCCCTTGGAGGAAGGCATGACAACCCATTCCAGTATTCTTGCCTGGAGAATCACATGGACATAGTAGTCTGATGGGCTAAGTCCATGGGGTTGCAAAGAGTCAGAAAGAATTGGAAAGAGTTACAGAAATAGTACTAATTAAGCCAACTAGAGCATTTCAACAGAAGACATTTTTCTTAAGCAGGGTTGGCAAGCTATAGCCTTCAAGTCAAATTAGGTCACCACCTATTTTTTAAATAAAGTTTTATTAGGAACAGAGCTGTGTCCATTTGTTTATGAGTTGTCCTTGGTTGCTTTTGTGGTACTGTGTCATAAAATGTGCCAGAGAGAGTTTGTCCCATAAATCCTAAGATATTTACTATCTGGCCATTTATAGAAAATATTTGCAAACTACTGGTCTTACAAATAACTGACTTAGTGGCTCCACTGAGTTTAGTTGCCCCATGGCATTGGTAGGTTACTGTGTTAGTCTCTCAGTGGTGTCTGACTTTGTGACCCCTTGGACTGTAGCCCACCCGGCACCTCTGTCTATGGAATTTTCCAGGCAAAAATACTGGAGTGGGTAGCCATTTCCTTATCCAGGGGATCTTCCTGATTCAGGGATCAAACACAGGTCTTCTGTATTGCAAGCAGATTCTTGACTGTCTGAGCCACAGTGAACCGCATGGCATGCAGGATCTTTGTTCCCAGACCAGGGATTGAACCAGTGTTCCCTGCATTGACAGGTGGATTCTTAACCACTGGGCAACCTCAGAAATCCCTGGATGAAGGATAAATAGATTGTGATATAATCTGGATAATATGATTTTAATACTTTCTCTTTCCCATTTTTACCATTACAGCAAGTTGTTTTGCTAAGAGATGTGAGATAACACCCAAGAAGATTCTTGCCATTGTGAAATTGATTATAATTATAATAGCAGTTGTAACACTAACAATGAAAATGATAACTGCTAGAATGTTCACTGGGTTATATACAACCTATATGTTCAATATTATACGCACAGTATCTGGTTTAATTCTCATAGTGAAGTCGCTCAGTTGTGTCTGACTCTCTGCGACCCCATGGACTATAGCCCACCAGGCTCCTCCATCCATGGAATTTTCTAGGCAAGAGTACTGGAGTGGGTTGCAATTTCCTTCTGCAGGGGATCTTCCATACCCAGGGATCGAACCAGGGTCTCCCGCATTGTGGGCAGATGCTTTACCAGCTGAGCCACCAGGGAATCCCATTCATAGGGTGTTAATTCTCATAGCACCCTATGAAATAGGAATTACCATTGATAAGAAAGTTGAAGTTCAGAAAGATTAATGACTTGCCCAATATCACTAGAGAAGTGGAACTCCTGTGGGTCCTGGAGTTATACACACCCCTCACCACCACACCCCTCCCCACACACTTACACAATGGTGAGAAGAGCAGCATCTTTCATACCCCTGCTTACAGAATCCTAGCTATAAGATTTATACCCTTCAGCAAAGACAACAAAGGAGTCCTCTTTGAGGAAACAGAATCTCCCAAGAATAAAAACCTGTGGACTTTAACATTAGAGGATCACCCAATACCACTCTCAATAACTTTACAGTGAAATCTACTGTCAAACTGACCCGTGAATAGATGGCTTTTTAGTGCTTTATTTTCAAATAAAGCCAATAATCCACCAATTTTTAAGGAAGTTCTCTAATTACATAAAGAGATCAAAACAAAAAAGCAACTTAAAAGGGGATGTAAAGGAAATAAAAATATATAACAAAAAATGAATAAAAAACAGCAAGTCATTTACTTAAATAAATAAAAGAAAAACAGGATGCTACTTTAAAAAATAGAAAATTTTGGACTTTAAAAATAAATTAGCACAACATTTTAAAAAATGAGTGATTGGAGATAAAGTTAAGAGATCTTCCAAAAAGAAAAGCAAAAATGATTTAAGGCTCAGGAGGTTTCCCAAGAATTAAAACAAAATACAAACTAGTTGGTAATATTTTTTGTCATAATGCTAGAATGAGGGAAACTGAGGGAAATAGAGGGAAAGAAATTATGGAAGAAATGATGATGAAAATTTCCAGGAATTGAAAAATGTGTGTATAATCATTGAAAGAACCGAGTGGGATGAACTATACTAGATGGCACAGTATCACATCACTAAATGGCACACACTGGAGATCACGAGGATCTAGAATGAGATTGCTATTGGATTTCACACTAGCAACATGAAAGGCTAGAAAAAGTGGAGCAATGCTTTTACAATTCAAAGAGAAAATGTTTTCCAGCCTGTGACATATCAAAAAATGTATTTCATTTGCCTCTTTTTCAGGAAGCTACCGGAGATGAATCCATAAAGATAAGAAGTTAAATCAAGAATGAGGAAGCTATGGAATCCAGGTAAGAATTCAGCCAAGGGACAGGGGCAAATGGAAATCCCAGGGTGGAACTTGGACAGTAGGCCTTGGAAATCAGGTGGTCCAGAAAAGGAAGATGGAGGGGATTTTAGGGAGGAATGTTACTATAGTATTATTTATAATAACTTAAATTGGAAACAACTCAAATGTCCATCACCAGTAGAAAAGATAAATAGTGGTACAATGTTGTAATAATACAGCAATGTAACAATTAAAAGGAATAGACTATTGCTAGCTACATGCAACAATGTGGGTATATATGTTGGGTGAAAAAACAGACATGAAAGATCACAATATCTAATTTCACAATCAGACAAAATTAATCTATGGTAATAGAGGTGAGAATAGTGGGTACTTCTTGGGGGATTTAACTGATAAGGACTTCAAGGGAGACTTCTGGTGGGCAGAGTTAGGGGCTGATAATGTTCTGGTTTTGACCTGGATGGTGGTTACATAGACACATTTACTTTGCAAAAATTCATCATTATGATTTGTAGAGTTTTCTCTGTATACATAATTCTTTCAATTAAAAGGTTTAGTTTGAAAAAGGAAGAGCACAAAAGTATGTTTACAGAGTAAGTGCAACTTTAAAAAGTTATGACATTAAAATTAATGTAAAGATATATAGCAGAATGTTGATTTACCTCTTGGATGTACCATTATTAATTTTAAAAATAACTTTATTAATTAATTTATGTATCTATTTTTGGCTGTGCTTGGTCTTCGTTGCTGTGCCCTTTTCTCTAGTTGCAATGTGCTGGCTTCTCATTGTGGTGGCTTCTCTTGTTGCAGAGCACAGGCTCTAGGGCATGTGGGCTCAGTAGCTGCAGCTCCTGGGCTCTAGGGCACAGGTTCTGTAGTTGCAGTGTACAGGATTAGTTGCTGCATGGCATACTTTTCTCGATTCTCTATAATGTATGTGTATTAATCTGTTATGAGGGAAAAAGGAGACATAAAAAGAACAACATTGCTATGGCTTTTTCCTCTGCTTGTCAGATAAGAGCATGAGGGGTGGGTGCCCCATACCCTGTTGGTAGAAATGATAAACTGACATATGTATGATTAATAAAATGTGCCCATGATTACATCCAATCAATTTCACCCTTAAGAATTTATACAATGGCAACAGATGGACAAATATATAAAGATCTTTATGAAAGGATGTTAACTTTGGCTGTTTTTTGGTTTAAAAGTTGAATGTCCATTAAAAGGAGATGGGTTCAATAAATTATATTACCCAGAATGGAGTCTTTTAAAATGGATCTATATTTATTAACATGGAATATGTACAGTTTGATCATATTTTAATAATTATAAATATATGGATATATATATACTGAGATAGAGCAATAATGTTATCTCTGGATGGTGAAACTATTATTTTCACATTTCACCATTCTTTTCAATATTTTGATTTCTCTTTTATAACTATATTAGCCTACTTTGTCTGCTAAAACAAAATAGTATAGCCTGGGAGGCTTAAACTGCGGACATTTATTTCTCACAGTTTTGGAGGCTGAGCAGTTCAATATTAAAGTGCTAGCAGATTCAGTTCTTGGTGAGGGTCCCCTTTCCGGCTTGCAGATGGCCGTCTTCTTACTGTGACCTCACACGGAAGAGAGATGGAGAGATACAGAGAGAATGAACTGTGGCCTTGCTTCCTCTTCTTTCAGAGATAATAAGCCCATCATGGGGGCCCTCCTCATGACCTTATCTAAACCAAACTTCCTCCCAAAGTGCCCACTTTCAAATCCCAGCACATTATGGGTTAGTGCGTCCATTTGAGAATTTTGAGGGAGATAAACATTCAGTTCATAGCAAACAGCATGCATAAATTTTATAATAATCATAAATGTCCAAGTTGTTTTCATTTTTGGAGGGAACAAAGTTAGCTAAGAAGGAGTGAAGCACCAGTTGTGCCAGAGAATGGCCATGTTTTGTTTTTCCTTTTCTACTTGAGTTGTTCTTGGTATTTGTTATGATTTTAAGATAAATTTGTTCCATAGTAAACATGTATGAAAAAAAAAACTGTCTTAAGGAGAACGTTGAATCTCGTACCTATTTTTACTGTTTTCTAATACATTAACTTTGGAGAGAAGACACTGTAGACTTAAGTCCCAGCTTGGCCACTCAGCTCTGTGATAATGTTAGACAGGTGGCCTAGTTCTCTGAGCCTGAGTTCTTTCAGTCTGTAAAATTCAGATAGTAGTTTTTCTAACCAGTTGAGAAAATGTAAGGAGTAAGTGGTCTGGCTTTTTCAGTCTTATTCACTCTGAATCTGCCTCCTACCCCCCCAATCTAGAACAGTCCCTGACCCAGAATAGCTCGGTAAATACTTGCTAAGTGAATAAACAAGTGAGTGCAATTGTGTTGTAAACTCTAAAGTGCAAAAATGTAGGTGCTGATTACATAGTCATTAAATGTGATCACTCAGATCTGTATTTACTATCATGGAACCAGTTTGGGTTACAGATAGCATGTATAGGGTGCTTACTAACATTTCTTTTTACTTTGTAGAAAATATTACAATATTCAAAGTTACACTTGAAGTACTGGGGGGGGGTTGGTTCTGGGGATTTATGGGATGTGTATTAGTAAACCTATGATCTTATAAAAATGAAAGGTTTGCACATATTTAAAATCAAGTTTTCTGCTGGGTTTTGTGACTATATAAATGGAGAAGCAATATTTTCTTCCCAAAATGACTCATCCACAAAAATAGTGGTATGGTGGATGTAAAATAATTTTATGGATAGCAGTGAATCTTTGTGGAATAAGATCCTAATCTTTTTATGAAAACACGGGGCATGCTTCTAGATGCTGATTAGCTTTATGCAGAAACTACAGAGAATGGTAAGTATTCTAGTCATCTATTCTAATTAAAATTTAAATTGAAATCTGGGTTCTAATGAAGAGAAGCTTAGTGCTGGTCCCGTGGGAACTCTTCAGAGGGTAAGAGGAAAATGGCACAAAGGCATAAAAAGATTTCACACAGCCACTTCTTCCTATGTGTTTTATTTGAGGATACAATTCATATTTTATATAGGAGCATGGCTTTCCTTGATGGAAGCCAAACTGTCCTTCTGACATGGACATTCTTAAAACTGTGTCATACCCCAATAGTGCTGACCCAACTATCTCATTGTGGACACACTGGCATTATCCCTATGACACCCTGTCTCAGGGAAATTAGGTGACAGCTCAACTCCCCCTGTGAATTGGATTCATTATTACCAATTTTCAGTGTATGGTCGGGCAGACGGGGCTCAATGTCAAAGGTTACTGATGTGTTGGGGGGAAAGTTGCATTGCAAAAGGGGTAATAAAGGAAGAGTAAAACTTAAAACTCTATACAAATCTTATTGGGCAACTTTAAAAATTAAGTCTGGATGTCAATTTCACAACGTCCCTTGAAGAGCTGTTTGTTAGATACCACACGCAAGCACAAGCCCAGAGAATGCATTCAAAGGGATGACATATTCAAAACATTGACAAGAAGCAAATGTATAAAATAAAGACATTTCAAAGGAAAGATGTCAAAATGGTGACTTCTTACCAAATGCATTATTGTCATAGACATAAGGTAAATATATGAAATGGAAAAATGAAAAAATCCCTTATAGTATTTTTAAAGGCATGTTCGCACCACTTCAAAAAGATGTGATTTCAACAAGACATTTGAATAAAAATTCAACTATTTTTTTAAGCCTTGAACTGCATTTGTTGCTAAAACATGACACACTAATTGTGTCATTCCTCTGTCTTATAGACTATTTCCTGCTATATTTCTCCACATTTATTTTCTTAGGTTAATTGGGGAAGTGAATTTAATTCTCTATTCAGGATTCTTTCTCAGTCAAGAACAAAGGCATTTCAGCCTACAGGAAAATATCTGAAGGCAGAAGCGGTTCTAGAAAGGTAATAAACACTGCGTTAAGGCATCTTTCCTTGACTGTGAGCATTCCACAGATGAAAGTTAGCAACTGTCTGTTGGACACTGTGAGTGGCAGGTAGCATGCCAGAGAGAGAGAGCTCACAGCTAATCTATTGTGAACACTATGCAGCAACTCCTCCTGAACCTCCCATGGTTACTATACAGAGAGGGGGCTGGGAGAGGAACATCTCCCCAGCAACACTTATCAGAAGAGCACGCTGGAAAAAGCACAAGAAATAACAAGGACAGATCTGACAGGGACTTCCAGCGGAGTTTGATTAAAATGTACCAAAATTGTAATTTTTCCTTCTCTGTTTAACTGTAAGATACAGTCAGTGTTGCTTAATGTCAATGCTGTTAATGAAGTTGTCAGGCTTGTCACTTTCATTGAATACCAACTTTACTAAGAAACTGGTACTACAATTACCTCCAGCTCTATATGATTAAATTCATCAAAGCATGCCCAGGCTCCAGACTGTGCCACATCTTTGGAGAATTTCCTTATGGCTTTGGAGTCTACCCCATCAGAAAAACTCAGCATGCCCTGTGAAAGATAGAAGCTTAAATCACTCATCAGAAACAAAAAATTTATTTCAAACTTACTCTAAAATGGGCCAGCTGGAAATTGGAGGATTCTATTCTCCATAAGAACCAGCTTCATGTACAGGTTTTGTGGAAATTTTTGAGGCCTTCCAAGACTCTGTATCCCTACTATTTGTCTTCCTGATCCCTTCCACAAGTGAAATAAAATTCCACCATTTTTCCTTTGTTCACTCATTCTTTCCTGTATTCTCTTATTCAAGAAATATTTGAGTGTCTGTATTAACATTGCACCAGTTCAGTTCAGTCACTCAGTTGTGTCCCACTTTTTACGACCCCATGGACTGCAGCACACCAGGCTTCCCTGTCCATTACCAACTCCTGGAGCTTGCTCAAACTCATATCCATTGAGTTAGTGATGCCATCCAACCATCTCATCCTCTGTCGTCCCCTTCTCCTCCCACCTTCAATCTTTCCCAGCATCAGGGCCTTTTCCAAAGAATTAGGTCTTTGCATCAGGTGGTCAAAGTATTGGAGTTTCAGCTTCAACATCAATCCTTCCAGTGAATATTCAGGACTGATTTCCATTAGGGTGGACTGGTTGGATCTCCTTGCAGTCCAAGCGACTCTCAAGAGTCTTCTCCAACACCAAAGTTCAACAGCATCAATTCTTCGGTGCTCAGCTTTCTTTATAGTACAACACTAGGAAAACCATAGCTTTGATTAGTCGGACATTTGTTGCAAAACATATGAAGTGATAAAAAGAAGAGCATATTTTAAAGAACTGGAAATTCTAATAGGGTAGAAAGATTTGTGCATAAATAGCTAACAACCAAGGCAAAAAGTAGTAAGCACTGAAAAGAAGAAAAAATATTATGGACTGAAATTCAGGTGGGAAGATAAAAGAAAGTTAGAGGCTGAAGTTCCTTCTGAACTAGGCCTTCAAAAGTAGATAATATTTGAATATTGAGGGTACTTGCTGAGCTCTCTCCTTGGAACTCTCTGATCTACACATGGCTGACTCCTTCTTGAGATCAAACATCAGCCGCTCAGAAATATCTTCCCCTGAACACTCAATGATATGATACCTCCCACTCAGTTTCTATCACATCACTGCTTCATTATCTTCAGCGCACTTATCACTCACTGCAATTATTGTGTTTATTTGTTTACTGTTTTCACTCATTGGAATAAAATCTCCATGGAAGTAGATACCTTGTCCCACTTGATTAATGCTGTATTCTCAGGGTCTAGAATATGACAGGGCTTCCCTGATGGCTCATGTGGTAAAGAATTCACCTGCAAGGCGGGAGACCCAGGTTCGATCCCCAGATTGGGAAGATCCCCTGGAGACGGGAATGGCAACCCACTCTAGTGTTCTTGCCTGGGGAATTCTATGGACAGAGGAGACTGGAGGGCTACAGTCCTTGGGGGTCACAAAGAGTCTGATGTGACTGGGTGACTAACAGAGAATATGACTGGCCTGCAGCAAAGGCTCAAAAAAATGTAAATAAATGAACTAAGTGTAAGAGATGAGGAAAAGAAGATTCTGGGTTTAGGGAGGAGTATACACAACAGTGAGGAGGCTAAACATGGATGTGTACAGGAAACAGTAAAACAGGTGTAAGGTCATGGCAAAAAACACATCCAAAAGATCGATTGAAGTAGATGTTGAGAGTATCAAATGCTCTGTTTCTTTTTCTTTTTTTTGAACTTTTTTCTATTGTAAACGGGCAGCCATAAATTTTGGAATCGGAAAGTCACTCAAAGCAGCACTGGAAAAACTGAGCCTTTGGGCTGTGTCCAAAATAAAGGAGCAGAGACTGAAGTCTGGAAGAATAGTTAGAGAACTATTTAGTGGTTTAAGTGGAAAGAAATAAGATTCATTTCTTTAGGGAAAGACCATGGAATGGTGATTAATCCTCAACACCTGTGTGAATTTGTGTCTCCAATCCCTCTCACAAGAATTAAGTAAAAACTATTAATATTCAAAGAGTAAATATTCACTAACCAAAAAGCATGTGATGGGGACAAGGATAAAGGGAGGAAGGAAGGATAATTCTGGGACCCTTGTGTCCAAGGAGGCCAGAGCATGTTGGAAAGGCCTTGCAGGGAGGAGAAGATCTTGAAAACACTTTGTTTCTAGATCTGGCCTTGTCTTTAAGCTGAGAAAACCCAGCTTGCGTTCTGATATATCTTCCATGTCTTATTCATTCTTTAGGATAAAGAAAGCACCATTACACTGCAGACTATCTTCCTCATGTCTACTATTAGACCACATCCTCTGCCCTTAACATTCTGGTGGCTCTTTAAGATCTGAATATCACAGAGAGCAAGCTAGTGGTTTCCAGTGGAGAGAGGGAGTGGGGAGGGACATGATATGGGTGGGGATTAAGAGGTACAAATTACTATGTGTAAAATAAATTACCTGCAAGGATGTATTGCACAGCATGGGGAATACAGCCAATATTTTGCAATAGACTTTAAATGGAGTACAATCTATAAAAATTTTGAATCACTATGCTGTAGACCTGAAGCTAATACAATATTGTGAATGAACTGTACATCAATTAAAAAAACTTTTTTTTTTTTTAAACGATCTTAGCAACCCACTCCAGTACTCTTGCCTGGAGAATCCCATGGACAGAGGAGCCTGGTAGGCTACAGTCCATGGGGTCGCAAGAGTCGGACACGACTGAGTGACTTCACTTTCACTTAAAACGCAGCAGCTGTGGGTCCCAGAACCAGAGCAACAGGCTTCAGGTTCTGGCTCCACTTAGTTGTCTACCCTGAGATAAGTTCTCCAAATGGTCTATGTCCCAGTTTCCTCACCTGGAGGACTGTGATGATAATAGGACCGCCAGTGCCGGAACGTTGGGGAGAATGAAGGAACTGAAACACTGGGCACAACGGAGCGAGTGCCTGCGAACGAGTGCCTGGGACCGGGAGAACCTTCAGCAAACTTCGCTGTTGCCAGTCATGCTACTGCCTCTACGGCTCACCGCATTCCTGGCATCGAACCTAGTACTCAGGGCGCGCCCGTTGGTACCCATTCGCTCAGTCGTGTCTGACTCTTTGTGACCCCAAGGGCCATAGCTCACCAGGCTCCTCTGTCCATGGAATTCTCCAGGCAAGCGTACTGGACTGAGTTGCCATTTTCTTCTCCAATTACTCATTAGTACAAATGAAAAAAGTGTGGCTTTCATTTATGTTCTGGGTTATAAGGAAGTGTTCTAGTAAGCTACTTACTTGTCAGCTTCCATGATGTCAGGAGGCTTCTTTGGGCAGGGAACAGCTTCAGCAGTTTTCTTGTGAGGGTACCAGGTCACTTTCTTTCTGGTGTGTGACTCAGTCTGCTAGCCCATGTGTGCCACCATCATCATCACGCAATCACACTGATTATTGTATGATGAACACTCACAGGGTACCAGATACTTCCATCTGATTCAAATACAGACAAAACATGCAATGTGTGCCAGATATCATTCTGGGGCCAAGGAATGTAACAGTCTTTTATTGACTCCTTACCCTCTAGGAGTTAGTACTTTTTTTTATTCAGCATAGAGATTCAAATTACTTAAAGGTTATATTCCATTTATAAAATATTGGCTATATTGCCTGTGTTGCACAATGTATCCTTGTAGCTTTTTAATTTTATGCATAGTAGTGTGTTCCTCTTGCTCCTCTGCTTTTCCCTCTCCCCACTGGTAACCACTAATTTTTCCTCTATATCTGTGACTTTGTTTCTGTTTTGCTATATACTGGGACCCCTGTTGTATTTTTCAGACTTTGCAGATAAGTAATACCTTACAGCATTTGTGTCTTTCTCTGACTGACTTATTTTACTTAACATAATACCCTCCAAGTTCATCCTTGTGGTGGTGTTAATATTTTATCAGTGGAGTTTCATTTAATCTTCCCTGAAGTGAGGATACATTGTCACTCTCCTTTTGTCTGTGAGAAATTTGAGGCTTAACATAGCTATTAATACATGTGAAAAATTATAAAATTATAAGGTGGTTGATGATATCATATTAGTCCAGGCCTATCTTCAACGTGTGTGTTCTTTCCAATAAGCTACACAGCTTCTTCCACATCCTGAATCTATAAAGCAACAAATATTCTTTTGTAAATGCCTATAGCTTATGTTGAGTGAAAGCACCTTTAGTTAAAGTTGTCAAATTGACATTCTTGAGAGAGATATAAAACTGGGTTAAAGGGTTCATCTAGATAGAATTCTAAAAAAACAGTTCTAGATGTCATTTAGCAAATATTTTTGTCTACGTGTAAGCATTTATGTATTACTGAACATAAAAGCAGTGTCAGGCTATTTTTGGTTGTGATGGAAAGCCAGCGCAAAAAGCTTAAGCAAAAAGCAAGGGACCACATTGGTTCATATAACTCAACAATAGGAGGAGGTGATAGACTCAGATGTGTCTGGGTCCAGGTTCTCAGAGAATATCATCAAGGCTTCCTTTGTTCTCTCTATACCTCAACTCTACTTTCTTCCCTATTGGCTTCCGTTTCAGGCAGGAAACTCTTATTGAGGTCGACTTGCCCTTTCATTTCCTAATCTCATAGAAGTGAGCACCTCTTTTCTCATGGCTGTGGTCAAGCTCCTGAGGAAGACTATTCAAACCAGCTTGGGTCGTGTGTCCACCAGGTATAGGGGAGAGGAACACTCTGATTTCAGATCATGTGCATATTTGAACTTTATGGGGTAAAGTGGATTTTTATGGAAAGCTAGAAATCTAAACATTTCCCAGAGAAAGGGTTGCTGGGACAACCAACATAGTCAGGAAAGTTCAAAGCTACACAGGATAAAGAGTAAGCAGAGAATGACAAAGAGTCCAGTGAAATTCACAGTTACTGGGATAAAAGATTAATGTGGTCACTGGTAATTTCACTGTTTTGCCAGAAGGTTTAAATTACTGATCTGAAATTTAAAACTGGAAAATTTATGTGGAACTAACATTTTACTGGAGTGATAGATAAATGATGGAACCAACCCTTCAAATATAAACACATGCTCCATCCGGGTTAGGCAAAAAGTTTCACTAAAAGAATATCTTTCTTTGCAAGTTGCTGAAAGCTTGCATCCTTGCAAACTTTCAATCTTCCCCAAAGCAAATTCTCTTGTATAAATTTATGATAGAAATGAAGAAAGCGTCCAGGTGATAAATTCTAAGCACCCTATAAACTCATGCTTTTCCTTTTCATTTTTGTATTTTCCATTTCTCTCTCTCTCTGTGTGCTTTCCTCCCTCCCTTCCATTCCTCTCTCCTGCCTTATGCTTTGTATCTGCCAATAGCAGTTGGCTTTTTAATTGTCCATACTCCTTTGCCATCATGCAAGTAGATATTACATAGAACAGAGCTAAATAGTTGCCCTAGAAATCTTTCCAATAAAAGGCTGTGCAAAGTAAGATTTTGCTAGAGATCTGATACCTGTCTTGATAACATAGTTTTCTCACATGTGGAGTAGAGAAGAAAGAAAAAGGACTAATGATTTCTGAGGATCTCCTATGCACTAGACAAAGTGTGAACTAGATTTGTCTATATTGTCTTATTGAAGTCACCTTTGCACCAGCTTCCATGAACCAGCTCTAATCACCATTGTAGACAAGGAAACTGGTCGAGAAAAGGAAAAATAGTTTGGCCCAAGTTACCCACAGAACAAAACCCAAACTTGAACCAAATCTGCCTGATTCAAGAAACATTGTGTTTTCCAAGTCCAATAACTATGTGACTTTTATGTCCTGACACCATGTCCTCTCCACTGTTTCTCTGACACAGTTCTGTAATTTTCACATCAGTGTCATCCCCAGTAGTCTGCTCTAGCCTATCGTCAGCTTCCTTCTGGACTAACGCAACAGTCTTTCAACTAGTCTTTACTCCTCCTTTCATCCTCCACCTTGCCTAAAGAACATTCTAGAGAACAGATACTCATGTCATCCACTTCTTTAAAACTCTTAAAAGTCTCCTAACACCCTTAGGGTCAATGTCAAAGTCTATCACACAATCTCACCCTCACTGGCCTCTGCAGCTCCATCTTTCATTCCTCTCATTTTGTGTTCTAGTCATTTCGAATTTTTTCCAGGTCCTCAGATATGATGTGCTCATTTTGTCCACCAGCCTTTGTGCTTTCTGTTTCCTCTGCCATTTACTCTTTACTTTGTTGACTCATTATCCGTGGGATATATTTTAAATGTCATTGCCTCTGAGAAGCTTTTACTGACTTTCTAGACTTTGTTAGATTCTGCTTAGCACCATTTGTTGTTGTTCAGTTGCTGAGTCCTGTCCTACTCTTTGCATTCCCATGGACTGCAGCATGCCAGGTTTCCCTGTCCTTCACTGTCTCCCAGAGTTTGCTCAAACTCATGTCTATTGATGATGATGTCACATGTCTCTCTGGATGGAGTCTTTGTCACATCACAGACTGTATGTCCAGGGAGGCACTCTTGCCCACCAGTGACTTCCTAATATTTCTTGCAGTGTCTGGAACTTCACAGTAAGCATTCATTTTATATTTGTCAAATGCTCAGTCAATTCAAGTTAGGCTTCTTGACTATGAGTTTCCCTGAGTCTCTCTAAGAAGATAGTAAAGATATACATATATGAAACAATTACGCAAAATCCACACTATACATGATATGCATTGTGGTATAGTCACAAAATACTAAATCAATAATGAAGAGTTATATACCAGAGTTAAATAGTTTATGCAATTACTTATTCACTCTTCTGGTAATACAGTATTTGTTTAGATTATATGACATATGTAATGCTGTGAGATGTGCTGAGTTTTTAAAGAAATCATTTCTCCAGGAGCCAAAAGGCTACTTAGGGATATAGGACAAACACATAAAATGATTAAGCAGAATGGGAAACTTAATAACAGAGGCCAAAACAGAGGAAGATCAGTAGTGGGTGGCATGTCAGAGAGTCTGGATGAAAATTATGGGCCTGGATAAATAGGGCTGGAGAATCAGAAGGGATGAGGAAGGTATTCTGCGTGAGGAAGAGTATGATCAACATTTATAGGTGGGAGGTGAGTTAGCTGGAGTTAAGGGTTGGTCCAGAGAAGTGAGAAGCAGAATTAGACAGATTGGAGGGGTTTGATTTTACAGTCATTAAGCCAAACTGAGGGTTTTGTACTTTTTGCTACAGAAGGCCGTTAACAGTCTCTTTATATGGTTGTGACACAAAAATATTATCATTTTTAAAAGAGGGAATCTTTCCTGAGTCTTTCAGAAAGGCCAAGGTATTTCTTGTTCTAGGTTTCTACTGATCATTTCATAATTGTTGGGTTCAGTTCAGTTCAGTTGCTCAGTCATATCCAACTCTTTGTGATTCCATGGACTACAGCACACCAGGCCTCCCTGTCCATCACCAACTCCCAGAGCTTGCTCAAACTCATGTCCATCGAGTCGGTGATGCCATCCAACCATATCATCCTCTGTTGCCCCCTTCTCCTCCTACCCTCAATCTTTCCCAGCATCAGGGTCTTTTCCAAAAAGTCAGTTCTTTGCATCAGGTGGCCAAAGAATTGGAGCTTCAGCTTCAGCATCAGTTCTACCAATGAATATTCAGGACTGATTTCCTTTAGGATTGACTGATTTGATCTCCTTGCTGTCCAAGGGACTCTCAAGAGTCTTCTCCAACACCACAGTTCAAAAGCATCAATTCCCACTAGAATGGCAACTTCTAAGGTAGGGTGAGATTTTGTTTCACATCCCTCATGTCTAGCACATTGCCTGGTACATAGTCAGTGTACAGTACATACTTACTGAGTGACTCAGTGAAATGAATTAGTTAATCAATCACTTAGGCATCAAGGGGTAATATTTGAAATTAGGAGAAAAAAGATACAGGAGATTAGAAGGTTAATGACAATAAATTAGACACGATGGGGCAAATGCTTGGAAGAGCTGTAGTCACTGATGTGAGAGACGTTTGGGAGAAGTGATTATACATGTGGTTTATGGTAGTCACAAAATGGAGATATCCCAAGGTGGCTGGATAAACGGGACAAGATCTTGATTGAGATGTCAAGGTTAGAATTAATCACTCAAATAAAAGCGTTTGAACAGAATGAGACATGGTTTCTAATGATTCTTATTTGGGTCCTTATCAAAATACGAATTGTTTTACTGCAGAACAATCAAAGCAATGTTATGTGATTAATATAGAAGGGGATACATAAAAATCTTTAGGACATAATGTTAAATACAATCTACTAAAAAGTTATAACCCAAATACTGATTTTTTTTTGCCTATGGCTATTGCAGTTATAAGCGATTTTAGCTTTGGTTTTCCCTATCTGAATTTTTAAAATTCTCTAAAAACTATGAATACATCTCATATAGTAGTTATAATGAATGCTGATACCATTATAAAATTGTTAAAAGGGTAATTCAGTACCCTTTTTATGTTTCCCGAAATTGCCTTATCTATTAGGGTAAGATTCCAACTTGGGAGGCACATAAATATTGGAGAACAAAACCATCTATTTGTGAAATGTGAAGATGAAAAACATGCCAAACTATCTATTCTTTATGACCATCAAGCTCCTTTACTTTACAATATTATTTTCAATTACATTCTCAAGTGGCACTTTTATTTTATAATTTAAAATAGCACACTGGATAATATATAAACCTGAGAGTAGCTTTACTACATCATAGTCAGTGAAAATAAATCCTGCCCCTTGCCACTCTAGTGTACTTGTCTTGCAAATCTCCGTTAACTACATGGAGGCATTATGCATATGAGAAGTGGCATTTGTTATTTTATTACCACTTGGTTGGAGCTCATGCAGACTTCGTCTGCGTACTGGTTTCAGCACACAGTGTGTAAGTGGAATCTTTCCAAATCACGTCCTCTCTCGGCTTCAGTGTGAGCTCGCCTGTTGCTCTCCCTGCGTTTTTTCCTTGGTTTCCAAATACCCTCCTGCTGGCCCCTGGTAGAGCAACTCCAGAGAACAGCATCCTCTCACCGGTTTAGTGAACAGCTGGGCTTCCAAGGCAGACCTTTTGGTTGTGAGTAACTGTGTGAACTCCGGTGACTCACACACTCATAATTATGTGCACGCAGGGGCTCTCCATCCTGCATTTGCTTTTTCACCTCCTGTAGCGTTTAAGTCATAAAGAGAAGACTTTTCTCCATTTTCTAAACCCAAAACAACCTGCTTGGGGCAGCCTTTGCAAGTCCTTTTGCATGTTTCTGTTTTCCTTGTTCCCGCTGATCCCTCTGGCTTTCAACCAAGGTTTAACCATAAGACTCTCATCAGAGACCTTAAAGAATAAAGGTTTCCAGCATGGGTACACTATATTAATAAATGAAACCCAACCTTTTAAAAATTACACTGTCAGAAAAACCCATTAGGCAGTAAAAGAGTTGAAGTAAACATTAGATTTTAATATCTACTGCTGCTTAGATTTTTCTGAACTGAAAAATCCCCGGTGAGCACTTAAAACTTCATTACTCCACTGAAAGGTTGTGAAAGGCTATTTAAAGGTTTTCAATTTTGTGGAAGTCTAGAGGTTATTACAGCTGGAAAGAATACGAACCCTAATACTACAAGGAATGAAAGGAATGAAATTTATGTTCTCATCTTCCTGAAGTTTAATCCAGGTCTATTAGATTCATTGGTAAAAGTTAGGGCAGGTTGCAAACTTTTCTACAGGTTTGATGAAAAATAATATTTGGACATTAAAACAAGTATTGCTATCTGCATCACACTCAAGGAAATGCCTTATCTCCCAGTCCTCTGGTCAGAAGTTATTTCAAGACTAGCCTCTTACTTAAAGCCCCTTAAACAACTTCAAAATTCACATTAAAAACTTAGAGCAAAGCTGTGAATCGTGCCCCAAAAGCCCACATATGAAATGAAACCTTCAACTCAAACTCATAAATACAAAAACATGGTAGTTATGTTCTTTTCCCATGACTTTTTAAAAAACTACCCTAATTTTTTTAACTTTTTATTTTGTATTGGGTATAGCTGATTAACAATGTTATAATAGTTTTAGGTGAACAGGGAAGTCATACATATACATGTACCCATTTTCCCCCAAACTCCCCTCCCACCCAGGCTGCCACATAACATTGAGCAGAGTTCCATGCACTATACAGTAGGTGCTTGTTGATTATCCATTTGAAATATAGCAATGTTATATATGTCCATCCCAAACTCCCTATCTCTTCCCCTATCCACCCTCCTCCCCCTACACCGCTGAGACAACAAGTTCATTCTCTAAGTCTGTGTGTCTCTTGCTGTTTTGTAAGTAAGTTTATTTACTCAGCCATTAAAAAGAATGAAAATTCGATTTGTAGTAATGTGGATGGACCTAGGGATTGTCGTGAGTGAAGTAAGTCAGACAGAGAAGGAGAAATATTGTATGACACCCCTTATATGTGTAATCGAAACAGAAATGATACAAATGAACTTACATAGCTTATTAAAGGAAGGAATTTACATCTTAATTTCCTTTTATTTGCCAAATTGGTATTTATAAGTTTAACCAAGTAGTATTAGATGCTCTGTGCATCCCTTGTTCTTATTGCAAAGACCCTCTTGACTTTTCTGTCAGAGCGGCTTTGTGCTTACTGTAAGGTTATTTTCCATATGTCTTTCTATCCATTCACACACCTACCCATCTGTCTGTCTGTCCAACAAGCATGCCTGGCACTGTGCTGGGTGCTAGGGAATGAGAAAAAGCTTGCTGACTGTTTTGTGGTGGACAAGTTAACAAACTGAAGCATAGGCCGGAGTGACGTGGACTATGCTGGAGGTGTGTCCAGGAAGCAGCTCTCACAGGAAGGGCCTGGCTTTACTGTCCAGTAAGAAGATTTATTTGAGGAGGAGACATTTGGTGAGGAGGGGACCAAAGGACGAATCATGGAGGAAATGGGACAAAAGGAACACCATACAGGAAATATTATACTTGGAAAGGTATGTGAAAGTTGCTCAGTCGTGTCCGACTCTTTTCAACCCCATGGACTATACAGTCCATGGAATTCTCCAGGCCAGAATACTTGAGTGAGTAGCCTTTCCCTTTTCCAGGGGATCTTTCCAACCCAGGGATTCAACCAGGGTCTCCTACATTGCAGGCAGATTCTTTACCAGCTGAGCCACCAGGGAAGCTCAAGAATACTGGAGTGGGCAGCCTATCCCTTCTCCAGTGGATCTTCCTGACCCAGGAATCAAATCGGGGTCTCCTGCATTGCAGGCAGATTCTTTACGAACTGAGTTATCGGAAAAGTCTGGTAGTGGTATATAAACACAGCATCTAAATTAGCTTCAGAATGGGTGAATGTGGAGGCTTGGTATAACACAAATCTAAAAAAATGATCTGAGATGAATGGTGAAAGCAATTGTTGAGAAGTGTCTTGGATTTGATTAGAGAATTTTATGATGTTTTCTCCAACTGTAAAAATATCGGTACACACTTACTATAAAAATTTGAAACTTTAGAAAAGTATAAACGGAAAACATTTTCAAATCATTCACAATCTCATCATTGTGGTGGAAATCATTGCTAAGATTTTGGTGTGTTTATTTCCAGTCTGTCTACCACACTTGAAACAATTGTTTGTATTTTTGATGCTGTTATTCAGTCGCTAAGTCATGTCCAACTCTTTGTAACCCCATGAACAGCAGCATGCCAGGCTTCTCTGTCCTTCATGATCTCCCTGAGTTTGCTTTCATTGAGTCAGTGATGCCATCCAACCATCTCATCCTCTGTCTCCCACTTCTCCTCTTGCCCTCAATCTTTGCCAGTATCAGGGTCTTTTCCAAAGTAGTGGAGCTTCAGCTTCAGAATCAGTTCTTTCAGTGAATATTCAGGGTTGATTTCCTTTAGGATTGACTGCTTTGATCTCCTTGCTATTCAAGGGATCAAGAGTCTTCTCCAACACCACAGTTCAAAACCATCAATTCTTTGGTGCTCAGCCTTCTTTATGGTCCAATTCTCACATCCATACATGACTACTGGAAAAAACCATAGCTCTGACTATATGGACCTTTGTTGGCAAAGTGAAGTCTCTGCTTTTTAATGCACTGTCTAGGTTTGTCATTGCTGTTCTTCCAAGAAGCAAACATCTTTTAATTTCCTGGCTGCAGTCACTATCCATATTGATTTTGGAGCCCCATAAAATGAAATCTGACATAGTTTCCATATTTTCCACATCTATTTGCTATGAAGCAATAGGACTGGATGCCACGATCTTAGTTTTTTGCATATTGAGTTTTAACCCAACTTTTTTACTCTCCTCTTTCATCCCCATCAACAGGCTCTTTAGTTCCTCTTCACTTCCTGTCATTAAGGTGGTATCTGCACGTCTGATATTGTTGGTATTTCTCCTGGTAATCTTGATTCTAGCGTGTGCTTCACCTGGCCTGACATTTCACATGATGAACTCTGCATAGAAGTTAAATCAGCAGGGTAACAGTATGCAGCTTTGACATACCCCTTTCCCAATTTTGAACCACTCCATTGTTCCATGTCCAGTTCAAACTGTTGTTTCTTGTCCTGCATACAGTCTTCTCAGGAGGCAAGTAATGTGGTCCAGTATTCTCATCTCATTAAGAGTATGCCACAGCTTGTTGTGATGCACAAAGTCAAAGGCTTTAGCACAGTCAATGAAGCAGAAGTAGCTGTTTTTCTGGAATTCTCTTGGTTTTTCTATGATCCAGCATATGTTTGCAATTTGATCTCTGGTTCCTCTCTTTTTCTAAATCCAACTTGTACATCTGGAAGTTCTTGATTCACGTACTACTGAAGCCTAGCTTGAAGGATTTTGAGCATAACCTAGCTGACATGTGAAATGAGTACAATTGTACTGTAATTTGAACATTCTTTGGCATTGCCTTTCTTTGGGATAAGAATGAAAACTGACCTTTTCCATTTCTGGTGCCCACTGCTGAGTTTTCCAAATTTTCTGGCATATTGAGTGCAGCACTTTAATAGAATCATCTTTTAAGATTTGAAATAGTTCAGCTGGAATTCCATCACCTTTGTTTGTAGTAATGCTTCCTAATGCCCACATGACTTCACACTCCAGGATATCTGGCTCTAGGTGAGTAACCACATTATCATGGTTAACTGGGTCATCAAGAGCTTTTTTGTATAGTTCTTCTGTGTATTCTTGCAAGAGTTTTTTAATCTCTTCTCCTTCTGTTAGGTCCATACTGTTTTTGTCCTTTATTGTACCTCTCTTTCTATGAAATATTCTCTTGGTATCTCCAATTTTCTTAAAGAGATCTCTAGTCGTTTCCATTCTGTTGTTTCCCTCTATTTCTTTGCATTAGTCATTTAAGAAGGCTTTTCTCTCCTTGTTCTTCTCTGGAACTCTGCATTCAGTTGGGTATATCTTTCCCTTTCTCCTTTGCCTTTCACTTCTCTTCTTTTCTTAGCTATTTGTAAGGGCATCTCCAACAACCACTTTGCCTTCTTGCATTTCTTTTTCTTGGGGATGGTTTTGGCCATCACCTCCTGTACATCGCAAACCTCCATCCATAGTTCTTCAGACACTCTGTCTACCATATTGAGTCCCTTGAATCTATTCATCACTTCCACTGTATAATCAAAAGGGATTTGATTTAGGTCATATCCTGAATGGCCTAGTGGTTTTCCTTATTTTCTTCAACTTGAGCCTGAATTTTGCAATAAGGAGTTGATGATCAGAGCTCTAGGTCTTGTTTTTACTGACGGTATAGAGCTTCTCCATCTCTGGCTGCAAAGAATATAATCAATCTGATTTCAGTACTGACCATCTGGTGATGTCCATGTGTAGAGTCATCTCTTATGTTGTTGGGAGAGAGTTTCCTATGACCAGTGCATTCCTGGGCAAAACTCTGTTAGCCTTTGACCTGCTTCATTTTGTCCTCTAAGGCCAAACTTGCCTGTTATTCCAGGTATCTCTTGACTTCCTACTCTCTCATTTCAGTCCCCTATGATGAAAAGGATGTCTTTTTTGTTGTTGGTGTTGGGAGATCTTGTAAATCTTCATAGAATTGTTCACCTTAAGCTTCTTCAGCATTAGAGGTTGGGGCATAAACTTGGATTACTATGATGATGAACGGTTTGCCTTGGTTGTATAGCTGAAATTATATTAAATAATGCACACAGTTCTATATACATTTTATTTACAAATAACATTGTAACTAATCCATAATTCTATGTTACCCATTCTTTGTAATCATAATGGTTGAATCATAATCTAATATAATGAATGAAACCTTTCCTTAGCTGATGGGTTTTTTTTTTTAAGTTTTTGACATTATAAATAGTGCTGTAATGACCATTTTCTGCATAAATATTTTATCTAATTTTTGGATTATTTTCCTGGGTTTTATTTATCAATAGAAAATATAGATGAATAGTAGTTAACTCAAATATTAACAATTATTATTGTCAGAAATGAAATGACTGGAAAAAAGTTAAGAACACTTTTAAGGTTCCTGATATACATTATTAATTTTTTCAAAATTATTTTAATGAATTATTCTTCTGCCAGAGGTAGCATAAAAGTCTCCCTTTTTTTGCATCTTCACTCACTGTAAATATTATCACAAAATTATTACAAATTAACTTTGCTAATTTGATAGTGAATTTTAGCATGTCATTGTTTTAATTTAGAGTTCTTTGAGTACCAGTGATGCCAAATATTAATTTGGCATTTATCAACCTTTTGTAATTTCTCTTTGGTCTTCGTGTTCTTTGACCATTGTCTGTGAAGTATTTGGAAAGCTCTGCTAGAAAACTGGGACTTTATCCAGTTGGCAATGGGGAGTCACTGGCAATGGGGAGCTTTTAAAGTTTTTTCAGTTGCACAAAAATGACCATCCCAGCAATAGAATTCATCGCTCTTTGATTATTTAGCTCCATTATAGCACTGTTCACATATGGTTTTAAGAGGCATGGTGACAATAATAAAAGCATAGTAAATACTAATAGTAGCTGCTATTCATTAATAGTACATGCCTGATAAGTAACGGCATTTTCTAGGCATTTCCAATATTATTTTAATTAATCCTTACAACACTATAAGGTAGGTACTGTAATCTCTGCACCATAGGTTAAAGTTTGAGAGTACCAGTTACTCATCTTTCCTCTATCTCGATTCTATTCATTAGAGAGTTAACACAAGGATCACTATTATCCTGTAATAAAATTTCCAGACAGACAACTCTAAATATATATCTGGGTTCACCGTATAACATATTTAAATGCTCAACTCTAAAATATCTAAAATATAAACAATATGTACTGTTTATACTTAACTATACAAGTTGATTTCAAAAATATTATTATTCAACTATTTATAAAGCAATTTAATGGATGACCTTTTATGGAAATCTTGGTTAAATGATTAACTAGACTTGCTTAGATGTGGAGGCTTCAATGATTTTCCCAAGAAATTTCTTAAAATTCCTCAGCTTTAAGAAAGATTTTGTGGTATATATCCAATTCTGAAAAAGACTAAAACATATGTAAAACAAGCAATGAAAAAAAGAGAAAGGAAGTGTTCACAGTGCTGGCTTTGAATTACAACTCATTCTTCAGCATCTAATCATTTTTCATTCAAAAATATATTAGTTAGGAATTGGATATATACTTGTCCTCATAGAGGAGATAAGCACAAATAATCCAACAAATTCCATTAGAATTTTAAATTGTAATAAGTGCTTTCAAGGAGACCTGAAAGAAATCTACATGAGGAGTAGAGAAGACAGCTTTGAGGAAGCTGTGTTTAACCTGAGTTCAAAGGGTGAGCTAGAATTAGCCTGCCCTGTATTAGGGAGAGGGCTCCCCAGGTGGCACTAGTGGTATAGAACCTGCCTGCCAATGCAGGAGACAAGAGACACAGCTTCCATCGCTCCGATGGGAAGATCCCCTGGAGGAGGGCATGGCAATCATCTCCGGTTTTCTTACCTGGAGAATCCCGTGGACAGAGGAGCCTGGCAGGCTACAGTCCATACAGTGGCACCGAGTCAGACACAACTGAAGCAACTTAGTTCAGTTGCACTGAAGCAACGCATGCACGCGTGACATCGAGAGGTGTCTGGGGAGGTGTCCTGAGCAGAAAAAATGCGGAGGGTTTGAGGAGCAAAAAAAAAAAAAAATTAGTGTGGTTGGAACCCAGGTTATATGGAGAATGAAAAGGATGTAGATCATGTAAGGCCCTGTGGGATGTTAGCATTTCTGGATTTTATGCTAAATGCAAAGAGACATTTATTATTATTACTATTATTATTAATTTATTTATGTTTAGCAAGAGAGTGAAGAGTACCTGAACTTTGGTATATATGTAGGTGAAAGAAGTGATATTTGGCAGGAAATGATAAAAGAATTCATCATAAAGGGCTTTTTTTCCCCCCTTAAGTTCTATGATCAAACTTTCTAAAAATAATAGCGACCCATAGCTTAACAAAACTTTTTTTTTTTTGTGCTGCTGCAGGAATGAGAGTCCAGCTGGTAATTGTTCGCATTTCCGGGAAAATATAATAATCTATATAGTAAACAATAGGGAAATATTTTACAATTGGGACTGTTAGGAAAATAGGATTTCTGTGATACCTTGATGTGTAGCAGACTAGGGGGTCTGGACTTGATTCTTCTGGCTACAGGGTGACGTTGGCGGTTTGTAGGCAGAAAGTGAAATGATCCATGGGGTTCTTGTCAGGTGGTTAGAGGCATGAGAGATTGGACTGCAGAGGAATGAGTTAGGGCTTTACTACAGGCATCCAGGCAAGAGGTGATGAGACTTGGCTAAGACACTGGGGCGAGTTTCATTTATATGGTCCTGAGATAAGGTGTATTCTTCTCACATGTGGTCATGAATATCTGGCAAAATGATACCATTTGTATGTAATTAGGGCAGATCTACAAAGAACCTGAATAGATGTTCTTTTTCCAAGAAACTGGGTGGCATATAGATCACTCTTGTCTGCAAATTTTTATACTATTCATTCGATGTGTCAGTAAGTATAAATCAAGCACAAACTACCTATACCAAGCATCCAGGAGTCATAGTTGTTTACCTCAAACAGGGAGCAGGAGAGGTACTTATGCTATCACTCCATCCGTACAACCAAACTCAAAGTTCTCATCAGCGGCAGCTTCTGTATGACTGCCAACTATTCTTCAGCTTTTGACAGGGAGGACTTCAACTGTGGGTGGTCAACCACATGCCTCAAGGGGTAGAAAGGAGGTATCTTTTGTAAGCAGAGAAACAGTCAGGAAGGCTGACATTCGGAACACCATACTTGGTGATTCTCTTATTCCCTTGTTCTAAGCATTGCGTTTCTTCTGTGGTCCATTTAGAATGGGACTGCATTTGGTGGGGGAAAATCACTGGATTGAGTGTCCAGCACAAAAATGCAGTGAGTTAATTATATTCCTTTTTGTTCTTGCTTTGGAGACAGTGATTATTGTGACTATATTGGTATGAGATAGGCTACAGGGAGAATTGGTAGAGAGGAAAGGGGACACTGAAATAAAGTGATGGACATACAGAAAGGAAGAAGTAGGAATTTGGGGGCAGAAGCTATCAGCTCATGTATAGTTTTGACTAGATCAGGTCCTGATAATTAAGTAAATCAGTACTGTATATACGGAAACTCAGATCTTCTCAGGTTTAGAAAGAATGTAAAATATCACATTGTTGAACCCTCATCTATTATAAGAGAATTACTTGTAACACTCCAAACAAATGACCATAGTACCTTTTCCTTGAATACGTCAAGTCATATACATCCCTTGACTTCCCCAGGAACCTTGTTCCCATTGAGGCCAAGATTGAAATTTCATTAAATAGTTTCTTATATGGAGCCCAGATATGTGTTCTTCAAACTTTGTTTTGACTTACAGACCTACATTTTCTTTGATTATTCATATTTTTATTTTCTTTTTCTTCCTTCCTCTCTTTTCTTCTTTCTCTTTCTCCATTGTTCTTTCAAAAGGCATCAAGCATGGGACACAGAAGGGTTTAATTTTTCTTACATTCAATTCAAGTATCAAAGACATATCATCACAGCCCCTCTAAGATTTCTCAGGGGTTAAACTCCTTGTTTTCTTTGTTATTCAATCACAATCAAATTACTTTTAATTTCATATTATAAACACAGTCTACTAACTGTGCCCACATTTCACACCAGGGTGGCAGATTGTCTAAAAGCATTCAGCAGGGGAATATTCATTTCAACCCAAACAAGATGTAATGTATGCTTTTGTGAGTTTCCTTTGCCTCCAAGTATTTGATTTTGCTCCACAGGTGATAGAAAACTCCTTGTTTTGACAGTTTCTTATAGAAAAATAACTACAGCTCAGTTGCAAGCTATTGGGATCCCAATTATAGATTATTCCTTAAATAACACTGCCTATTAGCCTTATTCAGATGATCTGATTCTCAAGGATATTACTATAAGAAAACAAGTAACTGTGTTGTGATTGTATAGATTTTCTATTACCAGAATGATAACTTCAAAGGTATCCAACAAATTAATGATCTTATGAGTTGGATGTTCTCTGCTGTATTTCTTGTCACATAAAATACCATTCTCCCAACTTTCTGGCCCTAAAAGTGTATGCACACTAAGACTTTCTCCATAGATATCTACACACAAATCAAATGCTTGAGGTAACTTTTGCAGTGTCAAATGCTTCACTCTGAGGCCTGGGTCAGCTCATCTAGCATGTTCAGATAGCCTCAGTTCGGTTGGTCAGTTGTGTCCAACTCTTTGCAACCCCACAGACTGTAGCACGCCAGGCTTCCCTGTCTGTCACCAACTCCAGAGCTTGCTCAAACTTATGTCCATCGAGTCGGTGATGCCATCCAACCATCTCATCCTCTGTCATCCCCTTCAGATAGCATATCTAAATGAAAATGTGTTTTTGTTTTGAAATTAAATGCTAGTCATGTGTCAAACCAATCATATGCCAATGCCAAATATAAAATTGTTTCAATTCTTAGCTTCCTAGCTACTGGTCTTCTCACTTGACTTTCGTTGTATATAGACTCAAGTTTCATGATTCATTTTCTTAGACTGTGCACATTTTCACAACTTATTTTTCTCTCCTATAACATCAGAAATCCTTCCTCTCACTGAGAGTCAGTTTACTAAACAGTATCTCTTCCCACCTTCAATGCTCACTTCATCTTATGACTTTTTTAGACTGAACTTGATCCTGTCCAGAAAGTAGTGAATTAAAGACTGTGGTTAGAGGCAAGGAGAGGCAAAAACAGAAAAATTTTAAAAATCTTTTAAAATAAAATAATCATAATTAATCCAAACATCACATAAATATTTAATGACATTATATACACTATCTCATTTTCCTTTGCTAGGGATTGTCTAGGGAGGTTATGTGAATCAGTCACAGCCAATGAGACGCAAAGTGAAATCAGCTGGGAGCTGTCTGAGAGAGCTTATGCTCCTGGTAAAAAGCTGGACTGGTAAGGGAGACCCTCATTTTTTTTTTTTTTTTGCCTCTTTTCCTTCTTTTAATCATGGTGCAAGTATAAGAATGTGATGCTTGAAGCTGCCGTGGCCACGCATTAGCTATAATGGAGTTATTGCTAATGATATACAGTTGATGGCAGAGAGAAAAGTAGAAAGAACCTACTTCCTGGTGACATTTTGAAGATGCTATATCTGCTGCTGCTGCTGCTGCTAAGTCGCTTCAGTCGTGTCCGACTCTGTGGGACCCCATAGATGGCAGCCGACCAGGCTCTGCTGTCCCTGGGATTCTCCAGGCAAGAACACTGGAGTGGGTTGCCATTTCCTTGTCCAATGTGTGAAAGTGAAAAGTGAAAGTGAAGTCGCTCAGTTGTGTCCGACTAGTAGCAACCCCATGGACTGCAGTCCACCAGGGTCCTCTGTCCATGCGATTTTCTAGGCAAGAGTACTGGAGTGGCTTGCCATTGCCTTCTCCGGCTATATCTGCTAGCTCTTGCTAAATCTAAATAACAAATACCCGCAAAATTTGCTTAAAACAATAACCATTTATTTAGCACAAGATTCTATAGGTGGAGATTTGGGCTGGGCTGAGTTGGTTGGTTCTTCTGGACCCAGCTGGTCTGATTCATGCATCCATGGTCAGCTGCCAGGTCAGTGGAGAGTTGGTTTACAGGCAGAGGTGGGGAGAATACACAGCTGGAATGGCCCATTTCTATTGTAACATATGGTCTCACATCCTCCTGTAAATTAGTCCAGGCTTATTATACTTATTTGGAATTTAAGAGTAACAGTGAAAGTGTATAAAGTCTCTTGAAGTGTAGTCTCAAAACTTGTCCAACAATTCTGCCTCATTCTATTAGTTCAAGAAAAAAGAAGACAGTTCAGACTCAAGAGGTGGTAAAGGCTCAGACTCTTGGTGGGAGGAGCTACAAAAAATTATGCCCATTTTCTCCTTCTGCCACAAATGCCAAATCAACCTTGGGACCACCCACCTCTGGAGCAATGCTTATCTTTAGGGTTTAAATTACCACGAGGCTGTTTTTCTGTTATGTCTGCAACATATTCTAACTGTTTCAACCTGCCCTCCATCATTCCAGCAGCTGACCCTCAGGTTGAGAAAGTAACCTTCATCCTAGACAAAATTACAAGTTAAGCTCTTTAATTTTCAGAACAAAAACACCCTGCATCCTACTTGGAGGGCTGATATACTGAGAAAATTATGCTCCTTTCAATCAATATCACAGAAAAATATACATTTCTGGGGTTTTTGAGTGATTTTCACTCTTAATTGTCTTCCACACAGTTCTTGTCAAAGATGAGCTGAGACAATCACCATCCCACAGGGATTACCTGTTAAATCTTCTTCCTCTAGATTCTCTAAGCCTCAATTTATTCTGCCTTGCTTTCTAGGTAGCTGTTTACATGTTGGTCTCTCCCATTAGATAGGAAGGAGCAGGATGGCCAAAACTGTGTTATATTCATTCTCCCTCCATCACTCCCTCTCCCTGGAACACTTCTCTCCCATCTCTAGAGCTTATCATTCTGTCTGGCATGCAACAGGAACTCAGAATTTTATTGAACTGAATAATACTTTAGATGCTGATAATAATATGTTAAAGACTACCAACTAGAGAGTCATTTACCTTAAAATGTATCTACTCATAAAATTCAAGAGAAAGGGGCTGTAAGTAATATATATCTCACCCTGAGTTTGTAGTAACTGTTTCTAGTTTCTGTAAACTTGATGCTTTAACATCTGTCCTATAGGCATATGCTGTGTGTGCTAAGTTGCTTTGCTCATGTCCGACTCTATGTGACCATAGGCTGCCAGGCTCCTCTGTCCATGGGATTCTCCAGGCAAGAATACTGGAATGGTTTGCCATTTCCTTCTCAAGACATATGCCGGGCATGCCTTATTCTGGGCAACCTGATAACAGCTTTGGTCACCTTGTCCTGACCTTCCTAGTCAACCCCCACCACCCACCTTTGGAGAAGTTCTCCTTTTGGGAACATGGTTTTCAAATATAGATCAGCCAATCCAGAGCCCACATTCCCAACCAACTTTGTTTTTGGGCTCTCTGTCTCTGAGCCACTGTCTATCAGCTCTATTCACCCCAGAGGCAGGTACCACATAACCAAGAACAGTCCCAATGCTACAGAAATATTCAATCTATTCAAACTACTGAAAATATTCAAACTAGCCAATCCTAAACCTGCCGACTCTGCCCTGTTTTCTCCTTCCCACAATAAAAGAGCTTCCTTGTGATTCCCACCTCTCTGCCTTATAACCTACCCCAAACTTATATGAAGGGGCTTCCCAGGTGGCACTAGTGGTAAAGAACCTCCCTGCCAATGTAGGATACATAAGAGACTCAGGTATGATCCCTGGGTTTGGAAGATGCCCTAGAAAAGGGTATGACAAACAACTCCAGCATTCTTGCCTAGAGAATCCCATGGACACAGAAGCCTGGCAGTCCAGGAGACCATTGGGTCACAAACAGTTGGACATGACTGAAGCGGCTTAGCACGCACACACACACGCGCGCGCACACACACACACACACACACCCCTTTATCCTATGGCTTCCCATAGTGTGCTGTGGAATTGCTCTTTTGGGATTGTGGGTATAAAAAAAATATATTTTCTCTGACAATCATCTTCTGCTCTGCTGGCTTACATTACTCATAATCACACCTACTGAAACACAGTTACATACCTGACTAGCCAAAGTCTGAAGTGGAAACATAAAGGTTTTCTTTTTCCTTAAGAGGACTGGAAATAGAAAAAAATTTAAAGAAAAATAGAATTTTCGGGCTGTTAGAATAGAATAAAAAACCAATATTTGTCAGCAAAATGAGAACTGGATAAGAGCTTAGACACTTGAACTGAGAAAGTGGAAACACAAAAAGGAATTAAAAGGAAGAGGGCAAAATATAAAGCAATTCTGACCATTTTGCCATTTGCGTCTTAAAATACTTGCTGACTATATGAATTGCGGTTGGGAGGAGCTGGTTTCTTTATTTCTCTTTCCTGACTTAAAAAAAATCCTGCTGTAATTCTCATGACAGCCAAATCTGAGAACCACTATATGAGAATCTTCTTATTTAAAGGGGTATCCTTGGGCCAGCAAGCTTGGGCAACATTTTGGAGATAATGGTGTCCTATTGCCAGCGCACAGAGTCGGACACGACTGAAGTGACTTAGCAGCAGCAGCAGCAGCATTGCCAGCTTGCATGTGTGGTGCGTGTGTGCTAAGTCACTTGAGTCGTGGCTGACTCTTTGCAACACTATGGACCTTAGCCTGCCAGGCTCCTCTGTCCATGGGATTCTCCAGGCAAGAATATTGGGGTGGGTTACTATGCCCTCCTCCAGGGGATCTTCCTAAGGATCGAACTTTCATCTTTTATGTCTCCTGCATTGCAGACAGGCTCTTTACCACTAGTGCCTTCTGGGAAGACCATTGCCAGCTTGTGCAGGCTTAAAAAAGCTGATTGTGTACATCTCTTTCCAACTTCATTTTCAAGAAGCATGAAATAGGCCATGGTGGGAGTATTTACACTATCCGTTCCATTCCGTTCCGTCGCTCAGTCGTGTCCGACTCTTTGCGACCCCGTAGACTGTAGCCTACCAGGCTTCTCCGTCCATGGGATTCTCCAGGCAAGAATACTGGAGTGGGTTACCGTTTCCTTCTCCAGGGGATCTTCCCGACCCAGGGATCAAACCCGGGTCTCCCGCATTGGAGGCAGACGCTTTAACCTCTGAGCCACCAGGGAAGCCCACTATGGGAATTGGCAAATGGTTTTTTGATCCTTGGCCCCCAGAACCATTGTTAAATATTTATCAGCAGACCACTTCTTCAGGGCTCATAAGAAACGCAGTATCTCTGGCTCTATCTCACATCCACAGAGTTAAATGAACATTTTAACAAAATTCCCAGGTAGTCCACATGCATGTTAAAGTTAGAGAAGCATTGATGATGTCCAGATTCTTGACACAACATTCTAGGCCCTTCAAAATGCAGTATCACGTTCTCCCACTACTGATCTTGGGTGATCTCGGCCTGTAGTCACTTGAAGCAGGGTTGCAGTTCCTGGACAGAGATTGAAGTCAGCTGCAGTAGTGAGATTGTTGAATCCTGGCCGCCAGACCACTGGGAATCAGTGGTCAGTGACAAGGTCTGGCCTGTCAGCTTTGTAGAAGTAAATCTTCACAAAGGGACGGAAAGTAGCAAAACAAGGTAAGAATTAACTAGAAGGAAAAAGAATATATGTGGATGGACACATGGGCAGACTCAGAGAAAGAGTCGCGTCCTCGTGGTAGTTTGAATCACTTACATGGGGCATTTCTTCCAGGTTTCCTTTGACCAGTCATCTTGCTTTGCATGTCTGAGTCTGTACTTTGTTTATCTGAGGGTCCTCTCATCTACGTCTTAGCCAAAATGGAGTCTAGCAAAGAAGCCTATGAATAGGTTGACACCACTCCTTTTGACCTTCAAGAAGGCTTTCTGCACATGCAGAGTCAGGGAGGTCTCCTTGAACTTGAGAATGAAATATACGTGATCTCTGTCTTTTATCTGGGCAGGACTCAACTCCTGTCTCACTCCTGCTGTTTTGAATGATATGTTCACAGGGGACAAACTCCAGCTGCTCAGCCTGGGGTCCACCTATCTCCTGCCCCACTACACTTTTCCAGACACATTGAGACTGACTCACAAAAGCCCTCAAAGATTCCTGGATTCTCACAAGTTCCCATGCTCTTCCCTTAGCCTGGGTAACCCATTTCCTTCTTTGCTTTCACTGCTAAAATCAAATATCTTCTCTATCAACTGTGCAGGCAAAAATAATGATTCTGTTTTTTTTTCCCCTAACTTGTCATGTAGAGCTCTCTCAGAGTAATTCTTTTATTTCGTGGTCATATTCTATTTACAAATCCAACTCCCTGACTCTCCAAGATCCCCAAAGACAGGCTTTGTGAATTTATCTCTGAATCCCTCCAACCAAAACACAGTAGGTGCTCAGCAAATATTTGCCAAATCTATAAGTCACTTCATCAAAGAGATCTAATCTAAATTTTAAAAAAATCTAGTCAGTTTTTGTAACATAGGCATCTAGGACAAATGTGAAAACCCCAGGAACAGGCATAAATGATGAAAATAAAAAGGGCTTTTCTGCTACAATTTGTGCCTAAGTACTTAGGAATAACTGAAAATTAAAGGCTATTGCTGCTTGTTTTGTTGAATAATACATCTGCAAACTGGAAAACTGCATGTCTATTTTATTTACCAGCACAAATGCCCATTTGCTCACACACATAGCTGTTTGCAAGCAAATTTTGTTCCCATGCAAAACAAATGTAAATTTGGCATTAAACAAGTGCCAATTATTTCCTGACTGTGGAAAGGAAAGGAAGGGTGATTTAACAGATAGAAGCTCTGGACTGGGAAGCAGAGAAGGCGGCCTAGTTCAGCTGCACGGGGCTTTTTCATCACAAGGAGTGAATGTTTAATCTGCTTAATTGGGTGGGCATTCACTGCCGATGAGCAGGGACCCAGTGTTCCATGTCATTTTCTTTCTCTATGAGATGGCTGCTATGACCTTCAGCAGTCTCCTCTGCTTGCTGCCGGAAAATAGGAAGCTAATTTGGGCTTGTTCTCATGTTTCTTTCATGCAGTGGAGAGAATTCGTTTGATAAGCCCTATGTCAGTTTTTATTGTGAGGCCTGATTACTGTGATTAATTTCAATACAACTAGTTACCATTTATTAAGGACCCACTAGGTGCCAGGCACTAAACAGAGAAGCTTCAAGTGCCCTGTCTCAATGGAAGTTTTAACCCTCGCTGCAATCCAGTAAATGAGACTGTATTGGTCCTATTTTGAGGATCCAGAAACAGGTTCACTGTCAAGTCACACACTGGTGAGTGGCAGAGACAGACTGTACACCGTCTGTTGGTTCTAATCAACCCCTGCATCCTATTCTTTCCACTGGGTCGTGCATGCGTGCTCACTCATTTCAGTCATGTCCGACTCTTTGCGACCCCATGACAGGTTCCTCTATCCATAGTTTTCTCCAGGTAAGAGTACTGGAGTGGATTGCCAAGCCCTTCTCCAGTGCATCTTCTCAACCCAGCTATTGAACCTGTGTCTCCTGCATTGCAGGTGGATTCTTTACTGCTGAGCCATCAGGGAAGCCCTTCCACTGGGTCACGGTCCCTCAATTTAATGAAAAATACCCAATTGATCCTGGGTGTTCATTGGAAGGACTGATGCTAAAGCTGAAACTCCAATACTTTGGCCACCTCATGCGATGAGTTGACTCACTGGAAAAGAGTCTGATGCTAGGAGGGATTGGGGATGGGAGGAGACGGGGACGACAGAGAATGACATGGTTGGATGGCATCACCGACTCGATGGACATGAGTTTGAGTGAACTCTGGGAGTTGGTGATGGGCAGGGAGGCCTGGCGTGCTGTGATTCATGGGGTCGCAAAGAGTCGGACACGACTGAGCGACTGAACTGAACTGAACTGACCCAATTGATCCTTTTCACAGCTTGACTGTGTCAACTGTTCTGGAGAACTCATTCATTTTTTTTGGCTGTCTTAGTGGAAAGAAAGTGAAAGTCACTTAGTTGTGTCTGACTCTTTGCAACCCCCTTTGACTATACAGTCCACGGAATTCTCCAGGCCAGAATACTGGAGTGGTTAGCTATTCCCTTCTCCAGGGGATCTTCCTGACTCAGGAATCACACCAGGGTCTCCTGCATTGCAGGTGGATTCTTTACCAGCTGAGCTACCATGGAAGCCCAAGCAAAGTTTACTTCTCTGGCACCTCTACCTGCCTTTATCCTCCTCCCCTCTTCTCCACAGCCACCCCTTCCCCAGGAGTTTAGGGTCTTGCTCCACTTCCCAATGCAAGCCTGCAGCCTCTGTTCTGGGCATGTTCTTCCTCCTCCTTGAGTCCCCAGCTTGCACCCCTTGGTTATGCAAACCTCACTTCCTTCCTCCCTGCTCTGCCACAAACACATATTCTAAAAACTTACCTGTTCCCAGTCTCATACTCCAAACATTCCAAGCAACAATAGTAATGCGATGAACTATTTCTTGCTCAGGTTCTCACGAGTTTCAAATGACTTACATTTTGTTCTACGAATAGTTAGACATTCAACAAATGTGTAATGAGTGCTATTAGGTGTCAAGAACTGTTGCAGGCTGTGGATATTCAACAGTCGACAGCACAGATGGCCCCTGCCCTCATGGAGCCTGAGTACCTATTATACAGTGGGCACTGTCCTGGGACCTGAAGGTATAAATATAATGAAAGCTTAGCATTTGTGCTTGGCAGTTCACAGGTAACTGGAAACTCAGTTTAGCTTCCACAGTAGGACATTATAATTGTGTTTATTGAGCATTTATTATGTATCAGACACTTTTCTAAGCTCTTTGTAGATGGTATATTAACTGAATTTCATAACCTACCCCATAGCATTTGTTGTTAGCATTATCTTAATTTTGTAAAAGAGGAAACTAGTGACAGAGAGAAGTAAAGTAACTTATCCACAGCTACACAGATGATGAATGGTGGAGATAAAATAAAAGAGATGAAATCTGAATTCAAAGTTGAGGCTCCTCATTCCACCAAGAATCTCTCTCAAAGAAAATATTTTACTGTGGAAAAGCTTTCATGAGTAAAGATGTCTACGAAGGTGTATTTATAAAGGCAGAAAGTTGGAGATCACCAACATGTCTAACCATAGGAGAATGTTAAAGGAATGGTAAGACATTAAGATCTTGAGGAATTTCAATAATCATTTGGAAACTCAATAATAGCTACACCATTCTCCCCAGTGCCAGCATCTGCAGGTACCTGGCAAATATCTCCCCAAGGCAGAGTAGTGTCAGATGCCCAGATTTTTTCTGCTCCTACCTTTGTTCTTTCTTTTGTCTCAGCTATTTTTCTGTTCTTGCTTTTTTCTCATAGATAAGCATTCATATATATATATATATATATCTGAGGTTATTGATATTTCTCCCAACAATCTTGATTCCAGCTTGTGCTTCTTTTAGCTCAGTGTTCCTCATGATGTACTCTGCATATAAGTTAAATAAGCAGGGTGACAATATACAACCTTGACGTACTCTGAGAGTGAAAAGTTGGCTTGAAGCTCAACATTCAGAAAACTAAGATCATGGCATCTGGTCCCATCACTTCATGGCAAATAGATGGGGAAACAGTGGAAACAGTGTCAGACTTTATTTTCTTGGGCTCCAAAATCACTGCAGATGCTGATTGCAGTCATGAAATTAAAAGACGCTTACTCCTTGGAAGGAAAGTTATGACCAACCTAGATAGCGTATTAAAAAGCAGAGACATTACTTTGCCAACCAAGGTCCGTCTAGTCAAGGCTATGGTTTTTCCAGTGGTCATGTATGGATGTGAGAGTTGGACTGTGAAGAAAGCTGATGGCCGAAGAATTGATGCTTTTGAACTGTGGTGTTGGAGAAGACTCTTGAGAGTCCCTTGGACTGCAAGGAGATCTAACCAGTCCATTCTAAAGGAGATCAATCCTGGGTGTTCATTGGAAGGACTGATGCTAAAGCTGAAACTCCAATACTTTGGCCACCTCATGCGAAGAGTTGACTCACTGGAAAAGACTCTGATGCTTGGAAGGATTGGGGGCAGGAGGAGAAGGGGGCGGAAGAGAATGAAAAGGTTGGATAGCATCACTGTCTTGATGGACATGAGTTTGAGTGAACTCCGGGAGTTGGTGATGGACAGGGAGGCCTGGCGTGCTGTGATTCATGGGGTCGCAAAGAGTCGGACACGACTGAGCGACTGAACTGAACTGAACTGATATATATATATATATATATGCTTAGTCACTCAGTTGTGTCCAACTCTTTGTGACCCCAAAAACAGTAGCTCACCAGGCTCGTCTGTCCATGGGATTCTCCAGGCAAGAATACTGGAGTGGGTTGTCATTTCCTTCTCCATATATATGTATATATATATATAAACTGTATGTAATCTGAGATGTTCAAACCACAAACCTGAACATAATTGGTGGCACTGTAAATCTTGGAAGCATGGAGAACCAGCTAAGGTGCCAGAACAAGATAATTTCTGGGACTTTTCCTCCATTTAATGGATTCAATATGTAGGTTTCCATAGTAATGGGAGAATGGAGCAGAAGAGAGATGGTTGAAGACTCTGGTATTTGGGTTTACACACTGTTTGTCAAAGTTTTCTTTGGGTCAGGTTTCAAAAAGTCCTTACCTTGTAACCAGTAACCTGAGATTATTCTAGTCAATCTCTTTTGTGTTATCCCATGGATGATGAAGAAAAAAAAGAAAAAAGAAAAAAAAAGAGATTTATGGCAGTGATACTATAAAATGGGACATGATAGAACTTTGAGCTTTATTATGGTGACAATATAATAAAATTAAACATTTACTATGTAAATTAAAGTATTAAAAGTAGAATAAAAATTGTATAGGATAACCTGAAGGCCAGATTTGTGCTTAACCTCTGGCAAGTTTATCAGTTTCTATTTTAAAATATTTTGTCCATCATTCAAATTGATAACTTGATCCAGGTGTTCTAGCTGGTCTTTTCTTTGCCTGTTTTTGTAAACTTGTTATAAATTTTTGTATCTGAAAATGACTTCGACTCTATTTTAGAGAAAAGTAGGATATAAATTCATTAACAAAAACATTATTTTTCTACCTCATACTTCCTTTCTCACATTCTTTGACCTACTCTGGGCTTTAGTCATTTTCCTCTTCTCAGTAGAATTCTGCTTTCTCAGATCTAAAGAATTATTATTTATTTTTTGACAGATAGTAAACAATCAGGAGTTGAGAGGAAGAAAATGCTTAAATTACTTGCCTTGGTGTCAAATTTCAGATGGAGTCAAACTGAGGGGAAAGAGTCCTGTGGCTGAAATGAGCAAAAGCTAGACAGCTGAACCTGGTGTCTGAATTCTAAGAGCAAGGAGTAATTAGCAGGAATTGGCTGGGGCCCAGCGTCAGAGGTCAAGATGGGAATTGCAAAATTGAGTCAGGTAGCCACATTAGACAAAGAGTGAAAAATAAAGAAAGGGAATTCTTAGGGCAAGATCCTGAGAGTCAAAGTGAAGGTACTAGAAAAGGTGAAGGCAAAACTTTCTGGGGTTCGTTATGGCTGCAACTGGTTTTGGCTTCAAGTTCCCCTTCACTGTACAGGTTGCCTTTTCCCCATTTCTAGGGACTTCATGAGCAGGGCTTTATACCACTGTGACTGCGACTTTTTTGTCTTCCTAGGACATTCATGGGAGAAGGCAATGGCAAGCCACTCCAGTACTCTTGCCTAGAAAACCCCATGGATGGAGGAGCCTGGTAGGCTGCAGTCCGTGGGGTCGCTAAGGGTCGGACACGACTGAGCAACTTCACTTTTCACTTTTCACTTTCACACATTGGAGAAGGAAATGGCAACCCACGCCAGTGTTCTTGCCTGGAGAAACCCAGGGACAGCGGAGCCTGGTCGGCTGCCGTCTATGGGGTCACACAGAGTCGGACACGACTGAAGTGACTGAGCAGCAGCAGCAGGACATTCATAGATTCCTCATTGGGAAGCATTGTCACTTTTGGCCAGTTGTTGATTGTACATTATGGTCATGTACTCTTTGTGTAGTTAGTCCTGTGCCTCAAGGCTTTCAGGGAAAGAGGCTGGAGTATGTAATAATGGATTGATTCTTCTAAACAGGATCCAAGTTAGTACTTTGTCTCTCCCTTGCCCCTGTGGATGGCACATGAAAGCACACATTGAAAAGGAGCATTTTTCATCCACAAACTGGCCCCAAGCAATTTCTGTGAAATGGTTGTCACTTTACAACAAATGGGCCCAGCATCACTCACAATATTAATAAAATAATTATGCAAAGCAGTTGCTTTTCAAGTCGACTGATAATTTTCTTTTTTTGTTTAGACATCAAAAAGAACTAGTTCCTACTACTGACTCTAAAACATACCATCCACCAGGTTTTCCTTGGAAATTCTAGCAGTTTAGGCATTTTATCCCCTGATGAAAACAGTCAGCATCTATGTTTGTTTATTCATTCATTTGTTCATGCATTTATTCAAACACCCAAGAGACACCGTTTAGCGAAAACTGTGATGTGATGGGCACCATATCAGTTGCTTTATAATTTATTAAGCACTAAGGAATTATGTGTCAGTTGCCATCCTAGTTTCCATAGATCAAAAGACCACCCTGAAAAGTTCTTAGGAGAAGACTAAGCAAGTCAAATATAGTTAAAATGAGGACCTAAAAGCAGACACTGATGGTAATTCCTGGGGTCTGAAATGACACCAGGTTTCATAAAGGCGTTTAGGTGTTGATCAAACTTCTGATAACCAAACAAAAACCAAAAACAAAGTCCTCACACTTTGTCAGGGGAGGACCTAAAGATTAAAGAAACTTGTCCTTGAGCAACTAAGCTTAATGGAAGTAATGGAAGTAATTTGCTGGAGTGGAAGTGCAGTCAGATAAAAGGTAGAGGAGGCGGTGCAATAGAAATATAGAATCTACCCACAGATACAGTCAGAGAAGCGGATTTTCCGAGAAGGGACTCTAGTCACTAGGAAGAGAGTCACCGCCTGTCACTCTCATGCAATAGGAACCGTTGATTACACATATTCTTGTCTTAAGTAGCTAATGTACTAACTGATTTACTATTAGACTATGGCATCTGGGGACCATTCTAATATCATATCATCTGTCACCTCAGTATAACTTCTTAGGAGAAATCCATCACTCAAAGTGGTTTTCAATAGGTGAAAACAACTAAACACACTGTCCTTTGGCAGAAAAGTAGACCAACCTTTTCTTTAATAACATGTTCTTGGCATGCCGCCCGTACCTAATAACATTAAAAGTACACCAGAATAGGTTGGAGCCCTTAAGCCATGTGCATTTTACAAATTTTGATTGTCTGCCATACACATCTGTGTGTTTTGTCATTTGTCTGTTTGTTCTCTGATACATCCCCAAGAAATCTGAGTGGCCTCTGGTACTATACAGTCACTCCAAAATGTTTTTGGTTATATTGAATTAACTTGAGGAGTGTGACACAGAGCATGGATACCCCATCTCTGGAGCCAGAAGAGCTGGTTTTGAATCCTAGCTCTACTGCTAACTACTGATTTCTCCTCTTTAAAATGAAGTTGTAAGGATTGTTGTGAAGATGAGAGGATTAAAATACATTGAAAGCACGTAAGCCAGGAGCTGGCACCTGATAATGCTATAGCTGGCATATATTTATTATGATTGATACTGATCATGTCTCTTAGGCAGTGACAAGTCCTAAACCTGTGATTATGGGTCTCAACTTTCACATCCACCCATAGATCTCAGGGGAGCTTGTCTTCAGAGCAACATTTTTTTTTCTTTTTCCAAATATACTTTCTTCTACACTTCCAAGTTGCTGCAATTGCTTTTTGTCTCCATCACTTCTCCAACCCTATTCCTGTTGAAGTTGTTATTGTTCAGTCATTAAGTCACGTCCGATTCTGTGATTTCATGGACTACAGCATGCCAGTCTCCTCTGTCCTCCACCGTCTCCCAGAGTTTGCTTTTATTTTTTCTTTGGCATTGAAGCCAACCTTCCTGGTTCTCCTCCTAAATTTTAGACACACTTTCTTCTTGCTCACCTTTGCCAACTCTTCTTCCTGCACTGCACTGATCAAAATAACTTAGTGTGGCAACAATTATTATTATTCCTATGTTTGCATATGAATAAACTGAGACTAAAGTGGTATCTTGCCTAGAGTCACACAGTTAGGACTTGACTTGAATCCAGGTCAGTGTGACTCCTGTGTCTGTACTGATATATACTCTGGTGTTTCTTCAATTAGATTGAATCAGATCACAAGGAATCTTGGAAACTAATCTAACCAAAATGTAATATTAATAATTAACACTAACATGGTCCTTATGCTGTGCCAGACACAATTCTAAAGCTTCACATATTTTAAGTCCATAATCCTCAGAGAGTCTTATGAGGTAAGTACTATTATGCCATTTTACAAGTGAGAAAAGTAGGGCAGTTTCTTAAGAATGCTAAGCAATTGGCCTTTTATTCTGTCAGCACTCAGAAGCTCAAATATCCTTAAGAAGAGAGGTGACATGACCTTGTTCAACTTCTATAGAAAATCACTTCCAGGAATATAGAGGTTAGACTGAATGCATTATTTTTGTACATAGAAATCTATTAGTAGGCTGTTAAGTATTCTTGTCCGGGGAATCCCATGGTCAGAGGAGCCTGGCAGGCTTCAGTCCATAGGGTTGCAAAGAGTTGGACATGACTGAAGTGACTTAGCACAGTACAGCACAGCACAAAGAGAGTCTAGATTAAATGATGAAGGCTTGAGTAAAGGTTATGTCAAAGAATTATGGATGGAAGGAATGGGTGAAGACATTTATCAGATATTAAGATCAAGGTTTAATGGCTGGTGGGGTATAGGTGGTAGGAAGCAAAGAAAGGGTGTTGTTGAGGTTCTTTGCATGGAAAAATTTATAAACAGTGTGTTTAGCTACACACTAAAATTGGGGTATTTAGCCTTTCAGGCTGGCCTTGTGCCCTAGTAGTCTTAATTAACTAGGTTCATCTGGAGAAGCAGTTCCCTTGCCAGTATGCCGCCATGGCCTCTGCTGTTTCTTCCAGCTGAAGCTCGCTATGCCACCACCTTTTCCCAGCAGCCCCATTCTGGCCTGGGGAAGAGTGTTTAGGCACTAGCTCTGTGGCTATTCCAAGACTGCTGTTCAGTGACATGGCAACAGTTTTCCCCTTCTGCCAGGCACCAGCTGCTGCCTTACTAGGAAAATAAGAACTTAAAATGATTCTTGGCTGTGTCTTCAGTTCCTTCACAGCATTGAACTCATAGACTTTTCTATTCAATCCCACCCTCCCCACCCCACCTGCACTTTCTTGACTGATACTATGAAATGGCTAGTTAGTGTCTGGGAAACATGACTTTTCCAATTGTTTCTTCTTCTTGCCATTTGTGATGTGCATCTTATTTTGGAAGTTAACACCTGTATTGGGTGCTCATTGGAACCATGCCAGACTTGTAAGATGCTATGAATACAAAGATGAATAAGGCATATACTGATCTTGATGCAGAGTCAATAGGGTACAATAATGTATGTCCAGAATCAAGAAATAGTGCTGCTAGTTTAGTGACCAGCAAGCAGTTCCATATGTCTCTAATGTAGAGTAAAGGTGACTGGGGATGGGGCAAGTTTAGGAGAATATTAAGGGGTAAGGCTAGGGGGAGAAAAAAATGAGATAAACCATTAATAGGCTTGAATATCATAATTTAGAGTTTGGAATTTATCCACAAGATAATAGGAGGACCTTAACGGGTTTAAATAGGGGTGTGATGTGGTCAGATTTCCTTTTTTGAATTTTTTTTTTGTTGTTATTTAGTCGCTAAGCCATATCTGACTCTTGTGACCCCATGGACTACAGCACACTAGGCTTCCTTGTCCTTCACTATCTCCTGGAGTTTGCTCAAATTCATTTCCATTGAGTCGGTGATGCTATCTAACCATCTCATCCTCTGTCATCCCCTCTCCTTTTGCCTTTAATATTTCCTAGCATCAGGGTCTTTTCCAATGAGTTGGCTCTTCTTAGAATTTATCAATATTTGACTGCAATGTGGAAAGTCAAGACGAGGGCATGAGATTCTGTTAGTGCAGGGTCCCCAACCCCTGGAACTGGGCCTCATAGCTGGAGGTGACATGTTGTCTTCCACAAAACTGACCCCTGTTGCCCCAAATAGATTGGGGACCACTGTGTTAGAAGGCTATGGCAGCCATCCAAGTAAGAGCTATGGAGAATTACACAAAGGAAGTAGCATTGTGAAAAACATGGAATGAAGAGATTTATAAGAAGGTAGGTTTTATGAAAGTTGATGATTGACTGGGGAAAAGGAGAACAGTGTCTCTGGGTTATTTCTTGAATAGTAGAGCTTGACCAGGGCTTTGAAAATAAGTTCTAAAAAATCAATCATATTGCCAATTTATCCTCAGAGACATGAATTTTAACTTCCGCTCCTTGTTTTGAGTCTTGTAGGTTTATTTTTTAATAATGTCCTCTAATAATAAGTACACTTTTGTACACTGAAGGAGATTCTGCCATTGGCAAAAATTAAGCATCCTGATGGTTTTCTATGGATTATCAGTGGCAACAGGAGCCTTCTTCATTTACCACTCAGGAAACTCTTAAATATACAGTGCTTTCAAAAGCACAGCTATTCCCCTTGAGAGTGAATCTTGGTTTCAACACATCTCTAAGGTAAAAGAAATAATTCTAAAAGCCTATTTAATCTTCTCTCTGTCAAGACACCTGCCAGCTAACTGGTTCATCAGTTAGGATCCTTCATTTTTTACTCAGTGGAAATGCCATCATTCTTCAAATACTGCCTAAATTGCTACCACATCTGTGAAGCCATACCTAGGAACAAGAGCAGACTTAGGTTTCTTCTCCTCTCTCTTAGTATCAGTACCATCCTTTTTGTCTATTTGTTTCATTAATTCAAGGATTTATTGAGCCCCTACCATGTCCCTGGCACTGTTTTAGTCCTTGGGAATATAGAATGGATAAATTCAAGTGCCTGCATTCCCAGAACTTACATTTGGTGGGAGAAGAAAGACACTGAGCAAGTAAACAAAAAATTTAAACAATTTCAGAGACTGGAATGGTATGAAGAAAATAAAGAGAAAGTATTATTGGTGCTGGGGAGGACTAGATCATTTATATTGGTCAATACAGAAGGTCTTACTGAGTCTTGAGTGATCAGAAATAGAAGCTAGCCATGCCTTGCCTTAGAGATACTGCTTTTGGACAGAAGTCCTGAATAAGGAACAAGTTTGGCTTGTCCAGTATAGATGGATGCTCCAGTGTGTCTGGAGCATAATTTACATCCAGTTGACTTATTTTATTCTTGACTTTTCCATATTTGCACTCTGTGGGTTTCTGGGCTAATTGGATTATTTGCATACATATTGTTTCTCCTTAAAATCCTACACTCCTGGAGGGCAAGGGTATATCATATACTTCATTTATTTTCCCCACAACCTCTCTCACAATGCTGAGAATATTGCTAGGTGCTCAATAAATTCTTGCTAAATTCAATTGAATTTGTAGCAATAGGATTGTTTTTCATAATATAAAGAGTGAACAAAGGGAAAACCTACTAAAACACCCAGTGACACCATAGCAAAGATTCAAAAACTGATTATAAGTTGCTTCTCCAAAGAGGAGACACACTTTGATTTTAGTGATGGTCATCCTCTGATTTGTTAAAGAATCATGTGAGTTTTGGAAGTCATCTTTCATGACAGCTGTCTACGTTTTTGAGAGAGAGGAAATTGCCAACACATGGCTTTGGTAATTACAAATGATTTCACTTACTGCTAAAGATAAAAACAAGAGAGGAAAGAAAATTTATTTTCTGTATTCAACACCTAACACTCTGGGACATAGGCAGGGAGAGGGTGGGTCATAGAACTTTGAATTCAAGAAGGAGTTGATAAGACAGAGTAAATCTGAACAACAATGAGCGGAAGAGGAGGAGACATTGGTGAACGAGCGGACCCAAGCCAAGAGCAGTTGGTAAACCTAGGTAAGCTGAATCAAAGGTGAAATAAAAATAACAGGAGGACAAGGGGTGAAGTTAGACCCAAGGCAGTCAAGTCTGAATGCCCTACATTAATCTTGGAAGCAGATAACCAGGTACTCAATAAGAGTCACAGCATCAGTTTTATCCTCATCCTTTGGCAGACTCAAGGATGCCCATTCTGCCCAGAACAGCTCATAGGGCCATATTTTATTTCATGTTCATAGAAAAGAACAATGCATATAAAGGCATAAAAGACTTTTACATAAGAAAGGAAGCTCCACTTTACTCATAGAGAGAGGCAAACAAAACACTACACTAAGATAACATTTTTCACCTTTCAGATTGGCAAAAAATTCACTGTTGGCAAAACTGTAGGGAAACACCGTATTTTACACATGGCTGGTGGGAGTATAAATCGGCACAGTTCCTATGGGGGGCAATTTGGCATTATCTATAAAAATTATAAATGTGTGTAGACACTGAACCACCTTGGGGAATTTAATCTATTGCTGTATTAACACACCAATAAAATAACGTACGTATAAAGTTACCTATTTGTTAAATAGGAGAAATAGAAAACACCCAAATGTCCAATAAACTATGGTATAGTTACATGATGAAACTCTAGGTGGCTGTAAATCAAAGAATCCCCAAACTCTAAATTTCTAAAACAACAGTAAAATGAGGACTTCCTCTGTGCACTGTTGGGAACAGTGCCCTTGCAACAGAAGAGCAAGCCCCGTTGTGTGTGTAATATGTGCCTTTTTCTGCAGAAAAGGAGAAGAAAGCTAAGAATGTATATTTGTATTTGCTTGTGTTTGCGAGAGGAGCCTGGAACAATACAAAGGAATTTGTTAGATGTGGCTGTCTTCTAGAAGAGTAGCTGAGGAAATGAAGGACTGCGAGACTTGGCAGTGTACATTGAAATTATTTGGCTTTTGAAATATATGAAGGAATTACTTAAAGATATTGTAAATTCTTTGTCCTCTCGGCATTTTGTAGTCTAGTAGAAGAGACAGAAAATAAAAAGAGAGTAATAACATAGTGTCTAATAATGATAATTACTAAGAATAAGAAGTAAAGTTCTGTAAGGGATGGATGATGGATAGTGAAAATGGTTGTTATTTTAGATAAGGGGTCGAGGAGGGCCACTCTAAGAATGTGAAAAGAGAAAGCTGAATGAAGTGAGAGGGGGCCACGTAGACAACTTGGGGAAAAGTGATCTGGGCAGAAGAGGCAGTTGCCAACATCATGCCATAGAAAAAGATCTACTACATTAATCAAGATATAGCTTAGGACTTTTGGAGAGGTAACCAAGGATAAGATTGTGATGGACATTTTGGGCCTTGGTCAGGTCTTTGGATTTTGTTCTTTGTGTAGTTGGAAGACAATGACCTTTCAGTTGACATCCAGTGCTCTGCTGGTTCTTCTAGTCTCTTCTCTGTTCTGCCTCTATTTGCCTCCCACCCTCCAGGGTGCCATGCTCACAGTAGAAATGCTCCCATATCCTCCTGATGTTCCCTCTTGCCAATCCTCAGCCTTGAACAGCTTCCACTATTCATTGTCTTTTTTCTGGTAGCAGAATAAAAGATAGACTATGAGCCCAATGCTAGGCTCCACCACAAATTCATGTTCATTAACCTCCTTTGGGCCTGAGTAGATAACTACAATTTTTTCGCCTTTTTATTAATTTCCTGTTTCATTGTCTCAGACCTTATCCACACTCAGCCATATCCTCAGTCACCTTACCTCCTGCTTTAACAAAAACTAAATTCACCGAAGTTCCCTCAACTGAATTTGCAACTGACTCCTCTTCCCCTATAAACCCACTCCACCACCTGTTAACCTCTCTTTGTGAGTGGCACCCAATCACTCAGCTTCCCAATCAGAACCCTGGGAATCTCCCTGATCATCCCTGATTACTTCAGTGCTTACATTCAACTAGTGCCTTAACCAATGTAGATTCTACCTCCTAAATATGTTTTAATACTAGCTCCCTCCTCCATTTGTACTACTTCTGCCTCAGATTAGTCCCTCATGCGCGCACGCACACACACATGCACACACACACACACAGTTTCCAATAAATATAACTGCCTATATTCTTCCCTAGCTTAAATATTCCCTAAGTATCTTCAGGATAAATTAAAATTCCTTGACAAGGAATACAAATTTCTTTATATCCTGGTGTCTCTTTACCTCTCTGTGGAAACATTTCTAAACATCTTTCCACACCTACTTTCACATCTGCAAAATGGGGATATTAATACAAGTAACCTCATGGGATGTTTTGTGGACTCAATGTTCATCCCTCTCCCAAATGATGATTTGGTGGTGGGGCCTTTGGGAGGTAATTGAGCTTAGATTAGGTCATGAAGGTGGGACTCTAATGATGGGATAACTCACTTTTAAGAAAACAAAGATCTCCCTTTTCTCCTCTCATCCAAAGGAAACACACTGAGGAAAGGCCAGGTGATGATATAGTGAGGAGCTGACCATCTGCAAGCTGGAAAGAGAGCTCTCTCAGGAACTGAGTCCACGGGTAACTCGATCTTGAACTTCTCAGCCCCTAGAACTGTGAGAAATAAGTCTGTTGTTTAAACAGACTAGGGTATTTTATTATGACAGTCCAAGCAGATCAATGGTTGTTGTAACCATTAATGGGAAGCAATGCATGCAAATTCCTCTGAAGAAAATTGACCATGGTAAGTGCTTTAAAAGTTGGTTACCACGATTAGCATTTTCAGCCCAGGCTCATCCCCTTCCCACCTTACAGCAGTCCCAAAGTCTACTTGAAGTTTCCGATTAGTCCTTACTCTCTTATTCTATGAGATTATACATTCTGTCCGGAGCATCTGTTCATATTTTCAGGACTCAGTTAGCACCCTAGGGCCAGAGTTAAAATCTGTATCAGACAGCACCATTGTTTTGTCTTCATGCCCTAGTATGATCCTCTCCCTCGAGTATGGGCAGAACCTGTGACTTGCTTGCAGACAGCAAGTGTGGTTATTCTGTAGTTAATTATGTTATACTCATTTGCAGTTCCCATCTTGCTGGGGTCTCTGTCTCCTTGATAACTCTGAAAAAGAAAGCTGCAGTGATGGAGAGGGCCACATGGTGGCAAGCTGGGGGCATCCTCCAATGTCACCTTGCAAGGGACAGAGGCCCTATGATAGCAGCTACAAACAACTGATTGTCCTCTCAACAACCATGTGAACTTGGAAGAGGATTTTTCCCCATCAAACTTCAGATGAGGCCATAGTCCCAGATCACATCTTATTTGTACCTTGTATGACCAACCTTGATAGTATATTAAAAAGCAGAGACATTACTTTGCCAACCAAGGTCCATCTAGTCAAGGCTATGGTTTTTCCCGTGGTCATGTATGGATGTGAGAGTTGGACTGTGAAGAAAGCTGATTGCCGAAAAATTGATGCTTTTGAACTGTGGTGTTGGAGAAGACTCTTGAGAATCCCTTGGACTGCAAGGAGATCCAACCAGTCCATTCTAGAGGAGATCAATCCTGGGTGTTCATTGGAAGGACTGATGCTAAAGCTGAAACTGCAATACTTTGGCCACCTCATGCGACGAGTTGACTCACTGGAAAAGACTCTGATGCTGGGAAAGGTTGGGGGCGGGAGGAGAAGGGGACAACAGAGAATGAGATGGCTGGATGGCATCACCGACTCTGTGGACATGAGTTTGAGTGAACTCCGGGAGTTGGTGATGGACAGGGAGACCTGGCGTGCTGTGATTCATGGGGTCGCGGAGAGTTGGACACGACTGAGTAACTGAACTGAAGACCTTAGAGAGGATCCAACTAAGACCTGACCTGCAGGAACTGTGTGAAAATAAATATGTTTTGTTTTTAAGCTATTAAATGTATATTCATAGCATGTAGTGGGCTTCCCATGAGGCATTAGTGGTAAAGAAGCCCCCTGCCAATGCAGGGGACATAAGAGACACATGTTCAATCCCTGGGTTGGGAAGATACCCTAGAGGAAGGTGTGGCAATCCATTCCAGTATTCTGGTCTGGAGAATCCTGGAGAATCTGGTCTCAAAGAGTCAGACATGACTGAAGCAACTTAGCACATACATGCAATATTATGTAGTAATAGATATCTAGTACATTATCCACCTGTACTTTCAAAACACTGCAATAGATCTTGTTTACAGCTCTTATTCCTTCCTATTTGAAGTCTCTGCTTACTTCATGTCTTCCCTCTGCCTTGGAGACTTGTGAGGGGATGATTACATATTTCTTTGTAAACTAAGAGCCTTGCATGGCACAAATAGCCTCATTGTCACTGCAGATGGCGATTGCAGCCATGAAATTAAAAGACGCTTGCTCCTTGGAAGGAAAGTCATGACCAACCTTGATAGTATATTAAAAAGCAGAGACATTACTTTGCCAACCAAGGTCCATCTAGTCAAGGCAATGGTTTTTCCCGTGGTCATGTATGGAGGTGAGAGTTGGACTGTGAAGAAAGCTGATCGCCAAAGAATTGATGCTTTTGAACTGTGGTGTTGGAGAAGACTCTTGAGAGTCCCTTCTACTGCAAGGAGATCCAACCAGTCCATTCTAGAGGAGATCAATCCTGGATGTTCATTGGAGGGACTGATGCTAAAGCTGAAGCTGCAATACTTTGGCCACCTCATGCGACGAGCTGACTCACTGGAAAAGACTCTGATGCTGGGAAAGGTTGGGGGTGGGAGGAGAAGGGGACGACGGAGAATGAGATGGCTGGATGGCATCACCGACTCTGTGGACATGAGTTTGAGTGAACTCCGGGAGTTGGTGATGGACAGGGAGGCCTGGCGTGCTGTGATTCATGGGGTCACGGAGAGGCGGACACGACTGAGCGACTGAACTGAACTGAACTGAACTGAATGCATTTCATTCCTATGTGTGCAAACTAAGACACTTCAGTTTTTACTGACTCTTTGAGACCCTATGGGCTGTAGCCTGCCAAGCTCCTTGTGTCCATTGGATTCTCCAGACAAGAATACTGGAGTGGGTTGCCATGCCCTCCTCCAGGGGATCTTCCCCATCCAGGGATCAAACCCATGTCTCTTCTGTCTCCTGTACTGGCAAGTGGTTTCTTTACCACTAGCGCCACCTGGGAAGCCCTTCCCTCCTATAATACTTTCCAGATACTTGAAGACAAGCAGTTAGATTCTTGATTGGGTGCAAGGGCTTAAAACTTGGTTTGCAAGTGTATGAAACTGAAATAGATCACAAGGGGACAAAAATGACAACTGCATGGTGATGTGTCTAATGTCAGCTTTTCAATAGAGTCATCTTGATTAATGAGGTTCTTCATTTGTGCAGTCACTAGTAAAGTGAAAAAAAAAAAGATCTATTTTTTCTTATAGTCTACTTTCAAAGGCACTGGCTTCTCATTATGAATAATCAAATACCACTGTGAAAGAAGGGCAAACTTGAAATGACTAACTTTTAGCTTTTAAGGCTTACTATTCAAGTAAAGAGTAAAATATTCCTTTTATAAAACTGATGTTTTGATTTCACTTGGATAATTTAGCGCTTTGAAAAATGATAGCATTCTTGTTCAATCATCTGGTTAACGAGTCTGTTTGAGGCATCTCCTTGCAAGAAAATTCCAAGGGTTTGTTTTTTAATTTGGGGGAGGGAGTTGATGAGTAGTATATTATATACATACTATAAATGTGTTTCTCATGAAATTATAATACGAATTTCTTGAAAAAACCACTTGCAGTGACTTCGTATATTTATTTAGGGATAATAGATAATACATATTTATTAATGTGAATTAAATTCTAGTGATTTTTCTTTTTTTGTAAATACAGTGTAAAGATCATAGTATTTGGAATTAAAGGATGCAGGTTTCTGTTATAGTTCCCACTGTTGCAAACTATATAACCTCAAAGAGACCTGCCAGTGGTCTGTAGGTATCCTTACTCCTTCTCCTGAACTTGAAGTCTCATAAAGTGTTATAACAGGTCTTAGAGTGTGATATGGGACCAATGTCCCTGCTGCTATTTAACATAGCTGTGAAGAGCCTGGTCAATGTTATGAGGAAAGAAAAAAATGAGGACTGGAAGGAAAGATTAAAATAAATAAATAAAACCTGACAAAATATTAGACCTGTTAAGAGCTTAGCAAGGTAGCTAAATACAAGACCAAAGTACAAAATTTAAATAGCCATTTCTACAAAAGCAATAAGCATCTAGAAAATTTAAGTAAAATGAAAACCTTCCACAATAGCAACAAATACAGAGAATTCTATGTTAAAAGGAATACACAAGACTTCCATGGCGGGAGGGCGGGGGGAAAAATCTTAAAACTTGAATAAAAGAGAAAGGTGTTCTGATTAGATGAAGAGATATTTTATGCTCTTTGATGGTTCTATCCCTTGTGGAGGTGTAATTTCTTTCCCAGATTAATCCACATATATGCAATCCAAATAATATCTCAGCTGAACCTTTTGAATAACTCAATAAGCTTAGTCTAAAATTTGCATGGAAAACCAAATGTCCCCAGTCAAGGCAACATTGAAAACCATAGTTAAGAAAGAAGGACTTGTTCTACTGATTTTGAGACATATCACCAAGCCCTGGTGAAGATGTCAATGCTCACTGACTTAATCTGTGGAGTCAACGTCATCATATTCATTGTCGTGCCTATGTGAATTGTGACATGCTGATTCTAAAATCTATATGGAAGAGCAACGAGCCAATAATAGCCACAGTATGCCTGATGGAGAAAAAGTATGTGGGAGTGTAGCATGCAAGATGTTGAAATTTACTATGCAGCTTTGGTAATTAAGATAGTGTGTCATTACTGCAAGGATAGACAAACTGATCAGTGGAGCAGAATATGGAACTACTCAGACTGACAGATATGTGGAAATCTCATGACAGAGATGACGCCACAGAACAATAAGGAAAGGATAGATCTTGCAATTAATGGTGCTGAGAGAGTCATTCATATGCATAAAAAAGACACTGAGTTTTAATCACACCATATACAAAAGTCCACTCCAGGTAGATTATAGATAAATGTGAAAGATAACAGTATATTAGAAGACAATGTAAGAAAATATATTTGCAAACTTCCCTAGTGGTCCAGGGGTAAAGATTCTGCCTGCCAATGCAGGGGATGCAGGTTTGATCTCTGCTCCAGGAAGATTCCACATGCCATGGGGACCACAACTGAGCCTGTGCTCTGGAGCCCTCAGGCCACAACTACGGAAGCCCAAGTGACCTAGAGCCCATGCTCCGCAGCAAGAGAAGCCACCTAATGAGAAGCCCGTGCACCACAACTAGCGAGTAGCCCCTGCTACGCACAGCTAGAAAAAGCCCACAAGCAGCAACCAAGACCCAGCCCAGCCAAAAATAAATCAATAAATCAGAAAATTTTAAAACAGAAAATATATTTGTAATCTGGGTGTTAAGAAGAATTCTTATGTAAGACTTTAAAAATATAAAGCTTAAAGGGAATTATTTATATACTTGTTGGAATAAGTATATAAGAACTTTTCATCAAAGATGATGATGAAGAAAATGAAAAGACAAACTATGCACTGGGAGAAATATTAACTGCCATAACCGTCAATGGACTAGGGGTCAGGCTGTATATATATATATATATATATATATTTATATATGAGAGAGAGAACACCTATAAATCTTTAAGAGAAGTACAAACAATAGAAAAAATATGCAAAAGACAGAGGAGGTGGTAATAGGAAAGAACAATAAACATATGAAAAGACATTCAACTGCATAAATAGTTAAGGAAATGCAATTTAAAAGCACAATGTAAATCCACAGTAAAATGGATAAATCATAATAAGTTCATGCAGTGAAATATTATAGATGAAATGAATGAACTACAGCTACATAATACAAAGATGCGTTGGCATAATGGGGTTACAAAAGGCAAACTAAATGTTCTATATCTTAAAATGAATATTGTGTACTTAGGTGATCACTGTGCTATTATTCTTTCCCTCTTACACATACCTTATAAAAATCCTTTTGTATTTAACAGTTGGATCTAAGCTATTTTTAAAAGGTACAAGTGTTTCCAGGTGTGGAAGTCCTCTTAGAATCTGGCTTGGGTACGAATGCTAAATGTGAACCTCCAGGCTGGAGCCTCAGGAAGAGGTAGCTTTTACCTTAAATATCCCTTATAAATTAGATACTAAAATTGAGATCATATTTTATGTCTTAAAGTGACTGTAGGAGTTTTAGCAAAAACTTAAGAGAAGTCAAAGAAATTATGGAGCCTGACCATGTTTCCAGATAGGGTGGAAAGAGCCTTCTCACAGTACAAATTAGAAAGAAAAAAAAAAAAATGGGAGACCAAAATGTGTATGATTATACCCCATAAGTCCTGCTCATTAAGCCCACTTCATAGGGTGGTTAAGAAGATCAAATGAGATACTGAATATAAAATAAACCTGCTTTATGGGTAAGTGCAACAGATATTAACTCATGTAGTTATCATTACCTTATTATAGGGTGGAATTGTAAAATGATTGATTGATTTTTGCAGTACAAATAGGGAAAATTTCACATATATAGGTCTACTGCAATATAGCCATTGAACTTAGGAGAGTTAACTTTACTAGATTTATACTCCATGAAATGTTGCAGGCATTGAATGAAGTATTTCATAAATGCAGTGTTCAGACAATGTGCTTAGTTCAGAACCGCCATCAAGGCATGTACCTTACATGGGAAGCAAACTATGGAAACACCAGTGATGGTGTGCAGGTCTCCACTACAAGCTGATAGCTGACCTTTGTCTTTAAGTGCAGGTGTCATTTCACTTTAACCCTTTCTTCCTAATTTATTATTCATTTACCTACCTTTTTAAGGAGACACAAAGTGGTACTTGTGAAGTTAAGAACTGGAAACTTTAGTCCTAGTTTTCATCTTTTGTTTTGCTAAATTAAGTTTGGTCACAACAGAAAAAAGCAAAAAAGAAAACAAAACAGAAATGTGGGGGCAAATACCAAGCCTCCAGAGAAATGTCAGGGTTTGGTAATAATTATTAATAAAAATAAGTAGAAATTTGGGGTACTAAATTGTATCTGTCCCTGCTGCTGCTGCTAAGTCACTTCAGTCGTGTCCAACTCTGTGCAACTCCATAGACGGCAGCCCACCAGGCTCCCCCGCCCCTGGGATTCTCCAGGCAAGAACACTGGAGTGGGTTGCCATTTCCTTCTCCAATGCATGAAAGTGAAAAGTGAAAGTGAAGTCGCTCAGTCGTGTTCGACTCTCAGCGACCCCATGGACTGCAGCTACCAGGCTCCTCAGTCCATGGGATTTTCCAGGCAAGAGTACTGGAGTGGGGTGCCATTGCCTTCTCTGTCCCTAGGGGATGACATTAGGATCATCTGAGGAAAGGGGAAAGAAAAGACTGGAAATGATTGGTGTAATAAGTAATTTCAAAAGACAGAAACATAGCTTTTAAAAATGTAGTAGAAGAAAAGATAATCTCTATGTAATGTACCACTAAATGAGAGTTTGGCACATTAATATCCTTACAGGGAAAAACAGTGCTTGGTATGCAAATATCAGGAACTAAATATATCCAAAATATACATTTGTTTGTGTTACTGTTTTACCTCTTCTCCTGTAGCCTTATTTTTATGCCCGGTGCACCTTGATTATGTTCATTTTGAATCTTTATAGCATTGTGTATAGGGTAGGAAAAAGACAAAACCGTGTATCTGTTGATGACCTGGCTCCAAAATAAGAAAGAGAAGTGATGTTTTTATGTTTTATGTATTTCCTATGACCAAAAATGTCATTTTCCAGCTGTTATTGTCTTGCAGAAGTACTTATTCCCTATGGAGTGGAATATGCTTCTATTCTGGTATTATTGAGATGATCTGCTGATTCTGATCAACCCCAGGCCCCAAGTCTGGCAGAGAATTTTGCAGACAATTGCCTCGATATCAGGCTGTGCCTAACCTAGGAAAACTCAACACTAATCTATCTGCCTGCAAATCACCCTTGCCTCCAATTTATTCACCAGCTCACTGGTCCCTAATCCACAATTCTATGTCAATGCATAATCAAAGCATATTCTTCTCCATTACTGTCATAGAATGTCAATGCTGTAATCTGTTTGTAATTAGAAACACTCCAAAAATCTATCTTTTCTTTATTCCCTTCCCTCATAAACTTTATAGAAGAATAAACATGCCAGAATTATTCTTACCCACAAACAGAAATCAATTTCTACCAAATTCCCTGGTGTAATATGTATTAGCTTGTCACCAAAGACAAAATTTATATTAACTTAAAGATGTGTTTCTCCACACAATGCTTCTCAGGTCTGCAGTAAATAAAAATGCATGCCTGTTTAAGCATTTAAAAAATAGAATCATTCTGAGAAATATAATCCACTTACACAATGAAAAGTCATGGCATGAATGTACCGTATGCCAATAGTGATGTGCCTCGAAGAATAATGAGTTCCGTTTTGGTGAGCTTGCTTTAAAGTTCATTGACATTATAGCCAAAATATTTACTGCTGGCTGGTGAACAAAGCCCTAGCCCCAGGTTTTTGAATAATGGTGCAAAAGAAAGATGTGGCAGAGAGACGCTGTGTGCAACTTGGTATTATTTTTTAATTGTGGCAAACTGCCTGGCTAATTTCATTTTTCTTTCTTACGTACATTGGAGTAATTTGAATTACAAAATTTCATCAATAAAAGTTTATTTTAATAATTAATCCTGACATGTCAACTTCAAGGCAAGTCTGTTGATTTATAAGAAATCCCTTTATGTTTTTAATTTAGATTAGATAAGCACTTCTTAGGGGGTTATCTCTTTGAAGATGCCTATTAAAAATAGCAGGATACAATGCACGCTATTTTCCTACAGCCACTTCTATTATTTTTACTTTTTGCTAGAATCATCCACACTGGGCTGTGTTGTGCTTAGTCTCTCAGTCATGTCCGACTCTTTTTGACCCCATGGACTATGGCCCACCAGGCTCTCCTGTCCATGGAGATTCTCCAGGGAAGAATACTGGAGTGGGTTGTCATTCCCTCCTCCAGGGGATCTTCCCAACCTAGGGATCAAACCCAGGTCTCCCTCATTGCAGGTGGATTCTTTGCAGTCTGAGCCACCAGGGGAGCCCAAGAAAACTAGAGTGGGTAACTTATCCCTTCTCAAGGGGAGTGGAACCCAGGTCTCCTGCATTGTAGGTGGATTCTTTACCAGCTGAGCTACCAGGGAAGTCCATCCATACAGTATGAACAAGATAAGTGCTCACCTCTGAGAATAACATATTTAACTTTCAACTCAATATTTCCTCTGTTAGAGTTTACATAGGCTGGTAACTAGATTTCTGTTTTTAAATCACTCTTTGAAGCAACCCAAAGTAGAAGTCTGTATAGGATGACAATACTCCAAATGAAAAGTTAAATCTAGAGTCAAGTACAAGAGATTATGTATTGTCTACTGTAAGTACTGTGAAATGTAATTAGCTATTCAGGGGAAAAATGACAAACAAACCAACAACAAACTAATTAGAACACAAAAAGATTTCCTAACCACAGGCTTCAAGAAACCAATTATCAAAAGAAAACATTACATTAATGTTAACAATATCCATTTAACCAAGGTATCTTTTTAAAGTGACTTTCACTACAGTTATAGCAATTAAACTGTCAGATTTCTTGCTGAATTATATCAAGTAAAGTTTTGCTTTTCTTTGACTATTTCATAAGCCAATTTCCAAAGTCTGGTCTTAGAGAATAATGGAATACTGTCCTATCTTATGGCTCATAATTTGCTTTTTGTATTACTGAAATCTACATGAGAAGTTAGAGATATTTTAAAGAATATGTATCTGTATAGGCTTCATGTGTTTATCAAGTAAAAAAGTATGCATTAAATCCATTTTTATCAAGAGCTCACTATGCTCCAAGAACTACCAGCAGTAAGGTATACAATGATAAATGAGACGAGACATGTAAGGTCCCAGCTCTAAGTTCTAGTGCTGGAGGAGAGGCAGCAAATGAGTAAACAAATACACAAAAGTACCACTGATTGTGCTGTGCTTGAGACAAATACATAGAGTGTTTTGGTAAAGAATAAAAGAATGAGAGGAACACCAGGATATATAGAGAAAATATTAATATTATCAGACTTAAAGGAAGTAATTGAAAGCAATGCAATAATAGTAAGGGGCTTTAAAATTCTACTTACATCAATGGATAGATCATTCAGACAGAAAATCAATATGGAAACATCAGGCTTAAACAATATATTAGACCACATGGACTTTAGAATATGTACAGAAGATTCCTTCCAAAAGTAGCAGAATACATAGACTTCTCAAATATAGATGGAACATTCTCCAGGATAGATCACATGCTATATCACAAAACAAATTTCAGTGAATCAAAAAAGATTGAAATCATATTAAGCATATTCTCCAATCACAATAATGGGTGGCACAGTGTTAAAGAATCTGAGACACAAGAGACAGGTGCCAGTTCAATCCCTAGGTCAGGAAGACTCCTGGAGTAGGAAATGGCAACTGACTCCAGTATTCCTGCCTGGAAAATCCCATGGAGAGAGGAGCCTGGTGGATACAGGCCATAGGGTCGCAAAGAGTAGGACATGACTGAGCACATACTCAGCATAATTACTCTAGCTACTTTGGAGAGAATGTCCTGAGTACCAAGGAAGATCTCTTCCACCATGTGGGATTATAGCTAGAAGACAAACATATATGAACCAAATACTGAATTTGCTGGTGCTTTGATCATGGACTTCCACCCTCCAGAACTGTAAGAGATAAACTTTTGCTATTTAAAAGGTCAAAAAAAGAAAAAGAAGGAAAAGACCAGCTAGGAGATGCTATAGTGGTCCAGATGGAGGGATTTGGGCTTCATTTGGAGTGTGGCCAATGGAGATGGAGAGAAATAATGGATGTACAATAATTTTAAAGTAGAAATGATAAGACTTAAACAAGTCTTGAAATGATCCCTCCTAACTTGCAAAGGAGAAAGACAAGCTTTCCTCTTCCATGTAAATTGCATGACATTTCAGTTTGGTGAATGGAAATGCCTCAAAATGTGAGATAACTAATGTACTGAAAATTTCAGAAGAAACATTACAGACAGTCATACTATGAAGACCAAAAGTACTATACACTTTAATTAGCAGAGCATTTGTCCTAAATGGTATGATTTTCTTTGTTATTTGGCAAAATTAGTATCTTTCATTAAAGTTTCTTTTTCTGTAACATCACAACAATAATTCCAAACTTACTAAACTATTAAGAAATACTTACAATAGTATATATGAAAATGTAACATGGAGTACTAGGAAGAAAATTAGCTTATTTCAATATAGTTTTCTTGGCTGCCAAATTTGAACATTCTATTACATCAACATAAAAAGGCAGTTTTTGTATCAATGACCAACAAGAGTTCATACTCATTTTTTCTACCAGGAGATGGTTTCTCTAATGCCTTGTAATACAAAAGAAAGCATTCATTGAAACTGAAATGATAGTAATCACTTTTTTTTTTTAGTCTGGTGAAAAAATTTTAATGAATCTTCTCTAAAAATACTATTATATAAAATAATACATTTATATGAATAAATGTGTTAGCTTAGAATGTGTAAAAGTGCAATTTTTCAAATTAATGTATTATATTTTTTCTATATGAGAACTTTTCTCTTTTACTTTATTCTAGAGATATAATATTTAATAAACAGCCTTGCTAATATTTCTAAACTTCACCTGATTTTCAACCTCTTGACATTTTTCTACCATGAGGTAAAAGTAGAAATTAAAATAGAAAGCTCTCTCTGAAAGACGCAAATTAAGATCATCTAAATGAAAATTTAAGTGTGTGTGTGTGTGCAATCCAAGCATATCAGAATGCATAATTTCAGAAAGAAGAGGTCTTAAAGGGAGCATAATTCTATGTTGGACCAAGTCTTTATGACTATAACCCCATTAACTAATTATACTGTGTGCTGAAACACATTACTGAAATCTATTATGTGAAATAAAACTTAATATTGAGGTGTAATTCTCACACACTGTGGAGAGTTAATTATTAAATATAATATCCATTGCACAAAAAAACAGTGTGGATAATGATGTTTTTGCAGGGTATAAGCGTGAATGAGAGAAAACAAATGTCATCATCAACTTACTTCACACTGGTAAGATGATTTTATTACATTCTACTTCTATAGTATATCTTTTTAAAAAAATACAGAAAGTAATAAATACTCATTGTATAAAATTGAAAATATGTAGGAAAATATTTTAGTGATCCCTGTCCTCATCCTCCATTGCAGTGTTAATATTTCGTGGTATTTTTTTTCTAGATATTTTATATGTACTGCTCTGTATTTTAAATTTATAATTATAATTTAACTTTAATAATAAATACATTTAATAATAAAACTAAATTTAAACAATTTAATAATTTAATTTAATTACTATTTATTTTTATAAATTAAAACTATAGTTGATCCTTGAACAACAGAGTAAGTAGTTAAGGATGCTGACCCTCTGCACAGTTGAAAATCCAGGTATAACTTATAGTCAGCCCTTCATATGCATGGTTCCACATCTGTGGATTCAACCAACTATGGATTCTGTAGAACTGTAGTATGTACTATTGAAAAAATCATCATATATATGGGCCCATGCAGTTCAAAGCTATGTCATTCCAGGTCAACTGTATAGGAGCAGTAAAATTAGTGCATATGCTTTTCTCTTTCCCTCACTTCACACTGTACTGAGAAAACTTTCCCATGTAATATAATATTCTTTTAATTGTAATTTTATTTGATGTGTAATTTCCTCAGAAGTTCTCTTAGAATTTCATTAAATTTATTGATTTATTTGTATAAAATTAATAGGAACATTGTATAAATTAAAGGAACATTATTTCCACCCAGGCAGATAGCAATTTCTTTTTTATTTAAGCAGGTTTTTAAAATCTCATTGTCATCCCATTCTTTGTTTCACACAGGCTATCACACATTGCTTGTTGAGTTCTGTGCTGGGGTTTTTTTCTTCCTCTGTGGGTAAGAGCTCTTACTCTATTCTTCTAACTAGTTATTGCTAATAGGGAAGAAAAGTTATTCATTTGTATATTTTTTCAGTACCCATCTTATTAAATTTGCTTACCTGTTGATACTCTTGATTTTTCTGGGTAGAAATATGTATCATAAGTAAATAATAAATTATTTCACTATTTTTAGATATCTGTATCTCATATACTATTCTTGACTTTGTGCATTAGCAACAGTTCCTAAATAATGTTAAATTATAGCTATGATAGCAAGTATCCTTGGTGATGGGATTAATGTTAATTTGCTAACATTTTATTGTTGAATATGATTTTTGCCAGTTATCTTTACACAGCTATTCTTTCTTTAATTAAAGAAATTTATTTCTATACCTTACTTATAGGAATTTATATACTTATAGGAAGATAAGTTGTTAGATTTATCAAAAAATTAAAATTTCTCTGGATGTTCATATGCTATCCTACCTATAATCTATAACAATAATGTTAAGAATAAAAATAGCCAAAATATATCCAGAGTTAGTACTTACCAGGTACTGAGCTAAGTATTACATAAACTATTTCATTTATGGTTACCAAAGGGAAGGGGAGGATAAAGTAGAAGTACATGATTAATAAATGCAAACTACTATACATAAAATAGATAAGCAACATGGATTTACTATATATAGGGTGAAAGTGAAAGTCATTCACTCATGTCCCACTCTGTGACCCCATGGACTATACAGTCCATGGAATTCACCATGCCAGAATACTGGTGTGGGTAGCATTTCCCTTTTCCAGGGTATCTTCCCAACCTAGGGATCGAACCTAGGTCTTCCGCATTGCAGGCAGATTCTTTACCAGCTGAGCCACAAGCAAAGCCCAAGAATACTGGAGTGGGTAGCCTATCCCTTCTCCAGTGGATCTTCCTGACCCAGGAATTGAGCTGGGGTTTCCTGCATTGCAGGCAGATTCTTTACCAGCTGAGCCACTAGGGAAGCCCAGGTATATAGGGTAGGGAAATACATTCAATATTTTATAATAACTATAATGGAAAATAATCTGAAACTATCCATATAGCTGCTGCACAATTGAAACTAACACAATATTATAAATCAACTATACTTCAATAAACAATATTTCATTTAATCCTTATAACAACTCTATTAGGTAGATACTATTATCATCTCCAAGTAATAGGTGATAGTATTCACATTAGAGACCTAAGTTTCTAGTAATGAAATATGCTTACACTGGGGAAAAAAACGTGTTTGTAGTGAATTGTTTGTTTACTATATTACTTGACTCTATTTATTAGTATATTGTCTAGGGTTTTACATCTATAGTAGCACAGAGGTCTTCTCCGGTGGTTCAGATGGTAAAGAATCTGCCTGCAGTGCAAGAGACACAGGTTCGACCCCTAGGTCAGTAAGATCCCCTGGGGAAGGGGGATCTTTCTACCCACTCCAGTATTTTTGCCTGGAGAATTTCATGGACAGAGAAGTCTGGCGGGCTACAGTACATGGGGTTGCAAAGAGTTGGACATGACTACACATTTGCTAATAGCATACAGTTCAGTTGAGTTGCTCAGTAATGTCCAACTCTTTGCAACCCCATGGCCTGCAGCACGCCAGGCCTCCCTGTACATCACCAGCTTTGGGAGTTTACTCAAACTCATGTCCATTGAGTCGATGATGCCATCCAACCATCTCATCCTCTGTCATCCCCTTCTCCTCCTGCCCTCAATTTTTCCCAGCATCAGAGTCTTTTTTTTTTTTTTTTACTTTACATTATTGTATTGGTTTTGCCATACATTGACATGTATCCGCCCCGGGTGTACATGTGTTCCCCACCTTGAACCCCCATCCCACCTCCCTCCCCATCCCATCCCTCTGGTTCATCCCAGTACACCAGCCCCAAGCATCCTGTATCATGCATCGAACCTGGACTGGCGATTCATTTCACATATGATAATATACACGTTTCAATGAGTCAGTTCTTCATATCAGGTGGCCAAAGTATTGGAGTTTGAGCTTCAACATCAGTCCTTCCAGTGAACACCCAGGACTGATCTCCTTTAGAATGGACTGGTTGGATCTTCTTGCAGTCCAAGGGACTCTCAAGAGTCTTCTCCAACACCACAGTTCAAAAACATCTATTCTTCAGTGCTCAGCTTTCCTTATAGTCCAACTCTCACATCCATACATGACCATGGGAAAAACCATAGCCTTGACTAGACTGACCTTGGTTGGCAAAGTAATGTCTCTGCTTTTTAATATGCTGTCTAGGTTGGTCATAACTTTCCTTCCAAGGAGTAAGCGTCTTTCAATTTCATGGCTGCAGTCACCATCTGCAGTGATTTTGGAGTCCCCAGAAATAAAATCAGCCACTGTTTCCCCTGTATTTGCCATGAAGTGATGGGACCAGATGCCATGATCTTAGTTTTCTGAATGTTGAGCTTTAAGCTAACTTTTTCACTGTCCTCTTTCACTTTCACAAAGAGGCTCTTTAGTTCTTCTTCGCTTTCTTCCATAAGGATGGTGTCATCTGCATATCTGAGGTTATTGACATTTCTCCTGGCAATCTTGATTCCAGCTTGTGCTTCTTCCAGCCCAGCGTTCCTCATGATATACTCTTCATATAAGTTAAATAAGCAGGGTGACAATATACAACTTTGAGGTACTCCTTTTCTTATTTGGAACCAGTCTGTTGTTCCATGTCCAGTTCTAACTGTTGCTTTCTGATCTTCATACAGATTTCTCAGGAGGTAGGTCAGGTGGTCTGGTATTCCCAGCTCTTTAAGAATTTTCCAGAGTTTGTTGTGATCCACATAATCAAAGGCTTTGGCATAGTCAATAAGGCAGAAGTAGATGTTTTTCTGGAACTCTCTTGCTTTTTTGATGATCCAATGGATGTAGGCAATTTGGTTCCTCTGCCTTTTCTAAAACCAGCTTGAACATCTGGAAGTTCACATATTGTTGAAGCCTGGCTTGGAGAATTTTGAGCATTACTTTACTAGTGTGTGAGATGAGTGCAGTTGTGCAGTAGTTTGAACATTCTTTGGCCTTGCCTTTCTTTGGGATTGGAATGAAAACTGACTGTTTTCAGTCCTGTGGCCACTGCTGAGTTTTCCAAATCTGCTGGCATATTGAGTGCAGCACTTTCACAGCATCATCTTTTAGGATTTGAAATAGCTCAACTGGAATTCCATCACCTCCTCTAGCTTTGCTCATGGTGAGGTTTCCTCAGGCCCACTTGACTTCGCATTCTAGGCTGTCTGGCTCAAGGTGAGTGATCACACCATCGTGTATTATAGACATTTACTTCTAATCACAATCCTACGAGGGAAATACAATAATCTCCAATTTCCAGGTGAAGAAATGGACACAATGAAAACAAAAAGAGGTAAATAAATTTTCTAAAGTTGCCATTCTTAGTTAACAATGAAGCAGAGATTTAAACCAAGTTAGTGGGAAGACAAAAAAGAAAACAACAGCAACAAAAAATTGAAAATCTCAGTATTATAGATTAGATGTTTGTGTACCTGCAAAATTCATATATTGAAGCCCTATTTCCCAGTATGGTGAAATTTGATGGGGCCTTTGGGAGGTAATAAGGTCATGAGGGTGGGGCACTCATGGTTTTTGTTTGTGGAACATTTACTGATAGCTTCCGAAAAATAGGTTAGTTAGAGGTAAATATTTTCAGAAAGAGTTCATGTCTGAAAATCAATTTTACTCTTAGATTTAGAATGCATGAATATGTCTGTGTGTGTGCTAAGTCACTTCAGTCATGTCTGACTCTCTTTGACCCTGTGGACTATAGCCTGCCAGGCTCCTCTGTCCATGGGATTCTCCAGGCAAGAATACTGGAGTGGGTTGCCATACCCTCCTCCAGGGGATCTTCCCAACCCAGGAACTGAACCCACCTCTCTTGTGTCTCCTGTGTTGGCAGGTGGGTTCTTTACCAGAATATGTTTATCAGTAGCCAACAATGCAAAATAAGCCTGAACACAAGCTTTGTTGTTCCCCTGACTTTGAACCAGTAAACCTTAAGTCGCTGAATTTAACAGTTAAATATAAGTAATACTGTTGCAAAATATGTACAAAATATTTAATGAAAGAGGTGTTTTGTCCATACTCTATAAAGAGCTCCTAAAAGTCAATAAGAAAAAGAAACAAACCAAAAGAAAGGAAATAAAATACAGTAATTCCCCACTATTTGTGTTTTCACTTCTCATGGTTTTAGTTAATTCATGTTCAACTGCAGACCAAAAATATTATATGGAAAATTGCAGAAAAAAAACAGTTCATAAGTTTTAAATTCTGAATAGCAAAATGGAATCATGCAGCTTCCCACTCTGTCCTGCCTGGAATGTGACTCACACCTCATTACAAAATAGAAGAAACATGAATACAAAATAATAAGATATTTTGAGGGAGAGAGACACCGAATTCAGATAACTGCTATAATTGTTCTATTTTGTTACAAATTAGTATCGTTAATCTCTTAATGTGTCTATTTTGTAAATCAACCTTTATCATGGATATGTATGTACAGGAAAAACATAGTTTGCATAGAGTTTATTAATATCTGCAGTTCCAGTCATCCACTTGTTGGGGGGGTGGTGATTCTTAGAAAGTATCTCCCTGTGGATAAGGGAAGGGAGGGATACTGTAACAGGAAAAAGAATAAGTGGTTTTGGTGAAAAAATACTTGCAAATTACTCAGCATCCCTAACAATCAAAGAAGTCCAAATGAAATTGAAAATAAGAAAATGCTGGTTTTATCAAATTTGCAGAATACTTAAAAACTGATGGTACCATAATTATAAGAGTATGTAGATACAGGCACATACTTTCAGAAAACAATACTGAGTTTCTGTTAGTTTTTTATTCTCTATTAATTTTTTTAAATATCAAGCTTCCTGGAAATTTTTTCTTAGAGAAAATACTTCCACATTTTACATATAAATACATAAAAGAATATTCATTGCAGTATTGTTTGGACTAACCCCAAGATGGAAATAACTGAAAAGTTTATCTCTATGAAAATTGTTAAGAATATGAGAAAATTCTTTTAATGGATTACTTATATGCAGCCATTAAAAAAGAAAGAATAGAAAAAAGAGAGAGAGAAAATAACATTCCTGATATGAAAAAGTGATTAAGATAATTGATAAGTATAAAAGTCAAGTTGCAGAGCAATAATATGATATGATCTCATCTTAAAATAATGATGAATTAGAGAAGAGCATCAGAGAAATATGCACCTAGCTTTTCAGAGTAGTTACCTTTGGGAGTGATTCTCACTTTTTGTGATATTAGTTCCATAACATCTGCATTTTATGTAGCTATACAACATTTGCAATCTGAATAAAATATCTGATGATATTTAAAAAATAGCAAAAGTGACTGCTGGATCTTCTTTGATAATCTTTTTTAGTATTTCAGTTACTCTTGGGAAGACATTTTTTTTTTTTCACTCTTTCAGGGTAAGCATGTATGCTCTTTGTTTTTTTATGGAGTCCAGGTGAGAATAATTAATTGTGTCCTCATTAGATATTTGGAAACAATTGTATCACAACTCCTTTAACCTTTTCTTTTGAATATTTAGTATTCTGTGATCTCAAAGAAAATTTAGTATTTCATGATTTCAAAAAAGCTGAAAAGATAACTTATTTCAAGAAACTTAATATTCAAGCTAATTCACTTATTTTGGATATTAAATTGTATCTTTACTTTCAAGTATGGACTAGAATAGGAAGTACCTTAAGAGCTAATCTAACTTTCCCATTAATTTTTGCTTTTTGAACAATATTGGTCCAAATATGACTATAAATGAGGATTTAGCAGTAAAATGTCTTCCTCAGGCAAAACCTCATTTAACTCTTTAAGGGTGGGGTTATAAAATATAACTGGAAATGTGTATGTTATAGAAACTTTCAAAAATAAACAAGAGTAAATCAAAGTAAATTTCTGTGACAAATCATGTTTAATATATATCCCTGTGTGCAAATATATCACTATGGAGCTTATATGTTCATTTCCTAAATGCATTGTCCTGGTTATTCCATTTTGGTGAAATTATGATGTTTTAGTAATTTTCCAGTGAACCAAGAAATTGGTTTGACTAACAATGTACTTTTTTTTTCTTCCTCTTGTATAAATCTGGTCATCCTTGTTCAGAAATCACTGCTGCTCAACTTCAAATTTAAATATAAATGATGGGGAATTTCAAAACATGTCCTGTTGTGGAAGGAAGCATGTACTCTTGCTTGATTTGTCTCATGGGAATCTAGGAAGCACTTTTCTCCCCTTGTTTTCTCATCTAGTTTGTACAGATACAAATTTCATTAATATTTAAACCTAAATATTACAAGAAACAAAATTTAATACACAAAGCCTTTGATGTGGGATGCTTCTTTATGGATCTGTGCTTGCCAGGCTCAATGTCAGCACTCTAACTTGACAAAACCACCAATTCTGACTAGAAACACTCAACTGGAACTCAACTGAGGGCTCTAAGAGGATCCTGCAGTATAAACATGGGGTAACAACTGGGACATCAACCATTCTAAAGAGAGACTTGAGAGAAGCTTGGGTCCAAACTGTGAAGACTAGTTGAGATTCCAAAAGTGAAGTCACTCAGTCATGTCCGACTCTTTGCGACCCCATGGACTGTAGCCTATCAGGCTCCTCCGTCCGTGGGATTCTCCAGCCAAGAGTACTGGAGTGGGTTGCCGTTTCCTTCTCCAGTAGATCTTCCCAACTCAGGGATCGAACCCGGGTCTCCCGCATTGCAGTCAGACGCTTTACCATCTGAGCCCACGTGCTTCTTAAAAGAGAACCATTTGGATTACCCCTACAGGTTAGTAGTCTAGGATTAGTTTTTAGGTATCAAAAAGATAATAGACTGACAGCAGACAGCAAGCTGAGGGTGAGGTCCTAGAGTCTGATAAGAATGGGCAAGTTCACCTGGTGGCTCAGCACTAAAGAACACACCTGTCAATTCAGGAGGCACAGGTTTGATCCCTGGGTTAGGAAGATCCCCTAGAGAAGGAAATAGGAACCCACTCTAGTATTTTTGTCTGGGAAATCTTAGGTACAGAGGAGCCTGGTGGGCTACAGTCCATGGAGTCACGAAGAGTCAAACACGACTTAGCGACTAAACAGCAATAACGATGGCATGATTCAGAAAGTTTATAACTGCTCAGCTCTCCTCTGATGCTCTCTTCCAAGGACCTGTGATTTGGAAATCTTTATTCTAGTTGTGGCAGACAGCAGTAAACAGAAGACACCGAAGCTCTGTCTTTGTGGAGCAAATGTGCTAGCTGGAAAGACAGGCTTCAAACAAATCATCCTAAGGTATAGTGAATTTTAAAAAAAGAAGAAAGAAAGTACAGGGTGCTATGGAAACCTAAAGCAGATGGACCTTCCCTTGGCTGCAGAGAATGTGTCTCTGTAAAAGTGTTGTTTACACGGTTAGCATTAGCCCGTTCAGAAAAGGAAGGAATGGACATTTCAGGCAGAGAATATTCCAGTACTCCCTGTCTGGATAGGGAAGGGTTTGTACAACCTCACAAAAAATTCCACTGGTCTTTGTCTCATTTTGCTTTGAGCATCTCCCTTGACAAACAGTGAATTGCTGGAGGAGGCTGTGTTTTAGTCTCTGTTGAATCTCCAGCACCTAGGACAATGCCTGTACATACTAGATCTTCAATACATGTTAAATGACTATATGAACTATTTCTGTTGGTTGAGATAGCTACAAGAAGGTTAAATCTGAACTTTGGGTAAACGTCCACTGAACAGACAATGATGCCTCAGCTTTGTCCTCAAGATCCATGCTGTTGGGTTTCCGAAAGGTGTGGTTAATATTGAGGATGCATAATGGAATATAATTTTCTATTCATTTATCATCTTTACATTACAGATTAGCTCTCTGACACAGTATCTATAAGTAAAATGTAATACTTTAAGACAAATTAACATTTTGAAGTGTTGTACATATGTCAAAAGAGCATTTTAAAGTATAAAAATGGAAAACTATCAAGTGTATTTAAAAATAAGGATTGACTTTATTTATTATTGTCTCAACATTTTCTTAATTTAGGCTTACAGATTCAAAGAGCTATCTTTGACAGTGATATGAATTGTGTTTAATGATTAAAGTCCAAAAGTCCTCAGGAAATACACCTACACACACAGAGTAACTTGCATACCCACACACGTACATGTATATATATTTCTAGTACTTAAGGGTTTCAGAGCTACATGGAATCAAAAGTTTTAAAGAAATTCTCTAACGGTAGGAACCTAATTATTTTCACACTTATCAGAAAAATATATTAAGTGTCTTAGTCTTTCTTGCTATTTGACTGTATCAATATTTCCTTTTTTCTTATCTGAAATAGATGGGAAAATGACAAACATATATAGTATGAATCATTGGTCCAAATATAAACTATGCTTCTTTTCTCAAGCATAGTTTTCTTCAAAGCTTTTAAGAGAACAAAACACAAAATCCAATTTGAGATGTCCTCCAACTTTCTCTTACTCATACCTTAAACCAAAATTACCCTTAACCAGAATATAGGAAGGTTTTTTTAATGATCTCTCGGTTTCTTCCAAATGACATGTTTTCCAGAAATCATCTTCACTTTTTTGTTTTGAAATCTGCACCCTAACAAGTTCTGTTTTTTGTTGTTGCTATTCACTTGCTCAGTCATGTCCGACTCTTTGTGACCCCATGGACTATAGTCTGCCAGGCTCCTCTGTCCATGGAATTCTCCAAACAAGAATACTGGAGTGGGTAGCCATTCCCTTCTTTGGAAGATCTTCCCAATCCAGGGATCAAACCCAGATCTTCTGCATTTCAGGTGGGTTCTTTATCGTCTGAGCCATCAGGTACCAGACTTTAAAATAGTTTCCAGTTAAATTTGTCTCCATATTGACTGATTCACAGGTTTTGTCTTGGCCTTATTCATTTCTGAGTCCTCAGGGCTGAACTCTGTGTCTAGCACATAGTAAACACTCAATAAATGCTTGTTAAATAAATGAAAGCATGGACTCTGGAAACAAAACTCTTTTAGAATAACTGCATTATTGGAATTTTAGGTGGTCCAATTAGAATGTTGTTTGAGATTCTCAGTTAAGAGGTTCTATAAAGACATCATCAATAATAGTAACAAGCCTTATTATTTGGGGATGAAAACATATCTTGCTGTTTCTTTAATGACTCATATGCCACAGTACGTAATGTTTCTGTTTGATAATGAAACATTGCATCTTCTAGACAGTATGCCAGACATGATGATTTAAGTGGCTGTATTTAAAAATAACTTCCAAGCAGCCTCACTAAAGGAACATGCCATACAGTGAGGACTAAGGGAAACGTTTGGTTTTCAGGTTGAAATTATTGGTAGCAAGTCTAACGTTTCTATTGTGTACAAAACTTTTATATGCTTATAATTTCACTCACTGATTTAAAACAAAAGTTTCATTACAGTAAAGTACAAGTTAAATGACTGTTTCTTATTTGTTTTTCTTATGTCCTATTTAAGGCCATAGACAGAATGATAAAAGTTGTCTACTTTTTTGGTAAGAAAAAAAAAAAAAAACCCGAAAAACACTACACTCAAACAATGTTTATTCATGCAGGTAGCATGATTATATTATCAGAATATCCAAGTGCATTTTAACAAGGGAGAGAATGAGAAGGAAACTTGAATTTCTTGACCACCTACTGTGTGCTGGTTTTATTGAGGTGTTTTAGTTGGTTCAGGGTGCTATAACAAAAATAACATAAATTGGGTAGCTTATAAAGAACAAGTATTTATTTCTCAGAGCTTTGGAGGCTGGGAAGTCCAAGATCATGACACCAACCAATGTGGTGTCTCGTGAGAGCCTTCTTCCTGCTTCACAGACTTCAGAAACTTCTCACTGTGTCTTCACCCAGTGGGAGGGGCAAGGGTCTCCCTGAAGCCTCTTTTATAAGGACACTAATCCCACTTGTGAGGGCTCCACCGTCATGACCTAAGCACTTCCCAAGGCTTCACCTCCTAATGCCATCACTTTGGAGGTTAGGATTTTAACGTGAATTTGGGGAGGACACAAACTTTCACACCATACTAAAATCCTCACGTTTGTGTGTATGCTAAGTCGCTTCAGTCGTGACCAACTCTTTGCAATGCTATGGACTATAGACCACCAGGCTCCTCTATCCTTGTGATTCTCCAGGCAAGAATACTGGAGTGGGTTGCATGCCCTCCTCCAGGGGATCTTCCCCATTCAGGGAAGCCAATCCACTTTTCTTATGTCTCCTGAATTGACAGGCAGGTTCTTTACCACTAGCACCACCTGGGAAGCCCAGTAAAATCCTCATACCCCAGGTGAAATCCAGGTGGGTGAGTATAGTCCTGGCTTACAGGTTTGGAGCCACAGACATTGGGGAAGGTTTGGTGGAGAGCATGAAGGACACAAGTACACCCAAATCATTGACATGGGCTCTTGGCCACAGTGCATCTGCCATTTTTCTGTACCATCACAGTCCCTCTTGGATATGAATGAAATTCACTCTTTTTTCTTGGATCTTTTCATTGCATGTGCAGTGTCTGGCACCTCACTGGCCAAAGTGAGGGCTGATGGCTATCACCAAGCCATGCTATCTCTTTGACTTCTAGCAGAGATTACAAAGAGATCACATTTACAATGATTTAAAGTAACTTGGGGCTTCTAAGAAGCCTCTGCTGAAGGAACACCTCCAGGTAAAGCCCACACTCATACTACCCAATGGCATGGATATTATCACTGTTTAGTAGAAAAGGTAACTTAAGTTATGAAAGTCTGAGTAACTTGCTCATGTTCACACAGCTGACAAGTAGAGGAACCAAACTCAAGTCTGAAAACACCTCTGTTTCTCTATGACAGCATCCTGCCTGCACCTCCAGTCACTCGTGGGGAGCCTTGAGCCATTCATGATACACCCGTTACCTGAAAAGAGCTGAGGGAGTCCTCCTATGGCTAATATCAATTCATACTGATAAACTCCAGTGTCAATCCCACTTGTGTAAGTGTTCAATTCAGGTATTCACTTGAAGGGACTATTCATTGCTCTGTGGAATAGTGAAAAAGAAGATAGTATTGAGGGCACATGTTTTGCCAAGACAGCCTGGCCTCCCGCCTATGGGAAGAATGTAATGATGAGTTCTGATGGTGAGCCGCGGTGCTCACATTTCAGGACTGTCTTGCCTTCACCACATCTCAAGCAGCACAGGACTGATTGTCCATATATCTGCCCCCAAATCTTGTCACCATGTACACAGCTCATTAAGTGTGCCTTCTCAGGTCATATCACAAGGAGGGACTGCCTGGCAAACAAACCTCAGTTCTACCAAAATGTAAATTAGAAAGAATGGTCCAAGTCAAGTGAAAAAGGGGCTTTGATTGCACACAAACTGAAGAAAACCTATTTGAGCTCTGTGCTTATGCTTCTGAGCTTAATTGGCTGCAGCTAATGAGATGGTTAAATAGCATCACCCACTCAACGGACATGAATCTGAGCAAACTCCAGGAGACAGTGAAGGACAAGGGTGCTGATGCGCTGATGTGCTGCAGTCCATGGGGTCGCAAAGAGTCATACACAACTGAGGGACTGAACAAGAACAGTGTATTTATATGCCATGGGTGTGCAAATACCCAGATTCTTCTTACAACAAAAAGCTACTCTGCTTTTAGATAACCCTTCATTGTTTACAAAGTATGATTGCATACCTGGTACACTTAGAAATGTAGCATAGCCTAGTCAGAAAGCTATGATGTCAATGCACTTGAGTTTGTTCCTAATTAACCCATTCCTCTTATTCCACAGAATTTCAAATGTAGAATTATTCTCTTATTCGCATATTCCTATTCAGTTCAGTTCAGTTCAGTCGCTCAGTCGTGTCTGACTCTTTGCGACCCCATGAATCACAGCACGCCAGGCCTCCCTGTCCATCACCAACTCCCAGAGTTCACTCAAACTCATGTCCATCGAGTCGGTGATGCCATCCAGCCATCTCATTCTCTGTTGTCCCAGTCTCCTCCCACCCCCAATCCCTCCTAGCATCAGACTCTTTTCCAGTGAGTCAACTCGTCGCATGAGGTGGCCAAAGTATTGCAGTTTCAGCTTTAGCATCAGTCCTTCCAATGAACACCCAGGATTGAGCTCCTCTAGAATGGACTGGTTGGATCTCCTTGCAGTCCAAGGGACTCTCAAGAGTCTTCTCCGACACCACAGTTCAAAAGCATCAATTCTTTGGCGATCAGCTTTCTTCACAGTCCAACTCTCACATCCATACATGACCACGGGAAAAACCATAGCCTTGACTAGACGGACCTTGGTTGGCAAAGTAATGTCTCTGCTTTTTAATATGCTGTCTAGGTTGGTCATAACTTTCCTTCCAAGGGGTAAGCGTCTTTTAATTTCATGGCTGCAATCAGCATCTGCAGTGATTTTGGAGCCCCCAAAAATAAAGTCTGACACTGTTTCCACTGTTTCCCCATCTATTGGCCATGAAGTGATGGGACCAGATGCCATGATTTTAGTTTTCTGAATGTTGATCTTTAAGCCAAACTTTTCATTCTCCTCCTTCACTTTCATAAAGAGGCCTTTGAGTTCCTCTTCACTTTCTGTCATAAGGGTGGTGTCATCTGCATATCTGAGGTTATTGGTATTTCTCCCGGCAATCTTGATTCCAGCTTGTGCTTCTTCCAGCCCAGTGTTCCTCATGATGTACTCTGCGTATAAGTTAAATAAGCAGGGTGACAGTATACAACCTTGACGTACTCCTTTCCCTATTTGGAACCAGTCTATTGTTCCTATTAGCTCCTGATAACTGTGAAAGGATTGAGCCACTGAACTAGGGCATAAGTAAACAGAGATAACTAACTCCCTGTATCAGAGACGTATCGAAAACATGTATTTCCTCGGTAGGAAAGAGCAAAGAGAAGCCATCTCCCCAAGATCCTAAGGCAAAACCAGCTATGAAATGCAGCACACATTTTTTTCTCCTTCACTTCCTGAAGTTACTTCCCTGTTACCCTCTTTACCTCATCGTTTTCTCACACCCATGGTAAGTTTGGTATTTTATTATCCAAAATAAAGTCAAGATGCCACTCGGAACTTGATGTTAGGGAACAAAGACTTCAGTTCAGTTCAGTCAGTCAGTCATGTCCGACTGTTTGCACCTCATGCACTGCAGCACGCCAGGCTTCCCTGTCCATCACCAACTTCTGGAGCTTACTCAAACTCATGTGCATCAAGTCGGTGATGCCATCCAATCATCTCATCCTCTGTCATCCCATTCTCACCCTGCCTTCAATCCTTCCCAGCATCAGTGTCTTTTCCAATGAGTCGGTTCTTCACATCAGATGGCCAGAATATTGGAGTTTCAGCTTCAATATCTGTCCTTCCAATGAATATTCAGGACTGATTTCTTTTAGGGAATAATAGGTTGGATCTCCTGGCAGTAGAAGGAAATCTCAAGAGTCTTCTCCAATACCAGTTCAAAAGCATCAATTCTTCATCGCTCAGCTTTCTTAATAGTTCAACTCTTATATCCTCACATGACTACTGGAAAAACCATAGCCTTGACTAGACAGACCTTTGTTGGCTTTTTAGTATGCCGCCTAAGATGGGCATAACTTTTCTTCCAAGAGCAAGCGTCTTTAAATTTCATGGCTACAGTCACAATCTACAGTGATTTTGGAGCCCCCCCCCAAATAAAGTCTATCACTGTTTCCATTATTTCCCCATCTATTTACCATGAAGTGATGGGACCAGATGCCATAATCTTAGTTTTCTGAATGTTGAGTTTTAAGACAACTTTTTCACTCTCCTCTTTCACTTTCATCAAGAGGTTCTTTAGTTCTTCTTCACTTTCTGCCATAAGGGTGGTGTCATCTGCATATCTGAGGTTACTGATATTTCTCCTGGCAAACTTGATTCTAGCTTGTGCTTCATCCAGTCTGACATTTTGCATGATGTACTCTGCATATAAGTTAAATAATCAGGGTGACAATATATAACCTTGACATACTCTTTTCCTGATTTGGAACCAGTCTTTTGTTCCATGTCCAGTTCTAACTGTTGCCTCTTGACCTGCATACAGATTTCTCAAGAGGCAGGTCAGGTGGTCTGGTATTTTCCCATCTCCTGAAGAATTTTCCAGTTTATTGTGATCCACAGTCAAAGGCTTTGGCATAGTCAATAAAGCAGATGTTTCTCTGGAACTCTCATGCTTTTTTGATGATCCAACGGATGTTGACAATTTGATCTCTGGTTCCTCTGCCTTTTCTAAATCCAGCTTGAACATCTGGAATTATTGGTTCACATACTGTTGAATCCTGGTTTAGAGAATTTTGAGCATTACTTTGCTAGCATGTGAGATGAGTGCAATTGTGTGGTAGTTTGAGCATTCTTTGGCATTGCCTTTCTTTGGGATTGGAATGAAAACTAACATTTTCCAGTCCTGTAGCCCCTGCTGAGTTTGCCAGATTTGCTGGCATTTTGAGTGCAGCACTTTCACAACATCATCTTTTAGGATTTGAAATAGCTGAATTGGAATTCCATCACCTCCACTAGCTTTGTTTGTAGTGATGCTTCCTAAGGCCCACTTGACTTTGCATTCCACATGACTGGCTCTAAGTGACTGATCACACCATTGTGATTATATGGGTCATGAAGATCTTTTTTGTACAGTTCTTCTGTGTATTCTTGCCACCTCTTCTTAATATCTTCTGCTTCTGTTAGGTCCATACTATTTCTGTCCTTTATTGTGCCCATATTTGCATGAAATGTTCTCTTGATATCTCTGACTTTCTTGAAGACATCTCTAGCCTTTCCCATTCTGTTGTTTTCCTCTATTCGTTTGCATTGATCACTGAAGAAGGCTTTCTTATCTCTCTTTGCTATTCTCTGGAGCTCTGCATTCAAATGGGTATATCTTTCCTTTTCTCCTTTGCCTTTAGCTTCTCTTCTTTTCTCAGCTATTTGTAAGGCCTCCTCAGACAACCATTTTGCCTTTTTGCATTTCTTTTTCTTGGGGATGGTCTTGATTGCTTCCTCCTATATAATGTCATGAACCTCCATCCATAGTTTTTCAGGCACACTGTCTATCAGATCTAGTCCCTTAAATCTATTTCTCACTTCCACTGTATAATGGTAAGGGATTTGATTTAGTTCATACCTGAATGGTCTAGTGGTTTTCCCTAAGTTCTTAAATTTCAGTCTGAATTTGGCAATAAGGAGTTCATGATCTAAGTCACAGTCAGCTTCCGGTCTTGTTTTTGCTGACTATATAGAGCTTCTCCAACTTTCACTGCAAAGAATATAATCAGTCTGATTTTGGTATTGACCATCTGGTGATGTTCATGTGTAGAGTCTTCTCTTGTGTTGTTGGAAGAAGGTGTTTGCTATGACTACTGCGTTTTCTTCACAAAACTCTGTTATTTTTTGACCTGCTTCATTTTGTACTTCATGGGCAAAAATGCCTGTTACTCCAGGTATCTCTTGACTTCCTACTTTTTCATTCCAGTCCCCTATAATGAAAAGGACATCTTTTTTGGGTATTAGTTCTAGAGGTCTTTTAGGTCTTTATAGAACCATTCAAATTCAGCTTCTTCAGCATTGCTGGTCGGGGCATTGACTTGGATTACTGTGATACTGAATGGTTTGCCTTGGAAATGAACAGAGATCGTTTTGTCATTTTTGACATTGCATCCAAGTACTGCATTTCAGACTCTTTTTTGACTATGATGGCTACCCCATTTCTTCTAAGAGATTCTTGCCCACAGTAGTAGATATAATGGTCATCTGAGTTAAATTCACCCATTCCAGTCCATTTTAGTTCACTGATTCCTAAAATGTCAATGTTCACTCTTGCCAACTCCTGTTTGACCACTTCCAATTTGCCTTAACTCATGGACCTAACGTTCCAGGTTCCTATGCAATGTTGTTCTTTACAGCATCATCATATTGTCATCCTGCTTATTTAACTTATATGCAGAGTACATCATGAGAAATGCTGGGCTGGAGGAAGCACAAGCTGGAATCAAGATTGACAGGAGAAATATCATTAACCTCAGATATGCAGATGACACCACCCTTACGGCAGAAAGTGAAGAAGAACTAAAAAGCCTCCTGATGAAAGTAAAAGAGGAGAGTGAAAAAGTTGTCTTAAAGCTCAACATTCAGAAAACTAAGATCATGGCATCTGGTCCCATCAATTCACGGCAAATAGATGGGGAAACAGTGGCTGACTTTATTTTTCTGGGCTCCAAAATCACTGCAGATGGTGACTGCAACCATGAAAGATTTCATTTCTCCTTGGAAGGAAAATTATGACCAACCTAGACAGCATATTAAAAAGCAGAGACATTGCTTTGCCAACAAAGATCCATCTAGCCAAGGCTATGGTTTTTCCAGTGGTCATGTATGGATGTGGGCTTCCCTTGTAGCTCAGTCGGTAAAGAATCTGCCTGCAGTGCAGAAGACCCAGGTTCGATCCCTGGGTTGGGAAGATCCCCTGGAGAAGGAAATGGCAACCCACTCCAGTATCTTTGCCTGGAAAATCTCATGGACAGAGGAGCTTGGTGGGCTGCAGTCCATGCGGTCACAAAGAGTTGGGCACAACTGAGTGACTAACACACACACACACACACACACACACACATGTATGGATGTGAGAGTTGGACTATAAAGAAAGCTGAGCACCAAAGAATTTATGCTTTTGAACTGTGGTGTTGGAGAAGACTCTTGAGAGTCCCTTGGACTGCAAGGAGATCCAACCAGTCCATCCTACAGGAGATCAGTCCTGGGTGTTCATTGGAAGGACTGATGCTGAAGCTGAACTTTGGCTACCTGATGCGACGAGCTGACTCATTTTAAAAGACCCTGGTGCTGGGAAAGCTTGAGAGCAGGAGGAGAAGGGGATGACAGAGGATGAGATGGTTGGATGGCATCAGCAACTCAATGGACATGGGTTTGCATGGACTCCTGGAGTTGGTGATGGACAAGGTGGCCTGGCGTGCTGCGGTTCATGGGGTCACAAAGAGTCAGACACGACTGAGTGACTGAACTGAACTGAACTGAACAGTTCAGACTTTACTTCCATCCCCAGTCACATCCATAATTGGATGTTGTTTTTGCTTTGACTCTATCTCTTCATTCCTTCTGGAGATATTGCTCCACTGATCTCCAATAACATATTGGACCTGGGGAGTTCATCTTTTAGTGTCCTATCTTTTTGCCTTTTCATACTATTCATGGCATTCTCAAGGCAAGGATACTGAATTGATTTGCCATTCCCTTCTCCAGTGGACCACATTTTGTCAGAACTCCCCACCATGACCCGTCTGTCTTGGGTGGCCCTACACAGCATGGCTCATAGTTTCGTTGAGTTAGACAAGGCTGTGGTCCATGTGATCAGTTTGGTTAGTTTTCTGTGATTGTGGTTTTCATTCTGTTGGCTCTCTGATGGATAAGTATAGGAAGCCTATGGAAGCTTCCTAATGGGAGAAGATGACTGAGGGGGAAACGGGATCTTGTTCTTATGGAAGGGGCCATGCTCAGTAAATCTTTAATCCAATTTTTTGCTGATGGGCAGGGCTGTGTTCCCTCCCTGTTGTTTGACCTGAGGCTAAACTATGGTGGAGGTAATGAAGATAATGGCAACCTCCTTCAAAAGATACTGTAGATGCACTGTGACATTTAGTGCCCCTGACCCTGAAGTAGTCCAGTGCCGACCCATGCTTCTGCCAGAGACTCCTGGACACTCACAGGCAAGTCTGGGTCAGTCTCTTTTGGGCTTAATGATAAAATATAATGACATTGGGCCTAAGGGTGTTTGGTCTTACTTTTGTTTGCAAGTTCAGTCTATGTTATGGGATTTTCAGAGTGCTAAAAGAAACCTTTGTCTTCTTCAGCTTGGACTCCAGCCAGGTGATGAAATATGTCTGTTCATCACACAGCACAGTAGAAAATATGTAGAACAGAGTGGGTTAGATACACCAGTCTGGGCTTAACGAATCATGGCTACAGTCATGTTGGGGAGCCTATTGGAAAGTGTCAATGTACCTATCAATTGATGATGAATTGACTAGAGTGAACTTTATGCCAACACTTTTGCAGAGACTGAGAATCTTCTGCAAAAGAGAAGGAAAGATAAAGATACTATCAACTTCAGAACAGAGTATGAGAAACATATACATGAAACTAAGAGAGTCTGAATAAACAATCCTTAATAGATGAGACTCTTGACCTGATTGGTTAAGGGCTATCATTAGTTTCTTTGTGAGGACAATTGGTAATTTATCTCAGAAATTAATGGACATAGAATTTATCATTTATTATGTATGTATAGTGATGTCCTAGTTTTTTTAATAATGCATATTCATATTATTCTGAATCATTTCTTTTGTCTTTCTGAAGTCTAGTGTTAAGCCCCCTCCTGATGGCATTTTATATTGATTGATTCCTCTACAGTAGACTCTCAAAGGCTATTTCAGTTAAACTGCTGGGATCCAGAGTGGGTGGGTATAAGCAGTTAATCGGCCCCCTCCTCCAAAATGTTGCCTTAATGGGCTTTAATTTTGTTGGTGTTCTACCTTAACATTAGGACACTTACACTTTTTATGGATCTGCTGTTGTTTAGTATAACAAAAACATGTAATCATACATTTTTTCATCCTATTTTCTTCTGATATTTAAATAAGCTAGCATCTTTATCTATTTCCAGGAGGCACAGGGATTATCTCACATATTTTAGGAAAGGGTAAACAGGCAGATAGAAGTAGAATGACTTGCTTAGAGGCACAGTAGATTCCCTGGAAAATGAAAAACTGATATCAGAAGTCTTTCCCTTCAGGGCTAATTCTCCATTGTGCTTTCTTCCTGAGCAAATACACCCGGATCAAATCATCTCTCATTCTTGTCTTAACAACATCTACTTATGTAAGCTCTGCAAATTCAAAACCCTGACAAGAAAAAGGACAGAGCATTTATAGTTGTGACCCACACGATTTAAAGTTAGCTGGGAGGCTGGCAAAACACAGTGTCATGCTGAAGTTATTTCCAGAACAGCAGGCGTCTCTTCACGCAAACCAGCTAAAACGATGTCAAACTTGCCAACCTATTTTCTCCAACACAGTTCTTTTAAGATTGAGTGAATGGTAGAAAAATTTTTTCTTCCCTTGTATTCAAATTAATTAACTGGGAATTATGGGTCAGACTATAAAACAGAGATCTCAGCAGCTGCATGGAATCTGGATTTGGACTGAATGGGCTTGAAACCCGGCTCTACCTCTTAAATGAGCAGCCTTAGGCGAGTTAGCCTCTCTGTGCCTGAGTTTCCTCATCAGTAAAATGTTGCTAACAATACGTGGTACCTGCCTCATAACTGTAATGGAGATTAAGAGTTCATTCCCCTTTAAGTGCTTGATGAAATATGAGTCTTGTAGTAAGTGCTTGTAAATACTAGCTGGTATTACATCCACAGCATCTAGTGTAGAGACTGGCACATTGCCATCTTTTACTAACGTGAGCTTTACCCTTGAACTCTCAAGAAGTTTTTATTCTAGTTGGGAGACAAGATACACATATAAAGTAAGAGTAACCAAATAGCACGGACAATGTACACATAAGGATATAATATAATAGTAGATCAAATGAAGAAACTCATTGGAGTCAAAGTACCTATAGAAGTTTCCATGGGAGCAACAGGTGATCTTGAATCAACCAAGGTGTCTGTGTGGAACATTCTTTTTTCAACAGGTATTTGTGGATCATTTGTAGTATTCTAGACACTGCATACATCAAAGTTCCCTTGACATCAAAATTATCTTAGCATTTTCAGTGAAGGAAATGAAGATGGAACAGCCATGAGATATTAACTGCAAATACCAAGAGAGAGAATCCAGCTCTCTTGAACCTGTGTTTATGTATTTGGACTTGGAGAAAAATCTGTAAGAACCTCCCCCGGAGATTAGAATCTTGGAGAGGAGGGTGAAGTGGTTTGTGCTTGAGGGCATTCCACTTTTACTAATGGATTATTTTATTTTTCAAAAAGTCTAAAGATTAATTAAAACAAAAGACATGACTATGAGTTTTAAGGATTCTTTATGCCTAGTATCTGATTTAACAGTGAGCAAGTGATGGGTCCTTAATACATTATTGTTGAATGAATAATGAATCAAATAATCTTTAAATGAATTAGAGAAATACCACCACCAAATCTCTTTACCCAAAATACCAGGGAAGAAGAATATTGCTTCAAAGAAAACCAAAACTGACTTGTGTTGTAGGTGTGTGTGTTAGTCACTCAGTCATGCCCGACTCTTTGTGACCGCGTGGACTGCAGCCCACCAGGCTCCTCTGTCCATGAGATTTTCCAGGCAAAGATACTGGAGTGGGTTGCCATTTCCTTCTCCAGGAGATCTTCACAACCCAGGGATCGAACCTGGGTCTTCTGCACTGCAGGCAGATTCTTTACCGACTGAGCTACAAGGGAAGCCCAGGAATAAACAGAAAAGTTCACTGACCTATGGATCTCTGCCTTATGTTCTAGATGGTGCTACAGGAAGTAGCATATTCCCTTTTCCCCCAGAGAGACCAGGAAAGGTAACCTGGGGGTATGGGGAATAGCTAGTGAGTGATGAAAGGATGTAAATGGTAAATTATTCCAAAATTTTTTTAAAATGGTAAGGAAGACTGTATTCAAAGCTGTTTCAACAGGGGTCAAGACTACTATAAAAAAAGAGAAAGATTGAACTCAACTCCAAATATAGCAACATCAGCTGGAGATTTATAGAAGAGTGAGAGGGTCAGTAGACAGAAAATTACTAAGAGAGAAAACCAAGGGTAAGGAATTATTGCTAAACACCTAACAGAATTCTTATTAGAGGCAGGCCAAGTTTGAAGTTTTGTCAAAGAGGACTCAGAGGCTTCTGAGTTGTTTGGTCAAAGAAGGGATCTTTATCAGGGGACATCTCTATGGAGTGTTTTGAAGTCTGCAAAATGTTTTAGATACTCATAAAGCTTTATGTATTTATCTTTTGTGGTCCTCTCCTGGAAATCTTTCTGTAGGACACGACGTTTTGGAAATGGTTGGAATGTGAAGCTGGTTTGGGGGCAAATTTGAGGATCTTGACATCCTGTATTGTTCTCATTGAGAAATGACCCCATTCCCAATGTCCTCGGGAACCTATGGCTATTTTTTTCTGTTCTGCCTCTCTCCACTGTAGCACCATCCGGCGTATAAAGAAGAAGTCCTTAAATAGTGAACAATTGTGTCTATTCCTCATTCAAGTCACTTTTTGTTTTCCATGAGATTACTGCTTCCCTAATATTTTGGGTAAAGTTGTTGTGTTCACTCAGTTGTGTCTGACTCTTTGCGACCCCATGGACTGCAGCACGCCAGGCTTCCCTGTCTTTCAACATCTCCTGGAGTTTGCCCAGACTCATGTCCATTGAGTTGGTGATGCCATCCAACCATCTCATCCTCTGTCATCCCTTATCCTCAGTCTTTCCTAGCATCAAGGTCTTTTCCACTGAGTCAGCTCTTTACAGCACTTGGCCAAAGTACTGGAGCTTCAGCATCAGCATCAGTCCTTCCAATGAATATTCAGGGTTGATTTCCTTCAGGATTGACTGGTTTGATCTCCTTGCAGTAGAAAGGACTCTCAAGAGTCTTCTCCAGCACCACAGCTTGAAGGCATCAATTCTTCGGAGCTCAGTCTTTTTTATAGTCCAGCTCTCACATCCATACGTGACTACTGAAAAGAGGTTTTGCAATGATAGTTCTCTAATTCATTTAAAGAGTATTTGACTTTTTGAATTATGGTTTTCTCAAGGTATAGGCCCAGTAGTGGGGTTGCTGTGTCATGATTCATTCATTCATTCATTTGACAAACGTATATTGATTAAGTGCCCACTGTTTGTTCATCACCATGCTAGGGATTGGGCATAGAAAAGTCCCTCCCTGGCCAGTGCAATTTGGATCAGCTGATGATGTTGGAAACTCCCAAAGTTGAATAGAGTGAACTGAATTATCTCTGTGAAAACACAGATAAACTAAGGTCATATTGGGCCACAGAAAAGAAGAGAAAAGACAGTTGCAGCAAGCCCTTCTATATTGAGGCTCCACATCTCCAGAGCCAGTCAGTATAAAACTTAGCTGAACCTCCTACAAATGGGTCCCATGAGCTCCTCTATATTCCTAATTAATTTAGCAAAGTTTTTGTACTTTGTGATGAAATATGCCTCAATCAGTTCTTCCAGTGTCATCCTTAATGGAAAAAGTTACCTATGTTCTCTTTCTGGTATGGGAGAGCCACAGTTACTTAAAAAATCCTAAGTGATATCTTAAATATAGCTCATAAAGTGTAGATCACTGTATTTATGCCACTCCTGCCTCCATTTCCAATTCCACTTGTTCCTTCATATCCTAGAACTTGTCCAGGGGAAAAGTTATTGCTAAGAATGGCTTAGTAGCATCTTCCATCATCACAACCTTCACAATCAAGGATCCTAGGGATGCTAGGGACTGCCTCTTCCCTTCTACATCCAAATGGTACAAGACTCCTGATTGTCCAAGATAAATGAATCCAAAGTGATACTAACTCAGATTTCTGCCCTGTAGTCACCCATAAGACCAGCATGTGACTTGCAAGTTTGCATTGAAAACAACAGTTTTCACTGTTGTTGCCATGGAGTAGGTTGCAAGACTTCACTCACTTCTTTTTCTTGTGAGGTGTTACTCCCCAGGCCAAATTTAACATTTGCCATATGCCAAGATGCTAAGAATTCTTCACATGTATTCTATCTGTATATGTAAACATGCCTTTTGCTTTAGGATATAGGAGACACTCTCTCCCTCCTATAGATTTTAAGGGTAGGGTATACTCACAATAGCTCTGGTTTTAAACTTTCAGAGAGTGGAGAAAATAAGTTTAGTATCTTAAAAAGGAACTCCACAATGGCCCTTCAATATAAAAATCGTGTCTGATGATTATCAATGATGAGATTTCTCTGCACTCAAAGTCCTCTGAATTGGGTCCGCTTCTGAATAAAGATTGCCCCTGCGCTCCTGAGTACCTCTGCTCTGCTGGAGATCCAGTGCTTAAGTACACTTTCCGGTCTTTTGCTACATTTGCTTCTCTTCCTACATTTGCTTCTCAAATTTCTTTTCTTTCATGAAAGCCCAGGTGATAAAGGGTAGGTAGCAAATATAACCATGGATTTCAACCATGAAAACGCATGCAGGGGAACAGGTTTCCACCAGGACACCTTCAGCAAGCTTTCTCTGTGAAGTATCTTTCCTACTGGGATACTAATGAGAAGGTGGCGCCCAGGATGAAAGGGAAAAATGGCAGAGAATAGGAAAAAATGGAAAATTGGAAAGGCACTGTTAGCATTACAGTTTCTGAATAATAGGGTATTTTCTGTCAGCAGAGTTGCCCTATGTCAATACTATTCAATCAGCTTTCTTGGCTTTATTTGCAAGTGGATAAACAGAGTATAGTTGATTGTTCTGGGGCCTGCAAGAGGAGGCCCTAAAACAAGAAACCAGGCATTCCTAAGAGAGTGAGCTTGCTGATGAGGAGAGCAGTTTTCAGACAGGAAGCAAAGGTACCAGGATATCATGATGATTAAACCATCAGTTCAGCACTTGTATTTATGAGTCCATTCTGGGACTGTCACAGTCTAAGCACATCTGGTATTGTGAAATTTAGGTCCCGTTATGGACTCTGGGCTTCCCTGGTGGCTCAGTTGGTAAAGAATCTGCCTCCAATGCGGGAGGCTGGATTCGACCCCTGGTTTGGGAGGATCCCCTGGAGAAGGGAATGGCAACCTACTCCAGTATCCTTGCCTGGAGAATTCCATGGACAGAGCAGCCTGGCTGGCTACAGTCCATGGGGGTCACAAAGAGTTGGACGTGACTGAGTGACTAACACTTTCACGTTCACTTTTCATAGACTCAGGAGGATGGGATTAGTTATCAACAAACAAGTACTAAAAGAATCTGCATGTTGGCCAATTTCTGATAAGGAAAATGCTTGTGTTCGTTGAGTGAAGATAATGTTGTACATTATTAAAATTGTAATGCATGTGGGTGAAGATGGAGCCACCTGTGATGTTAAAGCCGTGCTGCCAGTTATGGTGAGACTAGTGTCAAGAAACGAATTCAAGGAGCAGCCAGTGCCATCAGTACAAAGCCCTGGTCCCTGGAACCTTGCAGGTGAATGTTCCTGAAAGCACTCTTAAAGTGCTGTAACTTTTTAATGAACCAGAACAAGGTCTAATATTTATTGATAAAGCCAGGCAGGTAGGTGGCATCCCAGAAGAATTCCAGGTAATATCAGATAGGCAGTCACTGAGCACCAGTTAAAAGGCCAGGTGACCACTGCTCCCATGTATTGAGGCTCCAGAGAAGAGGCAAAGATGAAGGCACAATGGTAGAAAGTCAGTCATTGGCGTGGGGCCCAAAGGCCAAACTAAAGGAGTACTGAAGAAGACACAATGCCAGGCTAGGGAGAGGAAACAGACTTCCTCAAATCCCCCCTGCCCTAGTTAGTTATGAATTGATCCCAATGGCGAGGGTGTCTCCATTTGTAACAATAGAGAGAAAAGGATAAGAAACCAAAAAGTACATCCTGGGCAATCCCCGAGTGCTGTTTTACCAAAGAGTAGGATGCCAAGTATTTCAAGAAAGTCTTTCTGGACTTGAAAAGGGAAAATAAAATGTAAGCCAGTCTTGTCATTTGACTTTTAAATGATCTCCTGGAGTAAGCTTATCTTGAAAATATTCAGCATAAGGAAATCTTTTTAAGGCCAAATTAAAGCAGGATTTTCCCTTGACAATAACCTTTAGAAAAACTATATAAGCTAGAATATCTTAAGTCCCAAAGGATTGTGTGTCTAAAAACGCCAAAATCATCATGCAATACTACAGATGATATGAGAAACCTGGTTCTCCAGTAATTTTGGGAAGTGAGTACAGATAAATGCAGAGTGTAATAGATAACTTCCTTCTGGGTGATTTAGGTTAAAGGACATCTGCAAAGCAAAAATTGAGGATTTAGTCCTAAAAAACCACTGCTCCAAAGGCTGGTAGACTCTTTTCCTAATGGTCATGTGACAAAAACTACAAATAATTTCAATGCCATACTTTCTGATTTTTTTCACCCATGCAAAGGAATAGAAGAAGAGAGATTTGACCTGAAAGAAAAATTTGAGCTGAACAAAGCTCCTCCATTTTTATTTTTTAATTATTACTTTTTGGTTGAAATATAGCTGATTTACAATATATTAATTTCTGCTGTATAGCGAAGTGATTCAGTTACATATATATGTATATCCCTGGTGGCTCAGATGGTAAAGAATCTGCCTGCAATACAGGAGATCATGGTTTGATCCCTGGTTTGGAAAGATCCCCTGGAAAAGGGATTGGTAATCTACTCCAGTATTCTTGTCTGGAGAATTCCGTGGACAGAGGAGGCTGGTGAACTACAGCCCATGGGGTCGCAAAGAGTCAGACATGACTGAGTAACTATATATATATATATATATAGCCTCTTTTGATAGTCTTTTCCATTATGGTTTATCACAGGATACTGAATATAGTGGCTTGTACTACACAAGAGGACCTTGTGTTCCTCCATTTTTAGAGGAGGGAAATGAAGTAACTTGCCTAAAACTGAACAGTCAGTCAGTTTCAATACCACTATTAGATCCAGGATCTTATAATATCTAAGATTTTGATTGTTTCAGACTAGAGCCTTGAAGTCTGAACCATATCCTAAGTCTCCTTTCTTCCCTCAGAATTAGACTCATTCAGAGTTGCTTAACAGATGGTTTTAGAAAATATGAACGCATCCTTTATACGTTGGGAAGGCATTGGGCACCAATAGCAGGTCTCCTTCCAACCTCTCCCTGTATATAGCAGTTAGAGGTCCTGCCTTCCACTACCTGTGCTAGGCATCCAAATGTCCCCTGGGGTATATAAGAGTTCAAGTTCTCAACTTACTCCCAAGAAATGATTTATCACCAGGAGGCTCTGGATTATTAGCTATCTATGGAATGAATGTAAATTCTGGTTTTGGAGGATTGCTTCCATGCTTTAAAATGAAAAACAGCTCAGGAGGGAAAGACATACTATGTTGTTTGTCATAGCAATTAAATCTTTTCCAGCATTTGCTTCATGTTTAAACAACTCCAATCCTTTGGGGACTCTGATGACCTCCCCCTGTTTGATTCAGCTTCGACTGTTTAAGATTTAGTATAATTAAGGATGAAAAGTAACTGTCTGAGATTACAATGTCAGGTTTGTGATGCGTATTTCTCGATAAAGAAGGCAATCTGCTTGTGATAGAAACACCTCCTCCTCCTCTGAGTCCTACTCTTATCATACACTGCAGTCGTCGTCTTTGACCTATATTAGATTCCCTTTTGCAATATGTGCTTTTGATCATGAAACTGCTGGGAAAAGGTTCCTTCTAAACCACAAAACAAGGTAAGCTGCTTCTTATTTGTTTGAATATACAGGAAGCTGGTGACAACCAATTTTCTTCTTATACATCTAAGAAATCGAAAGGTCAGGTGTTAGGAGGGATTATAGAGAGTTTATGAGGCAAACAGCCCGCCCCACAGCAAGCCTTATCAGGAACAAGCCTAGCTTTCTTTCATAAGCCTCTGGTGGGCATCTTGTGCTCAGAGCCACCATAGCTGGCGGTCTGGGGTGCACACCGCACAGTTTATCATCAAGCAGCATCTTTGAAATGCCAAACTTTATTTATTGATCTTACAATTCTATGTTATCTCCAACAAGCCACAGGAAAAGTAATACATTTTGTATGGATTAATCCTTGTAATTCTACACAACATATACTCAGAGATAACTCAAACTCGCTTTGTCTTCTCATTATCTAAACAGACATGTCTTTTTTTAAGTCATCAACAGAGGTCATCTCCCAAATACCCTTGTGGAATATTCATTAATCAAATAACTAATTTGAAATGGACCTTCAAAGCATTATTCATTTCCCCATCATTCTCCCAACATCAGTTTAAATGCTTTGTGGATATAATGATTAGGCTGATGTTTAATTAATTGTGAAATTGTGAATTAAGGCTAAGTTAAAAGATAAATCATTCTTCGGTGCATGAGAGAGAAAGAGAGAAAGCTAGAAAGGGCAAGAGAGTTTTACTGGTAGCGTTAGTTGGGCATTCTTAGCAAATGTCTCTTTATTTGTAGCAACATGACAGTTTTAGATTTTAAGGTTAACCTTTGAGAAGCAAAGCTTCTTCCTCTGTTGTTTCTTGATGGATTTTGCATTAGTCTCCACATCAATGAGAAGACACTACAGGCCATCACACAAATATGCAGATGTAGCTATAACCTGCTACTCTTGAGAAGTTTTCTTGTGGAAAAAGTAAAAGGAAACAATCATAGTCATGGTTTTGCTTTATGCATGTGATGGTCAGAATCCTATATTTTTAACTCTAGATAGTAAAGTTTTGGTTCCAAATGGAGGTCTTCCCTGATCGTCCCTGTCCTGTCTTCTTACAGTGACCTAACCCTCACTGCCACAGGCATCATGAGGTCAATCAACCTAACTGTTTATATTTTTGAACTTGCCCATCTCCCCGTATTTGACTATTAACTCCTTGAGTTCAGGATCCAAATCTGACTCCTCTTTTGATGCCCAATGTGTCACATAGAGCCTGTGTTCTTGACACGAGCAGACCCAGGTCTGTGTTTGCTCCTCGCCCTCCTGGATCACTGCTCCTCCACTTGTCCACGTGCCTCAGTCCTTCACTTCATTCAGCGGCTCAGATATCACTTCCTTGATGAGAACTTTCTTGATCACTGTCTTAGTGTTTAAGCTGCTATAACAAAGTACCATAGTCTGGATGACTTATAAACCACAAATTTGTTTCTTATAGTTTTGGAAGCTGAATTTCAAGGTCAGGGTGCCAGCACAGTCAAGTTCTGGTGAGGACCCTTTTCTGGGTTTCAGACTGCCAACTTTGTATGCAAAGCACCTAGAATAGCACCTGGCATATAGTATGTATGCATTATATGTGGCTACTATTGGACTGCAAGGAGATCAACAGTCAATCCTCAAGGAAATCAACCCTGAATATTCATTGAAAGGACTGATGCTAAAGTGGGAGTTCCACTACTTTGGCCACCTGCAAAGGGCTAACTCACTGGGAAAGACTCTTACGCTGGGAAAGATTGAAAAGAAAAGGAGAAGGGGGTGGCAGAGGATGAGTTGGTTGGATGGCATCTCCAACTCAATGGACATGAATTTGAGCAAACTCTGGGAGACACTGAAGGACAGGGAAGCTTGTCATGTTGCAGTTCATGGGATCACAAAGAGTTGGACACAACATAGTGACTGAACAACAACAAATTATTGTTTTCAATAAAAGATAGAACCACCCCTCCAATGAGATGAAAAGGATGGATGAAAAGATTTTATCTTCTCTCTTGCGTTTTGTAAAGCCCAATTGAAACTGAGACCGTCTCCTTTTTTTCTTAACCAGTATTCCTCCATGACTGTATAAGAAGCTCCTAAAGATTAAGAGCTATGTTTTCTTTGTCTGTATAGACTTCAGTTTAGTGATGGTCATGAGTAGGCTCTGAACCTGTGCTTAGATTTGTTTTTAAATATCCAATAGTCAATAATTATTCTTAACATCAGTAAGTACAAATGTTATTAATGGCAAATCAGGGTAGTTAGTGGATAGTTTCTTTTCCTTTCTTCCCCAGTGAGATTGCCCCTGAGTTTGAGTTCCAGAAGACACACAGGCATTTTTTCTAGACAGGCATATGCCTTTAGTCCTTGTCTGTTTTCCTTTTCTGGGGAACTGACTATCCCTGGGAAGGACTCATCAATGTTGTGTTTCTCTCCTTTAAGATATTAGGCCTGGAGCAAGCCTTAATCAGCCAGTTGAACTGTTTAAATTCTTCTGAAATAGAAGCCTGAAACCTGCTCAACACTTTGAGGCACTCAGGACACCACAATCTCCTTAACACTAGGCTAGAGTGACTTTCCTAAAAGCTTCTTTCCTTTTCTTGCTGTCGTTCAGTCATTCGGTTGTTTCCGACTCTTTAGACCCCATGGACTGCAGCACAGCTAGCTTCCCTGTCTTTCACTGTCTCCTGGAGTTTGCTCAAACTCATGTCCATTGAGTCAATGATGGCATCCAACCATCTCATCCTCTGTTGCCCTCTTCTTCTACTTCCTTCAATCTTTCCCAGCATCAGGATCTTTTTCACTGAGTCAGCTGTTCACATCAGGTAGCCAAAGTATTAGAGTTTCAGTTTCAGCATCAGTCCTTCCAATGAATATTCAGGTTTGATTTCCTTTAGGAAAAGGAATTTCCAGTCAGGTTTGACTGGTTTGATCCCCTTACCATCCACTCTCAAGAGTCTTCTCCAGCACCCAGTTTGGAAGCATCAATTCTTTGGCATTCAGCCTTCTTTAACTCTGTTTTAATTACCTCTCTATCCTATGGCTCTAAGACAGAAATATCTTGCATATAATAGTCACTAATAAAATTCTGATTTTTAATGGATTGTTGAATGAACGGATCAACCAATCAGTGAATAAACTAATAAGTGAATGTAAGTGAATTGGGAATGTTTACTATCTTCTTTGTTTGAAGGTCTGCAGGATGAGGCATTGATCACACACTAGATTAAGGTCATTTCTTTTCTTTGCTGACTTTTTAGCATTGTTTATCTCCTTCATTCTTCAGAAACTGAAGACACCTAAAGGAAACAGGAAAGTGGAGAGAGTGAATCCAATAGGACCACCTAACAAAAATTCAGGTCTCTATAGGGACCCCAAGAGAAGGCCAATATGCCACTTTTGAGTCTCTCTTTGTTTCCTGGTTAGGCAAAGACAACTCATCCTTCTAAGTTGCAGGAAAGAATTATTTTATGTCTAATTGGTTTCTTAAATAAACATTCACAATGATCCCCCTACTTCCAAACAGTTATTCTAATCGGAGTGCTTGTAGCATGATGGATGATGTGCGACTCGGATGTCACCAACCTTGAGGTTTGACTGAAGCTTGCTTATTGCTAACTTTGTGTGATGGCTGGCAGTTGTGGATAAACAAATCAAATTCAAATTCACAGGTCAATTACTCTGAAGAATGCCCTGCTAATTTTCCTGTTTGAAAAAGTACGGGAAAATGTTTTCAAATAAATCAGAGGCTTTCAACCAGCTCAGCTGCTTTGACTAACTAGTGGGTCTTGTAGTTTTTGAACACTTGTGATAATGGTGGCAAGGTCTCTAAGCTACAGGAGTTTAGGGGATACCGCATGCATACTTCACTTGAGTGACACGTCCTTTAGCAACTAATAATGCAATTAACAAATTTCATTTCATCCTAAGCAAAACTGGGCTCTCTTAAAACATTCCAAACACAGAAAAATTAATTGAAAATTAAGGCCACCTTCCTCTCTAGAAAATGAATGTTCAGGGAAGTCCTCTGGGTATACCCTAATGAGATGAAGCATTTGGTCAAGATTAGGTATCTAAGACCTTTGGATTTCATGAGTCAGTAAAATCCCCTCCCTGTCTAAAAATATGGAAAATCACCATGGGGTTGCCAACATTTTCATTTGCTGAATACAGGCCACAAAACAAAATGACACAGATAAAAATTACTTTCTACTAATAAAAGCAAATGAAGCAACTGACAAAGAGTCAATCTCAAAAATATACAAGCAATTCCTGCAGCTCAATGACAGAAAAATAAATGACCCAATCAAAAAATGGTCCAAAAAACTAAACAGACATTTCTCCAAAGAAGATATACAGATGGCTAACAAACATGAAAAGATGCTCAACATCACTCATTATCAGAGAAATGCAAATCAAAACCACAGTGAGGTACCATCTCAAGTCAGTCAGAATGGCTGCTATCAAAAAATCTACAAACAATAAATGCTGGAAAGGGTGTGGAGAAAAAGGAACCCTAGTACTCTGTTGGTGGGAATGCAAACTAGTACAGCCACTATGGAGAACAGTGTGGAGATTCCTTAAAAAACTGGAAATAGAACTGCCATACGACCCAACAATCCCACTGCTGCGCATACACACCGAGGAAACCAGAATTGAAAGAGACATGTGTACCCCAATGTTCATCGCTGCACTGTTTACAAAAGCTAGGACATGGAAGCAACCTTGATGTCCCTCGGCAGATGAATGGATAAGAAAGCTGTGGCACATATACACAATGGAATATTACTCAGCTATTAATTCATTTGAATCAGTTCTAATGAGGTGGATGAAACTGGAGTCTCTTACACAGAGTGAAGTAAGTCAGAAAGAAAAACACCAATACAGTTTATTAATGCATATATATGGAATTTAGAAAGATGACCCTATATGCGAGACAGCAAAAGAGACACTGATTTAAAAAACAGAATTTTGGACTCTGTGGGAGAAAGCAAGGGTGGGATGATTTGAGAGAATAGCACTGAAACACGTATATTACCATATGTGAAATAGATTGCGAGTCCAGGTTCAATGCATGAGACAGGGTGCTCAGGGCTGGTGCACTGGGATGATCCTGAGGGATGGGATGGGGTGGGAGGTGGGAGGGGGGTTCAGGATGGGGACACATGTACACCCAGGGCTGATTCATGTGAATGTATGGGAAAAACCGCTACAATATTGTAAAGTAATTAGTCTCCAATTAAAATAAAGTAATTAATTAAAAAATTATTTTCTACTATGACCATGTTTTAATTTAAAAAATAGCTTAACAAATACCAAAAAAGAAAAAGTAGAAAGCTCTATGATGACCTAGAGGGGTGAGACTAGGGGCTGGGGTGGGAAGGAAGCTCAAGAGGGAAGTGTCCTTATAGCTGGCTCACATTGCTGTACAACAGAAATTAACATTTTGTAAAGCAATTATCCTCCAATTAAAACTTTTAAAAATTCCAATATTATTATTGATGATGAAACAAATGAAAAAACAGTAGAAAGGACTGAACTGGGGAAAAATATAGCTTTTTAAGTGGAATTAGCTTAAAAATTCCATGTTATTCTTAAGTTTCCAATTTCACTGAAGATGGATATAAACAAGACATCAACACAGGTTTTTAGAGTAGCTCCTGAAAGCCAGTGGGCTAATTTTTAGCTCCACAGGTAAAGTGCTTAAGTAGACTAAGGCAGGGTAGTTGTAGGAATTATTGTAAAATGTGTTTTGAAGATCTATCTATGTCTTCTCTGCTGGCCTGTCCCTATCTGATTTGCCGTACTCTCTGGGTGCCTCTTGCTCCCCAAATTCAGGTCAGGGAGCACCTGTCCTCAAACAGAATGTCCCTCACTGACTGTTAGGTCCAGAGGTCTTCAATCATATTTGTCCTTCTGGTTCCTCATCTGCAATAGAGAATGGAAGCCAGTAGACCGGACAACTTCTACAGTCCATTCAGTTCTGAAGCATAGGGTTTCCAAAGACCTTGCCATATCCTCCCTCAGAAAGCTCTGTCAGCTTGTTCCAGGATTCTCCCTGTGATATGTCTTCTTCTATTCTTCTGAGAGTAGAACATTTATGCCCTTGAGAATTTATTCCATGTGGTTCGGTGAGACTGAACTCCTCAGCCAACTCTTCCATCACAGATCTGGTGCATGACCCCAGCTAGATCCATTGGAGGAGAACTTTGTGCCGTAGATGGTGGGAAAGATGGCTTTTCTGGGTGTAGCGACTGAATTGCTCAGACAGTTAAGAATCTGCCTGCACTGCAGGAGACCCAGCTTTGATCCCTGGGTCTGGAAGATCCCCTGGAGAAGGGAATGGCAACCCACTCTGGTATTCTTGCCTGGAGAATCCCATGAACAGAGGAGCCTGGCAGGCTATAGTCCATGGAGTTGCAAAGAGTTGGATATGACTGAGAGACTAACACTTTCACTTTTCACTTCAGTGGATTTAATAGTGTCCCCTTAAAATTTATGTCCACTTGGGAACTCAAACTCTAACTTGTTTGAAATGAGCTCTTTGCAGATGAAATTGAGTTCAAGATCTCAAGAAAGACCACTCTAGATTTAAGGTGGGTTCTAAATACAGCGACTAGCATCCTTAGAAAAGAAAGAAGAGGCACATTTTAAATAAAGAGGCACACAGAAGACAGTGACTTAAAGGTGGAAGTGAAAATTTGTGGAATGCATCTAAAGCAAAAAGAAAAAAAAAGCCAAGGATTTCTGCCGAACACAAGAAGCTAGGAGAGATCCATGAAATGGATTTTTCCTCAGAGCCTCTAGAAGGAATCACCCCTTGACCCCTTGATTTCAGACTTCAGACCTCCTGAACTGTGACGGAATAAAATTCTGTTGTTTTAAGATACACAGCTTGTGATGATTTGTTAGAGCAGCTGTATGGGATGACTACACTGAACTCTCTTGTCCATCCATCTCTCTCCACAAGAGAGCCTTCTTGCCAGCTGGAGGGAATCTGCCCTATGAAGGGAGAGAGAAAGACTGAGCTTTGATGTCCATCCTGAGTCCCTGGATGCAGCTAAGCTTGAAGTCAGCACCACCTCTAGACTTCCCAGCATGGGAACCAATAATGCTCTGTTTTTGTTTAAGCTCTTTGTAATTAAATTTTTTCTCATGAATTGCTGAAAGACTTCTGATGAAAATGTAACTCAACACTGAGAAAATCATGTTCATCTTTTATTTATTTTTTAATAAAATTTTGAAAGGTTACTTTCCATGTACAGTTATTACAAAATATTCACTATATTCCCCAAAATGTACAACACGTCCTTGAGCCTGTGTTACAGGCAATAGTTCGTGCTCCCACCTCCTCCACCCCATTCTACCCCTATCTTCTCCTCCCTACCGGTAATCACGCATTCAACTCTCTGTATCTGTGACTCTGCTTCTTTTTTGTTATATTCACTAGTCTATTGTAGTTTTTAGATTCCACATATAAGCGATATCATCCAATATAAAGCCCTCTATCCATGTTGCTGCAAATGGAAATTTTTTTCTTATGACTCAGTAGTATTCCATTATATGTGTGCATGTGTGTGTATCTCCTTTATCCATTCATCTATTGATGATACTTAGGTTGTTTCCATATCCTAGCAAAAATTATAAACAATGCTGCTGTGAACATTGAAGTGCATGTACCTTTTTGAATTAGTGTTTTTATTTTTTTCCGATATATACCCAGGAGTGGAATTGCTGGGTCATGGGGTAGTTCTATTTTTAGTTTTCTGAGAAATCTCCATACCATTCTCCTCAGTGATGCACCAATTTCCATTTCCACCCACATCGTATGAGGCTTCCCTGTTCTCTGCATTCTTGCTAACATTTGCTGTTTGTGTTCTTTTTGATGACAGACATTCTGACAGGTGTGAGGTGATCTCTCATTGTGGTTTTGATTAGCATTTCCTTGATGATTAGTGGTGTAGAGTATCTTTTCATGTACCTGTTGGCCATCTGTGTTTTTTCTTTGGAAAAATGTCTGTTTCGTTCTTCAGTCCATTTTTTAATTGGGTGGTTCGGGGTTTTTTGACGCTGAGTTGTATGAGCTGTTTATACATGTTGGATATTAATCCCTTATCTGTTGTGTCATTTGCAAATATTTTCTCCCATTTGGTAGACTGTCTTTTCGTTCTGTGGATGGTTTTCTTTTCTGTAGCAAAGCTTTTCATGTTCATCTTTGAAGGCCCAGCCATAGTGGTACTTTTTCTCCCAAAGCCTTCCCTGGGGCCCCCAACTTGAAAGTCTCATTTCTTCCTCTGGGTTCTTATACATCTGTTCTCCTCTCTCACATGATACTCTTACTGAAAGTGGGGGTCCAGCTGTTTACTGTTCAAAAACCAATAAAGAGGCAAGTTGGTAGAAAGGCAAGTTTGCTTTATTTTAGATACAGGTAGCCATGTGGTTGGTAGTGGGGAGAACAGACTCCTATCCGAAGGCTGACTCCCTTCCCTGACAACCACTGGCAAGAGATTTTATCGACAGAGGGGGTTACATGTAGAAACAGCACAATCAGCTCTAACAGTCGTCTTGAAATTGGTCATGTGGTGGTCTGACCAGTGCCATCTCGATTGTTTTAAGTAGAGTTAATCTTCGGTTCCAGGGTCAGTTTGTTCCCATTTCCTTCAGGCCAGTTATCAAAATTATATCAGTCTGGTCATCATGTTGTTAACTTTTTCCACCTGGTGGGGGCTTTAGGCTCTATGTAACAGCTCACAGGATATGGCACTAAATATTATCTATAGCCCCTAAAGAGGAACTAAATGTCCTTGCTTTTGCTTAATGACTAAACTATTGTTATTTGGTTTCATTTGATTGTTTTCCTTTGCTTCTGCAGTTTCTTGCTTCTCTGATTTATTGTTTGGCTAAAGTTTTTTCACAGAAAAAAGGTAGGCTGAGGACATGAGGGGGCAAAGGCCATAGGGTCCTGCTCCATTTCAGTACTATTCAGCTCATCTTTTCTTCCTTGCTAGACTATTAGCCTTTTGAAAGCAAGAGCCTTGTCCGTGCCTTCTTTTCTTTATTGTCTAACCTCTATTCCATCTACAGAGCTGGTGTTTGGTGCAAATAAAAGGGGCTTTCCTGGCGGCTCAGAGGTTAAAGCGTCTGCCTGCAATGAGGGAGACCCGGGTTCGATTCCCAGGTCGGGAAGATCCCCTGGAGAAGGCAGTGGCACCCTAATCCAATATTCTTGCCTGGAGAATTCCATGGACAGAGGAGCCTGGTAGGCTACAGTCCACGGGGTCACAAAGAGTCAGACACGATTGAGCGACTTCACTTTCTAAATAAATAAAAAGAAGGAATAGAGTGGGATTTCAGTGTTTATGGTAGAGGGTGGAAAGAACAGTTTCGTGTGAGGGCCTCTCCTGTTGTTCCCAAACATACCAAACACACAAATCCCCTCATAAATTGCCCTACTAGGAAAACCAGCCAAAGACCAGGACTGCTGTGAGCAAGCATTGGGTTGGGTTTTTGCCAGCATAAAAACTGCTAGGCTTTTGTAAAAGGCAGTTGTTACTTCAAATACAAAGAATATAATATCGCTTTCTCCTATTTGAAATGTTTCAGTGGTTTCCCACTGCTCTTACGAAAAAACCCAAACTCTTGTTCATGACTTACAAGGTCCTTTGAAACTTGATTCATCCTCATGGCACTAGTCTGGTCTCTTGAAACTCCCCCACCTTTAGTCTATGCTCTGGGTAGTTCCCTGATTATATCAAGAGCTTCATTTTCTTTCTCCTCTCTTTGTGTGTCTTCCTCTCCTTCTGTCTCTCTTTCTTCCAGGCCTTTGATCTTCTGGAATATTCACTCATTCCCATAAGTGATAAATATTCACTCATCTTTTCACCCAACTTACTCCTCTGTACATCTTAGACCTTTGATTAGGCCTTATTTCCTCCAGGGGCCTCCCCTCATTGGGTCCCCCCTAGTGTGTCCCCAGAGATCTCTACACACTTCTAGCAAAGCTTTTTCTACACTGCACTGTAATTGCTAATTGCTTGACAATCTCCCTCAATACATGGTTTGAATTGTGTCTATTCTGATCAATATCTCATTCATAGCACACAGCAGATAGTAGAGATGCTTATTGCAGAGCTGTCAAATGGTCAGATGACTGCATAGATAAGTAAATGATGGAGAAGTTAATATAATTCTCAAAGTCTAACTTGGTCTGAGCTATGTCCTCCTTTGTTCATTTCTGCACTTTCAAGGAATGACCAGGCTTTCTTTCCTGAGCCAGAGGAGAAGAGAGTGAAGAACCACAATATCTTCAGAGAAAGGGATATGGGTCATTTCTCACATGAAGTCCATGTTCTCTTGATTGTCCATGAGAACAATAATGAAAGTTACCAAGGTATGTTTAATATTTTAAAGATGACAAAAATTCATACAAATTCTTGTGACATGTCTTCACAAAACTCAACTGGGTGGGAAGTGTGAGGGGACAAAATCTGTGTGTGGAAGACAACAGTGTGTTCTATTTCTGCTTCTCCTCTTAATGAAACTCTTCTGGGGGTTGCACTTCTACTTGGGGTAGACCTGGCCCCAAGCCTTCTTCCAGACCTGGTCTTCTAGCAAAACAGAAGAACTTGTATCTCTTTCTGATGGAAGTGTTTCATCATTGCTACCAGGCTTTCCAGTCGGGTTGTCCCTCATCTTAGAACAAAGAGAAGCCCATTCTACCATGGAGGTATCACATGGACCTTGAAGGCTTGGGGAAAGCAAGAAATAAACTTGTTAGGATAAGCCATTGGACAATTTTGAGTTTTCTTGTTACAATAGCAAACTTTAGTCTATTTTGACTGAAGGACTGTGTTATTCAGTTTTAATCTCTAAGACCTAGCATGGTGCTTGGCACAGAAGATAGACAGTGTTTGTTGTATGAATAAACAAATGACTGACTGGATGAGTAGAAAATAGTTAACTGTGAAGCCATCTCACTGCAGACCCTTGAAAATCAGAAATCCGACTTTGTGAGCTAGATACAACCAGGCATTGCATCACAGACACTTCTTACTTCCTGCAGTAGGAGTTAGTAACTTTGCAAATAGAAGTCAGTTAAAAACACAAATATTTTCCAAGAACCATTGCTCATAAATCCAAGCCTTCTGATTATCTTGGTCATGAGTGACTTTGTCCAAAATATCAAAGATGTAGGATTCATTGATCTTGGTCTTAGCAACTCAGTGGAATTTAAGACTCATTAATGAATCCAGGAATTGTTTTGCAGTTCACTTGATCAAACAAAAGCCTCCAATAAGTAGTATTAAATCAGGTGGGGATCAATTTTCAAAATCTCTTTTGGTAGAACTCCATGACTGGCTAGAAATAGCAGCATGGAATATGCTGTTACATGTCTTTGCCCCTGAGTTTGTAGATGCCTGCAGTTCAGCGTCGATACTGGAAGCAGCAGCTCTCTTCTCTAGTACATTGATTTTAAATTAAATTAACTCTGATCTTTAGGTCATCTCATAGATTATAAAAGCTGAATGCCTCATTAATGACAAAAACAGTAGGAGTAAATGTATTGGAGCAGGTTGAGCAATTTAAGTGGTTTGAAATACAACTGGTGCAAAGCAAGGGTATTTGCAAGCTATCCAACTGAGGTTTGAGTCTAGCAATGCTGATGGAGAAAAACTACTTGAGCAGAGTGAGTGTTAGAAAATAGTTGGGATCTTCCAAAGATAGCCCCTTTCTAGCCCTCTTTAGGTCCTTCTGCTGTGTCTGTGTAAATCTTGTATTCCACTTGAATCATCATGGCTCCATCTTCTTCCACAACATTCTCCATGAGTGTGTTAGTTATCTGTTGCTTCAAATTATCCCAAAATTCAATGGCTTGAATCAATAGTATTTATTTTCCTCATCGTTTCTCTAAGTCAGAAATCTGGGCACAGATTAGCTGGGTCTTCTGCCGTAAGATCTCTCACAAGCTGTTTTTCCAGGTACCAACTAGGCTTCAATCATCCAAGGCTTGAAAGGAAAGAATTTGCATAGAAAGGAATTCAATTCCAAACTTAACCTTACAGTTGTTGGCAGAATTCAATTTTTTGTAGGATGTTAAACTGAAGGGCCTCAATTCTTTGAAGTCTGTTGTCCAGAAGCTGTGCTAAGCTATTTGCCACATGGACCTATGCATGGAGCAACTCTAAACACAGGGACTAACCCCATCAAAGAAAGCAAGCCAAAAGAAACAAGAGAGAACAAGTGAGCAGGTTGCTCACAGATTTCTATAACCTACCTTTGGAAGTGCCATTACAACATTTTTGCTGTAGTTTATGTATTTTATGGGACTTTCCAGGTGGTGCTAGTGGTAAAGAATCTGTCTGCCAGTGCAGGAGACATAAGAGACACGGGTTCTATCCCTGGGTTGGGAAGATCCCCTGGAGGAGGGTATGGCAACCCACTCCAGTTTTCTTGCCTGGAGAATCCCACGGACAGAGGAGCCTAATGGGCTACAGTACATGGGTTTGCCAAGAGTCAAACATGACTGAGGTGACTTAGCACATATATATTTTATTTATTTTAAGTGATTAACCAGGTCCAGCCTACACTTACAGGGAAGGGCTTTCATTGTCATGAATACCACTGGTGGGGATCAATGGGAGGCATTGGGAGGCATCCTCAGCCTAGAATGAAGAGGAAATACACAGTATCAGAAATTGCCTTTCAGACATTTTCTCCACTTGACCCCATTAGAAGAAGACAATGAATGGATATTTGTGATTGAACCAGCCTTCTTTAAGTGAAAAAATTCTACAATATGTTTTAACTTTAAAGAAATTTTTCATTTTTATTCTGTAATGTAATGAGTTAATAAATATAGAAGACAATGCAAATATGTACATATATACACACATATACAGGGAAGCCTGGCGTGCTGCAGTCCATGGGGTTGCAAAGAGTCGGACATGACTGAGCAACTGAACAACAACAAAAAGCATACATATGTGTGTGTATATATATATATATATACACACATATGTAATATATATGATCTATCATATATATATTCATTTAATCCTCATAAAAAAATCCTTTGAGTTTACTATTACGTATCCATGTTAAAGAACTGGGAGACTAAGACACAGATAGGTAAATAATTTGCCCGAGATCACTCAGCTGGTTAGTGAAAGAATCAGGATCCAACCAAAGCAATTAAACCTTTGAGCCCAGGCTACTGCACATTATATTTCACCTTCTTTTTAAGATGTTTTTGATTATTTGCTATTATAAGATGAATTAAGTTCCCTTGAAATTCATGTTGAAGTTCTAACCTCTGCCTAGTACCTCAGAATGTGACAATATTTGAAGAAATAGTCTTTAAAGAGGTAATTAAGCTTAAATGAGGTCACTGGGGTGAGTCCTAATCCAATATGACTGATGTCCTTATAAGAAGAGAAGATTAAGACCCAAATATAAACAGAAGGAAGACCATATGAAAACATTTGAGGAAGTTGGCTATCTACAAGCCAAGGAGAGAAGCTTCAGAAGAAACCAACTCTACCCAAATCTTGATCTTGGATTTCTAGTTTCCAGACTCTGAGGAAATAAATTACTGTAGTTAATGCACCACAGGCTGTGGTATTTGTTATGGTAACCCTAATAAACTAATACACCCACCTGGAGGAATATTAATGTCCTAGGATGATGGGCCATATATTATCTGTGGTTTCCAGTATCCCCAGTCTAACTAGCTCAGGTGTGATGGAAAGTACATGAGATTTGGCAGCCAATGCAAGGACTATCTTTAGCATGTAAAATTAGGCAAGCTCCATAATTTTTCTGCTTTTGTGCTCAGTTGCTTAGTCGTGTCCAACTCTTTGAGACTCCATGGACTGTATCCCACCAAGTTCCTCTGTCCATGGAACTTTTCAGGGTTTTTATACTGGACTTTTTATACTCGAATACATTGCCATTTCCTCCTCCAGGGGAACTTCCCAGGCCAGAGATCAAATGCACATCTCCTGCATCTTCTGCATTTTGCAGGTGGATTCTTGACCACTGAGCCACCTGGGAAGTCCAACTTTTCTGTAAAGTGAGGCTAGTAAGAGCAACCTCAAAGGGCTGTTGAGAGGATTAATAAGATAATATGAAATGTCTGACACAGTAGCTGACATATATTAAACCCTTACCACTAGACCATTCAGGTATGACCTAAATCAAATCCCTTATGATTATACAGTGGAAGTGAGAAATAGATTTAAGGGACTAGATCTGATAGAGTACCTGATGAACTATGGATGGAAGTTCGTGACATTGTACTGGAGACAGGGAACAAGACCATCCCCATGGAAAAGAAATGCAAAAATGCAAAATGGCTGTCTCAGGAGGCCTTGCAAATATCTGTGAAACGAAGAGAAGTGAAAAGCAAAGGAGAAAAGGAAAGATATAAGCATCTGAATGCAGAGTTCCAAAGAATAGCAAGGAGAGATAAGAAAGCCTTCCTCAGAGATCAATGCAAAGAAATAGAGGAAAACAACAGAATAGGAAAGACAAGAGATCTCTTCAAGAAAATTAGAGATACCAAGGGAAAATTTCATGCAAAGATGGGCTTGATAAAGGACAGAAATGGTATGGACCTAACAGAAGCAGAAGATATTAAGAAGAGGTGGCAAGAATACACAGAAGAACTGTACAAAAAAGATCTTCATGACCAAGATAATCATGATGGCGTGATCACTCACCTGGAGCCAGACATTGGAATGTGAAGTCAAGTGGGCTTTGGAAAACATCACTACAAACAAAGCTAGCGGAGGTGATGGAATTCCAATTGAGCTATTTCAAATCCTGAAAGATGATGCTGTGAAAGTGCTGCACTCAATATGCCAGCAGATTTGGAAAACTCAGCAGTGGCCACAGGACTGGAAAAGGTCACTTTTCATTCCAATCCCAAAGAAAGGCAATGCCAAAGAATGCTCAAACTACCGCACAGTTGCACTCATCTCACACGCTACTAAAGTCATGCTCAAAATTCTCCAAGCCAGGCTTCAGCAATATGTGAACCATGAACTTCCATATGTTCAAGCTAAATTTAGAAAAGGCAGCGGCTCCAGAGATCAAATTGCCAACATCCGCTGGATCATAGAAAAAGCAAGAGAGTTCCAGAAAAAACATTTATTTCTGTTTCATTGACTATGCCAAAGCCTTTGACTGTGTGGATCACAATAAACTGTGGAACATTCTGAAAGAGATGGGAATACCTGACTCCTGACCTGCCTCTTGAGAAACCTATATGCAGATCAGGAAGCAACAGTTAGAACTGGACATGGAACAACGGACTGGTTCCAAATAGGAAAAGGAGTAACTCAAGGTTGTATATTGTCACCCTGCTTATTTAACTTCTATGCAGAGTACATCGTGAGGAACGCTGGGCTGGAAGAAGCACAGGCTGGAATCAAGATTGTCAGGAGAAATATCAATAACCTCAGATATGCAGATGACACCACCCTTATGGCAGAAAGTGAAGAGGAACTCAAAAGCCTCTTGATGAAAGTGAAGGAGGAGAGTGAAAAAGTTGGCTTAAAGCTCAACATTCAGAAAACTAAGATCCTGGCATCTGGTCCCATCACTTCATGGCCAGTAGATGGGGAAACAGTGGAAACAGTGTCAGACTTTATTTTTTTGGGCTCCAGAATCACTGCAGATGCTGATTGCAGCCATGAAATTAAAAGACGCTTACTCCTTGGAAGGAAAGTTATGACCAACCTAGATAGCATATTAAAAAGCAGAGACATTACTTTGCCAACCAAGGTCCATCTAGTCAAGGCTATGGTTTTTCCCGTGGTCATGTATGGATGTGAGAGTTGGACTGTGAAGAAAGCTGATCATCAAAGAATTGATGCTTTTGAATTGTGGTGCTGGAGAAGACTCTTGAGAGTCCCTTGGACTGCAAGGAGATCCAGCCAGTCCATTCTAAAGGAGATCAGTCCTGGGTGTTTATTGGAAGGACTGATGCTAAAGCTGAAACTCCAATACTTTGGCCACCTCATGCGACGAGTTGACTCACTGGAAAAGAGTCTGATGCTAAGAGGGATTGGGGGTGGGAGGAGAAGGGGACAACAGAGAATGAGATGGCTGGATGGCATCACTGACTTGATGGACATTAGTTTGGGTGAACTCTGAGGGTTGGTGATGGACAGGGAGGCCCGGCGTGCTGTGATTCATGGGGTCGCAAAGAGTCAGACATGACTGAGCGACTGAACTGAACCGAAATTTCATTAATTACATAAATGACAAGTCACATGTTAAAGCAATTACTGAAGACACATAACAGAAGCACAGTCCCTTGTTCACACTCTCTATACCCATGCTATTTTGGAAAGAGATGGAAACAATATTGTCAGTTTTTCTTCAGTGTAAGCAATCTCTATATTGATTCATTGCAATTTCCTCTACACTGGACCAGAACTCTACTACTGTTCTTAATTAATAGGCAAAAATATCAAAAGACTGTGAAATCACCCAGCTTCTAGTTTTGTATGAATCTTTTAGACAGGATATGATTCAGAAAAAACATAAACTTACTGTAACAAGAAATTCCATCAGAGTGGACTTCAGTTCAATTCTACCAATGCTTACTATGTACTTAAAATCCCAGAGAGTAAATTAATTGCCTATAAACTTTCATCCAGTGACTAACATAATGAATTCAATGTCAGCCTGCATCAAAATAAAAATAGTTAAATGATAGAGAAGATACTAATGGCTTCACATTTTATATTGATCAGACCACATTTGGAACTTTGTTTTCAATTGTAGATATCATTTTTTAAGTTTAGAAATTAACAAATGATATAGTGTTCTTGGGATGATGAAAAGTCTTGGTGAAAAATTATTGGAAGAACTAGGGACATTTAACCTGAAGACAAGACAAACTAGAGAGGGCACTTTAAATGTTTTGAATATAACTTATAAGAAAAAGTCTGTCACATGGAGGATGTCTCAACTCCTTTATTGCCCTTGGTAACAAAATTATGACTTGTATTGAGGCTAATTTCAGTTTAATAAAAGTAAAAATGTTTTCTATGGACTAATTTGCGTCCTCCCAAATCTGTATATTGAAGTCCTAAACTGCAAGATGATTGTATTTGGAGATAGGGCTTTTAGGAGGTAATTCAAGTTAAATGAGATTATTAGGATCATCCTATAGAGTTAGAGACCTTTTAAAGAAGAGGAAGAAATCTCTCTTCATGTGCATACACCAAGGAAAAACCACGTGAGGTCACAGCAAGAAGGCAGTTGTCATCAAGCCAGGAAGAGAGCCCTCTCCCAGAACTAAATGAGCTAGAACCTTGATCTTGGACTTCCCAGCCGTCAGAACTATGAGAAATAAATTTCTGTCATTTAATTCACATAGTCATGTTACATATTTTGTTATAGCAGCAATGTCCAAAATGAATATTAAATAGTTTGATGAGCACTGAGTAATAAGCATAGGCCCAGATGCATGTGTGTTAGGACATTCTACAGAAGACATGTCCAGAGCAGGACAGAAGTTAAAGTGGCTGACTATTATGGTCCCTTTCTTCAAGATTCTGTGATTTCACAAGTCTTCAGAGACATTTGGACACAGAAACTCAGGTTGCTACTTGTACCACAGTTTTCTCACTATATAGAGGATGGAGACTCTTGTGTCAATCTTTATTCCCTAACAGCAGCTTCCTGGAACTGTTTTCAGAAGGATTTCTGAAGCTGTTTGAAAAAAAAAATCCATGATCAAAAGAGCTAATGCTTATTAGGTACTTGTCATGCACCTGGACTTACTCTAAGTACAGTCTTTGTATTAATTTATTTTATACTTGCAACAACTCTAAAAGTTGAATCCTAGTAACATCAACATTTTAATGATAAGAATGTCAAGGTACAGACAGGGAAGTTACTCAAGGGCCACATGGTTAGTAAATAGCAGCTCCAGACTATAAACCCAGGAGTTTGGCTTGAGAGCTTTTGCCTGTAACTGTTGCACTGTAACACCTCCCCAGAAATCCATTTGCAATAATTATCATAAATGGAGAAGGTTGAAGAGGTACATGATCTGAAGTCCTTATGTTAGGATCTGCTTTGGGGGACTCTCAAACCATAACAAGTGGGCGTAATATAATTTTATTTGAGTGCCATAACCATTCAGACACAAACAAGAAAATTTTAAAGACTCTTTAATAGCTGAGTAACAGATTAGTGCCCCGTATTCCAGACACTCAAGTTAAAGTAAAACAGTGTTTGGAATGCCATCATTTCTTAGAAGATTCTGTTTGGGACCATGTTATCCCAGTTTCTGTTATAATGGCTAGTAGACATAGGCAGCATTAGCTATTAAACCATATTTCTCTGGCCCTTCAGACATCCATGATTGTCACAAACAACCAACTCCCTTCTTAATCAACTCCCACCCCCAGACATCTATTCATGTAAGTATCCTGGGGACTGTGTAGGCTCAGCGCCTGCCCCAGACACCTCCTTCCTTCTTCACCTCTCCCCCTCTTATCTGCTGCTGAATTTTCTCAGATAATTTCTTTCCCAAGTTACTGAGAGCTGTAAACCTTTCCTTCTTTGTCTTGTCATACAGCTGTGTTTGTGGAAAGTCTTATCACTGCCTTTCTCTCCTCTGGTATATATTTGGTTGATTTGCACAGATAATCATGTCTGTGGAGTGCTCTTTCAGAAGCCCCCAAACTTGACTCGTAATGGTGGGCTTTTCTGTCCAGATAAACACAGGACTCTCCACCATTAACCCCAGAGAACGATTCTCAGTATCTCCAGTCTTCAGTATCTGACAAATTTAGGAGAGACGAGCAAGTGTGAGGCACAAGCTTAGAAAGTAATTAGTCTCCAATTGAAATAAATAAATTAAAAAAAATAAAATAAAAAGCAGAGAGAAAAAAAAAAATCTTTCCAAGCCAAGTATTCACCGTGAATATACCTGATTTTTTATACTACTTGAAGAAAATTCCATGCCTCCTTGTACAAGTCTCAACATGCTTCATTTTAAATTTATTTAAAATAATCCTTTCTATTAAATTGGCCTCAAGAGTCCTGCATCTTTTCTCCTTCCGATATTTCCCTGTGCTGCCTTTATTTTAGAGAAGGCCAAGGAAAAGTGATAAAAATCTACAGTCCTTGATCCTACATTTTAGAATGCAAGATGTTAAAATCAAATAAAGTAGGTCAAGCCTTCTCCGTAGTTAGCAGAGACTAGCGCTTTTCCATATCAGCAAATATTAAGGTTGATAGGCAATCAAAAGTGCTATATTTTCCTTTAGTATAAGAAAATGTTATTGAGAAGCTAACATTCTATTTTTATCTCAGCCAAAGAAATAGAACAGATCCAACTCTGTGACTTTATTGCTTATGATTTTATAGATGGCTATTTTATACGTTTAAGTAGAGGCACTTTATTTTGCATTTATTTGGACAATGAGTAATAGTTAAACACATTCAACTAATTAATTATAAGTGAAGTCTGTTTAAATGCAGCCTGTGGTTGTAAAACCCAGAGGGGTTTGAAGCAATATTTAAAGTTAGAAGTTCTGATAGAACAAAATGGAGGAATGAGTAAGGAGGAATAATGCTTGAATTCAAGGCTAGAGGTACTCGGGGAAAACATTAAGTCCTTGGTTTATTTTAGGATTGGAGAAAGTTATGAATATCTTTCATTATTCTGGGACATAATAGCACTCGGTTGGACAAATATAATGAAATGTGTAAGTAAAATTAGATGCTGCTGCTATTCTTCCTAATAATAGCAACTCTAACATCTAGGATGTATGCTTTGTTCATTTAATGAAAAAGAAGAATGCAAAAACTTCTAAAGCAGGCTAACAGTGTTAATAGAATGAATTATTTTGTAAAAATTCACCTCTCTAATAGCAATAAATGACTTTAGTAATTTACTTGCAATATAAAGAAAAGAGGTTGCTATTCATTAATGGAGAGACTCACTGGGGTGAAGGACTTTGCTATGGGAAGGACTGTACCCTGAACCCTCCAATCTTCCATCACCTTCCAGATATGACACCTGCCATTAAAATATGAAGACAGCCATACCTATACCTATTTGAAAACGGAATCACTGCTTGAAGAGGATGTCATGAACTCATAGCTGACAAACTCTTGGAGTCCATGCTATTCTTCAGGGAGGAGACTCTTACTGCTATTATGTTCGAACAACAGTGGGGTCCAGTCCTTCAAAGGAAGGAGCACAGGGTTTGGAGCAGCTGGGGTGCTGGCTGCTGGATATCCAGCCTGGCCCTGGATATCATTCATGGCCCACATACCACTGACTGCAGTTTTACATCCTTGATATCACATCTATTTGATTCAGATCTAAGACTTAGACTGAACCCACATCTCCAAGTGTCTCCAATGGACTCATTCTCCATCCCCGGGTCATTGGACTCTTTCCTTCTCTAATCTGGACTCTAGATGTGCCTCTGAACTACCCTGCTCTTAGACTTAGTGATACTTTATATCTACCTGGATTCTTCCTTGGTGTTAGAACTTCCTCCTGCCCCAACCAATGGCTTGCAACTTTTGGCCTCAACATCCTGCTAATCCTATTAAGAGGTTCACATCTGCTATTTATCCTGTGCCACCCTCTGGTATCACAGGAAGTGCAGCCCTACCTGGAATGCCCATTGACCTCCTGTGGGCTGGAAGTACTCATGCTGGTGCATTTATTTTCTTCATCACTGGGACAAAAATAAAATCTAAATTATAGGGTATATTAAAGAAGGAGGAGGAGGAAGAAGAAGATGACCATGGTGGCACACAGGAAGCAATTGTTGGGAAGGTCATGAACTTGATCATGCAGGGACATGGTTAAACACACTATCCTCTTGCTAGAAAAGGAAGCTCATGAAGGAGCCCCATGGGAAAGCCTCTTATCAGCTTAGACTTCCCCCAATCCTGGATAAATGACTGTTCCCCCAGAAAGAAAAAGCTTTAAATTGTCCTTCTCTATCACAACAACAAGAAGCCTGACTTAAAGAACAATAAGCAGTGTTGTAAAGAACACAAACTCAAGTGCACTAAACACTGTGTGTGGCGGGGGGCAGAGATGGGAGCAGGGGAGGCACTTCGGTCCAAGATAGTTTTAAGTTTCTGGGAGCCTGAAGCTTTTACAATTTACAGAGCTCACTTTAAGAAAAAAAATACAAGATTATAAATGATCATCTAGTTATTAGAATAAATATTTATTTAGAATGAGAATAGAAATCACAAGTGATACATCTTTAAAAGCTGCCAAATACCACAGACTCTTGAGAGTCCCTTGGAGATCCAACCAGTTCATCCTAAAGGAAATCAGTCCTGAATATTCATTGGAAGGACTGATGCTGAAGCTGAAACTCCAATACTTTGGCCACCTGATGTGAAGAACTGACTCATTGGAAAAGACCCTGATGCTGGGAAAGATTGAAGGCGGGAGGAGAAGGGGATGACAGAGGATGAGATGGTTGGGTGGCATCACCAACTCAATGCACATGAGTTTGTATAGGCTCCAGGAGTTGGTGCTGGATAGGGAGACCTGGCATGCTGCAGTCCATGGGGTCACAAAGAGTCAGCCATACTGAGCAACTGAACTGAACTGAAATACCACCCAAAATATTACCCAAAATAGCAATGTTTTTGATGAACTCCCTAATGTATCTCAATGATACTTCCTTTTGGCTGTATATTCTCTGATTGTTTCTTCACATGACACTAATTTTGAAATATAATTTTTCTAGACAAAATATAAAATTATGAGTCTTCTGGTATTATTAACTAATATGTATTTTAATTGTCAACAATTTAAAAAAATTATTTTATCTTCAACACTAGTTATTGGGAACATTTCACAAGTTGGGGAAATGCTGTGAAATTTCATTTATATATAAGCTATTATATAAGTAATACGGATAGTTTTGAGTTAAACACAGGAATTCTGATAAAATTTGATTTTACTACTACCTTTAAATCACTGTGGATGCTGATTGCAGCCAGGAAATTAAAAGATGCTTACTCCTTGGAAGGAAAGTTATGACCAACCTAGATAGCATATTCAAAAGCAGAGACATTACTTTGCCAACAAAGGTCCGTCTAGTCAAGGCTATGGTTTTTCCCGTGATCATGTATGGATGTGAGAGTTGGACTGTGAAGAAAGCTGATCATCAAAGAATTGATGCTTTTGTGGTGCTGGAGAAGACTCTTGAAAGTCCCTTGGACTGCAAGGAGATCCAACCAGTCCATTCTAAAGGAGATCAATCCTGGGTGTTCATTGGAAGGACTGATGCTAAAGCTGAAACTCCAACACTTTGGCCACCTCATGCGACGAGTTGACTCACTGGAAAAGACTCTGATGCTGGGAGGGATTGGGGGCGGGAGGAGAAGGGGATGACAGAGAATGAGATGGCTGGATGGCATCACCGACTCGATGGACATGAGTTTGAATGAACTCCGGGAGTTGGTGATGGACAGGGAGGCCTGGCGTGCTGTGATTCATGGGGTCGCGGAGAGTCAGACACGACTAAGCGACTGAACTGAACTGAACTGAACTGCCTTTAAAAAAGTAAATAGATGGTACTTTTGTAATTAAATATATCCCATATGCTGAGTATATTCCTGAAAGGAGAGAAATTCCTGACCAGACATCAGTGAGAACTGAATCATCAATTTTCAATTATATGTGATTTCTGATTGGAGGATTTTCCACAGGCCCACTTCCTTTTCTACATCTTCAAAACTATTTTTTCCCTCCAGTGCCTACATATGTCCTGTGCCAGCTGCTATTGGACACATTTGTGTGATGCTGTGACCTCCATGCAAGTACTGTGGTGTCATGAACCTGAATAAGGCAGCTAGTGAACAGCAGGAGGGTGCCTGGGGACACCAGCAGTATCTTAACTGTACCTGGAAGGGACTGTGAGCCTCATAAATACAAGTCATGCAAATTAAGGCAGGAACAAGTCCATCTCCCCTTAACTGAATCCCCAAATATCTGCAGTCATATCATTCCGTTCCGTTCCGTTCTGTCACTCAGTCGTGTCCGACTCTATGCGACCTCATGGACTGTAGCCTACCAGGCTTCTCCGTCCATGAGATTCTCCAGACAAGAATACTGGAGTGGGTTACCGTTTCCTTCTCCAGGGGATCTTCTCGACCCAGGGATCGAACCCGGGTCTCCCGCATTGGAGGCAGACGCTTTAACCTCTGAGCCACCAGGGAAGCCCAGTCATATCATTACCTGACTTAAAGGGAAGTAGGACAGAGTGGAGATTGGCATGGAAAGAAACAGTGTGTGTACACACGATCAGACACTCAGTTGTGTCCAACTCTGCAACCCCATGGACTGTAGCCCACCAGGCTTCTCTTTCCATGGGATTTTCCAGGCAAGAACACTGGAGTGGGTTGCCATTTCCTCTTCCAAGGGATATTCCAGACCCAGGGGTCGAACTCGCACCTCTTGAATCTCATGCACTGACAGGTGGATTCTTTACCACTGTACCACCTGGGAAGCCTAGAAAGAAACAGTAGCCTTAAGTAATTGTGGCTAAATTATCTTATTCATATAAATTTTACTCATGTATAGGTTCTTCTGCAAGAATGAAAAAAGAACCTGTGAAATTGAAGGGTTCCAAAGCTTGACCTCATTAGCTTCACAGCAAATCCTTTTCTGGCACCAGCTTTTTCCTGAGAATTTAGGAAATACAGGATGCTAAGCCCTTCAGAAAATTAATTGACATGACAGTATTTGGAGACTATCCTTTGAGAAAAGGCATTATCAAAGATGAGATTAGTTGTGTTTAATAATTAGGGTCCTAAAACAAGGTATAGACATTTCTCTGAAGATATCAACTTTTGGGGATGGCATGGAACAGATGGCAAGAAAAATCCAAAGGATGTTGAAGTATCCCCATGGATCTTAAAGTTCCTAATTGAGGTAAAATTTGATTTTTTCTGTCAGAATTCAAAGTATTTTACTCAAAAAAATTTTAAAGAAAGTCTTTTTAAAAGAATATTTATTTATTTGTCATGCAGACTGTTAGTTCCAGCATGTGAAATCTAGTTCCCTAACCAGGGGTTGAACCCAGGCCCCTTGCATTGGGAGCATGGAATCTTAGCCAATGGATCACTGGGGATGTCCTTTATAGTTTTTTAACATGAATAATGTGTTTTAAGACATGCATTTTTTATCAATAATCTAGATTCCAGTCATTCTCAAATTCTGCTTTGTTTTTGTAAACCTTCTAGGCAGGTAAGTGATCTGTATGGACACAATATAACTGCTATAGTCCTGATTTTGCTGTCAAAGTCAGGATAAACCAGGATAAATAGCCCCCACATAGAATTCTACCTTAATAAGTCTTATTTTTTTTGGCATGCCACCAAGTTACTGTCGAGGAAAGAAAATGTCCCAAGGACTGAAACAGTCACATGTATTATGAATACAGTATTTACAATAACTGAGCCTGGGTGTCTTGTGCTGAAAGCTTAAATTCTAAAGGATGGTGAGTCCTCAAGTGATACATAGAAATTGGAGCAAATGAAGAAAATGATGGCAACAGATCCAGGCAACTGATTCTGCATGATCAAGTTTGGACAAGATTTAAAATGACAATTATAAGATCCATGACTATTTGTTGTAAATATCATGAAGGAGATGTATCAAGACTCCATGAGTCTCTGTAGGAAAATGAGATTCTCTTATTGAATAAAACTGTGAGGTGTGGAGAGTCAAGAAGTTAAGATTCTGACTCTGAGTGTAGCATAATAGAAGCATAAGTCACCAGGGCAGTGTTCTAAAGCATATCCGTTGGCTTCTCAAAAGCCTACCTCCAGTTATTGAAGGTACTAGATTTGTCTCATATATTTATCTATTCCTTTTATGTATAACTAAGACCTTGTTGAAGAAACATAGGGCTGAAAAATACTGAATAGGGGCTATGTAATTTATTTTTCTTTAGTATAAAAATATATCTAATTTTATATAGAAAAGGTATGTTATATTCTTAAAGATTTATAGAAATGGAGATTCAGAATCATGCTCAAACAGAATCCCAGTGTTTACACTGTTCTCTTCAAAGATGAATTTATCCATTGAACTATCTTACGGTGTTATCTTATCTTGAGTCTTGTTTCTTTCCTTCTATAAGATACAAAGCTTATTCATAATCCTTTGCACACTAACCATTCACACAGTTTTGCTAAACTCACTCTCCAAGTTCTATATTTTCTTTTTTGACCAGAAAATGTCAAGTTGCTTTGATGTTTTCTCATATAGCTCTTAATCCATTTTTTATGACTCTTCTCTTAATTTGATCCCTCCTTATTAATGCAGCTCAGTTTAGTCTCATCTTATTTAAAAATGTACTATTTTATCAGTCAGGAATGTTTTTGCCGGCAAGTAACAAAGACCTCAACGAACAGTAGCTTAAACAGGAAAGGGGTTACTTTGTCTCATGAAATAAGAGGGTAGGAGTAGGTAGAACAGGGCTGGTTAGTTAATCAGTGATGTCATTAAGTATGAAGGAACTTTTTCTCCCCCCTCCATTCTTCCCTTTCTGATATTCTTAGAATCAGACCTTTCTCAACATGTTTGGTATCTCATGGTCAGGAGTAGACTGCTGCACCTCTGGGCTTATGTTCATGTTACACAAAGAAAGAGGCAGGAAGGAACCAAAGTCCTCTCAACAAGAGGTGAAATCTGATTCTCTACCCACCGAGTCTGCATTGGCCTTGTCACTTGCCATGAGCAACAGAATATGAAGGAAATTAAGATATTTCAGTTACAAGCCTTGGCCTCAAAAAGTCCTGCATTCCTTCACTCTCCTTTGGAAATCAGCATTGATGGCATTGAAACAGACTATTGGAGATTGAAAAGCCATGTAGAACAGAGACTAGCTATCTCAGTTGGGGCTACACTAAATGGTTAAGCCTCAACTGATCCATGACTAACCACAGATGCATGAGGTGCCAGCCTAAATTACAAAGCATGCATTGCTGATTTGCCACTACACTAGTGACCTCAGGAATCATAAGCTAAACAAATAGTTAAAAGACACTAAGCTTGGGGATATTTTCTTATGCAGCAAAAGCTAACTGATACACATGGACTCTTGCAAGTTGCACTATTCTTACTCCATATCAAGTAATAATTATTGACCTAGACTAATTCATTTCAGTTCTGGATGAACACTTACATTTCATTAGTCATCAAAAGAAGCTGAGCGGTAATTTTAGCTTCTTTCTAAAAAATTCCTTTTTACCAGTTTTGGACAAGATAACAGTGAGCCCAAGTGAATTCCTCTCATGCATATTCATACATGGTCCCATAGTTTTTTGCTTAGGTTAATTCCAGGCTAATTCTAGGAGAGCAAGTTGCTAAGGACAATCACTCTTTCTTACCTTTAGTTGTTGCTGTGTTGGTGAAAACTATCAACTTTCAGAACATAGCTATCAAACTCTCTGAGCCATCTTAAACCCTCTCTCCAACACCTTAGTAAATGGTGGGGACTCACAATACACCCAATGACTCCAAAAGTCTCTCTGTAATCTCCAATACTTTCACCTGTTGGGGTATTGGGCTTAAAATCTTTTTGCTGATTTTTAATTACTTCTCTTGCAAATCCAATCCCATGGTTTCTCACTTCATATCAAAATGTGGCACCTATTTCCATTCATCATCCTGTACACTGAGATAAAGTACTCTCCACATGCAGATGTTTAAGTCAAAAACTGAGTCAATTCAAGGCTGGAAGTCAGGAGGAGCAGAAGTTAGGCAACTGCTTTCTAGAACCCAGAACTCAACAGAAAGTATGCCACTTTTTATCTTACAGTCTCAAAACTCTGAATTACTTTGATCATCATCCTTATCACTTGAGAGTCAAAGCTACCTGAAGAACTATAAACAAAATATACCGAACACCAGTGAGAAGGTTCCTAAAAGCTGAGATGCAGGGTGCCGCAGGAAGCAGCTGCCCTACAATGTCTGTTCTTATTTAACATCTTCATTCATAAGCCAGAATAGGGAACAGGCAGCCTGCTGATGACATTCACAGATGGTACTCATTTGGGAGATATTATGAATACCAGGGATATCAGGAAAATGATACAAAAGGACCTAGAGAAGGAATAACAATGAGACTTGACTTTGAAAATGCAAAGCGATGTATCTGAATATGAAAAAGAAACCTTCAACATTTAAATAGAGGAGAGAAAACTAGAAGTCAATGTTGAAAGTGACATGAAGTTGGATAATGAAGTTAAATTTAAAAATGGGCTCTTTGAAATATAGCAGTAAAATTACTAGTATATTTCTTAATCTTCTCTGATTTTTGAGAGATGAATTAGATACTGTTACTATGTGGTCCCATATTCCTAACTTATCACATTATTTTTATAAATTACTTTTTGATTTGTCTATCCTTTTCTATCAGATCAGACTCTAAGTTTCTTGAACACAGGGATTGGCATACATTCATTGTAAGTCTTGTCCTGCCTTAGTGATTGGCACATATTAGGCATTGGATAAAGATTTCTTGGGGCTTTCCTGGTGGCTCAGTGGCAAAGAATCTGCCTGCCAATGCAGGAGACGTGGGTTTGATCCCTGGCTCAGGAAGATCCCCTGGAGAAGGAAATGGCAGCACACTCCAGTATTCTTGCCTGGGAAACCCCATGGACAGAGGAGCCTGGTGGGCTCCAGTCCAGGGGTGACAAAGAGTCAGACACAACTTAGTGACTAAACAACAACAAAGATTTCTGGAAGGTAAATGAACTACTTCCAGCATCATCTCTTTTTATGGAGTCGGGTGATGAAATGTTATAACACTTTGATTTCAGGACCCCATGAGAAAAGCAGGAGCAAGAGAGAGTTATGAATCATAAATAATAACAATAATTCTGCCTTTCATTTGTAATAACCGTTAGAAGAGGAAAAAAAAACTAATTCTCATATTCAAAAGGGATGAAGGGTATGAATTCCTAACTATGGAAATAAAGCATTTGAGAATTGTAAACCTCTGTCTGATTTGTAGAAAATATTTATGTCATTTTACTATTATGTTAGACTTATAAGTCATGGTAGCACAGAATGTAGAATGTGAAAGTTTACAGCAGCAACTTTTGGAGGATGATTTTGGGAACTTTCAGTTCAGTTCAGTTCAGTCGCTCAGTCGTGTCCGACTCTCCACGACACCATGAATCACAGCATGCCAGGCCTCCCTGTCCATCACCAACTCCCGGAGTTCACTCAAACTCATGTCCACAGAGCCGGTGATGCCATCCAGCCATCTCATTCTCCGTCGTCCCCTTCTCCTCCCGCCTCCAACCTTTCCCAGCATCAGAGTCTTTTCCAGTGAGTCAACTCATCGCATGAGGTGGCCAAAGTGTTGCAGTTTCAGCTTTAGCATCAGTCCTTCCAATGAACACCCAGGATTGATCTCCTTTAGAATGGACTGGTTGGATCTCCTTGCAGTACTGATCCTCAAAACTTTTTCAGGGAGTCCACAAGGTTAAAATTATTCTCACATTGTACTGTAATGTTATTTGTCTCTTTTATTCTCTTTTGAGTGCATAATGGAGTTTTCCAGAGGCTAAATAAAGTGATCACATCATCACCCAAATGGCTAATGAAATGTTTGCTTGTATATTTTAGTGATTTAAATTTTTCACAGCTTGAATTTTCAATGTAGTAAATATCAATAGATATGAGAAGCAAAATCTTTTGGGAGTCCCTAATAATTTTTCAGAATGTAAAGTAGTCTTGATACCACAAAAAAAAAAAAAAGAGAGAGAGAGAGAATTACTAGCTTTGAAGTCAAACAGGTATAGGTTATAACTGACTTCCCAGTTATTTATCTTTTCTAAGCCTCCACATCCTGGGCAAAAGAGTGATATTTACATCATGGAGTTGTTGTGAGGATTAAATAAGAAAATATGGGCACACAACAGTCTCAGGGTTGAGTACACAGTCAAGCCTTAATAAGTGGTTTATCATCATTGTAAAGGAATGATAACAGGAAGTAACTTCCAAGAGCGTTTTTATGACCCTTTGGAAACCAAATTTTCTTTGTAGTACTCCATTGATCCCCCAAGGAGAGAAGAAGAGAGGAGGTGAGAGGGCAGAGTTTCATTCCTCCTCCCTGAAATCAATGAGAAATTGATGATTCTGCTGCTTCTGACTTCTAGAGGGTATAGGTTCATTAATCTCAGACCTGCCACTAGAAGCTCCTGTGTGTAAATCAGAACCGGAAACAGATGATGTCTCCCTTCTGGTGGTTAGAGCAGGAGGTCATCAATTTCAAGCAGGAGGAGCAAAGGGCTCGATGCTTCTGACCAATAGCCTCACAGAGACAAATCTCTGCCTCTGACAATAGTACCATGTGGAAGTTATCACAACTATGCTTTTTCCTTTCTAAGAGATACCTTGTTCCTGATAACTGCTGCATTCAAAACTATAATACTAATACAAACATTATAAATCATAAGAGTAATCAAATTTACATTTCTCGAATACTTCCCAATTAACAATTTCATATGCAGAGATCCAGGACACTAGAACTAGAAGCATCTTGGTGATTATTTGAGCAAGGCCTCGAATAGACAATTGATATGGAAAAAATGGGACTCAGACAATTTAAGTTACTTGTCCATATTATACAAATAATGGACGAACCATGATTTTTTAAAAATTTATAATAACAATGACATATGTTACCATATTATATGATGATATAATATATAATGATGTTATATATGATATTATTTATTACAACCAATTATGCAGATGAGGGAATTTAGGGTTATCTATTTCCCCAGAGTTAATTTACTGACTAAGCAGCATGGCCAAGATTTAAGTGCAGGTCATCTTAAGGGACTTCACCACTTCATCTACAGAATTACTGTCATATTGTGTAAGGTTTACTTCCCAGAAAATCAACTGTGAGGAATAATGATTCTGGAAATATTTGTAGTAGTATATCTACTGTTCCTTCCTCCACCAAACATTTTAGTCCTGCAGTACGCTCCTGTGTCTCAAGAGTTCTCAGTATGTCCCTAACTAGGACCCTACCTACTGGAAGAATGAGTCTGTTCTTCAGTTCAGTTCAGTTCAGTTGCTCAGTCGTGTCTGACTCTTTGCAAACCCATAAATCACAGCACGCCAGGCCTCCCTGTCCATCACCAACTCCCGGAGTTCACTCAAACTCATGTCCATCGAGTTGGTGATGCCATCCAGCCATCTCATTCTCTGTCGTCCCCGTCTCCTCCTGCCCCCAATCCCTCCCAGCATCAGAGTCTTTTCCAGTGAGTCAACTCTTTGCATGAGGTGGCCAAAGTATTGGAGTTTCAGCTTTAGCATCAGTCCTTCCAATGAACACCCAGGACTGATCTCCTTTAGAATGGACTGGTTGGATCTCCTTGCATCCAGAGGACTCTCAAGAGTCTTCTCCAACACCACAGTTCAAAAGCATCAATTCTTTGATGATCAGTTTTCTTCACAGTCCAACTCTCACATCCATACATGACCACTGGAAAAACCATAGCCTTGACTAAATGGACCTTTGCTGGCAAAGTAATGTCTCTGTTTTTTAATATGCTATCTAGGTTGGTCATAACTTTCCTTCCAAGGAGTAAGTGTCTTTTAATTTCATGGCTGCAATCAGCATCTGCAGTGATTCTGGAGCCCAAAAAAATAAAGTCTGACACTGTTTCCACTGTTTCCCCATCTATTTGCCATGAAATGATGGGACCAGATGCCAGGATCTTAGTTTTCTGAATGTTGAGCTTCAAGCCAACTTTTTCACTCTCCTCTTTCACTTTCATCAAGAGGCTTTTGAGTTCCTCTCCACTTTCTGCCATAAAGGTGGTGTCATCTGCATATCTGAGGTTATTGATATTTCTCCTGACAATCTTGATTCCAGCCTGTGCTTCTTCCAGCCCAGCGTTCCTCACGATGTACTCTGCATAGAAGTTAAATAAGCAGGGTGACAATATACAGCCTTGATGTACTCCTTTTCCTATTTGGAACCATCTGTTGTTCCATGTCCAGTTCTAACTGTTGCTTCCTGACCTGATACGTTTCTCAAGAGGCAGGTCAGGTGGTCTGGTATTCCCTTCTCTTTCAGAATTTCCCACAGTTTATTGTGATCCACACAGTCAAAGGCTTTGGCATAGTCAATGAAGCAAAAATAGATGTTTTTCTGGAACTCTTTCTTTTTCCATGATCCAGTGGATGTTGGCAATTTGATCTCTGGTTCTTCTGCCTTTTTTAAAACCTTCTTGAACATCTGGAAGTTCACGGTTCATGTATTGCTGAAGCCTGGCTTGGAGAATTTTGAGCATGACTTTACTAGCGTGTGAGATGAGTGCAACTGTGCGGTAGTTTGAGCATTCTTTGGCATTGCCTTTCTTTGAGACTGGAATGAAAACTGACCTTTTCCAGTCCTATGGCCACTGCTTAGTTTTCCAAATTTGCTGGCGTATTGAGTGCAGCACTTTCACAGCATCATCTTTCAGGATTTGAAATAGCTCAACTGGAATTCCATCACCTCCACTAGCTTTGTTCGTAGTGATGCTTTCTAAGGCCCACTTACTTCACATTCCAAGATGTCCGGCTCTAGGTGAGTGATCACACCATCGTGATTATCTTGGTCATGAAGATCTTTTTTGTACAGTTCTTCTGTGTATTCTTGCCACCTCTTCTTAATATCTTCTGCTTCTGTTAGGTCCATACCATTTCTGTCCTTTATCAAGCCCATCTTTGCATGAAATTTTCCCTTGGTATCTCTAATTTTCTTGAAAAGATCTCTTGTCTTTCCTATTCTGTTGTTTTCCTCTATTTCTTTGCATTAATCACTGAGGAAGGTTTTCTTATCTCTCCTTGCTATTCTTTGGAACTCTGCATTCAGATGCTCATATCTTTCCTTTTCTCCTTTGCCTTTCGCTTCTCTTCTTTTCACAGCTATTTGTAAGGCCTCCGCAGACAGTCATTTTGCTTTTTTGCATTTCTTTTCCATGGGGATGGTCTTGATCCCTGTCTCTTGAACAATGTCACGAACCTCCGTCCCTGTTCTTAGGAGGCACTGATACCACTGAAGAGTTGATCTTCCTCAGGCAACACTGATGACCTAATGCGAGAAGCCTGCTCAGAAACATTTCCTCTGCTATTTTCTGCTGTAATGGAAAACCTCCTGCCACCTGTTCATTTACAATAGACTTCTGAAGACCTTTACTAACACAGAAATGTTATTTTGTCAGCGTGATGCATTAATTTATTCATGCATACCATTATTCATACCATAAACTGGTGCTTCCTATTAATGTAGATTGACTCTGTATGAGGTCAAGAATGAATAGGTGATTATGAGAGCTATAGTGATGGGCAACAGAAGGGCGTTGGGTATCAAGGGAAGTCTTATCATAGTTCCTTCTACTCTGCACATTTTCAGAGAGAATGTATTTCAATCTCCAAAGCTGTCAAAGCTGGCTCATTTGAATCCATTTGCATGGGTCCTTTTACATAGCTCTAACCCGGACCTTCTTTTCATCAATCCTTCAGTGTTGTTTTTTCCAGTTTGCTAGCCAATCAGGCAAGCTTCCCAGGTGGTACTAGTGGTAAAGAATCTGTCTGCCAAAGCAGGAGACAAGAGATGCAGTTTCGATCCCTGGGTCAGGAAGAACCCCTGGAGGAGGGCAGGGCAACCCACCCCAGGATTCTTGACTGGAGAATCCCATGGACAGAGAAACCTAGTGGGCTACAGTCCATGGGGTCACAAAGGTTAGGACATGACTGAAGCAACTGAATGCTCATGCACAGCCAAACAAGCAGCCCATTTGTACTGCCCAGAAGTCACTGAATATTCAAACCCCAGGCACCGCTCCTCTATACCAAGCATATGGCCCATTGTAATACACTACCTGCAGCTCTGCACAATGCGAGGGCTTCAGGCTAATCCACTGTGTAGCCATTATGCAGCCGCAATTTACTTCAGCAAGCACCGATATGTCCTGCTAACATATCTGTGAACAGTGTCTAAACTACACAGCAGAGGAGTGACAGAGGCTTTGCTGGAGCCCAGTACTTGGTAAGACAGCTGGTCATACTGGTAGTGGCTGAGCCAGGTAGTGGAAGCTGGGGGACAGGATAAGTTAAATCAGTCTGAATGGGTGCATAAATTGAGTTACAGACAATTGTGTAGAGTGTTTCACAAAATCATTTGACCATAGAACTAGTCTTATTAACATCTTGAGGATCCAGAATTTTGTTGAACACATTTCAGGATACATTGCTCTAAACATAGTTTTCTTTTATGTTTGAACTACATAGAGGAATCAGTAAATATCTTCCTGATATTGTGAAAGATCTTTATGTTTGTGGGTAGCTCCTAATTATGATAGGAGACATATTCATTAACATGAGGCTTTGGTTCAGAACCTTTCTCTGTTTCTTATAAACTATATGATTTTGAGTAAGTTATTTGACTTTCTGAGTTTCAATTCCTCAAGTATGAACAATAATGTCTACCTGGAAGAATTTTTGCTATGAACTTATTAAATGGCAACCCTTATCATCATGATTACTAGGTAATCAGTGAATCACTCAATTAGTCAGGATTCAACTAGGTTGTGCTACAATAACAAGTCAGTCCCCAAACCCCATGGTTTAACACAACTGTCTATAGGGTCGCAAAGAATCGGACACAACTGAGCTTCTGAGCAATGTGGAGATAGTGGAAGCCCAGTGAATGTTTGTTGAAGGAATAAAGCAATAAACAAAAATAACAACGATGTATGTAGAGCATTGTTTCCATGTGCCAAGAACTGATTTACACACATTTGCCTTATTAAATGGTTAAATAGACACACGAGACATAAGGTTCACTCTAGGTACTGAGATCAATGTACTTTTACATAATTTTAGAAAAATATTAAATCTTTCCTCCCCCTTCCTTTGCAGCATCAGTTTAGAGAGGATAATTCTAAAGCCCTCAAGTTCTACATTTGGTTGCTTCATTTAAAAACTATTCAAAGGAATTTGACAACAGCATTAGGTGTCTCCATTACGGCTTCATACTTCAGCTAATGTGAGCTCTCTTTCAAGTCCGAATCTAAAAGTCCAGGTGCATTTTAACTCTGAATCCTTTGAAGTTTACCCATCCTTATTTAATGTGATAATGCAATCTATACGTTTAGAATCCATTTAAGGGCAGTAAAGGGAAAATGGCACGCCAAAGGAAAGATGAACTGCTCTCCGGGGTGAAATCTATCTTGCACACGCATTTATCTTAGGCAGACACTGTTGTTTAAACTAAAAATAATCATAGCCAGTTCTGTGACATTAACCTGCTTAGTTACTCCTGCATAAAACCAGGAATGAAAATGAGGGCAAAGGTTGGCAGTGAGTCTGATGATTATTTTATGTCTATGCTCACGCTGTTTCAACCTGCCTGGAGGAAAATGTGCCTACGTGTTAGATACGTGGATTTCTCAAGTTATAATTAATATACTTGGGCTGTTGTTACCCATAAGGGATTAGGATGCTCAATACCCTGCTTACTCCAACCATGCAGCCAGATTACCACATAATGCTTGGAAAGAACTTTGCCGTGACCATGAGCTCCTAGGCTTTATCCAGAGGACTCCTTAATCATTTCTTTTTTCCTTCACTACCTTCTAAATGGGTAAACTGGTAAACACATCCATAGTTCTAATAGAAGCCCATCTACCAACAAAGAACTCAAATCCTGGAAAATGACAAAAGAGAAGCATGCTCATTCAGAAAAATTAAGGGGAGGGGAATTAGCATGGATACTGGAGGGGGGATAAAAAGAAGCTAAAAAGTAGAATTCCCATAATGAGCAAAGGAAAAAGGTTAAAGCCTTTTTTTAATTCATCTGCTGGCTCTTAAGAATGCCTCAAGGATTAGAATAGATATTAGTCACATTCACACCAAATATGAGGAAATCAGCCTGAGGATATTCCTTCTTTTTATTCCTCCAGGAACAAGCAATTATTTCTTATCTATCGGGGGAGATCATTGAGAAGGGACGCCCAGGAAAAAGCAACAGCAACAACAACAACAAAAATACCAAAACCCTGAGGAAGTAATCTTTCACACTTCAAACATTTCTCATGGCTCTGTTTGTTATCATGAAGCAATCCTGTAATGTAGTCTTAAAATCTTTTGAATTCTTCCTTACTGAGTTTCCCACTTCAAACAGGAAGCAGTTGTAGTTTCTTATAACAAAATGAAAATGATCAAAAACTAAGCAAAATGGATGTTGTTTGTTTAACAGTCGATCTGTTCAGGCTGCAACAGACAAAATGAAGCTAAGAAATTTCAAGCAGTTCCATCTTGTGTGGTAAACAGCTCAAGTATCTCCCTACACCGTGTTTCACCACTGAGGTTTCAATGTGGAGTCAGGGACACATTTCTTGGCTTCTTTGATGGATTCCGATGCCCCCTTTTTTGTTCTCATGGTTCTGTGTACTTGTCTTTTGTAACACTACCTACCACTGGAATTTAACATTTTCTCATGTGATTATTTTAGTAATGTTTGTGTTCCCTACTCATTTGGATCACTTAGGAGAGCAGATATGGCCCTTCTTGGTTCACCACTATATCCCCATCTCCTGGTACAGGTCCTGGTAAATGCAGCTGTGCAATGGCTCTGTGCTGGATGCATGTATTAATGAAGGCAGATTAAACTGTTAATCAGCCCAGGTTAAAGTCTGGGACATTGAGGACCTCTATCCTCCTCTTCACCTCTTTCATCTGTTTTCCACATGCTTATTCCATGAGCTTTTACCTAGGACTCTGTCTTCAGTAATTTTTTCTAATTTATATAAACTTCATTTTTAAAAAACACTTATATTTATAGAAAAATTGCAAATATAATACAGAGAGTTCCCTCATATCCTAAACCTAGTTTCCCCCATTAATAATATATTATATTAATATTTATCACAATTAATGAACCAATAGTGATATTGTTAACTAAAGTCCATACCATATTCTGCCAATGCAGGAAACACTAGAAACTTGGGTTTGATTTCTGGGTCAAAAGATCCCCTAGAGGAGGAAATGGCAACCCACCCCAGTATTCTTGCCTGGGAAATCCTATGGACATAGGAGCCTAGTGGGCTACAGTCCATGGGGTTAAAAATAGTCTGTCACCATTGAGCGACTGAGTGCACTCATTCCTTATTCGGATTTCCTTCGTTTCTACATAATGCGTTCTTTTTCATTTCCGGTTTCAGGGCCCCATCCAGGACACCACGGCACATTTAATTAGCACATTTCCTTAGGCTCTTCTTGGCTGTGACAGTTTCTCAGACTGTGCTTTTTTTTTTCTTAGTGTTTTCTTGTAATTAGACCGGGGTTATGTATTTGAAGGAGGAAGATAACAGAGAAGTATTATGTTCATCACATCCTGTTGAGTACATTCATCAACGTGACAGTCACTGAGGTTGTTGACTCCGTCACCCGGCTGCGGTTGTGTATGCTTGCTTTCTCCACTGTGTGCGGCCATACTTCAGTGATTTGGGAGCTGTGCTCCGTGTTCCGGGCTTCCCTTATAGCTCAGTTGGTACAGAATCTGCCTGCAATGCAAGAGACTTGGGTTCGATTCTTAGGTCGGGAAGATCCCCTGAAAAGGAAATGGCAAAGCACTCCAGTATTCTTGCCTGGAGAATCTCATGGACAGGAGTCTGGCAGGCTACAGTCCATGGGGTCACAAGAGTCAGACACGATTTTGCTCCATATTCTAGAAAGTGAAATGCCTAATATTATTTGGAATTCTTTGGCATGGGGAACTTGCCTATTCTTCTTCATTTATTTATTTTTTTCATTATTTATATCAATGTGGCTCATGGATATTTATTTCAAATCTTAGGTAATAACCCAATACTACTTTATTTATTTTGTTGCTCAAATTCTTCCAGCTCTGCCCACTGGGAGCTCCTTCAGTTTGTTCCTGTGTCTCTTTGACACACCCTCATCATTGTGGGGCTCTTGTTTGTTTTTGGTTTTTTTAGCACTTACTTTCTGGCGCTCCAGACTCATCTTGTGTAGTTCCTATCCTGTTCCTGGACTCAGTCATTTCAGCTATTTCTTCAAGGAATTTTTGTTCCTTTTGCTGGGGAGTGGTCTTAAAAACCAAGGGCTGCCTACTAGGTGTGCTCATTTTGCTTCTAGGCCATCTCAGCTGAGACAGCAAGGACATATATGTGTGTCTTGATTTACAGATAAATGTATATCTATACATATTTTTATATGGAACCATTTCTATCTATGTTAAGCTAAACATGATTTCATACTGATGCCTCAAATTCTGATATATCGCAACACGGATCACTCTAGCCTCTGCCCAGTGTATATCTGTAAACTTCCACTCCAGCAATGATAATCTTGGCTTCCACAATCCACCATCCATTAACTTAATTGTTCAATTCCAGTCCACATATATAGCAATATCAGAATTATTAACTGATACCCTTGTGGCATATGCTCTTATCAGCTAGAATACAGTGCTTATCTGCAACTTCTTTTGCCTTAAGTTTTCTATTCCATTCATTTCCAAAGCACTTTTCTCCTATCCCTCCAGTGAGGTTGTTTTAAACATTTGCAACACAGATTATTTTGTGATGGTCTGCTTTGTATCCCATGACTACTGCTGCTGCTGCTGCTAAGTCACTTCAGTCGTGTCCGACTCTGTGTGACCCCATAGACGGAAGCCCACCAGGCTCCCCTGTCCCTGGGATTCTCCAGGCAAGAACACTGGAGTGGGTTGCCATTTCCTTCTCCAATGTGTGAAAGTGGAAAGTGAAAACTGAAAGTGAAGTTGCTCAGTCATGTCCGACCCTTAGCGACCCCACGGACTGCAGCCTACCAGGCTCCTCCATCCTAAAATGATTTTTAAAATAATTTACAAAAATTAAGGCTCACTCTTTGTGCTGTAAAATTCACTTGACAAATATATAAGGTCTTGTATCCATAATTGCAATATCATAAATACAGAATAGTTTCATCACTCTAAAAAATTTCCCATGCTTCACTTATTTAACCCTTCCTCCTCTTTCCCCTAGGAAATGGCAACCCATGCCAGTATCCTTGCCTGGGAAACCCCAAGGACAGAGGAGCCTGGTGGGGGGTCGCAAAGAGTCAGACATGACTTAGCCACTGAGCATGCATACACACACCTCTTTCTCCTGAATCCCCTGCAATCACTGATGTTTTTGTTACCATTACTATATTTTTTCCTTTTCCAGATGCCATGTAATTAGAATCATATAGTGAATAGCTTTCTGAAACTGGCTTCTTTCACTTGGTTGTGTGAATTTTACATCCATCTGTGTCCCTTTGTGGATTGACAGCTCTTTTCTTTTTATTGAAGGGCAATATTTCATTGTCTAGATGTGCCACAGTTTGCTTATCCATTCACTTATTTAATGAACGACATTCTGGTTGCATCCAATTTTTGACCATTATGAATATAGGTTTTATAAATATTCACTTGAAGATTTTCATATAAACATAATTTTCAAATCACTTGAGTAAATATAGTCACTTGAGTGCAACTGCTGGATAGTATCTCCAATCACTCAATAGCTACCAACTAAATCTCACTGTAGTGTTAGTCACTCGGTCGTGTCTGACTCTGAGCGACCCCAAAGACTGTAGCCCCTCTGTCTACAGGCTCCTCTGTCCATGGGATTTTCCAGGTAAGAATTGGAGTGGGTTGCCATTTCCTTCTCCAGGGAGCTTCCTGACCCAGGGATCAAGCCCTGGTCTCCTCCGTTGCAGGTAGATTCTTTACCATCTGAGCCACCAGGGAAGCCAAAAATCTCACTGAGGGGTTAACTAAAAAATTATGTTTAAATCAACACTTAATGAATATTGATTATGTTCTAAGCTTTTCACCAAGGTACTTTTACATCTTGTATTTATTCATTCACTCCACCAATATATATTAATATTGAATCTTTAGTACTATGGCCAGACTCGTCTAGACTCTGGAGATACAGCCATGAACAATAGCCATGACAATCCTTCCTGTAAGGAGCTTTTATTCTAGTTGAGGGAAACATATCATAAACAAACAAATAAATAAATGTGTAAAACAGCAAGTAAACTTGAGTGTTTATAAAAAGTATGGTAGGGTAAGGTAGACTGAGGGCTATATTCTGTGACGGGTGGATTATAAAAGATTTCATAGACAAGGTTGACATTTGTCCAGATACTTAACTGAAGTGAGAAGATAGGTAAGGAATAATTACAAGTATGTGCCAAGGCCCTGAGACTGCACCAAACCTACTATGTGCACATTTTAGAAAGATCAAGGAGGCCAGCGTGGATAAAGCCAATGAGAGAAGAGGGGAATGTGAAATGCTAAGGTGAGAGAGAAAGAAGTTACGAGGACAGATTCTGTAGGGTCCTCAGACCATGGTGAGCACCTTGCATTTAATTCTGAGTAAGATTCGAAACCACTGAAGGTTTGAGCAGAGGAGAGAGCTGATCAGCCAAACACCAGCAATGACTCCCCATTTTTTTTCCACTTAGATAAAAGCCAAGGACTCATCCACAAGGTTGTGCAGGAGCGGCTCACCGGAAAATGTCAAGTGCTGTAGGATTCCAGCAATATCACTACACAGGGCTGGTTAGACAAATTTCATTTGAGGGAGGGAAGGGCATCTGATCCCTATGAGTGCAGTCACAATGCCATTACAGGCATTTAAAATATTTATTTATTTATTTAGGCTGCATGGTTCTTATTTGTAGCACACAGGATCTTTCGTTGAGGTTATCAGACTCTCTAGCTGTGGTGCACAGGCTCAGAAGTTGTGGCTCCGGGGCTTAATTGCTCTGTGTCATGTGGGATCTTAGTTCCCTGACCAGGGATCAAACCTGCATCCCTACTAGATGTGCTTTTAAGCCCTGGACCACCAGGGTCAGTTCAGTTCAGTTGCTCAGTCGTGTCCGACTCTGCGACCCCATGAATCACATCATGCCAGGCCTCCCTGTCCATCACCAACTCCCGGAGTTCACTCAAACTCATGTCCATTGAGTCGGTGATGCCATCCAGACATCTCATTCTCTGTCGTCCCCATCTCCTCCCACCCCCAATCCCTCCCAGCATCAGAGTCTTTTCCAGTGAGTCAACTTGTCGCATGAGGTGGCCAAAGTATTGCAGTTTCAGCTTCAGCATCAGTCCTTCCAATGAACACCCAGGACTGATCTCCTTCACAATGGACTGGTTGGATCTCCTTGCAGTCCAAGGGATTCTCAAGAGTCTTCTCCAGCACCACAGTTCAAAAGCATCAATTCTTTGGCGATCTGCTTTCTTCACAGTCCAACTCTCACATCCATACATGACCACGGGAAAAACCATAGCCTTGACTAGACGGACCTTGGTTGGCAAAGTAATGTCTCTGCTTTTTAATATGCTATCTAGGTTGGTCATAACTTTCCTTCCAAGGAGCAAACGTCTTTTAATTTCCTGGCTGCAATCAGCATCCACAGTGATTTTGCAGCCCAAAAAAATAAAGTCTGACACTGTTTCCACTGTTTCCCCATCTATTTGCCATGAAATGATGGGACCAGATGCCAGGATCTTAGTTTTCTGAATGTTGAGCTTCAAGCCAACCTTTTCACTCTCCTCTTTCACTTTCATCAAGAGGCTTTTGAGTTCCTCTTCACTTTCTGCCATAAGGCTGGTGTCATCTGCACATCTGAGGTTATTGATATTTCTCCCAGCAATCTTGATTCCAGCTTGTGCTTCTTCCAGCCCAGCATTCCTCATGATGTACTCTACATAGAAGTTAAATAAGCAGGGTGACAATATTCAACCTTGAGTTACTCCTTTTCCTATTTGGAACCAATCTGTTGTTTCATGTCCAGTTCTGACTGTTGCTTCCTGACCTGCATACAGGTTTCTCAAGAGGCAGGTCAGGGGGTCTGGTATTCCCATCTCTTTCAGGATTTCCCACAGTTTATTGTGATCCACACAGTCAAAGGCTTTGGCATAATAAATAAAGCAGAAATAGATGTTTTTCTGGAACTCTCTTGCTTTTTGATCATCCAACTGATGTTGGCAATTTGATCTCTGGTTCTCTGCCTTTTCTAAAACAAGCTTGAACATGTGGAAGTTCACAGTTCACATATTGCTGAAGCCTGGCTTGGAGAATTTTGAGCATGACTTTACTAGCGTGTGAGATGAGTGCAATTGTGCAGTAGTTTGAGCATTCTTTGGCATTGCCTTTCTTTGGGATTGGAATGAAGACTGACCTTTTCCAGTCCTGTGGCCACTGCTGAGTTTTCCAAATGTGCTGGCATATTGAGTGCAGCACTTTCACAGCATCATCTTTCAGGATTTGAAATAGCTCAATTCTAATTCCATCACCTCCACTAGCTTTGTTTGTAGTGATGCTCTCTAAGGCCCACTTGACTTCACATTCCAAGAGGTCTGGCTCCAGGTGAGTGATCACGCCATTGTGATTATCTTGGTCCTGAAGATCTTTTTTGTACAGTTCTTCTGTGTATTCTTGCCACCTCTTAATATCTTCTGCTTCTGTTAGGTCCATACCATTTCTGTCCTTTATCAAGCCCATCTTTGCATGAAATGTTCCCTTGATGGCTCTAATTTTCTTGAAGAGATCTCTTGTTTTTCCTATTCTGTTGTTTTCCTCTATTTCTTTGCATTGATCACTGAGGAATGCTTTCTTATCTCTCCTTGCTATTCTTTGGAACTCTGCATTCAGATGCTTATATCTTTTCTTTTCTCCTTTGCTTTTTGCTTCTCTTCTTTTCACAGCTACTTGTAAGGCCTCCTCAGACAGCCATTTTGCTTTTTTGCATTTCTTTTCCATGGGGATGGTCTTGGTCCCTGTCTCCTGTACAATATCACGAACCCTCGTCCAGAGTTCATCAGGCACTCTATCAGATCTAGTCTCTTAAATCTATTTCTCACTTCCACTGTATAATCATAAGGGATTGGATTTAGGTCATATCTGAATGGTTTAGTGGTTTTCCCTACTTTCTTCAACTTCAGTCTGAATTTGGCAATAAGGAGTTCATGATCTTAGCCACAGTCAACTCCTGGTCTTGTTTTTGCTAACTGTATAGAGCTTCTCCATCTTTGGCTGCAAAGAATATAATCAATCTGATTTCGGTGTTGACCATCTGGTGATGTCTATGTGTAGAGTCTTCTCTTGTGTTGTTGGAAGAGGGTGTTTGGTATGACCAGTGTGTTCTCTTGGCAAAACTCTATTAGCCTTTGCCCTGCTTCATTTCGTGCTCCAAGGCCAAATTTGCCAGTTACTCCAGGTGTTTCTGGACTTCCTACTTCCTACAAAGCCAGTTTAGAATGTCTTTTGTTTTTCATTGTGCCAGCATGTGTGTGTTCCCACTTATATTCTGTGTGTTAAGCAAGGAAGGCAAAATCCTATGTTAAATTCAAGGAAATGGAGGCATAATCATTTTTAAAATGTTAGCTAGCAGCTATGAATGAACACTTACTATATGCCAAGCATTTTCTAGCCATATGTATGTGTATATTTTAAACTAGTCTTCCTCCAAAGCTCTATGAGTTGTGGCATTTTGTAGGTGAGGAAACTGTGGAACAGAGAGAGGGTGAATCCTGCTCAGTGTCACAGAGCTGAAAAGTGATAGAGCCAGAATTCATCTGATCTGTCTGGCACCAGGGTCTGGATTCTTAATTGGCTCAAGGTCACATAGAGTGTAGACGAGAGACTTGGTTCTCAGTTTTCCATCCAAAAACTTGATTCACTCACACTCATTACAGACACTTCTCTTGGGACACCCCTCTTGCATCTCTGTTTATGTTTTTCAGCTGATGGAACTTTACTCCTGATTCCAGAAGTGAGTATATATGACTCAGTTCTGGCCAGCTCTCCTGGTCAGAATGACTGATAAAGGGATGGGTATGTGTCTCCAAGTTGCCAAAAAAAAAAAAAAATCACTTTGAAAACTTTTCTTTCTGGGAAGAGAGGGGTTTTATTTCCACTCTGCAACTATTTGCAAGGAAATGCTGGCATCATATCAGAGGAAGGGGAGAGTCCACTGAAATGTACCTGAGTCAGGAGGAATGAAGGGTCATTGAACTTGGTTGGGTCCCTGGATCCACCTGTTCCTGCTCCTGAACTTTTCCATCATTTGAGTCAATAAATTCGCCTCTATCATAATCCAGTAAAATTTAGATTTTGCTTATTTGTGACAGTGGATTCTGATGAATATAAGCGAATTGCTGAGTTGGTAGTTATAGTGTAGCCATAGATAAAGGCTTTAGTTTTCAAATATTGAGTTCTGACCCCTAACTCTACTGGCAAATGTGGTTTAGGGAACACTGCAGAGAGAGAGGCCTTAACCTGGAATTCGACTGCTACTGCTGCTAAGTCGCTTCAGTCATGTCCGACTAGTAGCGACCCCATGGACTGCAGCCCACCAGGCTCCTCTGTCCATGCGATTTTCTAGGCAAGAGTACTGGAGTGGCTTGCCATTGCCTTCTCCAGGAATCCGACTGCTGCTGCTGCTGCTGCTGCTGCTGCTAAGTCGCTTCAGTCATGTCTGACTCTGTGCGACCCCACAGACGGCAGCTGACCAGGCTACTCAATTCCAAATTCCAACCCTAGCTTCTAGTACTTGAGCAGTCTGTGAGCATGCCGCCCACTCCCTGAACTTTGTTCTGTCCCACAGCAAAATGGGAATTATGCAAAATACCATGAGTGCATAAATAAATGAGATGACATACATGAGAGTATGTATTAGACTTCCTGGCACATCTTCAGTTCAGTTCAGTTCAATTGCTCAGTCGTGTCCGACTCTTTGCTACCCCATGAATCACAGCACGCCAGGCCTCCCTGTCCATCACCAACTCCCAGAGTTCACTCAAACTCATGTCCATCGAGTTGGTGATGCCATCCAGCCATCTCACTCTCTGTCGTCACTTTCTCCTCCCGCACCCAATCTTTCCCAGCATCAGAGCCTTTTCCAGTGAGTCAACTCTTCGCATGAGGTGGCCAAAGTATTGGAGTTTCAGCTTTAACATCAGTCCTTCCAATGAACACCCAGGATTGATCTCCTTTAGAATGGACTGGTTGGATCTCCTTACAGTCCAAGGGACTCTCAAGAGTCTTCTCTAACACCACAGTTCCAAAGCATCAATTCTTCCGCGATCAGCTTTCTTCACAATCCAACTCTCACATCCATACATGACCACGGGAAAAACCATAGCCTTGACTAGATGGACCTTGGTTTGGCAAAGTAATGTCTCTGCTTTTGAATATGCTATCTAGGTTGATCATAACTTTCCTTCCAAGGAGTAAGTGTCTTTTAATTTCATGGCTGCAATCAGCATCCGCAGTGATTTTGGAGCCCCAAAAAATAAAGTCTGACACTGTTTCCACTGTTTCCCCATCTATTTGCCATGAAGTAATGGGACCAGATGCCAGGATCTTAGTTTTCTGAATGTTGAGCTTCAAGCTAACTTTTTCACTCTCCTCTTTCACTTTCGTCAAGAGGCTTTTGAGTTCCTCTTCACTTTCTGCCATAAGGGTGGTGTCATCTGCATATCTGAGGTTATTGATATTTCTCCCAGCAATCTTGATTCCAGCTTGTGCTTCTTCCAGCCCAGGGTTCCTCATGATGTACTCTGCATATAAGTTAAATAAGCAAGGTGACAATATACAAGCTTGACATACTCCTTTTCCTATTTGGAGCCAGTCTGTTGTTCCATGTCCAGTTCTAACTGTTGCTTCCTGACCTGCATACAGGTTTCTTAAGAGGCAGGTCAGGTGGTCTGGTGTTCCCATCTCTTTCAGAATTTCCCACAGTTTATTGTGATCCACACAGTCAAAGGCTTTGACATAGTCAATGAAGCAGAAATAGATGTTTTTCTGGAACTCTCTTTCTTTTTCCATGATCCAGCAGATGTTGGCAATTTGACCTCTGGTTCCTCTGCCTTTTCTAAAACCAACTTGAACATCTGGAAGTTCATGGTTCACGTATTGCTGAAGCCTGGCTTGGAGAAATTTGAGCATGACTTTACTAGCATGTGCAATTGCGGCATATCTTAGGAGCTCGATAAACATTAGTTGTCTGTCAGCTGCACTGTTCTAAGAACAATTTAGACTTGCGAGTTTTCTGAATTGTAAGACTGAATTTCAGCCTCCACCAACTGTGCAAACACTGGATCAAACATCGTACCAGGAGGTTAATATAATGTGAGCATAAGATGTCTATTTTATCTATGAGGGAAAAAAGGCTCAGACAGGCAAAGAAACTCAACAAAAGACAAATAGTTTGTCAGAAACTTAACCGAAGGACAAACATTTTGTAAGTGACAGAATCAGGATTTGAATCAGTCTCTGGTGACACTTTGCTGACAAAGGTCCATGGAGTCAAAGCTATGATTTTCCCAGTAGTCATGTATGGATGTGAGAGTTGGACCATAAAGAAAGCTGAGCACCGAAGAATTGATGCTTTTCAACTGTGGTGCTTGAGAAGACTCTTGAGAGTTCCTTAGACAGAAAGGAGATCAAACTCGTCACTCTTAATGGAAATCAACCCTGAATACTCACTAAAAGGACTGATGCTGAAACTCCAATACATTGGCTACCTGATGTGAAGAGCCGACTCACTGGAAAAGATCCTGATGCTGGAAAAGATTGAAGGCAGGAGGAGAAGGGAAGGACAAGGAATGGCATCACTGACTCAATGGATATGATTTTGAGCAAACTCTGGGAAGTGGTGAAAGACAGGGAAGCCTGACGTGCTGCAGTTCATGGGGTCACAGAGAGTTGGACATGACTGAACAATTTTGATGACTGACATATACTTTTTCTTCTGCGTTGAGATTTTCTCCAGATAAACTGGCTCATATTCATCACAAATCAAGATATCAGGCTAAAGATATCTCCTGACTAAAGGATGTATCCAAGGGGACTTCCCTGATTATTCCAGTGGTTAAGATTCCGAGCTTCCACGCAAGGAGCTGGGTTCAATCCCTGGTCAGGGAACTAAGATCCACCATGCCACATGGCACAACCAGAAGTGAAAAAAAAAAAAAAAACAGAAAAACCCTAAACAAATAAAGCATGTATTCAAAGTGGCCAAATGTACCTCTATTCAACTGAAAATCAGGAAAAGTTGGGAGGGCACCTTTTTTTTTTTACTTTAGAGAAGATGCTAGAAAATCTGTACCCTTGAAGTCCAACCATTAACTCAGTAAAAGTGAAGAAAATGTTTTGTTTCCCTGTACACAGTTCTCATTTTCCTTCCAAAAGAAATGGAAAAAAAAAAAAATCCACATTTCTTCATCAAACTCTCTCTTCTCATTCCCAATCAATCTTAATGTTTAAAAACATCCTCTGAATAATCAAAATGGGCATTGTGGAAGAGGCATTATGATACAAATGGACAATTGGTTTTATATTTGCCGTGGCTCTCAGGCCTCGAAGGCTTGATGCTTAAATGAGGGAAATAGTAATATACAGCTAAAGAGTTCATTCTTTGCTGTTTGTTCATCAATAATAGATAATTTCACTTAGGAAGGCTAAGTGACCCATGCCTTATTCGCCCAGTGTGGTTTTGTAGCCTAAAACACACCCAGAAGACAACTGCATTCTTCTCTCCCTGCAGACATTCTCTTGAACCAGTCTTGTTTTCGCTGCTATGCTGTGTAACTGGAACTGCAATTTAATGCAATTTCTCGTCCATTTCACTGATTGCAACTATTTAGTACATTCTCAAAGAAAGATGATTACAACTGGCTGGTTCTTAATGCTTAATTTATTTACATGCATGCCTGCTACAGAGTTATCTCATTCATCTCCCAAATGATGGCATAAAATCATTGAAAAATGATGGGCAATAAACATGGCTATTCTGCCACAGTCCTCAGTGGCAAATAACACCCACCGTCGCTCCTAACATTGGTTGACCTGAGTTCCATTGCTCTTAAAACCCAGCCGTAATGAATGCAGCACAGACATAAAATTCTTTTATTGCTACTTTGTTCTGACAATACTTGCACAATAACAGATTTTCTTAGTTAAAATAAAACTCGTACCAAATTGGCATTTTTTTGTGTTGGTAACTGAAGCAAAACCACATTCCCCCCCCTTTTTTTTCTTTCTCTTTCTTTTCTTTTTGAAAGACTGTCATATTAGCTGAAAGAAAGAGTGAATTTGGGGAACCATGACTGCATTCTAATTGTCTCTTCTGTTGTTGCCTGGGCTGGGCTATTCACATTAAGCTGAACAAATGCCACATTTGCATTTCCGATAAGTGCTAGCATTTTTCGCATTTCTTTGGCAATTCTCACTTCAGTTAAGAACACCTGAAAAGTTAGCTAAATTAGTCTACCAGGATAGCTCAACATCTCATCAAAATTGGGAGGAGAAAAAAGAAAAAATAGGATTTTCCTCCAGATTGCAAAAAGCCTTGAATCAGCAGAATGGACTTTGCCCTCTTTATTAAAGGATTAGAATAAGAATGAGACAATAAAGTGAAAACAGGCAAAATGGGTATTTTCTTCTTTTTTTTTTTTTCTTTTCTTTCTAACAAAATGGCAGAGGCAAGTTGATGCCAGCAGTTGGAATTAGCTCACATGCCCGGTAATAGAATGCATCATGAGTACGCTCTCCTGCTACTTCTTATCTCAACAGCATCCAATAGCCTCCCACTCCTCCATTTAAAAAAATGCTGATTTTCTTTCAAAATCACGTTATTATGTTATTATAAATAAAGACTAGACTCTTCCTATCAGGGAGGTTGCTGAAGGACTGTCATGAAACTACTGTTTGTACTGCAATTGTTGGAACTTCTGATGATGTTTGGTTCCCTAAAGATGGCAGAGAAGAAAAATCTAAAAGCAGCTGAGCATTCCATCCCCAAGCTCATGACCTCCTTCCAGAATATAATCATCACTGTTAGGTATTCAAACTTTGTTCTGATAAAAGCTAAAGTAAAATGACTTTTGAAAGTTAAACAGCAAACAGAGAAGCAAGAAGGAGTCTTAATTTCATGAGAATTACCCATTTCATTTACTTTCCTTTTTCTTTTTTTTTCAGTTTTCAAAGGATTCAGATTCAATGTGAGACAGCAGCTCTGGGTTCACTGAAATGTACGGGCACATCTGACTTTCCATCCTCAATTAGTCTGAAAGAAGAGCAGGATTTCCTTCATCATAAGTATGAATGTCTCAGTTACTCAAAGAAACATACAAAAAACCTGCCCACAATTTTGTCTACAAGTCTGATCACAGTAAGGGCATGGTTGTCTTTGAAACAAGATGAGATGATAAGATTGTAGCTATTCAGTCTAAGACGGAATTCTTCAAATGAGAAAGCGGAAAGAAAATAAAAGAGAGAAAAGTCTGGATAGTTCAGATTCCTTTATAGAAGGAAAGATAATTCTGATGGAGAGCATAGGGAAGAACAAAGAACAGGGAAGTTGATTATTAAATCCATGCTTTGAATCCCCTCTGTCACATTAGCTTGGCATATCCTCACCATCCATCCTTAACCTTCTATTCCTCTTTTGTCAGGGTAAGGAATGCTCCAAAATGGCAGGAGAAGTGACCAGTCACCACACAAGCCAGGGCACCGATGTGACAGCTGACAAACATGTGCACATTGCTTAGAGAGAGGCTATAGATCAGAATTCCCCGGTGTTTGGGGTTGAACATACGCTCCCCAAAAGATAAGTGCATATTCTCATTCCCAGAATCTGTGAACGTGACCTTATTTGGAAAAAAAAAGACCCTTGCGGATATAATTTAAAGTCTTGAAAGGAGATCATGTTGGATTATCCAAGGGGGCCTTAAATCCAATGATGAGTGTCCTTTTAAGAGGTACACAGAGGGAAACTGACACACAAGGAGAAGGGATGAAGTGATAGGAAGAGGGAGGCAGACATTGGAGGCACGTGGCCCAGTCAAGATGCCAAGGAATGTGGACAGGCACCCACTAGCGCTTCCAATAACTTAATTCCAGACTTCAGGGCTCAGAATTCTGAGAGAATAAATTTCAGTTGCTCTAAACCACCCGATTTACAATAATTTGTTACAGCAGCCCAAGGGGACTAATAAACCTGAGGAGACTGAAAAGATTCTCATGCCAGAGCGCACCCCAGAACAATTAAAGAAGAATCTCCACAGGTAGGATCTAAGCATCAGTAACTTTTAAAGCTCTCCCAGGTGATGCCAGTGTTCATGAAGGCTGAGAGCCACTGACTTTGGGCACAGCCTATTATACCTGTGTGCATGTGTGCTAAATCACTTCAGTCATGTCTGACTCTTCGAGACTCTATGGGCTATATCCCACCAGGCTCCTCTGTCCATGGGATTTTACCTGCAGGAATACTGGAGTGGGTTGCCATGCCCTCCTTCAGGGGCTCTATGTTGACACCACCATGCCAGAGGTGAGTCGTTCTGACAAAACCCCTGTGGCCGGCAGATCCTGAAAAAATATTGTTCCTTTACAGGAAAAGTGTCTTGTGTCCTATTCTAGAGTCAAGCAAAAGAGATCACAGTACTGAAGAAGATGCCAGAGGGCTGAAGTTTTCAGTGAGTGGAAGAGTGGTATGGGGAGAACCTTAAGGCAGGTGTTAAGGCTCAGAATCTGCAGAGCCTATAATACAGAATGCAAGGTTTGACTTTTGTGCAAAAAAGCCATGGTGACCCACTGAGGTGCTTTAAGGAGGGCAGGCATTGCATCTTGGGGAAAAAAAAAAAAACTGGCAGTGGTGTGGGCCATTCAGCCATTGAAGTCAAGAACTAGGCTTTGAGCTCAGACCTCACAGCAGGCCGACCCCTGCAGATGAAGTGTGAAGCCAGCAGAGTGCTTCCTAGGAAGACTGCCTGGTCAAGCGAGATAAGCCTGAAGTCTCATTGGAAACTGAGTCCTTTCTCTCCAGTGTGTCCGCAACACCTCGCTGAAGGAACTATGGAGTGTGTTAGGGCCTCACTGTAAGAAAAACAGAGGCCCGAGAGCCACGGAGAGGTAGGTAGAGACTGGAAGGCATGGTTTGTATTTGTTCTCAGCAGGGGGGCTTATTTCCTTCCAAGGTGAAACAGGACGGAAGCTCGTGTTCAGAACGGAATGAGGAGAGGCGGAGAGAAAGCACGGAGGTGGTGAGCGGTGGCGTCCTGAGTGAGCCCTTATCGAGAAGCTTCTTCTGGGCGTATATCAGGGACTCCACTCAGTGCCCTTCCTGTTCTAATTGTTTGTTTTGGATACAGTTCAGAAAGTCAGTGAAGCTCTGCAGCAATCTTCTTTTTTAAAAATGTTTCAGTGTTATTGGTGTATAGTTGATTTATAGTATCGTGTTAGTCTTAGGTGTACAGCAAAGTAATCCAGGTGTACATCGACATATCATCATTCTTTTTTAGATTCTTTTCTCATGTAGGTTATCACAGAAGAGTGGGTAGAGTTCCCTGTGCCGTGCAGTAGGTCCCCATCAGTCATCTCTCTTATTTACAGTGGTGAGTTTGCCACCCAACCTCCTGGAACGCTCTTTTTTTCCTTTCCCTCTCACCTCTCTCGATCTCTCATCCCTGCCCTCCTCTTTCCCTCTCTTTCCTTTCTTCCCTTCCTTCCTTTCTTTATTTCTTTTTCTTCCCCCCTTGGTTTGGGAAATATAGAAACTTCTGATATTTAAATTAGATTTCAACCAATTGGAACTTAGTCTGTAAATGAGGTGATAATAAATAAAATACTCCAGATTCCCTTGGAGATGAAGCAGCAGTTTCATCATCTTTTATCAGAGGCGGTCTTCTGTAAGCCTTCTTGATGAGTTTTGTGAAAACAAAATCCATGTGGACTGGAATTTCTCAAACTTAGTTTCAAGTTAAAATTAAAGGTAAACATTTACTGAGAGTTAATGCCTGGCAAAAAAAAAAAAAAAAAAATTTTCAGAGTCTTTCATAATTCAAGAAAAATTGGCATGCTTTCTGAAATTCAAACTTTCATGCATTCTCCTCCCCCAAGCCCCAGTAATGCAGCTTGCCTGAAAAGAACTGACTTAGGAATAATATTTAAGCAATCAAATTGGTAACCTTTTCAATGTTGGCAAATCAGCTTAGCAAATCCTGTGGCAGGTGTCATGTGTGACAGTTGAGGTGTCTAGGTGGGACATCAACTAATGGTCGTATCTGTCACTGACCCGTCATTCCAATGGGAGAGGAACTAGAGTCACTGCTCCACAGCTCTACAGACACACTCCACTGAAGTTAAGCCCGTCGTATCAATTACATTTTTTAAAAAGTTATAGCTTATTTTATCTTAACTACTCACCAATAAAAGTATTGTAAAAAGATGTAAAAAACAGAACAAACCTACCTGTTGTAAAAGGGACTTTGCAGGGTTGAGAAGGTAGAATAATGTTATGATTAATGAAGGACTGATGCATACATATATATATATATATGTAATATATATATATAAAATCTAGTAGTGCCAGGTGTTCCAAAGTCATAATCTGTGAACTTAAACACTGTTGACGGAAATGTTCCCACAAGAGCTTAATTTTGGCACGCTGCAGTTGCCACGTACAAGAGACAAAGCATTTGTCTCCATATTGGCTTCATTCTCACAGAAGGTCCCTGGAGAGCTTCCTACCTTCTAGCAATGTTTCAAAATTTGGATGGTGGCAGCTCCAGACACTGTGAACTCTATTCAGTATTTTGGTCTCCACCAAATCTTGTGAGTGTTTTGATTGTATGCTGCTATATTAGCTGACACTGATTCTTGTCTTGGAATTGCTTAGACCTGAGAGAACTTCTTCCCAAGAAGCCTTCTACTTTTTAATGTAATGATTAAATCTAAAGTCAGTTTGAATTCCTGTGGGGTGTCTTTTGCAGTATGAAGCTGCCTTGCAAATTTAAGGTGAATTCCCTCTCTTAGCCATGAAGGCAGTTCAAGGCAATGTAAAAAAGGAATAGCATTTTATCCAGCCATTCTCCCCATATTTACCAGTGAGATCAATTATTTCATCCCCACAGGGGCAAAGTGAGGAAAGGAGCTGAAAGAGTCCTCCCCCCACCATGGAAAGCAGAAGGAGAGATGCAATGTTCAGAACACAACTCACATTCTTCTTGGTAAAATCCAATTTCCTTCTTCAAAGGCAACAAATAGAAGCAAGTTGCTACAGGTAAAACCTTTAGCAAAATGTCTTCTTGCCTTTTAGCAGCAGCTGGGGACAGTGTCTGCACAAATACAGTGCCTGCACATACAACGCTGTGTGTAAATACTTGATATACTTTTGGACAACTTCCCACTTCATACATTCCTCTTTAAAAAGTAAAAATAAAACCAAAACCAAAAAGCAACCCATGGAGATCAACTAAATGTTAGAAAAGCACTTTTCCTAAAACAAACAAAAAAACAATTCGCCTCCCAGCTTGGGCTGGGTGGTATGTGTTCTGGCATGTGAATTAGGAAGCATGCTTCCCAAAGGGTGAGATGTGAATGTCTAGTGCCTATTATTTCAGTAGTTCAGTTCAGTTCAGTAGTTACTGCACTACAAAAAGTACGGGAAAGATATAAACTGGGAAAGGTTGAACTGCCTCGTGTGTCTATGTGTGGCTGGCCTCCAGATAGCTTTTCATCAGACAGCTGATGAGCAGAGATTCCGAGTGGGAACATGAGTCTAGGGTCGCACAGGAAGTTGGCCTCTTATGAAGAGAGGCGATAGTTCAGGTCTGAAGCTCTGCATTTAGTCAACTTAGGTCAGATCTCGGACCTTCTACTTATTATTACTTGGGGGAGTTAATTCACATATTTGTGCCACAGTTTCTGCCTATGTAAAATGATGATAATATAGGGCCTACCTCACTGAGTTTTAAAAATGAAATGAGTTACTATATCTCAGTGGGCTTCCCAGGTGGCTCAGTGGTAAGGAATCAGTCTGTCAATGCAGAAAACATGGGTTTGATCCCTGGGTCAGGAAGATCCCCTGGAGAAGGAAATTACAACGCACTATAGTATTTTGCTTGGGAAATCCCATTGACAGAGGAGCCTGGTAGGCTACAGTCCTTGGGGTCACAAAGAATTGGATAGGACTCAGTGACTAAACAACAACAACTATATCCAAGACACTTGGATCAGTGCCTCTCACCTAAGAAATACCATATCCTGTGTTACTATCAGAACTACCTGAGCTACAGTTGAGTGGGACTTGGTAGAAAGATGAGTGCAATTGTGCGGTAGTTTGAACATTCTTTGGCATTCTCTTTCTTTGGGATTGGAATGAAGACTGACCTTTTTCAGTCCTGTGGCCACTGCTGAGTTTTCCAAATTTGCTGGCATATTGAGTGCAGCACTTTCACAGCATCATCTTTCAGGATTTGAAATAGCTCAACTGGAATTCCATCACCTCCACTAGCTTTGTTCATAGTGATGCTCTCTAAGGCCCACTTGACTTCACATTCCAAGATGTCTGGTTCCAGGTGAGTGATCAAGCCTGATTGCAGCCATGAAATTAAAAGACGCTTACTCCTTGGAAAGAAAGTTATGACCAACCTAGACAGCATATTAAAAAGCAGAGACATTACTTTGCCAACCAAGGTCGTCTAGTCAAGGCTATGGTTTTTCCCGTGGTCATGTATGGATGTGAGAGTTGGACTGTGAAGAAAGCTGATCGCCAAAGAATTGATGCTTTTGAACTCTGGTGCTGGAGAAGACTCTTGAGAGTCCCTTGGACTGCAAGGAGATCTAACCAGTCCATTCTAAAGGAGATCAATCCTGGGTGTTCATTGGAAGGACTGATGCTAAAGCTGAAACTCCAATACTTTGGCCACCTCATGCGATGAGTTGACTCAATGGAAAAGAGTCTGATACTGGGAGGGATTGGGGGTGGGAGGAGACGGAGACGACAGAGAGTGAGATGGCTGGATGGCATCACCGACTCGATGGACATGAGTTTGAGTGAACTCCGGGAGTTGGTGACGGACAGGAGGCCCTGGCGTGCTGTGATTCATGGGGTCGCAGAGTCGGACACAACTGAGCAACTGAACTGAACTGAACTGAACTGGTAGAAAGAAGTTGAGGTCAAGTATTGGAAACATTCTGGACCTGCATTGGAATTCTGGTTGTGTCCCGAAGTACCAATAGCTATGAACTACATACTTTGGCCACCTCATGCGACGAGCTGACTCACTGGAAAAGAGTCTGATGCTGGGAAGGATTGGGGGCGGGAGGAGAAGGGGACGACAGAGAATGAGATGGCTGGATGGCATCACCGACTCGATGGACATGAGTTTGAGTGAACTCCAGGAGCTGGTGATGGACAGAGAGGCCTGGCGTGCTGTGATTCATGGGGTCGCAAAGAGTCGGACACGACTGAGCGACTGAACTGAACTGAACATGTCACCTAACTTCTCTGAGCCTCAGGTTTCTCTTTTGTAAGATGTGAAAAACCACAGCCTATCTCCATAGCATTGTCATAAGGATTAAATGAGCAAAAGTTTCTAAAAGTCTTTGTTGTTCAGTCACCCAGTCGTGTCAGACTTTTGTGACCTCATAGACTGCAGCACCCCAGGTCTCCCTGTCCCTCACTATCTCCCAAAGTTTGCCCAAGTTCATATCCACTGAATCGGTGATGCCATCCAGCCATCTCATCCTCTGATGCCCTCTTCTCCTGCCCTCAATCTTTCCCAGCATCAGGGGCTTTTTCAGTGAGTCAGCAGTTTGCATCAGGTGATCAAAATACTGGGACTAACAGTCCTATCTGGTAGTAAATCCTCAGTAAATATTTATACTCCTTTTTTACCTTGTTCCTTGGCTTAACTCTCAATAGTCTTTGTGCTTTCTCGCCATTAACATCTATTCTGAAAGCCTAAAATATCATTTCACTTATCAAGATACTGTACTTCATCTACAATCAGTTGCCAGTGCCATAAGTGAACTAATGAAGTATATCAGGATGTGAGGAAAGGGAGGCCAAAAAAAGAAAAAAGGAAGCAACCTTTCCTTGTTCCCAAAGTCCTGTCTTGAAGGCTGACCTATCTTGGAGTACCATATTCAATCACAAATATTCATTTGTGCCAGAACAATGTCAAAATAATGAAAATAACACCTTCCCTGGCTACACAGAACTTACATTATAGAAGACAGAAGAAAATTTTACTAGTAGCTCTAATGCATAGTAACTATGATTCATATACTGACAGATGTACAAACCAAATGTTCCCAGGGCTCAGAATAGTAAGTGGGCCTGTCTAGTTTGCCCATATGGAAAAACTTCAAGATGAAGGTAATAACTGATCTGATGTTTGAGGCTGGATAGAGATTGGATGGGTTGTAACAAAGAACAAGGGCACACTAAACCAATGGTTATTGTTTGGGACTAAGTTGTGTCTCCCTCAAAATTTGTAAGTTAAAGTCTAACCCCAAATACCTCAAAATATGGCCTTATTGGGAGATAGGGTCTTTAAAGAAGTAATTAAATTAATATAAGGTCATATGGATGGGCCTTATTCCAATATGACTAATGTCCTTATAAAAGAAAATTAGAACCGAGACACATGCAGAGGGAAGACCATATGAAGACACAGGGAGAAGATGGCCATATATAAGCTAAGGAGAAAGTTCTTAAAATAAACCAATCCTGCTGGTACTTTGATTTCAGGCTTCTAGCCTCCGGAGTGGTGAGGAAATAAATTTATGTTTTTTAAAACTCTCGATCTGTGGTGCTTTGCTATGGCAGTCCTAGCAAACCAATATGATCACCAGCAACAAAGGTTAGACATATAGTAGGAAAATCCCATGGACGGAGGAGCCTGGTAGGCTGCAGTCCATGGGGTCGCGAAGAGTCAGACATGATTGAAGCGACTCAGCAGCAGCAGCAGCAAGTGGTATATTCAGGGAAAGTGCAATTCTCCTCCAAGATGATTTGAGTAGAGGAGTAATGAGAGATAAGTGTGAAGGAGGGGCGTTTAAGATAAAGAATAGAGAACCTTGAACATAAGCTAGGGATCTGTTATTCAGTATGTGAAGGAGAGTCAGTGCAGGGCATATACCCTGACAAAACCATAATTCTAAAAGACAGTGTACCCCAATGTTTATTACAGCACTATTTACAATAGTTAGGAAGTGGGAAAAACCTAAGTGTTCATTGACAGATGAATGGATAAAGATGTACATATGTGCAATGGAATATTCAGTTCAGTTCAGTTCAGTTCAGTCGCTCAGTCGTGTCCGACTCTCCGCGACCCCATGAATCACAGCACACCAGGCCTCCCTGTCCATCACCAACTCCCGGAGTACACTCAAACTCATGTCCAAAGAGTCTGTGATGCCATCCAGCCATCTCATTCTCCGTCGTCCCCTTCTCCTCCCACCCCCAACCTTTCCCAGCATCAGAGTCTTTTCCAGTGAGTCAACTCGTCGCATGAGGTGGCCAAAGTATTGCAGTTTCAGCTTTAGCATATTACTCAACCATAAAAAGGAATGAAATTGGGTCATTTTTAGAGATGTGGATGGACCTAGAGTATATCATACAGGGTGAACTTCAGTCCATATGAAGTGGTATTTGTTTTTCCCTTTCTGACTTACTTCACCCTGTATGACAAATTCTAGGTCCTTCACACTTATCTCTCATTACTCCCTACTCAAGGCAACTTGGAGGAGAATTGCACTTTCCCTGAATATACCACCTACGACATGTCTAACCTTTGTTGCTGGTGATCATATTGGTTTCCTAGGACTGCCATAGCAAAGCACCACAGATCGAGAGTCTTAAAAAACAAATTTATTTCCTCACCACTCTAGAAACTAGAAGCCTGAAATCAAAGTATCAGCAGGATTCTTTGTTTCAGGTTTCTATATATTGGTTTCTGCAATAGCCCAGTTGGTTAAGAATCTGCCTGCAATGCAGCAGACCCTGGTTTGATTCTTAGGTTGGGAGGATCCCCTGGAGAAGGGAAAGGCTACCCACTTCAATATTCTTGCCTGGACAATTCCATGGACTATACAGTCCCTGGGGTCACAAAGAATCAGACACGACTGAGCAACTTTCAATTTCAATAAATATACATAACCTAGAAAAATAGTACAGATGAACCTAGTTCCAGGGTAGGAATAGAGATACAGACATAGAAAATGGATGTGTGGACACAGGAGGGAGGAGGAAAGGGTGGGATGATTTTGGAGATTGAGTTTAACATGAATACACTACCACGTATGAAACAGATAGCTAGTGGAAACCCATTGTATAGCAGAGGGAGCTCAACTCAGTGCTCTGTGATGACCTAGAGGAGTGAGATGGGGTGGAGGGGAGGGGATATATGTATGCAGATAGCTGACTCACTTTGTTGTACAGCAGAAACTAGCACAACATTGTAAATCAATTATATTCCAATTAAAAAAAAACCGAATTTTGAAAAACAAGAGTAAATTGTTAGATGTACTTTCAGGAATTGGATCGGGTGGATTAGAATAGGAGACACTGAGAGGCATACAGCAGCTAGTCTTCAGGCAGCACTTGTAAAAGATACTGAGTTGTAAGTTTGAGGGGAGGTGGGTGGTAGAAGCAATAAGGAAAGCGATAACATTTATAAGAGATGGAGTTGACAAGATGTGGCAATGGAAAGGAGCAGTGTGAGGGGAGAACTTCTGAAGAGGGAAGTCAGAAGGTAATTTGGAGCCAAGTTGATGATTTTATATTTATCTGTTGAACTGTAAAATAAATATGAGACTTCCTGTGTTATACAGTGACTGGAGAAAATTCAGATCTGGAGCTCAGGATAGACAGCAAAGCTCAAAGGATGATATAGAGGCCCTTTGAAGAGCAGAATAATTGCCACCACAGCACTGGATGGACAGGCTAATGAGGAGTATATGGAAAGCCAGAGCACACCTATAATTGGGAGCTAATAAGGATAAAAGATTTCCAGATGATTAGGATTGGAAATATTGCTCAAAGTTGTATGAACAGCAAGTAGAAGCTCAGAAAATCTGTTGTTTTGGTGAACATTAAAAGAATGGCGAGAAGGGAAACCTGGCTGCAGAGCAAGTCAGCCTACACAAAAGAACAGGGCTGAGCGTGATGCTGAGAGTGAGGGCATCCTTAAATTTTGCCTCCACTTTCTTTACTTGCCTCACTTTGCTCTTGGCCCGCTCATAGGATGTAGTGGGCTTGGCATGAGGCCATAGGGAGTCAGAGCGACTGGTCCTAATGGAGAAAGAATGACAGACTCAACTTACTTTTTGACCTACTTTATTGTGACATTATTTACACAACATAAAATACAATGGGTTTCACAGGTGGCACTAGTGGTTAAAGACCTGCCTGCAAATGCAGGAGACTTAAGACTCTTGGGGTGGGTCCATGGGTCAGGAAGATCTCCCGGAGGAGGGCATGGCAACCCAATCCAGTATTCTTGCCTGGAAATCCCATGAACAGAGGAGCCTGGTGGGCTACAGTCCATACTGTTGCAAAAAGTTGGTCTTGACTGAAACAACTTAGCATGCATGCATGCACAAAATACAATAATTTAAAGTATACAGATAACCAAAAGGACCTCCTGTAGAGCACAGGGAACTCTACTCAACGTTATGTGGTAGCTTGAATGGGAGGGGATTTTGGGGGAGAGTGGATAGATGTATATGTACGCCTGAGGCCCTTCACTGCTCATCTGAAACTATTACAACATTGTCAATTGGCTATACGACAATACAAAAATTTTTTTAAAATATATAAAATATATGATAAAAAATAAGAAATATTTGCCAATTGTCTACTTAAAGGAATAAAAATACAGTTCAAGTTTTGATAAATAGCTATAATTACTAATAAATCAATAAAATCATCATGAATATTTTACCAACACAAATGATTTAATCATTCCGTTTTTCATCCAATATCCTCCTCATCCTAAAACCCCAGGCAAAAACTGATCAACTTTTGTTCACTATATATTGATTTGTCTTATCTAAAGTTTCATAAAAATTGAAATTAGCACTAGGGACTATTCTGTCTCTAACTCCTTTATTTCAGTTCAGTTCAGTTCAGTCGCTCAGTCGTATCCGCCTCTTTGCGACCCCATGAATCACAGCACACTAGGCCTCCCTGACCTTCACCAACTCCCAGAGTTCACTCAATCTCATGTCCATCAAGTCGGTGATGCCATCCAGCCATCTCATTCTCTGTCGTCCGCTTCTCCTCCTGCCCCCAATCCCTCCAAGCATCAGAGTCTTTTCCAGTGAGTAAACTCATCGCATGGGGTGGCCAAAGTGTTGGAGTTTCAGCTTTAGCATCAGTCCTTCCAATGAACACCCAGGACTGATCTCCTTTAGAATGGACTGGTTGGATCTCCTTGCAGTCCAAGGGACTCTCAAGAGTCTTCTTCAGCACCACAGTTCAAAAGCATCAATTCTTTGGCGATCAGCTCTCTTCACAGTCCAACTCTCACATCCATACATGACCACGGGGAAAACCATAGCCTTGACTAGATGGACCTTGGTTGGAAAAGTAATCTCTGCTTTTTAATATGCTATCTAGGTTGGTCATAACTTTCCTTCCAAGGAGCAAACGTCTCTTAATTTCATGGCTGCAATCAGCATCTGCAGTGATTCTGGAGCCAAAAAAAATAAAGTCTGACACTGTTTCCACTGTTTCCCCATCTATTTCCCATGAAGTGATGGGACCAGATGCCATGATCTTCGTTTTCTGAATGTTGAGCTTCAAGCCAACCTTTTCACTCTCCTCTTTCACTTTCCTCAAGAGGCTTCTTAGTTCCTCTTCACTTTCTGCCATAAGGCTGGTGTCATCTGCATATCTGAGGTTATTGATATTTCTCCCAACAATCTTGATTCCAGCTTGTGCTTCTTCCAGCCCAGCGTTCCTCATGATGTACTCTGCATACAAGTTAAATAAGCAGGGTGACAATATACAACCTTGACGTACTCCTTTTCCTATTTGGAACCAGTCTGTTGTTCCATGTCCAGTTCTAACTGTTGCTTCCTGACCTGCATACAGGTTTCTCAAGAGGCATGTCAGGGGGTCTGGTATTCCCATCTCTTTCAGAATGTTCCACAGTTTATTGTGATCCACACAGTCAAAGGCTTTGGCATAGTCAATGAAGCAGAAATAGATGTTTTTCTGGAACTGTCTTGCTTTCTCCATAATGCAGTGGATGTTGACAATTTGATCTCTGGTGCCTCTGCCTTTTCTAAAACCTGCTTGAACATCTGGAAGTTCATGGTTCACATATTGCTGAAGCCTGGCTTGGAGAATTTTGAGCATGACTTTACTCGTGTGTGAGATGAGTGCAATTGTGGGGTATTTTGAGCATTCTTTGGCATTGCCTTTCTTTGGGATTGGAATGAAGACTGACCTTTTCCAGTCCTGTGGCCACTGCTGAGTTTTCCAAATGTGCTGGCATATTGAGTGCAGCACTTTCACAGCATCATCTTTCAGGATTTGAAATAGCTCAATTCTAATTCCATCACCTCCACTAGCTTTGTTTGTAGTAATGCTCTCCAAGGCCCACTTGACTTCACATTCCAAGAGGTCTGGCTCCAGGTGAGTGATCACGCCATTGTTATTATCTTGGTCGTGAAGATCTTTTTTGTACAGTTCTTCTGTGTATTCTTGCCACCTCTTCTTAATAATATCTTCTGCTTCTGTTAGGTCCATACCATTTCTGTCCTTTATCAAGCCCATCTTTGCATGAAATGTTCCCTTGATAGCTCTAATTTTCTTGAAGAGATCTCTTATTTTTCCTATTCTGTTGTTTTCCTCTATTTCTTTGCATTGATTGCTGAGGAAGCCTTTCTTATCTCTCCTTGTTATTCTTTGGAACTCTGCATTCAGATGCTTATATCTTTCCTTTTCTCCTTTGCTTTTCGCTTCTCTTCTTTTCACAGCTATTTGTAAGGCCTCCTCAGACAGCCATTTTGCTCTTTTGCATTTCTTTTCCATGGGGATGGTCTTGATCCCTGTCTCCTGCACAATGTCACAAACCTCCGTCCAGAGTTCATCAGGTACTCTATCTATCAGATCTAGTCCCTTAAATCTATTTCTCACTTCCACTGTATAATCATAACGGATTGGATTTAGGTCATATCTGAATGGTTTAGTGGTTTTCCCTACTTTCTTCAATTTCAGTCTGAATTTGGCAATAAGGAGTTCATGATCTGAGCCACAGTCAGCTCCTGGTCTTGTTTTTGCTAACTGTATAGAGCTTCTCCATCTTTGGCTGCAAAGAATATAATCAATCTGATTTCGGTGTTGACCATCTGGTGATGTCCATGTGTACAGTCTTCTCCTGTGTTGTTGGAAGAGGGTGTTTGCTATGACCAGTGCGTTCTCTTGGCAAAACTCTATTAGCCTTTGCCTTGCTTCATTTCGTGCTCCAAGGCCAAATATGCCTGTTACTCCAGGTGTTTCTTGACTTCCTACTTTTGCATTCCAGTCCCCTATAATGAAAAGGACATCTTTTTTGGGTGTTAGTTCTAAAAGGTCTTGTAGGTCTTCATAGAACCGTTCAAATTCGGCTTCTTCAGCATTACTGGTTGGGGCATAGGCTTGGATTACTGTAATATTGAATGGTTTGCCTTGAAAACGAACAGAGATCATTTCATCCAAGTACTGCATTTCAGACTCTTTTGTTGACCATGATGGCTACTCCATTTCTTCTAACGGATGTTTTTGAGATTCATACATGTTTTTTGCTTTTTTTCTCCTGAGTAGTTTTCCATTGTATAAATATGCCACATTTTGAAGTCTATTCATCTCTCCGTGTACCTATGTATTATTTCCCATTTTTACTACTATAAATACAACTGATAAGAAATTTCATAATGAGATTCCAAATAGTATGGTGTTTTGAAATTTAATATTCCAATTGTTTATTTCTAGTATGGAGCAACACATACTTTAGTATTTTGACCTGTGTATTTTAGCAGTTTTGCTAGAATGACTTACTAGTTCTGCTATGCTTTAATACATTCCTTTGGATTGTCTATGTGTCTGAGGGAAAAAAAAATACAATTTTCTTTGACTCAAGTTGATATTTCTTGTAGCTCAGGTCTGCTAGCAATAAATTCTGTCAGCTTTGGTGTGTCTAAAAAAGTTTTGTTTTCACTTTAATTTTGGAAGGTATTTTAAGATGAATGTTAAGGTTCTAAAATGATAATGCTATTTTTCTTTCCACAGTTTAAATCCATCATTTTGTTGCCTTTGGTTTACATAATTCCCATGAAGTCTGAGGTGATTCTTATTCTTCTTCTATACCTATTCGACTTTTTTCCTTTGCCATGTTTAAGATTTTCTCTTTATTTCTGTTTTTTAATAATTCAATTGTAATGAATCTTGATTTTTTCCCCTGCATTCTGTTTCTTTCTTGGATCTATAGATTTATTATTTTTATCAAAATTAGAGGTTTTTTGGCCTTTATTTCTATTAGGTATGTTTTCTGTTCTATCCAACCAACTCTTTTTCTTGAACTCTGATGATATGTGCTTGTTAGACCACTTGATATTTTCTTTGAGATTCTTCTTGGATATTTTTTTCAGTGTTTTTTATTCTATGTGCTTAAGTTCTGAGTGGTTTCTTTTATTGCTTTTTCAACTTTGCTGAATTTTTTTGTAGTGTCTGCTGCTGCTGCTGCTGCTCAGTCACTTCAGTCATGTCTGACTCTGTGTGACCCCATAGACGGAAGCCCACCAGGCTCCCCCGTCCCTGGGATTCTCCAGGCAAGAACACTGGAGTGGGTTGCCATTTCCTTCTAAGTGCTATAAATCCTTTCTGGTAAAATTTTAATTTCATATGTTTTATTTTTCATTTCAATTTCATTTGGTTCTTTTTTTATATCTTCTATTCTTATCCTTGTTACTTTATACTTTCCTTCAAATTTTTGAGCACACTGAGCATGTTTAACATCCTTGTCTGGCAATTTTATTTTCCCTGTCATGACTGGATCTGTTTATATTGATTGATTGGTTGGTTGATTGATTTCTTTTTTGTTTACAGGACTCATCTTCCTACTTCTTTGCATATCTAGCAGTGATTATTTTAGATGGAAATTTTTTTTAATCCTAATTACTATTTAGAAAAAATGCTTGTTAAGTTGATATTTAAAAGAATTGTGATTTCTACACATCTTCCCCAACTATTTGATGTAGCTTAAACTTACACATTTTAAAGAGTTAATTGAATGAATTTTGAGAATTTTATAAGGTTGAGTGCTGCTTTTTTTTTTTTTCTTTTTCTTTTCCTTTAGAAAGTATTGGTGGCCATGAAGTTACTTGTGGATCACTTTGATCCTTTTGAGACTTGATTTTAAGCTTTATTTATAGTAAGTGTAGGTCCACTTTAGTCCCACTAGGAAGCTGTGAGTGTTCTGAAGTCTCTACTGAATGCCCATGTATTCAGTTTGGTCTTTCCACCTTGGCTTTTGGAAACATAAAGAGTTCTAGCTCTGCATGAGCTCTGAGAACTTTAACTTATAAGTTCTCAGAATTGTTCTTTCCTTGGAAGTTATTCTTCACTTGATTTCAGGAAGTTTTACCTTACTTATGGCATTCAGCCATACTGCATACCTATTAGCATTCACCAAAGACTAGAAGTGACCCATACATAGGTTTCAGAAACTGTTTTGCTTAGGGCTCCATTGTTTCTGACGCTCTCCCTGAAAATTTTATATCCCTCACCTTCCCAATGTACAATCTCAATTTCCTCAGCTCTGAGAGACTGCAGGGCTTCGTTTTGAGTTCTCCTTTCTGCATATTGATCCATAAATTGCTTTTAAGAAAAAAGCCAGGGCTATCACTGGGCTCTGTTGTTTTCCCTTATTTATCAAAGACCATTGTCCTCTACTACTGGTGGTTCAGTGTCTGAAAACAGCTTTTTGCATATTTTTGTCCAGTTTTCTAGTTATTTATGGTGGGAGGATGAGTCTGGATCCTATGAGTCTCTCGTGGCCAAAAACAGAAGTTATCCAGTTAATTTTTTCAATGCTGTGCAAAGCAATCAAATAAAATAATTAGGACACCAAACTGTAGAAGAACCATAGAGTGGAATTCTTCTGCTTTTAAATAATTATAGCCAGTCATTATTGAGAATCTGTTAACATGGAGAACAGTGCTAGATGTTTTATATGTCTTTTTTTATTTTATTCTTGTAACAATCTTTTAAAAGATGTATTATTAATATTATTCTCACCTAACAAGTGAGGGAAATAGTTGTAAGCACGGAGTGCTTCCCTGGTAGCTCAGCTGGTAAAGAATTCCCCTGCAATGCGGGAGACCCCAGTGTGATTCCCAGGTCAGAAAGATCCCCTGGAGAAGCGATAGACTACCCACTCCAGTATTATTGGGCTTCCCTGGTGGCTCAGACAGTAAAGAATGCCCCTGCAATGCAGGAGACCTGGGTTCAATCCCTGGGTTGGGAAGATCCCTGGAGAATGGAAAAGCTACCCACATCAGTATTCTTGCACGGAGAATTCCACAGACAGGAGGAGCCTCATAGGCAGGCTACAGTCCATGGGGTCGCAAAGAGTTGGACACGACTGAATGACTTTCACAGAGTTAGGATTCAGACCCTAGGCTATTTACTGCTGCACTGGTTCACTCCACTGTGTTCCTCTCCCCTACTTGAGTCACATGGGAAGACAGGATGGCAGTACATGAGGGACTGTCAGAGAGGAAAGACGATTTTAGGGCTAAAGGAGGAACTGGAGAGATGAAAGCATGGCCTGGCAAAGCCACTATATGTGGGCAGTCCCACCCCATGACTCACAGGCTCCTCAGCTGCAGCCCTGTCCTAATCTAAAATGGAATTTATGTTCCTACTTTGAATCGTTCAGTTTAGATCCATTTGCCCTCATTTTCCCAGGTTCTCTGTACCATTCCTAACTTGCAGAACATTTGCCTTTTTTCCTCCTGCCACTTGGAGTCCTTGGTTTGTGAGGACGGTGTCTGGCCTCTTGCTAATTTCCCCTGACTTCTTGTCACTCGGCTGTGCTCCTGCAGGTTTTCTCTTTGGGGTTTTTCCATTTTTTTTCTGCTATGATTATGAAAGAGAACTTTGGTCTCTGGGGTTCTTTCCATACAGTTTTAAGCATATTTTTGTGATTCCTATTATTAAAAAAATCCTTCCTTGATCAACTCCTGCCTAAGCATGAACCAATTTCTTCCCTTGTATTTTTGTCTATGTTGCTTGAGAAGGGAGCTCAGCCTGTTTTATCTGCAGACACAAACAATTACAGCTGTAGTCCTATGCTCCTCACAGCACATGAATGGCATCCAGAGGCCCACTGAAAACCTCTTATTGTGCTCAAATCAAATAGGTTTTCATCAGCCCTGATTTTATTTAATTTAGCTTCTGATTTGGGGATTCAATTGGTCATTAAAAGTCTTTATCAGCTTCAGTTATCCTTATTCTCTTTTCTGGCTCACGTGCTCCCCAGCTAGACTTCACATACCTGGATGTTACCTTATATTCTTCTCCTCTCTGAGTCATGCTAAATTCAACTTTGAAATCGAGATCTTTCATGCAACCAAACCTGTTATCTATATGGTGCAACTAGTCCCAGAGCATTTGATCTCACTTTTTATTAGGATAAAATTTAAATTCATGGTGGCAGATAGGTTGCATCACTCTCACCAGCTCTGATGCTGAGTTTATAAGGACTCTGAGGACATGTTAAACTTAAAGGGGAGAAAGGCGGCTATCAGTTAGGAATGACTGAGTGACTAAACACACACACACGCACACAGTATTTATGAAAGAGGTGAGCAGTGACAGAGATGTCAAATGTTTGCCAACCCTGGAAATGTTTCCTCCTCTGATGACTATGAGCTGATTTGTCATTAGCCAATATAAGAAAAACAAAATCTCAAACTTTAGACCTGATATGAATCTTGCAGCAAATTAACCTTTCATGAATGCTTATTTATGCCAGAAACTATGCTAGCTTCTTTATATAATTCATATTGTTTAAACCTCATGGATTCTCTATGATAAATATGCTATTATTATCCAGTAGTGCCTCAGATGGTAAAGAATCTGCCTGCAACATAGGAGACCCACGTTTGATCCCTGGGTTGGGAAGATTCCCTAGAGAAGGAAATGGCTATCCATGCTAGTATTCTTACCTGGAGAATTCCATGGATAGAGGAGCCCATCAGGCTACAGTCCATGAAATTGCAGAGAATCAGACATGACTGAATGATGAATACTTTCACTTTCTACCCAATTTAAGAGCGAAGAAGAATGAGACTCCAAAAGTTTGTGTAGCTTGTCCAAGGCCATATATATATAATTGATAAATGGGGCAACCTGACGCTGAACCCAGTTCTGTCTGATTTGAGGACTGACAAATCATAAGAAAAGGGAAACAAAAATTTTTCACTTGTAGATTCATGTGGCAGAGATTAACCCCTTTCATTTTCCTCCTTGACTCTAGGGAGACTACATTTCCCAGAAAATAGGTGGGACCACATGGTGGAGTTGCAGCTAGAGGTGGGGTGATACCCGCACCTTTCAGGTTCCAAGCACTCCAAGTTTTTCACGCAGCCCTCTTACTCTCTTTCTTCTTCTCCTGATCAGATGTGGTCTGAAAGACTGTGCAGCCCTAGGAATCCTGGAGCCAATAGAGGCACCTCGGGTCCCTGAATGCCTTGGTGATGCAGAACCCACTGCTGGACAACATGGCTCTGTAAAATGTGTGAGAAATAAGCATGTATTATTTGGGGGATGTTTGTTACAGGAGTTAGCCTTCCTGGGGGAGCTCAAACTAACCTCTGAGTACGTGTTCTCCTAATGTTCAGTACATGTTTTTCCCACTTTCCAGCACAATAAGTCAAAAGGTATTCTCGAAAACAGGCATCTCAAATTCTGATTATTTGATTTCCCACCAGCTCTGTATTTTTCACAGATGCACGTGTCTCTGTATTCTATATGTAGCTGTCATAATGAGATTACACTCTTCAGCTTTTTCATTTATCTTGACCCTCAGGAAGGTCCACCATCATTGCAACCATTGTAGTGTGACCCATATCCTTTAATACACCAGTCCCCAAACATTTTGGCACCAGGGACCAGTTTCATAGCAGACAGTTTTTCCCCGGACCAGAAAGAGGGGATGGTTTCAGGATGATTCAAGCTCATGACATTTATTGTGCACTTTATTTCTGTTATTATTACATCAGCTCCACCTCATATCATCAAGCTGTAGACCCCAGAGATTGGGGACCCTTGCTGTAATAGATGCCTGTCATTTCGTCTTGACCTGCATTTGGCCCTATATCTCTTTGTTCTCTAAATATCTCAGTTAAAACTTATTTACCCAACAAGTGTACTTCCTTCTTATACTAAATTTCAAGTTTTTACTCCTAAATAACATTGTCATTCTAAGTCTAGGCTGAGGATAAGAAACTCAATATTGTTCTCTGAAATTTTGAATTGGGATTCATATTTTGTAGGGTTTCTTTTTCCCAGTGTATTGTTGCTTGTTTGGTTGTTTTGTTGATGTAAATCTTATGTTCCAAATTTGCTGGCATTCTTTAAAAGGAAAAGCACTGCTTAAGGAAGTTTCATGTTACGCTTTGTCAAACACGAACACATTTTTGCTTGTTAACATTCTGCTGCTATTATGGTGTCTCTCTGATGCTATCACATATGTTTAATACATGGTCATAATGTTTATGGAATCTCTTGTTATAATTACAGTACGGGCTCACGATCACAGCAGCAGGAAAGAAGCTTTAGGCTTGTTGAACCAGCTCATTATGAACCACCTGCCCCTTTCTGTCTAAGTACAAATGGGCAGGATGGTCGTGAGCTGCCACACCACCTTGCTGTTAGACGGGGTGTTCAGACGGGGCTCACTTTTCAGTCTTTACAACATCCATGGGCACATTTCCACACCCCTACTGAGTTATTAATATCTCTGCTCAAAAATTCCATGTGATGGTCCATTGCCCATAAAACTGCCATAGGGGTGTCAAAGATTAGAACAGTAGAAAGAATTTGAACTAATAATAATAACAACAATAATATAGATGTTTTTTGTGCTTTGAATGCATATATGTATATATGGGCTTCCTGGGTGGCTCAGACAGTAAAGAATCTGCCTGCAGTGCAAGGGATCCCAGTTTAATTCCTGAGTCAGGAAAATCCCCTGGAGAAGCAAATGGCAACCCACTCCAGTATTCCTGCCTGGAGAATTCCATGGACAGAGGAGCCTGGCAGGCTACAGTCCAGCTAAGTCCATGGGGTCGCGAAGGGTCGGACACGACTGAGTGACTAACACTACTACTATACATATATATATTTAATTCTATTTCAGCTTTCATTATGAGACTCAGTAGAATGTCATTCACTGACCTTTTTAATGCTTCCTAGAGAAAAGCAAAGATCAAAGAAACTACAGAAGAGGCAAGAAAAACACTGGTGGAGACAAAGCAGGTTTTCTTTTGAGATCCATAAGATAGAACTAAGGAGAGGCAGAACATTCCAGGAAAGGAATTGCCCATCTGGGTCAACATTATCCAAAGTGTATTTTCTCGAATTTCAGCCCTTGGGAAGTAAATAGTTGCTAACATAAAATACAATGCTTCCTGTTTGAATGAGTCTTTTAAAACCTGGTTTAACTGAGTTGGATTGATTTCTCCTGAGATAAAGAATCCGCCTGCCAACGCAGGAGACACAAGAGACACAGGTTCAATCTCTGTGTCAGGAAGATCACCTGGAGAAGGAAATGGCAACCCACTCCAGTATTCTTGCCTGGAAAATCCCATGGACAAGAGGAGTCTGGTGGGCTACTGTCCATGGAGTCACAGAGTTGGACAAAACTGAGCACACACACACACGCAGATCTTTTAATATGGTGAGGATCACTTCAAGAGCAGAGGCGATACAAAGCTGGTTTTGTAGGAACAACTGGTCAAGGTTTTTAATTACAGGCATGGACTGATCAAAATAAAGAGTTCCCTCATCACTGCCATTAATAATGACATGGGAGGCAGGTCTTTGCAAAACACTTTGGCTTGGAAATTGGGGGCCCCAGAAAATGCAGGGCTTTTGAAAGATACTTGAGCTTGTGTTTGTCACATAGGTATAGATTTTATGCTTAACTTTGAGACTTTTTTGATGAATAACTGTTCATGAAACATGTTGAAGTTATGAGGGAGAAATTATAAATTCTAAATGATACTGACCTGATTTATTTTTAATTTGATTTCTCACATCCATGAAGGCAGCAGGGAGGACATGGAGCCCTGGTTTGTCACTTTTGTTCTTAAATCAGGAAAAAGAGGTCATTCTTTACTGTCAATCCTTTGCCAGACTCATATTTCCTTTCATATTTCTAGAGCATTGTGTTTACCCGCTGGGGCTTCCCTGGTAGCTCAGCTGGTAAAGAATCCTCCTGCAACGCAGGAGACCCCAGTTCTATTCCTGGGACAGGAAGATTCCCTGGAGGAGGTTAGGCTACCCACTCCAGTGTTCATAGGCTTCCCTGTTGGCTGAGACGGTAAAGAATCCGTCTGCAATGTGGGAGACCTGGATTTGATCCCTGGGTTGGAAAGGTCCCCTGGAGGACACGGCAACCCACTCCAGTATCCTTGCCTGGAAAATCTCCAAGGACAGAGGACCCTGGTGGGCTACAGCCCATGGGGTCACAAAGAGTTGGACATGACTGAGCGACTAAGCACAGCACACAGCACCTCCACCCCCATCTCTGGAATCCCTGCCATCTTCCCCATCAACTATCTTCTCTTTAGATCCATCATTTTTCACTGTCTCCTGCTTTCCTTTCTATCTTCTACTACATTTAACTCTCCCTCAGCTTTATCACTGGAGAAGGCAATGGCACCCCACTCCAGTACTCTTGCCTGGAAAATCCCATGGACGGAGGAGCCTGGTGGGCTGCAGTCCATGGGGTCACTAGGAGTCGGGCACGACTGAGCGACTTCACTTTCACTTTTCACTTTCACACATTGGAGAAGGAAATGGCAACTCACTCCAGTGTTCTTGCCTGGAGAATCCCAGGGACGGGGCAGCCTGATGGCCTGCCGTCTATGGGGTCACACAGAGTCGGACACGACTGAAGTGACTTAGCAGCAGCAGCAGCAGCAGTCTACTCTCTGCTTCCTTCACTTCTTTATTTTGCCACATTCCTTAACCTTTTGTAATATGATTTTGGGGCTTCATGATGGCTCAGACAGTCAAGCTTCTGCCTGAAATGCAGGAGACCCTAGTTTGATCCCTGGGTGAGGAAGATCCCCTGGAGAAGGGAATGACTACCCACTCCAGTATTCTTGCCTGAAGAATCCCATGGACAGAAGAGCTTGGTGGGCTACAGTCCATGGGGTCACAAAGAGTCAGACACACCTGAGCGACTAACACACACACACACACACAAAATGTGATTTTTATTTAAAAGATCTCTCCAAACAGAAAATGTTTGCCAGTCATCAAAGACAGATTTAATATCCAAATCATATAAATAATTCCTAACACTCAACAACAAAAAGGCAAAGCAACACAATTTTAAAATGGGCAATGGTCTTAAATAAACATTTTCTAAAGAAAATATATAATTGGCTAATAAGCATATGAAAAGATGGGTGACATTATTAGTCATTAGGAAAATGCAAATTGATACCACAATAGTAGACATGAGACACTTCTTCACAGTAGCGCCAACGGGAAAGAATCTGCCTGCAGTAAGGGAGACCTGGGTTTGATCCCTGCGTCAGGAAGATCCCCTGGAGAAGGGCATGGCAACCCACTCCAGTATTCTTGCCTGGATAATCCCATGGACAGGGGAGCCTGGCAGGGCTACAGTCCATGGGGTCACAAAGAGTCAGACATGACTGAACAACTAACACTTTCGCTTAACACTTGCTTCTACTAGGACAGGTATAATTTTAAAATAAAAGAAAAAACACACAAAAACAAAATATATTGTCAATGATGTGGGAAAATCAGAATCCTTTTACACTGCTGGTGGGAATATACAAGGTGAAACCATATGGAAAACAGTTTAGTGTCTTCCTTAAAAAGCTAAACATAGAAATATCGTATGATCCAACAATTTCATTTTTAGTAGGAGTCCAGAAGAACTGAAGACAGTGACTTGATCTGATACTTACCAATGTTCACTGGAACATTATCCATAATAGCCAAGATCTGGAAACAAATGAAATGCCTGTCAACAGATTAATGGATACATGGGATATCACTTATCCATAAAATCAAGAAAATTATGACACACGCTAGAACATGTATGAACTTTGAAACCATTATGCTAAATGACATAAGCCAGACATAAAAGAACGAATATTGTGGGATTCCACTTACATGAAATATCTAGCATAGCTAAATCCATAGAGACAGAAAGTAGGTTAAAATTTACCAGGGGGGAAGTTATTGCTCAATCATTTAATGGTTTTCAGTGTTTCCATTTGAAATAATAGTTTTGCAATTAGTGATGGTGGTTGCACGACATAGTGAATGTATTTAATGCACTGAGTTGTAGATTTAAAATAGTTTAAAAAGGTAAATTTTTTATTATACTTATTTTACCACCAAAAAAAAAAAAGACTTTTCCAGAAAAATACTTCTCTTGAGGCAAAACAGGGCTTTGTGGACACATGGAAGTTTTTGCCACTGGCTCAGATGCTGCCCTCAGGAGGGTTTCTCCTGACCTTTTTTTAACCTTCTGCCCTCCTTTCCCTTAGCATTCCCATCGTCCTTCCTTGCTTTAGTTCATTTACTTGTCTTTATCAAGTTGACATATTGTATATTTTAATGGTCTGTCTCTAGTGCCTCTCTCCTGCGCTATTTTAAGATCTAGGAGGGGAGGGATTTTTACTTATTTTTCCTCCTTTGCTCTGTCCTCAGCTCCTGGGACTGTGGCGAGTATACCGTAGGCTCAGGATAAATATGTTTGCAATGACGAATCAGTGACAAATTGAGTGTCTATATTCCTAGACACTCAAACAGTCTCTGAGGGGGGGCAGGTATGTCTTATTCCATCTTCCTTAGCTGCCCTTCTAATGACATGGAATTTATTTTTTTCTCTTTTAAGGAACTTAAACCAAGAACGAAGAAGAATAGGGAATCAGGTGAGGTATCATAAAATCTGTTAGAAGATAGAGAGAGCAGGTGATGGGATTCAAGACACAGCACCTCCAAACAGGGTGCTTTGGAATATTGAATATTTTAAGCTGAAGGAATTTGAGAAATAGCAGGTGCTCGAGAGACTCTCCGAGTCAACCACTGCTTGTGTTCTTCACTCCTTATGATGACTCAGTCACAAAAATATAGATTTTAAATAAGTTTGTATACTTGTCTCTTGTTAATCTGTCTTTTGTTACAGAGCCCCCGCTGAGAACGCAGAAGGGTAGAAGGAAAAGACAGTTTACCTCCCCTGCACAGCTGAAAGAGATTTTTAAAAATGGAAAACCACCACAATTGTATTTTTAAAATACTTGCCATTTCTTCTATGAGCCTTCCCGCAAACAGTCTGGGCTCCTAGGATTTTCTTATTCCAGATGAGCATACCTATGTTTTCGAGGAATTATATAAAAACAAAGACAGACAAACAGGAATAACCTTTTAAAAATTATCATTCACAAAATGACACTACTGAAAAAATGGGAAGAAGAGGCAGAAAAGAAAATCCTCAGTTCAGTTCAGTCACTCAGTCATGTCTGACTCTTTGCAACCCCATAGACTGCAGCACTCCAGGCTTCCCTATCCATCACCAACTCCCGGAGCCTACTTCAAACTCATGTCCTCAGCATCTAATTAATGCAGGTTCTCCTTGCTCGTGGAGGGTAGAGGTGCTAGTGGTTAAGAATCTGCCTCCAGTGCAGGAGACACAAGAGACATGGGTTCAATCCCTGGGTCAGGAAGATCCCCTGGAGGAAGAATACCCACTCCAGTATTCTTGCTTGGAGATTCCCATGGACAGAGGAGCCTTGTGGGCTACAGTCCATGGGGCTGCAGAGAGTTAGACACGACAGAGCCAGGAGAACCCTCTTCCATGGGTTCAGCTGTCAGTTCCTGCACTTGGTGCTTTGAACCCAGACGAATCTTCGTGCTTCGGGCTCTCCTGACTGCCTTGCCCCAGCCTCCTGGTCTCCACCTCCCCTGGCCTCCCCCAGTCTGTTCACCAGCGTCCTTCACCTGTCTGGAGCCTAAGTTCTGCCTGCTTCAGGCCGTGTGCGATGCTGCTTCTCTTTCTCCCCCAGTCCGTGTCTCAGAGCAGATGCTCACCCACACTGGTTGAATGAGTCCATCTGAAATAAGAGTTCCAAACAATGAGATTAGTCATGCTGCCAGTATAATTTCCCAGGCATTCCAGAGGTCTAAAAATATTTAAACTGATGTGTCCTGCTGAAATCACTGTTAGATTTCAGGCCCAGCTCAAATCTCTTCTCTGTCTTGAAGCCTTTCCGTGAGTGTCCCACCCTGTCCTCTCCAGGAACTGTGTGTATCCCTCCACAGGGCTAAATGATGGGGCATATTTGCTCCCTTCTGTTCTAAGAACCCCTTCCAGACAAAACAGCATTCATGTACATCTGCCCAGCTTGTTTCTGGGACTGTGCCTGGTGTAGAGGAGACAGTCAGTTGCATTGGTTGAACGTCTCTGTCTCTGCCCACCTGCCTTCTTCACCCTCCACGTCTCTTGCTCTCCCTCTCCCTCCCACCTCTCTTCTTTCTATCCAGTTTCCCTGCCTTCTTTTCTCCTTCTAGGACCTAAACCCTTTTAATGAGCTCTTCAAGAAGCTGACTCATGAAAGTGCATACCAGGATCTGGCCTCCTTCCCCAGAATCCTCCTCCCATGCCCTTGAGTGCACCACAGTAAGTCCCCTATATACGATCCTTCAAGTTGCAAACTCAAAGATGCAGACACACATTCGCATGTTCAGTCATGTAAGTTAGTTCACACGTCTGGAGTACATCGTCATGTGCGTGCATTGTCTACAAGTGGTTGTACTTTTGTGTTCTTTACCGTAGAGTACTGTATAAAGAAGCACAGTACCATCTCTCAATCAGTAATTCTTCTTGTCTGTTCACTCTATGTCAGCCCCTGTATGCCAGCTGTTGTACTATACTACTGTGCTTTTCAAGATACTGTAAGATTTAAAATATTTTCTTTTGTGTGTGTTTGTTTTTTATGTATTATTTGTGTGAAAAGTTTTTTTGTTTTTTTTTAAGTAATTAATTTATTTTTTATTGGAGGCAAATTATTTTACAATATTAATTTGGTTGGTTTTGCCATATATTGACATGAATTCACCCCAGGTTTACATAAGTTCCCCCTCCTGAACCCCCCTCCCACCTCCCTCCTCCCTTTATCCTCCCTCTGGGTCATCTCTGCACACCAGCCCCGAGCATCGTATAACATGCATCGACCCTGAACTAGTGATTCGTTTCACATATGACAACTTACGTGTTTCAATGCCATTCTCCCGAATCATCCCACCCTCACCTTCTCCCACAGAGTCCCAGAGACTGTTCTATACATCTGTGTCTCTTTTGCTGTCTCATATACAGGGTTATCATTTGCATCTTTCTAAATTCCATATATATGCGTTAGTATACTGTATTGGTGTTTTTCTTTCTGGCTTACTTCACTCTGCATAATGGGCTCCAGTTTCATCCACCTCATTAGAACTGATTCAAATGCATTCTTCTTAATGGCTGAATAATACTTCATTGTGTATATGTACCAAAGCTTTCTTATCCATTCATCTGCAGATGGACATCTAGGTTGCTTCCATGTCCTGGCTATTATAAACAGTGCTGCAATGAACATTGGAGTACATGTGTCTCTTTCAATTCTGGTTTCCTCGGTGTGTATGCCCAGGAGTGCGATTACTGGATCATATGGCAGTTCTATTTCCAGTTTTTTGAGGAATCTCCACACTGTTCTCCATAGTGGCTGTACTAGTTTGCATTCCCACCAACAGTGTAAGAGGGTTCCTTTCTCTCCACATACTCTCCAGCATTTATTGCATGCAGACTTTTGGATAGCAGCCATTCTGACTGGTGTGAAATGGTATCTCATTGTGGTTTTGATTTGCATTTCTCTGATTATGAGGGATGTTGAGCATGTTTTCATGTGTTTGTTAGCCATCTGTATGTCTTCTTTGGAGAAATGTCTGTTTAGTTCTTTGGCCCATTTTTTGATTGGGTCACTTATTTTTCTGGAACAGTACAGTACTATATAACCAATTGTATTAGTTGGACTAGGCTAACTTTGTTGGACTTAAGAATTGACTGGACTTAAGAGTGCACTCTTCAAAAGTGTGTGGGAAACTTACTGTATTCCTCAATCAGTTTTCATCCCTTCTCCCAATCAATGGTTCATAGAACACAAATTCCTTAAAATCCAATGTGAAATTGTGTATGTGTGTGTGTCTGTGTGTGTAGATATCTGTGTGGATAAAGGGTCCAAGAAGTCTGTGAGTTCTGCTTCCTCCAACCTCCTAAAGGAATTAAGAACGACAGATCCAGGGACTTCCCTGGTGTTGGAGTGGATAAGAATCCATCTGCCAATGCAGGGGACACATGTTTGATCCCTGTCCGAGGAAATCCCACATACCCTGGAGCAACTAAGTTTTTGCACTGCTACTGTTGAGCCCATGCCCTCTAGGGACCTCAAGCCTCAACTACTGAACCTATGCGCTGCAACTACTGAAGCTCGTGAGCCTAGAGCCTGTGCTCCACAAAAAGAGAAGCCACTGCAATGAGAAGCCCATGCACAGAAAGAAAGAGTAGCCCCTGCTTGCAGCAGATAGAGAAAGTCTATGTGCGGCAACAAAAACCCAGCACAGCCAAAACTAATAAAGACATTTTTAAAAAGAACCACAGATCTAGATAGTTTGTTGTATTATACAAGATGGATTAGTTTTCATAAAATAAATACAAAATGAGGAAAGATAAAAATCTTTTAAAATGCATCTACAGTTTTCTTTTTTTTGGAGCTTTTATTTATTTATTTTTTATTGGAGGCTAATTATTTGACAATATTATATTGGTTGGTTTTGCCATATATTGACATGAATCCACCCCGAGTATACATGAGTTCCCCCTCCTGAACCCCTCTCCCACCTCCCTCCTCGCTTTATCCTCCCTCTGGGTCATCTCTGCACACCAGCCCCGAGCATCCTGTAACATGCATCGACCCTGAACTGGTGATTCGTTTCACATATGACAACATACATGTTTCAATGCCATTCTCCCAAATCATCCCACCCTCACCCTCTCCCACAGAGTCCCAAAGACTGTTCTATACATCTGTGTCTCTTTTGCTGTCTCATATACAGGGTTATCATTTGCATCTTTCTAAATTCCATATATATGCGTTAGTATACTGTATTGGTGTTTTTCTTTCTGGCTTACTTCACTCTGTATAATAGGCTCCAGTTTCATCCACCTCATTAGAACTGATTCAAATGCATTCTTTTTAATGGCTGAGTAATACTCCATTGTGTATATGTACCAAAGCTTTCTTATCCATTCATCTGCAGATGGACATCTAGGTTGCTTCCATGTCCTGGCTATTATAAACAGTGCTGCAATGAACATTGGAGTACATGTGTCTCTTTCAATTCTGGTTTCCTCGGTGTGTATGCCCAGGAGTGCGATTGCCAGATCATATGGCAGTTCTATTTCCAGTTTTTTGAGGAATCTCCACACTGTTCTCCATAGTGGCTGTACTAGTTTGCATTCCCACCAACAGTGTAAGAGGGTTCCCTTCTCTCCACACCCTCTCCAGCATTTATTGCATGTAGACTTTTGGATACCAGCCATTCTGACTATCCACAGTTTTCAAAGCACTCACCTACCCATAGGCAACGCCTTCAGGGGACTCTTGGTATCAGAAGTGGAATAGTGTCCTGAGTTGCCCCTCACTCTATCAGGATATCCAATCCACACTCTTGAAAACTGCTCAGGACTGTGATAAGCTGTGTCCTACTTCTCAGGAATTGTACAATACTCTGAACAAGATGACAGACTCAGGATGTTATCCAGAAATGAATTATCATTATTTGTTGCTGACCTGCAGAATTCAAGTGTCTTCAGTTATGCAGCCCTGAAAGGCATTTCCCATTTGAAAAGGAAGTGCCCCGTTGCTGCCTCAGATGGATGAGGGCATTTGGTGGGTGTGTGCCTGATTCACATGTGCCAAGTCTGAGAAATCATTTTGAGGAATTATGAATAATGATCTTAGATGCCTGGTATTCAATAGTCTGTACAACCACAAATATCTTATTCCTTATGGACTTCCTTAGATCTGGCCTCTCACCCCACTGTCACTCCTGGCAGGCTGCTCATTATCTATTCACAGTTTGATCAAAAGGAGCCCATGACTTGAGATCACAGGCTCTATTTAGGGGAAAGCCCAACTTCAGCACTTAGCAGAGGAAAAAAAAGGAAGAGTTCATGCCAGATGAAGGTTCCCTTCTTTCATTAAATGTGCATAGTTAAGGAAGGTCATGTAGAAAGTGTCCGTTCACTTTCAAGCAACACCAGAGGAATTCTTTCTCACCCAGAAAAATCAGAGTATGGCTCTCTAACCATAACAATGATGATAAAGTGGGAGGCCCTAGGACTGAGCAGCCAGGGGTGGGGCCCCATCTTTATTACTCAGGTGATCTTGGTAATCATTTAACCTTTAACAATATGAGCCGCCATGTACTGCATGAGAGATATTATCTATGTTATCACATTTTATCCTCAAAACAGACTAATCAGGAGAAAGCAACTGTTATTGACTTCATTCTACAGCAGAATATACTGAGATGATGTAAAGTTAGGTAATTGGTCCAAAATCCTATAGCAAATATGTGGCAGGAGGGTTTCTATCTAACCCCAAAATCCATATTCTAATCTATTACCTTCTACTGTATGTTCTCAAAGAATAATCAGAAAATATAGACACCTCTAGATTTTTCTTTAGTTTTTTTCCCAGGAAGATTGTTATAATAATAAGACCTATTTTTTGTGAGTGTGCATATACTTAGAATTGATCACATACTGGTACAAAATAAAACTTGTCAGAAAATGAGAAAGGTAAGGTATTATTATCTTTGTGTTGGTCAGGGTTCTCCAGAGAATCAGAACCAATAGAATATACATACATATGTATATGTGTGTGTGTGTGTGTGTGTGTATGTGTTGGGGGTTGTGGGGGTGGGGGGGGCTTCCCTGGTGGCTCAGCTGGTAAAGAATCTGCCTGCAATGTGAGAGACCTGGATTCCATCCCTGGGTTGCAAAGATCCCATGAAGGGAACAGCTACCCACTCCAGTATCCTGAAGAATTCCTTGGACTGTATAGTCCATGGGGTCACAAAGAGTCAGACGTGGCTGAGTGACTTTCACTTCACTTTCAAATGTGTGTTTGCATGTTAGTTGCTCAGTCGTGTCTGACTCTTTGCAACCCCATGGACTGTAGCCTGCCAGGGTACTCTCTCCATGGGCTTTCCAATGCAAGAATGCAAGAGTGGGTTGCCATTTCCTTCTCCAGAAGATCTTCCCAACCCAGGGATCAAACCTGCGTCTCCTGTATTGCAAGAGGATTCTTTACCATCTGAGCCACCAGGGAAGCATATATATAATTGGCTCACGTGATTGTAGAGGCTAAGAAGTCCCAAGATCTTCAGTCACAGGAGACACAGCAGAGCCAATGGTGTAAGTTCCAGTCCAAGTCTGAAGGCAGGAGAATAATGTCCCAGCTTGAAGACACGGAGCAAATTCTTTTTTTATTCAGCTTTTTCGTTCTATTCAGGCTTTCACCAGATCACATGAGGACCATCCATGTTAGGGAGGGCAATCTGCTTTATTCATCTACCAATTTGAATGTTACTCTCATGCAGAAACACCCAGAGCAATGTTTAACCAAATATCTGGGTACCTCACGACCCAGTAAAGTTGACATATACAATTAACCATCACAATCCCTTAAGTATTTGTTAACAGAAGAGGAAGTTGAGGTTCTACGGAAGTTGCCTTGTGTCATCCAGGATACATGAGGAAGATATAATATCTTAGTATTGGTTGCTAAAATGTAGTTTCCTGTGGACTCCTCCTCCCTCCTCGGTTCAGCTCAGTCTCTCAGTCATGTCTGACTCATTGTGAGCCCGTGGACTGCAGCACACCAGGCTTCCCTGTCCATCACCAACTCCTCCCTCCTAGCGGTATCTATTTAAGTAGGGTTTTTCGTTTTTTTTTTTTTTTTTTCTGTCTTGATAGTGGCAGAAGATGCCACTATCACTGGGGAAGCCAACTGGGGAAACCAGTTGTGATACTTCCAAGTAAATTTCCAAAGCTTATGTGGATTGTGAGCTCTGTCATCTACTTGCTCTGTGGTCTCTTTCTCTCAAGTGAGGGCTCCACGTGGAACAGGTGAGGGATCGAAAACTCGACATACAACTACTTCAGTGTCAGAAAGAGACGGAACAGGCCAGCATCAATCTAGAGAATCTCCAACTCACATTTACTTATAACCCAAGTCCATCTCACAAGCTCACCGTTTGTCTACACCTCAACCCTGCAAATCCCATTCCAGTACTTTCTCCAAGATGGAGTTAATTGGGCCATTTGCTACACTACACCTAATTATTGTTTACTTCATTTGCATTTTTTCCATTATATCATTAACATGAAGAGGGGATGCATAGCTGGGGCAACTAGGAGTGATGCCAACATTGCCCAGTCTTAGCCAAGATTTTCCACTCAGTTGGAGCTGTTGGTGTCCAACGATGTTCTTGGCTCACACTTGTTATCACAACAGCCTAAACACTCTGTAGTGCTTTCTATATTTGTGCATTTTACCAATACCTCCCATTAATTTACTGATAATTTCTTCTGCTTTTACCAGCTAAGCCCAACATATTTCCTTTCTCCAGTGTAATAGCTTTCCCTCTATGTTATTCAGCTTCAGAATTGAATCCCTCAGCCTCTTGGAAAATCAGAATACCTGCCCTGCCTACTCCATAGGTCATGAAACATACATGCAGTACCTTGAATTCTTCTACTTTAATTTTTAAATTTAATTTTGAATTTATTTAAATAATATATGCTATGTTTTTAAAGGTCAAATAATCACTATGATAACTATAAAGTGAAAGAACACCTCATACCTGATTCTCATTCCCTATAGGCAACCACTTTCAATTTGCCCTTACTATTTAACTTCCACTTTTCAAAAAAAAAAAATGCTTTTTAGGAACGAGGCTAGGAGGTAAGGTCTCTATGGTTTCCATGGATCAGTTTGTAGGCTTGCATGTATTTCCTCTATCTCCTGTATGATTCTTCAATCCATATCCACACTTCTCTGTGTCTAGTGTCCCCACCTATAGACTTTCTTTATTTCAGCTTTTCCAGAGAGTAAACTTCTTATGTTATCCAGGTTGGGGAAAGCTATGCAAACCAATGGAAGATTCTGTCAGCAAACTACAGTTCGTGCACCAAATTTGACCTGCCACTTGTTTTTGTAAATAAAATGGAACGTGTCATGTCCGCTGTTTAAGTCTTGTCTAAGGTTTTGTTTGCACTGCAGCTGCAGAGATAAATAATTTTGGCATAGACCATATGAGGCATAAAGATAAATTCTAAGATATAGGCATAAGAGATTTACTATCTGGCCCTTTACAGAAAAAGTTTTCCAGCTCCTAAACTATACTAACACAGACTTTCAATCGGTCCACCTATTTCAAGCTCACCTGGTACCATCAACTTCAAAGTTACCTGAAACTTTCCAGGAATCAATAATACAGCATGCATCTGCTTACCCTTTATCAACATTTCAACACTACATGTAGGTGAGCTTTAGTTTTCTCCTCTCTGATATGTCAGTTACCACCTACTCATCTCAGTTCTATCATCCAAAAACATTGTTGATATCTCTGTGTTGTTCTAACTCACATTCTCATTGTCCTTAAAGGTTTACACTTCTTTTTCTAAAAATCTTACTGTCATTTTTGTGGCGCTGAATTGGTATTTTTCAGAAAATGATAAGCTTCTCAGGTATTTCAAGCAGGCAGGAATTTAATTTAGGGAATATAGATGTTTAGAAAGAATTGGTGTTTCAAAGGCCAAGCAAGCAAAGCCTTTGCTTGTTTTCAGGTCACCGCTAGCTTTCAGAAAGCCAGGAAGCTGCAGAAACTATGAGAAACAATCTGTAGTGATCACTGATGTTTACAACCCTGTGTTTGGGCCACAGATCACCAGGAGGCAACAGTAAACCTCAGACACATTGAGGCTACGTCTCCATACGCTTCTGCTAAAGCACCAGTAAAATTACACTTGTCTCTCTTCTAATACTATTCATTGGGTTCTCTTGAGCAAGGAAATCAAACCAGTCAATCCTAAAGGAAATCAACCCTGAATATTCATTGGAAGGACTGAGATTGAAGCTCCAACACTTTGACCACTTGACATGAAGAGCCAACTCGCTGGAAAAGACCCTGATGCTGGGAAAGACTGAGGGCAGGAGACGAAGAGGACAACAGAGGATGAGATGATTGGATGGCATCATCAACTCAATGGACATGACTTTGAGCAAACTCTGGGAGGTAGTGAAGGATGGGGAAGCCTGGGATGCTGCAGTCCATGGGGTTGCAAAGAGTCAGACATGACTTAGCAACTGAACAACAACAGTTCTCTTCCACCTTCCACCTAATCTGCAAACACTCTGACGAGGGGTGCAGGAAATGTGTTTCCTAGGGAGAGGCAGAGGGTAATGATGCTATGTTCCCAGTGGCGTATCGAAGCTAGCAGAGATCAACAGGTGACTTCAATCTGATATATTTAACTTCTAAGTCCCCACTTTTTCCTCTACACCATCAAGATTTCCATAAAGCCACTGCTGTCCACTGGATGAACATTGCTCTTTGGGTCCAGACATAGATAGGATACTTATTTTGGTGTGTCTTGGGGAAACCAGTCAGCCTTGGCTTCCTCTAGTTAAATGGAGAAAGTATATACCTACTTTATGATTACTGTGAAGAGGAATAAGATAGTGCATGTTAAATGTTTAATAAACTGTTTAATGCCACATAAAATGAAAGCAGAATTATGTAGTTAAATTAATTCTAGCTTATGTTTCTGACTCCAAAGAGTAGCAGTGTGCCTCTCCAGGGAATATATCTACCTGTCAATCTTATCTCGAACTTCTTTTCATATGTCTTTTTTTTTAGAAAAACATAAAAAGCTATTTCAAACCCTAAATGTAGCAAAATGTCACCACTGTACTACATTTATTTCATTCTTCATCAGCCTATGGCAAATGTTCTGACAGATAATGAGAAACTTGGACAGCTCTAAGACTTGAGAAAAAGTGGCTTAGAGTCTACTTTCTATTACAAAGTCTTGTTTTTATGCAGAGGCCTCAAGGTTACAGGATATCATTTTTATTTTTATAAATTCAACTGAGGTTTCTTACTGGCAATAGAAAAATCTTAAGTGTATGTTATAGCCAGGACTTCTCTGGCGGTCCAGTGGTTAAAACTCCATGCTTCCACACTGCAGGGGTGCAGGTTTGATCTGTGGTAGGGGAACTAAGATCCTGCATGCTGTGCATTGTAGCCAAAAATTAAGTTAAAAAAAAGTAGAGTTCTAAGTACATGTCTCAGCTCCAAATAAAATCTATTAATATGTGTAATAAAAAATAAAAGTTAGCACATTAATTAATTTGAAAACCATCCCATTCTTCTTTTTTCAATGCTAGTCTTCTACCTTGATTATGACTATTGTTCAGTCACCCAGTTGGGTCTGACTCTTTGAGACCCCATGCACTGCAGCGGGCCAGGCCTCCCTGTCCCTGACCTTCTCCCAAAATTTGCCCAAGTTCATGTCCATTGCATTACTGATGCCATCCATCCTCTTGCTGCCCCTTTCTTTTTCTGCCTTCAATCTTTCCCAGCATCAGGGACTTTTCCATTGAATCAGCTATTTGCATCAGTTGACCAAAATGCTAGAGCTTCAGCTTCAGCATCAATCCTTCCAATGAACATTCAGGTTTGATTTCCTTGCTGGCCAAGGGACTCTCAGGAGTCTTCTCCAGCACCACAGTTCAAAGACATCAATTCTTTGGCGCTCTGTCTTCTTTACAGTCCAGCTCTCACAACAGTACATGACCACTGGGAAGACCAGAGCCTTGATTATATGGACCTTTTTCGGCAGAGTGACATCTCTTCTTTTCAATACACTGTCTAGTTTTGTCATAGCTCTCCTGCCAAGAAGCAATTGTCTTCTGATTTCATGGCTGAAGTCACTATCTGCAGTGATTTTAGAAACCAAGAAGAGGAAATCTGTCACTGCTTCTACCTTTCCCCTTCTATTTGCCATGAAGTAATGGGGCCGAATTCCATGATCTTATTTTTTGACATTTAGTTTTAAGCCAGTTTTTTCACTCTGCTTCTTCACCCTCATTAAGAGGTTCCTTCATTCTCCTTCACTATCTGCCATTAGAGTGGTATCATCCGCATATCTGAGGTTGTTGCTGCTTCTCCCGCCAATCTTGATTCCAGCTTGGAACTCATCCAGCATTTCTCATGATGTGCTCAGCATGTAAGTTAAATAAACAGGATGACAACAGACAGCCCTGTCATACTCCTTTTTCAATCCTGAACCGATCAGTTATTCTGTAGAGGGTTCTAACTTTTGCTTCTTGACCCATATACAGGTTTCTCAGGAGACAAATAGGATGGTCTGGTATTCCCATCTCTTTAAGAGCTTTCCACAATTTGTTATGATCCACACAGTCAAAGGTTTTAGTATAGTTAATGAAACAGAGGTAGATGTTTTTCCAGAATTCCCTTGCTTTCTCTATGATCCAGCTAATGTTGGCAATTCTTATGATCCAGGAGATGTTGACAATGATTATGACTAACAGAGTACTAAAGTTTATTTTGTGCCCCATTTGTAATCATTTAACCTCTCCGTTACAGTTTAATGGAGATTAAATTTTTGTTTTGTATTCACTCTTTATTTAAATGAGGCCAGAGAAACATGTTGGGATCATAGAAGGTGGATTCTCTTAGAAGGATGAAGATAGAGCACTTTTGAATCACTGAAAGTAAGTTTATTCAGAAGTGTAGGCATAGGGTCAGAATTCTATTGAATATTATCAAAAAGAAGGTGTATTCAAAGCTTGTGTGCTTTAAAAATTTAAAAAGAATACCTCCCCAAACCCTGGGAAGATCCTTGGAGTGGAGGAAAAGAGGATAGTAATTCTGGGTTCACCAAGGGGCAGATGCTTAAACCAGTTCTTACACAGAGCCACTGGCAAGGCTTATGCCCCAGGACAGGGCTTCTCAAAGGATGGATTTTAGACTCTTGAAGATAGGCAGTCCATGAAATCAAAGCTCTTTTCATGATATAGTATGACATTATTTGCCTTTTTATTTTCTCTGTTGACCTGGTATCCACATGTCACAGAAGCCATGGTGGGACAAACTGCTGTTATCTAAGTGTGAGCTAAGGAAGGGGCACCAAACTACTGCACTTATGGCATACTTCACAGACACAAGCCTACATTTAAAAAAATGCTAGTTGTATTTAAGAATGCCTGTAATGAAGCAGCAGAAATTAATATCTTTATTAAATGTTGACCCTTGAGTACATCTTTTTAATTTTTTTAAAAAATTTTTACTTTGATTTTATTTTAATTTTTATTTTGTATAGCTGACAATATTGTGATAGTTGAAGGTGCACAGCAGAGCAACTAAGCCAAACATATACATGTATATATTCTCCCCCAAACTCCCCTCCCATCCAGGCTGCCACATAACATTGAGCAGAGTTCCCTGTGCTGTACAGTAGGTCCTTGCAAGTTATCCACTTTAAATATAGCAATATGTACGTGTCCAACCCAAACTCCCTAACTATCCCTTCCCCCCATCATCCCCTGCCCCTGCAACAATAAGTTCATTCTCTAAGTCTGTGGGTCTATTTCTGTTTTGTAAGCAAAATCATTTGTATCACTTCTTTTTCGATTCCACATATAAGGGATGTCATGCAATATTTCTTCTGTCTCTGACTTACTTCACTCAGTATGGCAATCTCTAGGTCCTTCCATGTTACTGCAAAGAGCATTATTTCATTTTTAATGGCTGAGTAATATTCCACTGTGTATATGTACCACCTCTTTATCCATTCCTCTGTCCATGGACATTTAAATTGCTTCTATATGTTGTTAATATTCTGGATGACAAAATGGAAAATAGCCACAAAGTTTATCCACTGTGTACTAAAGAATTATGATTATCTGAGGAAAAGGCACTTATATGGTTATCTGATTTAAAAATTGAACTAGTTGTGTTTGGTTTGGAACACCACCTTTTGCTGGAAAGAATGGCAGACAGACAAGCTATAGTTACTCTGACTTGAGTTTTTGAGTTTGACGTTTTGGATTTTGGCCACAAAGCATGTGGGATCTTAAATCCCTGACCAGGAATTGAACTTGCACCCCCTGCATTTGAAGGCAAAGTTTAACCACTGGACTGCCAGGAAAATCCTATATTTTTTCTGTTTTTAAATAAATTGATAAATATTTAAATGTTTCTATTTTTGGTTCAAATATAAAGCATAATGATAGATATAACCCACAGAAACAAAAGTGCTGGGGACCTTAATAAATCTTAAGAATGTAAAGGAATAAAGTCTTGAAGACTTAAACGTTTATTTACCACTGCCCTAGGAAGAGATGTGTTTACTAACTCAACTGAGATTTGCTGCAAGATGGCACTACTTCTGGAAGAACAACTGAGAGAACCTAGCCCCACTCATTGTTTTCTGAGCCCTACCCCCTCTCTCTCTTTCAAGAAATCTAACCTCCAACATTCTTTGTTGCCATGTGAGTTGCCTTCCTTAGCCAGCTTCTGTGGCATTAGTCACAAGGGAGCAAGACCATTTATCCAGCCACCAGCATCTAAGTTAACCACCATAGGCTGGAACCTTTCCATATCAAGATATGCATTTGCCTCAGAGACTTCTGAATTTACTATAAGTACTGGGAATAAGGGCAGAGGTATTTGAGCTCTGAAAATCTTTATCAGAACCCTAAAATCACTGCAGATGCTGATTGCAACAATGAAATTAAAAGACGCTTGCTCCTTGGAAGGAAAGTTATGACCAACCTTGATAGTATATTAAAAAGCAGAGACATTACTTTGCCAACCAAGGTCCATCTAGTCAAGGCAATGGTTTTTCCCGTGGTCATGTATGGATGTGAGAGTTGGACTGTGAAGAAGGCTGACCGCCGAAGAATCGATGCTTTTGAACTGTGGTGTTGGAGAAGACTCTTGAGAGTCCCTTATACTGCAAGGAGATCCAACCAGTCCATTCTAAAGGAGATCAATCCTGGGTGTTCATTGGAGGGACTGATGCTAAAGCTGAAACTGCAATACTTTGGCCACCTCATGCGACGAGTTGACTCACTGGAAAAGAGTCTGATGCTGGGAAAGGTTGGGGGCAGGAGGAGAAGGGGACGACGGAGAATGAGATGGCTGGATGGCATCACCGACTCTGTGGACATGGGTTTGAGTGAACTCCGGGAGTTGGTGATGGACAGGGAGGCCTGGCGTGCTGTGATTCATGGGGTCGCGGAGAGTCGGACGCGACTGAGCGACTGAACTGAACTGAACTGAATAGGAATGAGTGAAAGTGTGTTGTTACTTGCTCAGTCATGTCCAACCCTCTGAGACCCCAAGGACTGTAGCCCACCAGGCTCTTCTGTTCATGGAATTCTCCAGGCAAGAATACTGGAGTGGGTCACCATTTCCTTCTCCGGGAGATCTTCCCAACCTAGAGAGTGAACCTAGGTCTCTTGCATTGCAGGCAGATTGTTTACCATATGAGCCACCAAGGGGGTCCAATAGGAATGAGTAAACAATGTTAAATTAACTTTGGGAGAGAGTTATCTTTCCCTCAAAATAATGAAATCATGTTTCTCTGTTTCTTTTGTTGTTGTTGTTGTTTGTTTGTTTTTTGTCAAGTTACTCACACAGTGACATTTCTGAAGGCTCTAGGTTTATTACAACCGTAAGGTTGTACAATGTACCAGAAACACAAGATTGTTTTTGCCTTGTCTTTTAAAATATAGTAAATTCAGTTCCTCCCTTCTCATCTTCTACTTCATCTGCCTCGCAGCAGGTCTTTTATCCCAGAGCAACTCTAACTTCCACTTTCTCTGCCCCTACTCCACAACCCATAGAGTCACAAAGAGTCTGACAGGACCGAACAACTAAGCACGCATGCACACATTGCACAGCTACTGAGTGTAGCTAGAGATAAGTCCATAACTGCACCGGTTGTCATGACCACCCCCGGATGGTTTTTCAAGACAGCTGCACTCACGAGCTCTTCAGCAGATCCTTCCATCGCGCCCGGTCAGAGCCTTCCTCGTTCCCATTTAGCTGTTTTAGATTACTACCCTACTCCATGTCAAGTTTCTGCAAACGTAAGTTCAACACTACTGTCTCAGGGAGACACAATATTCAGAAGAAATCATCTAACTACATTAGTGAAAAAGGATCCTAAGCACGAATCTTTTTAAGAAACACTGGACCCACCAAAAGGAGACAGTGATCTTTTCTGCTGGGCTTTTAAGCAAAACTTTACCAGGTTACTATACATTAAGCCTCTGCGGAAAGTCAAGATATTTCCTGAATATTTGACTACAAAATCCTTTTTTGCACAGAACATCTATGGAACTTAGGTTTCATGGAAAACATTTAGAGAAATATATTAGCTTAATATATTAGTTTTTCTAACATTTTCTTTCTTCTGGCCATCTCTACTTTTATTTCTTCTTAATTATTTGCTTTCTAAAATCACTAATGACTTTCTAATCACCTTCAGTTAAGTATTTATAGTCGTAATATTCAATACAGCATGATGATGAAGCACAAGCATAGTGGAATCAAACATCCAACATTGAAATTCTGGCTCAACCACTTACAAGCTGTGTGACCTTGGGTAAATTACTTAACCTCTCTTTTTAAGTGAACTCTCTTTTAATATTCTCATCTTAAAATGGAAATAATAACTGTACTTATACTGTAAAGGTTAAATTAAACATACACAGAGTACTTAAAACATAGTGAATACCATGAAAGTGTTACCTGTTGTAATTAACCATTTGATATAGTTAGTTTTTGGAGAGATGAGACTAGTCTTGTTCATTTTTATACCCTCATCTATTGCACAATTCTTGGTATACACTAAGAATAAAATAAATGCTTGATGAATAGTCATACCTCCTCTTCTTACAAAGTTTTACAATATACTTTTGCATATATTGATTTATCAGATTCTTACTGGAGAGCCAGAGTAAGAATGAACATCTCTTTCTCCCCCTAACCCTGACCCATCTTCTCTTGGCCTGTCTGAACTCTGAACAAGGAGTTCTACCAAAAGACAGACATGGCAGCACTCTGGGCCATCTTGCCCAATCCTGATTCCTAGGTCCCAACTCTAGACCTTACCTATGGCTACCTGTTGGCTGAAATATGCTGAATCTAGCCTTGGTTCCATGTTTTAAAAAGTCATGGTACCAGCAGTATATTTGTTTTATACAGTGTGAGCGAACTATGGCCTAGGCCAAATCTGGCCTATAGCTTATTTTTGTAAATTAAATTTTATTGGAATACATGACTGCTCATTCATTTTTCTGTTGTCTGTGGTTGCTTTCATGCTATTATGGCAGAATGTATTATTTGCAACACATCTATATTGTCCACAAAACCTAAACTATTTAATATATGGAATTTTAAAGTAAAACTTTGCTGACCACTGTACTATACTAACAGATGTGGTATTTTGTTATATTTCTGCTTTCTCTATCCCGACCTTCCACCCAGACCTAAGACCATCAACAACTGTCTTGGTCTGCCCTATGCTAAGATAACAACTTATCATGGTTTACCAAGTGGCAGAGGCCAATTAAAACACCTACAATGATCTTTTTTCAGGACCATGATTCAAAGAGGAGAGGTGTCTTGGCTATTGCAGAGAATTTTCTGCAAACTTCTGTCTAGCTCCTACTTCCATTTTCCTGTGACTTTCTAATCCACCTCTGTCTAGTCTCATCAGTCTGTTCTCTCTTTAAGAATATACCCTCCTGAGATACTTAACTTGAGATACCCAGGTCTTCTAAATGTTTTCTGAGTCCTTTCCTTGTTTCTGAAAACTTTGGAGAAATTGATTTCAGAAGAAAACGTTATATTATTTAAATTATCAATATAAGTGTCAGTTCAGTTCAGTTCAGTCACTCAGTCGTGGCCGATTCTTTGAGATCCCATGGACTGGAGCATGCCAGGCCTCCCCGTCCATCACCAACCCCCAGAGTTTACTCAAATTTATGTCCATTGGGACGGTGATGCTATCCAACCATCTCATCCTCTGTCATCCCCTTCTCCTCCCACAGAGTCAAAGACTTTGACATAGTCAATAAAGCAGAAGTAGATGTTTTTCTGGAACTCTCTTGCTTTTTCAATGATCCAGAGGACGTTGGCAATTTGATCTCTGGTTCCTCTGCCTTTTCTAAAACCAGTTTGAACATCTGGAAGTTCCCGGTTCATGTACTGCTGAAGACTGGCTTGGAGAATTTTGAGCATTACTTTCTTTGCGTGTGAGATGAGTGCAATTGTGCGGTAGTTTGAGCATTCTTTGGCACATAGAATATAAGTGTGAATGATGGAAAATCAGCTTAATATGTTAGCTTAATATGTTAGCTTTTCTAAGGTAGTTGTGTTTTGAGTTTATCGCCTATGCAAAGTAACAGTCCATTTCAAAGAGGATGCTCTTAGTTCAAGTACGAGTCTTCTTATCATCCTTCAGATTTCATTAGAAAACCACCCATCACCAAGACTTCTACTAATACATTCAGCTGAACATCAAAGCTGCTCACATCCTGCCTCTACTTTTTTCCAAATTTCTTCTCCTGCTGTGTTCAGTTGCTTTCCGTTCCGTTCCGTCGCTCAGTCGTGTCCGACTCTATGCGACCCCGTAGACTGTAGCCTACCAGGTCCGTCCATGGGATTCTCCAGGCAAGAATACTGGAGTGGGTTACCGTTTCCTTCTCCAGGGGATCTTCCCTACCCAGGGATTGAACCCGGGTCTCCCGCATTGGAAGCAGACGCTTTAACGTCTGAGCCACCAGGGAAGCCCCCTCAGTTGCTTTAGTCATGTCCAACTCTTTATAACCCCAGAGTATAGACCGCCAGGCTTCTCTGTCCATGGGACTCTCAAGACAAGAATACTGGAATGGATTGCCATGTCATCCTCCAGAGTATGTTCCCGACCCATGAACTCATGTCCCCTGAGTCTCCTGCATTGCAGGCAGATTCTTTATCTACTGAGCCATCGGGAAAGCCCATTGGCTTCTCCTACCAAGTGAAAGTGAAAAGTGAAGTTGCTCAGTCGTGTCCAACTCTTTGCGACCCCATGGACTGTAGCCTACCAGGCTCCTCTGTCCGTGGGATTCTCCAGGCAAGAGTACTGGAGTGGGTTGTTGTTTCCTTCTGCAGGAGATCCTCCCAACCCAGGGATTGAACCCGGGTCTCCCACATTGCAGGCAGAGGCTTTACCATCTGAGCCACCAGTGAAGCTCTCTCCTACCAAGTGATCTCCTAAATCACTTCTGCATCCCTCCACTTAACAATTCTCTTCTCCTAACTGGAGTGAGCAGTCCATTTCTTTCCATCAACAGATGCACCTCATCTCCTTATAGCTGTTAAGAAGAAGTTACTTCTTCAAGATGACATACACTTGATGGAAGATTCTCATGGTCAGAACCATTTATTATTTAGCTTTGAATCTTCACAAGCAAGCACAATGCCCAGGAATGAAAATAAATAACACTCACCAATTCAGTATACTCTTGTACATCCTTAAACATGTTCAGGCATCTCAGCTCTTTCATCCACAGGTATGCTTGCTTCTCCATCTCTATTCAGCGCTATTCTTCACAATTCAAAATTGGTGATGGAGGAATAACATCTATTTGCACTTAGAGGGCAAATTTTTCAGAAGTGTTTTTCAATCGTTTCAAATATCTTGGTATTTTCTGTAAAAATAGGTTATTTACAAGTCTCCACAAAGAAGGATCCCAAGCATTTTGTTTCCTTTTTATCACACTTCTTTGCCTGATATAATGCTTTAAACATAGTTGATGTTCTAGCTTAAGATCTCCCTTTTTAAAAACCATTTCTTTTCATTTCCTGCAGTTCAGTTCAGTTCAGTCGCTCAGTCGTGACCGACTCTTTGCAACTCCATGAATCACAGCATGCCAGGCCTCCCTGTCTTTCACCAACTCCCGGAGTTCACTCAAACTCATGTCCATCGAGTCAGTGATGCCATCCAGCCATCTCATTCTTTGTCGTCCCTTTCTCCTCCCGCCCCCAATCCTTCCCAGCATCATTATATTTATTTATTGATGGCTGTACTGGATCTCCGCTGCTGCATGCAGGCTTTCTCTAGTTGTGGTGAGCACAGGCTACTGTCCAGTTGCAGCTCACAGACTTCTCATTGCGGTGGCTTCTCTTGTTGCCAAGCATGGTCTCTAGGGCATATGGACTCAGTAATTGTGGCTCACAGGCCCAGCTGCCCCATGACATGTGGAATATTTCTGGACCAGGGCTCCAACCCAAGTCCCCTGCACCAGCAGACAGACTTCCAACCACTGGACCACCAGGCAAGTCCCCTAAGATCTATGTTGTATACCTATGGCTGATTCACATTGAAGTTTGGCAGAAAACCACAAAATTCTGTAAAGCAATTATCTTCAATTAAAAAAAATTAAACTTAAAAAATCACAAGTTTGACTGAGATATTTTTTAAGACATCTCCTATTAAAAAGTGACCCATTCCATGCCTTTTCTGATGGCACCACACTCTCTAGATAGCATTATTCTTTATAGGGTCTTTAAGCTTCATTCAAAGCTACTACTGTCTCTAAACGCCTCTCAGTGCCTCTAACATTAATGCATTACTCACAGAGCTAGCTTCCTAAGCTTGGAACAGGTTGGAATGCCCTGATCTTTCCTGTCCACTTAACTAAATTCGTACCCATTCCTCAAGAATCACTTCATATCTTCATGAAGTTTTCCTAGATTGTTTTCATCAAAATTAATTTCTTTATTCCTAAAAGCACCACAGCATTGTGCATATTTATGATAGTAAATCTGAAAACCTGAAGGAATATACATGCATTTGTACATGGAGTTCAGTTCAGTTCAGTTCAGTCGCTCAGTCGTGTCCGACTCTCCGCGACCCCATGAATCACAGCATGCCAGGCCTCCCTGTCCATCACCAACTCCCGGAGTACACTCAAACTCATGTCCACAGAGTCGGTATTGCCATCCAGCCATCTCATTCTCTGTCGTCCCCTTCTCCTCCCGCCCCCAACCTTTCCCAGCATCAGAGTCTTTTCCAGTGAGTCAACTCGTCGCATGAGGTGGCCAAAGTATTGCAGTTTCAGCTTTAGCATCAGTCCCTCCAATGAACACCCAGGATTGATCTCCTTTAGAATGGACTGGTTGGATCTCCTTGCAGTATAAGGGACTCTCAAGAGTCTTCTCCAACACCACAGTTCAAAAGCATCGATTCTTTGGCGATCAGCCTTCTTCACAGTCCAACTCTCACATCCATACAAGACAACAGGAAAAACCATTGCCTTGACTAGATGGACCTTGGTTGGCAAAGTAATGTCTCTGCTTTTTAATATACGATCAAGGTTGGTCATAACTTTCCTTCCAAGGAGCAAGCGTCTTTTAATTTCATGGCTACAGTCACCATCTGCAGTGATTTTGGAGCCCAAAAAAATAAAGTCTGACACTGTTTCCACTGTTTTTCCATCTATTTCCCATGAAGTGATGGGACCAGATGCCATGATCTTTGTTTTCTGAATGTTGAGCTTCAAGCCAACCTTTTCACTCTCCTCTTTCACTTTCATCAAGAGGTTTTTGAGTTCCTCTTCACATTCTGCCATAAGGGTGGTGTCATCTGCGTATCTGAGGTTATTGATATTTCTCCCAGCAATCTTGATTCCAGCTTGTGCTTCTTCCAGCCCAGTGTTCCTCATGATGTACTCTGCATAGAAGTTAAATAAGCAAGGTGACAATATACAACCTTGACGGACACCTTTTCCTATTTGGAACCAGTCTGTTTTTCCATGTCCAGTTCTAACTGTTGCTTCCTGACCTGCATACAGGTTTCTCAAGAGGCAGGTCAGGTGGTCTGGTATCCCATCTCTTTCAGAATGTTCCACAGTTTATTGTGATCCACACAGTCAAAGGCTTTGGCATAGTCAATGAAGCAGAAATAGATGTTTTTCTGAAACTCTCTTGCTTTCTCCATGATCCAGCAGATGTTGGCAATTTGATCTCTGGTGACTCTGTCTTTTCTAAAACCTGCTTGAACATCTGGGAGTTCACGGTTTACATACTGCTGAAGCCTGGCTTGGAGAATTTTGAGCATGACTTTACTAGCGTGTGAGATGAGTGCAATTGTGCGGTAGTTGGAGCATTCTTTGGCATTGCCTTTCTTTGGGATTGGAATGAAGACTGACCTCTTCCAGTCCTGTGGCCACTGCTGAGTTTTCCAAATCTGCTGGCATATCGAGTGCAGCACTTTCACAGCATCATCTTTCAAGACTTGAAATAGCTCAACTGGAATTCCATCACCTCCACTAGCTTTGTTAGTAGTGATGCTTTCTAAGGCCCACTTGACTTCACATTCCAAGATGTCTGGCTCTAGGTCAGTGATCACGTTATCGTGACTATCTTGGTCGTGAAGATCTTTTTTGTACAGTTCTTCTGTGTATTCCTGCCACCTCTTCTTAATATCTTCTGCTTCTGTTAGGTCCATACCATTTCTGTCCTTTATCGAGCCCATCTTTGCATGAAATGTTCCCTTGGAATCTCTAATTTTCTTGAAGAGGTCTCTTGTTTTTCCTATTCTGTTGTTTTTCTCTATTTCTTTGCATTGATCACTGAGGAAGTCTTTCTTATCTCTCCTTGCTATTCTTTGGAACTCTGCATTCAGATGCTTATATCTTTCCTTTTCTCCTTTGCTTTTCGCCTCTCTTCTTTTCACAGCTATTTGTCAGTATACTTGCCTTGAGAACCCCATGAACAGTAACAAAGGGCAAAATGATAGGATACTGAATGAGGAATTCCCCAGGTCGGTAGGTGCCCAGTATGCTACTGGAGATCAGTGGCGAAATAACTCTAGAAGGAATAAAGGGATAGAGCAAAAGCAAAACCAATACCCAGTTGTGGATGTGACCAGTTATAGAAGAAAGGTCCGGTGCTGTAAAGAGCAATATTGCATAGGAACCTGGAATGTTAGGTCCATGAATCAAGGCAAATTGGAAGTGGTCAAACAGGAGATGGCAAGAGTGAATGTCGACATTCTAGGAATCAGTGAATTAAAATGGACTGGAATGGGTAAATTTAACTCGGATGACCATTATATCCACTACTGTGGGCAGGAATCCCTTAGAAGAAATGCAGTAGCCATCATGGTCAACAAAAGAGTCCGAAATGCAGTACTTGGATGCAATCTTAAAAATGACAGAATGATTTCTGTTTGTTTCCAAGGCAAACCATTCAATATTACAGTAATCCAGGCCTATGCCCCAACCAGTAATGCTGAAGAAGCTGAAGTTAATCGGTTCTATGAAGACCTACAAGACCTTTTAGAACTAACACCCAAAAAAGATGTCCTTTTCATTATAGGGGACTGGAATGCAAAAGTAGGAAGTCAAGAAACACCTGGAGTAACAGGCAAATTTGGCCTTGGAGCACGGAATGAAGCAGGGCAAAGGCTAATAGAGTTTTGTCAAGAGAATGCACTGGTCATAGCAAACACCCTCTTCCAACAACACAAGAGAAGACTCTACACATGGACATCACCAGATGGTCAACACTAAAATCAGATTGATTATATTCTTTGCAACCAAAGATGGAGAAGCTGTATACAGTTAGCAAAAACAAGACCAGGAGCTGACTGTGGCTCAGATCATGAACTCCTTACTGCCAAATTCAGACTGAAATTGAAGAAAGTAGGGAAAACCACTAGACCATTCAGATATGACCTCAATCAAATCCCTTATGATTATACAGTGGAAGTGAGTAATAGATTTAAGGGACTAGATCTGATAGAGAGAGTGCCTGATGAACTCTGGACGGAGGTTCGTGACATTGTACAGGAGACAGGGACCAAGACCATCCCCATGGAAAAGAAATGCAAAAGAGCGAAATGGCTGTACATGGAGACCAGCAGTCAAATAGGAAAGAAGGTTCCTGTCACGTATCAGGCCAAAGTCTTATGCTCCCAGTTCAGAGCTACTATAATACTACACTGGAGCTCGTGGCTTAGTCCCTGAATCAGAGGAGGGCTTTTGTTCACTAGATCTCAGTAGGAGTCCCAAGTAGGTCATGAGATGAAAGAACATCAGCAAAGACAGTGGAGATTCCTTGTGGCAGATCTTGGCCCAAACCTCTCCGCACCTAACCCTCAGCCACATAGCTAAAGGCCTACCATCTAGTACATGGGTTCTAATCAGCATCCTGTGAGTCTACCAATAAGATCAGTAGTTCTTTTTTAGAGAGAGAATTAAAGACGGATAGACACACAGCCTTGGAAAAGAGCAAATGTTTTACTCTTGCTCCTCTCTTCTCCATCTTTTTATCCTGTTAACCTGTGGGACTTTATAGCCAAAGCCTATTGTCCAGGGATTTCACTGGTGGTCCAGTGGTTAAGAATCCACCTTCCAATGCAGGGATATGATTTCAATTCCTGGTCAGGGAACTAAGATCCCACATGCTGCAGAACAACTGAATCCTAGTGCCTCAACTACAGCAGCCATATCCACACACCATAACTAGAAAAGCCGGAGAGCAACAGTGAAGATCCTGCATGCTGCAACTAAGACTTGGTGCAGCCAAAAATAAGTAAATAAATAAATTAAAATTATCTTTAAAGCCTATTGTCCATGAGAGTCCTGACCGCTCTGGAGGAAAAAAACAATGTAATATCCAGGAAGTCGGGTGTTGCTCTCACAAGTTGTCAAAAGTAGAAGAAAGAGGACATTAATTAAGTCAGCCCTAAGATCCCACCATATCCAGGGCAATACGTAATTCCCATTCTAGTTCCCAAGTCCAGCTACATTCACCACCCACCAGCTTGGATTTTTCTGGCGGTCACATAGTGATCAGCATGATAGCATGGCCCAAACCATATCATGTCAACAATAAGAAAATATCTCAAGTTCAAACCACTTTCATTTCATCTACCTCAGGAAACTTAAAAGTTTTATCAATGAAAAACACCTCTTTCAATTGTTCCAGTTTGACTATGTCAAAGCCTTTGACTGTGTGGATCACAATAGACTGTGGAATATTCTGAAAGAGATAAGAATACCAGACCACCTGACCTGCCTCTTGAGAAACCTGTATGCAGGTCAGGAAGCAACAGTTAGAACTGGACATGGAACAACAGACTGGTTCCAAATAGGAAAAGGAGTACATCAAGGTTGTATATTGTCACCCTGCTTATTTAACTTCTATGCAGAGTACATCATGAGGAACGCTGGGCTGGAAGAAGCACGAGCTGGAATCAAGATTGCTGGGAGAAATATCAATAACCTCAGATATGCAGATGACACCACCCTTATGGCAGAATGTGAAGAGGAACTCAAAAGTCTCTTGATGAAAGTGAAAGAGGAGAGTGAAAAGGTTGGCTTGAAGCTCAACATTCAGAAAACAAAGATCATGGCATCTGGTCCCATCACTTCATGGGAAATAGATGGAAAAACAGTGGAAACAGTGTCAGACTTTATTTTTTGGGGCTCTAAAGTTGCTGCGGATGCTGATTGCAGCTATGAAATTAAAAGACGCTTACACCTTGGAAGGAAAGTTATGACCAACTTAGATAGCATATTAAAAAGCAGAGACATTACTTTGCCAACCAAGGTCCGTCTAGTCAAGGCTATGGTTTTTCCCGTGGTCATGTATGGATGTGAGAGTTGGACTGTGAAGAAAGCTGATCACTGAAGAATTGATGCTTTTGAACTGTGGTGTTGGAGAAGACTCTTGAGAGTCCCTTGGACTGCAAGGAGATCCAACCAGTCCATTCTAAAGGAGCTCAATCCTGGGTGTTCATTGGAAGGACTGATGCTAAAGCTGAAACTGCAATACTTTGGCTACCTCATGTGACGAGTTGAGTCACTGGAAAAGAGTCTGATGCTGGGAAGGATTGGGGGCAGGAGGAGAAGGGGACGACAGAGAGTGAGATGGCTGGATGGCATCACCGACTCGATGGACATGAGTTTGAGTGAACTCCGGGAGTTGGTGATGGACAGGGAGGCCTGGCGTGCTGTGATTCCTGGGGTTGCAAAGAGTCGGACACAATTGAGCGACTGAACTGAACAGGGTCCTGAAGAAAGTAACTTCCCCAAACTTCCCTTTCTCTTAGTCATTTGCATTGAAATAGCCAGAGGAAATGGCAACCCACTCCAGTATTCTTGCCTGGAGAATTCCAGGGACAGAGGAGCCTGGTGGGCTGCTGTCTATGGGGTCGCACAGAGTTGGACACGACTGAAGTGACTCAGCAGCAGCAGCCAGAGAGAACTTCACTGGCATGTTTGCTCACCTTCTTGTTAAGGTTACTTACAGATGTGTCTCTCTTCATCATTACACTGGGCATTCTTAGAGGGCAGGAACTGTTTCCTTTATTTTGGCATTCCTCAGAGACCTAGCATGGTTCTTTCATGCAGAAGACACACAGCTGTCAATGAGATAATGCAGGAGGTGAAAACTGTTGAGCTCCATGAAAGTGTTAGTTGCTCAGTCATGTCCAACTCGTGACCCCATGGACTATAGCCTGTCAGGTTCCTCTGTCCATGGAATTCTCCAGCGAAGAACAGTGGAATGGGTAGCCATTCCCTTCTCCAGGGGACCTTCTCAACTTAGGGATCGAACCTGAGTCTCCCACATTGCAGCAGATTCTTTACCATTTGAGCCACCAGGGAAGCCCTGGTGCAGCCCTAGGGAGCTTCATGGAGCAGGCCTAACGCCCTTATCACTATGGAACTGAAGTCAACTTCTGGAGAACGTTGGGAGCAAGATGCTTTTCCATCTATGGTAACTGTTCTCCATCATCATAACCCATATGATCACTGGCCCTATCAGTCATCAGAAAGCCATCAAATCCTCAAATCAGAGGGTCTGAGGAATCAAATCCAGCACCACAGTAACTAGAACCAGACCCTGACCAAGTAGAGTATTTTGGCAGTGGCTAGAAAAATAGGAAGGAGAAGGCAATGGCAAGCCACTCCAGTACTCTTGCCTAGAAAATCCCGTGGATGGAGGAGCCTGGTAGGCTGCAGTCCCTGGGGTGGCTAAGGGTCGGACACGACTGAGCGACTTCACTTTCACACATTGGAGAAGGAAATGGCAACCCACTCCAGTGTTCTTGCCTGGAGAATCCCAAGGAAGGGGGAGCCGGGTGGGCTTCCGTCTATGGGGTCACACAGAGTCGGACACGACTGAAGTGACTTAGCAGCAGCAGCAGCAGAAAAATAGGAAAAGCCATAGACGAGATAATTGTTTTGAATCCTTTGAAAAGAGGAATAATGAGTCTTGAACCATTCCAGAAGCGATGCCTGATTTGATAAACTTGATAAAGCTTTCAGTTTCTTACTATATTCATTATGGATTGCTGTGTACAAAATTATCCCCAAACTCAGTGGCTTAAAACGGCATGTATTATTTCACAGAGTCTGTGAGTCAGGAAACCAGGTGCAGCTTACCTGTTCCTCTGGCTCAGGACCTCTCACTGGCAGTAATCAGAGGTGTCAGCCTGAGCTGTAGACATCCCAAGGCTCCACTGGGGAAGGAGCTGCTTCCAAGCAGGCTTGGTTGTTGGCAGGTTCCAGTTTCTCGCTGGTTGCCGGACTGATGGCCTCAGTTCCTCTGCCCCGTTGGGTGGAGCTCATTCTCAGTACCCTGTCACTTGAGCCTCTCCAAAGAGCAATTCCCAACAAGGAAGCTAGCTTCACCAAAGCAAACAAGCAAGCAGTACCAGAAAGAGCATACGAATAAGAGAGATGTCCCTATCTCTTTGTAAACTTATCTTGGAAGTTCCATTCCATCCTTTCTGCCATGTTCTAGTCATAATTAAGTCACTGTACTCAAGGGGAGGAGATTACCCAGGGCGTGAAAACCTGGAGGTAGGCACAATTAAGGGCCATTTCAGAAGCTGCTTACATGTTCACGTGCATGCATGTGTGCTAAGTCACTTAAGTTGTGTCTGACTCTGTGACCACGTGGTCTGTAGCCCACCAGGCTCCTCTGTCCATGGAATTCTCCAGGCAAGAATACTGCAGTGGGTTGCTGTGTCCTTTTCCAGGGGATCTTTCCAACCCAGGGATCAAACTCATGTCTCTTATGTCTCCTGCGTTGGCAAGTGGGTTCTTTACCATTAGCACCACCTGGGAAGCCCAACATCTAAGTACAAATATGGCACTTTAATATCCCTGCTGAAACCTCTTCTGCTTCCACCAGCTAGTGTCAGGTTAACATTTCATTCCATCAGCCAAACCGTCATGCCAAGGAGCTGTCGTGCATTATTTTCCTTTAGATTTTGGAGAACTTTAAATGTTTGACTATAATATGGCGCCTGATAAAAGCACATTTATTGTCCCCACTGGAGAAGAGAATTACAAACACTGCTAAGATACAGGCTTCAACATTAATATCATTCTCATTAGGTTTTTCTTCGTGACCTAGGGGGTGGTGGTGGTGGTTTAGTCTCTAAGTCGTGTCCAACTCTTGCAACCACATGGACTGTAACCCGCCAAGCTCTCTTTCCATGGGATTTCCCAGGCAAGAATACTGGAGTGGGTTGCCATTTCCTTCTCCGAGGGATCTTCCCAGCCCAAGGAATGAATCTATGTCTCCTGCACTGCAGACAGATTCTTTGCTGCTGAGCCACCAGGGGAGCCCAAAATAGATAGTAACTGTCTACTATTATGTGTATCTTTTTGCCTTTTAATTATATGTACCAGATTGTTTATTACTCATGGCAAAAAGTTCAGAAATTCTGTATGTGAAAATATATCTCCACCAAAACCAAGATTTTCTGGAAGTTTTTCTGGAACTCTCTTGCTTTCTCCATGATCCAGTGGATGTTGGCAATTTGATCTCTGGTGTCTCTGCCTTTTCTAAACCTGCTTGTACATCTGGAAGTTCACGGTTCACATAGTGCTGAAGCCTGGCTTGGAGAATTTTGAGCATGAAAAACTTCTATTTCTGCTTCATTGACTATGTCAAAGCCTTTGACTGTGTGGATCATAGTAAACTGTGGAAAATTCTGAAAGAGATGGGAATACCAGACCACCTGACCTGCCTCTTGAGAAACCTCTATGCAGGTCAAGAAGCAACAGTTAGAACTGGACATGGAAAAACAGACTGGTTCCAAATAGGAAAAGGAGTACGTCAAGGTTGTATATTGTCACCCTGGTTATTTAACTTCTATGCAGAGTACATCATGAGGAACGCTGGACTGGAAGAAGCACAAGCTGGAATCAAGATTGCCGGGAGAAATATCAATAACCTCAGATATGCAGATGACACCACCCTATAGCAGAGAGTGAAGAGGAAATAAAGCCTCTAAGGTAATTTGCCTCCAATAAAAGAAAAAAAGAAAGAAAGTGAAAGAAGAGAGTGAAAAGGTTGGCTTGAAGCTCAACATTCAGAAAACGAAGATCATGGCATCTGGTCCCATCACTTCATGGGAAATAGTTGGGGAAACAGTGGAAACAGTGTCAGACTTTATTTGTTTGGGCTCCAAAATTGCTGTGGATGCTGATTGCAGCCATGAAATTAAAAGACGCTTACTCCTTGGAAGGAAAGTTATGACCAACCTAGATAGTATATTAAAAAGCAGAGACATTACTTTGCCAACCAAGGTCCGTCTAGTCAAGGCTAAGGTTTTTCCCATGGTCATGTATGGATGTGAGAGTTGGACTGTGAAGAAAGCTGGTTGCCGAAGAATTGATGCTTTTGAACTGTGGTGTTGGAGAAGACTCTTGAGAGTCCCTTGGACTGCAAGGAGATCCAACCAGTTCATTCTAAAGGAGATCAGTCCTGGGTGTTCATTGGAGGGACTGATGCTAAAGCTGAAACTCCAATACTTTGGCCACCTCATGCGAAGAGTTGACTCACTGGAAAAGAGTCTGATGCTGGGAAAGACTGGGGGCGGGAGGAGAAGGGGACGGCAGAGAGTGAGATGGCTGGATGGCATCACCAATTCGATAGACATAAGTTTGAGTGAACTCCGGGAGTTGGTGATGGACAGGGAGACCTAGCATGCTGTGATTCATGGGGTCGCAAAGAGTCGGACACGACTGAGCGACTGAACTGAACTGAAAACCAAGATTTTATTCTAAGATATTATTTTGTAGAAAGTAATGTTTTAGATAGCAGCATTTGCATTTGCTTGCTGTTTTCAGCACAATGAAATGAAAATTAATTTTACTGAAACCTAAGCCCAAAATAATACTAATGTTCTTTCCATGCATTGCTTTCCACAGAACCATACAATAAATGCACCTCATAGCCTATGTTAAGAGCCAGTCTGAGCTCACAATAATGCCTGCTTCCAATTCCTAGGCCACCTCTAATAGTCTTTATTAGGCTAATGTAATGATACATTAGTCTTCTGTTGCAGCTCAAAAAAGCAGAGGAGTCAAGGGAAGTCAGCTCTGGGGTGTAAGGAAAAGCTTCCAAATGTCTTGACTCACCCGATGAAAGATTATTTTGAAAGAATAAATGATTATCGCAATAAGCCTATTTGCTCCTTCACAGATCAGTCCCTCCATTGTCCCAACCTAATGAGAGTAATTTGTGTTTAAGGAGATATTGATTTTGCATAATGGTTTTCTCTTGTATTACACACATGACAACATTCTCTGTACTTAACCTGCACAACAATCTTGTTGACTGATCTGTCAAAGCTCTTGCTCAGACGCCTACTCCTGGCATTGCAGGTTGGAGGAGGGAATAGTTCATGTTCCCACTGATGGAGGTGTTGAATATATATATAAACAAGGAAACAGCTGAGGCCAGGAAAGCGAAAGCTCTATTTGACCTTGTGAGAGCCTTTATGCTGTGGGACTTCGCTGCTCAATTAAAATAAGTTTGGTTGGCTTTCCTATCGGCCGGAGCTGCTGTGTTGGCTGAATGATAACTCTGGGCCTTCCTGGGGAACAGGTAAAATTGAAAAGTCTTTTTATTTCCATAGGCTTAAGCCAACCCCCTCAAAACAAGCCATTCCAGGGCCGAGCTGGAGCAGGGCTAACGCCGCGGTTGGCAGCTCATGCGCGGCCTCCTCCTTGGTGAGCCCAGACATTGCTCTTATCCACTTCAGCTGTCTTTTGAAAGCCTCCTTCTCACAAAAGACAGAGTTGATCTCTAGGGCCTGGGAAAATAGAAAATTCTCACACTGTGATGGGAAACACTGTCAAGACCCAAAACTCTATAGTGAAGCACCAGACACCAGTGTGTAATCGCAGATAAAGCCAGGGAACAGGGCTGTGAGGCAAGAACAGCAACAAGGAAATTAAAATAGACTGGGAGGCTGGAAATAAAAGTGATAGCAGAGGAGCCAATACCAGGTTACTCTCCAGAGCTCGCTCAGTCAATGTTTAAGTCATTTATTAACTAGGGTGTATATTTCTTTTCTCCTCTGTGTGTCCTTGTATGTCCTAAGCTGGGTGCCTAGATTTTAGGGCTAATGCTTGCCTACTTGCTAAGTCGCTTCATATCTGACTCTTTGTAACCCTATGGACTGTAGCCCTCCATGCTCCTCTGCCCATGGGATTCTCCAGGCAGGAATACTGGAGGGGATTGCCATGGCCTCCTCCAGGGCATATTCCCTACTCAGCAATTGAACCTGCCTCTCTTATGTCACCTGCATTGGCAGGCAGGTTCTTTATCACTAGGGCCACCTGGGAAGCCCCTTTAGGGCTGATACTGTGACATTATTGCTAGGATCAGAAAGTAGGTTACCTTGTTTAGCGAGAAGAGGAAATGCAATATGTTGCTGTTCCTTTGCTAACGGTTCCTGGCATCTAGTTTTCTGCTTTTGATGGGTGCTACATCCGGGCAAAACCAGAGTTCTCAGAAAGCACATCACTTGAAACAGTCATTTTATATTCTTTAGGGATTCATATGTATCTCCCTCTTGAGAGACTGACAGTTTGTATCTACCCACCCACTTATGTAGTTATGTAGTTCTTATCACAAATTACCTTGAAACTCGAAGGAGAGAGAGATTGTATTTTATCCACACCAGGTGACTAGGATGAGCCCTCCCTGCTGATGGTGGTGAGGTGGGAAGCTTCATAAGCCAGTGCCTCACTTTTGGACAAATGCTCTTTAAATAGATATTACATTGTATAAACAAGCAGGTCTCAAAAGAATATAATGTACATACAATGCACCATACAGTTAAGTGAGGTTTTGAGCTTTCAAATGTTCTGGGATCACATTTTCCAACAGAAATTGAGATTTCATTAGCATTTATGGCTAGCTTTCCAGGGATGTTTGCCAAAAGGGATGAAAGCAGGAGAATAAAAAAGCAGCCCTTCCACAGGCCCCACAAAGGTGCTAATTAGTGATAGTTTTTCTCTCCGGGCAGTGGCCCAGGATGCAAGACTTGTGACCATAGACCTATATCCATTATGCCTGGGAAAACAACAAACAGGTTCAATTAAATGAAAATTTTACTTTGTGGAGCTTTATGTTGACTAATGGCCCCCATGCAGACGAGGAGTGAGAAGGGTTATTATGCCCAGGATTATGAGAAATTATGCTCTATGGAAGAAAGTAGCCCATTGCCTAGGTAAGGTGAGCTTGAATTTTCTAATAGTGAGACTTTTTTTTAATACAGAATAGATGAGCTGCAGAGGGAGAATGGAGCAACATTCTGTGATAAAAATAAAAATCAATTTTTGTTTCTCCTTCAAGTGAATCCATGCTAACTTACCTACTCAAAACTTCTACTAATTTTCTAGAGTAGCCTCTTCAGTGGATGATTCAATACCATCAGGGGCCATTTATTGAATATTCACCATGTGCCAGGCTTTCTTATCTCATTCTCTTCTGTGAAGAAGACATTATCATCCCCACTTTTCAGACAAGCAAGAAGAGAGCTAGTGAGGTTGAATCACTTACCTCAGTTCACACAAGTAGAATGGGATGACATCAGATTTGAATCCAAATCTTTGATGTAACCAAACTCGAGTTCATTATCCATCTGAAAAGGTAGAAAGACCAGACCATGGCCCCAGATGTTGCCCTGCAGCCTAGGCAGATGAGTTCTTTGAATGAATAAAACTTTATACAATGCTACTGAATGATTCACAGTAGGTTAACTAGATAACTTGACTCAACATTCTTCCTGACACTTTGAGAGCACAGTCCCAGGTATTTCTGAAGCAGAGTCATCCATGCAGTGACTATTCAGTTCAGCTCAGTTCAGTCGCTCAGTCGTGTCCGACTCTCCGCGACCCCATGAATCACAGCACGCCAGGCCTCCCTGTCCATCACCAACTCCCGGAGTACACTCAAACTCATGTCCACAGAGTCGGTGATGCCATCCAGCCATCTCATCCTCTGTCGTCCCCTTCTCCTCCCGCCCCCAACCTTTCCCAGCATCAGAGTCTTTTCCAGTGAGTCAACTCGTCGCATGAGGTGGCCAAAATATTGCAGTTTCAGCTTTAGCATCAGTCCCTCCAATGAACACCCAGGATTGATCTCCTTTAGAATGGACTGGTTGGATCTCCTTGCAGTATAAGGGACTCTCAAGAGTCTTCTCCAACACCACAGTTCAAAAGCATCGATTCTGCGGCGATCAGCCTTCTTCATAGTCCAACTCTCACATCCATACATGACCACGGGAAAAACCATTGCCTTGACTAGACGGACCTTGGTTGGCAAAGTAATGTCTCTGCTTTTTAATATACTATCAAGGTTGGTCATAACTTTGCTTCCAAGGAGCAAGCGTCTTTTAATTTCATGGCTGCAATCAGCATCTGCAGTGATTTTGGAGCCCAAAAAAAACAAAGTCTGACACTGTTTCCACTGTTTTTCCATCTATTTCCCATGAAGTGATACTGGGCATCAATTGTGTCTCAAATACTGAGCTAGTTAGTTGTTGAACCTTAGAAAGAGAAACTTCTCAGTTGGTTTGCTCTCCCTGTGCCCAGGGTAGTGCTTCTGGGAAGAAGGTGGAATGGTAGATTCCAAATTTATGGGTGAAAAAGTGAAGGGATAAATAGGATTTGGGGAAGGGGGAAGAGTTGTGCTATTGAAGAACACAAGAGTGTGGCTGGCTAAACATTTGAAAAGTATGTGTGTGTCTAGCTATCCTTTGAATTTTGAAATGGGAAAATTTAGAAAAAAGCACAAGATGTGTTGTACATTGGGAACACACTTTGTTCTAAGTGATGATTTAGGATGCAGTAGAGAACACAGCCTCAGAAGTTTACATTATGTTAGAGGAGACAGCACAGGAAATGGTTATTGAGGCCACCTCATGGGGTTAATTTGAAGCAACCATTAGGGATGGGATCCATGCACTTTTTCAGCTCAGTTCTGAGGGCCATGTCAGATATAGACCCTTTGGCCAATGAGCAGCAGCCTGACCCTGTGTGATAAGCCTGGGTTTCCATGTTCTTAATTATATCCTAAGGAGGAATAAGACAAAGTTCACAGATAGACACTCACCCCCAACATAGATTCCACAGTCAACTTAGTCTGGAAGTGAATCCCAAGGTTGGTTCAGTTGTGAAGGGACTTGAATCAGAGTATTAAGACAGGGGAAGGATCCTTAAGAAGGGGCCTGAGACAAGTTGTGGAGGAAGCCCATTTATTTTGATGACACGTGGAAACTTGCAGAAATGCCCTGGGCCCTGTCTATTCATTTGAGTCCTGACCTACCTGTAGAGGTCTTAGCAAAGAAAGGTGGTCAAAATAGAATTTCCAATCATCCTCAAGTCTCTTGAAAATCGTATAGCTGTACATAGTTCATATAAACTGTTATTGGTGACCTTAGTCATCATCTCTTTTTCTAGTATCTTGCAATATCTGGGAATTTCCAACTCACTTCCTCATCATACTGTTTAATTTCTTTTTGTACTCCATCTCAGGCTGTAAGGCAGGTGTGAAAGCATGAATGTGCTCCCTATGCATCATGCTCATTCCTCTTCAACTTATTCCGTGGCCTCTGAAGAGTGCTCTTTGATCAGGCACATTCTGCTGCCCTCCTGGATTAGGTGTTTTCTACTCTCCCCTGGGCTTCCATGGTGGCTCAGGGTAAAGAATCTGCCAGCCAATACAGGAGACATGGGTACAATCCTTGGGTCAGGCAGATCCGATAGAGAAGGAAATGGCAACCCACTCCAGTATTCTTGCCTAGAGAATCCCATGGACAGAGGAGCCTGGTGTGCTACTGTCCATGGGGTTGCAAAGAGCAGGGCATGGCTTGACGTCTAAACAATAGCAATACTCTCCCCTACCCTTCAGATTCTGCAATGTGAAAATCTAAAGAACCGCCCTGGCAATTTTTTAGAACACAGGAGGAGAAATAACTGACCATAGAACCACAACTCTTTTAGGAAAGAGAGAGGAAACGGGACAGGTGGGGAACATCCAGCAGTGAATAATTTCATCCCTTTATTTAGGGGATCCTTAATTTCATTTAGCAGGTAAATGAAATCCCAAAACAGAAAATGCAACCTTTGAAGTTACTCTTCTAGGTACTATTAACTCCAGGGAATCCCTCAACAGTATGACTTATGAACTATTTGGGGAACTGTCTGTAGTCAACAGAACCACGTGACTTCCACCTCCAGATCCTGTGGCAATATCCCTAGTATTATGGATGCTCAAATCTGGGGCCATCACCATTGGAAGAATTAGCTGTAGGACTCTAGGGTGACTGGCAGTGACATTCACATAGGGGTCTCCGACCTCAGCTGCTCTAAAAAAAAATCCTAATGTACATGAGATCACAGGAATAAACAGTCCTGGGTTAACATGGAAGCTTCAGTGTATTTAAACAGTGAGGTCACCATAGAAGAAGGTGATGGATCACCAAGGAAAAGTATTCTGTTTTTATAGAGAAATGCTTTCCAGGTAAATATTCATGACTCCCTGTCAATCACCTATAAGCATAACAATTTAGATGAAGCTTTAGTCTCATCCTTGCTGAGAAGGAAAGGAATCAGTGTTCAGAGCAGTAATTATAACAACATACGTTGGCACCCTCATTACTTCTGTTATGCTTTACCAATGATCTAGTCAGATGAGAAGCACTCACGTTACTACTTACTCATAGCTCTCCAAAATTTAAGTCTGCTTGATAAAGGTCCACTTCTCTGTCCACGGTGCCAGACTGTGGTTGAGTAATACCAACCAGGGTGTATCTCCCTCAAATGAGAGCATGGCTCTGTGCTACAGCTCAAAAGGCAGAGATTGAAATGGTTTAAAAGCCATTCATTCATTCAACAAATATTTGGTAATGCCTACTACAAATTTTATGCCCTTTTCTTTGCACTTGAGATACAACAAGGAGTAGACACACATGTCTGTTTGTCTCATCAACTCATGAAACTCTATCTAACCAGGAGGACAATGATTGAGGGAGGAGTTAAAGGTGCTCTGATTATAATCATGTTGTGGACTAAAAAATGCTGTCACAATCTTAAAGCAGAGAGTTGTTTTGATTGGTGGAAATGTTTAGAATTCCGAGCCCAGGAGGGGAAATCAGCCTATATACAAGTTTGCAACAAAGGAAGCAGGCAATTTGAACTTCAAAGATCAGGTATCAAGTTCAGAAATTTAGCATTCTATGTATAGGAAGATGCAAGCCTCTGGGCTCATTGAATTCATTCCTTCCATATGCATCTCAACTAAGGAAACAGGAAACCAATAGTGTTTCCTTGTCCACCTTAAGGAGTGGCAGATGGTTGTTCTTGTATTCCCCCAGTTCCTCAGCAATCACCTCTGGGTCGGTGACAGCATCTGTTGGATCTCAGTTTTGGGAGCCCTGGGCTTCCCTGGTGACTCAGATGGTAAAGAATCCTCCTGCAATGTGGGAGACCTGGGTTGGGAAGATCCTTGGGTTGGGAAGATCCCCGAGAGAAGGGAATGGCTACCCACTCCAGCATTCTGGCCTGGAGAATTCCATGGACAGAGGAGCCTGGGAGTCTACAACCCATGGAGTTGCAGCGAGTTGGACATGGATACAACTGAGCGACTTTCACTTTTATTCATGTTTGGAGGCCGGAAATTGCTTATGGCTGTGACATTTCTTGATTATTGATATGGTAGGAGATATTTTCATTTCACAATGTGGAGGTCAAAGGTCAGGCTATAAAGAGTTAGTTGGGGGCTGAGGAAGCCTCCAACACCCCCAAGAAAGGCCCATGTAAGCTGGACCTTCAATGGAGACCATGAAATGTGGGCAAGAGTGTTCCATGCAAAAGGTCACTTTTGTGAAAATGACATTCTTCCATAAGTCTTCCAGGTGAGGGACACAAGATATTTGTCAGTAAAAAGCAGGCGACTCTCTCACAGCAGCTGGCACACATATTTCAAATGAAGTCCTTGTCAATAACCTTCTATTTGTACTTTAATGAATGTATGTTGAACACTTTTCTATATTCTGCTCAGATCTGTGTCCACATTTCTGGGCATCTTCCAGTATGGTGACAGGCAGATTTCTGACAAAACTAGCTGTTTTTGAGTTTTCCCCCTCCTCTTCCATTAGCCATGGCCTTTTGCCATGTTAAGTTTCACAAATGGACACAAACCAATCAATCACCCTTATAAAAATGTCAAAATTCATCCCTCCCTACTGTGAAATGAATACACTGACCTTAACACAAATGTAGAAATAAATTTTTTAAAAAAATCTATCCTCACCATGGACCCCCTGGCTGCCACACTTAGATTTCTACACATTTCAACTTGACAAGGCTGACATTGCTGAGAACTGCTTGTTTCTTTTTTTCTTAAATGCTGGATACAGATTAGATATGCCCCCAAATTTACTAATAAGAACTTATTTTCACAGAGGCTTTGTCTGAGAGGAAGTATATATAGGGAGAGCCATCATGTGTCCAGGAGGGAGAGTGAGAGAGAGGTTGAACCCAGTGAAAAGGGAAGGGAACACTCACGCTATAGTGATTTTTTTTTTAAAGAGTTTTCTCAATCTAGGGACCATCTACGACTTAATTGCTTCACTCAGTGTCAACCTAGTTTATTTAGCACAGCCCCAGAAAAGGGTAAAAACCCTGAAATGGGCCCATGTCACCTCAAGATCCAGCTCCCCATCATTTGCCAGCTCTGTGACCTTGAGCAGGTTCCTCATTGTCTGTAAACCAAAGACAAGTTCTCACTGTCCCTACGCTTTCAGGAACAGGAGTCTCACTATCACTGGAAGAGCATGCGTTCCACTCTCAAGGCATTCTCAAGAGGATGGCCCTGCCTCTGGCTCTTGGGAGAAGAACACGGGACTGATCTTTCTGAGCACTGTGACCACTAGCCGTATGGGCTGTTTCAAGTTCATGCATGTGACACCGTTGCTGCAAAACCACCCTCTGTTCACCAATGACAGATATAAACACAGAGACAGAGTTTTGTAAGAGTAGAAAGGAGTCGTTTTATTGCTTTGCCAGGCAAAAGAGGATCACAACAAGCTAATGCTTTCAAGACTGTGACTCTCTTCCTGGGAAGCTGGAAGAGGCCTTACAGTTTTAAAATGGAGAATCGGGCTAAAGCTAAGGATGAGAGCTGATATGGTCCTGCATTCTTCTCCTCCTCCTGGGGGCATTGAGATCAAGATTACAGGACAGCTTCTGGTGGTTTTCCAGGTCATCTTCCTGAGATATTCTTTCTGGAGTAAAGAACGCTCCCAGAGTAAAGGAGTGTTAGGAATCTTGTCTTGGAGGGGTAAACATCAGCTATAGCTAGAGGGCAATCATATTCAGAGTGCCATTGAGCAAGAAAGAGGAGGATGGACATCTGTGGTTAAATGGGTGGAGAGATCAGGGCTGGGTAACGGCTGACATGATGGGGTGTCTCAGTTGGTTTCTGCTACAGCAACACAGTGGGGACAAAGAGACTCCCACTGAAGATATTTCAGGGGATTATTGGACAAAGGATCTCTGAGTGCTGGAATAACAAAGCCAGTAGAAATTAGATCAGAAGCTACTGGAAATCGTGGAAAAGCCCATCCAAGCAAGAAACTGGCAGAGACAGTCAGAGATGGGAAATGGAGAAAGACAGAGCTAAGTCCTCAGGTCCTGCTGTAGCTCTAGTTTTGCAGGTTCTGTAAGTCAATAAATTTTCCTTTTGTATTGGGTTGCTTGAATTGGATTTCCAAAAATCTTAATGAAAATAAACTTAATTTATACATGAGTCTGGGGACTTAAATTGTAATTTCCATAAGACACTTAATATGTGGCATATGGTAAGAATTTAATAAATCGTGTTGCATGTATGTGTGTGGGTATATATGTGTGTGTCTCTTTTTAGGACAGGAAAGTTGCCTAAAGAGACAAGAAACAGAGAAATAGCCAAGGCTTCAAGTCATGGCTCTGCCCACAGCTATAAAATCTGGTAATGTGAAGACACTTTCAATCCTTAGTTTAGGGAATAGACCACTTTTTTGGACTTCTCATTCACTTCTATGTACAAAGTGACCATTGTGATTTGCATCAGAATTTAAAAAGAAAGAGAAGGAGGGAAAGAAGGAGGAAATAGGTAAGTCTTATAGGAGGTATGATTGTCTTGAGGCTTTGCAGGTGGTGCACTGGTGAAGAATCTGCCTATCAGCGTAGGAGATACAAGTTCAATCCTTGGGCCAGGAGAAGGAAACGGCAACCTACTCCAGTATTCTTGCCTGGAGAATCTCCTGGATAGAGGAGACTGGCAGGCTACAGTCCACGGTGTTGCAAAGAGTCAGACATGACTGAAGGAACTGAGCTGGCACACATGTGGTTGTCTTGGGTATAATAGTTCTGTAATCCCTCCACTCTCCAGAGTTGTTTTCTCCCAGGAATTCCATGGTTACTCTGTATCCATCACATTCTGTCTGCAATCCATCTCCTCTATAACAACCTGTATTCAGAAAAAAATAATAATTTGAAACCCATTTGGAAGCAAATAATTGATAATGCCTTAAAGAGTGACACTGTTAATGGAGATTTACATTTTAAAGGAGATCAAAACAAAAACAAAAGTAACATATCCAGGTGTCAAAAAGAAAGGAACTCCAAACTGTGGAGCACCTCCAGTATGCTGAAAAATGTATACGTTCATGCAATCATCATAGCTACCTTGGAAGGCAGGTGTTAATTACACTCATTTTACAGATGGGAAAACATGTTCAGAGAAGCTCAAAAACTTTCTCAAAGCTACAAGCTCAAAGGGCATGGATCTGCAAATGAGCCCAGCTTTAAACTGACCCCAGACGTACGTTTTGATCAAGATTCTTCCTGATGACTGTCACTAGCTGAGCATCCTAGTGACTGGCCTTGGAGCTAGGAAACACGATTCAGAGACTATTGACTCTACATCGGGATGACTGGGAGGCAGGACAGATGGCAGTGTAGTGACAAAGTAGATTTTAACTGAGGAGATGAATTTTTAAATCCAATCACAGGAAACATCACAGCACTTTTATTTTTTAGCTCCGGTTAAACTGATTTTCTAAACTGCATACCAGCACCTAATCAGTTTGATCCATTTCTTTTTCTTTCCCTTTAATTTTATTTTAGCTTCGAGCCTTGGGTGATTGGCTGGGGGTCGGGATGTGGGGGGTGGTGAGTGGAAAGAGTTCTCTGTGCTCTGTAGTTTCCTTTCTGTCATCCTCTGCATTTGCTCATATTGTAGTCTTAATTTGATCAGCACTTATGAAAAGGCAACATTAATCCTGGGGAAAGGACATTGTTCGTGGCCAGACAGTTTCTGGATTGCTTCTGAAGCAAAGTCTTTTGTGCTCAGATATGAGTTTTGCCCCTTGAGATGCTTCTTGGTGTGAGAACAGAGAGAAGCACAGAGTTGCTAAAAACTGGACAGACGACAACTGGTACTGGGAAGGGCTGTCAGAGATCTCAGCAAATTCTTTACCCCAGCTGAGCTTCCAAGAACAAGAGGGACCCAGAAGATGCTTCTGAATATGTGTGTGGTCACAGGGGCATTGGTGATGAGGGGCAGGAGGGGAGCAATGAAAGAAAGGGGGACATCGGGTGTGAGCTGCCCTCATCCATAGTGACAGGTAGGTCGCCTATGCCTGAGAGTGTGAGCTGGAGTCAGGTATTATGACTGTGGCTAGAAGGAAATGGCAGCCCACTCCAGTGTTCTTGCCTGGAGAATCCCAGGGACGGGGAAGCCTGGTGGGCTGCCGTCTGTGGGGTCGCACAGAGTCGGACACGACTGAAGCGACTTAGCAGCAGCAGCAGTATTTATACAGCACTTACCAGATGCTAAGTACCTTTCCAAGTGTTTTATGGGAGTGTCTTATTTTTGTCCTTAGGGTAAACGTAGAGGTAGGTATTATTATAACAGACAAGGAAAATGAGGGTTAAAGCTTAAGCAACTTGCACAGGACTTGGCATGCTCTTAATCACCACACTGAACCATCTCCCGAGTGTCTATTATGAACCAAACCCTGGATTAAGCCTCAAGAACATAGGCATGAATAAAAAAGGTCATAGAACTCTCACTCTAGTGGAAGAAATAGGAGAATGAACCACCTGTATGACTTGAGTACTTTGCACAGTGTCCAGCCCATGAGAGACTCACATATTTATTGAAGGATGGATGGATGGATGGATAGCATTTAATGCGGCATGATAGCTGCATGAATAGAGGTAAGTACAGGGTGCCTTGAGAGCATAGAGAAGGAATCAAGCCCATACAAAGTAAGTGATGCCTGAGAGGGGTTTTGAGGTAGGGTAGAAGTTCACCGCGATAGTGACGACCATCATATAAGATTTGTACCATGTCATAATTTCACCATTACCTTGCTTCATCAAAGCAATTCTGAGCTTTCTCACGTCATCTGAGAGCACAAACCAGGTCCAGCCTAAGTTTCCGTTCGCTTTGCCTCCCAGGGCACTGACAAGCCTTTCTCTGACACTGCTTTCCTTCCTTCTCGCCAGTACCCATGGGCAACTGTCAAGAGTGACATGTATTGTCGGGTATCGGTGTTTCTTAGACTAAGAATCATTAACTTTTTAAAAACAGAATAATAAGTTCCAGTCTCTATAAATAATCACTACCGGAATTATAACAATAATTAACAAATCAACAAAAATAACTATCTGATGTACAATGGTCTTTCAGTGAGCATTATCTACTGACAGAACCTAACAGAGCTGTGAGAGACAGGGCAAATAGTCCTTCTACCATTTGACGTAGATGGGATTCATACTCAGAAGAGATGAAATGAACTATCTGTTGATCACTTTTATGTGCTGCTTCGCTGCTGCTGCTGAACATCCTTATCTCATTGAGACACAGTAGGCTGGTGAGTAGGTGATCGTGCTCCTGTGTTTGCCATTAAATAAACCGAGGCTCAGGGAGGTTAAACTACTTATCTGAGGGCACCCAGCTAGTAAATGGGAAGGCTGGGACAGAAAGCCAATCTTTCTTATCCTCAGTGCTTGTGTTCTTGCATTTTAATATCTTGTTCCTTTGTTTCTCAAGAGAGTCAGAGAAAGAAGACTAGTGACCCAGAATCCCAACTCCTCAGAGGGTTTTCGCATAGGTTATTACAAATGTTAGGCATCTCTGCAGTCATCAATCCACAGGCCACCTAAACCCAATCAATTCTGGTTTTAAACCACAATGCCTGCACCCAGCAGTGTCGCTTGACAAAAGTGAGAAATACCCAAGGTTTCCAAATTGGTCTCTTTAATTCCCTTTCAAGGCTGTCTCTCTCAACTTCTTTTCTTGATACTCTGTCACCCTATTTATTATTCTCTTCTTCTCTATTGCTGCCCTAGGTGTTTTAAATAATATTTTGATTCCTAGGAAACAGGTGTGTGTGTGTGTGTGTATTGGGAGGAAACTTATTCATGCTCCTTAGAATCATACTACATGTGAAAGTAGCATCTACTTAATTTTTTGTAACAACCTATGAGGGAAAAGAGTTTGGAGCTTCCCAGGTGGTGGTAGTGGTAAAGAATCTGCCTGCCAATGAAAGAGACGTAAGAGAAATGGGTTCTGTCCCTGGGTTGGGAAGATCCCCTGGAGGAGGACATGGCAATGCATTCCAGTATTCTTGCCTGGAAAATCCCACTGACAGAGGAGTCTGGTGGGCTACAGTTTATAGTGTCAAAAAGAGTCAGAAACCACTGAAGTGACTTAGCACACGCGCACACACGTATGTATATAAAACTGAACCACTTTGCTGTACATCTGAAACTAACACAACATTGGAAATCAACTCTCCTCCAAAATAAATTTTTAAAAAATTTAAATGGTGGGCACCACAGTCAACTGGAAAGTACAATATTTATCTAAAACATTAAATCTCCAAAGAAGTATACTTTTTTGCTGCCAAAAATTAGACTTCAGTTTAAAAATAAAAGGTAGTATCTATCACCACTTGCTAGTTATATTATTGAAACATCCACAGCCAATCTGATCTCTTTTCCTGAGAGCAAAAGCACTGTGAATAGTGAGAAACCACTTACAAGCATGTTAACAGCAAGTGGACTCTTTGGCTGCACCCATCATGCAGAAATGCTGCTCCCCAGGAGCTGAGACAAACAGAAGCAGAGTGAGAACTCTGGCTCAGTGATGCTCTTAGGAGCCAGAGGGTCTCCCTGACTCCATGCAACAAAAATGGCATCACCCCTTCCCAAAGGCAAGAGAAGCAACCCATCTGCCAATCTAGGGAATAAAAATGGGGAGTAAGGCTGAGGGAGCTATAGGAAGTTGGCTGACTTGTGGGCAAGACTTTGCTGTGGCCCACTGGTTAAGAATCTGCCTTCCAGTGCAGGGACATGGGTTCAATCCCTGGTCCAGAAACTAAGATCCCACATGTGGCAGGGCAAGTAAGCCCGCTAGCCGCAACTACTGAGCGTGAACACCACAGCTATAGAAAACCACATACTGCAATGTAGATCCCACGGGCCTCAGACGAGACCCCACTAAGCCAAAGAAATAAAAAAAGAGAGAACCTGGTGGGCACAGGGAAGACATGGGAGGGCCGGAGCAGGGGAAAGTAGCATGGTTGGATTTGTGCTCTTGAAGGGTCTGTGGCTACAGTGAGAAGTTAGTGTGCAGAAGATTGAGGGAGAATGGAAGAGCTGTTAGGAGACAATTGCAGCAGCAGCTCAGATGAAAGATCATGGGAACGAGAACCAAGCCAGCAGAAAGAGAGAGAGAATTGGAGCCTCAGAGATGGTAGAGTGAGGGTCTTCAGCTTGGATACAGTCTTAGGGGCAAGACTGAACGAGGGCGCTCAGCCCCAGAGAATGAACGTGGAAACCACCTCCAGTTGTGGGGACAGGCCCCATGACACACAGGACTGGACTTCCCCCAGCTGCCCAGTGTTTGCAAGCGGGTCTGCGAACCACACAGTGAAGCAGGAGGGAAGTCTCTGGCATTCAAACCGGTTTTCTTTGCTCTCCCGTCCTGACAATGTTAACACCTCTGCTCTGATAGGATGACTGAGGGCATTTTCATTGCTGTGTCTGGTTGGCGCTTCTGATTTATGTTCTGTCAAGAAGATCGATTTCCCCAGTAATAGTCATGTTTCCACTGGTGATTTCTGTCCCCTTGGGACCTGAGATTGCAGGCTCCTGAGGCTGATCACCTAAGTGTTCCCCTGGAAATTGCTCCCGCAAATATTCTCAATCAAAACCCAATAAAGTGTCTGAGAGCTTGTTCTACCCTGAAGCCTGGGAATTGTACACAAAAATCGTATTCCAGAATATGAAACAAAAGGCCAGCTCCAGGCCCATTCTAACAATCTTTTGGAATTACGACTGGGCCTTCATTAGCCAAAGACAGATTTGGTTTTGAAAATGAAGAGTATTTATTTACAATCTTGAGAGATTTAGAAACACTGGACTAAGTTAAAGACACTAAAATTTTTGTGAACAACTATGATTCAGGAAATTTCTTCCTTTACTAGGCTTTTGTAAAGAACCTGTGATACACATTCTACAACAGAACTTCATAAAAGTAGATGTTTAGAAAGGATACCCCTCTGAAAGCAGTGATTTGTCTCCTCACCAGAAAGTAACTTTCTGATGGGATATACATCAGAGAAGAGTGGGGATTCTTTGGTGGCTCAGAGAGTAAAGAATTCTTCTGCAATGCAAGAGACCCAGGTTTGATCCCTAGGTCAGGAAGATCCCTTGGAGAAAGGCATGCAACCCACTCCAGTATTCTTGCCTGGAAAATTCCTCAGACAGAGGAGCCTGGCAGGCTATAATACATGGGGTCGCAAAGAGTTGGATATGACTGAACAACTAACACACACACACACACACACTGTTAAAACAAAGAATATCAAACAGTCTGTCAAGCAAAATAAAAGCTTTGTTTCTCACTTGGGGTATAAGTCCAAGCTAGTGAATGATCTGAGTATCATTTAGAGAATGTTCTCTCTCATTCTATGCTGTTGACCAGCATGGTTGGAGCCCTATTTTTGTGTTTCAGCTCATGCACAGAGAGAAAGAGGACGTGGTGGTAAGCAGATATTTTTTTCCTGAGGATGAGACCTAGAAGTTATTCACATTATTCCTTTTCACATTCCTGTTGGCCAGCTCTTAGTTCTGTGGCCATACCTAGTTTCCAGAGAGCTGGGGGAATGTGGTGTTTACTGGGTAACTATGGGCCCCATAAAATGAAGGGTTATCAGGGAATAACCAGCAGTTTCTACCAAAGTGCTTTATTCCTAAGCCTCATCTGGGCAGCCTTGCCCCCTTGGCTCTGGCCAGGCATCTCTGGGCCAGTGGATGTCTTTGCAGCTCTCTCTTCTGGGAGCACATTTGTTTTTCCTTGGTTGGGAGGAGAAATTCCCCCCAACTTGAATTCATGTGACCAGACTAATACACAAGACAAATTAGCAGAAGGAAAAGAAATATGTTTTAATTCTTGTGCTCAGAGGTCTCATAGAAATAAGACAGAAGAAGTGGTCAAAGCAGGTAGCTTTTATATTTTTAGACAAAAGAACAATACATTTGTGAGGAATTGACAGGACAAAGAAACTTAGGTTTCAGGTGGTCAATTAGAAAGAATTTGTTTGTCACACTGAATGAAATAAGTCCAACAGAGAAGGGGAAATATCCTAGGACATCCCTTATTTGTGGAATCAAAGAAGAAATGATACAGATGAACTTACAAAACAGAAAGAGACTCACAGACTTAGAGAATGAACTTATGGTTGCTGGAGAGGTGGAAGGGGAAAGAAGAGGAGGAAGGGACAGTTAGGGAGTTTGGGATCGACGTGAACACACTGCCCTATTTAAAATGGATAACCAACAAGGACCTACTGTATAGCACATGGAACTCGCCTCAATATTACATGGCAGCCTGGATGGAAGGGGAGTTTGGGGGAGGAGGGATACATGTACACGTATGGTTGAGACCCTTCCTGTTCACCTGAAACTGTCACAACATTGTTAATCAGTTATACACCAGTATAAAATAAAAAAGTTTTAAAAAAGCAAGAATTTGTCGAGTCAGGGGTTAGGATAGTACATTAAAGAAGTGACAGGTTGTTTATACAGGCTTCTCACTCTGCGTATCCTGTCTCTGCCAATAACGGTGTCCTTCTACCTCCAGAGGCTGGGAGTGCACCTTCCACATGAAAGATTCATTTCCTGCTTTCTGAGAGACAGAGAAGGGTCAGAAAGGTCCTCTTCCATTGGCCATGTTGTAAGTAACTTCAATTCAAAATAATCCATATGTTATTGTGGTATTAATATATTTGGGGGCCACTCACCTGAATCCCAACACCTCTCAACCAGCTTCATTTTTGTTCATCTTCTAAAATTGACCTCAGACATTAATTCCTACAGGAGAACTTCCTCTGCACCCTGTTAGCTGTCTCAGTGAATAGAAAGTGTGTCTTTCAGAGACACACACTACATACTACAGTATGTGCATTTGTGTATGCTAAATTACTTCAGTTGTGTCCGACTCTGTGCAACCCTATGGACGGTAAGCTGGCCAGGCTCCCCTGATCATGGGATTCTCCAGGTAAGAGTATTAGACTAGGTTGCCATGCCCTCCTCCAGGGGATCTTCCTGACCCAGAGATGGAACCCAGGTCTCTTAGGTCTCCTGAATTGGCAGTTAGGTTTTTTAACACTAGCACCATCACCTGGGAAGCCCAACACTACAGTATAATATATTGCAATTTCTGCATCTTCTTTTAGAATTTCTCAAGCCAGATTATGTTTTAGAAAGGCGCCCTATTGCAAGTCAATTTATTAAAATCTCTGGGCCTAGGGCTCAGGCATCAGGGTTTTAAAGTACCTCCCCAGTTGGTCCAATGTTCAGTTAGGACTGGAAACCTCAGAACTAGCTTAGGGGCAGACATTTCATCTCTGGACCATTCACACATGAAGCAGCAGCTGGCACTCTATATCTAATAAATGTTTAGTGAACGAATGAATGAAGAATGGCTTCTTGCGTATCAGTTAAACTAGACCCCAAATGAGAATTAACCATTCATACCATTTTCTTGAACACAGAGTATTAGTACCAGAAGGGACCTTCGAGAAGATACAGATCCATCAAGTCTGACAGATAAGGAAATTATAATCCAGAAAAAGTCTCCTGGTGAGTTTCCAGCAGAGAGAGGCCTCTGGACGCCAATATGGTTGGATGTTAGGTTAAAAGACACCTTGATTTCATTTATCTACCCACAGTTTTAAATACAAAAGCATTCCTTCCTCTCTCAAAGCAGGGCTGAGCTCTAGCTACCAGAACCCATGGAATCAAAATAGAAACATTTACCATTCCCCACATTTGTGAGCATTTCAGGGTAGTTATTGGTTGTTTGGAACCTGCTCATTATACCGTTTTATTACATAATGAAGACAAATGCCCACAGTTTAGATACAGATTTGGTTAATGACAAGATGTATAATAATACAAGATAATAGGGCCAAGCCATTGCATTCTAATTAAATATTTTTGTCAGATTCTTTCCCTCATTAATCTTCTTTTATTCACCATGCTTTATGGCTGTTTTGCCTTCTACCTTGCGACTGTGTACATACACATGTGATGTTCAGAACAGAAAGAGTCCTTAGATTTTTCTGGCAATTGGGCTTCCTCCTCTCTGAATCTATTTATGTGCAGACATGCTATTGAGTTTAAGAGGGAAGACATCACACGTAACCCAGACAAGGCCTCTAATTGGTATGCCAGCCCACGCAAAGCTATCTGATTGCATTCAGTAACTGGCGGAGACACAAAGCATTTTCAAGGGAAATAATATCCCACTGTGAATCTGGGAATATCTGTATAAGAAGTGAACAGTAAACATCACCTTTAATTTTAATGTCTCACATTATGCAACATTTTCAAAAGGCAAAATCTCTGACATTCCAGCCCACTCCTAGCTGCAGGGATGGGAGCCTGACTGTGATGGGTGTTGATTTCCAACTGCTTGTGGACGCCGTCTGTGTTTTAGAGCATCACCCTTTCCAGATCATCATTCTGTCTCATAAGCAAAGGTATTTACCTATTAAGAACTGTCGAAGGCTGATATTCCACGGGCTATCTGGCTGCCAGCAACAACTCCTTTCAGATAGAGCTTTGATGGGGCAGTATTTAGCTTCTAATGGCCCTTAAAAGCTGCAAGGTGCGAATGTGAAGCGATGAAATCCAGGCCGCGATGGCCATTTGCAGAATGATCCTGGCCGAACTGCCGAGAGATTTGGCAGCTGATGAGGCATCTCCATCAAAAATGTGCTCCCAGAAATGCGTCCTCCGTGATACCTGTTTCATTTAATGGTGATCATTCTCACCCTCCACCCCCGCCTTCCCACAACTGAAGATGATTACTCTGACAGCAAGCTGTGTCTCACCCATCATTTTCTGTCAATTTTCTTGCCTCTGGAAAGGATTCTGTTTGGGTTCTTAGATTAATTCTCTAGGCAAAACACTTGCCTCCTATTCTTGCTATTCTGTTTAAAATAGATATCCTGGGAGAGTTAACAGCAAACACAACTTAGACTATGATTTAAACACAACACACCAATTACTAGTTTCAGGGTGGGAGTAGGAAAAGATTCAAGGGTAACTTTCCTGTGGAAACAATGTATACTAGACACGGAGCATTACCTGGATTCTGCAATACTCATCGGGGGCTAAGAGGCAGGACCTCCCATCCAATAATCTGGATGGATCTGCTGCCAGCATCCACAGCATTGGCTGTGCATCCCTGATGGACATTTACACTCAGGAATGAAAAGATAATAATAACCACACAGAAGCCACATAACCATTAGCCAGTGGTTTTTACCAACCCATTAGGATTTGCTCTTCTCTTATGCCACTCAAGAAGCCCAAGAAAGACATTTGAAATAATTCCTTGGACTAAATTCATGATTTTCAGGGATTTCACAGATCCTGCTCTAAAGAACTTGCTCTGTGACTTTTCTTTCTAACACTGAGCAGATTCAACATCTATAAAGATGATGAATCCTCGGTGCCCAAGACGTCATCTTGGCTGAGATAGGGAAGCATCCTGACCTATGCAAAACATAGTGAGTGATGCAGGCAGATGTGACATTTAAAGGGACGATGAAGAGGGCCAAAGGCAACAGAGATGGAATTCAGCTTCATTTCGAAAAGGAAATCGGTTTCAACTGCAGAGCCCTCATCTCTTCATCAGAGGAGCTTCTAGGAGGGCACCCACATCTCATTCCTCTTCTTCTCAAGGCAATCAATTTGGGGGAGAAGAGGGAGCTCTGAGAAACTAGAAGAAGGGCTTTTGTCAGTGATGCTGTTCAAGGATGAGGTCTGAATTTAGACCCATTAGTTAAAGTTTATTAATACGTTTAAGTTCTTCCTAGGGTAAATAAGTGCCGACTGCAGAGAGGAGTGTACAGAAATAGAAATGTATTGACAAGGAAAGAGCTCAGTATGGATGGTGTATAGAAATGTGTCTCGGAACCAACCCCAAGTGGGCACTATCCTGTTCTAACAAGATATTGAGTTGGTTTTCAGAGACAACAGAATAAAATTGCAAGTCATGCAGCCAAAGTGCATGCAGAGGAGAAAATTTTGTTCTCAAATAATAGCTGAAACCAAAATTCCACTCCCCCCATGAAACCAAGGGACAGGGACAAGAACCTGAAGGCCAGGATCCTTTCAGAAGCGGAGGACTCAAGTCCAGGAAGACTTGGTGACATCCCTTTTCCAGATCTTACTAAAGAACAGACAAGTTCCTTTTTTAACTGAAATATAGATTATTTAAAATATTGTGTTCGTTTCAAGTGTAAAGCAAAATGATTCAGTTATAAATATGTATATATATATATATATATGGCATAAATTTAGACCCATTAGTTAAAATTTATTAATACATTTAAGTGCTTCCTAGGGTAAATAAATGCTGGGCTGAAATATGTATATATTCTTTTTCAGATTCTTTTCCCTTATAGATTATTACAAAGTATTGAGTAGAGTTTCCCATGCTATATAGCAGGTCCTTGTTGGTTATCTATTATATATATGTGTGTGTATTATATAAAGTAGTATATATATGTTATATATAGCATATATATGTTTTTGCATATGAAAGTGTTAGTCACTCAGTCATGTCCAACTCTTTGCAACTCAGTGGACTATAGCCTGCCAGGCTCCTCTGTCCATGGAATTCTCCAGGTGAGACTACTGGAGTGGGTACCATTCCCTTCTCCAGAGAATCTTCCTGGTCCAGGGATCTAACTTGGGTCTCCTGTATTGTGGGCAAATTGTTTACTGTCTGAGTTATATATATATATAAAATATATATATAGTTATACATATATATATAATATAGATATGTTAAGGCTAAACTCCTAATTTATCCCTCCTCCCTTTTCCTCTTTGGGTACCATAAATTTGTTGTCTGTTTGTGGGTCTATTTCTGTGTTGTAAATAAGTTCTTTTAATCAAAACTTACCCCACCAGTGCATCTGAACACTAATCCTCCTCCCCTACCTCATAAAACTGAACACCGAATCAAGCAAACAGATTTGAGCCAAGCCTCCCACCTCCTTGCTAGGATTTGTGGGACCTCAAAATAGCACTCTTTCTTTACTCAATAGCTGGTACCATAGGACTAGTTTATACTTTTCTGGCACTGAGTCCTTTGCTCAGTAACATGGAGGCCAAGGGTATGTCGCCTCAAAATATGCCTCAATGGTGCATGTATGGTTAAGTCCCTTTTTTTCAGTCACCTGAAACAATCACAACATTTTTTAATCAGCTATACTTTGATTAAAAAAAAAAGTGTATGTGTGTTTGTGGTCAGTCACTCAGTTGTGTCCGACTCTTTGCAACCCCATGACTGTAGCCTATCAGGCTTCTCTATTTTACAGGCAAGAATACTGGAGTGGATTGCCATTTCCTACTCCAAGGGATCTTCCAGATGCAGGGATTGAACCCGAGTCTCCTGCATTGGCAAATGTATTCTTTAGCACTGAGCCACCTGGGAAGGCAAAAAATATGCCCCAGTGGCACATTGATCAGTTTGAATTAAAAGTTACATAAGAAACAGCAACTGCAAGAGGGAAGTTCCAACCCTCCTCTGTCTCCCTGAAAGCAGGAAACAAATCTCCCCTGTGAAATTGTCTTCCTTGTACTGGGAGGTAGAAAGACATCCTTGGCACCAGAGACAGGGGATTCAAGACTGAGAAGACAGACAGTATAAAAGAAACCTTGCTATTCTCTATTAATTTACTACTCAAGCCCAAACTTTCCTTAAATTCCTTACTAATTAAGCAGCCAAGCTAAAGTTTCTTTGTCCTGTCAATTCCTCTCAAATCCTTTGTTTCTTTGTCTAAAATGTATAAAAGCTGCCTGCTTTGGCCACTTCTTTAGATCCCGTTTCTACAAGACCTTCTTGCACATGAATTAAATGTGTTTCTTTTTCTTCTGTTAATCTGTCTTGTGTCAATTTTATTATTAGTCCAGCCGCAAGAACTCCAGGGGGGTAGAGGCGAAAATTTTCCCCTCCTGGACATCACATTTTACTGCCTCTGCCAACTACACATTATTCTTTTTTCAAGGACCGTCACATCTTTAGAAATATTGCTTTCTCAATGTATCATTATGTTTTCCTTAGTATTTCTTTTCTGCTGCAATAATTTTGCTTTTTAAAACATCGAGTGCCATATTTTATCTTTACTTTTTTACATTCAGAAAAATTGCACAGAGACTATTTTTGTCTCCTTCTCTATTATATGCCTGCCTTTTAAAAATTTCATAGTATAATATGGCATATGTATAAATAAATTATTGTAATAAACCCCTCCACATATTTGTTTACTTGTGATATTTGATTTAGCTGGTTTCATATCAAAAAGTCCTACCCATATTTCTCTAATCCTTTTTAATGAAATTGAAAATTATTTTCCATATTTTTTGTGTTCATGTAAATTATTTGTTACCTTATAAAATGGAATATCTTTATTTTCTGCCCAAGATCTCTCAATTAAAAAAATAAAAAGCCCTTTGTTTTCCTTCCAAAGAGAAAGGAAAAACCACAGGACACAACTACTTATGTCTGACCACCTCCAGTTTTGGAAGATTTTAGAATGACACAATCTGTTGTCATTCTTTTTTTTTTTTAAAGCCTTTTCTGAAATCTTTTAACTTTGCTTTTGGTTGTGCTGGGCCTTCATTGCTGCATGTGGGCTTTCTCTAGTTGTGGCAAGTAGGGGCATGGGCATCTCACTGCAGTGTCTTCTCTTGCTGCTGAGCACAGGCTCTAGGTCACTCGGGCTTCAGTAGTTGCAGCACACGAAGTCAGTAGTTGGCACAGGGCTCGGTAGTTGTAGAGCATGGCTTTAGTTACCCGTGGCACGAGGGATCCCTCCTGGACCAGGGATGGAACCCCTGCCTCCTGCCTTAGCAGGCAGACTCCAATCCACTGTATCACCAGGGAAGTCCTGTAAGGATCATTCTTTAAGATAGCTTTTTTCTTTCCAAGGTTTTTCCTGCAGTTACAGCTTTAAGTCAGTATAGAGCTTTAAGGGTGCCAAAGATAATTTTTTTTGGTAGATTACCTTTAAGGCTTATTAAAAAATAATGTGATAGATACCATTTAAAGATCATTTACTATGTATGGCCAAGTTTTAGACACTTTACATAACTTCTCTAATTCCTCGCAGTCAGGATACTTTTATCCCCATTTTACGGTCAAAAAAGCTTACTTTCATGGAGGTAAAGCAATTTTCTAAGGTTACATTGCTTCTGAACAAAGTGGAATTCGAACTCTGTTTACCTGAGACTGAAGGCCCCTACCTATTAAGCCATGCTACTGTATCTTTAACTGAAAACCACCAGAGTTCCCCATGAACATGTGTCATAACAGCAGCTGCAGGCCTCTGTCAGTGACAGAACAGTTCCCACTTACAGAACTTAGAGACTACATACAACCACCAGCCTGCAGCAGACAGACACTGGTCAGAAAAATGTTAGTTGCTTGGTCACGTCCAACTCTTTGCGACCCACCAGGCTCCTCTGTCCATGGGGATTCTTCAGGCAAGAATACTAGAGTGGGTAGCCATTCCCTTCTCCAGGAGATCTTCCCAGCTCAGGGATTAAACGCAGGTCTCCTGCTCTGCAGGCAGATTCTTTACCATCTGAGCCACCCAGGAAGGATATTCTGTAGTGGGAACAAATTAGGTTAGGTCCTTAAAGTATAGTACTCAACAATGATGGTATATGGCAGTCCAAGCTTGTGTTTACACACACACACACAGCGGGGCTGGGTTTATTGGATTACATAATTGAAAGTCTACCAGTGTAACTAAGCAGGCCTAAATGGGGCCTTTCCAGGACAGGCCTTCTCCCATATCCTCTGCTTTATTATGTCTCTGAAGTACTTAGATGACAATATTTGATGCAAATTTCCCAAGTTGTTTTGCAGTGTAAAATCTCTGCACCAAAAGGAAGAAGTTAACTACTTGATGACCTTGAGGACATAGCCCCAGGGACTGATAAAGTTAACCCCTATGACACTGCCCTGTTCCCTCACTATCAGTCAATCAGAGAATTGTGCTTAATCTGATCACATACCCTGTGACCCAACTCTTGTCTGCCTCACCTGACCTTTAAAAATGCTTTGCTGTAACTCTTCTGGGAGCTTGAGGTTTTTTAAGCCATGAGCCACTTCATCTCCTTGCCTGGCCCTGTAGTAAACCTTCCTCTGCTCCAGACTTTGATGTTTCAGGTTGTTTGGACTCACTTACTAGCAGAATTGATTCCAAGCATGGATAAATTCTTAAATAGTGCATACATTGTATCATCAAGAATACCTCTTTATTCATCTCTTAACACAAGTCTTCCTAACTTGGCTTCATTCTCACACAGGCTATTCTCTTGCTAGCAGCAAGATGGCCACCAGCAGCTACAGGCTTGGGTGAACAAGCCTAGTGTCCCCAGTGGAAAGAGGTGCTTTTCCCTTATTGGCTCAACAGAAGTCCTGTGATTCACTGGAGAAGCACGAGTGATGTGCTGTCTTATGAGCCAAGCAATTACTCTGGCCTGAAGATGTGTACTGTGTGCTAAACTGCTTCAAGTCATGTCTGACTCTTTGCGACCCCATGGACTCCTCTGTCCATGGGATTCTCTAGGCAAGAATACTGGACTGGGTTGCCATGCCCTCCTCCAGGGTAGCTTCCTGACCCAGGGTTTGGAGCCTCATCTTCTGCAGCTCCTACATTGAAGGCAGATTCTTTACTACTGAGCCACCAGGGGACTCAGTTGTTCATACCTGGGCCCTGGGCTCACTAAGGAAGGAGTGGGGGGAAGGAAGCAATGTCAGCCCAGTCAGTCGTATAAAACAAGAGGGGGAGTAGGTGTTGCTGAAAGAAGATAAAATGGGTTCTAGGCACTCACGAATGACAAATGTACACTATGTTTTTATCAGTCAGACAGAGACTTACAACAGCAGAGAAACAGGAGGGCCAAGGTTGACCCAATACCTGAGCTTCTGAACTAGGTTTCTTAGACATCAAGTGACAAAGGACAAGAATAGTCATTTTGCTGTAGTAAGAAGTCAGTTCGGTTTTCTAGAAAAGAACAAAGAACTACAAGAGCAAGGAGTTAGTCATTCATTCATTTATACTTTTGCTGGTACTCAGATGGTAAAGAATTTGTCTGCAACACAGGACACCCGGGTTTGATCTCTGGGTCGGCAAGATCCCCTGGAAAAGGGAATGGTGACCCAATTCAGTATTCTTGCCTGGAGAATTCCATGGACAGAGAAGTCTGGAAGGCTACAGTCCATGGGGTTGCAAAGAGTCAGACATGTCTGGGTGACTAACACTTCCACTTCCATCCTGTAAGCATGTCTATTCATCCTGCCATTGAACATTCATCTACCATGTGACAAGCACTGAGGTAGGTGTTGGGGATGTAGACAAGTTCTAGCACCTTTCATAAAAAAAAAAAAATTCACAGCTCAGAAGCAGCAAGACAGAAGCCTCAATCGATAGTTGCGACATGAGGAGTTAAGTACAATATTCCATTTTCTTGCAAGGTAGCCTCCTGTGGGAGCAATGCCCTCAGTCTGAAAGGCATTTTCCAAAGAGAGAGCAGGCATAGCTCACGTATTAGGAAAATGTCATAATCAATCACTTGCCTGTTTCATTTATTAGGAGTCTATATATTCCCTCTGGAATTCTAACAAATTCTAAATCTAACCATAGCTAATTTTCCTATTAGTGAAATAGAAACAGAGCATAAATAACCTCCCAATCACTTGATTTTGCAATGAATAGCAAAATGGAATTTGGCTTAGCTCCAGATACGCTTCCGTACTTGATATGAAGCCAGTTTAAGTCATTTAACATCTCTGAGCATCTGTTTATGCATCTGTAAAATGGGATGTTAACAGTACAGCAGACTGTCATGAGACCTGAACAAACTGTTGTAGGCAAAGCTCTAGACAAGTACAGGACTTGAAATGATAATAGTTGCAAGGCTGTTTTATGAATGTTATTATTATTGCTATTGAATTATTACTGAATTGAAGATCAGAGAAGGCCAATGACTGGTCAAAGTTTCCCCAGCTTGTTAATGGAAGGGTCAGAGTTCAAGTCCAGGTTTCCTGACTATTATATGAGGGCTCTTACCCTGACATCACTGGGCACTTCTGTCACACTCTCTACATTCTCAATATGCTTGGCTCCAGCAAGTATATTCCACCAGCACATACCTGCTAGGAGGGTGAGTGTGACATTGGCAAGAATAATCATACTTGGCGTTTGCAGAATATTTTACACCTTTCAAAGCCCTTTCGCATATGTAACCTCATGGGATTAAACATTTGTAATGAATACTACACTCATGGATAATCAAAGTTGCAATTGTATGCTAGTTATTAGACTTGACTTCAGCTTGCTTTCTGGGAGACCCACAAATCACTTTATTTCATGTATGATGCATTCACTACCACTGATTATCAGGGAACATAGATAAGCCAAAATTGGGAATCTGGTTTGCATGTCTTAGAGATTTGCTTTGTAGAGGTGGGAGCAAGAGGGGGTGGTGGAGAGGATAGAGATGTGATGAATTTCAGCTGTGGCCAGTGTCCCAGGTGGTGCAGTGGTAAAGAGTTTGCCTGCAATGCAGGAGATGCAGGAGACTCGGGTTTGATCGCTGGGTTGGGAAGATCCTCTGAAGGAGCAAATGGCAACCTACTCCAGTATTCTTACCTGAAAAGTCCCATGGGCAGAGGAGTCCACTGGGTTGCAAAGAGTTGGACACAACTGAGCTCACATGCAAAACATTACAGTTATAGTTGGACCAACCTATGTATTCCTCCCTAATCCCATTTACCTCTCTCCGATCCAGAAATAATTTTTGCTTGGAAGTTACTATCTTTCCCGTCCACACTTTAGAGCATAGAATGTATATATGCAAACAATATATTGCTTACAAATTTCACAACGTATACAAAGAGTATCATACTGTTTTTGTCTTCTGCAACTTGTTTCTTTCAGTGTTCTTTGTTTTGATGTTTAATCTTGTAGCTATGAGTCATTAATTTTAACTGCTGTGCAATACTGTACTGTATAAATATACTTTAGTCTACTCCTAGGTGGCACTAATGGTAAAGAATCCACCTGCAAATGCAGGAGATGCAAGAGATGTGGGTTCCATCCCTGGGCCGGGAAGATCTCCTGGAGTAGAAAATGGCAACCCAGTCCAGTATTCTTGCCTGGAAAATTCCATGGAGAGAGGAGCCTGGCAAGATACAATCCATGGGGTTGCAAAGAGTCGGACACAATTGAGTGAGCAGTGTCCTGATATGACTCTGCTTCCAGGGGGCAGGGATGCCTCCCCGGAATCCTGAGGGCCTCACCTGAGCTTGATGGATCCCTGGGCCATCTCAGAAGGATGGGTGGTTGGTGCAGCATCCACTGTCTGCACATTGTTTCTTTTTAAAAATTTATTTGATAGGGTCCATTTTTAAAGTCTTTATTAAATTTGTTACTATATGGTTTCTACTTCATGCTTTGGTCTTTTTGGCCATGACGTATCAGGGAGGGAACCTGCACCTCCTGTATTGGAAGGCAGAGTATTGACCACTGGACCACCAGGGAAGTTCCCACACGTTCATGTGAGGCAACATTGTACAAAGCTCTCACAATGGTACCTGTAACTTGACAAATGGAATTTTGAGGCCAAAAGTAAAAGCTGTTATGTCAGACAAATCTGAGTTCAAATGCTGACTCTGACATCTACCAGCTAGTAACCTTGAGTAAGTCCTTTACCTTCTCTGGTCCTCAATTTCCTCATGTCTTAAGTGAGTTTTGGGGTATTTACCTCAAAAAGTTGTGATGAAGATAAAATATATTAATACAGTGCCTGCATGCAGGAAGTGTGTAACAATGGTATTACTTCTAAGTTGCTAAGTCACTTCAGTCGTGTCCAACCCTGTGCGACCCCATAGATGGCAGCCCACCAGGCTCCTCGTCCCTGGGATTCTCCAGGCAAGAACACTGGAGTGGGTTGCCATTTCCAACTAGCTGTTGCTAATATAAATTTATTGTCACTAGTAGTAGCAACAGCAGCAGTAGTAGCAATGGTTACCACTTGAGCAGTTCTGAAGGCTGAGTTGGTTTTTCGAGAGTTTGTCTCTCACTGCTGCCAGTAGAGGGCTCTGCAGAGGCCCAGCTGGAGGCAGCCTTCTGGGATAATGCTCAGGGTGGGCTCTCAGACCCCAGAGAAACTGAGGGGTTTGGAGGTTAGTGCAGTTGCCAGGAGAATGGTCCCTGGCCATGAATACAGGAAACCAACAGCTGCTATCACTGAGAGATGTGCTTCCAGGAGTCCCAGGCTACATGGGAGTTCCCAAGGGCAGGCATTGTATCACCCACAGAAGGTCCATGAACAAGTAGTTCTTGGAAGATCTTGCTGTTGGGAGCTGCCATCAATCTGCTTTATAGGAAAAGAAGCAATTGCAGAGAAGTCCAAGGTCATACTGACCAGGAGGGACTAAATTCCAAATTTGAATGCTGAAGAGATATTATTGTGCAGAAACTCAAGCTCCATCCACCTTGCTAAAGACCCTGTTGGTCCTTAGAGTCACAGTGATCTGTCTGGGATGTTCATCGGTAGTTTTCTTTCCTGAAGACCCAAATTTGGATGGGACCTGAAACTGTCGAAGAGATCCTAAATGATAACCTGGCTGCACATTCTTGGTATAAAAAGTGGCCTGAAAAAAGGAAAGTTTCCACTAATAAAGGAAATGAGAGCCCAGGTGTTCTATTTGATGGGAAATAATGGCAGCATTCTGCCAAAAGATTTCAGAGAAAACTAAGCTCTGAACTGAATTATCTTGCTTCAAGGGCAGCCAGACTTACTAATCAACAGAGCTGTGTAGAATAACCTTCATCAGTTCTAGAATAATAAGCCCCCCACAAACTTTACATTGTGTTAAAATTTTTTTTTAAGTTCATAAAGAATCTTTCTTTTCTCACACCTTTGCCTTCTGCGGATTGAGAAAATAGATCTCTGGCTCTGGATAAGTTTATTATCTCTCTGAGTCTTGATTTTCCATTGGGATATATATATATATACATATATATATATGTATATACACACTGTTTCAAAGTGTACATTATGAACATCTAGTGAAAAAATGCCGAATGCTTTTAGCACTTTGCAGAATGCTTAGCAGAGAAAGAAATCATCATCATCGAAATAATACCAATAATAATAATATTTATTAAGTGCTTCAACCCTATAACAACCCTCAGATTAGGTATGGCTATTATTATCCCAATTTGATAGACAAAGACACTAAGAGACTCAGAGAGGCGAAGACATTTGCCCATAGTGTCACCGCAGGTTGTGGCAGGGCCACACTTCCAACTCAGGCATACTGATATTAAAGAACAGACATTCCAACCACTTGACTATCTTTCCTAGATTGCTGAGCAATGCTTCCACTCAGTAAGCACATTCTTCACACTGATTATGTGCCAGAGTCCGATCGTGAACCTACAACAATGGCTTTTTGAAAATGGCAGGTTGTTCAGAGTGAAGCACAGAAATTGGCAAGAAGGCGCTAAGGAAACATGGCTCAGCTACTGTCGCTGCTGTTTGGAGAATATGAGAAAGTGACTTCATGAATGAGGAGGCAAATGAGACCCAATGGATTAAGAGCATGGGAAACACAACAAGAAGCGGTTTGTACTACAAGCTCTGTCTGTATTTTCTCCCCAAGCCATGTATTTATATCATAGCCTGGAAGAGATTTTGGAGACTAGACACCAAGTCAGTTCCCCCACAGGGCCGAGCATGCTGCCAGGCCTTCCTCGTGTCTATAGATATTTGCTGTATCAAATGGAGCTGAGATCAGTTCTGGCACCAGCCCGTTGCAGCTCCACTGTGGTCGAGACTTTTCAGGAGCCAAGGAGAGAACTTGGCACAGATCGCCATCTTGCAAATTAGGCACTGCTTGCACGATAACAAAATCCACACACAGCCAGAGCCTTCTGCAGAGGGCGGCTGTTTCCTCATGTGACGTGGAATCCAGCCTCAGTCCTCAAGGCTCTGTGTTCTGAAGCAGCCACACGCAAGGTCCTGGGATGGGGGAGGACCATTTCAGACTGAGACCCAGGAAACTACTTGATGGGAGCACAGGTTTAGTCAGGAAGCCTGCCTCAGGACAAATTTCTCCAAATGTAAGACCTCAGGTGTGGCTCCCCATATCAAGCACGAGCCACCTCCTGACCCAACCAAAGTTTCCCAAACTGGTCTTTGTGCCCAAGGCCATGGCTAGGCTGCAGGACATGAAGTCAGCCTCATCATTCCTGCCATTTCAAGTAAGGATCCAGATGCTTCTCTCGACAAGTACACCTTTCCATAACCAAAACAAGATGCTTTAAAAAAAAATGATTTATTTGTATATTCGGTTTTACCAGGTCACTTGGGATTTTCGATCTTCGTTGCAGCTTGTGAACTCGTAATTGTGGCATGTGGGACCTAGTTCCCTGACTGGGGATTGAACCCAGGCCCCCTGCATTGGGAATGTGGAGTTTAGCCACTGGACCATCAAGGAAGTCCCAAACATGATGCCTTTTGAGTTTCTTTATTTTTTTTTAACTGATTTAAGAAGAAATTACTCACAAGTATAGGGAAATTGTCCCACTTTTCTGATGCATGTGAGAGAGTAATCTGTGCCTATCCAAACAAACTAACAAACTAAGCCCCAGTAAAATCCTCATAAAAGGAAAGAGGCTTGCCTGTACCTCCACAGTGGCAAAGCCAAACTTTCCACCTCTTATCTTGCATCTCAGCTGTTGACATGCTTCCAGTACTTGGACCAAAAGGCAGCTGCCATATTGAAACCTGATCCCCTGGGTTTCCCTGATAGCTCAGTTGGTAAAAAATCTGCCTGCCATGCAGGAGATCCTGGTTTGATTCCTGGGTTGGAAGGATCCCCTGGAGAAGGGATAGGCTACCCACTCCAATATTCTTGGGCTTCCTTCATGGCTCAGCTGGTAAACAATCCACCTGCAATGTGGGAGACATGGGTTCGATCCCTGGGTTGGGAAGATACCCTGGAGAAGGGAAAGGTTACCCACTCCAGTATTCTGGTCTGGAGAATTCCATGGACTGAATAGTCCATGGCATCACAAAGAGTTGGACACGACTGAGAGACTTTCACTTTCAGGGCCAACCTCATGGGTGTCACATAGCCACCTTACAGACAAGCTAGACTCCACAAACAGAAACTCATTATGACCAGAAGGGGTGGAGGTGGGGAAGTTATTAGTTCCCACCTAGCAGCAAACAACAGGAAACTTATTAACTGCCTCTAGAGGTGAGCTACGATTTGGCAATAATTAACATTCTAGATTAGCCAAAGGAAGTTGAAGAAATAAATTTTGATAGAGTCCAGTATTACTGACCAGCTACCTGCATTGACTCTTTTCAGCAATTTCTTCCCTTCATTTACTCTCAAACTCCATACAGAGGTTCATTTTGATCAATACGTGTGGTCAAAGCTATGGCTATACTCTCTCCAGTTGACTTAGCAACCGCTGTGTGTCCCTGCACAAAGGGCTGTGAGGGAGACCTAAGGGACAGAGTGAAAACTCGGGCTTTATACTCCACCTGCCACCCAAGAAGTTGCTGTACTTTTAATCAATTACTTGGGCATCCCTGATAGCTCAGCGGGTAAACAATCCAGCTGCAATGCAGGAGACACAGGAGACAGGGGTTCAATCTCTGGGTCAGGAAGATCCCCTGGAGGAGGAAATGGAAACCCGCTCCAGTATTCTTGCCTGGGAAATGCCATGGACAGAGGAGCCTGACAGACTATAGTCCAAAGGGTCACAAGGAATTGGACACGACTGGACGACTAAACATGCACACAAAAACATGCACCGATTGCTTAGGTTTTTGAGCCTCACTCTGATCACTTATGAACTGAAAGCAATAGAACTGACAAGACAGACTAATTAAGAGCACTAAGTGAGCTATTAATAATATGTGAGAGTCTGGCTTCAGATGATCATGCAGTAGTTTCGATGATGACAATGGTAGAGGTGATGTTCTGTACCGGGGCAACACAGGGGTTAAAGCAATAAGAAGCCCAAACTCTTTGGTGACTCCTAAGGGCTAGAAGCCAAGGCCTTTCAGTATTCCAAGGGAGGAATAAATGATCATTTCTGATCAGGATGTTTTGGAAAAGCACCACAGGAGAGGTAACATTTGAAAAGGACCTTGATGGTTATATAGAATTTTTCAGCACAGAGAGGAGGGGAAGGGCATTCCAGGTGGTGAAAATGGAACAAGGAAAAGGAAGGAGGTGAGGAAGCATAGAACTTTGGGGGATTTATTAGAGTTTTCTGAATAGTTCAGACCAAAAAAAAAAAAAAAGCACATGTTTTTGAACAGAGTTAGATACATGGCTGAAAGGGCAAGCTAAAACCAAATCGTGAAGGGCCTTAAATGTTGGGTTGATAGGTTTAAACATTATTCAAAAGGCAATAACCAACTGTTCATAGTCTTTTAGCAGAGGGCTGAGAGCATCATAGATATAAATGTTACCGTCATTGATCCTTATCATCATTATGCATACAGTGAGGATTTCTTAGTTTAGGACTGAAGCTAGAAGGTGGTATTTACAGGCTACGAATGGCAGGGACCACTAAATCCACTAAGATAAGGATTTTATCAATTTATTTTTATAGAATAATAAACTACAAGGTCAATGGATTAAAGCAATAACTATTAGTTTAGCTGGGTGGTCTGTCATTTGGGCCATGTCTGGAGTCACTTGAGGTCTGGTTTATTGCAGGTCGAGACTCCGTGGCTCTCCTCCCAGTGGCTTTGCATCTTCCAGCAAGCTCTTCTGGGCTTGCTCCCCTGAGGGAGGCGGGCTTCCAGGAGAGGACGCAGAAGCATGCACAGCCTCTTGAAGTACAGTCTGGAACAAACACATGACAACTCCTGCCACATGCTGTTGATCAAAGCAAGTCACAGGACCAGCTCCCATTTGTGACGTGGGGAAAGAGACACTGAGTGGCAAAAGGAGCTGCAAAGTCGCATTGCCACGTGGCCTCGGGAAAGTGAAGGGCTAATCTGTGGCCATTTTTGCAAACTGCAAGACTATCGGGATTTAGCCAATAACTACATCCGGCATACTCACACCCCTTCCTGATTACATATCCAAGCAAACAACACTGAATCTCAACAGCCCTTTCCATGATAGCAAGATATGGTGTTGAATATGTAAAGCCCCATAAATATAGGGCATTCAGAAATTCTAATGGGAGTCTATTACAGTGAGTTCTAAAGAGGAGTTAAGGGCTTATGGCCCACTGACCAAACGTAACCAAATGTGTTTGTGACTTCTTACTCAGGACAAGAAAGCAAAATTTAATGGGCTATGAGGGAAGAATTGATCCATGAAGCAATTTGATAGCAATTGCCAACAGCTTACTGAGAATTAAAGTAATAACAGAAAACTGTGAAACGGTTCAAGAGAATAACCTCCAACACTGAACGTGAGATCATTCTTAGCAAGGAATAAAGAGAAAAAGCCAGCACAGTAAGTGCTGAGACTGAAAATGTAAAAGGAAATTTCAGGGACTCTTGATTTCCGTGTTTTTCCTTTCTATTCCTTATTTTTGTTATGCATGAGGAAAATAAGACACAACATCACTGAACTCAGCATGCAATTAAAAAGGCAGTCAGGGCCAGTCATAATTTTGCTAAATCAATTTTTCTCAATGATGTGTGCAGCCCCTTGGAGGTTTGGAAGTGAAGGCCACTTTTAGCTTATCCATTTCCTTTTCCTCACGAGCATGAGCACATCGAGAATGGTGCTGTTAGACTGCTCATGAATGCTAAGTGCCAACCATTGATTTTCATTTGGGGAAGGGAGTAGGAGACAGCATTCAGTCAATGAGTTGGTAGCACCCATCCAGTTCCTAGTGCATTGGCACCATAGCCCCACTGTGACGTGACAATGAGACCTTTTGTTGTCAGTCTTGGCATAAGCGCTAAGGATTAACTGGGCACAGTGCCGCAACCACTCTCAGCTTGGGCCTCTGATCAGTTCAGGACTCAACTGAAGTACAAGGGACAGCCTGGGAAGGCTTCATTTGTCACTGCCCATGGCTCACTACTGCTGGGGACAATCTGTTGTTTGAAAGTTGTACACTGGGTTTTTTATTCCAGACATAAGCTACACATGGCTCTTCTCCCTCATGCTGCAGGAAGCTAGTTCCATTATTTTCTTGGCCAAGAGGTGTTGCCAGTCCAGAGCATATATGGGAACACATTTTATTGGGTGACCTACAGCCAAGAAGTTAGTTTTGTTCTGCCTTGGCTTTCACTGTAAAGTGTGCTGTACGGAAGTAAAACAAGTTTGTGGAGCGTGATGGCAAAAGCATAACTGATCACAGAGTATAATTTAGTAAGTCTAGGAATGCTTTTCTCTGGATTCATAATCTTAAGGCATGATGCTTGGTAAACATTGACTTTAAAGAGTATGGAAATGATAGTGAGGACATGTATATGTACATGTACGCGTGTGGGAGAGTTGTTTCATTTTGTTGCTATTTGCCTGCTTTTCCTGTCCAGCTCATTTTCCTTCTTCTCTGTTAAAACACTCCAATATAATTTTGGGAATCATCCACCACCAGGTCCTTATTGTACCCAGGCCCTTAAGTGAGGCTGGCCCAATTTCCCCTGGGAAATTTTGAGAAAGGTGCTTCTGGTGATTGGGACTCACGCAGTACAGGTAACTTCAAAGCATGGAGGTGGGGGGATAAAGCTTTTCCCCATTACATCATCAATGCCCAGCACAGAGCCTGGGATCGATAAAAGATACATAATAAATATTTATGAGCAAAACTAGATACTTTTTTTATAAAGATCTGACAAAGACTACTATAAGAAGTATTGATTCTGATTTCTTCTGCCTCATACTTACTTAACATGACCCAGAATAATGGAAGCTTTTCATAATAGCACAACATTGATGATTCACACCAATTTTGTGCCCAATTGGAATCTTTGCTAAACTTATAAGTAAACAAGCAGATCAAGTATTTTTCTTGAAATTTTCTTTTCAGGGCAAACAAGAAGATCTACATTTCAAAAATATTAGGATATAGTTGTTGTTGTTTTTTTCCTTTCATTTTCAACTACACGTGAAAAGAATATAGCTTTGCCTTGTTGCTCTGCTATATTCCAGTAACACTGTTGGGCAGATCTAGGTTCTTTTATGGTGATAATGTTTACCCAATGAGTCTAATATGAATCACATCATTTCTCAAGGCTTGAGTATGTCTTACAGATATTCCTTCCAGAAAAAATGTTTCAAGATGGTGGGCACATATTGCTTATGATCATCTTATTGTACTTCTCTCTTCAACTTCCTTAAAATCAAACAAGAAACAAGAACAGTGCAAAACAAGTGGAAAAATTCATAGTCAATTCAGAAAAGAAAATGACATGACTCCAGGGGGGAAAAATCATAAAGCATACCATGTAAATATTATGAGATACTATATATATATATATATATATAAGAACAGAAGGTAAGAACCACAATGCGTGTGTGTTCAGTCATTCAGTTGTGTCCAACTCTTTGAGACCTTATGGATGGTAGCCTGCCAGCCTCCTCTGTCCATGGGATTGTCCAGGCAAAAATACTGGAGTGGGTTGTCATTTCCTCCTCCAGGGGATCTTCCTGACCCAGAGACTGAACCCACTTCTACATTGGCAGGCAATTCTTTACAATGAGCTCCACCTGGGAAGTCAAGTACCAAACCATGTACCCTCAAACCTCTGGTAGCAGAAAGATTTCCCTTAGCGTAATAGTTCTCTAAAAACCTAAGAGAAGACAAAAGGATGTCAGTATCTTGAAGGAGAATAAGTCCTTTTTTTCAGATTCATACGTGGAAATTTAATGTTTTAATGTGTACATCCAGAGTGGCATGATGGAAGGGGGCTTGGATTCCTGAAAGTCTTCAGGTAGTATAGCTTTCCCATCCATCTTGCACATGTCAGTTACAAGTGCCTGAAATAAAGTCCTATATTATTTAAATAAAGTTCTATACTATTTAAGTCAGTATATTTGGGGGCCTACTGTAACACCAACCCGGATTTACATCAATAGCCTACATAACATGAAAAAGTAACAGAGGAAAAAAGTGACCCAAATGTAAAATATTAGAATATAAGCTAAGAATATGTTTCACTGCTAAGAGCCAAAAGATGGAAAATATAAGAGAACACCTGATAGATACAAAGTATCAGTCCAAAAGGTCCAAAGCCTGACTACTAGCAGTTTCAGAGAAAGAATGGAAAAGTTGCCTAGAAGGAAATTAGGAAAGAAGTAATACGTTGAGCAAATTTATATAAAAGGTAAACCAGGCAGAGTGAAACTTGCCATTGGACATTAGGATTGTGCTTATGTTGGCAGAATGACTAGAAGGGGGCATAAGGAAGGCTTCTGGGGTGCTGGAATCCTTCCCTTTCTCATTCTTAGTACTAGTACTAGTTACAAGGATGTTTTCAGCTTGTAAAAAAATCATTGTGTGCTGTTATGACTTGTGCATTTCTAAGTAGATTATATAAATAAGAAAATTTTAATAAAAGAAAATGAAAAAAAATTTTCCAGCAAAGAAGATGAAACTTTCTTTCAAAATAGTTTCAAGTGCCAAAAAAATTCACAACAAAAAACATTGCAAAATTTCTATAATTTCTGAACACCAAAAGCAGATATCTCAAAAGTTACCGAAGAGAAATAAAGATAACCTACAAAAGAACAAAAAGTAGGTCATCATCAGTAATAAATGCTAGAAAACAATAAAATAGAGCCTTCAAAATTATATTGATTCTAGAATTCTACAAGTAATCAAACTAGTAATCAGATGTGAGCAAAATCAAGTCATTTTCAGACACATGAGAACTCTTCAAGTTTATCTCCTTATTTCAAAGTCTTCTTTAAGGATGTACTCAGGCAAAACAGAGATTAAGAACAAGAAAATGACAATGTCAGATATATGAGATAGAGCAGCTAAACCAAGAGTCCAGGGATAATCATGATAAGATGACAGCTGTAAAACAGGACAAAAAAAGCTAATTATAGAGCAAAAAGTTATTGCCATACAAAGAATAGCAAGGAGAGATAAGAAAGACTTCCTCAGTGATAAATGTAAAGAAATAGAGGAAAACAACAGAATAGGAAAAACAAGAGAGCTCTTCAAGAAAATTAGAGATTCCAAGGGAACATTTCATGCAAAGATGGGCTCGATAAAAGACAGAAATGGTATGGACCTAACAGAAGCAGAAGATATTAAGAAGAGGTGGCAGGAATACACAGAAGAACTGTACAAAAAAGATCTTCACGACCAAGATAGTCATGATACCGTGATCACTGACCTAGAGCCAGACATCTTGGAATGTGAAGTCAAGTGGGCCTTAGAAAGCATCACTACGAACAAAGCTAGTGGAGGTGATGGAATTCCAGTTGAGCTATTTCAAGTCTTGAAAGATGATGCTGTGAAAGTGCTGCACTCAATATGCCAGCAGATTTGGAAAACTCAGCAGTGGCCACAGGACTGGAAGAGGTCAGTCTTCATTCCAATCCCAAAGAAAGGCAATGCCAAAGAATGCTCAAACTACCGCACAATTGCACTCATCTCACACGCTAGTAAAGTCATGCTCAAAATTCTCCAAGCCAGGCTTCAGCAGTATGTAAACCGTGAACTCCCAGATGTTCAAGCAGGTTTTAGAAAAGGCAGAGGCACCAGAGATCAAATTGCCAACATCCGCTGGATCATGGAGAAAGCAAGAGAGTTTCAGAAAAACATCTATTTCTGCTTTATTGACTATGCCAAAGCCTTTGACTGTGTCGATCACAATAAACTGTGGAACATTCTGAAAGAGATGGGAATCCCAGACCACCTGACCTGCCTCTTGAGAAACCTGTATGCAGGTCAGGAAGCAACTGTTAGAACTGGACATGGAACAACAGACTGGCTCCAAATAGGAAAAGGTGTACGTCAAGGTTGTATATTGTCACCCTGCTTATTTAACTTATATGCAGAGTACATCATGAGGAACGCTGGGCTGGAAGAAGCACAAGCTGGAATCAAGATTGCCGGGAGAAATATCAATAATCTCAGATATGCAGATGACACTACCCTTATGGCAGAAAGTGAAGAGGAACTCAAAAGCCTCTTGATGAAAGTGAAAGAGGAGAGTGAAAAGGTTGGCTTGAAGCTCAACATTCAGAAAACAAAGATCATGGCATCTGGTCCCATCACTTCATGGGAAATAGATGGAAAAACAGTGGAAACAGTGTCAGACTTTGTTTTTTTGGGCTCCAAAATCACTGCAGATGCTGATTGCAGCCATGAAATTAAAAGACGCTTGCTCCTTGGAAGGAAAGTTATGACCAACCTTGATAATATATTAAAAAGCAGAGACATTACTTTGCCAACCAAGGTCCGTCTAGTCAAGGCAATGGTTTTTCCCGTGGTCATGTATGGATGTGAGAGTTGGACTGTGAAGAAGGCTGACCGCCGAAGAATCGATGCTTTTGAACTGTGGTGTTGGAGAAGACTCTTGAGAGTCCCTTATACTGCAAGGAGATCCAACCAGTCCATTCTAGAGGAGATCAATCCTGGATGTTCATTGGAGGGACTGATGCTAAAGCTGAAACTGCAATACTTTGGCCACCTCATGCGACGAGTTGACTCACTGGAAAAGACTCTGATGCTGGGAAAGGTTGGGGGCGGGAGGAGAAGGGGACGACGGAGAATGAGATGGCTGGATGGCATCACCGACTCTGTGGACATGAGTTTGAGTGAACTCCGGGAGTTGGTGATGGACAGGGAGGCCTGGCGTGCTGTGATTCATGGGTTCACGGAGAGTCGGACACGACTGAGCGACTGAACTGAACTGAACTGATACAACAAGCATGGCTTTAGTTAGAAAGGAATGGATCTCAAAGACTAGTTGCAATGATTAAGGGCTGAACTACATCAATAACATTCCCCTCCCCGCTCAGGATAAGAGATGAACAAAAATTCAGAAAACAAACAAGAGTATCATGTTCCTCAAATAAAACAAATTAGGCTTTAATGAAGTGTAGGAATAAAGAAATCTTTTGACCTTGGTTCTGAAAACATTGTATTTCTAAGTGGCAGAGAGATACAGAAAGAGATGGAATATGAGTACACATTGGCTCTGCAGTAAAATACATTTACACAGTCATAATAATGGAAATGCTTTTAAATGCTTTCAGCATCTAGGTAAAGCAATAAAGGTTCCATTATAATTGGGGAACAAAATGTAAATGCTATCACCCTTGATAATGTAAAAGTAAAAGTACTTTTATACTCTACATCTGAAAAAATTGGGGAAAGGAAGAGGCAATGAGAGAGAGGTGACAAAAGGGTATTGTTGGTATTACCCTCATTAAAATTTCTCAACCATGAGATATTTTTTAAAATTGTGCTGATACTAACGCATATATATGGAATTTAGAAAGATGCAAATGATAACCCTGTATACGAGACAGCAAAAGAGACACAGATGTATAGAACAGTCTTTGGGACTCTGTGGGAGAGGGTGAGGGTGGGATGGTTTGGGAGAATGGCACTGAAACATGTATATTATCATATGTGAAACGAATCACCAGTTCAGGGTCAATGCATGTTACAGGATGCTCGGGGCTGGTATGCCGGGCTGACCCAGAGGGAGGATAAGGGGAGGAGGGAGGTGGGAGGGGGGTTCGGGAGGGGGAACTCATGTACACCCGGGGTGGATTCATGTCAATGTATGGCAAAACCGACCAATATAAAACTGTAAAATAATTAGCCTCTAATAAAAATTTAAAAAAAGAAAATTGTGCTGAGAAATATATCAATCTGTCTATAGTTATAAGACTATCAGATATTAGAACTGAGAGTGGAAGTGCTTCTTTTTCAGTTCATTTCAATTCAGTTGCTTAGTCATGTCTGACTCTCTGCAACCCAATGGACTGCAGCACGCCAGGCTTCCTCGTCCATCACTAACTCCTGGAGCTTGTTCAAACTCATGTGATCGAGTCAGTGATGCCATCCAACCATCTCATCCTCTGTTGTCCCCTTTTCTTCCTGCCTTCTTCCCAGCATCAGGGTCTTTTCTTTTTATTAATCCAGTATTTGACTTCCAATAAGTTATGATCAAAGGCATTTGTTAGATAACTGTCATTCAACACCCAAGAAAAATCTCTAACCAGGAAATCAAACAAAAGTCTTATCATTTAAGATAAATGAAAACCTGTAATAAATGGGTACTGTGAAAATAAAAGCCTTGGTGGTTCAGTGATAAAGAATCCACCTGCCAATGCAGGAGACGCGAGTTCAAGCCCTGAGTAGGGAAGATCCCTTGGAGGAGAAAATGGCAACCCTCTCCAGTATTCCTGCTTGGGAAATCCCATGGACAGAGGAGACTCGTGGGATACAGTCAATGGGGTCGCAGAGTTGGACACAACTTAGAGATTAAACAACAACAAAAGTTAGGCAATGGCTAATTCTTTTATTGGACCTGTGAATTCCTTTTAAGGAGAAAAAAAAAACCCAGTGAAGAGTGAGATGCCTCCTCTTAATCCCAGGTCTTTCTTCAGCCTGCTCAGTGAGTTAGACCCACACACCATTTTATTTCTGAGTGGGTGGACATTCAAGGCTTACCTTGCACTTCCTCCAGACAATCCATTGCCCCAGACATCATTTTGCTCTTCCTACTTGTTGTGGGTGTAAAGTCTGATTATCCAATAATAAATTCTAGTTTAGTTTCCCATGTTTACCAAATATCCCAAAGCTGTTTGTTAGTTTAGCACTTGCAACTTTAATTTTTCTCAAACCTCAGAGAATGTTTTATTAGCAACCCACACAAGATTTCTGAAACTATTAGAACAATATTCTGTCTGTAACATTTTTCTCTTTTGGAAAAAATTTCCATCTTTACATGACAAGAGCTTACTATTTTTTCAGAACTCTTATTAATGACCTCTTTCTCCATTTAATGGGCTATTATCAACCTGATTCTAAAGGGTAAATTCTGACAGGAGACAGCCTTTTCTTTGAAATGACAACTTTTAAAATGTAAAATAAGAGAGTAACTGGTTTGAAACAATCGAGGAGTTGGGTTTTCTTCATGATGACAATGTTACCAGTGACAGAATTAGCTGACTATTTCTTTACCCTCAGTTAGATACTGAACCGTTTCAGTCAGAACCCCTGGGATTCTATTCCTATTAGCTGGTTAGGGAAACTGGTGGAGTCTCTTGCTGTGTAAATTCTTTGTATTTTATGGCTATTACCATGGGTAATATTCATTAATCACAGGGAGGAGTGTTAAACAGATATTTGTGTGTGCCTGTCTTTTCCCCATTTGGATGGCATGGCATAGCCTCTGGCAAGTCACTAGAGTTGCCATTTCTCAGGGATTTGTTTGTGGAGTGGCCAATTTACCTCGGGGCCTGGGTGGCCAACATCAAGGGAAATAAATGACAGGTGTGGCACAGCCTGTCAGCTGTTGTAATTAAGTAACATTAACTGCCATGACGGCAGGAAGGGGTGGTTCAGAATCATAAAACGTCACAGGTGTGTGAGACCGTCCAGTGCCATTATTTTATATGTGAGAAAATTGAGTTCAGGGATTAACGGGTTGCTTCAAGGTCACACAGGTACTTTATCAGGGCTTTCCCATGTGATTTCTTTCTCCTACCTGCTCACCACACTCAGCTGCTAGAATGATTCTCTGCCAACCCAGTTTCATTATATCCCTCCCCTGCTTAGAAACCTTACCATCCCCAATTGTTTCTAGTGTCAGGGCTGTGAGGGGTGAACAGCTGGCAGGAGGCCAGGGCTCTATCATGGACCAGGCACCAACAATGAGACGTAAATGGTCAGCTCTAACAGCAGTTATCAAAGTCACGTGACCTGGAGGCAGAAAATTTGGGTTCAGCTCCCAACAGCATCACTAAAACCAACAATCTACATGTGGGTAAAGCCCTCCCCATAATCTGGACCTTGACTTTCTTATCTGCAAAATGAGCAGGTCAGATTAGATAGATGTCAATGTTCCTCTTTAACTGATGATTCTGTGACCCTATCGCTTTCTTCAAAGCTTTAAAGCTGAGAGTTAACATATGCACAGAGCTTTTCCTCTGAGCACCTCCTGGTCTTCTTGTCTTTCCTATAGAGAATGAAGAGGTGTTATTTTTCCAGTCAGGGCCCTGCAATTTTCCACTTGGGAAGGATGGAAGAAACTAATGGGGTAACTGAAATTCAACATTATTGTTTTCTGAACGAACTTACTTCCCAAGACCTTCATCTACCCTAGCTTATACCTACTTTACTTTCTAGTTCAGAGTTTCCTAGTTACCTTCTCTTTTCTGTAATTTTCCTAATTTTTGAAGACTGGTCCTTTATTCCTCTCATCTTTCCGTTCCTCCTGCCAGTTTTTCCCTCTTCCATCTTCCATTGTCTTTCTTTCTTTCTCCATTTGTCCTTCAGTTTTCCTATTCTGGTGACAGGTCCCCATCAAGGACAGGGATTATTTCATAATCTGGGGAACAATCAGCCAGAAGAGTTTTCTTCTTCCCATTTTCACCTCATTTAGATTGTCATGAAACAGACTAGGGATTCCTAAAGGACTAGAATAAAGTAGCTGGTAAGAAATGACCATGGCCTTTGCCTTCTAATTTAACAGAATCCTTAGCCAAATTGGTATATTCATCCAAAGGGAATGGCAGATGTAACTTGGCAGCAAAATATTCAACTGAGATTCTCTGCAAACATGCCAGCAATCGCATTTCTCTGGTTCCTCATGAGTCTCACAAAGGAAACAAAGGACTTATCTTGCTCCATGTTAAGAAAAGTTATCAGATGAAGCTTAAGGCAGGTCTGAATGTCCTGAACTCTGCGTAGATTATCAGCTTCAGTTTTACCCGCTTCTCCTCCCTTTGACCGTCAGCATGTAGCTTTTCTCTGCAGTGAGAGATATAAAACCAAAAGGAGCAGAGGAACAGGACACAAAGGCAGGAAGGAAAAAAATGCCAACGGAGTGGGAGATAATGGAAAGTGGCAAAAAGTGAAAAACTTTTGAAAGGGAGATATTATCCTACTGGTTTACAGAAGGTTTTTTTTTTTTTTTTTTCAGTGCATGCATGCTGAAAATGAAGGATTCTTTGTATACCAGTCAGTGCTATTCCCAAGATTCTGCTTTCATTGAATGAAATTTCTTGTCCTAGGGCTCTACATTTGCAGTGGCACTGGTTGTGGTTTGAGGTGTTTCATCCATTTGTGACCTTTCTTTCCTGACACCATGCTTACAGGCAAATGTTCATGCCAGTTAACCTTCTCTGTTTTCCTCCGGTGACCTTATGAATTTCCAACAGGAAAAATACAAAATCACCAATTTGTTTTTTCATTACCCAGAGGATAAACATAAAGTGGGGAAGCCTTTTATCTTGCCGCCCTGGCAAACCTCCTCATTACTCAGCATCGAACAAACATTTCCTAAGAGTTAATAAATCCAGCGTGTGGCTTTCTCTGTGCAGGGACTGGCCTACCATCCGAGGCAATCTCTCATTAAGGAAAAAAAGAAATAGAACATACTCATATTTTATTCATGGCCTCAGAATCCCAGGGAAAAAAGTTCAAAAATTTATAGGCACAGAGACATCCAAAACAAAAAGACTCACGCTTTCTTATTTCCAATGACACCTTCTGACTCTCAGACTCTCAGAGGAAGGACTGATCCACATACACAAATGGTCCCAACACCACTTCTATTTCAGCCTGCCAGTTTGATTGCTAAAATTGAGCCCAGCGACCTTTCACCACATCCCACACTTAAAAGGGACAGAGGTTTATTAAAGTATAGCCCTGAAAAAGTCCACTGGGTAATACATTTTATAGTAATCAATCACAGAGATCCTCTCAAGACTATTTAGACTTCCTTTTCCAGCTTTCCTTTCAGAGTTGTCCAGGCAGAGCCCACACTAAAGGCACCAGCATAGCCACTGCAGCAAGTTTTAATTTACCAATGATTCCTATCCCTGCTAGCCTGGGAAGGCTCTGGCGATTTATTGGACTTGAGCAGAACTCTCATCCATTATAGTTTGTCTTAACTTAATCAAAGGTATCTTCTCCCTTTGGAGCACCTCACCTACAAACTCCGAGGTCACCATGATAAATGTGTCTACTTGACTTCTTTTCCTGATTACTGTGAATGAAGCACCACAAGCAACTTGATACATTCTGTTAATACTGTGGCCTCAGCATTGGGATGGCCAGAGTCATATTGTGTAGAACTAGCTATGTGGGGAGCTAAGAGGTAATGGCACTGGGGTTTTGACTGAGTGATGTAATTGATGATTGGGAGCAGAAGTCAAAGGGATTTTTGGTTTTTAAAAAAATCAAGAAAGTGAAGCCATTTTTTTGTTTTTTGAAGGAGATCTTCCCATTTCTCTATCAACAGCAATATACATTCTGCTAACCCTCCACTGTTACACACAAACACACACACATACTTCAGTTCAGTTCAGTCGCTCAGTCGTGTCCAACTCTCCGCGACCCCATGAATCACAGCACGCCAGGCCTCCCTGTCCATCACCAACTCCCGGAGTTCACTCAAACTCATGTCCACAGAGTCGGTGATGCTATCCAGCCATCTCATTCTCTGTCGTCCCCTTCTCCTCCCACCCCCAACCTTTCCTAACATCAGAGTCTTTTCCAGTGAGTCAACTCGTTGCATGAGGTGGCCAAAGTATAGAAGACTCTTGAGAGTCCCTTGGACTGCAAGGAGATCCAACCAGTCCATTCTAAAGGAGATCAATCCTGGGTGTTCATTGGAAGGACTGATGCTAAAGCTGAAACTGCAACACACACATACTTCAGTTCAGTTCAGTTCAGTCACTCAGTCGTGTCCGACTCTCCGCGACCCCATGAATCAGCCACAATTTCTGCAGAAAGAAAGAAAGCTTTAAAATAGTCTTTAAATGTTCTTTGAGCTTAGTGGTTGACACCAAGAGGACAAAATGTATCTGAACGAATGAGTGTGTGTGACTGCTAAGTTGTTTCAGTCAGGTCCAACTCTGCGACCCCATGGACCCTGCCAGTCTCCTCTGTCCATGTGACTCTCCAAGCAAGAATGTGGGTGGCCATGCCCTCCTCCAGGGGATCTTTCAGACCTAGGTATCAAACCTGCATATTTTACATCTCCTACATTGATAGGCAGGTTCTTTACCACTAGAGCCACCTGGAAATAGATACATTTTAAAATATGTGTGTAAGTAATAAATTATAACCCAAAGAAAAAAAAATCATGAAATAACTAGATATTTTTTTTATGGCAGAGGCATCTTGGCTCTGTTCTTTAAATGACTTATAGTAAGTATCCAAGATTAACCTCTAGACTTTGCCTGCAATGTCTTTTTAATAGACAATCATTTGAAACTAATGATCATGAATTTAAATTAATTCATCTAGATTCTCTTCTTTGTAGATTCTGAGATCCTCCAGGTAGATGACTGTTATATTCATCTTTGTAACCCCTGCAATATGTCCAGTGCTTGATCTCCTCAGGGTATTCATACAATGCAAATATTTAACTGAGTTGTTCATATTTATGATGAAAATCCTATGAATTATTGTAGTCTTGGTATGAATAATCATAATTCCAAAGATAAATATAAACCAATAAAGCCTGCAGTTGACTGCTTCACTTTTAAATCACAACTGTGTTAAAGAGGAACATTTTTCTGAATCCAACTGGTCAAAAATTGCACCCTGCCTGGGTCAACTCATAGCACTTGGGACAGAAAAGAAAGATAATATATATTCCTTTGCTACTGTGTGTAGTAAATATATTCTATTCTGTTAAATATATCAGAGTATAATGTCTCTGTGGGACACCTTTTAAAAGAAAGCCTGGATCCACAAACTTAGGTACAACTGATTTTTGCCAAAGGTACAAAGAATATCCAATGTAAGGTTGATATTTTTTTCAACAAATTAGTGCTATAAAAAAGAAGAAAAAGGCTTGCAAAGAAAGTAGAGGTCATTAAATGACAAGTTGAGAATTTAGATCAGGATCAGAAAATATGACTCAGGTAAATCTGCTTAGAGCCCAATTTTACACAGCACATGCCTAAAAATGGTTTTGATATTTTTAAAGGGATGTAAAACAATAAAGAGTATGCAACAGAAACTTTATGTGATAAAAAAAAAATGTTTAAAAGATTCATACAGTATTTAAAATATCTACAGAAAGAGTTTGCTTGACACCTCATTAAGATGACATTAGACAGATAATCACCTTTTCTCTAGTAGCATATAAATTCCTTAAAGATAAATAATATATTCATATTTCACTCTTATTCTGGTATGGCAAGTTAACAGAATATAGAATTTTAGACTGTCAATTTGAAAATGTTATGAAGGCAATCTATACTTTCGTCTTGTTCCATATGATATTTTCTAGTTGCCTCTTATGTGCTACAATTTTACAAGGATCTAGATGGTAGTAGATTTATTTTTATTCTCTGCAAGAGCTTTCTAGTCAGTGTTTCTTTAATCACTTTAATCTTTACATTTTTAAAGAAAACACTTCACCGCATATTTCTTTGAACATTCTTGCTTTCATATCTTTAAATGCTCTTTAAAATTTTCTACTTACTCACCTCTCTGTTTTGCACTCTGGATGATTTCTCCAAATCAGTCTTCCTGTTCACTGATTCTCTTTATAGCTATTTTTAATTCATGCTTTTGTCCGCCATCCAGTTTTTCATTGTGGAAACTCATTTGATTCCTTTTCAAATTTTTTTTTAATACTTCATAAGATTCTTTATTCACTATTGATTTTGCTTCTTCCTTTATCTCTTAAAATGTTAAGCATTTTATTTTATTGTCTCAGATTATACTCTTTTATTTGTAGTAGTCTCCTGGAGCTCTCTGTAGGAAAAATTGTATGGCTTAAAGAGAAAAATTATGGAATTAGGAAGAACACAGAATGTAGCCTGGCACCAAGCAACATTCATGGAATAAGTCATGATTAAAACAAAAGGATGGGAGGCTGTAAAGGTTGGTTAGGACACAATTTAAAAAAAAATTTTTTCTTAAGTTAAAAAATATTTCAGTTTACAATGTAGATAAATAGGAAGCCATGAAAGGTTAAACAGGTGATCTGATAAAAGAATGATTTGGGAATCAAGGTATATCAAAGTTTTTTAGTTTTTTGATAATTTTTTCTAATACAAGTGCTTTAATTATGGAGAAAGAGAATTTGTGAGATAATTTACTTTGCTCAAGAGCATAGAGCTAAGGGAAAACATTTTATAGAAGCAAGATGATAAGTAAAATTGGAGGAGGCAGGAAGAGTGACTAGAAGACCTAAAATAGCCAACACAAGAAGAAGAAAAAAGGGGGCTGACAATAGCTGACTTTAAGACTTACTGTAAATTGATAGTAATCAAGACAGGGTAGTTTTGGTGGAAGAATAAACTAACATTTGATCAACACAACAGAGCAGAGTATCCCCAAATAAATTTAGTCAGCTGAGCTTTGACAAAGAAGAAAAGCAATAAACGGAACAAAGATAGTTTCCTCAACAAGTGTGCTGAAACAACATATTCATATGCCAAAAACAAAGAATCAAGATACAGACCTTACACCCGTGGCCAAGATGAACTCACTATAGAAGAAAACCTATATTACCTTGGGTTTAGTGATGCCTTTTTAGATACAACATCAAAGACATGACCCATGAAAGAAAGAATTGACAAATCTGACTTAATTAAAATTTAAGAAATCTGCTCTGTGATAGACAATGTCGAGAGAATGAGAAACAAGACACACACTAACGGAAAACATTGCAAAAGATACATTTGATAAAGAAGTGTTACCCCAAATGTACAAAGAACTCTTAAAACTCAACAGCAAGAAAACAACTTGATTAAAAAATGAATCAAAGATCTTAACAGACACTTCACCAAAGATATAGAGACAGCAAATAAACACATAAAAGAAGCTCTACATCATATGGAAGATGGGACTTTTCTAGCAGTATAGTGGTTAAGCTTGATTTCCAATGCAGGGGATGCAAGATTGACCCCTGGTTGGGGAACTAAAATCACACATGCTACAGGGTATATGGCCAAAGTTTAAAACAAACAAACAGTGAGAAACTGCTACAGAATGGCCAAAATCTGGAACACTGACAATACCAAATACTGATGAATATATAGATGAACAGGCATTTTCATATATTGCTGGTACAAATGCCAAATGGTGCAGCCACTTTGGGAGACAGTTTGGTGGTTTCTTAAAAAATTAAGACTATATAGTCCAGCAATCACATTACTTCATATTTGCCCAAACTTGAAGGTTTATGTCTACACAAAAACCTGTACATGGATGTTAATAGCAGTTTTATTTATAATTGCCAAAATTTGGAAGCAGCTAAGATAAATGGGATAAATAGGCTGCTGTATATCCAGCCAATGAAATATTATTCAGTATTAAAAAGGAATGAGCTATCAAGCATGAAAAGACATAGAGAAAACTTACATGAATATTGTTAAGTGAAAGAAGCTAACTTGAAAAGGCTACCTGAGATTTTGGAAAAATAAAAACTATGGGCACAGTAGAAACATCAGTGATGCTAGGAATGCAGCTTGGGGAGAGCACAGAAAAAAGCAGAGCACAGAGAATTTGAGGGTAATGAAAATACTCTATGATGTTATAATGATGGCTGTATGTCATTATATATTCATGCAAGCCTACAGAATGTACAGTTAATAGTGAACCACTCATCTCACATGCTAGTAAAGTAATATTCAAAATTCTCCAAGCCAGGCTTCAGCAATACGTGAACCGTGAACTTCCAGATTTTCAAGCTTGTTTTAGAAAAGGCAGAGGAACTAGAGATCATTGCCAACATTGGCTGGATCATCGAAAAAGTAAGAGAGTTCCAGAAACACCTCTATTTCTGATTTATTGACTATGCCAAAGCCTTTGACTGTGTGGATCACAACAAACTGTGGAAAATTCTGAAAGAGATGGGAATACCAAACCACCTGACCTGCCTCTTGAGAAACCTATATGCAGGTCAGGAAGCAACAGTTAGAACTGGACATGGAACAACAGACTGGTTCCAAATAGGAAAAGGAGTACGTCAAGGTTGTATATTGTCACCCTGCTTATTTAACTTCTATGCAGAGTACATCATGAGAAATGCTGGGCTGGAGGAAGCACAAGCTGGAATCAAGATTGCCAAAAGAAATATCAATAACCTCAGATATGCAGATGACACCACCTTTATGGCAGAAAGTGGAGAGGAACTAAAAAGCCTCTTGATGAAAGTGAAAGAGGAGAGTGAAAAAGTTGGCTTAAAGCTCAACATTCAGAAAATTAAGATCATGGCATCTGGTCCCATCATTTCATGGGAAATAGATGGGGAAACAGTGGAAACAGTGTCAGACTTTATTTTTTTGGCTCCAAAATCACTGCAGATGGTGAGAGCAGCCATGAAAGTAAAAGACGCTTACTCCTTGGAAGGAACGTTATGACCAACCTAGATAGCATGTTAAAAAGCAGAGATATTACTTTGCCAACAAAGGTCTGTCTAGTCAAGTCTATGGTTTTCCCAGTGGTCATGTATGGATGTGAGAGTTGGACTGTGAAGAAAGCTGAGCACTGAAAAATTGATGCTTTTGAACTGTGGTGCTGGAGAAGACTGTTGCGAGTCCCTTGAACTGCAAAGAGATCCAACCAGTCCATCCTCACGGAGACCAGTCCTGGGTGTTCATTGGAAGGACTGATGCTGAGGCTGAAACTCCAATACTTTGGCTACCTCATGCAAAGAGTTGACTTACTGGAAAAGACTCTGATGTTGGGAGGGATTGGGGGTGGGAGGAGAAGGGGACAATAGAGGATGAGATGGTTGGATGGCATCACTGACTCGATGTACATGAGTTTGCGTGAGCTCTGGGAGTTGGTGATGGACACGGAGGCCTGGCGTGCTGCAATTCATGGGGTCACAAAGAGTCGGACACAACTGAGTTACTGAACTGAACTGAAAGTATACTATGGACTTCAAGTGATTATGACATGTCAATGTAGGCTTATCCTTGGTAAAAAAAAAAAAAAAAAGCACCATCTGGGTAGTGATGTTTATCATAGAGGAAGCTATGCCTGTGTTGGAGAGGGCGATAAACAGGAAATCTTTGCACTTTCCTCCCAATTTTGCTGTAAACCAACATCTGCTCTATAAATGAAGGATTTTTAAAAAAAGAAGATTGGGAAGCTGTAGTAATTCAGGTGTGAAATGAAGAGATCTTGCACTAGATTAGTGATACTAGGAACAGCAAGAAATGTATAGGAGAATGATCCACAGGGCTCCTGAATAATGTTTGCAGATATTTGGGATAGCACATAATGGAAAGATAAATCCAAATTGAAATCTGAGACAATTGTGGGGCCTTTAACATTACTGTAGACATAAAGCTGTTAAAGAAATGTGGAGATTTTCAAATACAAATAATGGCAGAGAGGATAAATGCCTCTTGGCATGTGGCATTTCACATACACACTTACATGATTTTATTATTCTTATTCAGTATTTTACTGCGTGGGAGGTGTGGTGTAGTGGGAAGAATTTGGGCTCTGGAGCAAAAATCATGTATAGGATAATGTACATCACAATCTTTTTATGTATTAGGTTCTTCAATTTCTTATCTCACATACAGAATTTTCTATTAATAGATCAAGTAGACAAAGAGATATGAAGAATTTTATAAATACAAAGCAATATTAATTATATGAGATAGTATTTTCTTCTAGTTATAGTATTACAAGCAGAGTTAACTAGCATAGTCATTTGGGCAGGCATTTTGAAGAAAGAAGCAGGGTAACAGGCTCAGCTTAGATTCTGAGAAGTCTGTGATATTGAGTAACTTCTTTTTTTTCTGAATGTATATTTCTGAATCTATAAGACATGTATAAACACAATATTTACCGTGTTGTTGGATGGATGGTATTGAGATAATGCGTGCAAAACCATGGCTGGGCATGCAGTTGGAATTTAATGGTAGATGTTATCATCACTCCCCTCCCCCCGATATGAAAAAACGTGGACGTGTCACGAGGCTGCAGTTAACTTCTTACAATTCCATAATACTTGCAGCCAGGGAAGACCAAATCCTGCCTGAAATTTAAGGACTGGAAGATCTGAAAGCTTTCATGGTTAAAGCAGAAGGATCATTTGATCAAGGCTGAAGAAAATGAACATAAATATGTTTCTTAGCCCATTGGACACATGTGAAATGATAAAAAAAATAAGTGCATTACTGTTTATTCAATTTTTGTAGTTGGAAATGAAACAGTTATGTGAAGGGTGTCATCTTTTATCTTCTCTTCTATACTTTTGCACTAAGCACATATTACTCCTCTTAAAATATTCGTGTTTAGGTTCTGCAGTTCTGAGAAGTCAGTCTCTACTTATTCAATACTCGTCCTGAATTTTTCCAACCTTGGAAAGTTATGAAATGTAAGCATATCAACACAAAATATTGAAATAAATCACTGTGGACACTGGCATAGCTGGGTAGAGATTTCAGGAGTTCACTGTGGTTTAAGAGCAAGGAAACTATTAATTTCTAAAAGTCCATATTAACCTGGCAATTACATGTACCTAGCAGGTGTTGCCTAGGAAGCTGTGTTTCCTTAGAATTAATGACATGCCATTATTGTAGCCATTTTTCTAAGTCTCTAGAGTGAGTGTAATTAAGAAGTTTAACTGTACTTAAAATGATATAAAGTGTCATTAGTCCCATGCTAAATCATTTCAGATGACTGATTTATTTGCTAGTAAAATTATCCAGGTAATTTTCTCAACCTGACTAATGTAAGGTTTCACACATGAGCACTCCTGCCAGATAAAGCTTGGGAGGTTGTTTTGCAGCAAAAAAAAAAAAAAAAGTTTGCTTTGAAGCTCCACAAAATTGTAACCTAAACTTTTGCTGTTCTCTTCTCTGAGGCAGTTTCTTCACTGAATGGGTTGGGCTAGACCACTGGCTGCCATTTAATTTGTAAAGTTCTTTTTTTTTTTTTTAGCCTTCATCTCATGGAATCAGTGGAAACATTTCTTCAAACAAAACCATAATCGAGCACTCAGCACAGCAGTTGTTGAAGAAGGAAACCAGAAGATCCCCTAAAGATGTTTTGTCCAAACCTTGCCTTATCCCATCCTTCTTTCAAACCTCCAAGACATCCCACACTAAATAGCCTTTAGATCTTTTCTCCTTCCATAACTTTACTTCAAAGTTAGCTTTCCATTCTAAGTATCTGATTCATTGTTGGTACTTTCATTCTCTCCAATCTCTTCCTAACATAGAAGTTAAAGTAAGTGAGGTACTTCTGATTAATATGAAAAAGAGAAGTAGGAGTCAGATTACTGTAAAGTATATCATCCAGTCTATTTTCTTAAAACAAAATGGAGGGGCTTCCCTGGTGTTCCAGTGGTTAAGAAGACTCCGACTTCCAATGCAGGGGGTACGGGTTTGGTCCCTGGTCAGGGAGCTAAGATCCTGTGTGCCCTGGGGCCAAAGAACCAAAACATAAAACAGAAGCAATACTGTAACAAATCTAACTAATACTTTAAAAATGGTCCACATCTAGACATATTAAAAAACAAACAACAAAACCAAATCAAACCAAAAAAAAAAAAAACCAAACAAACCCAAAATGGAGGTGCATAAGAGTTTAAAATTGGCACATCTCTTTTATGTGGCCAGTTTCCAGTGTGGTAGGGAGAGCAGTCAGGTGTTCAACAAAAAATCGTTGCTTTCATTTATTGTCTTCAGTGCATTGTTCTGTTGTTTCTAATTATTTTAACTGTGGTTATTCTAATAAGCTCAACTACTTAGATTTATAGGGGTAACCTGGTAACTGATCTAGCATTGGGCATAGTTTTGTGTCAGCTTCTAGTTTTTAGGCAAGACATACAGTGCTATGATTCATTTAGGCTAAGAACTGATATAAGATATGTGAAAGGGAATTGTAAGATTATTTTGAACCCATGACTCTGAAATTTATACAATTATAACCCAATCCCCTGATTATAGTCTGAAGTCTCTCATCAGTTTTGGAAACTTTCATGCCTTGAATGACTGTTTATACCCCATTCTTACTCTTCTCTTTTGGTACTTCAATTACATGTATGTCAGATCTTTTCACTGTGTTTCATATGACATATAGATCTTTTCCTGTATTTTCCATTCTTCTTTCTCTGTACTTCTATTCAGACATTTTCAAACTATCTATCTTCCAGTTCCCTAATCTTGTCATAAGTTGTTTCTATTCTATAATCAAACTTATCTACTGAGTTTTCATATTTTTTATTCTAGAATTTCCTTTTATTTCTATTTGTCTAGTACCAGTGTTGTGCTGAAATTCCCCATCTTTTCATTAAGTTTTTACAATATATTTTAAGCTAATAATTTCTTTCTCTTGTCTTTTGTTCTGCTACTGCTACTGCTGCTAAGTCACTTCAGTCGTGTCCGACTCTGTGTGACCCCATAGACGGCAGCCCATCAGGCTCCCCCGTCCCTGGGATTCTCCAGGCAAGAACACTGGAGTGGGTTGCCGTTTCCTTCTCCAATGTGTGAAAGTGAAGGAAAGTGAAGTTGCTCAGTCGTGTCCGACTCTTAGCGACCCCATGGACTGCAGCGCACCAGGCTCCTCCGTCCATGGGATTTTCTAGGCAAGAGTACTGGAGTGGGGTGCCACTGCCTCCTCCATTGTCTTTTGTTCACTTACTCTTATATTCTGACATGCCTGGAAATTTTTGATTGAAAGTGGACATGCTGTGTGAAAAATCATAGAGATAATTTTAGTCACTAAATACATTATCTTCCTCCAGAGATACACTGTCCAATAGCACATGTGGCCTTCTAAACTTAAATTCATTCGAATTAAAATTAATAAAGTTACATTTTTCTTTAGTCATACTAGTCTCATTTCAGGTGCTCAGTAACGACATGTGGCTAATGGCTACCTCATTAGAAGCGTGCATGCTAATTTGCTTCAGTCGTCTCAGACTCTTTGCAACCCGATGGACTATAATCCACCAGGCTCCTCTGTCCATGGGATTCTCCAGGAAAGAACACTGTAGTGGGTTGCCACGCCCTCCTCCAGGGGATCTTCCTCACCCAGGGATCAAACCCCCATCTCCTGTGACTCCTGCATTGCATGCAGATTCTTTACTGCTGAGTCACTGGGGAAACCCCATTAGAAGCACAGATACAGAACATTTGCATTATCATGGAAGGTTGTCTTGGACAGCTTTGCTCCAGAGGATTTATTATTGCTTCTGGAAAACTGTTACTCCAGGCTATGACTGAAGTGAGTAGAAGCTGAGCTTTATCTTTGGGAAATTTGGTCTATCTCTGGTTGCTCTTGTTCTTAGGATGAAGCCCTCAAGGGTCTCCGAATGAAACCTGAGTTATTCACCAACTCCCTCTCCTCTATGATTTTCTCTGTAATTCCATTAGACTGTCCATAGGTCAGGTCAGCTTCTTAATTCCTTGACTGTCATGTTCTTGTTTCCTAGCCTCGATTCAGTACAACTTACGAATAGGCAAATGCCTTAAAGGGGGAGAGGCGGGGAAGAACTAGCATCAAATATTGAACTTCCATCCATGCACTTCCCTTCTCTCTGCATCTTGGCTTTTCACATACTGTCAATCTTAGTATATAGCAAATATCTTCAAACAGACTTTTTTAATCCAGCTTTTCTAGTCATTTCAGCAGGAGGTTGGTTTGATACAAGCTCAATCATCATAGCCAGAAGCAGACTCTTTCTATTCTCTCTCTAACTTCCTGCTATTAGGCTTTTGCCCTCCTATTGAAATATTAAAACATTGAAATATTCCTGTACAGGTCACTAGTAACCTCTTTTTTTTTTTATCAAACTCAATGGTCAATGTTTAATTCTCATTTCCTATGGACTCACAGAAGCATTTGAACTCCGAAGATATATATTAAACTTTCTACTTGACTTTTCCAATTAAAAATTTAATAGACACCTCAAATTTAATGTGTCTGGTTATAAACACTTGATCTCCCCACTCTGATTCTCCCTCAGTAAATGACAACTTTATGCAGAACTCTAATTGCACCAGCAAAATATTTCACAGTCACCTCTAACTCCTCTCCAGGGGATTTCTGTTTCACTTAGAAGACCGTCTGATGTCTGTACCATGGCCTATGGCCAGAGTGATCTGTGCTCTCTCCACTTCCTGGCTTCACCTCCTGCCACCTCCTTCCTCACTTTACTCCAGTTTCTGCTGGTCTCCTTGCTACTCCTTGAACACTCAGGGAAGTTTCTCTCATTGGGACCTTACACCTGATGTTCCCTCAGTTTGGACATTTGTCTCCCAGGTATATACAAGGTCTTGGTTGAAACATCATTCCTCACAAAGTCTTTACCTGATTGCTCCCTACACCTGTACGTCTTCCAACACTCTCTATCCCTTTACCTTGTATGGCTTTTCTTCTTTGCTCTGATCACCATGCAAAAAAATCATACATTTATTTTTTTGTGTGTTTTGTCTTCTTTGCTAGAATGGAAAGTCTATCCCAACAGGAATGTTATCTGTTTTGTTACTGCCTTATTCTCAGTGCCTGCCACACAACTGTAGAAACATCGCATCCCTGTTTCACAGGTTAGGAATGGGAGAAACCCATAGGTTAGCAATCTGACCCAGGACACACAAGCTAGTGAATGGAAGAGCCAGGACAGAACCTGGCTGCCTGACTCCAGAGTCTGTGCTCTGACCAACTACACTATACTCTCTCTAATGGAGTTGGGTTTTGTTAACAACCTGGGCCCTGTGGGTCCCCAAAACTTTTACTTTCAGGATTTTTGCCTACACCTAAAACACACACAATAGTGTCCTCTGGCATGTTCCAAATCCTCCCAGAATCTTGATTGTTTTCTAAAAAGCTGAGGATTGAAGAGAAAGAATTCTTATCCTTAGTGGGATATTGGGCTTACTTCTAACCACCGCTATTTCCAATATCAGACCAAAGTAAGAAAAAGATCCGAGAGGAAAGGAGGAGGAAGGAAAGGAAGAGGGAGGAAAGAAAGAGACAGGGCGGGAGGGAGAGGGAAGGGAGAGACCATGCAGCCTAAAGCAGGTTCCCGTTTTACTTCTTTTCACATCATACCAAACTCATACCACAACTTAACCCCGTAATTGATGAATGTTCTTTTCATTGATTCTGATTCAATTCAAGGAGAGGGAGGACGAGGAAAGGAAGTAATGAAATCTTCCTAGAAGCCAACACATTCATGCCCTTGTAATAGATGCCACTGGTAGAATAGAGAAAAGAAAGTCAAAAGAGGATGAGTCCCTGGAAGAGCCATGTGATAAGAGAATTTTGTTAGAAAGGATCCGAGAACAAGCAGAGGACGGATGGCTCCAGGTAGGCTAATCAAACCTGTTTGCCAGTGTTTAAGCTATGAATGGGGATGGCAAAAGCCTAGCCACCAATGAATAAAGGAGTTTAATAGAGGTTAACAATCTATTCTGGTTATGTGTTTAAGATTGATAAGCTCTTAAGAAATGATGCAAATTCTAGTTTGAGAGCAACAAAAACATCTGATTTGTATTTACATGTGCTTTTATTTCTAAATGTTTGCTCTGAAAAGGTTCAAGGAATTTCAAGGCCACTTGTTCTATAAATGGACAATTATCTAAATGTTAGGTAATTTATTTACCTCTGCTTCACTATGACTTTTCTGACTAATCCCGTTTTTGCTTTGCTGAGCTGCACTGGCAAACTGTTAATTTCCCCAAATATCAGTTCTTTAGGTATTTAAAGACAGTTTTCATATTCCCCTATGGATCTCTTTTGTTAGGTTCTCTGCACTCTTCTTTGGTTTAACTATCACTCTAGATAAAATCCAAGTCCATATACCAATCATTACCTGCTAGATATTTGGATCAGGTCCTCATCTTGTTTAGATCTCAACTTCAACATGTATAAACCTGAACAGAATCACTCTGTACCCCCTAGACAAACTCCTCCCCCGACCTTCCCATCTGTCACAGAGTCATCTTTGCCTCTATTGTTTCTCTACCCACGTTCCCAAATGAAATCAATCACCATGTTTCTGTGAACATTTTCCCATTTGTTCCTTTCCTCTCATTTCCTGCCTTGGCTGGAATTCATGCCATAATTATCTCTCCCTTGGACTTCTAATTGGTCTTCTCACCTCCAACTGCCCTTTCTTTCAATTCATCTGACATAGTCAAGTTAGCATTTTTACTCAAAATCTCCAGTGCTTTCTCATGGCCATTAAATAAAATTCAAATCCCTTAAGCCAGTATTTAAGTAATCCACACGGTGGTCTGACTATGGGATTTGTCTTAATCAGATCTCCATATCAACAACAAGAGCAAACACAATAATAATAATAGTTAAAATCTATTCACTATTTCGGAATCCCTTAAATGTCTTGTATAACTCATGCCTTCTAAAACTATGCTGTCCAATATGGTAGCTCAACTGGTAAAGAATCTGTCTACAATGCAGAAGACCCCGGTTCAATTCCTGAGTAGGGACGATCCCTGGAAAAGGGATAGGCTACCCACTTCAGTATTCTTGGGCTTCCCTGGTGGCGGTGACAGTAAAGAATCCACCTGCAATGCAGGAGTCCTGGGTTCAATTCCTGGGTTGGGAAGATCCCCTAGAGGAGGGCATGGCAACCCACTCCAGTATTCTTGCCTGGAGATCCCCATGGACAAAGGAGCCTGGTGAACTACAATCCATGGGGTTGCAAAGAGTTGGACACAACTGAGTGACTAAGCACACGATGATAGCCACCATCCATATGTGGCTTTTGAGCACTTGAAATTAGGCTAGTCTGAATTAAGATTTGTGTTCAGTGTAAAATATACACTGGATTTTGAACAACTCACATGCAAAAGAAGGTATTTAGATATGAGTTTATATCATTAATTTTGTATTGACACTATTTTTATATAATAGGTTAAATGAAATACATTTTAAAATTCACTTTCATCTGTAGCTTTACATTTTTATAGTGTAGATGTTGAGAAATTTAAAATTTAATGTCTGGCTTGAGTTTGTGGCTCACAATGTGTTTCTATTGAATATTTTTGCTTTAGCATGACAAAAATGTATGCCCAGAGATTAAAAAAAAAAAAAGGACAAAACCAATATAGAAATAAAAGAATGATGAGATTTGAGGAAGGGTTTATGTATTTTTTAAATGGTCTTTTACCATTTTAATTTTTATAATAAAATGTATGATTAATTAAGTTTAGAAATTATCATATTCCTCCCTTTCTACATGAAGACTTCCTCAGGAATCTCATCCTTAAATAATTTCTCCCTCTTTGGATTTTTTACGTACATGGTCTGAAACCTACTATACATAGGACCATCTAGGTTGCACTTTAAAAAACTACCAGCTGCTCAAGCCAAGTGAATCAAAATATCTGGGCATAGGGTCTGTTATCAATATTTCGTAAAAGCCACATTAGGAACCACAGACTTGTAACAACAGCTCATATTTGTGGCACTTATTAGATGTTCTCTCTTTGTACAATAAGTACACTATATGGTCTACTTGTTTGTTTGTTTATCTCCTTCACTAAAGGTATTCTTTGCATCCTCTATGCTTTAGGTTTTATGCACCATAAATCTTTAATAAGTGTTATTAAATAACTGCTGGAAAGTTAAAAAGGATTTCCATAAATGAAATCATTGCAGATAAATTGAATGAGTTCTATGTGTCAATTACTGAATTAGACACTTAATACCTCATTTATTCCTCACTGTGATCCTATGATGTAGATGCTATTATTAGCCCCATTTTACTAATGAGAAAATGGGTGCTCAGGAAATAAAGCAGCTGGGACATCCCACTAATGAGTGACAGAGTCAGGATTTGAACATGATAGAATGATTACAAAGCACCAACCATTCACTATTTTCCTGAAAAAACGGCGGATATTATTGCTCTCTGTACTGGGTATTACCATCATGCAGCCTGGTCAGACGGGTAGGAGAGTGATAGAACAAGACAGCAAAGTTTGGAATCTACATGTTGTTGCTTAGTTGCTAAGTTGTGTTTGACTCTTTGCGACCCCATAGAATGTAGCCCTTCAGGCTCCTTGGTCCATGGAATTCTCCAGGCAAGAATACTGGAGTGGTTGCCATTTCCTTCTCCAGGGGATCTTACTGACCCAGGGATTGAACCTGAGTCCCCTGCATCGCAGGCAGATTCTTTACCACTGAGCTTACAGGCACTGTGTAAGGTCCTGTGCAAAATGAGTGCCTGATGCCTAGTAGACACCATGGGTGTTGAGACCCTCATTGAGTTCATGAATGTCTGAATCATAAGACAGAGTTCTCTGCTGAAAGATATTCTGCTGAGGAAAACAGTTAAGGAAATGGACAATTACAGCACAATCCTATTTGTGCTAAGAAAGAGAAATCCAGGAGGGAGGTGACCTGAGAACACAAGAAACCACCTAATTGAAGACTCTCTTGGAGGGAAAAGGCCACAGCCTCAAATCTCTTGCCCAGAAAATGATGGGTTAAGGAATGTTTTGGATCCTTTTTGCTTAAATCTTCCAGGATCCAGGAGTGTATCTCTACATATTTGTAATTAGCACTGCCAGTAGGACACCTGTACATCATGGACTGTGATGCCTTCCACACAGAAGCTCAAGGGAGCCGGAGCATTGCTCTCAGCTTCACCCCTCCTTCCCTGTGTGCATTTAGTTGGTTGCAAATCCCTACCTAATGTCCCTCCTAAATAGCTTTCTGGTTTGTCTGCTGAGATGTCCAGCCTCACTGCTATCACAGTAGTTTGATTTGCATAGTACTGGATGACTGCGTTGGCCTCCAAATGGGTCTCCTTTCTCTGTCTTATCTTTTCCTTTCACCCCTGCAATCACAGAGATCTTCCTGAGGAGCAAAGCTGAGCACAGTGTTACTGTCTCGAAATCTTGAGTGGTTCTCCATCACATAGAGATAAAATTCAGCTCCTTATTGACACAGCATTCAGGTTTCTGCTTGAATCGCCTCTTTTTAAGCTGCCCCTCTTCAATCCTGTGTTTGGGGATGTGCTGAATTGGAATTGCTTACATATCTTGAATCTTGTGGTGGTGGGTGATGTTTCCAAGATTCTCCTTCATTCCAAGTTCTTCATTTCCCCCCTCCACCTTCCCCTCTTCCCTGCATTTCCTCCTACTTCTTCAAATCTCGGCTAGATGTTAGTTCCTTGACAAGCTTTCCCTGCTTGCCAAGTTGTGTAGGGGATAGTTAAATTGTCCAGAACAGCAGTTATTCTACTACATCATGATTATTTTCCCAATTAAGTCTGAGGATCTTGTGCTCAAGAGAACTTGGTGTCTTTTCAGTGTCTATTTCTAATGTCTAGTCCAGCTCCTGTCACTTAGTAGAAACTCAGTGTATATATGTTTATATATTGGGGTTTCCTAGAAAGGCAATCAGCCTCAAACACATACCCTCTCTCCTTGAGTGAGCATGAGAAGCTGATTAGAGAGTCTACCTAAGAAAACTTTACCTGAGTTAGCAGTTGGATGAAAGTTGTAAATGGAGGTCTGTTGGTGTCCCAGTGGATGAGTGACAACTATGTAATATTTATATAATCAGTACTAACTGAATAGATTAGAGAAAATGAGCTTGGAATCAAAAAGCCCTTCTCTGGCCAGTCTAGTCAATGTAAAACTGTCCAAACCATCCCTAACTGGCCACCTGGAAATACCTAGTCTTTCAAAGGATAAATTGGCTGCCAAAACTGAATTTTCCATCATCAGTGAGGGTTGTTTTTTTTTAATCCTCTGTTCCAATGACAAGAATATAAAAGTACACAATTCTCTGTACAAATGATAATAAGATAAAAGTCTGAATGTGATATGAAGTTCATATCTTTTTCTGCATTACATTTTAATTAGAAAGAATGCTAAGTTAATTATGCAAATTTTTGTATAAGAACTGCTACTATTATCAGTAAAACTACAACACTGAAATAAAATTATAGAAAAGGAAATATCACACTTTTGTTTCTGAAGAATTTGCATTAAGCTCAGAAAGAGCAAATAATGAGGAATGAAAGAAGTCTTTGTTATTCCGTAGTTTCTATGATCTGCCAAAATGTCAAATAATCCATTTAATCAATCAGAAAATTAAAAAATGTGACAAGCCTCAAGGTAGTTTGAGATTACAGCTATGCAAAGTACTTCAACTGTAGCATGAATCTATGTCACAATAGCAATTACTTAATGGCTTGTTTTTCTATAACTTTGTTGATGCAAAAATACAATTTAGGTTTCAAATTAATTGTGACTCCTCTCCTGTTTGAATCTTGTGTACTTGATTGGAGGCTGTTTACACATATTTGTTCAACTTGTGCTCTAATGAACCTCACTTTTATAGGGAAACCTCATCTATTAGAAAGAAACCCTCACTATGTTTTAGCCCCAGATTTAATTATAATTTTCAAATCTTTCTTACAATGTGATACAACCAAGCTTTGGAAGGGATATGAGAGTTTTGAAAAGAAACATGAAATACCCTGATAACCCAGGAAGGGGAAGTCACTCATTCAATTATTCAACAAATGTTGAGTTCTTTCTTATAAAATAGACCCTCTGGTAAGTGCTTGGGGAAAACAGGAACAAGACCAGAAACAGTTCTTTCTTTCACAGAGCCTGTTATATTTCTAAAGGGTCTTGTAGGTCTTCATAGAACCGTTCAACTTAGCTTTTTCAGCATTACTGTTCAGGGCATAGACTTGGATTACCGTAATATTGAATGGTTTGCCTTGGAAACTAACAGAGATCATTCTGTCGTTTTTGAGATTGCATCCAAGTACTGCATTTCAGACTCTTTTGTTGACTATGATGGCTGCTCCATTTCTTCTAAGGGATTCTTGCCCACAGTAGTAGATATAATAGTCATCTGAGTTAAATTCACCCATTCCAGTCCATTTTAGTTCACTGATTCCTAGAATGTCGATATTCACTCTTGCTATCTCCTGTTTGACCACTTCCAATTTGCCTTGATTCATGGACCTGACATTCCAGGTTCCTATGCAATATTGCTCTTTAAAGCATTGGACCTTGCTTCTATCACCAGTCCCATCCACAAGTGGGTATTTTTTTTGCTTTGGCTCCATCCCTTCATTCTTTCTGGAGTTATTTCTCCACTGATCTCCACTAGCATATTGGGCACATACTGACCTGAGGAGTTCATCTTTCAGTGTCCTATCTTTTTGCCTTTTCATACTGTTCATGGGGTTCTCAAGGCAAGAATATTGAAGTGGTTTGCTCTTCCCTTCTCCAGTGGACCACATTATGTCAGACCTCTCCACTGTGATCCGTCTTGGGTGGCCCCACACTGCATGTCTTAGTTTCATTGAATTAGACAAGCTGTGGTCCGTGTGATCAGATTGGCTAGTTGCCTGTGATTGTGGTTTCAGTCTGTCTGCCCTCTGATGCCCTCTCTCAGTGCCTACCATCTTACTTGCATTTCTCTTATCTTGTCAAGGCTATGGTTTTTCCTGTGGTCATGTATGGATGTGAGAGTTGGACTGTGAAGAGAGCTGATCGCTGAAGAATTGATGCTTTTGAACTGTGCTGCTGGAGAAGACTCTTGAGAGTCCCTTGGACTACAAGAAGATCAAACCAGTCCATTTTAAAGGAGATCAGTCCTGGGTGTTCATTGGAAGGACTAATGTTGAAGCTGAAACTCCAATACTTTGGCCACCTGATGTGAAGTGCCGACTCATTTGAAAAGACCCTGATGCTGGGAAAGATTGAGGGCAGGAGAAGAGGACAACAGAGGATGAGATGGTTGGATGGCATCACTGACTTAATGGACATGGGTTTGAGTGGACTCTGGGAGTTGGTAATGGACAGGGAGGCCTGGCATGCTGCAGTTCATGGGGTTGCAGAGACGGACATGACTGAGCAACTGAACTGAACTGACTGAAGTTATATTTGGGAATAGAAACACTAATTAAGTACACGATGAATAGTTAATTACAAACTGAATCAAAATTCTTAAAGAAAGATCCTCACTACTACGGAGGTAGGTACAGATGAACCAGATCTAGCCTGCAAAGCTGAGAGGTGGCATATGGCAGGAGGAGAGTGTGAAGGTTGGGTAGACATCCCTTCCAGAAAGACGAGGTAGAGCGGTTGCCTGGAGAGCCTTCCAGAGGAGGAGTGTGAAGAGGTGGGAATAACAGACATGTTTAAAGGACTTACGGTCACGAAGGAGAATGGATTGCATAGAGCAATGGGGACGAGGAGGTAGACAGGGACCAGATCCTGTAGTTTCTTGGAAGGCATGGTGATGACTTTGGTCTTTTTTCTAACAGCTTTGGAAAACACTAACAATTTTAAGAAGGAGATGACGTTGATGTGTCAGTTTTGAATTTGAAGAGTTATGTCTGGCTGTGCTATGAGATTGGAGACCCCAAAGGGTACAGAACAGATCAGAAATGACAAACTGCAGGCTCTTGCGGGTCCTTCTGCCATTTGATCTTGAATCATGGCAGTGGAGTCAGAGAAAAGTGGATGGATTGAATAGATACATAAAAGATTTAATTTGAAATTAGAAATGGGTTGGGGGGAGGGATAAATCAGGAGTTTGGGATTAGCAGATACAAACACTGTAAGTCAAACCTATTCTTTTTCTAGTATGGATGTGGGAGTTGGACCATAAAGAAGGCTTAAGTGCTGAAGAATTGATGCTTTCAAACTGTGGTGCTGAAGAAGATTTGAGAGTCCCTTGGTCTGGCAGGAGATCAAACCAGTTAATCCTAAAGGGAATCACCCCTGAATATACTTTGGAGGACTGGTGCTGAAGCTGAACCTTTAATACTTTGGCCCCTGATGTGAAGAGTCGACTCATTGGAAAAGATCCTGATGCTGGGAAAGATTGAGGGCAGGAGGAGAAAGGGGCAACAGAGGATGAGATAGTTAGAAACATCACTAACTCAATGGACATGAGTTTAAGCAAACTCCAGTAAAGAATAAAGGAGGAGATAGTAAAGAATAGAGGAGGCTGGCATGCTGCAGTCCATGGGGTTGCCAAAGTTTGGACACAACTTATAGACTCAACAACAACTGTAAAGCACAGGAAACTGTATAGCACAGGAATATTATAAAATATCCAATATCTTGTAATAAGCTGTAATGGAAAAGAATATGAAAAAGACAATATACTGAAATATACATATATGTGTATATGTATATTCAGTTTATATATATATATGTCACTGAATTACTTTCCTGTATACCAAAAACTAACACAACATTGCAAATCAACTATATGTCAATTTAAAAAAAGAAAATGGGGTAATAACTATACCAAGAATTATGCCTGGATTTCTACTTATGCAATGGATATAATTCACAGAAAGTGGAACCTGTAGAGGAGGCCCAGGTTTAGGGTAGAAGATATCTGATTTGTTTTAAACATGTTTCAAATGATATACCTTTGAAACATCCTAGTGAAGATGTCTAGATAGGAAGGTTAGGAGATAACTAGAAGGTAGTTATATGGATTTGGAGCTCAGAAAAGAGACCGACAACAAAGCTATGAAGTCACAGACCTAAAGAGGCTTACCCAGGGAGAGAAGAAGAAAGGAGGAAAAGACCCAGGCCCAAATTTTGAATAACTTCATATTAAATATTAAAAAGCCAACAAAAGAAATGGAGCCATAGCCAGAGAGATTAAAAGGAAAACAGGAAATTGTTGTGTCATAGATGTCAACAGAGGAGAATATATATATATGTTTAAAAGGTTCAGATCAACAGGTTAGATCGCTATGAAGAAGTCAGTAAAATAAGAACTAAAATAGCCCCTTAGATTCAGCTACATGGAGGTTATTGGTGACTTTAACAAGAGCTGTTTATGAATATGAGCCATGGATTATAAGCAAATGTAGTGAACTGAAAGTAAGTTGGAGTTAGGAAAAAAGAGACGGTGATTATAATCATAATAATATTGGCTTATGCTTGTCAGAGGCCTGGTGCGCTGCAGTTTACAGGGTCGCAAAGAGTCGGACACGACTTGGCAACTGAACAACAACAAATATTCCCGGCGCTACTTTCAAATTCAATTTTTTTTCTTCTGGCTGTGCTTCCACAGCATGTGGGATCTTTAGTTCCCCAACCATAGACTGAATCTGAGCCCCCTGCAATAGAAGCTTGGAGTCTTAACCTCTGGACCACCAGGGAAGTCCTTCAGGCACTATTTTAGTTCATAACTTACAACAATCCTATAAGAAGCACCCTATGGTTTTAATTATTCCTCCATAGAGAGGTTAAGTAACTTATCCAAGGTCACACACAATGACAATTCTCTGAAAACTTTTGTACATGAAAGAGATTTATTGAGAAAAGTAGCTGGAGAGATTGACTTTAAAAACAGCTAAGAGGGAAGCCCTTGGTTTGTTTCTGCTTTGGCAGGAAAACATATTTTTATCCTGTCAAAGAAATGGAGATATGGCTCCCATTTTATACCCTCCAGGAGAATGGAGGTGCATGTCCCAAACATGGGTCAATAGATACTGAGCCCTGCTTAGCTAGCCAAAGAAGAGCAGAATGGAAAATGCTTTGTATAAACAGTTATCATCCTTAGACTAAGAATTACTTTTATATCTGTGTGACAGTAGAAGGAATGACTGGACATTTTTAAAAAATTTATTTTTGTTGGAGTATAGTTGCTTTACAATGTTGTATTAGTTTCTACCATACAGCAAAGTGAATCTGGTGTACGTATGCATATATCCCCTTTTTTTGGATTTCCTTCGCATTTAGGTCACCATAGAGCACTGAGAAAAGTTCCATGAGCTATACAGTAGGTTCTCATTAGGTATGTATTTTATGCTTAGTATCAATAGACAGTGTGGAAATCAGAGAGTGGTAGAGTTTTTTAGGGTTTTCAGGAAGTTGTGGCTTCCACATCTGAAACCAGGATTAAATGTCAAGTCTCTAAGATGACTTTTCTTGCCAAAGGGAGCCTTCCATTCATCCACTGAACCCCAGGCAACGCTTTTCATAACCCTATTCTACCCTGACCACTGGTTCTGTCTATATCTTCCACCACTGCCACTAATCCCCACTGTGGACTGTGCCTGCCTTGCTCTTGGCATCACCTCATCCCCTGACACAGGGCTTGGCATATGAACCAGTGAATGAACTTAACATCACCAAGTTAAATTTCAAGTGAAATTAAATTTTTGCCTTTTTGTGTCAGTTTCCAACCTGATAACCCTCTAGATGCTACATCTCCAAAGTCCGATATTTCACTGAAGCATTTCTGTTTACGTATCCCTTGAGCCTCAAAACCACCTGAAGTAAGGATGGAAATTATCCCAGATTACAGATGAAGAACTTGGGTCAAGAACAAGTGACCTTCACATGCTCGTACATCTAGCCAGGGGCAGAGTTGAGCCCTCTGACTGTAATTCTACTGTCATGTTCACTAGCCATCATCAGACAATGCACTCTTCAAATACAGAAAGCTTCTCATGGGTTGCAAAAGGATGGATGAGTCGTTCTAAAATATCTACTCCACCACTCACCTTTATTCTTGATGTCACCTGCCCTAGTAGAATTAAGATTTGGACCTGCTTCCCTGGTAGCACAGTTGATAAAGAATTCACCTGCAATGCGGGAGACCCTGGTTCGATTCCTGGGTCAGGAAGAGCCCCTGGAGAAGTGAAAAGCTACCCACTCCAGTATTCTGGCCTGGAGAATTCGATAGGCAGAGGAGCCTGGCAGGCTACAGCCCATGGGGTAGCAAAGAGTAGGACGTGACTGAGAGACTTTCACTTTCACTCTCCTCAACTGCACTGTTTACACTGAGAAGTGGGGGAAGGTCTGGAAAGCCTCCCCAGGGACCCAGTGACTTCCCTCAGGGGTAGCAGGACGCTTACTGCTCACGTACTCAGAGACATTTTGCCCCCATAAGGCCACTTCTGCCTTTTCTAGCATTATTCTGACCTTTAGCCAGAATTATGGGAAAATGTTGGCAACAAGATACAGAAAACAGCAGCTGGGGTCGCAGGGGGTATGGAGTGACTGAGGGTCACAATTCCTCTTTCCTGGACAGGTTCACTCATTAGATGAAATGAGAAAGGATATGTGTGAATGTGTGTGTGTGCGCATGTAGGGAGGGTGGGACTGGCCCACTCCAGTCTCAAATGTCCAAGGAGAAGTAGGAATAAGGGATCCTGTGTGCTGTGCTTAGTTGCTCAGTCATGTCCAACTCTTTGCAACCCCATGAACTGTAGCCCCCCAGGCTCTCTGCCCATGGGGCTTCTTTAGGCAAGAATACTGGAGTGGGTTGCCATGCCCTCCTCCAGAGGATCTTCCCAACCCAGAGATCGAACCCAGGTCTCTCCCGCATTGTAGTCGGATTCTTTTATGTCTGAACTACCAGGGAAGTCCTAGTATCACCACATACAAGACATTGAGGGGGCGGGGTTGGAGCTGGGACACAATATCTCAACAGCTGGCACACCTGGTATGAGTCATGTCCGGAGTTTGAGGATGGACACTAGGGATGTAATGAGAATATGTGAAAAGCAGCTGGTGAATCACTGTCTCTCAGCCCCTCAGTTTCTAAATTTGAAAAGAAAAAAAAAAAAATAAGGACAATAACTTCCTGGTGAGATGCCCAGAGGATTAATCAAAATGATGTATGTAAATGACACGGCCTGGAACAGGATTATTGTTTCCAATAAACAATAATTGGTGGATTATTGTTTTTTTTTACTTTCTGAGCTTCTTGGAGGGGAAGACAGTGTGGAAATGGAGTGAGAGGGAATGAGGCATTGAATATCTGAAGAAAAGTTTATTTTCTAGACTTGAGAGGGCATAACTGTTGATAGACATTGAGGGGGGTTCCCTTGGATTTAAAGATTTGTTTTTGATAAAACCGAGGGAAATATTTATTGAAATTATTTCCTACAATCTAAATAAGATGAGGGGCTTCCCTGATAGTTCAGTTGGTACAGAATACACCTGCAATGCAGGAGATCCTCGTTTGATTCCTGGGTTAGGAAGACCCCCTGGAGAAGGGATAGTCTAGCCACTCCAGTATTCTTGGGCTTCCTTTGAGGCTCAGCTGGTAAAGAATCCACCTGGGAAACCTGGGTTTGATCCCTGGGTTGGGAAGATCCCCTGGAGAAGGGAAAGGCTACCCACTCCAGTATGCTGGCCTAGAGAATTCCATGCACTATACAGTCCATGGGGCTGCAAAGAGTCGGACACATGGGGCCATAACAAAGAAATAGATATTTAAAGTAAAAATGAAGTTTTAAAAATCATAAGTTTCATTTGCACAGAGTCTGGTTTCTTTCAGGGGGGCCTCACAGCTTTCTGCCCTTGAATTGTAGATAAATTTGTGCTCCTGAAACGAATATGCCCACAGTACACATATAGCCTACATGGCTATGATGAATGACATTCTGGTTCCCTTTGGAGGTTTCCTATCAATTTGAACTATTTGTTTATTTTACCTGGGCACCTAGGTAAATTTCTTGAGAAATATTAATGCCTATCAGTAAATAGTAGTGGATGCTCCATAGAAAGTTTGGAATTTCAGACTTCCTGTGTTTAGAGGAGACACCTGGATTAAGACACATATTCATACACTAGTGCTTTTTATCAGGACACAGTGTCCTATGTAAGCCATCAATTGATTCATCTCTCAAGATCTTTCTGGAAGTGAACAGAATTCTGTTAATCATTCTTGTTTTTCACTGATGTTAAGCAATGTTTGATTTTCACCTCTGGCATTTTTTGTAACAGTTCAATCCATGAGTAAGATAAGAACACCTTATCTGACAAGAGATCTTATAAAGGCATATACATGTGAGAAAAAAATACAGGACCAATTTTGAGAATTTTAAAGGAAAGGCAAAATAAAATTCCAAGTTTTTTGTTAGTGTACATTTCTTTAGAGAGAAATGGAAGATTATGTGTTTTTATAAGTGAGATAGATGTCTTATAGGTTTTATAAAAGTATGAGTTGGTTTGAATAGTCGTTCCCAAAGTGTCCAAATGACAATTTTGTGGTAGCTCAGAGAAACACACAAGACGTTATCTAATTGTTTTACTTGTATTCAAAGAAATGCAACAAATGCTACTCATTTCTTGGTTGCTTTGTAATTGTATGAAATTCAGAAAGAAAAATGTGAAGGGGCCAGATTGTGCAAGAGAGAGTGAGATAAAAGACTTCAGAACAAGTTAACACAGCCAGTAGAACAGGTAGTTCAACTTAAAAGTTATATCCTACTTGCCATAAATATCACCAATCTCTTAAGACATCAAAAGATACTCCTGTGGACATTGTGACATTAATTTTAATGAGGAACAGGGAGACACTGTTAGTTCAGAAGTAGCACGGTGTACTCTCATTCCTGTGAGCTGACTCACTGTTTCCGCATTTTTTCAGGTGCTGACCTGAGTCCCTCAGTCCCAGCCTTTCTTCCAACTAACAGGATGGTCTTGGAACTTCACTGCCTGGCACATCTAATAGAGGAATTGGAAAATATAATTTCTGACTTCTTTCCATCTCTAATTTCTTTTATTTTCAATCTAGAATCAAAGTTCAAAACATATAAAATGGCACAAGTTGATATTCTCAGGTGGAATCAGTCAAATGAACTCAGAGAGCAAGGGAATCTAGTGAACACGGTAAAAATCAGTGTGATGCTACTCAAAAAAGGCAAACAAAAATGTTCTTACATTTTTCCTCTTCTTGGAGTGTGGATTGGTACAGCATGCCTGGAAAGCAATTTGGGAATATAAATAAAGAGCCATAAAAACACCCACTAAACTGTGACTCAGTAATTCCACAACTCAGAACTTTTCCTAGGGAAGAGTTTGTATTAAATTTGATGGACAAAGATGCACATCATGCTATTACTTATAAGAAGGGAAACTGGAAAAGTAAAGGTTTTTGTCTTATGAGAAGACAATGCTTAAAGCATGGTTAATTCAAATGATGAGAAATCCAAAGATTCTTTGCTGTTAGGATATATATTGTCATTATCTTGACACATAGAGGCCAGGAAGCACCCAATGAATATTATTTCAAACAAATATTTGAGCATCTATTATGTACAGACGTGATTCTAGACTCTGAAGATAAACCAGTAAATAAAACAGACAGATACATCCCCCGAATTCCCGGAGCTAATGTTCTGTGAGGAAAGGCAGTAAATCAATCACTTTTTTAAAAAGTCAAGTAAATATGTAGTATATTAGATAATGAAAAATGTTATGCGTGGTGAAAAATGAATCAAGGTAAGGTGCTGGGAGGGCTTCCCACATGGCTCAGTGGGTAAAGAATCTGCCTGAAATGCAGGAGACACAGGAAACAAGGGTTCAGTCTTCAGGTTGGGAAGATCCCCTGGAGGAGGGCATGGCAACCCACTCCAGTATTCTTGCTTGGAGAATCCCATGGACAGGGGAACCTGGTGGGCTACTCCATAGGGTCGCAAAGAGTCGGACATGACTGAAGCGATTGAGCACGCACAGCATGCAAGGTGCTGGGAGTATGAAAAAGGAGGGGAATTATTATTATTTTATTGAGGTGGAGTTCATTTATAATGTTTTAGTTTCAGTTGTACAGCCAAGTAGTTATCATTTTATAGAGAATAGTCACGTGACAGATCTCACTGTAAGAAGGAGACTTTTGAGCGGAGACTTGAGGCAAAGAGAGAGTGAGACCTGTAGATTTTCAGGAAGAGTATTCGGGGTTGAGGGGGTGGCAATTTCCAAGGCTCTGCAGTACAAGTGTAACTAGTATATTCAGGGGATAAGACCAAATTCACAAGCCTGGGCTGGTTGAATGAGGGGGCAGGAGATGAAGTCAGAAAGAGGGGACAGATGAGGTGAGGTGCTGCGGGTTACGGGAAGCACTTCAAACTGAATTCAGCGAGCAATTAAGTCATCAGTATTTATTGAGCCCTCTTTGTGTAACCTGATTTTGGATGACTAGTTAGTTGCTTATATCTTCCCAGTTAAAACATACTCCCAGAATATTTTTACACCTTTTGGCTAGAAAGTTTATTTCATCATGCCTCATTAAACATAAGAAAGAGAAAAGAGTAATGGAATGAAAGAATGAAACTCCAGGGCTGCTAGTATTGTTACCTAAAACCAACCAATATATTCTACATTCACCTTGATAAGGACCAAAGGCGAAAATAAGTGTGAGGAGGTCGGGCATTAGCAGATTATCACATGTCTAGGGGTCTGTTTCATAGAAGGTAGTGAAGAGAGGAGACGTCCAACAGTATCTGAATGATTTCTTCAAAACCCCATCCCATTCCACCCTCTGCCCACCAGTGTTTCAAATCCAAGGACAGTCTGTAAGTACAGGGTCTGGGCCAACTCTTTCTGGAGTAGCTATCTTTGGAAGATCTGATTCCAAGAATGGTTTAGGGATGGAAGACCTGAAGCTTATGACCAAGAGGGATGTGTTATTTGGTGCTCACTGATTTCCTGGGCTCTGTTCTCCTGTGTAGACCTCATTCTGATCCAGAGCCGATGATGAACCCTCAGCCACGCCTGACATCAGATTGAGTGGCTTAAAGGTCATAAAGGTAGGCAGGTGAGAGTACAGGCCATTATAAGCCCATTCTTACTCAAGCAAAGACAACTCAGAGTACTTGCCTAGTTGGCAAGGCCCAAATTGTGACTAAAATGATTAGGTTTTGCTATTTGAAACATAACTTCGCAGTTCCTGGGACCATCCAAAGAAAGAGAGAAAAATTCTGCACTCCTTATTTCACCAAATATGAAGCCTCATAATTCCACAGCATCATTTTGGGACAATGTGTAGCTTTTCTTCAGCTGCCCAAACCCAGATCTCACAGATATTATCCTCTATTGATTAACATAATATTGGTGAAAATTCTGATGAAGTGAAACTTCTCATAAGGATGTGGGAAAGAAACAAAGTGAGAAGGATTGTTCTGCCCATAGTCGCACTCTCATCCTTTGCTGAAACACAATTTTGCTCATTTACTTATTGAGTGAAATCACTTTTTATTGCAGCATTTTGTTCCACTGGCCAACAAATTTATAGGCATTTACATAGGAATATACCATGGGGTTTATTGCCAATAAATCACTCTGAAAGGCTGGTATCTAGTGACATATTCAGTATAAAGAGTGGTTGGGGGATGTTGAGTCCTTCTTGAAGGCAACCGGTTTTGCACAAGTTGCCTCATGCTTATAGCAAGTATTGGAGTTTAAAGACAACCATACAAAAATAAAAGAGGGGAAAGGTTGGGCAAACACATGACTATCCTTGAAATCACAGGCATGCTGGCAACATAGACTTGTCCTGTCCCACACGGGTAAGAGCTAATTGCAGTCCACTGAGATTCAGCAGTAATTAATTAATCTAAGTAAGTGTGTTCATTAAGATCTACTACCTGTATTTAATGGCACTTGTGAAGATATTTAGAAGTAAATATGTGTTCCAGGGTTGAATACTTCATATAAGATTTTCAAGAAATACTTTACCTGAGCTTTTCATAAATTCCTTGATAAATTAATTTTTAAGTCCCTGACTTTTGCCCATGGAAATCTGGCTGATGTCCTAAATTCTGACATAGGTCTTATCCCTGATCCTAGGGAATTTTCCTTGCTCTGAATCCCCCCAGTGATTTTGTATATGTCATTTGTTACATTTTATCTTAAATGTTCTAGATGGCCTTCTTAACCATACAATTGACTTCTTATGGTGATATGGCGGCCTTTTACTTCTTTATTCCCTCCCCCCATTATTTTCTTCCTTCCTTCCTTTCTCATTAAGTACTCCACTAATATCCTTATGGTTCAGACGGTAAATAATCTGCCTGTAAATGCAGAAGACCCAGGTTCAATTCCTGCGTCAGGAAGATCCCTGGAGAAGGGAATAGCAACCCACTCCAGTATTCTTGCCTGAAGAATCCCATGGACAGAGGAGCCTGGCGGGCTACAGTCTATGGGGTCACAAAGAGCCAGACATGACTGAGTGACCAGCACTTAATATCTGAATACTCACTAAGGATTAAGGATATTAATAGGATCTGGATATATAGGGGTGAGAATGAGGTTTAAAGGATGAGGTTTCAATTATAATAAAAGAACTCTGGATACAAATATGGCATCACAGATTTTTCACTATATTTTTTGTAGCAATACACTTAGACTGTAATTTTTTAATGTTTCAGCATTTGTGTATTTGTGAAGTCCTTTTCCTTATCCACAATTATCTTATAGACTTTAGTGATAAAGTCAGTTGTAATTTCTATATGTTTAAAAATTAAACTGCATCAAAGTTACAACTAAATTGACCAGTTTTCCCAAAGACATTGGTATGCAAACGTTGGGAGGGTAGCCACCAGCGTTTTCTTGGTAGCAGGAGTGGGTAGTTTCTAGGGAAAGGCATCATTTATCTTTCTGGAGCAGTCCAGACATTTCAGAGTCACAGGCTACAATCTCATTGTGCAGAGGAAATGGAGAGACAAAAGATAACAAAAATAAGCTTTATTGGAATTCTCATTGAAAAAAATAACAGAAAACCAGTAAAAATGAGTAGAGGTCAATAGTCAGTATTAAAACAGTCAAGCAAAAAGAAACATACAGAAAACAGTAGAAGTGAAATAGGTCAATCATTTTTAAAGCAGTTCAAGGGAAAAAAGCTATTGATCCAACAGAGGGATTTCAGTCACATATGGGAAGGAGGCAACTCAACATTATTTTTTTTTAAAGTTGTTTGCTTGTATTTTATTAGGCATTCTATATTTTCACTCTCAAAGGGGCTAGTTTTCCACTGAAGGGAGTGGGGAGAAATGGGAACAGAAGAGGGAAGAGAGAGACAGGGAATAAGCAATATTCATGAACTTTTTTTAAACATGCTAAATGCTTTGTTAGGTACACCTAACACTCACTTAATCCTCACAATATCCTCCCAAGATGTATTTCCTCTCCTCATTTAAAGATAAAGAGGCTCACAGAGCTTAAACAACTTGCCCCAGGTCCCCAGATTGAAGTGGCAGAGAGATTGGAACCCAGTTCTCCAAAGCCCCCCACTTCCTCTGACACCCAGACTTTCTCAAGCAAACGAAACAACTCTCAGTGGCTCCATGGATCTGAGAAGGTGTAGATCGAGCCCACCCAATGTCTACCTTTTTTGGAACTTGGGAGTAGAGCAATCTGGACCACATTTCCAAGAGGGCAAGTCTGATTGGACTGTTTCTTCTTTGTTTCAGAAGAGAGTTCACAAGAGGAGGAAGGAGGCTTAGGAATACTAAATGCAGCCTCAGGATGGGAGGGCTACCAGTAGTTTCTAGAGAAGTTTCATTAAGAGACAATGGAGAAAAATGTATGATAAACAGAAAGGTGCAAACCCAAATGAGCATGTAAATCAATGATTACAGAGATGAATCAACTCTTGTAACCTAGATTCCTTAGCGCTCAAAATCCCAGGATAAAGAAGCTCAAAGAAACACCATGAATGTAGCAAAGTTACACGCCAAGTCATTTCTCCAGCATGTTCACAGCTCCATAGGCTAACGTTTTCTATACTGATGGCCCCTTCTTAGTTGATGATTTTTCACAATGTATTTCATGGCTTCCATCCCTACATGAGACTTTATTACTATCACATAGGAATAAAAAGCCATAAAGCACTAGAGTGAATTTATCTTGGTCGGATGCAAAACTTATTTTCTTCACATGACTTCACAACCATTGCAAAGCTAACTGATCATTTCATGCTACATTAAGGAACATTTTAAACTACACATAAGTGACAGGAAGCACACTTAAACGGTGACATCACAAATTAACAAGATTTTATCCTTCAGCCACATGCTTAGCTACAAGGACCAGGAAACAAGACCAGAAGACACTCAGCAACACTCAACCACTGAATGCACCAAAAACAAAGGACATTGGGGACAATTCCTGCAGAAAAGCTCATCACTTGGACATTGAACTTGGAAACACATGAGGAAAAAGACAGAAGACAGACAAATCACTGATACAAACTGAAACCAGGGTGGGTTATTTTAAGCCTCTGGCCTCAACGTTTTCCCTAGGAAGCATTCTTTCATGCTCACTGCCAGCTTTTAGGCTTTTCAGGTTGGAGCAGGTGGGGAGGGGGACCTTAACACCTGCTTGCACTATGTCAGCATTAAGCCTTCTACACCTAAATAACAAAAGAGAAAGGAAGAAAGAAGGAAAGAGCCTACAGCATGCTAAGCAACCACAAGTTGAGCTAACTGCTCATCTACACACCTTCATGAAGGCTGACACTACCCACCTCCCCCTTCCACAGAAGCATATATCTCACTATGCCAGAAAAGTACGGTGCGCTAATCCCATGTGATAAGTAACTCTGTCCAGAGCCTGAGAACATTCTTTATGTTGCATTAAAGTGATCTTCCTCTTGGCATTATTAATATACTTAAAAGTGGTCACACTGAAACCCAATTCTCTGGGACCACTGAAAACTCAATGCTTTCAGTTCCCATGGGTTTTCTGGTCTTTGAAAAATAAACCTGGAGTGCCTGTTTACCAGTTCCTGAAACAGCATCCCAGTCTTTTAAGCCCTGCCCTCTGCTTTGTGGAAAATATTGTATTATTCAAATTCAAATAAAAGGAACAAGCACTTGAGTTTCTCATTAGGAGCAAGAGCTAGGCAAACTCCACCGAAAGGTTAGGAGAATGAAATCTTGCTTTATGTGACTCACAGGAAGGAGACTGGAAATAGTTAAGTGAAAGGAAGTGCAGACATAAATTCAATTATCATGCATGAAACATGCAAATGATTTAAGAACTGCATCTGAAACTCTAGTTTATATTCATTAATCTCAGGTTGCACTTTTGAAGGAGAAAGACATGCTAATTGGGTCCAGATTAATGCACTCCCAAACCTCTCCAATTTGTTTTTAGGTGAGGGTTAAATGAGATGGATTAAAATAAACACAGCTGCTCCTCTGCCTCCACTTCCCACGCCCCACTCCACCTGGACCTCCACCCCCAGCTGCCTCACCTCCCCAACCCCACTCCAAACCCAGCTGCCTGACCTCCAAACTCCTCTTTCAGTTCAGTTCAGTTCAGTTCAGTTGCTCAGTCGTATAGGAATTCAAAAACCCAAACATTTTCCTTCTGAAGATTCACTGGAAGAATACCCTTGTCTCTTAGTCTTTTCCATACTACCCCTTTTCCCATAAGCCACTAAATTCCAGAAAGAGAATCAATCACATATTTAGTCCTGTGGGTGCCTAACCAAAGCAGCAAGGCTGTGCCCAGGTGGGCAAGCAGCCTTGCGTGTCCATGGACAACGGTTCTTTCTACATGTTCGGGCCTTAGTCCTTGGACCAGAGAGGACTGAATGGAGGTTTCAAAAGCCTCCTGGCACCTGCGTGTTTGAGGCCAGAGTTGCAGCAGGCTGGCCTGGGTTTATGTGGGGAACTAGGGAAACGAGAGCATCCTTGGGCTTTGGGGTTGCTTCTCCTCTGTGACTCCCTTGGCCAGCAGACACTGGCCTAAAGCAGGAGACACTGGAAGGTTCTCTGGGAAAGATCTCAAATTTTCCCTCTCCCTCCTCCCCAGCCAGATTATCCTTTGAAGCAGAACGTTATTTATTTCAGATATGAGTTTGGGACATCAAGAAATAACATGTTTTAGGGAGAATGTTATCTTGTGAATAATGGGAGTTTTGAAAATAGTAAAAAAAAAATATATTTTTAGACCTGATCTTTAGAAAAACAGAACAAAGGACAAAGAACTCTGGGCTGCTGCTGGGAACAGACACAAGCACAAAGGTGGACAGAAGGGTTCCTCCCTGAAAGAGCAGCCCATCAAGGAGTTAAACCAGGCACCAAAAAAAAAAAAAAAGAGAGAGAGAGACCTTCAAACTAATTTCACACTGAAAGTGATGTTTAATTTGAATCAAGCTCTTCCCAAAGGGAAAAGGTTAGTCTCTTCACTGGGCTCATAGCCTCCTCCCCGCTTCTCCTTCCGTATGAATTAAAAATTCAGATTGACCATTCATCATGATGTGACACGTTCTTTTTTTCTTGGTCCAAAGATCAAATAAAAGCCTCAGACCACATCTGAGAGCCCACTGGCTGGCCAGCGCTCCCCACCTAGGTGCACAACAGAGAGAAGACGAGCACAAGGGCACATACACACAGAGAGACGGATTACCGGACATGCACTCACACAGAAACACACAGCTATTAACAGTTGCTGGCTCAGCAGCCCCAGTGGACTGCTGCATATTTGCAAATGTAAAATTAGTCACAGTAAATAACAACAAGGACGAGACTGATAGCAAATCTGTCAACAGCCTGGCAAAGGCTCTGAGCGCTCTTGAGTTGGGAAGGACACTTAGGATAGTCATCGCTCCTAAAAGAGAAAAGGATTATACGCTACCCAAACCCTAAGTACAAGCTAAAGATATTCACCTCATGAAACCATTCCTCAACTAGCCCCTTGGCACTTGCTGGAATTATTCGCAGCACGAGCTCCACTTTCTCATTTTCTGCTGACTCCATGTGGGTAATTCCTTCCTCATGATTAAAAGTGAGCTTGACAGATCCTTCAAAGCGTGGTTTGAGGTGTGGTGGGGCTCCGAGTGCCTCCTTTGTCTAAGGCAGGTTGCTAAGAATGCATCAGTGCATGGACAGGCAGGCCAGGGGAATATTCAGGCACCTAAAATAATTTTTAAAGGTAAACTTTAGAGCTATCTTTATATAAACATGTTTTTATAATAAAACATGCATCTGACAGATGAAATGAACTGTTTACCTTAGAAAAGAATAGGTAGGCTTTTCTCTTCCCAGTAATCAGTCCGGCCTTTCTGAATGTCATCCTGAAGCGATCCTGCCTCCTTCGACTTATCCAACATCTGAGGCTGCGAGATAACCCTGGTAGCACTGGCCTCCTTCTCTGGCCCCTTCATTATTAGCCTCCTGGTGGGTAAGATAGAATACAGTGAATGTAATAATCGTACTTCACACAACAGGCTCGCTCTCTCTTTTAAATGGAAAATCCCCTTATTACAAAACAAGGGGTGTTCTTTTTCTTCTACCTTTAAGTAGGACTGCCACATTCATTGCTTTTTACAAAAACGCAGCTGCTTTTTAAGCTACAGATAAATAGAATCTGCTAGGCGGTAATTCGACGCAGTCTGAATGCATTATTTTCTAAGACGCTTTGGCGAGGGGCTTTTTATTATAAACTGGAATGAACAAGGAAAGTCCTTTTCTCTTCTAATTATGAATGTGTTTTGTTCCCTACTATTAACCTACAATGTCAGATTGATCTTCTTCCTTTTCTGCCGCCAGTTTGATAAATCAACTTTTTTTTTCTTCTGGAAAATTAGAGGGCTGATGATTAAGTCTTCATGGACTCCAATGACAAAAATAAAAATAGCACAAGAGAGAAATGAATGCAAATGCTGTGACCATAAATAAAGACAATGAAGTGGCCCTCTGATGTCCAAGGTAACGACCCCTGTTTGGGCACTGAGAGTTAAAATGAAAGGGATTTACTTGTCAATTTCATTTTCATTAACTTCATTTTAGTAAAATTAAGGCTTTCCAGGCATTTTCATAAAGTTGACCTTATATTTATTCACTTAAAAAGAGAGAAGGTAGAAAAAAGATTGAATAAAAGAGTATCATTTCTATACAGAGTGCCCAGACCTCTAGTGTTTGTTGTGTCCTTGCTCATAAAGTATAATTGTCAGTAATTTTACCAGTTCTCCCTTCACTTCTGGAAGCAAAGAGGAATTAAAACAGAAAAGGAAACCCTGTGATAAAGGGTATTCAATTTGAATTTCTGCTGGCCTCACTCTAAATCCAAAGATAAACAGAAAAATAGTGAGCTCCTAATAATACCAAAAGATGATCTAGAAACTCTATTAGCCTAGTTGTTGGTTTAATTTTGATCCCAATGTTGATATTTCTGACTATATTATTACAGTAAGCCATGGTGGTTATGCTCTATGTCTATATGGATATATTGCCTTGCCAAGGAGAGGAAATCCCACAGGGCATCAGTGGGGTTCCAATTAAGTAACAATAAGTATTGTTGAATCCCAACAATAAGGGGAGATTGCCTCTATATCACAGAAGGGCAGATAGGCGCCCACCACTCAGTCTACAGATTTAAAGCCGATGTTGTCATTTCTCTTCCTCAGCAGTAATGGAAGGATGAACTGTGTGCAGTGGATCATTTCAGAACAATCTATTCTTGTTCGTTTATATTATTTTGAGTTTATTTCCAATAAAGGTGATAGTGGGACTCGGAGGGTTCTTGTGCAAAACAGAAAGGGTTTCATGAAAGAACTCTGTACTGGGATCACACGCATATTCCAGAAACCTCAGAGGGAGAGATGGATCTTGAAATTATATTTCCGTTTAAGATTTTACTGCCTTTCCTGTGTAGTTCTGTTTGAAATTTTTTCAAGAGGGTTATTTATCTCAAGTGAGATGCAGATCAAAATTTCAGAACACCCACTCTAGGAAGAAATAGATTTGCTGTGAATAGTAGTGACAGAGCTTTGAGATTCTACCACTCGGCTTAGATTTGAGTTAGTTTTCTGTCTGATATGCCGAGGACACAGGCGGCCCCGTCAGGTCGCTGGCCTTGGCATCAGAGAGCAGACAGAGCTGAGGCAACACAAACCCAGTTTACCCAGAATAAGTAGCCAAGCCCCTTCACCAGGAGACAAATGTGTATATCAGGCATCCCTGTAAGAGTGAAATCTAATCCTTATGCATCGATATCTTCATTGAGCTAAGGCCACAATAACAAGCCTGCTTTGGTAATCAAGAATACGAATGTTTATAATATGGAGATGGGAAGCAGGCAGAAGAAGAAAAAGGATCCTAGTTGTGTATGTGAAGGAATTGAGTTTTCTAGATATCCTAGTTTAGAAACATTACATTTGCAGAAGTAGGTTTTACCAGATTACTCACAAAAATACTTTTCAACTTCTGCATCCATTCTTTCATCCTGGTTAATTATTAATCAGATGAAAGACAGATTGGACAGGGCTGAATGTGAGCTTGTGAGGACAGCATAGAATCACCATCTTCTGTAGTATTATTTAAAGTATTAAACATTACTTTATGTGGCAATAATATAAGCCACTAGCCAGAATGCTCGGTCCTTATTAAACTTCCAAAATAATGCTACATGCAGCTCTACTGAAAGCAACTCTATGAGGATGCAAGGAAGAATGGTGTCTTGCTGAAGACACAGTGGGAGAGAGTGCTTTACTGTTTTGGCCTCATTTCATTCTTTCTTTGAGAAAGGAATAGGGGAAGGAAAAGCAAAGAAGAAGCAAGGAAGTAGTGGAGGAGAAGAAAGAAGAGGAGAAAATGTTAAAAACTCGCTGAGTTCAGTAAATGAATTATTTCTTTCCTTTCCATATAAAAATAATTCTCTTCATACGTTACCCCTGCCACTTACAAGCAAACTCAGTTTTAAGCATTTTCAATCTCACTTTTGCCCCCTGTAAATCGAAGATGGTTATACCTGTCTTATGGGGCTCCTAAGAAGATTAAGGGAGGCTACATGAGTTACTGATGGTAACTGGTTACTGATGGTAACATCTACCTGGTAGATGGCAGTCAGTAAGGAGCAATTATTACTATTCATGGCACTGTTAACTGGACTATTCATTCCTCTTGTGCCTCATCACCTGGAGGCTCCTGACAAGTTCCCATACCATCCCCCAATCTCTAAGAACCCCACCAAAGCAAAATGACTCGTTATAAATGGAACCCGGCACCACCTCACTCCTTTCTTCCGGCAGATTCAGATCAGTTTATACTTTCAGTGAAAGTGCTGAACACTGGTTTTGTTTAACCTCCAGGTCCTGAAGGGTAGGGAATATGGCCTATTTAGAAACAGGAAACAGAAGGCACCAAACATGTAATCATCAGGGCTAGTTGACTAGGCTACTCTGTTTTGAAAGAGTCCGTAGGTATAACCAAGTTTCCAATTCACTGAGATGACATCTCCAGGGAGAAACTGGAATCCAGTCAGTTTTGGAGTTGTTGCCTTCTGACCCCAAATTCAAATTATTGTGCATTCTACACACACGGCTGCACACACTGAATTTCAAATGACAAAATAGCAACTTCAAGAAAACACCATATCTTTAAACATACTTTGTAAGTTACTTTTTAACTTTCATCAATATCATTATTTCCTTTTTCTAAAATGGTAAATTTAAGCCATTTATGAAGATGAACTTTTTTTTCAAGAAAAAAGTGCATAACTATGAATTTTAAAAAATGTCTGCTCTTAATCCTCTTCCCTCTAAATCTATTTTCTGAATAGGATTATTTGAAATAATCTCATTTTTATAAAGCCAAATATCTTGTGATGATCAAACTTGACAATTACTGTACAAACACACACTCTTGGAAGGACAACTTCAAAAAGGTGTCCTCCTCCTAGTGGCTGTTTGCCCGTGACAAGAGAGGCAGCAGAAAAAGAGTTCAAGCTCCACTGACCACAGGAGCTTTCAGCCAAGATTCTAATCACTGCCGAAGAAGGCAGTACAAAGGCGGTGGATGGGAGCAATAAAATGTGTTGAATTTGGTGTTTCCTACAAATGAGAAAACATTGACATCTCCCCCACATCACATTCAGCACAGAGATGCTCTAAATATGAAAAGTAAGACAAGCTTCTAACTCCTTGTCAAGGCTTCCAGACATCCAACACTTTGGTGAGGTCACGAAATGTGTTCCCAGCTTCTGTTTTCTGTTCTCCTTCAGGGAACACAGTGAAGAATGGGGCTGCCCAGCTGCCTTTTAGCAAGTCACACTTGGATGACTCCCATCCTTACTCAGGGAGTGTGTTCATAGCATTTTGACTCACAGAAGAAAAAACAAAATCAATTCAACACAAAAGAAATTCACGTATTTTTGCTTCAATAATATTCTACAGAGTGCCTGTGGTATAGTTAAGTTGGAAAGTTTTATATAATGAAGATTACTGAGGTAAAAACTGAGATGTAAGATGAAGATGAAATCTACAAGCTAATTAAATTCAATAAGGGTTACTGAAAAGACATTATACCCACTAAGCTCCCCCATGCTCATACTTTGTTTTTGAAGGGGCAATAAATGGAGAGTTGGCATGGTTGTAGATTCCACACTGTGATCTTTTTGCAAAACCTGAGGAGGGAAAAAAAAGATAAAATGCATGGATTTCTATGCTGAATGGAAGCCAGAGCCGAGATGCAAAGAATAGATAAGTTAGAGATTCGGGGGAACTAAATTTGAAGTCAGCCAGTAAAACGGATTGAACCTTATTACCTCTAGTCACTGAGAAATTCCCGAGACAGTTGGATGCAATTTGAAAAGGTCAGAAAAATATTTCCTGCACAGCATTACTGCTTCATGGTTTAAGGGTGTGCATTTGTGAGATGTCAGCTCTAATCATTTTTATTGACTTTGCTTTCCAAAGACAGACAGACAGTCTGGGAGGCAAGACTAGTAGATAAGAGAAAGGCAATCTTATAAATGAAAATCTCTCTTACTTTGTTCTCTTACTTTTGACTGTGAACAATCCGAAATCTTGCCCGTTCGTGGGTAAATTACACCAACTACACTGAAGAATGACAGAATGGAAAGGAAATCGAGGACAGTATCACTATAGCTCTAGAAATGCTAAATTATTAGTAATTTCTATTTAGCCTCTATTACATGCTAAGTATTGTGAAAGGTAGATGATACTGTGCTTTAATCCAAGTGTGAATATTTAAAATGAAACACCTTAAAATACACCAGAGTTAATTTACTGTAAGCATTTACTTTGAGGGCTGGCTTCATGAAATAGAGAAAGCACAAGATGAAAATTAAATAAAAAATTAAATCCCAAGGATAACAATTAAAACATTTACTCAAGATATTATTTTACTGAAGCCTCCATTGTGACTAAAATCGTTCTAAAGACAACAAAAAAATATTTTTCTTTTTACTTTAAATGTGACTTGCATTTGATAAAAACTTTGTAAGCAAATGCATTTGTGGATTTTGTTTTTTTGGGGGGGAAACAGCAATTAGAAGTCGATGCTGACTTTTCAAACCAGAATGGTATGATCTATTCTAACCCTGCAACGGTTTAATTAACATCTGACTTCTCTGTATGGGAACAACCACCTGTTTGGAGGCAAGCGCATACCTATTTCCTCTTCTCCCATTTTGCGAGCAAGTGAGATGTCTAATGACCTTGAGACCTGACTGCATGCTTTCATAAGATGATCTGGCTCCATGAATATGACCTGGCAGCTCACTACTGAGGGAGCTTTTCAACCAGCAAGATGGCTTTTCCTCTAGAAGACTTTTATTCTAAGCAATTCCACACCTCATGAGATTCAGGAATTTCTAACTGTACCCTGTAATCAACAAGACCACTCATACCAGCAACACTAGAAGTTTTCATAATCTCAGGTATGGAAAAGAGAAGTGAAAAAGACAGCTCATTAGTTAGATAGGTGAATTCTTGGCAGTGATTGTAAAAATACTGAGCAACTGACTTTTTTTCTATATTACTATTTGGCATTGGTTAATACAAGCAATAACATTTAATGGACTTAAAACATTTTTTCAACTTGTGCAAAATCTTAGATTTGACAGTGAAAACAGTTTTACCAAAAGCTTTCGATGGTATAAAGACTTCCAGTGAATCATTTAAAGCTTAAACCTGTCCACATCTTCATTTCACAGAAAACGTATTACTAGTGAAAAAAGTACCCAGTGTGTGCATCTTTGAATTTCAGCTAAGTTCTCCATAGGGGCTTCCCTGGTAGCTCAGATGGTAAAGCGTCTGCCTACAATGCGGGAGACCTCGGTTCGATCCCTGGGTCAGGAAGATCCCCTGGAGAAGGAAATGGCAACCCACTCCAGTATTTATGCCTGGAAAATCCCATGGACCAAGGAGCCTGGTGGGCTACAGTCCATGGGGTAGCAAAGAGTCGGACACGACTGAGCGATTTCACTTCACTTCACTTCAAGTTCTCCATAAGGAAAAAATTTGAATCTTTCACATTGCTATTAATACCACTAATGATTATCAATTCAGTTCAGTTCTATAGTGATCATAAAAATCCTAAAAGTATAATTTACAAGTAAGAATAGTGATGATAATAGAAGTAACAATCATTGAGGATGTTTGAGCTGCAGGCACCATGAAAATACGTCATCTCATTTAATCCTCACATCCCACTTAAAACAGTAAGTATGGTTTTTTTCCTCCCATATTATCCATGTGGGTTTCCCAGGTGGCACAGTGGTGAAGTATTCATCTGTCAATGCAGGAGACACAAGAGATGTGGGTTCAGTCCCTGGATCCGGGAGATTCCCTGAAGAAGGGAATGGCTACCCACCCCAGTATTCTTGCCTGGAAAATTTCATGGACAGAGGAGCCTGGGGAGCTCTAGTCTATGCGGTGGCAGAGTTGGACATGACTGAATGACTAACACACCCACACCCACACACACACACTGTGCCAGGATGTATCTTACTTTTATATTATCCGTGGGGAGAATGAGGCCAAGAAACTCATCCAGGTCAGATGACTCTAAGGTATTGATATGGGATGCGAATCCATTTTCTCTGATTCTAGTCCCTATCATTTCAAAGTCTGTTAACCCAGTTGTGCTACTCTTCTCTGATCATACAGCATTTCTGGAGCATGTTGAGCTGATCTCACTGCTCAGATAGACGGAGTCAAGCCCACCAAATATTTGCTTCAAGTCCACCGACCACAGCCACCTTCTAGAGCTGTGTGCGTGCATGCTCAGTCACTTCAGTCATGTCTGACTCTGTGCGACCCTATGGACTGGTAACCCACCAGGCTTCTCTGTCCATGGGATTCTCCAGGCAAGAATACTGGAGTGGGTCGCCATGCCCTCTTCCAGGGGATCTTCCCAACCCAGCATCTCTCATGCTCCTGTATTGACAGGCTGATTCTTTACCACTAGTGACACCTGAGAAGCCCCTCTAGAGCTACTACAGGCTAACAGTTGTTGATAGATCTCCTTTCTGTCCTCATGGAATTTAGTTCTCGAAGGGAATAATACACTCATAGCAGCCTCCTTAATCAAATTGCATGGTTCACCTATACCTCATAAATTTGGAGCCTAATTGTACGTAAATTGCTTTTCTATTTGAAATACCTTTGAATTATGTTTAGAGAAGAGCAAGAAGAGAAAGTTTTTCTCAGCTGGGGCTGCATTAAGATGGAATACGTTAGCTCAAGGGATCCTTCTCTAAACACAACTTTAAAAGGGAAAATGTGTAGCTATTTTGTTATTGTAGCTGACAGATAAATGGAATGAAAGGAAAATGATGATAGGTCACCAGGGTTTAGCACATAAACTACTGCAGGTCTTTTATTTCAATAGAATATACCAAACACAGCCAGGTTTCAACAAAATGTTATTTTACCTTTAACTGACAATCATTTATTCTAACCAATTTACCAAGCATATCCCCAGCAATGATTCTTCCTGTTTGGAGAGAGGTGATGACAGTTATGTGTTGAAATGCTGGTTGGCAGTCCCAGAACAGATTGTCCAAGTATCTGTTTTCATCTGCCTTTTGGAGGCTGACTCTGAGCCCTTCCTCTCTGGGGGAGAGTCTAGCTTACTTGTCAGGCCCCCTTCCAGAAGGAGACCTTTCTTCCAAGCCCGAAAGTGAACTTTCCTACTGACAAAGCTATCTTAGAGTTCAAGAGGTATTAGAATAAGTCAGGAGGAGAAAGAGCAGCAGCTGGGCTGTACTTCTTGCAGGATGAAGACACTGTTGAGGTCTAAAAGTGAAAGCATTTAAAAAAGAGAAATGAAATGGGGTGCCGCTATCAAAGGTGGAGAGAGGAATAGGTGCAAAAAAGACAGCCCCCAAAATGAACTGAAATCTGGACTGTGACTCCCCCAGCGCTTCTGAATCCTTTGTTTTCTTATACACAGAGCAAGGTGGAGAACAATGCAGAGGAGTGGGAAATGGGGACCTTTTCTTTGCATCCCTGAAGCACCTGGGAACAAAACAAGTCCATTTCCTAACCAAAGAAAAAATGTTAAGTTGTAATCTAAAAAACTCTAAAAATAAAGTTTTAATATCTCATATTGAGGAATCAGTTTGTAAGACTTGGCTATCTTCAAAAGAAGATGCCTGCAAAAAAGTTTTTAAAGACAGGTTAATTGACTGACTTCTAGGTTTTTTTCCTCCAAAATCGTAACTTACTTTCTAAATTGAAACTTCATTAAAGAAAAAAAAATCTCGGTAACAACAAAAAAAACTGGAAGAAAATATCAAGCTAGCTCATTATATGAAATCCTCTCTCACTTTATTCTCCCTGTAAGCACAAACTCAGTTTCAGGCATTAATATCATTACAATTAAATTTCTAGAAATGACACTAAGGAATGCTGACATACAATTAAAATATGATACTCATAGTAATAGAAACAGTTAGCGCACTTCAGACATGGTAGAGAATGAAAACAGCCTTTCCTTTCTCCTCTCTGGATCAAACGGTACTTTAGTAATTTCTGAAAGTGTTACTAGATTTTTATTTTAATTATTCTTCCCATATTTCAATGTCACAGTGTTAAATGTTTTGTGTACCTGGCTGTTCTCAAGAGGATTTTGGCAGCCTGATAACTTAAATGTTATCCCAGTCCATTGCCTTTGAATTATAGAAGTCTCTAGAGCATATTCTTTCCTACCCTGGGAGATAGCATGGCTTAAATTTTTCTGAATAATTTTCAAAATCAAATTTGAAAGTTTTCATGAGAGATGATCCTCCCTGGTGGGTGATATGAAGCACAACCTAAGGGGAAAACATGAAAATAATTAGCATAAAACATATTAGCATATAGATGCTTTTGAAATAATAAACAGCAGAAAACCAAAATGCTTATCCCCAAAAGAAAGTTACAAAAAAGGATGAAATTATCGTACACTTCTCGCATGACAACCCCAGCCTGAAAGCTGAACAGGATATTCTCATTCTGTGAAGGATGAAATGACCAGGGCAATAGAGAAATAAGCCCCAAACCAATGCTCCTTGGCTCATTATCACAGCATCAGTATTCTCTGTTTGCTCTTCACCCCAGGCCCCTCGTTCTCTTTCAAACAGAAAAAATTAACAGGGAAACATGTATCTTCCATTTATTTCCTCTAAGAGCCATCACCAAGAAGACAGAGCTAATATTCTCTTTTTCCAATATTTTCCCTCCTTTAGCTAATGTTATCTTTTCCCCAAGATGGCATAAGAAATGCCAGGCTTGGCCATTTCAATTACCAGGAGGACTCAGGGGCCAGCGGGGCAGGGCTGTGTGTTTGTTAACAGTGGACCATGAACACCACTGATTCTTTTTATACTTTGAATTGGTATAGCCTCTCAAGGTAGTAAGAAAGCATGCTGTGTTGTGAGAGAAAGAAAATGGTCTTTAGAGTCAGTCTTCATTTAAAAATCTGATCTGGGTAACCTTGGAAAAGCACATTCAACACACTTTTTCAGTTTTCTCATCTATAAAATAGTGATAGTGTGGCCTACTTTTCTGGGTTGTTGTGTATCAATCAGAGGTTATACAGGTGTCCTCTGATTTTTGAAAGTTTAGGCTAATTCACTTTTATGAAATACTTATATTAGTATCGGTTTCAGAAATCCTAAGGGGATTTTTGCTCTTATGGAGAAAGGGGAAAAGCAAAAAGAGTATTCGCTGTTTGTTTTGCAGTGAGCCGTTCTAGAGGCAGTGTATTCCTGTACTGAGATCAGTCCCGCCCAATTCCTTCCCTCTGCTCTGTCTCTGCATCCAGGATCCATACCTCTGAACCTTGTCTGTGAGCATCTGTGTTTTATCTTGATTTATTCTGTGCATCAGTTACCAAGATGTGTCCCAGGTAACTGCTTCTTTGTTTATGCCATAAGATGCTCCACTTTTTGAATAGCAGTTGTTGGTTTTTCCAGTGGTCACCTATTGATGTGAGAGTTGGACTATAAAGAAAGCTGAGCGCTGAAGAATTGATGCTTTTGAATTGTGGTACTGGAGAAGACTCTTGAGAGTCCGTTGGACAGAAAGGAGATCCAACCAGTCCATCCTAAAGGAAATCAGTCCTGGGTGTTCATTGGAAGGACTCTTTTGAAGCTGAAACTCCAATAATTTGGCCACCTGATGTGAAGAACTGACTCATTTGAAAAGTCCCTGATGCTGCGAATGATTGAAGGAGGGAGGAGAAGGGGATGACAGAGGATGAGATGGTTGGATGGCATCACTGACTCAATGGACCTGAGTTTGAGTAAGTTCTGGGAGCTGGTGACAGACAGGGAAGCTGGCATACTGAAGTCCGGGGTCACAAAGAGTCAATCAGACACAACTGAGTGACTGAACAGAACTGTATATATAAGCTGGAATATAAAAGGTGCTCAATAAAGGTAGTTCAACTTACTTCCCTCAGCAACTTAGGTGAAAACTCAATAATTTAGGGTTTCTGGGATTTGGTAAGCCTACTTTCAACCATACGTCCCCAATGCTACTTGGCTGATATTTGGGTGAACATATGGCCAAAAGACATTGATTAAGGATAGATACTAAAAAAGTATGTTTTGTCTTAGATGCCTGGTGGCAGGGGATTATGAAGGTGACAGTATAAATTGCATTGGAAATAATAAAGACAAGAAAATAAAGATCCTACAGATAAATTTCATCTCACAAAGCCAAGTGTGTGTGTTTAAATTTAACTTTGCAGCAACTGACAAATATTTTCTATAATTCAAAGGAAGTCAAGATTTGTCATCTACATCTTAAATTATCTGACACAGGTGAATTCCCTGAACAAGTTCCATGCCGGGGTGTCAAAACATAGCCAATGTCCCCATATTTGGACACTGTCTACATTATTTCAATTCTTATAATATTTTGTTACTTTTAATGGCTCTCAATTAAGCATTTAGAACTTTAGGAAAGGCTCTTTTGCCCATATCTCGATTTGTTTTCAAATTTGAACTTGTAATGGATGCTAATTACTAAACTCCAATACTTTGGCCACCTCATGCGACAAGCTGACTCACTGGAAAAGACTCTGATGCTAGGAGGGATTGGGGGCGGGAGGAGAAGGGGACAACAGAGAATGAGATGGCTGGATGGCATCACTGACTCAATGGACATGAGTTTGAGTGAACTCCGGGAGTTGGTGATGAACAGCGAGGCCTGGCGTGCTGTGATTCATGGGGTTGCAAAGAGTCGGACACAACTGTGCGACTGAACTGGACTGGACTGAACTGAATTACTTAACCTGGGCTCTCAGAATATAAAAAAGCAAAGGAAACATTCATTACAAAATACTGAATTCTGCAGAGATTTGAAATTCCAACTTGGCTTATGTCATTTTCATTCTCTTTTTGCAAAGCACTAGTCTTGAAACTATTTTTCGTTATCAATGCCTGCTTCTAAGTCAACAGTTACATTTTCAGTCAAAAAAAAATTACCCATCAATTTCTTCAACGTTTGTATTGCTTTATTAAGACATAGCACACTGCTGACCATAGTAATGAGATTGGGAGGGAAGGAACTGAGAAAGAAAACCCCTCATATGTATGTTTTGTTAACAAATATCCTACCTATTTGAGTCTGTAATAAACACGTTATTGAGCAAATTTTGTCTGATTGGTATGAACACAGAGCAATGGTCCTGTTTAAACTTACCTTATGGGCCATCAGTCTTGAAACAGACCCCATCTGCATGACATTCTTGCATGACATTCCACTTAATCCTCATCTTTTCTATTTGCTCAGGCTTAGTGGAGGCCTAGTTTATTGCCCTTTAGGGCCAGTTTAAAAAAGAAAATGTTTAGAAAGGCACAGCCCAGTGAATAAACCGAAAGCTAGTGTTTCTGTGGCTCTCGGGATTTGAAAATATTTTGATTGCCCGTGTGCCTTCTGAGAATGGCTCCTGTGGCTATAAAGGGAAAGGGCCTGTTTCACAAATCAAATAAAAACACATGTATACAATAGGTATTCTCAACACTCTACCAGTCATACGATAAGGTAAAACATGTTCTCTTCTGAAATCCAAAAAGGATTTGAGGGTCTACCGATTTCGTCCCATAAGGATATTTTGACTTGTTACAGGGCCTGATTTTAAAGCTAATGATGTGCATAAATGTTTGTTCTAGCATCATTTTCAGAGGTGAGTAGCACGGAATGATCAGCCCTCTATTTCTGCGGATTGTAATATCATTTCCCCTTTTTTCAACGTTCCCAAATCATTCTGTCATTATTCCTCCAAAGTTTCTGCTTTCAGAACTTAGTGTCAGTTAGAGTTTGATCAAATAAATGTAAACCTTTTGAGTCCATCTCCACTGGTTATTTTTAATATTGTTAGTAGAATTTTCTTCATTTGCTCTTTTTAGGATCAAAATATTTTTTCTTCACTTTCACAACAACAAAATAGTCAAAGTCACAAAAATTTACTCTGGCACTAACATTTCCTTGATTAAAACCATAGGTGTGAAAAGACTAAATCTTTTTCATCAAATATATATATAGATATACATAAATATTCTCAGTGATAAGGAAAAATAAGTTAACAAAAATATTGATGTTCTTCTATGATACAAGCACTGGAAGGATGAAGATGGCATCCAAATTTGGGATGTATGATAGAAAAAGAACAATAGTTAGCTGGTCATAATAATGACTGAAGTATATCTCCTTTATTTCTTCTAAACCAACCTCTTCCATTTCCCACTTCCTCTTGTGCCTGCAATGACTAAGCTCTCAATGTTAACCCACAGATATGGCCTTGCTGTTATCTTGAATGTTTTGTCAGCTGGTATACTGTCGTTTAAATAAGAATTGGGCCATCCTCATTTCTCATTCCACCCAACAACACATATAATTTATAAAAACCACGCCCCATTCATCTCTTCAGTGCTAAAGCTGTTAGACATATTTGTGCGGAGTCACAGTAACATGACTGCAATATTAGAAACATTAATGAATAGAACTTTTATATCCCCAGGATTTTTTCCTCATCAAATTCCATGACCTGAGCAACTAAGATGTCCTGAAGTAGGCAAATGGATAAATAAGCTGTGGTATATTTAGACAGTGGAATATTATTCACACTAAAAAAGAAATGAGCTATCAAGCCAGAAATAACCAGAAGGAACCTCAAATACACATGACTAAATGAAACAAGCCAATACTATGTGAAGTTCTGGAAAAGGCAAAACTATGGACACAGAGAAAAGATCAGGGGTTGCCAGGGGTGGGGTTGGGGAGGTGAGGAATGAAGAGGCAGAGCAGGGATATTAGGGCAATAAAAATACTCTGTGCCATATTATAACGATGGGTGCATATCATTATATGTGCATGCTAAGTTGCTTCAGTCATATCCAGCTCTTTGCAATGCCAAAGACTGTAGCCTGCCAGGTTCCTCTGTCCATGGGATTCTCCAGGCAAGAATAATGGAGTGAGTTGCCATGCGCTCCTCCAGAGGATCTACCCGACCTCTGGAGACACAAGGATCGAACCTGTGTCTCTTATGTCTCCTGCATTGGAAGGTGGGTTCTTCACCACTAGCGCCACCTGGGACACCTGACTGTTAGATGAGGACCAGGTAATTTCATAATATATAAAGGAAAGATTTGAGGAACCAGACTAGACTGAGTATGATATCAAAGTCCAAGAGTGTAACTTAAATCACAAACATGATTTTGGTTATCTGACACTGAATGGGAAAAATCATGAGTTCATCCAAAACTTCTTGTGTAAAATGCATTTCTTTAGTTTTCTTCCAGTGTATTTGAGGATGTTTACAAGGCATAGATGCCTAATAACAGATGTCATTTACTGGGCTTTTAAGCAGTTCTGCATAAATTGTCTCAGTTAGTAGGGGCAGGAATTGATATCCTACCATATTCAGTTCATTCAGTTCAGTCGCTCAGTCATGTCCTACTCTTTGCGACCCCATGGACTGCAGCACTCCAGGCCTCCCTGTCCATCGCTAAATCCTGGAGTTACCCAAACTCTTGTCCATTGAGTCGGTGATGCCATCCAACCATCTCATCTTCTGTCGTCCCCTTCTCCTCCTGCCCTCAACCTTTCCCAGCATCAGGGTCTGTTCAAATGAGTCAGCTCTTTGCATCAGGTGGCCGAAGTATTGGAGTTTCAGCTTCAACATCAGTCCTTCCAGTGAACACCCAGGATTGATCTCCTTTACGATGGACTGGTTGGATCTCCTTGCAGTCCAAGACTCTCAAGAGTCTTCTCAGCACCACAGTTTAGAAGCATCAATTCTTTGGTGCTCAGCTTTCTTCACAGTCCAACTCTCACATCCATACATGACCACTGGAAAAACCATGGCCTTGACTAGACGGACCTTGGTTGGCAAAGTAATGTTTCTGCTTTTTAATATGCTATCTAGGTTGGTCATAACGTTCCTTCCAAGGAGTAAGCGTCTTTTAATTTCATGGCTGCAGTCACCATCTGCAGTGATTTTGGAGCCCCCTCAAAAAAAGTCTGACACTGTTTCCATTGTTTCCCCATCTATTTGCCATGAAGTGATGGGACCGGATGCCATGATCTTAGTTTTCTAAATGTTGAGCTTTAAGCCAACTTTTTCACTGTCCTCTTTGACTTTCATCAAGAGGCTCTTTAGTTCTTCTTCACTTTCTGCCATAATGGTGGTGTCATCTGCATATCTGAGGTTATTGATATTTCTCCCGGCAATCTTGATTCCAGCTTGTGCTTCATCCAGCCCAGCATTTCTCATGATGTACTCTGCATATAAGTTAAAAAAGCAGGGTGACAATATACAGCCTTGACGTATTCCTTTTCCTATTTGGAACCAGTCTGTTGTTTCATGTCCAGTACTAACTGTTGCTTCCTGACCTGCATACAGGTTTCTCATGAGGCAGGTCACATTGTCTCTTATTCCCATCTCTTTCAGGATTTTCCACACTTTGTTGTGATCCACACAGTCAAAGGCTTTGGCATAGTCAATAAAGCAGAAATAGATGTTTTTCTGGAACTCTCTTACTTTTTCGATGATCCAATGGATGTTGGCAATTTGATCTCTGGTTCCTCTGCCTTTTCTAAATTTAGCTTGAACATGTGGAAGTTCATGGTTCATGTGTTGCTGAAGCCTGGCTTGGAGAATTTTGAGCATTACTTTGCTAGCGTGTGAGATGAGTGCAACTGTGCGGTAGTTTGAGCATTCTTTGGCATTGCCTTTCTTTGGGATTGGAATGAAGACTGACCTTTTCTAGTCCCGTGGCCACTGCTGAGTTTTCCAAAATTGCTGGCATATTGAGTGCAGCACTTTCACAGCATCATTTTTCAGGATTTGAAGTAGCTCAACTGGAATTCCATCACCTCCACTAGCTGTGTTCGTAGTGATGCTTTCTAAGGCCCACTTGACTTCACAGTCCAGCATGTGTGGCTCTAGGTGAGTGATCACACCATCATGATTATCTGGGTCATGAAGATCTTTTTTTGTACAGTGCCTCTGTGTATTCTTGCCACCTCTTCTTAATATCTTCTGCTTCTGTTAGGTCCATACCATTTCTGTGCTTTATTGAGCCCATCTTTGCATGAAATATTCCCTTTGTATCTCTGATTTTCTTGAAGAGATCTCTAGTCTTTCCCATTCTATTGTTTTCCTCTATTTCTTTGCACCGATCACTGAGGAAGGCTTTCTTATCTCTCCTTGTTATTCTTTGGAACTCTGCATTCATATGGGTATATCTTTCCTTTTCTCCTTTGCTTTTCACTTCTCTTCGTTTCATAGATATTTGTAAGGCCTCCTCAGACAGCCATTTTGCTTTTTTGCATTTCTTTTTCTTGGGGATGGTCTTGCTCCCTGTCTCCTGTACAATGTCACGAACCTCCATCCATAGTTCATCAGGCTCTCTATCATATCTAGTCCGTTAAATCTATTTCTCACTCCCACTGTGGCTCAGATCATGAACTCTTTATTGCCAAATTCAGACTTAAATTGAAGAAAGTAGGGAAAACCACTAGACCATTCACATATGACCTACCATATTAAGTAATACTAAAATTGCTTACCACATAAACGCAGATTACACAAAAGAAATAAATGGACTATGTAAACCCCAAATACAGGTATTTCATTTTTGAATGGGATTTCATGGAATTTATAGACTCAGGAAAAGAAGGAATGGAGGAAGTTTGATTTGAACACCTGGACTAATATCAGAAGGTGTCAGGGAAATTAGTTGGTAAAATAATACTGCCCTGTGTATAGACAATAAGAAAAGTTGCAGGGAAATACAAAGGTAGTGAACACAATCCCAAGTTTTAGTGGAAATATGGTCCTTAGGGTTATGGAACACTGTTCTCTCAATACACAAAAGCATCTTTCTGAAATTTGCTATTCTGAAGATCTATTAGCCATTTCGTTCTATATACTGTCCACTCCATATACGTGTCTGGAGGTGATTTTTGCCAAATAGTAGGGAATTAACAATTCTATTCTGGCATTCACCTGAGACAAAGCCTATACCACTGTAAGAGGTCTGTGCTGAGGTATAGAAACTTATCTTTCATCAACCTAAATAAACCCAATTGGGCAGACACCTTTGTTGATCAGAATTCTATGTTTTTATCTCAAATCTAAATTTGATTATTCCACCACTATCTGTGTCAGTAAGAATGAAACTTGACTAACCATGAGTGAGCCAAGATAGAATCCCCAATAACTGCAGTTCCATTTAGCTTGACAGTATGCAGGGGGCTTGTTAACATAATATCTTAACGAGCACAGAAACTTGAAATATTTATTTACAGCATTTATCATCTCATCTCTTTTCCACGTAGGAGCACATGAGGAAGCAAATCAATTAAGAGGGAAAGGGAACATAAGAAAAGCAACTGCCTCTACAGATTCCCACTTCTTAGAGCAAAGTATGAGTAATTCTCCTTGCACCACCGGGTTGAACTGAAGAGCATATTTAAGAATAGCACAGAACTAATAAATCATGGTTATGTGATGATTTTGCTAATGGAAAAAGGTGGATAAATTCCTGAGATGACTTATTTTCAAACCCTGGAAGCCACATTTTAACAGCACATGAAACATACAAGGGCAGGCTGATAAGTTTGAATTTGGGCTGTCACATCAGAGTATTTGTGCTTCAAATACCCCAATCCATAACATAGAGAGACTAACAGCCCCTACACAAAAGGTTCTCAAGGCAAGAATACTGAAGTGGTCTGCTATTCCCTTCTCCAAAAATTTCATGGGGTTCTCAAGGCAAGAACTATATAGAAAGCTGCGCACTGAAGAATTGATGCCTTTGAACTGTGGTGTTGGAGAAGACTCTTGAGAGTCCCTTGGACTGCAAGGAGATCCAACCAGTCCATCCTAAAGGAAATCAGTCCTGAATACTCATTGGAAGGATGGGTGTTGAAGCTGAAACTCCAAAACTTTGGCCACCTGATGCAAAGAACTGACTCATTGGAAAAGACCCTGATGGTGGGAAAGATTGAAGGAGGAAGGAAAAGGGGATGACAGAGGATGAGATGGTTGGATGGCATCACTAACTCAATAGACATGAGTTTGAGTAAACTCCGGGAGTTGGTGATGGACAGGCAGGCCTGGTGTGCTGCAGTCTACGGGGATGCAAAGAGTCAGACATGACTGAGCGACTGAATTGAACTGACACTAAAGGTTCTTATGAGTGCTTAGAACAGTGCCTGATACATAGTGAACATTACACATATATGTATTCATCATTATTCACAATCATATGTTCCTCATTGAAGAGACAAAAGAAAACCCGCATGTGATACTGGTTTTAGCACAAGGGGGAATTAAACACTATTTCATTATCTCAGTCACACCCAGCTTATTCACCATCACATACAGGATGCTTAAGATATGTTGAACACCACAGTATTAAACACTGCTGCTGCTGCTGCGTCACTTCAGTCATGTCCGACTCTGTGTGACCCCATAGACGGCAGTCCACCAGGCTACCCCATCCCTGGGATTCTCCAGACAAGAACACTGGAGTAGGTTGCCACCTCCCTCTCCAATGCATGAAAGTGAAAAGTGAAAGTGAGGTCGCTCAGTCATGTCCGACTCTTAGCGACCCCATGGACTGCAGCCCACCAGACTCCTCCATCCATGGGATTTTCCAGGCAAGAGTACTGGAGTGGGGTGCTATTGCCTTCTCCTACATACAGTATTAAAATTTTGTGTCCTTATGAGTTCACATTCTAGGGGGATAATAGACAAACAAATTTATTGTACAATGTCTGTAGTGAAGATTACTAAGGAGAAAACTAAACAAAGACAGAGAAATGCAGAGTGACCTTTATTCTGTTTCCATATTCAGCTGTGTTTGACAAAATGGCTCACTGCTGGCCACACTTTTCCTCTGAAAGGAATTCTCCAGTTGACATTCTAGGTAACTGGTTCATTGAAATCCCAACCATTTGGATGCAACAAAAATAATCCAGCATATGAATGCATCCAGAAAGACATATGTACACTGGTTTTCAAAAATGTAATGTGTATGTAATTTCCCGAATGGCTGGTTGTCACATCCATCTGGTCTTATTTCCATAGCACTTGAATGCACTACGAGAATATAAACCCTAAAAGCTAGAAAACAGAATTTAAATACCCAAACACATACGAGGTGTGTTTTCAAAAGCAGCAGACAAGCGAGCACTGTGGTAACTTCATTAGCTTCTCAGCCACAGTTGAGAGTAGCTGAGGCTAAGCATAAAGGCCACAGAACATAAAAGGCATTCCACTGGCAGACCTCATTAAGTGGGCTTAAGACAAGCTTGACAAGCTAATGACAAAAATCTAATTTGAAATTTCTGGATATGAACCTAGAAGAAGTCCAAATACACCAGAACTCTACCATGCATGCTATCTGAAAAGGCAACAACTTGGTGTCAATTAGGTCCATATAGTTTATGAATCAAAACCTGGACATGGATGTTGTCCTATTCAATTGTACTGAATAAGAAATCTTGCTCTATGTGTTTTGGGGTTTGGGCTCTGGGCCTATTTAAACTGCACAGATGTTGTAGGTTCCTAAATTAACAGTGGTCTCCAGGGAGATGGTCATCAGGCTGTATGCATACACTGAAAAAGGCATGGCTAGAATCTCGAGCCACACCATTCAGAAAGCAATTTTGCTACTGTTTCCTCTTCTCTAATAAAAAGATCTTTCCTGTTTCTAAATTCTGTCAGCACCTATGGGGGCTGGATCCTGTTAGATTATACTTACTCACCTGTTAGAATTCTCTAGTTGCTCTAGGTATGTGTATATCCATTCCAACTACTTTAATGTTCCTCTAGTGGAAGAGTATTCACATTCAAGAAATCATAGCACTCAGGTGTGCCCTGCAACATGGAAAGTGCCTTCTATATATTATAAATTCCCAAATCAATCTTTTTATGATCAATCCAATTTTATAGATAAGCAAGCTGAAGATTCAGGCCGTCCAGTTTCAGAAACCACATTCATGTCCCACCACTCAGTGCAGGAAAGAATAAATTCTAAATGAATGAATCCATGAATGGACAAATGCATTATTTAATATCTTTAGAATTAAAGGAGGAAAATTTTGCCACCCAAAGTACATCACTGTTGCAATAATCAGTATACAATGATAGGGTGGTTATTTAAAATTCTTGAAGGCATTGAATCTTTCTAAATTCCAGTTCTATATACCTACAGTGCTTTCTGCAATATCTCACATATGCAAGGTATTTGTAAGATATTTGTTGAATCAGTGAAATAATTTAACTTAGCATAACAAATTATAAATGGGTGAGATGGCATTTGCGGGTCTTTCCCCTCTCCTATGCTAGCTCCTTACATGAAGGAAGAATACATTTTTCTATAAATCTGGCTCCAGGTGCTATTTCTTAAGAAATCCCTAGATATGCACTCATGTGTGGACATCCGGGCCTTTTTCCAGACCTGGGACCTAAGTTCCTGATCCTAGCTTTTGCAAATAAGACCCACACAAGCCCTAACAATAACTGTGGAAAAGATAATGTCTAACTAGTGTGAACAGTGCAACCAGTCAGAATATCTTAATACAAGTTTGTTGAGAAACAAATTCCACTCCAACTGTCAAAATCTGGATAATGTCCTGGATTTCATAATATACTCATCCTTGGTTCCTATACATGTACGTAGTAATATTCTCTTAGGACATTCCTCTACCAATATTGCATGGAGAAACAGCATCGTTAGTTTCTTTTTTCCAAACAGTTCAGATACAGACTCAGTGCATTTTCCTTGCCTCATCCCCTATCCGCCCCACCTCTCAATATAGTAAGAGGCGTTGGTTAAGTCACTTAGCATCTTTGCATAAATTATTTATAAAGAGGAATGAAATGCCATTTGCTTTATCTTGTTACTGTGAAGATTACATATGATAATGTGTACAGAATAATTTTTGAGCTATGAAGCATTAGGTACCTGTAAGAAACTATTGGAAAAGAAAACGCCTGTACCATATACCTTGGGAAGCCAGGTGTTTAGTTTCATTCTTTTTTTTTTAATTTATTTATTTTAATTGGAGGCTAATTACTTTACAATATTGTATTGGTTTACAAATTATACGTGTATGTGTATACACATATGTTTATGTACAGATATATGCCTGTGATAAAATGGGCTTGTATGTATATAATGGTGGGGAATTTTAATCACTTTAATGGATAAAATTTTTAAGAGTTAATGAATGCCACATTAAAAGCATTTCTCTAATTGCCTCTGTTGGTTTTTAATATAGAAGTACTGTATTGTATATGGTAATTATATCTATTATTTATTGTCAACTTGATGACAGGCATCAGGTTAAGGTGTTTGCATACATTATATAATTTGCTCATCATAACATCCCTATAAGTATGTATGATTCTCTGTGACATGGGTAAACTAAAGCCCAGAAGAATTGAGAAAAATGCCCCAAGATCACACTGCTGATACATGACAGGCAAAATCTGCATTTAGGTCTGTCTGTCTATCAAGTTTTGTTTACCAATTCAAATCCCATTCATATGAAATGTGCATTAATTCAAATGTAGCCTATGTTATACTTTTCAGGGAGTAAGTTCAGAGGAATTCTATCCTTTGTGAGTTGTTAGGGTTCCTTTGACCAGAACATAAACAGATCAAAAATATGCACTTTTTTCAAAATAAACAGGAGCTTAAAAATTTTTAGATGTCTTCAGAGTGTTTCCAGTCCCCAGGTTAGATAATACACGGTTTCCTGTAACATAAGTTACTGAGATTTATAAATGGGGTTAATGGCCATGATTTTTACTCACTGGTGGCCACAGTTTGCCCAGGGAGAACCCTTGTATGTAACACTTCTGTGATAAAGCTGCATGAAGACAGAGAGAAGATTTAACAAAGAAGTAAAATATATCCCTCAGGGAGCCTACAGTCTACCTTTTTGAAAATAAACCAGCATATATGAAGCAAAGTGTCAAATTCATCTTAGAATATATTAGCAATACTTAGAAGCAATAAAACTAAATAAAAATTTCTTCAAAGGATTAAGTCCCTCAGCCTTTAACTCAGTCTGACCTGCTTCCCCCACATGCCAATTAGAGTTCAAAGAAAAGTTTCATACATTTCATTTACAGATCCACTGAACCTTGGGCACAAGTGATAAATCCTTAATAAGTCAGAAAGAGAGCTATATTTATTCTTAAAATTAACTAATTTGCACCCTGAAGTTAAGTGATTTGCCTAAAGACAATTCATTGAAATGTCCGATAAGATGCCTTAACTCCACTCTACATTTCATGTCACTGACCTGCTTTCCCATTTTAAGGTTCTTACATAGAAATGCTCACATGGGTCAACAAAGAATCTAGAAAAGTAGGTGACACAGAACAAGTTCATGTCTATCCATGGAAACAAGCTAACAAACAAAAACTCATTTACTACAGTATTTACAGAATATCATGGTGAGCAAAGAGTTCCCTAAACACTGCTTGGAATAAAATAGATGGCTGAACTTTCTAGAGAGGATATTTCTTCTTTTATTTATGCTTGGAAAGCAGACTTACATTAATTCAGCAGTTGCTTTGGTGAATCCAGCAGCACAGAAAGTAAACACACCTGACAATCAAACTGGTTGACTAGCTCTAGTGATTGAATTCAACTCTTCACTTAGGAGATTTGATGAATGTGTGTGTATACACACACATACACAAACACACTTTGGCTTTATAATAATGAACTTTCTTGGACTGTCCACAGAACAATAAAGCAAACTACAATTAGCCACTGGGAAAGAAAATCTTCCTCCTCGAGCTTTTAAGAATAGAGACATTAGGAGAATAGAGGGATCTTACCTTAAGCCTCTTTGAAAAGCCTAATGTCAAATGGTTATCAAAGGCAAGACAGTTCTGAAGGTGACTTTTCAAAGCATACTATTAAATAATCATAACTGTCACATCCATGAATTTAATTTTAAAAATACTGGGATTAACTTTATTGATTAGACATCGAATAGCAATATTATGCTACAACTGGTAGTGATACAGAAAATGGAATGCAAAGGGTCCAAGCAGTGCTTTATGTTCCTTTTCCCTACTTTGATTTAAGCTATTTCAAGCACTTCATGTTCTCCCGGGCCAGTTAACAGTGCTGTAACATTTTGCAGCTAAAATGTAACTACAGCAGAGTCATTTTCACAAATTCCTTATTTTTAGCAGTAGATTCCATTGTAGTTTTGCTGGATCTAAACCTATCCTAGAGAACCCACATTACACAAAACTTTGGGGATAGAAATTAGCATAATTGAAATAATTCAATTTTTGGTAATTATAATTCTCACTTAAACCTAAATTAAATATGCCAAACCATAATTATGTTCAAATTTGCATCATGAAAATTATCCCCATTTTGCTCATGGCATCTTAAAACATCTAATAAGGGATCTTAAACTCTTAAGTTTGAGTCAAAAGGACTTATTTTCACAGCCTTTGGGAAGAAGAGACTTATTATGCATTAAGCATAGTTATTTTGCCTCTTGGGAAAAGAAATATGGATCCATTATTTCTTCACTACGTGATGTGCAGGATTTGTTATAATCTTTGGGTACATCTAAGTTACATTGCAATTAATGAGTGCTGAGTACCTCAGCAGACAGTAAAAGATTAATGCTTTCTTTGGAGAGAATCCTAACGCAAAGCAGATCATGCTTTAGGACAAAGGGAATGGGAACCACAGACACAGAAAAAGCTCTAATACTTCAAAACTGGGCAGCTGAAAATAAGCACTGCTTTCCTATTCATTTTTAAATGATTAGAGATGCAAGAAAATCTGAAGACAATGAGAAATCACCTTTCAGCCCTGCAAACTGCTTGCTGATTTTTAAGATTCCTATGAGCAAACTTTTTATTATTATTACTATTAACTTACTAATTTGGAATGCAAGAAAACACACATAAATTATTACTCAATGTAAGCTGTCTTTCTAACTAAACTTTCTGCTAGTTGATTTCATTAAATTAGCCAATTGATGTGATTAAACTTGCAAGATGTTTTATTTATCTTCCTCTTTGGGACAGTAGGTGGGTACCATCTAGGAATATATTGGTCAAGAAATAGATGTTTCTGAATGTGCAAAGCTGGCACATAGTCAAAACACACAACCGGTTTCTTACAAAGGCACACAACTAGTTTCTTACAAAAAACATATGAATATATCTCCATTTGAGTAAAATATTCACATTAATACTGGAATAAGGCAGAAGAACCCTGGCTGACATCCCATCTGTTCTTATGAATTAAATTTAGAAATCATATGTAATATAGACATTTCTGTCTGAATATCATAAAGCCCTGACACATCCAGGCTTTCATTAGAAAGCCCTACGATGTGACTTGAATAACAATCTGTCTTAGCTAATTAGTATTTTCAGTTTAGCATATTCACTTCCAGACATATTGCTGTTTGCACATGGTAATTTAGGTAAACAGATACCATCCACAGCTGCATCAATTAACACTGCTAATCAAAACTGAATTCAGGTAATTAGGCACATTTATGCAAAAAAATGTATAATTTCGGAGAAAAACTAGATTCTTCAGTATTATGTCAATAAGTAAAAATCCGCTTTTGCTTAAGAAGATGAAGAATGAGAGGATAGACATCCTTATTAATATATACATCATGCAGACAGCATAAAAAAAACCTCAAACTTTAATTGGCCTGTATTTTCAGAAATTGGATCATATTTTTCATAAATGTTTTCCTCAATGTTTCCACATAGTAAAGTTGATTCACATCTGCCTAAGGGTTTAATCATCATCAAACAGGACTCAAATGGTTAATGAATGCTCAAGTATTTATTTCATTTGTAGAGGTGTTGGTCAAACTTGCTCTCCTGTCTTGCATAGCATCTCTTAGGAGAGATGCTCTTAGTATATCTCATCTTATCACACATTTTAATTGTCTCTGCTGCCAAGTACTTTCATTTGTAGTTAGAATCACAATAGAATTTCTCTTTTTCCTGAAAACACTTTTAAACTTTCCTGGTTCTATGTAGTGCCCTTAAGTTGCTTTTCCATTCATTGTCAAAATGAATATTGTGAATTATTTTCCCCGTATTCCTATAGACATAATCCAACTGTATCATTTTGATTAAATATTCTAATCAGTTCGGAAAAGCCAGGTTCCCTGTTGGTAGATGATAATTGACTAGTGACTAACAAGTCAGGATTGGGCGAGACTGATACGCCTAGAGGTAAAGCTATGAAAAGGAAAAAAATGGACCATTTAACAAAAATCCTAACATGCATATGGAAAAATATAACTATCTCTACACCTATATTCCTCTCTCTCAACTTCTCCTTTCCCTTTTAGAACTCTGAAGTTAGAAAGTCGAAAACATTATTTCTTAGTTTATTTCTTAGTGCAGACACCAGGCCTTTAAATGAAGCATTGAGTTTAGTTAGCATCCCAAGCTTTATTTCAATGGTAATAGTCACTTGCAATCCAATTTAACAAACATTTCCTCAGTGCCTACCTGTATCAGGCACTTTTCTAGGCCCTGTGCGTAGATATATTTGGACCTATTGCAATTCTGTGAGCCACACTCTGAGAATTTATAGACCAAAAGAGCCAGCTTTCAAAAGGTGGAACAAATTTCCAAGAGAAAATGTATCTGTCAATCCCAAAATTTGGGACCTCTGAGGCTAATTGTTTAGAGATTTACTTTTTTTCTAATTCATCCATGCTAATTCCTTTATTCTCATAATAAATCAGGAAATGAAAGTCAAATTGTTTCATTAAATAGCCTGGTGTATTTTTCTCATATTGCAGTCACACCATAGAACTCGTATCTTTAAAATACTTATCAAAAGAAATTTCCCCATAGAGTCCTTTAAACTCAATTGGCATAAACACCTGGACAATTCCCTATGGAACAGAAATCTAACAGACTCTGTCCACAAATCCAGTTTCAAAGGCAGGAATTATAAAACTCGGAGGCACATTTATCAGTGATTGTCCAACTATTCAACCAGCCAAAGTGGATGAGGGGGGATGAAGGTACCTCTTACTTGGACTCTATTAGACCCAATTATTTATGAATTCTAAATGAAAGATAGGTAAGCAAACACATTTTAAACATATTTTTTAAAAGAGCTTAAAGGTTGTTTTTTCTGAAATAAATGGACAATATTTGCAGAGGACAAATTCTGGTCTCCATGAAATGAGCCAATAAGTGATGTTCATCACCTAGAATAATCTGAACTGTTCTAAAGCACCTCTTCTCTTCCTTCCTTGGGAGTGAATCAGGAGAGAATTCATTCTTTCATTGACGATCCTGTGATTTAGAAAATTCCTTCACCTGGGAAAAGTGCTAAACATTCCTGTGCTCACAATAAGCAAGATTTGGCAAAGTGGAAGACTACGGATAATGCAAGGGCAGCTCTGGTCTCAAAGACCTTGAAATATGGCACTGGCTTTCAACCCAGGCTGTGCCGTTGACTTGCTGTGTGACTTTAGGCAAATCACTCTCCACCCTTGAGTCTCAGTTTCTGGTTCACAAAATGTGGTTCATAGATCCACCTCCCTTGGTTGAAGGGGGTACCTGGAACATAGGAGGTGCTCAGTAAATGTTGAAATGGAATAAAGGTCAGACAGCGATGGCTCCAGAAATGCTAAAGGCATTTTAGTCAGTTATTATATTAAGCAATTCTCCAGCTTTCAAGGGATTATGTAGAGGTGGTGTGATCATTTTAATACAAATACCAAGTAATGCATCAATAGGCCACAGGCCACTGCACTGTATTAGGGCACCTTCCAATTCACTTGAAAACTAAAGCTAAGGAATTAACCTTAAAGCTAAGGAATTAACCAGCAATTAGCTGTAAAGTCAACATCAGAGCATTTATTGTCTGAGAGCATATTATTTTGTCAAACAACTTACAAAAAATAATTCATTGGACTGACATAACCCACTAATTTTTTTTCTAGAATGAGTGTCTGTTAAAGAGAATAACATCTTGAAAAATTCGTGTGACTTATTTTTTCACTATTATTGATTTTTAAAACCCTGAAAATCCTCAAGTTTGCCACTTGTTCTCCCTCTTCAGCCCAGAACAATAAAATTGCTCATGGTGACCCTACTCTAAATTTTTGTGAAATTAAATTGCTGACTGACAAATAATACAGGATGTATAATATAATACCATTGGTCACTTTTTAAACTGTATGTTTTATTGAACAGGACTCCAACTAGAATATGTGTCCCATGAAAATGTCAAACGAATTAATTTTGGCCTATTAATGGCAAAGAATATTATTTCACAACTAAAAGTAAAAATGTCAGGTCTGGGACTGGACCGATTAGAAAGGAACAGATTGTCAGAAACAAAGGCAACAAAGAAATAAAAACATCTTCTAAACACACTGATGCAAAAATTGGATTTGTGATTTAACAAAATATAATCTTATTTGTCTTTGCTCTTTCACCAATTCTTTTTTCTACCCCAAAATGATATGAATTTCTCTTCTCTGATCTATGATTTTGTGTTATGGAAAAGACAATTAACGACAACACAGAGAAGATGTTATCAGTAGTCTGGCACATTAGCTCTTTATGTTTAGAAAATGGTGTGTTTACAATAAATTAGAATGCCCCAAATTATCTTTATTCAGTTCTGGTAAGAGGTGAAACAAGAATAATCAAATTAGAGAAGACTGTGGATATGTCTGAAGAATTAGTAGTGTTTATTTTAGGGATTTGATTAAGCGGTGGGGTTTATTGTTTTTTTTAGTGAAAATATTATCAGGGAACAGCTGGATATTTTTTTAAGTTTGACAATTCAATGTACCAAAACTAAAGCCGATAATCTACACTTCATCAGGCAAGGTACAAAAAGTATTTGTTTACCATTTATAGTTGAATACTAACCCCATGATTAAGAATTAGGAAATTATCCTTATAGCAAATAGATCTTAGTTAAGCATGTTATTAGTCTGTGCTGCGTGGGATTATCCCACTCTCTGGAGGATGTGAGAGTCACTTTGTTAGCTGAATAATCTCAGTCAGTCTATCACAAGTTTTTCATCTTTAACTTTCTTCATAGGCCTGGAGTAGAAGCCTATCATTACGAAGGATGTTAAAAAAGCACATGAAAAGCTTATATAAAAAAATAAACTATAGTACCTCGGGCTTCTTAATTTTTACACCATAATACCTTGGACTTTTCTACCTTGAAACATTCAAGCTAACTTCTTTGATGACTAGAGAGAAATAAATTACATATGGAAGGAAGAGAACCTTTATTATCATTTTAATAGCCCACAGATACATAAAAGGAAGATGCGTTCATCATGCGGTGAAAACTAAAACTAAAAATCTTCACTGACTTAGGGATAAAAATATTTAATATAGTGTGAAAAATGGAATCAGTTTTTTGAAGCAACGTGAATACACAACTTTTCATGAGGCTTCAAGAAAATTTAACAAAGAAATAAAACCAAGCCATTGAAAAGCTTTGTAAAGAACTAGTTCGCTCCTCATACAACATTTTTGAAAAGACCTACGCTATCCATAGACTATGAGAGACCATGGGGAATAAAATTCCAGTTATCGGAAACAATCAACTTTTGTGAACAGCGTCATAAGCAACCATACCCAAAAGCCCCCATTTTTCAGGAGGCGTCATATAGATTTAATATGGATCTAATACGCAGTTTAGTGGTTAGCACTAGGTAAGAATAGAGATGTCACTGTTACTTATTCCGACCCTTTTCCAGCTATTTCTATACTCTTTTTCTACTGAGAACACACATTCTAAGTGTGTGAAGACTGTCTTCAGGCTCCCTGCTTTTGTTGGGGTGGTGGTTTTGATGCTTTGAATGGGGAAGGGGTAAAGCCTAGGACTCTTCCACGTGCCCCCAATTATCTATATGTTATTCTGTATGCTCTGCCACCAGCATGCTTTTGCCTGAACTATAATCCTTCCAAAGCAGCATCTCATTCAGATGTGCAAAAATTAAAATAGGAGGGTTTATTATTATTATTATTATTTGAATGACATACGACCTGCTCAATGTTTGCATTTAAATGGGCCAGCATAATTCAGCTCTGGCTTTTAATTTCAGAAGGGTTAATCACCCTAACAAAGGTCAATCAAACTTTAATCTTGAATAAAATTGCTACAGCTCCAATCACCTGCAGGACATCTATTATATTCCTATTTCCATGTGAAAGAATGCATTGCTTTCATTATGCATCACTAATCTTCTAACTCTTTACATTAGCACATTTTACCAAAAATATTAATTCCTTTGAAACTCTGACAAGAGTTCATTTCTACACATCTCAGGAGATAATCCTGTTTAAAAGAACCGGGTGCATCAGCTGTGAACCACTTTTCTGGCCCTTTCTAATCCTCATAGACCTTTGCTCCTCCAACTGAGTTCCTACAATAGCAAATCTCAATTACACAAAATATTATGGAGGTTTAGGTTAAAACAACATTATATTATTTTAGGAACTTAATCCTCCCTATTGTCTGTGACTGTGCCATTCATCTACTTGTTTCTGTCCATAATGTTTACCGCATTCAAAAGTTATCGATTTGGAGGCAGCAGATGCTAACAATATTTGAATAGCAGTAGAAAGACTCAAATTCATTAATTCATTCACTTGATAAAAGTGCATCGAGTGCCTATTATGTGCCACAAACTACCAAGGGAAAGAGTGAAGTCAAAAAAAAAAGAGAGAGACTTTATCAGGAGAATAACTTCCGAAAACGATGTCCAGAATATAATAAAATCATAATTTAAAACACCACTTCTAGCTTTTCTTATCAACGTCATTAAATTTTAGTTAAGACTGGAAATGCATTAAGTAAAAATTTAACCAAAATTTCAATAAACAGTTTTGTAAACTATCCAGACTCTTAAAGGCTTTATAATTTATAATCCCATAAAAAAGATTCATTTTTTAAATTTGAGAATATGAAATCTGTCAAGTTTTAAAAATGAGCATATTCAGAATGTCTAGTCTCCTAGGGCTAGGAATAAAACCACAAGAAAGTTTATGGACTTATTAAAAAATATATGTGCTGTGCATTCATTTGTTTCTGAAATGTTATTTCATGATGTTTTAAAACTGCTATTAACACCAAAGATAAATAGCAATGGAGAAAAAAAAATTATTGCGCTTTTTTTCTGCCATGACATAGTGCCTCGATGACCATGGAGGGAAAGTAAAAGACCCTTAACATTTGTTCCCAATTACACTGCAAATTGATTGCCTTGGAATTATAGCAGGGCTGTGACACAGCATAAATAACCCAAACTTTGCCTCCCGCATGATTTTTTGAGATACTTTCCTCTCTCTTTGTACTCAGAAGCACACAAGCATAGACACAGAGGCGCATGCCCCTCCTCATCAATATTCACATCCATTAATTAGCAATATGTGAAGGCTATCGTTTGGGAACCTCCCCAGAGCATGAATATTCAATCAAGCAAAGCAAATCATGGTAAAAAGAAAATACAGGTACAACACTCAATGGCCAGACTGGCATTGAGGAATAGCACATGATCTCAAAAAGCAGCAGTTTTTCTGAGTGTTATAAAGAAAAAGCCTCAATCTCTTGCTTGACTTAAGACCTCAGACCTCCTCCCCCTCCACTGTGAGCATTTCTGGAAACTGAAATAGAACTCCTACACATTCTATAACTACGATTGCTTTTATTCACTCATAACTAGGTTGACACAATAGAATAAAGAGGCTTTATTTAGCTTTTACGTTGAACAAAATAAATCCAAGTGCTATACAATATAATTGTTCAATTGATATTTGTTACTAAACAGTAATTCTGTAAACTGATAAAGATTAGCTAGATACAATAAAGGGCAAATATATTGCTTTATATTTCATTCTCAGCATCAAAAACTATTTCATTATATTTCTGAATTTCTATATTTGGAAAAAACTCAAAGCTTTCTGAGAATGTGCTGTAAGTGCTCAAGAAGCATATGGATCTTTTTCTGAACCGTCCTAGTCACACAACCAAAAAGAGCCCACTAACCATCAAATAAAAATCTTAATAAGAGAGTCCAGGATGTTGGATTATGAAAGAAACCTACCTTTGGCTGAACAAGTTCAAGATTTCTCATTTTGCCTCCACAGCTCTGCTGTTCCACCTTGAGAGAAAGTCGACTCCGAGTCCCTTGTGATCTTTGTGACAATGCCATCATATCACTGGCAAATTTTTCGATTAAACTTTGCAGACGTAGTAGCAACTTTGTTAATTATGATATTAGCCAGTGGCAGGTACAATCAGTCAACCGCTGTAGGAGAGCCAGACAAAGAGACATCTAATCATTGCAACCAGAGCAGATAAATTTTGTTCCTTTCTCATACGTGTCACAGATTCCATCCCTTCTGACCCTCTCCTCAGCCATCGACTGTCAAATTTAGATTCTGCCAGCTCCGAGCTTCTCTTTATCCCTGCCTCAGATCTGAAACTCCTGGTTATCAGGAAGACACGCGTCACCAGCTGTCTCGGAGCAGGAAAGCAATCAGGTGAATACTACTTATTATCTTCTGTTGCTTTCCTGAGAAGTGACAAGATTGATTTGGGACCAAGAATACATTCAGATCTCAGACAGGTAGTTCCTGGAGTTTTTAGTTCAAACAGTAGGGTATGTGCAAAGTTGCAATAAGGAGGGCTCCAACTTCAATGTTAATGATATGGAGTATTAGAATAAGGAAAAACTTTTTAAAATCTACCAGAGTCCCATTTTCAGATGCCCTTGTCTTTACTTTTCCACCTTTGGGCTACCTTGGTAATGTCTTATGATCAGGTTGTTAGCAGGAGGAGCCAGCTTAATGGCTAAAGAGCTTTAAGTAAACTCATGGAAGCGGTATGCTGACATTAAGAAGTCTCCACTCTTCTGTTTTTCATCAAGAAGAGTAGTCTATAAATTCTGATTACTGGAATGTATCCTCACATAAAAGTGAAAATTCTATTTAGGCAAAATAATGAGAAACTAATTTGGGTGTCTCTGCTCAGAATAACTTATACAATTTTAGATTCAGAGATAGTTATCATTACATCCTAATACACATTTTCCCATCTAAAAGTCAGCCTATTGAATTATACAGAAATGTGTGTGTATGTGAGATAGTTGCTAAGTTGTGTCCAACTCTTTGAGACCCCATGGACTGTATCCCACCAGACTCCTCTGTCTATGCACTTCTCCAGGCAAGAACACTTGAAGTGGGTAGCCATTCCCTTCTCCAAGGTATCTTCCTGACCCAGGGATCGAACCTGGGTTTCCTGTATAGTAGGCAAATTCTTTACCCTCTGAGCTATCAGGGAAGCCCATAGAAATGTGCAGATATACACAAATGTACATATAGAGAATTTAGTAAAATTTAGATGCATATTAGCTAACATAAAATTCCTTAAAATGATATGACTATCTCTGAAAGTGAAACATTCACTTGGTCAATGAAGAGTTTGATCTGCTTGTTAAACCGATGTAATATTTACTAATTAATTATTTTCTCCATTGAAATATTTAAGCATCAATGAAGTAAAAAGTCTGTACTGCAAAGCTTTAGAAAGAATAAAATACACTATGATAATAGTAGTTATATTTATCAAGAAATTAGTAGGTCTGGGATGGAAGAATTTAGTGAAAAGTTAAAATGCAATTTTGAAGTGCAGTTCTACATAAGGATTCTTTGTATCTGGCTCCCTAAAAGAGACCAAAATGGTTATTTCTACCCGTGAAAATTGCAGTTATCAGGCACTGTGTTAATCAATCGTGGTGTGCAGCCTCGATATACATTTTATTTTCACATGAAGATGTTCCTGTAACAGAGGGCCCAAAGTCCCTGCACTTGGCTTATTTAGGCTAAATTGCTGAAAAGATAAATGTTATTTAGAGGCAATCTGAAATATATACAATGAGGATAAGATCATTTAGAGAGCCCTCAAACTACAGAGAAAGATACTTTCATCGTAGGAAGACAAAGTGCTCCTTAAATCTCAGAAAGGGAGGGAGAAATATGATTTCAGGGATTCTTAAACTATATATAATACATATGTATAAATATATGTGTATTCTAAGATATATATGTATCTTTTTGAGCATAAGATATTGCTTAGTCTTCACATGTTGGGCTGATATTAAGGAATGAGTTAGATTCCCTAAAAGCAAAACAAAGAAATTGGAATTGTTGGAGGACAAGAATGTGTTGTAACACAATGTCAAGTCAAAGCATCTTAGATACGGCTTTTAGAGATGCTGTTAGGAAGTAAGCTGTGCCGATCACATTCATTGTCATAGCCTTGGTAACCATCATTGGGTCTGGCACATAGTAGTTTCTCAAGAAATACATGGCTATGAAGAATGAGCACTGTTGCACATATCCTCCTCAAAGCCTAATTTACGTGTTTTGAAAATTAATAATGCAAAAAATAACTCCTTTGGACTTATGTTGATATGTGCTAAGTCTCTTCAGTCGTGTCCAATTCTTTGTGACCCTGTGGACTATAACCTTCCAGACTCCTCTGTCCATGGGATTCTCCAGGCAAGAATACTGGAGCGGGTTGCTGTGCCCTTCTTCAGGGGATCTCCCCAACCCACGGATCAAACCCATGTCTCTTAGTCTCCTGCATTGGCAGGCGCATTCTTTACCACTAGTGCCACCTGGGAATTCCAAAAAAAGAGCTCATCCGGGTCCTGAACCTGGTATCTCTCACACCAAGGCGAGAACTGTACCCTGTAGACCAACCAGCCAGCTGCCCTATGCTGATGGTTACGTTGATGGCTATCTATTGACTAGGGTATATATTCATTCAAAACTATATCTTTAAAAAACTGAAAAAGAGTTCATACTTAAAAGGAGTTCAAAATAGACATTTCTCATAAGATTCCTAAATAAGTGTTTCCATAATGCTGTTAGTTCCCTTGAACATAATTCTGAATCAGAAAGTCAAAATGAATCAAAAAGCTCTTTACTGTTTGAAAGAAAAAAGAAACTTTTCCCCATGAAATTCCAAGAGATTAAAATGTGCACAAAGTTTTTAAATGCAGTAGTAAATATGGGAAAATAGAAACAATCTAATGTACCCCAAAATGGATATTATTAAATTATTTATGGCAATTACTTGTATGCAGTCATGAAGTGATAATAAGGATGACTGAGAAAACCAAATTCTTCTGACCATGCTGACTGAAAAAAGCAGAATAAAGAATTGTACATATATTGATTACTGTACATGAAAACCTAAGAATACATATATTCCATATGCTTGACATTGTATGGCCAATAATCCTAGCTGCAGTACTATTTGTAAGAGAAAAAGCTGAGAATGATCTAAAATATATCACCAAAGAAAACTGGTTAATTAAGTTCTATTATATCCATACTTTAGAATGCTGTACAGCATTAAAATAAACAAAATACTGATATGAAATTATTTCTGGGATCGTTTTAAGCAAAAGAAGAATGATACAGAACTGTGTTATTGTATGTTACCAATTTAATAAGGCTTTTGTACATAATGCCTGTATGTAAGAAGAATATTTCTGAAAAATATGCAAGAAACTGCCAACAATGGTTGCTTTAGTATGAAAACTGGTGCTTGGGGAGCAGAAGTGAGTGAGAACTACTCTTCACAGTATATTCTTTGCTATTGTATAAATGTATGTGTTATTTATTTATTTAAAATATTAACAAATTTAACAATTTTTTTTTCATCATCCCTACTTGAATGTGCAATTGGTATATTTTTGTTTCTTTATAAAAATACCCAGACACTCTCCATTTCTCCATGTTACTAGATATGGTTCACCTGCTTATGTTTGCCCAGTTGATCTGAAGGACACAACACTGTTTTTCTGTGCCATAACATGACCTTGGCAACTTTTGCTTCCAGCTCTCATTTCAATGCTATTTTTTCCAGTTCTAAATAATTCATTTTTTTCTTCCAGTTTTATTAATGAATAATTGCATATAGCACTATGAAAGCTGATATAATGATTTATATAGTATAAATGGTCTGGCTTACATCCATCATGAAATGATTGCCACAATAAGTTTAGTGACATCCATCATCTCATATAGATACAAAGGAAAATTAAAAAAAAATCATGCTAGAGTCTCTTGGACAGCAAGGAGATCAAACCAGTCAATCCTAAAGGAAATCAACCCTGAATATTCATTGGAAGGACTGATGCTGAAGCTGAAGCTTCAATACTTTGACCACCTGATGTGAAGAGCCAACTCATTGGAAAAGATCCTGATGCTGTGAAAGATTGAGGGCAGGAAGAGAAGCGGGCAACAGAGGATGAGATGTTTGGGTGGCATCATTGACTCAATAGACATGGTGAGTTTGAGCAAACTCCAGGAGACAGTGAAGGACAGGGAAGCCTGGAGTGCTGCAATCCACAAGGTCGTAAAGAGTTGGATAGGACTTAGCGACTGAACAACAATAACATTTTTAATAGCATTTGTTACATAAGTTGATTTCCCTCATACAGTAAATGCCAAAATGTTGACATTACTACAGCACCTCCTTTCTCAAAGGATGTCTTTCTTCCTTATAAAGGATTTAATTCAGTACATGAGAGACAAACTGCATTCTTACATTCTGGACAATTTCAGAGTTGTTTCAAGTAAGGCATCTTTTATTCATGTTACAAATGTACAATTGTTTGTCCTCTGATAGGCAGTTCACTCTCAAAGCTAAGTTCCCTAGATGCCAGCAGAATATCTAGAGCCAACGGGATACAAGTTGCAACACAGCAACAAAGCCTAGTATATAGTAGATTGTGAACTGGAGAAGGAAATGGCAACCCACTCCAGTGTTCTTGCCTGGAGAATCCCAGGGAAGGGGGAGCCTGGTGGGCTTCCGTCTATGGGGTCACACAGAGTCGGACACGACTGAAGTGACTTAGCAGCAGCAGGTAACCATACAGTTTGATGTGGGATTAAAATTTAAGACTTCTCTTGTCTTTTCGAATATGCAAATTTGAGAATTCATTGTTAATTAAAAATATTATCTAAACAAGTGTCAATAGTTACCTTCATCGGAATCTTTCAACTAGCAAATTTTATCCCTATTTGAAACAAATAAGGCCTTTGTATTTTTAAAAAGTGAGACTACCAATCACAGATGGTAGCCATCAAAATGCTTGGATTCACAACAGGCAATCTTTAGCCTCTACTACTTCATCTGTAAAACAGCATCCAACTGGTAGGCGAAGAAGATGCTTGAATGGGTAACTTGATGTAGCAGACACAATGGTCAAGGCATAGGAGCACTTGATAATGGGTGCTCTGATGAGCAATGGTGGCATTGTTGTCATTAGTTATAAACACTGTTAGATGGTTCACAGCAGCTCTAGGATATGAAAAACTGCTGGTTCTGTTCATTCATCAATTTTTCTTTTCCAACGAAATTGTTACCCATGAAATGGCTATGGGTCCATATGAGTGTGTGTGTGTGTGTGTGTGTGTTAGTCGCTGAGTCGTGTCTGATTCTATGTGACCCCAAGGACTGTAGCCCACCAGGCTTCTCTGTCCATGGGATTTCCCAGGCAAGAATACTGGCGTGGATTGCCAAGCCCTCCTCCAGGGGATCTTCCCGACCCAGGGATTGAACTTGGGTCTCCTGCATTGCAGGTGGACTCATTATCATCTGAGCCACAATGCCATTGGGTCCATATAGTAATAGGTAATACTCAGCCTACATACCAGCACTTTTCAAACTTTCATGATCATGTGATGCACTTGGTGATCTTGTTAAAATGCAGATTTTGATTTGGTAGGTCTGGAGTGGAGCCCAACACCCCACATTTCTGACAAAGTCTGAAATGACTCTGTTGCTACTGGTTGCAAAGTACCAATCACATACCACCATGGACTTCACAAAGGGTGAGAATGACATGGCAATGAATCTTAAGCCACATACACATGTGTGCAACCAAATTATAATTTTCTTTTTCTCTCATGGTTATCTCATGGAGCAGCACTTACATTTCTCAGTTCTGAAGTAAATGCAAGTGTGCAATGGAAGGACATATAGCACTTTCTCCCTACATTAATTCCTAGTGGATACAAAGGCAAGGGGGAAAACCCCAATATTATCTTTCATAATGAAAGGATCACATTTACAATGGCTTTTTAAGTGAAAAGGTAAAGATTTTAACCTTGAGATATTTTAAAAGACTGATAATTGTTATTTCCTTTCTTGTCATTATAGAAGTATACAGCCATAGTTTATATTCACTCTGGCCCAATGACAAAATAAGGTATTAACAAAATCCTTTTTCTGGTGTAACTAAATATTCACATTTCTAAAACAACTACTGAAAGCTAAATAGTTTGATCAGTAAGGACACTGTACACTCAGTATGCTGATACAGCCTAGCTGTTAAGAATTCTGGAAACATCTGCTAAGCTTTCATTATTATTTCTATTGCTATGAGAGAATTCCTTTGATTTGCTTGAGGTTAACTGGTGAAAAATATAATTCAAATATGGTAAAATAATACTCTAAATTCTAAAACTCAGCACACAGGCAAAAACGTTCCTAGAAGATATATGATCCAGCTCACTTTTGGTTTGGAGTTTTAGGCTTGAAAAAAAAAAACTGAGATTCATGGTATGAAAATATTAATATTCATAGCACAACCAAGTACCACAAATATACTCAAAATAGTTTTGAAAACATGGTTCATGAAACAGTACTTACTTTTATTATATGCAACACACAATGATATTTCTATTTTTCCTTTTACCTTTTTCTTTTAATGCTGGTCATGCTTTATGTACTCAGTTGATTTTATGGCCCATTAATTATTTATTCAAACTTCTGAGTTGACAATAATGCATCCTTGGGTAACTTCAAGAATTGAAGATATGTATGATGGTCATAGACCAAAATACATGTCAGAGAGCCTGTACAAGGGCATTTCAATGGCAGCTAAAAATTAGAAACCACATCTCCACCAGTACATCTAATATAAATGTTTTCTCCCCTTCCTTCTTTGGAGGATAATGTAAGAAAATCACCTTTCACATTTAGGTAGGATTAAGGGAGGTCAGATGACCCAATTACTATTTAAGAAGCAAATTAAGAATTAATATGTGTCAGAACTGTTGAACATAAGGAAATGTGCAGGTAGCAATGCAGACTCTTTTAAATAAATTCTAATCCAGTAAACTGCATTGACCTGGGAGCTACATTGATGACCCAAACGAACACTATTCTAACCTAAACTGGAACTCTTTGGGACTTGTAAATCACAGACAAACATAGAAATAAAATAAGATTTTGGCTTGTGTTGACTCACTTCATGTGGTCAAGGCCAAACCTTTCAGAAGTTCAAGCAGCACAGAATCATTACAGACTAAGAAGAGTATAGGCACCTTTGTCTCAATTATACAGAAGAAACAGAGCAGTCAAGCATGAGAGATAAGAAACTAAAGGAAATAAAATCAGGAAACCTAAATGAAGTTCACTGAAACCACATATCTTTGCTTGGTTGGTTACTAGATCTTTTTTCTTCTCTCATGGAAACATTAAGTAGTAAGTAAGTAGGTAGGAAAGAAGTAAATAAGTAAGTACATAAATACATGGAAAGCACATTCCAGATGGTAGTAAGACAAACTATTTAGAGGAGAGTAACACTGCTGAGTGGGTAGTACATAGTAGTTCTGCTTGAAGGATTGAATAACACTCCTTATTCTTTCCTGTACAGTTCTCAGATTTCATATGGGAAATATAAGAAGAGTGATGAAAGAATTCCCGGTGCAGTGTTGAATACCATGTGGGGGCTTGAGGGTTACTTTGAGTACAGGGAAGTTGGCTGAATATTTTTAAAACAGCAATATGATAGGGCTACAAGTAGGGATTAAATTCCTTATATTTTTTATCTCTAAATGGTTCAAAGGAAAGTATTTATTCTGATAATTCACCAATAGTTATTAGTATATTTAGTGTATACATGTCAGGATAAAGTATATGTTTAATAGACTAGCAGGTCATACCACAATATTCTTCCTCTCAGAGAGAAACATTTTCATAATCCTCTCAAGGGCTTCTGGAAACATCAGTTTTTTGCTCAGCTGAATTATTCTGACAGCTTTGACATTACATTATCATCACAAGACTGTGATACACTTAAATGAAGATTCACGGGGAATTAAAAATAAAAAGAATTAACACAAGTCTGCAAAATACCAGACGAGAATATCAAAGGTTACTCAGATAAAAACTTGATATTTTCTGGTTCAATTAATCATAACTTTATGTGCTTTAATGCGGGAAGCAAACAATCCATGCTGTTCCCTCAACATCCCTCCATTCCCACCTCCCACAAGTTGCTACATCCTTATTTCATTAAAAAAAATTTTTTTTAAGAAATGTTATCTTAGCATCCTATACCCTAGCATGATCTTTCCATATGGATTAGTTCTGAGTCTAACTGATTTTCCCTGCAACCCAGCCTTTTTTCAGTCCAATCAAAAAGAGGAATATTGCCTAGCAGGGTCTTTATAGTTCTGTGATAGATTTTTCTAAGCGAGCGCTATGCCTCTTACTTCAATATGGTCCATCAATAAGATATCACGCTAATATACAATAAACTAAATTGCAAAGATCAGTCATTCTTACTTTCCGTGCAAGTCTGGTCCTACAAAGCACTGTGTGTGCACACTCAAAAACACACACACACAGTGAAATACTCCTAATTCTGGTGGTCCCTTCCAGAATCACATCATTTAATTGCTTTGGGAATTTTTTTTTTCAATAAAGTTTATCAGGACAACAATGACAAAAATGTCCAACACGAAAAGGGGACATGTTTGTACCTGAGTTTTAAATGGCAATTTTTATTTGTTTCTATAATCATCCATTTATTTTAAGAGCACCAGCTAAAACTGGAGTTTGGAAGACTACGCATGAAGAGGAAAGATGAAACAGATGCAATACACAGTTAAGATCAAAGAGCCCCATCAATTCATTCGGAGAGTCAAGATCCAGCTGAGCCTCGGAGCCTTGTCTGCATAATAAGAAAGGTTGACTAAAACATAAGGATTAAACAGATGAGCTGTCTCCTGCAGAGGCGCGGGAGGGAAGCCCCACTGAGACACTTGTAAAGACACTTTGGAAGCGCACACCTGCTCTTCCACAGTCAAACATACAGGAGACCAGCCTGCCCAAGACGTTCCACTAAAGTACTAAACCGCTAGTCTGAAGAGAAAAGAATATATGTCCAATGGACGTCTTTTTATTTGTCAAGATATTGTTTTCAGTCTCAGAAAATGACAAATTAATAAATCACCTCCATTTTTCCAAGGTGACTTACCAAGTGCTTGCTTTTCAAAACTGAAAAAAATATATAGTGCAAATTTTCCTATTTCATTAAACAGTAATAGGACAATGTCTACCTCATGATTAAGTTTTTTCAAATGAATAGTGTTTCTCGAGACAATCTTGAATAATATTAGTAAATAAATGCTAGTTCCATTTTCCATTCTCAGGAAATCATCTTTTTTAAAGTATATCCCATGTTTTTATCAACACAGTTCTGGGTTATACTCATAGCTATGCTAAATTGTGCAATTTGGTTCTAAATAGCAAGAATACAGCATAGAAGCCAAGTGCACTTCAAGGGCTGTGCCTGTGACAAATGAGACATTTATTCTGAAGACTTCACTGCAGTGTTACTTTGTAGCTTCTGATAAGAAATTATTCCAAACACAAAAATAATTTTCTGTTAAGAAAACTAACCTGCTTTAAGAAAGTTAAGACATCCAGGCCTTTAGCAACCCAGACCTGCTGGGATAAAAATTGTCCAGACTTGTAACAGCAGATTTCACATTTAATTTTTAAACTCCGGCTCTGCTATGGATTAATGTTCTCAAGCACGTCACATAGGGTGATTTAAATATGTAATTAACAGACCTAAATAAATGGTAAGCATTAGCTTTTGTTTTATTCACCAAAACAAGCAATCCAATTTGAAGTGAGAGCAAGTAAGTCTCTCAGGAGCAGAACAAGTTGCAAAATGTCAAGAAGTGGCTTCATGGGGTTGAAGTGCAATCTCTGACCTGCTCCCTATTAGTCTAATTATATTATCACTCACTCACTCAACCAGCCAACCAACACATTTTTAGTGTTGATTATGTGAGTCTGATGCTAGCAGGGATTGGGGGTGGGAGGAGACGAGGACGACAGAGAATGAGATGGCTGGATGGCATCATCGACTCGATGGACACGAGTTTGAGTGAACTCCGGGAGTTGGTGATGGACAGGGAGGCCTGGCGTGCTGTGATTCATGGGGTCGCAAAGAGTCGGACACAACTGAGCGACTGAACTGAACTGAACTGAACTGATGTGTAAGGCACAATAAGAGATACAGAGAATTACACATGAACCCTAAGTAACAATTCTACACCACAACACCAAATGCGTGATGGGAATAAACTCCTGCAGAAGTGGATCACTGCGGGATGAGGCAATAGAAGTCTTTGTTTAGCAGGTGAGATTCGCTTAGAACATAAGGATAAGGTAAAGACAGAAGTGAAGTGGGGAGGGGGATTGGTTTTCCAGGGGAAAAGTACAAATAGAAGAACCCAGAATCCAGTTTGAGAGACAGCACACCGTTCCTTGGCTAGACAGACATTAAATGTAAGCTTAAAAAGGTTTGAAAAAAGTGAAAGTGCTAGTCGCTCAGTCAGTTCTGACTCTTTTTGACCCCATGGACGGTAGCCCGCCAGGCTCGTCTGTCCATGAGATTCTCCAGACAAGAATCCTGGAGTGTGCAGCCATTTTCTTCTTTAGGGGATCTGCCCAATCCAGGGACCGAACACATTTCTCTTGCATTGCAGGCAGATTCTTTACCAACTGAGACACCTGAGAAGCTCGCCTGAAGAGGTTTAACAGGTAATTATTAGAAGACTTTGATAGTACTAAACTAGTTACTAGTTTACTCCAGTCTTCCTCGAGATGTAGTCTGGAGAATCACCTGGCATTTCTATTGAAAACCCAGATGATCTGACCCACTCCAAATTTTGTGAATCAGAATCTTCAGGGATGAGACCTAAGAAACTGGATTTTTGAACAAGTTTGCAAGTGATGATATTATTTTTCATCGTTTAGCGGTAACAGGGAACCTTTAAAGTCGGGGAGATGTGAACTGAAGGATATGTTAGGAGAACTTGAGGAATGGATAACATGGAGACAAAAAGAAAGTCTGGGCAAGTAGCCCAACCCAGAATTTCTTATTTTAACTGGGTGTGTGGTGATAATAATCACCTCTGCTCCAAATAAAAATCGATATTTTCATTTCTCTCGAAAGGCTTTAATCCAAAATCTCATCAGAAATTCCTTCACATCAATATTCCAATATGTTTTAAGACTGACTTTGAAGTTCAACTGATTTTTTATAAGACATTACTATTTCCTTAAAGAAAAACTTTTTAAAAGTACACTATTCTACTTCTGATAATTCTGTTTAAAGTGCCCATTTTCAGGTCTCACACAATTCAAATCCTTCAGTTAAATGTTAGTTTGGTTAATCACTAGAGAGATTAGAAAATCATCCATAAATACTATCACAGTGCTTAAAAATTAAGAGAAATAAATAATATTCATTGCTGATGAAGGTATTGAGAAAAAAGAACTGCTAATATATATTTTGAGAGTTTAAATTGGCATATCATTTCCAGGGGCAACTGGCAAAACCTAACAAAATTTTAAATGCCCACACTTTTAACAAAAGAAATAGTGCTTCTAGTCGTCTAGCTTTCGAAAAGCACCCATAGAGACGCATGAGGGTAGATAAAGCACACGCATGTGCACACACAGACGCTCATGTGACCACTAACATTCAGAAAAGAGGGAAGTGAATTTACACGAACATTAAGAGAATTACATCAGGTTAAATAAGTGTTATAGAAAACTACTCAGTTACAATCATAAATTCCAAAAATGTACATTATTGCAGAACAATATTCAAGGTGCATAATTTTAAGTACAAATTATTTTTTTAAATGTATATAATAATTCAATTTTTGATGGAAAAAATTGTGTATTCATATGTTTCTTTTTTTACAGAAAAAGTTCTGATAACAGTGATGGAATTGGAGAATGGAAGTGAAGTGTAGAGTTTTCATGTTTTAATTTACATGTGGACATGAGTTTGAGTGAACTCCGGGAGTTGGTGATGGACAGAGAGGCCTGGCGTGCTGTGATTCATGGGCTCGCAAAGAGTCGGGCATGACTGAGCGACTGAACTGAACTGAACTGAACTTATATCACTTAGGATTTTATAACAATGAGAAAACACACTTAAGTAACTTTAAAAAACTTTAAAATTTAACTTTTAAGTAGCTAAAAATATAGTATTTACAGCCTATTAAATGTTTGTTAAAGATTTTAAATAACTTCTGAAAATAGCATCACTTTTGAAGATGCTGTGGAGGGGAACTGGCTTTCTTTCACTTTAATTAATTAGTTCTTAAAATTTAATAGAATTGCAGGCTTTTAAATTCATTCAGAAAAGTTATCAATGCACATACTGACTTCTACTTTACAAAAACATATCCTTTTTATTTATCTATCAATCTTTCCACTTGATGGAGGAAACTATATTTACATTTCTAAATTGTATGAAATAAATATATACCCTTAATATTAAAGTTTATAGACTAAAGTATGTAATTATGCTATGTAATCATTCATTAGGACTTCCCTGATAGCTCAGTTGGTAAAGAATCATCCTGCAATGCAGGAGACCCGGGTTCAATTCCGGTTAGATTCCTGGGTCAGGAAGATCTGCTGGAGAAGGGATAGGCTACCCACTCCAGTATTCTGGCCTGGAGAATTCCATGGACTGTATAGTCCATGGGGTCGCAAAGAGTCGGACAGGACTGAGCGACTTTCACTTTCAATAATTCATTAGACACTTTTCATAAGACCACCTTCACTCATTGTGATTTAATACTATTAAGTGCTTAGTTCCCATAAAATATCCTAACAGAATTTATGGGACTGTTGAAGAGAACTAAAGTGTCGCTTAGTTGTGCCCGACTCTGTGACCCCATGGACCGCAGCCCACCAGGCTCCCCTGTCCATGGAATTTTCCAGGCAAGAATACTGGAGTGGGTAGCCATTTCCTTCTCCAGGTGATCTTCCCAACCCAGGAATTGAACCCATTTCTCTTGCACTGCAGGCAGATTCTTTACCGGCTGAGTGGAGGGAAACCCCTATGGGAATCTTAAATATGAACATTTACTTTACATTTAAGTGTAACTGCAATTTGTTCTCATAATTTCATTCAATAGATGCTATTTAAATCACTAATTTTATACTACACTAAAGATAGGTTTTTCCTACACCAACAAAGCAATTAAAAATTAAGAAATTTATATAACTTTTTAAAAGTTATGAAATATCTTTAAACTCTTACACATTATTAAAAAACATAATTTCATCATGAAATATCATTAGGTAATTTATGTATTTATAGTTAGGTAATTTATGTATTTCTCAGGTTTAATTTTCCAATTTTATGCAACTGGCTTTAATCTGAATCCCAACTAATTTTAAGAAACATGAGGGAGAAAGTAAAATATAAAATAGTTATAGTGTAAATGAAATCATATCTTCACATATTTAATAGTACTAATGGTACACTCGTTACCTTAGCTGGCTGTTACATTACAGTGAAAGGAACAGCTTTACAAAGCCTGTTCAGATAAGAAATAATAAGGAGGAAACTATTTACTGCAGAGTTTTCATAGAATTTGATGGCAAAGTGACTTAGCAGCAGCAGCAGCAAGTCTTACAGCTGTTATTTAAATTACTTTTAAAGTCAAGCTTTATAAACTATGAGAATACTTAAGCAAACATTGAGTTTTTCAACAAAAGTATCCTTTCTATAAGTGTAAAACTGAAAAATTCAATAGAATAAAAAATTATAGAAAAGGTTTTCTCTTGTTAAATGATCAGCTATTGCTGGAGTAGTTTCTGCATTATTTTGACATCAATATGTTAAAACTGGAGATTTCATCTTTTACTGACTTAAGACTTTTGAAACCTTGGAATGCAATGTTACAATCTGGCTCATCCAGAGAACATCCAGGATGAACCAAAAATTATTTATCAACAAAAAGCTTATAGACAAGACAAAACACACCTATGAAACAATAAGAAAGTATCTTAAAAATAGTGTCACTATGCATAGTACAATCATAGAATAAAAGGATGGGCCACAAAAATACTCATAATAATTTCTCTGGTGTTTCTCAAATATTCAGGTTTAGCCGTATTTCCTCATAACTATAACAAACATGTAAGCACATCTCTTAGAATATGCATTCTTCAGCTTTATCAATGCTAGAGCCCCACTCCTCCCCTAAGACTTATCACCCTGTAGTAATGGAAGAACTTAAAAAATTGAGAATAGGTAAAGCTCCAAAGGCACGTATTGGCAGCTCAACAAACATTGTTTGCTATGATGATTTTTATTTCTTTAGGCTATCAGGGAGGGCTTCCCAGGTGGATTGGTGGTAAAGAATCTACCTGTCAAGAAAGAGACATCTGCCAAGCAGGAGACCTGGGTTTGATCCCTGGATCGTGAGGATCCCCTAGAGAGGAAATGGCAACCCATTCCAGTATTCTTGTCTAGGAAATCCTATGAAGAGAGGAGCCTGGTGGGCTACAGTCCATGGGGTTGCTAAGATTCGGACACAATTTAGCCATTAAACAGTAGCAGCAGCAGTAGTTATTGGGATAATTTGTTTATTTATTTAACAAATACTATTCTGCTCCTCCTATGTGCTAGGTAGGATGGTCGGTACAATGCTAGCTGAGGCGGGACAGAAGATGAATAAATGGATATAGTCCCTAAACAAATAGGAGCTGCTGTCCTTGTTTTAAAATTCTCTCAGAGAAAATAATTCTATAATCTTTTCTTAGCAGTGTTTTCCAGGTCCAACATCAGTTGTTTCAACACCGTAAAATATATAACTTTGTTCTGTATTTCTATTTGCTCTCAACAAACACAGTATACACCCTTTAGATACATTAAGGTTATGACATGTGCATAGCTTTTGTTTGTTTTTTAAACATCTTTTTAGGATTAATACAGAAAGGCAGAATAATAATAATAATAAAATAACACTTGTCCTAGTTTAAGCCTAACCATTGACAAAATTAGGATAAAAAGGAAACTGGTTCCATTTTAAATTTAGGTTACATACATCATATCAGAAACAATCTGCCCAGGTATGCTGGGAGTTAATGCCATAGCTTTGGTTTTAAGAACCATTACTATTAAGTTTTTAAAAAGGTTTCACAAAATCAGCACTTCCAAAGTATTGAAACTGATCTTAATTCTTCTTAGTATTTGTGCAGCTGCAGAATATTTCATTTTTTTTCCCGCCAAATACTTCTGCTTCATCTGCAACCAATGAATTCATTAACTTCATTATTAATTCAAATGATTTTTTCATTTTTGTAAGCCCCAAGCTTGTCTCACTAAGATCAGCATTCTCTCCATGTGCCATAAAATGTAATCAATCTCTATTATAGTCATGAAAATGGTATTTGTCACTTTGCTGAGAAAAAAAAAATCAATATATCTTCCAAGGCTGAACAGGCATTTAATGCAATGAATTGAAAACTGTTAGAGAAATTTAGCTTGCCAGGAGTTGAGGACAAGCTAATCGAAATCCAGAAAATTCACAGAAGATTAGCCCATGAAATACATAGATATGCCATAGAAATTAATATTTAGGTATTAGAATAACCTGTCATCTCCAATCCTGACAAGAAAATGGATTTAGACAGGCGAATCTCCAAGGGGTTGCCATTTTAAAAAATAAAAGTGAAATCACAGACCAGGAAAACATTTCTTGAACATGGTTTATAAATAGGAAAAGTTTCTTTTTCTTTACCTATAAAATTTACCAGGTAAAGAGATACTTCTAGAGTTGCAAAATTGTACGAAACCATAAAGATAAGAAACCTATAGATATACTCTCATTGGAAATACACTGGCTCTGGGGCTTTTTAAAAAATTGAAGTATAGCATATATGTACAAAATAAATAACTGAGAACATCCTGTATAATGCAGGGAACTCTACTTAATGTACTGTGGTGACCCGAACAGGAAGGAAGTTCAAGAGAGGGAATATATGTATAAGTAGAGGCTTTCTACCACTCCAGTACTCTTGCCTGGAAAATCCCATGGATAGAGGAGCCTGGTAGGCTGCAGTCCATGGGATCACAAAGAGTCGGACACGACTCAACGACTTCACTTTCACTTTTCACTTTCATTCATTGGAGAAGGAAATGGCAACCCACTCCAGTGTTCTTGCCTGAAGAATCCCAGGGACGGGGGAGCCTGCTGGGCTGCTGTCTATGGGGTCACACAGAGTCGGACACGACTGAAGCGACTTAGCAGCAGCAGCAGCAGGGGCTTTCTATGTGGTGCTAGTGGTAAAGAACCTGCCTGCCAATGCGGGAGGCATGAGAGACGAGACATGGGTTTGGTCCCTGGGTCAGAGAGATTCCCTGGAGGAGGGCATGGCATCTACTCCAGTATTCTTGCCTGGAGAATCCCATGGACAGAGGAGCCTGGCAGGCTACAGTCCATAAGGTTGCAAAGAGTCAGACATGACTGAAACGACTTGACACACGCACATGAATACACAGGTGTATATGTCTAGATGATTCATTTTGCTGTGTAGTAGAAAGTGTACAGAGGTTTCACAGAGCACCGGGTTTGAGTTCCTTGTGTCATTCAGCCAGTATCCACTAGCTATCTGTTTTACACACGGTAATGTTTATGTTTCAGTGCTCCTCTCCCAATTCATCCCACCCTCTCCTTCCCCCACTGTGTCCACAAGTCTGTTCACTGGGTCTGCTTCTCTGTTGCTGTCCAGCATATAGGTTCATCCACACCATCTTTCTAGGTTTCATATATATATATATGTTAATATATGATATTTGTTTTTCTGATTTACTTCACTCTGTAAAATAGGCTTTAGGTTTATCTACCTCAAAAATTACCTGTCTTGAGCTGAAATCTCCTTTTTAAAAAGCTGTCATTCCTGCTTCTATTCCCATTTTTTTTTTATTGGAGTAGATTTACAATGTTGGTTAGTTTCTGCTGTACAGTAAAGTGAATCAGTTATACATATATTCATTCTTTTTTAGATTCTTTTTCCAGTTGGTCATTACAGAATCTTGAGAAGAGTTCCCTGTGCTATACAGCAGGTTCTTATTAGTTATCTGCTGCTGCTGCTGCTGCTGCTGCTGCTGCTGCTGCTGCTGCTAAGTCACTTCAGTCGTGTCCGACTCTGTGTGACCCCATAGACGGAAGCCCACTAGGCTCCCCCATCCCTGGGATTCTCCAGGCAAGAACACTGGAGTGGGTTGCCATTTCCTTCTCCAATGTGTGAAAGTGAAGTCGCTCAGTCATGTCTGACCCTTAGCGACCCCATGGACTGCAGCCTACCAGGCTCCTCCATCCATGGGATTTTCTAGGCAATAGTACTGGAGTGGCTTGCCATTGCCTTCTCCGATTAGTTATCTATTTTATATATATAGTAGTGTGTATATATCAATTCCATTCTCCCGTCTAGTCCCATATTCAGAACAATGTAAAGTCAGTCTATCCTTTGAATCAACCTCCTAAATACTTAAGGTCACCTGTCACTTCTTTTGACCTGTTTCTTCTCTGGACATTATCTAGTTTCTTCATCCATTCCTCTTAGCACACCATTTACCATACACATGGTTACAGAAAATTCATGGCATTGTCTTCTGAGATACTCCAATTTATAAATGTGCTGTGCATAGTCGCTCAGTCGTGTCTGACTCTTTTCGACCCCATCGACTGTAGCCTGCCAGGCTCTGTCCATGGGATTTTCCAGGCAAGAATACTGGAGTGGGTTGCCATGCCCTCCTCCAGAGGATCTTCCCAACCCTCGGATCGAACCCAGGCCTCCCACATCACAGGTGATTCTTTACCGCTGAGCCATGGGGAAGCCCCCTTTTACAGGTTACTCATCCCACTTTTAGTCCTGCTATAATTACTTATTACATTTACTTTTCAAAATGACACTCATCATTTTCTACATGAGACAACTGAGGCTAATTGCCCTGGCTTACACTATAAGAAAATTTCAGGGTGAGATTCAAATTCAGGTACCTCTGGGTCAAGTCCAATACGTTTTTGGCTATTTCATGCTCTCCTTCTTTGGAAAAATGAAATATGAAAGGGAAAAATGGCAACGGATTTCTAAATAGAGACCTTCTAGAATAATTTGTATATTCCTGGTAATAAGAATTATGATTTGCCATAAAGTTTATTATATGTTCTCCATAGAAAACAATCCTTATTAAGATAACTTTCCTTCTCTGCTCTAGAGTTTCAGTTAGAGATCAAAATAATAAAAGAAATTTCAAATTTGACATTTATGTCAGAATTTGAGTTTTTAATCTTTATGACTGAAGAAGTTGACAGAGGCAGAAAGCAGAAAAAAAAGGAGAAACAAGATCCCAGTCGTGGACTCCATGTGAATAAATTCCGTTTGTGCAATCACAAATCAACTACTAAATTCAATGTAAAAAATGTGCATAAAAAATTCAGCACATCTACCTGTTTGGTGGGAATAAGTCAAAATAGGCTAGCGATAAATTGAATTTTTATTTTAAAAAAATTGACCATTTTGGTGGGTGTCACATAGAGTAAACATGCATGACAAAAGTTTTCATCATTTACCAGGTTTTTGGTAACTCCCTAAGTGGCAAAAGATCAAGGTGATTTTGACCAAATAATTCAAACAATGCCAATTGAGTAAAAACATTCCCCTTAAATAGGCTAGGACTTTATTGAGACAAACTAGACAATCACTTGTTTGAATCATGGCATTATGACTGTACAATATACCAAGCCTTTCAACTATCTTGAAAATTCAATTTCTTAGAAAATGAAAGTACATGATGGCTTCATCTTCATTTCCAACAGATTTTGTGGATATTCAATTCATATTTATGACTTTTTCAATTACAAAATGAATAAGTGACTCATAGAAATCACCTATTAGATGGCAATGATGAAAATCAAAGGTTTTATTTTCTCTCAATGTTTAACTTGCACCTCTCTAGTTTTCATGAATAGGATTTTCTAATGCTTCCATATTTTGTTGTCACTCTCAGAAAATATTTCTCATAGATCAACTGTAACTTTCATCAAAATTACGAAGTTGCTTCATTTCTGATGCCACCAAACAAATCAATTAAATGTATGTCTTTGATTCTAACATGGCAGATCACTATGTCTTACTAGACAGTTAATACAAGTCTTCTATAAATATGCTTCCTCCATCATAAGTCTCAGAATGTAAATAAGCTCATGTCAGCTGAGCTATTCACAATATAATTACTGTACTCAACAGAGCTCTGGTCACCCACTATGTGTCAAACACTGTGCTAGATTATGGGGATTTGAAGAAATAAGGTTTAATCCCTTCCCTTCAGGTAGGTTCAGTCTAGTGGGTAAGACATAAATATGAACGTAAACTTTCAACACAGTGGGGGTAAAAATAGCATTATAGAGAATCATTTACGTTCACAGATGTCATCGGTACCCAGAAACATAACCATCACACGGCAGGCACTCGAATAGATATCTGTTGACTAGAGGACAAGTGATGGATCACATTGCACTAAGAACAAAGAGGCGAGGCACCTGCATCAGCCTGGGCACTTACTTGTGCTGGGGACTGGAGTGATGGGTAAAGAAGAGTTGTTTGATGCAACCTGTATTTGCTTCTGGAATATTCTGACTTCATTTAGTAAAGGGGGAGGCAGGAGAAAGGAAAAGGTACTGAGAGAAGGTAAAACCATCTAAATTGTCTGTCTAAGAGGATTTTATTTTAGGACGATTTCTCCTAAATTGCAGACTCTCAGCCTGAACCTTGGAGGAAAGCAGTTATTTTTATGCTGATTACATTGTAGCCCTAAGATAGAAAGTGACATATTTGGATTTAAGTGGTTGACAGCAGAATCAGACCAGCAAGTCCAGTATGTAGTCCACTTTGTCACACCCCAGAGAATGCATTAATGACAAAGCTTTTTCTGTTTGAAGGCTGACTTCAACAAATTTCTGAGACAGGAAATTAAAGGTTTGACTTAAGACTGCCAACAGAAGAAACTCTATTCCTACAATTCCTACAACTCTACTCCTAGAAAAGCTGTATTCCTACAATGGAATTATTCTAAATAAATTTATAATTATCCCTTCTTAAAGGTTTATCTTTATTATCCCTTACTAACCAGAATGCAAGTGTGAATTCAGGCAGTTACAAAGATAGCTGTTGAGACAAAGCAATGACGGGTCTCCTGGTTAAAATCCTATTCAAATGATGAACTTTCTGAGAACCCATTTTACTACAAAAACTCAAGAAAATTAAGCCAATGAGTGTAGGTTTCCTCCACTTATGCTGCCTTACACAATGATGAATCTAGAAGGGAAGGCAAGCTGATTCCTGTCTAAATATTTGTCTTCTTTTAGAGAAGACTTAGAATAAATTAAGTTTTTCTGCCTAAAACCGCCAAGATGGAAGCAAAATAGAAACAATGTTACAAATCTTCATGATTTAGTCTTTCCCTCGCTATATAATTACATGACCACTTTCAGACTTCAATATTTTGCCTTACTGTCCTTCTCATAGCCCTGGATCAATTTCTAACTTAGGATAATTTAACTAATAGCTCTACTCTATTCCTGTTCCAATGCTATTCAATGATACTCAAAAAACTTACACTACTGGACAGGCTGATGCCATTACAAAGGGATAACTTTAAAACTCCTTTGCTTACACTTATTCATCTCTCTGTCCGAGTCCTCCAGGCAGGCTGTTACAGACCTTTACTGCTCTTCGTCTCTTGTCAGCTGTCAGCTGACTACCTTGCTTCCTACCTTCTAAAGAATGAAAGAGCCAAAGAGGTAGAAATCTCTTCCTTTTACCATCTGATGATTGTATTAAGCTTCTTCCTTCCTCTCTGGGAGGAGAGAGGTTCTTTTTCCAAGATCCCTTTTCCAGGTGGACTGTATCCTTGTCTATCTCCACCAGGAGTTGCTCCATCAGGTAATCTGCTTCTGTTTTGTTTCTCTTTCATTACAAACATCACTCCCAACAAAATGTTCTCAAATCACTTATTTTTTTAAGAGCCTTCCTTTGATCCCACCAGTACTACTACCATCCTACCATTCTACTTCCCTCCTTTCCTTCAATACCAAATGTGTAGAAAATGTAGGTGGCCTGCCTTTACTGACTCACTTTCTCAAGTTGTATTTATTATTCCACCCCTTATAAGATGACTTACATTCCTGATAATTCAATCTTTTTCAAACTTTATTATTCCTAATCAAAGCCTGATGCTTAATCTCCATACTGATTGGCAGCTTAGTGGAATCTGCCATCAATAAGATTCCCTTCTGCTCAAAATCCATTCTTCCCCTAAGTCTTCGCTGGATTCATTTGGTCTCCCTTGACAGACCCTTCCATTCTGTCATTATTGTTGTTTAGCTGATAAGTTGTGTCTGACTCTTTTGCAACTCCATGATTTGTAGCCCACCAGGCTCCTCTGTCCATGGGATTTCCCAAACAAGCATACTGGAGTGGGTTGCCATTTCTTTTTCCAGGGTGTTTTCCTGATCCAGGGATCGAACCTGCATCTCCTGCATTGACAGGCAGGTTCTTTACCACTGAGCCACCAGGGAAGACTTCCATTCTACTCATCTTTTAAATGTGAGCTAGTTTACCAAGTTTCTAGCTGCGGGACTCTTCCACACTTTCATCCCTTCCATTCGACTGGGGGTTTGGGGGAAAGGTTCTCAACTGCTAAATAAATACTACGTCCTCTGGTAGAGTCACCTGCCTCAAAAGGAACAAATAATAATGAATAGTCACAACTCTTTTGAGTTCCACACTCACAATGCTAATCTCTGGAGACCTCTACTAGGATTCCTTTCAAGTATTTCAATTTTAGTATTTATTTCCCTCCCTATCCCCAGTACATTTTCATATATCCAGTATTAACCATAATTGTATTATCATCCATCCAATCTTCTAAACCTTAACATTCAGTGCCACCCTTAAAGATTCCCTCTCTCTGTCTCACCACATTCAATAGCTCACTAACATTTATTAATACTAACTCAGGAATGTTTTTTGTATCTAATCTTTTTTTCTTCATTTTATCATTATGCTTAAAATCAGGTTTTTGTATTATTTGGGGAGGCTAGAAAATTATTGGAGAAGGAAATGGCAACCCACTCCAGTGTTCTTGCTAGGGATATCTCATGGTCAGAGGAGCCTGGCAGGCTACACTCCACGGGCTACAAGAGTTGGATATGACTCAGCAACTAAACCACCACCAGAAGCTTATAAAATCTTCCTTAATGTTCCCTCTTGCTTTCCCTTTTAGCCAGTAAATATATTTTTTCCATTGGTGACAGAGTAAACCATCTTAGAAATAATAACAACGAAGCATTTGAAACCACAAGACTGTTTAAAAAACAAAAATATGATCATATACCTTGGTTAACTATTTTCTACAAGATTAGAAATTTTAGATTCCTTTCCTTTGCATTCAACACTCACTGCCATCTGGCCTCATCACATCTCTCTAATTCAAGGCCTCTCTTCCTTCACATCCACATACACTCCAAACTTCACCATATTGAAATTCCCACCATAACTGTGAGGTTCCTTTGCAGGTATTACTTTTTTCCTCTGCCTAGAATGTTTTTCTCACTATGTCTTCATTCTGTATCTTTTAGTAAACAGCTTGAATTTCATCTTTCTAGGTAAAACCTTTTTTAGTTGCCCATAGAGTTATTGAAACCAATAAACATTCTCTAACTTCTTGAGTGGCAATGTATCCATTTTCCTGTCATTCTGATTTGATGATGATGTCTTTTAGGACAGAGAATTTATCTCACTAATCTCTGTTTCTTCAGAGCTTTAGCAGAGTGCCTCGGTTATAGAAAGAAGTCAGTAAATATCAAATTAATACATTTTTGATGCATACATATTTTAGGTTAATCACTGAAAATTAACGATGGGAATTTAGTAAGGTAAAGAAATTCACAATTATTTTCATTTCAATAAGTCTACCAGGTTAAACACAAACATTACTTTTACAAATTAGGTAAATATGTCATAAAGACAGTAGATTTTTAAGTCATTTATAAACTATATTTATGGGGCATATTTGTGCAATTAAGATTGCTTGATAACAAATGCATTACTGTCAACTATAATATAAAATCTTATATAGTCATGTATGTTTATATTTTTCAGTCTACTTATCTAATTTTAAGAATATAACTTACCATTAAATGTATTTACAATAGCTATAATGCCCTCTTTTGTTAAAAAAATTTTTTTATATTAAAATGACTTCATACATACAGAAGTCAATAAATGTTTTAAATGGTTCATACCTTCATATATAAAATTCATTGTGTATTTATCCTCTTGACAATGCATAAGAAAATAAACTGCTTTTCAGGTACCCGGATTTGACCATACTTTCTTTCTGTCCTATCAGAAAATTTACAAATCAAACTTTTAACAATTTTTGGCAATTAAATCAATATAAGTAGAATATTTCTTAAATTCATTTTAAAAACTGTCATGGCAGTGATCTTAAAACTTAAGCCCAATTCTGAAATTTTTCTTTGTATTATATTGAAACCTCTAGAAAAATAAAGCAAGTGATTTTAGTAAAACAGAAGCCACCTGTGTATTACCCACCTATTATTAATAGGCAACAGCCAGTGTGTACATTTTGTTAGTTGGTGGGTCAAAAGAACGAGAGTTAGTAATACATGGCATTGCTACCATATATTGTTATGGTTTTCATGAAAGGAACTATCTGCAGTCACAGTAAGAAGCCTGAAATAATCACCACTGTAAACCTTTTCGGTCTTTGTTGTCATATCCAAACACTTGCTGTATTACATAGAAGACATCTAAACACTATCCTATGTAGCTGTCAACTTTTCTGTAAACTTTTGACAAAGCCTGAATTCTTGGCAAGCAGTCATTCATTTGAGAAGATTTGCATTCTCACTCATTATGCATTAAGTTAGAACTGTTTCTACCCTAACTATGCATTCTTAAGTCAGAACTGTTTCTACCCTAACCTGTGATTCTATAAGCATAATAATAGGAATTAAGTATTAATATTTTCCTAATCACTTTGTATCTTAGGGAAAACCATTACCTTGATTGATTTTGCTTTCAGTTCACTTCAGTTCAGTCGCTCAGTCATGTCCGACTCTTTGCGACCCCATGAATCACAGCACGCCAGGCCTCCCTGTCCATCACCAACTCTCGGAGTTCACTCAAACTCATGTCCATCGAGTTGGTGATGCCATCCAGCCATCTCATTCTCTGTCGTCCCCTTCTCCTCCTGCCCCCAATCCCTCCCAGCATCAGAGTCTTTTACAGTGAGTCAACTCTTCGCATGAGGTGGCCAAAGTATTGGAGTTTTAGCTTTAGCATCAGTCCTTCCAATGAACACCCAGGACTGATCTCCTTTAGAATGGACTGGACTGCTTTCACACCTATAAATAATTTGCACATACCTGACAACCAGATTTCACTTATTTGAAAGTATAAATTTCAGAGAGACAATGAGAAACTAAAATTTTTCAATTAAAATCTTTCACAAGCCATCAACAGCAAAGTGAAATAACAGCGAACATAACATGAAGATCAGAAGGAGAGGCTCTCCCAACAGAGGTGGCCAAGGTTTCCAAGAAGGTAATCCTCTGATATTACTTCCTTTGCCGTTTCCTTCTCTAATCTTAGTAAGTCAGTCTGAGGGTCATTTGCCATGTTTCCAAAGGACAGAATTCAGTATAGCAGTAAATGAAAGCAAAGCTCTCATTTTTCCTACCTTCATAGCCCAGAAAGAAAACAAACTGAAGTCTGAAATCATATGTATTAGGGTATCCAAAATATGTGTGTGTGCGTGCATGTTCAGTTGTGCCTGACTGTGCAAACTCACGGACTGTAGCCCACCAAGCTTCTCTCTCCATGGGATTCTCTAGGCAAGAATACTGGAGTGGGTTGCCATTTCCTCCTCCAGGGGATCTTCCCGACCCAAGAATATAACCCAAGTGTCTTGGGTCTTTCGCATTGGTAGGCAGGTTCTTTACCACTAGCACTACCTGGGAAGTCACCTCGAAGATATGGTGAAAATAAATATAAGAATAAGTAAAACTGACCACTTTGACAAATGTAATTCTAAGAACTTTTTCTTCATATTTCCAAAATGATACACAATAATACTCAGAGTCCTTTTATGGGAATACAAAAGCCAAAGATAAAAGCTGGGGTTTTATGATATTACATCCATTACACATGAAAGTTATTGTGCTACTAATACTTTTAGGACAATATTTTAATATTATAATGATAATGCTAATGTAAAGTATAAAGTATATTTTAGGAAATCCAGCCATTTAAATTTGGACTAAATTTAAATTAAATTTGGACTAAACCGAGTAATGTGAGTGTGTGTGTGCCTTCTTAATCAGGTATTGACATCTATTTCCATTGGGCTTGAGACAATATAGTTTAGTAAGACAGGGCCATACTAATAAGTGATTAACAAGACCCAGATTTCTTGTTCAGCTTAAAATTTCTGGAAGTTCATTAAAAATAACTATAAGCTCTGCAATTGCGTATTGTGGTTCTAAAGAACTCTGACAGCTAGCAGTAAAATGAGTTCAGAAGGTTCAATGTACATGAAGAAGACAGAGCTGGCTCTTAGTAAGAAGACAGAGCTGGCTCTTAGTAAGATGTAGAGAGCAAAGAGTAGAACAGAAAGAAGGGATCAGGTGGAACGAGTGAAAAGGAACACAAAGCAAGAGAAAGAGAAAGAAGATTTTGAGTTTGATGTCTGTGATGGGAAATACTTAAAAGATCTTGAGCAAGGGAGGGACATATTCAACATAAAAGTGAGCAAATATGATTCTAAAGGCTGCAATGGGTTTTACAGACATGAAAAAAATGAAAGGGTAAGCAAAATGTCTAGGAATCTAGTGACAAGGAACATAAAGACTTCTATTTACATAATTTGATATTCTACCCTAGTATTCTGCCCTTGTGGGCTTCCCTGGTAGTTCAGATGGTAAAGAATCTGCCTTCAATGAGGAAATCTGGGTTCAATGCCCTAGAGAAGGGAATGGCAACCCACACCAATATTCTTGCCTGGAGAATTCAGAGAAGGCTAGTGGCCTACGATCCATGGTCAGAGAGAGTCAGACACAAATGAGTGACTCACACACTCACACACACACATTCTGCCCTGTGCACTGAAGAATGGAGATAATTTATGTGCCATTGACATTAATTTCAAATGATTAGAGATATATTTACTCTCCATTATTCATTTAAGCCTGATGTCGCAATCCACAGGTTAGAATTCACAGCTCTGGTGTGTATGTGTGTGTGTGTGTGTTTATGTGTGTGTGTGTTAGAGGGAGAGGATTGTTACACAAAGGATCATTGTTGAATATTTGAACTAGTCACCAACTAGTTTCACAGAAACATCTGAATTTCCAACTTTATAACCAGAAGATCTTTAAAAGTTAAAAATCACAAGACCTGGCATTGCCATATTTTTATATAACAATGCATTGTTTGGTTTTCAGACAGGCCATGCCTTTTCCATTTTGCCACAGTCCCCACAATTCTATATCACTGCCATGAGTTCCCTTCACTATTAATGTGAAGGGCTGACTCATTGGAATTCATAAATCTTAGATTTAGATCTTACAAAATGAATTTATGTTTTGGAACAATTTTTCCCAAGTAGTTTCCTTTTCCATGTAAAGTACTAATCAACAAGCTTCATCATCAAATATCTTCACTGCTTATGAAGAATTTTCATATATTAATATGATCCACACAGTCATCTCATAAGCTAGGCAAGGTCCATATCATTTCCACCATTTTACAGATGAAAGACAAGAAGTTGGGCTTCCCTGGGGGCTCAGTTGGTAAAGAAATCATCTGCAATGCAGGAGACCTGGGTTAGATCCCTGAGTTGGAAGATTCCCTGGAGGAGGGCGTGGAAACCCACTCCAGTATTCTTGCTTGGAGAATCTGTTATGAGATACAGACATCCCTAAGCTGACTTTTGGTAAGCATGCAAGTTGACATTAGGTCTTAGATCTTTCATCTTCTGGTAATTGGTCTGTCTTCCTGCTCATCACAGCTACCTGATCTATATTCTAATGCTTATATTCTAGAATTTAGAGAATCTACTCTCTTAGGAAATCCATTCCTATCTCTCATATTTGCTCAACATTTTCCCCCATTCCATCCTATCCCTAGACTCCATATTGTACCCAATCTAGCCTCTAGCTTCAATTGATATTTCAACTGCAAACTAAAACCTTACTTCCTGAGGAAACTCTTACAGACATCCCAAGACCTGTATATATTTTCTCCTTGCTGTTGCTGCTGCTCCTTAGTTGTACCCATTGTACCCTCTACTGAACCTGTTGTCACATGCTTCACACTGGATGAGTGTCTGTCTCCCTGTCTGGGTCTTAAGTGCTACAGGATAAGAAGCACTGTTTCTCATTCAACGCTGTGTCTCCAATCCCTAGAAGAACTGTGTCTGGCACATGTAAAAGTCTGGTGCCAAGTTTCTGGTTTTGTGTTTAAAAATAGTCTTTTAATTATATCAGTCTAACTTAATAAGTGAACAGCGACTGACATTTATCGAGCATTTTCTATCAGCTTCTTCAGATGTTCAGATGTCTATTGATGTCAGAACGGCAGGATTCTGGATGGGAACATAGCATGTGTCTGTTCAAAAATATAATCCTGGGATTCACTCTCACCACTTTCTCCACTTGTATAAGGATGTGCTTTATTTGACATATACCATAGTTATGGCATCTCTTATCAATGACAATTAAATTCTTTGTGACCTCACCCAATGTCTAGTTTGTAGCCAAGAATTCTGAGACAGCAATTTAGCTCACTTGGGAAATTATCCTGTTGTTTAATATAATCTGTTTTCTTGTTGGCTTTGTCTACACTGTCAGTTAGCAATAAATGGTGACAGTCTTTACTCTTAAAAAGTGTTTATTTACTTTTTTAAAAGTACCACACTTTTTTCCTGGAATCCTCAAAAAAACAAAACAAGGCAGGGGGAAAGATGTTCTAAAACATTCTCTAATCTCCTTCTGGTTTTACTCATTTTATTTTTTTAAACATAAGCCTCTGTTTGTCAGGGTTCCTATAGCTAAAACTCATTAACTATAAGCTTTCTAAAAGCTAAAACGCTACCTTAGGTATGTCTTATAGATCTTTGAGGCAAGGCTAAAGTCCTACTTAACAGTTAGGAACTCATTAATTACCAGTGAATTTTATTGTAGGGGAAGAAGGAAATAAAAACCATCAGCAGATGGTAAGTTTTTGAAACTAGAAGAAAGCTGCTGGCAATCAATATGGCAAATATAGTTAGTAGGGAGATATTGAGATCATAAATAAAATTTTGCTTTAAACCACTCCTAACTTTTAGCTACCGTCCAGACTCAAGCAATATGATGTATGAAGTAGAGAAATACAAATTATTCCATAAAAACAGTAGTTCCACTGGGAGACTTATTAGTGAGTCCTAAGTACTCTTGCCTGGAGACTCTCATGGACAGAGGAGCCTGGTAGGCTGCGGTCCATGGGGTTGCCAAGAGTCAGACACAACCGAGCAACTTCACTTTCACTTTTCACTTTCATGCACTGGAGAAGGAAATGGCAGCCCACTCCAGTGTTCCTGCCTGGAGAATCCCAGGGAAGGGGGGGTGGAGCCTGGTGGGCTGCTGTCTATGAAGTCGCACAGAGTCGGACACGACTGAAGTGACTTAACAGCAGCAGCAGCAAGAAAACACACCATGAATGAAAACCCTGGGTCTCCTGCATTGCAGGCAGATTCTTTACCTTTTGAACCACCAGAGAAGCCCATTTGTTTACCATTACTAAATTTAAAATGCTTCTTGATTTTTCTATACCTAGGCTGCATGTCACTCATTTTGTGAAGCACTTTCTAACTCTATACCCCAAGTGAGTTACTTTTCCTACATTCACAGGTCAGTCCATCCCTGTTTATTGTAGCAAATGCTACAAAACTCTAAATCTATCTCTGCATCCCTCTACCTCCCCAATCAGGCTGGAAACTCTTTGAAGGTGGAATCAAGTCCTCATAATTGTGTCTCCCATATGACCCGGCACATAGTATATACCGCATAAATGAATGATCACTCTGTGAATGACTGCAGCAAATCTGAATAACAAACTAGATATCGAGATAAGGCATTGCTTAAGGACAAGAATGGAGTTTCATTAGAATTTCAGGGTACTAAGCCAATGTCATGGTCAGCAAAGGGCTCCATTATAAGGAGAAATAAAGATCCTCTGTATTTTCTGCCATTATTTTTACCTCCACTGGCTGCAGAGAATCAGTGATACAACATAACATGATAATCGATCCAAATAGATCCTCAAATCTAGCACCTCTTCCGAGAAGCTAAAACTCAATTAAGATTAACCATAACGGACACTGTGCATGTTCAGTCACTCTAGTCCTGTCTGACTCTTTGCAACCCTGTGGACTGTAGCCTAGCAGGCTCCTCTGTCCATGGGATTCTCCAGGCAAGAACGGGAGTGGATTGCCATGCCCTTCTCCAGGGGGCCTTCCTGAACCAGGGATCGAACCCATATCTCCTGCGTCTCCGACATTGCAGGCAGATTCTTTACCGCTGAGTCACCAGGGAAGCCCCATAACCAACACTAATACCATGTAAAGGCAGCATGAACAGCCGTCATATGCTTGGAAAGGTGGGCTAGGAATCAGGCAAAAACTAAGCATTTTCTTGAAATCTGGGATACGATTCTGCTAACTGACTACAAAAACAGCGACTCCGACATCTTCTGTTTATTAAGTCTCTCCCCTCGTTCATTTCCTGCAGACGCTTCTCCAGATGGATGTGGAGACAGGCACCTGCTGCAGACCCCGTCCTCCCCTGGGAAACATGTGTTCGCTGTTTTCATGGCCATTCTATTTTAAGACTTGCTTTTAGGAATGCCAAAAAAGGGACCACGGTGAAGCTAACTTGCTCTGCCCAGCAAGAAGAAGCAGGTGACAAGCATTTCTCTAGTCACAGTGGAAACTAACCAGAAATGTTTGCTTTGCTGGCTTTGTTATCATACTTCTTTTCATTTCTTTCACCCACTTGGAGACAGTGGGAGAGAATATTAATGAATCGATACAACAATGAACATGTCCTCTGGAGAGAAAGTGATATACTCTCAAAATGGGGCTCTCTCTATTATATCAAATAAGCTAATTTACAGTGGTCTATATTTCTCAGTTATGGAGGTTACAAGAGGACAGGCCTTCATGTAATAGCCACATTCCATACAAAATTAATTTTGTTCCTGTGGGTATGTTGTTACGACATTCTATTTAACTTCAGTTAGATTTAAAAAACACAGACACACAAAAAAAAAACAAGGGCCATGACTTTTAACCATGTTTTAGTATATTTCCAACCTGGGTATTATTAAATTAAATCTATGGCTATAAGACTTCTGTTGCTGAGTGAGGAAACTGTCTCATCTTCACATTTCAAAGGCCAAAGACAGCGCTCCTCAAAGCACTGTCTGCATGGGTGCTGGAGCAAGCAGTTTTGTTACTGATCCACGAGATAAGCCAGAAACTGCGAGCAAGGGTTTGGAAGCGCCTGTAGCCATGTGAGAGTAATTTAATGTGCGCTGATTCTTATAATAAAGATTTGTGTTTTATATGCCCTTTCTAACTTTATCTTTCTGGTCATTCAATTTGATCCTATTTTATGAAAGTATTAACTTGCATCAGATTGTAAATTAAGAGGGAAATGTGACTCAGAATGGCAGTGATGCCTGGTGTGCAGGGTCAGGCAGACCTGCAGGAGATTCTAGTGCTTCCACCCAGAGCCACGGGGACAAGTTGTTTCAAACCCCTGTGTCTCAACAGTCTTATCTGCAAAATGCACATAATGCTGTTTATATCCCAGGAGCAGTGGGGAAAAAAACGAAGACACTGCTTTGGTGTCTGCCTTCAGTTTCCTCGAGTGTAAAATGAATATAATAATACCATATCACAAAGCTGCTATAAGGATTAGATAACTGGGTAATGTCTGTAACTCAGCACCTACTTGGCATCTACTAACCCCAAAGTTAGCAGTTATTATTATTGAAAGTTTTTTTTTTTTTTTTTTAAGCATAGTAGGTACTTGATACATACTAGCTATCATCTCTTCTCATTTGTGTGGAGGATCTTGTTACGGTTCATGGGCTCAGTCCAAACTTCTGAGTGACCTAAGAGCATTTAAGACCATGCTGCACACAGATGCTCAAAAGAATGATCTGGGGCCTTTGAAAAAACAGTTTGTGGATATAGCCCACCCAGACAGGCCCCTTCTGTACTCCAGTAGGCGTTTCTCCTCTTGTAGTTTCATCTAAGAATTTCTGTCTGGGCTGTCTCTGCGTTATATGGCCTGATGCTGGCAGGAGGTAATGGACAGAGGTATCATAAGAATACACAGAAGAGCTATTTTAGGAAATAAGGAAAAATGTCAAGCGGAGAGAATCCTGTCTCCTCTTTCACAAATTACTAAACATACTGCATGTTTTCATGTCCTTCCAGAAAAATGTTGCTTGAGAAGGCAGTCAAAATGGTTGAAAAGAAGACCAAAAAAGCTTCTACCCCACTTTTGAGTTTACAAGACACTTTCAGCTGAGGCTTACAACACAAAGCAGTGCCCCCTCCATTGACCAATTGAAGCTGAGAAATGATGTTCCAGCCATAAGTTCCTTGTGTAGGCATACCTGAAACATGAACCCAGTCCTTCAAATCCTCAAACCTATGCACAGAAAATACAGGTAAAGTAGAGGTACATTAAAAAAGAAGAATATTTCAGGAGCACGTCTCAGAATAATAGTTTGATGTGTGAAAAACTTTAAATCATGAATACAGGCTTTAGTGAAAGAAATACAGTGAATAACCAAGAATGAATACATGAGTGGATGTATATCTAAAAATAAAGAAGAGTATTAGGAAAAAATGTTCAAAGGATTAATGCTTGTGGTCTAAGGCATCACTAAATGCAAAACCCATACACACAAATGGAAAAGAAAACAAAAACAAAACAAAACAGAAAAGCAGACAGACATTCCTAAATGGCCCCAGGGCTTAGAGAGAGGCAGCCTTTGAGGATGTTAGACAACCTCCAGGAGAGCCCATGCAGGCACCTTGGGCAGCAGAAGGAACCTTACTCCTTGGCCCAGTTAACTGTTCTCACTCTGGGGAGACTTCCAAAAGGCAAAGGAGAGATCACACTGTCAAACAAACTTCTCCAGCTGCTCCCAGGTGCCTGAAATCTCATCAGCTCTGCATCTGATCTTTGATAATAGGTCAGTGACCCTGACAAACACAACGGCTCAAATGTTCTCAGTCATCTAGACCTTTGTGGGTGGGGGTAACTTTCAGGTCCTTACGTGAAAGAAGGTTTTACCAGTAAAGGCAAGAAGAGAGGCAAACACAGGCATTCAAAGGGAGTCAGGAGAGAATGCAGCTACTCAATAAAAGCTGGCAATGCTGAAGAGAGATACTGACTTTTCACAACTTTGCCTAAGATTAGCCCTTATTCTTTGAATAAAGCACTGCTTAGAAAACTGTGTATACTGCATGCATGTATCTGCACTGACACGCGATAAAAATTAGTAATACTCTGATCATTACTTGTATTTGTTGACCTCTTGCTGTCTACCAAGCACTGTGTTTTACTCTCATTATTCTGTTTAATCTTTACAGCAACCAAATGGGGGCGGGTATGACTGCTTTCCTCATTTTATAGCTGAAGAAGTAAGTTTAGAAGCTGTTTTTACAGCTGCTGCTGCTGCTAAGTCATTTCAGTCGTGTCCGACTCTGTGTGACCCCATAGACGGAAGCCCACCAGTCTCCCCCATCCCTGGGATTCTCCAGGCAAGAACACTGGAGTGGGTTGCCAGCTAGTAAGTGGTAAAACAAGAATTCAAACCAGTCAATCTAATTTCAGTTTAAAGACTACTTTTGTGCACCAAATTTAAGCTGCAGTGTTTTCATCATGATACACACACACACACACACAAACATCAATATTCTAGACCCAGTCCCAGGCGGCACTAGTGATAAAGAACCCACCTGCAAATGCAAGAGATGTAAGAGACATGGATTCAATCTCTGGGTCCAGAAGATCCCCTGGAGGAGGACATGGCAACCCACTCCAGTATTCTTGCCTGGAGAATCCTATGGACAGAGGAGCCTAGTGAGCTACAGTCCATGGGGTCTCAAAGAGTTGGACGTGACTGAAGTGACTTAGCACTCAGTAGCAAAGAAGCCAGAGCCTTCCACCTATTGCGCTCTTAATCTCCTGGTTTAATACACATCAAGTATACAAAAATTGGATTAAGAAGGAAAAGAATGCAGTTCACCTTCAGAAAAGACAGGAAACAAGGAGAGAAAGAGTGAAAGTGGAAGGATATAAAACTTTAAGTGTGGAACATCTATTAAAGCAGAAATGGGAAAAAAAGAAATTTCTGTAGCTCTGAAAGAAAGACAATAAAAATGTAACCTAAAGGAATTGCTTTAAGTTCAACAAAATCCTACAGATTTGATGGGGCTTTTTACTAAATTCTGATAATGTTCATCTAAGACCCCTAGGTAGAAAATGTACACAGTGTGGGTAATTATAGTGATTTACAATTCACCTATCTATTGCCAATTCATCTGGCTCACAAACTTGTATATCTCTGCTCTCTGCTTTTCAGACTTGAATAGGACTATCCAGAATATGTGACAGTGTTGGGGGAGGGGTAAAATAGTGCTTGGCATATAGGAGAAGCGCAATAAATGTGAAGCCCAAGAAAAGTAAATCAAAAAAATTTCAAATAATACAGCAATCACAATACATAAAGAATAAAATATTTTAAAATGTAAGTGAATGTCTAACCTAAAACTTCAAATTAAAAATGGACTTGCTCTGGCACCTGTTTGGGGCAGCACCCCACTCCCCAGGCTCTAGAGAGTCCCTGTTCTCTCCTTTCCACCATTTTTATTACTTGGCTGAAAAATCTGGACAAGTATCTACATATGAATATGAGTGTGCACATATGCAAGCTGGTCATGGATCGCTGACCTTCATATTTAAACATGAACTGGCTTAAAGGATCTGTTGTCTTTATGTTATGTTAGAAAGAAATGGTACATCCTTCCTCTTAGCTCATTAACAGGGAGCACCATGGCCCCTAAGAACCACAGCAGCTGAAAGGTAACCGTTTCTTTCCCTCTTTCCTCATCATGACAATTATGTATTCATACTTCATGTAATTATTTGATCCAAAAACAAAAGAAAAACACTTAATACTCCAGCATGTTGCATTCAACAAATTAGAAAAAGAAACACACACATACAAAAAGATAGAAAAAAAAAATCATTCTTATCCCCCACCCTTCTATCCCTTGCCTATAGAAGGGATGGCTATCAACCATGACTATACTGGGAAAGGGTTTTGAAAACCTGAAAGCACTAACTAACCAAATGTGAGATATCACACTATTAGACCACTGGGACGGAGAAGGCAATGGCAAGCCACTCCAGTACTCTTGCCTAGAAAATCCCATGGATGGAGGAGCCTGGTAGGTTGCAGTCCATGGGGTCGCTGGGGGTCGGACACGGCTGAGCGACTTCACTTTCACTTTTCACTTTCACACATTGGAGAAGGAAATGGCAACCCACTCCAGTGTTCTTGCCTGGAGAATCCCAGGGACAGGGGAGCCTGGTGGGCTTCCGTCTATGGGGTCACACAGAGTCGGACACGACTGAAGTGACTTAGCAGCAGCAGCAGCAGACCACTGGGAGGTCACTTAATCTAGTAAAGTACAGCCATCTCAGGTGTCCCAAAGACCCTGGCTATCCTCATGACAATGTTGATTTAGTTAAGGAAAGAACTACATGATAAGTCTGAAATATTTTGAACTTATTGATCCTAAACCTTTCTTTAGAAAATAAATGAATGTCAGAGATTCTTCAAAGACCCCCAAGGGATATTTATAAATAGAAAATCTTTGTCAGCTTAAAGTCAAATTGGCTACTTAAGGTCAAATTGGCTAAAGAATCTGTCTAATGACTAAAATGGAGGGACCTCACACTCCTGAAAAGATTCCAGATATGGTTATGGTATGGATATCCATAGGCCTCTAATCATTCATATATATGTATGCATGTGTATGTATATATATAAATGAAAAAACATATGTGTAAACATATATTTATCAGTTGAATTTATGCTAACATTTTAAAGGAGAGTTATTTTTCCATGGCACTCTCTGTTAACTTTTGATTGAGTCTGATAAGAAGTAGCCATAGGATGGTCATAGAACATAAAACAAACTAAATTTACACCTCACTGTAAAAAGGTACAAATACAGCCTCTAACTCCAGTGAAAGAAGAGGTTTTGTAAAATTTGTTTAATATATGGCATGCGGGCATCATCTGAGGAATATTTTGATTTATTCATAAAGCTTGCTACAGCTCTATCTCAATAATCAGATGTATCTCAGAGCACTAGTCTTCCCACCTTAAATGTATATTACATTTATCCCTCCGAGATGACTCTTACATTGTACCCTTAAGCCTCCTTAAAAATATATTCAGTACAAATGCAAAATGATATTATTCATCCCAATTTCACCACTCACAAGGTAATCACCTCCAAGGGGACAATTCCACAGCCCACTGCTGCTCAGGGAAAAGACTAACACTTTTCCTCATGCCTTCTTCTCCCTAAATTCTCCTGGGCAAGGATATCAGAAAAAGGCATCCAACGTGACAGAGTGACAGGTCAAAGGGTCAGGGATCAATACAGTGATATGTGTTAGGGTATTTGCTTGATTAAGTGATCTTCATAAAATATTTAAAGAGGTTTATACCTACCACTTAGGAAAGAGGAGTCAAATTAACAGAACACAGAGAAATCAATTCTCAACTTCTTATTTCAACAGAAGCAAACAATAGCACATAAAATGTACAACTTGAGAACCCTCACAAAAACCTATATTTAATGGTAATTTTCTCCCTGCACATTTAGTTTCTGCTAACCCAAGAGTTATTAAAACTACTTGAGATTCTTCCATGACATCTGATTTAGTCAGTGGTAGGAAGTAGCCCAATAACATGCTGAGTAGAAGGAGATACCCATTTGGATTGACAAAATCCGCCAGAGTTAAGCCTCAAAAGTGAAATTTCTGTATCCTATAATCAAGAGTCGCTGGGCATTTGATTAAATACCCCAGGCATTTGGTCCCCAACCTACTTTTGTTTCCCCCCCCAACTGGCAAACAAGAGAAATGAGACCAAGAGCCTGAAGAAACAAAGCATGTACTTTAATACAGAAATGCTTTTACCTGCCATGCCTGCTGTGAACGAAATGGGCTGGGCTTTCAACATGTTAGTCAGCTTAACTCTCAGTTGGTGGCACTGGGAAAACGTAGCCACGCAGTCTTACTGCTCCGTTTCTGTTCTTTAACGGCCAACTGGAATACAACAGCGGAGTCAAAGGGAAACAAAAGAGAGATGGATCCAGAAAGAACCCGAAGGATGAGAACAAACAAGCAAAGAAAATGGTAATGAGTCAAAAACTGCTCACCAAAGCTGGCTTCCCAGACTATTTTCACACTGAAGATAATTATGCTTCCATTAATTGCCACTTTCCCCCTCGAAAACTCGTGTTTTACAAACTACAAATTATCTAGTGGAAATTCTTCTTTGCAACATGTTAGGAAAAGTCATAAGATGTACTTAATCCAAAGAGAGAATGGCTGCTATTACATTGCTCAGACATCAATGAGATATACTGTACATATTGTGGGAGAATTTTGTATAAACATAAAGCATAGTGATGTTAAAAACACCAAGCTTTTGGGGCTACAAAAAAGAGCCAATGAGATCTTTTTTGATATATGACAGTATCTGTACCAAATAGAGATGACTAGATATTTGAGAATCTTCACACTGTATCTATGGGCATCTGGAATTTTCCATATGTCTGACTCCTCCATCACCTCTCCATCATATTTTGTACTTTTTTTCTTCCCATGCAGAATTTGTATTATTATAACAGTAAACACAAGGCTTCCACTTACCATGAAATCTTTAGTTCCCACTTTAATTTTAGAATACTTCAAAGCAAGCATTTCATTGTCTTTGGTTTGATCACATTTAAGAATTCACACATCAAAAGTTAAACTTCATCAAAGGTTAGAGAATAGTTTGCCTTTTCCCCCCAAAAGCATTACCATGTACATAATTTATTTTTTTTAATATGCATGATACACTGAGTTATAATTGTCTGAGCTGGAAAGGATTGGAAAACAATAAAAAGAACATAATTTATGCAGAAATAAAATACATTAAACAGCCTAGCTTTAAATCCCTCAAACTGATCACCATTGAGACAATGCATGTAAAGCTTTATAGTATGGTTTTCTGTGTCAAACTGAAATGCAAAATTTTCTTTGGGCTGGGATCATAGTAAACAAAATTAGCTGTAATCTCAACTTAATGAGAAATGATAAAATCTTACCTCATACGATGGGACACCTAGAATGTTGCACTTTCCATGTTATTCACTAATAATGCAGCCGCACCCTTCTAATAGTCTTTCTTTTAGAACATTGTTTTCTTGGGTAATCAAATTCAGGGTATTAATCAAATGATGGAAAGTTAGAATGCAAATTATAAACAATTTTTGCGGTTGCCATTGCTCCAGCCAATCTGAAAGTTCAAGATCAGAAAAAAAGTGTTAAGAATTTCCCACTGGATATCAAAAAGAAAGAAATATTAAGATAATCCTATACATTACCACAAACTCGCTAGCATTTCATATTTTTAACTTCCTTATAATCAATTTTTGATCCCACAAAGTATGAAAATTCTAATTTTATCTATCCCCAGACATAGCAAAGTGGTGGTAATTTGGCAGTTTTCTACTTGGAGGCCTAAATTATCTTCCTTGATCATCTATTCTGTTCAAATTCATTATGAAAATGACCAATTTACCACCTCACTTCACATGAGGAAGACAATACTATAGAATGTAGGTCCCAGGGTAGAACAATCAAATGCTACCTGGGGACAGATGAGCAAGCTAGAGCATGTGTGAGTAACTTAAATTGCTCCAATTATTCTTTTACTTATGAAACGATTTCTATACTCCCCATTATGAGTTCCCAAAACAAATGCTTGGAAGCAAGAGCCATGAGCATACATCAAGTTCAACGGCCGGAAGCCAGCTCACAATATATTGCTTACCTCGTAGAGATGGAGCAGCATAGGGCTCATAATAGGATGAGTGATGCATAAAATGTTCTTCAGCTCACTTCCCCTGGGATTTATGTTTCCAAACCTAGGAACACCATCTGCCTGCATGGACGGAATGCTAAGCAATGCAGTCAAACCACCAATGCATTAGGTACAGTTTTTCAACTTTGTGAAATCTAGAAGAAACCCTAAAATAAGTACACAAACAAGCAAGTATGTGTCTAAAAATTCTGGCACAGATTAGCAGGAAGAATACACAGTTTAAATTAGGAAGATTAGTAATGGGCACATATTTTTAAGTTTGACTGCATAAGTAACATGCTTTTTCTTAGAAACTGAAGGAATATTGCCTCCTTGGCTATAAGTTTATAAGAGAGACTGTTTTGTATTGTACAACACAAGTATTCCACAAGGAAATCACTGGATCTGAATTATAGATAAGATGTTGGTCAAAAGATCAATTTTTTTCCCCAAAGGAATAAAGAAAAGAAGTGAATCTAAGAAAAATATATGAGAAAAATATATAGTCCAAATTCTCATTGGATTGCCTCATTTAATTTTTTTGAAAAAAAAAAAAGTCACCAATTTTCTAAAGGCATAGTTTCAAATCAGACTTGTTTCCAGTCTAAATTTAGCCTCCATTCCTTGTGTCATATTTCTTCTGGTATGAGAAGGAAAATCAATGCCCTTACTCACCTTTGGAAGAATTTCACTGCTAAGCCTCCATGGTTCTACAGGATTCAATAATCCGTGGCTCAGTACCGATTTTTCTCTGACACCTGTAGAAACAGTCTCTCCTTCCTTTCTAACAAAATATAGCAACAAAAGTTGTGTAGTTTCTGAATAAATTAAAGAGGCTAATAAGCACAATTTCATCCTGCAAGGAAATGTGGTTTACATTTTTTTAAAAAATCATTAACTTTGCTTGATTATTCTGAGCCACTTAACTTTTTAAGGATAACATGAACATATAGTTTTAAAACACAACTTGAGTGCTACTTTCTCAAGTATGTTGCAATTAACACATATGTTACAATTAGTACTTATTTTTCTAAGAAAATAGACAAATGGTAAAGCCCATCAAACTTCAATTCCCAATGTAAAAATACCTCCAAAATCAAAACTTTTTTTAAATATGAAAAATCACAATCACGCCTTGAAAATTAAAAGTTCTGATAAAACAGAAGACCTTTCCAGGCAGTGGAATAGAGCATATCAAATCCTAGGAGAGAGGGTGGGTTACACTTTGGGGTGTGTTCTTTAGCATTAAAAGAGCTAGGAGAATAGGCAAGACTCATCAGTTTCCTTGAGAAACATAAATATATATATAAAAAAATCTAAAACCCAAGAAGTCATGTTTCCAGCATTCTTCACACACCTGATTTAAACTTCAAAGGTACTTGTTTCACCCTGGGCAGACTTCTTTGGGATTATCTGAATACACATTTCCCGCAGCCATTCTGCAGCACTGAGTGGAGTCACTACAAGCTGGCAACCCACTCCGTCACTAACTCCATGAGGTTACAAATCTGCAAAATAAAAAATGTAGTGTTAAAAAAAAAATCCCTTTTCCTTCGCTTTTCCTTGTAAAATCCTAGAGAGGAAAACACAAAGCAGGTTGTTTTTCACAATATATGTGACATGTGACATCTTGGTTAAAAGTGACACAGCCATGTTGCAATGTGACAGGTTTAGTGTTAAGACCTGACAGATATAAACCTGCAAGAACAACCTCCCTGCCACAGATATTTAAGCTCATGTTAAAACTTTGATTTGATCGTCCCTTGATTAGCTTGCGCAACAGTGAGTGCTATTGCCTTTCAAGTTCATTAGAAATTATGGTATTCTTCACATTACTGTCAATTTAAGCTCCCGTTCTACTAAAACGTAGGCATTTTAACTGCTCATCAAACCTATGCACATTTTTGAGTTAAAGAATTAGATCAGTCCAGACTCCAGTTCTCAAAGGAGAAGTTCCATTGTTTATCAGGCCATGTCTACACTGGCTGAGCAAAGCGCTCGGTTCAGAAGGAGAAGCGCCTTTGGCAGCTAGAGTCCACATAGCTGATCCATGGAGGCTCGGGTGGAGGTTCTGCACCTAATTACACAAGTGCAATGAAATTACTAAGCATTTGATAAGAATGACCCATGAAGACAAAAAAGGCATGGAGTGATTGTTATTCTAATTTATTTACACGGTAGTCATTTAGGAAGCAATTCAAAGACCCTATAAAAAATAACAATGCTTACACTTCACAGGTGACAATGAATGTGGGTATTAACCAGACCACCTGACCTGCCTCTTGAGAAACCTGTATGCAGGTCAGGAAGCAACAGTCAGAACTGTACATGGAACAACAGACTGGTTCCAAATAGGTAAAGGAGTGCGGCAAGGCTGTATATTGTCACCTTGCTTATTTAACTTATATGCAGAGTACATCATGAGGAACGCTGGGCTGGAAGAAGCACAAGCTGGAATCAAGATTGCTGGGAGAAATATCAATAACCTCAGATATGCAGATGACACCACCCTTATGGCAGAAAGTGAAGAGGAACTCAAAAGCCTCTTGATGAAAGTGAAAGAGGAGAGTGAAAAAGTTGGCTTGAAGCTCAACATTCAGAAAACGAAGATCATGGCATCTGGTCCCATCACTTCATGGGAAATAGATGGGAAAACAGTGGAAACAGTGTCAGACTTTATTTTTTGGGCTCCAAAATCACTGCAGATGCTGATTGCAGCCAGGAAATTAAAAGACGCTTACTCCTTGGAAGGAAAGTTATGATCAACCTAGATGTATATTAAAAAGTAGAGACATTACTTTGCCAACCAAGGTCCGTCTAGTCAAGGCTATGGTTTTTCCCGTGGTCATGTATGGATGTGAGAGTTGGACTGTGAAGAAAGCTGATCGCCGAAGAATTGATGCTTTTGAACTGTGGTGCTGGAGAAGACTCTTGAGAGTCCCTTGGACTGCAAGGAGATCCAACCAGTCCATTCTAAAGGAGATCAATCCTGAGTGTTCATTGGAAGGACTGATGCTAAAGCTGAAACTGCAATACTTTGGCCACCTCATGCAACGAGTTGACTCACTGGAAAAGACTCTGATGCTGGAAAAGGTTGGGGGTGGGAGGAGACAGGGACAACAGAGAATGAGATGGCTGGATGGCATCACCGACTCGATGGACATGAGTTTGAGTGAACTCCGGGAGTTGGTGATGGACAGGGAGGCCTGGCGTGCTGTGATTCATGGGGTCGCGGAGAGTCGGACATGACTGAGTGACTGAACTGAACTGAACTGATAATTCAACATTTGGTTGAATCCAAGTCATATTCTTCCTAAACAAGACAGTGATGGCATGATTTTAAAATGCAGTACTTTTTCTTAACTGGTCTAGATAAAGCTTATAGCTCTGATTTTATATTTATTGACAACAATCTTCAGAGTTCAACTAATTAAAAAGATTAGTTCAACCTCACAAAAAAATGGATCAAAATGGTAATTGATATTTTGGAGGAAATATTTACACTCTTCTAACTCGTAATATTAAGATTTAGTAGCAACTGGGATTGCATTCTATTCTGGGGACAGTACTATACCATCAAATCATTTTGAACATGGAGATCCTTTCATTAATTTTTAGAATAAAAAGAGATTTAGCAGAAATGTTCTTCTAACAGCTATGAAATTATAGGCTTCCCCCTCCATACACCCAAACACACTCCACCCTGTGAAATAATAGATACAACATTAATCACATTTGGAATTTTGCCAGGATTCCCCCATCGGTGAGGAGGCAGAGTTGGACCAAATTGCCTTGAAGGAATAAAGCCTCTCTCACTCACACGGATGCCTCAGAGTGTGTTTGGGAGCATCCATTCCAACCCTTTAAAGAAAGGAGGAATGTGTGGGAATGAATCAGAACTGTGCTCTCAGAGCTTCACTTTACAGTGCCCCCAAATAAATTAGCTATTCTTATGCTATGTAAACCCCAAACTCTAGTTACCCTAATGCAGGTAGAATTATCTCCCCCCGCCCTTTTTTTGCTACTCTCATCTTCAGATTTTTAGGTTTGGGGTTAGTCTCTCCATTTAATAATCATTCGAGTTAGATGCTAAGGCCCCCTTGGCTGGGAGCAAAATCCCACCTCCAGACAGAGTCATGAAAAGACATTTGTTGGCTAACTTATAAACTACCACTCATTCTAAAACCAAAATAAATCTAGGTCATCTAAGAATCACTTTACATAGCCAAGTCTATCTAAGATAAATTGAATCTAGTATCTTTTCCCATACAAAAACGCTAAGAATGTCTAAATATAAAAGCACTGTTGATATTTTTGCCACACCATGTCTGAGTACCTCATGATGTTGATGGTGTCATGATGACGGTGGTGATGATGATGTCATGATGACAAGGGTGGCGATGATGATGATGAAATAACAAGCACACTATGGTACTTACTGTGTGCCAGACACTGTTCTAAATGCTTTATAGACATGAACTCACTTAATCCCTGTAACAATTCTGTAAGGTAGCTGTTATCTCTCTTTTACAGATAAGCAAACAGAGTCACAGAGGCAGCAAGGAACTCACTCCAGATCACCTTGTCAGAAAATGGTAGGATTTGAAAATGGAAGGATTTGAATCCGGGCAGTCTGGCTTCAGAGTCATGTGACACTGATTTTCCTGTCCTTGCCGGGCCATAGCCACCAAACCAATGTCATTATGTGTAGAGATTCATATCAAAACGTGGTATGAATGAGCCCCAGGCTCATTTATCTACTTCTTCCTGGGGCATTTTTGTCTATATGGAGCCAGCATCTCCTTCTGTCAGAATAAATTCAATGCACCTCGGAGCAAAACTGATTTTCACTGATCATCATTCGGGATACTATTTACTCCTTTAAAACTTAAATTCTGGAAGATGTTCACTGAACATAAAATATATATCAAATCATAAAAGGAACTGCAAGAATGGAAAATGATTGAATGGGGACTTTCAGTAGAGCAGGTACCTAACTGTGGCCTAACGGAGTCAGGCCTCCTGAGGTCAATTCCTAACAGTACTACTTTTCACAAGTTGCATGAGTTATTTACTAATATCTCTCAACAACCTAATTTCCTCATCTATAACATGGGAATAAAAATGGTATTACCACTGAGAGTTATGAGGATTAAATAAACTAATCCCCACAAAATGCTTAACCTAGTTCATGGCATGTAGCAAGCACTCAAAAGAAATATATAGCCTTGTTATTATTACATTTAGTTTGTATAGATTAGACTTGAGCTGCAACTAAGCATTGACCGTCAAAAGTTTTACCATTTCAGTGTAAAAGCATTAATATAGATTTTAGGAAAATTGGTTGTGGTCACAGGCAATTCTTTCAACCCAGGGACAATTTGGTTTTTAAAATTCACCATGACATAGCTCCACAAATAATTTCATTCTCCTCTATTTGGTGAGAGCACAGACAAATTACAGAATATGAAAAAATCATCAGAGCTTAAAATTTTGTCAGAAACTCACTTCAAGAGCCAGTAGGATTTTCTATATGGTTAACTTTTAAGTAGCATAAAAGGATGACTTGCTTAATTGTTTGTCTTTTATATTACAATCCATATTTTTGCACAGAATTACTGCAGAGACATTGACGCAGACAACAAAGATGCAATTTTAACGACTGAACAGTTCAGCAGCAGGAAAAGTGTCCACACTCCTCACTTGTCTTTTCCTTCTCTGCTCCCTTCTTTTCTTTAGATTCTAAAAACTTAGGCTTATGCTTAAGTCCTGACTCTTTCAGGTCAAAAGGGAGACTTAGAAATGGCTACTTGGAACCTGAAATAGAAATTTCCATCGAAGAGAGAGTAATGTAAGCACTAGAAGAAGATGACTCGCAGAATGCCCACTAGCATTGGGCTCTTCTGTAAGAGTTATACTAAGAAAAAGGAACAGATTGGAACGTTTTTTCTTTCAGTTCTAAAACGGACACGGTCACCAGAGAGAGAGCAAGAAGCATGGAGGCCCCCAAAGAGAACTACAGAGAAGCTATTTGAGGTAAAGCTCATGCTTTCACCTGGCTATTCCCAGGATGCACTGAATATTCCCAGGATACACTGAATATCCTTTTTTGGCCCAGGGACCATGGGACTTGGGAACCACTTGCCAATCCCCAAGGGACTGGCAGTGAGCAGGGGGTAGAGTGGGGTGCACTTACCTCATTTCCCAGTGCCCCAAACATGGGCTAGATACTCTTTGACAATCCTGAGGAGAAGAAAGCACTGATGCACAAAGCTAGTCAAGAATTAAAATTTCAAATAAATGTATCAGAGTGTAGTCTCATCTGGCATAAAGAAACAGAAATAGGAACGGTAAGACAAATACACAAGGTGTTCGTTTTGATCCTCTGGAAGCTTACCACATCAACCTTCAGAAGGCTCATACTTACAAACACACAAACCTTTCACTCTGAAAGGAAACTTTAGCAATAATCAGTCTCCAGTTCTCCAGATAACGATGGTGCCTCCCAGAAAGCCATCAGCCTGAAAGATCATTGAGTCAGGGGCAACTCTAGGATTAGAATTCATGAAGGTAGAAGAAGGTGGCTGAAGTGTTACAGAAGAAGTACATTTCCTGATAGCAATTCAATTATTCTGAGGAAAATGGAAACTCCTAGAAACAACTGTCTTCTGCTGGCAAGACAGGTCAGCAGCCTCAGCTGGGAATTATCTACACGCATGATAGAGGTGTGAAGAGGAGACACTCTGCTTGGTGTTCTGCAACCAAGAGGATGTGGAGAGCAGGGGTGACGAGGAGCCAAAGAGCACAATTTGGTTTCTCACTTGAAATGTTGAGCCATCTGGAGCAAAGAAATGGACTGTCTCAGCAATGCTATGGGAAGGTTATCCCATGCTCAGGCTTTCTATCTGCGAGCATCATTAAATCAGTGGAGTGATGTGCCAGGCACAAAATCATCCTTCACAAATAAAATTCTCTTTTTCTTGTAGCAGTATTATTTTTCCTTATTGCCACATATTTAGGTCTCATTTAAGGCTATTTAGGGCTTCCCTGGTAGTTCAGATGGTAAAGAATTTTCCTGTAATGCCAGAGACCCCAATTCGATCCCAGAGTCAGAAAGATCCCCTGGAGAAAGGGAATGGCTCCCCACTCCAGTATTCTTGCCTGGAGAATTCCGTGGACAGAGGAACCTGGTGGACTACAGTCCATGCGGTCACAAAGAGTCGGACATAATTGAAGTGACTAATACTTTCACTTTTCACTAAGGTAACTTAAATCCTTTAACCAGAGTGATTTTAGAAAGGATGTCACTTATTTCTTATCATGTGCAAAGATCAACCGATGACATTGATTTCCCAACAACAAACGGGAAGTTACAAAAGAAAAAAAAAGGAGAGGAGAAAACTCAGATCTGCTGAGTGGTCCTCACTGACCACTCTGTGGACCTGCTGTTTTCTCAATACCTTTTTTTATGATTGCTTGCACAGATTAAACCCAGGGGATTGGGTTCTTAGTGGAATGAATGTCAATTAATTCTGATCATAAATTTTAATGAGACAACAAGTCTCAGATGTTCCAAATACAAAACTTATCTTTTTCTGTGGTGAAACTAGAAATTATTTTCTTTGGAAACTTTGGTTGTTTCATCTCTGCCATTTTGACTCGGTGGAATAACCTGCCTATCAGTAAAGTCAGATGAGATAGAACTGGAATCTCAGGCTTCCTGTATCCATCTCCTTACCTCCATTCCACAGTTAAATACTTCTCTCCTCCCCTTTCATTCACAAGTTGTATAATTTCACAAAATGACGAGCCGTACAGCATGACATCAAGCTTGATCTTGCCATTATGCCTGATTGTTCAAAATTACACTAGTCTTTGAATATTGACAAAATTCCTTTCAATATTTTCTGTGTTGGTTTATTAGGTAGCAGTGTCAGTCTTAAGGAAATGGGGCCTCATTTCTGGGGCCATTTGTTCAATTCTTTGAAGACTGACATCACATAAACCCCTCTCCCCAATCTTCTCTTCTTTATATCCTCAGTATATTTGACTTGTCAGAAATAATTAGAAATGGCTTAATAAATATGAAACCATGCTCTTTACTGTTCCAAAATGAATGAGTGCAGAAAGCTTTGTTATGAGTTTTATTCTAGTTGGAAATTTGCATTCAGCATTAGTCATATCTCATGAATAAGCAGAGGTCCACCCTAATGTTTCAGATTTCTATTTCTCTGAATTCAGCCCTAACTCCCAAACACTGCTTGTTCCTTATAGATAATTATTAATGGTGAAGGCACTTCTCCTTGTGAGGTGACCCTCACCTTCTTGTACCACTTTTCATATGAGCAAGTTCAAGGCAGAGACTTTTCTGTGTCACTTTTTAATATCAGGGCAGCTTGTTTCAAAGCAGCTTTCTGACTAGAATGGAAAAAATAAAACCAGGAGGTGATGATAAAACCTTGCGCTCAGAGCTCTCTCATTTCACACTCTGTCCTTAGAATGGGCACTGCCTGTTCTTTTCATCAAAGGCAGAAAATCTGTTTTGTATCCAAGGTAAATGGAGAATGCCCACATCTCCAGTTCCTTTCAAAGCTGACTATTCTCATATATGGTAAAAAGCTATTACAAAGGGTCCCGCTCTATCACAGTCTTGGTTGTATTGTTGGATAAATAAAGTCATCTCTCTGAGAAATGCTGCGTTCTATGCACCTCTCCAGGTGGATGAAATGAAATCTAATACTGGGGACATTATCCCTTTTCACTGATAATCGGGATTACAACAAGTTTTCTGAATCTCGGATTTGTTGGTTGATATTAACTCCTCTGACAAGCTCTAGGAAAAGAACTCTGCCAGATGGGTTTACGAGTAGAGAGGCCAATGCTGGCTGAAACTCCAGCCAAATTCTGGGAGACCAGTTTCTGACATGGCTGTGGTTTGATGGAAAAAATTCTTGACTTGAACAAATGGGATTGGGTTTCCTCTCTACCACTTATTAGCCATGTGGCTTTGAGCAAACCACACATACTCCCTGAGGCTTACTTTATAAAATGCTGGTAATAATATCTTGAAGCTTATATAATAAATTGGGCAGTGTATGTGGCAATGAAAGCACTGATTCATAATAAAGCCTCATACAAATGCTTGGCATTATTTTTTCTCAAATAACAACCTAGACCTAATGAGCAAATACATTATGGACACCAAACAGAATCTAGGGGACAAATCCACTTAAAATATAATCATGTTTATTCAACACTAGGAATATGGCTTTATTCTAAAAAATATTACCATTACTAAAATTTAATCTTATGTAAATATCATATGTACAGGTGACCAATTTTCAAAAAATGATAATGCAGTAAAATTCTCAAAATGACATACAGGGTAGACATAAATTAATACTCTTTTAATAATTTAGGAGGCATTTCATTGTCACATTGCACCTAAGGGTCATAATTATGATTATCAGTGGCTAATTTACTGGAGAAATGGTAGGAATTGAAATCACTCTGTGATATAACCGAGAATAAATTTTAAGAATTAAGTCATTCTATCCATTTTTATACTGTCCTCTGTCTCTATTTCAAAAAAGTGGCATCACTTCAGTAATACTAAATTACCCGACCTGAGTTTTTTAGTGATTTGTGCTCTAAGGTGATGCTAACCACAGCAGAAATGTTCTAACATATCCCCAAGCATGCTGCCCAAGCATAATGACTTCTAGGTGTTCAAGGCAGGAGTTCTACTTCTCTGAATCTGGTGCATCAGGTTTGGAAAGAGCAGCAGGATGTAACTGCAGAGGTGGGAAGCAGAGAGAAAATAATAAGCTCTGTCCTGACTAATGGATGAGACTGTCAAAAAGATGAAATGAGTTCAAGTTTGAGGAGGACTTTGAAGTTACTGGATAGAAGAATGTAAGGAAAGTTGTTACTATAATTATTACTACTAATAGTCTCACTCAGTTTACAAAGGATGTTATATATAGCTTGAAAGAGAAGAATTTTTTTTTCACATGATGGTACAGTTTATTCCTCCATCATACAATTCTTGCTTTCTCAGCTTATCTCTCAGCCAACATGAATGACATATATAGTCTCTTCTTGTTTTCTCCTGTTTTGGGCATAGTTTGACACAGTTGGAAGAGATGGGAAGATCTCATAGAGAATAGAGGTGCAAGTGAATTTGGAAATTTTAAAAATAACTGTCTCCAAAGAGTAAGGTATAAAGGGCTTCCCTTGTGGCTCAGCTGGTAAAGAATCCGCCTGCAATGTGGGAGACCTGGGTTTGATCCCTGGGTTGGGAAGATCCATCCCCTGGAGTAGGGAAAGGCTACCCACTCCAGTATTCTGGAGAATTTCATGGACTGTGTAGTCCATGGGGTCGCAGAGTCACACATGACTGAACAACTTTCACTTTCATAAAGGGCTAAAGATGCTCTTTTTCAATATGGCTAAAAGCATGGAGCAATTATTATAGGATGGTAGAATATTCTGAGGCTCAAAATCTGCACACTATTAGGACACCATTGTCACAAAAGGTGGATACATGTCATCATGAACCCTGCTCTGAGCTTGACCATCTGAACTGTCTCCTTGAAATTAATAAATCTGCTTATGTGCATGTGTGTCCAAATGCAGGCATGGGCTCTTATAGTTGTATAATTATAAATGCAAATAGTCACAGAAAAATATGTTACAGGACACATTTGGCACAAGGCTATCAACAATCATGCATGAACCAATTAAAAGTAAAATGAGATGAATAAAAATACATATTCATTTCCCCATCATGAGAAGGACTATTTTATCTCTTTTAAGCAATTAACACAAGCATCTTTGGAATAATACTGTAAGCACATCACAGCGCTTATTATAGGGGCGGGGGGGGGGAGAAAACTATGAAGTGGTTTTATAATGGGCAGTACTCTCATAAACAAGAATTAGGGATATTCCAGCTAGCATGAAATGATTAATCCAGGGGATCTTCCTGACCCAGGGATCGAACCAGGTCTTCTGCATTGCAGGCAGATTATTTACCATCTGAGCCACCACGGAAGCCCCTACATATATATATATATATGCACATGTCTTTTATAATTGAGCATACTACTCCATGGTGGTAACTGAGTTCTGTAGAAGAGCTATTTTTGATTGAGGGAAGCACCTTTTCTGGCATTTTGCCATCACAGGAGCTTTCAAAGCTTCACCCAGGACACCATGCCCATGATAACCTCAAATCTAAGGAATCGAAAATAGCAGTAAACCCATCATGCTTGTCGCCCACGTTCACAGCTAAAGGGTGTTCCTTCCTGTTTGTAATGGGACAGATTTAAGGCAGTAGAGTAAAATTCGCACCCTGCTTATTATAAACCTGTGCATATGTACTCAGCATAGAAAATCCCCACAAGCTTTAGAACTCGGGCCCAGGTAGCACACACTGCTCCCCACTGCCAAGGGCACCATTCTTTATTCCATTATCAGCTCAGCTAAGCTAGGATCCTTTGACACAACAGAGCACAAAGAACCAAGAGTCTTAAAAACTGGGTCTAGTATTTTATCTACAATATGACCAATTTGACTTATGAGTTGGCCCTAATCATTCATTTGTTTGAAAATACACCTTTACCATGAACCACGCACTTTGGTCAAGGTGAGATCAGAAAATGAATTATTCTCTATTCACTCTCCTCAAGAAACTTACAATTGTACAAGCAATAACTTCAAATATAGTAAAGATCTTAAAAATCCATCTTTTCTAACCTTTGACGAATTCATGTGTGTGTCTTTAATATAACCTAAAATCTTATTCATTGTAGGAGTGAGCCTTAATATTTATGTCCACACTTTGAAAATCAAAATAAAAGAGCTACTAACAGAGGCAGTGAGTTAAATGGGAAGTTTGTAAATTAGGACCACTGAGCCAAATCCAGCTTGTCCTCTGTTTGTGTAAAGTTCCACTGGAAGGCACTCATGCTCGTCTGTTTATGTATTATCTATGGCTGCTTTTGCACTACAACAGAAGTGGTGAACAGCTAGAACAAGGAATAAGTTAATTAAAATTGGACCATGTGCTTATAAAACAGAATGTACCTATTTGTCTATTTTCCACTTTGGTGTGTGTGTGTGTGTGTGTGTGTGTGTGTTTATTTTTTGGCTACATTGAGCATGCAGACAGGATCTTAGTTCCCTGACTAGGGTTCAGACCTAGGTCCCCTGCATTGGGAGCAGAGGATCTTAACCACTGGACTGACAGGGAAGTCTTTGGTGTGTTCTTTTTGGGAATCTATTTCTGTAGGATATTCGTAAGAGTGAATTCTTAAGGAAGATGTGCTTCCTTGCAAAAAGCTACAGTGAATACGTAGCATTGTAAAACACAGGTAGAGAGAATATAAATTAAAATTGGAATGACTTTACAAGCAAAATTTTTAAATCTCAACTTTGCCACTTCATTCACACCCATATGGGCCAAGTGCTAAAGTTCGGGGTCTATAGTGGGGAGTAGGAAGAAAGGCTGCAGTTGAATAATTAGGACCATAATGGATCTTATTTAACCAGTCTTTAGACATGTTTACGATGCTTTGAGAACTGGCCCAATTCTTGAATGTCCCAACTTTATCCTGAAAAGAATCTGGCCAAAAATAAAAAAAAATTGCTTAAGATAAATTTCTGCAAAACATTTGCATGGATGGAGCTACATAGCTAACTGCCAAAGATGCTCCAATTTAATTATGCCCTGCAAGTTGGCTGGGCTTGTCTGGCATTTCATTAACAAAAAATAAACCTTACTCTTCTCCCTGAGAAAATAACATTTGTCATATTTTGGGGGACAGCAAAGCTCAGTGTGCTACTTACTGGTACAAAAAATATATATATCTGAAATGTTGATAAATAAACCTTTAAAATACTTTCTCTGACATCATAACTGACTCTTGTGACTCTTCTAAATGAATTGTGGTATTCTGTGCAAGTCAATAACTTAGTCTTTTTTAAATTTCAGCTTTTCTGGGGGAGTAAAACATAAGTAAGGTATGGATGCTGGGAAAGAGGTTAAAGATACTTGTATATTTGTGACTCAAGTACTGTTCAGAAGGAAAAGTAAAATTAAAGTCACAACACATATACAAAGATATATATACACACTTATATATTTAAATGTTCACCTTCCTGACTCAGTTGCCAACAGTGGGACCAACTGCTTCTGTACTGAATTCTTATCAAAGAACATCTGAATTTAGTTGAAGGAAGTAAGTAACTAACAAGTTGTTCACAGCTACTGGTGGACTGTACAGCTCACAAAAATACAAATGAGAAAATCAGAGTTAATTCAATGACTGGCATCTACACAGGGTACTGATAAGAATAGACAGGTGCAGGGTGACAAGACATGTAAAGAAAAGATTGTTGGAGGAGGTGACACACTTGTGTTGATGGAAGGAAGATTAGGAGGGGGTTAGGGACGAGGAGTGAGGGGTGACTGAGAGGCCAAGGAGTCTGTCAAAGCAAAGCAATGATGGGGTTTATATGCAGAATTTGCAGCTATTGTGTGCTGCTTGAGAGCAAAGTTTAAAACAGGAAATCGTTAAAGATAAGACTTTCAAGAGGCAGGAAATAACACATTTAGGAATAGAATTAAAGATGCGACTATTTGAGGCTTTATCCAGCAAGCTAGGAAAACATGGGAGGGTTTTAAACTTGCAAGTGGCAGGTTGACTTTGGGTTGTATGGATTTGATGGTGTCAAGGCTGGTGGAAGAAAAGTCATTAAATAGCACAGATGCCCAAGCAACAGATAAACCACAGCAAGTGGCAGCAGGTCTGGCCTGCAACAGTGATAGTAAGGATGGTCAGTACAGTCAGATTTAAGAAGTATTTAGGATGGAAGGTTAGCAGGTCCTGGTAATGGGTTTGATTTGAAAAGCAACAGAGATGGGAAATGAGAAGTCAAAAATGACTCTGGGGTCTGTAGTTTTGGGTGACTGAGTAGACAGAAGTCTTGTGGAAACAAGACTATGCAGAGACCACAGAAAAACAATGAGGAGGTTTGTTTACACATGTTTGTTTGGAGGGCTCCCAATGGACAGGGCAGACAGTTGGATATTCAAGTCTGAATTGCAGTAAGGAAATTCAAATTACATTTAAAATTTCTGAGTAACTGTAAATCATGGCAGTAAATAAGAGTATAAAAGTAAAGTGGGGTAGGTGAGAAAAGTAATGGGCTGAGGATGAACCTTGAGGAAGAAAAAGAAGAGGAGGCCATGAAAGTGACAGAGAAGGAACAATAGGATGATCTGGTGGAAATGGCGCCATGGAAGCAGGGTCCTAGGGAACTCTGAGGAGGAAAGAATGATCAACGCACCAGAAATTCAGAGCTCCATGAAAGATCTCAAAACCCACTGGATATAGCAATCCAAGAATCGTTAGTTCCACTGTGAAGTTAAAGCAGGTATTAGATGCTGGGAATAGTGAAGTGGAGACAAGACAAAGAGCAAAGCACATACAGGTCACATTTTCAAGAGGTCTGAATAAGATGGGGAGTAGAGAGATGGGAATGAAGATGGACAGGGAAAAGGAAAGGACTTTTCGGACAGGAAAAATACAGGGATACACTTGAACAGATGACCTGAGTCATCTTAGATGCCTGAGTGCCAACCCAGACCACAGTAAACTCAGCTCTGGCTCCATCAATGTCCATTCCACCCCATTCCCTTTTCTCTTCCAACCATCCTTTTTGTTCTACTACATTCACATGGAGAAACTTTCTGGACAATCAACCCTAGTCCTGGGATTGCAGGTTCTTTAGCAAGCAAGTATGAAATAAGATAGAGGCAGATCCACAGTTCTTTTATGATATTTCCTGAGGAAATCAGAGAACAGATTTTTTTTTCTTAAATAATTACTGTTTTAAAAAATCTTTTTCTTAACTCCTATTTAAGCCCTGTCAGTTATTACTAGAGTGATAATACTTCATAATAATGCCTTTGTGATAGATGTGCAGGCACATTATGAGACATAGAAAAAAAGATCTGCTTTGTTGGTTGATGGCAAATACACGTGCCCTTAGTTTTCTACAGTTTAGAGTCTCCTATACTGGGAAAGGCCAGCACAGCATAAATAGAGGCTCATTTGGATATAAATAGAATTGAGATTCTCCTGGCTTTGTCACCACCTAGACCTGTGACCGGAGAAGGCAATGGCAAGCCACTCCAGTACTCTTGCCTAGAAAATCCCATGGACGGAGGAGCCTGGTGGGCTACAGTTCACGGGGTCGCTACTAGTCAGACAAGACTGAGTGACTTCACTTTCACTTTTCACTTTCACACATTGGAGAAGGAAATGGCAACCCACTCCAGTGTTCTTGCCTGGAGAATCCCAGGGATGGCGGAGCCTGGTGGGCTGCCGTCTATGGGGTCGCACAGAGTCAGACACGACTGAAGTGACTTAGCAGCAGCAGCAGCAGCCCTGTGACCTTATGCAAGTCCTTCCTCTAAGTTCAGTATTCATTTTAACTATGAAATAAGGTACTTAAATCTGATGGTTTCCTCATCCAGAATTTCCAGCTAAAAAAAATTATGACCAAAACTCCTGTTACATTTTCTAAGATTTAGGAAATTACATCAAATATGTTCTGAAGTAAATCAACAGTTCCAAGGTCATTAAATTATGGCATATATTGTGGGAGAGAAATACCTACTGCTAAGAATTAGAAAAGAGAGTTTATACACATAGTCTTTTTTTTCATGAAAAGCTCATCTGAATCACACAATATTTATCTTTGCTTTCAAAGTCCAATATCAAGTGTTTGATGACAAATCAAAGCAGGATTGTTCCAGCCACAGTACACATGCCAGTGTCTCCAAAGGCAGAGTCAGAATGACAATTTCTGGAGACAAATGATTCGTTTCTCTTTCAGCTCTATTCACTAGAACATAACCACAGTCGAGATTCAATCTGAGGTTCAGTAATGCAGAGGCTGTGCCTTTGGTTACCACACAGGCTGCAGTTTCTCTCTGTAGTGTCTCCCTAGACGATGCCGGATGAGAGGACCTCAGAGAACTCTGGTGTGTGGGAGCTGGGAAGGAAAAAAATGCTTTAGCTTTCAATATGTGAATATATGTTAATAGTTGGTGATCCTGGATCTAAAATGGGATAAATCAAAGTGCAAAGAAATAGCCTTAAGTCTCTTTCTTCTTCATTCCAGAGACAGAAGGAAACAACATGCAGGAAGTATGCTGGGTCCTCTCTCTGGAATTTATTATATACCCTCACTCAGTCTCGCCCTACTTGTAATTCTTCCATCAAATAAGCAAAACCTTGAACAATTTTTAATTCCTTTCTGCCTTCGCTGTTTCTGAGTGCACCTTCAGTGGTGCTGGATTTCTTTAATGTTATTTTGTGTGATTATTTCCTTCAGTTCAGTTGCTCAGTCACGTCCTACTCTTTTTGCAGCCCCGTAGACTGCAGCAAACCAGGCTTCCCGGTCCATCGCCAACTCCCAGAGCTTGCTCAAACTCATGTCTACTAAATGTTCCCCCTTTTATTTCACATCACATCTACAGACCCAGTCTAGAACCTGGCAGTCACTTGCCTGAATTATTATGGCCTCTTTGATCTGGTCCTCTGATTTCTGAAAATTTAAACTCTTCATCGGCCTTTACATGGCTTTCAAATTTCATGAACAAGCCTATGGTCAATACACAGTAGAACTGCGAGGGCTGCTTCCCTATTTTCCCTGGACCTCATCACTTCTACTTCCTGTGTAGTCACAGTTCATGCGGACACTTTATTCCACAGGCTGGCCTAGTTTCACAGTCCATAGCGGCACCTCACTCTGCCTGTCTCTGCACCCTTGGGTCAGCCGTATTCTTCTCCAGCAAGCCATCTGATGCCCACTCATCTGCTCATGACTCTTCCATTCCTAGGCCTTCTCCCAAAGTGTGTCCCAACTTTGCGATGGTACCTTCAACTCATTCAGTCTTCTCCCTTTTTCCCTTCAGCAATTTCTGGCTTTAGCTTTCTGTAAGAAGTCTACCTTTGCTGGCAATGTCTGGAAAGCAAACATACCTTCGTTGTAATTTCTCAACCACATACCACTCACTACACCATCCCTTTTTCCAACACTTAAAATTACCCTATGATTTGCATGTCCTATATGTTCATAACTTCAGTGGTGTTTCCCCGCTCCAAATGTACTATATCTGTATTTCCTTTATTAGACACTAAGCTCCCAAGTGCAAGAATTATATAGTTGTAAGTCAACCCTTTCTGGTACTGTCCAATCATCATTTAAAACATAACTTTAATAGTGAGAATAATCTAGAAACTAGTATGCAAATTTACCTGTTCTTCCAGGAGGACATAATGAACCACAAGCTATGTGGTCTTAGTAACCACATAGCTCTATCAGCTCCTCAGTGGGCTTGGAAAGCACTAAGCCTGTTTTGTTTTGTTTTGTTTTTAAAAAAAAAAACCTGCTCCCAGTCCTGTGGAGTAATCCAACCACAGACTTGTCTTTGAAGTCAACTGGAACATCATGCATGGGTAAATTCCAGAAAGCACACAAAAGCAAGGAAAGAAAACTGACATGTTATTCTCAACCAAAGAGACTGTGCTATTTCAGTGTTTCTACACACACCTGGGCTTCCCACAGACTTCAAGAGCCTGCAGATGAAGTAGGAGAAGAAGCTGAAGTTAGAAGTGTCTTATGAATGGGGACGTGCAGCAGATGAAGCCACAACAGAATGAAAGCTTGAAATTTCTAGTAAATAATAGTAAATAATACTCACTTTTTCCTTTATCAAGGGTCATAAAAATCACACACATAAAATTCTTCAAGGCTACAAAACTCCTCCCTGAGAATGTCAAGCTCTTCTGGAAATGGCATCCACTCTTCCTCTGAGGCACAACAATTACCTTGTCGACTAGCATTCAATTCCATGTAACAGCCATTTATCCAGAGTCTTTACTGAGAAGGAGTTGCGCTCATCAGACTGAGAAGCACCATCACCATCTTCAAGAATAAAAGCATAAAGCAGCTCTCATAGCATATAGCCCTCCACGGCCACTTACAGAGCCACTCTCAAACAGCCTCAGTCCGCAACGCGGCAACATGGTGAAATATAAATTACAGCCTTAACACGGCTTCTCAGAGTCAAGTGCTTGAAACTAAATGACATTTTTGAAAATTAACTAAATTTATTTTGTGCCTACCTTTTGATTCTTCAAGTCCTTTCCTAAAAACAAATTCTACAGAAATAAAAGAACCAAAAAGAGGCCCCAATACTTAACAACCATATATGCTTAAGTAGGTTTTCTTTACCTCTCCAAGCTCAGTGTGGCAATTTGGAAACTGTGGATAATAATAGTACTTGCCTCATAGGCATGTGGGTGATATCTGGAATGTGGGAAATGGCCAATAAACACTAGCAGGTATTATAACCCTTATTTTGCAGAGGGAGAAATGGTGTTTCAAAGATGCTAAACAATTGGTCCAAGGTTACAGCAGGTCTGGGATTGGATCTAATTTGATTCGCTTCCAAAGTCTGTACCCTTCCTGCCTCTCAGGCTGCTGCTTAACTTAGAGCCCTGAAGTGAACAAGAAGATGAGACATCAGCAGAGAAGATCCTCTACATGCCATTCTGATTATTCCTGTAAGCCTGCATTCTAATACACCTTTCTTCCACAATGTATATTCAGATACTGGAATATTAGACTCTCAGAAACTATTCAAGGTCCTCAAATCATGGAGCACTAAACTCAAAAGTAAAAAGGATCAAAACCATGGCCAGTCAATATAGCCTAAAAAATGAACATAAACCTGAAAAATCTGACACTCATAGATTACTGGAAAGACGTGGATTCACTACAGGTGCAAGGAAAAAGGCTCTGTGCTCCTGGACATGGATGGGACACTCTAATTTCAATTTCACCTTTACAGATTTCCAAATGAAACATAAAATGTGGCCTTTGCCCTTAGAAGCATAATCCATCAAAACATTTTGGCTACTTTATCGAGGGAAAGAACTGTATGACGATGGGCAAGCTGTGCCAAAGTTAAATTAAGTGTGAGCATGCCAGAGACGGACCAAAGAGGCATGGCAGCCCTGAAAGAACGAACAAGGTGAGAATGTCCACACTCAAACGTATTTACTTTGACAAGTGTGATGCTAAAATTACATTTGGAGAAGACAGTAAGACATCATGATCCAGCAAGTGAAAATGAAACCGAGAACAGTGAATCTCTAACTCAGCACAAACTTGATCTCTTTTTTTCCTAAACACGTTCTTTTATTTCTTCTGGTTCACAAATTTAACCATTTTCCATATTCCCGGATGTAGGATTCTTTGACCTTCTCAAGTGTTTTTTTTTTTTTTTCTCATTTATTTCATTTCTTTTCAAATGGTGTGAGCCCAAATGTATAGTTTTAGGCTAGATAGGCTGTCTCTAAGTCTCTAATCTTCTCTAATCTTTATGTTCCAAATTGTCCTGAGAGAAAAAGAGAGAAATTCTACTGAGGAATTTTTCAACCATAACTTTACATTGCATGGAGGTCAAAAGTTTCTACTGCAAACAGCTATCAAGATGAAATACAGCTCAGAGCAGACAGCAGTGAGAGGAGTTCCTTATTTGGGCAGCGAAGGAATTTTTAAGTCACAGGGAGGTGTGTCATGTCTCTGCTCTCATTACCTGTTTAGACAGGTAGATGGTGAACCTTGCTTCCCAACGACACTAAGAATCGAGAATTGTTACATTCTAGAGAGGATGCTCCTGTCTAGCTGTGGGTCTCATTAAGTATCCTTCTGTCTGATCTTCCCCATGATGAATATCTATTATAAGGCCATTCACACACTAGGATCCCCAGGAGAAACAGTTCTTTGCTGCCCTCCCAGAAACCCTTAAAACAGGACATCTGTTTCCCCCTGCTTAGTGGCTGCCATACACTGTCCATAGGAAATTCTGGTGGGATTGGAGTGTGTTTTTTTCCTCTCCAATTCTTTCCTTTCCTGAGAAAACAGAAATGGTCAAGGTTCTTCTCTCTATGTCGACAAAATATATACTCCTCAAGATAAAATAATAATTATTACTGGGTTTTTCAACACATATCTCAATGCAACTAAGGATAAACATTTCAAGGCTTGTCAAGTTTAAAAAATTTTTAACTGACTAGTCTTTGGCTTTGGAAGATGAGAATCAATATGCAAGAAAAACTGTTGGTTTTTCTTAAAATCTTAAAAATTTATATTTCAGATAGGAACTAAAATTGAACCTATCCCCAAGCTCTTTACTTAATTTTAGGTTTTATTTGGAATAGTGTTTTTATTTTATTGTGGGTGAATGGATGTAATATTTCTGTCAAGAGAGCAAAACTATGGGCAGGGCTTTAAACAGCCAGGGATGCTATTAAAGACAGCTTCGAAAAGCTCTCCATTTTAGAGATTATGTTAGCCTGTCTTCTCAAGATAGCAAGGAAGTTGAAGTATTAAAAAAAAAAAAAAAACAACTTCAATTTACATGTCTGTCCAAATTTTGGAAGAATATTATGAAGTGTACATAAGGCAATGGTAAACTCCACCAATCCTCACACACATATTCTATTATAAATAATCGATTAAAGTAAGGCATTTTAAAGTCTTGGACAGTTGAATTAATTGACTAACCATGCAACACACTTGATATTTTAAAATCTTCATGAAAGGAAAATATTTTGCTGATCAAATCAATTAAAAGATGTAAAATCTATTTTCAAGAAGTTAGCCTTTATTCTAAATGCTCCCATTATTGTTCTCACAACAAATAATCTGAAACAATCTTCTGAACCCAAAAACTATACTTGATTGTTAATACTGTTTTCCACCTGTGAGAAACAGCTTCCCCCTTCACAGTACTGAAGCATGATAACTAGGAGTAATTTTATTATATTATCCAATTAGTTCTTTAGAGTTCTTTTTCTCTCTCCAATTATAATATAGTTGATGAGAGAAAGATCATATTTTCTCCTTTTATAAAATCCTCTACAGTGCCTTTAGCAACACTGGTCAGACAAGATAATTAAGGGGGAAAAAGCCAATTGAATAATTGAGTAAATAAATGATTTTAATTCCTCCCAAATTTATGACATAATTATGATTACTGAGTAAAAGAGAGACTGATTTAGTTAGGAAGATCATATGTTATACCAACTTTCACTCAACCTGGAATAGGAAAAATAAAATGCCCTAAACCAGTAGAAATCCAAAACTTTAAAAATATTTTGTGCGCAGTAAAGAATCACAAATTCTTTGCCACATGTACTGATATTCCCTAATGTATTTATTTAATACATGTATTAATGTATTTAATACATATATTAATAAATGTATTTATTTAATGTATTTAAATAAAAATTTAAAGAGATAACTGTCTAGAGGAGGTTAAAATTTTCATAAATATTAGAAATTCAATAAGCAATGAAGTGAATTGAAATGTACTGGATTGCATTGCATTGCACTGAATTTGCAGGATTAAAGTACAATTAAGACTAAACTCTGGACTCAGATCTTTCTAGAACTTTGAAAGCACCAGCCCTAAAAAGTAAAAAAATACAGATCTCAGTCTTTAAGATGACACACTTCCTGTTTACATGGATAATTCCATTCTTATACCATTTTTTCTACTTGTCAAAACTATTTCCCTGGACTGCAAATAAGCACAACATCAGGTGGGTGACAAGACATGTTTCATATTTCCATTATGTAATTATACATACCTCTTGGGTGACTTTCTTGTCACTTGCAAGTTATACCATTCTTGTTATTTTTAAAAAATTAAAATTAAAAGCTGCTAACGTGAAACTATTTTTGTAAATGTCACCAAATGGAATTTCCTCTAAAGATCAACAGCATCATCACACAATATGCCTAAAAATGGAATGGTATTATTCGTGTGTCACTTAGAGCCTTTTATATATTAAGTCCACAGCTAACAATGAAACAGAGGATTCAAGGAACTTCTCTAAAAAAACCCTCTGACCAATATGAGTTATTCACTTAGCATATTTAAAAATATCTTCTCTTTGTTTGTCCATTCAGACTGATATGTAACGTCCCCAAATTTACAGTCCAAATTCAAGAGTGAGCTAAAGGTTTTACCAGAACGGTAACGAAACAACCAGTTAATTTAGAGAAAATAAAATCTTCAAGGGATTCAACTGATTGAAACTGCATGGAGGAAACTGGGTGATTAAATATTTCCCTTTCCAACTGCATGTGGTATGTTCTTATGGCAAATCACAGGGACTAAATATTGTTCTCCATTGTGCACCCAGGTGGCAGCGAGATACCAACAATTACACACTGTAGCTGAGTGCCAAGGTTCATGCCTGAAATTAGTGTCAAAATGAAAGGACGAAAGAAAGTTAGGGTTAAAAGAGAGGCAAGCCCATCCTCTGCATTCTACCAACAGCAACACAGCATGAGATAAGCAGATAAGCATTTGGAACAGTTTCATATTTGGAACTCTTACTGACAGTTCAGCTGCTACTATTACAATACTGACTGCAGAAATGTTTCTTGTTTCTTAAAAGCAGGATGAAGCTAAAAGCCTCATGGCCCAAGCTGCATCCTCGCTTATCTCAATTAGCATGCAGGGATGCCCAAAGAATGGGGCTGCTTCAGCAGAGGACCTCCATATAAATTAGAGGGTACACATCGGCTACCATGTTCATTGGTTCAGAGTGCAACCTTTCCAACTTGCTTCACCCAAGAAAATTAGTACATGTTATGTATGTATCAGGTATTAATAATACCTTCTTGAAGTAAGCCCTATATTCATATCTATGTACACAAGTCATGACTCTTATAGTCGTAAAACAGCTCCATGGCAGAAGTCAAATGTAGTAGTTGCTTTAAGAAATATTCACCTGTATTTTCCTATGATGTAAAGTTCCTAACATAGGCAGTTGAGTTTGAGAATCCGTAAAAATACAGACATAAATATTTCCCTTGAGAGTTCAAGGTTACGTTTTTTAATACAATTGAGTAAAAACAAAAATAAGATGAACCACAAGAGCTGCTCGTTGATATAAGAGATTTGTGCTAGGATTTTGAATGCTGAATTTGAATTTTACTAAAAAAAAAAAAATCCAGCAGGAAGTATCAACTAATAAAGCTTTATGTTGGTTAAGAGACTGGCTGTTTTGTGGTGGGGCGGGGATGGGGAACAAAAGGCAGGGCCAGCAACTTCTGTACTGTGGGCCTTAATAGTGATGACAACATGTACAAACAGCACACAATTGTATTTTCTCTTAGAAACATCAGAAAGTTCATTATGTGTCTCATGGATATATATTGATACAAGGGACAATTTATTCTCAGAAGAAGCGAAAACACATGAAAGTAAAAATTACTGTGTATAACTATATAACCCTTATTAAATATTTGAAGTTCTTTGAATGCCCTGGGCTATAAATTTGGAAATATTATTTTGCTTTTCCCTGTGAACTTTCTGTCTGCTGTCCATCTCTCCCTCCTTTGGTCTCTCTTCCCTATATCCCCACCTCAAAAGTATATTAGCTGTATGATCTATGCCAGGTACTGTAGTGGGCACTGGGGCCCCTGTTTCCAAGCCTTCCACTCTTAGCTTTTCTACTTTCTGATTTTACTGAGGATTCTCTGAATCCCCTGCCAACATGTCAGTTGGGCATATCTATAAACAGTGAAGTGACTGGGACACAGGAAATATGTGAGATGTTACCCAGCCACAAGTCACTTTACTTATTACAAATGCCACATGTCAAATGATCAGCACAGATAAAAGAATTTTAGGATTTCATTTCTAAGACAGGCTTCGTAGCAACTATGGGCTTTTACCCAGACATTGAAGGATGAGGGGCATTAAGAAAGCAGCAGAAAGTGTTTCGGGTGCAGGAATGATCAGAGAAAATGCAAGGCAAACTTTGTGGGGGCAATGAGAAGATCAACCTTCCAGTGTAGAAAATTCCTGGCTAGAAATAGACAATAACACAATCGAAAAAGAAAAAAAAAGACTGAAGTCGAATAGTGAGATTTCTGAGGAAGTTTTGAAATTTTAAAATGTTATCCTATTGGTTCTGGGGAATCCACAGATGCAAAGGGAAATAACATAATGAAAGTATCAAAGTGCTTGTGAGTAACTGTTCTAAGGGCAGAGGTTTGCCTGTTATAGACACTTGTTTTTTCTAAACATCTTGAACAGCCAAGGCCATCATAAACGCTCAGTAATATTTGCTTAGTGACTAGAAGAATGAATAGAGCCTGAAAGACATGGGGTTTAAGTCATTTTGGCTGCTTACTAGCTTGGTGACCCCCAGGCAGTTACTTCTTAAAGCCTCATTTTCCTCATCTGCAAGGAGGGTCAGTAATGCCACCTTTCTTATAATGTAATTGAAAGAACAAAGGTAAAGAGCTTAGGAAATTGACTGGCAAATGGAAAAGAAACGTTAGCCACTAATAATTAGAATTAGAGGTCCCTTAAAATAGAATTAGAGGCATTGGAAGAAAGCATAAAAAGCAATAAAACCAACTTGTTTGCTGCATCGTGGGCCTGAATAGCAATAAGACAGCTTATTAAAACTCACTGTGACTGTTTTGCCAATATATTCTTCTAAACTGGTATATATGCCTAGAATTTACTTTAAGCCATCTAAAGAAGAGGCAAGAGAAATACAAGTTCCAAAATGTTATGGATTGTGATGTGAGTGACTGATGATGTATGAATAACTGGTGAGCCTGCTATCGTCTGCAAAATCAGGCAAATAATGAATATTGAATCAATGGAGAATATTAAATTAAGAGCTGCAAAGATACAGGGTAGGCCCTGAATCAGTGATGGCAGAATGAATGAATGAATATTTTCTAAACCCTTATTGAAAGAAATTGCTGTAATTTACTAGATACCTATGTTTCAAACTTCTAGCAAACTGAATTTGTCTTCAAACATTTCCTAAAAATCCAATACTTTAAAAGATGTCCGTAGTAAATTATGTTAAAACCCTTGAGACTGTAATAGTTAACTATACACCATATGTTCCTGACCATGGTAAGCCACTTTGGCTTCCTTTCTCTAAGGACACTCCTAGCCTTATGGTATATTTTAGTCTTTACTTTTGGACTGTAAACTCAATTGTCAGAAAAATGCAGGAAATTCAAGGATTTATGAATCATTGTGATTAAATAATGCCAAACAACATTAAGGATACAAATAATGGCTTAGAGACATAATTAAAAATGGAAAAAGGTTCTGTTTACTATATGGTGTAGGATCATAAAGTCCAAAGCCTTTAGGAGGACTTGGGGTCATTATGAGTCTATATAGGCCATTTTTTTAATTAAAAAATTATAAACACCATTAAGCAAATTACAATTTTCACATTTTAAAAACTGAACAAATTTTAAATGTTTCAGATAATTATTAGTGAGTGCTAGAGTATACAATTCAGCTTTCTAGAAAAACTTTTATTTTCTCTAATCATCCTGGTAACATTTAAACAAAAGTATTTGACTGTTGGCTGTGAAAATTAAAATCTGCTGTTGGATCTCGGAGGTGATTAATCAGTAGATAAAACCTTACCATGTGTCTTGCCACCAGGCTTGGATAGCAAGTTGGGGCAAACCCGTTAGCTGTCTAAAAGGCCCCCTCCCTTCCCAGTTCATTCTCTACAATAAATTTTCCTGCTGATGGTCAGTGTAATTTGAGGTTTGTCACCTGGCAAACTATTTTGTGGAAAATAAACTGATGCAGCTGAAGGAAAGATTTTATTGAATTATACAAGTAACTTGCCACTACTGGGAAAATCCTATATCTTAAAATCAACCCCTTGAACAACATCCCAAGGCCATCTCAAATCTTTCAGCACTTTATATGCAATTTCTAATAAAACAAGTTTGGTGTTTTACTTTTTTTTCTCTTTTTTTTTTTTACCCCAAACTCAGACAAATAGTTCAGACAAATACCTTCAAAGTCAATACAACTTTCTAAGTGACAGAATAATGTTATATACCAAAAAGACAAAAGCCAAAACAGTAGGAGGTAGAAAGCAACTAAGAGGAACCTATAACTCTGCAACACTGGTGTGTGGGAAGGAATATTAATTACAAGAAGAAACCAAATTTGGGAAAATTCAATAAACACATTAGGAGAGGATAATAATCTGATACTAGAGCATAATTTTACTTTTATTTTAAAAAATGTACTTACAGCATGTTAATTCAGCAATAATATTACATTCTGACTTTAAATATCCACTACTATCAAGTTAAATTACATAAATTTTTTCTAATTAGCATTTAGAACAATGCAATTTGAAAGCTAATGGCTGTGTGTAACATACACAGAAAAACTGATTTAAGGATTTCATTTTGACTTAACATGAAAATTGATCTAATGTGTCACAACTCCAGTTCTCAAAAGATTTCTTTAAAAGCCATATGCTTAACTTGTGTCTACATCTCCTGAAAGAATTGAGGTGCAAAGATGTTTCTGGTAACATTAGGTGCAATCAATATAAGTTTATATATCTGCACTTACCTATGCGATAAAGAGATATAATAACTTCTATTTTATACATATTTTTTATGATTAGCCCATTTAAAATTTTTAAAAATACATGATATCTGGAAGAAAAATCAAATCAATTTTGTGATAGTGGCTAGTAACAATAATTATTCCTTCTCTTTTCTCTGCCTTCCCTGACTTATATGAATGACTGTTTTTTCCTCTTTAAACCACAAACTATCATATGTAATATTTAATATGTACCTTTAAGATACCTAAATATTATAAGGAAGTATCAAATTAAAATGGGAGGAATTGGGAAATACTATTTCGTCTCAGGAGTTCAGTACAATTGCTTCAACTGATATAAATTCATGAAGACATTTCTAAAATACTACATAAAGATAAAATGATTTCTATGTAAGAAACAATCAGCAGCCAACGTTATTATCACCAGAAAATTGTAAGCTAGAATGAGCAATAAAAACATTGTATTTGGAATGAGATATTAGACAATAGCTATTAAAATATTTTACTCAATTTCTATTACACCTTAAAATGAAAGTCATCAAAATGTCATTACAGGCCTGTTCCCCAGATTCTTCAGAGACTGAATTTAATCATTTCAGGAAATTGAGCGCTATTCGACATTCACTTAAATCTTTTGAAATAACAGTAAAGCAAAACACAATGTGAAATTTATAAGACATTTTATATTAAAATATGTCCTTATACACACATACATACATACCACATCCCGGGGAATACGTGCCTTCAGATACCTGGAATTCAATATTCCTCGTGAAATTAACCACTCATACAATGTATTACCTTCAAGAAGACCTAAGTAAGAAACCCAAGTTAAGAAGCCACAATTAAGCTTTGCAAAACCTCACTCTTATTAAAGCGCTAAAAGCAGTTAAGTAAAAATATCTTCAAAAATCAATTTTTCTTAAATTACCTCCACCAAAATTATTGCCTGTACAACAGAACATAGAACTTTTAACTGCTGTTCAACTAAAGAGCTAAACATTAGTTGAATTAGTCCAATTACACTAATAAAGGCATCCTTGTGTGTATTTTCAGAAAACTAACACACTTTGAAGAATTTTTAAGCTGGAAGACACCATCCATATCATCAAATCCTGTTTTCTCTAACCAATTCTAGAAATAAAGTCTACATAAAACAGATAAAGATTATTTTAATTGATCCTCAAAATGACCATTTTCTCTAAAATATAAAAATCTACTTATTCTCAAGGCTGAAAGTAAACATACAAAGTGTCTGATTGTTTTTTGTTAATAAAACCTAGGCAATCTTAGCAAATGACTAACAATAAAATTCCCTAAGATAGTTTCTTCTTTAAACCTTTTATGTTTAGATCAAGGGTTTAACAGAAAGCAGTTTTCTAATGTTACTGGTAAGAAGTACACGGAAAACGGTTTGAAAATTGCACTTTAAAAAATGTTTAATTTTTACCTTTCAGTTCCAGAAGGATGCCACTTCTTATGGAACCCATTTTTCCTGGAGATACTCAGTGTTGGCCGATTTAGAATAAAAGCCATTAGCATATCACTATTAAAAGAGAAAACTACACTACAAAGCCGCAATCTCTCTCGGAAGGAATCAGACGGCGGTTACAAGCCATAAATGCCTTTCCTGATACCTTTTTGTTATCATTATCTTATTAGCAGACCGTGTGCTCCCCGCAGCATCAACTCATCAGTTTTTAAGGAAACGGGGAAATGCACGCAGGCTCATCTGCTAAGCACGGGCTGTATACTCCACAGCCTCTTTAATCACCAAGGCTCATTTTAACAAGGTTCTAGAATGCGAGGACGTCCGGGGACCATTAAGTAAGCATGGAGGCAGAACGTTCCTAGAAGCCACCAATAATGGATACAACTTTCCCTCAAAGAGCCGGCGTGAAACTAAAGGCACCCCAGTCGCAGCACACCCGTCTGCCTATGCCTCCGCTCTTCGTGGCAGTTGCCAAGCGAGGCCAACCCCATCGCAGAAACTACTCCTGACTTCTTAGTGCCCCAGCAGAATCCTGGCATCTGAAGAAGGCCTGTTTCATAAGCAGCCCCAACTAAAGAGAAAGTAAAGAAATGGAAGGTTTACCCTCTCACCCTCCATCCACCTACAGCCGCATCATCCGAATCAGGAATGAAATGCTAACAGACGAGAAAATGAATGCCAATTTCCTCCACTTTGCTCCAAGTTTCCGAGGCCCCTCCACAATAAAAGATAGCTGAGTGTGGAGGCTGCCTTGTTCCATACCATTAACTCAGAACAAAACATATTTTTAGTGGGACAGCAGTGTTTACTTGTAAGAACTGATGAATGGTTCACCACCATTTATCACTTGCAGACAAAGACATTCAGCCACAATTTTGGACATAAATCAAGGTACATGCTCCTCAATAAAAAAGAAAAAAAAAAAGACTGCTTAAGTCCCCAAAACCACAGAGATTGAGGTCAGACTGGCCATAGCAACCAAGAACAGGACTTGGGTCTCTAGAAGGACCTAGCAACCGATAAATGAGTTCAGATCTCTTTTCATCTCCACTGGTGTGAAAGCCAAAATTAAAAAGATTAGATCACCCTGCACCCATTACAAAAGGCGCCACAATGAAAAAGTCATTTCCAGCCTTTGAATCACATCAAATAAATAACATTCATCCCTGCTATAATGAACAACTTTCAAAGTAAATTGAATCTCCATAGTACTGCTTTCCCTGGCTGCACAGTATTTACATAACAATATATCACAGGAAGCTCAGAATGGGTCTTGTAAATGGGGAACTCGGGATAAAAAGCATCTTTAGCCCCGATTACTGTATACTCAGACTGCTTTCCAATTCCCCTCTTTTAAACAATGTGTTGTATCAAGAACACAAACAATGTTTTTAAATTGTGGGAAATGAAAGTTTTCGGTACATTTTTAAATGCCTGGACTCACCCATTTTGTGGGGCACCAAGAATGTAGAAATCACTTAACCTCCTAAATCCGTGCCCTGGACTCATTTTTGTGACAAAGAATTCTCATCTCTGTATACACTCGCTTCTTTGTTCGTGCCAGCAGTTTTTACCCCATCTCCTGAATTTTCCTCTATTACTTAAGATGAAAGCACTTTGCAGGTTTTCTTAGCATCTAGCTCATTCATTATTTGTCATTTCCTCGAAAGTATAAGGTATTCTCCATTGTCATAACGATGATATCTGTTAAGTTTTAGCAATAACTCCACAGAAAATATTCATCTTCCACAGTCTAATTTTGATAAAATTACTCCAGGTCATTTACAAAAAAAAAAAAAATTAAGGACAAAAATCTCTAAATACTTAAGCTTCCATAAACTACTGTACGATTCAAATATTTCAAATGGAGTACATTCAAAAAAGAGAGTTAAATCTATGTTAAAAATATATCTGCATAATCCTATCTTTCTGTAACAGCTCACGTAGGCATTACTATTTGAACTCCACAGGGAATCTCATTAATTTTTAAAACTCTCTGACCTCAGTACAGTTGAGTGTAAAAATAATTACAAATTAAGAATGAGAGAGCATCCTTGAATTCTACACAGCCATATGTTCTATGTTACCCAAAACATTGCTAACTATCATCAAACAGCGTTTTTTCCAGATATGAATTTAAGCAGCACGATAAATGTCACCAGACAGACATTAAAAAGCAACTCACCCTTCTGCCCAGCCCTGCTCACACCTCACCTCCGATGATTCTAGTAACACAAAGCTCTGAGAACACAGGTTTGCAGGCAAGTGACAGCAGATGATACTCTCAGACAAATATTTCCCTATCGAGACTCCTGCTTTCTAGCTCAATGTCTCTCTGAGCCACAAGGATGCAAAATACAAGAATTGGGGCATCAATATTTTCTTACCTGAAACTTGTCAGAAGGACGGTCCTTGGGTCCTTGTCATTGTTGTCAACTCTGATGCCCCCTCTCTCGCCATCGTAGAAATTGGCTCCACTGTGTTTATCGCCGTGTGCCTCAGTTACAGCTGTGGCACTCATCTGCCTGCATACAACCTATGAGGGGAAATGAGAGAGAGTAAGAGAGAGGGAGGGAGTGGATGTGTGTGCTTGTGTGTGTGTGTGTGTGTGAGAGAGAGAGAGACTGCTGACTTGAGACTAAGAACCTGAAACCTCCGGCCAAGACAAGCCTGAATAAAAATGATCAAAGCTCTGCCCTTCATCAGGAGAGCAGACAGATATTTTTTTCTCCTCCACTGAAAAGTGGAACTGTCATTGGGGATTCTCACCAGGAAAGTGCAGAGGCAGACCTTCTCCAGAGTGTCAGCGCTGCCCAGCAGTCCGTGCAGAATACAGGTACCTATTGTTCCAGAGACAGATATGTAGCCAGCCAGTCAGACTCTGACAGATCTCAGCAAACCAGTGAGCCTGCCTTCATTTTAACTCCTTATTTACTAGTGCTTTTTGGTCAAATGCAAAGGTCTTCTCCTCACCCACGAGAGATAAACGGAGAAGATGCAGATGAGCTCTGTGGCAGGAACTGACCCTGTACCTTTTACAAAGAAGGACTTTTTACTACTATTATTGAAATGTTGAATTTGAAGCAACTATCTTATTTTTTCTGGGAAGAAATGAAGCATTAGATTATATGGGGAAGACTTAGTAAAAGAAAATCTTGGCACCCAAGATGAACAGAACAGCCAGTCTTAAAAGGAGGGGAGTAATTGTGGCTCTGGAAAGCAGCCTAGAATATGAAGAGGGTAACCTGAGTCAAAGGGGTCCCAATGTTTTGCAGAGGGGTGTGGCACACAAAATTCCTTCCGCACAAAAAGCTGCTCAGGAGACCTCTGTTTTCCTAGGGGTTGGAGTCTTTCTGGTCTCCAGAAAGACATTTGGAGACCCCATTAGACATCTCAAGCAACCCCCAAACATCTCCCCTCCTCAAAGCCTCACCATTGTCCTAATTATATCCAAGGCAGTAAAACAAAATTAAGGAAGCTCAGAGAAAAATAACTTGGGCTCTATTTCCCCTGATGGATCCTGAGATCCAGGGAGTACCTCTGATTCTCTAAATTCCTGGACCTTCTAGATGACAGTGGGTTTCTAACCTTCATCTTCTGTATCAACTGAATAATTTTCTTCTGCAAAGTGAAAGAAGGCAAAATCCTTTGCATTTGATTGTTTAGCACTACTAGAAGGCAGGTAATAGAAAAACAAAAGAAAAAGTAGCTTCTCACTGAGTTAAAATAAGGGATAGACTTATGCACCCCGCAAAGCCTTAATCCATAAGCACTTTGGACTTTTTTCCAGAAAGAACACTAATTTTATTAATTGTTAACATTTACGCAAGAAACAGTGTGCATATTCTGATATAGTAAGTGTGCTGCCAAGTCTATAAAATGGCTATGAAATTCCTTGGTAAGACCCACACTCAAGCATCACTTTACAAAGCCAGGGGGAAAATACTCAGAGCTTTAGGGGGAGGTTAAGGCATACATGGCTGTTAATGGTAATGAGATATGCTATACATGTTTACGTGCTGCCCAGCAGCTTCTTCTAAATACCTAGGATTGTTTTATTTTTTTAAGAACCAAATAAGAGATCGCATCATGATGTTTCAAGGCTATTTTAAAAAAAGGAAGAAAAAAAAAAAGACCTAACAAATGCAGTTCCCTCCTTTCACACTGTCTCACAGCCTAAATGGCAGCATTTTGAAACCAGTTCAAGTTATGCCAATTTACCTAGAACTCTGTGCAATTAACACAGAACTCTTTTAGAAGTAAAAATTGCTCGATGTGGTGACTTCTGGAAGACTACCTCTTGTATGGTCTTCAGGGAGAGCTTCTATTATGCTCAGAAGGGAAAGGATGTCAACACGTTACCTGAACTGGGAGGAAAGTATGCAAGGTCTCTTGCTAAACTCATCTTCACCTATGAGACAGCAATGAAACAAGAGAATCCTGTAGCCTGCTTTTGCTAGGTGGAAGAAACAGATATTTTTCAAACCCATTTTAAAGAACATGCATATCTTTGTAAGCTTAAGGGATAATCCAATTTATCATGACTGTCTTAATAGCAAAATAGCAGAAAGCCATTCAGTGAAAGAAAGATAGATTATAGGTACACATACAGAACAGAACTGGATCACAGAGGAGGTGACAGCTAGCAGGCGAGGCTCCCACGACTGCCTCTAATGCAGCAGTTTAAAGGGGCATCTAAGCTCTGCTCCTGAGCATGTGATAAGACTTAGGTGTAAGTACATTTAATTAGAGCATTACCCAGGCCCCATCCAGATGTCATTATCTTTTATGGTGGGGTTTTTTTTCTCTTTTGATCTTTCTGTCCAACTTCTGTTGTCTTCAAAAAACCAAGCTTGGTGTGCCAAACAGATTTTAAATATTCAGCTCTTACCATGTTTGAATATTGACAGTTCTCACAGTCGGGGTCCATTATTTTCTGGAAGCATGTGCAGAGGGTTATCAACATTAATGAGAGTCATGTGCACACGGAAATAAAAAACCCGCGGATGCACTCCTGCAAAGTGTGTGTGTGTGTAAATGGAAATCAGTATTTCAGCAAGGTATACATTTTTGTTGTTGTTCTTTTATGAGTGAGGGAAAAGATCACTTTTTTTTTCTCAATAAAGTTCTTTGTGAAAACTCGACTAGGGTGACTTTTTCCCTAGAACACCCCTGAAGCCTATGACACAGTCCTAAGTTTATAATTCACACTTCAGTCCCCAATTTGCCAAATAATTCAGGTCAAGCAGAAGTCCAACATAAAGTGCCAACTGTTTCTTGAAAGGAAAGGGGAAAAAAACTGTTTCATGTGCTGGGTTTTTGAGGAATAAACCCTTGAGGTGAGGGGCACCACTCATTAACAGTAGCAAGGGGTAGGCTCATTCCCCTGGTACTCGGCTCCGTCTCTCTCTCTTTTCATACATAGAACTTGAACACGGAGACGTGAAATTAGGCTTCCCAGAAGAAATGTGAAAGGGAAACAGAATATCTTCATTACATTACAGAACAGTCCAATTTTTATAATTTACCCCCAGGACTTGCGACAAACCCATTCAGCTACTCACTCACACAATAAACCTCACGCTGATAGAACGTCTAAGTGACTCTCTGGGAACATCGCAGGTAACCAGACTCCAGCAAAGTTAAAAAGAGTCTCCCCACCAAATTAAATATTATCTAACTTCTCCACACAGTTATTTAAATACATAGAAGATCACCTCTGTGCATAATCTATAAATGTCTTGGATTACATATTAAAATTCTAATTAAAAGTTTTTGTCTTATCTCAGTTGGCCGATTTGAGATTAGAGAGTAAATTCTGGCTCAGAGTGAAAGCTCACGTGGAATTGAGATTTCTAACAGCTGCAAGTTGGCAATGTACGGCAATATCACGAAGTATTTCTAATAGGAAGAAAAAAATACAAAACTATGAACAACTTCAGAAACCACCTTTGGATCCTGGGTATTTAGTGCCATAAAGAGATTCCCGGTGGACGAATTCCACAGAACTTTACTTTCTTGAGAGTTGGAGAGAAAAAAGCATGAGAAACAAAATTTCTCTTGTGTGAGAGGAAAGTATTGCCATATTCAAAACCAATATCTTAAAAATTTGATCATGCAACTGGCTGACTAGAAAACACATGGAGGAATATATAAATTTTCTTCTCAACATTTAAGATCCAGGATGGGATAAATGTTACTTACGTTTCCATTTAATTCACTAAGTGAAAACACTATTTCTAGGAGCACGGTTGTGAAAAGTTAGTGAAAATTTGTTGGAAAATATTAGAGACTACTTTACACTACCCAAATGCCTGCAGTATATAACAGTTCAGCCATTTGGTAATTAATAGAAGGAAAACTATGCAATTTTCCCTAACAATCCCCTCACTGCAGCAGAATAATACATATTATATAGAGTCTCCATAATCAACTTTCTGACACAGAGTTTAAATTAGGGAAACATTTGGTTTCAGAAAAACTCCATGATATATTTTACTCGTTAATTAGTAAGCAACCAGATATTTGGAGATAAGGGTAAAGAATTCTGTTTTCCTAGAATAAGGAAAGAGCTGTTGGAAGTCACATCTGGGAACATAGGTAGAAACAACAGAATGCTAATATTTTGAATAGTAACAAAGGGAAAGCATTTGCATTGTTCCGTGTGTAAAGGAAACAATATGTTTTCCGTGTTTCCATAAATGTTCTCCTTAAGTGGTCTCAGACTTACAGCACAATGAGAAAGAAAAAAAAAAATTAACATAAGAGCTGATGGATGAGAGTTGATATTCAACACAAAAACATTGTGAAGAAGTTGGGAAACTCCCAGAGGAAATTAGGCAGGAAAGTTGGTCAAGATTTCCTCACGTTTATTTTGTACAGCATTTTAAAAATCACAGAATATTCCCTTCAAGAAACTACAGTTGGTAGTTTTGTTACAAGTATCCTGCGTCCTGTTTTTCGGGTAAGTTAGGACCTACCTGACGTTTCCAACAGCTGTTTGCAGAGCCTCACGGGAAGTGGGAGAGTGGCTGATAGCCCCACAGCTCCAAATAAAAGTGCTCTCCTCTCTTCATGCTCTCATGTGCAGTCTTCCCATCCAAGTCTTTTGATAAAAGTCAGGATAAAGCATGATTTATTAATATGGCAAAGTCATTACAATCTTCAGCTAAAATGTTATTGGAGCTTTCCCTAGCTACTGCTGTTTAAGGAAGTCTTTAAAAACCAATTTAATTTCCTTCCGCCCAGTCAAGTTTTCTCCACAGATAATTGGTTTTCATTATATGCACAAAAAGCATCAGTGAAGTCAGTATGTATGAGGCATTTAAATATTTTCAAATGAAAGCCTGCATATATTTATGTTTGGCTACCCAAACACACGCTTTCATTCGATTCTGTATCACTGACCATTTAACGACACACTTTTAATCCGAGGGCACCATGGAAATTGGAAAGGCTGCACAAACAGCCAAGTTAGTCATTAGTAATTGTAGAAGTTAAATAAAGTTGAAATGGTAGATGTCATATTCTTTTATTTTAAACAAGTATATTATTATAAAGCAAAGTGTTCTCTCTGCTAATTGTGCTGAATTTTTACATGCTTACAACTAGAATGCTCCTGTTTTTATTTTCAAAGCCTTAATCATTTTACTGGGAAGAAAAAAAAGAAAAGTCTAATTTTTTTCTAATCATAATTTACACAACATCCCTTTTAGGATTTATAGAACTCACCTCAGTATATTATTATCATCAAAAGTGTGTTTGAGATGCTGGTGCAGAATCACTAATTGTTCATAAGTACCTTGAAACATTAGATTAGCGATGTTTATAATTGTCTAAATAGAGCATGACGATATGAAATCAATTACCATGCACATCAATCTTTGACATTTCATTTCAATGCATTACAACTGTGATAAAGTTGCCATAAACTTTTTTTTAAAAAAGTCACAGTCTCTATTGCCTGAGAATCTGACTAATGAAGTAGTATTCAGTTGCAAGCATTGAAAAGACAAGCATCGTAGCATATGCAATGCTGAAACTGGTTTACTTACTCGAATATTCATCTTCCTCTGAATTAAGACTACTATTGAATTTGCAGAATTTCACACTGGAGAATTTTTCAGTGTCCTCTTGACTTCATAGTCCCTCCACCACAGGTGAACTATTATTAAATAAAAGTTCCTTATTTCAACATCCATATAACTCTTTTAAAAGTCACTTAACTTCTGAGCATTGATGAGATATTCTGAAACTTCCTCCTTGACACAGGTGTTTGTTGCTGTCTGTTGTCAAATCAAATTCATCACAGCTTGTATAGTCAGGATCCTTCCTTTTTGACTCCTGAGGGTCCAGGGTGCTGAAGTGAGAAGACTCCTCCTTGGTATTTATTCATTTTTTGATTGAAAGGAGAGGGTGAGTGGTTTTGCTTTTTTTTTTTTTCTTTCAATTCAAAAGCAAAAACAGACATAGTTTTCTAAGTTGAATTTGAGTCTGAGGTTTATTCCATTTCTGAATGAAACACAAACCAAAATAAAACATAGAGCAGAACAAATTCATTGTGCCTGATTCCATCAAGTCACTGTGATTTAAAAGAAAAAGACAATCAGATGAGAAAAGAAACATTCGAAGCAAATTAGTTTCTTCCCTCTGTCCCACACTACCCGCTTAAACCCCTGACCTCTCTGCAGGCCCCCGTCTTCCTCCTGTTGAATAGTAACTATTTCTGAACAGACAACACTTAATGAAGCTAAGGTCAGGCTGCTTCCAATTGGCATTTGCAGTGATAACAAATCAGAAATGATAGCATCACACAGATTTATGAATTTTTTACCCCTGCAGTCACAAACATCAGACGTTTACTTTATAAAGAGAGCTTTTAGATCCTTCCTGCAGTTTCCATAGTGATTTCATTTTTTCCCTTTTATCACAGATTGGCTGAAGAGCTGCTACCCTTTGTGCGTTAAAAGGCTTGTGCTACCAACTGTCGATATAAAAGGTAGCTGAGACAGAGACGCAATATATATACTGCCAAAAATAATTGAAACAGAGACATGTTGGTGAAAGGTTCCAGAAGAATTTTTTTTCCTGTATCAATGTGATAGTACAGGAGAAAATAATTTTGCCTGAATTCTCGTAATTACTTGAGTTAAATGTAGTTGTATTTTACTGTGTGTACCATACTTATATTAAAACACTCATCATACAAAACATAATCCTTTCATAAAAGGGTTTAATATAGCTTACACTGTTCCAAGTGTCTGGGCTTGTTAAACATAAAAGTTCATTATGAAAACATTTTCACTTCAGTTACTTTAGTTTCGGCTGCAATGTTTACTTCAGTGTTTATTCTTCTTATCTCTCAGCTGATTCAATTTTTTTCTGTTAAGAAAAAGTGCACTGCATTTTCAAATTAATCTAGACTGTCCTTAGCAAAACAGTAAAAACCTGGGGAAGAAATTTGTTCATTTCTTTCTAGCCTTGATAAAGTAATGGCTCAGTACTTAATCTGGTTGTACACTGTTTTATGTACTTCTTCTCCTTATTAAAACTGAGCACTTAAATGAATTTTAAATGTTAAATTGATTTTTCTTTCAGCTTTCATGTTATTTAATAATGTTGGCACCTGAATAATCCTACTTATAGGTTGCTATACTCTGGAGAGAAATGTCTGCTCTCTAATTACTTATTAAATATATAAAATTTGTCACAATGCTATAGATGCTTTACAAGGAAACTTTAAGCTTTAAATAAGTTTTTTAAGATTATGATGAAAATAGCACCATTGTTAATTACCACAGAAGTACATATTCTTTTATATATATTAAACTATTGAAATGACAATAAATAGTCATTTTAGAAAAAAAAAATTTCTATCAAAGTACTTAAGCTACATAATATGATATATTTTGTATATTTCATATTAATACCTTTGAATTTCCATAAGATGTAGAAATCTATGGACTTTTCCCTATGGTTATTACAACAAATACTTTATTCCATCTCAGGTTTTGTGTTTTTTTTTAATATCCAAAAAGCATAGAGCCTAAATAGGCTAGCTACTCTGAATTTTTATTCAGTGTGAACAAAATTATATACCATAATAAGATTTGTTCTTTTCATTCCACGTAAATCAGATAAAGTAGCCACAATATGGATTTTGAAAGAGAAAAGTATAAGTTGACTTGGTGGTGGTGATGGTTTAGTCACTAAGTTGTATCTGACTCTCATGACCCCGTAGACAATAGCCCACCAGGCTTCTCTGTCTATGAGATTTCCCAGGCAAGAATACTGGAATGTGTTGTCATTTCCTTCTCCAGGGAATCTTCTCATCTAAGGGATCAAACTCTTGCATTGCAGGCAGACTCTTTACTGACTGAACCAATAAGGAAGTCCCATGGGTTGACTTATATGATGAGAATTCTAAAAGATGGTAAGGTAGGTAGACATTGTTAAAGGATGCTACTTTAGTCAAGCTCTTTGAGGATCAAGGAATAGGGATTCCCTTGACTTATCCTGGCTAGTGGCATAGTTGAGTGTGAGAAGACACTGAGTAGTAATAAACAAAGAAATCTCCTACCGATCTACTGAACCATACTACTGAACCTCACAGAGAATAAAATGAGAGTCAAAGAAGCACTAAAGACCTTGCTGGCTAGAATTTTGGGTTCAGTCATTGAACAAATTTTTATTGAACACATCACATACCAGACACTTTGGTAGATGTCTGATATATATTTGTAAATAAGAGCCATTATCTTTGCCTTCATGGAACTTCTAGTCAGGAGGAGATAGAGGGAAAAAAAGAGTTAACTAGCAAATAAAATATATATTGTATTAAATAAAATCATAGTGCCTCCAAGAATGACATCTGTAATGCAAGAACTGAAGAATGAAGCTACCACTACCACAAACCACGTGTGTGGGATGAGTGTTCCAGACAAAGGAAGATCATTCTTGTCTGAAGAAGATGAAGATAAGACCAATGTGAATGCAGCAAGATGAGTGAGGGTGATGGTGGTTTATACGTTCATTAGAGAGTGCACAGAATGTGGCTTCAAGTCAATTAGTCCTAAACATATAAGGGTATCACTGAAGAATTTAAACAGAGAAGTGACATGATCAAAGTTCATTTTTAAAGATCATTCTGGATGCCATGTTTCAAATAGATTCAGTTCAGTTCAGTTCAGTTGCTCAGTTGTGTCAGACTCTTTGCGACCCCATGAATCACAGCACACCAGGCCTCCCTGTCCATCACCAACTCCCAGAGTTCGCTCAAACTCATGTCCATCAAGTCGGTGATGCCATCCAGCCATCTCATTCTTGGTCATCCCCTTCTCCTCCCTCCCCCAATCCTTCCCAGCATCAGAGTCTTTTCCAGTGAGTCAGCTCTTCGCATGAGGTGGCCAAAGTATTGCAGTTTCAGCTTTAGCATCAGTCCTTCCAATGAACACCCAGGATTGATCTCCTTTAGAATGGACTGGTTGGATCTCCTTGCAGTCCAAGGGACTCTCAAGAGTCTTCTCCAGCACCACAGTTCAAAAGCATCAATTCTTTGGTGATCAGCCTTCTTAGAACAACACAGAGACAAGCAAATAAACTGTCAAGACCCAGTAAAGAGATGCTGACACCCTAGAGTAGGGAGATGCTGTCAAGATGGGGAAATGAAGATGGATTTGAGTAGACAGAGGGGGCAGAATTGTTAACATGTGGAGATGGACAGGCTGGTGTGGGTAGTGAGTCAGAAGTGAGAGGTAGCAATTCCTAGGTTGTTATGAATGACAACTATGGGAAGGGGAAAACAGTAAAGGGACATATAATTGATGGGGTGGGCAGAGCAAAAGTTTACTTTTGGACACATTAGATTGAAACATCTTTGGATGTCTCAGAGATCTGGTTTGGGTTGGAAACATAAAGCTGTGAGTTTTCAGCATATAGGTAGTATTTAAAGATATTTAATTTCCAGGGATAAAAGTCATCTAGGAAAAGTCTGTACAGAAAAAGAAAAGAAAATGAGTCCTAAGCTAGAGATCTGGAAATGTCAGCATCAGAAGGTATGACGAAAGGAGATGGGAAACAACCAAAGAGATAAGGAAAAAACCAAGAGGCTTCAGGCCCCAGAAGGTAAGGAAGAAGCTATTTCAAGAGAGATGGAATGGTCAACTGAGCAGAAAACGATGAAGTGGTCAAGGAATACAGGAATAAAAAAGAGTACTTTGAATGTTCATTGGTGACATTATGGAATGCCGGAGGTAAAAACTACACTGAAATGGGTCAAGGGATGCCTGGGAGGTAAGGAAGTGGAGATCTCACATTTAGACAAATCTTTGGGAAGTTTGGTCATGAAAGAAAGCAGATGGCATAATAACTGTTGGGGAGGAGGTGAAGTTGAGGGAGACTTCCTTCTACATGTTCAATATGGAAGAGTCTGGAGCGTGTCAACTATGATGGGATTCATCCATGTATAAAGAAGAGTTTATTGATTGAGGAGAAAGAGAGAATGAGAGAAGAACTGAAGTCTTCGACAAGGCAAGAAGGGAAAGAATTTAACCTGTGGAGAAGTGAAACTTTCTAGAGAAGGCACGGTTCCACCAGTATCACTGGAGGCAATAAAACGAAGGTCTAAGAAGCAGCATGAAGGTGTGTAGATTTGGTGCTGAAAAGAGGAGGACATTCCTCACAGATCAAGAGAACGAAGTGTGAGTCAAGGTGACCAGCTAAGAGCAAGGGGAGAAGAGAGGATCAGGGAGAAGAAAGCATGAAATATGTCAAATTTTGTTAAAGATTTATTCATAATACTTGTTAAAGACACTACCTGAGCCACCAGGGAAGCTCATGAAAGACAGTAGGAAGACTTTATTTGAGAGAGACCACTGCAACTGGGGGGCTTGCAGTAGGGGAGAGATCAGCTTACCTCACAATACAACAAGGACAAGTGGAAATTTATAGCCAAGGAGAACAGTGGGTGTTAATGGGTGGTAAATTTTTAAGAAAAAATAAACATCAAGGGGAAGGAGGATTTTAGCTAAACCAACTTGACAGGATTCTTGCTGAAGGGAGGCCAGGGTGATAAGATACCAAGAGTTGAGGGGATAAGGGATTTGATCAGCAAATAGAGGGAAACAGTGACAGACTTTATTTTCTTGGGCCCCCAAATCACCGCAGATGGTGACTGAAGCCATGAAATTAAAAGATGTTTGCTCCTTGGAAGAAAAGCTATGACAAACCTAGATAGTGTATTAAAAAGTAGAGACATTACTTTGCCAACAAAGGTAAGTCTAGTCAAAGTTATGGTTTTACCTGCAGTCATGTATGGATGTGAGAGTTGGACCATAAAGAAGGCTGAGCACTGAAGAATTGATGCTTTTGAACTGTGGTGTTGGAGAAGACTCTTGAGAGTCTCTTGGACTGCAAGGAGCTCAAACCAGTCAATCCTAAAGGAAATCAGTCCTGAATATTCATTGGAGGGACTGATGCTGAAGCTGAAGCTCCAATATTTTGGCCACCTGATGCGAAGACCCGACTCATTGGAAAAGCCCCTGATGCTGGGAAAGATTGAAGGTGGGAGGAGAAGGGGATGACAGAGGACGAGATGGTTGGATGGCATCACTGATGCAATGGACATGAGTTTGAGCAAGCTCTGGGAGATGGTAAAGGACAGGGAAGCCTGGGGTGCTGTAGTCCATGGGGTTGCAAAGAGTTTGACATGACTGAGCAATTGAACAACAAAAAAGGGTAATCAGATTCCAAGGGTGGTAGATTTTTCCTATCTGACTCAGCAGGATTTTTGTTAAAACTGGACTAAGCAAGCCAAGGACAGAGCCCAAGGTTAGGGCTTAATTATGAAAGGGCTCAGAGGAATCTGTCCAGAGTTTGTCATTCATTGAGAGAGTCTTTGTCATTGGGAGGGTAGAAATATGAGTTTACTAGATAAATATAGATGAGCTGTCAGGCAGATTTGAAGTTTACAGTCTTGAATCTAAATGAAATAAAATTCTGGATGCATGTGTGATTTTTTTTTCTCAATGAACTTTAACCGTTTCATCTGAGAAGTTACCAGTCTGGGGCTTTGCCAAGAAAAACGAGAAAGATATTAGATAAAATGAATTGGAAACATTTGCTGGGTCGTGTTGTTTTAATGGACTGTGGAATCATATCTTGAGAAGGAGGGAAGAGAAGCCTTTCCTTTCTCCTCACAAATGAAAATAGGTAGGGCTAATGGGCTGTTGGTCTTGACAAGGTTGAATACTGAATGAATGAGATGGAAGGATATGAGACTGCAGCCTGAAACTGAGATATCAGAGGAAGAATAGTTCCAATCAAGACCATGAGAGTACATAACTGCTATTGAAAGAAGAAACAGGCCACTGGTAACAGGAAGTTAAAGACCTGAAAGTTTTATAGGGTCAAGGAACAGGATTGCCTTTCTGGAACACTATAAACATTTCCTGCATAAAAAAACTCTTCGTAAAGGACAATGTGTTCTAAGAAGAATGTTCTTAGAAGAGACTTTCCAACTAGATCATAAGAGTGATAAAACTGCATTTGAGAGAAAGGAAAATGGCCCAAAAATTGTAAAGAAGAAGGTACATATGACTACTGAACAGTAGGTAAAAGTGCATAAGTTCTCAAGTAACAGGAAATGTGTCATAAATAATAAATGTACACTCCAATACATATTTATGGATGAGCAATATTTAGACAATAAATTGAAATGAGACAGTCAACAAAAGAAACAGGTATGATCTTAAAGTATTTCTGATGTTTGAAATGATAGGAGTCATGATAAGATTATGACAATGAAAATGTGTATTTTGCTCAAAATCAATATGTTCAATGGAAGTGGTGGAAGTATAACACAGTGTACCTAAAAAGAGGATGCCAGTAGAGAAATGCAGATAAAAAGAAACTGAATAAAAATGAAAGAGAAAAGGAACAAGAAGACTAATGCCATTGGGGTGTTCTGCAGATATCCCTGCTAGAAAAGACAATTTATAAAATAAATAACTATAGGAGAAAGACATGATAATGTTGGGTAACTCCAATGATCTGCGCTTGTTCAGAAAGTCTCCTTCTGTTCTAAACGAACAACCTGATACCTCCAAGTCAACCCTTGCAACAGTTTTGACTCTCAGATGATAGAATACACAATGAATGGGGCAGATTCATTCTGACCAATAAAGAAGCACTGAATTCTTTTAAAACAAAAATGTACTGAGATGTGTTATGTGTTTTGCTGGAAACCAAAAGTAGACCCTAAGGACAAAAGACAATATTTCTTGGGGTTAAATGATGGTAGCCTAGGAAGAACATGTCTATTTCTTGTGGTTTGTAGTAGCCACAGAAAAGAACTATGTACTATGTTATGCAGATTTCAGAAAGTTTCAGGGAAATATAGATGGGATTCTGTGTGTGCCAGGAAGAACTCAAGAGGGAAGAGGTCTCAAGGATGATGAGAAATTCTTAGAACAGCTTTAGCAAAAAAAAATATATATATATATGAATAAGGAAAATTTGAAGAAAGCAGTGTTGCTTGACAGTGTACATTTTAAAACTGCCTGATTGAATAGAGTCATATAAAAAAGATAGAAAGAAAAACATATATCCAAGGATGGAAAGAATAGGAGGGCCAAGAGCTATAATATAAGATGCTATCAGAAAGGAAAAGACCAGTCTAAGCTGCGGTGTGTGAAAAGTATTAAAAAAATAAAAATAAAACAAGAATTTTAACCTGTTTAACCTGTTTTTCAGGAAAAAAAATAAACTGGAAAGGGATCAATTCACTCCTGGGGGGAAATGAAGTCATTCATTCATGCAGCTATCCAGTAAGCTTTTACAGAGTTCTCACTGTGCAGTCGGTATTATACAAGCATGAAGTTGGAAAGCACACCTTGTCCTCAAATAAAAACAACAACAACAAATTTAAAAGTAATAGTTACTAATAAATGAGTGCCTACCATGAAACTGGAACATTTAAAGCCGTTTCCATATGTTAGCTGGAACTCCATATTAGGAACTCCATGGAAAGATATTAATACTATCTCCATTTTAAGATGAGAGTTTCTGATAAAGAGAAAGGTTAACAAAATTGTTCAAAATCACACAATTTATACCAAAGAAAGAAGTGAAAGTGAAAGTCACTCAGTTGTGTCCGACCCTTTGCAACACCATGGACTATACAGTCCATGGAATTCTCCAGGCCGGATTACTGGAGAGGGTAGTCTTTCCCTTCTCCAGGGGATCTTCGCAACCCAGGGATTGAACCGATGTCTCCCTCACTGCAGGCAGACTCTTTACCAGCTGAGCCACAAGGGAAGCCCAAGAATACTGCAGTGGGTAGCCTATCCCTTCTCCAGCAGATCTTGCTGACCCAGGAATCGAACCAGGGTCTCCTACATTGCAGGCAGATTCTTTACCAATTGAGCTATCAGGGAAGCCCTTTATACAGATGGGCCTAGGTTTTAATTCAAGGGATAGTCTGTAAAACCCACAAATCTCTTATCAGAAATTCCTGGAGACAGACATGCTTTAGAATTCAAAAATGTGGGGGAAATATAAAATAATATATACATGATTTCAAAAAATCCCCAGTGTGGTCTGAGGCAGTGGTTGTAATACATTTATTAACAGTTTTGTAGTGAAACATATTGGTTTAATACTAAATGGAATAACACATCAAGATTGTAAAGTCCATCCCTCAGTTCATGTGTAGACTTGTGGTCAAATGTATTTTAGTAAAAGTTGAAGGAGAGAGAGATCTCTGAGAAAGGATGAAAAAAAAGAAAGGAAGAAGGAAAAAGGAAGGAAGGAAGAAGATGAAGAGAAGGAAGGATGGAGAAAACTTGGTTTTCAGTTCTTTTCTAATTTCAGTTCAATTCAGTTCAGTTCAGTTCAGTCGCTCAGTCATGTCCGACTCTTTGCGACCCCATGAATCACAGCACGCCAGGCCTCCCTGTCCATCACCAACTCCCGGAGCTCACTCAAACACATGTCCATCGAGTCGGTGATGCCATCCAGCCATCACATTCTCTGTCGTCCCTGTCTCCTCCCGCCCCCAATCCCTCCCAGCATCAGACTCTTTTCCAGTGAGTCAACTCGTCGCATGAGGTGGCCAAAGTATTGGAGTTTCAGCTTTAGCATCAGTCCTTCCGATGAACACCCAGGATTGATCTCCTTTAGAATGGACTGGTTGGATCTCCTTGCAGTCCAAGGGACTCTCAAGAGTCTTCTCCAGCACCACATAGGGACCATCAGTAAAAAAAATTTGGACCTCTATTCTGTGTAAGGGCTTCTCTGGTGGTTCAGACTGTAAAGAAGCTACCTATAATGCAGGAGACGTAAGTTTAAGCCCTGGGTTGGGAAGATCCCCTGAAGAAGGGAACGGCTACCCACTCCTGGAGAATCCCATGGACAGAAGAGCCTGATGGCTGTAGTCCATAGGGTTGCAAACAGTCAGACAAAACTGAGTGACTAACACTAATTAATTAACTAACTATTCTATATAAATTGCAGAAGAATAAAACAAAAGTGAAATTCAAAGTATTTAACAACTGTATAGCTGGGGCACTGACCAATGAGAATGAAATAATGAAAACTAGCATTGGGGTGAGATCCTAAAAACCCTTCCGTGTCAAGAATTAACTTTTGATTACATTTAGTTGTTATATTTTAAGGGAGTCAAAGAATATCAGAGATAGGTCATGGGGGTGCCAAGAGAGAGTGAATGAGAATAGTGGATGGAAAGATGAACTTGAGATAACAACTTTTTGAAACAAACAAAAGGAAAGATTTCAATATAATACTACCAGTACTTTGGAGAGAGACCATTACATTATATCATTTCAGCATTGGCTATTATAAATATATACATAGTAGTACAGCAAAGAGAAGAAACATCTAATACATGGAAGAGGTTATATAAGGGAAGGAAGGTGATCAGAAAATGGTTTCCTTATTATGTTTATATTTTAAGAATGATGGACATGATAGCAAACACTGAAATCTTACACATGCTGGGTACTATTCTAAATATCTTATATGCAATAGCTCCTTTAATTCTCACAATAGCTCTACAAGGGGGTGCTTGCTAATTTTATCCCCAGTTCACAGATGAAGAAACTGAGGCACAGAGCAGTTGAAAACTTTTTTTGCAGGCTAAACAGTCACTAGGCTTTGGGCCTAGATTTGAAGCTAAGTAGTCTGGAACCTGAGTTCACATGCAAAAGCACATCATTCACACCACACTGTAAATCCGGCTTTGCACATTATTCCATCACATAGGACCAAGAGCCTGAGCCCAGGATCAGGACACATTCATTTTCATATCCCCTTTCATTTCTCAGCACCCAGGATATGGTAGGTGCACAATAAATAGTTGTTATTGTTGCTCTCAAGTGAGATAAATTGTGAAAGAGTTTAAATAGGAAAAGTGGAGAAGATTCTAGACAGAGAATGCAGTGTGAGCAAAGGTAGCAACTCCTTTTGTGATTCCATCTTCACATTGAGGGAAATAATCCTCAAGATAAAAAGGACAGAAATAATATAGCCAGTAGACTAAAAATCCTCCATGAAACAGTCCTTTCCCAGAAATGTGTGAAAATGCTAGATTAAAACAGAAAGCTTAGTAAGGACTGAGTGGATTGGAGAGTGGATGACCAACCCAAAGACATTCAAATTCAGGCTTCTGGAAGCACTAGTTTGGCTTAGAGGGACTAAGAAGTGAGATGATTTAAAAAAGAGCATTTAGGGACTTTCAAAAAAATTCAAGTCACAAATACGATGAACAGGTAGGATCATTTTCTGTCCTCTAGATTTATGAGCCTATAAATCAGTGAATCTGACATCAACTACTGGAGAAAATGCTACTAGAAATAATTGAATAGCTATGTTATGAGCAATTAGCAAAGGAAACAGAATAAATTGGAAGGCCCCCTGGATTCTTTAAGAAATGAGTAATCCTGAACAAAATATATTTCCTTCTTTAATAGGAGTTTTCCAAACTAGCAGATCATTGTCCTAAGACTTCTTTCAGATAAGATGGAGAAACCTGAAACAGGTCTGTAGCTAAGAAATCTTGGCCTCTGTCCTCACCCTGGAGACACTCTATAAAGAGTATCATGTTGAAGTCAAGGGATCCAGCATATGACGGGACCATGAGCTGTGGTCCAGATGTCACAGTCAGGTTGATAAAATAACTTGAAACCACATCAATATGTAGAGTAATAAGGATATTTGGCCTAGAAAAGACAACAGTGGGAAGGGAGTACAAAATGCCATCCTTAAGAGCTTTAAAGAGGCTTCCCTGGTGGCTCAGTTGGTAAAGAATCTGCCTGCAATACTGGAGACTAGGGTTCGATCTCTGGGTCAGGAAGATTCCCTGGAGAAGGGCATGGCAACCCACTCTAGTATTCTTGCCTAGAAATCCCATGGACAGAGGAGCCTGGCGGGCTACAGCCCATGGGATCGTGAAGAATTGGACATAACTGAGCGATTAACACTGAATACACAGAATAGGAAAGAATGAGGTGTAAACAATTATAGACTCCCTTCTAGGACAATGGAATCTCCGTTTCTGGATCCCCATGGCTCTTGGGAAAATATCTTTCTAGTAAGTGAGACAGACTCAGAATTTTATTCTTTCACTGAGAGTTTACTTCAGGTCCTTTTTTCTTAAAAAGGAAACTGAAAATTGAAACAGGTTAGGTGGTCTTGTGCAACTCCACGGACATGAATTTAAGCAAGTTCCAGGAGATGGTGATGGACAGAGAAGCCTGGTGTGCTGCAGTCCCTGGGGTCACAAAGAGTTGGACATGACTGAGCAACTGAACAACAACAAGAGTAGTAGGAGAAAATGCAAGACTCTGAGTTTCTAGTCCAGTGGTTTTTCCACAACAATGTGGCACCTGGAAGATAATTCAACTCTTTCTTCATGGTTCTGGGAACTTGAAGAAGTGAAGTGAAGTGAAAGTCCCTCAGTTGTGTCTGACTCTTTGTGATGCCATAGACTGTATAGTCCATGTAACTCTCCAGGCCAGAATACTGGAGTAGGTAGCCTTTCCCTTCTCCAGGGGATCCTGCCAACCCAGGGACTGAACCCAGGTCTCCCACATTGCAGGCAGATTCTTCACCAGCTGAGCCACAAGGGAAGCCCAAGAATACTGCAGTTGGTAGCCTATCGCTTCTCCAGTGGATCTTCCTGACCCAGGAATCAAACTGGGGTCTCCTGCATTGCAGGCAGATTCTTTACCAACTGAGCTATAAGGGAAGCCCAAGACAGTATTAATTACCCCACTAAATTCTATTGCCAATCCCCAAAGCCATAGGGTTCTAAGTAGAAAAAGCCAGGATCTGAAGCAATTTTTCACCTTGAAGTGATATATTCTTCAAGTGTCATGTAGCAATGGCCTTCTGAAGAATTTAATCTGCTTCATGAGGCAGACTGAATTTGACTTGCTGGTTTGTACAAAAATAATGTGTTGTTTTCTCGTTGATAGTCAAATATATTAAACTGACAGAACTTTAAACCTAGTATGCAAATATTCTCCATCAATACATTAACAAAAGTTCCGTGTACCAGTAAGCAGCAATTTTCAATCACAAGAGCATGCATATTTTCCTGTCATTTACAGCAGCAACCACCATAGGGGTCATTTTAGAAACCACTTAAATAGTAAAAAAAAAAAATTCTCAGTACATGTTCCATGTCACATAACATTGACATGAAATATTTCCAATGGTGTCTTCCCTGCTGCTGCTGCTGCTGCTGCTGCTGCTAAGTCGCTTCAGTCGTGTCCGACTCTGTGCGACCCCACAGATGGGGGAGCCCACCAGGCTCCCCCGTCCCTGGGATTCTCCAGGCAAGAACACTGGAGCGGGTTGCAATGTCCTTCTCCAATGCAGAAAAGTGAAAAGTGAAAGTGAAGTCGCTCAGTAGTGTCCGACTCTTAGCGACTGTATGGACCGCAGCTCACCAGGCTCCTCCGTCCATGGGATTTTCCAGGCGAGAGAGCACTGGAGTGGGGAGCCATCGCCTTCTTCGGGTCTCTTCCCTGCTGCTGCTGCTGCTAAGTCACTTCAGTCGTGTCCGACTCTGTGTGACCCCATAGACGGCAGCCCACCAGGCTCCCCTGACCCTGGGATTCTCCAGGCAAGAACACTGGACTGGGTTGCCATTTCCTTCTCCAAAGTGTGAAAGTGAAGTAGGAGATCTCAAAAAGTCTGTCTCTGCAGGATGAAAAGCAAAACGTCACCCAAGCTGATTGAGATGATCTGTTCTATTAATTTCAGAAAAGGAAGGCAACTTAAGATTTAGCACACAGGTTTTATACTCCAGGCACTGTCATACCAGGTACTCATTATAGCTATCTGTAAAGTATTTTATTATTAAATATGTATTTATCTGCTTATTAACATGCCAAAAATTATTTGTCTATTAAACAGGTGCTGTTGCTGTTCAGTCACTCAGTCATGTCCGACTCTTTGTGACCCCATGGACTACAGCACTCCAGGCTTCCCCGTCCTTCATCACCTCCAGGAGCTTGCTCAAATTCATGTCCACTGAGTCAGTGATGCCATCCAGCCATCTCATCCTCTGTCATCCCCTTCTCCTCCTGCCTTCAATCTCTTCCAGCATCAGGGTCTTTTCTAATGAGTCAGCTTTTTGCATCAGGTGGCCAAAATATTGGAGCTTCAGTTTCAACATCAGTCCTTCCAGTGAATATTCAGGGTTCATTTCCTTTAGAATTGACTGGTTTGATCTCCTTGCACAGAAGAGACTCTCAAGAGTCTTCTATAGCACCATAGTTCAAGGCATCAGTTCTTCAGCACTCAGACTTCTTTATGGTTCAACTCTCACATCCACAATTGACTACTGGAAACATCATAGCTTTGAATATATGGACCTTTGTTTGAAAACTAATATTTCTGCTTTTTAATAAGCCGTCTAGGCTTGTCAGAGCTTTTCTTCCAAGGAGGAAGAATCTTTTAATTTCATGGCTGCAGTCACCATCTGCAGGAACTGGGTTTCCTTTGTTTCCCCATCTATTTGCCATGAAGTGATGGGACTGGATGCTATGATCTTGGATTTTTGAATGCTGAGCTTTAAGCCAGCTTTTTCATTCTCCTCTTTCACCTTCCTCAAGAGGCTCTTTAGTTCTTTGCTTTCTGCCATTAGGGTGGTGTCTTCTGCATATCTGAGGTTACTTATATTTCTCCCAGCAACTTTGATTCTGGCTTGTGCTTCATCCAGGCCAGCATTTTCACATGATGTACTCCTCATATAAGTTAAATAAGCAGGGTGACAATATATAGCCTTGACATACTTCTTTCCCAATTTGGAACCAGCTCATTGTTCCATGTCCAGTTCTAACTGCAGCCGCTTGACCTGCATACAGACATCTCAGGAGGCAGGTAAGGTGGTCTGGTGTTCCCATCTCTTTAAGAATTTTCCACAGTTTGCTGTGATCCACACAGTCAAAGGCTTTAGTGTAGTCAATGAAGCAGAAGTATATATTTTTTTGCAATTCTCTTGATTTTTCTATGATCCAATAGATGTTGACAATTTGATATCTGGTTCCTCTGCCTCTGCTAAATCCAGCTTGAACATCTGGAAGTTCTCAGTTCATGTACTGTTGAAGCCTAGCTTGGAGGATTTTGAGCATTACTTTACTAACTTGTGAAATGAGTGCGATTGTGCGGTAGTTTGAATATTCTTTGGCATTGCCCTTCTTTGGGACTGGAATGAAAGCTGACTTTTTCCAGTCCTGTGGCCACTGCTGAGTTTTCCAAATTTGCTGGCATAATGTGTGCAGTACTTTCACAGCATCATCTTTTAGGATTTGAAATAGTTCAACTGGAATTCTGTCACCTCCACTAGCTTTGTTCATAGTGATGCTTCCTAAGGCCCACTTGACTTCACACTCCAAAATGTCTGGCTCTAAACAGGTAGCAATATTTTAATTTTTCACATAAAGACACCAAAGATCTAAGTATAAGTAGTCTGCCCAAGGTGTTTTTGCTGGTGAATTTGAGGGTTTTGCTTCACTGGAAAGAATTCGGAGATGAAATGACAGGTAAGAAGTGGATTTATTTAGAGAGACATGCACTCCACAGACAGAATGTGGACCATCTTAAAAGATCAGAGAGAGAGAGCAAGTTTCAAAATATGGCATGGCTAATATGGCATGGCTTTATGGGCTGGGAAATTTAATAGGCTAATAAGTGGGAGAATTATTCCAGTTATTGAGGGGCTGGACATGTCCAGGAAATGGGCCACTGCCCACTTTTTGACCTTTATATGGTTGGTCTCAGAATTGGCATGGTGCTGGTGGGTTTGTCATTTAGAATGCTAATGTATTACAGTGAGCATATATGAGGTTCAAAGTCTATTGGAAGTCAAATCTTCCACCATCTTGGACCCATTTGGTTCTAACCAGTTTCTGTCATGTCCTAGGTCAATGTCACTGGCCCTGCCTGTGTTTTAAAGTTGTGCCCTGCCCCCTTCCCTTCTATTTCAATGTCAACTAGTAAGTGGAGGGGCTGGGAATTGAATATAGATATACTTATGGCAAGGAGGCCTGGCGTGCTGTGATTCATGGGGTCGCAAAGAGTCAGACACGACTGAGCGACTGAACTGATCTGAACTGATACTTATGGCAAAGATCTATATGTGCTTTCTGCCCTACAGTTTTCATGTGGATCAAAAATGGTAACTTCCATATGATATAAAATCGTACTTAAGGAATATAGACTTGAAAGATGAAATGCTTTTATGTTTTCATTGTAATGTTTATATAAAATCCATGTTTTCTCAAAACATATATTCTTAATAATTCTATATTTCAGCCAAGTCAATGAGAAAACTAGTTTTGATATATAAGCAAAGTTCAACACTGGGTCTAACTTTTGTCTTTTTTCCATGATCAGGTATGGTTGAGAATGGAGTGTGGAAGCTACAGTTCTCATCACTGTTCTGGCATGCATGCTCTCCAGGTAGCAGTTTCTTCATCTGTAAAATGAAAAGCATCAAACAGATCATTTCTACAGCCTCTTCTGGCTCTAACCTTCTGTAATTCTTAATTATTTCACTTATGTGTTAGTTGCTCAGTTGTGTCTGACTCTTTGAGATCCCATGGACTATAGCCCGCCAGGCTCCTTTGTCCATGGGATTCTCCAAGCAAGAGTACTGGAGTGGGTTGCCATTTCCTTCTCTAATTACTTCACTTTCTTCTCTCAAAATTCAAAGTAGCACTGAACAGGAGAATACCTTCAATGCAAATTCTAGACTCCTGGGTACCTTTCATATTCAACCAATGTGAGAAGTAAATATGCAAAACTTTGCAAGATCAAAAATTCTTCCTCAAGGACATTTATTAAATTCATTTATTTCCTTATTTTCTTCTTTTTTTTCCTTTGCTTTACTTCATAATTGCTAAAAGAAAAATCTCCATCTGCAATAAAATAACACAGATGTCTGACCCAAAGTTAGCAATCAATAAATGCTAAACATCATTATTAATTCTTTCAACAAATATTTATAAAGTGCCTACAATGTGAAAGTCACTGTGATGAGCACTGAGAACAAAATACTGAGCAAAAATGTTTACCAATCTTATAGCTAGTGGAGGAGATATTAAAATTGCAAAGGAAAAGGATAGATTCTGTGAGAAAATACAGCAGACAGCTAGTCTAGTAGACCAGGGAAAGCTCCCTGGAAGAGGAGACCCTTGAGCTGAGATCTGAAGAGGAGTATTAGTTAAATAAGCAAAGATAACGGGCACGTTTCTACAGGCAGAGAGAAAACAAGTGCAAAGGCCTGAGAGTAGAAAAGTGCATGCCAAGCATGAGGGAAATAGACAAGATGTCCTGCTCTAGAAAAGGTAACTTAAAAGCATGATGGAAGATGGAGCTGGAGATGTAGGTAAGAGCCAAACCAGAGAAAGTTTGGTTGATTGTTTGAAAGTGAAAGTGTTAGTTGCCCAATCGTGTCTGACTTTTTGTGACCCCATGGACTGTAGCCCACCAGGCTTCTCTGTCCATGGGATTCTCCAGACTAGAATACTGGAGTAGGTTGCCATTCCCTTCTCCAGGGGATATTTCAGACCCAGGGACTGAGCCCACATCTCCTGCACTGCAGGTAGATTCTTTACTGTCTGAGCCATCAGGGAAGCCCATGGAGTTCTGATTTTCATTCTAAAAGAATGGGAGTCTATTTAAGAATTTTAAGAAATAGGGAAGTGATAGAAAAGTGATAGACTGTCCTTTCTGAATTTATTATTATAATTTTTGTATAATTTCTGAGAATTCCTTTAAGGTGTTTTCCCCTTATTTCCAATTCATATAATTTAGGGGTATTTTCTATTATAGTGTCTCCAATTAAGAAAGACTCTCTTAATTAAATTAATCATTATGGTGCGCTTCGATTTAATTTCATACATTGATGGGGTTGCTCTAACAATATGGTTGTATTTGCAGCTATAAGCACTCTTTGACTAATTGATTCAGAAATCAGATAGGTTTTCAAATATTAACATTTCTAAGGCACTATATTTCTAATCATAATATTATTTTTACTGAAAAGGAAAAACACAATTGAAAATTAGGTGTTTAGTCCTCTAGATCTTCAGTTCAGTTCAGTTGCTGAGTTGTGTCCGACTCTTTGCAATCCCATGAACTGCAGCACACCAGGCCTCCCTGTCCATCACCAACTCCTGGAGTCCACCCAAACCCATATCCATTGCGTCGGTGATGCCATCCAACCATCTCCTCCTCTGTCGTCCCCTTCTCCTCCCGCCCTCAATCTTTCCCAGCATCAGGGTCCTTTCAAATGAGTCAGCTCTTCACATCAGGTGGCCAAATATTGGACTTTCAGCTCAACATCAGTCCCTCCAATGAACACCCAGGACTGATCTCCTTTAGAATGGACTGGTTGGATCTCCTTTCAGTCCAAGAGACTCTCAAGAGTTTTCTCCAACACCATAGTTCAAAAGCATCAATTCTTTGGCGCTCAGTTCTTTATAGTCCAACTTTCACACCCATACATGGCCACTGGAAAAACCATAGCATTGACTAGATGGACCTTTGTTGGCAAAGTAATGTCTCTGCTTTTTAATATGCTATCTAGGTCAGTCATAATTTTCCTTTCAAGGAGTAAGCATCTTTTAATTTCATGGCTACAGTCACCATCTGCAGTGATTTTGGAGCCCAGAAAAATAAAGTCTGACACTGTTTCTACTGTTTCCCCATCTATTTCCCATGAATGATGGGACTGGATGCCATGATCTTAGTTTTCTAAATGTTGAGCTTTAAGCCAACTTTTTCACTTTCCTCTTTCACTTTCATCAAGAAGCTCTTTAGTTCTTCTTCACTTTCTGCCATAAGGGTGGTGCCATCTGCATATGTGAGGTTATTGATATTTCTCCCAGCAATCTTGATTCTAGTTCGTGCTTCCTCCAGCCCAGCGTTTCTCATGATGTACTCTGCATATAAGTTAAATAAGCAGGGTGACAATATACAGCCTTGATGTACTCCTTTTCCTATTTGGAACAAGTCTGTTGTTCCATGTCCAGTTCTAACTGTTGCTTCCTGACCTGCATACAGGTTTCTGAAGAGGCTAAGTCCAATATAAAATAGAAAGTTAAAAATAATAAAACTAGGAAGTTGAATGGAAAAAATAAATTGGTGGAGGTTTAATACCAAAATATATATCTAATAAAGACAATATTATCATCTAAAACTGAATAGCAAGAGAGAAGAAGGAAAGATAGGGAAGACTGTTACTCAGGGTAGAGAATTAATAAATAATGCAAAAGAAGTGGAAGGTAAAGGAAATTATGAAAACTTTTAAAACAAGAAGCAAGTACTAAAAAATCCATAAATCTTCAAATTTATCAGAAAAAAAAACATACACACATAAAGCAATAAAAATAAGTTACATGATGAAAGTATTTGAAAGTAATAAAACAGAGACCAAACATAAAGTAACAAACCTAAGATCAAACATATTTATCATATCATTAAATGTTAATGGTCTAATCTCTACTATTAAAAGAAAAAGATGTGTAGCTAGTATTACAGAGAAAACTCCATTGTGTGCTGTATAAAAGATGGGTAATGCAAAGAGATTCAGAAGAGTTGAGGACAAAATGATAGGCAAATGCATAGCAAGTATAATAAAAATAAAAAAAAAAGAAACCAGAACTGTGATCCTAATCTCAGACTAACATTTGGTTCAGCACACAAAGTGTTAACTAAGACAAAAAAAACTCTTTATAATACGAAAGAAGCTCTCAGTGTCTCCTTACCAAATATATCACCATTTCTAAAGCAAAAACTACAAGTGATGTAATAAGAAATACAGTTACTTCATTTTAGTCCATAACATATCAAAAGTACAAACATTATACATAAAGATATACAAACATTATACATAAAGAGGCCTAAAAATAATATGGTGGCTCAAATGGATATATATTAAATCCTATAACCTGAAAACTGATTATTTTTATTGTTAGATATCAAATGAATAGTCATTAGAGAAAGACATATTTAAGGCTCAAAATAAACATCAAGAAACTCCAAGAAGAAGCAGTACTGAAAATATTATTAATAGTTGATCTCACACAATGAGATACCATTTCACACCAGTCAGAATGGCTGCTATCCAAAAGTCTACATGCAATAAGTGCTGGAGAGGGTGTGGAGAGAAGGGAACCCTCTTACACTGTTGGTGGGAATGCAAACTAGTACAGCCACTATGGAGAACAGTGTGGAGATTCCTCAGAAAACTGGAAATAGAACTGCCATATGATCCAGCGATCGCACTCCTGGGCATACACACCGAGGAAACCAGAATTGAAAGAGACACATGTCCTCCAATGTTCATTGCAGCACTGTTTATAATAGCCAGGACATGGAAGCAACCTAGATGTCCATCTGCAGATGAATGGATAAGAAAGCTTTGGTACATATACACAATGGAGTATTTCTCAGCCATCAAAAAGAATGCATTTGAATCAGTTTTAATGAGGTGGATGAAATTGGAGCCAATTATACAGAGTGAAGTAAGCCAGAAAGAAGAACATCAATACCGTATATTAACGCATATATATGGAATTTAGAAAAATGGTAACCTAAACCCTGTATAAGAGACTGCAAAAGAGACATAGGCATTTAGAACACTCTTTGGGACTCTGTGGGAGAGGGTGAAGGTGGAATGATTGGAGAGAATGGAATTGTAGCATGTATATTATCATAAGTGACCAGTCCAGGTTCGACGCATAAATTTTCCTCTGTTCATTTCTTTGCATTTGTGCTTTTTTAATAAAATTCTTTTTTAGAAATAAAAAAAGAAAAAAAAAAAAAAGAAGCACATTTTCCCTGTTAACTCTGTCAATACTCTTTTATAGTTAAAATACCATTAGCATTTTTATGATTATTTGTTATTGTTGTTCAGTTGTTAAGTTGTATCCAACTCTTTGTGACCCCATGGACTGAAGCATTCCAGGCTTCCTTCCTTCACCATCTCCTGGAGTTTTCTCAAATCCATGTCCATTGAGTCAGTGATGCTATCTAACCAACAATGATTAATATGGAAAATTAGAAAATACAGTCTACAATAAAGAAAAAAGTTAAAATCAAAAAAAAAAAAATAGTTGATCTCAATGCAACAGAACAAATCGGAAAACAAAAACCATCCACCACTTGATTTAAAAGCTCTCTCTCAAACACCTATTAGGTCAAAAAGAATATTCATAAAGCAAAATTGCAAAATGTCTGAAAACTGACAATAAAACCCTACATATAAGAACCACATGATTCAGTTAAAGCAGGAGTCATCAGTGAAGTTGTATTTAAACACTCATATGAATAAACAAGAAGATTGAATTAAGAATCCAACTCATGAAATTAGAGATTAGTAAGGTAAACATAAGGAATCAGAAGATGAGTAAACATTAAAGCAAAAGTTATTTAATCAGCATATAGAACCATATGGAGAGCGAACAAATCTAAAAAATGGTTTTTAAAAATAATGCAACAACAACATGCCCACATACAGTAAAATGGATAAACTATTAAGTAAAATAATCAGGAAAGGAGAGAACATAAACACAGAAAAGAAATAGTTGTAAATACAGAAGAAATTTAAGTAATCATATCAAATGGCTTTGACTGACAACTTTTCCAAATTAATTTCAAAATCTGGTTGAGATGAAGAAGATATGACATTGTAAAACTGACTTCAGAAGAGTGATATAATCTAAATGATCAATTACTATAGAAGAAATAAAGAAATTTGTGAAATAGCTTCACCTCTCTACCCCCTCCACAAAAATCCCAAGGCTTAACTGATTCACAGAAAAACTCCTAACAAACTTTTAAAGAATAGCTAATTTTCATTCTATTTCAAATTGTTGCAGACTACAGAAAAGAGAAGAAAACTTCCAATTTTTTTTTCTGCAGTAATAAAAACATCAATGCAGAACCCCAAAAACATTGCTCAGAAAGAAAGCTGTCAACCAATCAAATTTATGAACACTAACAAACAAATCTCATATAAAACATTACTGTTGCATTTAACATGCAACAGTAAGCATGTTAAAAGGAATATACTATGATCAAGCAGGGTTTATTTCAGGAATGCAAGATTGATTCTTTACTTGGAAATTTATTGATATAATTCACTATACTATAGTGATAGTAGATAGATCTAAGGAAAAAAATCATAATTATTACCAAACGTGCTAAAGTAAGTGCATGATAAAATTCAATATATGTTCTTGAGAAACATTCTTAATAAAACAGAAAATATTAGACAACATATGAATATAGCTTCCTTGCTTCCATTTTTGCTCTTTCCCACCCTAGTCTATTCTTCACTTGTTGACCACAGGGATGGCATTTAAAAGGACATGAAATCACATTATTCCTCTGCTGATGACCATCTAATGTTTCTTCACTGCATGCAAAGTAAAAAACGAGTAACTGCTGCAGGCCATTCACAATTTACACTGGCTCTCAGGCACCATCACCTGTCACACTCTCTTGCTCACTACTCAATCCATACTAGCCTCAGTTTTTTCTCCAACATACCACAGACACCTCTTCTTCAAGCCCTTTGTACCTGCCATCTCTTCTGCCTGGGAAATTTTCAGCACACATAACTGTATGGTTCACTCCCTCACTGTCTTCTTTTTTTTCAAATGTCACTTTAGAGAGGCCTTTCAGGGCTTCCCTGGTAGCTCAGCTGGTAAAGAATCTGCCTGCAATGCAGGAGACCCTGGTTATATTCCTGGGTTGGGAAAATGCTCTAGAGAAGGGAAAGGCTACCCACTCCAATATTCTGGTCTGAAGAATTCCATGGGGTCACAAAGAGTTGGACACAACTGAGAGACTTTCACTTTCACTCTTTTCCTGATCTAAACATTTGAATTTTCATTTTATATCCCACTTGCTTGCTTTGTTCTTCTCCACAGCATTTATCATCTTCTACCATTGTACATACTTTGCTCTTTTGCTTATTTCTTAATTGTCTGCACTCAATAGAATGCAAGTTTTATAAGGTCAGATATATTGGTCCAATTTGTTCTCCGTTTTGTTCACAGATGACCTGGCATATGCTGCTGCTGCTGCTAAGTCGCTTCAGCCGTGTCCAATTCTGTGTGACCCCATAGATGGCGGCCCACCAGGCTCCTCTGTCCATGGGATTCTCTAGGCAAGAATACAGGAGTGGGTTGCCATTTCCTTCTCCAACCTGGCATATAATAAACACCTATTGTTGAAAAAAAAATTAATGATATAGTATGCAAAAGTATGAAAAAGCCATTAACATATAGTTATAGATACATTTCTAAGATATATTTTAATGTGAAAAATGTAAGAGGCAGTAGAATATGCAAAATATGCTATTTTGTGTAGAAGAAGAAGGAAGAATTGGGGAGGAGAAAAGGGGAGAAGAGTGCTTCCAGGGGAAGGGGAGATAAAAAGTCTCTATTTGTACATGTGTGTGTGCTCAGTGGCTTCAGTTGTGTTTGACTTTTTGCGATCCTTTGGACTGTAGCCTGCTGGGCTCCTCTGTCCATGGGGATTCTCCAGGCAGGAATACTGGTGTGGGTTGCCATATCCTTCAGGGGATCTTCCCGACCCTGGAATCAAACCCATGTCTCCTGCTTTGCAGGCAGATTCTTTACTCACTAAGCCACCTGGGAAGCCCCCTCTATGTGTATAGGCATGAACTATTTCTCGAAGTCCATACAAGAAACTGTGCTTCTGTGGTAGCTCAGCTGGTAAAGAAACCACCTGCAATGCAGGAGACTTTGGTTGGATTCCTGGGTTGGGAAGATCCTCTGGAGAAGGGAAAGGCTGCCCATTCCAGTATTCTGGCCTGGAGAATTCCGTGAACTGTATAATCCATGGGGTCACAAAGAGTCAGACGCCACTGAGTGACTTTCACTTTCATACAAGAAACTGCTGAGGCTGGGTGCCTTATGTGGGTGAGGGGCAGGAAGGGGAGGGATAGCGTTCATAATATAACCTTTTGTTTCTTCTAGGCGTGACACATGAGACCATTTTGAAAATGCCTTTTTCAAAAATAAATAATTTGAGAAAGAGTTTAATGCCAATTAAACACACACACACATCCACCTACACACAAGACATATAAAAATATATTAAAATGAATGAAATAACATCTTGCCTTTTCCAAATTCTGGAGTAGGAGAAAATTATCCCAAAAGGCATTTGCATATGACATAATTTAACATATATTTCATGGTAGCATTGGTGGACTTAGGAGTTTAGGGTTATTTTGTGATTTTTGTATGTTTATGTCTTATTTCTCTGCTCAGCGTCCAGTCCCTTTTTTATGGTTTGCCCTTGATTTTGACTTAGAAGAACCACCCTTTCCAGTTCTTTCACCATGTACTTCAGATTAAGCCAGTTAGTGCAGTCCTACCGCCTTACCACAGTTACTGGTTCATCTGGACTCTTCATCAACTGGGGCTAATCAATGACAACAAGACAACCCCAGACCTTTTGCCTAATATATTGAGGTGCAAACTCTCTTACACAGGTCAGGTGTTAAATGGAAGTGAGGTAGACAGGCGAGTCACTATATGGACCTGAGAATACAATCACTCAGTGAAAGAACAATGAGAAATAAACCTTTGTGGGAATATTTGAGACCTAGATCAAACCTTTTCCAAAAGCAGACAGCTCTACTCACAGACTTTCTTCTTCATATTGGCCAAACAAATTTCCTTTTTCCTCTGGTTCCAAATAGGAAAAGGTGTACGTCAAGGTTGTATATTGTCACCTTGCTTATTTAACTTATATGCAGAGTACATCATGAGGAACGCTGGGCTGGAAGAAGCACAAGCTGGAATCAAGATTGCTGGGAGAAATATCAATAACCTCAGATATGCAGATGACACTACCCTTATGGCAGAAAGTGAAGAGGAACTCAAAAGCCTCTTGATGAAAGTGAAAGAGGAGAGTGAAAAGGTTGGCTTGAAGCTCAACATTCAGAAAACAAAGATCATGGCATCTGGTCCCATCACTTCATGGGAAATAGATGGAAAAACAGTGGAAACAGTGTCAGACTTTATATTTTTGGGCTCCAAAATCACTGCAGATGCTGATTGCAGCCATGAAATTAAAAGACGCTTGCTCCTTAGAAGGAAAGTGATGACCAACCTTGATAGTATATTAAAAAGCAGAGACATTACTTTGCCAACCAAGGTCCGTCTAGTCAAGGCAATGGTTTTTCCCGTGGTCATGTATGGATGTGAGAGTTGGACTGTGAAGAAGGCTGATCGCCGAAGAATCGATACTTTTGAACTGTGGTGTTGGAGAAGACTCTTGAGAGTCCCTTATACTGCAAGGAGATCCAACCAGTCCATTCTAAAGGAGATCAATCCTGGATGTTCATTGGAGGGACTGATGCTAAAGCTGAAGCTGCAATACTTTGGCCACCTCATGCGACGAGTTGACTCACTGGAAAAGACTCTGATGCTGGGAAAGGTTGGGGGCGGGAGGAGAAGGGGACGACGGAGAATGAGATGGCTGGATGGCATCACCGACTCTGTGGACATGAGTTTGAGTGAACTCCGGGAGTTGGTGTTGGACAGGGAGGCCTGGCGTGCTGTGATTCATGGGGTCGCGGAGAGTCGGACACGACTGAGCGACTGAACTGAACTGAACTTGAGTAAGGCTATACGTCACTCATAACTAAGCATAACTAAGTCTTGACAGAGTAGCTTTTACTCTCCGGACACATAAACTCTAGACTATTGAAATACTGAGAAGCTAGAAATTTTGCCCTGAGTCACAATTTTAGAACGGTTGAAACCAAGATTTAAATTCAGGCTTATCTGGCTCCAAAGACCTCTCTCTTCCTATAACACCTTGATGCTGAGGCCTCAGACACCCCTGAAAGAGAAAGACAAAGAGTGAGAGAGAGACGACGGACATAAACAGAGACAGACAAGAGATAATATTGTTGGACAACGGCATCACATATAAGAAAAAATAATCAATAACTAAAGCTGCAAAACCCCCCTGCACAAAGCTGAGACAGCCATTAAATGGAACAGTCACACAATGTTAAAGACCTAAAGGTTATTTCATGCACCTGGCAACACTCTACCTGCTGAATGTATTTAAGCCACCTTTCAGGTTTTCTCTTAAGAATGGATTAAAGACTTTTGAGTGTCGTATAAGGGTGAGATTTCATTGACTTCCCTTCACACTTTTCCCCAAGCCCCTGAAGAATAGGAACATAAGAGATAAACTAATGAAATATAGTTAATAATTTAAGTTATGACTTCCTCTTTCAGCCAGCATTTCTTTTGACATTTTCTAAAGGGAAGGGAAAGTGAACAAAAAACTTGCCCCAGGATTCCAAACTGCAGGTGGCATCAAAGGAACTAAAACCAAGAAGAAAGTTTCATTCATCAGCCTCCCACTGGCCAACAATTTCTTCTGATAAGAGCTGCTGGAAGATCACTGTAAGACACGGTCAACCACTTTTTCATACTGCTTTCCCTGGTGGCAATAAAATTGATTTTCTGAAACATATTCTTAGGGCTTTGCACACTATGAAGTGCTAGACAAATGGAGGCATAATACTAATAACTGCTCTCATCATTAGAAAACCGTGGTTTAGAGCAATAATTGTCAACCAGGGGTGACTTTGCTCACCAGGAGATATTTAGAAATATCTGAAGATGTTTTCAGTTGTCACAAAAGGAGGGGATGGTGCTACTGGTATCTAGTGGGAGAGGCCAAAGATCCTGCTAAATATTCTATGAATGCAAATGAGAGTCTCCCACAACAAAGAATTTCCAGCCCCAAATGTCGATGGTGTTGAGGCTGAGAAATAGATTGAGAGGGAGGGTAGTGTTTGTCTTGCGCAAGCCATAGGATAGGATGTCATTGTATGTGTGCATGCATGTGTGTGTATTGGTGTATTGGTGGTGTGGGGGGTTGAAGCATTCTCTTCCATTCTTTTTTGTTGTTAAGTTTTTTTTTCTTTAAGGACTTAGTTATTTTATTTATGTATTTATTTCTGGCAACATCAAGCTGCACATGGGATCTCAGTTCCCCAACCAAGGACTGAAGCCACGCACCCTGCATTGGAAGCGTGGAGTCTAACCACCGGGCCTCCACGGAAGTCTCTCTTCCACTCTCTTATAGTTGCCCACTGGGTATCCAGGTTCCCCAAGCCAAACCTTGTGGGTCTGAGGTAAATATTTTGCCAATCAAGTCATCATCACCCAATGGCAATTTCAGGCTGCCTTTATGGAAAGAACTGCAGATGTTTAGTAGAAAGATGGTTTACATAAAACATATAAACTTAGCTTCAAATCTGAATCATGAAAGGATTTTGGTTGCTGAAATTTGGGGTAACATTTTGTCATCATTTTGGAAGTACTGTCACATCTCCAGTATTTGTTTGTCCCATCTGTAATTTCAGCACCTGTTCATCAGACAGGGATGGAAGCAACTCTCTCTTACAGCCTATGTTGCTATGTACTAATTTACTAAGACTGTCTTCCCACACATTATGTCCCTCCACTCATCACCATAAGTGAATAATCTTCCCAACCACCTGTGGCCACACTTCAACACTCCTGAAGAGGGTCTTAGAAAATGCATTTTAAATAAACTCATTGGTGAAACTGGAGAAGGAAATGGCAACCCACTCCAGTATTCTTGCCAGGGGAGTCCCATGGACAGAGGAGCCTGGTGGGCTACAGTCTGTGGGTTCACAAAAGAGTCTGATATGACTGAGTGACTGAAGATGAAGGTTAGCAAAATATATAATCAAGTAACATGCTTAAAGGAAACAGAGATCCTAGGTAAAGAATGGATCTGCTACCAAGACTTTCACTTTCTTTCACAATCCTGAAAGGTCCCTCCCACAGAGGTAGAGGGTGATGACCCAGAAACCTCTCTCTGTTGCTATCCTCCACTGAAAGTCCACTGAGGGAGATGGTCATGACAAAGAGCAATGAATGAACACTGATTCCTTTCTAGTCAAATCTGAGTGTCCTGGCACAGTTCTATATTTTAGTGATAAATGTGATTTAGACTGTTTTAAAATCACTGTTTAGAAAGTAGAGTAAAAAATAAAAACACCATTCACCCAGCTCCTGTAGTGTCTCCATACTTTAGAGGAAACCACTGTTAAGAGCTTAGTGGCTCCTTCCATATTAATTTTATACCCCTTCATTCAGCAAATATTTATTGAATGCCTACTATGTGTTTCGGAGAAGGGAAAGACTACCCACTCCAGTATGATGGCCTAGAGAATTCCATGGACTAAGTGTCTTTCACTATGTATTTGGCTGCTGGGGTTGTAAGGATGAACAGGCAAGACATGGTTCATGCCTTTTGGTACCTTATACTGTGGTGAAGGGAAGAAAGAGGAAAACAACAACTTCAGGTTAACATGTAAATTAAAGAAATGTAAATTGGGATTTGCCCAAGGAAAGAAACAAACACAGGACTGAAAAAGAGAATACTGAATGGTCCTGCCCTAGGCAAATTGATCAGAAAATGCTCTGGGAAAAACTAAAACTGGGAGATAAGAAAAGGTAAGCAAAAATGGGGAAGAAAGTTCTATAACTTGTTTTTTTTTTTTTCAGTTAATATATAACAGAATTTCGTTCATGTTAATTCACAAATATTTATTCCCTCTTTTAATCAATAATCACTGAGAGCCAAGGTGCCAGTCCTGTTCCATAAAGATAACATAAAGAACAATATCTTTGTTTCCACTGATCTTATAATGTAACAGCAGAGTTTCGATATATATGATTAGACATTAGAAAAGCAGTCTGACTCCAGGATCTGCCATAGTCCCTCCTAGGAAACAGGGTCCTAGATTTTGTTTTCTGTTTATAAAAAAAGTTGTAATATGTGTTTACTTTGTAAAATTTAAGAAATACAATTTTTTAATTGAAATTGTTTTTTAGCTTTTTAACAGTAAGGAAAATATCATTTGTCATCGCAATCATTCAGAAAGTGAAAAGCAACTAAAGGCAACATCATTAGTGGACTCTACACAAAGGAAGTCCTCTAAAACATTCCTGTCTTGTGTCACCTTGACCATTCCCTGGGGAGAGACAGGTAGCCCAGTTGTACTCTGAACTCCACAAGCTCCCTGCAGTGACTGAGTAGCCGAGGTTATGGGATTTCAGCTCTCTCTACAACTGACTTTCCAGCTGTTCCAGTTTGCGCTTCCAGCTGCAAGTTTGTTTAACACTCCTCAGGAAGCCAAACATGCTAACGAGATGGTCCAAAGAATGCTTTCAGGATTTAGATCAGTGTCCCGAATCAGATTCTAGGGCATCCCTGGTGCACTGCAGGGGGAGCCACACAGAACGGAAATTAAGAATGCAGACTCTAGGGCCAGCTGGCCGAAGTCCAAAGATATAAGACCTAGGGCAAATGATTTAATCTTTCTGCGTGTTAGTTTCTTCATATATAAAATAGAGATAACATATTAGAACTTGATCCGCAAGTTGTTAGCAGTAATTGTGAGTGGTATATTTAATATCTTTAAAGCACTTAAGGTAATGCTGTCAGAGTTAGCACTTAATAATGTTATTAGTTATTGTAATATAAAGTTACCTCTAACTTGAAGGGCCAGTCATCATTGGTTTTCTTTTCTTCTCCTTTTTTTTTTTGTCTTCTCTTGTGGCTTGCATGACCTCAGTTCCCTGATCAGGGTTCCCACCAGGGCCCTGGCAGTGTACGTGCTGAGTCCAAACCACTGGACCTCTAAGGGATTCCTACCATTGGTTTTCTATTTTGCTCACAGAATCAGAGTGATAATTTTCTACTTACTTTTTTCTTATTTTCTAAGTTGTCTTTACTGAATATGTGCTACTTTAGGAAGTTAGAATAAAAATATTTTAAGCAATTTTCAACCAATTCAACTAGAACAGAGAAAATTGAATGATTAAGTCCAGTTTTTAAAAATACAGGCCACAACTGTTATTCATGGTAGTTTAGTTCTTAGTTGCTTAACCTCTCTTGACAGCTATCATCACCATGATTGCAAACCATCATGGACATCCTCATCACTTAATGGAGATACTTTAAATAAACAGAGCAATTCTAATGTTAATCATATTATTTGGATGCTATGCTCTCTCATCTGTCAAATGAAGTTAGTAATATCTGCTCTACCAATCCCAACACTTCACAAGAAGATAAAATAATACAAAATTTTACAATGCAATAATTAGGCTGACACTGAGACATATATTAGGAAATCAGTTATGACTCTCATAGTTAAACTTTTTATATTGTTTTATTCTGAGAAGGTAATTGAGAGTTCTTTTTTTTTTTTTTTTGAAGTTCAGAAATTCATTTATTGTTTCTTATTGTAGTGGCATGGCATATTAGTTTTAAGCCATTTCATACATATTTATTTTCCTTGATTTTTTAAAATTTTTTTAAAATTTTTATTGGAGGCTAATTATTTTACAATATTATATTGGTTGGTTTTGCCATATTCTTAACCTACTTGAGGAATAAGGAAATGAATGCATAGAGCATTTACAATGTTTTCTCAGCTCACACATCAGATAGTTGCAGAGACTGAACTAAAAACTCAGTGTCCTCATGCCTGACCAGTTCTCGTGATCTCTTTGTTCAATATTTATTTGCCTTATTCCAGAGAAGGCCTCTTCGCACAATGGACAGCTTCTCTGTGTATTAATTACTCAGTTGCGTCCAGCTCTTTGTGACCCCATGGACTGTAGCCCATCAACCTCCTCTGTCCATGGGATTTTCCAGGCAAGAATACTGGAGTGGATAGCCATTTCCTTCTCTAGACAGCTTCTATACCCCTAATGATTGCAGTCCTCCTCCACTGCAAGTCTTAGAAACTTGAGGAATTTTTTAGAAGTATGCAATGAACTTTTCAGCCCAACAATGCGGAAAGACACACTGCAAAGGTTTAGAAACATGGTGAGAAACAAGGCATTTCCTGTAACTGTTTATCATCTCCCCCAGTAGCTCTACTTAGCTAACCTTGAAAAATCAAAGTTTGAAATGCGCTGGGGAAAGGTTGAAGTGTAAAATAGGATACAAAACTGAAGATAGATACATAAATAGCTAGGCAGACAGACACAGATATGCTGCAATCTTAATACTGCATCTTTTAAAACAATTAAAAGAAATAATTGTGGACTTCCCAGATGACACTAGAGATAAGGAATCTGCCTGCTAATGCAAGAGCCATAAAAGAAAGTGGGTTCAATCCCTGAGTCTGGAAGATTCCCTGGGGGAGGGCATGGCCACCCACGCTAGTATTCTTGCCTGGGGAATCACACGGACAGAGGGGGACTGGTGTGCTACAGTCCATAGCGTCACATAGATTCAGACACAACTGAGGCGACTTTGCATGCATGCATACAATCTTATTTCTGCAACTTTTTTAAATGATTAAAAGAAGATACACAAATGTTCTTGGCTAGTTAACATATGACTAGTTGTCATCTCTAAAAGTGAGAGTATGACTGATTTTTGTACTACTATTCTTGAAGACATTTTCCAAATTTTCTACAATAAGCAGAAATTATTCCTATGATTAATAAAATATGCATAGACAGTAACAGAAGTTATGGCTGTTTGCCCTGTCAATATGGAGTAGTGGTGGAGGTTAGAGAAGTAAGTACAGGTCTTTCTCCAACTCAAGGCATCATCCCTGATGATTTAACCCAGTCAGTTTAACCCATAGTTAAACTTATGGTTTTACCCACATCCTTGATAAGTGTTAGTTGCTCAGTAGTATCCAACTCTCTGCAACCCCAATGACAGTAGCCCAACAGGCTCCTCTGTCCATGGAATCCTCCAGGCAAGAAACTGGAGTAGGTTGCCAATTCCTTCTCCAGGAGATCTTCCCAACCCAGGGACTGAACCGAGTCTCCTACACTGCTAGAAGATTCTTTATCATCTGAGCTACCAGGGAACCCACATCCTTGGCTACTTGTCAAGTGAATGCAGCCCTGTGCCATTCAATCTGTGGCATGATTCTGGTCAGAGGTATTGGTCGGATTTAAATATGACCAGCAATTTTTTAGAGGCTTCTAAAGAAAAAAAGTGATCTGTTCATCTGAGAAAGCCATAATTTTCTCTTTTGATCTGGTTGGTAAGATATGTATGTGAAGAGGAAAACTTCCAAGGCAGAATGGGAGAATCAGCCCAACAACGAAGCTGACAAGAAGTAAAGATGGGAAAGAACGAAGACCTCTATGACATCCATGAACAGCTGAATCACACCAGCCCTGAAACCTGGCATATCTTTGGATGATCCAGGTGCAGAAGCCAAAAGATCTCCCTCATTGTGAAAGCCAGTTCACATTTTCTATCACTTGCACGACAGAGTCAGCTGTGTGGGTTTATGCCATACCTATGAACTTATATAGAGACTCCTCTAATTAGCACCACAAATTTTTAATTAAATGCTTTATTGAGAGTAACTTTCCAATTGAATTTTTTCTTCAATATTTTCTTTTAAAAGTATAAATAGTGATTAAATTAGATAATCTCTAGATCTACCTTCCAGATCTAAAAACCTATGCTTGTCAATTCAAACTACAAATGATGTGAAATTTTTGAATTTTAGGTGTTTCATACTTAAGCTTCAGGTGTTTTACAAAGCCATTTGCTTTATGACAAACTCCTCCAATTTAGAGAAAATTCTGCCAGTTGTAGTTTTATGCATATTTATAGTCTTCAAAAACGGAGAGAATAAAACTAGTAAGATGGATAGAAAATGTAGACAAAGCTCATTAGCTTTGTCAGACATTTGATAAATAATTATAAACCAACTGCAGTAAGTTGTATGCATAAAACCAACCTTTGATCTCTCTGAAAACAACTGTTCCTGCAACAATTTAAAACTGTAATCACATGTAATGTATCTTCAAGCATAGAACACATAAATGTTCTTTCAAATCTGCCTGAGTCTGGATTATTTTCCAACTGATTGTTAGTTAAGAAGCTGATTCTATTCTATGCTGCATTTAAATAATGGGCTAAATAGTTAGCATATAATTTGGGGACTAATCAGCAAAATGTTTATCATACACGAAATGTAATCTTTCCCACATTAACTTGTTGTTAGACTGTGGAAAGATTAACTACACCAAAGAAATATACTCATTAGCTTTTAATGATTGTAACCGACAGATACCATAGCTTTAAATTGCTTTTCGGAGTCTGGTTTCTATTTTTATAATCGATGTTCTAACTAAACATTCATCATAATGAAGACAAATCTTGTAAGTCATACACATATTTCTGTCTCCCTATGACAGACATTGATTTAGAAAGGAGAGACTAGATCCAACCTCCAGGAAACAGCTGGTCTCCTTAGATAAGGAAATCATTGAACTGGCTTTTAATATTGTAAGAAAAAAAGGAGCGAGAAAGGAAAAAAAGGGAGACAGTAGAAGCAGGCGACAAAAATCTGAACCACCTACAGGAGACAACACAATTTACAATTCACAGAACATAACTTAATTATATTTATTGATAGTTGTCTTTATCGGTTATGTTCTCTCTGAAATCAAAATTGCCAGTTTGCCATTGATAGTAGAACAAAACATTCTGAGAAGATCAGGTGGCATGAAAGGGTTAAAGGAGAAGAGCTGAAATCCTGGGGTGATGAAGCTCCAAAACCTGACAGGCCACTCTCAAAGCATAAGCAGCAGTGAGAGCTTGAAGAAAGCTACACATCCAGGAAAATGCTTTATTTTCCTCTTACATTAATAGATCCTTGTTGCACAATGATTTAACATGGAAAAATACATGATGCAATCAGAATACATGCAATTTTCCCAAAGCAATTGATGATGGAGCATGCTTTACCCAAACTTCACAAGTTGAGAAATGAAGGTACATTTTACTTTACCATTGTTAGGAATGTTTCTATTTTAAGAAACAGACACAAATCAGATCCCCCCTTTCCTAGTTTTCTCGGCAGAACTCTCTACTGGAATCTTCATTATGTTAACATTAAAAGAAAAATTAAATGATCTCTTCTATATTTGGAACTACATGTTGCCTTACGAAATGAAAATGTGTTAAGAAAAGACCATTTCAAATCACTTAGCTCTGTTTAACCAATAGGTTTCCTCAGTCAACCTCTTTTTTGTTTGTTTGTTTGTTTTTAGAACTGGAAAACCTAGAAGAGACTTACTTTTCATTCCCAAATTTATAAAATACTTAAAGGCTCTGAGAATGAAAGTTCCACTGAATATATGAAAGAAGATACTTAGAAGTTTTAAGGGCTGCTCCCTCTGCACAAATTCACAGGTGTAAGTAACAGAGAGCGGCTGCCATGCCATGCCATGGTGTTCCTTCTCGCACGCATTTGATTTTCTTAACAACTGAAAGTGATTTTAGGTATCGTACTTCTAGGATTACATGAGCCAGTTGCTAATTTTCAATTAACACAGCATGGAGTTGTTAACCCTTATGGATAATACAAACCTGCAGACAATCCCCAAATCCTTGTCTTGGGAGATTAAAATGTATTATGTGACTTAAAAATATATTTAACTTTCTAATTCTATTTACACTGCCCTGATACTAAAATGGGTTTGCTTGTCCAGGCCACACAATAATGGTAACCTCTGAACATTTCAATGATAAGGGAAACTTCTGTGGTTAAGAAAAAAAAAACAAAAACGATTATGAATAAATATAAAATAGCTAATAATGACTTTTAGACATGATTATAAATGCATAACTTATCATTATGTTTTCCTGAAAAACATATGTCACTTTGGAATGTATTAGTGGTAGAGTAGTACTGAAATCACCCACAATTCTACCATGCAATACAATTACCATATTTTCATTCAAAACTGCATATTATCTTCCATGTGCATTCCTAATTTTTCTTCTTACAGAGGGAGGTGGAGAAGGATGGGGAGGAAGAAAGTTGAAGAGATTGGATGTAAAGAGACAACAAGAGATGAACTCATTACAGACAAAATTAGGGGGGAAGTAAAGGAAACTAAGGTTAAGTGAGATCCTCAAAAACAGAGGCAATTATAAAAGGCCTCTCTAAGACATTTTTTTTAAATGTCTTAAAAATAAAAGTCTAGATATAGACAGACCAAAACTGGATGGAGGCTAATTGCTCTGCCACCATCACAGCACATGGCTTCAACCTTAAAGTCATGCTATTATGTGATTGCATCAACTTTCATATCTGCCTTACCAGCCTGAAGGAGGACGAGTAGATGGACAGAGAGATGCCTCACAGTCAGACCAACTGCCTGTAAACAGTCTTCCTGGGATCCCCATGCATCACTTCCTTTTGTATCTCATTGGTTGGCACACGGTCATAAGGCCACGTGTGTATCTGTAAACCAGATAAGGGATTCCCTTCTCCATTCCATTCTCTGTTCCCTTCTCCAGGGGGTCTTCCCCATGCAGGGACTGAACCTGGGTCTCCTGCATTGTAGGTAGACAGCTTACTGTCTGAGTTACCAGGGAAGCCCAAATCAGGGGAATGCAGTCTACAATCAGGCAGGAATGTGAGCAGTTCACATCGAGGTAGTGCTACTACCACACAGGAAGGGAAGGAGGGAACAGCATCTCTGACCTGCTGCACATTCTTTAGTTAATGTAATATCATTTGCACTAAACAGCAATCTGTACCCAGATAGTCTCTGATGAGCTGTATGGCCCTCTGAGAAGAGTCTTTGTTCAATTCTTAGGAGGACTAAGTGGATTAATACATGTAAAGCACTTGGAACTGTGCCTGGCACACAATAAATATTCAGTTCAGTTCAGTTCAGTCGCTCAGTCGTGTCCGCCTCTCCGCGACCCCAAGATATGCTAAATAGCAATCATTTATTTTCAAATATTTGTTTATTGTAAAAAGAATGGTTTGTAGCTTCCTGGAATTCTATGTATGTGTGGACCAAAACCTCATTTTTAGAAAGTTTCTTGAGGACCTTAGTGATGATGATCTATTTGGTAAAGATCCTCTAAAATCCCTTGATATATTCAATATGTGTCAGGTTTTAAATTCCTTCTGGCGGTAACATTTTGAGATGGTTTTATCTTTGTTATTTGAGAGATTAGGTAGGGCCACAGCCCTCCCTAATGCCTGCAGGTTGTATAACATTTGAAAATTTTTTATTTCATGATGCTGATACTTTTTTTTAATGTCAAACAAACTTTTTTTTGTAATTGAGTTTGGGTCTAGGGGAAATAATGCTCGTAAAGGCCAGGAATAAAAAGAGAGAGAGAGAGCATCAAGGAAAAATCCTTCAGAAATATAAACTTTAACTGCTGTTAATAATGCCCAAACTATTCTTAGGAAATTGTGAGCCACTGTCTGAAGCAGCCAAGGGGTTGTCATCTTCTTGGCGCCAGGTTGGTCACTGCCCTCTTATCTAAAGATGCAGAGAAAATGCTAGAGATTTGCTTAGTACATTTACTTAGGTTGCCTTCTCTTATCTACCCTCATTGGTGAGGTCCTAGATTATTCTCCTATCAACCATAAGAAAGCCAGAAGTTCAGGACCACGAGACAATCAGCCTGAAAACTCAAGCAGTGACTGGCTAATCGCATGCAGTTTCTTCAAACATACACTGCCCCGCTTAGAACTTAACCCCGGCAATAAACTCCTAAAAATGGATTTGAAAGGGACTGAGCTGCCTGAGAGAGGCACACAGCCATGGAGAGCAACCTCATCTCTGATTAGAGCTCCAGCTTTTCTGAAGGCCTGGAGAAAACATGCCGTTTCTGTCAGGTTATGTAGGAACAGCTTAATCCTTTTGTTTGCAGAACTGTTTTTTCAATCACTTCAGTGGGCACTGATGTCATGTGTTCATATGCACGGAAGGTTTGTTTTTGGGAGCACAGGGTTTGCTTTGTTTGGCTCAAGGAAAAAGATTTCATCATTGCTTTATGCTTGTGCATGCGTATATGTGTGTTGGGCACCCAGCAGAGGCAGACATGAAGAAGACCAGGAACAGGTTGTCAGGACATCTGATGCTCACTAGCTGAAGAGAGCACTCAAGTCTTTCTCACGGAATTTGATATTTTTTTAATATAAAAAAGGCATATCTGTAAGTGATATGCAGACATACTGCAGTTACATTGATCAGTATAATCCACTACAGTTGCCCTAAAAAGTGGGCATATGGAGCAGAGAAGACAGCAATGGTGAGTAAGGATAACCTGAATGTCAGCAGAGCACCCCTATTTTTGAAATAACAACAAAGTTGTCATTGTTGTTCAGTCGCTAAGTTGTGTCCAACTCTTTTGTGGCCCCATTGGGCTGTAGCCCACCAGGCTCCTCGGCGCATGAGATTTCCCAGGCAAGAATACTGGAGTGGGTTGCCATTTCCTTCTCCAGGGAATATTGCTGTCCCAGGAGTCGAACCAGTGTCTCCTGCATTGGCAGGCAGATTCTTTATTGCTGAATCATGGGGAGGCCCAACAAAGTTACAAGGAGAATAATAAATAAATAGATATATAGATCGATAAAATCCTTTCAGTTCCTGTTCTAAATTCTCTGTGTGCCTTAATTCATTTAATCCTCATAACATCCCTTTGAATGATGAAATGAGAAATGCCTACCATTATAAACCCCACCGAACAGATAAAGCCACTTCAACACAGAGTTAACAGGACTAACTTGTCCAAGGCCAAACAACTAGTAAGGGGTGGGGAGGGGGGCTCTAGGATTTCAATAGGCTGTAAACAGAATTGGGTTAAATCATATTCCATGTGTGATGGGAGAGCCTCATTCCTTCTGAGCTCACCAGGAATTTTAGAAACAGGATGGCAGCTTATATTTTTTCTCATCACCTTCGCCTCCAGTTTCATGCTTTTGCTGAATTATTGCATCTCACAGATGGCTTTATCATCTTCTGCATTTGTTCTTTGTTGTGTATATCAACACTATAGATTGAACACAACTCCTGTACATAAACATGTATATTGATATGTATTATTCATGTAAATCTTCCTTTTGAGTCAAAGAACTGGCTGGACAATTTTTAAGGACTTGTGAAATAAAAGCGAGTTTATGAAGAAAGCTGAGCACCGAAGAACTGATGCTTTTCAACTGTGGTGTTGGAGAAGACTCTTGAGAGTCCCTAGAACTGCAAGGAGATCCAACCAGTCCATTCTAAAGGAAATCAGTCCTTAATATTCATTGGAAGGACTGATGCTGAAGCTGAAACTCCAATACTTTGGCTACCTTATGCGAAGAATTGACTCATTGGAAAAGACCTTGATGCTGGGAAAGATTGAAGGCAGGAATAGCAGGGGATGACAGAGGATTAGATGTCTCTATGGCATCACTGAGTCGATGGACATGAGGTTGAGCAAGCTCCGAGAATTGGTGATGGACAGGGAAGCCTGGCATGTTGCAGTCCATGGGGTTGCAAAGAATCAGACACGACTGAGTGACTGAACTGACTGAAAACAAAAGTGAGTTTATGAGCAAAATTAGCTTTTTAATCCCATTATGTTTGAGATTAGGAATCATAACTACAAAATGGCATTCCACAAATAGTAAGTGCATTATATTTGACCAGCACAACTTTTCAAAATGTGAATCCGAACACCTTCAGATGAGGCCAGAACTTTCCAATTCACCACAGGCCCCTGTCTGTAATGTCACAGGCAGGTCAGCTTCACTGATTTGCACTCCCATTCTGGACCATGAAGCATTTCTATTTGCCATCCTCAGAACAACTTCCTTGAATTAAGCACATCTAATGCATGGGTTGTCAGCTTTCAGAGTTGGAGCTGAAAACCAGAAGCAGAAGGTAAGGTATGAGGTATTGAGAGTCAACCATAAATTTCATCCATATTTCTAGAGCTGGAAAAAAATATAATTGCTAAATAATATTTATTATTAATTTATCATCAATCATTTTATTAATGAAAATAGAAAAATATCCTATCACTAAATAAATTAGCAGAATCTAAAAAATCAAAGTTCTTTTCCTCATTAAACAAAATAGTATACAGTTTGTTCTATATACCTGGACTAGGGAGAGACGCCACGAGTTTATGTAGATGAATGCTCGGTTGTTGGGAAAAGCAAGAAATATTAGAACTTTAAAGTAACTGGAACCTTTGTAAACAGCAAATTTAAACCAGTGACCAGCAAATTTAAATGAGGTCACCTGAGGCAGGCCATCAAGCCTCCTCCAGACTTCCCCCTAAAGTTTCTGAAAGCCTAAGGGTCATGGTAGCTTTTCTTCAATCATTATTCATTCATTCAAAGGTATGTATCTGGATCCATTCTGAATCAGGCACTGTTGTAGGTCTTTGAACTAGAGGGGGAAACAAAACAGACAAAATCCCCTCACATAGAAACGAAAATACAGATCGTAAACAAACACACAGATTATAGAGATCTCATATAAGAGTTTCAGAAAGTAAGTGCTCTAAAACAAAGCAAAACAAAGTACACACACACAAAATTTAAAAACAGTTAATTTTATTAAGAAAACTAATGCAAATTAGTGTATGGCTTCAATGTGAAACAATAAAATAATTTTTAATAGAAAAAAAATGTAGAGCTACATATAGAAAAAGGGCACTAGAACAAAAGTTGGCACACTGTACCTTGGTTTTCTTATTTTGGATACATTCTTAATACCAAAAGATGCTCTACCTACATCTCTTAACATCTACCTACATCTCTTACCTATTTAATGAGATAACATATTAAAATGTTTCATAAATAATAAATGGTATATATAAAAAAATTAAAAAGCAAACAAACATGTGAGCAGGCATGCAAGAGCCACTTATGGTTTTGAGAGACTGAGGGGGCTTACAGTACAAACACACAAGATCCAATACTCAGCTCCTGGTTTTCAAAGTGAGCGTCATTTCCTCTGCTCAGAGCCTAGCTCCTCACCTCAGCCTTCCTTTGCTCCCATTTCTCCTTCTCTTTATCTGTTCCCTTTCACACACATTCATAATCTATTTTGAATTTAGATTACCTATCTTTGGTTTTTACACTACTGCCAACCTAGACCCTCAGGTTCTCACCCTCTGCTCTGTGGTATTTGTCAAGTTATGCTCTTTACCCAGCTGGAAAATGTGAGGCAATCACCAAACCATCCTGAATTTACTACTCGTCTCTATTCCTTTTGCATTGCTCCTTTTTCCCGTGAGGTTCTTAAATGTCTGTGCTGAGCCATTGCGTTCCATCCACAAGGCAAACTAGAATAAGGTCATTACTTTGTATGATACTATTTACACAGTGAGTCTTTTTTTTTTTTTCTACTCAAGCACAAATAACTTTGCTTAATGATATTTTATTCGAAATGTGAGAAAGATTTCCACATTCAGTTTTTGCTAAGGACATGATAGGTATCCTAGAACAAAATATATGTGTAGTTATCTGAGGAAAAAATGACTTTTGTTTGACAAAAATTAATAAATAAATCTTAGGAAAAACTATTAGCAAAGAGAACCATTCAGTTAAGAGTTGCAATAAGCAATTTCAGTTTTGGGTGCTAAAGATAATGAAACCACTTCTTTTTTGTTTATTGCTGGAACTGGCCAAATCATTATGGATCTCGGTAGTAACTAATGGTCTAAGACAACAGGGTTGGCAAATGACTATTTTATAGCTTAGTAACTCTTTGAATGCAAGCTAGGCCATTCAGGTATTTAAGTGTTATCCATGGCCTCTTGAAGTGAACAAATCAGTCTGTAATAATTAAAATACTGTAAACAATGGTGACACAGTTCCTGAGTTTTCAAAGAGATTCTCTTTATTCCTAAAGGAAGGAAATGAGGTGTTGCCTTGTTAGAAGTGCACTGTTTACATCTAGAAGCATCTTGACAAGCTGGTGGAAGAGGCTCATTTGGGAGCCCAAAGCCCCTCGGCTGCCCTCTCTCTGCAGTTCTCTGGAAGTTTCCATGAAGGGAGCAGTGAAAGGCGACAGCAGCTGAACTCACTCTAGTGCTTCTTTCTCAGGCTTTCCGTCTCAGTGAGCAGCCCTTTTACTTCCTGAGTCAAGACTTCACCATCATGTCACACTCCACAGATCTCCATGCATCAGGGAAATAAAAAGTAGTTTCTATTTTTAAAATGATTGGAGACATTCTACATACAGGAACATCATCCTGTCCTCACCTTTGGGTGGATATCTCATCTTCACAAGAGAAAATGTTATTACGGACTCCTCTGGAGAAAGGGAGTTCAAATGAAACCATCTTGATACATAACTATTTTAACTCTGGGAAGCAAATACAGATCAGGAGGGATTGCTATTGCTTTAAAAACATTTAAAGAACAAGAGATATTATTAATTATAACTTTGAAATATTTCATGGACCTTCAGCTAAGAGAACACCAAACCAAAGTAGAACAAAATGGCGCCAAAAGGAGGTCAGGCAGTGAGGTCAGGAGCTACCTTGTTGAAGTTTAATTAGCTGTACCTCTGAGGTTGAGAAATCCATAATTTGACTATCTTGGGCCAGGTCTCAAAAAGCCCCTAGAGGGAGGAGGGGATTGCGACACACAAACTTGAGTCACAGACTCCTCCCTAAGAAGATCCCGCCGGCGCCAAGAATTAAGAAACTCCTCCCAAGAAAAGTCCTGCCGGCGCCAAAAGTCGAGCCAATCAGGAAAAGAGGGAAAACCCCCCCCCCCTAAAAACCGCGCGCGTATAAGCTGGCCAATGAGCTTCCGTGCATGTATAAACTGGCCAATGAGCTTCTGCCAGCTTGATCTTTTGAACAGAAATAGGTGCTTATGTATCCTGGAACCTGTCCCCGCCATATTTGGTTTTCTTTTAAACCAACCAATGAAAACCCTGTAACCAAGCTTCTCGCTTCTGTACCCGCGCTTTCTGCATCCCGACCCCATAAAAACCCCCTGCTCCAGCCGTTGGGCGCGCAAGTCCACCGAGAGACTTTGTCGCCCCAGGTACCTGTGTATCTGAATAAACCTCTTGCTGTTTGCATCCGAACGTGAATGGTCTCGCTGTTCCCTGGGAAGGGTCTCCCTTGTGGGAAAGATACTCCACGGAGGTCTTTCAAGGTCTGAGAGAAACTACCTGAGTAACCATAAGAAGTTGGCCTGCAGGAAATAGGAGAAAAAATATCCTTACATGGACACTTTCAAGAAGACATAACCTAAAAAAAAGATGCAGTTGATTTTTGATTGACTGTTTGGGGAATGCCATCTCCTGAAGGACAGGATTCGTGTCTTTTTTCATTAATTCCAGAGGGAACCTAGCCCAGGGCACTGGCCGGATAAAGGTTCAAGCCATTCATAGAATCATGGACCGAAGGAAGTTCAAGGGACCACAGCCAAGAGTTCCCTGACTATAGAAAATACCCAATTCAAAAAATTTAATTTTTTAAAAGATAACTTTTTATCTTTTTATTTTCTCAGAAAAAAAATCCAAAATAAGACATTCCAAATATTTTCTTAAAGGCAAGGAGTTCTCCCCGATATTGCAGAATGAATCCCTTTTAACCTGTCAAATGTAATGGCAGAGAATAACTGCTTAAATTCATTCAAGTAGTGTGGCTGCTTCCTCTCGATGAAGTTGGTGATTAAGATCTTTCTCTCCCCAGGGTTCTCAGTCTAGGGAGAAAAACCTAATTCTTTAACATTTCTTCATCAGACTCTTTCGCCAAACCATTAATAACATTTAAAAAATGATCCCTCAGAGGTCTCCTCCAAGTTCTCAACACCCTACCATTATAAGATTTATGCTTCTGAAAGCAATGGCTTTTAACAGGCTTCCTGTCTTATATTAAGGGAACCCCTTCTTCTCAAGAACTATTCTTCTTGTCTAGTATACTATAAGGTTATTACCTGACCTGGTTTGCTGGGTTCTCAGGGAATTCCTGGGATGTGGTGCTCACAGTGATAAAACCAAGAACATCCCAAGCAACCTGGCATGAATCGGTCATCCTACAAACAAAAGTTTAGCCTGTTCTGACTGTTGTGGGAGTGGGTCGGAGTCCCAGGGCACTTCACGGTCCCCCTGAACCACTCTGACAGAGTTCTGTGGCTCCAAGGGAACTCAGAGTGAACATCACACTCTAAAGATTATTTAGAAGAGTGCTAAGTACAGACACAAGTCTCTCAGCAGCAGCACTATTGACATTCTGGGCAGGAAAATTCTTTGTTGTGGGGAACTGTCCTGTGCAGTGTGGGATACTCTGCAACACTCTTGGCCTCTATCCACTATATACCTATAGTACCCTCTCAACTAAGGCAATCTAAAGCACCTCTGGATATGGTCAAATATCACCCAACCCAAACCCTGATGAGAACCAGTGGTCTAGTGATAATTTTTTTTAAACTTTCCAGGTTGCACCCCTTTAGATGGATCATAAAATCAATGCAGTAAGTCACACCCACATTAAAATTTTAAAAAGAATGCAGGGGTATAGAATAGGGCAGGATAGGATAGAAGAGAATAACCTGGAATGGGATGGGATGGATAGAAGAGAAAACAGAGTTTTAAATATAATAAAGGTATTTTAATAAGCATTTGTTTCAGAGATATGTAATGTGCATATAGTAGGTCACAAGGTGAAGTTCTTTTTTTATTATGAGTCATAATCAAAAAAGTTTGAAAACTTTTATGTTAGGCTCTGTCCATCTTATTTGCACATATTAATCCACAATAGGACACTGTTCCTCTCTAGCTTGACCTGCCCACTCCACCTAGCCTCTACTACCTAGTTGCCATTCTTCTGCAAAATCAATTCCATGAATGACATATTTACAAAGCTTGAGCCATCCTACATGAATTATCTGTTAAACATCTCCCTGTTGCATGTATCCATTTCTACAATTTGTCAAGGTCAGTTTGAACTTGATTTAAGTTCATATAAGCAGATATCACCGACAGATTTAATATGAATACATTTTACTCCACTATTTGAGTCACTCTGTGATTCTGTAGGCTCTAAGGGACATACTTGCAGGGGGAAGGTTGCTCTGGGCTAGTAGCACAATACGTCTGTGTCCCCTCGGATTTTGTGAATACTGAAGGGGTTCAGATTTCAGCCATTTCTCACTACAGAGATTCACATGTTGAGATTCTAACCCCCACTACCTCAAGTTCAAATTTCAGGCATTTCTCACCCCATGTCCCCCTCATTTGTAGTTTGCTACTATTTTGGATGTTATGGGTTGAACTATGTCTCCCCAAATTCACATGTTGAGATCCTAACCCCCAGTACCTCAGATGCAACTTCTTTTACAGACAGGGTCTTTATAGAAGTAATCATTAAAGTGATGACATAAGGCTAGGCCCTAATTCGGTAGGACTGGTGTCTTTATGAAAAGGGGAAATTTGGAGATAGACATTCAAAGAAAGAGAATGTCATGAGAGACTGCAGCTATGCTACCAGAGCGAGGAGAAGAGGCAGTGAGAGAAGTCCCCTTCCTCGGAGCCCTCAGAATCAACCAGCTCTGCTGACCTCATCCCTTTCTCTGAGCCCACTACTATTTGAAGAAGTTAGTCCATCCACGGCATTTTGCTTTAAATCAAGATCGTCCAACGTGTAGCTGACTTTCTCAGGTTACGCACAGACCACACCTCACGAATATAGCAGTAATAAACCCAGGACCCAGGGGACCCTGACAGAGTGCCCAGTAAAGACAATCATGGGCATTTTTGTCTTCCTGAAGCTGGGAGGGCTGAGGTCTGTGGGCCACTAGAAAGAAATGATGGTGGGTTTAATTTTTAGTGGAAATAAACCTTGCCCGAACTCCATCAGAGATCATTTGTCTTGATCCTCTATTCACTTATGGTCAAGAAGTAAAAAAGTCAGCCCAGGGAAAGGATGTGTGCTTTTTGTCTGATGCTTAGCATAATCAGCCTGGGCTGGTATGCCCGCAAGGCCGGGGAACAGGCCTTCCCAGGAGCTATTACCCCACAATAGTTCTCATCCAATCCCAGGCAGATGTGGGGAGGACAGAGAGGGTGATGTGGGGACCCCCATGTCCCCTTCCTCATTTGTAGTCTGCTGCTATTTTGGATGTTACTGGTTGAACTCTGTCTCCCCTAAATTCACATGTTGAGATCCTAACCCTCAGTATCTCAGCTGCTGCTGCTGCTGCTGCTAAGTTGCTTCAGTCGTGTCCAACTCTGTGCGACCCCACAGACGGCAGCCCACCAGGCTCCCCCGTCCCTGGGATTCTCCAGGCAAGAATACTGGAGTGGGTTGCCATTTCCTTCTCCAGTGCATGAAAGTGAAAAGTGCAAGTGAAGTCGTGTCCGACTCTTAGCAATCCCATGGACTGTAGCCTACCAGGCTCCTCCATCCACGGGATTCTCCAGACAAGAGTACTGGAGTGGGTTGCCATTGCCCTCTCCGCAGTATCTCAGATGCGACCTCATTTGCAGATAGGGTCTTTATAGAAGTAATCATTAAAGTGATGACATAAGGCTGGGTCCTAATTCAGTAGGACTGGTGTCTTTATAAAAAGGGGAAATTTAGAGACAGACATTCAAAGAGAGAGAATGTTATGAGAGACTTCACCTATGCTGCCAGGTGAGGAGAAGACGCAGGGAGAGAAGTCCCCTTCCTCGGAGGCCTCAGAACCAGCCACCTCTGCTGATCGAGCCCTGACTCAGACTTCTGGTCCCCATAATTGTGAGACCCTACACTTCTGTTGTCTAGGCACCCAGTGTGGGGGACTTGGCTACAGCCGCCCTTGCACACTAATAGCATAGGGCACAGAGTCATTGCTTCCCCAACACCATGCACAAAAATACACATATCACATCCACGCACACACATATATACCATACACAGCACACATACACACACAAATACACACATACCATATACCTACCACACACATACACACATACATGTACATGCATACATACCACACACACATAAACATACGTATCCTACATACCACACATACATACACACATATCACACACACCACAATACACATGCATGCATACACATGTACATACCATGCACACCACACACACACATACATACCATACACATCAACACACACATACCATACACACCACACATACACACACTGAATATATCACACACCCTGAGATTTTCATTTGTCTTGGTTTTCTTTCTAATGTAACTTTGTTGCTGAAAAAAAAAGTCTCTTTAAAACTAATTAGATTCTTGTAAAATAAGGTATTTAAGCCATCTCTGTTTCTCGCCATTTCTCTGTTTACTATGAGGAAACGAGTAGAGAAAGTAAAGCACATTTCCCAGATCACTAGCAGTTTTGAGGGCACAATCTAGCTTTTTGTTTCAGAGTCAGAGTTCTTCACAGAAGAACTTCTCAAATTTTCATATGCTCATGCGTGGAGAGCTGGTTAAAATGCTGATTCTGACTGAGGCTGGAGATCTGGGGTGAAGCTCAAGATTCTGCATTTGCAACAAGCCCCCAGGTGAGGCTGAGCCTGCTGGTCTGCAGACCACACTCTGAGTAGCAGGCTCTAAAGGAAAGTGTGTGTGAGTGTGTGTGTGTGTGTTAGTCACTCAGTGGAGTCTAACTCTTTGCGACCCCAAGGACGGTAGCCCACCAGGGTTCTCTGTCCTTGGGATTCTCCATGCCAGTTTCTTCTCCAGGGGATCTTCCCGACCCAGGGATTGCATCTGGGTCTTCCACATTGCAGGCAGATTCTTTACCATCTGAGTCACTAGGGAGAGGAAAGTGGTATTTCCCAAATCAGGTCCATCATTAGAATTCAATCAGATCTACTGAGATCAGAATGTCCAAGGATGGGGCCCCAGGACTTCTTTTATTTAAAGAAAAAATCCCTAGAAAATTGAGATCGTCATTAAGGTGTGGGAACCACTGCTCCATGCCACTGTGCCCTTTGATTGGATTCTCACTCTGGGAAAGAGGAGGAGAGAATGAAGTTCTCAAATCAAGCAACTCAGACCCAGACACCATGGCGGCGACAAGGCCCCAGGGGGATTCCTGACCTGACTGGGTGTGAGAGTTAATAACCATAACAACAAAGTTGGATATGCATTTAGAGCTCTGTTTTGGGGAGGTGGGTGGCCACAAAAATGAAGGAAGGAAAAGAGGCAGAGATGATGGAGACACTAAATCCTCTTAGAAATCTATTGTCACTGGCACACTTTGAGTTTCTAGGAGTACAACCAAGATCGCTAACCGAGTGAGATTTCCATTTGATGTTGAGGACTGAAGAAAATGATAAACAAGATAGTACAGATGTGGGCTTCCCAGGATATGGATGAATTTTTATTCCAACTTTGTTTATGTGACCACAGCTAGGATGACTTGATATCACATTTAAGGCCAGTTTCTGGATTATGGATAAATAACAATATTTGCCACTATGAAGCTCTTTGCCGTATGTAAATCTCCTACTCCATAGAGCTGAGTTGTGAGAGGTTACGGTATATGCCCAGGGTGCGGTTCAAAGTTATCCACCCCTGTTGGATGTTCAATAAATACTTGTTGACTATCTGATTTAACTCCACCGTGAAAGCTGAGCTCATCTGTACTTTCTATAATCATGTCGGATACATTGGAACCGCAGAGGTGTCAGGATGGGAGATTTCTCCCATCTCTATTTCTCTGTAAGAACTCCCTATGCTGCTTATAAATATGCTGATCAAAACCTGCATCAAAGAGAAAACACATTTCCATATTCCCAGTTTCCTTTATGATCACAGAATGGATCAAAGAGAAAACACATCTCCCCATTCCTGTTTTTCTTTTCATTCCTGATTTAGAGGTCAAAATGATTCACATGTGGGAATACAACAAACAGTGAAAAGTCCACTAAGGGGCAGAACCCCATATGAGCTCAAGGTACAAGAATTTTCAAATTCTTTCCCCAGATGCTCTTACCTGGAGAGAAAAATGTCAATTCTTTCACTTAATATATTCTATTTCACTAAAAGGTGATAATAATAATTCTTACATTTTGATACTTGAAATAAAAAGGAAAAGTACCATTGTCTTAATATACTGTATCATGACCTATTACATTTTAGTCATAAGGCCTAAATTCAAAAATAATATTTTAGAATTTCAATTGCACCTTAGATATAACTAAAAGATGAAAATGAATTTGCTCCCTTTAATTGAAAATGCTCTAAGATCCATCTCAAAACTGACTCACTTCCTTGGTTGTTTAATTGATGATGACTAGGTTAAGTTTGAAAATTTTAATTGTTGACTTTTCTCCCAATATTTCCATGTCATTTCTTTTTTGTTTTAGTTTTACAGACCCAGAAGTAAGAACCCATGCTGTGAACATGAGTAATTTTCCTAACAATTTAGTGTGAATTAAAGAAATTAAAGTGAGCTGTTGTGTTTGTTTGAACAGTTTACCCAGGATTATAATATTAATGTTTCTGCTTTCCTTTTGTGAAGGTGCTGCTGCTGCTGCTGCTAAGTCACTTCAGTCGTGTCCGACTCTGTGTGACCCCATAGACGGAAGCCCACCAGGCTCCCCCGTCCCTGGGATTCTCCAGGCAAGAACACTGGAGTGGGTTGCCATTTCCTTCTCCAATGTGTGAAAGTGGAAAGTGAAAAGTGAAAGTGAAGTCGCTCAGTCGTGTCCAACCCTTAGCGACCCCACGGACTGCAGCCTACCAGGCTCCTCCATCCATGGGATTTTCTAGGCAAGAGTACTGGAGTGGCTTGCCATTGCCTTCTCCGTGTGAAGGTGCTATTGACCCTAAAATAATCTTATTGCTCATTTTAAGGCAAGTGTGTACATAGAAAACAAATATGCTATTTTACTTCATAGTTCCATTTAGATAAAGAACTCAGAATAAATTTCAATATATTAAATACTTCAATCTGAATAACAATTTATTGACCAGAGTGAACTAAAATAAATACAATTTCTTAATATATAAAAAGTAATTATTCATCCTGTTGTTAAGGGAATTATTAAACATGCCTTCCTAATTTGAAAAAGAAAGGAAGGAGGGGGAAAAGGAAGGAAGAGAGAAGGAAGGAAAGGGGAAAAAAGGAATAAGGGAGGGAAGGAGTCAAGAGCAGTTTACTTCATAAAGTTAAGTTCTATTTAGGTTAAATGAACCAACTATGCTAACCACTATGGGTTAGCTTTTAGAAAGGAGACTAGTGAACCAAATCATTTTCAGTCCTGTCATTCTATGCTTCCATGCAAGAGAATCAGCTTCAACATGTTCATCAAAGTTTTCCTGTAGACAGTTGGTCTTGTGTATTTCACTTTGGAAAGCTAAAATTTCTAGAGCTCTCCCACATTCCTTTGTGGTATTAAAAAATACCTCCAACTGTCACAAGGAGATTTTACAACTCGCCTTGTGGGCTCAGAGAAGACATTTCCAGGGTCTGCAACACTATCAGTTCTTCTTTTAAGTTGAAAGAGAACTCTCTTCCTTGAAGCAGCGTCACAGTTTGCCATGTGATGATTCAACACCAAATGACCCCAAAACTCCTTTGAACCTCCCCTGCCTCCCTCCTCTGCCCAGCGAACATCGTTTCCTTCCTTCTCTAGCACAGACAGTAGCACCACAATCTGTCTGGCCTCTCAAGTTCAGGTTCTTCTCTGTATTACTCATCACTGATAAAGTTCTTGCCTGAATCTCTCCTCTTACAGATTTGCATTGCCATCCATATCATCATCACCTCATCATTGTGAAGCAAGTTTCCTTGGGCTTATACACGCACATGCACATACACACAGACACAATTTCATTTTTTATTGAAGCATACATTCCATATGGTCAAGTATATAACTTGATGAATTTCAGCATACTGTAACATGTACGGCTTCACGAATTAACATATGTATTCATCACTGCAACCACCAACCAGATTGAGGTAAAGAACATTTCCAGTACCCCCAGCAAGCTACTTATTACCGCTTGCCAGTCCTTATGAGTTGGTTTTCACAACTCCAAACATCCACATGTATTTAAAGAAATAATCTTCCCCACCCAATATTTGGTCATGTCATGACCTCCTGAGATGGTCTCAGTTTTCCACATCTCCTTCACCTTGCTGTCTCCACGTGGCTCAGAGATTCTTAGCCTGTTCTAACACTCTCCTTTCTGTGCAGTGCAGGCCGTGTCCTTCAGCACTGTGAGAACAGCAAAACTTTTGCCACTGCTATCAAGCCCCTGCGACAGGCAAGCTCTGTCCTTAGACTTAACGTTCATTATCTTGGTCAGCCCCCACACATCACTTGCTTGTTTCTGCCGATTCTGCTAATATCTCCTTCAAGTCTCTATTTAAACTGACTCCTCCAGAAAGCCTTTCTGATAATAGCAACAGCTATTATCTACTGAGCGCCTGTTGTATGCCATCAACAAGGCCACCAGTAGAAGAATAACAGAGATGACTAGTCCCACTTCTGTAATTAAATACCAAGTGGCACATACAAGAAAAATTCTAGGAAGTAATGAGTTGGGGGTGGGTGGTATTCTTCCTTTTACCGGTGAGGTTCACAGAGGCTAACTGTTGTGCTTGGGAAAACCCAGCAAGTAAATGGAGCCTTTAACTCTATGGCCCGTGTATCAATACTTTCCCCTTCTATTCTTTGCAGTGCTCTCATTCATTCAACAAATGCTGAGCGCCTATGTATTAGGCATTGTTCTATATACAATGGAGACCCAAAAGTGAGAAAATAGATAAAGGTCTCTGCTCTGAAGTGAGCTTACATTCTAGAGGGAAGGCCAGCAGACAACAAGATGATACAGTATTATTACATGGTACAAAATGCACTGGAGAAAAATAAAGGGAGGGGTATTGTGGACAGTGAGATTCGCTGATGTTGCTGTTCTTTGTTTTTGGCCATGGATCATGGCTTAAGAGATCTTAGTTCCCTGACCAAGGATCAAACTTGTGTCCCCTGCAGCGAAAGTGTGGACTCCTAGACACCGGACTGCCAAGGAATTCCTTGATGCTGCAGTTTTGAACAGAGTGGACAAAGTAGGCCTCACTGAGAAGGTGACTGAGTCAGGTCTTGAAGGATTTGAGGACATCAGCTCTGCACTTCTCAGGCAGAAGAGCGTGTCACAGGGAGGGTAAGTGCAAAGACCCTGAGGAAGAACCGATGAGGTGACCAGAAAGGTGCAAAAGAGGAAAAGAACAGTGAAAAGTGTGTTCAGAGAAGTAAGAGGGATTGGTATTCAGATTGCACAGGACCCTGTAGATCGCGGGGTGGTGTCTCTTGCTTATAATAATGGCTACAGAAGAATGCTCTGTGTGCACCTGTGTGTTTTACCCTATCGTCAGAAACTGAGATTTGCTTTATATTTAGCATGGACCATATCCCAACTAGATTTTGAGCTTCTTGAAGACAGAGAACATTTCTTCTATTTCTCTGAGATTCCAAAACACTATACCAAAGAGGGAAAATACACCATCACTTCTCACCTCTTAAGCCTATAAGGTCTGTGACATTAATCTTTCCTGCCAAATACTGACATGGCCTCAGAATCCTAAAGAACTAATTGCACTTCAAAGTGTTTCTGCGTATCTATTACCGTTTTTTTTTTCAGCTGCATTCACAGTGGTAATCATTCAGTACCTCAAAAACCATTTTAAAGCCTAGCATTCTTCTCCTTAGAAAATTCCTGGCTACGTTACATCAACAACTGTGTGTACTATGTTATGAACAATACACATCAGCAAGGACAGTGGTATTATAACTGAGCAATTCAATTTACAAAATACACTACCCCAAATAAGAGCACAAGAGTTTCCGTTTTCAGCAGTCATTAATGGTGTCACTGTAGATTGTGAGACCACAGCATGCTAATTGCCAACACACTGTGCCAGTGCAAACATGAAAGGGAATCCTTCGATGCAAGCAAAGCTAAGTCAGAAATTCTTAAGTGTAATCCAGGGAACACAAGCTATTCATTCATTTATCCAATAAACATGTGTCGAGACTGTACTATGTTCTTGTTGTTCAACTGCTTGGTCATGTATGATTTTTGCGACCCCCATAGACTGCAGCACACCAGGCTCCCCTGTCCTTCATCATCCCCCGGTGTTCGTTCAAACTCATTTCCATTGAGTTGGTGATGTCATCCAACCATTTCATCCTCTGTTGTCCTCTTCTCCTCCTGCCTTCAGTTTTTCTGAGCATCAGGGTCTTTTCCAATGAGTTGGCTCTTTGCATCAGGTGGCCAAAGTACTGGGAATTTCAGATCCAGCATCAGTCCTTCTAATGAATATTCAGGGTTTCTTTTGGATTGACTAGTTTGATCTCCTTAATGTCCAAGGCACTCTCAAGAGTCTTCTCCAGCATCACAGTTCGAAGACATCAGTTATTCGGCGCTCAGTGTTTTTGTATTGTACAGCTCTCACATCCATAGATGAATACTGGAAGAACCATAGCTTTGACTATACAGACCTTTGAAGGCAAAGTAATGTCTCTTCTTTTTAATACTCTGCCTGGGTTTGTCATTGTCACTGCACCAGATTTGGAAACATAGTGGTGAGCAAAAATACTTAGTAGTTCCATGATGGTTCTTCCTTTAATCAAACTGTCATACAGGTGCCACCATAATTATTATGAACAAAAGGTATGCATGCTATGAGACCCTATAGAAAGGGAATGTGATCAATCAGGTGAAGACCTATGTGAGAAAGTAAAGCTGAAGTTGCACTCTGAAGGACAAGATATAATCTGAAGGACAGTGTTTCAGAGAGAGGGAATGGGCTGTGCAAAGGCCCTGTGGTAGGAGGAGCATCCCAAGGACATATAGACCACTGGTAATATCACCAATTTACTCTCATGGGAAATGGGTATAAAGAAACTGAGAATATAAGTACAGATATCATGCAAGAGATCCAGAAAGTGAATCCCAGAGAAAGAACTTACAGAAGTCACCTGTTCCAAGCTGTGCCTTCCACATCTTCTACCTAAGACACAGGATTTTGTTTAACACTGCCTCATCTCTTCAGAGACAGATGCAACAAGCTGAAATAAACAGCAAGATACATCTTAGGGATTAAATGAGCTGTTAAGTTGAAGGGAGAGAGAAAAGGTGGGGTATGAAAGGTGGATCCTATAACAGCAGGAGAGAGCTCTAAGAAGAAGATCTCCTTCCTAATTCTGCACTGAATACCAAGATACTACAGTGTCTATTGTACTCTTAAGAGTTGGCAAAATATTTCCTTTTGAAAAGCACATAATCAGGTCTATTATCATGACTATTTCTTACAGCTAAAATTAATATTTTGAGGGAAATGGCAGTGATTTAAATCAAAAGGTTATACTGAAGGAGTTTTTAGGCACCTTATGGAGCCCTGGATTATTTAACTATTACTACATTTTTTGCTAATGGACAGTCACTCTGATTTAGCGAACAAAGCACTGAACAATCAGCATGAGAACTACTTAGTTATCCTAGTCTTGAAGTTTTTTCTGTGTGATGAATCTGAGACCCTGTTGATATTTATTCATTACATTTTTAATGATATATCAGGTTACCATAGCAATTCTTGTTCCCTGGAAAATTCTTTCTTGCAACACACATTTACCATTTGCCATATTAACAGCCTGATCCTATTGTTTGAGCTGTCTCATTAGCTCGAGCAATCTAAAGCTATTTCAAAATGTTAACTAGTAACAATATGTAGAAAATATGATTATTTAGAAATAACATTTATTTAAGGAAAGACTCCACCTTCAGATGACCCTTTGTCCATGAAGTTCTCCTTGATCCTGAAAACCATTATTTTTATTACGTTTAGAATATTTAGGGGTTTTCTGCTGTTGTTTAGTGGCTCAGTCATGTCCGACTTTCTGCAACCCCATGGACTGTAGCCTGCCAGGGATTTCCCAGGCAAAGAATGCAGGAGTGGGTTTCCATTTCCTTCTCCAGGGGACCTGCCCAACCCAGGGATCAAAACTGCATGTCCTTCATTTCAGGTAGATTCTTTATCACTGAGCCACCCAGGAAGTCCAGTTAGTGGTTTATGTCATTCAGTTTAATGATTGACTATGTTCTTTTTATATTGCTCATTAGTTATTCTGATCTTGGTCTTGTCTCCCTCTATATATTACAGTTCTATAAATCAGAAACTGTGATGGATGGGCTGAATTGTGTTCCCCTAAAAGGGTGCTGAATTTCAATCCCCCATTGTTGGTGAACGGGACCTTATTTGGAGATAGGGTCTTTGCAGACAATTCAGTTATGATGATGTCATTAGGGCTGGCCCTAGCCCAATATGACTACATCCTTATTTAAAAAGTAGGGGGTGGTATAGACACAAGAGACAGGTATGTACAGAGGAAAGACAATGTGGGGACATGGGAAGATGGTCATGTGATGATGAAGGCAGAAATGAGGTGATGCTTCTGTAGACCAACAAGAATTGCCAGCAAACCACCAAAAGCTAGGAGAGGGGCCTGAGCAGCTCATTTTCTCAGAGCCCTCAGAAAGAAATGAACCCTTATCTCAGACTTCTGGCCTCCAAAACTATCAGACTATAAATGTCTATTCTCTAAGCTACCCAGTGTGTGGGTAGCTTTGTTACAGCAGGCCTAGGAAACCAAAAGATTGCTGGGAAAAATATCAATAACCTCAGATATGCAGATGACACCACCCTTATGGCAGAAAGTGAAGAAGAACTAAAGAGCCTCTTGATGAAAGTGAAAGAGGAGAATGAAAAAGATGGCTTAAAGCTCAACATTCAGAAAACTGAGATCATGGCATCCGGTCCCATCACTTCATGGCAAATAGATGGGGAAACAGTGGAAACTGTGGCTGACTTTATTTTTCTGGGATCCAAAATCACTGCAGATGGTGATTGCAACCATGAAATTAAAAGACGCTTACTCCTTGAAAGGAAAGTTATGACCAACCTACATAGCATATTAAAAAGCAGAGACATTACTTTGCCAACAAAGGTCCTTCTAGTTAAGGCTTTGGTTTTTCCAGTGGTCATGTATGGATGTGAGAGTTGGACTATAAAGACAGCTGAGCGCCAAAGAATTGATGCTTTTGAACTGTGGTGCTGGAGAAGACTCTTTTTTTTTTTTTTTAAATTTGTAATATTTATTTAGGAAAACATTTTCTGGGTTATATTTTTTAAATCCTGGATTTTTTTTTTTTTTTTTGTGACTTTCTCAAAATTTATTTATTTATTTATTTTTTTTAATAATTTTTTTTTCTTTACAGTTAAAAGTATTTTTATTAAAAAAGCACAAATGCAAAGAAATGAACAGAGGAAAAATTATGCATCGAACCTGGACTGGTCACTTATGATAATATACATGCTACTCTTAAGAGTCCCTTTAACTGCAAGGAGATCCAACCAGTCATCCTAAAGGAGATCAGTCCTGGGTGTTCACTGGAAGGACTGATGTTGAAGCTGAAACTCCAATACTTTGGCCACCTGATGCGGAGAGCTGACTCATTTGAAAAGACCCTAATGCTTGGAAAGATTGAGGGCTGGAGGAGAAGGGGATGACAGAGGATGAGATGGTTGGATGGCATCACCGACTAGATGGACATGGGTTTGGGTGGACTCCGGGAGTTGGTGATGGACAGGGAGGCCTAGCGTGCTGTGGTTCATGGGGTTGCAAAGAGTCGGATACGACTTAGTGACTGAACTGAACTGAGGAAACCAATATAGAAGCAACACTAATAACTTAATCTGTATCCTCTATTTCTAATGCGTCCATTTTTATTTTTTATTAAGAAGTAAAATAGTTCTTTGGCAGGACATGTCTTTCAACTCATTCACTTTTTCATTTAATTATTTAATAAATATTTACCATAATATCTGCTGGGTAAGGCACTAAGCATTGGAGGGTAAGAAGCAGTAAAAATCAGTAAAGATCAGAGTTCCTTGGACAGCAAGGAGATCAAACCAGTCAATCCTAAAGGAGATCAACTTTGAGTATTCAGTGGAAGGACCGATTTGGCCACCTGATGCAAAGAACTGACTCACTGGAAAAGACCCTGATGCTGGGAAAGATGGAGGGCAGGAGAAGAAGAGGGTGACCAAAGATGAGATGGTTGGTTGGCCTCACCAACTCAATGGACATGAGTTTGAACAAACTCTTGGAGATAGGGAAGGACAGGGAAGCCTGGCATGCTGCAGTGTATGGGGCTGCAGAGAGTCATACACAACTTGGCCACTGAACAATAACAAGGATCAGTAACAGACTCTTTCTTCCAGTATCTAGTAATAATAAATTCCCTACAGTTTCTGATCACTGCCTAACAAAACAGTTATGTGCTTTACATGTATTTTTCCATTTACTCCTCAGAATCAATCCATAAAAGTAGATATTATTGCGCCAAACTTTCAGAAAAGACCAAAATCACTAAGGCTTAAAAAGTTTGAATAGCCAAAGATCACAAAGCCATTAGGCAGAGCTGTTGGCATTTAAAGTCAAACCAGGGACTTCCTTTGTGTTCCAGTGGTTAAGTATCCACCCGGCAATCAGGGGACAGGGATTCAATCCCTGGTTGGGGAACTAAGATCCCACATGGGGAAAACTAAGACCAATTGCTACAACTACTGAGCCCACACGCCACAACCAAAGACTCCATGTGCCGCAACTAAATAAATAAATGAACAAATAAATATTAAAAAATAAAGTCAAACCAGTCTGACTCGGTGACACATCTGTCTTCCATTCCATTCTGCCCCTGATGAGGTACTGGGGACAGAAGAACATGAATGATGCTGACATAAGGCAGGCACACAGTAAGAGACAGAAAAAAGACAGAAGCTAAGTACTATAGGTATTCAGTGAAGGGAGATGACAACTGTTTGGATGAATTGGGGGGGACTTATAGAGTCTGAAAAGTGGTCTGGGAGATTAGAAAGAGAAAGGGAGTGATAGCAGATAGAGCAAAGGCCCAAATTAAGACAGGTCACTGCAGCTGAAAACAAGCACATCCAAGATGTTAGAGACCATCAGCACAGATGTTGCTACCCAGAAGACCCTTGAATGGAGTAGGGTAAAGAAGAAACACAGGGACGGAAGTCTCTGGATAAGACTGGTGCATTCCAGGAGGATAGTACCTCTCCAAGATATTGTATCCATTTTCAAGATGAACTTTGCTGAGTGATGGCACTAAAAACAACAGTCTGGAAGTATCTGTAGTAATAACAGTTGGCTAATTTCTCTTAGGTCCGTCTAGTCAAGGCTATGGTTTTTCCCGTGGCCATGTATGGATGTGAGAGTTGGACTGTGAAGAAAGTTGAGCGCCAAAGAATTGATGCTTTTGAACTGTGGTGCTGGAGAAGACTCTTGAGAGTCCCTTGGACTGCAAGGAGATCCAACCAGTCCATTCTAAAGGAGATCAATCCTGGGTGTTCATTGGAAGGACTGATGCTAAAGCTGAAACTCCAATACTTTGGCCACCTCATGCGACGAGTTGACTCACTAGAAAAGACTCTGATGCTGGGAGAGGTTGGGGGGCAGGAGGAGACGGGGATGACAGAGAAAGAGATGGCTGGATGGCATTACCGACTCGATGGACATGAGTTTGAGTGAACTCCGGGAGTTGGTGATGGACAGGGAGGCCTGGCGTGCTGTGATTCATGGGGTCGCAAAGAGTCGGACACGACTGAGCGACTGAATTGAACTGAACTGAACTGAATTTCTCTTCCTAAGTAACTGACTCAAGATGGACAAAAGGGTACCTTTCAAAGAGGGAAGCTTCTAAGGAAATGATACTGTCACGGGAAAACACATTTCAATTAGGGGAGGACCAAAGAGGCAAAGGTTAGGGTAGAATTTATCCCTGAATGAGTAAGGGTTCCATAGGTTATAATGAAAAGGGGTGGTTGAGGGTCAAGGTTCAGAGTGGGTTTGGGAAGGACCTCTAACATATCGGGGTCAGAATGATAAATCCAACAGTAAATCTTTTCTTGTAATATATGGTTAGTGGACAGTGCTACATGCTGCTGCTGCTGTGCCACATGCTAAGCCTTGGTAAATCCTGACAATATAGGGAAAATATTATTTTTTTCTCCATAGTTTGAAGCTTGCCATTTTCCTCATAGAGTCCCACACTTTTTTCTCTTCATTGCAGAAGCCCTGGTGATAATCTTCTTGGTTCTTAATGAATTCAACTGAATGGAACTTGGCTTTGATTAATATGATTAGGAGTTCAGCTACAGTATACACTAGTTTGCAATGGCAAGCCACTCCAGTACTATTGCCTAGAAAATCCCATGGATGGAGGAGCCTGGTGGGCTGTAGTCCGTGGAGTCGCTGGGGGTCGGACACTACTGAGCGGCTTCACTTTCACTTTTCACTTTCACACATTGGAGAAGGAAATGGCAACCCACTCCAGTGTTCTTGCCTGGAGAATCCCAGGGACGGGGGAGCCTGGTGGGCTTCCGTCTATGGGATCACACAGAGTCGGACACGACTGAAGTGACTTAGCAGCAGCAGCATACACTAGTTTCCCCTCTCTCTCTCTTCCTCTCTGAATATGAGCATGATGAAAATATTTGGAAGAAAACAAATGTTTCTGACACTAATCTGTGATGATGTTTGTTAACATTTGATGAGAAAAATATTGGTTGGTCTTACTGTCTCATCTAAGATCAGAAGAGATAAAGTATGATGACTCAAGTTGACCAATTTACTGGGAGGAAGAAACTATAAAGGGAGCTAACACTTTCAGGATAACACACCCAAGTATGATCCCCAAACAGAGAAGATCTTGGAAGGATATTTTAAATACAAACACTGATTTTAAGTCCTGAAAGCAAAACAAAACTGGCTGTAGGATCCTTCTTTCTGGGATGAGCTGAGCCCATTCTTGGGACACAAAAGAAAAGATATGGCCAGAATCCTCCCTGTATCTCTAGGGATGCACAGAAAGACAGATTTTTCCTGAGCAAGTAAAGTTAAAGTGTATTTATTTTCAAAGAAACTAAATTTGGTGTCTGGGATTAGAAATTATACCTCATTCTCTGCTAGAAATTTGAACCGGTTAAGAGACAGGCAGAAGAAATGGAGACACCAGACTGATGGAGACCAAAGTGGCAGCTTTATTGGCATGTGGAAAACATACCTTAGGTGGGCAGCCACAAGGACTTTCTAGTTTGAAGCTTGGAATTATAAAAACCTACTCACTGAGTCAGACAGCACTGCTACTGGAGACACTGGAAAGTTCAAGATCAAGGTGCCAGCAGACTCAGCATCTGGTAAGGCCTCTCTTCCTGCTTTGCAGAGCTACCTTCCTGCTGTGTCCTCAGCTCATGGAGAGAGCTCGAGTCTCTCCTTATAAGGACACTAGTCCCATCACAGGGCCTCTGCCCTCCTGACATCAGTAAACCTAATTACCTCCCATTGGCCCTACCTCCTAGTACCTAATCCATTGGGGGTTAGGGTTTCAATGTATGAATTTTGGGGAGACACGCAACACCCAGGGAAGACCAAACACTTTTAATCTGGGTGGCCCTCCTTATGGCAGGACCTGAACATAAGCAACAATGAAAATCTGTGGGGGCAGAGGGGGCACTAAGAATAGGAAGGGCAGCATCATTTCTGTGAAAGTGTGCAAAAAGTTATTGCACTCCATCTTCTACCCATCACTATTTTTTTTCCTTTCACAAGACTTTAAAAATAACTAAATAAGATGCCAACATTTAAAAGCCAGGATAGTCTATTTAAAATTCTGGGTTACCGTCTTCTGTAAAACCCTGGGTGGCCTGGCACCCTTAGCCTTGATTCTAGCAAGACAACATCCAGCTGAGCAAATTGTTATTGGCCCTTCACCCCAACCCCCGACCTGCCTGTTTGACTCATTACTGCATTCATCCAGTCCTTGGAGGAATTTGGGTTAATAACCTTTCTCTAAGTAATAAACAGATTGTTTGTTTTTGCCTTTGGACCCCTGCTGCTGCTGCTGCTAAGTTGCTTCAGTCCTATCCAACTCTATGCGACCCCATAGATGGCAGCCCACCAGGCTCCCCCGTCCCTGGGATTCTCCAGGCAAGAACACTGGAGTGACTCCTGCAGAAATGTATTAAGCAGGAAAGCTCAGGAGGGAAAAACTGAGATGGGAAGAAGGGCGAAAGAAAAAATTTCAATATGCAAATTGGAACTGGCCCACTTAGAGGAAGCAGGGAAAAGCTAGTCACAGAGAGGAACAGGCAAACATCAGCTGAACAGTCAAAACCCTGATTCTAGGGCAAGAAAATCAAGGATGTGGGAATGTTAGACAATGACAAAAGGCAGTTGGGGAGAGTAATGCCGAGGAAACCAAAACACTGTTCAGCCAAGAAAAACACTTCCAAAATCACTAACCTTCTTGCCAGTGAGTCTCTGGAAAAGACAATGTTCTTTACAACCAGTCACAGTTTAAAAGTATCACTGTGATTGAAGACAATTCAAAGTGCAAGGCAGAGAGAGAAGTGGGGATGGACTGTGACAGAATTTGGCTCAAATCTGAAATGAATGTGTATAGCTACGTTGTTTCATTGGCTGTATTTTTTTTCCTGTTAGTGAGAAGCTGAACTAATATGAATAAATTAATTACACAGAACATCTACAAATTTAGTTTTCTGATTTAACTACTTCCCCTATATTTGTTACACAGCGAAACGTCATAGAATAGTGTCATTGTATGACTTCTATATCTCTCAAATCTGGTCAAAATGGTAAGTTATATTGTTCAAAAAGGCATTTACCCAAAATTTTGGACCTACATTTCAGTTAAGTTCCTCCAGATGGTGGTGGGGTGCACAACAGTGCTTGTAATCCATTACAAATCACAGTTTAGGAGGGAAGCAAGAGTTTAAAAGTAAACATTGCCCTGCCAGCAAACATACTGATTCCATAGGTCTAAACAGGTTGGAGTTGCAACTTAATTTTTTGGTCTTTAAAAATTTCCCCCTAAGAGGTTCTGACCTAGGGGACTTGCTGATTGATTGGGGAATCGCTGGATTGACTGCAGCTTTACAAATATGATTTCTTCAGAAAATATTAATCCCACCAAAATTAGAGATAAACACAAGAAATAAATTTTAAAAAGCAAACTAAATAAAACTTACACAATTATTTCAAATGCTAATCCAGACGAGATTGTTCTGTGTAGGAATTAGTAAACTACACAAAGCAAAACTAATAAAAATATCTTCCTAGGCACTTTAAGTTGCTTTCAAACTAACACTTTAATGAATCTCTAACTTAAATACAGGTCATCCCTGGTGGCTCAGTGGTAAAGAATTTGCCTGCAGTGCAGGAAATGTGGGCTTGATCCCTGGGTCAAGAAGATTCCCGCAGAGGAGGAAATGGCAACCCACTCTAGTATTCTTGCCTGGGAAATCCCATGGACAGAGGACCCGGACGGCTACAGTCCATGGGATTGCAAGAGTCGGACACGACTGAGCAACTATGAAACCTTAATCTTTGTTAGATGTGTTGTTTTGGATCACTTTCCCACAATGTATATTTTCTACGTGTAATGCATGTTCACTGGCTAGGTTGATATTTGGAAATTCTGTTTGGGGAGGTGGAAAAAGACATTAGTGGACACCAGCAAACATGTTTAGATGACTATTATAATGCAGTTTAAAAGTGTCATCAACAGCCAAAGGCTTTATGAAACTAGATGAAAATGTACAGCTGTAAGTAAGAAAGATGTGGAGAACATAGGACAGAAAATATAGACTTGGCAGTCAGTGAGAATGCAGGAAAAAACTAGAGGTGGAAGAGATTACTCATGGAGAAAATGTAAAACGAGAACAAAATATTTGTGGTGGGACTCAGAATCTCTTTTTCTCTTTCTCAGAATTCATAGTGTTATGGCTATTTTGGCTTTGTGGGAGCTGGAGTTTAAGCTGAATGATAAATGCACATATCAGAACCATCATTCAAAACAAAGAACTTCTACAGTGTTACTCTAAAGGCTCCAATAAAGTCTGCAGTAATACAAAAAGACTCAGAGTGAGGGTAGAGTTTGTAGAGACCTCATTACAATTGGAAACATTCAGTTGAAAAAGTCAATTTATGCAGGGGATCATAAACATGATACATATTTCACAACAAAGTTGATTTTTTTTTTTTTTTTAGTAGCTATTATTCACTGATAGTTGGACTTCCCTGGTGGCACAGATGATAAAGAATCTGCCTGCCATGAGGGAAACCCAGGTTCTAACCATGGGTTGGGAAGATCCCTTGGAAGAGTGCACGGCAACCCACTCCAGTATTCTTGCCTGGAGAATCCCCACAGACAGAGGAGCCTGGGGGGGGCTACAGTCCATGGGGTAGCAAAGAGTTGGACACAACTGACTGACTAAGCACAGCGCAGCATTTATTGATAATTACTGTATAAATTACTGTATATTTATTGAGTAATTACTGTATGTTAGGCTACTTTACATATACCAACTTTAATTTTTACAGCAAACCTGTAACAGATTTTTTTTTAAGCTGGAGGATAATTGCTTTACAATGTTGTGTGAGTTTCTCCAAAGTTTTAACTAAATTTTTATGTAAAGTCATTTTTTTATTTAAGTGTGGATCTGCTAAAGGTAGTTTGTTGTATTACTTTTCCACAAAAGTAAAAAATTACCTTTTATCATCTGCTTTCAATTTAACAGCAATTTTTAATGACTCGCCTTTATTTAGCCTTTCTAGAGCAGTTTAATTTTGTACAAATAACAACTCCTGTCTTCTCTCTTTCTCTCATATGTCATCACTTTTATATAATATTTAATTAAATGACACCCAGCTTGGGAATAAATACAACTGTCCCTTGGTAAGCATACAAAGCAGCTTCTGAAAGTAGAAGTATGCAGGCAAACTGGAGAGTTACTTAAAAAGGCTTCCTCTGGCCAGAACTGCTCATATACATCAGATATGTTACATGTTCATGTAGAGAAAGAAAGGGATCATTTCCAAAAGAGAAATATGAAGTGATTTTACTCCAGGTTGCAGATTTCACTTTGAAAGTCAGCAGTTATAAGATACCCAATATTTAGCTGGAATTGCTCAGCCAGCCTGAGAGAAGACAGAAGTCTGTTTGAAACATCTGCCTCTCCATCAAGCCATCCCTGATGCTCCACTCACAGTGCTCTCTGCTTCTCAGGAATCCCTCCAGCAATGTTCTTAGACCTACTTATCTCATTCTATGAAACAGTGCAGACAACTATGAACCAATCTTACCTCTTTTTATAGGGTATAAACTACTTGATAAAATGGAATATGCTTCTCTCATTTATACACTTTGCTAAGTCAAAGTGCTTTGCACACAGTGAGCCTTCATGTTTGTTGTGCTGAACACGTGTGCATTTGTGTTGGGTGTGGTGAGGTAGGGGGCAGGAGAAATGGAACGCAAAAAAATCTCCCTCTTTCCTTGTTTATAAATGCCCATCCTCTCATGAGATAAGGATGTATTCCAGATGTTCCCACTCCTCTCCATATCTCCGCATGTGCTGTTATATTCCAGTGTTTACCTGGCACTCTTCCCATAGACGTCTCAGCAGTAGAGACTATATTTTATCTTAAAACCCAATGTCTGTTATAAAGACTGCCACCTAGTATGTATTGAGTAAATGTTTGTTGAATGAATAAACAAATAAAAGACTGAATTGGAAAGTCTTCTAAAAATTCAAGGAGAGTGTGGTTTTCCCAGGTGGTACTAGTGGTAAAGAATCTGCCTGCCAATAGAGGAGAGTAAGAGACAAGAATTCAATCCCTGGGTTGAGAAGATCCCCTGGAGGAGGGAATGGCAACCCACATCAGTATTCTTTCTGGAGAATCCCATAGACAGAGGAGCCTAGTGGGTTACAGCCCATAGCATTGCAAAGAGTCAGACATGGCCAAAGTGACCTGGCACAGTAGAAGGAATAAAGACGATCCTGAACTGCCTCTAAGGAGAGTGAGTTTGACCCTTCCTGGACTATATAAGGTATATTCAAACCTCTAAGACTTTTTTTTCCAAAAAGTGTATAGAGTGTTACTAAATTTTAGAGCCAGAGAGGTCTTTAGAGATTATCTAGCCCACGCCCACTCCATCTTAAAGATGAGTTAACAGATTGGTCCAACATCACCCAGTTAGTCATTAGAATAAAAACCAAAGCAATGGGAAGGGTTTCTTTAGCTATATGAACTCCAATTGTCTTTTTAAAATGTGGATCCTATATATGAAAATTTGGGGGCATTGAGAATCACACTTGGAACTGGAGAGGATTACAGAGCAGAAAGATGGGGAAAAGGAGAGAGGGCAGAATGTGGTTCCCAATTCAGGTCTGCCTGACTCCCAGGTGGCCTGCATGGACCACTGTGATATGCTATTTTGTCTTGCTAGAACATGGCAGAATAAGGGCTCAGACTCAAGTCTCTTCATCTCTTTACCAGAGTTCTGATATTTTTAAAAAGAAAACCACTTGTTCATATGTCTGTAGAAAATTTTGGAAATAAATTAAATTAGAAACCAAACTAAAACAGAGCTTCCCCAAAACAACCAACATCACTTTCACTTGTCAATTCTTTCTGCAACAATATTAAACAAAAATTAAAATTCACATAAAAGATAAAATACAAGAAACTTAAGATGAATATGAAATGGGGTATTTTAAAGAGTTAAGCAGTTTTACCTAAGCCCAGAAACTTAAATATTAAAAGCGGATAGGTGTGGAATAGCCTGTTTTTTGAAAACAACAGCTTTACAGCAAGAATGGGAAAATTACGATGAAACCCATAGAAAACTAGTTTTTACTTAAGATCATTCTTTGAGAAAAATGAATTTCCTTGGGGGAGGGGAGGTACCTCATTGCTGAAGAAGTGAGAGTACTTTGGCTTTTGTTCTCAACAGCAAAAAGCCATTTTAAGATAGTAAGATGTTAAGATTGCCCAGGACAGGGATTTTATGCTTCTTTTGTACTATTTTCCTGCCATGCTGGTATCAATTCAACTGGCTGCCGAATTCTAAAGAACCCACTGGTTTGTAGCCCATCAGATCTGAAAGGCCCTGGCACACAGTAAGCACCATAAATATCTATCAACTGAACAAATGAGCATGACACTCCAGAAAATGCCTGTGATTTGGAGGGTGAACGGCGCTCTCTGTGGGGACAGTTCTCCTGCTGCCTCTATCAGAAGAAATCCTTATAAAAGCAAACTGGTGAGCTCTAGGAATCTCTCCCTCGCTGGACAGTTTATAGTGGATGCTGGAGACTTAACGCTTTCTTAAATAGACTGGTCACTTGACCTCATTTACCATCCAAAGTCCTATATTGAAATCCATTCTCCATGGCAAACTGCAGGTATACAGCTGAACAGCAGTTCAGAGGTCCACTGTAGAAACTAAAGAATAAAAGTATGAAAGCCCCAGGGGAGGTGGAGAAACAGAATCAAAATCAAGAAAAGCAGTTCAACAACCATAGTAGGCACTGGGAAAATAAGAATGGGTAAGTCTAGAACTGAGAGGCCTACACTTTAGGGAAAGAGACAAAGTCACACTCATATCTCCATGAATATCATATCTCCAATATAATAGCCCATGTTTTATGATAGAAACATATCTAGGATTAGTGAGCTCTGAGAGCAGAGGAATTTAGCCAGGTGCAGGGGAAATTTCTGGAGGGGAGCCAAAGTCACACAAAAATGTATGCAGCACTGACATGAAAGGCAGTGACTTTGGAGGATGATGACAATTAGAAATCTTCAGATTACCTAAAAATGTTTATTTGAAGACCAGTGTCTGCTATGGTTAAATATCTGTAGCCAATTATAGTGTGGAATTACGTAACAACAGCACAGACCTGTCTTGTAAAAAGAGTAGATTGTGCATGAATGAAAAATTAAGTGTCCCAATATCCTTTAGATTTTCTTGACTCTGCCTCATGCTCTAGAGGAATCCGTTCTCCTGAGTTTGTTTAAAATGAGGCATTTCAAACCATTTATTCACCTATAAAGTATTTATTTGAGACATCTTATGTCTAAAATTTTAGCTACTTAAAAAACGCAAACAACCACAGGTTTCATCAGTTAAAGAGGGTAGACTGAAGTTGTGCTTAGACTGACAGGACTGCCTGTAAAATGCAGAATCCCTATGAAATATTAACCACGGCTGAGAGCCCAGTGAATGTCTGGTTGCCACAGTAACTGAGGTGGTCTCTGAGCTGCCTGGGCACTCTATAGACCCCAGAGTTGGGCCAGGTCTTGTAGATTAGCACGTAAGAGTTGGTTCCACTTGATTCTTCCTATATTCTCCCTGTTCTGCCTTGGAAGGAGAAATAATTGAAGCGTGGCTGGGAGAGAGGTGGTTTTGACAGACCACAAGGGAGTCCCACAGAAAGGTGTTCACTAGGTGTTCCTATAAGCATCTAATTGCAGGTTTGCTGCCTGGAGAGATCAGGAGGTGGCACCGGGGCTTCTCAGCACTGAAGTCACAAGCCAGGGGCGCCCAGGCTTGGAGAGGGTCAAAGCTCCAAAACTGCTTGAGGCCATTTAAAAGCAAAGCTGCTCCGTGGCTGCAGAACCCTTTGAATCCTGGAGTCACGGAGTGAATACCACGCCAGGGGCTCCCGACTCTGAAGGGAAGGGAACAGAGGCACCTCATAACAAGTCTGGAGTTCTTGAGGCTGAAGCAGCTGTGTGAACTCCAGGGGGAGTGTGACCGCAGGTTTTCAACTCTGAAATGGAAGGAAAAGTGGGCGAGCCAGGGACAATGCGGGGGCGGGGGAACGTTCCAGGGGTTCCCTCCAAAGTAGTGACTATGCAGGGATCAATTTTCTTAGACCTGTGCATTCAAATTCAACAAGCAATCAGTCACACCTAGCGATTCTCTGACACACTGAAGCGATTGAGCATAGGGATTCTCTGGGACCATGCTACATGCATCACGTGCAAATTGACGTCAACTCTTTCACTGGTATCCCAAATTGGATCTTCTTTTTTGGCTATGTTGTCATGATAAGGTGTATATACAGTATCAAGGTATATGTTTTGCCAATAAAATGTTCAATTTGCTTCAGGATATAACCTTCACCCTGCAGTTCTCCAGAGAGCCATTCACTGGAACAGAAGCAGGCTACTCTGTGGTTTAGCTTTCCCACATGTCAGCAAGCCATCCTGTGATAAGGCAAGCAAGCTACAAGCACTTAGCAATACACAAGGCAAGGAAAGGGGGTTGGGGGATCTGGCCATCTGCTATAAAGTTCTTGGTGGTGTGTGGCGTTTTGTGGCTCAGTCTTGTCAGACTCTTTGCGACCCCCTGGACTGTACCAACCAGGCTCCTCTGTCCAATGGATTCTCCTGGCAAGAATACTGAAGTGGGTTGCTATTTCCTTCTCCATGGAATCTTTTCGTCGCGGGGAATGAATCCCACATCTCCTGCATTGGCAGGCAGACTCTTTACCACTGAGCCACTTGGGAAGCCCATAAAGTTCTTACAGAAGAAAATAAAAGTGGAAAGGAACTTAGAATAATCCAGTTTAATTTGCTCATTATAAAGAAGAGGATTTTGAGACTCTGAGAGGTCAGGCAATTGTCCCAAATCACACATCAAGCATCCCTTCCATAATAAATTTTTGCATTGCATATTTGGTGTTATTTTTGCAGAATAGTGCCATATACTTCTCTTCCCAACTAATTAACACTTTTTGATGACAACAAGGACAGAAAACCTCAACTGCATCCTGGCCTCCTTGCCTCAGCACCGATGTTCAGCGTCACCCATAGAATGAATCCACTTTGTGTTAGCTAGACTGTGTCAGCATAGGCTGGTGCAACAGAGCCGCACATTCGGGGTTTAGACCACGAACATATCTCTCTCATTGTTCTGGAGGCTGGCCATCCAAAGTCAAGGTGTTGGCACTTCTCATGTCTGATGAGAACCACTTGCTGGTTTGCAGACAGCTGCCTTATCACTGTATACCTTCACATGGCTGAGAGAGTGGGAAGAGAGAGAGAGTGGGAAGAGAGAGAGAGAGAATGTACTTTCCGGTCTCTCTTTTCATAAGGACACTAATCCCACTATGGGAGCAGCAACTTCATGACTATTTACCTCCCAAAGGCCTCTCCAAATACCATCACACTGGGGGTTAGAAAGCCAACATATGAATTTGGTGGGGGGGAGGGGAGGACACATACATTCAATCCATAGCAGATGCACTAGGGCAGGTCTTTTCTGGTGGAATATCAGATACAATTATTGACTAAAGTGCACTTTCCCTCTGAAATGAGCTGAGTGGTAGTCCCCCAGAAGACATGCTCATGTCCTAATGGCCAGAACCTGTGATTATTACTTTATTTGGAGAAAGGGTCTTTGCATATGCCATAGAAGTGAGGATCTGGAGGACACTATCCCGGATGACCTGGGTAGACCCTGAATCCAGGGACAAGGGTCATTATGAGACAAAGAGAGGAGAAGACAGGCACGGAGTAGGAGGAGACATGAAGACACAGGCAGAGACTGCAGCAATGTGGCCACAAGTCAAACAATGTCCACGGCCAGCAGAAGCCAGAGGAGGTGAGGAGCAGATTCTCCCCAGGGGCTTTGGAAGGAACACAGCACTGTCAACACCTTGATCTCAGACTTTCGGCCTCCGGAGCGGCAAGAGAATACATTTCTGCTGCTCTAAGATATCACTGTGGAAATTTCTTGCAGCAGCCCTAGGAAACCAATAGAGCCTCCAACAGCACACCCTGCTTCTACCATAGCCATTTCTCCTTCTTTGAAAGCTTATGCATCTAGTCACTTCCACACTGTAGTGGGACTCAGACACCATGGAAATCAGTAGCCATACTTTTAATGTATATGTTTAAAGATTTCTTTTTCTAAAACAGATGACTTGTATTAGGAGGAGGACAGATGTCCTAGCTCTGTATCAAAGGGAAGCACTAAACCACAGTTTCTTGACTTTAAACTCACAGCTTGCTTCAAACTTGCCAATTTCCTCCATTATTCAGTGTCCTGCAAAGTTCAACACAGGAATAGATATGATGAGTCAGAAAAGTAGCCCAGTGCAATTCCCTGCAACATCAAGCAGCTGCCTGGTCCAAGCCTTCATTAATTTTTTTTTGCCTCGATTGCAGATGTACCCTGTGCTGCTCTCTCTGCTTCTTCAAACTCAAAGCAGTATTTCTTAAACTGTTTTTGTCCAAGGCACTGTAAGAAGTACATTAAGTAGCAGTACAAAATACATAAAAATAGAGCAATGTATGCTGATTTTTTCTATTCTCTGTATCACACAAACATTTTTTCTAAGTGTGAACCATAACCCAACCTGCTATAATCCATATACTAATGACTGAGCACATATGAATTAACAAAGCTATAAAGTGGTACCCCATACTAATGCCAGGATCACCTTTCTACAATATGGATCTCATCAGTTCACTCCCTTAATTAAAATTTTCCAATGGCCTCCATCACCTTAATTCATTCCAATGATATTTTTACATTGTGAATCTGTAAGGGCCACTCTGTAATAACTGAGTTAAAAAGATTAAAAAATGCATAATTTTTGCCTGGTAGTACATTTATTTTTATGAATATGATAGTATTTATATGAGACAGTGAGTGTCCGACTCTGAAACCCTATGGACAGTAGCCTGCTAGGCAACTCAGTCCATGAGATTTCCCAGGCAAGAATACTGGAGTGGGTTGCCACTTCCTCTTCAAGAGGATCTTCCTGACCCAGAGATCAATCCCACATCTCCTGCAATGGCAGGTGGATTCTTTACCTTAAGCTGCCAGTGGTAACGATATATATATATATATATAGATAGATAGATAGATCCTAAAAGCTTTAAAACTGTGTCTCCTGTTTTAGTTTCTCAAGCAACTGAACTCTCATACCTAGTACAGAATTCTCACGTACCCTGCATGAGAATGCATCTTATCCTTCAAATCCTGCAAATCCTTTCACTTAATTTGTCCTTCCATCCCTTCATTCATCCTTCCATCATCCTCCAATTCTTAAGCGTCTTCAGCATCTGACAGTAGCTACTCTGAGTCCTTGCACAGTTGCCAGCATAACTCAAAATCCCTTCCCAGACCGTCCTGGTCATCCTCCCCACATAGTACAAGGAAAATGTCTTTGTTGGTGCACTCATCACCCATCTGATAATGGATGCTACTGGCAACCCCCTCCATTACTCTTGCCTGGAAAATCCCATGGACACAGTCCACAGGGTCGCAAAGAGTTGGACACGACTGAGTGGCTTCACTTTCACTTTCACATGTCTCTAATGTCCCACAAGACTGTGAGCTCCTGAGGTTTCTTTTTTCTCTGTCGGCTTCTAGATAGAGGTGTGCTGAAATCTCCAACTATGATAGCAGATTTGCCTATTTCTCCTTGCAGTTCCATCGTCTTTTTGCCCTGTCCATCACCAACACTGTGCCTGGCCCATAGCAAGTCCTGAGGAAGAAATAAAAGATGAAGAAAAGAAGAAAAGAGGAGATCAGAATAGGGTCACAAAACTGGCTTCTATCATATGAAAAAAAAAAAAAAAACAACTGAAATGTCAATGGGGAGAGATTAAAAAAGAAAAAAAAGAAGGCAGGGGAAATGAAACAAATGTTCCAGTCCTTTCAAACCTAGATTAGAGGAAAATCTAGGAAGAATTTCGATTTGTATGAGCCACAAACTGTTCAGATCCCTACACCACAATCCAAAGCCTGGAGCAGGCACCATGAACTGTGCTTTCTCTTTTCTGGAAGCTCAGCTCCTACATTCACTGCTTCTAAGTACTGCTCCATTGAAACAATTGCTGCCCCCACCTGATGGAATCAAGGGCCCGAATCATGTTGAAACTCAGCTGAAAGTAATTTTTGGAGTTTTCAAGTGCATAATGATATCTCCAGTTCCCTGTGCCATTAGCACTTCAGGAGAGAAAAGATCCACGCTCTGCTTGAATCTTGCTGGTGTCATAAAGAATGCTTAATGCCCTGTAATGCAGCCTTCTGTTTCACAGAAAAATTTCTCAATTTGTTTTGCACTGGAAAACTGCAAATGGATACCCTTAATCAAACAGTCAGAAGGAAATCACTTGAGAGCAGAAAGATGGCTTTCTTGAGGCCTAATATGAGGGACCTAATTCAAGTGGTCATTTGATGATAAGGAATAGAGATCTCTGCATCCTGCCAACAGGTCTATTAGTGAGTGAAGCCTGGAGACTTAATGAAACAGTACCTGATAGTGTGGTTTCTGGACAGATTCACTATAAATTACCTGAACATACCTCAAAATAGTGCATTATCTCTCTTGCGCTTTTGCCTCTAAATTTAAAAGTCACCATCAATTTTGTGCCTTTTAGCTGTGATTCCCAATGAAGACCAGCTAATCTTTCATGTAAAAAGAAAAAGCACACCAGTAGACTGCCCAATTGATGCTGAGGATGACCAGCATGGTCTTCTCAATGACTTTGATTGTTAAATTCACTTTACTTTATAGAAGGAAATTTTCAGTGTCTTTGAAAAACACTTAGAGGAAACTCTGGTAGAATTCAAGGTCAGACACAGGGACTTGAGAACATTCATCTTGGTGAGGTACAAATCCCTCCATCATTACCAGCAGAACAAGCAGACAACTTTTTTAGAAAAAAAAAAAAATGTAATTGATTTTTCCTGCCCAAGGAAAAGAAAAAAAAAAAACATCCATTTGTGTAAGTATGTGGCTATTCCTTGTCAGGCGAAATAATGCTTGAGTTAACTTTCCATTTTCAACTTGAAACATCTTTGTTCCATCATGGCCTTCATGACCTCCCTGCAGTCAGACATGTACTTGAGTTAGTTCTCATCGGTTTAATATTTTTCTATCTTTCCATTCAGATGGCTTATTTCTGAATTTAACTCTCATTCTAAATTTTAGTCTCTTTCTCCCAAAATACGACTTTCCTCACATACCTAATTTTTGTGTAGTGGTAAAGCAGTGAAAAAACATTGTGAGCAGATGCTATGAAGTGGGGAGAAGGACAAACGAAATCAAGGCTCTGTTCTTTACCCTTGAAAAGTGGTGGAGACATGAAACCTACATATTCAATAACAATGAGAAAAAATTTGATCAAAACACAAAGAAAATTGCAAATTAGAAAAACACTACAAAATGTGCCAATTTATTATTCAAACACAAGAATGAATGAGATGTTTTGTGAGAATTTTCAGGGACCGCTTCCTGGAAGAAGCAAGAATTGCCAAACATGGTTGACTTTAGTCTGTGTGTTTGGGGGAGGGAGCAACATTTCATCTCTCTTTGGTATTAGCTTCCTTTATTTGCCAAAGCACATTAATTTTATTTATCTTGACATTTATTTCCCTCCATTTGCAATCAAAACTCTTAATCCTAAAAGAGAAAATAGAAAATGCCTTATTTTCCATCTGCTCTGTCTTTTCTATTTCCTATTATATTCATATCATTTCTTAACTATTTAATCTGATGGTCTCATATTACTGTTGAATATTCATATTTTAGTCTCAATATGTTATTCATTACCACTCAAGCCCATTTCATCCTTTTAGAATTCATTCTCTTTCTTTCCTTCATCCCGGCTTCTCAAGTTTATTCATTACCTCCCATCCTGATCTCTGTAATTCACCCATGTTGGTCTTTTGACATTCTGTCTCAAAACACTATTGAAACCCTATTAAAAACCTTGAATCTCAAATAATTTATTCCCCCACTCCATCAAGTCTCCTGATTTTTAGTTCATCTCTGCCTCACATTTAAATGGCTCACTCTCATTTCCCCCTAAGCACTTTATAAAGCTTTAACTAACATTATCTATTTCTTTCACAAAATTACATGTATTTTCATCTCTTTGTGAAGCCTGTTTTCTAATTGGTTTCGTTTATTTAGCTTATCTCTCCAATTTTCTTCTTTTATAGCCATTTTTTTTCATAACTCTCCTCATTGTGCCACTTTTAATCACGGAAATGCACCTTGGTTTAAATGACCTGAAGATAAATATTGAAAATGCATATCTGAATAGTCTAAACTTGATTACCTAATGGTTTGGGTGAGGATAAAAGGAACATGAAGATAAATAGTCACCAGCCAGGTTTAAACACACAACAGGCTTTGGCAGTTATACTCCACTATCTCCTATGGCCCCTCATCGCTGGTCTTTCTCAAGGCTAGAAACAGGGGAGTAATCCAAGGTACATTTCTCTCCCCAGGTCAAATGCTACTTCTCATTTGTAGGAGCCAGTCTCTTCAAACACTACTTTTATTTGTAAAACAAAAACTGAAGTTGTGACCAAAGACAAAGTTTAAGAAACCCTTAATGGTTACATCAACACCTTTTCACCTTGCATGATTTTCAAATCATTCCCATGATGATTCCTTTACTGAATCCACTGACAATAAAAGATGTTGTTGATTCAAAAGGTCAAAAGCAAAAAAACTAAAGTGAGTTGCTAATGAACTGGTAAACATGATGCTAACATCGTTTCTTAAAGCCCTAAACAGTTTTTTTGACAGCTGAGTGGATCTCGGTTGGTAGATTGTGCAATGATACTGTTCAGAGCATGGAGCCATGAGTAAGGCCCAAGTCCTCTGAATTCACAGTCTGGCTTACAATAAGGCCGGCAAAAGTACCAGACACATTTCTCTTCATTTAAATGGTTGGCAGATTTTCACTTTATTTCTTTGGAGAAAGAGATTCTCATCTGCAAGATACATCATATTCACGGAAATGAATATTCCTACATCTGGTTCTGGTTTGTTTATAAATCAAAGTTTAAGTGCTTCACTGCTTCCAAACCAAAGATGTTTCATTGCAGTCCCTCTGGTCTTCCCCTTCATGTTCATCCCTATTAACATTTACACCATTTGCCCTTTTAAGGCTCAGAGAACCCTGACTTCATCCAGTTCTCAATTACAAACAATCTCTACCTGTGGGCTTCACTAGGATTTTACCAATGGCCATTGCTATGAGTATAAAATAGGTAGATTATTGGGCATTTGCATAAACTGTATTAAAACCTGCATGCATTTGCCTAAATTATGACAAAGATTCCAATGCAGTTTTAGAATGGAAATTGAATTCTGGCTATCTCTTGGGGAGGTGCCTTCCTAAAAGTAGTTATCAACTCAAATGGCTGGGGAGAGGTGCAGACAGATATCATACATGAGTGGGGCAGGCCAGTAGCTAAGAAAAAACAGGACTGGTGGACACTTTAGTGGACAAAGTGTAGAGCCTCGACAATAATCATTGAGCCAAAAAAAATATATCTCTGAGCCACAGGACACTGGAGGGTACAGACCTACAGTCCTTATTACTTTAAGAGCAGTAATTGCCCGGAGCTCCTCCTACAAACACACGTATATAAGGATGGTTTTCTCTTATGGTACCCGCTTCTCTCCCATGCTCAGTAACCTACATTTACTACAAGCAACTGAGGCACTAGAGATTTCAGCTGGTTTGGAGAAACAACTAGCCTTGGGTGGAAGGTTGAGATCCAGTGGTAAATTATAAAGAGGAACTCTTCAGGCAGGCCCTTTCCTTTGGCAACCCAGACAAGCCAGGCTGTATGGAATGGATCCTCCCTTCCATAGCACCCATGTCTCCTGGGGAGAGGGCTTCAAGATAAAATATACAACACCCAGTTCAATTTGAATTTCAGACAAATAAGAAATGATTTTTTAGTATAAGTAAGTCCCAAATATTGCTTGAGACATACAGCAAAATAGTAATCATTATTTATCTGAAATTCAGATTGAACTGGACACCTTGCATTTTTATTTGCCAAATCAAGCAACCCTCCTACTGCTTTCTGGATGGTACCTTCTGTCCCAGGTCTTCCTAGGCTTTGTGACAGTAGCAGGAATGTGGGGCCATCACTGGCAGAGCAGTGGTTGTGGTGATGCCAACTCCAGAATCAACTGTACTACTTAGGTTCAAATCCCCCCTCCACAACCTCATGAAATGTACCTAACTCTTGTACATCCATTAGCTTTCCAGTCTGCAGAATGGGGATGATGGTAAACACCCTAACTTATGCTTCTATTGAAAAGAAGAAATGAGATAAGCCACCTCAAAGTGTGAGGCTCTGTGTTTGGCATGCAGTAGGCACTCAGGAAATGGTATCATCTCCACAGTTTGCCTTGTCTGGTACAGACAAAAGTCTACTTGCTAATTATGGCTGCATTCTAGCTAACATTTAAAATTATTTGACTGATGTGATAAACATTTATTTGGCATCTCCCATATGCCCCATATCTGGGAGAAAATTCTATTTTAAACGCATATTTAGAAAAGTACAGTTTTACATTTCAATACAAGGCGCCAGAAAATTCTTCAGGATGGTCACATTAGGCTCACAGGACAGACTGTTAGTTCTTCATTTGTTCCTTAGTCCTATTTATCTCTTTCGTTTCCCCCTTGCTTCAGCTTATCAAGAGCAGCAAATAGTCACTTGTTCTATCCACTAGATACAGCAGGACACTATTTCCATCGCAAATGATTTACTTGCTCTCCAGACACTCCCTGCTGCAACACACACACACAAACACACATCCACCTGTCCCACCTCTACCCTCACCCTGGAACTCTGTGTCTTGGGGCATTATTGCTCTCTTTCTAACATAATAAGCAGGAAACCTGCTCAAGGGGGCACACGCGGAACCAACTGGGAAGCTGAAATGAGCCTGCCCCAGGTCTTGGCTCCCTGCCCATGCTCTGTCCAACAGACCATAGTGGACACCTGGACCTGCTGAATGGGGGCCCCTCGGTTGCTAGGGCACAGGAAGAAGCCAGAGTTGGAAAACTTTTATGATGCTCCCCATGGCGATTAATCTGTTTGAAGGTCTGGGCTCTGAACCTTGGATTCCAGGTCTGCATTCCTTCATAAAAGCTTGTGTTTTGAAAGCCACAGTCAATGACCCCGTGAATTTAACTAGACGCATTCTTACAAAGCAGCATCATAAAGGAAGGCTCCTAAGTGGCTGGAATCTGCCGGCGTGCTGTCTTGTGCTCTTGGCTCCCAGTATGGGGGCCCGGGAGAGGAGAATCCCACGCCAAGTCAATTTCCCTGCTCGGGCGACTGGTGTGGAATGCTGGGCTTCCTCAGAGGCATGGCTGTCATTTTGGATGCTCCTCTTAATGAAGGCTTAGGCACTAATCTAAAAGGTCAATGCCTGCTCACACTGCAGCACTGGTGGCCACGGTTAAACACATATCCACGGCTGGTAGGGTAGGGTTGATCTTAGGCCTGAGGAAACGCACATATCTCTAACCCAATAAAATGAAATCTATTGGCTCTTTGCTTTTGACAGCTTCAAAGTCTTTATCCGTTTCAATGGATAAGCTAAAGGAAAGGTAAAGTCAAGTGCCATGGCCTCCTAGAAAGGACACTGTGACCTTTCTCCCTCCCTCCCTCCTTCTCTCTCATTAACTGCTTTCATGAGAACTAAGAAAATACCAGAACAAATGATCAAAGGATTTTGGTTTAGAGAAGAAAATGGTGTCTCCATCTTGTTTAAGATTCTTCAGCAATGTATCCTCCAAAAATGTCTGTCATACTTACTCTAATTAAATAAGTTCTATTCAGTCATTCAACCTTATTTACTGATCTGCCTTGTACCAGCTTTGTGCTTGCAGCTGAGGCAGTACATTCTCTTAGAGGGACATTAGAAGCTGAACAATGTGCATCAGAGGCTGTCTGCCTAGTTCAACTGGGCGTGGGTAACCTGGACCTCTATGAAAGCAAATCCAACTATAGACTCATGGATTTTATTTGCACAGCATTCAGATGACATTCTGCTTTTCCCTTCAGAACTATGACCCAATTCCATTCCTTTCTATGGCTGAGTAATATTCCCCTATATATATGTGAATGTGTAAGTCACTCAGTCATGCCCAACTATTTGCAAACCCATGGACTATACAATCCATGGAACTCTCCAAGCCAGAATGCTGGAGTGGGTAGCCTTTCCCTTCTCCAGGGGGTCTTCCCAACCCAGGGATCGTACTTGGGTCTCCCACATTGCAGGTGGGTTCTTTGCCCGCTGAACCACAAGGGAAGCCCAAGAATACTGGAGTGGATAGCCTATTCCTTTTCCAGGGGATCTTTCTGACCCAGAAATCAAACCAGGGTCTCCTGCATTGCAGGCAGATTCTTTACCAACTATCAGGGAGCTATCAGGGAGGCCCTTGTATATATGTACCACTCTTGATCCGTTCACCTGTTGATGGACATTTAGTTTTCTTCCATGTCCTGGTTATTGTAAACAGTCCTTCAGTGAATACTGGGGGGTGGACATGTCTTTCTAAATTATGATTTTCTCAATACTGGCATGGATGAACCTATTTGCAGGGTAGGAACAGAGACACAGACGAAGGGAACGGACATATGGATATGGGGTGGAGCAAGGGTGGTGTGACTGGGAGACTGAGATTGATGTCTGTGCACTGCCGTGTGTAAGACAGATAAGCTAGTGGAAACCTGCCACATCAGCTTTGTGCACTGTGGTGACCTAGAGGGTGGGATAGGTGGGGCTGGAGGGAGGACGCAGAGGGAGGGGAGATATGTACACATACAGCAGATTCATTTGGTTGTACAGCAGAAACTAACACAACATTGTAAAGCAATGATACCCCTCCCCAAAGAACTATGCCTCCTCCCCATTCTCAGTCTGTGCATTTGATGGGCCCGATCCCACCTGCAACAGGGCACATAACCTAGGCTTAGACAGTCAGTATTTTCCTTTCCTTTTGCCAGAATAATTTGGTTCTAGATCGTGCCTGAGACTCAGTTCAGAGCAACTAGAGTCGGAGGGAACTTTACTGGAACTGTGGGGAAAGTGGCACCATCCTCCCACAGGGCTTGTGGGGCTAGCAGATCATGGATCACCAACACAGACAGAACGTTGATTCAAGTGAGAAGAAGAAAAGCAGAGAGAAGTAGTGCTTAGTGATGGCGAGAGATTGACTTGTATCAACACTAGACACATACCTAGAGTCAACTTCACAGCAAGTCAGTAAGAGCCCTGATGATTTCAGGTACAAGAGCTAGGACATCCGTCTTCTGGCTTTAGCCAATATGGATTGGGTTTCGTCACTTGCAATGGAAAGACTGTTGATAATGGTGCACACAAAAAAAGTGTGTTGTGGAGAATGCCTCGCTTCAAGTGAAAATTAAATCCCCCAGAACTATACATACTCATATGTATGTATGCATGCATGTTCAGTTGCTTAGTAATGTTGAACTCTTTGCGACTCCACAGCCTGTAGCCTGCTAGGCTGCTCTGTCTGTGGGATTTTCCAGGCAAGAATACTACAGCAGGTTTCCATTTCCTTCTCCAGGGGATTCTCCTGACCCAGGGATCAAACATATATTTCCTTCATCTCCTGCATTGGCAGGTGGATTCTTTATCACTGAGCCAGCTGGGAAGCCCCAACTCATATATATATATATATATATATATATATATATATATATATATATATAATCAACCACAAAGGATACTGTTCTGTCACTGCTTCTCCTCACCACAGTTCAGGAACAATGTGCATCTCTACCCCTGCCTCTGAATCAAAAGAGGCTTCCCTGGTGGCTCAGACGGTAAAGAACCTGCCTGTAATGCAATAGGCCCAGGTTTGATGCCTGGCCAAGCAAATAATGCTGGCCTATTCTCTATCCTCCTCACTGTCTCCTGCATTGCCATCGTCCCAGATAGTTTTGTAAGGTGACTGAAATGTTTTTTTGGTTGATTGGTTTTTTCTGCTTATTTGTTTGGGGGGGTTATTTTTTGGTTTGTTTTTGGGGGTAATTTTTTACTTATTAGTGGTCTACATCAGAGATCAGACAACTATGATCTGCTGGAAAAATCTGGCTTGCCACGCGTTTTCGTAAATGAAGTTTTATTAGAACACAGCTACATTCATTCTTCCTCATTTGTCTGTGACTGCCCTGGCACTACCAGGGTAGAGATGAGTGATTGAGAGAGACCACAAAACCTGAAATATTAACTATCTGGTCATTTCTGGGAAAAATTTCTTGACCGCTCATCTAGATCATTAACCGGGGAATGGCTGCAACTTTTAGCACGTTGTGTTTTATTTGAGATGTCTTTGGCAGCTTTATTCTTTTCTAGGTGGTGGCGATGAGAGGGGGAAGTTCTGTTTGATTATAAATGTCACTGTCTACCTAGAATGGAAACAGAGCTTAAAAAGGATTTTCCTCTCCCTTTTCCCACTGCAATGTGAAGAAACATGGATGCCATCTGTGGTAGGTTGTTGGTAATTTGGTACCATTCTCTCCTGTACATTATCCCCTGTATCTTACAGGATGAACGTCTGGAAACTACATTTTCCAGAATCTTCTGGAAGCAGGTTTCCAGGCTGATTTGCATCAATAAAAAGAACCCCCATGATCTGTAGAAGACAGAGGAGAACTAGAATGATAGTAGTGCTCTTCCAGCAGAGCGGGGATGGGAATTCATGGGCTTTAGGTGGTGGGTGAAAGGTTTTGCAGTGGTCTCTGAAGATCACCTGTTATTGTTCCAGACTGTGGCGAACATTCTGTGGGTCTTGCAGGAACCTTCGGTAGGAACCTGAGAACTAGCAGAGCCTTTTTCCTGACCTCTCAACCTCCAGTTCTTCTAGCATCCATTCCCAATTTTAAAGCCCTTCCTGTTTGAAGCACCTAGAACAGTTTCTGTTTTCCTGTCTGCATCTTGACTGATACACCATAATACTCCCTGGACAACAAATGAAATATTTCCTTCAGCCACAGAAGCAATGGGTGACAGTGCCATGGTTTCTTAACATCCTTGCATGTTTACTTAGTCTGCCAATGTTCAAAGTCAGGAGGTGAAAGATCCTAGTAATCTGCCAACTGACTATTGCTGGTGAGGCGCTGTATGCTTCCACTAAATGCCACTGTTGCTAGGATATTTCTGGCAGAAGGTGTGGTTTGTGCAAGGATGTGAAAGTGAGACTAGATGTGTACAAGGGATAAAAGGTAAATGTGGGGCCCTGAAACTTGAGCCTGGGGAAGACTAGAGAGGATGATGGTGGAGAAACTTTTAGGCTAAGTCAAAGTGTTTAAAATGAATATAGACTGCATGTTTCCTTAGCCTCCTGAAAAAGTATAAGAAAAGTAAATTCATGCACAAACCAACTGGCATTTATCTGACTGTATTTTCAAGAAAGCTCAAAGTGACATCAAACTAGAGATGATGAGAATGCTGACCTGATTGCAGGGACACTGCATATGGCAGTGACAAAAGCCCTGAACTGATTTCAAGAAAGGCAATTTCTAGTGCAGTGAGGCCACAGCTGGCTGAATGACCTTGGCTGAGTCACCCTTCACTGGGTCTTAGTCCTTTTCTCTACAAAATGAACTAGATGACCTCAAAGGCTTTTTTTTTTTTTTTCCCCTTTCTTTCTTTAGGCTGTGATTCTATTATCCATGGCTTAAAGGGGATTGACTCAATGGAGGGTCTTGGGAGCTGTGAGCAGATTAAGGCAATGGTAGGGGGAACTACTGAAAAGAAAACTGATTGTTCCTAGCTTTTAGTACTCTCTCTGCCAGGCTTCTCTGGTGGCTCAGTGGTAAGAATCCGCCTGCCAATGCAGGAGACACATGAGATATGGGTTCGATCCCTGGGTTGGGAAGATCCCCTGGAGAAGGAAATGACAACCTACTCCAGTGTTCTTGCCTGGAAATCCCCATGGACAGAGGAGCCTGGTGGGCTACAGTCCATGGGGTTGCAAAGAGTCGGACACAACTTAATGACTGAAAAACAACACAACTGCCAGGTGTACACAAACACTGCTGTCACTGTGAAGTTTGCTTTTCTGTAGAGAAGAGGAAGAGAAGGGACAGAAAGAAAGATAGTAAAGACGCTAACATGCTTTGTTAGGAAATTTTTGTAATTAACCTGTAGCAGAGTCCATTGGAGTAGGAATGTCCTCTATGCTGCTGCTGCTGCTAAGTCACTTCAGTCGTGTCCGACTCTGTGTGACCCCATAGACGGAAGCCCACCAGGCTCCCCCGTCCCTGGGATTCTCCAGGCAAGAACACTGGAGTGGGTTGCCATTTCCTTCTCCAATGTGTGAAAGTGAAAGTGAAGTTGCTCAGTTGTGTCGGACCCTTAGCGACCCCATGGACTGCAGTCTACCAGGCTCCTCCATCCTTGGGATTTTTCTAGGCAAGAGTACTGGAGTGGCTTGCCATTGCCTTCTCCATTCTCAGATGTTTTCAAACTGACTTCTATAAAAATGAAGCCATTAAATGTTTTTGAAAAATAATTTTTCTATTCATTTACAGTTGATTTATTCAAGGCACTGTCCCTTTTTTGGAGAACGGTGTCAAGCTAAAATCATTATATATTCGAGATTTGAAATTGTCATGGAATTATCAGAAGAGATTTAATACGATTCCAAGTGTTTCTTTCTCTACAAAGCCAAAAGGTACTATGGTAATTTTAAGTGAGTCAAGTCCTTTTAATTAAGAGCAAAATGTCTTGTTATTTATCCATTCTCAATCCTGCATTTCTCTGTATGACTTATTAATTTATTTACAAACATTATTTGCAACCATGTGTTCTGCTCCATTTGGGAAGGCTGCATGGCTGTCATCTGTTTAGTGTTTCTCTAGAAGTCATTGTTTTGATAAAATAGGACATTCTGCATTTATTGAGTGTCAAAAGGGACTTCAGCAAGACTTAAAATTAGACTTGCCAGCTGTGTGCTCCAGGCAATGGGAACTTATGGGCCTGTCTCACTGTCCCTTGACTCTGACAGTCTTTGCCTCAGCCAGGCAAGGAATTTCAATGCCTGAGTCTCTTTTTTTTCAAATGTTCGGAAAGCAGCCCTTGTGGTCATCCAGATCAGCCAATGGCTCTAAATAGAACCCACAGTTAAGTCAACTAAAGAAGGAATATTTGAGGGGGATCACATGCCGAGAGGTTATGTGGAGGGATCATCTGGAGAGAGTACCAGGTGGTAGACTGGGAGATGTACAGCATCACCATCCAGGCTATCATCACTTATGCACCTCCTACTGTGTGCCAAGCGATCCAGACATTTCATACATGTCAATTCATTTAAGTCTTACAACCAGGTACACATGCCCATTTTACAGATGAAGAAAATTGGCTTCAAAAAAATTTGACTTAGCCCATGGCATATAGCTACTAAGAAGGTAAGTCAGAATTAGAAGCCAAGTGTAAGACCATAGCTTGCCTACTAACAGGCTTTGTACAAATTAGAAAAAGGCGCCCAAGGGCACATGGCTTGGTGAACAGACTGTGCCTGTGAACATATTAGTACAAGGTACTCTTCCTGCTAGTAGATGCAGTCCTGGTTCAGGGCACATGACTTGGTAAGTAGTACACCGGCTACAGTTCAGTGCCCACTCACTTGCTCAGCCCAGTGCCTTTGTGAAAGGCATGGACTGACCAGTTCTTCCTGGCAGCCCTCATGGCAGGCCAGATATATCTAAGCTTCCTCCGTGAGTGACATTTAATTGTATGTGTCAACTTGGCTAGGACACAGTGCCCAGATATTTGGTCAAACAATATTCTAGAGTACTTTGAAGGTGTTTCTGGATGAGATTAACATCTAAATCAGTGGACTCTGAGTAAAGCAGATGTCCTTTATAATGTGTGAAAACGTTAGTCACTCGGTTGTGTCCAACTCATTGCGACCCCATGGACTATAGTCTGCCAGGCTCCTCTGCCCATGGGATTCTCCAGGCAAGAATGCTGGAGTGAGTAGCCATTCCCTTCTCCAGGGGATCTTCCTGACCCAGGGATCGAACCCAAGTCTCCCGCATTGCAGGCAGATTCTTTACTGTCTGAGCCACCAGGGAAGCTTCATAATGTGGGAAGAGTTCATTAAATCATTTGAAGGACATACCGATATCTGTGTAGATACAGATATATAAATATACATACATGTTTTTGTTGGTGTTTAGTCTCTCACTTGTGTCCAATTCTTTGCAACCCAATGGACTGCAGCACTCCAGGCTTCCCTGCCTTTCACTATTTCCCTGAGTTTCCTCAAACTCATGTCCATTGAGTCAATGATGCCATCCAACCATCTTATCTTCTGTCATCCCCTTCTCTTCCTGCCCTCAGTCTTTCCAATATCAGAGTCTTTTTCAGTGAGTTAGCTCTTTGCATCAGGTGGCCAAATGGAGCTTCAGCTTCAGTATCAGTCCTTCCAGTGAAAATTCAGGGTTGATTTCCTTTATGATGGACTGGTCTCTCAAGAGTCTTCTCCAGCATATTTACATATATAAAAATATACATATATATTATACATATATGTATACTTACATATAAACATATAAATTATACACACACACACTGGTTATGTTTCTCTAAAGGGCTCTAATACAACCACAATCTAGAGTTTATATTCTTCTCACAACTCCAAAGAATTTTTTCTTGATATCCATAAGAGAAGATGACCAGAGTGCAAAAAAGAATATTCCAAGCTGGTTGAAACACTCTACTGAAAGAGTACCAATTAGTAAAACTATGTCAGTGTAGAAGGAAGTCTTTAGGACATGCTTCAGGGCTCCACACTTGATGCTGTCCTATACAACACTTCTGTCAGTGGCTTATGATGTAGGATCATGCAAATCCAATTTGGGGATGAAATGAAGCCAGGAAGGATAACTAACATGACAGATGACAGGATCAAGATTTTGACAGGTTGAGTTACTATGCTGAAACTAACAAGAAGGATAATGGTAAAACCCTACATTTTGGATAAAAAAATCAATAGTTATAGCACAGCTCTAGTTTTAGATTTGTAAAGGTATATTTTAAACGGAACAGTTGAATTTTGTTCTTCTCAAGTTCAAAATGAATCCACAAAGTGACATAGTTCCTCTAAAAATGCTAATAATTTTAAACTCAAAAGATAAAAATATTAGTGCATCCTATATAACAGTATTTCTGTAGTTTTCCTAAGTCTGAAAATACCAGAAATATCACAACTAATTCTAAGAGATTGCACACTTCATAAGGGACAAAGTTCAGTTAAGTCCAGTCACTCAGTCATATCCAATTCTGTGACCCCATGGACTGCAGCATGCCTGGCCTCCCTGTCAATCACCAACTTCCAGAGTCTGCTCAGACTCATGTTCATCGAGTTGATGATGCCATCCAACCGACTCATCCTTTGTCGTCCTCTTCTTCTCCTGCCTTCAATCTTTCCCAGCATCTGGGGGTGGGTGAGAAGCACAGCTGGAAATGCTTAGAATTTATTATAAATGAAGAGCATAGTGAGAAACTGAGGATTAATGTAACAGAAGGGAAAATATCTGAAAAAATAAATAAGAGGAACCTTCAAGTACTGGGTGAAAAAAAAAAAACAGTCTTCTTTCTGTGAACTTCCAAAGAGCAGAACTAAGATACAAATATAGAAATTCCAGGACAATAAAAAGAATGGCTTTTTAAATATTGGAAATAGCTAATGAGAAATTCAGGGTGCTCTAAGAAAAGAGAGGTCCCTTGACTGAAAGTATCCAAGTCAGGCTATCCCATCACTTTATCCAGTGCCTTTCAAAAAGGATAGACCCCTACTCCCCCATCTCCCAAAACTAACAAAAGTGACAGAGTTAATTTGGCATGACCTGTTACTGGTGAGCCATTGCTAACTCTTAGGAAACACCTAATTGTTTTCTAACTGATTGAAATTTGGTTAACTTTTTTTTTAGATTTTTCTAAAGAATGTGTCAATTGCACCATCTATTAATTTGGAATTAAATAATTGTGTTTTAAAGAGTTATTTTCTTATAATCACGAGCATGAATAACTACTGCTGCTATTTTATTATTTCTATTACTATGCCATTCACTGTGATATTTAAAATATTTAATCTCATTTAAATCTTTCAACAATTATCTGAAGCTCAGAGACCTTGGGTATCTACCCTAGGACACTGCTTGTGAGCATCAAAGCTAATATTTAAGTCTAAAGCCATCTGATTTCAAAGATCCTGCTCTGAGCTGCTATACTTTGTGGCACTTATCTCCACAGATGCTACATATATCCTTATTTTCCACCATGCTTTCTTTACATCATCGTCACCTACGGTGTTTTCTACCTCTTTTCTGTGTATCTTACAAGATCCAGCTCACTCTCATCTTTGAGATAAAGCCTGCCCACAGTGATTAATTCAGGCTACAATGACCTTTTCTTTCTCTGTATTAGAAATTTTAGTTATGAGTAGAAGATCAAACTGAACTACTTTACACAAAATGGAGAATTTATTAGCTCTCAAGAGCAAACAGCAGAAAAGAAAGGGGGCAGATCCAATTCTGATAACTTCCGGAACAAGAGACCAGAACCTGCAGACTTTGTCTCTCCCTGTCTTGCATCTGTTCCTCCCTGTATATCAGCTTCTTTCTCTCACGGGCCTCCCCCACAGGGCTGGAACTGAGACTTCAGGCAGCTCTGATTGTATGTTCTCAGCCTCAGTCCCAGGGAACAAGCTTTTGGTTTTCTTAATTATCTATATTGAGATATATTTAAATACAATAAATGTGCCCATTTAAGTGTACATTGTAATCAATCTGGGCAAATGTATACATCTATATGTATCTACAGCCCTTCCTAGGTGGCTCAGTGGTACAGAATCCACCTACCAATGCAGGAGACATGGGTTCCATCCCTGATCTGAAAAGATCCCCTGGAGGAGAAAATGGCAACCCACTCTAGTATTCTTGCCGGGAAAATTGCATAGACAGAGGAGCGGGGTGGGCTACAGTTCGCTGGGTTACAAAAGAGTTGTATATGACTTAGCAACTAAACAATATGTAACCATCATTACAGTCTCAATGTAGGCTATTCCCATCATGCCAGCTCAAGTTTTAAAGAACCAAAAGAAGGACTCTGGTGAGCTTTGAGTCAGTTGCATAAACCAATCACAAGGAAGGTGAGAACTATGATGGACAACCCCTGCTATTACCAAATGCTGGAGTAGAGAAAGTGCAAAAAGGTAATATCTGTAACCTAGAAATAGCCCCAGGAAACATCATTATGAGTTTGAGATGGGGAAAACACACCCTATGTCATTCTTCGTTTAATTAGGAGACTGAAATTACACAGTAATTTTAATAGGAAAGCTTTAATATAAAATGCATTAACAATAGCAAGAGATTGGCTAGTAAAAAGTAGACAGAACTTTTGTTTTTGTTCAGTCGCTAAGTCATGTCCAACTCTTTTGTGACCCCACGGACTGTAGCCCACCAGGCTTTTCTGTCCATGCGATTTCCCAGGCAAGAATACTGGAGTGGGTTGCCATTTCTTCCTCCAGAGGATCTTCCTGACCCAAGGATCAAACTCACTTCTCCTGAATTGGCAGGCAGATTCTTTACCCTTGAGCCACCCGGGGAAGTCATAAAGAGAACGCTAAAGAGTATCAAAACAGCTATTATAAGAAAGAACCACTATTCCTAAGGCTGAGACAGGGCACCCAGGAGACAGGCTTCCCCTAGGGCTGAGGTCTACACCTCAGTGAGGGCATCCCCATGAACCACCGAATGACGAGGCTGTATGACACCGGTGGAATTTGCAGGAAATCCTCCTTGTGAAGCTTTCCAGAAGCCCACTGTCTAGGGTAAAAGCTGTTCCCTTGAAGGTGTCTCACTGCCAGCGACCCACTAAAAATGCCCGAGGGGGATGCACGTCAGCTGTTGGTCAATGGATGTTACTGACTCCTGTGCACAGAGGAGCTGGGAACTGGACAGCCCAGGTGCTGGTAGCGGTAGAGGGAGGCTTCCAAATCGGCACATCAGAACCAGAAAGCAAAACTCTTTACTTCTGCAGTGACAGAGCTTTGCCCACTAGCAAAGGAGAAATTAGAGCCCAGCTCCATTTTCACAGATCAGGCAAAAAGGATATATTTGGAACTGAGAGGTAACACATCACTAATCAGCTCATACCTCAAATTGTTTTTACTAATCACTCTCTGAATTCCAACAATCCCTGTTGGAATCTAATACTAATTACATGCCTCCCCAGTTATTTCTGACATAATTATCTGCACATAGATACACATACATTGGTCTAACTAAGGACTTAGCAGAAGATAAGAAACATGTCCTAGATTACTGTAAGCTTCCCTTCTCCCTATCCCTACAGTATTTAGTTCAATGCTAGGTTCACATGAGTACATTTAATGCATATCACACATGAACAGAGATTGCAAAATAACCCTAAACCTCTACGCCAGAGCTGCCAAGAGGACATCTCCAGCTAAATCCATCTCACAGACACGCTTGTTCATTTTTTAAATCTTACTTGTACAGTGTTTTGTCTACTCAGTTTTTTGAAATTTTAAATTAGTGGTCAATACACAAAACTGGAATTTTACATAGAAACTGAGCATTCTGGAAAAATGATGGGTGATGCAACAATGGGCCTGCACACGTTGGCTGGAGTTCACCACCAGCCTTTCTTCTCTTTTGTCATAGTTTTCATATGGCCAGTTCATTTTTGTCAAAGGTTTGGATCGTGTAAGTATTTGAGTTCTCTACCCACCTGCCCCCGCCACCCCGCTGACAGGACAGATCCCCTTAACTCCTTTTGTGGGTCAAGGAGTGTGGAAAAAAAATGAGCAGTAATTAGATATAAATATTTTGTAAATACTGATAATTTTTCAGTCTCTTCATACACACATCAGAATTGAATATCTTTAAAATGAATGGTCTGAGTTCACAAAGAACTTAACAAGGGTTATGAATTTAGGATCATTGACAGGGTATGGGAAGAAACAATTGACAGAGTGTCTAGTTTAAGAGGCTTCACTCCTATTATTTAACCACTAACCAGCACATTTCACAATCTCCCTGCTCCTCAGCTTGCTGATCTGACAGTAACAGGGCTAGTTCTGACACTGTAAGAGGGTGTTATAAACAGAAGCTTTATTCATTTTGAATAATATGATGACCCTGCTTCATAGGGAGTTTGGGATGGACACATACACACTGCTACATTTGAAAAGGATGACCAGGAATGACCTGCAGTACAGCACATGGAACTCTGCTCAATGTTATGTGGCATCCTGGATGGGAGGGGAGTTTAGGGGTGCATGGATACATTTATATGTATGGCTAAGTCCCTTTGTGGTCCACCTAAAACTGTCACAACATTGTTAATTGGCTATACTCAAAATGTAAAATAAAAACTTAAAAAACAGAAAGCTTAATTAAGCAAGAGTTTTAATTAATCACTTCTTTTATTTTTTGCCATGAAGTGATGGGACCAGATGCCACGATCTTTGTTTTCTGAATGTTGAGCTTTAAGCCAACTTTTTCACTCTCCTCTTTCACTTTCATCAAGATGCTCTTTAGTTCTTCTTCATTTTCTGCCATAAGGGTGGTGTCATCTGCATATCTGAGGTTATTGATATTTCTCCAGCAATCTTGATTCCAGCTTGTGCTTCCTCCAGCCCAGCGTTCCTCATGATGTACTCTGTATATAAGTTAAATAAGCAGGGAGACAATACACAGCCTTGATGTACTCCTTTTCCTATTTGGAAACTAACTGTTGCTTTCTGACCTGCATACAGGTTTCTCAAGAGGCAGGTCAGGTGGTCTGGTATTCCCATCTCCTTCAGAATTTTACACAGTTTATTGTGATCCACACAGTCAAAGGCTTTGGCACAGTCAATAAAGCAGAAGTAGATGTTTTTCTGGAACTTTCTTGCTTTCTCCAAGATCCAACGGATGTTGGCAATTTGATCTCCGGTTCCTCTGCCTTTTCTAAAACCAGTTTGAACATCTGGAAGTTCACAGTTCACGTATTGCTGAAGCCTGGCTTGGAGAATTTTGAGCATTACTTTACTAGAATGTGAGATGACTGCAATTGTGCGGTAGTTTGAGCATTCTTTGGCATTGCCTTTCTTAGGGATTGGAATGAAAACTGACCTTTTCCAGTCCTGTGGCCACTGCTGAGTTTTCCAAATTTGCTGACATATTGAGTGTAGCACTTTCACAGCATCTTCTTTCAGGATTTGAAATAGCTCAACTGGAATTCCATCGCTTCCACTAGCTTTGTAGTGATGCTTCCTAAGGCCCACTTGATTTCACATTCCAAGATGTCTGGCTCTAGGTGAGTGTGAGTGATCACAGCATCATGATTATATGGGTCATGAAGATCTTTTTTGTACAGTTGTTTTGTGTATTCTTGCCACCTCTTCTTAATATCCTCTGCTTCTATTAGGATCATGCCATTTCTGTCCTTTATTGAGTCCATCTTTGCATGAAATATTCCCTTGGTATCTCTAATTTTCTTGAAGACATCTCTAGTCTTTACCATTTTATTGTTTTCCTCTATTTCTTTGCATTGATCGCTGAGGAAGGCTTCTTTTCTCTCCTTGCTATTCTTTGGGACTCTGCAGTCAAATGGGTAAATCTTTCCTTTTCGCCTTTGCTTCTCACTTCTCTTCTTTTCACAGCTATTTGTAAGGCCTCCTGAGACAGCCATTTTGCTTTTTTACATTTATTTTTCTTGGAGATGGTCTTGATTCCTGTCTCCTATACAATGTCATGAACCTCCATCCATAGTTCATCAGGCACTCTGTTTATCAGTTCTAGTCCCTTAAATCTATTTCTCACTTCCACTGTATAGTCATAAGGGATTTAATTTAGGTCATACCTGAATGGTCTAGTGGTTTTCCCCATTTTCTTCAATTTAAGTCTGAATTTGGCAATAAGGAGTTCATGATCTGAGCCACAGTCAGCTCCCGGTCTTGTTTTGGCTGACTGTATAGAGCTTCTCCATCTTTGGCTGCAAAGAATATAATCAATTTGATTTCAGTGTTGACCATCTGGTGATGGCCACGCATAGAGTCATCTCTTGTGTTGTTGGAAAAGAGTGTTTGCTATGACCAGTGCGTTCTCTTGGCAAAACTCTATTAGTCTTTGCCCTGCTTCATTCCGTGCTCCAAGGCCAAATTTGCCTGTTACTCCAGGTGTTTCTTGACTTCCTACTTTTGCATTCCAGTCCCCTATAATGAAAAGGACACTTTTTTTGCATGTTAGTTCTAGAATGTCTTGTAGGTCTTCATCAGTTCAGTTCAGTTCAGTCACTCAGTCATGTCCGACTCTCTGCGACCCCATGAATCACAGCACGCCAGGCCTCCCTGTCCATCACCAACTCCCGGAGTTCACTCAAACTCATGTCCATAGAGTCGGTGATGCCATCCAGCCATCTCATTCTCTGTCGTCCCCTTCTCCTCCCGCCCCCAACCTTTCCCAGCATCAGAGTCTTTTCCAGTGAGTCAACTCATTGCATGAGGTGGCCAAAGTATTGCAGTTTCAGTTTCAGCATCAGTCCTTCCAATGAACACCCAGGATTGATCTCTTTTAGAATGGACTGGTTGGATCTCCTTGCAGTACAAGGGACTCTCAAGAGTCTTCTCTAACACCACAATTCAAAAGCATCAATTCTTCGGCGATCAGCTTCCTTCACAGTCCAACACTCACATCTGTACATGACCATGGGAAAAACCATAGCCTTGACTAGACGGACCTTGGTTGCCAAAGTAATGTCTCTGCTTTTTAATATACTATCTAGGTTGGTCATAACTTTCCTTCCAAGGAGTAAGCGTCTTTTAATTTCATGGCTGCAATCAGCATCTGCAGTGATTTTGGAGCCCCAAAAAATAAAGTCTGACACTGTTTCCACTGTTTCCCCATCTATTGGCCATGAAGTGATGGGACCAGATGCCATGATCTTTGTTTTCTGAATGTTGAGCTTCAAGCCAACCTTTTCACTCTCCTCTTTCACTTTCATCAAGAGGCTTTTGAGTTCCTCTTCACTTTCTGCCATAAGGGTGGTGTCATCTGCATATCTGAGGTTATTGATATTTCTCCCAGCAATCTTGATTCCAGCTTGTGCTTCTTCCAGCCCAGCGTTCCTCATGATGTACTCTGCATATAAGTTAAATAAGCAAGGTGACAATATACAGCCTTGACGTACTCCTTTTCCTATTTGTAACCAGTCTGTTGTTCCATGTACAGTTCTGACTACATGCTGCTGCTGCTGCTGCTGCTAAGTCGCTTCAGTCGTGTCCGACTCTCTGCGACCCCATAGACGGCACCCGACCCGGCTCCGCCATCCCTGGGATTCTCCAGGCAAGAACACTAGAGTGGGTTATAGAATCGTTCAAATTCAGCTTCTTCAGTGTTACTAGTTGGGGCATAGACTTGGGCTACCATGGTGATATTGAATAGTTTGCCTTGGAAATGAACAGAGATCATTCTGTTATTTGGGTTCCTGCCCACAGTTGAAGATATAATGGTCATCTGAGTTAAATTCACCCATTCCAGTCCATCTTAGCTTGCTGATTCCTAGAATGTTGATGTTCACTCTTGTCATCTCCTGTTTGACCACTTCCAATTTGCCTTGATTCATGGGCCTAACATTCCACGTTCCTATGCAATATTGCTCTTTATAGCATCAAACCTTGCTTCTATCACCAGTCCCATCCACAACTGGGTGTTGTTTTTGCTTTGGCTCCATCCCTTCATTCTTTCTGGAGTTATTTTTCCACTGATCTCCAGTAGAATATTGGGCACCTACCGACCTGGGGAGTTCATCTTTCAGTGTCTTATCTTTTTGCCTTTTCATACTCTTCATGGGGTTCTCAAGGCAAGAATACTGAAGATGGCTTGCCATTCCCTTCTCCAGTGGACCCCACTCTGTCAGACCTCTCCACCATGACCCATCTGTCTTGGGTGGCTCCTCATGGCATGGCTTAGTTTCATTGAGTTAGACAAGGCTGTGGTCCCATGTGATCAGATTGGCTAGTTGTCTGCCATTGTGGTTTCAATCTGTCTGCCCTCTGACACCCTTTCTCAGCACTTACTGTCTTACTTGGGTTTCTCTTACCTTGGATGTGGGTTATCTCTTCACGGCTGCTCCAGCCTAGACAGCATATTAAAAAGCAGAGACATTAATTTATCAACAAAGGTCCGTCCAGTCAAGGCTGTGGTTTTTCCAGTGGTATGGATGTGAGAGTTGGACTATAAAGAAAGCTGAGTGCTGAAGAATTGATGCTTTTGAACTGTGGTGTTGGAGAAGACTCTTGAGAGTCCCTTGGACTGCAAGGAGATCCAACTAGTTCATCCTAAAGGAGATCAGTCCTGGGTGTTTATTGGAGGGACTGATATTAAAACTGAAACTCCAATACTTTGGCCACCTGATGTGAAGAGCTGACTCATTTGAAAAGACCCTGATGCTGGGAAAGATTGAGGGCAGGAGGAGAAGGGAACGACAGAGGATGAGATGGTTGGATGGCATCACCGACTTAATGGACATGGGTTTAGGTGCACTCTGGGAGTTGGTGATGGACAGGCAGGCCTGGCGTGCTGCAGTTCATGGGATCTCAAAAAGTTGGACATGACTGAGCGACTGAATTGAACTGATCTGAATTTTTTTTTAACTTTTCTCTTTATTGTTTTAAGAACTCTATCTCTTGTCACCTGCCTCTCTTGCAGTTTGACAACTTTGCCATGACTCTCATATTACCAAGAAAATCACCAGAACAGTCTTCAAGAGATGCATCCATATTGTAGTCTCATCCATGAGAGAAGAAAATTCAATGGGGGAAAAAAAAACCTCTTAAAATGCATCTGGATTCATTTAATAGTTGTTGCCGTACAGTCACTAAGTCGTGTCAGCCTTCTTTATGGTTCAATTCTCATATCTATACATGACTACAGGAAAAACCATAGCTTTGACTATGCATGCATGCTAAAGGCGCTTCAGTCATATCTGACTCTTTGTGACCCATAGACTGTGACCCACCATGTCCCTCTGTCCATGGGATTCTCCAGACAAGAATACTAGGATGAGTTGCCATGCCTTCCTCTAGGGGATCTTCACAATCCAGGATTGAACCCACATCTCCTAAGGCTCCTGACTTGCAGGCGGATTCTTTACTGCTGAGCCATCATGAGTCAAAGCCATACCAGATGCCCAGCTTTGACTGTATTGACCGCAAAGTGACACAAACCTTAGCTGGAAAAGTAATATCTTTGTTTCTTAATATGCTGTCTAGGTTCGTCATAGATCGTATTTAAATATTTTACATTTAAGTCCTTTTCAGACTACCCTTTATAAAATACTATTAATAATGCCCCATTCTGATATTTCCCAAATAATTCCCTTACTTTATTTTGTCCATAACATCTATCACCATCTGACACATACCTTATATTTGCTTATTTATTTGTCTATGTTTCCCCCACAGGGATATAAGCTCTTTTAACCATAAAGACTCAACTGATTTTGTTGATTGCTGCACCTCCAATACTAGAACACTGTACGGTACATGGTAGATGATCACAAAATGAATGAATGATGGACAGATGACCTATGAGGTTTGACTGATTCTTAGCTATTGCACATCATGTTAACATCCATTGTGTGGGCCTTTTGACCAAGACTTGGCTTTTGCTCCTATTTTATCGCCACCTACAATGGCTTCCTCACCCTGACCCAAAAATGCCATTCACAGGTGCCTTTAGCACCTCCAAGTCTCCATTCTGGGACATGAGAAAATTTCTGTGTAAGACTATCACAGTCAAAGCATGAGGAGCTCTGCCTTGGGACACAAGTATCTACACACTTTCTACTGTTATCCCAGTGCTCTGGAACCATGCCATGTGGACACAACTGTGTATGTATGTAGTTTCACCTAATGAACTACAGTCTTCTCCTGGTAGTAAGGGGATATGTCCTCTTAGACTGAAAGCTCTGTAGCTCCCCAAACTTACTGGGTATTTTTAAAGATTTTCTTTTGGGCTTCCCTGGTGGATCATTGGTAAAGAATCCACCAGCCAATGCAAGAGATGCAGGTTTGACCCCTGATTCAGGAACACCCGACATGCCATATAGCAACTAAGCCCATGTGCTGCAACTACTGAGCACACATTCTAGAGCCTATGCTCTGCAACAAGAGAAGCCACTGCAATGAGAAACCCACACATCACTACTAGAGAGTAGCCCCCATTCACCACGACGAGAGAAAACTCACCCACAGCAACAAAGACCCAGCACAGCCAAAAATAAATAAATACAATTAAAAAAAAGATTTCCTCTTATGAAAAACAAAGACCAGCACAGTCAAAAAATATATATAAAAATTTAAAAAAAAATTTGCTCTAATGAAAACCTCAAATACAGTCACAGTGGGGAGAATTTTACAGTAACTACATGGGTACTCACCATCTAGTTTCTATTAACATACTTTCTCTTTTTCATGTACCTATCCATCAGCCTACTTATCATTAACTAGTTATATTTGTTTACATTTTTTATTTTGATGTAAAATGTGCATATAATGAATTATACAAAACTGATGTGTACATTTGTAGATGTTGACAAGGGCAAACATACTTATCTCTGTGCTACTCAAACTTTTATGAAGATATTAGAAAACTGTCTAAACCCCGGAAAATTCCCTCAGGTCCCCTCCCACTCAACTGTCTTCCCCTCACCTCCCTACCTCCCCAGAGGCAACCAATGTTCTGATTTTTATCTGCCATAGATTAGATTTTCCTTTTTGAGAACTTCATTTGGATGAATACTTTGTGCTCTTTTTCATAAGATTTATTTCACATAACTGAGCAATCAGAACTCGTTAACACTAAGAATGCTGAAGTATCTAGCAGGAAATACACAGATGTCTCAGTGGTAAAGAATCCACCTGCAATGCAGGAGATATGGGATTGATCCCTGGGTCGGGAAGATCCCTGCGAGGAGGGCATAGCAACCCGCTTCAGTATTCTTGATGGGAGATGGAGGAGCTGGGTGGGCTATGGTCCACGGGGTTGCACAGAGTCAGACACAGCTGAAGTGACTGAGTATGCATGTGCGTGTATGCAGAAGTCTATAATTTTCTGACATACATAGAAAAATAAGATTAATAGGTGGATGGATGGACAGATGTCTGGGAGATTCATCATGCTATTGCATGCAATAACAGTCCATCTTTTTAATTACTGAATAGTATTTCAGGGTATGGCTGGGCCACACTTTATCAATTGTCCTGTTGATGGAAACTCGAGCTATTTTCAGTTTAGGCCTGTTATAAAAAAGCTGTTCTGAACATTCTTGTACAAATCGTTTTGTAGACATATGTTTCCATTTTTCTTGGGTAAATTCCTAGAATTGAAATCTCTGGGCCATAGAATATTCATATTTTGAGTTTCACTAAACAACAACATCAACTGTCAGACATTTGTCAGAATTTACGCCTCAATATACTCTCACCAATATTGTATGAGATTTCTAGTTACTATCCATTGACTGGGTAGCTCTAATGCCGAAAACATGCTTTCTTAGCTTCCACTCTCGGGGGAAAGGAGAAGAAAAATGACTAGCTCCCTTTGCCTGCATTCCCTTCTTCCCCAAACCTCTCCTCCTTTATTTCTTTTCCTATCTCCCTGCTTGTCTACTTGCTCATAGGATCAGGGAGGGCATTCTTCAGCTTTTCCATGTCCTCTATACCATGCCTGGGTTCAACAAGAGAAAGAAACCACACAGTAGGTAAACAAGAGAAGTTTAATATAAGAATTATTATTTTTAATTCAAAAGAAACTATAAGAAAAAGGAAACTCCATCTGGTACCCTTGGACTGAAGGGGAGCATCTAACAAAGGACATGGAAGGGGTGCAGACTTCATGGGAGAAGGGGTGGTTTGGTCCCTGGATAGCAGAGAAGAGAACTGCCTTAGCCAGGCCAGAGCTGGCCTGGAGTTGCTGGGCAAATGCCAGGTGAACCTGTAGCGAGCAGGCAGGGGAAGAGATGGTCAGCAACCAGTAACACAGGTGTGCAGTAGAGGCTGGGTGCCGGCGGGCCTGGGGCAGAGACATCAGAGCATCCAGGCTGCCCAGGGTGGTGAAGAAGAAGCCAGTGGGATCACAGATCAGGGTGTGACTCTGGCTGATAGGCAGTAGTTTGCAGGTTGCTCAGGGTTTGGTTTCCATGTGGAGAGGACTGTGGAAAGGTTATCACCAGGTCAAGCCTGTAAAGTCACAGAGGGGCTGAGGGCCTCTGGCTGGGGCAGGCTCTGTGGGGTGCTTCACACCCACACTGCTGGCCTCAGTCCATCAGAAACTGCAGGAAGTCTCTCTTTTGTAATGTTTCTCCAGTGCCCTCTACTGAGAAAGCTAACCACCGTGCTCACTATAAGGAGGAAAGTTGAAAGGAATTCCATTGGCTATCACAGAGCATATATATTGAAGGGTGCATTTAGAGCTGAGAAGCAACAAATTGATAGCTGACACAATGTCCTTCTTCTTCCTCTGGGCTTGAGCTAAGCCTTAATGACTAATGGGGAGTGGTACACAGAAAGACGGGCTTTCCAACTGTGGTGGGTGGTATGCAAAAGACTATAATAGTTCCTCCCTTCTCTGCATTCTTGTCCCTTTGCAGTTTTCTTGTCCCTTAGGTGGGGCTGTCTTTCTTCATTTTCTGAACCTGGCTCAGCCACATGACCTGTTTTGGCCAACAAAACATCAATAAAGAGTTGAAGAGGGCTTGCACATTGGAGTGTGCTCTCTGTTACTAATGGGAACAGAAATGCCACCACAGGTAAGAGCCTGATTGCCTTAAGGAAGAGGAATCATGTACATATGGGAGCCAGCCAGCCATGAAGTCCCAGCTCAGACCATTCTTGACCATTCTACCGCAGTAAAACCAGCCCAGACCAAAAGTACCACTCAGACAACGCATAGAACAGAGAGAAACAACAAGTGTTTATTGTTTTGAACATTTAAAACATGCTTGAGTTTGGTTACAGAACAAAAATGACACAAAAGTAACAAAACTTATATTGAGAGTTATTCCAAAAATGTATGAAAGTGAGTCACTCTGACTCTCTGTGACCCCATGGACTGTAGCCTGCCAGGCTCCTCTGCTCATGGGGTTCTCTAGGCCAGAATACTGGAGTGGGGAGCCATTTCATTGTCTAGGAGATCTTCCCAACCCAGGAATCAAGCCCAGATCTCCTGCATTGCAGGCAGATTCTTTAATGTCTTAGCCACCAGGGAAGCCCAAAATGTATGCTAAGATATTAATATTATGCATAATAAGACACTGATATTAACTTGATTATAAGAGAAAAAAAAAGCTTTGTTTTCCCTGAGGAACAGGTTTGTTTGTTCCTAGAGGATCATTTGTCTTATGAGATTAATCCTTTTTCTCTTTTCATTGGGATATCAAGAAACACAAAGCCAACTTGTGGTTATCTTTAGCAACTGTGTTCCTTCTATTTATGTTCAAACTCTTCACCAAGTTTTGACTTCCTAGTCTGTTCCTGTTCAGTTCAGTTCAGTTCAGTCACTCAGTCGTGTCTGACTCTTCGCGACCCCATGAATCACAGCACGCCAGGCCTCCCTGTCCATCACCAACTCCTGGAGTACACTCAAACTCATGTCCATCTAGTTGGTGATGCCATCCAGCCATCTCATCCTCTGTCGTCCTCATCTCCTCCTGCCCCCAATCCCTCCCAGCATCAGAGTCTTTTCCAGTGAGTCAACTCGTCGCATGAGGTGGCCAAAGTATTGGAGTTTCAGCTTTAGCATCAGTCCTTCCAATGAACACCCAGGACTGATCTCCTTTAGAATGGACTGGTTGGATCTCCTTGCAGTCCAAGGGACTGTTAAGAGTCTTCTCCAACACCACAGTTCAAAAGCATCAATTATGATTTATAAATCATTTTATAATTTTTCTATTTTAGTTTATATATTAATATTTGTATCAACTGTTTCAAATGATTGGAATGAGATTAGATATAAGCATGTAAGACTAATATAAATGTTTATGGATATAATGCTCAAACCATAAAATGTATGATACTCTCCTTTGTAATAAAGCTACCATGCTTTATTGTATGATTACTACCTTTGGCAAAAAAATCAAAATAAAATTGGTAAGGTCTGCATTAGAGGCAATAATTAGCTTAAACTGAAAAGCAAACAAGCAAAAAATTTCCATTTTTATTAAATGTCAAATTTTTAGGAAATTGAGAAGGATGGCTCTGGGTCATTAGCATAAATTAGAATACAAGTCCAAAACAAAACAAAATTGAGTTTTATTAAGTCTTAGACAAAGTAAACTAATCTTCTGATTTTCAAACATTCTAGTGTTTCTATTACTGCTAACCTAAGCTTGAAAGAGCTTAGTTATTTCTGCTTTTTGAAAAATATATAATTTTTAACTAGATATTTGGATAATGTTAAACCATTTTGCTGTGTTGATCCATTTCTTTCCCAATCAAACTGTTCTTGAAGGAAATATGAGAAAGTTAATAGACCAAAACAAGTTACAGATCTTGAATTAACCAGAAGTGATCTTTTTAAAATGACAAGATTGCCCTTTCATGATAACAAATGTGGATCTACTATTTGAAAGTGGACGAGAATCCCAGATTGGGAGGGGGAGGCCAACCAACTGTGAAATAGGTTGTCAAAAATATAAGTCTAAAATATGATTCAAACAGAAAAAAAAAAAATTCCAATTGTGTTGGAAAATCTAGGATGTTCATTTACTTAGCAGAACAAAATCAGCTGAACCTCAGTGGAGAAAAATTTGGAATTCCACAAATAAAAGTTTGCTGCAGTGGCAAATCTCCCTATAATTGGAATTCTTCAAAATATTAAACATGTAATCCAAGAGTAATCGTAAGGCAGCACACGTTTCCATAATTAGTCCATCACTTTTATTTACCTCATGTATAATACATGGCAGCCCACATCGTAAAATAAATTAACAGCTAAATGTCAAATCTTCCCTCTTATTTAGGCCATCTGCTTAGGTGTTCAGACTGATACTCACTGGCATGAGAAACTATTGAGACCAGGGAAATGTGACTATTAGAGAAGAGCTATTGGCAAATGAATCAAACATCGGGACTTGTTCTTTCTGTCTTCCTCCTCCACCAGTAGGCACATCATCAACTTCCAAAGCCTAAAGATTTTACCAATATTACTATTGTTGCAAGTCTTGACCACATTTCAGGACACAGGGAATTGAGTTAGATATTCTGTTACAAGAATGTGATTCTCACACTATCTTCAATTATAACATTGAAGAGAGAAAGACTATCACTGCATAAGTTCCATACATGAACTTTTCAGGAAGGAGAATCCTGGAGGATCCTGACCAAGCTCCCTTTCTTCATAACAACCAGGTTTACTAGTATTCTTTCTTCTCTGAAATCAATGTTGGGAACTCAGATTTGTACCCCAAGATCAGAAAGCAGTCGGGAAATCTTGACCACAGGGAAGCCTAGGGGCTAAAGAGCAAAAGCCAGAGCTACTGCTCCTGGATCCTCCTTTTCCTGCCTTCTTTCTCTGCTCTAGGATCGTTGCTGGTACAGCTCAGGAGAGCCAAGCCAAGAGGTTTTCACCCTTACTACTTTCCCATCTGCCCAAGCAAGAGCAGTATCATCATTTTACCAATGAGATAAACTTAAGATTTCAAAAGCAAACAAGGATCCAACCACAATTGCTCTACATGGGGTATTGCCTCCCACTGCCACCCATCCTCTTTCATAAATTTGGAGGCTTCTCTGAAATATTTTCAAACTTCCAATCAGGTTCATTTCAGTAAGTGCCATCATCAGAAGGTAAAGAAGGAAAGAAAGTGACTCAAGTGCCAATAATGCTGCTCCACCCGCAGAGCAGAAAGGGAAACCAGCTGGAGGGTTTCATTCCCGTGACACTGCTTTTGGGAGCAAGCTGGATCCTATGAGGGAGCAAGAAGGCCTATGATTCAACTACCTATCAGATCCGGCTTGAATTTCAATCATAATGTACATACTTTCTGAAGTCTGGGACAAGTTACACAACCATCTCATCATCTTTCAAAGAACAATACAAATAATTTATTGTACTTGCACACACCTTTCATCACCATACCTCAAATGCTTAGGTTAGTTCCCCACCTATCGCACTGTGATGTGAAAATTAATTAGCTAATGTCTGTAAAGTGCTTTCAAGATGAAAAGTGCCATATGAGTGCTAAATGCCACCTATGAATACCAATAAAGACAACCTCGTAGAGAACATAATAGATCGGCAGGGGAATGAGTGAATAGCCAGCTTGAAAAAGCAAGGTGACAAAAGCATAAATAAATACAGTAACCACAGAGAGCAGAGTTCCTACTTCACAGACTTCATGGTGCAAGAAAAGCAACAGACACGCAAATATGGAAGCATACTTTTGGATCAGGACTACAGCGAGTGGTGTGCTCAAAGGACTGTCATTAGATCCACAGGACACTCTTGGAAGATTTTAGCACAATCAAAAGTTCTTAAAAGAGATGTAATTCAGCGGGTATGATGGACTATTTCCTGAAGGCCACTGCCCTTGTGCATATAAGTCCTATCTGAGGTAGATACAGTGAGCTAGACTATTTTTATTTTACAGGTGAGGACACTGAATGTTAGAAATACTGATTTGATCAAAATTATAGAGTGAGCAATCAGTGAAATAAAGCACCAGCCCAACTTACTACCACAAACACAGGTTCTTTCCAGGATGCCATATTAGTTAATGGGCATTTTACAATTAGAAGGCATTACCAACACATTTCAAAAGATTTCAATGTGTGTGTGTGATTTATTCAAAAAACCTCACTTCTAGCAACTTATCCTAAGTAATTAATACGACACCCAGAGATCTAGCCGTATATATACATTCACTGAAGCATTATTTATAAAAGTGAGAAATGGAAGCAACAAAGATGTTTATCAGAAATGATTGAATAAACACTATCCTACCCACAAGATGGAAAACAATGTTAGGAGAACTTCCCGTGTGGGCAGTGGTAAAGAATTCTCCTGTCAAAGCAGGAGATGCAAGAGATGTGAGTTTGATCCCTGGATTGGGAAGATCCACTGGAGGAGGAAATGGCAACCCACTTCAGTATTCTTGCCTGGGAAATCCTGTGGACAGAGGAGCCCAGAGGGCTACTGTCCGTGGGGTCACAAAGAGTCGGACACAACTGAGCACACACACACATAGAATAAAGAACTTAAAATACTACAGAAATATCTTTAATGACATAGAAATTTTCACTATATATTGGTAACTGTTGTATAATATCCTTTAAAAAAGACTTGATGCACATATCAGAGAAAAACATCTAGAAAATTGTGTGACCCAACATTCACAGTGGATATCCCGATGATGGGGTTGTGGTGATTTTCAATTTGTCTGTTGGATTATCTGTAATTTCAGATTTTATTTCATTTATTTGTACCCCCCAAAATCACAAGAAAAAGCACTACTATAACCATTTAAATCATTTGAAATCGGCACAAAGGGACTAGACTGCAGGAAGGTCAGCTCATTCAAAATGCCTCCCTATAAATGGTCTGAACAAAGGCTGCTGCTAGGGAGTAAAGGCAGGCTGGCTCCATCCCCCTGCCATTGTGTGTGTGGAGGGATGGGGAAGTGCTGCTGCCTCTTCAAGACGCTGACTTCAGTTCTTTCAGATATATGCCCAGGAGTGGGACTGCTGGATCACATTGTAGTTCAGTTTTCAGTTTTTGGAGGAATCTCCACACTGTTTTCCAGTATGAAATTGCCATACTGTTTTGCAGCAATTTATATTCCCACCAACATTGCCCCAGAGTTCCCTTTCTCTGCATCTTTGCCAGCATCTCTCTTGCCTTTTAGATAAAAGTCATCCTAACAGGTGTGAAGTCATACTTCATTGTAATTTTGATTTGCATATTTCCCTGATGATTGGTGATGTCGAGCATCTTTTCATTTACCTGTTGTTCATTCGGATGTCTTCTTTGGAAAAAATATCTCTTCAGGTCCTTTGTCCTAACTGGGCATTATTTTAGGTCACTAAGTTTGTGGTAATTTGTTAGGTAACAACAGAAACTAGTAGAAAATGCTATAGAAATTACTTTGTTCATTTCCCTTACTTTATCATTAAAAAAGCTGAGACCTGGGAAGTTGAAGAATTTGGAGAAAAATTGTGGCAAAGCTGGAGCTAGAGTATAAGTCACAGGGGCCCACAGTCCAGGATCCTGTCCGTCGCCCCCCTTCCCTGTCCCCAGTAAGTGCGCAAGGATCACTTTCATCCAGCCTGGCTTAGAGTCTAAGAGGAAAGACAATATTGTCAGTTGAGGTCCCTGCCAGTACTACAATTCTAATGTATTTCTTGATTTCTAAAAATTGAACTGAAATTGATATTGAACACACAGACACTTCTCTAATTTAAAAACAATCAATAATATTTCTAACTTTCACCCACGATTTAATATGCTGACCATACCACACAAGTCACTGCATTCTCCAGTAAGTGACAATTTCAGTTTTCAATTCAGTGAAATTCAGCAAAATTTACCGCATTCATATTCCCTAGGAGGTCACACATGGTAGAATCTTTTAAGGCAGGGTTCTACAATCTTCCCTAACTGAAGTGACTTAAATTATTTGAAAGTATATGAAGAAAGTTAAGAAACTTCTATAGAGAAAAACCTATAAACCTTTAAATGTCACATATTTTTACATTGTTTCTGTGACAGAATGTCAAAGTAATATTACACATATTTAATTCGAGTCACTTATTCTGAAGGCAGTGCCATCGGTTTCATTTCTAGTAATTGCCGAGACTAAGACAGACGTTAGCTCCTGCCTCTCTTGGGATTAATTAAGTGAGAATCATTAATAAATGTAGCACAATTCATGATGATGTGATGGATCACTGGAAACTTACATAAGAATGAGTAACCAAGATTGAGTTTGTTCACCTTCTAACCATGATTAAACTCAGGTACATGAAAGAAACAACCAAACCACACCGTGCTAGCAAAGGGCCACTTTTAAGATGACTCATATGGTTTCACATACATTTTATAATGAAATACTTTTCTCTTGGGTAATCTCATTTGGGGGTTTGGGTTTGGTTTCCCTTCCATTTGTCTTGTTGGGACCCATAAAATCCCAAGGGAATGCTGACAGGGGTTACTGAATGGTGACTGATGTTTTTCCTGTTTACCTGCATATTTCATTCATGAGTAGCCAAGGCCTTTACCATGCATCTACATGGTGCAATTTTTTCTTCTTCAATTCCTTGCTAATTGGTTTCCACAAACAGGTCTGGTATTCACCTGACTGCACAGTTTTGTTCTGTATTGTGGAGACCTCACAGATCTTGGATTCTTTGCACTTTACCCTAGGGCAGCACTGACTAATACAGCTCTTGGCAGTGTTGTAGACATTCTCTGCACTGTCCCATATGGTAATCACTAGCCACACAGGGCAGTTGGGAACATGGAGTGTGGCCAGTGTGACTGAAGAACTGAATTTTTTTATTTTACTGACCTTTAAGTAAGCACGTGTGGCTAGTGGCTACAGTAATTGGATAGCACAGCTCCAGGTTTCAAGGTCAAGATTAATATGATCTCTTTAAAAGTATTTACAATCAGAAATAGAGACACAGATGTCAAGAATAAACATACGGATACCAAGGTGGAAAGCAGGGTAGGGGTGAATTGGGAGACTGGGATTGCCATTCATAGACTACTGATACTATGTATATAGGTAACTAATGATAACCTACTGCATAGCAGAGCGAACTCTACTCAATGCTCTGTGGTGACCTAAAGGGGAAGGAAATCTAAAAAAGAGGGGATATATGTATACATATAGCTGATTCCCTGATGGCTCAGACAGTTAAGAAGCTGCCTGCAATGCAGGAGACCTGGGTTGGGAAGGTTTGATTCCTGGGTTGGGCAAATCGCATGAAGAAGGGAATGGCTACTGACTCCAGTATTCTTCCCTGGAGAATTCCACAGACAGTGTGGCCTGGCAGGCTACAGTCCACTGGGTTGCAAAAAGTTGGACATGACTGAATGACTAACACTTTCACTTTTCACTTTCAAACTGGTTTACTTTGCTGTACAGTAGACACTAAACAATATTGCAAAGCAACTATACTCCAATAAAAATAAAATAAGAATATAGCTGGGCAAGAGGTTCCCAGGTGACACAGTGGTAAAAACATCCGCCTGCCAATGAAGGAGATGCAGGAGACATGGGTCCCATCCATGGGTCAGGAAGATCCCCTGGAGGTGGAAATGGCAACCTGTTCCAGCATTCTTGCCTGGAGGATTCCATAGACAGAGGAGTCTTGTGGGCTACAGTCCATGGGGTTGCAAAGAGTCGGATATGACTTGAGTGACTGAGCACACACACAGCCGGGCAAGCTCTAGGATGTGGAAGTGATACAGATTGTTTAGGTGTGTATTTCTTCAAGAACTCTCATTTATTCTAGCAGTCTAACTTTGGCCTTCAACACATAAACATACATGTGATTATATCCTTTTTTTCTTATAACATTAATAATAATAATAATGACTTCTGTCACAGATCACCTGTTGAGGGACAGGTATTGTACCAGACACAATTATATAAAATCTCCTAAGAAAGGCTTCTGCGTACATTGATTCACACGTTTCACAAGCATAACAACTGAAGCCAAATAAGTGAATCCACTCTGGTTTAGAAGGGGCTTCCCTGATAACTCAGTTGGTAAGGAATCCACCTGCAATGCAGGAGACTCCAGTTCAATTCCTGGGTCGGGAAGATCTACTGGAGAAGGGATAGGCTACCCATTCCTGTATTCTTGGGTTTCCCTTGAGGCTCAGCTGGTAAAGAATTTTGCTGCAATGTGGGAGACCTGGGTTTCATCCCTGGGTTGGAAAGATCCCCTGGAGAAGGGAAAGGCTATCCACTTCAGTATTCTGGCCTGGAGAATTCTATGGACTGTATAGTCCGTGGGGTCGCAGAGTCGGACACAACTGAGCAACTTTTACTCACTGGTTTAGATGTGTTATTTGCAGCATTTGATGCTTCCCTTCTATCTGTATGTTTTTACCTTGCAATATACCCTAATAATCAAAACCAGATAAAGTATTAGCATCATGTTTCCCTACATAAAAGTAGAGCATGCTATGTATAATACTTCATCATATAAAAGACATCTTCACTGTTTTCCTTCCAAGATTTGGCTCTATTGCTCTGTCAGTTTCTCCTGGTTTCTTTATAGCAAAGCACCAAAACCAATTGTGAGTACGTGAAAAAAATTTAATCTGAAAGAGAGTTGGTGCCAGATAAATCCCCAGAGACATTTTAGACCAACATGCATCCAGAAACAAATAGCTTGGTAGAAAGAAAAGAAGTTTCTTAGCAGAAGGGCACAGGGCTGGAGTGTTTGACAATTGGATGATATAGTGAGTAAGTCTAAAAAAATCAGGGGTTACAGGATAGAGAAGACATCTGACTTTTACATGAGAAGTCTCTGGCTAAACCCAGTGCTTCATTTCAAGAGGACCCAGAACTGAGACTTTTAAGGAGGACAACATTTCTTCTGCAGTGACAAACAGCAACAGCCTCTACCAGCAATCCACCAAAACTTACGGCAGGGTACTTTTGTATTTTGCTCTGAACTTTTTATACCCAGTAAAACATTAAGGCGTTTATGATCAAGTGTAATTCAGCCAAGTTGGTAAAGTACTATCTTAAAGCTGAAGGCTTAATAACAACCCAGGTTCAGAGCCTGGCTGTCACCAGCAGGCAGAGAGCTACGGTACACAAAAACACCAGTTTGTGTGATAAAAGCTTGACAGCCTTGCCTACACACAAACCAAAGAAAATAACATGCCCGTGACAGCAACAACAGCAGCAATTTTAAACTTCTCACTGATGAAATGCACTTTGCAGTCATAACTCTTGCATAAATCTGGATGTCATTTTTTTTCAGGCTATAATTTTGTGATCCAATGGATCATTGTGTAGACCCTCTACCTACAAATGAGCTCCATAATGCAGAATGTGCAGAAATCATTGAGCTATCAGTGACATCAGGGGATGGGCTGCTAGGATTATTAACAGATATTTTTTTCACCTGGAAGCACAGACTAAAATCAGTCATTCTGATAACCAGGCATGGCATGAGCTGTCTGCACTTTCATTTCAATTGGATTAATCGCATATACACAGACCTTTACCTTAAAGAAGCAATTGTTCACATTTAATCACTAAGAAACATTCAAGCATACCCTCAGACATTACTAAATTTAACCACAATTTATGCTTTCTGTTTTTAGCAAGTATGCTTATGATAATATGGGTTTCTGCATTTAAATGCATTGTTTCATTCATTTTATCAATATAAAAATCGAAGCTAGGTAAAATGCATTTTATATCATATATCAACTATTTGATGTTTTTGAAGTTTCCATTATACTCATACATTTTATTGCACAATTTATGCTGATGATCACAGTAAAGTATTAGCATTATATTTTCTTCACTAAAGTAGAACATACTAGATACCAGATTTCACCATGTTACATGTCCTACTTCTTACAAAGAGTTGGTTCTATTACTCTGTCAACTTCTCCTGCTTTCAATAATGCATGATAAAAAGTACCATTGTGGGTTTGGATATTTTTTTTTATAGTCTGAAATAGAATTGGGACCAAGTAAATCTCTCTTATGATCCTCACTACAGTGTTCCAGAAGGCACATCTACTGTTACTATAACAACAGAAAGGCAGAGTCTAAAGAGATTCATCTGTACTTGGGGCAGTCCACACACCAGGAAGACTCCTGGGCTCCTCTCAAATAAGCGGAAGGTGAATTTAAAAGAAGGAAAACTTGAAGAGGGTTTTGATGTATGAATGGGACACATGACTGTCAGAATCGAGGAAAGGGAGAAGGACAGCTCAGGATTTACAAGCTGCTTTGAAACCAAAGGTACATACTTTCTATCATAGACGTCAGCTCCCTTAGATATTAGAAAATATCCCATTGCTGAGTTATTGCTGTTGTTTAATTGCTAAGTCATGTCCAGCTCTTTGCAACCCCATGAACTACAGCGCTCCGGGATTCTCTGTCTTTCACTATCTCCCTGAGTCTGCTCAAATTTAAGTTCATTGAGTCAATGATGCCATTCAACTATCTCATCTGCTGCCTGCTTCTCCTCTTGCCCTCGATCCTTCCCAGTATCAGGGTCCTTTCCAATGAGTCAGCTCTTCGCATCAGGTGGCCAAAGTATTAGTGCTTCAGCTTCAGTATCAGATATGTGTACAAAGTTAAGAACTGGTCAGAGGTGACACCAGACAGAAGAAATAATCACCCTCCAGCTGTCTGACCAAAGGAAAAACAGTACCGCCTTCAGATGGAAGTGAAGTCACTGGCCCAGGAATCAGTCCATCTAAAACTCTGCCTCTTTCCCAGCCTTAGCTTCTGCTTCATTGGCTTCCTCTGGGGTCACTGACTTCCTTGGTCTTCTTGTTTCTCTTCCCATACTATTAATAGATAGATTTCCATTTGTGCATCCCCCAGCCTGTCTGCCATTCCAAGGAAACTCTGTCAGATTTCCCACTTTCCATCCTGAGTCTTTTGGTTTCAGTTTCTTCCTACCTGAGCTCTAGCTTGGTCTCAACCTGGAGTTTTCTGACCTCCCTGGATTGAACTTTGTCCCTTTTATAGAACAGATCATTCTCTGATTCAGCCATTGTCCAGTAGGGGAGATTAATGCCCAGCCATAAATCAACAGACCCCAAAACAAAATAAATAGACATTTCTATAAGTGAAGGAAATAAACTAAACTGAAGAAAAAATGGAGTGGCATGAACTTCCTTTTGTAGGGTGGTTACAAAGATGCCTCAAAGGAGGTGATGTTTGCCTTGAGATGCAAGAAGAGGAGAAGCATCCAGCCAAAGTAACTGCATGCATAGAACCTTGCAGGACCAGAAAGGGGCTATGGTCATAGGACAGAAAAAAAAGGGGGCCGCTTCTTAGTAGTGAACTCCAAGAGGAGGGTCCGGAGATAAAAGTGAGAGGTGGGTATGGGTCAGATCATTTACAAGTCATAGTCAAAGAGTTTGGATTTCATTCTAAGTCTCTTGCATGGCATGTTGTTATAAGACCCAAAGAGACTTTGGGGACTCATTCCATCTGTCAGGTAGAAGGTAATTCTTTTGCTTTTTATCCATGCACCAACTTTTGTAAGTCAACTTGACTAATGTTTGTTTATAATTAGTGAGTAAGCTGCTACTTTAATATTGCCAGCCTGGAAGAGGCCCCTTCAAGGCATGTTGAATTAACTGATGTGAATAAAAACAATGAATAAAAATACCTCTCTCTTTTAATGAGAACAGCAACTTCTATTTCCCTGGGCTTTTTCAGTCCCATAAGACCTTTTAAAGCAGAGTGAACGTGTTCTGGTTCAAATGCTAGAAACATAAACTTGTCTCTTTTTCTCATTGGGTTATGTTTTGAGAGGCCATTTTAGATCAATCTTTTTGAGTACAAAAGCTTCCAGCAGCTGTGTCTAAAGCATACCCAGCACCACTGCTAGAGTGGTCATTTTTCCTCTGATGCGATTCTCACATGGGACCAAAAAAGGCTGCAACCCTTTGTCTGACACACGGACCCGTCATACTCGGGAACTGTTGATAACAAGGCCCCAGAGCTTGTGCTATGTAAGAACCTGGTTTCGCATCCTGACCTCAGAGTGAAAGGTTGGGTAAAATGTCACTTCTCTACCCTTCCATTTGTAGAGGGGTTATAAAAGGTTCATATGGGTGCTTTCTGAATCTATTCATACATTTTGTCTCTACCACCTTTCAGGTATTAGATTGCATATCTTTAATATTGCCAGTGCTCAGTGTGTGCTCATTAAGTCGTGTCTGACTCTCTGCAACCCCATGGACCGCAGTCCACCAGGTTCCTCTGTCCAAGGGATTCTCCAGGCAAGAACACTGGAATGAGTTGCCATTTTCTCCTCCAGAGGATCTTCCCAATCCAGGGATCAAACCCAGGGCTCCTGTGACTTCTGCATTGGAGGCAGATTCTTTACCATGGAGCCATTTGGGAAGCCCTTACATATTCTAATTATTATTCACTTTCAGTTCAGTTCAGTTCAGTTACTCAGTCGTGTCCGACTCTCCACGACCCCATGAATCACATGGCCAGGCCTCCCTGTCCATCACCAACTCCTGGAGTTCACTCAAACTCATGTCCACAGAGTCGGTGAAGCCATCCAGCTATCTCATTCTCTGTCATTCCCTTCTCCTCCCGCCCCCAACCTTTCCCAGCATCAGAGTCTTTTCCAGTGAGTCAACTTGTAGCATGAGGTGGCCAAAGTATTGCAGTTTCAGCTTTAGCATCAGTCCTTCCAATGAACACCCAGGATTGAGCTCCTTTAGAATGGACTGGTTGGATCTCCTTGCAGTCCAAGGGACTCTCAAGAGTCTTCTCCAGCACCACAGTTCAAAAGCATCAATTCTTCGGCGATCAGCTTTCTTCACAGTCCAACTCTCACATCCATACATGACCACAGGAAAAAGCATAGCCTTGACTAGATGGACCTTTGCCGGCAAAGTAATGTCTCTGCTTTTGAATATGCTTTCTAGGTTGGTCATAACTTTCCTTCCAAGGAGTAAGCGTCTTTTAATTTCCTGGCTGCAATCTGCATCTGCAGTGATTTTGGAGCCCCCAAAAAATAAAGTCTGACACAGTTTCCACTGTTTTTCCATCTATTTCCCATGAAGTGATGGGACCAGATGCCATGATCTTTGTTTTCTGAATGTTGAGCTTCAAGCCAACCTTTTCACTATCCTCTTTCACTTTCATCAAGAGGCTTTTGAGTTCCTCTTCACTTTCTGCCATAAGGGTAGTGTCATCTGCATATCTGAGGTTATTGATATTTCTCCCAGCAATTCACTTTACAAAGAAGCAAAGTTATGAACACTGGATTTTATTCCAGTTCTGTAACTAATCTGTCCTGTGACTAAATAAAAATTGTTCCCTCCCCGTTTGTTTTTTTTTTCACATGACTTCTGTAGATCCTTCCAGTTCTCTTACTCTGTGGATCTCTGTCTACAGGACTGAAAAATAAAGCCAGTATTCATTCTGTGTGTTTGTGCCTGCTCAGTCGCAGTAGGCCAAACTGCTCTCACACACAGATCCCAAAGTACAAGTGCCCAAGCAAAATAGAATTTACTTCTCTTTCATGGTCCAGGACCATGGACAGGTCCAGGACCTGGTCCAGGACAGGTATTTTAGAGCAGCTGACAGCGCTGTTCCTTCCACTGATTCAGGGACCTGGTGTAACAATACTTGCTCTCCAAGGTCACTCTGATACTAACCCTTCCAGCCCATCAGAAAGAGGACAAAGTTGAAATCCAGGGCCAGCTATATCCTTCTATGTAAATAAAGCAAAAATGATACATACCTCTCTCTCTTTCATTCCTCTGGCAAGAGCTTAAACACATGGCCACACCTAGCTGTAAGGGAGGCTACACCTTACAGCCCCAGGCTGGATTCAGATAGAAGTCCATTGCTAAGAGGAGGAGAATAGATTGGGTGAACTGACTGTACTATCTAACACTTGCCCAATACCTGTAAGGTGCTTCAAACTCTATAAAGCTTTCCATCTACTGAATTCTTACCACAGCTTTGTAAGATAGTTAAGATCTCCATGCTAAACAGGTGAAACTATGTCCCAGAGAGATTAAGCAGAATATAGGAGGTGTCATAATTAACAGCTGATCTAAGCTTCAATTTCAGGTCTGCTGGTCAGTACTTTCTCTGTTATAAATACTAAATTGAAATATTTGCATAGGAAGTAATCATTAGCATAAATCTGCATGAATATGATGAAGTTTGAAGAACAAAGGGGTTTTATTATGAACAGCAATGGAGAAGCTAAAGCCTGCCATAGACTCCTGCTTAATCCTCCAATGTTAAGAGGTCTCTGGGTAAACTGGGGAGAATCTCAAAAGAGATTTTTTTTAAAAAAACACTGATAAGTAGTTTGTAACTGAAGCATGTACTCATTTTGTTCTCACTCTTAGTCTACAAAATGTGTAAGGACAGAGGAATTGGCAAGAAACACTCTGGTTGGAAGTAAATCATTGAAGAAGGCCAGAATCTAAAAAATATTAAAAATAAAAGATATATATGGTCATCTCACACAGAGAAGTGGTTCTGTAGTGCCAATAGATTTGCAGATCGCTAGAAAAAACAGTATATGCCTCCCTATACCTACGCATCACAGGCACTCACAAATCATTTGCTGCTTCAACTATTTTATGCTTGCTATGAAAATCCAACCATAAACTGTCAATAAACCGTCACACCTTTTGAACGAACAGTCAAGCAATCCCTCAGCACAACATTGAAACACTATACCTGTGTTTTTCCTTAGTTCAAGCCAAATTTCTATGAAAATAAAGAATCCCTAAGGAGTGCATTAGGTTTAATTATTACTAGTTTCAGTCTTCAAAAAGAATTGTCTTCAAAATATTTCAGGATGATTTCTCTCCCAACTCTAACCCTATTTACATTAATATGACTTCACAGTTTAGAAGCAGAAGTATCCTTTCTCACAAATCTGTTCAAAATTGGTCATTTTTTAAAGGGAGTTTTATGGATGACCGACTCTATATAAGAAAGGTTGTGATGGGTCTCAGAGCTTGGCTCTCATTCATAAAGTATTCAAGATGAACTCTCAGAGAAGGGATATCAGTGAAGCTCACCAAGTCAGTTATAATGTACCAGATGTAACAAGGTAATGTGTTATTTCACACAGCAAGTTAATACAGCTCTGCTGCACCCTTTCTGAGAAGGACTGGAAAGCTTATCAATGGATATGATTCCTTAAGAAGAATTTTAAGAATTATGCCACCCTCCATCCTATTAGGACAAAGCTCTTGGCTAAGTCTTCTGGACACTTCCTATTAATTCATCTTTATTCTAGATACCCCTGGGCCTCACAGAGACAGCGCTGGCCACCTTTTGTCATTATTTAAGGGAAGCTGGGAATTCCACCAAATTGTAGTATCATGGCCTTTAAAAACTCTAACAATAACCAACTTCCTTTAGCAACTTTGAGTGCTGTTTTGTTTTCATATCCAGGCCTGTCATCGTTGAGTTATATTTATTGAACACTTTTGTGTTTATAACATTGAATTCAGTAGATAACAGAGCAGAATGAGGACAGAAGTAGAGGATTCTTACAAACTAGAGAAAAGAATCTAAATCTATCTCAAAAGCTAATAGCATTTTATAAATGCAGTTCATCCGAATGCTAATTTCTCTGGTCTTTTGTTTATACAAGAAAGCTCCAGGCAGGTTTATGGTGTCGCATTTATCAGTCAGTAGAATATAAGCAAATCCCATTACACCCAAATCCAGCCACCCAAATGAACCAAAATATGGATTATGGTATCTTTTACACTGCAATTTCTACTTAAAAGCAGAAATGCAATTTTAATGCTCAACAAAATACAAAAGAAAAGCAAACTGTTTTTCTCATGATTCCTGCTTTGATTTTCATTGTCTGAGCCCTTAGGCTCATCAGTAACTATGTAAGAAGGAAAAAAAAAAAAAATTTTTAAAACACGATCACAAAATGGCTCAAAGCCCAGAAAGTGTAGTTACTGGTGTTAAGCTCCCGTCTTTAGAAACTCAGACCATTCAGCATTCTCTCAAAATTCTGTAGGTTCTCAAATGGTTCCATCCTTATGTAGCTTAGAAAATGCTCTTTCTTTGTCATAATATCCACTATTGTTGTTTCTTGTTGTTGTTGTTGTTGTTTTTTATAACACTCAGTTCCTTTATTCCTCCCAAGGGAAAAGCAAAACCTTATCTTCAGTTTTAGGACAGATCAAGTTCTTGGAGACGGTGTCAGAAAGGAAGAGTACCCATATTTATTGTAGTTGTTTAGGGACTTTATGAACAGTCAAAGACCAAGGATACGATTTTTCCACTGCAGTAATCTGGGAAGGTATGTTAAAAATTTACCCACAGTAACTTCAATTGAAGGAGCTACCCTTTCAAACTTAAATACCACAAGGAGAGGCTATTGCTGAATAGAAAGTTTCACACTTTAAAATAGAAAAAATTAGTTCTGAAAAATCATCTCTTTCTGATCTCTTTTTCTTAATGTTATCTATTCATTAAAGCTTTTCCCACTCTTATATAAATTACATTACACTTTTTGCTGGAGGTTGCAGCTCCAAAAGATCTCAAGGTAAATTATAAGAGCACACACTCAAGCATCAACTTATCATTCACTATTTATTGCATGGATAACAGATTCTACGAACTCACAATCTTAGGGTTTGAGCATGACCAATACATAGCAGCCTTCTTCCCCACCCAATTCTTATCCAATTGAGAAATAAGATCAAAGAGTAATACATTAAGATCAAATTATCTTTTTTTTTCTGATAAAGCTGCTAGAAGAGTCTGTGTCTAATATGCAGACAAGAGGGTTTCTTAATGCCAAACACCAGGTTTAAAGAGGTTTATTAACCAGGCACAGGGGGCTCCAAATGATCACAGCCCTCTCCTGTGAATTGCAAAGCTCCCCACCCGGCCATGAGCAATCCAGAGTACACACTCACAAACCAGAGTTAGATAAGAGAAAGTGGAGAGGAAAGGGTACAGTTCTGCACATCCAATTGTTGTTCAGTCGCTTAGTTGTGTCTGACTGTGACCCCACGGACAGCAGCACACTAGGCCTCCCTGTCCTTCACCATCACCCAAAGCTTGCTCAAACTCATATCCATTGAGTTGTTGATGCCAGTCAAACATCTTGTCCTCTGTCATCCCCTTCTCTTCCTGCCCTCAATCTTTCCCATTATTATGGTCTTTTCTAAAGAGTCAATTCTTCACATCAGGTGGCCAAAGTATTGGAGCTTCTTCAGCTTTAGCATCAGTCTTGCCAATGAATTTTCAGGACTGATTTCCTTTAGGATTGACTGGTTTGACTTCCTTGCTGTCCAAGGGACTGCCAAGAGTCTTCTCCAATACCACAGTCCAAAAGCATCAATTCTTCGGTGCTCAGCTTTCTTTATGGTCCAACTCTCACATCCATACATGACTATTGGAAAAACCATAGCTTTGACTATACAGACCTTTGTCGGCAAAGTAATGTCTCTGCTTTTTAATATGCTGTCTACATTTGTCATAGCTTTTCCTCCAAGGAGCAAGTGTCTTTTAATTTCATGGCTGCAGTCACCATCTGCAGTGATTTTGGATGTGAACCATCTGCACATCCAGTCCAAATCCTTATTCCCAAATCCTATCAAATCAGACAAGGGACCCCTTTCCCCCAGGTGAGTGAGCGGCTGAAACAGGGCCAGGGATGTTACTCTAGCAACACCCCTTCAAGTGGACAGAAGTATGGAGGAGGACATAGTGCCTCCAACCCCGCAACATGCCCAAGGGGTTTACCCTCTTAGACGCTGCACTTCATTGCTAACCAGGGCTGTGGGTCTCTCCCTTTAAGAAAGAGATGTCACTGTCAGGACATGGGACTCCTTCATCCCTAGCACTCTCTGCCATCTACTCCTTGCACCACTGACCCCAGAAGGCTCCAAACTGGGAAGAGCCATACACCAATGAAACCCACACCTGCTATTGCCCCAGGTTCCCACATCGCTCACCCTCTCACTTCAGGATGACTTTTCTGGCCACGCTATTTAAACTTGAAGGTGCTCAGTCATCTCAGAGCCACCCACCCCACCCCACCTTCTTCCCTGCTTTTATTTTACTCCAAAGCACTGATTTGTGTTTGACATGTCACTTTGCAATTATAAAAAAACATTTGCTGGAGGCTATCTCCCCAGCTGCAGTGTAAGCTCTTTGAGGGCCAGGCTCTGGGACCGCTTCGGTTAATGCCAAATTTCTAGTGCCGAGAACAGTGCATTTGGAACCTAGTAGATACTAGTTAATATTTACTGGAAGAAAGCATGAATAGATCAGTCCCTCGGCCAAGCACAAAGCACCACAAACTGCTGGAACCTTCTAGCCAAGACTGCTAGGAGTCCAACCTTCTCCCCAAAGCTGAAATCCATCTGTCCTAGCTACTCCATCTTCGCAAACTTAATCCTCTTGATTTCTCCCTCAATATTCCCTGCCTGTGCACCAGATGTCAATACTCCTAATGGAATTAGCTCCCCAAACTAAAACTTTTGTTTAGAGGAGCAGGACAGAATGTATCGTCTTTGGGGACAGGACTTCACAGAGAGAGAGGGGAAGGGGTATAACTATATGTGACAATTTCTTTACCCAAATTTTCTTGGTTAAGTTATTTATCCCCCATGCTCAACCTTATTCTAAGATGCAAAGTCTAAAAGTACTATATGAATGGATTTCCACTCACATCGAAGGAAGTATCAGATGGGGGAATAAATTTCCCCAAACCAAAGATGTTATTTATAGTCAAGAGAGTTTCTGAAAATAAACTTTATAACTGTTATAACTATATAAAGTTGATAAATGTTATTTATGGTCTAGAAAGTTTAGAGAAAGAAACTATTATTAAGAAAAATAACTTATGTAATATAAGTTAAAGTGTCATGGGAACATAAATGAGGAAGTAACCAATTCTATTGAGTTTGCTTATATCTGCCAGTGTGTTGTAAACTCAGGCTCTTTTTTTGTAACAGTGGATAAGTAACTACTAACATATGTATTTGTCCTAAAGTAATTCCTTAATTTTGTAGAGTCCTTTATCCATTTGCAAAGTAATCTCTTACGTATTAACTCATTTAATCTTCATCTCCCCACTTGCCATTTAAGAATGTGCATAGCTTCACACATATGCATGGGCACAAATATAAAGGCACACACACACAGAGTCAGAGATCTGCAGTGTCCCCCAGTGATCATTCTTTCCTGCTTTAGTCATACCAATCACCATGTTTATCTGGGCCCAGAATAAAGATCATATTTCTCGATCGTCCTTCCATCTCCATGTGGTCCCAGAGTATAACTGATACATGTAACTAGCAAGGGGTTGGGAACATGACCTCCTTCCTTCACTCCTTCCTGTCCTTGGAAATGCTGGTTTCATGGCTGGAGCTGGAATAGCCATCGTAACCATAAGGTATAATTTTGAGAATGAGGCCATACCTACTGGAACAAAATGTAAGAAACTAGTGTACCTGACATGATGAAGTGCCATAGCATCCCCGGGTCCTGCTTTTGACTTTTAAATGAGAAATTAACAAACCTTCATCTTGTTTAGGTCTCTACTTTAGGATTTTAGGCACTCACATACAAAACCAATTCTAGTCCACCCACTCAACCCAAACATACACAATCTTGTGCTGCCCCATTCTAGAATTCTTTGTGCTTCCCTTTGTTTCTGGCTCAGGTTTTCTCTCCCTTATTTCTAAACTCTCTTATCCCTCCTTTGAACAATCACCTCAAATGTCACTTCATACCCAAGGCTTTCTTCTTCTTGCCCTTAGATCCTCTCCCACCCAGAGCAATATCTGCCAACTTTGATGGCCCACAGTGTAATCCTTGATGAAATAAATTTGCAAAAAAGGTCATAAGCTTCTTAAAAGTAGGAATCAAAACTATTTTACTTGATATTCCTCTAATCTAGCCATGTGCCTAGTGCAAAGACACAACCTTCAGCACATATTGGAATATGTAGACATGGTAAGTATTAATATTCCCATTTTACAGATGGAGAAACTGAGGTTAGCCACCTAAGTTAATATTCAAACTGTGTCTTCCTACTGAGGTGAATTCAAATTTTAAAATAACTATGATTTAGGGATCTGGATATATTTTTCTGTTCCAGGCTATCAGTTCAGTTCAGCTCAGTCACTCAGTCGTGTCCAACTCTTTGGGACCCCATGGACTACAGCAAGCCAGGATTCCCTGTCCATCACCAACTCCTGGAGCTTGCTCAAATTCATGTCCATTGAGTCTGTGATGCCATCCAACCATCTCGTCCTCTGTCATCCCCTTCTCCTCCTGCCTTCAATCTTTCCCAGCATCAGGCTCTTTTCAAATGAGTCAGTTCTTCCCATCAGATGGTCAAAATATTGGAAATTTAGCTCAGCATCAGTCCTTCAAATGAATATTCAGGACTGATTTCCTTTAGGATTGACTGGTTGGATCTCCTTGCAGACCAAGGGACTCTCAAGAGTCTTCTCCAACACCACAGTTCAAATGCATCAATTCTTTGGCACTCAGCTTTCTTTATGGTCCAACTCTCACATCCACACATGCCTCCTGGAATAACCATAGCTTTGACTAGACTTTGTCAGTAAAGTAATGTCTCTTCTTTTTAATATGCTGTTTAGGTAGGTTGTAGCTTTTCTTCCAAGGAGCAAACATCTTTTAATTTCAAGGCTATAGTCACCATCTGCAGTGATTTTGGAGCCCAAGTAAATAAAATCTCTCACTGTTTCCATTGTTTCCCCATCTGTTTACCATGAAGTGGTGGGACCAGATGCCTTGATCTTAGTTTTCTGAATGTTGAGTTTTAAGCCAGCTTTTTCACTCTCCTCTTTCACTTTCATCAAGGGGCTCTGCAGTTCCTCTTCACTTTCTGCCATAAGGGTGGCATCATCTGAATATCTGAAGTTATTGATATTTCTCCATGCAATCTGGATTCCAGCTTGTGCTTCATCCAGTCTGGCATTTCATATGATGTACTCTTCATATAAGTTAAATAAGCAAGGTGACAATATATAACCTTGACGTACTCCTTTCCCAATTTTGAACCAGTCCATTGTTCCATATCCAGTTCTAATTCTTGCTTCTTGACCTGCATACAGATTTCTCAGGAGGCAGGTGAGGCTGTCTGGTATTCCCATCTCTTGAAGAATTTTCCACAGTTTTTTGTGATTCACATTCAAAGCTTTTATTTAGTTCCAGGCTATAGCTTGTTCACAAATAGACCCAGATCTGCAGGAATAATCCATGAAAGTCTGTTATATTAGTTTCATTCACTACTTAATTTAGGTCCCAAGACATATGTCACAGTCCTATCGAATAACTAAAGGACCCACTGAGTTAGGGAAAGAGAAATCTCAGTTTCTTTAAGGTTAAACCACAGTCAAGTCTCTTCTCTCCTGTTTATTCTTCTGCTTCTGAGTAAAGCAATTTAAGGCAAATTTTTAGGAGGTGATTGGTAAGTACTAGATAATAATTTTTATGCAGCTGTAGCATTTAACATAAACAGATTTTAACTTTTCCTGCATAGTTAGAGCCCAGTGATCCAGCCTGTAAATTTATTTAAATGATATACAAATGGGTTTATTAACAGACAAGACAAAAATATAAATATTTTATGATACAATATCTTAAAAAAATCAAGAAAGACTCCTAAATCTGTGTATGAAAATTGGAAGCGATGATAAATGAAAAAGGTCCACACCACTTAGGAAGGGAGTAGGCAGGTTTCTCAAGAAAGGTGTCTTCTCTGACTCACAGAAGAACCTGGCCACATGGGTAGTGGTGCAGCCGGGTGTTCAACAGTGTTCTTAAGGTTCTGCGCTGTGACTCCAATTCACCCATTAATCCCCTGGGAAACAGGTGCTTCTCACACACAACCGCAGCGTGAACCTTTGAACATACGTCAGATGCTTTTCCTCCACTGCTTGAAGCCTCCAGGGACTCTCCAGAGTCAACTGTGAAGCCTCCCCAGGCCCACACAGCCCCGCTATGTGGCTTGCTATTGCTGCTGCTAAGTTGCATCAGTCGTGTCCGACTCTGTGCAACCCCATAAACGGCAGCCCACCAGGCTCCCCCATCCCCAGGATTCTCCAGGAAAGAACACTGGAGTGGGTTGCCATTTCCTTCTTCAATGCATGAAAGTGAAAAGTGAAAGTGAAGTTGCTCAGCCGTGTCCAATCTTAGCGACCCCATGGACTGCAACCTACCAGGCTCCTCCATCCATGGGATTTTCCAGGCAAGAGTACTGGAGCTGGTCACCAGTGCCTTCTCTGGCTATGTGGCTTAGCCCTGGACAACCCCATCCTTTCTCCTCCCTCTGCTCCTCTCGGTTCAGGACACCCTAGCCTCACTACTCTTGAGGGCCATTCCCTCTACCAGGAACACTCTTTCCCCATCATAGCTCCCTTGTTCAGCTAGGTCTTTTATGACCAGAGAGGTTGTCCCTGATCACTAATCTTAGTTACCAGCCTCCATCACTTTCTGCTCTATCTTTGTTCACAGCAATCATTATCATCTGACATTACATTAAACATCAATCGACAGTCGATTTTTCTATCTCTCTGTCATGTCCTTTTATGTTTATCATCTATCTTTGCCACTGCAATATAAGCTTTATGAGGGAATGGGTTTTGGTTGTCTTCTGCGATATGGAGTGCTGTGCCTGGCATATAATAGACTTTCAATAAATATTGGCTGAGCAAAACAAAACTGATTAGACAACCATCTATTCCGTCTTAGGCCTTGTGCAGGATAAGTATGATTGATACTGTCCCTGATCTGGTGATGTTGACAGTTTACATGGAAAACAAGCTGCCACTATTTTTCAAGCATTCTTGGAAAAAATTACTTGTCTCCGGTCTTAAAGGTTCCTTACCAATGTTAGCAGAACTATATATTTAGTGTATTATGTAGAAGGTTGAAAGATCAAGATACCTTTTAGGAAGTTTATTTCAGCTTTCTGTTGATTCTGTTTCCCCTTTATGGTTTCAGCTATCAGGCATTAAGGTAGGAAGAGACAGATAATATGTCAGGTGGCTTCCCTCCCAGTTAATAAAAGAGAATTTGATGAATTCTATTGTCTAGTTTAATTCTATTGTCTAGGGACTTCCCTATAGCTCAGACAGTAAAGAAACTGCCTGCAAGGCAGAAGAACTGGGTTCAATTCCTGGGTCAGGAAGATACTCTGGAGAAGGAAATGGCAACCCACTCCAGTATTCTTGCCTGGAGAATCTAGCGGACTACAGTCCATGGGGTCGCAAAGAGTCAGACACACTGAGCGACTGATACTACTATTGTGTAGTTTAAGAGTTATCTTGGCCAATAGAGCAATGCTATCCAAAAATAATTGTCTCTACAAAACATGTACAGAATGCATAAAACAATATAAACAGCAAAGAGGACTCTAGAAATCTATAATAACACATTTAGCAAAAATTAACGCTTCTTGAGTACTCTGTTCTAAGCACTACAAAAATGAATGCATTTAATATATCACAATAATCTTGAAGTGAAAGTCGCTCAGTCATGTTGGACTCCTTGCAACATCATGGACTATACATGGAATTCTAGTCCATGGACTATACATGGAATTCTCCAGGCCAGAATATTGGAGTGGGTAGCCTTTTCCTTCTCCAGGGGATCTTCCCAACCCAGGTATCTAATCCAGGTCTCCTGCACTGCAGGTGGATTCTTTACCAGCTGAGTCACCAGGGAAGCCCAAGAATACTGGAGTGGGTAAACTAGCCCTTCTCTAGCCGATCTTCCCAATCTAGGGATGGAACAGGGGTCTTCTGCATTGCAGGCAGATTCTTTACCCACTGAGCTATCAGAGGAGCCCTCACAATAATCTTAGGTGTTACCTTTTCATAGAGGAGAACACGGAGACACTGAGGGATTAACTTATCTAATATCACACAGTGATGTGAGTAGAGAGGCAGGAGTGACACCACGTGTGGCTCCTCGCTTCTGTTTGTTCAGGCTGATGGGCTTTGCAGTTCTTCTAACTCAGCTTCTTCACCTGTGGCATACTCCCATCTGAAGGCACAGCCTTTGTTTCCCTTTCCCTTTCATGAGTCTGGGGACTTTTGTGTTGTTCTGAGCTCTGCAGTGCATCGTGCATTGTATGGCAGCTCCCCTTAGGTGACTGCTTCTGGCTCTTAGATTCTACATGACATTGCTTTTCCCTCTGATAACATGGATGGGGTGAGGAATTTCCCTGTGAATCTGTTCCAACCCAATTCCAACCACACTTGAATTAGACTTCAAAGTAAAATTTCTTTATAGATGTTATGTCTCTCAGTTACAGCCACCAAATCTTGCCATATTGGTGAGAGCTGGCAGGTGATATTGGGATGGGGGAACCTTCCATAGCATGCCTCCCTGCTGCCATCCATGCCCTAGTTCTACTCCTGCTGCCTTAGGATATGGACCACCGACAGCTCTCTTCTGGCTGTTCAACACATCACAGGCAGAGACCTCTTTACTTCCACTATTTTTGGTGGTGGATGTAGACAATCTTGATCACTTCGGCCAAAAATTGTTTCCTGGGGTAACTAGGCCATTTTAAAGGTCAACATAATGAGTAATTGAACTATTATTCCTGGCAGTGCTGCTTGAGGAAAAGAAATTCAGAAAAGAGATAATCAGAATTTTACCTCCTCCTCACATTCTAAGAGGACATCATCTTGCTATCAAGTGGGGAAATGAATCCTACTCATGGCTAAAGTGCACAAATTAGTCACCAAAGCAAAAATGCAAATTTCTCTTCCTCTCTTTCTTTTACACACAAGGTGGATAAAAAACACTTTTGAGCAACAATTCAATACACCAGAAATGGAAAATTACAGATTAAGTTCGGAAACGTTCATAGATTGCAAAATACCAGAAAGAAAATCAATATAGTGATAAACATTGATTACAGTTGGAAGAAACTCATATTTATAGCTCTTCTCAAAAAGTAAAACATGTTCTTCAAATATATATCAAAAACATGATTCACGCAGTTATTTACTTGCGATCAAATGATGCTATCAAGAAATCAATAGTTTACATGTTTCAGGACTGTGTCTGACTCTATGCATCTGAATCTATTATAGAATCTTCTAGTTTAAAGGAATCACTAAAGGTTGTCTAATCTTGGTTCTCTAATTCTGTGATGAGGACTATTTAAACCATCCATCCAATAGATAACCTATTACATATCCTATCTTAAAATCCACCAGGGTTGTAGAGTCTCCAACATTTTTTAAATTGTCCATTTAAATACTAATTATCCGTTTGGTTGCTGGGTTATACTTGGAACTATCTTGAGAAAAGCAAGGAGATTCGGGAATTACTGGTGTCCATAATAATGACACAACAGAGGTGACAGTCTAGTGGAGTAGAAGAAAATGAAGAGAATAATAAAGCTAGACATGTCTGGAAATTTTAAAGAAAAAGTCAGATTGGACTTCCCTCTTAGTCCAGTGGTTAAGGCTCTGCACATTCACTGCAGGGAGTGAGGGTTTCATCCCTGGTCAAGAAACTAAGATTATTCATGTCACAAGATTCAGTCATAATAAACAAACATACAAACAAAAAATCCAGTCAATCGAAAGTTTAAAAGAATGAATGAGTCAGACGGAGAGTTCATTATCTGAGAAAAAAATAGAAAATAGCCTTCAATTGAGATAGGCAAAAGGGATCTATAGAAGTAAATTTATCCTATAATTTAAGAACGCAAGGAAGAATCCTTCTTTATGTGACTCAGCCAATAAGGGTGGTGAGCAATTATGCATAAGTGGGGAGAAAGTGGCTGTGTTCAAGTTATTTACTGTTGTGTAACAAACCATGCCAAAACTAAGTGTCTTAAAAAAACAATTATGTAATTGTTGTTGCATAAACTTGTAGGCCAAAAATTTCAGCAGTGCTTAGTTGGTGATTCTTCTATGTTGTGTCCACAGAGGTCACTCCATAGTATTCACTGAGCTGGCAGATGAAATGGTCTAGAAGATCCAAGAAGAATTAATTCGCATGTCAGCCCCTTGGAAGAGTAGAGCACCACTGGGCCTGTCACGCAAAACACCTGTATGTGGGCCCGTCAGATTCCTGACATGACAACTCAAGGCTCTTGGAGTGTCCTAAAGAGGTGAAGAAGAAGAGTCAAAGCATGATCCAGTTTCAGCGACTCCAGAATATAACTTCTTTTATATTCTATTGGTCAAAATGCCAATATGGCAAGCCCACACTCAAGGCACTCAAGGGGAGAAAAATTACTCTTCCTCTCAATGGGAAGAGTGGTAAAGAATTTGTGGCCTTATTTATCCCACCATAGTCTATAATTATCTTTCTAGGTATGCTTTTTGGGAAATAATATGATAAAAGCAATGACAGAGATACCCAGTTGAAACTTAAGAGTTAAATATGGGCTTACATTTGTACCCAAGTGGAATTATGAATAAGCTAATGCTCAAACTACTGCACAATTGCACTCATCTCACATGCTAGTAAAGTCATGCTCAAAATTCTCCAAGCCAGGCTTCAGCAATATGTGAACCGTGAACTCCCAGATGTTCAAGCAGGTTTTAGAAAAGGCAGAGGCACCAGAGATCAAATGGCCAACATTCCCTGGATCATGGAGAAAGCAAGAGAGTTCCAGAAAAACATCTATTTCTGCTTCATTGACTATGCCAAAGCCTTTGACTGTGTGGATCACAATAAACTGTGGAACATTCTGAAAGAGATGGGAATACCAGACCACCTGACCTGCCTCTTGAGAGACCTGTATGCAGGTCAGGAAGCAACAGTTAGAACTGGACATGAAACAACAGACTGGTTCCAAATAGGAAAAGGAGTATGTCAAGGTTGTATTGTCACCCTGCTTATTTAACTTATATGCAGAGTACATCATGAGGAACGCTGGGCTGGAAGAAGCACAAGCTGGAATCAAGATTGCTGGGAGAAATATCAATAACCTCAGATATGCAGATGACACTACCCTTATGGCAGAAAGTGAAGAGGAACTCAAAAGCCTCTTGATGAAAGTGAAAGAGGAGAATGAAAAAGTTGGCTTGAAGCTCAACATTCAGAAAACAAAGATCATGGCATCTGGTCCCATCACTTCATGGGAAATAGATGGAAAAACAGTGGAAACAGTGTCAGACTTTATTTGGGGGGGCTTCAAAATCACTGAAGATGCAGATTGCAGCCAGGAAATTAAAAGACGCTTACTCCTTGGAAGGAAAGTTATGACCAACCTTGATAGTATATTAAAAAGCAGAGACATTACTTTGCCAACCAAGGTCCGTCTAGTCAAGGCTATGGTTTTTCCCGTGGTTATGTATGGGTGTGAGAGTTGGACTGTGAAGAAAGCTGATCGCCGAAGAATTGATGCTTTTGAACTGTGGTGCTGGAGAAGACTCTTGAGAGTCCCTTGGACTGCAAGGAGATCCAACCAGTCCATTCTAAAGGAGATTGGTCCTCGGTGTTCATTGGAAGGACTGATGCTGAAGCTGAAACTGCAATACTTTGGCCACCTCATGCGACAAGTTGACTCACTGGAAAAGACTCTGATGCTGGGAAAGCTTGGGGGCTGGAGGAGAAGGGGACGGCAGAGAATGAGATGGCTGGATGGCATCACCGACTCTGTGGACATGTGTTTGAGTGAACTCTGGGAGTTGGTGATGGACAGGGAGGCCTGGCATGCTGTGATTCATGGGGTCGCGGAGAGTCGGAGATGACTGAGTGACTGAACTGAACTGAAGAATTTGTGCTGTGATTCATGGGTTTGCAAAGAGTCAGACACTACTGAGCAACTGAACAGAACTGAACTGAATGAACTTGTGTAAGAGGTGTGTGTTCATCTGTGATCCTGGGGGCTCACCCAGTGTGAGAGAGCAGAACGAGTGAGGGGGAATGGAAATAATACACTTTAGCCCCTTCTGTGTAACAGAACAATTGAGTGCCTTTGTATTGGTCCATAGTATGTACTAGAGAAGCAAAATGGTGCCTATCCAAAGGTGCTTATTCTCTAGGTAGAAAAACAGCATTGTACATCTACAGAGGAATTTATGAAATTTTAGAAGAGGACTTACTGATATGGGTGAGAGTAATACCATTAATTTGAGTTCAGAGGAAACCTCACAGAGAGACAACTCCTACGCAAGATTTTCGTGGGGAAGGAAGAGTTTGTCAAGCGAACAAGAAAAAGCAAATAGAATGCGCAAAAACAGAGAAGCCTGAAGAACCACGATGCTGTGTATGTGTGTCTGTGTGTGTCTACAAGTATTTGAATGTGTTGAGGAAGAAAGAGGGGAAAATAAAATTGGAGGGGAAGGCAGAGGGCTTATATTTTTAAAAATAATCTCGCATTCAAATGTGTGCTTCATTTGAAAAGTTAGGGAAAGACATTGTAGGGTTTTAAGTAGAGGTTAGCAGAGGTGATTAGGTTTCATGTTTTAGGAAGATTTCTCTGGGTCACTTGGAGAGGTCTGGAGAGCTTCTCACTCAGGTCATCTCTCTAAGTAAAGAGGAAGTTAAAGGCAGCTTATTATTCAGAAATCGTTTCTTGCAACTGACTTAATATTTCCCTTGCTTACTCCCACTTTCTCTTATCAGAATACTTGCTGTTGATGCATCCAGTTGTACTTCTGACTTCTCTTTCTTCCCTCGGATGGAGAAGCCTTTCCTTCTTCATCAGCTAAGAATGTACCTGGCAGCCCTATTTCCTGCTGTAAGAAATACAGATCTGATGGGAGATGCTCTCATTACAACTTTAAGACCTCCTTGCCCTATGAGTTCTGAAAGTTCAAACAGGAAGAAATGTTTTGGTTCTGGCATAGAGCAGGTTCAAATACTTACTTTTTTTTATTATAGAATTTATTTCTGTTTGACATTCTTTATGTCGTTGTTTCCTTCTACCATGTTATAAATCCTTCTGAGGCTGGAAACCACTTTCAAACCCTTCAGCTCTAAGCCTATGAAATCAGGCCATCATGGGCCAGTATCACCTTTGGGGTAAGTTCTTTATATTAGGGTAAGATTACTTTCCAAGCTTAAAGAGGACTGTGTACATATAGTGCATAGTTTTAACTACATATAAAAAGGCTTTTACTGATTAATATTAAAGATTGGAGTGAAATAACTAGGAAAGCTGGTCATGTAGAACTTTCTCAATTTGTTAAAAAAAATTTAAGATGGAGATTAAACTTGTATTCATGCACAGTTAAATAACTTGAAAGCATTAAATATCTCTCTTATGAAAATATTCTTAATTCTAATTTTCTTTCATCATAAAAGTTATTCTATTTATTATTCAAATTAGCCATCTTAGGAGAAATAAGAGCAATATATTCAAGGTGGACAGACTGAACAAGCAGATATTAATCATTTGTAATGCACAATCCACTCCGATAGGAGATGAGAGAGCTGCAGCCAGCTGGTCGCTCGGCCCGGCTCCATAGGTGACCTGAGCCAGGGTGAGAAAGCGTGGGTGTCTGATGAGCTGGAATGGATTTATTATGCCGGACACTTTTCTGTTTGAAATATCCTTGCAGCTGACCCCTTCAAGGCACCTTTTATTATAGGAAAAAAATTGCATTTGCCTTCAAGTACAACAGAGGATGCTCAGTAGAAAATTAATTTTATTTTTAATTAGGAGCTGTTCACATCATCTGGTTCATATCTCATCCTGTCAGCACACCACTGTGGTACTGCATTCTACATAAACAGGAATTTTTACCAGAAGAGTTCCTTTCTAGCAAAGACATATTTTACATAATGCCTATACTAATAAGCACGGGTTAACTCATTTCCTGAATATCATACCCTTATATTTCATTCAAAAGAGTCCTGGGAGAACTAGAATAATATTTTGACATTTAAGCAAAAAATAAAAGAAAAAAATGTAAAAAAGGAACTTCAACCATTAGAATCAGCTAGACATCAATTTCTAGGTGAACATTAGAATCACCTGGAGAGCTTTTAAAAAAAAATACGATTGTCCATGTTACTCCCATTGATAGTTTTCTAAAAATATTTCAAGAGAATCTAGTGTGAAGCCAAGCTTGAAAACTACAGCACCAAAGGATTCTTGGAGATATATGTTATACAGAGAGAAGTTGGAATAATCATATTTGAAAAATATTTTCTTCATGACCTATTTTATTTAAGTTTTTAAATGACACATCCAATGCTACATAAACCATTCTCTCTGAAATCAGCTTTAACAACTATTAGGAGCCCATTGTAAGCAGAAAACTTTACTTGATACTATAAGTTTATGTGAAATGGAGAAAAACTTATCTTCAGCATAGTAAGACTTATCAGAAAGCTAACGAGTTCAATTTCAGGGCCTTCATGTTCATGTGCGCGAAGGCATGCTCAGTTGCTAAGTCACAACCAAGCTTTACCACTGAGCCACCACGTTCACAGATCCTTTCTAATAGCAATGTGTTGACAACTTCATATATTTTTTAAAATCTGCAAAAATCATATAGTTTTATCACTGTTAACTCTTTCCTTCTAACTTTCCCACCATACTTCTCCCTGTGCCTGGTGGTGTCAGAATGGTTAGTGACTTTTGCAGGAAGGGAAAGTGGAGTTGAGGATACATGTAGTTCTGGTTTAGTAGAATATATTTATGTGTCATGTCTGTGTATATTTGAGTTATTGCTAGCTGTGCTAATATAGGAATTGCTTGCAGAAATATTCCTACTGCTTATACACTGACTCACCCAGGTGACATGAAATTTCAGTGCTGACAAAAAACTCATCATAACATTGATTAAAAACTGGTTAATGAATGCTGTCAGGTCGACGAGAATTTGTGATTAGTCACTGCACATGAAAAACTGGAAATGGCCTGAAGTCTTACAGTCCATCTCTGCAAGAAACTTCATAGAGGCTTTTCTATAGTCAACAATAATTCCAATAACATATCTGACATTACCAATAACAAACTTTTAAGATGAAAGAAACTTTTCATACCTTTCAATAATGAGTGCTAGAGGAAGAATAGGATTATCTTTTTATTTTTTCCATAGAAAATGATTTTGTAAAATTGTGGTCATATTAAAAGCAAAAAATGTTGGGGGGAAAGTATTATGGATATGTGTGAGGAAGTTAGGGTTTTTTAAGTTATTAATTTTATGGTGCTTATGATGTCTATGAACTTAGATTTTTTTAAAAAACTTTAATTTGTTGTGGTTTCCTTTTTTTCATTCTAACTATTCACTTTCATATAAATTTTTGTATTTGTAATTTTGAATTATTTTTCTCAAAGACAGCCTCTCAAAACTTCAGCTCCCCTAACTCCTATCCCCTGATCCAACCCTCCTCAGGAAACTCACAACTAGTAACCTGTAACAACCTGACCTAGAAACCAAACACATGGTTAAGATTTCACCTTCCTTCATGGTTTCTAAGGAAAAGAAGACCTAGAATGTGAAGTAGATGCTGATGGCAGAGGGTAGAAGGTCAGTGGAAACAGGATACAAAGACAGGGGCTCTTTGATCTGGAATGATGAAGGGTTACAATATTAGAATAGTGTTTGCCACATTATGTATACACAGTGCTGAGCAGTTTCCATAACTAAATCACACTGTAGTTGCATTGTGTAAGTATTGAGTTCATAGTAGGGTCAACTATACCAGCTGGGCAAAACAAATTATTATACCAAGAGAGAAATTAGCAATTTGCCTTGTACAAGTACTTCTGCCCGCCTCCGTGGTGGGTGGACACCAGCCTACACAGGTCATGTGGGACACCCAGGTGTGCTGGGCCTTAATGCTCAGGTCCCCAAGGACATTGTAGAGCATCAGCCCCTTCCTAGCTGAGGATGAATCTAGTATTTTCAGGCACATGTGTTTTCATACAATACGAAGCCTAAACAGAAACCAACTTACTCATCTGGCAGTGCTGTTCATATTCAATTTTTGCCTTTAGTGCTTACTTTTCAACCTGAAGTTTCCAAGGATGTAAAGAAGTTGGAGGAATTCCCTGGCAGTCTAGTAGTTAAGACTCTGTGCTTCCACTTCCATGGGCTCAGGTTCGATACCTGGTCAGAGAACTAAGATGCCACAAGCTATGAATGTTGCACAACCAAAAATTTAAAAAATTAACTTCAAATAAAAAGTTGAAATAATAAGACAATACAAATACATCTATCCAATTTCTACAGCAAGTGTTCTTATTTGCCATATTTGAAGCTTCATCTCTCAATCTCTTGTCCATTTCTACATCCTTATTTTTCTTTTTATATAACCATTAAAAGTTACAGACATCATGCCACTTCACCCCTTTGAAATACAGCTCCTGAAACAAGATGTGCTCCTAACACAACCATGATCCCACTCTCACACCTGATGAAAATGAAAGTTGCTCAGTCGTGTCCGACTCTTTGTGACCCCTTGGACTATATAGTCCATGGAATTCTCCAGGCCAGAATACCGGAGTGCGTAGCCTTTCCCTTCTCCAGGGGATCTTCCCTACCCAGGAATCAAATCAGAGTCTTCTTCATTAAAGGTAGATTCTTTACTAGCTGAGCTACCAGGGAAGCCCCACACCTGATGAAATTAACAATAACTCCTTAAATACAATCCACGCGATCTATATTCATATTTCCTCAATTGTCCTTAGTACAGGTTTTAGAGCTAGTTTATTTTCAGATCACGCTCTAATCAAGTTTGATACACCACATTTAACTGATACATCTCTTCACTTTTTTTTTTCCCAATGATATTGACTGTTTAAGAGTTGAGGCTCAATGTCCAATAGGAGATCCCATGTGCTGAACTTATATGATTGTTCCTGAACACTAATTAATTTGTTCTACTGTCCCTTGACTTTCTTTCAACCAGAGATTGGCTCTATATGCTTGACTAGTTGCAAGAAGGCTTCATAGGTGATCCTCAGTACTGACTTTGGGATTTAACCTCCTAATAGAACTCCAAAATTTCCATCCAGGAATTTCTGTCTCTACAGATAAGATATTAAGGCTTGGGTGACTAAATGACTAGCCACACAGCAATGAAATAACTGGAGATCACAAAGAATCAGAATAATGTGACTCGGGATTTGACTTGTTTAAATCAATCTTAGTTAAAATGGGCACTTTCCTGAAGATTGACAGAGAGTGCTGTGGAAAAACAGAGAACCAGGGACTTAAGTCACCTGAATGCATTGGACAAGAACCATGAGAAAGCACTCTGTCTCTTCCACGTCTAAGTCAGCTAGTCGCACCTCCAAAAAGAGACCTGAAGTCAGTCCTCTCTCCTCCATAGCCCTTGTCACCACCCTCATCCTAACTTCCATCCTCTCTCCCTGGGACAATTGCAGTGTCGCCCGCTTCTCCTTCTCCTCTGGTTCCCTTCCACGGTTCTCCACAAAGCTGTAAGAAGCAACTTGTTTAAATAGAAAATCTGGTCACATTTCCCTTCTTCTATCCCCCCACAGCTTAAACCTCATTGCTGATGTCTCACTGTGCTCTTTGTAAGGCCCAGAAATATTCATATGGCTGACTGGGCTCCGTGCCATCTGGCCATGCCTCTCTCTCTCCAGCAGTTGTCTGCCTTTTCTCTTCACGTCTTTTACTCAAACGACCGTCCTCCGTCGAAAAAGAGCATCATGCTCTCTGTTCCCTTTGCACAACCGTTCACCTTTCTCTCTTGGCCTGGAAAGCTTTCCCCTTATCTCCACCAAGCAGTTCCGCAACCATCAGGTGACTTTCTGGACAGCCCCCTTCAGTTCTCCAGTTAAATGTCTCTTCCTTGTGGAGGAACTCTTTCCTCACTGTGCAGCCCTGTCTGGGACTCCTATGATCCCCTGTCATCACGCCCTCTGTTTTACTCTCACAGGCCTAACCATCATTTGTAATTTATATTCAGCTTCTTTTTACCCTCACCAGACTGCTGAAAGCTCCATGAGGAATGGGACTATGTGATTTCCATCACTGACTCAGTCTCTAGAAGGATCTCACAAAGTCGCTGTTCTTGACATTCCTAAATGCTTAAGGTTGGCCACCAAAAAAAAAAAAAAAAAGTGAAGAATGTAGAGGCCATAGCTCAGAAGCCTGAGCCATAGCATGGATGGGACCTAGACATGTGGGTGCCTCTCACATACTTGGAAAACAAATGCTATGTGAACAAATGGTCTAAAAGTGAAAGTGAAGTCGCTCAGTAATGTCCGACTCTTTGCGACCCCATGGACTGTAGCTTACCAGGTTCTTCCCTCCATGGAATTTTCTAGGCAAGAGTACTGGAGTGGGTTGCCATTCCCTTCTCCAGGCAATCTTTCCGACCCAGGGGTTGAACCCAAGTCTCACATATTGCAGGCAGATGCCTTACTGTCTGAACCACCAGGGAAGCCACCAGGGAGCAAGTGGTCTAGAGCTAAGCAAATTCCTTATTAATTTCAAAATCCCTAAAAATCTTAAAACTTTTCACTAATCATTCCAAAATGTCACCACATCTTGTGTGCATGCTCAGTTGCTAAGTTGTGTCTGACTCTTTGAGACAACACGGACTGTGGCCCACGAGTCTCTTCTGTCCATGAGATTTCTCAGGCAAGAATACTGGAGTGGGTGCCATTGGCTTCTCCAGGGGATCTTCCCAACCCAGAGATCGAAGTGTGTCTCCTGCTTGGCAGATGGATTCTTTACCACTGAGCCATCTGGGAACCCCCAACCACTTCCAGATGGAGAAAGAAAAAATAAATCCAGCAGTACTCCTAGCAGTGAGCTTCATCAACCCACCATCCTTTCCCATGTCAAATCCCCCTGCCTGCACACCCATCCTTATCCCCTTTCCTCCAATCCCAGAGCACAAGGTACCCCTAGGCCGTGTGTAAAACCATCCCCATCTCTTCTGTTCCTAATCCAATACCCTCCCACCACCCTCAATTTCTTTTAAAATTACTCTCCTTTTCTTAGGTCTTAAACTTCTTCAAATCTCCTTCCTCTCTGATTATGAACACTTTCAGGCCTATGCCTTCCACCATGACATTCACCATGACCCTGCCTCCTCCTCCAGTTGTGACCCTCTTTTTTGGGAAAGTACTTGACATGCATGGTCTCCACTTCTTCACTTTCCATTTCGCCCACAGCGTTCTGGCTTCTGTCCTCACTGCTTCATTGGAAATGTTGCCATCACATTCACCCATGAGCTCCATATTTTAACATCTTTAAGGGACACTTTCTACCATCTTACTGAACTACTCTGCTGCATCTGGCATGCTGATGACACTGCTATTTAAAATTTCTTCTTCCTTTGGTATTAGTGGTTCCCTGCACCATTTATCTGGAGAAGGAAATGGCAACCCACTCCAGTACTCTTGCCTGGAGAATCCCAGGGACGGGGGAGCCTGGTGGGCTGCCATCTATGGGGTCGCACAGAGTCGGACACGACTGAAGCGACTTAGCAGCAGCAGCAGCACCACTTATCTTAGCCTCATAGAGCACCTCATTCTCAGATTGGCTGCCCTGATAGTACCCTTTGGGTTCAAGGAGCTTCTTTCACTCCTGCCAACTATATACACTATATATATAATATGTATGTATATTATATAGACTGCCACTGGCATGTTAATAACTTCCAGACTGACATCTCTTCAGAAGTTTTGATTGCTAGTTCCTTTCTTGAAAGTCAAAAAGGCATTTTAAAATTAACACGCTCCAAACTGAATCCATCTTCTGCCCCCACCTCCTAATTCTCCTTTGATTTTCCTCACCTCAGTTCCTCATTACAGTCATATCTTGGTATCCATGGGGGAATGGTTCCAGGATCCCCCACAGATACCAAAATTCACAGGTGCTCAAGTCACTTATTTAAAACATTATCAGTTCAGTTCAGTTCAGTCGCTCAGTCGTGTCTGACTCTTTGCGACCCCATGAATCACAGCACGCCAGGCCTCCCTGACCATCACCAGCTCCCAGAGTTCACTCAAACTCATGTCCATTGAGTCGGTGATGCCATCCAGCCATCTCATTCTCTGTCATCCCCTTCTCCTCCTGCCCCCAATCCTTCCCAGCATCAGAGTCTTTTCCAGTGAGTCAACTCGTCGCATGAGGTGGCCAAAGTATTGGAGTTTCAGTATTGCATATAATCTATGCACATCCTCCCATAAACTTTAAAATATTTTTTAATTTATTTTTTTAATTGAATGATAATTGTTTTATAGAATTTTGTTGTTTTCTGTCAAACCTCAACATGAATCAACCATAAAAGTGGGGGATATATGTATACCTCCTGTATACTTTAAATCATCTCTTACGATACTTAGTACAGGGAAGATCCCCTGGAGGAAGAAATGGCAACCCACTCTAGCATTCTTGCCTGGGAAATCCCATGGACAGAGGAGCCTGGTGGACTACAGTGCATGGGGTCGCAAAAGAACTGGACACGACTTAACAACTAAAACAACAAGGTAAATGCAACAAATCAGGTAAATGCTATACAAATATTGAAAATACAATAAAAGTGCTATGTACATAGTTGTCAATCTGTAGCAGATCCAAGTTTCCTTTTTGAAATATTCTGGAATTTTTTCTGAATATTTTTGATCTGCGATTGGTTGAATGGATGAAGAAACTGTGGTTATGGGGGGATAACTGTACTTGAAAAAATACCTATTTTGAGTGCTGTTCACTCAAAACAGAACTGGGGGAGTGCAGTATTCTAGAGTACAAAATTCAATGAGCCTATGGAGAATCCTCACCTTTTTTGAAGCTCTTCTAGGTAATGTGCATGGATGATCCCATTTAATCCTCACAGTGCTATGAAAGCCTAAAAACCTCTACTTTCCATAAGAGGAAGCCAATGCTCGGGTTCAGGCCAAGGTCACCAGCCTACATGTAGCAGAACAGAATTTAAATCAAGCCTTGACTCCCTTCAAGGCTGTGAATATGCCACTCTCTGATAGTGTTCTCTGATTATAAACTGGAAACTGGTGCTCTGCTACATGCAAGCTGCCCTCTCCCTCACTACACTCCTCACACGGCCCCAAGGCACCCATCTCTTTGTGGGGCTGGGGAAAAAAACAACAACACAGCATTTCATCTTATTTGGTTTCAAGGATCAGTTGGTGATCAGTAACACAAAAAGTTTGTCTCAAGGGAAAGATCTGGCTTCCTGGACATGCTCTGGTAGCTGAGGGGCAGATGTCAGCCCTCTGAATCACACCAACAAACACGTCAAGAGCAGGTGCGTGCTCCAGGCTTCTTCCAGGCAGTGCCAGGTTCAGTCTCTTAGTGGGGGTGAGCTAGTGAGAGATGAGAAAAACAGAGAGAGGAGAGAGAGAAGAACATGCAAAGTTTCCACTTCAAGAATCCCATCCGGGACCTTCTGCCTATTTCAAATTAGTATTAATGGTTTCCAATTTGAAAATTTTCAAGCTGAGAGGCAGGGGTCAAGAGCTTGATTCAAGAGCTCCACATGCTCAAGAGAGAATTCTTTTTTGTTGTTTATATGCCCTTAGATTTATTACTTGTTCAAAGCAATTCAAGTCCACACACACATACTTTCTTTAAAAATAGATTCCCTATTTTTTCTTAGTTATCAACATGAATTTAAAATTTTTTAATGTTAGGTATGTCTTAATATCACCCTAGTTTTCAAATAGGATTGTTTCAAGGGGAAGTTTTCCTAAATATTCAGGCAGTTATTCTGACATGGGACCCTGCTCCTGGACCCTGCATTTCCACTAAAGAACAGAAACAAATAAAATCAAACAAAGGTAAGTAAATAGAAGTTATAAATGCTACAAAGGAAAAAAAAGTTGGAGAGGTTATCTCTCTACAGGAAAGATTTATCTGTATGTGAATTATTTGACTTTCTGGGAAACAGATGGGCGATTTTTAATATCAGCCTTGCATTTTTATTTCCTAGGTTCTAAATCTTTCTCTATTCCTATTAATTTGGGGGAATGCAAACTCACTCCCTCTTGAACTCAGGGGTCTGAGCCCTTGATGATCTTCTCTTTCTCATACCCTCACCTTCTCGTCTCTACTGGAAGCTTCCTAACAACATTCAAACTTAAAGTCTTTCTCTCATACCTTAAAAACAAACAAACAAACAAACAAACAAACAAACACAGCCTATGTTGATCTCAAGTCATCTCCCCCTTTTCCTCTTCAGCCAAACATCAAACTGCATTTACTCTGTTTCATTTCACACCTCACGTTCTCATGTCAACGCACTGAAATCTGGCTACTCAACTAATTACCTACAAGGTCATCACACATATCCTCACTCTCATGTTGCCAAGCCCTTAGGACACTGTCCACCAGGATGCATTTGATCCTATTTCTTGCAGTATCAGGCCTTCTGGATCATTCCTATCCTTTGAAACTCTCTTCCCTGGGCTTCTGACACCACGCTCTTCTCCCTCTGCAGCCTGTCTCTGCTTCTTCTCAGCTACCTTTTCTCAGGCTCACCCTCCTCTGCCTGGACAGAGGAATGTTAAATGCTAACATGCTCTAGATTCCTTCCCAGGTCCCCTTCTCTCCCCCATGCCTCGTAATTTACCTGATCTTCCGCTCCTACGACTTCTGGCACTACATAAATGCTGCTGTCTTCCCAACCTGTGTCTCTGGGTCTTGCTTTTTGAGTCAGAAGAAGGCCTGAGGTTGAATTCTCATTATGCCACGTATAAGCTCACTGGCTTGAACCGTCGCAAACTCTGAGCATCCCACTACTCTCATTTTAAGAGTATATATATATAACAATAAGATCTCACTTGTATGGTGGTGGTGAAACCTGTGAGAGTTACTGTGCCTGGCCCTTTCTCAAGTCACTTTCTCTGTAAAGTGAGGAAGTCTATTCATATCATCTGCACCTGTACCTACATTAGACTCAATAACCCAAGGATAAAAGTAGAATGAAAAATTAAAGACTTGTGACAATGCCCTCCTCAGTAATGTGAAGGATCACCTGCTGTTGTCTATTCAAAAAGAGGCACCAGCTATGTCAAATGTCTAAATCCACCCAGAGGAGGAAAGGATTTCCCATCTCACTAACTGGAAATGGGTAGGATGAATCCATGAATTATGTTTGCATCACTACTATGTAGGGTGAAAAATCAGTGCAAATGCCAACCCCTACAGAATGCTTCTAGAATAGGAAGGGCTTAGCAATTCCTTTAAAAGAGCAGTGCTGGAACAACACACGTACTTTAGAGAGAGATGATGTTGGGAAAAAGAAAAAGGTAAGAGATGTCACCATACCCCTTGGATTCGCTCTAGTCATATTACAGTTAAGCAGAAATAGTCTGATCCACAAAATCTCCCAAAGAGGGAGTTCCCTTGCAGTCCAGATCAAACCAGTCAATCCTAAAGGAAATCAACCCTGAATATTCATTGGAGGGACTGATGCTGAAGCTGAAGCTCCAATACTTTAGCCACTTGCTGCAAAGAGCCAACTCACTGGAAAAGACACTGATGCTGGGAAAGATTGAAGACAGGAGGAGAAGGGGGGGACAGAGGATGAGATGGTTGGATGGCATCACCAAGTCATTGGACCTGACTTTGAGCAAACTCCAGGAGACAGTGAAGGACAGGGAGGTCTGGCATGCTGTGGTCCATAGGGTCTCAAAGAGTTGCACACAACTGAGTGACTGAACAGCCACTGGTCAGGACTCTGCACTTTCATTGGTAAGGACCTGGATTTGGTCCCTGATCAGGAACTAAGATCCCATAAGCCCTGCAGTACAGGCAAAAAAACTTACTTTTAAAAAAATGTCTCCCAAATACTGCATAGCAGTTTCATTTCTACACTGTCTGAAAAGTTATTCAATCATCACTCATTCAAAAGCTCCAGAAATTTGTTGAGGGACTGTTATATGTTCCGGGCACTGTACTGAACACACACACAACTGTGGGATAGAATGGAAAACAGGATAGACAAAATTCTTATCCTCCAGAAGCTTCACTCTGGTTGGGAGAGATATAATATGTACAAGTAAAATCTAAATGTTGAGACAGAGCCAGCAATGTCCACAGCCAGGAGAGGCACGTTCCAGACAGAGAGCCAAAGCCAGAAGCAGGAAGGAACCAGAAAAAGACAGTGTGCCTGAAGCAGACTGAGCGACAGGAGGGAGGATTGGAAGAGACAGAAAAGGTAGGCAGAGTCTGGATCATACAAGTCCTGAGGCCTTTCCTGAGGACCTCCTATCATATGTGTGCCTGCATGCTCAGTCGCTTCATTCATGTCCAACTCTTGGCAACCCCATTGACTGTAGCCCACCAGACTCCTCTGTCCTTGGGATTCTCCGGGCAAGAATACTGGAGTGGGCTGCCATGACTTCTTGCAGGTGATCTTCCCAACCCAGGGATCAAACCTGGGTCTCCTGTATTGCAAGCGATTCTTTACTGACTGAGCCAGCAGGGAAGGCTGAGAACCACTGTACTAGTTGTAAAATGTTCCTGACCATGGCTCGTGGTCTCTAAATTCTATAAGCAGATGACGGAATAAGTCTTTGTATTCTCTCTGGCCCCTTGCCACCCTTCCTCCTCCGCATATACACTACAACTTTCTCACCTCTGGAAGGAAGAAGGCTTCCTCTCCTCCTGCCCTTCCTCTCCTTCCCTCTTGGCCACGGCTCCCCATCCCACTTCATGTTCTTTACCACTTATCCCTTAAAACTCACTTCCTCTTGCCCCCACCAAATCAAGACCCGAACAGTTACCTAAATAACGTTTGGAACTCTGTGCATCCTTATCTTTGTAGACGGCCCCCGTGGGAGAGGCGGCAGCCTAATGAGCACCAAACAGGTGTGTGCTTCTGCATTCAGGGCCTCGCTCTCTTTCATCTTTCTCCCCATCCTTCTTTATGCATTCTCTATGTATATTCAGAAACTCAGGGTTATGGAAAAAAAATCTTATCCTCTGGCAAAGCGTTGGAGGGGAAGGAGTGGGTGTAGTAATCCGGAAGACATTTGAAAATAGCTGCTAGACAAAGGAGCTCAAGAAGCACCAGCAGCGGTAGCGAGCAGGAGTGACCTAACAGGTCTTTTCCATCCCTAGTTTCTCTGCTTGCCCGGCTCTGTGATGCCTCTGCTCCCCGCTGCGCGCATCTGCTGTCTGTCTCACACTCACCCCCTCCCCCTGCAGAGGACGTTCTCTGTTACTGACACCCGCTCATCTCCCCCAGGAGGCTGCGACGTGCCCCCGCTGTGTGCAGTCACCATGCCTTTTGCTCTCCTCTCCTGCTGTTCCTGGGTCTACCATCACTCTCTCCTTCTCTGAGTCCTATTCTTGGCTCCTTTTATAGAAGTGAAAGTGTTGGTCACTCTGTCATATCCGACTCTTTGCAACCCAGTGAACTGTAGCCTGCCAGGCTCCTCTGTCCATGGAATCCTCCAGGCAAGAATGCTGGAGTGGGTTGCCTTTCCCTCTTCCAGGGGATCTTCCCAATCCAGGGATTGAACCCCGGTCTCCTGCATTGCAGGCAGATTCTTTACCATCTGAGGGCCATTTTCACTTTTCAGTCTCCGGGCACCTCAGGCTCTCAGCTAGCTTTCCCTTCCCTCTTCCTTCCTGCCCTACCATCTCCAGCCTCTGACTGGGATTTTCTCCTTCTTTCTCCCTGGAATGAAGCTTTCTCCTTCCTTCTCTCTTTATTCTCCACAAACACACACAAATACTTCCTCACCCTCAACAGTCTATAAACATACTGGTGGAAAAGATACCAAAAAGCATTCTCTTTTTCCAAGAGCTTTTGAAAATGAAACTCTGTTCAAACTTGCTTGTTCTGCATGTACATGCGGGCTTGTCTCCAGCAGAGCATGATGTCTAGAGGGGAAAAAAGCCACATCTCCCCAGTCCTGGATGCTCAGGGTGGCTGGTCAATCATTTGAAAAGACAATATTGCTAGCAACACAGGTGGCACAGGCAGCTAAGGCTCTCCAGTGAAATTCCCGAACATCGTGCATGCCTGCTGAGTTTTCCCTCTCTTTCTCCCAGGGCTCTGACAAAAGCTCCATTAGGCAGACTTCACGAAGCTTTCCAGGCTCATTTGCCTGGTGGGATAACGGGAAGTCTTTCAAATGGGCTTTACGTGCAGACAGTGAGCTTCTACACTTGTCCACCAGGACCCACCAGACAACAATAAAACTGGGGTGTGTTTGTGTAGATGCTTTGGAACACTTGCACCCATTATTCCCTGAGCAGCTTAAAGCCAGGAGGAAGGAAGAGAAGGATTAAAGGAAAAAAACAAACAACACTTTAAATAACTAACTACTACAACTAGAAGGTTTATATTCATAATCTCGTTTAACTATTCAGGGCAGTCATACAGTTACTATGATGATCCAGGCCCATAAAGACAAAAGAAACTGGGGCTCGTCCCGCGGTACATGGTAGAGTCAAGCTCATACACTTAGCTATTCAACAGTACGTTATTTTGAGCCTTGGCTGTGAGCAGGCACTGTATTAAGCCCTGTATTCCATGGACTCTGTTTGCTACTGCTACTACCACTCAGTCACTCAGTAGTGCCCGACCCTCTGTGGCCATGGACCGTATAACCCTCCAGGCTCCTCCGTCCATGGTAGTCTCCAGGCAAGAACACTGGAGTGTGTTACCACGCCCTCCTCCAGGGGATCTTCTCAACCCAGGGATTGCAGCCACATCTCCTTCATTGTAAGTGGGTTACTTACCACTAGTGCCACCATATAAAGACATACAACCTGCATTACTAGCAACGAGAATAGGAAACACAACTAAATTCACTCTCATTCATGCCCGAAGAACCCAAACCTGTAACATCATAAAGGGTAGAAGGGATCAGGTACCACAATTATCCAAGGTACCACAGCTATCTGTCAGAAATGCCTATTTTGAATTTTGTGCCTTATGTACCAGGTATGGCTTCCTTCATAAAAGAGTAACTTTCTAAGCCCAGGTTAGGTAAGTCTCAGAGAAGATACTTCTTAAAACTGAGCTGGACTCAGAGTATGAATGCTCAGAGTGTAAAATCAATGGCCTGCCCGACTTGGCTGGGTCACCTGGAGCTATAATGCACACGCACCTGGCGGGGAGCCATCCTGGGAGGCATTTGTTCCCTGAAGGGCTGTACGTGATCTGTAATAACCTTCCCTGTCGGGACACACAGCCCTCACCTGCCTTCTACCCTCCAATGTTAATGCCTTTCCCTTCTGGCCTGGAGAATAAAAAAGGACTGAGATAGCTGTTTTTCTCTTATGGGAAAAAAATGTCCCTGGAGCAGGGAAGGGAGAGGTAAGGAGAGCATCCACGTGACTTTGGAAACACAGGAGCTGTGTTCCTGCTCGTCCTCCCACTGGCTCCCCACATGCAGAAGCACTGCCAAAGGGCCTCAGTGGCATTCGGCTCCTATAAAGCAGCTACTTCTAACTGCTAATGGGGAGCAGAATAATGAAGGGAGGCCAAGAAGTGCTCGACAAAGTGATAATAGGGAGATTATGACATCTGTGGCCCCATTTGGTCTCCAGTCAATAAAGCACACAGCCCAAGTACTCTCCCACTTCCCCATAACTGCTGGAAACAGGGCTGGTCCTGCTAAGAGGAGAGGTTTGGAACATGATATATGAGAAACTGCGTTCCATCTCACACTCGGGTCAGCCTGCCTCTCTCCTTACCCGAAACGGCATAAGCTCCAACACAATTCCAGATCCTGTTTCACAGCCCCAGGCTTCCTATAGTCACCTGCTTCCAGGGCCCTTTGCCAGCCATATCTGTATGTAGTGCAGTGTATTCTATTTTCCTCTAAGACCTAACTTCAAAGAAGAGGGTTGCTCTCTTTAAAATCGCATTGCAAACGCTCATCTGAGCTTTCCTAGAGTCTAATGTTTAGATCTCCCCTTTCTGACCTACTCCATGAGCATGGTGCTTTTCCTCCATTGTGAGAGGAGAGGAGTTTCTGAGCTCAGGAAGAGTGAGTTAAACACCCACGACAGAGATAGCGTCTTTGGAAAGCACTGTGGGGAGAGCCTCCATTGCATGCTGCCAGCAATTCTATTTCATCAGTCTCATGGAACTAAAATGGAAAGTTTTCTTTTTTTTTTTAGAACAAAACTCAAAAATGTAAAGGCTTGAGGTTTGGGGGTGGGGTGGTGAATAAGCCAATCATTTTAGCATGGAAATGTGGAACTGACTTTTTGTTAATAAAGATCAAAACATGAGTAATAAAGAGTGAGTAACACAGAATGAGTTGTCACCAGCCATCATGACATCCCTTCAAATGTATCCTGGGAACAGGTCTGCCCAATTAATGAGAATCAGAATTGTTGTCCTATGATTTCTAATTTCAGTCGTCTAAATGTGTAACTAATCAGCTAACACAATCATAATATTTCTGCAACTACAATCTGAATTTTACTTTTACCAGTCACCAAAGAAAAGATAATAATCCCACGCGAAGGGAATGTGCCTTTGAAACAAAACTAGAATTTTGAATGGTTTGTCCTACAAATCTACAGTGACATGAGCTTCGGAACACAAGTGCACTCACTCTCAGATTCAACATAAAACGTAATTCTCTGCAGAAATACTGTCCAGAAAGCTAATGAGGGGACACCTAGATCTAGGACTTCATTTCATTGTGCACATGTACGTGCCTGTATTCACAACCTCTTCCATCACAGGTATTGGAATCTTCTTTACAAAACAAAAAAATGTATGGAGGAAGGATTTACTGAGAGGAACACATAAATATAGATATAATACTAAACTAGAAAGGGGACAAAAATAGAGGAAACTCACACCTAATAAGGACGTGATAGCCAGGACAACCAGGGAGAAACATAAGGAAGAGAGGAGGCTAGAGCATCAAGGGTGAAATGTCTGAGTCTGCATGGCAACAGCCACTTTACCTAAGGTGGTTATTAGGAACAATTTCATAGCTGATACATATTTTACTGGTGCCCTCGAACACTGCAAAAGGAGATTCTGATTTATTGAGAGAAGAAATCCTATGAAGATAACCTTATCCATTCACATACCTTTCCATTTTAGCTTTTATTTATTAAATGGTGATATCTAGGGTCTCTGAAATCTTAGCCTCAGAGGTGAATGGGAAAATGGACAGCAGAGGATCAGATTTGGAAGATGAGTCCTGCGTTAGAGTAAGCATTGGGGTGCAGTAACTAGAGACAGTATCAGATTAGAAAATGAAGAGAAAAAAATGTGTGCAGTGGGAGAGGGGAAAGAAGAAGGGTACCTATAGACTATGAAGTTATAATTTCCTAAGAGAAAGAGAAAATGACAAACTGTTCATCTAACAAGATTCTAGCCAGGTCTTTAGACAGCTTAGGGAAAGTATGCAAGGGCAGAACATAGGTACAAATTGGTAGCCTGACAGCTGGATTCAGTCTGCAGACATATTTTGTTTGGCTTGCACCACTTATTTAGCTTGAAATGCTGCAGATTGGCAGTTTAGGCTGGGCTCACCTGGTTGCTTCTCCAGTTTTGGCTGGGTGTCGTTCTGTATCAGCAGTCACTTATAGGCTTTGCTGATTGTAGCTGGACACTGTCACATCTCTAGATAAAGACAACTTGGCTAACTCAACTCTTATCCACATGGTCTTTCATTCTCCAGGTAAGTTACCCTGGGCTTGTCCATATGGTGGTTGGGCAGCGTTTCAAGAAGGTAAGAGGAAGCACACAAGAAATGGTACCTTGTTAGGGACTTCCTTGGTGGTCCAGTGGTTAAGAATCCACCATGCAGTGCAGGAAACATGGGTTCAATCCCTGGTCAGGGAACTAAGATCCCAAATTCCTAAAGCAACTAAACCCAAGCACCACAACTAGAGAGTTCATGCACCGCAAGGAAGATCCCGTGTGCTGCAACTGAGACCCAATGCAGGCAAATAAATTTATTTTAAAAAACCTTTTTTTAAAAGACACAGCATCTTGTCACTTTTGCAGCGTTCTATTTGCAAAGTAATTTATAAAGTCAATGTGGGTTTCAGGAGTGGAAGAATAGATTTCATCCCTTGATGGGAGAAGGTACAAAGGTCCTTTGCAAAGGGGAGTGGATGTTGGATGCATGAAAAATTGCAGCCATTTTTGCACACACTTTCCTCTATCTGGTAACTTCATTTCTTATATTTGGTAAATTCAGGTAAATGCCTGCATTTCTGAGTGACAATAATCATCTGAATCCAAGTTACGATTGCGCCTTCTCCATAACTATGTCCATCAAGGTTCCTGGCACTCCTTAGTATCCTCCTCTGGTTACAATCCACCACCTTGATATATTTACATTTCCTTTTTCTCCTCTATTATCTTCTCACTTTATTAAGTAAGTAGAAAGGAAGGAAACAAGCTAATATTTCCTTCCTGGTATATTAAGGGATCTATTCTTTCGCTGTATCTCTTGTTTTGTTCCCTCATAATGAAATCTTTCCTTTTATGATCACTTCTCTTGACCCCACTTATTTGATTATTGCTTGAACATTCTGACATTAAATGAACATGAATACAATTTCTAGGAGGTAAAATTGCCCACAAGGATTCTTTTAAGGCATCAAGGCCTTGGTATGGTACAGAGAGATTCCAAAGTCAAAAAGGTATGGCTGATTAGTCCTACAAAAGCTCGTATCTGTCCACTGATAAGGAGCAGAAAGCCTAAGTATATTTCAAACACATTTTTCAAATTCTCTGGACTAGAAAAAGAAATTATCCAGATCATAAAGTTCTTAACCATCCTCTCCTTCTTCTATTGCTAGTTGCTTCATCAGTGATTCCAGGCAAGAAAAATCACTTCTGCTGTATCTGTGGTCTGGCCAAGGAATTCCATCCCCAGTTCAACTTCCTTTTCCTCTGTCCCTCTCACCTCCAAATGTAGAAATCACACTCGTCTTTCAGATTCAATTCCAGTGCCACCTGAACCTCCCTGATTTCTCCCTCTCTCCTCTACCTCATGCCTTACGTCTTCACAAGATATTCTGCCATTATATTTACCTAAATATGTAGTTTATATGTACCTCTCTCCCCATCTCTTCACTTAGCACCCAGTAAACTCTAATTGTCATTGTACCCTTTGAATATCTAGGATAGAGTTTTCCATATTGCAGACTCTGAAGATTTGTTAGAGGAATAAATGAATATATGATTTTAATCTTGGTTTATCTCCAACCTTACATTAATTTGTATGGTACTTCTATCTGTTTCAAAATGCTGACATGTATATTATCTTATGTTTTCCCCCACAGCAACCAAGAAGCTTCAGTAAAAGGATTATGATCTCATGTTTGGAGTAGGAAATTGAGGACTGCAGTAGTTAAATGATTTGTCTAAGGTCACTGAGGTAACGACTGATTTAGTTCAGTTCAGTCACTCAGTCGTGTCCGACTCTCTGCAACCCCATGGACTGCAGTACACCAGGTTTCCCTGTCCATCACCAACTCCTGGAGCTTACTCAAACTCATGTCCATTGAGTCAGTGAGGCTATCCAATCATCTCATCCTCGGTCATCCCCTTTTCCTCCTGTCTTCAATCTTTCCCAGCATTAGGGTCATTTCAAATGAGTCAGCTCTTTGCAGCAGGTGGCCAAAGTATTGGAGTTTCAGCTTCAGCATCAGTCCTTCCAATGAATATTCAGGACTGATTTCCTTTATGATGGACTGGTTGGCTCTCCTTGCAGTTCAAGGGACTCTCATGAGTCTTCTCTAACACCACAGTTCAAAAGCATCAGTTCTTTGGCTCTCAGCTTTCTTTACAGTCCTCCTGTCACATCCATACATGACTACTGGAAAAACCATAGCCTTGACTAGATGGACTGACTGGGCTAGGATACAAACCCAGGTCTCCTGGCTTTAGTCTAGTGTTCTTTGTTATCACGGGCTCAGTGACAGCATTCTAATTTAAAAATTAAATATAAACTGTATGGCACTGGAGCAGGGGTGAGGGTGGAGGAGGATCCTCCCAAGAAGTCAAAGGTCATAAAGAGACCACAGTGCCTCAACAATTCCCTGGGCTGGTTGCTACAGGTATCTACATCAGCTGGCAATGAACACAATCAAAGGTCCCCCCACACAGAGATTTCTATCAATGCTGAGAGCCAGTCTTTAATGGACTGGATATGGCAACCTGCCAGTTCCCAAGCTAGTTTCCTTCTGGCCTCCATAAATGAAATGATTTTTTCCAGCTAAAACAGATAATAAAACATAAGCTTGCCTACTATCCTTCACCATAATTTCATTTGAATGGAGCCTCAGAATACCCCTGATGGTAGGTCATGGTCTCTTCAACTTTACAGAGGAAAAATCTAGTCTCAGAGGTTAAATGACTTAACCCAGAGTCACCTAGTTAGAGGAGACCAGAGACTGAACCCAAGTGTCTCTGTGAATCCTGTGCCATCCATCTGCTAGCTGTGAAATACTTTCTAATATTCACCTCCACAAAGATCTGGAGGCAATTCTACAACAGTCAGAAGAGAATGAGATCACTTTCCTCTGCTCTTTCTCTCCTTACTGTCTTCCCTGCAGTTGCTGGGGGCTCAATGCAACTTTATCCCCTGGCCAAGCAATGTATCTACCTTCAGATAGTTGAGTGAGACAGTTAGGAACATTGTCCTGTCTTGTCAGGTGGGGTTAATGAGAAGAAAGTGCTTCCTAGGAGGTTAAAGGAAATAGATCATTTTCACAAAAGACTTGGGAGATAGAGTACTTGGCATATAGTAAGTTCTATGCAATGTTAATGATGGTGACAATATTATTGATGCATGCACAAGAAGCTACTAATTTATGAGCTCTAACATTTAAACAATTTGGAAGAAAAGAATTTGGGGGGGAAAATAGTGTAAATCAGTCATCCCATTTGAGAATCAGTGATCATAGAATCAATGTGAAAACCATAAAATGATTGTTTTAGGTAGATTGAGGGACGAATGGTGTGTGAATGTTTGTCACGGACTCATTTATTCACTTATTATATATGTTAGGAACTGGTGGAGCAAACGTGAATAAGATATAGACCCGCTTTACAACTTCAAATAGGAAATATTTGGCACAGGGTAATAGATAACATTTATTAAACACATAACACTGCTCAAAGAACTTCACACATAGTCCACCATTCAACACATAACAATCCTCTGGATTAATTCTACTGTTGTATTTGTTCAGTCACTAAGTCGTGCCTGACTGCAGCACGCCAGGCTTCCCTGTCCTTCATTATCTCCTGGAGTTTGCTCAAACTCATGTTCGTTGAGTCGATGATGCCATGAACCATCTCATCCTCTGTATCCCCCCTTCTCCTCCTGCCTTCAATCTTTCACAGCACCAGGGTCTTTTCCAGTGAGTTGGCTCTTTGCATCAAGTGGCCAAAGTATTGGAGTTTCAGCTTCAGCACCAGTCCTTTCAATGAATATTCAGGGTTGATCCTTTTTAGGACTGACTAGTTTGATCTCCTTGCTGTCCAAGAGACTCTCAAGAGTCTTCTGGGTCACCCACATTGCAGGTAGATTCTTTATTATCTGAGCCACCAGGGAAGTCCTTAATCTATTTTTATCTTTTATTTTACAGAGGAGGAAACTGAGACAGATTAAGTAATTTACTTGAGGTCACACTGCTAACTGACAAAAGTGAGACAAAACCCAGGGAATCTGACTGCAAGCCAGTACACTCTTAACCACTGCTCTATACTATCACTTGGTGAAGATTTAATAAACAGGTTTTGAAGTCAACTAAAATTTGCAGTAAGAGAGTCAAGTGTGACTGAGCAGGACCCTGTGGGGCCCCTCTGCCCAGGTCCTCTGCTGTAGCTCCTCTCTGAAGTATTTAGACAACTGTATTCGATGCACATTCCCTAAGCTGTTTTACTGATGCTAACTAAAACCCCCCACCAAGTGGAAGAAGTTAACTACTCAATGACCTTGAGCCAGTACCCCCTAGACTGAAGATTGATAATGTTAACCCCTGTGACACGGCCTTCTTACCTCACCATCAACCAATCAGAGAATCATGCACAAACTCATCACGAACCCTGCAACTCATCTCCCTCACCTGGCCTTTAAATGCTTCCCCAAAACCTACAGGGCACTTTGGGCTTTTTGAGCATGAGCTGCCCCGGATTCCTCATTTGGCATCTTACAAGAAATTCTGCACTTTCCTGGACTATAACCAGTATCAGTAGATTGGCTTTACTGCACATGGATGAGCAAAACCATGTTTCGTTTTGTAACATAAGTGCTTGAGCAGAAGTGTCTCCAGGATGTGAAGAGGCTGTAGACTCAATGGGGATGGTCTCTGTCTGGGGTGGGTGGGGCTCAGGAATGTCCCTAAGGAGACAATGATAGAGAAAGGAGAGGGCATTTCAGAGGGAAGTTACAGTATCTGCAAAGATTCAAAATGCTCATGGAAAATTACATCCAAGATTTCAACACAGAAGGCCTGTAACATTTCTCTCTACTCAAAATGGGGTCAGGAGTCCCCCTTTCAACATATGGCTTCCTAAGTGGCTCAGTGGTAAAGAATCCACCTGCCAATGCAGGAGATGTGAGTTCAATCCCTGGGTCGGTAAGATCCCTTGGAGAAGGAAATGGCAACCTACTCCAGTATTGTTGTCTGGGAAATCTCATGGACAGAGGAGCCCCGGGGTCTGCAGTACCACAGGGTCATAAAAGAGTCCAACATGATTTAGCAACTAAACAACAACAATCTCAACATGGAGTCAGGGACTGCCCATCAAAAGTGGTAGAGGGAGCAAGGATTCTTCTATCCGTCTCCCTCACTCTAGCTGTAAGGGACTCAGAGCCTGTGTCCCACACAGGGCTACATGCTCAGTGCATATTAATAAATGCTCAATGAATGCACAAGCCACCTTTCCTGGACAGGGGCTAGAGACAAAGTGGGAGCCAGACCTCTGAAGTTAGAATGTGTGCCAAAGGTAGATACTTGTGGAGACAGAGGATGGGGAAGGAATGATACAGGAAAATGGAAACTTTTAAACCAAGGATCCATTTTAACCTGGATCCCTTTTAACCAAGGCATTATAGAACCTGTTCTTCTCCTAAACATCGCTCCTGGTCCCAGGGAAAGTCAGCCCTACTCTACTTCCCCTATTTTATTCCACTACTTCTATGATTTTTAAAAATCTTTTACACTGAAGGGCAAGGAAAGTGGGGAAAAATGTACTGCGTTCTCCCAAACACACTCCACCCCCACCTAGACCATTTGCACCAGCCACAGGTGGAGCCTTCACTTATAAATGCAGAAGAGAAAAACAAAGGCACAGAGATGCTGATCCTAAATCTTTGAGCTCTCAAAGGACTGTTGGAAGATAAATCTACATTTCAAAGAGAAGCCAGACTCAGACTTCCTGGGTGTTTGTAGGAAGATCTGAGTTAAGAAGTTTAGGATAGAGTCTGGACGATCAGGAGAGAGAGTTTAGTCTGCAGAAAGAATGGGAGATGGACACTAGGTCAAGGGAATTTTGGAAATAATAAATAATAAAAATAGCCCACCAGCCTCTGTGACTATGTTTGTGGACTCCAAGTAGTTAACTGCTGTGGACCCCAGGGTAGGTATTCCTTGGAGGCTTAGTGGTAAAGAATCCACCTGCCAATGCAGAAGTTGGGAGTTTGAGCCCTGGGTCAGCAAGATCCCCTAGAGAAGGAAATGGCTCCCCACTCCAGTATTCTAGCCTGGGAAATCCCACGGACAGGGGAGCTTGGTGGGCTATAGTCCATGAGGTCACAAAATAGTCTGGGTACGACTCAGTGACTAAACAACAACTACAAGTGGTTAAGGAAACAGAAATGGAAATGGAAATCGCTTGTGTAATCTGAATACCTTAGCCCCGACAGACAATGGCAGTTGCCCAAGATCCAGCCCCCTTCTCCAATCAGTGCTGACCACAGCTCTCAGGACCTCAGTGAGGACACTCAGAACAGACAGCTCACGATATACAATAGTATAGGTTGTAGCTTTATGGGTAGACCAAAACAACCCTAGGGTTTCTCTTGTTAAAGATTATGCTTCTGCCTCCTGGCAGACAAAGAGCTCCACATAGAATTTAAGTTCAGTATGGAGAAACAAGCCTTCCCACATGGCACTAGTGGTAAAGAACCAGCCTGCCAATGCAGGAGACAAAAGAGACGCAGGTTTGATCCCTGGGTCGGGAAGATCCTCTGGCGGATGGTATGGCAACGCCACTCCAGTATTTTTGCTGGAGAATCCCATGGACAGAGGGGCCTGGTGGGCTATACTCCATAGGGTCACAAAGAGTCGGACACAAGTAAAGCAACTTAGTGCAATTTAGCATGGCACAGCATGGCACGCAGGAATAAACAGAACCTTCTTGCATACTTGAACCAAGAGTCACACCTGTTAATCATCCTCCCTACTGTAACAGCCCAAGTCTATTAAACTACTGTATTTACCTCTTTCAACCCTAAAATCCTGTCTGTTACCAAGCACTGTCATTTTAGAAATGTTTGTTTTGGAGATATCCTCTCCATTCTCTCTGCTAAGTTATCTTTGATCCTATACTGTTACAATCCATGTCACCGGTGATATTTATGTAAAATGCATGTTCCTGGGTCTTAAGAATCAGCTTCATCAGCTCCCAGACCGTGAAGCATTCTTCTTTGACAACTTCCTACTGCCCCGCATGTCTGTCATTTGAGATCTGCCCTTGGAGAGGTACCTCACAGCCCAGATCCTAACATTCTCCAGTTTCCTCTTAGGTGATAACTGTGTTTTCCTAGCTAGTTTTCTTCCTCCAGGACAAAAACAATGTATAAACATTTTAACCCAGGAAAGAGAAAAATAAATAAGCATATTATGTGCCAACCACTGGGCTAGAGGGGTTCCCAAGTGAGTTCTCACTCAATTCTGACGAAAACACTTCAAGGTAGGGTTGCAGGGTATGTTATGTCAAAGCTTAATTTTCCAAATGTTAAAAACATTATTTTTACATAAACATACAGTGAGTATGTGTCAAATTTTATTTAGCTCATTATTAAGGAAACTAGCAGGATGGTTAAACCAATTCAAAAGAGTTATGAAAAACAAAAATTATAGTCAGTTGGGGTGGGGGAAAGGGAATTGAGGGGGGGGAAATAGAAATACTAGAAAGTATTGCTAAGTTAGTTGCAAAACTAGTTAATGTCCTCAGTTCAGTTCAGTTCAGTTCAGTTGCTCAGTCATGTCGGACTCTTTGCAACCCTATGGACTGCAGCACGCCAGGCTTCCCTGTCCATCACCACCTCCCGGAGCTTGCTCAAACTCATGTCCATCGAGTCGGTGATGCCATCCAACCATCTCATCTTCTGTCATCCCTTTCTTCTCCCACCTTCAGTCTTTCCTGGCTCAGGGTCTTTTCCAATGAGTCAGTTCTTTGCATCAGGTAGCCAAAGTATTGGAGTTTCAACTTCAGCATCAGTCCTTCCAAAGAATATTCAGGACTCATTTCCTTTAGGATTGACTGGTTAGATATCCTTGCAGTCCAAGGGACTCTCAAGAGTCTTCTCCAACACCACAGTTCAAAAGCATCAGTTCTTCAGTGCTCAGCTTTCTTTATAGTCCAACTCTCACAACCATACATGACTATTGGAAAAACCATAGCTTTAACTAGATGGAACTTTGCTGGCAAAGTAATGCCTCTGCTTTTTAATATGCTATCTAGATTGGTAAAAGCTTTTCTTCCAAGAAGCAAGTGTCTTTTAATTTCATGGCTGCAGTTACCATCTGCAGTGATTTTGGAGCCCATGAAAATAAAGTCTCACATTGTTTCCATTGTTTCCCCCATATATTTTCCATGAAGTGATGGGGATGCCATGATCTTGGTTTTCTGAATGTTGAGTTTTAAGCCACCTTTTTCACTCTCCCCTTTCACTTTCATCAAGAGGTCCTGCTGCTGCTGCTGCTGCTGCTAAGTCGTTTCAGTCGTGTCCAACTCTGTGCCACCCCATAGACGGCAGCCCACCAGGCTCCCCCATCCCTGGGATTTTCCAGGCAAGAACACTGGAGTGGGTTGCCATTTCCCTCTCCAATGCGTGAAAGTGAAAAGTGAAAGTGAGGTCGCTCAGTCGCGTCCGACTGAGTGACCCCATGGACTGCAGCCTACCAGGCTCCTCCATCCATGGGATTTTCTAGGCAAGAGTACTTGAGTGGCTTGCCATTGCCTTCTCCACCAAGGCAATAAAACCACAACTTCTGTGGCAATCTTCTACACTGGACAGATGTGTATGGCATCACATCTTATTCGTTTTCTAAAATCACAGGAAAAGACCCTGATGTTGTTTAAGATTGAGGGCATGAGAAGGGGGTGTTGGATGGTGCCCTCAACTCAATGCACATGAGTTTGAGCGAACTCACAGAGATAGTGAAGAACATGGAAGCCTGGTGTGCTGCAATCCAGGAAGAAAGAGTCAGACATGACTGAGTGACTACACAACAGCAAAAGAACTGGAAAATATCTAGACCCTAATCATTATGCAAATCCATATTTCCCTAAGTAGTCAGATATCCTTCAGGTAGACTTTTGAGATAATTTTCTTAATGTGGCATTAAAAGATCACATTATGTTTTTTCTGCCTGATATCCTGTTTCAAAAGTTTTTGGGGTTCAGAGTACGTAGTCCTTTGCTATGACCACAAATAAGTAGAAGAACCATATATCCATGCTAAATCTTATCTGATTCTGAAGCCCAGCTTTCTTCTACTATGTTATACAGTTAAGACACATAAAGACAGTGTTCTGTTCTGTCGCTCAGTCGTGTCCGACTTTATGCGACCCCGTGGACTGTAGCCTACCAGGCTTCTCCATCCATGGGATTCTCCAGGCAAGAATACTGGAGTGGGTTACCGTTTCCTTCTCCAGGGGATCTTCCTGACCCAGGGATCGAACCCGGGTCTCCCGCATTGGAGGCAGACGCTTTAACCTCTGAGCCACCAGGGAAGCCTAACACAGTGTTAGGTATTCAGTAAATGTTTCTAAATTGACTGATACAAGAGTAGCATCCAAAAGCTTAGTTTATAAAATACTAGTTGGATAGTTAATTCCTATCACAGGGTGCTTAAATTACTCAGTGCAGTTTGGATGACAGTCCTTAAATTCTGAGTTGGATCCTACATTTTAGAAAGGCAAGCACCATCTTGATTGCCTCTACTGTAAGCAAGATTGTCTTAGATGTTGCAGATGTAGCACTTTAACTTCATACCACTTGTCCTTAGATAATCATTCAACAAATATTTCTGATCACCTACTGGATATGGTGGGAACCCTGGTCCCACCAGTTCCACAATTCAAGTTATTTTAAGGCATATAAAAATAAATGTTTTGAGAAATGTAAGATTTTATATCAGATGATCAAAGGTTACCAATACTAGGTAACTTAAGTAACGATGGCACTCACTTGCTAAAATTGAAAACTGTCTTGGTGGTTAGGAGAGCATGTTGACTTCCTTGTCTTTATTTCTAGTAATTTCCTACCCTACTGAGGAATGCCATCAAAGGTAACATTCGGTAACTGGCAATGAAAGAGAAACAATATTATTTTTATCTTCAAGACAAATGCAAAGTGTTTTCATTTGGGAGGAGCTGAACAATTCTGCCGGAGAAGGCAATGGCAAGCCACTCTGGTACTCTTTCCTTTCTATACAACTCCAGTGAATCTATTACCTTATCAAACATTGATTCCCATGCTGATTTGTATGGGTGTAGTACTGATTCTGGACAGCAGAGGTCACTATTAACAGATACACTAGATGACCAAATTTTAATAAATGCAAAAGAGCTAGAGGAGGAAGCAGTTTTGCCTAAATTCTGTACTCTGTGGTCAGTGTACAAAATGACTAAAAATATTATGCATCCTTTGAGACCCTCACCACCTCCTTTCCACCACACACATACTGCAAAAAAAGAAAAAATATTTCAGAAAGACAGTGTTTACTGGCATTCCACTGATTCAAAAAAAAAATAGAAAATTGGTAAAATAAGGAAAAGGTTGGCAGTCAGCTGGCTAAGAATACATAAGCAATCAACAGATTATTCTCTTTAAAAACATAAGTAAAAAATCCCCATCTTTGCCCAGTGATAACGTAATCATCAAAATGAGACAGACAACAAAACTCCCACATGGTCATTGATTAAGAAGTCAACCATACCTTGACTTCACACATAATCAGGAGAACTCTAGGATTTGAGGTTACCCACCTTTAGTCTGGTCAACTGCTGGTAATAAAACATCCAAATCATAAACAAGAGTTCAAGCCAAGAGTACTATCAAGACTAGATAGCTCTTAACGTTGGAAGATTGGACCGTTAGTGTCCAGGCCCTAACTGGCCAGTGGTTCTCAAGCTTTCATCTAAAGCAGAATCACCTGGAAATTCTTGCTAAAACACAGACTGTAGGTACCATCCTCAGAGTTTCTGATTCAGTAAGTCTGAAGTGGGGCCCAATAATCTGCAGTTCTAGCTGGTTCTCAGGTGATGCTGCTTTCGGTCCAGGGACCACACTTTGAGAACCACTGCTCTCTGCTGCTGCTGCTGCTAAGTGGCTTCAGTCGTGTCCGACTCTGTACGACCCCATAGACGGCAGCCCACCAGGCTCCCCCGTTTCTGGGATTCTCCAGGCAAGAACACTGCAGTGGGTTGCCGTTTCCTTCTCCAATGCATGAAAGTGAAAAGTGATAAGGAAGTCGCTCAGTGGTGTCTGACTCTTAGCAATCCCATGGACTGCAGCCTACCAGGCTCCTCCATCCATGGGATTTTCCAGGCAAGAGTACTGGAGTGGGTTGCCATTGCCTTCCCCGACTGCTCTCTACCAAAGCCTATAGGACACGACCAACACAACACCATAGACAGATGTGGAGAGGAAGGAAGCTTCATCCTACTCGTTCTAGAGCTCAAGAAGCCCCCTTCTGGTAGGTTGGAACTAAATCTAATAACATTGCTATTTTGTTGATGTTTTAATCATGTCCTGTGTCATCCCATTATTTTTCTTCTGCCCTTATCTCCATGTTATTAAATGTTTTACTGGCTATGTCACTGCTTCCTATCAACCTGTCTAGTACCAGCACCTCAGTGTTTGTGCTGAATTCCTTATCGCAAGTTAAACAGCTCTATAAAGGAGTTATAATTTCTGGAACATTAAATTTAGAGCAATAGACAAAAAGCATAAAGAGACAAGGAAAGCAAGTAAAGCCGTGATCAAATGAGAAGAGTTTCAAGGAGAACAGCTTGAAAAGGCGTCCCTAATCTGGATTTTCTAAAGATAGACCCGAGTTCCCCCTCCGTTGGCCTGTTGTTTTGCTCAGTCATTAGCAGGCAGGCTGGATCTTGACAGGGCATTGAACAGGATGCTGAAACACAACATCAACTACCATGCTAATAGATGGATCTATCAGCAGTAAAAACATGGGGAGTGAATATAATGCAAAAGCCATAGCAAAATATCACTGACTCATGAATTCATCTCTCAATCTCCCGGAAATATATATTAGTGCTTTTATCATTACATTCATTGGGCCAGACAGAGGCAGGTGAATAACCACAGTACAACTAAAGGGTCTTTAGTGCTCTCATGAAAGAATCCGCCTCATTTCTCAGGGCTGTGAGTGAATGAAAATAAGAAATTACAACAGAAATCACACTTCAATCTTCACTCTCAGCTAGGTTACAATGAAGACTATAATAATACACAATAAATATGCAGCAAACCATGCCTGTTAAAGGAGAAGCTCATCTGCCGGCACCCAGTACACATCCATCATAGCTTGTACAATAGGCCAACTGCTCCATGTTGCAGGAGCCATGCAACTCATCAGTAATTACAGGCAAGAGAATTTCCTGAGAACGGAGCAAAAGGAAGTAAAGGTGACTTTAATGATACAGGCCCATATATACCTGCTTTGTGTGCAAAACTGCCCTGTTATAACACTTGCCTTGTGAGATGAATATTTATAAAGAAGTTTCTGGAACAACAAGTTCATTTTAGACCCAAGCTACAATCAAATAGGTTAGGTTTAAAGGGTCAAGACTTCAGAATGTGAGAATGTCCAGGGTTAGGATGACTGAGAGGCAAGATGAATTCTAACCATAACTTCAACACAGTACTTTAAAAATAATATTTTATTAATTCAGCCCACATACAGACTTCTCCAGGCAGACAGAATTTGCATTTTACCCAGTTCTCTTTGTGATAAATATCAGAAACAGAGGAAGAGGCCCCCACTAGCATTTAAAAAGCCTAGAGGAATTCCTGTCCACTGGGTTTTGGGGATGGTACAGCATCTCGGGTCCATAATTGTCATGTACTGTCAGCGGCTTGCTGTAAAGCACAGAGCATATGGCGTCCTCTAAGGGTTTGCTACCATTTTTTTTCTTTTAACACATGAGTCAGTTGGTCACTCTAGCCCCTCTGAGGGATAATTCAAACAGCTGATGCCATCCAACTTAAAGTGGGGAGAACGCTTTGTCTCACTTTCTATCTCACTGGTCGGTGTAGGGTCACAGCATCTTACCTGTGGCTAATTCAGTAGCTCCTGGTTAACTGTTACCTCTGAAACCTATGGTGGATTCATGTTGATATTTGGCAGAAAACAACAAAATTCTGTAAAGCAATTATCCTTCAGTTAAAAATTAAAAAAGATAAAAAGAATGGAACAGTTCATTCTGTCCACAGAGCACTTTAGATCCAAACAGGTAGTTATATTTTATGCAGCCAGAAATTAGCTTTTAGATGAAATTTCAGATGAAAATAAATTGCAAATTTGTTTTTATTTCCCTAACCCTGAGAGATATTGGGAATATCATTGATCTAAGATCAGTTCTGCTTAGAGAAAGACAGAAAAATAATTTCAGTCTTAGTCAAAATCTTGTAACGCAATTTATAGAATAGGATTTTCCTTCTATTTTTTTGTTTTGATCAGAACAGGAGGATGTCTACTATGATTTTACTCACTATGATATTCTGACACTTAACATAGAGCAAGGTCATGAATATCAGACTTCTTTGAGTTCTTATCTTTCATGGTTCACAGATCTCATCTCTTCTTTGATCATCAGGGTTGCTCCCAAATTGAACCTGTTTTTCTCTCCCTCCTCTCTCTCCAGCCAACTATTTCATTCTGGACCAAGAGATTAATGAAATCATGGCTATTGTGAAAAAGAACCTAGTGAACCAAAGGATGATAAATGAGAAAACAAATTTCAAAGAATTTTAGGGCAGAAAATAATATGCCTAAGAAGGAAAGTAAAATAGAAATATAGATATGACCATAAAACTTGAGTATCATATACATTTATGGATAATGAAAAAACAAACCAAAAAAAAAAACCTCCAAAGAGTTTTAACCCCAAAGGGAATTTCCAAACAGAAAAAAATGTTTTCACAGCATTTTATTGACACAGTTTTCAAGTTTACATTTAATTGCAATTAAAATGGGAAACAAATTCTAGGTTAGTCTCAAAGAAAGCATGAGTTGATTTAGGCATGGAAAACACAATTGAGTTCAGACACAAGTAATTCCCCTCTTTCCAAACAATGGTTGTGGTTTCATTAAAATGTTTTCATCAAATAACCAATAAATGACATGATACAGAATGACACTAAGGAGAAAATCATGACATTCTTTGTAACTATCCAGCTGTCTCAGAAAAGGCACACATTGGCCAAGGACTTTCTACGTGCCAGCGACTCTCGCAGATCTCCTGGTTGCAGCTGTCAGGAGACCCAGTGTACCAACAAGATGTCTTGTGGTTTCATGTGACAGCCCCAAGTAGCAAGCGGACACAATTCAATGAAAAGAAAACAAAAACAAAGATTGGGGTCTATATCCTGCTTCTCTGTCCTGGCTTCTCCAGGGCAAGGTTTCCCTGTGCTTCTAGCAGCTGTGCCCCCCTACCCTCTGATGCCCCATCAACCATCTCACAGCTCTTCACAGAAAAGCCAGGGAGGCATCCACTCCAGCTGATAAGATAGGAGATATTTTTAGGAAAGAAGATAGCAAGGCAGTAGAGAGAAATTGCAATGATTAAGTAAAATAAAGATAAAATGCAAAAAATAATAATAAAGAAAGGCAAGAGTGTTAAGACCATGCTTAGCTAGAGGACAAAGAGTGGCTCACTCCAGCCTGTCCACAGCTTTCCTGAGCCTAAGAACAAAATGCAGCAGCAAGCTGCCATCACCAAGACTGTCACAGGCACTGGAACCCTTGCTTCTTTAAGTATCTGGGCTGAACTAGGAGCATTCACCTTGAACAGATTCAGAAATGTCAGCCTTGAAGTGAAATCCAGCATCCAAAGGCCTCCATGAATGTACCACTATGCGCACTTCCTGGGAGGGTGGCACCACGCATTGTGCTAAAATATCCTACTTTGTGGTTCCCTGTGTGCAATACTTATTAAAAGAGACAGCATTAAATGTGAAAACAGATGGCTGTTTTTTTTAAAGTTGAACAAGTACAAGGTATTACTATCACAATATTTAATAGGAACATGACTGTCATTTTCCTGAGTTTGATTCTTTTCAGAAATATGCAATCAGTATTTGAAAGCAGCTGTCATTAAAAGAAGAGAATGATCTTTGCAAAATGCAAATGGTATTAAAATCCACCCCTTCCCACTTTACTTCTAAAAGCGTTTTCCTGCTTCCCCTTCACTGCTCCCAGGAGACAGAAGACCCCTGGGAGGCTCTCTACTAGACCCCTGTCTCCGCCTGCAGTCCCATCTCTGGACTGTGTCCTTTCTCTGGGCTGAGCCACCCTGATCAGTTCCTCATACCAACCAAGCTCCTGCTGCCACAGGGTCTTCTGTGTGCTTTCCTTCAGTGTGGGGCTCTCTTCCCTTAACTGCTGGTGAGTTAACCCCCACTCTTCCCTCTGATCTTAGTTCCAGAGCTACCATCTCAGAGCAGCATTCCTTGACCTCCCTAATGGAGCTAACCCCACTGGAACAGACTCTCCTTGTTCCCTGTGCCACTCTGCCCTTCCGATAATTAATACCACACATTTGACGTTTGAATAACGTTTCCCTCAGAAAACTCTAAAGTTCAGGAGAGTAGGGAGCATGTCATCTTTACTTACCATTTGTCTCAGCACCAAGAATAGCGTTTGATACTATTATGTGTTACTATTACATGCTCAATAGGGCTTCTTTGGTGGCTTAGTGCTAAAGAATCCACCTGCAGTGCAGGAGACCCATGAGACATGGGTTCTGTCCCTGGGTCAGGAAGATCCCCTGGAGATGAGCATGGCAACCCACTCCAGTGTTCTTGCCTGGAGAATCCCATGGACAGAGGAGACTGGCGGGCTGCAGGCTATAGGATCACATGACTTAAGCAACTGAGCAGGCACACAGATTCTCAGTAATCATTGAATAAATGAATCAATGAATAAATAAACACAAAAAAAATGGATACATTATCCAGAAATTATTTTTGCATTGCAGTTATTTATCAAAGATTGATTCATTGATCAATTTATTCAATTAGTATTTATTGTGCTTCCTGCTACCTAGCTACATATAAAAATAAACAAAACATAAGGCTTGCTCTCAGAGCATTTCTAGGTTCTATAAAGTGCCAGATGGTAAACATTTTCAGTACTGCAGACCAGATGATCTTGGCTGCAACTATTCAACTCTACCCTGTAATACACAAGAAGTGATGGGGAATGAATGAATATAGCTATGTTCCAACAAAAACTTGATTTATAGAAGCAAGTGGCTGACTTTGGTTTACTTGGTGGTCAGTTGGTTGGAATTTGTCATCCCCTGTTCTATTATAAGAAGTATAGGACATATGTGTAGATGTATGTAAAACTTTAATTAACATTAAATGTTCCAATTCCACCATCATATGATGGGTCCTCACTACGGGCCATGCACTGGGTTAGGTTCTTTTGGGACACATAAGATCAAGAAGGCTGGATTTGCTCAGAGGAAGCTCATCATGTAAGGAAAGAGAGCCTCATGCCCATTCATTTTTATGAGACAGCTTGAAAAGGATGCAGGATTAAAGCAAAAACAAAGTATTCTGAAATCTCAGAAGAGGCAGGGATGCGGGCATTTGGTCTCCTGAAAGATTCATCATGGTAAGTGGCACATGGGAAGCCATGCTTTGGAAAGAGAATCTGAATGCCTTGGGTTGGGTGGATACTGGGGAAACAGAGAGGGAACAGGAGACCACAGAAGAGCCTTTGAGTGTAGCTGGGGAGAAGGCTCTGAGTTAGCATAGCAACTGATGAAAAGAGGAGAGAACAGATTCCAGGGACACTGCAGAGGTTCCATCTGTGAGACAGATCTGCTAATTGGTTTATACTGTAGTGATACGACAGGGCTGTCCTTTAACTTACAGAGATAAGGCCACAAACCTGCAGTCAGAACATGAGGTCAGGGCTGTTTATCTACCACTGGTGACGACAAAGGCCCTAAGTCATCAAAACTCCATCTCCCAGGTCACTTTATGATCCACATGAATATATAAATAAAAGACCAAGGTTAGGAACAAAGTGAACAAGTGAGAAACATAGTTTTCCTGTGTTTATGCTTTTAGATGGGCTTCCCTTGTGGCTTTGCTGGTAAAGAATCCGCCTGCAATGTGGGAGACCTGGATTCAATCCCTGGGTTGGGAAGATCCCCTAGAGAAGGGATTGACTCCAAAGAATTGATACTTTTGAACTGTGGTGTTGGAGAAGACTCTTGAGAGTCCCTTGGACTGCAAGGAGATCCAACCGGTCCATCCTAAAGGAAATTAGTCCTAAATATTCATTGGAAGGCCTGATGCTGAAGCTGAAACTGTGATACTTTGGCCACCTGATGCGGAGAGCTGACTCATTGGAGAAGACCCTGATGCTGGGCAAGGTTGAAAGCAGGAGAAGGGGACGACCTAGGATGAGATGGTTGAATGGCATCACCGACTTAACAGACATGAGTTTGAGCAAGCTCGGGAGTTGGTGATGGACAGGAAGGCCTGGGGTGCTGCAGTCCATGGGGTCACAAAGAGTTGGACACAACTAAGTGACTGACCTGAACTGACTGATGCTTTTAGGTTAACTGGCCTACTATCAAAGCGTCATGGATGAATAATGCCTCTTCTATGTAAGACTCCATCCTATGTGTGATTCTGAGTCCAAGATAGACCATCTCTTGGTCACTGCCTTTAAAAACCAGGCCTTCTCTGGAAGACCCAGTTCTAAGCTTACTGATCAGAGCCTGGTTTGCAACCTGTTCTTTCCTTGTATTTCAGTTCTTTGCCAAAGATTGATTCATTGATTAATTTATTCAGATCCTGTTCCTCCCTGGGTCTGGAGAGTTATGTTGTGTATGTGGGGTTATTGGTCTCAGAGGCTTGAGGAAGAACTCCTCGACACCCCCAAAATGTACGCTGCTTCAAGCAATGAGCCAACTGTTCTGGCATTCACTTCCTCTAACACCCTCTGCTGGAAATGCTAATGAGAGTGAAAACATGAAAGGGAAGGAAGGGAGGCTGGCCCCAGGAAAGGCAGAGAACCAGGGGGCGCTCGTAGTAAAACCACTGACTAATCACCCCCTGACTCATCCAGGTCTCCTGGACCAACCTTCACATCTCAGCTGTTCTACAAAGCTCTGGGAACCTTCATCAAGTCTCCTCCACCTCAGAGCCCACTTCCTGCTCCCCTGCAGTCTGTTCTTCACACACGACGAATCACCAAGACATGTGCTGGGCCCGGGGGCTCTGAGTTCCAATTCCCTCTCCACTGAGGAACTAACAACTGGTTATTTTCTCTGTTGAAGCTTGTGTTTCATGCTCAGAATCTCACAGGAAGCGGAAGTGCCATTCACCCTCCTTAGAGAAACCACACATTAACCTGGAAGAGTATTCTCTTCTGCAGCTGTGAACACAGTGAGAGACGTGGAAGCAGAACTCCATGTTTGAATCCTGCCTTCCCAGCCCAGCTGATGGCCTGATGTTGGGCAAGTGATTCAACCTCTACAAGCATCAGCATCTCAGCTCTAAGATGGAAATGGTGGCTAGGAGTTTGGGGAAGGAGATGGGAAACAATAATAGTCATTTTATCTTTCCAGTAGTCATGCATGTATGTGAGAGTTGGACCATAAAGAAGGTTTAGCGCTGAAGAATGGATGCTTTTGAATTTTGTTGCTGGAGAAGACTCTTGAGAGTCCCTTGGACTGCAAGGAGATCCAACCAGTCAATCCTAAAGGAAATCAACTCTGAATATTCATTTGAAGGACTGATGCTGAAGCTGAAGCTCCAATACTTTGGTCACCTGATGTGAAGAGCCAACTAATTGGAAAAGACCCTGATGCTAGGAAAGATTGAAGGCAGGAGGAAAAGGGGACGACAGAGGATGAGATGGTTGGATGGCATCACTGACTCAAAGGACGTGAGTTTAAGCAAACTCCAGGAGATAGTGAGGGACATGGAGGCTTGGCGTGCTGCAGTCCGTGGGGTCACAAAGAGTCAGATGTAACATAGTGACTGAACAACAATAGTCATTTGGCTCTTAGGAGAGGAGTCACGGAACTTGGAGCAAGACTCAGATCGTGACCTCTTAGAACCCTTGTCTCTTCTTCTGCATAAAAGGGAGAGTGCCACCTCAAGGGACTTTTAGAGGAGGCAGTGATGTGACATATGGGGAGACTCCTGTACATTGTAATGCACTAGACAGATGCTGCCATTGTTCCCATAACAGTATTTGATAAATCACAAGTTCAACTCTATCTGTGTTCTGAGAAAAGTACAGAAAGGACATAAAAAGGAGACAGCGACAACAGCACTCGATGCTCGGGAGATTATGAAGATTATATTTCTCCGTGCCAGTAAATTAATTCTTAATGGAGAGCTCCCGAGGAGCGACACCAGCTAAAGCTGAGAGGCCAACCATAGCACTTTCCAAAGAGAAAGTCATTTTCTTCAGATCAAGTCTGAACTTTTCTAGGTGTGGTTCATTAGATAGTTGAGCCTCGAAGAAACTCCAGTACCACTGTAAGGTTGTCATTTGTCTCAAAAAATAAAAAATTCAACTTCTTTTTCTGTCAGCAACATAAGCACTCTGCAGCTCCACAAAATGCAGTGGCTTTTGTACAATATTCTTGTCCTAAACCAGATGATAAGAAAAGAATGTTACTGCTGGAGTTAGACTGCCCTTAATTCCAATCCACCGAGAATTTGTATGACTGTGGACATGCTGTTCACCCTCTTAGATAAATATTAATGGATGAGTGAATTAATCACTGAATTAAAACTACACACACATGATTCTCTACAATGGCAAATTATGCATGAACTCCTTTCTGTCTTTGGAACAAACTTTCTCTCTCCTGGTATATCCAGAAAAGTTCTACTCATCCTGAGTAACGTCCACTGTGAAGTCCTCTCTTCTCCCCAACAAGGTCAGTGTCAAAATGTGCTTCCTTCACTGCATGTACGGCCCTCCTCCACAGCATTAACTACGGTGAGCTGTATCTATTTATGCACCTGACTATCCCATATGGCTGTGCATACCTTAGAGGATGGGGTGATGAATTATTTATCCAGGTATCCTCTAGAGTCTGGCACATAATAAATTGTTGAACATTTGTTGAATGAATAAGTGAGTGAAGGATGAAGGAGGGACCATTTCAAGTCCATGGAGAATGCTTTCAAAACCCAGGGGAAGAATCTGTGGAAACCAGCCAGGGAAGAGGTTTTCCCTGTGAGAAGGCCTGGGACAAGGGCTGGGTTTCTGGGGAACAGCCAGAGGAGCAGTCGGGGAGGCATCTTTGATGCGGAAAAGAATCATTCAGTTACCAAATCCATTTGGGGGAAGAGAAGCCCCCAATGTTGAGCAGATGCTGGTATCTAAAAGCAGAAAGGGAAGTAACTCAGCTCCCCAGGCCAGGGGGCCTAGAAGGAAAGGAAACAAGTAACTTTCCAGGATGGAGAAGGAGCTTCAAGGACTTAACCTGCAGACAAAGCCCCCTGAAAATGTTGAAAACTGACCTTCTCATCTCTGCCTCCAAGAGTCCCATTTCTGGCAGGTAACCACTCTTTAAGTGTGTCACGATAATGAATTGAAGTTGTTTTTGTTATTTATTTTCTTCCTCTTTATTATTCATATGAAAATCTGTCATCAAATATTTCTATTTTTTCTATTTCTAAAAATTTTCCATTTTATTTTTAAAATATAAAACATATAAAAGTATATGTCCAACTTAAAGAACAATTACAAGGACCTGTGTACCCATGCAACCAAGTTAAGAAAAAGAATAGTGGCAGGGCCTTGGATATCCCCAAAGGGCTCCACCCTGATAATCCTGTCACTTCTTACTCTACCAGTCCCCATGGATTCAGCTTCACTGCTCCAATTCCATTGTTGTCATCAGATCATCATTACCTCAGGCAAAAATCAAAGCTGAACTACTTCATTCATTCAAAACATTATTGACACCTGCTACTAGATCAGCAGCAAGTTGGACCTTACTGATATTAAAGTTGAAGCCCTGCCTTCCAGGAGCTTAAAGTTGAGGGGACTGGCAGACTGGAAATGCACAAGTGAAACCAGATGTCATGAACACATGACAGAGGTAGCACAGGCTGAGATCTTTGGTTCATCTCCCCATCTCCAATCTCTCCAGCTCTCCTGCACTCCATTTTTATTACGTTATCCTCCTGGTCTAGGATTAGAAACACTTTCCTTCTTCATGGCTTATTGTTCAGTTGTTCATTCTCTAAGTCATGTCCGACTCTTTGTGACCCCATGAACTGAAGCATGAACTCTTTGTGACCCTCTTCACTATCTCCTGGAGTTTGCTCAAACTCATGTCCATTGACTCAGTGGTCCTATGTAACCATCTCATTCTCTGCCACCCCTTTCTCCTCTCACCCTCAGTCTTTCCTGGCATGAGGGTCTTTTCCAATGAGTTGGCTCTTCGCATCAGGTAGCCAAAGCATAGAAGCTTCAGCATCAGTCCTTCCCATGAATATTCAGGGTTGATTTCCCTTAGGATTGACTGGTTTGACCTAGCTTATAACCTTCCAAAATCTGGCATAAAGGAGTGCGCATAAATCGTAGATCTAACCCTGATAAGCTACGTCATCTTAGAAAGTCTTTAATCTCTCTGAGCTTCGGGATCCTCACCAGTTAAATGAAAATCATGACACTAACTCTCACTGAGTTACTGTAGGGATTGATTCCAGGATAAATGTGAAAGTGCTCTGTCGACAAAAATCTCTACACAATGTTGTATGGAATGTTCTCTTTCTGTCTTTTTGTCCTTGTTGAAATTTATCCACATTTCAGGTTCAACAATATGTCTTCCATGAAGTCTGAAGCTTCCAATCTCTCTGTTCCTTGTCCCTCTTCTTATTTTGGTCAGTACCACCTATTTGGGGCTGTGATGGCTTTATAGGAGACAGTTTCATTTCTCAAATCAGACTGTGAGCTTTCTGAAGGTAGAATCATGTCTCCTATCTTCCTAGTTTCCTCCCAGGGCATAACACTCTTCTCAACGTTCAGAACTTTCTTACATATTTACTGCTTATTGAGCAGAGTATGACCAACACAGTGTTAGGATCCAACTATAGAAACAGTTTTGATGGTATTTCTATACATCTCAGCCAAAAATCTGTTATGAAATTAAAATGGTTGCAATGAAAAAAATACCAGAAATACTTGAACATCTAATGTATCATTAAACTGACATTAAGTTAGGAATTAGAAGTTCCAAATTTGTTCTTATATTCCCCATCACTGACCACATCCCTTCAAACAAATCTTTTAAGGTAGCCGTATGCCTTAGCCTTTGGCTTGTGCAAAATCAAGTCATTAACTGTTGTTTATAGACTTAGAAAGAATTATGGTTCAGTGTATTCTATGAGTGAGGCTTTTGAATGCCATGATCTCCTAGAAATAAAGAAAGGAGTCCAATATTGGTCTGGGCAAAGATTTTTTTTTGGCTATGACACCAAAAGCACAGGCAACAAAAGCAAAAATAAATAAGTTAAATAAGTGCCACTGCATCAAACTGAAAATCTTCTGCACAGTAAAAGAAAGAATCAACAGACTGAAAAGCCAATCCACAGAATGAGAGAAAATATTTGCAAACCATCTATCTGACAGAGGTTAATATCCAAAATATACAAGGAATGCAAACAACTTAATAGCAAAAAGACCAAACCAAAACAAGACCAAATAATCCAATTAAATATAAGCAAAGCACACAAATAGAGATTTCTCAAAAGAAGACATACAAAAGGCCAAAACATGAAAAGGTGCTCAACATTACAAGTCATCAGAAAAATGCAAATTACAACCACAGTTAAATATCACCTTGCATTTGTTAGAAAGGCCATTACCAAAAAGACAGGAGATAACATGTTTTGAGAAAGATGTGGAGAACAAGGAACTCTTGTACACTGTTTACAAGAATGTAAATTGTTACAACCATTATTAAAAACAATATAGAAGTTTCTCAAAAAATTAAAAATAGGAATGCCACATGATCCAATAACTCCACTTGTTACAGATCAAAAGGAAAGGAAATCAGTCTCTCGAAGAGATATCTGAGCTCCCATGTTTAATGTAGAATTACTTATGACAGATAAAATACGGCAACTACTTAAATGTCCACTGAAGGATATGAGTGTGAGTGTGTGCGCGTGTGTGTGTATTGAAATGTTATTTAGCCTTTAAAAAAGGAAATCCCGCCTTTAGAGACGACATGGATGAACCTGGAGGACATTGTATTAATGGAAATAAGATAAACAAATATGTATGACATCACTTATATGTCAAATTTAAAATAGTTGAAGTCATAGTAACAGAGAGCAGAATGTTGGTTACCAGGGTTTAGGGGGAAAGGGGAAATGGAGAGATGCTGGTCAAAGGGTATGAAATTTCTGTTATATGAGATGAATAAGTCATGGAGATCTAACATACAGCAACGTGACTATAGTTAACAATACATTATTGGATTCTTTAAAGATGCTAAGAGGGTATTTCTTAAGGGTTCTCACCACACACACACATATTCACACACATGAATGGTAAGCAACTATGTGAGGTGATGGATATGTTAATTAGCTTGATTGGTGATCATTCCACAATACATACACTATCAAAACATCAAGTTGTAGATCTTAAATATATACAATTCTTATTTATAAATTGTGTGTGTGTGTGCTTAGTCATGTCCGGCTCTTTGTAGCCCTATTGACTGTAGCCCACCAGGCTACTCTGTCCATGGGATTCTCCAGGCAAGAACACTGGAGTGGGTTGCCATTTCCTCCTCCTGGGCATCTCCCAACCCAGGGATAGAACCCTTGTCTCCTGCATCTCCTGCACCACACGCAGATTCTTTACAACTGATCCACTGGGGAAGCCCTATTTATCAATCAAATCTCAATAAACCATCACTGACTCAATGGATATGAATTTGAGCAAACTCCAGGAGATAGTGGAGGACAGAGTAACCTGGCATGCTACAGTCAGTGGGGTTGCGAAGAGTCAGACACCACTTAGCAACCGAACCGCAACAACAACAAAAGTTAAGAAGTGTGTCAAACATATTCAACATATCTTTATAATTATTACTGCTCCTATTTTACCCCAAACTAGCCACAGATATCATCACAGATATCCACCAGCTCCACGGATGAGGTGAATTCCTACATCTGTTTTAATGAGTCTAATTTAGCAAAAAAAAAGGAACAAAAGTGAAAAGGTTTGAGAGTGAAGCATACACATGGAACTGAGAAGACAGAAGGGAATGCTGGTAGAACAAAGAAAGCCTCTAAATCACAACCATAACACCAGGTTTTCCCCAGTCCAGATTCCTTTCACGCCCCTTAATCGTCAAGCTTTAAAGTAAGAAAGAACAAATAGCTCTGAACGCAAGAGAAATTATGATTCCTTTCTCATCATTTCCCTTTGATTTTATGATTAGCAGTTGGCAACTTAAAACACAATCTATAAGACAGAGCCAGAATTCTGGATTTTAGGTTTTTTTTAAGTTGTTCTGCTTTCTGTATCCAGAGTTTGTCTATATTTTGAACAGTTCACATTGACTATTGGCACCACTTCAACCACGCACCAATAGCTGGTGTTAAAGGCAGATAAATAAACCACTGCCATTAATCAATGTAACATCATTTCTTAAAGGAAAGGTGCAGAGTGGAGCAGAAGGATAATGTTTAGAACCAGAAAGACCCAATTTCAAATCCAGTTACTTATCCTCTAGATCATGGGCAAATTACCTTCTCCAAGACTCAGTTTTCTCACCTATACAATTTACCCTACAAGACTGATATACGAATTAGAGTAAATGTATGTAAAACATCCATCATTGTATTTCTCTGAGTTGTTGCTGCTGCTGCTGCTAAGTCACTTCAGTCGTGTCCGACTCTGTGTGACCCCATAGATGGCACCCACCATGTTCCCCTGTCCCTGGGGTTCTCCAGACAAAAACACTGGAGTGGGTTGCCATTTCCTTCTTCAATGCATGAAAGTGAAAAGTGAAAGTGAAGTCACTCAGTCAAGTCCGACCCTTAGTGACCCCCATGGACTGCAGCCTACCAGGCACCTCCGTCCATGGGATTTTCCAGGCAAGAGTACTGGAGTGGGTTGCCATTGCCTTCTCCATTTCTAAGCTAGTAACTTGCATTAAATTATCCTTAATCTAGTTTTCCATACTTCTCTTTCCACTGGCCTTGACCCCAAGGGTTGGGAGGAAAAGCTATCAGAATACCCTGGGAAGGAGGAAAGAAAAGAGTAATGTTTGGAAAAATGTTCAATATTATCATTATTTTGAATTGGATAATTTGGATTATTTGGGACATGTTTCCAGGTTCTCTATGGAACTGTGAACCATCCTCCAGTTATTCAGATTTAGTTTCAGGTGGCTTGTGGATTTTGTTGGTTTTGTCACTGTTTTCTTTCTTTAATTATTTATTTTAATTGGAGGATAATTATTTTACAATACTGTAATTTCTTTTTGCCATATATCAACATGAATTGGCCATAGGTATACATGTGCCCCCCCAATCCTAAATACTCCCCTCACCTCCCTCCCCACCCCATCCCCCTAGGTTGTCCAAGAGCATTGTCTTTGGATGCCCTGCTTCATGCATAGAACTTGCACTGGTCATCTGTTTTACAGGCAGCAATGTACAGGTTTCAATTCTATTCTCTCGAATCATCCCATCCTAGCCTTCTTCCATTGAGTCTAAAAGTCATGTAAACCTGGGGCAAATTCATGTCAATGTATGGCAAAACCAACCAATATAATATTGTAAAATAATTTGCCGCCAATAAAAAATAAATTAATTACAAAAATAAATAAATAAATAAAAATAAAAAATGCTTTAAAAAAATAAAATAAAAGTCTGTTCTTTACATCTGTATCTCCTTTACTACCCTGCATGTAGAATCATCAGTACTATCTTTCTAAATTCCATATATATATACGTTAATATACAGTAATTGTCTTTCTTTTTCTGACTTACTTCACTCTGTATTAATGAACGCCACCACTGATCATTGTCACCCAAGAATAACTTGCAAGCAGACCTAGTTTTAGCAATCAGCATTAACTGTGGCTATAGATTTTCTGGTTGGATCTGCGTGGCCACTGCTTATAACGCTAGAGTTCATAAAGGTGAGGAGTGTCTGTCAGCACACTTCTGGCATTTGAAGATTTCATTTGACAGTATTGACTGCAGTGAACTGAACACCCACCAAACAACGTTGATAAGAGTATCTCTTGTGGGTTTGGGAGGCAGTCTGATATAAGGAAAAGAGGTTTGGGCTCAAAATTCACAAGAGCTGGTTCCACCCATGATTCTACACTGGATTTGCTCTGTGCCCTTGAGTATTTCACTGAAGCTTGTTGGCACTGTCTGCAAAATTGGGGCAGTATCACTGTCACACAACGTCAACTTGCAGTTGGGTGGCATGGCATTTCTATTACAATCTAGTGAGCACCAGCAATGGGATGGAAGTGCTGCTGAATACAGAATAAATCTCTGGCTGATAAACTGAGCTGGAAAGGCAGATCATAAGCCCAGAGGAAAGATGAGAAAATAAACTCAGTGGAATTACTGTGGATTACTAAGAGGTTTACAAATACAGTTTTAGATAGACTAGGGTAACGATAATAATTAAGAGACAGGAGGATACTGTGCCCACATCAGAATAGAAGGACGGGGAGACTGGGGACTCTAGCTAGCCTCCATTTTTAACATTTAAAGCTACAATTATGGGGCTTCTGCTGGACATCACAGCCAGTTCATCTACATTTTCCTGTCTGATTGGCTCAGTTCAGGGACTGACACATGGCTTTTGGCTCTAGCAGTAGGTATTACCCATGCTATCAAGACAAGTCACATATGCAAATAACTCTCAGCTTCTGGCTCTTATCAGCTGCAACCATAGGTGTAGAGGGGAGCGCTGGTGTGTCTGTTTATGAATTCAGTGCCCTAGAGCCCAGGAAAATATGGGGACATTTTATTGCCACAGCCACTACCTCCTGATAAATGCAAGTGGGACTGTGGCTATGAAAAAGAGATCAAAGTTACTACACTGGGCTAGGATGTCTCACGAAAGTGACGCTAAGGAGAAGCGTGTGCTGGAGAAGGCACCCGGACAGAATGAGAGGATAAGTAAGAAGGCTGCCACTATCTCCCTAAAGTGGGAAAATAAACCCAAAACGCAAGTGTGATGCAATGAAAGGACTGGATTTGAGAAGTAGAGGGTAGTGCACAGTACGACTCCTGACATTGGTGAAGAGCTCCGATCAGGGCGGTTCGGGGCATCCTCCACACATTGTGTCACCACCTGTGACAACACAAGTGCAGAAGTCGGGGTATTTACAAATTTGTATAGCGGTTTCATAGGATAAGTATGTCTATTGAATCTAACACTGAAAAACTGGGCTTGTATTTTGTATGTCTTTTTAAGTTTTTTTTTTTTTTAAGTTTCTAATACTTCATTTTGATTATGCTTGACAAATGTTTTGGTTTATGAAAGACCTGGAAACTAAATTTTCAAAAATGATCTTTACCACATACAACAGGTTGAAAAGCAACAGTCTCATCCTCAACCCATATTAATCACTTTGGGTTTAAGGGCTTTGCAGACACACCTGCATCCAGGCTGTATGTGATCTCAGGAAGTATCTCTCATGTGATAATTAGCATGTTGGTAGGAAAGAAAGCAGCTACAGTGTAAGCAGAGAGACTAGAACCAGGATGTCTGGGTTATCAAGGAGCAGACTCACACTTAACGTATGTATTGGCCTGGGTTTAATCAGGGGACAGAAGACTCACAGTAATTTTAACAGGGGAAGTTTAATATGAAGGATTATAAATTTATGGTAGAGGAAAAAATACAAAGATGTAGAGAGCATTCTAAAGGTTGCCCCAGGGCTGAGGGCAGCTGGGCGTCAGACCTCACTGGAGAAAACGGAGGGCTGAGGCGTGTGCCAGCTTGCCAGAGCCAGAGCTGGCCCACCTGCAGAGCAAGCAGGTACCAGCATCCATGTGCAGCTGTGTCAAACCTGGGGGCAGGGAGCACAGAGGGAGGTGGGCACTGCTGGAGGTAGGAGACCTGGAGTGGGCAGTGTCTGCATCAAGAGGGCCGGGGGCTCACCAGGCCCAGGCCAGGCTGTGAGTTAGCCAGATGACACAATCTGGGTACGAGGCTGGGGCAGAGCAACCCCAGTCATGTGACCCCCCACCTCCCCCAACAGAGAAGCCTCTAGCACCTTCTGCTGGCCACAGTTAAAAACATGCTCACTGTACAGAGGACACGCTTAGGGCCCAGTCCACTACTACCGAACAGCAACTCAAGGCAGAATGCAGAGCTAAGGGCCTATACATGGATAACTGGTGTAAGGTCAGAAAGAACAGTATCACAACTGATGCTGGAGAAATCCGACTCAAGAGGCAATTCCTCACAATAACTCAATAGGCCTTATCCCCATTTTGCATATGAGAAAACTAAGGTTCAGAGAGGTTAACTAACCACCTGAAACCACAGAGCTAAAAAGTGGTGAAAGTGATATTTTAACCCTGGAAATCAAGCTCTAGAATCCTCTTATTTTAACCATCATGTGATGATGCTTGTGGTTGTGGGACAGTAAGTACAAATAGCTGATACTCACTGACTTACTAATGTCAGACACTGTGTTGCATATGCTACAGCCCTGTGCTCGTTTCATCTTCATCACATGCGTATGAAATACAGATCATGGGTAGCCCCTCCCTTTTGGGGAGGATGAGGAAATAGAACTTCAAGAGGTTAATTACCTTGCCCAAGGTTGCAGAGATGGCAGGTGGTCTTGCTTCTAGATACTCTGCTTCTGACCTTGTGCACATAACCACCCAGTCCTCTTTGTACAGGAGGAATCAGAGAGAAAAGAATGCAGTGGCCAGAGTCATCAAAGAGAATGGACATGTGGACACCATGCAGGAAAGGGAGGGTAGGACTAATTGGGAGAATAGAATTGATGTATATACACTACCGTGTGTAAAACAGAAGGCTAGTGGAACCTGCTGTGGCACAGGGAGCTCAGTTTGGTGCTCTGTGATGACCCAGAGGGGTGGGAAGGAGGCTCAAGAGGGAGGGTATATATGTATACTTACAGCTGATTCATATTGTTGTACAGCAGAAACTAACACAATTGTAAAGCAAGTATACTCCAATAAAAATATGTAAAAAGATAAAAATAAAATATTTCCAAAAAATCAGGCTTTGTGGGGTGTGGGGTAAGGTGAGACAGAAGCTGGACTTTAAGTTTTGAATAAGCAAAAAGTGCAGAGCAGTTTTGCTTATTTGGCATACAAACTTTTTTTGTTTTATTTTAGTATACTTGCACACCTTTAAAAATCTAGAGAATTCATATAAAATTTGGATTTCTAGCTTCTAAAAATATAGAGAATTCAGCAACACTGGGCTAGGCTGTAATGTGGCACCCATTCACTAGGGCCTTGTAGTGCCTGGGCCCTGTACAACTAGGGTGCCCACTCCAGTCTGCCATGCTCCCCACTATTCCCTGTTGTCTCACACCCATCTGTCACACCCATTTACACTGCATGGCCTCTATGCGAGACTGAGACCAAAAGTGGAGAGAATCTCAGACTGGGAAGAAAGTCTGTAGAAAGGCTTGAAAGCACAGTTCATCATGCTGTGTGTCTGTGTGTGCCCACAGGCACATGGGGATGTAGTCTAAGTCAGGAAGGAAAAAGCAGGGGCGTAAGAAGTGAGTGATGGCCCCATCGAGAGCAGAATGGACTGATGTGATGGAGCCGAGCAACATAATAAAGGAAGGACAGTGACACATTTCAGCAGGGAGATCACATCATACGAATGACTCCTCTCAGGAGCGTGGTCCTGGGTAGGACATCTTAAAGGCTGAACTGGGTAGGGGAGATTACGCAAGGGAGAAACAGGCAGGGAGAAGACCTGGGAGGACGTTGTAATGACCCACATGGGAAGCAATGAGTCTTAGGCCAAGAAGGAACTCCTCCTTCTGCCTGGTTCAGCCAAGAAATATTTAACACCTTGTCTGGCTATATTTATTTAAGTTGTCCCTGGCATACTAAACGGAGTGGGATAAGGTGCTGTTTGGGCTAGAGCGCTGATATGGGAAAGAGACGATTCTTCACCACTTAACAGATGGGGGAGATTAAACAGGAGAGTGTTGGCAAACAAAGAAATGTCACCAAAGGAGTCTGCAAAAACGGCCTTACGCAGTAGTGTCTCTTTTCTCTTCTCTCCCTTCTATGGACTCTACACCCACTCCGTGCAAATTCCTGTACACTTAATAAAAACAGTGTACATGACAGCGGTTTGCATAAGTTGGGCACAGAGCAGGTGCTCAATAAATATTAGCCCGAATTGAGGCAGACATTTCAGTTCTCCCATCTGTATTTCTGTCAGGTCTGCAAAGACCAGCTTTGGCTGTAATAGATTCAGTACTTGGAGGGCATTACCACAGCTCAAGAGGAAGGAAACCACTAATGAGGAGAAACTGCAGCAAGAGGAACAGGATGAAAAAGGAACACATATTTTTATTCCTACAGGAAATAATTGCCTAGAAATCACATAAACTTTCCCAAGTTAAAAAAGAATACTGCACTTTAAATTCCCTCTAAAGCACATGATCTAGTGACCGCGTTTTTACCCCAAGTTGAGTCATTTGGCATAGTAAATAGAATTACAACCAAAGTCAATATAGTCTTTCCATTGTGTGTCTCCTTTCATCAGTGGGTTTCAAAGGGTTGATGTCAGCGTGGGGTGGAAATACTCCAGCCCAAAGCATCTAAGTTATGGGGACATGAAGAATTTCTTTTTCCATGTTAATTTTTTTTAAGGGGACAGTGTGACATAGGAGAAAGAGTGTGAATATAAAATACCAAGAATTCTATGACTAATTCAGGCAGGTATTGAGATTTTGCACAAATCACTCTACCGTTCTGGGTCTCAACATTTCCCTCAAAGACCAGAGATCAGTGATTTCCAAATTGAGCTGAATAACAGAATCACATGGGTGGGCTTTTAGAAGGCCGGATTCCTGGGCCTCATTGAGAATATCAAGATGGAGACAAAATCAGGCCCTTCACAAAGAAACGTAACATCATCTCATTGGCACATGTCAACAAATATTTAGGTCACTAGTCTGTGGGCTGGTTGGACATCAGCTGATCTCGCCTGGGCTCAGCTGGAGGGCTTGGCTGGTTCTGGCTGGCCCAGTACATTTCAGGGGTGAGAAGCTGGAGCTGACATTTGGGAGCTGGGCTCCACAGCAGTAGCTACCTCTGGGCAGTGCTACTCCTTTGAGGAGTAGTATCTTCTGGAAGAGGAGAGTATCTTCTCCTCTTCCAGGAACCCGCATGCTAGATCAGGCATGTTTTCTCACAGTAATAGCAGGTGCAAAGGAGCCTGCTTTAACTTCCCAAGCTCCTTTCAGGCCTCTACTGTATCTACGTGTGCATGTGAGCTTGGTTGTATCCAATTCTTTGCAATCTCATGGACTGGAGTCCACCAGGCCACTCTGTCCATGGAATTCTCCAGGCAAGAATACTGGAGTGGGTTGCCATTTTCTCCTCCAGGGGATCTTTCCAACCCAGGGATTAAACCTGCATCTCTTGTGTTTCCTGCATTGGCAGGCAGATTCTTTAGTATATTATGTCTATTTAATACTTAGTTTAGCAAAGCAAAGCCTAGGCCAACATCAGAGGAGAAAAGTATGTTCTTTGCATGGAAATTAGAAGTGAATATTTTTGAAGAATAATCCAATCTGCCACAAGATGCCAAAGAACTCTACATTTTTTAATCCTAGATACAAATGAAAGGAAAGTCCCTGGTGTTGGTAAAGATTGAGGGCAGAAGGAGAAGAGGGCATCAGAGGATGAGGTGGCTGGATGGCATCACTGATGCAGTGGACATGAACTTGGGCAAACTCCGGGAGATGATTAAGGACAGGGAGGCCTGGCATGCTGCAGTCCGTGGGGTCACAAAGAGAACTGAACAACAACATAAAGGCAGGAATAAATGATCTAAGGTATTTTCTAGTTCTGTTATCCTAAGGTGCTGGAGATTAACAGAAAGAAACTGAAACTGGGTTGAGGAAAACGTAATCTGGGGGAAGGAAAAGAATACTTATCTCACCATCAAACAAAAGCCATCACTGAGGGTACAGCAAGATGAAGAACATATGGGAGAAAATTGTCCTATCAGGACATGTGCTCTCTTCCAAGGACTTCATATGAGCTTTCTTGTTTTGTTCCAGACAGAGCTCCTGCTGCCAGGGAAGTCAGGTGTTATGATCCTCATCCTTTTTCTCTTCTTCTTTTAGACAAAGAACATGGCACAGAAAGACGGATTCTCTTGCTTAAGGCCACAGAGGTCAAACATGACGACACTGGATTGCCACCCTCGCTTGGTTCCAGAGTCCCTGCTGCTGTCCTGCATGTGCACTGCCTTAACACAATTCCCTCCATGGACCTGTGCGAGTGTGCAGGGTGAGACTCTGGAAACTACCTGAGAACCCTAACATCTCCATGCATCCTACGGAGCGCCTCCGGTGGCATTTATTCAGTTTTAAAACACGGTCACTTACCAGATGAGACTGCCGGGGCAAGTTACTTAAAACTGGGCAGGTGCCTCAGTTTTCTCTTCTATAAAGTGGGTATAATAGAACCAGCCTCATGGGGGGTCTCTGTAATGAATAAATGAGTCAATAGTGTTAAGATTATGTGCTGTATTTATACACAGAGTCTGGCAAATGGGAAGTGCTAACTAGGTGTTTGCTAAATAAATAATCATCTTGTTTGCACACATATCATGTGAATAGGATACACAGTGGTGATTCTCAAAGTATGGACCATGGAGATTCTCAAAGTATTGTTCCCTGGACCATAGTCCACTACAAGTGAATTAGAAACTTTGGGGATAGGTTCTCCTAATCGGAGTTTTAACAAGTCTTCCAGTTGATCTGGATGCATGCTAAAATGTGTCAAGAACCCGTCTGTCCTATGGTTCTTATTAGAGAGCTCAATAGATAAATGCCAAAAGAACTCACAGCATTTGACGTTTATTGAGCCCTCCAATGCATTAGACACTCTTAATCTTCCCAAACACCCAAGGAGGTCATTACTACTATTATTCCCAACTTGCAGACGAGAAAAAGTTGAGGCACAGGGTAACAGCAAGTAACTGGCAGATCTGAGATTTGAGCCCATTCTGTCGAACACCAGAATCCACATTCTTCAACCTCATACCACACAACTGAAGGAATGCTGTCAAATAAACCAGGGAGGAACAAAGCTCTGTTTAGAGCACTGATTTGCCATCCATGAGCACCACCCTCTGCAGGGACTTTTGGGCAGAGAGCAGCTGCTCTTCTCGAGGATCAGAAACCACTGCAGTGTTTCCCACCTGCTGGAGCTTCAGCCTCCACCTTGCTGGATGCTGAACCCCACCTCCCATAATCTCCCCAAATTTGCTTGTCTTTCCTTCCTCCACTGCTTTCCTGGGTTCTCTGTTTTTGGACCCCTTACGTTCTGGATTCTTCTAGATTTGTCATTTCCTTTTGTCTCCAAGCAAACTTAATTTTCCCACCAATCCCCTCCCATATCTCTGATCTCTTGCTCAGCCATGCCTGCATGTGCCCAGAAAACCATATACAATCTGATCCCTGACTTCTTAGAAACACACACATGCTTAGTCGCTCAGTCGTGTCTGACTCTTTGCGACCCCATGGACTGTAGCTTGCCAGGCTCCTCTGTCCACGGAGATTCTCCAGGCAAGAATACTGGAGTGGGTTGCCATGCTCTCCTGCAGGGGATCTTCCCAACTCAGGGATCGAACCCATGTCTCCTGCATTGGAGGCAGATTCTTTATCATCTGAGCCACGAGGGAAGCCCCAGAAACACACACACCCTTACACATATTAAGAGTTTTGTGAGAGACCAGCTCATCTGGCAAATATTAAAGCCACACTACCAACTCTGCCTAGTTCTTAAACCACAAAATGAAATGTCCTGGCTTTTGGCAAAGGGATCATTTCTTAAGGGCAGCTGTTGACTCTCTGAATGTGTCTTTCTTTGGGGACAGTTATGTGGGATTATATAATCTTCCTCCATTCGCTGCAATTTGTGTCTGAGCGATTTCAGCTTTCATCTCAGCCATAATGCCACACACAGTAGTCTGTGAAGCACCCAACATTAAATCCATGTGCAGGATGGAAAGCAATAAAGGAAACTTTAATCTCGCCAGCATGGAGGCCAGCAATGCCAGCCAGGGAAGGAGACAAGAGAAACAGCGGGGCTTGAAAGGGGTACCAGCCCCGCCCCTCAGACAGAGGCCTCAGCCAGAGTGAGCAAGACAGGCAGAGGATGCTGGTGCACATCTGCCGTCAAGAAGGGCCTGCAGATCCGACGGAGCCCAGGAGGAGAGAGCAGCTGCTTGTGTTTCCCTGGAGGCAGAGCCCAAGAGGGAGTGGGTTAGACAGGAGCCAGGGAGACAATTACTAGAAAGGCATTCCCTGGTGTTCTAATGAGGCAATTAGAGCCACTGAGGCGCCCCTGTCAGAGCGGGACAGGACTCTGAAGACCCCAACCACACCCCCTCATTTTACAGAAGAGGTAACTGAGGCCCAGATGGGGAGAGTGACTTGCCCAGAGTCACAGCGTCAATTAGGGCTGGGACCGGAACCAACACCCCAGCCACTGAAGGGCTGCCTCTGAGGCCCAGAGGAGGAGAAAGAAGCTCATGGCATTAGCAGTATTTACACTCTGAGCAAACGAGGTGGGGCATACCTTCAAGGACTCAGCACACGTTCAGGGGGAGGCCTAATCTAACGCTGAGAAGACTGGGGTCTGTGGTGCAGTGGGAGGGGCTGTGGAAGGGCTGGGGGTGGGGGTGGGAGTAAAGTGGGGACTAAGTCAGATATTACGTTGTTCAGTCGCTCAGTCGTGCAACCCCTTGGACTGCAGCATGTTGGGCTTACCTGTCCTTCACTGTCTCCCAGAGTTTGCTCAAATCCACATCCATTGAGTTGAAGGTGCCATCCAACCATCTCATCCTCTGTCGCCCCTTTCTCCTCCTGCCTTCAATCTTTCCCAGCATCAGGGTCTTTTCCAATGAGTCAGTTCTTTGCATCATGTAGCCAAAATATTGGAGCTTCAGCTTCAGAATCAGTCCTTTCAATGAATATTCAGGACTGATTTCCTTTAGGATTGACTGGTTTGATCTCCTTGCTGTCCAAGAGACTCAAGAGTTTTCTCCAACACCACAGTTCAGGAGCATCAAATCTTTGGCACTCAGCCTTCTATATGGTCCAACTATCACATCCATACATGACTATTGGAAAATCATAGCTTTGACTATACAAACATTTGTCAGCAAAGTGATGTTTCTGTTTTTGAATACAATGTCTAAGTTTGTCATAGATTTTCTTTCAAGAAGCAAGCATTTTTTAATTTCATGGCTGCAGTCACCGTCCAAGAAAATAAAGTCTGTCACTTTTTCCATTTTTTTCCCATCAATTTGCCATGAAGTGATGGGACAGATACTATGAGGTTATGACTTTCCCTGTCTGTGCCATGTAGTGTCATATTTCTGTCACCTTGAACAAAAATGTGATTCCTCTCTGCATTTCTAAGGATCTTGTTCCCAGGGTTCTTTCTCAGGGGATCCTAGGAGGTGGGGAGCCCCACGATGCCCGAGTTTAGAACTGTGAAGGGCCTCTCAGGCCCAGAGGCCACCAAGCCTCCCAGTGTTGCCTTTATTCCTTAACAAGCCTGATAAATTTGCTCACAAAAGGCAAAGAAAGAACGTGAAGAAGACGCCTGCCTTTATCCCCCAACCCCTGCTCCCTGCACACTTGTCGCCTGAATTGCCTCTTTGTGTGCCCTTCTCCCTGGGCAGGCTCCGCAATTTGCATCTTTGCTGTTCTCCTTTTAAAAATGACAGAAAAACACTTGGCAGAGTGGACCCTGCGGAGCCAGGCTTCTGCCCACAGCAACAGAGGCTCAGAAGGCAGCCTGACACTTAGCCGATGTGACCCTCCCATCCATTCACACCCACCATAAAACAGACGGTAACAGGTAAGATCCGGAGAGGGGGGCATAAGGAAGGATTGAAGGACAAAGGGTACTGTGATCTGTTCATCGCACACAATTTATAAACACTTTTGTACATGAATTCCTGTGCATGAGTCACTGGAGAAGATGGAGTTCAGGACACCCCCCACCCCACAACATGACACCTGGGAAGATTGAATACTCTAAGCCGAAGGACTCTCTGAACATCTCCCTTGCCCAAAACAGGTTGTAAAATCTTCCTATAAAAGGGGTCCTCCCCTATCCCAAAGGAAGGAACATCCTTCAGTGACAGAGATAGGGCAAGAAAATTCTGAATTAACATGCCTTTCTGGGTCTCCCATTCACTACCCTAAGCCCACACTCCTCAAACTGCCATATTCCTCCAGCACTATACACTCTTCATCAGGCCTGGCAGAAGAATACTCAGCTCTTACTGTTTCTTTGGGTCCTCATTTCCTTATGAAGTCTCCTGAGTCATGTAAAACAAACAAATCTGTATGATTTTCTCCTATTAATTTGTCTTCCCCAGTTTCATATTCAGACCCTTTCAAACTATGGTGCTAGAGAAGACTCTTGAGAGTCCCTTGGATAGCAATGAGATCAAACCAGTCAATCCTAAAGGAAATCAACCCTGAGTATTCAGTGGAAGGACTGATGCTGAAGCTCTAAGTGCCTGATGAGAAGGGCTGACTCATTGGAAAAGACCCTGATGCAGGGAAAGATTGGGGGCAGGAGGAGAAGGGGGCAATGAGTTGGTTAAATGGCATCACTGACTCAATGGACATGAGTTTGAGTAAACTCCAAGAGATAGTGAAGGACAGGAAATCCTGGCGTGCCACAGTCCATGGAGTTGCAAAGAGTCAGACGTGATGGAACAATAACAACAAGAACCCTAAGAGAGATAAGGAAAAACTTCAGCTTCCCCACAGAGATCAGTGATAAACCCTCAATTGTAAGCCTTCTTCCTTTCTTCAAGCCTTTAAAGGGGGAAGGAGGAAGATATATGAGAACTATATATCTAACAAATTGGTGTTCTTTATTGCAATTAATTCTTCAACATCCCAATATTTTTTGAAAAAAAACTTTATCTATATTTATTTAGTTGCACTGAGTCTTTAGGGCACATTGCATTTAGTCACAGCATGTAGGATCTAGTGCCTTGACAGTGGATGGAACCTGGGGCCCCTGCATTGGGAGTGTGAAGTCTTAGCCACTGCACCACAAGGGAAGTCCTCCCAATATTCTTATGTTATAGATGCGGCTGTTGTGCATCAGAGAGGTTAAATATCTCATCTGAGATCAACTGAGTTGCAATACCCCTCTGATTTTTCACAACTCTTGGCTCTCTAACTTTTTAAAGGTGCTATATTTTGGTAAATGTAGGAAATACACTCACTTGAAAGCCTACATGTTCTTCTAATGGAAAAGATATGCCAAAAGGATTCCTTCTGTTTATATTTTTATATAATATACCCTCCCCCACTATGTATCCAAATGGTTCTTTTTTTCCTGAATAATAAGTTACGATGTGAGAAATTATTCCAAAGCCGGGTAAAATACTTTTGGCTATCAATAATATTGCTCACTGTCCATTCACAGAGAGGATGGAGGAATTCACCAGAAGGGAAAAACATGCCACAGCAGGTACACGAGAAGCCCTGTGGTGGGACTGAGCACTTCACCCACATTAATGAGCACACATGGCAGCAGTAGGAGCACATGGAATGTGGCTAAAAGAAATGTGGTTGTCAATTTGGAGCTGTAAGTGAAACGCAGGCCGTCTGTAGGGCTGTGAGGACATCTGACAGTTTTCTAGAGTGGCCTTTTTTTTCTAGAGTTTTCGAGCACCAAAAAAATAATCTTACAGAATATGAAGTGGCTTTATATAGGCTTCAGTGAGGTCCTGGTGGAATCAAACTCCTTCCCTTTTACAAGCAGAGGTGAGCCCCACTCCCCATCCCACCACGAGCCAGGCTTTGGCTTCCTGCACCTCCTTCTGAGAAATGTATATGCATTTGTACTCAGGAGTAGGCACTTAGGGCTAAGATTAAAGCCAGAGGCTGGAGACATGCACTGGGGTATCCCTCGACCTGTTCTTCAAGGTCTGTGGGAGCTGCTGGGAGAAAGACTGAGAGAGAGCTATTCCATCTACCCTCATCCCTCTCCCAGACATGCACAGCCTCCCATATCTGCACATCAATTGTAGCAAATGCACCACCCTGGGGGAAGATGCTGATGCAGATAATGGGGGAGGATTTCTTGATGTTTTATCCTGTTATGTGGAAGATGGCAGTGCATGAACTGGGCCAGTGCTAAACTCTGATGGGACTTGGCACTTTCAGATGCAAGATATTTTCTCTTCAAGCTAATGGATGTGAAACTGGGAAGTAGAACTCCTGCTGCCAGGTCACAGGGTTGAGAGTATGGAGACAGCAGCTTACGCAAAGATATTAGATCTTTATGAATTTTTAGCGTAACACTTCCCATGTGTAAAGTACTTAACTAATTTTAAGAATGAACAATTGGGATTCTCAGCAATGGTACTGGGAGCTCTTGTCCCAGGAAAAAACAAATCTGAAAATGGAAAAAAAACTAGATAGACTATGGTGGATGCAAATGACAGGCAAGAGAGAGCTGGCCTGTGTGAGGCACTCTTCTATGAGCCTCCAAAAACAACTGAGGTACATAATATGAAAGGAGAGTAATCTTCTGTTTGGTTGGGAGAAAGTAATTCAAATATTGGGGACTAAGGCCAGGTGAGGTACACACCCATTGCTTTTAGGCTTTAAAGAGTCAGTGTACCCTTGTTGGTGCATCCACTATGGAAAATAGTATGGAGGTTTCCCCAAAAAACTAAAAATAGAACTATCATATGACCCAGCAATTCCACTCCTGGGTATATATTGGAAAAAACAAAAACACTAATTTGAAAAAATACATGTACTGAAATGTTTAAAGTAGCATTATTTATAATATCCTAGATATGGAAACAACCTAAGGGTCTATCAACAGATGAATGGATAAAGAAGATGTGATACACACACACACACACACACATTTACATATTGGAATACTACTTCAGTTCAGTTCAGTTGCTCAGCCATGTTAGACTGTTTGAGACCCCATGAACCGCAGCATGCCAGGCCTCCCTGTCCATCACCAACTCCTGGAGTCCACCCAAACCCACGTCCATTCAGTTGGTGATGCCATCCAACCATCTCTTAACATAAAGCAAACAAAATTATACCATTTATAGCGACATAGATGAAATGGGAGGGCATTATGCTAAGTGAAATAAGTCGGATAGAGAAAGACAAATACTATATGATATCACTAGCATGTGGAATCTAAAGAAATATAACAAAACAGGGAATGTAACCAAAAAGAAGCAGACTCATAGATACAGAGAATGAACTAGTGGTTACCAGTGGCGGGAGTGGGGAGGAACAATATAAATGGGGGACTGGAAAATAAAAGCTCTTGGCTATAAAAGGGGCTATAAAACTGCAGTTTACAACATGGGAAATATAGCCAATATTTTATAATATAATAACTGTAAATATACTGCAATCATTAAAAATTGTATAAAAATTTTAAAAATTAGAAGTGCCCCCTAGTCTTATTTTTCTAATTAAAAAAAAGTACAAGCCCCACCTTGCCAAAATTATATTTTAGAACCATTTAAATAGCCATTTTCTTCAGAATATCAAATTACTGAAACCTATTAAATTATTTAAAATTATATCTAGCACCAAAGTGTAAAGGGGTAATTGCAACTGAAAGTTCTAAAATGTCAAATCAGAAAGTGAAAAAAAAAATAATAAAAGAAACAGAAAGTGAAAGTAAAAACTGATTTTCAAGTACTCTATAAATTTTTTTTTTCATCTCTAGTCTGATGGGAGTTTCTTTAAAAAGCCAAGAACCAGAATATCACCCCAAGACATCTGGTCCTCTCATCCTTCCGTGAAGTGCAGATGGGGAGACTCCTATGTGGTCTTGGTGAAAGGAATTGGTCACGCTCATTAGCCTGGGCAGAGTTAGGTTTCAAATAATAAGCTAAATTGAGAACTACCAAGAGACCAACTCTTGCAAAAGCAGCACTGTAGCCTAAAGGGGGACATGCCAATTTTGGATTAATTAAAAAGGTTATTAAATTGTTCAGATGGCATGTTAATGAGCAATCTGCAGGGCACTCAGTCAAAACCACACCTCCCAGTCTTAATTACAGGACCTTTCTATTGAAAAGAATCTGGGCAAGCCCACAAGGGATCTTGAAATGCATCAGTCTTGAATATAATACGACTGTGGTCAAGCCAGGAAAAAATCCCTTGAAGAAAGATGGTAGTGAAGCTTATAATGTAAACTCTTTCAGAAGCATGCTGATTCCAGCCAGCTAAGAGATACTGAGATGTTAGAAGTAATTAGACACACAATAAATAATGTGCCTTTATAATACATTTTGTACCCAAGAGGTCCAAGTGTTTGGTATGCTGTAACTCATATTTTTCCTAATTTCTAGTGGTGAAGTTAGAAGCCTGAAGTCATTGTTTTTGTTTCATAAAGTGTACTTGAATTTATAGTTTGAGACACTGTAATATCTACCATATACTTTAAAGTTCAAATGCCACAAAAAGACAGTGCATCTGCCTGGACCAGTGATTCTCAAAGTGTGGACCATATGGGGCTGGTCTCATGATTCTCAGCCTGACTGCAAGTCTCTGCTTAGTCTTTTAGGGTGAAGTACCCATAATTTCATGGCCTCAGTTTATATAAACAACCAAGACTTATTTTCCAGCTAATTCCTAAATCAATTAAAAGCCACTGAAATTGGCATTCATGAACTAAAACTGGGTAGCTTGAGGAATATAATTCAATATTCTTTCTAAGACATCTGACTGCCATACAGCATTGGACAAGGATGAGAACTCCTCTCCCATTGCTTATGATTACTTGCATATTGCTGGAAACCCCACAAAATTCAGAAAGTGTGATTTGTTGTCATTATATCTAGAATTTTCTTAAGTTGCTTATGATTTGAATAACTATGATTATTCCTTTTGAATTAAACGTTACTGTTTAATTTAGCTTTACCTTTATCAAAGTTGGTTGTTGAGGGTTGTTTGGTTAACCCTATGCACTGTCACGTTCTTATGGTTTTTTTTTCTCCATTAGAAAGTGGAAATGAGTGGAGTAAGTGAGCTGTGGGTTTCTTGGACTATCATGTGGGGTACAATAGAACATGATGGAAAGCCGTTAGTCTAGAAAAATAAGAGAGGGAAACAGCTGAATTATAGCTTTAGACATTCTTTGACTATTTCTTATAGCTAATACGTGGAGAAAAAAATAAGATAAGTCAGAAATCAAAACGTTTTGCACATATTTCACCTAGACAACAAATAACTTTTTAGTGTAAGTGTCCCATCCAATATTTAGTACATAATTACACTAAAATTATTTTTTATTTGAAATTCAAATCTAATTGGGTGTTCTATATTTTATCTGGCAACCTTATCCCAATCTTGTATTTTTTATTATGAAGAGCAAAAAATATTAGTAAAATAGAGATTTGTCTTAAGTGCCAAATCACATTGATTGGTATTGCCTGTCTGGAATGATCTGAGACTGTTAAATCTGGGTTCAGTCAAGGGAAAAAAACAATCTGTCATGATCAATTGGTGATGTCTGCCATGGATAAGGAGCAGGGATTTACTGATATAGATAGTAAATTTTTGCTATCTCTTCCTTAGGGGCTAAAATAAAACCTCTATCTTGCAAAGCCCTGCTGGAAGGTATACACTGATTGCATCACTCCCTTGTGTGAAATTTTAAAATCATTTTATGCCTTCCATTGTTCTTAGGATAAAGACCAAATAGAGCTTTTAATGTGGTCTGTAAGATGCTAGTTCTGTCAGCTTCTCCAGCATAGCCTGTTGCCATGTCCCCTGCCCCCACTTTTTGTGCTCCGGCCTTTCTGACTTTGGTCAGGTTCTTTAAGCAGGTTTTTACTTCCACCTGGAAATCTCTTGGTCCTTTTCTTCATCCAAGTAAATTTTTCCCTTTCTTTAGATCTCAACTCAAACATTTGTCCTCAGGTAAACTTACCAACATCCCACAGAACGTCAGGAACCATTTAATGCAGATTTATAGAAACTATCACATTTGTGAAAATTATTTGTGTCAATATTTAATATGCCTTTTCTCCTAGACTGTAGATTTCTTGAAGGCAGGGTCAGTCAGCATTTGTTTTATTCATCACTCTATCCACAGAATCTGGAACAGTCTGCAATAGACTAGCTTTACATTACATATTTGTTGAATGAATAAAGTTATTGGCTTAACAAGTTCTGTATTATAAAACCTCTTAGTAGTCCTTTTGAAAAAGAAGCTAATTTTATTTTTTTCCTTCTCAGGCCATAATTATAAATTTAGGCAGAATGCTGAAAATGTATAAAATAAGCATTATTTCTTATGATACTCTTTAATTTGTACATTTGCCATCAGTACTTTTAAATGTTTTCTTAGGAAAAACACTTTGCTGAAGAGTCAAGCATAGTAGGAGAGATCTTCCTTTTGTGTCATTTCCTTTTTTGTCCTTATTAAACTATCAATATTAAAATTTTTGTTGAATACACTCTAACCATTATTCAATGTTAAACATTTTATTCAGTTTCCTCATCTGCAATAAATGTTTATGATATTCAGCTTGACTGGGCTATAGTTCCCAGTTATTCTACAAAACACTAAGCAAGGCTGTTCTCTTAATGGTATTTTGCAGATGCAATTAAATCTCTAACCAAAACACTTTACTTAGAATCCAAACATATCCAGGATTTCATACTATATAATATGGGTAGAACTGTTATGTGTACTTGACCACAATAATGTTTTTAAAAAATCAGGACTGAGGCTTCTCCCCAAAACAGAAGAAATTTTGTCTATGGACAAAAGTTTCAGCCCTTGCTTATGAATTACTTTTGACCTCTTCCTTACAGATCCCAGACTTGCTTAGCCAGCCTAGGTTTCTATCCCTATGTGGAAAAGCTTCCTTGGAGAAGGGAATGGCTACCCATGCCAGCAAGCTCCTCTGTGGTTGCGAAAAGTCAGACACAACTGAGCAACTAACACATACACAAACACACAAAAGCATTGCTAGTGGCAGAATTTTTATAGTTCGGGTCACTCCCTAACTCTGCCTGATCCCAAATCAAGCAAAGTCATGATAAAATCCAAGAAATCACTTAATATAACTTTCAAGCTAAAACAATACAAACTAGCATTTTTTGCTGTTGTTCTTTACTATAACAGGAATAACAATATGGAAAAAATGTAGCTGCTAGTTCTAGGACTGATTTCAAGAAAAGCTTTATCTTTTCTGGAAAGAGACTTGTATATGCCACATTATAGTAGATATACCCTTTTGAATGTAGATAGAACTCTTCTGTGTGAGGGAAATGGAAAAACTCAGCTATGATGGAGGATATTATGGATGAATTGCATGGGGGAAAGCAACAAGGCTAACTGTTGCATTTTTTGTGAGCCAACCCTGTATTCGGCTCCCACCTTATTCCCTGACTCTAATGAAGTTACTAAACTCAAGTTCAAGTGAAGTTTTTAAGAAGTCATGGAGGGAGAGCTAGGCTTCTTGCAGATTTTTGTGGCAGCATGGTAACTCCACAGAGGGAAGGTGGCGGTGGGGGGGTGGTGATGGGGGGAGATGAGGGCAGGGGAGAAAAAGAGAGAGGAAGAGAGGCAATGCAGGAGGAAGTAGCTGACTTCTTTCACCCCCTCCCCAACCACTACCAGCATCACCACCCCCAGTCACATGGGAGGGCTGGAAATGCTCAATGGGCCACAGAAATGTGGTTTTGGGGAAGCTTATTCATATATCTTCTAGGCAGGAGTGAGAAGGGCACTGGTTAACAACCAGTTATCCAAGTATGAGACATTACTTTGCCAACAAAGGTCCATCTAGTCAAGGCCATGGTTTTTCCAGTGGTCATGTATGGATGTGAGAGTTGGACTATAAAGAAAACTGAGCGCCAAAGAATTGATACTTTCGAACTGTGGTGTTGGAGAAGACTCTTGAGAGTCCCTTGGACTGCAAGGAGATCCAACCAATCCATCCTAAATGAGATCAGTCCTGAATATTCATTGGAAGGACTGATGCTTAAGCTGAAACTCCAATACTTTGGCCACCTCCTGCAGAGTTGACTCATTGGAAAAGACCCTGATGCTGGGAAAGATTGAAGGTGGGAAGAGAAGGGGATGACAGAGGATGAGATGGTTGGATGGCTTCACTGACTCAACGGACATGAGTTTGAGTAAACTCCGGGAGTTGGTGCTGGACAGGGAAGCCTGGTGTGCTGCAGTCCATGGGGTCGCAAAGAGTCAGACACGACTGAGCAACTGAACTGAACTGAACTCAAGTGTGATATACCTACAGTACTCAGGCATTTCCAGGAAGCTGAAAGTTTTACCTAATTGGCCTAGTATTAAATTGTTAACAGGTCACTGTGCATTCCCCAAGGCAGCAGCCAAATATCAAATTGGCTAATTAGCAATAAAATATTTCAAATATTGTTAAAATTCATAGCAGGTTGTCAGAAAGGAAATTTCTACCATCTCCTTAGCATACACATTCAGATTCAACAGCTTTTGTATTGATACGCCTAAAAAAATTAGTATTTACACACCACTAATGAACTGTGGTGCTGGAGAAGACTCTCAAGAGTCCCTTGGACTGCAACGAGATCCAACCAGTCCATTCTAGAGGAGATCAATCCTGGGTGTTCATTGGAAGGACTGATGCTAAAACTGAAACTCCAATACTTTGGCCACCTCATGGGACGAGTTAACTCACTGGAAAAGACGCTGATGCTGGGAGGGATTGGGGACGGGAGGAGACGGGGACGACAGAGAATGAGATGGCTGGATGGCATCACCGACTCGATGGACATGAGTTTGAGTGAACTCCGGAAGTTGGTGATGGACAGGGAGGCCTGGCGTGCTGTGATTCATGGGGTCGCAAAGAGTCGGACACGACTGAACGACTGAACTGAACTGAACTGAAGTTTACTGACCCTGGAGAAGGAATGGCAACCCACTACAATATTCTTGCCTAGAGTATTCCATGGACAGAGGAACCTAGCTGGCTACAGCAGATGGGGTTGCAAACAGTCAGACATGACTGGGCAACTAACACGACTGTACTGAAAATGTCCTTTAGAAACTTTCCGGTTTTCTGGTAAGTGTTTATCAAAAGAAGCAAGGAAAGGGACTCCTCTCTTCTAAGAGTTGTGGCTGCACTCACTGGAATTTCCCAAATGATTTCATGTATCTGGTTCCTTTCCCAGTGCTCGATATGGTGACTTGGAGACCAGGTAAAGACTGGCCAGAAATACATTGCTATCTGTGTTTCCCGGCAGTGTTCTTTTCTGTGCTTGTTCAGTCCAATTCAACTAATATTTATGATTCAGACTCTGTGCTATGTGATAGCAACAGAGATGATTAATATATAGCTCCAGTGCTCTGTGAGTTCAACATCTAAATAATTAAATGCCATCCGTGTGATGGGAGTATAATAGAGGCAGAGAACAGTGGAGAGAGTGGTTGGCTCCATTGGAGGTGGGTGGGAGGTCAGGGAAGATCTCACAGCGGCAGCCTCATGCGATGACAGAATTTGAACTCAATAAATTAGAAATTTAAAAGTTAAGGTGCATTTTAACTAGTATTAAAAAGTTAGGGATGAGATGCACAAGAAACCTTAAACTGGAGAATATTAATGGGCAACTAACTGCCACTTAGCTCAATAACATTCATGAGGAATCAGCAAAGAGCAGAAACAATGGATGGAATACCTTAGTGCTTCTGGGAACGGATAGATAATTAAAGCACTTCTATCATGACAGGACACAGCACTGCAGGCTCGACCTTAGGTCGTGGGGGCAGATGGATGTCTTGAAGTCAGCATTTTAAAGATGAGGAAAAATCTAGGATGCGTGTCTCCGAGACAACAGCATTTCTGTGCTGCTCTCAGACCTAAACATTGTGTTGCATTTGGTTCTGGTATATTTGTTCCCAGCTGTGCTGCTACCCCCTTATACATAGCAGCTGCTCAATAAATAATAATAATGAGAGCCATCATTTTTTCACTAAGTTCAGCTTTTTATGTGTCAGGACTGCTCTTCTCTCTTGGTATTAACAAATCTGAACAAAGAATCACATGGAGAACTTATATTCCCATAACTTACATTCAACAGGCAAGTACAACACTCTCCATGGGCAACTTCATTCCATGACATGGTTTTAACTACAATGTAGCTAAAATAAAAGATCTATACAAGACCCATGTGATGAAAATAAAATTAACTGCAATGATGATAACACACATTAGGTGGGCTTTGCATGGAGGACTCTGTAGGCTTTTTTTAAAAAAATCCAGCATCGAGTTTTCATTTAAGATGTAAAATTATAACCATTTTAGTAGTCTAGAATCTCTCTCTCAATATGTTTGAAAAGCTAAATAACCTACATCATGTTAGAAACCTTGCAAAGCATAAACATTACACGGCATAGGCATATACAAGATTTTCTACTGTGACACTGACCTTACAAAGCAAAATAGCACCTTTGGAATGACAATAGCATGTGAAAATGTGTTTAATAAAGTAGGTCAGTTGAACACTTCAGACCAACATCAATTTACCAACCACCACCTCTTACAACTGCTTTCTAGCATCCTAGAACTGATTATCTAGAAGCCCAATTTAATAAAATAGCTTAGTGGGAGGTCTTTTTTTTTCTTAAACTTACATACATCTCAAATTATGAGTTTAAAGAGATACTTACTCTTCTTATAGAAACTCTAAGAAACAAAGTTCACAGTGCTGAAAAATATAAACTAATGGAGAGGAAAAAAGAAAACAGAAAATGATGTAAGGAGCTGGAAGGCTAAGTAACTTATCTCGGGCCCCACGACCATATAGTGATCCAGGCAGGATTTAAACCCACATCTGCCTGTTAAGTGAGGGTAGTGGCAGAAAGAAAAGATATTTAAAAAACTGGGCAACTTGAAATCCCAGGCAGGTACCACCTTAGCTTGAATCACTTTCTTTCCTATGCTTCTCTCAAAACACTTACAAGAAATATGAAGCAAAAGAATTACTTTTGCTTCTTTCTTTCTTCTGTTTGGTCTTGCTCAATTTTTGGAAAAGAAAAAGTTGGGGAAGAAGTATCTTTGGAAAGCAGTTATATAAAATATCAAAGCAAGTTATGATAAGAAGAAACCTGATGATCCACAAGCTGAAACAACCATTGACTCCACCAAAAACTCGCCAATACCTTGACATTTACCCAAGTGTGTTGGGCAAAATACTAGTCCTAATGATGATGTGAATGAATACTACACACACACACACGAAGTTCATTAAAGAAGTTTGGGAAACACTTTTGATTTTAACTCCTCCCATATTTCTCTTGGTAGTTCATTAACACTGATCTTTTGAAGATTTTTGAGTTTTAACTTAGGGTTTCCTAAACGTATTTGAGCATGGACCTTTCCATAATATATATGATTTTGTTTTGCTTTTATCCCCAGAAAACCTATTAAATATTGCAGAAACCACTGGTTTGTGGAACGCCTGAGAAAGCAATGTTACAACCTTCATCTGGTCATATATATGGTGTGATCTGAGGCACAAATAAAGACCCCTCCTGACTCACTGTTTCAAATCATAAAATATCAATAACTGAGGGGCTGTTGAACTTTTTATTAATAAACAAATATCCCAGGAATCAAAGCCAAAAGATAACAACTTGTTAGCACAGCCAATGATCAATGGGAATCCTATATAAGCCCTTAATTGCCTAGACGTTATCCAATTTCCAGTGGAGAGAAGAGGCTGTCCAAGGGCTGGGCACAGTGAACACAGCTATTAGCACATTTCGTCAGTCTCCCCAAACTGAAGATTCTTCATCATAAATATCACTTCGATTTATTATGTACACTACTATCAACCTAGCCCAGATTTTTGTCACCCCAAGCTTGTCGCAAGTTTGTCTCCATCCATCATTCACATACCCATCAAACAGATCCCCCTCAAACACCACTTTTCTCCTCTGCTGAAGAATCTAGAAAGATTCTCCACTGCTCATCAAGTCACTGTCACAGCAGCATTCAAAAACAAACCTAGCCATATTCTTTTTCCCTGCCCCCGCCCACCCTGCTTCCATTCAATGTGGACAGCTTCTTAAAGTTTTCTCTGTAAGTTCTGGCTCTTCCTGCCTTTTTATTTTCTTTTCCCATTCTCCTAACCTTCTCAATTCTTATCCAAACTCCACTCATCTTTCAAGTTCTACTCCCAAGAAGGATTCTAGTAACTCCAGTCGACATGGATCTCTCTCTTTTCTGTACCACTGAGTTGAGGGTGTTGTTAACTGCATGGAGCATTTGACTGTATAATTCTATTTTGTTCTTCATTACAGTTGTGTATGCTTTGTTCCCCTCTCACCACTCCTTGCTTTTAAATACAAGTCTCTTAAGAGAGCAAACATTGTCATAACCCTAATTTGTATTCCCTACCACATTTATCATGCACTGGAAACACAAGAAACACCTCCTCAATGATTGACTGGAAAGAAAACAAAATGATAATTATAAATAGATATGACACAGTTATTAAAGAATGCTAGAGAGGAACTTCCATTGACAATACTTCAGTTCAGTTCAGTCGCTCAGTCATGTCCGACTCTTTGTGACCCCATGAATCGCAGCACGCCAGGCCTCCCTGTCCATCACCAACTCCCGGAGTTTACCCAAACTCATGTCCATCGAGTCGGTGATGCCATCCAGCCATCTCACTCTCTGTTGTCCCCTTCTCCTCCAGCCCCCAACCTTTCCCAGCATCAGGGTCTTTTCCAATGAGTCAACTCTTCGCATGAGGTGGGCAAAGTATTGCAGTTTCAGCTTCAGCACCAGTCCTTCCAATGAACACCCAGGACTGATCTCCTTTAGGATGGACTGATTGGACCTCCTCGGAGTCGAAGGGACTCTCAAAATTCTTCTCCAACACCACAGTTCAAAAGCATCAATTCTTCGGCGATCAGCTTTCTTCACTGTCCAACTCCCACATCGATACATGACCACTGGAAAAACCATAGCTTTGACTAGATGGACCTTTGTTGACAAAGTAATGTCTCTGCTTTTTAATATGCTGTCTAGGTTGGTCATAACTTTCCTTCCAAGGAGTAAGCCTCTTTTAATTTCATTTCTGCAATCACCATCTGCAGTGATTTTGGACCCCAAAAAATAAAGTCTGACACTGTTTCCCCATCTATTTCCCATGAAGTGATGGGACCAGATGCCATGATCTTAGTTTTCTGAATGTTGAGTTATAAGCCAACTTATTCACTCTCCTCTTTCACTTTCATCAAGAGGCTGGCATTAATTTTAAGATATTCTATTATAAGTAGCAAACATACATGCAATTCAGATCTCTCCTCATTTCAGACTCACTTCCCCCAAATGAACTCAAAGGCCTCTTTCTTCGAAGAAGAGTTAGAAACAAAGAACTAAGCATGGTTCTTAGGTTTCATACCTTCCTAGTCCAGGGTTATACGGCAGACAGACTCTAAGATGCTTTGGATATAATCTCAATCAACCCCAAACCTATCTGCACTACTTTGACAAACTCTATATGGCTGCCACAAGCTTTCAGACCATGAATAACACAAGAGGCTAGGTTCCTCCTGAAGCTGGTTAAGGACGTAAGGGACCACAACAGAGGCATCCTTTGTGAACTGTGAATACAGAAACTCTCACTTGAAAATGTAACTCTGACTCTGAAGGCTGTTTTACATGGCCTTCTTGATAGATTTCATCCTGCAAATACTTTGAAGTGCAATTACTGCTTTTAACTTTTAATTTAAAAACAAAACAAAAAACTGTTAGCTCTTCCCATCTTTTCCCCCTATTTATTTGAGGTCAGTGTTTTTGCACAAAGTTCTGTAAGTTAATTTTGAGAAGTGAATTGGAAAGAGTTTTCAAAGGGAATTGCATGTAATGATGTTTCATTGTATTTTTAAGTTACTCGATTTGAAAAAATATTTTTTAAAGTTATTCAATTTGAAAGTTATTTAATCACCCCTGCCTCATGATATTCATGCCCTTATGTAATCCCCTTTGCCTGAGTGTGAGTGGGACCTAAGACTTGCTTTAACCAATAGACTATGACAAGGGGTGGGATGTCATTTCCATGTTTTTGTTACATAAGATTATAACTTCCGTCTTGCTAACTAACTCTCTTTTGCCTTTTCAGCTGGCATGCCCTGATGAAGCAAGTGGCCATTCTGGAGGCTTACCTGCAAAGAATTGAGAGTGGCCTCCAGCTAACAGTAAGCTAGGAACTGAGGCCCTTATTCCACTGAAACAACCCTCCAGAAACATAACTCTGCCAACAAACACATGAGCTTAGAAGCAGATCTTTGCCCACTTGATTCCTCAGATAAGATCCTGCCCTGACCAATACCTTGACAGCCCATGAGAGACCTTGATGCAGAGGCCAGCTAAGCTGTACCCAGATTTCTGACATATCAAAGCTGTAATCAAGGATGTGTTAAGTCACTGAGTTTATAGCAATTTTATGCAGCAACTGATAACAAATATAGGCTGTAAAAGATGATCTGTGTCATTCTTCCTATTTAAGATGTACCTGTCAAAAGAACCAATCTTGTTATTGAGATATTCAGTGTGGAATCTCAAAACATGGAAGCTCATGAAAGCATGCTAGAGAGATGGAGAATGTCTTATAAAACATCTGGTAGAAGTTTGAAAGTACAGGCAACTATCATTAAGCATTTACATCATAACTTTGTTTGAAACCCTGATCCCAGTGTTCAAAAAGTAAAATTTAGAAGTGGCTGGGAACTTGTTTACTTTAAAAGAATCTATGTCCAGGACTTCCCTGGTGGTGCAGTGGTTAAGAATCCGCCTGCCCATGCAGGGGACACAGGTTCAATCCCTAGTTGGGGAAGGTCCCACACGTCGCAGAGCAGTTAAGCCTGTGTACTGCAACTACTGACGCCCGTGCCCATGATCCAAAAACAAGAGAAGCCCGCAGGTGAGATGAATGCAGAGAGGAGCATGAACGCATATACACTACCACATGGGAAATAGATCCCCAGCGGAAACTTGCTGTATGACTCAGGGAACTCAACCCAGGGCTCTGTAACAACCCAGAGGGGTAGGAAAGGGTGGGATGTGGGAGGAGGGTTCAAGAGGGAGGGAATATATGTATGCTGCTGCTGCTGCTAAGTCACTTGAGTCGTGTCCGACTCTGTGTGACCCCATAGACGGAAGCCCACCAGGCTCCCCTGTCCCTGGGATTCTCCAGGCACAAACACTGGAGTGGGTTGCCATTTCCTTCTCCAATGTGTGAAAGTGAAAAGTGAAAGTGAAGTCGCTCAGTCGTGTCCGACCCTTAGCGACCCCACGGACTGCAGCCTACCAGGCTCCTCCATCCATGGGATTTTCTAGGCAAGAGTACTGGAGTGGCTTGCCATTGCCTTCTCCGGAATATATGTATATCTATGGCTAATTCATGTTGATGTATGGCAGAAATGAAACTAACATTGTAAAGCAATTAGCCTTCAATGAAAAATACATAAATTTTTTTCTTAAAGCCACCGCAAAGAGAAGCCCGTGCACCACAACTAGAGAGTAGCCCCCACTCGCTGCAACTAGAAAAAAACCCCACACACAGCAAGGAAGACCTAGTGCAGCAAAAGAAAAAGAAAAAAAAGAGAGTATGTCTGATGTCTCTGACAAAGGCCACACATTTTTAAAGGTGCTAAAACTACATAGCATAACACAAAGGTGAACATTTCATGACTAAGTTTATGAATTGCATTTGATGTACATTAATTGGTAAACATCTCTGACTCGATATTCAATGGGAGAGAAAACTGAAGGGTTCGAGAAGCTAGGGAGTGGAGAATTGCTAATTAGAAGAAATTGTGGCTTCTTTTACAGGTTCACATCTCACATCACTACATAATTGGCTCTTTGTTACAGTCTGGTTTGTTATTATTTGGCAGCTGGGAGAACCCACAGACATTTTGAATTTTCTCCTAAGAATTTATGATTTATTTGGTGAAACAGCAGTTCCTAGACTTCTGGATTTCAAGAACCAAGGGGGAAAAAGTAGCTGGGTGAATAGATGGATTGAGTATATTATCATAGACATTAAGCTTCATTTTGCCAAGTTAGGATGTAAAAAAACCACAAACAACAATGGGTTTCACTGTCATTTCATAAGGAAAGGGCAATTCAACTAGAAGTAGTAAAGCCATAATCTCAAAATAAAACAGAACTTTAATTTCAATAAGTCCATCTTTAAGAAAAAATTCATCACACTGTACCTATTTTTCTCTTTTCCTGGTAGTTCATCGCAGCATTTAGGAACCCTGCGCTAACAGAATATACTAAGAGAGCAAAAGCTATGAAAACATTTAACCTAAGACTACCTACAACACCTCCAAGGAGGTTTAACTTGTTTAGGAAATTCAAGGTGAACATTTTTTTATAAAAATGTCCAGAAGTATAAGTGTCAATTGCTGATGATTACTGAGTTTACCAAAGGATATGTTTTCTTTCAGCCTTGAAGTACATACTCAGACTTTTTAAAGTATAGCAATTATCAGGTTCAGGTATTATGACAAAATTCTTCCCCATTGCCCCACAGGACAAACATGATTAGACAGATGATCACTGTCTCAGTTGTCTATTCTTCCAGGAGGACAGGTTTCTGTGACCCAGAAATGACAGTCCAGCTGCCACAGTAGCCTTCTAGAATTGAGGTATGGAAGCTCAAGAAAATAACCTCTGGAGGCCTCTACACCCAAGTCTGAAATGTCAAGTGACAACAAGCATCACACCCACATTTTACACCCCTCCCTAAAGAACTAAACTAAATCCCCACAGGACCTGCAAGCCCCCAGAGATCAACAGACGCTCTGGTGCACTTTGACAGCAAAAGCGCATCATGACTCGGGTAGATGTCTCAGCCTCCGACCTGCGAACACATCACTGGTGAAGGTGCAGACTGCTCAGCCACTGATGCAGACAGGACTTTGGAACAGATCACAGAACTTAATCGCAAAGCGCTCAGTCCACCCATGGATTTAGTTCCTTTCTCTTTCTTTGGAGGTGACCCCTCGTGTTGCCTCTCTGCTCTCTCAGACACCTCGGGGAGCCCTGGCTGAAGGCAGCGCACGGGCATCTGTGGAAAAGCCGTGTCTGAGACAGATGCTGGGGCAGCGTTAAGCTGATTGGCGCACATTAAAATGCAACAGAAGACTGTGTTTGTCGCAGTGGCCCTCTCCTGCAGTTGGCTCCTGAGGAATAATGATGGCTTACTGACAGAAGTAGGAACTCGGCTGCTTGATAACATTGTTGTGCTGATGGTTTGAAGTGGCCCCACCGTCGCCTGCGTTCAACAGGGAACCGCGGCCATTCACTCTTTCAGGCAGGGTGCTGAAAACAGACCCACAGCCACGCACAACACCGGCCATTCTGAAAGGCTTAACTCAAGCCTTCTCTGCCGTAATTTCCATTGTCGTTCAGCCCCCACTGTTTATATAATATGTTCAGGAGTGGGATTGTAAACTAACAGTACATTCAAGAGCCTCAAACAGCAAACATGGGAGCTGAGTCTTCCAGGGAGAAGATTACCAAGCTTCCTACAGAGGCAGGCACGCCAGGGCACACCTGCCTTATTAAAGCCGCCCTTTCCTGGGAAAAGAACATTGCCAGGGAAATAATGAATTAATTTGGCATTTCCTTCGGTCTCACTCAGCACGCAGTGTGCTTCCCTAAGCATGAAAACAGAGCATCTTTACAGGAATGTTTCTAAAATGATCTGCCGACTCATAGAAAAGATCAATTTGAATAGATTTCATCCCCAAGAGGGCAATTCAATGAGAAAACTTTTCAACTAAAGGCAAGACAGATTGTCCAACTAGTTTTCAAGCCCAGCATAGACCATTATCTTCGTCCATATTTCAGCTTTTCAACCCTCTCTCATTCCCTACCTTGCTATGTATACACATGCACATAACACACATTTATTTGTAGCTCTTGGTATCCTGAGAACAAAGCTCTTGCTATGTCAGCATAAAGGCTATTGCTGGTGAAGTGAGAAAAAAGTGCTCCAATATAGCAAATGGAAACCTGAAGTTATTGAATGTGACTTTTGCCTGAGAGACTACATTTGGGTTGTTGAAAGTGAGAATAAGAGAGATGAAATAGTATTAAAAGTGGGGGAGGTGGTTGGAGGAGGATTGAGAGAGAAAGAGAGAGACGGGTTGAGTACAATGCTAGCTGGTGAGAACGACGTTGAAAACACAGAGCTGAGAGATGAAAGGCCATACTCAGTGCAGAACAGCCCAAATGGAATTGGACTTTCAAAGTACAATGAGCATATTAAGGGCCAGAAGCCATGCCTTTCGACAAGGAAGTGACAATTACAAATGACTAAGGAGACGCTGGAAATCCAGAAGTCACGACGTTGGGCTGCTGAGAAGGGAGGCTGGAACACCCCGAATCGAGTACAAGAGGACAAAGCATATGGCCCACTGGCACCAGGATGCAGTAAGTGAAAAATCCAACAGCCATGTTTTTTTTCTTTTTCTTTCATTTGCAGATCAAGTGTATTTCCCAGGCTGGTTTTTGCCTGGCTTTCACCATGGAGACCTAACTGCTAGGAAAGTAGAAAGCTAAAACCCCTCTAAATCCTGATTCCAGTATTCTCTGAATTTTCTGAGCCAATAACTTATGATACCGTAGATACAGGGCTTACTTTTTGCCATTTTCTGTCTCCTAATAAGTGCCTGAGAACAATCTGTCCCAAATAACTTTAATACTTACAAAATCAGGAACCGTGGCTGGTTAAGTTAGCTCAAAAGTGCCCCATAGTAAGAAGCAGAGTATATAGTGGTTTCCAAATATGGCTGCCCATTAGAATCACCCATTCCATTGATACAGGTCAAAGGACACAAATTTTCAGTTATCTTGATCTTGGTAATCATTCTATGATGTGTATACATATATATATATAATCACATCAGCTATTCCTCAATAAAGTTTTTAAAAAGAGAAAAAGAAAAAGGAAGACCAGCAACATACATGTATACAATATCCCCCATCCAAGGCTCTATCCAAGACCAAGTAAATGAAAATGTCTGGGGTGAGAAAGAAGCATGCATTTTCTTTTAAGTCTGTGAACCACCAGTATTGAGAAATCCCTGTGGCCTCATTGACTTTGACCAGCTCCATACCCCTGGATGGCACTCTCAATGCCATCCTGTCCAAGCCTTTAAATAGTGATCAGTAAACCTTAGAAAGTTGTAGTGAAAAATGTAGACAGTTCAGCACCGATCCGTCTTCTCACTTAGTAAAGCCACTTTTAGGCACCAATGGAGTCAAGAGCTTGACAATAAAGGCCAGCGGAGGTGGTTTCAGAAAGCAAACAGCAGATTCAAGTCTACAAGAGAAATCTACCCCTGAGATAAATGTGAGCTTTTATGTCCTTCCACCTAACCTCTTGTATATATCCTTTAAACACTACTGCAGGTATCATTTTAGGGCCCAAAGTGGGGAGGTCTTCTACTCAGTTCTGTGGGCTGACAAACAGTAAATGGACTGCTACTGATGCTTTTCCAACCTTTGGGATTTTTGCTGTATGTTTAGTATTCTCCCTTAGTGAGAAGTAACCCACTAACAGTCAAGGTTTGCTTTGATCCCACAGGCTTTGTCTTTGTTCTTACGGGCCAAATCAGACTATCTTAGTCTTAGACTCCTTTACAGCCACACTAGAAACTCTATTAACTGTGGGCAGAAAGCAATTCCAAAAATTCCCTTCGTGATTTTTTTCTTCATGTCAATTGAAGCCATAAAAGCTGAGGGAGCTCTTTGTTAATCCAAACACACAAAATGATACTAGATATATAATGCTTTCTGTATTGTCATATATTTGCTACATATGCACTACAAAACCTTTTACTACAGTAAATTTTTATGACTCCATCCTTTATGAGGATGATTTTGTCAGTCCTGACTTTAAAGCTTACTTTTGAGTCAAAACCCCTTCACCTCTGAAAGCTCTTTAACATAATTTCCTCTGCACCATTCTTCTTAGTTCCTAGTTCGTGTAGTTCTCCTGAATTATTCTGACATTTGTGCTCGCTGCTATATCTATTTAAAAACACTTGCAATAGCCTCCCAAGTGCCCATGGAATGAAGTTCAAGCTCCACAGGCTGCCTTTCCCAATATTCCATAATGTGATTTCAATCTTAGTTCCAAGTCTTTTAGTTAACTGATTTCTCACTAGCCCTAGAACATGCCATGTACTGTGCAGGTGCAATTCTTTTCAGACTGAGGCTCATCTCCCACAACTCTACATTAGACTGTTGGGTAAAAGGGTTCCCTTGCTTGATCCAAGGTCGTGAGTTCTGAACCTGAAACCTATCCATTTCTTGGGATCCTTACATAAAATTGTGCATGCATAGAGTAGGCTGGATCTTTGGTGAGTGTACTGAATCATGCCTCCCTGTATTCGTGTGCTTGTGTAGCTTCCTCCTGTGAACTTGGGAAAACTTTGTGATCTACTTGAACTAACAGAATTTGGAGGAAGTATCAGTTTTGAGATCTGGTCTTAAGATTTTAAGGTTTGAGAAAAGCCAGCCACCTGTAAAAATTCCTGTGACTCTGAGACCACCAGACTGTTGGAAATCCAAGCAGCCACATGGAGGGGCCCATGAGGAAGACACCTGAAGCAAATGACCAAAAGCCTCTGGTAGCTACCACCAACTTTCAGCCATGTGAATGAGGCCATTTTGGAATACCTGGCTGCACCAGTGTCCCAGCTAACACCAGATGAATCAGAAGAATCACCTATCAATGCATGCAATCATGAGAAATTTTTAAAAAACAAAAACTGTTGTTTGGGGGTTGTTTGGGGAAGAAACTGTTGTTTCTTCCACAGTAATAGACAATAAAACAGAAGATATGTGGGTGCAGATTTTTCTGGGAAAAGGATTTAGGTTCTCAAAGGAATTAGTGCTACAAGTTAAGTATCTTTATATGAGGAAGTCCCTGGAAAGCATTTAAAATAGTACCAGCCATATGGTAAACACTCAGGAAGCCTTTAGCTATTATTATTATGATGATGATGATGTAGCCAACTGTCCGTTCTAAATATTTCAAGGAAGAATTTCAGGAAGGCAAGTCATCATTATGGGTGAGAGAGAAGCAAAAATTATCATAAAAAAGGAAGCAAAAACAAAAATCTGTGCATTAAATCTGATGGGTGAGTAAAAAATAGGATTAAGCAGCCCTGAGTCAGGAAATTAAAAAATTGAGTGGGCAAAGTTTAAAAAGATCATATGGGAAAGTTCAAGATTTAGCTTGAATAGAAAGTGTGCACTAAGAATCCCCCTTTCCCCGCTCTTCACGAAGTACTGAACTTCCTCCTGGACCATTCTGAACTGATCAGCTTGGAGTAAAGGCTCTAGGATGGAAGGAAGAGGCTAGGATGGGTGAAGATGGGGCTGCCTTTTGAATGGAGAGGAGGTAAGTTGTAGGAATGCGTGTCCACCAGCCTCTACATTTTCACTAAGGCTCAGTAAGGTCACGCTCCTTGAGTGACCAGGGATGGGAAGGGTATTGAGGAGACTGGTGAAGGTTCCAAATATCCATCATGGGAACAGAGAAAGCTGCCAGCCAGAGATGAGTGGAATGATGGCCAGGCAGCACGGAGGGCTCAATGGTAGTTGCAGGGCTTAGAATGAACTGTAGGTCACTGCTCATAAATGGACATCTCACCAGAATCCTTCTTTGATTTGCAAAAATGATAAACAGGCAGTAATCTGTGTCTGGAGATGATAGGTGGAAGCAGGATGGCCCTTTGCCAACACTGTTGTCAGGAAGAACGGGACACTGGGTTGGCGAGCAATCCACATGACTGTCAAAGTCCCTCTTTGCACAAGGACTTCCTAGTATCTGCTGGCTTCTTGACTTTGGGCAGATTACTCAGCCATTCTGTGCTTTAGTCTCCTCATTTGGAGACTCAGATGACTGCTTTTGAGGATTCCATAAAAATCATGCATTTAAAGGACTTGTTATAATGTTAGCCATTATTATTATTGTTATTCCATAAATCAAATGTAGTAGTGTCTTTTCCTTTTGAAGACTCAAGTCCCATTCTTTGGAACATCTTGTAAATTTTATATCTCTCCATTATTAAGCACATCCAAAGATTGTTCCTTTACAATAGAAACACTCATCTCTGTGCTTACATATTCATGTAGTAGTTTCCACAGATACCGTCATCTAAAGCTATTGGAATCTGTTGTCAGAAGTTATGTCCAGCTTTATACATTTATTCTTGGATTTCCCATCCACAACAATAAAGAATTTTAGTGTGATTTTTCCAGTCAGCCAATGATGTTTCCCTTTCCTTTGGGGATGAAGTGATAACATACACAGACACACACACACACAATCACACACACCTTGAAGAGTTTGAATAAGAGAATTCATATAGTGTTAAAGTCAATGAATATAAAATCTCACCAGGCTAGCTGTGATGGTTAATTTCATGTGTCAACGTGGCTGCAATACGTAGCCCAGCTATTTGGTAAAACATTATTCTCGATGGTTCTGGAATGGGGGTTGTGGATGAGATTTACATTTAAGTCTGTGGACTTTGAGTAAAACATCTTGCCCTTCCAATATGGATGGGTCTCATCCAACCAGCTGAAGGAATGTATAGAACAAATGACTGAATGCCTCTGAACGAGAGGGAATTTTGCCAGTAGATGGCCTTCAGACTTTGTCTGCAACATTAGATTGTGTCTCCAACCTGCCAGCTCATCCAGCAGATTTTGGACTTGATGGTCTTCATAATCACCTAAGCCAGTTCCTTAAAACAGATTTCTCCATATACATATACATGCATCCTATTGGTTCTGTTTCTCTGGAAAACCCTGACTAGTATGACTAGTACACTAGTTATTTCTGATGTTCTCCTGATGGGCCACTTAAGAGCCGAACATGATCAAAGCTTATTTAATGGAGACTTAACTGGTAATATATAGCATACCCTTGGCCCCAAATTCTTTTTTGACTGTGAATTTATGGAAATATGGAAACATTTCCTCAGGAAATCATCGGGGATTTTAAAAGGCATTAAATCAAACGATGCCCTTTGTGTTCATGAATTTTACTCTTCTATGGCAGCACCATTCTGTCTATCAGATTGTGGAATGCTTTACCTCTACAATGATAGACTTGGGTTCTTGTAAAATCTACATTTTGCCCAGGGCTTTTTATAAGCATAGCAAAATCTGCCATCTCAGAGATAATATTCTTTCCACGTCACCCATATCTGAGGGCCTCTGGTTTCCATGCTAGCTAGCATTTCTCTCATACTTCGGGCAATAAAACTCTCTATGTTATTTGTCAGAAAGGCTCCATCACACATATTCAGGAATCATTTGCCTTAGTGACAAATGCAGTGAACACTGTGCTGTAAATAGAAATGGTTCCTATCCATCCTTTCTGTTCCATTTCAGATAATAATGACTTTCTGTCTACCTTTTAAATGAATATTTCTTGACTTAAGAAACTTTTTTTAAAAAATCACTAAAAAACAAAGTGATTACTGTTCATCTAATTTTAATTTCCCATCATGCCTTGGTTTAATGACAGATTTCTCTTTCACTATATTTTCTCATTATCTTCCACTTTCTTCTTTTCTTCCATCTTTGCTGTTATTGGTCTTTGTCAGTTTCTGTTTTGCTGCTCTTACCTTCTCCCTTTTCTTGGACCTCTCCTGGTTTTTTTGGCTGAACTACAAATAGCATATAGCATTCCATTGTTTTTAAATTCAGCTTTTGTCTACTGAAGCTCTCTCCCCGAGTTGCGAAAATATCACCTCTTCAAATTTATACTCCCCCCAGGAATTTTATTCCCCATCCTTTAGATAACAATTTCTTATTATCTCCTTTCTTCATAGTCTTTTTCTTAGTAGTTGAGAAAATTAGAAAAAGTCAGCTAAACAATGATCATTTCTAGCTGTTCATTATCATTCCTTATAATTATTAATTATAGGAGATGTGGATTCTGAGTAATATTATCCATTTCTAGTTGTAGGATCACCAAGTCTTACTCTAACTTCTCTGCCTTCAGTTTGTTCATCTGGAAAGGGAGTTTTATGACAATGATAATAAGTGCCTCAGAGGACTGGTGCTAGGATTACATAAGATTAGCATATTAAAGCATCTTATAAACTATGAAAGTGATAATATGAAGTTAGTATCTAGTCATCCAGGTGTGTATTCACCCAGAGACTTACTGTGGATTAAAAATTAAATTAAAAACTCTGCCATAACAAGTAAATAAAGAAACTAAACAGCACACAATTAACAAACTTAGTCTCAATTGTGCTACATTCTTTCTGTCACCGAGAAACTAATTAGTACGACATAATCACATACTTCCTGCCCAGTAAACATACAAGTCCCAGAGGAACAAATGATTTGTATCATGAATCGCTGGCCACTGCTTACTGGTAATTATCATATAAATGAGGTTCTTCAAGTTGACCTCTGATTCCCCAGTCCTTTTCTGAGACAGCAGAGATACACCAGTTATGCAAAAACTTGATAAAATTTAAATTACTTTTCTATTTTCTAGCTTCGCCTTCAGGATATTCTTTAGAAAAAAAAAAAAGATCACCACCCTTAAATAAAGCCCATCAAAACAGATACTAAAATATTAATGTACAGTGGTATGTATAGAAATGGCTTCCACTATTAAAAAAAGAAAATTCAAGAAAATCTTTGGGACTCCCCTAGTGATCTAGTGGTTAAGAGTCTGTGCTTCCAGCACAAGGAACACAGGCTTGATCCCTGGCGGGGGAAGTAAGATCCTGAATGCTGTGTGGTATGACTAATAAAAGGGAAAAAAGAAAATTCAAGAAAATTTTTAGTAAAGCTGGGGAAGGAAATGGCAATCCGCTCCAGTATTCTTGCCTGGAAAATTCCATAAACAGAGAAGCCTGGCAGGCTACAGTTCATGGGATTGCAGAGTCAGACACGACTTAGTGACTAACACACGCACACACACATACACAAAGCTCCAAGAGCAAGCATTCATCTTAACTGTGTTCAAGTGTTTCTGGAGGAGCCAACCAGACAAAGTGACAGGAAGACACCAGCGCAAGCCCTGATTAAGAATACTGTCAGTCACCTGACTTATCTCACCCCTAGTGTCTTTCTTTGTACAATTAACCAACTGGATTGAATGATTTTAGGGTTCTTTCCTGTCCTAACATTCTTTGCCTTGAAGAACAAAATATAAACGAAATGTACCTTAAATATCATCTAAAACAGTTGTTCTCAACGGGCGCTGCACACTGGACTCACCTTGGCAGCTTTAAAAAAATACTGATGCTGGGGCTCCACCTCCAGAAAGCAGGAATTAATTGGTCTGGGTGCAGCCAAGCTGCCTAGGATTATAAAAGCTCTAATGTTTAGCCAAAAGAAGCACTACTTAATTACTGTAGCCTTTTTGGATGTGGGTAGGTTCTCTTCTTTTCTTCCCTCATTTGAAGAAGCTAAATTTTCTCTGAGGCTGCCTTGTCATTAAAACATAGAGACCTGACCTATAGTGTAGGACTGCAGAAACCCTGAGTGAGATGGCAGCAGTGAAGAAGGTTCTTGACGGGGCACTCGCTCACAGTACGGATGCAACAAAGGGGCCCTTATTTCCTTCTGCCTGTTTCCTGAGCCCCCAAAACCTCCAAGACATGGCCTGCCCTCCACTACTTCCCAAATACTGTTAGATCTTTAAAAGAACTCAAATTTTCTGAAGTAGAAGCCTCCAAACTATTCCATCAAGTCAAACGAAAACACAGTGAAGGCAGAAACCCCATTACCATTATTTCCCCAATACTTAGAACAAATCTTTATTCGATAGAGAGATGAACTGGTCAGTGTTTCTTCTTTTCTTTTGACTGCACTAGGTCTTCACTGCTCTAGTTGCAGCACATGGGCTTAGTTGCCCCCTGGGGCATGTGGGATCTTAGTTCTTCAACCAGGGATCCAACTGATGTTTCTTGTGCTTGGAAGGAAATTTCTTAACCACCGGACCACCAGGGAAGTCCCCTGGTCAGTGTTTTTATAGGCCTTTGGTCTCTGTCCCTCCTGACACTCTCAACACACACAGACACACACACACACAAGCTTCATCATCTTTCCTTAACTCTGCTTTGCACTGATGTGAAGGATCTGAGCTTCATGGACCATCTTTTTTTCTTTCCCTTCATTATGGTTTCTCTAATACTTGGAGGTGCTACTGTATAGATTGTGTTGTAAAGATAATGTCATGTAGAAAATCTCAATAAAATGTCGATTGGATGCATGAATAAAGGGAATCCTATATTTCCTCACACACGAGTTTGTAATATGATTAGAGAAATATTAAGAAATGATAGAATTAGAGAAAACATACCTACAAAGCTGACTTTTTGGTTTGCAAAGCCACCTGAGGTATGCTTTTGTAGCCCCAGTGAGAGCCTCCATCCAGCGACAGGAGGGCCTCCAAATCAACAAAAAGATGAAGGCGAAAATTTTTCATCACACTGAGCCTCCACCAGAAGAGTCTCTGCTCAAAGCGTTTGCCAGCCCAGGCCTTGATTTCAGAGACCATTATGTGAAAGACACGCAGGGCCAGAAATAGAAGAAATGAACAATATTCTATCAGCCAAAGTTCTTAGTCAATCAGAATAATTCCCATGTTTTCTCTTTCAAGAGGAGAATGTAGAATGGAGGATGGTTGAAGCCTGAAGTTATCAGCAACCAGAAAAAAGAAAAAGATTTCTAATGTTCCAGTCTTTCCACCCATCAGCTCCAATAATAACAGTGTCTACTTCATCATTTTGTTCATACAGTCAAATACGCACTGAGGATTTTGACCAAGCATCTTCAACTACCCGCCTGATTGCTGAACAAGTCAGGCTGTCTTTGGCATTTTGTTCCTGTGCTCTTTGATGACTTGAGAAACAAGTGGGTTATGAAATACTTAACAGTGGGTAAGATCGTTGAACTGTCTGGCATGCCACTCTTATGTGCCTTTATACATCAATTCAGCACAAAATAATGTTTATCCCGACTAATCATATCCGAAAATTACAGAGTGAATAATCACTCGTCATTATGGGAACATCAAGGGGGCCCGTCTTCATGCTGTTCTACATGGGTCGTTTTCTAAGCACCCCTCATGTTCACGAGTCTAGAATGAATAGGAAGGAAATACTCAGAACAAACCAGACCACTTTAAAGAAGCAAAGTTCTTTTTAAAAGATGGGGTAAATAGGTCATGTTCTTCCTAAGGAAACTAAACCGTTGGTCCTGGGCACCACTAGATAAGGAGTGGGGTGGAGGAAAAAAAGCACAGGTCTTCCCCAGGGAAACAAAGGTGATTCATCCACCTTGAGCAGGGCCTCCTGCTCATTAAGCCCACCAGGGAGACGTTTAGTGAACTTGAGCAGCAATTTGCTAAATGAGTGGTAATTTCCTTAATGAATCTTTTCCCAAAACCTTTGTGAATACAATTAGGTGTAATTTCAGAGGTGAAAACAGGCCTAAAGGGGCCAGAAATGACATGCTCACAGTCACACCATGAACTTTAGATTCCAGTTGCTTCTTAAGCCACTGTTCTTCACTCCGGACTCTAAAAACGAGATGATGAACTGGGGCATTTGCATCTGCGCCACTTCCATAGGCTTGCTTCCAGAACCATCCGTGTTATTAACAGGAACCTGCCTGATACAGTCACATTTTCTTTCTGTCCTTTACCTACTACTGTTGGTTATTCCCAGATGTTGACTAACAGATGCTGAATAATTTCTCAAAATAAGAGTCTAGATTAATCACATTCTACTCAAAAGGCAAGTCACTGAATATGTAGATTTCAAAGGAATATCAGGTTTCATTTCCTTTGTCCCTTATACTTTTTAAATGGCATGCAGATTAAAAAGCAGTAAAAACAGTTTCCCTGGAAGTCATTTTTTGTTTCTCTACAGAGTAGGATCAGAATTTTTTTCTACCACCTCGTCTTTTTTCATTATCTCTTATAATCCCTTTGAATATTGTGGCAATGCTGAGAATGGGAGTTAACTGTTTCTCTTATAAGTATGGGAAACAGAATTGTGCAAAAGGAAGTGGAAAGTCCTGAGAATTACAAAATCCTGGGTTCAAACCTCAGCTCTGCTACTAGTCTTGAATAGAGTTTTTCACAATAATGCACTGCAGTTTCTTCACTTATTTATAAAATGGGAAGAATGATATCTACTGCCCAAGGTTGCTGGCACCTAGAAATGATGGCTACCACCCATACTGCTTGGCTCATCAGAGTGTGTCTCAGCCATGAGCCCTCTCTTCCTCTCAGAAGTTTGATCAATCCGAATCCTGGTATACTCCCAATTGGTTTTGATTCTGTGGAGATGTTAGAATAGAAACCTTGGTCAACCATACTACAAAAGCACTGTGAAAAAGATGCCAAACAAGGTAAGAATCAAAGGTGTCTGGGGACAGGGAGAGTACGCTGGAATCCTCCTCACCTGGTCATTTCCATGGAACCTCAGGCAAATTCCTCTCTGTGTCAGCTGCTTCATCCGTAAAAAGCAGTAGAAATAATACTTGCTCTTCAGACTTCACACATTTGTTGCAGAGAACAAAATGATGTGCTTAGTAAATGATGAAAATATCAGGTATAATTCTCAAAGATAATAAAATAATAAGATCATGGGTAATTTCATTTCACCTGCTTTCAACTGTATGCGTTCCAAACTTATTTCTCTGTATAAAAATGTTAAACTTCTGTTCTTTTCTTGAACAAAGGCTATATGATCTTTAACTCTGATCTACAAGAAATAATTGTGTATGTAGTTGTGTTTGCACATACACATATATAAAAATGGGATGATAAGAGATGTCTTTGAAGAAAAAGTATTTAAAATTTATTTAGAATTTTTGTATGTTTTTTAGGGTTGGAAACCATTGAAGAAGTAAAAATTTTTAAACTTTAAAGCTGGATGGAAGTTAATCACAGAATACTATCAATAACAACAGTTTATGTTTATTGGGCATGGAACTGTGTCTTCCTGAGTAAAGTTGCCTAATTTTAGAAGGGAAAAATGTACAGAGGAGACAAGTGGTAGCAGTAGGTAGAAGATCCTTTTTCTTGGCTAACTCGAATGCAAACTGTAAAGTTAATGAGGGAAATGAGTCACGTCTTGGGGTGAGTAGCCTTCATGAAGAGCTGTCAGCAACCAATTACTTGTCAGCCTCCATGCGCTCTCTATGGCGCCAGGTGAGGAGAGGGCAGAAAGGAAATTACGTCTTCCTGTAGGGAAATCTCCCATCTAAGAAGTTTTATAATTATGGACAGACACATGAAATGGCTAAAGAACTCAAGAGAGATGTGATCAGCAAGTACAAAAAATAAAATACATTCCCAAACGTTTTGAGTATGCGACAGATGTTCCACTCAACTGTTCTTCTCTGTAGACTAGAAGCAAGAGGTAATTCTATCTTCAGAATAGCTTGATGGAGCAGCCACCCCATTGACACTGGGACCATTTGTCTTTGTTTCTTTCTTCACCTCTGCCTTCCTTTGTATATGGCTTCATTAGCACACAGATCTTATGATGACTGGGCTTCCCAGGTAGTAGTAGTGGTAAAGAACCCACCTGCCAATGCAGAGGACATAAGAGACACAGGTTCGATCCCTTGGTTGGGAAGATCCCTCAGAGGAAGGCACAGCAACCCACTCCAGTATTCTTGCCTGGAGAAACCCATAGAGAGAGAAGACTGGCTGGCTACAATTGAGAGGATTGTAAAGAGTCAGACACAACTGAAGCGATTTAGCCTGCACATATGATGGCTGCGGCTGCTCTCTACCTTCATAACTTCGGGAGAAACTGGGGGAAAATATTAGCTTTCTCTTTATCTCAGAAAAAGAAAAAACAGAAGTGAGTCTTATTGGCTCTTATGGTTTGACTGTTTTATGTACCTGTCCCCAAACCAATTGATGACTGGTGCAGCCGAAGTGACGTATTCCATTCCAGGCGTTCTGATGCTGGAGTCAGTGCCACATGAGTTAACAGTGGCACAGGTTCACTACCCAAGTTATTGCCAGACGAAGACTAGACCAACCCCCAGCCAGCCCACAGACACATGGGTGAGTGTAAATGCATGATGTGTGAGGTTTTATTACACAGCCTTCTTGGGGCATTAGTTGACTATTCCATCCTGTTAAACACACCTTCTTTCAAAAACCAAGTCAAACATTACTTTCTGTTTGTACTTTCTTTGATTTTTTCCTTTTGCCTTCTTAACCACTATGCACTTTTGTGTACATTTTGCATTTCAAGAGATCAATCCTGTTACTGAACTGAGCTCAAAACTTTACCCAGCATAGAAGGAAAGGAGAATACAAAGAGATAAAGCTGTACATCTCAAGGGTGTTTCAGTAACTCCATGCAAATTAAGATAATTTCTAAAACAACACACAAATACATCTTAATATGCTCCCAGTGCCATAGTAGGGAATAAAGAAAAAGAGTAACTATAGAAAGCAGCCTCTCTCCTTGGAACTCTGTTTTATCTATACTTCTAACGCACTCATCTCTTGCCCTATGCCCTGCATTTTATTTTGTATTTATGTTTTATTTACTTCATTAGACTACTCACTACCTGCGGACAAGATACACACTTCCATTATAATGTTTTGAATTGAATATTTAATTAACTTCTCTTCAGGTTCAAAAAAAAAACAGATTTGATCCTGGGCCATGCAAAATAGAAGAAACAGCATTTAATTCAAGTAGTTTTTGCAAAAATAAATATAAGAAAAAAACTCTGAAAGTAGGATGGCATCACAAATACAGTGAGTAATGAAAGTGAAAAGCCCCTGCCCAAAAATGGATTAATAAGCAGCCAGCATTTTATATCCCTCCATATCCGGAAGACCACCCCTCTCCCCTTCCTCTATTACCAGACTAATCCAAGCCACCGTCATCTCTTCTTGGGCTGGTACATTAGTCCTCTGTCTAATGTCTCTACTTCTGTCCTGGGCCACCTGCTATCTCTTCTCCATAGAGTAGTCAGAAGAATCTTCGCAAAATATAAACCAGGTGTTTTCTTGCCTGTGCTTAAAATTCCTTATTGCACTGAGAATAAAATCCAAACTCTCTAATTTCATAATCTGGCCTCTGCCCACTTTTCTTAACTTGTCTTATACAATCTCATCTGCTCCACACTCTGGTAACTATGGCCTTCCTTCTGTGTTTACAATATGTCAAGTGTGTTCGTACCAAGTGTGTTCAGATCTCACTCTGGTTGCTTCCCTCCAATCCCGCAACTGAGTGTGCAGTGCCTCCCAGGACTTGTAGGGTTGGCTTCTAGTACTCAGGTCTCAGCTCCCCTGTCAACTCCTCAAAGAGCTCTTGTCTGAATACACTAGCTCATGTTGTCCTCATTCTCTGAATAAGCAACTCTCTAGAAATTAGTGCATCTATTTGTTCACTCTAATAGAACGTGACCCACTGCCCTTCAGCTTACATTCTCCTAAGTGGTAAGCTTCTGTGGTGTTGAGATTGGGCTCTGAAGAGAGACTGGATTTGACCTTGGGCAAGTTACTTATATTGGGGCTTCCCTGGTGGCTCAGATGGTAAAGAGTCTGCCTGCCAATGTAGGAGACAAAAGAGATGCAGGTTCGATCCCTGGGTTGGGAAGATCCCCTGGAGAAGGGAATGGCTACCCACTTCAGTATTCTAGACTGGAGAATCCCATGGACAGAGGAGCCTGGTGGGCTGCAATCCATAGGGTTGCAAAGTGTCAGACACGACAAAGTGACTAACACTTTCACTTTTTTTCAAGTTACTTTTATTAGACATTTTTCCTGAACCTCAATTTTCTCACTTATAAAATGGAAATAATATAGGAAATAACCTCGTTTTGTTGTAAATTCATATGTAAAAAGCTATTGGAACCATCCCAGGCACACAGTGAGCACCATAAACGCTCAACCTTAGTATTGCTGTTGTATTATTATTCACAGTTGTATTCCAATGCCTAGGACACTACTGGTTATGCAGTCAACACTCAACAAATATTTGTTGAGTGACTGAATAAATAGATGAATGAATAATGGAGTTGTCTATCAGACCCAATAATCTCATTTCAAGGTGAAAAATTCATCTAATTCTATTTCTCGTGACCTAAATCAACTGCATTATTGACTTGGAGCCAAATGAGAAACCACTGTATGCATGCATTACAGAAAAACAAGTCTGATCATTTCCTAAAATGTATTCAGGAAGCCAAAATATGCCCTAAACTGAAAACTCATAGGAATTCCAGAGCATGAAAGAAAATCTTCAGAATGTTCAGGCCCCAGGATCTGACTGGGGATAGCAGACTGAGGCTCACTCTAATCAGAGTATGTTGTCAGAGTGGCCCAACATGGTCGGGAAGACCAAGCTGGCACTTCCAAGGACAGTTTGACTGCAGTGCCTCTCAGGCTGTCTGCATCTTGGCCGTATACACTGGCTTATGTTCATAATGGAGGACAAGGATGAATAATCCATCCAACCAAGTGCACACTTAGTTTTCCTTGCTGTCCTCAAGAATAAGCCTCCCTGCTCAGCACTGTTTCTATGTCCCCAAAGTCCCATTTACGACTTTACATTCCCATTAATCCCAGACACAAAAACAATCCAACCAAAAATAGACACCAGCATGACTTGTATTCTTCCACAAGCAAGGTCCTGGAGACAAACCCCAGGCCAGCTCCCTTCAGGCCAGCTTCACCAGCAGCAGGAGCAAACCGAGTTCAACACCTCAAAATGCAAGTGGTGACAGATACATGCTTATCACTGCAAAGACGGAAGCACACTGAAAAATATTCTTGTGAGTAATTTACGTTCAGTTCAGTTCAGTTCAGTCACTCAGTCGTGTCGGACTCTTTGCAACCCCATGAATCACAGCACGCCAGGCCTCCCTGTCCATCACCAACTCCCAGAGTTCACTCAAACTCATGTCCATCGAGTCGGTGATGCCATCCAGCCATCTCATTCTCTGTCGTCCCCATCTCCTCCCACCCCTAATCCCTCCTAGCATCAGACTCTTTTCCAGTGAGTCAACTCGTCGCATGAGGTGGCCAAAGTATTGGAGTTTCAGCTTTAGCATCAGTCCTTCCAATGAACACCCAGGATTGATCTCCTTTAGAATGGACTGGTTGGATCTCCTTGCAGTCCAAGGGACTCTCAAGAGTCTTCTCCAGCACCACAGTTCAAAAGCATCAATTCTTCAGCACTCAGCTTTCTTCACAGTCCAACTCTCACATCCATACATGACCATGGGAAAAACCATAGCCTTGACTAGACTGACCTTAGTTGGCAAAGTAATGTCTCTGCTTTTTAATATGCTATCTAGGTTGGTCATAACTTTCCTTCCAAGGAGTAAGCATCTTTTAATTTCCTGGCTGCAATCAGCATCTGCAGTGATTTTGGAGCCCAAAAAAATAAAGTCTGACACTGTTTCCACTGTTTCCCCATCTATTTCCCATGAAGTGATGGGACCAGATGCCATGATCTTCATTTTCTGAATGTTGAGCTTCAAGCCAACCTTTTCACTCTCCTCTTTCACTTTCATCAAGAGGCTTTTTAGTTCCTCTTCACTTTCTGCCATAAGGGTCATCTACAATACCTGTCTTCAATATTGGGCTTACCTTGTAGCTCAGTTGGTAAAGAGTCTACCTGTAATGCAGCAGATCAGGGTTCAATCCCTGGGTCAGGAAGATCCCCTGGAGAAGGAGATAGCAACCCACTCCATATTCTTGCCTGGAGAATCCCATGGACAGAGGAGCCTGGCAGACTACAGTTCGTGGGATTGTAAGAGTCAGACATAACTTAGCAAACAAGCCACCACTCTTCAATATTCAGTTCAGTTCAGTTCAGTTCAGTCGCTCAGTCCTGTCCAACTCTTTGCGACCCCATGAATCACAGCACGCCAGGCCTCCCTGTCCATCACCAACTCCCGGAGTTCACTCAAACTCATGTCCATCGAGTCGGTGATGCCATCCAGCCATCTCATTCTCTGTCGTCCCCGTCTCCTCCCACCCTCAGTCCCTCCTAGCATCAGACTCTTTTCCAGTGAGTCAACTCTTCCCATGAGGTGGCCAAAGTATTGGAGTTTCAGCTTTAGCATCAGTCCTTCCAATGAACACCCAAGATTGATCTCCTCTAGAATGGACTGGTTGGATCTCCTTGCAGTCCAAGGGACTCTCAAGAGTCTTTTCCAGCACCACAGTTCAAAAGCATCAATTCTTTGGCTATCAGCTTTCTTCACAGTCCAACTCTTCAATATTCTGTTCCGTTCCGTCGCTTAGTCGTGTCTGACTCTTTGCAACCCCGTGGACTGTAGCCTACCAGGCTTCTCCGTCCATGCCCTCTCAAATCTTTTACTGAAAAAAAAAAAAAAAAAGGTCCTAGAAAATAGGGGAAATAGCACTTAATTCAAATATTTGTAAAAATAAAGAAAAAAACTGAAAGCAGGATCCTATTACAAAATAATATAAGCTGCTTTCCATTGTAAATCCCCCAGAGAGGGGGCAAAAATAAAGTTGAAATAACCGCGGGTTTGTGACTATTTGAACATTCAGCTACCACAGAAATCTCATTTATCGGAATTCTTATTTTTTGACAAAAACATTTCTGTTGCTTTCAAACAGACACTGGATAACAATTCACTTCTACTGGAAACAGCAGTGGGTGCAGCCTGGCCTCGCAATAACTCAGAGTTACAGTAATTTTAACAAAGGAGGGAGCCCTTGGCTAAGCTGGGTAGCTGCATTTCCAGCATGTAACAGTGATGGTGGGAGAGGATGGCGCAGTTAACCAACAGCCCTGACGGATGATTACAAGCGCACTATCACCTCTGCAGTTTCATTACTTAGATTAAAAGGAAGAGGCTTCAACTGCAGGGGGACCTGATTAAACTGAGCCTGAAAAATCACAGAGCCTTGACGGTCTTTCCCACAGCTCGCTCCATGACCACAAACAAATCACTCACTTCCTCTGCCCCTACCCCAATTTCTCCTAACTGCAAAGAGGGCAAAAATAACACAAATAAACTTCATAGCCAATCATGATCTTAACTGCACTGACTTTTGAATGCTCCATACATAACAATAGCCAACCATGATCTTAACTGCACTGACTTTTGAATGCTCCATACATAACAAAACTAACAGGCAAAAAGATGCAACATTTTAAAGACTCCTTTTGTGCATATTTAAGGAACTATATAGGGCTTCCCAGGTGGCTCAGTGGTGATGAATCTGCCTGCCAATGCAGGAGACACAGGATTAGGAAGATCCCCTGGAGAAGAAAACTGGCAACCAGTTCCAGCCTTCTTGCCTAGAGAATCCCATGGAGAGAGGAGCCTGGTGGGCTACAGTTCATGGGGTCCCAAAGAGTCTGACATGACTGAGCACGCACACACATGCAAGAAACTGTGCAAGAATGATCACTGTTCTAATCTTAGTTCCACCACTAAATTAACTGTATCAATTCAGGTGAGTATCTTAACCCATCTGAGGCTTGCTTTGCTCCTTTCTGAAAAAAAAAAAAATTTTTTTTAATTCCTATCCTTTCTTGAAGCTTTTGTGATAATCATATAAGATTATACATATAAAAGTACTTTTAAAAATATAAATTATTATGACAATGCACAAGCAGTAACAGGTCCAACTAAAATTCCCAAGTGTACTTTGATCCCTCTCTTGATTGTGATGCTATAAGAACTCTGTTTCTCTTCTCCGAATCACAAAATACCAGTACATGAAAAATGATTCTGCCCTTTAGAAACTGCCACTTCAAACCGGTAACCAAGAATGTATATTTTCTCTTGCTTCCCACAAAATGCATGACAAAAAATAGCTGCCTCTGGAGAATATGCAGTTATCAAAAATCAAAAGGAAAACTCAAAGGAAAACAAAAGAAATAGCAACAGTTCCCAGTGTAAGTAAGTAAGTTTTTGATAGCTCAGGACTAGGAACAATTGTCTGGAGGGGAACATTCTAGCAGGCATTGTTCTCAGTAAACAAAAAAGCAGATGCCACCCCCACATTCAGTGAAATATTTATGACTACCACACACCCTTTTGGGGGAGCAAATTGATGACTCTTCCTCCCAACACAATCACCTGGGGTGTGCCAAACCCAATCTCAATCCATCACACTGACGTGATTTGTTTCGCCTTATTCACACGCTGCCTCCCCTTCAATCCAACGTCCAAGAAGGAGAGGGTGAAAAAGATGGAGTAGCCAAGGCATTTCTCATCAGGTTTTTTGTTTTTTTTTTTTTAATTCCAGAGTTATAGTGTTTGGGGGTATTGCTGCTGGATACAGACATGTTTAATCTCCTTCCAATTGGCCAAACAAATGAGGAGTTATATTAATCCCATTTCAGTCAAGGGCCACCTACTCCATATTTACAACTCTGGGCATAATGCTGTGTCACAAAGTAATGTTCCCCTCTGCATAAGATTTAAAAACCAGAACACACTCTGCTTAAAACTGGATTAGTGTTGGAAATTCATATTGACAATGGGTAGGAGTGAATATTGCCAAAACACACTTGAGCACACAATCAGATTGGAATTAACTCTTTAGGTTAGAGAGAACTGGGTATTTATTCAGAAACATACATAGAGCATCTATTGAGTGCTAGACAATGCTTATGCAACTATGTTTCCTTCCCTTCCACCAACTGATTAAAATGCACCAAGTCTTCCATGATTGAATCCCAGATTTCTCTCTCACTGCAAGCTCTTTGATATTCCCTATTTCAACCACCTCAAAGTAGTCACTTTGCATGACTTGCATCTTCCTGCTTTTACTCAGACTGTACCCTCCTCCCACGATCCCGCTCTTCCTTCCTGCCAAAGTCTTACACATTTTAAAGGCCCCTGTTCACATACCACCTCCTCATTGAGCTCTTCCTAGATGTTCCATCCCTGACTGCAACAAATCTCCCTTCTTTTTCTTTCTATTTCACATAACTTGTATACTTCATAATAATTCTTACCTCAATCTGATTTTTTCTAGACTTAGTTCCAAGAACACTTATATACATCATCAATTGATCATGTCCCTCTGGAGAACAGGTGTCAGTCACGTCTTATTCAAGTTTGTTCATCCTCTATATCTCATAGGTAAAAGATGTTTATGATTTAAAAATAAAAGAGAAGTGCACTGGTTCAATAGGATTAATTGTTCCCAAAGATACCATTCTTCTTTAGGCAGAATGCTATGGTATATTAACACCTTCCTGTCAATTCTTCCTGAGGCTGATTACAGTGTTTGATTATATTTCTGGGAAAGCACTAAGAAGGACTGGCAGATACTATGTCGCCCACTCCCCATCAAGCTAGGCACCATCGTGAAGAATTATCCTTGAGGGAGTCTGACCCTAGAGCCATCTGCCCTGTCACAGCCATCTCCAGGAAGGAGAGACCCCACACCTCCCCCTCACTTATTCCCATCTCAGATAACCTCAACTGTCAGAAATCTTCTAGCTCAAAGATCTTCACACTTAGATATTTTTTCACCTTGTCAGTACAAGTGTTTGTTCATCAAAAGCAGTGGATAAGTTGTTACAGTTTTTCATGTTTTGAATTTTCTGTTCCTCCGGGCAAAAAAAAAAAGGAGGGGATGCACTCAGCCACCCAAATATGGACTCTGTACCAGTGTTTTCACTCCAGGACGTGTGGTTTATGTGCTGTGTGAAAAATCTATGCAATAAATTGAGAAGGGGAAAAATGCTCACTACTGACAAGAAAACTTAGATGCAAAGTGGACCCCCCAAAGCCAGTCATCTAGTGGTAGGCTTTATGGCTGAAGAATTTTATAAGAACACAGAAATAATAAAGGAAAGGGGAGACAGAAATTGAGAACTGTAACCTGCAAAGGCGGAAAGATTGCAAAATATGTCCTTCTCAATATAACACTCCCAGCAGAGAGAGAATGAAACCTCAAATGTGAGAAAGCACTCTCAAACTATTTATTTTTATTCATCTAATAACCTACATTCTGTGATGTATTGGTGTCACAATGCAATTGAACATATACATGAGATTTGAAGAGGTAATAGAACTGCATACATTATAATCATAGACACAAGATCACCAGGCCAGAAAAGCTGGATTATGGTTCAAATGGTTTTAATTTTCAATAATTTTATTTATAGGAGATTGTGCTGCCTACAAACTGACGCCAAGGCAATCACAGGAATATATACATATTCAGTCTAAAGAAGAGGAGAAGTTGAAAAAATTATGCTATTTACTTACTGCACCAAAATAAACACAATTTAAAAAAATTATGAAAAACTCCCAGCTAAATATCAAACGCTAGTGTCAATAATGTGCTGTGCTTAGTTGCTCAGTCATGTTTGACTTTTTGAGACCCCATGGACTGTAGCTCGCCAGGCTCCTCTGTCCCTGGGGATTCTCCAGGCAAGAATACTGGAGAGGGTTGCCGTGCTGTTTTCCAGGGGATCTTCCCAACCCAGGGATCAAAACCAGATCTCCTGCATTGCAGGAGGGTTCTTTATCATCTGAGCCACCAGGGAAACCCAATGTCCATAATAGGCAATTCTTACATTAATCCATAGGGTCTTCTCTAGCAAGTCGATAATCAGTTCAGTTCAGTTCAGTCGCTCAGTTGTGTCCGACTCTTTGCGACCCCATGAATCACAGCACGCCAGGCCTCCCTGTCCATCACCAACTCCCGGAGTTCACTCAAACTCATGTTCATCGAGTTGGTGATGCCATACAGCCATCTCATTCTCTGTCGTCCCCGTCTCCTCCCACCCTCAGTCCCTCCTAGCATCAAACTCTTTTCCAGTGAGTCAACCCGTCGCATGAGGTGGCCAAAGTATTGGAGTTTCAGCTTTAGCATCAGTCCTTCCAATGAACACCCAGGATTGATCTCCTTTAGAATGGACTGGTTGGATCTCCTTGCAGTCCAAGGGACTCTCAAGAGTCTTCTCCAGCACCACAGTTCAAAAGCATCAATTCTTCGGCGATCAGCTTTCTTCACAGTCCAACTCTCACATCCATATGTGACCATGGGAAAAACCATAGCCTTGACTAGACGGACCTTGGTTGGCAAAGTAATGTCTCTGCTTATTAATATGCTATCTAGGTTGGTCATAACTTTCCTTCCAAGCAGTAAGCGTCTTTTAATTTCCTGGCTGCAATCAGCATCTGCAGTGATTTTGGAGCCCAAAATAATAAAGTCTGACACTGTTTCCACTGTTTCCCCATCTATTTCCCATGAAGTGATGGGACCAGATGCCATGATCTTCGTTTTCTGAATGTTGAGCTTCAAGCCAAACTTTTCACTCTCCTCTTTCACTTTCATCAAGAGGCCTTTGAGTTCCTCTTCACTTTCTGCCATAAGGGTGGTGTCATCTGCATATCTGAGGTTATTGATATTTCTCCCAGAAATCTTGATTCCAGCTTGTGCTTCTAGGCAATATCAATTCTTACAATAGTCCATAAGAGTCTTCTTTACCAAGTTACTGATTATTAAAGCTAAGAATATGTTGAACTAGGATGTGGTAGGTTTTTCTTATCTTGTTCAGTAGAAAATAATAGAATTCTTCCATTTCCATAGTCTTGAATTTCTATTAAGTTTTCAATGACCCTGGAGTCATTCTTCCTTGGCCAGAATTCTGGCTCTGTACCATTGAGGCTGTGTGTCTTTGGGCAAGTTACCTAATTTCTCTGTGTCTGTTTTCCTATATATAAAATAAGGATTGAAATAACATATGGCTCTTCAGATTGTCATGAAAATCAACACAGTTAATACATACAAACAGATCATAATAGGGTCAAAAACAGAATACAGACTCCGTAATGCTGGCAGATTTTGTGGGAGAAGTTGGGGATACAGTCATGGAATTCAGTGAATACTTTTCTGTTGTGACTTCAAATACATTATATCTAAATTCTGAATAAGGTACTGACACATTTCTCACTGTTCTTTCCCTTTCTAGATGGTAGTCAATGTAATATTTTAACCATAATTTATGCACCAAAATATTCACATGTCATTTTCAAGAAAAGGAAGTAACTGCATTATTATTCTCAAACTCTAACAAAATCAAGTCACACCTCCAACAACTTCTATGTTATTGAGACACTTATAACTCCCCATAACATAGAGATAATAAAAGATTCAGGATAGGTTCCTAACCTTTGAGGCTGACATTGGAAAACAACAATGCCCTTTCCTCAACAGGTCCCTGGATGGCTCTGCATGACTGGCCCATGGCCTGCAGAGCTGCTCCCGATTCTCATCTTCACTATCTGGTATCATTATATGACTTTGTTTTCAGAATTTCTTAATGCAGGAAATTTTTATTATATGAAATATATATCCTATAATAAATGGTAGAATTAAATACTTCCTATGAAGACAAAAAAGGAAGCATTTACATATATTTACTTTATAATATAATATCTTAAAGTTTAGCATTATTCACATATCATTTAAAAACACAAACAAAGCCCAATATCTTTCTAGTGATTACACTAACTGAGGTGTTCGTTTCCATGAGGTTAACAAGACAAGGATATTGAATATAAAACAGCCACAGAAGACTGAAACACTTTCCTTAAGGTTTTCTCTGTCAAATTGCTTGCAAATTACAAAAATAATTTTGAAATTAAGATTCAAGTCGGAAATGGGAAAGCAGATAAAGTAAAAGTTAATAATTAAGCCCCAGCCATTATCATTTTTATCTCTTCCGATGATATTACCAAGTTAAACAGTTGTTAATAGTATGTAGGCTTCCCTGGTGGCTCAGTGGTAAAGAATCCACCTGCCAGTGCAGGAGGTGGGGGTTTGATCCCTGGGCGGGGAAGATCCCCTGGAGCAGGAAATGGCAACCCACTCCAGTATTCTTGCCTGGGAAATCCCATGGACAGAGAAGCCTGGTGGCCTAAGTCCATGGGGTCTATAAAAGAGTCAGACTTAGAGACTAAACAACAACAACAGAAGAAATTTGCTAGTTGTTTTACAAAAATGATCTCAAAATACACACTATTATGAAACTGATTTTTCTTACTTAAGGTATCACTGGCTCGATGGACATGAGTTTGTGTGAACTCCGGGAGTTGGTGATGGACAGGGAGGCCTGGCGTGCTGTGATTCATGGGGTCGCAAAGAGTCAGACACAACTGAGCGACTGAACTGAACTGAACTGAATAAGACATCATGGATACCCTCCATGTTTAGACATAGATCTAAAATGTTATAGTTTAATAAGTTATAATACTCTATATTATAGATGTCCCACAAATTATTCCCCCATTTGTTAATATTCAGGCTCTTTTCCCCATAATTTTTTAAGCAGAACAAAAAGGCTGGATCTTTGTATACTGATATTTTCAAATGAGGGATTGCTGAGTGAAGTAGAAGTTGTACTTTGATTTTTAGTAGATTTTGCCATGTTACTCCTCTCAGCAATGTATGAGTGTAGTACTTGCTTCCTACCATCTTTACCACAACTTCAGTTCAGTTCAGTTCAGTCACTCAGTCGTGTCTGATTCTTTGTGACCCCATGAATCATAGCACGCCAGGCCTCCCTGTCCATCACCAACTCCCGGAGAACTAGTGTTATTATTTCCTCTGATTTTTGATATCTAGATGGAAAAAGACATCTTGTTTTGTTGTCTTTTTTAATTCGTATTTCCCAATGTGAAGTTTTACTGTTGAGGCACTCTTATCATTGAATAACATTTTATCATATTTCTCTAACTTAGAATTTCTCGACTACTACACTATTATTTTGGGCCAGATTTGTTGTTGTTGTTAAAGGCTGTCTTGTCAGCATCGAAAGATATTGGGTAGCAGCCCTGGCCTCTACCTGCTAGATGTCAGTAACACCACGACCCCTGTCAATAACACCAAAATGTCTCCAAACATTTGCCAGAAACACCCCCTAGTTGATAACCTCTGCTCTAAGTGCTTAAATTAGAAAGATCGCAATTTTTTAAATCTACTAATCAAATTTAACAACAACAAGATTACAGAAATCACCTCCAAGGTATTTTTTCAGGGTAGATAGATTTCAAAACCTACTCAATAATCTAAAAATATAAGTGAATATATGGCAAAGACATGACATGATGACCACATCCTTACACACACAATTAATTTAACCCCAGCAAGACTGAGCGCAGAGCCTTCTGACAGACCAAAAAGAAGTTATTCAAAACCTGGGCATAATAACTACTTTAATTTCAAAGCCAATAGGCAGCTTTTTCTTCATTTCATTCCAACTCCCTGTTTATAACTTGTGAACAGGTAAAGATAAAAAGAGTTGTTAAATATTTAAATATCTATTCACTGCCAAAATCTCAAGTGAGGCTATTTCTTTTGATTATTACAGTATTTTGATTCACTTTGATTTCCTAATCCAAAATAGACAAATGATTTTCCTAGAACTTCCTATAATTGGGGGGAAGACTTTCTCTTTTGCTAGGAAGTCAGGTTCTAGTTTTGCCATTTTAATTCTCTTAGACCAAAGATACACATAATACTTTCCTTAAGAAAAAAAAAGGGGGGGATATTCTAATTGTTTTCATTATAGAGCAAATTTCCCCACCCTCAGAAGAGAAGCAAACCAAGAACAGAAAAAGCATAAGAAAACTTTAATATCACAATTTGTTATCTTTACCTATTCTTACAAATAATTTGAAAGCTGCCTTATTTATAAAAGTGATAAAATGTGGCACAAAAAGACACACAGCAAGTTCTCTGCAAAGAGACTGACCTTTAGTAATTTATTCCAGGAGTAATTTTCCAGTTTTAATTAGAAGTCAATATTCCTTTCTGATGAATTCAGAAATGATAATAAAAAGGCACCAGCCAGTCCCACCAGGCTTCAAGGTTCCAATTCTCTATGACAGCAGAGGGGATGGTTTTAAAAAGGCAAAATGCCAGTCATGAGATCTATGTGACTATTGACAAAATCCTGACAACAGCACTACCGTGAAGCAATCAACAAAGCAAAGAGCTGACCAGAACAGAAATGTGGAAACCTGCCCTTCTTTGTAGGCCATGGGCTTTTGTGATAAAATCGCACGGCCTGACAAAATCTCCCTGCCCTGTCACATCACTGGCTTCCTGTGTATGCCACACTTATCGAAATCCATTTTTGAATTCTAGATTTGGGGAGCTTAAAACTATTCATAAAGTTCACGTTGAAAGAGAAACTTAAACTTTTTACTTATGAGCATGCCCACCTTCTACTCTCATTCTCCAAAGAGAATTTTTTCCAACTCTTAAAATATGTTAACTGAACAGTTTGTGTCCTATGAGTTGATGAGTCAATTAATAGTTTATATTATCATCACGTTGCTGCTCATTACCAGCTCTTTCAGGAAGCTGTGTTTAATTATTAGAGTCTAGAAATGAATGGAGAAACAGCACTCCCAACTAATGTCACTTGGTTTCCTATTATAAGCACTTTTTAAAAAATCCTTATAAATCGCTAGATTAAATAACAAGCAATTGGTGGTGTTCTAATTACAGCACCTTTGGCAAAAACTCCAATACACAGAAGTGAGTTGAATTATGGTTAATTCATTAATGGATTTGGAACAGCATATAACGAGGTTGTCAATATTAAATCCAATGAAATGTATTTAAATAATCGGATTTCAGAGAGTTTTAAAAATTAAGCTAACTTTTAGCTAAGAGAACTCAAAATCAAAAATGTGGAGAAAGGAAGTAATCAGGTCAATCATGGCTGGCTAGCCCATAGAGGTACTTGAACAATCACACAGCTTTGGGAAATCGTCTCCCCTACCACCTACCTCCTGTCGGCTACATTAGGACTTCTTACCTCTGCCCAGCACGATGGGCGAGCTGATGCAATCACTCTAAAGTGGTGGACCAGAACGAGGGGGTCAGGCAGGCTCCTGGAGATTTAGACATTTTCTTAAGTCGTGGGGAGGAGGTGAGGGCTGACTTTTGTAGCCAATTCTGTTTTCTTCCATCTCTAATATCTATAATCCAGCAGTAAGGAAAATATAATGTGCCTGTTCTTGTGATGAAACCAAGTATTAAATAGGTTAATATTTGTTTCTAAGAAAAGTTATCACTATAGGCCTATCCTCTGTGGTCTATTTCTGAACACTTAAATGACTTCTTGATGTATTTTATTCATTAAAAGAAATAGTGATCTGTCAAAAAATTATATGTAAGTTGCCCATCAAGTAAAGTCATGGAGAGAGAGAAACATTTACACTATTATTTTTTGTCAGTTCCAGATTTAAATAATTAATTAGGGCTTGAAGCCTGAATTTAATCTCATGCAAGTCATTCTGTGTCTCAGTCCCCTATATGTTGTCCTTTGTAAGAGTTATACAATTGGAAGAAATTAATTGTGTGATTATTTTTTAATGACTGTATACCTCCAAGAACACATAAATTCCTGAAGTCACAGACTTAGGGAATTAGTCACAACTCTTAGTTTTAGCTTTACTGACAAGGCCAAGAACAGTGCCTGCACACAGCAGAAACTTGGAAAGTTCCTATTCTCCATTCAAGAGACAAAGATTGGCAGAATGTATGAAAATGATCCAACTATATGCTGGCTATAGGAGACTCACTTAAGATTCAAAGACACAAACAGATTGAACATGGAAAAAGAGATTTCATGCAAATAGTAACCAAAAGAGAACAGATGTAGCTATCCTAATATGGGAGAAACAGACTTTAAAACAACAACTACAAAAGGTTACAAGAGATAGTATATATAATAAAAGGCTCAATACAGCAAGAAGATAGAATAATTAGAAACAGACTTCCCTGGTGGCTCAGACAGTAAAGAATCCATTTTCAATGCAGAAGACCCGGGTTCAATTCCTGGGTCAGGAAGAGCCCCTGGAAAAGAGAATGGCAACCTTCCTTGCCATTCTGGAGGCAAGGCACTCCAGTATTCTTGTCTGAAGAATTTCACGAACAGAGGACCCCAGTGGGCTACAGTCCATGAGGTCACAAGGAGTCAGACACAACTGAGTGACTAGCACTTTTACTTACAATGCACTTAATGACAGGTCATCAAAATATATAAAACAAACACCAACAGAATCGAAGGGGAAAATAGGCAGTTATGTACTAATAGTTGGAGACTTCAGTATACCACTCACGATAATGAACAGAACCACCAGACAGAAAAGAAGTAAGGAAAGAGAGAAATTACACAATACAATAAACCAACTAGATCAAATAGACATACACAGACCTACTTTACAAAAGCAGAATACACATGCTTTTCAAATGGACATGAGTCATTTTCCAAGATAGACCAAATGTCAGCCCATAAGTAAAATCTCAATAGACAGTAAAAAGTTTCTGGACCCAATTTCCAACGTGTGGGGGTGGTCTCCCACACAATCAATTATTGGATACCAGTTCAATTCAATTCTGAAGCTCCCTGTCTGAAGACAATATCAGATCCCACAAGTTAAGGGCTCAGTCCTATAAGACAGTCCTTCACCCCACTTTATTTTTCTTAATTGAGTGTAGTTGCTTTACACTGCTGTGTCAGTTTCTACTGTATAGCAAAGTGAATCAGCCACACACACACACACACATACACATCCTCTTCCTTGGATTTCTTTCCCATTTAGGTTCCTGGTGCTATAGCAGTGGTTCTCATTAGTTATCTATTTTATATACAGGACTATATATATGTCAATCCCAATCTCCCAGTCCATCTCGTCCCCTCTTCCTTCCTTGATATCCATAAGTTTGTTCTCTCTATCTGTGTCTCTATTTCTGCTTTGCAAATAAGTTCACCTGTACCATTTTTCTAGATTCCACATATATGCACCCCACTCCACTTTATATGCCAACTGAAAGTACAGATTGCCACCTGTGCTTCTGACCACGCAGCTGTGGATCTGAGGTTCCAACAACCCTCTTGTTGGGTTTGACTTATTTGTTAGAGGGGCTCACAGAATGCAGAGAAACGTTTTCCTTAGTAGATTATAACTTTATTTTTATAGAATATAACTCAGAACTATAGCCAGACAAACAAGAGGCACAGGGCAAGGTAAGGGGAAAGGCTCGGAACTTCCCCCAAGAGTGCCACTCTCCCCAAAATTTCTACATTGAGATAGGCAAAGATCTATTTGAAACCAGAAAGCAATAACTATAATTTTTTAAAGAAAGATACAATGGACATCATGAAAACTAAAATCTTCTATTCATCAAAGGATACATTATGAAAATCTATAACCAAATTACAGGTGAGTATTACCCTGACACCAAAACTAGACAAAGACTTTTTAAAAAGAATAAAATTCTTCTCTTATGATCAAAAAAAGCAAAAATAGTTATCAATTATTAGCAAAAATAAGTAACCCAATTAAAGTAGGCAAAAATCTTAAGCAGGAACATTTTAAAAGAAAATATATGAATGGGTAATGAACACACGAAAAAGTACTGAACATTATTAGCCATCAGGAAAACACAAACTAAAATCATAATGAAATCTCTCTTGAATGTCTGGTAAGTGCTCAAGCTTAACATATCTACAAAGTACCAATTTCTGTTCTTCCCTCCTTTAAACTCTCTCTCCTCTGCGTGTGCATGTGTGTTAGTCACTCAGTCATGTCCGACTCTGCAATCCCAGGGACTATAGCCTGTGAGGCTCCTCGTCCTTGGAATTCTCCAGGCAAGAATACTGGAGTAGGCTGCCATGCCCTCCTCCAGGGGATCTTCTCAACCCAGGGATTGAACCTGGCTTTCCTGCATTACAGGCAGATTCTTTATCATCTCAGCCACCAGGGAAGCCCTCTCTAGCCTCTCAATTCAGTTCAGTCGCTCAGTCATGTCCAACTCTTTGTGACCCCATGAACCGCAGCACACCAGGCCTCCCTGTCCATCACCAACTCCTGGAGTCCACCCAAACCTATGTCCATTAAGTTGGTGATGCCATCCAACCATCTCATCTTCTGTCGTTTCCTTCTCCTCCTGCCTTCAGTCTTTCCCAGCATCAGGGTCTTTTCAATTGAGTCAGCTCTTTGTATCAGGTGGCCAAAGTATTGGAGTTTCAGTTTCAGCATCAGTCCTTCCAATGAACACCCAGGACTGATCTCCTTTAGAATGGACTGGTTGGATCTCCTTGCAGTCCAAGGGATTCTCAAGAGTCTTCTCCAGCACCACAGTTCAAAAGCATCAATTCCTCGGCACTCAGCTTTCTTCACAGTCCAACTCTCCCATCCATACATGACCACTGGAAAAACCATAGCCTTGACTAGACGGACCTTTGTTGACAAAATAATGTCTCTGCTTTTTAATATGCTGTCTAGTATGATCATAACTTTCCTTCCAAGGAGTAAGAGTCTTTTAATTTCATGGCTGCAATCACCATCGCAGTGATTATGGAGCCCAAAAAAATAAAGTCTGACACTGTTTCCACTGTTTCCCTATCTATTTGCCATGAAATGATGGGACCAGATACCGTGATCTTAGTTTTCTGAATATTGAGCTTTAAGCCAACTTTTTCACTCTCCTCTAGCCTCTGCTGCTAAGTCACTTCAGTCATGTCCGACTCTGTGTGACCCCATAGACGGCAGCCCACCAGGCTCCCCCATCCCTGGGATTCTCCAGGCAAGAACACTGGAGTGGGTTGCCATGTCCTTCTCCAATGTGTGAAAGTGAAAAGTGAAAGTGAAGTCGCTCAGTCGTGTCCGACCCTTAGCGACCCCACGGACTGCAGCCCACCAGGCTCCTCCATCCATGGGATTTTCTAGGCAAGAGTACTGGAGTGGCTTGCCATTGCCTCCTCCGCTCCTCTAGCCTCTCATTCCATTCCATTCCATCGCTCAGTCGTGTCCGACTCTTTGCGACCCCGTGGACTATAGCCTACTAGGCTTCTCCGTCCACGGGATTCTCCAGGCAAGAATACTGGAATGGGTTACCATTTCCTTCTCCAAGGGATCTTCCCGACCCAGGGATCGAACCCAGGTCTCCTGCATTGGCGGCAGACGCTTTAACCTCTGAGCTTCTGCTGCTGCTGCTGAGTCACTTCAGTCGTGTCCAACTCTGTGTGACCCCACAGACGGCAGCCCACCAGGCTCCGCCGTCCCTGGGATTCTCCAGGCAAGAACACTGGAGTGGGTTGCCGTTTCCTTCTCCAATGTGTGAAAGTGAAAAGTGAAAGTGAAGTCACTTGGTCATGTCTGACTCCTAGCGATCCTATGGACTGCAGCCTACCAGGCTCCTCCATCCATGGGATTTTCTAGGCAAGAGTACTGGAGTGGCTTGCCATTGCCTTCTCCGTCTGAGCCTCTAGCTCTCCCTAATTCAGCATGGGCTCCAGCTCTTGGTTCCACAAGCGATCAGTTACTCAGGTTGTAACGTTTAGGAGTCATCCTTGATTCCTCATTGTCCTTCCACAGTTTCCCCACTCTCAGCCAGTCCATTTGCAAGCCCTGCCAGTTTTCACTCCAAGATAGATCCCAAGTGCAGCATGGGTGCTATAGTGGTGAGCACAGCTGCCTTCCAAAATAGACCCCAGTTCTTCCCAAACTTTCCTGCTCCATGTCTTGGTCCAAGCCACCATCTTCTTTTGTCAGAATTACTGCTGTGTGCTTAGTTACTCACTCATGTCCGACTCTTTGTAACCCCATGGACTGTAGCCTGCCAGGCTCCTCTGTCCATGGGGATTCTCCAGGCAAGAATACTGGAGTGGGTTACCATGCCCTCCTCCAGGGGATCTTCCCAACCCAGGGATAGAACCCAGGTCTTCTTCATTTCAGGAAGATTCTTTACCATCTGAGTCACCAGGGAAGCCCAAGAATACTGGAGTGGGTAGCCTATCCCTTCTCCAGGGGATCTTCCCAATCCAGGAATCAAACCAGGATCTTCTCTGCATTGCAGGCAGATTCTTTACAAGCTAAGCGATCCAAAAAGCCAGAATTACTGCTACCGCCTTCTAACCGAACACCTTGCTATATATTTGTCCTGAGTGCATTCAATAGTGTGAGTCAAACTGTTTCCTACCATTCTTAAAATTCCTCAGTGGTTTTCCTTGATACCTAGAATAAAATCCAACTTCCGTGGCAATGTCTAAAGGGGACCACAACACATGTCCCCTGCCTGCCCTTTCACGGCTACAAGCCATCTCTGTCCTCCCGGTCACCCAGCTGTGAGCTCTAGCCATCCTCTTTTCCACTCCTTGTGTCTGCCAGGCCTAACTTTGCCCCTCTGGGCCTTCACTCTTGAGATTCCTCTCTTTGGAGCACTCACCCACCTTACTCCTCCAATTATCCTTCATATTTCAACTCCAATATCATATCCCACTTATCTCAGAGATTCTAAACTATTCAATCCTCTCTCCTGTCTCCTCCACTGGAATATAAATTCCATGAGGCAGGGGCCTCAACTGTATTTTTCACTTTGATAAAGTCCAGGATAGAGCACTTAGGTTAGGTACATGGTAAGCCCTCCATAAATGCCTGCTGAGTGAATAAATACACGGGTAATTTAAAATTAACAAGCAGTAGTGTACCGGTTTCCTGAACATTTAGAATTTGTTTGGCTACATTTTCCAGTTTGTATTTTTCCGGTTGCATCAGTCCTGACTTACTTTACATTTTTAACTTCTCCAAGTGCATTTATGCTACAGCAGTACTCTCACTGGTGTTTTCAACACCTCTTAATTTAGGATCATCTGTAGATTTCATTAATTTATTGTTTATTGACTATTGAAGATCATTAATGAGATGTTTAAGAAGAAAGCAACATTATTCCCTACGTGTTGTAGCAGAATTACTAATCACTTAACAAATGCTGAAAAAAGGCATTTAAAAAAAAGTTTTCCTACATTTATAGACTGTATTGAAAATATTAAGCAAACTATATTTTATTCAAGTCATTCAGTTATTTCTTCCTTCATTCATACAAATATTCAAAACCTTCATTTAAGCAGTAAGGTCATGGGGAAAGGAAGAAGAAAACAAATTAATGAGTTTACAAGGACCTGGCTATCCAGTCTGTTCATTAGACTGACTCATTAGAAAAGACCCTGATGCTGGGAAAGATTGAAGGTAGGAGGAGATGGGGACAACAGAGGAGGAGATGGGGACAACAGAGGATGAGATGGTTAGATGGCATCACTGACTCAATGGGCATGAGTTTGAGCAAGCTCTGGGGGTTGGTGATGAACAGGGAAGCCTGGCGTGCTGCAGTCTGTGGGGTTGCAGAGTCAGACACGACTGAGTGGCTGAACTGAACTGATCCAGTCTGTTGGTTCTGTCATGGAAATACCGTCGGTCCTCATTTCTCACCAGTTCCGTATCTGCAAATTCCTCTGTCCTCTAAAACACACTTGTAAGCCCCAAGTCAATACTCTTGGTGCTTTCGTGGCCTTTCACAGACATGCACGGGGCAGTGAGAACGCTGCGTTTCCTGGTGTGCACGTTCTCAGCACCAGTCTGGGACAGGACTCTCAGACTTCTTGCTCCCACTCCACACTGCCATCAACTGTCCTGTTCATGGTCAATTTAGTGCCACATTTTTCACATTTGTGTTCTTTCATTGGTGATTCTGATGCTTAAAATGTCCCCTAAGTGTAGTGCTGTCGTGCTATCTAGTGATCCTAAGCGCAGAAGGCTGTGATGAGCCTTATGGAGAAAATAAGTGTGTCAGACAAGCTTCATTTAGGCATGAGTTATAGGGCTGTTGGCTGTGAGTTCCACGCTAATAAACCAACAGTATATAAACAATATATTCTATAAGGTGTCTTTAGACAGGAACATTTATAAACAAGGTTGGTATCAACTGGTTAGTGAAAGCATTGTGACCACATGCTCTCAGAAACCTAACCCTGCACCTCCCCCAGGAGCAATGGTTCAGTATTTGCTAACTCAGTGTTTGAGGCACCTTTATAGACAATAACCATAGCGAATACTGAGAACTGACTCTATGCACAAAACTGCCGGGAAGTATTATCCAAGCGTAGCTTCATAAAACAAGAATGGTAAGTAAACATTTTAAAAGTTAAAAGTTCATATGGCTGCCAGAGAGGAAAAATGGGGGAAAGAGACAGGGAGTTTGGGATCGACGGGTACACACTGCTGTATTTTAAATGGATAATCAACAAAGACCTATTGTATAGTACAGGAAATTCTGCTTAATGTTATTTAGCAGGCAGGATGGGAGGGGAGTTTGGAGGAGAATAGATACATAGATACATATGGTTGAGTCCCTTTGTTGTCCACCTGAAACCATCACAACATTGTTAAATCGGCTATACTCCAATATAAAATTAAAAAGTTAAAAAAATAAAAGTTCAAAATTGGGGTGGAGGTATAGACAGTGAGGTGTGCAATGAAGATGGAAGGACATTCCAGGCAAAAAGAACAACAGGTGCAAACAAAGAGCAGGGGTCAACGATCTACAGCCTCAAGGTCAAATCCAGCCCCCAAAGACTTTTGTAAACAGCTTTTTTAATACTCTAGCTTTATTTTCTATCAGACTTATTCACTTACTTTTGACTGTGCTGGGTCTTCATTGTTGCGGGGGCTCTCTGTTGCGGCGCACAGTCTTATTGTGGTGGAGTCTCTTGCGGCACATGGGCTCTAGGCGCACTGGCTTCAGCAGCTGCAGAGTCCTGGTTTAGCAGCTCTGCGGCACTTGGGATCTTCCTGGATCAGGGATTGAACTCATGACCTGTGCATTGGCAGTCAGATTCTTAACCACTAGACCACCAGGAAAACCCCTAAATAAAGTTTTATGGGAACACAGCCATGTCCATTTGTTTATTTCATGTCTATGTCAGTTTCTAGCTCCTGGCTTAGACACCAGAGGCACAGAGCATTTAGAAAAAGAAAGTAATTTGTAGCAAATTGTTCATGTGGGAGAGGGACAATAAATGAAGACAAACAGTTGGCAGGAGTCTGATGATGAGTAGCCTAAGGGTAGGCAAAAGGCCTACACAGGGACATGTATGTTATCTGCACTGCAGACTGGAGAGGGGAGAGACTAGAGGCTGTGAGACCAGCTAAGGGGCTGTGGAAATAGTCCAGCTGGGAAAAGATGGGCACTAAAGGGAAAGGGGAGCAATCTCAAACCCTTTTAAGGAGACAGAAGTCATTATAGCTTTGTGAAATTTTGACTTGGAAGAGTTTGAAAAAGAGGGAGGAACAGAATGATTCCTGGGTCTGAATGTGATGAAGCAGTGAATGATGGGGCCATCTTCCAAGATGTCCAAGATTTAAGAGAAGCAACTTTGAGGGAGAGGAAGAACAGGATTTTGGTCTTGGACATTCTGAACTTGAGATACACTGAGAGATCCAAATGTAGATCTAATTTAATCTTTCCATTTTAAAAGATGTAGTGAGGTTCAGGCTATTTAAATATCTTGCCAAGTGAGCAACTGGATACGCACAGAGACCTATAGAAATGGGGAGAAACATTTGCACTGAATAAACAGCTTTGGAAGTCATCAAATAATAATGAAAACTCTATAGTTAGCTTGCTTAAGAAAAGCACAAATGATGAGAGACACAGGGCAAGAGGAGGGATGAAAGAATCAAGCCCATAGAGGACACAAGCCAGGCATGGTGGAGGAAGATCTTGCCAAGAGTTTGCAACAGTGGTTAAGCATAGAAAGAAGAGCTGATATCTAGAGCATCACCTGGATTTGAATTCTTATCTGGAATGGGTAAGTCAAACTCTACACATTGATGTCTTCTGAATCCTCTTTAATCTTAACTAAAGACAGCGATAGCAGATGACAACACCCTTATGGCAGAAAGTGAAGAGGAACTAAAAAGCCTCTTGATAAAAGTGAAAGAGGAGAGTGAAAAAGTTGGCTTGAAGCTCAACATTCAGAAAATGAAGATCATGGCATCTGGGCCAATCACTTCATGGGAAATAGATGGGGAAACAGTGGAAACAATGTCAGACATTATTTGGGGGGGCTCCAAAATCACTATGGATGCTGATTGCAGCCATGAAATTAAAAGATGCTTACTCCTTGGAAGCAAAGTTATGACCAACCTAGATAGCATATTAAAAAGCAGAGACATTACTTTGTCAACAAAGATCCATCTAGTCAAGGCTACGGTTTTTCCAGTGGTCATGTACGGATGTAAGAGTAAAGAAAGCTGATTGCTGAAGAATTGATGCTTTTGAACTGTGATGCTGGAGAAGACTCTTGAGAGTCCCTTGGACTGCAAGGAGATCCAACCAGTCCATTCTAAAGGAGATCAATCCTGGGTGTTCATTGGAAGGACTGATGCTAAAGCTGAAACTCCAATACTTTGGCCACCTGTTGCGATGAGTTGACTCGCTGGAAAAGACTCTGATGCTGGGAGGGATTGTGGGCAGGAGGAGAAGGGGACGACAGAGAATGAGATGGCTGGATGGCATCACTGACTTGATGGACGCGAGCTTGAGTGAACTCCGGGAGTTGGTGATGGACAGGGAGGCCTGGTGTGCTGTGACTCATGGGGTCGCAAAGAGTCGGACACGACTGAGTGACTGAACTGAACTGAAAGACAGCAAAACCTACTCCACAACTTCACACCGGATATGATAGCTCTGCAAGCTCACACTCCATGAGCCCAAATTCAATGCTCACCCAAACTACTTGAAGTGTTAGTGCGCTGTCAGAGAGCACAGAGAGGAGGTACCAAAACATAGCTTGTGTTGCTACTGCTCCGTGCCAAATGACCAAGCAGGAATTAGCATCTCTGTTTCAAAGACAGAGGGCAACTGAAATATCTTTTTGAACCCTTGTTGTGCATTAGGCACAGTGCTGGGTACAATCAGAGAACATTTAGGCTGAGGGGTTCTTGGGGTACATCTGCTTTAGGGCTTAAATACTGTGTGCCTCAGAGTGCTGGGCAATCTTTCCTGGGTGCCAGACCCCTTCCTTTGTGGCAGAGCACAGCGATCTGCTTACCAAACCCATTTCTCTTGTTTGTTCTGAGTACAGAGGAAGATCACATTTCCCAGACCTCCTTGAAGTTAGGTATGACAGAACTGATGCTCCTACTTTCAGGCCTGGACTGCAAACAGTCTCCCTTGGGTAATCCTCTCTCTCTTTTCCCATTTTCTTGTTGGGTCAAAACCTAGGGCTGCCTTGGCACCCCCATGTTGAAGGTATCAGAGACTCTATCTGCTGAGAAATCATCCAGAGAGGGATATAATCCCTCAAATTCTACTCTCATATATAATCTAACTTTATGTGAGTAGAAAATAAACTATTTTGTTACATTACTAAGATTCAGGGTCATTTGTTTCATTACTAGTGCTAATATCTTAAGTAACCACTTTTTCAATCTAAATAACCCTGCATGTACCATTTTTACATAAAAGGTTTTACATAAGCATGTGTTTAAAGACAGAAAAGAGCCCACTATTAATAATGATAGAAAACTATGGATATAACTTAACCTTTCCATTTTAAAAGATGTAGTAAGATTCAGGCTGTTTAAATATCTTGCCAAGGCAGCCCACTAAATCCCTAAATATTGGCTTAGGGAGAAGTTCCCCCATGAAATCAATGGTGCATATGGTGTCACTTGATCTAAAAACAAAGAGACACTAAATTGAAGTGAAATATAATGATTGCTTAATTGATATACCTAACCCTGCTAGAAGAAGAAGCAAAAAACAAAAACTGGCCTGATAAGTGAATGTCCCAGCTTTCTTCTCTTGACTTAACATCTTTTAGGTACTTAGGTTTTTCTAGCTTCCTTTCTGAGCTTCATCATAGACTTTGCAAAAGGATTTTTGTCTTTGAAGATTTATTTCAAAAAAAATTAAGTAGTCACTGGAAAGCAGTTGAACTTAATATTCAAGAGACATCCTATCAAATGCCAACTAAGTATGCTCTAAGCATCAGACTGTGTCCTCAGGAGGTAAAGATGAATGATCTGACCCTCAAAGAGTTCCTACTTGGTAGGTGAAACAGACACATAACCAAAACACTGCAAAATAGTGAGGAGTTAACAGATATGTGAAAACTACAGGAATACCAAAGGTAGAGGCATGGCTATTTGATATTCCATAGGTTTCATATAATTTAATATCCTAGAGGATCTTATTTATTGCAAAGATTATTTATCAACAGCTAGGAATAAGACCCAAGAGAATAATAACGAGACTATTATTTACCACCACCAGTCAGCACCTTCATATTGATTGTGACCACTATTACTGATGAATTTTTACTTCTTAATCATAAAAAAGTGAAGACTGCATAGTGCTTCACCAGTGAAATACAAGAGAAGACCAAAACTTTGGGTTAAAATACTTGGGGATTTTACTAGTTTCTATTACACCAGAGAGATGTGATGAATTTCTGTACTTTGTCTATCATTGGGATGGAAAAGAATAATAGAATTTGAGAGACAGAAAGGACCTTAGAGATCATCTAATCCAACAAGATGAATAAACTTTTCTTTTCCATTGCCAATAAACTGGCAAAATCAGATGAATACAACTCTTTTGAGTTATAGGTGGTCTGATGAATTGAGACGGCCATGGTTCAGCTGAAGACACTAGAATTTCTCCACGCCACAAAAAATAAACTTTTTTTTTTTATAAACAGTCAATTTAAGTTAGGTAGTTTTCATCACTTCTATAAATATACTATCAATGTGGGAACAAAAACAATGCCTCTAGAAAGAGAAATGGATGAACTTTTACTTAGTTTCCCTTTGAGATTTTAACAGAAAATTTTGCAATTTCTTATACTTTTTTTAAAAAAGCAATTATTTTTTAAAATGACTGTAGCCTATTTTCAAGAAGGTACTGTGAAACACACTTAAGACGCAGGATTTCTCAGTGGTTGATGATCTTTGTCTAATAAATCAGATACCAATCAGATTTAAAAATTTTTTTTTTCTATCTTCAACAACTTTGAGGCCATGTCAAAGAAAAGGTTGTGGTTCCAGATGTCCTTGCCCCAGCACGCACCATCAGTCCCCAAGGTTCTGCTTCTCATTTGCATGGGAAGTTATCCTGGTCTCTATCATTCTTTTAATTTAAGACATTTTAAAAATACATTTCACTCTCAAGGAAAGGAATTTTCTACAGGCTAAGTGGGGTTCATCAGATGTTCTCAAACCTGGCTGGATATCATAACTATCAGAAGGGGATTTTAAAAAATACAGCTTACCAAATTCTACCCCCACCCCCAAACTACTGATCAAATAGGTCATGGGTGGGACCTGGGAACGGGGAATTTTTTTAATCTTTAAGCTCTTTGGGTGTATCTAACGGGTTTGGGATCCAACAATGCAAATTATCAAATCTTTTAACAACAAAAAATTTATCTACTTCCTTATCTATGGGATGCAAAGTTCAAGATGATATAATTTACAGAAGAAAAAACCTTTTGCTTTGTTATATCAAAAATAACTAACAGGACTCAGATTACAATTGTCTCCTAAGAAATAATATATCCAGGATAAATGATGCAAAAGTAAATGTTTTATTACCTCAAAACTAATCTCTGACATACTGTTGTAATTTAGTAGTTGACGGAATTTGGCAAAACTAGGAACTGAACGAACTCATTTAGATTATATTTGGTTGCATCAGCAGTCTTTGTTGTTGCATTGTTCTTTCTTTACTGGTGACCATTAGCCTCCCATAGCAGGTGTGATGGTGGCTTTCTATCCTTCTAAGTGGAGGCTACTGCTTACTTTAGTTTTGGTACATTGTACTATCTTTCCAGCCACAGGCACAATTACAAATCACCCTAAAAGTTGCTTTTATGACTAGAGCTCCAAGGGGGATTCAACAAGATTTCTGTATGTAATTACCCAATTGGAAGTTAGCCAGATTCCCAGGACTGCAGCCCTCACCCTTGTGAACAGAACTCTTTGATTGTTAATAATCACACCCAGTCAGCCACCTGGTATTTAGAAATCCTTAGAAAGCGACTTAATGCTCCATGAAAAACATGGGGGCAGATCACAAGAGGAGTAGTGTTTTCACAGAGTTACCTATTGTGGTTAGGTCCCACCATCTGATAATATAGCCAACTGCTATTCAAAGTCATCTTTTTTTTGCATTCCAGGTGTTTAATAATTGAGTTCTGGCACAAATGCGTGTTTCTTCGAATTTTCTCAAAATTCATTTTTCTAAGAAATTCCACACCTTTCTCATGGCTTTATTCTTACCTGTTATGTGTGTCATTTTTCTTCCTCTTCAGTGACAATGTTGTTAATAATACAACTATCTGTGAGTATGAGAATGACCCAAGATGTCAAAACGTACTCTAATGATTTTCTACATTGACTGAATTTGATTAGTTGCAAGGGGCAACTATCGACACTGCTCGCTGTCATTTGCCACTCCATTTTTTTAATTCACAGAATGAGTCTCGCCTCTTTTTACTCTGGCCACTGGATCAGAACTGGGAGATCCGGTGCTGTTTCAAGTCTCTGAGCCCATGTGGATCAGTTGGTTTTCAGTTTAGATATTAAGGCATCATGTTATCATCAAAAGTAAAGGTCCTTCAACAAAACTCTTCTTCTCAAAGTTGTCCCAAACAAGACCTGAACATGTCTTACCTGGCAGGCTTTCTTTCCTCTTTTTCTAAAGGTTTCCCAGGAGACCTTGGCAGTTAAAAATTTTAACTCTAGAGGCACTCACAAGGTTCAGATCCTGACTTAGCCACATACAAGCAGTGTGTCCTCAGACAACTTGCTTAGCTTAGCCTCTCTGTACCTCCATTGTCTTATCAGAAACATGAAGTTACTCTAAATACTTAACACAGTAGGTTGTAGGGAGGATTAAGTGGGTTTGTAATGATACATATGCTCTGTTATTATCCTTCTAGTCCCTCCTGTTCTATGAAGGTGTCCCTCACTGCTCCAGGTCACATCTATTTCCCTAAACCATTCTATGCCATTTAATGAGTAAGCACACATTTGACACTTAATATATATGTCAGTACATGCTGCTATACATATTATAGTATCTCCAAGAAACTGAGGAACTGGATTCTTAGACTTCTGTTCAGAACACAGTGCTTGACCCACTGTATATATATATATATATATATATATATATATATATATATAACTATTTTTTGGTGAAGCTGAGACTACAAAATGCTAAAAGGGAGACTAATCAAGAAAAAATGGGAAGTTCTTTTAAAAAAAAAAAGTAATTCTGACATCCAATTGCAAATAAATCTCATCAAGAAAAAAAAAAGAAGTACCGAAAGAAGCCAATTCTCCAAGACACTCAAGTTTTAAAATGGAAATATTCTAAAGATGCTAAGAAGGGCTCTTAACCAGATGAAAGAGGCATGGACTTATAAGAATTGTGTCAGAAAGGCAAAAGCCCCAAGTGAACTGACGCTTGATGAGAAAAATGTGAGGGACAACAAAGAAAGCTTTTACAGTTGTATTCAGAACAGGAAGCTGACAGGGCTAAGCAGCTTTCGGCCTTGGGCTGGTGGTCTAAGTCGATGGATAACCAAGAGGAAGAAGAGCAGGGCTGTGTAAAAGGGCGGGGGTTGGGGGTGCAGATTTCTAGCCCTAAAGGGGTGGAGCACAGATCTGTAAAAGAGAACTCCAGGAGGGAGTTAAAGAGCTCTGAGATCAAAGGCAAAGAACAGAGGCAGGTAGCCTGGTGGTGAAATAATATGAGCCTTGGGTTTGAACTTGGTTCTGACAATCACTAGCTGTGTAACCTTGGGCAAGTTACTTAGCGCCTCGCTGACACAGCCTCTTGATCTGTAAAGCAGAGATAAAATGCTTTCTTCATAGGAGAAATTTGTAAGGCTATTTAAACACAATATGTTAAACATTTAACCCAGTAGAGTGTCTGAATAAATTATAGTAGTGGCTGTTGTCTTTAAAATAATACTTATATTAGTGCTATAGTAAAGGGTAGAAGGAAATGGCAACCCACTCCAGTGTTCTTGCCTGGAGAATCCCAGGGACGGGGGAGCCTGGTGGGCTGCCGTCTATGGGGTCACACAGAGTCGGACACGACTAAAGTGACTTAGCAGCAGCAAAGGGTATCCAGATTATGTTAAGGGGTTCAGGTTTGCTGCCCTCTGTGAATTATACCTCAAAGGACCAAGAGAGATTTCCAAGGGGGTGGATCAACTTCCACAAGGTAGAATCTGAAGAATCAGAGAAACTTCAATACCCTTAGACCAGCAAATGCACTTTGAATTTTCAAATGAGATAAGGAGAAAGCTGGAATGCGTGAACCGATGAGCTGACTGGGATGGCTGAAAACACCTAGAGAAGGAACAGTGATGGCTAAGATGGACAACAAAAAAGTCATGACTGGCTGACTTCATTTCTGGCCCCCTCCCCCAACACACACACAGTTTTTATTCTAAATCCAGTACGTAGACTAGGAGATAATAACAATGAGCTCCCTTAGCATAGAGACACCTTCTTTACGCGCCTGGCACCTAGTACCAGGCACTCAAGTTTGCTGATTGAATGAGTGGGTGAATAAATCAACAAATAAATAAATGAAATAGGATATGCCAACTATATCTATATTTCCGTAAGATATACAACAGGATACCATAATATTGCTGTGGTGAAACAGAAAGAAGACAGTGCCCTGAGGGAGATTCAGAATTGAACAAAACCTGATACCCAAAACGTACTGATTAACCAATTCATGCCAATCAAATAAGCAGCCTGCTTTCAGATCTCACAGCTCTCTCCATTGCTCTGTGCTTTCACTATGTCTTTAAAATCAATTACCAGGATGAATATATGGAAGACATATTCAGCAATTTTACTAACAACTTGGATTTAAGAAAGTGAAAGTGTTAGTTGCTCAGTCGTGTGTCCAACTCTGGGACCCCATGGACTGTAGCCTGCCAGACTCTTCTGTTCCTGGGATTCTCCAAGCAAGAATATTGGAGTGGGTTGCCATTCCCTTTTCTAAGGGATCTTCCCAACCCAGTGGTCGATCCAAGATCTCCCACCTTGCAGGCAGATTCTTTACCATCTGAGCCACACAGGATTTAGGAAGGCCAGTGAATATATCAGAAACCAGAATTAGTACTTAAACATATTTAATGGCCTGGGACAGTGGGAAAGATCTCAGAGGATGAGCTGTTTGACCATAATGACTCATATCTGACTACTCCATTAAATTATACAAAGAGCCTCCATAAACCTTATTTGGTGTAATCCTCACAATAGTGCTGTAGTGGGTTGAATGGTGGCTCCCAAAAAGATCTGTCCACCCAGAACAGATGGATGCTACTTCATTCGGAAAAAAAGGGGCTTTACTGGTGCAATTAAGTTAAGATCAAGTTGCGATGAGATTATCTTGGTCTAGGATGAATGCTAAAGCCAATGACAATGGATTTTTGAAAAGAAGGGGATAAGACACAGAGAGAAGGTGATGTGATGGTGGGGACAAAGACAGAGGGATGCCTCTATAAGTCAAGGCACGCTGAGGGCTGTCAGCAGCTACCAGAAGCCAGGAGAGAGACAGGTAAAGGATTCTCCCTCAAGGACTCCCCTGATGGTCCAGTGGTTAAGAATCCCCCTGCCAATGCAGGGGACATGGGTTGATTCCTGGTCCAAGAAGATCCCACATGCCAAGGAGCAACTAAACCCATGTGCTACAAATACTGAGGCCATGAACTGAAACTACTGAATTCTGCATGCCCTAGAACCTGTGCTCTGCAACAAGAGAAGCCACTGCAATGAGAAGCCTACACATTGCAACTAAAGAGTAGCCCCTGCACGCCACGCCACAACTAGAGAAACCCTGCACACAGCGGTGACGACCCAGTGTAACCAAAAATAAATACACAAAATTACAAACAACCACAAAAAAAGTATTCTCCCTCAGAGCCTGAAGCAAACAGAACCAACCCTCGTGATACCTTAGATTTTGGATTTCCAGCCTCCAGAACTATGAGAGAATAAATGTCTACTGTTTTAAGCCAAGTGGGTGATACTTCATTATAACACCTCTACGAAATTAACACAAGCACCATTCATTTTTTAGTTCTATTTTATGTTTTTTTTTTAACAAAGAAACCAAAGTCAGAAATGTAACAATGTTCTGAAAAACTCATTTGACAAATATGTGTTGTATGCCTACTATGTACCAGGCATTATTCTAGGTGTTGGGATTCAGCATTAAACAAAACAGTCTTGACCTTCAGGAATTATTGTTATAATTGAAGAAGACAGTCAGTCAGTAATGCAACTAAGTGACTATGTTGTTTAATTAAACAAGGAGGCCAATAGACTGAAGTGGCTCTAATGTTTGGTGGCCAGTGTAAAGAAACTAAAACCTGTAAATGCCTCAAGGGTATAAAATCAAACTCTAAGCCAAGCCCACAGTCAACTAGGCTTTAAGCTATAGCCAATCATTTCCTTTCTCTGCTTCTGCACCCTCTCTATATAAATCTTGGCCAGGGCTTCCATCATTGGAGTGCTCCTAACTACTTCTGGTTTGCTGCTGCCTAATTTGAATCCATTTTTGCTCATATCCATTCTTAAAATTTGTAATAACACCTCAGCTTGTCTTTTAACAATGTGACACGGCAGGCCATGGTGGGTGCTACTGAGGAAAATCAAGCAGGCTGTGGAAGACAGGAAGCTCTATCCTGTACAACTAGGGAAGGGTTCTCTGAGAAGGGGCATCGGAACAGCGATCCAAATGCTGTGATGGAATGGGCCAAGCAGATACCTGGTAGAAGAGAGTTTCAAAAGATACATGCACCCCAACGTTCACCACAACACTGTTCACAATAGCCCAGGCATGGAAACAACCTAGATGTCCTTTGACAGAAGAATGGATAAAGAAGATGTGGTGCCTATATACAATGGAATATTATTCAGCCATTAGAAAGAATGAAATAATGCCATTTGGAGCAACATGGAAGGGCCTAGAGGTTGCTATACTGAGTGAAGTAAGTCAGACAGACAAGGAGAAGCATCATGTGATGTATGATGGAACACACATCACACCCCTGGTATGTGGAACCTAAAAAGAAATGATACAAATGGACTTATTTACAAAACTCACAGACTTAGAGAACAAACTTACAGCTGCCAAGGGGAAAAATAAGAAGGTATAGTTAAGGAGTTTGGGAGGGAGATGCACACACTGCTCTATCTAAGATGGATAACCGACAAGGACCTACTGTACAGCACATGGAACTCTGCTCAATGTTATGTGGCAGCCTGGATGGGGGGGTGTTTGGGAGAGAATGGATGCATATCCATGTATGGCCGAGTCCCTCAGCTGTCCATCTAAAACTATCACAATGTTGTTAATCAGCTATACTCCAATATAAAATAAAAAGGGTTTTAAAAAGGTCCTACAGCAGGTTTTTAATGAGTTTCAGGAACACAAGACATCCAGGGATGGATGGAGTAAACAAGTGGGAAAATAGTTTGAACAAGGAGAGAATCATAGGGTGGAGGGAAGAAATGGTTTGTGTTGGGGATTGTAGGCCTTGTCAGTATTTTATCTTTTGCTCTGAATTAAATGATAAGACATTGGAGAATTTTGAGCAGAGGAATAATCTGCTCTGACATGACTTAAAATGATCACCTGGACTGCTGTAGAGAACTGACGGTAAAGGGGCATGTGTGGAAGTGAGGACGCCAATTAGGAAGCTGCCGCAGAACCCAGACAAGAACTAGTGCACGGGAATCTGAGAGGTTCTGATGGAGGTGGTGAGATATGATCAGCTTCCAGAAATGTTTGAAGCTGAAAAGACTTTGGAGAGTGGAGTCAAGGCTGATTTTAAGTTCTGGGTCTGAGCAACTGGAAGGAAGGCATTGTCAATTACTGAGATGGAAAGACTAACTAGCTGTACAGCAGGAACTTGAACTCAGGGCAGACCTGTCTGTGTCCAGTGGTCAGTCAATTTACCCCAGATCCCCCAGGAGTAATTGGTGCTGTCCTAGAATTACAGTCAAAAGCAAAAACTAGAAAAAGAAAACACTCTCACGTGTAACAGCAGGAAGGGGACTGAGCAGCCATGTGATTAAAACTCTTAGAAGTTTCAGTTGAGGTCAAGCCTAGATCAATCCTTCACAGGATGGCATTGCCGAATGCAATATTACACTGCCTTACAAGAGCCATCTTGGTTCTCAGTATGTTAAAGCATGGTTGTGATGGCCAAGTCTAGCAGGATGCTCAGTTCCCAGAGTTATGCTTTTTAACAAGTAAAACAGACAAGAGAGAAAAAACTCAGAGGGCAACAGCCAGAACAGAAGTGTGTCCAAAGACTCAAAAGTTGAGTGAGATAGGTTTGGAGAAAGGTGAAGGTGAGCCAGCAGAGAAAGGAAAGTGTTCTGTGAAATGGAGGATAACTATGCTTATGTCACAGGGTCCCTGAGAGGATTAAATGTGATAATGTATGTGAAACCATTTTGTCAATGAGCAAATGCTTCACAAATGCTAAGCACTGTTATTAGAATTGAAGGCTTGTCATGCAGAAGAGGTTTTAGATGTGCTCTGTGTGGCCCCAAGAGGTGGAGGTGGGACCAAGAGTTAAAAGCATTTCTGTTCAGAGAAAAGAACTCTCCACTGATGGGAAGGATAATTTCAGTCAATTGAATTCTTCAAGTCTGGAGATGTTCAAAAGCAGACCAACTGAAGATTTGATTGATACAAAGCAAAAGGGGAATTTTCCCATTTAATGGTCTGTAAGGTTTTTTTGTTTTTGTTTTTTAGCAACTCTGAAGCTATGGTAGCAGCTTAATTTTTCTTTAATTTTACCGAAGTATAGTTGATTTACAATGTTGAATTAATTTCTGCTGTACAGCAAATTGATTTAGATATATATATTTTTTTCCATGATGGTTTATCACAGGGTATTGAATATAGTTCCCTGTATACAACAGGACCTTGTTGTTTATCCATCTCTGGTGGCTCAGATGGTAAAGAATCTCCCTACAATGCAGGAGGATCAGAGTTTGATCCCAGAGTCAGGATGATTCCCTGGAGAAGCGAGTGGTTACCCACTCCAGTATTCTTGCCTGGAGAATTCCATGGACAGAGGAGCCTGGCAGGCTACAGTCCTTGGGTCACAAAGTTGGCAGGACTGAGTGACTAACAGTTTCACCTGCATATATAATACTTTGCAACAATGTTTTCTTATTGCTTCTATATTGGGTCCTGTAGGACATTTATCCCATAAAGAGATACTTCAACTCCCAAAATTAATCTGTAAAGCCACAGATAGCCTTCCTGCAAGGGCCCAGTTATGCTACTTAGGTAGTCTCCAGATAGAATTTCCTATAGAAGAGTTTAAAGAAATCGATGCTCCCTAACTCATCAAAAACCAGCAATCAAATAAAAAGCCAGTAATAATTATGTATCTCACCAAACCATGGAAGTGTGTTTAAACCAGTGAAACTTTTCTTTTGAAAAAGTGGAAACAATATAAATTATTATTGGATAACTGATAAACACCACCATGATGAAAAGTTCTTGCTAGAATAAAATAATTGAGATGATAATTAGGCATAATTAGCATTATTATGAGTCAATCATATTTCAGTGAAAAGAAGAAAACATATTTGGCTAAAAGGATGTAATTTTGTTGTTGGTACTTTTCAAATTCTTTCTGGTTCAGCTAGGTCACTTATTGTATTTGCCAATCAATTATTTTAGAGATGACTGGAGATTTCCATTTTAACAAAACCCTGTTTTAGCAAACAGCGGAGCTTTTAGAAACCCCTTTTCTTGATGCGTCCGAAATCTTTTCACTGGCTTTTGTCACTCTCCTGCTAATCCATGTATCTCATAATGACTACTGCTAGTGTCAGAGGCAAGCCAACAACAAGATGACAGCGTTGAGAAGAAGAGATTACTTTATTTTCTCTGTTTTATTATACAACTCATATATTTGGCAGGGGAGGGATTGTGGGGGAGAATAGAAAAAACAATCTTCTTCATTTTGCCATATTATCCAGAATATTTAAAGTCACATTTATTAATTCGGTCAATTCCTATCTACACTAAATCCCCCGAAGTATTTTACTTTTTCCTTCTATCTTTCTAAAAGAATTCTTAGGATTCTGGTTAAAAAAAAAGAGAGAGAGTAGAAAAAAAATTTTAAAGTAAAGGAAGGTAGGTTCATAATAAAAGAAGACAGAAATATAGTATTGGACAAGTTAGGCAACTGCTTAGTGGAAGTAAAAAGAGGACATCAGAGTAAACAAATGATGTAAAATAGACAGCTAGTGAGAAGCTGCAATGTAACACAGGAAGCCCAGCCCGGCACTCAGTGACAACCTAGAGGGACAGGTGGGAGGGAGGCTCAACAGGGAGGAAATACACACACACACACACACACACACACACACACACATATATATATCAACCCTGAATATTCACTGGAAGGATTAATGCTGAAACTGAAGCTCCAATATTTCGGCCACCTGATTTAAAGAGCTGACTCATTGGAAAAGACCCTGATGCTGAGAACGATTGAGGGCAGCAGAAGGGGGCAAGAGAATAAGATGGCTGGGTGGCATCACTGACTCAATGGATATGAGTCTGAGCAAACTCAAACTAGTGAAGGACAGGGACTGGTGTGCTGCAGTCCATGGGGTCTCAGAGTCAGACACGACTGAATGACTGAATGACTGAACAATAACATGGCTGATTAGAGTTATTGTATAGCAGAAACTAGCTCAACTTTGTAAAGCAATTATCTTCCAATTAAATTTAAAAGAAAAGAACAAACAAATGTATTATTTAAATTCCTAGGACTGGGAAAGTTATGATGGTAAAACCCAAGCAGAGGTTAAGTGTGGTTCCAACTGTATAAGAGAATGTGGTTTTCTACAAGAAGATGGCTGTGGCTCTTTAAAAATAATCTCAACATGTACTTCAAAGGGGGGAAAAGGCCCTAGGAGGAAAGTTGCTAGCAGTTGTCACAGTTATTAATATAGTAACAATCACCATGACGTATACAACTGTGGTATAACTGACAGAATAACCATGATCCCAGGATTTCAATGATCAAAATGGAAAATTACATTTTCTGAATTCTTGATATAATCCTATCCCGAGATGAGAAGGCTGAGGGTTTCTAAAGACGTTACGATAAAGAAAATGAAAATTTCATATAAATAAAAAGATTCTGAATTCCTCTTTGAGAATCAGTACTTCCCATGGAAGCCTCAAAAACCCAAAGACCCCATTACATATAAATTCTAATGAACGCAGAGAATTTTCACAGTTTAAATGATCTGAAGAAATACAATAATAATGAGCATTTAAAAAATGAATTACAGGATGCTCAACGTTAGATAATAGCAGTTACATAGCTTTTTACATCTCTCAATGCACTTATCAATAATTTATTAGGAAAATGTCAAAATGCCCTTGTTATGAAGGTACACAGGATAATGGTACTTGCTTTAAAAGACAGTTCATGTGAGAAGCTGCAAAATGATAGTCAGGTGTTCAAGGCATGCTTCCAACTCTTCCATCTAGCTACCTACTTAAATATTAGGGGACATAAATCAAAGGACACACAGCTAAAAATGAGTCCTTTGAAAATGTAGTCTTCCACAGTGAAATGCAGATGAGGTCCTGTCTTGTAATTGGCATATTTTATCATTGTCCTGTAGCTAAAGAAACATTTCAAAACTCTCATTTTGCCATCAGATCCCCCAGCTGATCACTATATTATCTCATTAGTTCAATAAAGTTAACATTTTTACCTCTGTCATCTCTTGTTTTTCCAGATGTCATCTTTTCACCTTGATGAAATATGAGCATGGTAAGTACAAAGTAACGTGTGTGACTTTTAACAAGCATCCAAATGTTTGACTGAGAGAGTGACATCTTTTTCAAGGAAACTACAAAAATGCTGTAAGCACAAGCAGCACAGTAGGATTAAATAAGGAGCCTACTTCTCCATGTTTGAAGGACAGCATTCAATTGGAAGTAAGATTTGTGGTATGGATAGTTGAAGACACACTGTTTTTGCTTTTTTGCTCTTTTATTTTTAATAATCACTGTTATAATCGTTGTTACTAACTTGGGTGAGAAAATAAGTGTTTCAGTTGCCATTAGCCTATTGATTGGCAATATCTCCATGTGATCAAAAGACATTAATATATATCCTATAAAAACGTCAATTTTACTTCTTTGATAGTCATTCACCCATTTGTCTATCCTTTCATTGCTAACTATTATGCACCAGCTACCATATTAGGTGCTGTAGCATGTCAATAAATAAAATATAAACTTTACTCTCAAGGAACTCATAATAGTGGTGTCTGGTTCAAGGTCTAATACATCAACATTTGTGAAAACATGGTAGCGAAGAAATGAAGCCAATTCTGTTTGCGTTATATTGTGTTAGTCAATGAATCATAGAATGTAATATTAAAGGGAACCAAAAGATTTGTTTACTCTAAGCCATTTTTCTAAGCTCAGTTTCAGCTCTGAGTATTAGAGAATTCTAACATGCTATGGTACCAAATGTGCATGGAATACAATTTATGTTCCTTCTCAAAACAATATTGGAGATGCTGTAAGAACATAAATAATCAAAATAAAAGTTGAATAAAATACTATGAAGATCCCAGGAGCATCCTACTCTTGATCTACATATCTTTGAAGCGTTAACTGCAGTTAAGAGATTTGATGTTTAACTTTTGAAAAAAAAATGATTAATTAAAGAACTCTCATTTCTAGACCAATGCCTATATTTTCTCACAACATCAAACTCCACACTTGACCAACTTCTCATTACAATATATGTTACTGGAGTTTTGTTGATTATCAGGGTCAATAGCAGACTAACATCACTGAAATACTTAGGATTCTATCATCTCAAGGGGAGGAAAAATGAATTCACCCACAAAAACAACACAGAAAATATGAGCCATGAATAAGTGAATATCAAGGTAGTATGGCAAATAAGACCTTGAATGAATTATAGATTTGAATAATTACTCATTTACTTATAGTGATAAATGTATCTCTGTATCCACAGAATATTAATAACCTTCATACTATCGGCCCTATTAATAAAACTAGTCTCTAGGAATTCACAGCCCAGAGAATAATATTGTTATAGGTATCACCAGTGATCTTGGAGTTAGACCAGAAAGAAGGCTGAGCGCCAAAGAATTGATGCCTTCGAACTGTGGTGCTAGAGAAGACTCTTGAGAGTCCCTTGGACTTCAAGGAGATCAAACCAGTTAATTCTAAAGGAAATCAATCCTGAATATTCATTGGAAGGATGATGCTGAAGCTGAAGCTCCAATACTTTGGCCACCTGATGCAAAGAGCCAGGTCATTGGAAAAGACCCTGATGCTGGGAAAGATTGAAAGCAGGAGAAGGGGACAACAGAGGATGAGATGGCTGGATGGCACCTTCTACTCAATGGACATGAGTTTGAGCAAACTCAGGGAGATAGTGAAGGACAGGGAAGCCTGGCATGCTGCAGTTCATGGGGTCACAAAAAGTCAGACATGACTTAGAGACTGACCAACAGCAACAACAGATATCATGGTGTGCTACAGTACAATGATGGCACTGCCAATGTTATTTTAACATATTTAAGATCATAAAATCCCAGATGTGCCGTTTACCATGTGTCTGAATTTGTACCTCAGTTTCCTTGTCTGTGTAATGGAGATAATATTCTGTTCTGATATTAAATGAGGTCATCTATGAAGAGCATTTCAGGATAGTGCCTAACCCATAGGAAACACTGTATAAGCATCAGCTATTATTGTCGTTATTATTATTAGGATTATGCTCATAATCTCAATAGAATATTCAAGTCTCAACTGAATGCAGAAGGTGAAAAGTTCCAGGCTTTGAATACCTGTGCTTTTTTCCAGTAAAATAAATTAAATATGTTCACACATAAGGTGCAGAGAAGGCAATGGCAGCCCACTCCAGTGTTCTTGCCTTGAGAATCCCAGGGATGGGGGAGCCTGGTGGGCTGCCGTCTTTGGGGTCGCACAGAGTCGGACACAACTGAAGCGCCTTAGCAGCAGCCGCAGCACACATAAGGGGCGCTGTTAGACCATAAAAAGTGAAAGTGTTAGTCACAGTCGTATCCAACTCTGCAACCCCAGGGACTGTAGGAACCCCATCAGGCTCCTCTGTTCTTGGAATTTACCAGGCAAGAATACTTGAGTGGGTTGCCATTTCCTTCTCCAGGGGAACTTCCCAAACCAGGGATTAAACCTGCATCTCCTGCATTGGTAGATGGATTCTTTACCATCTGAGCCACCAGAGAAGACCCTGTTAGACCATAAATATATACAAACATAATTTTTCCAAGGAAATGATTGGTTTTTACAATCATTGAATAGTATGTGCAGAGAAAGTAAACATTTCAAATCTAGAAGATGATTAATTCATGTATGAATAGAGGTTAGCTTATATAGAAACTGAAGCATAATTCAAAATTAATTTGTGCTTCTTCAGTGAAAAACAACACAAATATGTGTATAGATTACCTAAGTTAGGTTTCAAATGGTTGCCACATCTGGCATAACAGCTTTCTATACAGTTTTATGACCCAGTTTTCTAACTATCTTGAGCTCTTAAGATAACGCATACATGGGTCATATATCATTTATTGTGGCAGTTTGCCTCACTGGTCCCAGTTTGTCACTCCTTCTTCTTTCCCTGCCCTTTTATGTGACTTTTCACTTCCTCCCAAAAGAAATCAGGTTTAATTTCTCATCTCTTAACTTTGGATGTAGTCACTTCTTTGGCTTTGGCTAAAAAAGTGAGGCAGAAAAGAGCTAGTAGGGAGCCCAAGCCACAAGAGACTGCATGTTTCTGCTTTCATCTTGTGCCTCTACCATACCATGAAAAAAAAACCACGCCTACGCTAGCCTTCAGGTCCCAAGGGAGTAAGAGACACATGGAATGAAGCTGTCCCAGGCAAATTGACCCAACCCAGCTCAGACTCAAGCACAGCCCCGGTTTATCCTCAGAAGAATCAACAGACTGGCTGGCTTGAAGCTGGTTCATGAACAAGCCCAGGGGATATTAGTAGAGCCCCTCAGCAAAGCTGAACCTGAATCTGGACCCCAACCAACACACAGGCAGTTGTCCCACAATAAAAAATTACCTATTGTTTTCAATAAGTCATTGAATTTTCGGGTATTTTGTTATGAAGCAAAAGCTGACTCAGAATGTTTTCCATTTTGGATGTGTGCGTGCCAACTTGCTTCAGTTATGTTCAACTCTGTGACTCTATGGACTGGAGCCTGCCAGGATTCTCTGTTCTTGGGATTCTCCAGGTAAGAATACTGAAATGGGTTGCCATGCCCTCCTCCAGGGTATCTTCCAGACCCAGGGATCAAACCTACCTCTACTTATGTCTTCTGCACTGGCAGGCAAGTTCTTACCACTAGAGCCACCTAGGAAGACCCTAGCCAGCTTAAGCATTTTTAAAATGGGTTGTTTAACCAAACTGAAAAGGCCAATGATAGTTGACTGGTTTTGACCCATAAATTCAGCATGTCCTCTGAAAATCTCTGTTAATCTCTCTGTAATCTCTGGCCTCTGGACTCTTCCATGTGTCAGCTTTGTCTCTTTGGTACAAAATGACATTCTTACATACTTCATCTCACATATTTCACCTTGAAAAAAAGAGAGATAAAGAGTGCCTTAATCCTGGCACTCCAAACAAAAGTCCTGAGATTCACTCGGATAGGGTCATCTTAGATCACTGTTGGCTCCTGAACCAATTAACCCAGCCAGGGGAAAAAATGTTCTGATAACTCTTAAGTCATAGCTTCCAAACCTGAGGCTAGAGGGGCTGAAATCAGATTTACCAGATTCCATGACTGTTTTTTTTTTTTTTTCCCAATGCCAAGGACTGTTAGAAGGGAAAGGAAAATAAATATGGAAGAAGCAGCTAGCAGTACACACAACACATTTTCAGTCTTGCAGTGCATTTTCACATCTTTCTCACACCATGTCTTAGATATTCAAAGCCTTGGATTGTTACCCCTGCCAAATCTTCTTTTATTAAAAGCAATCAATACAACTTATTTGAATTAACCGTACATACTGAAAAGTATAAAGAATTTTTTTAGATCAATAAAAATGTAAAGAGACAAGAAAACAAAAGAAGAGATAATGCCACCGTTTATCCCTGCAGTAACTAGAAACAGCTTCTATTTGAAATCTCAGTACCACCTGCTTTGCATCTGCTCAACCAACTGAAAAACACAGGTCCGGCAAAGAGAAAAAAAATCCATTTTAAGTAGATCTGTGACAATACGGGGCGAGGAGGTCTTGAAATCCACCAAGGGTTTTAATCAATAAGACTGACAGCACAGAGCATGCCAGAAGCCAGGAAAAGAAGAGTTTGCAAAAAGCATTCAAGAAACAGCCCGAGCTATAAGGTTCTGGTGACAAACCAGGGCCAGAGAGGCAGAGGCACATACCACCATCTTTCTCTTCTGATCACAGGAAAGGCAAGGGAGGTAAAGGGCTGATTAGCTCAGGGAGGGTTTTTGTTCGGTCCTTTTATTCAGATTCCAACTTTTTGAATCACGGAAGAATTCTAAAACCTATTGTTTAATTTCAAAAGTTGGGTTTGAAAAACACGACAAGCTCTTTCTGTTACCTAATTCTCAGCTGTACACCGAAGCTTCTTGAGTGTGCATGCTTCATAAAAGGCAAAGGGACTTAATTGAATTTCGCATGCAGCTTCTAAGTGGATTGCTAGGGTATACCAAGATTAATTAGTTTTGTGTTGTTAATTCAATTCAAAGGTTGCTGATAAACTAAGACCATCAAACTCCATTAGGAGAAACAAAAACTTCTTAATTATGACAGCATCTTTGGGGCTGTGGATAAGTTTTATCAGTACGCTAACCTTCCATCCTGGGTATTTAGGGTTTGTGATGGATCTACCACAGTGGCCCAAAGAGACCACAATGATTAAAGAGCTTTTCACCAAAATTTTAATTTTCAAATTTGGCATCTTTGAAAAAAAATTCAACCCTTGGTTTCAAGGAAGCCTTCTGCCCTTCTGAATGTAAAATTCTATTTTTGGATAACTAATCTCCGGAGAATTACTCCAGCCTTTTCATATGCATGCATGCATGGAAGTTGTACAAGGCTACAGACATACTAGATTTTGCCATCTAGTAGGTTTTGCCATTTCTTGTAGGTGAGAAAAATATCTTTCATCATTCACATATTTGATTTTGTGTAGAGGATATTAAAAATATAATTTTCTGGGCTTCCCAGGTGGTGCAGTGGTAAAGAATCTGCCTGCCAATGCAGGAGAGACAAGAGACGCAGGTTTGATTCCTGGGTTGGGAAGATTCCCTGGAGTAGGAAATGGCAACCGACTCCAGCATTCTTGCCTGGAGATTCCCATCGACAGAGGAACCTGGTGTGCTACAGTCCATGGGGATTGCAGAGGCAGACATGACTGTCTGATTTCCTACATAGCGTTACAAATAACTGCTTCTCTCAGCCTTACACCCAATGAAGCCTCACTTTTCCACGAAAGCACATAGGTGAGCACACTTGTACACACTGGCACACACACTCATTGGCTTACCACTTGGTTTGGATGCATATGTATATTGCAATTCAGGATCCAGCCAACTTTCTTTGCAGCCTGCCACAATAGGTCCCTTCAACATCCTTCCCTATTTAGTTCAAGGGACTTCTCTGCATCTGGAACATTCCCCCGGGTGTGTGCATATCTGCACACATACGTGGAGACACAGATACACACAGTTATATATGCACACATTTCTATGAAATCTTCCTCACCCCTCAACTCTCAGTGACCCCACACCCTACCTAGGACATTTTCCTTGTTTTCCAGAGCTAGTCTGAATATCAATGTTATGGGCTACTTCAGCACCTATGTTTAGCATTAATATTGCAACTGACACATTGCAACAATCTTTCAATTTATCAGTAACTCTTATCAGGTTCCTGAAAGACCTGAACTGGACCTTATTCATGGTTTTATTGTCAAACAGTGCAGTGTCTGGCACACTGAAGGAATTCCATCCACATTTTTGAATAAATAAATGAAGACCACAGTGATTACAAAATTAGCTGTGAAGCCCCTGCCTTCATACGTCATTCCACTCTACATCATTTAAGTAAGAATGCCTTTTACTTCCCCTCCCTCTCATTCTGCATCTCTGTGGACTGATTAATCTCTAGCAACTCATCCTAGAGACTTCGAGCTGCCTTCCAGTGTTAATTCTCCCCTTTCCCTTTGTAAAAGAACACTTGAATGTTAGCAGAGAATACAAATACGGGTTGGAACTAGAGCGATATTTTCCATAATTCAAACTAAACTGGTCATTTGAATAAGTATGGTCATTAAAATGTAAAAGTAAGTACTACATGGGACTTCTGGAAAGTCTTTTTAAAAGGAAAAAATATATGCCCTTCTTCAATCCTTCCTCCCTCTTGCTACTTAAGATGTGGAAATGATGGCTGGCTCTCTAGCAGCCATTTTGGACCATGAAGCAATACACTAAGGATAGATAAAGTCTGTGAGTTTTCCAGAGTCACCACACCAGCCACACCACTTAACAACTTACTGCTGCTGCTGCTGCTGCTAAGTCACTTCAGTCGTGTCTGACTCTGTGTGACCCCATAGATGGAAACCCACCAGGCTCCCCCGTCCCTGGAATTCTTCAGGCAAGAACACTGGAGTGGGTTGCCATTTCCTTCTCCAATGTGTGAAAGTGAAAAATGAAAGTGAAGTCGCTCAGTCATGTCCGACCCTTGGCGACCCCACAGACTGCAGCCTACCAGGTTCCTCCATCCATGGGACTTTCTAGGCAATAGGACTGGAGTGGCTTGCCATTGCCTTCTCCGAACTTACAGCTAGACTTCTTTTATATGAGAAAAAGAGAAATCTCAGTAAACTCACTTGCAGGCATTTTTCTATAACAACTTGACAATCCTAAATACTATAACCAGCACAGCCAGAGACTTCCTGTATCTATGCACAGGTCCTAAGGACAATTCTTGGTCCTTGCCTTGGGTAAGCCTTAAGCGGGAGAGTAACTGATGTCCAGTATGGTTTTTCCATGTAGGTATAGACTCACAATTCCCCAGGGCTATATATTCCCTCATCTGCTGTAAAACTCTAAATTTGCCGAAATTTATTATCCATCTCCTACTTTTGTTTTCCAGCAAAGGTCATTGCAGGTGACTCAAAGACTTTTTCTGGAAAATATATTTGTATTTTTTCCTGAGCCTTAAAAATTTAAACCAGTGTTTCTCAAAGGGTAGTCTCAGAACTTCATCATAGTCCCTGGGATTATTATTATTAATGTGGAGTCCTGGCCTTAAACCAGACGTATTCAGTCACAATTTCAGGAGGGGGAGCCTCTACGTTCTATAAGGTCTCTAAGGGACAGTGAGGCACAAAAGTATGACAACAATTGCTTTCAAACAGACATTAGAGGCAATTTTTGCTACCCCTCAAATCATAATTCAGAGGACTCCTCTTCCTCCACAAAGAGCTTTGGAAATTCTACTGCCTTGCAGTCCTAAGTGTGGACAATGGACCAGAGGTATCATCTTCCCTTTTTAGAAATGCCTATCTGGGGGCTCACTTCAGACCTACCTATTCAGAATCTGTACTTTAACAAGATCTCCAAGTGCTTCCCAAGCAAGTTAGTGTTTGGGAAGCCCTGAGCCCCAGTACTGTGCCCTCTCGAAATACTCACCTCAGAGCTCTCCTCCTATTCCCACCACTTGGACACACGCTGCAACTTACACTGTCCACAAACCTACTGCTGCTGAGCCGAGGTGGAACCATTTACTGAGCATCTAGCAAGTACCAGAGACAAAATGGTAGAAAGATGTCTGTGATGGCTAATTTTATGACATCTTGGCTAAGTTATGGTACTCAGGTAGTTGTTTCAAAACTAATCTAAATGTTACTATGATGGTACTTTTTAGATGAGTGTGTGTGTGTGTGTGTGTGTGTGTGCGCGCGCGCATGCACGCATGCGTGTGTGGTCAATCGCTTCTGTCATGTCTGACTCTTTGAGATCCAATGGACAGCAGCCTGCCAGGCTTCTTATCCAAGGGGTTCTTCAGGCAAGAATACTGGAGTGGGTTGCCATGCCTCCTCCAGGGGGTCTTCCAGACCCAGGGATCGAACCTGTGTCTCCTGCATTGCAGGTGGATTCTTTAGTGCTGAGCCACAGGGGAAGCCTCACTTTTCAGATGAGATTAACATTTAAATCAGTAGATTTTTCAGGGAAGCGGATTATCCTCCACAATGTAGGTGGACCTCATCCAATCAGTTGAAGACCTTAAGAGAAAAAGAATTGACCTCCCCCAAGCGAGAGAGAATTCTGCCTGCAGCCTGCTGTTCTACCCTTTCTTTCAGTCTTGCTTTCTTTCTATATATACATGAAAATATATGTATGTATAAAATATATATAACATATTTCTAATACTTAAATATAATTCAAAATATTAAATATACTTAACATTTATCAATATTAGAAATAAATATATATACACATTCACATATATATCCTAATAGTTCTGTTTCTTTGGAGAACCCTAATAAAATTTACTATTATTTGTGTTATATATTAATTATATATATTTGGGTACTGTATACATAAGGTTCACAAATTCATTGTGAACCTCCTTTCGATTGATTCATTCATCGTTTCAGAGTCTTCCCTCTCTCCCTGTTGCCTATGGGATAAACCACAACTCCTTAGCATGCAGTTTCATGCCTCCAGGCTCTTCTCAGCTACACTGCACATCTTGACTGCATCAGGCTACTCTTTGTTTTTCAGACCAGCTCTTCTGTCTCTGCTCATTCCTTCTGTCCCCTGACCTCCTACGAAATCTTTCTCACCCCCCTTGATGCCTCGCACAAATGACCAACCTTTACTTATTAAATACAAACACACAAACGTTTGTTGAATTTTATTGAATAAAACCTTCCCCTTCCCAGTATCTTGCCAGCTGCAATTAATCACTGCTCTCTGAAAGACCTGTGAGCAATTATTTCATTAGGAAATGCATTATAGTTTGGTTAAATGTATATCCTGACTTTCACTAGACTTCATGCTCCTTTGAAGGCAGGAAATATGTTTTTATTACATATCTTATTTGTTTGCATGTATTCTTTTTAATCTCTTCAGTAATATTTATTACATGAATTAAAGACTATGTTTGATATGTATTTGATTATTACCATAATTAATGTATTTTAAATGCCAAGTGGAGAAGGAGAATAGTTAAATCTCTCCTTTCATCACGCTTTCTCTTTCTTTGTTATTCTACCTAGCATTTCAGTTATGTAGGATTTTGTTTAGGATGTATCTTATTCCTATTGAATGTAAGCTTGTGAGAGCACAGACTTTGTAAGCAGTATGAGTTGAATGAATTTATTTGTCTGTGAGCATAAATATTCAGTCAAGGCAGGAGTGCCTATCCACTGAAAATAACAAAATATTTGCACACTTAAGACAAAGGAGCTGAATACAAAGCCTTGCTTTAGAATGGTGAAAAGTTGGTCTTGCTGATTTGGGTTTTATCTTGGGTTACCTAGGATGGCTGGGGCTTCCCAGGCAGCACTAGTGGTAAAGAACCTGCCTGCCAATACGGGAGAAGTAAGAGATGTGGGTTCGATCTCTGGGTCAGAAAGGTCCCCTGGAGGAGGGCGTGGCAACCCTCTTCAGTATCCTTGCTTGGAGAATCCCATGGACAGAGGAGTCTGGCAGGCTACAACCCATGGGGTCACGAAGAGTCGGACATGACTGAAGTAACAGCATGCGAGAACCTAAGATGGCTGGCCTAGGTCAAAGGTTTTCCAAATTGCTTTTTGGTCATGGAGTCCCATTTTGGAAATCAAGTGTTATTGAAAACCACTGCCACCCTACTGTGGGTCAGTGTCCACCCAGAGGAAGAGTGAGTTCTTTTCAACTTGCATGAAGCCTCCATATGGCCTAGAGATAGCCCTACGTAGAACACTAAATAGAGAAGACAGATGAAAATGAAATTGCTCTGACTAAAGCAAGGATGAAGAACCTTTTCCTCTGGGCTTCTGCCTTATCATTCCCTTGTGGTTCTCAAGGCACCTATCGGGAAACAGGACTTCGTGGAAAGCCCTTTAAAACCACATTATTCAATGCCTCTGGAGATACTTCCAGATCCGAGCATCATTAATCAGGTGGGATTTTCAGCCTAAAACCACTAAGGCCTAAGGAGGTGTGAAGTCTTGATAGAAGCTAATATGGCACTGATTTCATAGAGAAGCAAGACGCCTGACAGTTAGCATCTGTAAGCATTTAGATTATAATGGAACCAGGGGCAATAAGCAGCCTGGATTTTAAGATTGAATCAAGCTGAGCAAACCTAATTGCTTTTTTTTTTCTTCTTTTTTTAAAGGGAGAGGGAATTGCATGATTAATAAAAGAGAGAGAGAGAATGAAGATGTAACACAACCTAATTTTGGTAAAGCACTTAATACAGTTTCTAATAAAGTCTTACTTGCAAAATAAATTCAAATTGAATTGGATTTGGACTCCAGCATTCTCTCCTGGCTGAAAGCTGAGTGTTGGTGACATAGAAACCAAGGATAAAAGCAATGTGTCAAGTTACAGAGGGGTCTGGTAGCCCTGCCTCAGGAATCAATGAGGCACTAGTGTTAGTTAACAGCTTCATTAATGATCTACATGATGAGACAAAAGAGTATCTTAATGAATGTTACTGAAGAAACTGTGGGGAGATACTATGAATCCTAGTCTCAACAGAGAGGTTTGCAACAAGAAAATAAATATGCAAAAACAGCTGGGAAGAAATATCTTAGAAGCTGATATTTGGGGGGAAACAGTTTAAAAGATTTTGAGGAAACCCACTTCTTAACTCTTATAAAATATCACTCTTTGAGATTTGAATAAAACAAACATTTAATTCATTAAGTGTTTAGCCTACATGCCCAGAACAATCATTTTCCCCAAAACAACAAATAAAAATAAACAAATAACCACAAGGCATGATAAAGTAACTAAATAAAAGTCTTTTCCTTCTTCACTTTTCTTTTTCTCTTGGAGTGTTAGTGGGAGAATTCTGGTAGCGAATGAATACAAAGAATAACAGAAAGAGATGTTATTTTTTGAGATGGGGAGGGACTTCCCTAGAGGTCCAGTGGCTAAGACTTCACTTTCCAACAGGGGGAATGTAGGTTCGACCTTTGGTCAGGGAGTTAAGATCCCACATGCCTCTGGGCCAAAAAAACAAAACATAGAGCAGAAGTAATATTGCAACAAATTCAAAAAAGACTTTAAAAAATAATTTTAAAATTAAAAGGAGAGGTGGATATGCCATCGGCAGATAGAGGCACAATATCAGCAGATAGAGTACAAGCTGAAATCAAGATTGCGGGGAGAAATACCAATAACCTCAGATATGCAGATGACACCACCCTTATGGCAGAAAGTGAAGAAGAATTAAAGAGCATCTTGATGAAGGTGAAAGAGGAGAGTGAAAAAGTTGGCTTAAAGCTCAACATTCAGAAAACTAAAATCATGGCATCTGGTCCCATCACTTCACGCAAATAGATGGGGAAACAATGGAAACAGTGACAGACTTTACTCTTTTGGGCTCCAAAATCACTGCAGATGTTGACTGCAGCCACGAAATTAAAAGACGCTTGCTCCTTGGAAGAAAAGCTATGACCAACCTAGACATCATATTAAAAAGCAAAAACATTACTTTGCCCACAAAAGTCTGTCTAGTCAAGGCTATGGTTTTTCCAGTCGTCATGCATGGATGTGAGAGTTGGACTACAAAGAAAGCTGAGTATTGAAGAATTGATACTTTTGAACTGTGGTGATGGAGAAGACTCTTGAGAGTCCCTTCAACTGCAAGAATATCCAACCAGTCAATCCTAAAGGAAATCAGTCCTGAATATTCATTGGAAGGACTGATGTTGAAGCTGAAACTCCAATACTTTGGCCACCTGATGGAAAAAAACAACTCATTGGAAAAGACCCTGATGCTGGGAAAGATTGAAGGCAGGAGGAGAAGGGGATGACAGAGGATGAAATTGTTGGATGGAATCACCAGCTCGATGGACATGAGTTTGAGCAAGCTCCACGAGTTGGTGATTGATGGACAGGAAAGCCTGGCATGCTGCAGTCAGTGAGGTTGCAAAGAGTAGGACACGACTGAGTGACTGAATTGAGCTGAGACAGGGACAGTATTTGTAAATTTCCCCCCAGATAAACTTCATCCAGATAAAGATTTCGGTGGCCTCTTGAGTTTTTTAAGCTTGACAGAGAGATAAAAAGAATGCAGTAATTCACATGGTTTCAAAACCCAGCAACCCTTCCACCATCCTCCACCTTGCCTCCCCTAGGTTGCCTGCCTAGAAGCAGATCACCTAACTCTCATATCTTCAAAAGAATGCTTCCCTGCTATCTGCCAACCATCATCTCTCTTCCTTGGTGACTAACTGACATTACAATAAACCTCCATTACATTACATGTTTTAAATAAACGATGCCTATCTACTTTCAAATTGTCATTTATTACTTCTAGAAAGATATTCCTGTTGCTCAGTTGATCCTATTTTCTATTTTAAACATTGATTGGGTGTTCTGGGTTGGGCAGAATGCATCAGAACTTTTTCCAATTAAAATTAATAGAAAAAAATGTTTTTATTTAATGGCTTTTCACTTACTGGCAAGGCTTTTAGAAACAAATCAAAATCATTAAATGAGAGACAGGGGTTTCTGATTTATCTTTCTAGGGTTTGTTTGTTTGTTTTTTTGTAGATATCCAACTACATAAAGTAATATTAACAATCTAGTTTTTTTATTGGAGTATAATTGCTTTACAATATTGTGTTAGTTTCTCCTGTACAATGAAGTGAATCCATCATATACACGTATACATAATACGTGTATCCTGTTCCTCTTGATCCTCCCTCCCCCCAAACCCCACCCATCTAGGTCATTACAGAGCACCAACCTGAAACTCCAGTATTTTGGCCACCTGATGGGAAGAACGGACTCATTTGAAAAGATCCTGATGCTGGGAAAGATTGAAGGTGGGAGAAGAAGGGGACAACTGAGGATCAGATGATTGGATGGCATCACTGACTCAATGGACATGAGGATGAGTAAGCTCTGGGAGTTGGTGATGGACAGGGAAGCCAGGCATGCTGCAGTCCATGTGGTCGGACATGACTGAGTGACTGAACTGAACTGAACTGAAGCTGAGCTTCCTAGTCCTTGTTTATAATTCTGTCATTGTTTCTAGTTTTAAATTATTACTTTATTCCTCACAGGGCCTCTCTTTGTAGATAGGTAGGTCTCACCTGAAAACTGCTTACTTGCCCTGGAGGTTCCACCTCCAGATCTTTTTCCCTTGCTGGGGGTAGTCAAAGCAGCAAGGCAGCAATAACAGAGCTCACTGTGCCCTTCAATTTTCTCCACGTTCAACCCCCAGCTACCCTGAATGACAAGAAAGCCATGCCAAGACAGAGCCCAGACTGTCTGGAATGCTTGAGCGTTTAATGACTGACAGTGGGAGTCCAATTGTATGAAGGGACATGCAGGGAAAGAAAGAGAAAGTTTTCCTGTGGTGGGGCAGGGGTGGAGGGTGAGGAGAAGCATTTGGAAAGGATACATGCATAAGCACACACATATACAAACACCATACACAAGAAATCACCAAAGGGATCAAAGAGATCAAAGAACTTCCTCCATTCTGTCTCTTCTACCCTGATTAAGGCATGGTGCTGACAAATGTCTGCGAGAGCAGAATCTTAGTATCAGGTTCACACCCAGCCCCAGAGATAATATAAAATTTAATCTTGATCTGCCTTATTTCCAGGATAAATTTTCACAGATTTTATTTCATCTCATTGGATCCCTAAGCCAATCACCTGAGCACTAACTAACTTAAATAAAAAAAGAAAAAAGGTCAGTAGGCTTCCTCAAATCCCCAAATGATGCATAATAGCTCTATTGTATTAACTTTGCAAATAACCTTTATTTTACATGGAATCTGACTCTTATTCAAACAGTTCTGAGAAGATGTACTACATTCTCTCAAATTTGATCCTTGTGATGTGAAGGCTTAGAAGGGTTTCCTTTTGGATTCTGACAAGACAATCACAGAAAAATAAAACACAAACAAGTGTTACTAAAGGACAGATCTTCTCGTGGCTCATTCTGTCTGGAAATTACTATTAAGAGCAAATAAATAAATTCTATAATAGAGAAATCCACACTTCTAGTGGTGGCATTAATTTGGTTTATGCTTGACTAAAATCTAATAGAAGAGCTTGTCAATAACATAGACATTTCAAAAACATTCAGTTCAGCTCAGTTCATTTCTGTCACTCAGTCATGTCCAACTCTTTGCAACCCCACTGACTGCAGCACGCCAAGCTTCCCTGTCCATCACTAACTCCTGGAGTTTGCTCAAACTCATGCCCATTGAGTAGGTGATGCCATCTAACCATCTCATCCTCTGTTGTCCCCGTCTCTTCCTGCTTTCAATCTTTCCCAGCATCAGGGTTTTTCCAATTAGTCAGCTCTTCACATCAGGTGGCCAAAGTATTGGAGTTTCAACTTCAGCATCAGTCCTTCCAATGAATATTTCCTAAAGGAAATATTTCCTAAAGGAAATAAGTCTGGTTTGATATCCCTGCAGTCCAAGGGACTCTCAAGAGTCTTCTCCAGCACCACAGTTTGAAAGTATCAATTCTTTGGTGCTCAGCCTTCTTTATGATCCAACTCTCACATCTGTACATGACGACTGGAAATACCACAGTTCAGGCTATAGGGACCTTTGTCGGCAGAGTGATGTCTCTGCTTTTCAATACGCTCTCTAGGTTTGTCATAGTTTTTCTTTCAAGAAGCAAGCATCCCATAGGTTCTAGTTAAATATTTGGGGGATTTCCCGGTGACTCATAGGTAAAGAATCTGCCTGCCAATGCCAGGTTCGATCCATGGGTCAGGAAGATCCCTTGGAGAAGGAAATAACAGCCCACTCCAGTGTTCTTGCCTGGGAAATCCCCATGGACAGAGGAGCCTGGTGGGCTACAGTCCACGGGATTGCAAAGAGTCGAACACAACTTGGTGACTGAGCACACATGCAAATATTTCAGACAAGAACATGATAGGAGATGTGGGATCTTCAGAATACATCAGGTGAAGACACTTAAGGTTAGGATGTCCCCTATTCATGATACTAAGTTGCCACCCTGATTATAAAGGTAGGCTCTCCCTTTGCAATCAGCAATTAAACTATGGTCTGATCCTTCAGCACCATGACAGCATCCCAATTCCCCAGCAACCTCTCACCTAATGATTTAATCATCCATGTACCATCCTTGTGGAGAAGGCAATGGCACCCCACTCCAGTACTCTTGCCTAGAAAATCCCATGGATGGAGGAGCCTGGTAGGCTGCAGTCCGTGGGGTCGCTAAGGGTAGGACACAACTGAGCGACTTCACTTTCACTTTTCACTTTCACACATTGGAGAAGGAAATGGCAACCCACTCCAATGTTCCTGCCTGGAGAATCCCAGGGACAGGGGAGCCTGGTGGGCTGCCGTCTATGGGGTTGCACAGAGTCGGACACGACTGAAGTGACTTAGCAGCAGCAGCAGCAGTACCATCCTTGTCTAAATCAAGACTTTTCCTGGAAGCTGCAGATGATGATCTCCTCATCCCATAATTTTCAACATTCAGATCTCAGAATTTTTTTTTTTAAAGAAGAGCTTTCCTCAGCAACCAGAAATATAGTTCTTACAGTAAACTTGTTATTCTTATTGTAAAAAGAACACAGTAAACTTGTTATTCTTATTGTTTTCTTTTCTTTTCAATCACTACATTTCAGAATAAAGAGCTGAAGTGATAACCACTTCCAATATTGTCAAATGACTCTCAGGATTCACAGTTTTTATTCAATGTTTTTAACTTAATTATAGTAATTATTCTTTTGATGCTCAAACTGCCACAAATTTGGGGCAGTGGAAGCACCATTGAGCTGACTCCTGAGTTCTCTGACATGCCCCGTTAGTCTGTTGAGTGTTTCTTTCTCTTCTAGCACTATCTGTCCCTTGTTCATATTATCCCCTGTTCCAAATTTGAAATTAGCCATTTCTCTAATGAGCTCTGGTTCCTTTGAATGGGGAATGGTAGTTAGAAAACAAAATTCATTATTACATGTACTCTTTTCTACTGAAGTATTATTGCGCCTAAATCCTTTAGTGATTTGGAAATCACAAATTTATATTGATATTTTTCAGTCCAAATTTAAATTACAGGACTTTTCTTAATGTCTTCGGTTTTATATTCATATTAGAACACCTTGGTTTCTAATAGCATGAACATTCTTTTTTTAATACAATATAAATGAAACAGTTTCAAGTCTATAACACCATATTACTACTGCTAACAACAAAATCACTGAATGAAATTTAAGATTTTTTTTTTTTTGGTAGTTTTCAGTCAGAGGGCTTCCTGGTGACTCAGCAGGTAAAGTGTCTGCCTGCATTGTGGGACACCTGGGTTTGATCCCTGGGTCAGGAAGATCTCCTGGAGAAGGAAATGGCAACCCACTCCAGTACTCTTGCCTGGAAAATTCCACAGATGGAGGAGCCTGGTACCCTACAGTCCATGGAATGGCAGAGTGGCACACAACTGAGCAACTTCACTCCATTTCAGTCGTGTACCCTACTAATGAACAGTCAGAACACTGTGCTCAAAAGTCACTTGGGATACACTTCCTGCATGATTATGTTACAATTCTGATGTAGAATCAGACTAATTTATTTTCATTTGTTTACATTTGGGGGTTTGTCTTTTTTTTCAATCTTTCGAATTAATTTTATCTTTTGAATATGTAAAATAGTCATATGATGAAAAATCAAAATTATATAAAAGTTACACTCAAAGGAGTCTGGTTTTTATCCCTCCTCATCCATAAAGGTAGCCATTTTTATTAAAACTGACTTATCCTTCCAGTGTTTCTTATTTTGTAATCAAATAGCCACATAATTATTTTATTTGATTGCCTTTCTCACCAAAGGTAGCATACTATAAACTTGAACCTGTACTCTGTCGGCTTTCACTTAACAATACACCCTAAGTGAAAGTGAAGTGAAGCCGCTCAGTCGTGTCCGACTCTTTGCGACCCCATGGACTGTAGCCCTCCAGGTTCCTCTGTCCATGGGATTCTCCAGGCAAGAATACTGGAGTGGGTTGCCATTTCCTTCTCCAGGGGATCTTCCCAACCCAGAGATCGAACCCGGGTCTCCTGCATTGCAGGCAGACGCTTTATCCTCTGAGCCACCAGACACCCTGGAGACCACCAAAATAAGAATCTAGAGTTCTTTCTCATTCTTTTCCACAGCTTCATAGTACTCCATCATGTGAAATTACTAGAATTTATTTAGTCTCATAATAATTTTTCCTGTTTTCCAAGCACAGAAAAAGCTCAGCTAATGCTAAAATATTGGAGAAGGAAATGGCAACCCACTCCAGTGTTCTTGCCTGGAGAATCCCATGGATGGAGGAGCCTGGTAGGCTGCAGTCCATGGGGTCACTATGGGTCGGACATGACTGAGCGACTTCACTTTCACTTTTCACTTTCACACATTGGAGAAGGAAATGGCAACCCACTCCAGTGTTCTTGCCTGGAGAATCCCAGGGACGGGGAGCCTGGTGGGCTTCCATCTATGGGGTCACACAGAGTCGGACACGACTGAAGTGACTTAGCAGCAGCAGCAGCAGCAATGCTAAAATATAAAATATTTATACACTGATATTTATAATTTCCCCTTCAAATATATAATACTGTCTGAACAATTGTTTACTTTCTTGTAGACTAATAGCAGCCTTTTCAGTTAGACTCTAAGTTCCTTAAATATAAAGATTGTCTTACATCTGGTATCATACAAGATTTGACACTACTGTATATCTGATAAGTAATAAGCCATATTTATTGAGTTTTTATTATGTTTCAAGCAGTAGCCTAATAAGTACTCATTTACACATGTCATTTAATATCCAAAACAAATCTAGGAGGTGGACATTTTCCTACCGCCATATAACACCTGAGGTTTACGCATGTGACACAGCTTACAGTGGAGGCAGAGACCAGGGCATAAACCCAAGTAGACTTGCTTGAACTTGTGGTCTTAATCCTGAGATTATATGACTATATTAAGTGTTGTCTCCATTTAAAACTCTCCTCCCTGCAAGCAATTGACTTGGTCAATTTTCAATTAACTAAGTTGCTGCTGCTGCTGCTGCTGCATCACCTCAGTCGTGTCCGACTCTGTGTGACCCCATAGACAGAAGCCCACCAGGCTCCCCCGTCCCTGGGATTCTCCAGGCAAGAACACTGGAGTGGGTTGCCATTTCCTTCTCCAATGTGTGAAAGTGAAAAGTGAAAGTGAAGTGGCTCAGTCGTGTCCGACCCATAGCGACCCCACGGACTGCAGCCTACCAGGCTCCTCCATCCATGGGATTTTCTAGCAAGAGTACTGAAGTGGCTTGCCATTGCCTTCTCCGAATTAACTAAGTAGATTTGGTTTAATTGGGGTTGGAGGACCTAGAATAACTGCCTGGCTGACTCTCCCTGAGCCTTAGTCTGACCCCACATTTCATAGCTTCCCCTTCTCTCCTCTCACTTTTCCAGGTAGGTGGTCAGCAATCAAAGTTAATCAGCTTATGAACACCCATCTCCCATCCCTATCTCAGGGAGGTAAGCGGGATCCCAGTCCTTGTTTGCCTTGATCACAAAATGCTCCAGTCATAAACTGCTCAGTATTAACTGTGGTTTAATTTAAACTCTGACTAGAGCTTAGTAGGGGCTTCCTTCCCACCTGCCAAATGGTTCAGGCTTAACTACAATAGATGCTGCTACTGCGAAGAAGCTCAAAGGAAGCATCATTATAGCTAGAAATCAGGGAAACATAGTTCCTTTCTGTAGGTAAAACTTTAAACATAAAAGAGACATGTTATTTCACTTAAAGGTATTCCCAACAAGAAAAAAAACAGGCTATGTTGAGCAGAAGAGGCGTTAGTAAGTTAGAGTAGCAAAGGAAAAGAAAGCTGATAATGGAAATGCCCTTTCAAGAGAGAAGGTGATCAGACCCAATAATGAGGTTGAACCACCTGATCTCATTCCATCTCCAATCTGTATCTTTCGGATTGTGATTGGCACCTGTATTGGCCAGTAACTTACAGTAATGCTCCATCACAAACAATGCCCAAAAATCCTAGTAGCCTTCATTAACAAATATTTGTTGCTTTCTCACAGATCTTTGGGTTGGTTAAAGTTGTTCTATTTCAGACTTCAGGTTGGGTTCAGATCTGTTGCACATATCTTTCTTTTATTCCAAGACAGGATAAAAGACTGTGGCTATTGTGCATACTTGTAGAGCAGGACACAAAGGCAATCTAAACCACCACAGAAGAACATTTAAAGCTTCACATTGGATGGTTTGTACATGTTTTGTACAGAACATCCCTCATATTCCATTGGCCAAGCCAGGTCATAGGACCAAGACCAAAGTCAGAGAAAGTAGTAAGCATATTCTGCCCTCAGTCAATCATGGCAAAAGTGAGAGGAAAAGGAAGAATTGTAAACAAATAATGCAAAAAAAAAAAAAAAAAAGGCTTCCCTAGTGGCTCAGTTTGTTAAGAATCCACTTGTAATACAGCAGACTGCTTGCAATGCAGGAGAGACATGGGCGATCTCTGGGTTGGGAAGGTCCTCTGGAGAAGAAAATGGCAACTCACTACAGTATTCTTGCCTGGGAAATCCTATGGACAGAGGAGCCTTGTGGGCTACAGTTCATGGGGTCGCTGAGTTGAAAATGACTTAGCAAATAAACCACCAAATGCAAAGAAACCCCACAGCATTCCATGCAGCATGTGCGCAAAAAGAAACTGGGCCATCATATTCTTCCTGATCTTCTATTACTTAGGGTAAATTCATAATTTGACATACGGTCTCTGCAAACTTGATTCATATGAGTCTTCTCCAGAAATAAATGCATTTTCCATGGACTGACTAGTCAGATTTGTGTTCAAAGTATTTGCCAAGAACTGCACAGCATGACCCATGCAAATAAGACTGTGCTCCATAGACAATTAGGTTCAAAGTCTGGCCAATCGTGTATTGATTTTGGTGCACAGGGCTCAATATTTATACAAAGTTCAGTTACCCTTCACATAGTTCTCATGCCCCATGCTTCACTCACAGTCTTTAAGGGATGAACTCACATACATCTTTACGCCTAGCCAGAGAGAAAGGCGGTACGTGTGTGCGTGCAGTCGCTCAGTTGTGTCCGACTCTTTGTGACTCCATGGACTGTAGCCTGTCAGGCTCCTCGATCCATGGGATTTCCTAGGTAAGACTATTGGAGTAGGTTGCCATTTCCTTCTTCAGGGGATCTTCCTGACACAGGGATTGAAGCTGCATCTCTTGTATCTCCTGCATTGGTAGGCATATTCTTTGCCATTGAGCCATCTGGGAAGCCCCAGAGAGCAATGCGCTGCTACTTGATAAAACAGGAAGAAACTGGACCTGGATTCAAACAGTCCTGATTCCACCAACCATCATCACTGTGATTCTGAACAAGTCCTTTGATTTCAATGATCCTCATTTTCCTTAGTGGTAAAACTGAAGTGATAAATTCTTCCTTACTTTAACATACACACCTTGGGAATATAAGTCACAGTAGCTAAACAATAAAGTGCCAGAGAAGTAGAGGAAATTGCCATTGAGGAAACTTCATTTCTCATCCATTCTGCTCTACCACCTCTGTCACAAGTGGTACTCTGTCCCGGACACCCGTATCTCTATCCCTGCCACACACTGTACAAACGACTCTAAGGATTATCCTCCCAACCTATAGGATACCCAGGATGTTCTGGCCACAGAATCCACCCATGAGTCATCTTTGTATGCGCAGCTTGTTCCTGGTTGATGGCAGCTGTGCACCACTAATGGCCTCCTAAGCATCAGAGATGCTCTTGTGCAGCAATTATTTGCATTAATCAAAGGCTTCAAGCAATCTCCCATTTTTGGCTGAATAGTGAAAGTGTATATTCATGCTGTGCCCAAATGAGAGATTTTATAGGAAAAGGGATGCTTTGGTTACATGTTACTGCTCTGGTATTCAGCTTCTAACCAAACTCTCGCTTAGGGGTCAATTTTGCTGGAGAATATTATCTGTATACAAGCTAACTTAGCAAAAGAGAATGTTTGGTGGTATATTAGTACTTGTGCATAGACATATTTGCTAATTAATCAATATCTGAGTATGCTGAATACCACTATTGAATCTATTTCAAATCCAGAGTGTGGAATTGAAAGCTAATCAGCATGGACAGACACTTGTTTGAATCGTTCCAGGTGGGATTTTAAGGGAATCACTCTCAGCCTTGCATTTGAAGGTGATACTACAGACTGTGGCATGGACCCGCAGTGTGAAGCCACTTTCACACTAAAGGCATGGATGGGGTTCATTTTCCAGAGGCCCCCCTGGTTCTCAAATGGAGCATCCAGATGACATTACACTTCGGCCAGGAGTCCTTCGTCTCATCCTCAGGACAATTAGTAGGAGGAAGGCACTAACATACTGAGACTCGGGGTGCTTGCTGTACCACCAAACCAGGCTTGGAAATCTAAGAAGATACAGCAGAAGAGGGCTTTGGGAGCTTGGGAAGGCTCATGTCAAGACTCACTGCATTTCTCTGTGGTCAAACTAAATCTAAACTCTTTTTAACTATCCAACCCAGATAGAAAAGAAAAAGGACACTGAAATTTTCTCAATTGGTGTGTGGTGACTTGCGTTCTGTATGCTGAAGGAGAATTAGAATAATGAGGAGGAAATTCTGCAGCAATTGAATGCTAAGAAGCCTGCTAACACTGAAGCAATATTCACCAAGGAGCGCAGTGGGTGAGCGGTAGGAAAGAGGGACTCAGCCAAGCTTGAAGGGGCTCCTCTCCTCCGGAGACCTCTGCCCGTGTGCCCCAAGTGCTCTAGCCGATTGGTCGTGAACTCAGGTTATTGCTTTAAAATTTCACCATGTATTTTTTTTTCTAAAATAATAAGAACTTACATTTTAATGAAAGGATCATTATCATATTCAAGCATACTCTTTCCCATAGGACTTGAACTGTTCTTTGCATATTTATGATTCTGCTGGGCTAAAGCTGAGAGAAATTTACAAATGAACAAAGGAAAGGAAGCTGTTGATTTCTGAAAAGACTGTCATCAAATGTGGTTTGTAATGATTATCCGTATTGTCCACATCCACTCAACCTTCATCAGGTAAACATGCCCCAGTCTTCCTCTAGAGAATAGCCTTCTCCACTCTCAAAGCTTCTGTTAGAACTGATGATGTTCTTGCCTCTGAAGGCATGTGATTCAGGCCCATCCCTGGAAAGCATCACTCCCCCAGGCCATAAGAATAAATCTGGAAATGGGTATGTGACCTAACGAAGCTAGTATGTGTTAGGTCAAATTACTGGAGAAGAGAGGGATCCTCTTTTGCCTTGGGTTCAAACCTGAGAGGATGTAGTCCTGGCATTGTGGGCAGGAGCTTGCATGGAGCCTACAATGAAGCCACGATAATAAGACATCAGCGGATCAGAAATTAAGACAGACCTGGGCCTGCTTTAAGTCCTAGACTTTGTCTTGCATGAGCTACTAGGTGCTATTTTGTCACTTAATACTATTTGTATTGAGCTTTGTGTGTATCCTTATCTGAACGAACCATGCCAAAGAGATTTAAAACACTGTTGCATGTTTCACAGTGTCAGACTTTCTTTTTTTGGGCTCCAAAATCACTGCAGATGGTGATTGCAGCCATGAAATTAAAAGACACTTACTCCTTGGAAGGAAAGTTATGACCAACCTTGATAGTACATTAAAAAGCAGAGACATTACTTTGCCAACCAAGGTCCATCTAGTCAAGGCAATGGTTTTTCCCGTGGTCATGTATGGATGTGAGAGTTGGACTGTGAAGAAAGCTGATCGCCGAAGAATCGATGCTTTTGAACTGTGGTGTTGGAGAAGACTCTTGAGAGTCCCTTGGACTGCAAGGAGATCCAACCAGTCGATTCTAAGGGAGATCGATCCTGGGTGTTCATTGGAAGGACTGATGCTAAAGCTGAAACTGCAATACTTTGGCCACCTCATGAGACGAGTTGACTCACTGGAAAAGAGTCTGATGCTGGGAAAGGTTGGGGGCGGGAGGAGAAGGGGACGACAGAGAATGAGATGGCTGGATGGAATCACCGACTCGATGGACATGAGTTTGAGTGAACTCCGGGAGTTGGTGATGGACAGGGAGGCCTGGCATGCTGTGATTCATGGGGTCGCAAAGAGTTGGACACGACTGAGCGACTGAACTGAACTGAACTGCATGTTTCACCCTCTATAGAAGGAAATTTTTTTGCCTAACTTACCACTGTGAAGTAGCAGGAAAGGATTCTGGTAGGAACAGGACCACCGATTTTCTGGTTTCACAAGTGCCCCCCAAACTATCTGTGAGAAACTGGTTAAGCCACTGAGTCAGCGCTGACACCTAAGGAAATGAGGGGTCTGAATCTGAGCATCTCTAAGCGCTCTCCATCCCCATGCATGCGTGCTTATTCGCCAAGTTGTATCCAACTTTTTGCAACTACATGTACTGTAGACTGCCAGGCTCCTCTGTCCATGGGATTCTCCAGGCAAGACTACTGGAGTGGGTTGCTATTGCTTCCTCCAGGTGATTTTTCTGACCCAGGGATTGAACCTGCATCTCCTGCATTGCAGGCGGATTCTTTGCCACTGAGCCACATAGGAAGCCCATAGTTCCCTCTAATGGTTGCTCAACCATCCCGATTGGGAAGACACTTAAATAATCAGAAAGAAAAAAATATGTTTTCTACTCAAATGTCAGATTTTGGGTGTTCTTTAATGATCTCTAGCAGAGGCCCTAAGTCTTATGACCCATGGCAAAGGATATGACTTAAAAAAATAAATTAAAGAAACATATTTCTTAATACATGTATTTCTTCACCTGCTAGAGAGGTCTTCTATGTGAATCAGATTAAGTGATTTTCCGATTTTCAAACCAAACCAGCTGGGCAAAGCTACCCCATCTTTGATAAATGAGAAGGAAAGCCTCATTAAAGAGACCATCCATGCTTTCTTTTTCTTTCTTGTTTCTACTTTTTTTGTCAAGAACCTCTGCAAGCTGCAGTTAACGACTGGAACAGAGTGCAGGCTGCTAACTATCCACGTGGTGTCTGTGTCTCTGCTGAACTTATTTATTTGCATTTAAAAGAGATTTGGGGTAGATGTAAACACTTTGATGGGATTTATGGCAGAGACAAAGGTCGGTTAACATTTTGATCCACTGAGTAGAAACTGAAAAGCCATCATTAAATTGATAACCAATAGTATTGAAGGTACCTTCTGAAACCACAGAAAGGATGTTTGGAGCATGAAAGATCAAAACAGGAGTTCCAACTGAAAGGAGAAAGGATGGGCACACCAATCTTGTTTTGGGACTTTAAATACTTTTATTTTACAATCACAAAACAAGAAGCCATGGCACTTTATGTTTCTATTAATCAATATATCCCTGAAGATTAAAAAACAAGCTGAAATAGCACTTCATTTATTGGACATTTATTGGTCATTGTATGGACAATTATAGCGATACAAGAATTCTGCACGTACCAGGGCTTCCCTGGTGGCTCAGTGGTAAAGAATCTGCCTGCCAAGGCAAGACACATGGGTTCAATCCCTGGTCCAGGAAGCTCCCCCATGCCTCAGGGCAATTAAGCCTGTGGGCCACAACTATTGAGCCTGTGCTCTAGAGCCTGGAGCTCCACATGCCCAAACTACTGAACTCTGCACGCCCCGGATCCCATGCTCCAAAACAAGAGAAGTCACTTTAATGAGAAGCCCAAACACCACAACTAGAGAATAGCCACCCCCGCTCATGCAAATAGAGGAAAAACCCACACAGCAAAGAAGACCCAGCACAGCCAAAATAAATAAATGAATAAATAATTTTTTAAAAAGAGAGTGCTGTACCTATCAGACTCCCTGCCTTCAGGAGGACCATCAGAAACAAAGAAGAATCTTGGAAGTGTTCTATCAGCTCAAAGACACCACAACACAAAAATTCTTCCATCTCAAGTGATTCAGAGGCTCACAAAGCTCCTGGCCACTTCCCCGGAACCCGGGGAAGAAAGACAGCAGAGTCAGGGGAAAAGGTCTGGATGCACACACATGAGTTCAAGACCCAAATTCAGTACTTTCTGACTGAAATCCCTGAGTCTTAAGAGTTATCAAGCCTCACTTCCCTCATCAATACAAATGAAAGGAACAGCACTTATCTCACAGTTTTTGTAAAGATTCAACACTTTCTCCCTGATTTCACCTAGCTAGGGTCGATGCTTCTCCTTTATGCTTCCTTAAAACCAAATTTACATTCCTTTCACAGTCCAAACTAGGAGCTCTGACTTTTGTCTGTTGGTTTTCTATCTCTGTCAGGACACTGAGGACTTAGTAGGGACATATTTGCATTCACTGATTGCTATTGATCAAATATCCATTCTGTGACAGGCAGCCTCTTGGAAGGAATTCATCAGTGAATAAGACATAGTGGTTGCCCTCAGGGGGCTTATAGTCTAGAAGCAGCAGGAGAGGTTCAGGCAGAAAACAAATTACCACATAATCTCATTTTGTGAGAAAAGGACTGGGTCATTTTTAGATATAAAAGGCATCCTCGATCCTCAATTACTTGTTGAAGAAATGATTAAATGAATGGATGAATAAATGAATGAATAAATCACTCAATTCCATCCCCTGGGGATTCATTAAGAACTCTTTCATTATACAGGTGTGTAAATTTCATTATACAGGTGTGAGAATTAGGGAGATAAGTGACCTGTCAAAATTTCATATTTGCTTTATACTATCGTTTCCACCACTTTGATCAAAATATGTAGAATTGTGAGAATATCCCTATTTGAAACTCAGCCTCAATTTAGAGAAGAGAAGCTCCACTTTTCAGATTTGTTGGTGTGTATGGTATGAATGTGAAACCCTTGATCTATGAAACAATGTTCCCAGCATGAATCAGATGGTACACAGGGTAGACTGCCTACTGAATGGCATTAGTTTCTTCTTTTGATTTTTATTTAAACTTTCTTCAAGCTTCAAATTCTCCAGTAACATTTAGGAGTGATAATTGTATCTCTCAGGAGGTATGTCTAATGTTTAAAAAGAATCGTTGACTTCTAAGACAATGAAGGAGCTGTTTACACTTGGCCGCAGAAGCCAAATCTATTTATCAATATCCTGTCTCTCCTAAATGAGTTCATATAACTACTCATCTGGCCAAGACTATTGATGTTTAGGATATCTCAGGCCTTTTGAATTAATTTTCTCACTGCTGAATAGCAATGAAAAACTATTTATATTTGTCTTCTAACACTGGAGTAAACAGAACTCTAAACACTGGTTTAGCCTGGGTGTCCCCAAACTGGATCAACTCTCCCAACTGTACTTTGTTTTGTTTTGTTTTCATTTTCCCCCCACAGATTTAACCTCTCTGGACCCCAATTTTCTTAATTGTAAAATGAGAGAATAAAAGTGGAAAATCTCTTGAAAACTCACATAGCTCTGATATTCTAAGACTCTAATATTCCCATTCTATCAAAATGTTAGACACAAAAATCTTTTAAAAAGAATAAAACTTTTTGGCACCAATATTTAGATATGTACATGCCTCCTTCCCCAAAACACACACAGCCACAAACTCACAGGCCAGACCTCTACCCCTCAGCCCCTCCAATGTAAAATTCTGGAGCCACCAAACATACAGTAAATAAGGGAGAAACAAGACAAGAGGCAGCTATGAAGCCAGAAACACAGTTTCCTTGAGTCGCTGAACTCAAAGGCAAATGACACAATGCCCAGAATTAAAGCAAAGATGGTCTACTTGAAATAAAAATTGAGTATATCATTAAGTTGTTAACTACTCTAGGCACATAGTCCTGGAGATGTTTTTTAATAACATTATTATAGTTAACAATATTTAAGATGAAACACTGGGTCACAAGGTTGAACAGAATGACTATCTTGGTCTGTTTCAAAAGCTCTTGCAATACATCAGCAGACTGTGAATAGGATACATAAGTGAAAAGCAGGTAAATAAGCTATGCCATTAAAATAGATATTAAGAGCCAGTTAAAAACCTATCCAAGGTCATGCGAAATTTCAAAGTATGGGATAATGACACTCAGCAAGAGAACTCTTCAACCAAATTGACCCAGATAGTTGATTATCAGACAATTCTGAGAAAAGAGAACTAAAAAACAGTTTCTTTATGATGGTGCTGCTTAAAACCCCTCTTCAAAATTCTACCTGCACTGATTCTGGTTCTGAAGAAGGTTCTGTTATTACAAACACTTTGCAACCTGAATCTAGCAACTAAAGAGCATGAAAGTGCCTGAAGACTAACAGCTAAACATCATTCATTCATTCATCAAATTTCTAAAAAAGCAGATCCACTGGATCAGATGCTGAGGTTGCTGTGGTGAAAACATTGCACAAGGTCTTTCTTTGTCTTCAAAATTTTGAAATCTAATTACTGGGAGGGTAGGTGGGAATTCCTAATCGCTAGCAACCACTGAAAGAATGTAAATACTCACAAGAAGGCGTTAGGGGCTTACTGGTGAAAGTAAAGTGTTCCAAGGTCATTGCCATCAAAATTAGTTATCATGGTATATGGCAGTGACCATAATAAGTCTTCAGGCAGAGTGTATGATGTATATAACTGCTCACTGGCTCTCTCAACCTTCACTTTCCATTCAGTTCAGTTGCTCAGTCGTGTCCGACTGTGAACCCATGGACTGCAGCACGCCAGGCTTCTCTGACCATCACCAACTCCCAGAGCTTACTCAAACTCATGTTCATAGATTTGGTAATGCCATCCAACCATCTTATCCTCAGTCATCCCCTTCTCCTCCTGCCTTTAGTTCAGTTCAGTCACTCAGTTGTGTCCGACTCTTTGCAACCCCATGAACCCAGCAGGCGAGGCCTCCCTGTCCATCACCAACTCCCGGAGTTCACTCAAACTCATGTCCATCGAGTCAGTAATGCCATCCAGCCATCTCATCCTCTGCTGTCCGCTTCTCCTCCTGCCCTCAATCCCTCCCAGCATCAGGGTCTTTTCCAAGAGTCAGCTCTTCACATCAGGTGGCCAAAGTATTGGAGTTTCAGCCTCAGCATCAGTCCTTCCAATGAGCACCCAGGACTGGTCTCCTTCAGGATGGATCACTTGGATCTCCTAGGAGTGGAAAGGACTCTCAAGAGTCTTCTCCAACACCACAGTTCAAAAGCATCAATTTTTTGGCACTCAGCTTTCTTCACAGCCCAACTCTCACATCCATACATGACCACTGGAAAAACCATAGCCTTGACTAGACGGACCTTTGTTGGCAAAGTAATGTCTCTGCTTTTTAATATGTTATCTAAGTTGGTCATAACTTTCCTTCCAAGGAGTAAGTGTCTTTTAATTTCCTGGCTGCAATCAGCATCTGCAGTGATTTTGAAGCTCTCCAAAATAAAGTCTGACACTGTTTCCATTGTTTCCCCATCTATTTCCCATGAAGTTATGGGACCAGATGCCATGATCTTAGTTTTCTGAATGTTGAGCTTTAAGCCAACTTTTTCACTCCTCTTTCACTTTCATCAATAGGCTTTCTAGTTCCTCTCCATTTTCTGCCATAAGGGTAGTGTCATCTGCATATCTGAGGTTATTGATATTTCTTCCGGCAATCTTGATTCCAGCTTGTGCTTCTTCCAGCCCAGCGTTTCTCATGATGTACTCTGCATATAAGTTAAATAAGCAGGGTGACGATATACAACCTTGACATACTCCTTTTTCTATTTGGAACCAGTCTGTTGTTCCCTGTCCAGTTCTAACTGTTGCTTCCTGACCTGCATACAGGTTTCTCAAGAGGCAGGTCAGGTGGTCTGGTATTCCCATCTCTTTCAGAATTTTCCACAGTTTATTGTGATCCACACAGTCAAAGGCTTTGGTACAGTCAATAAAGCAGAAAGAGATGTTTTTCTGGCACTCTCTTGCTTTTTCGATGATCCAGTGGATGTTGGCAATTTGATCTCTGGTTCCTCTGCCTTTTCTACAACCAATTTGAACATCTGGAAGTTCATGGTTCACGTATTGCTAAAGCTTGGCATGGAGAATTTTGAGCATGACTTTACTAGCGTGTGAGATGAGTACAATTGTGCAGTAGTTTGAGCATTCTTTGGCATTGCCTTTCTTTGGGATTGGAATGAAAACTGACATTTTCCAGTCCTGTGGCCACTGCTAAGTTTTCCAAATGTGCTGGCATATTGAGTGCAGCACTTTCACAGCATCATCTTTTAGGTTTTGAAATAGCTCAAATGGAATTCCATCACCTCCAGTAGCTTTGTTCGTAGTGATGCTAAGGACAACTTGACTTCACATTCCAGGATGTCTGGCTCTAGGTGAGTGATCATACCATCATGATTATCTGGGTTGTGAATATTTTTTGTACAGTTCTGTGTATTCTCTCCACCTCTTCTTAATATCTTCTGCTTCTGTTAGGTCCATTCCATTTCTGTCCCTTTCCCCAAATCAGGGTCTTTACTAATGAGTAGTTCTTTGCATCAGGTGGCCAAAGTATTGGAGATTCAGCTTCAGTTGAATGAATATTCGGGATTTCTTTTAGGATTGACAGGTTTCACTTTACCCTGCTTCTATTTGGAGAGTTTAGAAAATGTGAAATGACATTTCCCAGACTCCCTTGCAGCTAGGACTTTTAGAATAAATTGTGCTTTGCTAACTAGACACATTTGCAGAGATTAAGACTGCATTGGCACAGATAGGCAGTGCTATTCTTCCTGTGGCTGTGACTGGTGGCTGGAAAGTAAGTCCCAACAGGTTGAGTGTTTACAAGGAAAGTGAAAGTGAAGTTGCTCTGTCGTGTCTGACTCTTTGTGACCCCAGGGACTGTAGCCTACAAGGCTCCTCTGTCTATGGAATTTCCCAGGCAAAAATACTGGAGTGGGTTGCCATTTCCTTCTCCAGGGGATCTTCCTGACCCAGGGATCGAATCCAGGTCTCCTGCATTGCAGGCATTTGCTTTAACCTCTGTGTTTACAATGGTGGACTTCATATCACTCAGGCCCCTTCTGTGGGTATAAAACAGCTATCACAGCAGGTTTTTGATGCCTGGATTATAGCTCCAGTGCTGACTCTCCAACCAGCAGTCTGGTAGAACCCTCATGACTTCAGCTTTCCTAGCTCTCACCTCGTGTATTAGTCAAGGATCTCCAGGAAAATCGAATATATATAGAAAATGTTTATGTGTTTATAATTTTTGTGTGTTCTCGTCTATTGACTCTCTCTTTATGTTCATTCAATCCCCATCCCTTCCTCCCTCTCTTCTCTTCTTCTTCCCCCATCTTCCTTCCATCTTTCCCCAATTTCACATATATGTATATAATTCTAGAGACTGAGAAGTCCCATGATCTTGCACCAGTTTTGTAAGTCTTGATTTGAGTCTGAACAAGGGAGAGCCAGGAGTGCCAATGTCTGAAGAGAAGCTGGGTGTCCTAGCTCAGGCAGGGAGCAAATCTGCTCTTTCTCATCCCTTTTGTTTTATTCATGCTCTCAATAGATTGGACGATACCCAACCACAATGGTGAGGGTGATCTTCTTTACTTAGCCCACCACTTCAAATGTGGGTCTCTTCCAGAAACACCATCACACACATACTGTTTTCCAGCTATCTGTGCATCCTTAGCCCAGCAAAGTTAATACATAAAACTAACCATTGCACCTTGATTTTGTAAAGGACCGTAATTCTGCACAATAGAGCATTTAAATCACTCTGTGCTTGAAATATAGAGTGTTTCTGGTTTCCTGCACTCAACCTTGACTTATAAGCACAGTGAAACCATCACCAAATATCCAAATATCACAAATATCCAAACATTGAGCTTGATGTCCATCTCCAGTACCAGAGAGCAGAATGAACTCACTGAGCTCAGAAAGGTAGGGAAGCCACACCCACAGGCTGCAAAAGAAGATGGAGAATCTCTCTCATCCAACAACTCTGGATGAAAGGTAGATGAAATACTTACTATAACTTCTTGCTTTGGGATTACATGGAACATGAAATATTTAGACAGGAGGAGATTTAAGGTCCTTTCTATTCTGATTCTATGACTGGGACTGTCTCCAGGTCTATAAAGCAGTGAATTCATGCTCATAACTGCAAGATGATTGAGCTGATTGTTATAGGTTCAAATACACTGTGGTTTTCCCAAGAACACCCGGCTGCTAAACAGTTGAGTGGGGGTGACTGTAAAGTATGTGCACCAGTTCTTTGATGTATTTTCTTCCAAAATGTACCATCTAAATCCCCACTCCAGGAATGTGGGCTGGACTTGATACTCACTCCTAACACTGAGAATGTGGTGGAAGGGGTGGTGTGTGCTTCCCAAATTTAAGTCACAAAAGACATTCTCACTTCTGCTTTGCCTTCTTTTGAATTGCCTGTTTTGAAGGAAGTCCGTGGCTTTGTTATGAGGACATTCCAGCAGCCTCTAGTGAGGCCCAACTGGGGAAAAACCAGGGTTTACTGCCACAATCAGCATCAGCACACCAGTGTCAGGGAGGGAAAAAAAATATTTTCCTTCTATCCCTCTAGGTTTCAGCTGGGGATCTTTAAAAAAGTACAGAGCAACAAGCGGAAAGCAGAAATAAGTTTACTAAATGTATCTCTCATATATACATGGGAGAAACTCAAGGATGAGAAACTCAAAGGAGTGGTTACAACTTGGGTTTATAAACCAGCTCAGTTCAGTTCAGTTCAGTCGGTCAGTCGTGTCCAACTCTCCATGACCCCATGAATCACAGCACGCCAGGCCTCCCTGTCCATCACCAACTCCCAGAGTTCACTCAAACTCATGTCCACAGAGTCGGTGATGCCATCCAGCCATCTCATTCTCTGTCGTCCCCTTCTCCTCCCGCCCCCAATCCTTCCCAGCATCAGAGTCTTTTCCAGTGAGTCAACTCGTCGCATGAGGTGGCCAAAGTATTGCAGTTTCAGCTTTAGCATCAGTCCTTCCAATGAACACCCAGGATAGATCTCCTTTAGATTGGACTGGTTGGATCTCCTTGCAGTCCAAGGGACTCTCAAGAGTCTTCTCCAGCACCACAGTTCAAAAGCATCAATTCTTCAGCACTCAGCTTTCTTCACAGTCCAACTCTCACATCCATACATGACCATGGGAAAAACCATAGCCTTGACTAGATGGACCTTTATTGGCAGAGTAATGTCTCTGCTTTTTAATATACTATCAAGGTTGGTCATAACTTTCCTTCCAAGGAGTAAGTGTCTTTTAATTTCATGGATGCAATCAGCATCCGCAGTGATTTTGGAGCCCAAAAAAATAAAGTCAGACACTGTTTCCACTGTTTTTCCATCTATTTCCACTGTTTTTCCATCTATTTCCCATGAAATGATGAGACCAGATGCCATGATCTTGGTTTTCTGAATGTTGAGCTTCAAGCCAACTTTTTCACTCTCCTCTTCCACTTTCATCAAGAGGCTTTTGAGTTCCTCTTCACTTTCTGCCATAAGGGTAGCGTCATCTGCATATCTGAGGTTATTGATATTTCTCCCAGCAATCTTGATTCCAGCTTCTGCTTCTTCCAGCCCAGCGTTTCTCATGATGTACTCTGCATATAAGTTAAATAAGCAGGGTGACAATATACAGCCTTGACGTACTTCTTTTCCTATTTGGAACCAGTCTGTTGTTCCATGTACAGTTCTGACTGTTGCTTCCTGACCTGAATACAGGTTTCTCAAGAGGCAGGTCAGGTGGTCTGGTATTCCCATCTCTTTCAGAATTTTCCACAGTTTGTTGTGATCCACAGTCAAAGGCTTTGGCATAGTCAATGAAGCAGAAATAGATGCTCTTCTGGAACTCTCTTGCTTTCTCCAAGATCCAGCAGATGTTGGCAATTTGATCTCTGGTGCCTCTGCCGTTTCTAAAACCTGCTTGAACATCTGGGAGTTCACGGTTCACATATTGCTGAAGCCTGGCTTGGAGAATTTTGAGCATGACTTTACTAGCGTGTGAGATGAGTGCAATTGTGCGGTAGTTTGAGCATTCTTTGGCATTGCCTTTCTTTGGGATTGGAATGAAGACTGACCTTTTCCACTCCTGTGGCCACTGCTGAGTTTTCCAAATGTGCTGGCATATTGAGTGCAGCACTTTCACAGCATCATCTTTCAAGATTTGAAATAGCTCAACTGGAATTCCATCACTACCACTAGCTTTGTTCGTAGTGATGCTTTCTAAGGCTCACTTGACTTCACATTCCAAATTGTCTGGCTCTAGGTCAGTGATCACGTTATTGTGACTATCTTGGTCATGAAGATCTTTTTTGTACATTTCTTCTGTGTATTCTTGCCACCTCTTCTTAATATCTTCTGCTTCTGTTAGGTCCATACCATTTCTGTCCTTTATCGAGCCCATCTTTGCATGAAATGTTCCCTTGGAATCTCTAATTTTCTTGAAGAGATCTCTTGTTTTTCCTATTCTGTTGTTTTCCTCTATTTCTTTGCATTGATCGCTGAGGAAGGCTTTCTTATCTCTCCTTGCTATTCTTTGGAACTCTGCATTCAGATGCTTATATCTTTCCTTTTCTCCTTTGATTTTCGCTTCTCTTCTTTTCACAGCTATTTGTAAGACCTCCTCAGACAGCCATTTTGCTTTTTTGCATTTCTTTTCCATGGGGATGGTCTTGGTCCCTGTCTCCTGTACAATGTCACAAACCTCGGTCCAGAGTTCATCAGGCACTCTATCTATCAGATCTAGTCCCTTAAATCTATTTCTCACTTCCACTGTATAATCATAAGGGATTTGATTTAGGTCATATCTGAATGGTCTAGTGGTTTTCCCTACTTTCTTCAATTTAAGTCTGAATTTGGCAATAAGGAGTTCATGATCTGAGCCACAGTCAGCTCCTGGTCTTGTTTTTGCTAACTGTATACAGTTTCTCCATCTTTGGCTGCAAAGAATTGGGGCTAAAACATAGGGAAAGGGGTTTTGGGCTTCTAGGCAAGTTACAGGAAGGTGGTCAGGAAAAAGTGTGCTGAACAAGGGTAAGATCTACTATACAAATTTAAGCCAGTGCCTTTTCCATGGACAAGGGTGTCTTGGGAGTAAGTCATTTTTCTCTTCCTGGTACAGAGTGGTAAACCTCCTTTGGAAATTTCCCTTATTAATATAAATTTCCTTCACAAAAGGGAAACTTATGCTGTGTCTTCAGAGCTTCTCCTGTGTCTTCTGTTTCTCAAAATAACCCTGATGCTAAAATGGTATATTTGGGGTTGGCATATTCTGGTCTCCTACACCAGTCATGTGAATGAACTACCCTGAACGCAGATTTCCTAGCCTCAGTTATGACTTCAGATGACTGCAGGCCTGGCCAACATCTTGACTACAACTTCATGAAAGAGTCTTGTTATGGGTTGAATTTTACTTCCTGAAAAAGATATGATGAATTCCTAACCCCACCCCCACCCAGCATTTGTGAATGTGACCTCATTACTGTAGATGTAAGAAGGTTAATATGATGTCATTAAGGAGGGCCCTCAACCAACAAGACTGGTGTCCTTATCAGTTCAGTTCAGTTCAGTCGCTCAGTCGTGTCCGACTCTCCACGACCCCATGAATCACAGCACGCCAGGCCTCCCTGTCCATCACCAACTCCCGGAGTTCACTCAAACTCATGTCCATCGAGTCGGTGATGCCATCCAGCCATCTCATTCTCCGTCGTCCCCTTCTCCTCCCGCCCCCAACCTTTCCCAGCATCAGAGTCTTTTCCAGTGAGTCAACTCGTCGCATGAGGTGGCCAAAGTATTGCAGTTTCAGCTTTAGCATCAGTCCCTCCAATGAACATCCAGGATTGATCTCCTCTAGAATGGACTGGTTGGATCTCCTTGCAGTATAAGGGACTCTCAAGAGTCTTCTCCAACACCACAGTTCAAAAGCATCGATTCTTCGGCGATCAGCCTTCTTCACAGTCCAACTCTCACATCCATACATGACCACGGGAAAAACCATTGCCTTGACTAGACGGACCTTGGTTGGCAAAGTAATGTCTCTGCTTTTTAATATACTATCAAGGTTGGTCATAACTTTCCTTCCAAGGAGCAAGCGTCTTTTAATTTCATGGCTGCAATCAGCATCTGCAGTGATTTTGGAGCCCAAAAAAACGAAGTCTGACACTGTTTCCACTGTTTTTCCATCTATTTCCCATGAAGTGATGTGTCCTTATACAAAGGGAAAATCTAGACACAGTTAGAGATGCACACAGTGGGGAGACGGTATTGATACCAAGACACACCAGGAGAAGACAGCCATGTGATAACTGTGACAGAGACCAGAGTGATGCGTCTACACACTAAGGGACACCAAAGACTGAACCCCACATGAACACCAGAAGGGAGAAGAAGCAACACAGGCTTATTCCCTGTGGGTTTTAGAAGAAGCACGACCCCATTAAACACCTTGATTTTGGACTTTCAGTCTCCAGAACGGTGAGACCACAAGAGTCTGTTGTTTTAAGTCTCTCAGCTTGTGAAGTACTAGAAAATGAATACAACTCAGAGTCATCCAAACAAGTCACTCCTGAATTCCTGTCCTACAGAGACAGTTAAGATGATAAATGTTTATTGTTGTTTGCAGCCACTAAATTCTGGTACAATGTATTGTTAACCAATTGTTAACACTCAGAGCTAGACCAAAACTTAAGCCTTCCAGAATCTTTCTACTACATCAAGTCGCTGTTTGTTACCTCTGAGAATGAGAAAGGCTAGGAATATTTAGCTTAAATTGCTAATAATATTTTTGGAGACACTGGCAGAATTTTCCACTATGAGGCAGCAAAGCTATCTTCATGGGGGGTTGTGGAATTAATCTGACAGTAAACCTAATTGCACCTAGGTTTGTGTTGCCCTTATGAGTACTTCTATATCCCTCTAGGAGAGGCATCAAATGATCAGCACTGGACCATAAAATGCAGCAAGACTGATGTTATGTAACAAAGAACATTCTCTATAACTATTCAGCTGTTCTCCAGACAGAGATGAAAGATAGATGAATAGATGGACAGAGGGATGGATGGATGGAAGGAAGGGAAGGAGGAAGGGAGAGAGGAAGTTAGGGAGCCAGTGAGGGAAGGAAGGAAGTTGAATGAACATACAGAATTACTAGGCAAAAGCACACAAAAATAAATAGTAGATTTCTGTGTGTCAGAAAGGTGGAATTATGGCTCATTATCTTCTATTTTTCAAGCTAAACTATTACAATGTTTCTTGACAGTTATTTTCTCTAGCTTATAAATTGATGTTTGTCTTCTCCCTCTCCCCGTCCCACCCCCTGCCAACTTTTTTAATACACAATTTTTCTGTCTTCAGATGATGGAAAGAAATGTATTTACATCTTAATTAATAATTTAAAGTATAAATATTATAAATTTAGAGATCTTCTGTTTATTGTCATCAATTTATTGATTATAACTAGATCTAAATGAGATGATCTTAGGCTATTTGAATTTTGACGAACAACAACAACAAAAAAAAAAGGGAAAATAGGTGTGATGTGTTTTAGTCCATCATTTCTCAAAAAGTAATTCACCGAGTTCCATGTAGTCCAGCACAGGGTCCACCATGAGATATGCTGGGGACCAGCACAACGTATCCACTACTTGGGCAGTCACACTGATTATTTTTTTATACAAAGCTGTTTGGACTCTCAAATCTAACACTACCAAACATCACCGTTGCATTATTTGTATTATTTCCCCTCTTATTTGGTATAACAAAAGCTAACTACCTCTAAAGGAAAATTCTTCCTTTTTCAAACATCAGTAAATGTGGACATTTTTAGTGCTTTCTTTAAACGTCCAGAATGGACTTCCCTGAGTGGGCAGAGGATGCTATTTCAATTTCATTCCATATGCTGTGGTCACTGGCCAAAGAAGTTACATGTAAACAAAACGTGTCAAGCTTAATGTATTCAGGGGATCAACATATTCACAAAGACACCAATTTCATGAATCCATTCTATTTCAACACAGTTGAAGTTAATATTTTTCTTGCAGGTTTGTTGGTTTTTTAATCAAAAGCAGATGAAAATGACAGCGTTCCTTGGACCCACCATATTTTCTATAAAGCAACTATTGGCTGTGATTAAGGGAAGACAAAGCTACTTGCTGTGGGTAGCTGAAATACTTCTGGAATTTATTCACTTGGGTATACATGCTAAGGCCAAATGAGTTTCTTTAATTTCCATAATGAAATTGTTTTTGTAAAGTTAAAAATACTGTAATGAGGCCAAAACGGTGTGCTTTCAGGGGGCTCCCATGGTGAAACAAATGAGATTTTAGCTTCTCTAATTGGGCATACTGCAAGCTGGCTTGATGCTGTCCTCAACACAGGATGTTTGTTATCCTAACAAAAAAGAGGTCTACAGCTGTCAGCACAATGCTATATGGCTTTTCAGAAGCCAGGCTATCGGAGGAAGACCGCTGCTCTCTAACGGGACCACCCAAAGGGAAAGATCAAGTAGAGAACAGCTCTCCTCTTCCCTGATTAAGAAGTTGTTCATAAGGTAATTTGTTTACAGCTATCAAAGGGAAGCATTGGAAACAACTGGGGAGAATTCCCAGAATCCTCTGAAAGAATTTTATTTGATTAAGCAATGAATATGGATATTTTCTATCCCCCCCACCACCACCACCACAATTTTGTCCTCTTATGAATTAAATCTCATTACCTGTCAACACAAGTCTTTAGAGTCTTACTGTTCCTGCAGAAAACAAAAGTTAGGCCCATTTTATTGAGGCGGCTCTTGCCAAACTCCGCTGGTGAGCTGCCACACTGGGTACCATGGAAACAGCCTATGAACCTCTTTGAGCTCTGGAATGGTTTTGATGTAATATTGTCTTCATTTATTTTTAACCATTACCTTCAAGTACAAAGGGAAGTAAAATAGAAGGCTAGTCAAATTAATTTTTAGCCACCAGAAGTAAGTCAGTAACTGAATTTTCCCACTTTGTAACAAGCATTTTCTTTTGGATGTAAATATTCAAAAGGATCCTGAAAGATGAATAATTTTGCTATAAAGTTCCACCCTGCTCAGTTACATTTGCTAGATGCTAAACAAGTGGAATGACTGGTATACTATCAAACTATATGAAAAATTAATAGCATTTGCACCAAATGAATTCAAATCTCCCAAACCCAATTATTCAAAGAGATAAATATTTAAAGGATAGTGTAAGCTCCTATAGTAGGCTATAATTATACATTACAGTGGTAAAATGTGTATTTCCAGATAGATTCAAAATGCTCTTTTTCCATTATTCTAAAGAAGAATATAATAAATCATTACCCAGGAATTAGGTGAAATAGATTTTACTACAGTAAAACTTTCTGAATTGCCCCCAACTAGTAGCTTCTACATTACATTAATTTGATTGTTGTTTCCAATTTGTTCAAAACATAAAACAAGAGCGCTATAATAAAACAAATGGATGTTACCTACTATCATTCTCCCTTTTCATTGGTTATATTTTTCACTTGTTTTTTCCAACAAGTTTTCAAATACTGGTCATTTCAAGAACTCTAACCAATCCTATATTTTTCAAGATGAGCTTAAATATAAAAAAACGATTTGAGGGGAAATCTTTCATTTTAAATTTTGCAACTATAGAATCTAAGTAAAAATGAATTGATTCATTATGTGCATATATGCTGCAAATAAAAGGAATAAAATTGTAGCTCCAGAATGATGTCAACATCAAAATTATATATAGGCTAAAAAAAAATTATATGGGCTAAGTATATATCATTTCATTTAATTACAAATCACCCAAAATCTGAAATTCTAAGACAACAGAAAAGCTTGGTAGTTAACAGCATAGACTCTGGAGTCTAAGAGGTATATGGGCTGGGATCTCAGGTCACCCTTATCAGTTGTATGATCTTGGGCACTTGAACTCTTTAAACCTTAGTTTCCTGCCTGTCAAATGGGGATCATAAAAGCATCTACCTCACTTGCTGCTGTATCAAATGTGATCATACACACTGAGGTAGTGCCTACAAGGTATAAAGCTGTCAGTTAATCTATGTGATAAGAATAATGCGGTGAAGATGATAATGGTGATAACAATTTTGACACTGGGGATTCACACACCACAAAATACTCACTCTGAATACATGTGAACTGATCTCCTTGATGCCTGGAAACCGACTCTTTGAGACCGCATGGGCTGTAGCCTGCCAGGCTTCTCTGTCCATGGTATTTACCAGGCAAGAATACTGGAGTGGGTTGTCATTTTCTACTCCAGGGGATCTTCCCGACCCAGGGATCAAACCATCATCTCCTGCATCTCCTAAACTGGCAGACAGAGTCTTAACCACTATACCACCTGGGAAGCTCCTCCCATGTATTTAATTGCCCACAATCTGCTGCCTCTAAAAGTTCAAATGGGTTTCCTTGGTGGCTCAGTGGTAAAGACTCCACTTGCCAATGGGGGAGACACAGGAGACTCTTCCATCCCTGGGTTAGGAAGATCCGCTGGAGGAGGGCAAGGCAACCCACTCAGGTATTCTTGCCCGGAGAATCCCATGGACAGAGGAGCCTGGAAGGCTACAGTTCATAGGGTCCCAAAGAGTCAGACAGGACTGAATCAGTTTATCACTAATGCACACAGGCAATGATCCTATAATAAGTAGAATAAAAAGTATTTTTTTCCTTCCCTATACTTGATGCAAAGTATAACGTTTTAAGTGAAATGTATTTAAAATGCCTCAGTGTTAGAGACAAGAAATCTGAATAAAAAGGAGTCAGGAGACTTGTTTAATTTAAAGGAGAAGATGAGATGAAGACAATGGTACAGCCACAGATGCCTCAGAGAGCCCCAGAAGAATGTCTGAAAACAAGAAAAACTAGAAGCAGAACTCTGCTGCCAAATGACAATATTCATTCAACAGAAAATTTCTAAGAGTAGAGACAAGCTTCATATCATTGGAATTGTCAAGACATTAATACATCTTGAGGATGCATTAATATATCTTGAGGAAAACTGATTCAGTAGAAATGGAGATTTTAGTATAATTCATTAGTGGAAATCTACCAAGCAAATTGTGAAGTCTCACCTAACAGGCCCCCAAAATTATGTCTTCCCAAGCCATGAGGGCTCCATGAATGCTGACTAGAGGAATAATCTTATTTCCCTCCTATGCCAAAAGTAATTGCATATCTTCTTATCTTTTTACTTTTCATAATATTTGGCTAAGTCTACTTCATGATGAATATATCATGATAGCAGAAATTGCTATATGTGAAAACAAAAACAAGAAAATGTTGCTAGACATGTTACTAATAGTAAATGAACAACACACTTAAATTTGATCCACATAATTTCTATTCGATATTAGCTCATAATAACCGTTTCATTGCCATTGAAATGGTTTTTTTAAACCATTTATACCAATATGTAACAATAAACTCATTTTATAGTCTCAAATCCCTTATGATGTGTGAACATCTCACGTAACTGACCATTTTCTTTTAAACATAACATACATCTATGTGTGTGTAAATGTGTGTGTGTGCATCTATACATATTCTTTAAAATGAGCATTTACTCATTTATATTTCCAGAATGAATTTTCAATCGTGCAAAGCCTTTTGCAACATCTCCACTCATCTCAGACATGAATACTGTAACATGTATGGGCAGAGCTGAGGCAAATTTATCATGACAGCAACCAAATAATAAATCTGTATCTCTATAACCAGTTCCATTTCCGAATAATTTCTCTGTCGCACATTATTTTAGTCTGGCAGATTGCTCCATTCTTTTTTTTTTCCCTTTACTTTGGGGTTAAACTGCACTTTCGAATTCACATTATTTTGCAGATAGCATGTCACCTTCACTTAAGTTGCTATGGCTGGCATTTCTCTTCTATCAGGTGGAGCGGTTCATTTACTTGCATTGACCAGCCAACAGTATAATCTACCACCTGATAATTGTGTTCTTCTTGGGCCACCAAAGTCGTAAAAGACAAAGAAGAAGACTTAATTTTTGCAGTTTTATAGTTTGAATTCTTATGATTTGATCTTAAATTCTTTGATTTGCTGAGGAACTCCATGACTGAGTAGGGAGGGCTTTTTTTTATTTTCTCATTTTTAAAAAATAAATCACATTTATCTATCAGTGTTGGCTTTAACATAGGAGGACTCTTGCCAGTTATACTGTAACTGATGCAGTAATGCTGGAATTTCAAATAGAGAGAAATATAAATAGTGTACATCTTTAAGGGCTGCTGGATAAATTGTTTACATAAAGGCTGGTTATTCCCAATAAAGTGCTTTTTGGTCATTGATATTACTAAAAGAATGGAGAACTTGCAGGAGAAGCAAAAGAATAAATATTATGCAGTACCAAAATGGATGTGCTCTAAAATGTGTACATGCCAGCAATTTAATATTGTAAAGCTGAAGTGGAAATATTTTAGAAACCCACTAAGTCATATCGAAAGTAAATATTTCTGTTAATCCAAAAATATTAGACAATTTAAACCTGTTAAAGTTGCATTTCACAGCTATTTTATCCTTCTGTAAATAATTACTATTTCTCCATTTCTCTAGACAACTATGATACTGGAAAATGCTAATTCATGCTTATCAAGATAAGAAAGAGCTAAAAACCAGCAACACGCTCTCCTCAGTCTGTTATTTTATTTTGGGCTAAGAGACAGCAGTTTTGACAGTGGGGCCATCTGCTACTAACTTTTCTCCTTATCACCATGCCAGTCCAGTCAAAAGCAATTAAACCTGTTTTGCCATTATAATATGTAGATAATGATGATAAATTATAGCTTTAAAATGAGTCTCAAATTATGCATACGCTAGGTATTTCCCTTACAGCTACTGATATAAAAGATCTTCCTGTACTTGTGAAATTTTTCAGCTATTTTATTAATGATGTTAGCTCTATAATGAGCTACCTACCAGGATATTTTGCAGGCACAGAGCCTAACAGTCATTATAAATCTATTTATATCCCAGCAAGATGTTTCTCCAAGTGAAGAGCAGAGCCCCAACACTCTGCATTGCGGTTGAACAAAATATATAGCGCGTATGGCTCTGACTTCCTATGTTTTATTATGTCACATAATCAATAAAACGCATAAATACCACAAATAAAAAGTAGAAAGAAGAAAATTCTATGGCTCCAGGACAACATGGGGCTATGTGGCAGAGAGAAGATGAGGCTTAATGATTTCTAGGAACAGATACAAAGCTATCATTCTTGAAGCAAGCCATATATTACCTCTGATTTCCATCAGAAATGTCTGGAGTTTTTTCAAGGCAGAAACTACGAATGAGCCAATGTTCCAAAATGGTAACTAATATCAATCTCTTATTAGGACTGCCAAAGGGAACCACCATATTGGACAGCTTGACTGTCTGGATGGCTTTTCAGATTTGCAGCTGCTAGCCTAATTGTTTTTTCAGATTTGTTACAATTTGTTACCACCTTTTAATTCTGTTAGAGGAAAAAGAAGAACCAGGAAATGCAGTAAATGCCTTGAATGCCCCAAAGAAACTCTATTTAAATAAACTCTTCTATGGACTCCCACTCCAAAGTACAGCTATTTAAGACACCACCCTCTGCAGTAACTAATGTGGCCTTGCTAATTGAAAGTTGGAGAAATGAAGCCCTTCTTATACAGTTTCCTGCCACTGTTTTCTCTAGCAAAAAACCATTTGGTGTGGTAAACATGTATTAATTATGGATATCAGACTTCCTCATTCTGTTTTATCATCAAAACACAGACTAATGATGACTGGGTAGAAAAAAAAAAGAACAATTTGGCTCAAAAGAAAAGGAACTCTTAGCAACACAGGAAAAATGTACTGCCTAGAAGTAGTTCATTACAACCTATATTTTTTCATTACTATGTAACATTCATAAATAAGTCAGGGGGAGAAGGAACATGGAAAAATGAGAAACTCACCAATTACATCTGCCACAATGCTATATTAATAGAGGCAGTTTATTGATATTTTAATAGGTCTTCCCCTGAACAATATTGGAAACAGGAATCTCAATTGCAGCTTATCATCCATTTGTAGACAAAGGTATTAGTCATCAGCGCTCACACGAGGACCCACCTCAAATTCATACCATTCTTCAAATCATCATTTTAGGTCATACCCTTAGCACCTCAGTGTGCTTCCCCAGACAAACATGAAGAGCTGGCATTTACCCAGGGCACACAAACTGCCAACTCTAGAAACCAACAGTGTGGGAATTCTGCCTTTCGTTTTTCTCCTTCATTTATAATGTGGAGGCTATTGGCAAGAGTGAAGTTTTACAGTATGGGAGATGTATGGTCAGACTCTTACATTGGGAAAAATATTTCAAATCATAGAGGAAAAAAAATGAGATTGCTTCCCCTCGTTTCCCCATCTGTTTAATGAAATGTGTGCTGAGTTGAATGTATGAAAATAATGGTAAAAAAAAAATATTCAATGTGCCAGAAAGCAGATTTTGCAATGCACAATTTAAACAGTCTAATATTGGCCTTAGCAGGGAAAAGAAGAAGGGCAGGAATATAATAAGATAGGGTAACAAAATAGAAGGGGAAAGGATGAACAAAGAGGAAAACAGAGGCAATTTCAAATAATATGAAGAATACAGAATAGCACCCTTGTTTCTACAGCTCTGAGAGATGACCATGAAGTGAGAAAGTCCAAGGTTGCGCAGTTTCTCTTTAAAGTTAGGCTGCGGGAAAAGCAGTGAGTCTGAAGGAAGCAGCTTTGACATTTCTCAGCTACAGATGTGGCTCCAGCCCAACCAGCTGTGTAACCTTACGTATTTTTCCCAGAGCCTCTATTTCTTCATCTGTCAAGTGGATAAATTCAGCTACCTTATATAACTGCTATGAAGAGTGAAAGAAATATGACATAAAAATATCTATTCATGACCCTTGCACAAAGTTAGGTGCTAATAAATCTCATTTGCCCTATTAACTCTTATGCCCAGCACTTATTTCCGTTAAAAAAATTTTTTTCAAGATTAAAAAAGCTCTACCCCTCATCATCCTAGGAAATATTTTCTTCCCACTATCCTCAAATATGCTTTCTCCCCCAAATTAGCATATCCTCTGTACAATAAAGACTTCTGCCTCTCCTGCAACTTTTAGGCAGTCAGGAGAGCAACATCTCATAAACCTAAGGTTCTCAACCTTGGTTGCACATTATAATCACCTGGGACGCTGCCTGTTTGATTGTTTAAATAACAGTGCCAGAGATCCTGATGAATTGCTCTGGGTTTCAAGCTTTCTGAAAGATAAACAGGCAATTCTAATGTGTAGCTGAGGCTGAGCACAGGGCTTCGCCCTGTAGGTGGGCAAGGCAGGGCAGCAAGACCACGTGCAAGTCACAGGGTAAATCTAAGCTCCCTGGTGAGCAGAGATTCCTTAACTTTAGTTTCGTTTTTAAAGGGAGATATTTTCCATGCTAACTAGGAGGGTGAGTGGCACTTGGTACACAGTATCTTTTTAATCCAGTCTCAAACCAGCTAAATAAATACAATGTGTTCCATTTTTCCCATTTGGCCTCTTCATTCTCATTAGCAGCTGCCAATGTGTTGCCATATTTTCATTTCCCTTGGCAGAGAAGGCAAATTCCTCCCTGAAGAGTATGTGCCAATCAATAGCATGGCAAAGATGGTCTGTGGACCATCAGCATTCTTCCCTCCGCCCACATAAGAGCATAAATTATCCTCCATGTGATCTCAGAGTACAGCTCCCAAGTCACAAATGTATCCCTAGGTCAGGTTTCTTCAACTTTATCCTCCGGCTGCTCTGTCCTTCCATAATTAATTGTTATTGGAAAGTCCCAGGAATATAGTGAGCTTTTTCTTACTATTAAATTGGAAATATGCAGTACTTCATTGAAACTGTATTTAAAAAAAAAAAATGCTTTCTCAACAAATCTTTTAGCTCAATCATTTTCTGGAAATGAAAAAGGTAACGACTGAAATTAGATCCAAGCCTGATTTACCTGAAAGCATACCATGTTCCAGAAAGTCTGCTAATTCTTCTAATACTCCATTCAGGGAGAAATTAAACCACCCACTCTTTTTATCAAGTTCATGCAAACACTGCATTGTGTTACCTCCTCTGTACAGCTCTGTTTCACTTAACTGATAAACACGAATCCAGCTTCGTTGACATCAGTCATTTACGCCAGTGCCAAACAGAAATAGTAAGCAATGGAACATGCTGTATGAATTGCGATTGTATCAAAATAGCCATATTGATTTCAACTTGATTCCCATTGTACAAAGAAAAGCAGCAAAGTGTTTTCCAAGCAGAAAGCAAAAGAGAAAGATGCAAGAGATTATGTCCTGGGTTTTTTATTATTATTATTATTCCACTGGAACATGCTAATTTAGAACTGGTAGTTGGATCTTACCCTTCTCTCAATATAATTTAAGGAATAAAAAAGGTTTAGAATCTATTTTAAAAGGTTGAGAAGGTCTGTTGGTCTGTTACTGTGGCAACAGTCATCCCCAAGACGCAGCATAACTAATAAGTTAACTAGATGCACCTAGCTCCAACCATCCAGCATAAGCTATAAAACTAAACTGCTGAGAATCGCTGGCAACTTCGCTGAGGGAGGAATGGTGCAAACTGGTACACTAGGGAAGCCAATAATCCAATTTAGAAGTGCAGATTCTCATTTCAGTTTCATTGGCATGTTCATTTTGAACTAAAGGGATCTGAGCAGTAATTCTATAAACAACCAGCACTTAGAAATCAGAGGCAACGAGATTCTCTAGAGGAATAATTGCTTTTAAACTAGGCAACCTGAAATTGTATCTGCCTGGTTGTACCAGGGAGAAAAGGGGGAATAGCTCAGCTGGGAAAATGGGTAGTCGGCCAAAGGATACCTGCAAACTGATCATGGTTTGGGCATCTCCATATACCCAGTGATGTGATTTTATTCAATAAAATTTATAAAGGATTCCTGTAGCACTTAGAATTTTATTAGTCACCACACATTTTACATAGACTAAATTTTGTAATATCAGGAGAACCAATTATATAAATAAGACCCAGTTCAAACCCCAGGTCTGCCATCTTACCATCTGCAGCAGTGAAACCTTTGCTAGGTAACACAATCTCTCTAATCCCTGTTACATCATCTCTAAAATGGTGATCGCAGTGGCCTCTGAATCGTAGGTCATGGGTACCAAATGGAATAGTCCACGTGTTTATCATAGATCTCTGTGTCTCTTGCAAGGATGATTCTTTACCACTGGGTCACCTGGGAAACCCAATAAATGTTAGCTCTCAATATTAGTAACCTTTAATTTAACTATACATTTTATTCCTATTTTGAATATGAATCCAGTCTTTTCGGAGATTCTGTTGGCTTTGAATTCAAATTATATTTAAGAGCCTAAGCACCTCTCACAACTCCACTGCTAAACTGCTACCAACACGTAAGCCACCAATACCACCTGCTCCAATAACTTTTACCTTTGCTTCCCTAGCATGTTTCTATCACAACAGCCAGAAAATCCTTTCAAAATACAAGTTAGAGTATGCCAATCTTCTGGTCAAAGTCTTGCAATATCCCCCCATTTCATTTGATGATAAGATCCCGCACGATCTGACCCCCATCACTGTCTGACTTCATTCTCTACTGCTGCTGCTGCTGCTGCTAAGTCGCTTCAGTCGTGTCCGACTCTGTGCGACCCCACAGATGGCAGCCCACCAGGCTCCACCGTCCCTGGGATTCTCCAGGCAAGAACACTGGAGTGGGTTGCCATGTCCTTCTCCAATGTGTGAAAGTGAAAAGTGAAAGTGAAGTTGCTCAGTCGTGTCCGACTCTTAGCGACCCCATGGACTGCAGCCTACCAGGCTCCTCCATCCATGGGATTTTCCAGGCAAGAGTACTGGAGTGGGTTGCCATTTCTTTTCCCTCCAACCACTCTCATGTCCTTGTTATTTCTAGAGTGTTCTAGGAATGCTCTTTAGGACCTCTGCTGTAACTGTTCCCACTGCCTGCCCCACTTATGAATCAAGGAGAGATCCTGGCTACTATAAACAAATCAGTGCGTGACATTTGCGTGACAGGGCCAGGGCTTCCCAGGTAGTGCAGTGGCAAAGAATCTGCTTCCCAATGCTGGAGATGCAGGAGGCGTGGGTTCGATCCCTGGCTTTGGAAGATCCCCTGGAGGAAGAAATGGCAACCCATTCCAGTATTCCTGCCTGGAAAATTTCATGGACAGGAGGAGCCTGTGGGCTACAGCCCTGGAGTAACAAACAGTCAGACGCAACTGAGCAAACACACACAGCCATTGGTCATGGGATGATAAGCTGCAGCAGTAAGAATGATGGGAAAGATTTTCATCCCCGACTTGAAAGATAAGCTTCTCTCTTACCGACCTGAAAGATAAGCTTCTCTCTTACTTGAAGAGAAAGCATGAAGCCCAGACTGCCACTGACAGCCATCTTGCAATGTTAAGGAGAAATGCCCTTATCAGGGAGCGAACATTAAGGGCCAGATTAAAAAGAAAGAACTAGGGTCTTCAATGACATCTCTGAGCCCTAATTATGACATGACTGTAACTTACCCCATCCAAGGACTTGCTGTTCTGTAATATAAAGAATGTCTTTACAGTTTAAGCTTGGTTGAATCTGGTTTCTATTTCTTATAGCCAAAAACATTTGAAAGGTACAAGGGTTCATTGAATAATGATGTCACATACGAAAAGTAAGACTGAAGGTTGAACCAATTGTGCCTGCCATATTTCACTGACAGAACTTGACCCTTGGCCTCACCTGACATCTATAAAATGGGAATATCAATTCATATGCCATGTAGTATCTCAGCAACTAAATGAAATTTTGTTAATCATAAAACACTACATAAGTGTTAATTATATTTGATCTTTGAGTGCTTCAGGATGAAGCACCAGGTAAATATTTTAGAAATTAAAGGTTACAGGGCAATCCAGACTGAGAAACCACTTATCTTAGTGAAATTATCTTTTATTCTTCATATCCCACCTGAAAATCCTGCAGTTCTCCATGTGACATTGATTAAGATTGTGATTCTGTCTAACCAGCCCAGCGGCAGCCACCATAAGCCACTTACTCTAAGCCACCAACCATTACAATAGCCTCCCCTCTCATCCCCCTGTTTTCACCCTTGCCATCTTAGTCTACTTGCCTCAGAAAAACCAGAGAGACGCTTGGAAAATAATTCAGATCACGTCACTCCTCAACATCTTCCCGTCTTTCCATCTCTCCTAGAGTCAAAATCCAGCCCTGAACCTGTCTTTGAGGGCATCTCTTCCTACTCTCCCTCCTAACTCTGATTCTGACCCCTGCCTTCCTTCTTCTCTGAACACCAAGTAAGCCCCTGCCTCCTGGCTTTTACAATCACTGTTCCTCTGCCTGGAACTCCTTCCCACACCGAACCACCTCAAGGCTCTGCTCAAATGCCATCTTATCAGTGGGACCTGTTCTCATCCCATATCCTCATTTCTTTCTGTTCCCACACCCTGCTTTACTTTTTTTTTATGGTATCTGACATACAACTATCTATTAACAATACCTGTCAGTTTTCTATCTCCCCCTCCTCCTCCGCTAGCATGGATGCTCCATGAGTGCAGGATGATGTCTAGAACACTATTCAGTAACTAGAGCAGTCCCAGGCACACAGTAGATACGCTAGCTATCTACTAGATAGATGTTGAGGATGCTAGCTGCTGCTGCTAAGTCACTTCAGTCGTGTCCAACTCTGTGTGACCCCATAGACAGAAGCCCACCAGGCTCCCCCGTCCCTGGGATTCTCCAGGCAAGAACACTGGAGTGGGTTGCCATTTCCTTCTCCAATGTGTGAAAGTGGAAAGTGAAAAGTGAAAGTGAAGTTGCTCAGTCGTGTCCGACCCTTAGCGACCCCACGGACTGCAGCCTACCAGGCTCCTCCATCCATGGGATTTTCTAGGCAATAGTACTGGAGTGGCTTGCCATTGCCTTCTCCGGAGGATGCTAGCTAGTGAAGAAGAAATGAAGCTGAGTCAAAGGAACAAATAGTATTGGCTGTGTTATCTTACATGCATTTGTTTGTATGGCCAGAATTCTAGATTCTTGGGGAAAAGAACCCCATCCCCTACGTGCAGTAAAAGTTTACTTCGACAGGTGCACCAGTCCTCCAAGTAAGAATTGGCCCTTGATCAGCTTCTGAGAGATACGCGCTAAGCCCTTGCAATATCCTGCCAGATAGAGTGTCTCCGTATACATAGAGTCTTGGGCCACGTCAGATAGTTTATGCTAACGTGGTTTATGGTGATTGCCTAGTTTTGCTTGCCTGGAGCCTTGAGACCCACTGTGTCCATCTGACCTCTGAGGGTGTAGAGGCTGGACGCTGGGTAGCTAAAGTCCGTGACGCAGGTGCTCCACGACTGACCCCTAATAAAAACTTGGACACCACAGCTCAGCTGAGCCACCCTGGTTGGTCAAACTTCACGCATGTGTGGTTCTGCTGAGAGAGGACAGCTAGAAGCTTGCGCTGGTCTCTCCTGGACCTCATCCTACATGCCTTTTTCCTTCACTTGTTTTAATCTGTATCCTTTGGCTGTAATGAACCAAAACCATGAATATAACAGCTATTCTGAGCTCTGTGAGTCCTTCTAGAGAACTGTCGCATCTGAGGGTGGTCTTGAGTACCATGGACACACCTAGCATGTGACACAGTGCACACAGAGGTGTTCAGTAACGCGTGAGTGAGTGAGCGAATGAGTGAATTCAGTGGATCCAGGTCATGTTAACCACCCATCTGAATTCTTTTCTCTTTACTCTCTCACTCTGCCTCTCCCAATGCATGTTTCCTTTTTTTTTTTGCCTTCCACTCTGATTTAAAATAGCAGGTATGACTGCTATCTAGTAAAACAGCAGTCCTTAAAACTGTCACTAAACATGAGAACAGTTGACAGAAAGGTAAGACTTAGAGAGCAAGACAATTTGGGAAAACAGAGCTTCACCTCTGCAGATCACCTTTCAGGCCAGCGTTTTGCATGGAATAATTTGCTTTGCTGCCTGACTCTTGCCCTTCTGACCTGGCCTGAACCCGGCTCAGGAATGCATCCACCAAGAGGTGGCTCCAACCTTCCCTCACTGTTTCTCATTGAATCAATAATAAGGAAACCTTCTTTGTTGGCTTGAGATTTGACAGCCCCGTGACAGACAGGACAGGGAAGTAGCCATGGCCTCAGCTTGGCTGCACTTACACCACTCACGTGTAATGACACATGTGTGTGAGATTTAACGATGGATGGTAACACTGAAGGTCTTGAGTGGGTTTCCTCTAGTCCACTGCACTGGCATATATCATTTTAATAGCCACCAACGAAGAAAAATACAGTTCTCATTAATACCCTGCATTTGACCTTCCACTTGTCTTGAATTGAAACTCACTTACAGCCTGGAATGCAGTTGTGCCCATTAAAAGAAGGGAGACATTTTCCTTCCTGGTGTTACTTCATGTTTCCTATGGAGCACAGAATAGAAAAGAAGAAAGTCAAGGCTGAGGTGGACAAGGTCGTGATGGGAGAGCTACGAGTAGCCTACCAGGCTGCTCTGTCCATGGGATTTTCCAGGCAATAGTACTGGAGTAAGTTGCCATTTCCTTCTCCACCATTAAGGAGACTATAAGATATTCTGCTAGACAAGAAATTAAGGCAAATTTCTTGTGGGATCACTTATCCAAAGAAAAAAAAGGATGAAAATAAACAAAATCAGAATTTGTCAGAATTGAAAAAATCAAGCCTATTGAGTCTATGAGGTACGTGATAATCTAATAAAAAATTGGACAGAATCAGTTTCTATTTCTTGCAACCAGAGAATCCTAAATAATAGATGTTATATACCACTTTGTCTAAGATGGATCCATACTAGAATCTGTCATAGGACGGCTCAACAGGTGGTCCACAGATAATGAGTGTCTGGTGTAGCAGTAATAATCATGGTAGAGCAATCACATCCCAATGATATTTGCCTTTGCACTGGATGTGGGTAGGAGACGAAACAAAGTATTCATCGCTAAGCAAATGAATAGTGCAAACAAAGCTGAAATTTGGTCTGCTTAAGTATGAAGGCCAGCAACCCTTTCAATACTCATAAAACAATTTTGTAGAGTATGATTTTAAAAAAGCACTGTGCTTCATGAATTTGAATGTAACAAATATAGAATTTCCTTAAGAAAATCTATAATTCTGTTTTTATACTGTAAAAAGTACAATTGAACTAGATTTCCCTTCAATTAAGAGAAATAAGCCCAGTTTAATGGTCCTTAGAATCAATTTATTTTTAAGACAAGACATAGCAAATCACTGGTCTTACACAGTATCCTCATTGTTATTTTCCAAAAGGTGTTGACTGTGATGCAATCATTCAGACATTTCAAAAAAGATAATTATTAAGCATCTACTCTAGATATAACAGTGTAAGATGGCTTATAACCCATCCAATCTCTACCCTAATGAGTTTCCAACTTAATTGGCAAGCTAAGGGATTGACAGACCAATGAAAAATTAAGTTAAGAAAGCAAGGATGCAATAAAACACAGAGATGACTCAAGGAGAGTCACAGATCTGGCCCCTACCTTTGAGTGTTTCACAACACAGCAAGAGAGACAGTTAAAAATAGATATATATTAGAACAGAGCCCAAGCTATTTCAGTGGTATAAAAAGGGAGGGGAGAAGACGTAAGAAGCCATCCATTAATTCTGTCTTACACATCTGTGAAGGCTTCATAGAGGATGCTACACCTAATATGGAATTTGCAAGACAGGCATGATTTAAAGCAGTAGGGATGAGGAGGAAAGCATTCTAACCTGAGGGAAAAATAAGAACAAAGTTAGGACAGATTCGCTTCTCCAAGGTTGTGGCAAGCAGGCTAACGTGCCCAGAGTATGAGACATATAAGAGGATGAAGACTCCAGCAAGGCCATACTAGTCGGTTTGTATTTCAACTTAAAGGTAATGAATGCAGAGTCAGGTGCTGGTGTTTAAGGAGGAACGCCATAATCCAATTTGCATTTTATAAAGCCATTCTGTTGACCACAAAGATTGAAGGGAGGAGAAACCGGAAGCAGAAAGATCGGTGCTTCTTTCACCCACACATCCATCCTCCCACTCTGTTTAGAGATACTAACAAGTACCCGAGTTTGATTCTTTAAACAAAGGATGCAAACTCATAAGCCAGATCTGAACTCCAGCTATGTTTGGCACACACTTACTTTGCTTCTGTTTCTTTTATTTGCTCCAAGCTTTAAAATAAAGAGATTCTCCATAAAGTTCTAGATTTTCACCTTCTCTGAAGAATTAAGTCTGACAAAGCTGGACCCACATTTCCAGCCAAAGTTGAGTAGTAAATAAACTTCTGAACAAGAGGCATCAATAACCAAGCTCCCTGGGTCCCCACCATTCATATTCTGTCCCTGATTTTGAAGCCAAGTGCAAGGAGCCACAACTGCTGTGCTCACACTGCTGCCTTAGAACACTGTCCTTGTACCAGCGAAACTATCAAAAATGAGAAAGTAAAGACAGAAAAAGCAGCTTATTCCCAGAAAAACAGGAGGGAAAAACTTTCTTTGTAGATATGATGAATTGTTTTTAATGCAAAATATAGCAAGGATATTGAAGAATACAACTTAAGTTGCCTTCCTGCTAATATAATTTCACCATACTCATCTGTTATCTGGTTGGCATTTGACTTTAGAACCCTAAAGAAAAAGGAAGGTTATTGTAGGCTTTCCAAAGAAAGAGGTATTTCAGCTAAGACCTAAAACATGAGCAGTCATTAGCTTTGCAAAGCCTTCTGTCACTGAGTGGTATAGTTACCCCAGTGAAGGTGAAAGTGACAGTGTTACTTGCTCGGTTGTGTCCTCTTTGCAAACCCATGGACTGTAGCTAAGCTACAGTGGCTAGGCTCTTCTGTCCACAGAATTCTCCAGGCAAGAATACTGGAATGGGTAGCCATTCCCTTCTTCAGGGTATCTTCCTGACCTAGGGATCAAACCAGGGTCTCCTGCATTGCAAGTAGATTCTTTACTGTTTGAGCCACCAGGGAAACCCATAGTTAGCTTGGGTATTCACCAAGTCTACCTGGATTTCTGTGAATTGTTAGGTTGATTCTAGTATCCTAAAGAATGTCACTACTGAGGACATGGGGCCTAGGACAAGTCACATATTCATTTAACAATTATCCCAGAATATTCATTGGAAGGACTGATGCTAAAGTTCCAATAGTTTGGCCAGCTGATACAAAGAGTTGACTCATTGGAAAAAACCTTGATGCTGGGAAAGATTGAAGGCAGGAGGAGAAGGGGATGACAGAGGATGAGATGGTTGGATGGCATCACCAACTCAATGGTTATGAGTTTGAGCAAACTCCAGGAGATGGTGATGGACAGGCAAGCCTGGCATGCTGCAATCCATGGGGTCACAAAGTCAGACATGACTGAGCAACTGTGTAACAAAACATACAATTACCTATAATCATTTACCTATAGTTACATAGGTACAAAGATGATGTTCTCTGCTGGAGAACAGTAACTGCGGCCATTAACACTTCGCTTTAACATCAGGAATGGAGAAAGCCATGCTCAGTGCTCAACACTGCAGGGAGCATCAGTAAGTGTGGCAGCCTCAGGAGCTGCTGACAAGGAGAGAATCTAGGTTCTCAGTGATGCCAGTATCAGTAAGATGGGGGAGTGGAACAGGCAGAAATCAGATTGCAGTTGGACACAAAAATGGGAAGGACAGACATTGGTAAAGTTATGGTAAGCAACTCTGTGAAGAGTTTGTCTGTAAATAAGAAAGAGAAGGATAATAGCTGCCAGCATTCCGGGAGAAAATTTTCACTAGAGCAGGACATATTTAAATGTTGATTGTCTCTATGTTGGCCCAGACTCTGGTTCAAAATTGACTGAAGGAAACAAGGGATTGTAATGGCTCAGTCACTCCAGAGGCTGACATGGCAAGGTCCCAGGACCCCACCTAGTCTCCAGGAATCACCTCTTACCCTGTTCATCTCTGCTTTCAGACAGTCTTTAATCACTTGCTGGAAAAAATGGTTAAAAGCAGCTCCAATTAGAAACTCCCATGGAGGGGGAATGCTCCTTTCTTAGGGGTCCTGCCAAGCCCCTGTATTGACAATGACTTGGCCTAAAGACTGGGAGGAGAGTTGGGTCAGCCCCATCCAGATCACACAGGTACAGAGTGATGGTGGGGTCTGGTTTCCCACTGGAAGAATAGGTTCTGTTGTCCAGACATGGGGCTGGAGAAACAGGAATGGAGTAGGGATTTAAAAACATTAAGGCCATGGTGGGGGGGACTTCTCAGGTGGCACTAATGGTAAAGATCCTGCCTGCCAATTCAGGAGACTTAAGAGATCCAGGTTCAATCCCTGAGCTGGGAAAATCCCCTGGAGGAGGGCACAGCAAACAGTATCATTGCCTGGAGAATCCCATGGACAGAGGAGCCTGGACAGTTACCATCCATAGAGTCACACACAGTCAGACACGACTGAAACAACGTAGCACAGCAAGGCCATGGAATTGGCAGAACATTACACCACCTGGTCTAGGGTCGGTGGAGAGCTGCTAGAGGAGATGAAAGAAATGTCAGATGACTTTGAACATTATAGATTAGCCAAATGGGTGATGAGAAGTCTAAAGAGGGGATAGAGTGAATGCCAATAGCCGAAAACTTTCATGATTAGATGTCTTTACAGGATTCTTCCAACTTAACACTCAGTAGTATCAGGTGAAATTACTGGAGACATGAACAACAAATAAGAGTGGAGTAACATTTGAATGGGGCTTCCCAGGTGGCTCAGTGGTAAAGAATCCTCCTATCTATGCAGGAGACACAGGTTCAATCCCTGGATTGGGAAGATCCCCTGGAGAAGGAAAGAGCAACCCACCCCAGTAATCTTGCCTGGAAAATCCCATGGACAGAGGAACCTGGCGCCCTCCAGTTCATGGGCTCATAAAGAGTCAGACACGACTGAGCAACTGAACACTCATGCATTGGAGTCAGCTGTCTAATAAATCAGGGGAAAGAATAAGGTTGAGACATTCTGGGCACTAATAGCAACCAGAGAAATTTGCCGTAGCTGAATTTGAATATTCATCATTTATGGCTTTTATTTAAGTGGTCACCAAACACTAAAAACAAGAATTCAAAAGTGAATGTCTGAACCATAGGACAATAATACAGGATTTTGTGAAAGGAACATGGGAAGCTGTATGCTTTAAAAAAAAAAAAAAAACAAAACTTAAATTGGAGAATAATTGCTTTCCAATGTTGTTAGTTTCCTCTGTACAACAATATGAATCAGCCATATTTTATACATATACCCTCCTTCTTGAGCCTCCCTCCCTTCTAGGTCATCACAGAGCACCAAGCTGAGCTTCCTGTGCTATCCGGCAGCTTCCCACTAGCTATCTATTTTACACACGGTTGTGGGAACTGGTATCTTTTTCAGTAACAGAAGGGAGCTATGGCCTTCACGAGTACATGAGACACTGGGCCAGGAGGGCCCTCAGCTAAGGCACCGAGAGACCTGCTTTTAGGTAACTTTTTATTAAACACGATCTCCATTTGCAGAAGGGGAAAGAGCATCCGGAGAAGTAAGAGCAGCAACCTTCCTTTGCTTTACTTTCATGTTATTCTAGAAATGATTTAATATGTGAATATACCAATATGAACAGAGAGGAGCTCTATGGAAGACCTAATATCAAGTGTATTAAAAATGTATGACACACTGTATATTCTCACAGGAGTTCTGTCCAGGACCTCTACAGCTGATAAAATGACATAAAAATGTGATTAATAATATTGTAAATCCTGCTGATTGGAAAACTCAGGGACATATGACAGATTGACCTGACTCTTTGATTTAAGCCAATATCAGTGAAATAACCTTTCATACCTCAAGAAAGAATAATGTCTTGCCTGCAGCATAGAACACAGCAACAGAAAATGCAGTTGTCTTCTGAGGTTTGATTTTATACATTAAAACCTCTTGAAACATTTGTATCTGAATCTTTAGATACCAAGCTCTTAGCCCATAACTGCCACTATTTCATTGATCTTTCTAAATCACTCCTATAATTTTTGATGCAAAATAAAACAATAGAAAAAAGGAAATATGTCAAGATGCTAATAGTGAAAATCTTAAGCTCATGAGTCTCAGTGATTTTTGTTCATTTTTCTTTATGGGATTTTCTCAAGTTTTCTACAAAGACATAAGATGGGAGGTATGGGGAGAGATGCAATTGTTAGCATTAAAAAAGAAGTTAAAAAGGAAATCACTTCAAAACCAAAATGTTACAAGTGTTTTTCATCAGACTTAGACAAAAAGAAACTAAGATTTAAATGAATTAATGAATCAATGAAAAGCAGGAGGACATAATACTACCGTCATCACACATTCCCAACAGCTTAGACTGATGTTTTTATTTTATACCTTAGAGAGGAAGGTTCACCTGGAAATCTGCACTATCTGCTCTCTTTTGGTTAGATACTTCTACCTTACTGTACTTTTTCTTTTTGCATCCCAGTGCCTTTTCTTCTGCTACCTGCATCCAACATTTCTCTGAGGAACCAGCCCTTCCCCCAACCTTAGATTATGGGTATAGAGCTGATTCCACTTCTGACTCCAAAGTGGGCATGTGATTCACTTCTAGAAAAACAGAAGATTATGTTTTCCAGCTACAGCAATTGGTTCAAGAATGGGTCCATAATCAATATTAGATGCAGAGACTTAGGGAGGAGCATCCTCTTTTCTGCTGGACTTGAAACTGGATAAGTTCATGTTTAAAGCTTTTAACAGTTGTTTTTCTGGCATAAAAGAAACTCAAGAATAAAAACTTACTTGGGGAAAGATTAGGCCCTCATGACATTGTTTGAGCCCCTGGATCAAGCCAGTCCTGAAGCCTTCCCTGCTTCTGAACATTTCTGTTGTAGGAGCAATAAATTCTCTTTTTGCTTAAGCCAATTCAGTGTGAGTTTTTCTGCCTTACAATTGAAACAGTCCTAACTGATAGAACCTTTTATCTATTTAACACCCTATTCAGAGGCATTGTTATCAGATGATTTATTTTTTATACCTGGATAAGGCCAATGGAATTGCACAGGCAGACTCCTGGAACTGTATTCTTTTTAATGCAGAAACTTTTAGTATTTATGTAGCACTTGTTTTTTTAGAGTCTGAGTACAACAGTTTACACACTGAGAATATAAAAACAGCTATCAGTGATTATATTATAAATAAATTAAGCATAAAGTTAAATAACATATACAATCATTAATAGGCATCAATGTATTAAAAATTAATCTTTGGAAAATTCCAAGCAGTACCCTAAAAACAGTTTCTGTGTTTTGATAAATATACCAAAAAATAAATTCAAGCAAATGCTCTTAACCCTATTTGCTTTCCTTGTCATTAAAAGTCCATAACAATTTGAAGATAGAGAATTTTCTGAGGGTACAAAAATTTCATCTAGTTTAAACTCAGTCACATCCTTCTTAAGAGCACTCTAATACAAGCAAGGACCACAGGAGAACCTCCATCTTGGTTCACAGAAAATGACAATAAACTCATCCACTGATTCTGAAGATACCTTGTTTGAGAGGAAGGTTCAGAGAAGAGGAAAGTGTATGCCATCATCTGTTTTTCTCTCCTCCTACAGGAATGGGATATGGTGGCACGTGATAGCACGACTATAGAGGCGAATGGAAGTTAGAGGCGAGCAGAGAACAGCCTTCACCGTTACTGTTGGAAATGATCAATTCCAGCAGTGGCCTGCTGCAGGTGCTCTACCGTGCCCACGTGCTTTACTTTCATCTGTTATGACTGTCATAACAATTTTATTTGAACAGGACACTTTTTGTGTCTTCCAGGCAACGATACTGATAAATACACCAACTTTCTATGCCTGTTATATGAACATATCCCTTAGACATACATGTCTTGTTTAGTGCACAGCCTATACAACTGTATATGGCAGCCTTACAAGCAAAGACTATGCTAGAGCGGTCACACACACTGGCCCACCTCAAAACAGCTGAAGTCTTATCTGACTCTTCTCTCATATTTCAACTATGGTCAAACACTTTCATGAATATTAGACACGACAGATTTGACCATCTTCTCCTGTCCAGATAACAGGGTCAGAAAAATGCCAGTGACAGGTACAGAAAGGAAACAATCATGTTTTAATATTTGTCATAGGCTGGGAAATATAATTTCTCATTTTCAAAGTTATCTTTTATATGTATAAAAAATGCACTTTAAAAAATCCAATCACAAAAGTAAGGGATAAGGTAAAAAATAAAAGTCTTCTTCCTAACAACCATCCTTACTTCTCATAGACAAATAGCATTAATAACATTTCCTCCATTATACCCTTATGCATTGTCAACAAGCAAATAAACAAAAACTTGCATGCTTTAGAAATATAAATATTCAGACAAATGGGATGCCGAGTAAGTCAGGGATGAGCACCCATTTCCTCCAGATTATTACCTGTTTGAATGGGCAGATCCAGCAAGTCACCTTGAAGGGGATGTCTTCATTCTGCAATGAAAAAAGCAGCTGTTTATAGTTATGCAAACACGAGGCCAGCAGACACCCAATGTCCTGGGATGGGAGAGGAAGGGACAATACAAACATGCTTGCTTTATCAAAAGCCACTCTTGTCCTTGGTAAGCAGACTTTGGAGAGGAGATGGACGAATTTGAGAAAGAACCACTGTCCCCTTTGTCTTCTAGGAAGCAGGAAGTTCAATCTGTGCCCGAAGTTAGGGAAATTGGTTGAATGGCTGGTTGGGTGGTTCCACCAGGAAAAAACACAGAGGCCTCACCAGGAGGGCAAGAGGACATCAGGTCATCACTGAGTCCATGGGCTTCCATTGAAGGGCTCCTGTAGAAAATGCAGCTGAGACTAGACCTGTGATTTAGAGAATAATGACTGTGCAAACTAGGACAGCTATTCTTCCACAGCACAAACATGAACCATCACAGCCTCTCAGGATTCTGGAAGAGTGAGGCATTCCAACAGCCATGAAAAAGCATAACCTGGTAGCTGGCACTAGGACCAGCCAGTACAATTTAGCCTGGAAAGGAAAAGTCAGGCCAAGACAGGACTGAACAGATACTGCTGTGCTGGCTCCCCCTGGTGTTGACAGCTGGAATGACACACCCATTTTGAACTTGCATACACCCCGGAATTCTTGGACAATTCCTTGGAGCAGGTGGACACTTGAGCAGTTAGTGGGACAAATAAGGCAGGTGTGTTCATCTGTGAACACAAATTAGTGGAGCGTATCAAGCTGGTTACATACAAGATCCTACATATTTTTTGCGTTTATATATACTTATTATATGTATGTATGTATATACATATATATGCATGTGTCTCTACATGATACCTATATATACTATTCTTCAACTAGCTCAACTAGCTATTTAATATAATAATACATATTGGATATCTTTCTATAACTGTGTATCTATCTCATTCCTTTTCATTGCTACATATAATTCTATTATATAAATTTATTATCATTTGACTAGTTCCCAATTGATGGATGTCTAAGTTATTTCTGCTGCTGCTGCTGCTAGGTCACTTCGGTCGTGTCCGACTCTGTGTGACCCCATAGACGGCCTCCTACCAGGTTCCCCCGTCCTTGGGACTCTCCAGGCAGGAACACTGGAGTGGGTTGCCATTTCCTTCTCCAGTGCATGAAAGTAAACAGTGAAAGTGAAGTCGCTTAGTTGTGTCCGACTCTTAGCGACCTCATGGACTGCAGCCTACCAGGCTCCTCCGTCCATGGGATTTTCCAGGCAAGAGTACTAGTCATTCACTATTACAAACATGGTGCAATAAGGATCTTCACATAGGTGTTTTTATTTATCAACAACATAAACTTCTAGAAGTAAAATTGCTGGACAAAAACAGGTACATTTATGGATAACAGATGTTGCCAACTGTCCTTCAGAACAGTTGCACCAATTTATACTTCTGCTAATGGAGTATGAACCCTTTTCCCATATTTTCCCAACAGTGCAGAGAATCAAATGTATAGATTTTCCACTGTAATAGTGAAAAATATAATTTCATTTGATGTTATCCAACAATCCTAGAAGACAGAAATTAATTCCCTGACTTTTCATATGAGGAAATCTAAACTGAGACAGGTTGTATAACTGCTCATATGCCTAATGACCAAAGAACAAACATTCACACATGACTTGTTTGATTCCAAGGTCCATTCACACATCCATTCATTTAATAGAATCTACCATGTTTCAGACATTGTTCTGACCATGTTACATATTTGTTCATTTTATCTTTACATCAAGACTTTAAGGAAGATGCAATTAATATCCCCATTTTTCAGATGAAGTAACTATTGCAAAGAGAAATTAATTTACTTGCCCAAGATCACACAGCTGCTGCTGCTGCTGCTGTGTCACTTCAGTCGTGTCCGACTCTGTGTGACCCCATAAGCTACAAAGTATCAAAGATGGAGTTAGAACCCCAACTGTTCGGTGTCCATTTGTTTCAACCTAAGAACAACCTCCTTAAAACTACTTTTGTTTTGCAAAGAGAGAAATTCACCCCTGCAAAGGCACAGGCTTTCCAGTGTTTATAAAAATCGTTATAAGGAAATAAAAACGGACTGATGAAAATTCAATGGGCTTCAAAAGGCTACATAACTTGATATGCATCCAATACCACACCTTTCACTCTCCTTCTTAAATACTGAATGTAACGCTATCGCTCAGGGTTTGCAATGATAGTCAATAAGGTTGACAGTCTTCTCTATGCACAGCACCGTTGCTGTCACACATTTTGTGTTATAGATTTAATAATTTAGATGGTAGGCACAAATGTCTAACAACCACTATACCCTAAGCTGCAAAATATTATGAGCAGATATAAACATGACCATGTATTAGTTGGTGATGAATGGAAAACTTAGAAAATTTTAGGAAAATGGGGAAAAAAGCATTTTTCTAATACTTCTTTTCACTACAGATTTTTAAATCATATTTTATAACCAGCAAAGTTAGCATTATTTTAAATAAGAGAGGACATACTAGACTGCCATGATATAAGCCCTTCAAATTAGTGTTTAATAAAGGAAATTAAATAGGACTTCTAAAAATACTGTGTATCCGAATAACTATAATGGGTTAAATATGATAAAAGTACTTCTGAGCCGAACGTGGAAGGTCACCTAATAATACCTCTATTCCAATTAAAGCATTTTTCTAGACATCATCTATGATTATATTTTGACACCCACATAAACATAAATATATAGATGTATTTATACAATAATTTAAAGGTAAAAGGAAATAAGTTCACATGAGTCATTAATTCTACTAAAGCATTCTCAGCTAGAAAACTCCAGTGGCTTCAAAGTTTCATGGGCTGAGTCAAAGGGCCAAGCATTGTCTATTTTTATTTTCCACATCTTACTGTTCTTTGTATATTTTATTGTTACAAAGCCAAAGACCATGTCAAAGAGTCGTCTCATTAATACCAAAATAGGATGCCATTAATTAGGTTTTTAACGGACTCTGGAGCGTAGCTGGTACTTTAACGGGATTTCAGGAGCAGTCAGCTCTTTGAGGGCTCTGTTTTCTTTGGTTACTGTTGTTTATGACAAATATTCTCACAGTTTTCTCCAGTTCATAAGCAAGGCCAATAAATGTTCAGAAAAAAATGTGCCATGCTTTCCATAATCATTTCACCTTTGACATGACGATTTACCTAATATCTTCCAGGCTTTACACAGTGTAATAATTTTCAAACATTGCAATGTCCGCTATATATAACAAGTAATCAACTACAGCTGGTTTCTTCCACCTGTGTATGACCATAACCATGTTTTCCACCTATTTGCTAACCTCTTACATCTTTTTCTCCCTAATAGCTAGGCAACATGACTGTCCCTCTAGACTTCTAAGTATGATGAATTTGAGTAGATGGGCTTACAGAGGTAATGGAGTGCCAACAATTTTAAAGGCAATTCGATAAAGCAGCATGCAATTCTAGATCAATAAGTTTCATTCCCACAAAGCTTAAAGTAATTATATACAAAGCTACGTTCATTTGAGGAGTACAGGTTTGGCAGAATTTCTTTATGTCAACTACTTTCAAATGTGTATTAAATCATATTATTAAGTTCTATCATAGAACAAATCAGTCTACTTGGTTTGCTAAAAGCTGAATTAATCGAGATAAGCATTGGAACTTGAGTTCAAACAATAGGAAAGTGTTCATTTATTCATTCAGCAAATATTTAATGAATCAGCTCTCTGAGTTCCAAGGACAGAGCAGGGAACAGAGTAGATGAAGACCTTAAGTCTTAAGGAGTCACCTTATGCTGAGGGGACCCACAGTTAATGATAAAGAAGTAAAATATAAGAACACTGAAACATGTATATTATCATATGTGAAACGAATCACCAATCTAGGTTCAATGCATGACACAGGATGCTCGGGGCTGGTGCACTGGGATGAACCAGAGGGATGGGATGGGGAGGGAGGGGGGAGGGAAGTTCAAGATGGGGAACACGTGTACACCTGGGGCAGATTCATGTCAATGTATGGCAAAACCAATACAATAATGTAAAGTAATTAGCCTCCAATTAAAATAAATAAATTTTTAAAAAAAGAACATTACATGAGGATAAGTAATATGAAGAAAAATAAAGCAGGAATAGGAATGTCAAGAGAAAACCATTTAAAACAGAGTGGTCATTGCAAAGAATACATACAGATGGCCAACAAACATATGAAAAGATGTTCAACATCGCTGATTATTAAAAAAATGCAAATCAAAATTACAATGAGGTATTACCTCACGTTGGGCAGAATGGCCATCATCAAAAAATCTACAAACAATGAATGCTGGAAAGGGTGTGGAAAAAAGGGAACCCTTCTGCACTGTCGGTGGGAATGTAGATTGGCACAACCACTGTGGACAACAGTATGGAAGTTCCTTTAAAAAGCTAAAATGAGAGCTACCATACGACACAGAAATCCCAGACAAATACCCAGAGGAAACTATAATTTGAAAGAATTCATGGATCCCAGTTTTCATAGCAGCACTATTTACAACAGCCAGGACATGGAAGCAACCTAAACGTCCATCAGTAGAGGAATGGATAAATAAGATGTGGGACATATATGTAATGGAATATTACTCAGCTGTTAAAAGGAAAAAAGAGTGCCCTTTGCAGAGATGTGAATAGATCTAGGGACTGTCACACGGAGTAAAGTAAGTCAGAAAGAGAAAAACAAACATCATATAATATGCTTATATATGGAATCTAGAAAAATGGTTAAGATGAACTTACTTGCGAAGCAGAAATAGAGTCACAGATGTAAAGAACAAACTTATGGCTACCAAGGCATTTGGTGAGGTGGGATGAATTAGGAGACTGGGACTGCCATATATACACTATTATGTATAAAAAGATAACTAATTAGAACCTATAGCATAGCATAGGGAACTCTATTCAATGCTCTGTGATGACCTAAATGGGAAGGAAATCTAAAAAAGAGTGGATATATAAATGCATGTATGCAAGCTCAGATGCTTCAGTTGTGTCCAACTCTTTGCAACCCTATGGACTGTAGCTCACCAGATTCCTTTGTCCATGGGATTCTCCAGGCAAGAATACTGAAGTGGGTTGCCATTTCCTCCTCCGGGGGTCTTCCTGATCCAGGGACTGAACCAACATCTCTTAAGTCTCCTGCGCTGGCAGTCAGGTTCTTTACCACTAGCGCCACCTGGGAAGCCCAGATATAAGAATATGTATGACTAATTCACTTGGCTGTACAGCAGAATCTAACACAACATTCTAAAGCAATATACTCCAATAAAAATCACTTTATAAAAAGGAAAGGCAAGAATAAAAAACAAAATAGAGTGGTCAGTGAAGGATTTTGGAGAAGGTGACATTCGAGTCAATTCCTAAAGGAGGTCGGGGAAGCAGCCATGGAGATATGTGTGGGGGAAGTGTTCTGTATGGGAGGAAAGGGAAGGTGGGGTGAAGACCACACTCGTGGCTCTGTGAGGACAAGTGTGGTCAGCGGGAGGAAGCATGGGAGGGCAAGAAAGTCCTAGATGAGGTCCTAATGAAGTCCAAGAGACAAAGCAGAGCAGATCTAAAGTCACTGTAAGGATTCTGGCTATTACTCTGAGTGAAATGGGGAGCCAGAAATGTTTCTGAGCAGAGGAATTTAAAGAATCTGACTTAAAAGGGTCTTAAGGAATCACTGTGGCTGCTTTGCTGAGAAAAGTCTGTAGGAGACCTGGTAGGAGGGCACTGTGACAATTCAGACAAGAGGCAGTGATTCATGTCAATGTATGGCAAAACCAGCCAATAATGTAAAATAATTAGCCTCCAATAAAAATTAAAATTAAAAAAAAAGAGACAGCTTGAACCCAAGCAGTGAGAGACAGTCATAGTCCAGGTATTTGGAAAGTGGAGACAATAGGATGTGTTTACTCATTGGATATAGACTTGCCAGGCACTAGTGGTAAAGGTCCCAGCTACCAATGCAGGAGACATGAGACATGAGGTTCGATTCCTGGGTCGGGAAGATCCCCTAGACAAGAGCATGGCGGCCCACTCCAGTGTTCTTGCCTGGAGAATCCCATGGACAGAGGAACCTGGAGGGCTACAGTCCATAGGGTGGCACAGAGTCAGACACGACTGAGGTGACTTAGCACGCACACATGCACACACTTACTGAATGAGGGAGAGAAAAAAGAAGTATGGCTTCAGTTCAGTTCAGTTGCTCAGTCGTGTCCGACTCTCCGTGACCCCATGAATCACAGCACGCCAGGCCTCCCTGTCCATCACCAACTCCCGGAGTTCACTCAAACTCATGTCCACAGAGTCGGTGATGCCATTCAGCCATCTCATTCTCGGTCGTCCCCTTCTCCTCCCGCTCCCAACCTTTCCCAGCATCAGAGTCTTTTCCAGTGAGTCAACTCGTCGCATGAGGTGGCCAAAGTATTGCAGTTTCAGCTTTAGCATCAGTCCTTCCAATGAACACCCAGGATCGATCTCCCTCAGAATGGACTGGTTGGATCTCCTTGCGGTACAAGGGACTCTCATGAGTCTTCTCCAACACCACAGTTCAAAAGCATCAATTCTTCGACAATCAGCTTTCTTCACAGTCCAACTCTCACATCCATACATGACCACGGGAAAAACCATAGCCTTGACTAGATGGACCTTGGTTGGCAAAGTAATGTCTCTGCTTTTTAATATATTATCAAGGTTGGTCATAACTTTCCTTCCAAGGAGTAAGCATCTTTTAATTTCATGGATGCAATCAGCATCTGCAGTGATTTTGGAGCCCCCAAAAATAAAGTCTGACACTGTTTCCACTGTTTTTCCATCTATTTCCCATGAAGTGATGGGACCAGATGCCATGCTCTTTGTTTTCTGAATGTTGAGCTTCAAGCCAACCTTTTCACTCTCCTCTTTCACTTTCATCAAGAGGCTTTTGAGTTCCTCTTCACTTTCTGCCATAAGGGTAGTGTCATCAGCATATCTGAGGTTATTGATATTTCTCCCAGCAATCTTGATTCCAGCTCATGCTTCTTCCAGCCCAGCGTTCCTCATGATGTACTCTGCATATAAGTTAAATAAGCAAGGTGACAATATACAACCTTGACGCACTCCTTTTCCTATTTGGAACCAGTCTGTTTTTCCCTGTCCAGTTCTAACTGTTGCTTCCTGACCTGAATACAGGTTTCTCAAGAGGCAGGTCAGGTGGTCTGGTATTCCCATCTCTTTCAGAATGTTCCACAGTTTATTGTGATCCACACAGTCAAAGGCTTTGGCATAGTCAATGAAGCAGAAATAGATGTTTTTCTGGAACTCTCTTGCTTTCTCCATGATCCAGCGGATGTTGGCAATTTGATCTCTGGTGCCTCTGCCTTTTCTAAAACCTGCTTGAACATCTGGGAGTTCACGGTTCACATATTGCTGAAGCCTGGCTTGGAGAATTTTGAGCATGACTTTACTAGCATATGAGATGAGTGCAATTGTGCAGTAGTTTGAGTATTCCTTGGCATTGCCTTTCTTTGGGATTGGAATGAAGACTGACCTTTTCCAGTCCTGTGGCCACTGCTGAGTTTTCCAAATTTGCTGGCATATTGAGTGCAGCACTTTCACAGCATCATATTTCAAGATTTGAAATAGCTCAACTGGAATTCTATCACCACCACTAGCTTTGTTCCTAGTGATGCTTTCTAAGGCCCACTTGACTTCACATTCCAAGATGTCTGGCTCTAGGTCAGTGATCACGTTATCGTGACTATCTTCATTTTTTTGTACAGTTCTTCTGTGTATTCTTGCCACCTCTTCTTAATATCTTCTGCTTCTGTTAGGTCCATACCATTTCTGTCCTTTATTGAGCCCATCTTTGCATGAAATGTTCCCTTGGAATCTCTAATTTTCTTGAAGAGATCTCTTGTTTTTCCTTTTCTGTTGTTTTCCTCTATTTCTTTGCATTGATTGCTGAGGAAGGCTTTCTTATCTCTCCTTGCTATTCTTTGGAACTCTGCATTCAGATGCTTATATCTTTCCTTTTCTCCTTTGCTTTTTGCTTCTCTTCTTTTCACAGCTATTTGTAAGGCCTCCTCAGACAGCCATTTTGCTTTTTTGCATTTCTTTTCCATGGGGATGGTCTTGGTCCCTGTCTCCTGTACAATGTCACGAACCTCCGTCCAGAGTTCATCAGGTACTCTATCTATCAGATCTAGTCCCTTAAATCTATTCCTCACTTCCACTGTATAATCATAAGGGATTGGATTTAAGTCATATCTGAATGGTCTAGTGGTTTTCCCTCCTTTTTCAATTTCAGTCTGAATTTGGCAATAAGGAGTTCATGATCTGAGCCACAGTCAGCTCCTGGTCTTGTTTTTGCTAACTGTATACAGCTTCTCCATCTTTGGCTGCAAAGAATATAATCAATCTGATTTCGGTGTTGACCATCTGGTGATGTCCATGTGTAGAGTCTTCTCTTGTGTTGTTGGAAGAGGGTGTTTGCTATGACCAGTGCGTTCTCTTAACAAAACTCTATTAGCCTTTGCCCTGCTTCATTCCGTGCTCCAAGGCCAAATTTGCCTGTTATTCCAGGTGTTTCTTAACTTCCTACTTTTGCATTCCAGTCTTCAAAGTCTTTGGTTAAGAGACTGGCAGCACGGAAATACTATTAAAAATGAAAAGGAATGCTCAGGAAAGAAAGTGAAAGTCACTCAGTCACATCCGACTCTTTGTGACCCCATGGATAGTCCATGATAGTCTCTAGGCCAGAATACTGGAGTGGGTAGCCATGCCCTTCTCCAGGGGATCTTCCCAACCCAGTGATTGAACGCAGGTCTCCCATATAGTGGACAGATTCTTTACCAGTTTAGTCATTAGGGAAGCCAAAGAATAGTGGAGTGGGCTGCTGCTGCTGCTGCTGCTGTTAAGTCAATTCAGTCGTGTCCGACTCTGTGTGACCCCATAGACGGCAGCCCACCAGGCTCCCCCTTCCCTGGGATTCTCCAGGCAAGAACACTGGAGTGGGTTGCCATTTCCTTCTCCAATGTGTGAAAGTGAAAAGTGAAAGTAAAGTCGCTCAGTCGTGTCTGACCCTTAGCGACTCCACGGACTGCAGCAGTCTATCCCTTCTCCAGGGGATCTTCCCAATCCAGGAATCAAACCAGGGTCTCCTGCATTGCAGGTGGATTCTTTACCCTTTTTTTGCAGAAAAGAAAATGTAACATTAAAAAGTATTGACAATGTTACTTACCAAATCAAGACAGGAACTTATTCCCATTACTTATAATTACCTACAAAAAATACAAATGAACAGAGAGGACCCCCAGATTTTACTGTAGTTATCCCTGACTTAGGTGCTAATTACGAACATATTATAAATATTTTTTCCACCTAAAATTCAGAAACATCTAATTTTAAAAGATGACTCTGGGATATTGGGGTCTGTAATTAATTTTGCTCGTTAGTACTTCCACTATAGATTAAATTATTCCATTGGAAAAATACATATTTAGCACTTAACATGAGCCATGCAAGGTGCTGGGCAGCTTAAGCAGAAACATTAGGCATTAGAGACATAATCATGAGTAACACCTGGCTTCTTTTCTTGCCTTTTTATTTTCTCTGGCGTTCTGACAATACATGTCCCTGTCATAAATCAGCTGTGAGAATGTCAAAGAGTTCTGCACCATCACCAGTGTGGGAGCTGAGTTAGTTGGAAATGACTGGAAAGAATCCTGGTGTGAAAGTACCAAATGGAAAGAAGGGAGAGGAAGGCTGGAGTATAAAATCGATGTTGAAAATGAAATGGGAACTAAGAGAGAGCAGGGCCATTCAAAATATTTTCCAAAACAAATGCTCTTCAGCTCTGCCTTCTTCTGTGTTAGCAAAGTCAGGGATGTACCACCCTTGGGCTTTCTCTGGGATTCTGAGGTTCAGAATCATCAAAGCAATCTGGCCATGCTAACTTTAGACCAAAAGAGGAAGAAAACACAGGAGATGGATCATAAAATGTCACTAAATCAAAATAACTCTGGCAGTATAAAAACTTGGAGGAATTCATCAAAGGGGTAACTTGGAAGGGGTTCACAGTGATGAAGAAGAGAGCATCTCATTGTCGCTGGGCCTCCCAGATGGCAGGGAGCCACATTCAACATGCTCACACCTCCTGAGCACCTGTCAAAAGCATCCAAGTTACCCAAGGTGGGCTATTCCTGGTATTCCTTTTGAGCACGTTTGATCTAGTCTTGGCCGCTCCTATTTTTTCCTTTTAGATATGTGGATTTCATTACACAGCTCCAAAGGTATAGTGAAGTCCCAACTTTCTCATCTCTGTTAGAAGATACTTTTAGAAAAGGCAGAGGAACCAGAGATCAAATAGCCAACATCCGCTGGATCATGGAGAAAGCAAGAGAGTTCCAGAAAAACATCTATTTCTGTTTCATTGACTATGCCAAAGCCTTTTACTGTGTGGATCACAATAAACTGTGGCAAATTCTGAAAGAGATGGGAATACCAGACCACCTGACCTGCCTCTTGAGAAACCTGTATGCAGGTCAGGAAGCAACAGTTAGAACTGGTCATGGAACAAAAGACTGGTTCCAAATAGGAAAAGGAGTACGTCAAGGCTGTATATTGTCACCTTGCTTATTTAACTTGTATGCAGAGTACATCATGAGGAACGCTGGGCTGGAAGAAGCAGAAGCTGGAATCAAGATTGCTGGGAGAAATATCAATAACCTCAGATATGCAGTTGACACCACCCTTATGGCAGAAAGTGAAGAGGAACTCAAAAGCCTCTTGATGAAAGTGAAAGAGGAGAGTGTAAAGGTTGGCTTGAAGCTCAACATTCAGAAAACGAAGATCATGGCATCTGGGCCCATCACTTCATGGGAAATAGATGGGGAAACAGTGGAAACAGTGTCAGACTTTATTTTGGGGGGCTCCAAAATCACTGCAGATGCTGATTGCAGCCATGAAATTAAAAGACGCTTACTCCTTGGAAGGAAAGTTATGACCACCCTAGATAGCATATTCAAAAGCAGAGACATTACTTTGCCAACCAAGGTCCGTCTAGTCAAGGCTATGGTTTTTTTTCCCGTGGTCATGTATGTTCACATTAACCATAATTAACTACAGCACACAATTTCCTGTCTTATTTTTGCTTTTTATTGGTAGCAATAAGTTCTACAGACTTTAGGCTGGAACAGTACTAACAATATTCATTTTTACTAACTTCTTTTGAAAGCATTTAGCATGATTACTTTTGATCATTTGTATAGTTTCTCAGGAATGTTTCCTTTCCTTTTCTTTCTTCCTTTAAAACAAAACAAACAAAAAAAAACATTTCCTTCATTTTTATGGATGAGGTACTGAGTCAAGGAGGGAAAGTTCCAGGAAGTTGCCCAGAACTGGAAATTAAACCTGTAATGCCTCCTCCTGCCCCGCCTGACCTTTCAGATCAATGGAATTTTACTTCTGAATGCTTTAAATCTTCAGCGACAAATCCAATAAGGGCGCTGGAAGGCACCCCACCACTTCAGCCCAGAGTAGAGCAGAAGAGACAAAAGAGCCGGCCTCTCGGCGCGCATTCTAATCAAATCTCTCACGAGTCCCCCCAGCTAAGTACAGGAAATCTCAAGTTTTCAGCCAGTCTTCAATTTCCTAATCACGGACTTCAATTCCCTGGGTCTTTATGCTTGAGCTAGCAGGCAGCGCCTGGCAGGTTTGGTCCAACGGCGCTGGCAGCCTCTGTGCTGAGTGTCCACGTTGTTGAGGTGAAGCTGAAGGAGCGGGAGGGGCGAGGGGGCATGCTGCTCTGCCTCTGGAAAGACCGTCCTGCCCTGAAAATCCTTTCTCTTCCAGGTCCTCATTCCCACAGTGTTTACCGAAGCTGGATCTTTTCTCTCCCCTGATTTCTGTCGCTCTTGGTCATAACTATTTTGCCTGTAAACTGATAAGTTTGGGGACAGTTATTCTAACCAGACTTACAGTGAGCTTCACTCTGATTGACTTTTATAAACAATTTCCATTTGACTTTCATGTCAGGTACAACATAAAAGTGATTTGTTGGATGTCATTCATGACCTTTCTCCAGAAGGCTTGAGTCAGATCTTCAACAACAGTAAACAGCATCTATCAAAATCTTCCTGCAGGACCGCGGGGCCAATAGCAACCGTCTTGCTTCTTCTCAGTATCCCAACACATACAAAACACACACACACGCTCATCAAATAGATTGATATGTGTGTTTTTTAGCACTTCAAGTCCATGTGAATAAAAATTGGGACATTCTACAGTAAGAGGAAACTTATTTTCCCTGAATCTCTGTAAGGCAATCGTTGATATGCATCTTTTTTCCTTTTCTTTGATACCATGTTTGCAGCGTGAGCTATTTTTGTTGTTGTTAATGACAACAAAAAAGTCACTTGCCTGTGAAAAGGGAGAATGGTCATCAAACACACTGCAATTTCCCTAAAGCTAGAGGAAGTAAATACAGTCACAGGTCTGAAAATACTGAAAAAGAGTCTTTTCAGACAGAAAAAGAACAAAATAGTGTTACGTTAATCTATGGGAGAGTAATTTGTTCCTGAAAAGAAATCTGAAGGGCTATTTCTCAAAATGTTATTACAATCAATGGGAAAGAGTTTTGTGTTTCCATTCTCCAAATTGATAGGCATTTATGTTAAAACAACATCAAATCCCATTACAATGGGCTCAATTACCTCAACAGTTAACATTCATTATCATAACATAACCTAACAAGGTGTTTTTCCTTCATTAATTATTCTACAATATGACTGTTCCCCTGATCCTTTTTAGGTTTTTTTATGGAGCTATTTTCTATCTAATGATTGAGACAATACTCACAAAAAGGTATACACATGGTATACCGTTAAGTAATTCAAACTTTAATGCAGGAAAAAATTGTATTACAGTCAAAATAAACCCATGAAAGTGGTACAAATAATCTCACAATCATTGAATTTAAGCAGACATCAGAAGGGTCGTGCCCCATACAATACCCCTGGCAAAAACTAGATGATCGCTCTGAAAGGAGTCACTTGTACAACTCACAACAAATAGACCATTGCAAGGATGACAACATGGTGACCCCTTCTCAAGGCACTGAGGCTCATAAAGTACAAAATCCACACTGATAAAGTCAACTTGTATATCAGGACCCATAGCATAAAGGCTGCCCCAGCGGCCTAGGCCATGTCACAAATCTAAATGTAAGTCAGGACTTCCCTGGTGGTCCCATGGTTAAGACTCCATGCTTCCAATGCAGGGCATGGAGATTAGATCCCTGGTGGGAAACTAAGATTCCCACATGCCACGTGGTGTGGCCAAATGTAACACCAATCACAATCCCCCAGCTAAGCTTTAGCGAGCTCACCTCATCCTGTGTTCACATGACCTGCTCACCTTATAAGGAAATCCTCCACCTCCTAGCCAATCGAGCCTCCTCTAACGCGCCATAAGACTCGCGCTGGCCCAAACTCCCTTGGGAAGAGCACTCCACTGCTAGTGTGGCACTGTACTTCCCAAACCCATGGGTTGTTTTCACTTGAATAAAGGCATCAGACTCATACTAAAGTTGTTTTAGTTTTGTCATTTGACCGTACTAAGGAAAATATGTCTTATGAAACTCTATATAAAGTCAAGTTCTCAGAATCCAACTTGGCAAATGTCAGTGCCAGGGTAACAAAGGGTGAGGGAGGGGGAGACAAGGGGAACTGAGAGTCTGGGTGCGTGCGTGCGAGTGTGCTTGCGAAGGCGCATCAGTCGTGTCCTACTCTGCGCGACCCCATGGACTATAGCCTGCCAGCTGTCCAGGGGGTTCTCCAGGCAAGAATACTAGAGTTGGTTGCCATTTCCTTCTCCAGGGGAACTTCCCGACCCAGGAATCGAACCCGAATCTCATGTCTCCTGCATTGGCAGCTGGGTTCTTTATCACTAGCACCGCCTGGGAAGCCTGAGAGTCTGGGTGCCCAGCTGGCTTTGAACCAGGTGTCTCTGACATACAAGACTGTGATAGAAATTGAGGTGGTTCCTGAAACTTCCTAGCGCTCAGCCATGGGGAGTAAGGAATGGCTTTGGGAAGGATGTCATGGATCCCTCTGCAAAATCTGATCAGAGCTATAGTGCTTTCCTCACAGGAAGCACATATGTACACACAGCTTTTGACTTATAATTTCCAGTGCTTCAGAACACCTCTAAAACTCATCCATGATTTGAGGATCTCATTTAAGAACCCTTGCTCTAGAGGTAGAACCAATCTAAATGCCAAGATCTCTTGTCTCTTTGGTTCACACTCTCTGTTTTGCAGTGACTCACTATGCATAAATAAAGTCATAAATGAGTAAAGATGGAGGCGAGACTCCCCTAAGGGCATCTGAATTGATGACTATGAGCAGTTAATTATCTCTTGGACATGCTTTATGAACACCTTCTACCAAAACTTAAATTCAGATGACTTCTCGGGAATGAATTAAGCTTACTGGGGAAGAGCAGGAACTCATGGCACTCCAGGCTATTGGGTAAAGTAATTACAAGTTTGCCTCATTTTAATGCAATGGCTATCTGTCGTGAACTCCCATGCAAACAAAACCAGTTTGCAAATCAAATCATGTTTTAATCTATTTAGCAAGTAAGCTTTGCTCCTTAGAAGAAATTTTATGGTGAGCCTTTTGGTGGAAATAATCATGACCGAAAATGTTTTGTAAATCCTGTTTCGTGTGTGTCTACATCAGCTTTGCTGAAAGTGAAAAGCCCCTGAACTAATTTGTATCTAGTAACTGGAACAGGTTCATAAACTCATAATAGAAACCTGCTTCGAGGAGGAAAAAGATTGGTCAATTCTATACCTGTGTCGATTTAGGATTATAATTGGTTGTTTGGCTATGCCTTCTGGACACTTATGCATCAATTATAATTTTTACCACAGAATTTTACAGGACTGTGGAGTTTTCTCTACTGTGTCTTGTATTTATTGGCCTTATCACCTTGGTTAGCTTTTCAGTGGCAAGATCCTTTCCTTTTGCTTCACTTTTATTTCTCATGGTGCCTGGCTGAGAGAGGAATTATGGGTTTTAGAGTGATCAGAGATACAAATGGGCTGGAAATGATGGAGGATATAGTTAGCAAATAAACAGGAGACCAATTCAAACAGAGAGAAACAGCAGAGTCAAACTGTCAGTGGTAGGGATGCAAATCCAGGGCCAAGGAATGAAGCGGAGGTCAGAGACAAGGGACCTACAGCCGAAGACAGTGCTTGAGCCATAAAAATAGCTTAATAAATATTTGTTGTTGTTGTTATTCAAAACACTTCTTAAGTCAAATAATGTAACATTTTGATAATTTGGTGGGTGGGTGTGTATACAGGATTAGGGGGATTCCTAGTATTTTCTTTATTTACACTTTGGCACGTTCTTCATTCAAGCTGAACAATGAAGCTGCCAACTCAGGAAGTGTTGTTAGAACAAAAACGAAGAAAAGAGGCTTTTTTGAAGTTCAAAGTCTGGCCTTTTAAGTCTCAGAAGCTCCGGCCCAGGTGGGGCGCAGGCAAAAGGGCTTCATTAGAGAAACAAAGGCTTCCCACCTCTCCTTGCCCAAGAGAGGATAAGAAGCCCTGGGTCTAGGGACTGTGGGTGGATGGTGAGTAGAGAAAGATGAAGAGGTCACCGAGCCTGAGGGGTCTGCAGGCAAGAGCACACACCTTAATCACTCTGGTGGTGATCATGATGTGACCTGCCAGTGTTAGATGAGTGCTTAAGGTATACCTGACTCTGTTTAAGGCACCTTTGTTGTTTAGTCACTAAGTCATTTCCAACTCTTTTGCGACCCCATGCACTGTGCCCGGCTAGGCTACTCTGTCCATGGGATTTTCCAGACAAGAATACTGGAGTGGGTTGCCATTTCCTCCTCCAAGGGATCTTCCCAACCCAGGGATCAAACCAGTACCTCCTACATTGCAGGCAGATTCTTTACCGCTGAGCCACCTGGGAAGCCCAACGTGCAATTGACAATGTCCTCAATCTTATGCAGTAATGCTGGGCAAATACGGATTTTTACTTCCCTTCTAAGCAGACTGTGGCTCCTAAACCACCAGAATTGTGTAAAAATTCTGGTGCTACTGCTCACACATTTGAGGATTCACTCTCTTTGCTCAAAGTAGTTTTGAGTGCATACCTGGTGCTGCTCACTGTGGGTGCAGCAATGAATAATGTGCATAGTCTCTCTTTCTATGGGGTAAAGGCAGGACCAACAGACACACAGAGAAGGGTATAATTACTTGTTGTAACCTTCCCATGGTTGATTTCCCCAACTTAATTGCAAATTTCTGGAAGGCATTAGGCACATCTTATACTTGTTAGGTCCTTCCACCATGCTTGGTTGAACTCTCAGTAACTCTTGGTTGATTATTAATTATCTGACCATCTGGACTTGAGAAGCAATTCTAGGACTTCTTTGGCAGAAGGAGCTTTCTGAGGCTGACATACATTCTTACTGGGCTCCAGCTTTTTCTATTTTTCCCACTTAGGAAGATGCTCAAGTTTTTGAGGTTGATTTTGATGTGGTCAGAGGTTAATTTATTCTATTAGAGGCTCTATGGTCACCCATGAAATTCAAAGTATTAGACTGAAGTCAGAGGTCCTATTTTCTGTAATTGACTAAAGTTAAGCAGGTGAGTAATACGGTTTCTAATGCAGGTAATACCGCTGAGCTAGCACAATACTGGCTCCATCTTGGAGATCCTCGAGCAGGAACTTGTTTAAAATAAGCTACAGGGCTCTTTTAATCAAGTTAAGTTCTCCCCTGCTTTCTGACCCCCAAACAGGGCAGGTTTCATCTTATATTCTAAGGTGACATCGCTTGTGTTATCACACTTGGGACTTGGTTAAAGGAACTTTTATTGGACTACAGACTCTCATACTGCCTGGAATTCTCTTGTCTTGTTACTTAATAAGGTTAAGGGCTGCATTGATCTTAAAGTGACCACACAGCCCCAAACTCAGCAACCTGCTGAGAATAACGCTGAAGAATTGGCAGAAAGAGCTGTGTCTCTTAACTGAGAGAATGGGCTTAAGAGAACACGCTGGAAAGGAGGAAACTTGCAGGAGGAAAATAAAGTCACAATCTTCACCATTCTCCTTTTCATGCCAACCAATTATTGATATAGTTTAAGAATGTGTTCGTTGAGCAAGACGTTTTCTGCTCACATTATTCTGCTGAGACAAAGGACTGTTTCCTATATGTTCACACAGATCACTATATTTTTGGCTTGGCCTCTTTTGCTTTTAAATTAAGGGTATGTCCTGATAAAAAGAAACAGTTTCCTCCCAGAATGTGAGAAACACTGTTGCCAGCATGGTTTTTTTTAATATGAATAGGAGACTAGATAGAATATGACTCAGTAAGAAGTTTTTGTGCTCAACTCATGGTTAAGACCGTTTCCATTGTCAAGAATACAAATGGAAATCTATGATGCTTTGTTAGCTTTGTTTGTTTCATGTAGACAAGAGTCAGCCTAAAAATACGTTGTTAAAATAAAAGTTTGAGCTACCCAGAGAAATGGTTTATCTTCTAACATACTTAGTTCCCTGTGACTGCTGAAACAAATTACTGCAAATTAAGTGGCTTCCGTTCCATTCCGTTCAGTCGCTCAGTCGTGTCCGACTCTTTGCGACCCCGTGGACTGTAGCCTACCAGTGGCTTAGAACAATGCAAATGTACGGTCTTACAGTCTGCATATCAGAGGTTCAGAGTGGATCTCACTGGACTAAAATCAAGGGGTTGGCAAAATGCATTTTCTTTTTGCTGGAGACTCTAGGAGAATCTGCTTTCTTGCCTTACCAGCTTCCGGAGACCATCCTCATTCCTCCAGCTTCAAAGCCAACAACATTGGGCGCAGTCTTTCTCACACTGTCATCTCTCTGGCTCTCCTTTGTCTTCCTGTTCCTTTTGAGGATTCTAGTGATTCCATTGGGCCCTCTTGGATATACCAAGGCAGTGGGCCCCAGTGTTTCTGGCACTAGGGACCAGTTTGGTAGAAGACAATTTTCCCATGGACCAGGGTGGGGTGGAGTTTCAGGATGATTCAAGGACATGACATTTGTTGTGCACTTTATTTCTATTATTATTACATCAGCTCCACCTCAGAACACCAGGCATTAGATCCGGAGGCTGGGGACCCCTGAACTAAGACACTCACCCTCATTAAAGTCAGCTGATTAGCAACTTTAATTTCACCAGCAACCTTAATTGCCCTTTGCCAAATAAGCCAATAACAAATAACCTAACATACTTGTTGGAGAAGGAAATGGCAACCCACTCCAGTGTTCTTGCCTGGAAAATCCCAGAGACGGGGGAGACTTGTGGGCTTCCGTCTATGGGGTCACACAGAGTCGGACACGACTGAAGTGACTTAGCAGCAGCAGCAATATACTTGTAGGTTCTGGAGATTAGACTATGGACATCTTGGGTGGTGGTGGGGGTGGACACCGTTATCCCGCCTACCACAGATATTAGGAGATCTTTGTGTTCTTTTAAAATCTGATTTTGATAAGTCCAGGGCCTGCTTCCAAGTTGTTGGTTTCTCTCCATCAGATATTTAAGAAAGGATCTTTAAATTTAGATCTTTCCAGAGTCTTCACTGGCCTCAATTCAGTATCACTTTACAATATTCTTAACTTTGCAACATAAGCAATTAAATATAGGCATTGATTATCAACCATTTCCTGAGATTAGAAACTGCTGGAGAATTACCTATTGATTATGTGTGACTGTGACATGGTTGTGTATGGTTTACTGCAGGTCTTTGCAGTGATTTTAAGATACAGTCAGACCCAAACTTGTTTCCAATGAGACTTACTGTTCCTAGAGCATCATTCCCAACAGGCTGCTTCTCTGAATTTGTAATCTTCTCCCAGATGCAGGGACTGAAAGCTTTGGCATCATCTCTGACACTTCAAAGTGTCTGCTGTAGTTTGCAGGACCCCGACGCCCATGATATACCACTGTCCTGACTGTTGTAATAGCTTCTCATCATCTGCCCTGATTCCAGACTTTCACCCTTCTCTCCTCCTGTACACTCAAACAGGAAGAGTTTTTCTAAAATATCAGTTTCCCAAATCATTAATTTTTGTTCTAATACTTACTGTTATATATAGCCATGTGACCTTGCAACATTAGTTAACCTCTCTGTGAGGCGAAGGCATAAGGGAGCTAATTTAGCACAATGTCTTCCTCTAAGTTTTTGTGAAGATGAAATTGAATGTGCATAAAGTGCTTTAAGGGCTTCCCAGGTGGCACAGAGGTAAAGACTCCACCTGCCAGTACAGGAGACGCTGGTTTGATCCCTGGGTTGGGAAGCTCTCCTGGAGAAGGAACTGGCAACCCACTCCAGTATGCTTGCCTGGGAAACCCCATGGACAGAGGAGCCTGGAGGGCTACAGTGCATGGGGTTGCAAAAGACTCGGACATGACTTAGCAACTAAACAACAGCAACTACAATCGCACACAGTGAAGAGATGTGTGTGTGTGTGTTGCATGTATGGTAGGGAGGCCAAAAGATATTACAAGATTATGGGATTATGGAAAAATTAATATCCCTCAATTCCTTCTTATCTCAATGCAATCCAACTACAGTGATAGTTCAGAGCAAGGAAAGATCCATTTTAGCTACTTAGCACTAGACTGCTTGTGCCCTCCAAAATTCACATGTTGAAACCTAATCCCAGGTGTGGTGGTCTTAAGAGTCTAGGGCCTTTGGGGATACTAAGTCATGAGAGTGGAGTTCCTGTGAATGGGACTGGTTTCCTTATAAAAGAGGCCCCAGGTCCTTCTGCCATTTGGGGACACAGTGAGAAGACCACTGCCTATAAATGACAAAGTAGGTTCTTATCTGTACTGAATTTGCTTGCTCCTTTATCTTGGGCTTTATCTTGGGCTTCTTAACCTTCAGAACTATGAGAAATAAATGTCTGTTGTTTAAGTTATCCAATCATTGATATTCTGATATAGTAGCCTGAACAGAATTAGACAGCTAGTTAAGAAATATTTAGAGAAAAATAATTTTTCTCATTTTCCAAAAATGAGCAAAAGACATGTTTCACTCAGCTCTTGCTATCTTACTTTAGGAATCAGAAATACCATAAAGAAATCCCTACCGCATGGATAACAGAGAGAAGAACACTAGGAAGGTCAAAATTCAAAGCGTACTGACCATTTTCCTCTCCATATAATACGGCACAAGGGCTTGTGAATTCAGATTGGCATGTGAGTCCTGTCTCTGCAGCTCTCTAGCTATGTGACCTTGGGCAAATTACTTAACTTCTCCATCCTTCAAATGTTCTCATCTATTCTTCAGGGATATTAATAGTAACTCATTTACTAGCTAAGGTGGAATGGCAGAGACAATAATGCTTATCAAAATATTCCATATGTTCCCATACATTCCCCATTTCCTTGAGTGAAGTGAATCATACAACTAGTTCTGGTTAACAAGCCATAAGCAAACTACCAAAGAGTTTAGGAGCTGGCACACAACCTTCTACATTCTCTTCTCCTCTGCCTTAGTAAATGGTGATGATCCAGGTAGCAAAGCCTCCATCATATTGAGTACCTCAATGATTACACAGGGCAGAACACTCCTCATTGCTATCCACATTAGTTGTTATGGAAAAAACAAATAAATTTTGGTAAGACCTCTGAGGGTTCAGGATGGATTTATTCTTGCAGCATCGACAGCCTATCCTATAACATAGCTGGTGCTGCTTGAAAAAATTACCAGGGGAAGAAAGCAGTCTTTGAAAATCATGACTCAGTTCAGTTCAGTTCAGTCACTCAGTCGTGTCCGACTCTTTGCGACCCCATGAATCATGGCACGCCAGGCCTCCCTGTCCACCACCAACTCCCGGAGTTCACTCAAACTCATGTCCATCGAGTTGGTGATGCCATCCAGCCATCTCATTCTCTGATTTTCAAAGGATAGATAACATCTATTTTGGACACATTTTCAAAAATTTAAGAATACAGAAGTTTCCCAACTTACCAAAGCCAGAGAGAGAGGAAGAAGTCAATACAATATGGGCCAATGTCTTTTGTAAGCAGAGATGCAAAAACTCTAAAATAGTAAAACAAATTAACAATCATGACTCAAGAATATAGCTAATAAGGCACCAAATGCTACAAATTTTTGAGTGAATGAGCACATGAATAACCAATAGCCATGACTCTTTCAGAGAAGGCAATGGCAAGCCACTCCAGTACTCTTGCCTAGAAAATCCCATGGATGGAGCAGCCTGGTGGGCTGCAGTCCATGGGGTCGCTAAGGGTCGGACACGACTGAGTGACTTCACTTTCACTTTTCACTTTCACACATTGGAGAAGGAAATGGCAACCCACTCCAGTGTTCTTGCCTGGAGAATCCCAGGGAATGGGGAGCCTGGTGGGCTTCCGTCTGTGGGGTCACACAGAGTCGGACATGACTGAAGTGACTTAGCAGCAGCAGCTTGGGTTCAAGGTAACCTTTCTTAAAATTAATCCTCCTCACTCCCACTGAAGAAAACTCTCAGAGCCAACAAAATTCCAAAATCCTCCCTAAGATGTCTCTGAATGCCCAAGGCTTAGATGTTTCAGGGTTCTTCTGTCCTTTGACACCATTTATCTTAACTTGGTTTTGTCTCACAATTACCTAGAATTGCTCTCAAGCCCTTTTCTTGTTACTGTAAGAAATCTCATCATATCAGCTAGGTACCACTTCTAAAATGTCCCAAAGACTTAGAATGTCACAAACATTACTGTCAACATACAGTATCATGTCAAACCACTATTTCTAACTTGTTGTCTCTCTTTCTCCTGGCTCCTTCTTTTCTCTGTCTTGCAGGAATTCATAATTCTTCTTCTTCTCTTATTCAGAGTAGCTTCTCTGACTTCTAAAGACAAGAGGCCTATATTTGTTTTCTAGGGCTGCCATAACAAAGTACTGAATATGGAGTGGCTTGAAATAACAGAAATGTATTATTTCACAATTTTGGCTAGAAGTCAAAAATCAAGGTGTCAGCAAATGACCTCTCTCTGAAATCTGAAGTGAAGATTTTTTGCTTATCTCCTCCTAGATTCTGACAGCGGCTGTCTATCCTCGGCAACCGTTAACTTCTAGATGCATCACTCCAGTTTGTGCCTTCATCTTCATAGGCTATTCTCCCTTTGTCTCTGGGTCTTCTCATGGCTGTCTTCGTATAAGAAGAATAGTCACACTGAGTTAGGAGCCCACCATACTTCAGTATAATCTCATAATAACTAATTATATCTGCAATGATGCTATTTCCAAATAAGGCTAGATTCTAAAGTATGAGGAGTTAGAATCTCAATCAGTCTTTTTGAGGGATATACAATCTAACCCATAACAAGACCCTATTCCTATGTGGAACACAATCTACCCCAACAACTTATCAACTCTATTTGCCTTTGCACTTAGGCCTCAAAGAGTTTCTGATACATCTTAGATGCTGAAACAAACAGGTATTCCCTGCGAAAGATAGCCAGTAGAATGGTGGGTCAACATTTTCAGGAATAACTTAATATTTAAGATTTAAAAATAAAATCCATTTAAAAGCATCAGCAAGTTGCTGAAACAAGCAGAACCAAAGGGGACATGATTCTGGGAAGGAAAGGACTAGAAAACACACTGACGTTGTGCAATTGTTTGGATGATTCTGGATTTGGCACAAAAGAATGCAAATCTAGGTTGCACCCAGGCAGAAGGCCACTGCTAGGGACAGAAAAATGAGCAGAATTTTTCACTGTCTTAAAAGGCTTAAGAGACAAAATTTGAGAGTTAAAGAGCCGAGTTTCTGGTAACAAGGTGAGGAATAGAGAACCAAGCCTGATATTCAGCCAGCTCGTTCCTTAGTGTAAATGCCAATTTCTGAAGCAAGGCCAGGAGGCTTAGAAGCTAAGCAGATAAACTGAAAAGCAGGGCAGAGTTTTTAGGAATCTCATTTGTTAGGGAGAAAAGGATTAGAGTTTAGACCCTGCCTGGGAGACGGACCCAGTGAACTTCTTAAGCTCTTAAGAATGTTAGGCCTCATGGGCAGGAGTGAACCAGGAGGAGAGTAAGCTTTACCAACACTGAAACATATTATTTACATGAATTAAGAAAGAGTCTCAACTCTGCCTAATAGAAGAAAGATAAACTCTGACTATAGGAAGATAATATTATATGAAGACCACAATTTGTTTTTACATACAATGCCTGAAATTTAATTTAAAAATTACTAGACATGCCAAAAGACAGATCATGTCTAAAAGCCAAAGAAAAACTAAATATGGAAATAGGTCCATACTGATCCAGATATTAGAGCTAAATGAAACTTTAGAATAACTATGAGTTATAACTTCAAGAAACTAAAGGAGAAAAAATTCTTAAATAGGTGAAAAGGTGGAGAATTTTAACAAAGAACTAAAACATAAAGAAGAGTCAAATGAAAATTCTAGAGCTCAAAATATGGTTACTGAAATTAAGAATTTATTCGATGAATTTAATATGGCAGAAGACAAAATTCCTAAATTGGTAGACAGGTCCATAAAAATACCCAAATTAAAGAACAGACAGGAAAAGTATAAAAAATACAAACTAGCATAAACACATATCAAGCAACAAAAAGAGTCTAACATACATGTAATTGATATCCCAAAAGAAAAATAATGATAGAACAAAAATAATACTTGTCTTCAAAAATGGCCAAAAATTTTCCAAACTCATGAAAGACAATATTAATAGCTTTAATAATTCTGAGAATTCTAAATCAAAAAATTAATGTGAAGAAAATTACATCTAGCTATATCCTTTCAAACTGCTAAAAACCAAAGAAAATTTTAAAAATCTTAAAAGCGGGAGGGGGGAAGACATTATCTTTTACAGTAACAGTAGGAAAACAGTTAACTCTCATGGGAGATGATGAAAACTAGCAGACAATGGAATGACATCTTTAAAGTGTTAAAACAACCACCAAGATTAAAATACTCAAAAAGAAAAAGAAAAGTAAGAAATTTCAAGACAAACAAACCCCAAATATGTAAAGGAAAGGATACATTTCAAGCAGACCTGAGCTAAAAAATAAAATTACTAAGGGAATTTTTTTTTCCAGGCAGAAGAAAAGTAATCTGAAATAGCAACAGTGAAATGCAGGAAGCAATGAAAAGCCTATATTTTCAAATATCTGTCATTAATCCCCAAAGCAGCAAGTATTTCAACCACTTATCACCAATTCCTTGCACACTGATTATCTCTTAGTAAGTTTTAACTGTTAAAATAGCATTAGCTGCACCTTGCTCCAAATGAATAGTTTCCTTACTCCCATCCTGAATCAGAGAAATCTTACAGTCCTTAAGAATCCATTAGTCTTCAAAAAGGAAGAAAAAGAACAATCCAAGAGTCTATTCCTGAGTCTGAAAATGATTCTATTTCATTCTATCTCCCCAAATAAAAACTAAATCTCAAGAACATGTGTCTCCCAAACCTCTCCTTCCACTTAATTTTTCATTCCAAAAGACAGAGATTACCTCAAATAATTATATCAAAGAATAGCCTCCTAAAGGAAGGAACCTCACAAATCAGTTAATTCTTTCCTTTGCCGTCAGCAGCAACCCTAAACCTTTTTACTACATTTGGTTTTATCTACACAATAGGAAGCTGGAGGAAAGAAAGTATAGGAGTGATCCTTTGACTCCTTAGATGCTTTCCATTACATAGTGGCCACCAAATGTATTCAATAATGAACCATTTTATAAAGGCTTAAAAACTGCAGCAAGGTTTAATAGACCATGTTAAGTCTCTCCCCAGCCCCTTTAAAGAATGTCTGAAATCCAGTGACAGGGAGAAGGAAAGACTGGCCTTAACCGGAAAAACAATGTTGTCTGCATGCCTTTTTATTCCAGAGGCTTAGAAACGCAATCAGCTTTCTTGGCTGCGACCCTTTTGTGCGAAGAGCACATTATGCAGCTTTCTTCATGGCATAGAAGCTCCCCGCAGTGAAAGCCTCCTCCTGAATGGGGTATCTGAGCACAGACATTTCCTTGTCTTATTTGCAGTTTTGTACAATAAGCCCTCTCCCACACAAATACATATTTTCACTATCTTATTTTTAGAAATGCAATTTGAAGAGGGGAAGTGTGATTTGACATTCTAATTGTGGTTGCTTCTTCCTTCTGAGTCTCTCTAGGATCTGGCTGCAAACACAATTCTGACACCAGAGTTCTGCACAGAGACATCAGTTCCGCTTAGCCACATTAAAGCCATGTGTACTGCTGTCACAGGCGCGCCATCCCACACATTCATTAGTCAAAGCATATCATGCAACAGGATTATTTTCCATTGTAGCAGCTAAGTGTCTGCTCCAGACTGAGAGTGTAGGAAATGAGTTTGGGCTTCTGAGGTTCAATGAGTTGAACTCAGGTTATTCTAAGATCTTAAGTTAGCGTCTATGTACTGTACAAAGTTTCAAACTAACAAACCTCTCAAACTACTTCATGTACCAGCTAACAGAACACTTGCTGCCCAAAGAATCTGACAGAACTAAATGCAATTCCCAGAGAACAGAGGTTGTCTTAAAAGTAGGAAATTGCTTCTCTAATCAACTCCATCTTTCCTTCCTTCTCTCCTTCTTTTTCCCCATACCTTCTGCCATCATCTTCCCCTCCCTACTTAGACCCATTCTTTCTTTTTGAAAAATTATCTTAGTATCTAAGAAGCTTCAGATACTGTCTAAGGCAAAGCTATATAAGCCAGGGCTCCACTCATGTTGGGGAGTGGGATCGGTGGGAAAAAATAATGAAAATGCAAAGTGAGGCAGATGAGCTGGAATCTGCATGACTACGATGTGTGGGGAGGGAGCACGAGGGGATAAATTCCAGCCAGAGAGGAAGGAACTGCGTACTCCACTCTCAACTAGAAGCTAAAGTGCTACCTGGACTTGATCTGAGCATGCTGGCTGTCACAAGCAGGACTGGAACAAGTTGATATGCGTTCGGGTTGTTGGAGCTAAAGAAAGTAACCAGTAAAGCAGGCAGTAAGAAGGGCCTGTCTCAATGCATCAATCTGCAAATATTTACTTGCACCTGTTACACAACACGTCCTATTGCATGACAACTCCCCAAATAAACACTACGACTTCAAATTTAAGTAGTCTACTAGGGACTGGGGAAGACAGGGGTGAATAAGGCACAGGTAGTTTCAGCTAGCGGAGAAGGCAATGGCAAGCCACTCCAGTACTCTTGCCTAGAAAATCCCATGGATGGAGGAGCCTGGTAGGCTGCAGTCCGTGGGGTCGCTAGGGGTCGGACACGACTGAGCGACTTCACATTCACTTTCCACTTTCACACATTGGAGAAGGAAATGGCAACCCACTCCAGTGTTCTTGCCTGGAGAATCCCAGGGACAGGGGAGCCTGGTGGGCTTCCGTCTATGGGGTCACACAGAGTCGGACACGACTGAAGTGACTTAGCAGCAGCAGCAGCAGCAGTTTCAGCTAGAGGCAAGAATATTGACCCTCCACCATTACTTGAGTGATATGAAGTTATGAGCTACAGGTGGATACTGGCGGGGAAGTGTTCATGAGGTTTCAGGGAGACTGAGGCAGGGAGGCACGGGTCGAGTCACTTTGGGCCCTAGTGACAAACTGCCCACAGGTGAAGGAAAGAGGCCTCTTCCCTGCAGACACAGTCATAATTCTTTGGAAACTCAAGAAGGAAGAATGCTCAGAGTACTCTTGGTCCAGAGAAACAGAACCAACATCAGAGATGGAGCAAGAGCAAGAGTGAATGATTTTCAACAATTGGATCACTGGCTGTGGGGGCCTGGCAGGTCGAAGATCCACAGCGCAGGCCAGTAGGTGGAAATTGAGGATTTCAATTTTAGAGTCTTGAGGCAGAATTTCTTCATCTCTGTTTTCACTCTTAAGGCCCTCACCCACTTGGAAGAGGTCCTCCCTATTATGGAGAGTTATCTGCTCTACCTAAAACTGTTTGTAAACGTTGACCACATCTACAAAATACCTCCACAGCAATATTTAGACTACTGTTTAACCAAAGAGCTGGGCACCATAGTCTAACGAGGTTGACTTCGTCACTTAACCATCACACATCAAATTGGGAATTCTGTGTGGATCACAATAAACTGTGGAAAATTCTGAAAGAGATGAGAATACCAGACCACCTGACCTGCCTCTTGAGAAACCTGTATCCAGGTCAGGAAGCAACAGTTAGAACTGGACATGGAACAACAGACTGGTTCCAGATAGGAAAAGGAGTATGTCAAGGCTGTATATTGTCACCCCGTTTATTTAACTTATATGCAGAGTACATCATGAGGAACGCTGGGCTGGAAGAAGCACAAGCTGGAATCAAGGTTGCCAGGAGAAATATCAATAACCTCAGATATGCAGATGACACCACCCTTATGGCAGAAAGTTCTTCTTAAGGAAGAACTAAAGAGCCTCGTGATGAAAGTGAAAGAGGAGAGTGAAAAAGTTGGCTTAAAACTCAACATTCAGAAAACTAAGATCATGGCATCTGGTCCCATCACTTCATGGGAAATAGAAGGGGACACAGTGGACACAGTGGCTGACTTTATTTTTCTGGGCTCCAAAATCACTGCAGATGGTGATTGCAGCCATGAAATTAAAAGACGCTTACTCCTTGGAAGGAAAGTTATGACCAACCTAGACAGCATATTAAAAAGCAGAAGGCTATGGTTTTTCCAGTAGTCATGTATGGATGTGAGAGCTGGACTATAAAGAAGGCTGAGTGTCGAAGAATTGATGCTTTTGAACTGTGATGCTGGAGAAGATTTGAGAGTCCCTTGGACTGCAAGGAGATCCAATCAGTCCATCCTAAAGGAGATCTGTCCTGGGTGATCATTGGAGGGACTGATGTTGAAGCTGAACCTCCAATACTTTGGCCACCTGATGCAAAGAGCTGACTCATTTGAAAAGACCCTGATGCTGGGAAAGATTGAGGGCAGGAGGAGAAGGGGACGACAGGATGAGATGGCTGGATGGCATCACCGACTCGATGGACATGGGTTTGGGTGGACTCTGGGAGTTGGTGATGGACAGGGAGGCCTGGTGTGCTGCGGTTCATGGGGTCGCAAAGAGTCGGACATGACTGAGCGACTGAACTGAACTGAAGAGTGTCTTTAGTACAGGCATTGTAATCCCCACTACAAATGAAAGACAATGGCAGGATCAGCAGTGGCGGCTGGTTGGGGTAACCAGTCAGAAGAAAAGAACGTGAGGACTCCTCCTGTCAGCACATAGGAAACACCCTCTGGGCACCCTCAGAATCACTTGGCTGGAAAGGACTAGGCAAGGGAAGGCAAGAACCACAGAATGCTTTGTTATCATCTCTGAGACATGGGGAAGGACTCTGCAACTTGAAAAATCAATCTTGGAAATAATAAAATGTTTGATCTACAAAGAGCCTGCAGGTGACAAGAGCACAAGATGTGTGGCTCTTTTATGGCATGCTGTCTTGTGAGGGCAGAAGGAAAGAGAAGCAGAAATGCCAGGACCTCTCCTGTGTGATGAGGGAGCTCTGTGTAATGGGGTTGGGAGGCTGTGGGAGCAACCCTTCCCTGTAGATCCAGTGGTTCTACTACTGTCGGGTATAGCTTGATTGTGATACCATCTTTCTAGTCCCCACCCCCAAAGGCCAGTAAGCACAAACACTGCTTTGGTTTCCCATATTCGAAGGCTCAAGCCTGGGGGAGAACCTCAAGTCATTCTGAGATGCGAGATGTCTCTGCTTTCAAGACAGAAAAGCAGAGACATTGGAATGATTCAAGAGAGAATCGGTAGTGACAGTCTTAACAAGGACTGCTGGCCTGCGCCAGCCAAGGCTGAGAACTTAAGTACCATTATGCATGTACACAGTGTAAGCTGGGACTGAACAAACAGCTGAGTATATAAATCTTGTCAGATTCTAGGGATGCACACTCATATTCTTTTTCTCCAAACCTGCTTCTCCTCCAACAGTCCTTTTCTTAGAAACCGAGGCCACCATTCACCCAGTCTCCCAGCCCAGGGAAAGTCCTTAACTCCTTCTACTCAGTCACTCTCCAAGTTCTGTTGATTGCTACTTACTGAAGCATCTGATGAACCCAAACCCCTCCTCTTCGCCCTGCTCAGTCAGTTCAGTTCAGTTCAGTGCAGTCGCTCAGTCGTGTCTGACTCTCCGCGACCCCATGAATCACAGCACGCCAGGCCTCCCTGTCCATCACCAACTCCCGGAGTTCACTCAAACTCATGTCCACAGAGTCAGTGATGCCATCCAGCCATCTAATTCTCGGTCGTCCCCTTCTCCTCCCGCCCCCAACCCTTCCCAGCATCAGAGTCTTTTCCAGGGAGTCAACTCGTCGCATGAGGTGGCCAAAGTATTGCAGTTTCAGCTTTAGCATCAGTCCTTCCAATGAACACCCAGGATTGATCTCCCTTAGAATGGACTGGTTGGATCTCCTTGCAGTACAAGGGACTCTCAAGAGTCTTCTCCAACACCACAGTTCAAAAGCATCAATTCTTGGGCGATCAGCTTTCTTCCCAGTCCAACTCTCACATTCATACATGACCACGGGAAAAACCATAGCCTTGACTAGATGGACCTTGGTTGGCAAAGTAATGTCTCTGCTTTTGAATATATTATCAAGGTTGATCATAACTTTCCTTCCAAAGAGTAAGCGTCTTTTAATTTCATGGCTGCAATCAGCATCTGCAGTGATTTTGGAGCCCCCAAAAATAAAGTCTGACACTGTTTCCACTGTTTTTCCATCTATTTCCCATGAAGTGATGGGACCAGATGCCATGATCTTTGTTTTCTGAATGTTGAGCTTCAAGCCAACTTTTCACTCTCCTCTTTCACTTTCATCAAGAGGCTTTTTAGTTCCTCTTCACTTTCTGCCATAAGGGTAGTGTCATCTGCATATCTGAGATTTTTGATATTTCTCCCAGCAATCTTGATTCCAGCTCATGCTTCTTCCAGCCCAGCGTTCCTCATGATGTACTCTGCATAGAAGTTAAATAAGCAAGGTGACAATATACAACCTTGACGTACACCTTTTCCTATTTGGAACCAGTCTGTTGTTCCATGTACAGTTCTGACTGTTGCTTCCTGACCTGAATACAGGTTTCTCAAGAGGCAGGTCAGGTGGTCTGGTATTCCCATCTCTTTCAGAATTTTCCACAGTTTATTGTGATCCACACAGTCAAAGGCTTTGGCATAGTCAATGAAACAGAAATATATGTTTTTCTGGAACTCTCTTGCTTTCTCCATGATCCAGCGGATGTTGGCAATTTGATCTCTGGTGCCTCTGCCTTTTCTAAAACCTGCTTGAACATCTGGGAGTTCACGGTTCACATATTGCTGAAGCCTGGCTTGGAGAATTTTGAGCATCACTTTACTAGCGTGTGAGATGAGTGCAATTGTGTGGTAGTTTGAGCATTCTTTGGCATTGCCTTTCTTTGGGATTGGAATGAAGACTGACCTTTTCCAGTCCTGTGGCCACTGCTGAGTTTTCCAAATTTGCTGGCATATTGAGTGCAGCACTTTCACAGCATCATCTCTCAAGATTTGAAATAGCTCAACTGGAATTCCATCACCACCACTAGCTTTGTTCCTAGTGATGCTTTCTAAGGCCCACTTGACTTCACATTCCAAGATGTCTGGCTCTAGGTCAGTGATCACGTTATCGTGACTATCTTGGTCGTGAAGATCTTTTTTGTACAGTTCTTCTGTGTATTCTTGCCACCTCTTCTTAATATCTTCTGCTTCTGTTAGGTCCATACCATTCCTGTCCTTTATCGAGCCCATCTTTGCATGAAATGTTCCCTTGGAATCTCTAATTTTCTTGAAGCTGATATCCCTGCCTCTTCTAGTTTTCAATCACCTCTGACACATCCTTTGAATTAGAATGATGATTCAAAAATGAAAATCGATTGCTGTCACTTTCCTGTCCCTTCCTAGGGCCTTCAGGATAAAGAAGGAACCCTTATCAAGAGGAGGAAGTAAGGCTCTTGTAATCTGGTCCTTCTTCACTTCTCCCATCTTAGTCCACACAGAGCTCTATCAGCTACTCAGTTTCTTTCTCTCTTTCTATGTCTCTACGCATGGAGTTGGAAAGTTCTTCCTACTTCTTTGCTGAGTTGACTCATACTTCTTTAAGACATAGATCAGAGTTCATTTTCTCCCGCTCACCCTGGCCTGAGTTGGATGTTTCTCTCCTGGCCTAGAACTGTTTGAGAAGCCACACAGGGAGGCAGGCGTGCTGCAGTCCATGGGGTCGCTAAGAGTTGGACACGACTTAGCGACTGAACAACAAGAATGCCTGCAGATGGTCTCTTTCTTTCATCTCATGCGAGGATACATACGGGTTCACCTACCACCCATGCCCACCGTCCTGCCAGCCGCCAGCAGCTGCTCTGCCTGGAGACCTGCTCCAGTACTGAAGCCAGGCTAACTCTGATTCTTAGACTGAAGATCTTCCCAAAACCACACTCAGGAGTGTGCCTCATTCTGACTGTCCCAGGCCCAGGAAGACTGGAACTTAGTATTTATCACAGACATTTGTTTTCTCACAGCACAACTTAGCACCGAAGGCAAAGCTTTACAGGGTTTTTGGTAAATAGCTGCCTTCATGATTTCCTGGTTTGAAAGACACAGAGGCATCTTCCCCAGCAGGGTTACTTTCAATCCGTGATCCACCCAGGTATTGCTTTATTGGCATTCTTTCTCTGTCACTTATAAATAAGCAGCTCTTCAAAAAACAGGTAAATAAACACAAAGTTGAAAAGAGCAATCATTTCTATTAATCTCTAGCAAAGGGCAGGAACAGGAAATAGGAAAGGTCTTCATGTTTGCTGTATCTGCCTTGGGATTTGGTTTCCTAAAATTAAGGCCAAAACAAAGTTTGCAGTCTCCTCTGACAATATAAGTGGATATTCAGGTAAGGTCATTCGCCTGCCAGACAGCATTTGGTGTTATCAAGACAGCCACTTAAAGAACCACAGTGGATTAAGGAAATCCTTCAGAAAAGAAAGGCATCTGACAGGGCAAGGACAATGAAGGAATTAACTTTGAGGAGAGTCATCTCCAGCCTGGGAAATGCAAGCCCAGGAAATAGAATCAGGAAGATGACAAGAATGAAGCAGTCCAATCTCTCCTCTTGGTTATTATCGCCTTTTCCTGAAGTACTGCCCACCCTGGCCAAATTATTACTCATCTGAGAATAAATTTCAGTGGTTCAAACTAGTAAGATTATGAGGAATCACATTAAGTAAACACCTGGATAAAAGCCGAATGCAGACAAACAGAGAGTAAAGCAGTGGTTACCAGGGACTAGAGAGTGGAGGAAAAGGGGGGATATTGGTCCAAGTATACAAATGGCTAGTTATGAGATTAACGAGTTCTGGGGATCTAATGTACAGCATGATGGTTACAGTTAATAATGCTGTACCATAACTTGAAAAACTGCTAAGAGAGTCAATCTTAAATGTTCTTACCACAAAAAAGATGGAATGTGATGGAATGGAGGTGTGAGCTAACATATGGTGATAACCATGCTGCAGTACACACCAGATCAACTCTTGTATACCTTATACATTTTTTTAATTGGAGGATAATTGCTTTACAATGGGTGTATTAGTTTCTGCTGTACAACAACCTAAACCAGGTATAAATATATATATATGTCCCCCCGCTGTGAGTCTCCCTTCCTCCCACCCCACTACCCCACCCCTCTAGGTCATCACAGAGCACTGAACTAATCTCCCTGCACTATATAGCAGCTTCCCACTAGATATTTTACACATGGTACCACTCATATGCCTTAAGTTGACACAATGGTATATGTAAATTACATCATAAAGATGAAAAAAAAATAATACATAAATTAAAATGAGGAACGCTGGGCTGGAAGAAGCATGAGCTGGAATCAAGATTGCTGGGAGAAATATCAATAACCTCAGATATGCAGATGACACCACCCTTATGGCAGAAAGTGAAGAGGAACTCAAAAGCCTCTTGATGAAAGTGAAAGAGGAGAGTGAAAAGGTTGGCTCGAAGCTCAACATTCAGAAAACAAAGATCATGGCATCTGGTCCCATTACTTCATGGGAAATAGATGGGGAAACAGTGGAAACAGTGTCAGACTTTATATTTTTGGGCTCCAAAATCACTGTGGATGCTGATTGCAGCCATGAAATTAAAAGACGCTTACTCCTTGGAAGGAAAGTTATGACCAACCTAGATAGTGTATTAAAAAGCAGAGACATTACTTTGCCAACAAAGGTCTGTCTAGTCAAGGCTATGGTTTTTCCAGTGGTCATATATGGATGTTAGAGTTGGACTGTGAAGAAAGCTGATCGCCGAAGAATTGATGCTTTTGAACTGTGGTGCTGGAGAAGACTCTTGAGAGTCCCTTGTACCGCAAGGAGATCCAACCAGTCCATTCTAAAGGAGATCAATCCTGGGTGTTCATTGGAAGGACTGATGCTAAAGCTGAAACTCCAATACTTTGGCCACCTCATGCGACGAGCTGACTCACTGGAGAAGAATCTGATGCTGGGAAGGATTGAGGACAGGAGAAAAAGGGGACGACAGAGAATGAGATGGCTGGATGGCATCACCGACTTGATGGACATGAGTTTGAGTGAACTCCGGGATTTGGTGATGGACAGGGAGGCCTGGCGTGCTGTGATTCATAGGGTCGCAAAGAGTCAGACACGACTGAGCGACTGAACTGAACTGAACTGAATTGAAAATGTTTTAAATGCAAATTGGGTTTATAAAGCATAGAGTATGTAGTTTTTATGTAGATAAATTGTCATCGTAATTATGTTTTAGGTAAAATTTTAAATAAATTCCAATTCTTGTGCTCTTCAGCATGGTAGTAGGGAGCATGTTGAAAAAACCCAGCCACAGAACCTACAATTCATTCACTCATTCATTCATTCAACAAACAGATGTGAAGCAACCATATATAAGCACTATATTGGTCAATAAAAACAAACAATGTCTATCTTGGAATTAAGAAAACAGAGCCATAGTGCCCAAATTTAGCCCCTAACTATGCTACTTAGTTTTAACTATGGAACCATGAATAAGCTCTTGAATCTTTATATAACTCAGTATCCTCATGTATCAAATGTGTTTAATAAAGCTACCTTGACCTCATAGGGTTGTTGAGAGAACCAATTTGTAAATGTAAAGCACTTATCTTCATATGTATACACACATACGATGCCCACCAAGTCACATAACAATATGAACAATAACAACCATAAGACCACAGCCAGTCTTTATGGAGCATTTACTGTGTGCCATGTACTAAATATAGCAAACATTTAATAAATTTTAGCTATTATTATTATTTGATCCTATAGTTTTATATTTTAATTAAAAAATCAGAAATATTCTGATTTCTGTAGTTGTCACTACTGCCAGGCTAATAACTCTGACAAGTTTCCACCATATTTTGAGGGTGAAATTAAAGAACGTAAACCCACAATACAATATAGGTCTAACATAGTAGTTATCTAACAATATCTGAGTTTACAACGTAAGTCTAGAAATCCAGAGAGTAGTTTTAAGTGTATATTTTCAGCCCACAATCTAGTAGTATATTCTACATGTCTAATAATGAGTGTATCCAGGGACTTCCCTGATGGTCCAGTGGTTAAGAATCTGCACTTCCACTGCAGAAGCACAGGTTCAATCCCTGGTCAGGGAACTAAGATCCTGTAGGCTGCGTGGTCCAGACAAAAAACTCTGCCCATGATTAAGGAGAGAGCCTGTTTTCTTGGACCTTGTTTGACAATGAAAAGCAGGAAGGTAGGACTAAGTCAGAGCAGTGGTCTGGAAAAAAATAATTATGATGGCAAGGGTTCTGAGTTAGTCAGGCATGAGGTTTAAGTCCAGAAAACTCAACTAAAGCAGGATAAATGTGGTTCTGAATCCAGGCACACTGGAAGAAAGGTGCCACCCACATTCCAAAAGACTGAGAAACAATAGGAGAAGATTCCATCAGAAGATCAGAAATCCCAACCATGGGTAACCAAAGCAAGGATCAAGCTTTTCTGCAGACATTTGATGATCTCCCATCTCCTTTCCACTGGCCAGGGCCTATGAGAGTCTAACCAATTGTAGGTACTCAAGTAGTGACTGACTGATGCTGTTTTTACTCTGAGGAGCCATTGCTCCTGGAGGTCCATCAGGAATATCATGCTTACACTTGTATGTCTCTTATCCTTATGAGGTTGTAAGCATCCTAAAACCATCAACCACTTCCTTAATCTGGCAGTCCCAGAGAGACTCCTATTATAGATGTTCAGTAAACATTTTCTGAGTGAATGAATAGCTACTATGAACAAATCAGCAGACACCAAGGGAGTCTGATCCTGAGCCAAGTGCTTTCTGAGAGAAATGTTCCTTACATCCTCCCCATCCAGAGTAAAATGGTTTCAGGGTGTGGGGACATCTGTCCATGTTGTCTGCCAAGAATCCACAGTGCCCTCTTCCAAGAAGAGCAAATCAATTTTCCTTTGGGAAACCACTCCACCCCTCCCTCTCCTGGCCAAAGGTGGGGCTAAGAGTTCAGTCAATCCTCTTTCTCTCCCTGGCATTTGAACCTTAAGCAAAAGAACCTCAAAGAAAGAAAATGGTTGAAGCTGATTCATCCCAGCAGTGCCTAAAGAGTTTGTCCATTAGTTCATGCCACCTCAATGGATAACGATGGGAAGGTTTCCATACTCCCTGAGACCCGGTCATGTAACTTCTTTGCATCAGTGAGTTTGCCTTTATCATCTAACAAATTCCTTTGGTCCATAAGCATAACGAGGGTCCATTTCAATAGCTATAAACAGGATTCAATGGATGTGCTATAAAATCCTTGCTCTAGATCAGTAGTTCTTAATGTTGCCTGCACATTAGAATCATTGGGGAGTTTTTAAAATCCTAGCACTCAGGCCATACCCCAAGCCAATTAAACAGGACCCTATGAGAGTACAACCCATCCTTGTTAAAGTGCCCCGGGTGATCGCTAATGTGTAGTCCAAGGTGAGAGTCACTGCTCTAGAGTTAATGGAAATATGTCCACTTTCCTATTGTCGGAAAATGAAGGAGGCTTGCAATACCCTTGGTATTTTAAAAGTGACATGTTTTTAAAGACAGAATTTAACCCTAGAGAAAGAACTAAATTCTCACTCAGAATTCATGATTTTCCCAAGAATTAAAGAACTAGAAGAGTTTTCATCTTTAATTACTATTTTTACTACCAGACAAATTTAAAGAATTTCAGAACTGTAAGCACTTTCTAATTTTATTAACAACACAAGTAAAGCACGGTGTCAGGAAGAAGATATCCCTGTTGGTTCGCATTTAAAATAGATCACAATAATCTATTCCAAGCTTAGAAATGTTTCCACTGAAGAAACCAAAGAACCATGTTTAAAGTGGAGCTGTCTTTGGTGACATCTATGGACTAGAAGGTGATCATGGGAAGGGAGAAAACTGATACCTTTTAACTACCTCTCCTCCTTCTGTCGTGTGAGAGACCATTTCCTAATATTATGGGAAATGCAGTGAGGAAAACGCTAGCTAAGGAGTAAAGCAATTAAATTTCACAGAAAACAATAAACGTGTCTACAACAAGAGTGAAAGATATGTTGAAATAGTTGACGTTTAGTTTCCTAAAGAGAAGACCTGCCTTTTCTTAAGAGAGGCTTCTATAGAAAGACTAAGACAATATGGTGACATTCCAGAACAAACCCAGCTGTGTGCATGCCCTCACAGGAAATCAAGCAGTCACATTAAGACCCCAAAGGTGATGCCTCTGTGGAGGAGCATTTCTGCTGCTGATTGGCTACCACTCTCTTCTCCCTTGCCCACGACTCGTTCTCAGTGCATGTAGACCTTGGGCTACTGTGAGCTTTGCCAGCCTCATGGGGTGATGCCACACATGTAGAACCAGCTCTGCTTCCCACAGCCCTGGTAAGAGACTCAGCGTCCCTAGAAACCAACTGGGCCCATCCTCTTCTATCAGCTACACAAAAGTTTGGTTTTTTGTTTTTTTTTTTTATTTTTGTTTTTAGCCCTGATGAGACTGAGTCAATTTGAGGATAGATTTATGTATGGTGAAGCACTGCATAAATTGAAAAATAGAGCTTGGGCACTTCATTGAAGTACTGCAGTTGGATGCAGAAAGGAACAGAATGGGAGTCCCCTCCCATGGATCACAGGAAAGGGGAGTGAGGGGAATACTTTTGCATCTGGCACACACTCAGGGTGTCCTTTAAAAAAAAAATTCCTCCCACTTGTAAATTCAAATATTATGTGAGAATGCATTTTAAAATATTTTTAAAAGTCAAATAAATTTAAAGTGGATGGTGTTCATCTGTTGTCTTTTATTTTCATTTGATCAGTATGTGAGGAAATAACTCCTGAGACTAGACCAATCACTAGGAAATGATTTAGAAACATGTTTTCCCACAGGTCAAATACTTTTGTTATGAACATGAACTGAGTTCAAAAGATATTTAACTGAGACTCTAATAGCATACACTGTCAAAAAAAAAAAAAACTCACACTTTCATGATTATAATACAATAAGCCACCTCTGGTGGCTCAGAGGTTAAAGCGTCTGCCTCCAATGCGGGAGACCCGGGTTCGATCCCTGGGTCGGGAAAAGCCCCTGGAGAAGGAAACGGTAACCCACTCCAGTATTCTTGCCTGGAGAATCCCATGGATGGAGAAGCCTGGTAGGCTACAGTCCACGGGGTCGCAAAGAGTCGGACACGACTGAGCGACGGAACGGAACGAACGGAATGCTGTACTGTCAATTCATTATGTCACTATCCCAAAGTTATTCTGGAGCAACTAATTGGTGAAACCTTGAGCATGACATTATCTCTCCTAAACTGAGAGTGTGATATTAAGTTTCTCTTTATCATAAAGTGCATAAGAACAGCCCACCTGGACAGTATAATGGGTTAAGAATGCGATGGAATTGTTCCCTGTTACTGGTTGACAGGGAAACACAACTCATGAAAAGAGAAGAAACATATGATAATGGAAAGAGAGCTGAACTTGTGATCTGAACACCCAAGTTTGAATCCTAGCCTCTCAAGAAACCACACACTGGTCACTTCCTGTTACAGTTTCTTCCATTGTAGGATGTAGATGACAAGTAGAGCTGCCTCCCTAGCTGTTAATGAGAAACAGATCAATAACACATATCAAAACACAGTGGCTTGTGCTCCAGTTTTTGCTGAACCCCAACCTCAATTCCATTAGCATCAAACAATGAACACCTGAATTGGCTGCCATGCATGCCTTTTTACTTTACCACGCATAAGTGAGGGATGAGTGTGAATTGCCTGTGATCTTTACTTTCCTCTTTATACTTTTCTGTATTTTCCAGTTTTCCTACAGTGATCATGTATCAAATTTATATGCTTTATGAGTAAAAAGATGTGGGTGAATTTTAGAGATTGGAGTCAGACTGAAAGCATTTGATTTAATGAACACACAACAAAGAGCATTTTGATAATTGTTTGAACTGACCAAAAGACAGAATGACAGAGTTTCAGAACATTAAAATTACTGAGGTGAGAAGTTTGCTCCATTTTCATTATTTTTCTATGAGAAAACTTCCCTTAATGAGCTCATTGTATCCTCATATATAGCTGACCCTTGAAAACACAAGTTTGAACTGCATGGATCCACTTATAAACAATTTTTTTCAATATATATGCACCAGAGTACTACATGATCCGTGGTGGTTGAATCGAGGGATGCAGTACCATGGATATGGAGAGCCAACTGTAAAGTTCTATAGAGATTTTCAATTATGCAGGTCAGTGTCCCTAACTCCCATGTTGTTAGGGTCAACTGTAGTTTAAAATGTTCATTTATTGAGCACTTATTATTATGTGTCAGGTGTTTTGCAAAAAAGCTTATTAACACTATAAAATGTATTTTTAGCCCTATTTTTTCTACAAAAATTCAAAGTAATATACCCAAGGTTGTGGCCAGTAAATGATTGTGTCTGGTACCACCGTTAACCCACTTTGCTCTGTTCCACTATAGTTGCCTGTACCGTGCAGGTTAGTGTTCAGACTCCCTTGCAGCTCTGGTCCCATATACGACCTCAGTTCAGTCCAGTTCAGTTGTTCAGTCATGTCCGACTCTTTGCTACCCCATGGACTGCAGCACACCAGGCCTCCCTGTCCATTACCAACTACTGGAGTTTACCCAAACTCATATCCATTGAGTCAGTGATGCTATCCAACCATATCATCCTCTGTCGTCCCCTTCTTCTCCCACCTTCAATCTTTCCCAGCATCAGGGTCTTTTCAAATGAATAAGCTCTTTGCCTCAGGTGGCCAAAGTATTGGAGTTTCAGCCTCAGCATCAGTCCTTCCAATGAACACTCAGGACTGATCTCCTTTAGGATGGACTGGTTGGATCTCCTTGCGGTACAAGGTACTCTCAAGAGTCTTCTCCAACACCACAGTTTAAAAGCATCAATTCTTTGGCACTCAACTTTCTTTATAGTCCAACTCTCACATCCATACATGACTACTGGAAAAACCATAGCCTTGACTAGATGGACCTTTGTTGGCAAAGTAATGTCTCTGTTTTTTAATATGCTGTTTAGATTGGTCAAACTTTCCTTCCAAGGAGTAAGCGTCTTTTAATTTCATGGCAGCAGTCACCATCTGCAGTGATTTTGGAGCCCCCCAAAATAAAGTCTGCCACTGTTTCCACTGTTTTCTCATCTATATATGACCTGGGTTCAGTCAAACAGATACACCTAAGCAAGATGAGGAAGGCAGTGGTGAGCATCAAATGAAGAGATTGAATTATCTGCCAAGCACAGGGTAACCTTTGGTTCTCTGAGTGCAGTGGTCAAGGAAGTTATGTGTTTAATGCATAGGAGTGAGGAGCATCAGATAGAGTTTGTAGAGAGATCTTACATAAATCCTTGCAATTCTGAAGCGTTTCTGCTGGATGCATTATTTCTGCTTGCACAGCGTACAAACTTCTTTGCCAGGCCTGGTAAGTCTACAAATTACCCAATGTGCTCAGTCACTCAGTTGTCTCCAACTCTTTGTGACCGCGTGGACTGCACCCCACCAGGCTCCTCTGTCCATGTGATTGTCCAGGCAAGGATACTGGAGTAGGTTGCCATTTCCTCCTCCAGGGGATCTTGCTGACCCAAGGATCAAACTTGTGTCTCCTGTGTCTCCTGCACTGGCAGGCAGACTCTTTACCACTGTGCCACCTGGGAAACCAAATTATCCAATACTCTGTAATACAGTCATTTCTGTTTAAACTGCCTAGAGCGAATTCTAATGTTTGCAACTAAGGAACTGAGGATAACCAGCTGATCTTTTAGACTCCATGCTTCCCACCATATCTAAGTTTTCCCCAACTAATTTTTTTATAATGGTAAAAAAGAAAAAACAAACAAACCTGGGTCCAGGATTCCTAAGACCAAAGAGATGACTTGAAGGTAACATAGCTATGACTGAAAAGAGTAAAGAACCAAAGAAATTAAGTAAAAGGACTTGCTTAAGGCAAGGACTCTGGGAAAGATTAAATCAACAGAAGTCTGAAAGCGGAATGCAGAAGTGTCAGCGAGGGAGACAGAGAAGTTCAAAAGGATCTGGGCACACATTCCAAAAGAGTTCAGGGGTAACACTCCTGTGGACAAAACAGCAGTTTGACCTGGGCCTGATCACAAAAATTACACTGGGAATCCTGTTAACTCTTTTAAAGATTGCAGGCTAAAAAACATATAGCGTAGGTCAAGGGTTAATAAACCCCAGTCCACAAACAAAATCCTGCCTGCTGGCTTTTTTGTAAATAAAGTTTTACTGAAATAAAGACACACGCATTCATTTACACATTGCCTATGGCTGCCTTCACATTATAGGGTTGAGCAGTTGCCACAGAGGCCACAAAACTCACAAAGCATAAAATATTTATCTGGCCCTTTACAGAAAATATTTGCTGACTCTTGGCCTAGGAGTCTGGGAGGGCAGTCATTTGAAATTGATCAGTCACTTTTCTAAATCTGTCAACAGAAGACAGACCTATGTGGACAGATACAGAGATCCAGATTGATGCCTGAAGAGAAGACATCTAACTCCTTTGGTGGAAGCAATCCCCATGACAATTAGTCTACAGGTGTCCTTGTGTGCATGTGGGTTGGGAGTGAAGAATATCAGAGGTGCTGGAAGTAGGAATTAAGTAGATTGAAAGAAACAACACTGTAGCTAGAGGATGTAAATGATAAACACAGAGGTGGAAAGTTTAGAAACCCAGGCTACAGCTCCAGAGGTATTTAAGTGAGGAAGAGGGAGTACAGAAGGGTTGTCAGAGAAGCAGTGGGCAGCCCGCTTGAGACCATTCCTCAGAGGCCAAGACATTGTGGGCGATTCTTCTATGTGTTCCTAGTATGCACTAGACACTGAGTGGGATCCACAGAGAGTTTGCAGACTAGTGAAGGGTGAAGGTGTTGTTCCTAGCACCAAAGTGGTGGAGTGACTGAGAAACAGCCTTTGAATCCAACAGTCAAGGGAACCTTCAGCAATCTTAGTAAAAAGAGGTGGACCCTGTATAATTTGGAGGAATAAAAGTTGTTCTAAAAGGGGTGTCGGGGAATTTCAAATTGTGAGATGGAATAATGCTCCAGAAGTGATTAAGATGAAAGGAATGAGATGAAATGGTAGCTGGAAGGTGTAAATGGGTCTCATGTTGCTTTCTGGAAGATGGGTGCCGTAGCCGAAAACCCTTTTCATCACACAGCAATGGTGGCTGTGGCAGCATTCTTTGTAACCTGTGGGTGAGCAGCTTCCATTCTCTCCCACAACCAGAAGATTTTTCTTAGTTGTGTTTTGGCAAAACAGAAGAGAGCGCCAATTCCACTGCAAACCACTATAAATGCCACGTACACTGTGCCTGTGGATACGTTATCCAAGGGTAATGAGAGGATGACCAAAATAAAAATACGCTGTGGCCTTTCTCAGCAGTGTAACTGAGTAAGCACAGAGGGGAAAAAAGAGCCCTTCCTGCATGGAAGAGAGCAACAAAAGGCAGTTACTCAATGAATCAACACACTTGGGCCCCTGCAAGAACTCGCTGCTGCACTGCCTCATTCTCCCAGGGGCGGGGGATCAGGTCAGTCCCTGGGAGTGCTGACAGGTACACTGAGGAAGCAAACAGAATCCTATACACCCCAAACCTATGAGACTTTGAGAGAAAGGAGAGATTTCTTTATCTTCCGGCCACCATTTTTGTTACCTCTGAAGACTTGCAATTCAAAAACCTGAAGAAGCCACTTAACTATTTTGGGGTCCATTTTTCATCTATAGTAATGAAGATGATAAAACCGTGTCTTCCTCTTCAAGGAGTTTGAGCTACTGCTATCAAAATGTCTTACAAAGAGAAAGTTACCCCTGGAAACTCAGCACTTATGTGCTAAGGTTTGGCTTTCTCTTAGGAGAGCTTTAGGAATCCCTGAGAAGCTTCCTAGCTTGTCATACCTAGCAGGAAAGGCAAAGGTAGTCTGGTTTCTGCCAAGATCCTGCTGAGTGACATCTCAGCAGACTTTCCTACCACATGGGGCATTTCCTAAAAGCAAGGTGCCTGTGAGAAAGGCTGGTGGCTGCAGGGGAAGTGATCCTTACAGGATATTGGTTAAAAGACTGGATTCTAGAGCTAGATCACCCAGCTCCATCTCCTTCTATTGTGTGACTTGTCACAATTTCACCATCCTCTCCAACTTTCCATTCTCTCCCCTGTAAAGTATGGATAATAACTGCACAAACTTCAGTAGGTTCTATTAAAGAATAAAAGAAATAATGAATGTATTCAGCACATTCAGCACCCAAAATGTTAGCCATTAATATAATTATATTTTGATATTAATGAAGGCTCAAGGATCCTGCCATGAGAAGGAGGATATAGAGTGACTGATCTCACTTGAAATGAAGGAGTCAATAAAAATATTTCTGAAGGGGGAATTTCCTTCAGTCCAGTGGTTAGGGCTCTGCTCTCTTACTGTCAAGCGTCCAGGTTTGATCTTTGGTTGGGGAACTAAATCTTAGAGGTGGGGTATTAGATAGAAAGATCTTCCATCCATGGAAACACTAAGGTTTGAATCACCTAAGATATTGTAGGAAATCTGAGGCCCTCAAAAAGAGCTGTGAGGGTACAGGTTCCAGAAGAAGCATGCCAGGGACATCTTGAGGTGCCTGTGCAGCAGGAACCAGCCTTGGGTTGAGCAGCAAAGCTCATTAGCCACCAGAGGCTCACAGATGACACAAGGTCATATACTGTAACATCATCATCAGACTCACTGAGTATATAATACGGGAAGAAAGGCAACATACCTCAGCCCAGAAATGAACTCTGGGGACTCTATCCAATCATGAGGTCCAACATCCTTTTGGCTCCAAAATGCTACCAAGAGGTAAACTGGTAAAGAAACAGAAGTCCACACCTCCCAAGTTCTATTCAAAAAAGCCTTTGTTTTCTGTTGCATTTATCTGACAAAGTTAAATATCATTTTCAAGACAATGAAAAAATAAAAACAATATTAGAAACCTTCCAAAAACAAAATTATATGGCCTGCTCCTAGATTTAGCAAGCATCTTTCTTCCTGCAGTGTTGTCCTTTATTAAAATCTAATACTAATGTGGGGTTAATGTGACAGCCCCGAGAACACAGATGAAGTTATAAAGGAAATAAGCTTTTATTACTTTTCCAAAGACAAAGCAATAACTTAGAATAACAGAATGATGTTAAACTCTCTACCACTTTCCACCCTCACATTTTCCCGCTTTCTTTCTCTATATATAACAGGGAAATTTTCTTTAAAAAAATTAAGACTCCATTTACAAGTTTACGATAAAGCAATAAGTAAGAATAATAGCATAATTTTTGTGACAACATCTTCTAGAAGCAGAGAAAACTGTCTTTAGAATTAGCCCCCAAATTTAACCCTATGTGCTTACTTTCAAGTGTACTAGGTTAACTAATATATTGTTACATAGTACTTCTCCCTTTTGCTCATTCCCCACAGTTCTTTTTTTAAACCTTCTAAAGTAGAGACATTACTTTGCAAACAAAGGTCCATCTAGTCAAGGCTATGGTTTTTCCAGTGGTCATGTATGGATGTGAGAGTTGGACTGTGAAGAAAGCTGATCGCCGAAGAATTGATGCTTTTGAACTGTGGTGTTGGAGAAGACTCTTAGTCCCTTGGACTGCAAGGAGATCCAACCAGTCCATCCTAAAGGAGATCAGTCCTTGGTGTTCATTGGAAAGACTGATGCTAAAGCTGAAACTCCAATACTTTGGCCACCTCATGTGAAGAGCTGACTCACTGGAAAAAACTCTGATGCTGGGAGGGATTGCGGGCAGGAGGAGGGGACGACAGAGAATGAGATGGCTGGATGGCATCACTGATTCGATGGACATGAGTCTGAGTGAACTCCGGGAGTTGGTGATGGACAGGGAGACCTGGCGTGCTGTGATTCATGGGTTGCAAATAGTCAGACATGACTGAGCGACTAAACTGAACTGAAATGTCTCTCAAATCTGTTGTCTCCTTTCAGGCCTTCTCATACTTCAGATGCTGTCAATCTTCTCAAATACATCCTCCCAGTCATCAGATTGGGACCTGTGTGAACTGAGTATCTAATTTCCTCCCTTCCCTGCTTAATAAAAAATCAACTTCCTGTCACTTACAGAGTCATGTCACCAGTCATGGGGATGGTCCACTGATACGTTCATCTACTTTGTCCTTAACCCTCCCTGCTCCTCATCCCTGTTCTATATCCCCATGCCCCTAGCATGGCCACTGCCCACCACCACCATTTCAACCCCTACAGTTCTAAAAAGTCTGGTTCTCTAACACATCATGCTTCTGTAATGCATGTTCTACACTTTCATACACTGTGTCTCAATTACCTTCCATTCTTGTTTATTAACAGTTGCAGAGCTCTTACCATGGGCCACATCTTACTCTATAAGCTTATGAGTATTAACTCAGTTAATCATTACATCCCTGTGAGAAAGATACTATTATTGTCCTCATTTTGGAGAGGAGGACACTTCAGCACAGATCAGTTAGGAAACTTGTCCAAAGTCACACAGCAAGCAAACTGCTGGGAGAAGCAAGGAAGCAGGATTCAAACCCAGATGTTCCAGCTCCTCATCCACACACTGCACTGCGTCTTTCTGCTGCTTCAATTCCTCATTCTATATCATCTCTTCTACAAAATTTTCTCTGAGAATCTCAACTGCGCATCAGCCCCTCCTATGTGCCTCATGAAGAGACTTATTATATGATAACTATCACAACTCTTCTTCTCATTTTAGACCATAAGTTACTGGAAGGCAGACACCATAATTCATCATGGTATCCTGGCACAGGTGCTCAATACCTGCTTGACAAATGACCCAATAAGGATGACAGATAGCCTTATTACATGTTCCACAGTTGGTATAAGGAGAAATTCAAAGAAATTGGAACCTAAGGATTACTTGGTTCTTCTAGCATTTAATGTGTCCAAGGAACATTATATCTAAACCATAAACTGCAGAGAAAATTTGCATGCGTGCCCCTGCCCCATTTTCAGGAGCTCTGTTAGATAGATCAGCACTGTCAATAGAACATTTGAGAGCCTAGAAATGTTGTATAGCTGCACTATCCAGAGGGTGGCCACCTGCCTTTCAGGCACTTGGCTAGAGTCTGAGGAACGGAATTTTTCATTTTACTTTAATCATTTTAAATTTAAATAATCACATGGAGCTAAGTGGCTGACTATTATACTGCACTTGTATGGACCATTGACAAGTTATAAAGTGGCTGCACACAGAGCAGTGATAGGAAACAGGACATGGAAAGCAGGAAAGAATATGCAAAGAACACTCAGTGCTGGGGTGACCACCTGCCCAGTTTGACTGGGACTGTGGAGCATCATGGGAATTTCAATGCTCCAAATATGATGGTCCCATCAAACTGGAACCACTGGTCAACCTACTCAGTACCTAGGAGGAGCTATGAGAAGATTCCTCATAAGATCTAAAGAAGCTGAAGCAGGCGATGGAACAGGAATGGTTGGGACAGTGATAAAGAACCTGCCTGCCAATGCAGGAGACAGAAGAGATGCAGGAAGATCCCCGGAGTAGGAAATGGCAACGCACTCCAGTATCCTTGCCTGGAGAATCCACGGACAGAGGATCCTGGCAGGCTACAGTCCATAGGGTCGCAGAGAGTTGGGCACGACTGAATCAACTCAGCACGGGACAGAGTGAAGATAAACACATGATGGATGGGAAAGAAGTCTTTGTCTTAGCAACCCTATGCTCCTCAGATTTCCATGCATCTACGGATTCCAACACCCAGGTTCCAGTGTAGAGATTTCAAATAAATGTGTATAACTTGCTTTTATACCTGCTTTTTTTCCCCAGTACACATGCTTTTATTTCACTCGTAGGTCTCTTAGTTGGGGAAATCAAGACCACAGCCGACTCAAGTCTCTTTGATCTGTCATTTAAATTTCCATTCTCATCGTATAATCTGTTAATCTTTCCAGTATCTCAGGGCAAGGCTGAATTAAATTCCCATATTGAATCCCAACATGAAAGGCATTTCTTTGTGAGCAGCTCAATATAATGTTCTTCTAAATGACATTTAAAATGTTCAGCTCAATAATGGAATGATAAAGAAGGGCACCCGGTGTTAGTACACATCAGTAAAAAGAACATTTTTTTTATTAGTCAGAAGCCAAAAAGATAGAACAAGATAATTAAAAAAAGAAAAAGTTTATTCCTGCTAGACTGCCACAGGAGTATTATGACTCAAAATGTAATAGTCACTGAATTCCTGCAGGAATCTAACTTCTTAAAAAGACATCAGACATCAAAGTCTGAGTCATGCCACATTAACCACCAATGGCCAGAAAAAAGTTTGAATGCCACTGGAAAAGTTAAATATTAGATTTTTCCTGAAACATCTAAACTCAGAGAAGTAGGTATTGCAATTGTCCTACCGACTTGTGTGCATTCTTTACAGGCTTCCAATCCCATCTTTGCACCCTCCCCTTTCTGTTGCTATGGTAACCCAAATAAATACTCTCCCGAGATTCATTTCTCTCAGATGCCAGTGCATCAGGTCAAACAGGCAGGCAAATAACGCATTGGCCCTAAACAGTCTTGCTGTCCAGGCAGCCACAAAGAGCTAGTCCTCTACATGTCCACCATATCTTAACATTTTCAAAGCTACAATTCCATTAGATTGGGAAAAAATATATTTTCCACACTTTGGTACTTCTCTTATTTGTTGTACCAACAAGAGGAATCCTTGAAAAAGGTGAAAAACAAGGAGCTAAAAGTAAGAAATTCTAGCATCCACTTCATCACTCTTATGTCCACCGTAAGACCTGAATGAAAGTTCTCAGTAGAATAAAGATAAATTCAAGGACTCTTGATGTCTTACCTGCATATAGTACTGGTAGATGTGTTCTTTAGTACTTCAAATTAGGGACTGGGGAGTTGGTTGTGAGGGAGACAGGTATTACAAGAAAAATTTTTGAAGGAAAGCACCTGATTCATAGAACATTGCAGGCATAATTCAAGAGGGATAAGCCTTAAGCCTTTTTGTCACTGAAGATACTATAGCTTAAAGCCTCTGGTTTGGTCACCCTCCTCTCCATATATGTTAAATACACATCGCATATGGTGCAAATAATTGTTGAGATAGAGCAGCCAGACAAGCAGCATTTCACAGGGACACTGTATATGCAATAGGAAACAAAAACATACACCCGTGTTCCCTAAAAATCTGTCTATTAATTTTACCCAAAGATGAACGATATTTTGGCCTCAAAACTACAAGGCACCTATTAAGAAAGGGTAGGTTGGACATTCTACTCTGGGACTTCTAGTAATAACAGCCCACATTGTGAATACTTGTACTCTCTGCCCCTTAGTTAGGCCTCACCACAACCCTTTAAAGGTCATTACCTCCACTTTCCAGATGATGAAACTGGGAGAATTGGTTCAGGGGTTTAAATCTCAGCTTGAATGTCTGGACTTACTAAGCCTCTGATCTACTGTCCTTGAGGGTCCCCAGTGCACTTGGACAAATCACACATTGACTCGAGATTTTCTACCTTCAAATGCCTCTGTATCAGTCTGTCTTCTGCTCCTCAATGCACACACCCACTCTGTTCCTCTCTCTCTCCCTCCTTCTCCCAGTATTCCTGGACAGCAACATCAGTGGTCAGATGTTCTCTGGAGAGTTACTGCTGCCAAGACAAGACATGATCCTCTACCTACCCTGTGGTCCAGGACAGAGCCAAAACTCTCAGGAGCCAGAGATCATAGGCCAGAGGAAATTTTCATTGAGCCCAGAAGAACAGTCAGAGGCTTTGATCATCATGGAGGGATGACTCTGAGAAGGTGAGACCAGGAAGACGCCAAGCAGCACATCTACGCTTTTTATTTCAATGCCATGCTTTCCCCAGAAATAAAAAAAGAGTGGACTGGCCACTCCCACATGTGTAGTCAGGGCTTCCCAAGCAGCACTAGTGGTAAAGAACACACCTGCCAATGCAGGAGAGAGAAGAAATGCGGGTTTGATCCCTGGGTTGGGAAGATACCCTGGAGGAAGGCATGGCGATCTACTCCAGTATCCTTGCCTGGAGAATCCCTTGGACACAGAAGCCTGGCAGGCTGCAGTCCATAGAGTCACAAAGAGTCAGACACAACTGAAGCAACTTAGTAAGCACGCACTCATGTAGTCAGGGACTCCAGTCAGATGTAAGGAGAGGGTGATTCCACCCGAGGGTTGGATAAACCAGAAAGGAAAGCTTTGAGCAGACAAATAACAAGTGCAATGAGATTAGAGGAATCAAAGAGGATGAATGAGAGCAAAGGAGAGTGAGCAAGCAAGTCGGTCCACACCTTGGCCCCTCTGCGCCTGCCCCTCCGGGTCCTCGCCATGACCTCAGTGAGAGCGTGGCCGTCCTCCCTGCTCACCAGTTCCTGAGCACTCGCTCCCCTCTTTCTCTCCACAACAGGTTTAAACTGAGCTTGGTATTTTTGAGGGTCAGCGTGGGTATTTTTCAGGGATTTTTGAATACCATTAACCTTTTCTTATAAACCACTGTCTTTTTTCTTACTAGGAACTCTATGCTACCTATGCTGGAGAGACTTTAGTTTTGAAATGCTAGTTGGAGTTCTTAATGGCCATTGGTGCAAATGGGACTTAAACGTGAAGAAATTTGCCTTAAAGGCAGCTAACTTGCGGAGGGGAAGACATCTATTCTATATACCAAGGAATATCTGTTTTCAACATCAAAGGGTTTACACAGATGCCTATTCCTCCCAAAGGACAGCCCAGAATCATAGAAGCAGAGTCCTGGCCTGACTCACTCATGAGTGTTCCTCGCCTGTGGCACAAGATATCTTGTCACCAGGACTCTGGGTTTCGCGTAACTGCCTCGTAAGTGGATTCGGCTCTTAATCTGGATTTCACATTTTCCTCCTTCATTACAAATGATTTACTTTCTCAAGAATTAAATTATTTTCTAGAGTTCTTCTAAATTAAATGAAGAGTAAATAAAAAGGCCTTAGACAAAAACTGAGTAATTTTATTAGGAATATGATAAATGTGATAGGTTGCAGTAGCCTGAAAATCCCATTATATGCAATTAAGGAGCTACATTAATATAATTGTAGACTTCTGAGCATTTCAGCTGAGCACATACAGTATTTACAGATAATTGCATAGTAAGGGGGAAGATGCAAGCTGTGCGTCTAGCATACACGTGACTCACGTTGTCAAATTAAAACATGGTTGGGTTTCTCCTTGAGTTATTATCTCTACAAAGCTTAATATTTTTCTTTTCAAGGTGGGAAAATGCACAGGTATGCGGACAAAATGTTTCTTATTAAGAACCATACAAAGTGCAATGAAATTACTGATGCCATTAAAGTAATAGTCATTTGGAAAATACTATTTTCAGATTTGTAACTTTGACTAGAGCTTCACTGAACAAAAAAAAAATCGAAGGCAAATTATTACTGTATCTTTACATACTCTAGTATGAATAGAAGACCGGATAACTTACTTTTACATTTATGAGGCTAAAATTACAAAAAAGTCAACAAATGACAGGATGATATCATTTAAAAAGTATTCAGCCAGGCTGAAAGAAATCTGAGTTCAGAAATCCGAATTCGTACTCTACCCTGTTGGAAATAAATTACACAATCTTGGGGGAAAAAAATTAAACTCTCTAGATCTCAGTTTTCTCAATTATAAAACTCTGTGGTTGAATTAGATAACCACAAAAGTCTCCCCAGTCTCTAGAAATTAAGATATTATCAAATTGCTGAAGCAGACCCTGCAGGTTAAATAGTTTTCAGCTATCAGACTGAATTACTAATCTGAATTTGAAAAAATTCTATATTTTTAAATACCTAAATTTTTCATTCATTTAAGGTTAACTTACCCCCAGATACGATAGGGGAATAATATGGACCAGACACTTTAAATGTATCACGAAATGTGATAGCCACTTCCACATATACTATATATATTTGCATATGGATACACTTTATTAGGGGAAAAAATTATAAAATGGAGCTTGCACAGGGCTAATTTGACATTCCTTCTCAGGTGGCGCAGTGGTAAAGAATCCGCCTGCCAATGCAGATTCCAGAATTTGATCTCTGGGTAGGGAAGATTCCTGGAGAAGGAAATGATAACCCACTTCAGTATGCTTGCCTGGAAAATCCAATGGACAGAAGAGCCTGGCAGGTTCAATGGGGTTACAAAGACTTGGGCATAACTGAGTATTCAGCTCAGTTCAGTCCCTAAGTCATGTCCGACTCTGCAACCCTATGGACTACAGTACACCAGGTCTCCCTGTCTAAAACCAACTCCCAGAGTTTACCCAATCTCATGTCCATTGAGTTGGTGATGCCATCCAACCATCTCATCCTAGGTTGTCCCCTTCTCCTCCCACCTGCAATATTGCCAGCATCAGGGTCTTCTCCAATGACTTAGTTCTTTCCATCAGGTGACCAAAGTATTGGAGTTGCAGCTTCAGCATCAGTCCTTCCAATGAATATTCAGGACTGATTTCATTTAGGATGGACTGGTTGGATCTCCTTGCTGTCCAAGGGACTCTCAAGAGTCTTCTCCAACAACACAGTTCAAAAGCATCAGTTCCTCAGTGCTCAGCTTTCTTTATAGTCCAACTCTCACATCCATACATGACCACTGGAAAAACCAGAGCCTCGACTAGATGGACCTTTGATGGCAAAGTAATGTCTCTGCTTTTCAATATGCTGTCTAGGTCGATCAAAACTTTTCTTCCAAGGAGCAAGCATCTTTTAATTTCATGGCTGAAGTCACCATCTGCAGTGATTTTGGAGCCCAAAAAAATGAAGTCTGTCACTGTTTCCATTGTTTTCCCATCTATTTGCCATGAAATGATGGGACCAGATGCCATGATCTTAGTTTTTTGAGTGTTGAATTTTAAGCCAACTTCTTCACTCTCCTCTTTCACTTTCATCAAGAGGCTCTTTGGTTCCTCTTTGCTTTCTGCCATAAGGGTGGTGTCATCTGCATATCTGAGGTTACTGATATTTCCCCTGGAAATCTTGATTCCAGCTTGTGCTTCATCCAGTCCAGCATTTCTCATGATGTACTCTGCATATAAGTTAATTAAGCAGGGTAATACAATATACAGCCTTGACGTACTCCTATCCAGATTTGGAACCAGTCTGTTGTTCCATGTCCAGTTCTAACTGTTGCCTCTTGACCTGCATATAGATTTCTCAGGAGGCAGGTCAGGTGGTCTGGTATTCCCACCTCTTCAAGAATTTTCCACAGTTTGTTGTGATCCACACAGTCAAAGGCTTTGGCATAGTCAATAAAGCAGATGTAGATATTTTTCTGGAACGTTCTTGCTTTTTCGATGATCCAACAGATGTTGACAATTTGATCTCTGGCTCCTCTGCCTTTTCTAAATCCAGCTTGAACACCTGGAATTTCACGGTTCACATACTGTTGAAGCCTGGCTTGTAGGATTTTGAGCATTACTTTGCTAGTGTATGAGATGAGTGTAATTGTGCAATAGTTTGAACATTCTTTGGCATTGCCTTTCTTAGGGATTGGAATGAAAACTGACCTTTTCCAGTCCTGTGGCCACTGCTGAATTTTCCTGATTTGTTGGCATACTGAATGCAGCACTTTCATAGCATCATCTTTTAGGATATGAAATAGCTCAACTGGAATTCCATCAACTCCACTAGCTTTGTTGGTAGTGATGCTTCCTAAGGCCCACATGAGTTCACATTCCAGGATGTCTGATCTTAGGTGAGTGATCACACCTTTGTGATTATCTGTGTTGTGAAGATCTTTTTTGTATAGTTCTCTGTATTCTTGCTACCTCTTCTTAATAACTTCTGCTTCTGTTAGGTCCCTACCATTTCTGTCCTTTATTGAGCCCATCTTTGCATGAAATGCTCCCTTGGTATCTGATTTTCTTGAAGAGATCTCCAGTCTTTCCCATTCTATTGTCTTCCTCTATTTCTTTGCACTGATCACTGAGGAAGGTTTTCTTATCTCTCCTTCCTATTCTTTGGAACTCTGCAGTCAAATGGGTATATCTTTCCTTTTCTCCTTTGCCTTTAGTTTCTCTTCTTTTCACAGCTATTTGTAAGGCCTCCTCAGATAACCATTTTGCCTTTTTGCATGTCTTTTTCTTGCGGATGGTCTTGATTGCTGCCTCCTGTACAATGTCACAAACCTCTGTCTATAGTTCTTCAGGCACTCTGGCTATCAGTTCTAATTCCTTGAATCTATTTCTCACTTCCACTGTATAATCGTAAGGGATTTTATTTAGGTCATACCTGAATGGTCTAGTGGTTTTCCCTACTTTCTTCAATATAAGTTTGAATTTGGCAATAAGGAGTCCATGATCTGAGTCACAGTCAGCTCCTGGTCTTGTTTCTGCCGACTGTACAGAACTTCTCCATTTTGGGGTGCAAAGAATATAATCAATCTGATTTCGGTGTTGACCATCTGGTGATATCCGTGTGTAGAGTCTTCTCTTGCGTTGTTGGAAGAGGGTGTTTGCTGTGACCAATGAGTTCTCTTGGCAAAACTCTATTAGCCTTTGCCCTGCTTCATTCTGTACTCCAAGGCCAAATTTGCCTGTTACTCCAGGTATTTCTTGACTTCCTACTTTTGCATTCCAGTCCCCTATAATGAAATGAACATCTTTTGGGGGTGTTAGTTCTAGAAGGTCTTATAAGTCTTCATAGAACCGTTCAACTTCAACTTCTTCAGCAGTACTGGTTGGGGCATAGACTTGGCTTACTGTGATATTGAGTGGTTTTCCTTGGAAACGAACAGAGATCATCCTGCTGTTTTTGAGATTGCATCCAAGTACTGCATTTCGGACTCTTTTGTTGACTATGATGGCTACTCCATTTCTTCTAAGGGATTCTTGCCCATAACAGTAGATATAATGGTCATCTGAGTTAAATTCACCCATTATAGTGCATTTTAGTTTGCTGATTCTTAGAATGTCAACGTTCACTCTTGCCATCTCCTGTTTGACCACTTCAAATTTGCCTTGATTCATGGACCTAACATTTCAGGTTCCTATGCAATATTGCTCTTTATAGCATCGGACCTTGCTTCCATCACCAATCACATCCACAACTGGGTGTAGTTTTTGCTTTGGCTCTGTCTCTTCATTCTTTCTGGAGTTATTTCTCCACTGATCTCCAGTAGCATATTGGGCACCTACTGACCTGGGGAGTTCATCTTTCAGTGTCCTATCTTTTTGCCTTTTCATACTGTTCATGAGGTTCTCAAGACAAGAATACTGAAGTGGTCTGCCATTGCCTTCTCCAGTGGACCATGTTTTGCCAGAATTCTCCACCAAGACCCATCTGTCTTGGGTGGCCCTACATGGCATGGCTCATAGTTTCATTGAGTTAGACAAGGCTGAGCAAACATGCACCAATTTTACATTAAAAGGACTTAAAACCATCTTAAAGTCATTTAACTTAAATATATATACATATATGTCTAAGATTATGGTCATGATCATAGCAAGCAGGCATCATCCCAAAGCCTCTTTTTTTTTGTCCACACCATATGGCATAGTTCCCTGATGAGGGATCTAACCTGCACCCTCTGCACTGGAAGCCTGGAGTCTTAACCACTGGACTGCCAAGAAAGTCCCCTAAAGCCTCTTTTTGACTACCGGCTGCTACACCGAGTACACTGGGTCCTTAACCCTCAGAAGCAGCCCACAGAGAAGATCCTATTATTGTCTCCATTTTACAGATGCACTCAGTAGGCCACAGAGAAGTTTGGCAACTTGCCCAAGGCCACCCATCCAGCATTTGCAGGAGCCAGGACTTGAACTCAGGTCAGACTCTGTATCTAAAGCAATGCACAAACTGGTTTCCACATGGACTCATTGAAGAAGTTATTCCCTTCTTCCCACTGCCCTCTAATCATTCAAGAGGTCAGAGTGAAGTGGATATGTAATAAACACCCTCTACCTAATTTCCCCTGCCAAATTCACAAAGAATAACTAACCGATCCAGCCATCTTCCCCACTGCTGGCCCTGTGTAATGGAAAACAAATGTTCTTGCTAAAGGGCTTGGATGGAAGCTATCAACAGAAATGAAATCTCAAATGATAGCTGCCCAGAACCACATGGCGATACATTATCACTCATACAGTTCGTGGAACATTCATTCATTTTCTTTAACATCAACTTTAACTTTGCAAGAGGAGAGTTGTGTTATAAAACTGCAAAAAAAAAAAAAAAGAATCAAAAATTGGAAAATGTTGATATGATTGTCTATCTAGTGGAAGGGAGACATCGGCAGTGAAATAATTGGTACATTTTCCCACTGCATTATGTTTCTCAAAACATGTTACTGTGGGAGGAGATTAGCTTCCCCTTTCTTCAGGAAGAAAATGACTTGTCTCCTATAGTGAATAGAACTGTCATTCTGAAAGCTGACAAATGCTAACAACCTTTGGAGGTGCAGTGGGCCAGCATCTAAAAAACAAATAAAATAAAACGAAGAATCCAATAACCAAAGAAAGAAAGGTCATGAGAGGAAATAACAGGATAGGAACCCTTAAACACACACACACACACAAGTACGGGAAACTTGCTTAAATCTGCCTCATGTTACAAATAACAGACTCATACCCTAAAATGGAAGGAAACAGAAACATGTCATTCCACATGAAAACCACTTCAATTAGTTTACTTCCTTATGATAGGCTCTGTAGCACCAAATCAAATATAATGGATTCTATCCTGTTTTGCTAAAAATATAGTTGCACAAGGAAGACAATTAGTAGAGCCAGCCACAGATGTTCAAAATAATCATGTCCAGAGTCAGAGATGGGCTCATTGGCTGAGGTGGCACCTGCTCCATGATGTACCTGCTGTAGCCTTGTTCCCCAAGTTCCTGGTGGGATTAGAGTAAGAATGGTGACAGAGAAAAATGGACAGAGACCACAAGATGATGCTTTGTGAGTCAGGTTCTTGAGAGGCAGTTTTGACAGAACTAAGATTTTGGCAGATGGCAGCGGTCGAGAGAAACTCTGGCCAATCCTGGTCTCCCTTCTTCCTGTCAGAAGAGGCTCCCAATAATGAGTTCCCATTTTATGGCAAATAGATGGGGAAGCAGTGGAAACAGTGGCTGACTTTATTTTCCAAAACCACCGCAGATGGTGACTGCAGCCATGAAATTAAAAGATGCTTACTCCTTGGAAGGAAAGATATGACCAACCTAGACAGCATATTGAAAAGCAGAGATGTTACTTTGCCAAGAAAGGTCTGTCTAGTCGAGGCTATGATTTTTCCAGTAGTCATGTATGGATGTGAGAGTTGAACTATAAAGAAAGCTGAGAGAGGAAGAATTGATGCTTTTGAAGTGTTGCTGGAGAATACTCTTGAGAGTCCCTTGGACTGCAAGGAGATCCAATCAGTCCATCCTAAAGGAGATCAGTCCTGAATGTTCATTGGAAGGACTGATGTTGAAGCTGAAGCTCCAATATTTGGGCCACCTGATGCAAAGAGCTGACTCATTTGAAAAGACCCTGATGCTAGGAAAGATTGAGGGCAGGAGGAGAAGGGGATGACAGAGGATGAGATGGTTGGATGGCATCACCGACTCAATGGACATGAGATTGGGTAAACTCTGGGAGCTGGTGATGGACAGGGACGCCTGGCATTCTGAGGTCCATGGGGTCACAAAGACTTGAACATGACTGAGCAACTGAACTGAACTGAACTGATGGCATTATTTTCTTTCTGCTATTTTATTCACCAAATAAAATCCTGCAATTGACAAAATTCATATTTTTGTCCATCAAGATAGAATATTTACATTCTTGTCATCCTACGTATATTCCCAACTAATACTTATAGTCATAAAATTGGGGGAGAGAGGTACTGCTAAAAACCAAAGTGTACCTTAGAGTAAAGGTGTTTGCTTTAAACAATAACAAACACTGCTCTATACTTTATGGACATTTAGATGTTATGAACAGAAGGGTCTTCAACAGGTGTCTGAAAGTCTGAGTAAGAAATAGAGTTCTTCACAAGTAACCATAGCAGTATGCATGACTACTATCTGCTGGGCACTTGTTATGAACTGTGCACTATACTATGTATTTCACATATGTGAAGCTATTTGCTCTTTACCATTTTTGCAGGAGAACCTGGTTCAGTTCTTAGGTTGGGAAGATCCTCTGGAGAAGGGATAGGCTGCCCACTCCAGTATTCTTGGGATTCCCTGGTGGCTCAGCTGGTAAAGAATCTGCCCACAATACGGGAGACCTGGGTTTAATCCCTGGGTTGGGAAGATCACCTGGAGAAGGGAACAACTACTCACTCCAGTATGCTGGCCTGGAGAATTCCATGGACTGTATAGTTCAGTCAGTTCAGTTTAGTAGCTCAGTCATGTCCAACTCTTTGTGATCCCATGGACTGAAGCACGCCAGGCTTCCCTGTCCATCACCAACTCCCAGAGTTTGCTCAAACTCATGTCCATCGAGTAGATGATGCCATCCAACCATCTCATCCTCTGTCATCCCCTTTTCCTCCTGCCTTCAATCTTGCCCAGCATCAGAGTCTTCTCCAATGAGTCAATTCTTTGCATCAGGTGACCAAAGTATTGGAGTTGCAGCTTCAGCATCAGTCCTTCCAATGAATATTCAGGACTGATTTCATTTAGGATGGACTAGTTGGATCTCCTTGCAGTCCAAGAGACTCTCAAGAGTCTTCTCCAACAACACAGTTCAAAAGCATCAATTCTTCGGCGCTCAGCTTTCTTTATAGTCCAACTCTCACATCCGTACATGACCACTGGAAAAACCATAGCTTTGACTAGATGGACCTTTGTTGGCAAAGTAATGTCTCTGCTTTTCAATATGCTGTCTAGGTTGATCATAACTTTTCTTCCAAGGAGCAAGCATCTTTTAATTTCATGGCTGAAGTCACCATCTGCAGTGATTTTGGAGCCCAGAAGAATGAAGTCTGTCACTGTTTCCATTGTTTTCCCATCTATTTGCCATGAAGTGATGGGACCAGATGCCATGATCTTAGTTTTTTGAATGTTGAATTTTAAGCCAACTTCTTCACTCTCCTCTTTTACTTTCATCAAGAGGCTCTTTAGTTCCTCTTTGCTTTCTGCCATAAGGGTGGTGTCATCTGCATATCTGAGGTTACTGATATTTCCCCTGGAAATCTTGATTCCAGCTTGTGCTTCATCCAGTCCAGCATTTCTCATGATGTACTCTGCATATAAGTTAAACAAGCAGGGTGACAATATACAGCCTTGACATACTCCCATCCAGATTTGGAACCAGTCTGTTGTTCCATGTCCAGTTCTAACTGTTGCCTCTTGACCTGCATATAGATTTCTCAGGAGGCAGGTCAGGTGGTCTGGTATTCCCACCTCTTCAAGAATTTTCCACAGTTTGTTGTGATCCACACAGTCAAAGGCTTTGGCATAGTCAATAAAGCAGACGTAGATATTTTTCTGGAACTCTCTTGCTTTTTCGATGATCCAACGGATGTTGACAATTTGATCTGGCTCCTCTGCCTTTTCTAAATCCAGCTTGAACACCTGGAATTTCATGGTTCACATACTGTTGAAGCCTGGCTTGTAGGATTTTGAGCATTACTTTGCTAGTGTGTGAGATGAGTATAATTGTGCGATAGTTTGAACATTCTTTGGCATTGCCTTTCTTAGGGATTGGAATGAAAACTGACTTTTTCCAGTCCTGTGGCTACTGCTGAGTTTTCCAAATTTGCTGGCATATTGAGTGCAACACCTTCACAGCATCATCTTTTAGGATATGAAATAGCTCAACTGGAATTCCATCACCTCCACTACTTACTGTCCATGGGGTCACTAAGAGTCAGACATGACTCAGCAACTTTTACTTCACTTCGCTTCACCATTCTATGTAATGTACTATTGTTATCCTTATTGTATAAATGAAGAAACTGAGGATTACAGAATCTGAATACTTACTCAAGATAGTAAGTGTTCAAGTTTAGATTATTAGGTAAATTTTTATTGAAGCTAAACACTGAGAATTTTGCAGTGTTAGACTGTGGATATTGTTGTCTAGAGCTGTGTTCTGGAATGTAGTTAAGATACTTGGGTGAAATTGTTTCAGCCCTTGCTTTTAAGCTTTGCTATGTAAGACCAAAGTAGTGTTCAGTCAAGGGCTAAGTATTCTTCACTACTGAGACAAAATGCTACAGGATACCCTATCTGCTACCACATGAATGATGAAGTTTTATACTCTGACTGGTGGGAAGAGGAACTGGTCCCAGGCCTGCAAGAGCTCCTCATATTACCCTTTTAATCTTTTCAGAGGGTTCTTCCCCCACCCTTGGCAGTTTCCTTGTATCAATGTGCTGATCAACCCTCAGTCAAAGACTCAAGGGGGACCCTCTGCAGATATCCAGAGCTCTCTCCGTGACCCCTCTTCTGTAAATTCTGGATTCTCAGCTCTGTCTTCTCAACTCAGGGAGACTACCCTGTTCTCGCTGGGTCCCCCTTCCCTGCACCTTAGCTTGGAAACCCTCTCTAGCCAGTCAGTAGCAATGATTGTAGGACTCAACGCGTTTGCTTCCCATGTCTCAGGGATCATTGTCTTTTATGGCATGATGTCTTAGAAACTGTCCAATGTCATTTATGTTGTCTAGTTTTCTAGTTGTTTCTGGAAGGAAGGTAAATCTAGCCCTTATCACTCAATCTAGGCCAGAGATAGGTATTCTCATGCTCAGATTTGAAGCTAAGTAATCAGGTTTCAGAACCTGAGACCCTAACTGCTACCCTTATTTTTATAAAGCAATCAGTTGGGATCAGAGGGGTTAATTGAAGAACTAATGAACAGACCATAAAAAATGAAGTCTTCTTCCTTATAATACAATTTTTCCCTATAGTGATATTAGAAAAAGCACAGAAGAAATACATTTTAGATCCTCTGTGGGTTAAATATTTTCTGCTAGGCTCAACTATCACATTTTCCTTCAAGGTAATGCACACATTTTCTGGGGACATTAGGCCTGGGAGATCATCCATAGAAGTTTCAGGAAAACTGCATGAAGCATTCTTTATATTAATGAACCTCACATCATTAGTGGCATAGAGCATGATTGAGGTGGGGTTTACTGATGTCTCTCTCACCATCAAAGGACATTTAAGCACTGCAGACATATCTCACTTTACCCAACACATCTGTTCCTAAAGAGCTGTGCTTAAGTCATATTTGAGTCAACTGAATAATTTCAAATGTACCAGTGAAGCTTATCCTTTAAAACAATAATAAGATCTTTTGGGAACTGAATCAATGCCTACTTATATGCTAGGAAGCATCGCGGTTAAGGGTACAGGGTTAGGAGACTGGTGGACCTGAGCTTAAACCCCTGATTTCTAGCTGTGAGACTTTGGCAAATCATTTAAACTCATCAAAGCCCCAGATTCTTCTCCCATAAAATGAGGATGATGAGAATACCTACTTCTTAATAGGTACGGCATTGTTGGGAGGACTTTGGTGAGCTAATCCCAGTAAAAATGCTTAACAAAGTCTGTTTCTTAGCGTTAAATAAAATTTAATGGGAGAATGGATACATGTATATGTATGGCCGATTGGCTTTGCTGTCCTCCTGAAATGATTCCATTGTTAATTGTCTATACTCCAATATAAAATAAAAAGGTTTTTAAAAGTTAACTATCATTAGTTCTCTTATATAGAAAATGCAAAATTAATACAATGAGAGAAAATGAGAAATAAGTTGTCATCTCTAGTTAAAAGCCTTTAGAGGCATATGATGGGTGTTAGTCTAATTTTAAGTATAATGAAAGTTGGATTACCCAACAATTTCTTAGAAGAGTTTTATAATTAAAATATTTCACCCTGGTATCATTCTCTTTAAATATTGATTTACTTAATGTCATTCATCAATACTTATGTACCATGGTAACTAATCCTGCAGGGTTCATGTCCTTTGGATTTTATTAATCACCTCAAGATGCCACATTCCTTTAGTTACCATTTCAGTCAACTACAAATATTTATTTTCTTTCTTTCTTTTCCCCTTTCTAACTTACATGGATCAAATACTTCAGCACTAACCACTCCTACCACTTTCCACAAAGAAAATTTTTAAATTATCAGTTTGGTCACTTAGTCATGTCCAACTCTTTGTGACCCAATGGACTGCAGCATACCAGGCTTCCCTGTCCATCACCAACTCCCAGAACTTGCTCAAACTCATGTCCATTGAGTCGGTGATGCCATCCAACCATCTCATCCTCTGTCGTCCCCTTTTCCTCTTGCCTTCAATCTTGCCCAGCATCAGGGTCTTCTCCAATGAGTCAGTTCTTCATTTCAGGTGGCCAGAGTATTGGAGTTTCAGCTTTAGCATCAGTCCTTCCAATGAATATTCAGGACTGATTTCCTTTAGGATGGACTGGTTGGATCTCCTTGCAGTCCAAGGGACTCTCAAGAGTCTTCTCCAACACTATAGTTCAAAAGCATCAATTCTTTGGCACTCAGCCTTCTTTATAGTTCAACTCTCACATCCATACATGACTATGGAAAAACCACAGCTTTGACTAGACAGACCTTTGTAAGCAAAATAATTTTTCTGCTTTTTAATATGCTGTCTAATAATGCTTCCCTCAGAATCATAAGAAAAATTCCAATGTCCTTTTCAATATGCTATTTCTAATTCACATCCAAACATACCTACCTGGAGAACATGTCAATATTTCACACTAGACACTGATCAACCCAAGAAAGCAGGTGAGCCCTAAAAGAACTGACCCAGCATGTTTAGATGAATGAGTATAATTATTATTATTTTCATAACTTTTTCTTAGGATCTCCTAAAGCATCTGTGTTTGAGAATGAATTGTAATACTTCAGGTTGTCTGCATTTTAATTTGATAAATCTGACAATGCTTAATATGTTTGAAACAGGTATATGCTTGTATATTTGCAAAGTCAAGGAAAGACTAAATGTGAGCTATGCAAGTAGTAGAATATTTAAAAGCATGAAAGTTGTCAATGGTACAAAATATGAATATTTATTACATCTGAGCACATTTTAGCATAATTTCTCTTTCCCTAGTGATTCCAACAAGTTTTAATGCAACCCAAGTATAAAATGTCACCAACTTACTTAAATAACAGCGTCCAAATCAAACACTAATATGGCAATTCATTTCTGAAATATCTTGTTATCAGATGCATCGTTATTTCATAGTAGCCTTTTGTAGCATCCAGGAAACAACAAGAAGTTCACACCAAAGACAGTTTTAATTAATTCAGGATGGAAAATTTCATGTGACACTGTCAAACACTTCACCAAAATTAAGATAGATTGCATCTACAATTTCACATTACTGTTATCTACTGATCTTATAGCTCTATCAAAAAAAGCAATCAAGTTTTTCTGGCATGATTTACTCTTTTCAAACTCCTATTTCATAATGTCCATTATCATTATCCTTATATGTTTCATCAATGTTTGCATATTTTCTATTAATGTTCATTCTATTCTTACAATATAGATTTACCTTGCTCTTGCTAGATAATTACATCAGTGGTGTTCATTTTTTCAAAGAAAAACAATAATCATTATCATTAGGATAATGTTCAAGAAATTACTTCTCATATTTGGGGTGATAAGAGAATTCAAATCAATTCTATAAATACTTATTGCACATTTACTAAGTGCCTATTTCTCTGCCAGACAATGTAGGGAAGACAGAGGAAGGATACTTTCCTCCAGAAGCCATTGATCTCACTGAGGGGATAAGATGCAGACTAATGGGGATTCTGTATTCATTTTTGTCTATTATTTTACAAATCTGGTAGGCACACAAAAAAATCTTATTAAAATTCAAGATTCTATACCTTATTTCTAGGGTTCTGATTCAGCATTTGTGCTTTTGACAAGCACTCACCACCACGAAGTGATTCCAATGTAAGCATATCTTAAACTACACTTGAGAAAAACTGATAAGGATAAACAAAGTATCAAAGGACCAGAACAGAGTCTAGCCATTATAGATCAAGAGTGTACAAATGACTTGACAGCATAATCAGGACTGTAAAGATGACAGACTAACAGAGTTCTTACAGTATTACCTGTATTAGCAGTGCTAAAATTGCTTTGAAATATACTTGATTTACAAAGATAGACATTTTCATTTACCATGATCTTCTACTCTTTGACCAAACCAATTAGGCAAAGGGAGAAACACTGTAATCACTTACCTAGGCAAAAATAAGCATGTATTCCTATCAAAGGAACTAAAATAAATTTAATATTGAGAAGCATTAATCTGGGTTGTTTTCACATTGTATACACACTGGATACAACCCAGAACTCACAAATTCATCAATTTTTGGTGACAATCCAGAAAGCAATGCTTAAAGGATCATTTCAGAGTCACCAGGGGATTTTTATATCATGGGTAAGCCTTGCAATACTTCTGTGAAAGCCTGTCATGTTAACTATGATTACTCTAGAGTCATGAAGTCTCAAATAAAAATTATGATTTGAACATGTATAACTGTCTTTCTCCAAATATCTCAGACTGGCCTAGTATATCATTTCATTCATTTTATTATCCATGTAAAACCAACATGTCATTCAGGGTCCAACCAAAAATACAATATTTAAAATAAGGGGAATTTAATACTGGAGGGATTTTGTTGAACAGGTGATGAAAGAGGTGAATAACCAAAGGGGGCAGTAAAGCAACTGACAGATGAGAACTGTAGGAAGTTTCTTTCTCTAAACCCAATGAAAGAGGTTGTGTGTGTGTTTCCATAACTCAGGTGCAGGGTCCCTCTACTCAATCCAGAACAACGGAGGTTTTTCTGCAATGACTACAATAAAGAAGCATGAGCAGCAAGGCAGAGAGACGTGGAGGAAATGCCCTGGCTTCTCCTGTCCTCCAGTCATCTGCAGGTGCTTACCCCTGCTGAGCCAGCAAAATGCTAGCTGGCACATAACCTTTTTATTTTGCCTTTTTGTACTGTTCACAGGGTTCTCCTGGCAAGAATATTGGAATGGGCTGCCATTTCCTCCTCTAGTGATTTTCGAATTGTGCTGCTAGAGAATTGTGACACTTTCAAATTGTGGTGTAGGAGAAGACTTTTGAGAGTCCCTTGGACTGCAAGGAGATGAAACCAGTCAACCCTAAAGAAAATAAACCCTGAATATTCATTGGAAGGACTTATGCTAAGGCTGAAGCTCCAACACTTTGGCCACCTGATGCAAAGAGCTGACTCACTGGAAAAGACCATGATGTTGGGCAAGATTGAAGGCCAAAGGAGAAGGTGGTGGCAAAGGATGAGATGATTAGATAGCATTACCAATTCAATGGATATGAGTTTGAGAAAACTCTGGGAGATAGTGAAGGACAGAGGAGCCTGGTGTGCTGCAGTCCTTGGGGTTACAAAGAATTGGACATGACAGAGACTGAACAATAACAACAAATGCAACCTCTAGAAACAGAGACCTCTGCTCCTTAGACTAGAACAGGGAAAAGACCAGGAAGGGTTCCGAGAACAAACAAGCCAAGGACTATCCAGGAAAAGTGATGATGATAGTGATGATGATGATTTTTCATAGCTCTCCTTTAAAATGGAGAAATGGAGTTTGCAACCAGAGTTTGAAGTTTTTATAAATACTCAATCCAGTGCTTCACTTATTCAACAATTCACGATGCCTCTAAATATGTTACATTTTATGCCCTCATTCTTTACTGTTCAAGTTTTCTATAACTTAAAATTCAATGCCTGAATAAACTGCATAATTCTTTTTATAATATTATGAAATGCAAATTTGTTCTCCCGACTCATTTCTCTCACCTACACATCATGATACATTCTTGTATCATTCCTGATATATTTTAATTGTCCAAACATCTCTATGTCATATTTTTAAATGTACATTTCTGGAGAACAATCTAGTATTTAAATCATTTAGCTATCATCATTTTGTTCCCATTTGCATGCATTAATGGAATTTCTGTATCTGGTCATTTCTATTTCCCACGCAGAAGGCCATGTATTAGCCCATTTAGCCTATTTACTGAGTAAGAAGAATGTGCTTAGATTGGTTTGCTATTTCTCCCCACGCCAGAAAAATCGATCATATTAAATATATATTGCATGGAGCTTGATGTTTAGCAAAGTGTTTTGCATACTGTGTGTGTGTATGTATGTGTGTGTGTAAACAGAATGGCTTCCAAGGATAAAAAGCAAATGGAATTGTAGGACTTGGTGTTTCCATCATGTATTTATGCCTAAACACATAAAATCTTTACAGTTATACAATCATGTTCTTAGAACATATAGTTCTTTTTCCAGTCAAACAGTTACCCAAAATCCACAGGTTATAATTCAGTTGATCACCACTTCTCCTTAGTAATCAATTTCTAGTCTCATCAGGTCAGTCTCCTCACTGACCACCCATGTTCAACTGGGCTTAAGACTGTGCTAGTCTACTGTCCACTCCACTACCTCTAACTTCTCCATTCCCCAGTGCTGTATCTAAGTTCTATCTCCATGGAATTACCCTGATGGCCCAGCCATCAGGGCTCTCTCCCCTCTCTCCTAGACTCCTACTAGACTTATATCTATGGTTAGTTGTTTATTCATTATTTCATGTATGTGCTCTGTAGCCTCAAAAGTCCTTTAAATTCTTGAGGACAGAGCCTGTAGTTTAAATCCTACAATACTGTTAAGAGCAAGCCCCCAAAATATATCCACTGAGTGCCACTGAAGTTCCATAATCAGTCCTGAAGAGGTGTTTCTTAAGCCACCAAAAGATGATGGGGCGTCAACAGAGGAATGGATAAAGAAAATGTGGTCCATATACACAATGGAGTATTACTCAACCATGAAAAGGAATAAAACTAGGTCATTTGTAGAGACATGGATGGACCTAGAGACTATCATACAGAGTGAAGTAAGTAAGAGAAAAACAAATATCATATGTTAATGCATATATGTAGAACCTAGAAAAATGATATGTGCTCAGACTTTCAGTCATATCCAACTGTTTGTGACCCCATGGACTGTAGCCCGCCAGCTCCTCTGTCCATGGGATCCTCCAAGCAAGAATACTGGAGCAGGCTGACATTTCCTTCTCCAGGGGATCTTTGATTATCTTATTCACAAAGCAGAAATAGAAAAACAGATGTAGAGAACATGTATGATACCAAGGGGAAAGGGGGATAGGATGACTTGGATTGAGACTGACACATGTATACTATTGATACTATGTGTAAAACAGATGACTAATGAGAACATACTGTATAGCACAGGGAACTCTACTTAATGCACTGTGGTGACCTAAACGGAAAGGAAGTACAAAAGGGAGAGGATATATGTATATGGATGGCTGACTCACTTTGCAGCACAGTCGAAACTAACACAACATTGTAAAGCAACTGTACTCCAATAAAAATTAATTTAGAAAGAAATAAAAGTGGTGGGGAAAAGGCAAAAAGGACTGATATCATAGTGCAAAACGTAAAACAACAGATGAAAGGCCAGTAACCTAAAAGGGAAACAGAAATAAGTCAATTTCTGGATGTAGGAGTAGATCTCCTCTAAAGAAACTTCTATACACTTTGGGGAAGTCTCCAAGACAGTTTTCTTCCCTTTGGAAAAAAAAAATAATATTTTTTATCTTCACTGATTAAATTTCTTTTGTTTTAGCCAGCAATATATTTTTGCTGCCTCTCGCATCTTGAAAAATAAGTCTGAGGAATTTCATCTCATAGTCACTCTTTATTATCTGTCTTCTACCCCATCTTAATTCAGTTTCATCAGGACGATCAAATCTAAAGCCCATCTGTAGCCGTGATTAGATGTTCCCTAAATGTGATTTTTAAAACTCAAGTCTCATGATATCATCACTCTTGGAGCCTCCTGAAGGTCGACAGGGATTACACCAGTGACAATTAAACAACGTGGCTTCCTCTCCGGATGCCTCCTCCCCCACCTGCCTGAACCTTATTGTTCTGACCTATATCCTCATTTAAACCTCTCAACACCAATATGTCTTCAACTTAAGAATCAGTGTTCTCCCCTGTTCCAGTTTCTTTTTCCCTGTTGCTTATCTTCATTTAATCTTCAGGGTCATCTCAATCCCCATAAATCTAAACATAGCAATCAAACGTCTCCTCTCTTTAAAATGTCTCACCACAGGTGGGGTGCGAATCCCCCCTCCTGATTGATTGGGCAATTTAAAAGAAAGATGGTGAAAGGCCATTTCTTCGGAAACATGGGAGTGGAAGGGAAGCTTTTGCTTTTGTTATTGAAAGGGTTCATGTCTTGATCTCTGCTTTGATAAGGCTTTTTCTTGAAAAAATTCTTGCCATTTGTGAATGAGGTCTGAAAAATCAAGGTGTTGATAACCCACTACAAGTGTTTTGTTTCCTAAAACAAAAAGATGCTACTAAATCTGAAATGGACTCAGTCTCTCCCCAACTCCTACAAATAGATAACTATTTTACCACTTAACATGCCTACACCAGGCTTCCTGCTAGGATTCTCTGCTTCTACAACCACTAATTTTTTACTGACTGGTTAGTGAGCACTTACAATCAGCAAGGCATTAATCTAGGTGCTGTGAAGCCAATTAGAATTAATAGGACTCAGCCTCTGAAATCAGTGACATAGATGTGATAGGTATGCATACAAATGTTGTTTAGTCAGGTCTGACCCTTTTGCAATCCCACAGACTGTAGTCCACCAGGCTCCTTTGTCCATAGAGTCTCCCAGGCAAGAATACTGGAGTGGATTGCCATTTCCTCCTCCAGGAGATCTTCTCAACCCAAGAATCGAAACGGCATCTCTTGTGTCTCCTGCATTGGCAGGCAAATTTTTTACCACTAAGCCACCAGGGAAGCTGCATGGATAAAAATAGCTGTAAAGAAAGGCAGTTCGTAGCAAGTGATATACTTCATTTATTGATCCCACAAACATTTACTGAGTGCTTTCTCTGCCAGGCACTAAGGACACAACAGAGAAAAACAGGCACCCTCCCTCCCCTGAAGGAGCTTCCGGTCTTACAAGTGGGTGACCAGACGTTAACAGAGTGACCAGACCCAGCTACACGTTGATAAGGCAGCTTATACCAAAAGGGGTTGATGCAGATGCAACAGTTGAAGATGTGATTTAGGGCTGAGACCCTAGGACGGACAGGAGGTGACAAGGCTCAGAGACAAGGGAAGAAGGTTCCAGATTTGGTCATATAAAGAAAAATATCTACGGAAGCTTGAGAGGGAGAAACCTTTTCCAGGAGTGGGAGGAGGAGGGTACATCCTGGAGGAAACAGAGCACTAACACTGGCTAAGGGATGGGATGGTGAGAGGAGATTCTGAGCCAGAGAATGTAAAGAGGCAGGCCGGGGTGAGCAGTGTTCAGGGAGAAAGGAACAGCATGAATCAGTTAAGTGTACATACAGAATTCAGTGATGAGGACGAAAAAGATTCAGACATGGAGGGCCTCACTCTCTGGGCTAAGAAGTCTGGGATTTTTCTAGTCAGGCAATGGAAAAATTGCTGAAGGTTCCAGACCTTCATGTGTCTGGAGTTATCACGTAACTGGAATTGTGGTTTAAAGATATCATCTGAACTTGGGATACCAATCAGGAGCAGGAGCGGAAAGGACACAGGATACAAGAGTTGCAGAAGCAGATCTAACAAGATGAATCTTTAAAGAAGACTTCAGATGGCCTGGAGCTGCAAAGAAATTTTATTTTGAAAAAGAAGGAAAAAAGAACTAATACCTACTGAATATTTTATCTGCTAGACCCTATGCGAGGAGCTCTCATGAACTGCTTTAATTTAATACCCAGGATTCCCTGAAACTGGTATTATTACACTTTTTGTACAAATGAGAAACTGAGGCTCAGAGAAATTAAGTAACTTGTCAGAGAGCAAAGTAATAAGTTATGGAACCAAAATCTGACCTCAAGATCAGTGCATTTTACTTCAAGACAAAAATATCACTCTGAGGGATTTCTTTTCTCCTTGTTTATGATTCTTCCCTTGTTTATCATTGCTCAGACTCTACTGACATTCAAAATGGATCCTCAGTGCTCTGCAAACCTCTGATTGAATAAGGGAAACTCCCAAAGGGCCACCTAACCAATGTCATGCATATTTATCTCTGGGATGAAAGAAAGATCTCCAGTAAAACATCCAGTTGGAAGAGGAGCTGAGGAATAATCCATTTCTGAGAGGCCTGGTCCAGCTCTCTCTGAAATTTCAATGGACTTGGAAACCAGTTAGTGGATTCAGTATATTAACTTCCACTTTGTTGTTTTTATTTTCCCTGTAGGGATCAAAAAATGATGAACTCTTGTCAAAGCTCGTAACTCCTTAATTACTTAATTATTAACAGTGAAAAACTGGTTTTTGAAACTGTTTAATGGTCATATAAAAAACCAATGTGAGAGGACTGTTGATACTGTGGCTCAAGTCTTTGAAGAGTTGAGTGGTATTGTAGTTACTGTTATGTCCAAGATAGAAACAGAAAAGCCAGGACTACAATATTGCCTGGATTCCCAGTCACACACTGAACAGGTAATACATCTTTTAGACTTGGATGGGTTCAAGGAGGAGACTGTTACATAACAAGTATTTCCCCCAGCCAATCTTTGTCATAGTAGGTAAAAATAAAGTTGATTATTAGGCATATTGCATCATTCTTAGAGTTGTTTTCTGACTCCTGTTACCACCACTGGCTGTGAATTTTAGCATTAATTATCTAGAGGCATCAAAAGTGTACTGATATTATAATTTGAAACCATTATTCTAAGTATCTCCGCTCCAACTCATCATGCCTGGCAACAAACAGAAAGGTGAGATGCAAAGTAGCCATAAAAAAGAAGAGAGAATAAAAGAATAATAAATAGACAACTTTATATTAGTCATGGGAACAATGACACCCACGCACAAATATACTGCCCTGACCACAGTGCTCTGAAGGTCTGTCCACAGCGTGGTAATGTCATTAAGAAAGGGAGGTGGCTCATTTCTGAATTAACACCAAAAGGAAGTATTTCAAGAGGACCTGGCAATATAGAACATTTTCGAGCAGTCCTTACTGAGGATGGTAGCCCCTGAAAGGGGTGGTCCTAGCACAGACCTGTCTTCCTCCTTCTGAGAAAACGGAAGCCATCAGATGAGGCTCTCACATTTTGACCGAGCACACAAGTCAGCCCTAACTGCACGCGGTCCCTCCTCCTCCCTGGGAGAACACAGGTTGTCTCTTCCTCCAGCAGAAAGCCACTTCTAACTGTCCTTTGGTTTCTACCTCCTCCCACATCTGGTTCTCTTAACGATCACCTCTCTTCTTAACGTTACCCTCTATCATTCTCCTTTCTCGCTCTCTCTCCCCCCACCCCTCTTTCCGTCTCCCCTCCCTCCCTGCCTCCATCACTTTCCTTTTCTCTTTTCCTAGTCAGTATTTCACATGCTCAAGTCTCTCCTACATTAAACAAACAAACAAAACCTCTCCATCCAATCTCCAGGTGACAATGTTTCCTTCTTTTTCCTTTTCTGTCCTAGATAAATTCTTCCCACCTTTCTTATCTCCCTTACTCTTCACTTCCTTAAATCTGGACTTGTACTTTGCACTCCAATGAAATGGCTTTCTTTCCAATATCACCGCGGTCCCCCATGTCACTAAAACACGTTTTAGTTATAATTTCCTGACCTCTCAGCATCACGTGACATGATTGGCCAGTCTTTCCTTCTTGACATTCTCATGTTTTGGGCTTCCCTCATGGCTCAGTGGTAAAGAAACTGCCCGCCAATGCAGGAGACACAGGATCAATCCCTGATCCGGGAAGATCTCACATGCCTCAGAGCAACTAAGCCCGTGCACCACAACTATTAAGCCTGTGCTCTAGAGCTTGGAAGTCACAACTACTAAAGCCTGTGCGCCCTAGAGCCTACGCTCCACATACAGACTGTTAATGAGAAGCCCTGGCACTGCAACTAGAGACTAGCCCCTGCTCGCCCCAACTAGAAAAAAAGCCCACATGGCAACTGAGACCCAGCAACAACCAAAAATAAATAAATAAATGGGAAAAAAATTATCATTTTTTCTTGACAGTCCATACTCTTTTAAGTTTCTTCCTACCACTTTGGCCACTTCTTATCTTCTACAGATTTCATAATTTTAATATTTCTCTGAGCTCATTCCTCTCACTTAAAGGAGCTTGCGAGCGTGCCAAGTCACTTCAGTCGTGTGCGACTCTTTGAGACCCCATCGACTGGAGCCCGCCAAGCTCCTCTGTCCATGGGATTCTCCAGGTAAGAATACTAGAGTGGGCTGTCATGCCCTCCTGCTGGGGATCTTCCAGAGTCACTCCCATACTTTGAGAAACACCCTTAGGCTGAGGAGTATGCAGACTGCATCTACAGATCAGAACTGATTTCTAAGCTTCAGTGTGACAAATCCAAAGGTCAACTGGACATCTCCTTGGAGGGTCTGGCAAAAATCTCAAACTCCATATGTCTAAAAAAGACCTTAACTTCTTCCCTCAAACTTACTCCCATCATGGTAAACAGCATAACTAAGTCGGAAAGATCCCCTGAAGAAGGGAAAGACCCACTCTAGTATTCTTGGGCGCCCCCTGGTGGCTCAGATAGTAAATAATCTGCCTTCAGTGCGGGACACCTGGGTTCGATCCCTGGGCTGGGAAGAATCCCTGAAGGAGATCATGGCAACCCACTCCATCATTATTGCCTGGAGAATCCCCATGGACAGAGGTACCTGGTGGGCTACAGTCCATGGGGTTGCAATGAGTCAGGCACAACTGAGCGACTAAGCACAGCAGAGCAAGTAACCTCTTACTGAAATCAGAAATCTGGGAATGATTTTTGGCACCTTTTTTCTCCTTTCTGTCTCTCAGCACTCACATTAAATCAACCACAAGTCCATTCATTCTGCAAATATTAACTGAGTCTATCATCTGTCTTCGGGGCTAGAGGGTGCAAAACAATCGTATTTCTTATCCTCATGGAACTTGCAGTTTAGTAGAGAAAACAGTAGTCAGTACACAAGCAAACAAATGAGAAAGCAAGAAATAGAAGGAAAAATAAGACAGGTTGAAGCTTAACTCTTTGGGCTAGAATTTGGACAACAAAGAAAGAAAGATATAGCACTGACAGGTGTCGAGAGGTGGAACTGGAAGTTTTTCTTGATTCACTGGATGTAGGCATAAAAAAAAAAAAAAAAAGAGAGAGAGAAATGGAAGACATTTCCAGCTTCTCAACTGAGAATCTGGGTGGATGGTGCTATTGATATGAACTGAGGTGGAGGAAGGGTAGGGAATCAACCAGGAAGTTCAGATGTGTTGAACCTGCAATGTCTATTAGATGTCCACATGGCCTAGCCAACTAGTAGTTGGGGATTATGAGCCTCACACTTTGAGGAGTCTAGGCCTTACCAAACAAACTTGAGCCAGCAGCGCATAGACAGTTAAATCAATGAGAAAAACTGCAGAGCTACCACACACTGCAGAGAGCAAAGGAAAGAAATCCCAGAATCAACTCTGCCTAACTTCATCACAGGTGGTTAAAAGGGAGAAAAATTGTTAAAAAGAGACTATAAGAATAGGTTAGAAAGAAGAGAAATAGCTGAACATAAACTGAGAAAGAGAAAAGTAGGTAACAAAAAAAAAATGTGGTCCAAAAGCCAAGCGGTCAACCATCTCGAATACTGTCAAACAGAAAGGGAAGAGAGACATGTTCATAGACTCCGCCACCTTGAGTGATTGCAACCACAACAGCATTGGTCTTGGAGGAAGGATGATGGCATAGACCAGAAACCCTATAGCTCCTCTTTCTAAATATTTCCCAGAGAGGTCTCACTCACTCTATCCTAATTCAAGTGGAAACCACTATCCAGGCTCACACGTGTCATTCTTGCGTCGCCTTCATTGTATTCCCCATCCCACATCTAGAATAATTTTTCCAAAGCAACAGAAACAATTTTAAGCATGTCATTCCCCTGTCCAATTTAGGATAGAGACCAAAGTCCTTAGGACACCTTCACCAGCCCCCAGTGTCTGGCCCCTGCCTGCTGCTTCCATCTCTTCTCATTTCACTCTCCCTTTCAAGTTCAGAGCATTGGTCACATTGAATATCTAAGATTCCAGGCACACCTCATATTAGGGCATCACAGGATCGATGGTGAGTCAGAGCAAAAGTGAAATGAGAAAAGTGCTCATCTGTAAGCTTGAGGGGAATATCCTAGTTGTCAATCAGATGAGCGTTGTACTTGTAAACTGATCTTCCCCTTTCTTGCTTTTTCTTTTAACCTGGGTACTTCTCCCACTCCAGAATTAACCTTTGTTTCATACTTGAACGTTTGCTGACATCTCCCACAATCAGGGAGGAACTCTGATGCTCCTTGTTTTATGCCTACCTTGCAATGCGAGGCCTTTTCCAAAGTAGCTATGTTCCTTGTGTTCTTAACTCAGATTGTAAGCTGTTTAAAGTTAGGAAACATCAAGAAGCCAAGAAAATGGATACCCGTGTTTGAATCCTGGTTTTGGAGTCCTTGGGCCACTTTTTAAAATTTAGTTTTATTATTTAGCTGCACTGGGTCTTTGTTGCTGTGTGCAAGCTTTCTCTAGTTGCGGCAAGCAGAGGCTACTCTCCAGCTGTGGTGGGCATGCTCCCCATTGTGGTGGCTTATCCTGTTACTGAACATGGGCTCTAGGGAGCGTGGGCTTCAGCTGCTGTGGCTCATGGGCTTAGTTGCCCCAAGGTATGTGGTGTCTTCTCAGACTAGATATTGAACCTGTGTCCTCTACACTGGCAGCCAGATTCTTAACCATTGGACCACCAAGAAAGTCCCCGGGCCATTTTATTTTAAGTCTCTCAGAGATTCAGTTTCTCCTTACAGGTGCCTTCTTCATGGGGTTATTTTGAGGATTCCTTGATATAACAGCTGTAAAGTGCTTACCACACTGCCTGGCACACACAGAGCACTCAACAAACTTCATTATTCATTTTGACTATCATTATTTTCTTGATCTTAGAATGCTTTATACAGTACTGGGCAGAGCCAGTACTTCACAAACACTGGTTGGCTACCTGATAAATGCTACTGCACCGACCGTTTCCCCTTAATTGTTATGGTATATTATTCAAGGACAAGAGGAGTGCACCTATCCTTAGGATTAATTCCTTCTTCCGTTTTCATGTTGAGTTATGTAAATCAAGATTGTGAATTTCAGCCTTCAGACAGAAATGGAGTGGTTCTAATTTGATCTAACTTAAGATGGGAGGGGGTATACAGGAGACTGGAGAAGTTAAAACTTTCTGGTATAAATGAAGCAGCAGGCTGCCTTATGTTTTCAACATTAGCATTTAAGTTCACTGCAGCTGAACTCAATTCGTATCAGGGGAGATTTATATCAAACAGTGGGAAGGCAAGTCATATCCTACTGCTGTCTTGCAGAATTATCATCAGGAATGTAGCCAATTTTAGCACAAATAAATGGTAGTTAGGGAAGTAACTTGTATGATCGAGTCCTATAATGGTCATTCTTTGATTTAGAAATATGTTTTAAACCTGTCACTTTGCATGAGCTTGATTTCCAAAGAAAAGAAGAAAAAAATCACTACACTTTCTCCTGCGGGAATAGCACATACACAATAACAAAATAATGCTTAAAAAAATTCTGCTCACTATTTTATCATTTTAAGTGTGTAGAAAATAACATTAAATGGTGGAGGCATGCTTACGGATTAAATTATATACGACACTGCTCACTATCATTACTGTTACACATCACTAAACCAAGACACTCCTAAAACTGTCATCTTGTTGGCAGTCAAAAGACAGCTGAAATGCTGGTTTGAATTTTATCTCTTTTATCTCCTTTATGAAGTAGAAGAAGCACTTTGTGAGAGTCACATAAGAATAGAGGGGAAAAAACAAACTAGTGAATGAAATGAAGGTATACTTAGACCAGGAAGGGGCTTGAAAGATCATCATTTCAACTCCTTCAGTTTAAACATAAGAGGAAGAAAAAAAAAAGACCCGAAAAATAAAAATAGCCAGCCCAAAGACACATGTGGTTAGGGACTGCATCTATTCCTCTTCCTGCCACTAAGTAATTTCCAAGCCTGGCCAGCAAACACAGAGCTTCCTGGACACACGGACTTGCAGAATCAGAATCTTTGGAGAGTAGAATCTAAAATTCTGTAGATTTAAAAACCTCCCCAAATGATTCAAATGTAGAACATCCGGTGACCAATGTTAGTGAAGCACTAAGCTATACTATCCATGACCACTGCTGGACATTCAACCTGGGAAAGGGGGCAGCTACAACCTGTTTATTTTCTGTATTTAAATAGCTAGCAATTATAAAATACCAAATTGTAAAATGTCATTTTCTACCAACCTATTTACATCTACACTAAAAGCAGTCAGGCTTACTATAGTTCTTTTCAGTTTATAAAAGCATATGGGGGTGTGTGTGCTCAGTCATGTCTGACTCTTTGCAACCTCATGGACTGTAACCTACCTGGCTCCTCTGTCCATGGGATTTCCCAGGCAAGAATACTGGAGTGGGTTGCCATTTCCTCTGCCAGGTGATCTTCCTGACCCAGGGACTGAACCCATATCTCCTGCATTGCAGGCGAATTCTTAACCCACTGAGCCACTGGGGAAGCATGTGTGAACACATACATGCATCTCTATCTTTGTTGACCTATATTTACATCTATAACAAATCTATACTGTCCTTGGATTTATATCTCTACCTATTGACAGGATGAGGATGAGAAAAAGAGACTGGAAGGAACTAAATACTAAAAAGTCATAACGGTAGTACTTTGATCGATGTTGACTTATGTCTTTTTATATTTTCTTAGTATTCCCCTGATTTATATTCTTATCCAGTCTCTTCACTAATATGCTGTGTCTAATTTAAAATTTGGGCCCAAGAGTAGAAACCGCATCTAATAATCTAATTCTGCATCCAGCATCCCACCCCACATAGCCTCAGGGTGAAATGACCTGGTGGTTAGCATTGTCACAGCCGTGGCAGATCTATCTGGCACCCTTGAGGGGGTCTTTTTTGGAAAATAGTCAATTTTTAACAATTTAAGTGTGGATCATCTAGTCTTAAATTATCTATATCCTTATATTCTACAACATTTCCCTCTTGCTGACCAAATTGGACAGTTTCATGGCTCCTAAATATCTCTAAAGCTGAAACTGCAATACTTTGGCCACCTCATGCGACGAGTTGACTCACTGGAAAAGACTCTGATGCTGGGAAAGGTTGGGGGCGGGAGGAGAAGGGGACAACCGAGAATGAGATGGCTGGATGGCATCACCGACTCTGTGGACATGAGTTTGAGTGAACTCTGGGAGTTGGTGATGGACAGGGAGGCCTGGCGTGCTGTGGTTCATGGGGTCGCAGAGAGTCGGACACGACTGAGCGACTGAACTGAACTGAAATATCTCTACCATAACAGGAAGAAGCAAAAGTGATGATCCTGTAATCAAGCAAATTGCTTACTCTGTGGAACCATTGATCATTATGTTTACTTGGAAGTTCCAACATGAGAAATTTATTTCTAAATGTAATGGGAGGGGAAAAAATTCTCCTGATTTTCTTTTTTATTGATAAAATGATGTAGCTTATGTTCCACTTTTTTGACTCTTTGTGAAGGCTTACCATTATTTGCTGCTCTGTCTTCTTCCTTTGCTAAATCTGATTTTCCTATTGATCTTATTTTTATGCCCTGTTTTGGTAGCTTGTCTCAACTTATTTTTTGAAGAAGTTGGGGTAGAAATACATTCACCAAATAAATAACAATTTTGAAATTTTGTGCCAATAATTATTAAGGCCTTATATTTTGTCTTGTTTTCTTTTTAGCACTTTCACATTCATAATTTCACCTACTTCTCCTCCTCCCATAAACAGAGCAGCCATTATCCCCATTTTACAAATAAGAAAACTGACAGCCTCTGGAAGAATAAGATGGAAAAACTGTTTTTGGGAGCTGGACTGCCTGAGTTTGAATTGTTTCTCTTCTTGTTCTATCTACAACTTTGCCCTTGGATAAGCTGCTCACTTCTCTGTCCCTCAGTATTTTCATCTAAAAATGATAATAATAGTAGCTACCACAGAGAATTATTGTGAAGATAGGTCAAATAAGTTGCATACTTAAGGAACACAGTTCAGTGAATGGTACATTTGTTGTTCCTATTCAGTTGCTAAGTCATGTCTGACTCTTTGCAACCCCATGAACTGTAGCACGCCAGGCTTCGCTGTCCTTCATTATCTCACGGAGTTTGCTCAAACTCATGTCCATTGAGTCAGTGATGCCATCCAACCATCTCATACTATGTCTCCCCCTTCTCCTCCTGCCCTCAATCTTTCCCAGCATCAGGGTCTTTTCCAGTGAGTTGGCTCTTCACATCAGATGGCCAAAGTATAGGAGATTCAGCATCAGTCCCTCCAGTGAATATTCAGGATTAGTATCCTTTAGGTAATCCAGTATTCATGTATGGATGTGAGAACTGGACTATAAAGAAAGTTGAGCACCAAAGAAGTGATGCTTTTGAACTGTGGTGTTGGAGAAGACTCTTGAGAGTCCCTTGGACGGCAAGGAGATCCAACCTGTAAATCCTAAAGGAAATCAGTACTGAATATTCATTGGAAGTCGTATCCGACTCTTTGCAACCCCATGGACTATACAGTCCATGGGATTCTCCAGGCCAGAATACTGGAGTGGACAGTCTTTCCCTTCTCGGGGGATCTTCCCAACCCAGGGATCAAACCCAGGTCTCCTGCATTGTAGGCAGATTCTTTATCAGCTGAGCCACAAGGGAAGCCCACTATCACTTCAGTTCAGTTCAGTTGCTCAGTCGTGTCCGACTCTTTGCGACCCCATGAATCACAGCATGCCAGGCCTCCCTGTCCATCACCAACTCCCAGAGTTCACTCAAACTCATGTCCATCGAGTTGGTGATGCCATCCAGCCATCTCATTCTCTGTCATCCCCGTCTCCTCCCGCCCCCAATCTCTCCTAGCATCAGAGTCTTTTCCAGTGAGTCAACTCATCGCATGAGGTGGCCAAAGTATTGGAGTTTCAGCTTTAGCATCAGTCCTTCCAATGAACACCCAGGATTGATCTCCTTTAGAATGGACTGGTTGGATCTCCTTGCAGTCCAAGGGACTCTCAAGAGTTTTCTCCAGCACCACAGTTCAAAAGCATCAATTCTTCAGCGATCAGCTTTCTCTCGCAGATGGGCGGCGCAGACGTGAGACCGCCAGAGACTCCAGCTCCGGCGGCGCAGACGCGACAGACCACGAGCAGAAGAGTGGCCGAGAGGAGCTACCCCACACCCAAGGTCAGGGTGGTGGCCGAGAGGAGATACCCCTTGTCCAAGGTAAGGTACAGCGGCTGCACTTTGCTGGAGCAGCTGTGAAGAGATTTTCCACGACCAAGGTAAGAGAAACCCAAATAAGACGGTAGGTATTACGAGGGGGCATCAGAGGGCAGACACACTGAATTAATCACGGAAAACTAGTTGATCTGATCACATGGACCACAGCCCTGTCTAATGCAATGAAACTAAGCCATGCCGTGTGGGGCCACCCAAGACGGACCGGTCATGGTGGAGAGGTCTGACAGAATGAGGTCCACTGGAGAAGGGAATGGCAAACCGCTTCAGTATACTTGCCTTGAGAACCCTATGAACAGTATCAAAGGGCAAAATGATAGGATACTGAATGAGGAATTCCCCAGGTCGGTAGGTGCCCAGTATGCTACTGGAGATCAGTGGAGAAATAACTCCAGAAAGAATGAAGGGATGGAGCCAAAGCGAAACAAATACCCAGTTGTGGATGTGACCGGTGATAGAAGCAAGGTCTGATGCTGTAAAGAGCAATATTGCATAGAAACCTGGAATGTTAGGTCCATGAATCAAGGCAAATTGGAAGTGGTCAAACAGGAGATGACAAGAGTGAACGTCGACATTCTAGGAATCAGTGAACTAAAATGGACTGGAATGGGTGAATTCAACTCAGATGACCATTATATCTACTACTGTGGGCAGGTATCCCTTAGAAGAAATGGAGTAGCCATCATGGTCAACAAAAGAGTCCGAAATACAGTACTTGGATGCAATCTCAAAAATGACAGAATGATCTCTGTTCGTTTCCAAGGCAAACCATTCAATATTACAGTAATCCAAGTCTATGCCCCAACCAGTAATGCTGACGAAGCCGAAGTTGAACGGTTCTATGAAGACCTACAAGACCTTTTAGAACTAACACCCAAAAATTATGTCCTTTTCATTATAGGGGACGGGAATGCAAAAGTAGGAAGTCAAGAAACACCTGGAGTAACAGGCAAATTTGGCCTTGGAGCACGGAATGAAGCAGGCCAAAGGCTAATAGAGTTTTGCCAAGAGAACGCACTGGTCATAGCAAACACCCTCTTCCAACAACACAAGAGAAGACTCTACACATGGACATCACCAGATGGTCAACACCAATATCAGATTGATTATATTCTTTGCAGCCGAAGATGGAGAAGCTCTATACAGTTAGCAAAAACAAGACCAGGAGCTGAATGTGGCTCAGATCATGAACTCCTTACTGCCAAATTCAGACTTAAATTGAAGAAAGTAGGGAAACTCACTAGACCATTCAGATATGACCACTATCACTAAACCCATATAAATTTCATCGTACAATGCAGTAGTTACCAGAGGCTTTTAGTAGCAGACAGGCCTGGGTGTGACTCAGTCCTGCACTTTCATTCTTAGGCAAGCCCCTAACATCCAGAGTCACATCGTCCTCTGTCATAAATTGAAGACAGTAAAGGCTCTGACTTAGTCTGATTTTTACGTAAAGTATACAGCACAGCGCCAGGACCGTGCAGGCAGTCAATAAATATGACAGTGATTACTGTCGTGTTGTTATTATCGTTATACAATAGGCCAAATATACCAAAAGCTGTTCAGTTCAATTTTGTTTATAATATTTTGCATTCAGACTTTTAGAAATTTAATTCAAAATTTTCCCCAACTTTAAATTACAGAGGATTTACTTTAGTTGAGGAAAAAATTGTGTCCTCCAAAATACAAAGCTTTGTTGAGTAATTCCCTCCATCTTATTTCTGGCTAACTCTAAAGCTCATTATATTTTTCCTTAATATATTTAATATAAAATTAATTCAGAATCCCAAAATTTTACAATGAATATAGACCTTAAAAGTTTTGATTCTCACCTTGATTCTGATACATGCTGATAAAATGCAAAGGCTTAAGACTTTATAGTTGGATATGTTTGCTATGTTTTGTGTTTGAGATTAAGGGGAGGGTTATGTGTTTGAGTTGGGAAGAATTAAGTCTAACTGTCTTCAGTAGCTGAAATAAGCTTAATTAAATTTGTGCTTAAATTTATATGAAAGACTTTATTAAAAGACAGTATCTGCAGCAAGTCTAGAGCTAGCAACTTAAAAAAAATTACATCAAGACACAGATAGGCTTTCCTTTAAGAAAATCTAAAATGAAAAGCTCTGAATTCATAAAATGAAGAGAGGATGGTGATTTGCTTTTCAAAAGAGACTCTGTTTCATGAAAAAGTAACTTTCTTTCAAAATCAGGCTTTATGTGGTATTTGAAACAATTCAATGGTAAGAAATTTGATTTGCACAGACCACAAATATTGAATAAATGAAATATGCTTGTGTCTAGAGAAAACAAAAAGCGTACTTTTTTCACATTAATGCCACTGTTTTTCATGTACCTTCTAGCAGATTCCTGTAGTTTAAAAATAATAATCAATTTGGATGTACTGGCCTTTACAATTTTAAAATGGTCTAGTGATCGTGTGTACCTCACTGCAATTGATGTGAAAAATGCAGTGCTCTGACAGCTCGCATTAAACATCACACAGAAAAAGTATAATTAGCATTTCTGTGCTAATTAAAAGTGATGCTGGGTTAGTTCCAATATCATGCTTTTAAATGGCTGATGTCTCAAGAGAACAAAGTTGAAGGAAAAAAACACATTACAAATGGAAAAATCCTGTGCAAACTTTCTTAAATGATTTGGATTTGTTGCTGTTGTTATTTACATCTCATTATAATGGGAGACTTCAAGATGACTTCCTTTAATCAGGCTACCATTTTCACTTTTCCCACTTTGCAAGCAGTAGGGGATTCAAGATTTTTTTTTTTTTTTTGCTTCTTTAAATCCTTTGACCGTCTGCTTTCACACAAAATTAATTAAGGATTCTCTAAATAGAGAACATGCCATGAGAGAAAGAAACAATTCAAGATTTTTCTTTAGTAGAGTGCAAAGTACACAGTGTACTCAGCCACTTCAACTTTTCCTACAAGTGAAAATTTCAGAGACAATATCATCTCCCCAACCCAGGGTTTTTCAAATAAACAGATGACTGCCACTGATTAAATACTTTTTTCAAACATAGTCCAATTATTTAAAATCACAATGGTTCTACATAGTATTAAATTTGATTTTCTTTCCAGACGAAATGTTGGAGAATCACCAAGAGGTGGGGAGAGAGGGAAACTATTGTTCCACCACATTCCATTCCTGTTAACTCAACTTGATATATGCGATAAATTAAGTCTGCACTGCAGGTCAGTGAATTTCTATTAACTACTTATTATGGAAGAAAGGAAAGCAGACCAGTCAAGAACTCTTACACATCAGCTAAAGCAAGATGTCATTCTGTTTAACTTTTACAATAAGTGTTCTTCAGTCTCACACATGTGAAAGGAAAACACACACACACACACACACACACACACACACAAAAACACCATTTGGCATTTGAGCCCTCATCGCCAATGTGCATGAAGGCAAAGAATCAGCCCAGACTGATTACTTCTGATTTAAAAAGCTAGGGAACTCTCTAGATTTTGCTCAGACTCTGCCGATTTACAATGTCACCATTTTAAGACACGCCTCTAAGGACTCTGAAAATATGGACACCTTGCTAAGGTTTGTTACAGTTGTAGTCCCAACTGTAGTGTATCTGCTTCTTTCAGGTTCAACAACTTCTGGGTGGAAATGAGGGCTCCACTCAGAGTTAGACCTCAATGGAGGAGATGGTTAAAGTTTTCTACATAGTAGCTAAATGAGCAAGACTATAGGAGGACTGAGCGACTGAACTGAACTGATAGGAGGCCAATCTCTGAGAGGCCTAGCACAAGGACCACAGCTCCTGAAGATGCTAGAAGGAGTTTGATCCACAGAACTCAGTTGGTTCTAAGTATCCTGAGCATGCCTGGATACTTAGACAAGACGTAGTAGATGACTGGATAAAAAGTAATTAAGCAGGTGGACCTGGTCCTCCCTGTCTCCAGACAGGGAGTCTAAGGACTCCGCAGAGTCTAAGAAAAATGGACAGGAGGCTTCTTCCTGGTGCCTCTGTGCAAGGCTGGAAACAAGCCAACTGCCTAGAACACAGACCACACTGCCTTCTATCACTGACTTCCTGAGATGCTAGCACTTCAGAGCTCCAAAAACCAGATCTGAGTCCCAGTGAGGATGCCAAAAAATAAACTAAGTATAATAATATACAATAAATATATATATATTATATATATATTTAAATTATAATAAAGCCAGAGAGAGTAAGGTCTTTCTGAGAGTAAAGAAATTTGGACACAAAAGGAGCTATGAGTGATCCATGGGCACAGAGGAAAGACCGTGTGAAGGTGGCCACCTGCAAGCCACGAGAAGGGTCTCAAAGAAACAAAACCTGCACTGTGATCTGATAAACAGGGTTATTTAAGCCATCCTAAGCCACAGAAAATGGAGGAGATCTCATTACTTAAATCTAGCTTTAATATAATACTAAATTGTAATAACATAGTGGAAAAATTCACACTGATACAATGTCACTTAAAAATTGGTCTGTTATCAGAGAAGAAGACTTAATATCATGAAAATGTCTATATAAACATCTATCTATGCACCTATATAATTTTAATGCAACTTCAATGAAAGTTCTGCTATTTTTAAAATTTTGACTCTAATGATTCATACATTTTATATGAAAGAATAAATCTCTGAGAACAATTGAGAAAAGGATTAAAAAGATCTTGGTTTACCAGATCAGAATGTACTATAAAGAGTATATGGTATTACCTTAGAAAATTAAATCACTGAAACATAATAGAAAATCAAGAACCAGAGGCCAGCATATGAGGATTTAATAAATGACAAGGGTCACATTTCCTTCCACTGGGCAAAAAATGTATTACTCAATAAATTATTCTGGTTATCCATATGGAAAAAAATTGTTTGGACTAACATCTTACACTATATTCCAAAACAAATTTTTTACGCATTAAAGACATAAACTGGAGAAGGAAATGACAACCCACTCCAGTATTCTTGCCTGGGAAATCCCATGGACAGAGAAACCTAGCAGGCTGTAATCTGCAGTCTATGTGGTCACAAAAGAGTCGGACATGACTTAGTGACTAGATACCAACATAAAAGACATAAACGTGAAAATGTAAATTGAAAATATTTCAAGAAAATCTAGGAGATTATGCATTTGTTGACAGGAAAAGAGAAATCTTAATTTCAAACTTAAAACTCACATACTATAAAAGAGAAAATAGACACATTTGGTTAAGTATAAACAAGACACTTTTGATGACAAAAGTTCCCCTAAACAAATCCAACAGACAAACAGTGTACTTGGAAAATATACTGAAAAACAGAGGAAAACAGGCAGTTAATACATAATATATATACAAGAAACTCCTACAAATCAATGGGAATACAAATAGTTTTATTCCATATGAAAGGAACAGGAGGATAAAACTCACAGAAGTGTTGATATAGATGGCAAGAAAATATTCAAAGATGTCTGATTTCACTAGCAGTGTAGGAAATGTAAGTAAAAATAAATGAGATATCCTTCTTGCTCATCAGATTGGCAAAGTATGAAAGATTAATAATTATTATTGCTGATGCTGAGCTTGAAAAACATGGCCATTTCACACTGCTTAAATAGGACAAAAATATGCATGAGGGCAATAATGTGTTTAAAAGGAAGTGTGAATTATAAAAAGCTTTTGGTAAGTAGTCTGTCCACATTCATTAAAAGCACACATATGTTTGACCTCAAACTACCCCCTCCTGGGACTGTAGGCAAAGAAATAAAAGCTCAAATACAGAACACTTATTACATCACTGCTTGTAAAGGCTAACAACAACAACAAAATGGAAACAAAGTGAATGCTTCACAATCGGATCCATGGTGGAATATTATACAGTCATCAAAAAGGATGAATTACAGCTCTGCAAGTTGGGATAAAAGGAGTTTCCATAAAGTGTTTTGTGTGACAAAATCTAAATGTATAAAAACTTATAAAAAGCTCATTATTATAAAACAATGATAAAACCCCCTAAAATGTTAATTTATGAGTTTGTGTATATAGGTTTACATATGACCATGAAGATAAATACAGATTATATATAATATCAGTTCAGTTCAGTTCAGTTCAGTCACTCAGTCGTGTCCGAATCTTTGCGACCCCATGAATGACAGCACGCCTGGCCTCCCTGTCCATCACCAACTCCCGGAGTTCACTCAAACTCATGTCCATAGAGTCGGTGATGCCATCCAGCCATCTCATTCTCTGTCGTCCCTGTCTCTTCCCACCCTCAATCCCTCCTAGCATCAGACTCTTTTCCAGTGAGTCAACTCATCGCATGAGGTAGCCAAAGTATTGGAGTTTCAGCTTTAGCATCAGTATACATTTTATATATTAGATTATACAATTTAATTATATGATATATGTGTACAATTAATGAAATAGAAAGATAGATGATAGATAGGGAGACAGAGAGACATAGTAGCAATGGTAGGTGAAAGGAGAGATAAATAAACTGCACTATAATACTATATTTATGTAAAATTATATGTGTGCTATACAAAGTCACTAGCTCTAAGACATTATTTTTTGCCTTTTATTACCTCTGAAGTCAAAATGCACTTTACAGTTGATGGCATCTGGTATCTCCTAATTAATTGGTGAATTTTTTTCTTTTCTTAATGGTACATAAAACACTGGCGCCTTGAGTGGATGAAATATGGCATTATTCTAGTATCATATCCCTCAAAAAGTGCTTTTAACAAAAGTTGAAAATGGTGCATTCAATTGAAGAGCAAAGCTTTAAAAATCACTTATCATTTTCACATTTCTTAAATGGATTAAAAAATAGTTAAAGTGTGCAAGGGTAAAAATGAATCCCTTAGGTCAGAGTCCTCTAGTAGACAAATAATCTAACAGTTTTATACTCCTGGAAGTGGATTAAAGGAAGAGAGGTCATGTCTTGAAATCTTCACATTAGAGAACAGTTTGAGAGTATGTCATTGTCTCTCCTGCAATCCCTAGGCAGAGAATCAGAGCAAGACAGCAAAGGATTTCTCCAGACGCAACTACCACCTCAGACCATCATCTCTACAATCCTCTTCCTTCTGCTCTACGTGGAATAACAGGCCAGGAAGGCAGTGTTTCTCTGATGTGAAGTAACTGAATACCCAGAGGAAATTGAAATGTGGCCATAGGGCATCTATTCTACTAAAGTAGAATCCTTAGTTTGAATCCTGGTGGGCCCATTTAAAATAGTAGGTCTTTCTGGAATGTTCCAAAAGATAGCATTTAGAAACATGAAATGTTACCTGCATAAATTTTCCATTTGCTTCAAAAATAGTCCCTTATTGTTAATATGTGACAGACAACATATTCATTTACAGTCTCCCAATGACTAAAACACTACCATTCTTAGAATTTGAATATTCTCTGACAATCCAAAGCTAGTTTTCATACTTTTTATTCCTAAAGTCATTTTTCCTTCTCTTTTTCAAGAGCTCCTCATCTAGACAGGAAAGTGAAGGATTTCCCTAGTGGTCCAGTGGTTAAGAAGCTGCCTGTCAATGCAGGGGGCATGGCTTCGATCCCTGGTCCAGGAAGATCCCACATGCCGCAGAGCAACTAAGCCCGTGTGCCACAAGTTGAGATCAGCAACTACCGAGCCTGTGTTCCGCAGCTGCTGAAGCCTGCACACCCACAGCCTGTGCTCCACAACAAGAGAACCCACTGCAATGAAAAGCCCATGCACTGCAGTGAAGAGTAGCCCCTGCTCAAAGCAACTAGAGAAAGCTCACAGGCAGCAATGAAGACCCAGTGCAGAAAAATAAATAAACACATAATTTTAAAAAAAAGAAAGGAAAGAAAAGAGGATCCATAAAAGGATAAAGGCACTTTGGCTGCAAAGTGCAGCCAAATCACGTGGTTAGAAATCACGACTGAATTTTACTCCATACTTTAATGATCTTATTAGAGGTCTGGCATTGGCTGGATAGTGGAATACATAAAATAAGAATCTGACCCAGCTTCAGAATTTAGATGATTTATAGTCAGGAAATAAAACACACGATAATACACAGACTCTGGCATTGCTAATCAATCTATTGTATATGTTATGTGTAAATTTACTGTTTATTTGAATGTCCTCTGTTCCTGAAATAATGCCCCTTTCCCTTCTCTCCCTGACTTCCTCCTCTACCCGTGGAGTAACCAAGCTGTCCTTGGCTAACAGGGTCAGCTGTGCTTGGCACACAATGCTGTTCTGCCCCAAATCCTTTTCATCACCTTCCCGTCTTTTCCACAAAAGAGTTATGAATATGCTATTCCAGTCCTTCTTCCCATTTGCCTATTTATAGCTCAGTTACCCTTTTTAAAGATTTATTTATGTACTCACTTCTTTATTTTTGGCTGTGCTGGGTTTTCGTCATGTGCAAGAGACTTTTCTCTAGTTGCAGCAAGTGGGGGCTACTCTCTAGTTGCAGTGCGTGGGGTTCTCATTTCTGTGGCTTCTCTTCTTGGGGAGCACGGGCTCTAGGCACACAGACTCAGTAGCTGTGGCACACGGGTTTAGTTGCCCCGAGGCACGTAGGACCTTCTCAAAACCAGAGATCAAACCCATTGGTAGCCAGATTCATAACCATAAGACCACCAGGGAAGCCCCTAGAGCTCAATTACTTTTATCTCAGTAACCATTTCTCACCAGTACACATTATCTTTCATTCATTTCCTTGCCTAATTTCTCCTAACACTAATTTCTTCAGAAAAGATTTAAGGTTTCAAACATATCATAATAAGTGATTGAATTTGAAAGAATTTTTAAAACTTCTCTGAGATGATAAATATTTAAAAATTGAAAGTTTTTAAGAGAAGAGAGAATTAGCACTTTTAAAATACTTTATCCCCCCCCAAAAAAAATCCAAAAATAAAATACAAATGACTGAAACTGGGCCTTTAAGAAACAATTACCCACTGTTTGAATAGTTTGAAGTATGTTACAAGAAGGGATAGGGGTGTGGGGGAATCAAGTAGAAAATGAGACTATTCAGTGACAAGGTAATGTGAAGTCCTCTTTAAAATGACCAAGCAAGAAAAGCCCAGGATCAGCATAAGCCACGTGCCAGAAAATAATTTTAATTAAATGGCATCAATTCCAAGGAGAAAAAAAAAAAAAAAAAAAGATGTAGAAAGCAAAGCTGAGAGTTGCATGGAGAAAAGTAGTTTTCCTCTTGATTTGGAGAAGTGATGGAAGGTGAGGACCTAAGATTCACTAGGCCAGGACCGATATGTATAGTTGTGCAGGCTGTGAGTCGGACAAAGGCTCTCAATGAAGGTATTGAGTAAGGCAGGATCCCAGTGGCGTTCACTGGTGTGTGCTTCACAAATCTGGAGAAAGGGGTAGTTTTTTCTCTTCTCAAGGGATATGTCTGTAGCATGGGAGCATCCTTTTCTAAATAGTGATTTTTTTTTTTAATTTATTGAAAGGGAAAGTGTCAGTCGCTCAGTCATGTCTGACTCTTTGCAACCCTATGGACTGTTGCCAGCCAGGCTTCTATGTCCATGGAATTCTCCTGGCAAAAATACTGGAGTGGGTTTCCATTCCCTTCTCCAGGGTATCTTCCCGACCCAGGGACAGAACCCAGGTCTCCCGCATTGCACGCAGATTCTTTACCATCCGAGCCACCAGGGAAGCCGATTTTTATTTTCTTAGTTGAAATATAGTTGATTTACAATATTATATTGGTTTCAGATACAACATAATAATTGGTATTTTATAGATTATACTCCATATAGGGTTATTATAAAATATTGCCTATATTAATTTTGCTGCATATTACATCCCTGTGCAATGGCACCCCACTCCAGTACTCTTGCCTGTAAAATCCCATGGATGGAGAAGCCTGGTAGGCTGCAGTCCACGGGGTCGCTAAGAGTCAGACACGACTGAGCAACTTCACTTTCACTTTTCACTTCCATACATTGGAGAAGGAAATGGCAACTCACTCCAGTGTTCTTGCCTGGAGAATCCCAGGGACGGGGGAGCCTGGTGGGCTGCCATCTATGCGGTCGCACAGAGTCGGACACGACTGAAGTGACTTAGCAGTAACTTATCTACCTGGTAGTATGTACCTTCTTAATTCCCCTCACCCATTTTTTTCCTCCTCCACCACCTCCCCTCTGGTAACCACCAGTCTGTTTTCTGTATCTGTCAGTCTGTTTCTGTTTTATTTGTTCCTTTGTTTTATTTTTAGATTCCACATATAAGTGAAACCGTATAGCATTTGTCTTTCTCTGTTTGACTTATTTCACTAAGCCTAAAACCAACAGGTGGAGATTTTTGAAATTGCTTCCAAATTCTTTGTTATTCCACCTGTCAGAAAGTGAGATCTATACTCCACTCCCTTTGAACCTAAGCTTTTTACTGTTCTATCCATAGAATATTGGAAGTGACAAAGTGGCACTTCCTCCTCCTGCATTTTGCAACATTCACTCTTGGAAAGTGACCACTATGCCCTGAGGATGGTCAGACAGCATGGAGTTGTCACTTGCAGCTGTTCTGCCTCACAGTCGCATCTAAGGTCTTGGTCAATAGCCAGTATCAACCAGCAAACACAAATTGGAAGACACCTCCAAAGGAGGCTGAGCTATTGCATCACCTCCATCCTTCTAGTCTCTCCACCAATGCTCTAGATACTGTGGAGCGGAGACAAGCCTTCACTGCTGGGTCCTGTCTAATTCCCTGATCCACAGACTCTGGGAGCATAATAAAATGTTGTGTTTTTTTAATGCCACTCTGCTTTGAGTGGTTGGTTCTGCAGCAATAGATAACTGGGACATCATCCACCAGGACCTATTTCTAATTCATGCAGAGGCTCTGTACAGGCTAGGAGCCACCCTGACTTAAGCTCCTTCTAAGTGCTAAGCCAGGAAACAGGTTACTGAACTGAATCCTCAGGCTCACGCTATTGTTAAATATTTCCATTTCATGAAGCCAGGTCTCTGCAGCAAAAAGCCTCAGCGTCATCTCGTTGTGTACAGGGCCCTTGGCTTCTCTCTCTTGAATTCTCTCTCTCCAGCTCCCAAGTCACACACTGAATTCTACCTACACTCACAGCTCCCAGAACACAGCTCTCTTTTGCCTCTGGGTCTCTGCGTAAGCTGATGCCTCTCCCTGAAACATCTTTCCTACCTTCCCACCCCCTACCTCCACTGCTGTTTTCTCATGCTCTACTTTAACTTTCTAATACCAAAACTTCAGTAATGCAAATGGGTTCTGTACTCTTTCATCCTAAACTTACCATCACTCTGGAAACTTCTTCTATAATACACCTTGCTCAACGGCTTCCCAAGAAGCCTCCCAATACACCTCCTCCACTAGAAATGCCCTCCAGTGGTAGCGGAGCGAGAAACATGGCTGCTCTCCAGATTCCAAGAATCACCATCTTAATATCTGTCACCCTGAAGCAGGTGCAGATGAAAAGCTTGGAACCTCATTCCCACAGAGAAATGATACAAATTCAAAAACATAAAGTCAATTTTATCCCACTTACGCAAGGGCATGTATCACAAGGGCTTCAGGATGTTTAAATCTCTTACTGACTAGAACCTTAGGAGTAAGCAAAAGTGGAAAACAGCCTAGAAATCACATTTAGCCTTCATTGCATTTGGCCTGAGAAAAGCTGTTATGAGGTGGCGCTGAACTAGCAGTAACATCATGACTTGCAGCCTAACCTGGCTGCAGTGGGCATCTCAGATGACTAAGCTCAAAATTAAGGCTCTGGAAGTTTATAAGAACAGCTTAAGAGCTGGGAATAGGGAGAAACTGATTTCTTCCTGATGAATTTTTCACTCTTAGTTTGGTTTCTTCTACATGTAATCCCCACTGTGAGACAATTAAAATAAAACCAAAAGTGATTGGATATGAGAAAATGATAACTTCGATGTGGAAAAAAATGTACACAGAATGAAATGAATGCTGCTCTCAAATAAAATCTTTCAGGTATTGTGAAACAAGACAGACCTAATCTCTCAAATAACAAAGATTAAGAAAAATGATAGAATGTGAATGTCAAAGAGACTCACCGGTATAACTGGAAAATTGATAGACACCCTGGAGTTTCCAAAATGCTTTTTAAAAACCTGAACACATTCTTTGATACAATACAAAATCTGTGGCAGTCCATGGGAAAATAAATGTTTATTTCCAATCTTAGTTTTCAAATATTTAAATGAAAGCAGACAGGCTCTTCTCCCTAATACTGAAGGCACTGGCATGCTAATAAGCATTTCAATGAGAAAAAAAAAATACATGTATCTCTCTGAATTAAAGTGAGGTCTATCTCACTCTTCCTTGTCTACCTACCTTTCTTTTTTTCCTTCTGTTAGCTCTATTTTGTCTGTCTGCCCTATCTCTCCTTTTATTACTAGTATAGCAGTAGCAATTGTCCTTCCATTTTCCTTCTCACTGTAACTCTGTTTTCAATCAAATGACCTATTCATTGTGATCCTACCCTCTGCAAGTAAATCTGCTAGCCCTCAGGACAAACATAATACATTGTGGGATTCTCATCATACTGGAAAGTACAAACAAGCTGAAAGATAAGACAGGAACCAGATTTCCACCATACCAAGCAGCACCTGACCATAAATGCTGGCATGTTTCAAGAACTGGACCCTGGAAGATGACACTAAGTAGGAAGGAAGAACATTCACCCAGGGAATTTTGCAAGCAGAGATACAGGGGTAAGAGAAGGCATTATTTGCTGAGAAGTTCAGTCCAGTAGACTACTTTGCCTTAAATGAAGAGTTCACATAGGGAGGTGGTGAGAGAGGGTTGCAAAAGCAGAGGGGATGCAATTGTGAGTGAGTGAGTGAAAGTCGCTCAGTCTTGTCTGACTCGTTGCGACCCCAGGGACTACAGAGTCCATGTAATTCTCCAGGTCAGAATACTGGAGTGGGCAGCCTTTCCCTTCTCCAGGGGATCTTCTCAACCCACGGATTGAACCCGGTCTCCTGCATTGAAGGTGGATTCTTTACCAGCTGAGCCACAAGGTAGGCTGCCTTGAATGCCAGGTAAGGGATTTAGACTCCACGCCCACCAGGGAGAGCCAATGGTGTTTTTTGGTGGGGTTTTAAAGATTTGTCTTTGAGATCCTCCGCTCCCTCTCCTTTCATCCTAGCCAACCATCATTTTTTTGTTATTTGTTACACTTACAGAATAAAATGCATTCCTTATGCTATTCTCTATTATAAAAGCAAGTGAGCTAAAGGCTTCATATTACCTTTAAAAGTCATAAACATTGCTGGGCTTCTGTAAGTAACCAAAAATAAATAAATAAATAACACTCAGTTCTGGTTATTTAGATAAATAAGATTTTGAAGTTTATCTCTCAGATGAAAAGAAAAAACAGATGAGATAAATCCAACTCCAGTTTAAAATCCAGGAAATGTCATTTAGGATATCCAACCTTTCCCGTGGGCTTCCCAGGTGGTGCTAGTAGTAAAGAACCCACCTACCAAGGCAAGAGACTAAGAGACACAGGTTCAATCCCTGGGTCAGGAAAATCCCCTGAAGGAGGGCATGGCAATCCACTCCAGTAGTCTTGCCTGGGATAATCCCATGGACAGAGGAACCTGGTGGGCCATGGTCCATAAGGTTGCCAAGAGTCAGACACAACTGAACTGACTTAGCACGTAGGCACCTTTCCCATAGAGGTTGTCAAGAATTACAGCCAAATACTTCTAATTAAAATGGAAGCTGGCTGGTAACCCTTGATATGGCTTTTCTCTTTTTTTAAATTAATTTTTATTGGAGTATAACTGCTTTTGGGCTTCCCTGGTGACTCAGATGGTAAAGAATCTGCATGCAATGCAGGAGACATAAGAGACACGGGTTCAATCCCTGGGTCAGGAAGATCCCCTGGAGAAGGGGATGGTAACCCACTCTTGCCTGGAAAATCCCATGGACAGAGGAACCTGGTGGGCTATAGTCCATGGGGTCACAAAGAGTCAGACACGACTGAGCGACTGAACACACACACATATAGTTGCTTTAAAATGTTATGTTTGATTCTATAGTACAACAAAATGAATCAGCCATAGATATACATATCTCCCCTCCCTTATGGACTTCCTTCCATTCAGGTCAGCACTGTGCATTAAGTAAAGTTCCCTGTACTATTCAGTATATTCTCATTAGTCATCTATTTTATACCTGGTAGTAATAGTATGCCTGTGTCAATCCTGACCCCCTAGTTCCTCACAACCCCCATTTCCCCCTTGGTATCCAGATATTTGTTCTCTGTGTCTGTGTCTCTATTTCTTCTTTGCAAATAAGATCATTTATATCATATTTCTAGATTTCACATGTATGCGTTAATATACAACGTTTGTTTTTCTCTCTCTTCACTCTGTGTGAAAGTCTCCAGGTCCTTCCATGTCTCTACAAATCATCCAAATCCATTCCTTTTTATGGCTGAGTAATATTCCTAGTTGAAATACTTATAGAAGTCATAGAAAAATACAAAATCCACACTGCCATAAAAAAAAAAAATAGGGACAATTATTACTAGACTCTTGAGAAGTATTTCAGTTGGCTATATGGCTCATGGATTAAAATGTTTGCTTGCCAGGCCACTGAGACACTGGGCTGAAGGGTAACCTGAGCAGCCAAGGCTGTTTATTCCCTCTCCCTGCTCTCCTCCCACCTCCTACATCTCACCAAACTCTCTCAATTCCTTCAGACTGGAAATCCTAGAAAATCCTAAGGCAAGAACTAGAGAGTAGCTGGTGCGTGCTCTCCTCTTGCTGCACACTGTGGGAAGACCTCTTCCCTCCCAAGGGTGCTTGAAACATCACAGGGAAAGGTGGAACAGAAAACATCCTGGATCTTGGAGGAAGAACACACACCTGAAAGTGCTTTACTTGAAGTAGTCAGAAAAAATTCTAAAAATTAACCTGACAGTCAATTGTACCGTTTTTGATACCATCCAAGAGGCTGTGCCCACAAAGATACCCAGAAAGAAAGCCACCAGGAAAGCAAAGATTGAGGGAAAAAAGACAAAAGAAAGCAATAAGCTGAGTGCAGAAGAAGCTGGGTGGAACAAGAAAGACTTTCAAGAAAACTAAAACTGCCATAATAGAATGAAAGCATACTGAAGACAGTAAAAAGTGGAATTCACATTGTAAAAAATCAAATCAGAAATAAAGATGGGGAAAACATGAGTACTGCCCTCTTTATGAATGTTGAGTAAAAAGGCAGAACAACTAACAGCATGTGATTAGCAAGACATTGGTTGTAATAAGAGATGTAGGCAAAGGCAAGAAATATCAGCAATGCAACTCTTGATCTGCATGAAGAGCTTGTGGATGAGTCAAGAGTTCAAACAGGCAGCAAAGAAGTTGGAAAGGACGTTAACTACAATCTTAGTAGCTGTAATATAAAACTAAAGGCATAACTTGAACCAAGGAAAGGCCACTCCTCTCCCGAGGGTTTGGACTCAAAGCCCCATCTGGTTTTAGCAATGATAGAAAAAGAAATGGCATTTCATAGCGAGTAAGCCTAAAGACACTGCCAGGGCAAAATCCTGGCTCCCTCACAATGTGAGTTTGGTCAAGTTACTTTATTTCTTTTTTGCCTAAAAATTTAAATTTATAATTAAATTAAAAGATAGGAATAATCATGGTTCCTTCCTCATGAGACTGCTGTGAAGCTGAAACGAGTAATATTATGTACCTCACTTCATCTGGCACGTAGCACAATGCTCGGTAAGTGAGTTGTTGCTATCCTGTTGCTGTCATTATTAAAATCAGAGGACAGATTTATATACATGGCCCTAGAGATGAACAGAAGTACATGAAGATAACTTAAAGAAATGCAAATTCCAAACAGGCAGTCTTGGAACTAGCTGCAATACTAGGTGTAAGATACCCCCTACTCAGATCCAAAAAAAAAAAAAATTGAATAATTCAAACCAGAAGGAACAAACCTCATCTAAAGGCAGTGGATCAGGAGTCCCCTGCTGTCATAACAATAGTGCTATGCTATCACCCTAGACCCTATGCATCCTGGTCAAAAATCTCTAGCCAAAATGCCTTCTCAGCCAATTGATGAAACACAGCACCCAGGCCTCCCTGGCTTCAACTTGTTTAGAATGGCAACCTTGATTTATTTTCCACAATAAAATCTAGTAGGTTAGTGTCTTTTCCCTCCAGGAAGGCTGCATTAAATATAGAAATGATAACGTAAATCAAACCTACAGAACTAATACTTTTATAGTACATTTAGGAATTGGTTTCAAATCATGGGGCAGTATTTACAAATGTAGTTTACAAAGTGGTTTAATGTTTAATAACATATGGCATATCAGTGAATATGACAGATTAGCCTTGGGATTCCAATTTAAAAGGGGTAATTGAGTAATGGATTTTAGACTTTTACCTTTAAGTGGAAAGATTTAGCGAATTTAATCAAGTTTGAAAGTATCAGAAGGGCTAGGAGAACATGTGATTCATTATTTAAGGTTAATTTATTAGATTTGCTGGTGTTGTTAAGACTTGACTGGTAGGTCAGGCATTTGAAAAGCTTAAAAAAGAAAACTGAACATATTAAATGTATAAATGGATTTTTAAATACTTAAGGGTATTTTATTAACTAAGTTGTAAAGGGACCTGCTTGGGAGTCGAATGTGTTCAATGTAAATTGGTCAAATATTATTCAAAGGCTCCCTTGAAAGCAATTGTTAAAATTTACTAGTTTCATAAATCAAGTAATAAAGTGTGTAAGGTGGACTTCATGGTTTGAGAAAGCTAGATTTCTAAAAAATTGTACCTATAATAAGTGAATACTAAATTCAAACCTTGAATAACAGCAGAGTCTTTTTTTCTCTACACAGAAGCAGCTCTCAGACATTAAAACATCACAATTGACATGGATTTAAACTAAGAATTATAAATGTTTCTGAAAATGAAACCATATATGTGAAATAGAAGGAACAACCAGACATGTTAGGAATTACTTTCCAAAGCTAGAAAAAAAAAATGATTTGAGTATACAGGTGAAATGGGCTTATTACATTCTAGGAAAAATTAAGAACTAAGATTTTACACTTAAACAACTGAATTACAAGGTTAAAGAAGTACAAACTCATATTAGACCCCATGTAGAAAAAAATGCAATCCACAAGAGAAAAAAAATCAGGCTAGCCTCAGACTTCTCCTCTTTACAACAAAGGGTACAGAAAAATAGATCAACAACTACAGGGTTTGAAGGGAAAAACTTGTTATCTAAATATTTCCACTTCACCAGCTTCCTATCCATGTATGAAGTAATGATAAAGACATTCTCAGATATGTAACAATTCTAAAAACAGGCTAGAAGATATATTTCCATGAACAAAGATAAATTAAAATAGGAGCCTGGAAGTCAAGCAGTTGTGTATAAGAGGACAGTGGTGAGCATTCAGTTCAGTTCAGTCACTCAGTCGTGTCCAACTCTTTGCAACCCCATGGACTGCAGCACGCCAGGCTTCCTGTCCATCACCATCTTCCGGAGTTTGCTCAAACCCATGTCCATCGAGTCGATGATGCCATCCAACCATCTCATCCTCTTGTCATCCCCTTTTCCTTCTGCCTTCAATCTTTCCCAGCATCAGTGAGTCAGTTCTTCACATCAGGAGTCTCAGCTTTAGCATCAGTCCTTCCAATGAATATCCAGGGCTGATTTCCTTTAGGATGGACTGGTTTGGTTGGATCTCCTTGCAGTCCAAGAGACTCTCAAGAGTCTTCTCCAACACCACAGTTCAAAAGCATCAATTCTTTGGTGTTCAGCTTTCTTTATGGTCTAACTCTCCCATCCATACATGACTACTGGGAAAACCACAGCTTTGACTAGACAGATCTTTGTCGGCAAAGTAATATCTTTGCTTTTTAATATGGTGTCTAGGTTGGTCATAGCTTTTCTTCCAAGGATCAAGCTTCTTTTAATTTCATGGCTGCAGGCACCATCTGCAGTGATTTTGGAGCCCAAGAAAATAAAGTCTGTCATTGTTTCCACTGTTTCCCCATCTATTGGCCATGAAGTGATAGGACCAGATGCCATTATCTTAGTTTTTTGAACGCTGAGACTCATGTGAGCATTACATGAGTTAAAAGTAAAAAGTTAAGCTTAAATAATTGCATTTTTTTTTCAGGCCAAATGGCATGGAAACACCATCAGTGTTCATGGGCCCCCACAGACACCATGCTTCCTTAGACACCAGAGCACACAAGTGTTCCTGAGAGGCACAGAGTAGGGACAGGAGAAGCACTGCCTGGAGCCACGCTCTCTGATATCTCCACCCGCACACTCTGGCCAACCTCCAGAATATCTTCCCTTGGGGTGACTTCACTTGAGTTCTTCACATGTCTTTCTCTAGGAATCCAGGCCATTCCACAGCCTGACTCCACTGATGGGCCTCCTTACTTTCCTCCCAGAAGCAAGTCAAGGACATCATTGTTGTTGTCCTTCTTAACACCAAGAGAGGCTGGTCTTTTCAGAGCTCACAAAGAACCTCAGTGGATACCCCCTTTCTGCAAGCCAGTCACACATTTCCCCCACATTTTCAGTTAGTTTCAAAACTGAGTTTTTCTGTTTTGTGTGAAATACATCATTCACATGCATATCTGCTCATATCTAAATAATCAAAAGTAATTTTTTATTGTTAATAGTTTCTCTAGGATATAGAACAGCCTAAACCCATTAAAAATAATCAAGAAAATTTTTATTCATCAATTTAAAAAATATTATTTTTGAATTACAAGATGGATATTGCAAGAGCTACTAAAATGAATAAAAGTTTGGTCCCTGCTCTCAAGTACAGGAGAAAGAAGTGAACAAAAATAATTGTGGTAAAACAGTGTATGAATTAAGTATAATAAGTGTGGTACAAATAATGAAATATGATAATTCATTAAAGGAAAAAAGAATTTCAAAAGAATAATAAAAGCATCTATTATATATAAAATAGACAACTAATAAGGATCTACTGCACAGCACAGCAAAAACTCTATTCAATACTCTGTAATGGAATATATGAGAAAAATAATATAAAACAGAGTGGATATATGTATATGTATAACTGATTCACTCTGCTGTATACCTGGAAAGTAATACAAACTTATAAATAAACTACATTCAAATAATCTTTTTTTTTTTAAAGCATCATTTTGGGGCAACATTAAAATGGACTTTCCTTGCAGTCCAGTGGTTAAGACTTTGCCTTCCAAGGTAGTGGGTGAAGGTTCAATCCCTAGTGGAGGAGCTAATATCCCACATATCTTATATCCATAAAACCAAGACATAAAACAGAAGCAATACTGTAGCAAATTCAATAAAGACTTTAAAAATGGTTCACATCAAAAATTTTTTTAATAAATACATGAAAATAGTGTAAAAAGAAACATTTCAAGAGAAGGCTGTGGGGAGGTTGGGTTTTAATTTGTTGCTTTTTTTAAAAACGTAACCTAACAATTTAATAATTTGTCCTTCCCAGGTGGCTCTGTAGTAAAAAAAAAAAACTGCCTGCAATTCAGGAGACCCAGGTTCGATCACTGGGTCGGGAAGATCCCCTGGAGAAAGAAAGAGCAAACCACTCCAATATTTTTGCCGGGGAAGTCCCATGGAAGAGGAGCATGGCAGGCTACAGTCCACGCAGTTGCAAAAGACCTGGACAAGTCTCAGCAACTAAACAACAACAACAAAGGTTTATTCACTATATTTTATAAAAATTTAGTTATGGATTTTACTAGTTGGGACTTGCAAATCTAAGAAATCTGACTTGAACTTTTTAGTTTAGGGGAAAAAAGGAATTTATTTTTTTAGAATAATACTGGAGATGTCTCAGGTGATCAGGAAGGGTGGAGGGCAGAGTTCTGTAATAATTGGCCCAGTTTTTATTAAGTAACCATCCCTGGATCAGAGGCTGAGTACATGGACATATTTTATAAAAATGGCAGTTCCTAGAGACCCACAAGGTTGAAATAAAGGAAGTAAGGTTTACAAAAGGAGAGAGAAAACTGTAAAGCCCTGCCTGCTCAATTGTATAAAATCTTAGTTCTTTAACACAGAAGAAAGACTTCTCTCTGAGCATTATTCAGTATCACATAAAGATGGCTGGGCAGCCACCTCCTTGCTTCTATTTCAGGTATAAACATAGACTACAAAAATCAGCAGAACAACATGTACCATAGGGAGAAAAAGGAACGCCTCTAGGTATGGCTGATAATCCTCAGTAGAGAGAAATCTCAGGTGCAAACTTCTCAGAGACCACCAAAAAAAAAGACTTTGATGTGATCTATTTTATGAGATGACATTAAAAACAAAAGATGCTCACATCTCCTTGAAGTTTTCCAGTTCCATAACCAGGCTATGAAAAATGTAAGTTTCACACTGGCCTCTTCACGCTATCTGTGAACAAGTTAAAATTTTATTTAACATCCATTTCACCTGGTCAAATCTGAAGACAACCACCCTGAATCCTAGTGTTTCACCATTCCCAGACTGCGACCTCATATAACTAAGACACTCAGTAGGACAGATTAATTAGCTCGGGGTCTTCAGAATCCTCCCCCAACCCAGAAAACTCTATGTCTACTGATGTTCACTTTTATAAAGTAAGATGGCCATTAAAGGTATACCTATTAGAGAACAGCAGGCTTTGCTCTGATGAGTATCAGCACACAGTACAGGAATATTCATGGTCATTACTAGTACTCCCCTGAATTTTTCTGAGATAATTAAAGGGCTGGAGGCTCAGCACACAGCACCACACACAACTCTCAGCTTATTCCCTGAGCCCCTCAAGGAATGCAGCCAGATTTAGCAGATAAAAGTACAAGACATCCGGTTCAAGCTGAATTTTGGATAAATGAGCAATTTTTTCAATAGCATTATCCCCCATACAATAGTTGAGATTTACTTCTACTAAAAAATTAACTATTATCTGAGATTCAACTCTAGCTGGGTATCTTGCATCTTATTTGGCAATCTAATGCTCCAATTTCCCTTTGGTGTTACCTTCAGTCCTTTTCCTGAAAGGTTCAAAGGCATGCTGACAACACCAGATGCACTCTTGCCAGGATGCACGAGCCCCAGTACAGAGAAATGCTCCTGCCCCAGCAGCTCCCTGTCCATACATCATGAGCATGTGCACTTCCTTACAGTGGGCCTGCCGCAAAGGACGGAGGAGGCCATACATCACCTCTCAACACCTAGATTTTATATTTAAAGCTGCCCTTGCAATGTCAGGTCTGGGAGGTCCTTGTATTAAACACAAATCATAAAATACTTGAAGAATGAACCCAAAAACCATAACTCTGCCTTCAACCCAACGCCTCTACTGTCACTTCTATTTGAGAATTTTTAGTAGTTATTGTTGAAGTCAGGGTATGTATGGGAAGGTAAGGGGGCTACATTTAACCTAGAAAACAATATAATTCTAGAACAGGGGGACAAAAGTTTTTCACCAAAGACCTTAGCAAATAAAATTTAAAAACAACCCCCCAGGTCACATTCATTAAGTGGCCACAAATCTGATTGCTGGAGCTGCAACATGTGACTCTGTAGGCTGACAGTGAAAACAATGAATTAGGATTTATCCGCTTTATGGTCGTACTTCCTGTGTTTCAGGGTAATCAAACAGTTAATGAGGGAAATTCCTTCTTTATGGGAAAACTTTCCATTAGTAAATGAAGAAGCTATGATAAAACTGCTGCTGCTGCTGCTGCTGAGTCACTTCAGTCGTGTCCGACTCTGTGTGACCCCACAGACGGAAGCCCACCAGGCTCCCCCGTCCCTGGGATTCTCCAGGCAAGAACACTGGAGTGGGTTGCCATTTCCTTCTCCAATGTGTGAAAGTGAAAAGTGAAAGTGAAGTCGCTCAGTCATGTCCGACCCTTAGCGACCCCAAGGACTGCAGCCTACCAGGCTCCTCCATCCATGGGATTTTCTAGGCAATAGTACTGGAGTGGCTTGCCATTGCCTTCTCCAATGATAAAACTAATCCATCACATTTTGCAAGCTCTTCAATGAAATAATGGATCTAGACAACAGTCATCAAGGAACCAAAGCTTGATAATGGGAGGATGAGGCTGTCACTCCTGCCCCCACTCATCCATCAGAGCATCACTCCAAGGGAGACAACCAGAACTTCTAGCTTCATGACGTGAAACAACAGGAAGTACAGAATACCCACCACCCAGCAAAAAGTCTTGCCTACAAACTGAACCTGAACCTAATTGAACCCCCAGATCGTTATATCATCCTCTCTGTTTTTGTGTATGTTTGAAATTTTTCATTTGAAAAGTTTTAAAAACCAGGTGTTGGGACGTTCTTGGTAACCTTTGCTTCAACCTTTGCTTCAAATCCTTCTAATATGCATTAGTTCCCTTTCCAGCCTAAATATATTCACCATCCAGAATAGCTGAGTTTTCCTTTGATGACTGAGGTCATCATTTCAGGCTTAATACAACAGACTTCAAGTACAAGTTTCCATAGTGACTGATTTAAATCATGTAAAGGAGATGGCACTTTATATTAATCCCAGAATATTTATTCATTGATCATAAATAGTTTGCAGGATTTTTCCACATACTAAGTATTGCTACCATCTATTTTCTTGACGTCTGACCTTTTTTCTCATGAAAATTTTAAAAATATTCTAAACCACAGTGAAGGGAGGTGAGAACTGCAGTTGTTAAAACATACTGGTTCATTGGAAGTTTACTTTATATAAAAAAACTTATGGCAAAGGATGGGGAGGCTTGGGCAAGACAATATTCTGTAAAGGTGCTGCTACCCACTCTTCCCCTTCTGCATGCCAGACTCTTGACTGAAAAATACAATCAACTGTATGTAATAAAAGTTGTCTGCAAGTGAGGTTACCTGGTTAACTGGTGACTTCATGAAGGCAACTGGCACATTAAGAACGACTGAACGTCATGTGCACGCTCAGTTACTTCAGTCGTGTCTGACTCTTTGTGACCCCATGGACTATAGCCCGCCAGGTTCCTCCGTCCACGGGATTCTCCAGGTAAGAATACTGGAGTATGTTGCCATTTCCTTCTCCTGACCCAGGGATCAAACCCAGGGTTCCTACATTGCAGGCAGTCTCTTGCATTGCAAGAAGATTCTTTACCAACTGAGCCACCAGGGAAGCCCTGACCGAACTTTGCTTACACATAAATATAAAAGAAAGTGAGTAGGGGTCTAAAAGAAATACCTTGTAGTTCTTTTATGGAAAAAAAACTGCTGGAAACCCTTAGCCATTGAGGGGAGGGCACTGTGCCACTGATACAATCTGAATTGTTCGTTTTCCTCCACTCTTGCCATCCTCTTCTTACTCCACCCTGGTCCACAATGGAGTAACTGCATTTGTCATCAATGTCCTTGCTTAAACTTCTCCTAAAGCACTTCAGAGTTTACTCCATGCGTCCTTACTATCAATCATTTTGCTGAGGATACTGTGATTCCTGCCAGTAGCCTCTCGAACATGCTGGTTGCTGACCTTTTGTATTAACCACTGACATACACTGTTTGTCTCTCAGTTTATGATGTGTTGTGACTTACTGCCTGTCTACTCTCTGAGCTCTTGATGGGCTATTCTGTATTTTTGTCTGACCGTAGCAAAGGAAAGAGAACGATTTGTTTGTTTTTATTTTTGGTTTTATATTTGTGCGAAGGGCAACTTTCCGATTGCTGAAAACTGACTTTTTTCTTCGTTAACCTATTTCTGTTCCAATGCCACTGGTCTTGAATACACCTGTCTCCCCTCTGGCTTCCCCTGTGGGGGACTGTATGTTTCTCATCATGCCATGCCCAGTGCAGAATAGACTCCAACCCCTCTGAGGATGGCTTTGCTTTTTTTCAAATCCTACAAATTACTGAAACTTTGCTTATGGGTAGAAGTAGAGATCAAGGCTAAGAAAAAAAAAGAAAATTCTACAAAACTCAGAAGTGAGTTTAATAGGAAAGAATCCCTCTCTCTGTGATCCTTGCCCTTTTCTGATAAGAATGAAATGAAGATCTCTTGCCTCTTTCTTCCTTAAATACTCCTTTTCTCCCCCCTTCAACCTTATTTCCTAGACACAATAAAACTTGAAGATTAAGACCACCAAGCATCTGTGGCTCAAGAGGTACAATAAGTAGAGACTCAAGTTAAAGGCTTGTGAAAAAATGCCATTGCCTAAAAAGGATATGGTAAATTCAGAGGGAAGAGATGTAAGTGCTAATGGATGCCTCCAGAGGAATGAGGGCAAAGAGCAAGAGTCCAGGAGAAAAACCCAAGACTTCACAAGAAAGAAAGTAATTATGTTGCAGATAGAATAGGATCAGAATCTATTTTAAAAAATGAAAAAGCCAAGGAACAAGAAAAATGGGTCTAAAACCAGGGACAATCAACAGCTGACTGAATGTATTGAGAGAAAAAGGCGAGAATGGGGAGGTTGGACAAGTGAATGGAAAATCACCCAAATACGAACCTGAAATATGGTCCTTCTCCTTAATGATCCTTGTCTCCAGTCAGAGGAAGAAAGGACGTTCAGAAGAAATTGACAGACTACTCTCTTCCAGGTGACAAAAGGGAGGCTAAACATAGAAACAGCTCCACTTTGGACTGAAGAGTAGAACCAAGGTGAGCGAACCAAGCTTCAAAATTGAAGGGGACAGAAAAGGGAAGAGGCTGTGGCAGGAAGTGGAGATAAATCTCTGCCATTACCCACACAACAAGGGTAGGATTTAATGTTCCAAACTTGGGTGGGGTGAACTGAATAAAGGCAGCTCTCTCTGTGGAGGCCCCTCAGCTTCCTCACTCCCAAAGTCTTCAGTTCTGCACCCAAGCTTTCAAGATGGGCTGAGCTGTGGTGGGTGGAGTAGAGGTTAAGGAGATACCATTGAGGTGGAGGGAAACAGAATAGGAACAAGGTAGCTGGGAGCCCAGGGAGATCAATTTTGAAGGAAAAAATTCTCTCTCCTGCATGTCTTAACAGAAAGAATCTTAGGTTATCAATGCAGCAATCTGTTTAAATCCAGACTTATAGCCAACAATCCTTTAATAACTAGTTACTGATCACCTACCACATTCAGGGCACCAGCAGTCAAAATATAAAAAGAATCAAAAGAAAATAACCAAGAAGGTGGTCTAGAAGAAGAATTAATTTCCAAGATGGAATATTAGTAGCCTTGGGTTATAAACAATCTTGAACTCTTTCACTTGATCTAAATACAGATTCTATGCATCCATGCATCTAGCCAAGTATTCAACAAACAAGCAAGCCGAACACCTGCTATATGCCAAGATTTGTACCAGATGGTGGGAACAGAAAGATGTTAGACATGATGCCTAACACGAATAGCTCTGCCGTAGAGAATGAGGAGAAAAAATGTTTAAACCAACATTACAGTGCAACATAAGCACAAATTAGATAGATGCCCAAGGTACTAAGAGAGCTTGGGAACTTCCAGATGGTAAAAGGGGAGGGCGGAACAGCAGTCAGAAGGAACAGCATGGCCTCAGACAAGGACAAGACAAACTGCAAGGCAGATTCATGAGGGGCAAGTAGTTCCTGTGACTGGAGTCCTGGAAGCACAGGAGAAATGGCAGACTAGATAAGAGCAGAGCTTCTTACACTCAGCACTACATACGTTTTGTTCAACTCTTTGTTGTGGAAGCTGTCTGGTGCATTGTAGACTGTTTAATAGTATCTCTGGCCTCTACCCACTAGATGCCTGTACACACACACACACACACACACACACACACACACGGTGACCATCAGAAATGTCTATAGGCATTGTCAAATGTCCTCTGTGAGGTAAAACTGACAAATTTTGATCCTGGTTGAAAATAACTAAATTACAGAGGTAGAAATGGGTCAATTTATGAATGGTTTTACATGGGATTTGGATATTTTCTTCTAAGCAGTGGAAATCATGGAAGGAATTGACATGATCATATATTATCCTGAGACCTATCACTTTTGTTTGGAGGATCTGCAGAGGGACAGAGCTGGAATAAGAAGCCCAGTCAGGGGAAGTCTACTGCACGAGTCCAAGCAATGGGAGGGGATGCAAGCCTGACCAGGGGCAGTGGCATTAGAGCAGAGAGAGAAGAGCAGAAATAGGAAAGAGCTGATAAAATGATGTCATGTTCTCCTCCCTGCCCTCTCAGTCAAAATAATAACCAAAAAGCCAACAAAGTAAATCTTAAAATGATTAGAACTGGTAAATAGATTTACAATGTGGTGATAGAAAAATGAATACTTCATGAAGCTTTCCTGAGGACGCATTACTGCTTTTTCAAAAATCATTTCACATTAAAATTAATACATTCATTTCTTTAACAACAACACTATTAACTTCTGGGCTACTAGAAAATAAAAGAAACTATGTGTAAACACATGTAGGGTTACGTGTATAAAATGAAACCAGAAGACTTGCTGGGTCGGCAGCCAGTGAAACTTTAAGAGACCTCAACCCTCTCTCACCACTGCTTCAGAAGCTTACCTCATTCCAAGAACAAGAAAGAAAATAAAGCTTAAGGTGAACAGCCCTGTCTTTTTCAAGGAGGTGCTCTTTCCTGCACATATGCAAGCACACACTGTTCATGAACTTATATAGCACCAATTACCCAGTGATCTCAAAGTGTCAAGGCATTTCTGAAGGAAATTAATTGTTTCCTCTGAGAGTATCTTCAAGTGGGAAAATTAAAAATGCTTTTTTTAGAGATGACTATCAGATAGCGACACACAGGTATACCACTTACCATTACCTCCATGCCCACTGAGATCTGCAAAAGCAAAGTGGAACAAGAGTAGTTCATGCCAACGACAAGTCATCCCACACACTGGGCTGTCCAATCATACAGCATCCCGGTGGTCCTCCGAAGGCCATTTTCAGCCTTCGCCCAGCACCAAACCTGAGACTCACATCCACTGTCTCCTCCATAGCAGCTCTGCATGACCAAAACACAAGACCCTGTGTCTGCAGAGGCCATCACACAAACCGAAATCAGAGTGAAACCAGACAGTAGGTGAGCCAGCCTCGAGTATTATTTAGGGAGGGGAAGCACTGAATTGGCTAAATTAACATTGTTCTCCTTCGAAGTCTTTTTTATTCCCTTACCTCTTCTATTTCATCTTCAGCATTCAGGTAATTGACATTAACCAATCTCTCTGGAGACCACTGGTCTTTCCAAGGAGACTGTTACAGGGAAAGCTTATTCTGCCCAAACTTACTATTACTGAAACACCTCAGGAGACATAACATTTATAAACTTCCTGTCACCCAATGTGCTGTTTAGAAGCCATTCATTTTAACTTAATTTGCGGGCCTGAAAGTCTCAAGCTCACTCGCTATATAAAAAGTGACTTTTTTAGCAATTGCCCATTATCATTTTGTCTCCTGCCAATGGTACAAAGTTAAAGCACACGCAGAGCTGGAAATGTTTTGTTTGTAGTTAAACAACGAGCTGCAAGACAGTTTTTACCCAGAGGGCAACCTTTTTGCCTCTTAAAGTCTAATAATAATAATACCAGTGTAGCAAGTTACTCCTTCTCTTAAAATGCTGAGACTTGTGATTCACTACTTTAAGGTCAATGAATATGTGTGTGTGTGTGCGTGCTCACAAAAGTCAGCAATGTCTGACTCTTTTTGACCCCATAGACTGTAGCCCACCAGGCTCCTCTGTCCATGGAATTTTCCAGGCAAGAATAATGGAGCAGTTTGCCATTTGCTACTCCAGGGGATCTTCCCGACCCAGGGATCAAACCCAAGTCTCGTGTCTCCTGCATTGGCAGGTCAATTCTTTACCACTGAGCCACCTGGGAAGCCCAAGATCAATGAATACTTCAGGCAAATCTTTCAAAAATGTAGCTTAAACTTCACTTTCCCTGCCACCTCCTCTTCATTTGTTTCCTTTAATATCTATCTGAATTTGCTTTATTTATGTGGAGAAGGCAATGGCAACCGACTCCAGTACTCTTGCCTGGAAAAGCCCACGGATGGAGGAGCCTAGTATGCTGCAGTCCATGGGGTCGCTAAGAGTCGGACAGAACTGAGTGACTTCACTTTCACTTTTCACTTTCATGCATTGGAGAAGGAAATGGCAACCCACTCCAGCGTTCTTGCCTGGAGAATCCCATGGTCGGGGGATCCTGGTGGGCTGCCGTCTATGGGGTCGCACAGAGTTGGACACGACTGAAGCAACAGCAGCAGCAGCAACATGTGCAGAAAACCAAAATGCTTACCCTCAGAAAATTCTAATTGCTTATATAATAAATTACCAATTTATGATATAGTAATGAATGAGCTAATCACATGACTCACATGTCCCTCCTCTAGTGAAAGTGAAAATCGCTCAGTTGTGTCCAACTCTTTGCGACCCCATTGACTATACAGTCCATGGAATTCTCTGGGTCAGAATACTGGAGTGGGTAGCAGTTCCCTTCTTCACCAACCCAGGGATCGAACCCAGGTCTGCCGCACTGCAGGCAGATTCTTTACTGTCTGAACCACCAGGGAAGCCCAAGAATACTGAAGTGGGTAGCCTATCCTCTCTCCAGAGGATCTTCCCAACCCAGGAATCAAACCGGGGTCTCCTGCATTGCAGGCATATTCTTTACAAGCTGAGCTACCAGGGAAGAGATCACCAATTTACAACCAAATACTATCAATACCGTTAAGATCCTTAATGGCATACAACCTAGATTGCTGAAAAATAATAATAATCTGGACAACCTTGGCACAGCTCATTTCTGACCTGAAGTGACAAATAATGCAGCGGGTAGTTTGGGGGTAAGAATTCAAGAGTGTGAAGTCATTATCCACTGAACTGCATGCATGAGTTAGGATCTTACATTTGGGATGAGAAACAGTATTCTTTTCCAGTAACTTTGAACCCCTGAACCGATATTCTTAAGCCAGTCAAATCAGTTCAGTTCAGTTCAGTTCAGTCGCTCAGTCGTGTCCGACTCTCCGCGACCCCATGAATCACAGCACGCCAGGCCTCCCTGTCCATCACCAACTCCCGGAGTACACTCAAACTCATGTCCACAGAGTCGGTGATGCCATCCAGCCATCTCATTCTCCGTCGTCCCCTTCTCCTCCCGCCCCCAACCTTTCCCAGCATCAGAGTCTTTTCCAGTGAGTCAACTCGTCTCATGAGGTGGCCAAAGTATTGGAGTTTCAGCTTTAGCATCAGTCCCTCCAATGAACATCCAGGATTGATCTCCTTTAGAATGGACTGGTTGGATCTCCTTGCAGTATAAGGGACTCTCAAGAGTCTTCTCCAACACCACAGTTCAAAAGCATCGATTCTTCGGCGATCAGCCTTCTTCACAGTCCAACTCTCACATCCATACATGACCACGGGAAAAACCATTGCCTTGACTAGACGGACCTTGGTCGGCAAAGTAATGTCTCTGCTTTTTAATATACTATCAAGGTTGGTCAAAACTTTCCTGCCAAGGAGCAAGCGTCTTTTAATTTCATGGCTGCAATCAGCATCTGCAGTGATTTTGGAGCCCATAAAAACAAAGTCTGACACTGTTTCCATTGTTTTTCCATCTATTTCCCATGAAGTGATGGGACCAGATGCCATGATCTTTGTTTTCTGAATGTTGAGCTTCAAGCCAACCTTTTCACTCTCCTCTTTCACTTTCATCAAGAGGCTTTTGAGTTCCTCTTCACTTTCTGCCATAAGGGTAGTGTCATCTGCATATCTGAGGTTATTGATATTTCTCCCAGCAATCTTGATTCCAGCTTGTGCTTCTTCCAGCCCAGCGTTCCTCATGATGTACTCTGCATATAAGTTAAATAAGCAAGGTGACAATATACAACCTTGACGTACACCTTTTCCTATTTGGAACCAGTCTGTTGTTCCATGACCGGTTCTAACTGTTGCTTCCTGACCTGCATACAGGTTTCTCAAGAGGCAGGTCAGGTGGTCTGGGATTCCCATCTCTTTCAGAATGTTCCACAGTTTATTGTGATCCACACAGTCAAAGGCTTTGGCATAGTCAATGAAGCAGAAATAGATGTTTTTCTGGAACTCTCTTGCTTTCTCCATGATCCAGCGGATGTTGGCAATTTGATCTCTGGTGCCTCTGCCTTTTCTAAAACCTGCTTGAACATCTGGGAGTTCACGGTTTACATACTGCTGAAGCCTGGCTTGGAGAATTTTGAGCATGACTTTACTAGCGTGTGAGATGAGTGCAATTGTGCGGTAGTTTGAGCATTCTTTGGCATTGCCTTTCTTTGGGATTGGAATGAAGACTGACCTCTTCCAGTCCTGTGGCCACTGCTTTATTACAGTAATCCAGGCCTATGCCCCAACCAGTACTGCTGAAGAAGCCGAAGTTAATCGGTTCTATGAAGACCTACAAGACCTTTTAGAACTAACACCCAAAAAAGATGTCCTTTTCATTCTAGGGGACTGGAATGCAAAAGTAGGAAGTCAAGAAACACCTGGAGTAACTGGCAAATTTGGCCTTGGAGCACGGAATGAAGCAGGGCAAAGGCTAATAGAGTTTTGTCAAGAGAATGCACTGGTCATAGCAAACACCCTCTTCCAACAACACAAGAGAAGACTCTACACATGGACATCACCAGATGGTCAACACCGAAATCAGATTGATTATATTCTTTGCAACCAAAGATGGAGAAGCTGTATACAGTTAGCGAAAACAAGACCAGGAGCTGACTGTGGCTCAGATCATGAACTCCTTATTGCGAAGTTCAGACTTAAATTGAAGAAAGTAGGGAAAACCACTAGACCATTCAGATATGACCTCAATCAAATCCCTTATGATTATGCAGTGGAAGTGAGAAATAGATTTAAGGGACTAGATCTGATTGATAGAGTGCCTGATGAACTCTGGACGGAGGTTCGTGACATTGTACAGGAGACAGGGACCAAGACCATCCCCATGGAAAAGAAATGCAAAAGAGCGAAATGGCTGTCTGAGGAGGCCTTACAAATAGCTGTAAAAAGAAGAGAGGCGAAAAGCAAAGGAGAAAAGGAAAGATATAAGCATCTGAATGCAGAGTTCCAAAGAATAGCAAGGAGAGATAAGAAAGCCTTCCTCAGTGATCAATGAAAAGAAATAGAGGAAAACAACAGAATAGGAAAAACAAGAGACCTCTTCAAGAAAATTAGAGATTCCAAGGGAACTTTTCATGCAAAGATGGGCTCGATAAAGGACAGAAATGGTATGGACCTAACAGAAGCAGAAGATATTAAGAAGAGGTGGCAGGAATACACAGAAGAACTGTACAAAAAAGATCTTCCCGACCAAGATAGTCACGATAATGTGATCACTGACCTAGAGCCAGACATCTTGGAATGTGAAGTCAAGTGGGCCTTAGAAAGCATCACTACAAACAAAGCTAGTGGAGGTGATGGAATTCCAGTTGAGCTATTTCAAGCCAGTCAAATAGAACCACATTATTTGAATATTTATGTGGTATTCATTCAACAGCTCCCCTGAAACTATTTTTGGTAGGATCACCAATGCCCTCGTTTTTGCTAAATCCACTCACTGTACACTTTTAAATCCTCACCTTAACTGACTTTTATCTTTGCTTTTATCCTTTCTTGTCAGGCTACTTTTGGGGAAACTTCCTTAACTTTTCTCCCAATTACACTGGAGAGAATGTTCTATTTGAGCAATTTTCTTTTTCTGTGGTATCTTTGTCTGGTTTTGTTATCAGGGTGATGCTGGCCTTATAGAATGAGTTTGAAAGTGTTCCTCCCTCTGCAATTTTTTGGGGTAGTTTCAGAAGGATAGGTGTTAACTCTTCTCTAAATAGAATGTTTGATAGAATTCGCCTGTGAAGACTTCTGGTTCCAGACTCTTGTTTGTTAGGAGTTTTTTAATCACAGTTTCAATTTTGGTACTTGTGATTGGTCTGCTCACATTTTCAATTTCTTCCTGGTTCAGTCTTGGGAGATTGTATTTTTCACTTTCCAACCTTCTTCTTATCCTTCTATGGAGACAATAACATGCCCTATCTTGTCAAATCTGAGGACAATAGAGTTGTTTATAAATTATTTTTGTTTCCCTGAATTCTCTGTTTCTTCAGGGGTCAGTTTTTTTGTGATTATCTTTTGCATTCTCTTCCAAGCTGTGAAAGTTCTGAAATGCAAGACTAACTAGGAGCAGAATTTTCCACTCAAAGGTTTCTCTTTAAAGGGACAGGGTGAGGAAGTAAGAGCCAGCTTTATTTACGGGCCACTGAAGTGCAGAATGTGAAGGGCTTGACTCCAGGGTGATAACACCCACACTAACAGCCAAGTTTTCCCAGAATGTATGTTCAATTTCTTGAGAAAAGAACACTCTGGTTTGTTTTGTTGCTGTTGTTGTATTTGCCTAAAGGAAAATGTTTGGTTTCTAGGCTTTCTTAAGGAGAAAGTAGACTGTGTGTTCTTATATAAACAAGTCTTTAAATATAAACCTTTAATATTCCACTTTCTGGAAACTCATTCCCACTCAGTTATCTACTCTCTTTGAGCTTCAAGTATATATTCCTTTTTTTCTTCTGGATTTATTGAGATATAACAGACATGCAGCATGATATAAGTGTCAAGTGTGCAGCATGATTTGATTTAGATCCATCATGAAACGATCATCACCTTAAATTTAGTGAACATCTATCATCTCCTATAATAGATACGAAATTAAATTTTTTTCTTGAGATGAGAATTCATGACTAACTTTCATATATAACATAGAGCAGTGTTAATTATATTGATTATGTTGTACATTACTTCCCTAAAACTTACTTATAACTGGAAGTTTGTACTTTTTTGTCTTCATCCAATTCCACTCCCCCCACCCTGGCCTCTGGTAACCACAAATCTGACTCCTTTTTCTGTGGAGTTTGTTTTTGTTTGTTTTTGAAGTTTAACTGACCTATAACACTATGTTAGTTTCTGCTACACAGCACAGTGATTTGGCATTTCTATACGTTTAAAAATGTCACCACCGTTAAGTCTAATCACAGTATGTTACCATTCAGAGATATTATGTTGTTACTGACTACATTCCCCACACAAATATTTCACACCTGTGAGTCATCTATTTTGCAACTGGAAGTCTGAACTGCTTAATCGCCCTCACCTGTTTCTTTCCTCCTCTACCCTTTTCCCCTTTACCAACCACCCGTTTGGTTTCTGTACCTATAACTCTGTTTTTGTTTTGTTAATTCACTTGTTTATTTATTTATCTATTTATTTTTGGCCATACTGTGTGGCTTATGGGATCTTAGTTCCCTGACCAGGGATATCACCAGGGCCCTCAGCAGTGGAAGCACGGAGTGCTAACCACTGGACCGCCAGGGAATTACCCTTGTTTTGCTTTTTGGATTCCACATGTACCTTAAATTATACAGTCTCTGTCTTTCTCTGCCTTGTTGCACTTAGCGTAACACCTCCTAGCTTCATCCACATTGTGGGAAATGGCAAGATTTCACTCTTGTGGCTAATATCACGTTTTCTTTATCTGTTTCTCTACTGATAGACATTTGGGTGACTTCCACTTGGCTATAGCAAATAATGCTGCAATGAATCTAGAGAGCAATATATCCTTTCTAATTAGTGTTTTTACTTTCTTCAGATAAATACCCAGGAGTGAAATTGCTGGATCATATGGTGGTTCTATTTTTAGTTTTTTGAGGACTCCTCACACTGTTTTCCACAGTGGCTGCACCAATTTATGTTCCCACCAACAGCGCACAAAGGGTTCCCTTTTCTTTGCATCCTCATCAACACTTGTTATTTGTTGTCTTTTTGATAACAGCCATTTTAACACCTGTGAGGTGATATCTCATTGTGGTTCTGATTTGCATTTCCATGATGATTAATGATGATGAGCATCTTTTCATGTGCCTGCTGGCCATCTGTATGTCTTCTTTGGAAAACTGTATATTCAGATCCTCTGGCTATTTTTTAATTGGGTTAGATTCTTCTTGGAATATTCTAAACAGGCTACTCCTTCCTCAGCTGCAACCTCCTCTACAAATATTACGGCTGGAAGTTTTCTCCCAGTCTACAATTTACTTTCCAGAATTGGAAACAGGTCATCTGTCACTGCTCTGTATGTAAACTGAGAACTCGGCATTGTCTCTCCTATCTTTGTTAATCCAACATGAAACTTGAAATCCATTTAATTATTACTAAGGTTTTTGTAATGATTCCAGCAGAGGCCATCAGCTAACATATCTTTAATTATTTTTGAGAAATCATACAAGTGTGATAGTCTTTCTGAATCTTTGTGTATTAGATAATGTTTTTGTTGTTGTTGTTGCTTTCACACATTAAGAACTCGGATGAATACTTTGTGCAAAATTTTTTCCCTCGTAATTGTCTTTTGGGGCTTTTAAAAAAATATTTATTTATTCTGGCAGTGCTGGATCTTCATTGCTACACATGGGCTTTCTCTAGTTGTGGTGTGTGGGCTTCTCATTGTGATGACTTCTCTTGTTGCGGAGCTCGGACTCTAGAGCGCAGATTCAGTAATTGCAGCACACAGGTTTAGTTGCCCCCTGGCGCGTGGGATCTTAATTCCCTGACCAAGGATCGAACACATTCCCTGCATTGGCAGGCAGATTCTTAACCACCGGACCACCAGGGATGTCCCCCTCATAGTGTTATTATCTAGTGCTTTATATTATAGAGGTTACTCTATCACTGGTATTTAATATGGTAGAGATGAAGTCTGAATTCTGCTTGCTTTCTGTTCCTCTGCAAAAATTTTGTGAATTCGAGGTTTCACAGCAATGTTTTTGTCTATAAAGTTGAACTATTTTTGCCAGGACATGCCCGAAAGCAAGTCTTATCCTGTTTATTTTCTGTGGGAATTACTGAGTGCTATCAAATGCTGACTCAGTCTTTCTGCCATTTGGGGAAGTTTTCTTCTTTATATCTTTTAGTATTACTTTGATACCATTTATGCTGACTTTATCTTCAGAAACTCCCTATACTCATGGTTTCATTATCTCATCTCTGCATTCCATATGGATCAACTTCACTATTACCATGTTCATCTCATTACTTTTGCATTCTAAAGGAGCCTCTCAACTTCGTCTTCCTGGTAACTGACATAATGTTTTCAATCTCGATAATGTCCTTTCTTCCTTCCAAAGAAGATTTCAGAAATATGTTTTAGTTTCCTTTAACAGGTCATTTCTCAAAGTATGCATTCCATATGTCTTCTCAAGACAACAGTTCCTTTTCTAGAAGTTGCAGAAACTGTCCAAAGGTTCCATGTTGATTTTATTTGTTTGGTCACCCTTTACAGAAGAGTTTTATCCAGTTCCTCTCTTCAGATGGATAAGTTGCAAATATTGCTCTTAATCCCCTACTTTCTTCTCACCCCCAAATAAAGACACCCTAGATTACAAACATTGCCTGTCATCTAGATGCCAGTAGAATTCCCCTCTCAGACTCTAAAACAGGGGAAAAAAAAAAGGTGATTATTTATACATACAACAGTCATATCCTTATGACAGAAGATTGTATTTCATTGTCCACAAAAGCCATGAGAATATCCACTTTCCTATGTGCTCTTCTGTAATGTACCCTTACCTCTCCTCCATCAAGAGGTGGTATCTAACACCATCCCCTGAATGTGGGCTGGCCTCAGTGATTCACAATCGATCAGAGCACAACAACACTGACTCCTGGGTGATTTCTGAAAGTGGATAATGTTATAATAGGCCACGTTTCTACCATCTGCTTGATCTCCAAATTCTCCCACTCAGAACCCAGCTGCTGTACTGAGAGAAGTCCAAGCCACACAGGCCATATGTAGGTGCTGTGACTGACATTTCCAGTTGATTGCAGCCTTCAAGTTATCCTCACCCAGGTGCCAGACGTATGAGTGAAAAAACTTCTAGATGATTCCACCCCCAAGCCATCTGGAGGTCCCATACATTGTGGCGATGAGACCAACCATCCAAGTTACTGACTCACTGAATCCATGAGCATCATTCAATGGTTGTTGCTTTCAGCACTTACGCCAGAGTGGTTTGTTACACAGCAATAACTAAAGCTTCCAACTAAATTTCTTATATGACTCAGCCATTTATGCACTATAATTTTGACAGGCTAAGGAGGAATGAACTCTCCCTCCTGCTGTTTGGGGTACTATGACTAGGTTTATTCATTTATGGATATATTTCATTTGAATTTGGAAAAGAGTTGAAAGAAGGCTACCAGTTCTTGCTTTGATGTCACTTCTTATCTCCATTTCTTATGGCTGACTTCACATCCCAGATACAGTGTTCCCTTGTCTGTCTGCTCCAAATGTCAGTCCTTTGCACGACTGAGGAGAAGGCAGAAAGGTCAGGCCTGCCTCATGAAGGAATTTCCATGTGTGACTCTGAGGAGTATTCACATGGCTTTCTCTCTAGTAGAGACCTGACAGGGTACACAGTGGCATCAGGGGCGTCTCTTCCTTTCTTTGCCCTCTTAGGCCCTGCTCACGTGTTTAGAAGTTCCGTAATGCAGCCTCCTCTACAGCTGTCTCATTCCCACCCCGGCTTCCCTGTGTCACTGAAAACAGCCTCCCAAAACTGACAAACTATGGCTTTAAAGATGGGATAGAGAGTTTTCTTAAGGCAAGAAATCTCTACATAGTGAGAAAATTATTTCCGTTATTTAAAAGTTTTAAGGCCCCTGACTGAATAGGGTGTTTCCCCCATAAGCACATAAATTTTGCCATTTTAGATCACCTGCAGAGTAAACAAAGCTTAGCATTCTGTCTCAGACATGGGAGCAGTCCAAACACAAAATGCCAAAGCGGTGTCACAGGACGATATAATTCACTCTCGAGAAACCATTGTGTCTCTACGATTCATAAATATATTACACCTTCTGTGAACCTTTATTATTTTCAATCCAGACCCTATCTTGGGAATGACTTGTTTCAAAAGTTTATGACTCACTGTGTAAACTAATGTGGTTTTTTTTTCTATTTGTCCTAAATTTCTCTTTTTTCAGGCTTCAAAGAGTTCTCCCTGCCCATTCTTGTGCTTTGGAATTTGGTGAACTCAAACTTATTGATGCCCTTCATGGCTTTGTCGACTTTGATCATCTCCCCATGCAGCCTTCATCTCTGTGGGCTGAAAGTCTTAATCTTCTTAGTTTGACCTCATGTTTCAGCCCACATATTCCCTTAATTCTTTCATCTGCCCTTCACTGGCCCTTCTAAGAATCATATTTCTTTGTTAAGGGGTACTAACCACAGACACTATTTCAAGAGCAGGTGTTCCCAGCCTTATCTTTAACTCTCTCTAGTGGACTATTCAATCAAGCAGGCTTATATGTTTCCAGGAGGTGGGGGCAAACAGGAAGGTAGAAATATTTCAAAGTCAATATCAGAGAACAGTTTGGAAATATTTTGTCGCCAGAATGATGCAAAGGGAAATTACTCCCTGGGCTTCTTTGGTATCTATTCAAACTTGAATGGCCTGATTTCCAAAGCATGTGGGAGCTACAGCGGTAAGCACTGTAGGAAAAACAAAGAGCCTATTTTTATACAGAATGTTCTGGTGTGGGGTGGGGGGGGAGACACAAAACCAGAAAAACAACTCCACATTTTGTACATGGGGAAAAATTAAAAATAGGATGGCAGCTTCGTTTTGATATTTTGGTTCTTGGAAGCTGTTGTTTTTGTAGAAATGGTGAAAAAAATAAACAAATGGAACAGAAGGTGTTATACACAGGAGGAATATAAACACAGACTCATAGTATGTTAGTGCTGTGAAGAGAACTCCAAGGTTCCAACACAGCAGGGGCTTCCAGAAACCAGGCTTTGGACCAGAGATGGGCTGCTGCTGAGAGATCCACATATAGGGGCTTGTTACCAAAACCCGTGGGGACCATATTCCTAAAAATACTGATTCAACAAATCAAGGGTAAGGTCTGGGGAGTCTGTATTTCTTTTAATTCCTTAGAATGATTTGATATTCAGGTACATTTGTGAAACAGTAATCTAAGGCCAGTGGTTTCCTACCTTTAATCCTTTGCATTTTCATAGCATTTTGTTTTGGCAGAAGAACTCTTCTCTTATTGAAATTCTACCTGGAACCTAAACACATGAAATCTTTTAAGAGCAGCTGCCCTGATGGGACTGGGGTGACCAGGCTGAGACCTCCTTTACAATTGCACCCACTTGTTCTTTAAGTGACCCTTCAGTATCACCAGAGAGTTCGAAAGGTGACATAGACACAGCTTGAAGGCAACTGCTCTGGTCTCATTTCTTGATCATGTGGATGGGGGTGCTGGAGCCCAGGGAGGTGGTGCCCGCCAAGTTCACAGAGTAAATCAGAAGGTGGGTCAACTGGAACAAAATCCCAGATTGTGTGCATAGCCTCTCCCTGGTATTCAACAGCAGCCACCAAGGGCACTGGCTGGGCCCAAGGTCCACTGTCAGCTCCCTCCTCAGCACCAGACGAGGGCTTCCTGGTGGCTCCAGGTTGCTCTCCCTTCAGAAGGTTGGGCCAGCCCCTCACCCCATGGCTGTCCTCAAGGAGCCCAAGGGGGAGGCATACACTCATCCTCCAAAGGAAGGCTACCTCAGTGACAATTCCAGGCGTTTCCCTCGGCTTCCCATTTTCATTACAATTCCAAACAAGGGCAATGCCAAATAATGTTCAAATTACCATGCAACTACACTCATTTCACATGCTAACAAGTTAATGCTCAAAATCCTTCAAGGTGGGCTTCAACAGTATATGAACCAAGAAATTCCAGATATACAAGCTGGGTTTAGAAAAGGCAGAGGAACCAAAGATCAAATTGCCAACATCTGTTGGATCATAGAAAAAACAAGGGAATTTCAGAAAAACATATACTTCTGTATCATTGACTATGCTAAAGCCTTTGACTGTGTGGATCACAACAAACTGTGGAAAATTCTGGAAAAGCTGGGAATACCAGACCACCTTGCTTGACTCCTAGAAAACCTGTATGCAGGTCAAGAAGCAACAGAACCAGACGTGGAACAACAGACTGGTTCAAAATTGGAAAAGAGTATATCAAGGCTGTATTTTGTCACCCTACTTACTTAACTTCTATGTAGAGTACATGATGCAAAATGCCAGGATGGATGAATCACAAGCTGGAATCAAGATTGCCGGGAGAAATATCAACAACCTCAGATATGCAGATGATACCCACAACAAGTGCATGCATGCTAAGTCACTTCAGTCATGTCCAACTCTTTGCAATCCTTTGGACTGTAGCCCACCAGGCTCCTCTGTTCAAGGAATTCTCAGGCTTAAGAATACTGGAGTGAGTTGCCATGCCCTTCTCCAGGGAATCTTCCCGACCAAAGGATGGAACCAACGTCTCTTATGTCTCCTGCAATGGCAGGCAGATTCTTTACCTCTATCACTGCCTGGGAAGAGCACCCATAGCAGAAGCTCCTGCTAAACCAGGAAGAGAGCAAAGCCACACCCTGAATCACTGCTTCATAGTACCTTCTGTAAGCTACCCACTTCCCTTTGATCAACTACCATCAGTTCTCTTTTATTAACAGAATATTTGCACATCCAATGAATATGTGTGATATAGATACAAGTTATGAATGAAGCACAGTAAAACAAATTCCCCTGAAACTGCCACCCAACTTAAGAAACAGAACATTTCCAAAAGAAGTTTCCATGTGCTTCCTCCCCAAAGCCATCCTGGGGCTCCCACCCCTCTACCACTGCCACTACCATCCTGAGTTTGGGTTCTTCAGCCTTCTCTTGTGTTTATGTAGAAATGTATCAAAAATGCCTATGTCACTAAATATTCTATTATTTGGTTTTGCTCTGAACTTTAAACGGGGGCATCATACTGCTGTGATTCTTTTGTCTCACCTTTCACTTTCATGTTTCTGACATGTGGCCATGTCATACATGTAACTGCTTCCTCACTCACGGCTGTCAGGTACCCCACATAACGGGATTATACACATACGCCACACTCATTGCTAAACAAATTGCTGAGTGCTTACTATGGACCAGGCACCGTTCCAGGTGCTGGAGATGCAACAGGGAACACACAGACACACTCTCTCCCTGCACAGTGCTTAAATTTCAGGGGGAAGCATGCATTGCACAACTTATCCTATCTTCTGTCAAGACACATTTGTTTGCTTTGTTTTGTTCCAGATTTTTCTCCTATTACTAACAGTGCTGCCATGGACACGCTGAAGTCCTTTGTGCTCCTGCACTGGAGTTTCTGCAGGGCAGTGGGTCACAATGTTCTGAAAACCATCAGTGTTCAGACCCTACCTCCAGAGGCTCTGTTTCTGAATGTCTTGGAAGGGACCTGAGAACTGAGGTTTTCTTACAGACTCCCATGTGATTTCTGGGTAATCTGCTCTAAAACATAGGAGTCTGTCCACTGATTAAATTCATGCCACTATTCCCTCTGAACCCACCAAGTTTCTTTAAGAAAGTACCAGTTCAAATGACACATCTCCTGTTCAGCCTCCTGTGGCCACCCTCCTCCACACCATCCCCAACCCCCATCACATATTCACACACCCAGAATCATTCTGGTCCTTTTCTGTGTGCACACTGCCTTCTTGTTCATGTCACCATGTGATGTAGAATTGCAAACGTATACTAACACCTTGGTCTCACTCATAGTCTGTGAGCCTTATGATGGACAGACAGGCTGTCTCATTTGTCATTCCAACACAGTGCCTGGCACAAGGTAAATGTTGGCTAAAAGAATAAATAAATAAGAGATGTCTAATGTTTTATTACAAGTTATACTGAAAAATTACTTAGGAAATGGAAATATAACAAAGCAAACACAACTGTGCAGACCAGAAGGAGAGTAAGGAACATCTACATTCGATCTCTTGAGAAGGAAACCCAGGTGACTGTAACATATCACAGCTACTAATAACAGATCAAGAGCTTAGAATTCTCAAAATGCAATTCACAACCTGGCCACACAGGCAAAAATTAGCTGGGGAGCATACACAGTAACCAGCTTCACTGGAGACAAGTGACTCAAGAAAATTCAAGACAGCCTGTTGTAGTAAAAAAAAAAATATGGATTTGGAAATTGGACAAACTTGCTTAGCCTCCTGACATGGCATACTCGGGCTCTAAGTTGTGTCCAATTCTTTGTGACCCATCAACTGTAGCCCACCAGGCTCCTCTGTCCATGAGATTTCCCAGGTAAGAATTCTGCAGTGAGTCGCCATTTCCATCTCCAGGGAATCTTCCTGAAACCCACATCTCCTGTATTGGCAGGTGGATTCTTTACCACTGAGCCACTAGGGAAGCCTCCCTGACATGGCACATATATTTATGTGCACAAATAAATAACTGTCCTTTTTGAGGAGGTCTATTAAATGGGATTGGAGAAGGCAATGGCAAGCCACTCCAGTACTATTGCCTAGAAAATCCCATGGATGGAGGAGACTGGTAGGCTGCAGTCCGTGGGGTCGCTAAGGGTCAGATACGACTGAACGACTTCACTTTCACTTTTCACTTTCACACATTGGAGAAGGAAATGGCAACCCACTCCAGTGTTCTTGCCTGGAGAATCCCAGGGATGGGGGAGCCTGGTGGGCTTCCGTCTATGGGGTCACACAGAGTTGGACACGACTGAAGTGACTTAGCAGCAGCAGCAGCATCAAATGGGATATTTATCATTCCTAGCTCACAATTCAGTTCAATTCAGTTCAGTCACTCAGTCATGTCCGACTCTTTGTGACCCCATGAACTGCAGCACGCCAGGCCTCCTTGTCCATCACCAACTCCCGGAGTTCACTCAAACTCATGTCCATCGAGTCAGTGATGCCATCCAGCCATCTCGTCCTCTGTCATCCCCTCCTCCCGCCCCCAATCCTTCCCAGCATCAGAGTCTTTTCCAGTGAGTCAACTCGTCGCATGAGGTGGCCAAAGTATTGGAGTTTCAGCTTTAGCATCAGTTGTCCAATGAATATTCAGGACTGATCTCCTTTAGGATGGACTGGTTGGATCTCCTTGCAGTCCAAGGGACTCTCAAGAGTCTTCTCCAGCACCACAGTTCAAAAGCATCAGTTCTTCGGCGATCAGCTTTCTTCACAGTCCAACTCTCACATCCATACATGACCACGGGAAAAACCATAGCCTTGACTAGACGGACCTTTGTTGGCTTTTTAATATGCTATCTAGGTTGGTCATAACTTTCCTTCCAAGGAGTAAGCGTCTTTTAATTTCATGGCTGCAATCAGCATCTGCAGTGATTTTGGAGCCCAAAAAAATAAAGTCTGACACTGTTTCCACTGTTTCCCCATCTATTTCCCATGAAGTGATGGGACCAGATGCCATGATCTTTGTTTTCTGAATGTTGAGCTTCAAGCCAACCTTTTTACTCTCCTCTTTCACTTTCCTCAAGAGGCTTTTGAGTTCCTCTTCACTTTCTGCCATAAGGGTGGTGTCATCTGCATATCTGAGGTTATTGATATTTCTCCCAGCAATCTTGATTCCAGCTTGTGCTTCTTCCAGCCCAGCGTTCCTCATGATGTATTCTGCATATAAGTTAAATAAACAGGATGATGACAATATACAGCCTTGACGTACTCCCTTTCCTATTTGGAACCAGTCTGTAGTTCCATGTCCAGTTCTAACTGTTGCTTCCTGACCTGAATACAGGTTTCTCAAGAGGCAAGTCAAGGTGGTCTGATATGCCCATCTCTTTTGGAATTTTCCACAGTTTATTGTGATCCACACAGTCAAAGGCTTTGGCATAGTCAATGAAGCAGAAATAGATGTTTTTCTGGAACTCTCTTGCTTTCTCCATGATCCAGCGGATGTTGGCAATTTGATCTCTGGTGCCTCTGCCTTTTCTAAAACCTGCTTGAACATCTGGAATTTCACGATTCACATATTGCTGAAGCCTGGCTTGGAGAATTTTGAGCATCACTTTACTAGCGTGTGAGATGAGTGCAATTGTGCGGTAGTTTGAGCATTCTTTGGCATTGCCTTTCTTTGGGATTGGAATGAAGACGGAACTTTTCCAGTCCTGTGGCCACTGCTGAGTTTTCCAAATTTGCTGGCATATTGAGTGCAGCACTTTCACAGCATCATCTTTCAAGATTTGAAATAGCTCAACTGGAATTCCATCACCCCCACTAGCTTTGTTCGTAGTGATGCTTTCTAAGGCCCACTTGACTTCACACTCCAAGATGTCTGGCTCTAGGTCAGTGATCATGTTATCGTGATTATCTTGGTTGTGAAGATCTTTTTTGTACAGTTCTTCTGTGTATTCTTGCCACCTCTTCTTAATATCTTCTGCTTCTGTTAGGTCCATACCATTTCTGTCCTTTATCGAGCCCATCTTTGCATGAAATGTTCCCTTGAAATCTCTAATTTTCTTGAAGAGATCTCTTGTTTTTCCCATTCTGTTGTTTTCCTCTATTTCTTTGCGTTGATCGCTGAGGAAGGCTTTCTTATTTCTCCTTGCTATTCTTTGGAACTCTGCATTCAGATGCTTATATCTTTCCTTTTCTCCTTTGCTTTTCACTTCTCTTCTTTTCACAGCTATTTGTAAGGCCTCCTCAGACAGTCATTTTGCTTTTTTGCATTTCTTTTCCATGGGAATGGTCTTGGTCCCTGTCTCCTGTACAATGTCACGAACCTCCGTCCAGAGTTCATCAGGTTCTCTATCTATCAGATCTAGTCCCTTAAATCTATTTCTCACTTCCACTGTATAATCATAAGGGATTTGATTTAGGTCATATCTGAATGGTCAAGTGGTTTTTCCCTACTTTCTTCAACTTAAGTCTGAATTTGGCAATAAGGATTTCATGATCTGAGCCACAGTCAGCACCTGGTCTTGTTTTTGCTAACTGTATAGAGCTTCTCCATCTTTGGCTGCAAAGAATATAATCAATCTGATTTCGGTGTTGACCATCTGGTGATGTCCATGTGTAGAGTCTTCTCTTGTGTTGTTGGAAGAGGGTGTTTGCTATGACCAGTTCATTCTCTTGGGAAAACTCTATTAGCCTTTGCCCTGCTTCATTCAGTGCTCCAAGGCCAAATTTGCCTGTTACTCCAGGTGTTTCTTGACTTCCTACTTTTGCATTCCAGTCCCCTACAATGAAAAGGACATCTTTTTTGGGTGTTAGTTCTAAACGGTCTTGTAGGTCTTCATAGAACCGTTCAACTCGGGCTTCCTCAGCGTTACTGGTCAGGGCATAGCTCACAGGCATAGCATAATAACTGCCATCACTTTGTCAATGATAGTTTCTGTTCGCTGAGTCTGCCTTATGCCAGGCACTGTGCTGGGCACCCTGTAGATGTCCTTTCACAGTGTCTCAGGTGGAAAGTCTCCTCTCCACAGTAGACAAGTTGATGGACATCCCTGAGCTCGCTCGACTGGCTGTCCAGGATTTGAGATCTATCTGATTCCATACTTTTGTTTTAGCAGTTCCAGATGAGGTCAAGTCCCTCAACCTTTCCGAGCCTGGGTTGCCTCAGCTGTAAAAAGGCAGACACTAATAGTAATTACCACATTCATTGCTACACATATTCAATGAGGCAATTCACATATTCTCAAAAAACATAAAAAGGGCTCAAATGATGCTTATAGTGCTTACGTCTGTCAACACCACTGCCTTCCTTTTGTGTTCATTTTTCCAGTTCTCTGCCTCATGGAGGACATCACCATCTGCTCAGTTATTCAGGCCAGAGCATGTAAATAAGTCTTGATGACGCTCTTGCCCTCAACCTCCACGTCCATTCACCAAGGCCATCAGGTCTCCACCTCTTCCCATATCATTGCCACCCCACTACCTTGGGTGAAGGCCACTGCCCCTTTTCACCTGTTACCTCAACCAATTCCCTACTGATCGTCCTGCCTGCCTCCCATAAGCAACCTCCACCTTCTAGTCAGAGTGACGTTCAAAGACGAAATCTTCTCCCCAAACGCTCCTGTTCAAACTCCTGATGAAGTTTGTCATTCAAGGTGATACTGTCCTCCACACCACAAGGGGGCCCCTCATCATAAATTTATCTAACCTAGAATACTTACCCACACTTTTTCACATATTTTTAAATTTTTATTTTGTTGAAGGACAGTTGATTTACAATAAATAAATAATTAAAAAAAAAAAAAACGGTAAAGTCTAAACTCCTCAGAACACAAGGACAAGATCCAGCCTGATATGATCTGACTTCTCTCTCCAGTCCCACCTATTACCATTTTGGCAGACTTAAACTACCCCCCTTGCATAAAAGAGTCATTCTATTGACTATTAACAATTTCTAATACTATTCTCACTATGTTAAGTGCTCTACCCACATTACCTCTTTTCATTCTGAAAGCCCAGGCTATGACCTTTCAAGACCTTAAAGACAAATGTCTTCATATGTGCAAAAAGTTAACAGGACTTTCAAGAGAATCCCAGTTCTAGCCCCACATCTGCCAAGTTCAGCAAAGAAAACAATCTCCAGCTATGTACGTATTTACCTAGAAAATTATAGGCCTAGAACCAAATGCTTATTAGTATTGCCAAAGATTCAGCACCACCTGACAGAAGTTGTTAAGTCACTCAGTTTTATCCAACTCTTTGCAACCCCATGGACTGCAGCATGCCAGCCTTCACTGTCCTTCACCATCTCCCTGAGCTTGCTCAAACTCATGTCCATTCAGTCAGTGATGCCATCCAACCATCTTATCCTCTGTCGTCCTCTTCTCTTGCTGCCTTCAATCTTTCCCAGCATTATGGTCTTTTCCAGTGAGTTGGCTCTTCACATCAGGTGGCCAAAGTATTGGAGCTTCACCTTCAGCATCAGTCTTTCTGATGGATATTCAGGGTTGATTTCTTTTAGGATTGACTGGTTTGATATCCTTGCTGTCCAAGGGACTCTCAAGAGTCTTCTCCAGTACCAAAGATTGAAGGCATCAGTTCTTTGGCACTAACCCTTTTTTATATCTAGCTCTCACATCCATACATGATTAGTGGAAAAACCATAAATTTGACTATGCAGACCTTTGCTGTCAAAGTAATGTCTCTGCTTTTTAATACAGTTGTCTAGGTTTGTCACAGCTTTTCTTCCAAGGAGTAAGCATCTTTTAATTACATGGCTGTAGGAGCAGCGGCAGAGAGGAGATGCCCCATGTCCAAGGTCAGGAACAGCAGCAGCACTTTGCGGGAGCAGCCGTGAAGAGATACCCCATGGCTAAGGTAAGAGAAACCCCACTAAGATGGTAGGTGCTGAGAGAGGGCATCAGAGGGCAGAAAGACTGAAAGCACAATCACAGAAAACTAGCCAATCAAATCACATGGACCACAGCATTGTCTAACTCAATGAAACCCATGTAGGGCCACCCAAGATGGATGGGTCATGATGGAGAGTTCTGACAAAATGTGGTCCACTGGAGAAGGGAATGGCAAACCACTTTAGCATTCTTGCCCTGAACACCCCATGAACAGTATGAAAAGGCAAAAAGATAGGACACTGAAAGATGAACTCCCCAGGTCAGTAGGTGCCCAATATGTTACTGGAGATCAATGAAGAAATAACTCCAGGAAGAATGAAAGGACGGAGTCAAAGCAAAAAAAAAAAAAAAACACCCAGTTGTGGATGTAACTGGTGATAGAAGCAAGGTCCAATGCTGTAAAGAGCAATATTGCATAGGAACTTGGAATGTTAGGCCCATGAATCAAGGCAAATTGGAAGTTCTCAAACAGGAGATGACAAGAATGAATGTCGACATTTTAGGAATCAGCAAACTAAAATGGACTGGAATGGGTGAATTTAACTCATATGAACATTATATCTACTAGTGTGGGCAGGAATCCCTTAAAAGAAATGGAGTAGCCATCATAGTCAACAAACGAGTCCGAAATGCAGCAATCTCAAAAACAACAGAATGATCTCTGTTCATTTCCAAGGCAAATCATTCAATATCATGGTAATCCAAGTCTATGTCCAGACCAGTAACGCTAAAAAAGATGAAGTGGAATAGTTCTATGAAGACCTACAAGACCTTTTATAACTAACACCCCAAAAAGATGTCCTTTTCATTATAGGGGACTGGAATGCAAAAGTAGGAAGTCAAGAAACACCTAGGGTAACCAGCAAATTTGGCCTTGGAGTACAGAATGAAGCAGGGCAAAGGCTGATAGAGTGTTGCCAAGAGAAAGCATTGGTCACAGAAAACACCCTCGTTCAACAACACAACAGAAGACTCTACACATGGACATCACTAGATGACCAACACCAAAATCAGATTGATTATATTCTTTGCAGCCAAAGATGGAGAAGCTCTATAAAGTCAGCAAAAACAAGACCAGGAGCTGACTGTGGCTCAGATCATGAACTGCTGCTGCTAAGTCACTTCAGTTGTGTCCGACTCTGTGTGACCCCATAGACGGAACTCCTTATTGCCAAATACAGACTTAATTGAAGAAAGTGGGAAAAACCACTAGACCATTCAGGTATGACCTAAATAAAATCCCTTATGATTATTCAGTGGAACTGAGAAATAGATTTAAGGGACTAGATCTGATAAAGTGCCTGATGAACTATGGACAGAGGTTCGTGACACTGTACAGGAGACAGGGATCAAGACCATCCTCAAGAAAAAGAAATGCAAAAAAAAAAAAAAAAAAAACAAATGGCTGTCTGAGGAGGCCTTACAAATAGCTGTGAAAAGAAGAGAAGCCAAAAGCAAAGGAGAAAAGGAAAGACAGACCCATTTGAATGCAGAGTTCCAATGAATAGCAAGGAGAGATAAGAAAGCTTCCCTCAGTGACCAGTGCAAAGAAATAGAGGAAAACAATAGAATGGGAAAGACTAGTGATCTCTTCAAGAAAATCAGAGGTACGAAGGGAACATTTCATGCAAAGATTGGCTCAATAAAGGACAGAAATGGTATGGACCTAACAGAAGCAGAAGATATTAAGAAAAGGTGGCAAGAATACACAGAGGAACTGTACGAAAGGGATTTTCACAACCCAGATGACCACAGTGGTGTGATCACTCACCTAGAACCAGATATCATGGAATGTGAAGTCAAGTGGGCCTTAGGAAGCATTACTACAAACAAACCTAGTGGAGGTGATGGAATTGCAGTTGAGCTATTTCAAATCCTAAAAGATGATGCTGTGAAAGTGCTGCATTCAATATGCCAGCGAATTTGGAAAACTCAGCAGTGGCCAAAGGACTGGAAAAGGTCAGTTTTCATTCCAGTCCCTAAGAAAGGCAATGCCAAAGAATGTTCAAACTACTGCACAATTGCACTCATCTCACATGCTAGTAAAGTAATGCTCAAAATTCTCCAAGCCAGGTTTCAGCAATACATGAACCATGAACTTCCAGATGTTCAAGTTGGATTTAGAAAAGGCAGAGAACCAGAGATCAAATTGCCAGCATCTGCTGGATCATAAAAAAAGCAAGAGAGTTCCAGAAAAACATCTATTTCTGCTTTATTGACTATGCCAAAGCCTTTGACTGTGTGGATCACAATAAACTTTGGAAAATTCTGAAAGAGATGGGAATGCCAGACCATCTGACCTGCCTCTGGAGAAATCTGTATGCAGGTCAGGAAGCAACAGTTAGAGCTGGACATGGAACAACATGTTCCATGTCTGTTTCCAAATCGGAAAAGGATTACATCAAGACTGTATATTGTCACTCTGCTTATATAACTTATATGCAGAGTACATTATGAGAAACACTAGGCTGGAGGAAGCACAAGCTGGAATCAAGATTGCCAGGAGAAATATCAATAACCTCAGATATGCAGATGACACCACCCTTATGGCAGAAAGTGAAGAATGAAAGAGCCTCTTGATGAAAGTGAAAGAGAGAATGAAAAAGTTGGCTTAAAGCTCAACATTCAGAAAACTAAGATCATGGCATCTGGCCCATCACTTCATGGGAAATAGGTGGGGAAACAATGGAAACAGTGGCTGACTTTATTTTAGGGGACTTAAAGACTCTCATGCTGGGAGGAATTGGGGGCAGGAGGAGAAGGGGACGATAATGAGATTGCTGGATGGCATCACCGACTCGATGGACATGAGTTTGAGTGAACTCCGGGAGTTGGTAATGGACAGGGAGGCCTAGTGTGCTGCGATTCATGGGATCGCAAAGAGTCGGACAAAACTGAGCGACTGAACTGAACTGAAAATCACTGCAGGTGGTGACTGCAGCCATGAAATTAAAAGACGCTTACTCCTTGGAAGGAAAGTTATGACAACCTAGACAGCATATTAGAAAGCAGAGACATTACTTTGCCCACAAAGGTCTGTCTAGTCAAGGCTATGGTTTTTCCAGTAGTCATGTATGGATGTGAGAGTTGGACTATAAAGAAAGGTGAGCACTGAAGAATTGATGCTTTTGAACTGTGGTGTTGGAGAAGACTCTTGAGAGTCCCTTGGACTGCAGGAGATCCAACCAGTCCATCATAAAGGAAATCATTCCTAAGTGTTCATTGGAAGGACTGATGTTGAAGATGAAACTCCAGGACTTGGGCCACCTGATGCAAAGACTTGACTCATTTGAAAAGACCCTGATGCTGGGAAAGATTGAGCACAGGAGGGGAAGGGGATGACAGAGGATGAGATGGCTGGATGGCATCACCGACTCAATGGACATGAGTTTCAGTAAACTCCAGGAATTGGTGATGGACAGGGAGGCCTGGTGTGCTGCGGTTCATGGGCTTGATTGCAGAGTCGGACACAACTGAGTGACTGAACTGAACTGAACTCAATAGAAGTTAAATAAGCAGGGTGACAATATACAGCCTTGACATACTCTTTTCCCAATTTTGAACTAGTCTGTTTCATGTCCCGTTCTAAATGCTGCTTTTTGACTTGCATACAGGTTTTGCAGGAGGCAGGTAAGGGTGTGTGGTATTTCCATCTCTTGAAGAATCTTCCAGTTTTTTGTGATCCACACAGTCAAAGGCTTTAGTGTAGTCAATGAAGGAGAAGTAGTTTTTTTTTTAAATTCTCTTGCTTTTTCTATGATTTAGTGATGTTGGCAATTTGATCTCTGGTTCTTCTGCCTTTTCTAAACCAGCTTGTACATCTGGAAGTTCTCGGTTCACGTACTGCTGAAGAGTAGGTAAAGAATACCTGGGTCTTAGCCTAGGTAGAATATCAGCCAGCATGTGCCAGGTGGCCAGATTATACGGCCCATGACCTTCAACTCTATTGGGAGAAACTACCCATCAGGGAACTATTCATGGCTGAATCTGGGGGCAAATCCCAGCAGATAAATGTATCCTCTTTCAAAGCAGACAATGCTGACTTTTAGCAACGCTGAGAAGTGTCACTCTTTCTAATATATTCCAATATATTCCAAACCTCCTAACTTCCATTTTCCTTTTCAACCCCATGTGCCTCTGAAGGCTCTCACTAATGGCATGGCCTCCACTCCTCCACTGTCTCCCAAATGCAGTGGGAGTCACCTAATGTCCTGTGACTTGGGACTGCTCTGATTGAAACTGTAAGACTAATTTTTAGGGAGGGTCTTCCTCAACTCACATTTGTTTCCACTGAGAATCACACTCAGCATATTCCTAAACTGTAGTGTCTGCAGTCTGAGCCCCTGGGAGTTTAGTGACAACCAATACCACTGGCCATTGCCACAGGCACGCAAAGACAGTCTCTTCTAAGCCTTTGAATACTCCAGATGAAGAAGCATTTCCTCATGCAACATCTTTTATTGCAGGAAGACATGCCTCTGGAGTTTTGTTTCCCTGCACTGCCTTTTTAATCCCATTCAAAAAGACTAAGTAGAGGTCACAACGGCTTTAATCTCTTGAAGTGGTCCCTTTTGTTCCAATACATGTAAGTCTAGTATCATTTTCTGAAAGGGAATGTCTCTTTTCCTTGATTGCCTCTTTGTTTTCTGGTCAAAGCATCTGTTTTTCTAATATTCTTCTAAAGAGTCTAGTGTGATCTCCCAAAGTGAGAGAGAAAGTTTTCAAGTCTATGAATTTTGGGTCTTTTCGGTTGGCTTCTTTGTTCAAACAAATCTAGTCTCTTTTCTATCTTTCCTACCTCTAATGGAATAATACCAACTAGAACATATGTTCTCATCAGATCAATATCAGACTCAAACTCAAACTATTAACACCCAGCTGGTCCCCATTAATGTTTCCTCTTGCATGAACCAAACTTACATCTAATTCTACATGTTGAGCATATGACCCAGAACCATCAGTTCAGTTCAGTCGCTCAGTCATGTCCGACTTTTTGCGACCCCATGAATCACAGCACGCCAGGCCTCCCTGTCCATCACCAACTCCTGGAGTTCCCCCAAACCCTTGTCCATTGAGTCGGTGATGCCATCCAACCATTTCATCCTCTGTCGTCCCCTTCTCCTCCTGCCCTCAATCTTTCCCAGCATCAGGGTCTTTTCAAATGAGTCAGCTCTTCGCATCAGGTGGCCAAAGTATTGGAGTTTCAGCTTCAACATCAGTCCTACCAATGAACACCCAGGACTGATCTCCTTTAGGATGGACTGGTTGGATCTCCTTGCAGTACAAGGGACTCTCAAGAGTCTTCTCCAACACCACACTTCAAAAGCATCAATTCTTCGGCACTCAGCTTTCTTTATAGTCCAACTCGCACATCCATACATGACCACTGGAAAAACCATAGCCTTGACAAACGGAACTTTGTTGACAAAGTACCGTCTCTGCTTTTTAATATGCTGTCTAGGTTGGTCATAACTTTCCTTCCAAGGAGTAAGTGTCTTTTAATTTCATGGCTGCAGTCAACATCTGCAGTGATTTTGGAGCCCCCCAAAATAAAATCAGCCACTGTTTCCATTGTTTCCCCATCTGCTTGCCATGAAGTGATGGGACCAGATACCATGATCTTAGTTTTCCGAATGTTGAGCTTTAAGCCAACTTTTTCACTCTCCTGTTTTACTTTCATCAAGAGGCTGTTTAGTTCTTCTTCACTTTCTGCCATAAGGGTGGTGTCATCTGCATATCTGAGGTTATCGATATTTCTCTCGGAAATCTTGATTCCAGCTTGTGCTTCCTCTAGCCTAGTGTTCCTCATGATGTACTCTGCATATAAGTTAAATAAGCAGGGTGACAATATACAGCCTTGACATACTGCTTTTCCTGTTTGGAACCAGTCTGTTGTTCCATGTTCATTTCTAACTGTTGCTTCCTGACCTGCATACAAGTTTCTCAAGAGGCAGGTCAAATGGTCTGGTATTCCCATCTCTTTCAGAATTTTCCAGGACCATCATATCACCTTAAAATTTACTCAGTAATCCCCTGGGTATTACACACTGATCTTCCTGGACTTCTCTCCTCACATCTGTCCAGGCTATCTGTAACCAGCTAGTATAGCTGTCAAAATTCTTGGGGAAGGGGCTTCCCTGGTGGCTCAGTGGTAAAGAATCTGCCTGCCAATGCAGGAGACACAGTTCCAATCCCTGGACTAGAAAGATCCCACGTGCCACAGAGCAACTAAGCCTGTTAGCCACAACTAATAAATCAGTGCTCTAGAGCCCATGAGCTATAACTACCAAGCCCAAGTGCCACAGCTACTGAATCCTGCGCACCCTAGAGTCCATACTCTGCAACAAGAGCCACCATAAGGAGAAGCCTGGGCACTGCCACTAGAGGGTAGTTTGAGCATCAGGAAAGACCCAGTACAGCCATAAATAAATAAAACTCTTCGGGGAGAGGGGACGGATACATTCTTAATTGATTTTGGAGCAAACTGAGAGGGTAACAGGGAGCAAGACCAGGGTCTCCAAATGGAGGAAATAGCCTTCAAGTGTCAGACATTTTTATCTCTCTTAAGTGGCGGGAGGAAGCAAACTAATGATATTTGTTTCTTCTCTATACAAATTTAAAAGGAAGTTTCTCTTAAAATACTGTGTTGACATAATGACACCTGGTTTCACCTGAAGTTAACTATTCTCAAACCTTGAGTTAAGCAATGCATTTTTCTTATGGAAAGGTTGGTCTTAAGCTATGTTAACATACTACGAATTTACCCCAGACTCTGTCTTCAAGTCGGTTCAGCCAAATGGCTCAGAACCTGCTTGACAAACCAGTATGTTATACTCAGATATTGTTCCCCTAATCTATGTAAACAAAACTATTTGTATGGTAATCTGCCCTTCTACAAGAATCATCTGGTGTCAAGATTATCCCAAAATGCATCTTATGGGTTAGGGGCCTGGTACTATTCTGAGTTTTAAGTCATTCCTTTATTTCATTAACAGACTGCTAGCATCACTACAAACAAAGCTAGTGGAGGTGATAGAATTCCAGTTGAGCTATTTCAAATCTTGAAAGATGATGCTGTGAAAGTGCTGCACTCTATATGCCAACAAATTTGGAAAACTCAGCAGTGGCCACAGGACTGGAAAAGGTCAGTCTTCATTCCAATCCCAAAGAAAGGGAATCCCAAAGAATGCTCAAACTACCACACAATTGCACTCATCTCACACGCTAGTAAAGTGATGCTCAAAATTCTCCAAGCCAGGCTTCAGCAATATGTGAACCGTGAACTCCCAGATGTTCAAGCAGGTTTTAGAAAAGGCAGAGGCACCAGAGATCAAATTGCCAACATCCGCTGGATCATGGAGAAAGCAAGAGAGTTCCAGAAAAACATCTATTTCTGCTTCATTGACTATGCCAAAGCCTTTGACTGTGTGGATCACAATCAACTGTGGAAAATTCTGAAAGAGATGGGAATACCAGACCACCTGACCTGCCTCTTGAGAAACCTGTATGCAGGTCAGGAAGCAACAGTCAGAACTGGACATGGAACAACAGACTGGTTCCAAATAGGAAAAGGAGTGCATCAAGGTTGTACATTGTCACCCTGCTTATTTAACTTATATGCAGAGTACATCATGAGGAACGCTGGGCTGGAAGAAGCACAAGCTGGAATCAAGATTGCTGGGAGAAATATCAATAACCTCAGATATGCAGATGACACTACCCTTATGGCTGAAAGTGAAGAGGAACTCAAAGGCCTCTTGATGAAAGTGAAAGAGGAGAGTGAAAAGGTTGGCTTGAAGTTCAACATTCAGAAAACAAAGATCATGGCATCTGGTCCCATCACTTCATGGGAAATTGATGGGGAAACAGTGGAAACAGTGTCAGACTTTATTTTTTTGGGCTCCAAAATCACTGCAGATGCTGATTGCAGCCATGAAATTAAAAGACACTTACTCCTTGGAAGGAAAGTTATGACCAACCTAGATAGCATATTAAAAAGCAGAGACATTACTTTGCCAACAAAGGTCCGTCTAGTCAAGGCTATGGTTTTTCCCGTGGCCATGTATGGATGTGAGAGTTGGACTGTGAAGAAAGCTGATCATCGAAGAATTGATGCTTTTGAAGTGTGGTGCTGGAGAAGACTCTTGAGTGTCCCTTGGACTGCAAGGAGATCCAACCAGTCCATTCCAAAGGAGATCAGTCCTGGGTGTTCATTGGAAGGACTGATACTGAAGCTGAAACTCCAATACTTTGGCCACCTCATGCGACGAGTTGACTCACTGGAAAAGACTCTGATGCTGGGAAAGATTGGGGGCGGGAGGAGATGGGGACGACAAAGAATGAGATGGCTGGATGACATCACCGACTCTGTGGACATGAGTTTGAGTGAACTCCGGGAGTTGGTGATGGACAGGGAGGCCTGGCGTGCTGTGATTCATGGGGTCGCGGAGAGTCGGATACGACTGAGCGACTGAACTGAACTGAACTGAGTGACTATATAACATCCAGCTGAAGGCTAGCCAGGGGGTTCTCTCTCCTCCGCTTCTGATGTCTATGTCAGAAACTTTCTCTATCTCCTTTATACTTTAATAAAACTTTATTACACAAAAGCTCTGAGTGATCAAGCCTTGTCTCTGGCCCCGGATTGAATTCTTCTCCTCTGGAGGCCAAGAATCCCGGTGTCTTTGTGTCGTTCCACAACAACCTTTGAAAACTCGGTCTGTAACTTTTTTAAAGGGTATTTCTTAATGCTTTCCGGGGCACTGTCTTACAAGTTGGAATCAATTCAATGAACTCTTTAAGATCTTGCCTCTCTTCTCCAGATATTTTGAGCCCTAACCACCATTTTTGATCTAATAACAACTGAAACATCTCTAAATTCCATCTTTCCAGTTGCTGAGGCCGAAATCCTCAGAGTCATCCTTGATTCTTCTCTTTTTTTCACATACTACAACCACTCAATCTGGGAATCCTATTGGCTCTTCCTTCCAAAAATATCCACAAGCTGGCCAATCTCTGTTGCCAACAACTACTTCAAGCTACCTTCATTCTTCTCCTGGATTGCTGCCACAATCTCAGGATTCCCTTATTCTTCACTCAAAGTAGAAGTCAAAGTCCTCACAATGACTGTGAAGGGTCTTCTTAATATGGCCTCTGACCACCTCTCTAAGGTCATCTCTTACTCTTCCCCCCTTGATCTCTTTCCCCCACTATTACCTCACTAGCCTCCTTGCTCCTCATCAAACACACCAGACACACTCCTGGCACAGGGTGTTGGCATTGGCTATTCCCTCTACTTGTAATGCTCTTCTCCCTGAAATCATATGTCTCATTCCCTCACATCCCCCAAATCTTTATTCCAATAGCACCTTCTCAATAAGGCCCACCTTGACCACCACAACCATTTCCCTCCCAGGAACTCCTAATTCCCTTTACTATGACATATTCTCTTTTCTGTAACACTCATCATTTTCTAACACACTATATGTCTGATTTTCCTACTAAAATGCAAAGTCCACAGAGATAGATTTCTTTTCTTATCTTTTTTGTTCAGTGATATATTTCTAACACTCATGATCAGTGCCTGACACAAAAGAAGCATTGAAACAACATGATAAGTGGTTATTGAGTGAAGGCCTTCCTCTTCCAGTACTTTCATTAGGAAGAGGTAGATCTGAAAGAACCTTATCTTTGTATCTACCCCTTGTCTTGAATGTTATTGTTCTTATGAATGTCTGTTTTGGTCTGACCAAGAATATCTCTATTATATCTGAGGAATCTCTCTTTTCCTCTCGTTAACCTACCTTTCTTGGTTTTCATTCCTCCACTGCTTCTGTTGATAGCAAAACTTGAATATGTTTTCAGACAACTCCAAGTCCTGCCTGACTTCCGAAGTAAACCTGATTTCTAAGGCGTCCCGCATACAGGCCTTTTGAGTTGTCTTCCTGGACTTTAAATTTGCAAAAATTCCATCAAATTGTTTCTGCACAGAAACCCAAGACTATGGCATATTCTCTTTATGTTCAGCCAGTCTTCCTTCCTTCCTTCCTCCTCTTCTCTCTCTCCCTTCCTTCTTTCCTTCCCTCCCCCTGTCTTCTCGTGTTCCTTTTCTTTCATGAAGTCTAACACTTCTTTATGGATGAAGACACTCTTTCAGTCCTGAAAGTTTAAGTTCACAGCTAGAGCTTGTATATACTTGTCACTCCATAGCCCCAGCTTCTGTCACCACAGATTCAACCAACTAACCAACTGCAGATTGAAATTATTCAGGAAAAAACAATCTAGAACGTTCCAAAAAGTAAAACTTGAATTGTTCATAGGCCAACAACAATTTACAAAGCATTTATATTGTATTAGATATTATAGATGATTTTAAGGATATGGGAGGACGTGGCTAGGTTATACACAAAAAAAAAAACACTCCATTTTATATGAGAGTTGAGTTTCTGAAGATTTGGGTATAGCAGGGGTGGAGATGGTTGGGGGGAGAGGGCAGTATGGGCAGTAGTTAACAATCCAAAGCCAAACTAAGATCACATAGTGGTCATGATCCTAAGGAGCCCCTTGTTAAGAAAATAAAATCCAAGAAATTAGCTGCTTCATGACCTTCCCCCTTGGCCTCAACATGAGAAAGGCCGTTATTTGGAGAGTCCACCTCTGACACCACCTAAGGCTCATCACTGAAAGCCAGTGCTCAGAAGGGCAGAGGGAATTCAGCAGCTGGAAGTCATCCCTGGAGACCTGGCTGAGAAATGGGACAGAACCCTGCCAGGAAGGGGAAGAGGCTGAGCTCAGTGGGCCCAGGTCCTATCCTGAGCTTACCACTGGGGATTGGGGAGGGGGGGATGGTGAGTGAAGGGGCATCAGAGGCCAGGCAGGATGTCTAGTGGGTGTTCCCCCACATGGAGGAACCATCAGAACTGGTGGATCAGTGTTTTCACCTTCACCACATACAAATAGGGCTTCAAAATAGACTCATAGCTCAGTCGATAAAGAATCTGCTTAAAATGCAGGAGACCTGGGTTCAATCCCTGGGTCAGGAAGATCCCCTGGAGAAGGACATGGCAACCCACTCCAGTATTCTTGCCTGGAGAATCCCATGGACAGAGGAGCCTGACAGGCTACAGTCTCTGAGGTCACAAGAATGGGACACGACTTAGTGACTAAACCACCACCACATACAAATAAAGGGGTAAACAGACTTGATTTATCTCAGTTGACATTCCTGCCTGTTGAGTATCTCTATGACCCACGGTGTTTTCTCTTTCCTTCTTCATGCATGCAATTTATTTTTAGTATTGCCTTGATATAACAAAACTAGGCCAGGGAGCTTGCCTGTCTGAGGCTCCACCATGAGTGCAGATCCTAGCACAGTGCCTGGCACATAAAGCCACTTCATTAGTATTTGTTAAATGAACAATTCAGATCAAACACATTACATTGCAACAAGAAGAAAATCGCTTGTACCTGATATATTCAGATGAATAAGACTACAGCACACACTTTGACTATTATTGTATTATTTGGAAGCATGAATTAACCCAATATTTGTTGTGGGACCCCCTCCTTTACTTTGTGCCTGGAGACAGGCGCATAGGCTGTGAAATGGCAGGTGTTACAATTAATAAAAGAAACCACTGAATGCAATGAGGCATCTGAGTGTTTTCTTGCTGATAATTGTATTGTTTCAGGATATTCCTAACTAACAATCTAAGATTCATTCACGCAAGGAAAAACTATATTGACAATTATCCCAAATATACCTCCCACAGTGTTCACCAAAATAAAAGCTCCATTCCTTTCCCCCATGCATGCACCCTTTCGAATCATAAAAACGGATGTCATCACTGTTCAGCCCTTGACTCATGAGTTTAAATTTTCTGAGCTGAGCTGTGGGATAAGCTGTGTACTTTAATATCAGATTTAAAAGAATGTTTCAAGATGAGTTGATGGGACAAAGTACACACAGCCATGCAATGAGAGGAAGCTATCAGAGAGTCCCTGACTTATGCAGAATAAAACACATCTTAGAAAATACAAACATCAATCTTTGAGAAAATGTCAATTAAACATAAGGAGTCTTCACTTAACATCCCATTCATGTCTTCTTACTTAGGTGAATTTTTCATCTAGTCTAATTGATCACTTTTTAAGACTTGTTTTAGAGAAAATATTCTAAACGTATTACACATATCCCAGCCTTTAAAGTGTATATATGTGAATTTTCAAACGTTCTCTCTCTGCTGAGAACTTCTCATGGCCTATTTAATAAGCTTTATAAGCTGGAGAGGGCTTCCCAGGTGGCACTAGTGGTAAAGAATCTGCCTGCAAAGCAGGAGACACAGGTTCAATCTCTGGGTCAGGAAGATCCCCTGGAGGAGAGCATGGCAACCCACTCCAGTATTATTGCCTGGAGAATCCCATAGACAGTCCAGTGTGGTCCCTGGCGGGCTACAGTTCAATGGGTCACAAAGAGTCAGACACGATTGAAGTGACTTAGCATGCACGTGCAAGCTGAAGAACTGAGAGGGGACCATTCCTTGACCCAGCCTTGCCCCTCTAGGTACCATCCTCCTCTTCATAAAGTTCTTCAAAGTGTGGACCACACGGTCCCCTTCTCCACATCCTCACTTTTTGCTGCTCCCTTGATTTGAAAACTATTTCTGCTTGCCTACTGACATGCGTTAGCAAAAGTCTTCTATTCTTGAAGTCTCTGCATTTCATAACGAGGCTTCCGAGAAACTCTTAGCTTCATTCCTTGGCAATTACCCTCCCTCTTGTTTTTTATCTGACCATTTCTTCCCAGTGATCCTCACTGCAGCCTCTGATGTTCCCAGGGTTCTCTTCTGAATTTACTGCCTTGCTTTAAGCAATTCCACCCCCTACCACCACCACCTCCATCTGATGGTCCCTCTATCTTGGCCCGATCTTGACACCTTCACTTGGACACAGGCAGCTCAAGCTAACAGGACCCAAACAGAACTCACTGCCATCCTCAAATCCATCCTCTCCCTGGCCTCCCCATATCCAAAGCTGGAAGCCTGATTTCTCTCTTCTCTGACTGTAACATCAGGTCTAAGTTTTCTCTTTTCTTTATCCTGTTGTCAATGCCTTAATCCGGCTCCTCTTCTTTCTCAGAATTACTGCAACAGCCTTTTAACTGGATCGCTTTTTCTCTCCCATCTTGACAATTTTACAGCTATGCCCCTGTCACCAACAAAATTATGAAAGATCTAAATCGGATTCTGTCACCTCTGCTTACAAATCCTTCTCTGGTTCCCCAGCACGTACAGAATAAAAGCAAAGTCATTTGAAGGGCATTTGAGGTCCATCTTGATTTGATCCCTGCCCACCTTCTCACCATTACTTGCCACCTATCCCCACCTCAGAATCCATCTTTCCACAATTTACAGCTGCTTATAGTTCCCTAAGCACACGTAACCACTAAGAGTTTGCTTCATGATACACTTGAGAAGCATCACATTTCTTTACTTTTCTAGATAAAATTAAAACAGGCTCAGCCTTTCTTTGCCAGGGTTGATGAGAAACCCAATCCCAGGGAGTAGAGTCTCGGCCCTCAGTCCCCCCACCCACCCACTGAGCTCTTTAAGGACCCCAAGGCTCTCACAGGAAGAGGCCTTGTCCCCTGGCCACCGGGCTGCCCTCTGGGGACCATCCTCTCTGCTACTGAACTCTCTCTGTCAAGGTTCTCTGCAGGCCCCGGGCACTGCTGGCCCCAGAGGGCAAAAATAGTAATGGCACGTACTTACATGGCACTTACCATGTGTTAGTCGCTGGTGTCAGCAATTCTCAATATTCACTCAGAGAGTCCTCATTAGCCACCTTGTGAGGCAGGCATCCTCCTTACCAGCCCTATTGGGCAGATGTGGAAGCCAAGGCACAGAGGTACAGCAAGGAGTCCAGGGTGAGTGGTGGGGCGGGGATCTGACCCATCGGCCTGACCCCAGACTCCTGCTCCTGACCACAGCCCTCTGCACCCTCTCCTAAGGCAGCACACAGCAGGACTGGCTGGGGAGAAACTGCATCAGTGTCACCAGGGCTTATTGACCAACCCCATCCATGTGCCCCTTTCCTTCCACGTGACACCTTCATATCCTACACTTGAGAAAATAGCTGCATCTCTAGCTCTCTCTCTCAAGTTACTCGGGTGAGGCTACTTCACTTTTCAATTCAAAATACAAAAATGTGCTTGCTTTCCCTCCCCTTGGAAAAGCTCCAGATGAACTCCCTGATGGCCCTAAATGTTTTCCCAGGGACTCAGGCATTCAGCTATCTGTTCCTGTGCTCCCCGGTCTAGCCTCCAGCCTCCTCGTGTTCCTGAAAAACACAGAACAAGTTTAGATGTTGGAGGTCTTTACACTCAGCCATTCTTGCTGCCTACTGCTGCTGCTGCTGCTGCTAAGTCACTTCAGTCTGCTACTCTCCCCCAAAGACAGACTTTAAATTTAACACAGGTCTGTTCTTAGAGCACAGGGAGTGGGACTGGGGAATCTTGTTTCAATGCTTTGGATCTACTGCACCACCAAGAATAAAACAGAAGTGAAGAGCTTAAAGCTTAGCCCACCCCACAAATCCTACTGTTCCCTCTACCTAGAGTGCCTCCCTCCCCCTGGGAAGTGCACCCTGGGAAGTTCTTGTTTCTTTTTCAAAATGCAGCTCCTGTAGGAAGCCTTCCCTGCTTGTCATTCGTTTGGGGGGTTTCATTCTTTACCTTGAACATATTTTTATTGTTACACTGGCCACAGTGCATTCTAATGCTATTAATTTTTTTATAGTTGCCTCTTTTTTAAGATTGGGTTCTTCAGGGGCAGGAACAGGGTCATGTATAACTGGACCCCAGTCCCTAGTAAGATGCCTAGAAAACTACTACATACCTCGACTTGTTTGGTAATTGAAGTTCTTGGGTCAAGTGACCCAAGGCCAACACTGTACCTATTACTATTTTACCACTTTGCCTTCACCGCTCATCCCGGCTCCAGGTTTCTGTCATTTTTCTCTCAGATGAGTGCGGTGACCTCCCTGCTGACCACAGAGATCCCATCTTTATCCCCTTGCAGTGTATTTTCAACATAACAGCCAGGATAATCCTCTTAAAATATAAAATAGATAATGTCACTCAAAACCTCCCAGTGGCTTCCCACCTTAATCAGAAAAACCCTACAATGGCTGACAAGATTCTATCTGATCTGCACCTGTTCCCCACTCTTATTTGCTCTCACCTCCTGCCACGCTGCTCATCACTCCAGCCACACTGCCCTCCCGCTGGTCATCAAACACACTGGGCAGGATCCCGCTGCAGGGCCTTCGTACTTCCCGGTCCCTATGCCCAGAACCACACCCCCCAATATATCCTCATGGCTCACTCCCTCACTTCCTTCAAGTCACTACACAAACACCACCCTCCCTGAACACCCCAGTTTAAATGCCTTGCTTTATTTTTCTTCATAGCTTTTTTCACATTCTGCCTACTACAGTATAATGTATACATGTATATATTGCATCATTTCCTCATTTATCTTATTTATTGCCTATCTCTTCCACACAGAATGGAAGCGCCAAGAAGACCTGGCACACAGTGCTGCTGCTGCTGCTAAGTCACTTCAGTCGTGTCCGACTCTGTGTGACCCCATAGATGGAAGCCCAACAGGCTCCCCCTTCCCTGGGATTCTCCAGGCAAGAACACTGGAGTGGGTTGCCATTTCCTTCTCCAATGTGTGAAAGTGAAAAGTGAAAGTGAAGTCGCTCAGTCATGTCCGACCCTTAGCAACCCACCCCACGGACTGCAGCCTACCAGGCTCCTCCATCCATGGGATTTTCTAGGCAAGAGTACTGGAGTGGCTTGCCATTGCCTTCTCCGCTGGCACACAGTAGGCACTCAATAAATCATTGTAGAACTGACTCTTAGACCAAGGAAGCCAGCATCCAGTCTTACCTCTGCCTCTAATTGAAGAAGGCACTCACCCTAAATGTCTTCAGCTGCTTCAGCTCTGAAACAAGGCTGGACCAGAATCTCTTAGTAGGAGATTCATAGTAGAATTAGAAAAGAAAATAGATTATTCTTCCTACCAGCTATTTTTCTTTTGCACTCTTTAAGGGAAAAGTGGCAATTGGGATCACAACTTCAAAATATTTTTGGTCCAAAACAACTGCATGAAAATTTGACTATGTGGATATGATGGAGAAAATATGAACTATATGTTTTCACAAACTTTCTTCTAAGGAGAAGGAAAACACTCTGTGTCTTCATGAGTTGACCTAGTAAAGAATGAAGGAAAATTGAAAGGAAAAAGAAAGAATTAGTTAACTTACACTAGAAGGAAAGGGTCTGGAACTGCTCTTGGAAAAAGAAAATTGACCCACAGGGAGGAGTAAATAGTAGCCCAGTGTGAAGGGGGTAGTGGCATTTTGAAATAAAGTTTGGTAAAAAGAGAAGGGCACAAGTCTTTGGAATTTAGAAAAAGACTTTGTGCTTCAGCGGAAAATTCTGTGCTGTCTACAGCACCCCCTTCTAGATTATCCAATTCTAGTTTTTCATTGCCATTAAGCCAGTTTATAACTATAAAGTGCAGATAACCAATAGCTATTCAAAGTAGTGCCTGTCTACAGACATGTAAATTCTATCTGTCAGAAGTTCAACTGACTACCCTTCCTAGCATTGGCAACCCACTCCAGTACTCTTGCCTGGAGAATACCAAGGACAGAGGAGCCCCGCGGGCTACAGTCCAGAGGATCGCAGAGTTGGACACGACTGTGTGACTAACTTTCTTTCACTTCCTAGAATGGAAAAATCGAGTCTCACCTCCATTTGGACTTTACATGAATATTCCTGATCTATAAGTGCATCTATTCTTTGAATTCTCCTTTGAATTAGTTATAACATCTTATATGCTCCCTCTTTAATGAGTTAAATAAAATCTGCAGCACATATTCATTTTATGTCTGTATGAGAGTCATGATTTTATCTTTCAAAAATTCATCCTTCTAAATAAGTGAAGAGAATTTTAAGACTTTTATATGTATTATGTAATATGATCAAGTATAGTAAAAATTTAGTTCATTTTTTAGATGTCATTGTGCTGATAATGACCTGAAAGTGGCCAAATTATATTTGGATAAATAGAGATGTCAGTGTTCCAGAGTTTTAGGAAATTGACACCCTTCAACTGGACTCGTTGCCTTCAGAGTCATCTCTTTCAACCCAACCCAGATTATTTTGCTAAAGTAATCTGCTAAAGGACTACTTTGATCATGTCAGTCCCTTGATAAACAAACATAAACACTGCTCCACTACCTAATGGGTGAAGCTCAAATGCCTTTACCTGACGTCAGAGGAAAGACTGCAGTGAGTCTTGAATACATGCCAACTTTCCCTGTCTCAGCTCCTCACACAGTAGAAATCTTCTACACCATCCAAAAGCTTACACTCAAAACCCATAAGTCTGCACCCCAGTTCACGTATGTGACATCTCTTCTCCACTTCTGGAAATGCCATTCACTCACTCCTCAAAGCTCTCAACTCTCCACAAAGCCAGCTCAGAATGACTTTCTCTTTGAATGCCCTAAACAACTTATCTATTTCCTCATTAATCATATCCTGTTCCGATGCCTGCATGATCTTTTTTATACATCTAATTAGATTGTAAACTACTTATGGGAACACCATATTTTCTATTTTACTTGTACTTCCACAGAATTTGACTCAGCATTAGGCATGTGGTAAGAACCTAGACAGCATATTAAAAAGCAGAGACATTACTTTGCCAACAAATGTCCGTCTAGTCAAGGCTATGGTTTTTCCCATGGTCATGTATGGATGTGAGAGTTGGCCTGTGAAGAAAGCTGATCACCGAAGAATTGATGCTTTTGAACTGTGGTGTTGGAGAAGACTCTTGAGAGTCCCTTGTACTGCAAGGAGATCCAACCAGTCTATTCTAAAGGAGATCAATCCTGGGTGTTCATTGGAAGAACTGATGCTAAAGCTGAAACTGCAATACTTTGGCCACCTCATGCGACAAGTTGACTCACTGGAAAAGAATCTGTTGCTGGGAAAGGTTGGGGGTGGGAGGAGAAGGGGACGACCGAGAATGAGATGGCTGGATGGCATCACCGACTCTGTGGACATGAGTTTGAGTGAACTCCGGGAGTTGGTGATGGACAGGGAGGCCTGGCGTGCTGTGATTCATGGGGTCGTGGAGAGTCGGACACGACTGAGCGACTGAACTGAACTGAAGAAGGATCTATTGATCCTTACACGTAAGAATGACCCTCTGAGAGAAATCCAATCCTTTGCTCCAAGAGTGGCCTGATTTTTGATAAGGAACCACCCCCCGACACATAAATCACAAACACATAGCCTTCAGTGGGAAAGCATCACAAATACTCCTCCTCACAAATACTACTCCTTACAGATATTCCTCCTCACAAATACTCCTCACCGGAACTCCTGCACCCAGACTTCGGAATCTTTCCCATTTCTGCAAATATCTATCTAGTCACTCAAATCCTCCAGGTGATTCCAACCTGAAATGTATTCAAGGAATTATACCACATCCAGAAGTCTCCTGACTGGCCCCACTCTCTCCTTCTTAGGCTACTGAGGAAGGGGGCTCCTCTGCTGGTCCCCCATCTTTCCACTTAATACCAGGTGACTCTGCAATGCTGCAGCCTGTTCTGTTTCCCAGAACTCAGTAAGCTCTTGCACTGACCTTTGCTGATTCTCCTTCTGGCTCCACACTGGCCACTGGGAAAGTGCCTTCACTTATGCAAATTCCCTGGTGGGGGTGCCAACCGTTACCCTTAACATATGCAAGGTCTCAGCTAGAACCCGGGTGAGATATAATAATGAATAAGACATTATCCTTGCCCTCCAGGCACTTAGAAGTTAATAACACCTATAGAACTAATTAACTTCTAAGGGAAAAGGAACTACTATCTTCAGACAAAGAAATACTATCTTCACCTTTACTCAAATTCAGGTTAGACAAAGCCACATGAATGGCTTGTTGGGTCTTTGTGAAAGAATAGCAAGGAGAAACCACTGCCAAATCAATACATTTTAATTGGAAGTGTTTATGAAACCCAGGAGACGTCCCTAAATGTATTAATTGCTTCCCAAGGAAATATAAAATTCACAATTACTAAAACCATGAAAATTAATACAATGACAGCTCTAAAAAGATTGCTTTGTAAACTGCTGCTAAATACATGGAAATAAACCAATTGACCTTTTAAAATGTAAAAAAAAAAATCTCTAAATGATCAGTAAACAAGAACTGTTTGCCTTGAAACCAACCAACTTACTTAGAGCAGTAATACTAATGCACTGCAATTCATTTAAAAGAGACTTCATCAACTACATCATTAGTTTTAGAAAAGTTATTTCAACAAAGAAGGTAGCTAAAGGTTAGCTGTGAATTCTTCTCCCCTTCCTTCTCACACCCACAATATATTAGTACAGGTAAAATTAATTCTCTATTAATTCTGAATTTAGACTTGAAAAAGTAGTTTAAAGTGAAAAATAGCAATTATCTGTATCCTAAGATTCTTTTTCATTTAAAGTTTCCACCAGATTGCAGAAAATATGTTGATTCTCCATAAAACGCAGAACAGGCAGAGCTTTTGAAACTTGAAATTACTTCCCCTAGAAAAGAGCCTCCTTATTCGCATGGCTACTTATTCAAGAAACATTGTGAACAGTTTCTATACGTGCCTACTACTACTTACGGGGTTGGGTACTAGGAATTAAAAGGCAGAGAGAGCCAGTCCCCAGCCCCAGGAGGTGCAGAGTGTAAGGAGAATGGAGGTATTTGCTTTGCTGGCAGTACGTGCACTGGGAGGGGGGAATCCAGGAGAGGAAACACAAGTCTCTTCACAGAGAACAAAGCACTTCAACTGAGAACTGAGCGATGAAGATAACATTGCCAGGCAGTCGAGATGGGCAAGGGCATTCCAACAGAAGGACCAACATGGATGAAACACAAACATGGCGGGGTCAGAGAAGAGCAAGTAGCTAAGACTGGGTCTTCCAGTATAGGTGGGAACCATGGGACACACGGGGCTAGACAATCAAGCAGAACCAAAATCATAAGGATTAGTTTTGAGCACTTATTATGTGGTACGCATAGTGACAGGTGTTTCACATGGATTATTATTTATTATTACAAAAGAGTCTTCCTGTGAGATAAGCACTATTATTATCCCTAATCCCACAAGTGGGTAAAATGAGGCACAAAGAGGTTGTTACTAGATCAAGGACTCACTGTTAGTCAATGGCTTTGAAACCCAGTATTCTTTCTCCAGAATCCACAAGCTTAACTACCTATCAAATTGTGAAGGATCTGGTACACCAGACAAGGGAGCTAAGAAAGTATCTTTCAGGCAGTGGTGTTAGGGGAAGCACACTGATTGAAACCACCCACCCTGACCAAGCACCATAATAACCATTTGCATGAGCTGTTTTACGACAGGAGGCCCAGGTAAGGAACAGGGAACTAATAAGACTCCACCAACCAGAAAAGTTCGTGAAAAGTCAAAAGGAGACACGACCTGTCCAACCACCCCCCAGAATCCTTCTCTCTGGCATCCATCTTGGTTGAACAAGGCGTGCACCACCAAGAAGGACTCTGAGTCAGAATGATTGGCTAAAGACATCCCAGAAACTAATGCCATCACCATAAGACTGAAAGCCATGTGACAGAGCTGTTCTCCTGGGCTCCCTTACCCTACTGCTCTCCACCGGGTGCCCTTTCCCAATAAAATCTCTTGCTTTTGTCAGCACATGTGTCTCCTCGGACAATTCATTTCCGAGTGTTAGACAAGAGCCCAATTTCGGGCCCTGGAAGGGCTCCTCCTTACTGCAACAGTGGGATGCCACTGATGGATACTGAGCACAGAGTAACATCACCAGATGTGTGCAATAAAATAATGAGTCTGATGAACTGGAAGACAAATATTTTTTCTCAGTTTTGCTTGTGTGTATGTTGGAGTTAAAGAGGAAGAAGCAGCGAGGGTGCAGGCACAAAGCCCAGAATCCCAGCAAAGAAGAGAATGCACATCTTCGTAAAAGAGAAAAACAGGCCTGACTTGTGCAGTAGCAGTGGAAACAGAGTGGAAGAGCGAATGCACTAGATATTTAGGAGGTGGAATAAGAGAAAACCCAGTGATACTGATGGACACGGGGAGTAGGACGGGTGTCGACAAGTATCAGGAAAGGAACACCTCCTTCCCACTTCTGATGTTCCTCTCAACACAAGAGGACATCAATTGACATAAAATTCTTGGCCTATCTCTCTCTTCTATTATTTCCACCCACCTCAAACTATACCTATTGTCCAATGGTGAATTCAGTAGAGAAAGGAGACATGTGTAGCTCAGCCTCTTCTCTTTCCTCTCACAGGCAAGTTGCCCTTGGAAGCATACAGAAGCATGCTTCCTATTGTGCATCTCCACAGAGCAGGTAGGTTCACAGTTAAAGAAAATAACCCCACCACCACTCCAAACAACTGATACATGAACCAGAAGCTTTGAGAAATAAGACAGGTTAGCATCTGAAAGTGGAGTCTGTGATTCGGGGCTGTCTGGGTGTGTAGCAGTTTACATGGTCCATGAGGCTGGTTTTGACAGTTATGCAGTTGGCTTTGAACTGCTGAGCCTGCACAAGATGCCACGTATAGTCTTGGCTGATCTTTGCAGCTTGTAGCAGCAGTGTCCACAAGCAAGTGACTTTCTTCAGAGGCAGAGTGGCATGTGAAGGACTCTGCCAAGGGCCCAGGCACACCAAAGAGGAGAGCCTCAATGCTGGGGCCTTGGTTAACCAAGTGGTTAATGTTGAGAAGAGGACAAAAGGATCGGAGCCAATAGAAAGGGAATAGGTATTCTTCACTTCCCATGTTTCCTTTTAAGTGAAGGGCCATCAATTAGTAGGATATACCCAGCCATGGTCCAGCTCTTCACTCTCTCAGCCTCAATCCTACCATGGACCAAGCAAAAGAATCTTTTTATGCTAGGAGAAGATAAGCACACATCCTTCTACTCTGCCATCTTGGTTCCATAGAGGAGATCAAATCAGTCCATCCTAAACTAAATCAATCCTGAATATTCACTGGAAGGACTGATGCTGAAACTGAAGCTCCAATACTTTGGCCACCTGATGTGAAGAAGTGACTCATTGGAAAAGTTCTGATGCTGGGAAAGATTGAAGGCAGAAAGAGAAGGGGACGACAGAGGATGAGATGGTTGGATGGCATCACCAACTCGATGGACATGAGTTTGAGCGAGCTCTGGGAGTTGGTGATGGACAGGGAAGCCTGGTGTGCTGCAGTCCATGGGGTCGTGAAGAGTCAGACATGACTGAGTGACTGAACTGAACCGAAGAATCTTCTGGGGGTGGGCCCTGGCATTGGCATGATTTAAAAGCTCTCCAGGTGATTCTAATATGCAGGCAGGACTGAGAATCAAAGAACTAAATGATCCCTACAGGTACCTTCCAATTCTTAAATAAACTGCTGTGACCCTGCCAGAAGTTAGAGCAAATGACTTTAAGGCCCTTGGGACGTCCTTTCTAGTAGCCCTGAGGCTCAATGAGTAGTGTGCAATCAGCCTTTTAATGGAAAAAAAATACACGAGCTTCATGAGTTGGTCCCAAAGCTTGCTTCTTAGGGCTTCCCTACTGGGTCACTGCCACACAATCAATGGTAGAACTGTTCTGAACTGTAACCTGCGAGGGAAATAATCAGGCACAATCCAGCCATGCCACAACCTAATCACGACTGGTATTTCTAGGGCTGTGTTAATCAAGCATTCGTGTAGACAGACTCTTATGGTCACACTGATTCTAGGATGATTCTGCCTCCAGAGCGGGAATCTTTTATAAACTGAAATTCTCCGTTCAGCCTTTCCTCTCACCTAAGTGCAAAATCCCTCCTAATGGTAGCATCTGTTGTCTGCAGCAAACAGTGTTGATTCCAGATGCTCTGAAAGGAATTTAAGTCCTTTCTCATGCTACTCAAGAGGTGACAGTGGGTAGAAAGCAGTGACTTTCCTGTTTAAAGAAAAAAAAGATCTCTGGCTAAACAGTGAGTGCAATAAGAAGGTAAAAGATACTGTTGACTAAAATATTAATATTTGTTGGATTTTTATCTTTTTCTTTGGTACTAAATACAACCAATAACCATACATGCACTGTCTCTTATAGCTATGGAGCAGGTGTGCAGGTAACTGGTTACCAAGCAACGTATTGGCTGGGGATTAGAGCACACAGTTGCATGGGCATAACTCTGAATAATGCAGACCTTGTTAAGTGATACATTTTTCATTATCCTAGCATCACATCAAGTTCTATACCACCTTTTTTCCCCTTCTTCTTTAATCTAGGGAACATATTCTATTAAGAACCTTGAAGAAACGGTACCATGAGTTATTTCTTTTTTATTAAAAACAACGAAAAGACCAGATTCATTATATCTTATCCATCACACTTGTTATCTACCTAAACATCTGTTCAGTTTTTGTTGTCGTGTTTAGAGAGAATAATTATCCAGCAGACCTTATAAGAAATGAATTCCAATGGAGCGAATGAACTTTACTAATGACTAGCATTTATAGCTCCTTAAGGAAAAAGTTACCTAGTCTCATAATCCTGTTGATTCTTGCAAAATGAAAAAATCTTTGGTGGTTATTTTAGATCTTAGAGGGTTTTTAAAAACTAGTTCTCAACAGTCTTCTGATCCTTAATAAATATGATCAAAATATATTTAAAATGCCTGTGGTTCCTCAATTGCTGAGCATAGATAATGCCTCTGCTCTTTACCTCTACCTTCCAAATTTAAATATTAGCTGCATTAAGGACTCGAAGTAGTAACTAGAAAAGGTTTTGTTTATGGGAAAGTTCTCTGATGCACCACTGTAATGACTCATTTTGCCTTTAAAAAAAATCACAATTAAATAGGAAGGAGGAGTGGAAGGAAGGAAGAAAGAAAGGAAGGGAGGAACAGAGAAAAGGAAGGAGGAAAGAAAGAAAAGTATTCAAAAGGGATCTCTAATTCCCCATTCTTTGAAAACTAACAAGTAGATCTTTTGTAAGACCATTCCTTTTCTATACATCCCATTACAACAGCTAAGTTTTAAAGACTTCCTTGTAATTGTTTAAGTGATTTCCCTAGTCTAGAGAAAGGACTTCTTTGAAGAAATGGTATATGAAGTGATTTTGGTGCAGGGGAACAATGTAAATATTCTTGTCTTTAATTTTAAGGTTAGTCATCCATGATACTAATTTTATTACAAAAATTGACAAACACATTTTTCTAAACCTGGATAGAGGCCAATGGAGTTTTGTTTTGATTCCAAGTAGAGAGAAAAATATATTTTAACCTAGTTCTCTGTGTCATTGTTACAAATCTAAAGAAAAGCACAGTTGACACACTCCTTTGGAGTTCATACTGGGCCGCATACAACTGCTTGCTTCAGAGAATGGAGGAGCAGTGGGAACTTGCTTCTGACCTGGTGACTTACTGAAGCTCTAACCAGCAATTTCATAAAATTTCCAGCAGCTTTGTAACTGTGTCTATTGTTTATGATTCAGCATCTTCAAATTCATCTAAAGTAGACGTAACATGAGCAAAACACTAAAAACTGGCAAGGGAGGCAGCTTCCATTTCCTCGAGGAAAGAGCTATGAGAGCTACGTTCTCTCTCTTCTCTCCCTACCTGCTCCTTTTTAAGGAAACAAATACAAGATTCTCCATACTGGGGATGGGATGGGAGTCAAGATATAATATTTTAAAATGAAATGGGCAGTTCTTTCCTTTACATTTAAAATGTATATGCTTGATACCAATCTTATACCTAAAATAAGTAACTGTAATCTATACCCTTCCAAAAGAGCAAAGTGGAATAGCTCCTTTTATTTTTCAAGATGCTGTATTTCTTTTTTCAAGATGCTCATAGGTGTGTTTTCTCCATCAATATTTCTCTTATTTTTTTCCCAGTCTACCCAGTCTTTTCCTGATAGGATTGTTGCTACACTGTCTGAAAGTGAAAAAAATTTTTTTTGACTAGCAAGTCATCAGAGTTGTTTTTATAAAAAAAAAAAAAGTAACTGCAAGCTACAAGATCTGTTCAGCTTTAACTTTTCTCTATGACTTTTCTGTTAAAACAAGGAAGATATTCTTACGAATCTCTCCTTACTAGTTCAGGCTGGAGAATCAAGTATGATGTCTATGCACACAGTCTTACAACTTTAGGCTAGTTTAATGGTAACTTCCTCATAAATGTCATTTCAACCGAAATCACACATGAAAGATACTCAACAAGAAATCATGACTTTTTCATCACAGAAATGTGTGTTGACCCAAAGCACAGACAATTCATACACGTACTTTGCTGACATTCCCCCATGCATATCATTACATAATGATCATGTAATAAAGATATGACACGGAACAATGTATGAGTTGCCTGGTTCTATTCCTTATTCCAAGGAGGACTCTTTCTAAAATTGTCTGCCTCAGAATCAGGTAATAAATGCAAGACAGAAAAGATGGTCTGGAGTCTGTTTCCTTCTGTAATCTTCCATGCAGAAAACAACTGGGCTACACTCCAGAACTGAATCTTCAGATTTACAAGTTAGTAAATACTGCCTAGACTGCTGCTAATAAAAGGGCTATATTTATATTGCTTTTCTCTCTACAATGAAAAGACTAGAATTTAAATCTGCAATAAATAGTAATCAGTAACAAACTCATATTTCATATCAATTTTGAAAGAAACAAAAGGAACATTTGTAAGAACCAAAATGAATTAATGGCACCCTCCGTGAGCCTGTTTGAGCTTATGAATCACCTTTTCTCTTCTTCCTGTCCCTCCGGGAGCTGACCAAGACTCATAGCCATGTTAGTTTGCTTTGTTCAGCAAAGAAAATACTTGGTATTGCCTTGAAGTTGAATTTATTAAAAGGTAAAGAACCTTATACTCTAAACATCCTTATCAAAATGTTCCCCCTCAAAAAATAAGTTTAAAAGCAATCTGAGCACTGTTCTCAGAGTGGACACCTAAATAATCACATTTTCAGTTTACTGCATTTTTTTATGCTGCCTGAATCTTTTCAGAAATAAGGTAGGCCAAAAATTATATTACTTAGAGAACATTTATTAAAATGTCTATTATCCCCATATTTAAAATGTCAGCCTTATGATTCATTACCTTTTGTCAATTCTCCTGAGTACTTCAGTATAGTAATTAACAGTCTTTCTTAACAAAATCTGCCAGCATCTTGAAGGTCAGAGGTTTTTTTAGAGGGGTGGGGGAAGGAGGGACACAGACCTGTGGTTAGCCCAGGTCAGGGCTGAGAAAGAGGTGAGTGGATCAGGTCACAGGACATGAGACAGACAGGAATGTACCTCACCACTCCCACCCCAAACAGGCCAGGAGGACTAGGTACTGACCTCCTCATTGACTACTGAGGCAGGAGACCTGTTCCCCTGAGAAACAGAAGGATGTCAGCATCCTGAATTGCATCTTCACAATGTCAGGACCATTTTACTACCTACTAATAAACTCAGGCTATTAGAATATGTCCTCATTATCAACTACAAGTTTAGTTCCATCTGAGGGTATTTATGCATATATATATATATAAGGGAATAAATGTTTGCCAAGAACATTCTTATACCCGATGCTTTATGTGCATTTTCTTATTTAATCCCCTCCATGACCCTTCGTGGCTATACTCTTATCCACCTATTGTACATGAGACACACAAAACACAAAACGCAAGAAGGCCAAGTAAGACTCTTGGGGAAGGGAAAGTGAAAGTCGCTCAGTTGTGTCCAACTCTTTGCAACCCCATGGACTACACAGTCCATGGAATTCTCCAGGACAGAATACTGGAGTGGGTAGCCTTTCCCTTCTCCAGGGGATCTTCCCAACCCAGGGATCAAACCCAGGTCTCCTGCATTGCAGGCAGCTATCAGGGAATCCCAACACCCTCATAAAAAATTGATCAGGGATTCAAACTTAGGTCAGGTTCCCAAGACCTCCTTCTTAGTACAGTGCCACAGAGGCTGGTGAGATACAGATTTCCTCACAAGCTGAGGAAATTGAATTTGGCAATGAACACAGTCATCCAACTTTTACCTCTGAAAATAGTTCTGGCAGCTCCTCAAGTAACTGATCTGTATTTTGTTGTATAACATCCATTTCTGTTTGATAACATTTCCAATATTTAAGTATGCTGAAAACTTTGTTGATCTGTTGATATTTAAATTAGCTTTTGCACGTCTTTCTTCCCGACAATTTTAGGTCATTGAATTTCAGAGCAAAGTCATCATTACAAAGAAGAATTTCCTCAATAATGTAAAAAGACTTCCATATCTCACACAGCAAAAAAGGTCAAGGATAAAAGTCCAGCAACAATACACTTCACAAAGTGGAGTCCAACAAACTCCTCTATCAGAATCACCTTGGTGATGAGATGCAGGTTACTGACCTCGTCCCTGAGATATTGATCCCACTTGTAACTCTGTTATACACATTTCAACATAAAAGTTCAGGAATTACCACTAGAGATAGTGCACTGTGAAAAAAGTATTGTAAAGACCCAAACCGTGGAAGTTTTCAGACTTCAAGAGTTTTGAAGAAAGCCCTGTCGGGTTAATGAGATCTTAGCTTTGAAATGGACACAGATGAAATTAACTAGACTTCTTTGTGCAAACGCTGTATTTTGTTTTCTATTTTTTGGTCACGCCACATGGCAGGCAGGATCATATTTCCCCACTGAGGTATTGAACCTGTGCCCTCTGCAGCAGAAGCACAGTGTCTGAACCACTGGACCACCAGGGAAGTCCCTGCTTTAATTATTTTTATGGAAAAAAATTGGCATTAAGCGTGCCATTGTTGATATGAAGCTGCTGCTGCTGCTGCTAAGTCACTTCAGTCGTGTCCGACTCTGTGTGCATGGTAAATCAAATTCATCTACCCACATCCTTACCACAAACCAGCAAATGAACACAGGGGCCAAAACTAAGAGGGCCTCTGAGCACAAGACTGATTCCTCCATCACTGTATGGTGATGGTCTTCTTTTTAGCCTTTCAGTTCAGTTCAGTTCAGTCACTCAGTCGTGTCCAACTCTTTGCGACCCCATGAATCACAGCACGCCAGGCCTCCCTGTCCATCACCAACTCTGGGAGTTCACTCAAACTCATGTCCATCGAGTCGGTGATGCCATCCAGCCATCTCATTCTCTGTCGTCCCCTTCTCCTCCCGCCCCCAATCCCTCCCAGCATCAGAGTCTTTTCCAGTGAGTCAACTCGTCGCATGAGTTTAGCCTTACCTCTCCACATTTCATAGTGATTTCACTTAAAACCTAACATGCCAGCGTAAAAGAACTTTTGTTTATGGATGGTATGCAATGCCACTGGTCATCAGGCCCTGTGCCACCCTCCAGCATTCCTCACCTCTCATTTCATCCTGGAACAATGTCCAACTGTAGCTCACTGAACACCCAATGCTGACTCACACTGCATCCTTCCCTTCTACTAAACCGGCCTTCAACCCATCTTCTTTACCTCCGTTCCGTTCCGTTCTGTCGCTCAGTCGTGACCGACTCTTTGTGACCCCGTGGACTGTAGTGTACCGGGCTTCTCCGTCCATGGGATTCTCCAGGCAAGAATACTGGAGTGGGTTACCGTTTCCTTCTCCAGGGGATCTTCCCAACCCAGGGATCGAACCCGGGTCTCCCGCATTGGCGGCAGATGCTTTAACCTCTGAGCCACCAGGGAAGCCCCTTCTTTACCTGATTGATATCAATTAACCACTTGTGTATTGCCTCCTCCTGGAAGTCTTCCCTGATGCTCTGCAGCCCCACTCTGGGTGAAGTGAGCAGTTCTCATTTCTGACTGCACATCAGAATCACAGAGGTAGCTTTTGATACAAATACAGCCCCTCTAGCTGTCTTATGGTTAATGTTTGCATGCTATATCTCATGGTTACTGTTTGCATGATATATCTTGCTCCATATTTCTACTCTTAACCTATTTGTGTCTTTGAACCTAAACTACTTTTCTGCTGCTGCTGCTGCTGCTGCTAAGTCGCTTCAGTTGTGTCCGACTCTGTGCGACCCCATAGACGGCAGCCCACCAGGCTCCCCCGTCCCTGGGATTCTCCAGGCAAGAACACTGGAGTGGGTTGCCATTTCCTTCTCCAATGCATGAAAGTGAAAAGTGAAAGCGAAGTCGCTCAGTCGTGTCCGACTCTTAGCGACCCCACGGACTGTAGCCTACCAGGCTCCTCCGTCCATGGGATTTTCCAGGCAAGAGTACTGGAGTGGGTTGCCATTGCCTTCTCCCCAAGACAGCATATAGTCAGGTCTTGCTACTGTATCAGTTCTAAAAGTGTTTGCCTTCTGATCTGAGTATTAGTTACTCCATTCACATCTGCTGGAATTATTGTTACAGGCAGATTTGTCCTTCCACTTAATATGATGGATCTGCTTTACGATTTCATGTTTTAAAATTCCCATGCAGTTGTTGATGCAGTTAGAGTTATTTATCTTTAGTATAGCTCTGAAGTCTGTAGTAGTGACTCCGAAACTTTTGTGTTTAAAATGTGGACAACAGGATCCAATAAGTAGGATCAGTATCCCCGCGATGGAGTTCAGGAACCTGCACCTGAATAAATTCCCAAGTGACTGTTTGTTCCCATGTTCCCCATCTGCTGCCTTCTTCTGAGTTAACTATTTGTTCGGACACCATTTTTATCCATTTTTAAAGTTATTTAATATGTGCACCTCTAAACTTATCACAACCTACTTCAGGTTAATATTGACTTCTCTCTGGTAAAATATATCAACTTTATTTCAATAATTCTTCATTTCTTCCCTCATACTTTGTGTTATTACTGTCAAATATGTTACATTTATACATTATAAACCCAACAATATAGCATTATAAATATTGATTTAAACAAGATTGCAGTTTTAAAGAAATTAAGAGAATAACAGATAAAAATAAATAGATAGATAGAGCCTATACTGACCTCCATATTTACCATTTCCAGTGCTCCTCTATAGTGTAAGTGACTGGCATTAAGCTTCCGAGGTATCCTTTTCAAAAGACATCCATCTTGAATAAACAGGTTGCCAGCTGTATGACACAGCTACCAGCAAAACAAGCGGACAAGAAACTTGGCCACACCCACCCATGAAAGTCCCTCTTTCAGAAATTCCTGGGTAGCTAAGATAACTGACCACTCGAGTGACTCTTCTCCCTTCCCACACCATAATTCCTGCTCTTATGCTTGAAATAAGCCAATAAAGAGGAACCCACGAAACCTGAGAACACCACTCTCAAACCCTAAAAGAGGCAGAGCCCCAGGGTCTCCCTCTCCCTCTCTGCCCACCCTGCTCCACGACCTCCCTATGTAGCCCTGGGGCATGCCATGTACCCTGCAGCAACTGTGAGTAATAAGACTTGTTCCTGAAAGTTCGCTGACGGTTTCTGTTCTCATATACCAAAAGGCCGGTCCAACCACACACATGCACACACATAAATATACACATATATGTGTAAATACCCCCAATATAGATACACATGTAATACTAAACTATATATAAACCAAATGGAAATCTGTGTATACACACACATGGGCTTCCCAGGTAGCTCAGCTGGTAAAGAATCCGCCAGCAATGCAGGAGACCCCAGTGTGATTCCTGAGTTGGGAAGTTTCCTGGAGAAGGGATAGGCCACCTACTCCAGTATTCTTGGGCTTCCCGGATGACTCAGATGGTAAAGAATCCACCTGCAATGTGGGAGACCTATGTTCAATCCCTGGGTTGGGACGATCCCCTGGAGGAGGGCATGGTAACTCACTCTAGTATTCTTGTTTGGAAAACCCCCATGGACAGAGGAGCCTGGAGGGTTACAGTCATGGGGTTGCAAAGAGTCAGACACCACTGAACAACTCAGCTCATCACAGTGTGTGCGCACGCGTGCACACACACCAAAAAAAAAAAAAAAAAAAAAAGTACAACCTATCCCACAAACTATTACTTTTTAACTTAGGAAAGTCTACAGATAGATCTCCAAAGAACTTCTTGTAATTGTGAACATAAACAAAAAGAAACTCCATTGGTATTTTATAAAGAAAATGTAACAAAACCTTAAGACATCTAAAAAACTGCTTCTCATGCTGGCAATCACAGGCTGCTCCTATGACTTACAAATGTAAAGGGTCAGCCAGAACAAAGGTTTTCCTTCCTGTCTGATCCCTTTCTTGGTAAGGATGACCTATGCTTTGCCCCATGCCTGTTACTTTCTAATTCTGCTTCAAAGATGAATCAGCTTTCCCAAGAACTTCCTCTTCAAGAATTTCCAAACAAACTCAATTGGGTCTTATTTCACTCTTACCAAACAATGAGATCATGTACGTAAATAAAGCAATGTATGAAACAAAGAACCGTCCATAACCATGAATTGCATGCTGATCCAAATGAAATGCACAGTAAGTATATACATGCTAAAAAGCATTTTTCACAGTGAAGACTGACTCATCCTTTGACAATATTCTCTTGCTGCCCATTTTTAAACTACTTAGATTTCTGGAATAATTGCGTGTTCTGACTTCTGATCTTCACCCATTTCAACTAAACTACTTCCATCCTGTCTGGAGCCTACGTACGCTCATAGAAAAAACCCTTAGAGCTACATTTTTTAAATGCACATTTTAATCGAAGGCCAAGATTTGAAAAGGGCAGTTTTATGTTCCTTCTGTCTCCATCTCCAGAAGAAGGGATGGGCAAGATTTACATCCTGACTTACTCTGGTGCAAAGCATTTTTATGCCATAATTTAGTTCTGTTCAGCTCCAAGTCTTAACAAGGTCCAATTCTCCAATAATTGGCTGTAAGGTTACGAAGGACATAACATTTCGGTCTTACTCCCTGCACTCCCAGCCCCATAATCTGCATCTTTGTCACAAGAATAATTGGGAGTCAAACAAGGCTGGTCACTGTACATGCTACAATGCCCCAGGTAAACAGCCTTCAGAATAGAAGGTTCCAAAGGATCACTTTTGTTCTCTTCTTCCTCTGCCCCAGCACAGTTTTAAGAGATTGGAAATCAAAGCTGCTGGGTTTGATTTAACCTAATGATTGCATAGTTTGTGTAATTATTGCCTTAATTCAAAATTGTGATAGAGGGTGAATTTCTGGTGTGGGATGAAAAGGAGCAAGGTATCCCTGAGAGAATATTGCTGTGCATTCACCGTTCTCATCTTTCTTCCCCTCCAGAAATAGCTCTTGGGCCCATGAGGTCTTTCTGACCCACAGCAGAGGCTCCCAGAATCCCTGCACTGTGACAGTTCATGAGTCTCCTCTCCAGAAAACACAGACAGCAAACTGTTCCCAATTAAAGATGTTCTAATCCTCACGCAAATGCAGACCAGCACCATTCTCATGGAAAAAGTCACAATGGAAAAGAATCCTCCTGCAAAACAAAGTCAGGCCACGCCCAGCCACCCCCACCCAAGAGGCAAGGCAGCCTGCTGATGGCTCCTGCTGCCCCTCCAACACTCAGGATCTGTGTTAACTGAAAGCTTACCCTGGATACTTGTATACCCTCACCTGTATCCCACCTCTGTATGTGTGGCGGCCTCCTACTCTCTCCCTAGCTCACCAGCGTCTCTGCTCTAGTGTCCAAGCTTTCCTATTGTTCTCTTTGCAATAAAAAAAGTATCTGTCCTTCTTCTCCTGTTCCATCTAGACTCTTGTGACATGCTCACTCCCGGAGTCAGGGTACTGACAATTATGAGGTTCCCCCGCTTCCTAAGATCCATACTTATTTTTTAATGTATTTTTCACAGTGCTGGGTCTTTGTTGCTGCACGTGGGCTACTCTCTAGTTGTAGTGTGGAGGTTTCTCCTTGCGGTGACTTCTCTTATTGTGGAGTACGGGCTCAAGGGCATGCAGGCTTCAGTAGTTACGACACAGGGGCTCTAGAGCCCAGACTCAGTAGGTGTGGCTTACGGGCTTAGCTGTTCTGTGGCACGTGGGATCTTCCCAGATCAGGGATGGAACCCATGTTCCCTGAATTGGCAGATGGACTCCCAACCACTGGACCACCAGAGAAGTCCTATATAACCAGTTTTTAAAGAAGCCTCTACTATCTTTACCCAAAGACATAAGCAATATAGACATTTCGGAAAAACTAGTGTGATGTGCCAGACAGAGAAAGAAAACTGTCTACTAATGTCTCTCAGATCGTTCCATAAAGGATGCCCAGACAAGAGCAAGACACGTTGCTGTGTCCTTTGTATGCACAAATGCCAAGCCCATTCATTTATCCACTGCTGAGATTCTACGAGGATAACAGCCTAAAGAAAGGCAGAGTATGAACTCATCAGAAGCACAGACAAAACCGAATGGTGAGTGCTAATGTATTATCTGCTCCGTATGGGCCTCATTAAATTAAAGTACATGGTACGACTTTTGCCAGACTTCCTTAGAAACTGTCACACTACACAAATATCACTGCCTACTACAGGGTAGCAGAAAATTCTGCCAATTCCACCTCTGCCAGGAGAATACCCACTCAGAACCTCAGGTTCCCCAGACATAAACTAGAGACAATACTAGCCACACTGGGCTGTCCTGAGGAGAGATGGTGCCTACAAATGTAGCAATTCCAGGGCCTGGCACACAGAAGTAACCCAACAAATGTTCTTCTTCATCTTTACCCCAACCTCAAAATTTGTTTCATTCCTAAAACCCTTTTTATGTGAACTTGGATACTCCTACAAGCCCATATTTTTCTCTTTTCAATAACTACTAACCCTCCTCCTGGCACTATTTGCCCTGCCGCTTGAGATGACCAATCTCAGTCTGTTTCACTGGGTCCTTCTCACACTGGCCACGCAGTGGATACGGAAGACCCGGTGTGAACTGCTGACATTTCATCAACAAGGACCTTCCATGAACAATCTCCTAGTCCTGCACTTGGCACTATGTTGGTTCCAGAGAAAGAACAAGACCCGTAGCTTCCAGCCCAACTGACAGAACTGCTAAACTTAGGAAACTTAAAAGACAGTATGAGACTATCTATTTTCAGTGTGTATTATGTTAATAATAATAATAATGGCAGCTAAAGTAATGAGTACTTCAACGAGCCAGGCAATAAGTTACATATCTATCTATGTTGCCATTCCTACTAGGTAAGGAACATGAGAAAGATTAGGTAGTCTGTCCAAGGTCATGCAGTGACCACCACTGTCACTCAACTCAGTAGAAAAGTACAAAACACTGTGCTTAGCCTAAGGCATTGAGGACCGGATGAGTGTGAGCTTCCTAAGGGCACGAATGGCATCTTCCTGATCTTTATTTCCATGGTAGACAGACCATTACTGTGTGCTGATTAACTGCCTAATGAGTGAGCGAAGTGTTATTGAGTAGCATGGGGCTTGGTAAGTAAACTACAGAAAAGCACAGTGAAGAGCAAGCAGAGTAGCAGACTCACATATTCAGAAGCTGAAGGGCTTCCCTGGTGGCTCAGAGGTTAAAGCATCTGCCTGCAATGCAGGAGACCTGGGTTCGATCCCTGGGTTGGGAAGATCCCCTGGAGAAGGAAATGGCAACCCACTCCAGTATTCTTGCCTGGAAAATCCCACGGACAGAGGAGCCTGGTGGGCTATACTCCACGGGATAGCAAAGAGTCGGACACGACTGAACAACTTCACATAGGCAGGAACTAAAAAGCAGACTGACCTTAATGACACCCCAGGCTTGCTCTGAGGATAATGATGGCTACAGATGCACAGGTGAGACAGACAGAGACGATGGGGAGGTCTTAAAAGCTTAAGGAGAGAAGTACAGACTTGACAACATGGGCAACAGGGTACACCCACAAATCCTTGAGCAAGGAAATGATTTGAGAAAAGTGGCAGTTTAGAAAGGTTGATCTGGTAAGAGTGAAACACTGGAAGACGGGTGTGAAATCAGGAGGCAGTGAATCTGAATTTTCCAAATGGTTGAATTAGAAGGAAGAACTACAAGAATGAAAGCACGGAGACAAACAACAGTTCAACAGTTCCTGAGTGTCTTTTATGTGTCTGGAATGGTGCAAGGACCTGAGGATAAAAGACGGAATTAAACACAATCCTCAGTGACTAATGACCAAGAAGAAGAAAATGAAATTGAGAGACCTGCCAAGCAGATGGTATCCAAGTATGACACTGGAGGACATGTCACCCCAGAACCAAGATCAGAAAGTAAAAATGTTAGTCACTCAGTCATGTCTGACTCTTTGCAACCCCATGGACTGTAGCCCACCGGGCTCCTCTGTCCACGGAATTCTCCAGGCAAGAATACTGGAGTGGGTAGCCATTCCCTTCTCCAGGGGATCTTCCCGACCAAGGGATTGAACCAAGGTCTCCTGCATTGCAGGCAGATTATTTGCCACTGAGCCACCAGGGAAAAGATGAGAAAGGTGATGTACAAATACCAGATGTCTGTGTAGCTGCAGAGACAACTCACATTTGTCTCTAATCCTTTCATAAGTAGCTGTCTCTCTGGTGAGATTTTTACATTTCTCTGAAAAAGGAGCCACATCACATCTTTCAAGATACCTAAGAGAGTATTGGAAATAAATCGTAATTTGAATACCTAGAATCCAGTAACTGTCATGCAATCCAACTGGAATTTCTTTTTAAAATGATTACAGTAACCTAGCCTCTCTCTATTCCCTCATTATCATTTTACAATCCTTCCCATCTCTTCTCCATTCCTTCACAATTACCTCTCTACTCCTGACAGGACATGTTTCCTGCTGCTCCAGCCATCTGGCACACTGTTTTTGAGTCTCCGAGACTCTATCAATTCAGAAATATAATCTTTCTTATATTTTCAAAATATTAACCCAAAGAAAGAATGATATGTTAAGTCTGGAATGTATTTCAGGAAGTAGTGATGAGTGTTAGGAAGGCACACCGTGTTGGAACTGAAGTTTCAGGAGTCCCAGGGCTCTGACTCCATTATTGACTTTCTGTCTTATACCTCCTCATTTCCCTTCCTGGTGCCTGAGTTGTTCCCACCAAGAGTGGGAAATACTCTGGTCTGACAAGTCCTCATAAAGAAGAAACCCAGAACCCAGCACAGGGCTCAGCAGAGCTGGATTACTGGAAAAATCCACAATGGATACTTCACAATGGAAGAACTTCTCCAGCACACTGTCTCACAGGTGATTTATAAATGTGGCACAGGGTATTTATAATGGCTAACCAACAAGGACCTACTGCGTAGCACATAGAAAACTCTGCTCAATGTTATGTAGCAGCCTGGATGAGAAGGGAGTCTGGGGGAGAATGGATATATGTAAGCTTATGGCTGAGTCCCTTAGCTGTTCACCTGGAACTACAACATTGTTTGTTAATTAAAAATAAAAATAAATGCAGCCCAGAAAAGAAACAGACTTAAAACAATGGACTGACTGTTCAATAATAATCTAAAGATCCATGATGAGGGACAAGATGCCAGTTGAAAGGCTGATGAAATTCCTCAAGCATCATTGCTCACCCCCTCAATCTCAGAAACAAAAGAAATGAGGGCCTAAGCCATTCCTGAAGGTATGAAAAATTGGTTTCAACTCTTTTACAAACACCAGTTGACAGACACTGACTGCCAAAAGCCTCCTGTAAAGGACTTTGGGGTTATGCTGGGCTCATTAGGAGCACAGCACTGAACTGATTGGTAATAGCTAACATAGAGGTATTATGTTGGGCTTATAAGGTATGGGCTTCCTTCATAGTTCAGTCGGTAAAGAATCAGCCTGCAGTGCAGAAGACCCAGGTTCAATCCCTGGGTTGGAAAGATCCCCTGGAGAAGGAAATGGCAACCCACTCCAGTTTTCTTGCCTGGAGAATCCCATAGACAGAAGAGCCTGGTAGGCTACAGGCCATGGGGTCGCAAGAGTCGGCCACAACTTAGTGACTAAACCATCATCATCAACATGGGCAGGGGGGTGAGGAGGGTGACAATACATGTGCTGTTAGGTCATACCTAACATAGAGGAAGGGAGGATGACATATGTGCTATTTGGCCAGACCTGGACATGTCCAGTCCCACCTGATAATTGGTGGATTGAGTTGAATTCGCCAGTAAAGTCTCTAGGGATAAACTCTGAGTGTTTCCTGAGTCATTGCTGGTGCAGAGCAGCATACAGTACATAGAGAAGTCATAGTGGAGAAGAAAGAACACAGAAGAGAAACTCAAAACACCTGCAAGTTCACGCAAGCAAGCTCTATGACCCTAGGAAGACATTTCTCTTCCCTGGATTTTCATATGTTCCACCTGGAAATGGGCAGAGGGCATGCACTTTCTGATACAAAGTCCAATGCTTTTGTTTTTAATCTGAATACAATTGCTTTACAATGTTGTGTTAGTTTCTGCTGTACGACAACGTGAATCAGCTATATGTATAGCATGATTTGTAACAAGAGTAAAGTGACAAAAGTCTAGACATAGCAATGTCCAAAATGTAGATGGTGTGGTTAAATTATGATCACTCTCAAGTTCCATCTTTAAGGTAGACCTGTTTACCCCAAAACAATCCACACATTCTGATGAGAGTCTGTATATATGTCAATGCTACAAAATTCAAGGTTTTTAATTGCCCATACTTACAATTTATTCTACCCCCCACCCCACACACACACACAAAAGCTGAATCTCATTAGAATGTATGGATCATCATGGGGTAACCAAGTCTACCTTAAAGATAGAACCTTAAAGCGGCAGTAATCATCATTCAACTACACTACTATTGGATAGTCCTATATCTAAACTTTGGTCACTTTCCTGTTCTTATAAATCATGCTATATTTATCTTCCCCAAATGCCAGCCTTGAGCATAAGTAACATTTGCACTAGTGAGTGAATGATTAACTAGTATGTAGGTGCCAAGAGTGCTGATGGAGAAGGGATTATCATTGGTTCTGAGACTGCAAATTTCATTGATGGGAAGGTAGTAAAGGAGAAAGAACTTGAAAAGAAAAAACTTTCCTGGTTTCAGATATTTTGATCTCTACATGTTTAGGAGATATCTGCATAAAGCTATTCAGTGGATATGCAGGTCTGAGGCTTGGGAGAAGAATCTGGACCACAGATGAGATTCAGGAGTCATCAACACATCGATGAAAACTGAAATAATGAGAATGGATTGGATCAACCAGGCGGGAGAACATGCAGAATGAGAAAAATAGTTTGCTTAGGATAAAAAGGATGCCAGGATTTAACTGGTAAGCAGCAGGGGATCCTCTGAAGAAAATCAAGAAGGGATAGTTTGTGAGGTGTCATGACAACCAGAAGGGTGAGGTTCCACAGCAACCAGCAGCACAGAGGTGTCTATGAAGTATTGGCAAACAGCAGAAAAACCCAGAAAAGGACTCTTTAAAAAAGTCCAAGCGGACCTGGTGATTAAAAAGCAGCAGGGATGCTAGCAAGAACTATTTCAGCAACATAAAGCTAAGCAGATGCAAATGAAAGTGAGGAAAATAGTATTTTACTTTTATTTGGAGGAGTATGTGGTTAGAGGATGAAAGATGGAAGATGAAAAGCTAATAGTAAGCACATAAGTTCTACATACTTGCCCATTTCCATTGCCTGCGACTAGACAAAGGTGGACTATTTTTTATTTACTGGCACGAGTCTATCAGAGGTTGATTTCAACTGACTCATGGCTGGGAGAACTGACAGACCACACTAAGAAGGAAATAACTCAGTATCTCGGGAGCGGGGGGGAGGGCTCCCAAATCCCATCCCCTTGTCTGTCGTGTTCCATCTGTCAGGTTTTAAAACAGTCATTCAGCCTCTTTGTTGATCCATTTCCTTAGCTGTGGAATGGGAAAATAATTCCCTTTTAATTGGATCCTGAAGTGCTAAGGGCTCTTCAGACTGCCCGAGCCTCTGCAGTGTTTAGACAATATCCTAGCTCAGAAATTTCCCAGCTACTTTGTCCTATTCCTGAGAAAGCTACTTCTCTCTTCCCATGAAATCCACAACCCAAATGCTCAAGATGTAAATTTCTTTCTGCAGGTTTGTATGACTTTGCACCCTGAACCTCCTCCTTGAGTCTACAGTAGGCAAAGTAAAGTGGGGGACCAAGGATATGACCTGGAGAATTCAGCTCCCGGTCTGAAGTTTGCCTCAGACTATTCATTTGTTCGACCAGAAAAGTTTACAAAACTAAATTCCTCCTGCATAGGCTAGGGCCTCGGGTTTATTGGGTCTGGGCAGCTTCATTTGCATTCTCTGTTTCTTTCCTCTTGAATTTCAGCCTTTACCAATTTCATGTCCCCCAGGAGCTGTCGTTAGCAGCCATATATCCTCTCTTGTAAATAAACCCCAACTGTCTGCTGGAAATTTCCACTCACACATCCAGCCATCTCATCAAAAGCAACAGACCTGAAATCAAATTCATCAATCTCTTCCTCAAAACTGGCTTCTTCCCAGACTCTCCCATAGCTGTCAACTGACATCATTCACCCCCGTCACCCTGGCTTAGATCCTCAGCGTCATCTCTGTGCCCAGACTCTCCCTTGTCTTCCGACTCCTTTCCGCAACCCTGAAAATTTTTCCACTGAAATGTTTGGCCCCCTGGACCTTCTAGTTCCCAGTTATTTGCAAATCTCCCTGGTGCCAGACATCATGCTGAGAACACACCTCACCTCACTTAATCCTCATGACAAACCTACAAAGAGGTTGACGGGAATTTCCTCCATTTTGCAAATGAGAAATTGTGTTTCAGACAGTCATAGAGACTCTTACGGATGGAACATTTATGTCTCCCTAAATTGATAAGTTGAAGCCTCACCCCTCCATGCGACTGTAGTTGGAAATAAGGCCTTTGGGGAGGTAATAAAGGCTAGATGGGGTCATATGGGTATATTCTTAATTCAAAGGGCTAGTGTGCTGGTAAAATGAGAAAGAGATACCAGAGTTCACTCTTTCTGCCATGTGAGGACACAACATAAAGGCATCTGCCCATCTGCGAGCCAAGAAGACAGTTCCCACCAGGAACCAAATCAGCCAGCACCTTGTTCTTGGGCTTCCCTGATGGTAAGAATCTGACTGCAGTGTAGGAGTTCAGTTCAATTCAGTTGCTCAGTCGTGTCTGATTCTTCGTGATGCCACGGACTGAGGCATACCAGGCCTCCCGGTCCATCACCAACTCCCAGAGTTTACCCAAACTAACGTCCATTGGTGATGCCATCCAACCATCTCATCCTCTGTCATCCCCTTCTCCTCCTGCCTTCAATCTTTCCCAGCATCAGGGTCTTCTCCAATGAGTCAGTTCTTCACATCTGGTGGCCAAAATATTGGAGTTTCAGCTTCAACATCAGTCCTTCCAACACTCAGGACTGATCTCCTTTAGGGTGGACTAGTTGGATCTCCTTGCAGTCCAAGGGACTCTCATGAAGTCTTCTCCAACACCACAGTTCAAAAGCATCAATTTTTCAGTGCTCACCTTTCTCTATAGTCCAACTCTCACATCCATACATGACTACTGGAAAAACCATAGCCTTGACTAGATGGACCTTTGTTGGCAAATTAATGTCTCTGTCTTTTAATATGCTGTCTAGATTGGTCATAACTTTCCTTCCTTCCAAGGAGTAAGGGTCTTTTAATTTCATGGCTGTAGTCACCATCGCAGTGATTTTGGAGCCCAAAAAGACTTGGGTTCAATCCCTGGATTGGGAAGATCCCCCTGGAGAAGGGTAACTGGAGGGTTATCCCCTCCAGTATACTTGCCTGGAGAATTCCATGGACAGAGGAGTCTGGTGGGCTACAGTTCGTGGGGTTGCAAAGAGTTGGACACGACTGAGCGACTAACACTTTCACTTTTATCTTATACTTCTCAACCTCCAAAACTGTGAGAAAATAATTTTCTATTGTTTACTTCACTCAGTCTATGACAGTTCATTATGTCAGGCTTAGGCAGGGACCATGTCCAGCCCACTCCTGGAAGATAGAGATAGGATCCAAAGTTAGGATCCCTATCTCCAGAAAGTACACCCTGAGCCAATGCACTGTGCCCCTGCCTGTGCCTCAAGGCCAGCTCCCTGGCTCAGGCCCCGGTCACCACACAGGAAAGGCTCAGGAACAGCACTTGGTTCAAGTCCTCCTTGCCCTCTCTAGTTGACCTGCTGCATGTCAGGTGTTCCTCAAATACAAGTTGGATCAGATCATTCCTCTGAGAAAAACTTGCAGAGTCTCCCCACTGGCTACAGAATCAGGATTCAGTCTTTAAACAAGCCTCCAAGTTTTCTTTAGTTGGCCCAAGCCTTCTTATCCAGCATAGGGTCCTTTCATTGCTTATCCCAAAGATATCCACTCTGCTGATTAAAGTGGCATGAATTATTTGTTTGTGAGTTCCAATGAGGGCAGGAGCTATGCTGGTTCCATCTCTGTATGACCAGTGTCTGGCACATAGTAAGCGCTCAATAAACAGTGGTTGAATGACTGACCGAATGAACTGGTACATGCTATTCACCTGGCCCAGATATGCTATTCGTCCTCCCATCTGCAGTTCACCAGCCATCAGGACCAAGCTCAGATCCATCTCCATGACAGTGGCTGCTCCAGCCACCACCCCGCCCTGATCTCATCCTTCTCCAAGCTCTTCCTCTAGAACTTTCTGTCCCTGTAACTCATGACACACATCACTTACTGGCATGAACCAACATGCTCAGGAATGCTCATTTTTGCATTGTTGGTAACAGTAACACATGGTAACAAGCACCAGCTGCCTCCCAAAGCTCTTCTACCTTTCTTTTTTAATATAAACACTCTGATCTTTAGCTAGGCCTATTCCCACCCAGCTTAAAATAAGAAACAAAAGCGAAACAACAACATCAACAAAACACATTTCTCAGCCCTCCATGCAGCTCAATACGGCACGGCCACAGGACTACATTTTGGTCAGTGACAAAGAAGCCCATCTTTCTCTTCCATATCCTCAGTCCCACTGACTGGAATTCAGGTGTGATTCTCATGTTCCAGCAGCTATATTGGATCAGAAAGCAAGGACATGCCTGGGCAGTAAGCTGGCAAGAACCTGGGTATCTACCGGAACAAGGGAGGATCCCTATGCTGCTTCTCTGGCCTTCTTTCTCATGAGAAAGCAATGAATTTCTACTTTAGTTGAACCCTGTTATTTAGGCTTCTCTACTGACTTCAACTAAGCTGGAACACATTGCAAATGCCTAGTATGAAAGAAATGAATAAATAAAAGTGGGTGGTTAAAAGAACTAGATTGATCCATCTACCTACCTCTCTGAGAGAAAAATAAGCCTTATGTGCATTATATTTTTAATTAATGCATGTATTACTTTTTAACAAATGACAAAAATATTTCAATATAAGTATTACTCATTCTACTTAACATATACTCTGCCTCTTCAATTATCTTTTAAATTTCCCAAACACAGACATAAAAACTTTTATTTTTTTTGTCTCTGCCACTCTCCCTAGCACAAAATAATAGACCCTAATATTTGATTGGCTAAAACCTATGGGAATCAGTCAAACACTGACTATCTGTACAGAAACACCAAGAGTAAATGTTGTGGATGGGCTTTAAAAATTATATCCTTCATCTGAAATAACACAGAGGACTTTATACTCAGTTAAACAGTAATATGTTTGACTTGTCATATAACTCCCAGATCCTCATCCCCACCAAATTTAATTCACCTCTCAGTTAAAAAAAAATAACTATTTTGAATTTTGAAATGAGAGAGAAATACTGGTGGTAAAGCTCAAATGCAAGAGAGTCCAAAGCATGAAAAATAAAAATGCAAAAAGGAATAAAATGGAATTTCTTTATAATATATGGTTTGAGAGGTGGAATTAATATCCATCCATAGATTTACTAGGTTCAAACTTACTCTTATCCTAAGTATCTGGTAGTTGTTTCAGCAGATAAGATTTCTCACCTTCAGCAATGGAAATCCATCTTAATTTCGTACTCTTCACCAGAAGACATTGTTTGGTCCCCAGCAAGAGGTAATAGAGCACAGTACAGAAGTTTATTGGAAAAACCAGCTCTTGTTTATTTCATAATTATACACTTGACATTTGGAAACTCCTGCTTGTTACTAATCGCTTAATTAGGCACACCAAAGTTCATAAAAAATCACAGGTTTAACTTTGATGTAAAAGATCCTTTAACTCCTCTTGCTCTGAAATTTGATCTCATCCACTGTACATGCAATTACAACCCTGACAAATGATTGCTGATGATAACAGACTCATTTAAAAGAGACAAATATAAACACAAAATGATCTGATTTTTTTTTTCTTAAATCTGTGTCCACAGAAAGAATGGGTAGACCAGATAAATCAATAATGGCTAAAAAAGAAAATCCTAAGCATTGACTTTAATTCAGCAAATCATTCAGTAAAGTTTGAATTACTAGAGATTTACATAAATAGTCTGAATGCAGATGACTTTCAAGAAAATTACTATTAAGAGAAAGGCCTTTGCATGTCTTTTCAAAGATATTTGACAAAGGAATGACTCTCAGCTGCATGTCTTCATTATTAAAGGTTTCATTTAGATCACCAGGATTTTTCCTGAAATATCTATCTACTTCTGCTTCATTGACTACTCGATACCTTTGACAATGTGGATCTCAATAAACTGTGGAAAATTCTTAAAGAGATGGGAATACCAGACCACCTTACTGCCTCCTGAGAAACCTGTATGCAGCTCAAGAAGCAACAGGTAGAACTGTACATGGAACAACAGATTGGTTCCAAATTGGGAAAGGACTACATCAAGGCTGTATATTGTCACTCAGCTTATTTAACTTACATGCAGAGTGAAAAGTGAAAGTGAAAGTTGCTTAGTCATGTCCAACTCTTTGTGACCCCATGGACTATATAGTCCATAGAGTTCTCCAGGCCAGACTACTGGACTGGGTAGCCAGCCATTCCTTTCTCCAGAGAGAATTCCAACCCAGGTATCAAACCCAGGTCTCCTGCATTGCAGGCAGATACATCATATGAAATGCTGGGCTAGATGAAGTACAAGCTGGAATCAAGATTGCTGGGAGAAATATTAATAACCTCAGATATGCAGATGACACCACCCTTATGGCAGAAAGTAAAGAGGAACTAAAGAGCCTCTTGATGAAGGTGAAAGAGGAGAGTGAAAAGGCTGGCTTAAAACTCAAGATTCAAAAAATGAAGATCATGGCATCTGGTCTCATCACTTCATGGCAAATAGATGGGGAAACAATGAAAACAGTGAGAGACTTTATTTTCTTGAGCTCCAAAATCACTACAGATGGTGACTGCAACCATGAAACAAAAAGACGCTTTCTCCTTGGAAGAAACATTATGACAAACCTGGACAAGCAGAGACATTACTTTATCAACAAAGGTCCATCTAGTCAAATCTATGGTTTTCCCAATAGTCACGAATGGATGTGAGAGTTGGACCATAAAGAAGGCTGAGTGCCAAAGAACTGATGCTTTTGAACTGTGGTGTTGAATAAGACTCTTGAGAGTCCCTGGGACTGCAAGAAGATCAAATCAGTCAATCCTAAAGGAAATCAACCATGAATATTCATCAGAAGGCCTGATGCTGAAGTTGAAGCTCCAATACTTTGGTCACCTGATGTGAAGAACTGACTCACTGGAAAAGACCCTAACTGTGGGAAAGAATGAAGACAGGAGGAGAAGGGGACAGCAGAGGACAAGATGGTTGGATGGCATCTCTGACTCAGTGGACATGAGTTTGAGCAAGCCCTGGGAAATGGTGAAGGACAGGGAGGCCTGGCGTGCTGCAGTCCACAGGGTCATAAAGAGACACGACTGAGTGACTGAACAACAACAATCTATCTATATCTGCCTCTTAGCTAAACAGTAGATTTGATGAATTTTGGCAATTAGCAAACACACATACATATAACACCCAAAATTATATTTAGAAGTGCAAACTATAAACAGTATTTTTGTTTTCTTATGATCAGTCAGTGATATTTAGTGAAATCAAGGACGACTTTAACAGTGAAAGTACTTTTGATAACATGGGGTACTAAAAAAATGCAGAATATTACTTCAAATAGTAGTTCCCAAAATCAGTTACAAAAACCCTGGTTTATCAATATGTTCACACACAAAAAAAAATGCTCTATGGTGAAAAGAATGTGAAATATGATGCTCACCACGTTCTCTCTTAGATATTCATATTAGCATATTACATTCTATAAGCATACTAAAAGACTCTGCAAAACCTCATAGTAAAACAACCTATGTACACTTAGCCAGATATTTTTTCCCCAAATAACATATTATTGTTTCACTTCGGGAAATCATGCTCTAAACTAATAGTCTGACGTAGCATTTTTAACTTTGAATCTTAATTCTTAACCAAATGTTGTTTATTATGAAGGTTATATAAATGCTCACTCTGGTTAAAGGACCATAAGGAGTAAGAGATGAATAAAGCAGTCTCTTTGGTCTCCAGGAGTTTACATTCTAGTAGAAAATCTAATCAGCATATCCCAAACTGAATAATGTGTCACGATAAGTGGTACATCATAGTTCAGTTGAAGAGGGAAGGTTTTAGAGTCTGTGGCATTTCAAACTGATTCTTAATGGACAGAATTTAGGAAGAGATTGGGGTTTAGAAACATGAGGTGCAAAGACACTCAAGACATTCTGGAGGACGAGAACTTGACCAGTTGGCTAGGGTAAAAAGGCTTACTTTCGAGGAAGGGTTCTTTAAGCTAAATGACTGGAAAGCTCACCAGCAGTTTCAAGCAGAGGTCAGATGATAGGGATGTGTGAACGCAAGGCTAAGGAAGGTGAGGTTGATTAGGTAAGCTCTATGGAGTAATTATGAGAGTAGCATAATCAGAACTTGCAGAATGGTTGGCAATGTTGCCTATAATACTGAAGTACAGCAGACAGGTTTCTCATCCTTTGCTTGGATAGCAACATAGAATTTAAGATCTTAAACAAATCTGTGTTACAAAGGTTCAGAGAGCAGTGCATTTTATCAGAAATGTTCACAAGCAACCGAGAGACCAGAAAATTATGGTTTCAGAATAACAGAGAAAGGTGATAAATTTCTATGTCTTTCATAAATCCAACCTGATGGCAACACAAAAGAGTAAACCTGAAATATCACCCTGAGTCCTCCCACTCTCACTGGGGGTAGTAACTATGGAACGGCCTCACAAAATCAACGAGATCGATTTCACCTAGCAACTTGTATCAGTTATAAGAGGTTATCTTGATCCCTCAAAAGCCATACAGTAGTAAAAATTTAAATGGAGAAGAAGGATGTCATGTGAGGGACGTGTGGGTTAAAAACAAACTGGCAACGCCATACTCTTAAATACCAAAACAAGAAACACAATTTGATTTTTAAAACCCAATGACTGTTTGAAATAGAAAACTGTTTTTACTACTATAATTGCCTTCACATCTACTGACATAATTTAGGTAATTAGGAATCTATAACTGTGCTTGCTAGGAGGGTGAAAAAGGTTGAAATGAGACATGGAGAATTTTTTAACAATTATAATAAAATATAGGTGGTCAGCATCTGCAATATCCAGGATGGTTTTCTTCTATATGGGGTGTTTCCCTGGGAGATGAAACTGTATTACCTACGAAGCACTCTATGGACTTTCAAAACAACTGTCCACAGAATATGTCTGAAGTCTTGACTAATCACAGTAGTTGGTATAAATAGAAATTTAGGATCATTAACCAGGTAACTAAAAATCACTCTTTTTCCTCCCAGTCCTTTTTGCTAAAAGTCCTTCCTGAAATGAATTAATCTGTATTAATAACCTGCCTTATCAAGTGCATTATCTAGACCAGTGATTACCAAACACCAAACTGGTGCCAGCCTGGCTATATCCCAATCACCTGGAGAGCCTCTGAAAAACATAGATTTCTGGTCTGCTTCATCCCTGCCCCTGGCAGTCCACACTTCCATTCTGATCCTGCACGGGTCAATGTGACATTTCAATAATATTTTTTAATAACTCAAATTTTGCAAGCTTCCTGGGTAGCTCAGTTGGTAAAGAATCCACCTGCAATGCCGAAGACGCAGGAAATGTGAGTTCGATCCAGGGGTCAGGAAAATCCCCTGATGGATGAAAAGGCAACCGATTCCAGTATTCTTGACTGAAAAATTCCATGGACAGAGAAGCCTGGTGGGCTACAATCCATAGGGTTGCAAAGAGTTGGACACGACTAAGCATACATATGTGACGCAAAGTTTTGGAAATCACTAATCCAGTTCAGAATCAGATGTTTCTTACACGCTTTTGAATATCAGAAGAGCCATAAAGACCTCAGGATTTTATGTCTCTGCTGTGACAGAGACCATGCTAGGTGGACACCAAACCCATGTCCTTTCCTTCCTGGGCACAGAGCTGGACTGTATCTCCCAGCCTCCCTGAACAGTTAGGTGGGGTCATGCCATTGGAATGTGGGCAGAACCACTTTCAATCCTGGCCCCTAATAACTTCTCAAAGAATCTTCCAGGCCTGCTGTCCTCCTTTGTTTGCCAGTCAGGTTCTTTAAATTCAGTGAAAAACTGAGATTCTAGAAGAATTATCAGAGCCACAAGATTATTTGAATGAGGGTCTGGAGCAGAAAATCTGCTCTCCCCACTATCACTGCTGACTCCCACTGCATTGTGAAGTGAATGAGACGTCATCTTTTATTATGATAAGCTATTAAGATGCAGGGACTCTTTGTTACAGCCCTTAGCTTACTCTTACAAATACAACTCCCTTAACACTTTTAGCAGATTTTTCTGTTAAGCATTTCAAAATCATAAAGAGATTTACTTATATTCTAACATCTAACACAGCTGGAGTTAGGAATAACATCTAAAGGCAAAGGACCAAAGGACATATTTAATCTTGAAAAAAACTCTGATACTGGCATATTTTTCTATTGTTTCCTTCTTCCTTCTACAAGTGGAATATAGGAAAGGAAAAAAAAGAAAAGAAACATCTGGCTAATTGAGAGTTCCAGGTAATAAGATTTCAATTTAATAAGGTTTTATAACAGTTTCAGGAATAAAAAGAAAATATAGCAACTAATAACTCTGAATTTTCAAAGACCAAATGGATACAAAATAAAAGCTGGTGAAAATTTTAAGACTTAATAGAATCACACAACCTGAAGAGTATTCAAAAGGTCACGTTATTTATTTACTGCTGAAAGAATCTGTAGGAAGAAATTCTACCACTGAGCTCATCATTGTCATCGCTTTGGAGGCAGTTTTACAGTAAAATGTTAAGAGGGCAAGGTTAGGTTTAAATCCCAGCTCTTCTGCTCACTAGTTGGGAAATCCTGAAAAAGCCCTCTGAGCCTCACTCTCCCCATCTGCACAATGGTGATGATGTAATTTGCTTCATGGGTTGTTATGTAAATTTATAAGGCATGTAAATTTCATGTGGTCCCTGGTAAATATTTAATACTTACCTACATTACTTTAGTAGTTAATTGCAAAATACCTTCTTTTCTTAGGACAACCTTTTATTGTCTACCTGCATAAAGAAGATCCTGAAAATTCATGAGCCGTAACTAGCTAATTTTTATCCCCAAAGAAACGAAAATGAGAGGGCTGGTGGTGGCCATGCCTAGAATTCTACATAGCTTTACACTGCTCTTGTAGAGCAACAACGAGTGTGCTAATATCGATGCTTCTTAATCCTCTGTCTGCCAACCATGAAGACCAATAAGTCCTGAGCAAAGATCACTGGAGCTTGAAGCTTCTCTAAAAATGGTGAAAAAAAGAAAAAAACCTCTCCCCATTCTTGGAGAGAAGTGCAGGTTGGCCTGTCATCATTGTCCAATCTCAGCAAGCTTGAGCAGCTGGAGCCCTTCCTATCCAGCCCATATCAAGAATGCACCGGGTGCCAGGGGGAGCAGAGATGATGTGAAAGGGGTGCTGTCCGCCTCTCCCCAACTTGGCTGGCCGAGAGCGGTGGGAGGCTGCCACCGCATTTCTTTTGATAAGCTACTGAGAAGACACAGTGTCTCCTCGGTTTTCTAAGTTTTAGTTTGAAAATTGAATTCGGGAACTTGTCAACTCTGACAGCAGAGCTTTAACATTCAGTTCAAAAACAATCTGCTTGTACTTTATAAAATCCGTCTTCTGACTTCAGAGCAGTAGGACTTTTCAAAATTTTCACTATGTAGGGAAATGAAAAACTTCGGTTTTCCCTCTTTCCAATTAAACTTGGGTTCTTTATAAAAAACATTATTTCCTACTCCAATCTTTCTCCCCTAAACTGCCTCTTTCAGCCAATAAAATTGAGTCCTACATTTCAAAAAGGCTGAGACTTTGCTGTAATGTGGGACCCTCCTCATCAGCAAAGACTACAGACAAAAATAGATAATACCCACGGGATTAATAGCAAATCAATGCTGTTCAAGTGACAGGATTCATGACACTTGAGGTTTTAAAAATAATAAAAAGCAAAGCCCGGGGAAAAAATCCCTCCATGCCTTAAAGTTACAAGTCACACCTGGCAGCAAAGACCTCCATCGGAGGCTATATTGAGAAGTAAAATTACTAGCACTCAAAGGGATAGGTCAAAACCTTAAACATGGCAGGAAACCAAAGGTAAAATCATGATCCAATGACAGATGGCAAAGACCTGTCAATGCCTGGAAAATTACACGGTGAAATTCATTTCTGACATTTCATTCACACAAGAATAACAGGACCCTGAAGTTAAACAATGACATTCCGAAAGGAAACACCTCTGTAGGTGACACTTCTTGCATAGTTCAGCCTCCAGGGCATACACCCACTCATGTAGCTCAGGCGTGTGTGTGAGAATGGGGTGCAGGGAGAAGGGGAGGAGGAGATAGGGAGAGAGCAGAGATGCCAACAAGAAGGAGAGCGAGCCACACTCAGAGCCAGGGGGGTGAGGGTGACAGTTCATTCCTGCTCCTTCCCAAAGGACTTGAGTCGTCACTGCATAGAAATTTTTTTAAGTGACATTTGAAAGGTGCTGCAATCATCCATTGATTTGGGTTCTGTCTGGCCTTTAAATGTAATATTTCAACCGAGAGTTCAAGCCATGGGAGCCTGAGATGTTTCCAGAAGTAACCAAGTCAGTTCCTACGGTCAAAGAGACCCTGTCGAAGGGGAGAAGCACTAAAATTAACCACCCAGGCTAATTTTACTGCTCAGGCTCAGGGGCACCAGCCCTCCAGACTGTTCCATTCCGCCTAGCAGGGAGGTACTAAAAGGAAACAATCCTTCAATTGCAGAGAAATCAAGTGAGGTGGGGGAAGGAGTGAGGGAGAGAGGCAGGGCATGTATGTATCCAGGAGCTGTTTTCATCGACCAACACAGAAAACAAAGGAAAGTGGTTTTTGTGATGAGGAACCCAAGAAAAATTGTGCCCCATTAAATTTCAAAGGCAGACTCTAAGTTTTAGCTGCTAATTTCTGTCATGTTATCTTCCATTTGAATGGTGATGATTATTTTTATTAAGATTTACTTTAAATTTGTTTCCAAATGGCTTCAACAATGGATTTTGAGTATACTAACATAATGTACTAGAAATCAGCTCCTAAAACATAAAAAGCATCAGGAATGATTTCTTAACAATATCACACATACCTATAGACACACACTCCAAAAAGTTCACTTTTGTTTTCTTCTTCAACTGCTTACAAGCCCAGGTGATACTGAATGGGTCATGCACACACGTAAGTATTTTAAAAAGGTGATTTACACACACCTATTACTTCCACCTGAAACATCAGACTAGAGAGACTGAGTTTCCCCAGTGAGTCTCAGAAACACAAAACAGGATGCTTAATTTGTTTAAGTTTCCAAAGCAATTTACTGGAGACAAAAATAAAATACCGTGGCATTTTGCTGGCATCTTAAAAAAAGAAACCCTGTCTGAGAAGTACAATGAACCTCATGAGATCTCCAACACGAATTCTCTATTTGTATGCTCACATCCTTTTATGACTTTGTTCACTGAAGAATAGTTTAACATATTCCAACCCATGCACTTAGAGAAAGAGAAGCTTCCAACAAAACAGGTCTTTTTATGAAGCAGCCCCCAAGGTCTCCAACAGCTAAATGGGCTCAGACAACCATCCACACCCACCTATTCCAGCCTCGGGAATCAAGAGATTCTGTTCCCTGGATCATCTTAATTTGAGTAGAGTTTCTATTTAATGGTGTTAGAGCACCATGCCAGCACCAGCTCTGAGTTTAAACATCTTTAGAGAAAACTTCTGTGCCCATGAGTAAGGTACTCCCATCTATGCTTTCACTATTTTAAAATGAACCTTGAGAAGAATGATTTTTTAAAAAGACAAGAAATTATTCATCTGCAACCCCTGGCTTCGACATTGTGCAGAGCAGCCCAAGGAGGTCAAAGGCAGGCATAGTCTCAAAATGGTAGGTAACTTTTATTTTTTTAAACCTGCTTTTTGAGGTTTGCACTTGATCTGCTGCCACTGATGCCCTACCATACTGGAAAACTATTTCCCTGCTTGAGAGTGAGTTCTCAAGCTCTCTGTGGGTCTATCAATTCTCTTACCATTGCAGTGAAATGTCGGCACAGGAACCCTCAAATGTGCAGGGTTCTCTGTTATACTGCTCCTGCTTCCTCTAACTTGACTATCAACTTACTAGATGCTTAATAACCAAAGACAGGATTTATAAAGGAACTGTCGAATGACAGTTCTGACATATCTATGCTAAAGCATCAGTTATTCCACGCACACCATAGATTTCTTCGATGGTGAGCAACAGAAAATTACTCTGGCTAACTCCAGCAGAAAAAGACTGTATCAATTATACAGAGTGAAGTAAGCCAGAAAGAAAAACACCAATACAATATACTAACACATATATATGGAATTTAGAAAGATGCAAATGATAACCCTGTATACGAGACAGCAAAAGAGACACAGATGTATAGAACAGTCTTTGGGACTCTGTGGGAGAGGGTGAGGGTGGGATGGTTTGGGAGAATGGCATTGAAACATGTATATTATCATATGTGAAATGAATCGCCAGTTCAGGGTCGATGCATGTTACAGGATGCTCGGGGCTGGTATGCGGGGATGACCCAGAGGGAGGATAAGGGGAGGAGGGAGGTGGGAGGTGGCTTCGGGAGGGGGAACTCATGTACACCCGGGGCAGATTCATGTCAATGTATGGCAAAACCAACCAATATAATATTGTAAAATAATTAGCCTCCAATAAAAATAAAAAAAAAAAAAAGAAACTGATCATCAGAAAAAAAAAAAAAAAGGGTATGGTGGAGTTCACAGAACAGACAACCTGAGGATCTTGCATAAAAAAAAAAAAAAAGTGGGAACCCAGAAACGTTTGAGGAGGAGGTCTAGCTAACAGGACCATCTGAATGAGGCATTGCTCCTAGAATAAATGAGCTTGACTAATTTGGGGGGTTTGTTGCTTATACCACATCACTGATGTTTCAGGGTCCCAGAAGGGAAAGTCAAGTTGGCTCAGACAGGGTTTATCAACCTGTGCGCTACTGACATTTTGGATCAGATAATTCCTCTTTGGAGGTGGTTGTCTTGTCTATTGTAGGATCCTAAGCAGCATCTCTGGCCTCTACATGCTAGATGGTAGTAGCATTCATTCTCTATAGCTGTAGCAACGAGAAATGTCTTCAGACATTGTCAGGTGTCCCCGGGAGAGAAACTCATCCCTAGTTTAGAACCACAGGCTGAGACTGAATCACAATATTGACCTCCTAATGGCTTAGGTCAGGCCAGGCACTTTGATGTAGAATCCCATGTGACAAAGAGGGAGCATGGATACGTCTCAGAGAAGAAAGTTGGATCCTGTTGCCAAATGATTGGGGCATTAAGGCTCGCTGTCCATTTCCACATTAGTAAGCAGAACGTTACAGTAGGGTATGTTTTCTAGTCCAATGTATTCAGAGAACAAGAAAAAAAAAAGTAGAACTTAAGAAACATCTGCAAACAGATGGTGGAAAACATAATCCATCAGAACACTGTATGAGTCCTTCAGAGTGCTGTGACAGCATCCATGCGCTGGAAAAGCACAGTCCTAGTGAGGCGGGTCTACTTTTCCATTTTTATTCACATTCTCCACGGTCCCCATGTGTTTTTAAATCCTGCCAGATCTTTTTCCAGCTCCTGGTATCTATGGGCTTGTGGTAATTGACATGGCTAATTTAAGGGAAACTGATTCCAAATCCCAGAGAACACTCAATGCATCTCTCTATTAATTAGTCGGTTAACTCTGTTGGTTCCAACATGGTGCTAATGAGACCAAAGATATGAATGCAACCCTCATGCCATATGGGCTTGTTCAACAGCCAGCTTGGAGCCCCACTCCCATCGGCCAACTGACAGATAGATGTATATGGCTACTGGCCGGGACATGGGCTGATGGGTGTTGGGTGGGAGAGAGAATGGATGTGTCCTGACAGATCCATCCACACTGCTGGGAGTGCCTCCTGTGCCAGGCTCTGCGAGGAATGGGGTCTCTTCTCACAGAACACAGAGCATGGCACACACCCACCACAGCACCTCTTCCCTAACAACCCAGCGTGGGTTCACTTCCCTTTCCAGCTCATACCTACTCATATTAGGTTCCTTTGCTGCTTCCTTTCCCTTCTCTTCATTCACATTTCTTAACAACTGGAGTGCAGAACTTCATCTCCAACCTGCGCGGACTCTAAATTCTTTGATCCTACCATCAGCAGCAAGACCGGGCTTGTCTCCTTCCATTATTATTTCTGACAGCCCGAAAGAAATCACTTAATATTCATTTCAGCCTCCTTTTTCAGACAGTCTTAAAAATCAATTTAAAAATTTTTCTTCTTGATCCTGTCATTTAGCACCTAAATGGCCCAAACTGATTACTTGGGAGCCTTAGCGTTTCTCCCTTCTTCCAGGATGTCAGCTTCATTTTGTGAGTCTTTTCTGGTATAATTTAAGTTGGCTTTCATTTCAGGGTTGTTTTTCACTGATAAACATGAATTTTTTTGCTATATTTGTAGAACAACTTTCAATTATCCTTAAAAAAAAAAAAAAAAAACACCACGATAAAGAATAGGCAAAGCACTTTGGCTGAGAGAAAACTCAATTCAATGGGTGAAAAAAGAAAAAAAAAAAGACTTAAAATTACAATTGCTCTAAAACCATCAAGAATTCCACATTAAAGGCTCTACTTTCCAAACAGTAAATTAGTAACAGTAACATTATCTTATTTATTAATAAAAAAGAGGAGTTAAAATAGCTATTTATAATGAGACGCTGAAAGCTGCAAGGAAGCCAAGAACGGGGAGAAAGAGTTCTGAAAGAGAAGAAAAGGTAACAGCAGCTCTTATGAAGATGAACAAGTTCTTTTGTCTCTGCTACCATTTCTGTGAACAGCCTGGAGAGCTCAGTTCATTGTGATTGTCTGCCCTTCTTCTTTGCTATAGTTTTTGTTTTCCAGGTTGTCTTTAATGCTCCAAGTAATACTATTAGAGAACAGGAGAGGTTGAAAACCACCAGGAAGACCAAGGAGGGAAAAACCTAACTAAATGAAACTTGTCCAGAGAGTTTTATTCCCTAGCCTGTGTTTCCTTTTCTTAGGAAAGAAAGGATGATTTTTAAACTAAAGAAAGCTGCACAGAGACATGACATTAAAAAAGGGTTCTGGACCTTTTTTAAATAGTCCTCCAGCTTGGTAACCAGAACCACTGTTTTTTGCTCTCACCTCTTAAGAATCTCTGCTCTATTTCTAATTCCACCAGCTTGTTATTTATATTACTGCAATAGCCTGACAGACCTCCCCTCATCATGACTCTGCCCTGAAAAAAAAAGAAAATATCTGCTAAAACGATGAGGGAACAAAAGCCATCGGCATGAACTGCAAGATGCAAAACAATTGGATTTTTCTTACAGGATCAAAGAGTCAAAAATCATTCTTTCCAGGACTATGGAACATCAAACATTAGGACTTAAAAGTGTCACCTCAGGAATTAACAAACACCAGCATGTGCCTCCAGCCCTAAACCACTTTTTGAGGCTGAAGATAAATTGGGGGAACCCATCCACATCACGGTGAATGTCATCAAATGGATTTTGAAAAGGCACGCTGACTTGTGGGGACAGCACCCTGCATCTTTCCTGCCTGCCAAACATGTAGTTGTCCGTGCCAAGCAAGTCACCTTCTAGTGTCACCAGGAAGCCACTTACAGGACAGACCACAGCACAGTCCTGGCTTTTAGGCTGACTGCCTGCAGTCAGCCCATGACTATAATGGACTAAAAATCACTGACCACAACCAAAGAAAGGCAAGAGTACTGTTGCTTGAATGTTAAGTGAACATCAACACTGCACTGACTCTCCACCTTTCAACACTATCCCCCTGCTAAGAGGTCACATATCTCCATGGACGTGCAGGTAACCAGGAGATGCCTTGTCAATGAGAAAAGTAGGAATCATTTAGATTACTGACTTTTTCAATAAATGACTTTATTTTTTAAGACTGTGGTGGCAGCTGAGAGAATACAGATCTTCAACTAAGTCATACAGTGAAAACAGATGAGTACTGCATCTACACCAGAATTTTTCCCCCAATTCTGCCAGACTTCAAGCAAAGCTGACAGGAGAATATCCATCCATACGTTCAAAATTAGGTTATGATTCACTTTACCAAAGGTCCATTTATTTTACTAAGGGATTTACTTCTAAATTCTCACAAATAATATTAGCTCTCTGAATGCATTTCTAATTAAATTAGAATTATAAGCATTTCAAACTAGACTAACCCGTCAGAGACAGAATATCTGAACTGCTTGTGTAATTAACACGTGTACCCAGGCTAACAGGCCTTGAAATAGGACCCTGCATAGGGATGACACACCCTTAATCTAATGATGCTGGGCTTTTAGCTCATTGGTTGTCATCTCACATTTCCTTACGATGCTCCAGCATTTGTAGAACTGTCTTTGATTCCAATAAATGAGTGTAATGCAAACTTAACGCAGAATCACACAGTATTTTCATCCGCAGGTGACTTTCAGTTCAGTCGCTCAGTCATGTCTGACTCTTTGTGACCCTATGAATCACAGCACGCCAGGCCTCCCTGGCCATCACCAACTCCCGGAGTTCACTCAAACTCACGTCCATCGAGTCGGTGATGCCATCCAGCCATCTCATTCTCTGTCATCCCCTTCTCCTCCTGCCCCCAATCCCTCCCAGCATCAGAGTCTTTTCCAGTGAGTCAACTCATTGCATGAGGTGGCCAAAGTATTGGAGCTTCAGCTTTAGCATCAGTCCTTCCAATGAACACCCAGGACTGATCTCCTTTAGAATGGATTGGTTGGATCGCCTTGCAGTCCAAGGGACTCTCAAGAGTCTTCTCCAGCACCACAGTTCAAAAGCATCAATTCTTCAGCAATCAGCTTTCTTCACAGTCCAACTCTCACATCCATACATGACCACTGGAAAAACCATAGCCTTGACTAGACGGACCTTTAGGGGTCACCTAACAAAATGTACCTCCAAGGCTCAAGGCCCAATGGCACATGCATGATAGACTCACTTAAGAATATCCACTGACAAGAGATAACTACCTTCCAAGGCTCTATGTGTCACTCAACCACAATGGCACAGGACCATGTTAGAACAGTTAACACTGACAGATGAACAAGCCAAGTTGTACCATATATAAACAAGGGGACAAGGGGAGACCGTATTTTTATCTTAGTCACCCGTGTTCTGCTGAAACACTAGCTTCCCAACCCTTCCATTGCAAATATTCTAAGTAATTTCACCCACATTTGAATCCCTTCCATCACACTGTCCTCGGATTTATTATCGAAGTCATACAAATGGCAGCACCAAAAATCCCAAATACTTGTGACAAATTTCTTATAAATCATCCATCAAGTTAAAACAGCACAGTCATTTACCTAAGGAGCCAGAGTGTCAGGAGCCTCACAGAGACACAATGGAGAAAAAACCACTTTGGATTCCACGAGCGCTTTAAACTTTCGAGTCTGGCATTCTCTACTTGGGAGCAGATCCTGGCTAACAGTTCCACAGACTAATAATTAATCGCCAACTATTTGTGGAAGGCCTTTTTGGTCTAACACTGGGCTGGTTGTTGTGATGAAATAGAAAAATAATACGTATCAGACATGGTTCTTTGCCATCAAAGATCTTCCATCATGCCACTGGGGAGACAAGACTAATGTATAAGGTAAAGGAATATAGCATTAAATGAACATTTGTTATGTGGAATTGAAATAAAAGAGGGATGATTCATGGATTTGCTAATTATACTTCTGTATCATACACATTAGCACTGAATTGCTCATCCCTGGCTTAACCTGACTTCAAGGGTATTTCATCAGCCCTTTCTTGATTCTTCCACACTCTTAGCTGACACTGCTTCATAAGCATTGTTCCTTACAGAACACCCTGACTTGGGGGCGCCTCTAGCTCTTCCCCATTCATGCAAAGCAAATATGAAAGTTAAACACTTTCAACATCAGCCCTGTATAAGTTTTCAAAATTTTCTGTGCCAACATGCAAATAAGCTTTCAAAACCTAAACAGCATTTTCATATAAATAGATGTTAAGTGGTTTTAAATACTTACAAACAATCCCTTTCACACCTTGTTGATAGATTTTTTGCATAATGTTAACAGGGGGTAAAAAAATAATAGGAAAAGAAAAATAGCCCAAAGTGAGCAGCAACTGAAAGCCTGAGAGAAAACACAGAAAGGAAATACACGTAAATCGTTTGCATGAATCCTTAGTCTCCCTCTTCTTGGACTGTAGCCTTACAGGGTTCAATTTCACACTAAACACAGCAGAGATGGCTGAGACAAACGAGGGAGAGAGTAAATCGTTTAATGTACATTCTAGAAGAAAACACCCCATTCTTTTCTGAGCAAATTCACTTCAACTTCCTCTCCTCTGCGGATGAATAAAAGCATTTTAAAATAAAAAGTTACCATAAATTTTGATGTAAAAAATGAATCCCCCAGACAGTTTGTGTAGCTTCAGGAGTAGAAAGCTTCCAAAGCATTTACTCTAAATGTGATAGCAGACTCTACAAGAATACACAGGGCACTAAATCATAAATAATTTATATGCACATTTCATACTTCATTTTTTAGGCTAACTGGGGCCATGAGTGAAATCTCCTGAAAATACAAAGTTTTGGCAAATAAACTTTTAAATGTGTTTTAAAAAATTAAAGGGTGCTGTCTGACTCTGTCTGGAGTTATTACATAAAACTAAAGAGAACAGAGAGATTTTTTTTAAGTAGGGGGCAAACTGACAACACTGGATTTAATTCTCCCTTTTATAAAAATTTAAAATATTATAAATGTTAATCACTGAAAATATAGAATACCATACACCTCAAGGAATATTAAAATATATTAGGTAAAACTGAAGTTTAGATCCTAGGAATCACAACTGCAGACTATTGAGACCTCAGTGAATATTAAAATATATTAGGTAAAACGATTTCAAGTTTGGATCCCAAGAATCACAATTACAGACTATGAAGAGTTCCTTGGCAAAACTGAAGGAACTTAAAAAAAATTTTTTTTTGAGACAGCTGTGCCCTCTGGAGGTGGCACTTGGGAATTGAATACATCTTTCCTAAACCGATAACAATGACTTTTCTAAAGAATTGAACATACGCTTGGAAATGCAAAGAAGGCTCAGAAGGTTTCATTCATGTTCCTTTCTTTGTGTCAAACCAGTTTTCAATGAATACTAATTTAGAATTTCAATTTAGAAATGTTCAAATGAGTGCAAAACATTTTGGTAGAAGGGATTAAAAATTGGTGCTCAGTATCTGGAATACAACGATTAGAGACATGCTGAATATTATGAAAGGAAAGAACAGTAGTTCCAAATCAAATATCCTCAAAACCTCTTCTAGTGAACACTGCATGAGAGCAGACTGCCTTCCCCCTTCAAACCATATTTTCCAACACTCCCAGAGAAAATCGAATCATCTAGACCAGTAAATGCATGTGTTCTATCTTCTCAGAACAATTCACCACCTCCCGTTCATTTTCCTTTTGTCCTGTAGGTTTTTACTTCATTCCTAAAATTCTCCATCTGGGGAATATATTATTCCAGTGGCAGAAGTAAGAGGTAAGTATTTCTCGTTGGAGTTTGAGAGAGAGAAATTAATAAGGTTATAATTTCAATAGACAAAAACCTAAAAAAATTAAGGATGTTAAGTATGGAGTGGGGATCAAAAGCAAAGCAGCCCCAAAAGTAGTCCTTACTTGATAGGGAAACAAGAACAAAGCCACCACTTTTGAAGAGAAAATGAAGACATCGTTTTGGTTGTGAATCTGCCTTGGATGTGAGTGACTGTTATATCTTTTTTGTAAAGGACTGGGAGGGAAACTAAACGGATTGAGTAAGGCTGATGTGTGGGGCGAGAGTGGAACTGCTGCGCTTCGGAGTCTAAGATTACACCCGACTGCGCTGAGCGCGCTTGCGTTGACAGGCAGGACTGCGACAGCAGGTTCTGGAAAATGGATGCAAAGGTCTTCCCGCTTCCGGTGAATTTGGACCACGCCTGCACTACAGGTTCTGACCATCGGCCCAAAGACAGCTTCCCTCCCCACCTTCCTCAGAGGGAAGTCAAGGAGCCAGACGAGGAGCCGGAGTTCTAGAACCTCAGCCCTGTCGGCTTCGCTTTGCCTCTGCTTCCCAGCCACCCAGGCAGTGGTTAACTCTTCAAGTTCTCCTGCCCCTTGGTCGAGCGCCCATCCAGACGCCAATTCCTCAAAGAGGCCCAAGTCTACACATCCAAAACTCCCAAGTGATGTCCAGGTCCCATTTAGGGAACGGCTCAGCACCAGCAAACGTGAAAGCCAGCGCTCAGGCCCCACAGCCAGTGGGCGGGCCCGTGCGCCACCTGAGCATCGCCGACAGAGGGCGTCCGCGGGCGCGCAAGCCGTCCCGGAGGTCCAAGCCAGGGTAGCCAGGGAGCCAGGGAGCCGGACCACTACGTAAGGAAATGGACGAAAGTTTAAGACATGAGGAACTTAAAAATAATTTTTTTTTTTAAATTTTACTTATTTGGCTGCACCGGGTCTTAGTTGTGGCACACAGGATCTTTAGTTGTGGCACACGGAATCGAGTTCCCTGACCCAGCTCCCTGCGCTGAGAGCCTGGAGTCTTAGCCACTAGAGCACCAGGGAGGTCTCTGAACTTCTTAACTTCTCTGAACCTCAGCCTCCTAATCTAAGTATATGGTGATAACCCTAATATCTAAGCCATCGTGCTCATGTATTCATTCATTCACTCAAATATGCCTGGAGGTCCCCACATGTTCCAAGCAATGTTGTGGCACTGGGGCTACCCTGACAATCAAATTGGAGCCAACCTCTGCCCTCTGAGTGTACATTCTAATGGGATTAACCCAGAGCAGCCTAAATGAGGTCATGTGTGCATGTAGCCATCTTAGCCCAACTCCTAGAACATGCTCAGTCTTTTTTTATTATTATTATTTTTTTTTTTTATTATTTTTTTTTATTTTACAATATTATATTGGTTGGTTTTGCCATACATTGACATGAAGGAGGAACTCATGTACACCTGGGGCGAATTCATGTCAACATGCTCAGTCTTTGGAAACTGTTAGGAGTTATTAGGTGTTTGAATCTACATCAACTGCATCCATCCACCTGTGGGAGAGAGGGTTTGTTCATTCCTGGCTCTTCCAGGGGAAAACACAGCCTTCTTTACCTTAAAGTTAATAGATCAATGGTAATGGAAAGGATGGGCTTCCCAGGTGGCTCCATGGTAAAGAATCTGCCTGCAGCGCAGGAGACTCAGGTTCAATGCCTGGGTTGGGAGGATCCCTGGAGGAGAAAATGGCAAACCACTCCAATATTTTTGCCCAACAAAGCCCATGGGACAGAGGAGCCTGGGGGTTACAGTCCATAGGGTCGCAAGAGTCAGACATGACTTAGCCACTAACCAACAACAACAAATACCATAGACTGGGTGGCTTGAACAAACAAACAAATTTATTTCACATCATCCAAGGTCAAGGTACTGGCTGGCTCAGTTCCCAGTGACAGCCCATTTCCTGGCGTGCAGATAGATGCCTTCTCATTTTATCCTCACGGCCAGAGAAAATGATCATCTCTCTAGTATCTCTTCCTTTAAGGGCTCGAATATCTCCATGACAGGCTCTACCCCTTGGAATTACCTTCCAAGGCTCCACCTCCTAATACTGTTACATTGAAGATTAGGGCTTCAATGTGTGCATTGGTGGGGGGAGGACACAAACAGAACATGCATACCAAGGGATGGGAAGCTTTCAAGTCATCTTAGACTTCTACCTGACACAGGAAAGGATAGAGAAAAATAAATCAAGAAAGCATAAAGCTATGCTGCTGCTACTGTTGCTAAGTTGTTTCAGTCGTGTCAAACTCTGTGCGACCCCATAGATGGCAGCCCACCAGGCTCCCCCGTCCCTGGGATTTCCAGGCAAGAGTACTGGAGTGGGTTGCCATTTCCTTCTCCAATGCATGAAAGTGAAAAGTGAAAGTGAAGTCGCTCAGTCGTATCCAACTCTTAGCGACCCCATGGACTGCAGCCTACCAGGCTCCTCTGTCCATGGGATTTTTCAGGCAAGAGTACTGGAGTGGGGTGCCATTGCCTTCTCCAATACATGAAAGTGAAAAGTGAAAGTGAAGTCGCTCAGTCGTATCCAACTCTTAGCAACCCCATGGACTGCAGCCTACCAGGCTCCTCTGTCCATGGGATTTTTCAGGCAAGAGTACTGGAGTGGGGTGCCATTGCCTTCTCCACATAAAGCTATAGAATTGTGCTAATATATGGACACCAGATTCCTATCTAAAATAACCATTCTTTAAAGGTCAAAGAGGCCTCAGTACCCAAAATACCTGCCTTCCATCCAGTCTTGAGCCCTCAGCCCTCTCCAATCTTCTCATTCCCCTCCTCTACCCACTGCATGAGAGTAAGAGCCAAAGCTGGAGTTCAGAGGATAAAGGGTATTAACTGGGGGCCATAGAGAAGAAAGGCCACTAACACCCACCCCATGGTGCTTCTGACCTGGCAGCAATTAGAAGTGGTGAGTCAGCAAGACACAGCAAGCCCAACTCTGCCACTGACTCACTTTTTACCTTTCAGTCTAGTCACTGAATCTCTATTTTGACATCTATAGAATGAAAACAGGGGTTCTTTCAGAGTTGTAAACATTGGATGAGATAATATGTATCAGATGCTTTACACAGCACCTGGATGGTAAAAGTAAAATAAATGGAAAAAAAATAAAACAGGAAGTAACCCAGAGAAGGAGGAGTTGTTATTTCTCATCATATCTACTGGGGGCTCAGAATGGTGCTGGGAAATGTGAGATTTACAGATTTCCATAAAGCTGGATGTCTACCATTGACACACGTACAATCTAATTGGAAAGACAAACAAACAGATGCCCTTTCATAGAAAGATGGATAATGAGCACAAAAGTTCTCTCTCAAGGACTTTTCACCCAGGACCTGTAAGCATTTGTTCTCTTGTGGTGTTCAAGCCAGGACTTCGGAGGTCTGTGTTGCCTCAGTGACTGGCAGATCTAAGTACCTGGACCAGATCCAAGGTCCCTAAAGTATCACACAGAGAACACCCTCACAGGACCCTCAGTCAGTGACACTCAGAATGTTCAGCCTACAGCCAGAACTGGCTTCATTTTCTGCAGCCAAGTAAGAGTAAATACCAAATGACCCCATCTTAGAGGAGCTGGTGGGGCCAGAGACTGCAAACTATGCTCTGTTATTCTCCTACTGCTGCTGTAATAAATTACTGCAAACTTAGTGGCTTCAAATGACACGCATTTATTCCCTTACAGTTCTGGAGGTCAAAGGCTTCGCTGGGCTAAAATCAAGGTGTCAGCAGGGCTGTGCTCCCTCTGCAAGCTCTGGGGAAGAATTCATTTCTTTGCCTTGTCCAGCAGCTAAAGGCTGCCTGCATAACTTAGCTCCTGGACCCACATCATTCTCATCTCTGCTTCTGCCATCCCACCTCTTATAAGGACCCCTGAGTTATCTGTGGGCCCACCTCAGTAATCCAGGATATTCTTCCTATCTCAAGATCCTTAATTTTTAATCATATCGACAAAGTCACTTTTGCCTTGTAAGAATTTGTGATATTCATTATCATGGACCGGGGTGGTGCTATGTGTGGATTTTTAAATTTGTTTTATATACACTGTTTTATATACCAGTATTCACAAGTTTGTGGGGTTAGGACATGGAAATTTCGAGGGACCATGATTTTACTTATCAATAAGCGTCTATTTCCCTGAGTCAGATGCCTGTATTTTTCTCCTCAAATGGTTCAGGAGAAAACTTTTCTTCTCTAACCTGATCAAGCCTACAAACAACTTGGAGTTTAAACACATTTTCATTGAAGTAAGTTTGTTGACGTTTAGTAAGAAAAAGGTACTGTGCTCTGGACATCATGAGGGAATGTGCTGTGTGCTCAGTCATGTCTGACTCTTTGCGACCTCATGGACTGTAGCCCACCAGGCTCCTCTGTCCACGGGATTCTCCAAGCAAGACTACTAGAGTGGGTTGCCATTTCCTTCTCCATTACGAGGGAATAATTGGTCAGTAAAATCCGCTTTTAAGTACAACAAATCGGCCACCATTGAATAAGATTTGAAAAGAGAACCTATATTTTAGGAGAGTTCTAGCAGTCTTTACTTCAATGTTTGCAAATTGTGATGCTCACTAACACCTGTGTTGCCCCACTCCATTTCCAGCTATTCTTTAAATTGACTTGATACTGCATTTTTTTTGACAATTCAGTGACAGCCACAAATTACTTCACTGTTACCGTGGTAACTAAGGGACCTCCAAAGAGAGAAAAAAAAATAAGATTAAAATAAAAGGGGGAAGGAATAGTCTAAATTGGCACTATTGAAATGTTGTCCAAGTGTAGTTGGGCATCATTTGGTCAAGCTTTGGGAGTTTTTCCCAGTAAGGACCCCCTGAATCAGCCAGCCAGCAGGGGAGTTTGCTCCTGTGAACAAGAATGCTTGTCTCCTGCAAGAAGCAAAGGTTCAAAGTCATGGAACCTTCTACTCTCCCTTACTTATGCATCTCTTTTATTTGGATCGTCTCCTTTGTTTTTCATCTCCTCCTGCTTTTCCCCTTCTGAACACATTAGTTACTATGGAAACATTGGTGTGAATGTCAGAAAGCTCAGCTCAGAAATGCCTCATAAAGTCAATTTATAGAATGGCCTGACATTTATCTCATGTTTGGGAAATTTAAAGAATTTATGATATTCATGACCATGGACAGGGGTGGGTGGTAAACACTGTGCTATATATGGATCTTAAAATTTGTTTTATATACACTGTGAAAACATCAGGTTCTGTCTTTTTAGGGGAAGAATAGCAACAAAAACAGGAATCTGGTTTGGGATTTGAAATTGGATTTGTTTTCCATCAGTTCAGGAAGGATTTCCACTTTCTAAGTTTATAAGGCTAACTGGAATCTCTTGGGTCAAAATAAATGCTTTCTGAAAAAAAAATTATGGTTGGCTTATTTTTTAAACTTTAATCTGACAATAAAACAAATGGCATTTCCCATAATAATGTACACAGGGCAGCTGCAATATTAGTTAAAGGCACAGAAATGTTAATATCCATGCTGTAAAAATTCCAACTTCACCATGGGGAATTTCAGAGTTAGTGTTACCCTACGGAATAATAATAATAATAGCCAAAGTTTATAGCACACTTACTATGTGTCAAACCCCATTCTAAATACTTTACATATATTAATTCATGGGGTCCTCAAACCAACCAGGTGAGGTAAATGCTACCATTACACTTGCTTTACACACAAGAAAACAAATACAAAGAGGTTAAGTAACTCATCCAAGAAAGTGGGTGAAGCAAAGATTCAAATGAAAGTGGGTGAAGCAAAGATTCAAATGAAGGTAATTGGGTTCCAGGCTGTATATTCTTATGGTCTGATGAGGAGTTCAGTTTAGAGTCAATTTTGATTTTAGACTTGCAGGCTCATATATATTTTGGTACATATAAAAGAGTCATAATGTTTTGCTATATAATCAGCAGGAAAGTTATATGATCAGCAGGAAAGTTATATTTCAACTGACCAAATCAATTGATATTAACTCCACTGTATTCCATCAGAAGAATTTTAATTACAAAGGAAATCCAGTGTCAACCCATGAATGTCTACATGAATGCTTTGCCACCCAACATTCCCCACGTCCTCTGGCAACAGCTCCCAGTTAGTTTTAGTTTCAGAAAATCCCACCTGCTCAGTTCATGTGCTTAACTCTCCTGATGCCAAAGTGGATCACATGACCAGTCTAGACCAATCAGCCCATTTCATCTCCCTGACCTCAGTGACAGATGGCATGTGACCAGATCAGAGCCAATGAAATAAAAAAGATTTTTTCTGGGAATGTTCCAACAGGAAATGGGGTTCTTTTTCTTCCCTAGAAAAATTAACTATGAAATGGCCTGCCCTAGCCATCTTTATCACCACAAAAGAGTTGGCTTAGAGCATACAGAGACAGAGAGACTGAAACCTCTGGAATAGAAGGTATGTGAAAGATTAAGAGAAACCAACCAAATGGCATCATTTGATCCCTGAGTACAGCATTGTCCAAAATCTGCCTCCTGGACTTTTCAATTATTGAATCGATAAGTCACTCCAACACCAACACCTTCCTTTAAAAAAAAAATCTAAACACATTTGAACTGGCCTATAACAAACAGAAATGACTTAATAGACAAAACATGAAGTGTCTGTGTCCTTTGAGGGAAGACACTACATCTTACTCACCTTTCTCTTAGCAAACAAACATTCCCTTATCTGAGATTCCAAAATCCACAAACCAGAAGTCCCTTTGTAACTCATCTGGTCTCAAAACAGACATGCCCTGCATAGACATGAGGCTGCCCATGGTCCTCATCTATCCCACGTAATGTGACTATTCCTATGTTTTGCTAAGGAACAACTAGTGTGTGTGTGCTTACAGGATGCTGCTACAGACCCTGCTAGGATGGTCAGACAGTCTAAGGCACAAACTCTTAATTTTATTAAATCAAAAAATTATAAATTCCAAAGCCCCAAACAGTTTCAGATAAAAGACTATGGACTTAGGGACTTCCCTGGTGGTCCAGTGGTTAAGACTTCACCTTTCAATGCAGGGGGTGCAGGTTTGATCTCTAGTTGGGGAGCTAAGATCCCACATGCTTTCTGGCCAAAAAAACACCTGCCAACACATAAAACAGAAGCAATACTGTAACAAATTCAACAAAGACTTTAAAAATGGTCCATGTCAAAAAAAAAAAAAGAACTGTGAACTTAGAGTCACAGGATAATTTGAAGAAATAAACTGATTGAATAAATGAGTGCCTACTCTCTGAATAGGGTGGAATCTGAGTGAGTTGTCACTCACTATTGTTAGGAACCACAGGAGTAAGTCATCCATTACTCCTTGAAGGTAAAAGTATGCTTGCATATGCTAGACATCAAATCAAACATCAGACTGATAAACACCTGGACAAAGTGAAAATTCATAAGCAAAAGATTCATTATGAAAGCAAAAGAAGTTGAATGTCTCAAAGAATATTATCAATAGCTTCAAGACCAGAAAATTTGGATGAACAGAAAGAACCTGCTCTCTGACTCCATAACCAGTTACACCGCACTGTATGTGCTATAAGCAATAACTACAAGATGCGAAAGAAATATGAGTGCATGTGGCTACAACAGTGACTAAATCTTGAAATCCATGCTCTGTGTCCATGGGGGATTCGTTCTTAAACTCTCCTCTCTGAGTCCTCACGTTATACATATAGAAAATGTCATTTATTTTTTATTTGAGTGCAGCCAAGAAAATTGTTATGCAATAGCAAAAAGAGTACTGGAAACTAATTAAACACTACCTTCAAAACAGAAAAACCTGAGATCATGACTCATCTGTATTCCTTTTTATATCCAGGACCTAAAACAGTAAGTAATGCACAGTAGATTCTTAATATGTACTTTATTAATAAATGAAATACATGCTACATTCTGAAACCTCTGCCATCTGACTGTACTGACAAGTCAGTGTAACAACTGACAGACGGAGGGAAAAAACGAGCAAACCAAAAAGACCCTAAGGATGGTGAAGCATATACATAGGAGTGAAAGTGCTGGGTCATTTTTTTTCTATGTTTAACTTATTGCGTGCTTAGTTGCTCAGTTGTGTCCTACCCTTTGTGACCCTATGATTGTAGCCCACCAGTTTCCTCTGTTCATAGGGATTCTCCAGGCAAGATTACTAGAGTCGGTTGCCATGCCCTCCTCCATGGTATCTTCCCAATCCAGGAATTGAATCCAGGTCTCCCACATTGCAGGCAGATTCTTTATCATCTGCACCACCAGAGAAGCCCAGGAATACTAGAGTGGGTAGCCTATCCCCTCTCCAGGGAAACTTCCTGATCCAGGAATTGAACCAGGGTCTCCTGCATTGCAGGTGGATTCTTTACCAACTGAGCTACCTGGAAAAGTAGGTAACTTACTAACTTAAGTAATTGCCAAACTACTCTCCAAAATTGCTGCACCAATTTATATTTTCACCAGCAATGTATGAGGGTTCTAATTTCTCCACATCTTGGTCAACACTTGTTATTTTCATTTTTAAAAAATTATGGCCATCCTGATGGATGCAAAGGACCATGTGTTGTGGTTTTGATTTACATTTGCCTAATGAATAATGACACTGAGTATCTTATCATATGATTTTTAGCTTTTTATATATATCTTCTTTGGAAAAATGTCTATTCTAGTCCTTTGTCCATTTTCTAGTCCTTTGTCCATTTTCTAGTCCTTTGTCCATTTTTAAATTGGGTTGTTTGTCACTTTGCTTTTGAGTTGTAAGAGCTCTTTCTATATTCTGGATCAGTCAGTCAGTCAGTCAGTCAGTTCAGTCGCTCAGTCGTGTCCAACTCTTTGAGACCCCATGAATCACAGCACACCAGGCCCAAACTCATGTCCACAGAGTTGGTGATGCCATCCAGCCATCTCATTCTCTGTCGTCCCCGTCTCCTCCCGCCCTCAACCTTTCCCAGCATCAGAGTCTTTTCCAGTGAGTCAACTCGTCGCATGAGGTGGCCAAAGTATTGCAGTTTCAGCTTTAGCATCAGTCCCTCCAATGAACACCCAGGATTGATCTCCTCTAGATACTAAATCTTTAATAGACATACAGTTTGCAATTCGTTTCTCCGGTTTTGTAGGTTGAAATTTTGCTCTTGTGATAGTGGTCTTTGATGCACAGAAGTTTTCAGTGTTAACAAAGTCCAGATTATCCTTCTTTGTTATTGCTGCCTTTGCTTTGGTATCATATATAAGAAGTCATTAAAAGAGGGAAAATAATATTTCCAAATCCAAGGTCATGAAGACTTGCCCCAATGCTTTCTTCTAAGAGTTTTAAAGTTTTAGCTCTTATGTTTAGGTCTCCTGAGTACTCATTTTGAGTTAATTTTTGTAAACAACACAAAATAGGAATCTAACTCCATTCTTTTGTGTGTGGATATCCAGTTGTCCCAGAACCATTTGTTAAGGAGATTGTTCTTTCCCCCACTGAATGGCCTTGGCATCTTTGTCAAAAATTAGCTGACCTCCAATTAAAAATAAAAAAATTAAAAAAAAATTTAATTCCATCCTTTGAAAAATATACAAAAAAAAAAAAAAACCGGTTGACCATAGACATACGGGAACCCTTATTATCTCTTATGCAGATTTCTCTTCTGAGCTTAAAACCTATATGTATCGATCAGGCCATACAATACAAACACCTTGACATTTCCAAAGCATACTTCATGGTCTCCAACATCCCCAAACGTGTCCATGTCCCACTGTTCTTTCTGGGTACCACCATTTATCTAGCCAGGGAAGCTAGAAACATTTCCCTCTCATTCACTTTCCTTATCCAACTCCTGTCAACTGAGTCTCCATAATATATCTTAAATCTGTCCAATTCTTTCAAGCTCCTCTGCCATTCCCTAGATCAAATTACTGTGGTCTACTCTCTGTATCATTAAAAAGGTCGCCTAACTAGACCTGCATCTATTCTTATACTCTTTTACTGTATTATTCAGGGAATTTTTTAGAAAAGACAAATCATCTCCCTCTTACTCTCGTTCTCTTATTCCCACTTCAAGCCTGTGCTATGCTGTGCTTAGTTGCTCAGTTGAGTCCAACTCTGTGATGCCATGGACTGTACCACCACCACCCCCGCACCCTCTAGGCTCTTCTGTCCATGGGGATTCTCCAGGCAAGAATACTGGAGTGGGTTGCCATGCCCTCCTCCAGGGGATCTTCCCAACTCAGGGATCAAACCCAGGTCTTCCACATTGCAGGCAGATTCTTTACTGTCAGAGCTACCAGGGAAGCCCCCATTTCAAACCTACCTTGTTTTAAATTTTTCAATTTTCTCCCATTGTTCATAGGATAAAGACAAAAATGGTAATGTGGCCTGTAAAGTTCTGCAGGACTTGATTCCGAATTTCCTCTTCAGCCCAATATACCACTCTTTACCATTCACTCTTTAACTTTACCTTTTACTCCTACTCAACTTTCAGGTCTCACCTCAAATGTGACTTGTTCAGTTGACCTCTGCTAGATCAGGTCTCCTTGCCAATTGTTATTTTAACATACTGTACCTTTCCTCTATGGAGCTTTCCATTCCGTTCCGTCGCTCAGTCGTGTCCGACTCTTTGCGACCCCGTGGACTGTAGCCTACCAGGCTTCTCCATCCATGGGATTCTCCAGGCAAGAATACTGGAGTGGGTTACCATCTCCTTCTCCAGGGGATCTTCCCGACCCAGGGATTGAACCCGGGTCTCCCGCATTGGAGGCAGACGCTTTAACCTCTGAGCCACCAGGTGAGACTATGTCTATTCCTCACTAGATTTAAAGTTCCATGAACTCCACATTTTCTAGCCTGGAAATTTCAAGACCCCCCATCACCTGACTTCTGTAGACTTATTCACAACTATGCTCCTTCACATTCCCATCGTCACATTCTGATAGAAACCTACTACAGAATGTGTAAATTTAGCTAGGTCTTGAAAAATGAGTAAGAATGGGAAAGGAGAGGTTTTCAGAGATAAGCATTTAGCAGTAATAAATTGTGATGAAAGACAGTGACATGTTTGGGAACAGCAAGTGGCCCACACTGGTACACAGGGCTTGAGAGGGTAAGACTGGAAGGTGAGATTCCAAATTTAAAGCCCATGACACAGCTGACAAGCACAGTCTTGAAAAACTGCCCCTTTCCCTCACTCTAAAAGATAAAAGTATAACTTTCTAATAAAACATTGATATAAGAAAGGTCTGGTAAGATAAAAATCTCTGGTGGAAAGATTCTAGGGAGGCCCCAGTGTGCAACTCCCCAGAACACTGCTCCCTGGTGTTCTCACTGTGTGTAATCCCTTACCCTTGACTGGGTGGAACCTGTGGCTTACCTGGAGCCAAAACAATACAGTGAAGGTGAAGAAATCTTGCCAATGAAATTAACATCCTAAGTCAGTTGGTGTTGACCAATTAAAAGAGAAATTATTCAGGTTGCAAGAGGGAGGAACTGACTTATTCAGGTGAAATCCCTCAAAAGAGAGACTGGATGTTCCGTGAAGCAAGAAACTTCACTTGTGAGGATAATGAAGTAACTAGCCATGGCAGAGAAGGTAACAAAGAACTTTGGGCAGCCAGCAAGTGATGGCCAGTAAAAAGCGGGGACTTTAGGCATGCGGCCACAAGAAAACAAATGCTGCCAACAGCCTGAATGACCTTGGAAATGAATTCTTTCCCAGTTAAGCCATTCTTGATGAGAATGCAGCCCTAGCCATCACCCTGATTATCAGCCTGTGAAACCCTGAGCAGAGAAACTAGCTGTGCCATGCCAGACACATGACAATAAATTGTGGACTGCTTGAAGCTGTTAATTTGTGGCAATTTTTTATGTATAAATAGAAACTAATATACGTCCTAAGCTAGTGAAGATGTTTGTGTTGTTGCTATGTGTTTCTTACTTATTGTCCTAAATGGCTTAAATACTAAATGAATGATTGAAAGAATATATTGGTTAGAACAAAATTTAAATGCTTTTCTGGCCAATTCCCCAATAAAGTGACTATTGAATGCTTTAATTTGATTTGCTCTACTTTACAGTAGGATGTGTCACTTCCCACCACCACCTCCACCCCCCCACCCCTCCGCCTTAGGCTTTCATTCTTAGCAGTTTCTTTGGCTTTTAGTTTGTTGCTTTCAGATGAAAAAAAAAAAAGACAGCAGTTTTAAGGATCAAAATGCAACCATAAAAAAACAAACAAACAGAAGAGTATACTTACCATACAATACACAACAGCACACAAAAGAGTCCGCAACCTATCCTGCTGCAATCCTTCCTTGCCTCTGCTGTCTGAGTCAGAGTGTTCTCTTAGGATTAATTCTATCACAAGAAGTTGATGACCCAGCATCAAATAAGTCATTGCTGTGACTGATATGGTCAATTTATATATAATAAAAGCAAAGAAGAGATTCAGAGCCACTGTAATAATTTAAAATAAAGATATTATGCTTCAAGTTATAAAGATTGGCATAAAAACTGTTCATCTTGCTTATAAAATAAATTTACAACTAGCATAATACATATATGGTATAAAATGTCACTTTATAACATTATTTTTAATCTAACTGGTATGCTAGACGAGATAAACATATTTAACTTAACCTAATTTTGTTAAGAAGCTAACATCCCCTATACAAAAATCTGGCAAAGATAATTATAAATTTATAATGCTATGAAAATAGAATTGAAACACTAAAATACTAGGGGGAAAAATACAATGCTATATGAAAGGAGTAATCCTTCCTGACCATCTCTCAAACAAAAGATGGGTCCATATTCAAAAACAAATCACAGTAACTCACATCTATAGATATTAAAGGAGGGGATGTTCAACAGATGTTAGAAACTATTAAATTTCTCTTCATAGCTTTAATGTTTAAAACACTTTGAAAATTAGGGCTAATAGGATAATTATTAAACCTTAAAAAACCTTCTCAAATCAATAGCCCACTTAATGTGTAACAGGTAGCTTCTAGATGCATTCCAGTTTAAATTCATTATCTTTTTTATTAAGCTCTGCTTATTTCATCCTCCAAATAGTTTTCCAATCTTTTGACGGCTCAGGCCTGATGTGTTTCTTACCTGGAAGACTGAACAGTCTCCTAAATGATGAATGCTATGATCTGAATGTTTGCCTCCCCCCAAATTCATACATTGAAATCCTAATCCCCAAGGTAAAGGTGTTAGGAAGTAGAAGCTTTTGGAGGTGATAAGTCATGAGAGAAGAGCCCTCCTGAATAGGATTAGTGTTCTTATAAAAGAGGCCACAGAGAGATCCTTCACCTCTTCTCCCATGTTAGGACACAGTGAGAAGGTACTTTCTATGCACCAAAAAGCAGGACCATATTTGGTCCTTGATCTTGGACTTCCCATCCTCCAGAACTGTGAAAATACATTCCAGTTATTTCTAAGCCACCTCGTCATGGTATTTTGTTATAGCAGCCCAAACACTATAATAACATCACTGCAGGCAATGGCAAGCCACTCCAGTACTCTTGCCTGGAAAATCCCATGGATGGAGGAGCCTGGTAGGCTGCAGTCTGTGGGGTCGCTAAGGGTCAGACGCGACTGACTGACCTCACTTTCACTTTTCACTTTCACACATTGGAGAAGGAAATGGCAACCCACTCCAGTGTTCTTGCCGGAGAATCCCAGGGACGGGGGAGCCTGGTGGGCTTCCGTCTATGGGGTCACACAGAGTCGGACACGACTGAAGTGACTTAGCAGCAGCAGCAGCAGCAGCCCTTAATTTAATTTGCTCAAAACCATTCTCTTCACTGTGATCTGAATCATCTTTCTAAAGTTGGTTGTGTCACATTCATGATTAAAAACACTTGACTGGCTCCTCCAAAGAGAATCCTAGTACCTCAGTATACTCCCAAGCCTCCTGATGATCTGACAGGGCTTATCACTGCAATTCACATCCTGTTTCCCGTTTGGCCCTGGCAGGTCCTATGCCTATTTCCAGCCTCCTGTCTTAGAGGCACATATTCCTCCCTTTCCATCAGGTGTTTACTCATCTGTAATCCTCTTCAGGAATTTTACCTCCTATTTCCTCTAGGAAGCCTTCTCAGATACTACTCTCAGATTGCAACTAATACCCCTCTCTGCTGCCCTGTGCACATATCCCATTCCTCACTCTTAGCACATGAGTATTCAGTTTCCATTAATATGTTTTTTTTCTGCTTGACGAGTGTGCGCTTCAGTATGATTCGCAGTGCTGAGCACACAGGCCATGACTACTATTCACTGAATGAATGACGAAAAAAATGAAGACAAGGGAGCAGAAGTGAGTCCTGTCAGTTGAAACATCTCTCCTGAAGCACAGTCAAGAATGGAGTCTCCCATGGGAGTTGCCCAGACACGGGGATAAGGCCTGAGAGTATTATCTACTACTAATGCTGAGAGAAACCCCAACAACTCAAACTGCAATTGTTGTCGTCGCCCAGTCACCAAGTCGTGTCTGATTCTTTGCAACTCCATGGACTACAGCACGCCAAGCTCCCCTGTCCTTCATGGTCTCCTGGAATTTGCTCAAATTCACATCCACTGAGTTAGTGATGCCATCCAACCATCTCATCCTCTGTCGCCCCCTTCTCCTCCTGCCTTCAATCTTTCCCAGCATCAGGGTCTTCTTCAATGAGAGGGCTCTTCATATCAGGTGGCCAAGTACTGGAGTTTCAGCTTCAGCAACAGTCCTTCCAATGAATATTCAGGGTTGATTTCCTTTAGGATTGACTGGTTTGATCCCCTTGCTTTCCAAAGGACTCAAGCGTCTTTTCCAGCACAATTCAAAAGCATCAATTCCTCAGCATTCTATGACTCCCTTCTTAGATCACAGCTTTGTTGCACCAAAGAGGCTTGGGTAACTCAATGAAGCTATTAGCCATGCTGTGCAGGGCCACCCCAGATGGACAGGTCAGAGTGAAGAATTCTGACAAAATATGGTCCACTGGAGAAGGAAATGGCAACCCACTCCAGGATTCTTGTACGGAGAACCCCATGGATGGTACAAAAAGGGATATCCTATATACCCACTCAGATCACCTCACACCCACACTCAGAGGATGTGATATTCCGCTTTCAAACTTACAAAGCCAAACTAGTACAAAATGAATGTCAGTTACACTTACCTAACAAAGCTGAAGATGGTGGCCACACTTAAGAGTCTGCACACTTTCTAACAAGAAGAGTAGAAACAGAGCAGTCAGTCCCCTCATTCCATAATCTACAGGCAAACATACCTCTGTTTATTGGATAAATTCTAAACTCTTAGCCATGTCTTACAAAGTCCATCATGATCTAGACCACCTTCCTCTCCAATCTTCTCTTGTACAAGCTTCTTTGTGTAGGCCACATCAGCAGTTCCCTATTAAATTAAGGCAATTTTGTTTTTTGCCAAAGTCAATGACTTTGCTATTTAAAGAGAGTTCAATAATGATAGCAATATTTAGATATCCAGATATTCTTCAGTTTCTTTTTTGGCAGATAAAGATTTAGTGTGTATGATCATCTTAAAAAATGAGAAATAAAATGTTATCTCATATCACTAGTATTCAAATAATAGAGTAGGTGTCATTTGACATAAGATGTGCTTCAAATCAAATTTTGAAAAGTTCAATTTGTCTGAATGCAAAATGAAGCATAATTGATTTCTGACGTTTTAATTTTAAGTGAGCTGGTTGTCAGATTTCACTTGAAAGGGACCCACAGTATCTACACATGAAGGGGATGTCAACTATCTTCAACCATGATTGTAATTTTTCTATGTTCATAAATGTATCTTACTACTGTAAATACTATTATTTGACATGTGCAAAGAAGGAAGAATTATGAACCAAATTTCCATTTTATTGCAAGTATCATAAACACCATACAGAAATAATTTATAACAATCCCTACATATTTTCCAATTATTCAACAAGGGATAAAATTAAATGAGATGATATTGAACCTCTATGAAGTTTAAGCATCACACCAGGTATTGCATCCACAGAAAGATTTCCAAAACTGCCTCTGCCTATGAGGAGAGAGAACTAGAGACAGACCATCCCAATTCTTTAAGAATTATAATGACAGGAAATTAATTTTTAGACGCACGGAAGAGAGCACGATTGCCTTTAGGTCATGGAAAAATGTCACAAAAGAGGCGACATGTGATAAGTGTCCTGAAGGATCTGTAGGGGGTTGTCAGGCAGAGAAAATGAAGGAAGTAGTTGCCTAGATCTATGAAATGGTATGGTACTTTCTGGTGCCCGAGATCAAAATACCTGGGGCAGGGTGTGCAGAACAGCAGGAAGGCTCAGGATGCCACGCCAAAGATTACATGTGGTCTTTTTCTGTGGACAATGAGATTTGCCTTTTGGGTGAGGACAACACTAACAGAAGTGTATACAACAGATAAGAATAGAGGAAGACCCGAAGTCTAATTAAGAGGCTCCTGAAATAAATCTCAGCAAAGTATGAAGCAGCTCCGGATCACAGCAGCTGGAATAAAGGTGAGCCAAGATGTTTATCAGTTACCTATTGCTGCATAATAGACAACCAAGAAACTCCCAATGGCATACCATGATAGGCGTTTGTTCCCAGAGATCTAAGGGTCTATTGGGCTGGATTAAGCTGTTTTTGGCTGAGCAGCTTGGTTGAGACAGCTCTGCATCTGATCTTTCTTGGGACCAGCAGCTGGCCTGGGTAGCTTTTCGTGTTTAGTTTTGTTTTTTAAAGTCCATGTCAGGGGTACAAGAGAGCAAGTGGAAATATGTGAGAGCTCTGAAAGCCTGGGTTTGGAACTGGCACACCATCATTTCTGCTTTATTGGCCAAATCAAGCCACAAGGCCAAACCCAGTCACAAGGAGCAGAAACATATTCCACCTCTTTAGCAGAAAGAACTGCAATGTCAAAGGGCAAAAGGCAGGAATATAGCTTGGGGTTTAGGACTGGTGACAAAAATGCAACACACCACACTCTGGCCTCCAGGCCACAGTAATTCATTTTCTTCCCAAATGCAATATATGCTCACACCAACCCCAGGACTCTAAAAGTCACATTCAATCATAGCATCAGGCTGTTTAAGATTTTTAATCTGCACTAGGCTCTTTCCAAGTGGCGCTAGTGGTAAAGAACCCACCTGCCAAAGAAGGAGACATAAGAGATGAGGTTTGAATTCCTGGGTCAGGAAGATCTCCTGGAGGAGGGCATGGCAACCCACTCCAGCATTTTTGCCTGGAGAATCCCACGAACAGAGGAGTATGGCGGGCTATGGACCATCGGGTTGCAAAGAGCTGGACATGAGAAGTGACTTAGCATGCACGCAATCTACACTATATTCAGATATGTCTCATCATAATAAGAACAATGCATTGCTCTTTGTTTTGAGAACAATAAACAGAAGAATGAGCTACTCCTGAGGGGTATATACACAGAGAAAGTCTACAGAGAAACTAGGACAGGATAACTGCAATAAACACTCCTATTTTCGAAGAAAATAGCAGTCATTGACCCAAGCAATTCTGAAATCCAAGTGGGCCGAAGTTGCTCTATGGATGGGAAATGTTTCTTAAATAGACCTGCATTCTGCCCCCTAGGGGTGCCTCCCAAATCCACTGTTCCCCACAACATTTCTGACTGCTCTTCAAGATGTCCTTCGTTTTTCTTCACTTCAGTCATTTCTGAAAAGGGCTTCAGAAGACAGGTCATTTTGGCAACTTGAGTGACTTTCTCAGCCTGCCTCCTGCATTACAAAGTTGAGGGCTTAGACAATTTTTTATATTTTTGAAAAGCCTCACTTCACTCTAGGTGGCAGCAGTGCTTTTGCTGAATCTACCATTTAAAACTTTGTAAATGTTTATGCACTCGATACCAGTCTACTCAGTGAATCAAAAGTCACACCCACAATTATTTTCCAGACGTGCTTCTCTATTACTGTTACTAATAAGTGCATATCAGACTCATGTGAGACCACGACCTTAAGCATAAGTGTCCTTTATACCACTTGAAAAGGCATACCGCAGGTCCTAAATTTTCTTAGTATCAGGTATCTTTTGTACTATTAAAAATTACTGAAGATTCCAAACAGCTACCTTTGAAAAATTCTAGAATGTACAAGAATAAACATGAATCCCTTTGATTAGGTGTGAAGACAGTGATGTAACCACACTGGAAAACTTCACTTTATGCTCATGAGAAAATAAGAATGAAAAGACAATGTCTTAAGTACCATTACAATAATAATTTTGACCTCATAGGCACCCAAAAGTATCTTGGAAATTCTCAGGGCTCCCCAAACCACATTTTAAGAATTATTGGTCTACCAAACAACATATTTTTTTTCTTTCAGCACTTCTAACTATAGTTTCCATAGCTACATCCTTGATTTTCCCACAAATAACCTAAGTCTGAACAGACTACCTCTTTATCTTTTTGTCTCTGTAGGCTTTAAGAGCTCCATCTAAGATAAGTATGTGAAACTTGATCATTTAATACATAAAATAATTCTATACAGTGATTATCTACAGTATTAACTTGTCTGGCATTTTGTTAACTTCCATTGCAAACTAATACATCTAAACCTTACTGATATAAGCTAAGAAGCAGAACTTGAAAAGAGTTGGAGAGATAAAAATTAGAGTTCATGACTTGCCAAGTAGGACAGTCCTGTTGAACTCCAGGAGTTTGTTTGGAACTCTAAAGGGTTAAACCTTTAACATGAGAATAAACCAGAAATTTAAACTCAACTAGGAAGCACCTGCGGAGAAGGCAATGGCAAGCCACTCCAGTACTACTGCCTAGAAAATCCCATGGATGGAGGAGCCTGGTAGGCTGCAGTCCGTGGGGTCGCTAAGGGTCGGACACGACTTAGCGATTTCACTTTCACACACTGAAGAAGGAGATGGTAATCCACTCCAGTGTTCTTGCCTGGAGAATCCCAGGGTGGGCTTGCGTCTATGGGGTCACACAGAGTCGGACACGATTGAAGTGACTTAGCAGCAGCAGCAGCAGGAAGCACCTGAATCCCTGATTGCATTAAGCTGCCATGGGCATGCTCATTCCCCTAGCCTGGCTGCTTGCCACAGTGGAGATAAAACTTCTCAGAGAGACAATAATAGCACTGAGACTCAAAGTATTCCTACAATTTTTTATGAGATCAATCACTCAATAAAGAAATATTCAAGAAGAACAGATGATACAATGTGACCAAAAACTGAAATAATGTAAAACAGAAACAAAAGCACAGGATATCCAGATATTAGTTATCAGACCCAGACTTGCAAATAACTAAGGGAGGAGTAAGACAGGCACAAGAGATTAAGAGTTACAAACTGCTATGTATAAAATAGCATAGCTGTGTGGATCACAACAAACTGGAAAATTCTTCAAGAGATGAGAATACCAGACCACCTGATCTGCCTCCTGAGAAATCTGTATGCAGGTCAAGAAGCAACAGTTAGAACTGGACATGGAACAACAGACTGGTTCCAAGTTGGGAAAAAACTACATCAAGGCTGTATACTGTCACCTGGCTTATTTAACTTATATGCAGAATACCTCATGTGAAATGCCAGGCTGAATGAAGCACAGCTGGAATCAAGATTCCCAGGAGAAATATCAATAACCTCAGATAAACAGATGATACCACCCTATGGGAAAAAGCGAAGAACTAAAGAGCTTCTTGATGAAAGTCAAAGAGGAGAGTGTAAAAGCTGGCTTAAATCTCAACATTCAAAAAACTAAGATCATGACATCCAGTCCCATCACTTCATGGCAAATAGATGGGGAAACACTGGAAACAGTGAGACTTTTATTTTCCTTGGCTCCAAAATCACTGCAGATGGTGACTGAAGCCATGAAATTAAAAGACGCTTACTCCTTGGAAGAAAAGTTATGACCAACCTAGACAGCAAATTAAAAAGCAGAGACATTTCTTTGCCGACAAAGGCCCATCTAGTCAAAGCTACGGTTTTTCCAGTAGTCATGTATGGATGTAAGATTTGGGCTATAAAGAAAGCTGAGCACCAAAGAACTGATGCTTTTGAACTGTGGTGTTGGAGGACTCTTTGAAAATCAATTGGACTGCAAGATCAAACCAGTCAATCCTAAAGGAAATCAGTCCTGAATATTCATTGGAAGGACTGATGCTGAAGCTGAAACTCCAATACTTTGGCCACCTGATGCAAAGAACTGACTCATTGGAAAAGAACCTGATGCTGGGAAAGATTGAAGGCAGGAGAAGGGGACAACAGATGATGAGATGGTTGGATGGCATCACCAACTTGATGGACAAGAGTCTGAGCAAGTTTTGGGAGTTGGTGATGGACAGGCAAGTCTGGCGTGCTGCAGTCCACAGGGTCTCAAAGAATCAAACACGACTGATCTGAACTGAAATGACAACACAAAATAAACAAGTTATATTCTAATATGACTTGTTTTATAACTAATATAACTAATATTTTATAACTATAAATGAAGTATAATCTTTGAAAATTATGAATCACTATGTTGCACACCTGAAACACATACTATTGAAAATTAACTATATCTCAATTAAAAAAGTAAACAAAATATCTACAGTAGGTTTCTGATATATTTTCTCAGGATAAAGAAAATTTCTTCTATTCAGTTTACAAGTTTACCATGAATCATTAATAACTTTTATCAGCTACTTTTCTGTTTCTATTGACATGATCCTTAATGTGGTAATTTAAACTAATTGATTTGTTTAGTGTTCTTGTTTTCTCAAGATAAATTCAAATTAATTATGTGATAAACATACATATATGTTATGTACTTCACACCTTTTTTCTAGTTTTATTTCAGTATAGTTTTCCAAAAAAATCCATTTATTTTAAATTAAAAAAGACTAAAATCGGTATACTTAAGGAATTAGATATCACTGATAACGAGAAACTAAAAAATAACAAAATGGAAATTCTAGGAAGAAAAATATAATAGATGATATTAAATACTTACCAGATTAGGTAAATGCTAAATTAGACACAGCTGAAGAGAAAAATAGTTTCTGCCAAAATTTTTATTATTACATTGAACTGGAAAATCAATATGGGAAAAACTGATATTTAACAATGTTGAGGCTTTCAGTCTATGAACCCGGCATATGATCTACTTAGGTTTGCCTTCTCTCAGTAATGTTTTGTAGAGTTCGGAGTACAGGTCATACATAACTTTTATCAAATTTATACCTGAGTAGCACATCTCTAGTGATGTCACTTCTTTCACTCCTGATACTGGTAATTTAGGGTTTTTTGTTTGTTACTCAACTGATTGGCTAAAGGTTTGATCTCAAAGCACTAGCTTTTACTTTCACTAATTTCCTCGGGTGACTTTTGTTTTGCATTGTATTCTCTAATCTTTTTTTCATTTGCCTCTTTGGGGTTTTTACTTGCTATTTTTCTAACTTAAGGTGGAAGCTGAAGCTATTGAGCCTTTTTTCTAATACATATATTTAATGATATAAATTTCCCTATAAGTACTGCTTTAGCTGATTCCCACAAAATATAATTTTCTTTCATTTCCATTCAGTTCAGTATATGTACTAATTTTTTTACTTCAACTTTCCGTATTTAAACTATTTGTATCTTCATATTTAAAGTGGATTTCATTGATTTAGTATACAGCTGGATAAAATTCAATTTCATAAGGGTATCTGATAATTTATACTTAGTGTAATTATTGATATTGCTGCTTAAATCTACCATTTTACTGTTTATTTTCTATTGTCCCATTTTATTCTTTGCCCCTTGTTCTTTGCTTCTTTTGGATTTTTTTAATGGATACATTTTATCATCTTTGTTGATTTACTAACTAGAACTGTTTTTCTTTTGTGGTTACTTTGGGGTTTACAGTACACATTTTTAGCTTGTAGCATCCTACTTTCAGGTAGCTCTGCTTCACAGTTAAAGAACCTTAGAGTAGTATACTTTCATTTCCCTCCTCCCGCCCTTGAAGACAGATACTCTTGTCAGACATTTCACTTTACATACGTTAACCACATAATACATTTCTATTATTTTTGTTTTAAATAGTCTGCTACCCTTTAAAGATAACTTAAAATAAGGAGGAAAAAAGGCCTTATATTTTGTTCACATATTTACTATTTTTGTTGCTCTTCATTCCTTTGCATAGAAGCAAATTTCTATCTGGTACTTTTAATGTTTCCTGTAGGGCAAAAGTTAGCTTGTGATATTCTTTCAACCTTTCCAGGTCTGAAGAAGTTTTTAATTTTCATTTTTTAAAGATATTTTCTCTAGGTAAAGAATTCCAAGTTAAGTTTATTTTCAAAAATCAGTATTTGAAAACTATTTCAAGTATTTTGTGTCTTTTTAAAATTTAGTTGCATTGTGTAAACCTAATCTCTATTATTCTATTTTGGCTAGAGGCTAAAATTCAATTTCTGATTTACCATTTAAAATTTAACTTTTTTCACTTACTTAGCTTTTAAATTCCATGACAAAAAATGTTTCATCTATATGCATAAGGTTACCAAAATTATTTTATTTATCTAACTTCTTTTAATATACATTATGTGCATTTACAGAAAAGGCAATAGGAAAATATTAACAGATAATGCAAAACACACTTTTATGTCTTCTAAATCTGTTTGATAATGATATGTGACAAAACTTGTTACAAGCCATAATGCTTTCATTCAGTTCAGTTCAGTTCAGTCGCTCAGTCACATCCGACTCTTTGCGACCCCATGAATCACAGCATGCTGGGCCTCCCTGTCCATCACCAACTCCGGGAGTTCACTCAACCTCATGTCCACAGAGTTGGTGATGCCATCCAGCCATCTCATTCTCGGTCGTCCCCTTCTCCTCCCGCCCCCAACCTTTCCTAGCATCAGAGTCTTTTCATTACCTCTCAGGAAAAAAAGATTATGTTGGCATCCCTTTATGTTTTGTGTGCTAAGTCACTTCAGTGTCTCCAACTCTTTGCAACCTATGGATTGCCATCTGCCAGCCTCCTCTGTCCACGGGATTCTCCAGGCAAGAATACTACAGTGGGTTGACATGCCCTCCTCCAGGGGATCTTCCTGCCTCATGGACTGAACCTGGGTCTCATGTCTCCTGTACCGGGAGGTGGGTTCTTTACCACTAGTGCCACCTGGGAAGCTCCCTTATGCTTTAATACAAATGTATTCCACTAAGACAAACTAATTTATTTCTTGAAGTAATTATTAGTATTTTACATTTACTAAATATATCCTTAAAATCTTCATCACCTAGAAGGAAAAAGTTAGTAACCCAGCTAGACTTCTTTTATATTTTAGTAAATACTTTCAACTCAAAAGTTAAAATTGAGCAGGAGTGCTGTATACAAGGTATAGTTTAAATCTTTGGGACAAAAGACTACAAGAGGTGAATAAGCCAGCTGCCCTTATACCACTAAAAATGTAGATCACAGCATGCAACATTCACATATTGTCAAAGAGGTGTAAATTCTTATGACAATTAACCTTCCTGTTTTTTTAAAAAAAATTTTATTTTATAGTGAGTCAATAATATAAAAATATTACACACAGAACAAAAAAGAATTAAAGAAAGTTAATGACATAAACCACAGAACAAAACAAACCACACCTCATTTGGGAGAAGAAAAAATGGACTAATACTGTAATACTTAGTATAATATGAAATTTTCACTGATTATTAAGCTGAATTATATTGACTGAAACATGATAAATTTTATGCTGTTAATTAATGAGATAATCAGCAGATACACAGTTCTGGTTGAGTCTTATAAACCCTTAAAAGTTTTCATAGGTAAAGTTAACTACAAAATATCAACCAGAGTAGAGATCAGTTAGAAGTATAAAACAGTAATGCAATAGATATAATGTGATCTGTGCAATTCAAAATCTGAAAATTTTCTTATCAAATGTACAAGTAATAAATAATAGTTACACTTGACTTCACCAAGTTAACAAAATAATTACTAACCAACTTTGTTTTATTAGTCAATTGCTTAGAAACACAAAACACCAATTAAACTTACTTTCTCCATAAAAATAGAAGGCATATCAAACTCTTTAATTATCAAACATCCAAAAAAATTTGGAAGGCAACTGTCAACCAAAAATATTATGTTTAGAAAGGATGATTAAAAAACATACATACCTATTTTTTTGCACAATTTTTTCATGAAAAAGGGCACTTAGTGTATAGCTAAAGCTATCATAAAATAAAGATTCTGTTGGCTTTCCTCTTAGGCAGATGAAAGAGTGTATGGTTTTTAATATAAAAATATAAATATACTTAACAGAAAAGATGAAATAGTGATTGGTATAAAATCCCATCACCCTTTTACCGAAAAAAAATTTTTCTCCCAGAGGTTATGAAAACAATACTGATTTCATGTAGTTCTGTGTTGTCAGAACCTTCCCAAATTACAAAACATCAAAGTATTCATTGAAATTTCAAAAGTGTGCCCGCAGTCTTTTGTTTTCTTCTCGTAGTCTTTCAATTTCTGCCACTAAACCTTCATTCACTGAGTATCTTTCCAACAAACAGTGCATTTCATTCTAGAAAAGGGGGGAAAAAGCTTTAAAAATTACTGGCATTTCGCATTTATTTGACATTGTTTTACACATTTTCAGCTATCATTTTTCTCATGTTTGATTAACTGAGTAACTTTTTTTTTCAATTTAACCACCCTTACTACTTTGCTAATATAAATGAAAGAGCACTGGTAAAATTTACACATTTGGAAAGGTTTTTGCTTACTTACTGCCAAAAAAAAAAAATAGCTGTGAAAAAGTAGCCTTAACTATTACAGGTTATAAAGAAGGGTGACTAGTCAAAATCTATTTTATTTACTAAATTTCTAAAACACTATTTCTTAGCAATTTAGATATAACTAAGTAAGAATACATCACCCTTTCATGGACTTTTTAGACCCACAGCTATGCTCACTTACAATAAAACATGTCAATACATACCAATTGCATATGAAACTGTTTAATCATCTCCACTTGCAAATTCACAATGTCCCTATGGCATGCTTCTCTAGGGGAGAACACATAATATTTATTAGAATTAGAACAGTTTTACCAATTCTAGAATCACTCAAGAAAATGACTATACTCTTATTACTTCATGTTACTAAGTGTTAACAATTATTATAATAATAGTAAAAATACCACAGAACCTAGTATTTATTTACTATGTGCCAGGCTCTGTGTCTTGTACTTCAGATGTAAGAACTCATTTAATCTTCACAACTAGGTAGATTTACTACCTCTATTTTACCCATGTAACTGAGTCACAGAGAAGTTGTACCTCAACCAAAGTCACACAACTAGCATATGTTGGAGCTGGGATACAAACCCAGCTGTCTACCTCTGGAACTCTCATTACACTACATTTCTTAATACAGAAATCATCATTAAGGAAAGACAGGTTTATATTACAATGAAATACAGATAATGCTCTAGGTTACAGTGTTTAACTACTATCAAGTTTAAGCTATTTAAAAAAAAAAAAAACTTCCAGCAGAATGCAAACAGCCTATTTATAATGGAGGTTTACTCAATAAAATACAATTAAGTCATGCCTGCAAAACCATAAGAGTGGGAATTCCCATGTGGCCCAGTGGATAGGACTCTGGGCTTTCACTTCCATGGCTAGGGTTCAATCCCTGGTTGGGGAACTAAGATCCCACAAGCCATGTGGCATGGCCAAAAAAGAAAGAGAAGACATAAAAGTTATGAAATGGAACAATAAAACGAATATCTTTGTGTCACCTGCCACAGAAATTATGGGCTAGAACATAATGAAAATCATAGAAGCTTCCTGCGGTGCTCCTCACTTAACTCTTGAGAGAAGTCCAAGAAAGAAGTCACAACTCTCTGGAATTGTTTGAACAAAGAAATGTTTCTTAAAAAAAAAAAAAAAAATATATATATATATATATGTGTATGTATTTATATGTTTTTGCATAACATAGAATCTGTAGTCAATGTATTTTTGTTATGCTTGCTTTTGAGCATTACAAAAAGGTACCATATCCTATGTAGCCTTGAGTACTGTACAGTTAAAAATAATCCAGTATCATGTTTTCAAGGTCATATTCTATTTATCTATAATTCATTGATCTGTACTAGTGTATATTCTTCTGTCAAATTGAACTGTTTTTAAGTGTTTATTATTAAAATGTTGTTATAAACAATAATGTATATGTCTTCCAACCCACATGTGCCAATTTCTGTAGATAATATATCCAAGATATGCTGAGTCACAGGTATGATCGAAAGGTACACTGTTCAAACTTACAAAATAATAGAAATTATTTTCCGAAGTCGTAGTATTAATGGACATGCTCATCATCAGAACAAAAAGAGTTCCTCTACATCCACACCAAGACTTGGTGTTGCCAGACTTTTTACAAATGTGTTTCCATCTACTGGGTGTGAAATGGTAACCAACTGCATTTTCAGTTCTCTGGTTAATTTGCAGGGTTGAGCAACTTTCCCTATGTTCATATACTATTCTTCAGTGAAATGCTTGTCTATGTCTTTAACCTATTGTTCTACTGAATGTCTTTTTAAAAGAAATTATTCATAACAGTTCTTTACATAATCTGATCCTCTATTGGTTATATGAGTCTTTTCATTTTATTAATGGTGTCCTGGATGAACACTTCCTACTGACATTCTCAAATTTACTAACCTAATAGTAATGTAAATTTACCAATCTATTTTTATAGGTAGTGTACCCTCTTATATTTAAGTAACTTTCTAAACCTGAAGCCATATATAAATTCTTCTACAATGCCTAAACTTTTTCCATTTCCATTTGAACTTTTACTCTGTACGGAAATGATTTTTTAAATAGCATGAAGCGGGGATCTATACATTTCCTCTGTGCTATATCACATTCCACATGTACATAGGCTTCTTTGGGATATATTTGATTCCTTTGCAAAATCTGTCCACTCTGTGCTAATGCTATACTATTTTAATTATAGCTTATCTATCTGACAAACTAGTCCCCTTCAACCTTATTCTTCTCTGGTGCCTTGGTTATTCCCAAATCTTCCTTTTCTCATATACATTTTGGAACTATCTCATCATCTTCTTCCAAAAAACCCAGTTGGGATTTGTTTGCAATTGTGTTCAACCTTGTAGACCAATTTAAAAGAACTGATAGCTTCACAATATCTTCCCATGTATTTGTTAGTGCTTTCTCATACATTTTAAAATGTTTTTCTACACAGATCTTTACCATCTTTAGATTTATTTCCAAGTATCTTATTTTTTCTATCACAACAATTACAAGTACTTTTTTAAAAGTTTCTCTTCTGTTTTTAGCTATGACAAATGCTTATTAAAAACACAAAGAAACAAAATCAAGAAGTGAAGGCATCACAGAACCACTAAGGTAGCCAGGACTTGTTTACAGTCTTTTAAACAAGGGGATCTACTAGGTAAGCTTCACAACTACCTCTGCTCACCTCTGGGGAGTGAGCTGATTCCACAGTACAGGGGAAAGAGACTGGGAGGAAAGCAGTGGCCCAGAGTCTGAGACAGTCTCAATGGGTTGGGGAGTATTAGAATTCAGAACTCCCAAGGCAGCCAGAGCTGCAAGGTTTCTGGGAAGGGGGTATCAGTAGAAAGTAAACCTGAAACTGAAATTTCCCCTCAAGACATTTTTGACTCCTAATCTGTGCCTGTACTGAGGTTAGATGGCAGAAAACCAAACATAAAGTGGCCGCTAAAGAGGAGAAAAGGATTTGGGAGGCTTTGTGATGTTTTAGAATTGGAGGTTAAAGTTTAGGACCCACTAATATAAAAAACCAGAAACAAACTAAAAACCCAGGAAGTGATTTGCTTGCCAGAGGAAACTTAAATCTTGAAAGACAACAGAAGTAAACCTGCAGACTTCTGCTTAGGATGTAAACTCTCCAACTCTAATAATGAGCACAAGCCAGATAACCTATAAAATCATACATTTGAAAATAAATTCAACTTTCTGAGTACAAAGAAATCTAAGTGAATTTAAATCCAGAAAATGGTGAGTCCCTCCAGAAGAAGAGAGACCCACAATTCTTTTCATCCTTGACAAGAGCAGTGAGGAAAGAAAGCTGCCACTGACAGGGTAAGAAGAACTAGATGAAACCTCTCTAGATTTTTATTTTATTTTTTTTAATGTTTTTATTATTCCTTTAATGGTTATCACATCAACACATAACACAAAATCAATCTTTGCAATAGAATAGCATAACGTTAGTTACTTGGGTTTACAACACAAAGCCCTAATGAAAATGACACATGCCTATGACAGTCCCAATAAATGGGTAATGACATTATTTCCCCTAAGTGAAGTAATAACTCAGGATCCTTCTCAACACAAAATTCAGATAGTCAGTGCTTCATTCATTCGTTCATTCATTAATTCATTTGTTCATTTATTCATGCTACAAATATTTATTCTCTGCCTCTTCTGAGTTCCACTTTAAAACAAGACATAGTCAGCCCCTGTCCTCAGAGAGTGTACACATTTTAGAAAAGACAGACATTGATAGAAGTAATCACAGCAAGATGAAATTTGGCATGAGAGATGAAACCCTTTTCGCTCTACCTGGTTTAAAATTTAGACTCTCTTAAGATAGAAGTTTAAGAAAATAGGTTACAGAATTTACATAGTTCCCCATATAAGGACTTCCACTCACATTAGGTATTTCTGTGACAGGGAGATTTTTAAATGCTGTTTATAGCTGAGTACATTGTTATTTCAACAATGGAAAAGTTCAGTCTGGCTTCCCTGGTGACTCAGATGGTAAAGAATCCATGTGCAATGCAAGAGGCCTGGGTTCGATCCTTGGGTTGGGAACAGAGCATGGCAACCCACTCCACTATTCTTGCCCGGAGAATCCCCATGGACAGAGGAGCCTAACAGGCTACAGTCCACAGGGTCCCAAAGAGTCTGACACGACTGAGCTACTAAGCACAGCACAGCACCGAGGTTCAATCATTAAGAGAAAAGGAGTATCAGGTGGGCAAGAGCAGTCTCTGCCTTTGTGTTTAACAGTTTCCTTGTGTTTACTAGTTTCCTGCTGCTGCTGCTAAGTTGCTTCAGTCGTGTCCGACTCTGTGCGGCCCCACAGACGGCAGCCCACCAGGCTCCCCCATCCCTGGGATTCTCCAGGCAAGAACACTGGAGTGGGTTGCCATTTCCTTCTCCAATGCATGAAAGTGAAAAGTGAAAGTGAAGTCGCTCAGTCGTATCCGACCCTTAGCGACCCCAAGGACTGCAGCCCACCAGGCTCCTCCATCCATGGGAGTTTCCAGGCAAGAGTACTGGAGTGGGTTGCCATTGCCTTCTCCGACTAGTTTCCTAATAACATTCATTTTCTAATTCTCTCTTGGCAATCTCTCTAGATTTTTAAAGGCCAAGTGAAGACTGCCACAAGTTTAGACTCCCAAGGAATCCCAGCCAAATATAAAGTCTCCACTCACTCAACAACTTTTCACCAAAGGCCTTCACTGAATGCTCTGTAAAAATTAGGGGCAAAGCAGGAGGGCTGAGAGAAAGCGCCCCTGGGGCACAGATGCCCTGGTGAAGACAGGGCAGCAGAGAAGAACTGAGTAACCCCCCTGAGTAACCCCCCTGAAGCATGAGGGCCCTCACGGAGAAGGCAGCCTCCAGGCTAAGGGAGAACAGCTAGCAGACAGCCCCATCTACACCTTGTTCTAAGTAATGTCTGGCTGGCAAGACCTACTAAGGGCTGAAGTAAGAGCAGTTAAATTTACAGAAATCCTCTGAGTCATTCCGGGTCCTCACTGAGTTTCTAAGCAGAGGCTGCCTATGGGTAATGGAGGGGAAGAAGGGTAGAGAGGGGCCCCTAGCCGCCCTCACTCCCTAGGTACACGCACACAACACAAGCTGAAAGCTGAAGGCAGGACAGTGATTTCTTTCTAAATTTGCCCCAGCATAACTGCTCCCTTTCTGTGTTTTCAACACTGCTTTGTTCCACATTATATTACAGCTGTATCTAGACAATTCTGCTGTTTTTCCCCCATAGACACATTCCTGAAATAGCTCATATTTTAAAAAAACTATGTATGGAAAATAATAAGACCAGATTTTTTTAAATGTGGTATATGCATATGACGGAATATTAGTCAGCCTTAAACCAGAAAGAAATTGTGACACATGACAACACGCCTGAACCTGGAGGACACAATGCTAAGTGAAATAAGCCAGACAGAGAAACACAAATACTGCACAATCCCATCTGCATGAGACATCCAATAAAATAGTCATGAGATATCTAATAAAACTCATGGAAGCAAGGAACAGGATTGTGGGTGTTGGGGCTGGGGAGAAGGGGAAACAGGGAGATGCTAATTCAGGAATAGAAAATTTCAGTTATGCAAAATGAGTAAGCTCAAGAGGCCTGCTGTACAACACTGTGTCTACAGTTAACAATACCATTATGCTATATACTTGAAGTTCCAAGAGAGTAGATATCATAGTAAGTATTCTTACCATAACACTGAAAAAGAAAAAAAAAAAATTAAAAAAAAAAACAGAATTTAAAGGAAAAGGACTCTGAAAGATCAATCAAAATCTATATAAACTTTGCAACCAGAGTGCTAACAGAAACAATTAAATCCTAATAAAAATACTAGCACAGCTTAAATATTGAATAATCAAAGATTTTACCCTAAAAAAAAGTGAGGGTTACTTGATAAAAAGGGGAAACAAGATAAGAGAAAGGACTGGGGCTCTCAAGCATGAAGGCAAAAATAAAATGCCCAAAGATGGGGGAAAAAAATCACAAAATAAGCACTTCCTAACACATAGCACATAGCCAAACCAAGTTAAGAGGAAGGGAAGAGAAAGAGATGGACATAGATTGGTGGCTTGTAGCCTTCACCTGTGTTCATGTTCTTTGTTTTGGCAATTGTTACACGAACCAAGAAAACTTCCTCATCATACTATCATCGCTGCCCTATTTACAAATGAGTTACTTCACATCAAAGAAACACACATCACAGCAGACACACTATACCTATCTTAATTAACTATAAAGTCTTTGTGGGCAGATCACCTGTTTTTGTATCCTCAGTACCAATACATACGAGGCACATTATAAATGTCAAAATGATACCAGAAAAATGAACAACCCAATCAAAAAGTGGGCAAAAGAACTAAATAGACATTTCTCCAAAGAAGACATAAAGATGGCTAATAAACACATGAAAAGATGCTCAACATCGCTCATTATCAAAAAAATGCAAATCAAAACCACGATGAGGTATCATCTCACGCCAGTCAGAATGGCTGCTATCCAAAAGTCTACAAACAATAAATGCTGGAGAGGGTGTGGAGAAAAGGGAACCCTCTTACACCATTGGTGGGAATGCAAATTAGTACAGCCACTATGGAGAACAGTGTGGAGATTTCCTTAAAAAAACTGGAAACAGAAATGCCATATGACCCAGCAATCCCACTGCTAGTCATACACACCAAGAACACCAGAAATGAAAGAGATACATGTACCCCAATGTTCACTGCAGCACTGTTTATAATAGTCAGGACATGGAAGCAACCTAGATGTCCATCTGCAGACGAATGGATAAGGAAGCTGTGGTACATATACACAATGGAGTATTCAGTAAAAGTAATGCATTTAAGTCCATTCTGATGAGGTGGATGAAATTGGAGCCTAATTATACAGAGTGAAGTAAGTAGAAAGAGAAACACCAATACAGTATATTAACACACATATATGAAATTTAGAAAGACAGTTAACGATGACCCTATATGCAAGACAGCAAAAGAGACACAGACGTAAAGAACAGACTTTTGGACTATGTGGGAGAAGGCAAGGATGGGATGATTTGAGAGAATACCACTGAAACATGTATAGTACCATATGTAAAATAGATGACCAGTGCAAGTTTGATGCATGAAGCAGGGTACTCAAAGCCAGTGATCTGGGACAACCCAGAGGGATGGGGTAGGGAGGGTGGTAGGAAGAGGTTCAGGATGGGAGGACACATGTGCAACCACAGCTGATTCATGTTGCTGCTGCTGCTGCTGCTGCTAAGTCACTTCAGTCGTGTCCAACTCTGTGTGACCCCACGGACAGCAGCCCACCAGGCTCCTCTGTCCACGGAATTCTCTAGGCAAGAGTACAGGAGTGGGTTGCCATTTCCTTCTCCGGTATTCATGTTGATGTATGGCAAAAACCACCACGATACTGTAAAGTAATTATCCTCCAATTTTAATTAATTAATTAAAGTCATATTGATTATTTTTCTTTAAAAATATATTTAACATTTAAATTTTTTTCAAAACATTTTTAACATTAAAAAGAAACATGTAACAACAAAAACCGCACATCTTCTCCAACATTCTTGCTCTTGATATTCCAAATCTGAGCAAGAGGACTAAGTAAGTAAAAGTCAGAAAGGGGAAAAAAATGTAAAAAGATTCTGATAATTGAAAAGTGCTTTCAAAATACATTGAGAACACAAATAAAAGGGACCAACATTCTACAACATTTTTACAATGTTCAAAATTCAGAATGAGAAGACAAGGGCAGATCCAGGCAAGAACTTTTTAAAATTAAGTGTTAATATTCTCTGTGTGTTAGTTGCTCAGTTGTGTCCAACTCTGCGATCCCATCAACTGTAACCCACCAGGCTCCTCTGTCCATGAAATTCTCTAGGCAAGAATACTGGAGTGGGTAGCTGTTCCCTTCTCCAGGGGCTCTTCCTGATCCAGGGATCAAACCTGGGGCTCCTGCACTGGGGTCAGATTCTCTACTATCTGAGCCACCAGATACATTTTGACACATTCTATTTGAAAATATTCAGAATTCCTTTAAAAATATCTTTCTCTACCACATTACTGCAAGTAGCATAGTTAACAGGTGGTCTATAAATATTGTAGGAATCCCATTTGAGCCTATCAGAATCTGTCCACATTTTAATGATAAAAAAATTCACAATGTAGTGGCAGCCAGCCACTACACTGTCAAGTACTCTAATAACTGCCCCAGGGAAATGTGCCTTTTCCTAGCAGATATAAAATAAATTTGGCACTTAAAGATTCACAAAACTCATCATGTTTTCTACGTTTCTACAGATCCCAGAACCTAGGCAAAAGTAGTAACCACCACCATTACTCATAGTTACGGTTTTACACCTAACAAAAAAAGCTAGTCAAAGTCTAGATAGAGTAATTTTCCAATTACCTAAAGTCATCTAGGGTTTCCTGTATCATGTTCTGAATAAAACGGATCTGAACAGATGACAATGGTGCATTTGGCCGACTATTTCCAATGGTATCAACGATTTTTTCTGATAGTGAACTAGCAACTCCAGCAGTGACAGAGGATGCTATCTTTGGATCTGAAATAAAAATTTGAGAAAATATTAATAGTCAACTTGGACTAAGAGACATCAAATACTTCTAAATATGATTCAGCATGAGAAAGCCTGAAAAACTGTCAAACAATCCCCCCGCCCCTTAAAGAGACAGTGCCCTATAACATTTAGAAAAATTCACTGTCTGGACTGCAAGTCTTAGAAACTTTCTATGACATTATTTCTAATAGTCATTCATACATATATACATACATATATATATATATAAATTGCCAACTGTCTAATGTAATAACATCGGACAGAGGAATTAAGCCTTAAAGGATCTCTGAACCATTTTCTCTTACAAAAAATGAATGTGACAAGCTGCTGGATAAACCAAGACTATTAGAAACAAACAGAAGGGACACAGGAGTAAAGTAGTTCTCAGGCAAAGCCCTAGAGTTTAAGCTAATGCAATATGTCCATTCAGTTCAGTTCCGTTCAGTTCAGTCGCTCAGTCGTGTCCGACTCTCTGCGACCCCATGAATCACAGCACGCCAGGCCTCCCTGTCCATCACCAACTCCCAGAGTTCACTCAAACTCATGTCCACAGAGTCAGTGATGCCATCCAGCCATCTCATTCTCTGTCGTCCCCTTCTCCTCCCGCCCCCAACCTTTCCTAGCATCAGAGTCTTCCAGTGAGATAGAAACCTCAAAATACAGGTATCTATATAAAATAGCTCCTTCTATACAAAGAGTTCTTTTGTATAGATAACTCTTATCGCTAAACCTAATACTGCTTTAAATGTGACCAAGTGTTTAGGGTCTCTGCCATGAACTCTATATAGACAGACTTTAAAATAGAAAAAGAAAAGGACATTTTCAGGTAGTTAATGACCCTATATTATATTCCTATTTGTACCACAGTAGACAAGACACTTACATATTGGATTGAAAATGAAATTCATACCTAAAGAATACCAAATTAATGTGGTTGAATTTAACCTTTCATTTTATTGTCTTCTAGTAAGAGAGTCACGCACTAGAGAAGTGTCACAAATTTTAAATTCCTTTAACGTTTTCATCTGTGATTACTGTCAACTTATCCTTTACAAGTTAAGTAACGGGAGTTTTCAACTTAACACTCAAACATCAAAAGTTTTATGTACTTACTTGGAGTTGAGGATCCATTGCCTGGAGGTTCATTTATTAACTGGGCTTCAATTTCTTTTTCTGGCTTTTCAAATTTCTCAGGGCTTCTTGTTTGGTTAGATGATGGAGAGGCATTTAGATTTCCAGTTTCAGCACCAGAGATCAACTTTGCAAACTTCACATTTAAAATAAATAATTAATATATAAATTCTGGTCTTAGCCAAAGGACTTACTGTAAAGCATATGGAGCTCTGTTCAATGTTATGTGGCAGCCTGGATGGTAGGGGAGTTTGGAGGAGAATGGATACACGTATATGTATAGCTGAATCCCTTTGCTGTTCACCTAAAACTATCACAACATTGTTTGTTAATTGGCTATACCCCAATACAAAATAAAAAGTTTAAAAAATTCTGATTTTATCCATATTACCCATATAATTTGTATCTACTTTTCTCTATTTTTCCCCAGTAAATAGGGTCAGAAAAAGGAATAGAAAGGAATCTTGAAGGAGAAAAGAAAATGTTGCTAGGGCCATGGCAAAATAATTTACTAATCAAAAACAATTTTGATGATTTTGATGATGACAAGGAAAAGCTTATTTACTAAGAATCTGCTGCTGAATATCATTTAAGATGGTAATCACAGGCCAAAAAATAAATAAATAAATCCCCAAACTCTCATGTGATAACTAGTCAGGAATATTTGAAAAATAAGTCAAAAGATTTTCATATTTCTTAAATATCTTTTCAATACCATTCTAAAATATAAATATGAAAATAGACATACTAAACAATAGACTCTACTAGATTACAGCAGAAGGTAATGATGATGAATCACATTCTCAGCACTGTCAGTTTGCTCTAAGACTTAAGGTAAAGGACCACCAACCTGGTGCTTTGTGCTGAAATGGAAGTACATTCCAAAAGAATTCAGAGATAAAATATTCTTACAGACAGTTAAATCAAGTATCTTGTCTTAGGGAAAAACAGTGTAAGATTATACCTGCTGTTACCTCCAACATATCCAAAGACAGATTTCAAAAGTGTTCTTCAGTTTTTAACATGTGACATCAAGATTTAAGAATATTTTCCACCTAGTAAGTGCACAGCACTGTCAATAATTAGGACATATCCAGTGGCAGCTGCCTGCTTTCTAGTGATGAGATGCATTATACTTGCTAGTAATAAACACACGCAGTGAGTTCAATATCATTTACAGGCAGATACCTGCTTGAAGGAGTCTTTAGATTCCTGTTTTCCCAGATACATTTTCTTAGATTCAGCTGTCAGATCATGATTTTCATTTTCTTCTTTCCCAGGAGACCCCATAAAAACATTAAGAGGACTAGAATGCAATACTGAAGTGCTTGAAACTACTGGATTTTTTCTTGGAGGAAACACTGAGTTCAATTGTGGTAGAAAGTCAAGGCCTAAATAAAAAGAGAAGAAAAAAGCCAGCACTTACATGGACTGTCCCCCAGTCTTGGATATTTAAGAAAAGTACATAACATAATAGACACGTTAATACAGTAGGAAGACATGGGATCTGGATTCAGAAGACAAAATCACTTATCAGCTCAACCCCTTACTTCATTTGAGTTTTTGGGGTAAAAGTTGTAAAACTCTTTGTGACTGTTCAAGTGATCTATAAGTATGAATGATGATATCCACTGCCCTAAATGATGAGGTATAAAAGAGATACTGTATGTGAAGATATGCTGAAAACTGCAAAGCATGATGACTGTTTTAGTCAAAAAAATTTTTGATAAAAGTGTCAATTTGATATGTATCTGTGGTGGATCTTGGTAGACAGCCTCTAAGATAGCTCCTCAAGATCCCTGCCTCCTCCCAAGGATCCACAGCCTCATATAATCACCTCCCTTAGAATGTGGGTTGGACCTAGGAACTTGCTTCTATCAAAGAGCATATAGCAAAAGTGGTGGACCTCACTTCCAAGATTAAGTTACAAACACACTGTGGCTTCCATCTTTTTAAAAATATTTTATTTACTTTTGGCTGTGCTGGTCTTCATTACTGCACATGTGCTTTTCACCGCAGCGGCTTCTCGTGTTGAGGCGTACAGACAGGCTCTAAGGCATGGGCTTCAGTAGTTGTGGTGCACAGGCTTAGATGCTCCCGCGGTATGTGCAATCCCCTTGGACCAGGGATCAAACCTTTGTCCCCTGCATGGCAGGCAGATTCTTAACCACTGGACCACTAGGGAAGTCCTTAGCTTCCATCCTGAGTGTCCTCTCCATCTCACACCAGCTCTGAATGAAGTCAGCTGCTAGGCTGTCAGCTGCCCACATGAGTAAGGACTGATATCTTTACCCAACAGCCACATGAATGAATTTGGAAGCAGATCCTTGCCCAGCCATACCCTGAGATGACTGCAGTCCTGTTGACACCCTAGTTAAAGCATCATGAGATACCTGATGCCAAAGGCATCCAGCTAAGCCATACTTGGATTCTTAATCCACAATTATGAGATAATAAATATTCTTTTAAGCTTCAAAATGTTCAGGTAATTTGTTATACAGAAGTAGATAACACAAAATCACTTTTAACATTGATAAAAAATACTTCTCAACGGTTCTTACCATCTCCTTTGCCTATGGACTCATCACCTCCTTTGTTAACTACAGCATCTATAATAAAATTAGAAAATAAAATTTAAAAAATTATGCAAAAGAAGCCACAGCAATTTAGGCTTCCTATCCATTCCCTAAAGAGTTCAGAGACTAATGATTTTATGAAGAAAAATCTAAATGAAGGTAAAGCTAGTACTCCTAACAATTCTCTTTTCATTCTTTTACCTTCATGCATAGTAGCAAATATGAAAAGATAATTCTATGGTATAGAGTCATTTAATGAGACAACAAGGTATGCTAGAAAAAGCACTGGAGAAGGCTCCAAAGACCTGTAATCCAGGTCTGCCTATACCACTTAACAGCTTTGTGACCTTGGACAAGACTTTAATACAATTATGCTTCAGTTTCTGCACCTACATAATGGGGACAATGCCCTGACCACCTCAGAAAACTGTTTTAAGGATCAACTGAAATAATGTAAAAATATTTTGCAAACAATACAATGTTAATTAAAAACATAAGGTTTTATTAATATCTTTTCAATGACAGAATATGTTTAAGAATATTTTAATACTGTAATATTATTCATTTATCAAATAACAACCAAAAACTGCTTATCTCAATTTTAACAGATTAACATAAAAATGGGGAAAGGTCATTTAAAAATTCCCCAGAAATTCAAATGGCCAATGAATTATCATACATGATTATCACATGAGTACAACTTTCATCCATATCTCCATTCCTTCATATCTCTATCTGCATGTGTGTATGACATCTAGTTATCATACAACACACATTTTTAGAAGCTACTCATTTTTTCCTAACAAAAGCAAAAGTATAAAAGATGAAAAATTGAGGCACAAAAAGATTAAGCCTTTTACCTAAGTAGTATTGACTCTTAGAGATTAAAATTCAAACCTCTTGACAGTGAAAACCAGTATTATATTTAGTATCCACATTTTTCTCATTAATATCAAACACTTAAAAATGGAAGGGCATATGGCTCAAATTCTAATCATATCTTTTTTAAACAGCAAAAGCAATTAAAAGGGAGTTTATATCCTGTACTTTACCATCAAACACCATTAAAGAAGATTTTATTTATAACTCAAACACTTCCAAAATGCCCCTTCAATTAAAAAGTTAAATTCAAATAAAAAATTACTCCAGCAATTCTCATAAACAAAGCTCCCCAGGTTTTGGTACTAAACTCCAAAACCTTTCTGATCCCCAGCCCAAGCCACTTCTACCTGCTTTGCCCGTATCCTACCCCTCAACTATATAGTATGACCTCTCTTCATTCTGAAAGAAAGGAATCCTTCCTCTTTCATTAGATAGAAGTAGGAATTTGGGAAATTTAAGGAGTCATTTTCAAGCCAGGGTAAGGTAGAAGACACTCAATAATCCTGTACCATTACATATATATTTATCCTTTCCACTTATGAAATTAGTTGAAGAAAATTTTCAAAGATAATTTTAAAGTAAAAAATTAAGTTTTACAAGATCATGAGTGGATATAATAAATTAAACACCCTGATGCTGCTGACATTTAGATCCACTCCTGTTTTTCATTATTATAAATAAACAGTAAACACAAATCTCTGAGGGTTTCTCTGAACATCTTCTAAGGTAAATTTATAGAAATGGAATTAACAGGATGAAAAGTATGAATATTTACATCTGCCAAATTATCCTCTAGAAATTTACCCCATACTGTTGATAAAACTGCTGTTAGTAGTGAGACTATCCCAATAAAGAAAACAGTATGAACATTAGCACCAAAAAAAGTACAGCCAAACCATGTGACTAGTTCATAGAAAGTAAACAGTGATATATAATATTTCTGTTTAAAAACTGGCAAAGGTTTTTTTGTTTCATTTTTTAGGCTTATTTCTTTTTAATGGCAAAGAAATGCCATTTTTTAGTGACGTGGGGAGAGGAGAGAGGGAGTGAGTGGATGAGTGTCTATGTGTGTGTTTGAACACCTACTAGCTATGCAGAGTGAGTGAGTGTGTGTATGTGTGTGTGTGTGTTGGGGGTACTTTCATACAGTTAGTGTAAAAGATGAGGCCATCTAACCCCCAGCCATATTTCTCCATGAAAACCCTTAATAGCAGTTCCTAATAATCGAAGAACCATTTTTTTTTTATGTTAGGAAGATATTTTCTGCCTATCAAAATATCCAAGATTTGGGGCAGACTTTCTTAGAAATAAACACAAGTAAAAGACTGTCTCCCGAAGCAGAATTTCCTGCAAGAAACTTCAGTGGAAACTAAAAATGCTAACCTGAGAGCTGTTTGTTTGGTTCCCATGTGAAAACTATTAGCATATATTTTAGAAAGATAGCATTTGAAATCTCAGGGCAAAGGGAAAGATATCACCTCAGGGACTGAGAAAATCAGCAACTGTCATGAATAGCAAGAAATTGAAGCTATTATCCACATCTTTTAGCCAGAATAAAAACGTTATGGCCACCAGAGCAAGAGAACATGATCCTCTGATCTGAACAGACTTACCATCTCTGACAGGTGAGAACATGTCACCTAAACTACTTTTTCCAGAATCATCAAAGCTGGAGAAATCCTGATTTTTCCCACTCTCCGTTTCCTTTGATAAAGTATCGGTGTTTATGCTTCGAGGCAGACCTTATAGAAATTGGATATAAAAATAAGTTATTGTATTGAAATAAGTTTATCATGAGAAGCTGGAACTAAAAATTAATGTCTTACCTACGTCATTGGTAATAGTACAACTAAATAAAAGCTCAGTTAACCATCATTTTCATGGAATGAAGGGCTCCTCAAAAGCAACTAACTTATTTATATAACATCACCTTTTAAATCTATTTTGATAGAACTTTTCTAAATACTTGATGTATTTTTCTTACACAAAGTATACTGAGCACAGCTTATTTTTGTTAGCGACTGACTCAGGATCATCTACAACAATTAAAACTCGTCTCTAAGGCATATAGTACACCAAACACACAGCAGTATTCAAATGATGTTAGTTCCCTTTGCCAACTTGCAGTGAATGGATCTCTTCTTTTCCTTTCTTTATCTTATTCTTCACTAACAGTGGGAACCTAACATTGCTCTTAGCATTACTGACCTTAAAGGCCTTCACTAACCTTAGGACAGCTTCCGGACAGGAAGAAAACCAGAATACCAAACTCATAAAGAACAGTACAGTAGACTAATAAGAGAGGCACGGAGCTATGCAGAAAGTTTGCTTTCTCTCTCAATATGACTTTAGGGCAGGGATGTTTTAAGAGGAATTCTGCAGGCTCAGTAACCTCTTGCTCATTTCTGGGTCAAGGATTGAGTTCTAGAGAATCAAGAACTTTGATGAAAGCTTGGCACTTGAATCGGTAACATATTTCTGTCCTTTGTTTTTAAAGGTGTTTTATTTGCCATCTTGGTCCCAAATGAAACCTGAAAAATCCTGGGATGAAAACAAAGATTCACTTTGTTCAAAATATTAAAAAATGTCCAAGCCTGGCTAATGAAATAAACCTAACTAATAGTAAGCTCATAGAAAGTTAAAATATGACCAAACATTTGTTTATCATCATCACTGAAGGGTGTTTATACCAAGAGTACAAAAGGTTATACAGAGGAAATTTCCTCTCCTTTTTCCAGGTCCTTAACATGTTTGAATGAGGAACTCTAGCCTCCGGAACTTTATGAAATAGAAGCTTGGTATCATTTGAAAATGTGTGAAAGTCTAATTCTTCACTTCTTAAATGGCTGTTTCCTACTGAAAAAGAGCACTAGCAACAAGCCTGCAGAGGTTGTTTTCAATAACTAAATTAGGACACCTTCAGTAGAAAGCCATATGAACTTTTTTCAAATTTTAAATTTATTTTACATGGTGTTTAAAGTAATAGTAACAATAATGATCATAATGACAATACTAACAACATTATAATTTATTGGGTGCCTATATCCACCAGACACTTTTGATACATTGTCTCCAATTTTTACAATAACTCTAAATGTTAAATATTATCTACGGAAGAGAAAAATGAGACTCTAATGAGTGCTAAAGCTGAAGCTCCAATACTTTGGCCTCCTCATGCGAAGAGTTGACTCATTGGAAAAGACTCTGATGCTGGGAGGGATTGGGGGCAGGAGGAGAAGGGGACAACAGAGAATGAGATGGCTGGATGGCATCACTGACTCGATGGACATGAGTTTGAGTGAACTCTGGGAGTTGGTTAGGGAGGCCTGGCGTGCTGTGATTCATGGGGTCGCAAAGAGTCGGACACGACTGAGCAACTGAACTGAACTGAACTAAACTGAATTGAATGAGTGGTTAAGAAAACTGCCTAGCATCATCCAGGTAGGAAGGTGACAGTTCTAAGACTGAAGCCTAATATATTCTCAATGCTTCGGGGTGGGGGGAAACATACACCTATGTGTGTGAGCTGAGAGAGGGAAGATGATGAAGCAAACGTGGCAAGAGTTTACAAAATGGTGTATCTGCTAAAGGACACACCAGAGCCCAAGAGTTCTTTGCAGTGTTATTCAAACTTTTCTGTAAGTCTGCGATTATTTTAAAATAAAATTAATAAACACAAACTTCTAACTCTTTGGGAGTACACAGTAAGCATTCATTTTGCCAGAAACTGCTAATCAGCTAAGAATTATCATTAAAAATGGCCCTGTAGACCCAAGTCTAGAACATCTAATTAGTGTTGCCAGTTACATATAACCTTCCTTATTAAAAATTAAATGAAAGACACTGAGACTTCGGCAAGCTTACAATAAATGACAGAACCTTTATTTTAATTTTTGAAAATTATGAATAAAATAGGAATTTTGAAAAATGCCAGTTCTCATAATATAATTAATGCAACATTTATTCTTTTAAAGAGACAGCAATAGTATTCATTCCTGCTGCTGCTGCTCCTGCTGCTGCTAAGTCGCTTCAGTCGTGTCCTACTCTGTGCGACCCCATAGACGGCAGCTGACCAGGCTCCGCCATCCCTGGGATTCTCCAGGCAAGAACACTGGAGTGGGTTGCCATTTCCTTCTCCAATGTGTGAAAGTGAAAAGTGGAAATGAAGTCGCTCAGTCATGTCCTACAAGTTCTTAAATAAGAAACTTATTATTTTCTGTATAATTTATAATGATTTTTATGTAAGGATGATACAGATATTCACAGATAATTTATAGTGAATATACTTACTATTTGTTTAAAAAAACTATTCCACACTATTAAGACTAACAAAATTTTGTTTATACTTGGAAATAGTAAACTCATAGTAAACTGAAAAAGCACCAACAAGTATTTGTGTTCAAGTTGAGTACTTATCCTGAAAATCGAAAAAGACATGAGTACATTCAATTCTGATAAGAGTACTTTGGGGACATACTGGTATATCATGCATACTTAAGTTGACAGTATAGCATAATTTCTGAAAATAAAAACAAAAAGGCTTTCAGGAATTCAGGGAATTGTTTATTGTAGGTGAAGAATATTTTCTACAAGAAGTATGGGGAAGCTTATCACCACATTATACCTTTACAAAGTCTAAATGAACTCTTATTTAAGAACTGATAAGATTATCAGAATAGAAATTATTTAAAAATTGCAACATTTTCATTTCCTTTTATTTAACAAATGACAAATTTACTGCTTAATATGTGCCAAGCACTATTCAGCACTTAAAATAAATTCATTTCACCACGTGATTTACTTTCCATTTGAAATATGAAGTAAAAGAGCCATTAATAGCTTTTTTTTAACTAAGAGATCAAATCATAATGAAAGCATCAGAGTTTCATATTCTCTATTGATTCAGTTAAAGATGCAATGAAAAGTCATCTAGTCCATAGCAGTACTTCTGAATGGGCATTATTCTGCTTTTAAGGTAATATTTCTTAAAACAGAAGTTCAGCTAAACAGAATAAGTGAAGAATCTTTCATTAATTTTTTTTAAAAAGTGAGAGCTAAAGTGGAACTTATCACTTTTTCAGTTTTCTCTATCTACTAATAATTTTACCCAAGTCCTCAAGTGAATTGAAATTCTAGGTTCTTCAGAAAAGTGATAACGACATTCATTTGGGGAGGAGACAGGATGGGAACTCCAAATACTATATATAAGCAACAGTTACCTGCTTTGTCTTGAGGAGCAACTGTTCCCTTCCCTACAGCGGCTGCTGTGGGCTGGGGCAAAACTGTGGCAATGGATGTGGTGGCTGCTTCTCTGGCCACTCCCGGATTCTGGGTTCCTCCTCCGCCAGCGCTCACATTAACAGTGCGTTTGTTCACAGCTGTGGGCTTATTTGAACAGCCCTTATTCAAACCTGACTGAAATGTAATGGAATATGTAAAAAGCTCAGGTTTCTAATGCTCCATACTATACATTAATATTTTATAAATTCCCTATTCACTTAAAAAATATTTTTTTCCTTTAGAAATCTTAAGCTCGCTGATGGACGTGAGTGTCCCTCTGAACCATAAAAGCCTTTTATAGTTTTAAAGAGAGAGAATTGCGAAAAGTACAAATAAATAAATAAACAAAAGTTTTAAAACTAAAATTTTTATACTGAAGGATTTATACTAAAATTATTAAAAATGTTTTGATATGAATGGTTCTGAAGCAAAAGTACACTGTGTGTAATTGACAACATATGACTTCGATACTCTGATGTAGATGTATTTAGTACAATCAAAAAATGCTGAAAAGAAAATATCTTACCTTAGAAAGAACAGTAGAGTACTGAAATGCTATACACTGCACAGATGTCTTATGTGCACTGATGGTTTTAATTGGTGATTTCAGCATCCTTAAATCATATTGATATATTTTCCCACGGGAGGATCCAATAGCCAAAGTGGCTCCATCAGGCATGAAATCCACCGCAGTCAGGGGACCATCAGCCACTAAAGATTTCACGAGCCTTTGGAAAGGACAGCAAAGTATATATAGAAATGTGAATGTACACATATAAGCCTATACTACATATAAATAACTGTAAACAAAAACCAAAGTTACTTGGAATTCAGCAAAGTTATTTACTTAGAATATCCTACTCAAATACCTGCTTAAAGCAGAAGTTTAGAATTAGACCTAGAGACATTTCTAATATAAGGAACTGCTAAGCACTCCATCCTATTTTTCTATTCACTTCTAACAGATACATTCTATACTTTCTAGAAACAGGACCTATTTCTCGAGTAATTATTATTTTGGCAGTGAATATGACTCCACAAGGAAGGGCTCTATAGCCTCAGGGTTCTGGAGAGGGAATGGCAACCCACTCCAGAATTCCACGGACAGAGGAGCCTGGTGGGCTATAGTTCTTGGGGTCCAGAGTCGGACATGACTGAGCGAATAACACACATACACACACAACCTCAGGGTTAAGGAGGCTCTGCTGCTGCTGCTGCTGCTGCTGCTAAGTCACTTCAGTCATGTCCGACTCTGTGCGACCCCACAGATGGCAGCCCACCAGGCTCTAAGTATCTCCTTTCCATTTAGGGACCTGCTTGGGCCTCAAGAGGACTGCAACCTCTGACAAGGAAGCAGCTGCTACTTTGCTCTTAGTTCTGCATCTCTTAACCCAAAAGCTAGAACTCATGAGGCTTCACTCTGCTGGAAGCTAAGCTGAGTTCCTTGCTGGGGTGTCTGGTGTATGAGAGGAATAGCTTACTATTAGGGTTCTCAGTAAATCAGCTCAAAATAAAAGAATAACAAAGAATAAGGGAACATAAAAAGAAGAGAGGTCAGCAACAGTAAACTTTAAATGTTACATCATTTCTACTTCTCTTCACATGATCTTCAAATACTGGTAGGTGTCTTGAATATACCTCCAGCACTCCTGAAGCTTTTTTTTGTTTGTTTGTTTTAAGCTAACCAAACACACTTATAACTGTAAGAAGGACAAGAAGGCATAACAGCCCTAGCCACTCAGAGAATCACATACCCTTTAGCGCTATATTAGGGGTTCTCAACTGGGGGTAATTTTGCTACCTTTGCTAATTTGAGGACTATTAACATCTATTAGGAGGGTGCAAATAACTGTGGTTTCAGACCGTAATTTTTAAATCATTATAACTCGGCTCAAACACATCTTTTTTTTAATTAAAATAGGAACTATTACAATCAACACATTTTTGCCAACAACAAATAACTTTATCCCTGGGGAATAAAAATCCATGCTTCAGGATTCAACAACTCTTGGAAAGCAATTTTTGCATCCTGCTGGTTATGAAAGTGTTTTCCCTACAAAAAGTTGTCGAGATGATTGAGGAAGTGGTAGTCAGTAGGCGAGAGGTCAGGCGAACATGGCGGATGAGGCAAAACTTTGTAGCCCAATTTGTTCAACTTGTGAAGCGTTGGTTGTGTGACGTGTGGTGGGGTGTTACCATGGAGAACTGGGCCCATTCTGTTGACCAATGCCGGCTGCAGGTATTGCAGTTTTTGGTGCATCTCATCGATTTACTGAGCATACTTCTCAGATGTAATGGTTTCATAGGATTCAGAAAGCTGTAGTGGATCTGGACCACCAAATAGTGACCATGACCTTTTTTGGTGCAAGTCTGGCTTTGGGAAATGCTTTGGCACTTCCTCTTGGTCCAATCACTGAGCTGGTCATCACTGGTTGCTGTATAAAATCTACTTTTCATTGCACATCACTATCCAAACAAGAAATGGTTTGCTGCTGTTGCATAGAGTAAGAGAAGATGACACTTCAAAATGATTTTTTTAATTTTCAGTCAGCTCATGAGGCACCCACCTACCAAGCCTTTTCACCTTTCCAATCTGCTTCAAATGTCGAACAATCATGGAACAGTCAACACTGAGTTCTTTGGCAACTTCTCAAGTAGTTGTAAAAGGATCAGCTTCAATGATGCTCTCAGTTGGTCACTGTCAACTTCTGATGGCTGGCAACTATGCTCCTCAGTCTTCAAGGCTCTTGTCTCCTTTGAAAAACTTCTTGAACCACCACAGAACCGTATATTTGTTAGCAGTTCCTGAGCCAAATGTATTGCTGATGTCGTGAGTCATCTCTGATGCTTTCTGACCCATTTTAAACTCGAATAAGAAAATCACTCAAATTTGCTTTTTGTCTAACATCATTTCCATGTAAAGTATAAAAGTGTTAGTCACTCAGTCAAGTCCAACTCTTTGCAACCCCACGGACTGTAGTCCACCAGGCTCCTCTGTCCATGGAATTCTCCCGGCAAGTATATTGAAGTGAGTAGCCATTCACTTCTCCAGGAGACCTTCTCAACCCAGTGATTAAACTCAGGTCTCCTGCATTGCAGGCAGATTCTTTACCACCAGAGCCACCAAGGAAGCCCAACAACATTTCCACAGTCTAAAATAAATATAAAATAAACAGCAAGGACTTCCCTGGTGGTCTAGTGGCTAAGACACCATGCTCCCAATGCAGGGGGCAGGGTTTTGATCCCTGGTCAGGGAACTAGATCTCACATGCTACAACTAAGACCCAGCAAAGTCAAATAAATAGATAAAAATAGATAATATTTTTTAAAAAACAGCAAGTAATCAGTTTAGTTCAGTTCGGTCACTCAGTTGTGTCCGACTCTTTGAGACCCCATGAACCGCACCACGCCAGGCCTCCTTGTCCATCACCAACTCCCGGAGTCCATGCAAATCCATGTCCTTCGAGTCGGTGATGCCATCTAACCATCTCATCCTCTGTTGTCCCCTTCGCCTCCTGCCCTCAATCTTTCCCAGCATCAAGGTCTTTTCAAATGAGACAGCTCTTTGCATCATGTGGCCAAATTACTGGAGTTTCAGCTTCAACATCAGTCCTTCCAATGAACACCCAGGACTGAGCTCCTTTAGGAGGGACTGGTTGGATCTCCTTGCAGTCCAAGGGACTCTCAAGAGTCTTCTCCAGCACCACAGTTCAAAAGCATCAATTCTTCGGCGATCAGCTTTCTTCACAGTCCAACTCTCACATCCATACATGACCACTGGGAAAACCATAGCCTTGACTAGACGGACCGTGGTTGGCAAAGTATGTCTCTGCTTTTTAATATGCTGTCTAAGTTGGTCATAACTTTCCTTCCAAGGAGTAAGCGTCTTTTAATTTCATGGCTGCAATCAGCATCTGCAGTGATTTTGGAGCCCAGAAAAAGAAAGTCTGACACTGTTTCCACTGTTTCCCCATCTACTTGCCATGAAGTGATGGGACCAGATGCCATGATCTTAGTTTTCTGAATGTTGAGCTTTAAGCCAATTTTTTCACTCTCCTCTTTCACTTTCATCAAGAGGCTCTTCAGTTTCTCTTCACTTTCTGCCATAAGGGTGGTGTCATCTGCATATCTGAGGTTATTGCTATTTCTCCTGGCAATCTTGATTCCAGCTTGTGCCTCCTCCAGCCCAGCGTTTCTCATGATGTACTCTGCATATAAGTTAAATAAGCAGGGTGACAATATACAGCCTTTTCATATTCCTTTTCCTATGTGGAACCAGTCTGTAGTTCCATGTCCAGTTCTAACTGTTGCTTCTTGACTTGCATACAGATTTCTCAGGAGGCAGATCATGTGGTCTGGTATTTCCATCTCTTTCAGAATTTTCCACAGTTTTTTGTGATTCACATAGTCAAAGGCTTTAGCAAAAAAAAAAAAAAAGTGGTAAATGTGCATTAAAATGATCTGTAACATAAGCTCCAAAACTCTGGCCACCTGTTGCAAAGAGCTGACTTATTAGAAGAGACCCTGATGCTGGGAAAGATTGAAGGCAGTAGGAGAAGGGGACGACAGAGGATGAGATGGTTGGATGGCATCACAGACGCAGTGGACATGGTTTGCGCAAACTCCAGGAGACTGTGAAGGATAGTGAAGACGGGTGTGCCGCAGTCCACAGGGTCGCAAAGAGTCGGTCACAAGTGAACGACTGAACAACAACAGCAATAACATAACCACATTTATTTAAGAATGTATTTCAATATCAAATGGCAAATTTCAAGTGTAAAACCACAGTTACTTTTGCACCAACCTAATAGTAAACTCAGCAGTGGCCACAGGACTGGAAGAGGTCAGTCTTCATTCTAATCCCAAAGAAAGGCAATGCCAAAGAATGCTCAAACTACCGCACAATTGCACTCATCTCACACGCTAGTAAAGTCATGCTCAAAATTCTCCAAGCCAGGCTTCAGCAGTATGTAAACCGTGAACTCCCAGATGTTCAAGCAGGTTTTAGAAAAGGCAGAGGCACCAGAGATCAAATTGCCAACATCCGCTGGATCATGGAGAAAGCAAGAGAGTTTCAGAAAAACATCTATTACTGCTTCATTGACTATGCCAAAGCCTTTGACTGTGTGGATCACAATAAACTGTGGAACATTCTGAAAGAGATGGGAATACCAGACCACCTGACCTGCCTCTTGAGAAACCTGTATGCAGGTCAGGAAGCAACAGTTAGAACTGGACATGGAACAACAGACTGGTTCCAAATAGGAAAAGGTGTACGTCAAGGTTGTATATTGTCACCTTGCTTATTTAACTTATATGCAGAGTACATCATGAGGAACGCTGGGCTGGAAGAAGCACAAGCTGGAATCAAGATTGCTGGGAGAAATATCAATAACCTCAGATATGCAGATGACACTACCCTTATGGCAGAAAGTGAAGAGGAACTCAAAAGCCTCTTGATGAAAGTGAAAGAGGAGAGTGAAAAGACTGGCTTGAAGCTCAACATTCAGAAAACAAAGACCATGGCATCTGGTCCCATCACTTCATGGGAAATAGATGGAAAAACAGTGGAAACAGTGTCAGACTTTATTTTTTTGGGCTCCAAAATCACTGCGGATGCTGATTGCAGCCATGAAATTAAAAGACGCTTGCTCCTTGGAAGGAAAGTTATGACCAACCTTGATAGTATATTAAAAAGCAGAGACATTACTTTGCCAACCAAGGTCCGTCTAGTCAAGGCAATGGTTTTTCCCGTGGTCATGTATGGATGTGAGAGTTGGACTGTGAAGAAAGCTGATCGCCGAAGAATCGATGCTTTTGAACTGTGGTGTTGGAGAAGACTCTTGAGAGTCCCTCATACTGCAAGGAGATCCAACCAGTCCATTCTAAAGGAGATCAATCCTGGATGTTCATTGGAGGGACTGATGCTAAAGCTGAAACTGCAATACTTTGGCCACCTCATGCGACGAGTTGACTCACTGGAAAAGACTCTGATGCTGGGAAAGGTTGGGGGCGGGAGGAGAAGGGGACGACGGAGAATGAGATGGCTGGATGGCATCACCGACTCTGTGGACATGAGTTTGAGTGTACTCTGGGAGTTGGTGATGGACAGGGAGGCCTAGCGTGCTGTGATTCATGGGGTCACGGAGAGTCGGACACGACTGAGCGACTGAACTGAACTGAATAGTAAGTAGGGGCCAGGGAAGGTGTTGAATATCCCACAATGCTCAAGACAGCTCCCCACAGCCAAGACTCATCCAGCCCAAAACGCCAAGGCTTAGAAACCCTGCTGTAGACACTGAAGTAATTTTAAAGCAAATTAATCCTGTTGCTTTAAAAATATACAAATTTTGTTGTATTCTGAAGAGAATAACATGGCATGCATGCTAAATTAAAGATGTGAAATCATCAACATGCTACCCCTCAACAATCATCACCCAGAAGTACTCTAAAGAACACCCACATCTCATCAAGTGTTTTCTGCATAAGGGAAGAAGAGAAAATTTTACCTTGTTAGACAACAAATATATAATCTCTAGATCTTTTAACATTCATCAGAGGTCTATGCAAATCACAAATATGGCTCCTAGTGAAATAATTATTTGTTACTAAATTAAGAAATGAGCATGTTATACTTACTTCTTACTTGAAGTGTCATAGAGAATGATTCTTTTATCCAAGCCCACAGTTACAAATAGCAGTTCATTGACAGGAGAAAAACAGATGCCTGAAGCTGGAGCTTTATGTGTACTGTCAAAGTTATGGTATGGACTCTGAGTATTCACATCCCAGAGAGTTACTATTCCATTATCTGAAACACTGCCCAGGAGTGATTTCTTAAATAAGGAGTACTTCAAGTGCCGAACAGACTAGGAAAATAAAAATAAATTTTATGTAATTGTAAGCACACATAAGAACATTTTATATAAAGTATAAATAATGGCCAAATACCAACCATATTATTCACAAAGGATTCAGAACTTCTCTGGTTTATAGCATAACAAGTTTCATACTCAGGACAACCATAAAATCATTTAGTGGGCTATAAGATCCTAATTCTAGTAATTGAACAGTACTCATGATTTTATCGGAGAAGGCAATGGCAAGCCACTCCAGTACTCTTGCCTAGAAAATCACACGGACAGAGGAGCCTGGTGGGCTGCAGTCCGTGGGGTCGCTACTAGTCGGACACGACTGAGCGACTTCACTTTCACTTTCCACTTTCACACATTGGAGAAGGAAATGGCAACCCACTCCAGTGTTCTTGCCTGGAGAATCCCAGGGATGGGGGAGCCTGGTCGGCTGCCATCTATGGGGTCGCACAGAGTCAGACACGACTGAAATGACTTAGCAGCAGCAGCATGATTTTATTATGTCAGAGTAGAGTTACCTCAACCACCTCTTTTACAGAAGAAAAATACAATACATTGAGGTAAACTATATTAATTCATCAGGATTAGAACATCCCACCTAAATAAAAGACGCAGTCACATTCAGAGCATGAATAAGTGTAAGAAACATTGGTAGAAAATAAGTAATAATAGTCTGTATTTGTTTTCAATATATATTTTTAATATTTGAATATATTTCTTTGAATCTTATATGCTAGCAGTTCAGCAGAGGAAGCACAATAAAATACGAAGGGGGTATTGGCAACACTCTAGACTGGGGATGGCCTACCATTCTTTAAAAAGCATTGGCCTGAGGGCAACGCTAGCCTTTCTCTAAACACTCATCTCTGGAAGCAGTGTAGAATTTTTTTCAGTTTCTGCTGGACAAGAATAAACAAAGATCCAGTTTGAGTAAGCAGGTCTTCTGAGACTGAAAGTGGGTGAATTTTATCTACTTTTACTAAAATGTTACTTTCTAACTTGGCTGATACTATCATTTATTGTGTTGAGAATTAAACACTTCATGATCACCTGATTTTTTACATTTAAGCAAAATAAAAGTATAGAAGTCAACATTAAGCAGAATCCACAAGATTGGGAAACTAGCCACAAGACACTTTTATTTATAGTCTCAAGGAAAGCAATGAATCATTGAATGAATCACAGCTGTCAGTTACCAGCTACACATACAGGTCCCAGACAAAACTGCCACAGAACAAAACTCAAACCTAAAGCCTTCTTGTTTGTTCTAATCTAACACACTTCAAAAAGACTTAAAATTTGAAATTTAGATTCCACTAGCTTTTACATATTAAAAACTCATATTCTACTTCTAAGATGTTTCAAAACAGTAAGTATTAGCCCTCAACAACAACAAAAAATATGTAAGAATAACATAACACAAATTCTGTCTAAGGAAACCAAGTATTTGCAACCTGACACCTAAGGTAAGATAATTACTATGTTGTTGTTTAATCGCTAAATTTTGTCTCCCTGCAACCACATGGACTGAGCCCACCAGGCTCCTCTGTCCATGGACTTTCCCAGGCAAGAATACTGGAGTGGGTTGCCATTTCCTTCTCCAGGGGATCTTCCTGGATCAGGGACTGAACCCATGTCTCCTGCATTAGCAGAAGGATTCTTTCCCGCTGAGCCACCGGGGAAGCCTTTTATACACATACACATTCTCATAAATATTAATATACACAGTATCCCTTCAACTCCATTCCTCCCTCTTCTTCACTCATCTTCTTTCAAGCACCAATCATCTGTCACCTGAGCTACTGCCTATTTTCATTCTCAGTGTCTTGCTATCTACCCTTCATACCACTGCAGCAATAACTTCTTCAAAGCCAGAAATCTGAATGTAACTCTGTCTTGACTAATGTCCTTGTAACTGGAGGACTCTGAGAAGATAGAGGTTACGACAGTGGCAGTTTTTCAATCTCCCTAAATCCCTCCATCTGTGTGTGTATGTGTGCACAAGCAGGCCTGAGACTGCTTATCTTTATAAAGTCCTGCTTTCAAGATTGGCCCTTGGCTGGAGTCTTCACACTTGGATTTTTAGGGGGTTCCCACCACCCTAACTGAAGACAGTGGCTCATTGACTGATAAAGAGTTGGCTCACTATGCCCAAACTGTTTGTGCAAAAGATATGGTTTAAGACTGAACCATGGATGAACACCTGCTTTCCTTATTAGAATTTGGGATTTCAGTACATGGTAGGCAGAGGATGTCAAGATAACCATCCTCCAACAAAATCCCTGGCCAATAAGTCTCTTACAAGCTTCCCTGGTAAACCATATTCCATACAGGCTGCCACAATTTGATCCTGGCAAAATTAAATACATCTACTCCACTGAGAGAAGATTCTTGGAAGCTCATGCCTGGTTTCCTTGGGACTTCACCCTATGCACCTTTTTCCCTTTGCTGATTTGCTTTGTATCCTTCCACTGTAATAAACCATAGCCCTGAACACCTCCTCTCTACACTGAGTCCTGTGAGTCCTCCCAGTGAATCATCAAACCTGGTCTTGGGAATCCCAGCACAGACCGTGAGTATAATGTGTGAATGTGTATGTGTTACAGATAGCAAACCAGATAGCAAAACTAAAACCCCATCAACAACATTTACAGTAAAACTAGACCATTTCAGGTATCCCCATGAGCCCCGAAATACACTAGTAGATCAAACATTTAACAGCCATAGTCCTTCATATTATTAGTATCTGTGCAGGAGGAAGCAGAGGGAAATTATAGGGACTGAGAAAGATTTGAGAACAGGAAAAGCCCCACGTAGCCAAAATGTATTCACAGGAAAGTGTGGTGGCCAATCTGACAATATCAGCTAAACCAGGAATATCCATAGAATCAGCATTAGTAGTTCTGTCCAATAAGTCTGCAGAAAGGTCTGAAGGGCTACTGCTACTGCTGCTGCTAAGTCACTTCAGTCGTGTCCGACTCTGTGTGACCCCATAGACGGAAGCCCACCAGGCTCCCCCGTCCCTGGGATTCTCCAGGCAAGAACACTGGAGTGGGTTGCCATTTCCTTCTCCAATGTGTGAAAGTGAAAAGTGAAAGTGAAGTCACTCAGTCGTGTCCGACCCATAGCGACACCCCCAAAACTGTCCAGCCAAGGCATCTCCTTCCCAGGTCAGGGTTCCATACTGAGGAGACACTACTATCAGTGGAAACAAACCTGAACAGGTTGGAGTCAAGATAGTGGAAGGAAAGTGAAACTTCACATACAAGACCAGGAGCAGAACAAAACCAAGCAATCTCAGAAGAGTTACCCTCTAAACTCCATCTCTGTTGTGGAGTTGAGGGAAACTGACTTCACAGATGAACCCCAGACAAAGTTATTATGAGAACAAAGAGAACAAGAAAGAAGTCATTCTCAACAGATGCCCAAAAAGACAGTAAAATGATACAAGACATTTAAAAAAACCAATGTAAGTCAGAATTAGGAAACTCAAAAATGAGATGTCAGAACTTCGAAAAGAATTAGAAATTTTAATCCTTTTAAAGATGAAGGCTAAAAAAAAAAAAGAAAAGGCTACACTGCATAGCCTTCATTAAATGTATAAGGAATACAGAATGAATAAATATAACAAATAATACCTTAAAGAAAGGTCAAAAGGAAAGAATTTTTAAAAATCAAAAAAAGGAAAAAAGTTAAAAATGATATGACAGTAGCAAATCACTGAAGAAGATTCAACAAAGAAAAAACAAAGATAAAGTGTCAGGGAACATTTAACAGGAGGATTCCTGCATGCTGTTTTCTATTTCTCATAATTCCTCTGTTCCTTATCAGTTCCTGGCAACGGGAGTGAGTGAAACGGCATGCAGTTCTCAGGACTGAGATCACAGGAAAGGGTATCTGCTTGGATTCCGTAACTCCCTTCAGTGACTCTTTTCCGCATCAGCGACCTTGTATGTATTAGACTATCCATATTGTGGCTATTGATAAAATTTCATCCTGTGTAATAGCTGAGTAATCATCTTACTAAAGATATATAAGCCTACATTTCTGCTAATAAAGCACCCTTGCTCCATCGGAGCTTCGGTCCCCGTGTCTGTCTGTCTGTCTGTCTTTCTCTCTCTTTCTCTAAATTCTCCCTCCTTCCAGCTAGTTCTCTGGAGCATGGAAACCTGCCGAGCTCACTCTCCTGCCTGGGCTTTCAAGACCCCCTCGAGAGGGCACCCTGTGCCTTCGTGAACGATGCAAACTCTGTTCTAGGGTTTTATTGGTACTCTGAATAAACCAGGGAATTTTAGTCTCTTTCCGTCTCTCTTTCACTTTCTTATCGTCGACTCCGGACCACCAGGTTCCGGTTCATTAAAGGACTGCAACAAGAAAGAAAATATCAAATACTGAAAACTGTAATTCAAGAAAACTCCCTGAAAGAAAAAAAGATTTGAAATTACATATTAACTGATCATACCATGTACCTAAAAATAGCAATACAGAATAACCAACACCAGGACACAATCTAGTAGAATTACTGGATTTTAAAGGAAAAGAAAATCCTCTGCACATATAGAAAAGGAATAAGTAACTTATAAGGAAAAAAATACTTATGATCAGACATTTGAGACCAAAAATGATAAGAATAACACACCTTAACTCCTCAAGGAAAGGAAATGTGAGCCTGCTACAGAGTTAGATTGAAAGAGAATTTTTAATCTCAAAGAAAAAGTCAAAAGCAGAAGACATACTTACAGAAATAGTATTACCATATGTTATTCACTGTGATTATAAAAATTTGGAAAATACCTAAAGTATAGGATTATCTAAATAAACTGTGGCATTTGAACAATGGAATATTATATAGCCACTAAAAATTATAACTGTGAACACTAGCAATATGAGAATACCTAGGATAGAACACTAATAAGAAAAAGCAGAAGACCGAACCAATGGAACAATTATCAATTTACAGAAGGAAAACAGAGCTATACAGATAAACTGAAAGAAAACATTGTTCAATCACTTCCTATTAAAGAAAATTTAGAAGAGAAAAACCGAAGAACAAAATAATACTTTAAGAAGCAACATATAAAGATATGGAAGTTTGTTTTATGCCAACATGTCAATCACAAAACTGCTCAAAAACATAATATAAAGGCTAGAAAAGTGGACGAATACTAAGGAAACATATTGAGATAATCAAGGACATTTTATACCATAATACACAACTGTATACCAATGTCCCCATATAACATAAAGGAAACCACTACTCTGGATACAAAGCTTTGTAGTAAGTCAAACTTCTTGAGTGCCAAAGTTCACATATAAACAAAACCAGTCAACCAAGTCAACCAAATTGGAATTAAACTCCTTCTTGATAAAATAATTATTTAAAAATGTAACTAATAATTATTTACCAGATCTCTATACTCAAAATGCTTATTAATATTTACAGAATCTATACCTAAAATATCTAAAATTTCACTGAAGAAAATGGACTTATTTAACATACATTGAAATGTTATATTTTAAATCTCACAGATATTACATTTAAAGATCACTTTTAAATCTAAGGAATCAATAAAATATCCACATTTTAACTGCTTTCAAATAGGCTGCAGTCTGAGAAAGGCAACACAGGTCAACCTAATTGGTGAGCCTAAGCTGCTGAACTTGCCAAATAGTGACTTGCAATTATAATCTAAGGAGTGTGTCAGCTGTGGCAGCTCTGCAGAAGCAATAAGGCTTTTTGCCCCTGCAGATAGACACTGCGATCCAAAGAAAACTAATAGCTTCAATTCAACTCAGACACTTCAAAGTAAGATTCTAAATATATTCAGGCAATCTCATTTCTAATATGAAATTCAGTACAAAGATTCAGTGAGACTCTGTGGTTTTGTCACTTTTGCTAAGAAAGCAATTTGATGATTTTTGAAGATTTCAAATTCTTGATTGCTCATAGAAACAAAATTAGAAAATTTTAATTTAATAAGATGTGTCCTACCTACTATTTTTCTCAATAACCCAAACCCTATAGTAAAACTGATCAGCATAGGAACTTGGCTAGATGACAGTATACTGGAATTGGATTATGTCAATTTTTAGAATTGAAATTTTTATGAACATTGTTTGAATGTTTAAAATGTATTTAATATACTCGAAATCTTAAATGAATTTTGAGGAATCAATTTTTAAAACTCCACAGATTTCAATTATGCTGCCTGCAAAATGGAAATGTAAATATGCAGAATCATAACTTTGACTTTCTTCACTAAGAAAACAGACGGCATACTTACATACATGGAGACCAACAGGTATTTACAGAGAGCCCAGGCACTCTGCTTTAATGGTGCAGAGAAAAATGAAATAATATAGTACACGAAAAATATATAAACATTTGTTGCAGGAAAAGAGAAAAAAACCAACATGCTCCAGTTTGATTTCTTCACCTTCTTAACGCTCTCCTTACTCTACATTGCTCTAAAACACAAATTATGATTACTGAGGTCAAGTTACAACTGGTTAATCTGAAAGGAATGCATTAAACCTAAAGACACAAAGCAGTTTGTAGAAGTTAATCACAAAGCTGTTTTAATAAATTAACATGATCATTTATCAAAAGCTCCCTGACCTCCTATCACATATTACAAACTATATTAGCATCTCATTTAGCCCTAAAAACAACAAAACAAAAACCTTATTGATAGTATATTTTCATTCTCACTTGACAGTTAAGGAAAAGGAGGCTTGAGAGTTAAGTTACTTGCCCAGACTCACATAGCTAGCCCTCCAAATAAACGTGGGATTTACAACATAAAGCTATACACAAAAACAGCTCACAGAGAGGCCAACTGCCCGAGCAGGAGGCAGCGGGAACATGAAAATCTAGGTTGCAGTTCATCTGACCTTGCACAAGATGCTTGCAGCATTACTGTCTTCCTAAACTAGAAGATAAATTCAAGTCCGCCATGCAAAATAATCAATGAAAATCCTTTGAAAATCAACAATACAGCAACCTGCCACCTAGCATTTTAAAATATATTTCTTTTATGTGAAGAAGAGATAATAAAATTTGGGACTCCTGCACAAAGTGACAAGAGAACACTGCAAAGTTTTCTGAAGCTTTGGATCCTCAGATACTTACACATTTAGCTGCCCCTGAGCCAGAAAGAGACCCAAAAGGAAACAATGCTACCACTCTTCAAGAGTTGACCTTCAATCCATTTTGAGTTTATTTTTGTGTATGATGTTAGGGAGTGTTCTAGTTTCATTCTTTCACAAGTGGTTGACCAGTTTTCCCAGCACCAATTGTTAAAGAGATTGTCTTTTCTCCATTGAATATTCTTGCCTCCCTTGTCAAAGATAAGGTGTCCACAGGTGCATGGATTTATCTCTGGGCTTTCTATTTTGTTCCATTGATCTATATTTCTGTCTTTATGCCAGTACAGTCTTGATGACTGTGGCTTTGTAGTAGAGCCTGAAGTCCGACAGGTTGATTCCCCCAGTTCCATTCTTCTTTCTCAAGATTGCTTTGGCTCTGCGAGGCATTTTGTATTTCCATACAAATTGTGAAATTATTTGTTCTAGCTCTGTGAAAAACACCGTTGGTAGCTTGATAGGGATTGCATTGAACTTATAAATTACTTTAGGTAATATATTTATTTTCACAATATTTATTCTTCCAATCCATGAACATGGTATGTTTCTCCATCTATTAGTGTCCTCTCTGATTTCTTTCACCAATGTTTTATAGTTTTCTATATATAGGTCTTTTGTTTTCTTTAATAATAAACTCAAAATGGATTAAAGATCTAAATGTAAGACCAGAAACTATAAAACTCCTAGAGGAGAACATAGGCAAAACACTCTCCGACATAAATCACAGCAGGATCCTCCTTGACCCACCTCCCAGAATATTGGAAATAAAAGCAAAAATAAACAAATGGGACCTAATTAAAATTAAAAGCTTCTCGCACACGGAACCTTTTCCAGGATAGATCACACCCTGGGCCACAAATCTAGCCTTGGTAAATTCAAAAAAATTGAAATCATTCCAAGTATCTTTTCTGACCACAATGCAATAAGATTAGATCTCAATTACGGGAGAAAAACTATTAAAAATGCCAACATATGGAGGCTGAACAACACGCTGCTGAATAATGAACAAATCATAGAAGAAATCAAAAGAGAAATCAAAATATGCATAGAAATGAATGAAAATGAAAACACAACAACCCAAAACCTCTGGAACACTGTAAAAGCAGTGCTAAGGGGGAAGTTCATAGCAATACAGGCACACCTCAAGAAACAAGAAAAAAGTCAACTAAATAACCTAACTCTACATCTAAAGCAACTAGAAAAGGAAGAAATGAAGAACCCCAGGATCAGTAGAAGGGAAGAAATCGTAAAAATTAGGGCAGAGATAAATGCAAAAGAAACAAAAGAGACCATAGCAAAAATCAACAAAGCCAGCTAAACGTAAGAGCAGATTCTATAAAACTCCTAGAGGAGAACGTAGGCAAAACACTCTCTGACATAAATCACAGCAGGATCCTCCAAGACCCTCCTCCCAGAATATTGGAAATAAAAGCAAAAATAAACAAATGGCACCTAATTAAATTCTGCACAGCAAAGGAAACTATAAGCAAGGTGAAAAGACAGCCTTCAGAATATGAGAAAATAATAGCAAATGAAGCAATTGATAAAGGATTAATCTCAAAAATATACAAGCAGCTCCTGCAGCTCAATTTCAGAAAAAAAAACGACCCAATTAAAAAATGGGCTAAAGAACTAAACAGACATTTCTCCAAAGAAGACATAAAGATGGCTAACAAACACATGAAACAATGCTCAACATCACTCATAATTAGAGAAATGCAAATTAAAACCACAACGAGGTACCATTTCACACCAGTCAGAGTGGCTGCTATCCAAAAGTCTACAAGCAATAAAAGCTGGAGAGGGTGTGGAGAAAAGGGAACCCTCTTACACTGTTGGTGGGAATGCAAACTAGTACAGCCACTATGGAGAACAGTGTGGAGATTCCTTAAAAAACTGGAAATAGAACTGCCATACGACCCAGCAATCGCACTCCTGGGCATACACACCAAGGAAACCAGAATTGAAAGAGACACATGTACCCCAATGTTCATCGCAGCACTGTTTATAATAGCCAGGACATGGAAGCAACCTAGATGTCCATCTGCAGACAAATGGATAAGAAAGCTTTGGTACATTTACACAATGGAGTACTACTCAGCGATTAAAAAGAATACATTTGAATTAGTTCTAATGAGGTGGACGAAACTGGAGCCTATTATACAAAGTGAAGTAAGCCAGAAACAAAAACACCAATACAGTATATTAACACATATATATGGAATATAGCAAGAGGATAACGATAACCCTGTATACGAGACAACAGCAGAGACTTGGATGTGTGGAGCAGTCTTTTGGATTCTGTGGGAGAGGGCGAGGGTGGGATAATTTGGGAAAATGGATTGAAACATGTATATTATCATATGTGAAACGAATCTGACGTGGTTGGGGGCTCCCCACCTCAACACTCTGTGGATTTAAGAGGCTGTTCCTTCCAGAAGTGTATAAATTAGCTTGGGATAAAACCTGCACGCCCCTGCATGCTGAATTTACTAATTAAGAAATGAGAAACCAGAACTATAAAGGTGGCATAGAAATACAAGAAACTATTCTTAAGTAATCTTTTAAAACTTTGAACAGAGTTACAGATTTTGCCATTTGTTATAAACTGGTACATGTAATTTTACCAGAACTATGAGAAAGTTGGTATTGTGTGAATTCTGAGGCACTTTTGACATGTTGTAGGAGTGATGTGGACTTTCTTGAGTTTTACACATTCATAAGTGAATGGTCTGTATCTCGTGCCTTTGTTGGTTCTCTGTGAGCTGTAGTTTCTGGGAAATGAGCAGCTCTCATTCCTGTAACTCTTGTAACCCAGTCATTCGTGTGCCTCCTTCACGAGGATCCAGTGCGGCTGTGGTGCTGTTATCCCTCTGATAGGAACTCTAACTCAGTGTAATGCCCCAAAGATCTTATTTTTATTTTATTTTGTTGCTAAGTCACTTCAGTCGTGTCCGACTCTGTGTGACCTCATAGACGGAAGCCCACCAGGCTCCCCCGTCCCTGGGATTCTCCAGGCAAGAACACTGGAGTGGGTTGCCATTTCCTTCTCCAATGTGTGAAAGTGGAAAGTGAAAAGTGAAAGTGAAGTTGCTCAGTTGTGTCCGACCCTTAGCGACCCCACGGACTGCAGCCTACCAGGCTCCTCCATCCATGGGATTTTCTAGGCAATAGTACTGGAGTGGCTTGCCATTGCCTTTATATTGTATTATATTTTATTTACAGTGTTGTGTTTGTTTCAGGTGTATAGCAAAGTGATACAGTCATATATATTTATAGATGAATTAACAAAAGCAGTTCCCATCTTTTGATGGGGAGCTCATGCTTTATAATATAAATGGTATTATTTTGAGAGGGATAACTTAGGTATGGCATTGGGGTTTTTTTCTTTTTGCAGCTTGAGTTAGTTGTAAAATAACTTAATGTAGCTTTTTGCAACTGTGTATTCTATAGTATTTTTTTCATTTGGTGAAATTTTAACTGTTAATGTTTATGGCATTGTGCTTTGTACCATTTATTAAATAAAAATTTAAAAAATAAAATTGATCATCTGCAAAAAAAAAAAAAAAAAAAGAGTTGACCTTCAAGTCAGTCAATTAAGAATCTTGTGATCTCAAAGTCCTGGAATCTGAGTTTTCTCATTTTTAAAATGAGAATAACCTATACCGCAGAAGTGAGCAGCAAAGAATAAGTGAGAAAATATATATAAAGTGACAATTACTGTACTTGAAACACAATAAATAGTGGTAAGAATTCTATAAAGGTGATAACCTCTACCTGGAATGTTCTCCAAACCCTCTCATCACCTACACTCACCCCAGTGGCAGTCGAATGGTCTTTGCAATAAATAATGCTGGCATAATCATATACCTGTATGGAAAGATGAATCCCATCTCACACCACACACAAAAACTACTTTGAAATGGAGCACAACAGACATAAATTTAAGAACTTCTGTTCATTTTTTAAAGGCATTGAGTGAAAGGAAAGCCATAGGCTAACAAAGACATATGCATCATGTATATCCAAAGGATGACTCCATCTGGAAAACACAATAAACTATAAATCAGAAAAACACAACCACAAACAAAAAGGAACAGACTTGAATAGTCACTTCACAAAAGAATGTATACAAAAATGTGCCCAACTCATTCAACACAGAAATGCAAATTAAAACCACCACGAGATACAATTACACAACCATCAAAGTGGCTGAAGTGAATAAGCAAGACAATACTTGATATGAGCAAAAACGTGGAACAGCTGGATCTCACATACATAGCGTATAGACATATATAATGGCACAAGCACTTTAAAAACTTACTTAATGCCTACCCTAAGACCCAGCAATTTCACCCCTGGGTATTTACTCTAGAGGAATGAAAACATATCCACAAAAAGACTCATATGAGAATATTCACAGCAGCTTTCTCACAATAGATACAAATGAGAAACAGCTCATACGTCCATCAATAGTAGAATGGATAAATGGTGGTATATCCTTGTAATGGAACACATCACAGGACTTAAAGCAGTATAAACTACTATTCCATGCAACAAACATAATGATGACAGAAGAAACCAGACACATACAATTCTTTTAAGAAATATGAGGTAGTGACTGGAAAGGGTTAAGAGGGAGACCTATGGTATGCCAGAAATGTTCTGTATCTTGATTTTGGTAGTATGTAGTTACACAGGTGTATGCACGTATAAAAATTCATCAAGCTGTATATTTAAGATATATGCGCTTTATTGTATGTTATCTCGTATATATCTCAATTTTTAAAACTTTAATATTTTACAGAGAATAAGGCCAAGAGCAATAACCAAAACTCTCCAGTAAAATACAGTAAAAACTTAAAGAAAACACATGGCAGTATCTAACCTAATATTTATGTTACTGAAAAGTCAACCCAGAATTTATAAATCTAAACATATCATGCTTCTAACATATCATGCTTCTTCCAAAGAAGAGGAAGAGAAAAAGAGAAAGAGGAGAAAGAAGGAAGAAGAGGAGAAAGGAAGTTGGGGGAGGGAGAAGAGGAAGAAGGGGAGGGGAAGGAAAAGAAGAAAGAAAAGAGGAAGGAGAGGAAGAAGGAGAGGAAGAAGGAGAAGAGGAAGGAGAAGGCTACTGTTTCTTTAAAAAGCAAGTCATCTATTTGAACACTAGATTTTTTTTTCCAATAGTTCCAATATCTATGGGCTTAGGTCTTATGTCTCAGTTATAATAAAAATAACCAAAAACAAAACATGTTACTTCCTATCTTTATGGCCATATTAAGCATTCTCTGTGGTAAATCACTTATCCTCATCCATAAAATGCAGAAAATGAGATTACCTCTAAAGGCTTTTTTCAGTTCAAGGATTCTATGGTTCTGACATTCAACTAATCAAAATATTCTGACTAGCTCCCTGTCTTCCAAAATAAAAGCCAAGCCTTCGGTCTGGCATTCAAAGCCCCATATCAACATTAGCTCCTTCTTACTTTTCTTTTTCTCACATTAGCCCTATATAAAACCCATACACTTTTCTTTATCTGTATTTGTTTGTATGATTTCCTCCAAATAAAATACTCCTCTCTCAAAGTTCTTTATTAGTGTATTAAAATCTTTATCTTTAAATGTGTTCATCCATTCACATATTTACTGGAGATCTTTTCCATGTAAGGCACAAAGTCAGACAACAGCTGAGGACAAGGAAACAAGCCACAGTTCCAACTACTATATGGACATGCAAAGAGCTAAACCGAGTACATGGCAGAATCAAATTATACAGTAGTAAAACAAAGAAAAACCCTTAGACCGAGCCTTAGACCCAGATGAAACTGGCCCTTCTTCAATCTTCTCTCTGTTATTCCCAATCAAATAGTTTTTTCCTCTGTTCTGAATTATCATAAGATTGTTTCTCAACAATCTCTCACTTTCTCATAAACCATATCATTTATATCTTTATTACCTCAATATACATGAAATCTGAGAAAATACTTTTTTCTGTATATTTTATTAAATTTTCCTTGAACACTAAACATAAACTGTTCAAAGAATGATTTTAAGGCTTTTCAAAACTGAAGCGCTCCCATATTTTACCTTAAAATACTTATGGCCAAAGTGAGTACAATAAAAAGTAAGAGGAAAAGATCTTGCACCTTATGGGAAATTCCTGTGGATAATTTCATGGAAAGTTAGTCAAGAATTAGATTTCTTCTTTTAAGAATTTTATAGACTAAATTTTATAAAGAAAAATTCAGTAACTAATTTTGCTTTATAAAAAGTATGCCTATAAAGTATTTCCTTTATAAAAGTATTTCCTTAAATACTCCTGTATTAACCTGATCTGCCTTGATACTTTAACTATCACATACTTGAAACAAACAAAAAAGAAAACTCTATTTGCCCTGTGCCTAAAAACAAATACTCCATGTCCATCAGAGTATTTATGAACATAAGTATCTGTTTTGTAGCTGACATAGTTTAAGTTATGCGATACTTCTGTAATTGTAATGTCATAGATTAATATCCATGTTTTAGGCTTAATCTATTAATCATTATTTGTGTTTTTTATCTGTAGTTAAGTTCTAGGAGCATGTGACCATTCAAAGCATAACTAAACTACTATAAGCTCCATCAGCTAATATATACTAGTTTTAAACTACTACCATTAAAAAATAGTTACCTGTACGTTTCTCAAGCACACTAAGTGCAAATTTTAAATACTTAATTTTAAAAACTTAAATTCATTGCCTTATGTAAGATAATTAAAAATCTCTTATCAACTTCATTTTGAATAAACCCATACTGTACCTGGTTATTACCATGACCAAAAGGAGTACTAGATAAATTAGTGGTTACACTGTGCAAAATAATTTCACCACTGAGAGATCCAGAAGCAATGTAGCAGTCATTCCAATTATACGTTACACAAGTTACTTCATCTTTATGATCCTGAATGAAAGAAATGGCAGTAAATAGAGTGCCACACCACCTTCAAACAGCATATTTTTCACGCTGTTTTGTAAACATTATATATTTGTCAATCTAATATTTGCTTTAACATTTTCCTCAAAATAATCTAAAAAAAAAGGATACAAATGAGTACTAAACTATCTGATCAGCACCAAGTCTTTTCAGGGAACAAAGATTTATTTTTCATAACCATCAATGATCAGGCACTATGAAACAAGAGACAGAAAGGAAAGGTAATTTTCTAAATGGCATTATGCCTACATTAAAGAATTCACTTCCACTGACAAGTAACATTTATTGCAAGTTGATTATTATGAGAGTCCCTGCCCTCGAGAAGATCACCGTTCAGTTGGGAAGACAGGACGTTTAAGTGAGCGTGCAAATGGCAGAATGAATTCTAAATGAGTGGCAGAGGCAACGTGTCAGAGGAAAGCGAAAGAGGCGTCCTATGCACTGAGTTGACAAAGGAAGCTTTATAGAAGACAGGAAGCCTGAGTTCAACCTTAAAGCAAGGGATTAAGAGGTCAGTTAGGGGAAGGAGAATGAAACCTAATGCTGCAAAATGGGAGAGAGCACAAAAAAAAACAAATTCCTAAAGCCGAACTGAGAAGGCATGTTTGAGATGTATAGATGCTGCTTCCATCTGTTGAGTACCAATTTAGGCTGGAGTTTTAATTATTATTAATCTTTAGAACAAGCATGGGAGGCAAAGTCATTTTTCCTATTTTACAGATGAGTTAACTAAGATTAACGAACTGCAAGCTCACAGAACTGCCAGTGGCAAAGCTAGGATTCAAGCTTATTTTCCTACCATTATACTAGTACTGTCTCCCTGATCCATAGGGAAATCCATTTTGAGGAAATAAAACCGTTTAGTTTAGAACAAACTGAGTTCACAAGGATTATGTTTTCCAAGATTAAATTAAAGGCAGCAGCCTAAGAGCACAGTGGTCAGCACGGTTTTTAACAATTTGATGTCACATCTTAACAACAGAAACAAACCAATCTTTGTATCTAATAATTAATAACAATAATTGTAGCTATAATATTCCACTTATTTTACAACTTTCTCAAATGGTCCCTGAAGCATGCCAGGAGATGGCTTTACATTTTAGGAAATTCTTTCTTTATGTAGGTATCTGTGTATATATAAAATATGTTTAAAATTTTGCATATTAAAACTTTTTTGAAAGACAAAAATTGAAAACTATTTTAAAGATGAACTTCCAAATACTAAAACAACAGAAGTTCAAAAAAGCAATCACAACCAGTGGCTTTCACAATGATGATTTTCATTTTCTGAAACTGCAAAAGCTATTTAAAGAAACACTAATTATAAATAGTAAATTATTTTAGAAACATTTTATTACCAAGATGAAAATACACATAAAAATAACACAAACAGCAGCAGAGAACTAAGAAGCCATATCTCCAAACTGATTACCAGATTGAATACTATCATCCCAAAATCACTCTCATTTTTTCAAAGAGCCTTAAAAAGATCTTTAATGACAATAAACCATAATTTTTAAAAAATGAAGGAAGTGGTCCACTCAAGAGCAGAACAAAGTGAAAAAATAAGGAAAAAATTTTAACCCCAGCAATACAATAACATAGTAACAAACATGGAAGGAAAACTAAACTCAAAAAAGTAAGCTTTTGGCTACACATCTTTATATTCCCTAACAAATCTCACTTCATTCTGAAGCTGCTTTTTTTTATCATAAAAGCTCAAAATCAAATTTTGGTAATTACTAATAAACACATTTCTGTAAAGATTAAAAAAAAAGTTGCTTACCTTAAGAGATCGATGAACTCTTTTTGATTTTAAATCCCAAATATTAACAGTATTATTTAGGCCTCCGCTTACCAAATACATAGATGTTGAATTTAAACTGACACATGTCTGCTTTTGCTATTTAAAAAAAAAGTCATGTTAAGTTAATAGAGACCAGAGCTGACTTTCAATTCTCATCCAACACCTAGTAAGCACATGAAAAACATTTGAGTGAAATGCTATAGACATGTCAATTCTTGTACTAAAGATTCAGCTCTCATCATCTTTCACAAGGATTCAATAGTCTGCAAAGTGTTCAGAATGGCTTTAAGGAAATCAACCTGATTCATGTTCTTTCCACATAAAGGTGGTGACAGAGGAAGCTTAGGAAACCAGCAAGTCTCGGAGTCCCTTTAGGGCTTACTTGCCCTGCATATTTCCCTTTAACAAAACCTGCTCTTATACTCCACAGAATATCTCAAATTAAAATCAACCCACAGCTCAAAAATTTCTAAAAGGAGAAAAGACTTTGAAGAATGCTTAGCTTAAATCCTTCAATTTACAGAGGGGGAAGTTTTATAAAGAGGACAAGATACGAGTCCCAAGTCACAGTGCATCTCCCCAAAATGGACCAAGTCTCAAACATCCTGCCACCAGAAACAAACTCTACACTCTTGCCCACAGCTGTAAGGTCCCATTCATCCAGCTACTCAAGACAGAAGTTCAGAAGGAAACTTGACTCCTCGTTCTCCCTCCACTCAATCAGCAAGTTCTCTAAACTCCAACCCTAAAATATACCCCACAGGGCCCCCCTCTATCTACCATCACTGCAGTCACCCTGATCCAAAACTTGTCAAAGCACAACAGCAGCCTCCTAACTGGTTGTCTGCCTTCCACTCTTGCTTCCCTACATTCCATGTTCCATACACAGAGTGACCTTTATGAAATGTACATCAGACCACGTTTGTCTTATTTTAAAATCCTCAGTGGCTTCCAACTACACCTAAATTCCAAACTCATCATTAACCTGGCTTTCACTGCCCTATTCAACCAGCCCTTTCTTAACTGGTCTCTCACCAGTTTCCTCCCCACCCACCGATTCTCTAGGCACAAGGATCATCTTCCATTCCTTAAATGTAATGACACTATATTTGCCTCCAGACTTCTACACAGCTATTCTTGCCTGAAAAGTTAATTCCCCTGAACCTTGCTTTGAATCACTTCATCTGATCACTAGATATCAACTTAAATACCAGAACTTCAGAAGATTTCCCTTCCCTACCTAATGTAACCTGCTAACTCAATAACCTATTTCAGCTCTCTGCATAACAACCTACTGGTATCACTGGGTACAGTTTACTCGTTTATTGTCTCTCATCAGAATGTCAGTTTCCTTAGACGCAAAGACCATATCCATGTTCAATAAATATTTATAGAACAAATGGCTAAAAATACAGTGGTGACCAAGTTTTCTCACAATGAGTATGTATGCATGTCATCTGTCTGGTGGTATCATCAGTAACTATGCTACAATGTTGCACGGTTGGTTTTTTTTTCTATTAACTTTCAGATACACTATATAGTTATATTAATTATTCCCACTCCAGTTGAACACCATAAGGGAGGGGAACAGAAATTAATTCCAAAGAGTACATTTTGTGACTTAAGGCAAATTATGTAGCTCTAGGCAAGTAATCTCATCTTTCTGAGCCTACATTTCTACCTTTGAGAAATGAAAGATGAGGACCAGATCTATTGTTCTTGATAGTCCATGCATTTCAAAAACATCCTCTGCTCAAGAGAGCACCAGATTCTTAAAAGGGTGCAGATGGCCCCCTGTCTCTCTCTTCCCCAGCTTTGAAAAAGCTTCTTCCAGCTTTGAAATTCTAACCGAGTCAAAATTATTAACACACAAAAATATCAGGGGCACATTACATCAATATTTCAGTATGGTCACTATAACTCTCTTGCGGACATCATTCGAGGAATTAACTTTGGTCTAAACAGACTAATAAAATTTAGAATCTGGTTATTACTGCAGATCAGGAGTTTACCTTAAAATAGATAAGAATGGCATCCATCAAAGATCGATATATTAAAATTCCAATCATCAAAAACAATTGAAATTATTCTTAAGGGCTCAGAACAAAACCTATATTTTTAGGTGCTGACCCTAATGAGAGAGGATTTTTTTATGTTAATGTATTATTAATGTAACTAATGAACTTAAATAATTAATGGAAATTAATGGAAATTGGTTATTACAGGAATGACAAAAGCAATGGGTAGAATTTTAAAATCTGAAGATAGCATCAGGTCAAATTTCTAGGTTATCATATCCATTATCATACTGTCAAGACCAATCGGTCTACTTTAGAAAGGTAAAATACAAAATCAAAGAAAATTAATATGGACTTTAAATAAAGTTCCACCTTAAATAGTGACAGAAATGGAGATCAAAATTGTTTTTGTTTTTTGGCTTTTTGTCTGTATCAGGTCTTAGTTGCAGCATGCAGGGTCTTTTTTGTTGAGGCATGTGAGTCACAGTTCCTGGACCAGGGATCGAACCAGCATCCCTTGCACTGGAAGGATTCTTAACCACTGGACTAGCAGGAGAGCCCCAAAATCAGAACTGTTTTGATGTTGATATTTAATTCAATAAATGTTCGCTGATCAACCTGGACATGATCTGAAGATCCAAAAATGACTAAGATGTTCTGCCTGCTCTTGAAGAGTACAGTTTACCTTTACCGCCCAGTGGCACTCTGGGGAGGCAGATTCAATCCGTGGTCTGGGAACTAGATCCCACATGCCTCAACTCCACTTACTGAGGCTGAAAGGCAACTGCCATTCCTACCCTTAACACACATTCTGTCTGTCCCAGTCTCCATCACCTGTGGGCTGGAACTGATGCTGAAGTCAATCCTACCAGACACCTTTAGGAAAGGACTGCCAGAAATTTGAAGTCATTTTTATTAATATGTTAGATGAACTTATATGGTATGGTCCTGCTGTGTTCCACTCCAAAGCAACTGGAGTAGAACAATTACTAATTGGGCCGCCTTATCTACTCCAGTGTATAAAATCATGACAATTCATTATGGTTTAGAGTCCACCATAAAACTCTGCAATTTAAAAAAAGAACCACCAAATATATATTCCTTTTTATTTAGATCTTATTTAAAATGGAAACAAATTTCAAGAAGTGTGTGATTGGAAATGAAAAAGCTAGTATTATCCTGAATCAGAGGGATTAACTTATGAAACAAAAGGGTAAGAATATATAGTGAGAAATTCATTTAAATGCTCTGGGACCAAAGCTCATTTTGACAAAACCCATTCTGTTACAGGAGGGCTTGGAGAGGCTCAGGCAGTACCCATTGGACCGAAGCTAAAGCAGAAGGTCACCATCAGATAAGAGTTTTTAGCTGATGGTGCTGAGCCCACTGTTAGTAAGGGAAGGGCTACATCATTAGGACTCTTTTGGTCAGATCAACCTAGGAACCTTGGTGGAACATAGTCTTAAAAAGTCACAGCAATACCAGGAAACCTCCAACAGAGGAAAAACGGAGATGATGAAATCTAAGTCCTTGATTGATCCCCTAGGATCCAAAATTATAAGAAATAAGCAATTACCACGCAAGCAGAACTAAGACTTTTAAAAGTAAAAAAAAAAATCACTTACCCCTTCACCAAGCTCTAAAAGCGGGACAGGTTTACATTTGCAACTTGAAACAACTATTTTGTCCCCGCTGGAAGATGCTGTCACTAGAAAGTTATCTAAATCAAGAGTTATGGAGCATCAAACAATCCAAGAGCAGCTCTAGCACTCGACTATCATTATAAAGAAATGTGACAATAAAAGCAAGCACACTAAACTAAGAAGACAAACAATGAATATAACTGATACATTAGCTTTCAAAACTGGCTCAGATTACTAATTACTAAGACTAACTCTCTTTACTACTGCAGGGAAGAACTATCCTTTTTGACTTTGCTATCACTTGAAAGCTATTTAACCCGTGTGAAATACTACCCCATTTTCAAAGAGTAGGCCAGAAGGTCTAATTTTATCCTTCAAGAATGAGAGCATGATAAAAGCAACATCAAGCAAATACCAATCAGCCTTTTCTTCTATAAATATGGTTTAAGATAATTATTTAGTAATGCAGTGCTTAATACCAGTTTAAGCTAGGAAGAAAATGTCCACATTAGTCTCCTATTTTTCCACTAAAATATAAAGCGTGATATTTTCTGGAATGGAATGGACTGGAATGTTTGTGATAGAGCATTTCAATTTTAAATGCATTAAGTATATTAAAAAGCAGAGACATTACTTTGCCAACCAAGGTCCGTCTAGTCAAGGCAATGGTTTTTCCCGTGGTCATGTATGGATGTGAGAGTTGGACTGTGAAGAAGGCTGATCGCCGAAGAATCGATGCTTTTGAACTGTGGTGTTGGAGAAGACTCTTGAGAGTCCCTTATACTGCAAGGAGATCCAACCAGTCCATTCTAAAGGAGATCAATCCTGGATGTTCATTGGAGGGACTGATGCTAAAGCTGAAACTGCAATACTTTGGCCACCTCATGCGACGAGTTGACTCACTGGAAAAGACTCTGATGCTGGGAAAGGTTGGGGGCGGGAGGAGAAGGGGACGACGGAGAATGAGATGGCTGGATGCCATCACCGACTCTGTGGACATGAGTTTGAGTGTACTCCGGGAGTTGGTGATGGACAGGGAGGCCTGGCGTGCTGTGATTCATGGGGTCGCGGAGAGTTGGACACGACTGAGCGACTGAACTGAACTGAACTGAACTGAAGAATATTATAGTGTATGTAGCAAATATAAGTGCAATTACACAGCAACTATGAGTTTTAACTTTATTTTGGCTCAATTAAAGTTATTTAAAATACAATTTTAAATTATTAAAAAATAATTATTTAAAATTTGATTTAATAATTTAAAATTAAATTTACCTCATTTCATATAAATAAGTGAAATAATCAGTAAACACAAAATAATGTAAGTATTTTAAAACTTTCATGACTAACCACAATAATACAACCAAGAATAAGAGCCTGATTTTGAGAGTCAACACAAAATATCAGAAGTTTAAATATACACTTTTAAGAAGCAAACTCCAAATTGCATTACTTTAAGTGATCTGTAGAACATTCAGCTATTTTGTGAACAGACCAAGGACTGTAATTTTATCATGATATATGATTCAAACAAAATCACTTCCACCTATCTAGATTTTACAGCACTGAGAAAAATAAATCATTTTCCCCTTCCTTGGCTTCTTCCTCTGTTTACTGTTACCCTTCTCTATAGAATATATTAAAGAAAGGACTGAAAGAAGATACTACAAAAGTATACTCAAGTTACTCCGTTTATTTCTCATATAGTTTTAGAAGTCTTAAGAAAGTGAGGAGTATTACCTGGAGGGCCAAAAAATAATTAACTGATTTGGAAAAAAAAAAGAAAACTGATCTTCATGGCACCTCACCATTAACTCTGTCCTTGGAATCCATGCTAAGTGGTCCCCAAATATCTGAGTCTGGGTATCCCTTGATCTTCAGGAACTAACCTCTATGGAAGGCGTCAAAGCCTCAATAGGAATAAAACTATACAAAGGTTTCCAGTGCACATGTACTTACACAAGAAAACTACAGAAATAAAACCAGTTTTCAAAACCCAAAGGACAACATCACATAGTCACAGTCACATCAGTTTTGTCGCTAGACCTTTAAGTGGTTTATCAGTAAATGCCCACTCCTAATAAAACTCCTTGGAATAAAAAAATAATCACTAAGAATTTGTACTTTTATGCAGTAAGTAACAGGGAAAATTAAGCTCTAAACATAATAAAAATCTAATAGTAGAAGCAACATCACATTTTTGTCACTCTCTTTAAACAATTCCCCTCACTACAGATCTGGAGAGGCCTTCAAAAATGCAGTCCCCTCACATGAGTTTGATTAACAGGGAGCCAAAGTAACTTAATTTGCTACTTTAATACAAAATCAAGGAATGATGAAGAGGAAAGTTTAATTCAATAAGAAAACTTGTCATTTTTGTTGTATATTTACAAGAATAATTAGACTGGGCATGAAAACTTTCTAATGTTTTTGTTCATGAATCATTCATATTTTAAAGCTTTGATATTTTTACTTTCATCAAGAAGCAGAATATTACTACTTTGATACTGATAAGATCAGACACATGTTCAAGCTTAATCTGTTGTTTAAGAAACAGTGTATGAGTTCCACAAAAGAATGATTATCTCTACCAAACCAAGAATACAGAACATTTTCATTCAAAAGGTGGCAACAGTACTTTGTTTCCAGCAATAGTTCTCAACTGAGGATGATTCTGGCCCCTCACAGAATTGATATGTGGCAATTCTGAAGATGCTTCACAGCTGTCACCACTGGGGCTACTGGTATCTCACTGGTAGAGGTCAGGAAGGCTTCTAACCATCCTACAATGCACAGGGCAGCCTCCATGACAAAACATTATCTGGCTCAAAATGTTAGTAGTGAGATATTGAGAAATCCCTATTTATGAGTTCACTTTTTTCCACCAGGAACTTCCCTGGTAGTCCAGTGGTTAAGGGTCTGCCTTGCAATGGAAGGGACATGGGTTTGATTCCTGGTCAGGGAACTAAGATCCTACACGCCACTGGGGAGCGCCACATATAAAGAGCCTGCAGAGAGCCTGCACACCGCAATAAAAGATCACACATGACTCAACTAAGACTCAAAGAAGCCAAACAAATAAATTCGGGCTTCCCAAGTGGTGCTAGTGGTAAAGAAACTGCCTGCCAATGCCTGAGACCTAAGAGATGCGGGTTCAATCCCGTGGTTGGGAAGATTCCCTAGAGGAGAGCATAGAAACGCACACCAGTATTCTTGCCTGAAGAATCCCATGGACAGAGCAGCCTGGTGGGCTACAATCTGCAGGGTCACAAAGAGTTGGACAAAATTGAAGTGACCTAGTACACAGAATACGGAGAAGGCAATGGCAAGCCACTCCAGTACTCTTGCCTAGAAAATCCCATGGATGGAGGAGCCTGGTAGACTGCAGTCCATGGGGTCGCTATGGGTTGGACACAACTGAGCAACTTCACTTTCACACACTGGAGAAGGAAATGGCAACCCACTCCAGTGTTCTTGCCTGGAGAATCCCAGGGACAGGGGAGCCTGGTGGGCCTCTGTCTATGGGGTCACACAGAGTCGGACACGACTGAAGTGACTTAGCAGCAGCAGCAGCAGTACACAGAAATTTACTAAGACAGGAAGGGTAGGAATCAGAAACATAAAAACCTTAAGAAAATTCAATCAAGATAATTTATCTGTCTTTCTGGGAAACAAGACTATTTTCAACACAGATACAATGGAAGAGAAATATAGAAAATACATCAGTAACATGGAAATGTTCTACAATGTTTATCTCCTCCCTCAACTTTTGCTTTTGTCTTCAAGTTCTGTCTTTAATTTCCCAACTAGATCCACAAATATGCAAATGTAGATGCAAAACATCATTCCAGAACTTTTAGGATTATTTCAACTGTTACCTACCTTATTCCACTTAATTCAATAATGAACTGTTGATAACAAAACTCTATGGTCTGCATCTAGTAGCTAACATATTTTTAATAGCAGTGCTTTTCAATGTAGTGGGTTGCAAATAAATTTTTTTAATGAAATCAATGGAGAATATCAGTTTTTAATCATATGATATGTCATTGTTTAGTCGCTAAGTCATGTCCAAATCTTTGCAACCCCATGGACTATAGCCTGCCTGGCTCCTCTGTCCATGGGATTTCCCAAGCAAGAATACTAGAGTGGGTTGCCATTTCCTTCTCCAATGGATCTTCCTGATCCAGGCACTGAACCCATATTTCCTGCTTGGCAGGTGGATTCTTTAATACTGAGCCACCTGGAAAGCTCCTATCATATGACATCAGTTCAGTCAGTCAGTTCAGTCGCTCAGTCGTGTCCGACTCTTTGCGACCCCATGAATCACAGCACGCCAGGCCTCCCTGGCCATCACCAACTCCCGGAGTTCACCCAAACTCATGTCCACAGAGTCGGTGATGCCATCCAGCCATCTCATTCTCTGTCGTCCCCTTCTCCTCCCACCCCCAACCTTTCCCAGCATCAGAGTCTTTTCCAGTGAGTCAACTCATCGCATGAGGTGACCAAAGCATTGGAGTTTCAGCTTTAGCACTGTTTATTAAATTCCTATTTCATTTTATCTTTCACAGCTATGCCAAATATATTTCTCATCATGGATCACACACAAAAGTTTCAGTGCTACAGGATGTTTAACATAGTGGCTATTTTTTTTTTTTAAAAAAGGATACTATTGCTGCTCCAACACACTGAGCTGATAACATGTGGTGCCGTGTGTGGGTTGAATTTATCCACCAGTGTCACAGATGAAGCATCCCATATTTTAACATCATCTCCCGATGAAGCAAATCTGAGGTTTTCCTGCATGACTGCACCTACAAATTGTTTAAAACAACATGCTTTAAAAACAATTAAGAATAGGTTTAAAATAAACAAACAAAAAAAGAGTTAAAATGAGGCATCTTATCCAAAACAAGTGGCTCCACACATTCACTTGTGTCCCAGAGACTGCGCTCACCACAAAGATGAGTTACTGGATGGATCTTCCTAAAATGTAAACTGGATCACAGTCTTAGTTCACCTTCCCAATGCCTCACCACAGCAATTACTATGAAATGCAGCCTCCTTAGTGTGGAGTGTTTCATAAACTGGCCTGATGTAACTTTCCTATCTTCCCTGGGGCCACCAAACACACCGGCCTTCTTTCTCACCTCCAAGTGTTTCTGTTACCTCGTCTGCCAGGAATGACCTTTCCCAATTTCCCATGGTCATCTCCTTCACCTCATCCCAGTTTCAGCTCATGTTTATTCCTCAGAAAGGCCTTCCCTGACCACCATGGCTAAAGCAACTCCATACCCATTGTTCCATATCCCATTCTCCTGCTCCATTTTGTTCACGGCCCTTCCTGCTATCTGCAATTCTTATTCTCATAACATCTGTGGCCCTTGACTTGAGCAAAACAAAGATCTCAAGGGCAGGAATTTTTGTCTTGTCTTGTTAATTACTGGTCTTCAAACATTCCTGGCACACAGTTGGTATTCAACAAATAACTGTTGGATAGGTAACTTCCTCATCTTAAAAAAAGACATGATAAACTGTAGCACTCCTGCAGGTTAGAATCCCACCACTGTAGGTCTTCCAAATAACTCTAAAATTAGCAAATACAACCTGAGAAGATGTCACTAAGTCCTATACCAACACCTGAGCCACAATGCCTTCGCTTGTATTATCTATTCACAGTACACAGTTCGAATGCATAATTCTTACAAAGTGATTTCACAAACCAAGGCACTCTAGAAGACAAAACACACGTAGCAATGCATGATAGGTAAGAAAAAAAAATGGTCAAGAACAGCCTGAGAGAAAGGGGAAGGGAAGGAAAGGGTCTAAAAATACACCTTCACATCTTCCTGGTGTGGACAGTGTCAAGAGTGTGGCAGAGCATAAGTGATGTCACAGACAGGTTCCCAAGTAATCAACAAAACATAGCATTTCTAAGTACATTTCGGAGGACAACTTAAAGACATAATAAAATACAGGGCTCTTTCAACCGTCAAGAGGCAAAATTTTTAATGTGTTTATAATGTGTCTGAAATTTCGTTAACTGGAAAAGTCACTTACTGTGATTCACTCTGCTTCATTCAGCAGATAAACACAGTTCTACTAAGAGCCCTTAGTCATCTGTTGAAATGTAGACACAGTGTTTGGATTTGGTGCCTTAACATGTCATAACTTATGCCCTTTGGATTCCTACTCAACAACAATGAAATGCTGGAAAAGTATCTGTAAACCCAGGAAACAACACTGAAAGATGTCTTTACTGTAATCTTAGACCGCACCTGTTGAGCGGTGTGATGTAGCGGAAAGATCACTTTAGTCCTGGCTCAATGACCTGCCCCAGAGTTAGGTGACAGTCAGTTTGGCCGAGTCACTCAATGTCTGTTTGCTCTTCGCAAAGGAGAGCACGGAAAGGCCCATCAACCAGTGTTCTGAGAACTGAGCACACTTAAGGGCGCGCTCAGAAAGAGGCTCCCATCAAAAGTGAGCTGTCAGGACACACGGCCGCAACACCATCAGCCTCGCGGCTACAACTCACTACACTTAGCTTAAGCAAAAGCTCTCCAACTTTCTTTCACCCAAAATGCATTTAACTCGCAGGAGACTTGCTCAACTGGAGTTACCCTGTTAAATGCATTCGAGCGCCTGCTAAACGAGTCGAATTTGAGAGGTTTACAAAAAGGGAACGGGACTGCTGGCAAGCGGCAAACTTTCCGGAGTCGGTGCAGCCCCCGGAGCCGCCGCCGACCTGCCCCAGTCGACCCGGGCCACCTCTCAGGCCCGACCGGAGGCCGCCGCAGGCGAAGCTGCGCGACCCCAGCCCGTGGCTCCCGGGCACTTCCGCGCCAACCCGGCCGCCGCGCCCCTGCGCGACCCGCTGGGTCGCGAGGAGCCCAGGGACCTGCGACCCGCCCGCTGAGGTGATCGGAGGGCGGGTGGGAAACCAGGAGAGGGCAAGTACGCGGCGAGCGGCGGGCCCTACCCCGGGACCTCCGGAACCTCACCTCTCAGCCGCCGTACACCGGGGGCCTCTGCGCGGCCCGCTCCGGCGCTGGGCTTCCGGCTCCCGCCTGAACTGTTAAACTTCGGCGGCCGGAAGTCCCGCCTCTGAGTGGCGTCACCAGGAGAGGCGCTTCCTCAAGGAGGGGCCCAAGTTGACAGGGCAGGGCCAGGGACAGACTGGGCCTGGGTTCGGATCCTGATCCGAGCGCCTGGGAGGGCAGGGCGGGATCTGAGGGCCTGGACGGATCCTCTCTGCGCCAGGGAGGCGCTGGTGCCCCTGGCTGCTTCCCTTTTGTCATCCATTTGTTCGCTGACTGCCTCTTGCATACCAGGCACTCGGCTAGACTGGGAGTACAGTGCTGAGTTTAGCCTGGGAATACAGGGGTTCAGTCAGCGCTCGTGGCCTCTAGCCCGGTGGAGCTACAATCCAGTATAAGGGGCCCACGATCATAAATAATTACATACTTGAATGAAAAGCGGAAACTCCTGAGAGTTGCCTCAGAGAATAGATACAAAATGTATGAAAGGGAAATGAACATGGATGTGGGTTTGGGAAAGGCTTCCCGGAAGAGGAAACCATGGAGAGCCGAGAATATCCGATACAATTTACAAACCAGGAGACAACGATGAGAAAAGCTAAGAAATAATGGAAAGCATAAGTGTCTTGAGTTATCAGACATCAAAACCTGTGATTTTTTTTCCAAATCATGCTGTGGGATCAGGAATATTCCCCTCTAGTTGGGGATTTTTTGGAAAGAGATGCTTCTCAGAGTGGAAAAAGGAGTAGCTCAGACGGTAAAACGTCTGCCTACAATGCCGGAGACCCGGGTTCGATCCTTGGGTCGGAAAGATCCCCTGGAGAAAGAAATGGCAACGCACTCCAGTTCTTGCCTGGAACATCCCATGGACCAAGGAGCCTGGTAGGCTACAGTCCATGGGGTCACAGAGTCAGACACGACTAAGCAACTTCACTTTCACATGTTCCTTATACCAGGGCCCTTTTATTTTTTAAAGCTCTACTGACAATTTTTGCGGAGAGTCCTTATAAAATAAAATATAGGGCATTTCTTCTACAAACAGTGTTATTATTCTTTCAGCACAAGTACATACTTGGATTGTGTTTCTGAACTAGGTACATAAGCCCTGGTTATTTGCACCAATATTGCAAATAACTGGAAAACTAATAAGTGTGGAGAAAACACTTTTTCAGAACAAAAATTGAAGTCCTAAAAAAGCTGTGAAGATTGAGAGGGAGCCTCAAAACGAGAAAGATAGGGAGCAGCAACTGCCTTAATTGTACTGTACAGTTCTTGAGGTTATTAAATCAATTTTTAAAGGGATGGGAGCCAAAAAGTTGGGAGATAAAATAGGGTAAGAGTAGGGACAGGAAGGATAAGGGCAAATAGAAGAAAGAAAAGACAGCTAAATCTCTGAAAATGAAGACAGAAAAGTGAAGATTAGAATATATGAAATAATATATGATACATTAATACATAACATATTGATACAATGTCATATATAATAATATGGAGCACACATTTTGCTAAGCTCTGTATGTCTGTACATGCATAAAGTATATATATGTGTGTTATATATAGTATAGTGTGTATAAAGTATATATATGTGTTATAAAGTATATAGTATAGTGTGTATAAAGCATATATATATGTGTGTCTGTGTGTGTGTGTTATTATAGATTTAAGGCAGGAGGTGAAGGGGACCACAGAGGATGAGATGGTTGGATGGCATCACCAACTTGATGGGCATGAGTTTGAGCAAGCTCCAGGAGTTGGTGATGGACAGGGAAGTCTGGCGTGCTGCAGTCCACGCCATCGCAAAGAGTTGGACACAGCTGAGCAACTGAGCTACTGAAACTCTTACCGTGATGCTCTTTATAATATACAAACCTGATCAAATGACTACTCTACCTAAAACCTAGGCCCTTTAGAATAAAGTCTAAACTCCTTTGCAGGTGCTGCTAGTGGTAAAGTGTCCACCTGCCAGTGCAGGCGATGAAAGAGATTCGGGTTTGATCCCTGGTTCAGGAAGATCCCTCAAGGAGGAAATAGCAACCCATTCTAGTATTCTTGCCTGGAAAATTCCTTGGACAGAGGAGCCTGGTGGGCTACAGTCCATGAGGTCGCAAAGAGTCAGACACGACCGAGAGACTGAGCACTAGGCCCTTCACTGCCTCATGCTGTTGTTTGCAGCTCCTCTCTATCTGTTCATCCTTACTGATCACATATGCTATGCATCACTTGTCCAGCCTTTGCCCTTGGAAAGGGCGTGTTAAAACACGTCCCTCTGCCTCTCTCCAATTTGATCAAGTGGCAAAGACTGAGAAACTGTCCTCCCCTGCTGGCTTCTACCATGGCATGCTGGGCCTACCCTCATGGACTATAAATCATGTGTTCGTCTACTCATTGACCCCCTGGACTAGACTCAAAGCTCACAGTGCCTGCATAGGAAAAAGATGTCTTTGTGTTCCCAGTTCCTAGCATGATGCCTGACACAAAGGAGTTGTTTAATAAATGTTTGATGAATGAACGAATGAATGCATAAATCTGTTTTTCAGAACCCTGTTTTTAACATTTACCAGTAAAGTGGAAAATGGACTGCTGGTAGGGAGTCTGAGAGCATGCCGACTAGTTAAGAGCTAATTGACATATTCCAGACAAGATGAAGAGGACCTGGACTCAGGCAGAAGCAATGGGAATGGAAATAAGGAGTCAGAATCAAGAGACTTTTGTTCCAAAAAACAAAAGATATTTTATGAGCAAATGCAATTGATTGAGCGCTGTGTACTTTCTGAAGGATGGCTCCAGTGTTTTAAATTTAGACAAAAGGCTGGAAAGCCAGCCATACTCTGTGAGAAGCAATCAATCAACAAACTTCATGAAAGTAAGAAGAGGTGACTGAAGTCGACAAAGAGGTTCTCAAGGCACACAGAGTCTCTGATACAGAAATAAAAGAGAATGTTTTAACTGCCAAAGAATCAAGAGACTGCCGAGGAGAGTGAGGATGTTAGTGCAGAGAATGTAATAACTGCAAGTTATTACAGTTTGCTTCAGCCCTTAATGTAGTAATAAAATTTGCAGTCAGCTTACCACACTAACTGTGAAGATAAATAAGCAAACATATTTCTGGGATTTATTGGGGAGAAATAACTAACTTACAGGGCGTGTCATAGGATCAGGGCAGCCTCATTCCAGGTAACACTTGACATCTCCAGAACCATAACATGAATGTAGCACCTACAACATCCCTAAACAAAAAGGTGCTGTTACAGTATCTGTGCTGCTAGTCCAAGTGTGAAGACAGGAGATGAATGGATATTACTTAGGCACCTACTGTGTGCAGGACACCATGGTTTATCAGCTCTATTTTTAAATAAGCTACGTTGTTAAGCTGTCATAACTGACTTTGGGAAATTCTTCTTGAGCTTTTTGTGAAAAAAATGAAAATGTGTAATTGTATTTTTTTCTGAATAGGTAATGAATACATATTGTAAAGACATTGGCTAATGAGTGCAAAAAGGTAGAGTTAACCCCTGATACTGAGCCACAATTACCTTCCTTTAGGACAATGGTTGTTGTTCAGTTGCTCAGTTGCTAAGTGGTGTCCAACTCTTTGTGACCCTGTGGACTGCAGAATGCCAGGCTTCCCTGTCTTTCACTATCTCTCAGAGATTGCTCAAATTCATGTTCATTGAGTTGGTGATGCCATCCAACCATCTCATCCTCTGTCACCCCCTTCTCCTCCTGTCCTCAATCTTTCCCAGCACCAGGGTCTTTTCCAGTGAGTCGACTCTTCATATCAGGTGGCCAGAGTATTGGAGCTTCAGCTTCAGCATCAGTCCTTCCAAAGAATATTCAGAACTGATTTCCTTTAGAACTGACTGGTTTGATCTCCTTACTGTCCAACCAGGGAACTCTCTAAAGTCTTCTCTAGCACCACAATTTGAAAGCATCAATTCTTCAGTGCTTAGCCTCCTTATGATCCAACTCGCACATCCATACATGACTACTGGAAAAACCATAGCCTTGACTACTGACAAAAACCATATGGATCTTTGTCAGCAAAGTGTTTTGCTTTTTAATATGAGGTCTAGCTTTATCATAGCTTTTCTTCCAAGGAGTAAGCATCTTCTAATTTCTTGGCTGCAATTACCATCTGGAGCAATTTTGGAGCCCAAGAAAATAAAATCTGTCACTGTTTCCACTTTTTCCCCATCTATTTGCCATGAAGTGATGGGATCTGACGCTATGGTCTTAGTTTTTGAATGTTGAGTTTTAAGCCAGCTTTTTCACTCTCCTCTTTTACCATCAAAAGGCTCTTTAGTTCCTCTTCACTCTCTGCCATTAGAGTAGTATCATCTGCATATCTGAGATTGTTGATTTTCCCCTGACAATCTTGATTCCAGCTTGTGATTCATCCAGCCTAGTATTTTGTATGATATACTCTGCATATAAGTTAAATAAGCAGGGTGACAATATACAGTCTTGACATACTCCTTTCCCAATTTTGAACCAGTCCATTGTTCCATGTCCAGTTCTAACTGTTGCTGCTTGGCTTGCTATATGCCGGCCTCTCAGTTTTCTTTAGGACAATAACTAGAAATAATTTCTTGTGTACCCTTCTAGGAATATTCTATGTATATGTCCAATCTTATATAATTTATTCCAGATTTCTTCAGTGTGCACCGAACACAAACATTAACTTACTGTGTCTGTTTTGTGCTTTACTTTTTAACTTTATATTGGAGAGTTACCCATCTTAGTACTTATTAGTCTCATTCCTTTTCCTGGTCACATGATAGTCCACTCTGTGGATGTATCATATTTTATAGTGAAGCCTCTGTTAGTGAATACTAAAGATGTTTCCAGATATTCTTTATGCATACATAGTTTCTCATACATGCAAGTAGAACCATATATGTTATCACTATTCATAAGTGAGCAACATACAAAATTTCAAATGTTCTAGTGGTTAAAACAGACATTTAAATTTGTTCTTATTAATGTATTATATTTAATGCACTATTGTCATTTCAACATGTGGTTGTTGTTTTCCAGTCATCAGTCATGTCCAGCTCTCTGCAATCCCATAGACTGCAGCACGCCAGACTTCTCTGTGCTCCACTATCTCCTGGTGTTTACTCAAATTTAGTCCATTGAGTCAGTGATGCTAACCATCTCACCCTCTGCCACCCCCTCCTCCTTTTGCCTTCAATCTTTCCCAGCATCAGGGTCTTTTCCAATGAGTTGACTCATCGCATCAGGTGGCCAAAGTATTGGATTTTCAGCTTCAGCATCAGTCCTTCCAGTGAATATTCAGGATTGATTTCCTTTAGGATGGACTGGTTTGATCTCCTTGCAGTCTAAGGGACTCTCAAGAGCCTTCTCTGGCACCACAATTCTAAAGCATCAGTTTTTGGCGCTCAACCTTCTTAGGGTCCAACTCTCACATCTGTACATGACTACTAGAAAAACCACAGCTTTGACTATATGGATCTTTGTAAGTCTTTATAAAAAATTAATAATGAGATATTTTACATTCTTTCTTCATACTAAGTATTTGGAATTCAGTGTGTATTTTATACATAATGTACATCTCAATTCAGATGAGCCACCTCTCCAGTGCTCAGTACTGAGATGTTGCCACAGGGTATTGTATTGGACAGCATAGACCTATACATCCCCAGAAATGGAATTGCTCAGAAGAGTATGTGCATAAGTTTTATGGTCATTAAAATTGTCTTTCAAAGAAGTTGTATCTGTGTACATTCCCCTCAGGTGAGAAACAGTATATCACTGAGTTTTAATTTGCATTTGCTTTATTACACATGAGGTTGAGCATCTTTTTACATGTCTAAAAGCTATTTATATTTCTTTTTCTGTGGATTATTTTTGAGACCTATGTCTGTATTTTTTTTTTCTACTGGATTGGTCTTTTCCCTTATTGATCTATGAATTAAAACAATCCTTTAAGTGTCATAAATGTTGCAAACAGTTTACCCTCTTTGGCTTTGGTTATGGTATTTTTTTGCACATAAAAATGTTTACATTTTATGCAATCAAAATATCAGTATTTACAGTTTCTGAATTTTCTCATGCTTATAGAAGTCTTCTCTCTAAGATTGTTTTCAAAACCTTTTCCATGACCTCTTATAATCCTCACATCAAATTTATGAAACTAGTGTCATTATTTCCGTTTTACAAAGGAGAGGATGGATGCTCAGAGAAATGTTTATGATAGATTGTGTAAAGATACCCATTTAATAAACAACAAAGTTAGGATTAAAATCTATCTGTCTCTAAAGGCTATGCTTACTCTTTTGATTAGACTGTAAAGATCAATATAATCTGTGTTAGATGTCTTACTATTGTCCACTTCTTTTAAATTCTAGTGCTATATTAAATATATCATTATTATCAATAACTAGAACAACACAACAATCTAACACCAGATACCCACAAAATCCCAGATACATAGAAACTAGCAGTTTAGACATTCCCGTGGTGTCAGAGTGACTTGTCAATCTTGGGTGAAAGAAATCTAGAATAATCAACTGGAGGGCAGGACTTGGGGAGAAGATTATGTGCGGATGCTGGGATCTGATCCTTGTCACAAGGATGAGATAGAAACTGGTCATGGATAGAAAACAACAAGTTAAGAATTCATAGAGATTTAACAGAAAATATTCAAGAGTTCAATTTGGGGGTGCTGAAAGGGAGAACAAATAACAAATTTCAGTGAGACTACAAATAGTCTTGACTTCAGACCAAACAGCTTGGATATTTTCAAATCAGTAGTTAAAGTCATTGATAGATTTTGAAAAAGGTAGTGATATTACTGGAGTTATGCTTCAGAAAGATTAATCTGGATGAATGTGTAAGAGCTACTGGAGGAGGGAGAAAGAGAAGGAGAAAGAAGAGAGGAGGTCATTAGGGTCTGGGAGAGAAAAATCAATCTGTCTCATTATTGGATTACATGATTGTGCTATATGCCTCTAGCCTGCCCTTTTCACCAGATTTTATTCCAATTGACAAATTAGGTTTTTTCAAAATTCAAATTAGCCCTTAAAAGACATGGATTTTTACCCCTTCAAGCCAGAGGCAAATTTGAAAGAGAACTTTCGAAACTGTCTTGTGCAGTGACATCACTGCTAGGATAAGTGTACATACTCCCAAAGGGAACACTTCGAAAAACTTTCTAGTGTTTCTATTTATTTATTTTTAAATCCTATAACCTTATAATCTTCTCTCAAGCCAAGATTTCAATTACCATAAAGGAGTGAAAAGCCTGTCTCCCTCATGTGTGACTTTTAGAGAATACATATATCTCAATTTATATGTTCAATTAATAGGCAAGCATTTTCAAAATGAAGCGTAGTCTATGAGAATGTGTCTTAGTTTTTGAATCAATATCTGTGACAGCTGAGTCTAAAAAGCTGACTGCGTTTCAACTGCAAACTGGCTTCCACCAGCATCATTCAACAGATTGTAGACATCTGTTGTTTTTAGTTACCCTCCATTCCTACCCTAGATTCTGGGAACAGCATATTTTCCTCCTCTTTCTTTTGGATCTATTCCTTCTTCCTCAAATCACGTGATTTTGGTGGAGTCACCATTCTCAGTATCTGCCCCTTGCCTTAAGGGTAGGTTCATGATCCTGGCTGTCTTGACCAATCAGAGTTCTTTCTAGCAAGTTGTGTATTCTGAAATGGAAAAAGAGACATTCCCACTTTCCTCTGCATTTACAGGGCTGAGAAAATACAAGCCCAGAGCCACCTACGGTTTGTCCCCCTCCATGGACAGGATGTTTGTCTGCAGTAGAAGAGAGTGAGACCAACCAGAGAAGGACAGACTTGTAATGGTATGGTAGACTTGTAATGGGTTATGGTAGAGATAGGGAGAAAATGGTATTAATATTAATTAAGACGCTGGATCCTCCCTTCTCCTTTCCATTAACATGAACCAATAAATTCCTTAAGCTGATCTGAGTTTCTAGTGCTTGCGATCAAAGAGACTCAATTACTATTCTCACACATTAGTTCCAATATATCCAGTTTGACTTCACAGTCTTTACCTCATTCAATCTCTTTGAAGTACATATCTTCATTAGCTCTGTTCTCTTTCTTCCCCAGCTTTTATCCCACCTCTCTAGCCCCACCATCACGGTCTCTTTCTTTGCCCTCTGGATTTTCATGGTATGCCTTTCTTCCTGTGAAATAGCATTAAAACTCATGGATTCAAAAACCATTTGTACTCTATTCACTATATATCAGATATCCCAAGAGCATCTAAAACCCAAAGGGGCTGAAGAAACCCTATTGTTTTTGACACCAAACCTGCTCCTCCTCCTGCTATATTCTGCATCTCAACCAGTTAATTCATCACCCATCCAAAAGGCCAAACCATATCCCCAAGAATCATTGCTAGAATCATCCTCCCCTATCTTCTCTCTCCCTCCACATTCTATCAATCATATGATCATATAGATTTCACTTTATGTGTATCCTTCAAATTAGTGCCTACTTTTTACCTTAACAATCCCCTGTGCTGTACTATGCTTAGTTGTTTAGTCATGTCTGACTCTTTGCAACCCCATGGACTGTAGCCCACCTGGCTCCTCTGTCCATGGGGATTCTCCAGGCAAGAATACTAGAGTGGGTTGCCATGCCCTCCTCCAGGGTATCTTCCCAACCCAGGGATTGAACCCAGGTCTCCTGCATTGCAGGTGGATTCTTTACCATCTGAGCTACCAGGGAAGCCCAAGAAGACTGGAGTGGGTAGCCTATCCCTTCTCTAGGGGATCTTCCCAACCCAGGAATCAAACCAGGGTCTCCTGCATTGCAGGTGGATTCTTTACCATCTGAGCTACCAGGGAAGCCCAAGAAGACTGGAGTGGGTAGCCTATCCCTTCTCTAGGGGATTTTCCCAACCCAGGAATCGAACCAGGGTCTCCTGCATTGCAGGTGGATTCTTTACCAGCTGAGCTACCAGGGGAGTCCTACAATCCCCTACTTTAGTCTGGGATATCACTGCTGTGGGAAATATCAACAACCTCAGATATGCAGATTAAACCACTCTAATAGCAGAAAAGTGAAGAGGAACTAAAGAGCATCTCGATGAGGGTGAAAGAGGAGAGTGAAAAAGTTGGCTTAAAACTCAACATTCAAAAAACTAAGATCATGACATTCAGTCCCATCACTTCATGGCAAATAGTTGTGGAAACAGTGACAGATTTTATTTTCTTGGGCTCCAAAATCACTGCAGATGGTTGACTGCAGCCATGAAATTAAAAGATACTTGCTCCTTTGAAGGAAAGCTATGACAAACCTAGGCAGCATATTATAAAGGAGAGGCATCACTCTGCAGACAAAGCTCCATAGGGTCAAAGCTATGGTTTTTTCAGTAGTTGTGTACAGATGTGAGAGGTGGCCCATAAAGAAGGCTGAGCAATGAAGAACGGATGCTTTCAAACTGTGGTGTTGGAGAAGACTCTTGAGAGTCACTTGGACAGCAAGGAGATCAAACCAGTCAATCCTAAAGGAAATCAACCCTGAATATTCATTGGAAAGACTGATGCTAAAGCTGAAGCTCCAATATTTTGGCCCTCTGATGCAAAGAGCCGTCTCATTGGAAAAGACCCTGATGCCGGGAAGGATTGAAGGCAAAAGGATAAGGGGATGACAGAGGATGAGATCATTAGACAGCATTACCAACTTAATGGACATAAATTTGAGCAAACTCCAGGAGATAGTGGAGGACAGAGGAGCCTGGCGTACTGCCAGAGCACATTCCTACAAAGTAAATAGGATATTTTTACTCTTCTTCTGAACATGCTTCAGGGAGTGACACCCAGAGCTTTTAGGATAAAGTTTTAACTCAGTTCAGTACACACAGCCATTTGTCAGTCACCTAATATTTAACAAATACTTATCATGTCCCAAGTGCTATGGTAAATGCTATAATTGCAGAAAACAAAAATGAGATTTCTCCTTAAAAGAGCTATTAGTTTTGCTTATGTTTTGCAAATAAGCTTCAAGTTCTTTGGAGAAAGTTACTAAACAATGTGATGGAAATTTACAGCACACATGCTGTGATTCATGTTTTCTCTACTCTTTTCTAATTCCATGAGGAAACTTCAAATGCCTGATCCAAGAGACCCCAACCTGTGTTGCTTGCTGACTACAGACCCACTCTTACTTCTAGAAAAGATCAAAGGAAGATTAAAGGAAGATTCAACCCAAAGAGTGACTTTTTGCATTTCTTATAGCTAAGGATAGATATTAGCACTCAAGGAAGCTTGAACACCACAGCTCTGAACTCCTACATTTCGATGGAAAGTGCTTTGTCTGATTATACCCATGTAAGGTTCACCTTTGGGTCAGATATCTGTCCTATGCTTTCTAAAGACAAAATAAAAGACACTCTGTATCACTAGGTTTCTAAAAACATGCCACAGGCTTTGATCCCGCATCATGGGGTTGTACTATCTAATTGGTTCTATGCCTGCTTGCCATCTACTCCTACAATAAAGGATACATTAGGTTTGCTTTATGTGTACAGCTTGACTTTGAATAAGAACAGCTGCTCTCATTTTAAACTAAAGAAAAAAACTGGAATTATATCAGAGGGAACAATCCTTCACCTGATGACCTAATGGATTTTTTTTCTTGAAATTTCCATAAGTCCAGACCCATCTTTTGGAAAGAAAAATGCTTCCTGGCTGTTAGTTTGACAACTGGAAATTTTTACTCTGGTTCACCTGGACTTTCATCACTGATTTCAGCTTATGAGGAAGAGGGAGTTGTCTCAGAGAAAGTGTTTTAAAAGACTGACTAATAATGGTCTGAGGGTGACTCATGATGCAGAATGTATGCATCAAGCAGATGATTGAAAAGAAAAAAAAAAAAAAAGTTGCTTTGATATGTTTTCTTCTCCTTCCTGAAGTATTGACCAGAAAAGGGCTTCTTGGGTACTAGTAAAATTCTATTTCTTTATCTAGATGCTGGTTATGCTATGCTATGCTAAGTCACTTCAGTCGTGTCCGACTCTGTGTGACCCCATAGATGGAAGCCCACCAGGCTCCCCTGTCCCTGGGATTCTCCAGGCAAGAACACTGGAGTGGGTTGCCATTTCCTTCTCCAAGGTGTGAAAGTGAAAAGTGAAAGTGAAGTCGCTCAGTCGTGTCCGACCCCTAGCGACCCCATGGACTGCAGCCCACCAGGCTCCTCCATCCATGGGGTTTTCCAGGCAAGAGTACTGGAGTGGCTTGCCATTGCCTTCTCCGAGATGCTGGTTACTAAGTTCATTTTGAAAAAATTCATATAGTTATATATTTAGGATTTGTGCAATTTTCTGTATGTATGTTAAATGCAAGGAGATCAAACCTGTCAATTCTAAAGGAAATCAGTCCTGAATATTCATTCATTGGAAGGACAAATGCTGAAGCTGAAACTCCAATACTTTGGTCACCTGATGCGAAGAGCTGACTCATTGGAAAAGATTCTGATGCTGGGAAAGATTGAAGGCAGGAGGAGAAAGGGACTAAAGGGGATGAGATGGTTGGGTGGCATCACAACTCAATGGACATGAGTTTGAGTGGGCTCCAGGAGTTGGTGATGGGCAGGGAAGCCTGGCGTGCTGCAGTCCATGGAGTCACAAAGAGTCAGACAGAACCGAGCAACTGAACTGAACTGAACTCACATTAAATGTCAGTAAAGAGTAAACAACAACCCAGCAATGTCACTTCCCCACCTGGAAAATAGACATACATGCATGTCCCAGGAACACACGTGCTTCCTTTTCATGCAAAAGGATCACTTTCAAGCGTCTCTTTCTTTTCTATTAGCCTGTAACTTCTCTGTCTTTATTAGACTCTAAGTTCCTTGAGAGTAGGCCAAATATTTTATTTAGTTTGTATTCTATGGGAGCTAGCATAGAGAAGCTACTAGGTAAATATAAACATATACTGCAGGAATGAATAAATAATAAAACTAAAGAAAATAGGAACAGGTGTTAATGTCTCAGAATAAAGAATACAATGAATTAGTATTCTTTACATTGTAAAGACAATTATGGGAGAATTCCCTGGCAGTCCAGTGCCAGGGAATTAGGCACAGAGTGGTTAGGACTCTGTGCTCCTACTGCAAGGGGAGCAGGTTCCACCCCTGGTCAGGAAACTAAGATCCCTCCAGCCAATTATGTTCATGATTATCTTAGACATTGGTCAGGTTCTACAGGCAGCTTGAATCTCATAATTCTGTTAAGTATTATATACAATGTTTGACCAAACCAGTCTATTCCTCAAGTCCTCAATATTACCAGATAAAGTCAGGAAGAATAAAGTTTCTTACCTAGTGACTAACGTTCAAAGGTGTTGTAGCTGCAGTGCTTCAGGGCAAGATGGCTAGGCTTAGAACTGGAGTGAGGGATACAGCACACGCACTGCCTCCATCCCCCATGTTCAGTTCAGTTCAGTTCAGTTCAGTCGCTCAGTCGTGTCCGACTCTCCGCGACCCCATGAATCACAGCACGCCAGGCCTCCCTGGCCATCACCAACTCCCGGAGTTCACTCAAACTCATGTCCATCAAGTCGGTGATGCCATCCAGCCATCTCATTCTCTGTCGTTCCCTTCTTCTCCTGCCCCCAACCTTTCCCAGCATCAGAGTCTTTTCCAGTGAGTCAACTCGTCACATGAGGTGGCCAAAGTATTGCAGTTTCAGCTTTAGCATCAGTCCTTCCAATGAACACCCAGGATTGATCTCCTTTAGAATGGACTGGTTGGATCTCCTTGCAGTCCAAGGGACTCTCAAGAGTCTTCTCCAGAACCACAGTTCAAAAGCATCAATTCTTCGGCGATCAACTTTCTTCACAGTCCAACTCTCACATCCATACATGACCACGGGAAAAACCATAGCCTTGACTAGACGGACCTTGGTTGGCAAAGTAATGTCTCTGCTTTTTAATATGCTGTCTAGGTTGGTCATAACTTTTCTTCCAAGGAGTAAGCGTCTTTTAATTTCCTGGCTGCAATCAGTATCTGCAGTGATTTTGGAGCCCAAAAATTAAAGTCTGACACTGTTCCCACTGTTTCCCCATCTATTTCCCATGAAGTGATGGGACCAGATGCCACGATCTTAGTTTTCTGAATGTTGAGCTTCAAGCCAACCTTTTCACTCTCCTCTTTCACTTTCATCAAGCTTTTTAGTTCCTCTTCACTTTCTGCCATAAGGGTGGTGTCATCTGCATATCTGAGGTTATTGATATTTCTCCCAGCAATCCTGATTCCAGCTTGTGCTTCTTCCAGCCCAGCTTAATTTATGTCATGAGAAAAGTCACGGGTATTAGAGGTATTGGACCTGTCATGTACAATTTACTAGTATTTTTTTTTAACCTTTATATTGAAAAAAAAAAAATCCAGGCTTAGAATATTGAAGAATTAATAGCATACAATAGGCAGATTGTTTTAATGTATTTCTAAAGATCCTAATTATTGTTTTTATATTAGGTCTTTATTTTTATTTTTGGCCATGCAGCTTGTAAGATCTTAGTTCCCTGACTAGGGATTGAAGCCATGTCCCAGGAGTGAAAGTGCTGAGTGTTAACCACTGGACCACCAGGGAATTCCCATATTAGGGAATTAGGAAATTCTCATTATTACTTCAGAAAGGCTCTCTGAGGTGATGGATATCAAGGCCATAATTTGAGAAGCAGGGGTGGAATGGTAACATATTAATTTTGTGTTTCTGCTTGACAAATTTATCCAGAAAACAGTGGTTTAACACAATAAATACTTATTATTTCTCATAGTTTCTGTGAGTCAAGAATTTGAGAGCAGTTATGTTGGGCAAATTGAGACTCAAAAAAGATTAGTTGACTAGCCTAAAGTTATTTAGCTAATAAGTAGCAAGGCCAGAATTCCAAACAGGTTTTCTGCCTCTTAATGACCAAGTATCACACTAGTGGTCAGAATACCAATTAGCAAGCTATTGCAATAGGAGAACCAAGAAATAACTTGGGACAGTTGTAACTTACAGTCAAGGTACAGGTGGAAATATTTTGGCAGCCAATTGCAGAACTATTCTGAGAGCCAGGGAAGAGGGCCTCCTGCCCAGGGCATGGTGCTTTAGAAAAGTGTTCTTTGGCCACTCCCCTACCTGCAGAGCAAGATCCATAGGCAAGGATGAAACAGGAGGGAAGAGGGCAGGGCAAAACCTTTAAAAGAATGGCATAGCCCAAAGACACAACATAAACTGATTCAAAATAATCAGGTCCAAGATGGTGGATGAGTTGACTTCCATGAGCAAGCTAAATGACCCACCCCAGACACCATGACAGTTCCATAAACATCAAAAAGTGGGTAGTGGCCCAAACCTGGAAATCCCCACCTCTTCCCCAAAGTAGCTTTAATACTCCTCCTACTCACTAGCCTATGAATTCCTTATTGCCAAATTCAGACTTAAATTGAAGAAAGTAGGGAAAACCACTAGACCATTCAGATATGATCTCAATCAAATCCCTTATGATTATACAGTGGAAGTGAGAAATAGATTTAAGGGACTAGATCTGATTGATAGAGTGCCTGATGAACTCTGGACGGAGGTTCATGACATTGTACAGGAGACAGGGACCAACACCATCCCCATGGAAAAGAAATGCAAAAAAGCAAAATGGCTGTCTGAGGAGGCCTTACAAATAGCTGTGAAAAGAAGAGAAGCGAAAAGCAAAGGAGAAAAGGAAAGATATAAGCATCCGAATGCAGAGTTCCAAAGAATAGCAAGGAGAGATAAGAAAGCCTTCCTCAGTGATCAATGCAAAGAAATAGAGGAAAACAACAGATAGGAAAAACAAGAGATCTCTTCAAGAAAATTAGAGATTCCAAGGGAACATTTCATGCAAAGATGGGCTCGATAAAGGACAGAAATGGTATGGACCTAACAGAAGCAGAAGATATTAAGAAGAGGTGGCAAGAATACGCAGAAGAACTGTACAAAAAAGATCTTCACAATCAGGATAGTCACAATAATGTGATCACTGACCTAGAGCCAGACATCCTGGAATGTGAAGTCAACTGGGCCTTAGAAAGCATCACTACGAACAAAGCTAGTGGAGGTGATGGAATTCCAGTTGAGCTATTTCAAATCCTGAAAGATGATGCTGTGAAAGTGCTGCACTCAATACGCCAGCAAATTTGGAAAACTCAGCAGTGGCCACAGGACTGGAAAAGGTCAGTCTTCATTCCAATCCCAAAGAAAGGCAATGCCAAAGAATGCTCAAACTACCGCACAATTGCACTCATCTCTTTACACGCTAGTAAAGTCATGCTCAAAATTCTCCAAGCCAGGCTTCAGCAATATGTGAACCGTGAACTCCCAGATGTTCAAGCAGGTTTTAGAAAAGGCAGAGGCACCAGAGATCAAATTGCCAACATCCGTTGGATCATGGAGAAAGCAAGAGAGTTCCAGAAAAATATCTATTTCTGCTTCATTGACTATGCCAAAGCCTTTGACTGTGTGGATCACAATAAACTGTGGAAAATTCTGAAAGAGATGGGAATACCAGACCCCCTGACCTGCCTCTTGAGAAACCTGTATGCAGATCAGGAAGCAACAGTCAGAACTGTACATGGAACAACAGACTGGTTCCAAATAGGAAAAGGAGTACGTCAAGGCTGTATATTGTCACCTTGCTTATTTAACTTATATGCAGAGTACATCATGAGGAACGCTGGGCTGGAAGAAGCACAAGCTGGAATCAAGATTGCTGGGAGAAATATCAATAACCTCAGATATGCAGATGACACTACCCTTAAGGCAGAAAGTGAAGAGGAACTAAAAAGCCTCTTGATGAAAGTGAAAGAGGAGAGTGAAAAGGTTGGCTTGAAGCTCAACATTCAGAAAACAAAGATCATGGCATCTGGTCCCATCACCTCATGGGAAATAGATGAAGAAACAGTGGAAACTGTGTCAGACTTTATTTTTTGGGCTCCAAAATCACTGCAGATGCTGATTGCAGCCATGAAATTAAAAGACTCTTACTCCTTGGAAGGAAAGTTATGACCAACCTAGATAGCATATTAAAAAGCAGAGACATTACTTTGCCAACCAAGGTCCGTCTAGTCAAGGCTATGGTTTTTCCCGTGGTCATGTATGGATGTGAGAGTTGGACTGTGAAGAAAGCTGATCGCCGAAGAATTGATGCTTTTGAACTGTGGTGCTGGAGAAGACTCTTGAGAGTCCCTTGGACTGCAAGGAGATCCAACCAGTCCATTCTAAGGGAGATCAATCCTGGGTGTTCATTGGAAGGACTGATGCTAAAGCTGAAACTGCAATACTTTGGCCACCTCATGCAACGAGTTGACTCACTGGAAAAGACTCTGATTCTGGGAAAGGTTGGGGGCAGGAGGAGAAGGGGATGACAGAGAATGAGATGGCTGGATGGCATCACCTACTCGATGGACATGGGTTTGAGTGAACTCCGGGAGTTGGTGATGGACAGGGAGGCCTGGCGTGCTGTGATTCATGGGGTCGCAAAGAGTCGGACACGACTGAGCGACTCAACTGAACTGAACTGAACCTAAGGATATGGACTTTAATGGGCTTCCCTGGTAGCTCAGATGGTAAAGAATCCACTCAATGCGGGAGACCTGGGTTCGATCCCTGGATTGGGAAGATCCCCTGGAGAAGGGAATGGCTGCCCACTCCAGTATTCTGGCCTAGAGAATTCCATGGACAGAGGAGCCTGGCAGGCTATGGTCCATAGGGTGGCAAAGAGTCGGATACAACTGAAGTGACTAAGCATGCACATAGGTTTTAATAACTCTGAGGCCTGGAACTTCAGAGAATGGCAAGTTAAAACAAAGATTCTGGTAGAAAAGCTGAGATTCTCAGAAAACTCTGTGGTTTGTAGAAAATGACTCCTCAAAGAGTTCTATATCCTAATGCCAAGAGTCTGTGAATGTTACCCATCTCTGGTAGCTCAGACAGGAAAGAATCAGCTTGCAATGCAGGAGATGTGAGTTCAACCCCTGGATGGGGAGTACCCCCTGGAGTAGGAAATGGCAACCCACTCCAGCATTCTTGCCGGGAGAATTCCATGGACAGAGGAGCCTGGCAGGCTAAGGTCCACTGGGTCGCATAGAGTCAAACAGGACTGAGTGACTAACACTTTAAAATAATAAGATTATCCTGGGTTATCTGAGTGTTCCTAATGTTATTGTTGTTGAAAGCTTGGCCTCTGTATACCAGTGCCAAATCAAATCCCGGAGACAGAGATTTGGGTGAAGTAGAAAAGGATAGCTTTACTGCTTTGCCAGGCAAAGGGAAACACAACAAGCTTCTGCTTCAAAACACTCTGTCTCCACCCCTGAAAACTTGATGAGGGTTTTTATAACAGTTGTTCAAAGTCAGGGTCTCCGACAAGATTAGGGTGTGAATAGGGTTGAATCCTTTGATCTCATCTTTTTAAAATATAATTTTATTTATTTTTGGCTGCAGTGGGTCTTCTCTGCTATACTCAGGCTTTCTCTGGTTGAGGCAAGCGGTTGTTGTTCAGTAGCTAAGTTGTGTCCTACTCTTTGCGATCCCACACTGCAGCACGCCAGGCTTCCCTCTCCTTCACTATCTCCCAGAGTTTGCTCAAACTCATGTCCATTGAGTCAGCGATGCCATCCAACCATCTTATCCTCTGTCACTCCATTCTCCTCCTGCCCTCTATCTTTCCCAGCATCAGGGGCGTTTCCAAGGAATTGGCTCTTCACATCAGGTGGCCAAAGAACTGGAGCTTCAGCATCAGTCCTTCCAATAAATATTCAAGGTTGGTGTGAGGGCTTCCCACTGTTATGGTTTCTCTTATTTCAGAACACAGACTCTAAGGTGCATGGGCCACAGTAGTTTCAGCAAGGAGGCTCAGTAGCTGTGGCTTCCAGGCTCTAGAGCACAGGCTCAATAATTGTGGCACATGGGCTTAATTGCTCCGGAATCTTCCCGGATCAGGGATCAAACCTGCATTGGCAGGTGGGTTCTTTACCACTGAGTCACCAAGGAAGCCCCCTTAATCTCATCTAAGGAGGTTAGTCTCCTAATCTTGATGAACTTCTCTGGTCCCTTGAATCTTGTGTCAGGTGATTTCTTGGCTATTCCTGCCTTTATTAGCAACTGTTCGAATTCACCCTTTGGAATCCATTGAAAGTTATAATGGCTCGAGTCTTCCTACAAGAAATGGGGGACAAGAAAGACCTCTATGCCTGGGAGTCCCACAGGGCCCCATTCTGTTTTATTGTCACAAGGGTCCTTAAAAGTGGAGGAGGAAGACAGAAGGTCAGGGCCATGCAACATGAGGAAGACTAACCCACCACTGTTGGTTTTGAAGATGGAAAGGGAACACCAACCAAGGAATGTGAGCAGCCTCTAGAAGCAGGGAAAAACAAAGAATGTCTTCTCCCCTGGAGTCTCCAGGAAAAAAAAACAGGCCTGCTGACACTTCAATTTTAGCCCAACGATATACATCTTAGCCTTCTGACCTATAAAACTATAGCAACAGTAGGAAATGAACATAGACTTCACTCTCCACAGGTAATGGACTAGCAAACAGTCTGCTCATTAGCACAGGTAAAGAACAAGAAATCTTATCTAATCTCTTATGTCTTTCAGTTAAAAAAAAAAAATCTCCCCTGAGAATTTGCTGTCATGGCCCAGCTCTTCACGATTTGATCTGGGACTCTCAAACTGAGAAATTAACAACATAATTGCTCTCTCAGAGAGAGGTTCCTGGCAAAATCCCCTCTGGAAAAGCCCAAACTTGGCCCAAACCACACAAGATTTACACAAAATCTGAATTAGCAAACTGAAAGGTAAATTTAAAGACATTGTCCAGAAAGACACCTGGATGGAAAATATAAGACACATTAAGAGAGAGGACAGAATGAAAAGACCTAAAACATGTATAGTAAAATAAGAGTTCCCAAAGAAGAGAAGAGAGAGAAAAATGGGGGAAAAAGCAATATCTAGAGAACAGAAGTATATGTCTTAAAACCAAGGTGAAGTAGGTGCTAATGAAGAAAATGACATGGTTACTAAGTACCAGTCTCTTGACTCTCTTTTCTGGCATGATTGAGGTAAATAGTTCCACTACATAATAATAATTATTGTCATTATGCCTATACTGTATATCATAGGTTTTTCCCTGTCAAAATATAATTTTCACAAATTTAAACACTATACTTACAGAAATATATGATGAATACAGGACTTCTTTAATTCATTAATTAATGAGGGAATCTATAAGACGCTGTCCTATTCAAGAACATTGTTTAAATGTTAGAGTAAGTTTGTTGTTTTTGTTCAGTCACTAAGTCATGTCCGACTCTTTGTGACACCCATCCCCACCCCTGCCCAGACTGTAGGCTGCCAGACTCTCTGTTCATGGGATTTCCCAGGCAAGAATACTGGAGCGGGTTTCCATTTTCTCCTCCAGGGGATTGTCCCCACCCACAGATGGGACCTGAGCCATCTGTGTAGCAGGTAGATTCTTTACTGCTGAACCACCTGGGAAGCCCTGTGTAATAGACTACTTTCACTTTATCATAAAAATAAATATCAATACCACAATCCTAAGGAAGATTTGCAAAGATTAATACACCTCCCCCTTGCCCACTTTCAATCTAGTATCCCTACTGCAGCCACAGAGATCCGAAATGCAAATCTGATTGTTATTCCTGAGCTGCAAGTCCTTTGTTGCCTTCATAACTACTTAATATGTCTCCTACGATAATTTGTGACTAGATGCCTCTCCAGCCAGTCCTCTCACAGCCCTGACCTGCTCCGCCCAGGCTTGTTCTGCTCCAGGAAAATTGAACTTCTTTCAACTTCTGAAAAAGTCAGCCTTCATTTTGCCTTTCAGTTCAGTTCAGTGCAGTTCAGTCGCTCAGTCATGCCTGACTCTTTGTGACCCCATGAATCGCAGCACGCCAGGCCTCCCTGTCCATCACCAACTCCCAGTGTTCACTCAAACTCATGTCCATCGAGTCAGTGATGCCATCCAGTCATCTCATCCTCTGTCGTCCCCTTCTCCTCCTGCCCCCAATCCCTCCCAGCATTAGAGTCTTTTCCAGTGAGTCAACTCGACGCATGAGGTGGCCAAAGTATTGGAGTTTCAGCTTTAGCATCAATCCTTCCAATGAACACCCAGGATTGATCTCCTTTAGAATGGACTGGTTGGACCTCCTTACAGTCCAAGGGACTCTCAAGAGTCTTCTCCAGCACCACAGTTCAAAAGCATAAATTCTTCGGTGATCAACTTTCTTCACAGTCCAACACTCACATCCATACATGACCACTGGAAAAACCATAGCCTTGACTAGACAGACCTTTGTTGGCAAAGTAATGTCTCTGTTTTCTAATATGCTATCTAGGTTGGTCATAACTTTTCTTCCAAGGAGTTAGTGTCTTTTAATTTCATGGTTGAAATCAGCATCTGCAGTGATTTTGGAGCCCAAAAAAATAAAGCCTGACACTGTTTCCTCTGTTTCTCCATCAATTTCCCATGAAGTTATGGGACCAGATGCCATGATCTTAGTTTTCTGAATGTTTAACTTTAAGCCAACTTTTTCACTCTCCTCTTTCACTTTCATCAAGAGGCTTTTTAGTTCCTCTTCACTTTCTGCCATAAGGGTGGTGACATCTGCATATCTGAGGTTATTGATATTTCTCCCGGCAATCTTGATTCCAGCTTGTGCTTCTTCCAGCCCAGCGTTCCTCATGATGTACTCTGCATATAAGTTAAATAAGCAGGGTGACAATATACAACCTTGACGTACTCCTTTTCCTATTTGGAACCAGTCTGTTGTTCCATGACCAGTTCTAACTGTTGCTTCCTGACCTGCATACAGGTTTCTCAAGAGGCAGGTCAGGTGGTCTGGTATTCCCATCTCTTTCAGAATTTTCCACAGTTTATTGTGATCGACACAGTCAAAGGCTTTGGCATAGTCAATGAAGCAGAAATAGATGTTTTTCTGGAACTCTCTTGCTTTCTCCATGATCCAGCGGATGTTGGCAATTTGATCTCTGGTGCCTCTGCCTTTCCTAAAACCTGCTTGAGCATCTGGAAGTTCATGGTTTACATATTGCTGAAGCCTGGCTTGGAGAATTTTGAGCATGACTTTACTAGCGTGTGAGATGAGTGCAATTGTGCGGTAGTTTGAGCATTCTTTGGCATTGCCTTTCTTTGGGATTGGAATGAAGACTGACCTTTTCCAGTCCTGTGGCCACTGCTGAGTTTTCCAAATTTGCTGGCATATTGAGTGCAGCACTTTCACAGCATCATCTTTCAGGATTTGAAATAGCTCAACTGGAATTCCATCACCTCCACTAGCTTTGTTCGCAGTGATGCTTTCTAAGGCCCACTTGACTTCACATTTCAAGATGTCTGGCTCTAGGTGAGTGATCACACCATCGTGATTATCCAGGTAATAAAGATCTTTTTTGTACAGTTCTTCTGTGTATTCTTGCCACTTCTTCTTACTATCTTCTGCTTCTGTTAGGTCCATACCATTTCTGTCCTTTAAAGAGCCCATCTTTGCATGAAATATTCCCTTGGTATCTCTGATTTTCTTGAAGCGATCTCTATTCTTTCCTAATCTGTTGTTTTCCTCTATTTCTTTGCATTGATCGCTGAGGAAGGCTTTCTTATCTCTCCTTGCTATTCTTTGGAATTCTGCATTCAGATGCTTATATCTTTCCTTTTCTCCTTTGCTTTTCACTTCTCTTCGTTTCACAGTTATTTGTAAGGCCTCCCCAAACAGCCATTTTGCTTTTTTGCATTTCTTTTCCATGGGGATGGTCTTGTGTCCAAATATACTATTGTCTAAGTCTAGACTATTTTCCTCCACCTACAGCTGCTATTTCTTACTTGTATATCTATATAAAGGATTAGTTTAAAACTTGTCTTAGCCCAGGTTTCCTAGACAACAGAATTAAAGGCCAGAAATCAGTTCTGGCGCTTTATTCAGGAGACAGGGAGGGGTAATCTTAGGTTGAGGGAGGAAGACTTGACTGCAGGAAGAAGGGTTGTGAACCACACTGGCCACTGCTTCATGATGAGCCTGGAAGAGATATACCAGTTTGCTCAGCAGATGTGTTTGTGGAGTACTTAGGATTCCTCAGGATGACTGTAGAAAGAAACAGTGCCTCAGACTGAGGGGCAGCGAGAAGGACAATCTGCTTATTCTGACCCCTCCTACCTCTTGCTTCCCAGGACAGAGTCCACCCGCGTGGGGTCAACTGCCCCACTCTCCCAGGACATGTCATCTGAAGTCTCTCAGGATACCAAATTCCTTACCCCACAGTGTAGTGTCTAGGGGATCAAAACATGCCACCCTGAAATATGCCACTTCAGGATAAGGATTATTTTGAGCTGAGAGCATTTGAGATTCAATAGATGCAGAAAGCGGAGAAGGCAATGGCAAGCCACTCCAGTACTCTTGCCTAGAAAATTGCATGGACAGAGGAGACTGGTGGGCTGCAGTCCATGGGGTCGCTACTAGTCGGACACGACTGAGCGACTTCACTTTCACTTTTCACTTTCACACATTGGAGAAGGAAATGGCAACCCACTCCAGTGTTCTTGCCTGGAGAATCCCAGGGACGGCGGAGCCTGGTCGGCTGCTGTCTATGGGGTCGCACAGAGTCGGACACGACTGAAGCGACTTAGCAGCAGCAGCAGCAGATGCAGAAAGAAACCTTCCCAGAGATTTTCATGTCTGTTGAAAAGCAGAAACTTCTGAGAAATGATGACTACTGATAAATCCCCTCTCCCAGGGAAGTTTATGGTCATGAAGAAAACAGAAAGTTAGCACCGAGATGGCCTGCACAACAAAATATACTCCAGTGGTTTCCACCATATATTTACCTTCCTGCCATTTGCCATCCTTGGAAAACTATAACTTTTTTTTGTGTATGTGTGTGGTCTCTTCACTTCTCTAGGAATCTATTATCCTTTGTTGAAAAGAAAATCTGTCACTAAGTCATGCCCAACTCTTTTGCGACCCCAGGGACTATAGCCCACAAGGTCCACGGGATTTCCAGGCAAGAACACTGGAGTGGGTTGCCATTTCCTTCTCTAGGAACCTATTATCCTCTGTTAAGATGCTCTATAAGCCCAAGTTCTAACCACCCCTTTGAGTTAGTTATCACTGAATTTCTCCCAAGTGTGTGCATGCTACACATGTTAATAAATTCTGCTTTTCTCTTGTTAATCTGTCTTTGGTCGTCTAGTTCAGAGAACCTGAGTCAGTGAACCCAAAAGGGTAGAGAAGAATGTGTTTTTTACTCCCGTACAAGTGTTTCCAGAGTGAGGGGTGAAAAATCCTAGATGCTATGAGCAGCAGATTCAGAACTGGATTTAATGTCCAAGATATTCATAAAGTGAAACAACTATGAGGGGGAAAGAAGAACGATGGTGAAGTCAGGAAATGATAAAAATCATGGTGGAGACAGGGAAGATCTTTCTGGATAATGGGGAATCCAGGAGCCAGAGTCACTTCTCACAGGAGTCCCACATCTCATAGGGACCGGCCAGCCTCAGTATCTGTGTCACTTAGTCAGTGAGCAGTCTAGGGAAGCAGGGCAAATTTCCATTCTGGTTATCACAAAAAAATGTATTGCATTTAAAAACAAATTGAAGGAACGTCCCTGGTGGTCCAGTGGCTAAGACTCCAAGCTCTCAGTTCAGGAGGCCTGGGTTCAATCCCTGGTCAGGGAACTAGATCCCACATGCCTAAACCAAAGATCCTGGATGTTGCAACGAATATCAGATGCAGCCTAATAAATAAATTTTTTTAAAAGTTAAAAATTACATACGTGGCTATTTCCACTTTCTGCAAGGATTTTCAGAATAGAATCTGAATAGATTTTCAGAAATCTTTTAAATGTGACTGAGAGAAGCGTCTCTAAATAGTCCAATGTTTGGGTGTCACAAAATGAACTCAAAATTAAAATCTTGCCAAACTCAGAGTAACAGCCAAACATAAAAACCATCTCTAATATGCAATATTAGGTGAGTTAACCCATCATTAGAGTAAACTTGGCTGTAATTCCATCTTATCACATGCCCTCCCCCAAGACTGTAGGTTAGTTTCTGTCTTTTGCCAGCTCTGTGTATTTCCAAGATTCTGGGATTGGATTGCACTTTCCATTTTTATATCACCTTTGGATCAGAATTCTTTGAACCAGTTCAGTTTAAGAATCACCTTCCCTCATGCACCCTAGTCCGAGATCAGTCTTTGTTGATTTCCAAGTTGATATGTGTCTTACAGAAAGCATTTGTGCCTGGAGCAAAGGAAGAGAAATTAAGTCTTCCTTCCCTTTTTTGTGAAGTTTCTCAGTCGTGTCCAACTCTTTGCAACCCACGGACTGTAGCCTGCCAGGTTCCTCTGTCCATAGGATTTTCCAGGCAAGAATACTGGAGTGGGTTGCCATTTCTTTCTCCAGAGGATCCTCCCGACCCAGGGATCGAACTTGAGTCTCTCGCTTTGTAGGCAGCCGCTTTACCGTCTCAACCACCAGGGAAGTCAGAGGAATTAATTTCTCACTCTTTTCCCCTCAGGGTTCTTTCTTTTCCTATTCTGCCTTTCCATTGGTCTCCCCAATAAATGAGGGCTTCCCTGGGGGCTCAGGAGTAAAGAATCTGCCAGCAATGCAGGAGACTCGGGTCGATCCCTGGGTCAGGAAGATCCCTGGAGGAGGAAATGTCAACCACTCCAGTATTCTTGCCTGGGAAATCCCATGGACAGAGGAGCCTGGTGGTCCATGGGGTCACAAAGAGTTGGACACAACCTAGCAACTAAACAACAACAATATGCTCTATAAACAATGGACCGTTTTCTCCAACTCTTCTGTCTTGAGAAGCATTGAGCTCTACTACCAGTCTCTGAAGTTATATAGCTGAAGCAAGAGATCAATTCAGAGATAACTGAAAAATAATTGGTAAGCCACCTTCTTCCCCTCTCTTCCCTAGTTCCCTACAAAGAGGCACTGCCCCTCCATCATGCTTGGGATGGGTCTCAAGGCAATTTCAAAGAGGGAAGGGAACAATATATTCCTCACTAAATGAACTATACTTCCCTCCCCACTTTTGAAAGCAGATTCTCCTAAAGTCAGTTTGGGTTTTTAAATAACACATTTTTGTCCTCTCCATTTCACATCTGTTACATCACTATGCCATAACAAGTTTAATAGAGAAGTCCATGCTAATCATTAATTATGATACCAATATGCCCGTTATATTGTATTCTAATGTAACTCGCACTTGTGGGTTTCAAAGAGCTTCCGCCAGATTTAATTAATCCTCAGCTTTACTAATGAAAAGCATCGTTTCTACCCGGCATGAATTTGGGTTTCCAATCTGTTCCTTAAGGTCACCTCATTTTTCTTGAGAATGTACATTTATAATTTAACATTTCAGATCTTTCACATTCCCTATTAAACAATTATTTTGATTACTTCATTATCTTTCTTTTTTTTTCCTAGACTATTTAGTTTCTGTTTCTGCCTACCGCCAGCCAAGTGTAATTCCGACATTCTCTCTCACTCCCTTTATTAGCATGATTTGCATTAGCAAGGGATTCATTTTCATTCTGAAGACTGAAAACAATTTCATTATCTGATAAAAATTATCTTCTCATATGCTGTAAGAAGCAATTCTCCTCATTTATGGTCTCATTAGGCATTTCATCTACCCAATATATCTTCTCAATTCTTCCTCCTTCTGGAAGTAGTCATTCTGGTGGCTCAACTAACAGTATCTTGGGCTAGGGACTCTCATTTTTGCCTTTCTTCCCTCTTTTGTTCTTTCTTTCCCTAAAGGAGTATCCGCCTTATCTCCTCTGTGAACCCTTGTTCATTCCCGCTCTCCCTAAACATTTGGTTCAGGCTTCTTTCTAACATCTATATTGTACCATGAATTGTAAGTCTGCATTTCTGTTGTCCTTAATAGACTGTGAGCATCTTATGGGCTGGACCACAGCTCACAGATCTTTGTATTTTCAAACTCTGGCACTGTGTCTAGTGTATAGCAATGATAAAAAAAATGCGTATCAGTCACAAACAAGAATCACCATCAAGATCGTCATCATCTTTAAAATGAGGATTGGCTTTTTCTTAATGCTATTTAAAATACAAATAAGTGGTCTTTAGAATATTTTTTGTTCATCGGTCCCAAACATCATGTTATCATTAAAACCAATGTGCTTGCTTGCAAAAAAAAAAAGTGTATTGAATAAATGAAGAACTAAGTATGCAAGCAAAAACTCATTGTTATTTTGAAATTTTGTTCTTTTCAAAAGACAGAAACGACTGGAGAAGCTAAAGCAACTTCATAAGGAAGTAGATCATTGGACAGGAGATCATTCAGACAGATGTCTGAAGAGACAGATCTGTAAGGAACAGGAAGGGAAATAGTTAAACTGCCTCAGTGGGAGCTAAGACATCCTAATGGCTGTAAAAGGCCAGTTCAGCAAGAGCAAAATCTCAAAGCAATATCTGGAGCACTTGGATACATCATAAATGATCAGGCGGAACAAGATCCAAGTCTGAACTGCAGCCTTCTGTGCAAGCAAGATATTGAATCACGTCTATTTCTTCTCACCAAATCTCTAAAATTTGACAGATATTGCTGAAAAATTCCTCAGTCTAAGGTCACAGTCTTGATTTATTTCTAAGTTTTATGCATCCTTTGAGAAGAAAAAAAGAGCAATCAAAATACTTCCTTTTCACCATAAGTGTGCTAGAAATATAAATGGTCCCACAAGGGATACACTCATGATTTTTCGACTTTACAATGGTGCAAAATCTATATGCATTCAGTAGAAACCATACTTTGAATTTTGATCTTTTCCCAGGCTAGTGATATATGGTACAGTAATCTCTGGTGACGCTGGACAGCTGCAGTGAGCCGCAGCTCCCAGTCAGCCACGTGATCATGAATGTCAACAGCTGATACACTTACAGTCATTCTGGACCCATAAAACATTCTATTTTTCACTTTCATTATAGTATTCAATAAATTACAGGAGATATTCAACACCTTATTAGAAAATAGGATTTGTATTAGGTAACTCTGCCCAACTACAGGCTAATGTAAGTGTTCTGAGCATGGTTAAGGTAGCCTAAGCTAAGCTCTGATGTTCGGTAGGTTAGGCGTATTATATGCATTTTTTTACTTATGATACTCTCAACTTACAATGAGTTTATCAGGATGTAACTCTGTTGTAAGTAGAGGGATAGCTATTATAAGGATTGCTGAAGCATCATCCAATGGCATTGGGGTACTTCCATGGGAATGCATACACAGACACATACCCACACCCAAACACACACACCCCTACCCACCCACCCACACACACACTGTCATATACTCCTTTCCCTGAGAGTCTTTTGGGGCCAACTGGCACTCTGATGTAAATAATTTTTTAAATGTTTGTTTATTTATTATCTTTAATGTTTGTTTATGTATTTATTATCGGCTGTGCTGGGTCTTCATTGCTCTAGAGGCTTTTCTATAGTTGCGGTGAGGAGGGGCCACCCTCTAGTTGTGATGTACAAGCCTCCCATTGAGGTGACCTCTTTCGTGGAGCACAGGCTCTAGGGCATGCAGGCCTCAGTAGTTGCAGCCCCTGAGCTCTAGAGCATAGGCTCAGCTGTTGTGGCACACCGGCTTAGATGACCCGTGGCATATGGGATCTTTCCAGATCAGGGATAGAACCAGACCTCCTGCATTGGCAGGTGGATTCTTTACCACTGAGCCACCAATGAACCCCTGATATAAACAATTTATAGCAGATATTTAAAGGGCAATTCAATGGATAAAGAAGATGTGCTATATGTACACAATGGAATACTACTCAGTCACAAAAAAAGAATTAAATAATGCCATTTGTTTAATAAATAAATAATTTAATAAATGTAAATAAATGAATTTATTTACAAAACAGAAACATCAAAAACAAACTCTCTTTATTCTCTGTGTCTCTCTTTGTAGGATGAATAATGACTTCAGACTGCCTGGGACTTTTTCCAGTTTAGAGAGTGTCCTGATTTTTGCACTGAAATTTCCATGTCCCAAGAAAACATCTCAGTCCTGGGCAAGCTGGAAAGATTGTTAACTCTATCTATCTTTTTGTCTCAAGCTAAGAAGTTTTACCTACCTCTCTGGTGGCTTCCCTGGTAGCTTGGTGGTAAAGAACCCGCCGCCAATGCAGGAGATGCAAGACACATGGGTTCAATCCCTGAGTTGGGAAGATGCCCTGGAGGGGGAAATGGCAACCCACCCCAGAATTCTTGACTGGGAAATCCCACAGACAGAGGAGCCTGGTGGGCTACAGTCCATGGGTTTTCAAAAGAGTTGGAGAAGACTTAGTGACTAAATACCACCATGTGCCTCTCTGAAGCAGCAGAGCCAGCCCACACCCATGACTCACAGAAGCCACCTGCTCCAAGAGACATATCAAACATTTTCCAAATCAAGGCAATTCTCCCTGTACCAGATGTTAAGAAAAAATAAACATTTATCAATTAGACACATACACACTTAGGATTATGTCATCTTAATGAATTGATGCTTTTATTTTGAAATGTTCTGTTTTGCCTCTGGTAGTAATCCATGCCTTGAAATATATCTTGATGTTAATAAAAGTCACACCAACTTTCTTACATTCAGTTGTGTGGTATATATTTCCCCATCCCTTTATTTTCTTCTATGATACCTAATTTGCTGTTAAGTTCATCCAATGAATTTTTAATTTTAAATATTTTCATTTTCAGCCCAAGGATTTCTACTTTTAAAAAATAAGCTTCCATATCTTTCTTGAGATTCCCATCTCATCAACCATTATATCAATCTTTCCCAGTAGATCCATTTCTTATATATCATAATTATTTTAAAGTCATTATCTGCTAATTCTAACATTTGTGGTTCTGTTTCACTGTTTTTTCCCTTGACTGTAGACTGCTTCTCTGAATATACAGTAATTTTTTGTTGTACACTGTACACTGTGAGCAATACGTTATACATGATACATTATCTTCCTTTGGGATGTGTTGAGTTCTGTTCTGGTAGACTGTTGAAATACTAATGAATCACCTTGATCCTGGGGAGACGTGACAGGATGGGCACCTCGTTGTTTTGCTCTTGGGCCTCAGTTTTAGTCTTTCATCCTGCATCTTTATTTTTAACGTGTAGCCCTCTTAGGATTTCAATGAAAAGCACAAAGAATTTAGTAAGTCCTTACTTTGCTGGACTTGAATTCCAAACCTTGTCTCTCCAGCATCAAGCATTAGATGAAATCTCTGCTTAGAATCTTTAACCCAAGGGTCAGAGCACCTGAGCAACAATTCCTCTAAATTCCTCTAACCCCAAGGTAGGAACCAGGCTGCATAACAGGAGGTGAGCTGTGGGAAAGCAAGTGAAGTTTTGTCTGTATTTGCAGCTGCTCCCCATCATTTGCATTACCACCTGAGCTCCACCTCTTGTCAGATCAGCAGTGACATAGAAGCACAAACCTTACTGCTTCTAGGTTGCACTAGATATCTGCTTCAAGAGATCGAGGTTGCACATTCCTATGAATCTAATGCCTGATGATCTGAGGTGGAGCTGAGGTGGTGATGCTAGCGCTGGGGAGCCATAGCCACTGTCTCCCATCACCCCCAGATGGGACCAGTTAGTTGCAGGAAAACAAGCTCAGGGCTTCCACTGATTCTGCATTATAGTGAGTTGTGTAATTATTTCATTATATATATCACAATGTACCAATTGGAGAAGGAAATGCAACCCTCTCCATTATTCTTGCCTGGGAAAACCCATGGACAGAGGAACCTGGTTGGGGGGGCTACTGTTCATGGGTTCTCAAAAGAGTTGGAGATGACTGAGTGACTAAACAACAAAAATGTAATAATAACAGAAATAAAGCACACAATAAACGTAATAGACTTGAATCACTCCCAAACCATTCCCCCACCCCCACCCCACCATGTCTGGTCCATGGAAAAATCATTCTCTGGGAAACTGGTCCCTGGTGCCAAAACGGTTGGGGACCACTGCTTTGACCTTTCTGCTAGTGCTCTCCACTGGACTCCCTAAGATCTCATTGTGAGCAACTGCAGTCTGGTAGCCAGCCAACAATTTGAGGAGAATTTGTGCACAGACAGGAGGGCACCCCATCCTGCCTCCCTGTATTCTGGAACATCCCCCCTTAATTCCAGAAATTCTGGCAATGCCACACTCTGACCTCTGAATCCTTAATCCAGTCTGTCAGCTCTTCCTGAGCTCTTCCTCAACTACATTACGAAATGAGGCATGTCCTCAAGGAAAAAGCTGTCCAGTGTGGATCTCACCTAGTTGGTTTCCCTTATTGCAATAATCATGTGTCCTCTAGTATCTGCATATTTTCAGTCATTCCCCAGGAGCTTCGGTTATTTTAATTCAGATCTTATAATTGTTTACATTGGTTTTTTTGAAAATTCAAAATTGTGATGAGCAGATGGTCATTCAATAAATGCTACTCTGCTATTGTCAGAAATGAACCCCCTCTTTACTAAAAACACAAAATTCTGGTCTTTCTAGACAGAACTGAACTTTCCTGAAAGGTGTGTATAATAATATAAAAATGTGATAATGGTAATGATAGTAAGAGATCACTGTTATTGAGTATTCGGTATCTGCTAGACCACTGATTCTGGTGCTTTATCTGTCCCCAGTAGACAGATGAGCAAACAAGTTCAGAAAGTTCAAGAAACTTGCCCAAGTTCATAAGGATGGTAAATAGGGAAACCAAGACTTAACTCACATGACCTGATGTATTGGTTCTTTTAACTGCAAGGCTATGATGCTACTTAAATGGGTGCTGGTTGTTCCTTGATGAAGATATTTCAAAAGGGATTAAGCTTAGAGAATTCAACTGAATAACCTTTATAGTTCTTTTAAACATATGAATCCACTAGTCTAAAAAGTTATAACCCTCAATCAACAAAAAATGTTAACTTTTTATGTAAGAAAAATTATTTCCCTTCAATCCAGAAAAAGCACACAAAATAAGAGTATTTGCATGTCCAGCCAGCTCTTGCAAAAGTCAATTCTCTTTTCTCTGTTTTAGAATTTGACTTACAGCATCTCATGTAGAACAATATATTTGTGGTTGCCTGATGGCAGCAGTGCTGGTTGCATCTTGTGTTCATTCCAAATGTAGTGTCAAGACTGATAAACCAACTTACTTCAAGTAATTCAGAGCATCAGTCTTTGAAGTTTTGAAAAATAGCCATTTGGGTGTTTTTCCATGCCACCCCAAATATATTTGGAAAATATTTTTAACCAGTGAAATTGCTCTAAGGGAAAAAATTGCTCTAAGGGAAAAATACACATTGAAGTATTTTTCCCCAGACAAAAATGAAACTGTTCTTAAGGTCAATAAAAATATCCCTTCCTTGACATCTGTCCCTAGCTACACGCCTGCCAAATTGTTGTAAACTAATTAATCAGTAATGGGTATGGTTTTGCAAAAATATAATAAATGAAAAATGCTTGAAAGAGAAGTCTACGGTCCTTGAAATAATCCATGAAATGCATTGTATTTTACTGTAGGCTGCTGCTGAATACATAGTTTATTTACAGTATATTCTCATGAGGATCCTCAGAAAAAACTGTTTTCTGGAATTAGAACCAGGAACAGCAGCACTTCTAAGTCCATGGTCTGCTTTCTCCTCATTACAAAGATGATCTTGTAATGTGTTGTATTTACTTGCCAACACATGCTGCAAGAAAGCACACAGCTATCTCTGTGGCTGACCACCAGTAAGACTAAATCTTGTAGTAGCATCTTTTTACAAGAAATTAACACAACTTCTGGCTCCATCTTGCTTTTCTCCTTTTATTTGTTTTCTTGGCTTCATGTTTCTTATCTGGTTTTCAGTTCAGTTCAGTTCAGTTCAGTTGCTCAGTCGTGTCCGATTCTTTGCGACCCCATGAATCACAGCACGCCAGGCCTCCCTGTCCATCACCAACTCCCAGAGTTCACTCAAACTCATGTCCATCGAGTCAGTGATGCCATCCAGCCATCTCATTCTCTGTCATCCCCTTCTCCTCCTGCATCAGACTCTTTTCCAGTGAGTCAACTCGTCACATGAGGTGGCCAAAGTATTGGAGTTTCAGCTTTAGCATCAGTCCTTCCAATGAACACCCAGGATTGATCTCCTTTAGAATGGACCGGTGGTATCTGGTTTTAACAAATGCTTATTTGTCAGTCCCCTTAAATCCTTTTTTGAACAAGTCTGAATAAAACTAAATGCTCTCAATTTGACTACCAGTTTTAAAAATAAGAACAACCAAGCAGTAAATGAAAACTGAGAGGCAAATGAAAACCTAATCAAAATATACAAGACATATAAAAAGGGTGAAAAGTCTTGCTTGTGGGGAATCTTGGAAGTCAACAAGAGAAAAATATGTGAACGTGCAAGTAGAAAACTGGGAAAAGGTCCTAAAAAGATACAAAAACAGAAAAAAAAAAATGCAATGGGCAGATAACAAATGTTAAAAAAAAATCCAACCTGTTTTAGTCAAAGAAATGCAAGTCAAAACTTGATGAGAAACTCCCATAAACAATGGAAAAATAAATTGGTTTCCTTGAAATTATTGACTTAAAAAAAATTGTACAATGTGAGAGTTGTGGGTCAAGTTTTATTTGGGAAAAAAATGAGGACTATGACCTGGGATACAACACCTCAGATGGCTCTGAGAAACTGCTCCAAATAGGTAGTGGGGAGGTCAGTGTACATGTGATTCTGGTGAAGGGGGAATGCATGCAATCAAGCACATGTTTTTTTCCAGAAGGTTTCTGCTAGTCACAAGAAGCAGATGTCACTATGAAGGATTTTAGTGCTTTTCTAGATATGAAGAGATACAAGAATTGGGCTCATAAAATCAGCTCCTGAAAATATCTAACTCTCTTCTCTGAAGACCTGTTCTGCCAGTTTTCCCCCTGAGCACAGAGTGCTTCATTTCTGCTTTCTACCCTGAAACTCCTTTCAGGGGGTTTTGAAAATCAGCAGTTGTAGCAGCACAGTCGCTCAGTCATGTCTGACTCTTTGCTATCCCATGGACTGTAACCCACCAGGCTCCTACGTCCAGGTGATTCTCCAGGCAAGAATACTGGAGTGGGTTGCCATTCCCTTCTCCAGGGGATCTTTCTGACCCAGGGATCGAACCCAGGTCTCCTGCATTGCAGGCAGATATTTTACTGTCTGAGCCACCTGGGAAGTTCTGTAGAGGTAGATGGCAAGTGCCAATTTGTAGTTGACAGAATTCACCTACCTTGCTTCCTGACCTCAAGGAGGGGAACAGACATGCTGATAAGCATGTATAGGATAGACTGGCTGTGACAGAGTATATGTGTGTTTACAAGGAAACACCAGACGGAAGCTAAAATACAGGTTCATGGTTGGCGAGATCCCAGCAGAACCTGGAAAGAAGAGCTGGCATCATTAGATGTGAGTTTTTGAAGGCAGGGGCTGCCTAAGTGGCATTCCTCAAGTGCATAGTCTCTGGCATATAGAGGGCTTTTGATAAGTCTTTTTTTAAATAGAAAGAGTGAGAAGGGACATTTCTGCCAGGAAGCAAAGGCCCAGAAAAAAATCCATCAAATGAACAAATGGGTCCATGAATGAATGAGCTGTTTGTCAGGGAAATACTAATGCATCTTTGAAAGGGACATTAAATGACCAGACTCCAAAGGACAAAACTAACAGCCTCCAAAGGACTTTTTTTCCCTCCCTATGGATCATTACCATACACCTTATTACTTGAAAGGAGAACTCCAAACAATTGAACAGTTCCTTTGGATTCACTTACATCCTGATTTTTCTAACTGCATTTCATCCCAACCATCAGGATTAAATACTCCCAACTCAGAAATATTCCCAATCAAGACTCTGCAAAAGCCCATCTGAGCTAAACCTTAGGACATACAGATAGTTGCCACGAATCTTGACACTTTTCAGTCTGAAGGTTTTTTTTTTTCCTGGTTATTAGGGAAGACAGATGTGCTATAGGAAAAACATTTAAATGCTAACATTGGTTGTTTCTCAGTAGAGGATTTCTGAGTAAATTTTATTTTCCACTTTGTACCTTTTGGTATTTTGCAAATCCTCTCCATCAGTTCTGAATCGCTTTTATAATGATAAGAAGAGAAATCAGGTCAAGAAATGCCTGTGAATCTTGTTGGGGAGGATTAAATTAGAAAAGTTGTGGAATACTTAGAAATCAACTGAGTTTTCACATTGTGGACAATTTAAAGGGAGGGTTCAGGGTGATTAGCCCTTGGGCAGAATATGGTTTTAGACATGTTCTATTCTAAGCTATTAAATACAAAACGTATAAATGTTATCTTAAATATCAAATATTACCAAAGGCAATTTAATAGCAATTAATTTTGTGTCGTCTCAAAAGCTCCAGTTGAAATCATCTTTGTTGTAATAAAATTCCTACACTTCTTAACCCAGCATTTTAAGTAATGAATTTAATTATGAAGAAAACTGCTGTCATTAAAGCCTTCTTAATCATGCCTGTGTTTATGACAAAAAAATCTGTTGCCATGGAAATTTTAGTGTCAAAGTTTCAACTCATAAAGCTTTACTGAAGTCTAAAGTAAAAATAGGAAATGATCTTTAGCAAGGAGAAACTTCTTCTTTAATATATTTTTAAAAACACTTAAATTATGGACAGCAGGTAGATTTTACAAGTGAACCTCATTTTGTATAACTAAGCAATCATGTGAAAAGTTCGGCATTTATCTCATTTTGGAAAATCAAATAAGTATAATTAGGGAACTTATAAAAGATAAGAATTGCACTGGTAACCCACCTCAATTTAATTAAACATTTATTGAGGCTCTACTATCTTATGGGTTGAGTTTTCTAAAACTGAGCACCTATATAGTTTGACATCAGTTTTTAAATTATTTTTAGCTGTCATTAAAACCCCAAATAATGGAACTAGATGTGAACAATGCAGTTATATAATGAGACCAGAATCATAACTGACATTTAAAAGTTATTTACTAATAGGTGAGCCCATAGCTTGCTGGCCAACAAGGAAGGTAAATGATGTGTTTCTTTTTAATTTATGAAATATATCATGTATGCAAAAAAGTAGAAACCAATATGACAACCACTCAGTTTAAGAAAGAAAATTTTTGCAGGTAAAACCTCTGGGGAATTCTTAGTTAGCCACATTTTCTTCCTTCATCCAAGAGGGAACCACAAACTTGAACTTAGTATTGATCTTTACTTGACTTAAAAAAGTTTAGTATATAGCTATACATCCACAAATATTATGTACTATGTCATTTTGCTTATTTTCAAAACTCTATTTAAATGGTATCTCCTATATATATGTTTATGTCACTTCATTTTTTTTCTCTTGCTCAACCTAGTTTTTGAAGCATATCCAGATTGATACGTCTCTTTAATTCATTTACAGTTGCTCTGTAGTAGTCTATTATTCATTCATTTATATGTTCTGTGTAATACTCTACTGTATGACTACACTATTATTTATCCATTCTTCATATGAGGGATATTGGCAGGTTTCCTTTTTTGTTTTGCTATTGTAATCTAGGCATCAGTGAACACTTTTACATGTTTCCTTTATGGGTGGGAGCTTCTTTCAGGGATATCATGAGCATTTCAAATATAAGAAAATGAGAAAAGATGGTTAAACAGTGGACTTCTGGATTCACGATTTTCTTCCCTAACTCCCAGTTAGTGGCTTGTCCAATCCTATGCACACATAGGTAATATTTAAGTTTAGAATAATATTTTATTTTTCTATGGATTGAAGATGTCCATGATGATCTTATATATATCTCACCCAAGTTTCCAGGCCTTGTGGACACCTTGTAGCTTAAAAGATACATCACCCAACAACAAAGTACACAGTCTCAAGCCAAATGAAAGCCAAAGGACTGTGGGGTGGGCTCACACACTTATGACACCCTTGAGCTAAAGTCATAAGACCTTGCTGTGAAATATAGTGCAGAGCTATGTACTGTTGGGCACTGAAGAGCCACGTGATCAAGGCACCAGGAAGCACTTGAAGAGTTCTGGAAGCCCTATGTTCTGTAATCTGAGCTGCTCTGTCATCTGAGCTGCTCTGTCATCTATATAAAGCTGTCCAGGAGGGGAAAGAAGGGCAAAGCAAACCAGAGGCTGAAGCCAAGTTTCTCGTACTCTCCAGAAATGTACCATTTTTCCCCCTCTGCAATTCAGTGAAGGAGAACAGTCAACCGGGCTGGGGAATATGGAAAGTGCCTACATGTGTACTGAACTGAGACTACTGCATCTAGGGCTTTGAAGAGCTGGCAGGTGGTCAATTTCTAAAGCAATCTCTTGGAGATTGATAGGGAGAAAGATACGGGGAGTGCTGGGGTTTTATTACCCATCACTTAGCTGCTGGCACTGGCTCCTCTTCTCTCTCTCCTTGCTTCCCTCCCCGCCGTCTCCTTCTCTTCTTTCCATTTCACGTTGTCTCCTGTCATTCTCTGTTATAATTAAATAGAAAACATTGCAGGTGCCTGCTATAAAGCATCTGTAGATACTGTATGTTACATGGGGGGAAAAAGCAGCTGCAAATTGTGTAATTTGGTCTTTAAAGAAAAATCTGAAAGACATCTCTGGAAACAAACACATCTTTCATCCTAGTAGAGTTTGAATTTTCTATTTGTTTGTACTTCAGCCAGTTCATCACATTTCCTCACCGCCTTACACAGAAAGTTAGAAGAAATGGGGAATTTCTGGAATGATGGCTTAAAGTGGGGAAACTGTGACTGCAGGGTCGCTGCCATTTCAGACAGTATTTCTCTCAGTCAAAACAACACCTAAGAATGACAGCATCTGTACATTACCAAATGTGGGGGAGAAAGTAAAAAATGTGCTGAAATATTATCAGTAATATTAGGAAGTGTACAGAGTGAGTCACTCAGTAGTGTCTGATTCTTTGTGAACCTATGGACTGTAGTCGTCCAGGTTCCTCTGCCCATGGAATTCTCCAGGCAAGAATACTGGAGGGCATTGCCATTTCCTTCTCCAGGGGATCTTCCCAACCCAGGGATTGAACCAAGGTCTCCTGCATTGCAATCAGATTCTTTACCTTATGAGCCAGCTGGGAAGCCCAAAAAGGAAGGCACCTACCTTTCTCAAAGGAAATAAATATATAGGCACAGATCACACTGGAGACACCTCATGACTTCTTTGGTTATTCATCCAGGTCTACAAGTGATTTTCAACTGTTTCTAGGGTGCTCTCCAATAGGTATTCCAGTTCTAGCTTGAGGTTCAGCTATGTCTTCCTCTCCCTTGATTTTCAAATTTTCCAGAGCAGAAGAGGAGGGAAAAGGGCTGGGGAAGGCAGGTCAGCAACAAAGAGTCCAAATTCTCCAGCCAGATCCTGGCTCTATCTCTGAACGGGATCACTGGACCAGTTGCAGAATGGCTGATGTGCTTTTTCCCTCATCTGTGACCCAGAGTCAGTCATCCTACATGCATCATCATCCTAATTCTTGTGAGTAGAAACAACCCAATCAAAAAATGGGCAGGAAATCTAAAAAGATATTTCTCTAAAGTAGACATACCGATGGCCAAAGGCACATGAAAAGATATTCAACATCCTAACTACTGGAGAAATGCAAGTCAAAACTACAATGAGGTATTACCTCACACCAGTCAGAATGGCCAACATCCAAAAGTCTACAAATAACAAATGCTGGAGAGGATGTGGAGAAAATACATTATTGATGGGAATGTGAATTGGTACAGCCACTCTGGAGAAGAGTATGGAAGTTCCTCAAAAAACTAAAATCAAGCAACCATATGATCCTGCAATCTCTCCCCTGGCCATATATCTTGAGAAAAACATAACTTGGAAAGATACATGCACCCCAGTGTTCATAGCAGCACTATTTACAACAGCCAAGACATGGAAACAACCTAAGTGTCCATCGACAGATGAACAGATAAAGATGTGTGTGTGTGTGTGTGTGTGTGTGTGTGTATACACACACACACTGGAGTATTACTAAACCATAAAAAATTAAGTACTGACATTTGCAGGAACATGGATGGACCCAGCAATTATTATACTAGGTGAAATAAGACAAAGGCAAATATCATATATTGCTTGTATGTGGAATCTAAAAAACTATACAAATTAACTTAAATAAGACATAAATAGACTCACAGACATACAAAAAATTATGGCTACTAAAGGGGAAAGTGGGAAGGGGTGATAAATTAGGAGTTAGGGATTAAAATATACACACTACTATATATGAAATACATAACCACCAGTGACTTATTCATACAGCACAGGGAATTCTATTCAATATCTTGTAAAAACCTATAATACAAGAGAATGTAAAAAATTAATATATATATGTGATATATATATATGTATGTGAATATATATATTTGTGTGTGTCTGTGTGCGTGTGTGTGAATCACTTTGCTATATACCTGAAACTAACACAACATTGTAAGTCAACTATATTTCAACTTCCAATAAAAAATTAAAAAGAAAGGCCATTTTAACATGAACAATAAGCAGAAAATCCATCTTCAAATAAAGAGTTCAATGAACACATTTAACTTTAGAAAAAACATATTTATATTTTCTTATTTTTTCATTTTACCATGAATATCCATTCGTGAGCCTATCTGTAGGAAACACGTGTGTAAAGCATTCTCTGATATTAAACAAAGTGGGTCAGGATGCCTGATCCTCTTCCAGTTTGGCAGGGAAATGAAAAGTCCTAGCATGATGACTATTAATACTTTAGTTCAGTTCAGTTCAGTCGCTTAGTTGTGTCCGACTCTTTGCGTCGGCTACTATCAAATCAACAAAATTAGAAATGAAATTGGAGAAATCACAACAGACAACACAGAAATACAAAGGATCATAAAAGACTACTATCAAGGGTGAGGGTGGGATGATTTGGGAGAATGTCATTGAAACAAGTATGTTGTCACATGTGAAATGAATCACTAGTTCAGGGTCAATGCATGTTATAGGATGCTCGGGGCTGGCATGCGGGGATGACCCAAAGGGAGGATAAAGGGAGGAGGGAGGTGGGAGGGGGGTTCAGGAGGGGGAACTTATGTAAACCTGGGGCGAATTCATTTCAATGTATGGCAAAACCAACCAATATAATATTGTAAAATAATTTGCCTCCAATAAAAAATAAATTAATTACAAAAAAAATTAACATATAAAAGAACATGTAATAAAACTGTCCATAAAAAAAAAATAAATAAAGTAAGGATCCAATAAAAAAAAAAAAGACTACTATCAGCAACTATATGCCAATAAAATGGACATTAGAAATGAAATTGGAGAAATCACAACAGACAACACAGAAATACAAAGGATCATAAAAGACTACTATCAGCAACTATATGCCAATAAAATGGACAACTTGGAAGAAATGGACAAATACTTAGAAAAGTATAACTTTCCAAAACTGAACTAGGAAGAAGTAGAAAACCTTAACAGATCCATCACAAGCACAGAAATCGAAACCATAATCAGAAATCTTCCAACAAACAAAAGCCCAGGACCAGAAGGCTTCACAGCTGAATTCTACCAAAAATTTAGAGAATAGCTAACACCTATCCTATTCAAACTCTTCCAGAAAATTACAGAGGAAGGTAAACTTCCAAACTCATTCTATGAGGCCACCATGACCCTAATACCAAAACCTGACAAAGATGCCACAATAAAAGAAAACCACAGGCCAATATCACTGATGAACATAGATGCAAAAATCCTTAACAAAATTCTAGCAAACAGAATCCAACAATATATTAAAAAGATCATACATCATGACCAAGTGGACTTTACCCCAGGGACACAAGGATTCTTCAATATTCACAAATCAATCAATGTGATACACAACATTAACAAATTGAAAGATAAAAAGCATATGATTATCTCAATAGATGCAGAGAAAGCCTTTGACTAAAGTCAACATCCATTTATGATAAAAACCCTCCAGAAAGCAGACATAGAAGGAACATACCTCAACATAATAAAAGCCATATATGATAAACCCACAGCAAACATTATCCTCGATGGTGAAAAATTGAACGCATTTCCCCTAAAGTCAGGAACAAGACAAGGGTGCCCACTCTCACCACTACTATTCAACATAGTTTTGGAAGTTTTAGCCACAGCAATCAGATAAGAAAAAGAAATAAAAGGAATCCAGACTGGAAAAGAAGAAGTAAAACTCTCACTGTTTGCTGATGACATTATCCTCTACATAGAAAACCCTAAAGACTCCAACAGAAAATTACTAGAACTAATCGATGAATTTAGTAAAGTTGCAGGATATAAAATTAACACACAGAAATCCCTTGCATTCCTATACACTAACAATGAGAAAACAGAAAAAGAAATTAAGGAAACAATTCCATTCACCATTGCAATGAAAAGAATAAAATACTTGGGAATATATCTACCTAAAGAAACAAAAGACCTATATATAGGAAACTATAAAACACTTATGAAAGAAAGCAGTTCAGTTCAGTTCAGTCGCTGAGTCGTGTCCGACTCTCCACGACCCCATGAATCACAGCACGCCAGGCCTCCCTGTCCATCACCAACTCCCAAAGTACACTCAAACTCATGTCCACAGAGTCGGTGATGCCATCCAGCCATCTCATTCTCCGTCGTCCCCTTCTCCTCCCGCCCCCAACCTTTCCCAGCATCAGAGTCTTTTCCAGTGAGTCAACTCGTCGCATGAGGTGGCCAAAGTATTGCAGTTTCAGCTTTAGCATCAGTCCCTCCAATGAACACCCAGGATTGATCTCCTTTAGAATGGACTGGTTGGATCTCCTTGCAGTATAAGGGACTCTCAAGAGTCTTCTCCAACACCACAGTTCAAAAGCATCGATTCTTCGGCGATCAGCTTTCTTCACAGTCCAACTCTCACATCCATACATGACCACGGGAAAAACCATTGCAAAGATGACACAAATAGATGGAAATATACCATGTTCACGGATCGGAAGAATTAATGTAGTGAAAATGAGTATACTACCGAAAGCAATCTATAGATTCAATGCAATCCCTATAAGCTACCAACAGTATTTTTCAGAGAACTAGAAAAAATAATTTCACAATTTGTATGGAAATTAAAAAAAACCTCGAATAGCCAAAGCAATCTTGAGGAAGAAGAATGGAACTGGAGGAATCAACCTGCCTGACTTCAGGCTATACTACAAAGCAACAGTCATCAAGACAGTATGGTACTGGCACAAAGACAGAAATATAGATCAATGGAACAAAATAGAAAGCCCAGAGACAAGTCCATGCACCTATGGACACCTTATCTTTGACAAAGGAGGCAAGAATATACAATGGAGAAAAGACCATCTCTTTAACAAGTGGTGCTGGGAAAACTGGTCAGCCACTTGTAAAAGAATGAATCTAGAACACTTTCGAACACCATACACAAAAATAAACTCAAAATGGATTAAAGATCTAAACATAAGACCAGAAACTATAAAACTCCTAGAGGAAAACATAGGCAAAACACTCTGTGACGTAAATCATAGCAGGATCCTCTATGACCCACCACCCAGAGTAACAGAAATAAAAGCAAAAGTTAACAAATTGGACCTAATTAAAATTAAAAGCTTCTGCACAGCAAAGGAAACTATAAGCAAGGTGAAAAGACAGCCTTCAGAATGGGAGAAAATAAGAGCAACTGACAAAGAATTAATCTCAAAAATATACAAGCAACTCCTGCAGCTCAAATCCAGAAAAATAAGCGACCCAATCAAAAAATGGGCCAAAGAACTAAACAGACATTTCTCCAAAGAAGACATACAGATGGCTAACAAACACATGAAAAGATGCTCAACATCACTCATTATCAGAGAAATACAAATCAAAACCACAATGAGGTACTATCTCATGCTGGTCAGAATGGCTGCTATCAAAGTCTACAAACAATAAATGCCGGAGAGGGTGTGGATAAAGAAACACTCTTACACTATTGGTGGGGATGCAAACTAGTACACCCACTATGGAGAACAGTATGGAGAGTCCTTAAAAAAACTGGAAATATATAGAACTGCCATACGGAGAAGGCAATGGCAAGCCACTCCAGTACTCTTGCCTAGAAAATCCCATGGATGGAGGAGTCTGGTAGGCTGCAGTCTGTGGGGTCGCTATGGGTCGGACACAACTGAGCGACTTCACTTTCACTTTTCACTTTCACACATTGGAGAAGGAAATGGCAACCCACTCCAGTGTTCTTGCCTGGAGAATCCCAGGGACAGGGGAACCTGGTGGGCTTCCGTCTATGGGGTCACACAGAGTCGGACATGACTGAAGTGACTTAGCAGCAGTAGCAGCAGCCATACGACCCAACAGTCCCACTGCTTGGCATACACACCAAGGAAACCAGAATTGAAAGAGACACGTGTACCCCAATGTTCATGGCAGCACTGTTTACAATAGCCAGGACATGAAAGCAACCTAGATGTCCATCGGAAAACAAATGGATAAGAAAGCTGTGATACATATACACAATGGAATATTACTCAGCTATTAAAAAGAATGTATTCAAATACAGTTCTAATGAGGTGAATGAAACTGGAGCCTATTATACAGAGCGAAGTAAGTCAGAAAAAAAAAACACCAATACAGTATATTAATGCATATATATGGAATTTAGAAAGATGGTAATGGTGACCCTATATGCAAGACAGCAAAAGAGACACAGATGTAAAGAACAGACTTCTGGACTCTGTGGGAGAAGGCAAGGGTGGGATGATTTGAGAGAATATAATTGAAACATGTATGTTATCATATGTGAAATAGATCACCAGTCCAGGTTCGATGCATGAGACAGGGCACTCAGGGCCGGTGCACTGGGATGACCCTGAGGGATGGGATGGGGAGGGAGGTGGGAGGGAGGGTCAGGATGGGGAACACATGTACACCCGTGGCTGATTCATGTGAATGTTTAGTGAAAACCACCACAATATTGTAATTAGCTTCCAATTAAAATAAATTTTTAAAAATTTGGTAAAGAATTGGGAGGACAACATTACAAAATATGATAAAATTTTTAAAATTATCCCATTCCTAGACATTTTTTAATCCATAATTCAAAGGAAATATACATTGTTCGTTAAGAGAAATGCATCCCCATGATTTGTAATAAAAATATTAAACCAAAAAAAATACTTCAGCTACTGAAGTACCTTTTAATCATATCACTTAATTTAATCCTCACAGCCATTCTATTAATATTCCCATTCTATAGATAAGGAAAGGAAGTCTTAAAGAATGTATTACTTTCTCAAAGTAGCAAAACTAGCAAGTGGTAAAGTTACTAGTCAAATTCATGTCTATACAGTTCCATAGTTCATGTTCTAAAACTTTATGCAATGCTATCTCTCAGAAGTATAAAATATGAAAAGTCTAATTCACTGTAGATTTCTTCTCAAGCCACACCTACAAACTTATAAAGTTGACTGATTACTTTGAGCTGACCTGAGGTTTATTAAGAGATTCTCAACCTTGGCGCAGATAATTTATGCCAGATAGTTACTGGTTGTGGGGGGCTCTTCTGGACATTGTAGACCATTTCACAACATCCCTGGCTTCTACCAACTAGAAGCTGGTAGTACTCTCTTTGAGTGCCTGCGTGTTCACTTAGTTGTATCTGACTCTTTGCAACCCCATGGACTGCAGCACGCCAGGCTCCTCTGTTCATGGAACTCTCAAGGCAAGGAATACTGAAGTGGGTTGCCATTTCCTTTTCCAGGGGACCTTCCTGACTCAGGGATATAACTAGTGCTTCCTGTGTCTCCTGCACTGGCAGATGGATTCTTTAACACTGAGCCACTTGGGAAGCCCACTCTCTTTGGAGTTATAGTAATAATAATAACAATATCTTTGGACACTGCCAAATGCTACCTGAGAGGCAAAACTGCCCCTGGTCAAAAACCACTGGCTTAATTTTCAGTCTTGCTGTATGGATGCATCCAAAGACAACCTCAACATTATACAAAAGTGGGAATAGTTGCACTGTGAACAAACATATTTTCCATGACTGGCTCTGTAAGACAGTTTTTAATAAGCAACAGCTTTGTCTTTTAATTCAAATATCATTGAAAACATTACTCATAACTATGATTTTTAGATAAATTTAGCTTGTGTTAAAAAAAAGCAATTTTATTTTGCTTAGTATAAGAGGATAGCTCTGAAAGCTTATTACAAACCAAGTAAAGTAATAACAATCCCTTTATAAGGCTAACACACAAAGGATGTTCAGGGAATAATTGACACCATCCAGTTGAAAAGGCTTCCTCCCGATACGATACAGCCACTAGCAAGATCAAAAAGTCTCTCCAGACTGAATATAGATGGCAGCGAGACATCAAATGGGACCTGAGAAAAAGCATAAAAGCGTTCGTGAAATGCATTGTTTCAAACTGTTGACTGAAGAAACATTCTCAAAACACACAAACACCAATTCTAGGTAATGATCTTACGTGAAATATTCTTAACCCTTGCCTAAGACACAAAATTTCACATCTCTACTTTGCTGAAATGTCCCATATATCATTTTCTATCCTAATAAGGCTCATATCTATGAATATATAAAAGTGGCATACAGATTCATGTCTGTAAATCTACAAAAATGAGACTATAAAACGGTAGACATTTCTAGAAATACGCATTATTTGATTTCATATAATCATTGCATATGATTTTAAGTTTAGGAATTTTAGTCCAGTTCCTAATGAACCACTTCCCTTCAGAACACAGTGTGCCATGGACAAATCTCTCTCCCTCATTATGAGTTTAAATTCTGACATGGTGAAGCAAGTTTTATTTGGAGTTCCTTCTTTCTGAAAGAAACACACGGTTACCATGTTGAAGACTAGGGCAGCCAAAGTCATCTGAAAAATGGAAAATAAAGATTGTTTCTGAGGTCATGGCACACTGGTTATTTAAGTGGGAAGAAGGGCAAGAAGGAGAGATCAAACATGAAGCAAAGAAAACAAGTGTTTACTTGTTTCTGGGAAAGCACTTCATGCAGACTTAGATACTTGTGAAGATATATGAGCAAATAGCATGTAGAATGGTCACCATGAATTAAAGCCATGGGGCCCTGAATCCGTGTAAGAAACTAGAGGACAAATGTTATTAATGTCTTGTCTTCTTGTTAAATGAAACTTTTATTTTGAGGAAAATACAATGAACTTAAAAATAGAGGCTGGTTTTCATTTCTTTTTCTTCACTTGATTGGATTAAAAACTGATAAAAGCATTCCAATACTTTCTATAACTTCAGATAATAAAGACTTGGAAAATTAATAATATCATGCTTTCTTAATTCTGAAGTAATCATTGTTAGCTGTTTAAAGAGTATCTTTCCAAAACAACAGAGAATGAGATGGTTGGATGGCATCACCGACTCAATGGACATGAGTTGAGTAAACTCTGGGAGTTGGTGATGGACAGGGAGGCCTGGCATGCTGTGATTCATGGGGTTGCAAAGAGTCGGACACGACTGAGTGACTGAACTGAACTGAACTGAACATGTTTTTTTGATATTGAGCTGTATAAGTTGTTCATATATTTTGAAAATTAACCCATTATCAGTCTCATCACTTGCAAATAATTTCTCCCATTCCATAGGTTGTCTTTTCACTTTGTTTATGGCTTCCTTTGCTGTGCAAAAGCTTTTAAGTTTAATTAGGTCCCATTTATTTATTTTTGTTTTTATTTTCATTACTCTAGGAAAAAGTGAAAGTGTTAAGATGCTCAGTCATGTCTGACTCTTTGCAACCCCATGGACTGCAGTCTGTCAGGCTCCTCTGTCCCTGGAATTCTCCAGGCAAGAATACTGGACTGGAGTGGGTACCCATTCCTTTCTCCAGGGAATCTTCCCAACCTAGGGACTGAATCACAGTCTCCTACATTGCAGGCAGATTTTTCACTGTCTTGAGTAACAGATGGATTCAAATATGATCTTACTGTGATTTATGTCAGAGTGTTCTGCCTGTATTCTCCTCTAAGAGTTTTACAGTATCTGGTCCAGCATTTAGGCCTTTAGCCCATTTTGAGCTTATCTTTGTGTGTGATATTAGAGAATGTTCTAATTTCATTATTTTACATGTGACTGTTTAGTTTTCCTAGCACCACTTATTGAAGAGACTGTTTTCTCATCATTGTACACTCTTGCCGCTTTTTTTGTAGATTGCATGCATGCTAAGTCGCTTCAGTCATGTCCGACTCTGTGTGACCCTGTGGACAGAAGCCCTCCAGGCTCCTCTGTCCACAGGATTTTGTAGGCAAGAATACTGGAGTGGGTTGCCATTTCCTTCTCTCTTTTGTCTATTAATTGACCATAAGTATATGGGTTTATTTCTAGGCTTTCTATCCTGTTCCATTGATCCATGTGTCTATTTTTGAGCTAATACCATGCTGTTTTGATTACTATAGCTTTGTAGGATAGTTTGAAGTGAGGGAGGCTTATTCCTCCAGTTTCATTCTTCTTTCTCAGGACTGCTTTGGCTATTCAGGGTCCTTTGTGTTTTGATACAAATTTTAAAACTTTTTGTCCTATTTCTGTGAAATCTGCCATTGGAATTTTGATAGGGATTGAATTAAATTTATACATTGCTTTGAGTAATACCTCCCTGGTGGCTAGGACAATAAAGAAATCTGCCTACAATGCAGGAGATGGGGGTTTGATCCCTGGATCAGGAAGATTCCTTGGAAAAGGGAATGTCTATTCACTCCAGTGTTTTTGCCTGGAGAATCCCATGAACAGAGGGGCCTGGAAGGCTACAGTCCATGGGGTGACACAAAGTCAGACACATCTGAGTGACTAACACTTTCATTTTCTTTGAGTAATATGGTCATTTTAACAATATTAATTTCTCCAATCCATGAACATATAATATCTTTCCATTTGTGTCTTTTTCAATTCTTTCAGTAGTGCGTAATACTTTACAGTGAACAAAACTTTCATCTCCTTGATTAAAAAATTTTCCCATGGTCTCTGTGGCACTTTGGACACTTCACCAGTATTAGCTTTCAGAAATTTTATGGACGGTTCTGGGTTTTCCCTAGAGAATTTCTCAGGAAAAGTTAGGTTCCAAGTGAAATTATAGAATTTCTTTATTTGTCATTCAACAGAGATAATATTGGCAATCATATAATTATTGAGAAATATTGTATAAAAGATCATGGCATCCGGTCCCATCACTTCATGGCAAATAGATGGGGAAACAGTGGAAACAGTGTCAGACTTTATTTTTTTGGGCTTCAAAATCACTGCAGATGTTGATTGCAGCCATGAAATTAAAAGATGCTTACTCCTTGGAAGGAAAGTTATGACCAACCTAGATAGCATATTAAAAAGCAGAGACATTACTTTGCCAACAAAGGTCCGTCTAGTCAAGGCTATGGTTTTTCCCGTGGTCATGTACGGATGTGAGAGTTGGACTGTGAAGAAAGCTGATCGCCAAAGAATTGATGCTTTTAAACTGTGGTGCTGATGAAGACTCTTGAGAGTCCCTTGGACTGCAAGAAGATCCAACCAGTCCATTCTAAAGGAGATCAATCCTGGGTGTTCATTGGAAGGACTGATGATAAAGCTGAAACTCCAATACTTTGGCCACCTCATGCGAAGAGTTGACTCACTGGAAAAGAGTCTGATGCTGGGAGGGATTGGGGCAACAGAGAATGAGATGGCTGGATGGCATCACCGACTCGATGGACATGAGTTTGAGTGAACTCCGGGAGTTGGTGATGGACAGGGAGGCCTGGCGTGCTGTGATTCATGGGGTCGCAAAGAGTCGGACACGACTGAGCGACTGAACTAACTAACTGATTATGTGTGTTTAGTAAATAGTCTTGAGCCCAAATTGATATGGATAAGATAACAGAGAATCTTGGTTTCTTTACCTGGATTAGGAAAGGTTTTATAGAAATAAAGGAAAAAAATACCTTGATAGGTAGCAGACTGTAATTTAGTTCAAGTAGATTATCATTCAAGGAGCAATATCAAAGACAGGATGATGATTTTGCCTTCCTAGAGTAGGCTGCAGTCCATGGTGTTGCTAAGAGTCGGACACGACTGAGCAACTCCACTTTCACTTTTCACTTTCATACATTGGAGAAGGAAATGGCAACCCACTCCAGTGTTCTTGCCTGGAGAATCCCAAGGACGGAGGAGCCTGGTGGGCTGCCATCTATGGGGTCGCACAGAGTCGGACACGACTGATATGACTTAGCAGCAGCAGCAGCAGCAGAGAGGATAAAAGTATGAAACAGTACAAGGAAGGCAAAGGAAGTTAATTAAGGTGGATCACACTGAAGGGGTTCATTAAAATCTGGCCTGGACTTGAACTTGTTCAGAAGAGTTCTGAAAGCCACTGGAGAGTTAAAGGTTATTTGCCAATGCTGCATTTTATATGAGTTTCAGCATGAAAACTAGATTTTACCATAATGAAAGATTTATTACTTTTGTTCCTTTGCTCTTACTATTTTCCTTGATTGAAAGAAAAACTGTATTGTCTTCAAAGTATCTATGAGTTTTCTTAAGCCACTGAGTTTTTTACTGAGCACCTACTTTGACACCTCTGCTTATTTCTCTCAGCCTAATGTCAGTTGCCTTTTCATTGATTTTAAGTGTTAATCACTAAGAAAAAAGGAAGAAAACCAAATAACCACTAAACAATTAGATTTACCTACTCTCATAATTGGTAAGTGGAGGAGGGCATGGCAACCCACTCCAGTATTCTTGCCTGGAGAATCCCATGGACAGAAGAGCCTGGCAGGCTACAGTCCGTGGGGTCACAAAGAATCAGACAGGGCTAAGCGACTAAGCACAGCACAGCATAACTGGTAAGTGGGATATGAAAAATTGCAAGCACTGTGATACAGATGGATTTAACTTTGTTTCCTTTCAAGAACCTTAAACCACAGAGTGACAGCCATAAAAAGAATAGCTTCAAGGTAGGAAAACAAATACTGTTTTTATATAGCATTCTCACATGTCTTTTCCTACCACGTTTTCTATATCTTCTTTATATATCACCTGAATCTTTGAAGTTAGTGATTTATTGGATTTTTTTTTTTTTTTTTGGATTGGGGAAAAAAAGACGCATTCCACAGTAGAAAGGATAATGCAATACTATCTTACTTAAGAGCTGATATCATGAATGACTAGTGACCCAACTAATTAAAGTTTCAGATGAGAGGGAACTATTAACAGATGTATTTGGTTTCTTTATACTTTATATGACCAAGAAGATCCCATTACCACCAATAATGTTATTCTCCCCAGTCTAACAGAAATAGCACCTAACTCTAAGGAATATGAGAAAGGCTTATAAACAACTCTACCAGACATAGAAATTCACACTTTGCTGGGAACAAAATTATCTTTTTCATCAACCGAATTTTTGTATTAATAAAATTTAAATATAACAGAAAAGAAGTTTTTTTAAAAAAAACATAATATCGGATCAAAGAGTCAGACTGGTAAGATAATAGAAATCTTTTAAATTAAAATTTAAAGAAATAACATTGTTAAAAAGATATTTTGCAGAGCAGAAGAGATTTAAAAATTGAAGACAAGATTATGGCAGAGAAAGCATATGTTCCGAAAACTGGTTCAACAGTCGTACTGCCTTAAGAATAGTTCCGTTCCGTTCCATTCAGTCGCTCAGTCGTTTCCGACTCTTTGCGACCCCGTGGACTGTAGCCTATCAGGCTTCTCCGTCCATGGGATTCTCTAGGCAAGAATACTGGAGTGGGTTACCATTTCCTTCTCCAGGGGATCTTCCTGACCCAGGGATCGAACCCGGGTCTCCAGCATTGGAGGCAGACACTTGAACCTCTGAGCCACCAGGAAAGAATAGTATCTATTCTTAAATCATCATCCCATCACCATCACTGTACTGACACTCTACAACCACTGAACCCTGGCTATTCATGGTGTTTCCTTGAGCTCTTGAGTAGAGTTCATCTTTTAACAAAGGGCAATTCTTGCTCAGACATATTGCCACTTATGATCAGGAAACCAAAGATTTCAGTCCAGCCAAAAATATTTCAGCAACATAAGGAGCCCTGTCTCCATTTTCACATCTAAGTAGATGCCAAAAATGTTTAGGACAATGGCTTCTTTATTGAAATACATAAAGAGCACCTCCATGAGAGGAGCTAATATTGAGGGAGACTACATTTATTGGGATACATGTTCAAAAATCATTGTTAGGTGATGTCCATACTTTACAGTTATGGCACAATAATAAATAAATATTTAGTCTATGTCCCTGGTTTTTGGCATAGAGCTCCTAAAACCTTGGAAATTTTCTTTCATATGCTTAAAAGATGACCAAGGTGAGGAAAGATGCCTAGATAGCTTCAGGATGAGGTTGGTCACCAGGAAAACCAATCATGTGATTAGGGAGGTAAACTTCCAGTCTAATAACTCATCCTTTGGGTAGGGAAGAGCAACTGAAGATGGAGTTCAGTCACCAATGTGCAATGATTAAATCAACCATGCCTATGTAATAAGACCTCAATAAAAACTCCATGATGAGGACTTCCCTGGAGGTCCAGTGGTTGAGACTCCATGCTTCCATTGCAGAGTGCATGGGTTTAATCCCTGGTCCAGGTGCTAAGGTCCTACATGACATGCAGTAGGGCAAAACACAAACAAAACAGAAAACAAAATGCTCACAAACATTTTAAGGAATTTCTTGGCTGGTAAACAAACTGATGTGCTGGGAGGGTGATGCACCCAAGGAGGGTATGGAAACTTTGCTCCTCCCAACCCCTATGTCTTGCCCTAATGCCTCTTTTTTTATTTGGCTATTCCTCAGTTGTATCCTTTACAAAAAACTGGTGCATGCTGCATGTGTACTAAGTTGCTTCAGTGTATGACTCTTTGTGACCCTATGGACTACTGGCTGCCAGGCTTCTCTGTCCATGGGATTCTCCAGGCAAGAATACCAGACTGGTTGCCATGCTCTCCTTCAGGGGATCTTTCTGATCAAGGAATTGAACCTGCATCTCTTATGTCTCCTGCATTGGCAGGCAGGTTCTTACCACTAGTGCCACCCGGGATAATAAACTAGTAAACTTAAGCAAAGTGTTTTCCTGAGTTCTGTGAGTTATTATAGCAAATTATCGAAACTTAGTGAACACTGGGGGAACTTCTTAATCTGTAGTCTGCTGCAGCAGGAGCGTGGGTAACCTGGGCACCTCATTTAAGCTGGCATCTGAAGTGGGGGCATTCTTGGACTGAGCCCTTCACCTGTGGGAGTCTGTGCTAACTCTTCATAGTAGTGTCTGAAATGAACTGACTTGCTGGGCATCCAGTTGGTGACAGAAAACTGTAGAATCAGCTAGTGCCCAGAAAATCCTATAAGACTTGTATCTGCTATTATATGGACTAGGGCAGTGTTTAGCCACTGAATGCCTTTGGGCTTTTCCTTCACTCTTCCTCCTCCTCCCTGGTACCCCTTCTGCACACATTGCCTGCCCTTCATACCCTACCCCAGGCTGAGCCAAGGTACTATGTAATGTAAAATGATAGCACTGGCACTGATAGCTCCATTACGGGTATATGCTTTTTATACAGAACTATTTAAGAAGACAATCCTTTAAGACCAAAAGAGACCATTAAGAGAAAAGTAGAAAGTTTAGGCTGTACATATCCAGGTTTATTTTGAGGACTCAAGAGTCTAAGTCCCAGAGAAAAGAGCTTTTGAAACCTGACCCCTATTGTGCAGAAAGAACGGCTGCTCTCTCACTCCAGCAAAGTCTTTTTCACCAAATAAAGAACTAATAAAGGGTCTCAAACAGGGCAAATCCCCTTCAAAACATCAAACTCTAATCAGAACAGGAAGCAGGAGTTATACAACCAACAATGAAGTGCATAAGTCATAAAGGCCAGATGCAAGTTCATGGCCAAGGATTCAGTGCTTATAATCAGGGGTTGGAGGAAGAATTAAAGGAACAGTGTTCTGGGTAGGTGATTGAATAGGAATGCTTATACTCAATGTGCTGTAAAACTGAGTGTCTATTCCTCACTCCCTGTGGAGATGTATAAATTCTGATATTGTTCTATATGTGATGACATTGTTCTAACATCATTGCCTTTATTTTCAGAAGATGGTTTTAAAGTTTCATCAAGTCCTTTTTTATAACTCTGGGAAAAAGCGCGTTTCTCTGAAAAAGGAAGTCTATATTTATTGAGGACTGGATATGTGCTAGAATCTTTGCTTTACAGACTTTATTTCATTTGTAAATTAACTGTTAAAATGGAGGTCAAAGGAAAATGTGATTGAACTCTGGGTCACACTGTAGAATGTATTTTTAATCATGAGTGGGTGACTTGTGTATGATGTTTTCTCCTCACTTCTACATTATAAAATAAACTTTAAACCAGCAAGAATGTTTCCAAGTTCCTTTAGAACTCTTCCAGTTCCAATAAATAAAGATTAATTGAGCACTCTTACGAACTCATCACCAGTTGGGGAATCTTCATTTTTTATTTTTTTTTAAACTCATTGTTGTGGTTCAGGTTCTTGGGAAGCAGAGCCTGAGATGGAACTCAGCTTTTAGAAAGTTTATCAGGGCTCCCTTGGAATCAACACCCACGGGGAAAGGAGAGAAAGCTGGATTTGGCAGAGAGAGAAGATGGGCTATAGTGTGGTCACAACAAACCCCGTGCCAACCCCATGGGGAGCGGTGAAGCTGCAGTGGCCCTTTAGAGTTGTCCTAAATTTTGGTTTTGGGTGGTCGGGTCATTTCACCATATCAACCAGTAATTAAATACAGACAGCTTCCTGCCCCCACCGAAAAAGTCCATGCCTTTAGGCATGGATTCCTGGAGAGTGTTGAGAATTGAAGGCTATTGGTCCACACATTCCCACAGCTGGGAAAACAAGTTCTTCAGGGGCCACAAAGGCATAAATATTTAATTCAGTGGTTAACTCTGTGTGTGTGTGTGTGTGTGTGTGTTAGTTGCTTCTGACTCAGTTGTATCTGATTCTTTGCAACCCCATGGACTGTAGCCTGCCAGGCTCCTCTGTCCATGGGATTCTCCAGGCAAGAATACTGGAGTGGGTTGCCATTTCCTTCTTCAGGGGATCTTCCCAATGGAGGGATTGAACCTAAGTCTCCTGCACTGTAGGCAGATACTTGACCATCTGAGCCACTAGGGAAGTCGTTAAGCAAATGGCAATATGGCAGAAAAACACATACTAGTATATAGCCAATATGAGCCGATGGGAGATTTAATGTATTGAAATTTTTTATACTAGATTTCTAGAGACTTATTTTCTGGGTCATGGTAAAACAAACTTAACACATTCCCAGTATTATTTCTATTAATCACTTTATTTGATTACCCTCAGGAACATTTCCCCCTCTGGAGTATGAGGAAGAGAATTAGAAACTAAGGAGTAGGAAGAAGATTCAGAAATAATATCTTCCCTCAAATAATGTCCTCCCATAACTTGAACATAAAGAAATTCAATAATTTTGCCTGCAGCTTAACTTTTCTTGAGGAATTCCCTATGGAAGGCCTAGAACCTTACATAAAATTTTTTTTCCCCCAAAAGCAGGAGCTGAAAACAAGTCCAGGGCCCCACAGAGCCCATGGGAGGAACAGGGGACTGGAGTCAGGTGGATGTGGGAGGAAAGGCTGCACATGACAGGGGTGTTTCATGTTTGACAGGCACTTCAGGCAGAGTTCAAGGGCAGCTGAGCAGTAGGGCAGAGGCAGTGCTGCACAGTGGTTAGAAACGTGATCTGGGAAGCCAGTCTGCCTGGGTATAAAACCTGGCTCTGATGCTAACCAGTTAAGGGAACTTGGGCAAGTGACTTACATTTCTCACATGTAAAGATTTTTTTTTTTTTTTAACAGAAATCTAAACAGAAACCTAAATTCACATTCTGAGTGAACTCCAGAGCGTAGTGTGGATTAACTGCCTACTGCTGCTGTAACATACAAACCTCATGGCTTACAACAATACAAATTTGTTCTCTTACAGTCCTGGAGATAAGACACCTGAATTCAGTTTCATGGGGCTAAAATCAGGGTGGAGGCAGGGCTGGTTCCTCCCAGAGGCTGTCAGCAAAGAATCTGTTTCTTTGCCTATTTTAGCCTCTAGAGTCCACCTGTCTTGGAATATGGCTGCCTTTTCCATCCTCTGAGCACATCGCTCCACTCTTGGCTTCCATCATCACTTTGTGATCTCCTCTTCTGCTGTCAAGTCTCCCTCTGCCTCCCTCTGACAAGGATACTTGGGACTACATTTAGGGCCCATGCAAATAATTCAGGATAATCACTGCCACCTCAGTATCCTAAATCTGATCTACAAAGTCCATTTGGTAGTATAAAATAATGGGTTCTAGAGGTTAGGGTGTACACATCTCTTGGAGGGAGAGCATGATTCAACCTACAAAAACTTGTGATTAAATGAGACAGTTTAGTTCAGAAGAATATCACATTTATATCATATCTTCTCAACAGAGTTTTGGTAATTGAAGTTACTGAATTAAGTGTTTAAAAAATTCATGGCATTTCTGCAGATGCCTGCAGTGCCAGAAGTTACTAGTGCTCACTAAATAAAGTCCATACTTGTTTCTTCATGGTTCTCTACATCCTTGCACATTAGGGTTAGGCCAAGAGGATCTGAGCAGAAATTATGATACAGATTCCATGCTGGCTCATACAAATGGTCACCTTAATTTATTGCCTAAACTGGGAAACTTTTGAGAATAAAGGGAAGTATATTAACTACTGGGCCTCCCTGGTAGTTCAGCACTAAAGAATCTGCCTGCAGTGCAGGAGTTCAGTTCAATTCAGTTCAGTCACTCAGTCATGTCTGACTCTTTGCGACCCCATTGACTGCAGCACGCCAAGCTTCCCTGTCCATCACCAGCTCCCGGAGCTTACTCAAACTCATGTCCATCACGTCGATGATGCCATCCAACTATCTTATCCTCTGTCGTCCCCTTCTCCTCCTGCCTTCTATCTTTCGCAGCATCAGGGTCTTTTCCAGTGAGTCAGTTCTTCACATCAGGTGGCCAAAGTATTGGAGTTTCAGCTATTCAATATACCAATGAATATTCAGGAGTGATTTCCTTTAGGATGAACTGGCTGGATCTCCTTGCTGTCCAAGGCACTCTTAAGAGTCTTCTCCAACACCACAGTTCAAAAGCACCAATTCTTTGGTGCTGAGCTTTCTTTATATCCAACTCTCATATCCATACATGACTGTTGGGAAAACCATAGATTTGACTAGATGGACCTTTGTTGGTAAAGTAATGTCTCTGCTTTTTAATATGCTGTCTAGGTTGGTCACAGCTTTTCTTCCAAGGAGCAAGCACTTTTTAATTTCATGGCTGCAGTAACTACCTGCAGTGATTTTGGAGCCCCCCAAAATAAAATCTCTCACTGTTTCCATTGCTTCCCCATCTATTGGTCACGAAGTGATGGGACCAGATGCTATGATCTTCAGTTCAGTTCAGTTCAGTTGCTCAATCGTGTCCGACTCTTTGTGACCCCATGAATCACAGCACGCCAGGCCTCCCTGTCCATCACCAACTTCCAGAGTTCACTCAAACTCATCTCCATCAAGTCGGTGATGCCATCCAGACATCTCATTCTCTGTCGTCCCCTTCTCCTCCCGCCCCCAATCCTTCCCAGCATCAGACTCTTTTACAGTGAGTCAACTCGTCGCATGAGGTGGCCAAAGTATGATCTTAGTTTTCTGAATATTGAGCTTTAAGCCAACTTCTTCACTCTCTTCTTTCACTTTCATCAAGAGGCTCTTCATTTCTTCTTCGCATTCTGCCATAAGGGTTGTGTCATCTGCATATCTGAGGTTATTGATATTTCTCCCAGCAATCTCAATTCCAGCTTGTGCTTCATTCAGCCCAGCGTTTCTCATGATGTACTCTGCCTATAAGTTAAATAAGCAGGGTGACAATATACAGCCTTGACAGACTCCTTTCTCGATTTGGAACCAGTCTGTTGTCACATGTCCAGATCTAACTGTTGTTTTCTGACCTACATATAGATTTATCAGGAGGCAGGTCAGGTGGCCTGGTATTCCCATCTCTTTAAGAATTTTCCACAGTTTATTGTGATCCACACAGTCAAAGGCTTTGGCATAGTCAATAAATCAAAAGTAGATGTTTTTCTGGAGCTCTCTTGCTTTTTCGATGATCCAGCAGATGTTGGCGATTTGATCTCTGGTTCCCCTGCCTTTTCTAAATCCAGTTTGAACACCTGGAAGATCACAGTTCATGTACTGTTGAAGCCTGGCTTGGAGAATTTTGTGCAGTACTTTGCTAGCGTGTGAGATGAGTACAATTGTGTGGTAGTTTGAACATTCTCTGGCTTTGCCTTTCTTTGGGATGGGAATTAAAACTGACCTTTTAAAGTCCTATGGCCACTGCTGAGTTTTCCAGATTTGCTGGCATATTGAGTGCAGCACTTTCACAGCGTCATTTTTCCGGATTTGAAATAGCTCAACTGGAATTCCATCACTTCCACTAGCTTTGTTCATAGTGATATGTCCTATGGCCCACTTGACTTCACATTCCAGGATGTCTGACTCTAGGTAACTGATCACAGCATCATGGTTATCTGGGTCATGAAGATCTTTTTTGTGTAGTTCTGTGTATTCTTGCCACCTCTTCCTAATATCTTCTGCTTCTGTTAGGTCCATACCATTTCTGTCCTTTATTGTGCCCATCTTTGTATAAAATGTTCCCTTGGTATCTCTGATTTTCTTGGTATCTCTGATTTTCTCTGATTTAGAAATGCTCTAACTGGGTACAAATGCCGATGCTGGGTTCCCTCCTGAACAGCTGTGACTGGTCTGCTTATTGGCTTTTGACCTGGGAGACTGAAATGAAAACTCCAGAGTTTGAACAATACTTGGCATTTCTTGATGTTTTTATGAAGGAGTTCAGTGAGCTTAACATCTGGTAACTCTAAACAGGGGGCTCTTTTTCAGAGCAAAGACTTACAAAGAATGTGAACTGATGTTGGCATTTTGTTCACGGGACTTTGTTGGTGAGAGTGAAAGCATAAAGGGCTTTGTTGGTCAGCAGCTCCCACTGCAGCAGAAAGTAGAGGGTAGCCCTGTGAGCTCTAGTGTGTGGAGGGAACACTGCTCATGCTAACTCCTTTGTTCACATCCATACACACCACAAGCAGCTGCCAACCATTCTTACAGCGTGGCCACCACTGACAGGCAATTTCTGATAAGAAGTATAGCAAAGCATACAATTTACAAAGCAATTTCACATAAAGTATTTCTTTTTAGCTTTTTTTTCAGTATCTCTAACTTGAGCAATCAACTTTGGTCTGTCAATATTAATAAGAGGATGTGGAGGGGAAGGGGGCAAGGAAAGAGGAGGAGGAGGAGAGGCAGTAAGAAGACAAATCAAACAGAGTGGGATCCACCCTGAGCCTCCCTGAGCATCTAACCCATATTGTGTGCCTGGTACCACTGCAGGCACTCTTGGGCTAATGCTAATTGTGTGGCCAAAGTAAAATGTGTCCATATTTATATGGATTGTTTTGTTTATCAAAAGCATAGTTTAATGGTTCTCCAGAAAATTAAGCTGAGGGGGAAAAATACCAATCCTCAAAGCTTACATACTGTATGGGTCTTCTAATATAACATTCTTGAAATGACAAAACTATAGAAATGGAGAATAGATTAGTCATTGTCAATAGTCAGGGACAGGGTGGGGTGTGAGAGTTAGGGGTGACTATAAAAGGACAATAGGAAGGGTCCTTGTTGTGATGAGATTGTTCTGTAGTCTGCCTTTTTAATGTCAATATCCTGGTTGTGATATTGTAATATAGCTTCATGCTGTACTACATTATTATTTATATTTTTATTTCATGTGAGTTTATAATGAAGAATGGTTGAAAAATAATATTAAGATTATATTAAATGTCTATTTGCTCTTTTGAAAAGTTGCAAGCATTCAGATAGGCCAAAGGTCACTAATGCAGAGAGTTACTAATGATCAAGTGAAGAAAGGACTCACTTACCATTATTTTAAGTCTGGGGAAAATTAAGATGGCTACATTTTGTATTGGAAGCTCACACATGGTGTTGACAGACAGTACATTGGATGTGTTATGCACTGTCTCTAATGTAATCCTACACGAGGAGGAGCTATCATCAAAGTAATGATAAGGAACTGAAGCAGAGAAGGAAATGTGAGTAGCTCACCATCACATCACAATAGATGGTGGAACTAAGAATCAAATCATGCTTTTATCTGCTGAAATACACTGCTTCTGAGAACTTCAACAGCATGGAATTGACCTGAGGTCTTTAAGGACAAACGGCTTGTCCACAGGAGTAACACTGGGGCTCGAGTGTTCGTAGAGCACCCTTTCCACCATGCTGTGCTCTCACAGGCGGTTCAGAAGAGAACATAATGGCAGTCTCAGCTGCCTGAGAGACAGGGGAAATAAGGGCAAAAATCTCAAAAAGGCTGGTGTCCAAATTATAACAAGGAAAACGGGCAAATTTACACGAGTTCCTCCTTTGTCGATTTATTTGAATATAAAGAACTCTAATTCAGAGAGTTTCAAAAGATCTGTCCACTGACTCAGAAATATGGGGCAAAAATCAGCATCCCCCTAAAGTGCATTATAATCCCACTGTTAAGGGACCAGTTTTTAAATCAAGACAAACCGTTACCAAAAAAATGGATGAAATGAGTGAAAACTAAGCACTTAATTCAGTTTGCAGTAAGATAGAAAGCAATAAACAGATCTGCTAATAATGTCCTTGCCTCTCACTGCCTTTGAAGTTATACAAAGTGACTCAACTTTGGGAAACTGTCCCCTTGATTCTTAAATACAGCTGTATCCGAAATGAAGCCAGGCTTGCTTTCTCAAGCAGTGCACACACTTCTCACCACTTTTCTAGTAAATACACAGTATCAGGTTCATGACTATATTTTGGCTTAAATTACATCCAAGTATCATTATACCCCCAATTGCATGTCTGACAAAAGTGGGACCAGTGCTTTGAGCACAAAGAACACAAAGGCTCTTGGTTCCTGGATGAGTGAGAGCTGTTTCACCTTGACACTGCTGCTGGCAAATCTCTGCGAGATGAGCGTTTTGAAAATGCTATAAACAGCTTAGCCTTTTCTTAGCATTTTGAAGAGCACATTAATAGCCTGGCCTTTTCTTAAGGGCTTTCTTTTTCCCTTAGCCAAATTTGACAGTTGGAAGTGAACAGTGAGCGGATGGAATCAAAGTCATAGCTGTGTCTTAAAAGCAGTGTGGAAATGATGTCATCCGGCATTGTCTTCAAAAGAATATAAGAATATTAAGTGGATGTCTCATGTACTTACATACAAAGGATACTCTTCACTTGAGGACAGAATGATAATGTCTCACAGAAGAAAGATGTAATTCTTGATACCCATAAAACCTATTCAAACAGCTCTTAGCTGGTACCAAAAAACCCTGCAACTCTCAACCAAAAGAAGTTATATTAATAGAATTAATTTTTTAATACTTAATAAACTATAGAATAGCTTGTTCTCCATGCTGTAAATGACAGTTTAAAGATGGTATTCTCATTGTTACCATTTGGAAAATTTTGTTAAAAAGAAACCAAGAGGTATACGGTCATGTAACAGAATTAGCCAAAGAAGTTAAAAAGCATAACACTACCCTCTCGGACTTAACAGCTCCCCAAAAAGTGATATGGAAGCTCTCCTATGTAAACAGGGACACATGCAACCCCACCCAACACCCAGAAAAACTGCATAGCTTATTTCAAAGGGTATGTTGAGAATCCACACAGTTTTTTCGTTGTCTTCTGTGTATAAACACACAGCAACTCCAGAGGAGCTGAATTTTTAAAAATTGGCTAAGCAGTTTGCCAGGAGCAGTGTCTGCTTAGAGCAGGAAGAGGCCTAGAAATTAGGAATGCTTTATCGGATGTTGTGGCTGACTGCATTTTCCCAAAATGGCTGCAACAGTGTCCTGCATACCGCTGGCAGTCAATAATTACCAATGAACAGAGAATTATGTAAGATGACTTAGTCCCCCCCACAGTCAGTCACAGCAAGAGTGGAAAGAATATTTTCAGTGTCATATTTGAATCCTATCTGACAATTTGGAAACTATAGTAATTTGAACTTATGCAGGCAATAAAAGGATAGCTTCATGGCTGGCACACCAAAAAGTATACCTAATTGTCATTTGCATTCTGTGCTAAGAAGGTCAGCATGCAGCACTCATTCTCTTACTTCATTTTCTTGCTAGTTGCAGGTTCTTTTTGTCACAGGATATGTGGCAATATTTATTTTAATCAAGAAGAGGCAATACAAGCAAAGGCAATTATAATAGGTAGGTTCAGTAAGAAACTAAACAGCAAGATCTCATCCCACTGGCAAAACAAAGAACAAAAAAACAACCATGTAATTGTATTTGTCTGACAATTTATTTCTTGGAACAAGCTTGTAAATGCCATGCTCCATCCAGCACAATCAGGTAAATCTAGCTCTCAGTGAGGGGTTAGCATGGGGTCCATTGGAGGCACCTTCTCTTGGACCAAAGACTCAAGATTGGGATCTCATGTTGGAATCTTGCACCTTGACTTAATTTCTCTAAGATCCAACAGTGATTTATATTATAGGAACAGAAAATAACTCCTGGTTTTCTCCCTATCTTTAGCACCATTCCTCTCCTTTTCTGTCAATGTTTCAGAACAATTTGTATCTTAAAAATCAGTTGAAATTAGTTGACTAGAAATCTCTTGAAGAAAATTAGAGATACCAAGGGAACATTTCATGCAAAGATGGGCTCGATAAAGGACAGAAATGGTAGGGACCTAACAGAAGCAGAAGATAGTAAGAAGAGGTGGCAAGAATACACAGAACTATACAAAAAAGATCTTCATGACCCAGATAATCACAATGGTGTGATCAACTCACCTAGAGCCAGACATCCTGGAATGTGAAGTCAAGTGGGCCTTAGGAAGCACCACTACAAACAAAGCTAGTGGAGGTGATGGAATTCCAGTTGAGCTATTTCAAAGCCTGAAAGATGACGCTGTGAAAATGCTCCACTCAATATGCCAGAAAATCTGGAAAACTCAGCAATGGCCACAGGACTGGAAAAGGTCAGTTTTAATTCCCATCCCAAAGAAAGGCAATGTCAAAGAATGCTCAAACTACCACACAGTTGCACTCATCTCACACGCTAGTAAAGTAATGTTTAAATTCTCCAAGCCAGGCTTCAGCAATATGTGAACTGTGAACTTCCAGATGTTCAAGCTGGTTTTAGAAAAGGCAGAGGAACCAGAGATTAAATTGCCAACATCCGCTGGATCATCAAAAAAAGCAAGAGAGTTCCAGAAAAACACCTATTTCTGCTTTATTGACTATCCCAAAGTCTTTGACTGTGTAGATCACAATAAACTGTGGAAAATTCTGAAAGAGATGGGCATACCAGACCACCTTGACTTGCCTCTTGAGAAACCTATATGCAGGTCAGGAAGCAACAGTTAGAACTGGACATGGAACTACAGACTGGTTTCAAATAGGAAAAGGAGTACGTCAAGGTTGTATACTGTCATCATCCTGTTTATTTAACTTATATGCAGAGTACTTCATGAGAAACACTGGGGTGGATGAAGCACAAGCTGGAATCAAGATTGCCAGGAGAAATATCAATAACCTCAGATATGCAGATGACACCACCCTTATGGCAGAAAGTGAAAAAGAACTAAAGAGCCTCTTGATGAAAATGAAAGAGAAGAGTGAAAAAGTTGGCTTAAAGCTCAACATTCAGAAAACTAAGACCATGGCATCCAGTCCCATCACTTCATGGCAGATAGATGGGGAAACAGTGGAAACAGTGGCTGACTTCATTTTTCTCGGCTCCAAAATCACTGCAGAGGGCGATTGCAGCAATGAAATTAAAAGATGTTTATTCCTTGGAAGGAAAGTTATGACCAACCTAGACAGCATAGATATTACATAAAAAGCAGAGGTATTACTTTGCCAACAAAGGTCTGTCTAGTCAAGGCTATGGTTTTTCCAGTAGTCATGTATGGATGTGAGAGTTGGACTATAAAGAAAGCTGAGCGCCGAAGAATTGATACTTTTGAACTATGGTGTTGGAGAAGACTCTTGAGAGTCCCTTGGACTGCAAGGAAATCCAACCAGTCCATCCTAAAGGAGATCAGCCGTGGGTGTTCATTGGAAGGACTGATGTTGAGGCTGAAACTCCAATACTTTGGCCACTTGATGCAAAGAGCTGACTCATTGGAAAAGGCCCTAATGCTGGGAAAGATTGAGGGCAGGAGGAGAAGGGGACAACAGAGGATGAGAAGGGGATGACAGAGGAGAAGGGGACGACAGAGGATGAGTCCATCATCGACTCAATGGACTTGGTTTTGGGTGAACTCCCGGAGTTGGTGATGGACAGGGAGGCCTGGTGTGCTGTGGTTCATGGGATGGCAAAGAGTCAGACACAACTGAGCGACTGAACTGAACTGAAGAATTCAAACATAGAAGGCAGGACCATGGTAAAGATGATGATGACAATGAAATAGTTAATAATTTACTAAACATTTATTTGCACTAGCTATGCTGTGCTAAGTCCTTTCAGTCACGTTCGACTCTTTGTGACCACATGGACGGTAGCCCACAAGGTTCCTCTATCCATGAAATTCTCCAGGCAAGAATATGGAGGGAGTTACCATGCCCTCCTCCAGGGGATCTTCCTGACCCAGAGATTGAACGTGCATCTTTTAGGTCTCCTGCATTGGCAAGCGGGTTCTTTACCACTAGCGCCACCTGAGAAGCTCCTATTTGCACTAGACCGTACTCCCAATACTAACATACTTTATTTACTTTAATCCTCACGACTGGGAGGCATTATTGGTATTATTATCCCACTTTATATCTGAGAAAACTGAAGCTTAGAGAAGTTACATAATTTGCCTTGGGTCAAACAAGATCCAAGACTGGGATTTCAACCCAGGTCTGTCAGGAGCCAAAGCCCATTAATGTTATAAATCATGTATCTTACAAAACCAATTTTTTTCTGTGACATACTCCTGCATTGCAGGCAGATTCTTTACCATCTGATCCACCAGGGAAGCCCTTGTAAACCACAGTTTGTACAAAACGAGATTCAAGCCTGATTTTTTAATTACCAATGGTCTGCGCTGCAGTAATTCTACACATTTCCACAACAAAAAATTAAGTTCTTCATTTAAAAAAAAATTGGACAAGAACATGAATGGCCAGATGAAAAAAAAATTTAATCAAATATTAAATTTCAGGTATTGAAAATTAAAGAGAATTTAATTCAGTTCAAGAAATAGTAGCCAAGTGATGTCTTGTACAAGGCACTATAAGAATTCATTCAAAGATTGAGATAGCATTGTCCCCGCTCCAGAGAAGCCAAAGCACTGGTGGTAGGGACACAGTGTAATGTTTCAAGTCTTACTAAAATATAATCTCCTCAGAGAAGTCTCCCCTTGTCACCTATCTAACCTGCTGACACATTCTCTGTTACTTTCTATCACAGGGATAAGCGTACTTTTTCTGTAAAGGGCCAGATGGTAAACGATTTAGGCTTTGTGGGTTATACAGTCTCTGTCAAAACCACTCAGCTCTGCTGTTGTAGTTTGAAAGCAGCTTTAGACCCACTGTAAACAAATTAACATGGCTGTGTTCCAATAAAACTTTATTTACAAACAGGCAGTTGGCCAAGTATAGTTGCCAAACTGGGCACAGTGCCAACCCTACTCTAATATCTCACTCTGTTTTTCCCTTCATAGCACTTAACAAAGTGTGGTATTATCTTATTTATTTATTTACTGTTTCCCTCCACAAAAAAAATAGCAGCTCCAAGAGAGAGGAGTCCTTGTTGCTTATTCACAGCAGGCTCTCTAGGGTCTATAAAAGAGTTCCTGACACCTAGGCAACTCACTGTATGTATTTATTGATGTTACATGAATGAACACCATTCCACAAAAGGAGAAACATGGAATGCCAAAAAAATATGAACTATATTTGGCCTTACTATTAATAGATATAAAATAATTGAAAATGTCATTTTTTACTTGTTAGATGTACAACAGTTAGAAGAAGAGATGAAAAGGAGGGGTGTAAGGGGAGGGAGAGAGAGAGCAGAAAGAGGGAGAGAACTGGTGTGGATGGGTATGTGGGTAAACTGGGCCTCTCACTATTGCAGATAGGAGAGAAAACTGGTGGCCATTTGCAATTATACACCAAATTGTATATGCCCATTCAAAAAGGGCAAAGGATTGAATAGACATTTCTCCAAAGATATACAAACGGGTAATCGGCACATGAAGGATTCTCAATTAAATTAGTTTTAGAGAAATGCAAGTCAAAATCACGAGATACCACTTTACATCCATTAAGATGGCTATGTTCAAAAAAGAGAAAGTAAGTGTTGGTGAGGAAATGGAGATTTTAGAACCCTCTTGCACTGTTGACAGGAATGTGAAATTGTGCAGCTATTGGGGGTTCCTTAAAAAGTTAAGCACAGAATTACTGTACGAGCCACCAATTCCTCTCCTAGGTATATACCTAGATACTTACACACTCATGTTTATAGTAGCATTATGTACAAGAGCCAAAAAGTAGAAATACCTCAAATGTTCATCTATCCACAGAAGAGTAGATAAACAAATATGGTATATTCATACAATGGAATATTATTTAGGCTTAAAAAGGAATGCAGTACTGATACATGCTAAAACATGGATGAACTTTGAAAACATTGTGTTAAATGAAATGTGTGTGTTGGTCACTCAGTCATGTCTGACTCTTTGTGGCCCACCAGGCTCCTCTGGCCATGGGATTCTCCAGGCAAGAATACTGGAATGGGTTGTCACTTCCTATTCCAGGGGATCTTCCCATCACAAGGATTGAATCTGCATCTCTTATGTCTCCTGCATTTGTAGGCAGATTCTTTACCACTAGCACTACCTGGGAAGTCCAAATGGAGTAAGTTAGCCACAAAAAACCAATATTGTATGATTCCATTTATATGCAATATTCAGAAAAGGCAAATAGTAGAACAGAGGTTACCAGGAACTTGGGGAGGAGAGGAAATGGGGAGTTATTATTTAATGGGTACAAAGTTTCTAATTGGGATGGTGAAAAATCTGTGGAGATGGATGGAGGAGATGTTTGCACAACATTTTGAATGTACTTAATGCCACTTATATATACACTTTAGAAATGATTAAAATTATAAATTGTATATAATATATATTGTTAACCACAATAAGGTGTATACAGATCTTTCTTGATTTAGGAAGGGGTTGTGAAAAGTGTCTGACTCTTTGTGATGTCCCAATAAATGGGTCAATAAATGGATCTGCAAAGAGATCAAACCAGTCAATCCTAAAGGAAATCTGATGTGAAGAGCTGATTCATCTGAAAAGACCCTGATACTGGGAAAGATTGGGGGCAGGAGGAGAAGGGGATGACAGAGGATGAGATGGTTGGATGGCATCACCGACTCAATGAACATGGGTTTGGGTGGACTCCAGGAGTTGGTGATGGACAGGGAGGCCTGGCGTGCTGTGGTTCATGGGGTCACAAAGAGTCAGACACGACTGAGCGACTGAACTGAACTGACTGAAAGGAAATCAATCCTGAATATTCATTGGAAGGACTGATGCTGAAGTTGAAGCTCCAATAGTTTGGCCACCTGAGGCGAAGAGCTGACTCATTAGAAAAGACCCTGATGCTGGGAAAGACTGAAAGCAGGAGGGAGAAGGGGACAACAGAGGACGAGTTGGTTGGATAGCACCACTGACTCAATGGAGTTGAGTTGAGCAAACTCCAGAAGTTGGTGAAGGACAGGGAAGCCTGGCGTGCTGCAGTCCATGGGGTCAAAAAGAGTTGGACATGACTGAGCAACTGAACACAGAAACAATAAATGGATAAACTCATCGCGGGTTGAAAATATTTCAAGTCAAAAATATCCTTAAAATACCTAATCTACCAAACATCAGAGTTTAGCCTAGCGCACACCTTAAAAGTGCTCAAAACACATACATTAGCCCACAGTGGGACACAGTCATCTAAAACAAAGCCAACTTTACAATAAAGTGTTGAGTAGCTTATGCATACTTATTATGCACATTTATTGCATACTGTACTGAAAGTTGTTACACATGTGGATTGTTTCCTCTTGGGATCATGTGGTTGATAGGTGCTGTGGCTCACTGCTGTTGCCCAGCATTACAAGCATCAGACTGCATATCACTAGCCTGGGAAAATTTCAAAATTCAAAATTTGAAGTACAGTTTCTACTGAATAGGTATTGCTTTCACAATATTGTAAAGTTAAAAAATCATAAGTTGAATCACTGTAAATCAGGGACCATGGGTATATGCTTTTTACTCCAAAATCGTATTCCTAACAATTAACTTGGAGGATGGGTAATGCAGAAGGGTGAAAATCCATCAACTTCAAGATCCATGAATAAATATCTAATTATATAAATAAAGCCTGACATGACAATACACACAAGAAACTATCATGTAGGCATTAAATTGAACAGAGTAGACTTTTCACAAAAAATATCTCCGTTAACACTATTGCTGAATTAAAAAAAAAAACAAGTTAAAAAATGTGTGTGCAGAAAGATCCCATTGATGTAAAAATTCTAATTATATATGAAAAATATATCAGATATTCTCCAAAATGTTAATAGTGGTTATTCTCTGAATGGAGGGTTTGAGATGATTTTAAGATTATCCTCTTCACAATTTTCTGTACTAGTTTATTTTCTAACAAAAAAAAATGTCTAACCAAAATAACATGCTGTTATAAACTCATGTTTATCACTTTTTTCACATTAATTAAGGAGGGTTAGGCCCTTGATAATTTCATAATAGATGTTTTCTGCATTTCCATTTCCATAGCAACAACATACTTGTGAGAGAATCAGATATAGTTTTAAAAGAGATACATACCTCAGATAGTGGAGTTGCCATTTCATCACTCAAAAACAAAGATACTATTTCATTGCAACAGACAATAATCATGTTCTAGAAATAAAAGACAACATAGTGAGGTTGATCTTATTGGTAAAATACTGGGTATTTTAGTTACAAATTATTTGTTTCATTTGTCTTTTGCTACATCATTCTCTAACCCTAATTCCTAGGATAAAATTTAGAGATATTCAGAGGTCACAATCTTTAAAGTAATTACAGTTACTTGAAAAGATACAGAATAGCCACAAAATATAAGATTTAATGATGAATAATACATTATTTTAGGATTTTTTTCCCTGCAAATTCACCATGAAAGTTCATACGTTACAGAAGAACAGGTAAAGGAATTTATACCAAAATAAGATTTTGGAAGACCATGTTTTTTCTGAGAAGAGAGCCCTGGAATAAAGAGGGTTAGATCTCAGGAAGAGTTTAAGAAAAAATGAACAGTTGGGAATTGACCAAAAAAACAACTGGAAAAAGTAAATGAAGAGGAAGGGAGGAGTGGCATGTAGGCTCTTTCAGCTGTGGCATGTGAACTCTTAGTTGTGAAGTCCCGTGTGCTATAAACTAAGACCTGGCAAGGACAAATAAATGTTTTTTAAAAAATAGGAAGAGTCAGTATCGCCCTCCGTCCATTGTTGAGGACATTGCTGCAGCCCCTACAGTATGGCCACAGCTGTGTTTCTGGGTGGACACTGGACCCAAGGGAGATCAACCTGCAGGCAGGGTTGAACCAATAAGATTCTCCATCATTGTGATTCTACATAAGGAAAGACAACAGAAGGGAGCTATCAGCGGTGCTGGCTGCCTGAGCTGAGAGGTCCCAGCAGGAGTTGGAGAAGGCAGCCCATGGACTAGACGGATAATGAGTAAGAGGAGGAAACAGAGGGAAAGGAGAACGTATGTCCACTGTGGGTCCGTGGGCACTCTTGGCTGCTGACTTTCCAAGTTTCATTTTCTGTGGGGTCCGCTGAGTTTTGTCCCTGGTCCTTGGTTATGCAAGAGCTTACTGGCCACACCCTGCCAAACACTGACTCCTTACCGAACCTATTTCATTTGGGTTAGTGTAAGTACTGATAGTTTTTCTTTACTTACAACTTAAGGAGTCATGATCGTAAGACTATCAGAGATAAACTAGGCTTATCTCACAGTGTTGCTCACATCTTTCAACAATTTGCTTTTATTTCAGTATTATTAGTACGTACATGTACTAACATCCAGAAATATGAAAATGATCAAAGTGAATTCATTTTTAAATTAACACTCTCACCAAGGCTGGCTAAAAGCCTTAAAATAAAGAAACAACTGAACTCATATTAAAGTTTTAACAAATGCACAAACATAGAAAAGATCAAAATTTGGAGTTCCAAAGCTCTAGCTAATTCTATTCACTTTAACAAATATATCTGAGGCATTCTACTAGGCACTGTGGAACACAAAGATAAAGAAACAGACCCTATCCTCACAAAGTGTATAAGAGTTGAAAAAAAAAATAGATTCATACTTGACTAAATAATATGCCAAGTAGAGCATGGTCAGAAAGTGGGTAGCTATGACATGCTATAAGAGCCTAGAGATGGGAGAGAGTTATATGTATATGGAACAGGGAACATTTCCTGGAGAAAGGGAATTGAGACATGAGAAAGTAGGAGCTGGCAGAGGATGGGGACAAGGATGGAAGGAGCCATGTAAGCAAGGTAACAGCAGATACTCAAGGAACATAAAGAGCCTGGTATGGTCTTTACCACTGAAGTGTATTGGAAGCTTGGTGGTAAGTGTGGTGAGGAATAAGACTGAGAGGTATACTTATAACAGGACATGTAAATGTAAGGAATTTGGGTTTTGTTGCTTAGGAAATTGAGAGGCACTGGACTGAGGGGATAATGATTGCTTTAAGAAAATATTAATAATTCTCGCCATCTGGCCACTGTTTAAAGGTTAACTAGACTAGGAAGAGATAAGAGAAAGAAATTAGCTTGGAGGCTTCTCAAATTGTGCAGAAAGTGATCATTACCAGAGGAGGGCAGCATTCATGGGACCAGAAAGGATGGAAGGCAGCAGGACATCCAGCACTCACAGGGGTCACCAGCTCTCTATGGTGAACTTTGCAGTCTCCTCCCCTTTACTAGACGGGGCAACACACATCCTGGAGTACATTCTTACGTATTATTTGTCCCGATTTCTATGTTTCTAATTGAGTTCTTAGGACTGGTTAAAGTATGTTTTCTTTCCATTCAAAAGGTTGCAATGAAAGCTGTGATGGGCCACTGTCATGATTTCATCAAGAGCTATCAAGCAAAACGACACTGTCTGTATCATGAAACATTTCACATAACAGATGGAGACAGCCATGTTTCCTGATAAATGCCTTCCACGGTCTGTCTCAACACAGAGTGAACAGAAATTTTGCTTCAACAACATTCTATTTCTTTGGCGTTATTTCAGGTAGACCACGTACACATGTCAGAAACTGGCTGGTTCGCTGTTGGGCTGAGAGGGACCTCCCGTGACCTTTCTGCCTCAGAAATGAAGACAAGGGAAGCACCAAGATCATCAATTCCTGGGAAGGCTGCCGGAGGGATGCTGCAGTTGGCAAGCGGGGGCAGAAGGGCACAGACAGTCCCTTGCTCAATATTTGCCATTTCCCCCTTAAGAAGGAATATCTGTTTATTCTATGAGTGGTGGGCCTCTGAGTTACTACAAAACTAACAGAACCAACATTGTAACTTTGAAGTTCTCATGGCCATTCACCAGTTTTATGAAAAAAAAAAAAAAAATTCTAAATTGCTTTCCATCCTCCAAACTCTTGCTTCCCGCATCCCTCCTGCATATCCCTTCAGGGTTATCTTAGCAAATCTCAGGATGGGTCACGGGATGCTCTTCTGGGTGCTGCCCCCACTTTCTCCAACCCCCACCCCTCACCCAGTCCTGCTTTCCCAGGGTCCTACATTTACCCTGCACCCCTGACACCCTGATATAACATCCAGCTCCATGACTTCACTTCTCATTTCCTGCTGGATCCTGGTCTGGAGTAGGTCTCTCCATAGGTCTCCAACGAGAAGTTTCATGAGCAACTACTGAAGAGGCACTATGTGTCAGTTACTGGGTGAGGTATTGAACATCGAAAGATGAGGCAGACCCCCGAGCAAAGGGATTCAAAGTCAAGAGATAGGAAGAGACACAGAAAGAGATAATGGCCAAAACAATACACAACAGTAAGGAGGCACAGGGTATTTGAGGGTGCAAAGAAACATGGTCTTTATTTCAGTCTACAGAGGCTAATAGAATGCTGCCTGAGCTACTGAAGCAAGGACAAAGTCTAGTTCAGCTTTCTCTTTTCACACACACACCCCTATGTGAATGAAATTTGTTTGAATGGTGAATTAGAATAGTTGCCATCAACAGCCCCGCCCCCCATTGAGAAGGAAGGATTCTAGCAACCTTGCCGTTTTGTGTTAAGTGTAGCACCCAGAATGGAGGAAACTGGAAAACGGGAAGGTGTCAGAAAGACAAGGCAACTTCAGTAATCAAGAGCTGAGCCAGAGTGGGAAGTGGAGAGTAGGCAAAACACTCCATGCAGATGGAGTTGGAGGGAGTATATGCTTAGTTGCTCAGTCATGTCCAGCTCTTTGCAACCCCATGGACTGTAGCCAGGCTCCTCTGTTCATGATATTTTCCAGGCAAGAATACTGGAATGGGTTGCCATTTCCTAGTCCAGGGGATCTTCCCAACCCAGGGATCGAACCCACATCTCTTCCATCTCCAGCATTAGCAGGTGGATTCTTTACCACTAGCACCACCTGGGCTGGAGGGAAAGGTTCAGAGGTTAGAGAGCAGTCACAGACGCCAGGGAGGCACGAAGAACAAGGCAGTGGGAAAAGGAGATTTAAAAGAAGTTATGCTGTATATGATGAAAGGATTCCCTCTCGGATGTTCTTAGGAGAGGCTCCATAAAGATTTAGATGTATTTTCGACTGTTTTGAATATTAAATTTATGTTTCTTTGAATGCCAGACTTTTCTTGCTAAGGGCCACCAGGCAGCTGGGCTCATCACGAACAACATCTGGGTACCTATGACCATACTCATCCAGTGATTAAGCTCCTCCTGACAGGGACTTAATTTTACTGATTTCAGTATGTTCTTATCTCCCCAAGCCTAGAAAATTTTTGCACATACCAGTCTCTCAAAAATAATGGGTTAATTCACTCTAATGCTTAATTGTATTTTGTTCTATGTTTTCACAGTACCTTGAAATTTGGGATATGTTAACTTACTTTAATTGCCTTATACACTCGGGTGTCCCACACATGTTTACTAAACTCATTTTAGATGACCTGGCAAATATATTTTAGGCTTTTTGTATCACTATGTTGTTATCATTCCAAAAAGGTGATTCTGTCTTAAAATCAGAAAGGTTTGTATCTTTCATATGCTTTAAAGCACCTGATATGCTCTGGAGATACCCCACAAAGCAAAGAATGACAGGTTAAAATAACCCAGTGATTCAGAGCCAGTGTTTTTCATTTTGGAAGAAGGACATGTTTTCAAGCCAGAAGTGACTGGAACACCTGTTCTGTAGCCCTCCCAAAACATTTTAAATTAATATCTGTTCTCAAGTTTTTGGCTTATTCCAGACCACAGGGATTTGGAGGGGGAAAAAGAAAAAAAAAAAAAAGGAAGGGAATGAGAAACATAACAAGATTCACTACCTCCCATATCAACAAGATTCACTACCTCCCATAACAACCAAAGGCACATTTGCTGAACCTTTATGTTTAACAACCCACCAAAAATCTATACTGTGATAGAAGTAAATATATTAGATTATAGAGGTTATGAAATCCTGTCCAATTCCCAACCAGAATCGATCTCTTCAAGTGTCCTAGTTAAATTCTAATTAGCTCCAAGTGAAGGTTGTCATGACAACGAACCAGTAGATTTGAGTCAATGGAATTTATTTGATATAACCCAGAACCTAGGTGCTTTTTCCCCTTACATGTTGGTTAGTATATTGGAAAAAAAATGTTATATTTCACAACTTTCAAATGTTGTGAATTAATTTGTTTGCTAATTCACCTACACTAAAAATATTAGTTTTTTCCTCACTTTGTGACATTCCTGCATATATAAAAATACCTACCAGAACCGGAACACATCTCAAAATGCCCTAATTAAAGCTGAAGAAACATTTTTAAGTTGGAGAATAAAACAAACTCAAAAATACAGAGGAGGACATCAGGACTGAAAGGAGTTTATTCTTCTCAAGAACTGAGCCACTCATATATATCACTCTAGTCAGGACATGAAAGCAAGATGCAAAGCTTGAGTCAGGCAAGTTGGATCATCTGGATTCTTCCTTCTGCCTTCCAAATGCCCCACTTTCCCTGTTTATTCCTAATTTGTTTGTATTCATAGTCAACTTCTTGACTCAGGACCTGGGCTCATGGGGATGAGCTTGATACCAACATCTGACTCCCAGGGAAATTCTGATGACTCATTCTCACCAAGGAGCCATCTCTTCATCTCAGTGGTATCTGAGTGAAAAGATCATGGTTAGAGAAAGGAGAAAACTAGTCCCAGGGAAGGTTAGATGACTAACCCTTGGTAGTAAAGCTGAGTGGCAAGAGCACAACCTAGAATCCTTACTCTTATGGACACTCAATCTCCTGTCTTAGGCAGGGTCAGCTGGGAAGACAAATGAGTTCAATCAATCACTTTCCTTTTACGAACTATATAATAATGGATTCAAGGACAATTTCAGCAAAGAGTAGTCTAGGTTATGGCTCAGGGACAGCAACCTGTTAAGTTTGGTCTATGACTAAAAAAAACTATGATTGTAAGAGATTTATGAAAGAAGTTTCAAAATGAGTTCTTGAAAACAGATGTGAAAGGGCAACAATGCACTTTAGGAAAAGAATTACATATATGAATCTCATGAGCTTGAGGTATCTGATCTACCAGGAGATTTATTGTAAGTACTCAGGATAGTATTACTATTGCTAAACATCTGGTAATTTGTGTCATAACATTTGAGCACTTGTAAAGGATGTGCATGGAGAAGGAAATGGCAACCCACTCCAGTACTCTTGCCTGAAAAATCCCATGGATGGAGGAGCCTGGTGGGCTGCCGTCTATGGGGTCGCACAGAGTCAGACATGACTGAAGCGACTTAGCAGCAGCAGCAGCAGCAAAGGATGTGCAACTGAAATTCTAAGCTCTCAGTTCTATGATAAATGTCAGCACAGAGCACAGGTGATGCAAACTCTGGAAAGTTGTTTCTTTGCAAAGACTAACTGTTCTTGCCTGATAATCCTCTTACAGCTGAACTGGTGCTTTCACAACAGTGAAAAATGCACTCATTAGACTTCACTGGTAAATTTAGACTGAAAAACACCCATATGTATATTCCGAAGATCAGGAGAGTTGCTAGATTTTGCACTTTCCTATAATTGGTTTGAAGATGAGGTAAATAAGAAAACAAAGTGAGCCCATACCAATAATACTCTTTAAGAATTAAAAATGTTTTCTTATTGGTAACCAATTAAATATCAAACTAGCAAAAAGTGATTTAAAAAAAAAGATTCAGCAGTTCAAAAATAAATGAAAGATCCCAAAAGTTAACAGAGAAGTAAAACAGATATGGGACCCAAGTGGCTGGGAATTCAAACAGAAAAGCAGCAGAGGGAGGTCCCAGAATTAGAGTTGTGCTACCAGCATTGGGGGTGACCAGTCCTTAACCAGAGTCAGAGAGGGGCCTCCAGGAAGGGAAATAAGAGTTGAGACATAAGTATTTATGCTTGGGTAAAAAAAAATTATGGATGAACATGACAGATCTCACGTAATGATCAGAGAGAAGCTAAGAAAAAAGACAGAGGAAAAATCATACCTTCTACAGGAAAGGAAAATAACCACAGTACCCTCTAAACTGTGAACACTGTTTGCTGCTTCTGCTAAGTCACTTCAGTCGTGTCCAACTCTGTGTGACCCCATAGACAGCAGCCCATCAGGCTCCCCCGTCCATGGGATTCTCCAGGCAAGAACACTGGAGTGGGTTGCCATTTCCTTCTCCAATGTGTGAAAGTGAAAAGGGAAAGTGAAGTCGCTCAGTCATGTCTGACTCGTAGCGACCCCATGGACTGCAGCCTACCAGGCTCCTCTGTCCATGGGATTTTCTAGGCAAGAGTACTGGAGTGGCTTGCCATTGTTATAATAACGTAAACACTGAATGTTGGCTTAATTAAATTCTGTGATATAACAGTATTTAGAAATGAAGGGGAAAGGAACAATTGAGAAGTATAAGGGATTCAAGTCCTTAACATCTTAGTAAAATCAATAGATACTATATGGAATTGATACATCAAGGGAAAAAACTAATTATTTTTGGCTCTCATTAGCATTATTCATCAACTTTTTTGGCTTTCCTCTTGCCAAGTTGGTAGCAGAATTGTTGGCATGGCTTGTGACTTATTCATCCAATGACATGTGAATGGAAGTGACATGATGTAAACTTGCAGAGCCAGGTTATGATGTGTTCCCTTTCTTTGCCACAGCCCAGTGCCTGGAGATGTTCCAGGAATGGATGCTCTGCCAGCCTGGAGGCTGGTGTGAGGAGCCATGGAGCCCAGTGGACTCACTTGGATTTGAAGTTGTATTGGTTGCCTTGTTTTCTGCAAATGATTCTGCAAATTATAGACTTGGAACTAAATAACAAAAGGAACAGCTGAAAGAGTTGCAAGTGGACTGCTTGCAGGACTGCAGGCTGTGGACATGTTGGGCAGGAGACTGTCCCTTTTCATTTTAAACCTTGTCCATCTATTTGATTTTTTTTTTTTCAAAAAAATTTGCTGCAGTAACTAGGGAACTTATATCTCAAGAAACTGGATGAATGTACAAATGGAAATTCAAAGAGCAAGTGGTTAGGGGAGGACACACTTTCTCTGCTTCTCTCATTTTTCTATAGAGGATTAGGAACTTCCACTCCACTCCTGAGAAGGAGGGACACTTGTAGCTTCTTTCAGACCTAGCCAGGAGAGCAGAGTCACTTATCTGATTGGCGAGTCTGAGAAAAGCAACAGAGTGTGCCATGCTCAGCCCCATCAAGGCAATATTTGCTTACATTTTTGGAGGCACCCTGCCAACAGGACTATTATTCTCTGCTCCTCCATGTGGTCAGCCTTCCAGGGGCAGGAGGGGAGTGGTGGAAATCCTATGGTCACACAAGTATGCTAGATAACTGTGTGACTAGGTGGGCAAGTCTGGCTAATTCAGGGATGGAATGGTAATAAGCTTATTTGGCCATAGATCCAGTGCCATGTTTGTGAATCAGTTTTATCAGCAACAATGTTGATGTTTTGACATCTCCATATATAGTATCCGTTTCCTGTGTCGCATTTTTCAACAGATTTAGAACACAGAAGGAATAGAAGAGAAATAACCCTTTCCTCCAAAACATGAACATCAGTCATCACAAAACTACTCAACGCTGTAATCAGATGAATAACACACTATAACGTTAATATAATATGCCTTTTTTTCTGGTTAGAAAAATACAGATGTGCAGAAAGAGTCTTAAAGATATATGCTTATCTATATTTTCTAATTTTTCTTCACATATTATTTGCATAATAAAAATGCTCAAATATTAGACTTAGAGTGAAAAATTAAAAGCAACATTATAAAGCTATAGAGCATTGTTTCTTAGGAGCCGTGGTGATATCTGAATAATTTCTCTTGGTTGGCATTGTTTTCATTACCATCTGATTCTTAGTATTAGAAGAGCTTTGAAGAAAATATTACTTATGTGTCGAAAAGTTGGGTCATATTTGGTTCTCTAAGTGAAAGTAAAGGCCAGAAGAACCACATGATCTACATTTAGTTATGGAGATAATGTTTAGTTATCTACATATAGTTATGCTCTGACAAAGTAAAAAATAATTTAAATGATTATGATTATGATTTAAATAATTTAAATGATTATGATTAAATGATTATGGACAATGGCAATCCATCCTGCAATATAATTTTCCATTAACTTACTTCCATTTCTGTATCAATTGATTTCTCTTCTGTTTCCTCTACTTCATGTAAATTTTCATTTGAAGTAACTTTAGGAGTTGTTGGCAATGATATTTCAGCAATTTGCGTAAGATTAGATAGTTTCTCATGAACTGAAATAACTCTAAAAATAATAAACACATATGCATTTTATTTGAAAAGAAAGGCATTCATTTATTCCCAGAATCAATAATATGTGTAAAATAAATCCTTAGTTATTTAACACTTAGATTTCTGGCAACTGCCCACACAAACATCATTCATTCAATTATTCCTTCATTCAAGAGACAAGAGCCAAGAGATGTGATTCTCGTCTGTATGATGTTTATGATTTAGTTATACACCCAGTCAGATTTATAATTATAAACTGGCAAAGGTATAATAGAGATTCCCTGGAGGAGGAAATGGCAACCACTCCAATATTCTTGCCTGGAAAATTCCATGGACAGAGGAACCTGGTCCATGGGGTTGCAAGGAAATGGGTATGACTAAGCATAGCAGTACAAACACAAAGGCATAGTGAGAAAAGAAATGTAGACAGCCAAAATATTGCTAAAGATGAAAATAAAGGAAATAAATATCTACATGGGCAAAGAAACACCAGGTAGTGACTAAAGATCCACTCCTGCTTAAACTCAGTACCATCTCCTATTGGTTGGCTGGTCTGAAGCTAAGAATTAGGACAAGTCAGCCAGGGCTCTAAGAGACAATCAAGAAGCCCACACAGTGACGTGTACCATGTGGGGAGTGGGGGTTAGGGAGAAGAATCAAGAAAGAAGGAAAAGCAAAAGCCAAGGGTGAGGGCAGAGCACACAGTGGTAATTACACTGGGGCCAGAAAGCTTCTGGAGTCACGGGCCAGAAAGCTTCTGGAATCACAGGCCAGTGACTTGTGGAGGTGCCGAAGGCAGGAGTTAACTAGTCAATGAGGTCAGAAGCTGGAAAAGCACTGAAACAGTGAAAGGAGGCAAACAGCTGCCTGCAGGGCTCCCGATGACTCTAGGATCAGGTATGCAGAGAACAGGTGCGTGCATAAATGTGCATGGATCCACAGGTCTCTATCCAGGGATGGAGGGAAATTTTTATGTAAAAGACGTAGATGATGCAAAAAAACCAAAATGACATCAGGAACAAATGCAGGAACATCGATTCCCCAGTTTTCCACGGCATCCTCTTACTTTGCCTTCTTAAGGATGGTTAACAAGAGCAACTCCCTATAGACTGCCCTTATCTTGACCCCCATGGGAACACAAGGAGCTCCACCCTGGGTGAGAGAAATAGTCTATTTTCACTGTATCACCAAGGGATGAATCAGATGAACATTTGTCAGTTACCTTCCCTGATAAGAGCCTCAGTGACAGGGGCGTGTCCCTAACTTTAGTCACCCTACTGTTGATCATAAACACACCAAAATCAAGAGCGTTTTGTAGTTTTAAAAAAAGAGTCAGTTTCATTACATTCTGTTCTGCAGAAATTATAATCTTTTACATCATGCAGTTCTGAAAAATAAATCCTGCTACGTTTTGGATGTACAAGGTAAGAGCAGAATTGGGCATGACTTATTGACTGAACAACAAAGGTAGGAGCATTATTTCCCAATGCTGTGGCTTATTGGTGCTAGTATAGTCTCATGTCTAAAATTTTCTGCCATTTCACTGAAAAAAAGGAAAAGAAAGTTGACTGAATAATTGAAAGTATGCCAGCTCTTGAAACATCTCTTGTTTTATTCCCTTTCATGGTGAGGCCAGGAAGTCTTTCTAAATGGAAATCAGGAAGCAGGAACCAGACTCTCCTCGGAAGGATGGAGAAGCACCAAGTCTCTGTTCACTGAGCACTTAGTAGGTGGCGAACAGGGGAAAGAGCGGAGGCTGACAGGTGCAGAAGGCCATGAAGAAACTTGACATTTGCCCAGTGCTTTTGGTTTTACAAAGTATATGCGTATATTATACAATGCATATACTGTCTGTCTTGATCCCAACAATAACCCCCAAAGGTAGGCAAAGTATTATTTCCATCTCAGAAATGAGAAAATGGAATGGGTTAGGCTTAAGGTCATAAGAGTAACAAATAGTGGAATCACAACTAGAGTAACTAAGCAAAGAAAAAAACTGAAAACAAACAAGGAATTGAATAAGGTGAAATCAGAAGAGACAGAACCCAGGCATGAGCGAAAGTTAAGTCTCCATCCACTGTTGGATGAAGAGAGAGGTAAACAGTGTGGTTGATGCAGAGACTTTTGATGGGGGAACAGATAGGACTGGCCAACGTATAGGACTGGGCAGAGAGGGAAGGATGAGGCTAGGATGGGGAGAGAGTTTGGGCTTAATTAAAACTTAATACAGAGTCACATTAAGTTATTTTTAAAACACACCCTAAACTATGGGCAAAATATAGTACAGACAACATCTTTGTACTCTCTGTGATCTGTTTATGAAGTACTAGGAACTGTTACTCCAATAATTTGCTGTGCTTAGTTGCTCAGTCGTGTCCGACTCTCTGCGACCCCATGGACTGCAGTCCACCTGGCTCCTCTATCCATGGGGATTCTCCAGGCAAGGATACTGGAGTGGGCTACCATGCCCTCCTCCAGGGAATCTTCCCAACCCAGGGATCAAACCCAGGTCTCCCATATTGCAGGTGAATTCTTTACCTTCTGAGCCACCAGGGAAGCCCCACAATACTAGGACAATACTCCAACACAATACTCCAGCAATAGTAGGTCCTATTATTACTCTTATTTTATTGATAAGGAGACTGAGGCACACAGAAGTTAAGTAGCCTGGTCAAAGATACTAAGATAGGGAAGGCCACAACTGGCATGTGAACCAAAGCAGACTGAAGTCAGAGTTCAAGCTCTTAACCACCGAAATAGCATACTTCTCTAAGTAAAAGGAAAATTCTTCCAAAAATGTCTTCCAAAAGTTCTCCTGGATTTACCTTGTATATTACTGAAACAGCCAACCTTATGAAAATATCAGCAAAGAGGGCTAGAATTGCAGATAATTCATCTTTACTTGCCTTTTTAGTGGAACCCAGAAAGAGCCTACGTACACACTGTTGCAAGCAGTAGATGCAACATCAGAAATATTCAGGGGCTTCATATTATATGCATACAACAATAAAACCTGTAAGAAAATGGAAAGACATCTCAAATGTGACATCAAAATTACACTCCACCTCAAAAACTACAGCATTGGTTCTCAAAACAATGTCATTATACTTTAAAAGGTTTTTCTTTATAAGAGAAAAAATGAGGCTTTTCCCCACAATTCACTTTAAAGAGAAATGATATGAACAAGAATTGTGCAAAGGTTATGAGATGAAAATAAATGCTAGTTGGTACTAAGATTATATTATTTTTGAAGACTGACATTTCTTACTGCAGTTAAGTTTAAATTTTAGTCTTAGAAGGTCCTCTGCAACAAGTTCTAATATATACCTGGTGAATATCCAACTTGGTTTCCTGTTCCTTCTCAATATGCCCATTTCCCCATCGGTGGTCTTGGCTACTTTTGTGCACTCAGGCGATTCCCTTTTTCTTTTCTTTGTGCATGCAATCCACACACAATTTTTCAGCCCCACCTCTAAGATGAAACGTCTCCTAATGACTCGTGCTTTAGTAATTTACCTAATGTTTGAACTCTTGACAGTTCTTAGAGTCAGTCCTACACTCCTCGGCACCTCTTTATAATGAATTCACAGAATCTGAGATTCAGAGAAATTTAGAGGTGGTACGCTCTAAGTCCTTCATTTTAAATGTAAGAAAGCTGCACCCCAGAGTTGATCAAAATTGACTAATAAGTGAATTCATTTATCTCTGGTTCCTCTCAAGTCAAACTAAAGTGAGGGTAAAGGGATGTGGGAAATTCCCTGGCAGTTCGGTGGTTAGAATTCCGCACTTCCACCCCAGGTGGTATAGGTTCGATCCCTATGAGGGGTCAGGGAACTAAGATCCTGCAGTCTCCCAATTTGAATTAAGAATTTAAAAATTTCTTAAAGGCATAAATTCACAAAGACAGACGCAAAAGAGAAAATGAAGTAGATGAGGGACGGAAGCAACGCTGGGAAAGCACCTGGAAGAGCATGGCTGAGTCAGCAGAGAGGAAAGATGGTGTCCCACCTGGCCTCAGAGGGGCTGCCGATGACAAGCATGACCAAGAACCTCAATAGCCTCAGGAATAGTCTCCCTCCCATCCCTTCTCTGAGCCCTTGCAATCAGGAGACTCCCTTCCTCCTTTTCTGCCTCTTCTACGCTGGCCAAACTTCTTTCACTTTTCTCTCTGTTGAGGTTAAATCAAAGAAGATCTATGAGATGCAGACACAGAGAACAGAGTTGTGGATACAGTGAGGGAAGCAGAGGATGGGACGAATTGAAAGAGTAGCACTGAAATATACAAATTACTGTATATAAAATAGATAGCCAGTGGGAATTTGCTCTGTGATGCAGGGAGCTCAAATCAGGGTCTCTGTGACAGCCTTAGAGGGGTGGAACGGTGTGGGAAGGAGGTTCAAGATAGGGATACATATGTATAATTATGGTTGATTCATGTTGATGTATGGCAGAAACCAATACAATATTATAAAGCAATTATCCTCCAATTAAAAATTTTAGAAAAAGAAGATCTATGCTCAGTAAGAACATTAGTCCAGGAATGAAATGCTGAATTTAAAACACTGATAAGTGAAAGTCTGTATTCTAAACAAGAGGCATCACTTTATCCCACTCTAGCCCCTACCCAGAATGTAGAAAACCAAGCAGGAATCTAAAAGATCCTCTTTGGAAAAATTTACCAGATGAAGAGAAGGGAACTTCAGATACTAACATTTCAGGATCCTCCAATGAAACTGCTAGCTCAGTTACACTGCAGTGAGGCCAAAAGTCCATAAGCCTGACTAAATATGATTCTCATTTTCTCAAACATGAGTGAACAGCCAAGGGTCACTAGACATGAAATGAAAGGTAGAGACCAGAATTAATGTAAGAAAGGGACTTGGAGAATCAGATACAGGACAGAGAGCAGAAGAAAATGTCAATGAAACCATAATTAATATCCTCAGACAGAAAAAGGCCAATGTTGCTTCTACAAAATAAGAACACAATGTTATTAAAATGGAACAGAGAATAAGCACACTTAAATTAAAAAAAAAATATGACCATAACAACTAATCAATAAAAGATTACTGAAATATAAAGTTAAATATATCTCCCCCCAAATAAATCTAAATTTAAAAACATAAATGGTGGGGGGTGGGGGAAGAGTAAACACTTGAGAAAAACATGAGAAACATGAGAAAAGTAAACACTCAATCTAAAAGGCTCAATATCTGTATAACAGAAATTCCAAAAAGTGCAGAGATCATTAGAGGGAGCAAATTATCAAAGAAACAAATCTACATGAATTGAAGAATAAACTTCCTATATTGAAAGAGGCACCCTAAGGATCCAGAACAATACCCACAACAAGGTGCACCATGCACCTTTAGAACACAGGGGACAGAGGGGAGATCCTCAGAGTTTTCAGAGGAAAGACGTCACAAATAAAGAACTTGGAATCAGAATGGGAACACAACTCTCAACAGCAAAGCAGAATTCCCAGCAACAGTGAACAGTGAGTGCTTCCTACATTTTGAGGGAAAATAATTTTCAACCTAGAATTATATGCCGAGACAACAGTGAATTATTAAAATGATGACCTTTTGTCAGGTATATAAGGTCTCTCTACTTCTTATGTAAGTGCAGGAATAATCTCAATCCATCACCACCTTGGTAACCATCTCAGAGGACTGAAATCATGGAACTGTTCCTTGACCACAGTTGAATGGAATGTACTAGCAAGTAATTAACATAGCTCTTTTTTGGGGTGTGAAACACACCAGGAGGCTGCCTGTGCCAGCTTAAAAGCATTTTTTTCTTTTTTTTTAGAAAATACACATGTTGATTACTTACATCTGGAGTCTATGTTAATGTTATCATCACTTCTCTCATTGAGTCTGGCCCCACAGTCTGGTTTTGACTACATGATCAGAGACTTATGAAAGAATCCTCCCAAGGAAGACAGCAGCTTTCTGGAAACCAACACATCTCACCATATTTCAGTGGTTCCTGACCCACAGATAGCATGTGTCCCGTGTAACTGAGAGAGGACCAGGCAGCTCCTCCTGGGTACCTGAGTCTCTCTAATGGTTATCTGTGCTTTCTTCATCCTGCCATGCTTTATTCTTGACTAGAGCCTTCCATGGATGCAATTTGTGGAGTCTGGTGAGCTCTGAATTACCAGAACCTCCAGCACACTCTTTCTCGGGAAGATGGAAGATGTGTTCATTTAACATGAGAGAGCAAGCCAAGACAGAGAGAAACATGGGAGCGAGGGAATCCAACTCAGAGAGGAAGGAATTATTAGGAGGATGGGGAATGGGCTCTGAAGATGATATTTGAGCCATGAAAGTAATTGGTCCAGTTTGAAGCATGTCTCTAAAGGAAAGAAAAAAGGAACTAAGAGACAAGCTGATGAGTTTGTCCACATGGAGAAGGACTGTATAGTTATTTGAAACCTTAGGAAGAATAAGAGATTCTAAAATACAGAGACTACTAAGTGAAACTAAAGTGAGGCAGGTTTTTTTTTTTTCCCCTGCAGGAAAGAAGAAGGGAAATAGTACCTTATTTGGCTCAGCAGTGAGTGATATTTACATAGTCAAAATCTAAACATTGACTACAGTTTAAGAATTGGGATAGGACTCAGTTAGGAGAATGTGCAGAGAAGAGTGTGTAAGGCTGATCACTTGAGAAATCATCACCTGAGCACGTAATTTAGTTAAATGGGACAAAGAAAAACAACCAAACAAAAACAGTTGAAAGAGTTTCAAGCAATCACATCTGAGGAGAGAGATTCAGGGAGAAGGAGAGCTAGACATAGAATTGTTCTTTTTCACTCATTAAAAATATTTGACTTTTCAAACTTTGGAAAATTTGACGAAACGTTTCTGAAAAAAAAATGGAATGAATCCCAGAGAGATTAGCTCAAGATCTCACAGTGCTTTGTGGTGCGTGCCCTCAGTCTGTTTGCCAACCTTGCCTCCCAGGCTAGCACATGAAATCTCTGAGGACAGGAGTGATATCCTGCACTTTTTTAGTAGTGCTTACAGCATCTGATACATTTTTTTTTTCTTTTAACTTTTTATTTTATATTGGAGTATAGCTGAAGAACAATGGTGTGATAGTTTCAGGTGCAGAGCAAGCAACTCAGGCATATACCTGGTACACGTTAATATCTTTATATTTCTGAAATTTCCATTAATCTGCTAAGAACTAATCAAATTCCCCAAAGCATGTTAGTTGAAATTTTAAATAGAAGTCATGCTTTATATTTAACCCCTGATTATGAAAATGACACTCTCCCTCCTAAAACTGATACTTGTCAATGGTTTTGCAACACAATTTAAAGACTTCTTTAACTGAACTTAATGGAAGCCTGGCATAGATAATTGGATTCGAAGTATAAAAGCCTGAAATCAAAATTAACTTGAATAAAATAGGGTGTTAATTAAATAATAAAGCACTAAACTCACAGAGTTGTTGTAAGCCTGAGCTCTGGAGCCAGGGTGCCTGGGTTTGCCTCCACCACTTACTGGTTGTGTGATCTTGGGAAAATTATTAAAACATTATGCCTCTGTGTTCTCATTTGTAAAGCAGAAGATATGGTAATCTTCATCCAATGGATCAATGTGAGGATTGAGTCAATGTGAATTGCTTTAAGCAGTATTTAGAGCATTATTATTGTCATTTGTAGCCCTATGATCATCCCTGGCTCCTTAACCTGACCTGGAGACTTTCCATAGTCTCTTATATCTGCTGCTAATCCCAAACCAGTTTCCCATCTGATCCCCCAGCCTGTTCTCATCTAATCTGCTTAGTTTTCAGTTGAGAACAATGCTTAGTTCTATTCCCAACTTGTCTTTATCCTCAGGGATAAGTTATATCACCTTGCATACCCAGGACTAGATTCTTCAGGAGGTAATACAGCCATGAAAAATTTTCCAATGCTTCTTTATTCACTTCTGAAAAGATTTTTTCAATGGAAAAAAAGTGATGTGATTTTTTACAAACACTGAGGGATACTATATTTAAAATTGTCTTGTGTGTACCTCATGATCAACTGAGATTTATCTCAGGGATGCAAGATGACTCAGTATCTGCAAATCAATCAATGTGATGCATCACATTAACAAATTGAAGAATAAAACTTACATGATTATCTCAATAGATGCGCAAAAAGTTTTTAACAATTTCAACATCCATTTATGATGAAAAAAATTTCAACAGCATGAGTATAAAAGAGAACATACCTCAACAATATAATAAAGGCCATATATGACAAACTTACAACTAACATCATGCTTTTCCTCTAAGTTCAGGAATAAGACAAGAATGCCCACTATGCCCACTTTTATTTTATATAGTGTTTGAAGTCCTAGGTACAGCAATCAGACAAGAAAAGAGATAAATGGTAACCAAATTTTAGACAAAGAAGTAAAACTGTCACTGTCTGAAGATGACATGATAGTATATACAGAAATCCTAAAGACACCACAAGAAAAACGATTAGAATATAAATGAAGTTCGATGAAGTTTCAGAATACAAAATTAATATACAGAAACATGTTGCATCTCTATACACTACCAATGAACTATCAGAAGGAGCAAAGAATCCCATTTACAATTTCATCAAAAAGAATAAAATACCTAGGAATAGATCTAACCAAGGAGGTAAAAGAAAGACCTGTACTCAGAAAACTATAAGACATCGATAAAAAGCAAATGAAAACAACAGAAACAAATGGAGAGATAAACTGTGTTCATGAACTGGAAGAATTAAAACTGTTAAAATGACCATATTACCCAAGACAACCTACAGATTCAATGTAATCTCTATTGAAATACCAATGGAATTTTTCACAGAACTAGGACAAATGGGGAAACAATGGAAACAGTGAGAGATTTTATTTTGGGGGGGCTCCAAAATCACTGCAGATGGTGACTGCAGCCATGAAATTAAAAGACACTTGCCCCTTGGAAGAAAAGCTATGACCAACCTAGACAGCATATTAAAAAGCAGAGACATAACTTTACCAACAAAGGTCTGTCTAGTCAAAGCTATGGTTTTTCCAGTAGTCATGTATGGATGTGAGAGCTGGACTAAAAGAAAACCGTGTGCTGAAGAACTGATGCTTTTGAACTGTGGTGTTGGAAAATAGTCTTGAGAGCCCCTTGGACTGCAAGGAGATCCAACCAGTCAATCCTAAAGGAAATCAGTCCTGAATATTCTCATGTATGGATGTGAGAGCTGGACTAAAAGAAAACCGTGTGCTGAAGAATTGATGCTTTTGAACTGTGGTGTTGGAAAATAGTCTTGAGAGTCCCTTGGACTGCAAAGAGATCCAACCAGTCAATCCTAAAGGAAAGCAGTCCTGAATATTCATTGGAAGAACTGATGCTGAAGCTGAAACTCCAATATTCTGGCCACCTGATGCGAAAAACTGACTCATTGGAAAAGACCCTGATGCTAGGAAAGATTGAAGCCAGGAGGAGAGGGGGATGACAGAGGATGAGATGGTTGGATAGCATCACCAACACAATGGACATGAGTTTGAGTAGCCTTTGGGAGTTGATGATGCACAGGGAAGCCTGGTGTGCTGCAGTCCATGGGATTGCAAAGAGTTGGACACAATTGAGCAACTGAACTGAACTGAATGTTGATAAATAAGAACAAAGGGGGAGATATCATGCTCCCTGATTTCAAATCCTACTACAAAGCTGTATCAGTCAAAACAGAATGGTCCTGGCACAAAAACAGACACATAGATCAATGGAACAGAATAGAGAGCCCAGAAATAAACCCACACGTATATGGTTAATTAATCTACAACAGAAGGCAAGTATATACAATGGGAAAAAGACTACTTCTTCAATAAATGGTGTTCAGAAAGCTGGACAACTACACGCAAAAGAATTAAACTGGACTACCCTCACACTATATATACAAATAAACTGAAACTCAAGTGGATTAAAGACTTAAATGTAAGACCTGAAACCATAAAACTTCTAGAAGAAAATATAGGTAACATGCTCTTTGATATTGGCCTTAGCAATATTTTTTTGAATCTGGCAAATTATATATCTGGTAAGACATTAGTATTCAAACTATACAAAGAACTCAGGCAATTCAACCTCAAAAAAATCAACAAATTAGCAACCTGGTTAAAAACTGGACATCTGAGAGCATCTCAGACATTTTTTCAAAGACACACTGATGGTCAACAGGCATGGGGAAAACCGCTCAGCATCAAAAATTGTTAGGGAAATGCAAGTCAAAACCACAGAGAGATATCACCTCACACCTAAAAGGGCAGCTATTAGAAAAAAGACAACAAATAACAAGTGTTGATGAGGATGTGGAGAAAAGGGAACTCTGAAGCACTGCTGGTAGAAATGTAAACTGGTACAGCCACTATAGGAAAAGAAAATTTTGATTAAAGATAGATCTACCTTAGGATACAACAATCCCACCTCTGCAAGAAACACTAATTCAAAATTATATATGTGCCAATGAAAATTATATATTTCTCAGCCATAAAAATACTGAGATCTTGCCATTTGGGACAACACGGATAGACCTAGAGGGTATTATGCTAAGTGAAATAAGTCAGATGGAAAAAGACAAATACGACAAGATTTCATTTATATGTGGAATCTAAAAAACATGATGAAACATAACAAAAAAGAAACAGATTCAAAGATACAGAGAATAAACTTTTGGTCATCAGAGGGGAGAGGGGTTGGGGGATGAGTGAAATAGTTAAGGGAGATAAACAGCTACAAACTTTCAGTTACAGAATAAATAAGTCACAGGAATATAATATACAACATAGGAAATACAGTCAATCATATTGTAACAGCTTTGTATGGTGACAGATGGTAACTAGACTTTTCATGGTGGTTATTTTGTGATGTATAAAAATATGAAATCATTATGTTGAAACTAATATAATATTAGAAATCAATTTGACTTCACTTTTTTTAAAAATTGTCTTAACCTTGCAGCCCAGGAACAGTGAAAGAAGAATCTACTTTCCACTTCCATTAGATCAAGCTGATTTGTAATTTCCTCATCTTGATATCTTAATCACCCAACAAAATGCTTAGCACACAGTATGCACTCAATAAATGCTCTATTAATCAGTTAGTAAGCAGTTAGTTATACACATTTTATATAGAAATATTTAAGATGAAAAGACCGAGGTATGCATTCTTATTTTTTGTCACTAATGAGTTGTGACATTGGTTATTTTACCCTTATGGAACTTTGTTTCTCATCTGTAAAATGAGAATGTCACTTAGGTATTCTAGTTTCCTTTCAGTTCTGACATTTGACTTGGGTGGGACCAAAAGAAATCAGAGGTTACCAGTGGAACCCACTATATGAATTGGCAATAGAATACTTCCTGGAGAGTCATCATTAGAGTATAAGTGCATTGGTAGCACCAGTCTAGACCAGTGTTTCTCAAACTTGAAAGTGCATACATTTTAGAATGTGAAAGTAAAATGCACACTCTGATTCAGTGAGTCTAAAGTGAGATTCAAGATTCTGCATTTCTAATGAGCTTCCAAGGGTGCTGGTGGTGTTGGTTCCTGACCACATTCTGCAAGGGCCAGGGACTATCAGATGCCAGTTCCTGCCTTACTTATCCAGCTTTTGTCTTCCCCAGTTCCCAGAAGCTGGAGGTAATCTTGGGCCCCATATGCAGGACTGACTCTAGTTAATCACTAAGGCAACAAGTCCCAGAATCTAGAAGACCTCAGGGGAGGTCCTGGGCATCTGCATGATCTTAGTTATAGCACTCCTAACATCCAAGTTAGTAACACTGAGCTTCTGCTTTTATTAAGACTTGTTAGTTTTCCCAGGAATCCTAACCCATCCTTTACTATCCAGCTAGGCCTCAGCTTGTCTTGAATGCATAGCCTGTTTGTTTGGAACGCTGAAACAGAGTCCTGCTCTTCTTAGGGGTATAAAAACCTCCAGAAAAGAGCACTAGCTTCATATTTCTTGTTCCCAGACTTGTTGGGCTTCTGAATAAACTTATCTCCAAGAACTATTTTAGCTCTGTACAAATCTGTGTTTTCACTTGCCAGATGGAGTCTGGCAAGCTTTGCCTGATCAGACTTCTTTAACTTGATCATGCTTGTCCGCCGACCATTTCAGTGGCCTCTGAAGAACATGCCTTGGGCTGTGCAGCTGCCTTCAACACAATAGCTCCAGCAGTCGTTTGCATCCCTCCAACTTAGGTCTCACAGGCCAAAAGGAAGGGCCAGCTGCTGAAGCTTTATTGCACCTCCCCTGCCCTGCTTGCTCTGGGTTGCATTCCTTGAGCCTGATCAAGTTATAAACATAACTCCAGTCTCATTCTGAACCTCAAATAGGCTGGCTTGTGAACTAAAGCCTTCTACTGGTTACCCTGGATGCTAAAAATAGCAAGAATATGAGGTGCTTTAAAGCTAAAGGCCCTAAAGTGTAATTTTGAGACAAAGTTGGACTATCAAACCTTTGGTCATGGTTATATCTCCTTAAGGCTAAGCTGTAGTCTTCTGTCTAAATCAGCCAGTCTTCACAACGCTTTTTAATGCCAGTGTCTGGGAGGTTCATTAGAATGATAGACTCTGGCAGTCTCTTCAGTAATTGTCTTTAGAACACACTGAAATGGTTCAAAAGATGCTTTGCTTGTAAAGAAGTTTCAATGAATAACATGTGTAGTTCTATTATATTCTGCTGCTGCTATTGCTGCTAAGTCGCTTCAGTTGTGTCCGACTCTGTGCGACCCCATAGACGGAAGCCCACCAGGCTCCCCCGTCCCTGGGATTCTCCAGGCAAGAACACTGGAGTGGGTTGCCATTTCCTTCTCCAATGCATGAAAATGAAAAGTGAAAGTGAAGTCGCTCAGTCGTGTCCAACACTTAGCGACCCCATGGACTGCAGCCCACCAGGCTCCTCCATCCATGGGATTTTCCAGGCAAGAGTACTGGGGTGGGTATTATATTCTACTAAAGGTAATTCTGTTAAACAGGATAGTATAATTTATAACCCTTATACTTAAGAAGTTAAAGTTTTCCAAGTTATCAATTTAAAGTATCATGGCATGGAAATATTTGGCCCTCTGAATTATCAAAAATTTTATCTCCAAATCCTCAGTCCCCAGACTTCTACTTTTATGTCACTGGCACCTTAGTTCCTACTGGCATTTCTGATTCAGTATAGTAAATAAACTGAAGTGGATTGAGTAGGTGAATTAAATTATGGTAACTTACACTGTTATTCAAATATCCTTTGAGTCCCTGGAAACCGTCAAGCCCTTAGTCAGATATTAATTTTCATTACCACCCTGCCTAGAGTCTGGAAGTACCTGCAACCAGGATTGTCATCTGAGGATTCAATATAACACCATGCCTAGGAGTGCAGACTTAGAGACAGATTCTCCAATTCTGACTCCTTGCCAACTAGTCTTCCACCATCCTGTGTCTCAGTTTCCTCTTCTGTAAAATGCAGCTAATAACAATTCTCAGCCTTTTGGATCCAGGGTTTCTGCATCCATGGATCTAACAACTTGCGAATCAAAAATATTTTTAAAAATTCAGGAAGTTTCAAAATCCAAAATGTGAATTTGCCATGTTCCGGCAACTATCTACGTAACATTTACATCATATTAGGTTTTATAAGTAATGGGGAGATGATTTAAAGTATACAGAAGGATGTGCAGAGTGTATGTGCAAGTGCTATGCCATTTTATGGGGCTTCCCAGGTGTTAGTAGTGGTAAAGAACCTGCTAGCCAATGCAGGAGACATAAGAAGTGTGGGTTCGATCCCTGGGTTGAGAAGATCTCCTGGAAAAGGGCATGGCAACCCACTCCAGTATTCTTGGCTGCAGAATCCCAGGGACAGAGGAGCCTGGTGGGGTACAGTCCATAGAGTTGCAAAGAGTCAGACTCAACTGAAGCTACTTAGCACACATGCCTGCCATTTTATATAAGGGACTGGGCATCTTGGATTTTGGTGGATATCTGAGGGGTTTCTGAACCAATCCCCTGTGGATACTGAGGGACAACTGTACCTATCCCACAGAGTTGTTGTGAAGTTAATGAAGTAGAATACCTGTATCATCTCGTGGGGTTTCATGAGCTTCACCCAGTTTTTCCAACATTAAACTCTACACTGAAGGTCTAAGATAATGAATAGATGAATGCTCACATACAATATTTAAATCATCAAACAAATTTCAGCAGTATCTCTTGAAAAAATAGACTCAGGTTTGAGAACATCTAGCTCTCCTAAATCAGCATTTCCTAATTGGTAGCTGAAATTTATGGCAGCCACTGCATCTTTTATCATGACCCAATACACACATACTTATTGTCAAAGGTGGAAAAAAAGTCCCTGAACTAAGGTAGGAAAACTGTGTGTTCTGTGTCTTTGCTTGTGGCTTATGAAAATTACTCAAGCAACCTGTTTAAATTAGAATTTGTTAGTTTGTGCTCCACTTCTAATCTCTGTCTGACACCGGTTCATGGGTCCATGCTAACTGTCAGACATGATTGTTGATGCATGAAACCTTGTTATTCTAATTATCAGCCACAGATGCAGTCTTAGCATTAACTCCCCCAGATCATCCTGCCCTAGACTGATAGGGATGTGATATTTCTATGGCCTTGTGAAATGAACTTTATGCTTTGTTCCTCATTTTTAAAAACTAACTGTTGGGGTAAACAATCTGTTTCTCAACCATGTCATCCTTCTGTTTTCAAACCCTTTCTGAATGGATATCCTCTTTTATCACTCTGTTGGTTCTCTTGTCAGCCAGTAAACAAATTCTTCAGAATGCTGAACGTCAATCTAGAAATGCTCTTTTTAACAGAATCTATGCTGAAACTGAACTGAACTGATCCTGAAACAAATGTTTCAGAAAACACTTCCACTTACTGTATCTGGTGCATTCGACATTGCCTTCTTTATATATAATTTCTTTAAAAAAAAATACAACTCGTGACCCACTATATTGACTCCATGACCCATGAGGATTCTTGGAATGGTGATTTGAAAACTACTGCGCTAAATTCCCCCAAAAGAGACCACAGATTTTTTTATTTTAAAATGCATATGGAATATCTGGCAAGGATTGAACATGGAAAGGGTGGGAAGGCGAGTACTTTCAAAATATGAGAAACAGCTTTAAATGTTTCTGGGAAGTGAGGTGTTAAAGTTTCTCTTTTTTGTATGGGTAGGAGGGAATATATAACAGACCTGGAGTTAGCCCTAGGTTGCCAGCCTAGAGAAGCAGAATGGAGGGGCTGTTGGGAGAAGCTGTGCTTGAGAGTAAAGAAAGGGTGGGCTCTGGAGGTTTTACCATCTGACACAGGTCACATGAGTCAAGGAGCAGCAGAAGCTACCAGAGGCACCGCTAGAGGGGACAGCACTCAAGAGCTGGGAAGTGCAGAAGCAGTCCATTTCAGGAGAGGAGGCAAAAAAAGATAAAAAGTGATGAACAGGGCAAAAATATACGGGAAATGTTTCATGGGAAAGAGCCCGAGGCCCTTCTTAGAGACAGCAGAAATCAAAGGAATGCTATACTGGAAGGTTCCTCTGCAAAAGGTGATAGTGACCAATTGTCCCATTTTTCAAAGCTTGACCCCTCTTCAAAACTCTCCCAGAATTGGAATCACTGTTCCATCTCCAAAGAGTTCAGGCACTGATACTGAACTGCTCCCAAATACTTGCCCGCCTCTCCTCCTGCTCCCCAGCTAGCCCTATTGCAAACATCTATACACATGTAAGACCATAGACATGGATAAAGATACAGAATTAAAGATAATAAACATTAAAATGAGTTATGCTTGTGACACATATTTTTAAACAGCATTCAGAGAGGAATGAAGTTTTTTCTCCTGTTTGCTATATACTTCAGTTTTGCTGGCTACTCAGATTTTACTCTCTTTTCTGTACAACACTGGCACCTGAAGTATCTCTAGGGAAATATTGCTGGTACACTTTAAAAGGTGTTTTAAAAATGATGCTTACCAAGTGTATTACATGTGTATTTGAAGTTATTAAACTTTAAAATAGTTTAATAATGTTAAAATTACATAATAATAAATAACAACTACTATTTAGGTTCAGTTCAATTCAGTTCAGTCACTCAGTCATGTCCGACTCTTTGCGACCCCATGAATCGCAGCACGTCAGGCCTCCCTGTCCATCACCAACTCCCGGAGTCCACCCAAACTCATGTTCACAGAGTCAGTGATGCCATCCAGCCATCTCATCCTCTGCTGTCCCCTTCTCCTCCTGCCCTCAATCCCTCCCAACATCAGGGTCTTTTCCAGTGAGTCAAGTCTTTGCATGAGGTGGCCAGAGTATTGGAGTTTCAGCCTCAGCATCACTCCTTCCAATGAATATTCAGGACTGATCTGCTTTAGGATGGACTGGTTGGATCTCCTTGCAGTCCAAGGGATTCTCAAGAGTCTTCTCCAACACCACAGTTCAAAAGCATCAGTTCTTCAGCGATCAGCTTTCTTCACAGTCCAATTCTCACATCCATACATGGCCACGGGAAAAACCATAGCCTTGACTCGACGGACCTTTGTTGGCAAAGTAATGTCTCTGCTTTTGAATATGCTATCTAGGTTGGTCATAACTTTCCTTCCAAAGAGTAAGCGTCTTTTAATTTCATGGCTGCAATCACCATCTGCAGTGATTTTTGAGCCCCCCAAAATAAAATCTGACACTGTTTCCACTGTTTCCCCATCTATTTGCCATGAAGTGATTGGACCAGATGCCATGATCTTAGTTTTCTGAATGTTGAGCTTTAAACCAACCTTTTCACTCTCCTCTTTCACTTTCATTAAGAGGCTTTTTAGTTCCTCTTCACTTTCTGCCATAAGGATGGTTTCATCTGCATATCTGAGGTTATTGCTATTTCTCCCGGCAATCTTGATTCCAGCTTGTGCTTCTTCCAGCCCAGTGTTCCTCATGATGTACTCTCTATATAAGTTAGGTTGCTGCTGCTGCTAATTCGTTTCGGTCGTGTCCAACTCTGTGCGACTCCATAGATGGCAGCCCACCAGGCTCCCCCATCCCTGGGATTCTCCAGGCAAGAACACTGGAGTGGGTTGCCATTTCCTTCTCCATAAGTTAGGTTCAGTTCAGTTCACGTTTACACAATTAGGGCTTTCCTGGTAGCTCAGACAGTAAAGAACTTGCCTGCCAATGCAGGAGATATAAGAGACACAGGCTCGATCCCTGGGTCAGGAAGATCCCCTGGAGAAGGGAATGGCAACCCACTCCAGTATTCTCGCTGGGAGAATTCCATGGACAGAGGAGCCTGGTGGTATACAGTCAATGGGATCGCAAAGAGCTAGACACAACTGAGTGACTAACAGGTTTACACAATTATCTTTGGGGTACTCATGATACAGAAAACTTAACTCATCTACCAAAGGTCACAAAACTACTGCATATAATAACAGAACTGGGATTCAAAACAGGAGTTTGATCTGCTCCATTCTGAGGGCTCTAGAACCTGTGTTCTTAACCACTATACTAACAAAAGCAAAATAAATAAAAAGAAGACCATTCCTAGTAAAACTGTGCAAAGACAGCCTCCAAAGTGGTTCATCAAAGAAGTCAGAATGTTTTTTAAAGCAACAGAAATTTGACTCTTAAGAGCAACACTGGAAATGAGTAACTAACATTTTCAATGTACTAAAAGAGAATAATTTCCAAGCCTGAATTCTCTACTCCCTAAAAATTTATTTCTTAGATAATGTAAAACAATGACATTTGTCAGGCAAACAAAAATTGAGAATGTCTGCCTCCAGAAGATGCTCACAAAAAGAAACTTCAAAATATATACTTTTTAAAAAAAAAATCACTTTTTTTTATAAGTGATCCTAAATGGAAAGTCTAAAATTCAAGAAGGAATAGAAAGCAAAGCAAATGTTGAATATATAGAAAATTCTAAAGGAAAATAACTCTTGTATAAAATAAAAATAATATTATCTTGGTTACTAAAATGAAAATGTACAATAATATAAGTCTTTACAGGAATAAAGACATTATTCATTGACTTTAAAATTGATAAGTATGTATGTTGTCCTGAGGGGTAACCACCAAAAGCACAGCAAAAGCGTGCATAATTTCAAAATTCAGAGAGTAAAAATGAATGAGAAAAATAATCAATTCCCAAATGAGAGAAAGACAGAAAACTGAGAGAAGTAAAAGTTTAAAATAATATGGTAGATTTCAAAACAAATACAGTAGCATTTATATTAACTGTGACTGGATTAACTTTGCTAGACAAAATACAATGTTGTCAGACTGCATTTTAAGATATCCAAGCATATATTTTTATTTAAAAATACAACTAAAACACAAGGACACAAAAGGATTGAAAGCAAAAGGCTGGAAAAAGAAATATTGTAAAAATAATAACCATGAGAAAGTCATTTTGAACTAGTAATATCAGACAAGGCAGGCTTTATGAGGGAAAAAGCATTCTTATGAAAAGGTCAGAAGTCACTTCAAAATGACAAAATACTGAAGTCACCAAGAAGTCACAACGCTTGTCAATCTGATTGTACCTAAGAACAAAGCCTCCGATTACATAAAGCAAAATCTGACAGAACTACAAGAAAAAACCAAAACAACAACAATCTCAGTGACAGAATTAAATGGTAAAATCTTTTGAACACATAGGTTTGAATTGTACAGGTCCTACTTTATGAGAATTTTTTTCAATAAATATGTGCTATTATACTATTATACACAATCCGTGGTTGGCTGAATCCACAAATGTGGATGTGGAAAGCCAACTGTAAAGTTACACTTAGATTTTTCATCTGTGTGGAAGGCCAGCACCCTGACTCCTATGTTGTTCAAGGGTCAACAGTTCTTGATTTAAAAAAACAAGAAGCCAAACAAAAATAGAAAAGTCAGTAAGGATACAGAGTACCTGAATAAGACTACACAAACTAACCTATTGCACATATATCAACACTGCCTCAACAATTGAGGAGAGCACATTCTTTTTAAAAGCAATGGAATATTTACACAATAAACAATTCCTGGTGAGAAAGCAAGTTTCAACAAATGTCAATCATATAGAATATTTTTTATTAACACAGAACAAAATAATCTAGGAATAGATAACAAAAGATAACTAGAAAAGCTTCATATAGTTTGTAATTTCAGAAACATGTTGATGTGACTTGTAAGTCAAAGAAGAAATCATATTGGAAGCTTAAAAAGTTATTTTTTACTGAACGATGATGACAATACTATAATAAAAACTTGTAGGATGAAGCCAAAGCAAAATTAAGAGAGAAACTGATAGCTTTAAATGCATTGATTAAGAAAGAAAGGACTAAATATTGAGCTGAACATCTATCTCAAGAAGTCAGTTAGGAAAAGAAAACACACATTTACAAAAAAAGTAGAAGAAATATATAGGATTAATGAAATAAAATTAATTAATGAGAAATCTCTGGTGACAATAACCAAGAAAAAATGCACAGATAAGCAATATAAAGTGTCAAAAGGGGCACTTCAGATACAAATACACTGACTGGTTATAAAGATGAGCATGTGTGCTTAGTTGCTCAGTCGTGTCTGACTCTTTGCAACTCCATGGACTGTAGCCCACCAGACTCCCCTGTCCATGGGATTCTCCAGGCACAAATACTGGAGTGGGTAGCCATTGCCTTATCCAAAAAGATGAGAGAAATTTTAAATAAAATGGAAAAATTCCTAGAAAAAGCAACTTTAGACAAAACTGACTCAAGAAGAAATAGAAAACCCCAATGTTCTGTCACAGGGGTGACAGTTAAAATACTTAAAACTTGTTTTGACACATGCATTTACCATTAGAACAGATATTAGCCCAACCAGAACTGATACCAGCTCTGGAAACCAGCATGTTGTTAGTACTATTGCTTAAAGACTGCCTCTAACTATGGAGAATTATATCACTAGTCTTATATTGTTTCACAACAAAAACATAAATGCTTTACTTTGATAAACTCTTAGCAAGTATCCGAGAAAAAGGGTTACTCCAAACTTAAAACCCTGGACTGTGTGGATCACAACAAACTGTGGAAAATTCTTAAAGAAATGGGCATACCAGACCACCTTACCAGCCTTCTGAGAAATCTGTAAGCAGGTCAAGAAACAACAGTTTGAGTCGGACATGGAACAACAGATTGGTTACAAACTGGGAAAGGAATACATCAAAGCTGTTTATTGTCACCCTGCTTATTTAACTTATAACCAGAGTACATCATGAGAAATGCCTGGCTGGATGAAGTACAAGCTGGAATCAAGATTGCTAGGAGAAATATCAATAACCTCAGATATGCAGATGACATCACCTTTATGGCAGAAAGCGAAGAACTAAAGAGCCTCTTGATAAAAGTGAAAGAAGAGAGTGAAAAAGTTGGTTTAAAACTCAACATTCAAAAAACTAAGATCATGGCATCCGGCTCCATCACTTCATGGCAAATAGATGGGGAAACAATGGAAACAGTGACAGACTTTATCTTGGGGGGCTCCAAAATCAGATGGTGATTGCAGCCATGAAATTAAAAGACGCTTGCTCCTTGGAAGAAAAGCTATGACCCACATAGACAGCATATTAAAAAGCAGAGACATTACTTTGCCAACAAAGGTCCATCTAGTCAAAACTATGGTTTTTCCAGTAGTCATGTATGGATGTAAGAGTTTGGCTATAAAGAAACCTGAGCACCGAAGAACTGACACTTTTGAACTATGGTGTTGGAGAAGACTCTTGAGAGTCCTTTGGACAGCAAGGAGATCCAACCAGTCAATCCTGAAGAAAGTCAGTCCTGAATATTCACTGTAAGGACTGATGCTGCAGCTGAAATTCCAATACTTTGACCACCTGAAGCGAAGAAATCACTCATTGGAAAAGACTCTGATGCTGGGAAAGATTGAAGGCAGGAGGAGACGGGGACAACAGAGGATTAGATGGATGGACGGCATCACCAACTCAATGGACATGAGTTTAAGCAAGCTCTGGGAGTTGGCGATGGACAGGGAAGCCTGGTATGCTGCAGTCCATGGGGTAGCAAAGAGTCGGACACAGCTGAACGACTGAACTGAACCAAGTTCAGTGGTAAAGAATTCGCCTACCACGCAGAAGATGCAAGTGTCTCCAGTTTGATCCCTGGGTCAGGAAGATCCCCTGGAGAAGGAAATGGCAACCCACTCCAGTATTCTTGCCTGGAGAATGCCCATAAACAGAGAAGCCTGGCGGGCTACAGTCCATGGGATGGCAAGAGTCAGACACAACTTAACAACTATATCACCACCACAAACTTACACAAACTTCACCATTGAACAGAAAACCATGATTTCATTTATCAATGAATTTTATGAGCCTAACAAAAGCCTTATACAGAAAATATCTGTCAAAGAGAGCACAAAAAGGAAAAATTATAGCCCAATATTACTCTTGGGTGAAAATCACTCAGTTGTGTCCAACTCTTCACGATCCCATGGACTATACAGTCCACAGAATTCTCCAGGCCAGAATACTGGAGTGGGTAGCATTTCCCTTCTCCAAGGGATCTTCCCAACCCAGGGATCGAACCTAGGTCTCCCACATTGCAGGTGGATTCTTTACCAGCTGAGCCACAAGGAAAGCCCCATTTCTCTTGAAAACAGTGGCAAAAATTCATTAGGAAACATTAGCCAACCGAATTCAATAAAATTAATACCTCATGGCCAATTTCAAGAGCACATGGTTGATTTAACATATAAAATCATCTGCCATATTAAAAGAGATAAGTCATAAAGTCATCTTAATAGATACAATAAAATATTCATGATAAAACTTTCTATCAAAGTGGACAGAGGAAAAAACCTCCTTAATGTGATAAAGGATAACTATAAGAAAACATTAAATATCACACATAATGGTGATACCCTGAAAAGTTTCTCTTTAAGTTCAGGAAAAAGGAAAATGGTCAACAGGAATCAGACATTCTCAAGATTTCTTAGTTACTTGCACAGTTATTTTACTAGACAATATAGATTCTCAATTGTTGTACATTTCTGTTTATATGATGAGGATATTCTCTACTCTTATAATGGCTCCATTAAACTTTACATCCAAATCTAAGATTTAGCTTTGTAATTATATTACATACCATAGGTTCTGTTTCCTTTGGAGGTTTTTCCAGGGGAGGAATGTACCACTGAAAACAAAGTTCTTTGTTTAAAGCTTGTGTTGCCACAACTGATGGCACCACATCTCCATACAGTGTGCTGGTAATGGTCTTTAATGATAAATCGGAGTATAGAGAAGCATCAGTTACTCCTGTCTGAGGAACAAACAGAAACATTCACTTTATTGCTGGCAATGAATGTATTCAATATTTAAGACATTTATTCAATTTTCATTCAATAGTGACTATACTGGAAAACTCTGGGAATCACCTCAGCTTGCTTTATGGATGTAGGTCTTAAAACCTCCCAATTACCACATAGAAGATTCTTCTATGGAAAAAAAATATGCTTCAAAACCCAGTGGACTCAACAAATGTCTTCCACTTTGGTGAATATCCAAGAGTAACAATCTAGAGGGGAAATATCAGTGCTATCAGTTCAGTCTCAAGATCACCATAGAGTCTAAGAACATCTACTTTTCTTCTGGCTTATTCATTGGTGTATATATACTAAGTTTGGTTATAATTTATTATCTGCTTTCCAAAAGCATTTTTTTGTTTTGCAGTACCTTATGAAAAATAAGACACAGTTTTTGCTCTAAGAGGTCAAAATCCATTCCTTTCATTCCCTCTTTAAATGAATATGGCTGGTTTGCAAGTTTAGTCTTGGTTAATCTGGGCCCAGCTCATTTGATAGAACTTGGTCGCTGAATCAGGAGTTTTCAAGAAGCACAAATGTATAGACTGCAATTGGTGATTTCATAAAATATTTACTTAGTTCTTTAAGGTAGCTAAAAAAAGTAAAGCATGATTGCTATCAACAAAAGTAGAGTCTAGCGAGAAAGATAATAATAATGATAATAATATCTCACTTCTAAAAAGGACCTTTTTCAGTGGAGTGTAAACTATTTTCAAAATTAAATTCTCATTATTCCCACGATTACAGTGTGGTAACTGGAAAGCAATTCTTCTACTAAATCTTGACCTCCAAAGGCATCTCAAGGTTTGGTGACCAAGGGAAACATGTCAGTGACTGTAAAGAAAGGCCTGGTGTTTCTATAAGACTCTCTACCTTCCATTTCTGAGCCTATTCAAGATACAACTGAAGACTATCAATGCAAAGTCTTCAAAATAAAATAAAAATAGAAATAAATACACTGACCTTTCTGGTTGTCTACTGATAAAAGAAAAAAATATGTCTTGACTGAAAGGTAATACTAAAGGTAAAAACTATTTTAAAATGTCTAGAGACTATCATAAAAGGATATGATAAGCCAGAATCCTCATTTATTAGCACTAGGATACTAAAAGTGTGACCAACATGCACAATAAATAAAATTATTAACTCTATGTCAGGTAGTTCACAAAAAATCAGGTAAATAATTGATTCAGGAAAAAAATGTTCATTCTTTTTCATATCCGAGTGCCTTTCAGAGTTTCTGACAACTATTTTAGCAAAGAATTCATACTTAATTACTAGCTAAGTGGAGAAAAATAAAAAGTAAATACCTTCTGTGTCAACATATATATAGTGTTTATTCATACAATAGCCTAATAATAATGAACTGCAACAGAAATCAATATTAATATAGACATTTAGTTTTCTTTTCTCTTTTAAAAAAACACAATATCTAATTCCTAATGGGATTAATTACATAAGCTAGTCAATGGGCTGTACACTGGGTACTTTTGATATGTTTGATTTATTCTTTGAAAGGAATGAAACAACAGACCTACCAGAAGCACTCTTGTTTGTCATGTACTATAAACATCAAATCACTCTGCCCTAATCAAATGTTTGACCTTACTCAGTCTGTCACAGGCACACAGACTAAACATGAATAACTCAGCATTGTGCACCATTTTAATCATGTCCTTTCTGGAATTTTTAATGTAATTTGTTTGGCGTCTTTGTTTTTCCATCATAAAGCTTCAATAGACTTGACAACAGGCAGACTCACAAAGCTGATGAGCATGACATGTATGTATGATGGTTCTGGAAATGCATCTACTTCTTTGTGGGGGAAAAACAGGTTTAAGTACAAAATTATGGGAAGGGCTTGATTGAAATGGCCTCCTGAGTGATTAAAGGCTCAGAAATGTTATTATAAAAGTCAGCCAAGCTTGGAGTTTACTTTTTAAAAAATCCAAAAGGCTTTATGCTCGTTAGCTGTCTACCCCAGTGAAACGAACACATGATTAGGTGGCTTGCACCTGTCAGACAAGCGACAGTGATCTCCAGGGCTGATTATTCTGGGAGAGTGTTCCACTAATTATATCAAAATAAAGAGCAAACACGGTGAAACAACTCTTTGATAACATTACCGCATTAGAAATACTGTATGCATTTACACTGTGTTCAAGGTTGTATGTTTGGAGCACCATCCTTAGGAACTGAGTAATGATAGGCTGCCCTTGATAATGAAATGCTCATCAAAGCTTCTCTCAGAACAGTAGTTAAGAAATCATATACATTAGTTTCCAAACTCTTATAAAATATTCACAAGAATACATCCACTGAAACTATAGTTCTCAACCTTCTCATTCTCTCTCTTCTATTCCAAAACACCTGAGGTATCTGGGACACATGGAAGGAATCTTCAAGGCAGTCTCAGGTCCTAGGAGGGGTGACTCAAACAGTTGTGTTAGATGGAAATGATCTGATCCTACTCTACTGGTTCCTGCAAGGTGGAGGGCCAGACATTAGCAATACAACCCAGGCCTTTTCACTTTCTCTCCACTCCTCTCCCTAGAGAGGGTTATTTGATCGGTGAATTTGAGAAAAAGAATTTTGGATATGCATAATTCTACTCTTCCTCTGAGCATACTGTTTTCAGGGAGTGAACATCCTCTGCTCCTTCATGCAACAGATTTTAAAAGGGTTTCTGGCCCCACAGGTTTTAAAGAGATCTGTAATGAACCCCTCTCCACCAAAACCTATCAGCCTGGACTGGCAGAACTGTCAACTTTGCTAATCACTACTAGGAAGACCATTTACCAGTAAATATAAACCATTTCCTATAATATCAACGGCATGACTCATAAAGTAAGGTATTTTTTAATCTCAGTATGTCTTACTCTTTTATTTCTCAAATGACTTAGAATCTGAGGCAGGAAATAGGGGCATTGAGTTTGGGGCATTCCAATACTTCCAATCTAGGAAGTAATCTGAAAAATCCTCCCATGTGGATTGCAATACACTGCCCTGGGGGCAATAACCCCGGTTGAGACTCACTTAACTGAATCCATAAACTTAGTGGGTCTTTCCACTACTTTTTTAAAATCACCCTCCTCTCTTATTCCAAAGAATGATCTTTTTAAATTTTTATTCTTATTTACCCCAAACACAAGGTTGAAAGTGAAAGTGAAAGCAGCTCAGTCATGTCTGACTCTTTGTGACCCCATGGACTATACAATCCACGGAATTTTCCAGGCCAGAATACTGGGGTGGGTAGCTGTTCCCTCCTCCAGGGGATCTTCCCAACCCAGGGATTGAACCCAGGTCTCCTGCACTGCAGGCAGATTCTTTACCAGCTGAGCCACAAGGGAAGCCCAAGAATATTGGAGTGGGTAGCCTATCCCTTCTCCAGGGAATCTTCTCCACCCAGAAATTGAACTGGGGTCTCCTGCATTGCAAGTGGATTCTTTACCAACTGAGCTATCAGGGAAGCCCTAAACGTAAGGTTACTACACTCCAGTAGGATAAGATGAGCAAAGGTTCTCGTTGGGAACAAGCCACATTTTCAGATCACTTCTCCGGGACAGTTGACAACAGAAACATGAATGTGTCTGGTATGGGTATAATTGTAAAAATTAAAGGGCTATAAGGTGAAATCCAAAGTCAAGATAACTCAAAATAAATCAGTGGATTTCTCCCCCCTAGTTTTGAAAGAATTCTATGCAAATAATTTGATTTATTCATTTCACAAATACATATTGAAAATTTACACTATGTTCTCTTGGGTTCTCTACTACAATTTCAAAGCAGAACATACAAACCTTGTCCACAAACATTCTCACTCTCCTGCCCCATTGTATCTTCTAATGGTGTTACCATGCTCTAGGGATCACAGACAGAGGTTCCAAATGATGGGATAAAACTTTTCTCATTCCCTCTTCTTCTCTTGCCATCGCCATAGAGTCACTAAGGTGTTTTGTTCTCAATTTTACTTAAGCAACATCTTTTATATCCATCTCTTCATTCCCATTCCTCATGACCATAAACTCAGCTGTTTCATCATCTCTTTCTTGGCTAACTTCCTTTCACTTATACTTTGCCAATCAGCCTTACATGCTACTGACAATAGAACTGACATTTTGATTTTCATATTCCTTCTGCTACTAACCTTGCAATGTTTTTCTTAAAGAGCATCTGTGAGGTGCTGACATTTTCCTTTGCGCTAACTCTACCAATCTTTCTCTACTACCACACCAGAGATTATGCCTTACCCACTCCTGCTTTCTCCACCACCTGAAAGTGTCTGGCATATTGTTAGTATCCAACATATGTTTGTTGAACATACCAAAATTGAAACAAATCTCCATTTTGACTGAAACTCTTTATACTTTTTCAGTATCTTCCAATCCACCCATTTTGGTAGTTTATTTAAAAATTACTATTCAAGACCCTAGTAGCTTGTTCAAGACCCTCTTTGATGTCTCTTCAGTAGATAACTTAAAAGAGGTTTCCATATTACGTATTCTGGGGAAGTCCATCCAATTGAATAACACTTTCCCTCCCCCCACAAAATCTTCAAACTTTTAATTTACTTAAAAACTTGCCCTTTACCCTTAGCACACTCATGATTCCTAAAAATAAAAAATGAATGCTTTTTATTACACATGTAAAACAAAGGTACAGAAATTGGGTATAGATTGAGAAATTCTCAGTCTAGTTTCCTTATAGGGTATTATATTGAAATTTGTATAACTGCTTGGCAAAATGGCTCTGAGAGAAGTTGTGATGTGTAGGAACACAGAAAAGTACGGGACGTTCTGAAGGCTTCTAAGAGCAGCAAAGCAGAACATATGAAAACAGAAAACCAGCATGTCTGGTTGGCTTTTCTCTGTGGCAAAAGTTTCCTCAGGTAAAACCTCTGAGGAAACTAAAATCCTTCATGTCAGTATGGAGGTTACTGTGCTTCTTTCAGAAATAAAAGAACGATTAAATCTTCCAAAAAACGTATAATTATATAATGTTTTAAACATTACCTTGCTTGCTGAATCATATAAGACTTTTTCTAGAACAGGTGGATTTTCCAGGACTTGAAATAGTTCTTTTGGAAATTCATCAATACAAGAAGAAGAATACAGCTGTAAGAATCTTTTAAGGAAAAAATGCATTTCTTTTTGGCGCAAAATCAATCCAGAGTTAAAAAGAGAAGTGAGAAGAGTATCATCTGGCAAAGACATCCCAGATCCTGGCTTCAGAGATGCTTAAAGGAAAAACAAAAACTACTATAGAATCATGTTAGAAAACAGAATGGTCTCGATATTGCTGTCCTTTGCTTGCTAATCTCATTCCTGCGCGTTCCCACCTCACCCAGTGGCTGCCCATGACCTTCCTCCATTTTTCAAGCTTATACACTAAAAGAATTGCTTCTGGTCACAGGAAGGAAAGAACACCTCAGAACCCTGTGATCCTACTTCTGGTTTCAAGCTTAACAATGCAAAACATTCAATCTAGCTGTCTTATTTGGGGATCCCCATCCCCAGCCAAAAAAATCTTAAAGCAAAAATTCAGGTTCAGGTAATTTATTTGAAAACTGATCTCAAGTGAGAGAATGGGAAATGTGTGACAGAAAAGAAAAGAACCAATGACAGCAAGTTAGGAAAGGGCTCCAGCTATGCACAAGGAGAGTTCAGTCCTGCTGAGGATCTCCTAAGAAAAAACAAGGAAAAGTGTTCCATCAGGGGGCTGGCATGTTGGAATATCTATCAACCAGCTCCCTCCCTCAGCAGTTGCAGGTTACTACTGAATGTGTGCAGTCCCTGGTACTTCCATGCTCTCCTGCCTATATGCTGGGTCTCAGTCACTTCTAAGAAAGCCCAGAACAGAAAGAAGCAAAATGTGCATGATTAACACGGGAGATCCCAGCAGGTAAATCCAGGGGGAGCTGAATTGATAACAGGAGAGCATCACTCGGGCCCACTGTGCTGGATTATATCCACTTCCTTCTCTACCGAACGGGCCCTATCATGATGCACCTTTTACCCACCACCTTTCCCAGTGCTTGCCTCTCCCGTCACTAACTCTGATAACCAGGCTGAGCTGCTTTGTGACTTGGCCTCTTTGCCCTGCTGATTTCCCCATCACTGGGTGCTGTTTTAGTCAAGCTGTCTTTCCCAGTTATTTGCCCTCATAAGCAACGCTGGCTCACCAATTTCATGGGCACAGATAAACACATCGTCACAAAACTACAAGAGGAGAGAATGTGACTTAGATTATAACAGTTTTTTTGGCTATTCTTTAGAGAGCACCAATCTTCCCTGGTGGCTCAGAGGTTAAAGCGTCTGCCTCCAATGCGGGAGACCCGGGTTCGATCCCTGGGTCGGGAAGATCCCCTGGAGAAGGAAATGGTAACCCACTCCAGTATTCTTGCCTGGAGAATCCCATGGACGGAGAAGCCTGGTAGGCTACAGTCCATGGGGTCGCAAAGAGTCGGACACGACTGAGCGACGGACCAGAACAGAATGATTTTAAAATAAAAACAACAACAAACAAAACTCAGAACTTCATAGAGTTAATTATCTTGTCTTTCTCTTTAAATACTAGATATTCTTTTTCTCCTTAATGCCAAAGATTTCACCGTGTGCATTTTATAAGCTGTCACATTAGGGTCACTCTGATTCTTACACTGTTCTGAGCTACACGGCACTTCAGTAGTCTTGGGGGAATTCTCTGGATGCCTCCTTCTAAGGATGCTTTTAAATACATTGAAATACTGTTATTTTCAAAGATCCCTGTATATCAGGCGAAGAAGCCCTGAAATTTCCATCTTCTGATGAGAGTTCACTCAGAAAGATGTCAAACATATTTTATAAGAAACATGACTTAATGACTGGAAAGGAATATGTTCTTTCAAAGGCCTACCTAGCAATTTGCTCATATTATTAATTCTTTGTAGGTGAATATAGTAGCGCAGCAGAAGAATCCATGTAATATCCACTTTAATTGGGTTTTTTTTCTGAGAATCTACATTCTCATATATCTCTTCACTAAGATAAGAAAATGTACAGCCAGTCTGGAAGACAACTTTGTAGTTATCTGAAAGTAAAAAAAAAAAAAATTAGAATACAAATATTATGTTTTCCTTGAAAAATAACCATATGTGAAAAAACAAAAGCACAACTTATAAAGGAAACATTGACACATAGGATTGCCTTCAATTAAAAAATTTGTATCACAAAAGACACCCATCATAAATAACAAACCATGGACTGAGAAAACATATTTAGAACACATAAATTATCTTCTCTCTACTATGTAATCAACAAGAAAAAGTCAGATAGTCCAACAGAAACATGGGCAAAGAATTTCAACAGGCAACTTTTAGAAAAGGAAAGCCAAATGGCCAAAATTTTTAGCATCATTAAAAATCAGATAAAATAAGATGAAATACAATTTCACATTCCTCAGCAATTAACAGAAACTAAAATCTCCAACAACACAAGAGAAGACTCTACACATGGACATCACCAGATGGTCAACACCGAAATCAGATTGATTATATTCTTTGCAGCCAAAGATGGAGAAGCTCTATACAGGTAGCAAAAACAAGAGCAGGAGCTGACTGTGGCTCAGATCATGAACTCCTTATTGCCAAATTCAGACTGAAATTGAAGAAAGTAGGGAAAACCACTAGACTATTCAGATATGACCTAAATAAAATCCCTTATGATTATACAGTGGAAGTGAGAAATAGATTTAAGGGACTAGATCTGATAGATAGAGTGCCTGATGAGCTCTGGACGGAGGTTTGTGACATTGTACAGGAGACAGGGACCAACACCATCCCCATGGAAAAGAAATGCAAAAAAGCAAAATGGCTGTCTGAGGAGGCCTTACAAATAGCTGTGAAAAAAAGAGAAGCGAAAAGCAAAGGAGAAAAGAAAAGATATAAGCATCTGAATGCAGAGTTCCAAAGAATAGCAAGGAGAGAAAAGAAAGCCTTCCTCGGCGATCAATGCAAAGAAATAGAGGAAAACAACAGAATAGGAAAAACAAGAGATCTCTTCAAGAAAATTAGAGATACCAAGGGAACATTTCATGCAAAGATGGGCTCGATAAAGGACAGAAATGGTATGGACCTAACAGAAGCAGAAGATATTAAGAAGAGGTGGCAAGAATACACAGAAGAACTGTACAAAAAAGATCTTCACGATGAAGATAATCACGATAGCGTGATCACTCACCTGAAGCCAGACATCTTGGAATGTGAAGGCAAGTGGGCCTTAGAGAGCATCACTATGAACAAAGCTAGTGGAGGTTATGGAATTCCAATTGAGCTCTTTCAAATCCTGAAAGATGATGCTGTGAAAGTGCTGCACTCAATATGCCAGGAAATTTGGAAAACTCAGCAGTGGCCACAGGACTGGAAAAGGTCAGTCTTCATTCCAATCCCAAAGAAAGGCAATGCCAAAGAATGCTCAAACTACCGCACAATTGCACTCATCTCACACGCAAGTAAAGTCATGCTCAAAATTCTCCAAGCCAGGCTTCAGCAATATGTGAACCGTGAACTCCCAGATGTTCAAGCAGGTTTTAGAAAAGGTAGAGGAACCAGAGATCAAATTGCCAACATCCGTTGGATCATGGAGAAAGCAAGAGAGTTCCATAAAAACATCTATTTCTGCTTCATTGACTATGCCAAAGCCTTTGACTGTGTGGATCACAATAAACTGTGAAACATTCTGAAAGAGATGGGATTACCAGACCATCTGACCTGCCTCTTGAGAAACCTGTATGCAGGTCAGGAAGCAACAGGTAGAACTGGACAGGGAACAACAGACTGGTTCCAAATAGGAAAAGGAGTACGTCAAGGTTGTATATTGTCACCCTGCTTATTTAACTTATATGCAGAGTACATCATGAGGAACGCTGGGCTGGAAGAAGCACAAGCTGGAATCAAGATTGCTGGGAGAAATATCAATAACCTCAGATATGCAGATGACACCACCCTTATGGCAGAAAGTGAAGAGGAACTCAAAAGCCTCTTGATGAAAGTGAAAGAGGAGAGTGAAAAGGTTGGCTTGAAGCTCAACATTCAGAAAATGAAGATCATGGCATCTGGTCCCATCACTTCATGGGAAATAGATGGGGAAACAGTGGAAACAGTGTCAGACTTTATTTTTGGGGGCTCCAAAATCACTGCAGATGCTGATTGCAGCTATGAAATTAAAAGACGCTTACTCCTTGGAAGGAAAGTTATGACCAACCTAGATAGCATATTAAAAAGCAGAGACATTCCTTTGCCAACAAAGGTCCGTCTAGTCAAGGCTATGGTTTTTCCCGTGGTCAGGTATGGATGTGAGAGTTGGACTGTGAAGAAAGCTGAGCACCAAAGAATTGATGCTTTTGAACTGTGGTGTTGGAGAAGACTCTTGAGAGTCCCTTGGACTGCAAGGAGATCCAACCAGTCCATTCTAAGGGAGATCAATCCTGGGTGTTCATTGGAAGGACTTTAGATAAAGCTGAAACTCCAATACTTTGGCCACCTCATGCGAAGAGTTGACTCACTGGAAAAGAGTCTGATGCTTGGAGGGATTGGGGGTGGGAGGAGACGGGGACGACAGAGAATGAGATGGCTGGATGGCATCACCGACTCGATGGACATGAGTTTGAGTGAACTCCGGGAGTTGTTGATGGACAGGGAGGCCTGGCGTGCTGTGGTTCATGGGGTCGCAAAGAGTCGGACACAACTGAGCGACTGAACTGAACTGAAAATCTGAAAGCAATAAATGTGCAGATATCATAATTCTCATATACTACTTGTGAGAGCCAATTCTTGGGCAGAGGCTAATAAAATTTTAAATGCAAATACTCAGATATATGTACCAGGAGTTCTGCACAAGATACTCATGGCAGCATTGATTGTGTTACAAAAAAAAAAAAAAAAAAAAAAGGAAACTTGCACAGATAGAAGCATTAATTTGATGGTACTTATTAGAATTAAATAGATCTATAAAGAGAAACTCTAGTATGGGCCAAATTAGGTCAATGCATGTTTATGTATGACCCATAAGCTAAGAATGGTTCTTATATTTTTAAGTGTTTTAAAAAACTAAAATAATACTTTGTGATATGTGGAAGTTATATGAAATTCAAATGTCAGTGTCCTTAAGAATGGAATACAGCCATGCTCATTTATATTTTGTCTTTGGTTCCTTCACATTAACACAGCAAAGCTGAATAGGTGCAACAGACAGCACAAAACATAAAATATTACTATTTGGTCCTTTACGGAGGACATGTGCTGACCTAGACTTTGCTCATGAAAGATAAAGTGAGGAAAAATATCTAAAGTTAATTAGTTAATACAGAGCTATCAGTAGCCTCCAAACACAAAAACAACAACCAATAGAAAGCTAATGAAAAATTTTGCAATACTACCAATAAGATAAAATATCTTATCTGAGAAATAAGTCTAACAAGAAGCATATAAGATCTACTTAAAGAAAATGTCAAAACACTCCTAAGGGACTGATTTTTTTTTTAAAAGGCATGAAAATGAACTAAAAATATAAGACATTCAATATTCTTGGTTAAGTTGACTCAACAGAATAGAAACATGTTATTTCTAAGATAAAATGTAAAGGTAATGCAACTTCAATAAAATTATGAGAGAACTTTCTTAAACTAGACAAGTTGTTTCCAAAGAAGAAAAAAAAGCCATAAAAGAAATACAATTTTGTAAAGAAAGAATAATAAGTGAGGATTTACTCTAATAGATACTAAATATATTATAAGGCTATAATAATTAAAATAGTGTGGTATTGAATCCTGAATAGATCAATAGAAATTAGTAAAAAGTACAGAAATAGGATAGACATTTGGAAAAACTAAAATTGTATCCATTTGTTATTTTTTACATATTCCAAATAGATTTCCATAAACTAGTAAAGGGGTCCATGCCTTTTCCTTAAATACTTGTTCAGTTCAGTTCAGTTCAGTCGCTCAGTCGTGTCCGACTCTCCGCGACCCCATGAATCACAGCACGCCAGGCCTCCCTGGCCATCACCAACTCCCGGAGTTCACTCAAACTCATGTCCACAGAGTCGGTGATGCCATCCAGCCATCTCATTCTCTGTCGTCCCCTTCTCCTCCTGCCCCAAACCTTTCCTAGCATCAGAGTCTTTTCTAGTGAGTCAACTCATCGCATGAGGTGGCCAAAGTATTGCAGTTTCAGCTTCAGCATCAGTCCTTCCAATGAACACCCAGGATTGGTCTCCTTTAGAATGGACTGGTTGGATCTCCTTGCAGTCCAAGGGACTCTCAAGAGTCTTCTCCAACACCACAGTTTAAGCTCTTTATTGGGCTTCCTGCGTGGCTCAATGGTAAAGAATTCACCTGCAATGTAGGAGACAGGAGTTTGATCCTGGAGTCAGGAAGAGCTCCTGGAGGAGGAAATGGCAACCCACTGCAATATTCTTGCTTGGAGAATTCTATGGACAGAAGAGCTTAGTGGACTACAGTTCACGGGGTCACAAAAAGTCAGACACGACTGAATGACTAAGCACACACGCACACACACACACACACACACAGAAGCTCTTTATAATAGAAATAAACCCTTTAACTGTGATAGTATCTGCAAATACATCTTTTCAATTATCAGGTGTTATTTAACCCTTTTTATGGTAATTGTGTGCCATGAAGAAACTTTTCATTTCTAAGTTATATAAACTATTAACCTTTTCTTTGATAACTTTTGGATTTATGCCATAGCTAGGTCTTGACCATAATCTGAGACCCTAAGTAAGAAAACATTCTCCCTTAATGCCTCCAAAGGAAAGTACCTGCTGACACCTTAATTTTAGCCCAATAAGGCCTATGTTGGGCTTCAGAACACCAGAACTGTAAGATAATACATTGTGTTGCTTTAAGCCACTGAATTTGTGGCTATTTGTTATAGAAGGAATAGGATATTGATATGGTACTAGTGGTTCCCTGGTAGATCCCTTGGTAAAGAATCCACCTGCAATGCAGGAGACCCCATGGTTCGATTCCTGGGTCAGGAATATTCCCTACAGGAAGGCCTGACAACCCACTCCAGTCTTCTTGCCTGGAGAATCCCATGGACAGAGGAGCCTGGTGGGCTACAGTCCATACAGTTGCCAAGAGCTGGACACTACTGAAGCAACCTAGCACACACACATGCATTCTGACAACACTGTTTGCCTCTGGGGAAGAGAACTGAGTCACTTGCAGAGAAGATGGAAGGTAGACAGTCTTTCCATACCCTTCTATGAGTTTTGAATCATGATTCTTGAGAATAAATTACCTGTGCAAAAATCTGAGCTAAATTAAAAGCAAAAAAGAACCTCTACATTTATGTGGCCAATGTTATGTAGTCTTTAATGTCACAAAGAAAAAATAAGACCAGTTTAGTTTTTGTTCTTTTGTAGAACGTCTGCTTTTTCTGTTTACAATTATTTTGCCTTTACAATCCAAAAATGAGGCCAAAATTTGTCCACGTATTATCTGTGCTATCTGTAAGTTTATCTTTAGAAAAATATTTTGGAGGGAGCATACCTTACACCCTGCATTGAGAAGCATCCCTTTGCAATGGTTTCCACCACCTCCAGCCAGGACTGCCTGGTTACACTGATTTGGGGCCTTTGCTTCACTGAGGATAATTCTCATCGTACCCTCATTGTCTGAATTGTTGACAATCTGAATTGGTGCAGCATGTGAGCACACACATGCATGCACGTACATAATCAGTGTTGCTAGCATGAATAATTTATCTCCATTCTCACCTGTACGTGGTATAATTATTTGGGATTTGAAGATATAATGCGTCCTTATAGCTCCCCACCAGTATGGAAAATTGTGTCTCGGAGGAATAGAAAATAGGATAGCAGTAAAGGAATGACACCTCATGCGAAGAGTTTATTCACTGGAAAAGACTCTGATGCTGGGAGGGATTGGGGGCAGGAGGAGAAGGGGACGACAGAGAATGAGATGACTGGATGGCATCACTGACTCGATGGACATGAGTTTGAGTGAACTCCGGGAGTTAGTGATGGACAGGGAGGCCTGGCGTGCTGTGATTCATGGGGTTGCAAAGAGTCGGACACGACTGAGCGACTGAACTGAACTGAATTGAGAGGAATGACATCCCAGTTTTTAGTTGGCATTGACCCATATCTCTGCGCCAGGGACAGGCAGAACAGGAAAGACAAATCACATTTTTTCCAGGATGGAAGGTTTTCTCCATCTCAAGAGACAAAGCATGTATTAATACTAAGGATTAGTTGATTCTTGGTTCTGCTCTACAGATTTCTCTTTATGTTCTGACAGTAGGTTCATCAACATTCATTTTTGGCATGACATATATTTTTCTGTATATCAAGTGTATTTAGTTGTGAGAGGCTGCATCCAGGATCACTGACCCTGAATGTCACTTTTAATACAAAACATATTAAGAATTTAATAATTTTTAATCCTAGCAGAATTTTTTATTAAGGCCACAAGAAAATAAAGACAAAAAGATGGAATATATTTGAATATAATGGGGACAAACATTCACACGCCTCTTCCTTTCTCTGCAGGCAGAGTCTAATTCCATGCCTCACTGACATTGTACTTGGCCACAGCATTATATTTGCTGTGACTAATGAGATGTAATGTGAAGAGAGGTCTTGAGTGTGCTTCTGTGCTTGGGCTTGGTCTTGTTGTCTGGTTTGTACCCTCAGAAAAGCAACCCCCAAGCAGTCACTGCCTCTTTATCCCAGGTCTCATAACAAATGTACATGAAGTGCATTGGAACTTGGCCTGCAGCCTGATGCAGAACACAGGAGACAAGTAAAAGAAAGAAGTCATGTCATTCTTGCCACTGAGTTTTAGGGTTGTTGGGTATACACTGCAATTTTGGCAATAACTGATTAACACAGAATTTCAGATCTAACTTATTTGTTATCTCTGTCCTAAAAACGTAAAGCATGAGAAAAAGGAGCAGGATGAAGTAGACCAGATCTATCTGAGGCAATAAGGGGCCACTGTGAAAAAGAAATAGCTACGTTGGTAGTTGGAATCACAGTCTTAAAATTCAGATTTCAGTCTTCTTCATAAAAAAATCAGATTCACTCAGTCTACAGATTAAGGACAATAAGGCTGAGAGAAATTCAGTGGTTTGACAGGATTGGGGTATAAGCTGAAACCTCTTCATTATTAATATTGCATTCCCTTTGTGGCAAACCAATAATGTGTGTTTCTAAGAGGACTGTCTTCCTGGCATTCTGAAGCAGGGAGAACTGATTTGCCAAGCAGTGTCAAGAGAAAAAAGCAGTGACCAGCCCCTGCTGCCATAATGCCCTGCTTTGTCCCCTGAGAGCCTACATTTGGGGTCTCTAAGGAAAACCATGCACCCTGTCTGAGATCCAGGTCATGGACCAGAAGTCTGATGAAGCAAAATCCCACCAGGAAATAAAAATAAGAAAGCAATACCTTAGCATTAAAAAAAATCCATCTGGTGGTTTAACCTTAGAGTAAACCATTTTAGTTTGGAAAATAGTCTGGGCCACCTATTCTTCAGGAGAGAGCCAAAGAAGGAGATGATTTCAGACACAAACTCTTCAGCTAAGGTTGACTCAACCTTTCAGCAGTAAGCTCCGGCCTACCAGAGTGATTTCAGAGGCTTTAGGAAGACTACCTCACCCCATCAGGTTAAAGTTAACACTTCTCATCCCCTTTAGCTCAATGTTCACCCATGCCAAGCAAAATTAGATACTGTTGTTATTAAAATATCCTTCTGGAAGTAAAATTCCAGTACCTTGCTTTTTAGAACCTATCCAAGTGCTTAGCACAAAAAAGCATTCAATATTTTTTGAATGAATGAATGGGCAAAAACATAAAGTGACTTCAATATTTATGTTATTGCTGGTATGACTTACAGATTTATACTATAGTTGACTGTAACCACAGCGGAGTTACAAATTTTAAAAAATATAGTGAGGTTAAGTTTAAATTCCACTAACTTTTCATTCATTCATTTAACAAATATTAATATCAATCCTTACTATGTATAAGTAATATGTGATTTTCTGTAGTGTGTGCTCATGCTCATTCATGTCCAGCTCTTTGCAACCCCATCGACTGTAGCACACCAGGCTTCCCTGTCCATTACTGACTCCCAGAGCTTGCTCAAACTCACGTCGATCAAGTCAGTGATACCATCCAACCATCTCATGGTTGGATGAGATGTCCCCTTCTCCCCCTGCCTTCAATCTTTCCCAGCATCAGGATCTTTTCAAATGAGTCAGTTCTTTGCATCAGGTGGCCAAAGTATTGGAGTTTCAGCTTCAGCATCAGTCCCCCCAATGAATATTCAGGACTGATTTCCTTTAGGATGTACTGGTTGGATCTCCTTGCAGTCCAGAGGACTCTCAAGAGTCTTATCCAACACCACAGTTCAAAAGCATCAATTCTTCAGGACTCAGCTTTCTTCATGGTCCAACTCTCAAATCTATACATGACTACCAGAAAAACCATAGCTTTGATTAGATTGACCTTTACTGGCAAAGCAATGGCTCTGCTTTTCATTATGCTATCTAGGTCAGTCATAGCTTTTCTTCCAAGGAGACACCATCTTTTGATTTCATGACCGCAGTCACCAACTGCAGTGATCCTGGAGCCCAAGAAAATAAAGTGTCTCACTGTTTCCATTGTTTCTTCTTGTCTCTTGTTTCCATTGTCTCCATTGCCTCTAAGGAGAGCCCTTAGCAAATCAAATAGCTAACTTCCCTGCCCTCAGGAAGCTGATGATAGTTTAATGAGAGAAAAAGCTTAAACATGCACAAGTACACACACACACACAAATATAAAAGAACTAAGAAAAGAAACAGGGAGCTATATCAGAGTGTAAATGTAGGTACACATTTCAGAGGCTCAGAGAAGGACTCTCAAATAAATAATCCCACAAAGTTTCATTTCAAATGTGTGAACTGGAAAATTAACAGGCCATCAGAAAATATCACTTTTTTCCCACACAATCCCGCACTGAAATGCAGCAGTGAATGGAATAACATATATGTACATACAGCAAGTGGGAGCCCCTATGTTTTAGCAGCTAGACCCTAAGATTTGCCCTTTCAGGGTCTTAGAGGTTTCCCAAACCATTGTCGTTTTAAAGTTAAAACACAACAAATCTCTAGAATTAAATCTTTGAAACTTGATTATACATTATATGTATATAAAATGCCCAAAATCCAAACATACCAAGCAAATAATCTGTGTATGAAGACAAAAGATCCATGGAAGCAAATTCTGGGATATTTGATAATGCCCCTTGGCTAACTTTATCAGTTCTAGCATTCTTCTTTCCAATAAGTAGATTAATTGCCAGCACAGCCTCACTGACCTAAAATTAATGCATAATTAGAATCCATAAATGCAAGCTTTTTGATTCATAGATATCCATTAGGTGAAGAATGTGAAAGAGCGAATTCATAATATTTGCTAAACATTGGAGGAAAAATAAAGACAATCTGAAAAATAATATGTGATCCCCTGCATGTACTATGTATCATAGTCAAACAAATCATGATTGTTGACAATTTAATCAATAAATAAGTCACTCTGAATAGGTTCCCTCACCTAGCTGTGACAGATATTTCCCAAAATATGTGCACATGTGTATCTGCCAATACTTTCATTAAAGAAAAGTTGAAACAAACAAAACAAAGTCTGGCTAATAGAGATTAAAAACACTACACATATAAAGAGCACTTCTAATCACTCCAAAGAAATATCATTGGCACAAATCTCAAAGAATGTGAAATTTTTCTTTCTCTCGAATAAATAGATTTTGTTGCCTTAACAGACGTGACAGTAAAGAGAAGAATTAAATAAAAATCACACCAACCTGTGCAGCTGCTCTTATTGCAATCCAGGCAAATAAACTGTACATTTCACATTTATTTACTATTTGTTCTTTAATAGAACTATGCCTTCTGGGAAGAGCCTACAAAATATAGCAAATATTTTATGATAAAGACAGATAAAGATATCATAAAGTTTAATGATAGATTTTCTAATCTGAAGATGAGATTTTATTGTAACACTGTGTAGCCATTAAGAATAATAATATACATGCGTCTTTCAACATGAAAAGATATCCTAATAATATTAGCAAAAGAAAAGTGTAAGTTACAAAATAGCATGCAAAGTTTGATCCCATTTTTTAAAAGATAGGTACATATATATATCTCTGTATACACAAACAGAGAAAATTATCAACAGTGGTTATCCCAGGTTTTATGGGTAATTTGATTATATTTAACTTTTTCGTGTGATTTTCTAGATGAGCTTACATTATGTGAATATCAATAAAATAAACAGAAATGGCATTTTAAGTGTTATTTACCATTTTAATAGAGGATCTATAAATTGAATATATATTTTGTATAAAGATGTCAGAAACAGAAATACTACTTAAAGATTTTTGATAGGTATTTGCCATCAGCTTTCTAACTACAGAACTGTTAAAAGGATGACTGTAATCATGAAGTTCTACAGAATAGCAAAAAGTGACAATGAATGGAGATGCGTGCAATGTGAGGGTGTGTGTGTGTGGCATGTGTGTTCAGTTTTTAAATATAAAAAAGTCAATAACACAGAAGTAAATAGAAACCCTGCCAGCAACATAGTAGCTGTCTGTTTGACATTTTTAAAGTATTAATAGTCAAATTTAAAGATTCAACTAATCTGGAAAAACTATTCTAGTAGATGGTTTATTCTAATTTGTTGATGTTCATATTTTGCCTGATTTTTTAGATCTTCAATAATAAAATGAGCAATAACAACAATACCCTTTTTACTTCTGGCAATAAGACTCCCAAATAAAAGGAAGAGCGATGAGTAAAGCTGATGCCAGAGCAGGAAATACAATGCACAAATGTGACAAGATCAAGTATTAAACTTGGAGACAGGTGATACCTGGAGAGATTGGTCCATGGGGAATCTAAAATCTAAGCAATGTAGCCCTGTCCCAAATATGAAGACCATCCTCACTAACTGTGATAATACTGCTGAGGCTCTGGGGTAGCCACTGCCAGCTTACTGACCATAACCTTGGGCAATTTACCTATTTAATTCTGGACACAAGGCTAACAGGCATTGAGTACAGAATAATATTAAGTAACTATATTGTAAGAACAATTAGTGACACAGACATTCGAAAAAGAACACTCATTTTGAATTGAGAGGAAGGCTTTATTGAGGTCAAACTTGAGCTCAGAATGAAAACAGGAAAAAAAATATGATGGGCATATTTTTACATGGGAGGTGTTCAACATTGCATATGAGATATTAGCCTATATAAACAGGTAAGAAAAATTTAAAAATACATCTAGAATAGGAAATGAAGTTAAATTGTTTGCAAGGAACATGATCCTATATGTAGAAAATCCCAAGATATACACACACACACACCCCTCTAGAATTAATAAATGTGCTTAGCAAGGTCACAGGATGCAAAACTCAATATTCATAAATCAATTGTATCAGCAATGAACAATCTGAAAACAAAATTAAGAAAATACCCATTCATGATAGAAATAATCTTAACAAAAATGCATAAAATATGCACACTGAAAAGTAAAAAAAAAATATCAGGAAAAATTAATATCTAAATAAATGAAGAGAGTTCATATACATGAATTGAGGATTCAAAATTGTTAACATGTCAAATGTCCACAAATTACCTGTAGATTCAACATAATCTGTACCAAAATTCTGCGTTTTGGCAGAAACTGACAAGCAGATTCTAAAATGAAGAAGAAAATGCAAAAGATTCAAAGTGAAAATAATTTTGAAAAGGAAGAACATAATTGGAGGAAAAATACTTTCCAATTTCAAAAAACCTACTACAAGCCATATGGTAATCAAGACAGTGGATACTCACATAAAGGTAGATTATAGATCAATGGAATAGAATTGGAAGTCTAGGAATAAATATTTAGACTTTTGATCAATAAATTTTTTGACAAAAGAGTCAAGGCAATTCAATAAAGAAAAGATAGTCTTTACAACAAGTGATGCTCAGACAAATGAATATCTATGTGCAAAAATATGAATTTAGAGCCTTACCTCACACTTTACACAAAACAATTCAAAATGTACCATGATGGACTTAATCATTAAAGCTAAAAAAATTTTAGAAGAAAACACAGGAGAAAATCTTCAACATCTGGGGTTAGGTAAGGTGCTACTAAAACCACAAAATATTTTTAAAAAAATGATAAACTGTACCTCATTAAAAGTAAAGACTCTTTTTTCTAAAGATACCATTAATTGCATGAAAAGACAAGCCATCAACTGGAAAAAAAATCTATAAATTATATATCTGATAAGGGAAATATATCTAGAATACATATGTTTTAAAAGTCTTATAACTCAATGATAAAAAAGATAACTCAGTTTAGTACATGGGCAAAAGATTTGAGTAGATATTGTTCTAAAGAAGACATACAAATGTCATTAGGGATATTCAAATCAAAATCCTAATGAAATACTTCTTAATACACACTAGGATGGCTACAATCAAAAAGATATATAATAACAACTGTTTGAAAGGATGTGGAGAAACTGAAACCCTCATACACTGCTGATAGGAACACACAATGGTACAGCACTTAGGAAAACAATATAACAGATCATCAAAAGGCTAAACAGAAAGTTGAAGTATGACCCAGAAATTCCATTCTTAGGTATACACCCAAAGGAATTGAAAACACTTTCACAAAATTAAATCTGTATATGGAATTGACACATGTATACTTATGGCTGATTCACGTTGTTGTACGGCAGAAGCCAACACAATATTGTAAAGCAACTATCTTCCAATTAAAAATAAAGTTAAAAATATTTAAATCTATATATGACTATTCAAAGCAGCATCATTCATAATAGCCAAAAGTGGCAACAATTCATATATCCAACTCCAGTTGAACCAATCTAGAAAAGGTAATAAAACTATACAAAGGAATACTACTCAGAAGTAAAAGGAACAAGTATTGTTACATGTTACAACATGGGTGAACCTCAAGAACATAATGCCAGGTGAAAGAAGCAGGCATGAAAGATTACATACTGTATGATTCCATTAAAGTGAACTATCCAGAAAAGACAAATCTACAGAGACAGAAAACAGACTAATGGTTACCTGGGACTAGAGGTAGAAATGGGAATGATAGCAAATGGGCACTTGGGATATTTTGAAGATGAGGGAAATGTTCTAAAACTGGATGGTGATGATAGTTACACAACATGTAAAATTATTAAACATCTATGAATTACATTCTTAAAATAGGTTAATTTCACAGATATAATTTTTGCTTCAATAAATCTATTTTCTAAACATGTATTTGATAATCTCTCTCTTTGGACTATTTTTTCTCTCAATTCCTTGGAAAACTTCTACTTATCCTCCAAAACTCATCTCATCTGTAAAGCTTTCTCTTACATTCCCCCAAAACAGAATTAGCTACTTTGCTTCACTTCCCTCCTTGACCTATCTTATTATAGTCCTCAGTATATCACAAAACAATTTCTTTCCTTTGTTCCTCTGTGCTTCTTAGGGGAAGAGAGTGCTTGGCATACATTAAGCACTCAATAAGTGTTTGTTTGACTGAATGAATACATGAATGAATGTTCAAGAAATAGTTCAACTATCAATCACCTCAGATATGCAGATGACACCGCCCTTATGGCAGAAAGTGAAGAGGAACTCAAAAGCCTCTTGATGAAAGTGAAAGAGGACAGTGAAAAGTTTGGCTTGAAGCTCAACATTCAGAAAACGAAGACCATGGCATCTGGTCCCATCACTTCATGGGAAATAGATGGGGAAACAGTGGAAACAGTGTCAGACTTTATTTTTTTGGGCTCCAAAATCACTGCAGATGCTGATTGCAGCCAGGAAATTAAAAGACGCTTACTCCTTGGAAGGAAAGTTATGACCAACCTAGGTAGCATATTAAAAAGCAGAGATATTACTTTGCCAACCAAGGTCCATCTAGTCAAGGCTATGGTTTTTCCCGTGGTCATGTATGGATGTGAGAGTTGGACTGTGAAGAAAACTGATCGCCGAAGAATTGATGCTTTTGAAGTGTGGTGCTGGAGAAGACTCTTGAGAGTCCCTTGGACTGTAAGGAGATCCAACCAGTCCATCCTAACGGAGACCAGTCCTGAGTGTTCATTGGAAGGACTGATGCTGAAGCTGAAACTCCAATACTCTGGCCACCTCATGCGAAGAGCTGACTCATTGGAAAAGACCATGATGCTGGGAGGGATTGGGAGCAGGAGGAGAAGGGGACGACAAGATGAGATGGCTGGATGGCATCACCAACTCAATGGACATGAGTTTGAGTGAACTCCGGGAGTTGGTGATGGACAGGGAGGCCTTGCGTGCTGTGATTCATGGGGTCGCCAAGAGTCGGACACGACTGAGCAACTGAACTGAACTGAACTGAACTGAACAAATAACTATTGGATACCTACTATGTACAAAATACTTCAGAAAGATACAATGTTGGAGTCTAGTCAAAGTTCAGTTTAGTTCAGTTCAGTCACTCAGTCGAGTCCAACTCTTTGCAACCCCACGAATCACAGAACGCCAGGCCTCCCTGTCCATCACCAACTCCTGGAGTTCACTCAAACTAGTCAAAGTTACATAATGATAAAGGATAGTCCCCTCACCTCTTTTTCGGTTTTCTTTGGGGTATTTATTATGTGCCACGTCCTTTATTTTACTTAATTTTCCTAGCTACTAGGAAAATTTTCCTAGTATCCTCACCTTCATTTCACAGATGAGGAAACTTGGGTTAGAAAGGCTTCAGTCTCACTGGTATCAATAGTGTGTCATGAAGCTAGGATTCCAACCCAAACCAGAGAGACAGTCACTATACTCCAGACTCTCCACATAAGTGAAACAATAATGCTTTCTTTTCAGCATTTATATAGCAATTGTCTTTACTAGGACATATTTTAAATGTCCTATTTCAATGGTCTGAATATGCCGAGACGAATTTTTGTTGTTTTTTATTGTTTTCTGTGTATCTAATAATTCTATGTCTGGCTAAAATATTTATGCTGTGTCAAGATATACAGAAAATAATGCTCATATTGTGTTTGTTGTTGCTGTTCCGTCACTGGAGTTATACTATTCTTTCACTCAAATCTTATTTGTTTAAGCTCCTAATTATAAACAGCTCCCTAGAGAAGGCCCAAAAGGTGATATATTTTTATCCTAGCATCTTATTAATTTGCATTGCAAATTGCCATGGAAACAAAGATTTCTGTTTTCTCTTATTGGATGTAAAGATGTGTATCATATCACAAAAGTAAGTTTTCTATGTAATAATTTTGATGAAAAAAAAAAATAGCTGTTACCCACCTAAGGCAGCAACCATTTAAGTTGTTCTAACTGACTGAAAGCCTATTTGTCTACAGGATTTAAATCATGTTTATGTTGTCTCAAAGATTAGAGATTTGACATCAAAATTTTCTGGAGAGGGTTTTTGGTGGGTCAGAGGATTATTTAATGAGAATGAAATATATAAAGCTTAATGAAATCTAAAGAATAAACATCCCACCCAACTTCCTGTCTAGAAAATCTCCCTGTCTGGGGTGCTCAGGGCTGGTGCACTGGGATGACCCTGGGGCCATGGGATGAGCAACACATTTGCACCTGCGGCTGATTCATGTCGATGTATGGCAAAACCCACTGCTGCTGCTGCTAAGTCACTTCAGTCGTGTCCGACTCTGTGACCCCATAGACGGCAGCCCATCAGGCTCCCCCCTCCCTGGGATTCTCCAGGCAAGAACACTGGAGTGGGTTGCCATTTCCTTCTCCAGGCAAAACCCACTACAATATTGTAATTAGTCTCTGATTAAAATACATTAATTAATTTAAAAAAAAAGAAAATCTCCCTGTCTGAATCCTGGGCATTCAGGTGTGGCCCACAGACCAGCAGCATTGGCATTTCTACGAGCTCCTGAGAAAGGCTGAACCTCTGACCTCAACAGGATCACAGGATCCCTGGAGACGTTTCTGTCCCTTATTTGGAAGCACTGCTTGATGGAGTGCATGCCTCTGCCACCCTGCAAGGCTCCCTCCCAAATGATCAAATCTCACTTTTCACCTCCTTCCACTGCCGTCATTCACAATCCCACCAACTCAAGTTATTTCTTAATCCTAAACTTCACCACCTAAAACACCCCAACCCTTCCTTCCCTTCTCTTCCTCCCTTACTCCCTCCCACCTTTCTTCTTTTATAGGGTTATTACCTGTCTCCCTCCACTAAAGAGTAAGTGCATGGGAACAAGCACTGAGATTGTCCTGGACGCTGCTTCATCACCTTCCAGAAGACGGTCTAGGTTATAGGACACGCTCAATAGATATGTGATAAATGAATGAATGACTTTTCTTATTAAAAGATGATCTGTTTGCCAGCCACATCAGTAATGAAAACCATACTTGTCTATCAGCTTAAGCAATATGTCATTTCCTGCAAACACCTGATCAATCCTAATGACTGAGCATATTTATATGCACCTACATTTCATAGAGTACATCATGAGAAACACTGGGCTGGAAGACGCACAAGCTGGAATCAAGATTGCCAGGAGAAATATCAATAACCTCAGATATGCAGATGACACCACCCTTATGGCAGAAAGTGAAGAGGAATTCAAAAGCCTCTTGATGAAAGTGAAAGAGGAGAGTGAAAAAGTTGGCTTAAAGCTCAACATTCAGAAAACTAAGATCATGGCATCTGGTCCCATCACTTCATGGGAAATAGATGGGGAAACAGTGGAAACAGTGTCAGATTTTATTTTGGGGGACTCCAAAATTACTGCAGATGGTGACTGCAGCCATGAAATTAAAAGACGCTTACTCCTGGAAGGAAAAGTTATGACCAACCTAGACAGCATATTAAGAAGCAGAGACGTTACTTTGCCAACAAAGGTCCGTCTAGTCAAGGCTATGGTTTTTCCAGTGGTCATGTATGGATGTGAGAGTTGGACTGTGAAGAAAGCTGATCGCCAAAGAATTGATGCTTTTGAACTGTGGTGCTGGAGAAGACTCTTGAGAGTCCCTTGGACTGCAAGGAGATCCAACCAGTCCATTCTAAAGGAGATCAGTCCTGGGTGTTCACTGGAAGGACTGATGCTAAAGCTGAAACTCCAATACTTTGGCCACCTCATGTGAAGAGTTGACTCACTGGAAAAGACTCTGATGCTGGTGGGGATTGGGGGCAGGAGGAGAAGGGGACAACAGAGAATGAGATGGCTGGATGGCATCACCGACTCAATGCACATGAATCTGGGTGAACTCCAGGAGTTGGTGATGGACAAGGAGGCCTGGCGTGCTGCGATTCATGGGGTCGCAGAGTTGAACACTACTGAGAGACTGAACTGACTGACTGACATTTCATGGATAAAATTTTAACAGGCAAAAATCTCCAAAGGAAATCCATTTCCAGAATCTTATGTAAAAATTTCCAAAGAGGTATCTAAATATGAGTATGAGCTTAAAATAATGAATTAATTCCTCCAAGTCAGAAAGAAAAATGTCTCTTTATATCTATAGAACAGAGGTAGCAAAGGAAGCAAGCTCAAAAGTAATATACTTTACATTTACTACTTTATATTTCTAATAAAATCATTTATTACCTTAATAATCGTCAATGGTGACACTGAAAGTTTGCTCTTTGACTTCCTCATGTGTAAAAATAATAAGGCTATTTCAAGGTAGGAGTCTCGTATCAACCTAAAACAATAAAAGATTGTACTTATTACATAGCCTCACTACTCATAAGCATCATTTTGTATCATGTGACAACAATTTCGAGCAAATGAAGGTTAAAACAGGCAAAACAAGCATCTGTTCCAAACTGACCCTTTTTTCATAGTACCTGTGGCTTAAACACTGTCATCTTCCTCCCTACTAAAATCAGAAGCTCTTAAAGACAGCTGTGTGTTCTTCCTTGTCCTGTGCTGTCCTCTTGCCATGACTGCAAGGAGTCCAGCATCAAGACCGTTCTGGAATATTCCAGCACACAAGGCACTACAGAAGTGATAGTCAAGCCTGGAAAAGCAGGTCTCTGTCTCTACCCTCCGACACTGATTAGATTCTAAAGAGACACATAGAGTTATGCCGAAAGCCATGACTTGGTGTGGGTAAGGGCTGTGTATTCACTATCAAACCTGTCAAACAGGGTCATTTAAATCAGTGCATTAAGTCAATTATACAGAACTGAGTTGGCCAGCCTTGGCACTGATGAACCAGCATGACACAAATCCCTTCTCGATACAATTTCACATCTGGTGGAAATTCCTATATCCTGGGACTGACAGGAGATCAAGCTGAGTATAGCCCAGAAGTGATTTACAGTACAGTAGGTCACCAGGCTAACTGCTGTCATCAACTGTCACTGAGAACAAAGCCTTGGGGCAGAGTCAAAAGCAACAAGCTTGAAAAGGAAGTCAGTGAACCAGTTGGACAATGGACACCCCAAACTAGCCCTGCCATGAGAAGAGAGTGTCCCAGTCATTTCAACACACATCCAGAACACGGGGCTCAAACCCAAACACATACTGTGATAATGGAAAGGGCTTTTTTTTTACCCTGAATTTTGATCATGTCTCAAGCTTAGCTGTATAGCTTCAAACAGACTCTCAAGTTGCATAGTTGGAGGTTTCTCTTCCATCAATATTTGGCATTCTATTTTGCCTGAAAGAGAAAAAGGATATGCAAAGATGGATTTTCTTTTTTCCATCATTTAGGACTTCAGAACAAATATTTTATGCTGGAAATTGGGAAAACTGGATGTGCTCTCCTTGTTTGTCCATCTCTTGTTTCCTGCTGGAAGGTACACCAATGGGGAAAGAGCTGCTGCTTCCTTCCCTGGGCACCTCGAGGTTCCCCTGCCTCCTTTCACTGTTCAGACACAAGTGTTATCATCCTATTTTTCTTCCATTTCCTTTCTTTGTGTTCTCACTTCCTCCTGCAGTGCATTCCTTTAACCTACATCCATTTTCTTCTTTCCTCAATCATTGCAGGCATCATAGGAAACACCTTTGCCAGAATCAAATCCTAGAAAATCAGCAAACACTGGAAAACCAACACAGATGATGCAAACGCTCTTGTGTGCACACAGCTCCCCTTCTCTCATGGCGAGCTGCAGCCTTCAAATGCTGGGCGCTAGAATGCTACTTCTATAGCCAGAAGGACTGGAAAGGGAAATCTCATAATCACTGTGAAAAGGACTGACAGTTTCCATGCAGCATGTGGACAGAGCATAGAGCCACCTCACGTGAAGTTCACATCTGGGCATTTAGTAGCTCTTGACTTATACATGGTTATTTACCCAGACTGCCCTCATCTGCCAACCAGGATTGATCATGCCTACCTTGTAGCGCTGTTGTAGGAACTGGCGATATGAGATGTAAAACACTGATTACAGTGCTTTGTACCTAGTAGATGTTCAATAAATGATACCAATTGTCATCATCACTTTTCTCAGGGCTAAAATGGCCACAACAAAGTTATATGAATGAATTATGCAAACGTGTATTGTAAATTATAAGTATAGATATGCTATAGCTATTTAAATGGATAGGTATCTTTTACAGAAACTGGCTATTTTAGCTAAGTAATGAAATTATGCATAAAACTATCTTCTAAGCATTCTTTAAGTAACATTTTTCATAGCTAAAGGGCTGATAATGAGATTTTTGTGTCGAACATGAAACTTTGCATAAGGAAAGCCAGTTGTAATTATAAAAGAAATGAAAATAGGAGTCTTTTTTCCATTTCTAGATGTAAACTTTATATAAGCACGTTCACTTTATCCAAAACTGAGTTTGGCACAGACATCAAGGTGTTTGTCAACACCACGCCCTTTGTAAAATCAATATTTCATATAATCAGTGACCAGATTTTTAAGAAGCTTTTTGTTAATAAGAAAAAAAGTTTCACCTTTATCATAGTTGTGACCCCAAATACATCTTACCTTTCTGAAAAAGGATTTCAGCTTCCACCTCATGTTCTTCTGTTCCTGATGTCCTAGCGAGCTTCAAAGCTATTTCAAAAAAATGAAGTGCAGGTAACCACTTTGAAGAATCCTTCTTTTTACTGGTATAATATACTTGCTTGGCCACTGTATGTCCTAAAAGAAAGACGTTAGATGAAGAGGGAGAAATACATAGTGTTCATAACAAGGGCTTCGCAGATGGTTCTAGTGTAAAGAACCCGCCTGCAATGCAGGAGATGCCAGTTCGATTCCTGGGTCAGGAAGATCCCCTGGAGGAGGGCATGGCAACCCAATCCAGTATTCTTGCCTGGAGAAACCCATGGACAGAGAAGCCTGGCAGGTTAAGGTCCATGTGGTTGGAAAGAGTCGGACATGAATGAAGCGACAGCACACACACACACCCATTCATACCCAACCTCCCAGTTAACAGACTCTTCTCACAGTAGGTGCAACTAAGAAGTCTGGGTGTGGGGGGGGAGGAGCAGCCTAGTGGTTAAGATTCCAGGCTTTCACTGCTGTGCCCTGGGTTCAATCCCTGGTCAGGAAATAAGCTCCCACAAGCCCTTAACAAGGTCAAAAAAAAAAAAAAATAGCATTCTAGGTGTCTTTAGTTTTTAGCATTGAATAAACACTTTAAGGAAACTCAGTACCCAAATATTTCAATGAACTATAAACAACAGCCTTTTGAAACTTGGTCTTTGATAAATTTCAACATTTTTTCTCATTTTTAAGATGAAAGATAATCTCTTGAGTCTTTTTCCATTCTAAAAGTTCATAATGCTCCACATAACTTCTGGGTTCCAGAGATAACGTTGTTAGTAGTGAAACACCTGGAAGTTTTATAAAGTTTTATGTTGTTCCCAATAAAATTTGCATACATTAAATAGGCAGTAATTTCTTTTCAGTTCTATAGTGGTTCCTCACATTGCATATTTTCTCATTATAACTTGTTGGCAAACCCATTATGGACAAAGACCTCACGTTATACTTCTGGTATGATCCCATCACGTCTTAACATAATAAAGGATTATTGTATTATTGAAGAGGCATTAGATTTAATTTCTAATCACCCCAAAGACAGACAGACATTTACTCCACAAATATTTTCTGAATTCTTAGGAACTGGATAAGAAAGAGAAAAGTGGAAAATAAGAATTATGGTTCCTACAATGCCAGGTACCATCCCAAGTACTTAAGCATTATCTCATGTAATCCTTCCAACTCTGAGTGGATATTATTATTATGCTCATGTTACAGAGGAAAAGCAGTGGCACAGTGAAGTTTAAGTCAATTGCCCAAAATCACACGATCTGAATCTGGGCAGTCCAGCTCCAGGGCCCATACCCTAAACCCTGACTCTGCAGTAAACCCCTTAAGAGAGAGACCATGGAGCTTAATGTCTAACAGGGAATGTGAATGGCCAGACAGGCAATCAAAATACCGTGTGGTTGACTGGGTAGGCAGTGAAAGCCTAGGACACTGTGGTAGCAGTTTATAGGAGCCCTGGGCCAGACCCGAGAAAGGTCAGGGATGCCTGCCTACTGAGTACGGCCATCAAGGCGGGTAACTGATGATCACCTTCGATATGTTTAAAGAAGAAAAATGTTAGCTAAAAGTAAAAGGCAACTGGGCAGAAAAGTTGCATTGATGGAATAGCTTAACAGGTATAATAGGGGGAGTATGAAAAGAAAGGTAGTGTAGAATTGCAGAATGATACAACTCTGGATTCCAGCTGAAATGCTGTGTACAAGCCAGTCATTGAAGTTACTGTGTCACCAGAGGCTTTGAACAGGTCCCTACATGCCACTGAGCATTGAGTCAGCAGAACTGGAAACTATCTGAGGTTTCTTCGAGTTCTGAAAATTTGAAATCCAAGATGCCAGGCCCTACAAAGAGTTTTTAAGAAGCTTAGGGTTTTTTTTTTTCTTTTTTGTAAATGGGTAGTTCAGGAATGAGCTATTTGAGTAGAAGGATGGTGGAAAAAGGGTCTTTATCCCTCCCTCTCTCTCTTATCCAAGGAGAAGTTACACAGCCCTTCCTCTGGACAAGGCACCTTGCTGAGAAATGGAGATGAAGAAACTGAAGGCTTGAATCCCAGGGCTTCCTAGGAGAATAAGGAGGCCAGGCATGGAACAATGATGCTGAGGATGAAACTCCAATACTTTGGCCACCTCATGTGAAGAGTTGACTCACTGGAAAAGACTGATGCTGGGAGGGATTGGGGGCGGGAGGAGACGGGGACGACAGAGGATAAGATGCCTGGATGGCATCACCGACTCGATGGACATGAGTTTGAGTGAACTCTGATCGCCGAAGAATCGATGCTTTTGAAATGTGGTGTTGGAGAAGACTCTTGAGAGTCCCTTATACTGCAAGGAGATCCAACCAGTCCATTCTAAAGGAGATCAATCCTGGGTGTTCATTGGAGGGACTGATGCTAAAGCTGAAACTGCAATACTTTGGCCACCTCATGCGACGAGTTGACTCACTGGAAAAGACTCTGATGCTGGGAAAGGTTGGGGGCGGGAGGAGAGGGGGACGACTGAGAATGAGATGGCTGGATGGCATCACTGACTCTGTGGACATGAGTTTGAGTGAACTCCGGGAGTTGGTGATGGACAGGGAGGCCTGGCGTGCTGTGATTCATGGAGTCGCGGAGAGTCGGACACGACTGAGCGACTGAACTGAACTGAACTGATGAAGTTCTAAGAACAAACCAGGTACCCTTCTAAACGTGTTACACATTCCACTCACTTCAACCCGTGAGATTGGTACTTTTCTAACCCACATCTTATGAGAAAGGAAACTGAAAATACAGAGAAGTGAAATTATTTCCTGGAGGGAATTGGACCAGAATTCTTCCTCCAGAGTCCATGCTCTTAAACCCCAATAATCACCGACAACAATTAAATGGCAGGCAAGAAGAAAATGCTAATACCATATGTCCTATACCACCTCACAACTCAATACCTCTCCCATTCTTACATGTCTTGCTTATTGTTTCAAAGTATACTACAACTGTTTATTAACATAAAACAAAAATATCAAGTCTCTTCATGTCACTGAGGTACTTATATACATGTACAATGTGTACTATAGCACTATAAATAATTACTGACATATAATAATAGTACTTGTTTTCTATGTTTTTGTTAAAACTAGAAAAAGAATTGTTACAGAAATTGACTTTTCTCTCTCCCTAACTAGATAACAGATCCTTTGAAGGCAAAGATGATGGCTGCCAGTTATATTCCCACTCCCCAGCATTATTCTTGAACCTTTCTTCAATCAGTAATCTACTTCTTCAACTAATAAGGAAGCTCTAAGTTCAGTCATTAATGGGAAAAATAATCTTTAATAATCATGATCTTTTTGTTGTTTTAGAAAAATAATCCCAAAATGTCTTTCTCTGTATGAGGTTTTCACAAAGGAAAAAAAATAACCTAAGTGCCTCTGTTCTTGCAACGCAATCTATACTATCACTGTAAAGGAAAACTGTAGAGAAACATCAAATCAGAGGATTTTTATGCTTCATAATATTGAAGCGCTCCTTTTTGCAATAAACATCAACTCTGTGAAAGAGACGTTGTGAAGCTGACGTTGTTTTGACAGAAGAGCTGCTTTTGGGTTTTGTTCTTTAAGTTGGTATTTAATATAACATAACAGAAAGCAAGCTGTTCTGCTTCAAGTGAGTCTAAAAAACAGCAGCAGTATTGCCACTGAGTGGTGACACATCTTCAAGATTAGTAAGGCAGGAGGGCAGAGAATACATTTAACACAATCTGCACAATTCAACACAATCTGCACAATTCAACACAATCTGCACTTTAAGTTCTTGTAGAAGTCACATATATTGATAATATAAATTGTGGGCTAAAAATGTAGGAAAATAGCTCTCATGGGATCAGTGAACAGGATAGGAATTCTGCAGGTCAGCTCAGTTCAGTTCAGTTGCTCAGTTGTGTCCGACTCTTTGCGACCCCATTAACCACAGCACGCCAGGCCTCCCTGTCCATCACCAACTCCCGGAGTGCACTCAAACTCATGTTCATAGAGTCAGTGATGCCATCCAGCCATCTCATTCTCTGTCGTCCCCTTCTCCTCCCACCCCCAATCCCTCCCAGCATCAGAATCTTTTCCAGTGAGTCAACTCATCGCATGAGATGGCCAAAGTATTGCAGTTTCAGCTTTAGCATCAGTCCTTCCAATGAACACCCAGGATTGATCTCCTCCAGAATGGACTGGTTGGATCTCCTTGCAGTATAAGGGACTCTCAAGAGTCTTCTCCAGCACCACAGTTCAAAAGCATCAATTCTTCGGCGATCAGCTTTCTTCACAGTCCAACTCTCACATCCATACATGACCACAGGAAAAACCATAGCCTTGACTAGACGGACCTTGGTTGGCAAAGTAATGTCTCTGCTTTTTAAAATACTATCTAGGTTGGTCATAACCTTCCTTAGGCTAGCCTAATTTCATAAATAAGGAAACATTAATAATAGGGGTGAATGGATTTCCCTACAGCAATAAAATTCATAAATGACGATGTTAATCATAAAATAATAATAATCATGATGAGGAGAAGGGGAATAAGGGGAAAAGCTTCTGGGCAGTTTGAACACACTTCTGTTACCCTCCCTCCCCAACTCTAGTCCAATCACCAGCCTCTTCTGAGCTGAGCAGCTGCTGGAATGGGAGGTAAGTGGGGCCCAGGAGGCGAGGGGTGATGTTTCAAAATGTTGGTTTGGTTATTATTCAAGTATGACAAGGTTAACAGGTCAAGAGATGATTGCCACTGAAAAGACTGGTTTCTTTTTGCTCAAAGTTCTCAAGAGGAGGGGAGGACACATGCCATGCAGGGCATCACATGGGTCAGTCAGGAGGTAGAAGTGTTACAGGAAAGAACAAAATCTTACTCCTGTTGGATCTGTTTCTTTGATTTTAACCATTACTTCCTATTGCTTTTGTTTATTAAAAGGATAGTGTCTATACATAATGGCCTGCCTCAGGGAACTCTGCCCCTCTGTCTGAATGTTAAGCCAAAATGCCTTTGTTCAGGGAGACACCCTGGTCCTATCCACCTGTGGATGGCTATAGAAAGGTAGAAATTAATACACATACTCTGTGAGGCTGGCCATTCCAGGAGAAATTTGCAAGATTAATGGCCTTTTCACTTTAATTCCTCACCCTCCCCTGCTCTGTGTTCTATGAAAGATACTGGCATCCAGAGCCCGATAAGATGGCTATTTTGAGACATTAGTCTGCCATCTTCTTGGTCAGATGGTTTTCTGATTAAAGTCATATTCCTTGCCTCAACACCTCGTCTCTGATATATTGGCCTGTTGTGTGACAAGAAGAGCAAGCTTGGACAGGGTAACAGAAGGGTCAAGGAGAAAATGTGGGCGAGAGTCTTAGCTGGTTTGCATATAAAAGTGACCATCACAGGAAAGTAGTTAACGAATCTCTAAGAACTGGCTAACCCTGAGAGGGGAAGTCCCTCCCTGGTCAGCAAGATTCCAGATGTCAAAGCATCAGGAATATATTTTTAAAAATAAATTTATTTATTTATGTTTGGCTGTGTTTTGTCTTTGTTGCTGCACTGGCTTTTTTCTAGTTGTGATAAGTGGGGACTACCCTCTAACCCCTTGCACTACAGGGGCTTCTCATTGTGGTGACTTCTCTTGTTGGAGAGCATGGGCTCTAGGGCAGGTAGAATTCAGTAGTTGCAGCTCCAGGCTCCAGAGTACAAGCTCAATAGTTGTGGTGCATGGATTTAGTTGCTTGGTGGCTTATGGGATCTTTCCAGATGAGGGATTGAACCTGTGCATTGGCAGGTGGATTCTTTACCACTAAGCCACCGAGAAAGCCCCAGATATACGTTTCTTTCTTTCTTTCTTTCTTTTTTTAAAGGCACGATTAATATAGGTTAGAACAGAGAGAGCTGTTACAAGATTTTCAGCCCTCTGAGACAGACAAGAGCCTTGGGGCTAGAGGCACATAGCTTTGGATCAACAGTGTCTGTGAGCTCCTGTGAAGGGTAGCAATACTGGTTTCCTAGGAGTTATATGGTAAATAATCTGCCTGCCAATGCAGGAAATGTAAGAGATGCTGATTTGATCCCTGGATCAGGAAGATCCCCTGGAGAAGGAAATGACACTCCGCTCCAGTACTCTTGCCTGGAAAATGCCATGGGCAGAGAAGCCTGGCAGGCTACAGTCCAGGGGGCCACAAAAAATCAGACACGAATGAGCAACTGAGCACACACACATATAACTCTGGCGTACTGGTCTACCTTCTATAATCAGGTCCTCCCATGGCTGGCTTCAGGCTATCCTCCCATCTATTCTTCACCCAGCAGCCAGGGTCATCCTTTGAAACATAAACTGTTCCCTGATCACCTCCTCCATTAGGCTGCCCCTACCCGACTCTGCTCTGGCTGTAATGGTCTCCTTGCAGTTCTGGAATATGTAAAGTGTGTCCTGACCTCAGAACCTACAACTCACTGCGCGCTCTGCCTCCACTATGCATGACTCCACTCTGCATATTCATGACTCCCCTATGCATATTCATGACTCCACTATGCATATGCATAATACTTACGGTCCAGAGTTAAATACCACCTCCCCAAAGAGACCTTTCCCAATTATTCTATTCAGTACTTAAATAGATACCCCTTCCTTCACTATTCTTTATCAACAGACCTTAGCCACATCTTTTATAACACTAATTACAATTACATACATAAACATAACTCATCATCATATTTAAGCTTTCTATATCCTTGCAGATTTCCTATATAGTTGTTATCAAATACAGATTTCTATGAAATATATATTGTATTAAATTTTCTAAATATTATAAAAATGTATAAATATTGAATAAATATTAAAATGTTTTATACAATATTTATAATATGATAAATGATACAATATTCATTCCTATATATGATCTTTTTACTTGTTTATCTCTATCTTCAAGGTTAAGAGCAGGAACTGCATCTGCTTTCATCTCCAGTAGCTTCCCAGGACCTCACACGGAGGCTGGCACATGGTAGGTGATCAGATGTTTGTTCCTTCATCAGCAAAAGAAACAACTGAGTAGATAACTGCTTTCTAACATTTCTACTATCAAACATCCTTTCATAGAAACTACTTTTCAACTAAAGGATTATACTGTGTAAATAGCTTTGTATAACCAGCTATTTAATTAAATGCCTTTGTGTGTAAGGAATAACATGGCACTAGTAATAATTTTTTCAACTATTTTTTAAATAAATGGAATCTGGGTATTCATAAATATTGCCCCAAATTAAATGCACTCACAAGATAGCCTGCTTGAAAATAAATTAAACTTTTTCATCAGTGTCTTGAATATATGTTTAAGTGTCCTTACCAATTCTCATTTTTGTTTTGGCCAATAACATGACGTGAGGAAGATAAATGTTTTTCAAAGGCAGTAATGGACTTGCATAGTCAGTGTTTGATGAAGGCAATACAATTGTTTCTCCAAAAGTTATCATCTGTTAAAGAAACGTTATAATAAGTACTTAGTTAATGTAGTCTGCAATACAAAAAAGAAGAGTAAGTTTCTAAATCTTTTGGACAGTAAAGCATTCTCACCTGTTCTATAAGAATGTTGTGAGACTGAGTCAACAAATACAATTTTTCTATTTTCGAAGAAGGAGTTTCCTTGAATTTCTCAGCTTTTGTTAAATCATCCAGCAAAAGCATGCTTCTCACCAGGGTTAAATGAGATCGAGGAGAAATAAAGCCATGCCCTTCAAGCAACTGTATTATCTCCTATTAAAATAAAGTTATTACATCTGATAGTACCATTTACAATTCACTGAAACAAGAGCTGGCCATATTGACTGCCATACAAGCAGTAACGAAAGGAAATTTAAACTCTCTCCTTTTATTCTAACCAGAATCCTTCGGTAAATATCAATGTGAATGAGGCTGCCTTCCTACCTGAAGGTTTTTTATGATGTCTGCCTTTAAATGCTTTTCTTGTAGGCCGATAATTACAGCTTGCATCAAGAATTCAGCCTGTAGCTCCCTGTCACCTGCAGCTTTTGCCTCCACACACACTTCATTGATAAGGCTCACGTAATCTGTTATGTCGTTTTCTAAAATAAACAAATGCAGTTACTTAAAATGCACCGAGAAAGGAAGAAACTGTATAAGCATAATATCCTCAAAGTTTATCACAAGAATATTGTATAAAATAGAAGAAAAGGAAGATGCAAAGATGAAAAACAAAACCACATGAAATATTGAAAATAAACATAATTTTGGGGGAAGTACTTTAGAGTATTCAAATGCTTCAAAAGTAATAATGATATTGCATGAAATAATTTAATTTGGGAGATGGGCAGAGATGGGTAAATAGATAGGTTCACATACAGACAACTATTAACCACTGCCAGCACTAATATTTGTATGTGCCAGGCTATAATCTAAGAACTTTAGAAATTTAACCTATTTATTCTTGAAATAATCCTATGAAGTAGGTACCCTATTTCTATTTTACAGAGGAGAAAACTGGGGCATAGGGGGATTAAGTGATTTGGCCAAGATTACGCAGCAAGTCAGGGTGGCTCCAGAAACTGCTCTCTGGACCCCTGCACCAGGCTGCCTTCCTAGATGATAGGAAGGCTTGTGCATTAGTATTCTGAAATCTCATTGCCTGCAATGCATACATCAGTAACATATATGCCATTTTCAGTGATACAAGGGTCTGCAGAAAATGATTATCCTCATTTAATATCTCAATTTTTAAAATTCTGGAAACAGATCAAGCTAAGAAGTTATAAAATGTAACTGTTATAATAAAATACATCCCAATAAAACCTCTGTTACCTAAATAAAATTAAATTTTATGAAAGCTTTGATTGAAGAGACAGGATATTTGTACCTTTCACGATTCCAATGCCACGAATCTGGGCAACAAATGCAGTCACCAAGGCTAAGCGGCACCTCAACCAAAGATGAATGTTGAAATATTCTCGAGAATTTAGGGAAATAGGATCTAAAAAATTGTCGTCTTTACTTTCAGTTGCCTAAACAATATTAAAATGATGATTATCTTTCCACTTAAAAATGTCCAAGTCCTAGCCTAGTGTTAAATATAAGTTAAAGGAAGCAGTGATACCATTTAATAGCATTAAATTTTTAATTTTATAAATTATTCTTTAACATTCTATTAAACATAAAAGATATACAAAAACAAGTAAAGTCACTATTAACACTGATCCTCATTTAAGTGCTTCCTTTTTCTCTGTGTACCCACTGTTGAAAACTAGATTTACAGTCTGAATTTTTCATTGCAAACTATATCAACAGTTTCCATACCTTCAAAAATTTTGTGACCATCATTTTAAAGGCTGAAAAACAATAACACTGGCTAATTATTGAGTGCTTATTATGTGCCAGGGGCTGTACTACATGCTTTATACATATTATCTCACTTAATCCTCCTGACAAGACAAAGAGTGGTTATTGTTATTCTCTGTTTTTCAGATTTGAGAAGTGAAGCCTAGGAAGGCTAACTTTGCTTAAACCCCATCATATTCTGGCAGAGGTTAGGATTCACACTTTTGTCTTTCTGAATTTAGAGCCCACAGTCTTAACTGACTAAGTTATATTGCTAGGTGCTGCTCACACCCCGAACATATTTTATGACTTACTATCCTTATTGTTTCACTTTACAAAGGAAGTGACCAATGGGAGGGAGGTGACAAAGGAACTCTTCCAGAGCCATCAATCTCAGACACTTCATCTAGAACAGTGCCTCTTTGTTCTAGGAATTTTCTGCTATGCATCTCTGACAGTTCACCATCTCCAACCAGTCAGCAACATCTGTTATCAAGGAGCTGTGACCTGGACTTGATGGGGGCTAAAGTGACTGACAGGTGAGGTGCAGAGGGGGAGAGGGTGAGCTGTTCCTGGGACCAGTAAGAAGGGAACAGAGAACCAGGGAGAGGATCATGATTAGAATGAGGGCTCTACTACTTAGATTAGATTTACAGAAAAAAAAAACTTATCTATGTACCTTAATCTTGGCCTACATCCCTGTTACTATTGAAAAGCCAAGTCATGCTTAATCTAAACCAGGGCTTCTCGACCTCAGCACAACTGACATTTTGGGCCAGATACTTGTTGTGGGGGAAATGTCCTGTGTGTTACAGGATGTTGAGCTACATCCCTGGCTTCTACCCAGTAGATGTCATTAGCACTGTCCCTGGTTAGAACAACCGAAATGTCTCTAGGCACTGCAAATGTCTCCTGGGAGGCAAAATCACCCCCAACTGACAACCACCGCTCTAAGTAAATTTTCAGAATCAGATTGCTTTTTAGCATATATATTGCTTTTAATATAGTAAGAAATGAGTCAATTAGTTTTGTTTTGTAAAGACTTAGATAGTAGCAATTTTATTAGTAAAGCTTAAGCTTTATTTTATTCATTTTAAAATGAGCAAGGGTTTAGTGTACTGAATCTTTATATTTTAATCCTAAACAACCCAGTATTATTAAATTACTTGGACTAATTGAAGTCTATAAAATTTCGAAGAATGTGAGACACCAGTTGCCATACAGATTTGAGAGCTTAAGTGCAGAAGAATCTAATTGTGAGAAATTCAGGATGGGAAACAGCACACGTGTCACACCGGTAATGCTAAAGAAGAAATATAATTGAAAGAGAAATGAAGACCAAGTACTGTGAAACAACTTCATTTACTGGCGACACCAGATCTAGAAAGCTAGAATGATATATCTGGTGGGGCTTCAGTCACTATTACATCCAATTCCATCAGTTCCTAAATGAGATTACATAGCTCTTTAAAAAATTTTTAAGGAACTTGCCCAAGGTATACTGACTAATAAATAGCATCAACATAGGACTTAAACACAGACCTTTTTATTCTGAACTCAATGTTTTCAGTACTTTACCCCTTTGTTTCACCTAAATAATGAGACAATGTCCTAGTATGCCAATAATTATTCCATAATAAGTATTATAAGGATAAACATTAAATTCATACATACATAACTTCCTGGAGAGGTATAATTCTCTGAGTCATCTTCTACTACCTTCTTTTTAAAAAGTTTTGAATCCTGGAGAAGTTTAAGTGTGGAAAATACTATCGCAGCACTAAAATAGAGAATATAATTTAAACATTATTATTATTACACTTGTGGCATTTGTACCTTATTTCCTAAGTTTCTTCCTCCAAAAAAACCCTCTCCATATTTCTACCCAGCCCCCCCTAAAACTATTAGGTGCCCTGTCTGTGTGCCCTAGTGTGGTCTTAACCACAAGATCGTACTTATCACATTATTTAACTGCCTGCAAACCACTGTATAGTCTCACCTAATCTATCTTATTCCTTGCTGAAATCCAGCATCTAGTGGCTCAGACATAATAGAAGTTAAAAAAATATTTTTAAATGAAAAGTTTGAACAAAAGAATAAATGTTTCCAAGATCTAAAACAAAGTTTACTCACACACTCATTAATAAAATGAGCACAGATGTATTTTCCATACATCAGAATATGGTTCTCCAGGTTTTTTTGATGCCATAAAACTGTGTTGCTTAATGCTATGCACCTGGAAATCTTAAGGAAAATTTTTGCTCAATCAGTATCTAGCAGTGCCAAGAGGTAACTGTACTTAATGAAGAAAATAGAAGCAAGGAGATAGGAACTCTTCTCACTTCCTGTTGCCTGGGATGTAAGTTTTTCTTCACTTTAAACCATCCCATCCTCTTTCCTTATATGATGATATACATATAATTGATGTCACACTTTTTCAAAATATTTTAATAATATATGTAAGCAGGACTTCTCATGTGAAAATCTAGACCAAAACAAAATTCAGATGCAGAATAATCTACCTGACAATGCTTGTTGTTATGCTACTTTATACACAGAAAGATCGGATGAAAGCCAAATGGACAATATATCCGTTTATCTAATTGCTCACTTGATACCTCCACTTGTACAGTAAATAACAATCGCATTTAAGAGATGTTATGAGCTAAGCTGTGTTGAGGTCCTAACCCTCTGTGCCTCAGCATGCATTCTGACCAGGAAGTAGAGCCCTGACAGAGGTAAACAAGCTAAAATAAGGTCACTGGGGTGGACCCTGTGTATGTGCTCTGTGCTCTGCTAAGTCGCTTCAGTTGTGTTTGACTTTCTGCAACCCTATGGACTATAGCCTGCCAGGCTCCTCTGTCCATGGGATTCTCCAGACAAGAATACTGGAGACAGTTGCCATTTCCTTCTCCAGGGGATCTTCCTGACCCAGGGATTGAACCCGCGTCTCTTACGTCTCCTGCTTTGGCAGGTGTGTTACGTGGAAACCACTAGTGTTACCTGGAAAGCCCCATTCCAATATAACCAGTGTCCTTACAAGTGGGGGGAATTTGGACAGAAAGACAGACATGCACAGAGAAAAAGACACGCCCAGAGGGAAGTTGATGTAAAGACACACGGGGAGAAGGCAGCCCGTGACTGGAGTGATGCATCTCTCCATCATGCACGATGCAGAACACCAAAGATTGCTGGCAAACACTAGAAGCAACAAGAGATGAGGAAGGGCTCCCTCCAGAGCTGTCAAAAAGAGCAGGGTCCTGCCAACGCCCTGATTTTTGGACAGTCAGCCTCCAGAACTGTGAGACAATAAAATTCTGTTGTTTTAAGACCCAGTCTTGGGTACTTCATTATGCTAGCCCTAGGAAACTGGTTGTTCAGTCACCCAATCACGTCCGACTCTTTGTGACCCCATGGACTGCAGCACGCCAGGCCTCCCTGTCCCTCACCATCTCCCGGGATTTGCCCAAATTCACGTTTGTTGCATTGGTGATGCTGTCCAGCCATCTCATCCTCTGACGCCCTCTTCTCCTTCTGCCCTTGGGAGGAGGGAATAGCAAACCTTCTGCCCACTGGAGGAGGAAATGGCAAACCACCCCAGTACACATGCTGTGAGAACCGCATGAACTGTATAAAAGGCCTAGGAAACTAGGATGGGTTAAAAGCAGAGCCGCTCCACCTCCTCCTCCCTTCTGCCCCCTCCACCAAACCTACTCCTCCTTCCTGTTCTCTACCCCAGATCAAGAGCCCAGTATCACCACTGTTTCCCCTTTCCCTCACACTCCACGTTCAATCCATCAACAAGTTCTGTCGGCTTCACCTTCAAATCTGCATACTATCCAGCAGCTCCTTCCGTCCTTCACTGCTACTGCTAATGCCTCCATCCAAGTCACCAACAGCTCCAGGCCAGACAGCTGTGGGAACTTCCTGGCCAGCCTGTCTGATATGGCTCCCACCCCGGTGGCCCTGGTCCCTACTCAGTGGCCACATCGATCTCTCTTCAAGATGTAAATCAGATCATGTCCTTTCCCCGGTCCTCCTTCCAGAAGCCTCGCTGGCTGTGGTCAGTACACCATCTCCTTTGGGTCAGTTAGTGAGGTTTCTTGCCAAGAAACCAGCTTCATCAGGGTCCAGAGACACTTCAAAGAAGGTATAGTCTCTGTGTATAGGCTCCCAAGGTATGTACATATGCTCAGATCTTCATTACATTTTAAAGCCTTTTTTTGTTTTTGGTATGCATCCATGTGTTGTATGAAAAGATATCCTCTCTCTAGTCTTCCCTCAATCTTTTTTTAACATGGTAACTGGTATTTACTGTGTTTACCACCTGCCAGGTGCTATGTTAAGTGCTTTCTGTGAATTAATTGACTTAATCCCCACCACAAACCTACAAAGTATGTATTATTATCATCCCTATTTGATAGATGAGTTAATTGAGACCCAGAAATGTTAAATGACTTGCCTAAGGCGACTCAATGGACATGAGTTTGAGCAAACTCCAGGAGATAGTGAAGGACAGGGAAGGCTGGCACGCTGCTGTCCAGGGAGTCACAAAGAGTCACACACAACTGACCCCATCAACCCCATAATGTTGATGGGGTTTGTGCACAGGTATTGAACAACAACAAAGGTGACTCAGGTAGAAAGGGGAGGCAGGATCAGAACCCAGGCCACTGGAGCCTGCAGCATCCTCAGATTCATCATTCTGCTATAATGTGGCCTCTTCCTTTTTACAGTTTTAACACATTGCATTTTGTTTATCCTGGCACAGTGTTACTTGGTCCCACATTTATATTACTATCTAATTATCGTTAACAGTACCTTGCATGATATAAAAGGCCCTCTTTGCCCTGTTTTTTAATGTCTTTTGCCTTGCATTCTACTCAGTAAGCTTCATTAAATGGGGTTATCTTAAGGATATTAAATGAGGTACTTAGTCTTTTATATGCTCAAAAATATGCATTGAGCACCTGCTGTGAGCCAGAAGCAAATCTAGGGGTTATGGATACAGTACCTGACCTCACAGAGTTGACATTCTATTGAGAGCAGGATGTTCTCAGCAAAGAGGAGTGCTCAGCAAACAGACTGTATTCAGTGCATCCTTGCTATAATCCTCCTAACTGTCATTATTGATGTATAAAGTTGGACAGGGAAAATGCGAGGACTAAATTGATTTTTTTTCTGAGATGTTAACCAGCATCAAAGCTTTTCAGCCATTACTGAATTTCAAACTCTCAGGATTTTACTCGGTCATTAAACTGGTTTAGATACTTGTATTTTCTAAAATATGGCTTGTGATTATCTAAACTTACTGTTTTTTTTAAATAAAATTAAAATCAAACAAGCAAGCAAGAAACAAACAAACAAAAACCATAATGTTGATGGGGTTTGTGTACAGGTACAGAATCTCCTCTCCCCTACACCCTTCCTCCCTGAAGGCTACATACACATTTCTAAGGCACTTCGTTTATTGAGTAGCTTCAGAGTTAGCACAGGATAGCAACTAGAGACCTTGGAAGAAGAAAACAGTACTTATCTTACTCTTCTGATCTGAAGGCCTAATTCTGATTTCAAGAGAAATGAGATACAAGATTTGGAATCTTGCAAACCCCAAAACTTAGTGAATAAAATATAAACATACTGGTATGTCTTAATCCACCTGGTACTGCTTAGTTGCACAATGGAAAACTAGTTTCTCCTCTGCACTAGGCAGACAGAAAGTGTAGGAGGATTACTGACTATAAACAGTCTGAATCCCAATAGAAGGACATTTCATTCTGACACAAAATTAAAAGGCTCAAATGTTATCCGATTTAGACAATAAATTAAATACAAAGGAGAACAGAAGGGAACATTTAAAAAGAAGAAGACAGGATTCTGAAATAGAGAGGCAGCCCTGAAAGGAGTAGAAATACAGTTTGCGTAACTTTGATCCCATTTATTTCTTATTAACATTCATGACAAAAATGGTCAGTTTGTTCTCATAAAATCTATGTGGCTCACTCCACCTGTCACCCGAGGGAACGTGCCTTTCAATTTCCTTGACACATAATTTTATTAGAAGAATCATGAAATGTCAAGCTAACCATCATTTGGAAAAGGGACTGTCCAATACTCTCAGCAGCGCCCAAACAGAAGCTCATAGAGGGTGAAGTTCACCTGCAAAAACACATTCATCCTGACAGTAGGCTTTCCCAAGTGACAACGCTGTCACTAACAGCCAGCAATAGCAAAGTTTTTGCAGGTTTTGTCCCAAGGGCCTGGCTCATGGACTTAAAATTGGTGCGATTCTGGTACACTTGCATATTATTTGCATACATCTATCTGGTTGTCAAATTAAAGTTCTGTTGTGACATTCCTTTCTACGCTATTTTGTAATGTTTAGTTTCTCATTTCATTCTTCTTCACTAAAGGAAAAAAAAAATCACTTTTATCTTCCATACTAAAAGGGTATATATAAGACATGTAGAGAGTTGGGGAAACAAAGAAAGTAAGAGACAAGAAATATTTTCCACAGTTGCTATTGCTCTCTGAGACACAGTTTGGAGAGAACAGTTTCATTTGCCACCACTGGAAATCATATATTCATTATTTTCTATATATAGATACACATATATATTCTATATAGTGATAACACACACAATCATATATGTAATATACATTAAGATATATAACTATTTTCTAAATATATATTTACATATATATATTCAAATCATTTATTTTCTATAGGAAATAATATAGTGAAAGTTCCTTTGTCTTCAAACTTCATTGGGGAAATGGTGTATTATTATTTGTACTTAGTCACTCAGTCGTGTCTGACTCTTTGCAATCCTTTGGACTGTAGCCCACCAGGCTCCTCTGTCCATAGAATTTCCCAGGCAAGAATACTGGGGTGGGTTGCCATTTCTTCCTCCAGGGGATCTTAGCATCCCAGGGATTGAAGCCATGTCTCCTGTGTCTCCTGCATTGCAGGCCAATTCTTTACCCTCTGAGCCATGTAAGCCTATTTTAACCAACAACCAGTATAGTTTAAAGATAGTTACAAATGTGCCAATACTTTAAACCAGTGGGTCCCAAGTTCTTTTTTAATCCCATTTACATTCTTAAAAATTATTGAGAACCATCAAAGAGCTCCATCAATATTTACCATATTGGAAATTAAACTGAGTCATGTTTAAATTCATTCAGTTCAGTTCAGTTCAGTTCAGTCGCTCAGTCGTGTCCGACTCTCCGCGACCCCATGAATCACAGCACGCCAGGCCTCCCTGTCCATCACCAACTCCCGGAGTTCACTCAAACTCACATCCATCGAGTCGGTGATGCCATCCAGCCATCTCATTCTCTGTCGTCCCCTTCTCCTCCCGCCCCCAACCTTTCCCAGCATCAGATTTACTAATTGATTTAAAAATAAAAACTCATTACATTTTAATATAAATAATGTATTTTATGGAAAATATATTTTCAAAAACAAAAAATAGTGAGAAATATGCCACTGTTTTTGCATTTTGCAAATCTCTTTAACATCTGACCTGAAAAGAGAAAATCTACTGAATAGAAAACTAGTCGGTCTGTTGTGACATAATGTTTGGTTGAAGTACAGAAGACTAGGCCTCACACAGATAGTGACTGGACATGGGAGGAATATTTTAGAGCCTCTTCAAATAATTGTGAATATTCTTCCTTGATACTATACCAACATGTGACAAATGATATGCTTAGTCACTCAGTCATGTCAGACTCTTTGTGCCCCCATGAATAGTAGGGCTACCATTCGCTAGGCTCCTCTGTTCATGGGGATTTTCCAAGCAAGAATACTGGAGTGCATTGCTGTGCCCTCCTTCAGAGGATCTTCCCAACCCAAGGATCAAACCCAGGCCTCCCGCATTGCAGGCAGATTCTTGTCTGAGCCACCAGGGAAGCCCAACAAATTATAGTTTCTTAAGTTTGTTGCTATGTGAAATGTAATACCATCCAATGATGCACTTTTCCTACTCAGTTACATGAAAACCTAATGGTCTTTCTTGTTAACCAGGATCTGGGAACATCATATGTGGTCATTCAGAAAACATACGCTCCCTGAGTTATACAGATCCCCTTGATGTTGAAGTATTTCATTACACAATTTTTAAAAAAACAATGCCCATTAATGTCACCGCAAGTCTCATCCAAAAAATCTTAGAAAACTGTCAAGCTCATGATGGCAAATACAAATTTTCCAAAACTCCAGTTTTCTCATGCAAGTTTAGATTTTATCACTGGCAACAAAAACAATTAGTTGTCTTCCTAGAAATGGCATGTTCATTTCACTCATTTTCAACAAAATTCCTGTCAAAAACCCAAGTCCGAATAATCATGGTTTGTCAGTTGTTTTTACAAACAAAAATGTTGTTCCATGAGAAAAACAGCTGAGCCAGCTCTCAATTCATCCACATGCAATCTCTTCCTCAAGACAGCCATCAGGCTGTACTACGTAGTGAAAGTGCTTGAGGTTTACTTCCCACTTAATATATTCCCACAGATTACTACAAATTTATTTAAGAATAGGTACTTATGAATGTAACAGATTCTACTGCTTCAGCAAAAGCATTCTTAAGTGAATCTCCCTCGTTTTTTTTTTTAATTGCAAGTATGCAGCAGTGAAGAACGGGACAACTAGTTCGCTTTGGTGTCAATGCTTTGATTTATGGTGAGCTGATCGAAGTTTTACCACTGTTGCTTTTGTAGCATCAGTTGCAAATAGCAACAAATAGAAAAGGCAAAAAACATCTTCATTTTATAAACTATTATACACACAGTTTTGTTATAAACTACTATAAAAATAGTTCTAATCTCACAGACCTCCCTGAAAGTCTCAGAACATCCAGAGATCTGCATACCACATTTGAGAATCACTGCCCCAAACAGACTTTATGGATTTTCATTGCTGCTTAGAAACCACAAAAATTCATAAATTCCCCCAAACCTGTACTGTCTCTAACATAAAATCAAATTTAGATGTGGACTCAGTGGAGCCCAGTGAGCTACAGTCCATGAGGTTGCAATTTAGCAACTGAACAACAACCATGGAAAGCCTTCAATCGAGAAAATGACGAGACGATTGTATGTTACCAATCTAAGCACAAGCAAAGTGGGGTTTCTGCTGAACTGACTGCCCCTTTGCGAAGGCTGTAGGAGCGCTTCTCCTGTTTAAAGAGAATGGCCATCTAAAAAATTAAGTCCCTTTTTCCAAATTCTGGATCCAATGCATAGAACCTAATGCACAGAATTTCAGTATACTGAGAAAGGAGAGGAAAAAAAAATTGTTTCCAGGAGTTGGTGATGGACAGGGAGGCCTGGCGTGCTGTGATTCATGGGGTCACAGAGTTGGACACAATTGAGCGACTGAACTGAACTGAACTGAATTTGATCATTTCTTCTTTTTATTCAATGGTTATATTTTTCAGTTCTAAAATTTCTATTTAGTTTTTTTTCCCCTAAATTCACCTATTCCTTTTATAATCTTGTCTCATTCTCTTCCATCCTTCACATCTTTGAACAGTTCATTTCTTAGGCTGCAAAGTCTTCCATTTACTGTCTGCTCTCTTCTGAGGCTGTTTCTTCATTTGGTTTATGATATTTTCCAGCAGTTATTTTCCATGGGAGTCCTGCATTTCCTAAGTTAATCTCTATGAGACAACTTTGGTTTTGTCTCTGCTCCAGCTTTGTGATGTCAAGACCAGTTTCAAAGTTAATTTCTCAAGGTTTCTGCATTTCATTATCAGTGCCATTTTGGACCCTGCACTTGCCAAAAGCATCCATCTGAGGAACTTATTTGTCTTGGGTTACACTTTTTCCAACTATACTCAGGGCAGGCAGCAAGCAGGTTCCTGGCTAGTCCCCAGAGACCTTTCTGAAATCCCAAACTAGGGGACAATTTTATTCTGTGTTAGAGAAACAGAGAACACTGGACTGGGATCCTACCCTACTGTGTACAAATTATATCAGAGCATCGAATTCACTCTCTCTACTGGGTCATTTTCATCAGTATATAATACATTATTGTTGCTCTCATCTCAAAAATACTTGTCTTGGTCCTACTTCTACCAACTTCATCCTATTGCTCTACTTCCCTTTACATGAAAATTCCTCAAAAGAATCATCTTTACTTGCATGCTCCAATTTCTCTCCTCCCATGTTATCATGCTGCTGCTGCTGCTAAGTCGCTTCAGTCGTGTCCGACTCTGTGCGACCCCATAGACGGCAGCCCACCAGGCTGCCCCATCGCTGGGATTCTCCAGGCAAGCCACTCTAAATATGCTCTTTCCCCATTACCTTCTAAAATTACTCCTGTCAAAGTACAAAGTACTGGTGATGTCCATGTTTATAAATAATCCAATTGCAGATTCTCTGTTCTCATCTCAATCTACCTAGAGCTCTTGGCAGAGCTGATCACTCTATTCTCCTTGACACACTTTCTTCACGTGGCTTTCCGGATTTCGTAATCTCTTGTTTGTTTGTTTTTTTAAACTAGTCATTTCTTCTCAGTTTCCTTGGCTGGTTCCTCATTTTCTCCCCAATCTTTTACTATGCCCAACCCTCAGTCCCTGGTCTTTTTCTTTCATTCATCTACCCACAGTCCCTAAGGAATCTCATTCTTTATAAAGGTTTAAGGGACTTCCCTGGTGGTCCAGTAACTAAGATTCTGCCGCATTCCCAATGCAGGGGGCCCAGGTTCAATTCCTGGTCAAGGAACTAGATCCTACATGCCCCATGCCACAACTAAGACCTGGGGCAGCCAAACAAATAAGTAAATACATATTTTTTAAAACAGAGGCTTTAAATACTATCTATCTAAAGACTCCAAGAATATTTGACATTGCCAATTGTACCTCAAAGGGACATCTCAATCTAAACATGTACAAAATGTAACTTCAGATCTTTCCCCTAAATAAGCTGCACCTCTGCAGTCCTCCCCATTTTGGCGAGGGACAATTTCTTTTGTAACTTTTCTCTTTTTCTCACTACTCCACAGCTAATGCATCAGCAGATTCTAATGGCTCTACTTTCAAAATATACCCAGAATCCAATGACTTATCACCACCCTCAGTGCTACCACCCTTTTCAGAGCCACTAACATCTTTCTTCTTCTTATAACAGCTTCCCCAGCTGATCTCTCTGCTTTCAAACCCTTTCTCTCCTACAATCAATTCTCCACCTAACAACTGGAGTCATCCCTTGGAAGTGAAAATCAGATCATGTCATTCTTCTGCTCAAAACAACATAATGACTCCCTAGTTCCCTCAGAGGAAAAGCCAGAGTCTTCACCTTGGCCACAAGATCCCTTATGATCTGCCTCCCCCACCAAGTACATCTTTGAGGATCTCTGAAAATTCTCACTTGCTCCATTCTAGCCACAAGAGACCCTGTGCTATCCCTCAAACGTGTATCAGGCATGTTCCCACAGCCTGCAACACTCTGTCTACAGGTATTTGCATGGACAACCCCCATGTTCATTTGTTCAGATGTCACCTCATCAATAAAGTCTACCCTGATCACCCCAGATTTGGGTTATATGTCAACACTGATGCCAAGCACATCAAGACTATGAAGAGGTTGATTACTTCCATAGGGAAACTATTCAGGAAGAGCACAGCAGCCTCCCAAACAGGTTGAAAATGTCTAAAGAGAAAAGAGAAAGGTAACTGACTGGGCTTTATGGTGGTTAATGGGCGGTGCTGGGTTAAGGTTTCCCACGTGTGGGTCAGGGTCTGTGAGGTTTAAATTTCCCACCAGCACCAAAGGAGGGGGCAACTAGGCTTTCTTCTCTGCTTGTCTGGGCATGGGGCAGGAGAAGGGGGAGTGGGAGCAGTCAGTTAATGAACATCTAAATGGAGTCATTCTCTTTACTACAACAGCACTATTTTAAAAGGATAACCTTCCTCCTGCCTTCAGATATTCTCCGTAACACTTTTGGCCACACTATACAGTTTACCTGTTAGGTTTACAGTTTATTGTCAGCCTGTTTATCTTCTATTAGATTATAAACTCCATGAGGGTAGGATTTTTGTCAATATTGTTATGTATTTTTTCTCTACTGGGATACAGAACTTAGGACTGTGCCTAGCATATTGTTCAATTCAGCTCAGTTCAGTCCAGTAGCATATTGTAGATGTTCCTAAACTATTTTTTTTGAATGAATGAATGTTGATATAAGAAATTTGTTCATTATTCAAAACATCACTATTGAAAGTATACTCATGATAGAGGTGATTATCATAACTGATATGGGAAGCTCTTTAAAGTATATTTCTATATTCAGTTCAGTTCAGTCGCTCAGTCGTGTCCGACTCTCCGCGACCCCATGAATCACAGCACGCCAGGCCTCCCTGTCCATCACCAACTCCCGGAGTGCACTCAAACTCATGTCCATCGAGTCAGTGATGCCACCCAGCCATCTCATTCTCTGTCGTCCCCTTCTCCTCCTGCCCCCAATCCCTCCCAGCATCAGAGTCTTTTCCAGTGAGTCAACTCTTCACATGAGCTGGCCAAAGTATTGGAGTTTCAGCTTTAGCATCAGTCCTTCCAGTGAACACCCAGGACTGATCTCCTTTAGAATGGACTGGTTGGATCTCCTTGCAGTCCAAGGGACTCTCAAGAGTCTTCTCCAACATCACAGTTCAAAAGCATCAATTCTTTGGCGATCACCTTATTATTCAATATTAAAAAATCATTGAGAAGTATTTTAACTACTCAAGTGTTTATGTCTATGAGCTTTTGAATACAGAAACTATATTCTATTTGTCTCTGTATCCTCAGTGTCTAGAAAAAGCCCAAGAAAGAGGTACTCAGCAGATGAAAGAAAGTGAAAAGTGATCTAACCTAGGTCTCCCACACTGCAGACAGATGGGAGAAGTCCCCAGTGGCGCTAGTGGTAAAGAACTCACCTGCCAATGCAGGGGACATAAGGGATGTGATTACAATCCCTGGGTCAGGAAGATCCCCTGGAGGAGGACATGACAACCCATTACAGTATTCTTGCCTGGACAGTCCCACGGACAGATGAGTCTGGCAAGCTACAGTCCATAGGGTTACAAAGAATCAGACACGACTGAAGCGACTTGGCATGACAACAGATACTGATCATTATATATGAATCAATCAATGAACAAATGAAAGGAAAAATCTGACATTAGCAATTGCACCACATTTAAAAAATCTGCCATCTACAATAGTTTATTCAGTGGTTCAACACAGCATAGTTCATAGTAACTTTTTAAAAATAGAGTTAATTTCTCTTTTGATTTCTTCTATGATTTGTTCATTATTCAGCAGCATGTTGTTCAGCCGCCATATGTTGGCATTTTTAATAGTTTTTCTCTTGTAATTGAGATCTAATCTTACTGCATTGTGGTCAGAAAAGATGCATGGAATGATTTCAACTTTTTGAATTTTCCAAGGCTAGATTTATGGCCCAGGATGTGATCTATCCTGGAATGAATGAAAATGAAAACACAACAACCCAAAACCTCTGGGACACTGTAAAAGCAGTGCTAAGGGGGAAGTTCATAGCAATACAGGCACACATCAAGAAACAAGAAAAAAGTCAACTAAATAACCTAACTCTACATCTAAAGCAACTAGAAAAGGAAGAAATGAAGAACCCCAGGGTCAGTAGAAGGAAAGAAATTGTAAAAATTAGGGCAGAGATAAATGCAAAAGAAACAAAAGAGACCATAGCAAAAATCAACAAAGCCAAAAGCTGATTCTTTGAGAAGGTAAATAAAATTGACAAACCGCTAGCCAGACTTATCAAGAAACAAAGGGAGAAGAACCAAATCAATAAAATTAGAAATGAAAATGGAGAGATCACAACTGACAACACAGAAATACAAAGGATTATTAGAGAATACTATCAGCAATTATATGGCAATAAAATGAATAACCTGGAAGAAATGGACAAATTCCTAGAAAAGTACAACTTTCCAAAACTGAACCAGGAAGAAATAGAAAATCTGAACAGACCCATCACAAGCACGGAACTAGAGGCTGTAATCAGGAATCTTCCAGCAAACAAAAGCCCAGGTCCAGACGGCTTCACAGCCGAATTCTACCAAAAATTTAGAGAAGAGCTAACACCTATTCTACTCAAACTCTTCCAGAAAATTGCTGAGGAAGGGAAACTTCCAAACTCATTCTATGAGGCCACCATCACCCTAATCCCAAAACCTGGTAAAGACCCCACAAAAAAAGAAAACTACAGGCCAATATCACTGATGAACATAGATGAAAAAATCCTTAACAAAATTCTAGCAATCAGAATCCAACAACACATTAAGAAGATCATACATCATGACCAAGTGGGCTTTATCCCAGGAATGCAAGGATTCTTCAATATCCGCAAATCAATCAACGTAATACACCACATTAACAAACTGAAAAATAAAAATCATATGATTATCTCAATAGATGCAGAGAAAGCCTTTGACAAAATTCAACATCCATTTATGATAAAAACTCTCCAGAAAGTGGGAATAGAAGGGACATACCTCAACATAATAAAAGCTATATATGACAAACCCACAGCAAACATTATCCTCAATGGTGAAAAACTGAAAGCATTTCCCCTAAAGTCAGGAACAAGACAAGGGTGCCCACTCTCACCACTACTATTCAACATAGTTCTGGAAGTTTTGGCTACAGCAATCAGAGCAGAAAGAGACATAAAAGGAATCCAAATTGGAAAAGAAGAAGTAAAACTTTCACTGTTCGCTGATGACATGATCCTCTACACAGAAAACCCTAGAGACTCTACCAGAAAACTACTAGAGCTGATCAATGATTACAGTAACGTTGCAGGATATAAAATCAACACACAGAAATCCCTTGCATTCCTATACACTAATAATGAGAAAATAGAAAGAGAAATTAAGGAAACTATTCCATTCACTGTTGCAACAAAAAGAATTAAATACTTAGGAATATATCTACCTAAGGAAACAAAAGACTTGTACATAGAAAACTATAAAACACTACTGAAAGCAATCAAAGAGGACACTAATAGATGGAGAAATATACCATGCTCATGGATTGGAAGAATAAATATTGTGAAAATGAGTATACTACCCAAAGTAATTTATACATTCAATGCAATCCCTATCAAGCTGCCAACAATATTTTTCACAGAACTAGAACAAATAATCTCACAATTTGTATGGAAATACAAAAAACCTCGAATAGCCAAAGCAATCTTGAGGAAGAAAAATGGAACTGGGGGAATTAACCTGCCAGACTTCAGGCTCTACTACAACGCCACAGTCATCAAGACAGTATGGTACTGGCATAAATACAGAAATATAGATCAATGGAACAAAATAGAAAGCCCAGAGATAAATCCACGCACCTATGGATACCTCATCTTTGACAAAGGAGGCAAGAATATAAAATGGAGAAAAGACAGTCTCTTTAACAAGTGGTGCTGGGAAAACTGGTCAGCCACTTGTAAAAGAATGAAACTAGAACACTTCCTAACACCATACACAAAAATAAACTCAAAATGGATTAGAGAGCTAAATGTAAGACCAGAAACTATAAAACTCCTGGAGGAGAACGTAGGCAAATCACTCTCCGACATAAATCACAGCAGGATCCTCCATGACCCACCTCCCAGAATATTGGAAATAAAAGCAAAAATAAACAAATGGGACCTAATTAAAATCAAAAGCTTCTGCACAGCAAAGGAAACTATAAGCAAGGTGAAAAGACAGCCTTCAGAATGGGAGAAAATAATAGCAAATGAAGCAACTGATAAAGGATTAATCTCCAAAATATACAAGCAGCTCCTGCAGCTCAATTCCAGAAAAATAAATGACCCAATCAAAAAATGGGCCAAAGAACTAAACAGACATTTCTCCAAAGAAGACATACAGATGGCTAACAAACACATGAAAAAATGCTCAACATCCCTCATAATCAGAGAGATGCAAATCAAAACCACAATGAGATACCATTTCACACCTGTCAGAATGGCTGCTATCCAAAAGTCTACATGCAATAAATGCTGGAGAGGATGTGGAGAGAAAGGAACCCTCTTACACTGTTGGTGGGAATGCAAACTAGTACAGCCACTATGGAGAACAGTGTGGAGATTCCTCAAAAAACTGGAAATAGAACTGCCATATGATCCAGCAATCGCACTCCTGGGCATACACACCGAGGAAACCAGAATTGAAAGAGACACATGTACTCCAATGTTCATTGCAGCACTGTTTATAATAGCCAGGACATGGAAACAACCTAGATGTCCATCTGCAGACGAATGGATAAGAAAGCTTTGGTACATATACACAATGGAGTATTATTCAGCCATTAAAAAGAATGCATTTGAATCAGTTCTAATGAGGTGGATGAAACTGGAGCCTATTATACAGAGTGAAGTAAGCCAGAAAGAAAAACACCAATACAGCATACTAACGCATATATATGGAATTTAGAAAGATGCAAATGATAACCCTGTATACGAGACAGCAAAAGAGACACAGATGTATAGATCAGTCTTTGGGACTCTGTGGGAGAGGGTGAGGGTGGGATGATTTGGGAGAATGTCATTGAAACACGTATGTTGTCATATGTGAAATGAATCACTAGTTCAGGGTCAATGCATGTTATAGGATGCTCGGGGCTGGCATGCGGGGATGACCCAGAGGGAGGATAAAGGGAGGAGGGAGGTGGGAGGGGGGTTCAGGAGGGGGAACTTATGTAAACCCGGGGTGAATTCATGTCAATGTATGGCAAAACCAACCAATATAATATTGTAAAATAATTTGCCTCCAATAAAAAATAATTACAAAAAAAAAATAGAGTTAATTTTTAATATTGTTATTGGTTCTTCATTGTTATTGTATGGAAAAAACACTCCACAGGTGTTATTTGTAAAAAGCTTTAAGGAATTTAGATTTTAAAAAATAGATTAATTTTTAAAAGGAGAGGTCTGTGAATTTGATAGTGTTTGACATAAAACATCCGAGCTATGTACTTTAATAAACCAACTCATTTGTTGAGGACTATAGTTTTAAGTGTAGTAACATATGAAAAAAACCCTGAGTCATAAGTCTGCTCTATTAATCTCGGAATTTATGAAGCTTACATAAAATTGAGATATATTGAACAAATCAGGGTGAGGAAGAAACCGTGTGTGTAGATACTCGCCTGTATGCTGCCCGGTGTCTCTGCAGGGCAATGGCAGCCAGCTGCAGTCTGACCTCCACCACAATCTCCAGTTCACCAGCAGAACACTGAGAGAGGTCCTTATGGCTTGGATGTTCCATCTCTGACAGAAGGGTGTTGAGCCTGTCTTCAGCTTCTGTCAGCAAAATTGACTAAAGAAAGATCACCACGCAGTCACCCAGGTCCAGACATAATACAAACCATGTATCATCCTTACTCAGCAAATATTTTTTACATACTAAAAAGCAGCAATGAATGGAAGAGTAAAAAGGAAATCTAAACAAAATCATCAGAGAAGAGAGCTCAGCGAATAGGAAAAGGTAGCAGAGAATGAAAAGGGAAGTAATAGCAGAAGTAAGGTGCAGGACAGTGACCCTTTACTGCACACACAGCTGATGCCCATACTTGCTTATTCACAGTAGCTGTGTTCTAGAAAGTTCCTGCCAACACTGAGTCAGTGAATGCCGAAGCATTACTCCTAGGGGAAATACAGGGATAGGTTCCTACAAGCCTCTGGTCACACCATTTTCTGTCAGCTGATCAATATGCAATCTTGTTTAATGTGTGTCTATATTTAAAGACACATAATTGAATATATAGTGTAGATTCATTAACCCTGAACTCACAGCCAGGAGCTCTATAACTCATGCCTGACTGAAGCTTGTCTAACACACACATGTTCTCCAAAAGGCACATCACAGCCTTCTTGAACTTAGGATTACTAGACAGCACTTCAGTTTTATGCTTAGGGGTCATTTCAAATAGTGAAATGACAAAACCCCCACAAAAATGTGAAAAGTTTGGCAATAAATACACCATGAAAAAGGACACTTGTTTATAGTATGAGAGTGGAAACAAAAAGTCACCATTGTCTTGTTCAGCTTGGCTGAGAATGTGCATGTCAGAAAAATCAAATTCTTCTATGCTCTGTGTAGGTCCCCAAATGACCACCAAAGAGCCAAGGGTTTTGCTTTGGAGGTTACAAGTAAATTTTAGCAGATAAGCAAATCAGCAAATACTGAATCTGTAAACAAGGAGGATCAACTGTATTTCAAATTAAACTATGCTCATCTAACTTGTAATGTGAAGATAACAAGGTTTTACAGTGGACAATCAGTACTAATTAGCAAAAGAGAAAGAGCCCAACCAAACTTTTAAGTAACAGGTCTCTGAAGACTTCTTTGTATACGGCAGTAAATATTATATAAGGACTAGGGTAATTTAGTATAATGGTTAAGAACATGATCTGTATTTTATCAATTACATGGCATTAGTGAATTTCTTACTGTCTAAGCCTCAATTTATTCATCGTTCAGCACAATATAATTAAAAAATGATTAACAGGTACATCACAGAGTTGTGAGAATTAAATATAATGCAAAGTGCCTGTCATGTATAATAGTAAGCACTGAATAAATGGTTCTGTTGTTGTTGCTATTGTGAATCACGGTTATGATTAGGAGATGCCAAACAGGGTATGGAAAGCTTCAGTTCAGTTCAGTTCAGTCACTCAGTTGTGTCCGACTCTTTGCGACCCCATGAATCACAGCACACCAGGCCTCCCTGTCCATCACCAACTCCCGGAGTTCACTCAAACTCATGTCTATCGAGTTGGTGATGCCATCCAGCCATCTCATTCTCTGTCGTCCCCGTCTCCTCCCACCCCCAATCCCTCCCAGCATCAGAGTCTTTTCCAGTGAGTCAACTCGTCGCATGAGGTGGCCAAAGTATTGGAGTTTCAGCTTTAGCATCAGTCCTTCCAATGAACACCCAGGATTGATCTCCTTTACAATGGACTGGTTGGATCTCCTTGCAGTCCAAGGGACTCTCAAGAGTCTTCTCCAACACCACAGTTCAAAAGCATCAATTCTTTGGCGATCAGCTTTCTTCACAGTCCAACTCTCACATCCATACATGACCACAGGAAAAACCATAGCCTTGACTAGACGGACCTTGGTTGGCAAAGTAATGTCTCTTAGATCCCATCAAATAATAAATCTTATTTTCCACAGCAACTTAACTGAGTTAAAAGGTCAAAGTCTCACACCACTCAGCATCTGCTTTTCACATGGGGAGTAGACCCATCTCTGGCCCCAACCCATGCTTGGGAAAGAAAAGCTAACAGATTTCCCAACAGTAAGCACAAACCTGAAAGTCGGCCTGGCCAGGGCCTAAGAGTGGGCATTTTGGTAACTGATTCACTATGATTTGAGAATTTTGTTTTTTAAACTTACCTTTAGTGTGCTAAGAGCAAAGTCCTCTTTCAATTTTGTCAGATGACAAAGTGAGCCTCCCTCATCCTTTAAACGCATCTCTACAAAACACAACATTTTAGAAGAACTACATATATCTATGGTTAGTTTAAATGTGAATTCTAATTTATAAAACTTACCATTAGTTGGGAAATTTAATGTTTAAAAATCAACCACAATGATAATTAGAAATATATTGCTATATACAATGGTCCTCAATATCATACATTAGAAGACTACGGCTGATTCTTAAATTGTGTGTGTGTGTGTCAGTCACTCAGTTGGTATCCCACTCTATGACCCCATGGAATAGCCCACCAGGCTTCTTTGTCCAAGGGATTCTCCAGGCAAGAATACTGGAGTACGTTGCCATTTCCTTCTCCAAGACAATTCTGAAAGGATCTTTCATATGTTTATTGATGCCATCCAAGTTAATCGACTACTGATACAAAGTAGTGGTTCCTCACCTAGGATCCTATGCGGTTCTCAAAGTATTCTGAGTCTTCTAGATGTTTATAATATCTCAGTAAGATCTCCTTGGAGGTGTCAGTACTACTGATCTGCACCAGCCCCTCACTCTAAGACCAGAGAGTGAGACCATTTGGAACAGCACAACCTACTATCCTCAAACATCCTGACATTCCTACCTACAATCCAAAGCCAGCCCTCATTCTGAGCAAGGGAGAACTGAGACAATTTAGATCGCAGTCTTTGCCTGCTTTAGTAAGCCTGGCTTGTAGACTACAAGAGAGAGAAAAATGACAAGTCCTTATTTGACTAGGAATTAATGCACAAATGACCCACGTAAAGAGGTAAGTTTGCCAAGTGGAAGAGGGAGTCCAGAATAACATGCAGCTGAACACTCTTGACTTCCTCCTTTCTTCCAACTTCAACCTACCTGGCTCGTGTCCTAAATTAGGAGGCTCTGGAGCTAGGGGTCAGCTGAGGATGAAGGAGGGCCCAGAAGAAAGATCTGGGATGTGGTCTTCTTCCCTAAGGGAAAGTGCTAGAGACAAGGAGAGAAGACAAATGCCTGGAGGTTGGTATGGAGAAACCCGGGGAAGAGTCTGACCCACATCCTCCTCTGGCCATCTCTGCCTCCGGAGCAGCAGTCCCATGTTGTACTAGGCCCCGCCCTCTTGGGGGCTCTAAATAACAAACTATGTTTTCACTGGCAGTCAGTTCCTGATCTGTTGGCCTTAAGTATGTGTGTGAAAGTGTTAAGTTGCTCAGTCGTATCCAACTCTGTGATCCCATGGACTGTAGCCTGCCAGGCTCTTCTGTCCACAGGACTATCGAGGCAAGAATACTGGAGTGGGTCGCCATTTCCTTCTCCATAGTTGGCCTTACCATATCTGAATAATAATAAAACTTACACTTTAAAACAGAGGTCAATATTATTCCGATACCAAAACTAGACAAAGACATCATAAGAAAAAAAGAAAAAAACGACACAATATATCATATGAATGTGGATGCAAAAATCTTTAAGAAAATCCTAGCAAACAATCCAGGAATATATATAAAGATTTTACACCATGACCAGTGCGATTTATCCCAAGAAAGCAAGGATGATTAAACACTCAAAAATCAACCAATACACCCTATTGATAGAATACAAAATAAAAAACATATAATCATCTTAATAGACACAGGAAAAACATTTAATAAAATCCAACACCATATTTAACTTTTATGCAGAGTACATCATGCAAAATGCTGGGCTGGATAGAGCACAGTCTGGAATCAAGATTGCTGGAGAAATATTGATAACCTCAGATACACAGATGATATCACCCTTCTGGCAGATAGTGAAGAGAAACTAGAGAGCCACTTGATGAAAGTGAAAGAGGAGAGTGAAAAAGTTTGCTTAAAATTCAACTTTCAAAAAACTACAATCATGGCATCCAGTCCCATCACTTCATGGCAAACAGATGGGTAAACAATGGAAACAGTGACAGACTTTATTTTCTTGGGCTCCAAAATCACTCCAGGTGGTGACTGCAGCCATGGAATTAAAAGACACTTGCTCCTTGGAAGAAAAGCTATGACCAACCTACACAGCATATTAAAAAGCAGAGACATTGCTGACAAAGGTCCATCTGGACAAAGCTATGGTTTTTCCAGTAGTCATGTGTGGATGTGAGAATTGGACTATAAAGAAAGCTGAGTACTGAAGAATTGATGGTTTTCTTTTGAACTGTGGTGTTGGAGAAGACTCTTGAGAGTCCCTTGGACTGCAAGGAGATCCAACCAGTCCATCCTAAAGGAAATCAGTCCTGCACATTCATTGCAAGGACTAATACTGAAGCTGAAACTCCAATACTTTGGCCACCTGATGTGAAGAACTAACTCACTGGAAAAGACCCTGATGCTGGGAAAGACTGAAGGCAGGAGGAGAAGGGGATGACAGAGGACAAGATGGTTGGATGCCGTCACTGACTTGATGGGCGTGAATTTGAGTAAACTCCGGGAGTTGGTGATGGACAGGGAAGCCTGGTATGCTGCAGTCTCTGGGGTCGCAAAGAGTCGGACACAACTGAGTGACTGAACTGAACTGAACACCCTTTCATGATAAAATCACTCAACAACTTAGGGACAGAAGAGAAATTCCTCTACCTGATAAAGGACAGCTATGAAAAGCTCACAGTTAATATCATACTTAGTAGTCAAAAAAAAAAAAAAAAACTATTTTAAGACAACATTATTACATTTGGAAAATGCTTATATAGTTTTATGTGTATATATGGGCTATAAATTCCATCCATAGATATCTTATCCCATAGAAATATATACTATAATATGGATATGTAGTGCTTCTGCGTATCCCTGGATATGGCAGTATCTAGGGGTATGCAGATATTCCATATCCTGGAAACAAAATGAACACACAACAAAGGAATGGGTGAATAAATCATGGGATGTTCACAGCATAGAACACCACACAGCCAACACAGGCAACAAAGCAAAGCGGTTGACTTGAGGTGGCTTAGCAAAGTTTTCTACTTAAGAACTGCAAAAAGCAGAAAAATGAAAAACACATCATCTCTTAAGCAAATTACAAATCTGATTTTGTATGGGCAGCTGACCCTTGATCAACCTGGAGGGCACTGACCCTCCATGCAGTCAAAAATCCATGTATAATTTATACGCAGTACTTGGTATAGACAGTCCTCTATATCCACAGTTTAGCATCTGCAGAGTCAACCAACCACAGATTTGCAGTATTGAAATATTCACTATTGAAAAACTTTGATATACCATGGACCTGTGCAATCCAAACCTGTGTTGTTCAAGGGTCAACTGTACATAATGTAAAAAAAGTAGACATATATGCAGATAAATTGGTGGATATGGCACCTAGACATAAGCACATATGTGTGTCATTAAGTGAACTCAGAGAAAACTATGAAAGAATACCTGCTAGAATGTTTATATGGACTATAGTGGGTAGAGTGGGGGAATTGGAAGGGAAAGGAAATAAAAAGAGAAATAAGCAAAAATAAATAGATAAATAAAACGTTACCTTTCAAGTTTGGAAGATTTGGTTTGCTTTTCTCATTCATAACTCCATGGCCAACTGGTTTCATTATCTGTTCTGGGACACAGTTTATTGTTGCAGCCACATTTATGAAAAAGTATGCTTTAACAAATAAAAACTTATTTAAGAGATGTTGCTGGCTGATTGTAACCAGAATTTGAGGCATGCCTTTATTTATTAAATCATCAAGTGCCTAAAAAAATGGAGAAAAAAATGAAAATCAGGAAAAGTGGTAAAATACTGTTTTCGGGTATTATTAGCTTCAGTCCTTCCTCAGCCCTTATTTGGGGCAGGATGAAGGAATGGCGGGCTAGACGTGAGGGACTGTAACTGGCAAGTCCATGGAGAGAGACATGATGTCAGAACGATGCCAGCAGGTCCACAGTGCTGCTGCCGCTCCTCACCAGTGGGTGCTCTGCCCCACAAGGTCAGCCCTGCCACACAATGAGAGTGAACCTGGTACTGGCATCGAGGAGGGGACAACTCATCAAAATAGAGCAACTGAAAAAGCCCACCAGCCAGGCACGTTGGCCGCTCTGCTTTAGCTCAAGTGAATTAGGGCTCACAGGATGGAAGAAGAGGAAGAACGGGTAGACAAGCAACCCCTTCCCAGCTTAGATTCTGGATCAATCATGAGAATGCCCACCTTGAGGACTCCCTCAACTTCCTGGCCCCCTCCCTTGCACACACACTTCCTTGGCAATTGTTCTAAGTGGTCCCACTTTACATTCCTGACCAAGCCTCAGTGCCACCTGGTCATCATCCTACATTTTCCCAATCAATTCACTCTTGCTCTCTCCTTAGACAATCACTTCATGCCCTTTTTGTTTCTAAATTCTAACACTTCATCCCCAATGCCCCTCCCAGTGAATAACCTTGCTTCCTCTACTCATATGAGCAAACTGAAGCAGTCAGAGTAGTGCCCACAGACCCCACAGCTCCACCTCCCCATACACCTGCCTCACTGCCCTGCCTTCCTTCCTGCTTCCTAAGGCTGGTGCCACTACTTAGGTCATCAGTCCCATCCCCACCAGTCTGATCAGCCATTCTCTCCTACAGTGTAAGTGTTCCCTTTCTGACAAATGCCACATGATATCACTTATGCCACATGAGCAAACTTATCTAGAAAACAGGAACAGACTCACAGACACAGTAAACAGAATTGTGGCTGCCAAGGGAAGGAGAGAGGGAAGGGACACACTGGAAATTTGGAGTTAGCAGATGAAAGCTATTATATGTGGAATGGGTAAACAACAAAGTCCTACTGTATAACACAGAGAACTAAATTCAGTATCCTATGATAAACTGTAATGGAAAAGAATATGGAAAAGAATGCATATATGTGTATAACTGAATCACTTTGCTGTACAGCAGAAATTAATACAACATGGTAAATCAACTATACTTCAATTTGTAAAAAATGTTTCCTTTCTACAGAGACATTCTCATCAGTACACTGTCTTTTCCATTTTAAAAACCAATTGACTCTCTACATTCTGACTTCCCTCTCCATTTACTACCTGAATTTTCACTTCTGTTTACAACAACAACCTACAGCGTTGTCACTATTCCAATCTCTCTCCCTTCATTTTCTTGTAAACATATTCCATCCTTACATTGAAATCCTCTGGGCAAAGTCATCAATGGCCTACTCTAGGCTAAATCCATTGTTCAGTTCTTAGTTTTCACAGATAGGTAAGAATACTGGAGTGAATAGCCATTCCCTTCGCCAGGGGATCTTCCTGACCCAGGGATCGAACCCGGGACTCCTGCATTGCAGGCGGATTCTTTACCATCTGAGCCACCAGGGAAGCCTGCTTCATATGCTATGTTATGTTAATCTAAGACACCATTATTTTATATGCCAATTAAACATTCATATGCCTGCAACTGTAAAATGCATTCTAACTGCAGAGCTATTAAATGTTTTATTAAAATGAATGTTTAAGACTTGGTGAATTACAGGACTGCATTTGTCAGCAGTATTTGACAGTATTAAATCTTCCCTCTTTTGAAAATGCTCCTCTCTTGGCTTTCAAGCCACCACACTCCCTTGCTTCTTTTCCTATTCTATCCACTCCTCCTTTTCAGTCTTCTTTGCTGGTTCCTCCTCTTCTCCTAGACCTCTAAGTATTGTAGTGTCCCAGGGCTTGGTCCCTTTCTGTATCCTCATTCTCTCCCCTTAGATGATTTTAATCAGGCTCATGCTTTTAATCTCATCTAAATGCTAAGTCCTACATTTTTGTGTCTAGCTCCAACTTCTCTTCTAACTCAAGACTCGTGTAATCAACTTCTGACTCAATTCTTCCATTTAGAGGTCTAACAGACACCTCAAACTCAACATATACAAAATTTAATTCCTGATTTCCACTCCCCACCACACACACACACACACAAAATATAAGCTCTGTGAGAACTGAGAATTTGTCTGTATTGTTGATTGGCTAATGTGTCTGATTGACAGCACCATAATAGTACCTGGCACACACAGTAGACTCCACAGATTAGCTAAAGTGATCCCTTTAAAACATAAGTAGGGCTTCCTTGGTGGCTCAGTGGTAAACTATCTGCCTGCCAATGTAGGGGACATGGGTTTGATCCCTGATTCAGGATGATCCCACATACCGCGGGAGCAGCAAAGCCCATGTGCCACAACTATTGAGCATATGCTCTAGAAACCAGGAGCCTCAGCTACTGAGCACATGTGCTTGGCAACAAACGAAGCCACTGCAGTGAGAAGCCCATGCACCACAACTAGAGAGGAGTCCCTACACTCTGCAACTAGGAGAAAGTCCGTGTAGCAGAGAAGACCCAGCACAGTCAAATATAAATAAATAATATATATATATATTTTTAAGTAGATCAGGCCACACCTCTGCCCTGAATCTTCCAGTGGCTCCTCCTTTTGTTCAGAGTAACAGCCTGGATGATGAAAGCCCTACAAGGCCCTTCTCCATTTGGGCACCCCACCACTAGCCACCCCGTTACCTCTCTGACCCGTCTCCTGCTGTTCTCCCATCACTCACACAACTCAAGGAACACTGGCCAAGGTGTCCCTCACTAAGTAGGCAATCCTGCCTCAGGGCCTTTGTACCCACTGTAGCCTGTTCTAAGATTATTCTTTCTCCAGATTTCATATAACTTGCAACTTTATCTGCTTCAGGTCTGTTCACCAATGTCACCTCAGTGATGACTAAGCTGATGCCTCATTCAAAATTACAAGACCAGCCTACCCTCTTTATTGGCTGCTGGGTTCATTCTCCCCTGTATCATGGTTCACCTTCTAACATACTATATAATTTACTCATTTATAATGTTTAGACATACATCACGTTTATTACTAGTCTTGCCCACTAAACTATAAGCTCTCTGAGCAGTTGGAATCCGTATTGTTGATTAACTGATGCATTTATTTGACAGCTCAAGAATTCTGCCTTGTACACAACAGGCTCTTGGTAAATATTTGTTGAATTAATATAAAAAGCAGATGCCAAGACTATCAATTCTAAAAAGAAGGAAATTATTTGCCTTATGAGAACTGAAGAAGAAAAATCTCATCGTTTGAGAGATTTTGAACCAATGCTGGCAGTGGGGAGGTCTGTTGCTGTTCTTCTTTCTCCTTGCTTAACCTCTTGTAAAGGGCAGAAAACAACACCCACATCAGAACCAGACATGGAGCAACTCTGAGACTGATTTGGTAACAAATGGTTGTACTAGGAAAATGGTTGACATTCTCCATCTAGAAAAAGGAACTTCAGACTGGTTAGGGGCGGAGGGATGTGTAGGAGAAGGTTTCTCTTTTTTATCCACAGCAAACAGTGACTTAATGAGCCCTAACACGTCCACTCCATGTTCAAGGTCAGGAGGGGCGGCCTTGAGGAGATACCCCTCGTCCAAGGTAAGATACAGCGGCTGCGCTTTCTTGGAGCAGTTGTGAAGAGATATCCCACGCCCAAGTTAAGAGAAACCCAAATAAGACGGTAGGTATTGCGAGGGGGCATCAGAGGGCAGACACACTGAAATCATAATCACAGGAAACTAGTCGATCTGATCACATGGACCACAGCCAAATGTGGTCCACTGGAGAAGGGAATGCAAACCGCTTCAGTATACTTGCCTTGAGAACCCCATGAACACTATCAAAGGGCAAGATGATAGGATACTGAATGAGGAATTCCCCAGGTCGGTAGGTGCCCAGTATGCTACTGGAGATCAGTGGAAAAATAACTCCAGAAAGAATGAAGGGATGGAGACAAAGCGAAACAAATACCCAGTTGTGGATGTGACTGGTGATAGAAGCAAGGTCCGATGCTGTAAAGAGCAATATTGCATAGGAACCTGGAATGTTAGGTCCATGAATCAAGGCAAATTGGAAGTGGTCAAACAGGAGATGACAAGAGTGAACGTAGTCATTCTAGGAATCAGTGAACTAAAATGGACTGGAATGGGTGAATTTAACTCGGATGACCATTATATCTACTACTGTGGGCAGGAATCCCTTAGAAGAAATGGAGTAGTCATCATGGTCAACAAAAGAATCCAAAATGCAGTACTTGGATGCAATCTTAAAAACGACAGAATGATTTCTGTTCGTTTCCAAGGCAAACCATTCAATATAACAGTAATCCAGGCCTATGCCCCAACCAGTAACGCTGAAGAAGCCGAAGTTGAAGTTCTATGAAGACCTACAAGACCTTTTAGAACTAACACCCCAAAAAATATGTCCTTTTCATTATAGGGGACTGGAATGCAAAAGTAGGAAATCAAGAAACACCTGAAGTAACAGGCAAATTTGGCCTTGGAGCACGGAATGAAGCAGGGCAAAAGCTAATAGAGTTTTGTCAAGAGAATGAACTGGTAATAGCAAACACCCTCTTCCAACAACACAAGAGAAGACTCTACACATGGACATCACCAGATGGTCAACACCAAAATCAGATTGATTATATTCTTTGCAGCCAAAGATGCAGAAGCTCTATACAGTTAGCAAAAACAAGACCAGGAGCTGACTGTGGCTCAGATCTTGAACTCCTTATTGCCAAATTCAGACTGAAATTGAAGAAAGTAGGGAAAACCACTAGACCATTCAGATATGACCTAAATCAAATCCCTTATGATTATACAGTGGAAGTAAGAAATAGATTTAAGGGACTAGATCTGATAGAGTGCCTGATGAACTATGGACGGAGGTTCGTGACACTGTACAGGAGACAGGGACCAAGACCATCCCCATGGAAAAGAAATGCAGAAAAGCAAAATGGCTGTCTGAGGAGGCCTTACAAATAGCTATGAAAAGAAAAGAAGCAAAAAGCAAAGGAGAAAAGGAAAGATATAAGCATCTGAATGCAGAGTTCCAAAGAATAGCAAGGAGAGATAAGAAAGCCTTCCTCAGCGATCAATGCAAAGAATAGAGGAAAACAACAGAATAGAAAAACAAGAGATCTCTTCAAGAAACTTAGAGATTCCAAGGGAACATTGCATGAAAAGATGGCTTTATAAAGGACAGAAATGGTATAGACTTAACAGAAGCAGAAGATATTAAGAAGAGGTGGCAAGAATACACAGAAGAACTGTACAAAAAAGATCTTCACGACCAAGATAGTCATGATAACGTGATCACTGACCTAGAGCCAGACATCTTGGAATGTGAAGTCAAGTGGGCCTTAGAAAGCATCACTACGAACAAAGCTAGTGGAGGTAATGGAATTCCAGTTGAGCTATTTCAAATCTTGAAAGATGATTCTGTGAAAGTGCTGCACTCAATATGCCAGCAAATTTGGAAAACTCAGCAGTGGCCACAGGACTGGAAAAGGTCAGTCTTCATTCCAATCTCAAAGAAAGGCAATGCCAAAGAATGCTCAAACTACTGCACAATTGCACTCATCTCACACGCTAGTAAAGTCATGCTCAAAATTCTCCAAGCCAGGCTTCAGCAATATGTGAATCGTGAACTCCCAGATGTTCAAGCAGGTTTTAGAAAAGGTAGAGGCACCAGAGATCAAATTGCCAACATCCGCTGGATCATGGAGAAAGCAAGAGAGTTCCATAAAAACATCTATTTCTGCTTCATTGACTATGCCAAAGCCTTTGACTGTGTGGATCACAATAAACTGTGAAAGAGATGGGAATACCAGACCCCCTGACCTGCCTCTTGAGAAACCTGTATGCAGGTCAGGAAGCAACAGTCAGAACTGTACATGGAACAACAGACTGGTTCCAAATAGGAAAAGGAGTACGTCAAGGCTGTATATTGTCACCTTGCTTATTTAACTTATATGCAGAGTACATCATGAGGAACGCTGGGCTGGAAGAAGCACAAGCTGGAATCAAGATTGCTGGGAGAAATAGCAATAACCTCAGATATGCAGATGACACCACCCTTATGGCAGAAAGTGAAGAGGAAGTAAAAAGCCTCTTGATGAAAGTGAAAGAGGAGAGTGAAAAGGTTGGCTTGAAGCTCAACATTCAGAAAACGAAGATCATGGCATCTGGTCCCATCACTTCATGGGAAATAGATGGAGAAACAGTGGGAACAGTGTCAGACTTTATTTTTTGGGCTCCAAAATCACTGCAGATGCTGACTGCAGCCATGAAATTAAAAGACGCTTACTCCTTGGAAGGAAAGTTATGACCAACCTTGATAGTATATTAAAAAGCAGAGACATTACTTTGCCAACAAAGGTCCGTCTAGTCAAGGCTATGGTTTTTCCCGTGGTCAGGTATGGATGTGAGAGTTGGACTGTGAAGAAAGCAGATCGCCGAAGAATTGATGCTTTTGAACTGTGGTGTTGGAGAAGACTTTTGAGAGTCCCTTGGACTGCAAGGAGATCCAACCAGTCCATTCTAAAGGAGATCAATCCTGGGTGTTCATTGGAAGGACTGATGCTGAAGCTGAAACTCCAATACTTTGGCCACCTCATGTGATGAGTTGACTCACTGGAAAAGACTCTGATGTTCGGAAAGGTTGGGGGCGGGAGGAGAAGGGGACAACAGAGAATGAGATGGCTGGATGGCATCACCGACTCTGTGGACATGAGTTTGAGTGAACTCCGGGAGTTGGTGATGGACAGGGAGGCCTGGCATGCTGTGATTCATGGGGTCGTGGAGAGTCAGACACGATTGAGCAACTGAACTGAACTGAACTGAACTGAACTGAACACGTCCACTGGAGAAGGGAATGGCAAACCACTTCAGTATACTTGCCTTGAGAACCCCATGAAAACAAATGATTCATGGGGTTGCAAAGAGTCGGACACGACTGAGCGACTGAACTGAACTGAACTGAACAATTACACACAAACACTTGAGGATCAAAAGAAGATTAATTAGTAATGCTATCTAACACTCCTTTCTCTCTCTTTCTACAGAAAATATAAAATGCAATCTGAAGTGTCTTAAGCAGACCAACAGTTCTGTTTTAATTAATTAGCTAATAGAAATCGGTTTTCCATTATACTGTCAGTCTCTCTCTAAAAAAAAAAAAATCAGACAGACATTCTGTTTATACCCCAAACCACTTTTATAACCAAAACCAAAAGAAGTGTTTTCAGGATGCCCTGGCATTTATGATTAGAAAGAAATAAATATTCTGAAACATTCCAAGGTCTCAGAACACTAAAATGAAAGTGGAATATGTATTTGTATCTTCCTAATACCAGCTCTTTCACGTCAGGCAACTTGGTTGTAAATTAAAACAAATTTTAAGACAAAAACAATGAGTCACTTGAAGGTTAATTAAAAGTGAAGTTTGTGGAATAAAATGAACAATAAAAGAAAAGTAATAAGATTACATATTTAATAAAAGGTGGATATATCAAAATTATGGAAGAAAACAATAAAGCAATTTTGAGGAAATATCTCTCAAAATTATTTCATAAAAATTAATACTTAGTGAAACAGAATGCTGTTTCTGAGCATTAAAAAAAATGAAAACTACATATGTCTTGCTAGATGCATTAACCATCACCTGGCTGTATGAACCACTCACCTGTCTGCAACCCCATTAACAATGATCACCATACCAACCTTCCACATCAACAATTTCTAGTAGAACAAATAGCTGGTTCTCTTAAGATTTTTTTTAATGACTTTAAAAAACATACTAAATACTCATAGCTCATCAAAAGCTTAAAATCCAATCATTCAATTATTGACAAGAACAAACTTACTGAGATGGGCAATCTGGTCTTCTCTTTGTAAAAAAATAGTGGGAAAGTCAGAGGAATTGTTTATGAAAATGCCATATGAAAATATTCCTTTAGCTAACCCTGCAGGGGAAATCATATTGCAATACATGAAAGCATCAAATCAATGCAGTTGTGCACCTCACATTTACACAACATTATGTATCAATTACATCCCAGTAAAAAATTGAAAAAGAAAAGAAAACTTACCAAACACTGGTTGAGAGGCCATCTCAGACTGGGGCAAGGGTCTAAGTAAAAGCAGTATTGAATAGGTGGCCTATTAGAAAATCCTTTACTTATGATCAAAGTTACTAGGTAACTAAGAAAAATATTAGATGCTTGGCGTGGGACACAGAAGATGCATGTATAACTGAAAAATTGAGGAGCAATAACTGATGTTTGTTGCATCTGAAAAGCAGATCAGTTTGGGTCCAACCATACCACTGACTTCAGTATTTGGAGGTAAAACCCCTTTACTAGAATAGAAGAATATATTCACAGCAGGTGCTCAAAAACAAAGATTATACACACCAAATAGATTGAAATGACTCAAAAATTATCCACACTAAATAGTCAAAGTTTATAAAATTTTATCCTTACCTGTATATTTTCTTTACTAATAAGAGGTTTTCCGGAGTCAAATGATTGAAATAGCTGTCAATATACAAAATGTTAACATTAGAAACAAGAGTACTGAGTGGTCCTTTAGATGAAAACGTTAATGTTCTAAAACTATTTTTAAATACCATTTTTACTATAAAAGTAATACATGCTCTAGTCAGAAAAGGCAAGCATAGTATAAATAAGAAAGCAAAAATATCTTTAGGTTGTTAATGTTAATATCTTGGTGTCTTTACTACCAACTTCCTTCTGATGTATTTTAAAGCTTTATATATGGATTTGTATTCCTTTTTACTAAATGTTACATCACAATTATTTTCTCAAGCCATAAGTTATTTGTAAACCTCATCTAACAGCTCAATGACACTCTAGCCTACGAATGAACTGGGTTGGACAAAAAGTTTGTTTGGGTTTTTCTGTACCATCCTATGGAAAAACCTAAGAGAACATTTTGGCCAATCCCAGTAGCATAATAACTTATCCTCTTACCTAATGTTAGACACGTAAGAGAACCACTTTCCACCTTCACCCCACCATTCAGCCCTGGACTAAATAATATTGGTGATGAGTATTTCTGATTAGCACCTTTGAATAGATTCCTGGAAGCAGAAGTGCTGGGTCATAAGAATAAGAGGCTTCTCTGGTGACTGAGGCAGTAAAGAATCTGCCTGCAATGCAGGAGACCCAGATTCCATCCCTGTATCGGGAAGATCCCCTGGAGTAGGAAATGGCAACCCATTCCAGTATTCTTGCCTGGAAAATCCCATGGACAGAGGAAACTGGTGGGCTATAGTCCATAGGGTCACAAAGAGTCAGATATGACTGAGCGACTAACACACACACGTGGCTCAGTTTACCTTCCATCCACGTTGTATGAAAAGGATTAATGCAGTTTCAACAGCACTGCATATTAGTGCCTATATTTTTTTTTTTTTTGCCAGTTTGAGGTAAAATTGTATTACTCTTCAGAATAATGCTTTTTGTGGTTCTTTCCTTGTTTGTGAATTACCTGCTAATATGTTCTAAATATAATGTTGCCTTAGAAAACATTCATTTGCTGCAGAAAATTGTTGTATCATTATGAGTGTGCATCCCCCTTGATACAGAAGACCTTTTAAAAAGGAACTTGTTCTCAGGCATCAATACTAATACTTCACTCACATCCTCTTGGTCACCTGGAAGTCACCAGCATCTTCCATGAATAGGTCACTCATATGTGGATGTTATCCTACTTCAAGCACCTGGACCTCTCTACCCGAGGGCAGTCTGCGGCCATAAGAGAGTTTCAGGAGAGGCTGGACACATAAGGAGCAGCGACTACCCATGAGGGGTGAGGGAATGTCTCTCTGTGGCCCCGGCTGCCCATGGCAGTGATCTCATTAACACTCTCTGGAGTGGTTTTTCCTTATTTCGCTGTCTGACTTTCCCCTTGCTCACAGTTCTTCCAGGAGTCACCGCCCAAACACACTGTGAAAGTGAAAGTTGCTCAGTAGTGTCCGACTCTTGTGACCCAGAATACTGGAGTGGGTAGCCTTTTCCTTCTCCAGGAGATCTTTCCAACCCAGAGATCAAACCTAGGTCTCCCACATTGCAGGTGCATTCTTTACCAGCTGAGCTACCCTCTGAACACGCTACATGTTTCCAAATCTTTATCTCAGGATCTGCTTTTGAGGGACCCCTAAATCAAGACATCACACATAGCTCTTAAGGGAAGAAAGTGTTGGTAAGTGTTTAAAGACATTCCTTTTTTTTTTTTTTTAAGATAGTCTTTATCTCCTTGAATACATTGAAAAGTGAGTAAGCAAATCCAGGGTGAGACTTCTGGTGATATAATTTGAAGAAGTTTAATGACAGGACGAGAACAGAAACTCCCTATAAGTATGTTTAAAAATAGAATTTTTTAAAAGCCTGTGAAAAGTCCAATCATAATCTGTAAGATTTTTTTCAGTAACTGCTTTTACACTGAAATCTAATTCATTAATCCTTTCTTTAAATAACTAGCCTGCAGCCTAATAACATTGGCATCTATTTTAATTATAAACCCTGAATGCACTTCCTCTTTTAATTACGCTTTTTAAATTCCCAACTGAAGCTGGAAAGCTGCACAATAACTTTAAGAATAAAAAATATGAAGTCACAGTCCACCAGGAGACAATTTGCCCCCACTTTTGTTTTATGCAAACGAGTTGATAAATAAATGAAGTTTGGAATTTATCTGTATACATGAGTTTCAGTTTGGATTGGCGGGCTATAGTCCGTATGTCACATATGCGTGATCCAACATGACCTAGCTCCTGGGTGCTGCCCTGTCTTCTTTCTCTCCAGTCTGGGCTCACATGGCGCAGCCTCACATGGCCTCCTTAGTTTTCCACAACCACATCTTCCAGGCCTTTCCTCTTGTACTTCCTCTTATTTAGAAGGTTGTTCTTTCAACCTTGCACATGCATATGCGCAGTATTTGCACATATCTTAGGCATATCCTCCCATATACCTTAAATCATCTCTAGATTATTTATAATGTCTAATTCAATGTAATGCTATGTAAGTAACTGTAAATACAATGTAAATGCTATGTAAGCAGTTGCTAGCAGGCAAATTTAAATTTTACCTTTTGGAACTTTCTGGAATTTTTTTCCGAATATTTTGAACCGTGGTTGGTTGAAACTGTAGGTGTATAGATACACACACACATATCCTATCACCTACTGAATGTCCCTCTTAGGCTGAAAAGTGAGAGAATCAAACCTGGGTTTCCCACATTGTAGTCAGATTCTTCACTGTCTGAGCCACTAGGGAAACCTACCTCTTAGGTTACCTCAGTACAATAAATATTAACACTGTAGCAGTCATATTGAGAAAAAGCAGCAACATTTTAGTGGGACACACTGAAGTAATATATGCATTATGTGTAAATATACTGTCAGCCTATGCAAATATTTTTCAAGATATACAGCCACTCCACAGTTTCTTCTAGGCCCTCCAAATCTGAATCCCACCAGCATGTGTGTGTCTGTCAGTCTCACTCCTCACACACATGGTCCCTCCTAGGAAACTGACTTGTTCCCTTCTCCTGTTTCCTTTATTGCTGGCCTGTGGATGAGCGTCCAAATATCTAGCCTAGCAAGATCACCCAGTGATTCCCAGATCACCACAAACACCAAAGCAGAGGAAAATGATAGCTCACTCTGATTTAAATTTAAAGGTCAGTATTCAGTCCCTGGGTTGGGAAGATCCCCTGGAGAAGGGAATGGCAACCCACTCCAGTATTCTTGCCTGAAGAATTCCATGGACAAAAGAGCTCGGTGGGCTACAGTCCATGGGTCACAAACAGTCAGACATGACTCTAACACACACATTCATTTTCAAGGATGCTTCACGTATGCAATTTACAAATACCAATTAAGCAAGCCAGGTAAAACTCTCTCCCAGTCCAATAAGGCTTGACAAACTAGAACATTTTCTCCTCATAAAAATCAGAAGAAATTTGAACATATGCTTAACTTTTTGGTACAAAGTATTAATATATAAATCAAAATATCCAAATAAAACTTGAAGAGAGACTGTTTGACTAAAAATATTAATTAGAAATTACAAGCTCGTATTTAAAAGTCTAAGAGGCAGTGGCTAATAAATATGTCCCCTGAGACTTTCCACGATAACACAGAGTCAAAATTCCACTGTCAAAATCTACACCCAGACCACACTCCCATCCCTGTCTTGACACCCACCCCTCCATTTCAGACAAAGGAAACCTTGTATATGTCTGAGGTTAGCTCTAACGTCTTGATGGCTCACATGGTAAAGAATCTGCCTGCAATGTGGGAGACCCAGGTTTGGTCCCTAGGTCGGAAAGATCCCCTGGAAAAGGGCATGACAACTCACTCCAGTATTCTTGCCTGGAGAATTCCATGACAGAGGAGGCTGTCATAAACAGAGGAGTCCATGGTGTGGCAAAGAGTCAGACACTACTGAGCGATTAGCACAATAATCAGCCTTAAAAGACGTCTGCGGTGCCAGAGACTTGTAAATACTGTTAGTGGAAGGATTTCCTGGATTTTAGGAATGTAGTTTTCCAAATGACCTTGAAAAGGTTAAAAAACAGCTTTGAATTAAATCGTTAGGTTTACCTTCATTTTTCCAGTAGGTTTATAGCTGGTGGGTACTGAAGAAGGCATGTTTTTTGCATAAAATATCTGGGATAGCTCGTGAAAGGCTTCAGAAAAGAATCCTAAATCTGTAAGGACTTCTATCTTTAAAGGAACGAAAACAAAAGAGAGATACTAAAGTAAACCATTTGTTTTACTTACAAAATTAAAATTTTAGAGAAAAATCATCAACTTTCTGAGATCCAAGGTGTCTGCTTCATATTGGTAATGTGTTATAAATTAACATTCAGACAACACGGTTGTGGAGATGCATGGGTCTGTGCCTAAGCCAGCTCACGTGTACAGAGACCAATAAACTAGGGAATCACAGCAAGTGACTTTTCAAGACAATGATCATTCATCAGCAATAACAGATGCAAACACATTTAAAGGAAGCATTTTAAACAATTTACTTCATCCTTTTGTCCCCATGGTAAAGTATGGCTAACACTTTGGCCACCTGATGTCACCAACTCATTGGAAAAGACACTGATGCTAGGAAAGATTGAGGGCAAGAGGAGAACAGGACGGCAGGGCATGAGACAGCTGGATGACATCACTGACTCAATGGACGTGAGTTTGAGCAAACTCCAGAAGAAAGTGAAGGACTGGGAAGCCTGGCATGCTGCAGTCCATGGAGTCACAAAGAGTTGGACACGACTGAGTAACTGAATCACAACAACAAAATATGGTTTCAAACAAAGACAAAACAGGGACTTTCCTGATGGCCCAATGGTTAAGAAGCCACCTTCCAATACAGGGGTCTCTCCATTCCTGGTCAGAGAATTAAGAGCCCACATGCCACAGGGCAACTAAGCCCATTTGCCACAGCTGCTGAACGGGCACGCTCTGACGCCCATGCAACACAATTAGAGAGAGGCCCACAAGCTGCAGCGGAAGATTCTGCATGCCACATCTAAGACCCAAGGCAGCCAAACAAATGAATAAGAAAGACAAAACACTTCTGCTTTCTCTAATACTCTGTGGGATGTCAAACAAACCAGGAAACGAGTTCCACACTGCATCAGCTGCTCATTTTCCTATCCACAATGAATGGACACTGTCGATTTTACAGACATGTACTTAACAGCATTAGTCAATTGGTAACTATATATTGTACCTGGTTTATTTTGAATATAACCTAGCAAGACTTTCAATAAGGAAATTACAGGAAGAAAAGGAAAGATCCTGATCAAATACATGCATTTGTTCAAAATGTATATTGAGCTGCTCTTCTGCTCAGAGCTTTCTTAAAGGTTCAGTTCAGTCAGTTCAGTTCAGTCGCTCAGTCGTGTCCGACTCTCCGCGACCCCATGAATCACAGCACGCCAGGCCTCCCTGTCCATCACCAACTCCCGGAGTTCACTCAAACTCATGTCCACCAAGTCGGTGATGCCATCCAGCCATCTCATTCTCTGTCGTCCCCTTCTCCTCCCGCCCCCAACCTTTCCCAGCATCAGAGTCTTTTCCAGTGAGTCAACTCATCGCATGAGGTGGCCAAAGTATTGCAGTTTCAGCTTTAGCATCAGTCACATCCACTGAATAAATGATTAGCTAAATTTAAGTGATACATGAAGATATATCCAGTATGAAAAGACATAAAAGGTACTGACAAAATACTATGTTTCAAATTGTGATCAGGAGGGACTTCTATGAGAAGAAAACTTTCAAGAGAATATTTGGGAAATGATATGATGGAGGGAGATGTGAAAATCTGCTGAGGGCACCTTGAATACAAAGGTCATGTGATGACAGAAGCAATCCTGGGGTCCTGGTGTGTTCAGGGAACAGCCTATGTGGCAGGAGTTTAGAGAGAGGAGAAGAGGGTTGGCAGTTAGGTGTGAATGGTGGCCAATCGACCAGAGTAGAGCCTTGGGTTTTGATTCTCTGCATGATAAAGTGATTGAAGAGTTTTTAACAGGGCAAGGTCTGTACCTGACTGATGTTTTGAAAACATCTAGTGAATCACAAGCTGGAATCAAGACTGCCAGAAGAAATATCAACAACCTCAGATATGCAAATTATACCATTTTAATGGCAGACAGTGAAGAGGAACTAAAGAACCTCTTGATGAGGGTGAAAGAGAGTGAAAAAGCTGACTTAAAACTCAGCATTCAAGAAAATCAAGATCATGGCAACTGGTCCCATCACTTCATGGCAAATGGGGAGAAAGTGGAAACAGAGACAGACCTTATTTTGTTGAGCTCCAAGATCACTATGGATGGGGACTGCAGCCATGAAATTAAAAGATACTTGCTCCTTGGAAGGAAAGCTATGACAAAACCTAGATAGCATATTAAAAAGCAGAGACATTACTTTGCCAACAAAGGTCCATCTAGTCAAAGCTATGCTTCTTCTATAGTCATGTATGGATGTGAGAGCTGGACCATAAAGAAGGCTGAGCGCTGAAAAATTCATGTTTTCAAACTGTGGTGCTGGAGAGGACTCTTGAGAGTCCCTTGAACAGCAAGATCAAACCAGTCAGTCCTAAAGGAAATCAACATTGAATATTTATTGGAAGAACTGATGCTGGAGCTCCAGTACTTTGGCCACCTGTGCGAAAAGCCATCTCACTGGAAAATATCCTGATGCTGGGAAAGATTGAAGGCAAAAGGAGAAGGTGGCAGAGGATGAGATGGTTGGATGGCATCACTGACTCAGTGGACATGAGTTTGAGCAAACTCTGGGAGAGTGAAGGATAGGGAAGACTGGTGTGCTGCAGTGCATAGAGTTGCGAAGAGTTGGACACAACTTAGCCACTGAACAGCAACAAGTGACTTCATCAGTTCAGTTCAGTTCAGTCACTCAGTCGTGTCTGACTCTTTGCGACCCCATGAATCTCCATAGAGGACAGAAAATAGTAAACTGGGAGCAGGGGGTAAAATACACACTTGGATGAAGGTGACATATATCTAAAACAAAATCCAACTTATCCTTGACACGTATACTCATCTTACTCTCTTTTCCTTTATATTATCTTAGGAATCTCAAGAGTGTACCAATTTTAAAGAAATAAAAAGAAGGTGAGTTAGAAGGAAACAAGATGTGACAAGAACATAAAAATAAAACATACAAAGTCAGGAGAATATTTTTAATGAAGAGAAAATGGCTTGCCTATTGAGTTGCACTCTTTGGCTCTTGCCTAAAACACTTTGGGCTCTAATCTGCCTGGTGTCATATAATACCAAAGCATGCATTAGGGAGCTGACTGAATTCTCTGCTCCTTAGAGGAAACATTTCCCCATATCTGTGTGAGGTCAGTCTCCACTGGTCTTGAATGCGAGATTGCTGTACATGGACCACTTGTAACTATTCAGGCTACCTCTGATTCAGTTTATCAAATGAATCTGACCATTTGAAAAAGCCATGGTGATAATAACAAACATGTATTTTCAGAAACACTGTGAACATAAACAAGCCAGGTGGAAAAAAGAACCACCCGTATATCAACCATTCAGTCACACAAATACAGAACTACTGGTACCCTTCCCAGGAATGCTTGATGTTTTGAGAGTAATACATCTTTTAGGAAGCCAGACAAGTTGATCATAAAGAGGTCTTAAAGCTTTCCCTGAAAGACATTAGAGCACTGGTGGAGACTTAACAGTGTGATTTACTGCTGTTTGATTTGTCAGAAAGCATCATTGTTTACTGTTTCCTGACTGTGACTTTTCTCTTCTCCCACTCACTGACCCCAGTTTAGTTCAGGAAGTTCAGACAAATTACTCACAGGGGCTGTCATTCCTTCTTCTGTATGATGCAACAATTGCCCCTTTTCATGGATTCTGGCAATGCTCTAGTCGAGAATCCAGTCATGCTATGCCAATAAGATGCTACTCTCATTTCACTCTACTCCTGACACTCCTACAAGATACATCTGATCTCATCCTTCTCCTGATCAAAACTGTGTCATGAACTCCCCCTCTCACCCCAAGACTACAGGAGACTCTCCATAGTCCTTCACTGACTTTTAAGCTACTCTAGTACAAAAAGAGTTGTCAAGTGCTAGCAAGGAGAGATAAGAAAGTCTTCCTCAGCGATCAATGCAAAGAAATAGAGGAAAACAACAGAACAGGAAAAACAAGAGATCTCTTCAAGAAAATTAGAGATATCAAGGGAACATTACATGCACAGATGGGCTTGATAAAGGACAGAAATGGCATGGACCTAACAGAAGCAGAAGATAGTAAGAAGAGGTGGCAAGAATACACAGAAGAACTGTACAAAAAAGATCTTCACGACCAAGATAATCACAATGGCGTGATCACTCACCTGGAGCCAGACATCTTGGAATGTGAAGTCAAGTGGGCCTTAGAGAGCATCACTATGAACAAAGCTAGTGGAGGTGATGGAATTCCAGTGGAGCTATTTCAAATCCTGAAAGATGATGCTGTGAAAGTGCTGCACTCAAGATGCCAGCAAATTTGGAAAACTCAGCAGTGGCCACAGGACTGGAAAAGGTCAGTCTTCATTCCAATCCCAAAGAAAGGCAATGACAAAAAAATGCTCAAACTACCGCACAATTGCATTCATCTCACATGCTAGTAAAGTCATGCTCAAAATTCTCCAAGCCAGGCTTCAGCAATACGTGAACCGTGAACTTCCAGATGTTCAAGCTGGTTTTAGAAAAGGCAGAGGAACCAGAGATCAAATTGCCAACATCTGCTGGATCATGGAAAAAGCAAGAGAGTTCCAGAAAAAGATCTATTTCTGCTTTATTGACTATGCCAAAGCCTTTGACTGTGTGGATCACAATACACTGTGGAACATTCTGAAAGAGATGGGAATACCATACCACCTGACCTGCCCTTGAGAAACCTGTATGCAGGTCAGGAAGCAACCGTCAGAACTGTACATGGAACAACAGACTGGTTCCAAATAGGAAAAGGAGTACGTCAAGGTTGTATATTGTCACCCTGCTTATTTAACTTCTATGCAGAGTACATCATGAGGAACGCTGGGCTGGAAGAAGCACAAGCTGGAATCAAGATTGCTGGGAGAAATAGCAATAACCTCAGATAAGCAGATGACACCACCCTTATGGCAGAAAGTGAAGAGGAACTCAAAAGCCTCTTGATGAAAGTGAAAGAGGAGAGTGAAACTGTTGGCTTGAAGCTCAACAATCAGAAAACAAAGATCATGGCATCTGGTCCCATCACTTCTTGGGAAACAGATGGGGAAACAGTGGAAACAGTGTCAGACTATTTTGGGGGGCTCCAAAATCACTGCAGATGCTGACTGCAGCCATGAAATTAAAAGATGCTTACTCCTTGGAAGGAAAGTTATGACCAACCTAGGTAGCATATTAAAAAGCAGAGACATTACTTTGCCAACAAAGGTCCGTCCAGTCAAGGCTATGGTTTTTCCAGTGGTCATGTATGGATGTGAGAGTTGGACTGTGAAGAAAGCTGATCGCCGAAGAATTGATGCTTTTGAACTATGGTGTTGGAGAAGACTCTTGAGAGTCCCTTGGACTGCAAGGAGATCCAACCAGTCCATTCTAAAGGAGATCAATCCTGGGTGTTCATTGGAAGGACTGATGCTGAAGCTGAAACTTCAATACTTTGGCCACCTCATGCGATGAGTTGACTCACTGGAAAAGAGTATGATGCTGGGAGGGATTGGGGGCAGGAGGAGAAGGGGACGACAGAGAATGAGATGGCTGGATGGCATCACCGACTCGATGGACATGAGTTTGAGTGAACTCCAGGAGTGGTGATGGACAGGGTGGCCTGGCGTGCTGTGATTCATGGGGTCGCAAAGAGTCAGACATGACTGAGTGACTGAACTGAACAATCCAATAAAAAAGTCACTTAATCAAAAACTTTGTTCCAAATTCTTTCAATGCCATTCTGATCTCCTTTTGACATGGTACTGATGATCACTGCAACCCTGCCATGCTTCTTGTCTTCTAGTGACACCAGGATAGAACTGTCACCCCACTCTGACTCCACACCTCCTCATTTCTCTCACTGCTCACCCTCCACATTACACCTCAGCTTGGAGTTCAAGACAGGGCCCACGGTCTCCTCCACATCTTGGGCCTCTGGTGTCCTCATGTCATCTTCTCCAAACTGCCTACTCAAGACCCCCACTCCAGTCTAGCCAAGCCCCCTCAGCCCCCTAAAACAAGTCAACACTTTCTCACCTCTATGCCTTTCACACAGTTTTCGGCTGACAATGTTCCCTTCTTCCTCTCTTCTGCTCAGTTAGTTCTACTCTTTTCAAACCTAAATCTTGTCTATGTACTTGGTAAAGCCTAGAGACCCAAAGCCCTTTTCCACTCTTTCAAGCTCCTGGAAATGGTATTCATCACACTCATCTGGAAATGACCAGCTAGGAGGTACACACATAATATCGTGTCTCTCTTCCCCATTTTCACTTCCTTATTCACTTCCTTACAAGCAAGGGCCATGGGTTACATTTCTTCGGTCAGAGTTACTAACGGTGCCTTTACTAGGAGTTACTCAATAAATGTTGCTTCAGAGATAAAGCAGTAAACATTTACCAAGTATCTTCTTGATGAGTTCCCACTGAACACCAAGGAGAGTGTGGACAGCAGGCACGTGATATATGTCTAAAGACTTTAAATTCAATTTAATAATTACTGAATATAAAGTATATGAATTTACTACTCAAGACACTATAGGGAACCAAAAGATGAATAAGACACACGCCCTAGCCTCGAGAATTTTTCAGTTTTGAAGAGAGTACTGTCTTAAAAACGCAGAGAGAAAAGTTGTATGCAGCTTTTTAAACAGTATTATTGAAATTCAAAAGTCAGAGAACTCTTAAAAAGTTCAGTAATTCAGAATTCATGGCTGAAAACCAATTACTTATCCCTAGGTTAAAATGTATTATCTTAAGAGTACCAGAACTTCTCTCAGAGAAGGTATTATCTTTATTAAGAAATAGGATGTGATAGACTATTTGCTCTGAAAACACAGGCTCACAGGTTGGGTCCTGGAGAGAGCAGTTCAAAGGGAAATCTTATTTTCCCTTGTTACAACATTTAAAGGATCTGAGGAAGGAGGGTTTTTCCAAAAAAGGAGAAGGACAGCTCAGCCAAGGGATTGTTGGTGCCACTCACCCCCAACTGAGCGTGCACATCTTGTCCCAACCCCATGTTCAGTAATGCCTAGTTGGCAGGCTGAAGTCAATTGCAGTGGGAGTATTTATCCCATGGAAATTGCAAATGCTACAAATCAAGGCTTTTTTATTTTTTTAGAGTGGGTTGTGGAGAATTTACCAGCACGAAATATTTTAAACTCAGAGACGCCAAATATTCTAAGTTGCAAGTGTCTCCCTAGTGACTCCATGGTAAAGAATATGCCTGCCAAGGCAGGAGATGTGGGCTTGATCTCTGGGTCAGGAAGATTCTCTGGAGAAGGAAATAGCAACCAATTCCAGTATTCTTCCTGGGAAATCCCATGGACAGAGGAGCCAGGTGGGCTACTGTCCATGAAGTCACAAAAGAGTCAGACATGACTGAGCAACTAAAAACAACAAACTTGCCTTATGCTCCCAATTTTCAGTAAAATCTGATATAGAAATAAAGACCTTAGGTGAATGCAATGTGTATATGTGTGTTTTGCATGTGTGTGTGTGTGTGTTGCGTGTGTATGTAAAATACGGAATAGGGTTGGATTCCATATTAGAGATGAGGAAGTGCAGAACAGGGAGCAAATTTGCTGGCTATTGAGAGGATCCAGGTGCAAAACAAATTCAACATAAGTGGGAGCCTCTGACAATGGGTGACCAGGGAAAAAACAGAAAAGGAGATGCTTGACATTCTGCAGTCTACATGGGGCTCAAGCCAAATACACATGAATCTTCAAGGTAGAGAGCCTCCTGACTTCGAGGGGTTACATAATTAGTCGTAATTTAGTATTTGTGAATTTTATCACTTCAGCTGCCCATGCCATGAAAAACTCTTGTGCACCATGATATTCAAAAGATCCTTAGCAAAAACAACTCACAAACTTTGGGAAATAACTCATTAGTCTTCATGAGAAACCAGTCATTCAGAAATGGTGATTTCTGGACTGAATGCTGTTGGTTTAGCCTGTTTCCAGGGGTAGCTATTCCTCACTTTACTTTGGCTCCCGCAAAAAATTGCCCAGAAAATCCCATGGACAGAGGAACCTGGTGACTACAGTCCATGGGGTAGCAGAAGAGTTACACATGACCTAGGGACTGAACAACAACAAAACAAAGCATAAAATGATTTACGCTTTCTACTCAACTGTTTCTTACACTTTATGATAATGTTGGGTAAGGTTTTTTAATATCAGTTCAACACCACATATTATTATCAGCTTATGATTATGAGTATTAGAACCAAAGTAATTTAAGATGACATCTTCAATAGTTGAAAAATATCAAATGTCTTAAAAGCTTGAAACATACCTTGAGGATTCTTGCTTCCAGATTTTTGACTAGGTCTTGGCAAATTACAGAAACAAAATATTGGTACAATGCAAGAAGAGGCAGAATCTATCAAGAGAAAAACACTTTTTGTTTTGAAACATATATTATCAAGTTAATAATCTAACAATACAACTTAACCAAATATTAATGCAAGAGATGTTGTACAAAATCATGATTTACTTTTTCCAAATTAAAAGACTGCACTATTTGGTATAAATGAAATGATCTGCCTAGCATATGCTTCATGATTTTATCAAAACTTCAAAGTGCTACCAGTGACTTATAGTTCCATGTAGATGCCACTTGGTACCCAAACCTAGGTTTCACATTTCCATAAGCATGGAAAAATAAAATTCAAGTTAATCATCCTTCTTGAAAAAAATTAGTTCAACATATCTACATGAAATACTGAGACCTGTGGAAACACGCTAGCAAATAAGCTATCAAATAAATGCAGAATTTAAAACAAAGGAACTCACATCCATGTCCCCTAATAGCTCCTATTTATTCATCTCAATGTCAACTGCTATTGTCTTCAACTGAAATATCTCTATCAGCAAAAAAAGTATAACATACCTGTCATATGAATGTCAGACACTGTTGAATGAGGAAAAAATCTAAGTCCTTGCCATCACAGAACATATATTCTACTGCTTAAAACTCAAGCTTACTCTTCACATAATATTTTTATTTTTCTAGAATTAACCCCAAAGTTCAAATCTTCTTGATGTCCCATAGATGTATGTGAAAGCTTGTAGACTATCAATTTTTCAGTTGACCTAATCACGATCCAACTAAAGGTAGGTGTTAAGGGTAAGTTTTGCCTGGACGTTTGAACAGCTCCTAACTGCAACTTAAAACTGAAGTTCACTGCCTGCAGCTGGGTCCTGCCCCATCAAAGGAAGATGGAGCAAGAATGGGGACTTGGATCCTTATTATTTAGCAAACTATTTCCCATTATTCCACAGCAAGGGGTCCCTTGGTAAATTTTACATATTACAGCAATCTCCTTAGGCACTTCTAGAAGGTGGTGCAATACAAAATGGAAACTGTTTACATCTTGCAAGTTCAGCTAAGGAATCTCTCATTGTCAGTCAACTAGCAGTTGCTAAAAGTAACAGCTTTTAAAGAGAATTAGAACTGGTCTTGCTGCTGCTGCTGCTAAGTCGCTTCAGTCGTGTCCGACTCTGTGCGACCCCACAGACGGCAGCCCACCAGGCTCCACCGTCCCTGGGATTCTCCAGGCAAGAACACTGGAGTGGGTTGCCATTTCCTTCTCCAATGTGTGAAAGTGAAAATCGAAAGTGAAGTTGCTCAGTCGTGTCCAACTAGTAGCGACCCCGTGGAGCCCACCAGGCTCCTCTGTCCATGCAATTTTCTAGGCAAGAGTATTGGAGTGGCCTGCCACTGTCTTCTCCGAGAACTGGTCTTAAATAATTTCAAACATAACACAATACATTTTTCTCTAATGATGCTCTACAAACATAACAATACCTTTTTCTACAATTAATGCAGTACAAAACAATAAGAGTTGGCTATTACCTTTGAGATTGTATCTTTTCTTTAGTGAGAAATAAAAACACACCATTTTATTGCTATCAACTGCTCAATTATTCAGAAAAATGTTCTCAATTTCTTAAGCTTCAGAGAAAAAAGTCTCATTTCTTTTCCAGTGCAGTGATATGTATTATATACGAATAGGACTAGGCAGCTAAAGGTTATCCAGGGAATAGGTAAAACTATTTTCTAAATCCCGAAATGAATCCCCTTAACAATGAGAGGAACACCATTTTTGTTATTTTTTTCTGATAAACATTTGTGTGCCAAATCTGCCAAGTATTATGTATCAACCTTTTCACATTAACACAGACATTATAATTTAACAACTAATATCAGGGGACAATAAATCTTTTCAAAACAAGGAGAGAGTTAATTTAGAACAAGAGAACAGAAAACAACATATGAGAAAAAAATAAGTATTAAAATTATAGAGGAAAGGGAAAGAAGCAGAAAAAGAGAAAGAACAGATATTAAGAAGCAAACACAGTGGGAAAAGACATACAATAGTAGAGGAAATAGGACAGAGGAAGAAAAAAGAAAAACTAAGATAAAGGAGGAAACCATAAACAGAATGACCAACAGAAAATACTAATTTATGTCTAAAATGAAATCAACTTCAAATTTATGATTTGTGACTTATTTTCCCAAAGGAAATGAGTTTTTATTTTTAGGACTTTTAATTTCTTAGGATATTAAGAAGTGTCTGTCTTTCATTTCATATTCAGAATCTGTTTTTCACTTAGATGTGCCCTTAACATAGAAGAAATGAGACAGATACAAAGATAAGTTTGTCTCAATAAAGAAATACTCCCATAGTTTTGATACTGATATTCCTTCATGACTTAATAAAGGGAAGTTATAAGTGCACTAGATTTCTGTGTTTCAGACCAGTTAAACATTCTAGTCAATTTCACCATATCTTAAGGGGGGAAAAAGCGATAAATAATAGTATCAAAAAAAGAGAGAACCAAATCAAATAGACCTGGCTATTGTATCCAAAATGGCAAGCAAATAGTGATGTTAAAGAAAGAACATTATTTTATTTTGAAGTACAGATCAGAATCCTGAAAATAGAGTTTAAAAGTTAAATAAGAATTGATCACAAAAGCAATAGTAAAATTTAACCCTGCCAAGTAAAAAGTACAACATAAGTGGGGTAAGATATCACAGTGAATTAAGATTTGTTGATTTTGCAAATCACTTACTACTAGATTTTGCTTAGCAAAGTGCAGCTCGCGGATGACGTAATACAGACTCGCAATGACGGAGCAGATGTCAGCCCGGTATCTGTCTGAGAAGAGCTCGATGCCTGGGAGAAGCTGAGTGATTTCATACTGAGCGTAGCAACGTTCAGCTTTAGGATGTGGCAGTGTGGTTCGAAGCAAACCCTGAGGATGAAAAAGGTGAAATGAACAGCTGGAACTTGCATTTGCAACAACAAGAAAGATAAGTATTTAAAGGATATAAGGAATAAGTATATTCCTTCCCAAAGTGCTTTGTGTTGCCTAGCACACTGTACCCTATAATAAAGGGTTGTTGTCAATCAGTTGCTAAGCAGTGTCCGCCACTTAATGACTCCACGAACTGCAGCACACCAGGCTTCCCTGTCCTTCACGATCTCCTGGAGTTTGGTCACACTCATGTCCATTGTCAGTGATGCCATCCAACCATCGCATCCTGTCACTCTCTTCTCCTCTTGCCCTCAATTTTTCCCAGCATCAGGGTCTTTTCCAATGAGTCAGTTCTTCACAACAGGTGGCCAGAATACTGGAGCTTCAGCTTCAGCATAAGTCTTTCCAATGAATATTCAGGGTTGATTTCCTTTAGGATTGACTAGTTTGATCTCCTTGCTATCCAAGGGACTCTCAAAAGTCTTCTCTAACACCACAGTTTGAAAGCATCAGTGAAAGGTACTTATTTATATTCTCATCACTATAGGTTCTAAATGCTTCATCACTGACAACGGGCCTTTTAAACCCCATGGTAGTTGGACACTTTTTATCTTAAGAAGAAATTATCATTATTTTATCATTTGTTGAGAGTTGACTTTGTGTTGGGCACTCTTAGTTTATTCCTCATAAATATTATCTCATTTAATCCTCACTTAACCCACCCCTAGAAGGAAGACTTATTATCTCACAAGTGATATAATTGAGGCTGAAACGATTAACTTCTCTGAGGTCACCCAGTTAATGCTGGCAAAAAGAGGATTCAAAAATTTTGACTATTTGACTCAAAAATCTATGTTTTCTCCACTCTACCAACCTACAAGTAGAGGAAAGAAAAACATACTTCAGAAGTCTAAATCAAGCACAGGGAATTCTAAATTTTTAACTGAATTAAGTGAAAAGGTAATTGGTTTAATTTGACCAGTATTTCTAAATACAATTTATATGACCAATATTGTGCCAGACATTCAGAAACAAGATGAATACACAAAAGGAAATTGTACATTTAGCAGTGCTTTTTATGTTATCTTAAACAATGACGTTTCTTGATGACAAATGCATCATCAAATTATTTTAATGTATATATCAGGAATAACTTTAATCAGACTGCTCATTAAACTTATAAGATATCTAGTCTAAAATATTATGCAATTGTTTAATTTTTAGTTTCACAAATTTGCTTTAAAATCATGAAAAGAATGAACAGATTTTTAAAATAAATCCCAGAGCTAATTTTTATTTTAGGTGTCGAATTACTAAGAAATGCTGTCTACATTTTAGCAAAAAAATTACTTATTTTCTAAAACATAAACAGCATTATCTTCAAGAACAAGGAATATCAGGAGAAAGTAAAGGATGCAACAGAAGAAATCTGATTCAGATTATCATTCCCTCTGCACCCTTACCTCTTTCACCTTGTCTCTTTGAAGCATTGGCAAGAGGTGTATGGAACATAAAAAAACTAAAAAATCTGGCCATATACTCCAAGAAACCTGTCTCAAAGATCTTATATACCCAGATTTCATAAGCTATCAACTCTCTGATACACAGAACAAGGGTGTTCCATCCTTCAAAGTAAACAGGACTTCTAGGAGATCGCAAAAGCCCCTGGCTACGTTCCTGAATCTCAAAATGTCTTTTATTTTGGATAAAAGCTCCTTTCTTCTTCAGTAAAATCAAACTAAGAACTGCACACACTCTACTTCTGTAGTCTTCAACTTATTTTTGGTTTGCATTATATGGTATATTTTATATCATGCAATTAAACAAAAGTTTATTTCAAGATGAGGCAGGGCAACCCTTTAGACTCAATCAAACTGGCTTCACTGCTCCATGAAAGAAGGACAGGAGACTCAATTTCCTTATCTGTAAAACTTCTCCATCTACAGTGAACACGAGAAAACTGACTCTGCTGAATACTAAAGGTGAAAATGCCACAGGGGTTCAGTCATCAAGGGAAAGACGGACGTAGGATATTTAATCAAGGTTCATGTTATTTTACTAATGTCAGTTTTATGAAAGTAATAAACCACTGCATTTTTTAAAAAATGCTTACTAATTAAATGGCTGTGCTACTACAGAATGATATATGTGAAGTGTTACCTGAAAGAGTAATGCTGATAAAAGGCAACAGTCAGTTCTCTTTTCAACGTCCAATGTCTGAATAAATCTAAGAAAAAGAAACTGATTCAGAGACAATGTTCCAAGAATATTTTTACAGAAATACAACTCTAATACTCATAGATTTTAACTCAAAATTAAAGTAGCCTTTAATTTAATCAAAAATTTAAAATTTAACTTTTAATTCTAAAAGTGCTACATTCTCATGTAAGATTTAAAACATTGAAAGACAGAAAAAAAGAAGAAAATTCACCAATAATGCTACCACCAAAACACGATTACCAGGAACATGTCAGTCACTTTCCTTCTAGATTTCCTTCTACATGTGATTATACAGATGCACATTCACATTAAGAACGAAATTATGCAATCCATGTTTTTATAAACAAATTTTCTATTATTGAACATAATCAGTTATATAATTATTTTACAGAACTTTAATATTTTTATCAGACACATGTACCAGAGTATTAAAATATTCATCTCCATTTGGTTTTTTTTCCATTGTTGAAACAAACATAGTTGTACCTACATTTTTGAGCACTTGTCCTATTACTTCCACTGGATAAATCCCTAGAAGTAGAATTTTAGGGAAAAGGAGGTGCACAATTTTAAAGTTTTTTGATGAGCACAATTAATTAATTTCTTCTCATAGACTGAAACACTGTATTTCCTCACCAGCAGTACATTATGGATCCATTTATGATATTAAATCTTTCCACCAAAGATTGCGATAACTCTGTGTTTATTACTGTCTCATTTTATGTCCCTTAGTAGAGTCTGAGTTTTCTTTACACGGGTCTTGAAACTCGCATTTGTGACTATAAACCACATTACCTTCTCCTAAGTCTTATTTTAACACCAGTGGACTTCACTGTATTAATAACACCAATCTGAGTTCAGTTTCTGTGTGAGGTGCTTTGCCTGCTGAGCAGTGGGAGAGAAAAGTTTCTTCTCCTCAGGGAGTCTCCAAGAATAGCCAAAACCCCTGGAGTACCATAGAGCCTGTGGAAGTCAGACTTCCAGCTGGGTAACCCAGGAAATGACTTCCTGTTGATTGAAAATCACTAAGTAACAACTTCAGAGGCCCAGAGAGGCTAAGGTGTTCTCTGGCAGGAATGCTGTAAGCTGTTCTTTTCAAGCTGGGAACCTTTCTCAGCTTTTCTGTTCTCTGCTGCCAAGTGCTACTAAGTTATAAACTCAGTCTCATATGGGGACTGTGTGTGTGTGTGAAACCTGTACCTCTACTGTCTTCATACTTTTTATGTTTTTCACATTAATCAAATATTTAAGATGTTTGTGAGTCCTAAGTAGACATAAGGCATTGTGATAAGACTTCCGCATATGCCATGTGTGGCAGGCTGAAAAATGGCTGCCCAACAATACCAACATCCTAATTCCCTAAACCTATGCATATATTGCTCATGTAGCAAAAAAAAAGCGGGGGGGGGCGGAATTCCCTGGTGGTCCCACAGTTAGGACTCCATGCTTTCACTCCTGATAGCCCAGTTTCAATCTATGATCTGGTTGGGAAATTAAGATCCTTCCAGTTATATGATGCCGTGAAAAAAAAATTAAAAAACCTACAGATGTGATTAAGGGCCCTGAGATGGGAGGGAAAGTTCTACTGAATTATCCACGTGGGTTCAATCTAATCAAATGGTCCTTTAAGAGAAAGATAGGTGGGTCAGAGTCAGAGAAGATGTGAGGATAGAAGCATACTGACAGAAAGGAAGATGAAAGTCTATGGGTCCTGAAGACAAGATGAAGAATGCAGGAGGCGTCGGGAAGCTGAGACAGGCAACAACAGATTCACCCCCAGAACCTCTGGAGGGAGCTCAGCCCTGCCAACACTCGGATTTTTAGGACCTCTGCCCTCCATAACCGTAAGACAATAAATCAGTGTTGTTTCAGGCCACTGAATTTCGTGGAATTTGTTATACCATCAAGAGGAAACTAATACAGTCTGTGTTATGGGCTTAATTATATGCCCCACTGGGTCTTCCCTAGTGGCTCAGTGGTAAAGAATCTGCCTGCCAATGCAGAAGACCCGTGTTCACTCCCTGGATCAGGAAGATCCCCTGGATAAGGAAATAGCAACCCACTCCAGTATTCTTGCCTGGAAAATCCCACAGACAGAGAAGTCTGGCGGGCTACAGTCCATGGCATCACAAGGAGTCGGACATGACTGAGCCACTGACACATAAGCCCCCCTGCACACCCAAAATTCCTAAGTTGAAATCCTAACCCCTAGTAACCTCAGAATGTGACTAAGAAATGGGGTCTTTAAAGAGGTGATGAGGTTAAAATGAAGTCATTAGGGTAGGCCGTCGTCCAAGATGAGAGGTGTCCTTACAAGAGGAGGAGATTAGGACACAGACACACACAGAAAGGAATTCCATGTGAGAAGAGACTGAGAAGAGAGTTACCCACGAGCAGGGAGCGAGGCCCCAGAAGAAACCACCCTGGCAACACCTTAATCTCAGATGTCAGGCCTCCAAGATTGTGAGACGGTAACTCTCCCACAGATCGGTATTCTGTCACTAGTCTGCAGTAGCAAATGAATACGGTATGTCATGGAATTTCTGTCACCACGGTTTACAGATGAGAATAGTGAGGCTCAGGGAGGATGAGTAACTTGCCAGGGGGCACCCAGAGTTATTAGGAGGCTCTTAAATTAAGCCTTAGTTGGCCTGCCTCCACGCTGTCATTCTTGCTCACCTACCAACTGTTCATCAACTCAGTCATTCATTCAACAAGCAGTTACTGAATGCCATCTCCATGCTGGGCACTTGGGAAACACTGGTGAACAAAGCAAAGACCTGTGCCCATGCGGTGCTCACATTCCAGAGGTGGCCCTGGTTACAGAAGGAGGAGACGGCCATAAACAAGCAACAGCACAAACAAGTAAAGTGTAGAATAAGTCTATAGGATATGAATGGAGAGCCCAGTGTGTGGGAGGCACTCTACATGGCCCGGGTGGGTAGCCCACGAAGGAAGGCCCCAGGTCCTACACAGATGGCTCCAGCGTCATACTCACTGTGCTATCTTTGCTGATATCACCGCTCCCTGTAAACACCCCCAGATGCCGACTTTGGACAGGAGCTCCTCACTGTAGTCTTTGGAACCTGGAGGTGACCAGCCATCAGTGGCATTGGTAAGCGAGTTGCCAAGCTCCTTCCATGTATGGAGCACATTTTCTTTCCTGCAAATGTCATCCAGAGCTTGACTCCAACACTTAAAAGCAGCCCTGAAACAGAAATGGGGCATCAGGCAGCATGAGATCTGTGTTGTTAAATCTATCTTTCAAAAAGGAAAGAAAAAGCATTGAACAAACATTTTCATCAAAATGTTAGAGAATGGATCTGTGCCATTTATTTCTCATAACCATTTCTCTCCAGTAGCATTTGATGACTAAAACACAGCAATGGAATATTATCCAAGAACTAAAATTTTTTTTCACAATAGTTAAATATTGTTCAGGTGAACAGAGTTCTCCCTGTTTTACTGACTCCTATAAACTACCTTTTCTTTTGCGCGAAGATGAGAAGATTTCCAAGTTCATGCAATGCCTGCACATTAAGACTTCTTTGATTGCTGGTTTGAAGAACATCTGTATTTTTAATCAAGTGAAAGAACAAATGTCAGTCCCTGTAACATATTTCCTTTATATACGCAAGAATATTTTTAATTGCTTTATACCTTGACTGTGTAGATAAGCAAATTTCAAGTTAATAGACCCTCTAAATGTCACACAATACAGCTATAGAGAACAAACGATGTTCTGTTTGAATGTCAGGGAGTAGGAAAGTGGATCTAAGAGGGAGGAAACAAGATTGGATCTAACAGGTAGGAAACGTGAATAAAGTAGATAGAGTAAGAGTGAGGCAGGTCAAGATGGTGAAGGAGAAAAAATCCAGGAAAATCATACAAGGGAGATCGGATTGGGTATAAAATACAGAAATGTCGTATATGGCCAGAATATGGTTTTGGGGGAGGTTGAAGAAGCAGTAGTGGTAAGATTACTGAGGCATCTGAATACCAAGTGCAAAAATGTGAACACTATTCTACAGCAGATGGGAAGACTTGAATGGTTTGGTTTTGATCAGAGATGTGACAAGAGTGCAACATTATCAGATTCTTCCTTCACCCAAATGCAAAAAAGCACATCTTTCCTATCACCTGAATTTGTTGCTGCTTTCTGAGGAATGCATGCATTCCAGGATGTGTAGCCAAAAAACCCCATTTAACATGGCATTGGTCCCTAATGAGGGTAGCACTATTGGCTAGTGGGTATTTTAGAAATCTGAGGGAGGGGGGTTGATAATTGTCACAATGGGGCAACTGCTAGTGTTTCCTCAGTGAGGACCTGGCACTGGGGAGCCTGCAATGTACAGAACCTTCCCCCATAGGGAGGAAAAAGATGAGAAACCTGTAGATAATTATCTGAGCCTAACATCTAACTTCATTTTATACATAGAAAGGGTATTTTTGCATGTTTTCAAAATGCGCAGTTTTCCAGAAATGCGATCCCTGTAATATTTTGTTTTTGTTCAGAATGCCCTACATTTGTCATTTTAGAACATCATGGCACCAAAATTAACAATGCTGATAGTACCTAAGTCACCAATATAATGCACTTGTATCAGCCTGCATTTGCAGCTGTCATATTCCTATGTAGCCTGTATTTCTTACATACAATATATGAGCATCTGATTGATTCTCTGTACCTCTGGCACCTAAGCTCTTGCTGCAACTGTTGTCATTTAGTCACTCAGTCGTGTCTGACTCTGCAACCCCATGGACTATAGCCCACCAGCTTTCTCTGTCTGTGTAATTCTCCAGGCAAGGATACTGGAGTGGGTTGCCATGTCCTTCTCCAGGGAATCTTCCCAACCCAGGGACTGAACCCACATCTCCTGCATTGGCAGGCAGGTTCTTTATCACTGAGCCACCTGGGAAGTCCAGTCTCTTACATATTAACAAACAGATTCTTTTATTATAAAGTGATTTCACTTAATTTATCCTTCTGTGTATATTTAGAACTTCATATTTTTTAAATAACGTGTATAGTGAGAGTATATTAATACAAATTTTATTTCAGGCACTAAAGAGGGAATATTTTCTGTTATAAAAAAAGGGGGACATTGGGTCTACAACATGTTGAATTTATACTGCTGAATTTGTAGAAAAGCCAAATCAAGTGGAAAGACAAGGAAAATGGAACCAGCTGGGGCAAAGCAAAAGCACATAACAGTGGCCACATCTCAACAAATGGTTCAGAGATTCAGTTAAAGTGGGATGAGCTGGAGGGCGCCTAGAATCTCGCAATGGTAACAGCTAGGCTGGAGAGACGATCACAGGAGGGGGTTGGCAGCGGCCTGTCTCCTCACTGCTCTGTTACTGCCTACAAGGGTGTGATGAACAGATTCTATGTTCAAGCTCTTTCATCCCACTTCTACAGATGATATTTCAGTTACTGTACAGCACAGGGAACTATATTCAATATCTTGTAATAATCTATAATGTAAAATAATCTAAAAAATATATACTCACATATATAACCAAATCACTTTGCTGTACAGATGAAACTAACACAATATTATAAATCAACTATATGTCAATAAAAGATATATTTAAAAAGGTATCATTTCAAGACCAAATGCAATCTCAACATTAATGTGGCAGATCATATTGAAAATGAACATGTAATGAATAAACCTTACTAATAGTTTCATAATAAGAAGAAATCACGAGTCCAAGTTGTGAGCAGGGAAGCTTGCTCTTCTCCACTGAGCTGAAAACTCGGAAGTGCTCCTGAGAAAGGTCGGGAGGTGTTGGCATGTGCATCTCTTCTGTCCCCAGGGAAAACTCCACTTTCCCAGTAGCAAATTTTAAATTGTTCACTCCTCCTTTGTCTCCTAAATTCATGGGGAAAATTTTAAAAGAAGCTTAAAAATGGAGAAAGAAGGGATGTTTAAGAGGAGGGGGAACGTAGGAGAAATAGAAAGGGAGAAGGAAGGGTTTTACGTAGAGTTGAGCCTCATTTACAGTTTGAGGGACTCTGCTTCCTGAAACTTTGTGTCTCAAACCATGTCTGAAGGGCCCAGGCGAGTGTGTGTCGATGCGCTCCACACGCGTGTCACCTCTGAAGGAATAGTACAGAGGGCGGTTTGCTGGCAAGTGGATGTTGAGATAATGCTTTGCTCCTCCTGGGGATCGGGGGCAGAAGTTGCACAGTTTGAGTTTACTTTTTTAAAAGAGTTTCTAACGTTAAGATGTTAGTTTGCCTCTGGGGCAGAGACCTCTGGGATAGGTGCAACATAAAGGTAGTTCTGACATAAGGGGAAAGAAATAGGAAAGAATTCGTGTCTGTGTAAGATCAGAGAACACACAGGGAAAAGAAAGGGAAAAATATTCTACGCGAAGGAGTTTAAAACCTCAGAGAGAGAGAAGCTAAAATGGATTTAAGTCTACAGCCGAGGAATGGAGATAAACTTCTGAGGGTATCTTAGTATTACGGTGAAATTCAGAATGAAGTGGTGTAAACCATCCTCAGGAATTGTATCTGCTTTTTTTTCAATTCATGCCCTTAACCACTGTTAATGTACACCATAACCAAAGGAAGTTTAAACACGATATGCTGTGCTTAGTCGTTCAGTTGTGTCCCACTTTTTGAAACCCCATAGACTATAGCCTACCAGGCTTCTCTGTCCATGGATATTCTCCAGGTGAGAATACTGGAGTGGGTTGCCATGCCCTCCTCCAGGGGATCTTCCAAACCCAGGGTTCAATTACAGGCAGATTCTTTACCGTCTGAGCCACAGGGAAGCTCAAAAACATGATATGGAGGGCTAATTTAACGTAAAGTGTGTCTGTGGACAATACAATCAAAAACTGTGGGTACATATCATAACAAGTGCTTTTTGGGGGGAGAAGGGTTGTAACAATGACACATATATGCATTCATGCATGCATACATACATTATATATATATACATATACATAGATGCATATATTATATACATAAGTAAACTTCTGTCAGTAGTTGTAAAAAAAAATTGGTTCAATTTCTAAAACATCAGTTTAGAGAATTTTAGCATCTTAGATACTAAATTTAAATCTATTATTAATAACTTTAAAATACAATTAAAGTTTATTAATATAAATTTATTTTTATTATTCTGATAAATTTGAACAGTAAGGATTATAAACATAAATTAGGATTTTAGATTAACTAAATGTAGGTAATTTGGGATTTCTTAACCGACATTTGAGTATCCTTTTTCCCTCTGAGGTTAACCACTTGAAGCCCTGCTTTGACTGAGTTTACAAATCAATAGATTTTGAGAAGGGAGAAAACAAGTGTAAAGTAACCGAACATAATGAATATCTTTTTTTTAAAGCTAAGATGAAAATCTATGGTATTAATAAGGAATTTTTCTGGTGTATATATTAAAATGCATCTATTTGTTTGGCATTGATAAAGCAGTGCTTTGGTAAAAGACTGTAATTAATTCTGTATGAATCAATTCATCTACTTATGAAAATAAAACAAGACTATAGCACCATACTTGCAAAGCAAATAGTAAGGACACAGAGGAATAGAATCAAACATTAACACTGCTTTTGGATTTACTCCACTCAAGGGAGTATACTCAGAAGGCATAAAAGCAGATGAGTGAGGCAGTGCTTTGGTTGGAATCAAGCGTGGGAAACAGATGTGATCCACTGGACGAGAAGAAAACAGTGAAAGGCAGCCGAAAGCGGGCATGGAAGTGGGGGAAGGGGGAACCTACCACAGGACATGGTAGACCCACAGGGTGGTACCCTGTGGAAATAAAGAGACAGGAACACAGGGCAAGTACAGTCAGCGCTCTGCTTCTGGAGATGCAGAGCCACGGACACGAGGCAGGGGGGAGCTAGCTGTAAGGGACATGTGCATCCACGGATTTTGGTATCCACAGGGTGTCCCAGAACCCATTCCCCGCAGGGGCATAGGAGCGACTAGAACCACGGTATTTCACCTTGTGTCTGTGCAAGGAACAATGAAAGCAACTTTCTGCTGTGCCGGATTGATCTGTTGTGATATTTGGATTTTTCCAAGGTCTCTCTAAAACATCTCAGAGTGTCTGTCACGTCCACAGGCACGCAGAGGAGCTCTTTGGCTCTGCTGTATTCTGAAAGGAAAGGGAAGAGTGACGTTAAGAATGAAATGTTGCAGCAAGCCAAGGAGCAGCAAAAGCCTAATTCAGAGAATTTCTTGGGCCCAAACTAAAGCTGCTAAATTCAAAGTCCCCAGGTCTGCAGCAGGTGTTTCAATGTTCAGATCAATTCTTTTTTTCTTGGTTTATTTGACAGTTCTTTTTAAAAAAAGAAAAAAAAACTAAGAAAACTTTTGATTCGTATGAAATGCAAATAACTTTAGATCTTGCCAATTTTCCTTAAGAAGCCTCCTACTTTTTCCTTTGCTGATCATAAAAGATGAAATAATCTGCTCCTTTTCAGCAGCCTCTTCAAAGCCAAGGTGCCTTGGGAAAGAGACGAAAGGAGGAAACAAAGAAGCTTGGAGATGGGCAACTGCTCTCTTAGGAGAGGAAAAGACAGCTTTCTAACACTGGAGAAGGTAGAGGAAAAGAAGATGAGGCCATAAACAGGTATGGTACTGAAAAGCCATCCTGAAAAGTGGCCAGAAGGGCAGATGTTGGCAGAGCTGCCATGAGATCTCTGGAGAGGAAGTGACAGACCCTTGAATTAGGCTGCAGACCAGCTGCATATGCCATGAAGCAGGCACATGGGAGAGAGGACACAGGTTTCAGACTGAATGACAAACAAATTTACCCCTTCAACAAATTGAACAGGTCAAATATCTCCTGTCAAATCTGAAGTCGTGAGAGTCCAGCAACTTGCTAGGGAACAGGGCTGTAACAGCTTAAGAGACATGATCTTTGCCCTCAAGAAATCCACCCTTTAGCTGAAGCGATGAGGGTGTTTTAACACTGGCGTATGAAAATCACACTGACAGTGTGTCTGGGGACATGCCAAAATGATGGAGAGAAAGAGAGATCAGTGCAGGAAGGAAAGAATGAGCAAGAAACAGTTCACGGGGGAAAAGACATGCCAGCTGTGTCTTAGAGAACAGGGAAGATTATCAGGAAGTAAGGGAAGGGATTTCAGATAGAATAAGAAGAGCTGAAGCTGGGACGTCCCTGGAGGTCCGCTGGTTAAGACCTCCCCTTCCAATGCAGGGGTTAGGGGGTTTGATCCTCGATCAGGGAACTAAGAGTCCATATGCCAAAACTTAAAACAGAAGGATTATTGCAACAAATTCAATAAAGACTTAAAAAAAAATGGTCCACATCGAATAAATCAAAAAAAAAGAATAGCTGAATCTGACTAAGTGTTTATACTATACCAGTAACTATTTTAAATAAATACTGTGATAGTCTCACTGAATTCTAGCAACACTCATAAGAGGTATGTCCCATTATATCCTCCTTTTACAGATGAGGAGAATCAGGCATAGAGAAGTCTCAGCTTCCCTTGGGTCACAGAACCAGCTTGCACAGGAGAGGGTGGAATCAGGATTAAAAGTGGCAATGCAGGGCACAGTGAGATGACATGGCCAGTCCTTTTGAAACGAGAAGGGTTTCCAGAGGTCTAAAGCCCTCACTGAGTATGTGGCCTTTATCCTCTTTAATGGGCAGCCAAGAAAGCATTTTGAGTAAGACCCTGGCAGAAAGAGATTCATATTTTAGGAAGCGTGAGCCAGCCATTGTATGCATAGCAGGCTGCAATAGAAAGAGGGTGGTGGCTGAGAGGTTATGAAGTTACAACACCGACATAGTATGATTTGAACTTGACTAAGGTGGTAGAAACCTGTATGCAGGTCAGGAAGCAACAGTTAGAACTGTACATGGAACAACAGACTGGTTCCAAATAGGAAAAGGAGTACGTCAAGGTTGTATATTGTCACCCTGCTTATTTAACTTATATGCAGAGTACATCATGAGGAATGCTGGGCTGGAAGAAGCACAAGCTGGAATCAAGATTGCTGGGAGAAATATCAATAACCTCAGATATGCAGATGACACCACCCTTATGGCTGAAAGTGAAGAGGAAGTAAAAAGCCTCTTGATGAAAGTGAAAGAGGAGAGTGAAAAAGTTGGCTTGAAGCTCAAAGATCATGGCATCTGGTCCCATCAGGAAATAGATGGAGAAACAATGGAAACAGTGTCAGACTTTATTTTTGGGGGCTCCAAAATCACTGCAGATGCTGATTGCAGCCATGAAATTAAAAGATGCTTACTACTTGGAAGGAAAGTTATCACCAACCTAGATAGCATATTAAAAAGCAGAGACATTACTTTGCCAACCAAGGTCCATCTAGTCAAGGCTATGGTTTTTCCAGTGGTCATGTATGGATGTGAGTGTTGGACTGTGAAGAAAGCTGAGTGCCGAAGAATTGATGGTTTTGAACTGTGGTGCTGGAGAAGACTCTTGAGAGTCCCTTGGACTGCAAGGAGATCCAACTAGTCCATTCTAAAGGAGATCAGTCCTGGCTGTTCATTGGAAGGACTGATGCTGAAGCTGAAACTCCAATACTTTGGCCACCTCATGCGACGAGTTGACTCACTGGAAAAGACTCTGATGCTGGGAGGGATTGGGGGCAGGAGGAGAAGGGGACGACAGAGAATGAGATGACTGGATGGCATCACCAACTCGATGGACATGAGTTTGAGTGAACTCCGGGAGTTGGTGATGGACAGGGAGGCCTGGCGTGCTGTGATTCATGGGGTCGCAAAGAGTCAGACATGACTGAGCGACTGAGCTGAACTGAACTGAAGGTGGTAGCAGTGGGAACAAGAGAGGGACACAGGGAAAATTCTAATGTTAGAAGTGATTGGAGAATGGTTAATTGGCTACTAGGCGAAGAGAAAAAAGGAGTGGAAATTGCCTCTTATCCACCTTTTAGGACGGATGACCTTGCTTCCTACCTCAATGGGAATAAATGGAAGGAATCCAAATGGATTTCCTGCAAGTCCCTAGCCCTAGAACCACACAGCCCCCAGTTCCCGTGCCATCTACACTGCAAGGTCATCTCTCCAGCAATTCTCCTCTCTCCTCCCAGTTTTTCCCTCTGCTGAGCCAACATCCCGTTTTGCTTTTTTTTCTAGTTTTAAAAATCATCAAAAATTTTGTGTTCATTGCAGCACTAGTTACAATAGCCAAGATATGGAAACAACTTAAGGGTGCATCAACAAATGAATGGGTAGAGAGAATGTAGTATTTACCCAATGGAATACTATTCAGAGCCATAAAAAAGAAGGAAACGCTGCCGTTTGTGACAACATGGATGAGCCCTGATCAGACAGAGAAAGGCAAACAGTGAATGAGCTCACATACATTTGGAATCTAAAAAAATTGAAACCAAACAGAGAAGAGACTGGTGGTTGCCAGAGGCAGAGTTGTGGGGTAGTGGGCAAAAATGGGTGAAGATGACCCAAAGGTACAAATGTCAATTAAAAGACCAATAAGTTCTGAAAGTGTAATGTATAGCACAGAGTCTATATCTAAATTTATTTAAAAAAAAAAAAATTAACCCTTTCTCTTGACCCTTCTTTCCCCTCAAGCCACCATCCTATCTCTCTGGTCCATTTTATAATAAAACTCCTCAAAAAGTTCTATTTTCATTGTTCCCCATTCTCTCTTAAACAGGCTTAAATCAGACATTCCCCCCATTATTTCACCCCAAGGATCGTCACTAGAATAAATCTAGTGTTCAATTTTTAGGCTTTATCTCACATAAATTTTCAACAGCATTTGACCTAGTTGCTAACTCCTTCTTCCTTGTAACACTTTCTTCACTTGGCTTACATGTCCTTCACCAACCTACTGACCTCTCCTTCTTAGCCCTCTTTGCTAATTCATCCTTGTCAACCCAAATATTTGAAAATCCCAAGGCTCAACCCTTAGACTGTCTCTCTTTTCTTCTTAACTAACATTTGAGACAGGCTGGAACCTGGGATCCTTTACTGAAATACTTGCATCTGGACAAACGTCTCCTCCAGCAATAGAATACAAAGAAACTACAAGCGACTAAAAACAACTGTGTGCATGCGCAGTTGGGGCAAATCATGAACAATAAGATACTAAAGGCCAAAACCCATCTGTCATCTCTGGGTACTGGAGCAAAAGCAGGGTACTGCACACAGCACCACCAGGGGCATGGGGAGACCAACCTCAGTGACTTCCCTGCCAACACACTGACCTGCTCTCACACCCAATTTAAGAAACTAGCCCCCCTGTCAGTCAGAGATTGAGGAAGGGAACCTATTACTTGTCATTCCTTTGTGCTGTAGCATAAGTCCCACTGAACTGCCTGAATTTCTCATCCTGTCTCTTATCAATTTCTATTGATTAAAGAGTCCAAGAACCCAGTTCGGTAACACATTCAACCCCTTGATGATCTCATCTAGTCTCATGGGTCTAAGTATCTACATGCTGGTGGCTCCCAAATTTCTATCTCTGACCCCATCTCTCTTGAAGTCCAGGCTCATTTATCCACTGGTCTCCTCTGCTGGGCATTTAATGGACATCTCACCCTTAGCATGTTCCCAACTGATTTTCCTAATCTGTACTCCCTAACCCTACTCCTTTCATAGTCTTTCCTCATCTTATTAAAGGGTGGTTCTATTTTTCCAGTTGCTCAGGCCACAAGCTGGCATCATCCTCGACTTGTTATCTCATCTCAAGCCCCAAGTCAAATTCACAACAAATCCTGGAGGCTCCCCATTCAGAAAATGCCTGGAGCGCCACCATCTTTCCCCAGATCTACTCACCACTTCCACTCCACTGTGTTCCAAGACCTGACATCTCTTTCTGAATCACTACAACCACCCCCTAACCAGTCTCCCCATTTCTATCCTTTCCACTCTCAACAAAAGAACCAGAGGACCCCCTTTAAAATATGTTATCCCTTTTAAAATATAAGTTATCTCATGTCACAGCCCTGTCCAAGACTTCCCCATCACCTAGAGCAAACACCAGTGTCCTTGGAGTGACCTCTAAGGCCCACCAAGAAGAGGTTCCCTGTGACCTTACTATTCCCGCCCTTACTCCCTCCCACATCGGCATGCTTCCACCCAAGGGTCTTGGCACCAGAGGTTCACTTTGTCCTAGAACATTCTTCCCTCAGATATCCCCAGGTCTGATTCCTCAGCTCCTTCAGCTTATGACTTAACTGTTAACTCCTCAGTGAGGCCTTCTTTGATCACTCTCTTTAAAATTGTCACAACTTCTCTTTTCTTCTCAGCACCGATTAGCTTCTGACAATCTATGGGTTTTACTTATTTATTGATTGTCTCTTACCACTAAAATGCAAGTTCTTTGAGAGGAGAGGTTGTTGACCATTTGTCCACGGAATTCACCCTGGCCTATAACTGTGCCTATGACATGGTAAGTGCTCAATAAATAGTCATTACATAAATGAATGACAACAGTTTTCAAAGCTAAATGCTTGGGACAAACTTCATTAATAATCACTTCCATAGGCCCTAATCTCAATTTATTGTCACAGTATCTTACAACGAGTAGAGACAAATATCACCCATACCTTACAAAGGAGGAAAAGTGAATTTGAGGGACATTCACTTGTCTTAACTGGAGAAGGAAAAGGCAACCCAACTCCAATATTCTTTCTTAGGAAATCCCATGGACAGAGGAGCCTGATGGGCTACAGTCCATGGGGTCACAAAGAGTCAAACATGACTTAGCAATTAAAAAACGACAACAACACTTGTTTTAAGCCCTTACAAGACATAAGAGAGAGAACCAGGGTTTTAGTCTGACACCTTTCCCAAATAGTTTCCCAAAGGGTGTCAGATTTGGGGAACAGGCAATGATCCTAATTTAAGGCACAAAGAGTCGGACACGACTGAGCGACTGAACTGAACTGAACTGAATGTGGGCACAGAGACACTTTGAGAATAATACAGATTAATCCCAGGGTCCTTGTAAGCCCAGTGATCTCTTGGTGAAATTAATAACATGGGGTCACATTCAGTGGCCATGAAGACACATCTTTCATTACACCTTGATGTCTAGAAACCCTGGAGGCTCTGGTCAAACCAGGAACATGGCCATGTTGAGAGGCGCATCTGTGCCCCCAGCAAGTTCACTCATGACTCACTTCATGACACACTTCCCTGTCACACATTTAAGAGGATCAAATAATGAGGCACAGGTCACACTCTTCTCCTGCCAACTTCGCTCTCCCGTCCCCTCCACCTTGTCTCTACCACCCGCCTCTCCTCTAAGCATGCACAGTCCTGCGTGAGTCCTGACAAGGCATGCCCTCACCCCTCCCACCCCAACCCTTACGCACAACACCCTGAAGATCATAGGTTTCTGCTCCGTTTCTCCACTTTTCCTGCCAGAATTCAAGAGCTTGGCTTTCATTTTTTCTTCCATAGATAGTGAGATGAGGGAAAGAAGTTCAGCAAAGCACAGGAAAAGGAGGAAACTGGAAGCCCTCACATATTAATATTTTCAGAGAGTAACTTTCTCAGGCCTTCATTCGCAAGATCTGTTAAAACTAGGATGGTAAAGACTTACCTCCAAGAGTTACTAGACACTATGTTTTAACCTGTTTGTGACATGTCCAGCACAGTATTGGTCATGGAGGAAGCATTTAATAAATGGAGCTCACATTATGACTGTTGGTCATATATTTTTAAAATGTCCACTGAGCACGTCCCAGCACTAGGTGCCATGCCAGGCACCAAGCAGGTACAAATGAACAAAGCAGACACACTCCCTGCTCTCCCAGAGCTTACATTCTAGAATAAAAGTCACAAAGGCATGCCAGTGATTAGGGATTATAAGAGGGAAAAGAGATGTTTGCCATCTTTAAAATATGGGCTCTGAATAAAATCATCCTGCTACTTTTTAGAAAATATATGCTTATAAATCATTTCTCTTTGTTGTTTTCCTAAATTATATTTTACCTTACTTTTTTTACCTTCTTTCAAGCCCAAGTATACCCTTTTTTTCTTATTGTCTAATTAGGCTTCTGTTGGTGTTTTGGTGGTTGTCTACAGGAGATAAATGATGCAAAGCAATAAGGAAATATCATTAGCTTGCAGGCCTTATTCTGCCATCTCTGTCTCAAGGGGTCCCTCTCTGAGAACTTCTATGGATAATTCAGAAGGTATTTTAAAGGCACTAATAGCCTCAACAGTTTGAAATAGGTAAAAATAAGAAGGAGGAGGAAGAGAGAAAAGACTAGATTTACTACGTCTCTCGTGTACCAGTGTAGACATTAAAATTAAAATGCCAATGACTCCATAGAGATGGTGTCAACATGGAAGGACCCCAGTGAGTGATACAAAATTTGAGCCACTTTCTATACCTTTGGTGACATCAATCCAAATGCCCAGAGGCACTAATAAAACACACCAGCCAAAGGGTTCAAAATTCCAACACATGTGATGGCTGAATTATCCTGTTAGAGAACTTAGATGCCAATAAAGTCAAAACTGAAGAAAGAGATCCCAGACAGAAAGCAAAAACAGCTACAATAAAAGGCATATCCATAGAGTTATCATCCCTTTGAAGCTTAACAAGCAGGCGGGTTACTCATCCATACAAAAAATCATCTATAAAGTAAGGTATTCTCACTCCTCCAAATCCTACAGAGACTGTACCAAATTACACATGCATTATTAAATAGCTAGAGGGAAAATACAGTGCTGTTAAATAATGAGAATACCAAATGTTCCTAGGCACCAGAGCGTTACAGTATCTGTTCTGAAGAATTAAATGTATCAAGCATTACCACCAAATGCTATTATGCCAAAAGAAAATCTATGATGTTCTAAAGCAGGGATCTGGGGTGGAAACCATCAGGAGTATACTTGGTACTTTTTTTTTTAATTCTTTTAAGAATTGCAAACATGTCATGGTGATATACATAAGGACCATCATGCTTATAAACACATTAATGATCTAAATATAGTACACTAAAAAATAATTCAGTATCCTAAAAATTTTCCTAATAAGCCCAAAAGCGCAGCCCAAATTATGCTCCTAGACACAGAGGTCCTAGAGTTTTATAAGGAGGTATCAGGTCGATGCCAAGATTTTAATGATAATGGTTCAGTGTAAAACCTATAGTAGTTATGCAGGATCATCTTTAAATTGTGCAATTATCATAACAAGTAACAATAAAATATCTGTCTCCCCATGACTACTGATATATAGCAAATTTTTTCTTGAATGCTGTAAGTTAAGAAGAGAATATAACCTGAAAAGGGACAAGTGACAGACAGACCTGATAGTTCAGTGGAGCCCTGTGAGCAATTAGACAGACCAAGGTTTGAACCATGATTCCAGCACTCACTTGTAACATTTAATGTAATATAAGTATAATAATATCTACCTCCTACAATTGTTGAAGAGTTAGTCGCTCAGTTACGTCTGACTCTTTGCAACCCCACGGACTGTATGTAGCCCGCCAGGCTCCTTTGTTCGTGGAATTCTCCAGGCAAGAATCCTGGAGTGGGTAGCCATTCCCTTCTTTAGAGGATCTTCCTGACCCAGGGATTGAACTCAGATCTGCACTGCAGGCAGATTCTTTACCATCTGAGCCACCAGAAGATAATAAAAGTATTGACTCAATCAATTATTACTGCCATTACAATACTTTTTAGATCTTATCTATTTGAATACTCCTACTCTGTCCATGGGCTTCCTAAGTGACTCAGCAGTAAAGACTTCACCTGCCAATGCAGGAAAATCAGGTTCAATCCCTAGGTCGGAAAGATCCCCTGAAGAAGGAAATGGCAACCCACTCCAGTATTCTTGCCTGGAGAATTCCATGGACAGAGGAGCATGGAGGGGTACATTCCATGGGGTCACAAAAGAATCAGACATGACTTAGAGAATAAACAACAACAACTCTGTTCATTGCTCAAACTAGCTCTACCTCCACCACCACTGAGAACCATCTCAAAGGATCAATGAAGCCTGATGACCCCATCTTTCTTTCTGCCCTACCACCCACCCTCTTGCCTTTCCAAATATAACCTAACAACAGACTGGCAATGTGCTTTCCTGACACATTGCAGCCATTGTCATTAGGCACCTACTTCTCCCATTGGTCTAGAGTTTTCCTAGGTATGCTTTACCTAGCTCTTAGATGTTAGTCATCATTTTGATAACAAGTATTTTCTTTTGTTGTTGTTGTTGGAGTATATTTGATTTACAATGTTGTGTTAGTTTCTGCTGTACAGCAGAGTGAATCCACCATGCATATACATATAGCCACTCTTTTGAAGATTCTCTTCTCATATAGTTCATTACAGAGTACTGGGGTCCTTAATAGTTATCTATTTTATGTATAATAGTGTGTATATGTTAGTCCCAATCTCCCAACTCACCCCTCCCACTCCCCACACCACCAGCCTCATTCCCCCACCCCCGGTAACCAGAAGACTGATAACAAGCATTTTTGACACATTTTCTCACATTTGTTACCAGTTTTCTTTTTAGGAAGAAGGGGACAGTATAAATCACATTCTGAGTTAAGGATCCCAAGTTGGGAGATCTCCAGAGGTTTGACAGACAAGATGAAGAAAAGGACAACACACCCAGGAAGAAACATGCTCTTTGGAACTAGTCACACATGACTGATGAGGGGAAGCTGGTCCTCCTGTTGTTCACTGAATATGAGGAAATAATTTACCATTGGCAGTGAAACCTACAAGTTCACGGTCACCAACCCTACTCAACTGGATCGTCTACACTGCTCTGCAGCTCTCCTATCTTCTTTTCTCCTATTTCAGTCCACCACCTCACATCCCTCCTGGAATCTCAACCGTGGCTGTGCTCTCAACTCCCTGCTTCATTAAGAAAATCTCCAGTGCCCGGTAAAGATGCCTTCGACTTCTACCACTACCATCTACAAATTTTCCTGTGTTTGAACCTGTTCTCTCCTTCCTTTCTTATCTAGCATCAGGGGTGTCCCAACATCCTAAGTCCCGTATATCCCATTTTCTGCCTTGTTTATCCTCAAGCTCCTTGCCTAATCAAATATCCTTCTCTACTGGCTCTCCCTCTCTCCTGGTTCTTTCCATTTAATATAGAAATATTCTCCTTCTCTTCTGCTAAAACAACCACACAAGTAAAACAAAGCCCCCCTGGGCTCCACTTTCCCTTCTGGCTGCTCCTGCTTCTTTCTTGTCACTTCTAAGCTTCATCAAAGGCAACTCTCATTCAGCGACTCTGTGCAGACACAGCTTACCACTACTGCACCCACCACTCAAAACACTTCATTACTGTCACAATCATTTCTTTGAAACTACTATTGTTAAAGTCATTCATTCAGCCAGTGGACACTGAGTTCCTACCATGTGTCAGGTGCCAATGAAGGCATGTGGATTCCATCGATAAACAAACCAACTGTCCTTGACCTCACAGAGCTTACCTTTTATCAGTGGAGACAGACTAGTAATCAATAAATACAATTTTTTAAAAACTGAGTTATAGAATGTGATAAGTGGCTATCAGTGCTTCAGGGGGGAAAAAAAGAATACATTTATTAGGGTAAGGGGAATTGGAAGGAATGAAGTAGGATACAGTTTCAAATAGAATGGTCAGGGTAAGCCTCAGTGAAAAGATGAGATGCGCACAAAGATTTTAAGGAAGCGAGGGGTTTACCAGCGAGCCAGCTGGATGGGGGAAGAGCATTTCAGGAAGGAGAAACAGCTACAGCAAGACACTAAGGTGAGGGTGTCATAGTGGAAAGGCTAGGGACAGCAACCTCCCAAATGCAATGGACAGAATCCCTCATCTTAGTTGACCTCTCTCTGACTGTTGACTCATACTCTCTCTCTCTCTCCTCGGCCTCATTTGTAACACTCTCGGCTCCTTCCTGTACCTCCCACCTCTTAAGCCACATCCCCATTTCTTTCAGATACAGGCTCTGCCTCTGTTTTTTCCATCACAGTCACTAGGGCTCTTCACATAGTCCGTCTTTATCCTTGGGGTACAGAATGCAATCACACTACCCTCCCCTTTTGAAGTTAGATGTGGCCACATGATTTTAGCCAATAAAACTGTGAAAAATGTGTCACCTTCAAGTATCAGCTTGAAAAGCCATCATCTGACTTATACATAAACTATGAATATAAGATTCTAAAATATGAAAAATACACAAAACATTATTTTTCCTGGCTAAAAAATGGAGACAACAGCAAACCTACCTCATCAGGCAGTTGTAAGCTAATACCCACACAACATTTATCAGAGTGGCTGATATCCAATGAATTTTATTGGGGTTTTTATAATAATAAAACAATCCACATAAAGCCCTTAGTGCAAAGTGTATGGTATCTGCGTGTGGTCTCACTTCAAAGTCTTAACCATTTACTATATGCCTCCAGTTATAGCTGCCCTGGAAGATAATGCTAGTGTTTTGTCTCCTGCCTCTAAAACATCATAGAAGCCTGTGTCAAGATGGACATTCCATCAATCCAAGATGAGCAGCTCAACCTCACTGAACACAGTAGCATAAGCAAAATACAGACTTTTCCTTGTATTATGGCAATGAGATTCAGGGATTTTTCATAACTGCTATGTACCCTAGCCCTTTCTGATTGACACAGATTCCAAAGTGAAGGCATCCCCAGGTCCATATTCCTAAGAACACCCTCTGGGTTACCTTGTTCAAATCTCTGATTTCAACCAATACCAATGTATTGGTGATGAAATTACAAACCTGCTGAGTGCCTCACTGGTGTATCATCAGTTCAGTTCAGTTCAGTTCACTCAGTCGTGTGCACGTTTTGTGACTCCATGGATAGCAGCACACCAGGCCTCCCTGTCCATCACCAACTCCCAGAGTTTACTCAAACTCATGTCCATTGAATTGGTGATTCCATCCAAACATCTCATCCTCTGTCATCCCCTTCTCTTCCTGCCTTCAATCTTTCCCAGCATCAGGGTCTTTCAAATGAGTCAGTTCTTCGCATCAGGTGGCCAAAGTATTGGAGTTTCAGCTTCAGCATCAGTCCTTCCAATGAATATTCGGGGCCGATTTCCTTTAGGATGGACTGGTTGGATCTCCTTGCTGTCCAGGGACTCTCAAGAGTCTTCTCCAACACCACAGTTCAAAAGCATCAATTCTTTGCTGTTCAGCTTTCTTTATAGTCCAACTCTCACATCCATACATGACTACTAGAAAAACCCAGCTTTGACTAGACAGACCTTTGTCAATAAAGTAATGTCTCTGCTTTTTAATATGCTATCTAGGCTGGTCATAACATTTCTTCCAAGGAGCAAGCATCTTTTAATTTCATGGCTACAGTCACCATCTGCAGTAATTTTGGAGCCACCCCCCCCCCCAAAAATAAATAAAGTCTGTCACTGTTTTTTCTGTTTCCCCATCTATTTGCCATGAAGTGTTGGGACCAAATGCCATGATCTTAGTTTTCTGAATGTTGAGCTTTAGGCCAACTTTTTCACTCTCTTCTTTCACTTTCATCAACAGGTTCTTTAGTTTTTCTTCGCTTTCTGCCATAAGGGTGGTGTCATCTGCATATCTGACGTTATTGATATTTCTCCTAGCAGTCTTGATTCCAGCTTATGATTCATCCAGTCCAGCATCTCTCATGACGTACTCTGCATATAAGTTAAATAAACAGGGTGACAATATACAGCCTTGAAGTACTCCTCTCCTGATTTGGAACCAGTCTGTTTTCCATGTCCAGTTCTAACTACTGCTTTTTGACCTGCATACAGATTTCTCAGGAGGCAGGTCAGGTGGTCTGGTATTCCCATCTTTTTAAGGATTTTCCACAGTTCATTGTGATCCACACAGTCAAAGGCTTTGGCATAGTCAATAAAGCAGAAGTAGATGTTTTTCTGGAACTCTCTTGCTTTTTCCATGATCCAATAGATGTTGGCAATTTGATCTCTGGTTCCTCTGCCTTTTCTAAAACAGCTTGAACATCTGGAAGTTCACGGTTCACATATTGCTGAAGACTGACTTGGAGAATTTTGAGCATGACTTTACTAGCGTGTGAGATGAGTGCAATTGTGCAGTAGTTTGAGCACTCTTTGGCATTGCCTTTCTTAGGGATTGGAATGAAGACTGACCTTTTCCAGTCCTGTGGCCACTGCTGAGTTTTCCAGATTTGCTGGCATACTGAGTGCAGCACTTTCACAGCATCATCTTTCAGGATTTGAAATAGCTCAACTGGAATTCCATTACCTCCACTAGCTTTGTTCGTAGTGATGCTTCCTAAGGCCCACTTGACTTCACATTCCAGGATGTCTGGCTCTAGGGGAGTGATCACACCATCATGATTATCTGGGTCATGAAGATCTTTTCGTATATTTTTTCTGTGTGTTCTTGCCACCTCTTCTTAATACCTTTTGCTTCCGTTGCTGCTGCTGCTGCTAAGTCACTTCAGTCATGTCCGACTCTGTGTGACCCCATAGACGGCAGCCCACCAGGCTCCCCCGTCCCTGAGATTCTCCAAGCAAGAACACTGGAGTGGGTTGCCATTTTGCTTCTGTTAGATCCATACAATTTCTGTCCTTAATTGTACCCATCTTTGCATGAAATGTTCCCTTGGTCTCTCTAATTTTCTTGAAGAGATCTCTAGTCTCCCATTCTATTGTTTTCCTCTATTTCTTTGCATTGATCACTGACTGACTGGATGATTCTACTCAGCTATTATTCAGTCACCTCAAACTCAGTAACAGCAAAGAGATGTTTTCCTCTAACCTGCTCCCCGCTTCAGTATTTTTCAACAGAGTGAAGATACCACAACCACTTAGCCACCTAAGCCAGAAACCAAAGCAACTTGAACTCCTCCCTTCCTCGTGCATCCCCCTCACCTAACCAGCATACAACCGCCCACCCCTCTGTTCTCACAGTCTAAGTCCGGGACCTCATCATGTCTGTAAACCCATAAGCAGGTAACAGCAGCTCTCTTGTCGCCATGTGGTCTCCTTCCAACCTATTCCCCACGTTGCTGAAGTGTCTTTCAAGAACACAAATATGATCATTTCATTTTCCTTCTTTAAACCCTTCTAACTAGCTCCCTCCAGCTCCCTAGATAAATTTGAGTCTCTTTACCATACCTTCTAAGATCCCTTGTTATCCAGTTCCTGCCGACCTTTCTACTCTCAACTTTTGCCTTTTCCTTTTATGATAAGCCCACTAAATTACATAGAGTCTCTCAAAAATGATGCTAGCCATTAACTATTATTGTTTATAGCAGCAGCAGAAGTCACAACAGTATGGACCTTACCACTCCACATATCATCTCTGGCTTATTTATCGGTCTCTTTCAATGGGCTGTAAATCATGTAACAAATCTTTAGTCTCATTCATCTTTGTATTCTCAGGACCTCAGTCAGTCATTCAGCTCAGCTGCTGAGTCGTGTCCGACTCTTTGTGACCCCATGGACTGCAGCACACCAGGCTTCCCTGTCCATCACCAACTCCTGGAGCTCGCTCAAACTCATGTCCATCAAGTTGGTGATACCATTCAACCATCTCATCCTCTGTCATCCCCTTCTCCTCCTGCCTTCAATCTTTCCCAGTTTCTCAGGACCTAGTATAGCACTTAACACATGGTGCTGCTGCTGCTGCTAAGTCGCTTCAGTCGTGTCCGACTCTGTGCGACCCCACAGACGGCAGCCCACCAGGCTCCCCTGTCCCTGGGATTCTCCAGGCAAGAACACTGGAGTGGGTTGCCATTTCCTTCTCTAATGCGTGAAAGTGAAAAGTGAAAGTGAAGTCGCTCAGTCGTAACACATGGTAGATACTCAATAAATATTTGCTGAATGACTGAATGGCTGCCTGACTCAAGAAATGAATGAATGCATAAATACATACAAACACACACATACCTAAAATCAATAGGTAAATAAATGAAGGAATCCAAACACATCAAGACTTCCAGGTCATGCTAGTGGTAAAGAACCCTCCTGTCAATGCTGGAGATATCAAAGGGAAGACTTGCATTTCTTTCCTCTACCCAAACAGAGACAGGAAACCCACCACTGAGAGAGGCATTACTTCCATTTTCATCCCTTCCCATCATCTCATTCCTATAAGCCACGTTGCCAAAACATTCCAAGAGGCCTCACCAGCTAAAAGCAAAGGAGTCATAATGTTTCAGAATCTTCTGTTGTACTCTCGTTTAAAAACCAACAAGTTAACCTTGGTAACACCAGTAAAAAAACAATCCATACTGATTATGGAAATGGAAGTTATTATGGGGATAAACATAGAACCAAGAAAATAGTGAAAGATCAATTTAAAGAGTTCCCAAGTGAGATTAAAAATAGAGAAAAACTTGTGAAACAGTCTTTTCTCATCTTTAATTTTTCCCATCAATTTCCTTTCTCCCTCTTATTACCCTTCTTTAACTTACAGATTAAACTAATAAAAGACATGAGTTTTAATTCCCCTTAAGTGACATTTATAGCAATATAAGATGGTAAATATCAAACGGATTATTTTCAGTCAAATCTGCAAAAGAGATTTTGCAAACACTTTAATTATAGGAGACTGGACATGCAGAACCCAACAGCCAATCTTGTTTTGAAGAAGAGAGAAAGAGCTTCAAGTTAAGATTGGTTCCAACCTGAACAGATAAGCTTTCTAAGGACATCTGCTCTGTGTCCTGTAGCTGTCACTTTATTGGTTGGAGGATTAATCTTGAGCTGTATCCCAGTGAAATTTCGGCAGGTTATCTTTAAAAAGAAAGGAGAAAACAAATATCACTTAGGTATTTAGAGCCAAAATTTTTGCTTACTTGAAATGTTCATCTTATTTTTCATTAGCCAAAAAGAAGAGATACAGAAGATGCTACGAATAAAAGCTCCAGAGTAACATTCAATCATGAGAACTTTTGGGGGGAAAAAAGTGGCTACATAATTTTTCATATTTCTTATGTATACCACAGCTGGAAAAGCATTAGGCAAATTATGTAGAGCAATTAGAATAATTTCTCTGATGTTCTATAAATTCACTAGTCTAAATATATCTCCCTTTATGTAAGTTGAAACATATTTCAAATAGAAGCTGCTTTTTCAATGGCAGATTTCCCCTCTACTCATAATTAACACTATTTAAACTTCCCTGGTGGAGTTTTTCAGAACTAACGTCCTCTGTAGTATTTTTTAAAGTATTTTTTAACAGATAATTGAGTCCTAAAATGATAAAATGTATCAAACAGAGCATTTTTAGACAAAAGGTAATTCTTTCAAAAGGTCCAAGTTCCTCTTCTCTCCATTTCTCCACCCCACCTTCCACACCCCTGCTCAAAATACAACCATCCTTGATCCCCAGTCTAACGTAGATGATGCTTCTTTATTATCGTCCATTGTAGTTACCTCTATGATGAGATGGAAGGACAGTCTAGGAAAATGAAAATTCCTTCCCCTAGCCTACTAAGACCTTACTTGACCTGGTCCTTCCCGCCTCTCCAGCTTCATTTAAAAAATCTTTATTGAACACCTATTATTTGCCAGGCACTACTCCAAGCTCACAGATGATATAGCAGAAAACAAAATAAGCAAAAATTCTTCTTGTGGTACTTATTCTAGTGGAAATAGACAATAAACAAAATATAGAGTACATGATAAAGTGGACTAAGAGTGATAAATGCTATAGAGAAAAACAGACAAACAGACACATACATTTAAACAAGGCAGTGAGGAAAAATTCTTCACAGAGAGTGTGATATTCAGTCAAGACTGGAAAAGGAGTGGGAAAAACAATGGGGACATTTGGGGAGGGGAGAGACAGACAGCTGTAACTAGCTTTGCTTCTTTGATTGAACCCTGACTGATACAGGCAGTTAGATACGTCAGCACAGAACAGGAGAAAGGTCTAGACAGGAAAGGTAATTTTGGTAGCCATCATCATAAAGATGTTTACTTTGAGCCACAGGTTGAGTTAACTCTCCAGCGGAGAATACCGAGATAGAGTACTGGAGGACCAAGAACAGAACGTTGGGCTGTACTGAGACCCTGGGGAGAAGAGGAGGAAGCACCCAAGAAGATGCAGAAGGCGCGGCCCCTTCTTCTCATCTCTCTTGTCTGCCGCACTGCAGAGTCTGGGCCTCCTTCCTGTCCCATCTCAGGGTCTTTGATTCTGTTCTCCCCTTAGGCTGGAATGTTCTTTGCCACTATAGGGCTGGCCTCTTCCCACCAAATGTGACCATCTCCAAGAGACCTTCCCAATCACCTCTGCTCAACTTTTCCACCTCTCCCCCAAGCCTATCTCTATCCCATGTACCTATTTTATCTTCTTCAGAGAATTTATGATGATCGTAAATCTTTTTATCTGTTTACATGTTTATCCACTGGTCCCACCTCCACGCTTCTGAAACTAAACTCCATAAAGCAAGAACACAGCTCTCTCTACATAGAATAGGCAAGAGGCAAGAATATGCCAAGGCCATAAGCAGCCGTTGTGAGAAGGAAAAAATGGGAGTCTTCTCTGGGGGGCTGCAAGCCCCTCAAGCCCACACGGACTAGTGTGTGGGGCAGAGGCCGGATTCAGCACCCCCAACTATGCCAAGGGCCCTAGGGCAGGACACAGACTGCACAACTGAATGCAGCAGCTCTAATCTTAGGGAGTTAATACATATTTTTAAGCTAATAAATGAGAGAATAGATGTATCTCTTTCCTCCCCCAACTTAAAGCTGCAACATGTCATTCATGAGCCCGAGGTACTTTTGCCTTCATGGGCCTACTGCTCCATCAAAAAATATTATTAAAACAGAAACACTGTCTTTAACATAAAAGTTCCTGTTTTCTTCTTACTGTAAAAGAAATCAAAACATTTAATGGCTCCTAAAAAAGTGCTATGTCTCCAGCACTCTTCTCACTGTGCCTAATGGGTAAATCAGCTTTGACCTGGATATAAGCTCCCTGTGTACATGGACTTAATTTTTGTTTTCTCTGCATCTGGAAAATACTTGCAAACAGCAACTCTCAACAACGTTTGCTGATTTGGATGATAAATGCCTAAGTGAAAACAGCAACATTTATCTGATCCCAAATCTTCCTAGTTATATCCATACTAATAAGAAATCACAACTGCATAAATAACAGAGCCAAACTTACCTTCTGTTTGTATTCAGCCTCATATCTTCCACAAGCCTGTTGGCTGATGTCCGGGCCCTTGCATTTGGATATTTGCAATAGAAGCTGGCGCTGAGCGTAAACCAGGAGTGGAGTCACTTGCTCTGTATATCTTTCACTGGATAAGAGTAAAATATACATTAGAAACAAACATTAGGAAAGACACGTTCTTCTCAGTGAAGTCTATCACTGTTAGCCACCCTTTCAGTGGTACTTACTGCGAAATTGTATTGAACTGAATGGCAAGTGATACGAGTGTTTCCCATTTTTCTACTTGATAGACAAGTTCCAGAGATTTTAATACAAAGTCGTGGATCCATTTCAAATCGACCACATTGATGTCATCCAGAGGATGCTCAAAGGTAAGGCTGGAACCACCGTTATCATTTTTAATATTTCCGTAGCAACTCGGAACACTGAACTCTCCTTTTTCATCAATAGTCTGCAAGTAACACATTGAAACAAAACTTTGAAATTTCATATTTAACTACATGTTTGGTCTGAACATGCAATGAATAGCTAAAAATATAACATGGAAAAGAACTGAACAAAAAAAATTGAACATATTTATTGTGCAAATGAAAACTTGATGATACTGTCCATCAGCTCTTCTGTGATGAAGGAAATGTGTTACATTTGTGCTGTTCCATATGGTAGCCACTAAGCACATGTGGATACTGAGCTGTTGTAGTATGACTAGGGCAACTGGATTTTTAAGTTTATTTAATTTTAATTATCTAAGTCTAAATATAAATAGCCACATATGGTTAGTCATTACTATAATTCCTGGTACATAGTCACTATTTAAGTAAGAACATTAAACCAATAAATAAGGTAAAGTTATGAGGAAAAACAGGCTCTAGTATATAAAAATAATTAAATTTCCTTAATACATTGGTTACATTCAGTTTGTACAAAAATTTGCCCAGTTCCCTGATGCAAATGTCAAACTTGGGGAGAAAAAAGTCTTCTAGAATACCCTATTTTCACCAAAATTAAAGAGTTACTATTGTATTCATTTCCCATAAGTTCCTGCTGCATTTGATACACCCTAGAGATGTTTTCTTTTAATTTAAAAAATTTATTTATTCTTAATTGAAGGATACTTGCTTTACAGTGTTGTGTTGGTTTCTGCCAAACATTAACATTAACCAGCCATAGGCAGAAAGTGAAAGAGGAGAGTGAAAAGTTGGCTTAAAGCTCAACATTCAGAAAACTAAGATCATGGCATCTGGTCCCATCACTTCATGGGAAATAGATGGGGAAACCATGGAAGCAGTGGCTGACTTTATTTTTTGGGCTCCAAAATCACTGCAGATGCTGATTGCAGCCAGGAAATTAAAAGACGCTTACTACTCAGAAGGAAAGTTATGACCAACCTAGATAGCATATTAAAAAGCAGAGATATTACTTTGCCAACAAAGGTCCGTCTAGTCAAGGCTATGGTTTTTCCCGTGGTCATGTATGGATGTCAGAGTTGGACTGTGAAGAAAGCTGAGCACCAAAGAATTGATGCTTTTGAACTGTGGTGTTGGAGAAGACTCTTGTGAGTCCCTCAGACTGCAAGGATATCCAACCAGTCCATCCTCAAGGAGACCAGTCCTGAGTGTTCATTGGAAGGACTGATGCTAAAGCTGAAACTCCAATACTTTGGCCACCTGATGCAAAGAGTTGACTCATTGGAAAAGACCCTGATGCTGGGAGGGATTGGGGGCAAGAGGAGAAGGGGACAACAGAGGATGAGATGGCTGGATGGCATTACCGATTCGATGCACATGAGTTTGGGTGAACTCCGGGAGTTGGTGATGGGCAGGGAGGCCTGGCATGCTGAGGTTCATGGGGTTGCAAAGAGTTGGACACGACTGAGTGACTGAACTGAACTGAACTGAATGTATATTTCCATGTTACTCTCTTCATACATCCCATCTTCTCCTTCCTCCCCCCTCACTGTGTCCACCAGTCTGTTCTCTATGCCTGTCTCCTTTGCTGCCCTGAAAATAATTTCATCAGTACCATCTTTCTAGATTCCTTATATATGCATTACTATACAATATTCCAGAGAAGGCAATGGCAAGCCACTCCAGTACTATTGCCTAGAAAATCCCATGGATGGAGGAGCCTGGTAGGCTGCAGTCCACGGGGTCGCTAAGGGTCAGACACGACTGGGCGACTTCACTTTCCCTTTTCACTTTCACACATTGGAGAAGGAAATGGCAACCCACTCCAGTGTTCTTGCCTGGAGAATCCCAGGGACGGGGGAACATGGTGGGCTTCCGTCTATGGGGTCACACAGAGTCGGACACGACTGAAGTGACTTAGCAGCAGCAGCAGCATACAATATTCATTTTTCTCTTTCTGACTTAACTTCACTCTGTATAATAGACCATAGGCTCATCCACCTCATTAGAACTGACTGAAATGCACTCCTTTTTATGGTTGAGTAATATTTCATTGTATATCCATACCACAGCTTCTTTATCCATTCATCTGTTGATGGACATCTAAGTTGCTTCCATGTCCTAGCTATTGTAAATTGTGCTGCAATGAACATTGGGGTACATGTGTCTTTTTCAATTTTGGTTTCCTCAGGGTGTATGCCTCCTAGTGGGATCACTGGGTCATATGGTAGTTTTACTCCTAGTTTTTTAAGGAATCTCCATACTGTTTTCCATACTGGCTGTATCAATTTACATTCTCACCAGCAGTGCAAGAGGCTTCCCTTTTCTCTACATCTTCTCTAGCATTTATTGTTTGTAGATTCTTTTTATGATGGCCATTCTGACTGGTGTGAAGTGATATCTCATTGTATTTTCAATTTGCATTTCTCTAATAATGAGTGATGTTGAGCATCTTTTCATGTGTTTATTAGCAAAATCCTTTAGATCCACCTACTGGTCAGACAGTCAGAGAAGGGCATGGCAACCCACTCTGGTGTCCTTGCCTGGAGAATCCCATGGACAGAGGAGCCTGGTGGGCTACAGTCCATGGGGTCGCAAAAAGTTGAACATGACTGAAACAACTTGGCACGCACCCACTGGCCAGACTATAGCCCAGTAAAGTTAGTAGGACTTCCCTGGTGACTCAGCAGTAAAGAATCTGCCTGCCAGTGCAGGAGACATGGGTTCAATTCCTGGGTTGGGAAGATTCCCTAGAGAAAGAAATGCCAACCCACTCTGGTATTCTCACCTGGGAAATCCCATGGACAGAAGAGCCTGGCAGGCCACAATCCACGGGGTCAGACTAAACAAAAATAACAACAAACCAAGTCTAGCCTCTCTTAATTTGGTGTTACCCTAAAGGTAACCCCAACAATAACATGCATAGGAGAAAGTTGGTATCAATAAAATTAGTAAAGACCAGGAGTGCTTCCACTTGCCTCAACAAAAGTAGAGGATAAACATTCACTCCCATAAGATTCATAGTCCTTGAATTTGGAAGAGACTTGGAAAATCTTCTGCTTGTGAAGGTATGAATAACAGGTGTGACGTACGTGACCTGTGTGAATTTGCCCCCTTAGCACAGTGTCTGGCACATAACATGCTCAATAAAATACAGATGTCATTTTGCTGATGTTATAAGCTCCGCCCTTATAATCTAATGATCAAAAGTCAAAGAACTCAAACGACACTAGTTCTATTTATCCAAGTTCTCTTGCTGCATGGATGAAAAATGGAATAATTTATGATTATAGGTGATAGATCTAAAGTTATTGCCAGATTTGTTAACATTTATCCATTTCTAAACTGTTCATAAAGAAAATCATACATGGGGTGATACCATCCTTACGGCAGTCTAGTAGAGCAACCACACTATCTAGATTCATATCTTCACCAATAAAAAAACTGGTAGTTTTTTAAAAAAATCAGCAAGGAAATGCTTGATTTATTTTTCAGACTCTCTCATAAAAGGTTTTATTCTTTCTGGTCTCTGTTCTTCAAGTCTGCCTCTGACTGAGTTCATGGAATCTTTTATTTCTTTTTTAAAAATTTTATTTATTTTGGCTGTGCAGGGTCTTCGTTGCTGCATGAGTTTTTCCTTAGTTGCAGCAAGTAGGGGCTACTCTCTAGTTGCAGTGCACAGACTTCTCATTGCGGTGGCTTCTCTTGTTGAGGAGCACAGGCTCTAGGGCATGGAGGCTTCAGCAGTCGCAGCATGTGGGCTCAGTAGTTGTGGCTCCCAGATTCTAAGCCTAGGCTCAATAGTTGTGGCACACGTGCTTAATTGCGTGGTGGCATGTGGGATCTTTCCGGATCAGGGATCAAACTTGTGTCTCCTGCATTGTCACGCAGATTCTTTTACCACTGAACCACCAGGAAAGCCTTGATTTATTTCTTATATGCTCCTTTTGTGAAACTAGTTTTCTGCAAGTGACGCTTCATCATCATATCAACACCAGTAACTGTGCTTTCACCTTGGGTACTGAAAGCACTGGTTAGCAAAGTACATTTCCATCAGTGTTATCCTTAGCCGTACTGACCATCCAAAGGGAACTTCCACTTTCAGGCACAGCCCGCTCAGGATCTTCAGGATCTTATAATTGTCAGGGAACATCACCTGATGGCTGATGAGGTCCAGGTAAATAATTGTGATAGAAGGAGATGACAGCTTCCCCGGCTTAGCAGGTACCCAGAGCTCAGAGCGAGCATAGTTCACCAGAGTTAGAGAAGGAACAGATGGAAAAAGTGATACAGAATTTTGTAAATACTTTTTCTGTATCTATTTCAATGGCCATATGATTTTTCTCCTTTATCATGTTAATATGGTGAATTACATTGATTAATTTTCACATGTGAACCTTACCTATCTGGGATCAAACCCCACTTGATCATCATTTGTATATATTATATATACTCTTTGCATATTTTCTATATTGCTGGGATTAATTTACTAATACTTCATTAAGGAGTTTGATGTATATGTTCATGAGTAATATTAATATTTTTCTCGTTGATGTATCTGTCAGGGTGAAGCTGGCTTCACTTCCCAAAAATGGTATGCTATTTATTATTTCTTCCTTTATGTTTGCTAGAATTCTGTAGAAAAGTATTCTGGGCCTGGAGTTTTATGTCAAAGTTTCTGATTATAATATTTAGGTTAATTCATTTTTATCTATCACTTTTGTGTCAGTTTTGTTAAATTGTACTTTCTAATAGACGTGTCCATTTCATCTAAGTTATCAAATTCATTAGTAAAAATTGGATATGATTTCTCTTATTTTTCTTTTAACATATATGGGAACTGAAACCATATCCCTCTGTTGCTACTAATAATAGCAATTCACACTTTTCTCACTTTTGTTCATCAGTATTCCTAAGATTCTGTCAATTTTAATCATATTTTCAAAAGATTAATTGATTGACTTTATTAATTTTCTGGGTTGTTTTGTATCTAATTTACTTCTGCTCTTACCATTTTCTTCTTTCATACTATTTTCATTATTCTTTTTACTTACTTTAGGTTTAATTTACTCTTCTTTTTCTAGCTCCTGTAGATGAACACTTAAATGGTTGATATTATATCTTGTTCCTATTTACTAAACATTTAAAGCTATGAATTTCCTGCTAAACATTGGCTTATTGCATTTCAAAATTTTGATATGTTATAATCAGTTGAAATATTTTTTAAATTTCTCTTATGTTTTCTTCTTTGACACATGGGTTATTTAGAATTGTGTTAATTTCCAGATATTTGAAGATTTTTCTTCCTATATTAATCTGTTTATAATGTAGCTCTTTACATTATAAAGAGTAAACATACTCTTTAAGACGTAAGTCTTTTAAATTTTATTATGACTTCCTTTTTGACTCTGTGTACAATCCATCTTGGTGAACGCACTATGTGCTTTGTTTCCAACCTCCCTCAATATACTGCACATCAGTGCTGACACTAACTACCCCCCAGTTAAGGTCAGACTCCACAGGCTTAAGGACTCAGTGCTCACTGGAGATGCTAGTCACAGGTCCTGGGACACCTGAACTTCTGACTGACCAGTTGTAAACTCAGGTTCAGTAATTTCCTAGAATGACTCAGAACTCACTGACATGGTTTTCTTATGAAGGATACAACCCAAGAATAGCCAAATGCAAGACGTGCCAGGTCTGGATGGGTCTAAGATAAGGCACTTCTGTGACCTCTCCCTATGGACTCAGGGCCTGAGATCTGCTTGGTACATCAATGTGTCCACAAGCAGAAAGTTCTTCAAGCTTTGGGTGTCTAAAGTATATTCTGAATCTCTGTTATTTAGTGTATACACATTTATGATTAGTATGCCTTTCTGATTAATTGAGCTTCTTCTCATTATGAAATGTCCCTCTTTATCTTTCAAAATACTTTTTGACTTGAAGATCATTTTATCTAATATTAATATAGCCTCATCAACCTTTCTATGCTATTTTTGTAGTATAATTCTTCCACTCTTTTATTTTCAATCTATCTGTTTCTTTACATCTAGAGTGCTTCTCTTATGGACAAGTACACATCTTTCTTTTTTTAATCCAGACAATCTCTGCCTTTTAACTGGGGTATTTAGTCTATTTATATTTAATATAGTTATTGATATAATTGGATTAGGTTATTTGCTATTCTCTATTTGTTCCATGTGTTTCTGTTCCCCTTTCCCTGCTTTCTTTAGTTAACTATTATTTAGTTTTCCATTTTAATTTTAGCTTTCATTTGGCCTTTTAGCTGTATCACTTTTTTGGTAGTTACTTGGGGGATTATTAAATGCATACTTATCACATTCCACTTAAAGTTAATACTATATCACTTTATATTTATATAAAGTTTAAAAACGTATTCAGTTTCATTTTATTTGCCCTCCCAGTCTTTTGTACTATCATTGTCATATATTTTACATCTGAAAAATGTTATAAACCCCATGATTCAAAATATTTATGTGTTTACTAATTTTTAATGTGTTTAAGTTATATGAGGTTTGCTTTTTTTTCCAATTTCATTTTCATGCTTTAAACCACAGTGTGGTAGATTTGAAATGGCTGCAAATTCTACATCTAGAAAAATAGAACAGGGACTAAAACAAGTATCAACCAACAAGCTACATGATCTGTTTTATGGTCTCTTTTACTCTGTCAAATGATTGCTGTGAAGATTAAATGTATTTTGGTTAGTTTCTGTAGAAGCTGGAGCTCAATAAATGCTACTCTCTTTTCCATTTAAGAAACTGATTTTCAGGCAGATATTTGTAATTAACATCAGTGCACATTATATACTGTGAACCAAATAACAAAACAAATAAAATTAAGACAAACGAAAAAACAACTGAAGCAAAATATAAAATTTCTACTTATCCCAAGCTGTATGGTACACAAAAAAATTGTTAATCAACTACAATAAAAAGAATTGCCCAAATACTCTTACCTTAATAGAATCGGTATTCTGTAGTTCTATTAACATGTCAATAAGTAATTCTGCTCCCAAATAGAATGGTAAAACAGAGATACAGAGGAAACTATCCTGGCTAATAGGAAATGTCTTATACAGATCCACTGCTTGTTTTTGCAGTATTTGTAGCTCCTGAGTAAAGTTCCAAAGGGCCCGACAGCAGTTCTGAAGCAGAGTCCAATAGCCACCACGATGAGCAAGAACCTAAGACAAGCACGACATTCAAAAGATGCCAAAGTTACAGATCTCTGAGTGACTTCACCTTTCTGCTAATATTCTAAGTCAGTAATAAAAGTAACTAACACCATTTGTTATATGCTACTTACAGTGCTAGACACTGTGGTAAGACATTTATATGCTAATATAACATTCTATATAACAACTCCTATGAAGTAAGTATGCACTAGTATTCTTCTCATTCTACAGATGAGGAATGGAGGCATAGGACTAACTTGCCCCAGGTTATGACTCTACTAAATGATGAGCTAGGACTCCAACATGCCCATTGTTCTAAGTGCTGGGAATGTCTCAGTGAGCAAGGGAAACGGGGCCTGACCTTGTGCTGCTTTTGATTAGGAAAATCCAACACTATTAAGCAGACATATCAAAGTACAATTTCAGGGAATGATAAGTGTTATAAAGGAAATTAAAGTAGAAACTACTCACCCTGGTAAGGGTGAGAGGATAGGGTGGTCAGGAGAGAAGTCCTCCCTGAGGAGGTGACAGATGAGCAGAGCCCAGAATGCTGAGTTGAACAAGTCATGTGAAGGAGGGGGCGAGGTTATCGGGAGGAGAAGGGCATTTGGGGCTGAGGGAACAGGAGGTACAAAGTATGGATGGTGAACCTGAGGACTGAAAAGGGAGGTTCTAAAGCACGCTTAGTGCTTTTAGAACCACAGAAGGGAGAGTAGACTGCACCAGGGAAAGAGGAGCTGAGTTCTGAGAGGTAAGCAGTACCCAGATCCTCCAAGCCTTGAAGCTGCTAGAAAGGAGGATGGGATGCATTGTTCATGGCCATGGGAGATGACATGAGATGACTTTACATATTTTAAAAAGTCACTCTCTACTCCATGAAGAAATATGGGAACTTAAGTCTTTCTTTCTTTCTTTCTTGTCCAGAAAGGATAGATTTCTTTTCATCTCTTGAGAAGTTTGATGTACCTCCACTTCTTGCCATGAGAAAAAGGAAATTAATTTCTTTGTAGTTAATTCCTATTCTGAGTTTACTAATCTATCAGATAACATTTAAGAAGAACAAAGAGAAAAGCAGTTGAGAGAAGACACAAATAGCCTATAGAAGCAGGCAAGGAGGAAGGGTTAGGGCTTTCCCATGCCTAGAAAGATCTTCCCCTTTCTGAGAGGAGAGAAAGGAGCATGTGATGCCCAGGATGGAGCAAGAGTCTAAAGAGGAACCCCTGGTATCACTGGAGAAGCCCATGTCCCAAGTGTGGCTAGAAAGCAGCAGAGGGGTGTCTGAATATTCAAGGAGACTGTGTAGATAAGGACAAAGGGCACATCAGCTCTGGATGATTGGATGATGAATGACAAAAGGGGTTCACCATCTCCCTCACAACACTACCACGTGTGAGACCTCAATACCATGGCAAGCCTCACAGATGACTGACACAAAATCCAGCAAGTTTTGTCTCACTGTTGAAATCAAAATTATGAATAATAAGGAAATAAATATATCACACATGCTCAAATTCATGGACTGAGATTCATGTCCACTACATTAACAAAGAAGAAGGACCAACTTACCATTGCTCTCCTGCAATATAAAAAGATTTTCATAAAATGATCCAAGAGAACCACATTTGCAGATCGATCCTTTTCTTTACTAAGTCCTGACTGAGAGTCTGATTCATAAACCGTTTGGGTCTTGGAAACATTTTCATCACTCATTTTGGAATTAAGAAATGCCAAAAATTCTTCAGCATCTACAGTATAAAAATAAAGTTATTGAAAGTAGAGAGTTAAGCTTCAGAAAACACAATAGGTGACTAGCATCAAATGAATAATTCAGACAACAACTGCTACATTTGTTTGGAGAAAGGAAAGAATTGTTATGGATGTGATGAACCAGGGAAAGTTTTCAGAGAAGGAGGTGCTTAGATTAGCTCTTAAGGGTGAATCATGATTTAGCTGTGGGGGAAGAGTATGGAGAACATTTCAGGTAAAGGTGATTGGCCAAAGGAATGACGCAGAGGCAGGAATGTCATATTTCAGGGGAGAAGAATGACAGGATCCCACTCTTTCTTAACTTCCCTCCAAACAGGCTATTCCCTGGACACATACATTGGAAGATGAGGAGGATCCCCTGCAGTTAGGCAGTGCAGAAGCCCTGATCACTCATCTTCCTGTTGCTGTGCTATAAAAACCACAGAGGACTTCTGCCACAAACATTCTCTTATTAGAACTCTGCATTAAATGCTAAGTCTCAATTGCAGAATCTATTGTAAATTTCATAGGCAGTCTTAGGGAACTAGTTGAAAAGAAAACTCAAGAAGATATATATAGATAGATAGATAGTAGTCTACATATGAAAACTCGTACTCTTTCTATGTCTAGGGAATTTACTTTTAAATACTTTAATAGTCATAGAATGAAATGCAGGTACCAGTAAAACTGTACTCCAGAAGAAATGAAAAAGCATGTCAAGTACCTCAAATATGAATCAAAACTCCTGGGAGAGTTAACCAGCATATGAAATAGCTTGTCCAGCAATAAGCCATATAGCATTTAAAGTGTCATTTTTAAAAAATCTATATAAGAAGGTTTGCAATAACATAAAGATATTGGAGATAAACATTTGCTTGTGAAATGAGTGGTAGTCAAGGTAGGTGATTACTCAGGAATAGTGTCATCAGTGCAACACCCAAACAGAGAGCTCTGCTCACATACATCTCTCCACCTCCTGGGAGCCCCTTGTCACCTGACCAGAAGACAGTATTGGCTGGTCCTGCCATTAGAATATGATCTCATTCATCTTGGAGTGAACTTTCATGGAAGGTGCTGACTGAATATCTTAAGGCAAGATCCGGAGTACAACTAGAAAGCAGCTAAATGATGCTGTCATGCCTGCTTGCAGCAGTGTGTTTGGTGGAATTTTTCCTGAAACTTGTGTGCATGCTCAGTCGCTTCAGTCATGTCCGGTTCTTTGAAACCCTATGAACTGTAGTACACTAGGCTCCTCTGTCCATGGGATTCTCCAGGCATAGATACTGGAGTGGGTTGCCATTTCCTCCTCCAGGGGATCTTCCCCATCCAGGGATTGAACATGTGAGAGAAGGCAGGGCTAACATTTGTTGAATGACCCAGTGAGTGAATACACAAAGAGCCTAGAACCAGGCATGGTATATCATCGATACTCAGTATAGGTTCTGAGTGGATCCCATAGGTTCTACCTCCAAAAGGCGTTCTTAGTCTGTGTTTCTCCATCTTCACCAACTTTGCCTCATCCAAGCCATCATCACCTGAGAGCAAGTTTTCACTTACTTTGGCCACTGAAGGCTATGAATATTTTTTAAAGAACATTATATTTGTTGAATGGGCAAATTGGGGTAGGGGAAAATTCAATATAAATATTTCCAAACATATGTGATGATATTCTAAAAATGTAGTAAGTTAAAAAAAATAGGACAAATAAGAATCTTCTACAAAATACCACAACTCAACAAAATTCCTAAGTCGCTGGAAAATGATCCATGTAACTCAGTGTCTGTTGGGGTGCATGTCAAGGAACATGTTTTTGTGTATGTGTGTGTTCCATTTGTGAATAAAAATATCTAGACAATTTGATAGTATATAACGTATTTATTTTACCTGATGGTAAGTGAGCCTTTCTTTTTTTAGCTGTAAGGAGGAAATCAAGCATCACTTTATAGTTTTCTAGAGTCAATTTTCCTGTTGGTAATACTGTTCCTGAATTATACAGAGAGAACATAGTAGGGTCACATGACCGGAAACTGCAAAGGGAAAAAAACTCATTAAAAAAACAATAGAAGCAAAATTGAATTCTGCCAAATACTGAATAAATAAATAAACGTTTTAATGAAATTGGATTTAGCACCAAGTTTCCCTGATACAAACTTGAGTGAGTGAAAGTCACTGAGCCGTGTCCAACTCTTTGCAACCCCATGAACTGTACCCCACCAGGCTCCTCTGTTCATGGAACTCTCCAGGCAAGAATACTGGAGTGGGTTGCCATTTCCTTTTCCAGAGGATCTTCCCAACCCAGGGATTGAACCCTGGGTCTCCCACATTGCAGGCAGATTCTTTACCATCTGAGCCTTTCAGTCATTGTTTAACTATCATGCTGCCGAGTAATGATGCATGAATGTTCATGTGTGATTAGACAGTCAGAGAAGAGTTCTCCATGTCCAGAAGATAGTAAGGAAGCCCATCTGATCTGAACTGTTTTCCCTTTCAGAGCCTCAAAAATGGGTCACTTTGCTGAAAGTTTTCTCTGTTAGGAAATCTAAGTACTTGCTAAACGCTAACTTGGTCTAGCCCACACAGACCAGAATTTTATTTTAACCGAAACTCTGGAGAAACAGAAACTGGGTTCAAGTTCCTTGCAGATTTCAACCTGCATATTTTATCGCTGGATTACTGAAATAAGTACTCTCTTAATTCATATCCCTATCATCAGTCTCTCCTTCCTCCAATCCATCCAGTATTTTGCTATCAGAAAAATTTCTTATCATAGCCCTGCTTAAAAAAAAAACACTTTAATAATCTCCCATGGTATATAAATTAAAATTCAGATTTATAGACAGTTAAGACTGTCCATGTTCTGGTACTGACCTTCTCTTCTGATCATTTCTGACCACTCCTTTTCAGATGTCCTAGACTCTGGTCAGACCACTAGGGGCTCCTGTCCTGAGTTTCCTACCTGGGCTGTGGCTCATTCTTCCATCTTTCCGGAAAGCTTGTTTCCCTACCTGCACATTTTAAAATCTTGCCTGTCCATCAGGACCCAGGCCAAGTAGCTTCCCCCATGAAACCTTTTCTGGTAGTCTCAGCCAGTAGGAAGCCTCCTTCCCAGGTACAAATACTTTATGTGTACTTCACCTTTTATCTTTATTGACTGTTATTTGTGAACATTTGTGAGCCACTCTACCAGATTCCAACTTGTAGATCCTGTTCATCTCAGAATGCACCTCACGCCTACCTCAGTACCTTGTTTCTAATAAGTGCTCAATGAGGGTTTGATTTTGGCTGCGCTGGACTTCCCCGGTAGCTCAGTGGTAAAGAATCTGCCTGTCAAGCAGGAGACACAGGTTCGATCCTTGGATTGGGAAGATGCCCTTAAGAAGGAAATGGCAACCCACTCCAATATTCTGTGCCCACTCCAGTATTCTTGCCATGGACAGAGGAGTCTGGTGGGCTACAGTCCATGGAGTCACAAAGAGTCAGACACAACTTAGCCGCTAAACCACCACCACATGCAGTTTGTTGGATCTTAGTTCTCCGACCGGTATCAAACCCGTGCCCCATGCAGTGAACGCATGCAGTACTAATAACCAGACTTCAGGAAATTCTTCCAACGAGTAGTTTGTTTAAATGAAAAACTCTGGTTACATAAAGTTACTCTGGTTACATGGTAGTCCATATTATATATTTATCTTATATTTTCACCTCCCATTTTATCTCCTCTAACACTTTAATCAAAAATAAACAAGAACTGGAAAATATCTTTTGAATTAATGACAGAAAGTATAAATTATATAAGAAAGTATGACCTGTGTTTATGGAGGCTTAAAGTATACCTCTAATGAAACAGAGATTTGCCTAAGACCTATTAATATTTTGGTTACTATACAGTTAGGGGGATCCCTGGTGGCTCAGTGGTAAAAGCACCTGCCTGCAATGCAGAAAATGCAGGTTCGATCCCTGGGTTGGGAAGATCCACTGGATAAGTAAATGTCAATTCACTTCAGTATTCTTGCCTGGAAAATTCAATGGACAGAGGAGCCTGACAGGCTATAGTCCATAGGGTAGCAAAGAATCAGACACAACTGAGAGACTGAACATGGAGAGATACAATTAATATTAAACTTCTCTTGGAAAATTCACTTTGTCCTTTCCCTGAAAGCTATACTGAATAACATATTCAAATGTATGCAAATTAGTACTTCATAAGTACTTATATCTAGCACTTATTTGGGAAAGATTCTGAGATAAGAAATTTTTAAATATACCAAAGATCAGTAAAGATCAAAGCACTCTGTGAACCTCTTTAAGTTATCATCAGCATTAGAGCCCTGAACATAAAAATACCATACATGTTTTTGAGACTAAAACAGTATTCATTGATAATATACTATACCTGACCATTATTGGTGAAGAACCAAATTTTATCTTTGTACGTTCCCCTAGCTTTGTTAAAAGCAGGTTGAAGTGTGCGCTTGCCAGATACAGGTTCATCTGAGCTTTCCAGGGCATCTCCTCAAGAAATATTTGATGGAACCTCTTCTTTTTAACATAACTTAATATTAAAGGATTCAAGTTTTCCACCAGGAATCGATATGCTACTTTTCGAACATCAGCTCTCTTATTTCTGTAGAGGGAAAAGGAAGTTTTGCAATTACAAGAACTTTTAGACATTTTATAACAAAGAATGATCTCTGTTTTACAAAATACAGCAAGAAATCACTTGACTGTCCTTATGTAAATGTTTCGGGCTTATTTGTCATTTCCTTAGTGCTAAAAATGTGAACCAGGACAATGAAGAAGGCATGAGGATAAACACTGAGGACACGGACACTACAAATTGCCTTTGATTCTCTCTGCTGCCTGTGTCCTAGGCCCAAACCAGCTTTTCTTTTCCGTCACGAAAAGGCCACTGAGATTAGACAACCAAATTATAAGGTAATGTTCACATTCATCAACTAACTTCAATATTAAACAAGAAAATCATTTCTCTGTTCTTTTCCTTAAGGAAAAGAAAAACAATGGAGCCAAATTTTTCCTATCATTATCTAGACTACAGAGGAAATAAAACATCAGTCAACTCTACGTGCAATAACTTCATACATCCATACCCAATGTGCTCTGAAAAACATTAATATCTCAAGTTTTGGCTAATAGTTCAGATTTTAAGGATAATATATATTCAATTTGTTTCAAACTATTTCTATCAAAATCTCAAAGTAGCCCATCTGATTTCATAGTTACATAATTGTTTATATGGCATGACTTTATTTCTTCAAAATACATAATCTTTTTCTTTTTAAACAGTTGACAATGTTGCTGCCTCATTCTACCTGACTTATACTGAAAAGGGGAAAAAAAAGATCTCAATTTGTAAGTTAAAGAATCTTGCTCACTTTAATAGATAACAAGTATGAATCTGAGTCAACACGCACACACAGAAAGAAAGGAAAGGAAATAGGGATGGATGGATGCAAGGAAGGAAGGAAGGTAGACCTTGCTGCACTGGAAGGACAGATATTCTAGAGAATAAAGGAAGGACGGAAACTATTTTTGACATGCAGTGCTGATATTATCATTCAGTGTGGAGTTATTCTGTATTTGTTGGTGACTGACTTCCTTTTAATCCAAGGTTTTTTGAGCTTTTTGCTGTTGTTTGGTTATCTTTGGTTAGCTTCTCTGATAGCTCAGTTGGTAAGGAATCTGCCTGCAATGCAGGAGACCCCGGTTTGATTCCTGGGTCAGGAAGATCTGCTGGAGAAGGGATAGGCTACGAACTCCAGTATTCTTGGGCTTTCCTTGAGCCTCAGGCGGTAAAGAATCTGTCTGCAATGTGGGAGATATGGATTCAATCCCTGGGTTGGGAAGACTCCCTGGAGAAGGGAAAGGCTACCCACTCCAGTATTCTGGACTGGAGAATTCCATGGACTACAGTCCATGGGGTCACAAAGAGTTGGACACGACTGAGCGACTTTCACTTCACTTCACTTCACTTGGCTGTCTTGGTAACATTACCTGATTTCCGAACAGAAATGTTTTAAATTCCTCAACCTTAAAAATTAAAACTATAAATTCCAAAATAAAAGTCAATCTTTTTCCTGTGTGAGATGGTTGTGAAAGTGAAGTCGCTCAGTCGTGTCTGACTCTTTGTGACCCCATGGACTATAGCCCGGCAGGCTCCTCCATCCATGGGATTTTCCAGGCAAGAATACTGGACTGGGTTGCCATTTCCTTCTCCAGGGGATCTTTCCATGTGAGATGGTTAAGTCGCCTCAAGAGGCCAAGGAGAGTGACCGAATCAGAGGCATCTTCCCTGCTAAAGAGGGTGGGATGGTGCAAGGAGACAGCTCTCGCTTTCGCGTTAGGATTATTATGAGCTGGAGGTAAATGAGAATCAATAGATGTGGAAGGATGCCTTCTTGGAGATGCTTTATCTGAGGGAAAATAGAAACTTCTGAAAAATATGAAGAATGCCATAAAACTCCTCTCCTGGGAAATTTTATGACCATGAAGAGGGAAAAACAGCACCTAAATGGACCTGCCCAAACAAGTTTTACTCCATTAGTTTTCTCTCATAGTTAGTTCTACCACAGTTTGCTGCCCTTGAAAGCCTACACCCCTGGTCACTCTACTGTAAATTCATTGTCCTTTTTAAGATACCCTATAAGCCCAAATCTTAACCACCCCTATGAGTTACTCATCACCAAGTTCTCCCATGCATAACCATGCATAAGTTCTCTCCATGCATAAGTTAATATACTCCTGCTTTTTTTCTCTTGTTCATCACTCTTCTGTTAGTCTAATTTTACCAAGTTCCAGCTGGAGAACTTAGGAGGGTAGAAGGAAAACCCATTTTTTTCTTGTCTTAAATCTCAGTGAAGCTGTTTTAAAAAAGGAACTGGGAAGTAATAAGTATAAAAGCAAAAATTAAGGGAAAGGAAGGTAAACACAATAAAGAGGACTGACAAAGACAAAATTTGGCTCTTTAAAAAATGGGGGAAAAATAGACAAACCTCTGGCAAGATAAATCACAAAAATATGAGAGAAGACAAAAATTAATGAAGTTAGGAATGAAACACAGTGTGTAACTGTAGATATAGCAAAGACTCAAAGGATAACATGAAAACATAATAACGTTTTATGAATAACTTTGAAAATTTGGTAAAATGGATAATCTCCTAAAAAATAGAATTCATCAAAAAGAACTCAAATTGGCTATTCATTTTAAAGAAGTTGAATCAGTAGGGAAAAAAATGAATGTATGTGGGCAGACCTAGAATGCTATAATAAATATATATATATATTTGGTCTTTGTCTTTTATTTCAGGTACAGAGCTCCTAAAACTTGGAGTTTCTTGAATGACAGGAGTCTTCTATTATTCATGATGAACTCCTTTGGAATACACCTGAGTCTAGTAAGGTGACTCAGGGTTTGGCTGTTAGAGAGCCTCAGGACAGAGGCTGGTCACCAGAAAAATCAAACACATGATGAGTAAGTGGAATTTTCAGTCTCAACCCCCAGTCTCTGAAGAGAGTAACTGCAGACTCGGTTTTTTACAAAACCTATTAACAATGGAGTTCAGAGGGCCTCGAGGTTGGTGAATATATCCACGTGCTGGGAGAGTGACACATCACAACTCTGTAGAGACAGAAGCTCCTGTGCTCAGGACCCTTCCAGACATCATCTTATGAACTCCTTCATCTGGCTGATCGTTTGCATCCATTCCGTCCCATCGCTCAGTCGTGTCCGACTCTTTGCGACCCCGTGGACTGTAGCCTACCAGGCTTCTCCGTCCATGGGATTCTCCAGGCAAGAATACTGGAGTGACCCACTCCAGAGAATCCCATGGACGGAGAAGCCTGGTAGGCTACAGTCCACGGGGTCGCAAAGAGTAGTAAACATAAGTAAAATATTTTCCTAAATTCTGTGAGCCATTCTAGCAAATTACTGACCTGAAGGAGGGGAAAATTATATGACCTGAATATGGGAACCCCCTAGTTGGAATAGACTTAGAAATGTGTGTAGCCTGGCCATCCTATTTGTGGCTGGTACCACAAGTGGGGCAGGGTCCTTTAACTTGTGGGGCTAAGGCTGTCTCCAGGTAGATAGAACTGAGTTGAATTTTTATGCTATAGTTCTACAAGGTGTTACTGCTAGGAGAAAACTAGGTGAAGGGTGTATGGGGGTCTCTCAATTCTCTCAGTTGGAGTCAAAGAATTGGTTGGTTTTGTATCTTTAGATATAGGATATCTTTTGGGGGCAATTTCCAGTTTTCTTTATTGATGGTTGTTCTGCAGTTGTGATTTTGGTATACTCGAGGGAGGAGGTGAGCCCAAGGTCCTTCTACTCCACTCTCTTGTCCCAACTCCCTGAGAAGTGGTTGGTTTTGAAAGACACCCCATTGGAGTCAAAAGTATGAACAAAGACACTGCACACAGTTTAACATTTACATATTAATGTAATTTGACTGCACAGATTAAAAGAGAAAAAAATCTCAGTGGGGAAATATTCAGCAAAACTGAACACAATTCAGAAGAAAATTTTTAGAAAACTAGAAATCAAAGACAATTTCCTAAATTTGATACATATGACAACTTGCTAAATGACAAAAATGAAAGAATAGACTACTCAATAAGAAGAGTTATTCAATTGGGTATAATGAAACAAAAAAAGGAGGAGAGAGAGACTCTTCCTCTCACCATTCACAAAAATTGATTCAAGTTGGATGAAATTCCCAATTGTAAAATCAAATATTTACATTGAAAAGAAAATACTTTACTCAGAAAAAATTTCAAAAATAATAAAAGGAAATGCTGATACCTTTGATCCCATTAATAATTATAACTTTTAATTTAAAAAAGACCTTTAAAATGCAAATGGATGAATGACATCTGGGAAAAGTATTAGTATCCAAACCTCTAAAAATAAATGAGAAAATAAAAGTTGTAAATGAGCAAAGGATCTAAACAAGCAGTCTTGAGAATAGAAAAACCCTAGGGTTTAAACAAATATGAAAAGCTGCCTAAACTCATTCATAATCAAAGAAATAAAAATTCACAGCTCATAGGTCCACAAAAATTTGAAAATCTGATACTTATAGTAAGTATCAGGGAAGATGCTGAAAAATGGAAAACTGACACACCACTGATGAAAATTTTAAAGCAATTTAGCAATATCTAGAAATGTTAAAATGTTCATATCCTGGAAACTACACTTCTGTGTATTTACCCCAGAAACTCTCAAATGTGCATGCAGAGACGTATATAAGAATGTCCTTTGTAGCACTGCTTACATAATGGAAATGTGGACTGGACTTATGTATAATCAACATGAAAAAAATCTCACAAACATAATATTTGGAATTGAGGAATAAGAGCATATTGGCAAAACAAATTGTAAAAAATAACACCACATGTTCTTTAGGGGCATACACATATATACATAACTGAAGTATAAAGCCACTCATAAGCATGATAAATGCCAGGTTTTGGATAATATTACTACTGGGATAGAGGGGGAACAGAAATGCATTCCAAATGTTTTATATGGCACATTGCATATTGAGTACATGTTCATTTTTTATATTATTTTCTATACTCACCTAAATTATACCATAATTTAAATAAAGAAAATGAAGGAATAATCAAACAGATTGTGAGGCAAATGCAAACAAAAAGAAAATGAGAGTGGTTTCATTAATATTTATATGCTGAACATTATGATCAAAATCACTAAGCAGGTACAGGAAGACATTACATAATGAAAGTAAATGATACAAAGAATAAAAAATGTGTACTCATAATGATAAAAGCTAAACATATTACAGTAAGTATTATGAAAGTGAAAGTCACTCAGTCGTGTCCCACTCTGCAACCCCATGGCATGGAATTCTCCAGGCCAGAATACTGGAGTGGGTAGCCTTTCCCTTCTCCAAAAGATCTTCCCAACCCAGGGATCGAACCCAGGTCTCCCGCATTGCAGGTAGATTCTTTACCAGCTGAGCCACAAGGGAAGCCCAATAAGTATTATAATTTCAGTTTTATAAACAAGAACACCATCTGCCAATAGTTAGAAGTCATTTACCAGTTTGACATCCTGGCCACTCTTAATCTAAATTACTGAGGCCACCAGCTCTACCCCAGGCCAGTTACTCCCTAGTATATCATCCTGCTCATTTATTCTATAAAATTTATCAAAATTTTAAATTTTCTTGCTTATTTGTATGTTTGTTTATTTTGTGTTCCTTTTATTAGTATGTAAGCTCACTGATGGCAGTGATCCTATCTGCTGTGTCTACCAGTGTATCCCTGGTGCCTAAAATAATGTGCAACACATATAACCCTCAAGTGAACATTTAATTAATTAATCAATACCTTTCATGGTCCGGCATTTCAGAAATAAAAGGATTTTTATTCAAAAATTCTCTTAGAGCTTCCTTTCTTTTAGCTTTTCTTTTTGGCTTCATTTCCGTAGTCTTAACACAGGAGATAACAAAAATGTTACAAATTAAAATCTGAACACAAATCTTACTACAACATAATTTACTTGTATTCTAATGCTTATCTCTTGACATTAAAACAGTGATTTCTTTATGCCCTTCAATTAAAATTCTTAAAAGTAATAGAAGTACCATCGTAGATAAAAGAAGATTACAAAAATATCCATATAACTTAAGAATTAAAATATATTGTATAATTATAAGATTATGCTTGTTGGTATTATCTTTTAATAATAAATTATAGTGTAGCCAACCATCTCTAAAAACATGAATCTCTTAAGTTCACTAATTGAACATTCAAAATTTATATGAAACTTACTTTTCCAATCTCCACTACTGCAGCTCTGTACTTCTTCACAGGTTTGATGACCTTTTTAGACAAAGAAGTATCCTTGTATTTCAGTTTTTTTATTCCAAGAAGGGACTCATTCCTCCTATTATAAAAAGATAAAGTCAGTTAAAAGGATATACAAGAATTTGCAAAACTACTCCAAAGTATTGTCACTGAAATTATTCTGGAAGCATTTCCAAAATTGGTTGCATTCCATGCACACATGAGACTGTGATACTCCCAGTCCCATCAAGGAATAGCTGGCCTCTCAAAAGAGCAAAATGTAAATCATAGCATCAAATGTGATGAGAACTGAAGTATCGATATGATGTAGAAGGAATAGAATCGAACTGAAAAAAAAAAGTAAACACTTTCCTTTAAAATCTAGTGACCCTAAACAAGATATCTTGCTTCCAACAGACTTCAGTCCCTTTAGTTCCATCATGTGCAAGCTCCCAGACAGTATCACTTTCAGACATCAACAGGAGTTAAGCATTTTAGATTACTACACTCATCCATGGGTATCTGCCGGGGCTCGGTTGCAGGACCCTCTCAGATACCAAAAGTCAAGAAGGCTCGAGTCTTTATATAAAATGGCATACTATTTACATATAATCTACACACATCCTCCTATACAGTTTAAATCATCTCTTTAAATCATTTAAAATGCAATGCAAATTCTGTATCAGTTCAGTTCAGTTCATTCACTCAGTTATGTCCGACTCTTTGCGACCCCAGAATCACAGCACGCCAGGCCTCCCTGTGCATCACCAACTCCCGGAGTAAACTCAAACTCATGTCCATTGAGTCGGTGAGGCCATCCAGCCATCTCATTCTCTGTCGTCCCCTTCTCCTCCTGCACCCAATCCCTCCCAGCATCAGGGTCTTTTCTAATGAGTCAGCTCTTCGCATGAGGTGGCCAAAGTATTGCAGTTTCAGCTTTAGCATCAGTCCTTCCAATGAACACCCAGGATTGATCTCCTTTAGAATGGACTGGTTGGATCTCCTTGCAGTCCAAGGGACTCTCAAGAGTCTTCTCCAGCACCACAGTTCAAAAGCATCAATTTTTTGGCGATCAGCTTTCTTCACAGTGCAACTCAATCCATACATGACCACTGGAAAAACCATAGCCTTGACTAGATGGACCTTTGTTGGCAAAGTCATGTCTCTGCTTTTTAATATGCTATCTAGGTTGGTCATAACTTTCCTTCCAAGGAGTAAGCTTCTTTTAATTTCATGGCTGCAATCAGCATCTGTGGTGATTTTGGAGCCCCCAAAAATAAAGTCTGACACTGTTTCTACTGTTTCCCCATCTATTCCCCATGAAGTGATGGGACCAGATGCCATGATCTTAGTTTTCTGAACGTTGAGCTTCAAGCCAACTTTTTCACTCTCCTCTTTCACTTTCATCAAGAGGCTTTGAGTTCCTCTTCACTTTCTGCCATAAGGGTGGTGTTATCTGCATATCTGAGGTTATGGCTATTTCTCCCAGCAATCTTGATTCCAGCTTGTGCTTCTTCCAGCCCAGCATTCCTTATGATGTACTCTGCATATAAGTTAAATAAGGAGGGTGACAATATACAACCTTGATGTACTCCTTTTCCTATCTGGAACCAGTCTGTAGTTCCATGTCCAGTTCTAACTGTTGCTTCCTGACCTGCATACAGGTTTCTCAAGAGGCAGTTCAGTGGTCTGGTATTCCCATCTCTTTCAGATAAATAACTGTAAATACAACATAAATATTATGTACATAGTTGACAGAAGTGTGGCAAATTCAAGTTTTACTTTTTTGGAACTTTCAGGAAATTTTTTTTGAATATTTCTGATCCATGGTTGGCTGAATGCCTAGATGCAGAATGTATGCCAACATCCAACAATATTAAATGTTCTCCCTTTCCCCTAGCTGGCATTCATTTTGGCAAATGTTTTGTCTGCCTGAACTATAACACAAAGCTTGGACCATTGATCAGTGGGAGACTTGGGAATCCCTTCTGTGCTCTGCTACTTACATTCTGAGCCTAGTGTCCTGCTGTTTTCCAACCAGCCTGGTCTCTCCTCTACCTTCTATTTCTCCCACCCCACCAGAATGCTTTTGTTGCTGTTTTTCCAGAAAGAGCTGAGAAGAGGAGGAGGTTATGGAGCCCCATCTTCCCAATCCTCTCAGCAATCTCCTCCATGCTCTGCAGAATGCACTTCCACTGAGTAAACTCCTCCACTCCTCCACCTCTTCATAGAGTGCTTCCTCCTAGCTCTGATTGCTTTCTATTTTGTTGATGGTGTGTTATGAAAAATAATATTTCTAAACTTTTATATGATCAATGTTACTGATCTTTGATTTCATGGCTTATTCATTGCTTTGGTTACATACGTCATGCCTGCTTCTGACCCAAAACATTGCTTTCCAGTGACTGGCTGCCTATTAATTCATAAACACAACTCTGTTATACTTTATCTGACAGAAAAGCCTCTCTTTTCACCCTTTTTTATTCTTTAAATATATTTCATTATTCTAGCCCGTTCCATACAAACTAATCTGATTGGAACTGCATTAAACCAATAAATTAATTTGAGAATAATAGAAATCTTTACAATATTCCATCTGCTCATCAAGTAATGTACTATGTCTCTCCATTTATTCCAGTCATTTTTTTATACCTCTTAGAAAAGATGTTGGTCTTCTTTATATTAGCCTAAATCCCCTCACAATTTCTGATAAACTTAATCCTGTTCCTCACAACAACAGAATCATTTTTCCATTATACTTTCTAGTTGACATAGCAAAGCACTGATTTTGCATCTACCCATCCTATGGAATTCTATTGTTAGTTCTGATAGTTTTCAGTTAACTTGTTAAGTTAAAAATAATAATAATTTACAGATATCAATCCTTTTATTTTCTGAGTAATTCACCTTGGAATTCATTTGGCAAACATTTTGGGGATCCTATCATGTGATAATCACATGAATTATAATCCTAATTTCTATTTCCTACTTTAAGGCACTGCCAATAATGTTCAGAATGATATTAAAAGATAGGAGGAATAATAGATTTCTGTGTGGTACTGCATATTTTAACAGAAAAGCTTCTTCTAATCCTAATTCGCTAGGAATTGCTGCTGGTGAACACATGACTTTTCAGCACAAAAGACTCCTTTGACCACTAGTGATAATTATATTTAGACTTCTTATGATATATTGAGAACAAAATCTACATTCACAGCTAAATTTATAAACTAGTGTTTTATTTTGATTCTGTATATTTCTAAACAAAGTCAACCTCTAATTTTCTACTTTTTTCTTCTCTTTTTACACATGTGTTATCAGAGCCTGCTGTAAAAATTTACAAGAAAACTACAACTACACTCTGAAGTGCGTGTGTACTCAGTCAGATCCTACTCTTTGTGACCCCATGGACTGTAGCCCGCCAAGCTCCTCTGTTCATGGAACTCTTCAGGCAAGAATACTAGAGTGGGTCGCCATTTCCTACTCCAGGGGATCTTTCCCACCCAGGGATCAAATCTGCATCTCCTATGTCTCCTGCATTGGCAGGTAGATTCTTTGCCACTGGGCCACCTGGGAAGCCCTGAAGTAGCTTTATGTAAAACAAAATTATTTGTTCCTATGAAAGAACTTGACTTAAAAAGTTTTTGATCTCTCCAAATTTTTTACTGCTTCAATAAATTCATATAATTAAAAATTTTCCAGATAATTGTCACTTTAAGCTAGATTTTCAAATTGATTCATGTTAAATTACTACATTGTTTTCTAAAATTTAACAACTTCCAAATGTATGACTATTTTCTCTTTGGATTACTTATATTTCACTTTTTCTTATTTTGTTGGCCAGAAAATTACCTAATTTATTCATATCTTCAAAGACTAAACCTAGCAGTTACCATTGGACTATTTTAAAACCAATTTATAATTGATTAATTTCAACTTATTCTATTTCTTCTTTCTGCTGTCTTAGATTTACTTTGTTATTTTTCCAATTTCTCAAGTTCAATAAAAGCTAATTTAATTTTATTTTTCTCTTTTAGTAAGTAACAGAAGCTTCTAAAGCTAAAAATTTGTTTTTACTGCTTTGAATATGTTTGATATTGGGCTTCTCACTAGCATGATTTTCATGCTCTATACTTTTAGATTTCTTTTTATATAATTATATACAATTTGCGTATACCAGTAATTTATTTTGTTATAATATTTCAGTTTTATTGTATGAATTGCATTGTATGAATGTGATCTTTACAAATTTTAGACTAGGTGATCTATTGAGATTTATTTTGCGGTGTAAAAATTACTTTTCTAAAATTTAATAAGTGCTATAATATAAAGGGTGTTTAGTCTCTGTTGGCTATATGTATTAAATTAATCTTATTAGTTATATACATTTTCTATGTCCTTATCTCTTTTTAAGTATTATGTTAAACTCTCAATATCATTATTTTCTATCAAATTAGCCTTGTCTTTTCCTCAGTTATTTCCATATACTTTGATTTTTTGTTATGTAGAACATAAAAATTCATGAAATATCTTCATTGTGATTTATAAGCATTATTAATAGAATCACCAATGTGAAAAGGTAGCATTAAAAATAAGTAACAATGAGATTACCTTCTAATGTTCCCAAGACAAATGATTAAGATTTTACAGAGAAAAAGCCCTAAAGTTTAATCTAAATCTCTACACCAAAATAAATTCCATATGGATTAAAACACTAAATCTAACCTGTGAAACTAAAAAATCAGAAGAAAATATTGCTGCATATTTGTCTGTTGAAGTAGAAAAAAATTTCTTTATGCAAAAATATGGCAAGCATACAAATACAAAAAGAAAATAGATATTACCAGCAAAGTAGAAATCAAGGAGTTCCTTCTGCCCCCCTCTGTATTTCTTGACTTGAAGAACATCCTAGAACACCTGCCCAGCCTAGAACATTGACATCATCACCTTGGACTTGAACTCCCTTACACTGTTCAGTCTCCAAACTCACATCTTCTGTTGTTCCACTAGTCTCAAACACTTACTCTCGTTTCCTATTTCAGATTATCTAATCTCCAGTTGGACCTCCACAGTCAGCCCTCCAAATTTTACTACACACCAAAAGTGCCTTCTGATTTTCTTTGGTATCAAGAATATTATTTACAGCTTCCAAGGTTCTCATTTTGGCTATCGTTTATTTAATTTGGTGGGACTTTCTAACTCTGTCCAGCTCTCTCATTACAATGGCCTGCTTTCATGTAACAAAAGCAATTTTCCTCTTTCATCTTTTGAAAATATGAAGCACGTATATTTCAAGCTCTTGTTCTAGTAAATGAAGTGCCTGTTTTAGGAAGAATATTTTCCTTAGGTTTTTATGAGAATATTCCTCTTTGACATTTTTAAAGTAGATCTTGTGTTACTTATGTTTTTCCTACAATGAGATAGATTAGACCTATCCCAGTTTTAAAATCAAAACCCAACTATTGGAAGAAAAGCTGGATTCATTTGGATTCATTCATCTCCCATAACTAGTTGGCACAAAACACAATTTTCCTTGGAGGCAGAGAGAGCCATTTGGGCTTAGTGAATAAAAGGGTTAACTTAAAAGTTTTACTACTTCTATTTGAGGAACTCCATTCACATATACATATGGGAGCCCCAAGGAATGACTGCTTGCTACTGTAGAGAATTAGAAAAGCACAGTACATGGCCAAACCCAGACTTCAAAACCACACCATACACAAAAATAAACTCAAAATGGATTAAAGACTTAAAGGGAAGAACCTGAAACCATAAAACTCCTAAATGAAAACATAGGCAGTATGCTCTTTGACATGAATTTTAGCAATATATTTTTGGGATATGTATCCTCAGGCAAGGGAAACAAAAGCAAAAGTAGGCAATCATTTTAACCTGTTAAAATAAATTGTAGACTTTTGGATAGCAGCCATTCTGACTGGCGTGAAATGGTACCTCATTGTGATTTTGATTTGCATTTCTCTGATAATGAGTGATGTTGAGCATCTTTTCATGTGTTTGTTAGCCATCTGGATGTCTTCTTTGGAGAAATGTCTGTTTAGTTTTTGACCCACTTTTTGATTGCATCTTTTATTTTTCTGGAATTGAGCTGCAGGAGTTGCTTGTATATTTTTGAGATTAATTCTTTGTCCGCTGCTTCGTTTGCTATTATTTTCTCCCGTTCTGAAGGCTGTCTTCTCACCTTGCTTATAGTTTCCTTTGTTGTGCAGAAGCATTTAATTTTAATTAGGTGCCATTTGTTTATTTTTGCTTTTATTTCCAATATTCTGGGAGGTGGGTAATAGAGGATCCTGCTGTGGTTTATGTCAGAGAGTGTTTTGCCTATGCTTTCCTCTACAAGTTTTATAATTTGTGGTCTTACATTTAGATCTTTAATCCATTTTGAGTTTATTTTTGTGTATGGTGTTAGAAAGTGTTCTAGTTTCATTCTTTTACAAGTGGTTGACCAGTTTTCCCAGCACAAGTCAAAATGACTGCTATCCAAAAGTCTACAAGCAATAAATGCTGGAGAGGGTGTGGAGAAAAGGGAACCCTCTTACACTGTTGGTGGGAATGCAAACTAGTACAATCACTATGGAGAACAGTGTGAAGATTCCTTAAGAAACTGGAAATCGAACTGCCATCTATTTCCCACTACTGGGCATACACACCAAGGAAACCAGAATTGAAAGAGACACGTGTACCCCAGTGTTCACTGCAGCACTGTTTATAATAGTCAGGACATGGAAGCAATCTAGATGTCCATCAGAAGACTAATAGATAAGAAAGCTGTGGTACATATACACAATGGAATATTCAGTTCAGTTCAGTTCAGTCGCTCAGTCGTGTCCGACTCTCCGCGACCCCATGAATCACAGCACGCCAGGCCTCCCTGGCCATCACCAACTCCCGGAGTTCACTCAAACTCATGTCCATAGACTCGGTGATGCCATCCAGCCATCTCATTCTCTGTCGTCCCCTTCTCCTCCCGCCCCCAATCCTTCCCAGCATCAGAGTCTTTTCCAGTGAGTCAATTCGTCGCATGAGGTGGCCAAAGTATTGGAGTTTCAGCTTTAGCATCAGTCCTTCCAATGAACACCCAGGATTGATCTCCATTAGGATGGACTGGTTGGATCTCCTTGCAGTACAAGGGACTCTCAAGAGTCTTTTCCAACATCACAGTTCAAAAGCATCAATTCTTCGGCTATCAGCTTTCTTCACAGTTCAACTTTCACATCCATACATGACCACGGGAAAAACCATAGCCTTGACTAGACGGACCTTGGTTGGCAAAGTAATGTCTCTGCTTTTTAATATGCTATCTAGGTTGGTCATAACCTTCCTTCCAAGGAGTAAGCGTCTTTTAATTTCATGGCTGCAATCAGCATCCGCAGTGATTTTGGAGCCCAAAAAAATAAAGTCTGACATTGTTTCCACTGTTTTGCCATCTATTTCCCATGAAGTGATAGGACTAGATGCCATGATCTTTGTTTTCTGAATGTTGAGCTTCAAGCCAAACTTTTCTCAGCCATTATAAAGAATACATTTGAATCAGTTCTAATGAGGTGGATGAAACTGGAGCCTATTATACAGAGTGAAGTAAGCCAGAAAGAAAAACACCAATTCAGTATACTAACGCATAAATATGGAATTTAGAAAGATGGTAACAATAACCCTGTATGAGAGACAGCAAAAGAGACACAGATGTATAGAACAGTCTTTTGGACTCTGTGGGAGAGGGTGAGGGCGGGATGATATGGGAGAATGGCACTGAAACATATAAATTATCACATGTGAAATGAATCACCGGTCCAGGTTCAATGCATGATGCAGGGTGCTCGGGGCTGGTGCACTGAGAGGACCCAGAGGGATGGGATGGGGAGGGAGGTGGAAGGGGGGTTCAGGATGAGGAACACATGTACACCCATGGCAGATTCATGTCAATGTATGGCAAAACCAAAAAAAAATAAATAAATAAAGTACAATATATTACGATCAAAATAAATAAAATAAGCTGTAGACACCTTAAAGAAAAAAAAAAGCATAAGTAAACAAATGGGACTACATCAAAGAGAGGGGGAAGGGGAATTACTGAAGATAGCCCAAAGGCACAAACCTCCAGTTATAAGGTAAAGAACAACTAGGGATGTAATGTACAACATGATAAAGATAACTAACATGCATGCTACATATTATAAATAAAAGTTTTTAAGAGGTTAAATCTTAGAATTCTCACCACCACAAGGAAGGAAAAAATCTTTTCTGCTTTTCTAATGTCGCATTTATATGAGATGATGGATGTTCACCAAACCCACTGTGGTAATCATTTCATGATGTATATAAGCCAAATTATTATGTCGTCCACCTTAAAATTTATACAGTGCTATATGTCGATCATATCTCAATAAAACTGGATGAAAAAATTAAGTAAATAACTGGACACCAAAGTTTGTGTGAGAGATGCTGATGGCCTAGAAATTCAATCATCCAACATGTCTCAGTAGCAAAAGGGATAATTTATTTCCTACTAGAAATATGAACATGCTCTATTATTCTTTAGTTCAGGTGTACAAACATTTTTATGTGTATTTATTTATTTACCCAGACACAGATACTCACTACCTTTTAGATGCGTGTTTTAACTGCATAGACTCCACTCTCTTTTTCATCCACCTTATATATCTTTAGAGCTTCCCTGGTGGCTCAGATAGTAAAGAATCTACCTTGACCCAGGATGGACCCGGGTTCCATCCCTGGGTCAGGAAGATCCCTGGGAGAAGGAAATGGCAACCTACTCCAGTATTCTTGCCTGGAGAATTCTATAAATGGAGGAGCTTGGTAGGCTACAGTCCAGGGGGTTGCAAACAGTCAGACACAACTGAGTGACTAACTCACAATCACACCATATATCTTTAAGGAACAATAACTTATGTAAACCTGGGGCGAATTCATGTCAATGTATGGCAAAACCAACCAATATAATATTGTAAAATAATTTGCCTCCAATAAAAAAATAAATTAATTACCAAAAAAAGTAAATAAATAAAAAATAAAGTTGTTAATGCTAATAAAACAAATATTACAGTACCTTTTCAAGAAGTCATAGACTGGATTTGTTATCTCCACCATAACTTGAAATTTTTCATCATGCATACATTTTTGCATAACTTGTGTAAAGAATTCCAGGAATCTAGGTCTCTGCTTAAATTTCATAACTGTGAAAACAAGAAAATTCATGTATAATCACCAATATACTTGGTTAATGGCATTGAAAGGATACTATTGCTATTAGTCATTTTGTTCTAACAGGCAAGTTTATTAACCTGCTTTTTATTTTTTTTTGGCCCGTGCCAGCAGCATATGGAATCTGAGTTCCTCAACAAACAATCAAATCCATGGTCCCTGCATTGGAAGCATGGAGTCTTAACCACTGCACTGCCAGGGAAGTCCCTTAACTTCTTTCTAGATTTCTTACTTTTCAAAAATTTATAGGAATAAATGTGGTGAGACTATTGTTTTCCTATGATCAAACATTCCTTTATAGTCTAAATTTCATTTATTTTCCAAATATCTCGGTGTTTGAAAGATTTCCTAAAAGTTCCCTAACATACGACTAGGTGGGGGGGAAATAGACTGCTGCTAACTGCCAGAATAACTATCATCCTAATTTTTATTATATTTCACTCTGACATAAACAATAATGCTGCTATTTCTTCACAGTTGAGCTTAAAAATCACTAACACATGTTTCAGTTCCTAGTTTTTGTAAGCTTTATAACAACACAACACCAATTACTGCCAAAATAAGTCAACATCAAGGTTCCGCATTTTCAGATTTTAAATCAGGTACCTATTTTGGTCTCTTTCGTTACTTGACAATCAAGAGTCTGCTTTATTCTGAATGGGTAAGAACCTGAAATCTTCTGCCAACAACAGAATTCACAGAATAAAAGATCTTCAGCAGTAAGGTGAGCAAGCAACATATATATGACAAGGTAACCTACCTTCTTTCACAGCACCTTTGACCGACCAGTTTAAAACTATAGGGTAAAGAAATATGGGATCTTCTGCTCCTGAGAGTTCAGTTGTAATATCTAAGGTTAAAAAGAATTAGTAAGTTGTTGGTTCTGTTTAGTATCAATAACCAAAAATGAAAATCCTTTGGTGGAGGGTAAAAAATAGGAAAATACCCAAGTAAACATTTTATACATCCTAAATTCTTGTCTTAAAATATAAATTACATATTTTTGAGATTTAAGAGATTCGATAATTCTATTTTCCTTTCATTTTTTTCCCCTAAAGACCAAGAAGTCCATTACCAAATAGTGGAAGAATTTCCAAAGCATGAGTCTTTATTACTCAACAACTATTGTCTATCAACAAATATCAGACACAGAAACCTGCCAACTATATGAACTGCATGTTAATAAAATTATCTTTAAAAGACAGTCAAGTGTAAAGTAATGAACAGCACAGCCCCTACAGCCAGGATGCCTGGATTAAGATTCTCAGTTTGACACTTTTTTTTCTGGCTGCACAGCATGTGGGATGCAGGATCTTAGTTCTCTGACCAGGCACTGAACCCATCCCCCTGCACTGCAAGCATGGAGTCTTAACCACTGGACCACCAGAGAAGTCCCTAAGTCTGACACACTTTAGTTATGAGACCTTGGGAAGTTACTCACCTTCTCTGTGCCTCACTTTCCTTATCTTTAAAATGGAATAATAACAGTACCTTTTTCATATGGCTGTTATAGAAGGACTATGTAAGTTTTAATATGAATAAAACACTTAAAATAGTTCTTGGCACGCAGAGAGCACTGTATAAAACTGTTATTTTTATTACTGTTTTGTTACTGAATCTATTGTCTACCTAGTAACTTTACATTGTGCTCCTTAGTGAAATGTGGAGGGGGTGATAATATGAAAATAAGTAATTCACATTTCCAGAACCCTTTACATTTCCAGAACCCTTCACATTTCCAGAACCCTTTCTATAATTTAAGAAATTATAATTTTTATATGTAACCAGACAATTACAGCTTTCCCAAAACTAGATTTATAGGTTATGTGAATAATAGAGCATTGGATTCAATTCATAATTTCAGTTGGAAACAGAGACATGGAGTATGTTTAAATAAAGTGAGAGATTCAAGTCAGGGAATTCTGAAACAGTACAACCACCTATATATAACTGAGGCCCAGAGTAAGAGAGGTGAGATGGGGACACAGAATTCTACAAGGGTAGTTACTTCCCCAAAACCAAGGGGCCAAAAGTGGAACCTCCTAATGACAGAAACTTAGGTACTCTTTTGTTCTTCTAGAAGGTCTGAAGTCCTGCTTCTTAAAAATGTGAGAACAGTTGTCATCACCAGAAATTAAATCAATTTCTTAATCAGATTTCCAAGATGCAAACTCCAAAACTCCAATCATCGTGTCAGCATTTTGGTCTACGACTAAATTACGATACAGCATAACAACCTAAAATCAGTGTTTCACTTGAGTGTTTCACATGGTTCAAATCACTTGTATATACTAACACCTCTCATACTATCCCTTTATTTCTCAGTTACATTTCCGCCTTTAGAACAGTGATTCTCAATGGTGTGCTCCCCTTCTGCAATACCTTTGCCAACACTTGCCTCACAGCTGGGGTTGATGGGGGGCGGGGGTAGGGGAGACAGTCCTGAGGGGATGATGTGCTATGCATATCTGGACAAAGGCCAGAGATGCGGCTTTACATCCGCAATGCCTAAGACAGTCCCCCACAGCAAAGAAATATCTGGCCCAAATTGGCAATACTGTTGAGGCTGAGAAACTCTGCTTTAGAATGAGAAGCTTTAAGCTCAAATCCAAGCCAACTATGTAATCCTAAATAAACTGCTTAATCTTTATGAGCTACATCTGTAAAAAACTGGTTAGCAATCCCTTATTAACAGAGTATTGTTAGGATTAAGGACATAATGTAAAAGTACTGCATAAACCTTAAAGGGCTTACCAAATGCTAATCTCATTCTAATCCTTTTAACAAAATATTTTCTTATTAAAAAAAACAAAATGCTAAACAGAAGTATACAGAAAGAAAAATAATAGATTACATTGCTTTGTCAATTTGAGTAGATGTGTCTCCAATAAAACCAGCTGTTCATTTATTTTTTCAGGTACTAGTACCTGAGGTGGCTTCTTACTCCTGCAAGACTCCTTGAAAGAACCCTAGAAACATTGGTTAAATGTCAGAACATACTTCAACATGTTTCAAGAATTGTCATTTTCAAATAACATTCTTTAAATTATGTCCATACTTTCATACTTGGTAGACCAAGTTATGAATCTACATGGCTAAACGTACTAATAATTAATTAATAACAACCCATTGTAGTCTAACTAAATGCCAGACACAATACAAAGTGTTTTATGGAGTTTGACCAAAATAGTTCTTTTCTTCCCTTTCCCTTCCCCCCAGTAACTTCTACTCCCCAACCAGCCCCTTCCCTTCTACACACACCCTTCTGAGAGCAGCTGAAGATACAGCTCTCAAAATCCTCAAAAGAAAATGCTTTCAGAAATGTATCCTTTTCTTTCCTTTACTTTTATTCCTTTTTTTTCCCTTGCCCCAGAGGGAGCTTCCTTACAACTAAGCTAATTGCGTTTGCTACTTTGCCTTTCATTGAACGTAACATGATAAGTAATTAGTGGATTAAGAATTTGCGGGTCTGCACTCAGGCTCCCCACCATGTTTTCATCTGTCTGAGCCTAAGAACTGACTGGTTCATGTCTCCCACTCTCTGAAAAAACAGACCTCCCAAGGTCTTTTAGGCTTTGAGGGACCCCGGATACTTATACTGATTCCTCACTTCTGTAAACTAGATACTAGATTCTCAATCCCCACAATCTTACTCTGAAAGAGGTATCACAACTGGCTGCTGAACTAAAGGCTCCAAGGAAAGAGGGATGGGGTCCTGTCCTACCACGATGTGAAGGGGCAGGGCCCTGAGTCAAGGCCTCAGTGACATGAGGGGCTGGCTGATGGACCCTGCGAGTGGACAACACTTGGTGTAGAAAAAATCTTCAAGTCACTTTCAGCTTAATCAAAACTTTCTCTAGAATCCACATACACACCCAAAAAAAGTATTATGGCTAAAAATATTCATCCAGGGAAACCATGGGATTTTTCTTAAGCTTTTTCCACATATAATAGAGATAGAGCTACTCCAATTGAAACAGTCTTAGGGGTCATAGTCTCAACCCCAATCCTGATCACAAAAGAGGCTGCAAGCAGTTCCCAGTACACCTCAGAAACTGGATAAACTAAGCAATGTTTCAAAATTTGATCTATCTGCAAAATCATTTGACCACATAGTTTCAAAAAAAGACAATAAAGATCTAGTAAGACACATGCTTGAAGGCAGCATGGGTATTACTTAAAAGTTATCTCAAACATTAGAAGCCTCATAAAGAAGACAATGTAGGTGTCACAAGAATTTCAGGAAATCTACTTGGAGCAGAGCGAAAAGCTCTGACTTATTTACTGCATTCAGTGACCCACCCACAGTGATAAAAATCTTCAGTCTGGGAGAGACCTTTGAGGACTTTCAGTCCAATGTCCAACTGGGTATAGGAAGCTCTCAATCAACACCTAACTGATCATCAGTACTAGAAACAGGGGGTTATTCAATATTCTAGCATGGAGACCTTTTCATTTTCTGGATAGTAATTAAAAGAAAAGGAAGAAAACAGAAGCTCTTCACTATATGTTCATCTTCTTTTATGTAAATATGACAAACTAAAAGCTGATCAATTATCTAACATACTTACTAACACTACATGACCTCTCATAAAATTCAAATAATGTATATTTAAAGATAAGACACAAAGAACAATTACCTCTTCTTGCATTTCCTCTTGGTCTGTAGTACCAAATAGAGATTTGCAACGTGATGAAATGTCCAACATCTTTTTCCCATAATTTATAATCATTACTGCCAGGTCATATTCCTTCCATGAACGCAGGATCTAATTAAAAATATTAATTATCTCTGTTGGAAATTCACATCTATTTTCAAGTGCCATGTATCATCTTCCAGAAATTCACAAGTTTCATGTTTTGGATGTAAAACCCCTATTTTTTGCTATGTAAGCATACTTCCAGATCATATTTCTCTAGAATTCAAACTATATGTTTTCAGTATTTTAAATAAAGGTTCAAAAACAAACAAACAAATGAAAAACCAGCAATCTCATCAGTAATGAATTCTTAGTATCTCTGGGGCTTCCCTGGTGGCTCAGATGGAAAAGAATTCACCTGCAATGTGGGAGACCTGGATTCGATCCCTGGGTTAGGAAGATCCCCTGGAGGAGGGCATGGCAACCCACTCCAGTATTCTTGCCTGGAGAATCCACATGGACAGAGGAGCCTGGTGGGCTACAGTCCATGTGGTCAAAGAGCCAGACACGACTGAGCGACTAGGAACAGCACAGCACAGCTGGGACATACAGCTTTTGGTGTAGCATACATCTTTTGGTGTAGTTAGATAACTATTAAAAAACATTTCCACTTAAAAGAGCCACGCTAAAACAAAAGCATTCTTAAAGGCCACGTAACCACCACTTCTTGTCTTGGGTTGCCTTCTTTGTGAAATGGCACAATTACTGACCTCATGACATCTTGGGGAACATTTTTAGCTGCGAATGATATACATGACATTCATGTTGAACTAGGTTGGAGATCAACTGGTTTGGGCAGATTCCCCATGAGTCCTGGGAAGCATACACTATACTCAGAAGAGCAGCAGCCACCCTGCCACCCAGTCTCATCCACGTTGCTGGTTTCAAACTGTTATCTGGTCTCCTCTAGCCTGGTCCTTACCTCCCTCTCCAGTGTCATCTTTCAGTATTCATCTCCGTGTGTTGTACTTGCAGCTTCAGTTCAGTTCAGTCGCTCAGTCGTGTCCGACTCTCCGCGACCCCATGAATCACAGCACGCCAGGCCTCTCTGTCCATCACCAACACCTGGAGTTCACTCAAACTCATGTCCACAGAGTCGGTGATGCCATCCAGCCATCTCATTCTCTGTCGTCCCCTTCTCCTCCTGCCCCCAATCCCTCCCAGCATCAGAGTCTTTTCCAGTGAGTCAATTCGTCGCATGAGGTGGCCAAAGTATTGGAGTTTCAGCTTTAGCATAAGTCCTTCCAATGAACACCCAGGATTGATCTCCTTTAGAATGGACTGGTTGGATCTCCTTGCAGTACAAGGGACTCTCAAGAGTCTTCTCCAGCACCACAGTTCAAAAGCATCAATTCTTCAGCAATCAGCCTTCTTCACAGTCCAACTCTCACATCCATACATGACCACGGGAAAAACCATAGCCTTGACTAGACGGACCTTGGTTGGCAAAGTAATGTCTCTGCTTTTTAATATACTATCTAGGTTGGTCATAACTTTCCTCCCAAGGAGAAAGCGACTTTTAATTTCATGGCTCACAAAATATCAAATCAAGTATCAATCCTGATACTCACCATGGTGTCAGGACTTCATGCCTTCCTACAGTGGAGGTTTTTCCCAGAACAGTTTTTCTCATTATTTATACAACTTTACCTGGTTATTAAAACCTGGGCTCTAACATTAACCCAGGAAAGCTTCCCTGGCCTACAATCTGATTTGCATAGACCCTGCTCTACAAGAGATCACATGAGGGGACTCATTCACCATGAACCCCCAGGGAAACTCTCTTAGGGTATAAATAAGTCTTTAAGAACTTATCTGTAGATGTATTCTGTTAGGTTGAATAGATTAGTATTTAAGATAACTGGATTCTTTACCACTGGTGGTCAGTCTCCTGACAAGCAGGAGACATGGATTCAGTCCCTGGGTCAGGAAGATCCCCTAGAGAAGGAAATGGCAACCCACTCCAGTATTCTTGCCTGGGAAATCCCATGGACAGAGGAGCCTAGTGGGTTGCAGTCCATGGGGTCACAAAAGAGTCAGACACAACTTAGCGACTAAATAATAACAATTTAAGATAGGTAACAACTGTGACTTCCCAGGAAGTGAAGGATATATAACTGGCTGAAAAGCAGTGAGTGGCTGCTTGTATCTGATAAGACCTACCTAATGCAAGTGCTAAGAACTGGAACTATTTCTGTAAGACCAGGGCAGTGGTGTTCAACTAATGCTGACTATGGGACAGATATGGGAAGGAAAAAGGTTAAACAAACTTTGCAAAGGCAAGCAGGGGTTTAGGCCAAGCAGTGCCTTGAATACCAAGTAAAACAGTCCAACTCATCGTAAAATTGATATGAGAAGGAATGAGTTTTGTTATTAGAAAACAGAAATGAGCTAACATTTGCACCTCATTCACCTTTGCTTTCCAACCTATTTGGTTTATAGACAACTGTGCGATCTTTTCCTCTTGTTTTAATATGCCAGTGGAAAATACTAAATGAGAATGAATTTTTTCCAATCAAAAGAAAAACAAAACCAATGCTATTTAACATACCAAATGACAAACAGAAATTTTTAAAATGTGCCAGATGTTTGGCATAATAAATTTTTTTAACAACTCAAAACTAATGAAACACAAGATGACATATCTCAGAAGTGGCACTTTATTTAGAATTCTGATAACTTTTAGGAAAAAAAATACTGCTAATTAAAGAAGAAAGACTAAACCATCTGGAAAGATTACCAATCTTCAAAACATAACAGAGAAAAAAACAGGGTCATTTGACTAATTGGGCTTTACATGTCCTAAGAGAAAATCTATAGAAAATATATATTTATATCAAATTAATACCTCATATCTGGGATTGAGTAGTCAGATTTCTTGGTCTATTTGTCAGGTTGGAAGAAACTTATGAAATGATGATTTTCCCAGCTTATCAGTTTGTGAAAAAAATCAGCTCTAGTATCAAAATTCTGACATTAATATTGGGTTGGCCAAAAAGTTCATTTGGGCTTCAAATGCTCTTCCAGGAAACTCACACTTTTGGCCAAGCCAATATATCAGTCAATTCAGTCACTCAGTCATATCTCTTTGTGACCCCATGTACTGCAGCATGCCAGGCCTGTAGTACCAACTCCGGGATCTTGCTCAAACTCATGTCCATAGAGTGAGTGATACCATCCAACAATTTCATCCTCTGTCATCCCCTTCTCCTCCTGCCTTCAATCTTACCCAGTATCAGGGTCTTTTCCAATAAGTCAGCTCTTCACATCAGGTGCCCAAAGTATTGGAGTTTCAGCTTCAGCATCAGTCCTTCCAATGAATATTCAGGACTGATTTCTTTTAGGATGGACTAGCTGGATCTCCTTGCAGTCCAAGGGACTCTCAAGAGTCTTCTCCAACACCACAGTTCAAAAGCATCAATTCTTTGGCCCTCAGCTTTCTTTACAGTTCAACTCCCACATCCATATATGACTCCTGGAAAAACCATAGCTTTGACTAGACGAACCTTTGTCGGCAAAGTCATGTCTCTGCTTTTTAATATGCTGTCTAGGTTTGTCAGAGCTTTTCTTCCAAGGATCAAGTGTCTTCTAATTTCATGGCAGCAGTCACCATCTGGAGTGATTTTGGAGCCCCCCAAAATAAAGTCTGTCACTGTTTTCATTGTTTCCCCATCTATTTGCCATGAAGTGATGGAACCAGATGCCATGATCTTAGTTTTTTGAATGTTGAGTTTTAAGTCAGCTTTTTCACTCTCCTCTCTCACTTGCTTTTTTTTTTATTGGAGGCTAATTATTTTACAATATTATATTGGTTGGTTTTGCCATACATTGACATGAATCCGCCCTGGATGTACATGAGTTCCCCTTCCTGAACCCCCCTCCCACTTCCCTCCTCCCTTTATCCTCCCTCTGAGTCATCCCCATGCACCAGCCCCGAGCATCCTGTATCATGCATCAAACCTGGACTGGTGATTTGTTTCACATATGATAATATACATGTTTCAATGCCATTCTCCCAAATCATGCCACCCTCGCCCTCTCCCACAGAGTCCAAAAGACTGTTCTATACACCTGTGTCTCTTTTGCTGTCTTGTATACAGGGTTATCATTACCATCTTTCTAAATTCCATATATATGAGTTAGTATACTGTATTGGTGTTTTTCTTTCTGGCTTACTTCACTCTGTATAATAGGCTCCAGTTTCATCCACCTCATTAGAACTGATTCAAATGCATTCTTTTTAATGGCTGAGTAATACTCCATTGTGTATATGTACCAAAGATCAAGAGGCTCTTTAGTTCCTCTTCACTGTCTGCCATAAGAGTGGTGTCATTTGCATATCTGAGGTTATTGTTATTTCTCCTGGCAATCTTGATTTCAGCTTGTGCTTCATCCAGTCCAACATTTCCCATGATGTACTCTGCATATAAGTTAAATAAGCAGGGTGACAATATACAGCCTTGATATACTCCTTTCCTGATTTGGAACCAGTCGGTTGTTCTGTGTCCAGTCCTATATGTAGGTCCTTCTTGACCTATATATAGATTTTTCAGGAGACAGGTAAGGTGGTCTGGTTTCACCATCTCTTTAAGAATTTCCCACAGTTTGTTGTGATCCACACAGTCAAAGGCTTTGGTGTAGTCAATAAAGCAGAAGTAGATGTTTTTCTGGAACTCTCTTGCTTTTATGATCCAATGGATGTTGGCAATTTGTTCTCTGGTTCCTCTGCCTTTTCTAAATCCAGCTTGAATATCTCGAAGTTCATGGTTCATGTACTGTTGAAGCCTGGCTTAGAGAATTTATTATATAATTCCTGCCTCTGCAAATATCTTGAACACCCCAAAATTCAATATATTCAAAACTTATTATCTTTTCCCCCTTTCTTTCTCAGGGTTCAACAAACTGTATTCACCCAACTGTCCAAACATCTGGATTATTGGGGACTCTTCCCTCTCCCTCCCCAATCCCCCTCTATTCAATTACATCTCATAAACAACTTGAAACCTTTTCAATTCTATCTCCCAGTTTTCCACACTAGCTTCGTTTATCATCTCTTACCATCTAACTCATTTCCTGCCTCAGGTCTTATTCTCCTCTAATGATTAGCTGTTGCGCAACCAGAATAATTTCTTTTTTCTAAATGCAAATCTCATTACAGCATTCCCAGGTTTGAAACCTTTTGATGGCTCCTCTCTGACCTCATTGATGGCCATTCATCGTCTGGTACTGGTTCACTGTTCCACTTTTTAAGCTGACCGAAATGTTTAATCATATCCTCCATAATTAAAAATAAGTCTGATTCTTCTTTTCCCAAACTGTGAGATTATTTCCTATTTTGATATTGATTACTATCTGAAGCAATCAAAGTTAATAATCCTGCATCTGTTGTATTTTCAAAAAATACTTGCCTTGAAGCTTATTTATAGTGTCTTGCCATAAACAATTATTTTTTACTTATCATGTAATCTATTTATCTACTTTTTCTGGTACCTTCTGAATTTTGTGCCCTGTTGTAGAAGGTCTCCCATGATTTCAAGACCAACCAAATATCCTCAAATCCATCTGGACTTCATTTTGCTTATGGTACGAGAAAGGACGCTGGCTTTTTTTATTCTCAAATGAATAGTCAGTAATATTGGCACCTTTTATTAATAAATTATCATTTTCTCAATGAACTTAAATGCCATCTTTGTCTTATATTAAGTCCTTCCTGTAGACCCAGGGCCAGTTTTTCCTAGAATCTCTATTCTATTCCACTGATCTATTTGCCCCTTACTCTGGTAAGACCATTTTTCACTGGAGTAAACTTTCGGTAAATTTTAATACCTACTGCTGCTGCTGCTGTTAAGTCACTTCAGTCATGTCCGACTCTGTGTGACCCCATAGATGGAAGCCCACCAGGTTCCCCCGTCCCTGGGATTCTCCAGGCAAGAACACTGGAGTGGGTTGCCATTTCCTTCTCCAATGCATGAAAGTGAAAGTGAAGTCACTCAGTTGTGTCTGACCCTCAGCGACCCTATGGACTGCAGCCTTCCAGGCTCCTCCGTCCATGGGATTCTCCAGGCAAGAGTACTGGAGTGGGGTGCCATTGCCTTATCCGAATACCTACTGAGAGCTTCTAAATAATTCTAATCAGTTTCAAGGAAACATCATTGGGATTCTGATTAAAGCTGCATTGCATGTAAATATTATTTTCAGTTCAGTTCAGTTCAGTCGCTCAGTCGTGTCCAACTCTTTGCGACCCCATGAATCACAGCACGCCAGAACATTTATTTTACTATTACAGTAAGTCTTCTTGTTCAAGAACTTGGTGTGGCCTGCCATATGTGTAGATCTTATTTTGTGTCTTTCAGTAAGATTTCACATTTCTTTTATTTAGGTTCTTCAACATTTTGTTAAGTTTAAAATACTGTATATCATTATAAGTGGTATATTTTCCCCTGTCCTGGCTACTGCTCATATTAAAAATAAAAACAAGTTTGTATTTTATTTAACTTTATAAATTCTTATACCACTTTATACATTCTCTTTTTAATTTTAGTAACCCTTTGCTAGATTCTCATGTGTTTTTTGAGACCTTACAATCACAAATTATGCTTTTCTAATATTACAAAATTATTTCATGCCTTTATCTGTTGCATGAGACAGAATCTCTACAAATAATGAATCACAGTATTAAGAGTCAATATCTCCTGTGCCTGATTTTAAAAGAAATGACTTCAGAAACTTGCCATTTAGCATGATATTTGCTAAAAATTTTTGGTAAATGTCTTTATCATTATGCAATAACTTCCTTCCATGTCTAACCTACTTAGAAATTTTATTAGGAAAGGTTGCTAAAGTTTATTAGGAAAGTTTGCTAAGGTTTATCCAGTGCCTTTGTAGCATTTTCTTATAACCTGTTTTTCTCCTTTAATTTGCTGTTATAAAAAATGAAGTTTTGTTTTAATTCAGACTTGATCTTTAATACTTGACAATGAGACTGCCCAACGACTGGAAAGTGCCAGAGGCCATCCAGGAACAGAAAAGGGTGATCAACAGAACAGACTGGATGGACATAATGTCTCTCTTTATCCATTTAATGTTTTGGACCCTGAATTCTGCTTTTTCAGATATGAAAATTGTCACACTCCTTCATTTCTGTTTGCATTTTCCCAATATCTGTGTCCATTTATTTTTCAAATCACTTGTTATTTTGTTTTACAGGGTGTCTTGAAATAATACACATTTGAATCTAACTTTTCAGTGCATCTGACAGACTCTGTCTCTTGAGTTCCTTCACCCTTAGTGAAATAATTAACGTACTTGATTTTATTCCTTCCATCTGAAATACAATCTCAATTTCCTCCTTCTTACTTTTGTTAAATTAGCCATGCTTTGTCCCTGCCACTTTTTTTTGTTCTTTTTTCCTCCCTGTCATTCCTCTGTTTGCTTTTCCTTCTAGACAATTTAGAAGTCTTACAGTGTTTTAAAGATCAGCTCATACCTACATATTCCTGAGTCATCTTTAATATTCTTTCAAAAGAAAATAATAAAATTATACAATGTGTACTTTTATACTATATCTGTTTTTAACACAGATGCACCAAGAATCATAGTTGCTCATCACTCCCTCAACCCTAAACAGGATAGAAGCTTTAGCTCTAGGTTACTAATAGGATTTCCTTTCAAGGATGACTCTTTTATTTCAAGACTCCCTATTTAGCATTTATATTACAAAATCTTAGTCACATCATTATTATCCATTTAATTTTAATAATACATATATTGCAAGATTTGTTGCTCCCATTATTCCTCTCCTTTCCGTCTTTCCCTATCTTGGGATTTCTGTTCTGAACCAACTGTCATTTGATTGAGTATTTCCTCAAGTGTTTTTCTCAGATAAGTACATGGATGGAATACTTTTTAAATGCCTGCACTTCTGAAAATGTTTATTTTGCCCTGACAAATGAATGATATCTTTTCCTGGTTATTAATTTACAGGCCTTAGTCTTTTTCCCTCAGGATTCTACAAATGTTGCTCCAAGAATTTAACTTTTAGTATTGCTGATAAAAAGTCTGAAGCTAATTGATTCTCTTTTCATTGCAAATAAGTAACCTGTTCTTTCAGTCTCAAATATTAAGATTTGTCCTCATCCTTGGATTTCAGGAATTTTACCAACATGCATTTACATATATATTCTAACATTAATCCTGCCTGGGACTCAGAAAGATGATTACTTTTCTATGTATTTCTTTTCTACTTCCAGACTCCTTTTATTTCATGTTACGACTTCTGGATCTGTCTTCTGAATTTATCTCTACGTAATACTATTCAACATCTGCAGGTGTTTCTTGAGTTTCTATATCTGAATCAAGAAGTATAATCTCAATCTTTGTTTAATTTTTAATCCAAAATTAAATTTGTTATATATGAAAGTTACTATGGGAGTAAATTCTAAGAGTGCTTATCACAAGAAAAAACATTTTTTCTATCTCTTTAATTTTATATCTTTAGGAGATGTGCATGTTCACAAAATTTATTATGGTAATCACTTCATGATGTATGTAAATCAAGTCATTATATTGTACATCTTAAACTTATACAGTGCTGTATGTCAGTTATAGCCCAACAAAACTGGAAGAAAAAATTAAATTTGTTCTAATTGTACTGTTTGAAAGGTTTCTTTTTCTTTAGTCATCTCTGATCCTTTTCAACACTGTAAGAACAAATAACACAATTATTCTAGTTTTTGGCTTGTTCTTTCTCCTTGGGGTTCTGAGTTCCCATAAGTGAATTATTATCATTTCTTCTTGCTAATGGCTTATGCTCCCTCAGCATCTACACAGACCAGGGCATAGAGGTCTCTCTACAGTGGCAAACCAGTGAGTGATCGAAGGAATATGATTCTCTGCTCCTGAGGTCAGGACATAAGTTGCCAGGAAATCATGACCTCTTTGCTAAGGTAGAGAGTAGAGGCCTCTCTGTTACCAGACCTCCACAGAAGCAAACTTAAGTCCCAACTAAAATAATGGAGAAGACTCTTGAGATTCTCTTGGCCTGCAAGGAGACCAAACCAGTCAATCCTAAAGGAAATCAACCCTGAATATTCATTGGAAAGACTGATGCTGAAGTGCCAATACTTTAATTACCTGATGCGAAGAGCCAACTCACTGGAAAAGACCCTGAAGCTGGGAAAGATTGAAGGCAAAAGGAGAAGGGGGAAACAGAGGATGAGATGGTTGGATGGCATCATCAACTCAATGGAAATGAGTTTGAGCAAACTGCAGGAGATAGTGAAGGACAGGGAAGCCTGGCATGCTGCAGTCCATGGTGTTGCAAAGAGTCAGACATGACTTAGTGACTGAATAACAACAAAGTAATGGCTCTGAATAACAACAAAGTTGTACTATTTTAAGTATTCTAATCACTGTGATTAAAAGTAGTGTAAGGGGATGACAGAGAATGAGATGGCTGGATGGCATCACCAACTCTGTGGACATGAGTTTGAGTGAACTCAGGGAGTTGGTGACGGACAGGGAGGCCTGGCGTGCTGTGATTCATGGGGTCACGGAGAGTTGGACACGACTGAGCGACTGAACTGAACTGAACTGAACTTTCTAAATCATCAGGGCTCCTAAGTCTTATGACACTAGCCAAAGAATGAGTAGATACCTTTGTTATGTAGAAGATACAGCAAGCTATCATATGCTGTACACTTTCAAAGCTTGCAAGATGTTTCTTTGAGTGGATGACATTTGGTAGTCCTTGCAAAACCACCACACACTTAATCAAGATCTGAAAAATAGAAACACAATGTTTTTTGTTGAAAATATCTTTACTTATGAAAAAAATACCCTATTTAAATCATGCAAGGTTAAACCATCACATTTTATTGTTGTTAATAATTATGGACCAATTGCTTATCTTGTACAAAGAAGTGTACCCTGAGATAAAATTGATAAATTCAATGTTCAGATGAGTTCTTCATCTAAAGTAACTTGAAAGCTAGTGGAGAGGATAAAATAAATACAAAAATAGATAAAGCCCATACTGACAAGTACCACAAAAGATATAGGTAAAATGTTACATGTATACAAGAAACTAAAGCTCACATTCAGGCTTAGGAGAACCTTGAAAAAAAACTTACAGAGAAGGACTATGTACCATATTAAATATACAGCAATATGGGTACTTGGTATAAGAGCTTCCTTTAAATCAAACCAAGCACTCTTATCCCAGGAAATCAATTAATATTGGCACTTCAGTTCAGTTCAGTTCAGTCGCTCATTCGTGTCTGACTATTTGCGATGCCAGGCCTCCCTGTCCATCACCAGCTCCTGGAGTTTACCCAAACTCATGTCCATCGAGTTGGTGATGCCATCCAGCAATCTCATCCTCTGTCATCCCCTTCTCCTCCTGCCCCCAAACCCTCTCAGCATCAGGGTCTTTTCCAATGAGTCAACTCTTCGCATGAGGTAGCCAAAGTATTGGAGTTTCAGCTTCATCATCAGTCCTTCCAATGAACATCCAGGACTGATCTCCTTTAGGATGGACTGGTTGGATCTTCTTGCAGTCCAAGGGACTTGCAAGAGTCTTCTCCAACACCACAGTTCAAAAGCATCAATTCTTCGGTGATCAGCTTTCTTTACAGTCCAACTGTCATATTCATACATGACCACTGGAAAAACTATAGCCTTGACTAGATGGACCTTTGTTGGCAATGTCTCTGCTTTTTAATATGCTAACCTAGGTTGGTCATAACTTTCCTTCCAAGGAGTAAGCATCTTTTAATTTCATGGCTGCAATCAGCATCTGCAGTGATTTTGGAGCCCCCCAAAATAGAGTCTGACACAGTTTCCACTGTTTCCCCATCTATTTCCCATGAAGTGTAGGCATGGTCTTAGTTTTCTGAATGTTGAGATTTAAGCCAACCTTTTCACTCTCCTCTTTCACTTTCATCAAGAGGCTTTTGAGTTCCTCTTCACTTTCTGCCATAAGGGTGGTGTCACCTGCATATCTAAGGTTGTTGATATTTCTCCCAGCAATCTTGATTCCAGCTTGTGCTTCTTCCAGCCCAGCGTTTCTCATGATGTACTCTGCATATAAGTTAAATAAGCAGGGTGACAATATACAGCCATGACGTACTCCTTTTCCTATTTGGAACCAGTCTGTAGTTCCATGTCCAGTTCTAACTGTTGCTTTCTGACCTGCATACAGGTTTCTCAAGAGGCAGGTCAGGTGGTCTGGTATGCCCATCTCTTTCAGAATTTTCCACACTTTATTGTGATCCACACAGTCAAAGACTTTGGCATAGTCAATAAAGCAGAAATAGATCTTTTTCTGGAACTCTCTTGCTTTTTCCATGATCCAGCAGATGTTGGCAATTTGATCTCTGGTTCCTCTGCCTTTTCTAAAACCAGCTTGAACATCTGGAATTTCACGGTTCACGTATTGCTGAAGCCTGGCTTGGAGAATTTTGAGCATGACTTTACTAGCATGTGAGATGAGTGCAATTCTGCAGTAGTTTGAGCATTCTTTGGCATTGCCTTTCTTTGGGATTGGAATGAATCTTACCTTTTCCAGTCTTGTGGCCACTGCTGAGTTTTCCAAATTGACGCTTACTTCCTTAATTACTTTCCATATCATGTGATCCTGACTTTGATCCAGAGCTAGACAATTAAGCTTAGCTTTCACTATTGCCACACACTTCTGAGCAATATTGCTATCAGAAAAGCAGACTTAGATTGCATTAATCTGTTCATCATTCAGATTATCCCAAAGGACAAATTAATATATAGAGGTTGGTCCTTTGTGGGCACATTAATTGCTTCAAGTCATCAATATAACAATATTATTACTGTTGTCACAGAACACATATGAATTCTTTTCAATGCAGCTTTAATTCCTCCCTTCCACCATCACCTACTGTTCCATATCCCCGAATCAAGTTAACCACCTAGCAGTTCTGTAGTTTTCTCTGGGCTCATGTAATCCTGTGTGTGTGTGTGTGTGTGTGTGTGTGTTTTCCAGTATTCTTGCCTGCTGAATTCCATGGACAGAGGAACCTAGTGAGCTACAGTCCATGAGGTTGCGAAGAGTCAGACATGACTGAGCAACTAACACTTTCAATTCACTTTCACACAGAGAGAAAGTTAATGTTATTTTACAAAGTGAAATTAAGCACACTTTCTGAACTATGCATTTCCCCTTCAGGCATGTCTTGTGAAAAATCCCTCCAAGTCTACAGGAATAGATTTAATTCATCATTTCTAATGGTTGTCTAATATTATTTACTGTAAACCAATCATAATTTTGCAACCATTTCCAGAGACATCCTGTTGCACAGTTTTAAGGTTGATGTTTTACAGTCTGGCAGTCCTGGCCATCCTTCAATTACTGCATGTCCTCTTTGTCTCCAGCTATTTTGCCTTCACCAAGAAAGCTACAATAAACACCCTTACACAGGGAATTCCCTGGCAGTCCAGTGGGTTCAATCCCTGGTTGGGGAACTAAGATCTCACAAGCAACATGGCATAGCCAAAAAAAAAACCACAACCACAACAAAAACCATCCTTCTACCTATTCAATTGCCAAAATGAGCAGCAACTGAGGTGCCAGCTTTGAGATGATACCTAGGGAGGGTGAGGTACCATCCTCCAGGGCACAGTAGACCCTCTAAATTAATGCCATTATGTGGTATTGTGTCCCCAGTAGGAAGAACAGATGGAAGCAATGGGTGGAACTAGGGGTGATTTTAATCTATGGGATAAATCATTAAGAAAGGAATTGCTAGGCTGTGTAAATGTACTTTTTAATTTACTAAAATATTACTCCACGAGATAAATTACTAGCAGAGAAATTGCGATGTTAGGCATATTTGTTTTTAATTTTACTTATACTTAGTTTAATTAAAATTAGACTTGCATTACCGAATTTTAAAGACTATAACAGTTCACATTGCACCCACTGATGAATGAGACTGCCTTTGCCCCACATCCTCACCAGCAATAGGAGTTACAGATCTTTTCAATTCTGCTACTGATATTATATTGTTGATTTAATGGGCATTTCTATGGATATTCAGAATCTGAGCATCTTTTCCTATGTTTTTTGGCCACTTGGATTTGCTCTCCTATAAACTTCATATTATTATCCCATGCCCATTATTTATTCAGCTATTAAAAGACTTTTTGTTATATATAGTTACCCTCTTTAGTGTTGGATACCTTTCCCAAATCCATATATTGCCTACTATCTTTGTTATGGCTCCTTTTACCACACATAGGATGCCATTTAAATATAGTCAAATATTTCTTTTATCTAAGAGTTCTATTTTGGTTAGAGTTCCCCAACACTGACTGTACATGGACTCTCTTGAGATTATTTTTTTCCAAAAGTTTTTGCTTTCTTTTACATTTAGGCCTTTAATATATCTGGACTGTTTACATATGGCACAAAGTAGGGGTCAAATTCTACTTTCTTTCAGAGGAATATCCAGATGTTTCACCACCATTTACTAAAAATATCCATTATCTTCCCACTGAATTGGAAAACCAATTCCATCATACATTACATTCTTCTACAGTGAGGCCTATTTCTGGCATCCCTCCCTTGTTTCATTCATCTTTTCCTGCTCTAAACTATACAATTTAATTTAAAAACTCCTGTCCTAAGTCTTTCCCTCATAGCTATAATCCACTTTCGGAGTTAAACACATCCTGAATCAGTAGGATACCAGAGGATGACAGGGGACTACCCTCAACTCAACCAATGAAGTACCAATTGCAGGCACTGTTCCGCTGTGGTATCTTTGATGGAGCACTTAAAAGGGAGTTTGGGGGAGAATTAATAAAAGGAGTATATGTATGGCTGAGTCCCTTACCTGAAATTATCACAACAGTGTTAACTGGCTAAACTCCAGTATAAAATAAAAAGTTCTTTTTAAAAAAAGGAGTGGGGGTGCCTTGAGGTGGCTAATGTTGCCTTTTTTATCTTATTGGACAGAAATAATATCCTATGGGGAAGAAGTATCAGAAGAAACTCCAATTCACACCAGGCAGATAAGAACATGCATTTAGAGTCTTGACCTAGGGCAATGATAATGCTTCCACTCTCTGACCTAATATTTTATGAAAGGACCTTAACTTTGTGAACATGTCTCAAAACAAAACACTGGACCACTACATCAATAAATCATGTTAACTGAACCTAATAAATAAGAAATGGCAAGTATGTTGAAGATGTGAGATGCTTGCCCTCCAGAGGATAGAAATAAACCCTAAGAAGAGTCAGGGGCCTGACACATTAATGAAATGTCTGGGACGTGCTGAGACATGCCTCCACTCCAAAGTAGGTCTGATATCTCTAATCTCTCACCTCTAAGAAGAAAAGATGATGCTTTAAGAAGCAGACTGCCATGTTGTGGAGAAGGGCATGTGGCAGGGCACTGGTGGTTAGCCTTTCAGAACTAAGGGACTCATCACATGGCCGCAAGGGAATGAATCTCTCAACAACCAATGAATTTGGAAGAAAACCCCAAGCCTCAGATGAGACCACAGCTCTGGTCAACACCTTGATTTTAGCCTGATCCTGAGCTAAAATTCTAGACAACCTGTATCCAGCCTTCTGACCTCCAGAAACTATGAGATAGTGAATGGGTGTTGTTTTAAGCCATTGAGTGTTGGTGATTTGTTAGGAAACACAGACTACCGATACAACCCCTTCAGCCAAGTCTTATCAACCTTTTTTTCCAAAAATTCCAGTTTCACCCCAGAGACATCATTTTTTTTTTCTGGTTATCCACCAATTTTTTTCCCCTCAGTGATGGCTTTAACAGTATGCCTTGAATAAATATTGCTGTATCTAACATTACAAGACCATAAAAATTGAAATGACTTTAAAAAAAAACAACCTAGAAAAGTACATTACCCATATTTAAATATGGACAGCAACAGGGCTGAATGTTTTCAGGGAAACACATTTTAAGTTCTTATTTATGTTTTCCCAGACATGTAATTTAAATCATTAAAATGTCTTTCAGTTAACTCACGAAATGTCATAATACTCGTTCTTGACCTATTTGTGCTTTCTAAGAGACATGTTGCATTTTCTTTCCCAAAATGCAGTGCTGACTTGCCTTTGTAAAAAAAATACCCTTATGGGGAGGGGGTGAAACCCTTACCTGTACAACAGGTACCAAAACAATATTGTGATAAATGATGGGAGCAAGGAGGCCGTAACACTGAGTCACAGCCTGAAGGGCATAACTGGAATCATTTAGGTAGTTGCTCAGTTCCAATGCCACCAATACTCTCTCACATTCAATTAGTCTAGCAATCTGTAAAGAAACAGGTATTGTTACTCAAGCTGAACACCAGGTACTTAATTTGTGTGTCTCCAATGAGGGGAAAGAGTAGGAAATGTGATCCTTGTAACTTAACAAGAACGTGAATGTTGATAAAAAGAAAAACCTAAATTCAGGAACAACTCTAACTCCCCAGTAAAGCTACTGATACATACGGATGACACAATCTTAGAATTAAACTTAAAATCTTTTTATTAATTACAATCAAATACCACTAGTAACAGAAAAGGCACCAATCTTTTCTAATTGGTAAGATAAAATCTTGGCTATATTTTAGGAGAAAAACTCTAGCTTTTTCAAAAATATAAACTATAACAAATAATAATTAAAATACAGTATTGCTGTAATATGGCCCCCACTTGATTAATAGAGTCTTATTTCTCTCCTGGATTTGTGAGAAAATGGTAAATTTTTTGTAGCCAACCTATCTTCTATTATACTTCTGCTAATGTAAAGTTAGGCTTTTTGTGATTAAACATCACTTAAGAGTAAGAATCCTATCTTACTCCTTTCCTAGGGAGAGATTTCATTCAAAGAAAACGATATGAGGGGCAACCAGAAATTTCTATACAGCAAACTGTTATTAGAATGGTAGTCCAGCATTCTGGAATTCACTGAAGTACTTAAAGACTGTCCTCATTTTCAGACTAGATGATGAAAAATAAAAGAAGCTGAAAGCAGCTTAGTAGGAGCAGACCAATGGCTGTGAATTCTTGGACTCTACAAGACTGTGAACTTGTCTTAGGCAGAGAGTCATGTTTGTTTGTTTGTTTGTTTTTACTTTCATACCCGCAGAAATTGGCACAGTCTCATGGAACAAGTAATTGGCTAATTAATGAATAAGTAGATGGGTAGGAAAAAGCAACTGTAAAAGAAAAACAAAAATGACAAAAGTCTCCATATATCTAAAGTAAGTAAAGGAAGGGAAAAAAGAAGAGTGAATCTCAATTTAGATTGAAAAAAATAATGTAGGATTGTTGCTAAAAGCAAGAGCATTGTAAGGCTGCAGGTGTAAAAAAGCAATATTTATAAGTACCTTGAGAACATATCAATAGGAGATAAGTTAAATTCCTGCCTCTGCACAGGATGCAATATTACAGTTTTTAAAATGTACCAGATGGATATGTACCAGCATGAAAGTATGTCCAAGATAAATTACAAAAAGTATTCAAAAAGCAAGTTACAGAACAGTGAGTCGATCATGATTCTGTTTTTGTAAGTAATAATAGCATATTTGTCTATGCATATTTTTTAAAATGGGAGAAATCACAAGAAAACAAGAATGTAGTATCCTTAGGGATAATAGGATTCTAATGGGTTTCACTTTATACATTATAAATTTTGAATATTTGAATTTATACTACTTTTATACAGGAACAGAAAAGAAGGGGAGAGAAAACCATGAGCCTAGGCCTGTGAAATCTACAAACAATATCAAATAAACCAGCACAATCATACAAAGGTCTCTCAGTCCATTCACAAGTGAGGATATACAATCCCCACAGCTCATAAACTTGAAACATCAAGAAACAAATCAAGGGAAATCAATGCATTTGCAATGATTTTAGTTCACTTACTTGTTGAGAAGGGAAAATCTCATTGCCTTTAATATTATCACAGAAAAAATTTTCTTCTTTAATTTTAATGTCACTTGTTACAAAAATATTTCTAAGAAAAAGATATAAGAGAATTGAAGAACTCTCTGCCAAAATATCTGAATGTAATCTGCAAAAAGAAGTAAATGATGTTACAGGTATAAGGTGATTTAGTATGTGAATTCAACTTTGTAGATTGATTTGTTATACCAACACAATTATCCCAAGATAGCAGCAAAAGTTGGAGAAGGAAATGGCAACCCACTCCAGTATTCTTGCCTAGAGAATCCTGTGGACAGAGGAGTCTAGTGGGCTGCTGTCCATGGGGTCGCACAGAGTCCGACATGACTGAAGCGACTTAGCAGCAGCAGCAGCAAAAGTACATAATATAGTAACTCTTGCACAGCTGTTTAAATTGAAATCAAAGACTATTCTTAACAACAAGTTCATAATTAAGAAAGTTAAGCTGTGGATGTACATCATGGATATATAAAACATAAACCATTGGCAAAACTTTCTGATTCTAAAATATATAGCTCTTTTCTATCAATATAATTGAAATCACTATAGATACTCAGAAGTTTGGAAGATAGGCCCAATATTTCAATCAATAAACTTTCTGAAAGTGAGGGTTATTTATAGCTAAATCAGCCATGGTTAAAGAGAAGCAGAGACAGATTTGGGCTTCCTTGGTGGCTCAGATGGTAAAGAACCTGTCTGCCAATGCAGGAGATGTAAGAGATGTGGACTTGATCCCTGGGTGGGGAAGATCCCCAGGAGAAGGGAATGACTACCCACTCCAGTATTCTTGCCTGGTGAATCCCATGGACAGAGAAGCCTGGTGGGCTACAGTTCATGGGATCGCAAAGAGTTGGACACAATTGAGCGATTAACACACTGCCCCTCCAACTCTATCCCAAACCTGCCCCTGAAGTGTGAAAGTGTTAGTCGTTCAGTCATGTCTGACTATAGCCCTCCAGGCTCCTCAGTCCATGGAATTCTCCAGGCAAGAATACTGAACTGGTTAGCCATTCCCTACTCCAGGAGATCTTCCCAATCCAGGGATCAAACTGGGGTCCCCTGCAGTGCTGGCAGATTCTTTACTATCTGAGACACCAAGGAAGCCCTACCGAAGTAGAGTCACTTCAAATTATCTTTTCCAAATTACAGTCAACAGTGCCCACCACTGGCAAAACTGTGAAATCTGCAGTCTTCCTTCTTTGTTTCTGTAGTCCCTTTCTTGCCCTTAAGCCTTACTTGGTGACAAACCCTCTCTTCTAAGCTTCAGGTCCCTCCACTCTCCCTATAAAACAGGAAAGGATCCAACATCAGTAATTGATATTAAAGATGATCTGTTTCACCACTATGTTAAACTCTGAAACTGTCTTTTTCAGGAGGATTTTAGTTATCCTGCTTCTACAACTCATACTAAACTTTCTTTGTCATAGATGACCATGAGTAGTTCGACACACACAGTAAGTCCAGGTTATCACCTCCTCCTGGCTCTAGTTCCTCCAGGACCCAGCTTGGACTCTGGTTAGTCATTTCCATAGTGACCTCTCCAGCACTTTAGATTCTGTTCCCCATAATTTATGCAATAATAAACTTGCCTGACCTTGCATAGATGTCATCATCTGATTTTTTTTATCCCTGCCATAATGGCCATCAATTAATCACTTATTTATTCACCTCATTCCTTTTTGTTTTCCATTCAAACTAGCATTTGCTTAACACCTACCATGTACAAAGGCATTATTCTAGATCCTAGAATATAAAGGTGAATCATATGTGGCCCTCAGCCACAAGGAACTGGGCTCTGCTATTGATATAATCCATGTTACGTAACATCAGCTGAGTCATGATTCTCAGCAACACTTCCATCTATCCCTGAGGCCTCCTTATTCATATTCCCCATAGAAAATGATATGAACTTCCTGTTCTCCACCTCCATGTGCTCTAAGATCTTTGTAGCCCCACCACCATACATTCTTAGGCTCTCCCTCGCCACTGGCTCTCTTATCTCAATCCTCCAAAATTCTGTCCTTAAGCTTGCCTTCCCCCAAAAGCCTCTGCCAACTTTCCTCTGATCTTTACCACCAAACTTCACATGGGTAGTTTTTGCTTGTTACTATTTTCCATTTTCATTTATTCCTTAACCAACTGCAATATAACCAACTGGCCCATCACAATACAAAAATGGCTTTCTTCAACTTACCAATGTCTTCCTATTTGCCAACTCTAAAAGCCTCTTCTCGGCTTTCATCCTATCCAACCTCTTTGCAGCATTTTCTTAAGTAACTACTCCATCTGACTTTGCACCAGCATATAACACTGCTGGTCAGGGCCTCCATGATAATCTTCTCACTTCCCTTGGCAATACACTTTCCTGGACTTTCACTTCCGGAACTTCCATTTCAAATTCCTTCCTTGGTTCCAACTCCTACTTCTACCTCTTAAATGTAAGCAATGCCCCAGGATTCAAGTCCAGCCTTCTACCTTTACTGCTCAACAGTCATTTCTCGGAAGATATCACTCATCATCAAAATTCCAACGATGACCTCAGTGAACAATTTATATATGTCTCTAGCCTTGACCTCTCTCCTGAGTGTCAGCTCATATCTACAGAGTTGTCCTGCTGGAAAACTGAACTCCATATATCCCCAAATTCATTCTCCTCATCCAAAAACTCACTCCACCTCTCAGCTTCCCTTAGTAACATCAGAGGCTTACCCTCGCTGGAAATCCCAGTCAGCTTCCCCTCCTTCCTCTGTCTTATCCCTACAAGTCACATAAAATCTGCCAAGATCTGTCTCTTCCTCTTCTGAAATGCCTCTTGAATCCATCCCCCATAGCACTGAAAATCCTCATACATGGTAAACACTAAGTTTATGCTTGTTTAATTGAATGGAATTATACATTTACATGAATAAGTGTTACCAATGTCTTGCCTCATTCAGCATTTGTGTTTTTAAACTCATTACCTTTGAGGAGTGAAGAGTTTTCCCTTATTAAGGGAATTTTAGGCATTACCAAGCAGGTAAAGGAGACTGTTCTTATTGAACATGTTGTTGAGACAGGCTGAAATTATACTAATGCTCATTTCTGATGCTGCTGTTAAACTTTGGTTTCTTAAGGAAAAAAATGGCAAAGGATAGCCTGTAGCTTTATATGGCTTCTATAGACCTATTTGCAGTTGATGGCCTAATCCTGGGTGCCTCTTCAAGCAAAGGAAAAGCCTTCTTACCCTAAGAGCTCACTCATCAGACCCTAACCTTAATCTCAACCTGACCTTTCTCTGCGATAAAGGTCCCCAGTGCGTATTTGTGTTTTCTAGTAAAACTGACACTACCTTGGTTAGTATTTAGGTTTTCTTTTCTCATAACCTCATTAGCTTATATTCAGAATGTATCCATATGTTTCCAGTGTTTTTTCTGATTCTAACAAAGAAAGTTCTAAGAAGGACCCAAACCTTCAGAATATCTACGCTTTACTTATTGGAAGTAGTTTTACATATAGCATATCAACATGAACTTGAAAATAAATTAACTCCAGGCTTCACAGCCAACACCTGTCTTTTCAATAAGCAAATTAATATTTTAAAAGAACATTTCTAATTACCTTCTCTGTGTAATAGTCATTATATTGCTTAAACAAATAATGGATTGGTCACCCTGAGGTGGTGAAGCAACAAAATAATCCCAGACTGGTGAGAAAACTTTCTTAGCCAGATCATAGTTACCAGTCTGATAGGCAACCTGCAACAGAAAGCACATTCTCTTAGGCATTACTTGAATTTGGGGAGTGTATACTTTCAACAAGAATTCTGAGAAGGTCCAATCACACTCTAATTTCCTACAAAGTTATTCACATCGGCTGTTCTGCTCTGCAGGGCTACGGCAAGGGAGAAAGACACATTTTGAAATCTCTTTTATTTCTAAATTGCATGGAAATTTGAAACTCTGTAAGGATGTTTCAAATTCTCATAAGCAAAACAAAGATCACATCTGAGCCAAATTAATTTCATTTCCATCTATCTCGGCAGTGCACTCCATTTATTACAGACACTGTTATAATGAACAATCTGTTCCAAGAGAAACAATCAGATTTCCCAAACCCAAAATATGAAATATACTTCATTCTTCTCTGGTTCTGACTGATGCTTTCAGAGCTTTTTTTGCAACAAAGGTTTCAGAGCTGAAAAGAGTGAGGAATAAAACACCATAATGTGTTTCAAGTTTCACACATTCACCATTTGGCAAAATAACTGATTTCACTGAAAAAACCTTGAAGTTTGCAAGAAAAAATCATCAACTTACCTATTTCTTTTGGTGGGATATATTTCTTTAACTATATCTCTTAAAATCACTCTATCCAAATATGTATAACTATATGAAATCACACCACATGAGTTATATGCTGCTTCAAATTCTCAGTGGAAGCAGGTAGGATATTAAGTATAAATAAATTCATTAAGTATGCAAATGACATGTTGCTAGACTATATTCCACACAAGGGAATAGCTTACAGGGCCAGAACTTTTAAAATCTGCCAAATCAATGCTCATAATCAACCAACCGGTAAACTTTTATGAAGTTTCTACTTGCTGCTAAGCACTGTAAATCTAGATTCTTCAAAGCTTAAAACAATTTCATACTCCATGAAACTGTAATCAAGTTACAGTGGTAAAACATATGAAATTACAGAAAAATTACAAATAATTACATCATAATTGTGGAGACTTAAAAAAGGAGAAATGAAGACTTCAAGGAGGAATCAGGGCCTGATGTAAACCCTAAGGCAGGGATAAGGTTCAAATAGGCACAGTTTAGATGGAACCTGAAAAAGATCCTGTGAAGGAAATTGCCACAGGGCATTTGAGACTGGAAAGACAGGTCAGAATTTGAAGAAAAGTAGGGCTTCCCTTGTGGCTCAGCTGGTAAAGAATCCACCTGTAATGCAGGAGACCTGGCTTTGACCCTGGGTTGGGAAGATCTCCTGGAGAAGGGAACAGCTACCCACTCCAGTATTCTGGCCTGGAGAATTCCATGGACTGTATAGTCCTTGGGGTCACAAAGAGTTGGACATTACTGAGTGACTTTCACTCACTCAGGCAGTATGGTGGACTTTCCTGGTGGCTTAGTTGATAAAGAATCTGCCTGCAATGAGGGGGACCTGGATTCAATCCCTGGGTTGGGAAGATCCCCTGGAGGAGAACATGGCAACCCACTCCAGAATTCTTGCCAGAAGAAAAAATGGACAAAGGAGCCTAGTGGGCTGCAGTCTATTGGGATCACAAACAGTCAACATGACTGAAGCAACTAAGCACAGCACAGGCAGTATAATTAAACAGGTAAAGTGGGACAGGATTTCAGAAAGTCTTGAAACTCAGATGTGTGTGTGTGTGTTTGCTCAGTCATGTCCATATCTTTGTGACTCCATGGGCTGTAGCACACCAGGCACCTCTTTCCATGAGATTTCCCAGGAAAGAATACTGGAGTGGGTTGCCATTTCCTTCTCCAGGGAATCTTCCTGACCCAGGGGTTGAACCCACACCTCCTGCATTGGGGCGGGGGGCAGATTCTTTACCACTGAGCCACCTAGGAAGTCCTGAAAATCAGATGGAAGTATTTAAAGATATCAGGTCCTGGACCAAGCATTTCACATGCATTATTGCATTGACTCTTCATTACAGCTCTGTGAAGTGAGCTCTATGAGTGTCCTTGTTTTCCAGATAAGGAAACTGGGGTATTGACAAGTAGAATAATTTGTACAGAACCAAATACTCAGTAAAAAAAATAAATAAAATGAAATGAAAAAGTAGAATCAAGACTTAGTGTGATAGATGAGGTCCCTTCTCTGGGACACATTGGGCAAATGAAGAAATTGGACTAAGTGGTCATTAAAACACCATTATAATTCTAAGATTCACCATGGAAAATGATAAGAGATGATGTGTAAGGGAGTGGGTGAAACTATAATAGAATGTTCTTTCCTTTTAAAATATAGCTTTTTAAAAATAGTTATTTCTGAGTCACTTTGCTGTACAGCAGAAATTGGCACAACATTCAGTTCAGTTCAGTCGCTCAGTCGTGTCCGACTCTCCACGACCCCGTGAATCACAGCACGCCAGGCCTCCCTGTCCATCACCAACTCCCGGAGTACACTCAAACTCATGTCCACAGAGTCGGTGATGCCATCCAGCCATCTCATTCTCCGTCGTCCCCTTCTCCTCCCGCCCCCAACCTTTCCCAGCATCAGAGTCTTTTCCAGTGAGTCAACTCGTCACATGAGGTGGCCAAAGTATTGCAGTTTCAGCTTTAGCATCAGTCCCTCCAATGAACATCCAGGATTGATCTCCTTTAGAATGGACTGGTCGGATCTCCTTGCAGTATAAGGGACTCTCAAGAGTCTTCTCCAACACCACAGTTCAAAAGCATCGATTCTTCGGTGATCAGCTTTCTTCACAGTCAAACTCTCACATCCATACATGACCACAGGAAAAACCATAGCCTTGACTAGATGGACCTTGGTTGGCAAAGTAATGTCTCTGCTTTTTAATATACTATCAAGGTTGGTCATAACTTTCCTTCCAAGGAGCAAGCGTCTTTTAATTTCATGACTGGCACAACATTAAATCAACTATATTTCACTTTTTAAAAAAAGGGTGAAAACATAAAAATAATATTATTTGTTCAGTCAGCGGACATTGTAAAACAAGAAAAAAATGCCATGATAAAACTAAAGGTTTATAAATTCATGAGTCTGTGTGAGTTAACAGAGGAGTGCTTCATATTTGCAGGTTCAAAGATGGTTAAGTAGTAGTCATGTGCAGAATAGACTTTAGAGGGCGTGAGGTTAAAATGAGAAAGAAGCATTAAAAGGACTTCCCTGGTGGTCCAATGGCTAAGACTCCACACTCCCAATGTAGGGGGCCCAGGTTCAATCTCTGGTCAGGGAACTAGATCCCAAAGTGTTTATGTGGGTTTTTCCATAAGATGCTATGGAACAAACACTTCGGTCAACCCAATACATTCCTTTCCAGCACCTTGGCAAGCTCCTCCTCTTCTCCTCTATCTCAAGATACCGGTGTGCCCCAGGGCTCAGTCTTCTGACCTCTCCTCTCCTCAGCACTCATGTCCTTGCTGCTATTATCCAGCCCCACGACTGTAGTTGTCACAGGACTACTCTCAATCCCCTCTGCTGCCCAGACCTCTCTCCCAAACTCCAGATTCACATGTCTAACTGGACTACTCAACAGTTCTCTCTGAATATCTAATAAACATCTGACCTTAACATGCCCCCAACTGAATTTCTTATCTTTCTCTGCACCACCCACAGCCATCCCCAACTCAGCTGTGGTCCAAGTCTGTCCTTCTAGTTAGTTGGTTAAACACCTTCAAGGCATCTCCTATTTTTCTCTATCCATTGTTTCACAGGAATTCTTGTTAACTCCTCCTTCAAAATATATCCAGAATCTGGCCACTTTTCTTTACATCAACTACTATCACCCTGGCCAAACCACTCCCATCTCTGATTGGATGACAACAGTAGGTATTCAATAGTAGCTCCCTCTGCTTCTACACTTTAGGCAGCAATCTCTTTAGGCCAGCTTTATGGTGTATGCACAACACAGTAGGCAGGGTGAGCCTTTGAAACAGAAGTCATGTTATGTTGTCCTATTACATCAAACTCTCTCCAGTGGCTGTCCATTTCACTCACAGTAAAAGCTATACTTACTACAATGGTCTAGAATTCTTATCACGATCTACTTTCCCCTGTATCCACTCACTTTTTACCTCCCTAAGCAATCCTTCGGGCCCCTCTGCTCCAGTCATTCTGGCCTCCTTGCTATTTATGTTATACCAAGTACAGTTCTGGAATCATTCAGGCTTTTCTTCTAGCTCCTTCTGTGGAATCTTCTTTCTCCAGAGTTGCTCCCTCACCTCCTTCAAATGTCTGTTCACATCTCATCTTCCAGATGACACTTTCTCTGTTCAGCTTACTTAACACTGTAACACTGTAATTTACCTTCCTTTACCCCACTTCACATTTCCAGTTCCTCTGACTGTACTCTACTCTATCTTTCCACAGGACTTACCTTCTAACATACTATTAATAGGCGATCTATTTCTTTACTATGTTCATCGTCTACTACCTACCTCCTACCATGGCATTTTGCTCACTTCACTTAGAACAGTGGTTCTCAAAGTATGATCCCTGGACCATCAGCATCTGCCTCACCTATAAACTGGTTATACATGCAGACTTAACAGGTCCTATCCCACACCAAGTGAACCATATACTCTGCTGGTGGGGGCAGCAATCTCTTTAGGCCAGCACTCCAGATCATTCTGATTCAGGCTCAAGTTTTAGAATCACTAGGCTAGAGCAATGCCAGGCACAGAGTAAGCACTCAATAATAATGTGTTAAATGAACTTAAAATTCCTCTTTTCCTGATAATTTCCCTCTCTGTACAGAAGAGAACACCCAGGAGGTGTGCTATAAAATAACACAACTGACTGGCCCAGGGTGAGTGCCTGACCCAAGCTGGATCCACAGCAAAGCAAGATGGACCCCAAACACACACACACACAGTCTGCTTCAGGTGTTAAGGCTGAAGACATTACATGCACCAGGAGGATCTGAGAGAAAGTTTATTATTTGCACAAGGGACTCCTAGGGAGGCCCAGGTTTTCCTGGGCAGAGCAGAAGGAATAGGTTGGGCTTTGTTAGTGGCTAGACTGGGCACAGTTCCTGCCGGGTGGGTCATTTAAATTTCCTGCAGGCACCAAAGGAGAAGGTGAAGTCAGAGACCTCCTTAGTAGCCTGCTCAGATATGAGGCCAAAGGAACAAAGAAGGGTGAGATTTAAAAACAAGTCAGTGGTCAAACATTAAAAATGAGATCAGACTCCTTCTTACACTGGGTGAACCAATGCATGTCTCTTTCCCAGAAATTTGGAATCAAGATTAGGACATAGCTAACCAGTCCCAGAATATGGCTGAAATTGAGGAATATACAAAAGCATTCAAGAGGCTGCCACATTCCCTCCAGAGATGGAAAGGAAAATCAATATTTAAAGAGAGAAAAAGAAAGCAACTGTATAGAGAGTATCAGAGGTATGAGGCTTACAGCTGCCTGAATTTTGCAGCCTTCCCAGGGCCTGGCTGCATTTCCCAAAGGGAGGCTTTCTTGCAATCAGGGTCTTAACTGAAACCATAAGTCAAAATCAACTAGAACGAGGGTTACTGTTTTAACTGAGACTGATTTAAAAAAAAAACAAAAAAAACACAGTTCAAATGAAAAAGAGATGATACCTAACACAGAACCTGGCACAAAACAAACATTGAATTTTTGTTTGTTCCAAAAGGGAAAAGAAGAGTTGAAACTTCTTATAAACTTTAAAAATGAGGATGACTGCATTTTACCTGGTAGCCCTATACTTTTTAATGGTCATAGACAAAAGGCAAACCTCTATTAATAAAAGGGTTTCAATGAACTCATACATGAATTGGAAAAAAATGTACAAATTTCAGTTTCCTGCCACAACTGTGATTCCCAACCCAACATCAAACTCTACTGCTCCCACAGATCATGACGACCTATGGAGTACACCAACCTAGGAAGAGAATAGATGGGAGAATGTAAGCTGTAGATGAACTTGGCTCATGTTAGATGGTGAACACATGACTTCCTGGGAACCTGGACAGAGCAGTTGAAAGGCATGAGCTGGTTCAAATGGCAGGCTTACCATCTACCACCAGAGTTCAGTTCAGTTCAGTCACTCAGTCGTGTCCGACTCTTTGCAACCCCATGAACCACAGCACACCAGGCCTCCCTGTCCATCACCAACTCCCGGAGTCCACCCAAACCCATGTCCATCAAGTCAGTGATGCCATCCAACCATCTCATCCTCTGTCGTCCCCTTCTCCTTCTGCCCTCAATCTTTCCCAGCATCAGGGTCTTTTCCAATGAGTCAGCTCTTCGCATCAGGTGGCCAAAGTATTGGAGTAACCTTGGGTAAATTACTTAACCTCCCTAAGATACTCTTTCTGGAATAAAATGAGATTGGCAGTGGAAGGGTTAAATTCATCATTTCCTGAACTTGAAAGTAATAATACCACCTCTATCTTTAGAGTTACTATAATCAGTGGAATAATGAATGTTAAAATGTCTGTCAGGCAACAGTTTTTTAATAAATATTCCTCACTTTTTCATTTCAACAAGTCATGGTGCCCACTTGCTATTTGATTTAGTAGTTCAATAATCCAGCAGTATGTGGCATTTGGTCTTGTATCCGTTTTACAGATAGGGAAATTAAGACCAAGCAATTTGCCTAAAATCCTACAATCCTGCTCACAGATTTCTAATTGTCTATATTTTATATCACATTATCTAGTCATTCTCAACTTAAAAGGGAATAATAAAAAGAAATGAGACTATAAAGGGAATGAAATTGGAAAATAAATGTAGACAATATATAATTCATAAAGGTTCCTCAAAAAATTTTCCAGATAGCCTAAATTATTATAGCTTTCTACAGTAAGAGAAAAATCTAGTAAAGATTCACCTGACTTTATAGGCTTTTTATTTATAAAATAATGTTTAGTAAAAAATACAACCAAAAACTCTAAGCCAAGTTATTCATAAACATTTAGCAAAGTAACTCCATATTTTACTACAAAATATGATAATATTTTTTAAAGAACAGAATTATCTTGAAACTAAAAACTAGCCACTCTTACAAAAAACAGCAGTTTTTCATCGCAGTTCCAGAAGAAAGGTACATTTTCCTGCTAAAATTTAAAAGCTTAAACTCAAATGTTAAATGGAGGAAATTTTGCTTATCCAACTTTACATTATGAGAGAGAATGCTCTTAGACTGTCATAAATGAACTACAGTACTGCAAATACAGTATCAGTAAAGAAACACAGGCCATTACTTTATGACACTTCTCATTATCCTAGCAGTATAGCTAGGACTTCGTTTTATTAACTTTCAATGAAAGTTATGCCAAATGAAGCCCAAGAGTCAAACCACTCCCTGGAGAAAAATTAGACCTTGATGAAATATTCGGTGCCTTACTTTGAAATAACTCCATCACTGCAAATTAGGAAATATATTAGATTCCAAAGAAATCAAAACATCAGAAAACCATGAGCCCAAATGGCATGCTAAACCAATGCTAGACAAATCCAAGTAATTCTCTCAATTAAATTTTCTTTGAAAAATATGATAATATAAAATTCCAGTTAGACTTTAGCCTATAATACTAATCAACTATTAAGAGGAAAAATAGCACAATAGAAATGGAATAAAATTTGGAAGAGCCAACAATAAACTTAAAATTATATGTTTGAGACTTGGGTCAATGAGCCATTTTTTTCTAGAATCCCATTCACTGGTGACATGCTTTAAGTCAGGCAATTATTTCAGCAATTCACAAGTATATCTATAAGTAAGAACCACAATAATATTCATTAAATGCCTACTGTGGGGCAAGTGCTATGGTTAAATGTTTGACATGCATAATTCCATTTAATACTCATAACAGTTCTGGGAGGTAACTACTATTATTATTCCACTTCATAGATGAAGGTTAATTGACTAACATCACATAGCTAGTGTGAGGATCTGCATCTTAAACTCAGGTCTGTCTCTATGAACCCAGAAAATTCAATTCTATAAACTGATCCTGAGAAAATAAACATAGATGCAGTAAAAGATGCTCAGTATCACCAATTATTAGAGAAATACAAATCAAAACTATAATGAAGTTATCATCTCACACTGGTCAGAATGGTCATGATCAAAAGTCTACAAACAATAAACGCTGGAGAGGGTGTGAATAAAGAGGGAACCTTCCTACAGTGTTGATAGGAATGTAAATTGGTATAGCCAATATGGGAACTGGATGGAAGTTCCTTAAAAAACTAAAAATAGAACTAGTTTATGATCCAGCAACCCCACTCCTGGACATATATGTGGAGAAAAGTATAATTTGAAAAGATTCATGGACCCCAGTCTTCATTGCAGCATTATTTATAATAGCTAAGACATGGAAACAACCCAAGTGCCCAACAACAGATGATTGGTTTAAGATGTGAGGTACACACACACACACACACACACACACACTCACGCAAATAGAATATTACTCAGCCATAAAGAAGAACAAAATATTGCCATTTGCTATGACATGGACTGACCTAGAGAATATCATAGTAAGTAAAGTAAGTCAGGCAGAGAAAGACAAATACCATGTATCACTTACATGTAGAATCTAAAATACAATGCAAATGAACTTAATCTACAAAACAGAAACAGACCCACAGACATTGAAAACAAACTTATGGCTACCATAGGAGAAAAGCAGGAGGAAAAGGATAAATTAGGTGTGTGGGATTAATAGATATGAACTACTATACAGAAAATAATCATCAAATATTAATATTTACTGTATAGCACAAGGAACTATATTCAATATCTTAAAATAACTTACAATGGAAAGTAATATGAAAAAATACATATATATATATATAAAACAATCATGTTGCTGTACACCTGAAATTAACACAAATATTGTAAAACAACTGATATATATTTTTTATTGAAGAATAATTATTTACAATGTTAGATTCTGGTATACAGCAATGTGATTCAGTTATATAGACACATATTCTTTTTCAGTCTTTTCTATTATGGTTTATCACACAATATTGAATGCAGTTCCCTGTGCTATACAGTAGAATCTTACTGTTTAACTATTTTACATGCAGTAGTTTATATCCGTTAATCCCAAACTCTTAATTGATCCTTCCTCCACTCACTTTCCCCTTAGGTAACCATAAGTTTGTTTTCTATGTCTGTGAGTCTCTAGTTTTGTTTCACAAACAAGTTGACTTATGTCATATTTTAGATTCCACATATAAGTGATATCATATGGTATTTGTCTTTCTCTTTCTGACTTACTTCACTTAAGTATGATGATCTCAAGGTCCATCCATGTTGCTGTAAATGGCATTATTTCATTCTTTTCTTATGACTGAGTAGTATTCCAGTGTGTATGTGTGTATATATGTATACACACACACATATATATACTACATTATGACATTTTTAAAATGCAATACCATACAAATGTTAAAAATTATGTTTTGAAGCAATACTTAATGGAATGGAAAAAAGTTAATTATGTAGTAAATAACAATCAGATGTAAAATAATATGTACACTATGACTAAAATTATATATTATATATAAATTCACACACGTGTATATGTGTCTACACACATATTGTGTGTAGATATATATATGTGTATTTGTATACATACAGGCTTCCTAAGTAGTTCAGTGGTAAAGAATCCTCCTGCCAATGCAGGAGACGTGTGTTTGAATCCTGGGTGGAGAAGATCCCCTGGAGATGGAAATGGCAACCCACACCAGTATTCTAGCCTGCAAAATCCCATGGACAGAGGAGCCTGGTGGGCTACAGTCCATGGGGTTGCAAAAGAGTTGGACACAACTTAGCAACTAAACAACAATGTATACATATGCCTGCCAAGAAAAGGATATCTCTGGATTAGGGCTTCTCAGCCATGACACTATTGACATTTTGGACCAGATAATACTTTGTTGAGGGGAGGAAATGCTGCCCTTTGCATTGTAGCGTGTTTATCAGCATCCCTGGCCTCTACCTTCCAGATATTAATAGCACTCCTCTAGACGGTGACCACCAAAAACGTCTCCAGACATCAGTATATGTCCTCTGGGGGCCCAAACTGCTTCAGGTTACCAACTGCTACTCTGGTTGACAGGAAAACAGGCAACATTCATTTCTAAAATTCTAAAATCAGTATGTGGTGCATTTAAATATTATTTAATGCAGGGGGGAAAATGTTATTATATAAAGCAAACTCATGAGTGAGAGGAATAATGATTTATATTTTAGGAGACTAAACTGTGGTCAAGGAAAATATGCATTACAGGAGATTCAGAATATCTGCTGTGACTGTTTTTTCATCAGAAATTACTTAGTAATTGGTTAACAGTATAAAAAATGGAGGAAAAAATTAGGAGAAATCTCCTCTACCTGCGTCAATAACATCCGAGTAGTAACAGCAGAAAGAGGTGGGTAAACCAGAATTGGCTTAGTTGTCTCGCCAATAGCATCACCAATCAGCTTTCCACTAGAACAGTAAGCCGCAACTGCAAAGACGTATTTTTCATTGGTTTCTAAACCTTTTACCTCAAAAACACTTTTGCCATCCGCTGGTATCTATTAACAAAAACATATTTCAAGTTATATGTGGAAAATTAAAGTAAGGGTTTTTTTTTAATATAATTAAGTGATCTTCATAGGTTAAAAAAAAAAACCTTTCCATTTACTGTTCAGATTTTAGTTATGACTCAAGTTGAAATCAAGAGAAATTCACTGAAACAGTGATTACATAAAGGTAAAAAAAACAGCAACACTCAGTTGTAATTAATGAGACTTTTGGTAAGATTTCCTGACATTCAAAGGTTTTTTCAATTCAACGTACCGCTTCTCCTGAGTTTGGGAGATGATTATTGTTTAGTCTTACTTTTCCATAGCTTCCTTCCGCTTTGCAACCCAAAATGCAGTACCAGCAAACCTGCCAAGGAGAGAGATGAGCCTGTCATCTCTAGTCAGTTTAACACAGCATTTGATTTCTTTTATCATGATGTGGCAAAAGGAATACTTTTCCATACAAAAATATAATTATTCGAGTTTTAAAATATCAGTTTACAAAGATACTTAGGTTTACACTTTTTAAAAATACAAATATAGTTTATTAATTACTTTTAGCTACTATGAAGTGAGCAGTTCCTATGTGTTAAGCAGTGTTCAGACAGTGGCAGAGAGTGACTCCAAAGATTAGCTCATCTTGATGACAAAAAGACCAACACGGAAATGGAGAAGTAACTCTAGAAGGAATAAAGGGACAGAGCAAAAGCTAAACCAATACCCAGTTGTGGATGTGACCGGTGATAGAAGTAAGGTCCGATGCTGTAAAGAGCAATATTGCATAGGAACCTGGAATGTTAGGTCCATGAATCAAGGCAAATTGGAAGTGGTCAAAGAGGAGATGGCAAGAGTGAACACAGACATTCTAGGAATCAGTGAATTAAAATGGACTGGAATGGGTGAATTTAACTCAGATGACCATTATATCTACTACTGTGGGCAGGAATCCCTTAGAAGAAATGGAGTAGTCATCATGGTCAACAAAAGAGTCCGAAATGCAGTACTTGGATGCAATCTTAAAAACGACAGAATGATTTCTGTTCGTTTCCAAGGCAAACCATTCAATATTACAGTAATCCAGGCCTATGCCCCAACCAGTAACGCTGAAGAAGCCGAAGTTGAACGGTTCTATGAAGACCTACAAGACCTTTTAGAACTAACACCCAAAAAAGATGTCCTTTTCATTATAGGGGACTGGAATGCAAAAGTAGGAAGTCAAGAAACACCTGGAGTAACAGGCAAATTTGGCCTTGGAGCACAGAACGAAGCAGGGCAAAGGCTAATAGAGTTTTGCCAAGAGAACGCACTGGTCATAGCAAACACCCTCTTCCAACAACACAAGAGAAGACTCTACACATGGACATCACCAGATGGTCAGTACCGAAATCAGATTGATTATATTCTTTGCAGCCAATGATGGAGAAGCTGTATACAGTTAGCAAAAACAAGACCAGGAGCTGACTGTGGCTTAGATCATGAACTCCTTATTGCCAAATTCAGACTGAAATTGAAGAAAGTAGGGAAAACCACTAGACCATTCAGATATGACCTAAATCAAATCGCTTATGATTATACAGTGGAAGTGAGAAATAGATTTAAGGGTCTAGATCTGATAGATAGAGTGCCTGATGAACTCTGGATGGAGGTTCGTGACATTGTACAGGAGACAGGAACCAAGACCATCCCCATGGAAAAGAAATGCAAAAAAGCAAAATGGCTGTCTGAGGAGGCCTTACAAATAGCTGTGAAAAGAAGAGAACCGAAAAGCAAAGGAGAAAAGGAAAGATACAAGCATCTGAATGCAGAGTTCCAAAGAATAGCAAGGAGAGATAAGAAAGCCTTCCTCAGCGATCAATGCAAAGAAATAGAGGAAAACAACAGAATAGGAAAAACAAGAGATCTCTTCAAGAAAATTAGAGATTCCAAGGGAACATTTCATGCAAAGATGGGCTCGAAAAAGGACAGAAATGGTATGGACCTAACAGAAGCAGAAGATATTAAGAAGAGGTGGCAAGAATACACAGAAGAACTGTACAAAAAAGATCTTCACGACCAAGATAGTCACAATAACGTGATCACTGACCTAGAGCCAGACATCTTGGAATGTGAAGTCAAGTGGGCCTTAGAAAGCATCACTACGAACAAAGCTAGTGGTGGTGATGGAATTCCAGTTGAGCTATTTCAAATCCTGAAAGATGATGCTGTGAAAGTGCTGCACTCAATATGCCAGCAAATTTGGAAAACTCAGCAGTGGCCACAGGACTGCAAAAGGTCAGTCTTCATTCCAATCCCAAAGAAAGGCAATGCCAAAGAATGCTCAAACTACCGCACAATTGCACTCATCTCACATGCTAGTAAAGTCACGCTCAAAATTCTCCAAGCCAGGATTCAGCAATATGTGAACCGTGAACTCCCAGATGTTCAAGCAGGTTTTAGAAAAGGCAGAGGCACCAGAGATCAAATTGCCAACATCCTCTGGATCATGGAGAAAGCAAGAGAGTTCCAGAAAAACATCTATTTCTGCTTCATTGACTATGCCAAAGCCTTTGACTGTGTGGATCACAATAAACAGTGGAATATTCTGAAAGAGATGGGAATACCAGACCACCTGACCTGCCTCTTGAGAAACCTGTATGCAGGTCAGGAAGCAACAGTCAGAACTGTACATGGAACAACAGACTGGTTCCAAATAGGAAAAGGAGTACGTCAAGGCTGTATATTGTCACCTTGCTTATTTAACTTCTATGCAGAGTACATCATGAGGAACGCTGGGCTGGAAGAAGCACAAGCCGGAATCAAGATTGCTGGGAGAAATATCAATAATCTCAGATATGCTGATGACACTACCCTTATGGCAGAAAGTGAAGAGGAACTCAAAAGCCTCTTGATGAAAGTGAAAGAGGAGAGTGAAAAGGTTGGCTTGAAGCTCAACATTCAGAAAACAAAGATCATGGCATCTGGTCCCATCACTTCATGGGAAATAGATGGAGAAACAGTGGAAACAGTGTCAGACTTTATTTTTTGGGGCTCCAAAATCACTGCAGATGCTGATTGCAGCCATGAAATTAAAAGACGCTTACTCCTTGATAGGAAAGTTATGACCAACCTTGATAATATATTAAAAAGCAGAGACATTCCTTTGCCAACAAAGGTCCGTCTAGTCAAGGCTATGGTTTTTCCCGTGGTCATGTATGGATGTGAGAGTTGGACTGTGAAGAAAGCTTATCGCCGAAGAATTGATGCTTTTGAACTGTGGTGCTGGAGAAGACTCTTGAGAGTCCCTTGGACTGCAAGGAGATCCAACCAGTCCATTCTAAGGGAGATCGATCCTGGGTGTTCATTGGAAGGACTGATGCTAAAGCCGAAACTGCAATACTTTGGCCACCTCATGCGACAAGTTGACTCACTGGAAAAGACTCTGATGCTGGGAATGGTTGGGGGCGGGAGGAGAAGGGGACGACGGAGAATGAGATGGCTGGATGGCATCACCGACTCTGTGGACATGAGTTTGAGTGAACTCCGGGAGTTGGTGATGGACAGGGAGGCCTGGCGTGCTGTGATTCATGGGGTCGCGGAGAGTTGGACACGACTGAGCGACTGAACTGAACTGAACTGAACTGAACAAAAAGCAAGTGGTAAAAGAACCAAGGCACTAAATTGTAGTGTTTTAAATAAAATGTAAAAATGCATATGAAAAAGCCTAGAAGAAAATGTTTCTAAATAAGAATAGAGTTTGGATGATAAAATAGTAAGATTATGGGTAATATTTTTTCCTCTGGTCTATTAATTTTCTAAAACATCGTATTCCTTTGATAATTGTTAAATACAGATGTAAACCAAAAGCAAAATGCAAATTGCACAGAAAAAAAGCAAACTTAAAACTTGACTAAATGGTTAGACAATAATGGTCTTTTTGCCAAAATGTCAAAATAATGGAGATTCCTCATCATCATGAATTATTCTCACTGTAGCGAAAAAGGGAGAGAGGTGATACCTAGGAAAAACCTTCATTAGGAGGTATACTGTCCAGGGGCAGGTGATGGAGGGGTCGTCATCAATGTGGCGTTTCATTCCCTTTTCCCCAAAGGCCCCACCTCACAACATCTCAACTTCTAAAACTAGAACAAAAGGGTAGGGGGCGGGGAATGTAATTGTCTCAGAAGCAACTGCCTCTTACAGCTCCGTCTGCTATTTCTTCCTCTGGGTCAACAGAAAAATACTAATTGTGTGTTGTCTGCACTAGTAGTTATCCACTCTGACTATGCAACAGGATAATTTTTTAAAATACAGTTTGTACATGATCAACCATTTAAAAAAAAATTACATCTACCCAAGCCTGCCTCCCTCAGTGAATATGAATACCTAGTGCAAAATAGCCGAACTTCTGTGTTTTTAAAGAAAATTTCTCAGGTGATTAAAGAGCACTAGGAAAGGTAGAACTTCAAGGACAGAAAACACACTGAAGGAACTAGGGAGATGGAGGCCAGGAGGAGAAGAAAAAAACTCAGCATGACTCAGAAAAAAACTTAGAAACTAACTTTCCTTGACTTTTCATGTAAAAAAAAGTGCCATAGAGGTAAAAAAAAAAAAAAAAGGAAGAAATGTGCTGTTTTATGACCTAGATCATTATTGCTCTAAGTGAAGCTCTACAGAAGTTGAAGAGTAAGTTTCCTCTAAAAGCATTTTTACAAGCAGGTTTTATATTTCTATTTTGTTACCCAGATGAAAACATCTATATTTATATAAAAAGAGTAAGTCCTTAGAATCTATGTAAGAATAAGGACGTGATGGACAAACCACCACTAACTTTGAAAGTAAAATGTTATAAATAACATTAATATTTTCAACTATTAAAACAGATGTTAATGCAACGAATGTGTTAACAAGAGGATTTTGATAAAACAAAAGATGGCTGAAATAGCAAACTAGAAAATGTATTTAAGCCCACAGCACCATCTAGTGCTAAGGAGTAGGTAACAGAAGGTGTTATTTCCAGAAGCATACAACTCTCCCAACATAGAACATACATCAACTTCACATCATGTGCTGAGTAACAAGTCTTACAGCTGCAGGTCAAGTGTGGGATTCTTATGTCTTCTTATTTCTAACCATTATGAAATAAACTAGTCATTAATTTGAGATACATAAAAAATAAGAACCTGGTTAAATAAATCAAAATATTTACGTAAAAACAAACAAAAACTCTTGGGAAATTATCCAGTCTTAGTTCTATCCTGAATTTCTAAAGCCAATGAATCCTTATTCTTAAAACAGATCCCCCATATCCAAAGTTGAATTTTAATACTGCTAGAAATTTCAATAATGCATTTATCATAGCACAGTTGGGTATAAGATGAATGTTGTTACTATTCTTTCAATTATAAGGCATTAGGAAGGTGGTACTACTTCTCACTGATGTCCACCTCCCATTATAAAACTCCTCAAAAAATGGAATCATGCTTTATTTGTGTTTTCTTCTATACTTTACCTCACATAGAGCTTAACAGATAACAGATATTTAATAGTGATCACTGAACAGAATTTATGAAAAAAAATCATCAGATAATATAATCACAGAGTATAATCTCATTAACTGATTTTAGCAAACCTTATTATATATGATTAACACAAGAAATGTAGGGACCTTGGTTAACATGCCAAGAATATGATATAATATCTCATTCAATTTTCACAGAAGAAACATTTTACAAATGAAAAAGTAACAAAAACAAATTTAAGAAAGGTTCAGAAAGTATATTTAGATTTCCTAAGGTCATACTGCTGTGCTAGAGCGAGAATTTTACGTCTGTGTTTGTCACACTTCAAAGCCCATGCCCTTTCTGCTGTATCAAGTCAGCGTAAGTTCAAACAGAACATCCTAAGGATAATCAAAGAAACAGCTTTGTTTTTTATACAACATCAAAGAGCATGTGTTCATCACCAAAAAGAGGAAAATGTAATATTTAAAATATGAATTAGATGGAACCAAATGCTTGCGAGGAAACTAAATCTCAAGTTATAGCCACACACAGACTAATTCCAAAGCACTGGGGCTGGGAGAAAGAGCTTCAGTAAACACATAGAGTTATGACTTATAATGTGATTGGAATTATTGTTTGCTTTTATTAAAAGACTCTTTTAATAAAAATTTAGTCCAACTCTTTGTGACCCCATGGATTATACATTCAATGGAATTCTCCAGTCCAGAATACTGGAGTGGGTAGCTTTTCCCTTCTCCAGGGGATCTTCCCAACCCAGGGATCGAACCCAGGTCTCTCACATTGGAGGCAGATTCTTTATCAACTGAGTCACAAGGGAAGCCCAGGAATACTGGAGTGGGTAGCCTGTCCCTTCTCCAGCAGATCTTCTCGACAGGAATCGAACCAAGGTCTCCTGCATTGAAGGTGGATTCTTTACCAACTGAGCTATCAGGGAAGCCTTTTATTAAGACAATCCTCATTTACTCAGAAGAACTTTAGAAAGAGGCTCTAAATTCACCACCCCTCAATTTTCTTGTCTTCAACATTGTTTCTCAGAGTAACTTTTATCCCCTTCAAGTGTCTGACTCTATTTTAACGAAACCTTCTTGATACTGAGCGCTCTAGTATATCAGTGTATGACTGTCATGGTGATAAAGGTACTTCAAGAGAAATGCTTCTCTCTTATTTCTCCTTATTATATATTTGGGTGTAGCAAAGCTATATGGAGCCAAAGGGGAAATAGCATAAAGGCAAAAGGGTCATGAAGAAACTAAGTAGCATTAAGACATTGAAATACTAATCTCAGGGTTCAGGGTTTATAAATAAGATTATCCAAGTGCTAAAAGCAATAAAACTATCAATCATTACAGTTATCGAAGTACCTTTGATGCTTCCGTTGAGGTAAAGACCAAAATGAACAACATACCTTAACATCAGAAATAAATGGCGCAGGTTTTAATGTCACAGAACGGTAAGTTCGGGATAGCAGGATGGGTGGAGGAGGGACCCTGCTTTTCTTTCTTTGGGCAGTTTCCACATACTTCTGATATGAACATTGTATACTTTGTTCTGCTTCGGTCTTCTCAATCAAAGAATATGCTTCCTGTGATAAAGTGTGAAAATAGGAAAACACATTTCAAGAGCTTGAACTTCATTTTATTGGAGAATTCTGGTGATGTTAAACAACATTATCTTGATGTATGTATTTTGGGGGCCTCAGTAGTACACATATTTCAAGCATTGAATGATATTCCAGAAGTAAAAACTAACTACTAAACAAGGACAAGTAAAAAATAGCTATTAAGACAATTACACTGTATGTTTAACATGCTTATCATTAATATAAGACATTTCAGTTCAGATCAAATCCTCTGAATATCTGCCATCATATTTCATTGTCCTTAAAATTTTGTAACACAGTTATCTGCATTTATACTTACAAATTGTATATTTACACTTAATGCAACTTGAAATGTGACTCTCAAGTAATGATCCTTGGTATATGTGGTTTACAAAATTAATATTATTGAGGGTTTCTATCAGCAAAAAGAAATAAAATTATACACAAATATCTATTCTATAAACCTAAAGGAAAGGCAATAACCTTTTTAAAGGTTACACATTTAGTGACAACAATAAAAAAAAAAAATAAAAATCAGAAAGTCTAAATATTTCAAAAGTAAAACTAACTAAATCAACAATAATACATATAAATGAGTTAAACTCCTTTTATATTAAATGAAAAAGCAGATTCTGATAGAGTGCTAAAGCAAAAACCCATGTAAAGACTAAAATTGAATGATAGAAGACAGAATAGCCTTTCAAACAAACAGTGCTTGGACGATTAGACATCCATGTGCAAAAGAAAAGAAGAGGGAACCATGTATCACATTATATACAAACAGTTAACTCAAAATGAATTATGGACCCAAAGGTAAAAGCTAAAATTATAAAATACTTAGGAGAAAACATAGAAGTAAATATTCACAACCTTGAGTTAAATAATGCTTTCTTAGATATGACACCAAAAGCACACCAACAAAATAAAACGCAGATAAATTTAAATTCATCAAAATTAAAAACCTCAAATGATATCATCAAAACAAAAAAGACAGCTGACAGAATGGAACAAAATATTTGCAAATCATATACTGATAAAGGAATTGTATTCAGAATATATGAAGAACTGTTGCAATAATAAAAAATAATAAAATAATAAAAATAAACAATAATGAAAAAATTCCATTAAAAAATGAACAGTTTACCTGAGGAAACCAAAATTGAAAAAAGACACATGTATCTCATTGTTCATTGCAGCAGTATTTACAATAGCTAGAACATGGCCACCTGATGCAAAGAGCTGACTCATTTGAAAAGATCCTGATGTTGAGAAAGATTGAAGGCAGGAGAAGAGGATGACAGAGGATGAGATGGTTAGATGACATCACTGACTCGATGGACATGAGTCTGGGTAAACTCCAGGAGTTGGTGATGGACAGGGAGGCCTGGCATGCTGTGGTTCATGGGGTCGCAAAGAGTCGGACATGACTGAGTGACTGAACTGAACTAAGAACATGGAAGCAACCTAGATGTCCATTGACAGATGAATGGATACAGAAGGACATATACACAATGGAATATTACTCAGCCATAAAAAGGAGTGGATTTGAGTCAGTTCTGATGAGGTGGATGAACCTAGAACCTATTATAGGGTGAACTGAATCAGAAAGAGAAAGATAAATATCAAATTCTATCACATATATATGGAATCTAGAAGAAAGGTACTGAAGAACTTATTTATAGGGCAGCAATGGACAAATAGACATAGAGAATAGACTTATGGACATGGGGAGAGGGGAGGAGAGGGTGAGATGTATGGAAAGAGTAACATGGAAACTTACATTACCATTTGTAAACTAGATAGCCAACAGGAATTTGCTGTATGGCTCAGGAAACTCAAACAGGGGCTCTGTATCAACCTAGACGGGTGGGATGGGGAGGGAGCGGGGAGTGAGGTTCAAAAGGGAGGGGATATATGTATATGTATGGCTGAGTTATATTTATGTTTGACAGAAAACAACAAAATTCTGTAAAAGCAATTATCCTTCAATTAAAAATTAAATTTTAAAAAATGAACAAAGGGTTTGAACAGACATCTCTCCAAAGAAGATAACATAAATAGCCAGTGAGCAGATGAAAAGATTCACATTATCACTGATCATTGGAGATGGAAATGCAGAAGCTAACTCAAAAATACAAAAGCAGAAAAACCTCAACTCAGGAATAATGATGAAAGAAACTCAGACATCCAAAAACCTACTTCCCACAAGTGTCAGTCTTAAATGATATTATTAAAAGTTAATATTTCAAATCTCAATGAACTGATAATTCCTGTCATTTGTTAAATTTATAACTACAGAGAAAGATAGTTTCTGAAATAATATTCTAAAACTGTTACAGCTTTGATAACAAAACCTGAAAAAATGATTACACTTAAAAACATAAAGAAATCTTTTTACAAATACAAATGCAAACATTCTAAATAAAATACTAATTCACTGATCTAATAATATATTAAAGGAATAGTGTACTGTAATTATGTTGTCTCCTCAGGAATAAAAGGATGATTTAATACTAGGAAATCTAGGAATATAATTCAACTTATCCATAAATCAAATGAGAAAAAATATGATTACAGGCTCAATGGCCAAAAATATATCTGAGCCGTTTTTAAGATTATTAATTTAAAAAAGAAATTAGAAAGGAAGTCAAAAAGTATCTTAAGACAAATTAAAACACAGCATACCAAAACTTACAGGATTCAGCAAAAGTAGTTTTAAGAGAAGGTTTATAGTGAAAATGTCCACCATAAGAACAAAGATCTCAAATAAACTATCTAACTTCACACCTCAAGGAAACAGAAGAACAAAAATCCTAAGATCAAAGTTAGTTGATGAAATAACAAGGATCAGAGGGAAAATAAATAAAATAGAGACCATAAAGACAATAGAAAAGATCAACTAAAACAAAAGCTGTTTCTTAAGATTAAAAAAAATTGACAAACTTTTAGCTAGATGAATAAAAAATAGAGAAAGATTCACATATTAAAGAAATGAAAGAGGAGACAACCGATACCATAGAAACACAAAGAATCATAAGAAACTACTATGAGCAGTTGCTGCTGCTGCTAAGTCTCTTCAGTCGTGTCCGACTCTGTGTGATGCTATAGATGGCAGCCCACTAGGCTCCTCTGTCCCTGGTTATATGCCAACAATTGAATAACCTAGAAGAAGTGGATAAATTCCTAGTAATATACAACCTATCAATAGTGAAATACCATAAATAAATAGAAAATACAAACATACTAGTAACAAGTAAGAAAATGAATACGTAATCAAAAACTTCCTGATAAAGAAAAGCCCAGGACTAGATGGTTTCAGTGGTAAATTCCTGCCAGAAGTTTAAAGAATTAACACCAGTCCTTCTCAAATTATTTCAAAAAACTGAAGAGAAGGGGACACTTACACACTAATTTTACAAGGCCAGCATTACCCTGATACCAAAACCAGACAAGGATAGTGTAATACAAGAGAAGAAAACTACAAACCAAGATTGCTGATATATACCTGAAATTAACACAACATTGTAAATCAACTATACTCCAATAATTTTTTTAATTTAAAATAAAATAAGCTACAAAGATATATTGTGCAGCACAGAAAACAAAACCAATATTTTATAATGACTATGAACGAAGTAGGGCTTCCCCAGTGGCTTAGTAGATAAAGAATCCACCTGCAAGGCAAGAGATACAGGAGACACGGGTTCAATCCTTGGGTCGGGAAGATCCCCTGGAGAAGCAAAGAGCAACCCATTCCAATATTCTTGCCTGAAAAATTCCATGGACAAAAGAGCCTAGAAGGCTACAGTCCAAAGGGTCACAAAGAGTCGGACATGACTGAGCAATTAAGCATGCACATAAATGGAATAGAACCTTTAAAAGTCGCAAATTACTATATTGTACATGTTACTTATATAATATTGTACAGCAACAACACTTCAATTTCAAAAAATTCCAAAAAAAATATAGTGTTTTATTGCCACAAAACAATAGTACTGAAGTCCAAAGTACAATCGCTTGAATGCAATCTCTTTCCCTATAGTTCCCATTAAAGAACATGTGACCTACTTCTTTTTATAAGTTACTCAACACTTAAAAGGGCTTCCCCGGTGGATCAGCAGTAAAGAATCCACCTGCATTGCAGGAGCCAGAGAAAACATGGGTTCGATCCCTTGGTCAAGAAGATCCCCTAGAGACGGCCATGGCAACCCACTCCTGTATTCTTGCCTGGAAAATCCCATGGACAGAGGAGAGCGGGCTACAGTCCATAAATGGTCAGAGAGAGTCAGATACAACAGAAGCAACTTAGCATGCATGCAGCATGTATGCAATGCTTATAAGGACAGATTGATGTTAAATATATCTGAAAATGCCTTAACATCCACAATGCAGAACACTTATGGAAAGATGCAATGCAACTTTGAAGGGCATGATAACAATCATAAGATTGGAACGATAAAGCGTCATATTTATTACTCATCTAGAAGATCTCTCAAAGTATATTCTGGGTTCTCAACAATATTATGTACATTTCAGAAGGAGATGAAAAGTAGGTTAAGTCATATCCAAGAATCCTAACAAAGAATATTGCTGAGACTAAAATATACAACTTATAAGATCTAAGAGAAAAGACAGAAATGTGTAGTTTGATAGAGAAAAATCTATCAAAAGCACCAAAAATTATTCTGATATGACAAAACAGAATATCCCAGAGCACTTAAAAGTGGAAGAGAGAATAGAAGTAGTAGTAATAATAATGGCTAACATTTACCGACTGCATATACTGTGCATAGTCGATCTTTGTGGACTGCAGCCCACCAGGCTCTTTGATCCATGGGGATTTTCCAGGCAAGAATACTGGAGTGGGTTCCTGTGCCCTCCTCCAGGGGATCTTGCCAACCCAGGGATCAAACCCAGGTCTCCCACATTGCAGGCAGATTCTTTACCATCTGAACCACCAGGGAAGCCCTTATTGACTGCTTCAGTTCAGTTCAGTTCAGTTCAGTCGCTCGTCCAACTCTTTGCGACCCCATGAATCATATCACGCCAGGCCTTCCTGTCCATCACCAACTCCCAGAGTTCACTCAAACTCATGTCCATCAAGGCGATGATGCCATCCAGCCATCTCATTCTCTGTTGTCCCCGTCTCCTCCTGCCCCCAACCCCTCCCAGCATGCTTCTGTTCTGTCTGTTCTGTTCAGTCGCTCAGTCGTGTCCGACTCTTTGCGACCCCATGGACTGTAGCCTACCAGGCTTCTCCATCCATGGGATTCTCCAGGCAAGAATACTGGAGTGGGTTACCGTTTCCTTCTCCAGGGGATCTTCCCGACCCAGGGATCGAACCTGGGTCTCCCGCATTGGAGGCAGACGCGTTAACCTCTGAGACACCAGGGAAGCCCTCCCAGCATGCTTACTCTGTGCCAAATGTTAAGCATTCTTTAGGCATTTCATTAAATCTTCCCCAAGATCACCCATTTTACAAAAGAAGAAATTAAAACTTAAGAGAGCATAAGTAACTTGACCTTGGTCATATAGCTAGTCAGCAGCAGAACCACAGCTCTAATCAAGATCCTTCTACATCTAACCACTATGATTTCTTGTCTTAATACAAAATGAAGTTTAAAAGAAGCATGAAAAGGCAACCTAGATGATGTTTTCTCTGCAATAACTTCAAAATATTTAAACGAAAAAAATCCTAAAATTTAAATATGTTAAAAGAATGAAGTCTTCTTTTGAAGACTTGGGGTCAAAATATGACCTCATAAGAGGGGGGTCAGAATCAAAAAGGGGTTTACTCTTTATGAGGAAGCATGGAACAATTTAATAGAACTGAGAAGATCTCTGAAATAAATTGGCTTACATATACTTTTCCTCAAAAAAGCAAATAGGATTGATTTGACTAAAATGCTACAAAATAGGGAAAATCATTTCAGTTGGTAACATAGTTAACACAATAGTATTTAGGAGCTCTGCATTGTGCTCAGTCCCCAGTCATGTCTGACTCTGCGACCCCATGGGTTATAGCCCACCAGGCTCCTCTATCCATGGAATTCTCCAGGCAAGAATACTGGAGTGAGTTGCCATTTCCTCCTCCAGGGGATCTTCCTGACCCAGGGATCAAACCCAAGTCTCTTGTATCACCTGCACTAGCAGGCAGATTCTTTACCACTGCACCACCTGGGAAGCCCTGAGTTGTAAATTCAGGAAATATTAAAGCCAGGAGTGATTAGAACTTCTAGTGGCTGGGCTTCTTCATTAGTTATGGTCCCAAATTAGAGCCATAAAATTGGATTTTGTGTTGATTATAAAAAATAATCTGCTAATCCATAATGCTCTCTTTGCTTAGTATTGAAGCACTATAACTGAGTTTTGGAACAGTCAATTACTGATTAAAGTTTCAACAAACAGTATGAGGAGATCACTAGATGCATCAGTTAGGGTTCTTTGGTAACAGAAGCAACAGGAAAATGAGACTTTGACCACAGCAGGACCAGAGTCAAGAGGGTCCTCAGAATACAACTAAAAGAATCTGATCAGGACACAGGTATCAGAATGAATGAATGCCAACTCTGTGTGTGTGTGTACGCTCAGCCGTGTGTGTGTGTGTGTGTGTGTGTACGCTCAGCCATCTGTGTGTGTGTGTGTGTGTGTGTACACTCAGCCATGTCTGACTCCTTGCAACGTCATGGACTATAGCCCACCAGGCTCCTCTGTCTATGGAATCTTCCAGGCAAGAATACTGGTGTGGGTTGCCATTTCCTCCTCCAGGGAATCTTCCCGGCCCATGGATTGAACCTCTGTCTCCTAAGGCTCCTCCACTGGCAGGAGGAATCTTTATCATTGAGACACCTGGAAAGTCCTGAATGCCAACTAGTTTTTGTCTTTTTATCCCTCTGCTCAAGATTCAGATTCCAAGGAGGGAACAACCTATCGGCCTAGCTAGCCTCACCAGTCATCCTTTTGGCTGGCTAAGAAGAGTGGCCCTGAAAAGTCCCACCTGATTACATCCAGTGGGGAAGAAGAAATTCCTCCAAAGGTGACATTTGGAAAGGAAAGTGTATGCAACCTGCCTTGGTACCCTTAGCACTTGTATTGAAGAGTATTCCTGCCTCTGCCCAGTGAGAAATTACACTGTTTAAAGATGCTCAATGTTGGACTGCTGGACTCTGAAGTGAACTAAGAGTAAAGATCATAAGCCATATGCTGATTCCTCTATTTGATCAGAAGTAGAAGACCAGGGACATCTCAGGATGGTTGCAATTCATTAAAATAAATCAGAGGTATAGTGTGTAAAATGTCAACAAGGACTTCCAGAAGTCAAATAACCAAGGGAGAAAAATGAGAAAAATTAATTCCCACAATTAAAAAAGAAGCCAACCATCTCATCTGGAAGGCTAAAAGGTTCTTATCAAATGTTGGTCCCTTATCTGTGGCAACAAGCTGGTCCACCTTTAATGGACTTAGAATAAAACAGACACCTGATGAAAGCATTCATCTCGACGAGGTCAGAAAACTTCTGAAAAACTGAAACACAGTATGAATTATTGAAGAGTTCTGCAAAGACCCAGGCTTTCCAAATCTTTTTATAGTATCAGGTGACACATCAGATACTGATTTGGGGATAATTCTATTACCAGATGATGATAATGTAAAGCATGCTGTAATATAGCCTGAAAAAAAATGATTGCCATGGGAAAGAAATTTATTTGTCTTCTTTAAGGAAAGAAATTTTGGCAATTATTTGATCTATAACATTGTCGTTCATGAGAGTACCCTGAGGACTAATCATTAAGGTTTTTAACACTAGCATAAAAAATTGGAGGAGCAGAGGTGGCTATGGATGATTTCAGGACTTCTAAAAAAATATTCAACATTTCCCAGCTGGTGACAATCCCTTATAGAGGGCCCCTCATTAAAAAAAGTGGAGTCTCTAAATGCTTCTCATGAGTTTAAGAGGATATTATAATTTTTCTTAAGTTAAAATAGTTTCACTTAAGAAATAGAAAAGATACACAAGGAGAAGAAAATGAACACTTCGGCTTTCCCACATCTCCGATGTGTTTCCAGTCACGATAGTGGGAAGATAGAGACATAACAGGGGAATGGGTATATTATGATAGCATAAAGACAAAATTGTGTTATAATAAAATAAAAGGGAAAATCCTTGAGGAGTTACTCTCTCTGAACTCTAAGAGGCCATGAGATGAGTCCTGAGAGAAAAGTTTCTAAAAGATAAGCTTTACTTGCCATTGAAATAGGACTGCAGTACCAATGTCCTCCAAACACTGGATAATAAAGATTGGTTGTGGTAGCATCTGCTAAGAAATGGGATCCTGAATGCACCCCAGGAGTCTTCCGACAGAGATCAGATACCGCTTGGCCTGGTCACCTGAGACTATCCAATACCATCATCAAATTCCTTCATTCAAATGCTGGAGATTCTAATGTGTCAAGGCTCTCCCTGAATATGGCCAGAACAGACTTCCTCCCCTTGAATACTGGCAGCATCCATCCAGATTCCTTAGATTTCTTTTGAGCTAGACTCTACTCTCTTTCTGGCCTCTTTCTCTTTTTTTTTACCATCCTTTCCAAACACCCCCCTCCCCTTTGCCATTGATCTTAGCTTCTGTCACACTGAATGACCTATAGGACTACAAGCATTCTATGACCCTTCCAGCCTCAGGACCTTTGCACAAGTTGTTTTCTCTGTCTTGCATGTCCTTTCCACTTTTGTCTTTCTCTGTCTCTGGCAACTCCTGCCTATCTTTCAGTATTCAACTTTGTGTCATCTTTTCTGAATGTTTCCTCAAACATTCTCCACTGTTGGGTTGGGTATTCTCTTCCTGAATTTCCCTGGCACTCTTGCAATTAAAGCACTTATGACAATGACTCATAATCACTTACTTACATGTCTATTTTCCCATAGACTGGATTTATCTTGAAGGCAGAAACCACAAAGAGAAGGCAATCCATCAATATCGGTTGAATAAAGAAAGGATCTTCGCTTTTATCCCCTGTACTCGGCATAATACCAGGCACATAGTCAACTTGCTTTGTAACATTTGCTGAATGGATCAGTTCAGTTCAGTTCAGTAGCTCAGTCGTGTCCGACTCCACGACCCCATGAATCACAGCACGCCAGGCCTCCCTGACCATCACCAACTCCCGGAGTTCACTCAAACTCATGTCCACAGAGTCGGTGATACCATCCAGCCATCTCATTCTCCGTCGTCCCCTTCTCCTCCCGCCCCCAACCTTTCCCAGCATCAGAGTCTTTTCCAGTGAGTCAACTCGTCGCATGAGGTGGCCAAAGTATTGCAGTTTCAGCTTTAGCATCAGTCCTTCCAATGAACACCCAGGATCGATCTCCCTTAGAATGGACTGGTTGGATCTCCTTGCGGTACAAGGGACTCTCAAGAGTCTTCTCCAGCACCACAGTTCAAAAGCATCAATTCTTCGGTGATCAGCTTTCTTCACAGTCCAACTCTCACATCCATACATGACCACGGGAAAAACCATAGCCTTGACTAGACGGATGGATCACAGGCCCTCAAAACCATTTGTTGGATAAATGAAGTGACGGACTCATGATCAGGAAACCCTACATACCAGAAATCTGAAATTCCAATATTCTACTTTCTGACTTCAAACACCTATCCTTCTAGCTCTCTCAAACTCTGATTTTATGGCCCCCGACCTCATAGAGAGGCCGATCTCTTGATATCTCCATAGTCTACCAAGACTTTAAAAGCCTTGGTGGGTGTTACTGCCTTCCCTACTCAATCTGCACCCATTTCTCATTGTGAACTTTTAACGTATATTTCCATACTTTTTTAAAAAATCCAGTCTGGTACAGATCTCTACTGTCACAAGTATTCTACTATCACAGCTACTAAGAATACCACACCAGGATAATATCATACCAGCATGCAGATGGGGCCTTCTGGAAATCTGTGGTCTTCAACCTCAGCTAGAACTTCAGGATGCTGGCCAGTCCTTTATCTTAAAGTTAGCTCCTTCATCCATTCCTCTCCACTCACCCATCACCTTCTCTCTCCTCAGCCCATCTACCCAGCCCCACACTCCATGGTTGGCAGATTTCCTTGCCTCCTACTTTAACAGATGATTAAGATAAGAAAGTATCCACTCAACTCTCTGCCTCCACAACAGACTTACTGACATCTACATCTGTCTGTTGCTCCTTGCCTTCTACATCAGAGGGATGAGGTGTCTGCTCTGCAGTCCACCCTCCATTGGAGAGGAATCGCTTTGTATGTGCTTTCAGTTTCATCTCCTTTCCCTCTTCTATTATAGGATCCCCACTGTATGTCTGACTCTTCTTCAACTCTGTATCCTCCCCCTAGCTTTGACCTACACTCTTCTATCCTGTGTCAGTCAAGCTACTGGTAGTCTCTAATTTATTGTGTGCCATTCATTCAGCCAACACAATCAAAGTTTTGTGATGCACAGGGACAAAATAAAACAGAAATGTGATTCCCCTCAGGAATTTAAACTCTAAAATCAACATAAATGAATTAGTAAGAAGACAGAACAATTTCCAGGTCACAGAGAGACAACAGCAAGGCAATTGGTCCATAAGTCAGCAATCTCCATCTTAGGAAATGTGCCTTAACCCAAGGACTTTAAGTATTTTAGTTCCATAGTAAGGAAAGCATTTATGCATGCACAGTGTCACTTACATTCTATAGTTTACCTCATTTTGAACCCTTCTGATTTTATTTGGTTCCCTATGTAAAGTCCCCCCTGCAGAGGGAGAATCTCTCATTTCAAGAGAGTTCAAGGCAGGAGATATACATTAATTTTCCTGCTCAGAACTATTTCACTTCACAAAGAGAGGACTCAGTTCAGTTCAGTTCAGTTCAGTCGCTCAGTAGTGTCCAACTCTCCGCGACCCCATGAATCACAGCACACCAGGCCTCCCTGTCTATCACCAACTCCCAGAGTTCACTCAAACTCATGTCCATCGAGTCGGTGATGCCATCCAGCCATCTCATTCTCTGTCGTCCCCCTCTCCTCCTGCCCCCAACCCCTCCCAGCATCAGAGTCTTTTCCAGTGAGTCAACTCTTCGCATGAGGTGGCCAAAGTATTGGAGTTTCAGCTTTAGCATTAGTCCTTCCAATGAACACCCAGGACTACCCAGGACTGATCTCCTTTAGGATGGACTGGTTAGATCTCCTTGCAGTCCAAGGGATTTTCAAGAGTCTTCTCGAACTCCACAGTTCAAAAGCATCAATTCTTTGGCGATCAGCCCTCTTCACGGTCCAACTCTCACATCCATACATGACTACTGGAAAAACCATAGCCTTGACTAAACGGACCTTTGTTGGCAAAGCAATGTCTCTGCTTTTTAATATGCTATCAAGGTTGGTCATAACTTTCCTTCCAAGGAGTAAGCGTCTTTTAGACTAAACACAGCAAATCTGAAAGTTCATAATCTAATGTTAAGGGCAACACATTATGTTTAGAAAAGAGCAATAAATCATTCATTTTTACCAGGAGTTTCAAGTCAGGACTAAAGTAAGAAATGTTACACTGTTACCGTCAAGTAGCTCTGTAGAGAAGAACAAGTTCCATCTTTCTCAAACATTAGAAGAGTTTTCTGCATCAAATAAATTGCTTTAGATAGCTTATTCTTCCTTATTTTATTCGTTACACTTAATTCTGTAAAAGCAGACAACTATTTTACCAAAAGGGCAACATAAAAACTATCTTGAAGAAATCTAGAAAAGCATTTTATCCAAATTTTAATTACCTGTAAAACAATCAGGGTTTGCAGGTTTTTTTAGCATCTCTGTACCTTTTGTAGATGTATTTTTGCTCACAGTTGGAGTCTGCAAAACTGAAGAAGAAGAAAGAGAAGAAAACTGTCATTACAATTAGGTCTACATTCAAGAAAGGAAATATTTTCTAAACACTAAAGAGTAACCATCTATTTGTAAAATTATTGCTTCCTCTATCATTCAGTTCAGTCGCTCAGTCGTGTCCGACTCTTTTTTCAACTTCATGGACTGCAGCACACAAGGCCTCCCTGTCTATCACCAACTCTCGGAGTTTACTCAAACTCAAGTCCATTGAGTCGGTGATCTATCCCACCACCTCATCCTCTGTCGTCCCCTTCTCCTCCCGCCTTCAACCTTTCCCAGCATCAGGGTCTTCTCAAATGAGTCAGCTCTTCGCATCAGTGGCCAAAGTACTGGAGTTTCAGCTTCAACATCAGTCCTTCCAATGAATATTCAGGACTGATTTCCTTTAGGATGGACTGGATTGATCTCCTTGAAGTCCAAGGAACTTTCAAGAGTCTTCTCCAAAACCACAGTTCAAAACCATCAATTCTTTGGCGCTCAGCTTTCCTTATACTCCAACTCTTACATCCATACACGACTACTAGAAAAACCATAGCCTTGACTAGACAGATCGTGGTAATGTAATGTCTCTGCTTTTGAATATGCTGTCTAGGTTGGTCATAACTTTCCTTCCAAGGAGTAAGCGTCTTTTAATTTCATGGCTGCAATCACGATCTGGAGTGATTTTGAAGCCCAAAAAAATGAAGTCTGACACTGTTTACACTGTTTCCCCATCTATTTCCCATGAAGTGATGGGGCCAGATGCCATGATCTTAGTTTTCTGAATGTTGAGTTTTAAGCCAACTTTTTCACTCTCCTCTTTCACTTTCATCAAGAGGCTCTTTAGTTTTTCTTCACTTTCTGCCATAAGGGTGGTGTTACCTGCATATCTGAGGTTATTGATATTTCTCCTGGCAGTCTTAATTCCAGCTTGTTCTTCCTCCAGTCCAGCGTTTCTCATGATGTACTCTGCATATAAGTTAAATAAGCAGGGTGACAATATACAGCCTTGACATACTCCTTTTCCTATTTGGAAACAGTTTGTTGTTCCATGTCCTGTTCTAACTGTTGCTTCCTGACCTGCATACAGATTTCTCAGGAGGCAGGTCAGGTAGTCTTGTATTCCCATCTCTTCCAGAATTTTTCAATTTGTTGTCATCCACATAGTCAAACGCTTTGGCATAGTCAAAAAATCAGAAATAGATCTTTTTCTGGAACTCTCTTGCTTTTTCCATGATCCAGAGGATGTTGGCAATTTGATCTCTGGTTCCTCTGCCTTTTCTAAAACCCGCTTGAACATCTGGAAGTTCACACTTTACATGCTGTGAAAGGCCACCCAAGACAGACGGGTCGTGTTGGAGACTTCTGACAAAATGTGGTCCACTAGAGAAGGGAATGGCAAACCACTTCAGTATTCTTGCCTTGAGAACCCCATGAATAGTATGAAAAGGCAAAATGATAGGACACCGAAAGATGAACTCTACAGGTCAGTAGGTGCCCAATATGCTACTGGAGATCAGTGGAGAAATAACTCCAGAAGAATGAAGAGATGGAGCCAAAGCAAAAACAACACCCAGTTGTGGATGTGACCAGTGATGGAAGCAAGAGCCAATGCTGTAAAGAGCAATACTGCATAGGAACCTGGAATGTTAGGTCCATGAATCAAGGCAAATTGGAAGTGGTCAAATAGGAGATGGCAAAGTGAACACCAACATTTTAGGAATCAGCAAACTAAAATGGACTGGAATGGATGAATTTAACTCAGATGACCATTATATCTACTACGGTGGGCAAGAATCCCTTAGAAGAAATGGAGTAGCCATCATACTGAACAAAAGAGTCTGAAATGCAGTACTTGGATGCAGTCTCAAAAATAACAGAATGATCTCTGTTCGCTTCCATGGCAAACCTATTCAGTGTCATGGTAATTCAAGTCTATGCCCTGACCAGTAATGCTGAAGAAACTGAAGTTGAACGGTTCTACAAAGACCTACAAGACCTTTTAGAACTAACACCCAAAAAAGATGTCCTTTTCATTATAGGAGACTGCAATGCAAAATTAGGAAGTCAAGAAACACCTAGAGTAATAGGCAAATTTGGCCTTGAAGTACAGAATAAAGCAGGGCAAAGGCTAATAGAGTTTTACCAAGAGAACACACTGGTCATAGCAAACACCCTCTTCCAACAACACAAGAGAAGGCTCTACACATGGACATCACCAGATGGTCAACACCAAAATCAGATTGATTATATTCTTTGCAGCCAAAGATGGAGAAGCTCTATAAAGTCAGCAAAAACAAGACCAGGAGCTGACTGTGGCTCAGATCATGAACTCCTTATTGTCAAATAAACCACTAGACCATTCAGGTATGACCTAAATTAAATCCTCTATCATAGGTCATCTTTTTTCATTAGTAGATAAAAATTCAAACAAATCTAATAGAATTTTATCATTAAATTCTTTTATTAGCCACAGTATGAGAACATGAAGTATTTGATTTTCTATTTCATCTTAAATAAAATCATCTTGAAGGTTGATAAATAGGATCCAATCTTCTTTTGGTCACTTTCCTTCCTCAAAAGCTTTTCAAAATTGCTCCATCCATGGTCCCTGCAAGAGTTCTGGGTACCACATGAAGATGTCCACTCTGCTCTATCTGTGGCTGATAAAATCAGAGTCTCTCTCAAAATTTTTAACTAACACACAAATTATTGACAGCTGGTTATAAGCAGTGAGAGATCCTGGTGTGTAGCTGAGAGTGACCATCGTGGTGGTCCAGGAAAGAGATAGCAGGATGAGGGAAAAGAAGATGAAGGTATGCTGACTCAGGGAGGTAGAAAATACATCAAGAGAAACATTCTTGATTTTCTAGGTCTGGTTCTCAAAAGACCTGGCAATAGGGTACCTGTAATAACCTTACAATAAACCCCTTTTATTGAGCTTTAATTATTTGTGCTAATGCACATGAGCCACCATGAGATGATGACTGCCTAATGAAAAGATGTCAACAGACACTATTTAAAAACATAAAGTCTCTTTAATGGCAAAGGATAAGGAAATTTACCCGCATGGAAAACAGAAAATAATGCACCATTCTCTCAGCACCTAGGGTATTATAAATGCTAATTAAGTGATAGCTCTCATGATTATAATCATTGGAGATAAGAAAGATGAGACTGCAAGAAAAATTTGAATGCCCAATACAGGAGTCACACTTTATAGCACAATCATCAACAGACACCCATTGTAAAGTTCTTGAGTAAGAATGACAAAAGCAGTCTTTAGGCTACATTAGTCAGATAGCAGCATAGACAGTAAAGGATGACAGGAAGAACAAAGTGATCATCTGTGCCAGGGTGGCAGTTCAATAAGGCAGAGAAAAATATCAAGCAGATCCAGATACTGCAAAGAAATAATAACTAATTCCATGTAAATATATGTATGTACATATCTCCAAAATATATAAAGAACTCATATAACTTAATAATAAAACACTGATTTTAATGGGCAGAGTAACTAAACGACACTTTTCTAAAGAAAATATACAAATAGCTCTCTAGTACATGAAAAGATGCTCAACATCACTAATCATCAGGAAAATGCAAATCAAAAACCACAAGGAGATATTACCTCATGCCTATTAGAATGGTTATCAACTACTAGTCAGTCCTAAAGGAAATCAGTCCTGAATATTCATTGGAAGGACTTGATGCTGAAGCTAAAGTGCCAAGATTTTGGCTACCTGATGCAAAGAACTGATTCATTAGAAAAGACCCTGATGATAGGAAAGATTGAAGGTGGGAGGAGAAGAGGATGATGAGGATGAGCTGGTTGGATGGCATCACTGACTCAATGGACATGAGCTTGAGTAAGCTCCTGGAGTTGGTGATGGACAGGGAAGCCTGGCGTGCTGCAGTCCACGGGATTGCAAAGAGTTGAACACAACTGAGCAACTAAACTGAACTGATCATCCAGAAGACAAGAGATAACAAACACTGGCGAAGGTGTGGATAAAAGGGCACCACTGTGCACTATTGGTGGGGGTGTAAATTGGTTAAGCCACTATAGAAAACATGGAGGTTTCCAAAAATTAAAAACAGAACTCCTATATGATCAGAAATCTACTTCTGGATACATCCACAAAGGAAATGAAAATAAGAGCTCAGAGATATCTATGGTCCCATTTTCAATGCAACATTATTCACAATAGCTAAGATATGGCAACAAAGATATTGCAATGACCTAAGTGTCCATCAGAGGATGAATGTAGAAAGAAGATGTGATGTACACATAGAGGTAGATAGATATGGATATATATACATGCACAATGGAATATTATTCAGTCATCAGAAAGAAGGCAATCCTGCCATTTGCAATAACATGGATAAAACCTGAGGGCATCATGTTAGGTGAAATAATCATACAGAGAAAGACAAATATTGGATGGTATCACTTCTACAAGGAATCTAAAAAAGCCAGACTCAGAGAAACACAGAGTAGAGTGGTGGTTACCAGGGGCTAAGGGAGTGGAGAAACAGATACTGGGGAAAGGGTACAAACTACCAGTCATAAGATGAATAAACTCTGGGGAGCTAATATATAGCATGGATCATAGTTAATAACACTGGAGTATATATTTATAAGTTGCTAAATATTAAATATCTTAAATATTCTCACCACAAAGAAAAAGAAATGGCGATTATGTAATGTGCTGAAGTTGTTAGCTAATGCTATAAAAATAATCATTTTACAATGTATTAGTGTAGCAGATTTATCTACACATTGTACACCTTGAACTTACATAATGTAATTGTCAATATCTTAATAAAGCTGAGGAGAAAATAATCTGCACTCAAATATTATTTAATTAACCAGCATTTGATTAAATCTATTTTCAAACCAGTCAATCCTAAAGGAAATCAATCCTGAATATTCACTGGAAGGACTGATACTGAAGCTGAAGCTTCAATACTTTGGCCACCTGATGCGAAGAGCCGACTCATTAGAAAAGACCTTGATGCTGGGAAAGACTGAAGGCAGGAGGAGAAGGGGACAACAGAGGACAAGATGGTTGAATGGCATCACCGACTCAATGGACATGAGTTTGTGCAAACTCCAGGAGATGGTGAAGGACAGGGAAGCCTGGCGTGCTGGGGTCCACGGGGTTGCAAAGAGCTGGACATGACTGAGTGATTGAACAACAAACCGTGTATATGATGCAACATAATCCAACTCATCTAGCCTCTGATACTGCTGTCAGAGATAGCTTTCTAAATTTTTCAATTCAGTTCAGTTCAGATCAGTTCAATAGCTTCAGAATAATATATAAACCCTTTAGCCCTTTGAGCTCTGCGATCTGCCTCTAGGCTTAGTTGTGTCAGTCTCCCACGTGTGCTCTTTACTGCTGCCGTAAGAGAATTCCAGCCGTTTCTATACTTCATATAATTGCTTCCACCTTGCTAAAAGTTGCTTTCTCCATTCGAAATGACTGCCTCCTTTTCAATTTTCTCCATAAAGACATCTGCTAGCTTTCTGGTCAACTCTCATCTCTTTCAGGAAGCCATCCCTGACTTTCTTGTCAGTTACACTCTTCTGTGTGTCAAGAGCACACTCTTTGAGTCCACTTCCACTGCATTTATTAACCTTGACTGTTATAGTTGGCTTACTTATCTAGAGCTCAAAATTAAAGGCTGTGTCTTTTTTGGACCAAAGCTAAAAACAGTTCCCAGATCTTGATAGTCACTTCAATAAATGTTTGCTTAATTAAGAAAATACCAATAATTTACTATAACTCAAATAATTTAATTTTTCAGAAGTTTACTGATTTGCTAAGCAAGGTGTAAAGAAATAATGAAATATATCTATTGATACTAATCAGGGAAGTAAGAAAAAACAAAGCAACAAAGTTTATCTGAAAAACACCCGGTCAACAAGAACATTATTCCCAGATCAAATTGATTCCACGCTTGAACATGTCTTAAAATAGATTCAGAACAAGTTATCTAGTTTGAAGATTACTACCTTGCAACTGGTCAAGAAGCACAACAGCTATTCGGTGCTGGGCTTGAATTAGTTCAAGGTGCAAATCCATTATGAAATTATTCGGTGTGACTGGTTTGCACATGTCTCCATCTATACAGTGGGTGTGCTTCGGTAGAATTGAAACAAAAATTAAAAAGGAATACAGTTATTGAAACATACAAAAATAGCTCTATCCTATTATCATTCAGGTTATCGTTTTATTCTTAGCCTTTAAGTTATGGTCACTTCTTAACCCTTTAAAATCTGGCTTACACAATAATTAATCCACTTTCCACATTCACCAGTGGCCTTTCAATGACAGGCTCAAAGACTCCTCACCCTCCTTGATTTCTTCTGAGAGGAGAGGAATGTATTTCCAGTCTGTGAGAGGGGAACCACCATAGATCACTCTTTACTTACCTATGCTTCCTAGTTAAGGAAAACAAGTCTAATGTAAGACTTTCTCATTCTCACCGTGGCATAGCAATGGTCAATCACTGATGATCCATTTGGCAAAGCAGTTAACATGCAGTTCAAATTTATGCAACCAATGGCTTTGTCAAGAAGTTCATAGGCCAAAAATAACTGTTCCTCAGGTTTTTTCTAAAGTAATTTTATAAACAAAACAGAAAATTCAGATTTAAGGGAAAATCATATACAACACTTCCAAACTTAACAGTAATTCAAAACCCCCTCCCCGAGGAAGCCACTGTCCTTGAATTTGGTTTCCATTCTTTTGCATGTTTTTAAATTTTTACTACATATGTATCATATGTGAAATGAATCGCCAGTGCAGGCAGGATGCTCAGGGCTGGTGTGCTGGGATGAACTAGAGGGATGGGATGGGGAGGGAGGTGGGAGGGGGGTTCGAGATGGGGAACACATGTACACCTGGGGCAGATTCATGTCAATGTATGGCAAAACCAATACAATAATGTAAAGTAATTAGCTTCCAATTAAAATAAATAAATTAACAATAAATAAATTAATAAATTTTTACTACATATGTATGTGTCCACTAACAAGATGCAATATAGCTTTGCATGTATTTTATTCTCTTGTAAAATTCTGCAGTTCATTTTTTTCACTCAACCATATGTCACTGAAACCTTCTCCTGCAACTCAGGGTGTCTGGCCGGGTCTGGTTAAGAACACAGAGCAACTCTAAGTATTCCAAGCAGAAAGGGATTTAATGGACAGAACTAGAAGTGTCCTTCACTGCTGGAAGCGCTGGGGGAGCAAAGATCAAGAGAGGTGCCAGGGATGACTTTACTGCATGCAGCAAGCTAAGAATTCAGGAGCCAGGTGACAATCTCAAGTCTCTACCACACTGAAACGAACTGCAAGGGCTTGCTCAGCAAGGCTGATCAATAATCTTCTTGCATCCTCCTCTGCAGTATAAGAACTCTCTCTTCCCTTGTGTATAACAAATTCATTAAAATACCCCTAACTGGAAGACTAACCTAGAACCATATGGAAATGAGATGGCGGGAAATGTAGCTCCAGGTCTTTCTTGCTCTAGTGTGAAGCTGATTAAAGAAGGGGATAGCAATGATACCAGCTGACTCTAGTTCAAGGCTACTGCAGCTGATTCACCTTCATGGCTGGGATGAAATGGTATTATGCTGAGGACTGCATCACAATTCACTTATCCACTCTTCCCCCGATGGACATTTAGACTGCTATTACTAAAAGTGTGCAATGTTACTATACTAGTCTGAGACTTCTTTACAGGCCTACCTTTTCTTCTGCTTCTCTTTTTTCACACAGCTAAGACCCCCATGTTGACTAGATGAATGACAGACATCTAAATTTTTACATAGGGATAAAGGGATTTTTACATAGGGACAAAGTGAACCATGAACTTCCAGATGTTCAAGCTGGTTTTAGAAAAGGCAGAGGAACCAGAGATAAAATTGCCAACATCCACTGGATCACAGGAAAAGCAAGAGAGTTCCAGAAAAACATCTATTTCTGCTTTATTGACTATGCCAAAGCCTTTGACTGTGTGGATCACAATAAACTGTGAAACATTCTGAAAGAGATGGGAATACCAGACCAGCTGACCTGCCTCTTGAGAAACCTGTATGCAGGTCAGGAAGCAATAGTTAGAACTGGACAGGGAACAACAGACTGGTTCCAAATAGGAAAAGGAGTACGTCAAGGTTGCATATTGTCACCCTGCTTATTTAATTTATATGCAGAGTACATCATGAGGAATGCTGGGCTGCAAGAAGCACAAGCTGAAATCAAAATTGCCGGGAGAAATATCAATAATCTCAGATATGAAGATGATACCACCCTTATGGCAGAAAGTGAAGAGGAACTAAAAAGTCTCTTCATGAAAGTGAAAGAAGAGAGTGAAAAAGTTGGCTTGAAGCTCAACATTCAGAAAACTAAGATCATGGCATCTGGTCCCATCACTTCATGAGAAATAGATGGAGAAACAGTGGAAACAGTGTCAGACTTTATATTTTTGGGGGCTCCAAAATCATTGCGGATGCTGATTTCAGCCATGAAATTAAAAGACGCTTACTCCTTGGAAGGAAAGTTATGACCAACCTAGACAGCATATTAAAAAGCAAAGACATTACTTTGCCAACAAAGGTCCATCTAGTCAAGGCTATGGTTTTTCAGTGGTCATGTATGTGAGAGTTGTACTGTGAAGAAAGCTGAGCGCCAAAGAATTGATGCTTTTGAACTGGTGTTGGAGAAGACTCTTGAGAGTCCCTTGGACTGCAAGGAGATCCAACCAGTCCATCCTAAAGGAGATCAGTCCTGAGTGTTCATTGGAAAGACTGATGCTAAAGCTGAAACTCCAATACTTTTGCCACCTCATGCGACGAGTTGACTCACTGGAAAAGACTCTGATGCTGGGAAGGATTGGGAGCAGGAGGAGAAGGGGACGACAGAGAATGAGATGGCTGGATGGCATCACCGATTCGATGGACATGAGTTTGAGTGAACTCCGGGATTTGATGATGGACAGGGAGGCCTGGTGTGCTGTGATTCTTGGGGTCGCAAAGAGTCGGACACTACTGAGCGACTGAACTGAACTGAAAGGAATCACTTTTAATCTTTTGCCATACGTGTAACTGTTATTAAAGGTCTTGGTTTATACCCTTTACGGGATACAAAAGTTCTCTTCTATTTCTAACTTGTTAAGAGTTATTTTTTAAAAGGTGATTGTTGAATTTTGTCAAATGCTTTTGTTGCAGCTCTTTATCTGATGGTGTGGTCACATTTTTTCCTTGTTGTCTGCAAATGAGGTGTACTGCATTATGAAATTTCTAGTGTTAAATCATCCCTGCATTCTGGAATATACATAATTTGATTACACACATCCATTCAACATATATATAGCTAGATATCTCCATTAAAGGATCACAGGTTCATAAACAAGGTCCTACCATACAGCACAGGGAACTATACTCAATATCTCCTGATAAAACATAATAGAAAAGATTATAGACGCATAATGAATCACTTTGCTATACAGAAGAAATTAACAACATTATAAATCAACTATACTTCAATAAAATTTTTAAATTAAAAAAGAAAGGAATCACAGGCTCCACGAGTTTCCTAAGCAACCCAAGCAGGGTAAATTTGAATGGCAGACCAACATGAGGGCAGGCCCAAATTATTAGGAAGAGAGCCTTTCTCATGTTTACTCCACTTCTCAATACCCAAACTGAGAAACCTTCTTAGCAAATAGGCAGATACTTTTCTAGTTGACCTTTTCCAGGGATAAGTCTTGTAGGCTCTAACTAAATGTGTGAGTCTGAGTTCCAAGCCCCATCTCTCATGTGTCCAAGGCTCATCTCTTTTCCCTAGATGGCGGTTAACTTAAATTTCTTTGTAACTGAGACCAACAACCTACTGTAGGATATATTCATAAACTGACCATTCTGGTTTTCAGTTCTCCTTTCTATTTTGGCTCCTGGGATTTACCTCACTTTCTTGTGAACTCTGTGGTGTGCTTGAGGATATTTGTTCAATTTTCTCCAAAATTTCCAGGTGTTTTGCAGCAAGAGCTTTTTTCAGGTCATCCAGTTTCCCATTTAGCCACAAACAGAAGTCTCTAAGCACAGCTTTTAATACCAAAAAGTTTCAAAGACTTTTCCCCCCCACACACATTCTAGCATTGTCATCACCACCATCATTTTTGTCAACATTACAGCTAGTGAAAATCAAAGTTAGTTGCTTAGTCATGCCCAGCTCTTTGCAATCCCATGAACTGTAGCCTGTCCATGGAATTCTCTGTCCATAAAATTCTCCAGACAAGAATACTAAAGTGGGTTGCCAATTCCTTCTCCAGGGGATCTTCCCAACCAGGAATTAAGCCTGGGTCTCCTGCATTGCAGGCAGATTCTTTACCGTTTGAGCCACAGGGGAAGTCCAGCTAATACTGTAATATCATTACAGCTAATATTGAATTAAAATGTGTTCCAAGTGCTAGACTAAATGCTTTATGTAGACTGATTTTTAAATTACCATAATCCTTTGAGGTACTTATTATTCTCTGGTGGGAAAGGCTACCCACTTTAGTATTCTTGCCTGGAGAATTCCATGGACAGAGGAGGCTGGTGGGCTACAGTCCATGGGGTCACAAAGAGTTGGACACGACTGAGCAACTAACACTATAATCCATTTGTCAAAAATAGCCATGAATTCAGTAAAACTTTAAAGTAAATTTTTAAAAATATAATCGCAATAGTACCCTATATATTTTTAAAATAGTTGCATGTGTATATGCAAGATATCATATCTTGGCCACCTGATGCCAAGAGCTGACTGATTAGAAAAGACCTGATGCTGGGACAGAGTGAGGACAAGAGTAAACGGGAGTGATAGAGAATGAGATGGCATCATCAACTCAATGGACATGAGTCTGAGCAAACTCCAGGAGACAGTGAAAAACAGGGAAAGCTGAAGTGCTGAAGTCCATGTGGTTGCAGAGAGTGGGATACAACTTAGGGACTAAACATTAACGACAAACATGAAAGATATACAGTTTACCCCACCTGCAGACTCTGCTAGGTGAGCACATGGATTTTGGACTTTCCTTACAATAAATTCTCACTACTTCTCCCCACTTCACTCCCTTCCAAATAGCTCTGAGACTCTAGGTTGAGATTCAGTGCCCTTTGTGAAATGTAAGAGAAAAACTGAGTTGCCACCATGTGCCACAATGTTACCAACATCTCATTTGAACTGAATCACTTAAAAACTACCAGTAGAATAGATATTATTATATTATTATCATCTTACAAAGGAGGACAGACATTCAAACAGATTAGTTTATTTAAGGTCACATAGTCGACATTAAAGTCAGAATTCAACTCCAAGTTCCCCAATATCAACTGTTATGCCCTTAGGCCATATCAGTGAATCACCCCTATTCCATATACCGCACACCCCCATACAGCTGAGCAGGTAGCGTGTGGCACAAGTTTAGAGGTGCTATTCACACTGTAGTCATCATAGACTTCTATGTTTATTTTGACAATTTCCTAGCAGATAACAATAAATTATATCAAGAAAAGGGTGTATTTTTCTAATTTAAAAACAGTAGCAATAATTCATAAAAGATATTCAGTTTCTTCATGGTCACTTTCTAAGAAATCCATTTCATTTAGTGCCTTTAATCGCCATAATTTTTCTATCCAAGTCAAAATCTAGTACTTTGTAACTTCTACTAGTATTCCTATTCCTGTACGAAGCCTCACAAAATAAGTGCCAGTACACTAAGCAAGTAATTCTTAAATTCTAGTTTCCTTAATAATCTACCTGGCAAACTTTTAAGAACATCACACCTGAATTACAAACTTTTGAGAACCTCATACCTGAAATTATGATTCAGTATGTCCAAAATGGAAAATAGGAAGCTATGTATTTAATAAGCACTGCAAATGATCCCTGGAAAAGCCACTGGCAGACAGTTCTTATGCCCCCTCAATCTCTTACGCAGTTCAAACATCTTCTGTTGTCAATTTCAAATTTCTCAACTCTCAAGACACAATGCAGCATAGAAAACTCAAAACTGCATTCCCTAAAGCCTTTTATTAGAGATGAACATAATATTCAAGAAAGTTCTGATATACTTATGATATTTGATTTATACCCAGTTTCTTAGCACTTGCATTTTTGTGTATTAAAAAAGTATACTTTATACAAATATTCTGGACACTCTTTTTTAAAATCAATGGATAGCATAGCATAGTCGCTAAATGCCTGAACTTTGAAGGAAACACTCGAACTTCAAATCCACTTAGCTGTGCAACCTTGATCCAATAAAATGTAGTAGTGAAAATGATCACTGTAACTATACAAATCAATCTCACAAACACAGCACTAAGATAAAAAGTGTGCTACTTTTTTGAATGTTGTAACTCATGGACTCATAAAGCAGGTAAGTACTAAGGAGGACATCCCTGCTCTGTGAGTCTGTGAAATACAACATTCAAAATGTCAATAGTAATATAACTCCTTCTAAGACCCTTTATCTAATTTATTTTTGAAGCTGACTGGATTATTTTCTAAAGTAAAAACAAAAAAGGAAGAAAAATATTCCTACAGTTCTCAATGTATATAGAAACCATAATTTCTCAGATTTAAATACTCAAAATTACTTCTATAACTAACCATTATACATTTACAGATGTAACGGTATTTTAAAAAATTAAATTTTAAAGCTCAGGCCTGTTTCTCAGGAAGCCTTTGCTGACCACAAAGCCCACCAGATAGATCTGCTCTACGCCCTCATGGCTTCCCAGGCCTCTTCTGCTGTACTTATCACCACTATAATTTTACATTTATTTGTATGATAAGTAAAGATAAATGTAAAATTTATCTTATTCCTAAACTATAAGCTTCCTAGGGGAGGGACTGTGTCTCCATTTTATTCACCATTATAGCTGTCACAGGAAGTTTAATGTTAATGTTTCAATGTTGAGTGTTAGTGTTAATGTTTGCACAGTGCTTAAACATACTGCAGAAACATAACAACGCTGGCAGAAGGAATGAATACAGAATTCTCATCTAATGTAGATCTGAAGCAGTATTCAGACAGTAATAGAATTCAGTTTTTGATCATGATCCAGTCTGGCTATAAATAATACATGCTCTTATTTTATGAACTTCAAGATATTCCTATCCCTCTGACAGTGATTTTTATTGCAAATTAATAGACTGCTATCCGATTCTATAAAAAATAAAGTTAAATTAAATGTTTTTAACTGTATTTTATAAAATATTTTTGCAGTACCTTACCTTTATTATTGGAAGAATATCTATGCTCCCTTTCGGACCCCCAAGGATTTCACTAGTCCCTTTCTTTAAAGGTACATCTGAAAAACAGAGAGAAAGAGAGGAAGGAAGGAAAGAGGAAGAAAGAAGGGAGGGAGGGAGGAAAGGAAGCAGGGGAAGGAAGGAGGGAGTTCAGGAAAAAGAGAATAAAGGGAGGAAAAACAGGAAGAAGAGAAGGAGTGAGTAGGAGAGAAAGAAATGGAGAGAAAAAGGACCAAAGGAAATAAAAGGATGAAAGAAAAAAATGGGAATTAACAGTGAATCATAATCATAAAAAAAACATTATGCTAAACTAGTTATCTTTTTAATTATTCATGAGTTTAGAAATGATTCAACACTTAGAAGTTGCATACCAAATTATTTCTTCCAGCTAGTTATATTTTCTCTTTAAAGTAAATTTAAGAGCACTTTGTAATACAACAAACCAATTCAAAAATCTTATCAGCAAGGTCAGTTCAGTTCAGTCGTTCAGACGTATACGACTCTTTGTGACCCCGTGAATCACAGTACACCAGGCCTCTCTGTCCATCACCAACTCCCGGAGTTCACTCAAACTCATGTCCACTGAGTCGGTGATGCCATCCTCTGTCGTCCCCTTCTCCTTCTGCCCCCAATCCCTCCCAGCATCAGGGTCTTTTTCAGTGAGTCAGCTCTTTGCATAAGGTAGCGAAAGTATTGGAGTTTCAGCTTTAGCATCAGTCCTTCCAATGAACACCCAAGATTGATCACCTTTAGGATGGAGTGGTTGGACCTCCTTGCAGTCCAAGGGAATTTCAAGAGCCTTCTCCCAACACCATAGCTCAAAAGCATCAATTCTTCGAAACTCAGCTTTCTTCACAGTCCAACTCTCACGTCCATACATGACCACTGGAGAAACCATAGCCTTGACTAGACAGACCTTTGTTGGCATAGTAATGTCTCTGCTTTTTAATATGCTATCTAGATTGGTCATAACTTTCCTTCCAAGGAGTAAGAACCTTTTAGTTTCACGGCTGTAATCAGCATCCGCAGTGATTTTGGAGCCCAAAAAAATAAAGTCTGACACTGTTTCCCCATCTATTTCCCATGCAGTGATGGGACCAGATGCCATGATCTTAGTTTTCTGAATGTTGAGTTTTAAGTCAGCTTTTTCACTCTCCTCTTTCACTTTCATGAAGAGGCTTTTTAGTTCCTCTTCACTTTCCGCCATAAGGGTGGTATCATATGCATATCTGAGGTTATTGATGTTTTTCCCAGCAATCTTGATTCCAGCTTGTGCTTCTTCCAGGCCAGTGTTTCTCATGATTTGCTCTGCATATAAGTTAAATAAGTAGGGTGACAATATACAGCCTTGATCTACTCCTTTTCCTATTTGGAACCAGTCTGTTGTTCCATGTCCAGTTCTAACTGTCGCTTCCTGACCAGCATATAGGTTTCTCAAGAGGCAGGTCAGGTGGTCTGGTATTCCCATCTCTTTCAGAATTTTCCGCAGTTTATTGTGATCCACACAGTCAAAGGCTTTGGCATAGCCAATAAAGCAGAAATAGATGTTTTTCTGGAACTCTCTTGCTTTTTTGATGACCCAACAGATGTTGGCAATTTGATCTCTGGTTCCTCTGCCTTTTCTAAAACCAGCTTGAACATCTGGAAGTTCACTGTTCATATACTGCTGAAGCCTGGCTTGGAGAATTCTAAGCATTATTTTACTAGTGTGTTAGATGAGTGCAATTGTGCGGTAGTTTGAACATACTTTGGCATTGCTTTTCTTTGGCATTGGAATGGAAACTGACCTTTTCCATTGGCCACTGAGTTTTCCAAATTTACTGGCATATTGAGTGCAGTACTCACAGCACCATCTTTCAGAGTTTGAAATAGCTCAACTGGAATTCCATCACCTCCACTAGTTTTGTTCATAGTGGTGCTTTCTAAGGCCCACTTGACTTCATATTCCAAGATGTCTGGCTCTAGGTGAGTGATCACGCCATCGTGATTATCTTGATTGTGAAGATCTTTTTTGTACTGTTCTCCTGTGTATTCTTGCCACCTCTTCTTAATATCTTCTGCTTCTGTTAGGTCCATTCCATTTCTGTCCTTTATTGAGCCCATCTTTGCATGAAATGTTCCCTTGATACCTCTAATGTTCTTGACGAAATCTCTAGTCTTTCCCATTCTGTTGTTTTCCTCTATTTCTTTGTATCGATCGCTGAGGAAGGCTTTCTTATCTCTCCTTGCTATTCTTTGGAACTCTGCATTCAGATGCTTATATGTTTCCTTTTCTCCTTTGCCTTTCACTTCTCTTCTTTTCACAGCTATTTGTAAAGCCTCCCCAGACAGCCATTTTACTTTTTTGCATTTCTTTTCCATGGGGATGGTCTTGATCCCTGTCTCCTGTACAATGGCATGAACCTCTGTCCAGAGTTCATCAGGCACTCTGTCTATCAGATCTAGTCCCTTAAATCTATTTCTCACTTCCACTGTATAATCATAAGGGATTTGATTAGGTCATATCTGAATGGTCTAGTGGTTTTCCCTACTTTCTTCAATTTAAGTCTGAATTTGGCAATAAGGAGTTCATGATCTGAGCCACGGTCAGCTCCCAGTCTTGTTTTTGCTGACTTTATAGAGCTTCTCCATCTTTGGCTGCAAAGAATATAATCAATCTGATTTCAGTGTTGACCATCTGGTCATGTCCATGTGTAGAGTCTTCTCTTGTGTTGTTGGAAGAGGATGTTTGCTATGACCAGTGTGTTCTCTTGGCAAAACACTATTAGACTTTGCCCTGCTTCATTCCGTGCTCCAAGGCCAAATCTGCCTGTTACTCCAGATGTTTCTTGACTTCCTACTTTTGCATTCCAGTCGCCTATAATGAAAAGGACATCTTTTTTGGGTGTTAGTTCTAAAAGGTCTTATAGGTCTTCATAGAACCGTTCAGCTTCGGCTTCTTCAGCGTTACTGGTTGGGGCATAAGCTTGCATTACCGTGATATTGAATGGTTTGCCTTGGAAACGAACAGAGATCATTCTGTCATTTTTGAGATTGCATCCAAGTACGGCATTTCGGACTCTTTTGTTGACCTTGATGGCTACTCAATTTCTTCTAAGGGATTCTTGCCCACCGTAGCAGATATAATGGTCATCTGAGTTAAATTCACCCATTGCAGTCCATTTCAGTTCGCTGATTCCTAGAATGTCAATGTTCAATCTTGCCATCTCCTGTTTGACCACTTCCAATTTGCCTTGATTCATGGACCTGACATTCCAGGTTCCTATGTAATCTTGCTCTTTACAGCTTTGGACCTTGCTTCTATCACCAGTCACATCCACAACTGGGTATTGTTTCTGCTTTGGCTCCATCCCTTCATTCTTTCTGGAGTTATTTCTCCACTGATCTCCAGTAGTATATTGGGCACCTACCTACCCGGGGAGTTCCTCTTTCGTTATCCTATCATTTTGCCTTTTCATACTGTTCATGGGGTTCTCAAGGCAAGAATACTGAAGTGGTTTGCCATTCCCTTCTCCAGTGGACCACATTCTATCAGACCTCTCCACCATGACCCGCCCATCTTGGGTGGCCCCACATGGCATGGCTTAGTTTCATTGAGTTAGACAAGGCTGTGGTCCATGTGATCAGATTGGCTAGTTTTCTGTGATTATGGTTTCAGTGTGTCTGCCCTCTGATGCCTCTCGCAAGGTAATATTACAGTAAAGAGATTGTCTTTCTGTATATTCTATGGAAAATCCATTGAAAAGCATTCAGAAAATAACAGTAAATTTAGACAAATGTCAGAGAAGTCTGGCTTTAATTAAAGGAATACAAATAATAAAAATGTATATGACAGTGCTAATTTCCCGGTCTAAAATTTTTCAGTAATTCCAATTAAACAATGAATTACTTAATAGACTAATATTAATAAACATTTTGAAGCAGATTATCACAATTAACTTAGAAAGAATGACTTGTACTTCATGTTTTATGTGCCAATAAGATGATGTGAGTAATATTGTTGGAAAAATTAAAATTTACATATCTAAATGGGGACAACTGCTCCTGACATAAATGTAGATGTTTTCAAATTTACAAATGGATCCTGAGCTAATATTGATTAGTTCTTTAGAAATCAAATATTTAACAAAGGATCAGTATAATCAGTTGTATGAAGCCCATCCATAATTAAAGAATATAAAATATAATAAAACATTAGTCTCCCCAAAGTAAACAAAACAATAAAATTTAATAAGAAATAGACATTTTTTTTTCTAAAAGCAATCATTAGACTTTTTGGTTCTAGTAACAAATATTCTGGAAACATTCCCCTGGCTGGAAAAGCTGGAAAAATATAGGGTTGGGTTTTGTTTTTTTTTTCCTGCAAGCTAAGAAAATAATGAAAATATCAGTACAGAGCCAGTATCTTGGAAAGAGAGTATCCCCTGGATCATGGGAAGTGAGCCCGGGGCCTAGAGAATGTCCTTCAAGCTACTTTTCCCTCCAAAGATTTTCATCAGTTCTGGAAAAGTAAGTTGAGAAGCTGAGTGGTGCTTTGACCATTCTAAAGCAACAGAAATTGGTATCCAGGGCCCACCGAGGGTGAAAAGCCAGAAGGGGCTACATCCTAGGAGTCAGAGTAACTGAATATAGGCTGAATAAAGAGCATCTCAACTTTAAATTATCTTAATATCTCAAAGTGGATTAATGGGAACCTGGAGTTGCAGTGACTTCATGTATCTGGCTAAAGCAAGCATAAATCTTACCTGGAAGAACAGATCATCTAAGGCTTCAAGTTACTTTTATAAAATATTGGTAGCAAATATAGTGTCTACCACAAGATTAAAAATAACCAGATTAACCAAATAGCTGATGAAGCAAGTTCCGCACTTAAGAAATCAACAGAATAACTACAGATGAGATGATAGAAGTCAGAACCCCTCTGGCTTCCCTCCACCCCTACTCCAGTAGCCTTCAACCAATGACAGATAAAGGTTGGACAAACACCCCAACCTCCCAGTCCTTTAAGGCATATTCTATATAGTCTTCTGGAAGCCCCTTGTGGGAATAAGCCCTATACCCACAACAGCAGCCTTCTCATGAACTTCCAGTACCCTGTACTGGCTTCCATTCCTTCTGTCTTGCTTCACCCCACCACCCTGCTTCCCTGGAAAGCAGTCCAAATAAACTGCTACACTCAACTCTTTGTCTCAGAATCTGCTTCTGGGGAAACCAATTCAGGAAAAAGGTCAAGGTGACAACACCTGAACTTGCTGGTAAATCTTTGTATCATAACAAGTGAGACAATCAGGCATTACATACTTCCTGACTCAATGCAATAGGGAGTATGCATGAAGTACGCTTGCCAAAAAAAATAAGATTGACAAGAAAACTTTTTGAAAATGTATCACTTGAATATAACCAACCTTATAGATCTAACTACCAGGTAGAGAAACAAGTTAACACCATAAGGATGCAAATAGCCAAATCCAGTATGTGGGAAATCTTCCAGGGAGACCATTCAGTTTCTTCAGGGGTAAGGAGAGGAGGACTATAGGTTACAGAGATATAAGAGACATAATGGAAAATAAAATGTATGGGCTCAATTGGATCCTGATTGAAACAAACCAACTTAAGAGATTTTAATACAATCAGGGGCGTAGGAATGTTTGCTAATTTTGTAAGGTATAATGTATTAATAGCATTTTGGTTGTGTAAAAAGAAAAAAAGCTTTCTGTTAGACCAACACACACACACACACATGTATGTGTATATGCTGAGGTATTTGTTGGTGAATGACATGCTGTCTGCCTTAAAACTCTCTAGGAAAAAAGAAAGTGTTGCCAAGAGAGATTAAATAAGGTTGGCAAAATGTTCATAATTACTGGTACTGGATGATGAGTACTCAGTGACTTATTTCATGTCTCTATTTGAAATTCTATATAATAAAAATTTTAAAAAGGAAAAATGTTTTAAGACAGGATATGTCAAAAAGTATGACTTAAAGACAGAGAAAGAGCAATATCATATGACACCCCTTATATGTGGAATCTAAAAAGAAATGACACAAGTGAACTTACTTACAAAAAGAAAAAGATTCACAAACTTAGAAAATGTACTTATGGTTGCTGGGGCAGGGAAGGGATAGTTAGGAAGTTTGGGAAGGTCATGTACACACTGCTATATTCAAAATGGATAAGCAACAAGGACCTATTACATAGTACACAGAACTCTACTCAATGCTATGTGCCAGTTTGGATGGGACGGGGGTTTGGAGGAGAATGGACACATGTATATTCATGACTGAGTCCCTTCACTGTTCACCTGAAACTACCACAATATTTTTAATTGGCTATACCCCAACACAAAATAAAAATTATAAAGCTAGAAAAAAATATGACTTCAAGTCATTGAAAGTGTTAGTTAGCCAGAGACCTCTAATCAGTGGTCCTCAAATTTCTAAGTGTACCAAAATCGCCTGGTAAACTAATCAAGACTAGAAAGGTCCATACTAGCTGAGGTGCACTAGAACTGAGACGTGTGTTTTTAACAAGATTTATATCAACCAAACTTTGAGAACCAGAGTTATCTAATTCAATCTGCAAAGCTGAGCTCAACAATGGGGAATATGTAGTGCCAGATTAGCAAATCTCTGGGAGAACAATTATTACAATAACTATTTTATTACCAAATCCCTCAGATGCCACACACACACTATAAGAGGGGTGAGACAGGAAAGCAGGCACCCCTGTGCTCCTCTACCTCATTTTCTATATGTGAGTTACCTGATGACACAGACAACTCTGGGGTTCAATCACAGGCAGAAGAAAGAATGAGGAGGTCAAAGCATCCTCTGAGAGAAGGCACCTCCCAGAAGGAGAACAGAATAGTGGCAGGAAGGGAGTGGACAGGGAGAGGAGGAGAATGAATGAGAAAGGGGGGCAAAAAGAGGAAGAAGGGAAAAAGGAAAAAGAAAAGAAGTAACAGGACAAAGGAAGAAAGAAGAATTTTCAAAGGAGGGAATCAAGAGAGAAGAGACTTTAAAAGGAGACAAAAGGTAGAAGGACGTGGATCCACTCATTCCAGCTCTTCCTCGGTGGCAGGCAGCATGATGGTGTCAAGAATTATGGTGACCAGAATACGTTCTCTTCCTTCAAGAAGTATACACTCTAGCCGGAAATGGAAGAGGGGGAAGTATTAAAAGGAGGAGAGGAAAGAAAAAAGGAAGAATGGGGAGGGAGGGTGAGTGGTGTAAGTGGACAGTGAGGGACAGAGAAGGGAAATATCTGAGTGAGGAGAAAATGCAAAGATTTTCATTTGCCACTGAACCAGAAAGCATGTAACCTTTTTTTTTTAAATCAACTTGGTTGGACCTATATGACTTCTATCTTTGATTATAAATCATCGATGAAGCACAACACTGAAATGTCTGATTTCCATTAACAGATGTTAAACAGTATTACAATTTATGCTTCAGTTCAGTTCAGTTCAGCCGCTCAGTTGTGTCCGACTCTCCACAACCCCATGAATCACAGCACGCCAGGCCTCCCTATCCATCACCAACTCCCAGAGTTCACTCAAACTCATGTCCACAGAGTCGGTGATGCCATCCAGCCATCTCATTCTCCGTCGTCCCCTTCTCCTCCCGCCCCCAACCTTTCCCAGCATCAGAGTCTTTTCCAGTGAGTCAACTCGTCGCATGAGGTGGCCAAAGTATTGCAGTTTCAGCTTTAGCATCAGTCCTTCCAATGAACACCCAGGATCGATCTCCCTTAGAATGGACTGGTTGGATCTCCTTTCGGTACAAGGGACTCTCAAGAGTCTTCTCCAACACCACAGTTCAAAAGCATCAATTCTTCGGCGATCAGCCTTCTTCACAGTCCAACTCTCACATCCATACATGACCAAAAGAAAAACCATAGCCTTGACTAGACGGACCTTGGTTGGCAAAGTAATGTCTCTGCTTTTTAATATGCTATCAAAGTTGGTCATAACTTTCCTTCCAAGGAGTAAGCGTCTTTTAATTTCATGGCTGCAATCAGCATCTGCAGTGATTTTGGAGCCCCAAAAAATAAAGTCTGACACTGTTTCCACTGTTTCTCCATCTATTTACCGTGAAGTGATGGGACCAGATGCCATGATCTTTGTTTTCTGAATGTTGAGCTTCAAGCCAAACTTTTCACTCTCCTCTTTCACTTTCATCAAGAGGCTTTTGAGTTCCTCTTCACTTTCTGCCATAAGGGTAGTGTCATCTGCATATCTGAGATTATTGATATTTCTCCCAGCAATCTTGATTCCAGCTTGTGCTTCTTCCAGCCCAGCATTCCTCATGATGTACTCTGCATATAAGTTAAATAAGCAAGGTGACAATATATACAGCCTTGACGTACTCCTTTTCCTACTTGGAACCAGTCTGTTGTTCCATGTACAGTTCTGACTATTTCTTCCTGACCTGCATACAGGTTTCTCAAGAGGCAGGTCAGGTGGTCTGGGATTCCCATCTCTTTCAGAATGTTCCACAGTTTATTGTGATCCACACAGTCAAAGGCTTTGGCATAGTCAATGAAGCAGAAATAGATGTTTTTCTGGAACTCTCTTGCTTTCTCCAAGATCCAGAGGATGTTGGCAATTTGATCTCTGGTGCCTCTGCCTTTTCTAAAACCTGCTTGAACATCTGGGAGTTCACGGTTCACATATTGTTGAAGACTGGCTTGGAGAATTTTGAGCATGACTTTACTAGCGTATGAGATGAGTGCAATTGTGCGGTAGTTTGAGCACTCTTTGGCATTGCCTTTCTTTGGGATTGGAATGAAAACTGACCTTTTCCAGTCCTGTGGCCACTGCTGAGTTTTCCAAATTTGCTAGCATATTGAGTGCAGCACTTTCACAGCATCATCTTTCAAGATTTGAAATAGCTCAACTGGAATTCCATCACCACCACTAGCTTTGTTCCTAGTGATGCTTTCTAAGGCCCACTTGACTTCACATTCCAAGATGTCTGGCTCTAGGTCAGTGATCACATTATCGTGACTATCTTGGTCGTGAAGATCTTTTTTGTACAGTTCTTCTGTGTATTCTTGCCACCTCTTCTTAATATCTTCTGCTTCTGTTAGGTCCATACCATTTCTGTCCTTTATTGAGCCCATCTTTTCATGAAATGTTCCCTTGGAATCTCTAATTTTCTTGAAGAGATCTCTTGTTTTTCCTATTCTGTTGTTTTCCTCTATTTCTTTGCATTGATCGCTGAGGAAAGCTTTCTTATCTCTCCTTGCTATTCTTTGGAACTCTGCATTCAGATGCTTATATCTTTCCTTTTCTCCTTTGCTTTTCGCCTCTCTTCTTTTCACAGCTATTTGTAAGGCCTCCTCAGACAGCCATTTTGCTTTTTTGCATTTCTTTTCCATGGGGATGGTCTTGGTCCCTGTCTCCTGTACAATGTCACGAACCTCCGTCCAGAGTTCATCAGGCACTCTATCAATCAGATCTAGTCCCTTAAATCTATTTCTCACTTCCACTGTATAATCATAAGGGATTTGATTTAGGTCATATCTGAATGGTCTAGTGGTTTTCCCTACTTTCTTCAATTTCAGTCTGAATTTGGCTTATATATTCATATATATATATATATATAACCTCATTCCTTTTAATTCAATATTTTACCTAGAAATTTTTTAAATTTTCTTCTTGGGTTTCCTAATGACTCCAATATTTCACTTAATCGTAACGTGACCTCTGCCACCATCACAACGTCAACGTCTTCCATCTTATAGCAGTGAATGATTTCATTTATCTGCCACAGAAGATAAATCCACTAAAAAGAGAAAATACACAGTAAAATCAACTGAAAGTGCACTACATTGTAGAAAGAGTCACATTTTATAAAATTGAGTACTTCCTTGAAATCACCACCTTCTAATCATATGTTATACAGGTACTAGCTTCCTTAGTGACTGAGATGCTAAAGAATCCGTCTGCAATGCAGGAGACCTGGGTTTGATCCCTGGGTCAGGAAGATCCCCTGGAGAAGGGAATGGCAACCTACCCCAGTTTCTTGCCTGGAGGGTCCCATGAACAGAGGAATCTGGCAGGCTACAGAGTCGGACACGACTGAGTGACTAACACCTTTTTATCAGTGGATCTTATTATACGTAATAGAAAATCAATAATCCTAATAAGATGGTAGTTAATGATCACTCTGTTTATACATATTCATGAAGAGGAATTATTTAGCTTTTAGTCTGCATATCTTTAGCTATAACAGAAAATTTATCATCTGACTGTTTTATGTATCATTGAAGATTATCTGTATCCTCAAAACTCTCATTCTCCCTTCAAACAGCAGCAGTGACTATCACTATCAAAGTCCTCCCAAATAGTGAGGGGGAAGTAGGTGTTTCAGGCTCTACACTGGGTGCCTTGGAAGCTGTCTTTCATCCCTATAACCTCAAAGCTTAGCACATAAAATTAGCCATCATGCTTTGGTAATTAAAATGGGAAAACAACATTTATGTGCCCAGATCATTGTTTCATTAGAGTATATGATAAAATTATGTCCATGCATCCTAATATAGCTAATCTTAGGAGGCTTCAGAATCACAGAAGACTGAGTTATTGTTAAAATACTCTCTCCTAAGTTTCCAGGTTATAATATTGACCTGCTCTACTTTTTCCTTTCCATGGGAGAGCTCTTTAGTCTAAATAGAGTATTATTACAGAAAGCGAAAAGTGAAGTCACTCAGTCATGTCCGACTCTTTGCGACCCCATGGACTGTAGCCTACCAGGCTCCTCGGTCCATGGGGTTTTCCAGGCATGAATACTGGAGTGGGTTGCCATTTCCTTCTCCAGTGGATCTTCCCAACCCAGTGATCGAACCCGGGTCTTCCGCATTGTAGGCAGATGCTTTACTGTCTGAGCTACCAGGAAGCTAAAATGCCTTATCTATTTGTTTTCTATTATTCACCTTCTTAATGAATTTGTTCAAGTTAATATAACCTTAAACATACCATATTTATTCTTCCCTGAACAAACTGAAACACCTCCCTGTTTCCCAAAACTAAGCTGGAGCAGAAGTGCAGGGAATACACTTAAAGGAAAGTTTCCCTCATTACTACATTTAAAGAATAGTAATTATGCAGGTGGGTAAGTAGGGAAAATTTAGATTTGAAATGTGCATCACAAATGAAATTAGCAATAACAAAAAGCATATGAAGGGAAACAAAAAGGAATACTTTATTAGTACTGATCTTCTGGGCAAACTTTGTGTAGTCATTTCTGGACACAGTGACCCGCTGCATTCCTAATTTGCATTTCTGCCACAGGAACATTATCATGTCCACAACGATTTCCTTATCCGGCTGAGCATTCTGAAAGCAAAAGCAGTAAAGTAAATCAATAAGAACAATAAGATATATAGATATGGACATATGACATTTAATGTGTGCCAGACAACATTCTCAGAGCTTCATACATACTGCAGCGAACTGAATGGTCAACTCAAAATTCCTATGTTGAATTCCTAACTCCCAAAGTAATAGTATTAGGAGGTGCCCAGGTGGCTCAGATGGTGAAGAATCTAACTGCTATATAAGAGACTCAGGTTCAGTCCCTGGGTTGGGAAGATCTCCTGGAGAAGGAGATGGTGACCTACTCCAGTATTCTTGCCTGTAGAATTCCATGGACAGAAGAACCTGATGGGCTATAGACCATAGGGTCGCAAAGAGTCAGACACAATCAAGCAACAAACACACACACATTGGGAAATAGAAGGATGGAGCACCCATGAATTAGAATAGTGTCTTTATAAAGGAGCCCCAGAAAGAGAATGAGACACTCCTTCTTTCTGTCAAGTGACGGCACAGCAAGAGGACAGTCATTTCTGAACCAAGAGGTAGATGATGCCTTGACGCTAGATTTCTCAGCCTCCAGAACCATGATAAATAAATGTTGTTTAAGCCAACCAGTGTATGATATCTTTATTATGGAAACTCAAATGGACTAAGATATACACCAACTCATTTAATCCTCACAACAACCTATGAAGTGAGTACTACTACAACCGTCCTCACTTTATAGATGCAGATTGAAGCACAAGCAAATTTTGTGGTTTTCCCTAAGATAAAATAAAGCAGCAGAGGCTGGATTCAAACCTAAGCAGTCTAGCTCTATCTAGAGTAGTCTTCACTGCTCTAAGTCACTTGATCTCTCTTGGAAAGAAAAGTTCCAAATATTTTTAAGTTATGTAAGCCACTCAGTTCCATCCAGATTTGGAGTATATACTTCTTTCTTTTTAAAATCTCTGGTTTAAATAACAAAGAATGGGCAGGGAGTGGAGAAACTAGTAAGGGGAGAAGGAGAGGGGAGCTGGGAAAAGATAGGGAAAAGAAGAGAGACATGATGGAACTAAACAGAACATCACACTGGATATCAACAGATGGCCCAACATGAGTATATCTCCTCCTGGTTCGGTTACTTTTGCTCCTTTCAAAAGGAAAATAAAGTTATTCATTATGGCTGAACTAGAAAGAGAATAAGTTTATGATTAAAATATATCCAACCTTGAGTTCCTTTGGGGCAGCTCTAAGACTTATTTTGTACACATGGTACCTTAGCACAGTGCTTGGGAACAGAGCTCAATAAATGCTTTTTGAATTGAACTGAACTAAGACACTCATCGCAGAAGGCAATGGCAAGCCACTCCAGTACTCTTGCCTTGAAAATCCCATGGATGGAGGAGCCTGGTGGGATGCAGTCCGTGGGGTCGCTAAGGGTCGGACACGACTGAGCGACTTCACTTTCACACACTGGAGAAGGAAATGGCAACCCACTCCAGTGTTCTTGCCTGGAGAATCCCAGGGACAGGGGAGCCTGGTGGGCTTCCGTCTGTGGGGTCGCACAGAGTTGGACACGACTGAAGTGACTTGGCAGCAAGACACTCATGGTTTTTTAAAAAACAGAGAGATGAAAATTCCATGTCATTCTCAGCCTTGATTGGAATTTTTTGTTTTTAGTTTGCCCACTATACTCCTTATATTTGCTATCAATACTTTTAGTTCAAAAATTAAATACTTGTCACAGGTTATAACACAAACTAATAAACAGAAAATATTATAAGAGTGGAACTTCTCAAGTCCCTTATGGTGTTTCACTTTCCTGAGCAAAAGGTAATACAATGCTCAAAAACTATCGTTTTCAAACATTTTTCTATAACAATAAAACCAAACTTTCAAAAGAAATTCCATTAGGATCTCAAGGTTATAGGGTGCTACGATCTAAAGTTGGGCTCCTAAGGAAACTCAGAGAAGCTCTGAGGATCCATGGAATTCAGTTTCAAAACCAGAGCTGCACTGCTGCTGCTGCTGCTGCTGCTGCTAAGTCACTTCAGTCGTGTCGACTCTGTGTGACCCCTTGAACTTAAATATCCACACCCACAAGTCGTCATTTAATACTGGCCATTGTATGCTAAGTGACTCCAAACAGTAACCAGGCTTTGCACTTAGGGACTGGAAAGCAGGGTTTCATTAAGAACATTAACTCTCATCAAAATTACTGCTTCATTTCCTCCACTGTCAGAAATATAGCTAGCCTTGAAATTTCCCTGAAAGGAAAAGATGGATGCCCAAAATGATAACAATAGTAAATATAGATTTAAAATTATAAGTCAGGATATAACTCAATGACTGAACAGTATAGAACTTCAGCAAGGTGAAATTTCTGTGATTTTTAAATATGGCTTTAAATTACAGAGAAGAGCCTCTTTTGACACTATTACAAATTATCCAAAATAACTTTTTCACCTGCGGAGAGTCACAGACACAGGAATACAAGGTTGTCGCCAAACGGAAAATGTCTTCTGAGTATCCACAAGACTTCACACAAGTATCTCAATTTATAAAGTATAGGAAATGAAGCAAAAAAAAAAGTTACAAAATTTCAAGTAGAAAATGCACAGAAACATAGAAATTCTTCAAAAATAGCAAAAATGATATCTGGGCAAATACGTCAATAAGACAATTTAAATGCTTCCATTTGAAAACTAAGTAGGTTTTAATTCAATTAAAATGGACTATTATCATTTTCATCATCTGCAATCTGTATACCAACTATGTCCATAATGGAATTGAGAAGGTTTATAATATTAAAACATCTGTGACTGTTGAAATAAAAATAACAAAGATATCTATTCAGAAACCACTAGAAGAAAAAAAAGCGTCATTACTTGGTACAAATTATTTACCACAATTGAGCAGTCATGCAATGCCTTAAGCATGTGATAAAACATAAAACATGGGATTAAATAATTCTCTAAAAGACAGAGGCTGCAGATGTTGATTTATATACACAATAACTCCTAAAACTTCAAGAGTTTTAGAATGGAAAACTCTGCATACTGGAAAGAGACGGGAGACCAGCAAACTTTTCCTTACCAAAGTTAACTGATATCTCTGATTTGATACCCTGCTGACCTCTCATTAACAAGGCAGCAGCTAAAATAGAGCCTCATTCTTCTACCCAAAACCAAGTTGCAAAAGAAAATCCAGGGACTTCCCTGGTGGTCCAGTGGTCAAAGCTCTGTGCCTCCACTGTAGGCGGTGTGGGTTTGATCCCTGATCAGGAAACTAAGATTCCACATGCCCCATAGTGTGAACAAAAAAAAAAAAAGTTTTTTAAGTAAATAAATAAAATCCAGCATTTGTACAAGGCCTAGAAACCTGCAAGACCAGGCACCCAGCTATTTCTCTGACCTCAGTTCCTACCACATTCTCAAATGCCAGCACCACCACCAGAACACTCCAGCCACATCTGCCTCCTTGCTATTCCTTCAACAACCAAGCACAGTCTCACTTCAGGGCCTTTACACTTCTGCTCCCCCTACCTCGAATATTCTTTCTCTCATTTCACCTATAGAGAGCGTATAAAGTCATCTTAAGTTTTCAAAGAGGCAAATAAACACTCACCTTGAACAGCAATTTTTTTTACATAGACTTGACCTTCTTTGTAGTTGTCAAAAGGAAAGATCAAACCTTTGTTTCTCTTTACATTAATCAAAGGTTCTATTGCAACAAGAAGAATTAAATCCTTTTCCGCTTTTTTTGACTCTGGGTCATCCTGCCTCTAAGAAAAGTATATCTCACAAGTTAATTAGCACTTCAACGTCATGTTAATACCATAAAAACAAAGCAATTGTTTTGCATGTATTACCTGGAGAAAATCAATGAGCTGCCCAGCTGCAGATTCAAATAAACTCCATTCCTCATACATAAAAGCTAATTTTATAAATTTCACGGCAGCATTCACAGAAATAAGATTCTTCTTTTTTATAATAAGTTCCAGAAGACGTGCTTTTGGAAAATCAAGTATCCCATCTGTACCAGTATTTGACACTAGAAAAGAAAAGAAAGGGGTCATTTGTGCAAAGAAATATTTACTAAACATTAAATATCAGACACTGTCAGGCACTCAGGAAACAATAAGGGAAAAAAGTAAACACAACTCCCATCTTCACAGAACTCACACTCTGGAGGGGAAAACAAGAAATCGTAGTGGGCAAGGACGTCCCTGGTGGTCCAGAGGTTAAGACTCTGTGCTTCCACTTCAGGGGGCTCAGGTCTGGGAACTAAGATCCCACACACTGCACAGCAGCCAAAAACACACTGAATAAATAAAATATAACATAAAAATTCAATTCCTGAGTCAGGAAGATAACCTGGAGAAGGGGTAGGCTATCCACTCCAGTATTCTTAGACTTCCCCTGTGGCTCAGATGGTAAAGAATCCACCTGCAATGCAGGAGACCTGGGTTTGATCGCTGGGTTGGGAAGATCCCCTGGAGAAGGGAAAGGCTACCCACTCCAGTATTCTGGCCTGGAGAATTCCATGGACTGTATAGTCCATGGGGTCACAAAGAGTCAGACACGACTGAGTGACTTTCACTTTCTTTCAGTATAAAAATAAAATATAAAATCTATAAAAATAAAAATTTTTTAATAAATTAAAAAAAAAAAACACCTAGTAGGCAAACACAGGATGCTCTGGGGACGAATAAAAAGGGCCTCAAACCTAGGTGTGGGGTAGGAGGTTCAGTCAAGAAAGACCACCCAGAGGAAGGAATGTGGAATCTCAAAAATAGAGAATTAGCAAGAGTTAACTAGCGAAATACACAGCGAGATATTACAGACTAGGAGCTCAGAAAGGAGACCTAAAGTAGGGACACAGTTCCAGAGTCATCACATAGGCATCGTAAGTAGGGGGATCAGCTGTAAGCAATGGAAGGCTGCCAACAACAGAAGAGCAAAGAACCCCAACAAGTAAGAGAAGGGCAGGTGGGGAGAAAAGGCTGCAAAGGAGAGTATTGAAAGAGAAAGAAGGTGTCAACAACAGCAACTACTACAGAAAGCAAAGGGAGGAAAACCAGCGACTTTCAACTGAACAGTAAGGAAGTTGTCCACGACATCCTCTGTTCATGACAGCAGACTGCCAAGTATAAGTAGGAGGGGAAGAATATGGGACAATGAACACAGGCAATTCCTTCAACAAATCTGACTCTAACAAGAGGAAGAAATTCAGGCAGGAAGTTGGATAGGGATGAAGGGGCAATTTGCAGAGATATGGCCCAAAGACCTAAAGGGGAGGAGGAAGAACATCCCTTCCATTTTAATGAGAGACAGTGGAAAGGAAAGGTGCAGCTGAAGGTAAATTTTCAGGTGTGGCGAAGGAAGTCAAAGGAATTCTCCTCTGAGATCTTGTATCTTCCTCGTGAAGAAAAGATGAGACTGAACTGCAGTACAGAGGCTCCTTGCCCTCAGATGGGCACACACATGCACATCTTTAAGATCACTTAGAAGATGACAGGGCTTCCCGGGTGGTGCTAGTGATAAAGAACCCACCTGCCAATGCAGGAGACAGGGGAGACGCGGGTTCAACCCCTGCGTAAGGAAGATCAGAGGACAGCAAGGCAACCCACTCCAGTATTCTTGCCTGGAGAATCCCATGGACAAAGGAGCCTGGAGGGCTACAGTGCACGGGGTGCAAAGAGTCAGACAGGTCTGGAGCGACAGCACACACAGAAGGTGATGATGATGTCATAAACTATTCTATGAAAATTTGAAAATATAGACAAAATCAAAGTAGTATTTACAAAACAGAAGATTTTTTTTAAAGAAAATGAAATTCTAAATCATTTTACATCTATAGAAGAAATGGAATCCATAGTTTAAAACATTTCCATGGAGAAAATTCCAGGTCCAAATGCCTTCACCAGCAAATTCAAACTTTCAGCAAGCAATAACACCAATCTGACAAAAACTCTTTCAGATAATAGAAAAAGAGGGCAGAAAGCTCAACTTTTGCTTGAGGCCAACATGACCTTGAAAGGAAAATCCAAAAACGACTTTGTAAGAAAAGAAATCTCGTTAACAGAAACATTAGCCACCAGGAAGAAAATCAAGAAATATATCAAAAGAATAATTCTTACCTCCAGATAAAGATTATTCCAGAAATATGCAGTGAATATAGAGTGGCTAAAGATTCTATAAGTAATCACTCTAACTCACCATATTAATAGAAAAAAGTTCATCCATTTGATGAACTCAATAAATCTCAAAAAACCCAGAAAAAGGTTTTAATAAAATTCAGCAACTATTCAGAATTAAAAACTCTTAGCAAACCAAAAATACAAAATAAAACAGAAGCAATATTGTAACAAATTCAATAAAGACTTTAAAAATGTTCTACATCCAAAAAAAAAAATCTTTAAGGAAAAAAAAGATCAATAAACTGGTATTGGTTTCTTATGTGTCAAATGCCATGCTAAAATTTTTGTTATTTATGTTCTACCACAAAATATTATTTTTATTTTTTACAGAATACTATTTTAATAACTTATTTACTTATTAAAAGTTCTTTTCCTGCCATAAACAGTTCTGAGACAACATCACGAACTTCAACTTCATCTGTAAAAATAGGTCCAGTCTGTAGTGTTCGCCGATTTGAGTCAGAGAGAGCTTCCAAGACAGCCAGAAACCGGGAGGCAGTGCTATCAAACAACTCTTCCAACAGCTTTTCTGTGACCGTACGTGGCCATGGCATCTGGAATAAAAAAAAAAATACAGCCCACTTTTTTAAAGTTCTACAATGTCTGATGGCATAAGGCAAAGATGAGTAAGGTGTGCTTTATTAATGTTAACAGAGAGAGTGGTTGGCCTGTCGATGAGACAGCTGCTTCTAGGGTTTTCATTTTTGAGGTGTCACTCCAGATTTTATTAAAATTTATGTTGTGCTACCATTACATCAAAGACTTTGCTCTTTCTTTATATGTTTGTGTTTCCAAGACAGCCTACAAAGACCCTTTATTAATAAACAACAGCATTGGTCTCCACATGCTTTGCGGCGACTTAATTACAGCCCTGAGGAAACTGATGCTCAAACTCGAGTTGCCTAAGAATCTCTCAGGAGAGCTTTTTAGATTCACCAACCAAATCTCCAGAGAATCAGTGAGTCTGGGTGGAGCATTTTTAGAAAACCTGGTGGAAATCCTAATGAAGAAGGTCCCCAAACTCAAACTGGAAATAATATTTTGTAGTATAAGTAACGGGTCTTACTGCAGCTAACTGTAAAGAAGAGTTGACCAACTGGATACAAAGAAGCAGGCGCCACTCGCAGCCCCAATCCCATGTCACTCTACTTTGTGTCGGCCTGAAAGGCTTTCACTCCTGGCAGATGGCCTACCTACACACTTCATTCTTCTCTCTGACTAATGACCTGTTCTGTGTACTTAGATTACCAGGAAATAAGAAAGATAGCTTTAGTTGGCTTTTCTAGAATCCATGTCCAGTTAGCGGGCATCCACATGTCCCATGATTTCCTTGCTTCATTCATCTTCCTGAGGCAAAGTGAGGAAGACAAAAAAGCAAAAGCAGAAATAAAGCTGCTTTGGACTATTTTTCTCCAAACACCAACTTCCCTCTTTATTAGAGTCTACGTGTTTTCAACCCTTAGGCTGACTGATATGTTTAAAAAAAAAAAAAAACCTCAGTAAATAGACTCATTTGTACTGTTTTTCTAAAAGGGGCAGATGGACTGAACTGGGAGATGAGGATTGACATATATACACTACTACCGTGAAACTCCAATACTTTGGCCACCTGATGTGAAGAACTGACTTATTGGAAAAGACCCTGATGCTGGGAAAGATTGAAGGCAGGAGGAGAAGGGGCCGACAGGATGAGATGGCTGGATAGCATCACCAACTTGATAAACAAGAGTTTGAGCAAGCTCCAGGAGTTGGTGATGGACAGGGAAGCCTGGCGTGCTGCAGTCCATGGGGTCACAAAGAGTCGGACGTGACTGAGTGACTGATCTGAACCGTGTGTAAAATAGCTAGCAAGTGGGAAACTGCTATATAATACTGGGAGCTCAGCCCGGTGCTCTGTGATGACCTAGAGGGGTGGGATAGGGGTGGGGTGGGAGAGAGATCCAAGAGGGAGATGATATATACATACATATAGCTGATTAACTTTGATGTACAGCAGAAATTGATGCAACATTGTAAAGTGATTATACGCCAATTAAAAAAAAAAACTCAGTAAAACTTGAACTTCATGCCTCCTGCTTTATAAACAGAGGTAAGGGTTTCTTCTAATATATTTGCTATATGTTAAAACAGAGGTTTAAAAATTTATAGTTAAACAACATAATAAACTTCCTAATAATTAGAAGTATTCAAAATGAAATGATAAATCCCAGATAAATTACAGTGAAATTTGTTTTTTAAAATATTGTAGAGAAACTACAAAAGTGAACTAGAATATTTATCAGATCTATAGATGAATAACAAGCAAATGACTTTAAAATATAAATATTTAAAAGATCTATAAAAAGATTTAAAGCTAATGGAATAAAAATACACTGAATTGTCAAACATGGCAAACAAAATATTAATGTCTATAAAAAAATGAGCCCATTCAAATACAATTCAAAAATTAAAATCTCTAGAAGATAAATGGTCAAAGACTGTGAAAGATAATTCACCTAAAAAGAAAATATAAAGAGTTAACAGAAATGTAAGGGAAAGCTGTATCAAAATGATAAAAGTTAAAATAAGTCATTTTATGAAAACTTATTTTAAAGATTAAGAAATAATATCAAAATGATAATGGTGAAATTGGCACATGCAGGTTGTCACCTTGGAGAACTCATTCCAGAAATTCAATCTGGCAATATACATCAAGAGAAATAAGAGTGTTTTTAACTTTACTCAAATTCTACACCCTAAATTTTATCCATAGGAAACAAAAGAAGGAAAAAATAATATACTTGAAGATGTTGACTACATCAATATTTATAATAGCAAAGGACTGGAAAACAACTAAAATACTAGTAATAAAAAGTACTGGACAAATCTGGTGCATGTACTGCTTAGGGTGAAAAGTGAAAGTCACTCAGACATTTCCGACTCTTTGTGACCCCGTGGATTATACAGTCCATGGAATTCTCCAGGTCAGAATACTGGAGTGGGTAGCCTTTCCCTTCTCCAGGGGACCTTCCCAACCCAGGAATCAAGCCAAGGTCACCTGCATTGCAGGCGATTCTTTACCAACTGATCTATGCCTAGAGTATACTAGACATCTTTTAAAATGTCAGGATGGATGAGAAGCTGAATGGTACAACCCATGCAGTAAGTTCCAATCCCCAATACCATGGCTCCCATGAAAACTACACCATGAGACTTACTGTGTTAATTTCTCAACATAATATACCCACCTTGTTCAAGCTCGTTGTCACTGTCTCGCTGTGTGCCAAAAGCCTTTGCTTACTTCTGCCTCCAAACTACTATCATGCTCTTGTCCTTTACTTAGAATGTTTATCCTATTCTCCCTTTCCAGTCAAATCCTGCTTATTATTTCAAAATCATTCAAAAAAGACAGAACAGTGACTTCATCTTTTCTATTAATATGTGCTACCACTCTTGGACCACAGTAGGCCTTTGATACATGGTTACTAAATGAATGAATGAAAAATAAATAACAGTAATAGCTAATACTACTAAGGAGCTACCATTTGCCAGGAACATTCTAGGGGTGTTACATGTAATTCATTTAATCACCACCATTATTTCCTTCTTAATTCTTATCACAGGCTTTAATTTATTTATTTATTATGTAATTTCTCCACTAGAATGTAACCTCTACATATTTTGTTCACAGAGAAGTTACTTTAAAATATTTATTGAATGAATCACTAAATGGTCAATCATCAGAAGTCTGAATTAATAGTCCAAAGAAACAATTCTTTGAGTCAAAATAATTTACTGCAAGTTAACAATTGACCTACAAACTTAGAAATTTTTTATAAAATATATTTAACGCATATTGAAAATATTTTCTTTTGTAGAAACATAATAAAATGATTTCATAAGCGTAAAGCAGAACATTCTGCAAAATATGACCCCTGCTCTCTAACAAGGGGCTTCCCTGGTGGCTCAGAGGATAAAGCGTCTGCTTGCATGCAGGAGACCCGGGTTCGATCCCTGGGTTGGGAAGATCCCCTGGAGAAAGAAATGGCAGCCCGCTCCAGTATTCTTGCCTGGAGAATCCCATGGACAGAGGAGCCTGGCGGGCTACAGTCCACGGGGTCGCAAAGAGTTGGACATGACTGAGCGGCTTCACTCTAACAAACACTATAGCGTTACTACTTAATGATACCAGATGGAGGCTACTCAATGGCTCATCCAGCGGATTATCTACAGTTTGGCAGTTTACCCCTCGACCAGTTAGACACCATGAGTCAGTAAGGGGTACAATTTAAAAGGATGTATGAACTGTATGTCTGGGCTCACCAGTCAATATATCACGGACACTAAGTAGCAATGAAAAGTTACTGTGCCCAAACAATATTTTCATTTAATATTTGCATTCATTTAAAAGAAGAGAAGCCCTCTCAAATGTTTATAAGAAATGAGGAAAGACATCAGCAGTCATTGGATTATTTAGAATACCCTGGGCTAGAGACCTGGGTTCTGGTTCAAGGGTTGCCAGCAGCTGGCTTAAATACTCTGGGATTTATTTTTCCCATCTGCAACAGAAAAGGACTGACTCAAATGATTTCCAAAATCCCTTCCAGGTTCTGAGATTCTACATCTCTTCTGTCAGAAAGTGCTCATACTCTTCCCCTCCACTTTCATTTTCAGTCCCTACACAGAAGCTCATAGAAGAGAGTTTATAGCTGTCCAGAACAGTCACGGGGCACTGCAAAGATATACAGGGCTGGGATTTAAGGAACACTGAGACTCCAAATGGCCAAGGGAAAGACAGTGGGAGAGGACAAAAGGCAGAAGGGAGAAAGGGCAGAGGATCCCACAGGCATATCTATGTCCCACTCTCCTCCCTTAGTGCAACTGGCCAAACATACTTGTGGCCAATAGGGGCTGTGAGAGGGGTTTTGGCTTGTGAGAAAGAAGACTGTAGTCACTTCCATACTGAGTATCACTACCTACGTGAAGTCCTCCACAGCTCTCCTAGATCCCCTCTGGCAGAACCACCTAGGTCTCCTCTGGCAGAATGGCCCAGCAGTTTTCTAAATGAGGACCACCTCTCAATTTGGCCCTGAGCATCAGTCATGAGCAGATAACTATAACATTTGACTCCAGTGGGAAATAAATTATTGTATTAAAGCCCCTGAGACATGGGGGTTGTTTACTACTCTAGTGCACTACATCCTGTTGTTATTTTAGTCACTAAGTTGTGTCCGACTCTGGCTTCTCGGTCCACAGGATTTCCCAGGTAAGAATACTGGAGTAGGTTGCCATTTCCTTCTCCATGAGATCTTCTCTAATCAGGGATCAAACCCATGTCTCCTGCATTGGCAGGTGGATTCTTTTACCACTGAGCCATGAGGGAAGCCCAACCTACATCCTAAATACTCCCAAAGATGAAACCGGAAGTTGATAAGAAAAGGCGCCTCCACTTCCTCTCCATCCTCAACACCTTCAAAACTGACACCAAGTGGTCAAAAGGCTTCTGCGGTCTCACTCAGAAAGCTGTAAATCTGAACCTTTCCCAGGCTCTTCTTCAGTTTCTTGCCCTTTAACATTACAAAACTAGGATTATGTGAAGATACAAAAGCTCTTAGGAAAGGATGAAACAAGAACATGTCCAAATTAGGAAGACATTCTTTTATTTGTAGGGATTGGGGGCAGGATTTTTTACCTGGAGGATAAGAATGTTCTTTACAATGTTTGTTGGTTTCTGCTGTACAACAAGGTGAATCAGCTTTTATACATATATCCTCACCCTCTTGAGCCTCCCTCCAACCCAGCCCCCATCCCACCCCTCTAGGTCATCACAGACAGGGGGCAGGATTTAATACTGAGTGGTGAAAGTGTTAGTTGTAGGCCTGTTTGCAACCCCATTGACTGTAGCCCACTAGGCTCCTCTGTCCATGGGATTTTCCAAGTAAATAGTACTGAAGTGGGTAGCCATTTCCTTTTCCAAGGGATCTTCCTGACTCAGGGATCACACTTGGGTCTCTTGCATTGCAGGCAGATTCTACACCATCTGAGCCACCAAGGAAGCCTAATGATCAAGCATTAAAGACACAGAGGTATAATATAAACACTATAGAAATAGTCTGAAACACAGAAGATATTCTGAGACTTACAGTTTGTGCTTCCTTTATGTTAACTCTTATCTTTGGTCTAAAGAAACTTTTGTTTTTTCTTCTAGATTCAAATACTCCTCTTTTGAAGATCATGACTGCCATCTGCCTCAAAAAGAAGAATTACTTATGAAGCATCAATGGGATACGCTTTTCAACTACTGATATTAAGTACTTCATCATCTGTAAAGTACAGTAGATTTATCTCATAAAATTTTTATACCTTTATTGTGGCCTCTCTATAATATTCTTTGGATTCTTCCTGTGGTTGTGAGGAACTCATTAATTCCAGTTGCCGTAACTCATCAATTTTAGCTAAAGCACGCCGAGCAAATGCCTACATGCAATTAAAATAAATTTAATTCATAAGAAGTTAGAGTACAGTGATTAAAAATGTATCAAGAGAGTATGTTTTACTCTCCCAGACATTTGATTTAATTTGTGAATTAAACTCTAGGCTGATGCTGACTTTTTTAGAACATAGTAGATCAATCCTGGGTGTTCATTGGAAGGACTGATGCTAACGCTGAAACTGCAATACTTTGGCCACCTCATGCGACGAGTTGACTCACTGGAAAAGACTCTGATGCTGGGAAAGGTTGGGGGCAGGAGGAGAAGGGGATGACGGAGAATGAGATGGCTGGATGGCATCACCGACTCTGTGGACATGAGTTTGAATGAACTCCGGGAGTTGGTGATGGACAGGGAGGCCTGGCGTGCTGTGATTCATGGGGTCGCAAAGAGTCGGACATGACTGAGTGACTGAACTGAACTGAACTGAAGGGTCTTATTTTTATATTTCCAGTACCCAATATACAGAAAGTATTTATTAATATCTGAGGAAAGGAAGAAGGAGGGCTTGCTTATTTAATCAGATCACCATTATCATAATTCTCTATAGATATGATATAGATAATAGCAAAATGAATTTCATTCCTGTAATTTATTTCAGCAGTTCTTTCAAGTATTTTATTTATAATTTATTATTTTTCATAAAGATGTTTCTAGAATATAATAGTAACATAAAGGGTTACATTTTCAATAAGAAAAAAATTCCAATAGGAATCAAATGGTTAAAACTATGCAAACATGTCTATCCCTGACAAATTTAATAGCTATAGCAATATGCCACCACTGGTATACTAAGACTAATTGCATATATGGTGAATAGTTTCCAAATGTATCCGAGGCTAAGAAAAGTATCCCACAAGGACTGAATTAAGCTATTCCCCTGCTGAAATCCAGACCCCACTGCACTCACCAAGTTATGCACACTGGTGCAGGGATGAGATGGTCCAAAGGAAGGAATGCGTGTCTCTAATTCTCACCAAGACCCCGTCTATTGACAAGCAGAGTACTACATACTATAGTGAAGGTACCGGATTTCATTTGCACAGAGATGTGACATAGGTCAGTAGAAGCCCCAACCAGTTAAGCTACACTTCAAATATTTAATCAAAAATATATACAGGAAAAGAGGAAAAATAAGAAATAGAGTATACTAAATAAATGGTGGTTGGAAGCAGAGGAAAACAAAACAAACAGATAGTAGACAGCATGGAATACAAAAACTAAACAGGGAAGGAAAGTGGCTTGCATACAAGAATATAAAGAGGAAGGGAAGATATCAGAGATCTTATTCAGAAAAGAAGCAAAGATGGTGGAAGTGAACAGAGAATAAATGGGGAAGCAGAAAGTAAAAGCAAGAGATTCACAGAATGGAGAAGCCAGGCAAATGTCTGCAAATAAAGCCTGGGACTTGTATTTTTGCTTCATCGCAGTTCTTTGGGTTTTGTTGGTTTGCTTGTTTTCTTGCCACTTATCTAATGAAGAAAATGCTGAATATGTTGTATTTTTAAGTATTAGCATCCTCATAATTAAAAAGTGGCCTGCACGCATGCATGCTAAGTCGCTTCAGTGTGTTCGACTCTTTGCAACCCTATGGACTGTAACTCACCAGGCTCCTCTGTCCATGGGATTCTCCAGGCTAGGATACTGGAGTGAGTTGCCATGTCCTCCTCCAGGGTATTTTCCAGACCCAGGGATTGAAGCCACATCTCTTAGGTCTCCTGCATTGTCAGGCAGGTTCTTTACCACTAGTGCCACCTGGGAAGCCCAAAAAGTAGCCTACCTCTCCATGAACACCAGCTTGGCAGTCATAGTAGCACTGGCAGACAGCTGTGTAAAGAGTAGCTCTCCACGTCAAGTACCTGATGGACAGGAGAGGCACTGAGGACTCCATACATATACTGGCCCACAGGAGGTATTCCAAGGCCTGAATCAGAAAGGGCACAATTGAATGTCCTTTCATTTTAAGCGAATAATGACAGTTTTTATTCAATATAATCAAATGAAGAATGATGAGCACAAGTCACGCTAAAAATACACAAATAATGAGTCAACTAAAAAATAAGCATTTAAAAGTTAAAGAAGAATTTCAAGAACTCAAAATCTCAAGTTAGCCATTTTACGATGTCTTCCTGCCTAGCTCCTAGAGTCCTATGAACTCAGCTTATTCTTATCAACATTTACCAAGTGTCAACACTAGTCTAGGAGCTAATTATGAAAGGCATGAAAGTGAAAGTGACTCAGTCGTGTCCAACTCTTTGTGACCCCATGGACTATACAGTCCATGAAATTCTCCAGGCCAAAATACTGGAGTGGGTAGCCTTTCCCTTCTCCAGGGGATCTTCCCAACACTGGGATTGAACCCAGGTCTCCCACAATGCAGGCAGATTCTTTACCAGCTGAACCACAAGGCAAGCCCAAAAGTACTGGAGTGGATAGCCTATCCCTTCTTCAGGGGATCTTCCTGACCCAGGAATCAAACCAGGGTCTCCTGCATTACAGGCAGATTCTTTACCAGCTGAGCCACAAGGGAAGCCCAAGGAGCTAACTGCAACAATACAATTGTTATTAGCAACAAATCTCTGTTGATTGACTGACGACAGACCTTCATTGAAAAGTTTCAGTTCCTGATGCTACATATTTCTAGTAATCATAGCATCAAGGGGCTGAGAATCTAATTTCATTCCCTCAATATCAGCAGCACCACCACCTGATGTCCCTCACCTTCTCTCCCCACAAGCTCCCACCGCCAGCAGCAAGGAATGTGCCACGTGGCATAAGAAGACACCTCTAAACATGATCTTCTTTAACCTGAAATGCAGTCACCTTGATACACCTCCAGTGCATTCACCCTAGTTATGCCTTCTAGAACAGCACAAGATCACTCGAGACTCGAGAATTACAGCCTTCCAAGAATCTGAAAGCACCTATGCAGCCTACCTGCTCCCCCACACTCTCCAGGACAAAGATCCCCAAGCACTTCTATCCTCCCAGGACAGAGCTTCCCTCTCTTACCATGGTATTATTCGAGGTAGCCAATGTCCCGGTACAGTATATGACTAGACCACAGTAAAATGAAACTCTCACTCTCTGGTTCTGGTCCCTATATCTCTATTAAGTCAACCTGGGGTTGCTTTATTGCTGCTTTAATTGTTTCTGTCATTGCTTGCTAATTTCACCACACTATGAACTAATACGGAATTAACAGTTGTCAAAATTCTTGAGTTTCACGTTATCTAATCCTATTGTGGATTTTTGCATTCATATAGTTGTGGTTTGCAGGGTGTGGGATTAAGTCATGTACAGATATTTCCCCCTTTATATCCACACGGCTTTCAAAGTTCTCAGGATACCTGGTATTCAAATTTTCATACTTCAAAATAAAATTAGCTACAGTTACCAGTTGTTCAAAAACTATTTGGGTGTGGTCTCAGATTTAGTATAAAAGATCCCATATCACAGATTTTAGTGCCAGATGGAACCTTAAAAGTAACCTAATCTGACTCCAAGAGGCTAAACTGCTTGGAAGTGACAGAGCTGGGGCTGGAATTCGGGTCTCTGGACTCCTAAGGGCAACAGAATTGTTCCCACTACACAGGACAACTACAGCAAAGAAAAGAAAAGCCATCATTCCACTGAGGGTTCTGAGAAACCATCGTTGAGGTTTCAAAGCTGAAATGCCATTTAAAAAAAAACTACTTAATTTGATTGCAGCATTTTTTTCTCACCCATAAAAGAAAGAATTATTTATATTAACAAAAATTTGATGATTTAAGCAGGACTAGCCTCTTCATTAAACGAAAACAGAACAAAACTTTGAAAAAAACAAATTTTAGGAGCCTAACAAGAGCATGGTTAAGGTGTCAAGTAGGAAGAACCACACAAGGGTTAACCAGCTGAGCCACAAGATGGCAGTGCAGTGTCACTTATTTCAATTCACAGCCTTTGAGGGGAGCAAAAAGAAGAACTTTAAAGTCTGGACTTGAACTTTATGTGATGGTCTGTGGAAGAATCTGACAACCATTGTTCAAGCCACAAAAGTGATCAAACTATTTCGGTTTCATAGGAAAGTGAAACAGAAATCAACATTTTTTTTAGAATGACTAGATTCTACTGAATTCTTTAATGTTTGCTGAATACTATTACAATTGCAAATGCCTTAGAAGAAACTACAGCCTTTATCATAAAGCAAAGCAAATGGCCGCGTGTCTTCAGGGAAACAGGCTTCAGAAAACTGCCCTCCCTGCATTTGCTAAGTGTAAGATGGTGGCCTTGCCTCAGCTCAAAAGTGCTTCCCATCGAGGAAGAGCCCTGAGCAGTCTTGGTGTTCAGGACGCCTTCAGAGTCACCTCAGAAAATATTCAGGGGCTCGCCTGGTGGTCCAGTGGCAAGGATTCTGTGCTACCAACGCAGGGGCCCAGGTTGGATTCATGATCAGAGAACTAGATCCTGCATGTGTCAACTAAAATAAAGAATCCATGTACCGCAACTAAGACCCAGTGCAGCCAAATAAAGAAAAGAGAAAATATTTCAACACTGTATCAGGAGCTTCCATACAACTCTTCTATTTGCAGGGATGAACCAAAACAGGGTGGGTCATGGAGCTTGTCAACAGACTCGCCATGTTCTGATGGGGTTGAGGGGCAGTACACAATGGCATAGGCTCTGGCCTCAGCTACATCTCTAACTATCCTAACTAGATATGCAACCTTGAGTGAATTAACCTTTCCAAGCCTCCGCTTCCTCATCTGTAAGATAAAAGTGATAACACTACCTTCTCCAAATGCTGGTGTGAGGATTCAATGAGTAATATGTGAAAATGGCTTAAAAGCATACCTGAGACATGGTAAGTATTCATTCAAAAAAGGACGGTGATGATAGTCTTAAGGTCTTACCCTTGTAAGACTCCCAAGGCATTATTGTGTACGCAGAGCCCTTCACACAGCACTTAGCACATAGTAGGGATTCGATAATATTCAGTAATAACAAGTGGTAATCATAATTACCAAACCCTATAGGAACAGGAGTTTAGATTGCTCTGAGGTGACACCACTAAAAACCTGAGGACCCCATGTCTATTTCTCCCTCTGTTTTGGATTGTAATGGACTTGAACTCTAAAGTAGCTACAAAATCAGGAGGATTCAGATGGGGCCGGACTGCCAAGGGCTTGTCCCCATTAAATGGACCCATCGAGTCCATGTAGAGTCTCAGCTCAGGAGTCGACTCATCAGCTGAGGGTTTGTGAGTTTCAGGGTAAAAAATTAATTTTATTGAATCTTATTACACTGAACATGCATTGAAAGAATTCCAGCCTGATCTGCAAGTGCCAACTGTGCAGCCACCCACCATCCCAAAATTCTTGCATTCCTCACTCCCCTGTCTCCCACTCCACAAGACTGGGACTATGAAATGATCCTCCTTCAGGCCTTCCTTATTCTGTCAATGAGAAACTCATGTTATGTGAGGGGGAGAGAAGAAATCTTACACAGAATATAAATAAGAAATTATTTTAAGATGGCTATCACATTAAATCAAAATTCCCTCAGCATTAGCAAGTACAAACACCAACAGTTAAATGTTGGCACAGACATCTCTGCCCTTCAAAGCCTTGCCAGACGAATGTTATAAGCAGACCAAACTGTGGTGATTCTGTGGAGCAGTTATTTGTTGCCACAGAAAGCACAACAGGAGATTTCCTAAATTCCTTTCAGGAAATCATCTGGAACTGAATAGAGAATAGTCTGTAGGCCAAATTTACATTATGCATGGTACAGCCTCTCCTTGTTTTAATTCACATTCAAAAAGCTGGCATAGAGTTTGTTAAGTCACTGTCAGTAATAGAGCTTTTAAATGCAAGGAACAAAACAGAGAAAGAGAACACACAATTAATGCTATCTGTTAAGCATGCAAATATCTTGGCATCTATTTTTTTAAGTGTTGTCAGTTTTTAAGATACTTGGCTATGTTTTGAGGAAATAAGGAAAAAAATATCTGTTCTGAGTGTCCGAATATTCAGAGCAAGTTTTTACATAAAATAGAGAAGACTCAAATAGCAATGTTGCAAATGCCAGCAACAACTCAAGCATGGTCTCGAGGGGAGAATATTGTCCTTTCTTGGCCTACATTCCAATGACTGGATAGTGAAAACAGGGAATAGATATGTCTCCTGCAGACAAAGGTGCTATCAGCATGGTAAGGAAGTCAACAGAAGCCATTTCCTCCAGCTAAAACTAAGCAGTGAGTACTGGTCAGTGTGAATCTTATTATAAAACAACGTCAGCTCATGACTGACATAGCTGAGGTGTTTGTTCACCCATCGAGTATCTGGGCCATAAGTACAGGCCAAGTTCTTCAAGCAAATGTGGTCCAAGCTCCACAGCAAGTCACACACAGGCTAACCATAGTTTACCATCCAAACTACAACACTTTTAAAAGTAAAAGTGAGCATTATTAATAATTACTCCAGGACAACAGGCATAAACCAGGACTGTCCTGGACAAGCTAGAATGGATGGCTACCCTACCTAGAGATATAGTTATTAGATGGATATTCAGTATCATATTGACAAGTTACAACTAATCTGAAAGACTGAGGGACCCTGGAGAAATATCTATTCATTTGACAAATTATTTCTTTTCATGAATACTTTACTGTCTACATTTTTATTTATGATCATGTTAAAGGAAAACTAAAAACAGTATACCTAGTAATACAGATACAACCACTAACTTTTGTGACACTAAGTCATTAAATTTTCTCTATTTAGCATTCAATGCTAACAAAAGTCTTAAGAAAACCAGGAAATACGGGGGAAGATATTCCGACAGTAAATTTCATACCTTGGAAGAATGACCTCTGATCATCAATTTTCTGCAAATAGTGTAAATGTAAATGGTACCTAGATGGAGAAAAAGATTAATATGTTTTATAGTCACATGATAGAACTTTACATTCCACTTTCTATAGTTTAAGTTGGTAGTTCCCAAAACAAATGACTCTCTCATGAGAAAATCTGATAATGGCCAAAGTTATAATCATTATAAAACTTTTTGTAACTTGCAGCTAAATTTTTAAAAGAATTAATATGGCCATATTTTTAAAAGGTTAACACAGGAAACTTTTAATCTTACTTTAAAGGCATTTTAAAGTACTGGTCAGTGAGAAGTGAAATCACTCAGTCGTGTCTGACTCTTTGCAACCCCCAGCCTTCTCAGTCCATGGGATTTCCCAGGCAAGAGTAATGGAGTGGGTTGCCATTTCCTTCTCCAGGGGATCCGGGATTGAACCCAGGTCTCCCACATTGTAGGCAGACGCTTTACCCTCTGAGACACCAGGGAAGCCCAAATCTTACTATAAAACAAAGCCAGCTCATGACTGGGACATAGCTGAGGTATTTGTTTAGCCAACTAGTATCAGGGCCATAAGTTACAGTCCAAGCTCTTCCAGTAAAATGCAGATCAAGCTCCATAGCAAGACATAAGTTTAAGTTTTGAAATATACTGAACAAAAGGATATTTTAATAGCATAATGTATGTACTTTGTGGTTTTATTAATTCATATAAACTTTTATTGGTTCCCATGGTTTCCTCACAGTTGTATAACTCAAGATTTATCTCCAAATAAGACTAGAATACATATTTAATCATATAGCACAATACTTAACAAGGAAACTCATAATTTAAAACTCATAATGCATAGTAGGTTACATTATATTCATTTGCTGTTTCATGTAATATCTATAAGTACGTCCCATAAGCAAGCTGATGAAAAAATGCCATTTCCAACTCTTATGTAAGATCATTCAAGTACGATCACTTTTTAAATCAGGCCAATAATTAAATGAAGATAGACAGCTCATTTCATGGCAGCATTTGGAGGACAAGTGGAGAATGACATCACCGTATATCTTTCTATATACAAAACATATTATCGGGCTATAAACATAACCCAAAAGACAGTATAGCATGCTTTAAAAAGGCATTTAATTATAATGGCAAGCAATCAAAATATTTCCCGTAAAATATCTGATCTAAAATTCATAACCGCCACAATTCAATCATTACAAATCCTATGTTCACTTTTAAACTTAAAAAGTTTCTGAGAATATAGCACCTGCTCCAAAACACACATCCCTTGATTACAGTACACCTGCTAGCATAATAAACATGACACAAATCAGTGACCAAAATATACTGAATAAAATCTTAAATACTTCAGTTCAGTCGCTCAGTCGTGTCCGACTCTTTGTGACCTCATGAATCACAGCACGCCAGGCCTCCCTGTCCATCACCAACTCCCGGAGTTCACTCAATCTCATCGAGTCGGTGATGCCATCCAGCCATCTCATTCTCTGTCATCCCCATCTCCTCCCACCCCCAATCCCTCCTAGCATCAGACCCTTTTCCAGTGAGTCAGCTCGTCACATAAGGTGGCCAAAGTACTGGAGTTTCAGCTTAAACAACCATTAGGTTCACAGAGAATGCAATTAAGTCCTTTGCATTCAGGACCTCAGCATTCTTAATGTGCCTGGCTCTCATGACGTAGAATTGTTTATCTCCAGTAAGATCCAGTAGGGAAAAATTACTCAGCTAGTAAGAGCTCAGGCTCAGCATTCTTAACTTGGCTTTGTTGACCTGATCTGTATAACTGTGTTACTTAGGAAAAAAATCACCTAGTGAGGATATGCATAGGAGACAAGTGACTCTTCACAAAACACACGACTCAGGTGTGAGCAGGGAACTCAGACAAACATTCAGCAATGGGAACTGAGGGACTTCAGAAAGCCCCAGGAGACCACCCTCAAGAATAACAAGGGCCCTTGGTACTTCAAAGATGTACCTTTAATCTTTGCACCCTTAGTGCATGCTGACCATAATGGAATTCTTCCCTGATGGTTCAGGATATTGGCATTGCTTACAGATTCCACTGCAGAAGCCCAATGGACAGAGTAAATGGTTCAAAATGGAGCACAGACTGAATCTTTATAATCTCAGAATGCCTCTGGAACTTAGTTTGATGTTTTAACCAAATCCCTGATACAGAGTGACTTGTGACTTGTAACAAGTGATTCCTTGACATGTGACTCCTTTTCATCAAAGTCAGCCACCACCAAAATGATCTGATTATTTGAAGTCTTAAATGATTTGGGTTCAGGTTAGTTGGGAAGTCAGATATTATCCAATATTATCCAATATTCATTTACCCAGTTAGATTTTTTGAAAGAACCAAGATTGATTAAATAACTTAAGAAACCAACTCTTATAATTGTATAATAGTCAATTAAAGAGTGTTAAATGATTAGCAGGAAAGTTCAAATGTATTTTAAGAAGTTGACTGCAGGTCATTTTTTCACAACTCAAATTCCAAAGTTTTAAAACTACAAGGTCTTCGCACTTGCTAATCTCCCAATTGGAATGCCCTTCCCCTGAATGCTCAGATGTCTCAGCCAGGTGTTTATTCAAATCTCCAGTGAGGTCTACCCTGACCATTCTATTTAAAATTGCAGCCCAGGCCCCAGACCAGCCATCACTCTCACTAATCTCTTTCTAGACTTTGTTTCCCTCCATAGCTCTCATCATCAGGGGCTTTCCTGGTGGCTCAGTGGTAAAAGAATCTGCCTGCCAATGCAAGAGATGAGGGTTTGATCCCTGGGTCGGGAAGATCTCCTGGAGAAGGAAACGGCAACCCACTCCTGTACTCTTGACTGGGAAGTACAGTGGAAGAGGAGACTGCAGTCCATGGGGTCACAAAAGAGTCAGACATGACTGAGCATACACAGAAATAGTTCTCATTACCACCTGACACATCGTTTAGTTTTGATTTGTTTATCATCTCTCTGAAGTACTATGGCCGCATGAGAAAACAGGGTTTTTGTATGTTGTCCACTCCTGTATCCCTAACACCTAGAATAATGCCTGGCACTTACGTTTGAGGTGAATTAATTAAAGACACCAAGTGCATGTACCTCCCACAATCCAGCAACCCCACTCCTGGGCGTACATCCCAGAAAACTCACACACGGGTCTATAAAAGGACTGACGTGAGCATATTCACTGCAGAATTGTCTGCAAGGTTAGAGAGGCAGGGCAAACCAGCCGCCCATCCTTATTATGGGTCTCTGCCGAATACAATTCAGCAGGCAGTTAACAAACCAGGTTTACATATAGGAACATGGCTAGATTCTAAAACCATGGTGTTGAGCAGAAAAATATTTAGGAAGCAGGATAAAATCTAGAACATGATGCCAAAGAAAAAGCACACAGCAGAATAAGGATGTGGAAGACACAGGAATTGTTCTTTGTTAAAAAGAAAATGGGAGGGGGTGGTTTTGTAGGAATCTTTGAAGGATTTCAGACAGCGAGTCACACTGCACACTGCATCATCTCCACCTCTTAAGCAGAGCCTGACCCCAGGGCCCAACCCTCAGGTCTATCACCCTTTCTTGAGCACAGAAGCTCTGCTCTGGCTCAGTCCCTGCCAAGATGCATGAGCGATTCACCGGGAGACATGGCTCTGGCAACTCTGATGATAATGGGATGCAAAAGTTTAACAATCACTGGCCAGAGACAGTCTCATCTCAGTAGCAAATGTAAGGTCTGATTACAGTCAAAATGTCAAAAAAATTATTTGGGGAGAGTGAAGAAGGAAAAGACTAGGAAACATACTGTCAGTTGCGATGGATGAGAGAAAATCCAATATGCTTTCTTTCAAGTTGTTTTGCCCTTGTCTTATAAACTCAGAACAGAGTGTCATTCTTTTTCTTACAAGAATATGTGATCCAGAGAACAATATTGTAGGTTACTCCTTATAACTTCAAATTGTAACTTTAAAGAGAATTTAAGTTGAATTTAAATTTTAACTCTTAAAAGAAAAACAAAGGTTACATTTTTATAAGATTTAGATAAGATTCATTTTATGAGACATATATAATGCATATATATGTCTATCTATACAATGCTTATATATGTATATAAATAAACCATATACACATATGCATGCACATTCTCAGAGTTCCTCACTCAAAAACAAGTAGGAGGAGAAGGTTGATATGTAGGAAGCCCTAGTCACTGGCCAAAATATTTGCAGAGAGGACAGATAAGTAGATGATGCTTAGAAATAATCTAATCTGCAAGGGCCCTCTGATCCTTCTCCACTTAGATTTATTTGGCCAAAAAGTTTGTTCAGGCTTTTCTGTAATATGTTATAGAAGAACCTAAACGAACTTTTTGGCCAACCCAATATCGACTTACTGTGGCCCCCTATTTTGTTTATATGTGAAACTGATTATCTCCACAGCTCTGATCCTCCCTTGAGCAGAAAACCTACACACTTGCTGTATGAGTCCCTGCTCGTAAGGACAAACTAAAATGTGATAAACATATAACAAAGCCCACCACTGTCCTCTTATGAAATGAACATTATCTAAATCACAAGGTAATCAAATCACCATCAAACCTGGCATTTAAATGACTTCCTGAAAGACACAATGAAAAATAAAATACTGAACACTGATATATACCATTGAAGATAATCCAGCACAGGTGCTCCTGTGGCAAAGCCACCTGCATGATGAGCCTGAAGGAGGACAAGATTTGCAGACAGTGGATCACAGATTCTTTATTCTGCAGGTTCACATCACTGTCACAGACCAGCTCGTAGTTGCAAATATTTTTGCCATTTAAAGCATGAAACTGAAACATATGAGAAAAAAAGAATATAAATAATGTTTACACAACTCAGGAAAGCACCTCTTAAAAGGTAAAAAAACTAAAATGGAAACAAATTAAGCGTAACTAACTCAATAGATCAGTAGTGTACAGGAGACTGAATGTTTGTGTCCTTCTAAAATGTATATGTTGAAACCTCACCGCCTGCCATATGAGAACATAGCGGGAAAGCAGGCCCTCACCAGACACGGAGTCTTCCAGCCCCCTGATCTTGGACTCACCAGTCTCCAGAACCATGAGCAATAAATGTTGTATAAGCTATTTCTGCTTTATTGACTATACCAAAGCCTTTGACTGTGTCGATCACAATAAACTGTGGAACATTCTGAAAGAGATGGGAATCCCAGACCACCTGACCTGCCTCTTGAGAAACCTGTATGCAGGTCAGGAAGCAACTGTTAGAACTGGACATGGAACAACAGACTGGTTCCAAATAGGAAAAGGTGTACGTCAAGGTTGTATATTGTCACCTTGCTTATTTAACTTATATGCAGAGTACATCATGAGGAACGCTGGGCTGGAAGAAGCACAAGCTGGAATCAAGATTGCCGGGAGAAATATCAATAACCTCAGATATGCAGATGACACTACCCTTATGGCAGAAAGTGAAGAGGAACTCAAAAGCCTCTTGATGAAAGTGAAAGAGGAGAGTGAAGAGGTTGGCTTGAAGCTCAACATTCAGAAAACAAAGATCATGGCATCTGGTCCCATCACTTCATGGGAAATAGATGGAAAAACAGTGGAAACAGTGTCAGACTTTGTTTTTTTGGGCTCCAAAATCACTGCAGATGCTGATTGCAGCCATGAAATTAAAAGACGCTTGCTCCTTGGAAGGAAAGTTATGACCAACCTTGATAGTATATTAAAAAGCAGAGACATTACTTTGCCAACCAAGGTCCGTCTAGTCAAGGCAATGGTTTTTCCCGTGGTCATGTATGGATGTGAGAGTTGGACTGTGAAGAAGGCTGACCGCCGAAGAATCAATGCTTTTGAACTGTGGTGTTGGAGAAAACTCTTGAGAGTCCCTTATACTGCAAGGAGATCCAACCAGTCCATTCTAGAGGAGATCAATCCTGGATGTTCATTGGAGGGACTGATGCTAAAGCTGAAACTGCAATACTTTGGCCACCTCATGCGACGAGTTGACTCACTGGAAAAGACTCTGATGCTGGGAAAGGTTGGGGGCGGGAGGAGAAGGGGACGACGGAGAATGAGATGGCTGGATGGCATCACCGACTCTGTGGACATGAGTTTGAGTGAACTCCGGGAGTTGGTGATGGACAGGGAGGCCTGGCGTGCTGTGATTCATGGGGTCGCGGAGAGTCGGACACGACTGAGCGACTGAACTGACTGACTGAACTGAAGCCATCCAATCTCTGGATTTTGGCTATAGCAGCCTTAGTGGACTAACACACGGAAAGAAACTTGGTAAAATAAGTTTATTCTAATCATACACTTAGTTAAGATCATCTTTCCTTAGTCAAAAAAAATACAAAGTCCTACTCCCAAGAATATAGGATTGAATCAATTTTTAAAAGTCTCCCTAATGGCATGCTAACATACTAATTCAGATGTTATGTATGTACACAATTCTGTCGGCAAATGTTTGTTGAGCACCTCTGTTTGCCACACTCTGCTAAGTAACAGGGAGTCACAGATGAGGAAGACAAGGCTCCTGACAGAGGAAAAACCCTTCCAGGCACACACAGTGTTAGGGATGCTTAAGGTGACTGCTGCGGTCACTGATCTGAAAGTCTTTTTTAAAGTTGGGTAAGAAGGCTTAAGACAAATTGAGCTATAGAAGTGGTCCATCGTTAGAACATGGACACCATTCCAAGGAATGTGGACTAGTATTTGATTTACACTTTTTAGAAATGAGTTCTGACAAAAGTATGAAAGATGCAACGCAAATGGGGGACAAAGCTACATGCAAGAGGTTAGCAGAGATCAAAGGCTTCTGAGGTTGTCCTGAGACAAAAGGACCCTGAAATGGGGCTCTGAAAGTGGGGATGAAGAGAAAGGAAAGAGCTAAGTCTTATCTAAGATCTATGGCATTTAGTGACCAATTAGAAGTGAGAGGTAAGAGAGAGGAAGAGGCTTGCAATGGTTTTCTGCTTGGGTGATGGCCTGGAGCCAATTATTGGAGAAAAGACATTTGTTCAATTTGGGACATGTTGATTATGAGATCTTTATGATGTTACCTGGATAGATGGGGAGTTCAGGAGAGTGATTTAGGCTAGAGAAACATCAGAACTACTAAAGCTGTGAGAGTGTAAACTCAATAACACAAATGAGCCTTATTCTACCAGGCAGATTGTCTGCTTGGATACATGTGTTTCCAGCCACCACGAAACTGATTTCACAGCTAGGGAGGTTGAGTGTAAGCATGATAATACAATAGTATAAGAGATATGGAGGCCTGGGCCAGGGTAGTGGGGGGGAGGGGCGGGGGCTCAAAAGTTCCAACTTTTCATTCAGCACTCTTCCCAATGGGGCACTGAGATATTACAATTTCTAATATATATTTGGTCACTCAGATGGCCAAAATACGTTACTCATATATGTTTGTTCTTCATCCACAGTTTCTAGCTCACAGCCCCCCCAAACCCTTGGAATTGTTTTAAGTGTTGAGAGTGACAAAGATCTTTGGCTCTGTTAATGAGGTAACATTTGGAAAGTGGCTGAGGATGAGGATTAAGTTGTCAATGGAGCCAACCATGTGATTAGAGGTTTAGCACTTTCAGTCCCATCCCCTGACCTCCAGGGAAGGGGAGAGGGGCTGGAAGTTGAATCTACAACCAATGGCCAATGATTCAATCACAATTATGCGATGAAGCCTTTCTTGGACTGCAAGGAGATCAAATCAATCAATCCTAAAGGAAATCAACCCTGAATATTCATTGGAAGGACTGTTGCTGAAGCTCCAACACTTTGGCCACCTGATTGGAAGAGCTGACTCACTAGAAAAGACCCTGATGCTGGGAAACATTAAAGGCAAAAGAAGAGGCAGCAGAGGATGAGATGGTTATATAGTATCTCCGACTCAATGGACATAAATTTGAGCCAACTCCGGGAGATAGTGGAAGACAGAGGAGCCTGGCATAATACAGTCCGTGAGATCTCAAAGAATTGGACATGGCTTGGTGACTGAACAACAATGAAGCCTGCATAAAAACCCAAAAGGATGGTGTTTGGGAAGTTTCCAAGATGATGAACACATGGAGGTGCAGGGAGTGGGGTGCCTGCAGGGGCCATGGAAGCACCACGCCCTTTCCCCATACCTTGCTCTATGTATCTCTTCCCTCTAGCTGTTCCTGAGTTACATTATGTCCGTTTATAATAAACCTGTAATCTAATAACTAAAATGTTTTCACAAGTTCCATGAGCCACTACAGCAAATTATTGAACCCAAGGACGAGTCGCAGGAACCTCTGATTTATAGCCAGTCAGTCAGAAATAGAGGTAACAACTGGAGCTTGCACCTGGCATCTGAAGTGGGTATGGGATGGGGTGGAATGGGGAGGGGCTTGTAAGACTGAACCTTTAACCTGTAGAATCTGACTCTGTCTCCTCATAGAGTCAGAATCGAGTTGAGCTGTAGGACAACCAGCTAGTGTCCCAAGAATTATTTCTTGGTATCAGGATCCCTACTCCTCCCCTCCATACAATTTAAGCACAAACTCACATTGCCCAGTATTCTCATTCATGCACTTGTGTCACAGGCAAACTGAATGTGCCTTCAAACATGCTTTGACATTTCTGCTTACTAAACCACGTGTTGTTTTCAAGACCTAGAACAATCATTAAGTTTGGAATAACACAGCCTCGGATTCAGACGAATTAGGGTTCAAACACCAACTGTGTCTATTGCTTTAAAACGACTGGGTTTTTCACTCTCCAATAAACCTCAGTTTCTTATCTGTAAGAGAGGCATAATAGCAGCCATCTCTTAGGACTGCAATGAGGCTGCGCGGTAACAGTTCACATACAGCATTGAGAGGACTACCGAGCACATGGCAACTGCTCAGGCAGTGCTTCATTCGGAAGCAACTAACACAGCAAAGCTGGTACACTAGCAGAAAGCATGCTTTTTTCATATCGAAAGATCTACGTTTCCTCTCCAGAGTCACTAGTTATTATACTGTGTGATTAGCTTTCTTTTTCTCTCTTCTACAATAGGGATAATAACAGTATCTAACTCATAGAGTTATTGTGAGGAGCCAATGTTTTCCAAAGTACTTTGAAGAGTAAAAGCATTCTACCAATATTAGTTATAATAATAATAATAAAACTGCCTACTGGATGAATAAGTGATTATAGTGACAAAATCTCCAAAGCATCTTTACAAAAGTTAAAAAGTGCACTTTCTCATCCAGCACAGAAAATATTTATTAAGCAACTTATAGTACACAAGTAAATACCACGCTAGGCAAATGAAAGACACTGAGAAGCTGTCAACTAAAGGACAGACGGTTGCATAGCTAAGCATAAATGGTAGCTATTTTAGCTACCACTTTCATCTTACTGTATGTGCTGCAGTTTTGTCTCCAAAGCCTTTTGGGAAAAAGACAGCTTTGAATTGATTCACGTCTGCTTTATTCTCATCAAAGTTGATGCTGAACTGCTGAAGATATCTGCCATAGCACTGTAAAAGGGCCAATTTATATTCCTGAAATAAAAAAAAGGACTCTATGAAGGTTTTAAAATACCATTTTTCTTATCATTATTAAAATTAAATGATATTCAGTTTCCCAGGTGGCGCTAGTGCTAAAGAACCCACCTGCCAATGCAGGAAACAGAAGAGACATGGGTTTGATCCCTGGGGTCGAGAAGATCCCCCAGAGGAGGGAATGGCAACCCATTCAGGTATTTTTGCCTGGAGAATCCCATGGACAGAGGAGCCCGGCACGGTCACAAAGACTCAGACATGACTGAAGCAACTTAGCACACCCAATGTTCATATTATTCTCAATGATGTTAATGTTGACAATTACTATGACCACCATTACTTCCACCATGACATCATTATTAACGTTATCACAACTATTTCCAAACACACACGTGACAGACACTGTTCTTGGCAATTCATGTGCATTATTTAATTCTCCTCACAACAAACCAATTGTAAGATGAGACTTCAAAGATGGGGATACTCCCCAGGGCATTGTGTGTGGTAATACCTAGATATACTCAAAATCCAACAGGTTCAACCTCAACAGAGTAATAGTAATCCACCAACTCAATCACAGAGGTGGAGGAGCTGTTTAACCAGCCTTGCTTCTGATACCTCCTAAGCTCCAAAAAAGAAAGGACAGGTAGGGGAGGGCAGCTAGGGAAAGGAGAAAAAATGGGGGTAGGTGGAGAAAAGAAGGAAGAGGAAAAAAAGGAAGGAAGGAAAGAGAGAAAGGAGAAGAGAAGATTGCAGGTAATGAGTTGGCTCTTTCATGTCCCATTTCTGAAGTTACATCAGGACCAGTCTGAGCTGTTGTTAGTTAACGATTCTCATCAGTTCTAAATCATGCTTAGGTTCCCATTACAAAGTCAGATGCCTCATTTCTGAAGCCCACAGGGCACAGCCGACCTGGAGAGTTTCAGGGCGGTGGATGCCAGCAGGGCTCCACAGATGAGTCAGCTACAGCCCTTCCTCTGCTTCTTCCCATGCGAATGTATTTCCAGGAAGAGCAGCTGCCCTGGGTGTGAACTGCCTCTTGGGCTATCTTGGCCCTCCGCAGATTCAGAGTCAAACGCTCTTTTGTTCCTATTTCTATTGACTTGTTTGTTATTTGCTCACTAATTAATTCTGAATCTTTTCCATTCTAACTTGATTCACATAATGAATTCAAATCTAGGTTCAAAACAAAAGTAGTCCCACAAGATGAGCTTTACTGTAACTAAAATAAAAATAGATTCTAGAAACCAAAGTAACCACTCAAGTTTGTTTCCAGGGGTATAATACCTTTACCGGCCCACTTTCCCATCAGTGAAAAGTAGTTAAAACATTTTATTTCTTTAGTAAATCTTTATATTCTACCTGAAATACTCTGAATGCTTGGCCACTACCCATTATCAACTTGCTTTATCAACTTCTAACATGTTCCTTCTTCCTCCCTCCACCCACCTGGATACTTCTGAAACAACCTCAGACCGTGTTGTGTATCACCAGTTCCTTATTATGGAATCCTCCAGGCAAGAATACTGGAGTGGGGTGTCATTTCTTTCTCCAGGGGATCTTCCTGACCCAAGTATTAAACCCCAGTCTCCTGCGTTGCAGGCAGATTCCTTACCATATGAACCACCAGGGAAGCCTCATTACATTGAGAAGAAGCGTAAAAATAAAGAGCAGGGTTAATTCTTGTGAAAACTGTTATTCCATTTCACATGAATATAGCTTACAAGTTGGATCCCACTTGGGTTTCTTTTTCTGTAGTTTCCCAAACTCTGCATTTTCAAGTCTCAGAACCATGGTCCAATTACATGGAGCTGAGAGGATTCTTTAATTTGGGCAGCTGAAAATAGATCTTAGTGCTCCCTTCTGCAAGTTCCTCTGCATCTTTGCCTCTATTCGGTAAATTTCCCTCCCAGACCAAAAAGATTCAAGCCCAGAAAATAGAAATGGAGGAGGAAAATGAAGCTGAGAAACTGTAGACTGAGAAGATTTGAAACTGTGCCCCCAAAGAGTTAAGAGAAGCTCATCACAAATAGAAATTCATGAGCTTGTCTTACAGAACAACAGATAAGGGAAGAGTTTGTTAAAAGCCCTTTGTTTGTAAACTATCTTCACTGATTAAGGTAGCTTTAGTTAATTTTTTCTCTTTTTTTTCTCTCCTTAATTGCGTACCTTCCCAGCTTCATGGCAGAAAGTGAAGAACTAAAAAGCCTCTCGATGAAAGTGAAAGAGGAGAGTGAAAAGCTTGACTTAAAACTCAAAATTCAAAAAACAAAGATCATGGCATCTGGTCCCATCACTTCATGGGCAAATAGACGGGGAAACAATGGAAACATTGTGATAGACTTTATTTGGGTCGGGGGGGTACAAAATCACTGCAGATGGTGACTGCAGCCATGAAATTAAAAAACCCTTGCTCCTTGGAAGAAAAGCTATGACCCACCTAGACAGCATATTAAGAAGCATAGACATTACTTTGCCAGCAAAAGTCCATTTAGTCAGAGCTGTGGTTTTTCCAGTAGTCATGTATAGATGGGAGAGTCGAACTATAAAGAAAGCTGAGCACCGAAGAATTGATGTTTTTGAACTGTGGTGTTGGAGAAGACTCTTGAGAGTCCCTTGAACTGCAAGGAGATCCAACCAGTCCATCCTAAAGGAAATCTGTCCTGAATATTCATTGGAAGGACTGATAGTGAAGCTGAAATTCCAATACTTTGGTCACCTGATGGGAAGGACTGACTCCTTGGAAAAGACCCTGATGCTGGGAAAGATTGGAGGCAGGAGGAGAATGGGACAGAGGATGAGATGGTTGGATGGCATCACCGACTCGATGGACATGAGTTTGGGCAAGCTCTGGGAGTTGGTGATGGACAAGGACGCCTGGCAGTCCATGGGATCGCAGAGTCGGACACGACTGAGCGACTGAACTGAATGGACAGCTTCAGGCTGTCCAGTTGTTTTACAGGAGCTAGAGTCAGCTCTTGCCTAGAGCCAGCCAACTGGGGGATGGTTGGGACCCCCAACCCTAAAATTAGGCCTGCCCAGGCATCTCTTGACCAGCCTTTTGACGTCAGAGGCTGAAAAGCTCTGGGCTCCCATCAAGCTACGCACCTCCATTTTGAATACACACATAACTCAGGTGCACCTGTGCAGAACTCTGACTACCTCACCTTTCCCCCTACCTCCAATCACCTCTCCCTGAGCCTAAGACCATACTGTTGATATCTCATAAATATCCCAACTCCCTTGCTTTCCAGGAGGCAGATCTGAGACTTGTTCCTCACCTGGTTGCCTTGTGAATAAACTGTTTCTCTGCTGCAAACCTCAGCAGCTCAGTACTTGGCTTGCTTCACATCAGGAAAATGGACCTGGCTTGGTAACAGACAGAATACCTCCCATGTCTGGCCTAAAATCACTTTGTATAAAATAACACTTGGTCCAAGGATCCTATTAACACATGTGCTAGAGACTCATATTTAACTTGGAATAATTTGGGCCCAAGCCAGAGGTTATGGGGAAAAATTCACATTTTCATTAACTGAAAACCCAGCCTCAGTGTGGTCTTATCAAACTAAGTCCATGAGTCCGCAGCAATCCAAGACCCGGGCATTGATAATGGAACTAGAAATAAGGCAGGAACTCGGCTGGAATTCAACACTGAGTAAGAACTGGGGCTTGTATGGAATGACTGCTGCAATTACATACAGCAAAGTGTTGAGAAGGAGCTGAAGGTCATTGAAAAAAGGCACCTGGAAGCAAGCAACACAGCAGCAAGGCCCTGCAAGGGCTGTGGGCAAGGTCAGCCATGTGAAAAACAACAGGAAGTGGTGTCTGGGCTTCTTTGTATGAGGTAGGAACATGATGACTCAGCATTTCCTGTTGGGCGCCTACCACACCCTCTGGTAACTATGGGCTGTGCTCCTGCTCAGCCTCAGCCAACTGTTTTTCTGTTCAGGAACCTCTCACCTCTGGAGAATCCCAACTACAAAATTTAAAAGTGAACACTTTTTCTGTCACTGTGCCTCATTAAAATTTTTACATATTCCCTTGGATTTTTCCAACGGGGGGTGGGGAATCATGTAAAAGAGGAATGCTATCCAATAATAATAATTAGCCAAATAAGTTTCATTTGGGCTCTTTTTACTCCAGAGGTACTTACTTTCATTTCACAAAGGCTATCTCCAACCTTCAGAAGCTTCTCGTTGTAATAGGCAGCTGGCAGCCGGGGGGCGTATTTGGTCCAGATATTAAACAAAGAGGTGGCACTGTAAAAATTATAAAATAAAACAATATCTTCAAAGTCAGCAGGAAACCTAAATTAATTAGCAAGCAATCTTTAAAAACTTACCTTGTGCTAAGTCTTTTTTTTTTTAACTTTTTATTTTGTATTGGGGTATGGCCTGGCGTGCTGTGATTCATGGGGTCGCGGAGAGTCGGACACAACTGAGCGACTGAACTGAACTGAACTGAACTGATAGCCAATTAACAATGCTATGACAGTTTCAAGTGAACAGGGAAGGGACTCAGCCATACAGATACTTGTATCCATTCTCCCCCACACCCCCCTGCCATCCAGGCTGCCCCATAACATTGAGCAGAGTTCCATGTGCTGTACAGTAGGTCCTTGCTGGTTATCCATTTTAAATATAGCAGTATGTACATGTCTATCCCAAACTCCCTAACTATCCCTTCCCCCATCCTTCCTCCCTTGTGCTTTCTAATGTGCCATATTGTCAATGTCTAATTATTAATAAATGTAATTGTGGTTATAAGTATTATTTCCTTTGTACCAAGCACTGACAGCTCTTTATATACATTTTTAATGATTTTATTTTAAAATTTTTATATTTTTACTGAGATATAGTTTATAATGTTTCAGATGTACTACATAGTGATTCACAATTTTTAAAAGCTATACTCCATTTATAGATATTATCAACCACTGACCATACTTCCTGTGCTATGCAATATATCCTTGTAGCATACATAGTAGTTTGTACCTGTTAATCCCCTACCTCTATCTTGCCCCTCACACCTTCCCTCTCCCCACTGGTAACCACTAGTTTGTTCTCTATGTCTGTGAGTCTGTTTCTTTGTTATTATAGTTACTAATTTGTTGTATTTTTTAGATTCCACATATCAGTGATATCATAAAGTATTTGTGTTTCTCTGGCTGACTTCTTTCACCTGGCATAATGATGCCCCCCAAGTCTATCCATGTTGTTTCAAATGACAGGATTTCATTCTTTTCTATGGCTGAGTAATATTCCTCTGTGTGTGTGTGTGTGTGTGTTCATGTTAGATTGCTTCCACATCTTAGTTATTATAAATATTTCTGCTATGAACACTGGGACTGACTCTTTGTATGCATTTTTTTAAATCAACTTTATTTTTAAAAGTAGTTCTAGATTCACAGAAAAATTGAGCAGAATGTATAGAGATTCCCCCATATACCCCTATCTGCGGCACATGCACAGCCTCCTCCATTATTAACATTACTCACCAAAGCAGTACATTTGTTACCATTAACACACTGACACATCATTATCACCCAGTGTCCCTAGTTTACATTAGGGTTTATTCTTGGTGCTGTCCATTATATGGCTTTGGACAAATGTATAGTGACATGTATCCACCATTGTATCATAGAGAGTAGTTTCACCACCTTAAAAGTCTTCTGTGCTCTGCCTATTCATCATTCGCTCCCCACTAGCCCCAGACAACCACTGAACTTTCTACTCTCTCCATAGTTTTGCCTTTTTCAAGATGCCATATAGTTGGAATCATATAGTATCAATATGTAGCACTTTCAAATTGGCTTCTTTCACTTAGTAATAAGGATTTAAGATTCACCCATGTTTTCCCATGACTTGATAGCTCATTTCTTTTTAGCACTGAATAATATTCCATTGTCTATATATGCCACAGTTTATCAGTTTACTTACTGAGAGACATCTTGTTTGTGTCCAAGTTTTAGCTATTTGTATAAAACTGTTATAAACATCCATGTGCAGATTTTTGTATGGAATAAGTTTTCAGCTCCTTTGGGTAAATACTAAGGAGCGTGACTACTGGATTATATGGTAAGAATATGTTTAGTTTTATAAGAAAACATCAAACTGTCTTCTAAAGTGGCTTCACCAATTTGCATTCCCACCAGCAATGAATGAAAATTTTCCCGTTGATCCACATCCTTGTCAGCATTTGGTATTGTCAGTGTTCTGGATTCTGGCCTTTTAATAGGTGTGCAGTGGTATCTCACTGTTGTTTTAAGTTACATCTTCCTGGAGCATCTTTTCATATATTTATTTATCATTTATCTTCCTTGGGTAGATGTCTGCTAAGATTTTTTGCCCATTTTTAAAATCAAGTTGTTTGTTTTCCTATTGCTGAGTTTTTAAGAGTTCTGTGTATATTTTAGATAGTAGTTCTTTATCAAATAAAAGTCTTTTGCAACTTTTTTCTCCCAGTCTGTGGCTTGGCTTTCATTCTATTGACAGTGTCTTTCAAAGGGCAGAAAATTTTAATTTTCATGAAGTCCAGTTTATCAATTCTTTCTTTCATGGATCATGTCTTCAGTGTTGTACCTCAAAAGCTACTGCCAAACCAAAGGTCATCTCGATTTCCCCTATATTATCATCTAAGAGTTTTATACCATAGAATTTACATTAGGTTTGTGATCCATTTTGAGTTAATTTGGGGGAAGGATGTAAGGTCCATAGCTAGATAAGGTTTTCACATGTGGATGTGCAACTGCAGCACTGTTTGTTGAAAGACTTTGCCTCATTGTACTGCCATCACTCCTTTGTGAAAGACCAGTTGACTATATCTACATCCATCTGGGCGCTTTATTCTGTTCCTTTGATCTGTTTGTCCATTCTTTCCCCATCCCATGCTGTCTTAGTTAATGTAGTAAGTCTTGAAATCAGGTAGTGGCAGTCCTCCAAATTTCTTCTTCGATATTCTGTTGCCTAATCTGGGTCTTTTGCCAATGTGAGTATTTTTCATTTCATTTTCATAACTGAGATGGGTAGTATCAATATCCCAAATATACAGCTGATCAAACTGAGGCAGGGTACATCTATACTCTTAGCCAGCATATAACTGTGCCTTCCAATCCTCTGGAATCTAAACTCCCTGAGAGCAAGGACTTCATCTGTTTAGTCATTGCCCAGCCCCAAGAGTAGTGAATATCTAGTACCTGTCAGCACTCAATACATACTTGCTGACAGAAAGAATGAATGGATGAAGGACTAGGGAAAAGAATTCTTTGTTTTTATTTTATGCTTTTCTATAGAGAGTTAAAAGGTTCAACTGTCCAGTCAGTCCATTTAGGGTTATGTTTCCTATGTGGTTTCTAACTAGAGTTCAAAGGGAAGCAGATCATTGCTTATTTTGTTCACCCATTTAGTTAATATTTACTTTTTCCCTCTCTCTTGGAAATTATAAATGCCTCTAGGAAAAATCTAAATTTCTCTTAATAGTTGTCCAATCCTATCTCATAAATTTCTAGGTAAGAAAGGTATTTTACACTGAATGTGAGTGCCTCCTCAAAATTCACATGTTGAAGCCCTAATCCCCCCCCCATTTGGAGAAGGAGACTCTGAGGAAGTAATTAAGGCTAAATGAGGTCATAAGGGTGGGGCCCTGGTCCATTGGGATTAATCCATCTAAGAAGAGACATGAACAAGTTCTCTTTGTGTGTGCTTCACAGAGGAAAGACTATATGAGAACAAAGTGGGCATCTTTTAAGCCAGGAAAAGAGCTCTCACCAGAAACTGAGGCTTCCAGACCCTCATCTGGGACTTCTAGCCTCCAGAAAAATAAGAAAACAAATTTCTGTTGTTTAAGTCACCCAGTCTATGGGATTTTGCTATGGAAGCCCAAACTGACTAATTAATAATCGACAATGCCAAAGCCTTTGACTGTGTGGATCATAACAAACTGTAGAAAATTCTTCAAGAGATGGGAATACCAGACCACCTGACCTGCCTCCTGAGAAATCTGTATGCAGGTCAGGAAGCAACAGTTAGAACTGGACATGGAACAACAAACTGGTTCCAAGTCAGGAAAGGAGTACAGTCAAGGCTGTATATTGTCACCCTGCTTATTTAACTTATATGCAGAGTACAACATGAGAAACACTAGGCTAGAGGAAGCACAAGCTGGAATCAAGATTTCCGGGAGAAATATCGATAACCTCAGATATGCAGATGACATCACCCTTATGGCAGAAAGCAAAGAAGAACTAAAGAGCCTCTTGATGAAAGTGAAAGAGGAGAGTGAAAAAGTTGGCTTAAAGCTCAACATTTAGAAAACTAAGATCATGGCATCTGGTCCCATCACTTCATGGCAGAGAGATGGGGAAACAGTGGAAACAGTGGCAGACTTTATTTTGGAGGGCTCCAAAATCACTGCAGATGGTGACTGCAGCCATGAAATTAAAAGACGCTTACTCCTTGGAAGAAAAGTTATGACCATCCTAGACAGCATATTAAAAAGCAGAGACATTATTTTGTCAATAAAGTTCCATCCAGTCAAAGCTACGGTTTTTCCAGTAGTCATGTATGGATGTGAAAGTTGGACTATAAAGAAAGTTGAGCACTGAAGAATTGATGCTTTTGAACTGTGGTGTTGGAGAAGACTCTTGAGAGTCCCTTGAACTGCAAGGAGATCCAACCAGTCCATCCTAAAGGAAATCTGTCCTGAATATTCATTGGAAGGACTGATGCTGAAGCTGAAACTCCAATACCTTGGCCACCTGATGCAAAGAAATGACTCCTTGGAAAAGACCCTGATGCTGGGAAAGATTGAAGGTGGGAGGAGAAGGGGATGAAAGAGGATGAGATGGTTGGATGGCATCACAGACTCTATGGACATGAGTCTGAGTAAACTCCGGGAGTTGGTGATGGACAGGGAGGCCTGGGGTGCTGCAGTCCATGGATCGCAAAGAATTGGACACAACTGAGCAACTGAACTGAATTGAAGTTAGTAACTGGGCTTCCCAGATGGCTCAGTGGTAAAGAATCTGCCTACAATGCAGGAGATGCAGGAGATGTGGGTTTGATCCCTGGGTCAGGAAGATCCCCTGGAAGAGAGCATGGCAACCCTCTCCAGTATTCTTAGTAGCCCAAGCTGACTAATGTAGGCAAGAAGCTAAACTTAAGGACTGAAGATGGCTCAAGTACTTACCAGGTACACATTGGGGTATTAATGGAACAACCCCAACAAAAACATGTAAAAAAAAAAGTCAATTAATTACCTAAGTGATGGGGCTTCCCTGATAGCTCAGTTGGTAAAGAATCTGCCTGCAATGCAGGAGACCCTGGTTCAATTCCTGGGTCAGGAAGATCCCCTAGAGAAAGGTTAGGCTACCCAATCCAGTATTCTTGGACTTCCCTTATGGCTCAGCTAGTAAAGAATCCACCTGCAATATGGGAGACCTGGGTTCGATCCCTGGGTTGGGAAGATCCCCTGGAGAAGGGAAAGGCTACCCACTCCAGTATTCTGACCTGGAGAATTCCAAGGACTACAGTTCATGGGGTCTCAAAGAGTCGGACAGAACTCAGTGACTTTCAAAAAAAAAAAGGAGGCGGATACAGGGTATTCCTGCCTTCATGGACAAATTAATATTTAAGGGTAGTAAAATATATACATGTAATCATGCCAAAATAAGAGTGTGGAAAACACAGTCCACAGAAGTTTAAAAAGGTAAATGTGTTTTGGTTTGTTTGTTTTGCCTTTTTCACTTTGATTTCTGCTTCATGAAATGCACTATAATAAATAAAATATAGTAAATCCAAGAAATTTAAGGTAGAATTCTTAAATTACGTAGTTGAAAGAGTTCTTTCTTCCCAAACCTTACAGATGAGATAATGATGAGTAGGTCTGTTACTCATAAAAGAAAAATACCAACTTCACAAATCACTCAAGGTTGCATAACAGAATTTCCTTTTTTTTCAAAGTGAGCCATAAGTTCAAGTCAAAATTGCTTATTGGGAAATGGCTTACATAATGATTAAATAGGGAAAATATATAATATATAACACACATCATTTAAGAAAGGTTGTTAATACACTTTTGATTGATATTTGATTAAAATTGTTGCTGGATATTTAGAATTTTCTAAAGCAGAAAAACATCACTATATAAAAAGAATATCAAAATTTTGTGTGCTTACAACAAAAGCATACTTTTAAAATATATCACACTCTAAATTTAAGAACATTGCTGGTATGATCAAAATCTGTATTTTAGGTACTACAAATTTTATACTTATATAAGACTCTACAGTTATAAAAATAAGCAATTTTTTATTTTAAAAAATAACCATCTTGTCAAATATGTTATAAAAGCAACTCCTACCTCCAGCACTACTAACTGGTCTCCACACTGCGATCATTACTCCATTTGGACAAAGTCAACAACATATTTTAAAACAAAATCAAATATGGTTAATTCTTTGCCAAAAACTAAGCTACGATTTCTCATTGCATTTGAAGTAAATGTAAACTCTATAAATGGCCTCTAAAACCTTGCACACCCCAATCTACTCTTCTAATCTCATCTCATACCACTGCACCCACACTCTCCACACTGTGCTAAATAGGCTTCTGTCCACTCCTCCAAAGGCTCCCGCCTCTTTCCTGCCAAGATCCTCCCACATGATTGTTCCTTCTGTTTATCCTCTTTTTCCTTGCTGGTTGACTGCCGGGCATCCTTCTAATCTCAGCTTCACGTCACCTCCCTCACCATTCATTTGAAGGCAGGTCTCCACTGCTGCTGCTGCTGCTACGTCACTTCAGTCGTGTCCGACTCTGTGTGACCCCATACACAGAAGCCTACCAGGGTCCCCCGTCCCTGGGATTCTCCAGGCAAGAACACTGGAGTGGGTTGCCATTTCTTTCTCCAATGTGTGAAAGTGAAAAGTGAAAGTGAAGTCACTCAGTTGTGTCCAACCCTTAGCGACCCCACGGACTGCAGCCCACCAGGCTCCTCCATCCATGGGATTTTCTAGGCAAGAGTACTGGAGTGGCTTGCCATTGCCTTCTCCGAGGTCTCCACTATGTTCCCGTTAAGCCTATGCTCAATTGTTATCTACTCTAACCACCTTATTGAAAATTGCAACCTCCTGTCTCCCACTCCATAACTTTTCCTCTCTTTTTCTCCCTAGCATTTATCACTTTCTAGGACACCACAAAATGTACTTATTTAATATGTGTATTGTTTATGTCCCCCTCCAGAATATAAGCACCAAGAGGGCAGGAGGTTTTTGTCTGGTTCACTGCTGTATCCCCAGGACTTAGGGCAATACATGGCACATATAAATTCTCAGTAGCTTCTTCCTTCACAGCGCTTGTTGTTTGTGTGTTGACTTATTAAAAGCCTTCACTTATTAAAAGTGACTCATTAAAAGCCTATCTCCCTCCTTCCATGAGCACAGATTCCCATATCTATTTTGCTCATCACTGTATAACCCATAATTGGTGCAGGCCCTAGAGCTTCCGTGGTGGCTCAGTGGTAAAGAATTCGCCTGCCAAGCAGGAGATGGGGGTTCCATCCTTGGGTTGGGAAGATCCCCTGGAGAAGGAAATAGCAACTCACTCTAGTATTCTTGCCTTAAAAATTCCATGGACAGAGGACCCTGGCGGACTACAGTCTACGGGATCACAAAAGAGACAGACATGCCTTAGCAACTAAACAGTAACAACAACAGTGCAAGCCCTGGCATATAGTAAGCACTCAATAAAGATTATTCTGTAAATAAATACCTAAACATGCAAGAAGTTAGATGGCTAAGGTCCATGTCAATCCTTAATGTTTGTGAGTCTCTGTTTAAAGATGGGGCCAATACTGTACTTACCAACTGACCCAGATCAACAATTATTGAAAATAAAAAGGATAATTCGTAAATTCTTTCAATGCCAAATATTCATTGAATGTTCACAATATCCCAACCCTCAGGCTAGGTGCTAGAGATACAGCAATGAAAAAGTGGATCACCATCTAAACTCAACAGGAAGCTTACATTCTAACAGGAGAGATGGACAATACATTAGAAATGAATAGTCAATAAAAGTATAAATTGATGGGTGAACCCTTTGTTAGATATGAAAGGCCTCCTAAGGAAGTAATAACCAAACTAAGACCTGGAAGAGAAGAAGGAGCCAGATACTTGAAAAATTGAGGAAAGAACATTTCCGACAAAGGAGGCAGCAAATATAAAGCCCCTGGGATAATAAACAAAGGTCTGTTTTCCCGGAAAGTCCTGGGAGAGAAGGGAGGGATGAGCTGAGATGAAAGAGGCAGGCAAGGCCAGAGCTTCAGACCCTGGAAGACACCAGAAAAAGTCATAATTTTATTCTAAAAGCAATGGGAAACAGAAGTCTTTAGATAAGGGAGTAGGTGATTTGTTTATAAAGGTCACCCTGATTGCTACGTGAAGGATAGATTTGAGACTCAAGCAGCTGCAGAGAAAATTTGAGATGGTGATGGTCTGAACTGGAATGTTGGTAGTGGAGATGGAAAAATAAACTATTATCTAAGGCATAAAAACGGAAACATTTTAAATATACGTAGCTTGAGCTTCGCAGGTGGTGCTAGTGATAAAGAACCCACCTGCCAATGCAGGAAATGTAAGAGATGCAGGTTTCATCCCCGGGTGGGGAAGATCCCCTGAAGACGTTATGACAACCTACTCCAGTATTCTTGCCTAGAGAATCCCATGGACAGAGGAGCCTGGCCAGCTACACTCCACGGGGTCACAAAACGTCAAACACAACTGAACCAACTTGGCGCACATGTAGCTTAGCCATGTAATGTACTTTCCTTAGTCAATTCTTGGTTCTCATTTTATTTGGCCCATCAGCAGGATTTGCCACAATTGACTGATCATTCCTTCCTTCTTAAAGCACTTTCTCTACTTGGCTTCCAGTACACCACTGGATTTCCTCTACCTCTTTGGCCACTCCTTCTTAGTCTCTACCAGTTTCTTCCCATCTCCCCCTACTTGTCAGTGTTGGAGGGTTCCAGAGTTCAGTCCTTGGACTCTCTTCTTCTCCAACTACACTCACTTCCTTAGCGATTCCATCAAACGTCAAAGTTTAAATGTCATCCATATGCTGATGAATCCCAAATGTATTTCTCCTCTGACCCCTCAGACTCCACATATCCAACTACCTACATAATAACTCTACCTGGATGGTGAATTACATCTCAATCTTAATATAAAAACTAACTCTTCATCTCCCTCACTCCTGCCCGAACATGTTCTTCCCACAGTCACAATCGCACCCCAGGACCTTCACACTTGCCATTCTCCCAGTGTGGCCAACTCTTTGTACAGAAATCTTATCATTTGCTACCATATCTCCCTCTCATCTTTCTCAAAGGTCACTTTTCCTGACTTTCCCTGACCATGTTCCCTGCCATCCCATTTTAAATTATAACACCCACCTGACATCATTATCTTCCTCCCTGCTCTAATTTTCTAGCACTTACCTCCTTGTAAAATAATTTCCTTACATATTTATTTAGTGGCTGTTTGTAGACACAAAAATACACACTCCATGGGGATATGAATTTGTATATTTTTTTAACTTGATGTTTTCCTAGTTCCTGGAATGGAAGCTGATATTTAGGAGGTGCTCAATAAATATGAAGTTAAATCCATGAATGAATAATAAATATAAGCTAAAACTATTTCTTCATATTAAATACATGGATAAAAAATATAAGATGAAACTTATTGACTACTCTAGTATTCTTCACCACTTGCCTACATTTCTAACCGTTCGGTCTGCAATCTGTTTTGACTGGGAAAGAAAGATGGTTAACACAAACAGGAAAGAGCCTTAAAAACAGGTAGTCTGCAGTTCGAGATAATAACATGGTGATGGAATCCAAAAAAGGCAAACGTGCAAAATGAGTCACAAAATCAAGAACAAGTTACTGTGATGCTATTAATAGTAGCAGTTGAAAAAGGAATAAAGTACAAATGTTCACAGAATGACATACTTCATGGCATCAAGAAGTAACTTTTTCATGAACCTAAGTGACCACAAAGTTATTCCTTTCCCTCCATATACAAAACAATACCCACACATGGAAAGTTGTGAAACCTGTGAGTGTGCCAAAACTTCATTGGCATGCATCGACAATTAGAAGACACTCGGAACAAATGCTGAATTATGTAAACTGGTGAATTATGAAACATTTCTTTGTTGACTTTTATTCTGACCCGAGCAGGAAGTCAAGACACATTTACCAGGCATTAAGGATTGTAACGGAGAAGGAAATGGCAACCCACTCCAGTGTTCTTGCCTGGAGAATCCCAGGGACAGGGAAGCCTGGTGGGCTGCTGTCTATGGGGTCGCACAGAGTCGGACACGACTGAAGCGACTTAGCGGCAGCAGCAAGGATTGTAATAGAGACGAGTCTTCACTTCTTAAACTTTGTGTATATCTCCGGGCCCTTTGGCCAGGTTCTGCATCCGCAACACCGACCAGCTCCAGGGACCACCGCCTGCCTCCTCAGAGAATCTCCTCCTCTGGCCCTGGGAGCTGTCTTCTCCGGGCAGCACCCGCCCCAGGGCCCTGCCTCTGCTTACCAAAGCCGGTGGAACTCATATTTCTGTTCCTCCGTTGTAGCTAAAGCCTTCTTTTTCTTCATGAAACCTAGCAACTCCTGAATCTCCTTCTCACAGGAGGCCAGGAGTGGGTTTTTTGCGTCCAGCGGCCCATAAAATACTGCGAGGGGCAACAAGTCCTCGTGGCCGGTCGAGCGAGACTGTGGGCTGAGAGAGCTCGCCTTCGACTCCAGGGGCGACTTCGAAATCGCAGTAGAGGGCGGGGGCGGGGTCGGCGGCGACACTGAGGTGGGAGACACGTTTGATGAAGAGACCGAGCAGGTGCCTTGCGCCGCCATGTTGACGAGACCCGGGCCCGTCCCGGGGTGTGTGTGTGTACACGCGGTTGCCTGGCGACGGTCTCGTGGTAACCAGGCATCCCGCGAGCTTTCGGGGAAATGCAGCGGCCCCTGGAGGGCAAAAGAAGAAAAACCTTGTCCAGAAAGCAATGTTACTCCTGAGGTGTTTTGGCTCTCTTGCTCACCGCTGGATATGATAACTGAGGATTCTGGTGAGAGAGCGAATAGGAGAGCCAGAAACTTAGGATCACATATCCAAACTATACTTTTTCCATTTCGACCACTTAATAATGATGCTCATTAATATATGCCAGGAGTTATTCTGAGCATTTGAAACAAGTAATCTCATTTGGAGAAGGTGATGGCACCCCACTCCAGTATTCTTGCCTGGAAAATCCCATGGAGGGAGGAGCCTGGTAGGCTGCAGTCCATGGGGTCGCGAAGAGTCGGACACGACTGAGCGACTTCACTTTCACTTTTCACTTTCATACATTGGAGAAGGAAATGACAACCCACTCCAGTGTTCTTGCTTGGAGAATCCCAGGGACGGGGGAGCCTGGTGGGCTGCCGTCTATGGGGTCGCACAGAGTCGGACACGACTGAAGCGACTTAGCAGCAGCAATCTCATTTACCTCATTTAATCATCACTATAACTTTGCAATTTAGGATATTATTAGTATCTCCATTTCACAGTTAAAGAAACCAAAGTTTAGGGAGGTTTAGCCATTTGACCAAGGTCAGAGTAAACCGTTGGAGGGTCAGGAACCTGCCTTCAGACTCCAAAGGCTGTGCTCAAAATGACCTTCCCCCACCACCAGGCACTCAAACTAAGGTTAGCAACAGAACTGAAAATAGGAAAATATCTAACAGCAGTTTAAGAATCAATTGCATGCAACTGCTCCACTCTGGTCCCTCTTATTGACCTTGAGGTCTCTAACTGCAAATGATGTTGATGACTAGTAGTTATGACTACTCTGTTTATTCATTTGTGTTTCAACCTTATCTTGATTGTCACTATATTTTAAATTCATGAGCATTTAACTCAGCCTTAACCTGTGGACATTAATGTGTACTAATGCTTGAAGTGGTAACTCTCAAAGAATTTTGCATTTCAAATGGGGATTTTAGGAGACTTTGCTTCTGATGAGGAAGCGATGGCCTCAAGGGAAATATTTGGGGGCAAGAGAAGTTCTTTCCCTGCATTATGGGCAATAGTAAATTTATTTATACATTTAAAGTCTGAGTTTCCAACTAGTACAGAACTTGCTTTGTTTATAAATTTTATGCAGTGCCAAAAATTGTCTAAGAGAAGGATCAGAAATATTTGATGGCTTAGGAAAAGGGGTCTTTAACACTGAAAACTGTTACTTGTCCTGTAAAGACAGTAACCTTTACACCCTGTGAGCCCAATTTCCCACTTAAGATTAAGAAGCTTATTGGACCACAGACTGATTTCTTTCAGCGCTGACCTAATTTCTTGCAGACTCTCTGGACCTGTGCTAATTTGCAAAGTTGGCCTAGTACGTCATGTGTACTGTACCCTAATATTCTTTGAAGGCAAATGATGATGATTTTGCATTTCAAGGCAGGTAATTATGGACCAAGAACCTTCCTGGCAAACAACTAGCTCTTCTGACACCAGACTACAAGGAATTCAATTCTCCATTAAGAATGTAGAAATATTCTTTGATTAAGATTTTTATCTTGTCTCTAAGTGAGCAGTAAAAATGCTAAGACTTTAAAGAATTTAGGCCTAAAGAAATAATTCATCCTTGGGGCATTTACAAAAAGTATTAATAGACCTTTTAAAAAAGTCAGCTTGATAAGTTCTTTCTCTTCTCATCGTCTTATTCTTACGTAATAGACATGTCCACTTCAGATCAAAAGCTGGTATAATTTGCCACTGAGTACTGTCTTTTATATTGATGAAAGTGAAGTTGCAGGATAAATGTAAATTAAAGTAGTCACAGAGGAGGAAAGAAAATAAAAATAAAACACATAAAGTAGATTTATTCCCCCTTGATCTGACTGCTCTCAGAAACAGCTTTCATAGCTCAGACACGTACCAGTCACTGGTAAAAGAAAATGTGACTAATTAAATTCAAATACTTGAATTATGAAACATTGTATCTTAGTCATTTTCCTCCTTGCACACACACTCAAGCTAACAATGCATAACTCTTAGTAATTTTTGAAAGCTCATCTGCATATTTAAATGGGTGCTATACTCTGAATCATCACTGTGGTAAGATGGATATTTACATTTTCTTCAGTTTAAGTTATATTTAAATCATTTTTTAAAATATTTTTGAGATGTTAATGAGAAGCAGCTATTAGGATATCTTTTCTATTTCCTTGTCACTTCGCTTTATTCTTTTTTACTGTAGTGAAAGAATAGAGCTTTGCAACTGTCTGACAACTAAATAATGTAAATAATTTCCTGATAATAATGTAAATTGCTGTTTCCTTATAATTAAAGAAATTAAGTGTCTGCAGTCTGCAGGGATCCTTTTGCCCATTCAAGAGTGTTTATTATTTAAAGTTACTGTTAGAGAAAGAATAAAGAAAGTTAATATTCTTTCTATTCCTAATGTGGTTGTTAATCATTTAGACTGTCCCAAATATGTAAGATATTTTTTAAAGAAAAGCACGAAGATCTACTTTTCCTACATCACTATCTAATAGTTCAGTTCACTTCAGTCGCTCAGTCGTGTCCAACTCTTTGCGACATCATGAATCACAGCACACCAGGACTCCCTGTCTATCACCAACACCCAGAATTTACCCAAACTCATGTCCATCGAGTCGGTGATGCCATCCAGCCATCTCATCCTCTGTCATCCCCTTCGCCTCTTGCCCCCAATCCCTCCCAGCATCAGAGACTTTTCCAATGAGTCAGCTCTTCGCATCAAGTGGCCAAAGTATTAGAGCTTCAGCTTCAACATCAGTCCTTCCAATGAACACCAGGACTGATCTCCTTTAGGATGGACTGGTTGGATCTCCTTGCAGGACAAGGGACTCTCAAGAGTCTTCTCCAGCACCACAGTTCAAAAGCATCAATTCTTCAGTGCTCAGCTTTCTTCACAGTCCAACTCTCACATCCGTACATGACCACTGAAAAAACCATAGCCTTGACTAGATGGACCTTTGTTGGCAAAGTAATATCTCTGCTTTTTATTTTATTTTTTATTTTTTTGCAAAGAAATGAACAGAGGAAAATTTATGCGTCGAACCTGGACTGGTCACTTATGATAATATACATGCTACAATTCCATTCTCTCCAATCATTCCACCTTCACCCTCTCCCACAGAGTCCCAAAGACTGTTCTATCTCTGCTTTTTAATATGCTATCTAAGTTGGTCATAACTTTCCTTCCAAGGAGTAAGCGTCTTTAAGTAAGTTAAATAAGCAAGGTGACAATATACAGCCTTGACGTACTCCCTTTCCTATTTGGAACCAGTCTGTTGTTCCATGTACAGTTCTGACTATTGCTTCCTGACCTGCATACAGGTTTCTCAAGAGGCAGGTCAGGTGGTCTGGTATTCCCATCTCTTTCAGAATGTTCCACAGTTTATTGTGATCCACACAGTCAAAGGCTTTGGCATAGTCAATGAAGCAGAAATAGATGTTTTTCTGGAACTCTCTTGCTTTCTCCATGGTCCAGCGGATGTTGGCAATTTGATCTCTGGTGCCTCTGCCTTTTCTAAAACCTGCTTGAATGTCTGGAAGTTCACGGTTCACATATTGCTGAAGCCTGGCTTGGAGAATTTTGAGCATGACTTTACCAGCATGTGAGATGAGTGCAATTGTGCAGTAGTTTGAGCATTCTTTGGCATTGCCTTTCTTTGGGATTGGAATGAAGATTGACCTTTTCCAGTCCTGTGGCCACTGCTAAGTTTTCCAAATTTGCTGGCATATTGAGTGCAGCACTTTCACAGCATCATCTTTCAGGATTTGAAATAGCTCAACTGGAATTCCATCACCTCCACTAGCTTTGTTCATAGTGATGCTTCCTAAGGCCCACTTGACTTCACATGCCAAGATGTCTGGCTCCAGGTGAGTGATCACGCCATCGTGATTATCTTCATCGTGAAGATCTTTTTGGTACAGTTCTTCTGTGTATTCTTGCCACCTCTTCTTAATATGTTCTGCTTCTGTTAGGTCCATGCATATCATTTCTGTCCTTTATTGAGCCCATCTTTGCATGAAATGTTCCCTTGATATCTCTAATTTTCTTGAAGACATCTCTTTTTTTTCCTATTCTATTGTTTTCCTCTATTTCTTTGCATTGATCGCTGAGGAAGGCTTTCTTATCTCTCTTTGCTATTCTTTGGAACTCTGCATTCAGATGCTTATATCTTTCCTTTTCTCCTTTGCTTTTCACTTCTCTTCTTTTCACAGCTATTTGTAAGGCCTCCTCAGACAGCCATTTTGCTTTTTTGCATTTCTTTTCCATGGGGATGGTCTTGGTCCCTATCTCCTATACAATATCACAAACCTCCGTCCAGAGTTCATCAGGCACTCTGTCTATCAGATCTAGTCCATTAAATCTATTTCTTACTTCCACTGTATAATCATAAGGGATTTGATTTAGGTCATATCTGAATGGTCTAGTGATTTTCCCTACTTTCTTCAATTTCAGTCTGAATTTGGCAATAAGGAGTTCATGATCTGAGCCACAGTCAGCTCCTGGTCTTGTTTTTGCTATCTGTATAGAGCTTCTCCATCTTTGGCTGCAAAGAATATAATCAATCTGATTTCGGTGTTGACCATCTGGTGATGTCAATGTGTAGAGTCTTCTCTTGTGTTGTTGGAAGAGGGTGTTTGCTATGACCAGTGCGTTCTCTTGACAAAACTCTATTAGCCTTTGCCCTGCTCCATTCTGTGCTCCAAGGCTAAATTTGCCTGTTATTCCAGGTGTTTCTTGACTTCCTACTTTTGCATTCCAGTCCCCTATAATGAAAAGGACATCTTTTTTGGGTGTTAGTTCTAAAAGGTCTCGTAGGTCTTCATAGAACCGTTTAACTTTGGCTTCTTCAGCATTACTGGTTGGGGCATAGGCTTGGATTACTGTAATATTGAATGGTTTGCCTTGGAAATGAACAGAAATCATTCTGTCGTTTTTAAGATTGCATCCAAGTACTGCATTTCGAACTCTTCTGTTGACCATGATGGCTACTCCATTTCTTCTAAGGGATTCCTGCCCACAGTAGTAGATATAATGGTCATCTGAGTTAAATTCACCCATTCCAGTCCATTTTAGTTCACTGATTCCTAGAATGTCTACGTTCACTCTTGTCATCTCCTGTTTGACCACTTCCAATCTAGGAAGTATCAAATAGTGAGAACTTACACAAAGGAAACCACTTGAACACAAGACCACACAACCACCAGTAGTACTCTGTGCAGGACACCTCATCTAAAAAACAAAAAATACAAAAATACAAACCATTTCACCAGCAGACAGGATTACCACCTCACTCAGCATTGCCCATCAGAGGAAAAACAAAAAAACTCAGCACAAATCTCACCATATACGAGGCTTACACAAACCACTGGACCACCCTTAGGAGGGCAGAAACCAGAAGGAAGAAAGAATTCAACCCTGAAGCCTGGGAAAAGGAGACCTCAAACACAATAAGTTTTTTAAAAAATTTTTAAAATAATGAAAAGGCAGAGAAATACTACACAAATGAAGGAACAAATTAGAAACACAGAAGTCCAAACAAATGAAGAGGAAATAAGCAAACTACCTGCAAAAGAATTCAGAATAATGATAGTAAAGATGATCAAAAACCTTGAAAACAAAATGGAGAAAATTAAAGAATTGATTAACAAAGACCTAGAATAATTAAAGAATAAACAGAGATAAACAACACAATTACTGAAATTAAAAATACTCTGAAAGCAATCAACAGCAGGATATCTGAAGCAGAAGAATGAATCAGTGACTGGAAGACAAAATGGTGGAAATAACTTCTGAAGAGCAGAATAAAGTAAAAAGAATGAAAAGAACTGAGGATAGTCTCAGAGACCTCTGGGACAATATCAAATGCACCAAGATTTGAATTATGGGCATCCCAGAAAAAGAAGAGAAAAGAAAGGGTATGAGAAAATTTCTGAAGAGATTATAGTTGAAAATTTCCCCAGCATGGAAAAGGAAATAGTTAATCAAGTCCAAGAGGCTCAAAGAGTCCCATACAGGATAAATCCAAGGAGAAACATGTCAAGACACATACTAATTAAACTAAAAAAGACTAAACACAAATAAATAATATTAAAAGCAGCAAGGGAGAAGCAACAAGTAACATACAAGGGAAACCCCATACGCTTAACAGCTGATCTTTCAGCAGAAACTCTGCAGGCCAGAAGGATATATTTAAAGTACTGAAAGGGAAAAATCTACAACCAAGATTATGGTACCTGGCAAGGATCTCATTCAACATTGATGGAGAAATCAAAAGCTTTTCAGACGAGCAAAAGTTAAGAGAATTCAGTCCCACCAAACCAGCTTTACAAAAAATGTTAAAGGGATTTATATAGTCAAGAAATACAAGAGAAGGAAAAAGATCTACAAAGTCAACCCCAAATAATTAAGAAAATAGCAATAAGAACATATATATCAATAATTGCTTTAAATGTAAATGGATTGAATGCTCCAACCAAAAGAAACAGACTGGCTGAATGGATACAAAAGCAAGACCCATATATATGCTGTCTACAAGAAACCCATTTCTGACCTCAAGACACATATAGACTGAAAGTGAGAGGATGGAAAAATTTATTCCATGCAAATGGGAAGCAAAAGAAAGCTGGAGCAGCAATCCTCATATCAGACAAAATAGACCTTAAAATAAAAAAGATTACAAGAGATAAGGAAGGACATTACATAATGATCAAGGAATCAATCCAAGAGGAAGACATAACAATTGTAAATATTTATGCACCCAACATAGCAGCACCTCAATACATAAGACAAACACTAACAGACATAAAAGTAGAAACTGACAGTAACACAATAATATTAGGAGACTTTAACACCCTGTTTACACCGATAGACAGACCATCAAAACAAAAAATTAATAGGAAACGTGTTAAATGATACATTAGATGAGATGGAGCTCATTGATATCTTCAGGATATTCCATCCAAATGCAGAAGAATAAACCTTCTTCTTAAGTGTACATGGAACATTCTCCAGGATAGACCACATCTTGGGTCACATATCAAACCTCAGCAAATTTAAGAAAGTTGAAATCATATCAAGCATCTTCTCCAACCACAACATTATGAGACTGAATATCAACTACAAGGGAAAAAAAAAGTCTGCAAGAAACACAAACACATGGAGATTAAACAACACGTTTCTAAATAACCAACAGGTTACTGAAGAAATCAAAAGGGAAGTAAAAACGTTTCTAGGAACAAATGACAATGAAAACATGACAACACAAAACCTACGGGATGCAGCAAAAGCAGTTCTGAGAGGGAAGTTTTGTAGCAATACAATCCTACCTCAAGAAACAAGAAAAACATCGAATAGACAACCTAACTTTACACCTAAAATGACTGGAAAAAGAACAACAACAAAAATAAAATAGTAGAAGGAAAGAAATCATAAAAATCTGAGCAGAAATAAATGAAAAAGAAATGAAAGAAACAATGGTAAAGATTAATAAAACTAAAAGCTGGTTTTTTGAGAAGATAACCAAATTTGACAAACCTTTGGCTAGATTCACCAAGGAAAAAAGAGAGAAGAATCAAATCAACAGAACTAGCAATGAAAAAGGAGAGATTACAACAGACAATGCAGAAATACAAAGCATTTTAAGAGATTGTTGTGAACAGCTATATGGCAATAAAATGGATAACCTGGAAGAAATGGACAGATTCTTAGAAAAGTTCAATCTTCCAAAACTGAACCAAGAAGAAATAGAAATTATGAACAATCCAATTACAAGCCCTGAAATTGAAGCTGTGATAAAAAAATCTCCCAGAAAACAAAATCCCAGGACCAGATGGCTTCACAGGAGAATTCTATCAAACATTTAGAGAAGAACTAATGTCTATCCTTCTGAAACTTTTCAAAAAATTGCAGAGGAAGAAATACTTCCAAATTCACTCTACAAAGCCACCATCACCCTGATACCAAAACCAGACAAAAACAACACAGAAAAAGATAACTACAGGCCAGTATAACTGATGAACATAGAGGGAAAAATCCTCAACAAAATTTTAGCAAACAATTCAGCAACACATCAAAAAGCTCATACACCATGATCAAGTTGGGTTTATTCCAAGGATGCAAGGATTCTTCAATATACACAAATCAATCAATGCAATGCACCATATTAACAAATTGAAAGATAAAAACCGTATGATAATCTCAATAGACGCAGAAAAAGCCTCTGACAAAATTCAGCACCCATTTATGATTAAAACTCTTCAAAAAATGGGCATAGAAGTAACCTACCTCAACATAGTAAAGGCCATATATGATAAGCCTACAGCAAACATTATTCTCAATGGTGAAAAACTGAAAGCATTTCCCCTAAGATCAGGAAGAAGACAAGGGTGCCCACTTTCCCCACTATTATTCAACATTGTTCTGGAAGTCCTAATTACAGCAATTAGAGAAGAAAAAGAAATAAAAGTAATCCAGATAGGAAAAGAAGAAGTAAAGCTCACACTGTTTGCAGATGACATGATACTTTACATAGAAAACCCTAAAGTTAGTATCAGAAAAGGACTAGAATTAATCAATGAATTTAGCAAAGTTGCAGGATACAAAATCAATACACAGAAATCACTTGCATTTCTATATACTAACAATGAAAAATCAGAAAAAGAAATTAAGGAATCAATCCCATTCACAGTTGCAACAAAAAGAATTAAATATCTAGGAATAGGAAATAGATGGGGAAACAGTGGAAACAGTGTCAGACTTTATTTTTTTGGGCTCCAAAATCACTGCGGATGCTGATTGCAGCCATGAAATTAAAAGACGCTTACTCCTTGGAAGGAAAGTTATGACCAACCTAGATAGCATATTAAAAAGCAGAGACATTACTTTGCCAACCAAGGTCCGTCTAGTCAAACCTATGGTTTTTCCCGTGGTCATGTATGGATGTGAGAGTTGGACTGTGAAGAAGTCTGATCACCGAAGAATTGATGCTTTTGAACTGTGGTGCTGGAGAAGACTCTTGAGAGTTACCTTGGACTGCAAGGAGATCCAACCAGTCCATTCTAAAGGAGATCAATCCTGGGTGTTCATTGGAAGGACTGATGCTAAAATTGAAACTCCAATACTTTGGCCACCTCATGCGAAGAGTTGACTCACTGGAAAAGACTCTGGTGCTGGGAGGGATTGGGGGCAGGAGGAGAAGGGGACGACAGAGAATGAGATGGCTGGATGGCATCACCGACTCGATGGACATGAGTTTGAGTGAACTCCCAGAGTTGGTGATGGACAGTGAGGCCTGGCATGCTGTGATTCAGGGGATCGCAGTCAGACATGACTGAGCGACTGAACTGAACTGAACTGAAGTAGACAAAAGAACTATACACAAAAATTATAAAACACTGATGAAAGAAATCAAAGATGACATAAACAGATGGAGAGATATTCCATGTATCTTCCATATTCCGGGTAGAAAGAATCAATATTGTGAAAATAACTATACTATCAAATGCAAGCTGCAGATTCAATGTGATCCCTATCAAATTACCAATGGCATTTTTTCACAGAACTAGAACATAAAGTTTCACAATTCATATGGAAACACAAAAGATACCGAATAGCCAAAGCAGTCTTGAGAAAGAAGAATGGAGCTGGAGGAATCTACCTTCCTGTCTTCAGATTATACTACAAAGCTACAGTCATCAAGACAATATGGTATTGGCACAAAAAACAGAAACATAGACCAATGGAACAAGATAGAAAGCAGAGACAAATAAACAAAATAAACCCATGCACCTATGAGTACCTTATATTTGACAAAGGAGGCAAGAATATACAATGGGGCAAAGACAGCCGTTTCAATAAATGGTGCTGGAAAAACTGGACAGCTACATGTAAAAGAATGAAACTAGAACACTTTCTAATACCATACACAAAGTTAAACTCAAAATGGATTAAAGACCTAAATGTAAGACCAGGAACTATAAAATTCTTAGAGGAAAACATAAGCAGAACACTCAATGATATAAATCAAATGAAGGTAACTCTATGACCCACATTCTAGAGTAATGGAAATAAAAACAAAAATAAACAAGTGGGGCCTGATTAAACTTAAAAGCTTTTGCACAGCAAAGAAAACTATAAGCAAGGTAAAAAGACAGCTCTCAGAATGGGAGAAAATAATAGCAAATGAAACAATTGACAAAGGATTAATTTCTGAAATATACAAGTAACTCATACAACTCAATACCAGAAAAACAAACAACCCAGTCAAAAAGTGGGAAAAAGACCTAAACAGACATTTCTCCAAAGAAGACATACAGATGGCAAACAAACACATGAAAAGATGCTCAACATCACTCATTATTCAGTTCAGTTCAGTTCAGTTCAGTCGCTTAGTCATATCTGACTCTTTGCGACTCCATGAATCACAGCATGCCAGGCCTACCTGTCCATCACCAACTCCCAGAGTTCACCCAAACTCATGTCCATCAAGTCACTGATGCCATCCAGCCATCTAATCCTTTGTCGTCCCCTTCTCCTCCTTTCCCCAATCCCTCCCAGCATCAGAGTCTTTTCCAATGAGTCAACTCTTCACATGAGGTGGCCAAAGTATTGGAGTTTCAGCCTCAGCATCAGTCCTTCCAATGAACACTCAGGACTGGTCTCCTTTAGGATGGACTGGATGGATCTCCTTGCAGTCCAAGGGACTCTCAAGAGTCTTCTCTAGCACCACAGTTCAAAAGCATCAATTCTTCAGCGATCAGCTTTCTTTATAGTCCAACTCTCATCACTGCATCTGCAGTGATTTTGGAGCTCAAAAAAATAAAGTCTGACACTGTTTCCAGTTTCCACATCTATTTCCCATGAAGTGATGGGACCAGGTGCCATGATCTTAGTTTTCTGACAGTTGAGCTTTAAGCCAACTTTTTCACTCTCCTCTTTCACTTTCACCAAGAGGCTTTTTAGTTCCTCTTCACTCATTATTAGAAAAATGCAAATCAAAATTACAATGAGATATCACCTCAAACCATCAGAATGGCCATCATCAAAGTCTACAAACAATAAATGCTGGAGAGGGTATGGAGAAAAGGGAACACTCTTGCACTGTTGGTGGGAATGTAAATTAATACAATCACTATGGGAGATGGTATGGAGATTCCTTTAAAAACTAGGAATAAAACCACCATATGACCCAGCAATCCCATCCTAGACATATACCCTGAGGAATCCAAAATTGAAAAAGACACATGTATCCCATTGTTCACTGCAGCACTAGTTCAACAGCTAGTACATGAAAGCAACCTAGATATCCATCAACAGATGACTGAATAAAGAAGATGTGATACATATACACAATGGAATATTACTCAACCATTAAAAGGAATGCCTTTGAGTCAGTTCTAATGAGGTGGATGAACCTAGAACCTATTATACAGAGTGAAGTAAGTTAGAAAGAGATAGATATCATTTTCTAATGCATATATACGGAATCTAGAAAAATGGTACTGAAGAATTTATTCACAGGGCAGCAATGCAGAAACAGACATAGAGAATAGACTTACGGACATGGGGAGAGGAAAAGAGGGTGAGATGTATGCAAAGAGTAACATGGAAACTTACATTGCCGTATGTGAAATAGACAGCCAACAAGAGTTTGCTGTATGGCTAAGAAACTCAAACATGGGCTCTGCATCAACCTGGAGGGGTGGGATGAGGAGGGAGATGGGAGGAAGGTTCAAAAGGGAGGGGATATATGTATATCTATGGTTGATTCAGGCTGAGGTTAGACAGACAACAACAAAATTCTGTAAAGTAATTAGTTTAGTCGCTCAGTCATGTCCGACTCTTTGTGACCCCCATGGACTGCAGCACACCCGGCCTCCCTTTCCATCACCAACTTCCGGAGTTTACTCAACTCATGTACATCGAGTTGGTGATGCCATCCAACCATCTCATCCTCTGTCATCCCCTTCTTCTCCTGCCTTCAATCTTTCCCAGCATCAGGGTCTTTTCAAATGAGTCAGCTCTTCGCATCAGGTGGCCAAAGTATTGGAGTTTCAGCTTCATCATCAGTCCCTCCAATGAATATTCAGGACTAATCTCCTTTAGGATGGACTGGTTGGATCTCCTTGAAGTCCAAGGGACTCTCAAGAGTCTTCTCCAGCACCACAGTTCAAAAGCATCAATTCTTCGGCAATCAGCTTTCTTTATAGTTAACTCTTACATCCATATATGACTACTAGAAAAACCACAGCCTTGACTAGACAGACCTTTGTTGACAAAGTAATGTCTCTGCTTTTCAATATGCTGTCTAGGTTGGTCATAACTTTCCTTCCAAGGTGTTCAGTTCAGTTCAGTTCAGTCGCTCACTCGTGTCCGACTCTCCGCGACCCCATGAATCACAGCACGCCAGGTCTCCCTGTCCATCACCAACTCCCGGAGTTCACTCAAACTCATGTCCACAGAGTCGGTGATGCCATCCAGCCATCTCATTCTCGGTCGTCCCCTTCTCCTCCCGCCCCCAACCTTTCCCAGCATCAGAGTCTTTTCCAGTGAGTCAACTCGTCGCATGAGGTGGCCAAAGTATTGCAGGGTGTAAGCGTCTTTTAATTTCATGGCTATAATAACCATCTGCAGTGATTTTGGACCCAAAATAATAAAGTCTGCTACTGTTTCCACTGTTTCCCCATCTATTTGCCACGAAGTGATGGGACCAGATGCCATGATCTTAGTTTTCTGAATGTTGAGCATTAAACCAACTTTTTCACTTTCCTCTTTCACTTTCATCAAGAGACTCTTCAGTTTCTCTTCACTTTCTGCCATAAGGGTGGTGTCATCTGCATATCTGAAGTTATTGGTATTTCTCCCAGCAATCTTGATTCCAGCTTGTGCTTCTTCCAGCCCAGCATTCCTCATGAGGTACACTGCATATAAGTTAAATAAGCAGGGTAACAATATAACCTTGACGCACTCCTTTTCCTATTTGGAACCAGTCTGTTGTTCCATGTCTAGTTCTAATTGTTGCTTCCTGATCTGCATACAGATTTCTCAAGAGGCAGGTCAAGTGGCCTGGTATTCCCATCTCTTTCAGAATTTTCCACAGTTTGTTGTTATCCACATAGTCAAAGGCTTTGGCATAGTCAATAAAGCAGAAATAGATGCTTTTCTGGAACTCTGTTGTTTTTTCGATGATACAGCGGATGTTGGCAATTTGATCTCTGGTAAAGCAAGTATCCTTAAATAAAAACATAAATTTAAAAAAAAGAAAGAAAGACCAGATAAGGAGACTGGGTACATAAAGCAGCTTTACTTATTACAGGCTACCAGTAGAAGTCAATATAGTCAGGATACACAACAAAAATATCCGCATCATTATCCAGGAGAGATTGGAATATAAATTTCCATAATCTAGCATCCTCACCAGTGGTGCACAATGCTTGGTGGTAATATCCAGGTGTCTTTTAAGTCTCTGATGGGGAAAAAATGGACACAGCGAGAGACTTTATTTGTGGGGGCTCCAAAATCACTGCAGATGGTGACTGTAGCCATTAAATTAAAAGATGCTTTTTCCTTGGAAGAAAATCTATGACCAACCTAGACAGCATATTAAAAAGCAGAGACATCACTTTGCCAACAAATGCCATCTAGTCAAAGCTATGGTTTTTCCAGTAGTCATGTATGGATGTGAGATTTGGGCTATAAAGAAAGCTGAGTACTGAGGAATTGATGCTTCTGAACGGTGATGTTGGAGAAGACTCTTGAGAGTCCCTTGGACTGCAAGGACATCAAAACACTCAATCCTAAAGGAAATCAGTCGTGAATATTCAGTGGAAGTTCTGATGCCAAAGCTGAATCTCCAATACTTTGACCACCTGATGCGAAAATTTGACTCATTTGCAAAGACCCTGATGCTGGGAAAGATTGAAGGCAGGAGGAGAAGGGGATGACAGAGGATGAGATGGTTGGATGGTATCACCAACTCAATGGACGTGAGTTTGAGTAAGCTTCGGGAGTTGGTTGTGGATAGGGAAGCCTGGCGTGCTGCAGTCCATGTGGTCACAAAGAGTTGGGCATGACTGAGTGACTAAACTGACTAAGTCTCTAATGCTTGAACAAATGTCTGCAGTTCCTCTGGAGTGCAGTGTTGCTTCAGTTTAATACTGTGGTGTGTGGACAGTTTCAGATACCTCCACTTGGCTCTGCTACCAAGCTCTAATACCACAGGTTAGGAATCCCATGTTAGAGTTCTGCTAGATACTAAGTCTCACCTTCAATCAAAGGTTTTGGGTTTTTGAACAGCCTGAGATCTGGAATCTAGATGAGGAAGCACAATTTTCCATTGCAGCAACTAATATGAGACTTTTGCTTACCATTTCTTGACTTTTCTGATTATATGTATCAAGCAGCAACTTTGTTGCCTTCTCAACCATCTATCTTGACCCTGCAACACCATGATTCATTAGCCAACACCGCATATCCCTATAGGTAGAGACACCCTGGTTGTCACTCTGGCCTGGGCTGTCCATTATGGTAATGACATCTCATGCTGGCCTTTGTTAACTGCTACCATCTGGCTTTGCCATTCTGGAATTACATAATCCCCACAAATATTATGGGCTTCCCCAGTGACTGAGCAGTAAAGAATCTGCCTGCAATGCGTGAGACATATGAGACATGTGTTCGAGCCCACGTCTCCTGTCAGAAAGATCCCCTGGAGGAGGGCATGGCAACCCACTCCAGTATTCTTGGCTGGAGAATCCCATGAACAGAGGAGCCTGGTGGGCTACAGTCTACAGGGTCACAAAGAATCAGTCATAACTGAGTGACTGAGCACCATTAATATGATGAAACTAAAGTTCATGGCAGAATCCCTTACTGCCCACAGCCCTGGCCCACAGAAGACAGAAAACTTCCAAGCTTCTCCAAAGATGCTGCTACTCACCTTGTTGTTAAATTCCTTGCATCCCCATTGGAGTTGTCCTCTGGTCAACTAGGGGAACTTAGCCAAAATGTAGGTTCTTTCAGTTCAGTTCAGTCGCTCAGTCGTGTCCGACTCTTTGCAACCCCGTGAATCATAGCACGCCAGGCCTCCCTGTCCATCACCAACTCCCGGAGTTCACTCAAACTCATGTCCATCGAGTCGGTGATGCCATCCAGCCATCTCATTCTCTTTCGTCTCCTTCTCCTCCCGCCCCCAATCCCTCCCAGCACGGACATATGTAATAAATCCATTGTAACATTTCTATCTCTCTGGGCTTTCTGGCCCTGTCTTCAAGATCATGTCAAGGAAGTGCAGCATCTCCACTGCATTAGATGTAGAACATTATCAGATCTGCACTTCCAGAAACTACCTTGTTATGTGATTAGGAATTCTGAATCATGGCTGAGCCCCCCATATTGGGTTCCCTTGGTAGCTCATCGGTAAAGAATCTGCCTGCCAATGCAGGAGATGTGGGTTTGATCCCTGAGTTGAGAAAATCCCCTGGAGGAGGAAATGGCAACCCACTCCAGTATTCTTACTTGGGAAATTCCATGGACAGAGGAGCCTAGCGGGCTATAGTCCATGGGGTTGCAACAACAAACCCATGTGAAGTCAGACACAACTTAGCAACTGAACAGCAACAACAACCCCCATATTAATGAATTCTACCCCATCCAGCCTTGTATTCATTCTGTCCTTCTGGTCTAACATACTCAAAATACTCTCCAAACACATGTTACCCCCAGTTTCAGCTAATCCCTATAAGCCAGATTCTGCAATTCCTTTGGCATGTGGGCTATTTCTTCCCAGAACACAGCTTGTATTTTCCTGTTCAGGCTGTGCTGAAATGTGTTTGATTTTTAGCCAGGAGGTAATGAAGGGTGTTGGGGGCATATCTAGAGGGAAACAAGAATCATCTTGAAAGGCACCTGCTTCAGATTAGGTCATGGCATGTTCCTCCAGGCAAAAAAAAAAAGAAAGACTTTTTCTCTGGCAGGTGGTTAGAGGATGTTTCTGCGACCCTGGAGGGTTCAAAGGAATTCAAGAGCTCAAAATTAGACTTGTCTACCTAAATATCTCCATTTTATATCTCTGAATCCCATTATTTTCTTGGAACCTCTGCTACATAATCAGATGTGGGCCCAAATTTTAGCAAAGTCTACACAGTCATTACCCTGAGCTGCAATAGAGGCAATCTGACTTTTAGAGAGTGCTTGAAGAACTTCCAGTGCCTCAGAGGAAGCCATCCTACAATTCCTTTCATTAATATTGCCCCATACTGACGAAGCACAATAGCTATTCGACCTCCCCATATCTTGCTGTATACCTACACCTCATCACAATGAAACCATGGGTGAAATCACTGCATGCCGACCCAACTTATGACCACAATTGGCTCCTTATTGCTTCCAGATGGTGGGTGATTCAACTGTAAAATCCCATCCTGGGGGATCCACTTTTTATAGCTCATTCTATAGCTCATTACTCTAGACTTTCCTGGTAGCCTGGTCGGTAAAGAATCTACCTGCAATGCAGGAGACTGGGGTTCGATCCCTGGGTCTGGAAGATCCCCTGGAGAAGGAAAAGGCAACCCATTCCTCTACTCTTGCCTGGAAAATTTCATGAACAAAGGAGCCTAGTGGGTTGCAGTTCATGGGGTTGCAAGAGTCAGACACAACTTAGCGACTAAAACCAAATCACTGTGTTAACCTGGGTTCTCAAGACAACAGTTCAGTTCAATTACTCAGTCGTGTCCAACTCTTTGCAACCCCATGGACTGCAACACGCCAGACTTCTCTGTCCATCACCAACTCCCGGAGCTTGCTCAAACTCACATCTATTGAGTCAGTGGTGATGCCATCCAACGGTCTCATGCTCTGTCGTCCCCTTCTGGTAAAAGCTTAAGTGCTTGTGCTTTGTTTGGAAGTGATTCCCCTGAAGCAAGAAGTAGTAGAAAAGGAAGTGACATTAGCTCTGATGTTAATTTCATGTGTCCACTTGACTGAGCTAAGGGAAGCCCAGCTAGCTAGTAAAACATTATTTGTGGGTGTGTCTGTTAGAGTGTAAAATATTAACATTAGAATCAGTAGACTGAGTAAAGAACATTGCCCTCATCAATGGAGTGGGCATCAACCAGTGCACTGAGGGTCCAAATAGAATAAAAAGGCAGATGAAGAGCAAATTTGTTCTCTCTGCTTGAGCTGGGAAATCTTTTTGCTCCTGCTTTGGACATCAGCACTCCTGGTTCTCAGGCTTTGGCATGAACTGAAATACCACTGTCTTTCCTGGTTTTCCAGTTTTCAGACAGCAGATCATGGGGCTTCTCAACCTCCATAATCACAAGTCAACTCTTTGTCAATTTATGTATATTCCTTATACATATTTCCTATTAGTGTGGCAATGAATTTTTTCTTTTAATCACGTTGTCTGGCATGTGGGGCTCTTAGTTTTCTGACCAGGAATCAAAACCATTCCCTTTGCATTGGAAGCTGTATGAATACCTTAAACAGTGGAAGTAGCTTTGGAACTGGGTAATGAAAAGAGGCTGGAAGAGTTTTAATGTGCATGCTAGAAAAAGCCTCCATTCCTCATGAATGAACCTCTCCAGAGAAAGTCTAGAGAGGACTCAGAGAGAAAAGAGGAAAGGAGATGTTGCAGAGAAAGCCTCAATATTCTTAGAGAATAGTTAAGTAATCTTGAACAGAATTTTGGTACATATATACATGGTAAGTGCCATTATGATGAGGTCTCACTCGGATGGAAATGAGGAATGTATTATTGGACAACAGAGGAAAGGTCATTCTATGAAAGTGGCAAAGAACTTGATTGAATTGTGTTTGTATTCTAGTGGTTTGTGGAAAGTAAAACTTGGGAATAATGAAATGAATATTTAGCTGAAGCAATCTCTCAGCAAAGTGCTAAAGGTACAGTGTGGTTCCTCCTGACAGCCTATAGGTCAACGTGGACAGAGAGAAATGACCAAGCCAAAAGGAAGTTTAAAGATTTGGAAAATTCTCAGCCTATTCATAGGGTAAAAAATGAGGAAGAATATTTGAAAAAGAACACAAAAAGATCATTCGATAAGGAGTTTATTATGGATCAGTCATCTCTACAGAACCTAGGAGCTGTTGTTCAAAACACTGGAAGAATGACCACATGGGCAATTCAGAGATCATCAGGGATGCTGTTTCCCTGAGACCCAGTGTGCATGGGCCCAGAGACAGAGCCATTTCCCATGAGGACACACAGTGTCCAGCACTGTATCACAATTCGGGCTCTTCAGTTACCCTAGATAACTTCAATGGGCACCAGTGGCTGCCTCTCCAGCAGGGCACTTGAATGTGCTCAGAACACTTACGTTAGCCTACAGTTGGGAAGAATCACCTAACACAGCCTGTTGCACAATGAAGTGGTGAATATCTCATGTAATTTATTGAATACTGTATTGAAAGTAAAATAGAATGGTAGTATGTGTACAGAATGGTTGTCAGTGTGTCGGTTGTTTACCTTCCTGATCATGAGGTTGCCTGGGAGCTGTGGCTCACTGCACTGCCCACGAGAGAGAAGCAGATCAACATTATCACTGGCCTGGGAAAGATCAAAGTTCAGCATAAAAAGAAGTTTCTACTGAACATGTATCACTTTTATGCCATCATAAAGTCAAAAATTGTAAGTCAGGGACCATCTGTAGTAGATCTTTCTGTTTTGACATGAAAATAAACTTAAGGCTTTTTTTTTAATTAAATAAGAAATTTTAGAATGATATAAACAATATGTTGTCATTTATCTGTATGAAAAACTACAAAATGATACTATAATATTTGTATTTATATGTGTGTATATATTGTAAGACCCCCAGGGAAGATGGGAGAATGAAAGAGAGAATAAATGTGCTGAGAAGTTCTGAAAAAATCCTCAATAAATTATTGAAACTGGTTATGCCTGACAGGAAACTAGAATTGAAAATGGGGATCCAGTGAGATTTTAGCCTTGTCTTTTTTTTTTTTTTACAAAGAAAAGATCTTCCTGCAGTATCAATGTAATTAAAGTTAATTTTAAAATGTAACAGTAACTGTAAAATAAAACTTTTCTTTTTTTCTTTTTGGCATCCCTTAGCAACTAAGCGACTTCACTTTCACTTTTCACTTTCATGCATTGGAGAAGGAAATGGCAACCCACTCCAGTGTTCTTGCCTGGAGAATCCCAGGGATAGGGGAACCTGGTGGGCTGCCGTCTATGGGGTCGCACAGAGTCGGATACGACTGAAGCGACTTAGCAGCAGCAGCAGCAGCAGTGAGTAAAGTAAAACTTTTAAGTTTTACTTAACAGTAAAACTTCGGGTTATGAGGATCTTTGTTCTGTGTTCTTTTCAGTATATTCGTTTTTCTACAATGAACATGTATTACTTTCATTGTAAAAAAAAAAAAAAAGCATACTTTTTGAAAGAATGAAGATACATAGCAATATACATACAAACTAAAACTAAAAATTCCATATTCCTTAGCTAAACAGAATTTTCACTAACTGCATCATTTGCGGGGGGAAGTATTTAGAGGCACAATCTCAGACTACATACTATTTGCTTTGTTTCCTGAATCTCAGAAATAGGAGAAAATGTTTGGTTTGTGGGTACTTCCCTGATGTTACAGTGGATAAGAATCCACTCGCCAGTGCAGGGAACACGGGTTTGATCCCTGGGCCAGGAAGATTCCACAAGCGTAGGAGCAACTAAAGCCCACCGCAACTGCTGAGCATTTGTGCTCCAAGTGCCTAGAGCCTATGCTCCGCAACAAGAGAAGCCGGCAGGATGAGAAGCCAGTGCACCACAGCGGAGAGTAGCCCCTGCCCACCGGAGCTAGAGAAAGCCCTTGAGCAGCACTGAAGACCCAGTGCAACCATAAAGAAATAAATAAGAAAACATCTTTGATTCTTTTTGACTGACTGTAGCCTGGCAAGTTACAGTCCGTGTGGATGCAAACCGTCAGACATGACAGAGCAACTAAACAGCATGGCTATTTAAGACTGAACTCCAACCTTAGGGTCGACATGGACCCCACAAAATGTCCCAGCTCTCCTTTTCATTCTCCCTACCACCACCTGGTCCCATCACTTCATGGGAAATAGATGGAGAAACAGTGGAAACAGTGTCAGACTTTATTTTTGGGGGCTCCAAAATCACTGCAGATGCTGATTGCAGCCATGAAATTAAAAGACGCTTACTCCTTGTAAGGAAAGTTATGACCAACCTAGATAGCATATTAAAAAGCAGAGACATTACTTTGCCAACCAAGGTCCATCTAGTCAAGGCTATGGTTTTTCCCGTGGTCATGTATGGATGTGAGAGTTGGACTGTGAAGAAAGCAGATCACTGAAGAATTGACGCTTTTGAACTGTGGTGTTGGAGAAGACTCTTGAGAGTCCCTTGGACAGCAAGGAGAGCCAACCAGTCCATCCTAAAGGAGATCAGTCCTGGGTGTTCATTGGAAGGACTGATGCTGAAGCTGAAACTCCAATACTTTGGCCACCTCATGCGAAGAGCTGACTCACTGGAAAAGACTCTGATGCTGGGAGGGATTGGGGGCAGGAGGAGAAGGGGACGACAGAGGATGAGATGGTTGGATGGCATCACCAACTAGATGGACATGAGTTTGAGTGAACTCCAGGACTTGGTGATGGACAGGGAGGCCTGGAGTGCTGTGATTCATGGGGTCGCAAAGAGTCAGACACGACTGAGTGACTGAACTGAACTGAACTGAACCACCAACTTTCTTCACTCACCATGAATTAAAATATTATGACTCCTAGTGTATTACTGGCAAGAAATAAAGAGGAATATACGAGAGATGTGGAAATCCAGAACACTAGGTCTCCTAAGGAAAAGCTTAAGCAGAGTGGAGATTGGAAGATTATTGAAAAGAGGCCTCTCCAATGATCTTATCTGTCACATAACAAGTTGTTTAAAGAAAAAAAATTTTTATCTGACTTTCTGGATTGGTCATAAAACCTCAGTCTAATGGTTTCCAAACATTTTTACTAGGATGTATGATCAGAAATACAAAGAGCATTATGACCATAATTTTAATTTGATTCCCATCAGGGAGTTGTACTTAAATGCCTTTGGTTTTATCTGTTACCAAACTGGGATTAAAAACCTGCAAAGTCTTAGGGTTTTTGTACTGTTTCATTCTTCCTCACTTGAGAATCAGCGGATTCTTTTCTGATCTCACATCTTTCTTCTTTAACAAATTATTTATTTTGGTTGTGGAGGGTCTTCGTTGACGCGTGGGCTTTCTCTAGCTGCGGGTAGCAGGGGCTACTCTCGTGTCATGCTTGTGTATCTCGTTGCTGTGTCTTCTCTTGTTGCAGAGCATGGACCCTAGGGTACTCAGGCTTTAGTGCTTGTGGATTCTGGGCTCTAAAATACAGGCTCAGTAGTTGTGGCACATAGGCTTACTATGTGGGATCTTCTCAAACTAGGGATCAAACCCACGTCTCCTGAATTGGCAGGCAGATTCTTTACCACTGAGCCACCAGGGAAGCCCCTCCCACATCTTTCTTGCGGTACATTAGCAACTACAGCCAATAGCAATCAACACATGCTTTTTGTTTCCCTTCACCTAGAGCCCCAAGTTTATTCAGTATATTTTATGCTATCAAGTTATTGCAGATGTCAGTTTTACCAAATGTTTTATCACAAAATAACACGAGTAGTCATCTTTCTAGGCTCCAAGAACAATTTCCTTGCTTCCCACTCTCTGGCTCTGTAGTCAGTGCTACACATCTTAAATTTCTGTTAAAGCAGCACCCTAATTTCAGTACAAAACACTACATCAGTCTCCTTCGACTAAATTATGCTAGAGTAACAAATAATACTGGAGAAGGCAATGGCAAGCCACTCCAGTACTCTTGCCTGGAAAATCCCATGGATGGAGGAGCCTGGTAGGCTGCAGTCCGTGGGGTCGCTAAGAGTCGGACACGACTGAGTGACTTCACTTTCATTTTTCACTTTCATGCATTGGAGAAGAAAATGGCAACCCACTCCAGTGTTCTTGCCTGGAGAATCCCAGGGACGGGGGAGCCTGGTGGGCTTCCGTCTATGGGGTCACACAGAGTCGGACGCGACTGAAGTGACTTAACAGCAGCAGCAGCAACAAATAATACTGTGTCTCCATGGCTTACAAAAACAAAATTTTATCCTTTGCTCACATTTATGAATAATGTAGTTCAGCTAATCTCTGCTCCACACACTCTTCATTTTAGGACTAAGGCTGGAAGAGCAAGCCGTATGTGGGACATTGTAAAACTTGTAGCAGAGGAGGAAAAATGATAGAGGAAGCATTCAATGGCTCTTTACGCTTCTGTCCCAAATTGGCACCAATCACTTTCACTTACGCTTCATTTTCGAACACAACCCAACCTATCAAGGCCGTTCTCAGTGGGGCCAGGAATTACAATTCTCCCACAGGGAGGAACAGGTAATATTTTGAAAAATATAAGCTACCAGAGTACCTCAACTTTAACATATCCAAACTAGACACACATCTTTCAATCTCCTCCTCTCCTGCTTTCTCTCACTCTCTAGTGGAGGTGCCAGAATTTTCATACTAGAAAAGGGTTGATGTAGCAATTAGGTTAGAAGGAAGATCTAGGAGACTAGTTTTAAAGCTGCATCTTCCAGGCAAGCACACAATTGTTATTTAGACTGCATGGTCATTTAAGTCAGCTTGATGGAGTTGATTGAAATTACGAATTGGCTGAGGTCCCCTCAACTCACTCTCTTGGCCCCTCCATTGGATATCACCATTTCAGTTACTCAAATAAGAAACAGTGTTATATTTGAGTTCTTCTATCCTATTCAGTCTCAGTTTTAGACCTGTGCTATCCCATATGGCAGCCATTAACTCCATGTGGATATCAAGCACTTGAAAAGCAACTAGTAAAACCTGAAATGTACCATATATCTAAAATACAAGACAGATTTTTAAGACTTTGTAAAAAAAAAAAAGAATATGAAACATTTTTATATTGATGACATTTTAAAATGACAATATATTGGCTATATTAAGTAAACTAAAATATATTATTAAAATTAATTATACTTATTTCTATCTTTCTAATATGCTGCTAGATAATTAAAAATAACATATGTGTCCCTAATTTGTGTCTTGCATTATATTTCTATAGGACAGCACTACTCTAGGCTGTCTTTTTCTCTTCATCCCCATGGTCCTAGTCTTAGATCAGGCCTTCATCCTATTACAGTGAAGTTCTGCAAAAGCCTCCACACTAGTGTTTCTGCCTCCATTCTGACCTTTCTCTAACCTTGCCTTCAAAGGGGCCAGAATGATCTTTTAAACTGAAAATCTAGTCAAGCTAACAAAAATAGTTTGATATTGTTCTATGAGTCACCATTGTCTTAATTTTATAGTTTCATATTTAAAATCGAAGCAACAGTTAGAACCAGACATGGAACAGCAGACTGGTTCCAAGTTGGGGAAGGAGTTCATCAAGGCTGCATATTGCCACACTGCTTATTTAACTTATATGCAGAGTACATCATACGAAATGCCGGGCTGGATGAAGCTCAAGTTGGAATCAAGATTGCCAGGAGAAATATCAGATATGCAGATGACACCACCCTTATGGCAGAAAGTGAAAAGGAACTAAAGAGCCTCTTGATGAAAGTGAAAGAAGAGAGTGAAAAAGCTGGCTTAAAACTCAACATTCAAAAAACTAAGATCATGGTATCCGGTTCCATCACTTCATGGCAAATAGATGGGGAAACAATGGAAACAGTGACAGACTTTATTTTCTTGGGCTCCAGAATTACTGCAGATGGTGACTGCAGCCATGAAATTAAAAGACACTTGCTCCTTGGAAGAAAAGGTATGACCAACCTAGTGAATGAAAGTCACTTAGCCATGTCTGACTCTGCAACCCCATGGACTATACAATCCATGGAATACTCCAGGCCAGAATACTGGAGTGGGTAGCCTTTCCCTTCTGCAGGGGATCTTCCCAACCCAGGAATCGAACCAAGGTATCCCACATTGCAGGTGGATTCTTTACCAGCTGAGCCACAAGGGAAGCCCAAGAATACTGGAGTGAGTAGCCTATCCCTTCTCCAGGGGATCTTCCTGACCCAGGAATTGAACCAGGGTTTCCTTCATTCCAGGTGGATTCTTTACCAACTGAGCTATCAGGGAAGCCATTACCAACCTAGACAGCATATTAAAAAGCAGAGACATTACTTCGCTGGCAAAGGTCCATCTAGTCAAAGCTATGGTTTTGCCAGCAGTCTTGTAAGGATGTAAGATTTGGACCATAAAGAAAGCTGAGCACTGAAGAACTGATGTTTCTGAACTGTGGTGTTGGAGAAGACTCTAGAGAGTCCCTTGGACTGCAAGGACATCAAACCACTCAATCCTAAAGGAAATCAGTCCTGAATATTCAGTGGAGGTACTGATGCTGAAACTGAAGCTTCAACACTTTGGCCACCTGATGCAAAGAACTAACTTCTTGGAATAGACCCTTATGTTGGGAAAGATTGAAAACAGGAGGAGAAGGGGATGACAGAGGATGAGATGGTTGGGTGACATCACCGACTCGACAGACATGAGTTTGAGTAAGTTCCGGGAGTTGGTGATGGACAGGGAAGCCTAGTGTGCTGCAGTCCATGGAGTTGCAAAGAGTTGAGCATGACTGAACAACTGAACTGAACTCAAGTGATGAACCCAACCTCCAGTTTTCAACCTAAGGCACTCCTACCCCCTGGAATACAGCAAGACTTTCCAAGGGTCTGGGCATACCTGGTTTTAAATGAGTCAGTTTTCAGATCTTCCACTTACATATTTCTCACATATTTCTGTGCCTTCAGAAGCACCTGCAGTCAAAGTTCTCTTCCTTTTTCCCCGTTGACTGTTGCTCTAGTCCTCTAGATACTCTTGACAAAGCAAAAGTATCTAGAATCTTACTCCAAGTCATTAAAAGAACAATTAACCAATTCCTTTAAACAAGGTGCCATTACTGCCTGCCTACCCAGTATAAGATATTTTGCCAATACAATATTCACACCATGCTGCAAATTTATTCTGAAATATATAAGGAAATATAGAATTTTTGGAAATGCTTTTAGGGAGTAAACAAGAAAGTCCAAAGACCACTATCTAACTTATCTCTCATGACATACTACCCATATCCCCACTATCACCACTTCTGTCCCCAAAACACAAACACACATATATACCTTCTCAGCTCCAGCTTTACTCAAGAGCTTGGCCTATTCAGCTAATTGGCCTGGGCTCCTCAGGCTGCTCTCCCTTACCTTTCTCCCCTAAGCAACCACTCACTACAATTCCTGCTCACTTGACAGTAGCATCAGAAAAGGTTACTTTTCAATTTTGCTATGCAGAGGCTTTACCAATTTTCTTCCATTATGTGAACTTTGACTTTTACTATACTTTATGAGATGAACTTGAAGGGAGAAGCAAGCAATTTCTAGCTAATGAATTTTCATTATCTTTGTAGTACTCTCCACCAAGACTTCTCTACTTCAGTAAAGAAAAAACAGTTGTTTTTTCCTCCCAAATTTGCATGACTATTTTAAGTGTTACTGAAAGAGTACTTTCAAGCAGTTGTTACTCAGGTGTCTTTTTTTTAAACAAAACAAAAAAACAAAGATTTAAATATTAAAGTTATATAATAAGCAAACATTTGTGCATATCTTACACTGTTTAGATGGACAACTGCTGCTTATTGTGGATTCCTTTGTGTGCTTATCATAGCTCTGTCATCAAATTCACTGTGGTAATGGTCAAGGGAGTATCAGAGAGTTAGGGACATGGTTCCAGAGTCCGACCGCCTGGCCCAACACCTGCTAGTTGTGTCACCTTAGAAAATTTATTTAACTTCCCTGTGCATTAGTTTCCTCATCTGTAAAATGAAGATTACAAGAATAGTAACTCATTTGTAGGGTGTTTGTAAGAGTTAAATGAATTAAAACTAGTGAAGTACCTAAGATGTCGTCACTGATTTTATAAAATAATAATATAAAAGAATAGTTCATAAGGTGACAAGCTTATTTGTTTTTTCAAAAGATTTGTTTGGGGGGCTTAGCAAACTTACAGAGAAATCTTTCATTTCTTTTATCCACTGATGTATATTTTCAATTCTCATCTCAATAACGAGCCCTCTTGAAAGTATCATGAGTACAAAGCTAAAATCATCAGATTCTCTGTCACATGTATCAATTTTTTTCAACTCTCTGGTTTTACACACACATGCAAGCAAAAGGAAGTGAGATTCTGCTGGTTTTGCTTGCACTTAAATGTGGAAAAATTACAAAAAAAAAAACCCAACTTCAAAAAGTCTTTTCCCCAAAAATCTTCAAGTAATTTAATTTCTTAGAGTATGACTAGCAAATTTTTCTGTTAAAGCCAGATTGTAAATCTTTTAGGTGTTTCAGGCCATGGGTCTCTGCTGCCATTACTCAGTTCTGCCATCGTAGCCCCAAAGCATCCATAGATAATAGTGAACAAATGAGTGTGTCTGTGTTCTAATAAAACTTTATTTGCTAAAATGGACAGCAGACCAGATTTGTCTGCAGGCCATGGCTTGCCAACCCTGTCTTAGATGTTATTCTATATTTGCCTTGTAACTTTGATCATCTCTAGTATACAGCAACGTACCCACAATGAGAGGAGAAACTGGATTTGTGAAACAATGAACTACAGAAAATGACATATGAAATATAGTATACAGATGCATTTAAAGAAGAGAAAAACAAATGAGAAGCATCTGGGGGTAAGAAGCAGATGATACTTCAGTTCTCTAGGGTTCAGCAGGAAACACAGATTAAAACAAGCACAGGTTTTATTTTCTGCCTCAGAATAAATTATATATATATATATATGGATATTCATATCTTCATCTCAACTCTCAACCGTTCAAGGACATATACATCACAAGGGCAGTTCCTAAAAGTCTGCACTCCAAATAACATCATAAGTCTACTGAAATAATGTATTTTTACTCCAAAGGCTCACTGATGAGTGCTTAATCATCTTACCTAGAATTCCATTCTGTGTGTCCATATTTCAAGAATAAACAGTTGTCCCTGAACTTTCAGGCCCTTTGATACCCTTGTTCTACTTCCAAAATTAGTCAGTCTCTAACTCCTTACCCATGATTCCATTAAACCACAAAGATCAATCAGAATGGTCTTGAGTCAGGGCTGTAGTTCAAAAAACTGAAAGGCAAAGCCAGGAGTGAAGAATCAGTAGAACTTGATAGTGAGGCCAGGGATTTTTTTTTTTTTTTGATGTGTTAATTATTGTATTCCCAAGTGCTTAGAAGACCTGACACTAAGTATTCACTCCACAAACACGTGTTTGAATGAATGAATGAAAAAATAGATGACAAGCATGGAAGGTAAAAGAAGATATAGAATGAATCTAAGTTTTCAAGCTTGAGCAACAGAAAGAATCTTAATGATGTTAATATTCAAGATAAGGGCCGTTAGAGATGACTTGAGGAGCTTGCATTACAATGGTGGATAACCGACACACATGAACCTGTGTGTGTGTGTGTTAGCCACTCAGTTGTGTCTGACTCTTTGTGATCCCATTACCTGTAGCCCACAGCTCCTTTGACCATGGAATTCTCCAGAAAAGAATACTGGAATGGGTAGCCATTTCCTTCTCCAGCAAATGAACCTCAGTTCAGTTTAGTTCAATCGCTCAGTAGGGTCCGACTCCTTGCAATCCCATGAATCACAGCACACCAGGCCTCCCTGTCTATCACCAACTCCCAGAGTCCACCCAAACCCATGTCCATCGAGTCAAATGCTTCCAATGAACACCCAGGACTGATCTCCCTTAGGATGGCCTGTTTGGATCTCCTTGCAGTCCAAGGGACTCTCAAGAGTCTTCTCCAGCACCACAGTTCAAAAGCATCAATTCTTCAGTGATCAGCTTTCTTCACAGTCCAACTCTCACATCCATGACCACTGGAAAAACCATAGCCTTGACTAGACAGACCTTGGTTGGCAAAGTAATGTCTCTGCTTTTTAATATGCTATCTATGTTGGTCATAACTTTCCTTCCAAGGAGTAAGCGTCTTTTAATTACATGGCTGCAATCAGCATCCGCAATGATATTGGAGCCCCCAAAAATAAAGTCTGACATTGTTTCCACTGTTTCTCCATCTATTTCCCATGAAGTAATGGGACCAGATGCCATGATCTTAGTTTTCTGAATGTTGAGCTTCAAGCCAACTTTGTCACTCTCCTCTTTCACTTTCATGAAGAGGCTTTTTAGTTCCTCTTCACTTTCTGCTATAAGGGTGGTGTCATCTGCATATCTGAGGTTATTGATATTTCTCCTGGCAATCTTGATTCCAGCTTGTGCTTCTTCCAGCCCTACTTGACCCCAAAAACCATTCCCCATGCATCCAGACATCTTGTTTGTACTATGATCTCACCAACAGTTACAGAAGATTAAACCAAGAACACTTGACCTAGCTAAACCAACAGATTCTTTCTCCTGGGAATCTGAAACTGAGATTCTGCTGCACACAGTAGAACTGCTTGTAAGACTGGTCAAGTCTTCCAAGAGCTTAGAATAACAAAGAAAGTTGTCTCAAGAGAGAGAAGCAAGACATCTTTGAAAAGCAAAGGCAGAATCTGGAGACAGAGTACTGCCTACGTTAATGAGTGTTTTTTGGTCCTGATTCTATTCCCTTCCAGAGGCCAGCTGCCTTCGTGGCATTGTTTCTGGATATCCTTATAATAAATTCACTTTGGGGGGAAAGAAGACAAAGTAATCAGATTTATTTTCTGGTGCTCTGAGTCCAGAGTCATTGATTAGACAGGGTGGTAGATGATTGATTCACTTTCAGTTCAGTTCAGTTCAGTCGCTCAGTCGTGTCTGACTCTTTGCGACCCCATGAATCATAGCACGCCAGGCCTCCCTGTCCATCACCAACTCCCGGAGTTCACTCAAGCTCATGTCCATCGAATCGGTGATGCCATCCAGTCATCTCATTCTCTGTCGTCCCTTCTCCTCCTGCCCCCAATCCCTCCCAGCATCAGAGTCTTTTCCAGTGAGTCAACTCCTCACATGAGGTGGCCAAAGTATTGGAGTTTCAGCTTTAGCATCAGTCCTTCCAATGAACACCCAGGACTGAGCTCCTTTAGAATGGACTGGTTGGATCTCCTTGCAGTCCAAAGGACTCTCAAGAGTCTTCTCCAGCACCACAGTTCAAAAGTGTCAATTCTTCGGCGATCAGCTTTCTTCACAGTCCAACTCTCATATCCATACATGACCACGGGAAAAACCATAGGTTTGACTAGACGGACCTTGGTTGGCAAAGTAATGTCTCTGCTTTTTAATATACTGTCTAGGTTGGTCATAACTTTCCTTCCAAGGAGTAAGTGACTTTTAATTTCATGGCTGCAATCAGCATCCGCAGTGATTTTGGAGCCCAAAAAGTAAAGTCTGACACTGTTTCCACTGTTTCCCCATCTATTTCCCATGAAGTAATGGGACCAGATGCCATGATCTTTGTTTTCTGAATGTTGAGCTTCAAGCCAACCTTTTCACTCTCCTCTTTCATTTTCATCAAGAGACTTTTTAGTTCCTCTTCACTTTCTTTGGGATATGTTCAATCTAGGTTTTCTTTCCTTCTTCAGAATTTTTTTTTTTTAATCTCATTTGGCCTAAATGTTCCAACATTCTTCATTATGTCTTCAATAAAGTACCAGGGCTTTTTCTTCCTGTCCTGTTAGGAGATATCTTATAACACAAGTGCTTTTTTACTACCTTAACCTCAGAAGAGAAAGTACCCTTGCTTCCAAAATTTCTGAGCCTATGATGTCTGCCTGTTTATTGGATAGTCCTGAAAAAAGAAAGCTTTCAAGAGGTGTGTGATTATCAGAAACTTCTCTGGTGGCTCAGATAGTAAAGAATCTGCAATGCAAGAGACAGAGGTTCAATTCTTGGATCACAGAAGGGATAGGCTACCCACTCCAGTATTCTTGGGCTTCCCTGGTGGCTCAAATAGTAAAGAATCTGCCTGCAATGCAGAAGTCCTGGGTTGATCCTTAGATTAGAAACAAACACTATAGACAGGGTGTTTTTTTTTTTTTCCTCTGTATATGTGTCTACAAGGCATGATGGTACTGTCTTGGAATAAGAGAAAATAGAACAGAACACTATAGAGGAAATTTGAACCACAGAATATTATACAAGCAGTGAAATGCACGTCATTTTTCTAATCCCTTCGTGGCTTCAATACCTCTTCACAACACCTTGAGAAAAGCCTGCAAATTTGAAACCACCTCTTTGCAAATTGATTTCTTAATGTCACCAGGCTCCACACACTCTCAGCCCACGCTTTTTCAGTTGCTAAGTGCACTGGATTGTCACAGTATGTTCCAGAGGCTCCAGGTTTCTCTCGAATGCAAAAGATGTGCTTCTAATTGGAAGCAAAGTCCTTGTCTTTGAAATACAGTGTTCTCTAGAAACAAATAAACAGTACCCATTAGATTTCAAACAGTTCAAACTGACTCATTTCCCCAAACTAGGGAAAGTTTATAAACGGTAAAATTTGATAATATTATTTTACAACTTGAAGCCTAAAAATGATTTTTAGATTAGTTTTGCAGTATTAACCTCACTTCATTAGGAACAAAAACCATGATAGGCCATTAAATATTTATTCATAGCATGAATTGATTACTACTTAGGAGACGTATTACAAGACAGTTTCAGTTTTCTAAATCAATGATATAAACAAAATTTGAGGCAAAAGTTTAAGACTGTGATTTTAAAAAGGAAGAGGGAAACTATAATAAGAAATAAGATGTATAGTTCAATTTAATGGGAATATATGCATAAGTTTAACAAATATTTATTGATGGAATCCACAGTTACAGAGTAGAAACTGATCAGATATAAAATGCAGTCCACAGACCTGAAGAGTTTAGAGACTAGCAGAAGAGGCTGGTGATTCACTCATTTTTTCAACAAGTTTTTACCAAGTATTTGCCATAAACAAGATACTTGGCTGGGTACTAAATCTTAATGATTACACTGCAGCATCAATAGCATGGGATCACTTCAACATGTATCATCAAACTTAAACTTTTACTTTAAGATTTTTATACATTACAAGGGATATTTTTTGAAAAAAGATCAAGCCATATAGAAAAAGCTATCACCACTAGATGGGGTAACCAATATTACATTGTAGGGTATCTTTCACACTTCTTAAAATAACAATAAAAATGCACACAAATACTTTTTTCTTTTAAAAAAAAATGGTTTTGTGCTATACACAGAGCCAGTATAGCGTACTGCTTGAGAACGTGGGCCTTAAGTAATACCACCTCGATTCAAATTCCAGCTCAACCACACACTAAGTTACATTTGTGAGTTACCACACATCTCAATTCCAAAATTTGCTGATCTTAAAAATGAGAATAATATTAGTACATACCTCATACCACTGCTGGGCAAATGAAGACTCCATCACTCAAAAATAATTCAATGAACGTCAGTTATTATTATGTAACTTGTGTAATTAATTTTACTCAAAATTATATTGTGGGCCTCCTTCCACCTCACCTTTTATTTTTTTTCAAAAAACAGTACCATGGCATAGATTTATTACAATTCATGTAATACGTTCTTGTGCTGTGATTCATAGAGATTGCCCCAATGTGTTCATAAAGAATGCTGCAAATAAAACTGTGTGCCTATACTTCAATATTTCTGAAAAGTAAATGCTTAGAAAAGAAAGAGATGGATCAAAAGCCATACATAATTTAAAGTATATTTCAAATGCTTTTGAATTTCTCTACTAGGACATGTAAATTTATATCCCGTTATAAAATATGAAAGTGACCTTTTCCCCATATAGGGGGTGTGGTGTGTGTGTGTGTGTATGCGTGTCAGGTGGGTTGAAAATTGATTGTGAAAAAATATTCTCCTATATTTATTTATGGCACTGTCACTATTTTGTGCTTCATGGTTGTGCTTTTAATAACCTAGATTTTGGAGTATGATATAAGGCAGAAATCTACCTTTATTTTTGTCCAAATGGGTGGGCAGTTGTTCCATTACTAAACAATGTATCCATTCCCAACTTATTTGAAGTGACACTCTTATCATACACTTAATTTCCACACATGCATAGTTCAGTTTCTACTCACTATTGTTTTCTATTAATACACTGTTCTTTCTCTACGAGTACCATATTACTTTAGTTACTATAATGTTGTACCATATTTTAATATCTGTTAACTTTATATTTTTTTTAAAACTTATTCCTGGAAATTCCCTAGTGATCCAGTGGTTAGGACTTGGTACTTTGACTGCCAAGGGCCTGGGGTTAAACCCCTGGTTGGGAAACTAAGATCTTGCACACTGCATGCACAGCCAAAAATAAAAAATAAATAAATAAAGGCATTCCTGTACTCTTACTGTTGCAGATTATGGCAGAGATAGCCAGCTGACCACCAAAAACTCATGCTCCTCTTTCATAATGGTCAAAGCAAGGATCAGTGCTTTCAGGTCAAAGCTTTGTTGCCAGCTTAATATCTGGGGACTACATGTTTCAGCTCCCCTTCCCTAAAGAGGGTCATATGATGAGTTCTTGCCAGTGGAATGTGAGCAAATACATAGTGTCCTTTTCAGGTCTAAGAGATGGGGAAGCAGTACACCTCCTTCACTGTCACTATCCCCATTCAGGTACTCCAACGACCTACCAGGAGGCCAGAGCCACAGAATGAAAGATGCCTGGCTTTCAGTCAGCCTGACCAGGAATTCTTGCATTAACTGTGAGTTAATGCTTTAGAACTGTGGTGTTGCAAAAGACTCTTGAATCCTTTGGACTACCAGGAGATCAAACCAGTCAATCCTAAAGGAAATCAGTCCTGAATATTCATTGCTGATATTCATGACTGATGCTGAAGCTGAAGCTCCAATACTTTGGCCACTTAATGCAAAGAGCCGACTTATGAGAAAAGACCCTGATGCTGAGAAAGATTGAAGGCAGGAGGAGAAGGGGACGACAGAGGATGAGATGGATGGATGGCATCACTGGCTCAATGGACATGAGTTTGAGCAAATTCCGGGGGATAATGAAGGACAAGGAAACATGGTATGCTGCAGTCCATGGGGTCACAAAGAGTCGGACACAACTGAGTGACTGAACAACAAATGAAAGAAATAAATCCCTTATTGTATTAAGCCACTAAGTTTTAGGGATTTATCTGTTACTTTCGTGACTATACAGATGGTGTATTACAAATGGCGCTTTAAAAATCCAGACAGGATTTTAATTCAGATCACATTTTACTTACAGATTAATTTAAGGCAAGCTGACACCTTAACAATACTGAATTTTCACATCTAGGAGAAATCACATCTTTACATTTATTCTGATCTTCTTTTATAACTTTCAGTAAAGTTTTGTTGTTTTCTTTATGTGAATCCTAAAGATTTCTTGCTAAGTTTATTCCTTTATATTTTCATGCTTTTATTGTACTGTGTCTGCATTCCTTTTCCATTACATTTTCTATTCGATTATTGCTTGTACATAGATTATTTACTTTTGTAACTTCATCTTTTACCATCTCACAGAATCTTGTTTGTGTCATTGGCTCATTGGTTTCATTATTTCTAGTAAATAATGGCAGTTTTGCCTCTTCCTTCTTCATATTGATAATTGGTGCTTACATCACGGAAAGGACAACTTGCCTCTGCAGTGAAGATCTGGACAGTTCCCTGTGGTCTTTCCTGAGGTTTTGCTAAAGGAAGACCAAACTGCAGGATTTAGAATCAAAAATTTTTTCCATAGTCAAGAAAGGATAAGACTGTTCTTTGGCCAAAGACCCAAATTGCGAATGGGGTCACACAGAGTCGGACATGACTGAAGTGACTTAGCAGCAGCAGCAACAACCCTGAATTATGGATAACTCTGCTGCTGCTGCTGCTGCTAAGTCACTTCAGTCGTGTCCGACTCTGTGTGACCCCATAGATGGCAGCCTACCAGGCTCCCCTGTCCCTGGGATTCTCCAGACAAGAACACTCCAGTAGGTTGCCATATCCTTCTCCAATGTGTGAAAGTGAAGTTGCTCAGTCATGTCCAACTCATAGCGATCCTATGAACTGCAGCCTACCAGGCTCCTCCATCCATGGGATTTTCTAAGCAAGAGTACTGGAGTGGCTTGCCATTGCCTTCTCTGATGGATAACTCTGAGGAAGTACAAATGCTCTAAAAGTCCACTAATAAACAGCCTCAATCTATTTCTGAAAGTTGGCGAATTAGTGATAGCACCTGTGTTCTGAAAAACAGCCAATTAGGGGTGAAAGCCACAGATAGCCTGTCGATGACAGACAATTCTGCCCTTCTAGCCAACAACCCATCAGCTTCAAACCAGTGGATGAGTCACAGCCCGGCTCCCATGACCACAGGAATACACCTGAAAATCTGTCAATCCCTGAACACTCCTACCTTTAAAAGCCCACCAAACCCTGAATGCGCAGCTTCCTGGAAACTTACATAAGATCAGCTTTGGCCTTGTTTGGGGAAATGTTCTTTTGAGTACAGCTCTCCCTTTCAGAAAACCCTGAAATTCAGTTTTTTGTGGCTTTTTCTTTTTTTTGCATTGGACAGTTTGATTTATCATTAATCCATTAATTTTCAACCTTTTCAATGTTTCAAACCCTGTTTATGTGAGCTGCACTTGTGAGTGACAGACGTATTGATGCTGTGAGATAAATTCTTCACAATCTTCTCAGTTCTGGCAGTGGTTGCCACTATCTTTTATCAATTTGAATCCCAAATTTGAAAATCCACATGTAAATTTTGTGCTGCATTTTCTAAATAGTGGTCTTTTATTAAATAAGGAGGGTTTCCTAGGTGATGCTAGTGGTAAAGAACCCACCTGCCAAAACAGGAGACATAAGAGACGCGGTTCAATCCCTGGGTTGGGAAGATCCCCTGGAGGAGGGCATAGCAACCCACTCCAGTATTCTTGCCTAGAGAATCCCATGGACAGAGGAGCCTGAAGGGCTACAGTCCGTGGGGTCTCACAGAGTTGAACAGGACTGAGGCAACTTAGCATGCATGCATTAGACAGTGAAGAAGTTATTTTGAAGCTCTCAGTAAGCAATTGTTTACTCAATATCAAAAATAGCAGAAAGTCAGATACTAATCAGTATATACCAACAACTAAGCATAGCAGATATATCCCTTACTCAACTATTAGCAAAAGAAGTGATAAAATAACAGTATTTTATTAAGAGAAATTGAGATTAAGAAGATAAAATAATTGCACCAGAAGATGTAATAACCTTTCACACCATGTATCAGTATCAGACTTTCAGCTCAGATGATCTAGCTAAAGTACCCCCATTGCTTTAAAAACAACAACAACAACAACAAAAAACCCTTGTTAAGTGTGTTTTCTTAAAAAACAGGTGAAATATTTATCCCTCTAAGTGTAGAGTTTATTTGTAAATGGAATAACACGATTTATGGACAGGAAAAGAAATTCCAACATGATGTAGATAACTAATGTGGCACGCATGACAGTTTAATCACTTGAAGGATTCTATTCTTTCACACGGAGGTACTAAATTCTCTTCCAGTATGGCAACAAGTGGAGTCACGTGTAGTGTTGTAGAACAGGGAATAAAAATCAATGACATCACTCTTTTTTGTTGGTGGGCATGTTTAAATGTTATTGATCAAAGCATCACAGCATAATCCTGAAGAATGGAAAAGCCAGTTGTGCCTGAAATATTGTATTATTGTATTGTCTACTTCAACTTTCTTAACATTGTTAACTTTCAGTACACTGGCTCATATTACTAATGTTGGGCATATTTTCTCAGTAATGAATGTTCAGTGGACAAAAGAATGAAACAAATTGACACCTGGAAAAGCTATGTTGTATAAACGGAACATGGACCGTTAACTGAAAGACATTTTATAAGCAAATTTGGCATAACAAAGAATTACTAAGAACAGCCAAAGGAAATGCAATTAAAGAAAGAAGTGTGAAATCCAGAGACTTAGAATTTGTTTCAGATAATTATTTTGCATAAGTATGCAATATTTTTTTAACTTAATGTTCTTAAACACAGTAGCTTCCCTGGTGGCTCAGTGGTAAAAAAAAATCACCCAGCCAATGCAGGGGACGCAGGTTTGATCACTGGTCTGGGAAGATCCCCTGGAGAAGGAAATGGCAACCCACTCCAGTACTCTTATCTGGGAAATCCCACGGACAGAGAAGCCTGGTGGGCTACACTCCACGGGGCCACAAGAAGTCAGACACAACTTTTAGCAACTACACAACAACAATACATTCATAAGCAATTAGAAAGAATTAAAATTTAGCTAAGTGTCCTTTTTCTAGTTTGCTCAATCTTGTAACCATAATGGAGGGACAATTCTTTTTTTTTTAATTTCCCAGAACTTAAATTGCTTGTTTTAAAAATAACAACCAATTCTCGCTCTATGGGTATAATAAATTTGTATGATCTCTCAGCTTACTGCATTAATTCTGTTTCCACAGAGGACATTTTTCTTTCAACAGTGTGGTGTCACTCAGGCTGTTGGAATGTTCAGGAATCCTCGACATCTATCACACTTATAATTTCAGATTTAGATCGACCTATTTAGGTAGCTGGAATGTTTGAACTCATAAAATTCTTGTGTTCTGGGCAATCGTTGCCACTTTGGGGGTAAGAGAGAGCAACTGTATTGACAAGTGGGCTTTCCTTTGGTGGTCTCAGTATCTCTCTATCCCTCAAGGCCCAGGGAAATGATGTCCTGGTTTGCCTAGGACGCTCACAGGTTACATTTCTTATCCTGGCATAATTATTAATAGCACTTGCTTTTACTCAAAAGTGTCCCAGTTTAGACAACAGATTACATTTTCATCCTTCTCATGACAGATGGAAGTTAGCTGAGATACTGTCCCATTTCTCCCTTTGGCCCCAGCACCCACCTTGGGAGAATCTGGCAGCATATATACCAGTTAATTCAGCGAGCAGAATTCATGGCTTTAACCTGCGGACAAATGCTACAGCAGCCACCTGCAGAATGAAAGACTGAAATAGCTACTTCACATCCCTGTAATTAATTATCCTACTGGTCGCCTTCTTCTGCCCTTATTACTTTACATCTTAGATTTCTTTTTCAGGGGTCATCAGAGCTGTTATCTTTCACCTAAATAGGATTATATGTTGTGTGTGTGTGTGTGTATGTGTATTTTAATCCCTGGTGGGTCTTATCATCCATGACTAACCACATCTGTTTTAATATTTAATATTACACCTACAATAACAATAATTATGGGCTTCCCAGGTGGCTCAGTGATAAAGAATCTGCCTGCCAATGCAGGAGATGTGATTTTGATTCCTGGGTTGGGAAGATCTCCTGGAGAAGAAAATAGGAACCCACTCCTGTACTCTTGCCTGGGAAATTCCATGGACAGAGGGGTCTGAAGGGCTAAAGTCCATAGGGTCACCATAGTCAGACACAACTGAACACAACAATAATTATAGGTGAGATACGAAAACTTATGTGTCAGGCACTGTTTAGCACTTTACTTCTATTAATTCTCAGAGGTAGGTACTTTCATTTTCCAGATAAGGAAACTGAGGTGTAGAGAGGGAAAGTAATTTACCCAAGGGCTGGAAGACCCAAAGAAGAGTAGGCAGCTTACCAAGAACCCAGCAGTTGATTCCAGGGCTCATATTTTTAACCACCACCTAAATCCCTCATATCAGACAATAGCACTGTTCCTGGCTTTCTAGAGCTGTTTTGGGTTTAGCACTTCTATATTAGTTCTGTCATTTCTGTGGGGTTTTTAAATGGAAAGAGAAGTTAACTCATGAGTTCAGTTAACTATTTAAACCAGAAGATTACAAAAAAAAATTTTTCTTCAAACTCAGTGTTTTGTCATTTTAAAGAAAGGTTTCTGGTCTAAAGGATTATTCTCTGTCATGTAGTCAGTCTCAACCTTAGCCAGCATTTGCTAATATGCACAAACATTCACACATGACTTCCCCCCTGCTTTATCAATCTAGAAAGCTGGGTAAAAATCTGGCAAAAAAAAAGCAGGAAATTATACCTTGGAAATTTCCACACAGCCCCTGGACACTCTACTGTAGGTATATTATGGGTTACCTCAGGGTCCTAATTGTGTATCCCTTTACAGTATATAATCCCAAATCATATTATTTAAATCAGAAAGGAACAGTGAAAACCTGAGGCCAATCCCATTATTTTGCAAATAAGAAAACTAATTTCAAAGAGATCAACTGATTCAATCATCTCATAGCTAATTAGTATAATTAGTGATAAGGCCAGAATTACCACCCAGTATCCTAACTGAGAGTTCTTTTCATTCTATCTCCCTGCCTCTCTATTTGGTTGCCTTGGGAACTGAATTAGGAAATCATTAAAATCATGTTATTATCTAGATTTTCATCTAGAAATGATTATTTTATGTTGGTTTGATCTACATCCGAACCCATATATTAATGTAAATTATTATCTCGATTTTAAAGGAAGCCTTTAAAAGTGATTGTCATATCTGTCATGGTTCCCTGCAATGTTTTCCAGGTTTTCCTGAGTGATATACATGCCTGTACAGTAAACCATGCTTCTTTTCATTACCAGAATAGCATTGACTCATATCTGTTCAAATACATTAACATTTTCAACTCAACTGACTCATTTGCCAAGAGCATCAGGTTTTTGTGCCAGTTCCTAGGGTAATCTGTGTCACCCCTCTACTAACGAAATTTGAGAGGTGAAAGCTTTTTTCTTAATTCTTGTTTTTCCTGATAGCAATTGACTTTCTGTGTTACAGGTATGTTCTAGAAATTGCAACATTCGAAAAGTTAAAGAAGAGGTTTTGCGATAAAGGAAAAGAGGGAAAATTAAGAGATACTTCATGATTTATCAAGAGATTAATATTTCACATTCTAACAAAAATAAAAATGACCTTCTTGGGACTTCCCTGGTGGTCCAGTGGTTAAAACTCAGCGCTCCCACTGCAGGGGGCATGGGTTCAATCCTTGGTTGGAGAACCAAGATCCCACAATGCCACATGGTACAACCAAAAGAAAAAAAAGACCTTCTTGTACAAGACCAAAAGGAGACGTTATAGAAGGAAAAGGGGGGTAAAAAGGTAAAAATAAGCTTATGTATTTTATCTTTTGTTATAAGAAAGAAGTAGCTATGGATACTCAATAATCTCTATTTAGAGGCAGAGGCTGAGCACCAAAGAATTGATGCTTTTGAACTGTGTTGTTGGAGAAGACTCTTGAGAGTCCCTTGGACTGCAAGGAGATCCAACCATTCCATTCTAAAGGAGATCAGTCCTGGGTGTTCATTGGAAGGACTGATGCTAAAGCTGAAACTTCAATACTTTGGCCACCTGATGTGAAGAACTGACTCATTGGGAAAGACCCTGATGCTGGGAGGGATTGGGGGCAGGAGGAGACGGGGACGACAGAGAATGAGATGGCTGGATGGCATCACCGACTCAATGGACACGAGTTTGAGTGAACTCCAGGAGTTGGTGATGGACAGGGAGGCCTGGCATGCTGCGATTCATAGGGTCGCAAAGAGTCAGACACGACTGAGCAACTGAACTGAACTGAGGAACTAAATTCTAAAGAGTCTGTTGTTCATAATTATAAATTATTCATAAAAGCTATAAATTCAAGATAAAAAACAATAATTCTTATCACTTAATACCTGTATCTTGTCTCCTTGACTGTCTCCAGTTAGAGCTAATCAATCTGTGAACACTCTCTTTGAGACATCCAGGTTACCCACAATTCTCTCTGAAGATGCACTTCTTTGCAACCAGCAAAACCCCTCATTCCATTCCACCCCTAATCACCTGGCTTGCCTTTTGCCTCTTGACACTGATGTCTCCAGCTGGAAGCACCAGAGCACTATCCTAGCTACACTGCTGTTAATTCTCGCTAAAACAGCATCCTTTCCTGTTTTCTTAATAGCTGTTTTTTGTGCTCACAAATTATCTCATTTATTTACATAATTGTTGTCTGTCAGCCCTTTTTAGAGAAGATTTTTGCCTATCTATTTTACTCCACATGCAACTCCAGTTTCTAGAACAATGCCTGACACCTAGGAGGTGCTTGAAAATATTTGCTGCATGAATAATTTATTTGGCTTGCTTCAAGCTTCAAAGCGTCCTGTCCTCTGGAATACCAAAGAGCAGCTACCAACTTCAACACTCACTTCAATCATCACTTGGAAATGTTCCATATCTGAAATCTAAAACCCCGTGGAAATTCATTCCAATTGCTACCCCCAATTTCTTGAGTACATTTTCTACTGCTTTATTCCAAACAGCTCAAGACTCCCCAGTTGTAACACAAATGCTCCACCAGTTCTAATACTTCTTTACTCCTTCTGCAGCTGAGGCTGGTGAAAGCATAATTTACACCCACTAGCCTGATTTCGGGAGAAGGCAATGGCGAGCCACTCCAGTACTCTTGCCTAGAAAATCCCATGGATGGAGGAGCCTCGTTGGCTGCAGTCCGTGGGGTCGCTAGGGGTCGGACACGACTGAGCGACTTCACTTTCTCTTTTCACTTTCACACATTGGAGAAGGAAATGGCAACCCACTCCAGTGTTCTTGCCTGGAGAATCCCGGGGACGGGGGACCCTGGTGGGCTTCTGTCTATGGGGTCACACAGAGTCGGACACGACTGAAGTGACGCAGCAGCAGCAGCAGCAGCAGCAGCCTGATTTCACTGTCTCCCACTCTCTCTCAACCCAGGCACTCTGTCTTCTCTGTTCCTGCCACTCTACCAAAACTGCCTTTGCCAAGGTCACAGCCCCACAATCCCATCAGATTGTAAAAATGTTTTTGAAAAAGTCTGATACCAAATATTAGGAGTATGTGGGAAAACAGGAACTTTTTTACAGCTGGAGTAAAAATCGATGCAACCATTTTGGAAAGCAATTGGTAAAGTTGAAAATAGAAATCACCAACAACATATTCCCCTAGAGAAACTCTTTCACATGAGCACAGGAAGATATATATACATATATAAGTATATATATAGTGAATATTTGTCACAGCGTTCGTGCATGCTCAATAGTGTCTGGCTCTTTGCAACCCCATGTAAGCTGTAATCTCCTCTGTCCATGAAATTTTACAGCAAGAATACTAAATTGGGTTGCCATTTCCTAGTCCAGGGGATCTTTCCAATCCAGGGATCAAATCCGCATCTCTTGTGTCTCCTGCATTGGCAGGTGGAATTCTTTATCACTGCGTCCCCTGGGAAGCCCATTTGTCACATCATTGTCTGTAATAGCAAAAATTTGAAAATCACCTAAATGTCCATTAAGGAAGAGAACTGTACTTGGTCCCCCAACTTTACTTTCCCCCTTCTTCATCAATAATTGAACAGCCACATTTTAGGCGCATGGTCACTTAAAGATTCCTTTTCCCATTCTCTTTGACAGCTGTGATCATATGATTAAGTTTTAGCCAACAGAATGCAAGTGAAATTGGAGAATGAAATGTCTTCTCTTCTTTCTACGAGAGGAATGTGAATGGGTCCACTAGAGCTGGAGCTGCCACTCTAAACTTTCAGGTGACCAGTATGTAGATATCCGTGCAGAGTGAGGTAACAAGGTAGAGGGAGATTAGGTCCCTGAATTTGTGGCACTCCATTCCATCCCTGGAAAACTACCTTTGGACTTACACACAAGAGAGAGAAAATGTTATTATCTTGTTTAAGACCATCTTTGTTTTTTGTTGGTTACCTTTAGCCAAACTTTATCCTAATGATCAAAACAATGTTTTCATGAAGTGGACTCCAGTACAGTAATAAGTAGATAAACAAACCAGAAAAATCTATCAACGTGGATAAATCTCAGAAACATAGTAGTGCTATGAGTTTATACATATTTACATTAAAAATATAAGCATATGAAAATGATTTATAACAACATTAAGAAAACAGGAAGTATCCTCAGAGCAGGAACTATTCTGATTCTCCATTGATTAACCAGCTACATTATCATTTACATTAGTAGCGAGGATGGCCAACATCAAACCAATGAAAAGCAACTCAGTTTGTTCTGTCTAGAGTTTTCAAGGCTGATCTGTCTACCCTTCCTTTATAAATTACTGCCATTGAAATAAAACCCTTCTCATCTCTGAGTTCCTCCTGAAGCTGAGAGCTGAGACAAGTTCTTTCTGGGATGTGCCTCTGCAGACATGACAATCTTCAATAGAGTAGCAGCAGGAGGAGTAGCCTTGGCCACAAGTATTCATATTCACCAACTATTTCCTGACCGTATATACTGAGTTGGGGTTAGGAATGTTGACCCTGTAAATTAATGTGAGTTAAAAAAAAAAAAAGAGCTGACCACATTATTTTTTTATAGTTGGGGGAAAACTGAACTTGAGATAAAGGGAAAAGTCAATTTGTTAGCCATTTTCAAGTTTCCAATGGTAAGAATAATGACCACCATTTGTTCAGATAAGCTCAGTTACTCAGTCGTGTTCAACTCTTTGCGACCTCATGAACCGCAGCACTCCAGGCCTCCTTGTCCATCACCAACTCCCGGAGTTTACCCAAACCCATGTCCATTGAGTCGGTGATGCCATTCAACCAACTCATCCTCTGTCGTCCCCTTCTCCTCCTGCCCTCAATCTTTCCCAGCATCAGAGTCTTTTCAAATGAATCAACTCTTCACATCAGGTGGCCAGAGTACTGGAATTTCAGCTTCAACGCCAGTCCTTCCAAAGAACACCCAGGACTGATCTCCCATTTGTTCAGTACTAGTCAATTTATTGATACCAGATATTCTATATATATTTGCTCATTTAAAACAATCTTCACAACAACCCTACATTATTAATTTTAAAACTAAAGGTTAGAGATAGCTAATGGTCACATAGGTAGAAAGGAATTACCCTAGATTCTGTTTAAAGAGCTGCCTGAATCTGAAGTCTATACTCTTCAATATTATACTAGACCATTAACCATCACTGACAGTATTTACATTTCATAAGCTGGTCATATGCACAGGTGAATTAAAGTTGACTACATTGTGCAATTAAAATAATGAGTACATTGTGCATTTAGAGGCCACTGAAGAGTTTCAGTCAGTTCAGTTCAGTTCAGTCGCTCAGTCGTGTCCGACTCCCTGCGACCCCATGAATCTCGGCACACCAGGCCTCCCTGTCCATCACCAACTCCCGGAGTTCACTCAAACTCATGTCCACAGAGTTGGTGATGCCATCCAGCCATCTCATTCTCTGTCGTCCCCTTCTCCTCCCACCCCCAATCCTTCCCAGCATCAAAGTCTTTTCCAGTGAGTCAACTCATCGCATGAGGTGGCCAAAGTATTGCAGTTTCAGCTTTAGCATCAGTCCTTCCAATGAACACCCAGGATTGATCTCCTTTAGAATGGACTGGTTGGATCTCCTTGCAGTCCAAGGGACTCTCAAGAGTCTTCTCCAGCACCACAGTTCAAAAGCATCAATTCTTCGGCGATCAGCTTTCTTCACAGTCCAACTCTCACATCCATTCATGACCATTGGAAAAAGCATAGCCTTGACTAGTTTACCTGTTTCCAAACATTTTCTCTACATTCTTCTATGTTGCTACTATTTATGTTACTTTGCTAAGTCGCGTCTGTTGTGTCCGACTTTGTGTGACCCCATAGACAGCAGCCCACCAGGCTCCTCTGTCCCTGGGATTCTCCAGGCAAGAACCCTGTAGTGGGTTGCCATTTCCTTCTCCAGTGCATGAAAGTGAAAAGTGAAAGTGATGTCGCTCCGTTGCGTCCGACTCCTAGCAACCTCATGGACTGTAGCCTACCAGGCTTCTCCGTCTATGGGATTTTCCAGGCAAGAGTACTGGAGTGGGGTGCCATTGCCTTCTCCGATTTATGTTACTTTGGGGTTAAGTAATTTTCCCTAAAATATCAGTAAAGTTTGTCTCTTGTGAAGGAAACAGTATCATCAACTAATCCATAGATTACTTTAATAAATTAAGCTGCAACTTAATTACAGTCTATTCAAACTAGATTCCCAGAGGAATGAGATTCGTGTTCAGTTCAGTTCAGTTCAGTTCAGTTCAGTCGCTCAGTCGTGTCCGACTCTCCGCGACCCCATGAATCACAGCACGCCAGGCCTCCCTGTCCATCACCAACTCCCGGAGTACACTCAAACTCATGTCCACAGAGTCGGTGATGCCATCCAGCCATCTCATTCTCCGTCGTCCCCTTCTCCTCCCGCCCCCAACCTTTCCCAGCATCAGAGATTCGTGTTACATATACTTAAGTGGATAATGTAAAAGTCTTTCAATAATCAGTATTCTAGGGACTTCCCTGGTGGTCCAGAGGTTAATACTTCATCTTCAAATGCAAGGAGTGTGGGTTCAATCCCTGGTAGGGGAGCTAAGATCCCACATGCCTTGTGGACAGAAAAACAAAACATTAAACAGAAACAATACTGCAACAAATTCAATAAAGACATTAAAAAGATATAAAAATAAGTTAAAATAAATAAGTATCATGTATTCTTAGGAGGAATCCTATAATGGAGGGATCTGAATGGTGAAATACACCATAGGGGTCTTGTGTGCTCTGTGGGTTTGGTATTGATGCTGAAAACTTGATATCTGGGTGCCAGTATTGAATCAAGTCTTGGACAGAGTTTGGGGTAAAAGTGAACAGTGTGTGTGCGCTTGGCCATGTCTGACTCTTTGTGACCTTATGGACTAGATTGCCAGGCTCCTCTGTCCATGGAATGTTCCAGGCAAGGATACTAGAGCGTGTTGCCATTTCCTCTTCCAGGTGACCTTCCTGACCCAGGGATTGAACTCACATTTCCTGCGTCTCCTACACTGCACGTGCATTCTTTACTTCTGAGCCATAGGGAAGCCCACTAGAAGAGTAGCTCTATTGCTTTGCCAGACAAAGGGGGACATAGCAGGCTCATGCCTCTCAAGACTGTATGTTGAACCCAGGAGGATTTGACTAGTGGTTTAGACTCCTGTAGCACAGAGGCGGTGCAGACGCGAGACGCAGACCAACCACGCCCAGAAGCCTGGCCGAGAGGAGCTACCCCAGGCCTGAGGTCAGGGCCGGCGGCCAAGAGGAGCTACCCCACGTCCAAGTGTGGTAGCTGTGCCGGGCGCAGGAGGGCCGAGAGGAGCTACTGTCGTCCAAGGTAAGGAGCAGCGGCTGCGCTTTGCTGGAGCAGCTATGAAGAGATATCCCACCACCAAGGTAAGAGAAACCCAAATGAGACAGTAGATATTGCGAGGGGGCATCAGAGGGCAGACAAACTGAAATCATAATCGCAGAAAACTAGTCGATCTGATCACATGGACCACAGCCCTGTCTAACTCAATGAAACTAAGCCATGCCATATGGGGCCACCCAAGACGGGCGGGTCATGCTGGAGAGGTATGACAGAATGTGGTCCACTGGAGAAGGGAATGGCAAACCACTTCAGTATACTTGCCTTGACAACCCCATGTACAGTATCAAAAGGCAAAATGATAGGATACTGAATGAGGAATTCCCCAGGTCGGTAGGTGCCCAGTATGCTACTGGAGATCAGTGGAGGAATAACTCCAGAAAGAATGAAGGGATGGAGCCAAAGCAAAACCAATACCCAGTTGTGGATGTGACTGGTGATAGAAGCGAGGTCCGATGCTGTAAAGAGCAATATTGCATAGGAACCTGGAATGTCAGGTCCATGAATCAAGGCAAATTGGAAGTGGTGAAACAGGAGATGGCAAGATTGAACGTCGACATTCTAGGAATCAGCAAACTGAAATGGACTAGAATGGGTGAATTTAACTCAGATGACCATTATATCTACTATGGTGGGCAAGAATCCCTTAGAAGAAATGGAGTAGCCATCATGGTCAACAAAAGAGTCTGAAATGCAGTACTTGGATGCAATGTCAATAACGACAGAATGATTTCTGTTCGTTTCCAAGGCAAACCATTCAATATTACAGTAATCCAAGTCTATGCCCCAGCCAGTAACACTGAAGAAGCCGAAGTTGAACGGTTCTATGAAGACCTACGAGACCTTTTAGAATTAACACCCAAAAATGATGTCCTTTTCATTATAGGGGACTGGAATGCAAAAGTAGGAAGTCAAGAAACACCTGGAGTAACAGGCAAATTTGGCTTTGGAGCACGGAATGAAGCAGGGCAAAGTCTAATAGTGTTTTGCCAAGAGAACGCACTGGTCATAGCAAACACCCTCCTCCAACAACACAAGAGAAGACTCTACACATGGACATCACCAGATGGTCAACACCGAAATCAGATTGATTATATTCTTTGCAGCCAAAGATGGAGAAGCTCTATACAGTTAGCAAAAACAAGACCAGGAGCTGACTGTGGCTCAGATCATGAACTCCTTATTGCCAAATTCAGACTGAAATTGAAGAAAGTAGGGAAAATCACTGGACCACTCAGATATGACCTAAATCAAATCCTTTATGATTATACAGTGGAAGTAAGAAATAGATTTAAGGGACTAGATCTGATAGAGTGCCTGATGAACTATGGACGGAGGTTCATGACATGGTACAGGAGACCAAGACCATCCCCATGGAAAAAAAATGCAAAAAAGCAAAATGGCTGTCTGAGGAGGCCTTACAAATAGCTGTGAAAAGAAGAGAAGTGAAAAGCAAAGGAGAAAAGGAAATATATAAGCATCTGAATGCAGAGTTCCAAAGAATAGCAAAGAGAGATAAGAAAGCCTTCCTCAGTGATCAATGCTAAGAAATAGAGGAAAACAACAGAATAGGAAAAACAAGAGATCTCTTCAAGAAATCAGAGATACCAAGGGAACATTTCATGCAAAGATGGGCTCGATAAAGGACAGAAATGGTATGGATCTAACAGAAGCAGAACATATTAAGAAGAGGTGGCAAGAATACACAGAAGAACTGTACAAAAATGATCTTCACGACCAAGATAATCACGATGGCGTGATCACTCATCTAGAGCCAGACATCTTGGAATGTGAAGTCAAGTGGGCCTTAGAAAGCATCACTACAAACAAAGCTAGTGGAGGTGATGGAATTCCAGTTGAGCTATTTCAAATCCTGAAAGATGATGCTGTGAAAGTGCTGCACTCAGTATGCCAGCAAATTTGGAAAACTCAGCTGTGGCCACAGGACTGGAAAAGGTCAGTCTTCATTCCAATCCCAAAGAAAGGCAATGCCAAAGAATGCTCAAACTACCGCACAATTGCACTCATCTCACACGCTAGTAAAGTCATGCTCAAAATTCTCCAAGCTAGGCTTTAGCAATATGTGAACCATGAACTTCCAGATGCTCAAGCAGGTTTTAGGAAAGGCAGAGGCACCAGAGATCAAATTGCCAACATCAGCTGGATCATGGAGAAAGCAAGAGTGTTCCAGAAAAACATCTATTTCTGCTTCATTGACTATGCCAAAGCCTTTGACTGTATGGATCACAATAAACTGTGGAAAATTCTGAAAGAGATGGGAATACCAGACCACCTAACCTGCCTCTTGAAAAGCCTGTATGCAGGTCAGGAAGCAACAGTTAGAACTGGACATGGAACAGCAGACTGGTTCCAAATAGGAAAAGGAGTGTGTCAAGGTTGTATATTGTCACCCTGCTTATTTAACTTATATGCAGAGTACATCATGAGGAATGCTGGGCTGGAGGAAGCACAAGCTGGAATCAAGATTGCCGGGAGAAATATCAATAATCTCAGATATGCAGATGACACCACCCTTATGGCACAAAGTGAAGAGGAATTCAAAAGCCTCTTGATGAAAGTGAAAGAGGAGAGTGAAAAGGTTGACTTGAAGCTCAACATTCAGAAAACTAAGATTATGGCATCTGGTCCCTCACTTCATGGGAAATAGATGGGGAAACAGTCTCAGACTTTATTATTTTGGGCTCCAAAATCACTGCAGATGCTGACTGCAGCCATGAAATTAAAAGACACTTACTCCTTGGTAGGAAAGTTATGACCAACCAAGATAGCATATTAAAAAGCAGAGACATTACTTTGCCACCCAAGGTCCGTCTAGTCAAGGCTATGGTTTTTCCCGTGGTCATGTATGGATGTGAGAGCTGGACTGTGAAGAAAGCTGATCGCCAAAGAATTGATGCTTTTGAACTCTGGTGCTGGAGAAGACTCTTGAGAGTCCCTTGGACTGCAAGGAGATCCAACCAGTCCATTCTAAAGGAGATCAGTCCTGGGTGTTCATTGGAATGACTGCTCTTAAAGCTGAAACTCCAATACTTTGGCCACCTCATGCGAAGAGTTGACTCACTGGGAAAGACTCTGATGCTGGGAGGGATTGGGGGCAGGATGGGAGGAGAAGGGGACAATGGAGAATGAGATGGCTGGATGGCATCACCGACTTGGTAGACATGAGTTTGAGTGAACTCCGGGAGTTGGTGATGGACAGGGAGGCCTGGCGTGCTGTGATTCATGGGGTCGCAAAGAGTCGGACACGACTGAGCGAGTGAACTGAACTGAACTGATTGGAGTATATATCATAAAATATTCATTGGCTACTCTGAAAAATGCAAGCCTTGTTCAATTGGCTGGATATCAGACCTGCTAACATTTTGACTGCATGAAATTAATCACGTGTGCTGTTTTTGTCCAAAATTTTAGCTAGGCAAATTCACCCAGAACCCACTATTAAAATGTTTATGAATGATGATAATGGAAACCATTTTATTGATTCAGGTTTTTAAAATTTTCTGGGTATAGCCACCTCCTCAGAGAGCTGATTTATATCTAAAAATAAAAGGTATGTTGTTCTCATAAATGTTAAACAAAAATCTACAGATCCCCTAAAAAGATTCTTAGACCCATTATCTGTGTGCAAATTCTTTTGTTAGTTTAATAATGCTACTGCCGGTTCATCAACCAAGTTGTTTTTTCAGAGCTCCGCAGTATTTTAGCAAGTCTGGAAAATAATAGATAATTAGTCCCTGGGAAAGAAAGAAGTAGAATGCCACAGCCCCCACAAATCTGTTACCAATCAGATGCCTGTTAAAACGGCTGCTCCAAACGCTACTAAAGTTAAACCTTAAATCCTTACCTTATTCATTTTCTCAACTGTTTATATTTCAAAGATTCATACATTTGTCTTCTTTTATTTTTTTTTTTACATTATCAATTTCAGCAATCACAATTTGTGCCTGGGGTTAGAGGAATTTCTATAGTACACATATTAAAAATCATGCAAATATATAAAAGGGAAATTTATGGGAGAGTTATTTTTAAAATAATGATGAATACAGAAATGAGGGGAGTTTTCAAAGGGAAATTAAAAGCAGGTAAGTTAAAATAACAGGAAATTGAATGGAATGCAGAAGGATCATCTACCTGCTAACTCAATACACTTATTCAATGTGGACTCCAATACGGCATTGTTCCTCCACATGGTTGTTTGCAGAGAAGATATTTTACATGGTAATTTCCATTTTGAATTTGAATTACTTCCACAAAGTAAGCCAGTCACATTCTTCAGATGCCAGACTCTTCATTACATTTTTCAACAGGCCATAGAGACTCCTCACAACTCTCAAAATTCACTTGACCTCCTAGGACCCTAGATAAAAGTTCTTGCTTTTTGGGTAGTCCAATTCTGTCTCTTCCACAAAACTAAATCAATTCTTTTGTTAATTTTGCATAAACATTCTCCATGGAAGCAGCTCCTTCATAGTCATACTGAGAAAAGAGCAAAAGAGCTGGGCTGCTGGGCTGCTGGGTATACCCATGAGAATTATCTGTATTTTGTTTAACCCTTTTGAAAGCATGAGCTTGATAGAAGTCAAAGAAGAATAAAAAGTTTATCAAATAAGCTGTTCCATGCAAGTAGTTTTCCCATGAATGAATCCAAGATTTCCTATAAGAATTACATAAGGTGCATTGCTCACTTTGCCACAGTCCTTATCTTGCCTATGATAAAAAGCTGAGCCGTAAGAGAGACACATTTAAAGAGAAGGTTCAGCTGGAGGCCCTGAACCAACTTCATAGCTGTAAAGGGAAACTGACTAATCTTAGAAATTTGCTTTTCCTTCCTTGTCCTAGACCTGATCCAACTGGAGGAAATTCATTGGTATTTCATGATTTTCCTTTACAATAAGCTGTGAGCAAGCTGCAGAGGAAACTGGTCAGGTCAGAACAGAAAGGAAACTGCCTAGCACCTTCGTCAGTTTCCTGTTGCATCCAACTGATAGAAAGGAGAGGATGTGATGTTGTAAGTGCTGGCCTTAGATTCTTAGATGCTGCTGATAAACGCTGCCACCTTCCATTCAGCGGCCAGTGATTCAGTTTTCTACTGATCTAATCTAGATTCAGACTTCAAAGACCACCCCTTAACTACACAGACCTTTAAAATGCTTATGCTGTGCAAGATATAGGAAGACAAGAATGAAAATATTTCAGTATTACAAACAGTATCCTTTTCCCTGCACCCCATGATCTAGTAAGCTCCAAAAATATACACGATCTCTTTCTAGGGAAATCATTACCTTCTGTCTTTGGTCAGCCTCTACTACAGATATTTCCATGGCAGGATCTGGGGGAATGTATTCTGATTTAGTCTGGGGCAGGGGTATGTTGGAGACACTTCACCAGAAACTGTTTTCCAATAGGGTTTATGACTGCTCTGCTCAAAAATTTCAATGACCTTCCCTTGATTATGAAATAAAATTCTAATCTATTTGCAAGTAATTTGAAAGCCTCGAATAACGTAGTACCTACACACCTTTCTAGAATTTATCTCAATCCATCCCACAATTAATATTTATGAAAAGGAAAAAACCAGTCTACACATGGTGTTGCAAGCTTCCAAACTTGGGCTTAGGCTCAGCTGTCAGACAAAATGACCTGATCATTTCTATTCTCCTCTCTAAGTCTTGTCCATAATTCAAAACCAGTTCAACTTACTGTTTCACCATCAAGTCTTCCCTGACTACTCCAGGTAAAAGGAATTGCTTAAACCTTATAGTATTCATTGTATCTTCTTCTCACTTGGCTATTAATCACTTCCCTGATGGAACACATTTTGTGCTCTTTTGTTGTGCAATGTTTTTTCTTAATTCTTGCATTCTTGTTTTAATGCAAGTATGTTTTAAGCATACTTGTATGCTTCTGTGGAGAAGGCAAAGGAAACCCACTCCAGTACTCTTGCCTGGAAAATCCCATGGACGGAGGAGTCTGGTAGGCTGTGGTCCATGGGGTCACTAAGAGTCGGACACAACTGAGCGTCTTCACTTTCACTTTTCACTTTCATGCATTGGAAGAGGACATGGCAACCCGCTCCAGTGTTCTTGCCTGGAGAATCCCAGGGATGGGGGAGCATGGTGGGCTGCCATCTATGGGGTCGCACAGAGTCGGACACGACTGAAGCAACTTAGCAGCAGCAGCAGTATGCTTTTGTAACAAATTTGACACAAACATATCTCAACTTAAGTGCAATGGAATAATCTAGCACTGAAACAAGATGATCATGTGTTTGGGGGATTTAAATAGGCTAGATTCTTAGGGACTCTGAGATTTATAGTTAATAGGAAATACCTTGCCTATTTTAATGAACTAATCAACCACCTATTAAGCAAACAAACATAAATAAAAAACTTCTGAATTTGCATGATAGTGATGTAGGTTCATCTGCTGCTGCTGCTAAGTCACTTCAGTCGTGTCCGACTCTGTGCGACCCCACAGACGGAAGCCCACCAGGCTCCCCCGTCCCTGGGATTCTCCAGGCAAGAACACCGGAGTGGGTTGCCATTTCCTTCTCCAGTGTGTGAAAGTGAAGTCACTCAGTCGTGTCCGACCCTTAGCGACCCCACGGACTGCAGCCCACCAGGCTCCTCCATCCATGGGATTTTCCAGGCAAGAGTACTGGAGTGGCTTGTCGTTGCATCAATTATTATAAAAGTACCACTTTGGGGCAGGATGTTAATGGTGAGGGAGGCTGTGAGTGTGTGGGGCCAGAGAGTATACGGGAAATCTCTGTACTTTCTGCTCAACTTTACCTAAAACTACTCTTAAAAAAAAAAAAAGGGTATTTAAGAAAATAAAGCTGAGCACCTCTGGTATTGAGTCACTTATGTGCCATACTAGATCACTCAACAGTGTCTGGTGCCCATTGCCACACCACAGTCATCTGACATGCTTCCACCGTTAATGCAACAGGAAAAGAAGCCCCTGTGTACAGTGTCAGCTGACACGGAGGGACCACTCTATGTACAGATTGGCTGCATTGGACCCTGGAGGCTCTGACTTCACCAGAAGGCTGCCTGGACTGGCAGAAAGCAAAAGGAGTCAATACAGTAGACTTCACCTAGTGAAAAGTAGGGGACAGGAGAACCCAACAGATTGTCCTTCTTCCCACCTATGAATATATGTATCAGGAACTAACACAACACTGTAAATCAACTATACTCCAATAAAAATTAATTTTTAAAAAATCATCACATCCTTGAACTGCTCTGGCTTCCGATGGCCTCTTTGGACACCAATCAGCTTTGTTTGGTTGCCAAGCTGAGGCCAACTGCACTACCTCGTGTTCATTCTTCTTTCTTTGATTCACTCCCTTTTTTCCTCTTCACTCTTACTTCACTCTTGTCTGGGATTACACTCTAGATGTATAAGCTCTTACATCAGGCTCTGTTTTCTAGGGAATCTGAACATCTGGCAAAAAACAAACCCTGTGCTTAGTGTTCGGGAAAACACCTAGTCCTCTACAGTTGAATGCTGTTTGTTTGTTTGTTTGTTTCATTTTCTTTAAAAGGTAATGCATTGTTAGGGTTCAAAAAAGGAAAAGCACAAGAGGGTCAACAGTGAGATTCCCCCTTCCCATGCACATGCTCCTGATACTTAATGCTTTCCACATGCTGTTACTCTCCCAGACAGATATCTTGGAAACTACTTCAATCAGTACATTAAAAACTTCCACAACATTTTTGACTATGTAGTATTTCAACATCGGAGAAGGCAATGGCAACCCACTCCAGTACTCTTGCCTGGAAAATCCCATGAACGGAGGAGCCTGGTAGGCTGCAGTCCATGGGGTCGCGAAGAGTCGGACATGACTGAAGGAACTTAGCAGCAGCAGCGGCAGTATTTCAACATGGGGATGTACCATAATTAACTCACTTAGTCTATTATTGATGAAACATGAGGTTGTTACACTCTGATCGTATCAGAAATAATACAAAAATAAGTAACATTCTATGTAGTTGTTTTGCACACCTACCTGCATATCTGTTAGGCTAAACATCTGAAAATGATAATTTGTAGGTCAGAGAATATGTGCATCTACATATGCATATGTTATTACATATCCTCAACAGCACAACATGTTAGCAAAGATTTTGCTTTTTATATATTTGGGTAGTGAAAAATGGCATCTCGGCATATGTTTAAATTGTACTTCTCTTATTATGAGTGAGATTAAATAAAATCTCAGATGTTCAAGAATCATTTGTTTTTCTTTTTCTGTGAACTGCTTGTTTTTGAAGCCACCTTCACCAAGGGAACAGTCTTTGGAGTGCTATATTTAAAACCCCTGTGCACCATGACTCAACACAAGTTAAACTGAGGTCTTTAACGTGACTCTCACTAATACTGTTTGAGATATTGCAGTTTATGTCATCTCTAGGTTGCAAAGTCTGTCCCTGCACTCAGTGAGTTCACTCACAGTCTAGCAATACGGGAAAACTGTGGGGATATGGGAGTAAATCAGGCTAAAGAATATGCAGCCATCCCAGTGACAATGCCCAAAGAGCAGGACTCACTTGGCTGACAAGGGCTGATGTTTCTACCCCAAAACTCAGGCTAATTGCTGGGTTAGCTGCAGCTTGCCTCTCTAAGTATCAAGGTTTAGAGGATGGAGTGTCCTGGTTCTAAAAGGCACTGTCCAATGATGAAGTCAGACTCCAGCCAGCAGTGGGCAGGGCTGGGACAGGCAGGGACATTACAAGCATTGAGTATTACAAACATTGAGCATTACAAGCATTGACTTACAAACTCTTACAGGACTAGATAGAAAACAGGACAGAGGTGATGTCTAGAAAGGTCTTACACCTTTGAACAGGATACATTGGAACAACCAGGTAGAGAGTCATGGTCCTTCTCTATAAAGGGAATATAATGAACAAAGGTTAGGAAGTTTTTCTGTGAATGATGACTGATCAAGGGTGGCCAGATAACAGGGAGAGGGGTGTGTGTGTGTGTGTGTGTGTGTGTGTGTGTGTGTGTGTTTTGCACACAGGTGAGGGGTATAAAGATGAATAGAAAAAGAAATGAAACACTCTTTAACTAAAAGCTTATCTTCCTTAGAGTTCTTCTCAACTAAGTTCATATTTTCTTATATATTTTATTTGGCATAGTAAGAAGTCCTAGCATAAATATGGCCTAGGATGGGGCACAGACAAGCTATTTTAGGGAAAATAGAAGAAGCTCACGAGGTCAGAGAGAGTTGGCCCCTTTTAGTCACAAGGCCCTTCTTCCTCTCAAATCAAAAATAAATCTCGGTGCATGAAGGTTAACAGGGATACTTGTAAGCACAGGGCAGCACAGCATTGGGGGATGGTAAAAAGTAAACCGTGTTTAAAAAATAAGTAAATGTTTACCTCTTTTATATTTATGGTTACTAAAATTGTTAGCAGAAAGAACAATAAAAGGTAGATGGAAAAAGGGGTCAGAGGAGTGAAATTAGCTACATTACAGAACTCTAATGATACCCACTTCTTAAACGCCCAGTGAATTTTACTAATGAATACTCCAGAGCTGTAACCATTTTAAAAAATCTGCTTGGCTTTAAAAAGAAAAAAAATACATGATAATTATTTTTTCAAAGAGACATTGCCAAGGTTTATCCACGCCAAAATGCTGAGCGAAATTTTAATGTGAAATGAACCACAGAAAAGATGATAATAAGAGAGGCTTACAAAAGCCCTGTCATCTGCAGACACATTGGCACCCTCTATTCTTCTTTCAGCTCCTCCTCAGACTGTTCTCTAATCCTGGATGTTTATATTATCCACCTCTTTAAAATCCAACAACTTGCAGACTCCAGGGATTTTTTTTAAAAAAGAACCATATTCTCAAATATTTGCACAGAAGGTAAAAATCATAACAGAGGTTGAGATGGTCCCCTGATGTCCTAGAGCATCAGTCTTGCCTCAAGGACCTAAGCAATAGCCAGTCCAGCCAATTCTTCCTTTGTAATGACTACTGTTACATCTTGTTTGCTTAAGAACTCAGGATGAATCAGGTCAAGAACTTTCCATTGGAGTAACAGGGGAGGTAGAGGCTGGATGCATTGAGATTCCAGCTCTTGGGGTTCCAAGAGCCAGTTGGGAAGTAAATAACGGAGCAGGTTGGGATAGGTAAGCTGAGGTTCTATACCCTTTAGCCCAGTGCAGACTCCCTGAGGCACCCGACCAAAAGGTGCCTCATTCCCCTTCTTGCCTGCTAACAAGCCTCAATTTTGTTCAGGGAAAGTGCTTAGCACACAGGATAAGTGATGACTGGTTTCATCCAATCATGGTGAACCCATTCTCCTTTGCCAGTGAATGGTCTAGGAGTGGGCATGTGACCCCAACTTGACCATTGCAGTGTAAGGAGAAGTTGGTTGAGGGCTTGCAGGAAAGATTATTTTCCCTCATAAAATAAAAAAGATGAGATAACCCTTTTGTCTCCCTCCCCTTTTTCCTAGAGTGGTTGCAGCCATCTGACCTTCACAAAGGGAGACTCACTGTGGATACAAGGTGGAATACACCTTCTTGATAACATTGTTGCATTATCAAGCCAACTTTGAGACAGGCTTATGGTCAGTCGTGTTCGACTCTTTGCAATCCCATGGACTGCAGCATGCCAGGCCTCCCTGTCCATCACCAACTCCTGAAGTTTACTCAGACTCACATCCATTGAGTTGGTGATGCCATCCAACCATCTCATACTTTGTCGTCCCCTTTTCCTCCCGCCTTCTATCTTTCCCAGCATCAGGGTCTTTTCAAATGAGTCAGATCTTCAAATCAGGTGGCCAAAGTAATAGAGTTTCAGCTTCAGCATCAGTCCTTCCAATGAACACCCAGGATCGATCTCCTTTAGAATGGACTGGTTGGCTCTCCTTCCAGCCCAAGGGACTCTCAAGAGTCTTCTCCAACACCACAGTTCACAAGCATCAATTCTTCGGCGCTCAATTTTCTTTATAGTCCAACTCTCACATCCATACATGACTACTGGAAAAACCATAACTTTGACTAGATGGACCTTTGTTAGCAAAGTAATGTCTCTGCTTTTTAATATGATGTCGAGGTTGGTCATAACTTTTCTTCCAAGGAGTAAGCATCTTTTAATTTCGTGGCTGCAGTCACCATCTGCAGTGATTTTGGAGCCCAAAAAAAGTCTGTCACTGTTTCCACTTTTTCCCCATCTATTTCCCATGAAGTGATGGGACCAGATGCCATGATCTTAGTTTTCTTAGGCTTCTGGTTAAGTAAGCAACAAACACACTTACGGTCTTAGGCTACCATTTGTTGGACTGTCTGTTTCTTGTAGCTTTTAGAATATCCTATAGGTCGTAGAAACCAATCAGTAACCAGGGAAGTAGTGCTGGGATGAAGTCCAAAAGGTAAAGATGAGCTAAGTGGGGAAGGGGACAAGGAGCATGTCAGAATGCAGTGTGGGGAATAGTTGGGAAAAAGGTCAGGACTGGAAGTGTGTCTGGGCAGTTCCTGGAAGACTCCCTCAGTGTGCTTCTGGCTGCATAAAACAGAGATGTGATAGACAGCTTAAAGCATCAGTGCAGGCTAGATGTCTCTGAAACCCACCTCTTCCTTTATTTTTCCAGATAGCTCTCATTAGCCCAGACCCTTGCCGACCCTTGCTTGGAACCTTACTTGCTTGGAGTTTCCTGACCCATCTCCCATCTTTGGTCTCTCTACCCTCCAATTCATCATGGAGATGGTTGCCAGATTAACTACCAAACCTGTCACTTCCATATTCTGAAACCTCACTGGTGCCTCATTTTAAAAGTCCACCTTTGTTTTCTGTTGTTCGTTACTCAGTCGTGTCTGACTCTTTGTGACCCCATGGGCTTAGCACACCAGGCTTTCCTGTCCATCATCATCTCCTAGAACTTGCTCAAACCCATGTCCATTGAGTCAGTGATACCACCCCAACCACCTCATCCTCTGTTGCCCCCTTCATCTCCTGCCTTCAGTCTTTCCCAGCATCAGAGTCTTTTCAAATGAGTCAGATCTTCACAGGTGGTCAAAGTATTGGAGCTTCAGCTTCAGCATCAGTCCTTACAATGAGTATTCAGGACTGATTTCCTTTAGGATGGACTGGTTTGATATCCTTGCTGTCCAAGGAATTCTCAAGAGTCTTCTCCAGCACCAACAGGTCAAAAGCATCAGTTTTTCAGTGCTCAACCCTTTTTTTGTCCAGCTCTCACATCCGTACATGACTGCTGGAAAAACCATAGCTTTGACAATTTGGACCTTTGTAGACAAAGTAATGTCTCTGTTTTTTAATATCCTGTCTAGGTTTGTCATAGCTTTCTGTCCAAGGAGCAAGTGTCTTTTAATTTCATGGCTGCAGCCACTGTCCACAGTGATACGTAAAGCTCTTCACCATCTTGCCACTCTCAGACATTTCTAACTAGACTGTAGCTCCCTAAGGAAAGTTCCAAATCATAACCTTTTGTCTCACCTAGTTCTTAGAACTACTTCCCCACCACTTCAATACCAAAAAACCCACTTAATGAGTTTTCCTAAATAATTTTTCCCCAGAGATTAGATGCTGAGGACAAGTCATATTACCTGAGTCTGAATCCCAGTTCTGTTTCTTGCTAACTCTGTCAAGTTGGACAAGTAGCTTTAATTTTTCTAAGGCTCAGCCTCATTGGTTCAAAAGGGAATAATAATTGTAGGGCTATTTTGAAGATCAAATGACATCATCCACCCAACGCCTTTTGAATAGCGGCTGGCATTTGTAAGCATTCAAGATAAAATGCTGATTGGAAGTAAAGGAAACAAACTAAGGTAGGCGAAAAAAGAAATTTCCATCTGTGCGTTAGCTCATAGAATGGAAAGCACAGCTCCATAATCAAGCTCAGAAAAGACCAGGACCAGGACAACCTGGGGGATCCAGATAGCAAGCGGGAAGCTATCTTCTTCAGTCTTTTGCTTCCTCTGTTTAAGATTCAAATTCCTGCAAGCAAGCATTTGATGGCCTAACCTGGGCCATGCCCACCTCTTCGTTTGGCTGAAAAAAAATTACTTGTCTCCAATTGTACCCCAAACTTCGACGGCTGTCACCAGAAGGAGTAAGGTGAAAAACAGCCTTTTTACTGTTACTTGTGACTGTCTTGTTGCTCTGTATTTGTTATATTATGTTAACGGGACAAGGATTATATCTTATCCACCACATTGCCTAAAATCCTAATTCAACCATTATCGATGACTGAGGTTTATTGGTTGTTTCTATTTAACATGACTGAAAACACTGATCATTTGTATTTTAAAGAAAACCCATGTTCATTAGAGGTTTTTAAACTCAGGAAGCCTGTCAGTGATAATTATAAAGGGATATAACATGGCTATTTTTGAAGGATGGAAGAAGCAGAGTAAAAATAAGATTGTTAACCAAAAATATCAGTTTTAGATAAAAACAGTGGAGGCAAAGCACAGACAACTGACACCATCATCAGCCTGTCTTCTGTGTCCCTTTCTGAATTTTGCATAGATTTTACCCCTAGAGGATGAAGTAAAAAGGGATTGGAGGAATTGGCAGGAAAACAATTTCAATGTTCTAACTAGGTCTTTTCATTTCATCTTCAGAGGGAGTGTTCTTTTGACCTAAGCATGATCAAAGTGGAGACGGTGTGTTGCATCTCTAGGCCAAAACCTTAGGGAAAGCATTAACTTGTCCCTTCTTATATCCTACATTTTCAACCACCAATTTGTGTCCGTTTCTCCTTTACAAACAAATTTTTCCTTCAACTGTATTTCTGTCATCAAAGACAGCCCAGATACTAGTCACCTTGCACCTGAGCTCCCAATAACTTATTCTTGCTCCATTCTTTCCTATGAAATCATAGCAGAATCAACTTCCTTGGCCTCATGCCTTTATAGTTATACTAAAACTCCTGCTCCAGATGTGAGATCAATTTGGCTGAGACATCCATGGACCCTTTGTCATCAGTGATGATGCTACCAATCTGATGGGGGAGGCAGATGGCCCGGCCCCCTTCCTCACTCTTCCCTGTGTACCCTTCCCCCACAAGCCTGCACATGTGGAAACCCTGGCAAATAAATAGGCAGGGAAGACGTGGTCTTGGGTGAGTTTGTTTAAGGAAAGAGTAGAGAGGAAGGGGAGAGGTGGGTCTGAGACAAAGTTTTAGGGAACATTAAACAAGTCTGAAAAGAAGCAGAGAAATAGATGTCAGGGAGGTAAGAATGAAACCAGGAAAAATGGCTGTGGACGTTAAGGGAGACCCTAAACGGCCTGCTAAAGTAAAGAGAGGTCGTAAGCAAAATGTGGGGTCTATACAGACATTGAAATATTATTTAGCCTTTAAAAGGAAGGCAATTTGAACACATACTATCCTATGGATGAAACTCGAGGCAGTGGTTGAGTCACTAAGTCGCATCTGACTCTTGAGACCCCATGACTGTAGCATGCCAGGCTCCTCTGTCCATGGGATTCTCCAGGCAAGAATATTGGAGTGGGTTGCCATTTCCTTCTCCAGGGGATCTTCCCTACCCAGGGATCAACTCCGGGTGTCCTGCATTGCAGGCAGAATCTTTACTGACTGAGCTACGAGGATTAAACTCAAGGTAATATGCTAAATGAAATAAACCAGTTGCAAAAAGACAAGTTCTGTAGGATTCCACTCTTATGAAGAATTTAGAGTAGTCAGACTCAGAGACAGAAAGTAGAACGGTGGTTTCCAGGGGCTGCGGGGAGGGGAGCATGGGGAATTATGGCTTAATGGGTATAAAGTTTCCCTTTTAGAAGATAAAGAAGGTGCTACAGATGGACAATGATGGTGCTGGCACACCAATATAAATGTGCTTCATGCCACTGAGCTGTACATTTCAAGGGAATGAGATGGGAAATCTTATATGTATTTTATCACAATTTTTTTAAAAAGGGAAGCTAGGTCAATAGAATCAGATATTACTAAACTGTCAGGTGTAGGGACAACTCACATAGCCCCTGTGTTTAGTGCGGAAACTGCCTGTAAGATTGGGAGAGAGATCCTGCTGACTTTCTGAATGACTCCAATAGTCACATGTAAACCTCCATGTGGGCTTCCCCAGTGGCCCAGTGGTAAAGAATCTGCCTGCAGTGCAGGAGCCACAGGAGATGCAGGTTCGATCCCTGAGTTGGGAAGATCCCTGGAAGAGGGCCTGGCAACCCACTCTAATATTCTTGTCTGGGAAATCTCGCTGACAGAAGAGCCTGGTGGACTACACCACATATGGTCACAAAGAGGAAGAGATAACTGAAGCAACTTAGCATGCACACACAAACCTCCATGTGTATTTTCTGCCTCATAACTGACTTTCTGTAAAAGTGAATCATGACATATTCATGCCCTCTCTGGTTCTGAGGCTCACTTCTTCCTTCTCCCCCTGCTCTCACTGCGGGCTTTTTATTTTTCTCTCTCTCTCTCTTTTTGGGCTGTGCTGCTTGGCTTGCAGGATCTTCATTCCCCAACCAGGGACTGAATCCAACCCTCAGCAGTGAAAGCATAGAGTCCTCACCACTGGACCACCAGGGAATTCCCACTGGGTACAATGTCTTCCCCCTGGCTTCTTCTCTAGCTCCCACACGTATTTCATCATTTGGGGCATAAAGCTTAATAGGATTTAAGTGTCTTGTCTCCCAGGTAGAGTTTTTTACATCTCTCTGCCAATCCGCATCTCTCCTCTGCTTCCAAATAGTGGCTAAGCAAGTACTTCCCTCTTCCACCTTCAAAGACATCCCCTCAATTATTAATAACTCCATCAAAAATTCTTACCCACCACTGCCTTCATTTCCATTATCCACTGAATAATTTTTTGTCTAAGAATGGTAAAATGCCATTTGTCATTTCTTTAGCAACTCTTTATTAATTTAACATTCCATAAGTAGCTACAGAGCCTCTACTCCATATTTCCAATACAGGAGTCACAGGAAACCCGGGTTCAGTCCCTGGGTTGGGAAGATCCCCTGGAGAAGGGAATGGCATCCCACTCCAGTATTCTTGCCTGGAGAATTCCATGGACAGAGGAGCCTGGCGGGCTACAGTCCATGGGTCGCAAAGAGTCGGACACGACTGAGCGACTAATGTATACGACTCCATAGCAGGCAGCATGTCGTTCCTGAAGATACAGTTGCTGTCCTCACAGACTCATTGTCAATTGGGGAGAAATTATCTCCTCCTGTTCCCCATACAAAGCTTTTGTCCTGAGGTTAAATGTTTAAATGTAAATAGTTGAGGAAAAATACATCTTTACAGAAAAAGTAACACTTTTGGGGGAGATAATACAGTATTACAGGGATGTCCCTGATGGTCAGTGGCTAAGACTCGGCACTCTCAGTACAGGCAGCCCAGGCTTGATCCTTGGAACTAGAGCCAACATGACCCAAGCAAGAGTTTGAATGCTACAACTAAGAGATGGTGCACCAAAATGAATTGATTGATTTAAAAATACACATATTTTTAAAAGAATCTAAAAAATATATAGTACTACAGTTTCACTAGGAATTCCCCATTGTTGATAAATTAATATAGCACATATTCACCACATTGGCCTTGTTATATGCCTACAGCATAACTTCTGCAACAGAACTTTCTCAGCTCCCCTACCCGTACTCTACATTCCAATGAAATTAAATTACTTTATTTTCCCATTTCTAAAATGCAACAGATGATGATAATAAATGCTATCAATTTAATAACATTTTAAAGAAAAAAAGGATATAACCACAGGACATTCAGATAGTGATTATAAGACACATACCAGTTTTAACAATTTGGAAATGTTAAAAAACAAGGGGGAAGAAGGATAAGTTTGCATCTTAAGTTTAAAGATGGACAGTGTTTGTTGCTCTCAGAAAATGCCTTGTATTTCTTGAACTCCCAACATTTGCTTATGCCTTTCCTTCTATTTGGGCTTCCCAGGTGATTCAGCAGTAAAGAACCTACCTACCAATGCTAATGATGCAGGTTTGATCCCTAGGTTGGAAAGATCCCCTGGAAGAGGAAATGGTAACCTACTCCAGTGTTCTTGCCTGGGAAATCCCATGGACAGAGGAGCCTGGTGTGCTACAGTCCATGGAGTCACATAAGAATTGGTCACCACTAAGCATACTTGCCTTGAGAACCCCATGAACAGTATCAAAAGTAAAAATGATAGGATACTGAATGAGGAATTCCCCAGGTCGGTAGGTGCCCAGTATGCTACTGGAGATCAGTGGAGAAATAACTCCAGAAAGAATGAAGGGATGGAGCCAAAGCAAAACCAATACCTAGTTGTGGATGTGACTGGTGATAGAAGCAAGGTCCGATGCTGTAAAGAGCAATATTGCACAGGAACCTGGAATGTTAGGTCCATGAATCAAGGCAACTTGGAAGTGGTCAAACAGGAGATGACAAGAGTGAACATAGACATTCTGGGAATCAGCGAACTAAAATGGACTGGAATGGGTGAATTTAACTCAGATGACCATTATATCTACTACTGTGGGCAGGAATCCCTTAGAAGAAATGGAGTAGCCATCATGGTCAACAAGAGTCCGAAATGCAGTACTCGGATGCAATCTTAAAAACAACAGAATGATTTCTGTTCGTTTCCAAGGCAAACCATTCAATATTACAGTAATCCAAGTCTATGCCCCAACCAGTAATGGTGAAGAAGCCGAAGCTGAACGGTTCTATGAAGACCTACAAGACCTTTTAGAACTAACACCCAAAAAAGATGTCCTTTTCATTATAGGGGACTGGAATGCAAAAGTAGGAAGTCAAGAAACACCTGGAGTAACAAGCAAATTTGGCCTTGGAGCACGAAATGAAGCAGGGCAAAGGCTAATAGAGTTTTGCCAAGAGAATGCACTGGTCATAGCAAACACCCTCTTCCAACAACACAAGAGAAGACTCTACACATGGACATCACCAGATGGTCAACACCGAAATCAGATTGATTATATTCTTTGCAGCCAATGATGTAGAAGCTCTATAAAGTCAGCAAAAACAAGACCAGGAGCTGACTGTGGCTCAGATCATGAACTCCTTATTGCCAAATTCAGACTGAAATTGAAGAAAGTAGGGAAAACCACTAGACCATTCAGATATGACCTAAATCAAATCCCTTATGATTATACAGTGGAAGTAAGAAATAGATTTAAGGGACTAGATCTGATAGATAGAGTGCCTGATGAACTCTGGATGGAGGTTCGTGACATTGTACAGGAGACAGGAACCAAGACCATCCCCATGGAAAAAAAATGCAAAAAAGCAAAATGGCTGTCTGAGGAGGCCTTACAAATAGCTGTGAAAAGAAGAGAACCGAAAAGCAAAGGAGAAAAGGAAAGATATAAGCATCTGAATGCAGAGTTCCAAAGAATAGCAAGGAGAGATAAGATCGCTGATTCTCAGCGATCAATGCAAAGAAATAGAGGAAAACAACAGAAAGGAAAAACAAGAGATCTCTTCAAGAAAATTAGAGGGAACATCAAGAAAATCAAGGGAACATTTCATGCAAAGATAGGCTCGATAAAGGACAAAAATGGTATGGGCCTAAGAGAAGTAGAAGATAATAAGAAGAGGTGGCAAGAATATACAGAAGAACTGTACAAAAAAGATCTTCACGACGAAGATAATCATGATGGCGTGATCATTCACCTGGAGCCAGACATCTTGGAATGAAGTCAAGTGGGCCTTAGAGAGCATCACTACGAACAAAGCTAGTGGAGGTGATGGAATTCCAATTGAGCTATTTCAAATCCTGAAAGATGATGCTGTGAAAGTGTTGCACTCAGTATGCCAGCAAATTTGGAAAACTCAGCAGTGGCCACAGGACTGGAAAAGGTCAGTCTTCATTCCAATCCCAAAGAAAGGCAATGCCAAAGAATGCTCAAAGTACCACACAATTGCACTCATCTCACATGCTAGTAAAGTCATGCTCAAAATTCTCCAAGGCAGGCTTCAGCAATATGTGAACAATGAACTTCCAGATGCTCAAGCAGGTTTTCGAAAAGGCAGAGGAACCAGAGATAAAATTGCCAACATCAGCTGGATCATGGAGAAAGCAAGAGAGTTCCAGAAAAACGTCTATTTCTGCTTCATTGACTATGCCAAAGCTTTTGACTGTGTGGATCACAATAAGCTGTGGAAAATTCTGAAAGAGATGGGAATACCAGACCACCTGACCTGCCTCTTGAGAAACCTGTATGCAGGTCAGGAAGCAACAGTTAGAACTGGACATGGAACAACAGACTGGTTCCAAATAGGAAAAGGAGTGCGTCAAGATTGTATATTGTCACCCTGCTTATATAACTTATATGCAGAGTACATCATGAGGAACGCTGGGCTGGAAGAAGCACAAGCTGGAATCAAGATTGCTGGGAGAAATATCAATAACCTCAGATATGCAGATGACACCACCCTTATGGCAGAAATTGAAGAGGAACTCAAAGCCTCTTGATGAAAGTGAAAGAGGAGAGTGAAAAGGTTGGCTTGAAGCTCAACATTCAGTAAACAAAGATCATGGCATCTGGTCCCATCACTTCATGGGAAATAGATAGGGAAACAGTGGAAGCAGTGTCAGACTTTATTTTTGGGGGCTCCAAAATCACTGCAGATGCTGATTGAAGCCATGAAATTAAAAGACACTTACTTTTGGAAGGAATGTATGACCAACCTAGATAGTATATTAAAAAGCAGAGACTTTGCCACCCAAGGTCCGTCTAGTCAAGGCTATGGTTTTTCCCGTGGTCATGTATGGATATGAGAGTTGTACTGTGAAGAGAGCTGATCGCCAAAGAATTGATGCTTTTGAACTGTGGTGCTGGAGAAGACTCTTGAGAGTCCCTTGGACTGCAAGGAGATCCAACCAGTCCATCCTAAAGGAGCTCAGTCCTGGGTGTTCATTGGAAGGACTGATGTTGAGGCTGAAATTCCAATACTTTTGCCACCTGATGCGAAGAGCTGAATCATTAGAAAAGGCCCTGATGCTGGGAAAGATTGAAGGCAGGAGGAGAAGGGGACGACAGAGGATGAGATGGTTGGATGGCATCATCGACTCGATGGACATGGGTTTGGGTGGCCTCCGGGAGTAGATGATGGACAGGGAGGCCTGGTGTGCTGCGGTTCATGGGGTTGCAGAGTTGGACAAGACTGAGGGACTGAACTGAACTGAGCCATCATAATGAGATATATAACAAGAGTCCACAAAATCTTTGATTATTTGACATAGATAAGAAGGACCTAAAAGAGTATTTTTTATATAGTTTTAGTACACAATTGAAGATGTAAGAAATTTTAAGATTTCTTCAGAATATGAATTTGGACAGAGAATCCCTCCAAGCTCAAAATTCAGCCCACTGTACTGCAGTAAATTTCAAAAAGAGAGTTCCCAGCTGCACTGCAGTAAAATTTCATAGATAATGTTTTGCCATGTTTTAATATAAGATTGGTTCCTAACAGGGAATTGGATCATGGGTTCCTGGCTCTTTCAGATACTCAAGTTGAACTCATCAGGAGAATCTTACATTGTTTAACACTTAAATAACTGTATTCTGTCAGCCAAGATTGCCCTTGCATTTTTATAGAAACAGTTTATAGACAGAAGAAAATTACTGGAGTTTATTCCCAAGGCAAATGCTATCTTTCGGCGGGGTGTGGGGGGGTTGGGATGGGTAGTCAAGGCTATCTTTTTTTCACTCATGATAAGCGTTTACACCAGCACTGCTAAGAAAACAGGGCTATTAATATATTAAGAATGGAAGAAATTGCCAGCAAAGTGAATTTCCCCTCACCAGAGCTGCAGAGGCGAAAAAGCTCAGCAGGAGAACCTGTTTCAGGAACAAACAAAGCCACAGAAGGAAATCCTCCCAGGGCATTCAGACTCATTTAGTGAGAGCAATAGCTTTTCTTTTGCAGGAAGAACAGGTGTTTCCCCAGAAAAAAAACACAAAAAACCTGCAGTGTCACCTTGCCGAGCTAACAATTGGAAAATGGCAAAAACTGGATTATTGAAGAATAATTCGGGAGAAAAGTGGCATTTTTGCACTTCTACAGCATCGTGTGTTTTAGTTATCTGTCACTAAGATTACCTGATACTATGATGGGGGCTTGGAAAGGGGCAAAGTATTGTTTGCAACTACAAAGAAAATGGTGCTCTTCTCCCTTTCATTCTGGAAGTAATGAATAGAAAAAGCACAAATTAACTGTTATGTATTATCAAAGTGATCAGAATTCAAATGAACAAATTTTAGCATGGCCAAGGACAGTGGAAAAAATATGCTCTCTAAAGATAAAAAAATGATGGCATAAAATGATTGCAAAAAGAATCAAGAGACAGCAGGGACCAAGAGATGCACTGGAATCAGCACCAGTAAGGGCTGCTTAATTCAGGCACGTGCTTGTTGAAACAAAGGTTTGTTAGGCAAGAACTGCAAGATGGTTCTGCTCATTGTCAAACTCCACGTTGTTAATGGGATGGAGGTAGGAGGCAAACCGATCAACTTTATCTAAATGTTTCTCCTGCAGCACAATTTCAACAAGTTGCTGGGTATTAGAGTCTGCCAACTCGACTTGGTGAGTTTCTCAAAAGCTTTTTCAGTATTTTATCAGTCGGCTGACATTTACTGGGGACCCTCTAACTGTCAGCCACTGTGCATGGCTGGAAGGATACAGGGATGAATAAAAGAAGGAATTCAGAGAAGGAGTTGGTGTGATTAGGTCTCAAAAAAATTGTCTCCTACTGCTCAACACCCCCAGGAGATTGTTTGATGTGAAAGAAATTCATTAGATATTAATAACAACGGAAATTTTTAAGGACTTGGAGTTGTGATTTGTGAATTGGGACTCCATTCTTGATAAATACAATTGTGGAGGTAAAGTCACAAATCAGGAGACTTTCTGGGAGTATAGATTTAAGAGGAAAGGGAGCTGGATTTGTTTGTCATATGTTACCTTCCCCAAAGGGGCTTCCATGCTGGCTCAGCAATGAAGAATCTGTCTGCCAATGCAGGAGACATGGGTTCGACCCCTGGGTCAGGAAGATCCTCTGGTAAAGGAAATGGCAACGCACTCCAGTATTCTTGCCTGGAAAATTCCATGGACAGAGGAGGCTGGTGGGCTACAGTCCATGGGGTCGCAAAGAATTGGATATGACTTGTGACTAGCAAGAGCAACAACCTTTTCCAAAGATACTTTTAGTCATTTATCTTTTGATTAATCTCCCCTCCCATGAATATCCCATATTTACCCTTCAGCTAAAAATTCTGCTTATACTTACTTTCCCACATACATCTCTGATTACTTCATATTTGTATAGTAATTAAGAGCACAGGTTTTGAAGTTAGGAGACCAACTTTCAAAATTTGGCTCAGCCACTAGCTGTGTGACATTATGCAAGTTGGTTATCCTTTCTGAGTTTCAATTCTTCATCTGTACTCTTGTTATGGGATGCAAAAGGTTACATATTGTACACTGTGATTCAGGCTCATGGCAGCTAGCAGGTAAAGAGCTGAAGAAACACCTCTATATCTCTCTACCCTTAAAATACCTGAGACAATGAGGTGCTTTGGTTGTTATTTGTTTTTGTTTTATTTTGAGAAGGCTCAACTTAGAAAGGCTGGAATTTTCTGAAAGCCTGCATTTACCCCAGCACTTCCTGTCTGAAGTATTCTAATTGCACTGCTGGACAAAAGAAGCCACACACAAACCTTGTCCTTTGCAATGGTCAAGTTAAATTATGGCTTGGAATAAAGGCATAATATAGAACCAGTGCCTTTGCCAAATGACATACTCTGTCCTGGATTTACTGACATTTTGTCTGTTATTTTGGAGAAATTTGCAATTATGCCAGTTTCTTCATCAAAAAAAAAAGTGCCAGTCATTTTCTAATGTCTGTTAAATATGTGTTGGAAAAAAACATAAATAACTTTAATTTATGAGCTCCATTTGGAAACCTCAAAGGCCCAGAATTACTTGAAATGGTAGAGTTACTTCTTCAAGTAAAAACTCCTATTACAAATAAAATTTGGGAACTACAGTGCCCATGCAGTGTTTGGCAATACATGTAGTTTTTCTGCTTTGATGAAGAAAGAAGCTCAACACATAACCATGAGTCACAGTTTTCTACATCACCTTGCATAGGCACCAAAGCCCTTGCCAACAGTCCTGAAGACGTTTTGCCTAGTGCTACAGAAGTCATCAATTTCTCCAGACTCAGAGATTTGACTCATTGGAATTTAAAGAAATTTTTGTCAAGAAATAGAAGCAGAATATGAAGTTATTCTTTGAAATTCTCTCCTAAAATAATTCCACAGGGGAAAAGTCATTTGTTGCTTTGATTTATTTGTTCAATAGAATAAGATTTTTTTTTTCAGCACAAAGCTCTGAGGACACCATTTAGAAGCTAACCAAAACACACACACACCAAGAAACCCCACAAGCCCTTCTGGTCAAGTTGCCACTGTGGGAGAAGAGATTGGAAACAGACAGATAAGAACTTTCCCTGTGCTGGAGCAGAGTCTCTTGCCCCTGCTTAAGAGTGATGAAACGTGTCAGTTTCTCACAAGGCAAAAATCTACAGACACCTGGAAGCACTGCAGAACTTCTCCAAAGGTTAGCTTTATTCATTTGACCTTAAAATTTAAGTGTGGGTTTTAATCATTTTCTCACTGATATAAACAGCAGAGATGATTCAGACTTTGTAAAGATGACCAAACTCATTGACCCAAGGAAAGAGGAAATGATGCGACTATATCAGTTTGAGAATCCGAGAGAAATCCAATGTGTCTCAGCATAAGCCTATCCATTTGCTACAATCTGATTTGTTAATCAGGGCTTTCTTTCAATTGTTGCTAACAAAATTGTTGTTGTTATTTAGTGGCTAGATAATGTCTGACTCATTGCGACCCCATGGACTATAGCCTGCCAGGTTCCTCTGTCCATGGGATTCTCCAGGCAAGAATTATTGGAGGGGGTTGCCCTTCCCTTCTCCAGAAGATCTTCCCAACCCATGGATCAAACCTATGTCTCCTGCATTGCCAGTGGACTCTTTACCTATGAGGCACTAGGGAAGCCCTATTAAAAGTAAAAACTGATAGAATAGCACAAATGACAAACACTGTATTATAAAGACTATGCCGTAATTTCTTCTCTTCAAGTCAAATGATAATAGCCTTCTCATTTAAATTTGCTTTGGGAAGGAATCTTAATTTTGTTATTTTGTATTTGCACACTTAGATTAATTTCAAATTTCTTCATTTATATGAGTAAACAAGAATGACAAAAGGAAATTTTTTGTAAGTTTTTTTTCTACGTAAAGGAAATCAGTTTCTAAGGTGATAAAATTGTGTGTGCCCAGATTGGAAGGGATGCTTATGTGTATTTTTGTGAGACAGTGATCCTTTTCTTTCATCTGCTCAATGGAGGTGAATGACATCCTCTCTCCAAAACATTTAAGAACTCTAGATTTAATAACCCTGGAGGAGGAAATGGTAACCCACTCCAATATCCTTTCCTAGGAAGTTCAATGGATAGAGGAGCCTGGAGGGCTGTAATCCATAGAGTCACAACGGGTCGGACACAATTGAGCAACTGAGCATGGAGACTAATATGGCCACCTCATTTCACAGTGAAGACTCCAGAACACTGGAATAATTGCTCAAAGTCACAGCTAGTAAGTGTCAGAACTGGAATTTTGTGTCTAAGGCTCTATTGCCATTAAAGTTCCTCAGTGGAATATGCAACGGTTACATAAGAAAGTTCTTTGGAATCAGAACAAAAAACAGCCAATCAACCAAAAACAAAGAAAAAACTGAAAATGAAAGCTTTTGCTCCAAATGTGTTACTATTGGATTTTTCTCAACCTTCACCTCCAACCTGTCTAGACCTGTCAGCTGCTTGGGAAATCCATCTGCCACCTACCTCATCTTGTTCCTGCTTGCTTTTCTTCTTTAATGACAGATGTCCCAGTTCCAAATCCTCTAGCAGACTTAAGTATCTTAAATAACCAACATTGGCCTTCACCTGGGTGTGTCTCTATTCTCTAAACCCAAACCCTAGTTTTTCCTGCTGTGTCATCTCACCATTGTCTGAACTCTGTATGGAACTCTGTCTTAGTCCATTTGGGCTGCTCAAACAGAGTGCCACAGACGGGGTGGCTTATAAACAACAGGAATTTATTTCTCACACTTCTGTGGCTGGCAAGTCCAAGACTGACGCATTGATCCCACTCACCAGGACTCCACTTTCATAACCTAGTCACTTACTAAAGCTCCCACTTCCTAATACCATTATATTAGGGATTAGGATTTAACGAGCGAATTCTAGGGGATCACAAACCTGCCTTACAATGCAGGAGCCATAAGAGTCGCAGGTTCAATCCTGGGTGGGGAAGACCCCCTGGAGGAGGGCATGGTAACCCACTTCAGTATTCTTGCCAAGAGAATCCCTGGAAGTAGTTCAGGAAAAATGTGTGCCTACTTCTAAGGAACCCCAAGGGCATTCATAGGCCCCCAGCCCAAAGTCCCCTCTCTGAAAGTAGGAACCCTTTAGGTTGAAGCAGAAGTGGGTGGCATCAGGTGGGTGGTTTAAGAGGATAAACTAAAATGGGAGTCAGTAGTATCCAGGGGCAGCATCAGTTTTCACAGACTCAGCTTCCTGAAAACATGGTAGTCTCCAGCAATGGAGAAGAGTAATTAGATATTACCCATGACAGCTGACCAGACAGAAACACAAGTGAAGAACTCATTCCCTGTACTGACTCCCAAGCACACTTTGGGAAAGACTTTGCAGAAAGATGGGGAGGGCCCTGGAAACACAGGTTACAGAGTGTTAGGCTGTCAGCAAATAGGATAAAGACAACAGAAACACATGTTTATGATAACCATAAATGAAGAATGTGATACAAAATTACCTGTATATTAAGATATATGAAGGCTTCCCTGGTCGCTCAGATGGTAAAGAATCTGCTGCAATGTGGGATACCCAGGTTCAATCCCTGAGTCAGGAAGATCTCCTGGAGAAGGGAATGGCAACCCACTCCAGAATTCTTGCCTGGAGAATCTCATGGACAGAGGAGCCTGGCAGGTCACAGTCCATGGGGTTGCAAAGAGCTGGACATGGCTGAGTGACTGATACTTTCACTTAAAGATGCATGAATATGAAATAAAGGCTACAGGGAGATACTTCACAATGGTCAAAGTTGTTGTGTTGAAAAATTATGGCTGATTTTCTTTCATTTGTGTTCTCTTTTGTATTATTATTAATTTTAGAGTTTTTACCCAAAAAGGTAATGGGTGAAGAGAACATTTAATTAACAATTTTATCTTCTACAAGAAAAAAAGAAAGTTCTTAAAAACCCTAATAATTTTTTCTTCCATCCTTTGTCATTTTCTCAAGGTCTGTCTTCAAGCTGCTTCTCATTTTCATTTGTTCTTTCTTTCAAATAAAATAATTACTCTCCCTCAGACTCAATCATGATATAGTTTGAGCCTGTTGTGTATTGCTGGCCAGGGTGTCACTGGAATGAGCCATACAAACATGCCTAAATCTGAGCTGGAAGTACGTGACTTGCAAAAAAAAGCTGAGACATACAATTTGTAAGACAGCAGAAGACATGACTCAGATACAACAGGACAAGCACTGTTTCTCAGGGGAAAAATCAAAAAACTTAGGTGCCACACTTGAGGACTGAAGTTGTTTTAGATGGGAAAGTTGGAAACTTGATTCTAGGGAAAAAATAGATTAATTCACATTTAATGGACTTACAATACAAATTAAAAATAAATTTATTTCTGAAGATTATTTTTAAATAAAGGATTCCCTTGTAGCTCAGTGGGTAAAGAAACTGCCTGCAATGCAGCAGACCCGGTTTCGACTCCTGTAGAAGGAAATGGCAACCCACCCCAATATTCTTGCCTGGAGAATCCCATGGACAGAGGAACCTGGTTGGCTACAGTCCATGGAGTCGCGAAAGTTGGACACAACTTAGCGACTAAACCAACCAACCATTTTCAAATAAATCTGAGGATTCACATCTATTGTGAAATAAAATGCTTAACTTTCCTAATAGAAGTTTAGTACCCAACTTAATCTTGCTATGTGTAAACACTAGATTTAAATTTTATATGTCTCTTTACTATTCTCTAAAAACAAGTGCCCAGCAGTAACCAAATAATTAAGTTCAAATTTTAATTTTCAAAATATTTTCATGCAAACAAAATTGCTAAAGAATGGCACGGCCCATTCATAATCTGGCAAAGGACTAGAGACTATTTCAAAATGTCTTGCTTTCTTTTCCTCACTGTTTATCAAATCACTCAAAGAAAAACACTTGCCTTTTGTCTCTACATGTCACAGAGCAGCTGCTGTTTTTTTTGAGACTGGATTGCTACTAATACTTCAATTAATATTAGCAAGCCATTGGCCTTTGAAATAAATATATCAACAGTTTTAAAAGGTGGGACTTCCCCAGTGGTCCAGTGGTTAAGACTCGGTACTTCCTCAATCAGGGAGCTAAGATCGCAAATGCCATGCAACTCAGACAAAAAAAGACAAGTTTTTTTTTTAAAGTTATAAAAGGAGTAAAGATAGCCTGCCTACCTTGCAAATTCTTCCTGGTTAGGATATTCCATCAAACCACATGTTGTGCATTCCATGTAGTCAGGGATTACCACTTAAGGTACTTGTGTGTTCCCTATAGCTTGTTGACTGGTCTTCTGTAAGAGAGTAACCTGCCTTGATTTCCTATACTCTCCACCTCTCTCAACTAGAAGTCCTGCTGCTCTTCCTGAGTAGCACATTCAAATTTTTACCTTTTCTGTGTGTGGCCTATGGGATCTTAGTTTGCCAACCATTCCACCAGGCATTGAACCCAGGTAACAACAGTGAAAGTGCAGAGTCCTAACCACTAGGCATATAGATGGTGTATGGCATGCGTGCTCAGTCATGTCTGATTCTGAAACCCCATGAACTATAGCCCGCCAGGCTCCCCTGTGTATGGAATTTTCTGGGTAAGAATATTGGAGTGGGTTGTCATTTCCTACTCCAGGCGATCTTCCCAACACAGGGATCAAACCTGCGTCTCTTGCTTCTCCTATATTGGTAGGCAGATTTTTTACCACTAGTGCCACCAGGGAATTCCTCAAATTTTTATCTTATGCAATTAGTTATTTTTGAGTTACAATCAGACCTTTTCTTTCCTCATGGGGAGGACAGAGACATTGCTTGTTATTTTTCTATTCCTTACAGTGCATGGTACATTGTAGATGCCAAATAGCTATTGGTTGGAGTAATACTTTGAACAAAGTGATCATTGAAAAGTAAACATGAGAATTGAAAGACTTCTTCCACTTCCCAAACCTGAAATTGCTTGAGAATCACTGATAAAATAAATTGAGGTTTATAGTTGTACTTATAAATACAAGATGTAAAAAGTAAAAAGAACTAAGAATCTATATTCATGTGTTTTGCTCTTCTTCCAGGAAAATCTTTACAGATCACAAAGTACATGTATTTTATTCCTAGTAACTATTACTGACCCTTCACATCTGAATGTTAATGCTTGTGATGAAACACACTAGGATATAACCACCTCTTTTCTAAATGGAATTGCTAATCTTCCAGTAAAAATGTTTGTTATCTATTTCTTTTTTCTGAATATTTTGGCTTCTCTTCTTAGAAAACAGATTATTTCTCTGGAGCATTATAAACTTAGATCTCTGCCTACCTAGATGAATTTCCATCACAGTATTTTTCCATGACTTTTATAGTCACAGTGTGCAGTAGAAGGAAGAACACTAACATTTACTCATTGCCTGTTAAGTGCCAAAGACTGTATTAGGCACTTTTACATTTGGTGTCTTGAATCCTCATGAAAGACTGCATGACATATGCCCATTTTACATATGATGAAACTGAAGCTCAGAAAGATTGACTGTCTTTCTCATTGCCTTACAACAGATAGTGGAGCTGAGATTTAAATCATTTCTCTTTGAATTCTATAGTCCAGGGGTCCTCAGCCCCCGTGGGGTTAGGAACAGGGTTGAACAGCAGGAGGTGAGTGGTGGGTGACCGAGTGAAGCATCACTTGTGTTCAATGCTGCTCCCCATCACTCGCATTACCACCTGAGCTCTCCCTCCTGCTCAACAAACTCAATATATGTAATGAGCTTGAATCATCCAGAAACCATTCCCCTTCCCACCTGTCTGTGGGGAACATTGTCTTCTACAAACCAGTCGCCGGTGCCAAAAAGATTGGGGACTGCTGCTATGGTCTTTCCATTGTATCATGGTGAAACTTTTGTGAAAGTTTATGCAAAATGAAAGGGCATATCTGACTCCACTTACTCTTGATAGTGAGTAGAACGTAGTGAAGGAGTGAAGCAGTCCTTGTAAAATGTCATTGTGTTTCTAGGTGTATGAGAGGTAATACTAAGACATTTAGCACTTCTGATGCCTTCCAGTCAAACTAGCATTTGCACATAGGTTAATTGTTATGAGCTATGGAAAGCAGTCCTGACTGTGATCTACCCAATAGCTTGAGTTTCAGGAGAAACAGGATGTCCTGCCCAACAGCAGGTCTCCCCCTGCATGGAGGAAAAGCACTTTCAGTTGCACAGATAATCTATATTTCAGGACTACAAGAACAAAAAATATATATATTCAGAAAACTTATATATTTAATACTATAACCTGCTTTAAAAGGAGGTTCTAGATTTACCAGGTCAATATTTTATACAGGTTCAAGTAGGTTTATGATACGAATGGCTCACTTACTTTTGTCTACTGCTACATTCTTTTTCACCATGGAGAGAAATCTGTCAAAAAAGGAAAAATATAATCTTATTTGTACTTTTCATTAACCTCTTCTTTGACCTTGAGGCTAGAAACTACCTATGGTTTAAGAGATGTGACATATATATATATATATATATATATATAAATATAAATATTGGAGAAAGTCTGCATTTATAATACTGTCAAAAAATTCAGACTTGTACAGACAGGTGAGGTAACAGTTTTAAATGCCTTGAAACAGGATAGTGTTTTGGAATACATTTCTCTCTCTCTTTTTAAACAGTATTATTAAGTTATGATTAACATACAATAAACTGCACGTAACTAAAGTGTCCAAGTTGATGTTTTCACACATGTGTACACCCATGAAACTCACAATACAGAAAAAAAGAACATATCATCCTTCCAACTGTACACATGCCTCTTTTAACTTTCCCCTCCCTCAGGCCCAGTCACTGATCTTCTTTCTCTTACTGTAGATTAATTTGCATTTCCTATAATTTTATAAAACTGGAAACATACTGTATGTGTACTCTTTTTCTATCTGACTTCTTTCACTCAACATAATTATTATGGAGTTCCTCCACACTGTTGCATATATAAGTAACTAATCCCTTTTTGTTGCTGAGTGTCCTATGTTAAGCACGAATATACCACAGTTCATCTAGTCATTCATTCATCTACTCAATCCTTTTGGTTCACCCTGCCCTCCACACCGAAATTACTTTGTCTGATTTGCAGTTTCTGATTATGCCCTTGGCATTTACTCAGGTACAGTGGACCCCTGCGATTTTTGACGGTCCTGTACCCCTTCCCACTTACCTCTGTCAATAGCACCCTCCTGTTTCTTGGACAACTTCGTCTCCCCCATTCCACATGATCCAGTGGGACTCTTTGATTGTAGGGTGGACACATATGACCCAGGTTGGACCAATCAGAGTTCTTCTTTGGAATTTTCTCAAAGAAATTCCTTTCCGTTAGATTAGGAACTGTGAGGGTGTGATCCCAGAGCTGCCAGTGAACTTGAAAAGAATCGTGAGAGAAAGAGGTAGGCACACACTGAAGCTCAAGTGAAAGATGAAGTGACTGTGTTCTGAGGCAGACTTCCTGGATCCTACCGATGAAAAAGCTCGCTTCGTTCCTGGCCTTTGCATTTTAATTATGTGGATGCCTGCATCCATACCCTACTTACGGTAAGAGTAAACCCCCATTTTGTTTTGGAGGGCATCTCTCTTCCCATATTCTCAGTGTATGGTATCCAGGTGAAGCAAACTCCACCCTGGCTTTAAGGGTAGAGTATATGTGGCCACCCACTCAGCTGCCTTGGTTACAGTGACATTCATGGATGCAAGCTGGGCTAATTAGGGTCAGGTTTGTGCTACAGACGTTGTTCCCTTTTTCATGCAAGACTTGAACCAGAAAGTTTAGAACTACAAATATTGCAGCCGTGTTTTGACCTAATGGGTGGATAACCAAGGTTGCCAAAGGCAGAACCAAAGGAAGGAGAGAAAGCAGGTGTTGACAACTTCATGTGAACTTCTTGGACAAGGATGACCCTGAAGCCTGTACTATCTCTGGTTTTTGCGGTTATGTAAACAACAAAATTCCCCTTTTGTATAAATTATTTGTAAGAACCTGCCTGCCAGTTCAGGAGACGTAGGAGACGTGTGTTCGATCACTGAGTCAGGAAGATCTCCTGGAAAAGGAAATGGCTACCCATGCCAGTATTCTTGCCTGGGATATCCCATGGACAGTGGAGCCTGGCAGGCTACAGTCCATGGGGTCGAGAAGAGTAGGATACGACTTAGCGACTAAACAATAACACTAGATTATTTGAATTGCTGTTTATGTTACTTACAAAAGAAAAAGTTGTGATATAGGTGTTTTTCATTCATTATCTCAACTCCTACAACCTGGTAAGTATGTTATCCCAATTTAACATATGAGGAAATTCTTAGTTAAGTAACCAACCAAAATCCCACAGTGGCAAAGCTAAGATTGCTATCCAATTACTTGATTGCAAAGCGCAGGTCCTTTGCAAATACTGCTTCAGGGCTACAACACTAACCTGCTTAGTCCTGTGCTTTTTCTAGTCTTTCTATTACATAAAGTTTAATATTAATTAACATTTGCAACTTCCTTGTGGCTGAAATAAAATTACATTTATGAGGCTTAATTCTTTTCCTTCTTTGCCCCTGCTTTTTACCTTTCTTGTCATCTTTTTTCTCTTTGTTTTTCATTTTTTGAAGGTTAAATGCCTAACATTTCCTCTAGTCTCCTCTTTATAAGTCATATCAACTCTAAAATGATCCCAGGGTCCTTCCTATTGGCTTGGGTAAGGCAAGTTGGTTTATTGAGAAACTTGCCCTTGTGAACTAAGAAGTAAGACTAGAAGGATTACATCTACAAATCAGCCTTATAAACTTCTCTAAAAGTGAACCAGTGGGCCAAATTTCAAGGATAACCAAATGAAAAGGCCATTGCAGCTACTCCCTCTCTCCTCTCATTCTTTCAAGGATGAAAAAAGGTCAGTAATCATTCCAACAAGCCCTTGGGAAAATGGCTAATTGCCACATCTCCCTTCTTAATATGCTTAAGAGGGAAAAACATTTACATCCCTAACTCTTCACTTTTTTTTTTCTTTTTAAGGGGATGAATTTGTTAAATCTTGAAGATAGTTTTATGCATTGCTTCATTTCTCAGGAAGCTCAAATACTGATTCACAGACCACCCCTGCTTTTTTTTTTCCCCCAGTAGACAGACCATCAATTTAGCTAAGAGCAGTTAATATCACAAGGTTTAAAAAACAAAGAAAAACTATTTAATTCCTGCTTAGTCTCTTAATAGAGCCTTGTGTGGAACCTTACTGGAAGCCTGGAGACTAACACTGTAGAGACCAAAAACATGAAGCAATTCTGTCAGCTACTAGAGAACAACTTCATTTTAAAATGAAATGGTTGAAAACTATGCCTTCCTAACTGCCAAGACTGAGTTTGGTTTCTGGATTTGTTTCCCTTGTAAGGACACCTGACATCACTTTCCTGAGAGCTTTTTATAATGTTGCCCGGACTGTACCAAATATCCTGGATGCTATCTATTAACCCTTTACAGTTAAATTCAGTATTTCAAACATTGAAAATTAAGATGTAGACAGGGAAGAAATGTCCCTCCCCAGATTTGTAAATTGTATGTCTATGGAGATAGTCTGATAATGATTGTAAATAGATCTGACTCTGTAAACTAACTCTCTACAGGTAACTTTTGAAATAATGGGCTACAGCCATATCATTATGCATTGGTATCAAGTTCTTTTGCAAATGTTGGATTGGTACAAAATATTTATAAAAATTAAATGTTGAGGTGAGGCTAGGTGTTCTGATTTCAAAGCATGTTCAAAAAAATCCTTTGAAAATAACACTTTTCTTGCTAGTTTCACTTTTGTTGTTGTTCTGTCACTTAGTGGTGTCCAACTCTTTGCAACCCCATGGACTGCCGAACACCAAACTTCCCTGTCCTTCACTATCTCCCGGAGTTTGCTCAAACTCACGTCCATCAAGTCAGTGATGCCGTCCAATCATCTCATCCTCTGTCTTCCCCTTCTCCTCCTGCCTTCAATCTTTCCCGGCATCATGGTCTTTTCTAATAAGTCAGCTCTTCGCATCAGGTGATAAGAGTATTGGAGCTTCAGCATCAGTCCTTCCAATGAATTTTCAGGACTGATTTCCTTTAGGATGGACTGGTTGGATCTCCTTGCAGTCCAAGGGACTCTCAAGAGTCTTCTCCAACACCACAGTTCAAAAGCATAAATTCTTTGGCACTCAGCCTTCCTTACGGTCCAACTCTCACATCCATACATGACTACCGGAAAAACTATAGCTTTGACTATATGGACCTTTGTCAGCAAAGTAATGTCTCTGCTTTTTAATATGCTATCTAGGTTTGTCATAGTTTTTCTTCCAAGGGGCAAGCATTTTTTTAATTTCATCGCTGCAGTCACCATCTCACTTTTATGAAACATAAAATTACTTTGCTCAAGTAATATTAGGGGATGATAGTTGATTGCTGCCCTTAGCTTAATTTGCTTCATTCCTATTGCAAAAAAATAAATGTACGATGCGTTTGGCCTAGCAAAACAGAGAAGCGCATAGACAAAAAAGCTTTTCCTCAATTTGGTAAGTTAATTTCTTCGAGGACTTTTACAATTATTAATAATTGGAAAGGCTCCAGAAATTCATACATGTGGAAAATCGTTTTGTAGACAGGTAAAGCTATATATTGATACACAAGTACGAAAGTGGTTCCAAACTTTCTTGTTCAGTGGAATCCAGCAGACTTAAAACTGCTTGCTGGGCTCCATCCCAGAGTTCCTGATTCAGTTGGTGTCAGGTGGGGCCTGAGAATTTTCGTTTCTAAAAAATCCCCAGGTGATATTGCTGCTGCTGGTTTAGAGATTATCGTTTGAGAACCACTGATGTAAGGCAACTGAAAACCAGTCTAAGAAAACCAGCTTCTTTTTTCCATATCTTATCTGGTCATGTTTCACATTTGTTTTCCAGGCTATGTCACTCTCAAAGTGTGAATCACAGAAAAGATTTTCTGTCTCCACCTTCAACTACTCCCTGTGCAAAGTTCAATGACCTTCAAATTCTCCCCTTCAAGGGCCCCCTTTCCTGAGGCTTCAAGAGAGCAGTTTCCCAAACTGCTCATCAGCAATTGTGTGTCCTCAATATTTTCATATATGTCCTGTGATAAAGCTACTCTCGGATCAGAATATTTTGGGATACACTGGTTCAGCTGGAGAGAAAATTACTTTTAGTGTCAGGACTTTTCAGAGCTTTTAATATATAAATGTGCATTGTGAATTTCCAAAAGAGATTAAGTAGTTGAATCTGAAATCCTTCTCAACCCTTTTCCCCCACCAAACTCTGTGTGTGCTCAGTTGCCTGCCAGGCTTCTCTGTCCATGGGATTCTCCAGGCAAGAATACTGGAGTGGGTTGCCATGGCTGCCCTTCCACTCCAGGGATCTTCCCTACCCACAGATCAAATCTGCATCTCCTGCTTGGCAGGCAGATTCTTTACCCATGAGCCACCTAGGAAGCCTACCAAGCTCTAGAAAATATCTACTAAGTACAGTTTGGGAGATGATCTATAACTTTATCATTTAACTTTATTCTACAAGGTTAGAAAAAAAATCTATATTACAACCTAGGGAAAAGGCCAACATGCCAAAATCATGATGTGTGAATTTTAAATCGGTCTTAAAAATTAGCTAAAGGCACGTACCCATTATTTTGACTGAATATGACTTTTTCTTTTCTTTTTTTACAATTGTATAAGAACATGTTTTGGGAGAATGGATTGAAACATGTATATTATCATATGTGAAACGAATCTGACATGGTTGGGGGCTCCCCACCTCAACACTCTGTGGATTTAAGAGGCCATTCCTTCTGGAAGTGTATAAATTAGCCTGGGATAGAACCTGCATGCTGAATTTACTAATTAAGAAATGAGAAACCAGAACTATAAAGGTGGCATAGAAATACAAGAAACTATTCTTAAGTAATCTTTTAAAACTTTGAACAGAGTTACAGATTTTACCATTTGTTATAAACTGGTATATATAATTTAACCAGAACCATAAAAAAAAAAAAAAGAACAGATAAAAAGATATCTACCCTCTTAAATTCTTAAGGGTACAGTAGAGTGTTGTTAGCCATAGGCACAAAGTTGTACAGCAGATCTCTAGAACTTTTTCACCTTACATGATTGAGACTTTATACCCACTGAATAGCATTCTCCATTTCCCGCACCCTCTGGCTCCTGGCAATCCTTGACCTATTTTGTGCTTCTGAATTTGACTGTCATAGTTCATATAAATGGAATCATGAAGCATTTGTGCTTCTGTGATTGGCTTATTTCACTTAGGGTAAAGTTCTCTGGTTTCATCCATGCTGCTGCTGCTGCTGAGTCTCTTCAGTTGTGTCCGACTCTGTGTGACCCCATAGACGGAAGCCCACCAGGCTCCCCCGTCCCTGGGATTCTCCAGGCAAGAACACTGGAACGGGCTGCCATTTCCTTCTCCAATGTGTGAAAGTGAGAAGTGAAAGTGAAGTCCCTCAGTCGCGTCCGACCCTTAGCGACCCCACGGACTGCAGTTTCATCCATATGTAGCATCATTTCCTTCTTTTTAATGGCTGAACAATATTCCATTGTATGTAAATACCACATTTGTTTTTTTATGTGATATTTTCTAGATTAAATAACTTACTAAGTTGATACAAAGAAAGAACCCATGGCTTTCAGCCTTTGTTGATAATCAAGACTTTCCTCACCTCACCACTTATCCTGTTCTATCAATTTCCTTTACATTACTATTTCATTTTCATTAGATTTCTCATGATTATAAGTTATGAATTCCTTAAGTGATTACATATTTATTGTTTGTTTCTACCACAAACAAACAGTTCCATAATGGCTATATCTTGTTGGTCTTGTTAACTTCTATATTTTCACTGCCTGGAACAGTGTCTGGCACATCAGGAGTAATCAGTAAATTTTTCTGATGGAAAGAACAAATAGATGAATACAATCATTAACTAAGCTCTAATTATGAAATCTTTATTGTAATAAAAGATGTAGGAAGAGGAAAAGATACTTTTCACCAGCTTTAGATGGGGCAATTAGAATAATCTTTTGATTTACAATGGAGTAATTCTAATATAATGATAGAAGGGGGAATTATTGATGTGTAACTCAGGATGTTATTTTGTAAACTTACTTTTATTATGATTTCTAACATTACTAAGGGTCAAAAAAAAGATGTACAATTATTTTTTTTTTTTAAAGGCAAGTATGTGATAAATATTTGGTATATAAGTAGGTCTTATAAAAACACCAACTTTTCTGTCTTTCCAACCTTAAAAGAGCTCTGAATCATGCTACTTCTTGCCATATTACAAAGTTCTTTGACTTGGACAAATTTAAAAAGCGTCAATTACAGTTTTTTTTTTTTAAGGCCCACTGTTCTAAAGAAGAGTTTGTTATATATTTGTGTTTTTGTATGATATGCAAGTGTTAAATATGTGTAGAGCATAAATGCTGCTAACTTATGGACTCTGGTAATTTTCGATGTATGGGAGTGGTTTGATCGAAATGTATGATTATTGAATATTACAGTAGATACGTTCAGTTTGGTCCAACAAAATAAGAGAAATCGGCAGACATTATTTTTAGGGAGAAAAGATTCACCCAGGAATCCAAGAAGATAACTGTCAGAAGTCGTTAGAACATAATGTGATTTGAAATTACATTAAAATTTTAGTAAGTCTATTTCTGGGTATTACAATGGAAAAATATTTATATCTCACTTCACCGGGCCTTTTGTGTGGTTTTAATTTTTTTTTTTAGCTTGTTTAGGTTGTCTGCATCCGGTTTCCATTCTCTTTTCAGTCCTCTCATATCTCCCTCTAGGGGGTTATGTTTTTGTGTTTACTTTATGCTTTTATCCTTTTTAAAGGAAAAAAGTGGGTCAGTATTACTTCAGTTTGTCTTCACTTTCACTCTGCTGTGCATTCCTGAACTAGCTTTTAGCCTCTGGGAGAGAAGAAAGTAAAAACATTTACAGAAACTGGGCCAACCTCTCTCCGGCCCCCTCCTCCAAGAAAACAAAACCCAACCAGCTCAGCAACAGAAGTTCCTTTCTGTTCTCACAGCACCTTCTATTTCCCTTCTCATGAAGCTCAGGTTTTTATTATAATTGCTTATGGCGTATCTTTCATGCCAGTGAGACTCTCCGTCCTTTAAGGACCTAGTATATTGTCAAAAACGTAATATAAAGGAGATTGTAGTTTAACTGAATAAATGCTGCGTGTGTGAGTGATTGCTGCTCTCGTATTCACCCAGCCGCCCACAATAAAGGAGAAAAGTTGCAGCAATCAAACTCAAGTGTGGGTCCTTTGACATCAGCTTTCTAGAGAGCCAGTAGAGGACTGTGGCAGTGGTATCTAAATTACATAATTACTTGGATAATTTAAGCCACAGTTTTTGTGTTGGTGGGGGGATGTGGAAAGATGAAGGGGCCGAACCAGTCAGATTTCTTCTCCAGGCGCCGTGGACAGGCACTGCTAACCTTCACCCTCGTGGGGTCGCATCACCTCCCCCACCGCCCTCTCGGCAGCCCAGAAGCGGGGCCCTGGAGACGCAGGGCCCCCACCTCGGGGCGGGGGGTTTCCCGGGGATACCCCGCCCCGCCTCCTAGGCCCCGCCTCCACCGCGGCCGCCGGCAGGGGTCGCGCTGCCCGCGGCGAGAGGCTCGAGAGCGGGTGGGGGCAGCTCCCGCAGCCGGTCGCCTTTCTCTGTGGCTGCTGGTTGGAGCGTTTCAATAAAAGTCTTTTTTCTCTCGCGCTCGCTCTCCCCCGGGAAACAGGCGGAGGCGTCAATCCGCAGCCGCCGAGTGAGAAAGCGACGCATACGCAGCGGCGAGCGTCTCGTCGGCCCGGCCCCGACCGGCGGCCCCAGAGAAGAAGGAGCCCGTGTCCGGCCCGGCCGCCTCCGCCGGGCGTCGGCGCCTCCCTGCCCGCCTCGCTCCCACCCCGGCCCCTCCGAGGGGATTAGAGGGCCGCCCGCGCGACTCGGCGGCCCGGGAGCCATGTTGTCCGGGGGGCTTGGCAACGCGTGAGGGACCCGCGGCCCCTCCCGGAGGCCCGGACTCTTCGGCGAGAGCTGGAAGGCGGCTGCGGCGGCGGAGGCCTGCGCGTCGGCGGCGCCTCGGTTGGCCAGCGGCTGGGACCCGGACCTGCATCCGGTCGCCGCGGGCGTCGGCGGAGCCGCGTTGCCGCTGCGCCTCCCTCGCCTCGCCTGCTCTCGGGACGCAGCCCCCGCACTCGCTGGTGAGTTGGCGGCCGGCGGCGGCGCGGGGCTTTCCCTGCTGCCGCGCCGACCCCGGGCGGAGTGGGGCCGCAGGGTGCTTGAGACCGGGGGCCGGGGCGAGCGGCTGGGCAGGGGCGTGGGCGGCTCAGGCCCGGCCGGGAAGTTGAGAGGGCGGCGCGGTGCAGCGCAGGGGGCCCGCTGCTGCTGGTCGCCGCTGGGGTCCAGCGCGGACCGCGGGCATTCCCCCGGGCGTGGGGAGGGCTGTGGGTGTCTGACGCTCTGGCTCCTTCGCGGGAGGCGCCTTCAGCCGCCGCCGCGTCCCTGTTTGTTGCCGTCTTGGTCTCCTGGGGCGGGCCGATCTCCCCGCGAGGCCGAGGAGGGAAAGAGGCAGAAAGTCTCCCGAGACACAAAGGTCCGCTCGGCGGGGGTGGAGCTGCGGGAGCGGGCGGCGCAGCCCCGAGGGGAAGGAAGGGGCGCGGGTCCGCGGGAGGTGGGCGAAGAGGCGGCGGCTGCCGCGTTTCCAGCTCCTTGGAGACGCCGGCGGTGTGCGCGGGTGGGAGCGGGAGGAGGAGGAGCCCTCGCGTGGGGAGCCGGCCGAGACAAAGCTCGGGGCGGCCTCCCGCTGGCGGGTCACACCCCTGAGTGTTGCCCAGAGCAGAGGTGGAGGGAAGGTGGGAAACCCCAGGAACCGATGGGGAGGGGGAGATGAAGGGGCTGCCAGGTACTGCCGTCTGCGTCGCAGTTGCTTTTCTCAGGGTTTCTGTGCCCGATGGTTTTTGCTCCCCAACTCGGCTGGAGAGCTCCAGATCTGCTCCCTCCCATCACCCTCTCCGTGCCACACTGACTCTCCTGCGGTTTTCCCCTCGTTCTTCCCTTCTCACCCACTCCTTTTCGGGTAAGCAGTATTATGCCTTCTGCTTGGGGAACGTTTGCTAATGACAGGATGTCTGAGCTTGTTCTGACCCTGAACTGCCTTGAACTCCTCTCTCTTCCTCCCACCCTTTCCTTTCTGGGATCTTATAATGTCACATGGCCGTTAACAATTAGCTTTTCTTCTGCAAAAATGGCAAAGGCATGTAGCTGAAATCCATGGCGCTCCTCCTCTAAATTAATGTGTCCACCAGAGACACGTCGCTGGTCATGGATTATCACCTTTTACTTATTAGCCAAATTAACGTTTTATATAACAGAAGTGGGAAATTTTTGTTTTGAGTTTTGACTGTTCTAGGGTCAGCAAGTATATCCCTGGCAGCCACTAGATCTTCTGTCACTTATCAGGAAATGCTTGACTTAGACAATTGTTTACTCAAACTTTGCTGGTTCTTTCTCGAGTCTTTGTTGAAGGATTTCTTTTAAAAGATTCTTACGTAAGAAGGTGAGAGTAACAAATCTGAATTACTACATTTTAGGTGTATTGACCATTAGATGAAAATGAATGGGGTTTTTAAGATCTTTGATGTCCTGAGTAAAGGAAAGCCTTCTAGAAGCTAGAAATCTGGTTCAACCATACTGTAAGAAAAGGACTTGCTAGCATTTAATTGGTTTTGTTCAGTTCTTTTATAAGATTAAGTAGTTGGTTTATTTATTAAATGTTGACGTTGCTTTGTTAATGAAGTCCTTTCAGTCTTTGTATTCCTAATATCTGCGTACTTCCATAAACAATGGATTGGAACAAAAGAAAAATGTGGCTATATTTAAGAATTTTTTTTTTTTTTTAATGGAAGAGATTTCCAGATGTAGATAGAAGCGGTAACCGTTTATCTGGTAAATTATCTTATGGGCCAGGAAGACTAATGGTTTTGAATACTGGGCTTCAAAGAATTTTGTCTTTGAATTTAAACTATTTTAAAATGACTGTGCAAATATATTATTGATTTTTTAACAGCAAAAGTAAAAACATGTTGAAATGTGTTTGACATCACTGTTGATAATCATTTTAAGAATAGTCACATCTTGCTGCTTGTTGCCATTAAAATGTTGACACTATAAAAATTGTGAAAGGGACTTCAGTTTAGGGATCAGTCTGAATTGAAAGACTCCCTAAATTCTTTGTGAAATTAACAGGTCATATCATTAATAATCAGTGTTTCATATATTTATCGAAAGGCTGTATTGAGGATACACTGATTCCCCCCTCTACATAATTATTAGTGTCTAATTAGTTACTTGAAGTCTTATCCTCACTAGAAGGACATCTACCAAAAAAGTCAACAAAGATCTGGGTAGTGGGGCTTACAGATGAATAAAAATACATTTCTGTATCTTTCAAATTTTCAGCTAACCTTTACAATCAGTAAAAACATATATATTTATACGGAGAATTAAATTCTTGTTAAAAAAATTGTCTTGTTAATATTGTGATTTGCCTGTTGCTAAAAGGAGCTTCTGTAAAATGTGTAATGTATTTTCATCTTTGGATTCAGGTCCATTAAAATCACTTTTAGTGTTAGATATTTGAAATAGTGCAGCTTGCCAAATGAGTCTGATTACTTGAAGAAAAATGAAGCAATACATAGTAATGAAAAGGCGGAAAGGTGAAATTAGAATAATTAATTCAGTGTATGATAGCAATTCAGTGTGGAAGTGGTAGCTTTGTACACCAGCAATCTTGTTCTAATAAGTCATTGGTTTTACCAATAGAAAAATTAATTTTTTCTGTAGCGCAAAATAGCTGAGTTGACTAAGGAAATTTAAAAGTATATAAATGTTGATATATTTAGTTTTCATTTACCGGTTTAGTCCTATGATTATGGTGAAAAGAGATGGCATGGAAAATTTACTCTTGTCAATGCCTTTGTTTTTTCCCTTATTTTCAGCAGTATTTTTCTCCTCTATTGGTGAAATAGTACTAACTAAAACACTGCAAATATTGTGAACAATGGCTACTGAGATAGACATTCAAAAGTGAAAATAATGATGTTACTTAATATAAAAAAAGTTTCTTTGAACACAGTTTTTGCCCTGATATTTTCTTTGTTATTGTCTAATAGTACTGAATATTTATAGGGCATTACATTTTGAATCTTTATTTTCTGTTCTTTTTTGAATATTTATGTTCTGTAGTTTTAATAAAAATTAGAGCATCATGACATGACATTTATATAGCTTTTATACTTCCATGGTATGTAATTGTAATGAATGTATAGCTGTATTATAGAAAAAAGACAAGTTAAATCCAGCTTATAAAATATTCTTTAGAGTATTTTATCTATTTTAAAAGTTGTCCCCTTTCCTATAGGTGAAGGAAAAACAGTTCTTTGAATTTTGGATGTATAGTTTCCGCTTAATCTTTTAAATGGAAAAAGTATTTTAAATGCATTTTGTAAACAGATTATGACACTCTGCATTTGAAATGATGGAGATAAACAGGTTGATGGCATCTTAAAATGTGCATTGTATAGTATCTATGAAGTAAAATCAGCCTACGATAGAAAACCTAGTATAATTTATTAGTATTCAGCTTACAGTGTTGGCAATTTCTTTGAACTGGTGGGGAGAGGACCTGTTAGACTGTCTTTTAAAAAAAGATTTCTGTGAGATACTTAGAAAATTAAGCCAAGAATTTTTACTGTCATTCGTGAATTCTTTGTCATTGTTTTGCTCTCAGATTTTTTAGTGGCAGTCAGTTTGATATCTGCAAAATATTTGACCTGAAAAGAGAAATTGTTAAGGACCAGAAAAATATATTGACTATATCTGAGGTGCAGCTTACCTTTCCTAGCCTGTTTTCCTCTCTTTTGGCCAACTTGGAAAATCAGTAGACGTCTGTCAGTAAGTCTAATGGGGGGGTGCCTACTATAAATAATGCTATGTTCTTCTGTAACATATGATATTGAACACTATATGTAAGGAGATAGATTTATAGATGCATGACATTGGGATAATCGAAAGTTGTCTATAATTTTCTTAAAGTGTTAAAATTAGTTCATCTTATTTGAGCATGTACCAAATTTTATTGTGATAAAATTTCATCCTGAATGAACTTATATGTTCATCCATGTCTGAAGTGTGTGTCTTCCCCGTACTACCACTGTGATCAGTGCTGGGATACAAAGATGAGGAAACTGGTGTGAGGACACTATAGTGCTATGACACTTAGAGAGAAATTCTCTTTTTTGAGGACAATGTTACTTTCTCGAAGTTGTCTTTGATTCATTCTGGCAGTTACCGCGATCCTGCTATAGCATTTGTGTCTACTATAGGACTCAATAGGGCCTCCCTGGTGGTGCTAGTAAAGAACCCGCTTGCCAATAGAGGAGATTTAAGAGCAGAGGTTCAGTCCCCGGGTCAGGAAGATCCCCTGAAGAAGAGTGTGGCACCCCACTCCAGAACTCTTGCCTGGAGAATCCCCAAGGACAGAGGAGCCTGGTGGGCTACAGTCCATAGAGTCGCAAAGAGTTGGACACAACCGAAGCAACTTAGCACCCTGTGTGGAACTCAATACATTGTGTTATAATTTATTATTTACAGGTCTTTACCCTTTTGACTGCTTTGTGCACCAGAGGGACCATGCTTTTAAAATTTTGGTATTTTCCCCATGTTCAGTTCAGTCGCTCACTTGTGTCCGACTCTCTGCGACCCCATGAGTCACAGCACGCCAAGCCTCCCGGTCCATCACCAACTCCCGGAGTTCACTCAAACTCATGTCCTTCGAGTCGGTGATGCCATCCAGCCATCTCATTCTCTGTCGTCCCCTTCTCCTGCCCCCAATCCCTCTTAGCATCAGAGTCTTTTCCAGTGAGTCAACTCTTCGCATGAGGTGGCCAAAGTATTGTTGCTTAATTGCGTGAATGAAGTGTGGTGGAATTAGAAAAAAACATTGAATTAGTAAATTTGAGTCAGGTTAGTTATGGCCTAGAAATAGTCCATTTTGATACAGTAGAAAATGAAAAGCCTGTGTTTCATGTATGCAGTGTTTTTATGAGAGTAATCTGGAAGCAGTCGGTAGGCCAATTTGGAGGGGCAATAACTTGGTATTATTGGGTCTTTTAAATTACATGTGAGGTATACGCAAATGAAAAGAGATGTAATCTTCGAAGATTTTTCTTTTAGACAAATTAGACAATATCTAATTTGTATATCAGTTACAGTATCAGTATGTAAATACAATATCTGTATGTAAATAAAACGTGTGTGTGCATGCGCATGGTCAGTTGTGTCGTACTTTGCCACCCCATGGACTCTAGCCCGCCAAACTCTGTCCATGGTGTTTTCCAGGCAAGAATATTGGAGTGGGTTGCCATTGCCTCCTCCAAGGGATCTTCCGAACCAAGGAATTCACCCAGGCCTCCTGATTCTCCTGCATTGTCAGGAGAATTCTTTACCACTCTGCCACCTGGGAAGTCCATGTGAATAAAATAGCTATTTTTAAAGGTCTAAAAACATTGGTTAATATCAAGAATAAGATTTGGATAAAATTTCATCCTTAATGAAATCTAACTGTTTAGCTGTAGAGTACCAGACTTACTCTTTAAAATACAGAATTGCACTCAGAACAGTGCATTTAATGTCATTCCCGTTAACCTTATAGTTTATATATATATATATATACACACTTTTCATTGAAATTACTATACTTAAATAAAAACTGCTTTGTCTACTTTTTAAAATTAGACATTTCATTGAGGTTTTTAAAACTGGAGTTTTAAGTTATATCTTTGATATGGTGTGTTATAAAAACTAGATTTGAGAAATCAGATTATAGCTTGATAATATCTTGATGTGACATTTAAAAAAAACCCCAAGTTTTCACAGCTTGTAAGATTTGATGCTTTTTCATATTCTTCAGTTTATTATATGGCCTTAAAATGCTGAAAATGTTTATATCGGTTAAATTTTCAAGATGATATATACCTACATTTTATCACTCCAGAAACAAGTTAGCATTGTATTTTGCAATAATTTTTGCCTGTAAGTTTGTGAACATGGATTTTTGCCATTCCTTCTCCACATATTATTTACATTTTTGTTTTCCTCTGACCCCTTTTTTTCCAGGAAGCTATAAAATGGTTGACATTTTAACTTTTAGCTATAATTTTTTGGAAAAAAACTCTACAACTCATTTCTATTATGTAAAGTTTAGAATTGATTATAGTTTTTTTTTTTTTTTCCCCTATAAAGACTACTTCAGTAATAACTAATAACTGTGATCTTGAGCTAGTTACTTAAACTCTTCAGGGTCATTTTCTTCTGTAAAATTGGGAATGACAGACCCTACTTTGTAGGGTTTTAGAAATTAAATGGTATGTATAGAAGACTTTGCAAAGTACCTTGCACCTGGTGAGTACTCGGTTAGCAATTATTTTTATTACTCTGATTATTATTATTATTACTCTGGGAAAAACTTGGTTATGGTACTAGAATTGCTTTGCAGAGCCATTGCTTCAGGTTGATGAATGTCTAAGTAAGTGATTCACAAGGATAATTGAGTCAAAATCATCTCTGGCTTTTTAAACTATAGATTATACCCTGTGGATTTTCTAATATGCCTCCCACTGAATTTGAGAATCAATGTGTTAGTGAATTAAGTTTACTAATGGGTGTATGTTGCACCCTTTATGTGTATTGGCAGGAGGGGAGTAGCATAGACTAGCGGACTAAAGTAGGATTTTCATTGTTTCTTATCTAATGACTGCTAGGAATAAAACTGTCATAATCTTCCTGATGAACACATTGATAAGCTTTTCCTTCAGTCAGTTCAGTTCAGTTCAGTCGCTCAGTCGTGTCTGACTCTCCGCGACCCCATGAATCACAGCACGCCAGGCCTCCCTGTCCATCACCAACTCCCGGAGTACACTCAAACTCATGTCCACAGAGTCGGTGATGCCATCCAGCCATCTCATTCTCCGTCGTCCCCTTCTCCTCCCGCCCCCAACCTTTCCCAGCATCAGAGTCTTTTCTAGTGAGTCAACTCGTCGCATGAGGTGGCCAAAGTATTGCAGTTTCAGCTTTAGCATCAGTCCCTCCAATGAACATCCAGGATCGATCTCCTTTAGAATGGACTGGTTGGATCTCCTTGCAGTCCAAGGGACTCTCAAGAGTCTTCTCCAACACCACAGTTCAAAAGCATCGATTCTTCGGCGATCAGCTTTCTTCACAGTCCAACTCTCACATCCATACATGACCACGGGAAAAACCATTGCCTTGACTAGTGGGACCTTGGTTGGCAAAGTAATGTCTCTGCTTTTTAATATACTACCAAGGAGGGTCAACCAAATTTTTCTTGTAACCATCTGCCCTGTTTCTCTGTGCTATACCATTTATTTGACATTGTAACGGTCTAGAGCTTCCCTGGTGGCTCAGAGGTTAAAGTGTCTGCCTGCAATGCGGGAAACTCAGGTTCAATCCCTGGGTTGGGAAGATCTCCTGGAGAAGAAAATGGCAACTCACTCCAGTATTCTTGCCTGGAGAATCCCATGGACGGAGGAGCCTGGAAGGCTACTGCCTGCCGGGTCGCAAAGAGTTGGACATGACTTTCACTTTCACTTTCCTTCTTAATGAGTTTTATGTGTGACTCAGATTTTCTGAAGTCAAAATGGAATAACAGCTAATAGAACATACCCATCAAAAAAAGAAACTAGTTTTGCATTTTTTCCATCTTCATAAAATCTGCTTAGATTTCTGCTGTTTACTGTGTTTTTATTCTCTTATTTGTAGGTCAGTGGCCTTAACCTGAATTTCAGAAGCACACTTGTTGAGATTAAAAACAACAAAACTAGAAGCCTCTGTGTGTGTGTAAAATTTCAAGCTCTGTCCCAAAGCAACTGAATTGGGATACTCTGGGTTTGGGTTTTTAAAAAATATTTCAAGTAATTCTTGAATTTTAAAGTCATTGTTTTAGGATTTAGCATAGTGTCAAGGGGAGGAACCACTCATATATGTTAAAGTAAAGGCAAAGTGATTAAAAACTTTCATAATTCCATCTTATTTTTTTCTTTTTATTCTATTTTATATTTCCTAGTTTAATTGTGTTTGGGGGGAGGTTTTCTTAGGTTGATGTACAAAACTCTTCTGTTCCAGTTATTTTATTTACTTTAGTGAATGTTTTCATCTTGCATTTTTAGTTTGGTTAAAAGGTAAACTAAGGGGACTTCCCTGATGGTCCAGGGGTTAAGACTACACTGCAGTGGGCATGACTTTGAACCTTGGTTGGGGAACAGTGAAGCCAAAAAAAACCCCACAAAAAACAGCCAAACAAAAAACCAGTAAATTGAGGCACATTAAAAACTTTCAACTTTATTTGAGCATACTTTGATTTGAATCAGGGAGTGCCAAGCCACAAGTGGTTAGGAGTGCTCCACCAATAGGAGGAGGGTGGAGGTTTTTATAGAGAAGACATGGAAGCAAAGGAAATGAACTTGACTGGCTATAGCTTAAGTGATTGCCTTATTTAGGAAAGCCTAGTTGGTTGATTGTTCTTAAGTTTAATTTTCTCAGATAGTGTATTGAGTCTGGCTTAGGTTTTAGTTTGCTTATGTAGACTACCAAAGCATTGGAACCACCCCAGTCTAATGCCCATCTTGTTCTATAATTTTAGTTTCTTTCCAGTGTCTTACTGTTTTCTGCTTTTATAGTCTCAATTATTATGTTTTGAAAATTATCTTTTAAATATAAGAACATAAAATAATGGAGAAAATAGACTTCAGATTCCTTCCAGTGGTTATCCATCTTCAAATAGTCCTTTTGTCTTTTCTCATATTTAGAGTTAAATATTTTTGCCAACCAGTCCATTCTAAAGGGAGATCAATCTTGGGTGTTCATTGGAAGGACTGATGCTAAAGCTGAAACTGCAATACTTTGGCCACCTTATGCGACGAGTTGACTCACTGGATAAGACTGATGCTGGGAGGGATTGGGGGCGGGAGGAGAAGGGGACGACAGAGAATGAGATGGCTGGATGGCATCACCGACTCGATGGACATGAGTTTGAGTGAACTCCGGGAGTTGGTGATGGACAGGGAGGCCTGGCGTGCTGTGATTCATGGGGTCGTAAAGAGTCGGACACGACTGAGCGACTGAACTGAACTGAAGATCCTTTTTATAATGTAAGTTTTTATGATAATACTAATTCTTATGGCTATAATTTTCAGTGGTTCATCATCAGTTCATCAAAAGAAGTTTAAACATTTCATAGTGGTTGATAATTATTAAATTATCACTTTTAAATTTTCACTATTTTAAATTGTGCAAGGACAACATACTCCAGCATGTGACGCACCACCACTGTTTTACATTTCCTTAGATGAGTAGATATACAGAAATGGACTTCCCACATTGAAGCCTGTGAACCTTTTCTGGTAATGCCTGTTGTACCGGTACCGCCAATAATCTACCACATCTATTTTCAGTAACACTAATATTTAAAATATTTGCTTCTGATAATTTGCTTATAGAAAGATAACCATTTTATTTGAATTTCTTTGATTGCTAAGATGTTGGTTTTTGTTGTTTTTTCCTTCCCTCTGTATTGTCCCCTCAAACTGCTGGAGAGGAGACTATTAGCATTCCCTAAATCCTTACAGCTTTTTTGTTGTTGTTGTTCAGTTCAATTGCTCAGTCGTGTCCGACTCTTTGCGACCCCATGGACTGCAGCACACCAGGCCTCCCTGTCCATCGCCAACTCCCAGACTTTACTCAATCTCATGTCCATTGAGTCGGTGATACCATCCAACCATCTCATCGTCTTTCTCCTCTCGCCTTCAATCTTTCCCATCATCACGGTCTTTTCCAGTGAGTCAGTTCTTCGCATCAGGTGGCCAGAGTATTGAAGTTTCAGCTTCAGCATCAGTCCTTCCAATGAACACCCAGGATTGATCTCCTTTAGAATGGATTGGTTTGATCTCCTTGCATTCCAAGGGCCCTCAAGAGTCTTCTCCAACAGCACAGTTCAAAAGCATCTATTCTTCGGTGCTCAGCTTTCTTTATAGTCCAACTCTCAAATCCATACAGGACTTCTGGCAAAATCATAGCTTTGACTAGAGTTGTTTTTTTGTGATATTTTCTTAGTATCAAATTACTGCATATAGAGCTTTTTTTCTTTTCTAAAGTCAGAGAAACTGCAATACTTTGGCCACCTCATGCGATGAGTTTACTCACTGGAAAAGACTGATGCTGGGAAAGGTTGGGGGCAGGAAGAGAAGGGGACGATGGAGAATGAGATGGCTGGATGGCATCACCGACTCTGTGGACATGAGTTTGAGTGAACTCCGGGAGTTGGTGATGGACAGGGAGGCCTGGCGTGCTGTGATTCATGGGGTCACGAAGAGTCGGACACGACTGAGCGACTGAACTGAAAGTCAGAGAATTCATTTTGGTGATCCATGTATTCTTGTACTGCTGCTGCTGCTAAGTCGCTTCAGTCGTGTCCAACTCTGTACGACCCCACAGATGGCAGCCGACCAGGCTCCCCCGTCCCTGGGATTCTCCAGGCAAGAACACTGGAGTGGGTTGCCATTTCCTTCTCCAATATGTGAAAGTGAAAAGTGAAGTCGCTCAGTCGTGTCCGACTCTTCGCGACCCCATGGACTGCAGCCTACGAGGCTCCTCCATCCATGGGATTTTCTAGGCAAGAGTACTGGAGTGGGGTGCCATTGCCTTCTCCGATTCTTGTACTAATTCCACCTTATTTTAACTTTTCACCATGTTATATCTTCCTGCCTGGTATGGCAAGATGCTGAATATTTTCTGCCAATAATTTTGATATTATATATGTATTCTTAAGTACTTTTGTAAATGACAGCCCAAAAAAAAAGTAGATAGAGTTGTCTCCATTTTTTTTTTTTCGAAACTGGTCTTTTCTGCTATAAAGTTTTAACCCTAAATAGGTCAACATATCTAATAAGAGTTGTATTAGGAATCAGGATAGACTTCTGTTTACTTAGTCCAGATTATGCCGTGTAAAGAGCATCTCAGTAAAACTTACATAACTTATGATAGATTTTTATCAATTTCATGCTCTCACCAAAGGTGGACTTAAATAGTTAACGTGAAAAGAATGAGGGAATGACTTTTAGCCAAGAGTATTAGGTAGATTTCTCAGAGGAGATGCTAAAGATAATTAGCTCTACAAACAGAAAAGAAGGAAAGCATTCTCAGATAAAAGAACTGGGTGAAAAGGAGGTATGAATAAAGACTTTAAGCATTATTTTAAAATAATTTATTTTCTATCAACCACTTGTAGTATAATAGGAATAGAGAAATAGAGGTTGCTTATGGGCATAGTGCGGAGGAGGCAATGGCAAGCCACTCCAGTACTCTTGCCTAGAAAATCCCATGGATGGAGGAGCCTGGTAGGCTGCAGTCCGTGGGGTCGCTAAGGGTCGACACGACTGAGCGACTTCACTTTCACTTTTCATTTTCACACATTGGAGAAGGAAATGGCAACCCACTCCAGTGTTCTTGCCTGGAGAATCCCAAGGACAGGAGAGCCTGGTGGGTTTCCGTCTATGGGGTCACACAGAGTCGGACACGATTGAAGTGACTTAGCAGCAGCAGCAGGAGCATGGGCATAGTGGTAGAAGATGAGATCAGAGAGGAGCAAGGAGTTTGGATTTTATTCACCAGTGGAACATTTTTAGGCAGAATATAATCTTTTCTACTGTGACTTTTGGGAAAGTTTTGTGAACAACTGCAGGTGAGCTCTTCTGAGTGTTGAATGGACAGCTTTTTGTGATGGAGGCTTTAGAGGATTGCTTTCCTGCTTTAAAAAGAGCTCCCTGGGCCCTTGTTCTCTGGTTTGCTTCACCTCAGAGACATGAAAATTATTTTACTGGCTCTTAGGAGCACTTGGATGTTGGTTTTTATTTGCAGACCCCTGCCATTTTTATCTTCCAATATGTTTCTATATGTTAGAAATTGATTTCACCATTTTCTTGGGGAAATAGAAAAAAAAATAGTAAATTTATAGCTTGTAGAAATAATAGATATTTTTAATTAACCTTAAGTATCAGCTTACAAGTCAATAGCACAAATATTGTGCTTATACAGATGATTTTGTAGTTCTTTAGACTTTATCTTTGTGCTAATAACGAAGGTGATTTTATAGCACTATAATTATTTGTCTAATAGTAATTCAGTTAAGTTTTGAGAATAGGCTAATTTTAGCAGGTATAGTGGAGAAGGAAATGGCAACCCACTCCAGTGTTCTTACCTGGAGAATCCCAGGGACGGGGGAGCCTGGTGGGCTGCCATCTATGGGGTCTCACAGAGTCGGACATGACTGAAGCGACTTAGCAGCAGCAGCAGGTATAGTACATTTCAACATTTTTTTTTTAAATTAAAGCTTGCAGTGAATTTTTGGTACATAATTGTCCCTAAGCGGGAGCTATCTTATCTCATAATATACTTACTCTTCAGAAATGATTCTCTCCTTTCCCCATTCTTTGTGTTTAAACCCTTCAAATCTTTTTACAGTTGTAGGCATTAAAAATTATTTGCAGAAATTAAAATTAAATATTTTTGGAATAAATAATGTGATTATGGGGCTTCCCAGGTGATGCTTGTGGAAAAAACCTGCTTGCCAATGCAGGTTAGACATAACAGATGGCTTTCTATCCCTGTGTTTGGAAGATCTCCTGGAGGGGAGGGCACCACAACCCACTCCAGTATTCTTGCCTGGAGTATCCCCATGGACAGAGGAACCTGGCAGGCTGCAGTTGGTAGGGTGGTACAGAGTCAGACATACTTGAAGCGTCTTACTTAGCATGCACCCAATGTAATTATAAACCTAAAAGTATGTATAGAGACACACCAAAGTTTTGTTTCCTCTTTTGCTTTCTTCTTGTTTTTCCTCACACACCTTTTATAGGCAAACATTTCTTTTAGTATCCTGCTTATTTTTCAAATGTTTTTTTGCAAATGTAAATAAATGTATGTTTTAGTTTGGAGGCTTTTTTCATATGTAAAGATCTTCCTTTATTTTTAATGGTTGTTGTACTTCTCTTGGATATATGGTCACTCAGTCCTGTGGGGATCTTTGTTTGCTATTTTCTGCCATTATTTTGCCAGACGAATAACATATGCTTACTATTTGCATAAGCAAATGGATAATTTATAATCCAAGAGCATTCAACAAACTAACATCATGGCATCCAGTCGCATTACTTCATGACAAGTAGTTGGGGGAAAAGTGGAAACATTAGCAGATTTTCTTTTCTTGGACTCCAAAGTAACTGTGGTGACTGCAGCCATGAATTTGAAAGACGCTTTCTCCTTGGAAGGAAAGCTATGACAAAACTAGATGGCATATTAAAATGCAGAAATATCACTTTGCCAACAGGGGTCCTAATAGTCAAAGCTACAGTTTTTCCAGTAGTTGTGTACAGATGTGAGAGTTGGACCATAAAGAAGGCTGAGCGCTGAAGAATTGATGCTTTTGAACTGAGAAGACTCTTGAAAGCCCCTTGGACAGCAAGGAGATCAAACCAGTCAGTCCTAAAGGAGATCAGTCCTGAATATTCTTTGGAAGGATTGATGCTGATGCTCGAATACTTTGGCCACCTGTTGTGAAGAACTGACTCATTGGAAAGACCCTGGATCTTGAGAAAGACTGAGAACAGAAGAAGAGGGCGACAGAGGATGAAATGGCTGGATGGCATCACCAACTCAATGGACATGAGTTGAGCAAAGTCCAAGAGATAGTGAAGGACTGGGAAGCTTGGAGTGCTGCAGTCCATGGGGTTGCAGAGACTTAGGCTTGCAATACTTAGTGACTGAATAATAACAATAGCAACATAGTCTGAGAGCAAGGATTTCCCTAAAATTCCTATGTTGAAACCTAATCCCCAGTGTAATGGTATTTGGAGGTGTGACCCTTAGGAGATGCTTATGCCATGAGGGTGGAGCCTTCATGAATGGAATTAGTGGTAAGAAATCTACGAGATCCCTTGTTCTGTGAAGACACAATGAGAAGACAGCAGTCTGTGAGCTAGAAAGTGGGCTTTCACCAAATACTGAATATGCAGTAGCCTTGGTCTTGGACTTCCCAGCCTGTAGAACTGTGAGAAAATAAATTTCTGTGGTTTATAAGCCACCTAGTCTAAAGTATTCTGTTATAGCAGCCTGAATAGGGTGAGAGAGTTAACTTCAGCAGTCATAAATTACATTGATAATGTGGTGTGTTGAGAATAGCACTTCATCGCTAGTCTTTCTCCCCCAAATTAGAACCCAGGCTAATCATGAGAAAAGCATCAAACAAATCTCAATTGAGGGGTATTCCACAAAATAACTGAACAGTACTCTTGAAAACTGTCAGGGTCACCAAAACTGGGAAATTCTGAGAAACTGTCACTGCCTAAAGTAGTCTGAGAAGATGATTATACTATAATGTGGTATACTGCATGGGATCCTGGAACAGCAAAAGTACATTAGATAAAAAGTAATAAAATCTAAATAAAGACTTTCAGTTCAGTTCAGTCGCTCAGTCGTGTCCGACTCTCCGCGACCCCATGAATCATAGCACGCCAGGCCTCCCTGTCCATCACCAACTCCTGGAGTTCACTCAAACTCATGTCCACAGAGTCGGTGATGCCATCTAGCCATCTCATTCTCTGTCGTCCCCTTCTCCTCCCGCCCCCAACCTTTCCCAGCATCAGAGTCTTTTCCAGTGAGTCAACTCGTCGCATGAGGTGGCCAAAGTATTGTAGTTTCAGCTTCAGCATCAGTCCTTCCAATGAACACCCAGGATCGATCTCCCTTAGAATGGACTGGTTGGATCTCCTAAAGACTTTAGTTAATTATAATATATCAGTTTTGGTTCATTAATTGTGACAAGCCATGGTAATACAAGATCTTAATATCAGAAGCCAAGTGTGTGGTGTAGGGAGACTCCGTACTATCTTTGAAATTTTTCTGTAAATCTAAAACTATTATAAAATAAAGATAGGTGTTTCTGTAATTCTGTTAGATGTATCTAAAAACGTTTTTAAGAACTGGTATAACTCACACTGTGGTGTTTGTCTCATCATGAATGACATTTTTTTCATATGTTTAAATTAGGGCTTCCCTGGTGGCTCAGAGGTTAAAGCATCTGCCTCCAATGCGGAAGACCCGGGTTCGATCCCTGGGTTGGGAAGATCCCCTGGAGAAGGAAACGGTAACCCACTCCAGTATTCTTGCCTGGAGAATCCCATGGATGGAGAAGCCTGGTAGGCTACAGTCCATGGGGTCGCAAAGAGTCGGACACGACTGAGCGACTCCACTGAACTGAACTGAACTGAATGGGCATTTAACTTGTTTTTCCTTTTCATTAACATACATGTTTTTTATTCTGTTTGGTTGTTGGCCTTTTTTATGTTAATTTCAGGAGTTCTCTATAGGGATATTAGCACTTTAAAAAAATTAATTTTTAATTGAAGGATAATTGCCTTACAGAATTTCGTTTTCTGTCAAACCTCAACATGAATCAGCCATAGGTATACATATACCCCTCCCTTGTGAACCTCCCTCCCATTTCCCTCCCCATCCCACCCCTCTAGGTTGATAGGGGCCCCTGTTTGAATTCCCTGAGACATACATTAATCCCCATTGGCTATGTGTTTTACGTATGGTGATGTGAGTTTCCATGTTGTTCTCTCCATACGGTTCATCCCCTCCTCCCTCCTCTCAGTGTCCATAAGTCTGGTCTCTGTGTTTGTTTCTCCACTGATGCCTTGCAAATAAATTCATCAGTACCATCTTTCTGGATTCCATATATATGGAATCTAGCTCCCTGTAGGGAGATGAGCCCTTTTTGTGATATGGGTTGCAAGTATTTACGTATAGATTCTCTGATTATTTTCATGCAGATTTTTCCTTTTTTATATGGTAGTTTTTTAGTGTTTCTGGGTTTTGAAATATAGTTAGAAAAGTCTTCACCGTCAACCAAGGTTCTGAAGTAATTGATCTATATTTTCTTCTAGTACTTGTGATTTCCTTTTTTACCCTTAGATCTTAAAAGTTTGAATTCTTCAGTTCCTCCCAATTATTGAGTCATTTTAAATGCTTAACCTTTTCTTTCATGCCTGTGTAAGCATGCCTGTAGCCTTAATGGTACTTTAAATGATTTATAGTAGAAGAAATCTTTATACATATACTCTTGGTGGATATGAAGTTTCGACTTTCTAGAAAACACATTAAGCATTTCATTGTATCTTAATTCTGAATCATGGTTTAAAAGTTTTACAGAAATAAGACTCAACGTTTCTTTTCACTGTTATACTGTTGTATATTTAGCAGTATTTTTTCTTTCAGATGATTAACATTGTGGATTATTTGTATATTTAGTTTTTACCCCATCCTATTTCTCCTTTGATTCCTGTTTAGATTATTAAACCTCTCTGTGATTTATCTTCTATTTTCCTTAGAACTCTTCACTGGTTTCATTGCCCCTTTGATGTCAGTAATCTCTTTATTTCATTTTATTTAGAAATTAGTTTTAACTCATTAAGAGACTGGAACCAATAGTGTCAGCATGTGTTGCCTACTACAGGGTGCTGATTTCTTACACCATTTTATATAGGTTTTCATATTTTCCTCATAGTACTTGTGAAACTAGTATTGCTGAACTGAATTTTAACAGACATTTGAGAAAGTATCTGGTAGTGCTGTGGAATGTTGGTTCCTAGAAAATACTACCCAAAATAACCTGGTGAGCTTGTTGCTTGTGATAGTAAAGGAGGACACCACCTTTCCTGAGTTGGTCGAATCTGCTGGGACAAGAGGGGGATGTGTATGGGTGAAAAGAGTAGCAGGGTTTGGAAGGGGAAGAGAGTTGGAATATTTATTGAAGATTTGAAAACTTTAATGCAGGTATTTCAGTGTAGGAGCTTGATTAGAATTAGTAGAGGTCATGATGTTATAGTTTAGGATTGATAGACATAGTAAAGCAAGGATTTTGAGGTGAGATTTTTTTCCAGAATCTTGGAAAGTAAACAATCACTTGCTACTATTTATTGAAAAGTTGAACAGTCTGATGTTTTATATGGGGTTTTGGTGAAGTTCCTGGAATGAACAATGAAGTTATTTGCAATTCTTATCTGCTTGGGCAAGAGTTTCCTGGAATAGTAAAGTGTGTTGTTGAAGACAGCTGAATAGTGATGTTAATGTGGACTGTAAACTCTGGGTGCAGATGGTTTCAGTTCTCAGTGCCCATTCAGAACCACAGTAAGTTTGAAAATCTCTTTGTAAAAAGTCTAATCCTTAGGCCTGTGTACAAAGACAGTGCATTCTCTTGGTGAGGAGTTTGACATTTTATTTCTCCCTCCTGAGGAATGAAGCCTAACTTCATTACTGAGACACCCAAGTAGTTGCTTGTATATATGAGACTGCCTGCCAGTGCAGGAGACGTAAGAGATTTAGGTTTGATCCCTGGGTGGAGAAGATCCCCTGGGGAAGAGCATGGCAACCCACTCCAGTATTCTTGCCAGGAGAATCCTGTGGACAGAGGAGCCTGGTGGGCTACAGTCTGTGGGGTCACACATGAGTCTGCAATACAGCAAGAAGAAATACACTTGGCCTAAAGAGTTCAGTGCTTAATGGCTGTACTGTGTATGTGTGTGAGTGAGTGAGAGAGACTGATAGGTGTGTGTGTGAGAGAGGGAGGGAGGCAGCCAGCCATCCGGCTACCCACTCCTACAGAGGAGTGGCCAGAGAGGTAGAAGGAAAACCAGGATATTGTTATGTGTTCTCTGGAGATGTGGCTATAAAGAAATGGGGTCAGTACACAAAACCCTTTCATGCCTAAAAGGAGAAAGACCTATTGGCCCCAGTGATGAATTTTCACTCAACAGTTCTTTTACATGTACAAAAATATAGACTGTTCACAGAACTATTTGCTCTGTCATGATACTCTTCACATAAGAATTGCCTAGTGGGCAATTCTGTTTGCAGGGTAATTATTTGAATTTAAGAATATTTTCTTAGAAGTTATTTTACTATCTTGCCCTGACATTACCCCATAAAAGTTATTTAATCTCTCATTTTGACTGTGATTGAGGAAGGGATGTGATTGGTGTGTAGCCAGCAATTTTATATATAGTGTGTATATTTGCTGCTCATAATTTGGGAGAAAGTTACATTCCTGGTGACTCAGATGGTAAAGAACCCGTCTGCAATGCGGGAGGTCTGGGTTCATTCCCTGGGTTGGGAAGATCGCCTGGAGAAGGGAACAACAACCCACTCCAGTATTCTGGCCTGGAGAATTCCATGGACAGAGGAGTCTGGCAGACTGCAGTCTGTGGGGTTGCAAAGAGTCCGAGAGGACTGAGTTGCTTTCACTTTCTTTCTTTACATTTGTTGAATGCCTACTGTGTGCTAGGCACATATACATTCTAATGTATATCTCACATTCTTGTTAATTCCTTTCTTCCAAGAGAAAACTAAGATTGGTTTTCTCAGGATTCTACTTCTCACTCTCCTTAATGTCTATATGAAGGAAAAAAAATTTGAACTTGAGTGAGGCTTATGCTCCCTTTCACAAAACCTTTCATTAACCAGAGCCAAACTTGTATGTAGTGAACATTTTACCACAGTTGTTAATTAAATATAGAATATGTTACCTCTTAGCTTTTGAGACGGAGAAGGCAATGGCAAGCTACTCCAGTACTCTTGCCTAGAAAATCCCATGGATGGAGGAGCCTGGTGGGCTGCAGTCCATGGGGTCGCTAACGGTCGGATACGACTGAGCGACTTCACTTTCAATTTCCACCTTCACACATTGGAGAAGGAGGTGGCAACCCACTCCGGTGTTCTTGCCTGGAGAATCCCAGGGACGCAGGAGCCTGGTGGGCTTCCATCTGTGGGGTCACACAGAGTCGGACACGACTGAAGTGACTTAGCAGCAGCAGCAGTAGCTTTTGAGATTGTGACTGACAGAATAGGTAGTAAGCAATAATGAAGCAAAGAGAGGATCTAGGCCCTTATTAACTAGAATCTTTAACTGGAATCCACTTAATTTCACCTAAAGGAGATACTTAGGAATTGTCATTTTAAAATATTTTTCTGTGTCCTTATAGGTAACCTTTTTTGGGTTACTTTTTAAAAAAGGTACTTTTACCAGCTTTGTTCTTTAGTTGTGTTCATCTAATTTAGTTCCTTACTTTTCTTGTTTCTAATATGCAAAGATTTCCTAAATGAGTAGAATTAGTAGACTAGAAAATGCTAGAGAGAAAAACTTGTGGACAATACCAACATTGTAGCTTTGGGCGTTAGTCAGGTGCAAGTTTTCTTCTTAATGTTTTGATTGAACTCTTGCATGCTGGCCTCTACTATAGATCTTTTAAAGTACAGCAAGTGTGCTTGTTCAGTGACTGGCTGTTCATGCTCCCTCCCTCTTAGTATTGGTATGTGTGCAATAAGTTTCCAGTTAGCAAGTAATGTGGTGGAGAGGATTAATATTTTTTTTTCCTCAAAAATCGCAAGAAGGCTTTTCTGATAGTTTTAAAAATTTGAGATCAACTGGTACATGATTCAGTCCAAGGAAGATCCTTTTGGGGGGTATTTTCTGTTATCTTTAAAACTAAGTGACCACTTTGTAAGAGTGTTTTTCCCCCCTAAACAACCCTTTCTTCCCCAAAGAACAACTACCAGAAGATTGGAGAGTGCTGGCATTTTTAATGCCACTGTTGCTGAGGAAAGTTGGCCACTACCCAGTAGAATTTGTCTTAAGAAAGCTTTAATGAAGTGTTAGTTTTTAAAAAAAAAGTGAAGCTATTATTGTATCACAAGTTACGGAATGACAAAATAACACATTCAGTTATCTAGTTCAAATGTTTATTGGAGAGAGAGGCTAGAAAGTTGCCTACATAGTTTTCCTTTTTTTAAACATAAAAAACGAATTCATATTTATCTTGTGCCAAGTATGGTAACAACATTCTCAGTGAATCATGGATAAAAGGAGATGATTTTGTGAAATTTGTACTTCATATAAAAACATATAAACATGTAAAAAACATAAAAAACAATACATAATTTATTTGGTAATTGAAAAATGTTTTTTTTTTTTAAGGAGTGGAAGTTTTATTTTTCTAATAGCTATAAGAATGTGACCTTCTAAATATCTAAATGTATATTTTACATGATTCTTTTCCTAAAATGCTTTTTTAACTTCCCTTCTGTTGAAGTTAGGAGGTGGTTAGAAGAGTCAATGATTAGCTGAGCCTTACAGAATATCTTTATGTTAGTGAGGTCATTATTTGTCACCATGTGACAAAGTCTGACCTTTTGAGTTATGTGGGCTAACATTCCTGTTCAGTTTATTTTGAGGTGATGTGGTATTATAGAAACTTTTATGTAATTTAGGTATGAAGTATAGTATTGATTTAGAAATATACAATGAAGTAATATGACTTAATGCAGCATTTTTTTTGGGATATGAGTGATGTGATGAGGGTAGGTAGAGACAAAGATTTTTTAGATGTTTCTGTTGTTAAAGAGTTTTTAATATCGTGAAACTCAGGAACTTTCCATTTTCATAGCTCACTTATCTTGGTAAGTAAGTAAATCAGTTTAGAAGACCAGATTTTAGAATTCAAACATAGCTTTTTAGACCAGTGGCTTTTCAACCTTTTTGGTCTCAGTATCAAAAAATTCTCTAATTTTTACATCAGTTTATTTAAAGATAACAAGTGTTGCAAATAAATGAAAACTATTTTCAAAAAATACAGTGAGAAGAGTAGCATTGTTTTCATATTTGCAAATCTCTTTAATGTCTATCTCAATAGAAGACAGCCGGCTTTTCATATCTTTTATATTTCAGTCTATTGCAATATTATGTGAAATGTAATCTGAAAAACTCCACTTTATACTCATGCTGCTAAGTTGCTTCAGTTGTATACGACTCTGTGCGACCCCATAGACGGCAGCCCACCAGGCTTCCCCGTCCCTGGGATTCTCCAGGCAAGAATCCCGGAGTGGGTTGCCATTTCCTTCTCCAGTGCGTGAAAGTGAAAGTGAAGTTGCTCAGTCGTGTCCGACTCCTAGCAACCCCATGGACTGCAGCCTACCAGGCTCTTCCGTCAGTGGGATTTTCCAGGCAAGAGTACTGGAGTGGGTTGCCATTGCTTTCTCCCAAAGTAAAAAAGGCAAATATGTTTTTAATATGATTGTAAAAATAGTTTTGACCTTAAGAACTCCCCGCTGGTGGCCCAGATGATAAAGAATCAATCTTCTATGCAGGGGACCTGGGTTCGACCCCTAGGTTGGGAAGATCCTCTGGAGAAGGGAATGGCAACCCACTCCAGTGTTCTTGCCTGAAGAATTTCATGGACATGGACAAAGGAGCCTGGCAGGCTACAGTCCATGGGGTCACACAGAGTCTGACACGACTGAGCAGCTAACACAAGTACCAGCCCCCTTTAAAGATTCCACAGACCACACTTGGAGAACCTCTGCTTTAGAGCAAAATGAAATTGGATCCTAATCCTACCCTTGATCATCCTCTTTGTATTGGATATTCCTAGGGACTATGTCTGTTAAGCTGTAGTAATGCACTGAAATAGTAATTCTATTTCTCGAATCTACTTCTGGCTTTCGTCTTCTGTGAAGAGCCTTGGAGCTATAGGCTTTGATTTTTAATGATCGTTCCCCTCCTGCTTTTGGAAATGATAAGGCTTGCTAACTATAAGAATTTAGGCAAATTCATTAACATTTTGACTGCTTTCCTTATTTGTAAAAATGGGCAGAGCACTTTTTAACTACCAACTCATAAGTCTTTCATGGAAATCAAATTAGATAACCAAAGTTATATACAGTTGCTAATAAAATCTTTTATTAATAGAACTTAGCAGAAAGAATGCTACCTGAGGTATGCTCTAATTTTGCATCGGCTCTTCTGTATAAGTTACTCTAGAGAGTGACTTTCTTTTTTAACTGCTCTCCTGTTCAACACTTATGTGAACCTTCCTTAGATCTAGGTCCTCCAAGGAAATGGAATTTAAAAACAAGAACAGCGAAACATCCTTTGTCTTCAAGTTTTCTTAGTTTCATACTTAAACTAATTAGAAACAAATTGGAAGATGCTACATAAACGATGTATATGAACATAAGGACAACATAGTGTAGGGACTATTTTCTCTAGGTAAAAGTAGAATGAGGAAAGAAAAATAATAAGTATGTGCCTTATTTCGTAAAAGCTGATTTTTATAACTCCTAGAAGAAAGGAAATCTATTAACCATCTGTGCGTGCATGCTAAGTCACTTCAGTTGTGTCCGACTCTGCAACCCCATGACCTGTAGCCCACCAGGCTCCTCTGTCCATGGGATTCTCCAGGCAAGGATACTGGAGTGAGTTGCCGTGCCCTCCTTCAGGGGTTCTTCCCAACCCAGGGATCGAACCCACATCTCTTTGGTCTCCATTGGTAGGCAGATTCTTTACCACTAGTGCCATCTGAGAAGCCCATTAATCATCCAGCCAATTCATATTTATTGAGTGAAGCAATGTGTTAAACCCTATTCTGGATATATTAGTTCAGAGCATGAACTTGGTAGGGTCTTACACTACTTGGGTTCCAGCTGCCTCTTCTGCTGTAACCTTGAGCAAGTTTTTAAGTCCTCAGTGACAGCTTCTTTAGATATGTAAAATGGGAGTAATTTAAATAATATTACAGGGTTACTGTGCTAGTTAAAAGAAATTAATGTAAATAAAGCACTAGAATAGATTAGCACATCATATTATTAACTACTTTTACTATTACATACAATTGGGAAAAGATAATTTCCTTGATAATGCTAACTTCTGGTAGTCTCACAGAGATTTTATATTTTAAAAGGATTGATGAAAAATTATATAATGTGAAAGACTAATTTTGTCTCTCTTTGTTGTTATTCCAAAGCACAGTTTTTATTACTTTGGCTTGCACAAGAGGAGAAAATTGATTAAAGGCCAGATCTCTTAGCAGTTAAAATACATTTTATCTAGTGAAAGTCGCTCAGTCGTGTCCGACTCTTTGTGACCCCATGGATTATACAGTCCATGGAATTCTCCAGGCCAGAATACTGGAGTGGGTAGCCTTTTCCTTCTCCAGGGGATCTTCCCAACCCAGGAATAGAACTGGGGTCTCCTGCATTGCAGATGGATTCTTTACCAACTGAGCTGCCAGGGAAGCCCATATTTTACCTAAATTCACATTAATAAATCTTAAGTACTTATTTCCACTGAATTTATTATAGACACCTTCTTACATGATAATGCTAGAGAAACTAGTGGGCAGGGAAGTACCTAAACTTAAATCTCACTTACTGAGAGAAAAATTGTTCATTAATATCACTGGGTATTAGTTATTTTCTGTACATTCCTAGTCATTTTCCATTGTATAGAGAATGCATAAACTTGTGAGTTACCTGGTTAACTTTACAGAGAATTGCTCATAATTTTCATGTTGAGACTGATTCATTTGAACAAGTCTTTCAGGTAGTTCTTGGTAAATCAAATTTTGGATCAAAACCAGTGTCAGGTTGAGTAGTAAACTATAACAATCACTGCATTCTAGAGCAATGATTATTGAGAGGTAAGAGGAGTCTTTTGAACAATCAGTGAAAATCATTTTTAAATTTAATCCCTTCTGCTTACAGAAATAATAGAAAAAGAGTAGAAACCTTTCTGTCCTTTCCCGCCCCCCCCCCCCCGACTAAGGATGTCAAGAGAGATAGAAGTGCTAGTGCAATGAGTCCACAGAAGGCAAATACACATTAGGGCTCTAGGAAAAACTTAATTGATGTTATATCTCTTTGGTAAAAGAGGCCATATTTCTGGAAGCAGTTGGCACCACAAAGAAGAGTCTATTTTGGACTCCTTGAGAAGAACTTTGATGCTCCTGGCACTGAAAAAAACTGTATTAAATTCAGCGCACTCACTCATGGTAATTAAATAATGGACCCGCCCCTCTCCCCCACCATGTTTGAATAAAGTTAGAGTAAAATATATTCTGGAGTTCAGTAATAATGAGTTCATACCCATTTTACTGACTCTTACTACTCATGAGTTTTGGAGAACCTTGGTAGGTACTGTTAGGTTCTTTCCTATTGATTGCATACCTGATAACTTGGATTTTAATCATATATTCAGCTTGCTGTTATGGAAGCAATCATATAAGTGAACATGTACTCAGATGCCTGGGAGCTCACTATAAACCTTGTGCCAAAGCATGATAAAAAACAAAAATTGATTTTCCAGCATCAGGTCAAATTCTGTAATACTTCTTTTTAATTTCTATATACAGTATATAAGAAAGCTTTCCTCAGTGATCAGTGCAAAGAAATAGAGGAAAACAATAGAATGAGAAAGACTAGAGATCTCGTCAAGAAAATTAGAGATACCAAGGGAACTTTTCATGCAAAGATGGGCCCAGTAAAGGACAGAAATGGTATGGACCTAACAGAAGCAGAAGATATTAAGAAGAGGTGGCAACAAAAAAAGATCTTTGCGACCCAGATAATCATGATGGTGTGATCACTCACCTACAGCCAGACATCCTGGAATGCGAAGTCAAGTGGGCCTTAGAAAGCATCATTACAAGCAAAGCTAGTGGAGGTGATGGAATTCCAGTGGAGCTATTTCAAATCCTGAAAGATGATGCTGTGAAATTGCTGCACTTAATATCCAAACTCACTGTGGATGGTGATTGCAACCATGAAATTAAAAGACGCTTACTCCTTGGAAGGAAAGTTATGACCAACCTAGATAGTATATTAAAAAGCAGAGACATTACTTTGCCAACAAAGGTCTGTCTAGTCAAGGCTATGGTTTTTCCAGTGGTCATGTATGGATGTGAGAGTTGGACTGTGAAGAAAGCTGATCGCCGAAGAATCGATGCTTTTGAACTGTGGTGCTGGAGAAGACTCTTGAGAGTCCCTTGGACTGCAAGGAGATCCAACCAGTCCATTCTAGAGGAGATCAATCCTGGGTGTTCATTGGAAGGACTGCTGCTAAAGCTGAAACTCCAATACTTTGGCCACCTCATGCGACGACTTGACTCACTGGAAAAGACTCTGATGCTGGGTAGGATTGGGGGCGGGAGGAGACGGGGACGACAGAGTATGAGATGGCTGCATGACATCACCGACTCGATGGACATGAGTTTGAGTGAACTCCGGGAGTTGGTGATGGACAGGGAGGCCTGGCGTGCTGTGATTCATGGGGTCGCAGAGAGTCAGTCACGACTGAGCGACTGAACTGAACTGAATATGCCAGCAAATTTGGAAAACTCAGCAGTGGCCACAGGACTGGAAAGGGTCAGTTTTCATTCCAGTCCCAAAGAAAGGCAATGCCAAAGAATGCTCAAACTTCTCCAAGCCAGGCTTCAATAGTACATGAACCATGAACTTCCAGATGTTCAAGCTGGACTTAGAAAACACAAAGGAACCAGAGATAAAATTGCCAACATCCACTGGGTCATCGAAAAAGCTAGAGAGTTCCAGAAAAACATTTGCTTTATTGACTATGCCAAAGCCTTTGACTGTGTGGATCACAGCAAACTGTGGAAAATTCTGAAAGAGATGGGAATACCAGACCATCTGACCTGTCTCGTGAGGAATCTGTGCTCAGATCAAGAAGCAACAGTTAGAACTAGACATGGAACAACAAACTGGTTCCAGATCGGGAAAGGAGTACATCAAGGCTGTATATTGTCACCCTGCTTATTTAACTTATATGTGGAGTATATCATGAGGAACGCTGGGCTGGAAGAAGCACAAGTTGGAATCAAGATTGCCGCGAAAAATATCAGTAACCTCAGATATGCAGATGACACCACCCTTATGGCAGAAAGTGAAGAGGAACTCAAAAGCCTCTTGATGAAAGTGAAAGAGAAGAGTGAAAAGGTTGGCTTAAAACTCAACATTCAGAAAACAAAGATCATGGCATCTGGTCCCATCACTTCATTGCAAATAGATGGGGAAGAAGTGGAAACAATGACAGACTTTATTTTGGGGGGGCTCCAAAATCACTGCAGATGCTGATTGCAGCCATGAAATTAAAAGATGCTTACTCCTTGGAAGGAAAGTTATGACCAACCTAGACAGCATATTAAAAAGCAGAGAGATTACTTTGCCAACAAAAGTCCGTCTAGTCAAGGCTATGGTTTTTCCAGTGGTCATGTATGGATGTGAGAGCTGGACTATAAAGAAAGGTGAGAGACGAAGAATTGATGCTTTTGAACTGTGGTAATGTAGAGGACTCTTGAGAGTCCCTTGGCCAGGAGATCCAACCAGTCCATCCTAAAGGAGAATAGTCTGGAATATTCATTGGAAGGACTGATGCTGAAGCTTAAACTTCAGTGCTTTGGCCACCTGATGCAAAGAGCTGACTCATTTGAAAAGACCCTGATGCTGGGAAAGATTGAAGGCAGGAGGAAAAGGGGATGACAGAGGATGAGATGCTTGAATGGCATCACCGACTCAATGGAAATAAGTTTGAGCAAACCCTGCGAGTTGTTGATGGACAGGGAGGCCTGGCGTGCTGCGTGCATGGGGTTGCAAAGAGTCGGAAGCAACTAAGCAACTGAACTGAACTGATGTAAAGTAATCAAATCTTAGTTGGTATCTACATATTTCAAGTAGTGTTTGCTGTATATGAATGACATAAGAAAAAGTTTCTCAGTGGAATTTAACCTTATTTAAAAAAGATCACATTCACAGAGATAGGCTGATAAGATTATACAATAAAATTTTTGTTTAACTGGAATACTGAGTTTCTTTCTTTCCTTTTCTCTGGTTAAATTCTTTTGCAGTTTAAGAATGTTTTTTAAACCTGCGTAGAAATTTTATTACAGTTTGTTAGCACTCCATTTAGAAAGGAAAGTTCAAATCATATGCCTATTGCAGTTAAAAAATTGGTTACGTTTAAAGTATTTTGGATCACGTAGATGATTAAATGCTTGCAGAGTCTTCTGTGTGCAGTGTTTAAGAAGATAGCTGAGGGTATAGTAGAAGCTCTGACTCATTTGTCCCTCTGTAAGACTACTGGTTGATGGTCATGTCATGTTTAATAGTAACCAGTGACTAGTAGTCTGGTCTTTAGTTTGATCTTCTTTTCCTACCAGTTGTTGTATGCCAGCTTTACTTGTAATTATATAATTTAACCAAATATTACCTAAACCAATAAAATTTCAGTGTATAAGGAGAGTTTTTCTGTGAAAACTTGGGAAGGAGTTTATAAAGGCTGGTTGATGTTTTAAAAAGAGATCATTTGGAATTAGATGTAAGGAAGACAATGAAAAACCTGGAATGTTCGTACAGTTCTCACAGTTGGGCATTGGTTGCTTTTCAGGTGTTTCAGCTGTTCCCTTCAGTTTAAAAGAATTCTTCTAGAAATTGGAGTGTCTGCTTTGGCACATGTGCTTATGTAAGAAATTCCAATCTTGGCTTTTGTTTTACAGCAGAAGATTGGTAAGCACATTTGAATGTTTTAAGTTAAAATGCATAAGGTACATACGTGTAATTTTTTCCCTTTTGTGATTTATTGAATTACTGACTTGATTAGTGGACTGGTCCTGAGTTAGTTCACAAATTCTTGTTTTTAGTGACTATCCCATTCTATCTGAGACATTTTTCTTAAACTCTCACTTGAAAGAAAGCAGTAGATTTGAAGCACTTTTTCAAACTTTAACATGGATTTTTGTAGTAAAATTGGAATATTTTGTGATTCCATAGTTAGTACCACTTGTGGTTATAGCAAGGGTCATAAAATTTTGCATTCTAGCTGTCTCCTTTAAGAAAACTTTGTAATTACCTGGGTTTGGAAACCCTCTAATGCCTCTTTTTAGCTTTGTGTCCGTCCCCCACTTTAAAAACAGCAACAACAACAGAATGGCTTCCTTTAGAATTTCCTCTTCCAAGGAATCATCTGATGCTTCTAAGGCAGACTTTTGAGCCAGTATAATGGTTTTGTATAGAGGTGTCAAAATATTTCATTTTCTGTTGGATTTTAGACTGAAACGTGAAGCAGTTCAACAGTTATAGCTTGCTTGGAAAATTAAAAGGGTATTTCCTATTTATGTTTATCTTCTTCCTTTGGGGAGCTGAAAATACCTTATAAGAATTAATATCAACAAGACTGGCCTGCATTCGAGTCTGAGGAGGCACAGTGCCCGGAGAGGGCCCCAAAGCTGTTTTGCTGGCTGCCTGTTCTGAAGCAGCTGACTAACCAGCTGCAGAGCACATTGATCTGGTCATAATTGCTTTCATCCTGGAGCAGAGCACGTTAACACAATTTAAATCAAGAGCCACATTAGAAGATTCTGACCTTAGGATAACCTCTCATTTCCTACCTTTGAAGAGAGGGAACAATTCCTGTCACTTCCCTAACTTCTAACCACAAAATAGCATGGGAACGTATAGCCACATCTAAAGATGGTGACCTCTTGACTTTCTTTATCCTTTATACAGGTGGATTCAGAACAGTAAAAGGAACAAGTCATAATGTTCTATTGTTGCTGAGTAGAGAAATCATCCCTCCCCTCTAACTCAATTTTTTTTTCCTCTTGAAATCTTCCTAGATCATTCCAATGGATGCAGTATAGATAAAAAAAAATAGACTTGAGACTGTTTGTAAACCTTCTCTTTTCCTAAAAAAAAAAAAAGCACACCAGAGTGTGACAGTTCTCTTGTCTTTTAGCAGACCACTGTTTCTTGATATATACAGTTTTGTGTGATTGCTTTCTTCTGATAAATCTCGGCCTCCCATTATTCTCTGAATACTCATACAGTCACTGTAGAGGTCTTATTGGGCTTTATTTTCTAGAGGTTTCAACTTTGTGCTGTAACTCACATGACAGCAAAGATAATTTCACATATGGAAAACTATAGATAAAAGAGACTGAGAATTCTGAGCAGTTTCCAGTTCATAAACTGTAAAACCATTCTTCTCTCTAATTCATTATTGGGAGTGATATTATTATTGAAATAACCCTTAATTGGCTCTAATTCATTAAGTATAATTCAGTTTTTTAATTTCAGCTGTTAGAAATTCAAATAGTCAAGTGCTTTTGGAGGATATATTGAGTTAGAACAGAATAAGAAACAATAGTAGAAATCATTAAAAATGTCATGCAATGAGACGATCAACGGAAATGAGGAGGTAAAAATATATTCAGGTGTTTTTGTAAATGTTAAAATTTTGTTGACTTATATATTTAAGGACCCCAGCTATCTAACCAGGGTCACATCCTTTGTGTCAGTGATGACATTGGACCACCTCAAATCTTAGCTAAATTCTCATAGGACCAATGATACGTAATTCCATTTCTTAATGTTCGGAGTTGTGGATATGTTATATTCCTGCTAGTGCAAAGCTAATTGAATTGTATAAGGATCAAATTATTGGTCTTAGCTTTAACCAAATACTTTAAACAAGCGTGAGTTACTAATAACTGACTTTTTTGGTGGGGGGATAGTGGAATTTAAAATCAGTTTTTATAATTCCACTTTTTATTTTTCAGAGATGATTTTTACATTCTTCATTTCTCTTTATCCACTAAATATAGCATACCAGATATCATATATTATTATAATATGTTAGATAATGGCTATGGTTTATTATACTTAGAACTAAGGAAGCTTTCATGTGGATATTTATTTTGCTTTTCCTTATATGAAGGACTGAGTTATACTGCCCATAAAAGTGATGACAGAATTGACCAGCTATGTAGTAAGGGGAAGGGTATGTCTGTGTTCCTATAATAATGAGTGTGGCCTGTTTCTCTGATGGGATGTCATAACTCTTGACAATACTGTTCTCAGAAAGAGTTTATTAATTATTTTAGTAACTTCATTTAAAAATATACTGATTAGGAAGGCTGGATAGCTGTCGAAGGTTTACTAGGGGCCTTTTGTCCTTCTCTTTGTCAGATATCTCTTCTCAGAGGTGTTAAAATATAACCAGGAATAGTTGAAAATTTTCCTACCACTTGTGGAATTGAATCTGGAATTTATGATTCTGCCCAAGGAGAAGTGTTTGTAGGCCTATGGAAGGAGGAATATTTACAGGTTTCCTGCAAATGTACTATTTATAGTATTATCTACTTTGTATAAACCTAGTTTATATTTAGAAGAAATATCAGATAAGATACCCTCATTAGGAAATAGTTTATTGAGCACATTTTGGTAGGATAGTGAGTAAAATCTGTTGACTTGCAGATAATTTGATATGACTAAAGTTGCTCTAAGTTGTGATTTTTCTTTTATAAAAGATTATTACAGTTGCTTTGATTTACTTTACTCAAGAATATTACTCAGTTTCACAAAAATTAAAAGGAAAGGCAGTTTGTATTTCCCTTGTAAACTGCACATGAACAACTTCTTTGTGTGTGGATTAATGGAAAGAGCACATAAGATTTGAATTTTGGCTTTATCATGATTTACTTAGTGTAATGACTTTGAGTTACTTAAATTTTGAGCTTTTTTTTTCTCACTTGTATAATGGGAATGATAAATAATACCTTTTTATCTCACAGAATTGTTCTAAGAAACAAGATGGTGAAGACTGTAAACTATAAAGCTAGGTGCATAGCCATGTATAAAATTAAGTTTAAAAATACACTTTATGAGGGTGTGGAACAACTGAAACATACTTTGCTGGTGGGAATATAAAAACTTTGGAAAACTAGACATTCCTTAGAAAGTTAAGCATACATCTACCATATGACCCTGCAAAAAAGATTTGTACAAAAATGTTCCTAGAAACATTCAAACTCTGGAAACAAACTATGTGTTCTTTAACAGGCTAAAGAAGAGAAAGTGGTGTAATCCATTCAGTGGAATACTCTTTAGCAATAAAAAGCAAACTGTTGGTACATGTGTGTTACTTGCTTTGTCGTGTCCAACTCTTTGCAACCCCATGGACAGTAGCCCACAGGCTTCTCTGTCCATGGAATTCTCCAGGCAGGAATACTGGAGTGAGTAGCCTTTCCCTTCTCCAGAGGATCTTCCTGACCCAGGGATTGAATCCAGGTCTCCTGCATTGCACAGATTGTTTACTCTCTTAGCCGCCAGGGAAGCTCTGTGTCTATCCTTACCTGCTCAGTAGCTACGTCATGTTTTGTGACCCCATGGACTGTAGCCTGCCAGGCTCCTCTGTTCATGGGATTTTTCCAGGCAAGAATATTGGCATGGGTTACTATTTCCTACTGCAGTGGATCTTTCTGACCCAGGGATTGAATCCGCGACTCCTGCGTCCCCTGCATTGACTGGTGGATTCCTTTACCACTGAGCCACCTGGGAAGCCTGGTACATAAAATGTGGATTAATTTCACAGTCACTGTGCTGAGTAAAGAAGTCCTGTGTTATAAGACTGTATACTCTTACGTGTTTCAGTTTACATGGAATTCTAAAGAATGTACTACCTCCAGGGGCTTACAGACAGGAAGCTGCTAATGGAAATCTTTGATCACCTTTCCAGCACAGTGAGATCTCTTTCAGTGTACGAAGTTCAAAAAAACCCAAAGTTTACTTTTTTAAGTCACGATCTCTAGAACAAGTAGCACCTTGTGGAACCCTAGGATTCTGTGGAACCCTATTTGAAAAACTGTACTGGCCATTCTAACTATAATAATGCTAGTTGATACTAATTGATTATTTCCTTTCAAAACTGAAAATGTGAGTTTTGATTAGATACATAGATGTGTGTCTGTGGGTCACTTCTGTAATTGTCTTTATCCCCTCAAATATTTTTTGAATGTGAATAACTTGTGAGTTACTAATTATAAATGTCTGAGGGCTGGCTCCTTCCATTAAAGCGCCTGGGATACTGGAACGATACATCTAGAATGTCTGATTTATGATGTGGAAATAATTTTGGTATCCAACTTTCTACCCCCACCCTTCCCCCCTGCAGCAGTACATGAGAGGAAAACTGAATTTATCAAAAGACTGAAACTGCTTTTCTAGTTAATTTCCTCCTTAATGTTGTCACCACTGTAGGCTACTTTGGACTGTTTGCTTTCTGAAATAGAAAAGTAGTATGTGATTAGAGCAGGATCAACAAGCTACAGCCCTAAAGCTAAGAATGGCTTTACTTTTATAAAGGTTGCTTTTAAAAAATTTGGCAGGTACTATATGTGGTCCACAAAGCCTAAAATATTTTCTTTTGGGTAATAGATAAAGTTTGCTGGCACCTGAACTAGAGACTCCTCTAATGTATAGTTATTTTCAGTTATTTTGAAAGTATGCTATAAATATTTTATGTTTGTTTTGATGTGAGAGAACAGAATTTATCATAAATATAATTATTTTAACAGCTTTGAACTATATGTACTGTAAAACTCACCTCTTCAAAATGCACAGTGCTGGTTTTTAATATATTTGCTGTTCTACAAGCCTCATTATAATTTTAGAACATTTTCATCACTCTCTGCCCAAAAATAGAAACTTTGTACCCAGGGACTTCCCTGGTGGTCCAGTGGTCAAGAATCCACCTTCCAGTGCCGGGTAGGGGGATGGTGGTCTATCCCTGGTTGGAGAACTAAGCCTGAGCACCACAACTACTGAGCCCTCATGCCTCAGATAGAGAGCCCACATGCTCTGGAGCCTGCATGCTGCAACTGACACCCCACACAGCCAAACGTAAATAAATACAAGACAAAACAAACAAACCCCTGTACCCTGTTCCTTCCCATCCTTCACTACTCATGCCTTTGCTCTATGAATGTTAAATGATACTGCTTAGCTCCCTAGTTTGAAATGAAGTCAGCTTAATCTTGATGGAGATTTCTGGAGAAAGATATTTGTTGAGTAAATAATAGGGTAAACAAAGCTATAAGAAAAATAAAAGTAGAAATTTAAGAAACCAAAATACTTATATGTACTCTAAAAACTAGGGTAACAGCAATTGGCAATGAAAAAGTTATTAATCAAAGTATATTCTGAGTATGATTCTTACAATAAGTCTTAAAAGTCCATCATGTAAGAATTCACGAAGTCATAGTTTATAGCATTTTTTCCTTAGTGGTTTATACAGTGAAGCTGTGTTCTACGTAAATAACAACATCATAGCTGATGGCATGTTAGATTTGGTGAAATGGTGTATGTTTGAAATGATGTATCCTTAAGTCAGTTATTCCAGAGATGTAGAACATTAGTCATTCAGATTAAGATTTGATTTAAAAGAAAAAGCTACTAACATCTGAAAGTAATGAAATAGCATTTATCTAAAATTTTAGCAATTCAGACTTTTCATTAATCTACATTAATCTTTTCCTTTGATTTTTGAATAGGTGAGAGTTCAGAATTTGTTGTTGTTGTTCAGTTGCTAAGTTGTGTCCCACTTTTTGTGAACCTGTGAACTGCAGTACGCCAGGCTTCTCTGTCCTTCACTATCGCCTGGGGTTTGTTCGAATTCATGTCCATTGAGTCAGTGGTACCATCCAACTATCTCATCCTCTGTCAACCCCTGCTCCTCTTGCCCTCAATCTTTCCAAGCATCAGGGTCTTTTCTAATGAATCAACTCTTCACATAAGGTGGCCAAAGTATTGGACCTTCAGCTTCAGCATCAATCCTTCCAATGAATATTCAGGACTGATCTCCTTTAGGATGGACTGATTGGATCTCCTTGCTGTCCCAGGGTCTCTGAGGAGTCTTCGCCAGCACCACAACTAGAAAGCATCAATTCTTTGGCACTCAGCTTTCTTTATACTCCAATTCTCATATGCATAGATGACTACAGGGAAAACCATAGCTTTGACTACACAGACCATTGTCAGCAAAATAATGTCTCTGCTTTTTAATATGCTCTCTAGGTTTGTCGGAGCTTTTCTTCCAAGGAGCAATTTCATGGTTGCAGTTACCATCCATAGTGATTTTTGGATCCCCAAAAAAGAAAATCAGTTTTTCCACTTTTTCCCCTTGTATTTGCCATGAAGTGATGGGACCGAATTTCATGATCTTCGTTTTTTGAATGTTGAGATTTAAGGTAGCTTTTTTCACTCTTCTCTTTCACTTTCATCAAGAGGCTCTTTAGTTCTCTTCACTTTCTCTCATTAGGGTGGTATCATTTGTTTATCTGAGGTTGTTGACATTTCTCCCAGCAATCTTGATTCCAGCTTGTGCTTCATCCAGCCTGGCATTTCGCATGATGTACTCTGCATATAAGTTAAATAAGCAGGGTGACAATAAACAGCCTTGATGTACTCCTCCAATTTGGAACCAGTCTGTTCTGTGTCTGGTTCTAACTGTTGCTTCTTGACCTGCATACAGTTTTCTCAGGAGGCAGATAAGGTGGTCTGGTATTCCCATGTCTTCAAGAATTTTCCAGTTTGTTGTGATCCACACAGTCAAAGGCTTTGGCGTAGTCCGTGAAGCAGAAGTAGATGTTTTTCTGGAATGCTCTTGCTTTTTCAATGATCCAGCGGATGTTGGCAATTTGATCTCTGGTTCCAAAATCCAGCTTGTATATCTGGATGTTGTCAGTTCAGCTACTGCTGAAGCCTAGCTTGAAGGATTTTGAGCTTAATCTTGGTAGCCTGTTAAATGAGTGCAATTGTTCAGTAGGTTGAACATTCTGTGGCATTGCCTTTCTTTGGGATTGGAATGAAAGCTGACCTTTTCCAGTCCCGTGGCCACTGCTGAGTTTTCCAAATTTGCTGGCATATTGAGTGCAGCACTTTCACAGCATCATCTTTTAGGATTTGAAATAGGTCAACTGGGCCTCTGCTAGCTTTGTTCGTAGTGATGTTTCCTGAGGCCCATTTGACTTTGTATTCCAGAATGTCTGGCTCTAGGTGAGTGAGTGATCACACAATTGTGGTTATCTAAGTCATTAAGATCTTTTTTGTATAGTTCTTCTGTGTATTCTTGCCACCTCTTCTTAATATCGTCTGCTTCTGTTAGGCCCATACCGTTTCTGTCCTTTATTGAGCCCATCTTTGCATGATATGTTCCCTTGGTATCTCTGATTTTCTTGAAGAGATCTCTAGTCTTTCCCATTCTATTGTTTTCCTCTATTTCTTTGCATTGGTCACGTAAGAAAGCTTTCTTATCTCTCCTTGCCATGTCTGGAACTAAAATTTATATGTAGACATTAAATTTGAGCCTTCAGAGTTCTACTGAACTCTTGAGATTCTGATTTTGTTTTTCAAGGTCTGTATGTTGCCTAATTTATAGAGTACAGAAATGGTGGTTGGTTTAAAATTTGAGTTTTAAAATAAATCCTTTCACTTTGGTCTCTATTATTTAATTTCCCCACAAGTCATGAGAAGGCTCAAATAGCTTTATTCAGCTAGAGTTTTGTAATTCTAAATATTTGTAGAATGTTAAATATTTTATATTCTTAAATATTTAGAATGGAGAAGTAAAATTATTGGTGATGCTGCCGTTGAACTGTATTTTCTGTCAGCTTCAGGCTTAGCCTTCTAAACTTTATTTTGTTGTGTGTATTCCTCTTTTACCTGCTGGTTCCCTGTCACATTGTGCCAATAGGAGATACCAGTGGGAGACAGTAAAGCAAAGAGGAGGGTCAGAGGATTTGCTTCTCCTTGTTTACACTTTCTTCCTGTCTGTATCTCCAGAGAGATAGGACTACACTAGGGCAGAAGTAGGAGTGGCAGATGGCTCCTATTTGCATTTTTCAGGGACCCTCCTTCAAGTTCTTGGTGTGCTTCAAAGAATGTTTTCTTTTCAGAGATTGGTCCCAGTTTCGTAGGGTTTCTCTAGGCCTTTGAGTTTTGATACTTGCAGGTTTGCTTTGTGTCTTTCAGCTCTGGGGGTCATAGCTGCTGCTTCAGATCCTATCATTCTGTGTCCTCTTTTTGCCTTTTCAGTTCTCCAGTTCCTGATTAACAAATTGAATTCTCTCTGTTAAAATTGCTGTTGTCGTTTCTGTTTTTTGATTGATTCCTGACTAATACACTAGTCAAAATAATAGGTCTTTGCAGATTAAAGTCCTGGAGATCAAATTAGGCTACTCTTCATTTAGTAGTTATTGAACCTGTGCAGTCTGCCAGGCCTTTCTTTGTTCTCTTTGTCCTCTATCAGATGTCCTCAATTGTGGTCCTTGAGGTGCTTGAGAATCATCATTATCACACTTCATTATTGTTGTTTGCTTTTCTTTTATTTCTGACTTCAAGGCCAGTCCTTAGTTCCTAACACAGGATTTGTGTATACTGGATGCTCAGTTAGTATTTTAAATAATGAACGTGCTTTTAGATAATGGTTGCAAAGGGCAGAAGTCTTGATAAAAATTATCTGATGAAGGAAAGGATCTTATTTTGTTTATTATTGGCATCTGAAGCTCCTCAGATATTTAGGAGTTTAAACCAAATATTAGTATGACATGAGGGATTATATGCTACCCCTCCAAAAGACACATACTTCAAGCTTAATTGGACCTTTCTGATTCAGTTGTTCTAATCTAGTTGTTCATGAGATTGAATATGCCTAGTTTTTAATAGCACATCTTCACCAACTGTTATACAGCTCTGTTCCAGGTAAGAATCCAAATCATGATACCTTTTCAGGTTATGAGGCTTAGCATGTCTCACTTTGATTAAACCTTCCCCTTCCACCTTCATTATTAGAGTGAGCCCTATTCAGTGTACTTCCATCATTATTATGTAAGTGTATGCTTAATACAGGGTAGCCCAGAGAGTTTCCAGGTCTTCTTGTTAAGCTGATTACAGTATACTTCCTCTCCAGTATATGGTGTAGGCCACAATAATCACATCAATCCCAGTTCTAAACTCTTGCCTTCATCGTGGTACACCTTGTCATTCTTGTTGTAATACCCTTTAGTGCAAGTTACCTTCCTCTCAGTTTAAATCAAACAATTTAAATCTATAGTTACTATTTTCCAAAATGAGAGTGTTTGGGGAAATCTTTCTGTTCCTGTTGTATTTCCTTTTTCGTGGAGAATCTGTTGAGCAGCTTGTGTGCTGAAGTCACTCAGTCATGTCCGACTCTTGCGACCCCATATCCTGGAACGTGCTAGGTTCCTCTGTCCATGGGATTCTCCAGGCAAAAATACTGGAGTGGGCTGCCATTTCCTTGTCCAGGGGATCTTCCCAACCCAGGGATCGAACCCAGGTCTCTGCACCACAGTGAGACTCTTTACCGACTGAGCTGAGCAGGTTAACTATGGGCAATTTGAATGTCTTAGCAATACTGACATTTTGCGGGGAAAGTAAATACTTCCTTGAAATGTCTTCATGCTTGTTAAGGAATATATGTATATTTTTCCCAGTCTTTGGAAATTTTGATGGCGATTTGGTTTTCATTTGATCTTTTATTTGCTGTTTGAATTTTTATATTGTTAAATCATATAAAAATAAATTATGTTGGTTATTTCTAATCTTGAGTTTTTAATGCATAATAGTATGTTAATATTACATTTGATGTTTGTCTCCAAATGCTAAGACATTGTGAAATTGTGAAAAATGTTCACACATATTCTGACTTTCCTCTTGGGAATATGGTAGGAATTCCTGCCTGCTTAAAAAAATTAGGCATGTCCATGTGATTTAGCTAGTGAAGTATGACTAAAAGTGTTACTTTAGATGGAAGCTTTAAGAGATAGTATAAATGTATTCTTTGTCATACTCTTTGTTCCCTTCCTGTGGTAGCTTCAACTTTCGATTAGGTTCTTGAAGAGTTGAAGTAGAGCCCCAGTCCACTCTCAAGGGACATAGAGCATGAAGAATCAAGTCTTAGATATTTTAAGCCATCAAGCTTTGTTTGTTACAGTAGCATAACCTAGTTAAACCTTATACTTTTTTGTAGTAACAACATTTATTTCACAGTTGTTCTCCCAGGTTATATGTGTCTTTTGAAGTTCAGCCTAAGTGTAAAAGTTCAGTATAAGTTATAAAGTGAATCTACTGGGATGATTAGCTGGGTGCCTTATTTGTGTGTAAAATAGTACAGTGACAAGTAATAGAATGCTGACGGGCCAGGAATGGAAGGGAAGGCAAGAACGGATGACACATCTTCTAAAAAAGACCAGATTTCATACCCGATAACTTTAAATACAGTTCAGTTGTTTCTGGAAAAGAAATTTTTTAATCCATCTGACAGTTTGGAAACTCAGTTTTGAAAGCTCACCTGTTAAGTGACTAGTCTAAGAATATACAGCCATTCAGTGGTAGGACTAGGAAAAAAAAATCAGCCCTATTGACTCAAGCCCTCTGTCCTTTTTATAATTAAGAGGTTGCTTATTGAGATTTTTGATCCATTATTCTTTTTATCCCTTACTTTCCCCCTCTAAATGTATTAACATTTTTAACCAATTTGCACAGAATAATGCTAATCATAATTATTGGATCATGAGTGTCTTCTCTGGTTTGTGCATGATCTGCTTATCTAGCGTGTATATATTTATATACATCAATAAAATAGTATCTGTCAATCCAGTTTCTCAAACCTTGCTAGTAACTTGCATCTTCCTGTGTGTTCTCCTTGCCTCTCCCTAAATGGTAACTGTCATCCTGAACTTTGTATTTTAGTCTTCTAAATTTTATAAAGGTTTTATCATATGTATTTTTACCTGAACAATATATTACATTTTGTATGTTTTTTTGTTTTTGTTAAAAAAATATACTAAATGTAGTCTTTTGGGCGTGGTTTCTTGGTTAAATATCACTAATATACATTCTTACTGCATGTGCTTGCAGTTCATTCATTTGACCACTGTATAGTCTTTCTGCAAGTTTACCATCATTTGTCCCTTTTCCTGTCTGTAGACATTTGTGTTATTTCCAATGTTATGCTGTTACAGACTTTTTGCAATGAGTATTTCTGTTCGTATTCTGTTAAACTTTTCTCTTGGATATGTACCAAGGGTAAGAGCAGCAGGATCACAGGGTATTCAGTGTTTAACTTTACAAGATGGTCCCTGATAAATTAATTTCTGCTCTTACAATAATGCTATTCACGTACGGGTTGGTTTTTTTTTTTTTTTTTTTAACCCTTGACAGACTGCCAGAGGTTTGTCTATCTTATAATTCTTCTGAAAGAACCAGGGAGAATAATAATGGGGATTGTTGCAGTGATTTAGATAACAAATTACGGTGGTTTGAACTCAGACCTGGCAGTAGAAATAGACAAAAGAGGGTGAGATTGAGAAATGTGAGGGATATAAAAGGAACATGGTCTAACTTGATGATCATATTGGATACTGCTGTTGAAGGAGTGGAAAGGGTAAAGAATGATTTGAGTTTCTAGTTTGATATTTACATCTTTGATTCACACACAAAGATGTAAATATAGTTATCTTTTCTGACCTTGTAGTTAAAAAGTGCTCAGATCAATTTTTCTTCTTTAGTTTCTCCACCATCATTTTCTGATTTTAAAAATAAAGCATTTTACCTCATGAGATTTTTCTGTACTCATGCTTGAAAAACAAACTACTTCAAGAATAATTTGAAACTGTGGTTCTAATGTTATCAATCAGTTCAGTTCAGTTGCTCAGTCATGTCCGACTATTTTGCAACCCCACGGACTATAACATGACAGACATGCCTATGCTTCACTATCTCCTGGGGATTGCTCAAACTCATGTCCATCGAGTCGGTGATGCCATCCAACCATCTCGTCCTCTGTTGTCCCCTTCTCCTCCTATCTTCTCCAACATCAGGGCCTTTTCCAGTGAGTCAGTTCTTCGCATCAGGTGGCCAAAGTATTGTAGCTGCAGCTTCAGCATCAGTCCTTCCAATGAATATTCAGGACTGATTTCCTTTACGATGGACTGGTTGCATCTCTTTGCAGTCCAAGGGACTCTCAAGAGTCTTCTCCAACACCATAGTTCAAAAGCATAAATTATTCTTCAGCGCTTAGCTTTCCTTATAGTCCAACTCTCACATCCATACATGACTGTTGGAAAAACCATGGCTTTGACTAGACGGACCTTTGTCGGCAAAGTAACGTCTGTGCTTTTTAACATGTTGTTTAGATTTGTCATAGCTTTTCTTCCAAGGAGCAAGTGTCTTTTAATTTCATGGCTGCAGTGATGTTGGAGCCCAAGAAAATAAAGTCTGTCACTGTTTCCATTGTTTCCCCATCTGTTTGTCATGAAGTGATGAGACCAGATTCCATGATCTTTGTTTTTTGAATGTTGAGTTTTAAGCCAGCTTTTTCACGCTCCTCTTTCATTTTCATCAAGAGGCTCTTCAGTTCCTCTTTGCTTTCTGCCATAAGGGTGGTGTCATCTGTGGATCTGAGGTTATTGATACTTCTCCCGACAGTGTTGATTCCATTTGTGCTTCATCCAGCCCGGGATTTCACATGATGTGCTCTGCATCGCAGTTAAATAAGCAGGGTGACAATATACAGCCTTGATGCACTCCTTTCCCAATTTGCAGCCAGTATGTTGTTCCATGTCTGGTTCTTACTGTTGCTTCTTGACCTGCACACAGGCTTCTCAGGAGGCAGGTCAGATGGTCTGGTATTCCCATCTCTTTAAGAATTTTTCAGTTTGTTGTGATCCATGCAGTCAAAGGCTTTGACGTAGTCAATGAAGCAGTAGTAGATGCTTTTTTGGAATTCTCTTTGCTTTTTCTGTGGTCCAACAGATGTTGGCAATTTGATCTCTGGTTCCTCTGCCTTTTGTAAATCCAGCTTGAACATCTGGAAGTTCTCAGTTCACGTACTGTTGAAGCCTACTTTGGAGAATTTTGACCATTACTTTGCTAGTGTGTGAGGTGAGTGCAGTTGTGTGGTAGTTTGAACAATAATTCACTTTATTTATTTATTAATTGAAAATATGACAACATATTTACAGGAGACTTGGAAAATACAGAACAAAGTTATATATAGTTCCATCATATATTACAATTATTTTTTAAATAGATAAATTAAGATTCTTAGTTGGATTTTAGTATAAAACTCTGAAAAATTAATAGAATGCATATACAGAAAAGTAGTAGAAGAATATATTAGGCCTGAGAAGCACTGTGAGCCAATTCAACATAATTAAGATTTATATAGTTTTCGCAAAATACTGTGCAAATTCTTTTCACAATCACATAGACTATAAGCCAGGAGACACTGGAACATATCCAGGGACATAAAACAAGGTGCAAAGATTTCATGGCCTAAAGGTATTGAAATCATACAGAATCTTTTATTAGTGTGAAATTATGTTAGGAATCAGTATCAGAAGACATTTGAAAATAACCCACATATTTTCAAATGAATATTTCACTCTCCATGAAATAAATATGATAGGTACTACACAAAGCTGTAAAATCCCAGTGTTTACTTTATTGTTTAAAAATGGTAGATTTCAAAAGACTAAGTAATTTGAAGCTCAGAATAATCAAATCTACTATCACCTTCCTGTGGTTGTACTCTGAGAAATATAGTACTTATATGCAAACCGAAGATCAGGTGCTATAGAACGGTAATCTGAATTGCATTCTTTTGTTTTTTAATTATAGTGGAGAAATTTAATTTTTTTTAGAGTAGCAGTGCTTTACTAGCTACAGAGATGATGATTGATTTCAAGTGTAGGAGATAATTGGCAGAGCAAGTGTTTTAAGAGCAGCTCTTTGTATCTTTAAAGAACTCCTGGTTTTATAATTTAATGTCAAGTTTTTGTTTAAATCACAGAGAATTTGGTACAACAAATCTAGCTGAAATGAATAAGAGAATTTGATTCATTTACAAAGAAATAAATAAAAATTAATGAGATAATACATTTTTCAGATACCATTTTATTTCCAAATCTTGGCTGCTATTTTGATGGGCCTTTTCCTTTTTGTATATAACCATTTGTGAATCAAAATGAGGCACTACCTCAAGTGATTACAATTGCTCTCTTGGTTCTGCTCTGAGTAAGACCATTATTGTCAAAAGCATCAGATGACATTTCTTAATAAATGACTTTCTGAATTCACTGAAACTGAACAGCTGTTTCAAACAAATGCCCTTTCTGTGAGGATTTATCATCTGCAAATCAATTGATGGTTATTCATAATGGAAGTATCTACATTTTGAGTGATTTTTAAATCAGGTTTTAATCACGTTTTGAATTTTAACGTTTTGAATTTTAACATATTTCCCATCAGAATATGTATCAACAATGCATGTTTAAAGAAAACAAAATAACTTTTATTGTTGTTGTTTAGTCGCTGTCATGTCTGACTCTGGCTTCCGCTGAACCATCAGGGAAGACTGGTGGTGAAGAATTTGGCTGCCAGTGCAGGAGACACAGGTCGATCCCTCGTTTGGGAAGATCTCCTGGAGGAAGAAATGGCAACCCACTCTACTCTTCTTGCCCGGGGAGTCCCAGAGACAGAGGAGCCTGGTGGGTTATAGTCATGGGGTTGCAAAGAGTCAGACACAACTTAATGACTGAACGACAACAACAGCAAAATAACTTTTAGGGGAAACCTATTACCATCTAAAACACGAAGGATTTGGGGGATTATTTGTACCAGTCAGTGTATTGATATTCAACATAACAAGCCCACTGGAGACTTCCTGGTGACTGGTTTGTATTTCATCTAAGTTTGTACATGCTCAGTCGTGTCCAGCTCTTCGCGATCCCAGGGACTGTAGCTTGCCAGGCTTCCCTGTCAATGGAAGCCTCCAGGCAAGAGTACTAGAGGGAGTGGCCATTTCCTTCTCCAGGAGACCTTTCTCATCCAAGGATGAGACCCAGGCATCCTGCACTGCAGGCAGATTCTTTACCGTCTGAGCCACCAGAGATCATGAGTCATTTCATGTACCTATAGGGGTACATGTACCTATAGGGGTTCCAGTATAATGAGCAAAATATTTTGATCTTTACAACCTTAATGAAGTTAGCCAGTCAAATTAAATTTCACATAAGATGTCACGTTGATGAAATGATTTTCACAAAAAGTACAGTTTGACTATCCTCTTGTTGAATAGTTTGGCTTTTGTAGCAGTTATAAAAATTATTAATGTATTAACCTAGAGTTACTCACTAGCTGTACTAAAACTTCATCGTTCTGAAAATGATACGACACCTTCCCAAGCTAAGTTTCTTATGGGCAGAGTCATATCTTATTTATCTTTCTGCCTCATACTGCCTGGGAATGGTAGGGCCTCTTTGTGAATGTTTGTTGAATGAATGAATAAAACATTTTTAACATAAGGGTAAATGTTAAACAGATCAAAATGACAGTGATCTAAAACTTTTGACAGATGATAGATTGACTTTAGATAGGAGAAAGATTTGGTTTATAAAAGATGAGTTATCTCTATTATTTGCTTTTATTCACTGATTCATTCATTCGTTCAAACAGATATTTATGGCTGCCTATTGAATGCCAGATTTTGTGCTAAATGCTGCTGCTGCTGCTGCTAAATCATTTCAGTCGTGTCCGACTCTGTGTGACCCCATAGACGGAAGCCCACCAGGCTCCCCCGTCCCTGGGATTCTCCAGGCAAGAACACTGGAGTGGGTTGCCATTTCCTTCTCCAATGTGTGAAAGTGAAAAGTGAAAATGAAGTCGCTCAGTCGTGTCTGACCCTTAGCGACCCCATGGACTGCGGCCTACCAGGCTCCTCCATCCATGGGATTTTCTAGGCAAGAGTACTGGAGTGGCTTGCCATTGCCTTCTCCGGTGCTAAATGCTAGGTTCTACTAAATATAACGATTGACACAACATTAAGTCCTTGTTCTCAAGGAGATTAAATTCTAGTGGAGGTTATCAGTAATAAACCAATTTTAGAATGTCAAGCAGTAAGGCAGTTCAGTTCAGTCGCTCAGTTGTGTCCAACTCTTTGAGAACCCATGAACCGCAGCATACCAGGCCTCCCTGTCCATCACCAACTCCCGGAGTCAACCCAAACCCATGTCCATCAAGTCCATCCAGACTGGTTTCTATTTCATCTAAGTTTGTACATGCTCAGTCGTGTCCAGCTCTTTGCGATCCCAGGGACTGTAGCTTGCCAGAACTGTCCATGGATGCCATCCAACCATCTCATCGTCTGTCGTCCCCTTCTCCTCCTGCCCTCAATCTTTCCCAGCATAGGGGTCTTTTCAAATGAGTCAGCTCTTCACTTCAGGTGGCCAAAGCATTGGAGTTTCAGCTTCGATGTCAGTCCTTCCAATGAGCACCCAGGACTGATCTCCTTTAGGATGGACCAGTTGGATCTCCTTGCAATCCAAGGGACTCTCAAGAGTCTTCTCCAACACCACAGTTCAAAAGCATCAGTTCTTCGGCACTCAGCTTTCTTTATAGTCCAGCTCTCACATCCATACATGACCACTGGAAAAACCATAGCCTTGACTAGACGGACCTTTGTTGGCAAAGTAATGTCTCTGCTTTTTAATATGCTGTCTAGGTTGGACATAACTTTCCTTCCAAGGAGTAAGCGTCTTAATTTCATGGCTGCATTCACCATCTGCAGTGATTTTGGAGCCCAGAAAAATAAAGTCAGCTATTGTTTCCACTTTTTCCCCATCTATTTGCCATGAAGTGATGGGACCAGATGTCATGATCTTAGTTTTCTGAATAATGTCGAGTTTTAAGCCAACTTTTTCACTCTCCTCTTTCACTTTCATCAAAAGGCTCTTTAGTTCTTCTTCACTTTCTGCCATAAAGGTGGTGTCATCTGCATATCAAGGTTATTGATATTTCTCCCGGCAATCTTGATTCCAACTTGTGCTTCCTCCAGCCCAACATTTCTCATCATGTACTCTGCATATAAGTTAAATAGGCAGGCTGACAATATACAGGCTTGATGTACTCCTTTTCCTATTTGGAACCAGTCTGTTGTTCCATGTCCAGTTCTACCTATTGCTTCCTGACCTGCATACAGGTTTCTCAAGAGGCAGGTCAGGTGGTCTGGTATTCCCATCTCTTTCAGAATGTTCCACAGTTTACTGTGATCCACACAGTCAAAGGCTTTGGCATAGTCAATAAAACAGAAATAGATGTTTTTCTGGAACTCTTGCTTTTTCCATGGTCCAGCGGATGTTGGCAATTTGATCTCTGGTTCCTCTGCCTTTTCTAACACCAGCTTGAACATCAAAAACCAGTAGTTCACGGTTCACGTATTTCTGAACCCTGGCTTGGAGAATTTTGAGCAGTACTTTACTAGTGTGTGAGATGAGTGCAATTGTGCGGTAGTTTAAGCATTCTTTGGCATTGCCTTTCTTTGGGATTGGGATGGAAACTGACCTTTTCCAGTCCTGTGGCCACTGCTGAGTTTTCCAGATTTGCTAGTGTATTGAGTGCAGCACTTTCACAGCGTCATCTTTCAGGATATGAAATGGCTCAACTGGAATTCCATCACCTCCACTAGCTTTGTTCGTAGTGATGCTTTCTAAGGCCCACTTGACTTCACATTCCAAGATGTCTGGCTCTAGGTGAGTGATCACACCATCGTGATTATCTTGATTGTGAAGATCTTTTTTGTACAGTTCTTCTGTGTATTCTTGCCACCTCTTCTTAATATCTTCTGCTTCTGTTAGGTCCATACCATTTCTGTCCTTTATTGAGCCCATCTTTGCATGAAATGTTCCCTTAGTATCTCTGATTTTCTTGAAGAGATCTCTAGTCTTTCCCATTCTATTGTTTTCCTCTATTTCTTTGCATTGATCGCCGAGGAAGGCTTTCTTATCTCTGCTTGCTAGTCTTTGGAACTCTGCAGTCAAATGGGTATATCTTTCCTTTGCTCCTTTGCTTTTCTCTTCTCTTCTTTTCACAGCTATTTGTAAGGCCTCCTCAGACAGCCATTTTGCTTTTTTGCTTCTCTTTTTCTTGGGGATGGTCTTGATCCCTATCTCCTGTACAATGTCACGTACCTCCATCCATAGTTCATCAGGAACTCTATCAGGTCTAATCCCTTAAATCTATTTCTCACTTCCACTGTATAGTCATAAGGGATTTGATTTAGGTCATATCTGAATGGTCTAGTGGTTTTCTCCACTTTCAGTCTGAATTTGGCAATAAGGAGTTCATGATCTGAGCCACAGTCGCTACCAGTCTTGTTTTTGCTGACTGTATGGAGCTTCTCCATCTTTGGCTGCAAAGAATATAATCAGTCTGATTTCGGTGTCGACCATCTGGTGATGTCCATGTGTAGAGTCTTCTCTTGTGTAGTTGGAAGAGGATGTTTGAGATGACCAGTGCATTCTCTTGGCAGAACTCTATTAGCCTTTGCCTGTTAGTCCAGGTGTTTCTTGACTTCCCACTTTTGCATTCCAGTCCCCTATAATGAAAAGGACATCTTTTTTGGGTGTTAGTTCTAGAAGGTCTTGTAGGTCTTCATAGAACTGTTCAACTTCGGCTTCTTCAGCATTACTGGTTGGGGCGTAGGCTTGGATTACTGTAATATCGAATGGTTTGCCTTGGAAACGAACAGAAATCATTCTGTCGTTTTTGAGATTGCATCCAAGTACTGCATTTCAGACTCTTGTTGACCATGATGGCTCCTCCATTTCTTCTAAGGGATTCCTACCCACAGTAGTAGATATAATGGTCATCTGAGTTGAATTCACCCATTCCAGTCCATCTTAGTTCACTGATTCCTAGAATGTCTATGTTCACTCTTGTCATCTCCTTTTGACCACTTCCAGTTTGCCTTGATTCATGGACTTAACATTCCAGGTTCTTAAGCAATATTGCTCTTAAGAGCATCAACCCTGCTTCCATCACCAGTCCCTTTCACAACTGGATGTTATTTTTGCTTTGGCTCCATCCCTTCATTCTTTCTGGAGTTACTTCTCCACTGATCTCCAGTAGCATATTGGGCACCTACCGACCTGGGGAGTTCATCGTTCAGTGTCCTATCTTTTTGCCTTTTCATACTGTTCATGGGGTTCTCAAGGCAAGAATACTGAAGTGGTTTGCCATTCCTTCTCCAGTGGACCACATCCTGTTTAGACCTCTCCACCACGAATGGGCCATCTCGGGTGGCCCCACACGGCATGGCTTAGTTTCACTGAGTCAGACAAGGCTGTTGTCCGTGTGATCAGATTGGCTAGTTGTCTGTGATTGTGGTTTCAGTATGTCTGCCCTCTGATGCCCTCTCTCAGTGCCTACCATCTTACTTGGGTTTCTCTTACCTTGGACGTGGGGTCTCTGGATCAGCCGTGAAGAGAGACCCCACGTCCAAGTAAGGCAATAAAGGAAATTAAAACAGGCAAGGGGGATGGAATGTGTAACTTGGTTGAAGAGTTGTCACTGTTTTATACAGGGTGACCAGGGAGGTGATATTTGAGTAGAACCCAGAAGGAAGTTAACCTTAAGCGTGTCTGGGAGAAGTGCATTCCAGGCAGAGGAGGAGCAGGAGCAAAGGCAAGAATCAGCAGAAACAGGTGCTGCTGGAGTCGAGTGGGTGAGAGTAGCATGGTAGTGGACGAGGTTAACAGAGGGAGTGGCGGGCCAGTCATGCAGGGTCCAGTAAGCCATGTGAGCACTCTGGGTTTAACTGTTGAATAAAGTGCCAGGTGTTGGAAGATTTTTCAAAAGAGGTGATGTTATCGATGACTTAATATGTTTCCTCTGGCTGCTTTATAGAAAATATACTATGGTTAGTGGGGCAGGGAGGGGGAATGTGGTGGGTGGGAGTGAGAAGACCAATTAGGATGCTGAAAAGATTGTAAGCAAAGAGATGATGGGGCTTTACTCAGGATTTTAGCAGTTCAGGTGGTAAGAAGTGGTCAAACCGTGGATGTATTTTGAAGGAGCCTGCAGATTTTGGTGATGTATTGAGATTGTGGGATTCAAAAATGGGAAGACAACCAGAGCAGGTGATTGAGTCTAGTTACCATTTACTGGGATAGTGAAAATTATTAGAGGAGCAGGGTTTGGAGGCAGTGGAGATACAGTGTTATTTTTCTCCTTGATGTCTTTCCCAGATGCTAGACTTTTAATTCTTTTGAATAGCTACACTCATTTATGTAAATGGGTCTTCATTGACATAGTTGTGGGGGAAAAGCTGAAATATAATATTTGATAAGAAAACAGCCTAGTTTAGATCCTAATTCTGTTACAGCTTTAGTTATAATTAGTTCATCACTGGTATCAAATGTTTTGAGTGCAGAATCAGAATTTTCCCTTCATTAGGGCTCAGGATCTGAGCCACCTGTGAGACTCAGGAAATCTCTTCATGGTTTAAAGTGCAGCCAACAGTAAAACTCTATAAGATCTCTGTTTCACAGCTCAGAGGCTGGTGTTCTGGGTAGCCAAGCCGTTTTCTTTTCTCTTTAGCCCCACTCCTGGCTTTCCTTGCCTCTGGAGAAAGCATTCACCTAATAAATACCCTTACACCTTTCTGTAGTATGCATGGACTTGCCCCTTGTGGACAGAGTTTTTTTCTGTTAGCTCTGCTGCACTGTCCCCAGCAGTTAGCAGTCCTGCATCCCCACTCCCTTGTTAATACAACTTCAATACTTAGAAAGAGTCCTTTTGAGAAAGTACAGATTTGCTTTGTGACCGAAGCTGCTCCAGGTTTTAATGTCTTGCCAGCCCCCATAAACTCCTAAAAAGATTCTTAAAAGTTGGGCTAGTTTCCCCCTTTTATAGCGGGTTTACTTCTCCTTTCACTGTGACCACAGCCATTACTGTTTTCATTCCTGCAAAGGGCTAGTTATCTGTAGGAATTTAATTTGTTTATTGATTGATTGCATCTCAACTGAGTTTAAGAACTATGATTTTGTAGTCTTTCTGGGTTGTTCTTACTGTTAAGGTGGGAACAACAATAGTCGTTTGTAAGTTTCTACATCCCAACCATAAGCAGTAGTCATAGTATTTACTTTTTTGTGTTCAGAATAATTTGTATAGGTTGACTGTTGATACTGAAATTATTTAGCCTTTCTTTTAATAAAATTGTACTAAATAAGGTATTGACCATATGTGCTGCTGCTGCTGAATCACTTCAGTCGTGTCCAACTCTGTGTGACCCCATAGACGGAAGCCCACCAGGCTCCCCCGTCCCTGGGATTCTCCAGGCAAGAACACTGGAGTGGGTTGCCATTTCCTTCTCCAATGTGTGAAAGTGAAAAGTGAAAGTGAAGTCGCTCAGTCGTGTCGACCCTTAGCGACCCCATGGACTGCAACCTACCAGGCTCCTCCATCCATGGGATTTTCTAGGCAAGAGTACTGGAGTGGCTTGCCATTGCCTTTTCCAATTGACCATGTGTAGGTTTGATTAAAAAAACTGATAAGAATATGTGCTGACACAACAGTTGATATCTTTTATTGTAGTAGAATATACATAACATAAAGTATACCATTTTAAACATTTTTAAGTGTACAGTTCAGTCACAATAATACATTCAAAAAGTTGTGTAACTGTCACCACTTTCTATCTCCAGAACTTTTTCATCAGCCCAGACAAAGACTCTGTACCCTTTAGACAATAACTCCTCATCATCCCTTCCCTTTTATTCCCCGGTAACCTCTATTCTGCTTTCTGTGTATATGAATTTGCCTATTCTAGATATTTCATATAAGTTGAATCATACAGTATGTCCTTTTGTGTCTGACTTATTCATTTAGCATAGTGTTTTTAAGGTTCATCGCTTCCCCCATAGCTCAGTCGGTAAAGAGTCTTGACTGCAATGCAGGAGACCTGTGTTTGATCCCTGGGTTGGGAAGATCCCCTGGAGGAGGAAATGGGACTTTGGTATTCTTGCCTGGAGAATCCCATTGACAGAGGAGCCTGGCCTGCTACAGCCTACGGAGGCACAAGAGTCAGACACGAATGAGTGACTAAGTGCACAGCACTCATGATTTAGTGTGTGTCAGAACTTCTTTACATTTTTATGACACAGTAGTGTTCATTCCGTATTGTGTGTTTTTGTGGGTATGTGTGTGTATTTTTTGTGTATGTATATATGTGTATGCTGCTACTGCTGCTGCTAAGTCACTTCAGTCGTGTCTGACTCTGTGTGACCCCATAGATGGAAGCCCACCAGGCTCCCCCGTCCCTGGGATTCTCCAGGCAAGAACACTGGAGTGGGTTGCCATTTCCTTCTCCAATGTGTGAAAGTGAAAAGTGAAAGTGAAGTCGCTCAGTCGTGTCCGAACCTTAGCGACCCCATGGACTGCAGCCTACCAGGCTCCTCTATCCATGGGATTTTCTAGGCAAGAGTACTGGAGTGGCTTGCCATTGCATATGTTCATGTTATTTATCCATTGACTTGTTGAACACCTGTGTGTTTTTACCTTTTGTCTATTATGATTAATGCTGCTATTGACATTTCTGGAAAAGTATCTGAGTCCCTGTTTTCAATTTTTTGGGATATAACCCGAGAAATGGAATCATTGGTCGTATGGTTATTCTGTTTAACTTGATGAGGAACCCCCAGGCAGTTTTCCCCAGTGGCTGCATATTTTAAATACCCAGCAGCAGCAGCACGCTAGTGTTCAGTGTGTTCACATACTCACCTGGTTCCCTTTGCTCCGTCCCTCCCATCCTTGCTTTCGTAATAGCGGTCCTAGCAGGTGTTCAGTGGTGTCCCACTGTGGTTTTGATTTCCTTTTTCTCTAATGAGTAATAATGTTGAACATCTTTTCCTGCATTTATTGGCCATTTGTATGTCTCCTTTGGTGCAGTGTTTGCTCAGATCCTTTTCCCATTCTTTAAAATTGTTTTTTGTTGTTGAGTTGAAGCTCTTTATATTTTTCAGATAGTAAACTCTTATCAGATATATGATTTACCGATATTTTCTCCCATCCTGCAGGTTGTCTTTTCACTCTTTTGATACTGTCTCTAGATGCACACGTTTTTAATTGTAATATCTAATTTATCTTTTTTGTTTCCTGTGCTGTTGGTGTTATACTTAATATATCATTGCCAGTTCAACATCATGACTATTTTCTTCATGTTTTTCTTCTGACAGTTTTATAGTTTTAGCTCTTAGATTTAGGCCTTTGACCCATTCTGAGTTAATTCTTGTAATATAGCATAAAGTTAGGATCCAGATTGTTTTTTTTCATGTATATCAATTGATCATAGATAACGAAGGTTTATGACTGGGCTTTCAGTTCCATTCCATTGGTCTATATGTCTGTCCTTATGCCACTGGCATAATGTTTTGATTACTGTGAAGTGATAGGTGCTCAGTCATGTCTGACTGTGTGACCCCATGGACTGTAGCCCCTGCCAGGCTCCTCTGTCCTGAAATTCTCTAGGCAAGAATACTGGAGTGGGTTGCCATTCTCTTCTCCAGGGGATCTTCCCAACCCAGGGATTGAAGCTGGGTCTCTTGCACTGCAAGCAGATTCTTTACCATCTGAGCCACCAGACTTTGTAATACATTTTAAAATCAAGACATGTGAGTCTTTCAATTTTGTCCTTGTAAGGCCGGACCCCAGTGGCCATCTTGGCTTCTCCTTCTCCTCTTCCCTTTCCTGCCGGTGGGAAAAAGCCCCACTGGACTCTGACTATTGTGCTGTATTCTCTCATTCCCTCCCCCACTGCTGGAGTGTCCTTGATGTATAGGTTCCTGGTAGAAATCAACCCTCTCCTAATCTCCCCCTCCTAACCTCCTCTCCAGAAACAGCATTCTGCCCAGAAACAGGAAGAACTATTCCGCTGTGTCAGCACAACCTTGAGCAGATCGGGCAACCAACCCAGTCTTGCCCCCGGCTAACTGACCTGTGAGGGACCACCACTCCAAATCTTGCCTAAAGCTATATAAGTTGCCTCTTGCCTTTGTTCTGCTCGGACTTCCTCGACCTCGCTCTGTTGGGTCCTGGAATCCCGCCCAGGAGGTGCCTCGCCATTAAAGCCTGTTACACCGCTTACCTGGTGTCTGAGTTATTTTTACCTAACATTATCAAGCCATTTCGACCTTACAGTCCTTCTCTTACAATATTGTTTTGACTGTTCAAGGTCCCTTGGAATTCCATATAAATTTTAGGATGTGCTTTTCTATTTCTGCAAAAAACACTATAGGAATTTTGTTTGATAAGGATTGCTTATGTAGATCACTTTGGGTAATTTTGTAATTGAATACTAAGTCTTAATCTATTGGGTTGACCAAAAACTTCATTTGGACTTTTCTGTAACATCTTATGGAAAAAACAGAATGAACTTTTTGGCCAACCCAGTATATGAAAACAGATGTCGTTGCACTTGTTTCAGTTCAGTTCAGTCGCTCAGTCGTGTCCGACTCTCTGCGACCCCATGAACCACAGCACGCCAGGCCTCCCTGTCCATCACCAACTCCCGGAGTTCACTCAAACTCATGTCCACAGAGTCGGTGATGCCATCCAGCCATCTCATTCTCTGTCGTCCCCTTCTCCCGCCCCCAACCTTTCCTAGCATCAGAGTCTTTTCCAGTGAGTCAACTCGTCGCATGAGGTGGCCAAAGTATTGCAGTTTCAGCTTTAGCATCAGTCCTTCCAATGAACACCCAGGATTGATCTCCTCTAGAATGGACTGGTTGGATCTCCTTACAGTCCAAGGGACTCTCAAGAGTCTTCTCCAACACCACAGTTCAAAAGCATCAATTCTTCGGCGATCAGCTTTCTTCACAGTCCAACTCTCACATCCATACATGACCACTGGAAAAACCAAAGCCATGACTAGACGGACCTTTGTTGGCAAAGTAATGTCTCTGCTTTTTAATATACTATCAAGGTTGGTCATAACTTTCCTTCCAAATTTGGGGGGGGGCAACATTTTATAATTTTCAGTGTACCTGACTTCTGCCTCCTTGATTAGTTATTCCTAAATGTTTTATCAGTTTTGATTCTATATACATTTTCTATTTTCATTGCAAGCATATAGAATAAAACTGATTTTTGTATGTCAGTCTTGTGTCCTGTAATGTTGCTGAATTCATTTAGTAAAACAGGTTTTTACTTTGGATTCTTTGGGGTGTTCTACATGTAAGGTCATGTCATGTGAATAGGTATACATCTACTTTTCTCTTACCAATTATGATGCATTTTATTTCTTTTTCTTGCCTAATTACCGTGGCTAGAATTTCCAGATACTATGTATAAGTGGTGAAAGTAGGCATCCTTGTCTTGTTTCTGATCTTAGGGAAGAGTTTTCAGTCTTTTCATCAATGAATATGATGTTAGCTATGGGTTTTCCATGGTGTTATGAATTATGTTGAGGACGTTTGCTTCTCGTCCTAGTTTATTGAGTTTTTATCATGTAAGGGTATTGGATTTTGATAAATATTTTTCTGCGTGAATTGAGATGTTCATGTAGTTTTCCTCCTTCATTCTTTTAATGTAGTGTAATGTAATAACACTACATTAAAACTGATTATTCTGTTATATTGAACCTCCCTTACCTTTTGGGAAATGCCACTTTTAAAAAAATATTTATTTATTTATGGCTTTGTTGGATCTTTGTTGTGACATGCAGGATCCTTTGTTGCAGTGCAAGGGATGTCTGTTGCAGCGTGCAGGCTTCTCTGTAGGTGTGCTGCACAGGCTCCAGAGCGTTTTTGGACCCTGTAGTTTGTGGCAGGTGAGCTCTCTAGTTAAAGTGCCTGGGCTCAGTAGTCTTAGCATGCAGGTTTCATTGTTGCACAGCACGTGGGATCTTAATTACCCAATCAGGGATCAAACTCGCATCCCCTGCATTGGAAGGTGGATTCTTAACCACTGGACCACCAGAGAAAACCCCCACTTGTTCCTAAGTGTAATCCTTTTGGTATGCCGAATTCTGTTAGTAGTATATTAAGGATTTTTAAATCTAAATTCATAAACAATGACCTGCATTTATTTCTTACTGAGTTCTTTTCACTAATTTATGTATTTCTAGGAATTTATTCACTCCATTAGCTTACCCAGTTTGTTGATGTACAGTTGTTCATGTGCTAAATCGCTTCATTTGCATCTGACTCTTTGTGACCCTATAGACTATAGCCTGCCAGGCTCCTTTCGGTCCATGGGATTCTCCAGACAAGAATACTGGAGTGGGTTGCCATGCCTTCCTCCAGGGGATTTTCCTGACCCAGGAATCGAACCCACGTCTCTTATGTCTTCTGCATCAGCAGGCAGGTTCTTTATCACTAGCACCACCTGGGAAGCCCACGGTTGTTCATAGTATTCTTTTATAATCCTTTTTATTTCTGTATAATCAGTAACTTCTTCACCATTATTTCAGATTTTAGTAATTTAACTCCTTTTCTTAGTGTGGCTAAAGGTTTGTTGATAATCTTTTCAAAGAACAAAGTTTCTCTTTTGTTGACTTTTTCTCTATTTAACTTGCTTTTCTTCCAGTTCTGTAAGGCCTGCAGTTAGGTTGTTGGTTTGAGATCTTTTATTGTAGATTTTTACAGATACCAAGCACTGCTTTTTGCGGTATCTTACAAGTTTTGATACGTTGTGTTTTTGTTTTCTTTTGTCTGTATTTTATAATATCTCTTGTTACTTCTTTGATCCCTTGGTTGAGTGTGCTCTTTAATTTACAGCTATTGTGAGTTTTCCAGTTTTTCTTTGTTACTGATTTCCAATTACATTTCATTGTGATCAGAAAATATACTTTGTATGATTTTAGTCTTTTTAAATGTGTTAAGGTTTGTTTTGTGGTCTTAGTATTGTCTATCACAGAAAAGGTTCTGTTTTCATTCGAGAACAGTGTGTATTCTCCTGTTGTTAGGAGGAGCATTCTATATGTCTGTTGAGTCTATTACTCTAGGTATATAGTGTTGTTCAGCTCTATTTATTCGTCTTCTGTCTGATTTTTCTATCCAGTGTTGAAAATGAAATATTGAAGTCTCCGATTACTATTGTAGAACTGTCTGATTCTCCTTTGAATTTTGTTAGTTTTTACTTCATATGTTTTCAGCCTCTGTTGTTACATGAAGATGTTATGATTGTTACGTCTTAATCTTTTATCATAGTGTCTTTCTGTCTTGTAACCTTTATTTCACTATTTTCTTCTATTTTTCTGACAAAAAATTTAGCCATTTCAGCTCTCTTTTCGTTACTGTTTTCATGGAATATCTTTCTCTATCCTTTTACTTTCAATCTTAGTATCTAAAATAAGCCTCTTATAAACAGCACATGGATGGACCATATTTTTAAAATCCATTCTGCCAAACTCTGCCTTTCCATTGAAGAGTTTAGTCTATTTACATTTAATGTAGCTTCCCTTGTAGCTCGGCAGGTGAAGAATCTGCCTTCATTGCAGGAAACCCCAGTTTGCTTTGTGGGTCAGGAAGATTAGCTGGAGAAGGGATAGGCTACCCACTCCAGTATTGGGCTTCCCTCAGAGCTCAGTCAGTAAAGCATCTTCTTGCAGTACAGGAGATCTGCATTTGATCCCTGGATCGGGAAGATACCCTGGAGAAGGAAATGGCAACCCACTCCAGTCTTCTTGCCTGGAGAATCCCGTGGACAGAGGAGCCTGGCAGGCTACAGTCCATGGGATTGTAAGAGTTGTATACGACTTAGAGACTAAACCACCACTGATAAGGAAGGATTTCTTCTGTTTAGCTATTTTTTTCTGTATATCTTTGTCTCTTGGTCCTTCATTCCTCTGTTACTGCTGTTTTACACTTCCTTGATTTTTTCGTATTTGATTTTTTTTACTTTTTTCCTTTCCTGTAATTTTTAAAATTAATTTTAAAATTTTTGGTTGTGCAGGGTCTTCTCTGCTGTGCTTGGGCTACTCTCTAGTTGCAGTGCACAGGTTTCTCGTGGTGGCTTCTCTTACTGCAGAGCATGGGCTGTAGAGCGTGTAGGCTTCAGTAGTCGTGCATGGGCTTAGTTGCTCCACAGCATGTGAGATCTTCCTGCAACAGGGATTGAATCGGTGTCCCCTGCATTGCAAGGCAGATTCTTAACCACTGGGCCACCAGGGAAGCCCTCTGTAATATTTTTAAGTTAATTTCTTAATGGTTACTTGGAAACTAGAATTAACTTCTAGTAAGCCACTCCAGTACTCTTGCCTAGAAAATCCCATGGATGGAGGAGCCTCGTAGGCTGCAGTCCGTGGGGTCGCTAGGGGTCGGACACGACTGAGCGACTTCACTTTCACTTTTCACTTTCACACATTGGAGAAGGAAATGGCAACCCACTCCAGTGTTCTTGCCTGGAGAATCCCAGGGACGGGGGAGCCTGGTGGGCTTCCGTCTATGGGGTCACACAGAGTTGGACACGACTGAAGTGACTTAGCAGCAGCAGCAGCAACCTACCTTGAGTAATACCAGCGTAACCTCAATAATATATAAACACTCTGATATGTATAAATATATATTTTTATATATATATAGTATATTAACTTCCCTGTCTGTATAATTATTGCCACAGATTACCTCTTTATACATTGTGGGCCCATTAACTTAGGTTTATGTTTATCATTTTTGTGTGTGTGTGTGTGTACATTGTCCTTTAAATCATATAGGAAAGAGTGGGGGGAAGTGAAACTACAACCCAAAAGTACAATGATACTGTCTTTTATAACTACACATACTTACCTCTACTGGTATTTTTTAGTTTTTATGGCTTTGAGTTACCATCGAATGTCCTTTCATTTCAACCTACAGTTCTCCCATTAGCATTTCTTATAGGGCAGATCTACTAATAATGAACCTCTTAAACTTTTATATGAAATGTCTATTGATCTTTCATTCTTGAAGAATAGTTTGCCAAATTAGAATTCTTGGTTGACAGATTTTTTTTTTTCCTTTTCAGAGTTTAAATACATTATTCTCAGTGCCACCTGATCTTCATGTATTTTCTGATGCGACATCAGTTGTTAATCTTATTGAGGGTTCCTTTGTGTCAAGTTAGTTCTCTCTAGGTGCTTTCAAAATTTTTTAATTTTTTGTTTTTGGGTTTTGACACTTTGAATATAATGTGTCTCAGCGTGGATCTCTTTGAGTTTATCCTTCTTGGAGTTTGTTGAGATTCTTGAATGTATATGTTCATGTTTTTCATCAGGCTAGGGAACTTTCAATCTTTATTTCTTCACTTTTTAAATTTTTTTTTAACCCTCTTCTCTTTCTCTCCTGTGACTGGTTTTGTGGCTCCACTTGATGATGTTCTGTAGGTCCCTCAGGCTCTATTCATCTCTCTTTTTTCTTTTTTCTTTATGTTCCTCAGACTAGTAATTTTTACTTTCTTTCAAGTTCACTGATCTTTTCTTCTGTCTACTTAAGTCTCTCGTGAATTTTTCAGTTACTGTCCTCTTAGCTCTAGAATTTACATTGTGCCATGCTAAGTCACTTCAGTTGTGTCCAACGTTTTGCGACCCCATGGACTGTAGCCCACCAGGCTTCTCTGTCCATGGAATTCTCCAGGCAAGAATATTGGAGTGGGTTGCCATGCCCTTCTCCAGGGGATCTTCCTGACCATCGAACCCACGTCTCTTAAGTCTCCTGCATTGGCAGGCAGGTTCTTTACCACCAGTGCCACCTGGGAAGCCCAGAATTTTATCATTGGTTCCTTTATAATATCTGTCTCTGTATTAATACTCTCTTTCCATACACTGTTTTCTTGGTTTCCTTTAGTTCTTTGTTCTTAGCTTCCTTTAACTAGGAGCATATTTAGGGAAGTTTACTTAATCCCTTTGGCTATTATAAATTTTGGTCTTCCTCACGGTTTCTGTGAAATGCTTTTTTTTCTTATAAATGGGCCATGCTTTCTTCTTGTTTGTGTGCTGTGTGATTTTTGTTGAGATCTGGACATGCTATAATGTGGTAACTCTGTAAACCAGATACTCCCACACCATGGCTGTGGGTGTCTCTTGGCTGTTGAGGTCTGCTCCCATCCATTTTTGACTTTGCCAAATGATTTTTGCAAATGTGTATTCCTATGTGTGGTCACTAAAGTTTCTGTTCCGTTATCTTTGCAGTCAGGTAGTGTCACTACCTGATGAAGATCTTTAATACTTGGCTCAAGCAACAACAAAAAAACCATTGCTGTCTCGTTCCAATAGAAGCTGGTGTAGGCAGTATTAAATATATTTAAGACATGAAAATCAAAATTACTCCTTGATCCATGGGCTGCAGAGTGGACATTGTGTTAGCAGTCATGAAACATTCATCTCATTGTACATCTCCATTAGAGCTCTCGGGTGACCAGATGCATTGTCAGTGAGTAGTAATATGAAAGGCATGTTTTTGTACGGAGTAGGTCTCAAGACAAGGCTTAAAATACTCAGTAAACTGGTTGTAAACAGATTTGCTATCATCCAGATGTTGTTCCTTTTACAGAGCACATGCAGAGTAGTTTTGCATAATTCTTAAGGTCTCTAGGATTTTGGGACTGGTAAATGAACATTGATTTCAGCCTATAGTCACCAGCTGTGCTAGCCCTAACGAGAGTCAGCCTGTTCTTGGAAACTTTGAGGCCAGGCATTGATTTCTCCTCCAGTGAAAGTCCTAGATGGCATCTTCTTCCAGTAGAATGCTGTTCTGTCTACATAGAAAATCTGTTGTGTAGTGTGGCCACCTTCATTAATTATCTTAGCTAGCTATAGCTTCTACAACAATACTTGCTGTTTCACTTCATCTTGTACTTTTCTAGAGATAGCATCTTTCCTTAAACTTCGTGAACCAGCCTTTGCTAGAAACTTTTCTACAGCTTCCTTACTTTCTTTTACCTTTATAGAATTAGAGTTAGGGCCTTGAAGATAATCACGATGGCATGATCACTCACCTGGAGCCAGACATCTTGGAATGTGAAGTCAAGTTGGCCTTAGAAAGCATCACTTCGAACAAAGCTAGTGGAGGAGATGGAATTCCAATTGAGCTATTTCAAATCCTGAAAGATGATGCTGTGAAAGTGCTGCACTCAATATGCCAGCAAATTTGGAAAACTCAGCAGTGGCCACAGGACTGGAAAAGGTCAGTCTTCATTCCAATCCCAAAGAAAAGCAAGGCCAAAGAATGCTCAAAGTACCACACAATTGCACTCATCTCACACGCTAGTAAAGTCATGCTCAAAATTCTCCAAGGCAGGCTTCAGCAATATGTGAAACGTGAACTTCCAGATGTTCAAGTAGGTTTTAGAAAAGGCAGAGGAACCAGAGATCAAATAGCCAACATCCGCTGGATCATGGAGAAAGGAAGAGTGTTCCAGAAAAACAGCTATTTCTGCTTCATTGACTATGCCTAAGCCTTTGACTGTGTGGATCACAATAAACTGTGGAACATTCTGAAAGAGATGGGAATACCAGACCACCTGACCTGCCTCTTGAGAAACCTGTATGCAGGTCAGGAAGCAATAGTTAGAACTGGTCATGGAACAACAGACTGGTTCCAAATAGGAAAAGGAGTACGTCAAGGTTGTATATTGTCACCCTGCCTATTTAACTTATATGCAGAGTACATCATGAGGAACGCTGGGCTGGAAGAAGCACAAGCTGGAATCAAGATTGCCAGGAGAAATATCAATAACTTCAGATATGCAGATGACACCACTCTTATGGCAGAAAGTGAAGAGGAACTCAAAAGCCTCTTGATGAAAGTGAAAGAGGAGAGTGAAAAGGTTGGCTTGAAGCTCAACATTCAGAAAACAAAGATCATGGCATCTGGTCCCATCACTTCATGGGAAATAGATGGGGAGACAGTGGAAACAGTGTCAGACTTTATTTTTTTGGGCTCCAAAATCACTGCAGATGCTGATTGCAGCCATGAAATTAAAAGACGCTTACTCCTTGGAAGGAAAGTTATGACCAACCTAGATAGCATATTAAAAAGCAGAGACATTACTTTTCCAACCAAGGTCCGTCTAGTCAAGGCTATGGTTTTTCCCGTGGTCATATATGGATGTGAGACTTGGACTGTGAAGAAAGCTAATCGCCGAAGAATTGATGTTTTTGAACTGTGGTGCTGGAGAAGACTCTTGAGGGTCCCTTGTACTGCAAGGAGATCCAACCAGTCCATTCTAAAGGAAATCAATCCTGGGTGTTCATTGGAAGGACTGATGCTGAAGCTGAAACTCCAATACTTTGGCCACCTCATGCGATGAGTTGACTCACTGGAAAAGAGTCTGATGCTGGGAGGGATTAGGGGCAGGAGGAGAAGGGGACGACAGAGAATGAGATGGCTGGATGGCATCACCGACTCGATGGAGTTGAGTGAACTCCGGGAGTTGCTGATGGACAGGGAGGCCTGGTGTGCTGTGATTCATGGGGTCACAAAGAGTCAGACACAACTGAGCGACTGAACTGAACTGAGGGCCTTGCTGTGATTTAGGCATTAACTTAAGGGAATGTGGGTGGCTTGATCTTCCATCCAGCCTACTAAAACTTTTTCCATATCAGAAGTAAGACTGTTTTGATTTCCTTTTTTTTCTTACAATGCAAGTTTACTGAAGTATAGTTGACTTACTATATTTCGGGTGTACAGCAAGGTGATTTCAGTTATGCATATACACATATATTCTTTTTGAGATTATTTTTCTTTATAGGTTATTATAAGACATTGACTATAGTTCCCTGTGCTGTACAGTAAACCTTATTGCTTGTTGCATATTTATTTTTTTTAAAATTAGAAATCTAGCATTCCATTCATACTAAGTCAAACACAAAGAAATCAAAATGCCATAAATTTCTTAGTTAGGCAAAAATTCATGTTTTCTAAGATATAGATTATACATACTAAACAATTACAGTAGTACATCAAAAATCACTGATCACAGGTCACTACAACAAATATAATAACAATGAAAAAGTTTGAAATATTGTGAGAATTACCAGAATGGGACACAGAGACACAAAGTGAGCAAATTCTATTGGAAAATGGTACCAATAAACTTGCAGATTGCTGCAAACCTTCCATTAATGTTAAAAAAAAAACCCTTATCTGTTGTGCAGTAAAACAGAGTGCAATGAAAGAAGGTATGTCTGTAGTTACATTTTCAGGATTTAAAAGGAAAAAATAACCTGAAGAGTTTTCTTAATTATATAGCAGGCAATCCCAGATCAAATTTAGACCTCGGTGATAAAGTAAACTAACACATTACATATTTTACGCACTTGTATTTGGCAACTGATTTTTCAATATTTTCAGCTGTTTTTGTGTATTTGGCCGAGGAAGGGATAGAGGCACAGTTTATGTGAAGTCATTCTGAGTATCATTTATTGCCCTTTTACCTTAAAATTATTTAATTGATTTTTTAATTAAAGGATAATTGCTTTATAGAATTTTGTTTTCTGTCAGACTTCAACATGAATCAGTCATAGGTATACATATGTCCCCTCCTTGAACCTCTCTGCCATCTTCTTCCCTGTCCCACCCCTCCCTCTCGGTTGATACAGAGCCCTTGTTTGAGTTCCCTGAGACAAACAGCAGATGCCCATTGACTGTCTATTTTACATGTGGTAATGGAAGTTTCCATGTTACTCTGCACACATCTCACCCTCTTCTCCCTTCTCTCCATGTCCATAGTCTGTTCTCTATGTCTGTTTCTCCACTGCTGCCCTGCAAGGAAATTCTTTGGTACCATCCTTCTAGATTCTGTATGTATGCATTAGTATATGTTATTTCTCTTTCTGACTTACTTCACTCTGTATAATAGGCTCTAGCTTCATCCACCTCATTAGAACTGACTCAAATGTGTTCCTTCTTATGGCTGAGTAATACACCATTGTTATGTGTACCACAGCTTCTTCATCCATTTGTCTGTCAGTGGACACCTAGGCTGCTTCCATGTTCTAGCTATTGTAGATAGTGCTGCAGTGAACATTAGGGTACATGTGTCTTTTTCAGTTTTGGTTTCCTCAGGGTGTATGCCTAGAAGTGGAATTGCTGGGTCATATGGTGGTTTTATTCCTACTTTTTTTAAGGAATCTCCATACCATCTTTCATAGTGGTTGTATCAGTTTACATTCCCACCAACTGTGCAAGAGGATTCCCTTTTCTTCACACCCTTTCCAGCATTTATTGTTTGTAGACTTTTTGATAATGGCCATTCTGACTGGTGTGAGGTGTTATCTCATTGCAGTTTTGATTTGCATCTCTAACAATGAGCGATGGGACCAGATGCCATGATCTTTGTTTTCTGAATGTTGAGCTTCAAGCCAAACTTTTTACTCTCCTCTTTCACTTTCATCAAGAGGCTTTTGAGTTCCTCTTCACTTTCTGCCATAAGGGTGGTGTCATCTGCATATCTGAGGTTATTGATATTTCTCCCAGCAATCTTGATTCCAGCTTGTGCTTCTTCCAGCCCAGCGTTCCTCATGATGTACTCTGCATATAAGTTAAATAAGCAGGGTGATAGATGGAAAAACTGTGGAGATAGTATCAGACTTTATTTTTTTGGGCTCCAAAATCACTGCAGATGCTGATTGCAGCCATGAAATTAAAAGACGCTTACTCCTTGGAAGGAACGTTATGACCAACCTAGATAGTATATTAAAAAGCAGAGACATTACTTTGCCAACCAAGGTCCGTCTAGTCAAGGCTATGGTTTTTCCTGTGGTCATGTATGGATGTGACAGTTGGACTGTGAGGAAAGCTGATCGCCGAAGAATTGATGCTTTTGAACCGTGGTGCTGGAGAAGACTCTTGAGGGTCCCTTGTATTGCAAGGAGATCCAACCAGTCCATTCTAAAGGAGATCAATCCTGGGTGTTCATTGGAAGGACTGATGCTAAAGCTGAAACTGCAATACTTTGGCCACCTCATGCGACGAGTTGACTCACTGGAAAAGACTCTGATGCTGGGAAAGGTGGGGGCGGGAGGAGAAGGGGACGACAGAGAATGAGATGGCTGGATGACATCACCGACTCTGTGGACATGAGTTTGAGTGAACTCCGGGAGTTGTGATGGACAGGGAGGCCTGGCGTGCTGTGATTCATGGGGTCGCAAAGAGTCAGACACGACTGAGCGACTGAACTGAACTGATTAATGAGCACATCTTTTCATGTGTTTGTCCTCTTCTTTGGAGAACTTTCTGTGTAGGTCTTTTTCCCACTTTCTGATTGGGTTGTTTGTTCTTCTGATGTTGAATTGTATGAGTTGCTTGTATATTTTGGAGATTAATCCTTTGTCCATTGTTTCATTTGCTATTATTTTCTCCCATTCTTAGGGTTGTCTTTTCACCTTGCTTATAGTTTCCTTTGCTGTGCAAAAGCTTTTAAGTTAATCAGGTCCCAGTTTTTTCAGTTCAGTCACTCAATCATGTCCAACTCTTTGTGGCCCCATGGACTATAGCACACCAGGCTTCCCTGTCCCTGTCCACTTGTTTACTTACCTTTAAATCTTTGACCTGGCTATGGCAAAAAACTGGAGATCTTTTTGACAGCCGGAAAGACATAAAAGTTGTTTTGTATTATACATTAACACATATATTTCAATGGAATATATATGTATTTATGTATTTGTATATATGTGGTAAGTGCTGTGAGTAAAAAAAGAAAGGAATAGAGGGGGTCAGGGTCAGGAAAGAGCCCTCTAAAGAGTAACAGTTATACTTAGGCTGAAATTTGAACATTTATAATTGTTCTCTCGATAGGTGGGTCTTAAAAATATTAAAACCAAACAGTTGCGGAGTTTTTATTTAGGGTTTATTTTAAATCAGAGCACATTTACTTCTAAGGTAAAAATAGTTTTTGCAGTGGCATGAATTAAATATAAAACTAAATATTTAAGCATTCACTCTAAATCACATTGTTACCATATCTTAATCTTTATAAAAGTGATGGTGTAAAGATCCTCACAGTTCCAAATAAAAGTTTTTGCTAAAACAGAAAAAATATTTTATCCCATCTCTTGAGGGTTTTGGTTTTAGGAAATCAGTAATTTAGCACTGCTTTATTATAATATAGTAGTTAATGTAAATAGTAATTTTTACTTCACAAAAGGTGTTTTATTGTAGCATTGTAAATAGTAATTTTTACTTCACAAAAGGTGTTTTATTGTAGCATTGTATGTATTTTTGTCATCAAGTTAATGGGGAAAAAAGTTGATATGCACAACTCAAAGATAATTAGAAATGTTGGTAAATCTTTAATTTGGGAGTATTTTTTCTTTAATAATGATCTAGGCAGCATTGATGAAATTCTTTAACATTTGTGTTTACTGATCATTGTGACTTAATTAAAAGGTTACAGTTACAGCATGGAAGATAAATTAGAACCTTTTTGAGGTTGTGATGTGTTTTATTATGAAGTGTCTTTTCTCTTACTAATATGAATTAGAAATGTTTTTCTTAATCCTGACAGATTAGAAAATACATAAAATGTTATTTTATAGACTAGAATTTTCTCCACTCTTGATGGAACTGCCTACTATTCTGAGTTATAAACACATGGAGTTTCTCTTACTATTTTGTTCAGAAAGCATTGTATGAAGGAAAAATTAAGGCTTATGTGATTTTCCTCTATCCCCCTTTTTGTACCCGCTTAAAACCACCAAAATTTACTTGGAGCTCTATATTGGCAGTATCCCAATAGAAATACAATGCAAGCACCATACTGGATTTTTTTAAAGTATTTTGCAGGCATATTCAGTTAGTAGAATTATTTTTCAATATACATTTTATTTAAATATATCTATAATTTTAAAAAATCGTTATGCATATAACGATTTTTTTTTTTACATTTTTTTAAAGTACTAAGTCTTTAAAATCCAGAGTGTATTTTTTACTTATAGTACAAGGAAGTTTGGATTGTCTACTTTTCAAATGGTCAGAATGGGTTGTTTCTGTGTTGTGTGAATTAATTCCATAATAATATATGTTATAGTTTTTTTTAATATTTGTTTTAATCTTTATTGTCATCTAAAATAAGAGGCAGGTACATGGTCAGCAAATTTTCAGAAATGGTGTGTAAGATTCTCAAGTGGTAATGTTTGTATAATTAGACATTAGTAACCATGTGACTGTGTTCGAGAAAATTGAAGTCAAAAAGTTGGTAATTGTGAGCGAGCAGCTCTTAGGGCTTTTTGTTTGGATATGCAGATTTCTTGAAGGAGTATGTGTTGAGGGTTCCTAGGATACTCTTATGCTTAATAATTTGCAAAAGGGCATAGATTTTTAAGCGTATGATTATGTTTTATTAGAGGAAAAAAATATTTAAGATTAAAATCAGCAAAGTGGAAAGGGTGTGTAGGGCAGAGTCCAAGAGAAACGAGGTGTGAATTTCAGTTATTCTCTCCTAGTGGAGTTGCCTGACAGTGCGTCATTCTTCCAGTCATCTTGTATGACAGCATGGCAGAGTGGTGCTAAGCAGGGAAGCTTACCTGAATCTTGGTGTGCAGAGGGGTTTTTTTAGGGGTCAATTACAGAAGTGTACAAGTACCTACATGGCTGTCTTTAGTTACTCAGTCTCCAGCTTCCCTTATTCTTTCTCTCCCTAGAGGTCAAACTGATAGGCATACAAAGATGGGGATTTACCATAATTTACATTGTTAATATAAATTGTTGGGTGTGGCCCAAGATTTCAGGTATACAAAGAAATTTATCAGGTAGGATATTGCAAGAGTCAGAGGTTATCTTCCAGGAGCTAGTCTTTAAGTGATCCCTCATTGGAATGAGCAGAGTTTGACCCCCCAAGCTTGCAGAATTAGCCCATTATTGCACAGGGTGATTCTGGAGCTTTACAAAGGAAGGGTATCTCTAGTATAAATTCCTAAAGAAACTAAAGGGTAGATGAGATTGGCAATAGCTCAATTCACCTTAAATACTATTGTTTTTTAAACAAATAGCATTGAATACTGACTCTCAGGGTAGAGCTAAATGAAGACTGACTTTGAAAAGTAAAGAATCTAACATTTAGGACAGCACTATAGTTACAGATTTCTTAATTGGAATCAGTCTTCAAGTTTACTGACTGCCTCCTATAAATTCACCTTGTTTGTTAAAATATATATTATCTCCATCTAATCCATATCTGAACTTCCATTTCTGTCTGTGATGAGAGGAATTAGTATCAAACCAAGGCTCCTTATCAAGGGCTTCCCTCATAGCTCAGTTGACAAAGAATCTGCCCACAATGTAGGAGACCCTGGTTCAATTCCTGGGTTGGGAAGATTCCCTGGAGAAGGAAATGGCAACCCACTCCAGTATTCTTGCCTGGAGAATCCCATGGACAGAGGAGGCAGGCTACAGTTCATAGGGTCGCAAGAGTCGGACAGGAGTTAGCAACTAAACCACCCCCACGGCTCCTTATTAGACTAGGGAAAAAGTATAGTTTGAAGGCATTGTAGAGCTTCTGAGTTGGTCAAAACTTCAGGAGTAAAGGTTCAAGAGAGGAGAGAGAGACTCTGTGCTGGGTTTCCTCTTGAAATATTTTCTGCCTCAAGCTCTTTGGGATAAGAAGATAAAATTGAGCAGTGTATGAGAGATGAGCAAAATATGACTTGAGGGAGTTGAGTGGAGTTTTCAATAGATTTTGTTGTTGTCATTTTTGTCCTAGGTTTGCACCTGGCATTGTTTGAAAGGCCACACTGTAGGAGTGGAAACAAACAGAAGTAGGCCAGTCTTTACTGTATCTGAAATTCAGTCTCAAACCAGCTGTGTTCCTAATTGGACTGAGATGGTCTGCTCTTACTCTGGAAGAGCAGGTGGAAAAAAATTAAATCCTTTCTAGAAGAAGAAAACATCATCCAGAGCTTCCATATTTTTTCCTAAGTATTTTCATGTAGTCATTCACATACAATGTGTTCAGTTCAGCCGCTCAGTAGTGTCCGACTCTTTGGGACCCCATGAATCACAGCACGCCAGGCCTCCCTGTCCATCACCAACTCCCGGCATTCACTCAAACTCATGTCCGTCGAGTCGGTGATGCCATCCAGCCATCTCATTCTCTGTCATCCCCTTCTCCTCCTGCCCCCAATCCCTCCCAGCATCAGTCTTTTCCAGTGAGTCAACTCTTCACATGAAGTGGCCAAAGTATTGGAGTTTCAGCTTTTGCATCAGTCCTTCCAATGAACACCCAGGATTGATCTCCTTTAGAATGGACTGGTTGGATCTCCTTGCAGTCCAAGGGACTCTCAAGAGTCTTCTCCAGCACCACAGTTCAAAAGCATCAATTCTTCAGCGACCAGCTTTCTTTACAGTCTAACTCTCAGTGTGAAGTAGTCTGTAAAAAAAAAAAACTATGCATGCAATAGGAGCAACAGAAGAAAACCAGCAGTAGAAACAGGTTATACAGTTTATTCATAGGTTATGTAATTCTCGCGCTATAGACAAGAGCTTTAAAATACTGTAACCTAGTCATGAAAGTAGACAGCATGGTGAAGAAGTTCACTGGAGAACTTGAAACTATAAAAAGGAATCAATTAAGAATAAAGGACTGAAAATAGAGTAACTGAAATTAAGAACCCAATAGATCAGTTTAACTGTAGTTTAGACACAGCTGAAAAGATTAGTCAACTGGAAGATAGTAGAAAATATTTAGCAACAGTAATTTATCTTTAAGAATGTAAAACAGAATTGATAAAACATATTACTTACAAATTTGTATTTGATACCCTCCCTCCAGTCTTTGAGCAGACAAAAATTATTCATTATAAATACCTTATGTAGCTTGTTCAGCACACTCAGCTACTTGGAGTAAAGACCTGGAATGAAAAAGTAAGCAAAATGCTTACCAATTCAAAACCGATATCCAGAGCTAGATGGTTAAACAGGTATTTTAACATATTAGTGTTAGAAGATTCTTACTTTTAGTTGGGCTAATGGTTTTAATATGATGGGTAATATGGTAAACTGGTTTAGTTGCTAAGTCATGGCTGACTCTTGCGACCCTATGGACTGTAGCCTGCCAGGCGCATCTGTCCATGGGATTCTCCAGGCAAGAATACTGGAATGGGTTGCCATTTCCTTCTCCAACAATTAAGACTGTAAATTAGAAAAGAAATTATGGGTAAATAATTGAGAACTTGATTTTGGCAACCAGTACCTGTTTAATCATATCTAATACTCCACTATGAATTGTACCATTGGTATATGTACTTCTAAGAAAATAGAAAGCTGTCAATTGTAACTGACATCACATTAATTGTGATACATCCTGATTTCAGAGATGTTAAAATGTGGGGGAAAAGGTAAATGATAATCTTAGTTTTAAATCTCAGTTATGTCATTAATTGTTTGCTTTCAGTCAAGGAACTTCTTTGGGTCTGTTTGATTATTTGTGAAACTGGGATAGTATAGTCTACTCTTTAGAATTAGGAAGGCTAAATGTATTAAGAGATATGAATAGTCTTACGGAGTAGGCATTTTGAAACCTGTTAATTAGACTTTCATTTTTTTCTTTGTAAAATTTGGCATTGTTACGATAATAGGAAGAGACTCCTGACAACTGATGGGATGGGGTGGGGGAACAGAACCCCAATATATTGGCTAAATAAGAACTTAAGAAAATTTCTGCTGGTGATGTTTAATAAATTGTCAGACTTCATTCTTAATTCTCTCCCTGCTTCATTGCTTTCACCTGTCTTATTTCCTCAGTTGTATTTAAAGATGATTCCAATACAATGATTGATATTTATAATGATGGAACTGACACATCAAAATAATGATATATTTTCACTGAAGTGGCTTTTAGAGAGTTCATTTTAGGAAAATTTCTAATCCTTCTAAGTTTAATTGTGATGCTTAAAATCTCAATCTTTAGTTTTGTAGAATTCTTGCTCTTCTGATGATGCTATATATGTATGGCATTAATCAAAATGAATGGATCTTTTTAAGGAAGAGGCTAGATTTTGTGATGTTTGATGCACATGAAAATTCTTACTTTACACTTATTTTGAAGATTCCCAATGAACCTAGAAAAACATTGTTCTTGAGCAGTAAGATATTCATAGCTTTACTCTTGTGTTCATTCTGTTCTCTTCTTTCAGGATTTTTCAAGTCACATTCAGTTGATAGGATGAAAAAATTTAAGAGAAGGCTATCCCTCACGCTTCGAGGAAGCCAGACAATTGATGAATCATTGTCTGAATTGGCTGAGCAAATGACTATTGAAGAAAACAGCAGCAAAGATAATGGTAAATATTTGGGTGAGTGGGTTGGGAACGAGAGATGCTTCTCCTTTGAATTGCTTTATAAATCCAATGTACATTTACTTTCCTGGTTAGTTCCTGATAGCTTCCTTTTGTTTATTTCTTTGCCTCCTTCTGTAGTTCAGTAACTTTCGCTTGCTTACTGAAATGTTCCATTCTTACTTAAACAGTGTTACTCTACCTGGTCTCTAACACTGATGAATTCTATATCCTGTTTATCTTTCCATTTTTCAGTGATTCTTGAATAACAATACTTTGTATAGTAATGTCCTAGTTAAGTACCTACTTTTAAATTAACAGTTAAATATTTTTGTTATTGTTATAACTAAAGTTAATACAGCTTAGAAGTGCATAGTAAGTTTGTGAAATTTCAGGGAATTCCCTGGCCATCCATTGGTTAAGACTTAGCACTTTCACTGCCAAAGTCTTGGGTTCCATCCCTGGTCAGGAAACTGAGATCCCACATGCTGCGTGGTGTGTCCAGAAAAAAAAGTTTGTGAAATTTCTGTTTGAGACTTCATCACAGATTTATAACATTATGTATGCATATTGACTGTCCACATAGACCACAAGGTTTATCACATGACTGAATCGTACTATTTTCTTATTTTATTTTGACCAAATCTATTCATAGTATTGAGAGCTCTTTGATAGGTATATCATATTCCACAAGTTTGGCAGTTCTTTTTATAGTGTAGTTAGTACACAGATGTTAATTTAAAATAAAAGGATTTGTTAAATTGAATGCATTATAATGCAAAATCCTAATGAGATTATAGAACAAGGCTACATATTCAAAACTGAAATAGCCCTAGGGATGTCATAATAATAACCAGGAAGGAGCTTATAGGAATGTCTGCCTGTGTGTCATAATGTGCAGATTCTCTGGAAAGCCTTCCTTGCCTCTGCCTGAAGCTTTCCTGTTAAGAGATTTGTGGCAGTGGGTGGAATCATGAATTTCTTTACCCCTTCTGGCTGAAATGTAAATATCCTTGTGAGAGAGGGAAAGGTATAATAGAAAGCGCTCTGGATGTTAAGTTAAAGGTTATGGATTGGAATTTGGAATATACAGTTATATACTTAATAGTTGTATGACGCTGGGTAAGTAATTTATCGTACCCAAGCTTCAGTTTATACTGTTTTCTTCAGAGTGTCATTATTTTACTCAAGGTTATCTGGCTCATAATATGGGAGGGGAAACATAGTTGAGTTGGGTAGAAAATTTAATAATTTGGGTATAATTTACTTACATGTAGGAGGGAACTATTTTACATTTGAGATTTGAATCAAATCTCAAAGCTGATATTATTATGTCTTCTACTCCTCTTGCCAGGAGAAAAATCCTTAAATCTGTCTGATCTTCCTGAATTCTTGATATTAATTAAGCCCTGTATCATTCTTGGGCTCCATGAGTATTGTTAGCTACTTTACTCAGAAGTAAAGTAGGCACAGAATACTCTTCATGGATGGTTTCTGGGACACATTCTTGATAGGAATTTGACTACAAGACAAACATCTCCTTTAAAAAAAAAGAGTGTGAGTCAAAGAAAATGTACATACTTTTTGGAGAGCTAATTAATATTTTTGATTCATGGCGTATTTTCTGGAATACTTTAGTATTAACTGTCTTAAAACATGCTTAATTTATAGTGAATGGTGAAATATTTAAAAAATTTTTGAAGTAAAATACAGTTTATTAAAATTTACTTTTATTCTAATAGTAACATTGCAATTAGTAAAGAAGAAAAAAATAGAAACTACTCAGTTTCCTATTTAAATTTCTCAAATTACTTGAAGTAATGCTTGAAGGTGTCATAATAGACATTGATTCCTCTGCAGTTGCAGAGATTGCTGGTAGCATAGGCTATCTCTGAATTATAATCTGTTATTGTTTATTCCCTGTGTATAAAGAACACGGGACAGTTTTCACAAAGATTCGATACCTTTTTGGTCATCTGTCAAAGCTTGATAGCTGGTTCCAACATACTGTTTCTTTATGGAATTTATCTTAGATCAGTAACACACTGTCTGAATATGGTTTAACAAATGAGATAGACTATACTTTTTAAATGATCTCCTCACATACTGTATAACCAGTTTGTGAAACAAGTGGTCTTTGTCTAACATATAGAGGCAATGCTGACTTGAGGAGGAAGAATATAGTTTATAAATTTCCTAAGTAAACTACCTTTGAGCCAATTTTTGATCTCCTGTGTCTTATTCAGTCACTTGTACCAACAGAATACTCTCACTCTTCCATTATATATAGGCAAGGGACTCTCGTGCATACCCTATAATAAAACAAATGAGCAAGTACACATAAATGGAGATAATACTCTAAAAATCTTAGAAAAACTATAATGCATATGATAAATTTAGCATAATGCCTTAAAGATTTCCACTACTTTTAAAGATATAGAATATTATTATCCTACTGAACTGTCTAGTTAATTGCTGTCATAATCTTGAAATATTTGAGTAATTGACCTCATCTAGTCCCATGACTTCAGCTACTATGTACATGCTGACTACACCTAAATTTGTCTCTCTAGTCAGGATTTTTGTCTGAATCTTTTTAGATTCATTTCCAAATGCTTATTTGGCTTCTTCACATAGATGTTTAATAAGAATCTTAAACTTAATATGACCAGACCACAAATCTTGATTTCCTTCCCCCCAAATCAGCCTCTTCTCCAGGTTTCCTCACTTAACCTAAACCACTTAAAGCTAAAAATCCAGGAATTATCCTTGATTCTTTTCTTTTAGCTTTCTGTTCACCGTTTCTCCCCTCGTCTACCATTGTAGTTTCCTATATATTTACTACATAAATAGCTTTCAAAAACTATTAATAGTAGTCATTTGTATACTAGTAAGTGAAATATGTTTTTGCCCTCATTCATTATTAAGTCATTGTTCATTTTGCTTGTCTTTAGTTAGGATCCTCAGTCTTTGATCAGCTAGCTACCATCAGGGAATGTACATCCAGGCATGGGCATGGACCGATGTTCGGCATTACTAGTTAATGCACTTCCCCTACCTCTATTCTCGTGTTTTATCCAGAGTAGATGACCTAGGCCTGTGGGGTCCTTGAGGATTGTTTTGCCCCGTCCTCCATCTCTCTCCTCCCTTCAGACAGCCATTATTAGTAGAGGCAGAGACCAAGTGGCCTTCTTGGCTCATTTTCCCCAAGCCCATGCCTTTTTCTTGTTCTGTGGATCTGAGCCACCTGCTCTTTTTAAGTGTTATATTTTTGTAATGTTTCTGCATGGTTATAGGTCTGTGATTTTTTTTTTCTTTTTAAACTATTGAAAAATTCTAAATTGGGGATAATTTCAGAAGCTCTATATTGATACGTACTTAAGTACTTCTGTTTTATTTACTAATTTGACATACTTTTTTGAATGTCTAGCAAACAGGGATATAGTTATTTCAGGCCAGGATTATGTCTTTTATAGTCTACAGCATTCCTAATCATAAGGCATATATGAGGCAGTCAGTAAATGTTAGGAGAATTATGGAAACAATTTTGAGATGTATTAAACAGATCAGAAACCTGTGGGCTATATTAGTAGCTTTGTGATTGCTAACCAATTTTGACTGTATTAAAAATAGAGGGGTGGGACTCAGAGAGGAGTGGGAGGGGAGGTTCAGGAGAGAGGCAACATATACATATATATATATACACACACACACACAAACTTATGGCTGACTCATGTTGTCGTATGGCAGAAACCAGCATAATGTTATAAAGCAACTATCCTCCATTTGGGGCTTCCCTTGTAGCTCAGTCGGTAGAGAATCTGCCTGCAGTGCAGAATACCCGGGTTTGATCCCTGGGTTGGGAAGATCCCCTGGAGAAGGAAATGGCAACACACTCCAGTATCCTTGCCTGGAAAATCTCATGGACAGAGGAGCCTGGTGGGCTGCAGTCCATGGGGTCGCAAAGAGTCGGGCACAACTGAGCAACTAACACTTACTTACTTATCCTCCAATTAAAAAGTAAATTTTTAAAAGCAGATCTTTAAGTTACTGGATCAGTTCTAAATAGTATTTTCTGTAAGTATTTTTCATATAAATTATTTTAATTCTAGTACTTTATATGCATAGCCAAAGAAATGAGGTTAAATGTGATGATCTCTATCATAATCTTTTGTTTTCTTTTTTGCTTTCTCAATCCTTCTCATGTCATCCTGGATCTTGGGCTATTAATGGAATGATTTTGGATACTGTGAACTGCAGAGCCTATCGTGAAGAATGGCAGGCCTCCAACCTCGCACAGTATGCATTCCTTCCTTCACCAGTACACGGGGTCCTTTAAGAAGCCCCCATTGCGGAGACCACATAGTGTTATTGGAGGAAGCCTTGGTTCCTTCATGGCAATGCCCAGAAATGGAAGCAGATTAGGTAATTTATCTGTTTTTTAAAATTTTACTGACTGTGGGTTATGTCCATAGCTAGGTTTCAGCTGTATGCAAGTCTGCCCGCCTTTATTATCTAGTTTTTCCTTGTAAGGTAAAAATCAAGTGGGGAATAGGAGAGAGAGCAGAAAACTGGAAGGTTCTGGAGAGGCAGTAGTGCTGACACTAAGGAGGAGTATTGTTTGAAAACCTGTTCACCAGAAAGAAAATAGAGCCCTTAAGAGGTAGATGTAAGATTTCAAAATGAATAGCAGTTTGAAATGGTGCTTAATTTTGGGTCATACCTCAGTAACTCTAGATTATCACTTTTTGATAGCTAAGTCTAATGATTAGTATATATGATTATTACCTTTGTTGTTATTCTTGTCTTTGTGTCATTTTAAATATCTAAGAAAAATATATGTCTGCAAGTTTCTGTTTATTTCTCTGGTCTTTTTTTTTATGCTTTCTTACCATGTTTTTTTTTAAATAATTTTAAATATAATTATTTTATAGGCTTATGACATAGTTATATTTACTGAAGTTTCTGAAGGTTTTATTCTTCTTTATCTGCTTAATCTTGCCATAGTATCAACCCACAGATTATTTTCTTAAGTGTTCTGTTTATTTTGGGAGGATGAGCTTGTCTACAGGGGTTTTTGTCTGTGTCTCAGACTGGTTCATGAGAGATGATTGTTAAATTTTCAGAAATTTTGCAAGCTGATTGTTAATCATAGCCATTATTAAAATTTAAATTATATAAACTTACAATTAAGTAAATCAAATTAAAAACATAGGTAATAGCCAAAAGTCATTATTTCCTAGTTATTTTACTACAGTTAGTAGTAAAACTACAGTTCTGTTGCCTATGCTTTGGGGATATTTCCCCTGTATCTGAATACTCAAAAATACTAACGTCATGGTGTTCGTATTACCCAACTAGGTGTTCAGTGATACCATATTGGTAGCTTGAGGTTTGGCCACAAAGGGAGTATTTACCCTCACAGAAATTGGAAAACACTTCAGATCAGGGCTTAATTTATTGTTCTCTTGATTGTCTAGAGTAGGGGTTGGCAAACTTTTTCCTATAAAGGGTCAGGCAGTAAAAATGTTTTCAAATTTTGTGGGCCATATATGGTCTGTTGCATAATCTTTTTAAATAATCTGTTAAGGATGCCAAAACCATTTTTAGCTCAGGGCCATACAAAAATAGGTCATATATGCTGATCCTTGGTCTAAACTTAAAGTGATGTTGAAAATGTTAGTAATGCAGATTAAATTTGAAAGTGGGTTATGTCTGTCTGTAGCTGTTAACATTGTGAATTACACAAAAATTGAGCCATTTGAGAAGTAATTTCTTAAGTAAGTTCTTCTATTACTTAAGAATTATTACCTGATTCAGAAAAGAAGTTGCTGATACTGGTGACAAATGAATAAAGCTTCATTGCTTCACTATTTTCTTATTGATGGAAGTGAAAGTACCAACTGGTATTCATGTCGGAACTAGCTTGTTAATGACCTGAGGTGTTTCTTGGTTGAGTCAGATGCTACCAAGTATTTACTTGTAGTCTGAAGTTGATGAACTCCTTTGTGGGAGAACAGATTTCTGTTTTTAAGTCTACCTTTTACTGAAGATGTAGCTCTTTTGAGAGTCACCTGCCTTTCTACAGAAAGCTCTCATTTGCAAGTGGGACACCCAAGGCTTCATCTTTTATTTCAGTGTGGTGGCTAAATCCAAGCACACTCTTACCAAGATCAGAAACCTCTCCCAAGAAAGTGACAGTCATTTTTGCATAACAACTTTGGACCTTCAGTTCTCTCTTTGTCTCTGCTTCCTGGGTTTTAAGCATGCAATCAGGCAAACTCAGCTATACATTTTAAAGTATATTCAACATTTTCTTGAGGAAGATTTGTATGTTTTAGGAAGACACGATTAAATTACCTTTAACATTTTTAAAGAGTGGTAGAAAAGAATGCTTGGTCTCAGATGTCTTAAATACCATCAGATTAGGAATCAATCAGCCAGTACATTGACTTCTACTGCCAAATTAATTTTTTGTTCAGTATAAAATTTCTCCATAAATGTGTCATTAAACTATATTCTTAAATTACATATTAGTCTATTAAAAACCATTATTTTTGCAGCTGCTTATCAGTGTGAATAAGAATCTTCTCAATAATGTATTACCAAGACAAAATACAGAAATGTATGAAATCTAAGACTGATTTGATGAGACCCTGGAGTTCAGCTTTTTTGTTAATTTAACTAGTTCTCATATTTTTGTAAGTAAATAACTAGAAGTTAAAATTGGTAGTTGTGAGATATTATTCTTATTTATTTTACATGTTGATATTTCATATAACATTTCATTTGAAAGAAAAGGTCCAGTTGTCTGGTCCATCCTTTGATTTTTTCTTTTTCTTTTTTAGTAAATGTTTAAATCAGTGGAGTATTTGTTGAGCTACTTACTAAACTAACTTAGTTCGGTTCTAGGGACAGAAAAGCGAATAAGTCAGATTCTGCCCCCAGGTGATGTCATAGCTTGATATAAAATCACATGAACCAAACACTGCTCTTCAATACAGTTGGTGTGCTAGGTGTGGGCACAGTGTTCATTTGTGTCTGAGAGTAGAAAAGACCTGATGACATATGAGCATACTGTTGAAGAATGGATTCACCACATTGATAAAATGAAGAAATAATCTCTTACAGATAAGAAAAAACAAAAAGCTTGCTAAAGCACTTCAGTGTGGAAGAGCATGGTACTTTTGGGGGAGTGAATAATTCTGTGGAGAGGACCCATGGAAAGAGATGTGCTTGAGATCTAGCGTTTGTTTCTGGTGGGCTCCTCTTGCTAGATGAATTAGAAGGTGATTGACAAATGTAAATATAAGAGCAGGTATAAAAGTGTACAGTTTATTTTTTATATTCCCAAAAGGAATTAATCTCCCTACCCTCTACTCCCATTTAACTTTTATTCCTATTTTTAAAAATCATAATTTACCTTGCATTGTAAGTGAAATATATTTTTGCCCCCAGTAGATTTTGTTGGACTTTGTAGTACAAAGTAGTTGTAGTTATACAAAATCAGTACTCAGTGAATACTTTTTTTGAATTGTTTTTTTAACACTTGGGGATGGGGAGCTATATTAGCAACTGTAAAACATTTTTTTAAAAGACTATGCAAAGAACCAGTTCATCTGGATATGACCCAATGGCACATTATTAAATGGAAAGAATACTAAACTAAATAAAAGATCAGGTTTCTATTTTGGCTCTGCCTCTAAGCTCTGTGACCTTTGAAAGTCATTTAACCTTTCAAGGTCTCAGTTTCTAGATCTGGAAAATAAGAGAGCTGACTAAATAATCCTCAAGTGTTATTTTCAGTCTCTAATTTTATTATTCAACTCTTGGTAATAACTTGAATGTTAGTTTTTTAAAATAACTTTTTTATAATCTTAGAGCATAAGAGGATTTATTACTACTGTTTTAGGACATTTGTCCTAAATGTGCAGTTTTTATTAACTGCACATCTGTGGTATCCAGAATGTAAAAGATCTTTTTAAGCTATGATTTTTGGCTGTTGGCTGTCTACATCTTACATGTAGAGATAATAAATTATGTGATTCTGTAGAATTTAATACATCTCTTCTAAGATAAATAATATTTCATTTTCTGATACAGATATTGTTCATGAAAATCTAAAAATGGGATCAGATGGCGAGAGTGACCAAGCTTCTGGGACATCATCTGATGAAGTCCAGTCACCTACGGGTGTTTGTCTTAGAAATCGTATACATAGGCGGATCTCAATAGAGGTACCATTTTTTAAAAAAACATAAATATGCCTGTGTTTTTATGTATAAATACATAAGAATAAATGCCTATTTGAAAATTTTCATGATGGCAATGACACCTGTAAGAAAGTTGTTTCTTTGCATTAAAAACTAGTCTGAATATTTTTTCCTAATTATCTACTATACCAAGGCACATATACAGTAATTATACTTAAACATTCTGCAGAATACTATGTAGAGTCTTTGTAAGGGAAATTTGAATTTTCAAAAGTTTCAGAATTCCAAGATGATACATTAGGGAAAGTCTTCCTTTTAGAAAATAGTTTAATGTTTTTAAGATTCATCTAGGTACTACTTTAGATTTTATAAATATTTTCAGATTTCAAAAAGTATACAAAAAGTAAGCACCAGCTTTTTTTCCTTGCTTTATATTATGAATATGGATATCACTTCCTTTTTTGGTTTATTATACCTACTAATCTCTGTAGCACATGTAAGTTATTTCTCCATGTAAAAGAATGAAAAGCTCATTTCCTTCTCTCTGTCAATGTTGTGTATAACCTTGAGGACAGAAGTTGATTATGAATATTATCATTTCCATATATATATATATACACACTATAGATTAAAAATAATTTTCTCTAGAAAATTGAGCACATTTTTAAATAAGAATGTTGTTTTTTTTTCAGTGCTGTTGAGGTATTGATGATTAGGGTATTTGCCCTCTTGGTTGATCGCATTTTTGCTGATCAAAGATTGCTTCTGAATCAGTTATGCAAAACAGTATCAGTTTTTAAATGGTAAAATACCATCTTCAACTCCTGAAATCAACTTGATATCTGTTCATTGTTGTTTAGTCGCTTGGTTATGTCCGACTCTGCAACTCCATGGACTGTAGCACGCCAAGCTTCCCTGTCCTTTGCTATCTCCCAGAGCTCACTCAAACTCATGATAACTGTTCATATCACTGTATAAATTACATCACTCTTCACCATATGTATGATTTTCTTTATTATAGGTTTAAAATTTTTATTTAATACTAGGATCTATATCTGGACTTTCTTATTCATCCGTTGAGCTGTATTCTCCCCCAAAGGTGACACACTCTTGATTATTGTATACTTTACTATCTGGAAAGACCCCCACACCCACACATATTTTTTTATTTATTTTAGAATGTTTTTGGATATTGCTTTCTATTTATTCTTCTAGGTAAATTTTAAATATTTTGTTTTGTTCCAAGAATAATCTTACCGTGATTTGTTTAGAGTTATATAAAATATAAAACTAATGTGGGAGAATTATTATTTTCTCATCAGTTGAGAACATGATCTGTTTTGATACTTAAGCCATATATTTCTCAATAAATCTGTGTACAATTTCTGTACATCTCAGTTTTATCTCCTGATTTGTTTATTATTAATAGCAGGGATTTATTTTTATAGGATTTATGTTTCTTGGTGTGACAATATAGGCACGATCTGTTTCAGTTCACATAATTACATGAAATAGAAATACCTTTTGCTTGTTTCTACTGACATAGCAATAATAAAATATTTCAATTAATTCACTGTGTTGCATGCAAAATCATGCAATATCCACATGATTAGTTATTCAAACCAACCTCATTTTAGAGGTAGACTTTGCCTATTCCTACCATATGGTATTTCCAGTAGTCATGTATGGACGTGAGAGTTGGACTGTGAAGAAAGGTGATCGCCGAAGAATTGATGCTTTTGAACTGTGGTGCTGGAGAAGACTGTTGAGAGTCCCTTGGACTGTAAGGAGATCCAACCAGTCCATCCTAAAGGAGACCAGTCCTGGGTGTTCATTGGAGGGACTGATGCTGAAGCTGAAGCTCCAATGCTTTGGCCACCTGATGTGAAGAGCTGACTCATTTGAAAAGACCCTGATGCTGGGAAAGATTGAGGGCAGGAAGAGAAGGGGACGAAAGAGGATGAAATGGTTGGATGGCGTCATTGACTCAATGGACATGAGTTTGGGTAGACTCCGGCAGTTGGTGATGGATTGGGAGCCTGGTGTGCTGCGGTTCATGGGGTCGCTACGAGTCAGACACGACTGAGCAACTGAACTGAACTATATGGTTTGCTGTTCATGGGGTTCTCCTGGCAAGAATACTGGAGTGGTTTACCATTTCCTACAGTGGACCTTGTTTTGCCACAATTCTTTACATATAACCTCTCTGTTTTGGGTAGCCCTGCACAGCATAGCTCATATAGCTTCGTTGAGTTATGCAAGCCCCTGCACCAGGACATTGGCGTCAAGAAGCAACAGTTAAAACCGGACATGGAACAACTGACAGGTCCAAAATTGGGAAAGGAGTGCAAAAAGACTGTATGTTATCACCCTGCTTATTTAACTTATATGCAGAGTACATTATGCGAAATGCCAGGCTGGATAAAGCACAGGCTGAAATCAAGATTGCCGGGAGAAATACCAGTGACCTCAGATAACAGATGATAACACCCTAATGGCAGAAAACGAGGAACTTAAAAAGCCTTTTGATGAAAGTGAAAGAGGAGAGTGGAAAAGCTGGCTTGAAACTCAGCATTCAGAAAACTAAGATCATGACATCTGGTCCCTTCAGTTCATGGCAAATAGAAGGGGAAAAAGTGAAAGCAGTAGCAGATTTTATTTTCTTGGGCTCCAAAATCACTGCAGATGGTGACTGGAGCCATGAAATAAAAAGACACTTGCTTCTTGGAAGAAAAGCTATGACAAACCTAGACAGCATATTAAAAAGCAGAGACATCACTTTGCCAACAAAGGTCTGTATAGTCAAAGCTGTGGTTTTTCAGTAGTCATGTTTGAATATGAGAGTTGGATCATAAAGAAGGCTGAGCGCTGAAGAATGATGCTTTCAAATTGTGGTGCTGGAGAGGACTCTTGAGAGTCCCTTGGACTGCAAGGAGATTAAACCAGTCAACCCTAAAGTAAATCAACCCTGAATATTCATTGGAAGGGCTAATGCTGAAGCTCTAGTACTTAGGCCACCTGATGTGAAGAGCTGACTCATTGGAAGAGACCCTGATGCTGGGAAAGATTGAAGGCAAGAGGAGAAGCGAGCGACAGAAGATGAGATAGTTAGCATCCTCAACTCAATGGACATGAATTTGAGCAACCCCTGGGAGGTAGTGGAGGACAGAGGAGCGTGGCATGCTGCAGTCAACAGTGTTGCAAAGAGTCAGACACGACTTAGTGACTTAAAAGCAACTGTATGGTATAATAATGTCAGAATTAATTCCATCCTGATTTTATCAATGAAGAGACTCAACTCATTTGTAGAACATCATTTCTGTAAAATAAATTGCATTGTATACTTTTGCTTACAGTAAATACATTTGCTTTTGGTATATTACATACAGCTTCACTAGTGGCTCAGACTGTAAAGAATCTGCTTATAATTAACGTAAATACCTTTGTAATTGCAGCAAACCTTTATAGTTACTGATTGCTAAGAAATAATATATTAGAGCTCATGAATTAAAACCTCAAATGCCCTTGTCGTCTCTGTTTGTGGTTACCTATATAGATCTTCTTTTTCTTGGTTTTTAAAAGGATTTAAATAAGCGGTTATCACTGCCTGCAGATATCAGAATACCTGATGGGTATCTTGAAAAGTTGCAGATAAACAGTCCACCATTTGATCAACCAATGAGCCGAAGGTCTCGGAGAGCTTCCTTAGTAAGTTTTTAAGTCTCCTATACCTACTATATTAGATCTGGTTGTTTGATTTTCCGGGCATAAACATTTTATATTAATTTTATATTGTTAATAGCTAAAGTTTATTACATTGTTTTCTGGATTTAATCATTTTCCCTTCTTGACGTTTTAAAGATGTTATATTAAATAGGATTTAGGTTTATTTTATTTTTTGGTAAATTTTACTGATACATGCTAGATGTACAAAATATGTACCAGGTATATAAGTATGTATTAATATGTACTAGATACACAGAAAAGTACATAAACGTAATTGTAGAGCTTCATGAATTTTTGTGAAGTTAGCATACGTGTGTAACTTGCATCCAGATAAATGAAAATCCCCCAAATTCCAGAAGACTCGTCCTGCCACTTCATTGTTCACTTCCACCCTCCCTTCCTCAACTTTGGCATTATCTCTGCCTTCTAATGCCAAAGATTAGTTTACCTATATGTTTTTCATTGTTTTGATTATGTTTATAGTGTTTAAAGAAAGACTTCTTTATCTTGATTTACATACATTCTTATTTATTTTAAAAGTGCATTTGATATTCTTTTCCTGATTATTCTTATATTTTTGAACTTTATGTAATTATGACTGTACAAATGATTAAAATACATTTTATACAAATATATTGTACAAATATATATATATAATATATGTACATGCAAGTTTATATGTATGCTGCTGCTACTGCTAAGTCACTTCAGTCGTGTCCAACTCTGTGTGACCCCATAGACAGCAGCCCACCAGGCTCCACCATCCCTGGGATTCTCCAGGCAAGAACACTGGAGTGGGTTGCCATTTCCTTCTCCAGTGTGTGAAAGTGAAAAGTGAAGTCGCTCAGTCATCTCTGACTCATAGCAACCCCATGGACTGCAGCCTACCAGGCTCCTCCATCCATGGGATTTTCTAGGCAAGAGTACTGGAGTGGCTTGCCATTGCCTTCTCCAAAATAACCCAATATATAGGTCCTAACACAAATTGGTCATTACTCATTAACAAAGTAGAATTAATTTGATGTGTGGAATATAGTAATAAATACTCTGCTGTGATGTATATATTCATTATTCATCACATAAACGATAGTTACTTCTGTCATCCAATGGAAAGTTGCAGTGTTCGTTTTGAAATACACAGAATTCATTGTATGCATCTCTTCTTTGTATTTCAAGTGCAGAGAAAAATCAAACTAGGAATTCCCATAAATAATAAATAACAAATGATACATATTTTTTTAATGGGACATATTTTTCCTTGTTAGCGTGTGTGTGTGTGTGTGTGTGTGTGTGTGTGTGTGTGTGCGCGCGCTCAGTTGCTCAGCGTGTGTGTGTGTGTGTGTGTGTGTGTGTGTGTGTGTGTGCGCGTGTGTGTGCGTGCGCGCGCTCAGTTGCTCAGTCCTGTGTGTGTGTGCGCGCGCGCTCAGTTGCTCAGTCCTGTGTGTGTGTGTGCTTGCACTCAGTTGCTCAGTCGTGTGTGCGTGTGTGCGCGCGCGCGGTCCCATAGACAGTAGCCCACTAGGCTCCTCTGTCCGTGGAATTTTCCAGGTAAGAATACTGGAGCACATTGCCATTTCATACTCCAGGGGATCTTCCTGTTTTTCCTTGCTTTATTTTAAATCTGACAATAAATCATATAAGTATAACTGGGAAAATAGGCAGAAAGAGGGCATTTTTACAATCTCAAAGATAAATAGAAAATAAGATTAACAGTTCAAATTTCAGCCCCTTACAAATAGTATACAAAAATATCCTATTACATATAGAAGTACACCGATATGTATTCTTCTGCAGTCGACTTCTTTTGCTTAGGGTTAGTTTCATTTGGGTTATTTCATGTAGTTAGGTTATTCATTTGTTCTTTTTGTTGCATGGTGTTCCATTGGTGAGTAGACTATATTTTATTCAGTCTTCTGTTGATGAATGTTTACATTTATGTTATTTTTAATTTTGGCTGTTATCAAATATTGCATGTATCACCATTCTTGATTACGTGTTTTGGTTAACATATGTAAGCATTTGTGTTGGGTGCATACCTAGGAGTGGAGTTGTTGGGTAGATTGTGTGCACATGTTCAGCCTTTCTAGGTGTTGTCAGAGTTGGTTCCAAAGTAATTATACCATTTTACATTCCATTCTAGTTGCTCTTCATGATTTTTTTTTGGTATTGTTTCTTCTTTTCTTTTTCAAAGAAACTTCTAAATTTTTCTGATGAGTGTATAGTGTTATCTCATTGTGGTTCCCCTGAAGTAGGAAATGGCAACCCACTCCATTATTCTTGCCTGGAACATCCCATGGATAGAGAGGAATGGGCTACAGTCCATGGGGTCGCACAGAGTCAGACCCAGACCCGACTGAGCATTCACTCATTGTGGTTTTGTTTTTCATTTTCTTGACGGCTTAAGCTGAATACATTTCTAATGTTTATTGGCCATTTAAATATCCTCTTCTTTGAATTAATTGTTGAACTCTATTATTTCTTTTCTGTTGGACTGTCTGCCTTTTTCTGATTGATTTATGAGGAATTCTTTGTACATTCTGTATAAAAGGCTCTTGTCATTTATGTATCTTGGTCTCCCATCGTGTAGCAGTTGACCCAGCACTGCTTTTTGAAAGAATAGCTTTCCCTGTTGCCGTGTCATCTTGACATAAACTCAGGTGATTGTGTATGTGAGGATCTCTTTTGGATGACTTTAGTTCTATGGTAGAAGTATATATAAAGCGCTATGGGACAATTAAAAAGCAAGTAAAATGTCTTTGTACATCACAGGCTTATAGAGGTGATAGTGCTTAAGTTGGCTCTAAAAAGATGGGTAGGAATTTTGTGAAGTTGACAGTTATTAGAAGAGTGTTCTAAGCAAAGGAAACTTCATGTAGTAGAACCCAGAGAATGTGAGTATGTTGGGGAAATTATAATTGATACGAAGGGTGAATATGGAATAATTTTAAAGAATAAGCCTTGAAAGGATAGGATAGATCTAGATCAGTGGTCCCCAACCTTTTTGGCACCAAGAAGCAGTTTAGTGGAAGACCGTTTTTCCATGGACAGGATCGGGGGGATGGTTCACGCGGTAATGTGAGCGATGGGGAGTGGTAGATGAAGCTTTGCTTGCCTGCCACTCACCTCCTGCTGTGCAGCCACTCACTTCTTGCTGTGGGTCTGGGTTCCTCACAGGTTGGGGACCCCTGCTGTAGACTGTAAAAAGCTTCAGCTGTTAGGCCAATGAGTTTGGACTTCATCCCGTGTAAAAAGAAGAACCTCAGAGACATTTATTTCAACAAGGGCTGACATAATCACGTTTTTGTTTCATAACTGTTGCTTCAGGAAAAGTGTAAACAAATAGAACAAGAGAAAGACTAGAGGCAGAGAAATGAATTAGTAATTTATTCATAGTTAAGGATGATGTGGTAGTCATGTGGAAATGGAAAGTAGAGCCCACATGCTAGGGACTGTGTAAAGATAAAAATACTGAGGACTCGGGACCCACTTAGTACTAAGGAGGAGGAGGAGGAGGGGGACGACAGAGGATGAGATGGTTGGATGGCATCCCCAACTCAATGGACATGAGTCTGAGTAGGCTTCAGGAGTTGGTGATGGACAGGAAAGCCTGGCGTGCTGCAGTCCGTGGGGTCTCAGAGTCAGACACAACTGAGCAACTGAACTGAGTACCCACTTAAACTTTGGGTCTGAAGAAGGAGCCATTGATGAGTATTGGGTCACTAACAGTTGTTATATCTTCTTCTTATATATCGTATCGTGGAATATTTTTATCTGCCAACAACTTCTGTCTTGGTTGCATTTTCTAAAGAATAAAATTACCTAATGCTGTATAATATGAGCACATTATTATTTGACATTCACCAGTATACAGTAAGGTTAAAGCTTGATTTTGGTATAGGTTTATGATCATCATAATTTTACATAGCTGCTTAAGACATTTTCATTAACATAACTTTGTCATTTAATTACCAGGTTGAAAGTGTTCTTTGGTTATCAAGTTTTACTAAAGATTGGTACTTAGGATAAATTTTAGAATTAGTAAATATTCAGATTGGGACTAAAGGTATGGTTTAATCACCAAAGCTATCATATAAGACTTATCTTTTTCAGTGTACATGAAATTAAGGAAAATAGTGCCCTCTAATGAATGTTGAGTGACTGGAGTTTTTATTGTGTTGAATGTTCCTATCTTAATTCCCTTTTTAATCTGAAATGGTTTACCAATTTCACATTAATCATAGCAGCTCTGTTTTGGTTTTCATTGGTTCATTCTTTTCATTGTTTATCTTTTTTTTTTTTTTTTTACTAAAGCCGTGGTTTCTTTAGAAGTATATTAGAAAATTATTCTTAATACCCTAGGTTTTTATGTAAAGGGGAAGGATTAGGAAATCCATGGAAAGGAGATGGGAAAACGAAAATACTCTTCACATTTGCCAGAGCTTATGTTTCCATGGATGATATACTCTTTATCTGAAAAACATTTTTGTTTCAAGACAAAATATAAAATTTTGTCTTTCTAAAAGGATAAACTGTTGTTGTTTTTTTTTTTTAACTTTAAACTTTTTATTTTTGTGTTGGGGTATAGCCAGTTAACAATGTTGTGTTAGTTTAAGGCGAAGAGCAAAAGGACTCAGCCATACATATACACGTATCCCTTCTCTCCCAAACCCCTCTCCCATTCACGCAGGCATGTAACCTTGAGAGTTCCATGTGCTTTATAATAGGTCTTTGTTGGTTATCCATTTTAAATAATAGCAATGTGTACATGTTTATTTTTGTATTTTCAGTTTGCAATGTATAATAAGTAGAGTAGTAAAAATAACATAAATCACTTGAGTAAGAGGTAAGAAACAAGTCTGAGTTCACTTCTGGTGAATACACAGTAGGGCTGATTGGTTCTTCTATAAAATTATGAGCCTCAAACTCAGTTGGAGCCTCAGTATCATTTGGCTACCCTATTGTATTGTATTTCTTTGGTTAATTCTTCTCTCACTCTAAGCAGATGACTTCTTCCCACTACATGACCAAGAAGAGAGACGCCACTAACTAGAAACCCTCTCATTTTCTGAATTACAAATGTTTAAATCTACCTACAGCTACACTAATTCTACTCTAATAAGTTATTTTAGAGTAGTTATAGATTTACAGAAAAATTTAAAAGATCATATAGAGAGTTCCCATATACCACATACCTAGTTATGCCTATTAACATTTTACATTACTTTAGTACATTGTCACTACTAAGGAAACCAGTGTTGGTACATTACTGTTAACTAAGCTCCATACTTTATTCAAATTTCCCTAGTTTTCACTAATAGCTTTTTATCCCCAGGATCCCATCCAGGACACCACATTACATTTAGTCGTTCTGTCTTAAAGATATTAGGTTGGTAAAGTGTTACTTAATATTCATTTATAGTTGATAAGAAATGGAATATTCTAACTCTTAAAATACTTAAACTAATGACTAGTGGGAAAGCCCATAGGCAGGTAGTGATTTTTTAGAGCATTGTTACACTTAACAGTCATGGCGTGCCCCATGGAAACTTCGTAAGAGTGTTAAGTGCAACTTTAGTAAACTAAGTCTATATAGGAAGGTTTGTCTCATCTTATTGAAGTTTAGGTTATATGAATTCTAAGAATATGCCTCTTCCTAAACATTAAGTTTTAGGTTTCTCATTCATGACTTTACCAGTATAGATCATACATAGCTGTTATTTCTAAGGAAGGTGAGAAAATAGGGTATCAAGTCCTGATGTCTTTCAGAAGTGATTTTATGGTGTGGAAATGAGGTTCAGAGTTCACCCACAATTTAATTTACCTATGGCATATTATGGACAGGGGTAAGGTAATATTTTGTAAGACAAATGATTAAGTAGAATAGAGATTCTCAGTCGACCTACCTCAGTCTATTTCAGTAGACTGACATTTCTGTCGGTAACAGTAACTTGGTAAATCTCACAAGGGGAGAAATGGATAATTGAAAAATCTGTCTTTGCCCCCAGTGTTTTTTATATGCACATTTACTCTTAGAATGGCATCTAATAGAGCTTTTGCACATGTTTCAGTTGTTGTGAAGCTCATTTAGAATTGCATTGCCAGCATGTAATACCTTTTTATAAGTTTGGTAGAATGATTATACTGTTAGACCAGAGTAACGAAGAAATACCCTATAATAATCGATGCTACTTACAAGTTACTCTAAATTACAGGAAGGCTATTATAAATTATAATTTGTTTTTATTTTATTTAACTTTAATATGCTTATTGTATAAGAGCTATTTTTTAATTTTTATTTTTATTGGAGGATAATTGCTTTACAGTATTGTGTTGATTTGTGCCATACGTCAATATGAATCAGCCACAGGTATAAATATGTGTCCTCTGTCCTCTTGAACCCTCCTCCCATCTCCCTCCCCACCCCACCCTTCTAGGTTGTCACAGAGCACTGGGTTGAGCTTTTTTGCTTCCCACTTGCTATCTGTTTTACATATGGTAATGTACACGTTTCCATGCTAGTCTCTCAATTTGTCCCACCTTCTCCTTCCCCCACTGTGTCCACAAGTCTGTTCTCTATGTCCTGGGTCTGCATTGAAAGTGAAAGTGAAGTCCCGCAGTCGAGTCCAACTCTTTGTGACCACATGGACTGTAGCCTACCAGGATCCTCCATCCATGGGATTTTCCAGGCAAGAGTACTGGAGTGGGTTGCCATTTCCTTCTCCAGGGGATCCTCCCGACCCAGGGATTGAACCTGGGTTTCCCACATTGTAGGTGGACGCTTTACCGTCTGAGCCACCAGGGAAGTCAAGTGTCTCCATTGCTACCCTGAAAATAGGTTCATCAATACCATCTTTCTAGATTCCAGATGCATGCGTTAATATATAGTATTTGTCTTTCTCTTTCTGACTTAACAGTGAAATATTACTTAGCTATAAGAGCTATTTGAACAGGAGTTTGTTTGGTTTTCCAAAAAGCTAAGTATTAGAGCAGTAAAGTATCAGAAAAAAATTATCTTCATTTGAAGCAGAATTAAGAAGATTTTTATATTGTATTAAAATGCAAAGTGTATTGTTCCAATCATACAGCAATTATTTCTGTTTTTATGAGACTTTAAAAATATTCTAAAATAATCTAGGATGAAACTCAGTCTAGATTGTGAACTTATGAGAGGAGGAATCATATCTGTCTTCTTCACTCTATCCCCAGTACCTAGCATTATGCCTGGTAAATGATGAATAAATGAGCTTTGTCTTCTGTCCTCTGAATAATTTCCGTAGGAGAGTGTGTCAACAAGCTAGTCATTATGTCTATTGTTAATCTTGTCATGTTCAGCAGATAAAAATGCAAGCAAAATTTTCTAGAAATTCCATACAAAGATTCAGTTAAGTAATAAATTGGATGTAATTACTAAATCCTAAAGGTTGGGAATCATTAAAATGTGGTCAACCCAATTCAAAACCTCTTTAATTGGGTTGTGGCAGACAATTCCAGTATTTACCCTCTTTTTAAAAAGCGTACTTTCAGTATATTTTAATGATCTCACTAAATTTCACTACTTAAAGAGTGACTGTTTGTAATGTTAATGTTTCATGTAATGTTAATATAGATGGTCTGCTATGTAGTTAATATAATATCTCTTATAATAACTGTAAGGGATAATAAACTCTTATAGTTTATTCCCTGTATACTTTATATGATATGATAATCTCTACATCAGTACTGTCTATACAGTCTTGAATTTGTAGTTTGTTTATCCACTCTTTAAAAAAAAAAAACTTTAGCATTTTTGTCAAAGCCACCGTTAGACAAAAGTGTACATGATCTTATAAGGACATTCTAGTATTAATTCACTTAAGATTAAAAAAATGAGTAAGAAAATTTCCCAACTCCTAATAAGAAAAATTTCCCAGGGAATTCCCTGGTGGTCCAGTGGTTTAGGACAACGTACTTTTGCTGTTGCGGGCATGGTTCAGTCCCTGGTTGGGGAACTAAGTTTCCACAAGACCTGGTGTGGCAAAAAAAAAATTCCTTGCTTGTAGTTTTATTTTTCTATGTGCTTCTCACTGTTACAGATGATGACATTTTAATTATATCTTACGGGGGGGACATTGATTATTTTGTTCATACTAGTTTCCATTTATTCCTGCTATTCTTTTCCTTCATAAACAAATCAGGTGAGACTTGAAATTCATGTCAAAATAGTTCCATGTTTGTGAATTTAATCATCTGAATTCTAGAGATAGGTATAAGAAAATAAACACTCTATCATAGTTTGTGTGATCTTGGCAATTAACCTTTTTTTTTAAGTGTCATGTGAGATCATATGTAAATAGACTATAGAAAAACTATAAAATCAAAAGATTATTCAGAATAAGGTTCTTGTGTATCAAATGGTTGTCTCTTTGCCACATTTCCCATATTAAAATTAAAAACTCCCATTTGTATTTGGAAAGTGTTGTCTATTGTAGTTTTATTATCCTGTGTAATTATTGACAATACAGAATAAGGACTTAATATCTGTCAGTCATATATAAAATAGTGCATGGGTAGATGGATCATGATGGGTTTCAAAAATCTCACTTACTTAATTAAAAAAAAAATACCATATATAGGAAAAAGTCTAAGAGTACACAGAGGGAAGCAGTTTTTCAGTCCTTCAGTGATAACCACCCGTACCTCCTGTGACCACAGTTTTTATTAGTTTACCAGAATTGAATGAGTACCATTGAATATGCAATTTTCCTCATGGCTTTTAAAGTGATATATATGTCTTGTAAAAAAAATTTCTTGTATAACAGTTCCTTTGAGAGGCCCCTGCTACTTTTGACTGTCAGTTTTGGGCAGTTTACCTTTTTTGTTTCAAGCAGTGAGTGATGTTAAGTCAAATTGTCAAGTGTCGTTTTTATTTTGTTCAACACCTCCAGAAAAAGTGTATCTGAACCTCCGGAATTTTACATAGAATTTAATAATCCAGCATACACTTTTAAGAGCAGAAGTTATATATAAAAGAACATCATTCCTTTCCTTGGCTACTTAAGGGCATTAGTATCACTCTGAGAAGTGAAGTTTTAGATTACTGTTGCCCTTTCCTCTATCTACAAAAGGGGTACTGAAAGGAATTTAAGAACATTCTTATTCTTTTCTTTTTAACTTTCCCCCCATCTCTGCTCTCTCAGTCTCTAAATTTTTATCATTTTGTTTTTTCCCCTAAATCTTTTGTGTTAGGTGTTTTTTTTTTAATTATTTTTTAAATACTGGGTTTCCATTGCATGTTTGAGTATTCCATCTATCTCATTTATCAACTCCATACAAAATAGTCAAACAAGCTCAAGGTTAAAAAGCAATGCTTTTCAGAACTCACTTTTAAAGTCTTTTGTGGGGGATGGAGGAAACTGATTTAGACTTATATTACTTCTTCTGTGTTAGCCATTTCCTGACTCATCATAGAATATGACATGTAGTTATCTTTCTTATTATATATTTTGATGGGAAAAACCTGAAATAGTGTTTTGTTTGCAGGCCTTCCTAGGGAAAACAAAAGATTGATGAAGGAAAATATATAGAAAAATTGTTTATTTTGTGATTTTGTTAAATCATGTAGTTATCTTTTATAAAATCGTTTTGTATCCTAAAATGCCTGTGATATCTTAAAATTTCAGAGTCTTAAGGTAGAACAGAAATTTTTCAAAGCAGAATGTTAATCGATTTGTAAAAAAGATGAGTTGACAATTTCAATTGTGAACTTTGTTTTTGAGCCTTTGAATGTTCCAATAAAAAAAATTATTTTAAAATTTGACAGATGTTCAACTGTTTAATCAGATTTTTCTATTCCAAAACATTCCAAGAGCAGGAGAGTTTCAGATATTGAGGCAGAGAAGAATTGAAATCTTAAGACTACTAAATTTATAATTGTTTGCTTTCAGTCAGAAATTGGGTTTGGAAAAATGGAAACCTACATCAAATTGGAAAAGCTTGGAGAGGTAAGTTAATACTTATATCGAAAATGTAAGATACGTATTTTTGTTATTCATCACCTTAAAGATTGTATCTTGTCCTGTAAAGGCAATAGAATATTAGAAGGAAATACCCTTCAATTCTTGAAATTACTCTATCATTGTGAGAAGAAATGAATTTTTTTAATACCATTGTAACCTTCTGTTGATGCACAGAATATTGTGCTTTTTGGTGACAAAATAGGCATCTGTCTTTTAGTTTACTCCTTGGTACTCTGACTGAGCTGTCATATGGGAAATTCCATGTGTTCAAACTTGTGAAAAATCAAAAATACTATCTGTAAGGCTAAAGACACATCTTAAAAGTTAAGGAAATTCTTGTCTCATTTTTTTTGAAATGAAATTCAAGGTTTTCTTGAACTTGCTACTAGTTTTGAAATGGTCTGCTTCCCAGAGTGATAAAGTGCAAAGAAAATAATAGAATTAGTTAATAGGGAGGCTTTAAGGGAGTTTGAGAACTGTCTTGGCAACGATAGAAGATACCTGTAGAATACATTTGGTTTTTAAAGGAGAGCTCTAGCATTCAGAGATTCTGAAAATGGGTAAAATTTTAATAATATGTCAGTTACAGTTTCAGTTTTCACTTAATGTGCTTAATTAATTTCCTCAATCTTCACATTGTAGTTATAGTTAATACAGTATTTTAAATCAAATATTCTCCTTATGTTTTTCCTTTTGAAGTACTCTGAAGGGTTGAAGAGTAGGGAAGCTGTGCACAGGGAGCTGAAAGTCCTCTTAGCTGCAGGAAAACCAAGACTAGTCATGGTGGAGTTTTCTCTGCAAGATGGAGTTTAACACATGGTTAGAAATTAGAAATTTAGTTAGGACTCTTTCTTGTATTGATGATATAGATAGACTCATGCTGCTTTCATGTATCTTTCAAAAAATATATTTTGTAGGGTACATATGCAACAGTATATAAAGGAAGAAGTAAATTGACAGAGAATTTGGTTGCCTTGAAAGAGATCCGGTTGGAACATGAAGAAGGTGCACCCTGTACAGCAATAAGAGAAGGTATAATTAGTACTTTTTGTGAGCACAATATTTTATGAAATTTATATAGAACATTTTAAAACCAAAGCTATGTAATAAGAGTTCATTTTTTGTAAGTACAGAGAGCTCAGATATAGAAATAATACATGACTGGAAAATAATATGCCATCACGACTAATGGCATCTCAGTGAGGAAAAAGAATACAATAAAATCAGGCCCTGGGGGTAGAAGCAATAGCTAAAGCTAAAATATTTAACAAAAAGGAATTAGATATATTATCATACAGCTTATGATGAAATACTGTGAAGTCATAAGATCATTGTCATAGACAAATACTTGACATTGGGAAATGTTACATATTGGTGCATGGGGGAAGAGCTGACCATAAATAGTGCATACAGGATGTAAATATATTTTTATAATGGTACCATTTTTTTTAAAGGATTATCCAGAAAATGGTTTGAGGCAACTGATAAGCCAGTTTGGAAGAAGAAAACATCTTGGGACAGCCTCAATAAGTTAACATTTGAGCGAAAAAAAGATATTATGGAGAATAACATTAATGTCGTATTGAGAATAATTTAAGTATTAAAAATATCAAACCCAGTACCATAAAAGAAAAGAAAAATTCTTTTAAAATTTCTACTACAAATCCCTTTGGATTGTTTTAAAAGACTCCTAAATTCAGGCATTCATATGTTAAACTTAGGGTTTTTTAAAAGACTGGCTACCACAGACTAAATAATTGGCTTTCTTTTCTGTTTTGCAGTTTCACTGTTAAAGGATCTAAAACATGCAAATATAGTAACCTTACATGACATTGTTCATACAGATAAATCTTTGACTCTGGTCTTTGAGTATCTGGTAAGCATTTCATAAAACTTCAGTATTTAATTTTGCTATAATAAAACTTCACAGATTGGATTTTTTAACAGTCCCAGGGACATTCTTGTTCAGTTCAGTCGCTCAGTTGTGTCCGACTCTTTGCGACCCCATGAATCACAGCACGCCAGGCCTCCCTGTCCATCACCAACTCCCGAAGTTCACTCAAACTCATGTCCATCGAGTCGGTGATGCCATCCAGCAATTATGTGTGGTACATTCAGTATCTTTCTTCAGAAAACAACTAATATTTTAAAAAAACAATATTTAATATCTATGTATAACTGAATCACTTTTCTGTATACCAGAAACTAACACAACATTGAAAAGGAACTATACTTCAATTTTAAAAAGCAAACTTATTTTTAAAAACTAAGTAAATGTCATGCCTTCTCAAAACTATGTATCACATAGTGCTATATTTTTTCAGGATAAAGATCTAAAACAGTACATGGATGACTGTGGAAACATCATGAGTATGCACAATGTAAAGGTATGCTTACTGTGTCGTTTAAAATTTTGTTTAGAGACAAACACTTAAGCAGAGACAAACTGCATTACATAATGAAATATGCCAGTCTCATAACTGTTCTGCTTCAGAATTTTTTGTAATGCATTTTAAATAGACTGTTGTTGTCTGAACACATTTACTCAGAACTTCTGTTTGCTGTACTGTAGTATTTCCTAGAATCAGACCTTTTTTGTAGAACTACTTCATTTTAAAAGTTTTAATAAGTACTTCGGAGGAATTTGAGGTTTTTGAGTAGGAGCCACCTGTTCTCCTTGCTTGGCCCTTCAATAAACCTTTAACCTTTTTCTGCTTCAAAACAGAAAAGTCTTCTGACATTTCCTTTCACAGTATTATTGGTTCTCTTGGATATATATAGAATACATTTACAGGTATATTCTGCTTAAAAAGAAAACAACAAGCCTGTTTTATCAGAATCCAAATGTTTAAGGTGAATGAAAATGATACAGTGCATTTTGCAAAGGCCTCCTTTAAATGGCAAAGTCCTCATGTTTAGAATGGTATTTGATTATAAAACAACTTTTGAAGGTACTAATCTAACGAGTAAGGTCAGGAAGCTACATAGGTTTTACGAATACTAGGCTGGAAATACCATTCTGCACTATTAGGAGGGAAAGATAATTATGTTTTCTTACCTGAAAAATATGTGAAGATGCAAGTAATGATAGAAAAGTTTGACATAAACTTTGTGCCAGATAAAGCCCAAAAGTAAAAATAAGGTCAAGTAAAAACCCTTGATACAGTTATGTTCTTACAGTAGGTTTCTTTGACTGGGTTTACTCCAAATTTAGCAAAGATCTGTTTATCTGATCTCACTCAATGGTTTGTGAGACTGTTCTGGAAATAGGCCGTCCCAGCTGTGGTTTTGCGACAGTCCCAGTTCTATAGATACTAACTTTAAACTTAAGATACTTTTTAAAATAGTTAAGTATGGTATAAAGGAGAGCCAGTTTCTTTTACTAAAATATAGTTCAGAATAAATGGATATAACACATTACTAGGAATTTTAGAATAGGGCTTTAAGTTTTAAGTCTCTTTTCCATATATTTTCTATGAGAATTGTTCTCATCATATTTTATGTTTTATTTGGCAGGGTGTTGTGAATCTCATTTGTGTTTATTTCTGCTTATGGCTTTTATGTTGTTTTTCCTGCAGTCATATTATCAGTAATTTGGAAATAAAGTTGTCCTTAATTATAATAATTTGACAAAGATATGAGTTTATTTGTCTGCATGCCTGAATTAAGTTGAAAAGTATTTTATTCTCTGTTAAACATAAAAAGTAATGAGAAATTTGGAAGTAGTAGTTTAAGAGTTTCCAAAACACAAATATGTAGAGTATAGAAGCTCTGCTAATTACAGTTTCTTCCAGCCCACTGTTCACCTGCTGCCTTGGCTTATTCTCGAAGTTCTAATGCTATTTTTCACCTTCCAAGAAAACCAAGGGTGCACTCCTGAATGCTCTGGACTTGAGGCTATTTTTTGTTAACCATGAAGAATCAAATACCTTCTGCATTTCATATTCCCTTTTCCACCAAAATCTGCAACAAAAAAGTCTACCATTAGCCTTATAGGAATTGCTTTTTTTCAAGAGTCATTCAGAGCTCCACAGTGCTTAATCCCTTTTCTGAATCATAGCAGGTTTTGAAGGCTGAGTGGGAGGTGCTGAAAGTAAAGTACCCAGGAGGTGGGTGATAGAAGCTGGGTTAGGTTATTTTAGGTTATTTTTGTAGCACGTAATTTGTCAGAGCTGTGCAGCACCGATCTCTTTGACACTTCAAAATGTTCATAAAACCACCAACTCCATTGCCTTATATTAAAGGCTTTGTCCCACATCAGTTTTTTTCCAGGGGGAGGAGGGTGGGGTAATGGTAGAAGATTGATTGTTTTGTGAGAATTTCATAATTAAACTGTAAACGTAATTAGTAGACCTGTAAGTTTATGAGGTACATTTATTTAAAATCATTTTCAGTAACAAGTGAACTGTTACTACTAAAATAAAGTTTCATTCGTTCACACTAAAAAAATAAATGCTTCAAATAGGATAATGAATTGTAAAATTCAGATAAGTATGTAAGGAAAACGAGATGGTTCCTTTTTGTTTGACTATTCTAGGCCAGTTGCTTTTCTGTTTACCGTAAGTTATACCAGAGTATGTCTTATTATCTGTAAGACTAATTTCTGTTTTTTGTTTCCATAGCTGTTTTTATATCAAATTCTACGTGGTTTGGCATATTGCCACAGAAGAAAAGTGTTACACCGAGATTTAAAACCACAGAACCTCCTCATTAATGAAAAAGGAGAATTAAAGCTAGCAGATTTTGGTATGGAATGTATGAGATATTTATAGATCCAGGTGGTTAAGTTTAAAAGAAAAAACAAGTATTGACACTGTATGATTGCTTTTATGTGAGTTTGGAAGTTTTTGGAAGATATTTGAAAATTTTGGTGGTCAGTTATGTTAGTGAATGCTAAACATCACAGGTTCTCAGACGTGGTCCATAGTCCCCTAAGCATGCTGAGACCCTTTCAGGGGATCTCCGAAGGTAAAAAGTTGTTGTTGATCTAGATAAAAATTTACTTTTCCTGTGATCAGGGAAGTATTCATATAAATAGACATTTTCATTAATAATAGAAAATGGCTTATATAATAATACCATGTTACATTTAGTTAATTTGGTTTGGACGAGATTATTGTGTATTGCATTTCATGTCAGTATTGCAAATCTAATTGCGAACTGAACCAGAAGCCTGTTTGAGCAAGTACCATAGTTTAGAATTCTCTCAGGAGGAGAAGTATAAGGTACTGAGGAAACTGCAATTGCAGTTACTTTGATGTTGTATGTATAGAAATAGCAAACGTGAAGCCTGTCCTTTTTCCCTTATAACCCAGTATTATATCAGGAAGAGGAATCAGAAAGTTGCTCCCATTTGCTAATTATCAAAAAATTTTGAATTTATTTTACCAAGTTGGGATGGTAGAGTAAAATCTGTACTTAAATAAAATAATGTCAGTGTTATTTCAATTACATCCTTTAGCCCTTAAACTAAATGAAAATAGTATGAACACTGCCTGATTAAAAAAAATATTCTGGTTTCACTTGGGTGAGTTTATCTGGTTTAACAAAGTATTGAATTATCCTTCTATAACATTTTTCTTCTTTAGTATTTTAATCAGATATAATAGTTACACACAGCAGAAATCACAGCCTGTGAATGAATTATTCCCTATTTGAAATAAAGTATATGTTAAAATTTATATTTCTTCAGATATCTTTTAAAAAGTTACTTCTTTAGGTGGTAAGAATTTGGAGGCATGGAGGTAATAAAAGCAACTCTTACACTAGTGGCTCAAGAGAGAAAGTTGCAAGCTCTTGCCTTTATATCTAGATAATTAGTGAATTTCACATTCAACAGGCAAAGGAATGGCACATGTTATCTACAGCAACTAATAATATCCAAAGACAGGTTCATCGTATTTTAATATTAACTATATAACGTAAAACTTAAGAGTACAGAATGTAGTAAAACTTAAGAGTACAGAATGTAGTTTATTCCAAGAAAACTTTAAATAAAAACTTCTGCAAGGGAATTGTAAATAAAACTTAACAGGATCATGGACCAGTAACTTCATGCTTTTTGGTAAGAATCGGTACAGCAAATGAAAATTGTAATCAGGTTAAAAGTCAATAAGCCTATAACTATAAGAAGTAAAATTGTTTATCTTAATATTATTGGCCTGTTTTGCATTAATTTAAGTTGAAGTAGGAAGTAATTTTGGCATAATCATGGCTAGAAGGAAGATATCTTAAGTTTAGATTAGAGATACTGAGACCAGGTGCATTCACTCGTAAAAGTAAACATAGTCCCTGACTGTGGAATTATTATTTAGTTTAATTACATGAAGATTTGCTGACCCAAGACCATGCACATTCAGAAATTCATAAAATGAATTTTGTTAAGCTTCAAAAATGTATAGAGTAGCCATCTCAGGCATCCTTGTGGCTAGAGTCATTGTGGTCATATGAACTGGGAAATAATTATAGCTATTTCTTAATTGTTTTCTTTTCCTGTCAAGGACTAGCCAGAGCCAAGTCAGTTCCCACAAAGACCTACTCAAATGAAGTTGTCACACTTTGGTACCGGCCGCCTGATGTGCTTCTGGGTTCCTCAGAGTACTCAACACAGATTGACATGTGGTAAATACATGCATATGTTATTGCCATTTATAATTTTGAAAGAATGTAGCCATTAACACAGGGCATACTGATTGGTATTTGACTTTAAGATGTTATTTTAAAGAGAGACAATATAAACAATGGTGAAGAGTTCTGGCAAGTAGGATCACCTAAGTTTAAAGACCAGTTCTATCACTTACAACTATATAACCTTTTTGAAATTACTGGCCTGTGCCTCAGTTTCCTCATTTAAGGAGATGGGAATCATAACAGTAACTACTTTAAAAGCCTGTTCTGTGAATAATGTTAAGACCAAATGAGCCGATATATGTAAAGCACTTTGAAGAGTGTCTGGTACAAAATTATTCTTTTTATCATCATTTAATATTCACCAAAACCCACTTGCTTTAAGTTGATCTCGTAATAGTGAAATTACAGTAGTAATCTTCCTCACCCAGCACTTTGATCCCAACACTCCTTTATTCAGACACATTTGCGGCCTCCCCATTCACTACCTGTTATAGAATAAGGTATTGTTCTTCAATCTGACATTTAAAAATCTTCATAAAATGTCTCTCCCTTTTTCAGTTTATTTCAGACTATTCAGCGTAGATGTTTCCATTTAGCCAAATGGCTACTTACTATATCTCATAAATAACCTGGGCTTTCCCAGCTTTGCTCTGTTTTGAATGACTACTCTGTTCTCTAAGGCCTGTGCCTAGGGCCTTCAAAACATAGTTTTTCATAAATCTTCCCTGACTATGACCTAGCCTCCCATGGCTAATTTTTTCCCTTGAACTGTAGTTACACTTACTGCAAGTACTCTTCGTGTAGTGATAAACCATATACTTTGTTTTGGTGTTGTCTTGGGTTGAACATTTATATAATTTGTGTTGTGAAACATTTTTTTTTTTAAGCTTCTTTAAATTTTGGGAATATACATATAACCAAATTTACCATTCAGTCAGTGCATTTACAGTGCTGTGCATCCGTCATCATCAGTCTCCACAGCTCTTTTCATTTTACAGACTGAAACTCTGCACTTACTAAATAGTGACTCCCCATTTCCCTCTCCCTCTGCCGTTTTTCTTTCTGTGTGTGAATCTGACTTTTCTAAGTACCTCATATAGGTGAAATCATATAGTATTTGTTTTGTTGTGACTGGTTTATTTTACTTAGCATAAATGTCATCAGGGTTTACCCCTGGGGAAGATAGATACTTGACTTTTTTATGTGTCAGAATTTCTTTCATTTTTAAGGCTGAATAATCCTTGTATGTATATGTTATTTTGTTTATTGATTCATGCACTGATGGACAGTTGGGTTGTTACCACGTTTTGGCTGTTGTGCTGCTGTGGACAATGAGTGTACAAATACCTCTTTGAGATACTGCTTTTCTTTCTTTTGGTTATATACTTAGAAGTGGAATTGCTAGATCATATGGCAATTCTATTACCATACTGTTTTCCATAACGGCTCCATTATTTAATCTTCTATATAATATTTTAATTTATATATACATATATGTAATTTCTAGGTTGTGAGTCTTTTAAAGGAAGGACTCTATCTGAAACTCATGTCTTCACGCAGGTCCTAGAAGACACTGTCTGTTCAGTGAGCCTCTGTCCATTTCCCTTGCTTCTCTTAACACAGTCTCTCTCTCTTTCTCTGCATCTTACTCACTCGCACTCACTTTACCCCATACCTATGAGCTCTGTCTCTGCTTCCTACGTAAAAACATCTTGAGTTATTTGTTTCTCCCTAGCTCTGCTGATCACTGCCTAACACATAGTGTATTAAATCACTATTAGCTATGGTTAGTGGTATTCTTCAGGGATCATGCAGAAGAAGGCTGGACATTTTAAGTGGGGAAAATGGATATAGAAGTATGGAAGATGATAAGCTAAATGTTAACAAGTTAGTTTAGTTATATCTGAAAGAAATCTGGAGATTTTCTAGCAGGCTAGTACAAAATTCTCCAGAGAGGCAGCCTTAGGGAAAAGATTCTTATGCTTAATAATATATAAATGGATTACTCATCTTTTTTTTTTATGGTATATTTTATAGGGGTGTTGGTTGCATTTTCTTTGAAATGGCTTCTGGAAGACCTCTGTTTCCAGGATCAACTGTGGAAGATGAACTGCACTTAATTTTCCGACTGCTAGGTAACAGAAGAACTCTCTTCTCAGTGATTTGTTACCTGTAATTGAGTAGCTGGATACGACTACATCTTTCAAATATATATTTATAAATTTGATACTGAGACTAACATAAATAGCTGTTACAAGAATTATAATCTGCATGTTAAGATAAAGATCCTTCTAGATAACTTCTGCTTTTTATTTACTGATTTCTACCTGTGCAATAATGATTTTATGGAAAAACAGAAGAGAAATATTATTGAAAATGGACTTTTAGCACATTATTAGGAAATATTTTAACTTAGATGTCAGTTAGGCATCATTTTTGTGGAATCTTTGCTTAGTCTGAAAAAAGTCTGTATGTTTACTATTTCTGTCATTCTAATTTTAGTTGAAACAATGAAATTATCTACTAAATATAAATTGTTATTTAAGACACTTTTGTTCTGCCTATATATATTTGCCTGTATAAAAATTTGTATATATTTATAAGTATATATATTTTTAAATTCAGGAACTCCATCTCAGGAAAATTGGCCAGGTGTTTCTTCAAATGATGAGTTCAAGAACTACAACTTTCCAAAATATAAACCGCAGCCTCTAATTAACCATGCACCCAGGTATTTTTTTTCTCTTCTTTACGTGAAAGGGGGAACATACTATTTTTTTTAAAATTCTTTTTAGTCTCTTTCTCTCTTTTTTTTTTCTTTTTAGTCTCTTGAACCATTTGTCATGGTAAGGATTCAGGAAAAATACTTGATATACATACACAATTCTGAAATATTTTAGAATTTAATTTCTTCCTATGTCAAAGTAATTTTATAATTCAATGACCAAGAATCACCAAACTAAGTCCACAGAATTGAACTGTAAATAAAATGAGCATAGAATATATATATATATTATATAATTCTAGGGTTTATGTAGGTTGTTTGTTTTCCCAGAAAGAAAACATTGATTTATGCCTTATTTAGTACTGTGAAGACCATGATGAAATTTATTTTTTCTACACAATTATTCTATATTTTGGGCTTCCTTGGTGGTGGAGTGGTAAAGAATCCACCTGCCATTGTAGGAGATGTAAGAGACACGGGTTCAGTCTCAGGGTCAGAAAGATCCCCTGGAGGAGGAAGTGGCAACCCACTCCAGTATTCTTACCTGGAAAATCCTATGGACAGAGGAGCCTGGCAGGCTACAAAGACCATGGGATCACAAAGAGTTGGACACGACTGAACGTGTACATTCTATATTTACTTAGGAGTGTGTTATAGGTAAAATCTTGGCTCTTATACAAGATGACCCATCAGAATTTTGGCCAGTGGTAATGATAATCTGTGTTTGAAGAATATGAACTTTATGACCCTTCATATCCTATTTGTTGCCCATCCAATTACAGACCTACCTCAGATCCATCTAAGACTCCATTAAAATTTGAGTCAGAATATTTTTACTTACGGAATGTATTACATTTCTGTAAGTAACGTAGAATCACTAACCCCCTTTGTATTTTTTCATCTTTCCTTAAGAAAAAATAAATGTGAAAAGAGCACCAAGATACCAAACAAAGCAAATATCTGTTTTAATCAAAAGCCATTCACATTGCTCACAACATAACATACTTACTCTAGTTCCATTTATTCTCAAGATAGGGATGATTAGTAAGATCATTCTGGTGCCAAAACTATTTTGAAAGTGTTTATGTGATTTGATAGCCTTCTCACTAAACTAACTGGTAACATTCTAAGTAGACTTCCTAAGAAGGAAGAATAATATAACGTGTTAGAGTTTTAGCATAAAAGCATAAATCCTATTTTTGTCATATATATATTGGTTGCTGTATATATACATATATACAACATATATATATTGTCCAGGGTAAAAAATTGCAGCTCTTTAAAGCAGATTCTTCATGAGTTTAGCACCTACTTTATCTGTAGCCTGATAGCTCAGTTGGTAAAGAATCCTCTGCAATACAGGTGACCCTGGTTCAATTCCTGGGTCAGGAAGATCCACTGGAAAAGGGTTAGGCTACCCACTCCAGCATTCTTGGGCTTCCCTTGTGGCTCAGCTGGTAAAGAAGCTGCCTGCAATGTGTGAGACCTGGGTTTGATCCCTGGGTTGATCTTCTGATCCCCTGGAGAAGGGAAAGGCTACCCACTCCAGTATTCTGGCCTAGAGAATTCCATGGACTGTATAGTCTATGCGGTCGCAGAGTCGGACACAACTGAGCAACTTTCACTTTATCTGTAGCCACAGAGTTCAGGGTGTTTGTCAGGATGGCAGACTGCAAAGGATTAGGAGACTCTGGAGAATCTCTAGGCCACAGCATCCACCTACTAAGAGCACTTCAGGTGGGAGGGAGGCGAGGCAGTTTCCATAATTATTTTGCCAGTGAATATCAGTGCACGATAGAATTTGTGACTTGTGACTTCTGATCAAGAGGTTATCCCTTTAAGATAACCCCTAAATCCTCTACTCCTGTTTTATTAATTTCATCTTTACAATTTTCTGTCTTTATTGATTATGTCATTGGTTTTGTATCCCTTTTAAATAAAGTTTTATGAAATTATTGAGGCATATTTAAATTGAACTTTATAGCTTCTAGTACCCAACCTTCAGCAAAGGGTCCTGTAAAAATTTGTTGAGTGATTCATCTCTGTTTATCTTGAACCACAGTGATAAATTTGGAGGTCTCTTACCGTTTTGTTTTCACCTGTATAATATGAAATGATTCCATTGTACTCTTGCCTTCACTAGAACACTGTGAAAACAGATCTAGTTTACTAAAGTTTTTTTCAGTAATACAGGTTATTTTGTTTAGAGATAAAATAGTGATTTTTAAAAATTCTATCATTTTAGTAATCTAATTTACTCTTGAATATTGAAATTTTGAGTTGATGCCCAGTTACTTGTAGTTTCTTCTTAAACAAGTGGCATGATAAATCTTAAGGAGAAAACAGATTTGAATCTGTTTGAAAAGCAGCAAAGTGTGCTATTTTAGGGCACTTGAATTTAGCAGATGAAAACACTTGGAAAATAGTTTTATTTAGAAAGTTGCTATCAGCTAAGATTAATAAATAAACTACTGCTTATCTTTCCTTGTTTTTAGGTTAGACTCTGAAGGAATTGAGTTGATAACAAAATTTCTTCAGGTAAGTTACATCTTTTTTATAGTCATTAAATGGTGTGTTAACTTCTCTGAGCCTTAGTTTTTTCATCTATAGAATGGGATCAGTAATATCCCTCTCATAAATAAGATTATTTATGCTACTATCTAGCATGCTTAAGACATGCTTAGGTGAAAAAATATGGTTTCTCCTAGTGTGTCTGGGTCTCTCCTTGTAACCTAGAAGAGTCTGAAGTGAAGGGAATATGCTGTGCATTGCATATTCCCCTTCACCTCCCCCATTTTTATTTTTTGAAGCTTATTTTTGGTGATTATTGGCAATCATAGAAGCCAAAGAGATAGTTGCTAATTGCTGATGTTGTCCATCAACTTTCTTGGTGATTCGCCACCAGACTATGTAGAAACAGAAAAAATGACGTATAAAAATGTGCATAGCATATTCCCTTCACTGAGGTAGTTAGCTGCTGGCACTGATCAACTGTGTCAAGGCCATGTTCTCTGCAGTTCATGTTTTCTTATGTTCTCTTTTTTTTTTCCTCTACCTACGCTTTATAGGCTGTTGTACCTCCAAATCCATCCATATCTGCATTCAGAGCAGAAACTACAAGAGAGGATAAGAATGTGTCAGTCACATTAGTCCTCTTGTATCTGTAAAACAAAGGCTTTTCCAAAAACCCCTCTAAGGATTTCTTCCTATGTCTCTGAAATCTTCATATGACTAGAATATTAATTGTAAGAGAGGCTGAGAATTGGGGAGCTGGATTGCCATAATTAGCCTAAACTTAGAACAGTCATGATTCTTATGTCAGAGTTGGAAGCATGAATGCCTTAAATCTACATTATCTCATGAAGGAAGAAGGGGAAATGGGTATTGAATAGGTAATTTAATAATATTTTTCTTAAAGGTATTAGTTACATTTCTAATAATCCTTTGTTGTTCATGAAGAAAAGTAACACCATAGGTCAGATATTTTGCTTTTTTTTCCATCACTTCAGAAAATATAAGGAATCTTAATCTTTAGTTAAGATCCAGTTTTATTTTGGAAATTTGTAACTGAGATCATTGCTACACAAGCTCAGTAGTAACTCAATTTAAAGCATAGTAAATTGGTTCTTTAAAATAAATCAAGTAATTTTTATTAAGTAGTAAGCAATCAAGATAATGGTAGCTCTGAACACTTAAATGTGTGTGTGTGTCCCCTACCCCTCACACATGCTTTTTCCAGTATTTAGAGAAAAAAATTAATGAAGCAGCTTTTTTGGTTTTTCACAGTATGAATCTAAGAAAAGGGTTTCAGCAGAAGAAGCCATGAAACATGTATACTTTCGAAGTCTGGGACCAAGAATACATGCATTACCTGAAAGTAAGAGAAATTCTAGAGTGTGTCCTCCCATCCCCTTTATTTTTATCCAGATTTGGAGACTGGGGTGAATTAGGAGTTAGGAAGGGACTATTAGTTTTTAAGCCTAAAATTCTAGTCTTTTTGTAATTAGATCAGAAATCCTTGAAGGGAGGCATATGTCTTATTTACCTGTTTTAATTTATTTCTTTTAACACTGAGCATGTTGCTACGACTCTAAGAAAACAGTAGCACTTATCTGTGGGTCGTTAGTCTTATCGGACTTAAACGCTGGAAAATGCCATCCAGTGATAGACATTGTCATTAGGCCCAATCTGAATTACTTTGATTCAGAGTTGTTAAAAATGGATTTCAAGCAAGCCCTAATGAAACACAGCCAAAACATTAGTTTTCTCAAGAAAGTAAATTTCCTTTTTAAGACATGAAGATGGTTTTCCTTTACTGTGTTCACTCTGACTTAACTATCCCCATGACAGAGGTGAGCATATTGTCATTAAAATAGCTGATTTCTCATGCCTGAGGTAACTGCTTGATTTTACTCAGAACAGTCTTAAAAATTACCCCAATATTTTACTTTAAAACTGAGCAAGGTGAGTGGGGAATTAAGATAATATTTTGGAAATGAGCTACCAAAAGCTTTTATTAATTACCCATTCTCGTTTACTAGACAGTGGTTTTCTAATTGGAATCGAGACTTCTCATGACGTTTCACTTAGAACTTAAAGGATATTTTGTAATGAAAGACTACCTCTGTGGCAGAGATGGAAATGAGAAAGATGAATTATAAGTATTTTTTAAGATGCTATTTACATTTTATTATTACTAATAATATCAAGTTTTAAAGTTTGAGTTGCAGGAAAGGTGTATAAACCTATTTCTTGTTTTTCTGTAAAATTCTGAAGATAGTTTGAGGATTTGACCTTCACTGCCATCATAAGACAAATGGATAAAGGATAGAATAAAACTGAGTAATACATTTTGATGAGGTCTCCCAACCTCAGTAATCCCTAGAAATAAACAGTGTACATTCTCCTCAGAGAAACACACACTCACAGCCTGATTTAAAGCCAGATTGGAGGAGAAGGGTTCTGAGGGGAGATTATTTGGCTTGGTTTTCTTTTCAAAACCTTGGAAGAAGAGAAAGTACTTCAGTGGGGCTCTAACCTTGTAAATGTAGTATAAATGTTTCACGTTCACTCAGTATATAATTTAGACGTTTTGTCTCTAGTTGGATTATATTTGCTTTAATGATGGGCTTTCATCTGCTATTTTTTTGTCTGTGCATTTTAGGTGTATCAATATTCAGTTTGAAAGAGATTCAGTTGCAAAAGGACCCCGGTTTTCGAAATTCTTCTTATCCAGAGACAGGTGTGTTTGTCATAAACCATTTCACATGTCGATCATGAAATTTTGCGTGGAACTAAGTTTTTGGTTTATAAATTGATCAGTAAAATTATGTGAAAACCAATGTACAGTGCATTCCACAACGGTGTATGTTTAGCATTGCACATACTCACTTTTCTGTATGATGTGGGCAGCTCAGTAATTCTTCAGAGAGAATCTGACTCGGTCCGATCAGGGATCCTGAAAGCTGCAGATGGCACAGAGACCTCTTACAAGTGACCTGGCTTGATCACTGACACGCCATCCCTGGCACCTGAGGCAGAAGACACATCTGTGCTCCCCTAGTCATCAGGTTCATCACTTCGAAGCATAGAAGCTGTAGACTGACCCCATCAACAAGAGGGTCCTTTAAGACAGAGCTGATCACTCTTACCATGGAATTAGCTTTTGCTGGTGGGAACATTAGCTTCATAGAGTCACCAAATACTGTATGTGGGATAAAACTGAACCTTGAACTGCCTCATAAAATGACTTTATATTTTAGGACATGGGAAGAACAGAAGACAGAGCATGCTCTTTTAAGTCTGATAACATGGTTTCAAGCCCAGCCCCCAGCCTTTCTTATCAATCAAGGACTCAGATCTGAAGGCAATTATTTCTTTTGGTGGACTTGGAATCTTCGTTTGTCTACACTGTCCTCTTCACAGTGGAGTCTTTTTATTTCAGACCTACAAATTGTTTTTATATTTGTTGTCACAGTGTGACAATTTTTTTGTACAGTTGGTTTTAAGGTCTTCTCTGCCATTAGAGCCAGTAGGTTACAGCTGTTGATGTAACTATAGCTGCAATTTTTGTGCAGGACTGAGAAACACAGTGCATTATTTATTGCGGAATCATTGCTGCTAAATAACTACTGTCTGTTTATTTAACACAACAGTTGATGCCTGAAGAAGTTGCAGTGGCTTTATTATATGTGAATGCATCTGTTTCTCCTCACAAATTGTTTTACTGCTGCATCTTTTGTTTGTTTTTAAAATTAAACTGCATTGTTTCCTGGAATGTAAATTTAGCTTTGCTTAACAGTAAAATAAGTGAGCCAACTTGAACACTCTTACGTTCATGCTATATAATTTTTTATTGAACATTGGCAAATAGAGTAGCTAAGAAATTGATAAGCACATTATGTTTAGGAAAGCATGTGATGCAGAAGTTGATTCAAGCAAGTGAATACCTGACATTTTGGGGATCTCGAATTACATACCAGTAAATTAAAGTACCAAAAATTATTTATTTTTACTTTTCCTCATTTTAGAAATATTTAGTGCATATTATTGGATATTTGTATACTAATACACTTAACCTATTTTACATTGTGCTTTAATCTAGTTAAACCATACAAGTCCGGTCAAACATGAGAGATCTTGTTTTGTTTGTCTTAAATACAGTTCTTTTATTAGAATGGATGATTCTTCATTGGGGAACAATTTATTTCATTTGAGAGATGTGTATATGTATGTGTTTTAATAGCATTCACTTGGAATCAGCTGAAAGATGTAATATGTGTTTGAAATGAGCCATGATAAATAACAAACGAGAGAAATGAGAACTTGGAAGATTGTTTTAAAGCATTCTAGGTATTATCCGTTTACCAGAGATAGTAAATATTACAGTTTTAATTATGCATCTTTTTGAATATCATAAATACACCTTGGTGTTGGTAACAGTGTTTTAAGCATTTGTGTTCACTTTTAAGGACTATTTGTTCAGTGCATCTTACCAACTGCAAATCTTAATTGCTATATTTTGAAATGGTCATGTAAATTTGGGGCTTATATATCATGAAAAGAGTCATAACTTAATTCATTTTCCTGACATTCACTGTAAAACATTCAGGGGTCCTACCATTTCTGTTCAGGAAATCTTGTAGTTTATTGTTATTTAACAGTATTAAGTGAATTTTTGTATATTTCATTTTAACTTTATTTGTGAATAGTGATTGTGGCATGTTTGGGGTGTTATTTTAATATTTCATGATACTGAAGTTTTAATTTTTAAAAAAACTTATGGAAGAAACAGATTCATGTGTAATGGTGAATATTGGACCACTACTGCTTTTCACATTTGTAAATTGGTTTTATGTTAAACTCTGTAGCCTAACAAACTGCTGTTATTTCTAACTGACAGACATGTATTAATATTGTACTTTGAAGGTTATAAATATTATGTGAAAATTCCTCCATTTTGTTTCAAAATTTATAATAACAGAATCTTCATGTTGTTAAAATGTGGTTTTGTTGAGTCACGATTCTTTCTTGGGGAAGAAGGCTGTGCAGAATGGGACCATTTTCTTTTATGTGTCTCAGGATAATGAAGTGTCTCTGTGCCAGTAGCAATTAATTTATAATTGTGCTGGCCATTCATTTATTAATCTTTACTGTAATTTTATAGGATAGCACTTGTAATTGTCAGATTTTTCATTTCATAGGTTATCTATTTGGTTTGTTGAAAATTTGACAGTTATCCTTGTTTCATTCTTACATATGGTGAAGAATTGTATCCAACAGTTATATAAAATTGCTCTTCCTAGGAAAAACTACGGATGTTCCTTCATTTTATTAAGGAATTTTATTTTCTTTTTTTGATACTTGAGCATCATTCAAATTCTGAAAACTTTGCAGTGAAGAGAATTGAAGCTCAAATTGTGAACCTTGAACAGGTGATTCGTCTTAAACTGACAAGGTTCTTAAAGGTAAGAGGGGATGCCTTGTTTATTTTCCTTCCAAGTGATGATGTTAACATGTTGAATATGTCATACTCTATATAGAAGTGGCTGCTTTATTAGCTTACAAAAGCCTACTTGTTAACGTTTTATAATCTTTTTGACCCACAACAGTTCATGTAGTTTGTGTGTGTTTTTGCTATTTTTTAAAATTGTGGTAAAACACGTATAAACATAAAATTTACCATTTTTACCCTTTGTAAGCATACAGTTTGGTGGCATTAATTATTATGTTCACAGTGTTGTAAAGTAGTTACCTATTTCCAGGATTTTTCATCACTCCAAACAACAGAAACTTGGTAGCCATTATAACCTCTACCCTGCCCCAAACACACCACCATGTTTTCTCCTTCCCTCATCCTTTGGGTAAATCACTTAGCCTAGAATAAACAAATTCATAGAGACAAAAACTACATATTTCATGTAAGTGGAATCATACCACACTTGTTTTTTTGTCTCTGGCTTATTTCACTTAACATAATGTTTTCAAGGTTCATCCATATTGTAGCATGTGTCAGAACTTCATTTGTTTTCATGGCTGAGTAACATTGTTGCATGACTATACAACATTTGCTTATCCATTTATCTGTATATCCAAGAAAAATATGGATAATTTGTTTATCCATTCATCTGTTGATAGACATGGTTTTTTCCCCATTTTTGGCTGTTGTGAATAATGTTGCTATGAACATTGGTATACAAGCATCTGTTTGAGCCTTTCTTTTCAAATTCTTTGGGTTCATATACCAGGAGTGAAATTGTTGGGTCAGTTGGTAATTTAATCCTTAACTTTATCAGAAACCACCAAACTGTTTTCTACAGTACTCACACCATTTTACATTTTTCAGTAGTAATGTATGAGGTCCAATTTATCCTCATCCTTGCTTCTTTTTTCCCCATTATATTCATTCTAATATTTTTGAAGTGGTGTCTCACTGTGGTTTTGATTTCCCTAAGGACTTCAAGGTGTTAAGCACCTTTTTATGTGTTACTGACCATTATCTGCTTTAGAGAAATGTATATTCAAGTCCTTTGCCTTTTAAAAAGTTTGGTTGTATGTCTTTTTGTTGTTGAGTTGTAGGAGTTCTTTATATAGTCTAGAACGTTATGACATATATGATTTATAATTATTTTCTTTTGTGGGTTGTGCTCACTTTATGGTGTGCTGTTGATAAAAAGTTTTTAATTTTCATGAAGTCCAGTTTATTTTTCTTGTGTTGCCTTTGCTCTTGGTTGCATATGTAAGTTGCTGTAGCTAAATCCAAGATTGTGAATATTTTCCCCTCTTTTAAGAGTTTTATAGTTTAGTGCTTACATTTAGGACCTTGATCTGTTTTGAATTAATGTTTGTGGTGTAAAGTGAGGAGCCAACCTCATTCTTTTGCATGTGAGTATCTAGTTTTCCTAGGCCTGTTTGTTGAAAGACCTGTCCTTTACCCTCTTGGCACCCTTGTTGAAAATCAATTGATCATAGAAATGAGGGTTTATTGGGGAGTTCTTAATTCTGTTCTCGGTCTGCATATCTATCCTTCTACCGGTACCACAGTGTTTTAATCAATTGTAGCTTTATAAGTTTTGCACTCAAGAAGTGTGAGTCCTCCACTTCTGTTTTTCTTTGTCAAGATTGTTTTGTATATTCTAGGTTCCTTGAAATTCCATATAAATTTTAGGATGAGATTTTTGGGATTGTGATGAATTTACTGAATCCATAGATCACTTTGGGTATTATTGTGATCTTAACAATATTAAGTGTTCTAATCCATGACCATGGGATGGCTTTAATTTCTTGATATTAATTGCAGCTAAAATAGTAAATGGTTATGTAGTTTTCCCCTCCTCATTACCTGCCTACCTCAATGCAGAATGACAGAACTTCAGATTTAAGTGATCAGAGGACTAGTTTTCAAATCCATTCCCTTCTACCCAACTCAGTGTCAATAAGTATATTTGTTTCCTTAAATACCTGTTTAAATAAGATTTATATATATGTAGTGTTTCAGTGTGCAATATTTAAGCTAAATAACAATTCTTTTTCCAACTTATACCCAGAGAATAATGGCATTTGAATCATCCCAAGTAAATGGAAGTAATACAACCCACTTGCCTCTTCACACCTTTTATCACAAAGTATTTATTGAACAAAAATAATATAACAGTAAAAATGATACATATATGAAAACTGAGTAAAGATTTGCAGTCATAGAAAAGATGTATACAAAAGAGACCAACAGTTAGGTTATAGTTCGATAAACTTCACCATCGCATTTTAACACTGACCAAGCAAACATATAAAAAGTAAAAACAAAGTTATTATGTTCTTTGAAACCTATTTTTTGACTAAAATAATTGTTTAAAAAAGACAAACCCAACACACACACACACAATGAGGCAGAGCAATAAGGATTATATACTTCAACACCTCCAGTTCTCTATTTGTGTCATGTGAGTTTTTTGGTGCATCAAAAATTACTGTATTTTTTCCATTTCTAATAAATGGAGCTAGAGTGTATGTTAATCGTAGTATTTGGAGGAAGGGAATACTAGGTTGAGGTTTTTGCACATTGACTTAATTTCTCTGTAAGAATCTTGCATTTGAGGTATGCTCTTATCTGACAAGTTTTTTGTTTGTTTTTAATGCTCTTTTGTTTTTTTCTACCTAACATGCAGTTTTGGACCAGTAGTTAGGCATGGGGAAATAGAATTGGACTGAGCACCTTGTTCTACCTTCAATGAACTATGTAGCTTTAGGCATTCCCACTTCTGTGCAGTTATCCTTACCTGGAAATGGTGGTTGGATGTACCTCAAAGGCCTCTTCTAACATTCTGTGTTTGGTGAACACCAGTTCCCTGGACTGGCTCTTTTATTTTAGTGCACAGTTAGCCTTAGCCTGTGGGTAGTGACAGTACTGTCTCCTTGCAGATTGTGGAACCAGGCCCATTAACTGTATATTCAAAGATGCATATTAGAGTGTTTGGATTTTTCCCCCAGATAAGGACTTACATCACCAAATAAAATTCCAATTGAAAATCTCAAGCTCAATTCCAGTTGAACATCTTAAGCGTTAAAGGTGTTGCAACAAAATTTTAGATTTCTTGAAAACTGAAATGTTTATTTTTACAACCTTTGCTTTCTCATAATCCCTGCCATTTAGCGCATTTGGATCAGTGAATTATTTAGCCACATTTCAAATTGGTTTCTCTTATAGTTAAGGATGGTAATTAACTTATTGAGTTGAACACACTGGGCACGTTCCAGTTCTTTTATCTTACATTAGAACTTTACTACTTCATATACAGATAGGCACCTTAGACTGGTGCCTGCTGATTTTTTTGAGGGAACAGAAAATGTTTCTATTATCACTGCTCTAAACTACACAAAGGATTCACTGCTTAGTATTGTAGATTGTTACATAATAAGTTCAGTTCCACAATGATAAGGTTCCTGAATTTTATATTTTATCAATTTTCCTTCATTCTCACCATAAACAGTAATACATAAAGCAGTGTATCTTACACCTCAATTTCCATAACCAAGGCTTTACCCATACACATGAAGATACCTGGTATTACAAAATGTTTTCTTTGTTACATGTATTCATCACCAGTCTGTGAACCTTTTCCAAAGCATAGGATTTTTAAATGTTAATTATAGTTTCTGGGGTTCAGAGAAACCCTAACTTAGATACAGTAAATGCATCAGAGAGGTATGATTCTCAATAGAAAATGGGAAGAACCAGGTTAATTTTTAAAAAGAAGAATGTGCTAACCTAGGAAATATTCCAGAGGCATAGATTGAGTGAACTTGATGTAGTTTTTCCATCTCAGGCTTTTGTGTGGAAGGAGTCTCAAAGATTGTAAACAGGAGGCTAGCCTTTCAAGGTTCATTTTTCAAAAAATGCACTTTAGAACATTCTTTTATGAAAGTTTATTGTCTAAATATGGCTTAGTTGTTTTTTTATAAAAACATTATATTGGACATTATATTCACTGAATTTCAGTTCAAAAGAGGTTCTAAGGCAATTCTCATACAGTTGAAAGCCAAAAAGAAAAGTAATGAATGCTTTCATATTGCCTACTTGTGAGAAATAATGAAATTCTACTAGAGAGTTGTTTGATACTAATTTTTGTCTTTCAAACATTTTCTCTTAATACTAAAAATATATATTGATAATTTACAATAAACTAAATGCAAAGGAAGGCACAGCTGGTTATAGTGTATATAAGCACAGTTCAGCATTTGCAGAATTAAAGAGGAAAAAAGCTTCACATCCTTATTACATTGAAAACCATTTAGAAAAGTTCTTCACTGTCAACAGTGTTCAACACTTAAGAGCTAAGAAGATATAAAAACAAAAACATTAAAATTCACTTAATGCAAAACAGATTTTCATATATACTTGAATATAAAAAAGTTTTTAAAATGCTAACATAAATCTAGACCATCCATGTTATGAAAAGTGCAAACCAAATTAACAGACGGGTTTCACAACATCCTTCTCACGACACAGGTAAACTAGTCCATGGGGACAAATGGTTTCATCAGTTAATGAGTCTTTAAATTGTGGCCAGATGTCATCAGGATTTCTGAGAGTTCGAAGAAAGCAGTACTGGAGAAGCAGCTCTGTCCAGACTGGGGATTGGCACTGGCATGTGGCCATTAAGCAGTGTTGGGAACTGTAGGGGCAAAAGATGTTTACAATAATTATTGCAAATCCATTGGGAAGACTGGAGTTTCTAACATTCCTAGACAGGCCACAGTGGACCAGTTCTCTCATCACCTCTGTGATTGATAGAGGTCAGTTGCCAATTTTTTAAAAATTATTTATTTATTTTTGGCAGCTCTGGCTCTTCCTTGCACTGTGTGGGCCTCTCATTGCAGTGGCTTCTCTTGCTGCGGAGCTCAGACCTTAAGCATGTAGGTCTCAGTAGTTGTGGTGCTCGAGCTTATTTGCCCTAAGGCATGTGGAATCTTCCCAGACCAGGAGTTGAATCCACGTTCCCCACATTGCCAGGTAGACTCTTAATGCCTGGACCACTAGGAAAGTCCATGTTGCCAGTTATTTTACAGAATGAGTAACTGGAAGATGACACTGACATCAAGATTACATACAGCAGAGGCTAAGGCTTAGAAAACATGCCAAATTATTTTATGTGCGGAGGCTACTAGAAAAAAATACATACTTTGTATGTGGCTAACGCATGTTCTAATAGTGTTTCTAGAAGATTCCGGTCTATTCAGACTGATCATTTGCTTTACATATTAAGAAAAATCAATTTTGGAAACTAGGAAACTCTTTGTATATGAATCAGTAATTTCTCATATTGCATTTTGAAACTATCAGTTTTCCAGAGTACTACTGATGTTTTTCAGTAACTCTTAAAAATGAGGAATGTTTTTATCTTAAGAGATTCAGAAAACAATATCCTTAAAAATATTCTAGTTAAAATGATAATACCAAACCAAATAGATAACCCATAAGTGCCAAAATTTATAGTTAATTTGTCTTGTTGGTAACTAAGATGGGACAAACATATATGCTTTGATGTTTTTCATGTCTAAAGTATATCAGCTATACTCCCTACTGAACACAAAATACTTAAAGACCTCCTTCTAAAAACACGATTGTTTTGAAAACTAAGTTTTCCTTGTTGAGGACAAGATGAGTCACAATGATCTCTTGGGCTGTCTTCCAGTTTAATTCTTACTTAGTCTATATACTGTGCTTTGTGTACCCAACTTTTTTTAATGTCAGTGGCAAGGGGGTGGTGCTATTAATTACTATTTCTGTAATGGTTATCAAGGTTTTCTTTCCTGACACTTTGAATTTTAATGTTATATAGAATTTTATCCATTTCATCTGGGGTTATCAAATCTATTTACATTTAGCTTATACTTTACTTTTTATTTAAGGTGTGCTCCTAACCACTATTCCCATTGATTAAGAGTAGACACTGGAAGAAGAGCAGACTTTGAATTCTCATACTTGTAGTTTATTTACATCTTCTCTCATTTTAGTTGTTCATCCTACTGGTGTTTTCAAAAGTTTTGGTTTTGTTATTAACCTCTGTCCCCTTTATTTCTACATACGCAAGTGTCATAGTTTCCCTTGGTTAGCCTGACCTTTCTGACACGTTTCATACTCCTGTTGCCCCCTCCCCCCCCTTCCACACACAGTCCCTTTTCTTAAATTACAGCATTCCCCAACTTTTCTCTGCAGCCTTCCTTTCCCCTGTACTGTACTCAGCAAACATTTCTCGATGCCCAGTACCTCTTCCCCACTCTCTCTAGTCAGTAAGAATGGCGGTAAGGAGCATGACACTAAACAAGAATCAGGGCTCTACCACTTGTTAACATGGGATCTCGGGCAAATTGAGCAACATCTCTGGGCCTTAGTTTTTTTTTTTTTTTCCTTATAAAATTGGTCATCTTTTCAAATAGAGCTATTGAGACTATTAAATAAGGAGCCATGAAAAGTGCTTTAGAACAATGTCTGACATACGGTAGTCCTCAAAAATTGTAGCTGTTGTTATCAATAGCATTCCCAGTCTTTTAATCACTTAGTAATGCTTGCCTCTTCTGATTTTTCACTAATTACTCCTTCAGTTCAGTTCAGTCGCTCAGTCGTGTCCGACTCTTTGCGACCCCATGAATCGCAGCACGCCAGGGCCTCCCTGTCCATCACCCAACTCCTGGAGTTCACTCAAACTCGTGTCCATTGAGTCGGTGATGCCATCCAGCCATCTCATTCTCTGTCGTCCCCGTCTCCTCCTGCCCCCAATCCCTCCCAGCATCAGGGTCTTTCCCAATGAGTCAGTTCTTCACATCAGATGGCCAAAGTATTGAAGTTTCAGCTTTAGCATCAGTACTTCCAATGAACACCCAGGACTGATCTCCTTTCGGATGGACTGGTTGGATCTCTTTGCAGTCCGAGGGACTCTCAAGAGTCTTCTCCAACACCACAGTTCAAAAGCATCTATTCTTTGGTGATCAGCTTTGTTCACAGTCCAACTCTCACATCCATACATGACCATTGGAAAAACCATAGCCTTGACTGGATGGACCTTTGTTGGCAAAGTAATGTCTCTGCTTTTTTATACCCATCTAAAAGTCATCCTCTCAATTTTACCTCTGGGAATGTCTTTTTCACTCTTCTTATGTAAAAGGTGGTTCTCCCCTCAGAATTTGGAGTGGTGTAAATCTCATGTATTCCCACCCCTTACTCTTTCTGCCTTCTGTCCTCTTTCCACACTATGATACCAGTGATACCTTTCTAAAAGAGAGATCTTACGTTATCTCCAGCTTTAAAAGGCCTCCCATGGTTTTCACTTAACAACTCTTTAGTATACTTTACAAGCCCCACTGCTGCTTTTCCAACCAGTCTGTCACCCAGGTCCCTTCCAGAACAGACTATGTATTTTCATATCCAAACGATGCATATCTGTTCATTTAGAATGTACTTCACTCTGCCGTGATCCTGTCCCGTCTTCCCAGCTCAAATGTCCCTTCTGCCTTGGGGCCTCTGTTCAGGCCCCAGCTGGAAAGAGCAACTCCTGTTGGGTTCCTGGAGCACTGTGTTTACACACCTGGTATTCACGTGTTGTATATCCCCACAGTCCCTGCCTCAGAGCTTTACAAGTATTTTCTGGGATAGATTTGTTGAGTTAAAAATTACGGAAAACTTTCTCAGTTGAAAATTACCTTGTATCGGTACCTACTAGGTATATTCCAAATTTGATCAAAATCTGTTTCAAAAGTGGAACAGACATCCTAAAGACAACCTTAAAATAGTAAACAGTCCAACTGGGAACCCATCTCACTTTATAAACCAAGGTGTATATTTAGATTCAGTACAGTGTCTTTGGCATCTCTCTTTATGTGTCTCAATTACAAAGCATACCTCTTCTAGAAAGGCTTGTATCTCCACTCTCCTGCCCTTGAAATTCTCAGTATCTGCTATCACTTACTAATAAAAGGAAGAGACCCTCAGTGCCAGAACTCCTCCTCAGCCTTGTCAACTGTTACCGTAAGGATTCTGATCTACTTTTTTAATCATAACAGGAAATTTGCCAGCATCATAGGCCAAGTTTAATTTTTTTTCCAACACATTCACATAGCATATGTGAAAGAGTCTTGTTATTTTTAAAGTTACTTTCATTAGTTTAAAAAGCAGTACTGTTGATAGTAATGTAAATTTGAAAATCATTTGAAATGTCTGATTTTTTTAAAAAAATGATTCTTACCACGTTATTTTAACCATTTTCAAAACTGCAAATTTCAGCTTTCACTAGCTCAGTCCTCTTATACATAGGAAGAGAAGTAATACTCTAAAAGGTACAAAGTTATTTTTCTTTAGTCTCACAGATCCCAACCCCAAAAAGAGGGCCCACGGCCATGCGACCTGTCAGCCATCCACACCTGGTTACGTTTTCCCATTCAGGGTTGTGTTCTGAATGGCTCCAAGAGAGAGGACAGGCCCAGGTTGTGAAATCACAGTTCTGAGCAGATAGCCGTTAAGTGCAGCTTTTCTTCTGCAGAATTCTAAATGTAAATCAGGAGCCACTGGTCAGCAGTGGTTCTGAGTGGGGTTTCTGAAGCAGCAGCAGCATCTCTAGGAATGTATTAAAGAATGTTATTATCAGGCCCCATCGCAGACCTTCTGAATCAGAGACTCTAGGGGAGGGAGGGACCCAGCCAGGTGCATTTTAACACACCCTCCTGGCTGAGTCTGCCATGTGTTGAGAACCACTGGTCTACAGTACAGAACTGCAGTCTACAGTAGTGACTGAAGGGATATGCATCTTGGCCAATTCCCAGAGCTCCTGATACCTTTTAATGTGTAGAATCCGTGAGGAGATGAATTACTGTTAACTGTCGGGAGTAGTGGGCTAGAAATCTCCAAGAATTCTGGACCAGTAGTTCTGGAGGGTTTCCTTGGGAAGTCACCAAGCCCTGCACAGTCAGGTGGTAGGATTTTCAGCAAGGAGGGAAGTGAGAGTCCATTCATTATTCACATATATCTCAGGAAACCTAGAAAGGCCTTGTGTTAGATTCCAAGATTAGGGTAGGATTACAGGCCCCACTGCCCACTGTGGAGCTAACTGACTACGCAGCACACGATCCTGTCTGCTCTACTCAGGAACTCTGCTGCTCACATCTGGAGACTTCCAAGAAATAAGGTCTTTTAGTTTCCCCACCAAAAGATCACCAATCTAAAACTTGGCTAATTCTGCATTTGCTCACTGCCTTTTCCTATTGCTAGTTTTTGTTTCTTTGCCTGAGTTAAAATGGCTAAGAATTAACACATTGGCTGTGCATGACCGTATCTCAGTTTCTTGTAACAAGAAGGAAGGCCAGGAAGAGAAACCTGATAACTGAAGCATAGTCACATCATGACACCCTACCTCATCCCTACTAGGAAATCAGAGAAGCAAGATAGTAATCAGAATCTCTCTAGCTCTACCCTTCTCCCAAGGAGACCCTAAATACCAGCATGTATAGCCCCTGGCACAGAGACGACTGTTAGCCTTGACAAACGAATAAAGAAAAGCACTGGAGACGTGATCTTACTAACACTTAACTTCCTTAGACATCGCTTCTCTCGGTGAATTCTGAGGCATCCCCTCCTTTAGTCAGTCAGTGGTAACTGCTGAGCATCTTGTGTACCAAGCAGTGTGCTAGATGCCAGGCATACACCACAGCAAACAGGTGCAGTTCTGGCTTCTTGAGGGCCCATTGTTCAGTGGGGAGATGGTCAGATGAACAGGCAGTACAGAGTGGTTAGTGCTAGATGCGATGAGAACCAAAGAACAGCAGCTTGAGGTGAGAGGCAAGGTGAACGAGACGGACAAGGTCAGAATCGGGAACAGAAGGCGTGTGCACATCATCCAGTTTTGCCTCATTCCTGTCTCTGGGATCCTTTCTACACTCACATGTTCAGACAGTAACATCTTGGTCGGTGAGTCAATCTTTGGGTCTCCAAGAGGAAATACCAGTTTCCACATGATAGCAAGTGATGCTACTGCAGGTTTCTAGTATGGAGATGACTAATGAATGCACTTACCTGGTACAGGGAGTTTACAAGACAAACAGCTGAGACTTAATTCTATTTTAATCAGATCCCTGGATGCTTCTTTTTTCTATTATGGAATGAGGAAAACTTGATTCTGACTCTCAATTATGCAGGTAACTTTGCTATTATTACAATGTAGAGTTCATGATTTTTATCTTTGGTTACTATACTAATAGGTTAGTATGTTAAAGTCTTTATGAGATTTTATAAAATATAATTAAAATTTTTTTTCTTATAAATTTCCCATTTTCATAGTTAGTGGGAACAATTGGAGAACTTATTGTTCCATTTATGGATAGCTGACATGCACACGACACTTCAATGAAAATACCTGCCTCTGAAGGTTCCTTTTGCAGCCACGTTAACATGAATTCCTTTTGGAAACTTACACAGTGAGTTCTGCCCTACATTTAGAGAAAATGTTACCTTGCAGGATTTATCAAGGAAACACGTCCCTTAGAAATTGCACATGTACAAGTTCATTTCTAAATGCTCACCTGAAACAGCGTGCTTGGCCCTTGCAGCCGGGCAGGACTCAGTGGAGCAACTGGACTAAGGCTGCTCCAGAAATGTATGCTGGACAGCAGTGGACTCGGGGTCAGAAGCAGTCCGTTCGGTGTCTGGGAAAGAAAGCACACAGAGGATTGATCCCTATATCGCCAGTTCCCATTGTGGTCAACAGTGTGGCCGGGGCACCAGCCACAAACCAACCTCATCATTTTAGGAAAACCTGACGTTGTTATTTCTGCAGGGCTGTGCAGTTTAATTTCCTTCGGTGCTAATTGTATGAGCAATTTATATTACAAAGAATGGAAAAGTTACCTTCCTTAACCACTCTAGTAGAAAACTCAAGTTTGTAACAACCTTTGTCCAGCTTTCTTCACTTTGCTCCCCCTCATACATTAAACAAGATGGGTGGCACTAGCAGTAAATACTCCACCTGCCAATGTAGGAGACAGAGATTTGATCCCTGGGTCGGGAAGATCCCCTGGAGGAAGAAATGGCAACCCACTCCAGTATTCTTGCCTACAGAATTCCATGGACAGAGGACCCTGGCGGGATCACAGAGAGTCCAGATATGACTGAGCACATATGAACACAACAGTATTCAAGCAAACAGGATCCCATGAGAGGGCTTTGTTTTTCCTTCTCTATATTAATTTTTCTGCAGTGGACATCCAGTACTTGGGCTACACACATACATTTTTAAAGGGCCTCCCAAGCTTCACTTTCCCTATCAACAACCCTTTAAATACTTTAGAATCTGCTGCTAAAATACCCTGTAGCAGGTTCATGAAAAGCTCTGGACTGAGTTTACCAGATTTCACTCTGGATATGGGGCTGATGAGACTTCATCTCCCTAGGAATGGCTCAGAGGGAAACAAAATCCGTTCTTGTCAAATAGGATGTAAAGCCAAAATGCTGGGTTTCCTGGGAGAGTGCCAAGGATGGCATTTGCTTGCATACTCGCAGCAGGAGTCCTGGTCTTCAAGCCAGCTAGAGTGCAGAAGGAACAACCCACCCCCACTGGTAAGCCTGGCTGGGTTTTATTCTCAGCAGAGACAAGCTCCTTGTCCAGGGTGGCTGTGCATCTTAGGGACTAGGAAGAGCCCCTCTGTAGTTTCGTGATGTCAATGAGGTGCTCTGTGGAAGAAGGGTGGCGAGGGCGCCAGCATTTCAGATTGCATCATGCTGCATGCAAAAGTGTTTTTTTCCCCCTAGAATTGGCTTCAGCAGCTTTGTTAATTATCCAGAACATTTGGCTTAAACCTAAATGGAAAGGTCTGCTCTGTTCTGCAGAAAGGAGATAAACATCCAAAGGTTCTCAAAATGGAGCTGCTGAAAAGACTTGAGTCTTTGGTTCCACAGCATTTCCTACATATTGAATGACCTACGAGGTTACCCAAAATACATGTTTTGGGTAAATTTCCCATTTGTTCTAATCCAAGGTAGTTTCGTAAACAGGCCAGGCCATCTGGCCTAACGGTTCAGACTTGGCAGTTCTGCATGGGCTCTACTAGGGTTCCAACCTCAGAGCAACTACTTATGAGTTATGTAACAACCCCTCTCTGCCTTGGTTTCCTAATCTGTAAAACAGAAAAATGCCTACATGTTTTACATTACAGGATCATCAGGAAGAGGAAATGATCTGTGTAAAGCTGGCAGATTAAAGAAATGCTCAATAAATGTTCAAGACTGCTATCAGTAATTAAGTGTATTTGACTAACTGTATTAAAACCCAGCCATGGGAGAAGTCCTCAACTGTATCAAGAACTGAAACAGACAGACCAACCCAGGCAGCCAGTACCGTGGGTTCCTCTCAGTTGTGTCAGTGTCAGGTCTGTAGCTCATCTGATCTGAGAACTAATGTTTGCACGTCACTCAAGCCAGGTTCCAACCACAGTATGCCACATTAACATTTAACCAACGTGTTCAGGGCCTCCTAGCTTACCTACCAATGAAAGTCACAGCTCTAAAGAGACAGTGAATCCTTTAAACTACAAAACAGCTTTCTCATCCATAGCCATAAATATACATCCACTCCCTTTTAACCTTCTGAGCAATATGAGGTATAGAATATATTTTCGTAGTCTAAATGTCATACCCATGTCTGGATTGGAGATGTTTGAACATTTGTTTCTAAGGGATACAGGATGTACTCAGAATATAGTAGCCTTCTGTTTCTCCTATTTAATATATTTTAAATGTCTTCTATAATATATGCAAATAAATACTGTAAAATGACTTCATTCACTCCTCTCCCTCCCATCCCTGTTCTGGCTGAAGATTCTATGGCTGCAGGGGAAAATCTAGTTGGTTACTCTTTTAGGGAAAATTTCTATAAAGCCTGGCGTGAGTTCTCTCTCACCGTGTGAGCTTTCAGAACCTCTCTCCACAAGCTCCTTGAGCCCCAGAGAGAGGCTAAAGAAAGAAGCTACCAGCAAAATGTGTGCTTTCTCTTCCTTCACTAAGAATGTCTTAGCAAATGGGGTCTTCTGAGTGGCAGACAGGAACTTCCTGACCCTGTCACCTGCAGGAAAGGAGATGCTCCTGGACCCAAGGGCCATGGGTGTTCATTTCCAAGGGGAAACACCCTCCTGTCAGGACCTCATGTCATCCTCCCCCCTCAGTTCTTCATTGAATACTGAGTCTTCTAGAAAACCCACACATCTGAGCTAAACTGAGTGAGCTAATGTTGTCCAGACATGCCCCTTCTGAGTGCCCTCTGACCACCAAAATTCCGCCTCCTGAAAAGAGACTTCTGTTTTCCCCTCAGCCAGATGGCACGAACTTACCACCTTGCCAAATCCGGTGTGTATGACTCCATTTCTATCAATAGTACCACCATATATCTACCCACTCAGCAAATACTGACAGAGTATACAGTATGTATCAGGTGCCAGAGAAACAAGACACTGCCCCTGTACTCACAGCCCATCTACAACCCAGCATCCCAGGCAGTGAGATGCAGAAGCCTTCCCCCGTCTCCTCGCCGCAACCTCTGGGCATGGCCTGGAGATCCTTCCTTGAACTGACTCTCCTGTTTATCCCCGCACTTCCAGTCTTGCAGCACCCAAGCCCCCATCAACTTAGATGGCATTTGGCAGCTGCCACCTAAACCAGTCCAGCTGTCTCTGGTCTCTCCCTTCCAATCTATTCTGAGCACTGCCACTGAATCAATCACCTTAAGACACTGTTCACAGTTTTAGGGAAGAGAAGAATTCAACCTAGGACTTCCCTGGTGGTCCTTTGGTTATGACTCTGCACTTCCACTAAAGGGGGTAAAGTTCAATCCCTGGTTGGGGAACTAAGATCCTGCATGCCATGAAGCCAAAAAAAAAAATTCAACTTCCCTTAGCCAAAATTCTAGGTAGGCCCATAGCAGCCTAGAATGTGAATCCCTGCCCCTACTCTGCTCCATGGGTCCCGACTACCACACAATGCTGACCTACTAGTTCTTCAGCAATCATTCCAAAACCTCCATGACCCCTCAGCCCGCGGTCCTCTGGGCGAGAGCCACTCCACAAAGGATCTCATCTATTTCCATGGTTTTTAACCATCCTGTAACCACCTCAGACTCTCCTTAGCTCCAACTGCAGCTGGGTGTTTCTTCTCAAATGTCCTCCAAGCTCCTCAAACTCCACATGGCCCAAACTGGACTTGGAACCTTTCCTCCCATGAAACTCAACTTCTGCTTACCCCTGACCACTCCACACCCATCACCTGTGTGTGTCAGAGCCATCTCCTCTGGCCTCATGCCACTCTCACAGCCACAGGCCCTCACTGTCTTTTCACCCGGAATTTTACAGTCATCTAACTGCTTCCAGCCTCACCCCTCCCTTGCCCATGTCTTCAGGATGATTTCTAAAACAGATCTCACCATGTAACTCAGGCGCCTCCTCCCACCACCTCCCTTACCTTTGGAATGTATCCACCCTTCTTACTGAACTACCTGCCCTAATGCACAAAGCTGTTGCACATTTTTATGACCACAAAACCTTTGCAACATCCCCATCCCCAACAAAGTGAATACCCTCTTCCTTAGTATTCCTTTTACACCTAAACATTCTTTGTGTATGTACTGTGTCCAGGATACTACATTTAACCAACCTAAAAGTAAGTTACGAGCTTCCTCCCAACTCACAAGGGCTGCCTAATTCACGTTTGCATCCCCAGCTCCAAGCTAAGCCCATGACACGTGACAGGTGCTCAGTTTGTGTTCACTGAATTGAACTACATGTTCTTCCTCCTGCCCCTAAGGTCCCTCTCTGCACTGTGCTGTCATGCATGTGTACACCTTGTCATAGCTAGATCCAGCAACAAAAGGTCAGGAAAGTAGGCACTTGTCCTTCCTATGATGTGCAAATAATGCTCACTACTTGTCAACAGATTCTAATAAGAATCTTTGTTTCCCTGACTTACACCTTCAGCAGCTCTTACTTTCCCATAAAAACAAATTCCTTCCTCCCATGAAACTCATACTCAAGGGACTTCTGGCCTCTGAATTCCTCAACTAGTTCCCTGGGCCCTCCATAATTTCACACCACCCTAAATTACTAATTGTTCTCTTTCTTTACCTATTGGCCAGCCAGCCTGTAAGCTTATGGGAGCAGGAACTGTTTCTTGCTCACCTCTCTATCTCCAGGAGCTAGCTGATGGTTGGGCAGGTTGTAGCAACACATATCTCTAACCTTAATCTCCCATGGATGCCAACGAAGTCCATGACACTGCCATTTTGCGGTTAAAAAATCCTCAAAAGGTGATAGTGAACCCCTGGAAACTCCTAGAGTTGTCTGAATTCAAATAAAAACATGTATTCAGCAACTTTCAAAAAGAAGTAGAGTCACAAACAAGTTTCTGTAGCGCTGAGTGTGCTGAAATGAAGAAGAGGACTACTCTATTGGCCCAGGGTAGCTATGGTAAGAGAGGAAAAGACAGAGAAAGAAGAATGGGAGGAGTCAGCAATCTGTGAAGGATCTACAGAAGAGACGGGTTCCGGGGTGGAAAGAGAGGGGGCAGCTATCACGACTGGTTCATCCTAGGCACCCAGAGCTGGGGGAGAAGCAAGAACCTTCAGCTGGAGAGTCAAGTCACACACAAGTCTACCAGCAACATCCTCTACTGCCAAGTTCCTAAAGGACATCCTTCTCCTGCAGGACCAGGATGGAGGAAGCTGTGGGCTGGCCTAGGGCAGTGTTACAGAGGGGGATGAAGTGGGGGGAGGAAAAAACATTTTCCTTTTGTGATCATGGCAAAAGAGACAATTGAGAAACCACCCAGGGCTGAGCCAGGACACAGTCTACACTCATCTTACTCCCAGTTCCCACCTGATGATTTGGGTTCAAGGTTGTATATCCATCAGGACATGCAGAAAGGAGCTTTTAGCATTTCAGTCCTCATCAAGCTCTCTCTACTCAATTAGTGGTAATCCACAGCCGCTGCTAGTAAAACAGCCCAGGGCATGCATGCTCAGACTCTGATGGTATGAGTTCACGCCCTGGTGCCCGCACATATCTGAGTTCAACATCTTAGACATCACATGGGAGATGAACAGAGGTCTTAGCATAAAGAAAGGGACAAGTGATGAGCCACTCATCTGAACTAACTACATTGCTGAGAGAGGAGGAGGGAGAGACTAGACAGGAGAGGCAAATGAAAGGAGGGCCAGAGGACACCCAGGTACAGATAACGCGGAAAAGCAGAAGTTCCAGTTGGCACCATTCAGGTTTCCACGTTATTTTGCTGGGAGCCAGGAGGGTCTCACATCCCAGCTCCTCCCCGACCTCCCATCTCAGTTTCTGTAATTCATGCCATCAGAGAGAACATTCTGGTTTTTCTAGCAACAGACCAATACGACCTCTACAGCCAAGCTCCAACTGCCTTACTCCGTGGCACCCAGCTGGCCTTTGTATTCTCATTTTTTTCAGTTCCACATAGTCCATGCTGGGGGTGCCTCTGGGTGATCATCATGTCTGTCTACATTAGTAACTGTGGTTTCTCAAAGGCTCATAAAGAGGAATCTCAACGGCATTTCATACAGGTCCCGGGTACCATAAATGTTCTCAGGAGTGGAGGCTGTGATGCTGGGGGACTGGCAGAACGTGGACTTTTTTCATGCCCATCATGTAGGCTGAAATTTCGAATCTGAATTTGGGCCTACAGGAGGTCTGTGGTGTAATACGGTCCTGGGAGGGAACTGTAACCACATGACCCTAAGCATGCCGAGACTTGCTTAATCCCACCCCTTCTTCCTGCCATGCTTCTTGCTGAAACTGACTGGGGATTATTCGTGGAATACATGACTAAATGTAAATCTTTCCTGGAATAAATACAAGTTCTTGGGAACTTCATTTTGAGGGTATCAAGTAATTACAGCACATTTTCATCTCTTGTAAAGCTAGCCATGAAGACAGACTGATTGGAGGTGCCCACAGGTGTAAACACTGCACCCAGCACACACCAGAGGGGAAAGTGGAGTTTCTGTGACAAAGTGCTAAGGTGTCAAGGTCCCCCCACCCACACCCAGGCCAGCTACACACATCCTCAGCCACAGTGCGTGGAACCTCCCTTCATTCCCCATGTCCTGGTCCAAAACCGCAGGGCCAGCCTGAGCCACTCTCCTCCGACACAGCTACCGGGCTGGCATGTGTGCAGAGATGGTGATAAACTCCCCAAGCAAGCACAGACTGAAATCAGAGCTGGCACAGGCCTGGCTCTAGATCTCTCTACACCTCACAGCTGGAAGCACAGGGGAGGCCGGGCAGGAGATTCTCAGATTGTCCACTCAAGCTCAGCTTCTCGGGTTATTTCTCTGAGCCACATCAGAGGCCACTGTTTCTGAGCCATTTACTTAGCGGTCGTTAGTCCCCAGCCAGTGGTGCCGAGTGAGGAAATGCCCCATTTAGAGCACACGTGCTCATTCTGACCTGTCACCAAGCCCTCGGCCAGCCCCTCCATGGCAGCATGCTCGTCACCACAGGCTCACAAGCCACGCTGACAGTCACTCCGGAGAAGGCCACAGTCACTCCGGAGAAGCCACAGAGAGGAAAAGGACCAAGATCTGCTTTCAGCTGCCTGCAGACTCCACAGACATCTCACGATCAGAAAAGGCCGGGCATTTTCCCAGCACATGTGCAGAGAGCATTTTACTTAAAGGGCGTGGATTCTGGAGCAGGCTAACTGGGTTCAAGTTTTCACCTCCAAGTCCTATTAGCTGGGTGACCTTGGGTGAGTTACTGGACCTCTGCCTCCTTTACCTCTGCTGGAAAAATTGGACAATGACAGTCATCTCCTTCATGGGCCTGTGATGATAAATAACTGAGATGCTGCGTGGATGGTGTTTACAACAGTGCCTGACACATGAAATGCTCAACTGTGCTGCTGCTCATGGTGGTGACAGCAAGGACACCCACAGCGATGGGGACAGAGAGCTCCTACCCGCTTCAAGCACATCTCCACCCTGGTGCCACCAAGTCACATGATTCTAAAACCCACCTCTCTTCCCACGGCCATTATCCCGTTTAATCCTCGCACAACCCTCTCACGGATGTGGAAACAGGCTCAGAGAGCAAGTACCCACAGTCACATTTCTACCCAGCAGTGTTGCCAGGAATTGAATCCAGGTCTGTGACCCTGAAGCCAATGAACTTAACTTCTGCCACTGAAATGCATCCAGTTTTCCAGGGGAAGCAGAAATACGTTTACCAGTACCTGCCCTGCCTTTGCCAGCTGGACGAGAGTGAGCATCTGAATAGTGTATTTAGAGGAAGAGGCTGCCTTCGTGGTGGAGTTAATGACACTGAAGACTTTTGTTGCTCCACAAGTTTGCTCCTCCCTCCCCTGTGCCAGGGACCTGGGCTTTCTCAGACCAGAAGTTTTTACTAAAGCGTCTCTTTCTCATCATTTGGTGTGGCCTCTGCATTGCTTTTTAGGGACTACAGGACAGCCCAGCTCCCCACTGATAACTGCAATGGCCGTATTGGTTATCATGTACTTTCTTATTAACAGAAAACAAATGGCTACTTATCAAGTGCCCTCCAAAGAGGATTCTGCCATAAAATTTTCATAAAACTCAAGTGCCTTCTGAAATGTCATTGGCCTGCTCAGCCAAAAAGTGTAGTGGCTCAGAGGGTAAAGAATCGACTTTTAATGTAAGAGACCCAGGTTCAATCCCTGGGCCAGGAAGATCCCCTGGAGAAGGTAATGGCTACCCACTCCAGTCTTCTTGCCTGGAGAATTCCATGGACAGAGGAGCCTGGCAGGCTACAGTCCGTGGGGTCACAGAGAGTTGCACAAGACTGAGGGACTAACACTGTCAGTGCTCAACTTGCCCTCAGAAATCAGTTTGGACCTGCTTTGATGGCCCGTGTGCATATTCCATTTTACATCACTTTAGGCCCCTAAAAGAACCCAATCAAGTGTCCCACCATAGCCGATTTCTCTTGTGTACACCTCTGTCTGGGTGTGATCTCCCTGTACAAAGCACAGTGATCTTGCTACAGGGGCCCAAGGATTACACTCTGAGGGGAAGACAGAAGTTGCCTCTCTCCCTGCCCTTTCCCTAAGCCAGTGAGTCTGTGTGCAGCCGGGATGACTGGACTCTACAGCTCTTACCTGGGCAGTGAAGAAGGCTGGGGTGAGGGATCCCGAGGGGAGGGCTGGGCTGTTGAGGGCGATGGAGCCGATGTCGGTGCCGGAAAGCACCAGTGGGGGAGCGGAGATTTCCAAGCCTTTGGGCTTTTTGGCCTTTGGGGGAAGCGATGGAGACCTGGTCTTGGAGCCCGACGACAGGTTCAAGGGCTCCAGGGAATCCGAGTCATGGCAGGCGGCCTCCAGGAAGAGGCTCCTGTGTTCAGAAGGGAGGGGCGAGTTGGGGGACAGCGACGGGGACCGAGACGAGGAGGGCGAGGCGGACGAGATGCTGGCGGCGTTCGGCAACATTAAGGAGGAGATCTTGGCGGACACAGACGAGGCCAGGAAGGCCTCCGACGTGGAGGGCAGGGACACCACGGGCCGGCTGACGTGCTTATCGGTTTTGTTGGTCACAAACCTGATGACAGTCCTGACTTCTTCCGCGGGGGGGCTGTCTTCCAGCTGCTCTTCCAGCTTCTCTGTCTTGATGGCCTTGAGGGGCTCAGGCGGGTTCTGCAGGGAGTTGATGGTGAAGGACGAGTACAGGCCCGAGTGGATGTACTCATTGCGGCTGGCGCTCTTGAGGGCGGACAGGCTGTGTCTGTGCGCCTCACGGCCCTCAGGGGGCGCCTTGCACTCGCTGTCCTGCAGCAAGAGGCTCTCCCGGCTGATCTCCACCGCATGAGGGTCCATTTTGAGTATCTCCGGGAAAGAGACAAATTTGTATACAAACTTCTGCCCGATCACCTTCTTGATGATATTCTGTGAACACAAAAGCAGACATGGAAAAGATGAGTGCCTCAGAAAAACCGGCTAAGAGGGTCATTCTTGGGGGGTATTTTGCAGGTGGGAACATCCAAACAGCCTTGATGACACATCTCAGCTAAGGCGTGGTGCACACGGGACTGAGGGTGACAGTGGAACAATCTGAGCCGCATTCCAGGGTCTGCTAATCACAGTGGTGTGATCTTTAGCAAATTGATGGTCATTTTGAGTTTCCTCCTCTGTGAAGTGAGGATTATTATACCTAGGAATATAAAACTCTTGCCATTAATGAAGCACTTACTGTGTCACTGGCGTTGCTTCTGCATTGGCTCATAGAATCTGTACCACAATGCTAAGAGGAAGGGACTATTCAACTCCCATTTTAAAACTTAGGAAAATAAGCTTAGAGCCTTTAAATACCCCACATAGCCACATAGTAGGTAAGTGATGGAGGCAGCATTTCCCCAACCATAATACAGTATTGTTTTACCGACCTCTGGGGCTTGTGAGAATTCAAAGAAATAATAATGGGAAAGCCTTCTATAAGCTGGAAAGCATTATAGAATGTAAGTTATTATCACCAAACACCACAATGTTTTCTTAAATCATGTAGCCTTTTTTTTCCCCTTTTTAATTTGCTGCCAAGAAAACTGCCGGAGGAAAAAACAAAGTGTCTACTTGGATGTTTAGGACATTCATACAGTATTTTAAGTTAATGTTATCTAATTCTGGCTCTTCAGTTTATGGCTCTCATCCTTAAACATTAGAATGTAAATGAAAACCAATAATCTCTGCAAATTTTCCACCCCCCCTCCTTGGGAGAATGGACTTCGTTGTAAAGGCTGTACTGTTCTTGAGGTTTATTAGATTGGAACATTAGCAAACACCAGATGCTTGCTGGCGGAGATACTCAAGGAAAACAAGGATGGTCTCCATTGAGCACAGAGAAGTGGCAGCGCCATCCTATGGGAAAAGGACTTCCTTATAAACTGTTCCTCCTAAAAGTTGGGTATGAAGGAGGGTTGAAAAAAACCACGTTGGGGAGAAAAGCTTTAAAAGTAGCCCCTCTTGCACTGTTGGCGGAAATGTAAATTGGTAACAGCCACTATGGAGGAGATCAGCGGCCAAAGCACTGGCGCTTCAGCATTAGTCTTGCCAATGAATATTCAGGGTTGACTCTTCACCAAAACTTTGGCCACCTGATGTGAAAAGCTGACTCACTGGAAAAGGCCCTGATGCTGGGAAAGACTGAAGGCAAAAGGAGAAGGGGGCAGCAGAGGATGTGATGGTTGGATGGCATCACCAACTCAGTGGACCTGAGTTTCAGCAAACTCCAGGAGATAGTGAAGGACAGGGAAGCCTGGCATGCTACAGTCCACAGGATTGCAAAGAGTTGGGCATGACTTAGTGACTGATAGAAACTAGGAATAAAACTACCATATGACCCAGCAACCCCACTACTGGGCATATACCTGAGAAAACCACAATTCTAAAAGACATATGTACCCCAGTGTTCATAGCAGCACTATTTACAATAGCTAGGACATGGAAGCAATCTAGATGTCCATTGAGAGATGAATGGATAAAGAATACACACACACACAGAGAGAGAAATATTACTCAGCCATGAAAAAGAACGAATTTGAATCAGTCCTAGTGAGATGGATGAATCCAAAGCCTGTTAGTGAGGTAAGTCAGAAAGAGAAAAGTTACTATATTGATGCATATATATGGGATCTAGAAAATGGTACTGATGAACCTCTTTGCAGGGACAGATGGAGATGCAGATATAGAGAGTGGACCTGTGGACACAGGAGAGGAGGGAGGGGCGAACGGAGGAGGGAATAGACACATGTGCACTGCCACGTGCGAAGCAGATAACTGGTGAGAAGAAGAAAACCGAAAAGTAGCTCCTACTAAGCACCTGCTCTGTCCTGGGTATTATGCACAAGGGATCCCACATGATCTCAGCGATGGGAAGCGAGGCACCCAGGAGCCACAAGATTACTAATGCTAAAACCTAATCTTGCTCCCATTTCCACACAAAGTTTCAGGGAAAGAATAAGACAGCCAGTTTAAAATTATTTCATATAAAGTTTTTTTTAAATGAGATAAAATTGTCATATAACATTGGTTTCAGGTGTACAGCATAATGAGTCAATATTTGTATATATTGCCAAGTGACCACCACAATAAGTCTGGTTAACATCAATCAACACAGATTTTTTTGTGTGTGTGATGAGAACTTTTAAGATCTATCCTCTTCAGTACAGTTCAGTTGCTCAGTCGTGTCCGACTCTTTGTGAATCACAGCACACCAGGCCTCCCTGTCCATCACCAACTCCCAGAGTTCACTCAAACTCATGTCCATCGAGTCGGTGATGCCACCCAACCATCTCATTCTCTGTCGTCCCCGTCTCCTCCTGCCCCCAATCCTTCCCAGCATCAGAGTCTTTTCCAGTGAGTCATCTCGTCACATGAGGTGGCCAAAGTGTTGGAGTTTCAGCTTTAGCATCAGTCCTTCCAATGAACACCCAGGATTGATCTCCTTTAGAATGGACTGGTTGGATCTCCTTGCAGTCCAAGGGACTCTCAAGAGTCTTCTCCAGCACCACAGTTCAAAGCATCAATTCTTCGGCGATCAGCTTTCTTCACAGTCCAACTCTCACATCCATACATGACCTCTTGGCAACTTTCAAGTATGAGAGGAAATTTAATTAAATTCCGATGTTTCTGATGATCAGTTTGGTGTACAAATATGTTTTTGCCTCCCCTCTTGTTACATTACCGCCTGCTAACTTGCCTTTGTCCTCCTTAGATGGATCCTCAAATCCCAGAAGTGAATTTATCCAGCAGTAAGAAGGATGGGCATAATTACCAAGCCACTGAGATTTTCAAGGAGGAATTCCTCAGGGCAGGCTTCTAACGGAGGGACACGTAAGGTCCCCAAGCAGCACCAGAAATCCCAATAACGCAAATCCTGGTGAGACTTGGCTCAGCACCAGCACACAAGAGGTTCAGACCTGAGTACATGAGATTCAAAGCTGGGCAGTTCCAGTGCCTGGGACCCTGGCCTGCTCCTATTGATTCCATCTGACCTCATTCTCACACTTAACACTAGCAGAGCTGAAAACCACCTTCAGAAACTTCAGAGAGATCTGATAAACCTAAAAGACCCCCTGGGCCTCATGGGCAGCATCTCTGCAGGTGACATACCAGGCCTGGGTAACTCACCCAGGAGAAATCAGTTCCCAAGCAGGAATGGGTTAAATAAGGGTGTCATTAGTGCCACCTGATCCACAGATATGAAAAGAAAGCATCCTGCCTGGTGTGTTCCTCTGCTAGAATTCTAAGGTATTTTTGCTTCTCACTCATAATATTTTTCTCCCTGGGGCAAAACTTCATTTTATTCTCAGCCAGGTTGAACACTCGTCTAAACTCAGGGAATCATTAGAGCCTAGATAATTACATAGAAGAAAAGAGAAACTGTATGGGCTGAATCCTTTCTTCTGGCAGGTCTTATAAATTCTTTAACAGAACCAACCTTTAATTTTATTGTGGGTATTCAGAACATAATGTCTGAATGGGGATTACACTCACAAGTAAACCAAGAAGTCATGTGGGGCTGTGACAAAAATGGTAAACGTGGTTGGAAATTGAAAGGCAAACTCAGAGAGACAGAGCTGGGCCTTGATGTGTTACAAAGAACGTAAGGGGACTTCCCTGGTGGTCCAGTGGCTAAGAATCCGCCTGTTATTGCAGGAGACACAGGCTCGATCCCTAGTCTGGGAAGATCCCACACGTTATGGGGCACAATTACTGTGCCTGTGTGTGTCTGGAGCCCACAAGCAGAAACCACTGAGCCCCTCACTCTAGGGCCTGTGTGCCACCGCAAGAGAGGCCACCACAATGAGACTCCTGCTCACCACAACTAGAGGAAGCCTGTGTGCAGCAACAAAGCCCCAGCACAGCCAGTGTTTTTAACTAAACAAAGAACTCAAGGAGTAAGGAACAACCCCCATGATAGTTAACTAAGAAATAAAATAGTGGCTAGTCCTAAGATAGACTGTCATCCAACCGTGAAAAGGAGTGAAGCACTGTCGCATGCTACAACATGCTTCAGATGAGTTCTGCTGAGTGAAAGAAGCCAGACACAAAGGCCACACATTTCACAGTGGGCTCCATTTATATAAAATGTCCAGAACAGACAAGCCTAAGAGATAGAAACAGATGAGTCATCTCCTAAGGGATGACTAGGTGGGATGGAGGCACTCAGGGGTGCTAGTTAAAAAATCAGGTATTTGCAGGCGGTGGTGGGTAGTGAAAATGTTCTGAAGTTGATCATGGTGATGGATGTACAACTCTGTACATAGGCTCAAAGGCATGACTGATATGCCTTAAACAGGTGAATTAGATAGTATGGGACTCATACTTCAATAAAGCTGTTTAAAAAAAACATGAATCTTACCCCCCACCCCCAGCTTGACTGAGGTATAACTGACGTAGAACATTGTGTAAATTCAAGGTGTATAATGTGATGGTTTGATACACATACACACACATAAAAACCACAAAACATTTACCACTATAAGGTTAGTTGACACAACCTCCACCCACATAATGACCATTTTCTTGTCGTGAGCAGATTTAAGATCTCTCAGCAACTGTCACTATACTTTACAGTACTGTTAACTCTAGTAAGCATGCTCTACGTTAGATCCCCCAGATTTACTCATCTCACTGCTAGATATTGGTACCCAATGACCAGCACCTACCTGGTTCCCCACCCCAGCCCCTGGTAACCATCAAGCTGCTCTGTGCTTTTCTTTGAGTTCAGCTTTTGTGGATTCCACACATAAGTGAGATCATTCAGTATTTGTCTTTCTCTGACTTATTTCACTTAGCATGATGCCCTCGCGGTCCATCCAGAACATAAGGAATTTGAAGAATTTTGGCATGCTGAAAGGGAAGATGGTGGGAACGTTTGTTGGCTGGATGGCAACTGCCATGACCTGCTAAACCCCACTCTGAACAGAAAGACAGAGACACTGCACAGGCCACTGAACTCAGCTGAAGCAGTCGGGGCCCTTCAGTAGCCGCTGCCTTGGTCAGGAGAACCAGCTGGACACCGAGAGGGCTTTTTAGGGAAAGGCAACCCAGGGACAGGGATGTGGAGATGCTGGAGGGAGCTGACCAAAGGAGAAAGAAACAGCTTCTGGAAACAGCCAGGCTGGGTCTTGCTTCTCTAGAAACTAACAGGAAAGATGGATTTGGTCTGGCTACCTGGACAATTTGAAACCTCTGCAAGGATAGAAGGCTTGAAAGGGACTGAGGCAGAAAGAGGGGAGGGTGGGATGTGTGAAGGAAGGCAGAGCCTGCAGGCCAGCTGTTTAGGAACCCAACTCCACACGAGATGTCTGCTCACAGGAGGAGAACCCGTAAGGAAAGCCCCCAACCAAGATCTTCAAAGCCAGCGATCCAGGTGGCTGGGGAGACTGGGAGGAGGTGTTCAACAGCCCCTTCATACATGACTTCGGTGCAGACCCCAGGATGCTATCAGTGGCATGTGTGTTTGAAGATCTTTCTTCAAGTCTCCAAAGCAAAAGTTTCCTTGCACTAGTTTAGCCTGGGAGGGGCTTCCTGAGAAAACACACAGTACAGGGAAATAACACTAGATAGTATTTGCTGACTAATAGGTGTCAGGCTGTGTACTGAGAACTTGACCACCCTCAAGTCACTGAATCCTCTGAAAAAGTGGAACTGTTATTACTCCCATTTTCGAGATGGGCAAACTGAGGCTCAGAGAATATAAATCATCCTCAATCACGAGCACGTGATACTTGGGCAATCAGACCCCAGAGCCCCTGGTCATAACAGAAGGTGACATAAGACTTGGGCTAACTGACACAGCCCAGAACATGAGAGCACTTGGGTATGGGCTCTTATTATGAAAAGTGATGAGAATATTTAGAAGTCTGTTTTTTCCACCCCTTCCTCCCAGGCTCACAAGTATTTGTTGCTGACAGTTGCCTGGTAACCTGACAAACGCTGTCTGTGTCTAGCTGGGCTGAGTGACTCTCCCAAGTGTGGTTTCAGAGCAACAGTTGCACACATCTGTTTCCCTCCACATGTGGGGTACCAGCCTCCACTTGTAACTTCCCATCAAATGTGCATTCACAACCAAGGAGGGCTCCTGACCCAGCATTCTGTGTGAGGTTACAGGCGACAAGGATGGGACCAGCTTCAGCAAAGGGGAAAAGCGACATTCATCCAGTACACCCCAAGAGGCAGTTCTAGAAGAAGTAGGCTCAGGTCTCCAAACCACTCCCTTCATCACCACTGCCCAGTGGGTGTTTTAAGACTGTAGGAGCCTACAGGGCAAGCAGTCCATCTGGGTCAGCACCTTGGTCGCCTTGTGCAAAGAAATCCTTCCGGAAGCACCTGCCACCCCTGGTCCTGTGAGAGCCTCCCTAGGTTACTTCACCCTAACAAGGCGGATGATGCTGAGAGAGTGGGTCCCATTTCCATTTCCCTCAGCACTGCCTGCTGCCCTGACAGGTTCCAGGCTTACTTATACAAATAGGTGTGTCCGTGGGTGTGTTCAAATATGTACCCTCATGCCCAACTCTGCCTGCTCCTCCCACTGAAGAAGGAATTTTTGTAAATAATCCCCTAGAGTGGAGAACTCAGATGTATGTTTATTAAGTTCCATAATTTTTGTATTGGCATGTGCTTTTTTGCCAGCACTTTTTATTGGAAAACTCCAAGACAGATACTGGGAGCTATATGCAAGGCCCCACAACTTCATACCTTCAGTGAGAGCTTGCTGTTTAATCGCTCAGTCACATCTGACTCTGTGATCCATAGACTGTAGCCTACCAGGCTCCTCTGTACATGGGAGTTCCCAGGCAAGAATACTAGAGTGGGTTGCTATTTCCTTCTCCAGAGGATCATCCCAGACCAGGGATTGAACCCGAGTCTCCAGTATTGGCAGGAAGATTTTTTTTTATCACTGAGCCACCCTGTAAGAGCTTCAGTTCAGTCACTCAGTCGTGTCCGACTCTTTGCGGCCCCATGAATCACAGCACGCCAGGCCTCCCTGTCCATCACCAACTCCTGGAGTTCACTCAAACTCATGTCCATCGAGTCGGTGATGCCATCCAGCCATCTCATTCTCTTCGTAAGAGCTTACTAAACTGTAATTCTACTTATCTAAGTCCCCAGCAAATGCCTGCTACATGTGTGGGCTCTGGCCTGGCACCCAATTCTGACACAGGGTCATGCGTGGGGCTTTCCAGTGCTCAGACTTCTTACCCAGCTTGTATTCCCTTCCAGCACTGCCCTTCCCCTGGGAGGAGCTGGTCCAGCTCTGAGCTCCCCATCAGCAGGGCTGGAGCTCTCTTGTTCCTCTACCATTTCAGGGTTGCCAGGGACTGCAGGACCCCTGACCCCTGATTTCACAACTTTCCTATCTTGTTCTCAACACAGAGAAATGTCTGAGGCTCATAACAATAACTGTCCTTTTCTGAACCCAACACTGGCAGCAGGGCTACAGAGGACAGAGTGGTGGATCGTTCCATAAATTCTTGACCTTGTCACAAGCGCTGCCACTGGGATGACAAAGAGCATTCCAGAGTCACGGCCTGAGGTCAAATGCTACCCCTCTCTCTTATCAGACATGTGCCTCAGTTTCCACATCTATAAAATGGGGACCAACCTACCACCCACCTTATGGGACTGAATGTGTAATCCACATAAAACTTGCAGAACGCACATGATAAGCCCACAATATATACTGGCTCTTACTGTTTTGATTTTTACACTCCCATTGAAGCAAAACAAAACAAAATGAAAAATCCACCCTCCCTCTGCTCTAATAACAACTGAAGAGTCAAAATTAAACATCTTAGGACCTGTGCTTATTCCCACAGGTCTGGGTGACAGGTTGATCATCTGGCAGACAGAAACCCACCTAGTTTACATATCTCGACCAAGGAAGAGAAGCAGAAAGTTCTATTTAGTTGGGTTCAGACAAGGAGGAAACTCTAGGCTTCAGTCCATCACGACTCGAGTAGCCAGCACTTGACGTCCACTGTGAATAAAACCTCACACCTGCCACTTGATTCAGGTCTGGGGGGAGGGGCAGAAAGACCAGCCTGAGGAGGGCAGAGGATGGGAGCGATTGCAGAATCCATGTCCTGTCAGAAGGCCCCTCAGCTTCGGCAGAGATGCCACATACACAGCCTGACAACTGGTGCAAACACTAACCCCAGCCTATCTCCCTGTTCCCTGATGCCTCTCAGAGCAGGAAACACACTGCCCAGGCAGGAGGGAACAGCCTAGCTCCACAGCATCCACCATGGCTTCAGCCCCTGAGGAGGATGATGCAAGCCAACTGGCCCTAAGTGCCCGACAACGAGATCCTGGGATGGGGAAATGGGAAGGATTTATTTGGGGGACATCTGTCTGTCTGGGCTAGATATCCTACATGAAAGGAACCTGTGGCCAGAAAGGGCAAAAGAAAGAAGCAAGCATTTCCAGGAACAAATCACGTGCTCCACACGCACTGCTGCCTTGCAAGATGGGCACTGTGGTCCCATTTTAAAGATGCAGAAGTCGAGGCTCTTGGTTGGAAGTGAGATTATATTCAATTTCCCAATCCACAGGGGTAGGTTAAATACTGGGTGGAGGAATTTCCATGGTCGTCCAGGGGCTGAGACTCTGCGCTCCCCATGCAGGGGGCCTGGACTGGATCCCTGGTTGTGAATTCAGCTTGGAGCCCCGGATCCCTGGTCAGGGAAACAAGACTAGGGGCAGCCAAATAAATAAACAAATTTTAAAATCCTCTTTAAAAAAAAGTACTGGGTGGACCTTATAATGGAATCCCCTAGGGCACTTTCAGAGGATAAGACATCATTAGCATTTTCCCATGTCTTTAAATTAACCGTCATGTCCAACTCTTTGCAACCCTACGGACTGTAGCCCGCCAGGTTCCTCTGTCCATGGAATTCTCCAGGCAAGAATACTGGAGTGGGTAGATGGTCCCATCTCCAGGGGGTCTTCCCAACCCAGGGATTGAACCCAGGTCTCTTGCATTGCAGATTCTTTACCTCCTGGTCCATCAGGGAGCTGATTGCCGAAGAATTGATGCTTTTGAACTGTGGTGCTGTAGAAGACTCTTGAGAGTCCCTTGGACTGCAAGGAGATCCAACCAGTCCATTCTAAAGGAGATCAATGCTGGACTGATGCTAAAGCTGAAACTCCAATACTTTGGCCACCTCATGCGATGAGTTGACTCACTGGAAAAGACTCTGATGCTGGGAGGGATTGGGGGCGGGAGGAGACGGGGACGACAGAGAATGAGATGGCTGGATGGCATCACCAACTCGATGGACATGAGTTTGAGTGAACTCCGGGAGTTGGTGATGGACAGGGAGGCCTAGCGTGCTGTGATTCATGGGGTCGCAGAGTCGGACATGACTGAGCAACTGAACTGAACACACACACACACACACATATATATATGTATATAAAAGAAAAATTAATCTTGGAAGATGTATAATAAAATTTGACAGAAGTAGGATTACCACTGATTTGTAATTTTTTAATCTGCATTTTCACACTAAAGAACTATGTTTCCTATGTATTGCTTGTCAAACTCAGAGAAACAATCAGGCTCTAAAAACCTTAGGTGCCCAGGATTATGCAGCTTGTGACTAGAGGAGCTGCCGGTGAACCGGCTATCGTCCAGAGCCCAGATGAAGCCTCCTCTGTCCCACCAGCACACCCTCTCCCAGAAAGCAGCTGAGTCGGCTCCGAGGTTGCTACTCAAGTCAGCCTGCCAGGACCACAGGCTCTGCGTTCCAGAGAAGCCTCAGGACAACTGTGGCGAGCCTGGGAAAACCAGGACCTTGCTCCAGAAGCCAGCGCATGGCTAATGCCTCCTGAGGTTGGCCGGCCCTTCCGAGGCTGATCTGTAACTACAGATGGAGCTGCCCCTGCCCACCCTCAGGGTAGAGGAGGTACCCGCTTTGAGGGGACACCCTGCAGGAGGCACTGGGGACCCAGCGGTCCCACCACAGCAGGATGTACCCCAGAAGCCCACATTGCAGGCAGATTCTTTATCGTCTGAGCCACCAGGGAAGCCAACTCCCACTCAGTTCAGTTCAGTTGCTCAGTTGTGTCCGACTCTCTGAGACCCCATGAATCACAGCACGCCAGTCCTCCCTGTCCATCACCAACTCCTGGAGTTCACTCAAACTCATGTCCACAGAGTCGGTGATGCCATCTAGCCATCTCATTCTCTGTCGTCCCCTTCTCCTCCCGCCCCCAACCTTTCCCAGCATCAGAGTCTTTTCCAGTGAGTCACTCGTCGCATGAGGTGGCCAAAGTATTGCAGTTTCAGCTTTAGCATCAGTCCTTCCAATGAACACCCAGGATAACAGGAAGCTGATGTCCATAGACACGGCCTGGTTATGGCCCCCTCTGAGCAGCAAAAGGGCTCAGAGGGAGGACGGAGAGCACCCAACTTGCAAGGAGCGGTGCTCTTGCAAGCAGACGGGCCCAGAGCCTGGATGGGCCAGACGCGCAGTGCAGCCAGCGCAGGGACGAACTGCCCCGGGGTGTGAATCCCAGCTTCACTACTCACTAGGACCTTGAAAAGGTGCTGAAACTTTGCCCGCTTCCGTTTGCTCGCCTCAATTCAATGAATTGGAATACGTTTAATATAAAACGTTGATATCCTCAGAGCAACATTTTTACATGAATTTAGGCAAATGAATTTTAAACTATCTTCAAAACAAAAGGATGGTAGTTATCTGAAAATCATACAGACGAATCCAAGATGTCACAAGAAGATGTATTAGATAGCTGCTTTCCCCCAACTAGATGTCTAGTTCATTCCTAAAAGGGAAATAAAAACATCTCACAGGGCAGTTTGTTCTAAAAGGCCAATGTATGTCAGTGCCTCACTTGGAGAAGTCTTTAACTCATGAGCTCTAACCCGGTGGAATTTCGCCCAGCAAGCAATGATCTAATTGAATAGCATCCTCATTATATCACACTGTCTTCTCATTTTATTCTGCCTTCAAGTAATCAAAATTCCTTATATGGGTACCTTGGCATGCAGTCACAGAGGGCTCACACAGTGTCTCACGGGACCCTCGCAACACTCTGAAACCCATTTCACAGATAAGGAATCTGGGGCTCAGAGCTGAGTACACAACCTAGTAAGCAGCAAAGGGGAGTCTCCAGGCCCCTGGCTTCGCAGCCAACACCCGCTCTTCAGCTCCTCGTCTTGGGTTTCCATCCAGACCATGGTCTGACTCACTCCTTCCCGACACAGAAACTGACTGTCCTTTCTCCAAAATCAGAACAAGTACTCACTGTAGGAGTCATGCTCCAAGTTCCTCCTCCATAACAAGCAAACACTGAAGATGCATTTGTATGAAAAGCTCCTTGCTCGGCTCTGAGGAACAGCAAAGGAAGGGAACCTGGCCTCCATCCTCATCCTCGGAGCATCTGCCAGCTACTCGGACGGTAGTGGCAGTCCCTGCCCCCTCTCGCCCCTGCCGCCTGAACCCGAGGGGACACAGTGGTTGGCTAGCCATACTGGACTCTGCTGGGAACCTGTTATGGGCAGGCTCACCGCACACCGTCTGCCCTAGAGCAGCTATGAAAGGGCTCCTGAGACCCAACCCATGAGTCTGAACTGCCTCCCCTGGGGCAGTCTGCCCCCTCGGTCATGAGTTGAACAGAGCTTTCCTGCCACCCATAAAGTCCACATCCACTCAGAACCTCAGGATGAGACCTTATCTGGACAGAGGGTCTTTCACATGTAGTCCAGCTAAGGACATCAGGATGGGATCGTCCTGGAGCTACGTGGGCACTGAACTCTGTGACCAATGTCCCTACAAGAAAAGGAAAGATCCAGAGACACACAAGGAGGAAGGCCGGGGAAAGGATTGGAGGATACAGCTACAAGTTAGGAAGCAAGGATTTCCAGGGGCCCCAGAAGCTGGAAACGGCAAGGAAGGAGGTTCCCCTAAGGCCTTCGGAGGGAGGTGCTGCTGACACCCCAGCTTCACAATTCTGACCTCCACAACTTGTAGGGAATACACTTCTATTGTTTTGAGCCACCAACTTGTGTGCTAATTTGTCACAGCAGCCCAAGGAAACATCCTCTCCTATCTTAATGTCTCTGTCCAGCAGGGTGGAGAGACCTGGCCTTTCCTTTCTGAGAGCTCAGCCGGCCTTCGGGCCATCACGGTGCCGAAGGCACACGGTCGGGTGCAGCCTGGGCCGCCCTGGGTGCACTGTGGAAGCCCGGAGCGCACCCTGCACACAAGCGCACACACATCCACCCCCCCTTGCAACTTCTAAGAATAATGCGCTGCCAATAAAGGGCTCCAACTCTGTCTCGGAGCTGACTGACTCCCGGGGGAGGTTTCCATGTGGTTTGGGATGAGATCTCTTTACTCTCTGGCACTGTTAAGCTGTCGGGCAAACTGCCCTTCCAAATCCTCCTGGCACTGCTGCTCAAGAAACTTGCTGCCCCACTGGGTGGGGGGGAGCCAGACCTCGTGACATTAAGGGCATCCTCCCACCCCCTCTGGGCTCGCAGCTGCTCCTCATTGGACAGGGAGTCTTGTCTCCCACTGGCCCCCTTTCAACACTCAAGGGTATTTTTATTAAAAGACCTCTGGAGTGTTAATAAAATAAAGTGTAGAACTGCTCCCCTCTTTCCCCCGTGGGTGGGGGAGTTGTTGGCAGTGACCTCGCTTCAAGCAGCCGCCGCCAGCACTAGCATGTGGCTGGAGTGGGCAGGGGTCGGGGACCACAGGTGGTCCAGGAGCATCTTCTCGTCTCATTCTGGCTTTGCCACTGATTTTCCTGAAACTTCGCTTCCCCTCTCGGGTCTTCACGTGGTAAATGAGGGTCAGGTAGGGTAGGAGGGGATGTTAGGTCCCTTCCAGCGCTGACATTCCAAGAGAGTGGATTTCCCTCAATGCTTCGCTTGCCTTGGTGCTCGCTCATCGTTCCCTCCATCCCGTGTTCATGCGGTCCCCGCTCCCAAGTGGCTCTGGTAAAAGAACCTGCCTGCCAACGCAGAAGATGTGGGTTCGATCCCTGGGTCAGGAAGATCCCCTGGAGGAGGAAGTGGCAACCCACTCCAGTGTTCTTGCCTGGAGAATCCCACGGACAGAGGAGCCTGGTGGGCTCCAGTCCATGGGGTTGCATAGTCAGATACAACTGAGCACAGCACCGTGCTGTAGATGCTGGGAGTACTAAGGAAGGCCAGCTCCCAGTCAGTGAGGCAGAGCACAGAGCAGAGGAGGCATCGCCAAGTGTCCATGTCAGCGGGAGGAGGTGACGCAGACAGGAGCTAGAGGATGACCGGCAGGAGAGGCAGAGGGGGAGTGCAGGCACATGTGAGGTCCGGACAAGGGGATGGGGCGGTGGAGCAAGGCAGTCGGGCTGAGGCCAGATTGAGCAGAGAGCTTGGAACCTTTCCTGAAGGTCATAAGGAGCCAGGCAGGTGCACAAGTAGAGGGGTGCCATGCTCTGATCTGGCCTTTTTTAATAGGTAAGTTTTTTGTTTTTAATGTTTGCGCCAGGTGGCCTGTGGGAGCTTAGTTCCCTGACTGGGGATCAAACCTACGCCCCCTATATTGGAAGTGCGAAATTTGGACCACCAGGGAAGTCCCCGATCTGGCATTCTTTCGGAAGCATCATCTGGACACAAAGAAAGGGAGGGTGTTCTGGGGTGTCCAGAACCACCACCTCATGTTTTCAGCAGGCTCAGAGGACACTGCCAGCAGTTCTTCCGTTGTCATTTCAAACAACAAACACTGGAGGCGGTGTCCCTCTCCCTGCCTGTCCTGGGGCGACCATCATCAATATCAGGAATACCGGATTCAAGCTTGAGTTCTTGGCCCTGCAGCTGTGTGACCCTCCAGCTTTATAGTCCTGAGCATGGGCCTTGGGGTTGAGACTCCTAGGTAGAAAGCTCTGTGGCTCACCAGTCGTTTCATCTTGAATCTGTTACCTAACCTCTCTGAGATTCAGTATCCCCATCTCTAAAATGGGCCCACTGCCGACAGAGCCGCTGGGCATTTCACATGCAGGGAAATGAGTTTCTAAACAGGGCCCAGCTCAAAACAGAGGCTCCATACATGTGAGCTTTCCCTGTTCTGTCACAAATGTGGGGTAGGAACTGAGATAAACTGTCGCCGGAGCCCAAAGGAGATGGGAAGGAGGCGGCTCAGGGGAGCAGCTGGGCCCGGTGGGTGGGTGGTGGGCGGTGTGATGTGAGCATTAGGGGTTTTGTCAGTTTATCTCCACAACCACTCAATTTTCCTGCCACGAGAAGCCCAGAATCAGGAGGGCTCATGCCGGCAAGCTGGTGTGGGCTTGGGCAACGGGCTGACGTCAGTGGATTTGGCCAGGCTGCCAAGCGCTGCAGCCTCGTCAGCACAGTGTTGAAGTGACTCCCAAGATCCGGGTGTTTCTTAGCAACGGCCCTATTTGGGGGAACACTGAGTGCCAAAGGGGAAGCTGGCTTGGAGGTTTGTGCAAGACAGGCGGCACCCTTAATCAACCCTCAGGGTCCCCCCAGCAGGTTGGTTCCCTCACGCCAGCTGCTCCCTCCCGGGGTAATGGGGGCCAGGCTGGAAGCCCTCCACGAGACCATCAGCTACCTCACAGGTTTCCGGGCAGCATCCCAGCCCAAAGCTTGCAGAGAGGGCCCTGGTCATCCCTGCGGCCCCCAGGCAAAGCCCAGTTGCCATCTGTTGTACTTTTAACCATCCAAGCGGCTGACGGGACACGAAAGAAAAAAAAGACACCCAACGAAACACGCCCAGCCCTTAATATTCGGACCCAGGGCTGAGCACACAGGACCATCTGAAACACGAAAGACCCCCAAACAGAGTCCAAGATAGACGAATCTTCTGTGAAATTTCACAACCCACAAAGGTGTTCCAGAAAGTGTCAGGACACAAATGTGTGCTGGACGTTTGTTCTTTCTCCACTCTGATAGACAATATGTCACATAATCTTCACAAAATTTATTTGGAGGAATTAAAGAATTCCACCCAGGCCAGGCTTCTTGGTGCAGGCAGTTGGGTTCAGATATGTATTATTAATACAAACATTTTCCTGTCGTGATTGCACACCCAATTTAAAATGAATTAGCCAATTAAGAAGGTGATGCATTCTGCTTCCAGGAATACGTTGCCAGTGACTCTGTCTTGACTGTTCTCCCCTAAAAACCCTTCCAATTAAAGTTAAGACCGTTCGGTACATCGTGAGGCTAAGCCAGGAGGTTGCTGTGGAGACAGGAGGCGTTTTCATCAGATCACTATTTCAATCTCCTGATGAGAAGGGAGCTGGCAGAGCTCTCAGCCTCCCCCTGGGACGAGTGTTCACTGCCAACAACAACAAGGACAAAAAGCTCTGTTGGACAGAAAAGGATGAAAGATCGTGTAAGCTTCCAGATCTCCTTCTACAGCTACACAGAGAGTCATGGCTTGGGCTTCCTCAAGCAGAAGCCAGTTGGCGGGTGCATGCAAGAGGCAGACGCCACCCTGTCCCTTCTCTCCCCGTCGCTCTTGGTCAGTTCTAAATGGGGGCATGCAAATCTGATGCGGAAGGTGTGACGGTGCCAGCTCGGCCAGCAGACAGCAATCAACTGGTACCAGTTAGCACAAAGATCAGGGCTGTCAGGTCAGACTGAGACACCACCGATGTCCCGAAGTCGGAGGAAACACAGGTGTTTATTTCTAAAATGCACACCTGACCACGGCACTCTCTCGCTGACAGCCCTGCACTGGGTCTCCGCTGCCCTCGCCATCAAGTTCAACCCCAGCTCACTCTTGCCATCTCATCCCTCCCTCATTCCCTAAATAAACGCTCAGACTCTTCCACACCTCCTGGTCTTTGCACATGCTGGTCCCTTCCTCAGTATACCCTTTCCCTACTTTTGTCAGCCTGGTAAATGTGTTCTTACTCCTCAAGACCTGGGTCAGATGTCTGGACCTCTGGCAGCTTTGTCTCTGTCTTTACAGGCTTCTCTGATGGCTCAGACGGTAAAGAATCCACCTGCAATGCAGGAGACCTGGGTTCAATCCCTGGGTTGAGAAGATCCCCTGGGGAAGGGCATGGCAACCCATTCCAGTATTCCTGCCTGGAAAATTCCAAGGACAGAGGAATTGTGGGCTACAGTGCATGGGGTTTCTAAGAGCTGGATGTGACTAACACTTGACTGCAAGGTAGATGCTAGAATCATGACCAAGCCAGCACGTTGCTATCATATCTGGTTTTTGTGTTTTTCTCCCTGAGCAGCTGCTAAACCACTCAAGGGCAGCGGGTATGTTTTCAAAGGAATGGTCTAACCATAGAAGAAAAGGCAGAGGTGAGAGAAAGCAGCCATGCCAACTTGAGAAGGATGTACAGGCATATCTCAGAGATATCACAGGTCTGGTTTCCCAGATCACCGTCAATAAAGTGACCATCACACTAAAGCAACAATTGCAATAAAGTGAGACACAATTCTTTTGGTTTCACAGTCCATATAAAAGCTGTATTTATACTATACTGTAGTCTGTTAAGTGTGCAATAGCATTATATCTGAAAAAACAACATATATACCTTTAAAATACTTTAATGATTAAAACAAATGCTAACCATCATCTGAGCAAGTCAATCTTATTGAAATAGTAACACCAAAGATCACTGATCACAGATCACTATGACAAATGTAAAACTAATAAAAATGTCTGAAATACCGTGAGAATTACCAGACTCATTCAACACAGGGTTGCCACAAACTTTCAATTCATAAAGAAGTGAAGTTTCTGTAAAGTGCAATAAAACAAGGTATGCCTGGATAATTAGAAACCACCCAGAAGTTGATCATGAAGCCAGTAAATGCTGTGAATCCCTGGGGTTCCCCATTCCCCTCACACTTAGGCCCATGGGTGCCAGCAGCAATCAGGGCCAGAGACAGGTGTGTTCCGGGTACAGACACTTCTCTTCCCCACCCCAGGACAAGAGATTTTAAAACTAAGTCTGCCTGATGTTCTTGCCTGGAGAATCCTAGGCATGGCAGAGCCTAGTGGGCTGCCGTCTATGGGGTTGCACAGAGTCGGACATGACTGAAGCGACTTAGCAGAGGCTGCCTGATGTTATTAAGAGCTGCTAAACTATTTAATAAATAAAATCTCTGTAAGAGATCCTTATGTCTACATCAGGCTGTAGAAGTACCTTCTGGAAGACTCAGTTTAAACCTAAGAAGAGAAAAAACCCTACCCCCAAAATGTAAGCCATCAGAACTACTGATACAATGAACCAGTCCACCTCTAAGGCTCATAGCAAGACAGCAAAACAAGTTGTTTGGTAGGAAATGACAGTGAAATGCCCAGGCATGAACTGAACATCCCATTTAGGTCTCTGTCCACTCTGGTGTCTGCCCTTCATGGGCTCAGACACAGGTGTCCTCTCATGACCTGTGTGTTTCCAACCTGGGATTCAGAGCATTGAGTCACTTCTTGAACAGCTGCTGGGTGGTTCTAATTATATAGGCATACCTTCTTTTACTACGTTTTGTAGATACTGTCTTTTTTACAAATCCAGGATTGGGGCCTTTGGGATCAGTAGGTTTTTCTTCTAATCTGTGCCTTGTATTAAAGTCCTGTGTTCTTTCAGGGCATGGAACCCCTGCATTTCCACAGACTCTGAAACCCTCTAAGGCAGGGCTCATCTTCATGGCCTTTGTTCCACCCTGAGGACCCAGCACAGTGCCTGGTCTACGGTGAGCACACTATGATGTTCCGTTCACAGTCTAGTTTCACACCTGCAGTTGAATCGAGCTGCTGTACATGTCACAGGAACAAGGATCCTTTAGGATTTGATGAATCAAACCATAATCTCCAAAGCTCTCCTTTGGTGTGTAACTGTGAAAATCTAATGCAAGCCCAGGAGTTTCAGAAATCACATACATCATATGGGTTGAAGTGTGCTCCCAAAAAGGGAGGGGAAAGCCTAGTCACAGGACCTGTGGATGTGACTTCACAGAGGTGAGTGAGTTAAGATGCAGGATTGAGGGTGGACTCTAATTCAATACACCTAGTGTCCTTTTAAGGCGGAAACTTGGACACAGGGAGCAACGCCATGGGATGACAGAGGCAGAGACTGGAGCTACAAGTCAAGGAACGCTGAGGACTGACGACCACCACCAGAAGCTGGGAAGAGGTGAGGAAGGACTCCACCCCGAGTCTCAGAATATGGTCCTGCTGACACCCTGGCTTCAGCTTCGAACCCCCAGAACTGTAGAACAAATAAATATCTGCAGTTTTAAGCCCGCCACTTAGTGGCAAATTGTTACAGGAGCCCTATATAATTACTACAATAACCGAAAGGCAGTAACTTTCTTCTAACACATATTTAGCGTCACCTTTCATGATAGAAGTGATCTGAATCTGGGTGGAGGCCACTTCACTATGTTCCCGTTTGCTCATTCATTTGCTTCCAACACTCACTGAGCCCCGGACATGTGCCGGACCCTGTGCAGAGCACCAGCGTGACGAACGTGGGTGAGCCCGGAAGGAGCCCGTGGTGTCGACGGCTCTGTGAAGAGCCACAAAGCAAACACCTGCACCGCCAGGAAGGAAGTCTTAAAACACAGATAAGAGAGATGACGGGCATTTATATCGTGTGTCCTTACCAGGTGCTGATCAAACCAGCCAATCCTAAAGGAAGTCAACCCTCAATACCCACTGGAAGGACTGATGCGGAAACGCCAGTATTTTGGCCACCTGAGGCGAACAACCGACTCACTGGAAAAGACCCCGATGCTGGGAAAGATTGAGGGCAGGAGAAGGGGACAACAGAGGATGAGAAGGTTGGCCTCACTGACTCAATGGACATGAGTCTGAGCAAGTGCCAGGAGATGGTGAAGGACAGGGAAGCCTGGGGTGCTGTAGTCCAGGGGGTCGCAAAGAGTCAGACACGATGGAACAACTGAACATCCAGGTGCTGAGCACCTGAGCACACGGTCACACGGACTCCTCACACATTCCAGGGAGGAAGGTGCTTTTCGGTGCCCGCTTCCCCATCAGGGGTCCAAGACACAGGGATGGAGACACAGTAGGAGTCTACCAGGATGGCCCTGACCACAAAGGGAGCACGAGGAGGGGGAGGCTGGCCCCACCAGGGGAAGCATGGGGAAGTGTCTGGTTAGGAGGGGCGGGAAGTGTCATTTAAATAAGAAAGCATCTTTGAAAGCTTAATTTTCAAATCAGCCAAAACAGATATTAAAAAGCACCACAGGGACTTCCCTGGTGGTCTAGGTGGTTAAGAATCTACGTTCCAATGCAGGGGAGACAGGCTCAATCCCTGGTCGCGGAACTAAGATGTCACATGCTGAGGGGAAACTAAGTCTGCACACCACAACTAGAGGGCACGTGCAGCAACAGAGATCCACGTGTCACAACTAAGAGCCAACAGAGCCAAAAATAAATACATAAATATTAAAAAAAAAACAGCACAAAGCATTTCTCAGCATGAGTAAGAAGAGCTGTAACACCCAGGACATGCACGATCCCCCCACCCTACCCTGGTGTGTGCTGGTGCAGGACACTGGCACAAAAGTCCTAACCTTCTTCTTGGCACCTGCCTGAATCTTTCAAATAGGTGCTTGGGGAACTAGCCTCTGCTTTATTATTGTGGCTGAACACTTGGCAGCACTGAACACGCTTGGGTTCTGTTCTCAGCCCTGTTGTTGCTGTTCATTTGCTCAGTTGTGTCCGACTCTTTGCGACCCCATGAACCACAGCATGCCAGGCTTCCCTGTCCTTCACCAACTCCTGGAGCTTGCTCAAACTCCTGTCCATCCAGTCAGTGATGCCATCCAACCATCTCATCCTCTGTCATCCCCTTCTCTTCCTGCCTTCAATCTTTCCCAACATCAGGGCCTTTTCTAATGAGTCAGCTCTTCGCATTAGGTGGCCAAAGTATTAGAGCTTCAGCTTCAGCCATCAGTCCTTTTAATGAATATTCAGGACTGATTTCCTTTAGGATTGACTGGTTTGATGTTCTTGCAGTCCAAGGGACTCTCAAGTCTTCTCCAACACCACAGTTCAAAGGAATCAATTCTTCAGTGCTCAGCCTTATTTATGGTCCAATTCTCACATCCATACATGTCTATTGGAAAAACCATAGCTCTGACTAGACGGATGTTTGTCGGCAAAGAAATGTCTCTGCTTTTTAATACACTGTCTAGGTTTGTCATGGCTTTTCTTCCAAGGAGCAAGCAGCTTTTAATTTCATGGCTGCAGTCACCATCTGGAGTGATTTTGGAGCCCAAAAAAATAAAGTCTGTTACTTTTTCCATTGTTTCCTCATCTATTTGCCATGAAGTGATGGGACCGGATACCATGACCTTCATTTTTTGAATGTTGAGTTTTAAGCCAGCTTTTTCACTGTCCTCTTTCACCTTCATCAAGAGGCTCAGCCCTAACCATGTGTTAACTTAGCTAATCCCTACCACAATCCTATGACATAGTCTCTACTTTTATACCCGTTTTACAGAAAAGAAAGTTGAGGCCAGGAGAAATCAGGTAAAGGACTTAGTCATGGAACTGGATTTAAATCCAAACCATGTCGCCCAGAGTTAATGCTATTTTTGTAGTTCTCACTGTGATAATATGCCCGGCGGGGGTGTGGGGGTGGGGACGGACTTGAGGGCATCCTGAGGAACAAGGTTAATCCTTGTTCTTTAATAGAGCCTCAGCCCCAACCTGGTACCATTAGCCCATACATTGTTCTTTGATGTCTTCCGCAAAGTTCTGCATACATTTTCCACTTTTTCCCTCTGCCCATTTCTAAATATTATTAGAATGGGTTAAAAACGTAACATGTAGCACATAACAACAATAATATCCTCATGCCTGCTGACTCTGGCAGGAAAACTTGCCTATTAGGACAAATCAAAGGATGTCCAGTTTCAACGGTGGAGAGACGCTAGCTGGCAGAGAAGAGGAAAGACAACAGGAACAAAGCAGCAGCTGACAAGGCGCGGAGTCACCTAACGCATGCCATTAGTTCTAGGCAAGTGTCAGGGGGAAGCGGGGGAGCGGGGCCATTAGTTCTGGGCAAGTGTCGGGGGAAGCGGGGAGCGGGGACGAGGAGGAAGGGGGCTGAGGAAGGCACTGAAAGGCGGACAGGGTCACAGGAGGGCTGGGTGGCGGCGAGAAGCACACGCAGCGCAGGATGGGGCACGGCAAGGGTGCCATGTGGTCAGGGGTTCCACATCCACAAAGACCTTAATGAATCTACCCCCCAGGTGAGAGATCAGATCATGTAAGACTGCCATTTTTGTGGATCAAAAATAGATATTGGCAATTTCATACCATTCAACTTATACACAGAGTCGTAGAGTCACACTGACAAAACTGAAAAAAGTGTTCATCACAAAATGTAAAATACAGCTTTGTAACCTTCTTTCATCTCCTCTCCCGCTTTCTTCCCCCTTCTGTTCTTTCTCTCCCCTCACTCTCTCAGGCTCCCTTCTCTCTTCTTCATCTCCTCCCCATCTCCCCCCTCCTTCTCTTTTCACTTAAAACTATAGTGTCTGGTGTCAGGACTCCCCTCGAGGTCCAGTGATTAAGAATCCACCTTCCAATGCAGGGGTCATGGGTTCGATCACTGGTCAGGGAACTAAAAGCCCAGATGCCTCAGGGCAACTAAGCCTGCTTGGTGCAACTACCAAACCCACGCACCACAACTAAAGAAGCCTACATGCCATGATGAAGATCCAGCACGGCCAAAATAAATAACCTAAAATTTTTTTAAAATTACATTAAAAAACCAACAACCCTTTATTCGGTGTCTAATGACCATTGCAGGTCTCAAGAGAAAGATTCAAACGGCCGAGCGCACACACAAGCATATGGTGTACGTGTTCCCAAGAAGGGTATCTTCTCTCGGTGGCTGAGCCTGCATGACACCTGGACAAGAGCCATGCTGGCCCTCACTGTCAGCGCTAGCTGGCAGCACGAAGGTCACATGGCCAGACCTTAGCTCAGCCCAGCAGGAGAGGAAAGGGACACCGGGGGTGAGCAGGCCACATTGGCCACTCGGACCCAGGGTGCTTGATAAAAAACAAAAATGTCTAAGGCTGTGATACCTTTTGTGTTGTCTGATTGCCTACCTGGAAATCAGGTGCTCAGAGGCACAGGAAACAAATGGTTCAGAAGGCAGGGCATGTGCCTTCTGGTCAGGAACGTGGGCGCCCTGGCTCTACCGCTCTCTGGCTGCAGGACTGAGGGCAAGGTTTCCCATCAAAGGCCCACGTCCTTACCTGTAAAGGAAGAGACGCCCGCAGGACAGTCTCAGGGGGTGTGGAGACCAGGCAGTACAAAATATGCTGGGTGACTGTGGAATCTGAAATTGCTTTCCCCAGAGATTTAAAAACCTGCCCAAGGGAGATCAGATGTAGACTGAACTGCATGACTTGGCCTGTCTCTTGGGGAAGTCACCTTAAGCCTCTGATCTCTCTTTGGGCTGAAATCCCACAGTCCTCCGTCCCAATGCCTGGGCCATGTGAAAAAGGGGAAACCGAGCCACAGACACCGAACCCCTTTTCTGTGACACCTTTATTTAAAACTATAAAATCACTTTTTTTTTTTGTCACTCTCAAAGTCATGCTCTTAGGCATGCTGCCAGCCAGCAAGATGACAGTTTTCCTTCAGAGGGCCCCAATTCTCATTGTGTGACTTAGAACCTAGGAAAAAGGCAAAACAATCAACCATCTGTGAGGCTTTCAGACAGTGCAATTTGTGAGAAGTGCTTTTTACATCTTGGAAGGACTCTGCATTAAGCCGGCATTAATTAATTGCTACATTAAAGGGAAGCACCTCTAACATTTCAATGACATAATCATATGCAATTACGATCATATAAAGGAACACTTTATAATTAACGATGCCTCCACTTCCTGAAATGTGTAATCCTTCTGTCTTGAATTCCAAAGAGGTTGCCAGGAGGAAGGCACTAAAGATAGTTCAGGAACTAATATTTAAATCAGTTTTTAATTTACCTTTCAACATGAATAGTAAAACCGGAACAAAAGCTTACCCTTATTAGGACTCCAAATCTTTGTCTATGAGGCTAAATATTCAGCAACAATAGCTCCACACAGAAATGGTCAACAATTACAGGTCTGAAATGATTACCCCTCAAGAGCAATAATTTTGCACCAGCAGGCACATCAATTGCTTTTCCAGAAACGCATTACAGCTCACTCCGACTGTCCAGGCTTTGGAAACTATGCTGTGTTATCATTAATAAAGCACTCTGACTTATTTCCGGGACTTAAACATGAGAATGGTTTTGCTTTTAATTAGGGAGGTTTCCCATGAAGTCACGATCCCCGAGTACTAAGCATTGTTCTAAGTGTTCCACATGTGCTGGCTTGTTTAGTTCTACACAGCAGTCCTGAGCCCACACTATTTGAGCCCCATTTTATAAATGAGGACAGCAGGCACCCAAATGTTAAATAGCTTGCCCCAGGTACCATCCCCTCCCCACACTGGAAAACCCTGTTTGAGTGAATCACAAACCAGACAGGATAAACAGACTTTCTCGATTGTCACATTCACTCTGTCACTCTACCTATGACGGAGGCCCCAGAACCTCCCTGCATCTAATTTCTGTTGTGAGCAAATTTTTGCAGCAACCACAGAAGAAAATGCAGAGGCAACAAAATCTGACCCACGGTAACACCTAACGGGTGGACCTCCCTGGTGGCTGAACTCGCCAGCCAATGCAGGAGGATGCAGGTTCAATCCCTGGGAAAGATCCCTTAGAGAAGGAAATGACAACCCACTCCAGTATTCTTGCGTGGGAAATCCCATGGACAAAGGAGCCTGGCAGGCTATATTCCATGGGGTCGAGAAAGAGTTGGACGCAACTTATGAGACTAAACAACAAAAACACCACCACCTAAAAGGGCTGCCAGAAAAAACGTCCCTATAGCACAGCCCTTCTTAAACAGCAACCAAACTTGCATCAACAGCCACTATTCGATGCCTTTCACGGCACACTCCCTGGGGAAGGAAATGGCAACCCACTCCAATATTCCTGCCTGGAAAATCCCATGGCCAGAGGAGCCTGGTGGGCTACTACTGCACTGGGTCGCAAAGAGCTGGCTATGCCTGAGCATGCGCGTGCGCACACACACTGTACACTATTTTCCGCTGTCTCAGTGGACTGTGAGGGCGGCTTCCTCCCCGTGCCAGCCTCCCGAATGGCAAAGCTTTACCTTGTCATAATAGTATCGCAGGGCTCTGCTCAGCTTGTCATAATTCATGTTTGTTTTGTTTTTCCGGAGTCCCCACAGCTTGGCCACTTCTTCTGCTTTGAGGAGCTTGAATTCACCATCGTTGGAAGTCCAGCAGATCAGGTGCTCATGTTTCTGGTCCAGCAGTAACTGCAACAGGAACTGCCACAGCGTGATTGCACTCTCCATACCTGGGGAGGGAGGGCCGCGTCAGTGCAGCTGCCAAGCCTGGGGAGGGGGCGGGGGGCACTCGGGTGGACACCTCTGCACCGCCCCCTACCCCAGCGAACCTCAAGTGACTTTCGTGTCCATCCCAACCGGCCACTCTGAATCATATCTGGCTGCATGTCTGCACAGCAGCCACGATTCAGAAATACAGGGAAGCCCTGTGACCCTGGTATTCACCACACACAACCCCACAGGTGACAGGGTTACACTGGGAATGATATGAAAAAAAATGATTAACGGACTGCCCCTTCCTAGAAACAGTCCCATACAAACGATTGCCCATACAATGCACATGGTGTCTGTACCCATTCATCCTATCAGCTCCGTCGCTGGTCAGCCTCTAGGCTGTTACCTGGATGAAACACTCGAGCCACCAAGTGCGGTTACGTAGGGGCCGGGGGTATCCCAATAGGTGTGACTGTGTGAGGAGCTTCTCGAAGAAGGGACTGTGTTAGGTTACTTTCTGTATTCCCAGTGCTCTGATAACCCAGCCCAATGCCCGACTGATATATGCTTAAAGACCTGAGAAATCAGTTACTGCTACTTAAAGAGTTGGTCTCTTTCTCAGGCACTTGTCACGCTGCAAATAGAAACACCTTTTGTGGGGCTTCCCTGGTGGTCTTAGATTCTGTGCTGCCAGTGCAGGAGGCCTGGGTTCGATCCCTGGTCAGGGAACTAGCTCTCACACGCCACAGCTAAGAGTTCGCATGCCACAACTAAAGATTCCACATGTGGTAAATAAGACCCCACACAGCCCCCCCCAAAAAAGCCCACCATTGTCACAAGCACAGAGATGGGAAATGCATTCTTTTCTTCACTATGAGAAGGAAGCCTATAAAATGTTATCTTTTCCCCTTGACTCTGTTGATGACTTTGTAAGTGCTGTTTCTTCTGACTCAAATGCTGTTCCTCAGCTTTGGAGCTTGGAGAAATCCTACTCATCCATCACTACCCAGTTCATATGGGACCTTCTCAAGGAAATTTTTTCCCACTCTCCCAGGCAGTTCCCAACTTCAGACATTTAAAGACTTTCATGGCAATCGGTACTGATTGTAAAAATAACAACCACAATGCCCATTTGTCTCATCAACAATTGCACATTAGGAAAGGAGAGGCAGTTAGGCTGGTCTCAAGAGCTTCATCATAGCTCAACCCTCATGACTGGACATGTGAAGTGTCCTGGGTTTTGATCTGGGAAAGAGGCTGGAATGAGGAAGTCCAGGATGACCAGAGGGTGGAAAACTGGCTTCTGGCACAGACAGAAGCTTCAAAGGCCAGTTGTGAGGTGGGGACAAAGCCAGAGAGAGGTGGGGATCATGCCGTGATGCAAAGAGGGAACACTGAAGCCCCAGGAGGCAGCCAGGGTGACGGGAACAAGGGAGCGGGAGACCCAGAAGCCAGAGTAACAGCCTTAGGGAGGCTTATCTGGACCAATAGTTTTGTCAACTCCACACCTCCTCTCCTGCATTTCTCTTAAAGGGGCAGCTTTCAGACTGACGAATCATTTTTCTCCCTTTCCACATGGGGATCCACGTGAAAAATACCTAGCTTTCCAATAAGTATTTATTTCCTTATTTCCTTTCACATGTTCAGCCAAAAGAACACATTTTACTGTTTCTCTGAGCAACATGGGTTTCTCAGTTAAAGAGAAACAGAATAGTAATGTTCTTCAAATACCCATAGAGTACTTTTTATTTATGGCTCTTTAAAGGAGATACTCTTTTCAGAAATCAATCTTCACCACAATGGCCACTCAGTCCATAAGACAATAAATCACTTCCTTGTTGGATCAAAAACAGCCTTTTGTATCTCATGAGTCTCGTAAACACAACCATGGTGATATACACGCAACAGCCCGCCAGCTGCAACTCCAAATATGAGCTTCTGATTATTTGAGGACGGACCACAACTTTCTCTCCATCATTGACACTAAGAATCGCTAACAGTTGTCTCAAATTCTTCAGTTGTTTTCTCACCCAAACCCTTCAGACAGTAAGCTTTCAAATATCTCTAAAATTTTAAAGTGGATGCTCGGAGGAACCTGCTCCAAAGGGTAGAAGGCTGCCAGTGGGTTTGGAGGTCTGGATGGAAGGGATTCCTGGGTCGGTGGCTCTAGGCACTCACACCTTCCCCACCTCTGATAAGAGCCCTCACGTTCCAGATGGAGCAGGAGGACAATGTAAACATCTCCACGTGTTTCACACTTAGTGCTTCTACCAACCAGGACTCCCTGGAGCTTCTTGTGCTTCCTGGAATCCCTTTCCATGGCCTTCCAACCCTGTGTATTGGAGCCACGTGCCCCAGGCATAAACGATGAGGACCTACTGTACAGTAGACCGGATAAATGTTCTCAATCTTTCACTCCTCCCTTTCAAGTGACCATGCAGCAGTGCCCCAGACGGGTAGAGTACTTTCCCCCCATCCCACTGATATTTGGGGATGGCCACGTTATTTGAACTGGCCAATGGAATGATGAGCAGAAATGACAATGTGCCCTTTCTCAGCTGAGGTCTAAGAGGCTTCCTATGTTTGCACTTTTCCTCTTGTGTTCCTGTTACTACTGTGAAGCTATGGCGCAAAAATGAGACATGTGGAGCCAATCTGAGCTCGACCCAAAGCCTGGAGCCAAGTCCCACAAATCATGGTCTGAAGCAGTGTCCCCGAAGCCAACCAGTGAGAAAAATAAATGTTGCTGTATACCAGTGACTCTCGGGCTGTTTGTTATGCAGTATCATAGCAGCAAGAGCTGACTATTACAATGTCTTAGCCTAAAAAACCTCTTTGCTGGGGTACGATATCTTTACACTGTAAACTTACATTCACAATCACGAGGCGTGTCTAGGCATGAAAAAGGATATTGTGCAGGGGGATTGGCCAATCCTGTCTTTACTCTGAGGGTTACAAGTGGGTCACATAAACGACCATGGGTGCTATGGCACGGCCTACAGCAAAGGGAAAAGGAGGAAAGAAAAGGGAGATATAATAGAGGAAAGTGCAAAGGCAGAGGAGCAAAGGGTAAGGACAAGAACACCCTCACAGGGCCCTGCCAGATTTCTAGAACTGATGAACTGGGCCAAGGCGGGGCACAAGCTGAGCACCGGGAATGACAGAGCTGCCCCGCGCACACACACTCAGAGCTGTGGTGAGGCTGGATGGGCCGAGGCACGCCCCCTTCCTCCCCGGCACTCTCCCACACGGAGGTGTCGCAGCCAGGCTACCACTGAGTGTGGGAGGACGCCTCAGAGGGTTGATGTGAGTAACAGGGCTACACTGGGGGCGACTAAGCCGCCGAGCCACTCCTGCCTACAGCACGACAAACCCGCCTCTGACAGCCCCATCCTCCTTCTCCAGCCCTTCAGCCACTCCTGCACGCCGGTGGATCTGCCAGCTTCAGTGAGTGTGCAGTCACACAAGTCTGTACTGTGAGAAATCCAGCCACACATTACTCAGAGATGAGTCTCAAAAATATTTCCCCACGAGCTTATCACATCTACAAACATCTGCCACCCTCCTCTACACTTGGCAGAAGTCATGCTGGGAGACAGTGGGCCCCCCCGCCCCCGGCCACTCTGGACTCCACCCTTCCCACCCTCTCTGGTGGTGGAAATGGCTGAGTGTCTGCAGGGCAGTGGGAACACAGTAGGGGATGGGGTGGACGGTCAGCAACTGATCTCACCACTGTGGTTCCCACCACTAAGATACTCAGCGTTTCCTTGATTTTAGTTCCAACCTTAGTAATTATGATTAAGTGTCATCATTTACACAATTGTTTTCACGTACAGTCATGCTTCACACCTCTGCCAGCTACAAACTTTGCCCCCTCAAGGACACTGGCAAAGAAAAGAGTCTAACACATGACTGGGGAACACACTCTCCCCCCAACCACCAACACATATTAGCAAATTCATCAAAATTAATACATCTCCCACCAAAAAAAAATTATTTTTAGTGTTTTTTTTTAAAATTAATTCCTTGATGCCTAGAATCCTTAATAAAGTCCTATGTCTTAACATGAAGGTACAATCAAGTCCATTGTACCTGGCTGCCATTATGAAGAATGTAATTCAGGCAGCATTCTGTGGCTCTTAATAAATAAAAAGTTCAAGAAAGTACTGATACTTGAGATTTATGTTTGATACATTATTATACCAGCAAGGGTCTGCTTTAACTTAATATGTTTCATCAGCCTAGTCTCATTTAGCTGACTTCCCACAATTCTCCACTTAAAATATGTAGAAAACATGAAAGAAATGCTATAATTTTCTTTAACAAAAATTTCCCAAATCAAACTTTCAGCTGAGTAGAAAATGTTACTCTTTTTTCCCCCCTAGGCCTTATTTTGAATGGAGAAAATTTTATCAGGTAGGGTAATGCCATTCTTTTTCCAAGAGTCGATAAAATTTAATGTTTAATATGAACACATGATCCTTAGAAATCTTAAAATCTCATAAAATAATTTGATAGCTGCAAAATCATTGACTGATGGTTTTTAAATTATTTTTAATTTCACAGACAGCACATGATTCTATTCTTATTTTTCCTCTTTTTTCAAGGTTAAATTTTTATTGATTGAAAGATTCTTTAAATTTTACAGTGCTCATAATGCCATGCTTAATGTGAACATTAAGCTCTGCACTTTTATGTTTAGGAGGATCCACTGTGCATCACTGCTCTTACAGGAAGAGGGGGCCCCCCACATCAGGTACTCTCTGTACCATCCCTGACTGCATCGCAACCCTGCCGCCCACTGCAGATGGCTTCTCTCTCAGCACTTCTACTGGAACTAACCCAAGGCCACGGTCACAGCAGCTGACAAGGCCTCTTCCAGGCCTCTCCAGAGAACAGAGCTACCTGCTATTTGCCCCAGCTGTTCCTTCTCCTTTGCAATTTATAGCCTAGATATTGCCACAGTGGAGGATAGTCAGATCATTTAAAACAGTTTGTCAAATGTGAATAACACACATCGCTCCTTTGGAAGGAGCAGGAGGCAAAAAATTAATAGGTCCTCATGTGGGCAAATCATCTTCACTAAATATCTTATTATAGTCCCCCTTCAATATTAAGAAGAAAAATGGATATAAGTGCCTCAAGGTTTACAGTTCTTATACAACCAGCTGATCGCTCCCACCCTGTGCAAATTAACAATTAATCTTACATATGACACATGATACTTGGCTGAGAGACAAACAACACAGAAGTTATGGTCATGTAAGTTATTTTGAGTAAGATGTGTTTATACAATTATACCCTACAAAGAGGAGAGAGACTCAATTCTCTCTCCACCTTTTTCAATTTGAGTATCCATTTTATGCCAAGACACTCTCTGGGTATTTGGGACACCTCAGAGACAAAGGAGATGAAGACCTCTGTCTCCATGAATCTTACATTCTGATGGGAGAAGACAGGCCATAAACAGCAAACATATGACTATTAAAACACAATATTTTGGAAAAACAGTGCTACAAGGAAAGGCAAGCAGAGCAGGTTAAGGGGGTGGGAGCCTGGGGTGTGTGAGCAGAAGGTCATGGAAGGCTTCATCGAGAAGCTAAGAGCTGAGAAATACCTTTGTTAAAAAATGATTTTCAAAATGGGTAAAATCGTGGCTCTCCTACAGATATAAAATGAAGACATGTTAAAGATTTTATTTCACTAATTAGTCAACTAGGGAACTTGGCAGGTGTTCTAACAAGTTCAAAAAAGAATCTGAATAATAAAGGCATTTATAAATTAGGACTATTGAAATGAATGCACAAACAGGGGTGAGAGAGGAGTCAACTGAACTCTGCAAGATAGGAGAGAATTTGCATACCTATAGACAATAATTATTTTTGCTATCAGCTATCTCTAATTAATAGATTGTAAAATACCTTCCATAAAACCAGAATCACATCCTCCAGAGATTAGAGTCTAGACAAAGGACAGTTTTTTGTGGAAGCATAATTATTTTCTACAACTTGCAGATGAGAGGGTGAACTGCTTCTGTCTACGTAGAAGGCTACACAGTGAGGAAGAGCAAGTTCAGAGCCAGACTATCTGGGTTCAAATCTAAGTACCAGTCCTATTTGGCTGTGGGACTTTGGTTAAGTTACTTAACCTTTCTGTGCCTCAGTGACCTCATAAGGAAGATGGAGATGATGATGATAAAAGTATCTCCCTTACAGGGCTGTTGCAAGGATTACAGGAGTTACTAAGAATGCACTTGAACTACACTTGGCACGTAGTGTTATTCCAAAGTTTACTATTATTTTTTAAGCAACAGAGAAACTTCTTCATAGATCATGTTGTGAGGTATTTGGCCTTCACCTAGCTCAAAGGCATCATTTAGATACTATATCCACCTTGGTTCTTTGTTCCTTAGGCAATGATCCCACAATAGGCATTGAAATCCAGGAAGAATCTTCAGCTCTTTGGGGACTGTTGTTTTTAAGATGACCTAGAATATGTTTATGTGGGTTTTTTATCATCAAAAGATGAAAAAACATCAACAGATACACACTACTATATATAAAATAAATAACAAAGACCTACTATGTAGCACAGGGAACCATATTCACTGTCTTGTAATAATCTATAATGGAAAAGAATCTGAAAAAGAATATATACATAATGAATCACATTGTGTACCAGGAACTAACACAACATTGTTAATCAACAATATGTCAATATTTTTACAAGCCAAAAAACAGATTTTTAAAACTTCTGGCAGAAAACTCAGATCCCTGAATACGTATCTGTTGCCTTCAGCTTAAGAAACACTGGTGTAAAATGCTTGTCCTGAAGCTTTCAAGTTGTTTCTCTAGCAAAGACAGCCCTTGGGTGCTCACACCTCCCTTGGGACTAGTTCTGCCCTGATCTATCTTGTGCCCCTGGAGCAGGGAAGGGAGTTAAGGAGACAAGAATCATTGGCTCCAAAAGAGATAGAAGAAGGGCCCTAAAACGATGACCCAAGGGACAGCCATGATGACACTGCTTGTGAAGTTGGAGCCCAACTAGGGAGCAGTCCCCGGGCTGCTCACAGTGGAGGTGGACGAAGCATGAAGAGCTTGTCCATGCACAGAGAGGGAGGGAGGGACATTCAGGCAGACGGAGCAGTCACTATCCACCCTCATTCTGTGTGTGTTTTCAACTCTTTTTGTCTTCAAAGAACCAAATCATATACTTGATTCACTCCTTAATCTGGAGGGAGTCTCAAAGAGAAGGATATTATAGACTGAATACACTGATCACTTTCGTCACCAATGGTGCCTCCCTCTGCCCACTTTGTCAAATAAAGGAATGAGTAAGACTGAGGTTAGTACAGGCCTCAGTGCCTTAACCACGGTTACCCTGCCTCCCACCAAGAGCAAGGAACTCGCATCAGGATCAGGACTGGGAGCAGGCTACTGGAGAAGGCTTGCTAGAGGAGTGAGCTTGAGCAGAGCCTTGAACAGAAGGGTGAGCAAAATCTGAAAAGGGTGACAGGATTTGATCAAAGCCCCTCCTTCAAAAGCTTCAAGCTAGAGTTCTGTTCAGAGGATGCGCCTGTAATTTCTCCCAGTTCCTTGTTAACATTTAGCTTCTGTTGGGTCATAAGAACCAGATTCTGGTACAGATTTATAATTCATGGAGTTGTGTCATCAGGAGAAAGTCTTGCCATAGGAGAGCGTTTGAAGTTCTAGGGGGTGGAAGGCAAGAAAAGAACACTCTTTCACCTTCAAAAAGAAAAGGGTAAGAGGAGAAAGTAAGAGTACATCATGAGGAACACTGGGCTGGAAGAAGCACAACTGGAATCAAGATTGCCGGGAGAAATATCAATAACCTCAGACATGCAGATGACACCACCCTTATGGCAGAAAGTGAAGAGGAACTGAAGAGCCTCTTGATGAAAGTGACAGAGGAGAGTGAAAAAGCTGGCTTAAAACTCAACATTCAGAAAACTAAGATCATAGCATCTGGTCCCATCACTTCATGGCAAATAGATGGGGAAACAATGGAAACAGTGACAGAGTTTATTTTGGGGGGGCTCCAAAATCACTGCAGATGGTGACTGCGGTCATGAAATTAAAAGACGTTTGCCCCTTAGAAGAAAAGTTATGACCAACCTAGACAGCACATTAAAAAGCAGAGACATTACTTTGCCAACAAAGGTCCATCTATTCAAAGCTATGGTTTTTCCAGTAGTCATGTATGGATGTGAGAGTTGGACTATAAGGAAAGCTGAGCACCGAAGAACTGATGCTTTTGAACTGTGGTGTTGGAGAAGACTCTTGAGAGTCCCTTGGACAGCAAGGAGATCCAACCAGTCCATCCTAAAGGAAATCAGTCCTGAATATTCATTGGAAGGACTGATGCTGAAGCTGAAACTCCAATACTTTGGCCATCTGATGTGAAAAATTGACTCATCTGAAAAGACCCTGATGCTGGGAAAGATTGAAGGCAGGAGGAGAAGGGTATTGACAAGAGGATGAGATGGCTGGATGGCATCACCGATTCAATGGACATGAGTTTGAGTAAACTCCAGGAATTGGTGATGGACAGGGAGGCCTGGCATGCTGCAGTCCATGGGGTCGCAAAGAGTTGGACATGACTGAACTGAACTAAAGAGGAGAGAGGCAGAAGTTCTGCACCATGGGCAGGGCAGGGGTGGAAGCAGTCAGTGATGGCTAAAGCCCAAAGCAAGAATCAGTGTAGAGGCCTGGATGAGACGGCCATGTAACCTGCCCAGAAACAACCTCCAACTCATGCCTGGAAAACAAAGTCCACCCAAGACCCATAGGTACAAACCAGTGGTTACCAATAGGGAGGGGCAAGGAGGAAGGGATAAGATAGGACCACAGTCTGCTGTGCATAAAATAAATAAGCATGGGGCGGAGACAAGATGGTGGAGTAGAAGGACATGAGCCTACTCCCTCCCATGGAAACACCAGAGTCGCAACTAACAGCCGAGCAACGGTCAGGAAAAGAAATGAGCCACGGGGATGGATTGTACAGCACCGGGAATATAGCCAATATTTCATAGTAACTACAAATGGAGTTTAACCTATAAAACGTTTAATCACTCTGCTGTACACTGGAAACTAATGCTGTAAATCAACTATACCTCAAGCGAAATAATAGCTAAGTCCATCAGTAGCAGAGGTTGCTGTGCTCCTTCAAACACCACCAAGCCTCCAGCAGCGGCCAGGCTGCCAGGAGACTCAGTCCCAACCCATGACCACCAGCACCACCTTGTCACCCTGCACCAGAGGGCTCCTGGTGAAGCTAATGCCTCAGGACCATCACTTTGCACAAGTCTAGGGGCTCTAGTGATTTTGTATTTATAATTTGTGGGGTCTGTACAAAGAGGATTTCTGCAAATTGTTTTAAGCTTCAGCACCACCCCTCCCAAAATCTAGTTTCCGGCCCCCTCCCCTTCTCAGGCTGCCTCCTCCTGAGAAGCTGTGCTCCTCTTCTTAATGGCAGTCATTCTGCCGCAAGGTGGCGCCAGACATCCTAATGTGAGACAGAGCCGCTCAGAATCTGTACGCAAAGCCTGAGGTTTCTGCTTCTATTCTTAGAAGCTGAAATACCCACTTATTTGCTCTTCTTCCTATCTGTGGCAACCTAACACTTCTCTCTGCATGTTTCTAGTTTCATTTTTTATAGCTACCCTGAGTTGGAGTTTAGAGGGTTCAGAAAAATTGTCTTTGTAAAGCTTATATACTGTGGGAACTACAGAACTTTTGGCCAACTTAGGAAAAAACAGTTAGAAATGAGAGAGCCCAAGGAAAGGAGAAAAACTCCTGCGAAAGAAATAAAGTAGGTGTTCAGCAAGTTCACATCTTTTTACTTGTTAAAACTTGCACAGTTACAGAAGTCAGGATGAAACTTGAACACACAGTACCAAAAATTCTCTGAATTTCAATTCCTCTGCCCAGAATATCTACTAAGTGTTTCTGTAGAGAAATGTCAGAAACCATTCCATTAAAACAAAAACAAAACCTGTACTTAAGGCAGGGAATTGGAAAACAACAATTTGTACTATTTGAGGTCAGCAGTAACTTGGCACAGAATAATTTTAGGGCATTAAATCAATAAGGATTAATATTTGATAACTGAGCAACACAAATGGAAGTCTTTTTTATATTATTTTTGAGAAGGTGAAACTAAGATTATTGACATGTATTTTCAAAAGACAGTTTAATTCTTGTCAACCACTGTATGTAAAAAAAAATGTTAATCTGTGAGGCTAAATTCCTGTCCCTCGAGGCTCTTTTTATTTATTAAAAATGTTTATATTCTCATTCATTCTGTGACTATCGGCAGATTGTCCGTGCTTTAAAGAACAGTGTGTGTGAGCTAAGTCCCTTCAGTCACGTACAACTCTTTATGACCCTATGGACTGTAGCCCACCAGGCTCCTCTGTCTATGGGATTCTCCTACCAAGAATACTGGAGTAGGTTGCCGTGCCCTCCTCCAGGGGATCTCTCCGACCCAAGGATAGAACCCAGGTCTCCTGTATTGACACTAGCACCACCTAGGAAGGCCCCTTAAAGAACAGAGTGAGAAAGAAAAGAGGGAAAGCAGCCATCGCTCAGCCTTTTTTTTTTTTTTTTAAATACCTTTTGCAGTTCACAACGTTTTTCAAATCATTCTGAGGACAGAGAAAGATTTTTTTGGGAAAGTCACTGATAGCCACTATAATACCACCACCTGTTTACTGTGCATATAATCCACTCCTCTTTCCTTCTGAAACTCTGTGTTGTCTGTGGCTATATGGGAAGCAGCTCAGTTGGTTTGTTGGTGACTTTTATAGGGTAAATTTACTTTGGAAAAGTAAATGGATGGCTACATTAACTCCAGCTGGGAAAGTAGGTTCCAGCCATTCTACTTTCTGCCACATCTGTATATTTAGGCCATGTCCCACCATTCCCCACCCCACCCATCCCACCACTGCACATCCAGTCCTAGCTCACCCCACATTTTCAGACTAGGCCCACATGCAGATAAGAAAGGGCCTATTCTCACTCTAGGTTGCCTGGCATGGATAGATACTAAATTTGGCAACATCTCCAAACTTCCTAATATTCCTGGTACTGAGTTTGTTCTTCCTGTGCCAGAAGAGGAAGTGGTGATCAATCCACAGGGTTTAAAAATAAATAAAATAACTGGCTGTCCCAGAAGCACCCACCTATTTCTCTGTACCCGAAAGAAACAAATGGGTCGATCTGAATGAGATGGTGTATAGAAAAAGCTCAGCACAGTGCCCTGTACACTGTGAGCCTTCCCCAGGACTTAGATGCTACCTGCATCTGTGCCTTCTGTGAAGCCTTGAACAAGCCTCCCACCGATGGAGCTATTTCTTGTTGGCCATCAGATCCCCTGGAGAAGGAGATGGCAACCCAGTCCAGTATTCTTGCCTGAGAAATGCCATGGACAGAGGCGCCTGGTGGGCTACAGTCCATGGGTCACAAGAGAGTTGGACATGACTGAGCAACTGAACAATGACGATCACTACATCAGCGTCATCCAGCAATTCCAGCACAGCACCTGGTAAACAATGGGAATTCAATAAAAAAGTATCATGAATCTCAATTTCTTTCCCTTTAAGATAGGGACTATAATATCTGACTTCAGAGACTCTTCTATCACCTGCTAAAGAGCCCAGACATAGAAGAATTTTATTTTTCTCCTTTTTTCTTGGGAGAAAGATGGACTTACCAACTTCTCTGGCATCTCCCCACATGGTTTACAATCAGGTAGTCACACAAATAGTGTATGATCTGTAGTCCTCCACATACATACACATCTCCATTTAATTTCTTCTTTGAAAACATCAGACACAATTTTATTGGGCAGTTAAGGGAACACAAGCCTGCTAGATCAAAGCGGCCAACTGGTCACCCAGCCCTCCCAAAATGGGGCTGTAGTTCATTACAGCCGATCGGTTAACCACATCTACCTCCCCTGTATATCAACATGCCCAAAAAAACAGACTCAGAAGTCCTGGGCACTGAAGAGAAAATCTTTTCAGGTAACCAACGGTATTAAAAAACCAGACCACAACTTGAAAGATAAGCAGGGCTATAAAAAATCAGAGGTTCCTACAACCTGGGACACTCCCCAGGTCCCCCCCATAGAGTCTCACAAAGCCCAGGCTCTGCTGACAATGCCTTTTCTTTAAACAGATGAACTGCTCCTTCCCAGCCAGTTTTGGACTAAAACTCGAACCTTCACTTTCTTTGCAGTTGTTTTTGTTGTCTGCGTTGTTTTCGAGGATCTTAATTCTGGCTTGAAGCACATCTCCCTCCAGCTCTCATACTTGGTAACATTCAGCTTCCTCTTCTTCTGCAGGTTGTAGGCAGGAAACTGGAAAATGGGCCACAGGAAACCTGGCCTCCTACATCTGTCCCACTTTGTAATTGCAGCTCTGGTTTCATTTTGCCTTGTATGTCAGCTCTGTTTTAACCCTCAACACAACGGCCAGACTCTGCTTTCTGAAAGAACACTGCTATGCTTATTGCCCAAGGAAACTCATCGAGACTTTTTTCCTTCCCCAGAGTAATTAACCATATGAATTCAACATGGAAATAAATACTAAGCAAATTCTCCTAACAGTAGTCATTTGGATCAAAAGTCATATGGAGCTAGAAAAATGATTCATTCAATGTGATAAAACTACTACTAAGTCCCCAGTGAAAATTTAAGACCACTTGACAGTACTGTACACAGCAGAAGTTATTGTATATCAGGATGATTACTAGCAGTCCAAGGCTGTCAGATGAATTCTGACTTTTGAGGCTTTGATAAGTAACATATGAAAATAAATTATAATCATCCCTCATTATAATTTCTCATTATGATGCTATTTCAAATTATGTTCTTAACCATAGCTATTAGGTTGAACCATATGATATTGTTTTCATGGATTGAAAATGGTCAAATCCCAGCAATCTCCTATAGTCAACCTAAAACATACAATTATTAATATACCAAGAGAACAGATACACACACACACACACACACACACACACATTCATCTCCAGGGCAGTATCTTCCTCCTGTGTTTGGTCCATGGACCCTTTTTGAGACTCTAACATTCTCTAGTGGGCGAAAAAAGATATATTTAGATCCTAAAGATAATTTCTAAATCTCAGAGAGCCCCATTCTAAAGGCAGTGTTAGCTATATCTTCCCCCACCAGCAATACTGAGTGTCTATGGAATTTCCAAGAATAGGGCTTCTACCAAAAAAACACAATTTCTTCTTTAAAGAGGAACTTTTTTTTTAGCGTTAACATGTGATGTGCATTTACATGTTGGCATTATACCAGGCATTATACACGTTGTCTAAGTTGGATACTGATGATTTAATGAGGTAGAATAAGATGCTCCAGCCGCAGGAGTATTATGGGAAAACAGTGGCTCGCCTCCAGGTGCACCGGGGTTCTGAGTCCAGCTTCTCAATCACCACACACAGCTCCCCCAGCAGAGGCTTCATTTCTTATATGCACACCTTACAGCTACTTAGAGAAACGTCCCATTTTAACACAGGGAAATATAGTTAACATTCCCGTGAGAAATCAGATCAGGAAGTTTCCTTGTTCATTTCTGGTTTTGCTTCTGTGACTCCAGTTGTTCCAGCTGGTTCTAAGAAAGTTTGAACCCATCCCATCATTTAAAAACAAACAAACAAACAAAAGTTTTCCTTTTTTTTTAAAAGATCTACTATTGGTTTCAATATGCGGCAGCTTCATCCAATGCTAAATAACCAAGGTTGCCTCTTGATGGTAAGAACCTGTGCCTTCTATTATTTAGCTCTTTCTCAATAGGAAAGACATCCTCCTGTTTGGTGTGTACGCACACGCTAGATGGTGGACCAGGAGGAGGAACATGGGAAATGAAAGGTAGGTGATCTCACCTGGCCCCCAAGCAGAGCCCCAAACCTGCATGCATTTCATGTAACAATGACATGCATGAGAAACACATTACTGAGAACAGGGCCAGGCTGGGGACCCCACCAAAAAGACGTGACCCACCGGACTTGGTGACCACCCAGAGAGGCTAAAAATATCTTCTTTAAAAACCAACATATCTGGGGAAGCCCTGTTTCAGGTTCTAAGAAAGCAATACGTGGGATCTCATGGCATCTCATGACATGCACATAAAATAAAAAAGGTGTTTTGCATTGAGTGAAACTTACTTAAAACCTTGCTACGTGTTCTTAAGTTTGAGCTTCAATTTAACGAGCTCCCTAATTTCCAGTGGGTACTTTTCTTCCATACTACCCCCTGATTCGTATATTTCATAGGTCTTTGAATGGAAAAATCTTTTCCCAAAATTTCTGTACTGTTAATAAAATTCAATCCTGTGTGCAAGGAGAAACACTGGATGTCAGAACATATAAATTCTCATCATAGTCATGACCTTGAGGAGTTGCATGATCTCAGGGAAGAATGTTAATTTCTCTGTTTCAACTTTTTAAGTAAGACCAACCCTAACCCTGCTCCATACAGGGTTAGCAAACTACAAACTACTTTTCTTTGATGAAGAGTATTTCAAAAGTAAAAATCTAAGATATCCTTTTGATCAATATGCTGTCTAAATGATCTTTAAAATAAAAATGGAATACCTTCAGCTTCAAATAAAGCCTTCACAGAGAGATCTTTTTAAATCTGTGAACTAAGTTTAAGGCAGAAAATGTTTAGCTGCCTTTTAGCTTTATGAAAATAAAAAATAAAGGAAATCTCACATGCCACTTCTACTCGGATGAAACCATAACCTTTCAGATGAAGTTGAAAGCTTTTCTGTGCTAAATAGTAAGTTGTGTCTATACTCCACAAGTATATTCAGAGTGCAGTCAGAACACTTTTGCATGATACAACATGATGGTGGTTTTTCCACATCCAGAAACTGAGACATTTCCTGCCAGAGCATCCTCCAAACTCCACTATTGTGTTGAAACTGTAAAATCTTTCTAAATCAGGACTGACTTCCTCCTATTATGCTTTAGAGGCGTCTTTCTGGGAAGGGTAGATTCAAGGCAAAAGGTAGGAATTCCTGCAGCACCACCCAGTGGAAACATAAGAGAGAAAAAAAGTGGGGGGGGGGCAAGATAAAACATGTTGAATTAAACAGAAGTCCTGTCATAAACTCTGCTAATTAAAACTCTGGACAGTGCGCTTTTTCCATCAATGGTGACCAGCAATATTTTGCTTAACAATTGTGTCCTTGGTCCTCAGGCCATTCCTTCAATGCACCCACACCAATGATCAACGTCACATCTGCCTGGTCTCTCTTACACGTGTGTACACACACACAGGGCCGACACCAGGGCCAGGGAGGAAGGAGTCCCGGGGGGCGGAGTCAGGAGTGGCCTGCGACACCATCCCTTCCTTGCAGAAGGGCCCCCAAGGGACCGTGGGGACCAGGAAATCTGCACAGCTGTGCTCGGTGTCCCCGTCCAGCTGCAGGGTCGGGCATTTCCTGGCAGAAAGGTAACCATCTGTGCGTCTTCCCCTTTCCCTGGTCTGAATGCACTCGGTCTGGGCCACCTCCAACATCTGCAGGCATTTCGACCTCCCTCGCTTCCCCCTGAGTTGGGGGAAAGGCTCAGAGCTTCCCCTTCCTTTGTGGCCCTGATCTCCAGTCCCCTAAACTCTCTCCATGGTGACCACTACTTCTGCTCTTCTGTCTGACCAAAGCCTCCCACAGGTCCTTTCAGTCCATATCAATTCCACTTACCACCATCATCTGAACACATCTCTTGGCCAGCGACTGCTTCTCACGCACACGTAACACATCAGGCTCCTGATCTTGGGAACGGGACGGAGCAAAACGGACCCTTGACCCTCTCCTTCCAGCTTTCCTTCCCAGAGAGCCCTGGCATCAGCTAGGAGAGGGAGAGAGCTGTGGTCTTCCCGGAGACACTGGAAACTCTCTTGTCTTCTCTACAGAACTTAAAATAATCAAAGTATCATTTCCTCCACGTCCTGGCTATTGTAAATAGTGCTGCAATAAACATTAGGGGTAATGTATCCTTTGGAATGGTTTCCTCCGGGTATATGCCCAGGAGCGGGATTGTTGGATCATATGATAGTTCTATTTTTAATTTTTTTAAGGAACCTCCACACTGTTCTCCATAAAATCCAAAAAAGAGAGGATCTATGTATATGTACGGCTGATTCATTTTGCTGTACAGCAGAAAATACCACCACATTGCAAAGCAATTATACTTCAAATAAAGGATTTTTAAAAAAGCATCATTTCTTCAATCATATCTGAATGCCTGCATCACTAAAAAGAAAAATGGTCACCAACATTAACACTCCTGGTAAAGTTATCCTTCCCTTTTCCTGGAATAAGTCCACCAAAACCATTTTCCATGTCTTCTAAAAATAGAAAATGATACTAGTTAGCTGATCTTGACATTGTTTAGAAGTATATGATCGGTGTTAGAAACGTTACAGCATTTTTGAACTGTTTACAAATGGCTAATAATAATATAAATATAAACCTTTCCCCTTTCTTTTTTCTGAAGTGTAACATTTCACAAAATGTGCTGGTTTCTGAAAATGTCAAAATTTGGCTGGGAAATATTGACTAATATTAGCTAGTTTGGGGGGCCTTACTATATACAGTACTGTTACAAAAATATTGACAAGTTCCTGGTATTTGTGACATCTTCTTTAGGGATTCTGGAGAAGCACAAAAGACCTGCCTTCCAGGGGTGGCTACCTAAGCAAAGATCCACACTTACTTGAGCATCACTACACTTCTCGAGTGCTCTTCTTGACAAAATACTTGGCATGGTTTAGAAAATGCAAATTCTCGGCCTCAACATTTATACATAAATCTGGTATGATAATATATTCACATTGGAAGGGAACTATAAAAAACAGTGACTCTGCAGTCTTCAAAATATCATCACCTGCTCATGTGGTGGACATCTGTGGGGGATTTTAGCTGCATCTAAAGTCATGAAGGTAGAGTCTCACTTTTATAGCTTTACTGTCTCCATATGCATAATTCTCTCCCACATTTTTGTAGAGATATCAAGTTTAGCTATATATGACAAGTATGGTACCAAAATGCAGAGTTTCTTCTAAATTCAAATAACTGCTAATAAAGTTCTTTTTAACATGAAGCGGAACTACAACGGCGTGAAGGTAAAATGGCAAGCAAAAAAGGCATCTCACTGTTTCAGAGAACATCCATTTAAAAAATCTAGCCTGACTTGTTGATAAACTGTAGAAAGTGGAACACATTTAAAATATCTTGGTGTTTCTATTGAGTATAATTACTTGTATTTTTTTTTAAGTTTAAAAACAGATGAGTGATTTCAAAACTAATTTTCTCCAAGGCATTATACTTAAAATCTGTTTATTAACCCCCAAACTGCAATGAATAAATGAACAAAATAACAATGAAACTGTCAAGTGGAAGACTGAAAGTTCATTCATTCATGTCAGGCTGATGTGCACACGTTTCCTTCAAGAAACCAACAAAAGCATCCAACAGAAAAGAATGGTTGTTGGAGGCATCAGCATCCAACATCAGTGTGCCGAAAGCCTCCTCATACACCTCAATTCCCATGAGGGAATCTGCCATCCACCAAGTCGGTTTAGCCCTTTTCTTACATGTCACATATGACTTGTTCCTCTGCTTACTCTTCCAGTAATTGTTCCACACAAATATATTAATTGCACAAAATAAATGCCAGCTTCAACTTTAGATGATCTTTTCCCTTTGCTAAAGAAAACCATCCTTTCTGTATTTGAATCATTTGGTACATATACGATCTTCTCCATCAAGGTCTGAAAGTCTCTGTTTTCCTAAAGACAAATTGGTAGGTCTTAATATCTAGGTGGCTCAGTGGATAAAGAATCCACTTGCAATACAGAAGACTTGGGTTCAGTACCGGGGTTGGAAAGATTCCCTGGAGGAGGGCATGGCAACCCACTCCAGTATTCTTGCCTGAAGAATCCCATGGACAGAGGAGCCTGGCAGGCTATAGTCCATAGGGTCGCAAAGAGTTGGACATGACTAAAGTGACTGAGCACGCACAGCATGTACAATATTTAGGTTAAAAAAACAAAGGATGTGGCAAAGCCTGGAGGAGGGTGCTGTTCTTGTGGTTCAGTTCTGATTTAAATCAAAGCAGGGCAAAACTCTGGGGAGCAGTGATGCTGAGCTTCTGGGAGCCCCAGTACTCTTGGGTCATTCGGTTTAAGACATCTTTTAATAGCATATGCTTCTGCAATGAAAGTAATTCACTTTAGGAAATTGTTTAACACTCTTCAAAATTACTCAGTGCAAGGAAGAATCACAAATGCAGAATTGAGAATCAGTGCTAAAGAACCTAAAGAAGTGAATGAAGCAAAGTCAGGAATACCGAGTGGCTGGCTAGGCCATGCTTCTGGTTTTGCCTCAACTATCAAAGATGGAGTGGGCTCACCAACAGGCAGTATTTCCTCCTCTAGAGACTCAGCACCATGGGACAGCATCTCTCTCTCTCCACCTGGGGTTTAATCACTTCCAACCCTGACTCAGAATATCCCTGGGACAATTTGGAGATATTTGTCCTAAAATGCCTCTAAAAAGAAAGAAAAAAAAAAAAAACCTAGCTATGCTCTACTACCCAACACCTTCTGGTCTAAATGATCAGTATCTGAAGTTTGAAAAACAGGCAGGAAAGTTAGCAAAAATAGCTTCCCCACAACCCTCAATGAAGTCTAGAATCCAGAGGATTTCAAATGTAAGACCATACAGAAAAGATCAAGGAGCCGCATCCACACAGTCTTCAAATGATGCTAAGTGGTTTGGTCCCTTCCTGTATGTACTATATGGGGCTTGCTGAAATTATGATGTACCTGGGCTTTCTTCTCTCCTGAAAATTATATAAAAAAATCCAAGCTCTTTTGAGTTCTCACAGTGAAGTAATGATTCTTTGGGATGGGATGAGAGAGGTCTGGCAAACTTTCCCTTATGCCAATCCTCTATATAGAACTGAGGCTTGAATCCTACATGAGAAGAGGGACTCTGCGGAGAAGGAGCAAAAACTGAGACCACATATTGCCTCGTTCTCTTAGACTCATGCGTTCCTCTTGTAGCTCCACGTACAGAGGCACACGCACACGCCAATGCTCCAGTAAAGGGGTACTGAGGAAGTTGCCTCTCCAGCTCACTGAGTATTAATCAGAGACATATTCTTAACTGTTAGTGTTGGGAAACTGTTCTCACATCTACAGCCTTTTTTGTTTGCCTAATAGAACGTTCTGATTCTCCTGCGCTCTCGTGTCACCATTCTGATAATGACAAGGACTTACAGGTGTAAACATCTTAAGCACTCCTGCAGTTAATTCCTACAGAGAGACCCTGCAGTTACGCAGGAGCACATCCCGGAATACATTCTGGGGCTTGTTTTGTTGTGGTAGTTGTCATAATCTCTTCTCTTCTGACAATTAACTGCAGGGAGGAAAAAAATATTGCTTAATTACGCCTTCTGCTTAATCAAGGTTTGACTATCAACAAACCACTCCTCGGCAAAACCCAGCTGAAATTAGCAGCGGATCTAGCCCTCAACTGAAAACAATTTAGGTATTTAATTATTCAACCTTTCATCAACACACAGGCAGTCTTATTAGTTTAAAACTCAATCAGAAATGTCATTTATTATAAGAAGTTATAAACAAAAGTTACACAAAGGTTTTCGTATAAGTGAAGAAGCACTTTTAACAGTGAGTGTTATGGAACTCAGCCCAAGGAGCCTATGGAAATTTGGTCAACTGAAGTCTCAAAAAAGGACAATGATTGCTGTAGAATGATTTATTTTAATATGGAAAGAACTTTACATTGAGATTCTTTCAAGCTGTACTATCTTATAAATTACCTGTTAACCAAGCAGTCTGAGTATAACACTGATATCAACAACAGAGCTAAACTTTGTCCCCTCAGATGATAACACACTAACCTGATCTCTATAAATTCACTTTTGCTGCAAATCTGGACAAAAACTCTGGACAATGATATATGCTCTATAGAGGACCTTCCTGACTGTCTCTTTGGTTTAACCAAGAGATATGCCTCTTATTAATTCAAATAACTTACTGTCTAAGAAAGAGCTGGATTTAGGAATAGCAATAAAGTGCTTTATCAAGTTCACTGGCAAAATGGGGGAAGAAGAGCCATACTGACAGAATCTTTCCCCTTCAGATTGCTTTTAACTCAATGAATGTCACATATTGTACAAAGGGCTGGAATAAATACAAGGATGAGAAAAGATGAGGCCCAGTGGGAGCTTACAGACTGTTGGGCAAGACTGATGAGCAATACATCTTGATACATTCATGTGCAGATACCCCTCAGCTTCTGAATCTCATGAATTTCAGGGTTTGGACAGTGACTTCAGATAACAAGGGGTAGCCAGCTATCAAATCTACATGGTTCCTGAGTTTTGGATAAGGAGTATTAATGAATAATGAGAAACACCAACCCTATCTCCAGAAATAAACATCTGAAACTGTTTGGTACCTGCGCTTGGATAGCAAGAATCTGTAGAGGAAGAATTCAGGTAAAAGGAAACCACAAGTAAAACCAGTGGCAAGGGCTCTAAAGGCCAGGGATGGAAGATGGGGGAGATCTGGTCTGGAGAACTGGCAGAGGTTTCCCGGGGAAGGGATGGTTGAGCTGAGAACTGACAGATGACCACATGCTGGCTCAAAAGTGGAGTGAGAGAAGATGATGGGAACAAAGGACCAGGAGGGGATTCCCAAAAGAGAGAAGAGCACTTGGAAGGGCCCAGTGGTCAGAGGGCACGTTACACATTTGAGGACTTGAGGAAAGGCCAGTGGAGTTGGCCTAAATCACAGCATGTCGCTTACATTAGAGATTTTTGGTCTGTATCCCAGCTGCAGCCACTGGGAGACTGTAAGCAGAGGAGCCACAGGGTCGGAACTGGGTTTGAAGGACTGCTCTATCTTGGGGGCAGGGAAGGGACCACAGGGGGTGAGGGGAAATGTGGAGCCTCTCAGATTCAGTGGGGGGAAGGATTTTCAAATATGATCAGGAGGAAAGAGCAGGGACCCAACCTGGTGATCAAAATCTTATCCAGGCTACTCAGTACCCAACCTGGAGATAGTCACTGGTGTCCCCAAGAATGAGGCAGTTGTGGTCTTTAGAAACAAGGGGTGCCTGTCACAAACCTCAAGAGGAGGAGGAAAGGGAGCTTGATACCTTCCCTCGGGTGATCCTGATTCAACAAGGGGCAGAAATGGGATTGAAGGGAAATTTATGGGGAATCCCTTTTTCCACCACCGAACAGTTGCAAAAACTTGCTGCCTCTCAAAGTCAGCTTTCGGGGGATGACAGCAAACATTCACGTTACACTTTCACAACTCCTGGAAGAATTCAAGTTCTCTATTCTAAAACAAAACAAACAAAAAAAAATCCAACAAAAATAGGACTTTGGATCTAATTCTCCAACCACTCTACCCTCTGGCCAGGAAAACCTCTGTCCAGGGAGATCAAGTTAGCCTCTAAACCCAACTTGTTTTAAGGGAATCTACTTCTTCCCTCAACATACATATGACTGTTGGTTACCATAAGTGATACTAAATAGTGTAGAAGGGATTTTTTTTTTTTCCTCTTACAGGATGATGAAGAAATCCACACATTTTAACAATAATTGGTTAAAAATAATTTAACCAAGCAGATCAAATAAAAATACTACAGTATTTTATCCTGGTGCTCTGGGGTTTAGTAACATGGTAGAATCATGAAATTGCCATAATAAAAAAATAACCAGGGAATGTTTCTAGATGATAGAAATTTCTCTCCTTGGAGGTAAGGGATGGGGGTAACATAGGTGTATACTATAACACTTCAGATCTGTGCAATTTCATGTATGTAAATTTTACATCAGTGAAAGAAATAAAAAGACACAAAGAGTCTCAGATTCATTCTACTTTTGGAGTAAATGACCCCTAACCTCACCAGTCTCATCACTCCCATATTTATACTTGGAAAATTAGGAACTGTCCTTAGATATGGTAACTTTGAAAATACTTAGGATGCTATGTGCTTTGGAACTTCTTTTTAGAGCATGTATATGAGTAAATTTATTTTAATCCAATTCAAATCAGAATCTATTAGCATAGCCATCATCTTAATTTCTTTAAAAATATGCAAATAAATCTCAGCCAATTATAAAACAATCCCATTTAATTTATAATTTAATAATAACTTTACAGCAACTGTAAATTAAAACACACAAACTGGTCTGTGAGTAATTCCTAGTGGCAAGTCAACCAAATTACAACTTATTGAAACGGTCAATTCAAAGTTTATTTTTAAATTGCTGACATATATTTGTGTTTCCAGTAATGGATGAAAACCATTTTCATTTTGGTTGTGGGTAGGGATGATGAGGAGTCAAATTTCTACATAAAAGACTGAAAGATCTACCATTTTTGAAGGCCCATAGGATGTGTTAACAGTGCACCCCAGACACAGAAAAATACAAACTAATGGTTACTGAAGGAAAAAGAGGACTTGGCAGGAATGAATTAGCAGATTGGGATTAACATATACATGATACTATATATAAAACAGATAACCTATAAGGACCTACTGCACAGCAGAGGGAATTATACTCAATATTTTGTAGTAACCTATAAGGGAAAAGAATCTTAAAAAGAATATACATAATTGAATCACTGTTGTACATCTGAAATTAGCTTGTTATTATAAATCAATTACGTATCAATCAAAAAGAAACAGTACACACACACACTGATAATTTGGTTTACTAAGGCTGTATTCTAAATGGCAAAACCAGAATTTTCACGTTCTCACTGCCACAGTCTCAGCCAAAAAGCTGGATGATCTCAATTCAAACTGGTCACAGGCAATAATAATCTTGGACTGAAAATTGACCGAAAAAACCAACTTCAAAGTTCGGAATCTTTACTGATATAAAGTGAAACGCTAATTAATAAGAGTCACCCAACATGCAAGAAGCACCTTCTTCCCCTCTTTATAGCTGGAGAAGTTCAAGGTATATTTCTGGTCTAACCTAGTTTCTCTGTTTTCATCACTGAGCATTCTATTTTGATGTGTAGCACCCTGGACTTCCTGTTACTACATCTTGATATTCTTCTGCAAATCATGACTCATCCTTAAATCACAGAGAAGCTCATCAAAATCCCAAACTTCACAGCATATATGAATTCAGTCTTTCATGAGGGCAGCATTCTTAGAACATGACTTGGAAGCCACAGAGACAAAAACACTGAACGAGTTCATGTAGAAATTATGTCAATTCACTGTTGAGTCAACACATTTATTGGATCAATAAATACAAGCTCTATGGGTGGTGATTTTGGTCTTAGGACAAGTTATTAAACTGTGTTACACGATATGTTAACTGAAAATAAGTTACAAAACAGAAAGTATACTGTGACTCCAACTAAAAATTTTGTGTGTGCATGTGTGGGTATGTGTGTACGTATTTTGAAAGATCAGGAAAAAAAATACACTAAAGTGTTAACACGGATTATGGGAGATGTTTATTATTTTTTCTTTGTGGTTTTCTCACTCTTCCTAAGATAATTCACATTAATATTTTTATAATAGAAAAAAAACAACTAACCTTTAGAAAATATTGCTATACTAATGTGACCTCAAATACGTCAATCTATGAAGGCAAAGGGTAATTACAGATAAATAATAAAACATGAAAAAGTCTTGCCTTAAACATACAGAAACATCTGCCAGAAATGGAGCCCTTCATTCAAATGACCACAACTGCTCATCTGTATGTGCAGGTACTGGCCCTTAGGGGCAGAAGCTGTCTGCCCACAGTCAGGTCAAACACAAAAGGGATAGAGAATCTTGTTTCTTTTAAAGTTTAATGAGGAACCCCAGGTCTAGAAATCACTAAGATGGCTGAATCATTCCCTGGGACTAGAAAGGAGCAGAGCCATTAATTGGTAAGCAGTAATTCACCATCAGCAAAAAAAAAAAAAAACACACACACAACTCTACTCCAGGAAGTCACATCCTTAGATTTTTTTTTTTTTTCCCAGTGTATTGGGTTTGTTTGGTTTTAGGTAATGTTTTGCAACCATGTTGGTTTTCTGAATCTGATAAACATATAATTGGGCAGCACAGGATGCATAAAATCCAGTATCTGACAGCTAAGAATGGAATATTTAATTTATATGCACTACCTGGAAGTCCTTTAAAACCAATTTCAGGAAAAGAATCAAATTCTAAAAAGTTATTACAAATATAAATTTCAATATAGGATCTCACAATTACAGTTATTATGTATTACCAGGTTTGAATTATTAAGCTTTTTTTTTTAAGTAAGAGGTCTTTCATAAATATTTATCAAACATAAAAATTAAAATAGGGCTGGAAAAAAAAAAAACACTGCTCTCCCCCATCTGGGCTACTGCCATTCTGGTCTAGACAGCATTTGTACCAGGTGAGTGAGGTTCAGAGAGGGTCTAACTCAGCTCACAAAGGTACACCATCACACTATCATTATTTACATGTCATCCCACACATACTACTAACCAAACAGAGAAAGGGAGAGAAAATTCATGCCTACTTTGTTATTCAACACGACAGAAAAGTGCCAGTGATGATTTTTATACATCTTGCTTGTTGAATGAATTCATATGAAAGTTATCATCTTCATCATTAACGTAAACAAGAGTTTCTCAATCTGGGTACTCCTGACATTATGGGCTAGAAAATTCTCTGTGATGGGCTATCCTGGGCATTGCTGGATGTTCAGCAGCATCCCTAACCTCAATCAGTAGATGCCAGCAGTACCCCCTCTGATTAGGACAACCAAAATGTCCCTGGATATTGCCAAATAATCCTTGGGAAGCAAAATTACTCTTAGTCGAGAACCGATATAAATGAACATCATGTATTCCAAATAATAACTTATCAGAATAAAGAACTTGACCTCCTTTTTGTTTTGAAGGAAATGTAGTCTACTGAGGAGAATATTTACAACCTTCATCCTTAAGATAGCTCCTGCAGAATGATGCTGCCTTTGGAAAGCTTTTTTCCTTATCTGTTTATTGGAAGTTCTGTTATCCTACTTACAGCTTTCAATGCAACAATTTATTGAGCATCTACTCTGTGCCAGGTGTGGTGTTGGGGACATCCTGTACTCCTGTCCACTGACTCACACCCTGGTGAGGCTGGTTGGGTTGTTTTCAGGACACGCTTTGCCACCAGAAAAGAAACACTGACACCTTAAAAAACCCTCAAGAGAGCAGCATGTCCTTGTCAATAAAGGAGACCTACAGTTCCAATCAGGTTCCTTAAAATTATTTACCCTTTTTAGTAACTCTACTGGAGAAGGAAATGGCAACCCACTCCAGTGCTCTTGCTTGGAGAATCCCAGGGACGGGGGAGCCTGGTGGGCTTCTGTCTATGGGGTCACACAGAGTCGGACACGACTGAAGTGAAGCAGCAGCAGCAGTAACTACACATTTCCAACACTGAAAGGTTAGGGAAAAAAAAAAAAAAAAAAGCCCAGAAGGCCCTGGCTATATTTGGCCTAGAATGACCATTAGGGGTTTTTGCAGGCAGGATCATTACTGGAAACCCTAAAAACATTTAGGGACTGTCTTCTTAACTGTCTGACCCGCGAGCCCTCCTAACACAATTTGTAATTTTATAATCCCCATAAATTGAAAGTCATAACTGACCTTTCCCAAATAAAAGTGTGTCACAGAGAGAGAAGGGAGAGAGATCAGAGGGCATTTTGTTTGCCAATAAGACTCAGAAATCAATCTGAGCTCATTAATAGATGCCTGGAACACGCTCGGTTTCTCATCACCTCCGCCGCACCCCGCCTCCCCCTCCAACTGAAGCACAGATGAGAGAGGATGGGTGTGTTTGAGCTGCTTGGGTAATAGAAACTTGACACACACACACACATACACAGGCACGCGCGCACCGAGAGCTAGGAGACAAAAACCTTGTAAGCCCAAAATCCAAATGACTTCAAAGTTTGAGATGCTGCCCTGAAAAGGTTCGTTGGGCGACTTGCCCCTCTAAGTAAATAAAGCCGTAACTTGTCTCGGTCTCCAGCGCAGGGCTCCCCCGGCTGACAGTGGCTGCACAAAACCCCTCCTGTGCTGAGCAGCGGAAACTCCTAATGAGATTAGTTGGTGTGTGTGCAGACATTACTTAGCAATGACTAAAGGGGCTCTCTTCCTGCAGCAGCCAGTGGAAAATTCAGGGAACTTTTTCCCCCTGCAGCAGCAGAATCCCTTTAACCCTCTCCCCAGCCAACTCCAAAAACAACTCAGCCTCCCCCGGCGTCCCCCACCTCCCGGCTGGGGTGCTGGGGGAGTTAAAGACCCGCCAGGGGCTTCCAAAAGCGGGAGGTTGGAAGGGGGCCGGCGGGGAAGGGGCGGGTGACCCCTCGAACACTACAAAGGAAACTGTAAAAGGCACAAATATATAAACCTGAGAAGGAGCAAACCACAGTTTCTTTGTGAGCTCCTCTAGTGAGTCATTTTCAAGATGCTGTCTGCTGCCAGTTTCAAAGCGGAAGCGCATGGCAATTAGTCTTGCCGTTTCCAGACAAGCCAGAAACTCTCCCGACACTCGTTTTTTTTTTCTTCTAAAAAGCCCCTTTTGCAGTTTCTGAAATAACATTTCTTTCTCCCACCCCCACCCGCCGCCTAACTGCAGCTTGTCCTCAGGATGATTCGGTTCAGAAAACGTAACAAAAATCCAGACCTCCGATTTTTCTTTTAACCCTCCAAAATTGTGATTCCTACCCCCTAAAGTTACAGTAGCATTACAGGCCAACATTCAGTTGCAAGTTGAAGAGCCCCATCCCAAACTGCTGGGGGCTCCAAGACCATCGCCTGCCGGGTCCTCCTCCCAAACCGTGTCCAGCAATGCCTCTGCCGGCTTGATAAGGTCCAGCTGGGCATGCGCCCGGGGCGGCGACCCGGGCAGGGGGTCACCTGCCGAGCCAGAGGGGCCGCGGCCCCCAGCCCCGCCGCTCGGCTCCCCGCGCCCTCCTCTGCCCTCCCCACCCCTGTTCTCCCTGAATCCGAGCATCCGTACCCGCTGCAACCCCGAGGAAGTCCCAGCCCCCTCGAAGGGCAGCGGTGGTCCAGCCTCCAGGCACGCAGCCCGCTCCAGTCACCGATCCTCCCTGGGACCCCGAGTCTCACCGTCCCCCGCTCCTCCGGCGCGCCCCCTCCTCCGGGCTCGCAGCGCAGCCCCGGGCGGGGTGTGCCCGCGCCGGGTGGCCGCAGCCCCCGAGGCCGGCGCGCGGACCCAGGCGCAGCAACATCCCGCGGCGCCCACTCCCCGCGGCCTCCCCGCCGCCCCCGGGCCTGCAGCCTCCTACGCGGTGCCCACCCGCCCCACCCCCACCAAACCACACAGAAGAAAGGAAAGGAAAAAAACCAAACCAACCCCCACAAAACTTTGCAAGTGTCCGAGCAACAGGCACGAACCCTACTACCTACCCAGATGTGGGGGAGCTTTCAAGATCCTTCTTCGGGGGAATTTCTAGGAGGAACCGGGCGAAAGCCCCCGACTTTCCATGCTGACAGGCGTCTGCAGACGGTCTGTTGCTCTTGTAATGAGATCCTGATTTCCCCCCCTTTTTTTTTCTTTCTTTCGCTCCTCTTTTTTTTTTTTTTTTCCCTCTGGTGTGTGTGAGAGCAGGAAGTTGGAGCAGTCAGGCCGAGCCGGCTCACTTCCTTTACTGCATTATTCCCCAGGCGGTGTGCAGTCTGTGTAAACAGGCTTTTCCGCCCCGCGCCGCGCGCCCCAGCCGCGGCTGTGCGCCGGGGCTGGCCGCCGAGGCCCGCGCATACTCCGCCGCCCCGGGCCCCGCACCGCGCCCGCGCCCCCGCCCGCCGCGCTCCCCGCTTCCTGCTCGGCCACCCCCGGGGAGGAGCCTCCGGACCCCTGGCGACTCCGAGTGGCCGCAGCCCCTCCCCACGGGGGGGCGGGCAAGTCGGCCCGAAACCCGGAGGAGCGGCCCCGGCGCGCTCAGGGGCTGACCTTGGGTGGCGGCCGGGGCCGGGGGGGTTCCCTCTTCTCCACCCTCTACCCACCCCCACCCCCCACCGGGGGTCCCTGGGCTGGGGACCGCGCTGGGCCCCGCCGTGGGGGCTTGCCCTGCCCGGCTGGTCTGGACGCGGAGGCCCAAAGTAGGGAGGCGGCTGGACGTGCTGTTTAATGTCAGCTGGGATGGAAGGGCGGTGGGGCCGAGGGGCATCGGGAGTGGGGTCTCGGTGCTCTGGGCCAAAGGGCTGCTTTGATCGTGGGTGGGGGCGTGATTGCTAAGGAGAAGATGTTTGTTGCATGTGCAGAAGAGGAGGCGCGGGTTTTGTCTGAGAAAAAAAAAAAAGCCAGCGCTCAGAGTAGGGGGCCCACTTTGGGGAAAAAGGATGAGAAGCCACAAACTGGAAGCCAGGATTCTCCAGAAGAGCCCTGTCTGGCGGTTCGCTGTGGCCTACCTCGGGCCAGACCTTTCCTGCCTGCTAAGGGACTCCAGAGGGAAATGAGCAGCACCAGGGGCCCAGTGACTGAGGCTTCGGAGGCAGGCTCCGTGGTCTCAAAACTGGACCCCACACCACACTATGCCCCCACAAGGACACGCGCCTCGAAGGGCTCAGGCGAGGCTCTAACGAGAGAGCTCATCCACTGCCCTGAGGCTTAGAGGAGAGGGCCGGTGGAAGGATCCCCCACCCTAGCCCTGGGCTCCAGCCCCAACTGCTCAGCTTCTGGCCCTTTCCATGTCCACGCCTCTCCCTCCTGAACAGCGCACACCCATGACTCCCAAACTTGAGAGTGCATCACGTAGGGGGCTTGTTAAAACGGGTTTTAACTTCACCACAGAAGTTCCTGATTCAAAAGGTCTGGGATGGTTTTCAGCCCAGGCTAAAGTTAGAATCACCTGGGGCGTGTTTTGAACACTATTGATCTCTATGCACAACCCAAACCAATTAAGTCATTTCCTGGTGGCAGGGCCTGTGTGCTTTCCAAAGGGTGGCTTTCTACAAGTTCCCCAACTTGCTTATTTGTTTCTTATTTTTGCAATCTTTCTGAAGATTATTTGTTTATGAATCTCTTACTAACTGTGGGCTTCTAAGGGCAGGGTTGTATTTTACTCTAGTTAATACCAGATCCCACCCCCAAGTGCCAATCAGAGCACCTGACCATAGGACAGTCCAGTTCCTCAGCCTTTGCTTTGGGGCTGGCATGGATACTTCACTGAGAAGTGGGCTGAAGCGCACCAGACCTCTGAGAGAGGTGGGAAAACATGAGGAGTTTGGGGCTTGGGGGAAGGTAGTAGGAGAGTAAAGGAGAGGGTATGGGGAAGAGCGCTATTTATCAACCCCTGATTTTCCACAGCTAATTTTCCACTTTAGGGATTATTGTTTTAATCCCTAGTGGGCTTCTCCTATCACTCAGTAGAGCTCACTCTGTACCCCAGAATGATCCAGCTGGGGACCAGGGGAATGTTCATTTTCTATCCTTCTCAGGGAGAAACAATCTCACACATACAATTCAGAACACTGTGTTATCTAAAAAGTGTATGCCAAAGCAAAGCATGAGTGTATCTTAAACTAGTGACTTTCATGCTTTTTTATTATATATCTTCATAAAAAATCTTTGTTGAATCCTAATATGTAAGCAAGAGAAGGTTTATATGATTTCATCAGGCTTTGTTTTGAAGAAATGCTTCTTTGTCTAAGGCATTTCTGAAACACTAATGGGCAGTCCTGGAGTTTCCCAGACCAAATGAAGACCTCCTTAAATTTTCCTGGTGTTTTAGGTTGTCCATATCACTAGTCCAAGCTTCTGCTTAAAATGAATAACTCAGAGCTGACACAGCTCTTCCTCAAGGTGCAGGGAGGTGTCAGCAGGTCTTAACTCAGGTTGCTGTAATAAATTCCAAGGTCGAGGTGCCAGCAGATTTGGTTCTTGGTGAGGGGCACCTCTTGTTGTGTCCCCATATGGCCTTTCCTCAATACACACATGCAGAGGGAGACAGGAAGCAAACTCTTTGGTGTTTCCTATCATAAAGGGCACTAATCCCATTACAGGAGCTCCACCCTCATGACCTCAGTTAAACCCAATTACTTCCCAAAGGCCCAGCCTCTTTATACAATCACACTAGGGGTTATTCATTTCCATGTGAATTTAGGAGAGACATGGAACATTTAGTTCACAACTGCCATTGGTTTTCTATGCTTTCCTTCTAACTATCAAAAAGCGGCCAAAAGATGTAGCACATAGTATTGTATGATCACATTCTTTTTATGCTTCTGTTATACAATAGATAGGAGTTTGGATTATATGGATGATGAGTAATTGCTTCAGAAACCCTCTATGACAGGAACCTGTAATGAATGACTGCCAGCCAAGAGAGAATGAGGCTCTCTCAGCTTTGAAAAGAACAACAGATCTTACCAGAGATTGGAGTTAGTCAGTATGATGAGTTTGAGGATGCTTGGGGCAGGATGGAGGAGGATCAGCTCAAATAAACCTTATGGATGAAGAGTGGGGGTGGGGGGAGGGGGTGTCCCCAGATGAAAATCAAAACCTTGGTGTATTGGTCAGCTTTTGCTGGGCTAATCAGTTCAGTTTAGTTCAGTCGCTCAGTCATGTCCAACTCTTTGTGACCCCATGAATCACAGCACGCCAGGCCTCCCTGTCCATCACCAACTCCCGGAGTTCACTCAAACTCATGTCCATCGAGTGGGTGATGCCATCCAGCCACCTCATTCTCTGTCGTCCCTGTCTCCTCCCACCCCCAATCCCTCCTAGCATCAAACTCTTTTCCAGTGAGTCAACTCTTCGCATGAGGTGGCCAAAGTATTGGAGTTTCAGCTTTAGCATCAGTCCTTCCAACGAACACCCAGGATTGATCTCCTCTAGAATGGACTGGTTGGATCTCCTTGCAGTCCAAGGGACTCTGAAGAGTCTTCTCCAACACCACAGTTCAAAAGCATCAATTCTTCGGCGATCAGCTTTCTTCACAGTCCAACTCTCACACCCATACATGACCACGGGAAAAACCACAGCCTTAACTAGACGGACCTTGGTTGGAAAAGTAATGTCTCTGCTTTTCAATATACTATCTAGGTTGGTCATAACTTTCCTTTCAAGGAGTAAGCATCTTTTAATTTCATGGCTGCAATCAGCATCTACAGTGATTTTGGAGCCCAAAAAAATAAAGTCTGACACTGTTTCCACTGTTTCCCCATCTATTTCCCATGAAGTGATGGGACCAGATGCCATGATCTTCGTTTTCTGAATGTTGAGCTTCAAGTCAACCTTTTCACTCTCCTCTTTCACTTTCATCAAGAGGCTTTTTAGTTCCTCTTCACTTTCTGCCATAAGGGTGGTGTCATCTGCATATCTGAGGTTATTGATATTTCTCCCGGCGATCTTGATTCCAGCTTGTGCTTCTTCCAGCCCAGCGTTCCTCATGATGTACTCTGCATATAAGTTAAATAGGCAGGGTGACAATATACAACCTTGACATACTCCTTTTCCTATTTGGAACCAGTCTGTTGTTCCATGACCAGTTCTAACTGTTGTTTCCTGACCTGCATACAGGTTTCTCAAGAGGCAGGTCAGGTGGTCTGGTATTCCCATCTCTTTCAGAATGTTCCGCAGTTTATTGTGATCCACACACTCAAAGGCTTTGGCATAGTCAATGAAGCAGAAATAGATGTTTTTCTGGAATTCTCTTGCTTTCTCCATGATCCAGCGGATGTTGGCTATTTGATAATAGTATGCAGCAAACAGTCCCAATACCCAGTGGCTTACAACAACAAGTGGTCTCAGTTGCCTGGGTTCAGCTTTGCTTCACATGTTTTTCTTGTTCTGGGACCCAGGCTGAAGGAACAGGCTCAACACAGGACTTGAGACTTTCTAGAAGGACAGGAGCTCAAGAGAAGTGGGTGAAGACACATGGAGCCTCTTAAAACCTCTGCTTTGGACTAGCACACCCTCAGGTCAACTCACAACCCAGAGGAGAAAGTGAGTCATGTGGCCAAGTCTAAAGTCAATGGGGTCGGGGGAAGTGATTGGGTTGGCTCTTCCCTGGTGGCTCAGCGGTGAAGAATCCACCTGTCAGTGCAGGAGGCGCAGGTTAAATCCCTGATTCTGGAAGATCCCACATGCCATGGAGTAACTAATCCCATGAGCCACAACTATTGAGCCTGAGCTCTAGAGCCCAGGAACCGCAACTACTGAAACCCATGTGCCCTACAGCCTGTGCTCTGCAACAAGAGAAGCCACTGCGATGAGAAGCCAGCTCACTGCAACTAGAGAGTAGCTCCCGCTTGCCGCAACTAAGGAAAAGCCCACACAGCCACGAAGACTCAACACAGCCAAAGATAAATAAATGAAATTATAAAAATAAAGTGCTTTTTAAAAATTAAAGTCAATGGGAAGACTTCCGACTCTGTGCTCCCAATGCAGGGAGCCTGGGTTCAATCCCTGGGCAGGGAACTAGATCTGAGATGCCACAACTGAGTTTGCATGCTGTAACTGAAAGATCCTATGTGCCACGATTAAGACCTGGCACAGTGAGATAAATAAATTTAAAAAAAAGTCAGTGGGACAGAGAGAAGGACAAAGAGGAAAGAGGAGAGAAATCTGAACAGATAATCTACCATAGGAGAAAATGGATGCTGGGTATACAAAAACAGCAAATCTCTTGGTCTCCTCACAATTTAACATTGCACAATGTGTAACAGAATGGGATGCTGTGAACAATTTTAAAAAATACAGATGGATGAGGAAGTATAATTAGATAGGACAAGAAAAAGTGAGTTTTAGAATATATCAAACTAAAATATTCTAGAACATAGAACAAATAATATATGAAACATGAATTGATGGTGTTAAACTTATGAATCAGTGAATTTTGGTAGAAACTTGAAAGTGGTTTGCTTCACTACTTTGGAGACTGCCTCAGTATTGGCGGGGATGTGGGTGGGAGTTGGAAATAGACAGCCAAAACCTGATGAAAAGGTAACCCACACAGGTGGCAAGTAGACAAATGGAACCAGGAATTTGGGGATCCAGTCCCATACTGACTGTGACCTTGACTAAGTCACTCACCCTCTCTGAGCCTGCATGAACATCAGTTTTTACTGAATTTTACACTGAATGCCAATTGTACATTAAAACACCATGTGCTATGGACCAGGATTCAAAATTTTTCATGAACTGCATTTGAATGAATATTTAAAATAATTGTATAGACTTGTAGGCAGACCCATTGAGAGTCTGCCTTCTCCTTTTTGCATTGTTAGAGGTCCGTCAATGGGGACCTTTGAGAAGCACTGATTTAAACCATCGTTTTTGCCCTCAGACTGGCCATCCATGGGCCAGAGGTTGGCAAACTGCAGTCTACAAGACCCACTGCCTGTGTCTTTATGACTTTTAAGGTAAGAATTAACTTTTACTTGAAAAAAAAAGTTTAATTTTGGTAAAAGCCATAACATAAAATTTATCATCTTAATTGTTTTTAAGTATTTAGTGTAGTAGGGTGTAGAGTCTATTCACATTGTGGTACTACTGATCTGTAGAACCATTTCATCTTGCAAAACTGAAACTTTCTACCCATTAAACACAATGCTCCATTCTCTCTTACTCCAGCCCCTGGCAACCACCATTCTACTTTCAATTTCTATGAATGCAACTACTTTAGGTACTGCTTATAAGTGGGATTGGGTTTCCCTGGTGACTCAGATGGTAAAGAATCTGCCTGCAATGAGGGAGACCTGAGTTCGATCCCTGGGTCGGGAAGATCCCCTGGAGAAGGGAATGGCTACCCACTCCAGTATTCTTGCCTGGAGAATACCATGGACAGAGGAGCCTGGTGGGCCACAGTCCATGGGGTCACAAAGAGTTGGACACAACTGAGTCACTAACACTTTCACTTCTTTTCATAAGTGGGATTATATAGTATTTATCATTTTTGTGACTGGCTTATTTCACTTAGCATAGTGTCCTCAAGCTTCACCCATAGTATATCATGTGATAAGAGTTCCTTCCTCTTCAAAGCTGAGTAATATTCCGTTGTGTACACATACTAGATTTTTTCAAACCATTCATCTGCTTATGCACATTTGGGTTGCTTCTACCTCCTGGCTCTAGTGAATGATAAGAATTCTTATGTGTTTACATGATTGAAAACAAATCAAAGGAAGAATAGTATTTTATAACATGTAAAAATTATATGAAATTCAAATTTTAGTGTCCGTAAATAAATCTTTGTTGGAACGGAGCCACCCTTACTCACTCACAGGTTACCAAATGCTGCTTTTGTGCTACAGTGGCTTAGCTGAATAGTGGTGAAAGAGACTGGTACGGCCTATAAGGCTGAAAATATTTACTTTCTGACTCTTTACAGGAAAAAGTTTATCAACCCCTGGCATAGGCCATCAAGTTTTGCCCTGTTTTTGTTTTGGTTTGAGCTGAATTTTCTTTCTGATTCTGGAGAAGACCTCTCTCTCTCATATGGGGTTAAAATCTTAGTATCTTTAACAAACTTCACATCCAGAAACTTCCTCAAAGGAAGCCAAGTTTTTGTACTTCATTTAATTCCTCTTATTTGGTCTTCTGCTGAGGCAGGGAATAGCTGGTTTGGACTCTCTTAGCCCTGAGATAGCCTTTCAAACTTTTCTCTGGTCTCTGAACAAACCTGAGTTCCCCGTCCTGTTTACACACTGGAACCACACATACCAGGGCCTCACCCCTGAGATTCTGTGGTTGAATCCAAGAATCTCTATATCTTCAGAGCTCCACCCAGATGACCTCTCTGCTCATGAAAGCCTTGTAAATGTCTTACTCACCCTTTTGACTAAGCTCAAACTCCACCTCCTTCAAGAAGTCTTTCAAGATTCACCAGATGAAGTCCATGGCCCATTTCTCCTGCATCCCCATCATACAGGGTTTGAACTTTACCACTTAGCATTATCCCTAATGCCTACCAAAAAAGGATATATATATATATCTGTGTGTGTATATATATATATATATATATATAATAATCTGCTGTACTCTCCAGGGTGAATACAACTGAGAAACTATTCTGAGCAGCTACTGGTCAAAATCACTTCCTACATAATAGAAATCTGATTTGTCCAAAAAGGTACAAATGGTCTTGGTTCTTTTTTCTTTTAGTGATGCCTTGCCTAGGGTTCCTGTATAAACAACTACTTTGGATTTTAAATGCGTAGAACAAGAAAATAGGGCACTTTCTCTGTTTTAAATTTATTGGTGTATAGTAGCTTCACAACATTGTGTTAGTTTCCGCTACATAGCAAAGTGAACCAGCCATACACATACACATATCCCCTCCCTTCCGGATTTCCCTCTCCTCTAGGTCACCACAGCATCAGGTAGAATTCCCTGTGCTATACCACAGGCTCTCAGTGGACTGAGGGTTTAGCCAGTCACCTCATGTAAGACATCTCAATTGGAATCTGAGAAATAACTGGAGAAGACTGGGTTTAGGGGGAGCAGAGGTGCAGTATTGAGTCCCCCCAAGAGCAGGTAGATGTTCAACGCTGTCATTAGTGGAACATCCATGGTCCTAGGGCCTCGTGTCTCCCACAGGCTGCTGAGGCTACAGATGGAACCCACGATGGAGGAAAAGAGAAATGCCACCTACAGGCTGCTGTCAGAAACCAGGCACCAGGGTTTGGATGTAAAGGAAGCTGGGGCGATGGCACGTTTTTGAACTAGCTCTAAATTAACTCGGATTTCTGTAGGCTCCGGTGAGAGCTCTGAGGACAAAAGCAGATGCTGAGGTAAAACGTATGGAAGAAGTATCTCCCTCCCCACAAAGTATCAATGGATACTCTTAAGAGGGTGTGAGACTTGGTAATATTACAGTCACCCCCCCACCCCCAGCTTCGTCTCCACAGCAATACACGTTTCTTGAAAAATGTGATAGATACAGAGCAAAAACAACTAGAAAAGGTGTATAATGCCTCACACTTTAAAAAGCGCAATTAAATAGATGAACTCAGTCTCTAATAGTATGAATCCTGTTTTACATTGGATACAACTGAAGAGTGGAGATATTGATTTGTGGGTTAAGGGTCATACAGTAAGTGATGATGCTGCTGCTAAGTCGCTTCAGTCGTGTCCAACTCTGTGTGACCCCATATACGGCAGCCCACCAGACTCCCCCGTCCCTGGGATTTCCAGGCAAGAACACTGGAGTGGGTTGCCATTTCCTTCTCCAATGTGTGAAAGTGAAGAGTGAAAGTGAAGTCATTCAGTCGTGTCCGACTCTTCGCGACCCCGTGGACTGCAGCCTACCAGGCTCCTCCGCCCATGGGATTTTCCAGGCAAGAGTACTGGAGTGGGTTGCCATTGCCTTCTCCGACAGTAAGTGATGGGGTTGGGACTAAAGTCCAGGTTTTTGGACCAAACCCCAAATCCTTTCTGGTATTCTTTACTGAGTTCTAATAGAGGACTACACAAGGTAAAAAACCTAAGATCATGGCATCCACTCCAATCACTTCATGGCAAATAGATGGGGAAAAAGTGGAAACAGTGGCAGACTTTATTTTCTTGAGCTCCAAAATCACTGCAGACTGTGACTGCAGCCATGAAATTAAAAGACGATTGCTCCCTGGACGAAAATCTGACAAACCTAGATAGCTCATTTAAAATCAGAGACATCACTTTGTCAACAAAGGTCTGTATAGTCAGAGCTTTGGTTTTTCCAGTAGCCATAGATGGATGTGAGAGTTGAATCATAAGGAAGCCTGAGCGCTGAACTGATACTTTTGAACCATGGTGCTAGACAGGACTCTTGAGAATCCCATGGACAGCAAGGAGATCAAACCAGTCAATCCTAAAGGAAATCAACCCTGAATATTCATTGAAAGGACTGATGCTGAAGGTGAAGCTCCGATACTTTGGCCACCTGATGGAAACAGCTGACTTATTGAAAAAGACCCTGATGCTGTGAAAGATTGAAGGCAGTAAAAGAAGGGGATGACAGAGGATGAGATGGTTGGATGGCATCACCGAATCAATAGACATGAATTTGAGCAAACTCCCAGAGATAGTGAAGGACAGGGAAGCCTGGGGTGCTGCAGTCCGTGAGGCTGCAGCGTGGGACACAACTGAGCGACTGAACACCACTACAAGGTAAACAGGAGAAACCCAGAATGGAGAGGCTGGGGAACTGCTGGGAGTGAAGTTTCTACCACTAACGCGTCATATCGCCTTTCTTAGACTCAGCGTCTTCCCCCGTTCAAAACATCAGCTGAGGACACTGGACCAGACAGTGTCTGAGACCTCACCTCCCGCTGTAGTTGTTCACAGCAGTTCTGCCTAAGAAGCCCCTGGTCACAGAGTCTGCACAGCAGAAGGCTGGGGCATTTTAATCTGCCCCCTGGAGCAGCAGGTTGAAAACTTGAACTCCAACCCACAGGAGGAAATGCAGGTTACATCTAAGTCCTATACACACATATAAAGGATTGAAACAGGTTTCACAATAGATTTTTTTTAATGTTTATTATGTGTGATGTATTTTGATATATTCTATCCCTTTTTATTTGCTTAGAAAATGTCGTTTGCAGCCCATCAGTTTGACTTCAAGATCCCTGAATGGTTTGAGAGGCGCAGCTTAGAAAGCTGAAAAGTGAGGGTTAGTGGTGAGGCAGACCATGTGAAAATGGGATCACAGAAGCCAGATTAAGTCCACTGGGAGAAGTGGCTTAATATAAAAAGGAGAGTATTTTTCTGTTTGTGTATGAGTCAGTGTCCTTCCAAACATCCCCCGACACTTTTACATTGTCTGCCATTCCACCAAGCACGTTCCCAGCTCTGTCTTAAATCTCTCTTCCCCGAATGCAGTATTTAAGAGATACTTCTGGATGTCCTAGCTTTGTTTATCACTTTTTTGATTTATCAACCCATCAGTCAACATGTCTCTTAAGGAACATTCACTGTGTATGTAGCCAGCTGCTATACAGCTGGCCTTCAGTATCTGGGGGTACTGCAATTGCTGTTTCAACCAAACATAGATTGAAAATATTTTGGTGAAAATTCTAGAAAGTTCAAAAAAGCAAAGCTTGAATTTGCTGTTTACCCAGCAACTAGGTACATAGTATTTACATTTTATTTACAACTACTTACATGGCATTTATATTGTATTAGATACTAGAAGTAATCTAGAGATGATTTAAAGTATATGGTAGATACAATGGAATATTACTCAGCTATAAAAAAGAATGAAATTATGCCATTTGCAGTGACATGGGCAGATACAGAGATTATCATACTAAGTGAAGTCAGAAAAGACAATACCATGTGATATTACTTATATGTAGAATCTAAAACAGTAGTACAAATGAGCTTATTTACAAAACAGCAACAGACTCACAAACTTAGAAAACAAACTTACAGTTACCAAAGGGGAAACAGGCAGAGGGATAAATTAGAAATGTAGTATTAACACATACAACTATATATACAAAGCAGATAAATGACAAAATCCCATAGTATAGCACAGGGCACTAGATTCGACATCTTAAATAGTCTAGAATGGGAAGGAATCTAAAAAAGAATATATATATATAAAATCATTTTACTACACACCTGAAACTAATACAACTGTTACAGTGTTAGTAGATCAACTACACTGTGATTAATAAGTAAACCAATCAATCAAAAAGCAAATTTCAAAAGCCAATTTAAAAACACATATGGGAGGATGGGCATAGGTTATATGTAAATACGATACAAATCCCAATGGACAATTGTGCTTACCATGGTGAGACAAGTGATACTTTAGCGGGGTAGTGGTGGGGGTGCACAGAGCAAGACCCAGATGTCACCATGGGAAGGCTGGTTTGGCTGATGGTCCATGGATAGCACCACCTTGGTGACAGTCTGAGCCTGAGCTGACAGATACAGAGAGTAGGAATATACCTCTGAGCATGGCCTCACCAGTCAAGGCCTCATGTTTAGCTCTAACATTGTTGCCCAAGGATCTCATTTATGTAAGTGCAGACAGCCTGATAAAGTTGAAAGTAGAAGGCATTCATCACAAATCCTTATATGTACATCCCATCCTCCAACCACTGCTTAAAATGCACTAAGAACTAATATTTTTGTAGGTCCTTAATTATATTTTCACCAGTACAATAATATTGTATTGTGTTGTATATGTTAACAATTAAAATGTAAAAATGAGACAATATATCATAAGTTTTATACCCTTCTTTTGCATTTGTTCAGTTTTTAATATACCTAGAACTTCAACAAATGGCAATGGTCTATGCCATTCCCAACTTGAGAGGCACCACCCCCACGGAAAACTATATTCTCAGTGATACAGTTTTATTGAAACACTGACAAGAGAATTTGCTTGTAATGAAGAGCATTCCTTTTTCAAATGCTAAAATGCTTGCCTCTACTGTTCAGAGGACCTCTTACGGAACCAACCAAGCCAAATCAACATTTTTAAAAAATATGAGTATAATAGCTTTACAATGTTGGTTTCTGCTGTACAATAACATGAATGAGCTATATATATATATATTATATACACACACACACATATATCTCCTCCTTCCCCCACCCATCCTACCCCTATTTATCATCACAGAGTGCCGGCCTGGGCTCCCTGTGTTACACAGCAGTTTTTCACTAGCTATCTGTTTTACACATGGTAGTGTATATATGTCAATGCTACTCTCCCAATTCATCTCACCCTCACCTTCCCCCACTGTGTCTACAAGGCTGTTTTCTATGTCTGCATCTCTATTCATGCCCTGCAAATAGGTTCATTAGTACCATTTTTGTAGATTCCATATATAGGCGTTAATATATTTGTTTTTCTGACTTATTTTATTCTGCATGACTCTAAGTTTATCCATATCACTACAAATGACCCAATTTTGTTCCCACATCATTTGAGGATTTGTTCCTTTGTTGTTGTTCAATTGCTAAGTCAACCCCATGGACTGCAGCATGGCAGGCTTTCTTGTCCTTCACTATCTCCCAGAGTTTGCTCAAACCCATATCCATTGAGTCCGTGATGCCATCCAATCATCTCATCCTCTGTCGCCTCCTTCTCCTCTTGCCCTCAGTCTTTCCCAGCATCAGGGTCTTTTCCGGTGAATCAGTTCTTCATACCAAGTGGCCAAAGTATTGGAGCTACAACTTCAGCATCAGTCCTTCCAATGAATATTGTGTTGATTTCCTTTAGGATTGACAGGTTTGATCTCCTTGCTGTCCAAGTGACTCTCAAGAGTCTTCTCCAGCATCACAATTCAAAATTATCAATTCTTTGGCGCTCAGCTGTCATTATGGTCTAACTCTCACATCTGATTGACTACTGGAAAAACCATAGCTTTGATTATATGTACCTTTGTCGGCAAAGTGATGTCTGTGCTTTTTAATATGCTGTCTAGGTTTGTCATAGTTTTTCTTCCAAGGAGCAAGCATCTTTTAATTTCATGGCTGCAGTCACAGTCAGTGTTGATTTTGGAGCCCAAGAAAATAGTCTGTCACTATTTCCGCTTTTCCCCCATCTATCTGCCATGAAGAGATGGAACTGGATGCCATAATCTTAGTTTTTTGAATGTCGAGTTTTAAGCCAGCTTTTTCATTCTTCTCTTTCACTTTCATCAAGAGACTCTTTAGTTCCTCTTCACTTTCTGCCATTACAGTGGTGTCATCTGCATATCTGAGGTTGTTGATATTTCTCTTGGCAATCTTGATTCCAGCTTGCAAGTCATCCAGCCTGGCATTTCATATGATGTACTCTGCATAGAAATTAAATAACTAGGGTGACGATATACAGCCTTGACGTACTCTTTTCCCAATTTTGAACCAGTCCTTTGTTCCATGTCCGCTTCTAACTGTTGCTTCTTGACCTGCATACAGGCTTCTCAGAAGTCAGGTAAGGTGGTTTGTATTCCCATCTCTTGAAGAATTTTTCACAGTTTGTTGTGATCCACACAGTCAAAGACTTTAGCATAGTCAATGAAGCAGAAGAACATTTTTTTTTAATTCCCTTGCTTTTTCTATGATTCAGCAGATGTTGGCAATTTGATCTCTGGTTCCTCTGCCTTCTCTAAATCCAGCTTCTACATCTGGAAGTTCTCAGTTCACGTCCTACTGAAGCCTACCTTGAAGAATTTTGAGCATTAGCTTGCTAGCACATGAAACGAGTGCAATTGTGCAGTAGTTTGAACATTCTTTGGCATTGCCTTTCTTTGGGATTGGAATGAAAACTGACCTTTTCCAATCCTGTGGCCACTGCTGAGTTTTCCAAATTTGCTGGTATATTGAGTGCAGCACTTTCACAGCATCATCTTTTAGAATTTGAAATATCTCAGCTGGAATTCCATCACCTCCACTAGCTTTGTTTGTAGTAATGCTTCCTAAGCCCTACTTGACTTCACACTCCAGGATGTCTGGCTCTTGGTGACCACACCATCATGATTATCCGGGTCATTAAGACCTTTTTTGTACAGTTCTTCTGTGTATTCTTGCCACCTCTTCTTAATCTCGCCTGCTTCTATTAGGTCCTTTCTGTTTCTATCCTTTTTGTGCCCATTTTTGCATGAAATGTTCCCTTGGTGTCTCTAGTTTTCTTGAAGAGATCTCTAGTCTTTCCCATTCTATTTTTGCTCTATTTCTTTGCATTGATCACTGAGGAAGGCTTTCTTATCTCTCCTTGCTATTTAGAACTCTGCATTCAGTTGGGTATATCTTTCCCTCTCTCCTTTGCCTTTTGCTTCTCTTTTTTTTTCTCAGCTGTTTGTAAGGCCTCCTCAGATAACCACTTTGCCTTTTTGCATTTCTTTTTCTTGGGGGATGGTTTTGGTCACCCCTTCCTGTACAATGTTATGAACTTCTGTCCATAGTTCTTCAGGCACTCTTTCTACCAGATCTAATCCCTTGAGTCTATTTGTCACCTCCACTGTATACTCATAAGGGATTTGATTTAGGTCATACCTGAAAGGTCTAGTGGTTTTCCCTACTTTCTTCAACTTAAGCCTGAATTTTGCAATAAGGATCTCATTTTCTTAGCCACTGTCAGCTCCAGGTCTTGTTTTTGCTGAGTGTATGGAGCTTCTCCATCTTCGGCTGCAAATAATATAATCAATATGATTTCGGTATTGACCAACTGATGTCCATGTGTAGAGTCATCTCTTGTGTTATTGGAAGAGGGTGTTTGCTATGACCAGTGCATTCTCTTGGCAAAACTCTGTTAGCCTTTGCCCTTCTTCATTTTGTACTCCAAGGCCAAAGTTGCCTGTTACTCCAGGTATCTCTTGACTTCCTACTTTTGCATTCCAATCCCCTGTGATGAAAAGGCATCTTTTTGGAGTATTAATTCTAGAAGGTCTTGTAGGTCTTCATAGAACCATTCAGTTTCAGCTTCTTCAGTATTAGTGGTTGGGGCATAGACTTGGATTACTGTGATATTGAATGGTTTGCCTTGGAAATGAACCGGAAATGTTGTTTTTGAGATTGCACCCAAATATTGCACTGACAAAACGTGGTCCACTGGAGAAGGGAATGGTAAACCACTTCGGTATTCTTCCCTCAAGGACCCCATGAACAGTATTTGTTGCTTGGTGGTCAACAGTGAAAAAACATGAGGTGAATTTCTCATCAAGGAAGGTCATCTCTGGAAACCACAAAGCTCCCATTCTTCACATGCATTGTCCCTATACTACATTCTGCTGGACGATCAAGCCAAGATGGCCTTTCTCTTTGTGCTCCATTCCCAGTTACACCCTGCTCTGTCTGAACACTCTTAAGACATTAAACTCCAGCAAAGTAGCTATTCCAGGGGACCTGAAGATGTCTGTGTGGATTTAACCTTTTTTGTTTAATTTTCTGAGAGAAAACTTACTTCCAAGCCCCAGGGTGAGCCTCTCTGTAGACTCCACACACTCCCAATGTGCATGGTACAAAATAGACACTGCCTGACCTTGAGGATTTACCAAACTAAAATTTAGGTTGAACCAAGAAATCTGTCCTACACAGATAAATTGGAGCTAGCATTGTTTGGTGGAAAGAACCATGATTCAGCAGCTTAGACTCTCATTCCAGCCCTGTAATATGATTTTGTGAAAGACACATCCTCCTGGAAATGGTAGGCCTGAGGTGGGAGGTGGTTCAGAAAACCTCTCATTACTGAAACCCATTCACTCATTCATCCATCATATGTGAATTAGTACCTTCTGTGTGTCAGGGATTGAGTCACAACTATTATAACTGGCAAGATAAGTAATATATGAATTGCCTCCAAGGAACTTTCAACCTGTAACTTACAGCTCTAAAATCTTGCACTTCAAAATACAATGATAATCAGAAAATTTAATTAGCCCAAGGTGGTCAACCATCTTAGTAAAGCCACATGCTACATAGGAAGGTCTCCCACAGTGCAGTCAGATGATCTTTGGTCCAAGTTCAGTTCCATGACCTTGAATATGTTCCCTTATCTTTTCTAGTCTCCATTTCTTGGTCCACAAGATGGGCATAATAAGATCTGATTTGAAGTGTGGGAGGATTAGAGATAAAATATACAAAGTACCCCACACATGAATAAACTATCCTCCCAACTTCACTCTTAATCTTTAACATACATTCTTCATCCAAGCAGACAGATCCATCTCTTAAAAATGTAAATCATGTCATATCACTTAGTACCCTCCCATATACTTAGATTCCTGACTCTGTATTGTGGCCTGTGGGCCCAACATGATCTTGCCTCTGCCTCCTTCTTTCTGTCTCCTTCCTATCCCCTCATTCTTCCCTTTAAGAGACCACATGCCTCCTCTCTGTTTTCTCAAATAAGGAAACTGTTCCCACTTTGGGGCCTTTGCTCTCTGCATTTTCTAAAGAGTTATTGATTTCTCACCAATCAACTATCAGCTCAAATGCCACATTGTCAAAGAGGCCTTTCCTGGCCATACATCTCCCAGTTTGGTTCCCTCTATCAGATTTTCTTGTTTACTTTTATACCAACCCCCTAATTCTTTTTATCTTCTTGTATATTGTCTGCTCTACCTCCCTCAAGAATGTAAATTCCCCAGAGGTAGATTCCTTATGTCTCTAATTCACTACATCCCCAAAACTGAGGCTGTGCCTGGCATATAACAGGTACTTGAAAAATATGTTTTGAGTTTATGTTATTATAATTACCATCGTCACTTGGTGGCTGGGATTTATCTTCCACAGGTAAGGTATGAATCTTGAGCCAAAAAAGGGAACCAACTTCATGCCTAAAATACAAAACTGAGAAGAATGTGTGGGAAACTCAGGAATGAGAAGGAAGGAGAATCTGAACTCTGAGAGGCCTTTTAATGCAATAGAAAGATTTCTGGATTTGGAGCAAGAGGTCTGAATTCTAGGCCTAATTTTGCCACAAGCTACCTCTATTTTTTCTTGAAGAGATCTCTTGTTTTTCCTATTCTGTTGTTTTCCTCTATTTCTTTGCATTGATCACTGAGGAAGGCTTTCTTATCTCTCCTTGCTATTCTTTGGAACTCTGCATTCAGATGCTTATATCTTTCCTTTTCTCCTTTGCTTTTCGCTTCTCTTCTTTTCACAGCTATTTGTAAGGCCTCCTCAGACAGCCATTTTGCTTTTTTGCATTTCTTTTCCATGGGGATGATCTTGGTCCCTGTCTCCTGTACAATGTCACGAACCTCCGTCCAGAGTTCATCAGGCACTCTATCTATCAGATCTAGTCCCTTAAATCTATTTCTCACTTTCACTGTATAATCATAAGGGATTTGATTTAGGTCATATCTGAATGGTCTGTTGGTTTTCCCTACTTTCTTCAATTTCAGTCTGAATTTGGCAATAAGGAGTTCATGATCTGAGCCACAGTCAGCTCCTGGTCTTGTTTTTGCTGACTTTATAGAGCTTCTCCATCTTTGGCTGCAAAGAATATAATCAATCTGATTTCGGTGTTGACCATCTGGTGATGTCCATGTGTAGAGTCTTCTCTTGTGTTGTTGGAAGAGGGTGTTTGCTATGACCAGTGTGTTCTCTTGACAAAACTCTATTAGCCTTTGCCCTGCTTCATTCCATGCTCCAAGGCCAGATTTGCCTGTTACTCCAGGTGTTTCTTGACTTCCTACTTTTGCATTCCAGTCCCCTATAATGAAAAGGACATCTTTTTGGGGTGTTAGTTCTAAAAGGTCTTGTAGGTCTTCATAGAACCGTTCAACTTCGGCTTCTTCAGTGTTACTGGTTGGGGCATAGGCTTGGATTACTGTAATATTGAATGGTTTGCCTTGGAAACGAACAGAAATCATTCTGTCGTTTTTAAGATTGCATCCAAGTACTGCATTTCGGACTCTTGTTGACCATGATGGCTACTCCATTTCTTCTAAGGGATTCCTGCCCACAGTAGTAGATATAATGGTCATCCAAGTTAAATTCACCCATTCCAGTCCATTTTAATTCACTGATTCCTAGAATGTCTATGTTCACTCTTGCCATCTCCTGTTTGACCACTTCCAATTTGCCTTGATTCATGGACCTAACATTCCAGGTTCCTATGCGATATTGCTCTTTACAGCACTGGACCTTGCTTCTATCACCGGTCACATCCACAACTGGGTATTGGTTTTGCTTTTGCTCCATCCCTTTATTCCTTCTAGAGTTCTTTCACCACTGATCTCCAGTAGCATACTGGGCACCTACCGACCTGGGGAATTCCTCATTCAGTATCCTATCATTTTGCCCTTTGATACTGTTCATGGGGCTCTCAAGGCAAGTATACTGAAGTGGTTTGCCATTCCCTTCTCCAGTGGACCACATTCGGCTGTGGTCCATGTGATCAGATCGACTAGTTTCCTGTGATTATGATTTCAGTGTGTCTGCCCTCTGATGCTCCTTCATAATACCTACCGTCTTATTTGGGTTTCTCTTACCTTGGGCGTGGGATATCTCTTCACAGCTGCTCCAAAAAAGCGCAGCCGCTGCACCTTACCTTGGATGAGGGGTACCTCCTCAAGGCCGCCCCTCCTGACCTTGAACGTGGAGTAGCTTCTCTCGGCCCTCCTGTGCCCGCGCAGCCACCGCCTATTGGACGTGGGGTAGCTCCTCTCGGCCGCCGGCCCTGGCCTCAGGCATGGGGTAGCTCCTCACGGCTGCGCCTCTTTGCGTGGTCGGTTGTGCCAGGGCGGCGTCTCTCGGAGATTCCAAGGGAACATTTCATGCAAAGATGGGCTCGATAAAGGACAGAAATGGTATGGACCTAACAGAAGCAGAAGATATTAAGAAGAGGTGGCAAGAATAAACAGAAGAACTGTACAAAAAAGATCTTCACGACCAAGATAGTCATGATAACATGATCACTGTCCTAGAGCCAGACATCTTGGAATGTGTAGTCAAGTGGGCCTTAGAAAGCATCACTACGAACAAAGCTAGTGGAGGTGATGGAATTCCAATTGAGCTATTTCAAATCCTGAAAGATGATGCTGTGAAAGTGCTGCACTCAATATGCCAGCAAATTTGGAAAACTCAGCAGTGGCCATAGGACTGGAAAAGGTCAGTCTTCATTCCAATCCCAAAGAAAGGCAATGCCAAAGAATGCTCAAACTACCGCACAATTGCACTCATCTCACACGCAAGTAAAGTCATGCTCAAAATTCTCCAAGCCAGGCTTCAGCAATATGTGAACCGTGAACTCCCAGATGTTCAAGCAGGTTTTAGAAAAGGCAGAGGCACCAGAGATCAAATTGCCAACATCCTCTGGATCATGGAGAAAGCAAGAGAGTTCCAGAAAAACATCTATTTCTGCTTCATTGACTATGCCAAAGCCTTTGATTGTGTGGATCACAATAAACTGTGGAACATTCTGAAAGAGATGGGAATACCAGACCACCTGACCTGCCTCTTGAGAAACCTGTACGCAGGTCAGGAAGCAACAGTCCGAACTGGACATGGAACAACAGACTGGTTCCAAATAGGAAAAGGAGTACGTCAAGGCTGTATATTGTCACCTTGCTTATTTAACTTATATGCAGAGTACATCATGAGAAACGCTGGGCTGGAAGAAGCACAGCTGGAATCAAGATTGTTGGGAGAAATATCAATAACCTCAGATATGCAGATGACACTACCCTTATGGCAGAAAGTTAAGAGGAACTAAAAAGCCACTTGATGAAAGTGAAAGAGGAGAGTGAAAAGGTTGGCTTGAAGCTCAACATTCAGAAAACGAAGATCATGGCATCTGGTCCCATCACTTCATGGGAAATAGATGGAAAAACAGTGGAAACAGTGTCAGACTTTATTTTTTTGGGCTCCAAAATCACTGCAGATGCTGATTGCAGCCATGAAATTAAAAGACGCTTACTCCTTGGAAGGAAAGTTATGACCAACCTTGATAGTATATTAAAAAGCAGAGACATTACTTTGCCAAGCAAGGTCCATCTAGTCAAGGCTATGATTTTTCCCCTGGTCATGTATGGATGTGAGACTTGGACTGTGAAAAAAGCTGATTGCCGAAGAATTGATGCTTTTGAACTGTGGTGTTGGAGAAGACTCTTGAGAGTCCCTTGGACTGCAAGGAGATCCAACCAGTCCATTCTAAAGGAGATCAATCCTGGGTGTTCACTGGAAGGACTGATGCTAAAGCTGAAACTGCAATACTTTGGCCACCTCATGTGACGAGTTGACTCACTGGAAAAGAGTCTGATGCTGGGAAAGGTTGGGGGCGGGAGAAGGGGACGACAGAGAATGAGATGGCTGGATGGCATCACCGACTCTGTGGACATGAGTTTGAGTGAACTCCGGGAGTTGGTGATGGACAGGGAGGCCTGGCGTGCTGTGATTAATGGGATCGCGGAGAGTCGGACACAACTGAGTGACTGAACTGAACTGAACTGACCTCTATTTTTTAAGTCTCAGACCTTCATTACTTCATAAGTATAAGAAAGAAAAGTTTGAACTGACTGGGCCTTAAAAGTTGCCCAGCTCTGAAATTCCATGCCTTTAGGACATAGCCACTTCAGGAAGCCCAGAGTATGTGCATGAATGCTAAATGAAAGCATCTCTGAAGGGAGTGTTGGGTGAGCCCGCTCCATCAGAACCACGCAGATCCTGTGACCCATCCACTCCACGGCCAGATCGTCCCTCACCACACTGCTTCCCAGACTGGGCCTGGCACAGGGCAGCTGTTTACAAGGTATTGGCTGAATGAAGGAATGTTCTCTGGAACCACACAGAGGGGAAGTGACAACTCAGTGACTCAGAAGAAAGGACCACTGAGTCACCAAGCCACTTCCTGTCTTGCTCAGTGTCTTCCATGGTGGGAAGATGGCAAAGTGCTTAAGCTCTAGTGGTTCCATATGCAATGATGTTGCAAAGCGAAGACCTTCATGGTCAGGGATTGGGGGAGGAGGGGAGGAAATGAAACAGTCCCTTAACCTTTGAGTTTTTTGCAGCCAATCCTAACGTGAAACTGAAAGATCATACAGCATGATTTCTTTTTCATAGCAATAAAATTGGTCCCTAGAATGTCAGCTCTAAAAGGGGCTGTATCAGCTATCTGGTTCTGTGTAACAAACCACCAGTTAGTTGGTTAAAGCAACAACCATTATATTTGCTCACAGTTCTGTGGTCAGCAATTTCGGTGGGGCTCAGCGCGGTGGTTCCTCTGCTAGTCTTGTCTGGGATAGCTCATGTGACTTTTCTTCTGGCAGTGGAATGGTCCAAGGTGGCCACTTTAACACTGTCTAGTAGTTGGTGCTGGATGCTGGCCAACCCTCTCCACGTGAGCTTTACTCAAGGAGGCTGGCCTAGGTTTGCTCACACGGCCACAGTATCATTCCAAGAGAGTGACAGTGGAAGCTGCAAGACCTCTTAATGCTTAGACTCAAACAGAATGTCACTTGTAGTACCTTCTATTAAAGCAAGTCACAGGGCGAGCCCAGATTCAAGGGGAGAGGAAATAGACTCTACCTCTTGATAGGAGAAAAAGTGAAGTTATGCTGCAAAGGAGGCGAACACATAGAGATGGGAGAAATTGTGGCCATCTTTGCAAAACATCTACCGTAGAGATTTCGAGGTTCATGTAGGCCTCTCATTATACAAATGAGAAGACTCTCACACACACAGGCTAAGTGACTTGGTCAAGTTCTGAGAGTTAGTGGCACATCCAGAATGGGAACCCAGGTCTCCTTTGTATCAGGTCACACTTCAAAGACCTCTTCCACCTACAGCCTCTCTCTTCTTGATCCAAACCTAGTGATAGAGCCAGTCTTTGGAGCCATCCCACTTCTCAGGCTTCATCCTCTGGATTAATTGACTGGTACAATCACAGATTTAGGAACCAAAACCTGGCTACATGCATGTGTGAGTGCATGCTCAGTCATTTCAGTCATATCTGACTCTTTGAGACTCTATAGACTGTAACCTGCCAGGCTCCTCTGTCCATGGGATTCTCCAGGAAAGAAAAGTGGAGTGGGTTGCTTTACCCTTCTCCAGGGGATCTTCCCAACTCAGGGATCAAACCTGCATCTCCTGTGTTGCCTGCATTGCAGACAGATTTTTTTACCACTGAGCCACTGGGTAAGCCTTTGTTCTACAAGTCTCCTTAGTAGGAAAGGAGACTTCATTCTATCTTCTGGCCTCTTGGGAGCTTGCCAGGCTCCCAGGCCATAGCCAGATTTGACAGCAAAATCTAATTTCACTGGGTTCTGTTACAGTCATTTGATAAGACAGTGCTCTGTCGTGGTAGTTTTTAAGGCAATATGTCTCTCGTATGTCTTGGAAGGGTGGTAAACCAATCTGATAGACGCAATACAGCTATCAAGAATTAATTCGCCAGAATTGTTTCTGATAGTGAAGACTAGAAGAAATAATAACCATCTATTGTTTCTGAGCTCTAACTACATCCAGGCACTGGCCTCAGCATTTACACATATTAACTCATTTAATTCTCATAACTACCACATGACATAGATATTAGTGCTAACCCCATCCTAAAACTGGTCTCTCAAATGTCACCCTCATGTCCAGTTGCCAAATCGAAAGTCTTATTTGCAACTTTTAGCCTTTTAAACTCTGAGTAACTTGAAAATACTCATTCATTCATTCAGTTAGGTGAGAAGACCCAGTCCAGGTGTAAGCAATGTTGCAATAAGCAAGACAAACATTTCTTGCCCTCACAAACCTTCATTTCTAGTGGGAATGGACAGGCATTCACTAAGTAGCAGCCTGCAATATGGGTGTTATGAAGAAGGACCTGGGGAAGGACTCTGAAAAGTGAGTCTCTTCCCTCCTGGTTTCTGGGATTTGCATCACTCCAGATTCTAGTTCCTATTCCTCTGATTGTTCCTTTGCTGATTGCCAGGGTGTGGAGTTTGCCTCCTCCCCTTCTGGCTTCACATGCTTTCCCTGGGAGCTTTCCTAAAAGCTTGTGGCTCCAACAGCTACTGAGGATTCCCAGACTAGCTCTCCAGTCACATCAGTGTTCCAGGTTCCTACAAGATCAGCACATTCAGAATCGTGCCTCTGCCATTCATAACTCCTAACTGGTAATTTTAGTTCTGACTTCATCCACCCCAGCCTTTTCAGCCAGCTAAAATCCCATTCACCTTTAGGGCACAGCTCACAGCCACCCCACTCCAGACAGTCCACCCCACCCTCTCCAGGTGGATCCAGTCACTTCTTCCTATTTCCCCCTGGCTACTCCTATATGACTGAGTGACTGAACAACAACTCCATACCTATCACCTTACACAATAGAATAATTAGCTTTGTCTGTGTCTGTCTCCTCTGCTAGACTGCATGTTCCCTGAAGGCAGAGTTCGGGACCTGTTCATCTACATGCTCCATGTTTTGCAGAGCAGTTGTTCAGTCACTAAGTCATGTCTGACTCCTTGCGACTCCATGGACTGCAGCACACCAGTCTTCCCTGTCCTTCACCATCTCATGGAGTTTGCTCAAATTCATGTCCATTGAGTTTGTGATACCATTCAACCATCTCATCTTCTGTCACCCCCTTCTCCTCCTGCCCTCAATCTTTCCCAGCATCAAGTAAAAGCCCACATACTGTTTCTTGAACTGCTGAACTCAATTGGATCTAGGAAACTTTCAGTTTCCCAGTTGAAGGCAGTGCTTTTTAATGGGACCACAACACTTCCTTTAGTAATTCTGTTAGGGTTAGTTGAGTGTGCCTGTCTCAATCGTGGGATTGCCAGCAATCTCTTTGCACGTTTATTTGCCTTTTGTCCACCACTACCCTCCAGGACCAACCGTATAATGAGAATGTTTGTGGTCCAGAATCATTCCGTTGCCTTGGTCCACCCTTGCTCAAAGTTCATTTGTTAATTCACCTATCTGTTCCTGTGTTTGTGCACTTCTTTAACAAGCACTCATTGAGGGTCTTATTTGAGCCAAGCATTACTCAAGGCAAACCCTACCCTCAAGAAATTTAAATTTTAGTGGAGGGCATGAACAATAAACAAGCAAATAAGTAAACAAGGAAATATCAGATTGATAAATGCTATGAAAGGACTAAATAGGGAGATAAGATAAAATGTGAACAGAAAGGAGGGGTGGCATTTTGGGTAGAAGGCACAAAGAGGCCCAGAAGAGATGTGGGGTGGGAGGGGAGTAGGGAGGGCAAAAGTCCTAATACAGGCAGAGAAAACAGCATATTGTGAAGCTGAAAGGAGTTCAAGGTGCCTTTTGTGGAATGAACATGTGGAGCATGATGCAGGTAAACAGGGGCCAGAGCATCCAGAGTCCTGTGGGCTCAGAAGGACTGTTGATTTTATTGAAAGAAAAAAAAAAGAAGAACTATTAAGGGATTTTGTACAGAGGAGAGACACAATCTGATTTGTTTTATAAAAATTGTTCTCTAAAAAAAAAAAAAAGAAAAATGTAGGCAGCACAGAGTAAGAGCAGAAAGATCAATTACAAGATGGCCACAATGGTCCAAGCAAGTTTACTGGTAGTGAGAGCAAGTGTGGGCCCCACTGAGGGAGAGAAGATGACCCCGACACACTCCAGGCTAGAGTCTGTCTGCTCTTACTACTTCTGGGAACCATCCACCCAGCCAGAAGGCTTCTCGGTGATGCTGCTGCACGCTTAGGGCCCAGAAGAAATCCCTACAAGGTGGGTGAGAGGTACCCAGAGTTGGCCAGAAGCTCGTGTCCTTTAGTCTGTGTCTCCTTGGCCCCCTTTTTTCTGGCTCAATCCCACAAGGAGGGCCCCTGTGCCAGCCCTTCAAAGGTCTGGAGGCACAGGAATGCCTGAGAGCTGAGACGGCTGTGGGCTTTGGCAGGTGTGGGTGGCAGTAGTTGGTGGTCTGGCCTCCTACCAGCCGCCCAAGCTGCAGATCCATTTTCCTAGGCTGCATTTCCCTAGACTTATTCTTAGACTATCTCTAAATGCATCCCTGCTGCCCTAACTGCTAAAACACAGTTCGTTAATGTTGTTTTTCCCCACAAAATCGAGGAGCATTTAAATCAATTAAGTTCAGTCAAAGTGCACCTGCCAACTGTTAAGAGCTGCTAAAAGGTGCCCAGTACCACTGGCCTCAACCTCACCCGTCACCACTTCAACCCATCCTCCCAGCTCCTCCGGGAACTACTCTTATTCCTCCTGGGGGCCTAGTACTCTCCCCTGCTTACCTAACTCCTCCTTTAAATCTCAGCTCTAATATCACTTCCTTCTTGAGGCTGTCCCTGAGGGCTGCCTGCCAGTCTCTGTTCCCTGATTAAATGCATTCAAAGCACTAGGGACTTTTCATAGGACTCACAGTAATTATAATTACATACTTACCCAGCAGGGTGGAAATATACACATGACAGTTCAGGTTTTCTTTTCTTTTCTTAAAGGTAGCTTAAATGATTAATTTTTATAACTGGTCTCCCATTTCTGCTGATGGTGGGGAAGGGAAAAAAACCTTCAACCTGCCAAAGGAAGGGAACAGCCCCTTCTGGTTTAAAATCATCTGTTTCTAACAATCGGTTAATTCAAGTTTGACATTTCCTATCAGGGGTTCTCCCTTTCCTCTCAAACGCTTTCCCTGCTGGTCCTCCTTCCCAAGATGGGATCTGGATACAGGGAAGGATGGATCTGGGGCCTCAGGGCCCAGGTGGGCTGCTCTGGGCTGAGGAGGACCCCTCTCCTCCTGGGCATCACCTCTGATGTTGGCCTTGCACACATTCTGCTTTGGGAGACGCCGGGGATCTCCTGCCCACCACACACCCAGCTCAGCTCTTGCTGGTCCTGGATATCTCCAGGACACCTTTTATACCTTGCACATCCCCAGTACCTCCATGTCTGCCATTTGGGAGCTCAGCTCCACCCTCCAGCCCTTGGATTCAAGTCCATGTCTTGGTTTGCTCTGAAAACTCCCAGTCTGACATCCTCAGCTGTCTTGGGAGTGTGTCTGGAGGAACTTCTATTTCCCTTACATGCCACAACAGGCCAAGGGGAAGAGGGGAACAGTTTCGGGCCCCACTCGGCAGAAACCCACCCACCACCATTTTGACTCTGCTGTGATGAGGAACCTGAAGAGAGAGTTTTCTCTAAGTTCTGAGCAGAAAGCAGAGCCCAGTCTTCTCTGATCTGAATCCCCTCTACCACCCGTTCTGTCCTTATCCCTGCCTGGATGTTTTTTCAGGAGTTGATGCTTTCAAATTGTGGTGTTGGAGAAGACTTTTGAGAGTCCTTAGACAGTGAGGAGATCAAACCAAGCAATCCTAAAAGAAATCAGCCCTGAGTATTTATTGGAAGGACTGATTGAATACTTTGGCTCGAATACTTTGGCCACCTGATGGGAAGAGTGGACTCATTGGAAAAGACCCTGATGCTGGGAAAGATTGAAGACGAGAAAGGGGTGACAGAGGATGAAATGGTTGGATGGCATCACAGACTCATTGAACATGAGTTTGAGCAAACTCCGGGATACAGTGAAGGACAGGGAAGCCTGGTGTGCTGCAGTCCATGGGGTCACAAAGAGTTGGAGCATCTGAAGGACAGCAAGGTACCCAAGTCTTTTTCCCCCTCCACCTTCCTCCTCCTAGTGTAAAAGAGCTTCTCCCCGGTCTTCCACTCTTATTGGATCCTAGGCCCCAGGATATGGCCTCTTTGGAGTCACAGAATGTGTCTATGAATCTCATGGTCCAGGTGTGCCTGTCTGTGTATAAAGGCAAGCTTTGGAAATTAACCATCACCTCCTGCCCCCTCACAGACACACATACCTGCATCCCAACTTAAACTTTTCCTTTCTCCCACAAAGCCTGCCTTTTAGGATTATTGTCTTGTGGATCTAAAAATTGAGTGTCTACAATGAGGTATCATCTCACACCAGTCAGAATGGCCATCATCAAAAAAATTCAAACAATAAATGCTGGAGAGGGTACAGAGAAAAGGGAACCCTCCTTCACTGTTGGTGGGAATGTAAATTGGTATTGCCACTATGAACAGCAGTATGGAGGTTCCCTAAGATGCTAAAAATAGAGCTACTATATGATCCAGCAGTCCCACTCCTGGGTATATATCTGGAGAAAATAAAAACATGGTTTGAAAGGATGCATGCACCCCAGTGTTCACTGAAGCATTGTTTATAATAGCCAAGACTTGAAAACAACCTAAATATCTATCGATGGATGAATGGATAAAGAAGATGTGGTACATATACACAATGGAATATTCAGTCAGTTCATCAGTTCAGTCACTAAGCCATGTCCGACTCTGCGACCCCATGAACTGCAGCACACCAGGCCTCCCTGTCCATCACCAACTCCTGGAGTCCACCCAAACCCATGTCCATTGAGTCAGTGATGCCATCCAACCATCTCATCCTCTGTCATCCCCTTTTCCTCCTGCCCTCAATCTTTCACAGCATCAGGGTCTTTTCCAATGAGTCAACTCTTCGCATGAGGTGGCCAAAGTATTGGAGTTTCAGCTTTAGCATCAGTCCTTCCAATGAACACCCAGGACTGGTCTCCTTTAGGATGGACTGGTTGGATCTCCTTGCAGTCCAAGGGACTCTCAAGAGTCTTCTCCAGCACCACAGTTCAAAAGCATCAATTCTTCAGCACTCAGCTTTCTATATAGTCCAACTCTCACATCCATACATGACTACTGGAAAAACCATAGCCTTGACTAGACAGAATATTACTCATTCATTAAAAAGAATGAAATAATGTCATTTGCACCAACACGGATGGACCTTGAGATTATCACACTAAGTGAAGCAAGTCAGAGAAAAACAAATGTCATTTGCTTATATGTGGAATCTAAAAAAAATTATACAAATAAACTTATTTATAAAACACACAGACTTAGAGAATGAATTTATGGTTATGGGGATTGGGGGGAAAGGTGATGTGGAGGGTCAGACTGGGAGTTTGGGACTGACATGTACACACTACTACATTTAAAATAGATAACCAACAAGGACCTACTGTATAGCACAGTTCAGTTCAGTTCAGTCGCTCAGTTGTGTCCGACTCTTTGCGACCCCATGAATCACAGCACGCCAGGCCTCCCTGTCCATCACCAACTCCCGGAGTTCACGCAAACTCATGTCCATCGAGTCGGTGATGCCATCCAACAATCTCATCCTCTGTAGTCCCCTTCTCCTCCTGCCCCCAATCCCTCCCAGCATGAGAGTCTTTTCCAATGAGTCAACTCTTCGTATGAGGTGGCCAAAGTATTGGAGTTTCAGTATAGCATAGGGAACTGCTTAATATTCTATAATAACCTAAATGGGAAAAGAATTTGAAAAAGAATAGATACATGTATATGTATAACTGAATCACTTAACTCTACACCTGAAACTAACAAAACATTGCTAATTGACTGTGCTCCAATCAAAAATAAAAACTTAAAAAAAAAATAAAAATCAAGTGTGACTCGCAAGCCTGGGCACTGACTTCTTTCTCCTAACTGGCAGCCACCCTTTCTGAATTTATCTATTCATGGGCAGGAGCTACATAGTTTTTAGCTTAATGTTTTGACAAATAACTTCCTATTATAGTAGTTTGTGTGATTCTTTGCTGCAGGTCTATCTCTTTACTCAGCCCTGTTTTCTTTGTGACTAATGCATGTCCATGTGACTAACATATTTTATTGTGTGATTTAACTGAATGGTTTAACTTTAGAATAGTCATAAAATGTCAAAGTTGTCAGGGGCCATACAGATCATTTAATCCAATACCTTTATATCTGGAGAAGAAAATTAAGGCCATTAAAGTCACACAATAATGTCAGGTATGGGTCTTGAATGTCTAATTTTTCTACACCAATCTATTAGTTTTCCAATTCACCCACTGGCTTTGCATGAGATTTCATTTGCCTCTGTCTCCTAAGCCAAATTTGTATAATTTCATAAAGAGCTGCTGCTAAGAGCTAGCTGTCCCAATTAATACGTTTATAAAGACAAACCCTCTTTCCCCTTCTAGTTTTCTTCATCTGGCAGATAGATACATAGATATCTCATTTTCAGAATGGAAATAGTTTACAGTTTTATGATTGGAAAAATCAGACATTCTCATTATAATGCAAAACTGTAAGGAAATCTTTATGCTGTGTTGCTAGCATTAACATAGTGCCAGTAAGTGCTGAAATCTTGTTGAATGAATATTAATGAAGAAAATGAAGACCATGTGTAATTGTGCTACCCAGAAATGATTATTTATTCAGTATATATACTTCAGTGTCTATGCTTTGTGTTTGTACATATATACACTCCATAAAAATAGATATTTATTTTTCTCTTATCAGATTCTTTAAACATATCAAAACATATTTTAAAAAGTAATGACCCATTCAATCACTGGGAGGCTATGCTCTGATTTCAAAGATGTTATTGTTGCTAATACACTTATGGAATTGCTTTCCAAGATTGTTGCTAATTATTTTATCTCCAGTATAAACAAATATTCATCCTTTAATGGATTTTACTTTGGAACAGAAAAATTATTTGGATAACAGTGAAAAAAGTGGGTGTTACTGTTCTGGATCAAAAACAAGTTGTGAATATAAAACAATGAGACTGACTTTTACTGTGTGGCTTACAAATTGCCTTGAAGATTAGCCCCCCTGGGGAATCCCAAAATGTTTTTGGCAGGGACATCACAGGAAAGGGGGCCAATCTTCCAAGGGGATCACTTAGCAGGTTTGCATCTGAATGTAAAAATTCCAGTAAATGAGTTTTAAAAGACAGTCATATTGGTTTACAGTAACATGTTTTATAATACTGGATTTTTATGGAAAACTATTTGTAGCTGCATGGAATTTAGCTTAATAATCAGGTTGTTTTTAAGCAGAAATTTGAGGTCTTACATGGTTTTGGCTTGAGGGGATCAAGGATTTTCTTCCCAGTAGTTGCTTTAAATTTTCCCATCATTGCTTTATTTCTCTCCTCACCTGTTATCCTTCTGGTACTTAGTAACCATTCTCAAGAGGAGTAAGCTCCACCCATACTTCTGCATATCATGATATATGTACGTCCCGTCTTTAGGAAGAGTCTAGTTGAGGGGCCAAGCAGGTCACATAAATGGATGAAGAGGACTGAAGAGGGCTGTCTGGAAGAAAACAACAGTGTCAGCCTGATGACAAATGGCAAATGATGATGAACCTCAGTGTTGAAAGGCCACAGAGAGTGATGAGGACTGGAGAAAGCCACATTCCCATGGAAAAGAGGCAGATTTTTGCCATGGGGGAGTATAAGCTTTGATTTTTAATTCTGACAAGCTAGAAATCTGGGTTTTTATCTTATCTCTCTTGATTTTTAAATGTCGGCTAATAATTCAAGCATACCAGAGAGGCAGAGGAGCATATCGGTCAAGAACTCTCGCTCTGGAGCCAGACAGCTTGGGTTCAAATTCCACCTCTGTCCTTTAGTAATTAACTGTGCCACTTCAGTCAAGTTACTCAGCCTCTCTGTGCCTTGGCTTTCTCATCTGTAAAATGGGGGTGGTCATAATAGTTTTAAGGTAAAGATTAAGTGAGTTAATAAAGCACATAGATACCTGCTATGTAGTTAGGGCTCCAGAAATGTTAGCTTTTGCCCAGGGCAGATTCATGTCAATGTATGGCAAAACCAATACAATAATGTAAAGTAATTAGCTTCAATTAAAAAAAAAAGAGAAGTCATTGTATGAGCTGAATAAATCATATCTGCAGGCTGAATGTGACCCATAGACTTTCAATTTGGGTGTTCTGCTCTAGAATCAGGAAAGAAATCTTTGGTAACTTAAGACAGTTCGTATAAAATTATACTCACCATTTCAGTATACACTAAGTCTTTGGAATAGGCTGTCAGTGTTAATCTGACCCTTAGTAACTCTCCAATTTGCTGGTGAACACAACTGAACAGTAGTCACTCAGCTGACCCAGAGGAGTTGGTGGGGGGCTGACCTTTCCATTTCACCTGGGCAGGCTCTATAGATAAGGCTAAGTTGTTAACATATTGAAACAATTTCATATTGGTCCATAAATAGGTGCTGTCCTAGCCAATTGCATCTATGACTTGGCTACCCTGGCAAACTCAGCCTCTCCCCCAGGGACACTGCTTTTACTCCCTCGCCTGGCATCCATTCTGATTGGTTAGTACCCACACCATATCAGTTGTGAAATATTTTGCTCACCATCTCTGCACTTGGGTGCAGCAAAACCAAATGAGTTGCAGATCTGATCATTAAAAATTTTGTTTTCCTAAAACTTGTTATTTAACCTTTCTGAGCCTTGGTTTCCTTGTCAGTGAAATAAGAATAATATTAGTAATTATTTCTTAAATTGTTGTGATAAATAAGAGAATCCATGTAAAATGCTTAGCAAAGGGCCTGAATCATAGCGTGTATGTGCACACACACACCCCTCCACACCCATAAATGCTACTCTGGGTATTAATTTAAGTACTCTAACAGAAGGCTGTGCCTTGAATCCCTTTTATCCTCGGGAAGAATTGATCTGGCTCAGATGGGCTTGCTAAATTCAAGGTGTTTGAATTTATAACTCGATATGTGCAAAAATCTTAATCCAATTACATATGACTAAAGAAAGCAACGGAGAAGGCAATGGCAAGCCACTCCAGTACTCTTGCCTAGAAAATCCCATGGATGGAGGAGCCTGGTAGGCTGCAGTCCATGGGGTCGCTAAGGGTCGGACACGACTGAGCGACTTCACTTTCACTTTTCACTTTCACACATTGGAGAAGGAAATGGCAACCCACTCCAGTGTTCTTGCCTGGAGAATCCCAGGGACGGGGGAGCCTGGTGGGCTTCCGTCTATGGGGTCACACAGAGTCAGACACGACTGAAGTGACTTAGCAGCAGCAATATTAATAAAATTCTACTTGGTTTATTATTATAGATTATAGAAGCATATAAAATTAGAAGTCATTTGGATGATAAAAAGGATGGGAAAAATCTATTATCTCACCAGACTGGAATATCAGCTTCTAAATAGCCTGTTTAAATATGATTAAGAAGAACTTTTCAAGAGATTCAAGTATAAGTTGACACCTTTCTGATATTTGACTGGACTGTTAACCCCCTGAGGGCAGGATCATGTCCATTTTGGCCACTGCTGTATCCTCATCAGTGAAGTATGCTAAATGAACGAATGAAGACTGGGGAGAAGGCAGAACAAGAGAGCTAGGGGAGGCCTGGCTAGTCTGAGTGTGGCAGGACTGATTTCCCTGCACCCCTGCTGGGCCAGGTGGGGAACAGAGCACTGTCAGTCTTCCTCCTCATTCATCATCCTTAGCAGCATCCTTGCTGCTTCCAGCCCCATATCATTGCCTGTCCCTGATTAGACGGGCCCTCCCTATTCCCACTGCTTCCCTTCTGTGGGATTTAAGACCCTCGTGGGGCCTATCTGGGGTTTTAGGCTCAGGTCAGTTGAGACTCAAAGAGCCTTGGACCTTGTCTCTCTCTGAGTTGCTACTAATTTAGAGCAGCAGGCCCCAGACTGTTGGTTTCTAGAGATGGGAGACTGTGCTCTGTCCATCATCCTATCAGGACTGCTGCTTAGCCTTTCATGCACTGGCACCGCTGTAGTGGTTACTAAAATACTGAAATGCACTAAGCAACTAAATGGTTAATACCTGACGCAGGGGTGGGGGACCTCCAGCAGAATGTCCAAAGTCAATGCCTCGCTCTGAAATGTATTGAAAACCACCCTGGATTGTCCTTGAAATGTAACCCAATGCATGGCCCCTTATTCTACATATGAACAAATACATGAATGAATGAATGGGAGGATGTCAGCAACAGTTGTTCCAGAAATCTGTGTGGCGTGATGGACTTCTCCATCAGCTGTTTGCTGAAAATGCAGGTACTCCTTCCAAGCGGCAGAGCAGTCTGAGTACATCTTAACCAGCATTTTCAACTGTTTTCAGAAGTCAAGGTCACCCTCATACTTGCACCTGGGCTTTTATATAACACGCTTCAATCACCTATCAGGGCAACTGTCAGAAAAACTTTCTGTTGCAAGTAACACATCTGGAACACGAGCCATATTTTGCTTTACATACTGAAGTGAAGAATCGGTCCCTGGCTGAACATAATGAAAGTCATTTGTTCTGGAAAAAGCAATTCAGAAAAACATATCACCTAAAACGTTAGAGTAGTCCACTCAGAACTCTCTCCTCTGACGGGCTATGAAAGATACTTGGGCTTAAGAGCTATTGGGGGCTGGGGGAGATTAGGGGTGCTTTAATTTCCCATAATGGCATCTTCTAGGAAGTCTGCCTGCTCACTGTAACAATTTGCCTCTTCAATGTGTGATTGGCTCTGTCTGAGAAGTAACGAATGCTCCTTTTAAGAGTCTGGCAGCCCCCATTAGAGCCAGTTTGGAAGTGGCTTCCACAATTCCTAGCCAAGCTGAAGGCACTTCTTCAATCAGTGGGAAAAAAAGAGAGATACTCCTTACACTTCAGAAGTTGACCTCATTACTTGTCACCCATCTCTGTAGTTTGAGGTGAAGGGCAGCCATTTTGATTTCACACACAGTGACTAGGAATATGGGAAGAGACTCCCAAAAGTTGCTCTCTCTTTTCTCCTTGGCCCTTTTCTTTCAGATTTAACAACAAAATCACTCCTTCTGTTCAAGCTGTGGTTTTCATAACTGAAGCCTAAAGCCAGAGAGAGAGCCAGCCATGTGGCCTCAGGTTGGGTTCAGAGATTCTTATGGCTCTTCCTCTGAGCCCTGGTAGTGGATAGGGAGGGAAAATTTCAGCCCTCCCTGCCATGGGGACACAACTCTTCTCACATCCTTTAGGAGTGTGTTTCTTCAGGCACGTCTCTGGCCAAAACCCGGAGCCGAACCCAAGCCCTTGCCTTGTCATGGGAAGCAGCAATTTGGCCACTTTCAACTTTTGTTCAAAGCCTCCTAAAAGGGAGCCGCCCTGTCCCACACGGGACTTCAGGGAAGCCATGCCCTCCCCAGAAATGACAAATGGAAAAGACAGAACAGACTCCAGCCAGGCCAGGATATGGTCTCTGGAAAGAGGTTGTTTTTGTCTCCAGTGGCATAGAAAACACATCCTCTTACTTATTAAGTAGGGAAACAGCACAATCATACACGCTGGAGGTTACCAAGGTGAACAGAATTCGAGATTAAAATCTGCCAGCCCAGTGGTGCATGGAAGCATGGAAGGCCCAGAGAGGAAACCTAGTTCACTATTGGTAAATTTTTTGGGATGCTGTTTATGTTTGAACTTTTCTCTGTTTTCCTGTAGAAACTTCCGTACCCTCTTCCTGTGTCCCTACAAAAGGCTGGGACAATGCAGTCCCAGCGCTCCTGTAGGACACGGGCGGGGCCCCACCTTCCTCCTTCCTGGAGGGATATCCTCTCCTATAGAAGAGGTAAGAATGTAAGGTTCATGTGAAAATGTGATTATATGCCTTATCTCAGTCATTTCGTGATTTGCTCTTTGGCGACAATAAGTCAGCCTGGCCACATTCACAATAGAGGTGGCCCCAGTTCCTAGTTTTGGCTCCTGCTGTTTTCTCAGCTGAAGAGGGCAAACGGCTGTTAAAAAACGCAGCTTGTTTTCCAGGATCTTATCGAGAGTTCATGTCTAAGGCCAGAAAGAGAAGGGAGGGCTCCATTTATTTTTTTTTTTTTCTCTCTCCTCATTGTTTTCAACTGAATTGGCAGGAAATGGGAGTCCTCTACCTGTCCCTCTGGGGAGCAAAATTGATTCGATTCCATTTTTCAGATGTATCCGCTACCACCAGAAATTGGGGACATTTCCGCTCACCCCCAAAAGAATGTGTCCTGCATTTACACGAATGACATCTTTCAAAACTTAAAAGGAATCACACTTCCATGGGGAGTTTTGGGCTTGATGGTTGCCACAAATTGCCTCCCAGCATCTCAGATTTGTTTTATTTTCTCATCTCTCCCTTGATAAAGTGACTTTTGCGGCTGTGGACCTTGACTGACGTGTGTGTGTGTGGTGTGTGTACCGTGAATGGCATAGACACTAAAAGAACTGAAATCCTTCATACAGGGTTTCACGTCAGTTAAAATAGTTCATGCATGACACAGGGGTTGATATAGAATTCAGCCAGAAGATTAGTCAGTTTCTTAAGAATCAAGGTATGTTTGTAACTGGCCCAGTATTTTCCATTTAACCCAGTTCAACCAATTCGATCAATCTGGATAAGATTCAAGATTCATCTAGATGCTTCATTTCCTATAAAATCAACCTCAGATAATTATATTTTGAGGGAACTGGTTGTTTTACTGCCTATAAACTTTAAACATAGGAATTATATAAACCACAGTATTGCATAAACAGAAGAATCTTTCCTTTCAATGTCAACTTTTCACCTTGGTGCTGAGACTCAGAACTTGGACAGTTACTAGATAGAATTATGAAACAATCAGGTTTAACTCCTCTCAAGAGAACAGAAAACAGAAAAGGCAATTCGATTCCACATCATCCCTATCCAGAGCCCTACTTCTGACCAAAGAGATTCTGGCCCCAGCCAGTCTTGTCCTGGAACTCCCAGCTCCTCCCACCCACTGCTCACCCTGACAGTTGTTTGTGGCTCCTCTTCTGCTATGTGGGGCTTCCCTGGTGAATCAGTTGGTAAAGAATCCACCTGCAGTGCAGGAGACCCAGGTTCAATCCCTGGGTGGGGAAGATCCCCTGGAGAAGGAAATGGCAACCTACTCCAGTATCCTCGCCTGGAAAAATCCCATGGACAGAGCAGCCTGGTGGGCTACAGTCCATGAAGTCTCAGAGAGTCAGACATGACTGAGCGACTCAACCACCTTCTGCTATGTGAGGGTATTTGCAGGTAGGGAGGAACTTTCCTGACTGTCTTCCTGTGGGTCCCAGCTGACCCACGGGGCAGTGCTCATCCTGGGGTTCTCAACTTTTGTTTCAGACACAGAAGTCCAATTGATCTGCCCAGAGTTATCCAGGGTAGTTTTTCTATCCAAGTGAGGCAAGCAACTTTAGATCAGCCTCCAAGGAATTAGATTTGTGGGAGAAAAATACTTAACATCCTTGTATTGTATTGACCAATAGTTTTCCTCAATCCCCACATGTCCACTCTCTCCTTGATGCTTCCCTCATGTCCCTATTCCCTTTGAAGCAGTTGAGCTCTTCTGTGTTGACTGCCTCAGAGAAAAGATGTTACAATGGGAAAAGAGCCAGGGAAAAGATTGTTCCTGACTTTGGAGTTTCAAAAGCTTATGTAGGCCATTAGGGAAATGGAAAAGACCCACAGAAAGGACAAAACATTGGCAGAAATACTGTGAATGAGAACAAAATTCCTCCCCAGCCTTACCCAGTGAGCTCTAAGAACTGGGGAGAACCTAGTGAGAAAGAAAAATTGGTGGGGTCTGGGACAAGAGCACCAGATCTGAAGGGACTCTGTAGGCATGAGAAGAAACAGACTCCACAGACCACCCATTGTCCACTCACATTACCCTATGTATCACCCATGCCTGGGGCTACACTAGCTACCTTGTCCTTTGGCTTCCAGTAAGAATGTCTTGCTGACTGTTTAGCAGGAATAACAATGGACTATGCCCCCAAACTTGGCTGTGTTGTTGCAGTTGGACTTAGGCCATGTGATCAACCTAACACAATATCTCAGGGTACTTTGAAGGAGGATGGAGCCCTTGGGTACCTGACAAGGTCTCTCTATGGAATGAAAAGTCCCTTGTGTTTACAACTGAAGGCTGAAGGAATACAGCTCAACATTTTCCCTGAGCAAAAACCATGGTTAAGCCTCTCAAGTCCTCTCAACTCCATGACTCTCTAGTTCTTCGAAAGGGAACCACATTGCTCTTTCATGTTGAAGAATTTTGGGCAGTTTCCCAAAGAGCTGGTCCAGTGGTCTATTTGGATGATTCTACTCTGTCTTCCATTCCACGTCTCTGAGCTAATCTTGACCTTGATCTGGGATAACTGCCTGGTTTTCCAGGTTCTCACAGCCCTCACCACAGAAGCCTGACCTCCCAGTTCCCAGGCCAGGGCGTGTGCAGTTTTCATCTCTTCCACTTCACTGGGGTGTCAGTCCCAGTACCAGAAACATTTTCTTCTCATGGACATATCAGTCAAACACCTAGAGGTTCCCTAACTTCTATGACCCTCAACCCCACCACACCTCATCTTCCCTAAGACCAAGTGAGTTACAGACAAAACCGAGTCCTCAGGCCATTCCATAAGTACCAGAAAGTAGTGGTCATACCTGGGATGAGTCAAGGTACTATACAAACAGAACCAGATTGGGCCAGTGGCCGGCCTGGATTCCCTCTTATCAATGTGGAATTCCTTCTTCACTCTCTTTCCTCCCACGTGGCTGGCATGATCAGATCATCCTAGACTAAGCATACACTCCGCTTCACTAGGGGAAGGGTAGTAGGGTGGCTCCAGACCCTAAGGAAAGGATTCTCCTATAATCTAGAGGTAAGGTCCAAAGGGCCACAGAATGAGCCTGTGGCCAAGTACCAATAGTTAAGGTTTTAAACTAGAGAAGAAAAGGTGCAAGCCAACCAGACAGTTCTTCAGTAATAAAGTTTTCTGATCATGCCTATATTGAAAAGATGAACACAAAAAAACAAAGTGGAAGGAACATCTCTGGCTTATGTTACATACTTAGCACATTGTTTATTTTCATCTTTGCACTTTCCCCTGCCCATCCCTGCTTCACAGAGGTGAAAGATTAATTAAAGTAGATAAAGTGTTCTACAGGCCTCAAATGAATGTTCTTATAAAACTGCAAGAATGCGAACCATTACTGACCCTAATTAGCCTGAAGTCAAGTGAGTATTAACTAGATTTAAAGGTAAAGGAATATTGGTATATGTTTCAAAGCTCCCACTACCCAAGGGGAAGACATGCCCCATGAAAGAAGATTTTTCATGGTGGACTTATAAAAGTATTCAGAGTGGGAAAAAAAAAAAGGAAAGAGGTAAACATCAAACATCAAGGGATTATGAGTGACCATGAAAGCAGACTAGTTAACAAAAACAAAGTAGGTCCTCCACCAAGGTGACAGCATAACTGATTTGTATATAAGCTTTTTCAGGTCAAGTCTATTAAAGAATCTGTCAGCTCTGTGAACTTTCATTGTGGTGCCATTTCTCTGCACTGAATGCTGGCTGAAATTAATGGGGCATGGGTTAGGGGTGGACAGCTTTTAATAAAACACAGAAATTTTTGTGGTAAATTATGGTAGCTAGGAGTTTGTGGTTGGGGGAGGGGAATGTTCTAGAACATTTCTTACAGCAATTGCCCTAGCAATCATACACTACCTGATTTCTCATCTTCAGTGAGTGCAGTCATTTAACCTTTTTGTGCCTCGGTTTCCTCATTTGTAGAAAGAGGAAAATGTTGACCTTATAAAGTTGGTGTGAGGGAAAATGAATTAATAGATGAAAAGCACTGGTATGGAAAATAATACTAAAGGAGTTACTATCGTTATTATGATTATCATTGCTGTAATTGTTCTCTGCCCTTGGACAGAGAATCTATTGGAGACTGAATAGGCCTTATAAAGGCCCCAAAGAAGGCCTAAGAATCCAGGGAAGAGAAAATGGAGAAGGAAAGATGCAAAGTGAAAGGACGGTAGCTCTGCTATGAAGATTTGCTTGGATAAGTTTTTACCTATTCCTATGGCTTTTTCATGTCATTCCGCCTCATTTGAAGCCATTATCAAAATACTACTTGGCCTATAGAAGCAAACTGTTTCCAAGCATAGTCAAGGCCTGTTTGTAGACCAGTATTTTGAAATAACATTGGACACAACAGCATTATTTGGTCCTTCTCTCTCAGTTGTCATGAGATTATCTGAAAAGGATATTTTAGACAATGGAAATGAGACAGGCTGGAACCTGGGGCCCTTGCCACAGTGCCGCAAAGCTCACATGTAGACACACTTCTCCTTGAGCTACAAAATACAAAGAAACTGTAGGAGACTAAAAATCACTGTGTGCATGCGCAATTGGGGCAAATTCTGGGCCAAAAGATACAAAAAAGACAAAAAAAAACTCAACAACCATTTCTGAAGAGCTGGGAGCAAAAACTGGGTGTCAGGAGCAAAATCAGGGTACTGCACATACCACCACCTAAAGGGAGGGCAAACTGCCTAAGCTACCCCTCAGCCTAATGCCTGGACACACCTCCACTTGCTCCCAACCTGGAGTAGGGTGCAGAAAGCCTGCTACTTATTTTCATTCCCTCCTGCAGCTGGTGCAGAAGCCCCAGTAAAGCCTTGCCTGAATTTCTTGTCTGGCCTCTAGTCAATTTCTATTGATTGGAGAAGGGCAAGGACTGCGGTTGGTATCAGAAAGGAGATGGGTAGTAATAACATTTGTCAATTATTTCCAACCCTCCTCCTGCTGGGCACATGATAGGATTATACTTCCAGTCACCTTTGGGGCATTGGATGGGGACAACGGGTTAGTTCCTGCCAAAGAGTTGTGAAAAGCAGTGAGGTGTGTCCCTTCCAGGCTGAAGTATTTAATAGCCAATGCAACACCCACCAATCCTCTCCTTCTCTCTGGCTTGAAAGCCTGCAACTTTGGAGGCTGTGACTGTTCATCAGACTCATTCCTTCATGACTGATCAATGATAAGCAGAACCACCTCATTCCCACTCCTCTTCTGACCAATCCCCAATGAACAGGTAGCATGAGAGAGAGACTTATTGTTGACAGCAGCTGTTTAGGGGATTTCAGCTGTTTGTTATTGTAACATAATCTAATCTCTTGTGACGGATACAGGTGTCTTCAGTGTAAAAAGCTACTTGTACACTGAAAGAGTGAATTTTTAATATATGCGTGAAAGTTCATCCTGACTACTGTCCCCGGGCATATCTTTGTAAAATACCTTTTGGATTATAAGATTCATCTTGCAGTCTGGTGTGAAATCTTAGCTCCCTGGCTTTGCTTCTCAGTCCCACATTTGACTTTCTGTCCCACAACGTCAGTAAAGAAACATTCTCAATTAAGACTGAACTCTTTGTCATGGAACCTCAACAAGATTTATTTAGTACTACCTCCCCAAGTGCAAACTGTTTCCCCAACAAGAGCAGCTCTACTGTTCTCTGCCGGTTTAAATCCTATCCTTTGAGTGTAACTGTTACTATCTTCCCAGAGAGCAACTGGAAAATGATTCTGAAACTTTAGCACGTGGTTATTGTGTTCTTTATCACCAAATATAGATCAGCAAATAAAATACAAGAGGGCCATGCAAGGTCCAATACAACAACATGAGAAGGACCAAGCATTGTAATGTACAACTGATGCTCTTGCACATCTGTAGAAACAGTCTTCAATGGCCATGGTGTTATATCCAGGATCTTCTATCACAAGTGTGTAAAATTGCACCTCTAAGATATTCACTGCATAGTGTTCATCATGGTGATAAACTGGGAAAGCCTCAGTGGCCACCAATATGGCACTTACTAAATTAATTGCCATGAATCCACAAACTGATACGCTGAGCAAGTGTTAAAAGGGATGGAGTAATACGTATTGACATAAATAGATAAGCATGATATATGGTTGTGTAAAGAACAACTTGAAGAACACTAAATGTGGTATGATTTCATATATGTTGCTGAATACATTTTATATTCATAGAAGTCCTGAAAGGATGCTTACTAAACCAATAGCAAAGGTGACATCTGTGGGGTAAGACTGCTGGAGTGGAGCAGGGAACTCCTGCGCTTTTTACTGTATTCCTGGACCTCTTACAAGAATCATTTATTACTTTCATGGCAACGGTAATAATAGCTATTGTTGTGTAAGGACTCATTATGTGCCAAGATGCCACTAAACTCATGAGATAATCCTCAAAATGTGATGCCAGGAAGCAAGGTGTTTTGTTATCCTTATTCAAAGGATGAGAAACCTGAGGAACAGAGAAGTGAAGCAACTCACCCAGAGCTAGTAAGTGTCAAAATCAGGATTTGAACCTAGAGAGTTTAGCTCCATATTGTGTGATCTTAATCACTAAATTATAGTACAAATAAATGGCAACCCACTCCAGTATTCTTGCCTGGAGAATCCCATGGACGGAGGAGCCTGGTGGGCTACAGTCCATGGGGTCGCAGAGTCGGACACGACTGAGCGACTTGACTTCAAATAATTTTTAAAAACCTGTTCTCCTTTTAGGATATAGTTCAACTCTCATTTCTGTGATGCGACCTCTGATCACCTCAGGCCATTCATTCATCCAATAACCCTTCACTAAATACTTACAATGGTCAAAGGGTCTGTTTGGGACATTGCAGAATATTTAAGTCAAATAAACCATAATTCCTGCTACTGAAGAGCTTACAGTCTAGCAGGGGAAGAGAAAGTGACTTCAGAAACTAGAATGGCAAGTGCTAAGAGACAGAAACAAGATTCTCCAAGAGCTCAGAGAAAAAGAGGAGGCACTTCCAGCCTGGAAGCAGAGACAAGCCTTGAAGGCAAGAAGGATATCGAGAAAAGGAAATTGTTCCCTTTGGCTGGAGTGAAGGGAGTAACAATCAAATCTGCAGAGATGGGGAGAGGAAGGTCTTGACATCATGCTCAGCGGTGTGACTTTGGTTTAAAGAGAAATAAGACCCCATGAGAAAATCTGTAGTAGTTCAGTGACAGAATCAGAGAGCAAGTGAATGACAATAGCAAATATTTATCAAGTGTCAGACAGATGCTAAATATTCACAGATAGTAACTCACTGTGAAGTGAAGTGAAAGTCGTTTAGTTATGTCCAGCTCTTTGCAACCCCATGGACTATACAGTCCATGAAAATCTCCAGGCCAGAATACTGGAGTGGGTAGCATTTCCCTTCTCCAGGGGATCTTCCCAACCCAGGGATAGAACCCAGGTCTCCTGCATTGCAGGCAGATATTTTACCAGCTGAGCCACAAGAGAAGCCCAAGAATACTGGTATAGCCTATCCCTTCTACAGCGGATCTTCCCAACTTGGAATTGAATCGGAGTCTCCTGCATTGCAGGCAGATTCTTTACCAACTGAGCTATCAGGGAAGCCCCAGTAATTCATTAAGTCCTCAGAATAACCCTAAGAGGAAATTACTGATAATTTCCCATTTTTATAGAGAGCTGAAATAACTGACTAGTTGAGCTGCACAACTGGGATTTGAACCCAAGTGGTCTGGGTCCAAAGTTTGCACCTTTAACCACTTTATTCTACTATGTTTTGTTGGAGAAATCTCTCTTGTGCCAATGCTTGGGGGTAGCTTGGGGAGGAGAGAGCCTTAAGGGGCAGGAAAGATGGTTAGGACACCATCACAATACTCCAGGCCACCACCCCAAACTCACACAAAGTGCATATTTGATCATTTATTCTATTGTCAGAATTTCTTACATGTATTAGTGTTCTCAAGTGAACAAGAAGTCACCAAAAGCATGTTTCTATAACCTATGTAACATTTAAACATGTGCACACATATATCACATAAAAGGGTTTGAATGAATAATTTCTAGAATTCTGTCATTCTCCGATTCTGCAGGAAGTAGATCGTGATGATAATTAGAGTAACACACTCCAATGCATGGCACTTTACTGTTTTACACTTTCCTCCAGAGCACCATTCTACTTAATTCTGACCTTTAGAATGGACTCTTGAGGCCAATAGAGCAAGCACTTCTTTTTACAGAGGAAAAAATTGATCACGTGAGGTTAGGTGAACTGCCTAAAGCTGAGGAGCTCCCAAGCAATATAATCTGAATTCAATTTTTGTGGTTCTCCATGACAGAGCTCTCCTAAAAACACAACCTAACCTTCATAGTCAACTTTGCTTCTGAGAAACTCAGTGTTTCAGAAACTGCATTCATCTTTTCTAAAGGGGTAGAGAGGTAGAACTGAACCTGCTTTTAAAGCAAACCAACCTCATCACAATTTATGGGTGCCCCAGAGCTGGAGTGATTAAGTGCTGGACTGGAGACCCCAGTGGGGTGCTGCCACCACCCACCACATTGCTAAGGTTGAACCTTCCATTTTAAGGTCACATTAATTTTGCTGCCCTGGCATTCATCCATAAATGCTTTGATGTGGATAGACTTGGGTATGAAGTCACTCTCTCTGACTCGCTTCTTCAAAGAAACAAATTATAAATGAATCCACCTCAGGTGTGTCAAAACACTGAAAATCATGGGCCATTCCCTGCTAACTTTTGTAAGACACCCTCCTGAACATGATTACATGGAGTACTGTTTGTGGAAGTGTCCAGCACAGCACTAAGCACTTACTAGTGTCTGGATAACCAGTCATTTCTGACACTGCTTGGGCCAGGCTCTGTTCTAGGTACAGGGAATAGGGCAGCAAGCAAAGCAGGTGAGGCTTCTGTCCTCCAGGAGCCCAGCTGGGAAAGGCAGAAGATGAATGAGGAAATAAACAAGAAGGTGTGGCAGGTCCCGGAAAGAGCTTTGAAGGAAATGAAACAGGTGACGTGGTGGAAAGTGACGGTGAAACAATTTCAGATACTGTAGTCATGGGAGATCTTGTGACAGGAAGTCTTTCTTTAAGGGTCAGTCATCCAACTGGCTGCAGGAATGTCCTTTGGGCAGAGCTTACATGGGCTGAGCCTGGAAGGGATGAAAGAAGGTGATGTGACTGGAGTGTGAACAAGGGGGAGAAGCTAAGACAGCATTCTAGAAAGGAGGTAGCAGCCAGACCATGGAAAGTCTTGGTAGGCCAGAGAGAGGAGTGTGGTTGTGTTCAAACGGGACTGGAAGTGAATGGGGTGGTTAAGTATGGCTTGAACTGACCTATGTTGGGAAAAGCTAACTCTAGCGTTGGGTGGAGCATAGAGTGAGGAGGGAAATGTGCTGGATTACCAGCAAGCCCTGGCCGCTGCAATAAAATGCCATAGATTCGGTGGCTTAAACAGCAGGCATTTGTTTCTCACAGTTCTGGACACTGGGAAGATCACGGTGACAGGAGACCTACTTCTTGGCTTATAAATGGCCATCTTTTCTTTGTGTCCTCACATGACAGCAAGCTCTGGTCTCTCTTCCTCTTCTTATAAGGACACTAATCCTGTCATGAGGACTCCACTCTCATGACCTCATCTAAATCTAATTACCCTCCCAAAGCATTAGGGGTTAGAGCTTCAACATATGGCTTTTGGGGAGACACAAACTTGCAGTTCATAACAGGGCAGGTGGAAACAGTGAGAGGAGGTGGCAGCAGAGATCCAGATGAGAGATGGCTGGGCCTGGACCAGGGTGGATGTAACTTGGTAGAGAGATGCAGGCAGATTCAAGTTGCCTTTGGAGTTGAAGCCCACAGGACAGGCCCTGAATGAATGCTTCCACACATATATATTTTTCCTGTTTCTCCCTTGCTATCTCCTTCATTTTTTGGCCAAAGATTATTTCCATAGTAATTCACATCTTTTTCTTTAAAGGCACAGATGATAATTACAAACAAAGCCAATTCAAATGAATTCAACAAAACTTTATTCTGAAGAGAATACACAACTTCTCACATGAGATGTTCTTTCTGTTCATTTCAGCTCATTTCAACAATGGGTTGTGATTGGCAGTTATGAGCCAGGCAGTATGATTGGTTGGGGCAGTTCTGGTGAAAAAGACAGAGGGACTTCCCTGGTGATCCAGTGGTTAAGAATTCATCTTCCAATGCAGGGGATGCAGATTCAACCCCTGGTCAAGGAACTAAGATCCCGGGTCAGGGAACTAAGCCCACACACTGCAACTGCTGAGCCCACACACTCTGGAGCCTGCGCCTGCGTGCTGCAGTGAAGAGCCTGTATGCAGCAACTGAGACCTGACGCAGCCAAATAAATAAATGATAAAGAAAACAACCTAGACAGCATATTAAAAACAGAGACATTACTTTGCCAACAAAGGTCCATCTAGTCAAGGCTATGGTTTTTCCCGTGGTCATGTATGGATGTGAGAGTTGGACTGTGAAGAAAGCTGATCGCCGAAGAATTGATGCTTTTGAACTGTGGTGCTGGAGAAGACTCTTGAGAGTCCCTTGGACTGCAAGGAGATCCAACCAGTCCATTCTAAAGGAGATCAATCCTGGGTGTTCATTGGAAGGACTGATGCTAAAGCTGAAACTGCAATACTTTGGCCACCTCATGCGACGAGTTGACTCACCGGAAAAGACTCTGATGCTGGGAGGGATTGGGGGTGGGAGGAGATGGGGACGACAGAGAATGAGATGGCTGGATGGCATCACTGACTTGATGGACATGAGTCTGAGTGAACTCCAGGAGTTGGTGACGGACAGGGAGGCCTGGCGTGCTGTGATTCATGGGGTTGCGGAGAGTCGGACACGACTGAGCGACTGAACTGAACTGAACTGAACTGAAAGAAAACAGAAAGGAGAAAGACACAGAGTTAAACTTCAATGATCTCACAGTCCAAGAAATGAGAAAGATGGGCAAGGAAACAAGATAATATAAAGAGACAAGTGAAACACGGGTAAATGTAAGATTCAGGGCACAAAAACAACGCAGAGGGAGAAAGGAACACTCAGATAGAGAGCAAGAGGAGAGAACATCCCAGGGCAGGTGCCTGCTGGCCTAAGAATCAAGGAAGGACAGTTCCCTGGCGGACAAGGAGGGTTGCAGGGCAGGTGGAACAGCATAGGCTAATACTTCCAGGAGCAAAATAGCAAAGTTTGTCTGAGGAAGCATAGGCTGCTTAGAATTGCTGGAGCCAGTGTAACAACAGAGGGAGATGAGGCTGTCAACATAAGCCAGACCCAGATCGTAAAAGGCCTCATTTACTGTAATTAACAAGCTTGTACTACATTCTGTAAGTGATTGGGAGTCAGAGGAGTGCTTCCCAGGGGGTGACACCATCGGATTTCACTCAACTCTATGCATTCATCAAGTGTGTCCCTTTAAGACACACCCAGATGCATGAACATTATTTGAGAGTGTTTGTGAAGGTGTGTGAATGAGAGACTTTTAAAAATGTGTGGCTCCAAGGAAATTATATAATTTGGAAAAGGCAGGGAAGGAAGAGAGGAAAAATTACAGCAGCTCAAGGAGAGCTCCTCGGCTCCCTTCCAGCCCCCGGGAAAAGTCCGACGCAGGAAAAGCAGCCCGTCTGTTTTGTCTGCAGGCGTCTGAGGCAAGCTCTGCTCCTCCACAGAACAGAACGATTCATGCAGAAGGTTGGGAAGAGAGGTGCCCATTTTCCAGGGGCTGTGATGCCAATTCCAGTTGCAGTAAGAAGGTGACGGGAGCCTGGAGGACTGGCTATGCCAAGGTACACATTTGCAGTGGGCACACCATTAAGGCATCTAGTAAAAACTCCTAATTGTGCTCAGAGGATTTTCATGGAGCTTGGCAGCTTGGAATGGCTTGGAATGTGCGCCTCCCAGGCCTGGCTGAGCAGAGCCTTGTAGCATCTTGGAGGGTCTCGAGAGGAGGCGTGAAAAGACAGCCCCAATGCAGGAAAACAAAACTCATTTGAATTCCACTTTGATTTTCTTTTTTTCAGATGCCACATAAAACCTGGGGAAGGGGATGTCTAAACTGAAGTCAGGAGAGGATGGCATCGCTCTGTGACACTCCTGCTGTGCAGAATGAACTGGGAAGGTCAAGGTTTCAACGTGGAAACATCCCCCGAGGCTTCCAAATGTTGTTGTTGGCTTTCTGGCTTGTTTATCGAATCTGTAGGGGGGCAGCCCTCCTCTTTGCAGTGGGCAAAGAGGCAAAATGGGGCTCAGGGCATGGCTGGGAAATGAAATTGAAATTGTTCTATTTTTGGTCTGAAAATGCTCAAACATTCTCTATTGTCAGCTGCTACAAAAATCTTATAAATCTGTACGGCCCAACAGGGTAGCAGCCAGCTGCATTGTATTTGAAGTTAGACTTGCACAAGCCACACTTCAAATGTTCAGAAGCCATGGCTGCTTCATTGGACAGTGCAGATGAAGGCCATTTCCATTGCAGTAGAAAGTTCTATTGGACAGTGCTCTTTTAGACACTAGCTTCTTGGTGCCCTTTGCTCAGACCATAGACTCTGAGTGCTGCTTCATATAGTGTTGTGGTAAGAATAGCAATTCGGAGAAGGCAATGGCACCCCACTCCATTACTCTTGCCTGGAAAATCCCATGGACGGAGGAGCCTGGTAGGCTGCAGTCCATGGGGTCGCTCAGTCAGTCAGACACGACTAAGCGACCTCACTTTCACTTTTCGCTTTCATGCCTTGGAGAAGGAAATGGCAACCCACTCCAGTGTTCTTGCCTGGAGGATCCCAGGGACGGGGGAGCCTGGTGGGCTGCCATCTATGGGGTCACACAGAGTCGGACACGACTGAAGTGACTTATCAAGAATAGCAATTACATTAATAATAATGATGATGATGGGCTGGTTTTGCCAGGCACTGGACTAAAGTGTTCCATATGTGGCAGGTTAATTTAGTGAGAAGTTAATTTTTTCATCATTGCCTTCTTTCTCTCTCCCCATCCAAAAATCCAAGAAAGAAGTGACCGAGGAGAAGTTGGTATTGAAGAACCAAGAATCAAAGTCAGCTGAATATAACATATCTCCTTCTCTTTGGCAAAAAAGAGCTCAACTCATGGAAGAGATAGTGTTGGATCTCATGGCTAGGGAGAGCAGTGAGGGGAAGAAGAAGCGGGAGAGAAGAAGAATGGGAGCAAGTCCCCCAGACTAAAAAGAGGGCAAAGGTCAGAAAGCCCTTTGGCAATGGAAACCAAACCCCGCTCCTTGGAACTGTGCTGCTGCTAAGGCTCCCAGAGAGGAATGGTCATCTGCCCTGGGAAGGCTGGACTCAGGCCCTAGGCTCCCAGCCCTTGCAAAGTTTCTACACCCCAAACATGACACAGGAGTCCTAGAATCACTGAATTTTAAAGGATCACCAGCTGGGCCACCACTAGTCCATGTGGTGAAGTGAAAGTCACTCAGTTGTGTCTGACTCTTTGCGACCCCATGAACTATACAGTCCATGGAATTCTCCAGGCCAGAATACTGGAAAGGTGTGCTGTTTCCTTCTCCAGGGGATTTTCCCGGCCCAGGGATTGAACCCAGCTCTCCCGCATTGCAGGCAGATTCTTCACCAGCTGAGCCACAGGGAAGCCCAAGAATACTGATGTGGGTAGCCTGTCCCTTCTCCGGCGGATCTTCCCAACCCAGGAATCGAACAGGGGTCTCCTGCATTGCAGGTGGATTCTTTACCAACTGAGCTATCAGGGAAGATTTATGTGCCTCTGTGCTAATTAGAAAAAGGCAATCTTCTTCATATAAAATAAAGTTAGTGTTTTACTGATATGGGCTGAATTGTGACCATCCCCTCCCCACACCAAAGTTGTATGTTGAAGCCATAACCCCTAGTACTTCAGAAAGTGACTGTATTTGGAGATGGGTTTCTAAAGAGATGATTAAGTTCAAATGAGGCCTCAGTGTGGGACCTAATCCAATCTGACCAATGTCCTTAGAGGAAGAGGAAATTTGGACACACCGAGAGACCTCAGAAGCCAACATGCACAAAAAGACCACAGGAGGCCACATGTGCAGAGAGATCACTGCAGGAAGCAACAACGGGATGGCCATTTGCAAGCCAGAGGGAGAGAGACCACAGAGGCAACCAGTCCTGCCAACACTTTGATCTTGGACTTCCAGCCTCCAGAATTGTGAGAAAATAAATTCCTGTTGTTTAAGCCACCCAGCCTGGGTAACTTTGTTATGACCCCAGGAGATGAATACAGTTCTCATGCTGTCTGACCAACTCTACGTGGTTAGTCTTTGTGGAGCCTATGCTGGGCAGGGGTCCTGACAGCGAGCTCACTCCTGTTCACACACACGCTATACATGTGGACAGGTGAAGAAAGCCCGTCGGGTGTAGAGGGAGGGGTGCATAGGAACAGGGTCTCTGAGGGCTGAGGTCGGGAGGAAGCAGCAGCTGCTGGCATGAGGTGGGGCAGGGCATGGTCCCACTGCCAGTGAGTGTGAGTGTTTGTGATCTACAAGATGTGTGCAGAGCTGAGCGGACCTTGCTGTTCCAAGATTCAGGTACAGGCCTGGACTCTACACACCCACCCTCACAGTCTCACAAACCTGAGTATAGTTCTCTGTTGTGAACAGAACCCCTTTAGAGGAGACGCTGACCTGCATGACCTTAGGAGAGAAATGCCATGGCACTTCCTGCCAACCCAGTGAATGGGAGATTGGAGGCAAATTTAATTCTTTTCAACGAAAATACATTATGTGACCCTTCTTGCCCATATAAGTTTGTGAAATAAGATTCCTGTTTCATGTATGAGGCTCAAGCAGGAGCTATCTAAAAGAAGCCTGGCAGGCAAGGAGCCTAGGGAATAAGTAACCCAACCCTACTCTTCCATCCTCTGCCCTTTGCTGTGAGAGTTGGTGTAGCTGAGCCCAACCAGAAGCACAGAGCAGGATAAGAAGGATTAAGAGTGAAACTAGGCCAAACAGGGAAATCCAGCGTAAATTTTAAGTATGTATCAGTTTATCTAGGCCACCAGAGATCAGGTGAGTCACTCAGTTGTGTCCAACTCTGCGACCCCATGGACTGCAGCGCTCCAGGCTTCCCTGTCCATCACCAACTCCCAGAGCTCACTCAAACTCATGTCCATCAAGTTGGTGATCCAACCATCTCATCCTCGCCAGAGGTAGGCCCCATTATTATTCACATTTTATAAATACAGAAGCTTAGGCTTGGGGAGGAGTTTAAATGATTTGTCCCATGAGATTCTAGAATGTAAGCTCCACAAAGGCAGTGACCTTGTTTGTCTTGTATCCCATTATATCCCCAGGGCCTAAAAATGTGCCTGGAACATAGTCAGTGCTCACTGTGTGTTTGTTGAATGGCTAAAAGAGTGAACTCCTCTAAGATTCCACAAGTACCACATGGTAGTGCGGGATTTAAACCTAGACTCTCTGAGGGTAAAGCTCACAGATCTAAGGATCCCATCAATGTTCCCAAACCAAGGTCTGTAGGTCCCTATAGGTCTAAGAGTTTGCCCTGATGATTCTAAAGTTCTGTGATTTAGGGACTTCTCCAGTGGTCCATGCTCCCATCTCAGGGAGCATGGGTTGGATTCCTGGTCGGGGAACTAGACTGCACATGCCATAACTAAGAGTTCACATGCTGCTACTAAGACCTGGTGCAGCCAAATAAACATTTCAAAAGATTTTAAGGACAAATAAAAAATTAAAATAAAAAAACTGTGATTTTTGTGTACTAATATCAAATATAGTCTTAATAATTTAATATGAACATATTCTGGATCACCAATCCCGTAAACAGGGACTATTTTCCCAAGTCTGTGTTTGTGTTGTTGTCATATGGGCAGAAAGCAGTAGCACTGTAATTATCTTGGGTTAATGAGAAAGGAGCATGGATGGACCTAATTCCTGAGTGATACCTTGAAAACCAAGTGACATCAAGGAACACTGTACAAACAAGAAAAGTGGGGGCGGGGCCCACACGAAAGGACTGGCACCAAGAAGTCACAGCCATAGTCTCCTCATGTTCAATAATTCATGCTAGTGCAAACACCATCTCTCAGGCTAATATTGTTATTCTGAATTATACTGATTGTGTAAGTTTGGGCTCTTATATTTAGTTTGGTTTTATAGTTGCATAGGAGATTAGATATAATTTTATGCTTCTATAGTTTGGGATAAAACACAATTGAAATCAACCTATAATGTTTTTTTTTTACTTTAAAATATGCCCAGGCATTAGTCAAGTATAGGAAATGCTTGTACTATATATATGCTACAAACTATGGATTGAACAGCTTACAGCAGGAACGCAGCAGAGGCAACACAGACATCAGTACAGATGTGTCTGGAGGGAAAAGGAAACTCTTGGTTTTCCTCTTCCAAAGCTGGAAATAGTTATTACTTAAATGGCAACCCACTCCAGTGTTCTTGCCTGGAGAATCCCAGGGATGGGGGATCCTGGTGGGCTGCTGTCTATGGCGTCGCACAGAGTCAGACACGACTGAAGCGACTTAGCAGCAGCATTGAGCACCTATTAGTCACTGTACTGAGGTTTGACACGTGCTATGGACAGAATCATGTCCCTCCAGAATCCTATGTTAAACCCCTAACCGCAACATGATGCTGTTTGGAGATGGGGGCTTTGGGAGGTAATTAGGTTGAGATGAGGTGCTGAGGGTGGGGTCCTAATAGGACTGAAAAGTGAAAGTGAAAGTCGCTCAGTCATGTCCGACTCTTTGCCGCTCCAATTCTCCAGGCCAGAATCCTGCGGTGGGTTGCCTTTCCCTTCTCCAGGGGATCTTCCCAACCCAGGGATCAAACCCACGTCTTCCACATTGCAGGCAGATTCTTTACCAGCTAAGGCACAAGGGAAGCCCCTGTTATGGGATTAGCAACCTATAAGAAGACACACCAGAGATCTGGCTCCCACTCTCTCTCTCTCTTAGTTGTGTGATAACACACCAAGAAGGTAGCTGTCCACAAGCCAAGAAAAGGAACCTGATCAAGAGCTAAATCTGCCAGAGACTTCCCTGATGGTTCACTGGTTTAAAGTCCAGCTTGCAATGCAGGGGAAGAGGGTTTGATCCCTGGTCGGGGAACTAGGATCTCACATGCCTCAGAGCAACTAAGCCTGTGCACCCCAACTACTGAAGCCCACATGCTCTGAAGCCCACGAGCCACAATTAGAGACAGACTGCATGCTGCAACTGCTGATGCCAGCATGGCACAATGAATATCCCTTGTGCCACAACTAAGACCCAATGCAGCAAAGTAAGTTTAAAAAAAATAGAATTGAATCTGCCAGTATTTTGATCTTGGAATTCCAAAACTCCAAAGATGTGAGGAATAAATGTCTGTTGGTCAAACCACTCTGTATTTTGTTATAACAGCCAGAACTAACATAACATGTGCTGTCTCAAATCCTAACAACTTTGCAATGTAATAACTTTCCCATTTCACAGATGAGAAATCTGAGGCTCAGAGAGTGTGTAATTTGTCCAAGCCTTACAACTATGAGAAGGAAAATAAGGATTAATTTATAAAATTTTGTGAATAAGGATTAATAGATTTTTAAAGATTCTTTACTTTCTAAGTCTTTTTTAATATGTGACAAGCATTATTCCTACCATTTACAGTGAATGTTATACTGTTAATACTGATAGAAACACTTCCTAGTTCCGTGTGATACTTTCTAAATATTTTTCAACTTTATACTGATCTGTAGACCATTTATTGCTAATACGGATGTCAACTAGTTTAAAACTGACTGCTCAGCTCTAATTACTTTAAATTTTGAGCATCTTTGAACTTACCTTCTCTTCCCACTTGAAAGCATTCCATGTGAGCAGGAAACTGCTATATATCTTCTATACTCAAACGGCTAAAGCTTAGATGAAAGAGCTGGGGCTGTTCTCGCTACTCTAACCCTCTGTAGTGAGTCTCCACATCACCAGCAGCACCCAAGCTGATCAACAGCATTACAGGTTACTGAATGATACCATCCTTGGTGGCTCAGATGGTAAAGAATCTGCCTGTAGTGCAGAAGACCTGGATTCGATCCCTAGGTTGGGAAGATCCCCTGGAGAAGAGAATGGCAACCCATTCTGGTATTCTTGCCTGAAGAATTCCACGGACAGAGGAGCCTGACAGACTACTGTCCATGGGGTCGCAAAGAGTTGGATATGACTGAGTAACTAACACTTTCATTTCACTTTCACCATCCCTTATAGGTAATTATCTTCAATGTAAAGATGAGAAATCTGAATCTCAAAAGGTTAAATGCTTTGTTGAGGTGTTGAACCTAAATCACTTCAGTTGTGTCTGACTCTGCAACCCTGTGGACTGTAGCTCACCAAGCTCCTCTGTCCATGGGATTCTCCAGGCAAGAATACTGGAGTGGGTTGCATGCCTTCCTCCAAGGGATCTTCCCGACCCAGGGATCAAACACCTCTTAAGTCTCTTGCATTGGCAGGTGGGTTCTTTACCACTAGTGCCTCCTGACTCTAAATCTACTGCCCATTTTTCTATTCTGTTTGTTCCCCTAGTTTGAGGAATGTGGACCTCTCAGAGGCCACTGCATGCTTGCAAAAGAATACACCACCACATGTTATAATTACCAGGGATGCAAACTCTATGACAGCAGAAGTTTTCCAAGAGGTTAAGAGCTGGAGCTCTGGACCCAGACTGTTAGATTCAAATCCCAGCTCCTCTGTTAGCTAGATGTGTGACTTAACCTCTCTGTGCCCTAGTTTACTCATCTTAAAACTTTTATATTAATATGTAATAATTGATAATAACATTGATAGCATCTACATCATAGTGTTTGGGGAATAAATTAATGAATACACATAACACTTTTCACATAATGCTTAACACAATGAGTACACAGAAAGTACTCAATATATACAAATTATAACTATTATTATTTACTACTGAATTATTCAGCATCTAGATTAGTGCCTGACACCTAGTACACCCTTCAATTACTTGTTGGATGAATTAAGTAAATAAGTATTTTAACAGAAGATTCCAAAGATAATATTGTGAAGAGAGAACTCTTAAAACATTTTTACTTTAAAAAGTAAAAAAAATATCTCCCTGTGACAGGGACATCTCACCTTGAATTTACAACATTTCTACATGCTTTAAAAGATTTAGAAAAATTAATTTTAAATCACTTTGGCTTTTAAATATAACTTCACATCAGTGGTCAGCACAATCGGATGGCATACAATGGGGAGTCACTACACACTTGTTCAGTTCAGTTCAGTTCAGTCGCTCAGTTGTGTCCGACTCTTTGTGACCCCATGAATCACAGCACACCAGGCCTCCCTGTCCATCACCAACTCCCAGAGTTCACTCAAACTCATGTCCATCGAGTCGGTGATGCCATCCAGCCATCTCATTCTCTGTCATCCCCTTCTCCTCCTGCCCCCAATCCCTCCCAGCATCAGAGTCTTTTCCAGTGAGTCAACTCGTCGCATGAGGTGGCCAAAGTATTGGAGTTTCAGCTTTAGCATCAGTCCTTCCAATGAACACCCAGGACTGATCTCCTTTAGAATGGACTGGTTGGATCCCCTTGATGATAAATACAATATTTTGCATCTGTTTTGGGCAAGAACAGAGGAGAGGAGAAGATCACAGTTTCTAGAAAATAATTTTTGCAGACTTGGTGACAAGGACTCAGAGGACTGGCCTTCACATGACTGATACTGCTTAAATGCTTCTTGTTGAGCACCAGTCCTTGTATGAGTAGAGGTAAACTTTATCCTGAGAATGGACTTTCAGAGACTTTTTTATTCCTTTCCTAGATCCAGGACTTCTGCTTTTCTGCAGTAATTTGAAAATCAGGAGAGTGAAAGTCAAGGTGGTTCTACCCAGGCAAGCTGTACCAGACTGGGCGTGCAGGATGTCTGCACGGCACTGTGTGTCCATCTACCCAGAAAGCTCTTAATTTGCAGCTTCTGTGATTCAGAGGAGATGATAACTTTGGGCAGCCAGCCATCATAGGTGTAAAGTGCCCAGCAGCAGGCTGAGCGTATGCAAGCAACTTTTCTAACCTCAAGACTTACGGCTGCTCAGGGAGGTTTTGTTCTGTGGAATGCTATTTCTCTCTTTACAGTCAACCCCACGTCTCTTCTTATTAGACACCTCTGACTTTCATGAATTTATTTAGAAAATCACATTCTCAGAGTCATCAGAAGTTGCTCTTTCTAGGATGAATTTTACTCTCCTTCCCTCCCCCATGGGGAATTTTCCCTGAGACAGGTTTGCAAAAAAAGAAAATACTCTTACAGTCTTTTCAACACATGGACGACTGTACACAAGGCACAATTGTTTGTCTTCAACTTGGAATTCATCTCCATTGAGCCAGGAACAAAATCAAGGCGACAGAGGCTTTAAAATTCCGACAGGAAGTTCTGCCCTTTTGACCTGGGAAACCAAGAGGAAGGTGAGGAGGAAGACGATAAAGAAGAATCCCAGGGGTGTTTGATATCTGTGCCTCATATATACCTTCCATGTTTTGCCAACAAAAATTCTTAAGGAAGAGGAGGTCTTTTTAAAGACTGCTGATGAACACCCTGTGATCCAGAAGACACCCCCCTAGGTCTGATTCAGGCAGGCTTCTCAGCATAAAATCCTTTTTTGCACAGATATAACTAAGGCCAGTATTTGGAAGAGAGACAAGTAGGGGGTGGGGGAAGCAACTTTGAAAAGAGTTGCGTCCTGCGCCTTCCATGGAGGGGCCCTTTCCACACTCACATCCTCGGCTTCCCACTTTCTCCCCCTTCTACCACATCTTAGCATCTTCCCCCTTCCTGCCTGTGTGGCTGCTCCTGCACCTGGCCTATTTCTGGCTCGCTCCTGCAATTCTCGTTGCTTCCTTCCTCCTTCCTCTGCTCTCCCTCAGCCATCACTCCCAAATCATTTCTCTTTTTAAACCCACATTTGTCCCACTTCTTTCATTTCTACCATTTATTCTCAGGATTTTCTACCAAAGCACCTCCTCCCCATGCGTAGTATCAGTGGCTACTTTATAAAACTGTGGTTTAGCCGACCCCGGGGGTTATACTTCAATGTTTCTAACTAAGCTAAAATAAATTCATCATGACCATCCCGAATTCCTCCCACTCCCACTTAGGACTTCTCTGGCCCTCTTGTTCCTCATCTGCCTGGATCTGCCCAGACTAGATCCCTTCCTCTCTTCGTCCCCCCAAGGCCTATTGATATCACTGTAAGGTCTTGCAAATGTTTTTTCTTTCTCTCTGTTCCTACTACCTTAGTTCAAGACTTCACCTGAACTATTTTCACCCTTCCTAATCTTGTGCTAGTACCTTCCTCCCCTTTCTCATCACACCTGATTCTCTAAAACCCAGATCTGATTTCACCATTTCCCTTGCTTAAAAGTGTTCTGTGTCTCCCTGTCCCTAAGGGTAAGTTGCCCCTACACCATTGGGCTCCAACTTACTCTTCAAGCTGCATCTCTCACCACAGGTCCTCCATCACCATGCACTGAATACAAAATTCTTTGTGTTAAGATGTTTTGTTCCATGATCGAAGCAGCGGTGGTTCATACTCAGGGCTCCAGACTGAAAGTACACTGACTCCTGACCCAGGTAAATGCTGAGGCATGGTTGCCCTGAGTGATCAATCTGGGTCCTAGCCTAGGTTTCCTCATGAATACCGTGAGGTCAAGATGGCTTCAAAACTACCCTCAGTATTAAAGATGATGGGTAAGATCCACAGACTCTTACAGCTAGACTTCATGGGCTGTGGTACTTTACTGAGTTATCCAGGTACTAACTCTCAGTGCTGTACACTTGAAGCCATCACCTCTTTCAGCGATAAGATCAGACCCTAGGAGAACTGACTCATACTCCCGGACTCAGACAAGTCAGATTTGTCCCAGAAAGCTTCCTTATGAATATGCAGTAGCAAGAAGAAAGCCATCTGCTCTCCAGAACACCTTTTCCCTACATTAATGGTATATGTGTATTAATACACTACTTAGATTTTTTTTCTTAGTAAGTTAAGTTAGTTATCAAAAGATGATTTGGGTATATGGATTCAGAGAAAGAAGGGTTTGTGATCCATAGGCTGATATTTCCTGTCTATGATAGTGCTAAGTCACTTCAGTCGTGTTCTACTCTTTGCAACCCCTTGAACTGTAGCCAGCCAGGCTCCTCTGTCCATGGGATTCTCCAGGCAAGAATACCAGACTGGGTTGCCATGCCCTCCTCCAGGGGATCTTCTCGACCCAGGGATAGAATTTGCATCTCTTCTGTCTCCTGCATTGGCAGGCAGGTTCTTTACCAGTAGCACCACCTGTGATAGGGGCTCATGAATTCCCTTTGTTCCATGTGTCTGTTAGAAACGTTCGACCGCAAGCAATTGAAACTGACCCTGGTTACACAGAGCAAGAAAGAAGGGTTATTTGGAGGATCCTGGGCAGCTCATGGAGGTTTTCCCTGACCATCCTATCTGAAGTGGCCTCTTCTGTTGATCTCTTTCTCTTTCACAGGACTTGTCTGGTGGGTAACGATCTTATTTATTGTTCTGTCACCAGTCTTCCTTATGAGACTGCTCATTCCATGACAGCAGGGACATTGTCATTCTTGTTTGTACTCCAGACCCGAGGACAGTGCCCAACACACACAGTATGCTCACCAATATTTGTGGGATCAATCAATGAGTAGAGGGCTTCCCTGGTGGTCCAGTGGTTAAGAATCTGCCTTGCAGTGCAGGCCACACAGGTTCAATCCCTGACCTGGGAAGATCCCATTTGACACGGGGCAACTAAGCCCATGTGCCACAAATACTGAGTCCGAACACCTTGAGCCCATGCTCTACAACAAGAGAAGCCATCACAACAACAGAAGCCCACGCATTGCAACCAGAGAAAGCCCACACACAGCAGCGAAGATCGAGTGTAGCAACGCCCTCCAAAAAAAAAAAAAAAAATCAATGAGTAGAAAGGAGAGCTGAAAAATTAAGCCCTGGGAATGGGTGACAGGAGACAGGGATGACCAGAGTAGCAGGAACTTCTGAACCCTCTTTGTAGGCGTTGCCATAGGATGATTTAATTCCAACTATATTTGTCCCTCTGTGTTTCTGCTCCAGGTTCACATGCCTAGGATGGAGGATTCAACCAATTCAAATGAAGATCACAGGCCCATTGGAGGGGCTGTGATGTTGGAGTCTTGGGGTTGTGATCCCCCAAGACACGGATAGCCGGTAGACATCCAATGCAGAGTGGTCACTCTTCTTAGAGACTTGTCAGTTGGATATAGCAATTCTTTTTCCTAGAGATCCCTATAGAGAAGCTTGTTTGCCTGCTGTCATTTTGCTTATCTCCATGGGTTCCAGCCAAGTGGGTCTCATCCACTCAAAATTCTCACCTGCTTAATACAGGTAGACACACTCACTCTGCAGACCAGATCTATATACTCTCTGCCTGGCATAACCCAGCACATCTTTTTGTACATTTGTTTCTTATTTTCTAGCTCATGAATAAAACATACAGCTACTTTACATTTGACAAATGTGTGTGCTTTCACTTAACCCAAATTCTTTATTTTCTGTAAGCCCACATTTGGATTACTTTGTTGTGGTTAATACTGTTGTGTACCCAACAGCCACTCAGGGCTAAAATTCACTCAGCCTGAGGGATGAATCACAACCGAAACCTCTTACTCCCCTGCCTGTGATTGGACTGAAGATGACATGTAACCCAAATCTGAGCTATGAAAAATAATGCAAAGTTTACTGGGAACTTCAGGAATGATTATCCTCCCTGATGAGTTGCATGAAGAAAAAGGTTTGTCATACTTTCTCTTTCTTCCTTCCTTCCTTCTTGATGGGAATGCTATCATAAAGGGATATGATACTTGGAGCAATAGCAGCCATCTTACAAATATGAGGTGATAAATGTAAGGGCATCATGCAGAAGATGGTTGAGTAGGACAATCTAAAGGCCTTGTTCCTTGACTGATTTCATTCTTGAAACACAGAAATCAACCCTGGATTTCTTAAGTAAATAAAAGATATACACATGGCTTTAACTATTGTTGGGCTCTTTTTGCAAATTGCAGTCAAAAGCATTCCTACCTGATAGACCTATGACAAACAACTTCTTCTTGCTCTTAACTTTTACTCCTTGGATTTGCCATGTTAGAGATGCTCCTATTTCTTAGTAAGTAATAGAGGTTCTACTGAGCATTGATGTGAAAGTATGTCTAAGAAAAAGCCTAAAAATTCACTGTATTCTGTTATAAACCCTCTTCACTATATATGTCTACTTCTTATAAGATGAATAATATGAGTATTTACTTAAAAATACGGTGGCTATTCATATAGATAGCTCATATACAAATATATGTTATCTAATCTTTGTTCAATTTCACATTACAAATTAATAGACAGCAATCTGATATGATTTTAGGATTTCTATACAGAAGGGACTTAAAAGTGACAATTAAATGGGAAGTAGAGATGAGGTCTTGAAACTGCATTTGCATTACACCTTTAAGGTTGAGAAGCAGGCAGCTGTCCCTATCATAGACTAGGAGGGGCCAAGGCAGCCCCAGGCACCTCCATACCTTGTCATTACTATACCTTTTATCCATAAAACCAATCACCTAAGGATTTCAACTTCCTCTTAGAAGTCAAGGTAGAAGTTTTGATAGTTTTAAGCATGGGCCTCCAAGACAGAACACTTGAAGGAATAATGTGATTTTATGTCTGCATTATCATCAAAGCTGTCTTAACCACTTTACCTTGTGACACTGGATGGATGATCACTAGCATTTCACATAAAAAAGAGATTCAGGGGACTTCCCTTGGTGGTCCAGTGGTTAAGAGTTCGCCTCACAATGCAGGAGACGTGGGTTCAATCCTTGGCTGGGGAACTGAGATCCTGCATGCCATGGAGAAACCAAGCCCACATGCCACAACTACTGAAGGTCGAGTACTCTGGAGCCTTCATGCCACACTAGAGAGTCTGTGTGCCACACTGCAAGATCCGACATGCTGCAAGTAAGGCCCAATGCAGACAAATAATAAATAAATATTAAAGAGAGAGAGATTCAGGCTCCGGGGGCTTAAGTGACTGCTCAAAACACACAATTACCTAACAGAACCAGTTCTACAACCTTGATCTTCTGATCATCACTCTTTAGGATCTAGAACAGTGTGGCTAAAAAGGAATGCTCTTGGCCCATTAAAAGGAGGCTTTTTAAGAGCATACCTTTCCTACCAGAGAAGAGGAACAGAAAATGAGAGGTTCTGGGGAGAGAAACGGGTCATGCAGTCACTCAGTGAGTCTGGAAGGTGGCTACCCGTTAAACACCCAGCTCCATATTGTCACTAAGCATTTCTCCGGAGTACTAGCTGCCTTCTGCACTGATTCGCGGAAATGATATTGACTAGTTTCAACTAGAACAAGCATGCCAGGAGGAACTTTAGATATTTGAGCAGAAAAGAGGAGTGGGCATGACCCACAAGACTCCCTGTACAAGTGGTTTGGAGGAGTGTTTTCAATTCTCTACAGGAGTGTGGTCTGAGAGCAGGGGACTGTGTCCTCAGTAAAGGGGAGAGTGTCTTCGGGAACAGGCTGGAGGGCCAAGGGAGCAGAGGGTTTAAGTCAAAGACAGCCTGGGTTTTCCAAGCCCAAAGGGAAATCAAGCCCCTGTAGAGACATGGTAAGTTAGAAGAGAGCCCGAATGGAGCCAAGGGAAAAGAAAGCAGGAGGAAAACTCATGTTGACAGACGGTCCAAGTGAAAAGGGTCATACATAAATGGGAAGAGAAGGAGCTTCTGACCTCTCAGCTCAGGACCAGGGCAATGATGTCATCAGCACAAGTGAGACACAGTGGCCTGGCAAACATGCCAAGAATGTAGGCTGGAGGGGCCTGGGTTATTCCAGGTTGCCATGATTTTTAGCCAAAAGTAACAGAGCCAGGCAGGGGAAGCAGGAGGCCTTATGCCTCAAGGATGTCCGTGTATACTCTGAGGTCTGGGACAAAGGAGTCTTATTCACTCCCTTACTATACAGTGAGTAGGGCTAGCAGTAGAGTGTGTAGCCCTTAAAGGCATAAACTATGGAATCAGACAGACTGGAGTTCAAATCCTGGCTCTGCCATTTGCTATCTGGGTGGCTTTGGCAGAGTTACTTAACTTCTCTGTGCTTCACAGGCTTCATCTGTGGGCCAATCAGAGCACTTATTGATAAGGTGGTGAGAGAATTAAAAATGATATGTTCTGAAAGGGGCTTAGTATAGTGCTTGACACATAGTAAGAACTCATTTTTTTTTTTTTTAAACTGTACTGTGTGGCATGCCATTCCCTGACCAGGGATTGAACCCTGGCCCTCCACAATGAAGTGTGGAGTCCTAACCACTGGGTCACCAGGGAAGCCCCAGAAAGAACTCAATCTTAACCCATTATTTTTCATAATAAAATATATATTAAGGAAAACCCTTGTGGCTCAGCTGGTAAAGAATCTGCCTGTGATGCAGGAAACCTGGGTTGGGAAGATACCCTGGAGAAGAGCAAGGCTAACCACACCAGTATTCTGGCCTGAAGAATTCCATGGGCTGGATAGTCCATGGGGTCACAAAGAGTCGGACACAACTGAACACCTTTTACTTTCACTTTCTTTGAGGAAAACAGTGAGGGGATAAAAGCAGGAGAGTGGTAAACACAGACTCTACACGTGTAATAAAAATGCATTCAGTAAATGTCTGGGAAAGAAGTAAAGACTAAGAACAGGCTCTGGACCATCAGTGACCGAGATGAAAGAAGATGGCAATCCAGTCACCAAGAGAACTCTTGTTTTGTTTTAGGTTAACTTTTGTTTTTAAAACACACAAGAAGTTTTGAACCCCCAAAATTATCACCTGGAAAAAAAATACTGCACAACACAGATTTTCAAATAAGTGCTCACATGTGGAGATGATTTCTTCTTTATAAAAACAATTGTAACATTTTTAATATTAATACCACTGTACTGCTTCCAACTGTATGAGCAAGGGCAAGTTATTAGATTTCCTCACCTTCTTTTCCTTCTCAGTAATGAAATGGGGATAATAACAGAACTGCCTTCAGAAGGCTGTAGTGAGGGTCAAACCCATTAATACATGCAAAGTTTTAAAAAAGTGGTAACAGGGACTTCCCTGGTGGTCCAGTGGTCAAGACTCGGCATTTCCACTGCAGGGGGTGTGGGTTTGATCCTTGGGTGGGGAACTAACACCTGTCATGCCAGGCAGTGCGGCTAAAAAATAATAAAATTAAGAGATAAAATCTATGATACTTTAAAAGAAAAAAGCGATGCCAGATCCATTTCTACTATACCACAGAAGCAATCTCTGTGAACTGTACAAACATATCGCTCACCTACCACCCTACTCTCCAATAAAAGCCACATTTAATATTTCATTTACATTCTTCCAACCTTTTTCCATGCACATATCATCTAAATATTCATGTGTTTCTTACAAAATGAATCATTCTGTAATGTTCTCTTAGGCTTTGCTTTTCTACCTAGCCACATATGGCAAAGATCTTTCCATGTCAGCCTCCACCAACCTTGGGGATCATGGCCATCCTCCTTGGCAATTTATCCTGGGTCTCAGCAGAGTCAGTCCTGGTTTCAGCTGGTTTTTCATTTCCTGCTTCTTCTCACCCTCCCAGCTGTTCCCGCTCCCTCTGCTGGCTCACCTGCTGCTGCCTTCCTGGTTCCCCTTCCTCCAGGTGCCCATCGTCCACCCCGTACAATGTAATACAGCTAAGCCACTCCAAATGAAATCAGCCCTGAATGTTCATTGGAAGGACTGATGCTGAGGCTGAAGCTCCAGTACTGTGACCACCTGCTGAGAAAAGCCGACTCACTAGAAAAGACTCTGATGCTGGGAAAGCCTGAGGGCAGGAGGAGAAGGGGATGACAGAGGAGGAGACGACCGGATGGCATCACCGACTCAATGGACATGAGCTTGAGCAAACTCTGGGAGGTTGTGATGGACAGCGAAGCTGGCACGCTGCAGTTCATGGGGTCACAAAGAGTTAGACACGACTGACAAGAACAACCCGAAAGGAGGGCTTGTGCAGGGAAGTTTTACTTCCTTTTATTGCTTCCCTGTCAGTTTTCCAACATGCCACCAATCAAGGTTGTGTGTGTTTAACTGACTTTTCCAAAGGGTTAAAAGAAAAAAGTGTTGAGAGTAAAAAGCTTAAAATTCATTGTCAACTCTGTTTCTTGAGTCTTAGCAGGGGGAAAACTTATACCTTTCATAGGAAACCCCTTTACTGGCATACCCCAACACCAGGGCTGTCCCCAGTTCCCAGGATGGAAAACAAGCTTTCTTTTCACTTGTCTTTGGTGTGGCCACACCATTACTCAAGACACACTGGTGACCCTCAGGTGATATTCAATCATCAGAGATGGTCTGGCTAACAAGTTGCTTAAAATTTTCTTTTGAGTGAGTTGTAATCATTTGAAAACCAAGAGATTTTATGTACAAACCTAGATTTCTGGCTTCTCTTGAATGATGAAAAGCTTTGGCAGCGCTGAGCCCACATTCCTGTGTGGCAACAATTTGGGAGCTGAGCACTCTTGCTCCACATAGATAGAACATGTGTCTGCCAGGTGGCTGTGGGCCGCACTGGTTTCTATCACACGACATTGGGTGGCATCATTGGTTTATTTACCTGCTTGACTCCTGTAGGAATCTAAGTCCTAGTAGAGAAAAAATATTATATGCCCTTAGCTCCTCACTGTCATTGAGAACCTGCCTTAGAATCTTCCCCTTTCCCCAGATGGTTGCTGTCCTCTGGTGATTTCGGTGCCCAGGAGTCCTGCCCACACTCCACCTGAGGCCAAGGCCACCTGGGAAAAAGTCATCTTCTCTGGGGTGGTGCCTGAGAAGGAGGGTCCTTGGGGAGAGGGTACCCTGAAGGGCTCTGAAGACCAGGAGGGAGAGATGGGGTCATTGTTGGGAACAGCCAAAGTCATTACTCGCGTGTGAGGTGGAAAACATGCAAGAAATCAGAGGAGAGAGGCAAGGCAAAGGTGACACTGGTGAAACTGATGACTGAGGGTCAGTGTGGACAGGAAGGGGCAGGCACAGATCAGATCAGGCAGAGCTCACTCCAGAGACAGGGCGCATGAGGTCTCCCTGTTTAATGGGACACTGGCAAGGTCACGGGAGCAGAGTCCAGACAGTCGTGTGGGTCAGCCCTCACCTCCATGTTCTTGGGCAGCTGCTTATGTTACCACATCTGGGGCCTTGTCATCACCCAGAGGTGTTCTCTGCCAGAAATCTTAAACTCTAATCTTGAGGCTTCAGACCTCCAACGTCTAGCTTTTTAGCTGTCTTGTTGAGGACACAAACCAAGTCCATTAACCCTCTTTGCTTCACTTGCTTCCTGCCCAGCCTGGATTCCACCAGTTATCAGTTTGAACATGTGTGTTCTGCTCCTTCACAACATTCTCTTCCAAAGCCCACCCTCCAGACTGCCCAACCTTCATGTAACCAATAACGCCCTCTCCACCCTACGCTGGGTCACTGGGCTCTGCCAAGTCAACCAATGCCTCACCCAACGCCCATCTTCATGAAGCCTCTACTGCACTAAGTCTAAGACCTTAAAATGTCCCTCAACCCCACCTCCAACTTATCTGCACCCATCTCATTTCTGTGCTTCCTACCTCAGAGAGTCCTTGCTCCTATTCTAGGGACTCATCTCATCCAGGACTTTGTTCCTTCAATAATCCTTCCGGTCTTCCATGTCTTTAACTTTTCACTCTCTCCCAAGTCCTGCTCAGCCTCTAAACATATCCACATTTCTCCCATCTTTGGAGAAAAGTGCCCAGGGACTTCAGTGGAAATGACTACAAAATGATAACATTCAGGGTTCTAAGGAAGGAAGGAGAGAAATCAGCGAGATAAAGAAAACAGGCTGCAGGAAGGTGCATTTCTTCAAGCTCAGGGTTTTGGCAAGAAAAGCTAATGGGAACGAAAACTGAGGGACAAAGGGTCTGAGGGAACAGGATGCCCTTTTCACATCATATGCTAAATTCGTCATAATGCCCTTCTTGTGTATATTATGTAGCTCACAGGCAGCGTTTCATCCAATTTTCACTTCAGTCCAGTGAGATAGGCATGGGTGAGACCAAGTGGGTGAGGCCTGGCTTTGGGGACTTCGGAAGGTGCCGGCACCAAGCACTGGGGAGCAGGGGGAAGGGGACGAGACATGAGGCCCAGAGAAAGGAATGAACTCCCTAGAGGCTGCAGGCAACAGGGAAAAGCAAGGAGACTCCGGCGCTGCCTGGCAGAAGAGATCACGTGCATGGAAAGGATGCGGCCGAAACAGATTTCTTAGACCCTGGATTGTCTGTGTGAAGAAAGAAATTCATCTTTTAGGTAGACCACGAGGGGACAATGGAAGGCAGAAAATGAGGCCATTATTAAAGGTTGATGTGATCACAAAGTTAAAAACCATTCTTTCTATTAGATAAAAAGAGAGGACCCAGGGAATGGAACCAGCCCTCTCAGAAAAAAGGTGTCAACAGCCACCAAAGCACAGCTTTTGCAGAAAGAGTTCTTGCTGCCATCTAACCAAACAGATGTCCCTTGAATGTGCTCTGGAGGTGAAGTCAGGAGGTCTAACCCTACTTCCAGGCCTTCCCCAGCCATCCAGAACCCCCCTGCACCTCTGTTTTCTTCATCTTGGTAATCCCACTGCCCAGGCTCCCTCACAGATGGGGCAGGGATCAAATGTGACAGCACATGGGAAAGTGCTTGGGGAATTACAAAGTCTCAGGCAAGTGTAACCCAACACTGCTGACAGTGGGGAAAGGTGACAAAGGAGACCGAAACAGCCCCTGCACGACTGAACAGGCCGAGAGGGTCTGGATGTGTGGATGATGAGAGCAGAAGATACCAAGGGGAAGTGAAACTCTGAGGGCAGGGTGTGTGTAGGGGTTGGGGGAGAAGGAACCGCTTTTTAAAGATGCACAAGGCAACTGCCATCTCAACTAATGAAGTAAACCCAGATTTGTCAAGGGCCACACCAGCAGGGGATTCTCCACTGGGGTTTCCTTCTTGACCACCTCAGTGAAACAGTGTGGGTTTTATTTAAAGAAGACTGCAGCATTCTTTCAGAATGAGATCTGCATCGTGGTCAAAGGGAAAGGATGACCCCAGTAATTACTAATCACCAACCATCGAGAGAAGAGGCTATATTAGATGATGGAAAAACAGAGCCATTATATCCTGTCTGATCTGGGTTCAAATATACCCCTTGGTAGGTGAGTAGTACATCATTCTTAATTCAGTTCAGTTCAGTCAGTCATGTCTGACTCTTTGTAACCCCATAGACTGCCGCAACCCAGACTTTCCTTTCCACCACCAACTCCCGGACCTTGCTCAAGCTCATGTCCATTGAGTTGGTGATGCCATCCAACCGTTTCATCCTTTGTCGTCCCCTTCTCCTCCTGCCTTCAATCTTTCCCAGCATCAGGGCCTTTTCAAATGAGTCAGTTCTTCACATCAGGTGGCCAAAGTATTCGAGCTTCAGCATCAACACTTCCAATGAATATTCAGGACTGATTTCCTTTAGGATGGACTGGTTTGATGTCCTTGCAGTCCAAGGGACTCTCAAGAGTCTTCTCCAACATCACAGTTCAAAAGCACCAATTCTTTGGCGCTCAGCTTTCTTTATGGTCCAACTCTCACATCCATATATGACTCAGTTCAACCACTCAATATTGATAAAATAAAGGGGATCATATTGATCTCAAAGGATGGGATTAGAGAAGATGGGAAAAGCACCTCAGCATATGATGAATGATCAGTCCAACAGGTCCTGGGAGGCTGGGAAGCACAGAATGAGAACCTGCTGTGAGCAAATTTTCTTGAACCAATTCACTTCCTGGAAAGGGAAGTCATACATCTGGAAGAGTGGTTTCTCAACTTGGGGGCTGATTGTGCTCCACTCTGGAGCAGGGATTTGGGGCCATGTCTGAGGACATTTTGACTATTATCCCTGGGCAGAAAATTACTACTAGAATCTAGGGGGCAGAGGTCAAGGATGTTGCTAAACACCCTACAACGCACAGGTCAGCCTCTTAGAATAAAGAATTCTCTGGTTCCAAATATCGAGAGTGCCAAGATTGAGAAACCCTGGCCTGGCCTAAACCTGGGTCTTCACTGTACCTTCCACAGTTTAGTCAATATGTCAAGTGAACCCAATGGTGTCTGTGGAGGTTTGTGCTCTGAAGCATCCAGTGAGGGGAAATATTCCTGTGACTCACATGTGCTCAGTTCAGTTCAGTCGTTCAGTCGTGTCCAACTCTTTGCGACCCCATGAATCACAGCACGCCAGGCCTCCCTGTCCATCACCAACTCCCGGAGTTCACTCAAATTCATGTCCATCGAGTCGGTGATGCCATCCAGCCTTCTCATTCTCTGTCGTCCCCTTCTCCTCCTGCCCCTGATCCTTCCCAGCATCAGAGTCTTTTCCAGTGAGTCGACTCGTAGCATGAGGTGGCCAAAGTATTGGAGTTTCAACTTTAGCATCAGTCCTTCCAATGAACACCCAGGATTGATCTCCTTTAAAATGGACTGGTTGGATCTCCTTGCAGTCCAAGGGACTCTCAAGAGTCTTCTCCAACACCACAGTTCAAAAGCATCAATTCTTTGGCGATCAGCTTTCTTCACAGTCCAACTCTCACATCCATACATGACCACTGGAAAAATCATAGCCTTGACTAGACGGACCTTTGTTGGCAAAGTAATGTCTCTGCTTTTTAATATACTATCTAGATTGGTCATAACTTTCCTTCCAAGGAGTAAGCGTCTTTTAATTTCATGGCTGCAATCAGCATCTGCACATGTGCTAGTTTAGGGCTATTAGCTATCTTCATCTGCGGCTGGAGGAATTCATTTAAATTGTGTTTATTGGTCACAGAGGACACCAGGTTTGGGGACATGTTAAACATTTTGAAGGAGGGAAATCATGTCCTAAGCTACCTTGACCAACAAGAGAAGTTGTTTTCCAAAAGCTTAGTGGGGGAAAAAATTGTTGGGGCTCCCAGGTCATGAAAACGACCTGAAGGTCATCAGATCAGATCAGTCGCTCAGTCGTGTCCGACTCTCCGCAACCCCATGAATCACAGCACGCCAGGCCTCCCTGTCCATCACCAACTCCCGGAGTACACTCAAACTCATGTCCACAGAGTCAGTGATGCCATCCAGCCATCTCACTCTCCGTCGTCCCCTTTTCCTCCCGCCCCCAACCTTTCCCAGCATCAGAGTCTTTTCCAGTGAGTCAACTCGTCGCATGAGGTGGCCAAAGTATTGCAGTTTCAGCTTTAGCATCAGTCCCTCCAATGAACATCCAGGATTGATCTCCTTTAGAATGGACTGGTTGGATCTCATTGCAGTCCAAGGGACTCTCAAGAGTCTTCTCCGACACCACAGTTCAAAAGCATCGATTCTTCAGCGATCAGCCTTCTTCACAGTCCAACTCTCACATCCATACATGACCATGGGAAAAACCATTGCCTTGACTAGACGGACCTTTGTTGGCAAAGTAATGTCTCTGCTTTTTAATATACTATCAAGGTTGGTCATAACTTTCCTTCCAAGGAGCAAGCGTCTTTTAATTTCATGGCTGCAATCAGCATCTGCAGTGATTTTGGAGCCCAAAAAAATAAAGTCTGACACTGTTTCCACTGTTTTTCCATCTATTTCCCATGAAGTGATGGGACCAGATGCCATGATCTTTGTTTTCTGAATGTTGAGCTTCAAGCCAACCTTTTCACTCTCCTCTTTCACTTTCATCTGAAGGTCATAGAGGACTAAAATTTAAACAGAGACTACAGTCGAGACTGTGAGATACCAAGGCTGAGACAGACTCCTTCAGCATTTCTGAACTGAGCAAGGCCATTTTAAACTGCTCAGTACTTCATATTTTTAAAAGAGATACAGCTCTTGTTTCTGTATACAGTTACAGATACAGTCTCACAGAACCAAGAGCTGGAACAATAAGCACTAGAAAATAAAGAAGTTTCTAGAAACAGGAGTTTGGGTGTTTTAACATGGAAAGGAGAAAACAGAGTGTGCGTGGATTTTGAAAAAAAAAAAAAAAAAAAGATTATCACAAGAAAAAAATGGCCAGCTGTTTTCCATCTCCATGGAAGAGCAAATTATAGGAAATGGGCTAAGATTACAGCACAATGGTGGTTATGAATACGAAAGCATTTCCTAATTGGACCCTGGAACAGACTTCAGAGGAAGACAGTTCAATTCCCATTACTCAAGTTTGCTAAAAATAGGTTAAGTATTGACCTGACCGCAGACGGAGGACTGGACATGATGACTTCTTGAGTCCCTTGGTTTTATCATTCTTTTAGCTTGTGTCTTCACAAGGCCCAGGTAATTTGCTGATGAGTGAAAAATTCAGTTGTTTTACTGTATGGCCTATACAAGCAAGTTTCCTAAATAACCCATCTGATGGATTTTCATTGATTGTTATTATTAAATTGACTGGTGGTTTTAGAGTCATTTGACAGAGCCTGTACTTTTATAATATTTGTTATACTCCTTGAACTTGGACATGAACCTATAAATTATATTATGCTTGTGGGTCATCAAGTCAGCCTTGTATTGATCATAATGTTTCGCGGCTCAGTTCTATGAGACATGGGTTTTCGCTGATACTGATACATACTTTGCTGTAATCGGAACCAGTCTTTCAGACCAGAGTAAACAAGGTGAGGAAACGGCTGCAGGCTATCAGGGTGTGCTCTCTGTGTCCACAGTGTATTACTGTGTTCATGGGTTTTTTTGTTTTGTTTTTGTTTTTTTTTGGCTGCACCACATGGCTTGCAGGATCTTAGTTCCCCAACCAGGGACTGAACCTGGGCTGTCCCCAGGGAAATCGCAAGGTCCTAACCACTGGACCACCAGGGAATTGCCTATTGTATTCACACTGAAGCCAGTGTCTGAGACTAAATGTGGCAGGTGGGGATTTGGGGAAAAAAGATGTGATCCTGCTGTTTCTAGCATAGTGCAGAAGAGAATCCATTCCATTTCCAAGTGAATTTACTAACCTGCTGATAGAAAAGTACCCAATCTATTGAGTACCTCATATTATGTACACATCATGTGGGAACATCAAGCTAGTGGGTTTCCTTTGGTTCTCTTATGCATCTACTTTAAGTTTTTATGCTTTCACCCTAAGTGGGAGTAGGACTGTAGACTGATTTTGTTGTCCTTTGAGCTTTTAGCTTCTCTGCTAAAAAATGTTCCTCTGCAAATGTTCACATTAGAGGTGCCAGTCATGAGTAGTTCCTTTGTATTCTTAAAAGGTACAGAAAAGCAGTAAAATCATTTGTGAATACAAAATGGTGTGTATTCAATATGAAATAAGCCTTCTCAAGGCAGGATTCTATACAAGGGTCTATTGACCTGGTTTTACCCTGTGGCAGGATTGCTGGCTGTCCCCTAACAGCCAATCCTTCCTTCTTCCTTTGACGATTCAGTCTCTGAGTTTTAGCCAAACCAGTGACTGTTTCACTAAAGGCTACATTTTTCAGCATTATTTGCACTTAGGTGTGGAAAGGAATAAATTTTCACTGATGAGATGGCAGCAGAAGTGATTTGTGCCATTTCTGGTCCATGACCTGACAGGGAAAGAATAAGCCTCCACTTCTTCCATCTCCCCTTTCAATAGGCTGGGAGGCAGACATGATGGCGGGATCTGGAGCAACCACTTTCAATCATGAGACAGAAGTCCTTTGTTGAGGATAACAGAGAGTCAAGATGGAAGAAACTTGGGTTTCCATTACCATGATGTCACTACATTAGCCTTATATTATTTATGCTTCGACTATTACAGGACAGAAAAATAAACTTCTATTTGTTTAAGCTACTGTTTTGAGTTTTTAAACAGTAGTCGAACTAGTATCCTAACTAAAATCCTAACCTCTTGGATCAGTTCAGTTCAGTTGCTCAGTCATGTCCAACTCTTTGTGACCCCATGGACAGCAGTATGCCAGGTTTCCCTGTCCATCACTAACTCCCAGAGCTTACTCAAACTCATGTCTATTGAGTCGGTGATGCCATCCAACTATCTCACCCTCTGTTGTCCCCTTCTCCTCCTGAATTTAATCTTTCCCAGCATCAGGGTCTTTTCAAATGAGTCAGTTCTTCGCATCAGGTGGCCAAAATACTGGAGTTTCAGATTCAGCATCAGTCCTTCCAATGAATATTCAAGACTGATTTCCCTTAGCATGGAGTGGTTGGATCTCCTTGCAGTCCAAGAGTCTCTCAAGAATCTTCTCCAACGCCACAGTTCAAAAGCATCAGTTCTTCAGCACTTAGCTTTCTTTATGGTCCAATACTCACATCCATACATGACTACTGGGAAAACCATAGCTTTGACTAGACAGACATTTGTTGGCAAAGTAATGTCTCTGCTTTTTAATATGCTATCTAGGTTGGTCATAGCTTTTCTTCCAAGGAGTAAGTGTCTTTTAATTTCATGGCTGCAGTCACCATCTGCAACGATTTTGGAGCCCAAAAACATAAAGTCTCTCACTGTTTTCATTGTTTTCCCATCTATTTGCCATGAAGTGATGGGACCAGATGCCATGATCTTAGTTTTCTGAATGGTGAGCTCTAAGCCAACTTTTTCACTCTCCTCTTTCACTTTCATCAAGAAGCTCTTTAGTTCTTCTCACTTTCTGCCATAAGGGTGGTATCATCTGCATATCTGAGGTTATTGATATTTCTTCTGGAAATCTTGATTCCAGCTTGTGCTTCATTTAGTCAAGCATTTCTCATGATGTACTCTGCATATGCTAAATAAGCAGGGTGACAATATACAGCCTTGACATACTCCTTTTCCTATTTGGAACCAGTCTATTGTTTCATGTCCAGCTCTAACTGGTGCTTCTTGGCTTGCATACAGATTTCTCAAGAGGCAGGTAAGGTGGTCTGGTATTCCCATCTCTTGAAGAATTTTCCACAGGTTGTTGTGATCCACACAGTCAAAGGCTTTGGCATAGTCAATAAAGCAGAAGTAGTTGTTTTTCTGGAACTCTCTCACTTTTTTGATGATCCAACGGATACTGGCAATTTGATCTCTGGTTCCTCTGCCTTTTCTAAATCCAGTTTGAACATCTGAAAGTTCACAGTTCACGTACTGTTGAAGCCTGGCTTGGAGGATTTTGAGCATTACTTTGCTAGCATGTGAGATGAGTGCAATTGTGCGATAGTTTGAGCATTCTTTGGCATTGCGTTTCTTTGGGATTGGAATGAAAACTGACCTTTTCCAGTCCTATGGCCACTGCTGAGTTTTCCAAATTTGCTGACATATTGAGTGCAGTGCTTTCACAGCACCTGTTGGGTACCAGAAGTTTAACTTTGGTAAGTATCTTTTCATTCATTAGAAAATATATATATTGTTGAAGATAGGGAGATAGAGAAACAATACACACACATGTACATGCACACACACACAATAATATTTGAGATACTAGGGACTTAGTGACGATCAATAAAGAATTGATAGTATTCACCCCACACTCTATAATGTAAGCCATTTACAGCTTGCTTCCTGTTTTTCTATATAAAGAAATAATGGACAGAGAAGCAATGATAAGGAGCCTTCTAGGGAGGTGGTAAAGAGCACATGCTCAGGAGCCAGGCAGCTCAGGTGAAGCATCAGGCTTAACATCACTGAGTGTCCAGGTTTTCCCATCTGTACAAAAGACTAGTAATTGTTTCTATCTCTTTAGCACGTGGTGAGGATTATGTGAGCTCAAACTGGAAAAGCACTTAGAATGTTGCCTGGAGCATACTAAACACTGAATAAATATTCACCTCTATTATTAGTTCCTCCTCATTATGGCCAGTGATAATGATAAGGAAACATGTCTAGCAGATGGTTCTACACTGTTCTCGATCTTCTTATATGTTTTGCCCTTGGTCTCATTCAAGACGTCTGATCCACGATGTTTGCTTCTGACTTCAAGGCCCTTAGTAGTTTGTCCTACTCTTTGTTTACGCACATGCTTCAGGTACTGTCTGAACTACTGTATCAACATATTTTTGTACAATGATTTCTAAACGAAGCTTAAAAATCAGCAGTGAATGTTTATATAGCCCCGGAGCCCTCTGTCTGCCTCACTGGATCTCCTTTCCCTTACCCCTCCTCTCTCTTTCTCTTTCTATATAGTGACTTCACTGAGGTATCATTCACATACATGCAATTCACCTAAGTTAAATATGCAGCTCAACAGTTTTTAGTGTATTTATAGTGATACAACCAGCACCAGAATGAATTTAGAACATTTTCATCACTCTATAAAGAAACTGTACCCATTGTAGTCACTCCCCATTTGCCCCGCAGCCCCATGCTCTGCTGTCCTTATTTGTTCAGTCATGTCTGATTCTTTGCAACCCTGTGGACTGTAGCCCACCAAGCTCCTCTGCCCATGGGGATTCTCCAGGCAAGAATACTGGAGTGGGTTGCCATGCCCTCCTCCAAGGGATCTTCCCAACCCAGGGATCAAATCCAGGTCTCCCGCGTTGCAGGCGGATTCTTTACCAGCTGAGCTACCAGGGAAGCCCACCTGCAGCCCTAAGCAACCACTAATCTAGTTTCTATCTTTATAGATTTGCATATTCTGGACTTTTCATATAAATGAAATCCTACAGTATCTGGTCATTATATGTGGCTTCACTCATTAAGCACGATGTTTTCAAGGCTCATTTACGTTGTAGATTATATGAACACTTTGTTCCTTTTTACAGATGAATAGTATTCTACTAATATAATATGATATTTTGGATATAGACATTTTCTTTAACCATTCATCAATTGATAGGCATTTCAGTTTTTTCCACTTTTTGTCCACTGAAGTACAGAAGTTTAAAAATTTTTATGAACTGCAATTTATCTATTTTTTCTTTCACTGCTTATGTTTTTGGCATCATATCTAAAGAGGTTTTGCATAATTTAACGTCATGGAGATAAACTCCTATATTTTCCTTGAAGAGTTTTATAGTTTTGGTTCTTACACTCAGGGCTATGACTTGAGCTAAGTTTTAAATATAGTATAAGTGGGGTCCAGTTTCATTCTTTTACATGTGGCTATCCAGTTCTCTAGCTCCATGTGTCGAAAAGATGACGTTTCTTTCTCCACTAAATTGTCTTAATATCCTTAGCCATATTCTTTCTGCTTCCTCAGACAATCAGATTCTTGCCTCAAAGCCTTTAAGCCATTAGTTTCCTTAGTGTTGAACCCTCTTTCCCCGATTTTCACTGGCTGATTCCTTCCCATGCTGCAGGTCTCATCTTAAAAGGCTAATCCCGAACACAGTGACTAAAGCAGTCCCACCCCCATTCAACATTTCCATCCTTATTTAATTTCATTCTTAGTACTTAACATTGCCTGAACATATCTAATTTTTTTAAAATAGAGTTCTTTAAATCCTTTAAGTGGATAGATTTTCAAATCAAGGTAGTCCAGGAGGAGATAATAGAATAATTTAGAGACAAAGGATTCATGTGTGTTTGGGAGTGGGGTGCAGGTGTGTGATTGGGAGGAAGACCTGTGGATGAGAGTGAGAAATGAGTGGGTAAGTTCCAGGGCAGTCTGGGTGAGCATCAGAATCGAGGAGCTATTCCTACACGTTAGTCTAGGCAATAATTTTTCAGATTGACACCAAAAGCATTGGCAACATAAGCCCAAATACAAGTGGAACTAAATCAAACTACACATTTTCTGTACAGGAAAGGAATCAGTCAGTAAAACAAAAAGGCAGTCTATGGAATGGGAGAAAATATTTGCACACCACATACTCAATAAAGGGTTAATATACAAAATATAAATGGAATATTATTCAGCCTTGGAAAAGAAGGAAAACTGTTATTTTGGACAGCATGAATGACACTGGATGACATTATTCTAAGTGAAATATGTCAGTCACAGAAAGACAAACACTGCATGATCTCACTTAGCCACTGCTGCTGCTGCTAAGTCACTTCAGTCGTGTCCGATTCTGTGCGACCCCATAGACGGCAGCCCACCAGGCTCCCCCGTCCCTGGGACTCTCCAGGCAAGAACACTGGAGTGGGTTGCCATTTCCTTCTCCAATGCATGAAAGCGAAAAGTGAAAGTGAAGTCGCTCAGTCATGTCTGACCCTCAGTGACCCCATGGACTGCAGCCTTCCAGGCTCCTCCATCCATGGGATTTTCCATGCAAGAGTACTGGAGTGGGGATCTCACTTAGCTAAGAAATCATAAAAAATAAAAAATGTTGCACTCACAGAACACAGAATAGAATAATGGTTACCAGGGGCTGGGCAGCAGGGTGGGAATGGGATGGAAAGATGTTGGTCAAAAGGTATAATTTTCAGTTAAAGATGAGTGAATAAGTTCTGGAGACCTAACATACAGCATGGTGATTATAGTTCATAATAATGTATTATATACTTGAAATTTGCTGAGAGAGTAGATCTCAAATGCTCTCACCACACACTCAAAAAAAGAAAGGTAACTATGTGAGGTGACAGATGTTAATTAGCCTAACTGTGGTAACCATTTCACAATGTATATGTATATCAAAATGGCAAGTTGTACATTTTATACAATATGTACAACTTTATACAATGTGTACAACTTCTGGTTGTCAATCAAACCTCAATAAACCTGCAGGGGGTGGGGGAGTCATCCTTTGGTCAATGTCATACTTGATTCAGAAAGCATAATCAATTGGAGTCTAAAATTAGTAGAAATTTGAAGAGAAAGTACCTGTCACAAATTACTTAATTACAAAGAGAAAATTAGTTATTTTTCAGTAGAGAAAGCTGGCAGACACCATCTTAATGATCAAAGTTAATATTACCAGGAATGGAACAAACTGACATGGTGTATCTCATGATACTGAAAAGAAACAGTATCAGTTTTGTGGTATTCCTGCCAAAAATACCTTTCCAGGAGGAAAGTTCAGAGGAACCAAAACTGAGGAACATTTTACAAAGTAACCAGTCAGTATTTCTAAAAAAATGTCAAGGTCATGAAACAGATTCTGAAGAGCTCTTACAGAGGAGATGAGAATGCAAATTGTGGCCCTTGACTGGATCCTGGGCCAGAAATAGAATTGTTTTTGTTACAAAGGAAATTATTAAAACAATTCAGTCAGTTCAGTTCAGTCGCTCAGTTGTGTCTGACTCTTTGCGACCCCATGAATCGCAGCACGCCAGGCCTCCCTGTCCATCACCAACCCCTGGAGTTCACCCAAACTCATGTGCATCCAGTTGGTGATGCCATCCAGCCATCTCATCCTCTCTCGTCCCCTTCTCCTCCTGCCCCCAATCCCTCCCAACATCAGAGTCTTTTCCAGTAAGTCAACTCTTCCCATGAGGTGGCCAAAGTATTGGAGTTTCAGCCTCAGCATCAGTCCTTCCAATGAACGCCCAGGACTGGTCTCCTTTAGGATGGACTGGTTGGATCTCCTTGCAGTCCAAGAGACTCTCAAGAGTCTTCTCCAACACCACAGTTCAAAAGCATCAATTCTTTGACTATCAGCTTTCTTGATGCTTTTGAACTGCGGTGCTGGAGAAGACTCTTGAGAGTCCCTTGGACTGCAAGGAGATCCAACCAGTCCATTCTAAAGGAGGTCGATCCTGGGTGTTCATTGGAAGGACTGATGCTAAAGCTGAAACTCCAATACTTTGGCCACCTCATGCAAAGAGTTGACTCACTTCTGGAAAAGACTCTGATGCTGGGAAGGATTGGGGGCAGGAGGAGAAGGGGACGACAGAGAATGAGATGGCTGGATGGCATCACTGACTCAATGGACATGAGTTTGAGTGAACTCCGGGAGTCGGTGACGGACAGGGAGGCCTGGTGTGCTGTGATTCATGGGGTCACAAAGAGTCGGTCACGACTGAGCGACTGAACTGAACTGAACTGATCAGCTCTCTTCACAGTCCAACTCTCACATCCATACATGAACACTGGAAAAACCATAGCCTTGACTAGATAGATCTTTGTTGGCAAAGTAATATCTCTGCTTTTTAATATGCTATCTAGGTTGGTCATAACTTTCCTTCCAAGGAGTAAGCGTCTTTAATTTTATGGCTGCAATCAGCATCTGCAGTGATTTTGGAGCCCCCAAAAATGAAGTCTGACACTGTTTCCACTGTTTCCCCATCTATTTCCCATGAAGTGATGGGACCAGATGCCATGATCTTAGTTTTCTGAATGTTGAGCTTTAAGCCAACTTTTTCACTCTCCTCTTTCACTTTCATCAAGAGGCTTTTGAGTTCCTCTTCACTTTCTGCCATAAGGGTGGTGTCATTTGCATATCTGAGGTTATTGATATTTCTCCCAGCAATCTTGATTCCAGCTTATGCTTCTTTCAGCCCAACATTTCTCATGATGTACTCTGCATATAAGTTAAATAAGCAAGGTGACAATAAACAGGCTTGACGTACTCCTTTTCCTATTTGGAACCAGTCTGTTGTTCCATGTCCGGTTCTAACTGTTGCTTCCTGACCTGCATATAGGTTTCTCAAGAGGCAGATTCAGTTCAGTTCAGTTCAGTTCAGTTGTGTCTGACTCTTTGTGACCCCATGAATCATTGGAAGGACTGATGCTAAAGAGGCAGATTAGTGAAATTCAATTAAGGACTATAAATTAAAAGCTAATATTGTGTCAATCTTAATTTCCTAACGTGAAAATTGAACTGTAGTCACACTGTGAGAGAATTTCCCCATTCTTGGGAAACACGCATTGAAGTATATAGGAGTGAACGGGCATCATGTCTGAACTTATACTCCAATGGCTCGGAAAAAATAATACACACATACAATGATAGAATGACAAAAACAATTAGGTATTTGTTAATAATCAGGGTTTTTGAATGAAGAGCATATAGGAGTTTAGTGTACTTTTGCAATTTTTATATGTCTAAAATGCTTTCAAAATAAAAATTTCCAAAACTAGAAAAGAAGATGGATACCCCACTGTGGATACCCCAGATAGAAATCTTCCATAGTTCATGGAAGACTTATCATTATTTGGTAAAAATGGGTTGATGATTGGTTGATTGGCAGTTAGAGTGCTCTACTTGTTCTCTTTTGAGTTTTATGGGATTTTTTAAAAAGCAGCTACAATTTTTAATTTATAAAGTTAAATCCTGGTACAAACAAAGATTTTCCAAGGAACAACAAGGAAGCAAAATTTGGTCAGTAGTTGACTGTAGGTTGGAACTGAAGGATCTCCACCAGCAGACCAGCCCTTCCTCTAGTGTAGTTTATACAACTTGTGTAAAACTGAAACACAGCCAGAGGTTGCTGTGAGGGAGAATGAAAAGGCAGCTAAAAGCATAGGACAGCATGAGACCCTGAAATTCAGTACTGCTAATTACAGACTCTAGGTATGGTTAACACCAAAAATTATTATGTGCTAGTTTGCTTTTAAAAATCTTTTAAAGAAAAAAAAATGATATAATTTGCAATATAAAGGAAATCCCATTGTTAGTTCAAGATACATATGTACATATATATATATATACACGCACACATTTTCCTTCATAAGATCATAAAACAAAACTGGCCACTCTTTCTGAATACACACTTACACAAACTTGACATATCTTTCTGGGTTTTTCTTTTGAAAAGTAAAAAAACAGAAAAAGAATCACATACAGCATGGAAGTTTCTGTCAGTTCCTTGACAATAGCAAGATTTTAATTCACTGCCTTAAAGGCTCTCTGAAAACCACTCCTGTGAGGTAAGATGCAGTGAGGCAGAGTTTCATTTGTTACTCTTATTTAAAATATTCAAATAACATCAGAAAATTTTAAAGGTCATTCTATAAATCACCTTTTCTTCCAGTTGCCTTCATTTAGCTCTCTTTTCCCCGTAAATCAATACTCTAATATTAGTTTTTAGTTGAGGCTCCTAAATATCTGAACCTTGTATTTCTGTTTCCTTTTCATGTGAAACTTGTTAATTATATATTATACAAATATTCTTCTCATGAATGGACCTTGAAGTCATGTTGCTAAGTGAATAAGTCAGGCAGAGAAACACAAATACTGTATGATCTCACTTGTATGTGGAATCTAATACAAACAAACAAAAACAAAACTCCATCAAATTCATATGAAAAAAGAAGTCAGACTGTGGTTACCAGAGGCATGGGGTCCAAGAAGGGAAAATTGAATGAAGGCAGCCAAAAGTTGTGAACTTCCAGTTATAAAATAAATAAGTATTAGGGATGGAATGTACAACATGATGGCAATAGTTTACACTGCTGTATAAAACATAGGAAAGTTGTTAAAAGAGCAGATCCCCAAAGGTCTCATCCCAAGGAAAACTTTTTTATTGTATTTAAGTGAGATGATACTAAACTTATTATGGTGGTCATTTTACAATATAAGTAACTCAAACCATCAGGCTATATACCTTCAACTTATTCAGTGAGGTATGTCTGTTATTTCTCAATAAAATGGCTTTTTTTCTATTGCGCAAAAAAGAAAAAAGAAAAAAATCAAGCAGCTGTTCTATTACCCAAGGTTGGTCTTATGCATTCTCTCCACAACGGATCTAAGGGTACAACTACTTTCATTTCCATCTCATATCTATAATGCTACAATTCTACCCTCCATTTCAATAAAATCCTAAAATTGTTGGAGGTTTGCCCTGCCCTGACCCAGTGGGTGGTCTGGACCCCTCAGAAACTCCTGTCCTTGAATCACACTTTACCTTCCTGTGTAGACTCAAGCTTTTCTTCATGAGACCAAAGCTCCAAGAGCCCCCGAGAGCACTAGGAGGCAGCCATTTGCTTTCCCTGAAATGCTGGTGACATTCTTTCTCGTCAGGAAGTTGCCAATTCCTGTTGATTCTGCAGCATCTGGGAGTTGGAGGGAAGTGGGTGAGCGAGGGGGAGAGGATGTCTGGCCCAAGTTATTCTATCTGCTGAGCTCCTCAACACTAAGGCACAAATGAGCATGTTCAAAGCACTTTTCTTGGGGGTCGGCGAGGAACACAGTGATGACAGGCTCTAAGAACATAATCCAACCATGGAAATTTTGTTTTTAAGATTCTCAAGTGAGAATTTGGCTTTTGGTTCTTATCACAGAATAATTCCTTGGAGATTAAAAATCATAGGTCATGAAGTCCATGTAGTGGGCTAAAACCATCAATTTTTTAAAAATGTAACTTCTTAAAAAATGTAATGGATTATATTGGAATAGACAATATCTAAGTATAGTTAACCATGAACTCTGGAGCCAGGCCTGTCGACTATGAACCTCTAACATGTGACCATGTACTAGCTCTGCAACCCTGGGCAAATAACTGAACTTGTCCATTCCTCCGTCTCTTTACCCGAATAATAATACCTACATACTTCATAGAGTCAGTGTAAGTATTACATGCGCTTATATACATAAAGTACATACTCACCCACCTATGGGTCACTTGAGGATTGGCTAATCTAGGCTGGGCTCACCTGGGCAGCTTTGCTTCAAACTGCAGGTCTTACCAAACTTGGCCCTTCCCTGCTAGAACCAGATCTGTCCCACCATGGTCACTGGGATCCAGGTTAAAGGGGCAGCAGTTGCCTGGGAGTAGTTCTCATCATAATGTTAAAAGCACAAAAGAGCAAGCCTCATCCCATAAGCACAGTTCAACCCTCTGCTTGCCTCATGTCCTAACATTACCCTGGATGAAAGGCAACGTACAGTGGAAGGCACAATCCTATTGACTGAAGTCAGTCACATGACAGAGTCCAGGATCAAGGAGGCAAGGAACAATAATCTATTGAACGAAACTGTTGAACAAAAACCCAACAGTCATAGTGGAAAGAGTTTGAGAAGCACTGCTCTAAAATAGGCCAAATCTGACCCACCACCTGTTTTTTTTTTAAATAAAGTTTTATTGGAACAGAGTCATGCCCATTTATTTACATGTGGCAACTTTTGTGACACATTGGCAGAACTAAGCAGTAGTGACAGAGGTCATTAGACTTGCAAAGTCTAAAATGTTTATTCTCTGTCCTTTTACCTTCGAAGTTTGCAGATCCCTCTTCTTAAAAAATGAAAAATTTAGGAATTGATGAGAATTCAGCCTCAAAGCAAATTACATAGTCGAGGCATTCTTTCTATGCACCAGACACTGGCAAGTGCCGCTCAGTGACTGTGCGATTTCATTTGATGCCAGATTCTCGCCGCTGCAAGAAGTGAGCAGCTTCTTGGTTTGCAACAACCACTGTGTGGTAAGAGAGAGCCCTGTCCAGCTCCAGCCCTTGAGTCTATAACAGAGCCTCATTGTTGGAATTCACACACTGACTTTCCTCTTCCTGTGCTGTATGGAGTTCAATACCGTGACTTTGGTTAAAAGACATATTACCTTTGGAATAATGCTTCTCAGGAGCCTCTAAAAATTTAAGCTTAAAGAAGATGAGGTCATCATCCAAATTAAACAAAGGTATTTTAGAACTTCATTGGAGCCCAAACTCTCACACCCTGAAATCTGAGGCAGAAACCCTTCCTAGTGCACTGATCTAAGTGGAGTCGGTAAGGCTTAGTGTGGGTGGGCAGGGGCTGGTCTCAGGGCTAGCCCACTGAATGAGCCTCCCTCTCACACCACAGGCCCCTCAGAAGTCCAGAGGCAACTAGAAGATGCTGAGGCTCCTTGGAGATTAGTTTTGTCTTTGTGAATTTACAAAGTTAGCTAATCCCAGAGGACAACTCTGTTGTACAGAAAAAGACTGTTTTGGGACCACAGTTTTTTTTTTTTTTTCTCAGTAAGCCATATTTGATTTATTGGAGTAACAAATTAGACTTCAACTCCTTCCTTTAAGTGGGGCTTCCCTTGTAGCTCAGTTGGTAAAGAATCTGCCTGCAATTCAGGAGTCTTGGGTTTGATTCCTGGGTTGGGAAGATCCCCTGGAGATTAAATGGCAACCCACTCCAGGAGAATCCCATGGACAGAGGAGCCTGGCAGGCTATAATCCATGGGGTTGCAAGAATCGGACATGACTTAGTGACTAAACCACCACCACCTTCCTTTAAGCTTTTAAACCCCCTTTTACAAAGCTAATTGTGCTATTTATCAGGCAAAGTCTTAACTTACTTTATGGGAGACTTTATTAAGGGGTTGGTTCCACTTAGACTTAGTTAATTAAATAAATTTAAAGGGGTTTAACTGCATCTATCAATTTAATATACATGATTTGCTTTTCAAGGACAGCTAACACTAACAGCCCTGCCTAGGCTCAGAAACCTTTCTGAACAATTTACATTGTTAAGTCATTTAATTATCACAGCAATTCAACCAGAGATCTTAAAGTATTATCACCTCTGTTTCAAATGTAGGGAAACTGAGGTACAGAGAGTAATTTTCAAAAGGTCATGTAGCTAACAATACCTGAATTACTTTGTGAACCATACAGTATGGCTTTAGAATCCAGGTTTTGACTTTTAGCCTGTGTTAATAAGCTAACTCTGAATTAATTGACTAAAAAAAAAGAAAAAGAATCCCGACTACTTCAGTCACTCTGTTACACTAATAAAATTACACTTATAAATGTAGTATAACAGGTTCAAAATTCTTTACATGTTCCATAATTGATTACAAACTGACATAATTGATTACTCTTTACAAAAGTCTTTTCATGTAGCAAATAGTTCTCCAATATACCAAATTTGTTTAAACATCACACACACTTAAAATATCAAATGCAAGATTATTTCCAAACTTCACATTAAAAAACTTCCTGGTATGAATGTGATTGACTCATCATCTCCAAGCATTGAAGACATTCCACTGCTAAGGAAACCATGCTCTCCTGGGCTGTCACAGGAGAGTTGAGAGGGAGAGTGAGCCTTGGGATAGATGCTGATGATGTCTCAATAAGGACTGAAAATTTACCATTGAATTTGGCCAGGTGGAGGTCACAGTGACCTTGACAAGAGTAGGATTTGCTGGTGATTAGATGAGTGAGAGTGTTAAAAAAAAAAAAGAAGTGTTCAGAACAGAGAAGGAGGAGGAGGGGATAAGGAGGCAGTTCTCTTTTGCTGTTATGGTAACTGGAGGCTGGGGCCACAGCTGAAGGGAGGTGCAAGGTCAAGGAAGATATTTTAAAAATATAGAATATATTGTAAGCAAGTTTGATAGTAATAATCCAGTTGAGGGCATGGGGGGAGCATGAATCCAGGAGAAAGGAGCAGCAACGTCTGTCTGGAGGCAGACGGGGCAGAATCTAAAGTTGGACCATAGAAATGGAAGAAAAGGACGAAAGGACAGAGGTTGGTACATGTGATGAAATATGTGGGAGTGGCTTCTGATTACTTGTTTCCTCAGGGAAACAGGAAGTCAGGTCATCAGTGCTGAGTGATGGGGAAGGGGATGTTGGGAATTCGAGCAGAAGGAAGATGTGAAATGGTCCTCCAAGGAAATCAGGAGAGTCAAAGGACTGGGGAGATGCAGTGGGACTGCTCTTTAGTGTGAAGGACCCTGGAGAGGATGAAAGCCCCGGGAGTGGTTGACAGCACATGGCAATGAGTGCGGACAGGGGAGAGGGACCAGAGTGAGCCAGGCACACAGAGCTTACTGTATGGAGATCCTTGACATCAGATCTGTGAGCAAGATCATCGATTCAGGGAACCACCAGGATCAGAGTCCCGAATCCTTCACACGGAGTTAATAACTAGTTTCTTTCTAAGAGGGTCAGGGTCAGTGTCTTACCACTTGGGCTAGAAAAATACTTTTGATGCTTTATTTCTCCTATCAAAACAGATGTCTAGCGCCTGCTCCCTTCTATTACCCATATTACCTTAAAGTCAAAGCTATGAGGGGCTTCAAAGGCTTGTTACTGGCAATATTGCAACACCCAACACAACTGTAGCTACTCTTGCTGGGAGCCCTTCAGAAACAATAAATGCATTTTAATATCTCCATAGAGCTAATTAAGAATAGGCAAATTGCACTGGCTCATAAAAAGCATTATTTTTAAACTTCTGGGTTTGTTTTGATGCCAAGTCCTTCTCAGCACAGTTGCTTCTGGTGGATCTTTTTCTCAGATCATTCCCTATCCTGATCCTGTCCACACAGACCCTCAGTTTATTTCACTCTCCATTCTCAGTCAGAGGTTTTGGTCTAATCCAGGATCTCTCAACCTCAGCACTACTGATATTTGGGCTGGATAATTCTCTGTTATCCAAAGAATTGTGGGTGCTATCCTGTGCATGGTAGAATGTTTAGGAACATCTTCGGCTCCCTCCCACTAAATGTCAGCAGCACGTCGCCCCCCACACACACACCCCCAGGCTGTGAAAATTAAAAATGTCTCCATACATTGTCAAATGTCTCCTGAGGGTCAAAATGGTCCCTGGTTGAAAACCATTTGTCTATTAGGACTGGGGAGAGTGAGATCCCCTGGTAACTCAAATGAGAGTTGCATATGATAACCCTAATAGCGTAAATTAAGTCTCTGGTGCAACAAGACAAGATCAGACAACCTCAGAGGTGAGAAGTGAGATGCTCTCCCTTCTGTGCAGAATGTACAACTAGCTGGTTAATCCTGCTGAATAAAGAAAAAAAAGAACGTGTGACATTTCCAAACTTCTCACCAATTGACATGAAGATTCCCAGGAGATGGTAATTAGTTTCCAACTACACAAAAGATATAATGCATAAAATTTTTGAATTGGGGAAATGCAAGGAGAGAGAGTGAGAGAGAGGGGAGATGGGCAGGGAGAGAGGAAGGGAGGGAGGGAGGAAAAAACACAGAACTCAAAGCAAGAGCTCAAGTTTGTACCAAATTGAACCTTGTACTTTTGAACTGTGTGCGAGTTCAATCAAGTACCAAGTCTAAATCTGTGACAGCAAAATCGTGTCAAATCAGCCAACTCCCCATTGCCTACAGGATAAAATTCAAATAGCCTAGGCTGGCAATCAAGAGCCCGAAGCAATCTGAGGGTTTGTAACCTGATCCCACTGCTGTGACCGCTCCACTGTGTTCCTCTGGTCCACTCACATTTCTATCAAGACACCTTGCTAATTCCTACTGCTGGGCCTTTGCACACGCACGTGCCCCAAGCAGCCTCTCGTGTTTAACCTTCAAGGCCCCCTCCGTCCCCGCCTCATTCATTTGTCCAGTCACCCTCGCATACCTCAGAGCTGGGCTGGGGGCAAGGATGACAGCTAACAGCTCCCCTGCAGTTACCACGGACCGGACGCTGTTCTGAGCATATTTGCCCTGGATGCCAAAGAGGATTTCCTACTTCCTGGGCCACCCAGTGTACCACCCGCTGCCACCCGCCACGAAAAGATGCAGACCTACTGGGGCCAGTGTGCATGTGCCATGGTGACAGTGTTCTTTGGTTCCCATTGTCTTTCAGAGCAGAGGTGCAAAGACTGGACAGCCAGCCAGGACAGAGACAAGTATAAAGAGGGGCCCAGTGCAGCAGAGGGGGACAGTGAGGGCAGGGGTAGGGCGAGGGGAGCCAGGTTCAAGTCACAGGGTGTGGGAGGAGGGCTTGTCAGCCCACAGTGACCTTCAGGGCTGGAGAGAGGAGGGAAGAGGAAGCACATTTTTGCTGCTCCTCTCTCAAGACTTCCTGAAGGTGGGGCTCCCTGTTCTCTGCTGCACGTCAGGCTTTCCTCTGGGCACACGGCTCTCACATACCCACACGTGGGCGAGGTTCAAAGCTTCTAGCACCCGGGTGCTGCTAGTGATTCTGTCCCTAAAGTCTTCTGTTCGCTGGAAATGAGGCCTTGATTCCTGGGTTGAGACACTGGCTTCATAATAACTTCATTCTCCAGACTTGGAACCAAGTTCTCAGAAGAGCTGGCCCCAAACCTCCACCTGTGTGAGTGGGTCTAGTGCTTCTGGCTTCAGCAGCAGGGCTCACTGGAAACCTAACATGGCTTGCATTCATACAGAATGTCCCCCTCACTTCCTTTGCTCTCTCATTTCCTGTTTCCTCTTCTCCCTGTCTCCCTTCATCTGCTCACTGACAAGGAAAAAACAGCACTACTTTCAGGAGGGTCCTCAGGCCCAGCCGGTGGAATGAGCCCCAGGTCTGAGCATTTTGGGGTGTCCACAGCTGGGTCACAGCTGTTTCCCCAAACTGAGCACGATAACCCTGGCCTGTTAGGGCAATTCTAATCCTCTTATAAAGGAGCCTCGTCTGTTTGAGGGTGTTGTGACTTTAGCCAATCAGGTCCGATTCTCCCACTCCAAAAAGAAAAAAAATACAAGAGTGAGAAATATTTGCCCTAAGGTTGTGGAGATGTAAGTCACTGCAAGTAGCATCGCTGGTGAAATCCATATTTTTCGATGGACCCAGCTTCTGATATCTAATCATCTTCCTTGTCCTCCCTCCCAACCCCTCTCTTTCCCAGATCCAATCAGAGTAACACTGGAAAGCAGGATAGAGTAGTTGAGAATGGAGATTTTGGATTCAGACAGTCCTACTCTTTACTCTCAGTGCCATCATCTGGCTACTCAGTTTCCCCGTCTGGAAAATGGGGACAATGATGGCTATGTTGGAGGTTTGCTAGGAGGATCAGATGAGACAATGTAGATGTAAAAAGAAGAATGTTTTATTCATCAGAATTCCTCTTAGGAAGGTAGAGCTGTGTTTGTTGAGAAAATACTTTGCTAGAAGTAAAAACCGAGATCCTTGGGGCCGGAGGTGGGCGGGCCGCTCCCAGCAAGACAAAGAGAGGATTTTGCTTGCAGCTCCAGGGAGGAAGTGGGGGGCCAGGAGAGGCCGGAAACCCTGTGCTCCAAAAGGGACCCTCCCCACGATGCACGCCTCCCTCCACCAAAATCTTAAGTCAGGTTCACCAATTCATGCGATACCTGAAGTAAGTAAAGAGGAAAATAGAGAAGGGGCTGAGTCTTATCTCTGGAGAGCTGTAGGACAAAATCATGACAGCATTTCAGGATGAGCAAGGTAGAGGCAGAGAACACCTCAGGACACAAGACTCAGGGGCCATCTTGGGAAGGGACCATCAAAGGCCATGAATCTCAGAGGCCATGAATCTCAGAACCAGGTTTCTCGGGGTAGGGCGTGCCCACTGACAACCTGGTTAAGCAGGCAAGAAACTGGAGTTCGGTGTTATTATTCCCTGGGTCTTTCCTTGCTGACCTGCAGTCTCAGTTTTGACATCACTTCCTTCAGGAAGCCCACTCTGATTTCCTGAATATGGGTTAGAATCTTCAAATCTGATCCCCTCCCATGTGTTCTCCTCATCCGTGTTTTCACCCTGAGTTATAACTTATTTGGATCTCTGGTCTCCTACTATACCATACGTTCCATCTGGTCAAAGTGGAATCTTTTATACCCTGTGTTCCCAGACCTGGCATGGCACCTTACACATGGTAGGTTTTCAGTGTGTGTGCAGTACATAGTGGTATCGAAGAAAAAGCAGACCCTGGGAATAGGACGGTGAGTTTACCATTAGCCATTTCATCGATCTTTTACTAAGTAGCTGAATGATTTGGAGAAAGCAATGGCAACCCACTCCAGTATTCTTGCCTAGAGAATCCCAGGGACAAAGGAGTCTGGTGGGCTGCCGTCTATGGGGTCGCACAGAGTCGGACATGACTGAAGTGACTTAGAAGCAGCAGCAGCAGCATGGTGTCCTGTAAAAACTAGGTTCATATCCTAATTCTAATATTTAAAAGCTGTGCAACTCTGGGCATGTTACTTAACCTCTCTGAGCCTCACCCGTCTCCTCTGTAAATAGGATGGAAGGTTAGTGTCAGCATGAAGATAGAATGAGAAGATACATAGAAAGTGGTGCCTGACCAGGCTGGGCACTTAGCAGATGTTGATTCCTTGATTCAGTCTCTGACGTTTGGCCTGTCTCTTCCATCCACACCTCCCCACCAAGTCAAAGGCCTCAGCACTTAACAAACTCCTCCTTTGGGCTGCTATTTCACAGTGTTTCTCTTGGACTTATTAAGCACATCCTCTGTATCAGTGTTCCAAAGAAGGAGTTAGCAACCACATCTAGACCCACACCTGTTTTTGTCCTCTCCCTGAGCTAAGAAAGGTTTTTACATTTTTTTAAAAATGGTTGCAGGGGGTGGGGGATTTAAGAGGGATATTTCATGACACACAAAAAATTATTTGAAATTCAAATTTCAGAGGCCATAAATAAGGTTTGACTGGCACCCAGCCACACTCTTTTTCCTATTGTCTGGCTGTTTTTGCACAACAGTGGTGGAGTTGAGTAGTTGTGACAGAGACCGTATGGCCACAAACCTGAAAACATTTACCATCTGGCCTTTTGCAGAAAAAGTTTGCAAACCCAGGGCCCAAGCAGTTCCCACAGCAGATGATTATTAAGCCCTCATGAGCACAGCATGAAGTTGGTGCTATAACTGCCCTCGCTGTGTGTTGAGGAGCATGAGACGGGGAGAGGTCAAGTGACATGTCCAAGGTTATGCGGCAAGTAAATAGAACTGGAATCAAATTCCTACTGCCTCTGACATGGTGTGGTGACTGGAGCAACAGGAGAGAGCCTGTGCCCCTCCCTGGGGAGGCTGGCCTTGAAGGTTCGTGGTCAGGAGAGTAACGGGCTACCGGGAGACTTTAGGTGATCACTCTGGGCTTCCCAGGTGGCTCAGTGGTAAAGAGTCCAACTACCAATATAGGAGACACAGAAGACATGTGTTCAATCCCTGGGTCAGGAAGATTCCCCTGGAGAAGGCAACGGCAACCCACTCTAGTATTCTTGCCTGGAAAACTCCCATGGACAGAGGAAACTGGCGGGCTACAGTCCATGGGGTCGCAAAGAGTTAGACACGACTGAGCATGCATGCACAGTTCACAACTGGCCAATGAACTGAAGGAGGGGGTAGCGTGGGAGAAGCAGCACAGGGTAGGGGTTAGGAACCTGAACTCAGGTGACTTCCCTGGTGGTCCAGTGGCTAAGACTCCATGCTCCCAATGCAAGGGGTCCGAGTTCGATCCCTGGTCAGGGAACTAGATCCAATGTGCCACAGCTAAAAATCCCAAGTGTAGCAAATAAGACCTGGCACAGCCAAATAAAAAAATTTAAAAAAAGAGAGAGTGAGAATATGAATTGTGGAGCTCAGCTTCCTGGGTTTCCTTGCAGCCAGCCACGGATCTGTGTGACCTTGGGCAAGTTACTCAAATTCTCTCTGCCTAGTTAATAGGCTCTAGACTCTCCCTTATGGAGTTGTGAAGATTGGATGGGAAATTGTCTTGTTAAGCTGCCTTTGAGGCACAGAGCAGCCCTGGATGTTGGCTGTGGTCATGCCTATAATTCATTCCTACAAGGAGCTGCTGCTCCTACTCTGTTCCAGGTGCCATTCCAGGCAGTCAGGATACAAAGAGGAAGAAAGACAAAATAACCAGACCTGCCTCCTGCCTGTAAGGAGCAGCCGGTCCACTAAGGTGATGGGAGAGTAAATTGATACCAGGGTGTAAGGTCATGGGGGTGACAGTGGGAGACAGGAAGCACCGCATTCCGGCTCTCCCTAGGGGCTCAGGTTCTCACTCCTTCCTAAACACACCGGGCATTCTGCTGGCTTTGCCCTGCCTCTTCTCCCCAGGCTCTTAGGCTCGCCTGCACAGGGAATGCTCTGAGCTCAGGCAGCCATCCAGGGCCCTGGCACGGAGCTGCGTCTGGAAAACGGTGAAGCACAAATCAGCCCAGGGTACTAGGCCCCTGGGAGAACCTGGGCAGAAAAATAACCTGGCTGCTTCCACCCGCCAAATCACAAAACAACAAAGTCACAGGAAGAGCGATTAATGCCGAAAAGCCTACCGGGTTCCAACCTGGAAACTCTCTCACTGATGTGCCCTGGAGGTACAGTAAGAATCCAGGCCAATTAGGAATGTTATCTTACTATGAGCCAGCATCTCTTGCTTGCCCTGGTATTTTTTTTTTTTTAACAACCATTTGTTTTTGACCTGTCCCTTATAAGTGTGTATTTTTGTGTATACAAATGTAGCTGTGCAGAGAGAAAAGACTGGAAAGAAACACCAGTGACTTTCAATTGGGATGGAGGATGGTATTTGGAACATGGAAGGGAAAAGGGGAGACTGTTTATTTTAGTAACACCTAATTTTTTCCACCAAATCCTCATGCTTGCCCTTCTTCCTTGGGGAGACAAATTTAAGCATATGTGTTTTTCAAAAACTCCCCAAATAATTCTGATATATGCTTCCCTTCCACCTCACCACCTGCCTGATTTATAGTCATTAATATGCATCAGATGTTAACAATAGTTATATCTGAGTGTTAGAATTATACTTAAACTTTTTTTTCCACTTTTTCGCTTTGCTTTCTACCTCGGCCAGTTAGACTAACATAGTAGTTAAGTGTGTTGGTTTTGAAACCAAACTACCTGAGTTTAAACCTAATAGAGGCAGGTAAAGTGTGGCTCTGGAGAAGGCAATGGCACCCCACTCCAGTACTCTTGCCTGGAAAATCCTATGGATGGAGGGGCCTGGTGGACTGCAGTCCATGGGGTGGCTACGGGTCGGACACGACTGAGCAACTTCCTTTCACTTTTCACTTTCACACATTGGAGAAGGAAATGGCAACCCACTCCAGTGTTCTTGCCTGGAGAATCCCAGGGATGGGGGAGCCTGGTGGGCTGCTGTCTATGGGGTCGCACAGAGTTGGACACAACTGAAGCGACTTAGCAGCAGCATCAGCAGCAACTGAATTTCTGTGAGAAGTAAATGATTTAATAAAGTTCTTAAGACAATACCTGGCACATGTGATATTCAGTATAAATTACCCATTATTATTAAAACAAAAGAAGAGCAATGTAGTTTTTAATTGTAGAAAATTTCTAAAATAAAAAATATAATACTCTGCGAGTATAACCCTGCCAGAAAGAGACACATGATATTTAGGGTCAGTGTATATAGAGGTCTGTACTCTGGGAATTTGATTGAGGAGCAGCTAACAGGGATCCATTTATCCAGTTTACTGTTATCAATATTTTTAGGGGCTAAGATATGAGGTTTAGTACTTTGTTTTTATCTGACTGTGACTTTGACACAGGAATTCCCTGGTGGCTCAGCAGGTAAAGAATCTGCCTACATTGCAGGAGTCCCAGATTCGATCCCTGGGTCAGGCAGATCCCCTGGAAAAGGGAATGACAACCCATTCCAGTATTCTTGCCTGGGAAATCCCATGGGCATGAGTCTGGCAGGCTACAGTCCATGGGGTCAGAAAGAATCAGACAAGACTGAGTGATTAATGCTTTCACTTTCACTTGACACAAAGTATACCTCTAATTAAACTTCATACATTTCCCAGGTTCTCGGTCAATGGGGCATCCATCAAACACGTTTATAGTGACTGAGCAGAAAAGTCAGCTCCTAGAGAAATCAAGTAGGTGTGTTGTTTGCCAACTGTGCCCTAGGATGCTACATCTATATATATACATATACATATATATACACATATACACACATACATGGAGAGAGAAGCCACAATATTTGCATATTCTGAATATTACTGAAACTGGATGGCAAGCCTAAGACCTGTTCTCCCCATTTGTGAGATAGGAAAACAGTAGATTCTACCTGGTTCTGTTTTGAGTATCATTTTGGAGGGGGAATAAAGAGAGGTATGAAAGAGTTCTGCAAACTTAAATTTTAAAGTGAGGAATGGTAGTTATGATGAGGAGGAATATTAATGCAGCATAAAAAAAAAAAAAAGCCACAGGGGCTGCTGGCCACGGCAACAGGAAGGAGGTGGCTGGGCTTCCCCTTCCTTCTTGTTGGTTCCAGCCCAGAGACTCCACCCTGGCTGGAGAGAGAAGACTGAGCTTTGTCAAAAGGCACCCCAACCAGTCTCTTTTTTTTGTCAGACATTCAACGGTAGTCTTTGCTTCTAAGCATTTCTGTTTCTTCTCTCCCAGCTCATTTTTGCTTTGGTGTTTCTGTAGCATTATTTAGTAGCAAGTTACAGGCAGCCTAACAGCTAATATTCACTGATGCCAGGCACTGTTCAAAGATTGTAGTAACTCATGTCTCCTCCAAGTAAGTCTAGGAGATAGAGATAGTTGTGTTTTTGTTTGGTTTTATTATCTCCATTTTGCAGAGGAGGAAGCTGAAGCAGGGAGAGGTAAGGTCATTTGCACAGTCCTTGGTGGTGGATCTAAGATGCAAATCCCAACAGTCTGGCAGCAGGCTGTTGATGCTCATGGTCACTAGACTAGAATTCCTTTCAAACTGATGACAATCAAGACAAATGGGAGAACAGGCTCTGGGAAGCCCACCCTATAGCAATCCTGGAAGATCTCAAGTGCCTAGCAGAGGATTTACTGGGACTGGAATGTAAGGCCCTTACCTACCAGCTGAACTCGGCCCTGGGACCCCTTGGGTTTCAGCAGCCCCAGGGAAGCGAGGAAAGAAGAAGCCCAGGTGGTCCTGTTAATCATGGACCCAAACTGTCCTGAAAGGAGCACAGACTGGTAAAAGGTTTTCAGAAACAAAAAATGAAGCAGGATGTTGGTATTCACAGAGACTGTGCATTCAGAATAAGTTTCCACCCCTGCTTCCGGCAATTGGTGGATATGACCGTAAACACATCAGTATCCAGAAGCAAGTTGCCAACGACCCTCCATTTCAGGAAGGATGCCCAGCCCTCACTGCTCGGGGAACAGCTGAGATCAACTGATGCTAGCTGATGTTCTTGGCTCTGACAGTTCCTGGGATCCATTCCTCCAGGATTTTGGATGGCGTACTCTCCAAAGGTGGTCTTTCCTCTCTCACAGCATGATGTAACTCTGAACCTAAGCCTCAAATGGTTTGCAGATTTTCTGGGGTGACTGTTTCCTGTGTTCTGAGATACCAGGTGGTGAGAGCATTCTTCCTGAGAACTGTGGACAGCATTTACATGGAAAGTCGCTCCAAGCAGGCAGGAGGTACCTGGTGGCAAATAACAGAAAACACAGCCCATACTGATGTACACGAGAGAGGGGAGCTTGTTGGCTCCTGTAACTGAACATCTCTGGACAAATTTCAGGTGAGGATGGATATAGTGTCTCAACCACGTCAAACACACAAAGAAATAACCTTTCTTTTTATCTCTTTTCTCTGCTTTCCATGATGTCAAGTTCATTCTAAGGCTGGTTTCTATCAAAGGAACCAGAGGACTACTAGAAGCCTCAGGAAGCCAAGCTTGCTTCCTTGTTCATTTCTAGCAGGAACAGCTGTCCCAAATCACTCAGTGAAAGTCCTGGGTCTCTGATTGGATCATCAAAGGTCACATACCCAACCCCGAACCAATTACTGTGGCCATGGTCAATAAGCAAATCACATTTGAGGAAAAAAAAAAATTATGTGTGTGCTCACTCATGTACATATGTGTGTTTTAATGGAAAGTTCCTTACTGGTCCTGCTTCCATGAATGGCTGCAACTGTGGGACAAGGCGTGAGGTCATCTCTTCGACTTTCCCTTTATACACAGAACTAAAGAGATGAGCACAGCCTTGCTATTATGGTTAGAAGGTGGTAGTATGGGAAGGAGGAGAAATAAGTGGGGAGCAGGAGAGTGTCTCTGAAAAAATACAGACCCTCCCTGAACTGCAGTGCTAAGGAGGCACTTGGTCTGCTTTACCTCAGGAGGAATCAGAAGATTAAAAGTGGTTTAGGAAGACCACGGAGAAAGCAATGGCAACCCACTCCAGTACTCTTGCCTGGAAAATCCCATGGACGGAGGAGCCTGGTGGGCTGCAGTCCATGGGCTCGCTACAAGTCGGACACGACTGAGTGACTTCCCTTTCACTTTTCACTCTCACGCATTGGAGAAGGAAATGGCAACCTACTCCTGTGTTCTTGCCTGGAGAATCCCAGGGACAGGGGAGCCTGGTGGGCTGCTGTCTCTGGGGTCGCACAGAGTCGGACACGACTGAAGCGACTCAGCAGCAGCAGCAGGAAGACAGGCTACCAGGAATGGAGGGAGAATGAGGAAGGTCCACGGGGAGGGGGCTGTCTGGTGACTAAATAAAGAGATTGTTTTCCCCCAAATGGAATCCCCCAGATCCCTCAGGTCAGGAAGGGGCCAGCCTGCAACCCCAGTGGGTAGGTCTGGGGCTGCCCTTTACTCCAGGCAGGGAGTTGGAGGGGGCCCACCAAGGCTGCCCTCCAGGGAGAAACAGAACTGTCCTTCCCTACTCACTTTCTCTGCTAGGGTAGAGTAGTCCTTGACTTCCTCATATCAGTTTGCTCATAATTCATGCTTGATCCCCTTCAGTTTCTTCTTGATGGGGTCCTTGGAGCTGGCATAGATCATTCTGCTCTTAATGAATGCAGACTCAGGGGTCCAGAAGATAAGTACCAGGTCCTCTTTTCACTCTCCTCGGTCTTCTAGTTGGCATCATAGAGGATGCGGTGGCCGTCCTCCTCCGGTGGTGCCCTGACTAAGTGGGCAAGTGGTCATCATCAGCCTGGTCTACATTACCTACCAGGATCTCCCGGCCCTCCTCCCAGAGGATCTTCTTGTCCTTACTCAGAAATAAGAGCACCGCTTTCTGTGGTTCTTCACCTCAATGGCTTGTTCACCTACATGTCAACAAATCCCTGATGCTGCCCTCAGAGACAGCCACACAGGAGGCCATGTTTCCAGAAGAGAGAGGGATATGGCAAGGTGAGCCAGAGAAGACGGGAGCCCTGCACTGCTGAAGGGAGCTGACTCAAGACCATGATCACTTTCAATCAACCTCCGCCTACATCTGGGAAGTAAGCACCACACCCACACCAGTACACTGTTCCTTTAATTTCTGACATGACTTCTGCAGTCATTTAAAATACCAAATATGGCTCAAAAGAGGAATAAAGAACATAGTAGGCCGCATCCTTCTATTTGTTCAGATCAGAACCTTGCAATCATTCTTGACTGCTTCATTTCCCTCACTCAGTCCTACTTCCAATCATCAAGCCCTATTAGCTCTACTACAAAATGGATCTAGAATCTGACCCCTTCTCACTTTATCCTTGATGTCACCCTGGGCTAAGCTATCATCATCTTCCATGAAAATATTGCAATATCCTCCTGCTTGGTCTCCTCCTCCTTACCCCCGACCACTTCATCCACAGAGAAGCCAGGGTAATCTTTTTTAAATAGTAAGTCATGTCACGTCATTCCTCAACTCAAAACGCTCCAGTGGTTCCTGTATCACTCCAGAGAAAAGTCAAAAGGCCTAACAATTGCCTGGGTGACCCTCCATGGTCCAGCTTGTTACCTCTTCAATCTCATGTCCTGCTGCTCTCCCCTCACTCACTCTGCTTCAGCCAGACTGGCTTCTTGCTACCTCCTCAAAGTACCAGCTTATGTCCCTGCCTTTAAGTCTCTCGTATGTGCTGTTCCCAGAGCCTGCAACACCCCTCTTCCCAATATCTTCCTTGTTCATCCCCTTGGTTCACAAGTGATATTATCAGAAAGATGCTGCATGAGCACCTTGTGTGAAAACACACCTAGTCTCTCTTTAAGCCACTGACCTTGCTTTATTTTTCACAGCACTTACCATTCCCTAAAATAGTTAAGCATTTGTTTATGTCATTTTTCCCCCCTCTAGAATAAAAGTTCTGTGATAGCAATGCTATTCACCATGATAGCCCCAATATCCAGAATGGTGAAGGCATTCAATGAATAGTCATTGAAAATGAATGAAAGATTTTTAAACAAATAAGGCTCAAAAGAGGAAATGGCTAAGAAATGAAAAAAATGTTCAACCTTTTCAATAAGCAAAGAAATTGGCAAATTCCTTGTTGGCCAAGATGATATTTTTGCCTACTAGATTGGCAAGAAAAAATCAAATAATAAATTCATTGCTGTTGATAAAACAGTGGAACTGGTATTTTCACATATTATTACTCTCAATGATTTATTTAATAGATATCTATTGGGTACCTACACCATTGTGCAATTTTCCAATGCACACTCTAACCCATAATAAGGTTCAAAGTCTATGTAATCATCAGGATAAACTAGGTTAGCTGTGATAACAAATTAACTCTACAATCCCAGTAGATTATCATAACAAAGGTTTACATCTTACTCACTGAACTTACTGATCTCAGATTGGTTATGAGGTAGTATTTATTAATGTCACTTCCCTTCACATATCATCGGCCAGAACTAGTCACTCCTACCCAATGGCAAGTAGGCTAAGAAATGAGGTTTCCTACTTGTGCAAAAGAAGCAGAGAAACAGATATGGGTAAATATTTTGACTATCTATCATAACCTTTGATCAAGAAATCTTATCACCCCACTGGAATAATCTAAAACAGTTAAAGAGCTCATTAAGAAAAAAAAGTTCATTGATGTTTTATTTATTATTTTGACAGACTGAGAGAGTCTTAATGTTGAATAATGAAGAAGTAGATAACAGAACTGCAGTTCATCCATATAGTAGATATTGCAGTCATAAAATGATAATGAAGTATATATAATATAATTATAAAATAGTAAGTAAATATTAGGAAATAAATGAAATGCATATGTGATTATACCACATTAAAAATATACCTAATAAAAATATCCTAAAAAATATACTAGAATGTATTCATTTAACAAATATTCTTTCTGCAAATACTTCCTAGATGTTATGTCCTACAGATTCAGAGGTTAAACATACTGTTTGGCCTAGAGATGTGACAGTCTTTTAAGAATATATAGGCTGGACTAGAAGAAATCCCTGTTTAAGATCTGAATAGTTACTCTAATAATTTTATGATTGCAAATAAGGGTGAACTTTTATTCCATTTTGACTTGATATTTTATACATACACACACAAACACAAATGAAATATCACTCAACTGTAAAAATACTCTTGCCATTTGCAATAACATGAATGGACCTAGAGGGTACTACTCTAGGTGAAATAAGGCAGCTGGAGAAAGATAGATACCATATGGACTCATTCAGAAGTGGAATCTAAAACACAAAACAAAGAAAACAAAAACAGACTTGTAGATGAAGAGAAAAAGATTAGTGGTTGCCAGCCAGAGAGATGGGGTGAGGATTAAATAGGAGAAGTGGATTAAGAGGTACAAACTTCCAGTTATAAAGTAAATAAGCCTTGGGAATTGGAATAAACTATAAGGAATATGGTCAATAATATTGTAAGAATTTTGTATGGAGTTACAGACTTCATATGGTTACTAGACTTAACACAGAAAGTATTTCATAATGTATGTAAATATCCAATCACTTATGAGCACACCTTAAACTGACATAATATCATATGTCAAGTATTTTTCAATGTAAATAAATAAGGCACAAATTCAGAGAAAGTACTCTGTAAGAAAATATGTATTTCAACATTCAGCTGCAACTACACTGTAAGTCGAAAACACCTCCATGAATTTTGAAAAGCATTAACTATGAGATGGTACTACCCCACTGAAGACCAGTGGCCTTCACCATCTGGTCTGCCTTCCTCTCTCTGACCTCAACACCGTTACGTACTTCACTCACTCTGCTCAGCCTTACTTGTTCTCCCTACTGTTTCTGGGCCACATAAGGCATACTCCCACCTGGGCTCTTTGCCCTTGCACTCTTTCTTCAGGGAGCCACATGGCTCACTCCCTTTCTTTCAGGTCTTTGCGCGAGGGTCTCTCTTCCTGTGGAGACCACCACTCTTTTTAAAATACCAACCTTTCTCTCCAGAGAGCACTCCTGCTGCCCACCTGCCTCCCCCAACTTAGTCTCCATACCACCTATGATCTGACACACTAGATATTTTATTTCTATGATATTGTCTGTGTCTGCTCCATGATGTCAGAGGCTTTTTACTGTCTCCCCATTATTTAAACGGGTATCTGAAACAGCGGGTGTTCGACAAATCCTTGTTGAATGCATGAAAATGAATGAAGGGTCGTGAGCGAGTGAAGGGACTGCTGCAGACACTTAGCCATCACAGCGCTCTTCCTGAACGAATCACCTGCCTCCACTCCTCTGTATCTCACTCCTCCCCCAAACTTCTCTCCCACACGCTTTCCACTGGATATGCTCTCCATCCGCCAGTTTCACGCTTGATCTGGCTTCCTCCAACCTTCACATCACATCTGGATTAGGGATTTGCCTCACTCCTGGGTATGATCGTATTGCGACAGCTTCCTGGCAATGCCCGTATTGTCCTCCTTTTCACCCTTCGTCCTGGCTCCTTCCCCTCCACCTTCCCAAACACTCTGTAGCTTTGTCTACAAATGTACTTCCCCGAAAATACCCATCCTTCCAGGGTAGGCAAATGCCTCCTTCTTCCTCAAGAACTCCTGATCCACCATTCAGAAGTTAGTTTCATGCTTCAGAAACTTTGTCATTATTTGTAACCCTTCTGCTCTCCTTATAGCCTTTGCTGTGCAAAATCTTGGGTTTTGCCAAGATTTGCCTTCCTGCCAGAGTTTAAATTAGGGTCAGGGAGTAAGTCTTACTTGCTCTTGCTTCTCCCATGGAACATGGAAGATGGTCGATGAATATTAAAATGAGATGACTTATGTCAAGCCCTTTTATAGTTCCTGGCACCTGATGAATATTCAGTCAGGGCTGGCCGCTAATACGAGTTAGTACACAAGGGAGGCAGAGTTTGGTTATGCCCAAAAGAGAAATACAATATTTGATGTCTGCTAGGTGGGTTTTCAGAGGCTGTGATATGTCAGGGTCCTTATTTCTCACTGCTTGTGCCTCTTCCCACCTGTAGCAGGTGCCCCAGTTTCCCTGGCCCACCTGAGTTCCCCTGCAGCTGTGGACAGCTCCTGGGCCGACCAGCCAACCCCTTCTCATCTCAAGTGCCTAGAGAGGTCTTTGTTCATGCCTGTCACAGGAGCTCACTAGACGGTTTGTAAACACAAGCCATAGATGAGGGAGAGGATGCTTAGTGCTCTGGGGCCAACTGTCAGCCACACAAATGGGACTTACTGGAGAAATGCCCCAGCCTCCTCGATTTCAGGGGTACAGTGCTGAGACATGTTCCACCTTTTTTCTCAGAAGGTCCCCACCAGAACTGAGTGCCTTTTTCCCTGACAATAACCTGATTTGGGGATTTCTTTCTGCCCTGACTTACCTCTCCTACTTCCTTGATTGTGCCTTCTGGATCACTCCTCCAAACTACATACATTCAAGTCCTGCTTTGCGGGAAACCACCATCATTCAGCATTTCTAAAGGGATGGCTGCCCGACCCCTTAGTTTGACATGCTCCCATCCAGACACACCTTCCCTATGGTCTATCAGCTCCAGCTTCCTGGCATCAGACACATCAATGGTGGGGGGAGGAATCCTTGAGCCATCTTCAGAGACAAAAAATGGAGGCGGAAGGTACATGTCGAGTTTACCTTAGTCTCTATCTTTATAGAAACTGCCCCTAAGAAATGGTTGCAGTAAATTACCATGAAACAAAGCACACACACACACACACACACACAAAGCCTTACTCTGTACTCTCACCCTAGGTGTGATCAAGCACGTGGACCTCTGTAAGGACACATCTGTACTTTATGGAGATCATCATGCTGTGAAGACACAAAGGATGACCTGGTTGGTGGCTCAGTTCTGGTGCTGTGTGTGTTCGTTCTGTGTTCTTCAAAGCCTGGTCCTTCCCGCTGAGCATGCGACTGTAGATGATATCCCTCAGCTCCCTTTGTATTAGAGGTAGACATGACTGAGTTCTGTCCAGCGGAAAGTGGACAGAATTGAACTCCCAGGACTGGACATTAAAACCCTCCCATGGATGATCCTCTGTGTCTCTACTGATCTACTGCCTAGAAGCTGAGGATTCCTTGCCCCCAGGGCATGGCAGGACTCCACGTGGCAGTAGCCTGAGGCCATGAAGCATCATGTAGAGGATGCCTAACTGACTTGACTGTGAGAAGAAATAACTTTTATTGGATTAAGCTACTGAAATGCCAAGGCTTGTTATAGCATCTAGAGCTGTGCCAAGCAATGCACCATTGGTACCTAGAAGTGGAGTACTGCCACAATAAAAACCTAAAATAATATCGTATTGACTTAGCAGTTGAGTGGTAATTGGTGAGGAAAGTGACATAATAGGCTGGAAAGAAGGAGAAGTGTTTTATAAAATGCTGCCTTCAGTGGCAGACAGCAGGTCTGCTAAGCCTTTAGTTTCAGGGGAGGTGGTTGGGAAGAGCAGAGTAAGAGGGTGTGTTGACCCTTCCCAGGGCCGGGACTAGGATGAGGGGAGTGAGGCATCCAGGGCCCAAGATTAAGGCGGCAGCTACCTGCACAACTCTGCTCTTAACAATGAATTACAGGAAAGAGACACGTTCAGGAATGACTAGCTAATTTTTGAAAGAAGAGAAAGAGGCTTGAGAATCCAGAAACACAGGATCCCAAGGGATATAAAAGCCTACTACGTTTGGATCCCATATAGTAAGATTATCTGAGAGGCAAAGGCACTTTGTGACTCACACCTACTAACAAAGATCTGAGTAAGAGTGTGATTTTCCCATTTGCTTATTATCTCAGATACTCTCAAGATAGCCACTCAAGAGAAAGGCATTAATGAGGAAGCAAAGAAACAGGTGAAACTTGAAAAATTCTATATGGGAAAAAACTTTTGTATGAACTTCTGATCATGGAATTATTGAGAATCAAAGATTGGAGGTTTCTAAGTTTTTAGAGAATTATATTGTCAATGGAAAAATGAGCCTAGATTTAAAGGTCTTTGACAGTGAGGGCCTTGCAGCAATCCTTGAGTCTCCAAACTTGTTCAAGCAGGAAGTGGGCTTCAAAAGCCATGCAGTCCTCAAAGAGGATGGGCCTCCCCAGTATTCCATAGGTTCCTACTGGTTGGCCATGGAGGATAACAGTTGAGGAAGAGCCTTCCAGAGAGCAGAGGTGCAGCACAGAGAGCAAAGGACAGGGAAGGGCATGATGAGAAGGGTGCAGCCAGGGAACTGACTCTCACACCAGGACGGGGCCGCCACATAACACGCTCACATCAGGACTCCGCCATCACCAGGGATGTGTGCTGTGTCTCTCCCACTCTTTCCTTTCCAAAGGGGCATGTGTATCCCTTTATCTCATTCTTGCCCAACACTTTATATGGGCTATGGATGGGGCAGAGACAGCAGCTTGTCCTTTCAAGTCAGAGGTTGATGGACAATGAGGCAAACACTCCATCTTGATGGGAAAAGTCCCCATTCCACCCAGAAATCCTGAAGTTTAGCTGAATGTAATGACTGTAACGGAGTAGGCAATGGCATCCCACTCCAGTACTCTTGCCTGGAAAATCCCATGGGCGGGGGAGCCTGGTAGGCTGCAGTCCATGGCGTCGCTAAGAGGCGGACACGACTGAGCGACTTCACTTTCATGTTTCACTTCCATGCATTGGAGAAGGAAATGGCAACCCACTCCAGTGTTCTTGTCTGGAGAATCCCAGGGACGGGGGAGCCTGGTGGGCTGCCGTCTATGGGGTTGCACAGAGTTGGACACGACTGAAGTGACTTAGCAGCAGCAGCAGCAGCAATGACTCTAAAGGACATTGGGTCATCTCCTCTGGGGAGGGGACGAGTGTGTCATCTGTGTGGGAAGAGGGGTTAGGTGAGTAAGGTTATTTGGTAACCAAAGGACAGGCTGTGGCAGATACATAGTTCACCAAGACCATTTCCTCTTTAACCTGGAAATCCAGCTAGACCGTATTTCTTAAACATTAGCATTTAGATGAGGCCATATGTCTGAGCTTTGGCAAATGTCATAGCAGAATATGTGCACTACTTTCAGGCCTCATCAATTAAAAACAAAAAAATTCTCCTTTTTTGTTCTCCAGTTGCTAGCTGAAAGAGAAGGATTTGGGGGCTCTTAGGGTATTGGACGGAGAAGGCAATGGCAAGCCACTCCAGTACTCTTGCCTAGAAAATCCCATGGACAGAGGAGCCTGGTGGGCTACAGTCCATGGGGTCGCTACTAGTTGGACAAGACTGAGCAACTTCACTTTCACTTTTCACTTTCACACATTGGAGAAGGAAATGGCAACCCACTCCAGTGTTCTTGCCTGGAGAATCCCAGGGATGGCGGAGCCTGGTGGGCTACTGTCTATGGGGTCGCACAGAGTCAGACACGACTGAGCGACTTCACTTTCACTTTTCACTTTCATGCATTGGAGAAGGAAATGGCAACCCACTCCAGTATTCTCGCCTGGAGAATCCCAGGGACAGAGGAGACTGTTGGGCTGCCGTCTATGGGGTCACACAGAGTTAGACACGACTAATGCAACTTAGCAGCAGCAGCAGCAGAGTATTGGAAATCTATTAGAGTAAAGAAGTTTGGGTCCCTGAACCTCCTCATCAAATATCTGTAGATGAGTTTATGGGATGAGAAATAACCATCTCTTGCTGCTGCTAAGTCACTTCAGTCATGTCCGACTGAAGTCGTGGCTTGCCATTGCCTTCTCCGAACCATCTCTTAGATTAAGCCAATAAAATATTAGGGTTTCTTTGTTACAGCAACTCTCACTGCCCTCATACAACCTATCTTATTGCTTTGTTATCAGGATCGAGTGAGTTAATATGAAAAGTGGCGCCTGGCACCAAATATATGAAAAAGGGTGTTCTATAAGTCTTGGCTCCTCTCATCAGCTTGAGAACAGGCAAAAATTTGTCATGAACTATGGCTTGGCAGAAAGCAGCAGCACCAATGGAAAGTAACAAAATTCAGCATCAGAAAGTCTTGAAGTCTACAGTAGCAGATCCATATCCAGAGACGTACTTGGGTACTTATAATACCTAGTCTAATCTGTCTGCTGAGCCAACCCTAATTTCCACGTCTTTAGTGCCACATAAGTTTAAAGCCAAAAAACTATTTACCTTACAATCCCTCAAACAAACCCAGGACAATGTGTGTTATGCAAATATCCAGGTAACTTAAAACACTTAGCTTCATAAAACTGAAAGAAAGGTAAATACTTCCAATACTGCCTGCCACTGCAGCGGAAAGTGGAAACCTATTTCTACCCATAGCTGCTGAACTTGCTGAGTTTGGTCCCCTACCAACCTAAGGTTTAAAAAAGAAGGAAAGAGAAGATAAAGCATGCCATAACCTCTTTGACCACATTCTAAAAGCAAAGTCAATTATTGACACATTTTGCTTACATTCTGAAACAAGTTTTTTTTTTTTTTTTTAAAGAAAAACTTGCTATTTCATATCAGAATTGTAGCTTTGTGATATTTTGAGAAGTTTCATTTCATTCAGTGTGACATATACTAGTTAAGGGCCTGGCACATGCATGGCTGTTTTTATGCATTTCTGCAAAAGGTCATAATTATAGAATATATTGTTTCTAATAGGCAATATGCTTACTAGGACTATAAGGAATGTTGTACCATGTAAATAAGCAGAAAGGGAACCGTTACAGAAAGAAGATGCTACTGACATAAGAAACAAGAACAATGTTAAAGTCCTATGGTCTTATCAGTCAATGACAGCTGTTTGTGGATCTAAAATTCTTTAATCAGACCCCAAGAAACTGACTTAAAGATTCCAATTCAATGAAAGGACAAGATTATTGTCAGCACCCAAGGCCATCTTTAGTTCTTTGGACAACCTCTCCCAATTCACCCAGCCATCAGCTCTGATCTGGTTTATTCACTGCCCTCTACAGTTAGAATTTCAAGGTCAGAGATGAGCACCACTTCAGAAGGTCATAACCCCTTAACTTTCCACCAAGCTTCCCTTCCCAATTCAAAGTCCCAGGTAATGGTCAAAGTCATTCATTGTATTCTCTTTAGGTTTCAGGAACATAAATGACCTAGACCTTTGCCATATAATTGAATGACAAAAGATTAGCATTATTATATAAAGAATTTCTACTAGTCAATAAGAAAATGAAAATATTCCTAAAATATGTAAAAGATACAATAGCAAATTCACAAAACAACAGTCAATAAACATTTGAAAAAATTGATTTTTACTGGTAATCACGTTAATATAAGTTAAAATAACAGATACAATATTTCTTCTCTCAAAAAAAGAAAAAGTTTAGAAGAGGAAAATATATAGTACTACGAGGGAGTTCAGAATTAGGCACTTTTATAGATTGTTATAAGAAGTATCAGTTCAGTTCAGTCGCTCAGTCATGTCCGACTCTTTGTGACCCCATGGATTTCAGCACACCAGGCCTCCCTGTCCATCACCAACTCCCAGAGCCTATTCAAACTCATGTCCATCGAGTCGGTGATGCCATCCAACCATCTCTTTCTCTGTCGTCCCCTTCTCCTCCCACCTTCAATCTTTCCCAGCATCAGAGTCTTTTCAAATGAGTCAGTTCTTCGCATCAGGTGGCCAAAGTATTGAAGTTTCAGCTTCAGCATCAGTCCTTCCAATGAATATTCAGGATTGATTTCCTTTAAGATGGACTGGTTGGCTCTCCTTGCAGTCCAAGGGACTCTCAAGAGTCTTCTGTAACACCACAGTTCAAAAGCGTCAATTCTTTGGTGCTCAACTTTCTTTATAGTCCAACTCTCACATCATACATGACTAATGGAAGAACTATAGCTTTGACTAGATGGACCTTTGTTGGTAAAGTAATGTTGGAATGAAAACTGACCTTTTGCAGTCTTGTGGCCATTGCTGAGTTTTCCAGATTTGCTGGCATATTGAGTGCAGCACTTCCACAGTATCATCTTTTAGGATTTGAAATAGCTCAACTGGAATTCCATCATCTCCACTAGCTTTGTTTGTAGTGATGCTTCCTAAGGCCCACTTGACTTCGCAGTCCAGGATGTCTGGCTCTAGGTGAATGATCACACCATCGTGATTATCTTTGTCTTGAAGATCTTTTTGTACAGTTCTTCTGTGTATTTTTGCCACCTCTTCTTAATATCTTCTGCTTCTGTTAGGTCCATACCATTTCTGTCCTTTATTGACCCCATCTTTGCATGAAATGTTGCCTTGGTATCTCTAATTTTCTTGAAGAGATCTCTAGTCTTTCCCATTCTATTGTTTTCCTCTATTTCTTTGCATTGATCACTGAGGATGGCTTTCTTATCTCTCCTTACTGTTCTTTGGAACTCTGCATTCAAATGGGTATATCTTTCCTTTTCTCCTTTGCCTTTTTCTTCTCTTCTTTTCTCAGCTATTTGTAAGGCCTCCTCAGACAATCGTTTTGCCTTTTTGCATTTCTTTTTCTTGGGGTTGGTTTTGATTGCTGCCTCCTGTACAATGTCACAAACCTCTGTCCACAGTTCTTCAGGCACTCTAGAACTGAAGTGCCTGATTAGATTTATCAGATCTAATCCCTTGAATCTGTTTGTCACTTCCACTGTTAATCATAAGGGATTTGATTTAGGTTATACCTGAATGGTCTAATGGTTTTCCCTACTTTCTTCAATTTTAGATTAGCACAAAATTTTTAGAGGTCAATGTGTCTTTATAAAGCAAATGAATTGAAACAGCATATATCTTTGACATAACATTGTTTAACCTAGTAATTGTTTTCTAGGAAACAATCATGGCTATGAGAAATTTTAGTTAGAAAGAGGGTTACTGCAGAGTTGTTTATCTTTGTTAAAAGTTGGAAATAAAGGCACATCTCATAAATATTGCAGGGTCAGTTCCAGACCACCACAAAAAGCAAATATTGCAATAAAGTAAGTCACATGAATTTTTTGGTTTCCCGGTGCATATAAAAGCTATGCTTGCACTATACTGTAGTCTGTTACATGTGCAACAGCACTGTGTTGTAAAAAACAATGTACATACTTTAATTAGAAAACATCTTATTGCTAAAAATTTCTAGCCATCATCTGAGCCTTTAGCGAGATATCTTTTTGTAATAGTAACAAAGATCACTCATCACAGATCACCATAACAAATACAGCAAGGAAAAATTTTCAAATATTGTGAGAATTACCAAAACATAACGTAGAGATAGGACATGAACAAAAGCTGTTGGAAAAATGGCATTGATCAACCTTGATGCAGGGTTGCCAAAAAACTTTAATTTGGAAAAAAAAAAGCAAATCTGTGAAGCTCAATAAAGCAAAGCAAAATAGAACAAGGCATTCCTACAAATTAAATGTCCAACAAGATCAGATAGATAAATGAAGCTACATCATTTTATAGACTACCGTGTAACCACTCAGAATAATGTCATAGAATATGCAGTGACCAGAAAGATGTACATGGTCTATTCTTAAGAGGGGGAGAAAGCAGAGTACAAAGAGATATACACAAGCATCTGGTTTGTGTGTGCGGTTATGTATGTTTCTAGCTATATCTATTAATATAATCATTTTCACACCCATATTTAGAAGGATCCTTCCCAAAAAGCTAACTGGCTATCTCTGGGTGTTAAGATGGGTTCTCTGACATGATCTTATTTAATTCTCACTACAACCCTATGAGTTAGGTTCTGTTTTCTCCTCTTTTGCTGCTAAAGAAACCAAAGCTTAGAGGGGTTTAGAAACTTCCCCAATATCACGCAACACATGAGAGGCAGGGCTGAGCTCAGATTGTTTGACCATAAAACCTGCATTATGGTTCTATTAAGGAAAACGCAGTAAGTATCTGTGATGTTAAATTTATTCAATATAAATAATAAGTACTATACCATTTAAGACCAGCTCCTTCCTGCCTTTTTGAACGTAAAATAACCACTCTTTAATGAAAAGACAGAGATTGCAACTATTTCATTTTATAATTAAAAGTTGATAACCTAGAATGTCCCTGATGGCTCAGGAGGTGTGGATTCGATCCCTGGGTCAGAAGGATCCCCTGGAGAAGGAAATAGCAACCCACTCCAGTATTCTTGTCTGAAAAATCCCATGGACAGAGGAGCGTGGCAGGCTATAGTCCATGGGTCACAAAGAGCTGGACATGATTGAGCACAAGCACACACGACCTGGGACTTTCTCGGTAGTTAAGAATCTGCTTGCCAATGCAGGGGATGTTGTTCTGGGAAATTTCCACATGCCACAGGGCAACTAAAAGCCCATGGGCTGTAGAGTCCATGTTCTGCAACAAGAGAAGCCACGACAATGAGAAATCTGCACACCGCAACTAGAGAGCAGCTCCCGCTCGCTCTCAGCAACGAGGGAAAGCCAGTGTGCAGCAATGAAGAACCAGCACAGCCAAAATTAAATTAATTAAATTTAAAAAGTTGATGTGTGCTGTGCTAAGTTGCTTCAGTGGTGTCTGACTCTGTGACACTATGGACTGTAGCCCACCAGGCTCCTCTGTCCATGGCGTTCTTCAGGCAAGAATACTGGAGGGGGTTGCTATGCCCCCTTCTAGGGGATCTTCCTGACCCAGCGATCGAACCCCCATCTCTTAAGTTTCCTGCATTGGCAGGTAGGCTCTTTACCTCTAACACAACCTGGGAAGCCCCCAAAAGTTGATAACCTGATGTCAATTTTTCTCATTTTATTTTTAATTGCACTGGTACTGAAATTCAAGTTAGGGAGCCATGGGTGAATGGGGGGACAGCATCCATGAACCTCATGAAAATAAATGTAAAATGATGTGCATATGACTACATGCTTTTTTGCAGGGAGAGTCTCCATAGCTTCCTGACTGATTCTCAAATGCACCCAGGTGAAAGAGATTAAGAGCCTCAGCCTCTCTGAATTTTTTTGACCTTTCATAATGCAACACACACTTCCATCAGGGAATGGCATCCCATCCCCTCTCCCTTTCCTGAGACCATCCTTTATGAGTTATCTTCTCCCTCTCTCTCCTTTATACCTTCCATCTCCCTCTCTCTTCTGGTGCCTTCTCATTATCCTACAACTATTTTCCAGTCTCCCTAATTCTTAAAGGAAATATCCCCTGAGGTCCTACCTTTCCCCTAAACTATCATCATCTTTTCATAGAGCCCAAAGACACTGAGGATCGACCCTAATTCAGCCCCTGGAAACATAAAGATGAGAGAGACAGACAAGGCCTCTGTCCTCCCTTAAAGAACTTCACCTTTAGAAAAAGGTGCGAAAGAGTCACCTTATCAGCTAAGAACATTTTGAACAATAATTGGAAACCCCACTAGGTGTGGCTTAAACTCCCCTCACATAACAGGAAATCCAAAGATAAGCAGTGATTGGCATTAGTTGTCATCCAGGGCCCAAACTTTTTCTATTTCTCTGCTCTGGCACCTTTAGCATGATGACTTTGCCACCATGCCTGTCATTCATAGTCACAAGACGGCCACAGCAACTCCAGGATTCCACTTTCAAGGCAGAAAGAAGGAAACAATAGAACAACTGTGTCTATCTCTCCTGTGAGGAAAGCAAACGCCTTCCCTCCAAACATACCAGACTTCCTTCTGTTTCATTGTGAGGAGGGAGACAGGAAAATAGGCCTCTGACATTCCTACATCTGCCTGGAAGCAGCAAGTTAAAGAGGCAGCTGAGAGTGGCTGTGAATTAGCCCAGAAACGGAGTCATCCAAAACACATAATTGAACAAATAAATACAACAACTTAAAAAATAACAAGGCCTTGACTCTTCATTCCTTCAGTGTGGACTATGTGTGTTGACTTCCTTCCATTCCTATCAAAACGAAGGGAAATGAGTAATTTTATAGAGAACTTGACAAGCACTACATCAGCCAGGTGACCAAGGTCAACATCAACATTCATAAATCAAACCAGATCTACCCTGGTGGCGCAGTAGTTAAGATCTACCTGCCAATGCAGGAGACACGGGTTCAATTCCTGGTCTGGGATCCACTGGAGCAAGTAAGCCCATGCACCACAACTACTGAAGCCTGTGCCCCTACAGCCCATTCTCCGCAACAAGAGAAGCCACGGCAATAAGAAATTTATGCACTGCAACTGCTCGTTGCAACTAAAAACCAGAGCAAAGCAACGAAGATCCAGTGCAGCCATAAATAAAATTTTAAAATATTTTTTAAAATGTTTGGGCATAAATCAAACCAGGTTGTAAGTCATAATGTGACAAAAATGGCACTTAACTCTGTGGTTTTTCTCCTCCAAAATCCAGAACCCCAGAATAATCATGAGAAAGACATCAGAGCGATCTCAATGGAGGAATATTCTACATAATACCTGACATGTACTCCTCAAAGCTGTCAAGGTCATCAAAAACATTGCAGCCAAGAAGAGAAAACTAAATGTACTGTGGTGTCCTGGATGGAATCCTGGAACAGAAAAAGGACATTAGGTTAAGATGTATTGATACTGGTCCATTTATCATGACAAATGTTCTACACTAGTGTAAGCTGTTAGTAATACAGGAACTGGGGGCAGGAGTAGAGTGCATGGGAACTCTTCATACTATCTTTGGAATTTTTCTATAAATCTAAAGCTCTCCTAAAAAATTAAGTCTTATTTTAAAGTAATGAAGGCTATGAAGCAAATAAAATAGGGTAATGAGAGAGAGAAATGGGGGAAGGGAAAGTTTAGAAGGATGGTCAGAGAAAATCTCTGAGGAGGTGACATTTATTTCCAGACCCAAATGCTTCAAATAGGCCATGTGAAGAGCTGGGGGAAGAGCATTTCAGGCAAAAGGAATGGCAAATTGAAAGCCTGAAGAAGCTTAAAGAAGAGAGAAGACCTAAAGTAAGTGAAAGGGCAGGTGATGAGGTTGGGTGGCCAGACAAGACTGAATGAAGTCTTTAACCTCCTCAGGTCAAGTTTTGGATTCAACAGCATACAAATGTTAAATAATAATAACTGTATTGGTCTCCTATTGCAGCTATAACAAATTACCACATAAGTCAAATTAATGGTTTAAAACAACCCAGACATATTCTCTTGCAGTTCTATAGGTCAGAAATCAGACACGAACTTCACTGGGCTAAAGTCAGGGTAGACACAGGGCTATGTTCCCTCTGGAGGCTCCAGGGACAAACGTGTTACCAGTCCTTCTAGAGGTCACCTGCATCCCCTGGCTTGCAGCCCCTTTCTTCATGTTCAATGCCAGCAATCCCAGCACGCAAACCTCTGTTTCCATCATCACATCTGACCCTGCCTCTCCTCTTTGACTTATATGAACCCTTGTGATAACATTGAGCCAAACCAGATAACCCAGGAAAATCTCCCCATTGCAAGATCTTTAATGGCTCAGATAGTAAAAAAATCACCCGCAGTGCAGGAGACCTGGTTTGTTCCCTGGATCAGGAAGATCCATTGGAGAAGGGCATGGCTATCCACTCCAATATTCTTGCCTGGAGAATTCCATGAACAGAGGAATCTGGTGGGCTACAGTCTGTGGAGTTGCAAAGAGTCAGACACAACTGAGCAACTAACACTTTCACTTTTTTCCCACTTATCACGCCTACAAAGTTCCTTTTGCCAGGTAGTGCTCACATGTTCCAAGAACTCGGACAGAACATATTTGAGGGGCCATTGCTTAACCCATAATAGTAATAATGACAACAATAACTAACACAACTCAACCCATAATATTGCTTTTACAGAGATTTTAGCTTAGCAAGGAGCTCTATGGGAAATATATCATCACACAATTAAATATGAAAATACCATTTGTGGCAAGCGCTCTAACGGTAACAAGAAGAATAACAGATTCTAATGGGAGAAGCTAAGCTAAGGTTGAAAGCGGTGGTTAGGAAACATTTCTGAGGAAGGGATAGATACATTGAGGGCTGAAAATCCTCCAGGCTGGAGCATTCCTAGACAGGGGAATGACAGATAGGGAGCCCCAAGCTGAGGAGAAACCTGATAAGAGACACATACAAGAGGCTTCCCAGATGGCGATAGTGGTAAAGAACTAGCCTGCCAATGTAGACATAGGAGACATGGGTTTGATCCCTGGGTCAGAAAGATCCCCTGGAGGAGGGCGTGACAACCCACTCCAGTGTCCTTGCCTGGAGAATCCCATGGACAGAGGAGCCTGGTGGGCTCCAGTTCTTAGAGTCGCAAAGAGTCAGATACAACTGAAGTGATTTAGCATGCTGCTGCTAAGTCACTTCAGTCGTGTCCGACTCTGTGTGACCCCATAGACGGAAGACCACCAGGCTCCCCCGTCCCTGGGATTCTCCAGGCAAGAACACTGGAGTGGGTTGCCATTTCCTTCTCCAATGTGTGAAAGTGAAAAGTGAAAGTGAAGTCGCTCAGTTGTGTCCGACCCTTAGCGACCCCACAGACTGCAGCCTACCAGGCTCCTCCATCCATGGGATTTTCTAGGCAAGAGTACTGGAGTGGCTTGCCATTGCCTTCTCCGCATGCATGCACATAAAACACTCTCCACAAAGGCTGGCTGGAGAAAACCTGAGAATAGTCTCTCTGCATCACTTCGGTAATCTGAATTATGTTGAGTAGGAAATTCAGTGACTCCTCAGCATCTGAAAGGAGGAAGGTCTGTCTTATCATCAGGTTCTCCTACTGTGTGAGCGATCGTTTTGTGTCCTCTTTTCCAGGACCACATTGAGTGAGTCAGATTTCATCGATTCTCTTCTCCCTTCGGGATCTAGCTGAGGCTGCTGGGTGTTGTGTCTGACTGAGCAGATGTGATAGAGTCCATCTATCTATTTCCAGTTTGAAACATTTGAGAAAAACATGTCATATTGATGAGATTTCTGGACTAGTGGAAATCGAGGGAGTGTAGGATTTCAGTCAGTGCCGCTGGAATCACTGCAAGTTTTCAGCACGACACTGTTTTGTGAGCAAACCTCTGAGAGTTTGCTTTTATACTTTCCACACCCCTCCTCCACAGGTCTCCAAAACTCAGCGATCCTAAAGGGAGTTAAGACTTCCTGCAGCAGTAGACAAAGCACTGAGTGTTAGCCGCTCCACCAGGTTCGGATTACCTCCGATGGCGACGGGGCCACAGCCTGTGGCCTGTATTCTCAGGGCTGCATGGAGAGAAGGGGACGGCCGGTGACCCTGGAAAGGCTGTGCTGGGCCTGGGTGTGGTGGGAAGTCACCCTCCCTCTTCGGGGACAAAGCGTCCCACCCTAAGCCGGATGGTGGCATATCTCAGCCCAGCCTCCCAATTTTACCCACCAGCCCCCCGTTTCCCATATCATCCGAGGTCACAGAGACCCAAGCCAACAGACGTGACTGCACAGCCCCGCAGGAAGTGAGAACTGTGAGAATAAGGCTGGGCCGCCCCCCTGCACAGCCCGGAGAAGCTGTCTGTGCACCCAGCCGGCCAGGGCTGCTTCCGGGCCGGTGTCCAGGTCTGCTCAGGAGACCCAGGTGCGGGTGCTGGAGTTGCCCCCCTCACCACCACCCTGCATCACACTTTCCAGGAAGGGGTGGGTGGGGACGGGTGGTAGGTGGGAACGTTGTCGGCAATGAATGTTGGTGTTTTTTGAGCCGGGGCCAAAGCATTGTGTGTTTCAGGGGGTCTGGCCAACTGCCTCCACGAGGGAGACTTCCATGACAAGACTGCCGCCCCAGCCTAGAGCAGATTTGTTTGAACTTTGCAGGGGTGGATGCGCTCAGGGGTGAGTTCCATCACAGGAGCCAAACCTTTTTTTTTCTCCTTCAATCTTCAAGCAAATGAAGCACCAGGGCTGAATGGTGGGCTTGATGATGTGGGAGGGTGCTGTCTATCACCAATTTTGTCAACTATTTGCAGGGGTTCACTTTTCACTTTCACACATTGGAGAAGGAAATGGCAACCCACTCCAGTGTTCTTGCCTGGAGAATCCCAGGGACAGGGGAGCCTGGTGGGCTTCCGTCTATGGGGTCACACAGAGTCGGACACGACTGAAGTGACTTAGCAGCAGCAGCAGCAGAAGTCAACAGCGATTTCTTCTCTTTCTGTTTTACCATCCCAGGGTCCAAATCTGAGCTGAGGCAAGTGGACTTTCAGAATGGCTGTCCAGCTTTCAGCAGGGGACTGTCACTAAGCTGTGCTGAGTTCCTATCTACAAAAACTTCACACTGCGGCTAGACTTTTCCCGTCACCTAGCCCTCATGCCTAAGCTTAACACAAGAGAACAGAAGCAGGAGGAGAATGACAAAATCCAGCGGGCCCACCTTGAAGCAATGTCCCAGGAAGTTTTCCACCAGAAATGGGTGAGGCCAGGACAAAGCACTTCTTAATGGAGCTAGGTTGCTGCTTCAAAGTGGGTTGAGCTCCACCCTCTTCATGTTCCATCTGATCACAAACAACTTGTTTCCATTTGGAAGGTTTGATGCTGCTGGTACAAATTATAAGGGCTACTGTGCCCACCCGCAGGGTATTAACAAACAAAATTAGCCACTTGGCATTTGGTACAAATTTGAGGCTCATGGTACTTGAAGCTGCACAATCATTTGGGGAGCCTGAATATTCAGAGGGGAGAAGACTAAAGTAGGGGAGTGCATGTCCTAGAGGAGACCATACATTCTCCTACAAACTCGCAGCCTGGGTCATCTGTAATCCTAGAAGTCGGATTTAGCAGATTTAGCACATAAAAATTCAGAACATCCCATTAAATTTGAAATTCAAATAAATAATGAACACTTCTTTTTTTAGTATAATTATAGCCCAAATACCGCACTGGAGATACTTAGGCTTAAAAAGTATTTTTTCTTGATCTGAAATTCAAATTTGATGGGCACCTTGTATTAATATTTTCTCTGGCAACTTGAACCCAGGTACAGGATGCCTCCAGAAGCTTCTACTGAAGGCAGAAGTGGACGGCAATCCTTCTGTGAAGTCTGTCTTCCTTATTTAATAGTTTAGCCTTTGAACTCTTCTAGGGGTTGGTTCTCAGACTCAAGAAATGTTTGTTTAAGGGATGACTGATTTAGTATAGGAAACTCGAATGACCAATTATCACCAACTCAGTCAAAGGGACTCTTCAAAAAAAAGAAATGTTGTTGTCCTATAATAATGAAATTACAGATGTTGAGAACAGACTTGCGGACACTGGGAGGAAGGGAAGGATGGGATGAATTGAGAGAGTGGCATCAACATACACAATACAACGTGTAAGACAGCTAGCTAGTGGGAAGCTGCTGTAGAGCTCAGGGAACTCAGCTTGGTGCTCTGTAATGACCGGAGGGGTGTGGGGGGGGGGGTAGAGAGGTTCAGGAGGGAGGGGATATACAAATGCATATAGTTGACTCACGGATGAGAGAGTTGTACATAAAGAAGGCTGAGCATTGAAGAATTGATGCTTTTGAACTGTGGTGCTGGAGAAGACTCTTGAGAGTCCCTTGGACAGGAAGGAGATCCAACCAGTCAATCCTAAAGGAAATCAATCCTGAATATTCTTTGGAAGGACTGATGTTGAAGGTGAAGTTCCAATACTCTGGCCACCTGATGTGAAGAGCCGACTCATTAGAAAACACCCTGATGCTGGGAAAGATTGAAGGCAGGAGGAGAAGGGGAGGACAGAGGATGAGATGGTTGGATGGCATCACTGGCTCAATGGACGTGAGTTTGAGCAAGCTCCAGGAGATGGTGAAGGACAGGGAAGCCTGGCGTGCTGCAATCCATAGGGTCAGACACAACTGAGCCACTGAACAAAAGTTGAATCATGTTGTTGTACAGCAGAAACTAACACAACATTGTAAAGCAATTATCCTCCAATTAAAAAAGAAAATAGGAAAAAAATTTAAACCTTCAAGTAACCTTATCTTGAGGGCAAACTGATGCCTTAGTGATGCCCAGCCCAGCCCTTTCTACACCACAGGGAATGCATATGGAGGGCAGCCGACAGTGTTTTCTGTTTTCCTTGCCCTATCAGCCTCTGCCTTGGAGCCTGAGAAGGGCAAGCCTCCCTTGCTCTCTCCGAAGTAGCTCCCCATTCCTTCATTTAGAGTATTTCCCCTAAACCCATTTGCCTGAGAATCTGGGCCAATATTTGGTGGTAAAAGCAATTTAATTTTTTATTGCGGGCTAGCATAAAACTAGCCCTTTTAAAGTGGCATTTAGTTTATTCATGATACTCAGCAACTGCCACCTCGATTCAGTTCCAAAGCTATTTCTTCACCCCAAAGACAGCCTCAAACCGGTGAAACCACCCCAGCAACTTACTTTTGATCTCTTCAAAATGGTGTGCTTCCCTCGAGAGGCCAGGGTGAAGGGAAGGAGGAAAAAGGCAGGAGGAACTCTTGGTGGAGTCCACGCACGGGACCTGTTTACAAGTATGAGCTTCACAGCACCTTTCATTGGCTTATGAAATGAAAGGCTTCACAATTAAAAGGCTCCTGAGGGACACGTATTAGGCCAAATGTGGCTCCAGGTGAAGGAAGAGGATGTCTGCCAGGCCAGGGTTCACCAGGGAGGGGTCAGGAGCTGCCAGGCTGTGAATCAATGGGGAAGGGAGTCACTGGGCATGGAAGGATGTCTTGTGAAAGGTGCAAACCCGCTTCTTGGGGACAAGAGGCAGCAAAGGGTTCCCAGGAAGGGGCCCAATTGGTATCGAGCTTCTGGGTTCAGTGGGAGCAAGTGAATCACTCAGGGGAGGTGCTGGGTCTCTCCTCGGCCAGTGAGTGCTTTGAGGTTTCCTGATTTATTGAGGGAGTTAGTTCCTTCTCAGAGGAACCCTTGACTCTCTCCTCTCGAGAGGGACTGACCCTCCTTATTGTTTAGAAAATCTGGTGCAACTGCATTTTTTTGGAGACAACTGCTCTTTCCTGCAGTGACTTGCAGCAGTTTTATTACCCAGCTGGGTTTTGCTTCCTTTATTCTTTCACTGCCAACAGGGGTCCCTCTCTCACCACAAAACCAGAAGCTTCCCCGCTTTGAGCAGAGGTGGGAGGGTTGGCCCCTTTGTTCAAGATGTTAGGTCAGGTAGTGAGCTCATGCCCATTTTTGTAGAGGATGTAAGAAAAAGAACAGCTAAGATGAGGATCATCCCGAGACTGTTGGAGCTGCCAGGGTGGCACAGAGTGTAACAGTCACTCATTCAACAAACACGCAGTGAGTGTGTTTGCCTGAGGCGCTGGACTAGAACACAAGGCGCTGAACTTTGGGTATGGTATCCTGTGTACCAGGCACGGTTCAGGTTGCTTCACTTTTACTAACTCACTGAAGTACCACAGTCCTGCAATTATTTCTGTTAAAATGGGCTTGCCTACAACATGGTTCCTCCTGGGGCCAGGCCTAATCCACCACCCCAAATGAAGCTGAGTCCCCCTAAAACTGAGTTCTCAACTTCCCTAGTGGTTCAGCGATTAAGATGCCACACTTCCACTGCAGAGGACGTGGGTTTCATCCCTGGTCAGGAAATCAAGATCCTGCTGCCATATGGAGCAGCCAAAAAACAAAACAAAACCAAGTTCTCTTGCTGAGTTTATGGTTAATTTCTCTATCCCAAACTTTATCCCCTTTCTTGTCCCGCCCCTGTTCCCCTCAAGATTGAGACTTATCAAAGAAAATGGGGAGTTCTGAAACCCGACAGGACCCTGTAGGCACTTCCTGGGTACAAAATCTCCTCCGTGTTCCCCATTTCTTGTTGATAGAAAAGAAAGGGCTTTCGTCTCCTAGGCCTTCCCCAAAAGCAGGCTCAAGCAGCTAATGATTAGGACAATAGTCACAGGACTTCTAGTTCCTCCTGACGGGATACAGAAAGGCAATCTGATGTATGTCTTTGAGTTGTTCTGCAGACACTAAAACCTTCACCCAGGGGGAGGAGGGTGACTACATGCTGACCACAAGCACGTGGACCCCAGATTGGTAGGAACCAGAAGGATGATAACCTAGATTCCCAAAAACAACACTCTATGACCTCACCACTCCCCAGTCAGAAGAAGGCCCATGAGCCGATCACTCATCCTGACACTGTCTTTAACAACTCTCGCCTGTATACACTAACATATGTAAAATGGATAGCCAGTGGGAATTTGCTGTATGACTCTGGATCTCAAACCAGGGCCCTGTGACAACCTAGAGGTGTGGGATGGGGTGGGAGGTGGGAGAAAGGCTCAAGGCGGAGGGGACATATGTATACCTATGGCTGATCCATGTTGATAGATGGCAGAAACCAACACAATACTGTAATTATCCTTCAATTAAATAAATTAAAAAAAAAAACAAACACCCTTGCCTGAAAATCATCAAGAAGTTTGGGTCTTTGAAGCATGAGCTTGGAACCCTTCAAATACTCGTTGTCAGAGTTTAGTTTTCTGTGTCTCCCAGTACATGAATCCCTGCTTGGTAATATAACCATCAATGAGAATTCAAGCCCCTTTCTTCACTCTCCTGCATAAACAGTAATCACAGAAAGGAAAGAAGTTGTGGTCACGACAGCAGAGAAGCGGAGGAAAACAAATGTGCTCACCCCTCTGTGAACAGAGCTTGCCCCACAGAAACCTTCATTCTCCAAAAGCCTCTCTGTTACTCCCAGGGTCCACAGAGTTGGAGCAGCTGTCCACTCCCTCCAGCCTATGCTCTGGACGTTTTGCTGAGACATCAGAGAAGACACAGCATTTAAATGGATATCCTGAACAAGCACAACTACTTTGGACATCAGGCAGATGAAAAGGTGAAAAACCCTAGTGCAAACCACAAGGTTGTGTTTCCATGAATAGAACTGGCCCAGCCTGGAAGGTAACCCTTCACCCTGTATTTGAGGGGGATGAAGGATCCCACAATGTAATTATACTCCTTTCTAATAAGATAATTTGTAAACAGTTTGATTTGATGCTCATGAGATTTCTTTCATACTAACAAACCCATAAATTAGAAAAGTCTTCATTGCATCCTGTGGTGAGAATCAGGAAACATAGGCATTGTGCTTTACTTTTCCACATCGTACTTAAACAGAATTGTGTTCTCTTTACTTAAAATCCATCTGAAATTCTGTCTCACTTTTAAATGCATTCTTGAATACCCCCTCCTCTCACCTTGTTTTGGAGTGTGTGTATATGTGTGTCTGTAATAGAAGTCTTTCAAGGAAGGGTTAAAGAGTCATGCTAATTAGTTTCTGCCCTCCTGCCCCCACCCTGGCGGGGGGGGGGGCTCTTAGAATCATAGAGTTTAGAAGGAGTGAGATAATGAGGGAGTCGCTGTTGTAATATTGCTTCCCTGAAAAGCTTCAGGAAGGGTGAGGGGACTAATTGGGCTGGTCTGGCAAAGAATTCAAGAGGAGTCTAAAAGGAAGAGTGGGAAGCTGGAAGGAAGTGAATGGAACGTCACCTCCACACTTGCCCTTCAGGGGTTGGTGCACAGATGGTAGAAAGCAGAACCCCTAGGGAGAGAGCAGAGGCCTTTCTCTAAATTGTCTGCCCAGAGGGGAACAAAGGGATTTGCCATCACCTTCAGGGAAGAGTCGAATCTCTCCTTTTAAGATCATCTAAGGAGTATGTAGATGACACTACCCTTATGGCAGAAAGTGAAGAGGAACTCAAAAGCCTCTTGATGAAAGTGAAAGAGGAGAGTGAAAAGGTTGGCTTGAAGCTCAACATTCAGAAAACAAAGATCATGGCATCTGGTCCCATCACTTCATGGGAAATAGATGGAAAAACAGTGGAAACAGTGTCAGACTTTGTTTTTTTGGGCTCCAAAATCACTGCAGATGCTGATTGCAGCCATGAAATTAAAAGACGCTTGCTCCTTGGAAGGAAAGTTATGACCAACCTTGATAGTATATTAAAAAGCAGAGACATTACTTTGCCGACCAAGGTCCGTCTAGTCAAGGCAATGGTTTTTCCCGTGGTCATGTATGGATGTGAGAGTTGGACTGTGAAGAAAGCTGATCGCCGAAGAATCGATGCTTTTGAACTGTGGTGTTGGAGAAGACTCTTGAGAGTCCCTTATACTGCAAGGAGATCCAACCAGTCCATTCTAAAGGAGATCAATCCTGGATGTTCATTGGAGGGACTGATGCTAAAGCTGAAACTCCAATACTTTGGCCACCTCATGAGACGAGTTGACTCACTGGAAAAGACTCTGATGCTGGGAAAGGTTGGGGGCGGGAGGAGAAGGGGACGACGGAGAATGAGATGGCTGGATGGCATCACCGACTCTGTGGACATGAGTTTGAGTGTACTCCGGGAGTTGGTGATGGACAGGGAGGCCTGGCGTGCTGTGATTCATGGGGTCGCGGAGAGTCGGACACGACTGAGCGACTGAACTGAACTGAACTGAAGGAGTATGTTAGTTGCTCAGTCATGTCCAACCCCATGGATGGACTGTAGCCCACTAGGTTCCTCTGTCCATGGAATTCTCCAGGCAAGAATAAATGGAGTGGGATGTTATTCCTTTCTTCAGGGGATGTTCCCGACCTAGGGATCAAACCTGGGTCTCCTGCATTGCAGGCAGAATCTTCATCATCTGAGCCACCAGGGAAGCTTGCCTACCTTGAAAACCTGTTAGTATGAGCTTATTGGCTTCAGGGAGTGTCCAGGCAGTGCAACCAACGGGCTGTGGGTATGGCTTTAGTGGCAGCAAAGTAGGAGGAAATAATTGGTATTAGACACTGGGTAGGCACCCCCTGCGGAGAAGGCAATGGCAAGCCACTCCAGTACTCTTGCCTAGAAAATCCCAAGGACAGAGGAGCCTGGTGGGCTGCAGTCCATGGGGTCGCTACAGGTCGGACATGACTGAGCGAGTTCACTGTCACTGTTCACTTTCACACATTGGAGAAGGAAATGGCAACCCACTCCAGTGTTCTTGCCTGGAGAATCCCAGGGACGGGGAAGCCTGGTGGGCTGCCGTCTATGGGGTTGCACAGAGTCGGACACGGCTGAAGTGACTTAGCAGCAGCAGCAGTAGGCACCCCCTGATCTGGGATGATCCAAATGCTGGTTATGCCACTTTCTAGGTATGTAACCCTGGGCGAGATACTTGCAACCCTGAGTTACATTTTTCTTATCTATTAAGTGAAACTATTACTACTGAAACTCCAATACTTGGCTATCTCATGCGACGAGTTGACTCACTGGAAAAGAATCTGATGCTGGGCGGGATTGGGGGTGGGAGGAGACGGGGACGACAGAGAATGAGATGGCTGGATGGCATCACTGACTCGATGGACATGAGTTTGAGTGAACTCTGGGAGTTGGTGATGGACAGGGAGGCCTGGTGTGCTGTGATTCATGGGGTCGCAAAGAGTCGGACACGACTGAGCGACTGAACTGAACTGAACTGAACCTATCTACTTCTTGGGGTTATTTTGAGGAATGAGGTATACTCCTTAGCTAAGCACCAAACACATAATTGTCTCTGAATAAGTATTAGGTGTGTAACAACAAAAGAACACTGGACTGGGAGTCAGAAGTTTTTCACTCAACAGACATTCGTTGAGCATATACTATGTGCCAAGCTCAGTTCTAGATATTGGGCATTCTGGAGAGCTAGATAATTAACACATACACTCTGTCCTTAAAGGGGCAAGTTCAATATTTAGTGTAGTGGTGCTGGGGTGGGGGTGGTAAATGGGAAGATGAATGTAACCTAGGTACAGGTTCTGGTTTAGGCCTACAGTTTTCTTTTCAGCTTTTGGATCAATGCCTGGCACCATGCTTGAATGCATGCTTAGTCGCTCAGTCGTGTCCAACCCTTGGCGACCCTTTGGACTGTAGCCCACCAGACTCCTCTGTCCATGGGATTTTTCTGCCAAGAATACTAGAGTGGCTTGCTATTTCCTTCTCCAGTGTATCTTCCTGACCCAGGGATTGAACCCTTGTCTCCTGCAGCTCTTGCTTTGCAAGCAGATTCTTTACCCTCTGAGCCATTCAGGAAGCCCATACCTTATTGGGTGTGACTTATGGGGAAGCCCATATAGGGAAAGCCTGGCATCATACTAGATGCACAATAAAATATTTGTTGAATGAATGTCTCTATACAGTGAGAATAAAAATTCTGATTCACAAAAATGTTTTGAACTACAAATTCAAATTAAATGTCAGTGAAGTCAGGGACATTGACAATCATTAGTCATTAACAAAACAGTTGATTTATATGCAAATTAACACTCTCACAGTTTCTTCAAGTACTTGGAAGCCATTTAACTTCTTAAATAGATTGAAATCTTATTTACATTATTTTCCTAGTAAACTCTTCCCCCGGTGAACTGGAAAAGTAAACTCTGAACAAATTCATATCTAAATCATGGCAAATATAGGTAGGATCCAAATGAACTGGATTCCACTATGCAATTGTTCTGCAATTTCTTTCAAGTTATGTGAAATTTATTAAATTCATCTACAAAAATAGTCAGATTTGTTAGAACTTGTTTTGGCTGAAGAAGTGGAAACAGAGTAATAACAAGTGACAATCTAACAAATTCTAAAAATTATTGGTGACAAAATTGAGTCTGTTCTTCCAATTTGCTTGTAATTATTTTATTCTGACTTTTACAATATGTATTTTTTTAGAGACTCAAGCTGTTTCCACTTAACTTACCTTTAAATCTTCCAGTGTAGCTGTATTTAATATAAGTCAGGGGGCAATTGAAAGTTTGAGAGAAAACAGAGGCCCAAATTAATGTCATACTATAGAGGAGAGCTGCAGGGACTGTTATCACATGCCTCGTTTCTCTAAAACATTTAATTTAAATCTGGGAAAATAGAAAAGAAAAAAAGCAAAGTGTTTGTTGAATGCCGGAGGCCAGAAGTGGAAAAAGCAAAGGTAAGCTACACAGAGAACTGAAGTTGGCAGGAAATTACAAGATGAGATTTGGCTTGAAAATATAAGTTTATTTACCGAGAAGGAAACTATGAAAAGATCAAAGTACCCATTCCCCTTGCACATTCTCCCAGTTGATTCTGGGTATGATTTGTGAGATTAGGGTAAACACTACTATATTAAAACTAGAGGAACTTTACATTTTCCCCTTGTTGCTTTGCCTGAAATATGGGTCACTGCCCCCAGATGCACAGTGGTACTCAGTTTATAGCTTCTGCCAATTAGATGAGCTTTTGCATGGGTGGATAACTGCATTTCCTTTGTACCCTAAGCTTCACTGATATGTTTTTTCCATTAAGAAGATCTGTTGAAGTAAGGAGCATAAATCATAATCACTAAGAGCATTTTTACATATTCAAAACAAAGTAAAAGCTAGTACAAGAGTTAAGTTACACAAATAAGCAGGTCTAATGGAGTTCCTTCCTCATTGAGTCAACTGTTAACATCATCTGGTTTGGCCTCAGAGGATGAGTGAGGAATTCATTATAAATCTCTGGGACAAAAGTCTTTTATGAAGAATTCTTCACTGACAGAGTTTATTATACATAATGGAAAATTTTGGGAGATCCGCCACCCAGAGCCCCATCTTTGTGGTCACAGCTTCTGTTGGGCATTTTCTTTGTGACCGTAGCTCTCACTGGTCCCCAGTGACACCTTGTCCTTCAGGCCTCATGATGGGAGGCCTCCTCAGCTCCCCTCTACTGTTAATCGCTTAAAGCCTCCTCACCCTTTGTTGTGCTCTTAAACCTGTCCACACCGCATAAGACATAACCTATTAAACTCTTGATACTTAAGCCCTATATGCATGCCTCTTGTTTCCAGCAGGGACTGTGAGAGCCACATTCCTTGTACTATTTCCTATTGATATTCTAACAAATTCCCACTTATGTGTTCAGTTCAGTTGTTCAGTCGTGTCTGACTCTTTATGACCCCATGAACTGCAGTACACCAGGCCTCCCTGTCCATCAACAACTCCTGAAGTCCACCCAAACCCATGTCCATTGAGTCAGTGATGCCATCCAACCATCTCATCCTCTGTTGTCCCCTTCTCCTCCTGCCCTCAATCTTTCCAAGCATCAGGGTCTTTTCCAATGTCAACTCGTCGCATGAGGTGGCCAAAGTATTGGAGTTTCAGCTTTAGCATCAGTCCTTCCCAGGACTGGTCTCCTTTAGGATGGACTGGTTGGATCTCTTTGCAGTCCAAGGGACTCTCAAGAGTCTTCTCCAATACCACAGTTCAAAAGCATCAGTTCTTCGGTGCTCAGCTTTCTTTATAGTCCAACTCTCACATCAATACATGACTACTCGAAAAACCATAGCCTTGACTAGATGGACCTTTGTTGACAAAGTAATGTCTTTGCTTGTTCCTAGATTCAATTTCAATGTGTGTATACTGGAGGGAAGGTGGTTTCCCCACACCAACAAGCAAGTCTCCAGACACCCGCTGAATGTCCTACCATTCAACTCAATTCTGACACTACCTAAGCATAAATAGAATCAGGTCCCACAGGTTAAGGGCTCAGTCCCACAAGTCTGACCACCCACCTTCAGATGCCAGTGTCAAGCCGGGTTATCACCTGGGGTTCTGACCAATTGGCTATAAATCAGTGGTTCCCATGACCCCGTCCTTAGATTTGATTATTTTGCTAGGGAAGTTCACAGAACTCAGAGAAACAGTTTTCTTACTACATCACAGGTTTTTTGGTTTGTTTGTTTTTTGGCCACACCATACGGCATATAGGGTCTTAGTTCCCCAACCAGGGATCAAACCCATAACTCCTTGGGTGGAAGCACAGATTCCTAACCACTGGACAGCCAGGGAAGTCCCTACATCACAGGGTTATTATAAAAAGATATAACCCAGAAACAGCCAGCAGGAAGATATGCATAGTTCCAGGCATGAGGAAAGGGGGCAGAGCTTCCATGCCCTCTACAGGCCCCACCCTCCCCAGTCTCCCAAATGCTCACTAAGCCAGAGACTTTCTAAATCTGGTCCTTTTGGATTTTATAGTCATGATTGATTAGGCCATTGGTGACTGATTCACCCTCCAGCTCCTCCCTGCTCCCTGTAGGTAGGGATGGGACTGAAAGTTCCCACCCTATGATCACAAGGTTGGTTCCTTTCCAAAAGTCACTCATTCACATAACAAAAGACACCTTTATTGCCACACTTCGGAAATTCATAGGGTTCGAGGAGCTGTGAGCCAGGAACTGTGGAGGAAGACCAAATGTATAAGAGAAATACATTTTGGTGATATGAGTGACCAAATAAACATTTCCCCTGTAAATTGCAATTATCACAACTGCAAAGTGGAGGTCAGAAGTCCAAAATGAGTTTGACTGAGTTAAAATCAAGGTGTCAGCAGGGCTTCATTCTTCTGGAGGATCTAAAAGAAAAATCCATTTCCTTGCCTTTTCCAGCTTCCAGAGGCTGCCCACAATCCTTGTCTTATGCCCACTCCTCCCTTTTCAAAGCCAGCAGTGTAGCATCTTCATATTTCTCTTCCTCTCTCTCTTGACTTCTGCTTCTGCTGTCATATTGCCTTCTCTGACTCTCTCTTGCCTCCCTCTTTCCCTTATAACATTAGGTAGCTAGTCAGACATGAGTGGGTCCCTGCCCTGTCCTGGATGGAGTCATCTTCCCCCCACACCCACCCAGACACTGGTGATCAGAACATACCCAGAGACCCTCCCTCGTGTAGCCAAGGACCACCCACTAGGTGTCCAGCCATATCAAGACCAAGCAAGATAAAACCACCAGCATAGGTTGGCACAAAGGCACCAACACCTAAAAAGTAACTCAAAGTAACCTGGGGTTGGTTCATTGTGCCATAATTATAATAAATTAGCATTGTGGTTTTGTACCCACCTCCCCATGGGTTTTGCTTGGGTGTTTATGGTGACTGTCTGTGCACCAGGAGAAAAGCTATATAACCTAAAACTGTCAATCAGTCTGTCAGTCAAATGATTCAGGACATAGGGAGTGGCCTCCACTCTACAAAACCCAACCCTACCCCATTTGCGAGGCTGTTTCTGGTTTCCAGACAGCTCACTCTCATCCTTTCTCAGGAGTGTACTTTAGCTCTACTTAATGAAACTCTTGCTACTTAAAGCTGCTCTATGCCTCTCAACTGAATTCTTTCTCTTTGAGAAGACAAGAACCAAGGACTTGCCATTCTGCTGTTGACAGTAAGGCTTCCAGAGATTAGGTTGAGCCTGTCCAAATAATCCAGGATAATCACCTCATCTCAAGATCCTTAATCTTCATGTTAGCATATTCACGGTTCCAGGGATTAAGACATGGACATCTCAGGAGCAGGAAGAATATCATTCTATGTACCACATCTTCCTTTAAGGCAAAGGGTCCCTCTGTTTTTCTTTCCTATACTCTATTCCCCTATACTCTATTTTAGTGATACCTATCTCCCTCACAGCATTCCATTGATTTTTATCTGTCCCGTGTCTTACTTTATCTCAACTCTGGGAGACTAGAAAGTCTGAGGAATTAACTTGTACCAAATGGCCCAAGGGGTTTCCCTGATGGCTCAGACAGTAAAGAATCTGCCTGCAATGCAGGAAACTTGGGTTCAATCCATGGGTCAGGAAGATTACCTAGAGAAGGAAGGGAATGCCTACCCACTCCAGTATTCTTGCCTAGAGAATCCCACGGACAGAAGAGCCTGGTGGGCTACAGTCCACAGGATCACAAAGAGTCATATAGGACTGATAATAGCTTTCTGTGCTGCTTGCACCTCGTGTTTACATTTTAACCAGATTGCTAATGCCTCAAAGAAGAGAATGATAATAATAGAGCTTTCAGATACTCGTTGAGGAGGCTATACAAATGATGTTTTAGAGTCCACTTGACTGTCCCTCAAAGCTCAGCACAGGATGTTCTCTTCCTGGAGATTATAAACTTCTGCCGGAATAAGACATTGTTATCCAATTACTGGCTGGGAGTCTGGGCTCTGGATTCAAATCTTGCCTGAGTTTAAATTCTTTTGTTACCATTTATTATCTGTGTGGTCTTGGGCATGTTATTTAACCTCTTCATATTAGTTACAACACAGGCTATGCTGCTGTAATGAAGACATCCCAAAATACATTGGTTCAAGCAAGATAGGAGGTCAGTTCTTATTCAGCTAATAATCTGAAGGCAGATTTAGGTCAGGCATGTGCCTTTGTCCCATAAACTCATCCAGGGACCTAGGTTCCTTCTATGTCCTTCACAGTCTTGTTCTTATAGTCACAGCTGGCACAACCCTTGTCTAAGCCTGGGGACAGAGAAAGGAGGACACGCAGCAAGAAGCTTCCTTTCAAGAATGGGAGCCTTGGACCTGCAGATGTCATTTCTCTTCACATCTAAGTTGCCAGAAGTGAGTCATATGACCACATCAAACTGCACGGGAGGCTAAGAAATGAGACTATTCTTGGGGAGCCCTGGGCCCAGCCAAAATTCATGGCTTCTATTATTTCAAGAAAGAGAAGTTGAAAATCAGAAGTCTCTGCCACGTTCTCTGTAGCTTAGTTTTCTCATCTACAAAATAAGAGCATGGTAATGTCAAATCTAATACATAGAGAGGGGCTAGAACTGGGTGCAGCACATGGTGTGTGCTTAGTAAATGCTGGTTTACATCATAATACTGCATGCCTCCCTCTCCCAGCCCGTGTTTGGGTCCTAATGTCTGCTCCAACGTAAGAGAAGGCCCTGAATGATTCAAGAATGTTAGAAGCTCATTCCATTGGGTAACAGTCTCTTGGATGTGGAAGGACTGGCTGCTTCCAGGGCAGGGTGCATCATCTGGCACTCACAGAGAGCCCAGCTCCCCCAAGGTACTGAACAAATGTGTGCTGTGATGAATTTCATCATCTCTTTATGAACACAGAGCAGGTTCGGCCTGAAGAGGAGAGCAAGGAAAGAAATGGAAGAGAATGACACTGAGAAGGAAAGGAAGACAATGGAGGAAAATGAGGGAAGCCAACCCTTCATGTGAATTAGAAAAAGACTCCCCTTTGTCTAGGTTACACCATTTGTCTCAGTGCAGTTCAGTCACTCAGTTGTGTCCGACTCTTTGCGACCCCATGGACAGCAGCACACCAGGCCTCCCTGTCCATCACCAACTCCTGGAGTTTACCCAAACCTATGTCCATAGAATCGGTGATGCCATCCAACCATCTCATCCTCTGTCGTCCCCTTCTCCTCCTGCCCTCAATCTTTCCCAGCATCAGGGTCTTTTCAAATGAGTCAGCTCTTCGCATCAGGAAGTACTTGAGTTTCAGCTTCAACACCAGTCCTTCCAATGAATACCCAGGACTGATCTCCTTTAGGATGGACTGGTTGGATCTCCTTGCAGTCCAAGGGGCTCTCAAGAATCTTCTCCAACACCACAGTTCAAAACCATCAATTCTTTGGCCGTCATCTTTCTTTATAGTCCAACTCTCACATCCATACATGACTACTGGAAAAACCATAGCCTTGACTAGACAGACCTTTGTCAATAAAGTAATGTCTCTGCTTTTTAATATGCTATCTAGGTTGATCATAACTTTCCTCCCATTTGTCTCAGCATAGTCATAATATATGAATGTATGTTAAATATGATATGAATGGTGGCCCCCCCCAGAGGTTTTCAGTTTACAACCTGTACAACCAATCCTAGAAAAGCCATGCAAAGCTTGAAGGAGGGCGGGGGTGAGGATAGGAAATAAGAAAGGAAAATCACATTGGTAACAAATACAAGGATAGAGGAAATGGCAATGCACTCCAGTATTCTCACCTGGAGAATCCCATGGACAGACAAGCCTGGTGGGCTACAGTCCATGGGGTTGCAAAGAGTTGGACACGAGTGAGCACATATGCACAAGAATAGAGATTAGAAATAAATGTGATGTTATGGCAGAAAGTGAAGAAGAACTAAAGAGCCTCTTGATGAAAGTAAAAGAGGAGAGGGAAAAAGTTGGCTTAAAACTCAACATTCAGAAAACTAAGATTATGGCACCTGGTCCCATCAGTTCATGGCAGATAGATGGGGAAACAGTGGAAACAGTGGCTGACTTTATTTTGGGGGGCTCCAAAATCACCACAGATGGTGACTGTAGCCATGAAATTAAAAGATGCTTACTCCTCGGAAGGAAAGTTATGACCAACCTAGAGAGCATATTAAAAAGCAGAGACATTACTTTGCCAACAAAGGTCTGTCTAGTCAAGGCTATGGTTTTTCCAGTAGTCATGTATGGATGTGAGAGTTGGCCTGTAAAGAAAGCTGAGGGGCGAAGAATTGATTCTTTTGAACTGTGATGTTGGAGAAGACTCTTGAGAGTCCCTTGGACTGCAAGGAGATCCAACCAGTCCATCCTAGAGGAGATCAGACCTGGGTGTTCATTGGAAGGACTGATGCTGAAGCTGAAACTCCAATACTTTGGCCACCTGATGCGAAGAGCTGACTCATTTGAAAAGACCCTGATGCTGGGAAAGATTGAAGGCTGGAGAAGGGGACGGCAGAGGATGAGATGGTTGGATGGCATCACCGACTTGAGGGACCTGAGTTTGAGTGAACTCTGGGAGTTAGTGATGGACAGGGAGGCCTGGTGTGCTGCAGTCCATGGGGTCGCAAAGAGTCAGACATGACTGAGCGACTAAACTGATGGACTGAATTGTGTCCCTGTCCCCCCCCCCCAAAATTTGTATGTTGACTGTATTTGAAGATATGGCCCTTATGGATTATGGTTAAATTATGATTATGGTTAAGTCAGGTCAAAAGGGTGGAACCCAAATCTAATATAACAACTAGTGACTTTATAAAAAGAGGAAGAGATCCCAAAGATCTTTCTCTGTGTGCATGCAGAGAGAAGAAGCAATCTGCAAACCAAGAGTGAGGCCCCACTGGATACCAACCCTGTGGACACCCTGACCTTGAACTTCCAGCCTCTAGAACTATGAGAAAATAGATGTCTGTCCCTAAGCCACCCAGTCTTTTGTTACGGTGGCCTGAGCAGAGTAATACAGAGGAAAACGAGAAAAGGGTCATCATAGTAGAGAGAGGGCAGAGATCAGAGAAAAAGGAGGGGCAGGAGCGAGAAGAGGCTCATTTCTTCACAGTGTGCATCTGGGACTTGAGGAGGGAGGTTCAGTGAATCTCCTACAGCACAGTCCCTGCAGGTTGGTTCAGTCTCTATTAGTAAGGCACTACTGCCACCTGGTGGCCACATACATAATCCAGTCATTTACTCATTCAGCTAATTTCTATCCAGCCCCTGTTCTGTGACAAGAGAATATGAGTAAATACTGATTAACACCTACTACGTGCTAAGCTCTGTCTCATTGCTTTACAAAGAAAAATTATTTAAGCTTCACCACCACCCTTTGGGTACTATTATCTCTTTCCCAGAGGAGGAAACTGAGAAATTCAGTAACTTGCCCAAGAGCCTTTAGCTAATAAGTGAGACCGTCATCTTGAACCTGGGAGTCTGGCTCCAGAACCCTTTATAGACATGTTCTTGGCCCTTACAGTTTTTTCTTATTAAGAGATAAACAATCTAGAAAAGGCAGAGGAACCAGAAATCAAATTGCCAGCATTCGTTGGGTCATAGAGAAAGCAAGGGAATTTCAGAAAAACATCTACTTCTGCTTCATTGACTACATGAAATCCTTTGACTGTGTGAATCACAACAAACTGGAAAATTCTTAAAGAGATGGGACTACCAGACCACCTTACCTGCCTCCTGAGAAATCTGTATGTGGGTCAAGAAGTAACAGAACCGGACATGGAAAAATGAACTGGTTCAAAATTGGGAAAGGAGTACATCAAGGCTGTATATTGTCACCCTGCTTATTTAACTTATATGCAGAGTACATCATGTGAAACTCTGGGCTGGATGAAGCACAAGCTGCAATCAAGATTGCCAGGAGAAATATCAATAACCTCAGATATGCAGATGACACCACCCTTATGGCAGAAAGTGAAGAGGAATTAAAGAGCCACTTGAAGGTGAAAAGGAGAATGAAAACCTGGCTTAAAACTCAACATTAGTAAAACTAAGATCATGGCATCCAGTCTTATTACTTCATAGCAAATAGAAGGGGAAAAAGTGGAAATAGTGATAGATTCTATTTTCTTGGCTCCAAAATCACTGTGTATGGTGACTACAGCCACGAAATTAAGACGCTTGCTCCTTGGAAGGAAAGCTATGATGAATCTAGACAGTATATTAAAAAGCTGAGCAATCACTTTGCCAACAAAGGTCCATATAGTCAAAGCAATGATTTTTCCAGTAGTCATGTACGGATGTGAGAGTTGGACCATAAAGAAGTCTGAGTGTTGAAGAATTGATGCTTTTGAACTGCGATGTTGGAGAAGACTCTTGAGAGTCCCTTGGACTGCAAGGAGATCCAACCAGTCCATTCTAAAGGAGATCAATCCTGGGTGTTCATTGGAAGGACTGATGCTGAAGCTGAAGCTCCAATACTTTGGCCACCTGATGCGAAGGGTCGACTCATTAGAAAAGACCTTGATGCTGGGAAAGAGTGAAGGTAAAAGGAAACAGGATGGCAGAGGATGAGATGGTTGGATGGCATCACCAACTCAAGGGACATGAATTTGAGCAAACTCTGGGAGATAGTGAAGGACAGGGAAACCTGGCATGCTGCATTCTATGGGGTCACAAAAAGTCAGACACAACTTAGTTACTGAACAACACAACAACAGCAACAACATAAAACTCTTATAATAAAAAAATGTCAGCATATTGTTTTATTCTTTATAGATTCTATTGTTGTTTCACTGTCAAAAATCTTCCTCATCACATTCAACTGACTCATTGTGTATCCACTGGGTTAGGGCACTGGTGCAGACGGGAAGAGTTTTGAAAAATAGAAAGTCCACATTCCACAGGAGCTATTTTAGCAAGAGAGAGAGGGATGGGTCAGGAGATAAGTAGAAGGCACAGCAGGAGAGGGGAGGGAGAGAGAGAAAGAAACTGGAGAGCTGAGTTATCTAACAGGGCAGCCACTAGTCACTGCTTAAATTTTCGCTAATTAAATTAGATTGAATTAAAAATTCAGTTTCTCAGTTACACTCAGCACATCTCAGCACATCATCAGCACACGTGGCTGATGTTCCCACACATGGCTGCCATCACGGACTGCATAAATACAGAACACTGCCATCATCACAGAAAATTTCACTGGACAGTTACGCTGCAGATCCCTTATCCTGGAGAGTGGGGTCTTCCCCAAGGATGACCTGAGCGTGGGTCACACAGTGACCTCACAGCTGGGAGCCTATAGATCGGTGACAAAGTCAGAGAACAGAAGAGCAATAATCTCAGAGCAAAATAGACTGTGCCTCTCCTCCTCCTGACCCTACCAGGCTTGGGCTGAAAATGAAGATGTCAAATCTCAATAGAACTCCTTTTGAAGGTGATGGGATGGAAGAAAGAGGAGGGTCTTGCTCTTCCCTTCCACTGGGTCCTGGAGCTGGTTGGTGGGTCTGTTGTTCATCCCTTCCACAAGTCTTCTTGGCTGGTGGATCTAGAAGGTAAGTGAAACCTTGCCTCCCAACCTCCACTTCGCTCGGGGGCCTTTGCTTGCAGTCAGTACTCCATTAAGTTGTCCAGAAGCTGCCTGTCATTGCAAACTGAGCTGTTTAGGCCTCTAAGTTCTGGCTGTGCCCTTATGAAGACCTGACAAGTTCCTAAGCTTGTTTAGGAACAGCTTTTTTTGTGTGTGACCATCATGCTTATTCGCCCATATGTGAGCCTCTGATTCTCCAATGTGAATTTCCCCACTTGTGATAAACCGGTGGAGATGGATGATTCAGACACGCTGGTAAAATCCAACTGTAATTTAGTCTAGAGAGAACCTTACTAAAACAACACAGACACAAACACACAGAGTTCAGTAGCACCTAAGCCAACTATGGCTCTGCCTCACCCTGAATCACTGCCTCACTAATTCCTTGTTTGGCATCTGTCCCTTCTCTTTCAATCCCACTCCAACCTGAGTCCCTTGATCATATCTTGCACCAAGTTCATTATCTTCCCTAAAGATGGCCCTGCTCTAGAACTATATTCAATATTTCATAACAGCCTATAATGGAAAAGAATCTGAAGAAGAATACATACATATGAAAAACAACTACACTTCAAGTAAAAAGAAAAGATGTCCCTGCTCTAGGCTCAGTCCCCTTCAAAACACTTGTCAACTAAATTCGTGCAACAAATACTGAGCATCTACTGCCCTCAAAGAAACATGGTCAAGAAGGGAGACATACTCGTATAATGAAATAGATATAGACGTGTAGATATATAGTGGAATATATCTGTTGGTTAGTGTTCCTTTGGTTGCAAATGATAGAAAACTCCAACTGGCATAATATGAAAAGGGATCCATTGGCACATGAAGTCCATGAGTATACCTTGGATTTCAGTGGGGTGTGATCCAGAAGGTCAAACAATGTCACCAGAAGACCCCTCTCTTTCATTCCTTTCTTACTTTATTTTGGTGTCATTCTCAAACATAACATGATGACAAGAAGGCTGTCGGCAGCTTTAGGCTCATGATGGGAATGTCTAACACAGCAAAAATTTGGTTTAAAAAAAATAAAATAAAGATTTATCTTTCACGTGATCACTTATACAGGTGACATTATATATCACATTATATAATCCCACTCCTTCTCATAAATGAATTGGCCTCTATCCAGTCATACTGTTGTCAAATGTGTTATCCCCTGGTTACGCATTTTATTTTTTTAATTGAAATCACACTTTTATTAACTTAGCAGTAGATTTTTTTCTTATAAAAATGAAAAATTCTCACGAGTACCCTCTTAACCAATCTCACTCTATAAGACATATATCCTTCTATTATTAACCCTCTGGGACCCAAACCCCTCTAATGTGCCCAGGAAACATTCCATTTGGATTACAGTTGTTCTCATAAGTTCATATTCAGCACAGACAGTCTGACAGAGCTAGGTTCTTGATCTCATGTTGGAGAATGTAATCAGTGGCTCAGCACTCTGGCATCTTGATGAAGATTCATTTTGGACAATTAACTGAGATCAATTTCATTTAAACATACATTTTCAAGAGAAAAGACCTATGTGCCTTCCTTTCCTTGGCACATGTATACAATATATATCTTCTTTGCACAAGGAACGCTGCACCGGTTCACTGAGTTGGAATTTAGTCTCTTTTGGAATTTAGTTATCAAAATCAGCCATTGGATGGAGCAACTGCATTTTCAGGACCCACTCCTGTCCTCTTCTGCTTATAGGACTCCTTACAAAAATTTAGGGGGAACTTTATCATGGGATCCTCTTTTAAGCTGATGTACCTATTAGGCTAATAGTTTCCCACATAGAAAGCTTTTCACACTGATCACCTTTATCCTTTAAAAAGCTGTGAGCACCCAGGCCCCCAGAACACGGTGAGCTGTGGGTGGGGTTTCTGTTCCAGTACACAGCGTGACAGCCACGTCCATCTGTGTCACGTGAAGTCAAACCTCTCTTGAAGTGATTTGTTTAGAGTGTCATTTGATGGAGTGCAATGTTCTGTAACTCATTTGAACTATTACAGAAGCTTTGGTAAATGGTCACCAATGCTTTTTAAGAGTTTCCCAATCTGGGCACCATCTGGGGGCTTGTTAAAGATAAGGTTTTCAACTGGCTTTTTTCCATACCGATTAGATTCAATTAGCAAAGGGCTACTTTTGCAGAGAAGTTTGTGTTCACAGTTAGAGAGGGAGAGACAGACAGACAGCAGATGTATAGACACAGAGACAGAGCAACTCAAGCAAAGCCCACCCAGCCCCAAAGTGGAGCTTGTGCCAGAGGACAGCACTGTTTAACAGGTCTGAATGGAGGGGTCAGAACTGAAAAGCTGAATAGCATTCACTTTTAAATGTCACTTTTGAACTGATCCGCTCTTCAAATGTAGTCTTAGGAGTCAACTCTAAAGGAATTTGAATTTCCCCAAGTCCTCCACATTCAGTAGGAAAATGACAGCTCATTCCTCAATGTCTTAAAAGCAATGCGAAACATTCAGTCCACAAGGCACCAAGGACGCTCACACCATTACACCTTTATCATTTTAGTCTAGGCCTACAGTTGGCTTGGTTGCTTTCTTCCCTCTTCCTGATGAAACAAAAGTCTTGAATTTTCCAAACCTCAAAAGCTCAGCTATAAAACTGTAGGAAACCAGGAACAGGAAAAGGAAAATTTCCTGTAAAGATGTCTTTGGTCTTGCTGGCCAGGTCTGCGCTCTCCCTTCAAACACTCAATATGGCTACTGACACTTGTCCTTGGAAAAAGTCCAAATGTGGCAAATGGTAGAGGCAAAATTTCTTTACCATCCTGCCTGGAACTTCCCATGATATGGATGAGTTCTAGCTGGTTCTTTCATGGGTAACAAGGAGTCCAGCTACTGCCCACCACTCTTGCCCCCATCTGCAGATAAAATTAGCAAACACACAGTGAGATCTACTGAAGTAAAAAATCAAAACCCTCTCATTTGGCTGGAATTCCTAAAAGGGTCTGCACCGAAGAGGCTGCACAGTAGCAGCTAAAACGCAGGCTCTTTGCCATTACAAATATTCTAAAAAATGTGTGTGTGGTGTGTGTGTGTTTGCGGCAGAATGCTTGGGGGAGCAGAACGTTAATGTCTCTGCAGAGACATTAAAAACACAACGACGATTGTGTCTCCCTTGGTTCAATGAAATTGTTTTGGAAACCAAAACTGTCCTTAGAAAGGAGGAGAAATCCATTTATATTCCTTTTGAGGCAAGGAAGGAGGTCTTCCTGGTCAAGTCTTTAGGGTCCATTCAGGTCCAGGAAACTCAACCCTCAAGTGCAAAGCTCATCTCATCATAGAGTTCCGGGCGTGCTGACTTCCTGTTCCGGGAATATTTCATATCCCGGAGGTCACCCATCTCATCCACGGCTTCCAAAACCGTGTCTAGCATCTCCCGGGTGTGTGTGGCTGAAACACAAAATCGAGCCCGCGCTTCTCCAAGGGGCGTAGCTGGAAATCCAACGACCACCACGCCGATTTTTCTCTTACAAAAGCCGCTACTTTCGCAGGCATGTAAAGGAGCAGGGGAACCACGGGAGACTCTTCATTGCCATAGACGAGGAATCCCATTTTGCTTAGTCTCTGTCTGAAGTATCTTGTATTTCTTGCCAGTTGCTGTACTCTCTGCAGCCCTTCTGTGGTTCCATCTAGTCCCATGATGAGCTTCATTAGTCTGATGATTTGCTCTGCTACTGGGGGGCTCGTGGACGTGGCATAAGCAGCAGCGCTATGGGAGTGAGTCCGTAAATAATCCACAAGGTCCTTCCTTCCAGCTATGTAACCTCCTGCGGCTACAAAGCTTTTGGTGAATGTGCCCATAAAGACATCAATCTCTCTGGGGTCTATTCCAAAGAACTCCACCACACCCCGGCTGGTTGGGCCCACGGACCCAATTCTGTGAGCTTCATCTCTGTAGAGGTAAGCCTTGTATTTCTTCTTCAGAGCCACGATATCGGGCAGACGCACGATGGAACCTTCCATGCTGTAGATGCCCTCCAGTAGGATGAGAATCTTTTTCCAAGCTCTCCGAGTTCGAGGCTGGCCATAGATGACAGCATCTCTCAGGAGCTTCTCTAGGCTTTGCATGTTGTTGAGTTTGAAGATCCTTATGGTTGCGCCAGAGAGTCGGGCCCCCAGCACTAGGGATGCATGGTTTAACTCGTCGCTTAAAATGAGGCATCCCTTTCCAACGAGTGCAGGGATATTCATTGAGTTTGTCGCAAATCCCATCCCAAATACCATAGCATCTTCCACATTCAGGAACTTAGCCACAAGATCCTCCAGCTCTTTATGCTTATCCAAGGTTCCCATTTCCTGTCTGGTGCTGCTCACGCCCAGGCCGTATGTCTCTAAAACCTCCTTGACTGTCCTCATGGATTCATCGTACTTGGCTGCCAGGCCAAGGAAGTTATAGGAGCCCATATTGATGACACCTTTGATGATTCTTCCAGTAAACCGAAATGTCAGTTGTAGTCATCTGTCACCCTTCCCATCACATCGAACACGGCTCCTGGGGCACTGCAGATGGGCCGGTTCCAGTTGTCTCTGATTCTCATATAAAGCTTCCGTGTATAAAAATTCTCAAAGTTTTGATACAATGGCACAAAGTCCTTTTGTTCTTCTCTCTCCACAGCTGCATTGCATTTGTCTATTCCCGAGTTCCTCAGAAAGTCCCTGAGACAGCCAAACAGCGTTCCAATTTCATATCCCAGGTAAGTGAAAACCGTAACATGAAGAGGTGCTTCCTCAAAGGATTCTACAAATGGTTTGTAAACATTTGAATTTCCATCTTGCTTGAGTGTGTAGGAGTCTCCAGTGGAGGCGTGGGTCGGCGGTGGCCTGTGCAGGGCTGGGGCACCAAGTGCAGCAGTGTCTGGGACCTTTCGACGGAGGCCGCCATTATCTCCCGGTTACGCATTTTACAGGAAATGTAGCTTCTCATTCCAGCTTCTGTTCCCTAAGATCTAATCTTGCAGACTTGTTTTAGCAAAATGTTGCTCAGCGGAGCCCACCCAGCCTCATGAGACCACAGTCTGACCCAAACAACCATAAAGAAAAGAAGCTCAACAGAATGTACACACAACCCACTCTGCCTGGGTATGGTTTGTAAACTTCAGGCTCTGAAATTGGGTCAATGGTCTTGTTATTTGTAGACTCTGTGTTACGTCCTCTTAACTAATTAATAAATGTGTACACATTAGGGACTTTGGCCAGATGTTCTCATTATATTCCTTTCTTTGGAAACCCTGAAGAAACAAAGACCTTCCAAATGGTCTAAGCAAAAGGAAATATACCTTATTTGCAAGGCTTGGTGCAGTGGGGGAAGGAAAGGAAGTTCAGAAAAAGGCTTGTGGTGTAGCCAGGGTACAGGGCAGTGCTCAGAAAGGATGTGCTCTGGGGTCACACTGGCTTGGTTTGAGCCCCAGCTCGGCCTGTTCCAAACTGAGTGACTTGAGCAAATTATTTCTCAGAGCCTCGTTTACTCCTCTGTAAAACAGGGGCAATAATAATGCTGATCTCATGGTAGTAGCCAGTCCCCAACAACCCCCACCTCCTGCTTTTGAGACTTTGTGCGGCTCCCTCCATCGTATCAGGGTTTTCCATGTGACCAATAGAACGTTGCAAAGTGGTGGTATGTAACTTCAAGGTTCAAAGACGCTAGGGTAAAGCTAGGAAGATAGCTATCCAGTAGCTGCTAATTTCTCTTCCTCAAAGAAAGGCAATGCCCAAGAATGCTCAAACTACCGCACAATTGCACTCATCTCACATGCTAGTAAAGTCATGCTCAAAATTCTCCAAGCCAGGCTTCAGCAATACGTGAACTGTGAACTTCCAGATGTTCAAGCTGGTTTTAGAAGAGGCAGAGGAATCAGAGATCAAATTGCCAACATCCACTGGATCATCGAAAAAGCAAGAGATTTCCAGAAAAACATCTATTTCTGCTTCATTGACTATCCAAAGCCTTTGACTGTGTGGATCACAATAAACTGTGGAACATTCTGAAAGAGATGGGAATACCAGAACACCTGACCTGCCTCTTGAGAAACCTGTATGCAGGTCAGGAAGCAACAGTTAGAAAAGGACATGGAACAACAGACTGGTTCCAAATAGGAAAAGGAATATGTCAAGGCTGTATATTGTCACCTGCTTATTTAACTTATATGCAGCATATACCATGAGAAATGCTGGACTGGATGAAGCACAAGCTGGAATCAAGATTGCCAGGAGAAATATCAATAACCTCAGATATGCAAATGATACCACCCTTATGGCAGAAAGTGAAGAGGAACTCAAAAGCCTCTTGATGAAAGTGAAAGAGGAGAGTGAAAAAGTTGGCTTAAAGCTCAACATTCAGAAAACTAAGATCATGGCATCTGGTCCCATCACTTCATGGGAAATAGATGGGGAAACAGTGGAAACAGTGTCAAACTTTATTTTTTAGGCTCCAAAATCACTGCAGCCATGAAATTAAAAGACACTTACTCCTTGGAAGGAAAGTTATGACCAACCTAGACAGCTTATTAAAAAGCAGAGACATTACTTTGCCAACAAAAGTCTGTCTAGTCAAGGCTATGGTTTTTCCAGTGGTCATGTATGGATGTGAGAGATGGACTGTGAAGAAAGTTGGGCGCTGAAGAATTGATGCTTTTGAACTGTGGTGTTGGAGAAGACTCTTGAGAGTCCCTTGGACTGCAAGGAGATCCAACCAGTCCATCCTAGAGGAGATCAGACCTGGGTGTTCATTGGAAGGACTGATGCTAAAGCTGAAACTCCAATACTTTGGCCACCTCATGCGAAGAGTTGACTCATTGGAAAAGACCCTGATACTGGGAGGGATTGGGGGCAGGAGGAGAAGGGGACGAGAGAGGATGAGATGGCTGAATGGCATCACCAACTTGATCCATATGAGTTTGGGTGAACTCCGGGAGTTGGTGATGGACAGGGAGGCCTGGCGTGCTGCGATTCATGGATTTGCAAAGAGTTGGACACAACTGAGTGACTGAACTGAACTGAAGGGACAGGAAACCTCAGTGAGTCCCTGCCTCAGTCATCAGACCAGAGTGGATCATCCCAAGGCACACAGGCATCTTGTGTAAAATGCATTGGACTCATTCTTTGGAAATAAATCTAGGGGTTCAAGAAGTGTGAGTTATTTTTCTGAAATTGCCTTTGGTATCTGATTTTGCTCTTAACCACCAACCTCACTGGGAGTCCTTTCCCTTTCAATCTCCCTTCCAGACTTGACACATTCAGCCAGGAAGGGGTTTCCAGAGTGGGCTGGACAGATGCACACAACAATCATGTGGGTTTCAGGCAGAAAATAGTAAATCTCGAATATTATTTATATATTTGCTCTGTTTCACAGGCATGACTCCTGAGATATGATCATAAGCAATTATATTCTGTTCTTCTACTCTTCCTGTCACTCCTTTCAGTGGGTAGTATCGCCCCTGTTAAAACTTCCTGTAGGCTCATGACTTTTCTAGACACTCAAGTCACTCAGAGTTCTGGAATCAGATTTCACAAATTGCAACCTCAATGCAGAAGGTAGAATGTAGCATAAATGAGCAACAGGAAAATGACAGAACTAAAGATTCTCCTACTCCAGGATAAAGGGGCACGTTGACTTGATGAACAAAACAATGATGATTAGTCAGATCCCCACCATGCCAAATCAACATTATTAAGATGGCTATTTTATTTATATTCATGGTCATTAACAATGAACCTTGCCCTCGATGTATTTTGTGACTTTGTCGTTGTTTTAGTCATTGAGTCATGTCTGACTCTTTCGAAACCCCACAGACAGTAGCCCACCAGGCTCCTGTGTCCACGAGGATTCTCCAAGCAAGAATACTGGAATGGGTAGCCTTTTCCTTCTCCAAGGGATCTTCCCAACCCAGGGATCAAACACACTCTCCTGCAGTGGCAAGCCGATTCTTTACTACTAAGCCACCTGGGAAGTCCCATTTTGTGCCTTAGATAGTCATTAATTATATTAACACATGTACAGAAGTTATAAATATTTACTGAAGGTGTGTCCCCAATTTTTATTGTTATTAGTAATTTAAAAATTTAGAGATCCCTGCTTTATGGTTCAATGCAAGCCTCACTGCTTCCAGGAAGATGCCCACTGATCTTTCTACTGAATTCTACAGCACTTGCAGACTGGTCCATCTGAGTGCCCTTTAGTCAGTCAGTCTCCCACACTGATCTTGGCGGTTTCACTTTATCATCTCCATTTTCCCAATAGGTATATTAACTTCCCAGGCACAAGCAGGTGTCTATGAGGCTTGATACCCACAAAAGGTGTCTCTTGATGCTGCCATGTTGTGGTTATGCCTGCTGTGAGTGCCCAAGTTTAGGAGTTCTGTGGTTATCTGTCTCCAAGCGAAGACCAAGATGCTGGGGGGAGGTGTGTGTGCATGCTCAGACGGAGCGACAGACTGAGTTGGTCGTGTTTAACTCTCTGCAGCCCCGTGGCCTGTAGCCCACCAGGCTCCTCTGTCCATGGGATTCTCCAGGCCACAATCCTGGAGTGCGTTGCCATTTCCTATTCCAGGGGATCTTCCCAACCCAGGGGTCTAAACTGAGTCTCTTAAGTTTCCTGCATTGGCAGGCAGGCAGATTCTTTACCACAAGAGCCTCTTGGGAAGCCCTAGGGGGAGAGAGTAAGGAGAAGGAAAATGGAAAAACATGCAAAAGAATCTGGATGATCTGCTCTGTTTGATTCTTTAAAGATCAGAAAAGGACAGCTTTAAGACTTCCATACATCAAATCTATCACAAAATATCACTTAATTTCTAAATTTATATTATTCTAGTTTAACATTCTGCTCAGAAATAAAGAGGAAGCTGAGAGATTGAAAAATTCTGGGAACCCAAACCGTCTTAGACGAAGCAATCACCTCTGCTTCTGTGACTGGGGCTTTTGTTTCTGCCATTCTCCTTTGTCCCTCCTCACGCCTCCATCCCCACCACCATACCCTCGCTTCTGTCCACACCGCACTGTTCTGTGCTTCTGTCCACACCGCACTGTTCTGTACGGAGCTGGTGCTTGAAGACAGTTAAGGTAGGCTTGGGAGAAGCTTGCCACCTTAATTACTTTGGGAACAGAGGGAGAGAGGTTGAAAGAAACAAATGCAAACTAACTGAAGGACAAGAAATATATACAGTTGATTCCCCTTATTTGTAGCAATTACGTTTCATAAAGTTACCTCAAGTACTGAATTAGTGAATCCTGGTCCCTGGCTCCCAGGAGAAATACAGTAGGGTCCCGAGAGCCTCAGACCATAACATTTTCATCAGTCAGTCAATAGGTAAGCTGGCTTTGTGTGTTTTTGTCTAAAGGCACCTGTACTCCTACAAATACCATACAGCTTCACTAACACTGAACTGACAGCTGACAGCACGGGAACTGTGCTGAGCGAAGGCCGGAGGGAAGCCAACCTGCGTACATGGCCCGTGGGGCACATCACAGCTTTCTCATGCATAGGGACACTAGACATCATTTCAGCACGGGCTTGGAGGACGTTCTAAACAGAGAAATCACCAACAAAATGCATGAAGATGTGAAAAACGTGTCATTGAATAGACCACGAAACCGACACGTGTTCACAGTATAGCAATGGAAGCAAGAAGGCTAAACTCAACGTCAGCTGCACAACTTGACATTTCCACAGCTCTGGGCACACACAGATGACCACAGGTGTTGATTTGTGGGTAAAAAGTAAATTCTAGTGAGTAGACAAATTCAGAAACACGAAATCTGCCACTAATGAGGGTTGACTATGTGTGTGTGTGTGTGTGTGTGCATGTGTGTGTGTGTGCATGCATGCATGTGTGTGTAAAACTTGCATTGAGAAAATGTAAGGACCCAAAGAGAAAGGAAAATACTTTGGGAAAATATTCATGGAGGAAGCGGGTGGTGAAGAGAGGTGAGAAAAGGGGATATTCTAGGAACCTGATGGGGACAGCTAAGCATGGTGAGGTGTGTCAAGGAGCCAAGAGGAAGTGGCTTGGAAGGGTGGTGGGAACCAGGTGGAAGAAGAAGTCCGTGCCTCAGCTTGAGAAATAACCGAGGCACCTCCGCTGGAGAAGGTGAAAAGCAAGTCAACTACGGGAGCTTACTTGAGTTGCTCAACTCCAAATACTAAGTAAGAGAGGCTTTTCAAAAGAGATGACAAAATAAGAGTTACTTCCTCAAACACAGATCTGTAGATGAGAAAAATGTTTAGGAGGAAAGCCTCTGGGGGGATAGGGGAAGGTCTTTGCTGAACACATATTTCACCAGCAGGTAGTAATAATCTGCTCTGTTGGCAAGGCAAGAGAAAATGGGCTCAAAGTCAACCAATAAGAGGCAGAAATACTTTTGAAAGTATGCTTTTGAAAATGCTTTTGAAAACATGACCCTGTAGACACTTGTCAAATCCCACTCATTCTTTAGAACAAAAGGTGGAAGTACCTGTTCTGATGAAATACCACTGGCTACTTTGTCGGAAAAGTATAACTAGACCTGGAATCTCTGAGTCAGGAAAATTTCCAGTAGAGATGAACTTTGCGATCAGTCACACCTAGAAAAGAAACAGAAGAGACTGAGGGGACAGTGAAGTATGATCTGATCCAGTACTTGTGATATCAACCACGGTTCTTGGCCTTCTCCAATCAATAGAAATTGGCTAGAGGCCAGACAAGAAATTAAGGCAAGGCTTTCGGGCTGGAGGGTGGCTTAGCTTGTTTGCCCACCCCTTAGGTAGTACTGTATGCAGGGGGGACATTCGCAAGTACCCATATTTTGTACCCTGATCTTCAGAAATGTCTTTGTATCTTTTGCTCCAGAATTTGCCTCAACTGTACGCACGGAGTTAATTTTAGTCCCCTACAGTTCTTTGTATTTTGTAGCTCAAGGAGAGGTATGTACGGGTGCAAGCTTTGCAACATTGCAGCAAAGGGTCCCAGGTTCCAGCCTGTCTCACTTGCAAAGAAATCTTTTTCTTATAACTAGAAAACACCTTCCCCCCATGCCTGATCCATGACTCGAGATCCTGGGTTGCCCCAGTGACTGATTTTTGGCTTGGTGCAAGGGTCCCACAGGAAATTTCTGGAAAAATGCTGTCCAAACTTAAATGCAGCACATCAAAACTTAGCTATAATGTGTTCACCAGGGACATGTTCTGGAATTGTTCCAAGCAGTATAAGTCCCAGAACTGAAAACCACTCTAATGTGCATCCATAGTAGAATGGATAAGTAAATCATGGTCTGTCCACACGTGTCATACCACACAGCAATGCGAATGCATATCAGCATGGAGGGTCCACAGATACGAGCTGCAGAAGTCAGGCTCAAGAGGACCTCTCCTGCACATTTCCATTTGGCTCAGTGGTGAATAGGAGATGCAGGTTTTATCCCTGGGTTGGGAAGAGTCCCTGGAGAGGGAAATGGCAACCCACTCCAATATTCTTGCCTGGGAAATCCCATGGACAGAGGAGCCTGGCAGACTCCAGGGTCACAAAAGAGTCAGACATGACTTATCAACTAAACAACAAAAGGAAATATAAAGAGCTCAACAGTAGAAGGAATGAGTTATTGCAATTCAGGCAGCAGTTACCCCTGGGGAGTGAGATTTAGAGAGACTGGAAGGGAATTTGACAAGGCATCTAGTGGCGGGGGAGGGGTGATGGTGGTCAGGCTCTGTGTCTAATCTAGCTGCTGTTTGCACTGGGTGTGTTCAGTTCAAGTTCAGAAGGTGATGTACTTATTTTCTTAACTGAAGTCTAATTGCTTTACAACACTGTTAGTTTCTGCTGTACAACAACAAGAACTAACTATATGTATGCACATATCCCCTCTCTCTTGAGCCTCCCTCCCACCCACCCCATGCCACTTCTCTGGGTCATCACAGAGCACTGAGTTGAGCTCCTTGTGTTATATAGCAGCTCCCTACTAGCTGCTTATTTTACACCTGAACATATAGTGTATGTATGTCAATGCTGCTCAGAGAATAATGTACTTACGAGAGGTGTGCTTTTAAGAATGGAGAGTTTGCTTTAAGAAAAGTGTTTTTGAAGTGTTTACCATTAGCATGAGGGTGGTAAGGGCATTCCCTGTTGCAAGCAAACACTCTGCCTGGTGATATCACAGGACAAGGAAGGACTCAGAGGGCAGCGAGCCCTCTCTGCTCCAGAGTCAACACAGATCAACACACTGAGTTTAAGGATGCCTGGAGCCTCATACGAAATCTCATTCATTCATTCATTCACACAGGTATTTATTCAAACTACAAACATGCTCAGAGAGAGAAAATATACCATCTGGGACTTCAGTAAACAGACAGTTATACACAAGGTGGGAGGTGTGTGCTGGGGGTGACAATAGGGTATGAAGGGAGTATTGACTGGAGGGTCAGGGCTGTCAACTCCAAGAGGAGGGGTCTTGCCAAGTTTGATTAACTCTGGAAATGAACTTCCTTGACTTCCAAAGTATCCTTTGAGCCTGTAATATGCACATGAATCACCTGGGGAATCTTGTGAGATGTAGATTCTAATCCTGTAGGTGGGAGAGGAGGGTGTTGGGTGTGTTGTGGGGAGGTGCAGTGGTGGCTGAGGTCTGTTGGTGCCAGAACCACTCTGTTAGGAGAGTGACCAGCAGTGATTCTCCACCTCCAGTCCAGGCACAGCTTGACAAGCTATCTTTTTCAGGCTGGTCCCTCTGAGGGCACAAGCAGAGAAACAAAAGACGGATCTAGGTGGGAGACCAGCTCCCTGGTGAGGTTCTCCAGACCCTGCCTGCCAGTTAGCCATGTGAGGGCCCTCCTCTGCCCTCCAAGACTCTTTCTCCTTTCCCTCCAGTCTGCGTCTGGGCAGGAGTCTAGGGGAATCTCTTTCCCTTAAGGAACCAGTCAATCCTAAAGGAAACCAACTCTGAATATTCATTGGAAGGACTGAAGCTGAAGCACCAATTGGCCACTTGATGCAAAGAGCTGACTCAGCGGAAAAGACTTGCAGCTGGGAAAGATTGAGGGCAGGAGGAGAAGCAGGCGACAGGATGAGATGGTTGGATGGTATCACCCACTCAATGGGAGACAGTGAAAGACAGGGAAGCCTCTCATGCTGCAGTCTCTGGGGTCGCAAAGAGTCTGGACACAACTGAGCGACTGAACAGCAATGGAACAGGTGTATGTGATGCCCTTTACACCCTCCCAGTGAGTGAGAAAATCGAGGAAATGATTTCAGCCGCCTTCAGCTCCCAAAAGAAGGGCCCTGCATGGAGCAATGGAGGTGGGTGGGTTGTAAGGGGTGAGGGTGGCAGTGGGGGTGGGGGTGGAGTAGAGGCCTCCAGCTCCAGGGAGAGCAGAGGTCTCCAGCAAGGTGTATTCAGCACTGCTGAAGCAGAGCAGGTGGAGGTGAGACTGGAGGGCTCCAGTCCTAGGGAGCTTCATATAAACAAAAGTCACAGAAGGCTATTTCTGGTTCAATTTGCATATTTGAGTTCTGGTGATACTACATACATTAAAATATCTACAAATAATCTTTTTGAATAAATAGGTAGTATGTTTACATATATCAAAATTCAAAGGCTTAACTGGTTACTTGGGCTTCCCTGGTGGCTTGGATGGTAAAGAATCCAGCTGCAATGCAGGAGACCTAGGTTCAATCCCTGGGTTGGGAAGATTCCCTGGTGAAGAGAATGGCTACTCACTCCAGTATTCTGGCCTGGAGAATTCCATGGACAGCGAGCCTGGCAGGCTAGTCCATGAGGTTGCAAAGAGTCAGACGTGACTGAGCAACTTTCACTTTAACAGGTTACTTGTTTGAAATACCTACCTCTCACCTCTGTTTTTTAGACACCTCACTTACCTTCCTTGTAGCAAACCACGCCATGAGTTTTTTGAAATCCTTCCAGAATATGAGCAAATTTTATATATATTCTCCTTCCCCTTTTATATAAAAAGAGGCAGTCATCCATAATCTTATTCTGTCAGACTCCCTGACCACACCCAACCCCTTATCTTTTCAGCTACGAACTTTGATTTCAACTGCCCGTGGCCCTGCAGGAACTCCAGTCCCCTGTCTCTACCTCTTCATGGTCTCTCGCACCTCTTGTGTCTGTTCCTTGGTCAGTCTTCACTAAACCACACCCAGGCCACATCTACCAAAAAGCAGAGACTATCTAGGGCAGACATTGATGGGAACTTGAAGGCTTTTAAGCAGGGTAGTGAGATGATTAGAAAAAATGCTGCGGGAGAAAACATAAGATAGAGGGGAGAAAGCCTATCTTGATCACTTTTTTCAAACTTATGTAACAGCTCAAAATAAGTGGTAACCAATGGATGGACAAGGGTAAGTGTCTGGGGCGAAACTGAAACACTCATCCAGCTGAAAGAAGGTGTCATGGTAAAGACTGAATTCCTAGGAGATGACAGAAAACCCAAAGTAACTGTCTTGAAGCAGAATTTTATTTCTCTCTCAAGGAAAAGAATCTAGTCCACAGGGGCCTTCCATGATCACCAGAGAACTAGCTACTTACAGCCCATACTTCCAACTCCTTCTATGCTGCAGCTCCACCACCTCCAAGAATGGTTCCAACCTCATGATACAATATGACAGAGTGCCAGACATCAAGTCTGCATTCCACATAAGGGTTTTTTAAAAGTCTCTGTTAAGGACACTTTCTGAAATTCATAATTGACAATTCTGCCAGAACTTAGTTACATGGCCATGACTTCAAAGAAGGCTGGAAAATGCAGTCTTCTGAGAGGCCATGCGTCTAGCTAAACATTGAGGGCTTTACTACTTAAAGATGAAAAGAAATATATATATTTGGGAATAGTTAATGTTCTCTATGTGTCAGATGTATAATCTTGAGAGGAAAGAAGCAAGGCAAAATGTTAAGGAGTGTGTGCAGCACTGAATTAACTTTGAGAATTCTCTACTCCCAGAATTGTTCTTTCCAATACTTTGGCCACCTGATGCAAAGAGCCGACTCACTGGAAAAGACCCTGATGCTGGGAAAGATTGAGGGCAGGAGGAGAGGATGGCAGAGGATAAGATGGATAGCATCATTGACTCAATGGACATGAGTTTGAGCAAACTCAGGGAGATAGTGGAGAAGGCAATGGCAAGCCACTCCAGTACTCTTGCCTAGAAAATCCCATGGATGGAGGAGCCTGGTAGGCTGTAGTCCGTGGGGTCGCTAAGGGTCGGACATGACTGAGCGACTTCACTTTCACTTTTCACTTTCACACATTGGAGAAGGAAACGGCAACCCACTCCAGTGTTCTTGCCTGGAGAATCCCGGGGATGGGGGAGCCCGGTGGGCTTCCGTCTATGGGGTCACACAGAGTCGGACACGACTGAAGTGACTTAGCAGCAGCAGCAGCAGTCTAGGCCACACCTTACTGATCCCTGTACCTGGCCACTGCGCCGTTTTAACTGTTGGTAGAGATGTTCAAGCTTGTAGGTAACATGTTTCGGGACCGTAAGAAAGCTCTCTTTCTGTGTCTCCACTGTATACCCAGCATTCGCAGATAAAAGGATCTCAATAAACTTCTGGGAAAAGTAAATTATTCTCCTGGTAGAATCTTGCCCCCATTCCTATTTCTGCTCAAGAAGATGAGAATCACCATAAAGCCATGGACAAATAATACTCAAGATAGATGTGGCTCCAGGAGCCATGGGAAACCCCTCCTGAAACCACAGACTCATTACAGAACTACCAACACTTAAATAGAAATCAAGATGTGTTACCAATAGTTTACTTCAAACAGCTTGTCTCTCCCACCTAGTTTAACAAGTTTTCTGATGGTCCTATTTACTATAAAGCCCCCTTTATTTCCTCCTACAGCAACACTGTATTCCCTATTTATATTTAAAATATGATTTTAGGAAGTTTGGAGAAATATCTATAAAAGGAAAAAGAAAAAGTCCTGTTTGCCATAAAGCTCCTTTTTTCTCCCCCTTTCTAAGTGATGTTTATATTAGCAACACATTCCTTTTAGAAATTTTAGACATATAGAAAAATATAAAAGGAAAAAAGTAAAAGTAACTCATCAAGGGGATGAAATATTGTACATTGAACATGGAAAAGATTACTGCAGTATGTCACTAAAAATACATATTCTGAGAAAACATCTTGAATGTGAGAATGATTAGTAGTTGATGGAAGTTTTTTGGAGGCAACCTCTTGAACATTTAGAACTTTAGAGATAGATGGTCAACAACGTTTCATCGTGTCTTATTACTTTAAGTTCCCCCTGTCAAACAGCAGCAGCAGCAGCAGCAGGGAGATAGTGAAGGACAGGGAAGCCTGGTGTGTTATAGTTCATGTGGTCCCAGTTTAGTGACTAAACAACAACCAGGTAAAGTCATAGAGCAGTAGAGCTGAAATACCTACTGTTCATAATGCTCTGTAAATATATGTGCATTTCTTTTCATAGAACTTTATGTAAATCATCTTTTTCATCCTTAGTAAAATCTCCTTTTGATGGGAGTTTTGGATTAGCATAGGCAAACTATTATATGCAAGATGGATAAATAACAAAGTCCTACCAGTTTAGCTCAGGGAACTATATCCAACATCCTGTTACTAATCATAACGGAAAAGAATATGGAAAAATATATATATACACATATATATACATATATATGTGTGTGTATACATATAACTGAGTCACTTTGCTGTACAGAAGAAATTAACACAATATTGTTAATCAACTGTCAGTTCAGTTCAGTTCAGTCGCTCAGTCGTGTCCAACTCTTTGCGGCATGCCAGGCCTCCCTGTCCATCACCAACTCTCGGGAGTTTACCCAAACTCATGTCCATTGAGTTGGTGATGCTATCCAACCATCTCATTCTCTGTCGTCCCCTTCTCCTCCTGCCCTCAATGTTTCCCAGCATCAGGGTCTTTTCAAATGAGTCAGCTCTTCGCATCAGGTGGCCAAAGTATTGGAGTTTCAGCTTCAATATCAGTCCTTCCAATGAACAACCAGGAATGATCTCCTTTAGGATGGACTGGTTGGATCTCCTTGCAGTCTAAGGGACTCTCAAAAGTCTTCTCCAATACCACAGTTCAAAATCATCAATTCTTCGGTGCTCAACTTTCTTTATAGTACAACTCTCACATCCATACATGACTACTGGAAAAACCATAGCCTTGACTAGATGGACTTTTGTTGGCAAAGTAATGTCTCTGCTTTTTAATATGCTATCTAGGTTGGTCATAACTTACCTTCCAAGGAGTAAGCATCTTTAAGTTTCGTGGCTGTGATCACCATCTGCACTGATTTTGGAGCCCCCCAAAATAAAGTCAGCCACTGTTTCCACTGTTTCCCCATCTATTTGCCATGAAGTGATGGGACAAGGTGACTTCACTAAAATTTAAAAATATAAAATTAGGGCTTCCCTGGTGGTTCAGGGGTTAAGAATCTGCCTTGCAATGCAAGCAATACTGATACAATCCCTGATCTGGGAAGACCCCACGTGCTGCAGAGCAACTAAGCCCAGGTGCCACAACTGTTAAGCCTGTATTCTAGAGCCTGAGAGCCACAACTACTGAAGTCTCCTTACTTAGAGCCTGTGCTCTGCAACAAGAGAAGCCACCACAATGAGAAGCCTGGACACTGCAACGAACAGCAGCCCCTGCTCACTGCAACTGGAGAAAGCTTGCATGCAGCAACAAACACCTCCCACAGTCAAAAAATAAAATAAATCTTAAAAAAATTATATATATATATATATAAAATGTGAATCTCCTGTTGCATATACACCCTCATAGTATCCTCATTTTAGAAAAGCAATGGGAAACTTCATTTAAAAACCTCAATCCACTGTTAGATATGAATGACAGTCCTATTTGTGAATTACTGTTATTGTACACTTTATATTTGGGTGTCTGTGGTATCATAGAAAACAATTCCTACTGTATATTTGTGTTTTGATTAATCTATTAATCTGTTTGAGGGATTCATATGTGGTTGTCTGTGGATATCTATTCTTGAACATAGAGGCATAAACTCTGTGGGTTCCTGGTGATTAATAATGGAAGATGATGAAATTGACATTCTCTTAGTGTAAAACAAACTATCCTTTCTCCACTAGGAAGATAATTTGATTGTATATTCTTTTGCTAAATCAGTTCTAATGCATCATATTTGTTACCCTAGATTTGGTGACACCGGGAACACTTTTTAGGCCTCAAAATGCATTTGCAAATGCCAATCATGTCATGGATTCTTAGGCTCTATGGGGTTAGGATTTATGCATGTGTAAGGTATTGGATTTCATAGTTTGGGAGGTTTCATTTTGTTCTCCTTTGGCTTGCAGGGGCCAACACAAGGATACTCTACTGAATAGCCTCTCTATCTGTGGCTGGGGCCAAATTTAATTGCTAGATCACTTTGATACAGAACGGAGAGATGTAGTGCTCTCCAACTGCTCAATTCAGCTTCTCTAGAAATCCTTTCACCTTTAAACTTGTCAAAGTTTCCCTCTCTATAAAGACAAAACAACGTTTTCTCAGCACCATACTCCCTATACTCCTCCCTGTTCCTCATTTTCCTTCCCTTCTCACATTGGCCACAGGTCTTGAGAGAGCAGCCTCTGTTATATTTCCCCTCTGCTCTTTTTATTGCTCAGTTGCTGCTCTCTGTCATCCACCTTCAACTAAACCACAAAAGTCAACAAAACCAACATCTTCCCACCTCCATCCCATTGCCAAATTCAAGGAAGACTTTCTACTTCTTATTGTAATGGCCCTCTAGGCTGTATTTGACATTGCTGGTTGCCTCTTTAGTTTATTTCATGAGTTCCTTTTACTCTAGCACCACCATCCCCCACCTTTTAAAAAATGCAACTTTATTGAAGTATAATTGACAAATAAAATGTTAAGATATTGAAAGTATGCACGTGGTAATTTGGTATACATGTACACTGTGAAAGGATTCCTCCCATCTTCTAGCTTTTTTTCTTAAATTCTGGCATGCTCCAAGCTTCCCAGCAGTTTTCACTGCTCTTTGTGCACATGATCCCTGGGCTGAGTTTACTCACTGTCATAGTTTCACTCACCGCATGATGATACTCTCATATCTACCTGAACCTTCCCCACAGTGTTTCAAGGATGCCTCCACTCTGACTCCCATACATTCTCAAACTCCATTTGTCCCAAGTTAAACCCAGGTCTTCCACATTGCAGGCGGATTCTTTACCATCTGAGTCACCAGGGAAGCCTGGCAGTTTCCAAATCTCCTGACTCTGGTTTTGATACCTCATGCCCATTTTCTGGGGCTTCCCTGGTGGCTCTGACTGTAAGGACTCTACCTGAAATGCAGGAGGTCCAGGTTCAATCCCTGGGTAGTGAAGATCCCCTGGCGAAGGGCATGGCAACCCACTACAGTATTCTTACCTGGAGAATCCCATGGACAGAGAAGTCTGAGGGGCTACAGTCCATGGGGTCATAAAGAGTCAGATAGGAGACTAACACACACACAGTCATTCTCTGAATGCTACTAGTGTTCCTTTAATAACATAAGTCTGACCATGTCATTCCCTTGCTTAAAATTCTTCTATGAGTACCCCATTCAAGCATTCAAGATTAAAGGTCCAGCTGTTTAAAGTCCTTTGAGATACATTCTTCTCCAGTTTTCACAGTTTCAACTCTGAGGTTCCATTTTTTAGGCAAGTCATCCTTCAACCCCTCCTCACGTCCAGTATGCCCCAGTTCTGCATCCCCCTTGCGCCCACTGCACACTCTTATAGAATTCTCTCATTACAGTATACTGAGGTAATCGTTCTAAGTTTCTAAGATGAGAATGTGGTTTATTTTCGTTTTGATCTCTAGGGCCTGGAAATGTACATACTGGGTTGCCGACATGGAAAGATACAAAACGGTTTTGAAATATAAACCTTGATGTTGACTCTCTTTCACAGTAGCTTTTGAAATGCTTGCATGAACCCTGCTTTCACAGTAGCTTTTGAAATGCTTGCATGAACCCTGCAAAGAAAGAAAAAAGTTACACGCCTCCCCGTCGGGGAATCGAACCCCGGTCTCCCGCGTGACAGGCGGGGATACTCACCACTATACTAACGAGGAGTTGCTCGACAAAGCTTCTTCTGACGGTTCTCTTATCTCTTTTTACCCCGCCCCTCTCACTACCCATAATCATCAACAGGTCTGACATTTCTTCTACTGTTATTGCAACTTCCATCGAAGTTGAATGGAACTAAAATAAAACGTTCACTTATTTCCATCTGCTTACCCTTCCTCTAACTTCCATTCCTCTCCTTTTCCCTCCTCCTGCCACTTTGGGAGCAATATCGACCCACTTCTACATCCCTCGACACACACACACTCCCAGAGAGCAAAGCGCATGCCTTGTCGCACTGCACCATGGGACTTGTGGTTCCATCAGTGTCACACCGTACTCTTTATTGCCTTCAAAGAACTTCCTTTCCCAGCGGACACCGCAAATTCTTCCTCCTCCCTTTACCTCACTCCCCCTTTCTCTCGCTCTCAGCAGAGTAGTCTGGTTACTGAGAGCTGGGGTGCAGATCGTGTGCATCGGGACTCCTTCATAGCCATGCCCGAGGTAGTGGATACGTGCTCCTTGGCCTCCCCGGCGTCCGTCTGCCAGACCAAACACTTGCATCTGCGTTGCAGCATCGACTTTACTCGCCGGGTCCTGACCGGGACCGCCGCGCTCACCGTCCAGTCCCAGGAGGACAATCTGCGCAGCCTGGTACGGGGGGACATGCTCCCGGGTGCCCGCCTCTCCCTGGCCACCCGTCTCCAGTCTCTCACCCCGCTTCGGCCCCTTCCCGGTGCCTGCCCCCCGCCTGCTTCACGCGTTCGTCGGCGCTCCTCCGCAGCCCACAGCCCCTGTTCTGCACCTCCACTTCAGCCTCCACTCATTTCTCAGTGCCCCGTCTTCAGCCCCCCACGCATCCCATATCGCTCCCTCCCAACCCAACTGGAGTCTCTGCATTCCATCTTTACCCACTATGCACACTGCCTTCTCCTCCACTCCTTTCCCCAAAGCCTCCTTCGCAGTTCCTGGACACATCCCGCTCCTCACCCAGCGCTCAAGTTTCATTTTAGCAGGAATTCTTTCCCCGCTAATCCTAGCTCCCAGCGTTAAACCCGCCCCCTGTGGTCTCCCCATTTCCTCGGCCTGCAGCCCAGAACTCCCTCCTCAGGCCCCAGAATTCTTCCAGTCCCCAGCCCACTTTCCTCAGTCCACACTCTCAGCTAAGTCTCAGGCCCTCTGTCCTGCAGATTCTCAGTCCCACTGCTCCCTCCCAGGCCCCTTTATTTCAGCTTGCAGGTCTATAGGAAATGACCGGTCACCATCTCCCTGCCAGTTCTAAAACCCGCTAGAATTCCAAGCCCTACTGTAATTCTTTCAGTCTCTGCTTTATAACTCCAGGTGCAGCTGTCTCTGGATTCATGGTTCTTCCTACCTTTGCTTCTTATCACCCTTCTCTGAGAATAATTTAAGGAGGGGTGGGACATTCAAGCTTTCTAAGGATGTCTCAATACAATTGATTAATAGTTGGTTCCCAGTAGCAAGTAATATTGCACTTTCTTAGAAAATAAGGACTTCTCCAAGCTCTCTAGCCACCAGAATGACGAAAAACTTGTTTAGCTTTGTGGAGTGTTATTAATTTATCTGTACAACATAGCCTATTTTCAGTGTTCTTACTCAAGCTGTCTGATAGTATTTGAATTTCAAAGGTAAGGATTTTTACAAATAAGAGGAACAAGAAAACTAGCCACATATATTGCATAGTGTGGTGATAGCTACTACAGCCCAGCAATAAGCAACAGAGAAGGTACGTTGTAAGGTTGATAGGGGGAAATCAGTGGGATCCATTGATTGGGCTTATTAGCAAGTTTAGATAAGAGTTGGTGGCTTTTATGACGTTTGCCTGCTTGAGTAATAGACGTGTATTTTGAGTTCATTGATATGAACCAATAAAGCACCTAACTTTCTTATTTTGTTATTTAACATTTTCTTAGACTAATTCTGATTTGAAAAATCAGTGGACTCCTCTGTGTATTGATTTGTAGTCCCCAGAAGTACTATAAGGAAATAAATGAATCAAAGTACTATATGCAAGATCACAACTATTTCCTTATAGGCTGCACTTTGTCTGCTTGAAATGCCAGGCTATCATTTATTATTGCAGATAGCTTTGCCCAGGCAGGATCGGCTGAACTGAAGTCCTCTTTCAATGCAATCTCTCCTTTTAGTAAAAGAAAGTGAATTTTGATAGTTTGTCACTGCTTAAAATGACCTTGCACTCCTGTTTATGAAAATTAAACCTTTACCTCTGTTCCATGATTAAGCTAGAGTTAGGACCCTTAAATTTTATGTCTGTTTAAAGTTCCAGTCTAAAAACCTGCCTGATTTTTTGCATTCTGCAAATCTCAAGAGAAGATTTTTAAATTGCTGATTCCAGCTAGCTAACTATCCAGTTTCCTTTGTTTTTCCTTCTTAGTTATATTTTTGATCAATTGCTTAATAACATTTATCAGTGAAATTTGAAGGGGAATTTCTTAAGTAATTTGGGAGTGCTAGCTGAGATTAGGATTTGAGATACACAGCTTAAACATTGCATTTCCTATTTTTTCTTGGTTCAGGACTTGTTTTGTGCGTTAATTGGCACCTACTGTTTCTCTGGCACTGTTTTAAACCCTGGGAATGGAAACCTAAGTAACATTCTTTTTCTTTTGAAGAGCCCTCAGTCTAATGGATAAAACAAATCCTTGTAATGTGGCACAGTAAGTGCTGCTGGAGAAAGCTGGGCCAGCTGCTGTAACAAACACAAAGCATACGGAAAAGGTTCCACAGAAAAAGAGTTAAAACAGTCTTCTGATTCAGAACAGATTTGAAAAGTTTAGGCAATACAGAAAATAGAATATGTTCCACTGGGAAATGACCCAAATGATTCACCCTTATGGTTATAGTGAAGTGAAAGTCACTCAGTTGTATTCGACTCTTTGTGACCCTGTGGACTGTATAGTCCATGGAATTCTCCAGGCCAGAATACTGGAGTGGGTAGCGTTTCCCTTCTCCAGGGGATCCTCCCAACCCAGAGCTTGAACCCAGGTCTCTCATATTGCAGGCGGATTCTTTACCAGGTGAGCCACCAGGGAAACCCTTATGGTTATAAAAGTAGTATAAACATAAGTAGTTTATATACATAAGATACTCCATCAGGTTTTTACAACAAATCAGATATTCAGAAACAAGTACTGGAATATGAGCAAAGGAGTACCTTTACTATTCTTAAGCTATAAAATCCAGTATTTCTGAATATGCAAGAGTGGGAAGATAATTTAATTTAGAGTAAGGGCAATCATTGAGGGACTCCCCAAAAAGAGAGAGTACTCCAAAAGAAATAAGAATTGCCCATTGGAAGGAAAACTGATGATACTCATAACAAATTTGGCTGCTCTTAAAAAACAAAGAAAAAGAAAGGGAAAAGATAATAAAACCAGGATGGAAATTTCTTCCCAGCCAAAAACTCTTGACTCTAGATAAGAATAAAATTGTTGAAATTTCCTCAACTTATGACCCAGTTAACTGATCCAAAAGAGAGGTGACTGGAAAGTGACTGTTTCTTGGCAGTCTAACTCCCCATGCTATTCTAGGCCAGATTTCAAGGGAAAGATGTCAGAGGTAGGAAGGTTAGATAGTGAGCAGTTCTGAAAGTCCAGGGCCTGACCTTGGGTGGTGGTAGAAGGAAAAAAAAATGTATGAGCGCAGTGTGAAAGAAAAATTTGTTAATTGGCTATGCGGGATGGGGAATTGGGACCAACTGTGGATTATTTGAATGTTTCAAACCTTAGGTAAGTTGAGGAGTTCCATCAACGGAATAGAGACAGCAGGAGAGAGGGCAAACTTAGGGTACAGAAGGGTGGCTTTGTTTTTAAAATCTTCAGGAGCCTATTGAATATGAGGTGCTATTTCCCATGGAAATGTTAACCAGACAGTTAGAGATACCTGCTGAAGTCCTGGGGAGGGGAGGCAGCTATGAAAGTGATGGGTAGCACCTGCACAGAGGTTCCAGGTGAAGATGTGAGAATGAGCAAGAACTAGGGATTGAAGAATATGGTAAGTAAACTGAAAGCCCAAGGCTAGTGCATGGGGACGTATCTAGATTTTGTAGTTAGAGAGGAGGGGAGGAGAAAAGCATTAGACAAAGAGGAGAATCACTGATGTGTGAAGTCAAAGAGGCCAAGGAAAGGGCTTCAGACAGATGGTACAGTCCAGTGGGGCCATTAGCAGCGGAGGTCCAGGTTACTGAACAGAAAAGACCTATTGATCAGGAGAACTGCTCTTTCTGTGGCACAAAAGCTAGAAGTCAGACTAAAGAGGAGAAAGGGAGGATAGATTGGTGAGGAAGTGGAAATAGTAGCCATAGATAACCCTTGGAGTTTAAGGAAGGAAGGAGAAAAGTAGGATAGTTATCAGAGGGGGCAGAAGGATTGAGTGAAGTTTTAAAATTAATATGGGAAGCTGGAAGCTTTAAGTTGTTTGGAAACAGGCTTGTGGCGTAGGAAGGTTGAAGATTCTAGAACAAGAGATTAGTTGAGAGATAATTAAAGGGTATGGTTTCTAGGGCTTAGTAGAGGAATATTGGGATGGAAAATCCTCAGACACTTGTTGCCACTCCCTTCCTGCCCAAAGCAGATAATCTGCCTGGCAAGTAGATATGCACTCCCAATCTTCCAGTAGCAGGGGTCCCCAACTTCCGGGGTCTAATGCCTAATAATCTGAGATGGAGCTGATGTAATAATAATAACACAATAAATATTATGTGCATGAATCATCCTGAAACCATCCCCCCAACCCCCCTGGTCTGTGGAAAAATTGTCTTCCGTGAAACCAGTCCCTGGTGCCAAGAAGGTTGGGAACTGCTGCCCTGTACGGCCATTTGGTCAGAGTTGCTGTAACCAGGTCGGACTTTCTCTCGATACGCAAAGCAGTGATGTACAATCTGCTTATTTGCCTAATAAGCACCAAGATTTGTTTTAATTTTGGGGTCTATGAAAGTAGTACAGAGCAGTAGGACTATATGAATTCTAGGAAGAAATACAAGGTAATATATATTGAGGAGTCATGATGAAAGAACAAGTTATAGATGAGCTTTTTCATAGTAGAGAAGTTAAGTTTTAGGAGACAGAAGCAAAGGCATTTTCATTTAGATCTGACTTTTACTTAAAGCCAGGGCTTCCCTGGTAGCTCAGACGGTAGAGGGGGAAGTTTAGAGAACGTGGATCGGGACTGTGCTGTCAACTCCTTCAATTCCTATCTTTCACTCTGTATCTTACTCTGTCTTAAAGCAACTAGTTCTAATCTGAAATTTTAGTAAGACTGTAACTAACATTTAGTTTTTTCCAGTGCATAAAAAAATTTTCTCATCATCTAAAAATACTGATTTATTTCTAGATTCTGGATACAAAGGACCTCACAATAGAAAAAGTGGTCATCAATGGACAAGAAGTCAAATATACTCTTGGAGAAAGACAAAGTTACAAAGGATCACCAATGGAAATCTCTCTTCCTATTGCTCTGTGCAAGTATGGATATTCTCATCTTTCTCTTTTATGGCTAAATAAGGGGAATATATATTTTTATTTTAGTTTTTTCTTTCATTTCCTGTTTTCAGTTTGTGTGTATGTAGTAATTGGTGCACTCCTCCTACCAATCTGCTGTTCAGATCGAAGCTTATAGTGAAAATTATATATTCCTAAGATACTAAAGAAATTCACTGTATAAAATACTCCAAAATAGGATTTGATAATTGTTACTTCTTCACTCATCATGTTAGTAATACCTAGAGTGATGGTGGGAATGCCTTAAGGAAGCATTTCAGGATCACCTGGGATGCTCTTACAAGCTGTGTGTTTTTCACCTCCTCGCCAGAGGCTGGCCAGTTTTATTAATGGAATAACAATGACAAACACATAACCGTTTCTATGTACTAATCTTGGGATAGGTGCTGTAGATGTATTCTTTCTTCTAATCCCCACAGTAACCCTTTGTGGCGTGATCTACATTTTACAAAGGGTTACTATAAGGGTTTGGGCTTCCCAGATGGCCTTAGTGGTAAAGAACCTGCCTGCTAATGCAGGAGATGTAGGAGTTGCAGGTTTGATCCCTGGGATGAAAAGAGCCCCTGGAGGAGGGCATGGCAACCCCCTCCAGTATTCATGCTTGGAGAATCCCATGGACAGAAGAGCCTGGTGGGCTACATACAGTCCGTGGGTCACAAAGGGACATGACTGAAGTAACTTAGCACACATGCACTCTAAGGATTAAAGAATACATCTACAGTGCTTATCCCAAGATTAGTGTGTAGAAATGGTTAGGTGAAATGGTTATGTGTTTGTCATTGTTATTCGATTAATACAAGTGACAAACGAGGAAAGGGAACCTCAGAGAGAGAAGGTAACTTGTTCAAGAATGTTAGCCAGAGCTGTCATATTGGGAGTATATCCCACTCCTTGGTATATTGGGGAGGGAATAAATGGTGGAAAACCATTGGCCTAGAACAAAGTCAATCTAATCCCACCTTGTAGCAGCCAGTGTTTTAATATCTTCTCTTCCCATTTAAGAAAAAGAAAGGAAACGCACATAATTTGTGAGGTATATCATTAACCATATTCCACAGATGAAGCCACTATGGCATAGGAAGTTCAAATAATTTGCTCAAGTTCACAGCACAGCCAAGTTCACAGTCAGTGGTAGAGTCAGGACTCAAGCACAGCCACTGGTCTCCAGGGCTCTTGCTGTTTCTTCATTAACAATGCTGCTCAGTCTATCTGGGTTAGGACCAGTTTTTGTTAGTTCCAGTCCACCACGGGCTAATACTTTTGTAAAATGCAATAAAAACTAATTACTAGGAAGAAGAGATTAAATATAAACACATATGCTTTTATCATAGATTTAACAGACTGAACATTTACCCTCAAGTTCTTAACTCTTCCAGTAACAGTTTGCAAACTAGCACTGCCCTGTGTTATGCTCTGCCACCCCTGCAGTGGTCGTCAGCATTCCAAAGTTATTTCTTCTACCTTCCCACCACTGTAAAAGATTACGTCGTATCACAGAAAAAAAGCTGGGGTAGTCACCTAATATTAGTTCCTCTTACATCTTCATAAGCAGTTACCATGTAGAAAAAAAGACTCACAGGCTGACATTCAGGTAAGAATGTGCAAGGCAAGCATCGCTAGAACTTACTCTCAAGCAGTAATGAGACCTCATAAAATTCTGTTTATGTTATTTGGTGTATATCATGCTGTTTATGTATTATGAATTAAAATTTTAGTTAGATTGAATTTTATACTACTAATGTATTTGTTCCTTTCATACAGAAATCAAGAAATTGTTATAGAGATTTCTTTTGAGACATCTCCAAAATCTTCTGCTCTTCAGTGGCTCACTCCTGAACAAACTTCTGGGAAGCAGCACCCCTATCTCTTTAGTCAGTGCCAGGTAAAAAGGACTTGGGATGGTTTATTATTCCCAGCTCATGCAACTGAACGAAGCAAAGTGGACAGTGGTCTTAGGATCCTGGGGTCTTACCTAAGATAGTATTTTATCTTATAAAGACTACACACATTTTATTTATATCTCTCACCATAAATACATTCATATATTACTTTTAAAAAGAAACTTCTTTTCTTTTGAAACATGTATACCTAGACTGGACTATCTAGATCATATTTATTAATATATTCACATCCTCAGCACTTACCATAGAACTTGGCATAGAGTGGGCACTCAATAAACGGTCTTAAAATGAAAGGAAAACACTGTTAAACAAAATATGTACTGGTTATGAAACTGCTTAACAATAAAGGGAAGGATCAGATTTCCCATTCCTCTCCAGACGCCACTGTCCAGAGATAACAGCTGAGTTGGTCTGTAGCCTTTCCAGATTTTTCTTACACATTTACGAATGTATACATTATGTATATATATTAATGTACCATTAAGATGATATGATTTAGACTGCATCTGTTTTCTGTTTAAAAGCTAAAAATAAAGAACATATTTAGAGATAGTCTGTCACATGTCAAACTCCTGAAAGAAACAAAACTAATTCCTTTAGCAATCAAATAGTTTACAATTAAAAGAATTTACTTCATTAAACATTGACTATATTTCCAAGCATTGTGTAAGGTACTCTGCATATTTAATCCTTCAAATATTCCTCTGTGTAAGATACTATGGTAGGCTCACATTTGAAAACAAGTCTATCAGAAAGGAAGCAGTGCTGGCAATGTTTACTTTTTATTGCCAATTGAAGTTTTATTTTTTGTCTAAGAAACCCTCAGTTCACTAATCTGGAAGAGATACCGTGTTCTAGACAAGAATGTACCAATCATACACTCGATCTCTTATCTGATTTTCATCAGTAATTGTTATGGAATGTCCATAAACTAAAGTTAGCAAGAAATGCAAGATATGTGAGTCACAAGAATGTGAATTTTGAACACTTTATTTCATTTCTTGTTGGCAGCAGTTTTCAAAATGGAGGAAAGCAATTTCAGTTAAATTACTACAGTTGATAGGAAGCACAGAGACGTGATTTTGTTTGATGAGTTTTCTTATAGCTGTTCTCTATGCATATTTTCATGGGTTTGGTCTTATCCAGTGAAATACACATACACCTCACTCCTGGCATCGTGGAGTCACATAACCAGGGACCTTTACGGAACCCTAAATGCATGGTCTTAGAACCTTGTTTGGGGAGAGCAGACTACTTAATCCAACGAGAGGTGAGGTCACTTGGACTCCTGTATCTTTGGAGAATCTATTAGATCTGAAGTGAAAAGAGCTGGTGTCTGGAGGATAGAAAGAAGTCTGCAGAGGTGTGAAGTGTGTCTGGGATTTATAACACCCTCAGAGAGAGAGAGGTGCGTGTCAGTGTTCCTTCCAGCTCAGTGAGGTTGGGTTCCCTTTGCTCACCAGCTATAGATGCAGACTTATCTGACAGCAGGCCAGGGTATGAAATCGTAGGTATTCTGGTCATTCTTGATGGAATTGATCACTATGACAGACGGATGTGGAAGCAAAGAAACGCTCTATCAGGTGAATGGATATGTCTAGATGGTGTTAAAAGAGACTTTTCTTTCTCCCTCGTCTTCCTAGTGTTTCCTTTCAAAGTTTGCCACAAGATCAAAATGTCAAGACCTTAAGCACGTTGTCCAAGCTGTGTTTCTGAGAAAATTGGCGTCCCATTAGACTAATAATTAACCAAAAGAAAGTGGGTTTTGTGTTGAAATAAGAATAAGAATTTGAACAGGTTTCTTTATTCTAGGTCTTTTCAGAGCCTTCAGAAAGCTAATGTTCCTGGTGACTCTCCCAGACAGGCATGTAACATGCCATGGTTCTCAAATTTACTTCACTAAAGAGCCGTTTTTCGACAGGGTTCCTAACAACTTCTCACTGGGCGCTACTGTTGCTCAGGAATCATTGTTTAACGTTGCTTCACGCTCCAACTGAAATGTGAGGGTGGGGCATACATTAAAAGGGAAATGAGATTTTTTTATCCGTAGATCTACTTTTGATACTTGAAAAGAACTGAAGAAATGTGAGACATTTTTACTTTTAAAAAAAACGTATCTAAGAACAATGCTGCAATTGTAATGACTTCTTAATGACTTGATTTATGAGTCAGGGAAACAGCTGTTTCTTTTTTCCCTCTCTCTCCCAGGCTATCCACTGTAGAGCTATTCTTCCTTGCCAGGACACTCCTTCCGTGAAATTAACCTACAGCGCAGAGGTAACTATTACTGAAATTATTAGCTGAATTAATTGTTCTGTATGAGTATTTTGATAGGGACTACATTAAATCTGTAGATTGCTTTGGGTAGTATGGATGTTTTGGCAATATTAATTCTTCCAATCCATGAACACAGATTATCTTTCCAAAATGAACCAAATAAGTCAATAATGATAAGCAGAGATAATAATGTTTTTTTAGCTAGCAATAGTTTACTTATTAAATTCTGCCTGAAATATGCTAGAAAAATGGATCTCATTTTGAACCTCTGTTCCAAAGGCAGTTTCAAACATAAATGTAAAAAAGGGAAATGAGTATCATTCTGATTTTAAAAAGAATTCAGAGGATTTCCTGGTGGATCAGCGGTGAAGAATCCACCTGCCAGTACAGGGTTTGATCCCTACTCCGGGAAGATCCCACATGCCGCAGAGCGCCTAGGCCCGTATGCCACAACTATTGAGCCTGTGCTCTAGAGCCAGGAGCCGCAACTAAACCAGTGCTCTGCAGCAAGAGAAGCCACGGCAGTGAGAAGCCCGCACACTGCAACGGACAGTAACCCCCACTTGCTGCAACTGGAGGAAAAAACCTATTGAGAACCAAGACCAGTGCAACCAAAAATAAATAAAACAACAGAAACAAAGAAAGAATTCTAGACCTAAAAACAAGAATTTGGGAGCAACTCTTTTTAACTTTGAAAAAATTTGTAGGATTAAATGCTTTATAAATGCACTCTGTGCGAATCGTTTCAGTCATGTCCTACTCTTTGCAACCCCATCGACCATAGCCCACCAGGCTCCTCTGTCTGTGGGATCTCCCAGGGAAGAATACTGGAATAGGTTGCCATTTCCTCCTCCAGGGGGTTTTCCTGACCCAGGGATCAAACCCACATCCCTTCTGTCTCCTGCTTTGCTGGTTGAGTTCTTTACCACTAGCACCACCTGGGAACTAGCCATGTAAATGTCTGTCTAGGTATCCTAATGGACATATATTACAGACTTATTTGTATGCATTTCCAACTTATTCTTGTTGTAGGTACCGCTAACCCTTTTATGACAAGGTGGACTATAATTAATAAATACTATCCCAGAGGCTAGACTTACTTGGACCAGGCAAATGGAACTGAGGACCATCTAGTATTTATGGAAACTGCTTGATTCCCACATTGTCCCTCCACCAAACCACCCTGAATGTAACGCTGCAGAAACTACCATTGGAGGCCAAGATCCCCAGGATCTGGGCTCTTCTCCACTGAATAACTGCATGACCTTGGGCAAGTCTTGTGATCTCACCACCTCAGCTTTCTCATCTGTATGACATATCACTGCCTAAATGAAGGGAGGAAGTGACCACAGTCGTCTCTAGGCTTTTAGCTCCAGGATCTGTGGCTATAGCAGCGCTGGGTCTGGAGCTCCTGATTCTGTGCTTGCCGCAGTAACAGCTTTGAGGGCTGGGCCAGGGTTCGATCCCTGGGTCGGGAAGAGCCCCTGAAGAAGGGAATGGCAACCCACTCCAGCATTCTTGCCTGGAGAATCCTATGGACAGAGAAGGCTGGTGGGCTACAGTTCACGGGGTCACAAAGAGTCGAGACACAACTGAGCGACTAACATTACTATGTTCAGACAGAACAAGAAAGTCCAGAATTGTTGGAATGAATACTTGCTAAGTCACTAATACTCAGGGGATGGTCCTTTATTCCGGCATTCATTAGAAGTAACAGTTTCAGAATCATGGAGCTAGGGGACACACGTCAATGACCATAGGTTTGCTCCATAAGGATGTTCTCCATACAAGGTTCCAGAGAAAATTATTTCACCTTTCTCAGCAATAAGTTTAAGTTCCTCACACTCAAGACCCTTAAAAAGTAGAATTTGGGACTTCCCTGGTGACACAGTGGCTAAGAGTCCACCTGCCAGTGCAGGGGACACAGGTTCGATCGCTGGTCAGGGAAGATTCCACATGCCACGCAGCAGCTACGCCTGTGCCACAGCTACTGAGCCTGCTCTCTAGAGCCCACGAGCTTCAAGTACTGAGCCTACATGCTGCAGCTACGAAAGCCTGCCTGCCTGGAGCCTGTGCTGCACAGCAAGAGAAGCCACTGCAATGAGAATCCTGCACACCGCAGCTAGAGAGTAGCCCCCACATGACATAACTAGAGAAAGCCTAGCACAGGCAAAACTGCATAAATTAAGATATTTTAAAAGTCGAATTTTGTAACTCTTAAGTTTATGTTTTAAATATTAAGATTTTCAGAGCTTCCCTTGTGGCTCAGCTGGTAAAGAATCCGCCTACAATTCAGGAGGCCTGGGTTTGATTCCTGGGTTGGGAAGGTCCCCTGGAGAAGGGAAAGGCTACCCACTCCAGTATTCTGGCCTGGAGAATTTCATGGACTGTATAATCCATAGGGTCACAAAGAGTCGGACATGACTGAGTGACTTTCACTTCACTTCACTTTATTCTCTGTTCTTAAGTGAGTATAGCATCCTTTTGAATCTCTCCTGAGGGTATAGAGGGGATCAGGCCTGGTGACTGCCATTGCCAGGTGTGGTAAAAAAATTGTTAACATAATAAAAGTAAATGATTAAAATAAATAATGTACGTTCTTTATAAGTAACATAAATTTAGGTTATTTATTCCTCACAACAATTCTATGAAGTATGACCCTCATTTGATTTAGGAAATGGAGGCTCAGGAGGGTTGTTTACCCCAGTCCACACAGTTAGTAAATGGCGGAGCTGGGATTTTAATCTAGTTTCTATCAAACGCTTTCAATATGAATAGGTAAATGAATAGGTCAATATTTCACATTCATTTTTAAAGAAGCCAGTTTTATTTATTGCTAATTCTGTTTATAAAACTGATATATATGACTGTATTGGGTTCAGAGTCTACTGGATCAAGAGTCAAGAAGGCAGAAGAGGTTATTTTACATAGAACATTTTATTTATAACTGGTAATGACTTTTCTTCTTGATTAGGTGTCTGTCCCCAAAGAACTGGTGGCACTTATGAGTGCCATTCGTGATGGAGAAGCACCTGACCCAGAAGACCCGAGCAGGAAAATTTACAGATTCAGCCAAAAAGTAAGCTCTTAGGGTCTAGATTTTGTGTTTTAGTTGGTGGTGAACTCCAAGTAGCTTCTTCCCATTTGGAAAGCAAAATGGCTTTTGAAATATTTCAGAATTTAGAATGCAGCTTCTGCTTTTTTTCATTTCTTTTTCTTTTGCTCTTTTGAAATATTTAGTTCTGCTTGCAACGTTGTATTTGAAGAAGGAAGCTGCTGGGTAGGTATGGTAGGGGGTTTGCCTGATGCCATTTTTGCTCATCTCAGCCAGTAGCAGGTTTCTTGTTTCTAAGTTACTTTGACCTGCCCTGCTACGGAACTGTGGGTATGTGTTGGCGTAGTGTTCACAGATAGAAGAGCTATCTTAGACCAAAAAACAGTTACAGTCCTTTAAGTTACAATTCCTAGGTAGCTGGTAGTTTGATTTCTATCTTTGACTTTTTAATGAATTGTGTTGTGTGTGTCTCTCTGTGTGTGTACATTAATGATTTTAAAATCATCCTCCTTAGCAGAACTTGTAATTGAATCACAGTGGACAATTTTGTCCCCACCCCAGCTTCTGGGATTCTAAAACCTTTAGCATCCTTTCATTGCTGGATTATTTTGTATGTCTCTCAAATATGCCAGGAGTGATTTCATAAAAGTAATTTAAAACGAAATTTTTTAATTCAAGAAAAAGGACAAAACAAAGAGGAAAGCACAGTTGCCTTCTTATATGTTAATTTTTGTGAAATGCTTAAGATGTACCTTGTAATACTGTGCAGTCATATTTTTCACATTTCAAAAGTTTTCCTTCCTAACAGGATAAAAGGGAAATAGATGTTTTGAATGTTTTTATATTGCAATTTTGAACTGCTAGACCCCTCAAAAATGGGAACCATTTGAGAAGTACCAAAAGAAAGTAATCTACACTAATGTTTGGAGATTTGAAAGGAAACTTTCTTTTGAATATGAATTGTCTTATTCTGTTAACATTCTTAATCACTAATTCAAGCATGTGCTGTGTGTCTTTTTTGCCCCTTCAGGTTCCAATCCCCTGCTACCTGATTGCTTTGGTTGTTGGAGCTTTAGAAAGCAGGTGAGCTTTTGAACAAATTTTGAAGTATACACAAAGTTCAAACCTTAGGTGTCTTGACCCTCTGTCAGGATTTATTGTTAGATCACTTTTGTGTTTCTCAAGATAACAGGCTGAAAGCTCTAGAAATATTCAAATCTAATCATGAAATGTGAATCACAAATTAATTTTAAATTAAAAGATCTTTACCAGTCACCCCTTGGCCTTTCCAAGTATTAGAGAATGAGCATACTCTTACTGTTAATCTGGAGTCTAAAGCAAGTTTAAACAAGTCAGTCCTCATAACCGCTGTTTTTTCATCCTTCAAATTACGACATCCCCCTTCCTACCTCATTGGGTGATTATGTGCAATAAATGAGATAAACTATTTTAAGGCACTTGGAAGTCTATGAATATTACAGAAATATAAGATATTTTGTTAAAGTTTTACCAGCAGCTAGAGTTCCCTTTTCTTAATTTCTTGTTTGTTCTTATTTATAAACAACTGAAAACTAAGAATGGCTGTATAGTAATCACATTCTTTAAATTGCCAGAAATGTGGGTGTGGTGGACATGTCTGGCAAACACAGCTTCTGGTCCAGCTCTCGAAGTTAACTGTGAACATCCTTGGGTAGCTCACTTCTCAGGATGAGCATCTGTGAGCATCAGGATGAATACTCACCAAGACATACCCATGTCTCACTTCAGAGGATGCTGAATGTTTTAGGGTTTTATCTTCGTCACCTAAAACCTAGAAATAATCATATGTACTTCAAAGGATTTTTGGGAGGATTGATAGACCCAACATATGTAAAGCTCCTGATGTATAGGAGGCACTCGCTAAATAATAATCATCATCATTGTCTAACAGAAAGGCGCTGTCGTGTCCGACTCTTTGCGACCCCATGGACTATATGATCCATAGAGTTCTCCAGGCCAGAATACTGGAGTGGGTAGCCTTTCCCTTCTCCAGGGGGTCTTCCCAACCCAGGGATCGAACCCAGGTCTCCTGCATTACAGGCGGATTCTTTACCAGCCGAGCTACATAGCAGTTGTCAGTTAGCAGGTCTCATTAGGTACCAGCTCCAATTCATCAGGCTTCCCTTGTGGCTCAGCTGGTAAAGAATCTGCCTGTAATGTGGGAGAGCTGGGTTCATTCCCTGGGCTGGGAAGATCCCCTGGAGAAGGGAAAGGCTACCCCCTCCAGGGTTCTGGCCTGGAGAATTCCAGGGACTGCATAGTCCATGGGATCACAAAGAGTCAGACACAACTGAGCGACTTTCATTTTCACTTTCCAGTACATCATCCTCTTGAATCCTCACAACTCTGTGAAATGAATACAATTACTCTTTCTCATTTTACCAATTAAAAAAATACTCAGTGAGTTTAAGTAACTGGCTCAGAGTAACAGAGCTAGAAAATATCAGAGCTGGGACCCATCTTAGGCCATCTGATGTTGGAGCCCCTGTAGCTTAGAACTCTGCTGTCTGGAGGAGCAGCCACTAACCACATGAGGCTTGATGTGCTGAAAGTGTAAACCACACACTGGATTTCTAAAGACTTAATATGAAAAAAAAGAATGCAAAATATTTTACTAATAATCTTTTATGCTGATTACATGTCAAAATGATAATATTTTTGATATATTGGGTTAAACAAAATATAGTATTAAAATGGATTTCACCCTCTTCATTTTGCCTTTTTTTTAAAAAAAAATGTGGCTACTAGACAATTTAAACTTACACACGTGGCTCACATTTGCAACTCTCATTAATTTGTATTGCATAACACTGGTTACCATTTCTATTCACAGTGGTCCACAGACCAATAGCTTTGGCATCTCCTGGGAGTGAGAAATGCAAGGACTTCGCTGGTGGTCCAGTGGCTAAGACTCCATTTTCCCAATGCAGGGGGCCTGGGTTCAATCCCTGGTTGAGGAACTAGATCCCACATGTTGCACCTATGGCCTGGCACACCCAAATAAATATTTTTAAAAAGAAGAAAGAAATACAAGTCCTTGGGTCCTATCCCAGACCTACTACATCAAACTTTGTATTTGCACAAGCTCTCCAAATAACTGTATGCACATTGATGTTTGAGAGGCCCTGCCCTAGAATCCACTGCCTTTCTGGGGAAGAATATCAAGGCAAAGTCTTATTGTTTGGGGTTTGCATTGCATACAATGTTTAAGATGAAATTTAGATGAAAAAAATTTTTTTTGAGTTCTAGTCCTGTATGTGATATATAGTTATATTTGTTTCTTCTTTTTATTTAAATTGTGGTTTTAAAAGAGAAACACAGAATTACAATCAGTTCAGTTCAGTCGCTCGGTCGTGTCCGACTCTCTGCGACCCCATGAATCACAGCACGCCAGGCCTCCCTGTCCATCACCAACTCCCGGAGTTCACTCAAACTCATGTCATCGAGTCGGTGATGCCATCCAGCCATCTCATTCTCTGTCGTCCCCGTCTCCTCCCGCCCCCAATCCCTCCCAGCATCAGAGTCTTTTCCAGTGAGTCAACTCGTCGCATGAGGTGGCCAAAGTATTGGAGTTTCAGCTTTAGCATCAGTCCTTCCAATGAACACCCAGGATTGATCTCCTTTAGAATGGACTGGTTGGATCTCCTTGCAGTCCAAGGGACTCTCAAGAGTCTTCTCCAGCACCACAGTTCAAAAGCATCAATTCTTCAGTGATCAACTTTTTTCACAGTCCAACTCTCACAGCCATACATGACCACTGGAAAAACCATAGCCTTGACTAGACGGACCTTTGTTGGCACAGTAATGTCTCTGCTTTTTAATACACTATCCAGGTTGGTCATAACCTTCCTTCCAAGGAGTAAGCATCTTTTAATTTCATGGCTGCAACTAGCTTTAATATATAGTTCAGTAATCACTTGTGTCATTATGAAACAAATCTCCAAAACTTTTTCATCTTGAAAAATTGAACCTCTGTACCCTTTAAACACATGGAGAAGGAAATGGCAATCCACCTAGCACTCTTGCCTGGAAACTCCCATGGACAGAGGAGCCTGGTAGGCTGCAGTCCATGGGGTCGCTAAGGGTTGGATATGACTAAACAACAGCTCCATTACCACCTCCTTCCAGTCCTTGGTAACCACTGTTCTGTTTTCTGTTTCACTGAGTTTGACTAGTTTAGACACCTCATCAATGGAATCATAGAGTATGTGTCCATCAGTAACTGCCTTATTGCACTGAGCATAATATCCGTAAGGTTCTTCCATGTTACAGCATTTGACAGGATTTCCTTCTCTTTGTTTGTTTATTCTTCTATAAAAGCAATCAACCTTTAAGTGTATAACAGAGTTTACATCCACTCCTATTCTAGAATAATCTCTTATTGAGCCGTGTCTGGGTTTCTACAGTTGTAAGATTGAGGGAAGAAACTAGATCCCTAAGGGTCTTACTTGAGCCAGTGAGCTAACCTTTGGGGGCACGTAACATCTAGGTTTTCACGTGGCTCAAGCTGCACCCTTTTATAGACAAGCAGATTTACTGCCGCGTGTACAACAGGAGGTTTGTACCTCAGAAAAACCACTTAGCCTCACCTCCTCCCCTTATATAAGCACGTGGTAAATCATACTCCTGTCAGGATTTGTGTGCAGACACTTTAAATCTTTCTTAGAACCAGGTGAGTAATTTGCCCTGAATTTCATTTTTATTGAGCCTTTTCATTTTGCAGGCAGATTGGCCCAAGGACGTTGGTATGGTCTGAGAAAGAGCAGGTGGAAAAGTCTGCTTATGAATTTTCTGAGGTTGGTCATAAAGTTACCCTTTTTTAATAATAGTGATAGATAGTAGATTTAAGATTTATGAGTATGAAATGAATGGTTTTAAGTAATGTGTTAAAAGAGTCGAATAGTGTATCTTATTTTATGAGAGTTTGCAGTTGATACATTTTTTGGGTATCATTTTCATTTAAAATAGCATCATTATCTCATAGCCTTCATAGAAAGCAATGTGTACTTTTAAGAAATTTATTATGGCAATGATTAAGATGTACAAATATATATGCATTCATTTTCCAGACTGAATCTATGCTTAAAATTGCAGAAGATCTGGGAGGCCCATATATTTGGGGGCAGTATGACCTATTGGTCCTGCCGCCATCCTTTCCCTATGGCGGCATGGAAAACCCTTGCCTCACGTTTGTAACTCCTACTCTGCTGGTGAGTGTAAATTTTTCTTCATCTAAAGTTGAATTTGCCTCAAACATAAACCTAGTTAAGAAAAAACTTCAGTTCCTAATAATATTTTCTTTTTTTAAAGTCTTTTCTCTTATTTATGTAATCTTTGCTTCTGATTTTATTGTTTATTATAGTTACTATCATCATATCAATGTCTAACTTGGCCATTTGAGAGAAAATAATATAGGTTCAAGGTGCTTTGGGATGCTGGGACTGGAGGGTTGTATAATAACAGTCTATTATTGATGGATTGTGTATCTAGAAAAAGAAACAATACCATTTACACTTGGCGTGTAGATTCTGGTTAAAAGCAAAACAAAGATCCATTTACCATGACTAGGGAAGAATTAGCCCGTAGTATATAGCTTTATTTTATATGCCTTTGTAAGCTACTTTAAATCCTTCCTAGAACCAAGTGAGTAATGGATTGGCAACTAAATAAATAAAACACACCATAGAAGACACAGAACACTAAAAAATTTTCTGAAATATACTGTGGGTATTAAGGAGAGAATGAAAGAAAATAAGGGTCCATTTAAAAAAATGGAAGAGGAGAAATGTTTCTGGGAAATTAGAGACAAGTATACTGGCCTCCTGGTATTGGGAAAATTCCCAAGATTAAAGAGATAAAGAACAATGCTATTTTTTAGTCCTGCATTTAAAAAAAATTTCTTCAATACATGTTGCTTTTGAACTATTTGGAGTGCAATAGCAGAAATATAGTGAACCATAAATGCCAGAATTTGTCTTGACATAGGCTGTCATTTAGATATAGTCTGTAATTTGATTTCTGAAATACTAAGGAAATTTTCTTTATTTTTTTAGGCTGGTGACAAGTCACTCTCCAATGTAAGTTGAAATGTATCATCTTGTTGCAAGACATTACTACATTTTTTTTTTCTGAAACCATCCAACTTTATTTTTTTAATTAATTTTTTAAATGAAGGATAATTTATTTACAGAATTTTGTTGTTTTCTGTCAAACCTCAACATGTATCAGCCATATACTACACTGTTAATTGCCTTAGATTTAAGAACATTTTATGGTTTGATCTCTTCATAGATTTATGAAATATTTTTTAATGGAGTGATGTATCTAGTATTTTTTAAATAATGTTTAATTTCTATTTTTTAAACTCTACAATACTTTATGTTTGGCTAAATTGTGTTTTTTTTTATTTTGCTGAACTGAATAATTCCCTGAATATCTCAGCTAATGTTAAAAAATCTGAAAATTTGGGGAAAAATGAAATAAATTGAACAACATGGAACTGAAAAAGTAGAATGCTTACATAATGAATTATTTTTGGTTAAGATAATCACTTCCACTATTTCCTTTAGGTTATAGCACATGAAATATCTCATAGTTGGACAGGAAATCTAGTGACCAACAAAACTTGGGATCACTTTTGGTAAGATTTATTATTGTTCTTTCTTTATTGGTTCTTATTTTTTATTTCTTTCCCTGCCTTCCACCTCTCTGGATTGTGTGTATATCTTTGTTATCATCTCTTTACAGGGTTTTTTTTTTAAATTCTGTAATATTTGTCACAGTGTCAGATAGAATAGAGGTTTTCAGCTGATGCTATTTAGTTTGTGGTGTGGTCACATTTTAACACAGGGACACATAAAACCAGAGCCACGGCTTTACTGCCCCCACTGCCATCTTCTGGGCTGGGCTTCCCATTGCTCTGAAATGAATGCAAGGAAGCCACACAGAGCAGTCTGCTTAGAGTGGAGCATTCACACTTTACAATTGCTGTGCTCTGTAGAAACACCAAAACGAAAAGATCTTGTTGATCACATGCCTTTTTTCCTCAGCCATGTCAGTGTTTTTATTCTTCAATTTTTTTCAGGTTAAATGAAGGACATACTGTATACTTGGAACGCCACATTTGTGGACGACTGTTTGGTGAAAAGTTTAGACATTTTCATGCTCTGGGCGGATGGGGAGAACTGCAGAATTCGGTAAATGAGTCATACTTCTAAAAGCATCCATCCCAGGTTGTGTAAGTGAAACTCAAAGATTCAGTTTGTAAGGCAGCTTTACTTTACACTGTACTAAATGGCAATAAGAAAGTCATTTTTACCAGTGTGGGGAAGCAAGCAGATGCTGGTGTTTTGTTCTCTTGTTACATGTTAATCCTTATCCTGTGTGTGGGTGTGTTCATGACTAGTTCGAGCTTACTGGGGCTTTGCAATGAATATATTCGATGACTCTGAATTTTATTTGGTGTATTTATGTCATTTTTAAATGCTCTTTCCTGAGAGCTGAATTTGCTAACCAGGCACTGAAACATTGTTCTAGTCTAGGCAAGAAATATTACAGAATCTTACACTAGTAGCCATGCCATTAATTGATTTCCAGAAATGTGGGCTAACATATCCTGTAATTACTAGTCTCTAAATTCCCCTAAAATTTAGATTCCCCTAAAGTTACGACACTGAGTAAAGTAACACTTCCTTACTGGCTTGTCTGCAAGGTGATAACCAGACTTCATATTTGAACTTTTCTCTGCGTCCCACAGATAAAGACTTTTGGGGAGACCCACCCTTTCACCAAACTCGTGGTTGACCTGACAAACGTAGACCCTGATGTGGCATATTCTTCGGTTCCCTATGAGAAGGGCTTTGCTTTACTCTTTTACCTTGAACAGCTTCTTGGAGGACCAGGCAAGTAGTTGGCATTTTCTGATTTTTTTTTTCAAGCATAATAAAGTTTTTAAGTATTGTTTTTGCTCTATCTTATCCTTCCAGTTCATTCTTTATGTAGCTGCTGAAGAAATCTATATCATTTTCTGACATTACCTCTCTACTTGAAACCTTGACTAGCCCCTGCATTCTGAATTGTACTGCTTCACTTCAAAGGGAAAAAACCCTCTTTAATATTTTAAAAATTAGGAAAATAGCTTGTGCTCATTGAAAACACTTAATGTGGTATAGAAGGTTATAGCGGTGACAAGTAAGAGTCCCTCAGTTTAGTGTATATGGCTCCGGATCTTTTTCTCAGTGTAAATGAACAGACAAATAAGTGCATATACTTATTTTAAATAACAGAAAATGGATCATACTATATATTTGTTGTATATTTTTTACATTTGTTTTTTAATTCAACAGTGGTTCACATATATCCTTCCATATCAGAATTTACAAATCTATCTTATGCTTTTTAATACCAATTGTATGGAGTTTATGTAACCTTCCCCATTGATGAGCATTTAAAAGTACTCTCTTTTGGAAAAGAATATGAAAAAGAATATGTGTATACACACACACATGTATAATTGAATCACTTTGCTGTATACCTGAAACTAATACAACATTGTAAGTCAATGATATCTCAATTAAAAAAGTAAAAACTTATGGTTAGCTAAATAAATAACTGTACTCTCTTTTGGACTTTGACTTAATAGACTTTGAAAGCCCTTCGTCATCTGGATCCATCCTGCCTGTCCAATCTGATTTTCCTCCTCTCTAGTCATACTCGGATCATTGCTTTTAGAATTTATGTTGCATATTCCTTTTCTGTGTCTTATGTCATCGTCTTTTCTCTAATTAGAATTTCTCTTCTCCTTTCCACCAAATTACGTGTGTTCTTCAAGGTACAAGTTAAATTCTACCTCTACTTTTGAACATTTTGGCATTATTCTATCCTTGTAGCCCTCTCTGCTTTTCCTTTTATCTGAATGTTCTCTGTGGTTTGGTACAATGTGCCAAAAAAATATATCAACTAATTACTTATCTATTAATTGATTTTTTCTTTTTTTTTTTCTTCTTTTTAAAAAACCTTAGAGGTTTTCCTAGGATTCTTAAAGGCTTATGTTGAGAAATTTTCCTACAAGAGCATAACTACTGATAACTGGAAGGATTTCCTGTATTCCCACTTTAAAGATAAGGTTGGATTTTAAGAGTTTTCTTATTTTGCATGCCTAATCTGTCTTTTCCATGGGGATGGTCTTGGTCCCTGTCTCCTGTGCAATGTCACGAACCTCCGTCCAGAGTTCATCAGGCACTACTAACAAAGCTAGTGGAGGTGATGGAATTCCAGTTGAGCTATTTCAAGTCTTGAAAGATGATGCTGTGAAAGTGCTGCACTCAATATGCCAGCAGATTTGGAAAACTCAGGAGTGGCCACAGGACTGGAAGAGGTCAGTTTTCATTCCAATCCCAAAGAAAGGCAATGCCAAAGAATGCTCAAACTACCGCACAATTGCACTCATCTCACACGCTAGTAAAGTCATGCTCAAAATTCTCCAAGCCAGGCTTCAGCAGTATGTAAACTGTGAACTCCCAGATGTTCAAGCAGGTTTTAGAAAAGGCAGAGGCACCAGAGATCAAATTGCCAACATCCGCTGGATCATGGAGAAAGCAAGAGAGTTTCAGAAAAACATCTATTTCTGCTTCATTGACTATGCCAAAGCCTTTGACTGTGTCGATCACAATAAACTGTGGAACATTCTGAAAGAGATGGGAATCCCAGACCACCTGACCTGCCTCTTGAGAAACCTGTATGCAGGTCAGGAAGCAACAGGTAGAACTGTACATGGAATAACAGACTGGTTCCAAATAGGAAAAGGTGTACGTCAAGGTTGTATATTGTCACCTTGCTTATTTAACTTATATGCAGAGTACATCATGAGGAACACTGGGCTGGAAGAAGCACAGGCTGTAATCAAGATTTCCAGGAGAAATATCAATAACCTCAGATATGCAGATGACACTACCCTTATGGCAGAAAGTGAAGAGGAACTCAAAAGCCTCTTGATGAACGTGAAAGAGGAGAGTGAAAAGGTTGGCTTGAAGCTCAACATTCAGAAAACAAAGATCATGGCATCTGGTCCCATCACTTCATGGGAAATAGATGGAAAAACAGTGGAAACAGTGTCAGACTTTATTTTTTTGGGCTCCAAACTCACTGCAGATGCTGATTGCAGCCATGAAATTAAAAGACGCTTGCTCCTTGGAAGGAAAGTTATGACCAACCTAGATAGTATATTAAAAAGTAGAGACATTACTTTGCCAACCAAGGTCCGTCTAGTCAAGGCAATGGTTTTTCCCGTGGTCATGTATGGATGTGAGAGTTGGACTGTGAAGAAAGCTGATCGCCGAAGAATCGATGCTTTTGAACTGTGGTGTTGGAGAAGACTCTTGAGAGTCCCTTATACTGCAAGGAGATCCAACCAGTCCATTCTAAAGGAGATCAATCCTGGGTGTTCATTGGAGGGACTGATGCTAAAGCTGAAACTGCAATACTTTGGCCACCTCATGCGACGAGTTGACTCACTGGAAAAGACTCTGATGCTGGGAAAGGTTGGGGGCGGGAGGAGAAGGGGACAACGGAGAATGAGATGGCTGGATGGCATCACCGACTCTCTGGACATGAGTTTGAGTGTACTCTGGGAGTTGGTGATGGACAGGAAGGCCTGGCGTGCTGTGATTCATGGGGTCGCGGAGAGTCGGACACGACTGAGTGACTGAACTGAACTGAACTGAATCTGTCTTTATTTAATAGCTATTTGTTAGGTTGATTTGAGTTACCTGATAGTGGTACTGGCCCAGAATTTAAGACTCAGTCATTCATTGAATGTTTTCCTATTTAAAATGTGGTCTCAACAGGATGAACTAATGTGTAGAATTTTTCTGTATCAGAGCAACCTGCAATAATATGTTCAGAGATTTGTGTGTGTGCTTGATTTTCCTATTTATTTAAAAGAATACTGCCAATTAATATACATTTATTTCAGAGAGACTTAAAAATTATCTTGCACATCAGTGTAGACAGAATTATACATTTGAGGACCTAAAAATCTGTTTTAGATTTTTTTTTTTTCCAATAGAAATGATTGTTCTGTAGCAAACTGCGTGTACCTTCTCTTCTCAGGTTGATATTCTCAATCAAGTGGATTGGAACACCTGGCTGTACTCTCCTGGACTGCCCCCTGTAAAACCCAAGTAAGTGCTTACATTCTAATGCTTTCCTTCTCCTTCTCTGAAATCCTATGCTCCTCAAAGTATCTGAGAGTGTTTTATGCCTTCCTTAAGCTATTACTAGCTTGTAATAAGAGTTGAGTTCTTAGGTGTTAGAACCTAAACCCTTGGGTCAAAAAAGTAATTTCCGTGATATTATAAATATAAATTAGTTCAAGTCATTGCAGGTAATTATTGAGAGGGCTTCTCTGGTGTCTCAGTGGTAAAGAATCTGCCTGCCAATGCAGGAGATGCGGGTTTGATCCCTGGGTCGGGAAGATTTCCCTGGAGAAGGAAATGGCAACCCACTCCAGTATTCTTGCCTGGGAAATCCCACGGACAGAGGAGCCTGTGAGGCTCCAGTCTATGGAGTTGCAAAGAGTTGGACATGACACAGCAACTAAACAATAGCAACAACACCAATTATTTAGTGCCTCCTTTCTGCACAAAGATGGTGAGAGATAGAGAAAAGAATAAGATATTACCCTTTTCTTGAAAACCTTTGCAGTAAGAAAAAGAACACAAAAGCCTTATGTTCATTATTACAACAGTGTCATAAATTATCATCCCCACTTCCAGAGGAGGTATATTAGGCTTAGCTAAAGTGTCTTGCCAAAGCTTGCACAGCAGGTAATGAGCGTTGAGATTTAAACCTTGGTTGCCATCAATCCATTATACTGCCTTTTAAACAAAGCACCCTCCTTAAAGCAGGGGCCTGAACCCTGGTCTTCCAAGAGTCCTGTTCAGAAATGCTGACTATTCTGTGTTGCAGCCAGGAACTTGCTGTTCCCTCTATCTGAGTACTCTTTACCGAGTTAATTCCAGTCTCAACTCAAGAACCACTTTCTCATGGGAGCACTCCTTGAGCTCTCTAACTAGGTCAAGTCTCCCGTTTTGGGTTTCTCAGGGCTGTGGATCACTTCTTCACAGTTGTTGCCACGATTGTAATCTTAAATTTATTTGTGTAATTATTAAGTCTTTCTCCTTCACTCCACTGAAGCACCAGGAGAACAGGGCTCATACGTGGTTTACTCATTACTTTTCTTAGGACCTTGCCCTAAGAAAGAGTTGCTTCGCCTGCCTGAGCTAATCCTTATTTAATTTTTTTCATTACATTGAGAAGGAAGTTTCGGGCACCAAGAAACAGACCAGCTGAAAATTGGTGTTTTTTTTTTTTTTTTAACTGTCCTGCTGTTTCTTATGAAAGCAGTGCTAAGTCATGTTCTAATTGAGGGTAATTTACATTCTGAGCAGTCAAGGACCTCTGGTCCCACTTTGGGCTCGAGGGTAGTCAAAAGGGCCTGCCCACTGCCCACAGCCTGACTACTTCATGAAAATAAACTGGCAGCTGATTCAAAAAAGATCACTGCTGGGAACTCTCTAGTGGCACAGTGGTTAGGACTCCACACTCTCACTGCTAAGGGCCCAGGTTCAATCCCTGGTCAGGGAATTAAAATCCCACAAGCCACAGGGCCACAAAACAAAATGCAAACAAAAAGAAGGTCACTGCTTTGACCCTTTTATTATCTTGCCCCATGGCACAAACTCTAAAGCAAGTTCAGTGGTCCCTTCTAATCAAAACTTACCTTATTTAGGCCCTGCAGGACAGGTACCCCTCTGTGTTTTAATAGAAACATTTCACATCAAGCAAGCATGACTTACAGACAAAGAGAGATGTTTTACAAGAATTTCACACACATTACATGGTCTCTTCCATTATTGCAAAATGCATAATTTGCCAAGCTGAGAACACATAAACCTTAACATAAGTTGCTTTGCTTAATGGTCAGGGTTTGTTAATTCTGCTTTCTTCTGAAAAGAGAGGAACAAAATTTTAAGATTTCGGAGTCTCCCAAGGGTGTCACCATTATTTCCCCATCATCTAGAACAGTGCCTGTCACATAGCAGTTACTGGCAGATCTGGTGGATGATTAGATGGTTGGAACCATGGGAGGTAAAATCCATGACAGCAAGGACCTTGTGGTGTTTGCCATGTTGTTCTGTGTACCTGCAGCTGCTCCTGCCATCAGAAAATATTGAATAAGCTCAGCCCAGCCCCTTCAGCACACACTACTGAAGCGTGTGACAGTCTCTGCTAAGATGTTTTGGCATTCTCTCCAATGCATAATCCAATGTTGGGGCTTCCCTGGTGGTCCAGTGGTTAAGAATCTGCCTTGCAATGCAAGGGACAGTGGTTTGATCCCACACGCCTCAGGGCAAGTAAGCCAGTGCGCCAAGCTCTAGAGCTTGTGCTCAGCAACAAGAGAAGCCACTACACTGAGAAGCCCATGTACCACAATGAGAAGACCACACACAACAATGAAAAGTAGCCCCTGCTTGCTACAGGAGAGAACGCCCTCGCGTAGCAACAAAGACCCAGCAAGACAATAATAATAAAAAATAATAATAATCCAGTGTTTCATTAATTTGGTATCTATTTGGATTTCCATGTTCTTAGAGGATATCAGTCTTATTTAAATCAGGTAGAAGATTTCCTATTGCCATCACTCTGGGGTTATTTTCAAAAGAACTTTGAGATTTAAATATGTTCTATAACTTCAGAATGGCATTGATACAAAAGCATGTGACTTTGTATAAAATATAAGCTCTCATATTTTTTCATTGTTGCAGTTATGATATGACCCTGACAAATGCTTGCATTTCCTTGAGTCAAAGGTGGATCACTGTGAGTAGTAATGTATGGTTTTTGCCTCCTTTTCGAATTGTACAACTACGTCTCTACTCAGTGAAGTCGGGGATTGGTGCTTTACTTATGAACTCATGTGCTCGGAAAGGCTATTCATTCAGTCTGGTTTGTCCAAAATAACATATACCAGCCCCCAGTGTGTAAAGTTAAATTTGAGGGGAAAACAAATGGATAGTGATGGCATTAGTTCTGATTTTTCTTGAGCTTAAAAGGGAAAGGGGAATATAGGCCTCTAAGGGGAGAGGAAATGATTTTTAGGAACGATGAATAAAGGGGCCCTTAGAAGAAGAGATAGGGAGGCGTGGTTTCCCCCAAAGTTTGGGAATGGAGTGTGAGAGAGGAGTAGAAAGCTCCAGGTGTTAGGAGAATCAAGGGAGAGCCAGCAAAAGGAAGAGAAACCAAATCAGGAGTAAGGCAAGTCAGGAAAACAGAACAAGAAACCATGACAAAGATACTCTGGTTTTAAATAAAATGTGAACATAAGAAAATATAAAATTCAACAGCTTCCTGTCAGAGCAGTAGGCTGACTGTGCACGTTTACCTCCCCTGTCAGTACTTTGCTCTCCCCATCTCATTCTCTCTGCCCACCTGGCCCTGCCATGTAACCATGACCGTGAATTTTGGTTTCATCTTTTCCCTGCTTTTTATGTTTTTACCACTAATGAGCATATCCTCGATAGTTTAAATTTGCATGTTTTTAAGCAAAGAATGAGATCTGTAACTTCTAATATTGAGGTAAGTTTCTAAAAAGGGAAGAAGTTCTGATATTAAGGGCATTTTGAATGGGAGGAAGCTGTAAAATAATGTTTCTATACAAAGATGTATATGCATACATTAAATTTTCTGGAGAGATATACAAGGAACTATTAATATAGGTTTCTGAGGAGTGGGACTTAGAGACAGGGAACAAAAGTAGAGGAATTTTTCATTTGGTCCTATTTGATTTTTTTTCAAACCTTTGCATATATTTCTATTAAAAGAAACCCTAGTTTAAAATAATTTGAAACTATTTTAAAAGATTCTAAAAATACCCATTTTGATAAGCTTTATTAATATTCCTTAATCATTTCCTCAAAGATAAATCACAGTGAATCCTAAATTGAAAAGTACAGAACCACTTTTTTTTTCCTTAGACAATTTCCAAGATTTAAGCAGGGGAAAATAGGATATGTGGAGATCAAGGGAAAGATCTGTTTGTGGCCTTACGTGTTCCTTAGTGTGGTATTTTAAAGAATATGCAATTTGATTTTTTACCAACATTTTTGAATTGGCCTATAAATTACCTGCCATGTATTTTGCAGTGTTTCTTTACTTTGGAAATCTGTATAATGCAAATTGCAGAGGATGTCAAAAATTTCCTCCACTCTTAACAGTCTAATTTTTCTTAAGTAATATAGATCTAGGTATCATATCAGCTCTTTAACTTACACTGATGCCATCTCAGAATGACTTAAAATAGGTAACGCTTAATTTAATCTTTTTATAATCTTATGTATCCTTGTATTTCTTTCTTAACTTTCATGTCAGATAAACCAACACATTTTGTTGAGTTGTACATGAATGTAAATAATCAGGCAACATTTATTTCAGGCCAAAGATGATGATTTAAATTCATTCAGCTCAGCAGACCTAAAAGACTTCTCTTCCCATCAAGTGAATGAATTTTTAGCACAGATGCTCCAGAGTGTAAGTACTAACTCAAAATATTAGAAATTAAAATGGGCATAAAGGCACAGCATTGGAAAAATATTAATGTGGAAACTAACATAAAAAAATGATTTGTTAAAATTCATTTTTGTTTACTTAAAAACATTTGTTGATTGAATGCCTGCTATGTTTAATACAGTGTTGAATATAAAAGTATGTAAGAAAGGAATATCCCGTGTCCTCAAAAAGTTTATAAGCTACTAGGAAAGGTCACACATGCAAAATTTAGCAGTAAAAGGAGGAATTTTAGGTGTCATTTGTGAAAAAAGGGAAGAAGGATTCCCTTCCAACTGGAAGGATTTGCGGGGACTGAGGATTGATCTGAGCAGAACAGAGTCAGCAGGGAGGTAGAAATTCAAGTCGAAGGAGCAGAAGATGACAGAGAGTGGCGGGTGTTGCAGGAGGAGGAAGCTGTGGGTTTTGGAAAGAAGTTAATGGAGAGAATACGAGAAACGCTGCTGGGACCTGACGTGACAAGTCTTGAATGCCAAGCTAGGGATGTTAGATGTGATTCTAGACAGGAGCAAAGGATTTCACATTTTTAATGACGAGTCATCTGATGCAATGGTGATTATGATGACTATTCCTCTGATGCTGGGGAGGCTCGATGGAAGGAGAAATGCTGGCAGTGAAGTTAGGTGGGAGACTCAAAGGAGCCCAGGACGGGAGGGAGGGAGCTGGTGGGAAGGGAAAGAACAGGACAAGAAGGAGGAGCTCACAGGATAGAGCAAGGGGACTGGGGACTCACTGGATTAGGGGTTAACAGGAAGAAGTCCAGGCAGATTTGAAGGTTTCAAAGCCAGGGGATTAAATGAATATGCATAGCTGAGAGGAGATGCTGTATGTTGAGTGGAGACAGTGAGATCTTTCTTATAAGATAGGGAGCTCTTAGGTCTAAGGACCTTGAGAGGGATGGAGACTTTTGAACAGAACTTCCTGTGGAATCGATACAAGATGAGGAATAGCATTTTACAGCAACAGGGGCTTTAGAGCATTTTTTAGTGCATGAAGCCATCATCACACACTTCTGTAGCCCCTCCTGCCCCGTCTCCTGGAACTGCGAGAAGAGAAATGATGGGATGACTGGGGAGCAGGCACATCAAACAGTGGGAGAGGAAGGGCACTGAGCACAAGACCTTAACCAGCTGGCCAGCCTGGCTTGACTTGGAGCTTAGGTGAATTGAGACAGTTCAGGAAGGGTCTCACAGTCATTGAGAGCAGAGATGGTTAATGAGTGGGAGTGAGGTTCTATAAGATAAAGTCATGGCTGGAGCAGAGTTACCAACCATCTCATGGTTCCTCAGCCTGCATCATGCAGGCACCAGACTCTCCGCTTGACCAAACTGAACTCTTCTTTCTCTCCTTCACCCAAGCTTGTTCTCCCTTCAGGGCAGGTTAACTTGGGCACAGGGGCTTCCCAGATGGCACAGTGGTCAAGAATCTGCCTGCCAATGCAGGAGATGGAAGAGATGTGGATTCGATCCCTGGGTTGGGGAGATCCCCTGGAGTAGGAAAGGGAAGCCCGTTCCAGTATTCTTGCCTGGAAAATTCCACAGAGGAGCCCAGTGGGCTATAGTCTGTGAGGTTGCAGAGTCAGACACGACTGAGCACACTCTCACACACACAACTTGGGCACAAGAGTTGTTGAACCCCCTGAAACTGTACATATAAGTTTGTGTTTATATTTGTACTTTCCCCTTAAGGAAAGGGTCCATATTAGTCATCAGATTCTGAAAAGGGTCTGTAAGATAAAAATTTAAAAACTGCTATTTTATAGGGATATAGATGATTTAAAAGGGATTTCAGAAGAAACATACAAAGATAACACTGGGGGAACTCAGTGAGGAAGAAAATTAACTGTGATTGAATCTGGAGAATAAATTTAAGATATGTAAAGTATAGGGAAGAACTTGAAAGATTCTGGAAAGGGTCTGAAAGTTAGTATTTATATACATCCCAAAATCAAGAGAGTACTTCTCATTTAATCCATGTATCTTGCAAATTAAATTAACCCTTGGCTCATAGTGCTTCCCTGGTGGCTCAGACGGTAAAGGATCTGCCTGCAACGCAGGAGACCTGGGTGAGAAAGATCCCCGGGAGAAGGGAATGGCTACCCACTCCAGTATTCTTGCCTGGAGAATTCTATGGAGCCTGGTGGGCTACAGTCCATGGGGTCAAAGAGTCGGACACGACTGAGTGACTAACACTTTGCCTCCCAGCAGGACACCCATATTCAGAATAAGTTTGCACAAAATTTATCTTAGTGTGCATTGGTTTATTTTTATCTAACTTATTGCTATATTATACACTATTGAGGATTTTAATCTGGCTAAGAATTTCTCTCCCACTCCTTTCTTCCAAGGAATCCTGTTGAAATGATATATTATACTTCTTTATTTTGCTCTAGGCACCTCTTCCATTGGGGCACATAAAGCGAATGCAAGAGGTGTACAACTTCAATGCCATTAACAATTCTGAAATACGATTCAGGTACATCATTTTAACTTGTCTCTGTGGAAGAAAGTGGAAAACTCGTTGAACAGGTAGAGAAAGGAGAAGCAGCATATGAGACGTACATGAGTCTCGAGAAATCCTTGTTAAATTTAACGCATCTATATACAGAATTATAATGGTCTTTAAGGAATAGCTGCAGTGTCTGTAATATGATCATATTAATTTTTGTTAGAATTTTCTGTAAGCTTTTCTTGCGTTTAAAAAAATTAGAATTAAGGATCCAGTGGTAAATCAGCACTCTTCCACAACTAACCAAATGGGTTCTGAAATGGGAACAGTCAGAAATCTTTGATTCTGTCCATCTTTCTTAATTTAAATTTGGTAGTATAAGCCTGAATCAAAGTTTAATTCCTTCAGAAATTGCATATGTTAGGCCCATGAGCACCTACATAATCCAAATTCTAAAACATGGTATTTTTCAAGAACACACTCTTCTTCCTTCTCTTCTCCAATTATTGAATGATATATATAAGGATTTGTGATTCTCAGAATAAGGACATAATATAAAGAGGTGTACAGTGCAGCCATAATGGGATTAATTGTCATTACAAAAGTTTTCAGATATGCTTGTCATATCCTGTTTCCACCTCATTTCCCACCCCATACCCCTAAAATCCTCCTTTCAGATGGTTACGACTCTGCATTCAATCGAAATGGGAGGAAGCAGTTCCTTTGGCTCTAAAAATGGCAACTGAACAAGGAAGGATGAAGTTTACACGGCCCTTATTCAAGTAAGAACCAAGTCTCACTGTGCTTTGATTTTCCATTAAGAATGGGAAAGAAAAACATTAAACAGATATTTTTGTTGTTGCTATAATACTTTGTAAAGTGCAATCTAAAAATAATATTTTTAAATTTGTTAAATATTATAGATATAATTTTGGAATAGGAGTTAACACTTCTAAATATTTTAAATTTGAGATGATTTCATTATCTTTTTAAGAAGATTATCTGTTATGGGCCAGCCAAATAGGTTTAGATGCTGCTGAAAAGGAAATAAATTGAAAGCAATCTTCTATACACAGGAAGATCTTTAAAATCAAGTAGAAGATCATTGGTGAGTAGGGAATGACAAGAAAAAAGTGTCTGAAGTTAAATGCAAGAAGGATCAAGCAGGTAAAGCCAAACCTGTTTAATTCAAATGTTACAATTAGGTAGAGGAATAGTTTGCTTGACATATAATAAAGGAATGCTTGGTAAAATTGATAAAAGTTGTTATCTTGGCCACAAGAAACAATTTAAAAATACCTCAGTGAAATTATTTTGACTATGAATTTGACAGGAATTCTGAAAAAAATATAACTTGACATACCTATTATTAATCTGTTTGCTTTGCAAGCATAATAAAATTTGCCAAAACAAGTCAACAAGTCATTATCTTTTTTTTTAACGCAGGGACCTTGCTGCCTTTGACAAATCCCATGATCAAGCCATCCGTACCTACCAAGAGCACAAGGCATCCATGCACCCCGTGACTGCCATGCTTGTGGGGAAAGATTTAAAAGTGGATTAAGGACCTTCCCATTGCTGATGTCAGATATTTCTCTTTTTAAAATCAAATTCATAAAAAAATACAACACTTCATCTCACATTGTAACTAAAAATGTCTTTTTAGTTTTGGCTTTTTATTGTTTTGTCAGTGATTTTTTTTTTTTTTCGTAAATAAAGCTGAGCTACCTCCCCCTGCTCCACCCCTGGTGGTGTGTTCTTTGTACAGTGTATTTTAGCAAAGCTTAACCTTTTGATTTATAAATGTCAGGTTTTTCAATTATTTCATATTCATTTTCTCACTATATGGTCACGAGATAGACATGTCAGCATATTATTATTTACCTCTTATTTTAAGCTCTCTAATTTGAGTCTTCTGCAACCCACTCCAGTCTTCTTGCCTGGAGAATCCCAGGGACGGGGGAGCCTGGTGGGCTGCCGTCTATGGGGTTGCACAGAGTCGGACACAACTGAAGTGAGTTAGCGGCAGCGGCAGCAGCAGCTGGTGGACATAGGATCAACTCCCTTACCAAAAATGTATAAACTAGTAGGAGCATTCTGCTCTCCATACCTGGATCCCCTGCTGGCCTGTTCTCCTGTCAGTTAGGGTCAGATGGTCAACCTGAATACCCTGCTTCTTCCCTCAGGTATACCTGACAGTCTATTCAACCTGCCTCATCTCCTTAGTGATCAGCAAACATCCTCCACCAACAAACAGCATACAACACAGAGAAAGAAATAATTAACAACAATACAACAACTTGATCCAAGTGAGAGAGTAACAAAGTACCCCATGAATGTAATGAAATGCCCTAGGGTGCCTCAGCACAGAGTTTGGGAACCACTGTTATATTAGTTAGGATGCTTTGATTGTAAGTGATAGCAACCCTGATGACTAGACTTCAGAAAGGGAAAAGGATTGTTTTAAGAATACAGGGTAAGGGGAGGTTATCAGCATCTGAGGACAGACAGAAAGGCACTGACACCAGGACAGGAGAGACATCAATACTCTTATCTTCCATTTCTATTTGCAAATAGTCGGACACGACTGAGTGGCTGAACTGAACTGGCCCACAATGTATAGTCTGGCTACCTCTAGCTTTACTGTTGCTGATAGTTCTTACCACGTGGAGAGACTGTCCTAATTCCAAATTCCCATAGGTGAGACTCTGACCCGGCTTTGATCCATCCATGGCCAAGTAAACTCTAGCAAAGAGGAATGGTGTCTTGAAGGATAAATGTGGGTTGAGGTATATCAGCGTTAAATACCCTCTAACAGTGTTAATGTAGTAAAAAGAGGGGAAAGTCTTAAATTGAAGCAAACACCTTGGCCCTTCTTGTAATCCTGAGACTTCCCTGCTCACACTTCCCCAAACAGTCCTCTCCCTTTGGCATGTTTCTACGCTGCAGTGTGATTCTGTTTTTCAAGGTCCTGCTCTCACTCATCTCCATGCTGGGACTATCAGAGGACAGAGTTCAGCTCAATTCATGGTATATAATCACATTCTATGTGATTATGTGCATGCTCAGTCACTCAGTCGTGACTGACTCTTTGCAACACCATGGACTATAGCCTGCCAGGCTCCTCGGTCCATGGGATTCTCTAGGCAGGAATACTGGAGTTTGCCATTTCCTCCTCCAAGGGGTCTTCCCAACCCCAGGGATAGAACATGCATCTCCTGCTTTGGCAGGCAGATTCTTTACCATTGGTCCACCTACGGGAAGCCGTAAGTGACTGGACTTGAGCAAATCCATGGACCCAGATGATGCTTTAGGAGTCTTCCCTTGATCTATAAGCATACCCCATACTCTTAAGTGAATGTCGTTTTTCAGTTACACTGATTAGTGATACTGAACATGAATTGGGGCCAGGGACGCAGGAGGGTAGTCTTGAAGGATGTGATGGAGGAGGTAGAGGGCGCTAAAGACAAATGTTCATAGGGATTTACCTGGAGCCAGCTCAGTGGCTGCTGCTAAGTCACTTCAGTGATGTACGACTCTGTGCGACCCCATAGACAGCAGCCCACCAGGCTCTCCCGTCCCTGGGATTCTCCAGGCAAGAACACTGGAGTGGGTTGCCATTTCCTTCTCCAGCTCAGTGGCAGCTACGCTTATTCAACTAATACACTTACTCAGCTCAACATTTAACTCAGCTAATAAGTGTATGGCAACCCACTCCAGTATTCTTGCCTGGAGAATCCCAGGGACAGAGGAGCCTGGTGGGCTGCCGTCTCTGGGGTCGCACAGAGTCAGACATGACTGAAGCCACTTAGCAGCAAGAGCAGCAGCAATAAGTGTATGTTGAATGTCTTTGTACCAGGCTGGGTTCACACATAATTTCTGAGTGAACAAAAATAAGTAATTTCTGGGTGTGGAGAAAAGAGAATCATCCAACATGGGAATGTACATTGGTGCAGCCACTGTGGAGAATAGTATGGAGGCTCCTCAGAAAACTAAAAACAGAACTTCTATATGATCCTGCAATCCCACTCCTGGGTATATATCTAGACAAAACTATTGAAAAAGATACATGTACCCCTGTGTTCATAGCAGCACTATTCACAATAGCCAAGACATAGAAACAATCTGAATGTCCATTGACAGATGAATGGCTAAAGATCTGCCTGCAATGCACGAGACATGGGTTTGATCCCTGGGTTGGGAAGATCCCCTGGAGAAGGGAACAGTTACCCATTCCAGTATTCTTGCCTGGAGAATCCCATGGACAGAGGAGCCCGGCAGGCTACAGTCTATGGGGTCGCAAAAGGTCAGACACAACTGAGCAAATTTCACCTTCTTTCTTTCTATATATAGTAGAATACTGCTGCTGCTGCTGCTAAGTCACTCCAGTCCTGTCCAACTCTGTGCAACCCCACAGACGGCAGCCCACCAGGCTCCCCCATCCCTAGGATTCTCCAGGCAAGAACACTGGAGTGGGTTGCCATTTCCTTCTCCAATGCATGAAAGTGAAAGGTGAAAGTGAAGTTGCTCAGTCCTGTCCAACTCTTAGCGACCCCATGGACTGCAGCCCACCAGGCTCCTCCATCCATGGGATTTTCCAGGCAAGAGTACTGGAGTGGGGTGCCATTGCTTTCTCCGAGTAGAATACTACTTAGCCATAAAAAAGAATGAAATAATGCCATTTGCAACAGCATGGATGCAACTAGAGATTATCATACTAAGTGAAGTAAGTCCTAAAGAGAAAGATGAATACTATATGATGTCACTTACATGTGGAATCTAAAATATGATACAAATGAACCTATCCATGAAACAAACAGAATCACAGACAGAGAACAGACTGGTGGTTGCTACTGGGGAAGTGGTTGGGGGAGAGGGAATGGGAGGTTGTGTTGGCAGCTGTTACATATAGTATGGATAAACAACAAGGTCCTACTGTATAGCGCAGGGAACTATAGTCAATATCCTGTGATAAACCATAATGGAAAAGACTTTTAAAAAGAATGTATATATGTATATACAACTGAATCATGGTTGCTGTACAGTAATAATTAACACTGTAAATCAACTATGCTTCAATTAAAAAAAAAAAACTTCTATATAATGCTAAAGAAGAAGGAAAGTAGCCCAGAGAAGGGCCATTTACCCCCACTGAAGAGTTTAGGAGAAGGAAATGGCAACCCACTCCAGTGTTCTTATCTGGAGAATCCCAGGGACAGAGGAGCCTGGTGGGCTGCCATCTATGGGGTCGCACAGAGTCAGACACGACTGAAGCGACTTAGCGCAGCAGCTTAGCAGAAGGGTTTAGAGGATGCTTCCTGGTGAAGAGAAGGCCTAAAATGAGATTGAAGAAATAAGAAATATCTAGACAAGCAAAGCAAGATCACTCATGATGCAATGAAGATCTCGTGTGCCTCAGATATGACACGATGTAGCCAAGTAAATATTTTTTAATATATTGTTTTAAAAATTCTCAATGATAGTCATCACAGACAATTTCATAGCATTTCCATTGTATTAGGTGCTGCTAAGAGCTTTACATGTATGAACTCATTTAATCCTCTCAAAAGCCCTTTGAAATATGTACTATTATCATCTCCATTTTGGAGATGAAGAAACTGAGGCCCAGAGAAGTCAAGTAACTTGCCAAGAGGTCACACAGTCAGGAAACGGCAGGGCCAGGATTTGAGCACAGGTAGGGATCATCAGAGAAGGCAATGGCAAGCCACTCCAGTACTCTTGCCTGGAAAATCCCATGGATGGAGGAGCCTGGTAGTCTGCAGTCCGTGGGGTCGCTAAGGGTCGGACATGACTGAGCGACTTCACTTTCACTTTTCACTTTCACACATTGGAGAAGGAAATGGCAACCCACTCCAGTGTTCTTGCCTGGAGAATCCCAGGGACGGGGGAGCCTGGTGGCCTCCGTCTATGGGGTCACACAGAGTCGGACATGACTGAAGTGACTTAGCAGCAGCAGCAGCAGGGATCATAGAGAAAGCAAGAGAGTTCCAGAAAAACATTTATTTCTGCTTCATTGACTATCCAAAGCCTTTGACTGTGTGTATCACAATAAACTGTGGAAAATTCTGAAAGAAATGGGAATACCAGATCCCCTGACCTGCCTCTTGAGAAACCTGTATGCAGGTCAGGAAGCAACAGTCAGAACTGTACATGGAACAACAGACTGGTTCCAAATAGGAAAAGGAGTATGTCAAGGTTGTATATTGTCACCCTGCTTATTTAACTTCTATGCAGAATACATCATGAGGAACACTGGGCTGGAAGAAGCACAAGCTGGAATCAAGATTTCCAGGAGAAATGTCAATAACCTCAGATATGCATATAACACCACCTTTATGGCAGAAAGTGAAGATGAACTCAAAAGCCTCTTGATGAAAGTGAAAGAGGAGAGTGAAAAAGTTGGCTTAAAGCTCAACATTCAGAAAACAAAGATCATGGCATCTGGTCCTATCACTTCATGGGAAATAGATGGGGAAACAGTGGAAACAGTGTCAGACTTTATTTTTGGGGGGCTCCAAAATCACTGCGGATGCTGATTGCAGCCATGAAATTAAAAGACGCTTACTTCTTGGAAGGAAAGTTATGACCAACCAAGACAGCATATTAAAAAGCAGAGACATTACTTTGCCAACAAAGGTCCGTCTAGTCAAGGCTATGGTTTTTCTCGTGGTCATGTACAGATGTGAGAGTTGGACTGTGAAGAAAACTGATCGTCGAAGAATTGATGCTTTTGAACTGTGGTGTTGGAGAAGACTCTTGAGAGTTCCTTGGACTGCAAGGAGATCCAACCAGTCCATTCTAAAGGAGATCAATCCTGGGTGTTCATTGGAAGGACTGATGCTAAAGCTGCAAATCCAATACTTTGGCCACCTCATGCGACGAGTTGACTCACTGGAAAAGACTCTGGTGCTGGGAGGGATTGGGGGCGGGAGGAGAAGGGGACAACAGAGAATGAGATGGCTGGATGGCGTCACCGACTCGATGGACATGAGTTTGAGTGAACTCCGGGAGTTGGTGATGGACAGGGAGGCCTGGTATGCTGTGATTCATGGGGTCGCAAAGAGTCGGACATGACTGAGCGACTGAACTCAACTGAGGGATTCCCAGGTGGCGCTGGTGGTAAAGAACCTGTCTGACAATACAGGAAATGAGAGACCCAGGTTCGATCCCTGGGTGGGAAGATCCCCTGGAGTAGGAAATGGCAACGCACCCCAGTATTCTTGCTTGAAGAATCCCATGGACAGAGGAGCCTGGTGGGCTCCATGGGGTCACAAAGAGTCGGACACAACCACAGCGACTTAGCACATGCAAGGCACAGATACTGCAAACACTGCAGTGAGGAAATCAGTCCCTTTGCTTTTGGATGAGGAAACACAGGCTGGTCAATACTGCTCCAGGTTGATAAGTGGTGGAGCTGCGCCCCACCTATGGCTGTCTGAGCTGTTCACCTCCAGGCGACGGTGGCTTGTCACCCAGATGGTGACCTTTAGTTGTGAAAATGATCTCTAGAGGGACAGCTTCAGAAAACCTTAGTCGTGGTAAGGGCAGAGTTGCTCAACAGGTATGTGGGGGAATAAACAAATGGATGAGGATTGCCACACTTCCTGGTGTGGAGAGCATTTTACAGTTGAGTAATTCCAGATAAAGACAGGAACGTGGTGTTTATAAGCTGCTGGTAATGAAGGGACACAGACAGAAACCAGGGGAGGAAGGAATCAGGGCCCCTAGGGAGAGAGGTCAGCAGCAGGGCCCACAGGTGCCAGGACCCCTAGGCTGGAGACCCCAGGCCTGTCCGGTAGCAGACGTGGAGGGCAGGTAGCCAGCAGCAGCAACCCTCACTCTTGCTCCTTGCTCAGCGGCAAAATCTCAAATGGACACAGTGGGGCCCTCAATAAATATTTGTGCCCTACGTGAGTGAGGCAGGGCAAGGAAGGGGGCGTGTTTGAAAGTCCATCCTGGGTCTGTCGACCACACCTCGGCAGTCACTCCCGATAAAGCTCTCGCCGCCCGCGCGAGGGTGTCCCGGGCGGAGGCGCCATGCCCAGGTACACGGCGCACGTGCGCGGAGAGTGGCTGGCCGTGCCCTGCCGGGACGCGCGGCTCACGGTGGGCTGGCTGGGCCGCGAGGCCGTGCGGCGCTACATCAAGAACAAGCCCGACAACGGTGGCTTCGCCTCGGTGGACGACGCCCGCTTCCTCGTGCGCCGCTGCAAAGGCCTGGGCCTGCTGGACAATGAGGACCCGCTGGAGGTGGCCCTGGAGGACAATGAGTTCGTGGAAGTGGGTGAGTGGCCAGCAGGGAGTGGCCGCAAAGCATGTAGCCGGGCATCCCTGGGAGAGAGCCCCTGTCCTTCCTGTATGTGCGGTGGTGTGTTCAGTCACTCGGTAGTGTCCGACTCTTTGTGACCCCACAGACTGTAGCCCGCCAGTTTCCTCTGTCCATAGGATTCTCCACTGGAGTGGGTTGCCATTCCCTCCTCCAGGGGATCTACTCTGGGGAAAATGCATGCTGCCTGAGCATCTTAAATTCTCAAACACCCCTGCGAGGAAGGCAGTATTCTTACCCACCTTTTACAATGAGGTAGAGAAAGGAGGAGAGTTACTTACTAATAGCAAAGACTAGATCTGAACTCAAGACTGCAGGGCTAAAGCCCTTTGCTTACCGGATCATTTTCAAAGTCCCTTTGCTCTTCAAAAGAACCTACCAGACAGGAGGTCAGTAGCATCGTTTTAAAACCAAGTTAAATCAATTTTAACAAAACTGTCAAACACAAAAACAAATAGGTTTAAATATTAAATCTATTAAATGCATTGCAAATACTAAATATTAAAAGTGCTATATATTAAAGCAATAGATTTAAAACAAAATAAAGCTGCTAATAGCAATGGAAATGGAGACTGAATCTTGAACTTATTTAAACCTTTTCATGCATGTCTACATCACTGACATTTTGCTCTCTGAAAGTTTCTGAAGTTGTTTTAAAGCAGTCATTTCTGTAGAACTTAAAGGCAATTGAAGAGCTCTTTTCTTGCCAAATGTGACTCTGGGTTGTGAGTATCTCTTGCACTCTTGTTTCAGTTATAGAAGGAGATGCTATGTCTCCCGACTTCATTCCCTCGCAGCCAGAAGGAGTTTACTTGTATCCTTTCCTGCAGGCTCATTGGTCTGCTCTGGGGGCTCCTCCCACCAGTGATGGGGCTGGGGGCTTTTCCATATTCCCCAGTATTTTCCTTTACCTGACTTCAGATACAGCAAATACCGGGAACCTGAGAAGGTAAGTTTCAAACCACTTCCTTTCTGTTAAAAAAATTAAGTCCCCCCCACCTCCTCATTTAAGTGGGGGAGGGATAGCAAAATTCATGAGCAAAACATAACCCATGAGGACAGGGCATTATCCAGCTCTGTGTAATAGGGAAAGACATTTTGCTTTTCCATTTATTATTTTTAACCTATTTATTTTTCGCTGTGCTGGGTCTTCATTGCTGCACAGGGCCTTCTCTAGTTGCAGTGAGCAGGGGCTTCTCATTGTGGTGGCTTCTCTTGTTGCAGAGCATGGTTCTCGGCATGTGGGCTCTAGTAGTTGTGGCAGGTGGACTTAGTTGTCCTATGGCATGTGGAATCTTCCTGGACCAGGGATCGAACTCTTGTCCCCTGCATTAGCAGGTGGATTCCTAACCTCTGGACCACCAGGGAAGTCCTGCTTTTCCATTTCTAATTTTTCTTCCTTAACCTCCTCTTCAACAAGCTGTCTTTTCAACTACCATATTCATGTTTCATAGTAGTGATAAAATCTCTGAAGTGTCAAAGATTGATACTGCTCGACGCTTCCTTGCTCTTTTGTTTGAGCAACTAAGCTGTTCATGCTCACGGAGATTCCCTTCTTTTTGTGCAGTACATCGCCTTAGATGGGGACAGTCTGACCACAGAGGACTTGGTCAGCTTGGGCAAGGGACGCTACAAAATCAAGGTATGCTGAATAGAGGGGGGTGATGTCCTAACCTTTCTTGCTGCCCATGTTAGTCTTCAACATATTCAGCTCTGCCCAATGTCTTCCTAGCTCACCCCCACTGCTGAAAAGAGGGTGCAAAAATCCAGGGAAGTCATAGACAGAATCGTGGAAGAAAAAACTGGTATCTTTTTCTCTTTGTGTTACATATTTCTTTTTATAGACTTAAAAAATGCAGCCTGCGTCCAATTGTATGATGTCTGTTTTTTATTCTAGTTGTTTACGGCATTACTACGGGTTTTGGGAAATTTGCCAGAACTGTAATTCCTGTCAGTAAACTTGAGTAAGTTTGATTCACTCCCCACCAAAGACACACACATTCACATAAATTTGATTCACTCCCCACCAAACACACACAAATTCTCATTTTAGACTCTCCTTTCAACAATGGAATTAATTAATACTTGCTCCAATTTACAGACAAGGAGGGTGAGGCTCAGGTTAACTCACACACGAGTTGACGTAGAGAATACAGACTTGTTGGTTTCTTCCATTGCTCTATCATGTCTTATTCTGTCCCTCCAAAGGTTTAACTATTTTCCCTTCATTTTCCCAGCTGAGGGGACATTTTCATGGTGAGGTATCTGAGAGGAGTTTCTTCACTTTCTCTTCTAGGGAGCTCCAGTTCAACCTAGTACGTTCACATTCTTCAGGTAACTCATTCCAAACCTCCAGTGACGCCTAGGTTTTGTTTGATTTGATGAATGAAGTGCAGTCAGCCCTCAGAATCTCTAGGTTCTTACATTCACAGGTTGAATGATTCGGTTGTTGGTTGAATTCACAGATAAGGAATCCGCAGGTGCTAAGGGCAGACTGTACTATGTTGCTTTACATAAGGGGGCAGGGGGTGGGAGGAGCCCTGGGAAGGGGCGGGGCCGGAACCCTGCAGGGATACCTAGGGGTGACCATGCAGCACAGTATCAGACATCCTGTATCAGCCACCAGCAGCTAGCACATTCCAAAGAGTAGGTGCCATTTCTGCTGCCAAGGAGGGAAGAAGAGCATCAGACATGATATCCTTTTGACTGACTCTCAGAAAAAGCAATGGGCTAGATGGAAGGATGGAACTGGGATGAGGAGCATGAATACGGTCATGCCGAAAGAGTGGTGCAATCAGGGGTCGGAATTACAGCTGGAACTCAGGGATAAGTGGATCTGGATGTGGTGAGAAGGGACACTGTCAAGAATTGCCTCCTATCAGACTGCCAGAGAGCTTGGTGAGAAGACTGGACACCATTCCAAGGGAGTTGGGGAGGGCGCAGGCTCACTGAAGCTTCCAAGGAAGAGAACTGGGGAGGCAAAACTGGAGTCTCACATTTGTCTGGAAGATGAGACCTGAAGAAGCATGACAATCAGAAGGGAAGGCAATGCAACCACCTGAACCAAGATGTGGAGAGCAATTTGGATGGAGGTGGCTGGGAGGAGGATGATTTTGTTTATCTTAGAGAAAACATCAGTTCTGTTTTGTAGGCGTTGGGAAACCATTAATCCCTGAGAGATGCCGGATGCTCTTGGCTTTAAGGATCAATGTCTTAGCCAAAGGATACAGTGGCATTTCCCTGGAGACTCTCAAACAAGTTATCGAAGTATTTAATGGTAATGCAGTGGATCCCCAAATGACCCTCCATGCAGGCTGGGTGGGTACCACAGGCAGACTTGATTGACAGGGTGGTGAGATATTGGTGAGATAAGAAGACATAAACTAACGATGATGAGAGGGAAATGGGCTTGGCAAGAAGGAAGATAGCTATATGGGGGCAGTAGTGGGGGGGGCAGGGGCAGAGACTTTTACTCCTGTGAACTTTCATCCTTCCCTATCACCCTTCATTTAGCATTCAGCACCTTTAAAATCTGGCTTTAAGTTTCGAGCTGGAGAGAACCTTTGATTCAGTGGTGCTCAAATGCGGTTAGAGAAGTTACTCAGATCATCTGGGAAATACGACGATTCCTGGCTGTCCATCCCAAAGACCAATTCAGTATTCTGGTTGGTGCCTGGGAATATGAACTCTTCATGCTCCCCAAGTGGTGGGATCACCAGACTTAAAAATAACTGAAATTCAGCCTCTTCCAAAGGTAGAACAGAAATAGATGAAAGACTTGCTTGTGATCACGTAGCTGTCTAGTGATGAGTTAAAAAGCAATTTGACTCTTTGGGGCTTGCTTCTTGGGAAAATTCCAGTGTGGAGACAAGATGTGACATGCTCAGGAGGCCAAGCCTGTCCCTTCCCACAGACAAGGATAAGCATTCTAGGTCAGTGGAGGCTCAGGGACCTGTGGGGTGAAGGAGTGGGTGCAGAAGCAGGGCTGGGCAGTCACGTAGCACAAAGGACATGAGAGATTTCCCATGCTATAGGCACAAGTGACCTATAAATGCCAACCAGTGAACAGTAATTTGAATGAACAATCTATAGTATACGAGGCTGTGCTGAAGAGACCAGCAGTGATTTCAACACCTATTTCTACTCCCGACTCTAAGCCTAAAATCCCAGATAGTCCAGCTTCAGCCGTGAACCCACCTATGCTTTATGGGTGAGCCCAAGGCACATCTCGGAGAAGGTAATGGCAACCCACTCCAGTACTTTTGCCTGGAAAATCCCATGGATGGAGAAGCCCAGTGGGCTGCAGTCCATGGGGTTGCTACGAGTCAGGCAGGACTGAGTGACTTCACTCTCATTTTTCATTTTCCTGCATTGGAGAAGGAAATGGCAATCCACTCCAGTGTTCTTGCCTGGAGAATCCCAGGGACGGAGGAGCCTGGTGGGCTTCCGTCTATGGGGTCGCACAGAGTCGGACACGACTGAAGCGACTTAGCAGCAGCAGCAAGGCACAGCTGGGTCCCAGAATTCTGAGAATTCCCCAGGGTGAACTATGGCCTAGAAGCTGACCTACGGATGGCACGGCTTCATCTTACTGACATCACTCAGCAGTTGTAAAAACCATTGCTATCAGTAGTCTGAATTTACCTTGGAAATATAGGCTTTTTGTTTGTTTTAGTAAATTAATGGGAATTTCCCTTTTAATGGGGCTTCCCTCACAGCTCAGTCAGTAAAGAATCTGCCTGTAATGCAGGAGACCCGGATTCGATTCCTGTGTTGGGAAGATCCCTTAGAGAAGGAAATGGCAATCCATCCCAGTATTCTTGCCTGGAAAATCCCATGGACAGAGGAGCCTGGCAGACTAGAGTCCATGGGGTCGCAAGAGACGGACATGACTTAGTGACTAAACCACCACCGATGGGAATTTCATCTAAAACAGTACATGTCCATTTAGAAGTGGTGGTAAGCTGGTTGACTAGGTGACCAGGAATCAGGCAGAAAAGCAGAGATTAAGTTGCCCATGACTTTACCTCCTGCAAAGGACCCCTGTTAACACCCTAGTACACTTTATCCTTCTAGAACAATTTGTAAAACAATTTTAAAATTTTATTTATTTTTGGTGGCATTGGGCCTTTGTTGCTTTCAGTGGGCTTTTTCTAGTTGCAGGGAGTGGGGGCTACTCTCTAGCTGCCGTGCCCCGGCTTCTGCCTGTGGTGGCTTCTCTTGTTGGAGAGCACAGGCTCTAGGCACACTGGCTTCAGCAGTTGCAGCATGTGGGCTCAGTAGTTGTGGCTCATGGGCTTAGTTGCTCTGTCGCATGTGGAATCTTCCTGGACCAGAGACCAATCTTATGTCCCCTGCATTGGCAGGCAAATTCTTAACCACTGACCACCAGGGAAATTCTGTATTACTTTTTTTTAATGTAATGAACATTTCAGTTCAGTTCAGTCGCTCAGTCACGTCTGACTCTTTGCGACCCCATGGACTGCAGCATACCAGGCTTTCCTGTCCATCACCAACTCACAAAGCTCGCTCAAACTCATGTCCATAAACATTTACTTGATTTCAAATAGTCTCCAATAGGTTTTAATGGCTACACACACCATTTGGTCCTATGGAATTCTCTTAGCTTCCTCTTTAGCACATTTTTTACTTTTTGCTCCTAGAAATAAGGTGGCAATGACCAACAGCTAGTTCCTGATCACATCTTTAAGGTACATTGCTAAAAATTCCAGAAATTTCTAGGTCAGATTAGAACATGTACGGTAACAGTAAACACAGGGGCAGAGGACCCAGGGGCAGAGAAGGAAGAAGGGAAGAGATGGTCACTGTGGACACAGGTTCCAGGTCACCTTTCTTCTAGGCAGTCGATCTTAGTTCTTTATGTACAGCGTTCTCCCGACCCCTTCACACAGCGTATCTGAGCATGTCCTGGCCAAAACCTGTCATACTTCCCATTGTCCTTAGAATAGAGTCTAAACTTAAAGTGGCTTATGGAGAAGCTTTGCTCCCAGGAGGGTCTGCCTTCCTATCTTCTTTCTTTCCCCCGCCTCTTTCTTTCTACAGCAGCTCAGCCAGGTTCCTTAAGCATTACCTGTGCTTAGAGAATTGTCTTTCCCTGGGTGTCTGTGCTGTTTGTGATACTAGATCCTTTGGGACAGGTTAGTCTCAGTGTCAAAGCGAGGCTGGCTAGAATGAAGTACTCTTGAAGTAACCAGTGTCTCCTTTTCTCCCAGCCTCCTGCCTGCCATATGTTCCAGAGAAAGGAACTGTTGGTGCCAGTGGAGACCTTGCCCCACTCTCTCATCTTGCTCTTGGGCTGATTGGAGAAGGGAAGATGTGGTCTCCAAAGAGCGGCTGGGCTGATGCTAAATACGTAAGACTAATAATAGCTTCCATGGCAGTCATTTCCTCAGGATGGACACCAGGTAGACTTCCGTGTTTTCCAGCACTTCATCCTTTCAGCAGCCTGATGACAAAGCATTCCCGCTCTAAGGCTGTGATAACTGAAGCCTAGAAGTATAGACTGAGTCAGGAGCCCAGCCTTAGTGCAGTGTGTGCGCGCGCTTAGTCACTCCGTCATGTCTGACTCTTTGTGACTCCATGGCCTGTAACCCGCCAGGCTCCTCTGTCCATGGGGGTTCTCCAGACAAGAATACTTGAGTGGGTGCCGTGCCCTCCTCTAGGTGATCTCCCAACCCAGCGACTGAACCCAGGTCTCCCACACTGCAGGCAGATTCTTTACCACCTGAGCCACCAGGGAAGCCCCTTAGTGCATGACAGGAGTCCAACTAAGTGATGCTCTTAGCTTCCCTACACAACCGTCAGCCTCCTGGACTTGGTGATTACCTTGGTAAAAAGGTGAAGCTGCTAGTGTTCACTGCAGGAACTTCTTCTGCACCTAATACACTCCCAGTGCCTAACCAGAAGGTCACACACTGTTGGAGGTTTAGCTAGTTGCTGGTCTAATGGGTACAGAGCTGTGGATCATGGCCCTGATATAAGGCCCCTGGAAAGGAGGCTCCACATCCCCCCACACCCAAGTTCTCATCCTGGTGGTTGGTCAGAAGGGCCTGCATTTGACAAAGCTATAATATTTTCTTTATTCATCTACACATTCATTGAGGCTTTCCTGCTGGCTCAAACGGTAAAGAATCTGCCAGCAATGCGGGAGATGTGGGTTTGGTCCCTGGGTTGTCAAAGCAGCCCAAATAATTGTTTGAAGTGTCATCTCTGACCTTTTGCTGGGAGGTCCCCTAACATTGAGTCAAGGGACAGAGGACCAAGGAGAAAGAAGTCAAGAGAACAGGTGGTCCTTCTAAGGGTTTGAGTTCCAGATCACCTTCCTTCTTCACGGACTAATCTTGATTATTTCTCTACATTCAGTGTCCGCGCCCACTCCCAACCACCTTCACACAGCAATTCTGACCATGTCCTGGCCAAAACTTGTCATTTTTCTCATTGTCCTTAGGATAATGTTTATTTTTTTCTAAGGAACACAATTTATTAAGACACACACACATACAAAAATAAAATAGTTAATACATGTTTATGACTAAACGTCAATACATTGCACAAGGAAAGACTTAAATGCACATTGGGCTGTGTCATATTCACTGTCAAATGACCAAGGGGAAAAAATAACTTAAAACTGTACACACAAATACAACAGATATCAGAATGTACACTCTAAAGTTGTTGGAGTTTTACAAGTATAATTTAATGCTGTCCAGGGAGGAATTTATAGCTTCCAGAAAAGGTAATGAAAAACATGGGCAGTTCATCAAATACTTCTCTCTTCACATCTTCGTAAATGAAGCAAACACAGAGAGATGACTGAATAGACAGATATAAGAAGTTAACTACAGGCTACCTGGGATACTCTAACAATCAATCAATTTAAATGGCTGGCTCAAACCTTGCACAAATAGACTCCAGCAGCGCAATCTAACCAGAATAGAGCTTAGCCTTGTGTGAAAAGTAATGTGTCACATGGAAATGTCAGAGTTTCATAGACTTCTTTCTCCAGGAGGATGCTGGCATTTTCAAATGAAGGAAGACGGTCCCAGCACCTTCCCTACTTGTGACAGTCTTCATGTTGACTACTGACCTAGAACAGGGGTTTGCAAATTTTTTCTCCATCCCAAGTTTTTTTTAACCGAAAATAAATGTTTTTAAAATTCCATTTATTCCTCTGCTGCTGCTAAGTCGCTTCAGTCGTGTCTGACTCTGTGCGACCCCATAGACGGCAGCCCACCAGGCTCCCCTGTCCCTGGGATTCTCCAGGCAAGAATACTGGAGTGGGTTGCCATTTCCTTCTCCTGTCCTTAGGATAATGTTTGAAATGAAAGTGGCTTACAAGAGTCTTGACATATTATTGCCATCTTGCCCCCCTCAGCCACCCGAATCCTTCCCCACCAACACTGTACATCAAAGAAGCTAGAGATGCCCTGCAGCTGGAGCGTGCTGTGTCCTAGGTGGAGGGGCCAGTCATGTCCACCCTTCTCTTCTGAGAAACTTCCTTCTCTGCTCTTCTGCTTCTTTTCCCTATACCCCACCACTGCCAAGTCCCTTTTGTCCCTCCTTTGTGCTCCCCCAGCATCTTACGTGACTATTTTCCACTGGACCTTACCCACTTCATCCCTCCTGGAGCACTTAACCTATGTGCTATGACTGTATTTGCCTATGACTGTATTTAACCTATGACTGTATTTGCCCTTGAACTTGTCTGTCTCCATTTTTCCTACCCTCAGACCCATATCCAGGACAGAATTAGGCTTGTGACTGGTATTTCAATAACCTGTGAAAATGATAGTCAATTGTGCTACCCCTGTCTTCCTTCTTCCCTAGAGGAATCTTAACCTAGTGACTGCTTTCACTTCTTTTATTTCGGGAAGATTATTCTGCCCATTTCCTCTGAGGATTTTGTGTCTATCTCTTAGGCCATACACCCCCCACTTCACTGGTGCTGACACATATGCCGTACAAGTGAGAAGCCCTGCTCTAATGGTGTGAGGTTCTGCTGGTGTTCAGACAAATAGGATGAGGGTGGAGGACTTTAGATCAAGCTCTGGAGGCCGCGGAGTGTGGGCAGAGTTAGGAGCCCAGCCTTGGAGCATCTGCACCTGGGTGTGCACATGTGCTCAGGAAGTAGCAGTTAAAAAAGAAAAAGTGAATCACTAAAGTGCAAACTGAATGCAAAGGGCCTAGAACCCAATATTCAGGATTGATTTTGTAGACACTAGCCTCTGATAATTTTAGGTACAAAAGTTATTCGAAAGCTAAGTCTGCTTGCAGACTAAAGAACAGAACTAGAGAATGGATCAGCGAAGATGAACAGAGCCAATTTACATAGGTCTAATCAGGGAAACAGTGGAAACAGTGTCAGACTTTATTTTCTTGGGCTCCAAAATCACTGCAGATGCTGATTGCAGCCAGGAAATGAAAAGACGCTTACTCCTTGGAAGGAAAGCTATGACCAACCTAGATGACATATTAAAAACCAAGGTCCATCTAGTCAAGGCTATGGTTTTTCCCGTCGTCATGTATGAATGTGAGAGTTGGACTGTGAAGAAAGCTGATCGCCGAAGAATTGATGCTTTTGAACTGTGGTGCTGGAGAAGACTCTTGAGAGTCGCTTGGACTGTAAGGAGATCCAACCAGTCCATTCTAAAGGAGATCAGTCCTGGGTGTTCTTTGGAAGGACTGATGCTAAAGCTGAAACTGCAATACTTTGGCTACCTCATGCGACGAGTTGACTCACTGGAAAAGAGTCTGATGCTGGAAGGGATTGGGGGTGGGAGGAGATGGGGACGACAGAGAATGAGATGGCTGGATGGCATCACCGACTCTGTGGACATGAGTTTGAGTGAACTCCGGGAGTTGGTGATGGACAGGGAGGCCTGGCGTGCTGTGATTCATGGGGTCGCAAAGAGTCGGACGCGACTGAACTGAACTGAACTGAATCTTTTAGAAGACAGAACTTTGAGCTTACTTTTATTAGATTCTACATGAAATTAGAAATATGCTGGTATTTAATTTGATACCCATTTTCACTTTTTAAATCATTCTACAGGTCCTCGCAGCTCATGGATTGAAGCCAATTGTTTTGAAACCAAAAGAGGTAAGAGACTCAAGGAAAATTTGTTCCTTTTAACAAATTGTTATGCTCTATTTTCAGTCTTAATATCAGCCTCACTGGTTTCTTAAACATAGCCTCCATGTTTGCTTAAGTTGGTTACTGAAGAAAGGGCTCTCCCTTATTTACTGAAAAGCCTCTCCAGTACAGAGATGCTCAGGGATTCTTTTATAGGAGAACTTAAACTTCTAATCAGGATCTCTAAGGATCCCTGAATGATGCTGTAAACCAACATCACTTAGTATGCTCTAAGTTAAGAGCATCAGATCAGAAATTTTTCAAGGTGTCTTATCTGTAATGATGAGAACTTGAAGAAATATAGCATAATGAAGAGCTAAAGGTTTTGTATGCTGTCTACATTGGAACTCCACTGCTGCTACATCACAGGTATTCCATTTGCCAAATTTTATATGATGGCACTCATCCTTGAGTACTTAAAGAAGCATCACCGCCCTGCACTTTAGAAACCATGAATCAGCATCATTCAGCTGAAGGCAAATTTTCCTCATAGGAAAGCAAAAGAAGTGCTTGTTACAACAAAAAGCATTAGGAAATGTCTCTTCCATCACCCGAAGGGTCTGGCGCTCATCAACGGGACACAGATGATCACCTCCCTCGGCTGTGAGGCTGTGGAGAGAGCCAGTGCCATCGCTCGGCAAGCTGACATAGTGGCGGCCTTGACCCTCGAGGTGCTCAAGGGCACCACCAAAGCCTTCGATACTGGTCAGCATGGTTCTGCTGTTTGTTTGCTATTCATTCAGCCAGAGCTGGGCGGGGGGTGGGATGGGATGGTCAAGGTCTTAGGACATGGGCGTGGTGGGGGTAGATGGTGGGGAAGAAGAAAACCCAAGTGCCTGTGCATTCGCAGGACTGCTGCAGCTTCATCTCGGTTATGCCACACTTGATCATTGAAATGACCACGTTTCACAGACAAATGTTGACCCAGAGAGTTAAGTGACCTGCCCCAAACCACCAGCTCTGATTCGCATCAAACTACTTGTTGTCTTAAGGATCTGTTGGCAGGATTTGAGCTAAATGGAATTACAGCTAATGCCCATTAGAAAATCGAGAGAGAAAAATTTTACAAGTGATAGCTTTTCTAGACTTTGAAGGATTCTCCACTCTTCTATGTAGTAGGACCAAAAAAAAACAACCTGTCTACAAATGACTTAAATTAGGCCACTGAGCTCCCTTCTGTTATGAGCCTAAATCTTTTCAGGGTAGGCCCAGTGTCTTGAGTTGAGTTCCCTATGGGCTCAACTCATAGTTTGTATTCAGATATTTAAAGTAGAAAGAATCAAGTCAATACGGAAAATCTCGCTTTTGGAGTTAAGTTTATAATTCTGAGCGATGGTTACGGACCCCTGGGGCTTTTCAGGGCCAGGTCAGCACAGTGGACAGTCCTGTGCCAGTGATGGTAGTTCACTCAATATAAGAATTGCTCAGACTTTTTCTCCTTCATCAATTTTAGACATTCACGCTGTTCGCCCTCATCGTGGGCAAGTTGAAGTTGCTTTTCGGTTTCGGTCCCTCTTGGACTCGGATCACCACCCATCTGAAATAGCAGGTCTGGGCATGCCTATTTGAACTTATTTGCTTTTGAAAATAAGCAAATAAATTTTTTTGGAAAGAATTGTTAACATGCCCCTTGCCATCCCCTCTACCTTTTCCGTAGAAAGTCACAGGTTCTGCGATCGTGTTCAAGACGCATACACCTTGCGCTGCTGTCCACAGGTAGACAAAAAACCCAACAAGTTTCTATTCTTTCCCCCAATCTGAGATAGGGATAGAAAGAGAGGAAGGTGTCAGGAAGTAGTGTAATGGTTAATGGTAATCCAGATTTCTTTACGGCCTCTACTAAAATTGATGTATATCATATATACCCCCATTTGTCCAATTATTAGAAAGTTTCTGTTCTATATGGTAAGTTGCTTGTTGCCCTTTGAATTGCTTTGCTCAACCCCCCTGTAGAGAAGTCCAACAGACAGCTTGTTGTTTAGGTTTAGTGCCCTAAGTTTAAAAAATTCTAAAAAATTCTTATTAATAATATCATCCTAACCAGTCAATGGAGTTTTACTGGTTCTCCCTATTTGAACTGCCAGGGATATATTGGAAAATCCAACCACAGTTCAAGGGCATATCCATGATTAGATCTGTCTGCACTTAACAGGCAGACATAAACCATTATAAATGAACCTGTGAGTCTTAACTTTAAACTATAGTGAGGGAACCTGTATTGCAGATGTTATAACTCATTTGCAAATAGAAATTAGTAGGATAAGGAGCTAACCTCATCTCAAGAGTGAGACAGTATTTCAGGTTGTACCAAGTTCCCAGCCATAGTGTACTGAAAAATCCTCCATAGAATCAATTAAATGAAAATGATTTAATGAAATTAAATTTTTTATATTCATTTTATGCTCTTTTCCTTCTCAGCAAGTTCTGTTCTAGCTCAGCTAGACTGAAAAATGTCTGTGGGGGAATGATTGACATATTAGCTCTAGAGTAAGAATAAATTCCAGTTTAAACGTTCTTTCTGTTCTAATAAGAATATCAAACTATTTGACAGGCACCAGACTCAGTATCTTCCATGTATTAACTCATTTGATATTGTCTTTTAGGTCCATGGTGTGGTGAATGACACAATAGCATTTGTGAAGAACATCATAACCACGGAAATTAACAGTGCAACAGATAACCCTGTATCTTTTAACTGCTTACTAAGCTATAATTACAGAATTTCAGCTGGTAATTTTAAGGTCTGATGAAGATCTTAAACTTGTATAACCTGTTTCTCCATTTCATAGACTAAATGCCTGGGCTCTGAGGTTAAATGCCTCTATCAGCTGTAGATCTGAGCCAATAAGTGGCAGAGACAGGTCTGTGAACCTTGCCTCAGGTTTGGAGTCTAACATGCTGTGCTTCCAAAACTGATGGATGAAAGATTAAGGGGGATATTTCCAGCCTCAGCTGAAGGGTTTCCCTAAAACCCATTGCTGAAGTTGTTGGTAGAAGGATGAAGACCTACATCACAAGTGTGACTGTGGAGACCCTGAGTAGCATGGCATTTATAGAAGCCTTCCTGGGGTTCAGTGGCACTCTGGTGTACTACACAGATGCCTTTAACATTTACCTAAGTATTGATCAGAGTTATGACTTTCCCCATCCTGAGGTTATTTCTGACGTGGTGAGTGAGTGCTAAGTCACTTCAGTTGTGTCTGACTCTTTGCGACCCAATGGATTATAGCTCACCAGGCTGTCCATGGGATTCTCCAGGCAAGAATACTGGAGAGGGTTGCCATGCCTTCCTCCAGGGGATCTTCCTGACCCAGGAAGAACCCACATCTCTTACGTCTCCTTCATTGGAAGGCTGCTTCTTTACCACTAGAGTGCCACTTTACTCAAATCAGTGTTCCCATATTTGTACAGAGAATTGTAAGAATGCCTCCATCTCTTAAGGATGGATCGTGCCTTTCCTTCACAGTATGGGTTTCTCAGCGCCACCTTGTTTTTGCTACAAAATGTTCTGTGTTGACTTAGTTCCTTATAATTTGATGTGATCAGTCAGGAGTCATACTGGCAAAGTCATCACAGAGACAGCACTGCCTTTAAAGACCATCCAACCCCTTAGGAATCTATTTCTTCTCCCTCACGTCTGCCTCAGTTCTTAACATTGGAGAAAGTACTGATGAGCAGCCCTGAGAGCCATGCACAGCCTGGGCTAGCAGACAGCAGTTGTGTAAGGTTTCTCACTAGACCTGTTCAGTGTGGCTTCTCTGACATGCTTACTTCAGGCTGTGTTCTGTTTTGTTTACCTTTGTATCCCTGTATGTCAACACCTACTTGTGCAAAGAGTCTCCTCTCCACCCTACCTTTGTACAAGGGCTGCCACCTCAATGTTAAAAATGAGCGATTAGGGAGAGACTTATGCTCCAAGTTTTCAGCAAGTGTTATGCAGAAGCCTTAACCGATTTTGAAAGATGGTCTTTGCTAGCAGGGGAGAGACTATTTCTGGAGGAAACTTCCACGGTGAATATCCAGCCAAAGTAAGCTTTTTAGAATTGCTCCTGACCCTGAAAGCATATCCCAATATGAGTGAAAGCATTAGTCACTCAGTCATGTCCAACTCTTTGCGACCCCAAGGACTGTACCGTGCCAGGCTCCTCTGTCCATGGAATTCTCCAGCCAAGAATGCTGGGGTGGGCTGCCATTTCCTTCATCTGGGGATCTTCCCGACCCAGGAATCAAACCTACATCTCTTATGTCTCTTGAATTGGCAGTGGGTTCTTTACTACTAGCAGCACCTGGGAAGCCCATATCCCAATATAGGCCAACCTAATTGAGACACTCTTTCAGGCCCTGGACTATTTGGCCATTGGTGTCCATGAACTTGCTGCAATTAGTGAAAGAAGAATTGAAAGGCTCTGCAACCCCTCCCTCAGCGAACTACCTGCCTTCCTGGTGGCTGAAGGTGGTCTGAATTCTGGATTCATGATAGCCCACTGCACCGCTGCAGCCCTGGGTAAGGACCCTTACCTTTTCACCAGAATTCAAGTCCATCCATCTATGGGTCTTTCCATTTTACCTGAAAGTATTACATTCTGTCTTTGAATGAGATCTAACTTTCCCACCACCTCTATGTGCATCCTACCTCTCTCAATACAAATGCATGTTTTGAGAAAAAATATAAAATAAAACCTAAGCAACATTATACTGAAATGTAATAATACACTAATGAGGTTGTAAATAGGGAGGTTTTCATGATTTCTCTGTAGGAAACAATGTGACATCACATGTGAACTTCCTTTTTGTGGCTTTCCCCCTAATCTCAATTTGAAGAATCTCAGAAGGAAAGAGACAAAGATGTTTATAGCTACTGGTAAAACTTCCACTAAAAACATAAGGATGTGATTAAACACATAAAAATGCTTACAAGAAGCAAGATGCCCTCTATGAAAATTGAGCTGGAAGATAGCTGATTTCTGACTCAAGACTGTAAGAGACAGAGAAATAACATCAGAACAGGGCCTGGCACAAAGGAAGTGTGAAGGACCTTACTTATATTTACTCCCTTAATTGTCAAACAATAACAAGAGGCAGGGACTATTATTTCCTCTTTCACAGATGGATATTTGAAGATCCAAGAAGTTAAAGAACATACCCAATATTGCACAGCTACTAACAAAGAAAGCAGAGTTCAAACCCATGAATTTTGGCTCCCTAATCTATGCTCAGACTTCAATTAATGAGGATTTCATTTTGATCAACACTTAATCCTACAATATCGTTGCCAAATTTAACAAACAGAAATGCAGGATGCAGTTAATATAAATTTAATGCAGTTAAATTTGAATTATTCAGCACATTATTTGTTACTAAAAATTATTTTTTTTACCTGAAATTCAAATTTAACCAGGCATCTGCAGTTTTTTCTGGCAAGCCTACCCAACAGGCAGGATAGCATGGCAGTTCAATAAGAGCATAGCCTCTGGGTCTGAATCCTGTCTCCATCCATTTATCAGCAGTTTGATATGGAGCAAGTCTCTTAATCCTATTGACCCTTAGTTTACTCCTGTGTAAAATGGGGGTGAAAAACCTACCTAATAGAGCTGTTCTGAGGAGTAAATGAATTAATGCTTAGAAAGCTTTGCAACTGTGGCTGGCATACCATAAGCACTAAATATTAGTTGTTACTATTATTCCTCACCACTTCTTCAGTTAAGTCTCACACTTAGACTCAACACAGCTAACAAAGAGCCACTGAATTCATCTTCTGTCCAGTATCTTCTATCTGCTCACTTACTTCCTTACTAAAAAATCCCTTTAAAAGGCAGTGACTTCTCACATTAACACACGGGCATGCTAAGTCGTTTTGGTCATGTCCAACTCTTTGAGACCCTATGGACTGCAGCCCGCCAGGCTTTTCTGTCCATGGGATTCTCCAGGCAAAAACACTGGGGTGGGTTGCTATGCTATCCTCCAGGGAATCTTCCTGATCCAGGGATTGAACCTGCATCTCTTATGTATCCTGCATTGGCAGGCAGGTTCTTTACCACTAGCGCCACCTGGGAAGCACCCACATTAACATGGTGGGGTGGTCATTGATTTTTAGAGAATGTCGTGAAGTTGGGGAGTCTCCTTTGAATGTGTTTAGCTGCCTTACTGTTTGAAGTTGTTCAACTTGCTCTCATTATAATTAAACTGGTGGTTTTCTTTCTTTTTTCTGGCCACTTGTAAGTTACCTGTCTAAACAAGCTCCACCAAACCAGGTGATTCATATTGTAGGTTTAGGGGCCCAGGACTTGCAGTGCTGAAACCTGAAAGTTCCGGAAAGCTTCCCTGGTGGCTCAGAGGTTAAAGTGTCTGCCCCCAATGCGGGAGACCCGGGTTCGATCCCTGGGTCGGGAAGATCCCCTGAAGAAGGAAACGGTAACCCACTCCAGTATTCTTGCCTGGAGAATCCCATGGACGGAGAAGCCTGGTAGGCTACAGTCCACGGGGTCGCAAAGAGTCGGACACGACTGAGCGACTGAACGGAATCACCATAGTTTATACTGGATTATCTCTGGATACCCTATAGCATAGAAAAGAACTCACAGCTGCTCTCATAGGTAAAAAAAAAAAGAAAGTGGGGAAAAAACTCTTGACTTGGACATTTCCTGGCTGAAACTCTGATGCTGGGAAAGGTTGGGGGCGGGAGGAGAAGGGGACGACCGAGAATGAGATGGCTGGATGGCATCACCGACTCTGTGGACGTGGGTTTGAGTGTACTCCGGGAGTTGGTGATGGACAGGGAGGCCTGGCGTGCTGCGATTCATGGGGTCGCGTAGAGTCGGACACGACTGAGCGACTGAACTGAACTGAACTGAAGCTGCGGAGAAGGAACTCCGTAATCTAGGTCTTTGCTACTTAAGTTATAGTCCCCTGGCCAAAAATACAGCCATCACCTGGGAATTTGCTAGAACAGCAGAATTTCAGGCCCCACCTGAAACGCAAAATTTGCACTTTAACAAGGCCGAGTGATTCATGCACAATAAAGTTTGAAAATCAGCAACCTAGGCCAAACTCTAGACTTCTGCCCACATCTCCAAGACATCCCCAGCTGTCATCGAGCCCTTGCTTAAACTGAGTACACCCACTTATGTCGTCATTGGACAGTTTCAATTTTAAATCTTCTGGCTCAAGGTCTGTGGGTCCAGCCTCAACCTGCAAAAGCCATGCCTGAATCTTGATCCCACCTCGTCTGGTGACAACCAGATTCTCCTCCAAGTCCTGGAAATGACAATCACTTCTTTTTTCCCTTAGTCTCCCTAGCATGCCAAATGCTTGCAGTGTTTTCAACTTTGCTTTGTAATATGAGGGTTCCCTTCCCAGTCCTAGCTCAGAACTCCCTACAATTTTAAGAGTCCTTCTTACTTTGGGGGGGAAAAAAACACATGACTTCCTTTTCCCAAAGTAACTTTGGAACATCTCAGTTCAGTTCAGTTCAGTTCAATCGCTCAGTCGTGTCCGACTCTTTGCGACCCCATGAATCACAGCACGCCAGGCCTCCATCTAGTGCTTTGATAATGACCAAGAACTCCTGGAGAGGGTATCCCACACTGAGGAGCACTTTGGGGAGCCATGTGTCATTTTGGCACATTTTTCTATTAGGAACAATATGTTCCTAACCTAGTTTCTGGCCTCTTGCAGTTTCTGAGAACAAGGCTCTGTGCCACCCCTCGTCCGTGGATTCTCTCTCCACCAGCGCTGCTACAGAGGATCACGTCTCCATGGGAGGATGGGCAGCAAGGAAGGCCCTCAGGGTCATTGAGCATGTGGAGCAAGGTAACCCCGGCCAGTTGGAATGCAGGCCTCACTGATGACCTCTATGCCAATGGTCCACAGAATGGAATCCCCATCAGAACATCAGTATCACCTGGGAACCCAGGGCCTGGCCCAGACCTGCTGACTCAGAGACTCTGAGAACAGAACAGTCTGGACTTAACAAGCCCTTTAGGTGATTTTGATGCTGGCTGAAGATTAAGAATCCACACCTTCTGGCTAAGCCAGTTCATCAGTTGGCTTTTTTAAAAAAATGAAATAATTTTAAAACATTCAGAAATGGAGAGATTAGTACCATAAACCATCACATACACCTCACTCTGATTCAACAGTTAATACATTATACTTCATTTCTTAAAAAACTTTCTCAATCATTTTCAAGCAGATCCCTGTCATCGTGTTTTCTTCCTGTACATTTTCTCTCTCAAATACAAATGCTTTCTTACCCACTGCCATTATCACTTCCAGCAAAAATCAACAATAAATCTTGGTATCATTGAGTATGTATTCAAATTTTCCCAATTATTTCAATGTCAATTGAAATATGGCAGTGTTTGTTCAAACAAAGATTCAAGACCCACTCTTTAAATTTAGTGGTCAAGGTTTTAAGCTTCTTTTCATTTACAACAGTTCCTCCGCTCCCCCCTTTTTAAAAAAAATTCATGTTATTGACTAGTTTGAAAACCAGATTGGTTTGCTGAGAGACTGACATTCTTGATTGACCTGTGAGCATGCTTGTGGCGGTAAGTTTGTTCTGTCCCGTTTCTTGTGGGTTGCAGTTGGTCCTAAAGACTTGACAAGATTTAGATCCAGCATTTTTTGGCAAAGATAGTTCACTGGTGGGGCAATGTTGGGTCAAAGTCTTCCAGCCTTCTTAATCACTGCTTGTTTGTTTCTTAAAAAGAAACTGCCTTCCTTTAGGCATTGTTCTCCAAATTCCTCAATCTCTGCAACTCTACTGGAAGCAATTGGCTGACAAAATAGCATTATTTTAAGATAAATGTAAGAGCTGGAGAAGACTCTTGAGAGTCCCTTGGACTGCAAGGAGATCCAACCAGTCCATTCTAAAGGAGATCAATCCTGGGTGTTCATTGGAAGGACTGATGCTAAAGCTGAAACTCCAATACTTGGCCACCTCATGCGACGAGTTCACTCTCTGGAAAAGAGTCTGATGTTGGGAAAGGTTGGGGGCGGGAGGAGAAGGGGACGACAGAGAATGAGATGGCTGGATGGCATCACCGACTCTGTGGACATGAGTTTGACTGAACTCCGGGAGTTGGTGATGGACAGGGAGGCCTGGCATGCTGTGATTCATGGGGTCGCAGAGAGTCGGACACGACTGAGCGACTGAACTGAACTGAAGAGTATCCTTTTTTTCTGGGGGGGGGGGGGCAACGGCTCTATTGAGGTATAATTCATATACTGTATAATTCACCCATCTAAATTGTACATTTCAGTGGGTTTTAGTAGAGTTGTGAATATACTCAGAGTTGTGAGTCAACACCACAGTCAAAGTTATAACATTTTCATCATTCCAGAAAGAAACCTTGCACCCTTTATCCATCACTCTCTCATCCTCCCTATGTGGTCTTGTTGGGAGCCTTTGAAATTGAAGGTTTAAAATAGACATTAGAGAAACAGTTCCATGGCAACCAAAGATTTATCTTCTCATTCACTGACTCCTTCAGTCTTTTGATGAAGGTGTATGTGCCAGGTATTTCAGGCCATAGGGAACAGCAAGACTGAAGACAAATGGAAATTTGTACAAGGGTGGAAATAGGAAACAAAGGTTATCCATCTTGATCAGCTGAAGGGAGAACGAGAAAGCTGATTTACCTGGGTAGTCCTCCCCTTCTCAGCATTAAAGAGGCAGCCAAGGGGTTAGAAAAGTAGATTTAAAATGGTATACAAATACCAAGGCAGCTTCAGTCTACTGATAGACTGAGAGCCAACTATCCATTCGTTGGCTGGCAGCTTGTGTGGGGTTTATACCCCTCAAGCCTGGAGTTACAATCTAACCAGCCATCCCCTCGTCCTTCCTTGTTTCAGTGTTGGCCATTGAGCTTCTTGCAGCCTGCCAGGGCATAGAGTTCCTCCGCCCCTTGAAAACCACCACTCCACTGGAGAAGGTCTATGACCTGGTGCGCTCTGTTGTGAGGTAAAATCAAACAGATCCCTGGAAAGTGACACTGTTTCAGAACTGTGGACCCTGGCAGCAGTTAACGTTGGCTGACGGTGTGACGTGCTTTCTCTGCAGACCCTGGATAAAAGATCGCTTCATGGCCCCAGACATTGAGGCAGCACACAGGCTGCTTGTAGAGCAGAAGGTAAGCTGGCTGCCTGGCTTGTTTTTTAGTTTGGGGACTTTAAGAGGGAGCAGGGGTTCCCCGGTAGCTCAGTTGGTAAAGAATCCGCCTGCAATACAGGAGACCCATGTTCAATCCCTGGGTTGGGAAGATTCTCCTGGAGAAGGAAATGGCAACCCACTCCAGTATTCTCGCCTGGAAATCCTGTGGACAGAGGAGCCTGGTGGGCTACAGTCCATGGGGTTACAAGAGTCAGAGATGACTTCGTTACTAAATTCACCCCACCACAAGGGGAAGCAGGGTGGGGGTGGGGAGTAGAGAAACATTCTCTTATTCTTCTGTTTCCTGGCTATTTCTTGGAAGTGAACCAAAAGGTACTCATGCAACTTTTAAGGCCACCAAGAAGCTATTTGACAAACTCGCAAGTGCCCCATGTTGCATCCAAACATTGACTGTCTAAGGATTAAGAGCTTAAATGAATTTTAAATAGAATTTTGGGACAAGTATTCACGGGGAGAAAATAAGATGAAAGTTCATAGATTCCTTCTCACCAAGAAGGTTCTCTTTTATTCAAAAGTACACTCCTTTTCTGTAATGCTGCCCCCACCTGGTCCAGCAACTGCATAGACCTGAAGGGAAAACAAAATTTATTCAAAGGACTCTGGGTCTACCTCCTGCACTGGGGTGTCCTCCCCGTCATGCTGGGTGAGATACGGGTTCTCTTTACCGCTTCTTCCCTCTGGTTCCATTGACTACAGACTAGTCTAATTGGGACAGATGCCTAGAATGCAGACTCATTTTTAAAATATATTTTTAAAAGTTCTTTAAATCTTCTGCAGTAATTTGTAGCTATCATGTCCCTTAGAGTTGCTTGACTTCCTTTGGAACTATTGCTCTGCTCTTGAGAACAGTGTTTTCCTTTGACCTTCACTCCTGTCATTTGTAAGTGTTCCCCATACCCTTTGAGGGGGAATCCCCTTGCTTGCTGCCAGCTTTGGTGCTAGAAGAGAGGTAGGCGAGAGCTCAGCCTTTTTTCAATTGAAATATGCTTGACATACATCATTATATTAGTGTACAACATGATTTGATCTCTATATATGTTGCAAAATGGTTACTACAGTTAGTTAACCTCCATTACCACACAGTTATTTTTTTGTGATAGGAACTTAAGATCTATTCTTTTAGTAAATTTCAAATATACAATACAGTATTATTAACTATAGTCACCAAGCTGTACATTGCATCTCCAGGATTTATTTATTTTTATAAGCAGAAGGTTGTACCTTCTCACTACTGTCAGATCATTTCCTTACCCACTCCTCCACCCTCTGCTTCTGGCAACCACCAACCTCTTCTCTGTATCTACGAGCTATTTTATTTTTTTAGATTCCACATACAAGTGAGATCATACGATATTTGTCTGACATTTCACTTATGATGACCTCAAGGTCCATCTGTGTTGTTGCAAATGGCAACAGCTCCTTCTTTCTTATGGCTGAATAATATTCCACTGTGTGTGTGTATCACAACTTCTTTATCCATTCATTTGATGGTGAACACTTAGGTTGCTTCCTTGCCTTGGCTATTGTAAATAACACTGGAGTGAACATGGCAGAGCAGATATCTTTTCAAGGAGGTTAGCTTTTGAAACTGGAGAAGGAAATGGCATCCCATGCCTGTATTCTTAGGAAAATTCCATGGACAGAGGAGCCTGGCGGGCTACAGTCCAAGGGGTCGCTTTTGAAAGAATACATTTTCTAAGGTAATACAAACGAATAGGAAATGCTCCTTTCCTATCAGGGGCAACCAAATAAAAAGCAGCTGTAATATAAATTAAAAACTGGATCTTCATTTGAGAAGGTGTTATGCTTGAAAGGGAATAGGTTGGCGGGTGGAGGTAAACCCTGAACAAGGCTATGAAGCTGTGCTTCTCAAACTGTAAAGAGCACGTGGATTTCCCAGGGATCTTGTTAAGATGCAGATTCAGATTCAGCAGGTTTGCAGTAGGGCTGACATTCTGACTCCTCCCAGGTGATGCTGATGTTCCAGGGGCCATGCTCTGAGGAAAAAGGGCCCAAAGAACAGGGTGCATGTGTTGCGGAACTAGGGCAAAGAGGAGATCCGCTGCCTCTTATTATTAAAGGTTTGCCTCAGAAAACACAGTTCCACCCTTGAGTAACTTTGCTTAATTCCATCCACACTGAATCCTCTAGCTTTTGTTTGTTCATTGGTTTGTTTTGATTTAGAAGAGCAAACAGCTGAAAACCTTAATGTCACTTTAGAAACACTTTGAACTTTTACATTTTAAAAGCTGTTAAAGCAACCAAAAACTAATTGACAGGTCAAGTGTCAAATGGCTTATGATAAAAGCAAGCAAACAGTTGCTATGTATCTAGTCAGGTAGAGATAATGCTTTGACTTCAGATGAAGTTGTTTAATGCATGTGAAAACAATGTTGTCAATACTTTGCTCTGTCCTTGCGTCTCAGGTTTGGGAAGTAGCTGCACCATACATTGAAAAATACAGAATGGAGCATATTCCGGAATCAAGACCTATTTCTCCAACAGCATTTTCATTGGAACTTCTGCACAAGAAATCTACCAAGATCCCAGAGTTTGAGGATCTTTAATGCTTTTTGTCATGAATTAGCAGATGAGATAGCACTTATTACAGCAAACAGTGCTATGCTGATGGAGAGACCTGAGAACTTTCTCAGGCAGATCAATCTATTATATAGTTTGGGTCTTATAATACCTGCTCTGGTTAGGCTGGTGATAATATTACATTTACTAAATCTAGTACTGTATTCTTGTTGACCTGGGTTAGAGATGTAAACGGTGTTTCCAGGTTATAGGACTTTAATTATTTCTTAACAATATCTACAGGTCATTCATTACTAAGGGTGAGAAGAGTAACCACAATTGTGTGGATTTTTGACTCTTGACATTAGATGAACTCAAATCTTGAAAGAGATTGATGGCATTCTTTTCCAAAAACATTAGACTTCTGTGACTTTCTTTTGTTTTGGATTTTGGTTGTTCTTTCTTTTTGTTTTTGCTTTGACAGGTTCTAGTTAACTTTGGTGGATTATACTAAGCCATGATATGATGAATGTTCCTTAATATGTCTTCATAAACAATACTTTTTAAGTCATAATTTGTTCTCAAGCTGCTTTTTGTTTTATTAGTTGAATTGTAGTAAAGAATAGTCAATTGGTCAACAAGAGATTCTGCATCAAGGAGTTAAGGAATGAATAGAAAGATTGCTATTAGAGTGGTTCTCGATGAACTGTTTCATATTTATCAAAAGTCACTATACATATCAAAGAAAGGATTCAGATGCTTAAACTGTAGTAGGAGTTTAGTGTTATTGCTGCCTTATTACATGTTAGTACTTTGTTTATGATCTTGTAATAACCTAGCTTAAGAAGCCTCCTCATTTCACAGGTAAGGAATCTAATGTTTAGAAGTTAATCAACCCCTCTCTGTAATGGTAATCATTAAAACAAGGCCCTGTTGACAGAGATCAGATGGGCCTCAGGATGTTACCCAGTCTGTTCCCTCCCCACTGAAGAAGATAAAGGATCTCTTGGGAAGGCTTAAGTGTAATTGTCCAAATGAAAGATGGATCTAACGACTTCTTGACTCCCTGAGGCTATGATTCTGCACCCTTCTGTGCAAACAGGAGCAAAGCACTTTCCAAGTGCAGTGAAACAAACTGCAGTTGGTCAAGGAAAAGGCAGACATGCTTGCCCACTTTCCTACCTGATGACAGCCTAAAATGGGTCCAACATGTATTTAACAGCAGAGTTTTTTCTAATTGCAACCTGTCCACAGGAAAGGTGGAGACAGAGGTACAAACCAAAATGTGCTGAGGAACCTGTAGACCGAAAGGTGGTTCTTGATGCTGTTCTTTGCTGAAATGTGGACACAGGAATGAAGTTTATTCATTTTTATCCACAAGTTGCAGTGGAGCAAGTACACCAGGTGGTTTGATGGCTGTTTGTCACTTTGCTGTGGGGTGTGCTGGTTGCCAAGGCTGGTCCCCTGGGGCCCTTTGTTACTGAGTTTTCTATACAGCTCTGTAACTGCGCCCTCAAGGGAATTTCAAGGTAAATGTGGAATAAACTAGGTTTTACTGTCTTATGTCATTGCTGTATTCTTAGATTTTTATAACAATGTTTATCACCTCACCAGGGAAAGGTTATTCTAATTGCAGTTAGTTACATTTGTGTAAGATTTTTGTCATTGAATGTTCACACAGTACAAAGTGTCTTTAGACAATGTGATTGATTTGGTAGACATTCTCTCTCTTTCCCACTGAGGAGCCCAGAAGAGCTGGAGGCATCATGATTTTCATCCAGGTGAGCTCACCTGGGCTTCTTTACCTGCTCTCTTAGGGCAGCCAGAGAGAAAAACCAAAAGTGCAAGGACTTTTCAAGCTCCTTTTGTTCCACATTTGCTAATGTCCAGTTGGCCAAAGCAAGTCACGTGTCAAGCCCACATCAGTTTGGGGGAGTAACACATAAGGGCATGTGATTTGGGGGCTATTACTATAACAACTGACCACATACATGAAACTCCACACATAACCTGAAAAATTCCAAAGAAGCTACTTTTCATTAAAACTGTGTCTCATTTCTGACCTGGTCACTGAGTTATTATCTTTTTATTAAAGCTTCTAATTATCTCATGAATAACATGATCATTTTACACTTGGGAGTTTACTTTGGTTGAAGGTACTCATTTATTAAATGTAAAAATTTAATGTTAACATTAACATTATACCAAAAAAATAAAAAGAGGAGTTGGAGGAAATTCATTTCAGCTTAGTGCACAGGCCTGTTTCGTCTCAAGGGTCCCGTTCCCTTTACTGGGTGATTAGTTCAAGAGAAAATAGGGGGGTACAGCTTGGGCCAATGAGACAGAAGAATTTACTGGAGGTGAGACAGGCCTGGGTCCTGGGACCCTTTGTTGCAGTGCTGCAATGCTTATACCTGGACACACCTTTTCTTGAGCAACAAAATACAAAGAAACTATATGGGACTAAAATGAACTGTGTGTACAGTCAGTTGGGACAAATTCTGGACAAAAGCTGCAAAAAGATTTTAAAAAACCCAACTGCAACTTTTAAAGAGCCTGGAGCAAAAGAAGGAGGTTGTGAGCAAAAGCAGGGTACTGGGCATGCCCGCTGCACACACCACCACCTAAGCCACCCCTCTGGCCAACCTCTGGACATACCCCTACCCTCACTCCATATAAGGAACAAGTCCCCCCCACCCCTCAGGGAGCCAGCGAACAAGGGAACCTGCTGATTGTTCTCGCCCTCACCCCAACCCCTGCTGCAACAGGAGTCCCAGTTAAACCTTGCTTGAATTTCTTGTCTGGCCTCTGATCAATTTCCATTGGTTAAGGAGGCCAAGAACCCTGGTCAGTAACAGAGGCTTCCAGAAAACTCTTTCTCTCCTGAGAGCAGGCTTTCTCCCATCCTGCTTGACCTGAATGAGGAGGCACAGCCACTCTGACTGTTGCTAGACTGCCACACTGGGGGGGACCTAGCCTTGGGGTGTCCCCAACACTAGGACAGAGCAGGAGTGGGGGAAGGACTCTGGGTCTTCAGGGGTCCTGAACTGCTGGATAAACCAGTCCTGAAGCCCCTCCTTCCTGTGAACTTCCAAGGGGGAGCTAATAAGCTTCCTTGTTTTTCAAGCCATGGTCAGGTAGGGGTGTTCATATTTCACTGTGCCATTTCGAGAGCTTTCATCAGACTTCTAGCACCTGATACCTCCTATTCTCTCCACCAAAGGACTTGGTTAAGGTGTCTTTCCAGAGTCCACTCACACAGCACATATCTGAGTGCCAACTGTGTTGACTAAAACCGGATTCTTCTTTCTACAACAAACACTTGTCCTGGTCCTAACCTGTTCAAAAACTTGCAGGGGCCTCCCATGACTTTAAGAATGAAGTTCCAACTAGTGAGCCTGACATTCCAAGTCTCGTGAAACCTGGGTCAACCTTATAGTCCCAATACCCCCACCCCAAGCCCTCCATTCTAGGAGGACTCAGACCCACCCCCCTCCTGAACACCCCCATGATGCCCCCTCTTGGAGCCTTTCCTTTACATCAAAATCCTTCCAAGCTCCCAAATTGAGGATGGCAACGCCCCTTTCCACCCAATCCTGACACTGTTTCTTGTTGGGTTTTACCTTTACTTCCCCATAAGCATCATTTTTGACATTACATTCAGTCAGTTCAGTCACTCAGTCGTGTCCGACTCTTTGCGACCCCATGAACCACAGCACGCCAGGCCTCCCTGTCCATCACCAACTCCCAGAGTCCACCCAAACCCATGTCCATTGAGTCGGTGATGCCATCCAACCATCTCATCCTCTGTCGTCCCCTTCTCCTCCTGCCCTCAATCTTTCCCAGCATCAGGGTCTTTTCCAATGAGTCAGCTCTTCGCATGAGGTGGCCAAAGTATTGGAGTTTCAGCTTCAACATCAGTCCTTCCAATGAACACCCAGGACTGATCTCCTTTAAGATGGACTGGTTGGATCTCCTTGCAGTCCAAGGGACTCTCAAGAGTCTTCTCCAACACCACAGTTCAAAAGCATCAATTCTTCTGCACTCAGCTTTCTTTATAGTCCAACTCTCACATCCATACATGACCACTGAAAAACCATAGCCTTGACTAGATGGACCTTTGTTGGCAAAGTAATGTCTCTGCTTTTTAATATGCTGTCTAGGTTGGTCATAACTTTCCTTCCAAGGAGCAAGTGTCTTTTAATTTCATGGTTGTAATCACCATCTGCAGTGATTACATTACAGAATGACATTACATTCTGTATGTAAGGTACATCACATTACAGAAATGACATTACATTAAGGAATTCATATGCTCTTTCCAATATGTGGAACAAATACTTTCTTTAACACTTCATTCCTGGGTTGGCCTGCTGAGTGTATTTTAATAAGTACTTTTCACTATGACCATCTGTATGCTTGTGCAGCCATTCATTACTTCATTCATTGATCACTCCTATGAACCAGTCACTATACTAGATCCTGGGGACACGACCAGGCCCTTCCCTCTCCTAACAGTCTAAAGAGAAAGACAGTTCAGCTGCAATCCTCTAGAGGCGCTCACAGAAGAGCGGGAGCACGGTGGGAATGGGAAGGGACTAGCTCCGATTTCCCACATTAAGAAGAGAGGAAAAGCACTCTAGGCACAGAAAAGGGTGCTGCGAGTTCTGGAGCAGCAAAAGCAAAGCAAATGGAGGTTTTGAGGCACATGTGGCTAGGGTCTAGACCACAGCCCTTCTCAGGCTCAAGGGGGCAGACAAATCACCTGTGGGTTTGTTAAGACCAGATTCCAATTAGTAGATGTGGAGTGGGGCTGAGGTTCTGTGTTTCTAGCCAGTTTCCGCGAGTTGCAAGGGGCTTGTAGGACACTGGTCTAGGAGGAATAAGGCAGTTTCAGGTGGGCATCCTCTTCTGGTTTCTTTCAAAAAAGACAAGAATGCTACTTATTTAGAATTAATGTTTCCTAGAAGGAAAATGGGCTTCCCTAGTGGCTCAGATGGTAAAGAATCCGCCTGCAATATGGGAGACCTGGGCTCGATCCCTGGGTTGGGAAATTCCCCTGGAGAAGGGCATGGCAACCCACTCTAGTATTCTTGCCTGGAGAATCCCCATGGACAGAGGAGTCTGGTGGGCTACAGTCCATGGGGTCACAATGAGTTGGACATGATTGAGCAACTAAGCACACACAGAAGGAAAATAAGTGCTTCACCTGCTTATTCCGTAAGTGTAAGGATAACTTCTGCATAGCCTGGATTCTAGGACAGACCTAATCTTTAGTTTTGGCCTTTCTAGCTATCTCCTGCACCCCAGACTTCCACTGTTAACTAGGAGACCAGTCACAGGGGAAGTATCACCCACAGCAACCATGTGCTTCCCACATTCCCTTTCAGCTTCTTCACCAAGCATGTGAGGAGCCGAGCTCCAGAGACTCTGCTACTAGCCAATGATAGCGACATGCACTGTTACCTTTAACTTTCTAACAAGGGATCTCTTGATTTGATCTATACTGAATACAGTGAAGACTCTTGATTCAGGCTCTATCGACTTAAAATGGGTGATAACAGCCTTCAGCAATACGTGAACAGTAAACTTCCAGATGTTCAAGATGGTTTTAGAAAAGGCAGAGGAGCCAGAGATCAAATTGCCAACATCCGCTGGATTATCAAAAAAGCAAGAGAGTTCCAGAAAAACATCTATTTCTGCTTTATTGACTATGCCAAAGCCTTTGACTGTGGGGATCACAATAAACTGTGGAAAATTCTGAAAGAGATGGGAATACCAGACCACCTGACCTGCCTCCTAAGAAATCTTTATGCAGGTCAGGAAGCAACAGTTAGAGCTGGACATGGCACAACAGACTGGTTCCAAATAGGAAAAGGAGTATGTCAAGGCTGTATATTGTCACCCTGCTTATTTAACTTATATGCAGAGTACATCATGAGAAACGCTGGGCTGGAAGGAAGCACAATCTGGAATCAAGATTGCAGGGAGAAATATCAATAACCTCAGATATGCAGATGACACCACCCTTATGGCAGAAAGTGAAGAAGAACTAAAGAGCCTCTTGATGAAAGTGAAAGAGGAGAGTGAAAAAGTTGGCTTGAAGCTCAACATTCAGAAAACTAAGATAATGGCATCTGGTAACATCACTTCATGGCAAACAGATGGGGAAACAGTGGAAACAGTGGCTGACTTTGTTTTTCTTGGCTCCAAAATCACTGCAGATGGTGATTACAGCCATGAAATTAAAAGACGCTTATTCCTTGGAAGGAAAGTTATGACCAACCTAGACAGCATATTAAAAAGCAGAGACATTACTTTGCCAACAAAGGTCCGTCTAGTCAAGGCTATGGTTTTTTCCAGTGGTCATGTATGGATGTGAGAGTTGGACTATAAAGAAAGCTGAGTGCAGAAGAATTGATGCTTTTGAACTGTGGTGTTGGAGAAGACTCTTGAGAGTCCCTTGGACTGCAAGGAGATCCAACCAGTCCATCCTACAGGAGATCAGTCCTGGGTGTTCATTGGAAGGACTGATGTTGAAGCTGAAACTCCAATACTTTGGCCACCTCATGCGAAGAGCTGACTCATTGGAAAAGACCCTGATGCTGGGAAAGATTGAGGGCAGGAGGAGAAGGGGACGACAGAGGATGAGATGGTTGGATGGCATCACCGACTCAATGGACATGGGTTTGGGTGGACTCTGGGAGTTGGTGATGGACAGGGAGGCCTGGCGTGCTGCGGTTCATGGGGTCACAAAGAGTCGGACACGACTGAGCGACTGAACTGACTGAACTTACTTGTCTAGTCATCTCTTCCTAAACAGAACATAGTTTGATCATGAAGCTGTGATTATTAAGATGATGAAAGCATTTAAAAAGATTTCAAGTAAACTCATAAGGGTTTAGAGACACCCATTTATATAATCATTCACTTTTTCTGTATGTAATCCACTTTCTTCTGTAATTTGTTCATTTCCTTAAAAGTTCTAATAGATAACACCACTGACTGGTTTCTTGTATTGCTGTAAACAACAACAATAATAGTGACAGCAAATATTTATTGAGAGCTATAAAATTTTTCAGACATTTGTAATTAATGTGAAGAATCAAAAACTTAAAAACAATTTTTAAAAATTTTATTATTGGATTTGATCAAATCCTATAAGAAGGTCCCTGTTCTTGTGTATAAAATGACAAGTCTTGAACTCTGCCATGAAGCTCTATTGTAAGGGTTGAGAAGAAATTAAAAATAGAAGAACACCCTCCCCTCAGAGGACACTAATCAATTAATCTGCAGAATATTTATAACAAAGCTTTGTGAAGTTAATGTTTGAGACTATCATCACAAATTGTTTACCTGATTATATGTCTATGTCCACATGTTAAAATAAGTGAATCCCTTGGGTTTTTCAACTGGATTAACAAAATACTGAAATATATTTAAGTGACATCATTATGCTAAACTACTAAGGTATTTTAACTCTTAATATAATTGTATTGACTTATGTAGTCGAAGAGTCTCCTCTTTCCTTATAGATCTATCATTTTTTATAGATGACTTTTCCTTTAGCTATAACATAATCAATTAATTCATGATGGCCTCCAAACTGGTAAATCAAATGCTCCCATCTAGAAAGAAATCAAACATTAATGCATACAAGTCAAAATGATTACATTGTCAATAAATGCTAATTTCTAAATACATTCTCTAAAAGTTTATTTATACTTAGTAGTTAATATTTGCGCTTTAAAAAAATGACAGAATACCCTGATAATCAGTGTGATAATCCAATATTGTTTAATGATATTAAATATCTGATCTTAAAATATTTGATTCAGTTAAATGATGTATAAATGGTAACATTAGCATTATTTTCCATGAGACAATGGATTATGATCCTCAAGAGTAGAATTATGGAGCCACCCTCTTCAGTTGAACATGAGGTCCAAGAGCTGAGAGAGACTTGCAAGGGTCCAGACACCATAGAATTCACAACTTTAAGGTTTATAACAATAAGACCCAAATTCTTACATTGGAGGTCCACAAGGCAGCAGACTGTGGGTAAATAGTACAAAACCAGAGGCAGAATAACTGAAGCAAAGCTTTGGGATGAAGTTAGGAATGAGAAGTCAGAGAGGTAATGAATTAGAACCAGGGTGACAAGCTAGAGTTGTGACCTGCATGGCTCAGTGCAAGCAGAAAAGGTCAGAATGCAAAAAGAAAAACAAAAACACATGTCAAAGAGCAGCATAAGTCCAAGGTCCAGGTAAACAGAGCAGAAACCCAGAGATCTATGAAAGATGTAAGACAGGTGAAGAGACCAGAAAAGTTGGTCTACCCTGCAGTTTAGGACCTGAAGGGAGACTTTTTGCTTAGAAAAGGGTGACAATAAGACTGGGTAGCCTCTCTGAGCTTACACAGAGCCTGACACGAATCATCAGTGGCAAAGGGTTTTAACCAAGTCTCCATATGGCAGTGGGTATACAATAAAATGGGGCTTCCCCAGTGGCTCAGACAGTAAAGAATCTGCCTGCAATGCAGGAACCTGGGTTCAATCCGTGATCAGGAAGATCCCCTGGAGAAGGGAATGGTGACCCACTCCAGTATTCTTGCCTGGAGAATCCCATGGACAGAGGAGTCTGGTGGGCTACAGTCCATGGGGTCGCAAAGAGTTGGACGTGACTAAGCTACTAACACTTTTGTTTTTATACAATAAAATGGCTTACTTGGGAGAACACTCACCTGGGTGAATTGATGATAATGAGATCTCCCTGCTTGCCAACTTCCAAAGATCCCTGTGTGTGGGATTTTCCCAGGGCATAAGCGGCGTTGATGGTGGCAGCGGCCAAGGCCTCGGGCATGGACATTCTCATGTTCACACACGCCAGATGCATGACCATTGGCTACGGCGGGAAGAGAAAAGCACTGGAGAAAAGCAACCAGACTACTGCCACCTAGAATGTTTCTCAAAAGCACAACAAATAATGATAAATAAATGCCTAAGGTTGAATTAATATGAGAAAAAATTTAAATTTAAATGTAAAGATTCCTATGCTTTGGGAAAGATTTCTTTATTATAGAGATCACTTACCCACCCACCCCATATGTATTTAATATTTATTTATTACTTTTCAAGGGTCGTCCTTGGTGGCTCAGTGGTAAAGAATGAAGGAAACGGCAATGCACTCCAGTATTCTTGCCTGGAAAATTCCATGGACAGAGGAGCCTGGTGGGCTACAGTCCATGGGGTTGTAGAAAGAGTCGAATGTGAGCACGAACACTACTTTTCAAGGTCACTTACTGTCATAGGAAGCTCACCTCCACATTTACTTACTAAAACTTCTTTGAGATTATTCAATTCTGAGGGGAGAATAGATTACTGTAAAACCACAATGCCCAAGGCTGCATCAAAGCATAATAGACCCTTCTCTCCTCTCCCTAAGCCTGGAGGCATTCAAGAGGCACAGAAATACTTAATTATACTGCTGTCTATACATTCTTTTTCTTGTTTCACCAGAAGATAATTTTAGATCCTTGATACATTTTACCAGTTAGTGAAATATTTTTAAATTATTTATATGCTTGGTAGAAGTTTCAGTCTGCTCAGAAAGGCATGTTAAAAATAATTACCATTGAAAAACAATACGCATTAGGGTTAAAATCGCTGCCCAGGGCGACTATTACTCCTTCATCTAACATTTTCCTGGCTCGAGGTTGCTTCAGTCTAAGGAGAAGGGGGAAGAAAGAAATCAGTCTCGAGAAGTGGAAATTTTGAATAGGTGTTCAGAATTGAAGCGGACTTAAGATATCCTGGCATGCTGCGGTTCATGGGATTGCAAAGAGTCGGACGCTACTTAGCAAATAAGATATCCAACTCCTCTGTGTTCTGGAAGAAGAAACAGAAATTCAAGATTACATGATTAGTGGTGGGATCTAGCATAACCCCAGGACTCCTGATTTTTATCATCCTGCTTTTGAAATCACTTGTGTATGACTAACTTCTTTAATTGGGGATTATCATGACAATCACTGCATTGAGAGATTCTTGTGAAGAAAGAAAAGTATAACTGAAAATTGCTTTCAAACATAATACGTTTTTTGGAATTCCCAAATATAAACAACAAAGTTTAAATAATGAAATGGTTTTAAAGTTAACTTTCATTTTGCAATTTTAACATTCATATCTCTCTCTCCTTTTTGGAAGGTGGGGGTCTCAAACATTTTTACACGTTCTTTAAAATTCATCTGAAGGTCCAAGAATCTAAGATGTACAATGTTTGTGCTTATTCCTGTACTAGGTATTTCCCTGATCTCCCTGACCAAAAACAATTTAGTCTTTAGGACATGGCTTAAAAGTTATATCAAAGATAAACAAAGCTGGACACTAGTTAATATGGTGAGGACAGATTTAATTCAGTAATAACTATTGCAAAAGAGAAGAGTCCAGTGTGAACTGAACTTTGTTTTGTGCAGGGTGACTGGATGTTTTAAAAGGATGAATGGAGGACTTCTCTGGTGCCTCAGTGGATGGGAGCCTACCTGCCAATGCAGGGGACACCAGTCCAAGCCCTGGTCTGGCAAGATTTCACATTCTGCGGGGTAACTAAGCCTGTGCGCCACAACTTCTGAGCCCGTGCTTTAGAGCCCTCAAGCCACAACTACTGAGCCCATGTGCTCCAAATACTAAAGGCTGTGCACCTAGAGCCTGTGCTCTGCAATGAGGCCTCTCACTGCAACGAGGCCTGTGCACTGCAATGAAGAATAGTCCCTGCTTACCACTAGAAAAAGACTCAATCCATGGAAGGCAAATAGCCAAATCCCTGGTGAGATGCCACAGAATATACTTAGACATCACATCTCTTTCCTCTTACTTGTAGGATTTATGAGGATAATGGTCCCCACTTGAGTCATCTTAGAAAGCAACTCATTCTGATTCAGAATATTCCTAACATCTTATGTGTGTTTTTTAAAGTATAAAGCCTCTTTTCTAATTATAAAAGTAATATATATTGATTTTTTAATTGGAAAATTCCAGAAATGAGGAAGAACATAAAATAAAGCTCCATGCTTCCCAGTAATCCCATTACTCAAATGAAATTTGGGTCTAAGCTCCTTCCTTGGGGTCATTCATTACAAACATCACATCATACATCACACCATACAACTGGCATCTTCCATGAGCTAAGTTTTCCTGATCTGCATTTTAAAGGGATTTGTAAGGGTGATGAAGTAATATTTGGACATCCTGGAAGTCTGCCTTTACAGCTTGTACTTGCAGCTCCTGCGTGGAGGTGGAAAACAACCTCACCTCAGCATGTAGGCCGTGGTGGGCAGGAGAACAGCAGAGCACCTGGCTGTTGCCATGGCAGCGATGCCTTCATCACTCACTTCTTCCAGGTGACTGATGGCCTGGGCTCCCAGTTCCGCCCCAAGCTAAGCAGAATGGACAGAGAAAGAGAGGTTTCACACACAGCAACAACAAATCAATAAAGTGCCAGTATATGTTTTTTCCTACAAAAATAAACAATACTCTATTATTGCCAACTACTTCTTGTGAGCACAAGCCTCCAAGTGGGTAAAGGTTTTATGGTGGACATTCATTTGAAAATTCAGCTAGCATGCTACTTCAAAAACTATTCTTACACACAAATGCTTACCAAGATCTTCAAACACTTGCTAAAAGAGAAAATTTTATGAATCTTATGAATCAGAATAAAGCATTGAGTAATACTGGTAGTAAAATCTGATTGTTATATATCATAAAAATACAAGAAAGGTACCTGGAATGCCATTGCACTCAGAGAAAACAGATCAGATGAGAAAACAGACTTTAGGAGTGTGGAATCATTTGTATAATTTGAAAATATCTTCTTTTTCTTTGCCACACCTCACAGCTTTCAGGGTCTTAATTCCTGGGCCTAACCTGGGCGCCTGGCAGTAGACACGTAGAGACTTAACCACTGGACCACCAGGGAAGTCCCTAGATTATCTTCTTAAACTTGGCTTTCCTCCAGATGAAAAGTTTATGCTAGGTTGTTAGAAGACAACCAAGAAGAGGTAATGCTCAGATAAGAATGTATTAAAGCGGATTATTTCTCAACTTGACAAATTTGACACATGTGCACACGTGCAAAGTGCCCCAGGCTGAAAGGTGACATGATGAGCATTCCAAGGAAAGAAGACTGATAGCTTCTGGCATTCCACTGTAAGCCAGGGAGGCTGCGATGCCCACACCAGGGCAGGGAAGAAGAGGCCCCCAATCAGCATCTGGCTCAGGTAGGACAGCACTGGGATCGGGGCTCTGGGGACTTGTGGACAGCACAGACAATGCTCCCCAAGGCAGGTTCCCTTTTAATCTTAGAATCATCCTCAACTTTTCCAAACTTGATTTGCTCATCCAGGGAATTATCAGCTTCTATTGATTTAATTCACAGTCACTCTCTACAGTCCAAAGTATCTTGTTGACCACCCAGTTCTCATTCATTTAACAAATATTTATTTTCTAAAGACCATTTGCATTCTAGGCACTGTGTTAACCTCCAGGAAATAAGGATGGGTAAGGTCGGACATGACTGAGCGACTAAGCGTGTGCACACACACAGACACACACACACAAGAAGACATGGGTGTGGTCCTCAATGTGTTCATGTCCCGTAGGGATCACAGAGGAGATTTTAAACAGTGGAACAAGGACAGGGAGCGGCTATGATCCACTCTTGGAGAGGTTTGGGAAGGATCCCAGAGAGGTGGTCACTCAGAGGAAATCTGGAGGGGATTTTGAATCTCTTCCAAGTATGAATAAATGAATCTGGGAAAGACTTAACAATTTGAAAACCATCCTGTCGCTATTAAGGCATGCTCCACTAAAATTCGTCTGAATGCTGCCACAGAAAAACTCTAGAAGCTTCATGTGAAATTAAGAGACTGTGCTAGGGTGACTTCGAATGACAATCAAAACAGGTTGTGAATTTAGTAAATGAGATCACAAAGGTATTTTTTTCTACTAGTATTACCAGGAGAAGATAATACAAGTAAATGATCAGCAATAAAGGAATCCAAAGCTCAACCAGACTAACCTGCACATATTTCTAACAAATTTCCCCATTCTCTATCTTTTCAGAAGGTCATTCCTTCCTTTGAACAAACTTATTGAGTTTTCCATAGCACGAGTGTTGACAAAGGAAGAGAAAAAGAACAACCATACCTCAGCAGCCTTCATGGGGTGGAGTTCATCCCCATGGAAGTTAATCTGTAACCCTATATCTTTCCCACTTTGAAGAATTCTTCTGGTGGAATCAAGATCAAAGACACCCTTTTCACAGAACACATCTATATTGTCAACATGTATTTCCCCATTTCTGCCAAGTTCCTTCAGCCTTGGGAGGTGGTTTTTGATGATGTCATCAGCGGCCTCAGAAGCAGTTTTTCCTCTGAGAGAAGAAAAGGATATCACCACAGGCAAGTTTTTTTTTTTTCTTTTTTAATTTGTTGGAGAAAGGGGTCTTTGGTACTTGGAGAACCTGAGAAACTATAGATATGTGACCCTGAGCCTCAAAAAGGTAAAGAAAGAATCAAAGTTATAACTCAGGACTCTCAACAATTGGGACAAGCCTGCCTCTCTATACACTGGCCCTAGAGGCAGAGAGACAGATGGCTCACCCATTCTGGCATACTGGTGTTGCCTTTGGGAAAGTGAGCAAGGCCACCTGGCTGAAAACTTGAATCTTCCTGTCAAGGACACTTAGAGGACAACTTGGATGTTTCCCTGACACCCAACTGTGGGCCCTTACCTGGGTCCAGCTATCATCCTGACTTTTTCTTTCTCCACAGTTTCTAGAGGCATCTGCCTAAGGAGTTCTGTCTCATCAGACATAGGGAAAGAAGGAGACCCTGAAATTCTAAAATTCCTGAGTAGTTATATCTGAGAATGGGCTGGACTTTTGGAGTCAGAGAGCCCCAGAGCTCCAGCACTTGCTGGCTGTATAACTTCGGACACATGATGCAGACGTCATGTGGCATCCTCTGTGCCTTTATCCTTGGGGATGAAGATGAGAACTCACAGGCTCACTGGAAGATGGAGAATTTTTCAGGTAAAACATCAGCCTTGTATTTGGCACACAGAAAACTCTCACTCAGCAAAAATCGCCTGGGTGGGCAGACAGATGTGGACTATGAGAAGACAGGTACTTATATATGTTGTTTCTATTTTTGAGACAACCATATAGGAAAGGTGTTATTTTGCAGATTTACAGATGAACAATTCATGTTCAGAAAAATTAATGATCAAAACTTAAAATCAGCCAGTTGGATGGAGCTAAGCTAGATTCAACCCTGGTCTGAGGTCTCTCCAAAGTCTGAGACTTTTCTATCATGTCACACTGTCTTTCCAATTGAAAAAAATAATGAAAAACAGATTATCATAAACAGGATATCCAAGGAGTCATACTGCAGTTTCAAGTCTTAATAATTTCAGAAGTATAAATGGTAAATACATACAACAAACATCATTGTGCTGCTGCTGCTAAGTCACTTCAGTCGTGTCCGACGCTGTGTGACCCCATACACGGAAGCCCACCAGGCTCCCCTGTCCCTGGGATTCTCCAGGCAAGAACACTGGAGTGGGTTGCCATTTCCTTCTCCAGTGTGTGAAAGTGGAAAGTGAAAAGTGAAAGTGAAGTCGCTCAGTCGTGTCCGACCCTTAGCGACCCCATGGACTGCAGCCTACCAGGCTCCTCCATCCATGGGATTTTCTAGGCAAGAGTACTGGAGTGGCTTGCCATTGCCTTCTCCATAAGTATTCAATATTTATGTTTCTTTCTATTTAATTCATTTTGTCAATTTTTCACAATAATTTTCAATGTTAATTTTTTTGGTTCCTCTGATTGAGGATGGTAAACAAATATTAACATTAAAATTTCTACTTTTCAAAGTTCACAAAACTAAATAAATGTAAAAAATTTAATTAAACCTGAAATGATTTAATTATTAATTTTAAATATTATTGAATTAAATGGGCTATTTAAATAATTAAACCATTTTGGTAAGCCTGCAGCATTTATTATCTAAGTTACCACAACCTAAAACTTCACAGGTGATGCCCTGTGAATTCTGTAGTCCTGGATTTTTTTGGGATCTTTTGGTTCTGGAACCGTGGGCCTTCTGGTGTAGAATTCCAGGACAGACAAGATGCAGGAATGGAAAGGGAGAGAATTCTCTATGGCAAATCCACACGGGAGAAACTTTTTAGATAAAAAGAAAAGCTGAAAAACACATTTACAATAATAAAACAAAAACACTTGCTGCTAAACAAGCAAACAGATGAACAAAAAACCAGCGTGAGTTATCTTGATGTCAGATTTGCTCTCCCTCTACAGGGTGTTAATCTCTAAGGTGCCTTTGTGATCACTATCATGTGAAACTACTTAAATGAGTAATTTTAAAGGACCTATCAGGGCAATTTCTTTTTGTTGACCAAAAAAAAAAGTTGTGAATATCTCTTTTTCCTTCACCATGAAGAGACTTGCAAATGGGTGGGTCTGATGGAGACCACCTTCCTAAAACCATGCGTGTGAGATGACTGACCTTTAGACTCAGAACACCTTTCCAAAGGCTCTACTGGTTCCTCTGCAAGAGCTCAAGTACTGGTGCACCTTCGCCCCCTGGAGAACACAGTCCCCATTCTGACGCCCCCACATGACCCCTTCTGGTTTTCAACTGCCTGTGTTAAACCCCAGTCCCTTCTGTTGAGGTTACTTTGGCACAGAGTGGGCTCCGCAGTAGGTGGCCGAGATGCTGACGTCCAACTCCCGCCGGGCGCGCTCAATCACCCGCAGCATCTTGAGCTCCGTCTCCAGGCTGAGGCCGTATCCACTCTTGCACTCCACCAGCGTGGTCCCCGCCCGCACCATGCACCCAAGCCGCTGCTGGAAGGAGCTATACAGCTCCTCCTCTGAGGCCTGGCGGGTGCGCTCCACCGTGAAGTTGATCCCTCCTCCAGCCTGATGGATGTCCATGTATGTGGCTCCTGCCAACTGAACACACAGGCTCACCCTTAGGTCTGGAAAATAAAGGGAGGCTGCAGGCAGGTCTGCAGAACCTATGTCCAGGAATGATATTCAACGTGATTGACAACTGATGTGGCATAGGCACCATAGCCAATCAGAAAGGATGCTTGGACACACAATTCTAGAAGTACCTACTCTGCCCAGGTGGTGGAGAGATGTGCCAGGAAGGGACCAGGGTAGCAGAGATGGGAGACGTGGTAGGGACCTGGGGTCTCAGGGTGGTGACAGTTTACCAACAGGTACAAAAGTATTTTAACAATCCAGTTAGTCACAGGGTGTACCAGCTAATCTCAGTCTACTGCTCAGCACCTATGAGAAAGTGAAGCTTAGGTGATTAGGGGATCCCACTGTCGTTATCTGAGTCTCCACCAAGAGACCCAGAGCATTTCCACCCCTTGGTATTTGGCCACCTAGAGTTTCAGGCCTGAGCTCTGTCACTCAAGAAAATAAAAAGGCTCTTTCTGAGATCCTGCTGAAATCCTGTTATTCTGAGCTGCAAGGAGGGTGGTGCAGCCAAAATGTGCCATCCTGGGGGATCCCTTTGCTACACCCTTTCCTTTGTTCTTTTTTTTTCATAATTTTATTCTTCTTTAATGAATAAATGGTACAAAGCACAATGCCATAAACATTAACAGTTAAAATATCAGCAAATGAAAAAATACTATATAATACACAGTTGCAAAGAGCTACATTAAGTTATTTTACAACTGCCTCAAGCTGCAAAAAGAAAAAAAAAACCCAATACCTTACCTAAGTTATCCCTCTCTCAAAATAATGCCATTTATATTATAAACCACGAACTCCCCATCAAGACGGGAGCTGCTTTTGTTAATTCATATATATATATATATATATATATGACTGTATCACTTTGTATCCTTTGTTCTTAATTCTGTCAATTCAAGTTATTGAAAACTAGAGCTTTTAAGGAAAGTTTCAATGGTTTTATAATAAATGGTCTTCAAGGATTTCACGTTCACAAAAACCTGGTGGGCTCGGCCCTTTCTGCATAAGATAATTAGAGAATTGGACTGCAAACCTCTAAATTTTTGGCTCTGAAATTCAGTGGTTTAATAAAGTCTTAAAAAACAGGTCTAGATTGCTGAGAAAGGTAGATAATACTTGAATAATTTTTTTTTATTTTTCTGAAATCATCCAATTTGGCTGTTAGGATGAACAGTTTTTTAAAAAACAGTGTGAAGAAAAAATATGAAGGAAACTCAATCTGAAAAGGCTACATAATGTAGGATTCCAACCATATGACATTCTGGAAAAAGCAAAACTATGGCAACAGTAAAAAGATCAGCAGTTGCCAGTTTTTAGGAGGAGAAAATAGGCAGAGAACAGAGGATTTTGGGGGGCAGTAAAATTACCCTGTATGATCTCACAATAGTGGATGCATGTCAGTAGACATTTCCTCAAACCCAGAGAATGCACAACAGCAAGAGTCAACAGTAACAAGAACTTTGGACTCTGGGTGATAATAATGTGTCAATGTAGGTTCATCCATGCTGACAAATGTACATCTCTGGTCAGGGATGTTGAAATGGAAAAGGCTGTGCTTTGGACAGAAGTTGGGGGTCAGTGGTATAAGGGAAATCTCGGAACCTGTCACACAATTGTGCTATGGACCTAAAACTGCTCTAAAAATGTCTACTAAAAACAAGCAAATAAACAGTGTGAAAATGGTTCAAACCAGGGATGTGAGGGTTAACTGTGGCTAATTAATGACTGATAAAAGACTATAATTTATGTTTCTTGATGTCTCATTTTTCTGTAGGAACAATATAAAGCTTATTATTTTGTGATTAATAATATATTTTTTCAACTTTGACCCCAATGAGTGGCGATTTTCAAACTGCTTCCTGGAGTCCCTTCAAAGGCTACCAGGGAATGGAATGGGGAAAAAAGAGGGGAAATTAGTGAGCAAACCAGGTAAAGCTCTATTTTAAAAGGAGCATTTGGCAGCTAAAATTATCTTGAAAACTATTATACTTCAAACTATTGATAGCCCTGTGCATAACATAAAGATTTGGCACCAAGTCATATATTAGTTAACTTTGTAGTAATTTATCTCCATAGTCAAAGCTAGTAAAAAAAAAAATTCACTAAATAGACACATAGACAATTGTTGTAAAGTCTAACAGCCTACAAACTCTAGAAAAAGTTTTGTATATATTTGTGCTTTATTTTGATTTGCCATTGTTTACTACAATTACCTTCATTGCAAACTCGTGAACTCTTTCACCAGCCCATACTGGATGTGTGTGTGCATCCACTAAACCTGTAATCAATAAATCACATCATGTTTAAAGTTACAAAATCAAAAGCACTTAGACAGTAGGCAGACTAATACGGTTCTTGGGAAAGCATGATGGTGATAGTTATCTTGGAGAAGGAGGAATGTGTCTGTGTGGTTCCAAGAAGACTCTTCATGGTTGGTCTAGAAGGCTCTAATGGAAGACTGACTCAACATGATGAAAACATCCTCTAAAGAAACACAGCTCCTTTTGCCCAATAAATCCATGCTCTCCAAACAAGCTTTTAGAACAGAATGTCAAACCTTCTAGTTGAGCAAAACAAGGGACTCTATCACCAAAGAATAATCTAGGTGTGAAAAAGAATAATATAATCCCTATCTTCCACTTTGAGAAGGCAAAATATGAAATCTTAAAGATGAATCTTTCTTCAGGAAAGAAATATGTTTTAATTAAAGAGAAACTATAAAGCAACCACTTGGAACTTTTGTTTATGCAGGTACAGTTTGGTAAACTATGTCCTTCCAGAGCATTTAAAATAAATAAATAAATAAATTTTGAGAAAGTCACAAAAAAAATAAAATAAAATAAAATAATTAAAAAAAAAAACAAAAATACAGATATAATTTGTGGAATATTATTTTAAGTATGTTCAGCCAAGGAGTGTGGACTTGACATTTTTAAATTAATTTTATATCTTTATACAAATAAAGGCACATATATAATGTTGTGAAAAAAAAAAAAAAAGTATCTTCTGGATTAAATGGTTCATCAGTGGCTTTGATTAGAGTAAAACCAAAAGTCCCTATTTGGATTGCTTTCTCTACCACATTCTGCTCTTTCTCTTGAGATTTCACCCTGACTTTCTCTCCTGACCCCCAAGAGCCAGATAGTAGAAGTTCTGTCAGATATACAGAGTACACATTTTTAAGGTATAAACCCTAGCCTCTATGTCTGCACAAAACTCAAAATTTGTGTGAACTTTGTTTCAGATGACTACATAAAAGCCATGATGGAGTGAAATGTTAGTGCTCAGTCGTGTCTGGCTCTTTGTGACCCCATGGACTGTAGCCCACCAGGCTCCTCTGTCCATGGGATTTTCCAGGCAAGAATACTGGAGTGGGTTGCCATTTCCTTTTCCAGGGGATCTTCCCAACCCAGGGATCCAACCCGGGTTTCCTGCATTGGAGGCAGATTCTTTACCATCTGAGCCACCAGGGAAGCCATAGAACATGGATAATTTAGGATATGATGGCTAATAAACTGATTCTGTTGTCAATCCCTAAAGATAAAAATGAACTTTGGTGAAATCTCTAGGGTTCTTTGGCTTATGTTTCTTCTACCTGGAGATGGGTCCTTTGTTTCATACAGTATACAAATTTAGAGTCTATTCTAGAATTAGAGCAGCTAGCCCTATTTGCCTCCCCTATGCAATGGATTAATAAAGTTCTTTGGACACTTTTTGAACCCAAACCCAAAACCAACTCAGCTGGTTTCTTTTCAGCATGTGAGTGGAAAGAAGTGGATTGAATGAATGCGTTTGATTCCAATTGGTCCTTCACCTGTTTAGAGATCTTGGGTAAGATATTTCACATGTAAACATCAGTGTTCTAATCTATGATGTGTAGACAATGATACTTACAAGGCAGTTCAGTGTCATTCAACAAGAAAATGTGTCTGTAAAGCAGTTAGACATTTACTAGTAGAAACTCAATAAATGGCAGATATTATATTTTCATATATTGTGAGACCTTATTTAAAACAAGGGACTACTATTCCTCTTTATTAAAACTGCTTTCAGGCCTTTATTGCAAAAGAGGTTAATACCTGGCAAGATGCATTTCCCAGAACAGTCAATTCTTTCTTCGAATGTTTCTTCTGAAAACTGTTTTTGGATAGCATCAGCAGGACCAATGGCTTTTATGAACCCATCTCTGAAGAAAAATCAAGAAATTATCACTAAATTTGGAGGAAGTATTGTGAAAACTTTGACCAATGATTTAAACTATGAAATGATTACCAGTAAGTATAATGAACTTACTTTCAGTCGGTCAATGTTTACTGTATTTCCTTCTTGAGCTTTTGTCTTTGGAAATTGACTCTAGCCACACACAAGGCAAAAAGTCATGTGTAGCAGAGATTGCTAGTTTTTCCCCAAGATCAATGTTTCCTTTTCCCACAGTGCTAGATTCCTAAATTTTAGCTGAAGTCTTGACCACCCAGGATAAAGACTTCATTTCTATGTCTCCCATCAGCCAGGTGAGGCCATGTGACTAAGTTCTAGCCAATAGGATTCTCTTCTCTTCCTACCGCTGGAAAGTAGACACCATAATGAGAGAAGGCACAGCCATCTTGGACGATAGAGAAATTGGGAGGAAGAGTGGGGTGCTCAGCTGAGCAAGAAGGTAGGGGTCTGGATCCTTGGAACTCCATGGAGTATGGCTATCCACTGACCCTAGGTTCCTACATCCATGCAATTCTTGTTAACTGATTTTAACAAATTTTTGACCATAACACTGGGAATATTTTTATTCCTTTGTTAATTAAACACACAGAGAGTCCCCAAAAACTGGGCTCTTACACAACCCTAAGCAGCCTCAGATAAGAGATGAAACTTGTGTAATTTCAGTGTCACCCGCTCTTCAATTCAGATGGGAATCCAACTCCAGGCCCACTCCAAGTCCCCCTTCCAAGCTTCGGCTGTTCTTTTACCCTTAGAAGGTTAAACGAAAATAACTGAAAAATGTCCTCTCTTTCTGGTGGCTGAATTTTAATTTTCTATCACCCCAAATCATCACCACATAAAGGGCTTCTGTGGGTTTCAAGTTTTGGGGTACAGTAGAAGCTAGTAGGAGATACACTTTGTAAAAATTCAGATCTCAGAACTCCACCCATAGAGATCCTGATTCAAAAGACCTGAGGATAAGTGAGGAGCGGGTGGCGGGGTCTGGACGAAAGTAATCAAAATGTACAAGCTTCCAGTTATAAGATATATTAAGTACTAGGGATGTAATGTACTGCACGATAAATATAATGAACACTGCTACATGTTATACATGAAAGTTGTTAAGAGAGTAAGTCCTAAGAGTCCTGGTCACAAAGAAAAAAAAAATTTTTTTCTATTTCTTTGACTTCGTATGAAAGGATGGATGCTCACTATACTTACTGGTAATCGTTTCATGATGTATGTAAGTCAATTCATTATGCTGTTCACCTTAAATCTATACAGTACTATATGCCAATTATATCTCAATAAAACTTGGTGGGGGGTGGAGATCTGGGGATAAGAGGATGAGAAGGGATCAGAAATCTGTCTTAAAAAAAAAAAAAAACTCAGTCCGTCTGAGGCAGGTGGCCCCTGTCCACACTTCAGGAAGCGTTGGAGAGAACCCCTACCCCTTCTGATTGCTGCAATCATATTTTATCAGCAGAGGTGCGATCCTGATGCGGCTCAATGGGTTGTGCAGCTTGAGAGTGCTTTCCAAGTGAATGACAACCCGAAGCGGCCAAACACGTTAGCAATAGGCGCCTGAAAGGCAGGCGTGCAACCATTTCCCTGGGTGCAGGAAGGCTGTTACCGCCTTTCCCTCCACAGTGCACAAGTTACAGAAAGAGTACTTGGCAGACTGGTTCCCCGAGCAAGCGACCCGCGGCGCCCGCAGCCCAGACGGCGCGGCCACTTACGTGCCCACCACGAGGCTGGCGCCCTCCAGCACCTGCAGGCTGCGCAGCGCGTCCCCGGCCAGGAAGCGCTCGCCGCGGGCGCACACCAGCACCACTTGCCGCGCGTTCTCCAGCAGGAGGCGGTGGCCGCCGGCCATGTCGCCACGCACCACGGGTCTAGGGGAGGCTGCAGGGCTGGCGCTGAGCACCGTCGGCAGAGGAGGGGGCAGGTCGGCAGGGGTGTAGCCACCAGCCGGGAGGGCGGGGCGGGGCGGGCTCCTAGCCTTGGAGTTTCCTGGCTGCCAGGGATGCGGGCCTCCCCTCCACCATCTCGAGGGCAGTGAGGGTACAAAGACTAGAACGCTGATTAGTAATAAATGTTATAATGGACTCTCCTCTTTCCTGGTCACTTTGTCGCGTTCTGGGTAAATGCGGTAGGAATTACAGTCCCTGCTTCACAGGTGAGAAAACTGCAGCTCAGCGGTGGGAAGAGAAAGGTGGGCTACGAAGATCACGTGACCTGGCGGAAGGGCGTCACCGAGTATTCGGGTACCCCAGAGGAGTCGGACACGACTGAAGCGACTTAGCAGCAGCAGCAGCAGTAGAGGAGTTATACGGGGAGGTGGGGGAAGAACCTGGGAGGGAGCCCCGGGAGGGGACAGAGTTTGGAGAAACCTCTGCCCAGGCGGGCTGGAGCGGCAGACTGGGACGCAGGGGCCACCCGCAGAGGGAACCTGGGGATGGGGGTGGGGGGCGTCGCTGGTGGGGCCGTGCGGGTGGAGTTGCTCCAGGGTCCGCGCGCCGCGAGCACGGTGACGGGTGCCGCACACTTTTCGGTTGGCCAGCTGCACTCCCGGATCCCCTACTACCGGAGTGGGAGAGGATAGAGCCGAGACTGAAGATTGGCGCCTTCACCCAGCTTCCCCTAACCCCTTCCTGAAGGATAGGTTGGAAACGCTCCTGGATCCCAACTTCTTGAGGTAAAACTGGTTTCAGCTTGATGTTCCCCATTCCAACTGTGTACAGCGGGGCCTGCCCTCAATTAGCCACCAAGATTGGAGACCACCTCAAGTATATGGAAACTTACCTAGTGGCTCAGAGGATAAAGCGTCTGCCTACAATGCGGGAGACCCGGGTTCAATCCCTGGGAGGAAGATCCCCTGGAGAAGGAAATGGCAACCCACTCCAGTATTCTTGCCTGGAAAACCCCGTGGACATAGGAGCCTAGTAGGCTACAGTCCATGGGGTCGCAAAGAGTTGGACACGAATGAGCGACTTCATTTTCTTTCACTTTCAAGTATAAGGAAGATGGTCTGTAATTTTTAGCCACATCTCTTCCTGCCTGTCAGTTGCTGTGAATACACTGGCAGGCACAGGATTTTGAGCTTTCTAAATATTTCATTTTGTTTATACACTTGTTAGAAGCTCTCTGTTAGGCCTTGTAGGACATTCAAAGATAGGAAGGCCCTTTTTCTTCCCAGCAAAGACTTTACAGTCAAAAGGAAGACACTTAATGGATGCAAATTACATATGATCAAAAAAAGCTGAGGCTGGCAAAACCACAAAATCTAAAAGTCAATTTTGTGTCATTATAAACCATTTATAACAAAGAACAGAAATCAAGAACTCCTTTAAATGAACACAATAAATAAGAATATACTTAAGCTTCATAATTATGGCCATAAAAAAGAGATCAGTCAGGTAAGAAAGAGAATGGAAAAATGGGAAAGAATTAAGTAGATAATGTAAATAAGAGACACTAAAGAAGAAAAAAAAATCTATAGATTACCCACAGCTCAGACACACAATCACAAACAGAGGTGTCTTTCACAGTTTTAAAAAGAAAAGTATAATATATGCAGAGAAATAATAGAAGTAGAAACAGTGGAAAATAGAGACACATAAAGTCACTAATTTATAGAGAAATGTTAACCTTTTGTTTATAAAATTTCTGCTAAATCAGTTACATTTTATATTTATAGGCATATTTGCAGATATATGCAATTCTAGGTATGAAGGATGGGATGAAATTATAGGAATATAGAAGCCTTTGTCTGCCTCCAATGTGGGAGACCCGGGTTCGATCGCTGGGTCGGGAAGATCCCCTGGAGAAGGAGATGGTAACCCACTCCAGTATTCTTGCCTGGAGAATGCCATGGACGGAGAAGCCTGGTAGGCTACAGTCCACGGGGTCGCAAAGAATCGGACATGACTGAACGACTGAACGGAACGGAACGGAACAGAGAAGCCTTTGGGGTTTGATGAAACCTTATTCAGGTCAGGAAGCAACAGTTAGAACTGGACATGGAACAACAGACTGGTTCCAAATAGGAAAAGGTGTACATCAAGGCTGTATATTGTCACCCTGATTATTTAACTTATATGCAGAGTACATCATGAGGAACGCCGGGCTGGAAGAAGCACAAGTTGGAATCAAGATTGCTGGGAGAAATATCAATAACCTCAGATATGCAGATGACACCACCCTTATGGCAGAAAGTGAAGAGGAACTAAAAAGCCTCTTGATGAAAGTGAAAGAGGAGAGTGAAAAGGTTGGCTTGAAGCTCAACATTCAGAAAACGAAGATCATGGCATCTGGTCCCATCACTTCATGGCAAATAGATGGGGAAACAGTGGTAACAGTGTCAGACTTTATTTTTTTGGGCTCCAAAATCACTGCAGATGCTGATTGCAGCCAGGAAATTAAAAGACGCTTACTCCTTGGAAGGAAAGTTATGACCAACCTAGATAGCATATTAAAAAGCAGAGACATTACTTTGCCAACAAAGGTCCGTCTAGTCAAGGCCATGGTTTTTCCCTTGGTCATGTATGGATGTGAGAGTTGGACTGTGAAGAAAGCTGATCGTCAAAGAATTGATGCTTTTGAACTGTGGTGTTGGAGAAGACTCTTGAGAGTCCCTTGGACTGCAAGGAGATCCAACCAGTCCATTTTAAAGGAGATCAATCCTGGGTGTTCATTGGAAGGACTGATGCTAAAGCTGAAACTCCAATACTTTGGCCACCTCATGCGTCGAGCTGACTCACTGGAAGAGTCTGATGCTAGGAAGGATTGGGGGTGGGAGGAGACGGGGACGACAGAGAATGAGATGGCTGGATGGCATCGCTGACTCTGTGGACATGAGTTTGAGTGAACTCCGGGAGTTGGTGATGGACAGGGAGGCCTGGCGTGCTGTGATACATGGGGTCGCAAAGAGTCGGACACGACTGAGCGACTGAACTGAACTGACTGAACTGAACTGAAACTTGTCTTAATCCCACTTCTGTTACTTATGAACTGTTTGACCTTGGGAGTTTGTTTAATTTCCCTAAGCCTCCATTTTCTCATCTATATCATGGGGATGATTGTTTCTACTTTATGGACTTACCTGAACTTTAAATAAGGTGGTGTGTAAATCACTTAGCCCAGTGCTTAGCTCTAAAGAAGTAATACTATTATTACTGATTATTACTGTTAGTTTATTTTAATCCTGTTATTTGTCTTGCTGATCAATTAAGTTAAAGATTTGATTTCAACCAACAGTCCTTCAAAGCATATACCATGTATTTAAAGCTTACAAGTCTAAAAGAAGTTGTCCTTTTTCTTCATGAGGATTTCTATCTGTGGGTGAACTGAGTGTATTCGATTACAACCCACATAGACAACATTGCTAAAAAAGCCCCTGCAAACAAGTTTGCAGAAGTAAGAAGGCTCAGAGCAGACTTCTCCCCTCCAGTCATTGTTAAATAATTATAGAGGGGTGAAGATAACACATTTAGCCTCAGAAATAACCAGCATCTCTGCAGCTCTTTAGTTTACGAAGTACTTTTCATTTCATGGGACTCACATTGGCCAGTTTCTTTCCCCTACTCTTCCTTCTTCTGGACCTGCAGTTATTTTTTCAGTTTGGAAAAGGTACAGTCAGAAATGTCAACAGAAAAGTCCATACAAAAGAGCTAGTTTGACGCCAGTGGGGACTTTAAGGTCAAGCTGAAAGTAATTTCCTCATCACCATGCTCCGTTTCTGACCTAATCAAGAGAGGCAGGTCATGGAGCAGGCCAAGGACCTAGTGGCTCCCAGCTTTCTGGTAAATAAAAAAAGATTGCTTGCGCTGGTCTCTCTACACCATCCAAGGACACAGTTCAAAGCCCTCTCTCTGAGTATTTGTCCAAGTGGGAGGGAAGGAGGTGGGAAAAAGTTGAAAGGCATTGGGTCTGAGAGAAGCTGTCTAAATCTTTGTTTGCATTTCAGAGACAAAATTTTCTATCTCTTGATGAAAGAATCTACAGATCCACTTCCATTGAATTATAGAGAGAATTGCTGAGAAAACCAAACACAAACTGCTTCAAATAACATCTGCTAGATACTGTTATTGGGAATTCATTTGAAGTTGCTCTAGGACTGTAGGTTTAGATATTGTTATGTAAAAGCCTGTTCCTCTTTCTCCACTTCCACAAAGCTTGGAATATTAAGAATCTGTGCTAAGGTGGGTCTCTCTGTGACTCTGTGGACTGTAGCCCACTAGGCTTCTCTGTCCACATGTTTCTCTAGGCAGGAATACTGGAGTAGATTGCCATGCTCTCCTTCAGGGGATCTTCCCAACCCAGGGATCAAACCTGCATCTCTTATGTCTCCTGCATTGGCAGGTGGGTTCTTTACCAGTAACGCCACTTGGGAAACCCAGTAAGGTGGGTCAGAGTCCCCAGATTTGTATCAATATTTGTGGTCTACTCCTCTCAAACAACCTGGTTTCAAGAACTTTAATTCAGGGTTTCTTATGAAAGTGGTTGTCAGTTACCCCTCCTATTCTTTCCAAGTACTGTGGTTGTTCATAAGATAGAGTGGACCAGAAAGAAGACAGATCTGGATATCTATTTTGAAGAAAGTATAAGCAATTACTTCCTTTTCCATCTATCATGAGTAAGCACTTTGCATACATTATCTGTGTTTGGGACTATGAAAAAAGCTGATTGCCGAAGAATTGATGCTTTTGAACTGTGGTGCTGGAGAAGACTCTTGAGAGTCCCTTGGACTGCAAGGAGATCCAACCAGTCCATTCTAAAGGAGATCAATCCTGGGTGTTCATTGGAAGGACTGATGCTAAAGCTGAAACTCCAATACTTTGGCCACTTCATGCGATGAGTTGACTCACTGGAAAAGAGTCTGATGCTGGGAGGGATTGAGGGTGGGAGGAGACGGGGACGACAGAGAATGAGATGGTTGGGTGGCATCACCGACTCGATGGACATGAGTTTGAGTGAACTCCGGGAGTTGGTGATGGACAGGGAGGCCTGGTGTGCTGTGATTCATGGGGTCGCAAAGAGTCAGACATGACTGAGCGACTGAACTGAACTGAACTGAAGAAAGGCTGAAAGAAAATTAGTATCCATACTTGGAAAAAGCAGTTTAGATGCGCTGAGTTTAATCGGGTAGGCCTAAGAGAGACAGCCAAGAAGAGTCAGAAACAAGATTCAAACATTCCTGTCCCCAAAGGCTAGGGTCTTTCCACAGTGGCATTCATGCTACCCTATGACGACACGCATCAAAGGACCTGACTGTCTTTTATATAATGCAGTGACCACATGTGATTGCATAATGTTAGAAGAATGCAAGAATTAATTAAGCCAAACAGCATGGTGTTCACTTGGAATAGTACATATTTATATTAGTGTATTTATATTTATACTAGTCCCCTTAGAGGTCTAATAGATATCTCAAATTTATCATATTCCAAAGTGAACCTTTGTTCTTCCCAACCTCCCCTTTCCCCACAGTCTTCTCTGTCTCTGCTGCTGGCAATTTCATCCTTTATTTCCTGGGCTCTTTATCTCATACCCCATATTCAAACCATTACCCAGGCTTATAGTCCCTGCTTTCCAAATGTATCACCACGTCCACTACTATCCCAAGAGACCGCGTAAGCTCTTGCCTTTCAGTAGCTGTAGCCTCCCAACAGATCTCCCTACCTGACCCTCAACCTCTTCTGTAGTCTCTTCTTAGCTCAGCACTCAGAGTGATTCATTTAATGATCTTTATTCCAATTAGTAAATGACCTATAGGGTCTCGTTGTCTCTTTGACCTTGGCTGTCACTCTCCCCTTTATTCACTGGTTAAGCTCCACTAGTCTCTTGCTGTTCTCAAACACACCAAGTATCTTCCATTCTTAGAGTATTTTCTCCATGAGCTTATATGACACTTATATGACACTTACTACACTTCTGATGCAGTCCAAAGGGCAAGACATATGCTAACTCATGTAACAATTTCAGGAGGTAGGTGCTATTCTTACCATCCCTTTTGAAAGATGGGGAAATTGAGGGGTAAGGATGAAGAAGCATAATGAAAGTCTAGGTTCTTAATGACAAGCCTGTGTTTCCTCTAAAAATGATGGCTTGCAATCAAATACCACCATTTTCAATCCCTGGTTTTCCAACTCTCTTTTTCTTCCATTGGAAGTCGGGTTTGTACATGTATTGTAGATGTGAATTTGCAGGCATCTGCTATGCAATCTGACAATATTTTCCTTCTCATTTGGAGTGCTGTGCTTAGTTGCTCAGTCGTGTCTGACTCTTTGCAACCCCATGGATGATAGCCCACCAGGCTCTTCTGTCCATGGGATTCTCCAGGCAAGAATACTGGAGTGGGTTGCCATTACCTCCTCCAGGGGATCTTCCTGACCCAGGGATTGAACCTAGGTCTCCCACACTGCAGGCAGATTCTTTACCGTCTAAGCCACCAGGGAAGCCCCTTAGTTCAGTTTAGTTCAGTCGCTCAGTCGTGTCCAACTCTTTGCGACCCCATGAATCACAGCACGCCAGGCCTCCCTGTCCATTACCAACTCCCAGAGTTCACTCAAACTCATGTCCATCGAGTCGGTGATGCCATCCAGCCATCTCATTCTCTGTCCCCGTCTCCTCCCATCCCCAATCCCTCCCAGCATCAGACTCTTTTCCAGTGAGTCAACTCATCGTATTTCTATTTTGTACAACAAAAACATTCATTGATTTTCACTTATTTTCCCTGGTTGGTATATCATATTGGTTTAGTTTGGGAACTTTCTAATCCCTTTCTAAGAATAGCTGGTTCTCTTCTTCTCCCTTATGTTCATCACCAGCCCTTCACTGATCAATAGAGGGATTAATACATATGAAAATACAGAGGTAGAACAACTTCTAGAGACTATTGATCCCCTTTATATGTGCTGTGTATTATGTAATGTTTATAGAGTTTTTAAAATATATTTCCTTTTCTTTGGACAGGGCCAAGACACAAAATGTCATCCCAGTTTTTGTCACTATCACCAGTGACTCCTGCAGGTAAAGAAGAAATCAATTACTGGGTTCTTGCTTTGTAGCTAGTTACAGTTAGTCTTCATGGTGGATTGGGCAATAAGAAAAGGAGAACACTGCATGACTGCATGATAAGATCAGACTTAGTCTCTCTATGTAAAGAGTTTATGAACTCCCTGCTGAGAAAGTTCCCTTCTATTTTTTAATACTGAAAAGAAAAATCTTCAAATCAGAGGGGCATTAAATTATCACAGTTAGCTACATTCTTAGAGTCCTTCATGATATAAAATAATTAGCTCAATTATTCATCATAATAAAGGACATAAAAACTACCCTTTATCAAAATCTGGCTTCTCCTTTCTTTTATCATCCTTTATCTCTTCATTTTTCTGCTTCTTTACAAATGGACAAGGAATTTGTATTGGTCTGTATCAAGAACAACCTTTTATCACTTATAAATTTGACAAAGAAAATTGGACAACACCAAGAATGTGTTGTGGATAACAGGTGCTCTAGAGGCATTCTCTTTGAAAAAAATGTAGCCCTATCTGTGTTTAGAATTAAAACAACAGTGCCTAAATGTGACAGAAGTTTATTTCTCTCTTAAGTAACAAACTCTGGATAGAAGCTTTCCACGGCCCCTATGAAAGCTCACATCAGGAGCCCAGGCTTCTTTTAGCTTGTTGCTGGTCTGTATTCTTAATCCAAGATGGCTGCTTCCACACCAGCAGTAACACCCATATTCCTCCCAGCAAGGGGGAGAATAAGGAAGGGAGGTGCACACTCCTTCTTTTTAGGACACTTCCTAGAAGCTGCACTCACCACTTCTCCTGACATCCCCTTGGCCAGAACTTACTTACATGGCTATGTCTAGCTCCAAAGGAGGTTGAGATATATAGTCTTAAATCTGGGTGCCCATGTGCCAAGTTAGAGTTGAAGGCTGTCTTTCTTAGAATAATGGAGAATGGGTATCAGAGAACCATTAGTAGCCTCTGCTCCACTATCAAACTTTAAAAAGCCTTTAAATAGGACCATATTGGAAATTTCTTCTACAGATATATTTGAACAAGTGATTAAAGTATATGCATATAAGAATATTCAGTGCAGCATTATTTATAATAGCAAAAAGACTGGGATTGACCATCATGTCCATTGATATGGGATTTGTTATATTAAGTATAATACATCCAAAGGATTAGCTACTAGATAGCTTTTTTTTTTAATGAGCTAAATATATCTGTGCTGATATAGAAAGAACTCCTAAGTATACTGCCAACTGATAAAACCAAGATGCAGAATAATAGACTAGTATGCATTAGATGATCCCTCCTTTCCTAAAAGTTTTGTATTACTTTGTCAAGAACTATGCGGTATCTAAGATGTTCCCCTATTTACAAACTAATAAGTTTGCTTGCCACAGTTGCTTGGATACGAAACTCTTGGGTCATAGTGAAAGGATTTTATCACTCACAGAGCAATGAACAACATCTTTGGGACCAGTTTCCTGAGCCCATGACCTTCTTATAAATTAATTAAATTACATATTAATAACATTATATGACCCTCTGAACCCACCAGAACCCACAAAAGTTAGGATCTTGACAATACTTTGTACCCCATACCTTATCTTCCCTCACCTGGGGCAGCCATCAAGCTTGTTGCCTATTCTTATCCACACTCCATCTCCAAGCCCAGCTGCCTGGACCCACTCTCAACTGTCTCTGCTCATTTATTACAAGACCTAAAATTTCATGTTCTGCTTTGACATCTTTGAGCCTCAGAGGGCTCTAAAGGCTTAGCCCTAAGTCCTCCTGTTCTTGGCAGATATGACATCCACCAAGTGGGAAGTGTTCCCCATGAAGCTAATTCCTCTATCAGCAGGACCAGCTATGCTCCATTGCTCTTCAACATAATGGGTTTCACTTTCCTGCCAGCCTGTGAAACTATTCAAACAAGTCAGTCACATCCTCCTGTAGAAGCCAGAGGTCATTCAACCCTCTTGTTATGACAAAGCTTGCCTCCTGCAGCTCCTGCTTCACTCTGCTCCTGAGTGCACGTGTGATGTGGTGTGGCCCTGCATGGCCCATGGCATCCTCCTACACTGGGGTGTATGTGACTAATTAAATTGCTTCCAGTCTCATCAGTCCAGTGTTGTGTGTTCAGCTACCTTGTACTGCTTAGGGCAGTGGCTCCTTCCTTTTCCCCTGGGAAACAGAGGAACTGTGGCTCCTGCCCCCATGATCCAGGCCTTACATCCCCGCCTTACTGGGGGCAGGGCTGCATGGATCCTCCTCCTTAGAGACCCAGGGACCCTCACTTACTCTCCCCTGAATGGTGGGAGCCTTGCTGTTCTGGTCAACAGGAGGATTGACAGAAGTTTTCTGTTTCCTTTTTTTTTTTTAACAGAGAAAGAAAAAGATGAGACGATCAAAAAGGACAGGCCATATAAGATCTTTTTTAAAGATCTCTTTCTTTTCAAAGAAAATGAAATGGCAGCAAAGAAAAGGGTAAGATAAACAACAATCGCAATCAATATTAGAATCATACCCTCTTAGCCATCACTTTTATGAACTTTGCTGGGTTGAAACAGACAGTCAGATGTCAGACTGCATGTCTCCCACTATGCTAGGAGATGGTGTATCGCTGTATTAGGACAGCGTCCAGCCGTGGTAGGGAGCTAGCGATCACCGCCTACTGGAGAATACAGGCAGAGCACTACAGTCCGGTATGACAGGTACAGTAAACCCTATCCGTCGATTCTGATGCCCACATTTTCTAGCATTTTCACATTTCTGAAATTGGGACTCAGCTACATAGGTGGGATGCCATACAGCACTGGCACTGCATAAAATGACAGTGCATCTTACAAATGGCATCTTAGAGTTGAAATACAATAACAAGCATGCACAGAGAAAGGGACACTCGTATTTGTCAGTGAAAAAAAGGGAAGAGAGGGTGGTGGGAGCCATGATGGGGTATGTGTGCAGAGACTACTGAGGAGATAACAAGAACTGCATCATTAAAAACAGGTCAGAATTTTCCAGGCAGATGCACATAAAAGAATACATATGTGTGTTCTGGGGAAGAAGATGGAATAAAAGTGGAGGAAAAGGTGTCATTTTAGAATGAGCTGGTATGAAACTATGGCCAACTTCGCAACTCTGCCTTGCAGTTAATTTCCCTGCTTGTATGATCAGACCCCACATCACTGCGTGATTTTTTTTTTTTTAATGTCTACTTGGGAGGTCTATTTGTTCTCAAGTTTTCAGTTCCACAGAACCAATCGTTTTTAATCAGTGGAATCTCCAAGTGACCTGCATTCTGAGCTAGATGAAACTGTGAAATTAAAACCAGATCACTTTCTAATCTCCTGTTTGTCAAGTTCATGTTTAATCAAGTTTGAATGTTCTTTCTTTGTGCTTAGCTTACTACGAGAAGGGATTGAAAACCAGGCAAAACCTTTCAGATATGAGAACTTGAAGTTGCTTGTTTAACAAATTAGTACTAAGAAAAGGACTTGTTGCAAATGATATTTATATACGATCACTATTTTAAGACAACATTATTTTGGTACATTAGAAATTCTGTTAAACTTTTTCACTTGGGCAGGAAAAGTTTCTGAACCGCAACATGAAAGTCTACCAAAAGTCTACTTTTTCATCACGAATGAAGAATCGGTCACACCTGGGCCAAATAGCAATCTTTGCCGACACAGGTGGCGCCTCAGTTGAACGACTGGGGCTAGATCCCACTCTTGTTCTCAGATTAACAGAAGGTAAGTCTAAATTACCGTTTGTTTAAGAATATAATTTTGAATATTTACTGTTGATGTCAGGTAACTGTATGAAAAAGAGGTGAATGCTGGGTAATATAGTGATATACCAGTGACTATACCTTCTGCCACTTGTTAGCTGTGTGATCTTGGACAAGCTTCCTGACATCTCTGAGCTTCAGGACCTCACACACAGGATGGGGCTAGTAACAAGAACCTTATTGGAGGTATTAACAGAATTAAGTTAAATTATGGATGTAAAGAGTCTAGTGAAGTTCCTGGAATATGGACATAAAATAAATGATAGTTATTATAATATTGTTAAAGTAACTTTTCAGTGGCTAGGAAAAAAGTTTTTCTAAAAGTGTAGTATTTTTAAAACTCAGATACATATTGTATGCAACAATTACATAGCCTTTATTTTATATAATATCTCTGAGGGATAATGAACCATACCTAAGTCTATTTCAATTTTCTTTAAAGGTGCAGACACAAAAAGGACCATCCATGAATTTATTAATGACCAGAGAGACAGGTTTATGCTCGAGGTAGTTAAAATAATTTCTTTCTCCTGTTAGCCGAATTGAAGACTTCCTGAATGGCACTGCCACATTTTCACCTGGACGTTTTACTTTTCCATGACAGGCCCCAGCTCCATTGCCCATCCTACCCTAAAGACCCAGCCTCTTCCAGACCCACTTTAATCAGGCTTTTGTTTTCATCATTCCACCAACACCACTTCTATTGCCCAATTCAGTCATTTCAGTCTTCTACTCACTTCTAGCATCTGTTGGCCCAGGGGATCGCCCTCGCCTGAAACACTTCTCTTCAGCTAGTTTCCAGGACCCTCTGTGTCCTGGTTCTTCCACAGCACTGACAGCTCACTCCTTCACAGTTTTCTTGTTCCTCTGTGCCCTGACCTTAAAATGCTAGAATACCCCAGGGCTCACACTTCACCCTACACTCTATCCACCCTCCTCCAGGCTGGAGTCTTTAAATCCCACCATCCTATTAAGAGCTTCCAAATTTACTTCTGATTTTCCTTCCTGAACTCCAAACTCACCAGTACAACTCAGACCCAACAACTATAACCGTAGTTCTTAACATCTCTACTTAAGATGCTCCATAGGGATGTCAGACTTCACATTTCCAAAACTTCCCTTGTTATCCTTTCCCTTGCGTCTGCAAATCTGAATCTCAGGCAGTGTTTCCTATCTCTGTCAATAGCAATTCCATTTTCCCAGTTAGTTTGACCCAAAATATTGGGGTTATCCTCAACTTCTCCTTCTTACAACCCACATCCAAATACCCTTTGGGATATATTTTTTTCCAAATATATCTATAATCACACTACTTTTCATGACCTCCTCTGCTGCCACTGTAGTTCATGTCACCAGTAGGTCTTGCATGATTATTATTATAACTTCTGAGCACTAGTCTCCTGCTTCCACTTTTGCTCCCTGTAGTCAGTCTGTCCCCTGCCCCTCCTCTGCTGAAGAGGTGACTTTTCTGGTCCCCATCTCTGCTCACTCTCTGACCTCCTTCCTACCACCTGTGCGTTGCTCACTCTGCTTTAGCCATGCTGGCCTCCTTGCTGTTCCTGGGACACACCAGTCATGCTCTCCCTCAGGACCTTTGCACAGGAGGCTTTTCCTTCTGGGAAGAAGATTCCTTTTTCAGATATCTACATGATTTGCGCCCTACTTCCTTCCAGTCTCTGTTAAGTTTTCACTGTATCAGGGAGTCTTTTCTGGGCTATGCATGGTGTTAATCTCCTGCCCTTGCCCACTGGACCACTTATTCCCCTTTAATCGACATCTCCCTCTGCTAGAATGAATACCTCACAAAGGCAATCCATTTTATTCTGTTCATTGCTCCAAAAAAATCATTGAAACAGAACTGGCACACAGTAAGCACACAGTAACTGCTTGGCAAATGAAGTAATAAATATTTGGGGGTTATACACGTGGAGTATCTAACTTTTGGTTGTTTTTATTTTTCTTTTACATCCATTCATATTTAGAAATACTGTGTGTTTTTTTAAAAAAGTAATTTATTGATTATTTATTTTTGGCTGCCCTTGGTCTTTGTGGTAGTGCGCGGGCTTCTCACCATGGTGGCTTATCTTGTTGTGGAGCACAGGGTTTGTTGTCTGAGGCATGTGGGATCTTCCTGGACCCAGGATCTAACCCATGTCCCCTGCACTGGCAGGTGGATTCTTATCCACTGCACCACCAGTGAAGTCCTAGTTGTTGTTTATTTAAAATTATCTCATTTCCACATTCTAATCCATTCATATTATAATGTTTGTGTCTTTGTTTATACTTTATTGTTCATGCACAGCATTAAAAATACAAATAGATTCTTACATTATGTAGTTAAAAAAAAAAACCAAGACAGAATCTAGCTATCAAAGTTGCATTGGAGGATCTAAACTGGGTGCTTTGAGGCTGGTTAAACACTCCCCCAGCCCCGTGCTCCCCCTGACTCTGGGGCTGGCTGGGAGGAATTGTTGGACCCTGACTCTCCCATGGTACTTCCTATAGGAAAGCCTTTGTGATTGCACACAATCCAATTTCCCAAGGCCCAGGAAGTACCAGAGGACACTGTGGGTAACACTAAGTGGACCTGCTTTTTGAAGAAATATGGAACAAGCCCCTCCCCCCCTTTTAGGATAGAGCCTGAGGAGACACATAGCTATTTTTATTTGTGGGGCTATTTCGGAACAATATCAAGCCTCTTCATAAAAGTGAAAGAGAGGTATTAGTCTCCCTTCTAACTATCCTGAAAATAGAATTCCTTCATGAAATGAAGGCCACAGCCCCAAGGTTCACACGCTATTATTTCTAATACAGATCATCACAGACCAGGCAGGTTATTTTTCCCCTTTGTTATGAGACCTTTGAAATGTGCTAGAAATGTGGAATCATGGTCTTGATGCACTTGTGTTTTCAATAATCCCAGTTTACTCTGTCAACCAAAAGAAACACCATTCAAAGATTCGAAAAACACACAGCAATGAAGGAAAGACAACTCATGAAAGCAGAAAGAAAGCTCGAAGAAGACGCGATAGCCTTTGAAGAGTTCCTCCGAGAAAACGACCAGAGATCTGTAGATGCTCTCAAAATGTTCGTTTCCCCACCCCCCCAACTTTGGCCAAATCACTTTTTACCCCCTTCTTTCTTCTTTTTAGTTTCTCAGAACACAGCCCAACACAAAACAGGCTAACAAATCTGTTCCTTTTCAGTGCAGCGCAGGAAACTATAAACAAACTGCAAATGACGGCGGAACTTAAGAAGGCGAGTTTGGAAATACAGTCAGTGAAAAGGTGAGGCTGGTGGAGAAGGCAATGGCACCCACTCCAGTGCTCTTGCCTGGAAAATCCCATGGACAGCTGTCCATGGGGTCCCGAAGAGTCGGACATGACTGAGCGACTTCACTTTCACTTTTCACTTTCATGCATGGGAGAAGGAAATGGTAACCCACTCCAGTGTTCTTGCCTGGAGAATCCCAGGGACGGGGGAGCCTGGTGGGCTGCCGTCTATGGGGTCGCAAAGAATCGGACACGACTGAAGCGACTTAGCAGCAGCAGCAAGAGGCTCAAAGCATTTTATAAAAGAGTTACGCATTTCAGAGTTTGTTGATATTTCTAGAAAGCCATGCACATGTAACATATTGATTAAAAACTTGGGGTTTAAAGTCCTGTCTGTAACACTTTGAGTCTCAGTTTCCTCATGTGAAATACAGGGAATAATATGTTAAATACAGTAATATCTACCTCATAGGTGGCTGTGAAGATTAAATGAGAAAATAAAGTTAAGCCTCTTACTAGGAAAAAAAAAAATAAAGGTGAGGCTGAGGCTGGGCCTGTCTTCTACCCATCATTTGTCCCTGCCCCCACAGAAACCTACTGGTTCCTGGCAAGACCTCAGGGGGACTAATCCTGATCAGTTGGTGATTTGATGAACACATTTTAAAAATAAGTAATTTGTTGATCAAGGATTGTCTCTACCTGGGGACCAGGACACAGTGACCTCTGGCTGAAAAGTTTCTCTAACTTGTCATTACAAGATATTAGCTGAATAGAAGGAAACCAGTGTTAGCGGTAAGCAAATTATTTCCTAAATGTTCTTTTTTCTTCATTCTAAGGCACTTTTCCCCCTCCCCCATTTTAACATCTCTGAATTTAGGATGCTTTTAATATTTTTATAATTATCTTACAATTATAATTGGTAGTATTTTTTATATTTGTACTTACACTTGGTTGAAATTAACATTAATATTAAAATGAGGATTTTATGTACCAATATTTTCTTAGGTCAGTTTCCCAAGGCAATAGAACTAAAAGCAAAAATAAACAAATGGGACCAAATGAGGCAACCAACAAGGGCTTAATTTCTAAAATATACAAATAGCTCATGCAACTCAATAACAAAAAACAATCCAGTCAAACATGAGCAGAAGACCTAAATAGACATTTAGAAAAAGACATGCAGATGGCCAACAAGCACATGAAAAGATGCCCAACATCATTAATTATTAGAGAATGCAAATCAAAAGTATGAAGTATTACCTCACACTGGTCAGAATGGCCATCATTAAAGAGTCTACAAATAACATATGCTGGAAAGGGTGTGGAGAAAATGGAACCCTTCTGCACAGTTAGTGGGAATGTAAATTGGTGCAGCCACTGTAGGAAACAATATGGAGTTTCCTCAAAAAACTAAAACAGAGCTGCCCAGTGATCCTGGAATCCTACTCCTGGGCATAAATCTAGAGAAAACTGCAACTTGAAAAGACAAATGCACCCCAGTGTTCACTGCAGCACTATTTACAGTAGCCAAGACATGGGAACAACCTCAATGTCCATCGACAGATGAATGGATAAAGAAGATGTGGTACATGTACAGAATGGAATACTATTCAGCCATAAAAATGCATGAAATAATGCCATTTACAGCAACATGGATGGACCTAGAGATTACATACTAAGTCAGTCAGAAAAAGACAAATATCATATATCACCTATATATGGAATCTAAAATATGACACAAATGACCTTATCTCTGAAATAGAAATAGACTCACAGAGAGAACAAAGTTGTGGTTGCCAAGGGGCAGGGTGTGGGAGAAGGATTGGAGTTTGGAATTAGCAGATACAAATTCATATACAGAATGAATAATAAGTTCCTACTATACAGCACAGGGGAGAAGGCAATGGCACCCCACTACAGTACTCTTGGCTGGAAAATCCCATGGATGGAGGAGCCTGGTAGGCTGCAGTCCATGGGGTTGTGAAGAGTCGGACACGACTGAGTGACTTCACTTTCACTTTTCACTTTCATGCATTGGAGAAGGAAATGGCAACCCACTCCAGTGTTCTTGCCTGGAGAATCCCAGGGACAGGGGAGCCTGGTGGGCTGCCGTCTATGGGTCGCACAGAGTTGGACACGACTGAAGTGACTTAGCATACAGCTCAGGGAACTATATTCAATGTCCTATGATAATGAAAATGAATATGAAAAAGAATGTATATATAACTGAATCACTTTGCTGTACAGTAGAAATTAACAACATGTAAATCAATTATACTTCAATAAATTTTTTTAAAAAAGAGGAAAACACTGGGCGCCCAAGGAGGAGCCAAATGTAGTAAGTCAAGATCATCATTAGGCTCTGACTTCACGAAAGACAGGCTTTTTCTGAATCTTACCTTGAACCATAATTTTACATCTGTTCTAAAAATTCTTATTCTGACATAAAGACCCAATATGGTTTTGCTGCTGAAAAAAATGCAAAGTAAGTTAGAAAAGCCAGTCAAATGTCTTCTACCTGCTTTCTGTTGATCTAAGGAAAGTTGAGTGCGAGGCAGAGCTGATGGTGAGACAGCCAGGACTACTCCATGTGGGAGCCTGTCCTCTGGGGGAAAACAAGCCCCCAGTGAAGTTGGAGCTCTGCCGCTGGCTGACTGTGTTGTCTCCCATCGTTGTGCTCAAAGCACTTTTGCTTCTTGGCCAGAAAAAACATGGAAGAGCCTGGAACAACTGCCGTGAGAAAATGTCTGCTGCCTTTCCCTGGTCTCCATAGATTGGCCTGGACATCAGTCTTATAAGAGGCTCGGGGTCCATGGGTTGCTGCAATGCTGGCTGCACCTGGAAAACCCTTGTGTTCATGGAAGATGAGGGAAAACACCAGGGTTTGCCAGTCTGGGGCCCAGAGCACATGCTGCTCCTTTATAGGGAGCGCCTGGGTACACTCGATCCTGGCCCCTTCAATGGACTTTCTGCCTCAGTGCTGCTTCTGAGGGTCAGCTGCCTAGCCTTGGGCATTTTTGTTCAAATAACATTCCTACAGGTTTCTTGCCTCTCATATCTTATTGAAGTCCCTATTTTTATGGCCATATTTACAATATTTGTTAAGCAAATTATTATTCAAATACATGATCAAGAGAATGACTTTTTAAAAACCTGTTTAAAAAAATGAATATGCTTTCACATGGGTATCTCATAGATATCTAACTGTATCTATTTTTCTTTTGAGTAGTGAAATAGCAAAAACAGAATTCCTACTCAGAGAGTACATGAAATATGGGTTTTTTCTGCTGAAACTGTCTCCAAAACAATGGCAAATCCAGCAAGCAATAAAAAGGGTGTCAAGGAGTAAAGAAAATGTGAATGTTGTGCTTCCAAGTATAATAACAAGTAAGTCCCATATTCAGTTAAGTACATATCCTAATTCTAAAATATTCTGCTTCAGTATTTGTTATTAAATAGTTAGAATTTTTATTTTAGGCAGACCCTGAACAATCCCACTAACTCTGATATTGTAAATTATTAATTTGGAAACTCAGGTTAATTTCAAATATGAAGGAATAAAAATATATACATGGAAAAATAGAAAATATTTTATTTGTAGATAGTAAGACTAGCATACCTACAAGCCTCTCCCCAATAAAAAACCTGATATACAATTTGACTTGTTAAAACATTCTGTACAGTAATTGGACACAAAGTCAATTATACTTTATTAACCTACTATATTAAGCTAAATAGGTTAACTTTATTAATTAGAAAATATACAAGGAAGTTAAATTCAAGAAAGCAATAATAACCTTCAATGTGTGACCAGGAGATTTGACAAATGAGAAATATGTTATCAGATAGGAAGACTGATTTTGTTAAGCTGCCAATTTTTCTGAAATTCATGTATAAGCTTTATGGAAGTATAATAAAAATGTTACCAAAAATACATCAGAGGGTTGGGTTAGGTAGATCTTTGCATAATGATTCTGAGGTTCATCTAGAAAGATACACAAATACTTTTGAACTAAGAAGGTGAGAGTGGGTGTGTTACTTATCCTTTAAGATGTTATATAACATATTATCCCAGTCTCAAAAATGAAAACTGTATGATACTGGCATTAAGAAGCTCAGTGGAACAGGAATAGATCCTATTTTATGTAAGAATTTCATACGTAAGTGATGAATGTAGGGTCACAAATCAAAGATGAAGACAGACTTCCAGCAACATTGGGGTAACAAGGACCAGACACACCGTCTTGCCTGAAAAACATAGGAAACAACAATTTTACAACAGCAGACATCAAGGAGCAAAACAAATTAATCCCCGAGAGAAGGGAAACACGTGAGTTGAGCCCTGTGCTGGCCTCACGGCACTGCCTAGAGAACACGTCCAGGACTCAGTGAGGCAGAGGGGGGGCCTCATGAGTCTCTGTGGATGGAGAAGACAGCTGGGGGTAGGGAGGCCATGGTGGCTGGAGTTCCCCGAGCAGAGTACTGGAGGGGAGAAAGCCACACAGAAGGTTCTCTTGATCTGCAGACTCGTCAGCTGAGCCTTAGGGGTGAGAGCACTTATACCACTGAAATCGGCAAATTACAAATCAGGGAGAATCTTTCCCCTGAGAGCCAGTTATTAAGCCTTTATTAGCACACCAGGCAGAGAAGGCAATGGCAAGCCACTCCAGTACTCTTGCCTAGAAAATCCCATGGATGGAGGAGCCTGGTAGGCTGCAGTCCGTGGGGTCGCTAAGGGTCGGACACGACTGAGCGACTTCACTTTCACTTTTCACTTTCACACATTGGAGAAGGAAATGGCAACCCACTCCAGTGTTCTTGCCTGGAGAATCCCAGGGACGGGGGAGCCTGGTGGGCTTCCATCTATGGGGTCACACAGAGCTGGACATGACTGAAGTGACTTAGCAGCAGCAGCAGCAGCAGCACACCAGGGGTGGCTGCCCTGCTTAGCTCCCTTGTGTCTCTCACTATACTGCATGTGCTTAGATGAGATCGTGTGTATAAAGTGTCAAGCACAGTAATGACATTGAGTTAAACTCAATATGTGATGTTTGACAAGAGAGAAAACACATGGGAAGAAAAACTGAGAAGTATTTGCATTTAACAGCTTAGGATTCAGTACTCCTAGTTCAGTTCAGTTCAATCGCTCAGTTGTGTCCAACTCTGTGACCCCATGAACCACAGCACGCCAGGCCTCCCTGTCCATCACCAACTCCCAGAGTCCACCCAAACCCATGTCCATTGAGTCGGTGATGCCATCCAGCCATCTCATTCTCTGTCATTCCCTTCTCCTCCTGCCCCCAATCCCTCCCAGCATCAGAGGCTTTTTCAGTGAGTCAGCTCTTTGCATGAGGTGGCCAAAGTATTGGAGTTTCAGCTTTAGAATCAGTCCTTCCAATGAACACCCAGGATTGATCTCCTTTAGAATGGACTGGCTGGATCTCCTTGCAGTCCAAGGGACTCTCAAGAGTCTTCTCCAACACCACAGTTCAAAAGCATCAATTCTTTGGCGATCAGCTTTCTTCACAGTCCAACTCTCACATCTACACATGACCACTAGCAAAACCATAGCCTTGACTAGACGGACCTTTGTTGGCAAAGTAATATCTCTGCTTGTCCTCTAACTCGAGAATGCTCAGAAAGCACTGAGTCTCAGTCCGGAGGGTTGAATGGTTAATACCGGGATTTTAGAAGTTCTGATAGACTGACATGGGAAAGAGACTTCTTCAGGTCCTCTAGGTTAGTTCTCATCCATCCTGCCTTCTCCAGAGACCAGCCCTGGCCATCTGCATAATACATATGCTGGTTACCATGTCCCCATCTTACATTTCTGTCCCTGGAAATTTTCACAATAACTTGGCCTTCACCCTGATACAAAGCTCTCATTCTCAGAATGAGAAGTGTTCTCCCACCCCAACTTGTTTATTTTCCATTCTAGAATTAAGTGCAAGGAGAAGAGAGACCATTGACGAGTCCAGGAGGACATCATTTTCAGAAGATTCTTCTCTGGGAAGAGGTAGCCAAGGTAACACTGGATCTTTGCCACTTCACCCACAAAAGAAAAGTCAGAGAAAGTGCACATCTCAAAGTGGAGATGCAGGACCTATAAACTAAGCTGAAAAACAGAGCCTAATGTCCACATCACCCTTAATCCTGGGGAGCCTGGTGTTCTGTTTCTCTCTCTCCAGACATTATTACAAAACTCAGAGAGGTGGGTGAATGAATAGAACCAGCAGAGAAGTCAGGGGCAGAGGATCTTTTACAAGTTGTCCCTGTCCCACTTAATGGGTGTCCCAGCACATCCTCTGAGGTCCTTCTTAGCTGGGCCTCCTTAGTCCTCTGGTTCAAGCCTGCCCTCTGGTGTTGGTGGACCAATTCCCAGGGCCCAACAATTCAGGCCAATGGCAACCAGATGACTGTCATTGGCCTGTGACTCAGGGAAGTAACTGGGAAGTCTGAGGAAGCTCTACCACGCTCATAATCAACTCTAAGGATACTTTCAGTCTCAACCCCTGCCCTGTAGTCATTCGACGCCCACAGGCAAGCTGACTTCCAGTGACTCTATTTCTCCTTCATCCTGCTGCCAACCATCAGAGATATTTAGTGGGAGGGGTAAAGCTCAGCCATACAATTTGCCTGCCCAGAAACAACCCCGGCATAAGTGCACTTGGCCAGCTGATTGAAAAGGTGGATTCTTTCAGAGTGTGAGGCCAATTTGGACCCAAATTATTTAAGACATACTACTTTGTCTGTTAGAGGACCTGGAGTAGGGTGCAGGGGAGGGGAGTATAGAGGAAGTAGGTGGTGGGGTCCATATTTTCTTCTCTTTAAAATCTTGAATATAGGAGTCACTCAGTTTGAATAGCATCCCTTCCCAAGACGTTTTTAGTAATATGTGTTCCAGTATCAGCTTAAAAATTTAAGATGCTCATTTACAGTGGTGCTAGAATCCACTGGTTCTTTGTCCATTTTCTTTCCTTCCCCCACTCACTTGGATGTACTGGAGGCATACTATGTGTCAGCAACTTTTCAAGACTCCAAGTACACAAAGATGAATAGGATATAGTTCTGCATGCTGGAACTATACAAACACAATATAATGGGACAAATGATTCAGCAGTGATGGTGAGGGGTCTGGGGGCAAAAACCAAAATTATGATCTCTCCCTAAGGCATTCAGAAAAGTCTTTAAGAGGAGGTGACATCTGAGCTGGATTTTGAAGAATAAGTGGGACTTTCCAGGTAGAGGGATTGGGGAGTGAGGCCTGCTGTAGTTTCAAGACAGATAGCAGGAAGGGTGGCTGGAAGCCACAAAAGCTTGGGCATGAGGAAACATGACCTGGGGGCCAGTGGATGCAGAGATCCAAGACCAGTTGCCCACTTCTCAGTTTCAGACCATGGTCAGACCCAGACTTTGGTAATAACTAAAGTCCACCATTTTTATTTTATATCTTGATCTTTTAAAATCTGTGATTAAAAATGTGTATGATTATGTAACAAGAGAACTATGATTTATATTCACCATTTATGTCCCTGATTTGTGCCATGTTTTAGACAATATGTACCCATCCCCACCCCAAACAGTGATTTCTGATTTTATGCTTGGAACCAAAAGTCAGTAGAATAAAACAGCACCATTTTCTATATGATTGTTTCCAATTTTTTTTTTTTAAGTAATGGGCATATCAGTACAGAAAAATGAATCCCTCTCACCAAATAGCAAGCACTCATTCCTAATTACATGTTCTTTTTACCGCCACCATCACCAATGATGTGGACTTCACCTGGACATTCTGAATAGCAAGATCACGCAGGAGGACCACTCCCAAGCCAGAGGAAGAGAAATCATCCTTATCAAAGTACAGTGCATATTGATTACCTCTTGGAAATGGTGTATTTTTTTTTTAAGCAAATATCTATTTTAGCCTTTCTTCAACATATGTGCCACGTATCCATACCCACCATAAGAGATGCTGGAGATAGTGGTTGCCATTTCTATGTGCTTGGCAGGTGACCAAGTTCTCACAGGTCTTCCTGCATCCTTTGATGAGGGCCTACATCTGCTGTTTGCAGAAATCACCCTCATCCTGCTTCTTGGGTCTTTGCCTCTCAGACTCCACTGCCCAGTTGTTTTTGATCTACTCTGCTGACTCATGTGTTTGCAAATTTACCATGGCATTCAAAATTGTTACTATAGGACTAGAAAGCACGTTTTGTTTGTTTCTTCCCTTACTTGATTATTGACTCATTTATATTCATTATTTCAGAAAGTGGTAGTTCTCCACCCTAGCTACCCTGAAGTGAAGCAAAGTGAAAGTTGCTTAGTTGTGTCCGACTTACAGTCCATGGAATTCTCCAGGCCAGAATAATGGAGTGGGTAACCTTTCCCTTCCCCAGGGGATCTTTCCAACCCAGGGATTGAACCCAGGTCTCCCGCATTGCAGGCAGATTCTTTACCAGCTGAGCCACAAGGGAAGCCCAAGAATACTGGAGTGGGTAGCCTATCCCTTTTCCAGTGGATCTTCCTGACCCAGGAATTGAACCGGGGTCTCCTGCATTGCAGGCGGATTCTTTACCAACTGAGCTGTCAGGGAAGCCCCCAGCTACTCTAGGGAAGCTGTAAGAAAATATATTGATGTCCAGGATGGATACTCTGACCCCAAAGGAAGTATCTGGGCCAGGATTGTATTATCCATGGCAAAAGTCGACACAGACACTGTGCTCTGAATTTCAGGGGCCTCGGGGTCACTCTACTTCTGTGGCATTTTAGAGTCACTGTTTTGTTGTGTTTTAATTACATTTTCACTTTGAGAGAATTATAGATTCACATGTAGTTACAAGAAAAAATACAGAGAGATCTCACTATACTTTACCCAGTTTCCCCCAATAGTAACATCTATTGCAAAATTGTAGTATAATAGCACGAACAGGATATGACATCAGTACAGTCAAGATACAATCAAATACAGAACATCATTATAAGGATTTTCCATGTTGAAGCACAAAGTAACACGCAAAGCTCGTATTCACTTTCTCAGAAAGTTCACTGCTTCTTAGTTTCTTTCATTTACTCAGCACGTATTTACTGAGTGCCCTATAGGGCCAGAATAAAAAAAAAAAGACAGTCTGTGCTCTCAACAAGCCTACTGTCTAGTGAGGAAGACAGACAAGGAGTTCATCAGTTACATTATACTATGATAAGGCCACTGGAAGGGCAATCAGGGTGCCTCAGGCATGCAACGGAAGGACTCTCAGCCCAGAGGAAAGGTGAGAGACTGGAGAAGCAAGGGCAGGATCAGTGGACATCCTCCAGATCAGATGGCATCTAAGCTGTATCTGGTGAGAGGATGAGGGGTCAGTGAAGGGGGAGGGGCCTGCTGGAGCAAGGGTGGCAGTGTTTGGGCCTGTTCAGAATGGCTGGGCTGCAGGGTATAAGTGGACAAGACTGGAGGGGTAACTAGGTATTGTCTCATGAGCAAGGAAGCAGTGGGGTCATTCCAAAGGTGTCTGTGTTTTGTTCCAAGTGCCCTGAGAGTCACTGAAGGTTTTAGCAAGAACGTGACAGAGGCTCAAATCAGATTTACATTTTAGAAAACTGGATATGGTAGTATTTTAGAGAACAGAATGGACAGCGAAAAAACTAGAGGTAGAGGAGCCAGTTAGGAACCTGTGGTCACAATTCATCAGATGAGAGAGAATGAACTGCCCCAGCCAGACAGTGGTAGCCGGAACAAAGGAGAGGCTGTGGGACACATCAGGGAAGTGCTATCTATGGGCTTCCCCCAATAAAAACAGTGGCCACAGATAACTCCCAAATTTCTCATGTGGCACCTGGATGTGTGGTGTTGTCCTTCAAAGGTATTAGGAACACAGTAAGGGGAGCAGGCCTGAGAGGAAAATAAGGAGTGTGATTTTTGGATGCATTCATCCGAGCTCTCTAGGCAGAAGGCAGAAGGAACACCGTCTCAGAGTGTCTTTACCCAGCCCAGGGACATCTAAGGAAGTCAGCCATTAAAATGCCTGTGTTTGGGGAGGGGCCTCTGCAAGCGTCAAGCAGGCCCTGTGTATCACTGCAGTTGGAGAAGCAGAGATAGTTAATAGAATGAGGCCTGGTGCCGGTGGACCTCCTGTTGAGTGATCAGAAGGGGAATTTGATTCATTCCATCCCCTTTCCCATTTGGCTGGCCTTTAGTCTGAGTGAAGTAGCCATATCTGTCTCAGTCACAGTAGTAAAGCAAGTTAAGATTCCCAAGGAAAAAGCCTTGACGTCCAGTTTGATTTGTACTGGACCCATAGTTTTAACTGAAAAGGATCCAACACAGGGAATCTGTTCAGTTTATGAATTGGGCTAAATTTAGTTCTCTTACCCTTAAGCTGTTGGAGAAGGCAATGGCAAGCCACTCCAGTACTATTGCCTAGAAAATCCCATGGATGGAGGAGCCTGGTAGGCTGCAGTCCGTGGGGTCGCTAAGGGTCGGACACGACTGAGCGACTTCACTTTCACTTTTCACTTTCACACATTGGAGAAGGAAATGGCAACCCACTCCAGTGTTCTTGCCTGGAGAATCCCAGGGACGGGGGAGCCTGGTGGGCTTCCATCTATGGGGTCACACAGAGTCGGACACGACTGAAGTGACTTAGCAGTAGCAGCTCTATGGGACACCCCGTGGATACCGATGTTCAGCTGGAAGCTGGACACTAAAGTCCAGAGCTCAAGAGAGACAGAGATGTGGGAGTTGGTATGTTAGTAGTGGTTGAATCCATAAGAGAGGATCAGTCCCAGAAGATGGGTAGAAAGAGATGGAAGAAAGCTGAGGAAACACAGACTCAAAGAAAAGGAACCAAAAAGGTAACATAGTATCAGAAAGGTGGGAGAAGATTGATTTGAAAATGATATTACTGAATCCACTAAGAGTGGACTGAACGGTGGATGTTTCCCAAGTATCCCTTGACTTCTATGGCCCTCTCAATTTTCCTACAACATATTTCCCATCGCTAAAGGGCAGCTCCAAGTAGGTTATTTTGTCCCTTCAAACTCAGCATGAACAAAGCAAACGTTAATCTTGTCCTTGTGCTATGCTTAGTCACTCAGTCGTGTCCGACTCTTTGTGACCCCAAAGACTGTAGCCCACCAGGTTCCTCTGTCCATGGGGATTCTCCAGGCAAGAATACTGGAGTGGGTTGCCATGCCCTTCTCCAGGGGAACTTTCTGACTCAGGAATCAAACCTGGGTCACCTGCATTGTGGGGGGATTCTTTACTAGCTGAGCTACCAGGGAAGCCCAATCTTGTCCTTATCCTATCCTTAAAGCGGTTTTCCTTCCTGTTAGTGTGACCTCCATTACTCCAGGCTCACTGACTACAAACGCTGAAGTCATCTTGTCTCTTCTCTTTGCCCCAGCAGCTCTTTCTATTCTTGGTTTCCATGAATTCTTTCTTTCCTGTCTCTAGATTCTCTTCCCAACCCCCAACCACTGACTTGTTTTCCACCATCACTACAAGCATTACTTACCTAGGTCACACCAACAGCTGCTTTACTCCTTCCTTAGCCCCTGTGCTTTTAACATTCTAGTCATTTTCAATTTATCGTTCTTAAAGGATTCTTTCAGAACCAACTTGCAAGCCACACAACTATTCTTTAAGTAAGTATCTCATCGCCCATCCCACTCCCCAACCAACATTTCCTCAGCCTGATCAGAAGATATTTTACAGATGCACCTCAAATAATTGGTACCACGTGGTACAACTCTTCCTTGTGGTCTCTTTGTTTGCATATGTCACCCTTTTCTGGGAATGAATCTGATTTTCTTTTGCATACTTGTGGAATCCATGGATTCCTGCAATTCCCTAAAAGGCTAGATAGGCTATTGAAAAGAATTAGGTTACATTTAGGTTCCAAAAATAATGAAAGCAAAACTGTTGATAGAAAATGGCTCAGAAATCAGGCATTTTCTTTTCCTTTTACAGCCAAACTGAGAGTGTCAGTTCAGAAGACAGTTTGGAGTTCTTTTTAGATGATGATATGGACTACGATCTGGTAACCAGACTATTTGTCTTGACTTAAATATTGTTTGGTGAAAAGTATAGATGCTCATTTCGTCTTTTGAAATTAAAATGTCCTGTTCTAAATATTCCACAACCTTTCAGAAGAAAATATGATTTTTAAAAATTTATTTGTTTGCACCAGGTCTTATTTGCAGCATGCAGGATCTTTAGTTGTGGCATGTGGGATCTAGTTCCCTGATGAGGGAATGAACCTGGGCCCTCTGCATTGGCAGCATGGAGCCTGAGCCACTGGACCACCAGGGAAATCCCCGAAAACATGATTTTTTTTTTTTTTTTGCTACTGTTCTCTAGCTGTATATATAGTTCATGTTTGTCATCAGACATTTAATGAAAAATAAATGTCAAGACTTCCCTGGTGGTTTAGTGGTTAAGACTCTACACTTCCACTGCAGGGGGCATGGGTTCAATCCTGGTTGGAGGAACTAAGATCCTGGATGCTGTGAGGCACAGCCAAAAGATTTTGTAAAAATTATAACTAAGTAAATAAGTGTCCTTTAGAAGATAACAATTTAGGAGATATATATTATCTACAATCTTCCTGTGAAAATAACCACCTTCTGATTATTTATCATTTTACTGGGGCTTGAGATATATTGGGTAGCTGGACTGTGAGATAAATTGACCTTCAACATAACAGCTCTTTGTGGCTACAGGTCTGATTGTGAACTAACCTCACCCTAAATACAACCACAGAAACTCACAGAAAAGGAACAAAAAACACTTAAAAGCATTAACTGTATACTTTATATAACATAGCTTATCCAAATCATCTTGTGTGTGTATGTGGAAAAAGCACAACTTACCATCTTAACTAGTAAGTGTATGATCCTGCAGCATTAACTATTAACACACAGACGTGTAACAGACCTCTGGAGCTTTTTCACCTTGCACAATGGAAACTATACATCAACTGAACAACTCCCCTATGCCTACTCCCTCTAGCCCCTAACAACCACATTCTACTTTATATTTCTCAGAGTTAGATTACTTTACATGCCTCGTAAAAAGTGGAAGCAGTATTTATTTGTCTTTTCATGAGTGGCTTATTTCATTTAGTCTCATGTCCTTATGTTCTTCGGGTTCATCCATATTGTAGCAAATGACAGGGTTTCCTTATTTTTTAAGGGTGGATAGACCACATTTTCTTTATCCATCCATCAATCCATCGATGAACATTTAGGTTGCTTCCACTTCTTGGCTACAGTAAATTTGATGAACATGGGGGTGCAAATATACAAGACATCTTGCTATAAATTAAAGTGATATAAACTTATACTTAAAATTTTAGAAAATAGAAAATTATTAAAATGTAGGGAGAAAATGACCTTCACTTAGTCCTCTTTTTTCATTCTACTTCTTCCCTCTTGTCTTTCCCTAGAAACTTGCCTTTCCTTTTTTCCTGCTTTTGCCTCCTCCTCTGCTCCATCCCTCTTCTCTTTTCCTCACTCTCTTCTTCCTTTTCCCCTTCTCTAATAAACTTCACCTCCCCCCCAACACCCAAAGTGTTCCCTTCCCTGAGGCCAGCTCACATATGGAAATGGGCTGTTGTCACTCTTTGCCCATATCTCCCTTATAATCGGAACAGTATTCCTTTCCCCCAGTTTTTTCCTAGATAAGTCACATGTGCACAGGTAGCACGTTCAGTGAATTAATTATATTCTTCATTATTGATTAGGAGCCAGAACTTTATTTCAAAGAACCTGAAGAGTTACTTCAAGTCCTCACAGAGCTGGAAGAGCAGAATCTTACTTTGGTACAATATTCCCAAGATGTAGATGAAAATCTTGAAGATGTAAATAAAAGAGAAAAAGTTATACAGGATAAAATGTAAGTCATAAAAAACAAGCAAACATTCTATCAACCAATTTCTAATCAGAGATGAAGTCCACCTTCATTTATGTGTGGCCCTTCCTTGTGGTCTCCCTGGATTTAGGGAAGAATTTTTATTAATAGTTTACACTGCAGAATGTAAAAAGTAGGAATTATATTTACACAGAATAGACTGGTTTTAGTTTTAGTCCCTAATTCCTTTCACTTGTCAAAATATTTTCCTAACTAGCAAGAATAAAAGACAATATAGAAGGTTATAAAGAATCAAAATGTCACCTACTGCCTTACTCTTTGTTCAATGCAGTTTTATGCTGTCATCTGGTTGACCAAATCATGCTTTGGATGATAATGCTAATAAACTCAATTTCCTTGGCTGTGACTCTCAGCAAAAGTTTTTTCATGACTTAAATATTGTATCATTTTATAATGTACATATCAATATCAGGGCTATTATAAAAAGGATTTCTGTTGGGAAGGGGGCTGGATTTGATGACTCAAAAAATTCCTTCCTACTCTAATACTCATTGTAAAAATGTGCAGAACGTTTTTTGGAAGACTCATTTGCACCAGAAGATGTCAATCTTTTAAAATAGTTAAGTCAAACTGCACTGAACTTTGGGACTTATTAGAAGAACTTAAAACCATAATCTTCTAGCCACCCAGTAAACTACTGTCTCCTTTGAATCCTTGTCTCCTCACTCCCAGTCCTCAGTACATGGTGCCCCCACCATGCCACTGTGAAATGAGGGGATGGGGTTGGTATGGTTGGGCAGGAAAAGGGTAACTATATCAGAAGCTCTAAGTAAGGAGTTGGGAGTCTCTACTTTTCCCAGTGGCTCCCCAGGTATTCTGATTATCAGTCAGGTTTGAGAACAGCGACATCCTAGGTCACCCAGCTTGGGTTTCCGATACCTCAATTCTACTGCTTTTTCTATTTGGGGGACTCAGGGGAGCCACAGAAGTAGAGGAGTGAGAAAATACTTCCTGATGGATGTTGAAAAGCATCTGTGCATTTATTTTTCTTATTTTAACCTGAAAAGTTGCAGGTACTTTGTCAATGTCTTAAAATATAAACTTCTATTTGGCTTACTAGACATAGGATGTTGACACATGATCTAGAGAGTGTTGAAATGTTGAAGTGATGGTTTATTTCACTGAATCATAAATTACAGATAAGGGTCTCTTTCTTCTTTGCAATAGAAATACCAACATAGAGTTTCTTTTGGAACACAAGGAATTGCTCAAGGCCAATTGTGTAAGAGAAGAAGAAAAAGCAGCAGAGTTGGAGTTAAGGTCCAGGCTATTTAGTTTTGGAGAATATAACTCAGATGCTCAGGTAATCATTCTTTGCCTGCAGTAATTTTATTTTGGCTCATGATAATAAGAATCTGCATTCCCTGTGTCTTAAGCATTGGAATAGGAGGATTAAAGCAAACCACAAGTCCCAGGTTGATGACAGAGGCTGAAAACCTGCTTGGAAATTACCTTGTCAATATGTAATAGCCAACTTACACAGTAGCTAGAAAACATTCAATTATCATTGGTACTCTCTTAAAAGGTTACCAAGTATGATGCTGAAATTTCCCCACCTATAAATGTATTTTAGTTAGTAAATACATGACTATACATATGAAGTAGTTCACTGCTTGTGATCACTTTGGTATTAATTTCAAGGGCAAATAATGAAGATAGGAAGCACTGAATCAGCACTGAGTGGAGTATCTTCCCAACACTGAGCTTGTAATAGGCTGTGGCCCCTTTGGGGTCTGCAGAGATCTATCACCAGAGCACCTGTGACAGACACTAGTGTGCTTACCTGTTTGCATGCAGGTCTCTCCCAGCTGGATGCAAACCCTAGGGCAAGGCTTGTCTTACCCTTCTATTCAGCTAAGTTTAGCAACCTCATAAAGCAGGTGCTCTATAAATGTTTGTTGAATGAATGATCAGGCTAGTTTTAAGACCCATAATAAACTCCAGTTAGCATTGGTTTCCTTGTAAAATCTGGAATGAAATAAAAATTCAAAATTCGTATGTGAGACTAATATCACAATTATAGTTATGAACTTGATTTTCAAACAGGGGTAGATTTAAAGGGACTCTATCAGAAGATGACTGTGCTCCCTTACCCAGAAGCAGGCAGGGTTACTAAAACAAACCTGTGTATGGCTCCAGTCACAATCCACATTTCTTATGTGGTGTAACACCAAGGAAGGAAGGGATGGGGTTGTGCACTGCTAGAGCACAAAGTGTGATGATAGCCACCTTTCAGCTCTTCAATGCTGTCTTTTTTAAACCTTTAAAAAATTTGTGGTAAAAAATATACATATCATAAAATTGACCATTTAACCATTTCAAATGTACAATTCAGTGGCATTAATTATAATTGCAATGCTGCATAATTATTACCATTATTTAGAGGACTTTTCCATCATCCCAAATAGAAACTCTGCACCCATTAAACAATAATTCCCCCTTCTCCCACCTTCCAGCTTCTGGTAACCTCTGTTCTATCTCTATAAATTTGTTTGTCTTGTTGTTTAGTCACTAAGTTGTGTTCAACTCTTTTTGCGATCCCATGGACTGTAGCCTGCCAGGATCCTTTCTTTGTCCATACTTTCCTTCCCATGTAAGAATACTGGAGTGGGTTTCCATTTCCTTCTTCAGGGGATCTTCCTGACCCAGGGATTGAAACCCTGTCTCCTGTATTGGCAGGTGGGTTCTTTACCACTGAGCCACCAGAGAAGCCCTTGCCTGTTTTCAGTAGCTCATATATATGGAAGTATACAGTTTCTGGACTTTTTGTATCTGGCTTATTTCACTTAGCATATTTTCAAGGTTTATCCATGTTAGAGCATGAGTCAGAAGTCTATTCCTTTTTATGGCTAAATAATATTCCACTATATTTTTATACCATAATTTGTCTATCCATTCTTCTGTTGATGGACACTTTGGGTTGTTTCACCCTTTGAGTCTGTTTTAAATAGTTCTGAAGCTGATTAACATGAAAAATGTCAGGTATATATCAGTGGCATCTCCCAGTGCCCTCCACAAGCCCCTTTCTTCCAAATTTAGGGTGGCTATGAAAAAGAGTAGCATTTCAATACACAAACTTTGAGGCAACTCGATCCTGAAATGGAGAAGACAGAATTGATCTGAAAATTACTTTTTAAAAGACAATGACATTTTGGTCACAAGTATAATTTTGGCATTCATGTATTATACACTCTGAAAAAATGGGAGTTAATAATTCATAGTGTCTTTTATAAAAGTGAAATGTTGGGGCAGAGAAGCAGAGGCAGAGCAGGAAATTTGGCAGGGAAAAGTGTTCTTTTCTAAGAATTTCCCAGCTTCCCCACTCCCATTCTTTTCATATACTGAAATGTGCAAAACATAATCCTTTATGAGTGAATAAGCAGAGCAGTGTCTAATTTTGATATTCATAAATTATCACAGGCATTTTGGAACTATGAATATTTTGTTCTTTTAAAATTTCCACTCTTAACTGTATTTAATCCCCTAAAGACATTTTCCTTGATTTAATATTTTACTTTTAAAACAATATACAATGTATAACTTTAAATCTAACTATAATGTAATATTAAAAATTGCACAAATCCTGAGTTTCTTTCCCAAGGAATTTCCTCACGGTGAGCACACCATGTACCAACCCCAGAAGCTTTCCACCTGCCCCCTTCTAGTCTCCACCATACAGCCAAGGTGACCATTATCTTGACTTCTCATACTATCAGCTAACTTTCATTTTTTTGAACTGTATATAAGTGGAATCATTAATATATCCGCTTATCTAGTTTCTTTCTCTCAACATTATGTTTCTGAGAGTCATACATGTTGTTTTGTGCAGTTGTCTGTTCACTGAACATGAAATGGAGTATAAAATATCCCTTTGTTCAATTTGCTGAATGCCCTGTTCTCTGATTTTGTTCTTTGGTACAGGGAGCTGATCAAGTTAAACTGGGAAAGTTGTCTATGGTCAGCATTTAGCAGAAAGTGATCTGAATTAGAATTACAGAATCCTTGAGTTGGAAAGGACTTTAAATGTCATCTAGACTTCTCCCTGCTCCCCTGTCCACTTCCCATTCATTGCTAAAGGCATCCAGTTCTTGCCCAGTATTCAAACCTCCCAAGATCCTGTCCCACTACACAGCACGAAGCTGCAGCTCCTCCCACTTCTTGGAGACTCTCTTGGCTGCTTCTCCTCTGAGGTGCTCTGGGTTGGGCCCGCCATCTGGTGGCAGTTTAAGAGACGGGACCTATACTTAGTTTCTCTGTCATCTGTAGGCCTATCTATGCCTGGAGCTCCCTTTTTCTAGGCCCTTCTGCTCTGTTGGGCCAGGCCCTCAATGTGTTTTCTATACATTGAGTATTTAATCTCACTCCCCAATCCTGTTTCTTATACTGTTCTTCTTATCTTAATAAAACGTCTCTCCTTGTCTTTTCCTCTCCTGTTTGACAGGGGGAACTTAAAGTAATAAGACATGATGAAACGTTGTTGACCATCTATCTCTAAAGTTCTAAATGTTCAAGAGGTTGCCTCCAAAAAACTTCCATCAACTACTAATCATTCTCACATTCAAGATGTTTTCTCAGAATATGTATTTTTAGTGACACATACTGCAGTAATCTTTTCCATGTTCAATGTACAATATTTCATCCCCTTGATGAGTTACTTTTCCTTTTTTCCTTTTATATTTTTCTATATGTCTAAAATTTCTAAAAGGAATGTGTTGCTAATATAAACAGGGAATAGAAATGTCACTTAGAAAGGGGGAGAAAAAAGGAGCTTTATGGCAAACAGGACTTTTTCTTTTTCCTTTTATAGATATTTCTCCAAACTTCCTAAAATCATATTTTAAATACAAATAGGGAATACAGTGTTGCTGTAGGAGGAAATAAAGGGGGCTTTATAGTAAATAGGACCATCAGAAAACTTGTTAAACTAGGTGGGAGAGACAAGCTGTTTGAAGTAAACTATTGGTAACAGATCTTGATTTCTAATTAAGTGTTGGTAGTGTTCTTGCCTGGAGAATCCCAGGGGCGGGGGAGCCTGGTGGGCTGCCGTCTATGGGGTCACACAGAGTCGGACACGACTGAAGTGACTTAGCAGCAGCAGCAGCAGCAGCAGCTCTGTAATGAGTCTGTGGTTTCAGTAGGGGTTTCCCATGGCTCCTGGAGCCACATCTATCTTGAGTATTATTCGTCCATGGCTTTATGGTGATTCTCATTTTCTTGAGCAGAAATAGGAATGGGGGCATGATTCTACCAGGAGAATGATTTACTTTTCCCAGAAGTTTATTGAGATCCTTTTATCTGCGAAGGCTGGGTATACAGTGGAGACACAGAAAGAGAGCTTTCTTACGGTCCCGAAACATGTTACCTACAAGCTTGAACATCTCTACCAACAGTTAAAACGGCACAGTGGCCAGGTACAGGGATCAGCAAGGTGTGGCCTAGACTAGAATACTGGAATGGCTTCCAGATTGAGAGAATGAAAACTCAAAATGTTTTGTAGGCCACCCTGGGAAGCTGTTTGCTTGTAACTTTTTTTTCCCTCTGAGAATGCATTCATTTATTCAGCAAACATTTATTAAGTGCATAGTTACATGCAAGGCGCTACTTTAGATATAAGTATAAACATAAGAAATAGCTCCTGCCTTCCAGGTGCTTACAGTCTATAAGGGACAATAAGACATGTATGCAAATAACTGTCAGACAGGATTATAGTGTAAGGAATTATAGTAAGCACAAAAAAGGAGTTCACACACTGCTGCTAGGAAATGCACTGGAGTGGGAAAAAAAGTATTTAAATGTTTATGTAGTGTTTACTTGAATGGGAATGATACACAAAAACATTCAAGCATCCTATTAAATTACTTTATACCTCTCTCTCTGCTCTGCTAAGTCACTTCAGTCATGTCCGACTCTGTGCGACCCCATAGACAGTAGCCCACCAGGCTCCCCCGTCCCTGGGATTCTCCAGGCAAGAACACTGGAGTGGGTTGCCATTTCCTTCTCCAATGTGTGAAAGTGAAAAGTGAAGTCGCTCAGTCATGTCTGACTCGTAGCAACCCCATGGACTGCAGCCTACCAGGCTCCTCCATCCATGGGATTTGTCTGACTAGTAGCAACCCCATGGACTGCAGCCTACCAGGCTCCTCCGTCCATGGGATTTTCCAGGCAAGAGTACTGGAGTGGCTTGCCATTGCCTTCTCCGACTTTATACCTAGACTGAAATATTTTTAAAGAAACAATAAAGGTTATTATAATGCTCTATGAGATGTGCTTAGTCGTGTCTGACTCTTTGCAACCCCATGGATTGCAGCCCACCAGGCTCCTCTGTTCACTGGGATTCTCCACACAAGAATACTAGAGAGGGCTGCCACGCCCTTCTCCAGGGGATCTTCCAGTCTCAGGGACTGAACCCAGGTCTCCCACACTGTGGCGAGTTCTTTCCCTGAACAACCAGGGAAGCCTGTTCTGACTATAAATTATGACATAAATTGACTGCTGCATTTTTTTTCACTGTTCTAATGTTGTATTAAAGTTTTTCTTTTAAAAAAGGAAGTATTTAGTAGAACATATTAATAAAAGCCTTTTCATTACTATACAGTAAAAGGGAATTTCACATTTATTGAATGAACAAGCAAACAGTAATGAGATGTTTTCTGCTCTCCTTTTCTTTTTAATCTCAGGAAAAACTGATAGACTCTCTTAGTAAAAAAATTAACCAAGTATACAAAGTCTGCATTGGAGATGCTGAGGTTGGAAGCCTCAACCCAGTTCAAAAGCTGGTAAAAGTAGAGTCTCGCCTGGTAGAATTGAGTGATCTCATTGACTCCGTTCCCAAAGAAAATGTGGAGGCAATTGAGAGGATGAAACAGAAAGAACGACGGCAAAGGTACAGTCACTGTCTTATGACATGCATGTAATAAAAGACTTAAACATTAGGGAAGTCTGCAATATGGCAAGTCTCTATTATACGCCATATAGACACTGGAATCAAAGTCAGACCTGCTGTCCTCATAGAGCTATTATTTCATATGGAGATATATTCATCAATATTCTTATGAAATGTCATTACCAATGGTAAAAATGAGCACTGTGAAGGAAAGAGTTCACCAGGGACAAATGACATAGTTTCAGATGGGCAAGGGGTCCTTCCAGTCTGAAAAAAAGTGTATTTTCAGAGTGAATATTCCCTACTTATGATTATAATATTCAAAGGATTATCATGTGGAAGGAGAATCATACTTGTGGTGAAAGGGCCTAAGACTAGAATTTCCTTAATTGGAAAACTACAGGGAGATTTAATCTGTGAAGAAATTGTTTGAAAGAGCTAGGTAATGAGGGTTTTCCTTGGTTCCTAACTGCCAACAGGTAAGTTTCCTTACCTGTAAAATGGCAATAATGACACTTATCTCATACGGCTGTTGTGAGGATTGAATTAAACAATCTATGTAAAAGCACTAAAGCATGTTTGGCATACAGTAAGTACTCTAATAGCAGACAGACATTCATATTAGATACTTTGTTATTGCTTACCACTTTACTGGGGTGTGAGGATACTGTTCCCCCCATATAAAAACAAAGACTAGAATATATTAAGGTGATCCTGATGGGATTTTGTTGACTGAAGCACATTTTAAAGAAATTATGAGAAATCACTCCTTCCACAAGATGACCTTTCATTTACACTAAGAACATTTGCACTTTTTACAGTAGAAAATATATTCTCACTAAAATGTAATTACAACTATTTCTAGCAGTGAGATTAATATATTAATCTAATCCCAATTATTCATCATTTCGATCAAAAGAATTTTAGTGGATTTTTCCCCATGGTTTGGAGGCACCTAACACAATACCTAATTTTGCATAAAAAATGTTCAGTGAATGTTACATTGATAATTATATACATCCATAAAATAGTCATCATTTGGCAAGTGGTTATTCTGCAATAGGCAGACTAGACAGTGTGCGTAGGTCATCTAATTTTATCCTCACAACAACCCTAAAGAGAACAAAGACAAATAGTATTTCTTGGCCTTAATTTGAGGATAACATTCAAAGAGATTTATTGGAAAGTATATTTTTGTGGTTATCAATTGAACTATACACTTGTGACTTGTGTACTTTTCTGTATGTTATACTTCAATAAAAAGGTTTAAAAAGACGGGAAAATAACTGGAAACTATCAATAATTCAAGTGACCATCATATAGATTAATATAAAGTACTGAACTGTAAATGAAATGATGAGAGGGCTCTGTTGAGGTGCTTATTTTGGACCAAGATCTGGGTAGATTTTGCTTCTTCCGAAAGAGTGACATGTACTTTCTTCCCATTTCAACATAAACAGGGTTTGTTGTTGAAATTTCACCTGAATATTCAAAACCCACAATTATGGGGGAAGATGAAAGTATTATTTTCATTTAACCTTAAAGGAGACTTAACAATATTTAGGTAATTCTTTATTCAAGAATTACAAATAGTATTGATGTAGATCTTTTTGACTGGGATTTATAGTTAGAACAATGTCTTCCTCTTTTGACAGGTTGCGTGAAGAGAAAATGAGAGAGAAACAAAAACACCAGGAGGAAAGGCTAAAAGCTGCCCTGGAAAGAGCAGTAGCACAACCAAAGAAAAAGAAGGTCTGTGTTTTATTGTTAATATTAATAGGTCCAGCTACATCCAATGTGTGAGGGCTTCTGTAATGTAAAAACAAAATACCTAACTCATCTAATTTATACAGGTTAAACTTCAGTAAGTCTGCCGGCAGTTTCAACTGATCTCTCTGGTTCCTTGTTTTTAGAATAATTCGAACTATTAGGTCTACATTTCTCCATTAAACTCACTTTTTGGTAAAAGAAACTTCTCCTTCGCCTCGTTAGCTCCAGGTACATGAAACTAGAGAAATACAAAAATAATAGTGGATTATATATAATTGGAAGGGTCTTTTAATCCTCACGTTGTGAAAATAATGAGATTTATAGCTGAAGTTAAAATAATTTACCCAGAGTCACTTCAGATTTAGCAGTAGAATCTAAGCAGAAGCCAAGGTTTCAAGATTACCTGTTCAATAAGAAGTTTAGGATGGGGCAGTCTCCAACTACTGTGGTCTATTACTCCCCTGGGTATGAAGGGCCTTTTGTTTCTATACGCCTCTCTTCCTGCTGAGTTTGAATCTGAAATCATATTCCAGGGAGGCAATTTCATAGTTATCTGCAGAACTAATGTGGACACTGATTCTAACCAGTCATAGCTAACACATATTATGCACCTCACAACCAGCCACTGAAGTACTTAAAAGTTGTGAAGTATGGTAACTGTTAATACGTACTGTTAAAAAAGTAATGATTTTTATTTAAATTAGTGTTTACTTTTTAAAAGGATCTGTTCTTACCTAGTTCAACTCTGCCTACGAAGATCTGACTTGTCCTCTTCTTCCAAGAGATAATTAGCCAGTTAACACCCTGCTACATGTATAAACTATTATTTACTCAGCCCACCAAGTTAAAGTGACCAATAATGAGTTTTATGACCTTTGTATCCCCAATGCCTGACACACAATGGACAGTCAATAAATGCTTACTGAGTTAACAGACTAAAAATGAAAATGCAAACTAAACTGAAAAAAAAAAATGCTGCTAAGTCAACAATATATGAAGACCTCTGAAAGAGGTTTTTACTCAGAACACTTCATTGCTGGCAATTTTCTCAGGCAGAAATTAATAACAAAGGTTATCAAAGGAGGTTGGTGCAGGGTGAGGAGGTGGGGGAATCTGACATTAGAAAAGGAATTCAAGGATTCTGGTCCTCTAAGGGCGTTTTTGTTGTTACAATGAAGGGGAGGACTGCCAGTAATTTCAAATATACCGCAATGCAGGGATGGTCACACACAGGGTTGGTGCCTCTTTTGAGACACAATGGAGATGTCCCATCAAATTTCATGTCCAATAGAACAGTTTTTTATCCTTTTAATTTACACAAATTCAGATTAAAGGCAAAACAAAAATAAACAAACAAAAGGGAGAGAAATGATGCAAAAAGTTTGACATAAGTTGAGTAAATGCCCCAGAGAGAATAGGTATGATTCAGGGTGTCCCTAAGCCTCTTCTGGCTGGAACACCTCCAAAAGCTAACAGGACTGTGAGTGCTCAAGAAGATAATAGGTAGTTTTCTCAAGTTATTGTTTAACAGGATTTTAAATGCTAGTAACTGTTGCTCAGCAGAGGAAAGGATCACTTCTAACTAGAGAAATTAGCTACTCCTCTTACTGGTGGTTACTGAGAAATGAAGTGTTGGCCTCAAACATGGCTAACCATCTGAAACAAGCTATTTGCTGACTTTATCTATACCCTCCCATTTCCCCATAACACCTAACTGCTCTGTCTTCTGCATACCATGGTACTCCATTTGCTACTTAACTCTGCCTGCATTTGGACATCCATTGGTCATCAATCTCTTTGTAACTTGATTATTTCAAACTATATTATTCTTTGGGAAAATCAAGTTAATAATAAGTATTCTGGGGTTATACTTCAGCAGATAATGGTTACATGAAAAATATTATTTTTTTCTTTTGTTTCAACAGGGAAGACAACTTATCTACCGTTCAAAACCTCCATCTGGTAACAAACATGAACTACTTTTAGTCAAGGATACAAGAACGAAATCCCTGGAGGAAGAGTATTTTTTCACTTGAACAGGAGCAGTAAGACATTAATTACCAGAATATCTTAGGTATATTTTGTAGACTTTGCTTTTCAGTCATGGCAATATTCTGCCACAAATATATGCCTAACCAATTTCAGAAGACAGGCCCTTATTCTAAAAGACCCTTATGATTGGAAATGAGAGTTACATTATTTTGTTGAAGACTTTTACTATCCATATCCTAACCACTATTGTATACAGCTAAACATTTATACCTTCTGTTGTCCCAGCTGGGGATACACATCCACAACTACTTTGTTAATGTAACTATATGGCGAATGACCACTTAAAAGCAATAATGGCATTCTGACAATGAGACTTTAAATAATTTTTTTTCAACTGATCCAAAGGAAAGTTCATAATATACGTTTTATCACCATGAAGTATACATTTTAACAATGTACAACTCTAAAATACTGATTTTGAGGAGTTAAAAACTTAAAACCACTAGATTATGTGGTCTGAAAATAACCAACCTTGAGACTGATCTCTAATTCACATTAAGGTGTTCTGTTCAGATAACTTAATTATCTTAAGTGAACAAACCATATGCCTTTAGCCTACATTTGATTTCACAATTTCTGTTGTATTCGATACTCAAAACTATTTTAATTTTCAGGTGGTGTTTCAATTTTAGCTGTAATGTATATATCATTTAGCTTATGCTGATATAGTGTTAACATGTATTTATTGACTACTGAGTAAAATAACACAATCTATATGAATTTTAAGAAAATATTTAACTTTATATATGTCAAAAGTGGCTCAAAAATAACTTTAAAAGAAACAGTTGCTTTTAAAAGGTCTCAGTTAATATACAATTCCAAGGGCTGAAATTCACTTTCACAAACATTTATAAAGCATATAAATAAATTTATCTCATAGGAAAAAAAATACAGCATTGGGTTTACATGAAAACAAACTTGAATAAAGTTGGGTGGCTTTGAAAGCATTAGTTCTGTGAATAATCTTTGAACTGTTTCATCTGAATATGCAAGTAAGTATCTGAATATGAATAGCCACTCACAGACAAATTGAAAATCAGATTTTTATTGTCTACAAATATATATAAAACCCCCCCCCAAAGATGCTATTCTCTCATTTCCCCATCTTCTTCTTCTTCTTCAACACCCCTGATATAAAGGACATTATTACACCTGTAAACAGAAAGACACCATTTTGTTGTTTCAACAAGAAACCATGTAAGATCTGAATTATTACTATTAGATTTTTTCATTACAAAAATATTAATGCTAAAATTACAACACATCATTTCTCTTTAAAAAAAATTTACCTTTGGTTTTTATAGAGCACAAGGTACTATTTTTATACAATGTGGCTGTTAAAATTACTAGAATTTAGAGGTATGAAGCTAGTTCTAGAAAATAAGTAAAATACAAATACTTAACAGCAGACAGACCCACCCAAAAATCAAGTTCTTGAAACTAAAACCAATGAAAAAGGCACAGTTAAGAGCTACAAAGTTTAACAGCCACATTAGGAAAACCTTAAGAATGAACAGCTCTGAAGTATTTAAATCTGCTTTGATAAGTTTAACAATTTCAAGACTCTTGAAGTCTAGTTGTAGCATATTATTCTAAATAGTAGTTAGAAAAAAAATAAGTCTGAGATTGAGGCACTGATAGTTTATTTAAACATGTATTTCTAATGCTCATCACCAACTCTATATATACTACTGACATTGTTACCTTATTAAAACTTCACCCAGATGTCCAGACAATGCTCCATCTATGTATTCTTCTGTATTTGCAAGCTTTAAATAAGAAGAAAATGTATTATCATACCAGAGGAAAACAGTATTATATACCTAATACTGGTGAAAGAACTTATTAACTGAGACCTTTCTGTACCAATGATATACATTTATCTACAACAATTTGCTTTACTACTGTAGTTCTTTTTGGTTTCATGTAAAACATTAAGTAAAGTTAACTTTGATGGATGTAGAACTAATATATAATAAAGCTTGTTTCAATGCAATTTTTAAAATCTCTCAGTAATGTATATTTCTTTCTATTAAACATTAACATGTCAGGAAGTCTCCAATTTATGAATAAGCTTGAATAATTCTAAAGAACTATACAGTAACTCTTCTTGGAGTAACATTTTATCAATCATAGAGGAATCCAATGGGTATAAAAGCTATGATTAAAATGCCAAATAGTCATATTATTCAACAACCAAACTAAAGAACTGAATAAGGATTTTTTAAAAATATGTGCTAACAAACAGGAAAAAAAAAATTCTTAAGAAGAGGTTAAAGAATTAAGAGTGACCTTTATGGTTACTTTAAAGAACTCTATTATTTCTAACTTTACATCAAAATGTTTAGCTTTCCGTCTACATATAGTTAATAAACTTTACTTGCGAATTAAAAAAAATCACAGAGTTACTGGGACTCAGAAATGAACGGGAAAGTAAACAGGCAAATTTCCATCATTAACTAGGTAAGTGGGCAAAGGGAAAGAAAAAACAGGGCTTAGAAAGGATGTTAGATAAAGCAGTTAAAACTCGTTAATGAATTGATAATGTTACTGGATACTATTCCTTCTCCTAGACAACAAAAATAACCTAGTAGAGGATATGGTTTTGCCTGAAATTACTGCCAACAATTAGTTTTGTATGCAAAAGATCAACCAACTTTTTTTTTAAGTGATTATTTCCAGATGTTCACCAACATTTAACTGGCTTCTAAATTATACAATGATGCTTCAAAAGCCTTCTACCACATTTTGTTTTAAATTGAACTACAACTGATTTACATTAATGTGCTAGTTTTGAGTGTACAGCAAGATGATTCAGTTACACAAACATTTTTCAGATTCTTTTCCGTTATAGGTTACTACAAGATACAGGGTAGTTTTAGTTCCCTGTGCTATATATAAAATCCTTGTTTATCTATTTTACATACAGTAGTGTGCATCTGTTAATCCCAAATTCCCAATTTATCCCTCTCCATCCTTCCCTTTAGTAACCAAAGGTTTGTTTTCCATGTCTCTGAGTCTGTTATGTAAACATGTTCATTTGTATAATTTTTTTAGATTCTACATTTTCCTCTTTAAGACTTAACCCTGAGGTGCATGTATCTTTTTTAATTAGTTTTCTCTGGATATATGCCAAGGAGTGGGATTACTGGATTATATGTTAACTCTATATTTTAGCTTTTTAAGGACCCTCCATACTATTGTCTATAGAGGATGTACCAATTTACATCCTGACCAACAGTGTAGGAAGCTTCCCTTTTCTCTACACCCTCTCCAGTATTTATCATTTGTAGTCTTTTAAATGATGGCCATTCTGACCAGTATGAGGTGATACCTCATTGTAGTTCTGATTTGCATTTCTCTTATAATTAGTGATGCAGAGCATCTTTTCATGTGCGTGTTGGCCATCTGTATGTTTTCTCTGGAGAAATGTTTAGGTCTGCCCATTTTTTTTTTTTAATGTTGAGCTGTATGAGCTGTTTGTATATTATCACATTTTAATTAAATCCAAAAGTCTTACTATCCCTTAAAAGGTGTTCCATGACTACCACTCCAACTTCTCTATCATACTTCCCTTACTAACTCACTCTGCCCTGGCCTTCTTGCCAAGCCTTGAACAGAAAAAGAATGTTTCTCTCACACAGCCTTTGCAATTTGCTGTTCCCTCAAATTGGGATGCTCTTTCCCAAGAAAGGGCTTCCCTGATAGCTCAGTTGGGAAAGAATCCACCTGCAATGCAGGAGATCTCAGTTCGATTCCTGGATCGGGAAGATCTGCTGGAGAAAGAATAGGCTACCCACTACAGTATTCTTGAGCTTCCCTTGTGGCTCAGTGGTAAAGAATCCGCCTGCAATGTGGGAAACCTGGGTTCGATCCCTGGGTTGGGAAGATCCCCTGGAGAAGGGAAAGGCCACCCACTCCAGTATCTTGGCTTAGAGAATTCCATGGCCTATAGTCCATGGGGTCGCAAAGAGTTGCACACGACTGAGCGATTTTCACTTTCACCAGATATTCTTCACTCACTCACTCAATTCTGGTCTCTGCTTTAAATTTACTTCCTCAGAGAGGCTTTCCCTGGCTATCCCATCTAATACTGTACACTCTTGTCACTCTATTCCATTTCTGCTTTCCTTTTCTTCAAAGCATCTACCATTACCTGATATCACACTATATATCCATCTTCCATCACTAAAGCATAAACTTCTTGAGGACAGCAACTTTTGTTCACTGGTATATTCAGTGCCAGTGAACAAACTCAAAAAAGCATCACCAATGTGGTTAGCTACTCAGAGATACATTCTGTAACTCTTGCTGGTTCACTAGAAAGCTACATTACTTCTAAAACCAAATATTTGGTAGGTATTTTTTTATTCCTTTCTTTTAATGATATCATTCTTATACCATAAATTCTCTTCAAGTGTACAAGTCGGTGATTTTTAGTATATTCACAAACTTGTGTAATTAATCACCACTATGTCTGGGACATTTTTAGCACAATGGGCATGGTCTTCAAATTTTTCTATAGCCCTGGTAAACGATTACTGCTTAGGTAATTTTCCAGGAATTTTGGGCACCTGAGCATGGTCTGTTCAGGTGGGAAACTCTAAATTAAGGAAAATCTCAGCTTTGAGCCTGTAAGTGCTCCTGTTAGTATTCACCTAAAAACATAACCAGTATAGAATACATGCAGTCATGATTGGATTGACCACCTATCTAGGTACCCATTAAAATTCATTCATCAGTCATTAATCAGTCACACAAATACCTGTGCTTCAGGAAAATATAACCTCAAATATTTTCTTCAAAAAAGTGGCTGGAAACTAGAATTACGCAACAAAAAACAAACACCCCAATTTAAAAATAGCCAAAGGACATGAATAGGCATTTTCCTCAAGATATGTAAATAACCAGTAAGCACATAAATAGGTCTCAACATCACTAATCATTAAGGAGATGCAAATGAAAACAATGAGATACTACTTCACATTATTAGGATGACTGTTATAAAATCAGAAAACAAGTGTTGGTGAGGATATTAAGAAATTGGATCCCTCATACATTGCTGGTGGAATGTAAAATGGTGTAGCTGCTGTGGAAAACAGTCTGGCAGTTCCTCAAAAAATTAAAGAATTACTGTATGATCCAGCAATTCCACTTCTGGATGTAAGACCCAAAAAGACTGAAAGTAGAGACTCTTAACTGATACATGTGCACCTATGTTCACTGCATTATTCACAAATAGTCAAAAGGTGGAAACAATTCAAGTATTCAACAACAGAAGACTGAGTAAAATGAGGTATATACAGTCGACCCTTGAACAATACAGGTTTGAACTGCATGGACAAGCTGATGCAGAACCATGATATGGAGAACCAGCTATGGACTCCAAGCATCTGTGGAGTTCAGTGTACCAGGCAGGTCCTGGAACCAATGCCCCAAGGATACTAAGGGACTGCTACACACAATGGAACATTACTTCAACCATAAAAAGGGATGAAATTCTGATACATGCTACAACATGGATGGACCCTGGAAACACCAATGCTGAGTGAAATAAGCCAGACACGAAAGGACATATATTGTAAGATTCCACTTATATGAGGTAACTAGAATAAAGACAAAAAGAATAGTGTTTACCAGGAGGCAGAGGGAACAGGATGTTCTTGTTTAATGCGCACAGAGTTTCACTTTGGGATGATGAAAAAGCTCTTGAAATGGATAATGGTGATGGATGTACAACAGTGTGAATGTAGTTAATGCCACTGAGTTGCACACTTGAAAATGATTAAAATGGTAAATTTTACATTATACATTTTTTAATCACAATTAAACACAAAGTATAAAACCTGGCTGAAACATTTACAGTAGCCAATTTAACAGACATATAGTCAGTTCATCAATTCCTTCAGTTGGTCTGTTTTCTCCCTCAAGAATTGCTTTTATCAAATTACTTTGATGTTATACATTTAGCATTCATCAAAAGACTTCACTTGAAAAGTTTCTCTCAGAGATAAGTGCTGCAAAAATTTGTGCTTTTCCTGTACACTCTAGTGTATTTGTCTTATGGCACTGTGAACCAAATGTCTGAGCTCTTCTTACTTGTAAACACTAGGAGTGAAATCTGTGCCCAATCTCACACATAGTGATCACAGTTACAGATCCTCCCTGGCCTTGACTTTATTCCTGAATTTTGCTTTATATTTGTCAGTTATATTAATTATATCTTTGTAAGTCACACTAAACCTCTGAGGAGTCAGGGGAAGAAAAATAATACAACTTAATGATCTTTATAACTCTTCAGCTCACCTGCATGTTCATATAGCCATCTACAGACACCAGGTAGCCTTTGTACTCCATTCCCCATTTAAGCTTCACCATTACTGGCTTTCCTGTTAATCCGTTGAGGAAAGGCTTGGGGTTGAGGGGCAAACTCTGCATAAAGAACAACAACAAAAAAGAACCCAATTTGATTAATTCTCCTCTTTATTACACCATCAATACTTTATGGTGTCCAAATGAAGCTAACTCTTGATTTCCTCTCACTTTATGACATAATTTTCACTTTTGTTGAAGAGCTTCAGAGAACTTAAAATACCTAGTCAGCCAATTTCATCTTCAACCCATTAAAACTTACAGAAGTATTCATTGTTGACTTAAGAAACACTAAATACCTAATATACATCACTCACTATTCCAAGGCCACAAAGAAACAAAGGTAATGGCAAAAAAGGAAAAGGAAAAAGAGCAGATGACAGTCCCTGTTCTCATGAAGCCCACAGTGGGAGGGTCAAAACATACAAACAGACAATTATTTTGCAATATAGTAAGAGGAGATATGCTGCATACAAGGACACCAAACAATCTCGGGTTAAAAGCAAAGGGAGGATTGCCTGAAATAAGTAGTGCCTTTGTTTTAAGGGATGAGAGGTATTTCCAGAGGGAAAAGGGCTGATCTAGGCAGGCTGGGCTACCTATGTAAAAGGAGGGAATAGTGAATCAATAAGGTGATCTCTGGGGCAGAGGAGTTAGTTCTGTGTGAGGCCACAGAAGGAGGCAGGGGGCAGATCACGCTCCACAGCTTTTCACTTCGAATTCCAGGAGACAGGATTGGCTCTTCTTTGACTTGCAGTGTCTGCTCCCTATGGGCAATCCCTAAACTTGTTTATTCGGCAAATCAATAGTATCCCCAATCAATTCAGACTTTATTTCCTTTCCTCATCTGCTCACTCATCAGCTCAAAGAAGGAAAAGAACCAAAAAACCTGGCTACTGAACTCCTCTAGAATAAACATATTCGGAGTGATCTCAGGTGGGTCTCCAATTTTCACTCGTCTTTCTCCAACTTACCAGCCACAGTCAAGTATTACTTTTATCTTAGCTCTGCTTCAATGGCTCCCCAATGCACTTGGGAGTAGAATCCAGAACCTCTCAAAAGGCCTAAGAAGTCTTGCCCGACCCTATCTCAGAACCTCTATCCTTGCAAACGGCTGTAGCCTGCTCTCAATTCTTTCAACTGGTCAGGTTTTCCTTTCGGCCTTAGAGCCTGTGCTCCTGATCCCTGAGCTGGGCGTTCATACACCTCTTCCTGCTCTTTAAGGAGCTGTATTCTCACAACGCTTAGGTTTCAGGTTAAATTCCTTCTCCAAGAGATGCACACCGTAACCACCCTTCTAACGTACCACGACAGCCCCTCACAGCACCCTGTTTGCGCCATTCTCAGCACTTAACATTACTTGAAAATACACATTTATCGTTATTTGATTAATGTCTTTCTCCCATACCGACTGAGTTAACCTAGAGCACGGTCCGTATCAATACTTTTCACCCTTATATTCCAAGCACCTAGAACTTTACTTGGCCCAGGCCCTGGAAGGTAGCAGGCGCTCAGTAACATTTGCTAAACGAACAAATTTACTTGAGAATACTCAAAGGCTGGGCTCAGTATTCCAAAGGGCTGTGGGGCCTCCCAACATCACTGGACAAAACAGGATTTTGGAGTGTGTAAAGAGTAAAGTCGCTTTATCTTTACCCCAACCCCGGGCCCCAGGCAGCAAGAACACCTCAGGCTCAGATCCAAACGAAGAGGAAGGAGGCCGGAGCACTCCTAGGGAGGGAAAGACAGGGCTTCGGAAGGAGGGCGCGCCTCAGACAACCAGGGCGGGGAGATAGGGGCCGGCAACCCGGCCCGCGGCGCCTCACGCGGATGAATGGGAGACGCGCGAAACCACCACCAGGCCCGGCGAGCCTCCCTCTCTCTCACGCGCAACTCTGGTCGTTCTCTTTCTCCTTACCATCGCGACTACTTTTGCAGTAGTGGGGAAATGCTGCAGGATACTTGCCGGCGACGCAACTATCGTGCCACCCTCGCGACTGAAGTAACCACACAGGCCTTTAAGAGAAATGGCCGCCAAATAGCAGCATGACCTTTCACCTCAGACTACCGCTCTTCTGGCTTCTGTGATTGGACTCAAAGAGATGCGTGCTGATTGGAGGAAGTGGCTGGCTTGTCTCCTGGCAACCACAGGCGCCAACGGGTGCGTACCTTCCTGCTAGCGCTCGGCCAGTGGAAAACGAGCTACTTCGCTCTGCCGGAAGAATGAGTACCTGCGACGCAGCATAGGCAGTGAGATGCTCATCTGCCTCAAGGGTTTGTTGGGTACCCTGTAGAGGAATCGTGATTTCTCTCCAGCTTGGCTAGTAGGGGTTTCCTTGGTGGCTTAGACGGTAAAGAGCCTGCCTGCAGTGCGGGAGATCCTGGTTCCATCCCCGGTTTGGGAAGATCTTCTGCTAAAGGAAATGGCAACCCACTCCAGTATTCTTGCCTGGAAAATCCCATGGACGGAGCAGCCTGGCGGGCTGCAGTCCATGGGTTCGCAAAGAGTCGGACGCGACTGAGCGACTTCACTTTAATGACTAATGATGTTGAGCATCTTTTCATGTGCTTATTGGCTACTTGTATATTTTTGAATAAATGTCTGTTCAAATTATATGTTCTATTTCTGGAATCCTTGAATGAATTGTCTAATTTAAAATCAGACTAAGTTTTTTAAAATGAAAGGAAAAGTCATTTGATTATTCTGGGTCTCATTTTCTTCATTTATACAGTTTGGGACTAGATCACAGTTTTCAACCTCACTACTATTGACATTTTTGGCCAAACAATTCTTGCTGTGGGGTCTGCCCTTTTATTGTAGAATGAATGTATTGTAGCAGCATCCTCAGCCTCTATCAACTAGATGACAGTTGCAACCCTTTCCCTCCAAGTTGTCACAACCAAAAATGTCTCCAGTATTGCCCAGCATCCTCTGGATGGCACAATTGTCCCCCATTGAAAACTTCTGGATTAGATCAATGGTTTACGAACACAGGCCACAGACTTGGCTCACTTAGCAGGTAGTATTAAGGATTTGCAAACTATTTTTTTATTATTAAAAAGTAAACAAAACAACTAACAAATTGTACATTTAATCAGTTCAGTCAGTTCAGTCCCTTGGTTGTATCTGGCTCTTTGTGACCCCATGGACTGCAGCACACAAGGCTTCCCTGTCCATCACCAACTCCTGGAGCTTATCCAAACTCGTGTCCATTGAGTTAGTGATGCCATCCAACCATCTCATCCTTTGTCATCCCCTTCTCCCACCTTCAATCTTGCCCAGCCTCAGGGTCTCTTCAAATGAGTCAGTTCTTCACATCAGGTGGCCAGAGTATTGGAGTTTCAGCTTCAGCATCAGTCCTTCCAATGAATATTCAGGACTGATTTCCTTTAGGATGGACTGGTTGGATCTCCTTACAATCCAAGGGACTCTCAAGAGTCTTCTCCAACAACACAGTTCAAAAGCATCAATTCTGTGCTCAGCTTTGTTTATAGTCCAACTCTCATATCCATACATGACTACTGGAAAAACCATAGCCTTGACTAGAAGGACCTTTGTTGACAAAGTAATGTCTCTGGTTTTTAATATGCTGTCTAGGTTGGTCATGGCTTTTCTTTGAAGGAGTAAGCATCTTTTGATTTCATGGCTGCAATCACCATCTGCAGTGAGTTTGGAGCCCCCCAAAATAAAGTCCGCCACTGTTTCCACTGTTTCCCCATCTATTTGCCATGAAGTGATGGGACCAGATGCCATAATCTTAGTTTTCTAAATGTTGAGTTTTAAGCCAATTTTTTTCACTCTCTTCTTTCACTTTCATCAAGAGGCTTTTTAGTTCTTCTTCACTTTCTGGCATAAGGGTGGTGTCATCAGCGTATCTGAGGTTATTGATATTTCTTCCAGCAATCTTGATCCCGGCTTGTGCTTCATCCAGTCTGGCATTTTGCATGATGTATTCTGCATATAAGTTAAATAAGCAGGGTCACAATATACAGCCTGACATACTCCTTTCCCGATTTGGCACCAGTCTGTTGTTCCATGTCCAGTTCTAGCTGTTGCTTCCTGACCTGCATTCAGATTTCTCAGGAGGCAGGTCAGATGGTCTGGTATTCCCATCTATTTAATAATTTTCCCCAGTTTATTGTGATCCACACAGTCAAAGGCTTTGGCGTAGTCAACAAAGCAGAAGTAGATATTTCTCTGGAACTCTTGCTTTTTCGATGATCCAACGGATGTTAGAGGATGATGTATTTTGCATATCTGAGGTCTTATACAGTCTCTATTAAAAATGCTGACCTTTTTTTTGCCACAGGACTGGAAAAGGTCAGTACATTTAATAGAGACTGCATAAGACTGATGAAAACTTGATGCTCCTTTTCTTTTTATTAGAATGAAATCAACTAAAAATATAAATACTGGTTGATAATCATGGATCAGAAGTTCGACTGGCATTTATAGATGTATCTGGTTTATAAAAATGGGCAAGCAAATTGTCAATAAATGATGTTTTTTAGTTTCACAAATTATAGATTCAATTTGGGGAAAAGGTAGAGAGTAAAATCCTTTAGAGGTGGTGCAGTTATAAGGAATCAGTCTGCCAATGTAGGAGATGCAGGAGACATGGGTTCAACCCCTGGGTTGGGAAAATTGCCTGGAGAAGGAAATGGCAACCCACTCCAGTATTCTTGCCTGGAAAATTCCATGGACAGAGGAGCCTGGAGGGCTACTACAGTTCATGGGGTCACAGAGAGTCGTATACAAATAAGCAGCAGCAGCAGCATAACACTTATATAAACTAATAAATTAGTTATGTAAGCTTGTTTCTAGCCCTTAGGACATCAATTAATTAATCATATTCATGGAACGGAAATTATTATTTTTATTTTGAAATAATTTCAAATTTATTGAAACATTGCAAGCACAGCCCATTAACTTTATTTTTCCTGAATCATTTGCTAGTAAGTTGTCAACATGATGCTCTATACACCAAATACTTTAGTGTTCAGTTCTAAGTATATTTCCTACAAATAAGGAGTAAGAAGAATACTGTTGTCTAATGTAGTACATATTTTTAGTGTAGCTAAGAGTTTTGCCTATTTATCTCCTAGGGAATTAGAAGTTTTAGCATTTGAAATTAATTCCTATGGGTTAAAGCAAGCATGGTAAAACTTTATTTGGGGCAGGTAACCAATAGAAAAAAATACAAATTTAGACTGATATCAAGTTTAAAAATCTACTTTTGAAAATATTTTAAGAGAGAGAGAAAATATAAATCAATGAAGCTCAGTTTAAGATTATGTAACAGAAAATAAATATTAAGGAATATATTGATAATCTGCTATGGTCAGTTATTTCCTCTTTTTCTCCCATCTTTTCTCTTCCCTTTTCTTCAAGAAGTATCTATTTATCACTGACTCTATTACAGGCTCTGGAGATCCAAAGATTAACAAATAGAGGCTGGGTTCCTGCCTGCTTGGACCTAGTTGGACCCAGTTAGTGAAAGAAAGAAGAAAAAACTTTTAAGACAAAGGAAGGCAGAGAGAAAAATAGCGAAGTACTAGGGATTAAGCAACATTTCTTATTTTTTTCCTACTTTTGTCCTATTCGAGTCTTTTTATAGTTTTTCCTTGCTGTGATCTGTCTTCTTTCAATTTCTCATAAAACTCATTTGCGATAATCATCAAAGGGTTCTACTTGATATTATAGCAAATTAACCATTTATAACATTTTCCAAGATGATACTCAAAAACTTCTAGAAAAAGAGAAAACAGTAACTTTACAGAAATCTGGCAAACACTGCCTTAAGAAAGTAATGAAGGTCAAGATGATCACTGATATCCATGGGCGTCATGTTAATCTGACATGTGTGTTCTCTACTTTGCCAGTTGATGATAAATGAGCCATTTTGAAGTCAAAGGAAGGCCTGTGCACAAAGGGAATTCTGAAAGTGCTGGGGCTCTCAAGTGTTGCTCACTTTCTCCTTTAACCTCTCCTCACCCATCCTTGTTCTCTGCTGAGACTGTCTTTTCCCCTTTGAGCTTAAGTGCATTTGGCCTGTCAGTCAGGGCCACTTACATTGCCATCAGGCTTAACAAAAGTTGTTATAAAACTGCTTTTATTGAAGTGTCAGAATATGACAAAATACAGAAGAAAGGCAGAAAACAATATGGCAACATGAAACATACTCCATCTCAGTTTTTAGCACTTTCTAACATTTGCCATATTTTTTCCTACCTCACCCCACACTCTTTAAGACCTAGAAGTTCCAGTCCTTCATCTTATTTAACTCTTCCCCACCACAATTCTGGTAGTTCCCCTTTGAGAGAACCTGCAGGCTGCACACCTAGATCTGAAAATGGCTATGTCCATCTTCAGCTTTTCTAGACCTTTTCATCTTCAGTTTTTCTAGAAATTGCCAAACTGTTCTTCAAAGTGGATGTGTATTAGGGTTCTTCAGAGAAACAGAACCAAGAGATTCTGTGTGTGTACACACAGACACATAAACACGCAGACATCCAGAGATTATACACATAGACACGTATAACATGGAGTGAGAGACAGGCAGAGAGTTCATGAAGTTGGCTCACAAGGTTGTGGCCAAGCCCCAAATTTGTGGGGCCAACTAGCAGACTACAGATTCAGGTGGGAGTTGATATTACTGGTTTGAGCCTGAAATCTGCAGAGCAGTTCAGTAACTGAAAATATAGTCAGGGCAGTCTCGGGCAGAATCACTTTTTTGAGAAACCTCGGTCTTTGCTTTTAATTCCTTCAGCTGATAGAGTAAATCCCACCCGCATTCCCCAGGGTAACCTGCTTTACATCAAGATCTACTGATTTAAATGTCAATCACATCTAAAAATATATTGTTACTTTCATAACAACATCTGGACTGGTGTTTGACCAAGCAACTAGATAATATAACCTAGTCAAGATGACACATCAAAATAACCATTACAGGGTTGTATCAATTGACACTCCGACCAACACCTTTGAGAGTTCACAGTGTTACCAACTCTTGTAATTTTGTCAGCTTGTTTAGTGTGAACTAATACTTGTATTTCCATGACTACTAGAGAACTGAACATATTTTTGATGTCTTTTGCTTATTGCTTTTTTCTTCTTTCTTTTCCATACAGCCCACGTGTTAAGTTTTCTTATGTTTGGTCTTTGTCCAAGTTCCTCTGTTGTGTCCTATGTTTGTCAAGATTTTGGTTGCATGTAACTGAAACTAGCCTAAGGGAAAAAAAAACAATCTAATTATAGTTTCTGTTTTCATTTTTGTTTCAACAGTGTGCATGTTGGTGAGGAAATGGTTGTTTGGAATCATTCACTAGTGGATGAAAGAAATTTGGAAGTAAGTCAAGAGAGAACAAAATATGATTTTATAGAAGGAAGTAAAGTTGTTTGCTTTATTAACATCACTTTACCAGGTGCAGAGTCTTTTGGCCTTCCTAGAAGTACTGAAATATATTCCTTATAAAAGGACACTAAGTGATTTAAAGATGTCTGTCTCAGAACTATTGATTTATTGATGTTTTAGTTGTAGTAAAATATACATAACATAAAATTTACCACATTAACTATTTTTAAGCATAAGTTTATTGGCATTAAGTACATGCACATTATTGTACAACCTTCACCACCATCAATCTCCAGAACTTTTTCACTGCAGACATTCTGGATCAAATAATTCTTTGTTGGAGTTGAAGTAGGGTGCCTGTCCTATGTATTTGAGGATGTTTAACAGCATCCCTGGACTTTACCCATTAGATGCTAGTGGCATCCTTCCTCTCATCAGTCATGGCAATCAAAAATGTTCAGTTGCTCAGTTGTGTCCGACTCTTTATGACCCCATGTACTGCAGCACGCCAGGCTTCCCTGTCCATCACCAACTCCCGGAGTTTACTCAAACTCATGTCCACTGAGTCAGTGATGCCATCCAACCATCTCATCCTCTGTCATCCCCTTCTCCTCTCACCTTCAATCTTGCCCAGCATCAGGGTCTTTTCAAATGAGTCAGCTCTTCGCGTCAGGTGGCCAAAGTATTGGAGTTTCAGCTTCAACATCAGTCCTTCCAATGAACATTCAGGACTGATTTCCTTTAGGATGGACTGGTTGGATCTCCTTGCTGTCCAAGGGACTCTCAAAAGTCTTCTCCAACACCACAGTTCAAAAGCATCAATTCTTTGGCACTCAGCTTTCTTTATAGTCCAACTCTCACATCCATACATGACTACTGGAAAAACCATAGCTTTGACTAAATGGACCTTTGTTGGCAAAGTAATGTCTCTGCTTTTTAATATGTTGTCTAGGTTGGCCATAACTTTCCTTCCAAGGAGTAAGCATTTTTAAATTTCATGGCTGCAGTCACCATCTGCAATGAGTTTGGAACCCTAAAAAATAAAGTCTGCCACTGTTTCCACTGTTTCTCCGTCTATTTGCCATGAAGTGATGGGACCAGATGCCATGATCTTAGTTTTCTGAATGTTGAGTTTTAAGTCAACTTTTTCACTCTCCTCTTTCACTTTCATCAAGATGCTCTTTAGTTCTTCACTTTCTGCCATAAGGGTGGTGTCATCTGCATATCTGAGGTTATTGATATTTCTCCCAGCAATCTTGATTCCAATTTGTGCTTCATCCAGCCCAGTGTTTCTCATTATGTACTCTGCATATAAGTTAAATAAGCAGGTGACAATATGCAGCCTTGACATACTCCTTTTCCTATTTGGAACCAGTCTGTTGTTCCATGTCCAGTTCTAACTGTTACTTCTTGACCTGCATATAGATTACTCAAGAGGCAGATCAGGTGGTTTGGTATTCCCATCTCGTTCAGAATTTTCCATAGTTCATTGTGAAAAAATTTCCCAAGATATTACCAAATGTACCTGGGAGGCAAAGTTGCCCCTGGTTGAGAGCCACTGATTAAAATAGGAAGGATTTTCATTGTAAATAGAGTTATTTTAACTGTGAAGAAATAACTTTGGAAAAATGCATTATGGGCATTCATTAATATCAGACACAGAACTATTTATGATTTGACTATGTATCAGATCAGTCATGCTTTCAGTAGTAAAAAAATAGAGCATTTAATTGCCACAACAGTGATAACATAATCACTCTGGTTGCCATTGCTTCAGAACAGCAGAGACTAACCAGAAATAGTTTAGATTGGAAACGACAGCTTTGCATGCATGACTGAATGTGAATGAGTGAAAAATTGTTGACATATAAGGTTAAGAAGTCTATTTTATTTTTTTTAATCATAATTACTGTGTATTTTATAGAGTAACATCAACTGGCTTGTAGAAAAATAGCCATTCTCTGTTATTCTCAAACACAGAGAGTATCTTTTGTTAAAAAATAATTTTATTTGATCTCATTGGCCAACATATACTATAATTACAGTGAATAATACAATATAGACAAATATTTGAGGAATGTATTAGTTATACGCCAAGAAAGTGAAATTTCCCAAAGCCAAATATGATGCTACATCCATTGCTAGCCAATGTCTAAAATGATGGAATTTGAGTAGCATTTTGACTTTTAAGACACTGAAGAACCTGTCCATGTGTTGTAGAAATATAGTGGGCTATTGTGTAAAGAACTGTAGAAATGAGGCACTTAATGCTATTTACATTGTTCCAAATAGTCGATATTTATCCTTAGGTGTGAGAACCAGTTAAGATTTTTAAAGTCAGGTTTATTCCATACCAAACTAGTTCTAATATTTATTTGTAGCAAGTATCAACTTATATTATTTATGGTTGCTGCAATTCTGAAAACAAAAAAGTTTTTTAGTACTACACTTGATCCCATAGATATTTGGTGAAGTCCCTTGACTGCTGTAGGCCTTAGTTTTGCATTAGTCAAATTAAGGATTGAAATAAATCATTTTCTCTGATAGTTTAAATTAATAACTGGAATAAGTTGAAGATTAAAATAGGAAATATCTCTTTTGATATAGTTGTAACTATTGTTGTAATTTGAATTGTAACCGTGGTCTCAATTTTATGAGATTAATCCTTCATCCTCCCAAATAAAAGACAGAATAGATTTTCAGTTTAAGAAATAGTGTTTCTTACAGATTAAGCCTTTCAGTTTTACATGTATGTTCATAGTGTTAGGCAAGAAAATATAATTCCTTTAAAACCATACACTGTAAAATGAGATTTTGCAATGATGCTGTTCAACATCTGTATCTTGATTCCCAAAGTCTAATAATTAAAAATGTAATAATTTAGAAGGGAAACTAAAGCTGATTCTGCTTCTATCCAATTATAGATGACAAATTAAATTTTATAACTGACACAGGATTAAATTTATTCAGCAAACAATATTTTTATTCATAATGTAATTTACTTGTCCATAATTATTTAGACAATAAAAGTTTTCTTCTCCATATAGGAACTTGCTATGCTTGGGGGAAAGTCTAGACTGTTTTCAGATCTGTATAATAATAATATTTAAGTCAACAGCAGCATCATTATGACTGCCATTTATTGAGCACTTATGTGTCAACACTTTACATATATCATCTCATTTAATCCTTACAGCAACTCTGTGAGGCAGCTATTATTAGCTAGAGTTGCTAAGTAACTTGCACAAAATCCCACAAGGATTAAACCTCAGAGCCAGGATCTTTCTCCAGCTTTGCTCCTTAGCACTTCTAATGCAAACTGTATGAAGCCCAGGGGAAACAAACACAATCTATCTTAATTCTTAATTCTACACATAGTTAATAGCCTAAGTTAGAGAGTGAAATTTCTGTACTGCAGACTGAATGTGATTTATTTTGACATATGTGATTGTCCACTTAATTACCCATACACATAACCTTCTGTACAGTATCAAACTTGTCCATCAGTCTCCAAATTAGGTTTTGATGTGTGGTCAAAATTAAGATCACTCTTATATCAGAATGTCTGCTATTCTTTATTTTATTCTCTGTCTGTAAGCAGATATAGGAACCAAAGAAAACTCCTGGGAGTTTAAATTAGAGAAAGACTTCCTTAGCTTCTTACACATCTACCCTCTCTTTTGAATGGTAGTCCTTCATAGGCTTGCTTAAAGGACAGACATTTTCCCACAGCCCCCTGCTGCTTCTGAATGAACAGATTCTCAGCCCCCTGCTGACTGGTGAATATATTGCTTATCCTCATTTTTACTCTTTACTGACAGCCTTCATAATAACTTGCTTAGAAGACAAATGGTATGGCAGAATCTCTGACAACTCATTAAGGAAGAAATACAGTAGATTTCTGCCAAATATCACTACCCCCTTAAAGTGAACTGAGAGCAGTTTTTGTCATGATGAAAGGAGAAGAAGCTGCTGAGAACTGCTGCCTTCTGTCAAAAGCAGCATAATGTCTCTGCACTGTTTTAAAGAGAGATTTAATGACACATCAACTTGTAGATCATCTATAGTGTTCTGCCTTGGCACGTGCTGTTCCCTCTGCATGGAATGTCTTCCTCTCCCTTCTCTGCCAACCTTTCCAGTGCCTAAATGGTATTTTCAATATGATCACTTCCCTATCTCCCATGGCATCACTCCTTCCTCTAGGCTTGATATGTTGCAGTATAGTCTGTATAGTTATTTGTTGGTCTTGACTCAACTTGAACTTCTTGAACACAGAGACCATGGTGTACTTATTCATCTTTGAGTCCCCGGCATCCACAGCAATGCTTAGCACAGAAAAGGTGCTGGGTTACTGATTGTTAAATGGCTTGTTTACCATAGGAAGAATCTTTCCTCACTGGGGTCCAGACCTACATAGAGTATGGTGATTACAATCATGGAAACCACTGACAAGTTCCAGTTCTGCTAATTCTTTGATGTGTAACTTCTTCATTGTGTAAAATGGGGGTTATAATGGTATCGACTTCATGGAGGTAAATTTCTCCAAACGTTTTCAGTTTCATTCATAGTTGAAGATCTGTTTAGGTTTTCTACTGTTTATTCTTGGGGACTTTTCTGGTGCTCAGTGGCAAATAATCCTCCTTCCAATGCAGGATATGTAGATTTGATCCCTGGTCTGGGAAGATCCCCTGGAGAAAAAAATGACAACTCACTCCAGTATTCTGGTCTGGGAAATCCTATGGACAGAGGAACCTGGCAGGCTACAGTTGGTGGGATTACAAAGCAGTCAGATATATCTTAGTGATTAAATAACAACAACTGTTTATTCTTGAGTCAATTAATGTAATTTATAGTCTTCTAAGAATCATTTACATCTTTTTCTATTTATTTTCATAAAGTAGTAAGTAGTCTACTTGTTGATTTCACCTATACATTTGTTTATATCCTGTTCCTAATCTGTATATATATGTATTCACCTCATTTACTGTTTTCCTTTTTCTGGAGAGAAATATGTAAAAATGTTAGTATTTGGCTCTCTCTGGGTGATAAGATTGTGTTATATTTATATTTTTCTCTTTTAACCAAATATTCAGAAACCAGTATATATGTTACTTTCATATTCGCAAAAAAAATGCTTAAGAAGACCTCTTTCAGTTCCTAAATTGAGACCAGGAATATTATGTGGAACATGGTCTTAAATTGGAACCAGGAAACTGTACTGGCTCAGACACTTTTTCCCGAGCCTTAAGGTAAGAGTCATGAAACCAGCGTGATTTCTCTAGTTCTTATCTGATAAAAAGAAAATTAGCCACTAAACCATCTCACTTGCTCTAGTTCTCATCTTATATAAAGGTAAAGATGTTTGGAGTTATGTAAAAGATCATGAAGAATTAGTCATTGAGGCCAAACTCATCTTATGTGGTGGATTGAATTTTTGAGTGACTCAGCATATCATTGATGATAAAAAATAATCACACTAGCGATGAAGGACAACTTAGTTAATATGTCAGAATGACACATAGCAATGAGTGAAACATCTGAATGTGTAATTGGAAGTATCTGAATGTGTAACTGGAAGTAACTGTAATTACTTGTGTAATTGTAATCAAAATGTGTAACTGAAAATATTCAACATTTTAAAATTTCCTGTGATCCTACAGTAGCATTTTTAGAGGGAAACTGGTTTTTAAAAAAACCCAGCTCACAGCAAACTAGAAAGAAGAGATAGGCAGCCTAATTTGATTCAACAAATATTTTTGGATTAACTAGTTTGAATCTCTTACTAGAACATAAGTAGAAATGTCTTAATTGTCCTTGTTAAGGACATAACTACTTTCAAAGGAACTTTCTACAATTAGACGTTAATGATTAGTTTGTTGTTTAGTCACTAAGTCATGTCTGACTCTTTTGTGACCGCATAGACTGTAGCCTGCCAGGCTCCTCTGTCAATGAGATTTCCTAGGTGAGAATACTGGAGTGGGCTGCCATCTCTTGTTACAGGGGATCTTCCTTGACCAGGGATTGAATACGTGTCTACTGCATTGACAGGCAGGTTCTTTACCACTGAGCCACCAAGAAAGCCCAAGTTTACTAGGTTACTAAATGTTCAGTTCAGTTTAGTTGCTCAGTTGTGTCCGACTCTTTGCGACCCCATGGACTGCAGCACACCAAGCCTCTCTGTCCATCACCAACTCCCAGAGTTTACTGAAACTCACGTCCACTGAGTTGGTGATGCCATCCAACCATCTCATCCTCTTCTCCTCCTGCCCTCAATCTTGCCCAGCATCAAGGTCTTTTCCAATGAGTCAGCTCTTCGCATGAGGTGGCCAAAGTATTGGAGTTTCAGCTTCAACATCAGTCCTTCCAATGAACATTCAGGACTGATTTCCTTTAGGATGGGCAGTCCAAGGGACTCTTGAGTCTTCTCCAACACCACAGTTCAAAAGCATCAATTCTTCCGTGCTCAGCTTTCTTTATAGTCCAACTCTCACATCCATACATGACTACTGGAAAAACCATAGCCATGAATAGACGTACCTTTGTTGGCAAAGTAATGTCTCTGGTTTTTAATATGCTGTCTAGGTTGGTCATAACTTTCTTTCCAAGGAGTAAGTGTCTTTTAATTTCATGGTTGCAGTCACCATCTGCAGTGAGTTTAGAGCCCCCCATAATAAAGTCTGCCACTGTTTCCCCATCTATTTGCCATGAAGTGATGGGACCAGATGCCATAATCTTTATTTCCTGAATGTTGAGCTTTAAGCCAACTTTTTCACTCTCCTCTTTCACTTTCATCAAGAGGCTCTTTAGTTCTTCTTCACTTTCTGCCATAAGGGTGGTGTCATCTGCATATCTGAGGTTATTGATATTTCTCCCAGAAATCTTGATTCCAATTTGTGCTTCAACCAGCCCAGTGTTCCTCATGATGTACTCTGCATATAAGTTAAATAAGCAGGGTGACAATATACAGCCTTGACGTACTCCTTTTCCTATTTGGAACCAGTCTGTTGTTCCATGTCCGGTTCTAACTGTTGCTTCCTGACCTGCATATAGGTTTCTCAAGAGGCAGGTCAGGTGGTCTGGTATTCCTCTTTCAGAATTTTCCACAGTTTATTGTGATCCACACAGTCAAAGACTTTGGCATAGTCAATAAAGCAGAAATAGATGTTTTTCTGGACCTCTCTAGCTTTTTCAATGATCCAGCGGATGTTGGCAATTTGACCTCTGGTTCCTCTGCCTTTTCTAAAACCAGCTTGAACATCTGGAAGTTCATGGTTCACGTATTGTTGAAGCCTGGGTTGGAGAATTTTGAGCATTACTTTGTTATTACTGTATGTAACTCATGTCTTAAACCCTAAGTGATTTGCCTGGTGCTGACCACAAAGTATATATATTAATAGTTTTGTTCCTTTCTACTAGGATATATATAAGGTTTATGAAAGCTAAATCTTTTCTTTATTTCATTGTTTTAAGGTCATTACTTAACCTTAGAACACTGTGTAACACAACAGAGGTATGTAAAAGATTTTAAAATTAATAGTGATAATAGTGGATAACACTTATTGGTGTGCTAAACATTGTGCTGGTCCCTTAAATGAATTATTACATTGAATCCTCATGATAACTTTAAGAGTTACTATTAACATCTTCATCTGCCTGAGGTTTTGAGAGATTAGGTAACTTGTTCAAGGTCATACAGCTTGAAAATGGTTTGACTAGTATTTAACGTTAAGTCTGTCTGATTTCAGAGTTTTTGTTGCTTTGATCACCAAACTCAATAAATGTTTGGTAGCTAAAAGAGTAAGTGAACTTTCATTTGCAGAAATTTGTATTTATTTAATCACTTTTCTTAAAAAAAATTACTGATTTTACGAACATCATTCTATAGGCAGGAAAAACTACAAGTGCCTATGAGATCTATTTTACTGTATTTCAAAGACATACCATTGTTTTATATATCAATTATGTGCCAATTATAGTTATAGGTATCACTTATGTATCAATGTAGGTGTCAGTTATGATTGTAGACCCCATTAATTGTTGGTAACATCCCAGTTTTAGAGATGTTAAATTAAGTGTCTTACAACAGGAAATACATGTGATATGCACAAATATGTGTGTTCTGTATTGCAACGTGAAATTTTTTCTACAAGTTCTGAGGCAATACAGTGTAGTAGTCAAGCATGCAGACTTTGAAGCCCGTCTGTTTCTTATTTGCTTGCAGTCCTGGGGAAATTATTTAATTTCTCTGATTTATCCACAAAATATGGATAATAATAATATATTCCTTTGGATCAACTCAAAGTATGCTTTATTAGACCTAGCTAGGCATTTTTAGTTTGATTTCTAAAGTCTTTTACAAAAGATGGATTTGTTTCCTTGCTTAAAATCTCTATCATCTGTTAGAGGACCTGCATCCATATTTCTGCCTGAATTTTATTTTCAAATACTATATTTTAGTTCAAAGACTTATCATTGTCTTCAGGAGGTCTCCAGTTTTATGATGCCCTAAAAACGGCCATCCTATCAGGTTATTGACACTAACTGAGCTCAAGGTAAGAATATGATGTTAATGAGACACATTTCCACGCCTTCACTTCCCACTGTAGATCTGTTAATTTTGCATGAAGAAAACCTCCAATCCATAACTATAGCCTACACTTCTCATTCTAGCCATCCAGGAAAGATGTGTATTCATTCATATTTTCTTGATCTTTTTCTCTGTCCTCCTCTGTCTCACAGGTTAGTTTTTGCACAAATAATCCTCTTAGCTCTATTCAGGTGACAAAGTGAACAGAATTCATTCTTGTCAGATGAGGCCCTTATGGGTCCAGTGGATTGACTTGTAATGAGATAGGCTACTTGTTAAGGTGAGTGATAATGAGGTTTTGGAGGCAAAAAATGATGACTTTTGCTCCAAGTCTAGGAAATGTTTCCTGAGGTTAAGTTTCAGTTCAGTTCAGTCGCTTAGTCATGTCCGACTCTTTGCGACCCCATGAACCACAGCACGCCAGGCCTCCCTGTCCATCACCAACTCCTGGAGTTTACCCAAACTCATGTCCATTGAGTCGATGATGCCATCCAACCACCTCACCCTCTGTCATCCCCTTCTCCTCCTGCCCTCAATCTTACCCAGCATCAGGGTCTTTTCAAATGAGTCATCTCTTTGCATCAGGTGGCCAAAGTATTGGAGTTTCAGCTTCAACATCAGTCCTTCCAATGAACATTTAGGACTGATCTCCTTTAGGATGAACTGGCTGGATCTCCTTGCCGTCCAAGGGACTCTCAAGAGTCTTCTCCAACACCACAGTTCAAAAGCATCAATTATTTGGCCCTCTGGAGAAGGAAATGGCAACCCACTCCAGTGTTCTTGCCTGGAGAATCCCAGGGACGGGGGAGCCTGGTAGGAGGCCGTCCATGGGGTCACACAGAGTCGGGCACGACTGAAGTGACTCAGCAGCAGCAGCAGCAGCAGCAGATTTCTTTATAGTCCAACTCTCACATCCATACATGACTACTGGAAATCCATAGCCTTGACTAGACAGAACTTTGTTGCAAAGTAATGTCTCTGCTTTTTAATATGCTGTCTAGGTTGGTCATAACTTTCTTTCCAAGGAGTAAGCATCTTTTAATTTCATGGTTGCAATTACCATCTGCAGTGATTTTGGAGCCCCCAAAAATAAAGTCAGCCAAATAAAGTCAGTCAAAAAAATAAAAGAATGTTTCCCCATCTATTTGCCATAAAGTAATGGGACTGGATGCCATTAGGAACTGTAAAATGTAGAGTTATTGTTTGATTTTTTTTGTATGCAATTCTGATCACTAAAAGAAAGAATAAAGATGTTGACATAGGTTAACTATGAACAGAAGCTGTAAGAATGACTCTTCCTTTTTGTATTCTTCCACATTTAAAACACCTGGAATAGGAAATGACAACCCACTCCAGTATTCTTGCCTGGAAAATTCTACAGACCAGGGAACCTGGTGCGCGACAGTCCATGGGGTTGCAAAAAGTTGGATACAACTGAGCAACTGAATGAGCATGCGCACACATTTAAAACATTTCCTGTGGGGGAAAAGCCTAAATTTCTATTCTTCTTTGAAAAGGTCAGAAACTGCTTCCCTAAAGCATTATTTGATCATCATAATATAGTGGTTTTCAACCCTGGCAGTTCATTAAATCATCTGAGAGTATTTTTTTAATGCCATGCCTGACACTAAAACACAGAGGTTCAAATTTAATTGTTCTGAGGTGGGACTTGGGCATTATCATTGTGATTCTAAATCACAGCCAGGAATGAAAGTCACTGAGGTAACATGCTACCTTATCTAAATTATTTCCCAATCTTGACTCTAATACTTCATTTTATTCTTTTTAGAACATTTGGTTAATATTTGTAGCTTGAAGAATGAAGAAGGAAAAGATGTGATCTGTTATCTGAACTATGAACAATGATGTACTTGTGGATGAAGTAAGATGAAAGGATCTCACATCCATGCAGTAACATTTTGACTGGAGGAATATAATCTGACATGGCAGTGTGATGCACCATGCTATAATATTCGTGTTTCTCTTTCTTTTTGTTTTTTAATCCTAATGAATCACTGAGATGTTTGTATTGTTGCATAACAAATGGAATTGTGACTTTTGTTTTATAATAAATGAAGTTGACTTCATGTAGTGTCAAATGTACCAGAAATAACATTTGGCCAAAATTGTATGGATGGCAAGAAGCTAGGCACAATGGAATTCCACCCAGAAGTTCAATTAGTACTTAAGTTCATTTAAGGGTGGATCCCATATATGAAATTACAGTTGTGTTTCCCTATGGATGGGATAATAGCAAGTTTAGTAGAAATAAAATATTTTCAGTCTTTTGTGTCACTAATTTTGTGATTCTTGCCAGTTACCAATATACAGTTCTCCTCATGTATAAAAAGAAGACACATAACTCTGTTGCAACTATTCAGTGAGATACCCTATGTGAAAATGCTTCACACAGCCTCTGACAAAGTAGGTGCTCAGCAAATATGAGTTCAATGTAAAGGTGATTGATGAACATGGAGATAGCACCAACTTTAAACAGTAAAGGAGTCACCATGGGAGGAAGCTAAAACTGGAGGAGAAAGAACTAAGGTGACCAACTGGCCCATTCCAGTCTGCTGGGGACTGTCCCATTTTTTGCACTTAAAGTCCTGCTTTGGGGAGACTTCTATCCTGGTCAAACCTGGATGGTTTGTCACCTTAACTCAGAACCCAGCATAGGAATACAAACAAGGATATGGACTGCAAAAACTGGTGAGAACACAGACACTGTCTCGGAACATTAGGAAGAGTGGTCCTGAGATTGCCCAGTGTTTCTCAGGCAGATGGCAAACCAGGTCCAGCATTTCAGTGAGTACGGAAAAGCCCACAGATTCGTTGTGTCAGTAGATACACTTGATTCAGTAGAGGGAAACTAAAGGTCCTATTCAGATAGTGCTACACAAGAGAAATTTGGCACCACTAATTTATACTGTGAACAGTAAGGAAGAGATAGTTTCTTCAGTGAATAATGCCGGAACAATTACTATTCATAGGAAAAAAGAAAACAAATTTCCTACCTCACATAATACACAAAAATTAGCAATATAGAAAACTAAATAAGAAAATCAAGACTTCAGACTAGGAGAAAAGCTCATGAAAGAATTTCTTGAGCTATAAAGAGGGAACAGAGCTTTCCAGGTGGCGCTAGTGGTAAAGAACCTGCCTGCCAAGGCAGCAGATGTAAGAGACATGAGTTTGATCCCTGTGTTGGGATGATCCCCTGGAGAAGGGCGTGGCAACCCACTCCAGTATTCTTGCCTGAAGAATCCCATGGACAGAGGAGCCGGTCAGCTATGGTTCAGGGGTTGCTAAGAGTTGGACACAACTGAAGCAACTTAGCACGCATAAAGGGAGAAAGGGCAAGATAGCTAAAGCTGGTTCAATCAAAAATAAAAGATTCTATGAACATAGTGAAGAGCCAAACTGTAAACTGGGGAACAATAAAATATTTGCAATGTGTTGAACCTACATAGTACTTATATCAAGAGAATGAAAAGAACTCCAACAATTCAGTAAGGATAAATGCCAGTAATCCAATAGACACAGGAGAGGTATAGGCGATTCACAGTAGACACTTGGATGGTAAAAACATTTTTTAAAGAAACTCAGTTTTACTGCTAATCAGGGAAACATTGAATAAAAATGAAATAACATTCTATACCAAGCAGATAGTTAGAAATTTAAACACCTGACAATGTGAAGTGTTGCTGAGATAGTGAAGAAATAGAAATTTTCTTACACCATTGTTTTCATTGCTGATGAGGGTGTAAATTGGTCTAATCACTGTGGAAAGCAATTTCTCAATATCTATAGTTTTTTTTTTTTAAGTATGTGCCTGAGTACTACTTTTTGGCATACAGCGTAGAGAAATTCTCAAAGGTGTGCATAGGTGTCACATACAAGAATGTTCACTGTATCATGGTTTAAAAGAACAAGACCCTGAAAACAATCTAAATGTCCATAAACAAATCGTGCTATAATTCAGTCAACAGATTACTACCATATAGCAGTTAAAATAAATGACTAGAGTTAAAGATCTATATGAATAAATCTGAAAAGTATAGTATTGAGATAGAAAGAGCAAACTGCAGAGCATTTATTCAGTGTGGTATTACTTATCAATAAATCAAGCATAAAAGTATTATTTTACAGATTTTATAGGCACATAAATATGTAATAAAAATATAAAAACAGTCACAGAAATAGTAAGCCAGATAGTGGTTACTTCTGAGGAGAAAAAGATGCAAATGAAGCCAGAAGAGAGTTCAAAGGGCATCGAATGTGTCTCCTATGTTTTACTTTTAAGCTATCTGATGCAAATACAATAAAATGCCAAAATTAGGTGATAGATACTTGAGTGTCTATATGATACTTCTCTCTGTACTTTGAGATTTTTTTTATGAAAGTAAAAACAATATCAACATTTAAATTCATATTATTTCAAAATTATTCTAAAATATCTTTAAAAATGAAAACAAAACTATGCTTTCAAGAGTTGATCAAGTTTAATATTATTTCCAAAGAATAAGCTAAAGCCTCAGTGTACTTACACGTTTCACTGCCCTTTAACCAACACTAGATGTCACCTTACTTCATTCATTCAGTTAAATGTGAGTGCTTTGAGTTGAAATTAGATGAACTTGAGCATGTCTTAGACATTTGTTTCCCTCTCCAGTTGATGTAAAGGAGGAGGAAAACTGAGAGTGTTTTCTGCTATATATACATTCTGTAAAGTGAGGGGCATATCTGTTTTGGTTCCTGGTTTTTATTCTCAACATCTGCTGCTGCTGCTGCTGCTAAGTCACTTCAGTCGTGTCCGACTCTGTGTTACCCCACAGACGGAAGCCCACCAGGCTCCCCTGTCCCTGGGATTCTCCAGGCAAGAACACTGGAGTGGGTTGCCATTTCCTTCTCCAATGTGTGAAAGTGAAAAGTGAAAGTGAAGTCGCTCAGTCGTGTCCGACCCTTAGCGACCCCACGGACTGGAGCCTACCAGGCTCCTCCATCCATGGGATTTTCTAGGCAAGAATACTGGAGTGGCTTGCCATTGCCTTCTCCGATTCTCAACATCTACTGCACATAATACTGTTGCCAAAATACTGTTAACTGAAGAAGGGATATAAGAGACTTTAACAGAAAACTGTTTAATATTACCAAAATGTATAACATTACATTTAGAATAGTTTTTCCTTCAAATGGCAGCTAGGTATTTGAAGTGTTTTTCAGGAGAAACTTGTGACTCTAATCTCAAAGCTCAGTTTGTGGTCAATGGGGATGGGACATCATTTCAGATCTTCTTTTTTTTTTTGCCACACCGCACAAGGCTTAGGGGATTTTACTTCCCAGGATTGAACCCAGGCCCCAGCAGTGAAAGCACTGAGTCCTAACCACTAGACTGCCATGGAATTCCCATTTCAGATCTTTTAATTCAAAGTCATATTGCATTTTATTGGCACACTGGATTTTCCATGAACAAAGACTCCTTAAATCAACAATTGTTAACTTTTTAGGGGGATAAGGACCTTTGATGATCATGAAAACTATGGACTCTCTGAAAATGTTTATATAAATAAAATTTTTTATGCAGTTTCTGCAGACCTCATTAAAGCTCAGGCATGGGCCCCAGATTGGAATCCCCTTCTTGAGACAGGCAAAAGCACTTACCTAGTTGCTTTTCCTAAGCCTTTTGACCTCCACTTTCACTCTGGCAATAACTAGAATGTGTGGCTGATGCCTGCATCCATGATGGTGGCTTAATGATTTGATCATGTGAATGAAAACAGAGACAAACCCTGTAAATTCAGGTATAGGCAAATGTAGGCAATATCTACTTTGGAAATATTTGATTTATAGATACCAATCAAAGTATTTACATATATATTTTTCCTATTAGACTACTTAAGAAAAGAAAATAATGTGATAATATATTTATTTGGGAAAATATTTATTGGAAGCTTGTTCTTCCCTGCAGAGCAAACTAAATCCCAGGAATTTCTCAACAAATTAAAAATATTTCCTTGAGCCACCTTGTCCAAATGTTTTCATTTTATGCATTCTAAATGGAAAGAACTATTTTAAATTTTTATTACTGATTTTCTTGCATCATAAATATTTCAAAAGTAACCTTTGGCTTGAAGCTCAACATTCAGAAAACGAAGATCATGGCATCTGGTCCCATCACTTCATAGGAAATAGATGGGGAAACAGTGGAAACAGTGTCAGACTTCATTTTTTGGGCTCCAAAATCACTGCAGATGCTGATTGCAGCCAGGAAATTAAAAGACGCTTACTCCTTGGAAGGAAAGTTATGACCAACCTAGATAGCATATTAAAAAGCAGAGACATTACTTTGCCAACAAAGGTCCGTCTAGTCAAGGCTATGGTTTTTCCCGTGGTCATGTATGGATGTGAGAGTTGGACTGTGAAGAAGTCTGATCGCCGAAGAACTGATGCTTTTGAACTGTGGTGCTGGAGAAGACTCTTGAGAGTCCCTTGGACTGCAAGGAGATCCAGCCAGTCCATTCTAAAGGAGATCAGTCCTGGGTGTTCATTGGAAGGACTGATACTAAAGCTGAAACTCCAATACTTTGGCCACCTCATGCGACGAGTTGACTCACTGGAAAAGAGTCTGATGCTAGGAAGGATTGGGGGTGGGAGGAGACGGGGACGACAGAGAATGAGATGGCTGGATAGCATCACCGACTCAATGGACATGAGTTTGAGTGAACTCCGGGAGTTGGTGATGGACAGGGAGGCCTGGCGTGCTGTGATTCATGGGGTCGCAAAGAGTCGGACACGACTGAGCGACTGAACTGAACTGAACTGTACCTTTGGCACTAGTTAGGTGACATTAGTTGATGTTATGAATGCAAATTAATGAAATTTCACTACATCGTGTAAAGACTCTTAAAACCAAGTAAATTTGAAATCTGTTTATTGTCTTTGTTTCAGATTCTTTCCTTATTTAAAAGGCCTTATCTTTTCAGGAACTCTCAGTTCTGTTGGTCACAGTCTCAATCTACCAATATCAGGTGTTGAATAACAAACAGAATTTTTCTTTAACATTAAAATTCTTTTTATTTTGAGAAAAAGAGAAAGTTTTTTGAGAAAGTTGGTATTGTGTGAATTCTGAGGCACTTTCGACATGTTGTAGGAGTGATGTGGACTTTCTTGAGTTTTACACATTCATAAGTGAATGGTCTGTGTCTCGTGCCTTTGTTGGTTCTCTGTGAGCTGTGGTTTCTGGGAAATGAGCAGCTCTCATTCCTATAACTCTTGTAACCCAGTCATTCGTGTGCCTCCTTCATGAGGATTCAGTGCGGCTGTGGTGCTGTTATCCCTCTGATAGGAACTCTAACTCAGTGTAAAGCCCCAAAGATCTGTTACTTATTTTTATTTTATATTGTACTATATTTTATTTATAGTGTTGTGTTTGTTTCAGGTGTATAGCAAAGTGATACAGTCATATATATATATATATATGAATTAACAAAAGCAGTTCCCGTCTTTTGATGGGGAGTTCGTGGTTTATAATATAAATGGCATTATTTTGAGAGAGGGATAACTTAGGTAAGGCATTGGGTTTTTTTTTTTCTTTTTGCAGCTTGAGGCAGTTGTAAAATAACTTAATGTAGCTTTTTGCAACTGTGTATTCTATAGTATTTTTTTTCATTTGGTGAAATTTTAACTGTTAATGTTTATGGCATTGTGCTTTGTACCATTTATTAAATTTTATAAATAAAAAAAATTAAAAAAAAATTTTTATTTAAACAACTTAATGGATATGAGTTTGAGTGAACTCCAGGAGTTGGTGATGGACAGGGAGGCCTGGCGTGCTGTGATTCATGGGTTTGCAAAGAGTTGGACATGACTGAGAGACTGAATTGAACTGAAGGCCATAGTTACAATAGATATACTGAGCCTTTTTTTTTATTTTAAATTTTGGTTTTACTCAACAGAGATCATGTCAATGCTATAAAAATTGTACCAGGGTTTATTTTTCTCTTATTATGCAATCCTTCTGGTGGCTCAGATGGTAAAGAATCTGCCTGCAATGCAGGAGACCCAGGTTTGATCCCTGGGTCAGGAAGATCCCCTGGAGAAGGGAATGGCAACCCACTCTAGTATTCTTGCCTGGAGAATTCCATGGACAGAGAAGACTGGCTGGCTACAGTCCATGGGGTCTCAAAGAGTCAGACATGAATGAGTGATTAACATATACACACATGCAACCCTGATACATGTGCAAGGCCTTGATAAAGTAAACTAAGAATATTTTCAAGCCCTAATTTGGTGCAGTGACTGTGTATAGACCTAGTGGGTTATAGCATCCACTGTGAACTTACATGTAGAAAATGGAACCTGCTATAAGAGAACAGAATCTATCTTGGGTTCTAATTATTTTTCCATCAAAAACTTTCACAACTTGAATAGATCAAAGAGCATATGGCTTGTATCAGAGGTATAAAAGGCATCATTGCAGCTGTTTTATTTGGGCAATTAAAGAAATATTCAGAGTTCCTTTTCCTGAAAGCAAAAAGCCTGAATTCTGATCCTTCTTTATAACTGATGATGCTTCTAGGATGTGTTCTTAAAGAATGATATAAACTTTGTAACTCTAGGGAGAAAAACATATTTTTACAACCAAATATTTTATCATTTATTCAATAAAATCTATAAATTTTCAGTCATTGATTTAACTTTTTCTCTCTGGCCTTAGAATTTAGAAACATCTGAACTTTTCTTCATAAACACTATTATACTAAGTGCTTAACTGAACGACCAACCTTTTCCTTGGAGAAAATCATCTTATATGAGTCATGGCTTAAATACTGGTATTTCCGGTTCTATAGCCAAAATCTTGTAATAATATTTGAGCATTGTGTCAGTTTCTGGTTCTATGATAGAATACTTTGTTTTTATATAATACCACATACCAAATTTGAGTGTTTATTTTACCATCATTATTGATACTTTAAAAATTATTAGGATGTTTTAAAATTTAGAATTTCTCAGCCTGGGGAGAAGTTAAAAGCTGCTGGGAGGTAGCATCAGACCCAGGTGTTCCTCAAAGGTAGCTCCACTTCCTCAAGCTCCTTGGAAAAGTACTTTCTTTCTGGTTCAATTTATATTGATGATGCCAAAGTGATTCACACACAGCTGAGATGGTACTGTGAATTCTGAATGTTGATCTTTTCCTGAGCTAGTGATATGTGGCACAGTTTTCATGATGCTGGGCAGTGGCAGTGAGCTGCAGCTCCAGTCAGCCACACAATAATGTGGGTAAACCACTGATACAACAATTCTGTTGTTCACTTTCAGCACAGTATTCGGTAAATTACATGAAATATTCAACACTTTATTATAAACAGGCTTTGTGTTTTAGATGATTTTGCCCAACTGTAGGCTAATGTAAGTGTTCTGAGCACTTTAAGATAGGCTGGGCTAACCCATGATGTTCGGTAGGTTAAGGGCATTTTTGATTAATGATGCCTTCAGTTTACAGTGGGGTTACTAGAGTGTAACCACTGTAAGACAGGGAAGATTTTCACTCAAATTCTTAAGAGTTCTGCCGTATACTTTGCTTGAAATCTGAATTATTATGAGGCAAATCTACATCACAAATAATGCTGAAATATAGGAAAAATTTTAGAAGTTTTCCAACCTCAAGTCTAATCACTTGATCTGGCCAAAAGTGGAAGGGTCATCTACCCTCGAAAGGGGTAAACACTTGGTCAGAGTGTGGACTCTACATGAGGATCCTGGATCAGTCACTCACAGCAACGTGACCTGAGGCCAATGACCTATCCTCTCCTTGCCTCACTTCCTCATCTCTATAGTAGGGATTACAATTATACTTCTATCATAAGGCTGTTATGAGACCACTTGAGTTAATGGTGAAGTCTTCAGAGTAGAACCTGGGGCATAATTAGTGTTTTGCTAAACAAACAAACAAGAAACATGAACAGTAGGTGTTAAATGGCTATCATCCAGAGATGCTATAAAAGAGATTTTTTGCACCTTCAGAAAGATGACATCTAAGCTCCATTCCAGAGCTAAATTCTATTATTCTACTGGCCTTTGTGAACCTTGCTACTATGACTTGCCTACCCAGTGTGTCCAAACATTCCTTATTCGCTTTAAACCTTCACTCATGGCTTTGGAGAATGTCTTTCCTGCCTTTCTTTAGCTTGTCATCTCCATCAGCTGCTGCTGCTTTTCTTCTTCTTCTCCTTCCTCTTCTGGGCATCCCAGTCTCTAGTGTGTTTTATTGCATTATATTATTCTCTATTTGTTTTGTGTATAATTATTTATATTCCTAATCAGATTGTAAGCCAGTTGAGAACATTCTTACAGTTCACTTATGTTTCCAAGCACACAGATAAATATTTATTTAATGAGTAAATGGTAGGGGGAAAGTAAATCAGGAATCACCTCTTTAGTGACAATTAAATGCAAGTAAAGGGGATTATGGGCTTCCTAGGTGGTGCTAATGGTAAAGAACTCGCCAGCCAATGCAGCGTACCTAAGAGACCTGGGTTTGATCCATGGATTAGGGGGATCCCCTAGGAGGGCATGGCAACCCACTCCAGTATTCTTGCCTGGAAAATTCCATGGACAGAGGAGCCTGGCAGGCTATAGTCCATAGGGTTGCAGAGTTGGACACAACTGAAGTGACTAAACCAGCACCACCAAAGTGGATTACATATCCAGGTTCAGACTATTAATGAGTAGTTTTTATTCCTAAAGAAATGTTGGTTTATAACCCCCCCTTCACTTTTATGTGGTCTGATCTACTGTTGGTGAAATATTTGTAGATTAGCTGGTTTCCCTTCATTCTTTCTCTTCTGAAATGTGTGGTAAAGTAAAAATGCCTAGAGCAATAATTTGTGGATAAAAAACAGCTGCACATGAAAAATAATTGATGTGGTTTTAAAATTACCCTGGGATGGAAATTAAAATGCCGTTTCAACCTATGCTCTAAAAGGAGTGCTGAAGCTGATTCTTTTATAAATCATGAAATGAAAGCAGAGGAAGACACAGGTTTTTGAATAGTCAATTGATTTTGGACCAGGAGAGTTTTTAAATTTTGTACATTATATTTTTAAACATTCAGTTCTATGAGAGGACATGGTATAGTTAAAGAAAGCCTTTTATACACTCTTAGTAATGTGAATAAAATGTTTTCCATCATTATAAATAAAGCTGATCACTCTGACTTCCTAATAATTTTTTAAAAATTTCTTTATAGTTTTAATTCTTTTTCCTATTATGCTTCTAATATTTTCCAAGGAGTGAACCAAATGACAAATATTCTTTATTCATCTTTTTTCCAAGGGGAGGTTATCACTGTGCTGTCTTACTACCACCACTACCTGGTGTTCAGGTATGTGAATGAAGTCACACATTGGGACAAGACTGGAGAATCCACAAAATAACACTATCAACATGAAACTGACAATATTTGGTTGAACTTTTTAAACTCTAGAGCTACATAGACCTATTATTTCTAAACAAATACAAATATTTTTTTCTATTAACTTTTCCCCTTCATCTAAAATTCTTAGGTCTAGAAAATATGCTTGTTAAGAGAATTCTAATTCCCTGGTTTTCTTTATATAGAGAACGTCTGAGAACTATTCAAACACCAATACTTTCCTTCAGAAAGAAATTAAACAGGAAATAAAAAAGGTTTTAGTCATTATTATTTAAATTGCTGTATCTCTTAGCTAATTCACAAAGGAAGCCTAAAAATTAAGCAGCATGAAAATGTGATGAGTCACTAGCATATTTCTTGGCTTGATTTGAGACTGTTGCTAACTTCAACACTCATAAACAGTGGTTAAGCATAAAATTTAAAAATATGTACATGTATTTTAATTTTTGAGCCCTAAGCCTTATGATGTTTAGCAGTCTGTACAAACAGATAAAATATTCTAAGCATTTATTACCATTTACTATACCTTAACAGTTTGCTTTGATAGAAAGGGGCTTAATATAAAATTATATAAACAAGTTTAAACTTAAGCATGTGTTTTAGGAAAAGTAACAGGCTGAGACAGTAAACAGCAACTACCCTGAACAAAGTATCTGAGGATTAAAATAGAATTAAAGCAATAATTATAATATACTAAAATTAGACAGATAGAAAGGTCTGAATTTCAACCACATGTTAAATATATTTTAGACATTTAGAGTAGGGGAATTTGAATGTTTCCCTGTGGATATTTTGCTGCTAAATGTTAAAAATCAATTGACAAAATACATTTTCCAAATATATGGACAAAATATAAGAGAAATAAAAACTCATATAAGTGCATGCTATGTACAAGGTATAGTCCTAGAACTTTACTTGAAATGACTTATTTAGTCCTCATAAGAAGTCTATGAAGTAGATACTATTACTATCCTAATTAATAGATGAGAAAACTGAGGTATACAGAGGGTAGATAATTTGTCCAAAGTCACTCTGCTAGTGAGTGGAAGAATTGGGATTCTTCTAGAGTTAGAATGCCAGAGTCTGGGCTTTTAAGCATCTCACTATTCTGCCTTTGCAACAAGATCAATAATCTTTTAACTCACTTTTGTTAAAGCAATATAAATTCCTAGTTAAAAGAGTAAGGTGAGCTGTGTTGTTTTACAACATGGAATATCCAAATAAGTTCTATAGAGTTTTAAAAAATGTAAGTACATACTAGAAATCACATTTTTGGGTGACAGGAACTGAAAACATGTAGCTGTATTGAAATATTTTTTAGAAAAAAAATCCGAAAAAAAAAAAAATCCACTACCCCTGATAGAAAAAAGATAAATAACAGTTGCTGCTGCTGCTGCTGCTAAGTCACTTCAGTCGTGTCCGACTCTGTGTGACCCCATAGACGGAAGCCCACCAGGCTAGCCCGTCCCTGGGATTTTCCAGGCAAGAACACTGGAGTGGGTTGCCATTTCCTTCTCCAATGTGTGAAAGTGAAAAGTGAAAGTGAAGTCACTCAGTCGTGTCCGACCCTTAGCGACCCCACGGACTGCAGCCTACCAGGCTCTAAGTGTTCTAATGAACTTATTCAATTCTGTTCAGTTCAGTTCAGTTCAGTCACTCAGTCGTGTTCGACTCTTTGCGACCCCATGAATCACAGCATGCTAGGCCTCCCTGTCCATCACCAGCTCCCGGAGTTCACTCAGACTCATGTCCATCGAGTCGGTGATGCCATCTAGCCATCTCATTCTCTGTCATCCCTTTCTCCTCCCGCCCCCAATCCCTCCCAGCATCAGAGTCTTTTCCAGTGAGTCAACTCTTCGCATGAGGTGGCCAAAGTATTGGAGTTTCAGCTTTAGCATCAGTCCTTCCAATGAACACCCAGGACTGATCTCCTTCAATTCTATGGAAACCTACAAAATACACATCATTATTATCCCCATTTTATGAATGAGGTTAAGTGGGTGGGTAAAATGCTCACCCTCTCCCCTCCCACCTCTGTTCTTTATTCCTGGAGATTCCTGGATCATTGGTGTTTTCTTGTTTCAAATTTCTTAGAATATTTTGGAATCATTTAGGGGGTTTTTCTGGTGAGGAAGGTTGGAATCTTGGAATCTTTGAGTTTAAGGATAATGCTGCTTAATGTCAAAATAGCGAAAAAACCCACAGCAAATTCAAGGCATTTGCTTTCATCCTGCCATGTAACTACTGCATCATCTAGTTTAGTAGAATGGTAATAGCCACTGGCCCTGGTGTCCAATGTTTCAAATCCTGGCTCTGTCTCTTCTTAGGTGATCTTGGGCAAGTTACTTAACCTCCAGAGATGGTGCTCTTGAATGGATCAGAGGGAAACATCCCTGCCTTTTAAGGTAGGGATGGAAGAGGGTAAGGGGAATAGGAAGAGAGAGAGGTCAACATGTGAAAAGGAATGAAAGGCAGAAAATTATAAAAATAACTAAAAATGTTCCTTCCTATCCTCATTCAACGGTTTCCATTACCTATTTGATGTTTCCTATTTGTTTAATGATGAAATCTCTTCAATTTCTGTCTGCAGCTGCTTAGTCATATGAAAGCTTTCTATAATGACTGTGCTTGTATGAGAACTGACCTACCGGGCCCACCCATGCTGTTTACAGTGAGATCACTTTTTGCAGCTTGTTCTCAGTCTGTTTGTTATCTTTCCTGATGTGTCACCAATGCTGGGTGAACCACACCCACAAAAACAACTCAGAAACAGATTTTCTTTAATAACATGTGACATTTGTGAGTTGGGATATTTTAAATTAAGTCACATATCTATCTAATTGATCATCCTTCTTCAGTTTTCAACATGTATTTACTGATGTGCCCAGCATTGGGGACATAAGGATGAAGTAGTACAGTTACTGTCCCTGGCCACCTCAGAGTAGTGTTGTTCAATCGCTCAGTGGTGTCTGACTCTTTGAGACCCCATGGATTGCAGCACACCAGGCCCTCTGTCCTTCACTGTCTCCTGGAGTTTGTTTAAACTCATGTCCATTGAGTCTGTGATACTATCTAACCATCTTATCCCCTCCCGTTGCCTTCTCCTTTCGCCCTCAATCTTTCCTGGCATCAGGGTCTAATGAGTCAGCTCTTCTCATCAGGTGGCCAAAGTTTTGGAGCTTCAGCATCAGTCCTTCCAATAAATATTCAGGATTGATATCCCTTAGGGTTTGATCTCCTTGCTGTCCAAGGGACTCTCAAGAGTCTCCAGCACTGCAATTCAAAAGCAACAGTTTTTTAGTGCTCAACCTATTTTATGATCCAACTCTCACATCTGTACTGGACTGCTGGAAAAACCATAGCTTTGACTATGCTGACCTTGTCATAGTAGTGACAAGCCTACTATACCTTATACATTGGCAGGGAGACTGTTTTTATTTTTCTTAAACTTGAGTTGTTTTCCAACTCTTGACTAATCATAACTTTTTTATATAACCTGTGGTCTCTATTTTTGCCTTCTGTTTAGTTCCTTTGCTAGCATCATTATTTGCAAATACGTCCAAGCATCCAAATTTTATCCTTTTATATCGAGGTCATGACTGACCTACATTCCTCTCGCTGCTCCATCCAGTGCTTTGCTTCTGACAGTGCAAATTGGTTGCAAGCCCTTACTGCAACCTGTATGCAGGTCAAGAAGCAACAGTTAGAATAGGACATGAAGCAACAGACTGGTTCAAAATTGAGAAAGAAATACGACAAGGCTGTATATTGTCACCTTGCTTATTTAGCTTATATGCAGAGTACTTCATGCGAAATGCCAGGCTAGATAAATCACAAGCTGGAATGAAGACTGCCGGGAGAAAAATCAACCTCAGATATGCAGATAATAGCATTCTAATGACAGAAGGTGAAGAGGAAGTAAAGAGCCTTTTGATGAGAGTGAAAGAGGAGAGTGAAAAAGCTGGCTTAAAACTCAACATTCAAAAAACTAATATCATGGCATCCGTTCCCAACACTTCATAGCAAATAAAAGGGGAAAATGTGGAAGCAGTGACACATTTTATTTTCTTGGGCTCCAAAATCACTGTAGACAGTGGCTGCAGCTACGAAATTAAAAGATGCTTGCTCTTCAGAAGAAAAACTATGACAAACCAAGATGGTATATTAAAAAGCAGAGACATCACTTTGCTGATAAAGGTCCATATATTCAAAGCCATGGTTTTTCCAGTAGTTATGTACAGATGTGAGAGTTAGACCATAAAGAAGGCTGAGTGCTGAAGAACTGATGCTTTCAAATTATGCTGCTGGAGACTCTTGAGAGTCCCTTGGACAGCAAGGAAATCAAACCAGTCAATTCTGAAGGAAATCAGCCCTGAATATTCACTGGGAGGACTGACGCTGAAGCTCCAATACTTTGGCCACCTGATGCAAAGAGCAGACTCATTGGAAAAGACCTTGATGCTGGGAAAGATTGAGGGCAGAAGGAGAAGGGGGCAGCAGAGGATGAGATGGTTAGATAGCATCACCAATTCAATTGACATGAGTTTGAGCAAACTCCGGGAGACAGTGAAGGACAGGGAAACCTGGTGAGCTGCAGTCCATGGGGTCGCAAAGAGTCAGACACAACTTAACTACTGAACAGCAACAACTTTGTACTCAGCACATATTATTTCCTTTGTGGTTTTATCTTCTGTGAGGTCTAAAACTGTGCTACACAATATTGAATGAATCGGTGAAATATATGTAACTCGAAGCTACTGATGTACAGGTACAAAGATGAATTGGCTATAAGTTTTGCCCCTTTTTAGTCTATAACTGAAGATCTGCCTTTCTAAAGAGAACTTTTTGGGTTTAGTCAGATAAAATGAACTTTGACATTGCTTGGGCACAAGATGAGAGTTCAAAAAATTGGAAATCTGGTGTCATTGTATGTCTGGCATATGCCATTAACACTGACATTTCTTAGTGAGAAGGTAGCAGCTATGGTATATAATCCTCTTTCTTAAGAACTTTTTATGGAAGAAATTAAGCCCCAAAGCAATTAAATTTGCAACTAAGCCAAGTCTACAAATAACAAACGTTGGAGAGAGTATGGAGAAAAGGGAGCCCTCCTCCACTGTTGATGAGAATGTAAGTTGTACAGCTGCTATGGAAAACAGTATGGAGTTTCCTTAGAAAGTTAAAAAATTGCCTTACCATACAACCCAACAATCCCACTCCTAGACATATACCTGGGTAAAATTATAGTTCAAAAAGACACATGCACCCTTATGTTCATAAGCAGCACTATTCACAATAGCCAAAGCAATCTACATGTCCCTTAACAGATGAATGGATAAAGGTGTGGTACATATATACGATGGAATACTACTCAGCCATTAAAAAGAACAAAATAATGTCATTTGCAGCAACATGGATACAACTAGAGATTATCATGCTAAGTAAAGTCAATTAGAAAGAGATATCAATGTGATATCAAAATCATATGGTACCACTTATATGTGGAATCTAAACTATGGAACAAATGAATCCATCTACGAAACAGAAATAGACTCAAAGACATAGAAAACAGACTTGTTGCCAAGGAGAGGGAGGGTAAGAGAGGGAAGGACTGGGAACTTGGGATTAGCAGATATAAATCATTATATATAGGAAGGATAAACAACAAGGTCCTATTGTACAGAACAGGGAGCTATATTTGATGTTCTGTAATGACTGAGCGACTGAACTGAACTTAACTGAACTGAATAAACCATAATGGAAAAGAAGATAAAAAAGAGTGTCTATTTGTGTATAACTGAGTCACTTTTCTGTAGAGCAGACATTTGGCACCACACTGTAAATCAACTATACTTCAATTTTAAAAAAAAGAGTTAAAAATATGAAACTAAACCAAACAACTGGGACTCATTATTATCATTAGCACCTTACCATTATTTAATCACAGATATTATTATTACTACTGGTGAGATTTGTAATTTAATAGTTTTACATTGACTCTTTTCCCCAAACAATGCATTTAATCCTTTCCATTTTTTCACCTCATCCTAATAGTGTGTTTATATAAACAGAAGTGACAATTTACTTAATTACATAATACTAAAGTTAAAGAACATTGAATCAACACTGATTTGGAGTAGAAGAAGGAGGCTACCCTAGTATAGCTACATTATAATCACAACATGTCTCCTAGACGGCATTTTTCTGCTTGTAGCCAAAGAATCTTTTTGAAACACATTTAGGGTTATTTCTGGAGTCAGATATTTGCAGATTATCACTACTTGCTTGAGAGAGACCCCAGAGTCCTAATTAGACAGGAAAGTGAAATACATAGGCAAGGCCACCGCATCAGCTTTGCAGGCTGTGTGCTGCAGAATTTCAGGGAGTGCCATTCACAGAGACAGTGATGTAAATGGTGCCTCTGATGTTGTGCAACAAAGCAAGCTGCAAGTTTGAAGCACTAGAAAAATCGTAGGAAGATACAAGAACACTGATGTGCTAGGTAGTCCCATAGTCATCTCATTGTCTTTGAAAGTACATTCATTTTTAATTAAGTTTTTCCTAGAAGCCATGAATATTAAGAAGTATCAATAACTTGAATGTAAAGAGAAAGACTGTTTCTCACTAGGGTATTGATTTCACAATCAATATTCAATTTCACAAAAATACACCACTGGCAATGAGAAAAGTGAATTTGAAACATGGACTCAGAAAATGTACGAAGAACAATTTACCTGGTAGAAAAGGTAGGTAAAGGTATGGGAAATGATTAAAGGTAGGCCATGACTCTAGCAATAGGGCAGATTAGACAATTTGATTTCTCTCAGTACAAAACACCTAGTGCTGGGTTAAAAAATACCAAAAAACAAAAATGAAACTTTAAAACACTTAGTTTAGAATTCTCTGGCAATCCAGTGGTTAGGACTCCCTTTCATGGCAGGGGGCCCGGGTCTGATCCCTGGTCAGAGGACTAAGATTCTACAAGCTGGAGCTGGCCAAAACAGACACACACACACATGCACACACACTCACACACATTCACAAAATGAGTTCATCAGTCATCCGGTATTGTGACTATTCAAAATGTGCTAAGTGTTCTAGCCAGTGTAATTATCAAGGAAAAACAAATAAAACTTATAAGGACTGGAAATAAACCATAGGTACACACATATGATAAGACTCTATACATAAAAGTCCAAAAAAACTAAAAATTATCAGAACTAAGAATTTAGTAAGGTTGCTAGATATAAGATCAATACACACAAAAATCAATCACGTTCCAATATGCCAACAACGATTTTTAAAAAGACATTTAGAAAGATAAACATTGTCTAGGAATAAACCTAAAGATTGACAATATTTTTATGAAGAAAATATGAAAGTCTATTGAAATATCTTGAAGGGGACCTAAATACATGAAGAGTTATACCATATTCATAAAAATGTGAACTCAATTTCTGAAGAAAGTAAATAACCTTAAAATTAACTTTGAATATATAATACAATTCCAGTTCAACACAACTCAATAGCTATGAATAGTGGAATATAATTGGGTTGCTGGTACCTAAAGTGAATCTGGATTTGGGGGGAGTCTAATATAATTCAAGTTACCTCTGATAGGAAAAAAAAATCCCTGTGAAGTTTGTTATCAGAAAGAAGAATGCTCAGATATATGTATACGGCAAACACAAAAGTTATATACCAAGAATTGGACATTAATATCAACATTGGGAAATTAGGAATGTGGTTTCTTAGCAAAAGAATTGCTGCCTCCGTTGCAAGATGGCATTTTTCATCTATGACTCAGAAGGGAAGTCTGGAATACCAGCTTAATGCCTAAGACACAGAATCTGGGTTTCCAGTTTTAGAGAGGAGAATGTTTTAGCAAGTGCAGCCTGCCACACATGAGAGCTTCCAAAGCATCCAGAGGTATCTGAGTGACTATACCTCACCCAAAGGCCACTTGTTAAACTATAACAGACATGCCACCTGTTCCTTCAGAGGCCAATAAGTGATCTTTGAACAGGGTTGGAGTTAAAAAGTAAACCTATGGTTCACGTTTTTGGATTGTTCTAACTAAAATACAACAATTGGCTTGCTACAAGTATGCAGTCAGTGTTTGCTTCTGAGATTGGCTCAGTGATTACACTTTTAAGGGAAGAAGACATTTATTATGAAAAAGGTTTTCCAAATAGTCTGACTGCTTTTGAAGGAGCTCTTAAAACTATAATACTATGTTATCAGCCAAACTTTCCGTATTACAGTTATCTTTACAACTCTATAACTGTGATTTTGTGATATTTTACAGTGAAAACAAGGTCAGTTTAAATCATAAGATTATAGGTGTTCTTTTTAAGAGTTATAATATCACTTTTTAATTAAAAATTATGAATTCTCAAGAAGACAAAGAGAAAATAAGCTTTTTTTAAAAAAATAGGTGTGAAAGCATCATTTAGAATATGGAAAAATCTCAGGCTAGTGATGTCATTGGTGTTTCCTTTCAACACTTTCTTCTGTGTTTCTGGCTTACCCTCTCACCCACCTTTTCCTTTCATACATCCTTTTCATTGTTAGAATGAGGTAACAGGCAAAAATGAAAAACTTCATGAAAAGCATGCATGGAAATCTGTTTCCTCCATTATAAACTTTAAGTGTAATTTTTAAATTTACTTTTCTGTTGTTTTGTTCACTAGTTGTAAAAAGTGAGCATAATTTGAAAAAGGTGAAAACAGTAAGGGTATAGATGACCTGAACAGATCAGTCAATTTGATCAAGTTGACATTTATAGAATACTCTATCCAACAATGGTAGACACACAAGAAATATATACCAAGGTAGACCATATACTGGGCCATAAAACACATGTTAATAAACTTGAAAAAACAGAAATCAAGCATGGTATGTTCTCAGACCACAGTGAATTAAATAGAAGCAAATAACAGAAAAATAATTGGAAAATCCCCAAATATCTGGAAATTAAACAACATACCTCTAAATAACTCATAAGCCAAAGAAGTAATCTCAAGAGGAATTTAAAGATTTTTTGCATTAAAGAAAAATAAAAGTAAAACTTGTTAAAATTTGTGGGACACAGCAAAATCAATTTGCTTAGAGGAAAGTTTATAACATTAAATGCATATGTTAGAAAAGAACTAAAGTCAATAATCTAAGTTTCCACCTTAGGAATCTAATAAAAAGGGTGAAACAAAACCAGTTAGCGGCCTTCCCTGGTGGCCCAGGGCTGAAGAATCTGCCTGCCAATGAAGAGACATGGGTTCGATCCCTGGTCTGGGAAGATACTGAATGCTGCAGCGCAACTAAGGCAGTGTGTCAGAACTACTGAGCTGCTGAGCTAGAGTCTGTTCTCCGCAATGAAGGAAGCCGCTGCGATGAGAAGCTTACGTTCTGCAAGCAGAGAGAAGCCCCCGCTGGCCGCAGCTAGAGAAAGCCTGCTCACAGCAACAAAGACCCAACACAACCAAAATAAATTAAAAATTAAAAAAAAAAAAACTGATTAGCAAGCATAGAAAATTTTACAATAAATGTTCAATTGTACATATAATCCAGGAAAAGAAATGCAAATTTAAAAAATCACTTTTCACATACTGAATTAGGAAATTTATATTTCTAAAGTATAATACCAAGTCCTGGTATGAGTGAGGTAAAATAGACAGTATATTAGAAGTAGTTGTACAAACCGAAATAACCCTTTTTGAAAAGAAACTTGCAATGTGACCTTAAATGTAATTAATGTGGCTTTTAAATGTATTTCCATTTTAATGATTGTAAACAATCTCAGATTAAGAAAATGTTTAACTCACATAAATAGCTATGCAAGTATTATTTACAGCAAAAACCTGAAAATGGCCCAAATGTCCAAACAAGTGTGGCATTAAGTTGAACAAAGAGTATCCAATCACTGGAATAGTTGTTAGACATGGTGATGTTAATTTGAAATAATAAGTCAGAGTATGAAACAAAAATCGTATGGCTAGAAATGCAATCAGAAAAGTATACACTAAAATGTAAACTGTTTTCTTGGTATGATGGGTGTATTGTTGTTCATCCTGTTCATGACGCCAATTGTCTTGCTATTCACACTGTCCACACTGTTCGCTGAACACAGGGTAGGCAATGTGCAAACTAAGAGGCTGGAAGGAACTGCAGACACATTTATTCTCTGCTGGCTGGCATGGCAGCCAGAACACAGCCTCTCTCCTGCCTGATGCAGCAGCCGTGGCAGCAGCCACAACATAACCATAACAGAGCCATAACATAACCTCATATAACATAATCATGAAGTCCCTCCAATGTAGCCTCAATGCAGCAGCAGCCAGGGCTTTCATGGGAAAGCTCATACAGGTGTACCTCACAAAGTAGTCCATGACCAAGTGAGTTCTTTGTGATGCTCATACACAGTGCTATCAGTGATCTCAGCTGTTAGTGATCATTGTTTACAAAATGCGGAGAAAAGTGAGAGGCTGTGGGGCAAGAGAGCCTGAGCATGCCATCTTGGCTGATTTGCCCTTTCATTACAATGGGTTTGCTTTTTCTACTGCTTTTCCATATTTCCCAAAGACTCATGATGGACATAGAGGTTTTGATCATGGGCTTTAGAGAATAGGGGTTTGGGTTACGGTCTCCACCTTGCTGTGGGAGTGTCAGTTCCCATTTGTCAAATGAGATGATGACTGAAGGTCTCTCCCTACTGTGGCTGTGAGGACTGAAGGTGATGCATGTCACATGTTTAGCATAGAGTCTGTCACACTGTAAGTCTCTAATGAACACTAGCTATTGTTACTGGTTACAATAGTTTTTTTTTTTTTAAGTTCTATTGAGAGTAAGTGCATCAGGACAGGTTCATCCCAAATTTTCAAAGGGGGTTTTTATTTTTATTTACTGATCCCTTTGAATTTCATGCATATCCAAGATATTTGTTTACTGAGTGCAGAATATTCTGAGTCCATAGAGGGGAGATTAAATATTCTTTTGTATACAAAAAAGAACACATACTAGAAAATTACAAGTGTATTGAACTCTCTTTGTGTGTTTAAAAGTACTATACCCAAGACCACAGCAGTGAGACTGAGAAAAGAATTCAAAGCTAGCAGATTTAGCTACTTATTACTTCAAGTCTGCAGGGTTTGACTTTTTTTTTTTCCAGAGTAAGAGACAGTAATCTGAACCTCCTTCTTTCCCCCTGTTGGATGGGTAGGAAGCCAGAGAAAATGATAGTTCCACAGAGCAAACTTCCTACCAGGTCATTAGTGTGTGTGTGTGTGTGTGTGTTAGTTGCTCAGTCGTGTCCAACTCTTTACAACCCCATGGACTGTAGCCCACCAAGTTTCTCTGTCCATGGAATTCTATAGGCAAGAATACTGGAGTGGATTGCCATTACCTTCTTCAAAGGAACTTCCCAAATCAGGGATTGAACCCTGGTTTCCTGCCTCGCAGGCAGATTCTTTACCATTTGAGCTACAGGGATTTTCCCCTAAAGTGCCCTAAAGGGTCATTAGTAGACTGAGAAATCTACTTCTTTGGAATTTTTTCTAATATAAATTCTAATACTACTTTAAAAGTGTTGATATATGCTTTCATTCCCAAAAAAGAGTTCTCCCCATAATAAGGATATTATGTATTCTAACAATAATCAATCATTTTAAAAAGGATTCCTTCTTTTCTGTTTATAATAAAACTTGCCTTCATCCAAACATTCCTGAAGGAAGGAAGAAAGTGGGAAAATGCTACATTATTCCTTTATGATGAAGGAATCTTCTATAGTTATGTTAGAGAAACTAACTGCATGCATGAAAAAGTGCTTAGACTTCATCAGAGTTAGGACTATTTTCATAATAATTTTGTATTGACTTTGGCTTTAAGGCCCTTATTCCTCAAGTTTAGTAGGTAATATTTCTGTGAGTAAATAGTATTTATAAGTAGAGAAAGTTTAAGGTAGAACACGGGAGGGGCCATTTTGAATTCTGCAGGAACATAAATGAAATTATTATTATTGTTACCTTGAGTGGCTAGGGCCTTCCATTTTCTTTACCACTCAGCTGACAGGCTTTCAAATACTCTGAAGCTGTTATCCTGATCTCTGAAGATGGTGTATGGTTTGACATTATTTAATGAGGTTCTCTGATGTTCCTGGTAACTCAATCATTGAGGTCGATTATACTCAATTTAGGGTTAAAGCAAATTATGTCACAGATTTACCTGCTAAATTGCATTGTAATCTTCTGAGAACTGAAATGAAAACATTCAGAAAAGCGCTTGTGTCTGAAATCACAGTCCAAGTTTAGGATTAAAAATTATCCAGTGAAATTAAGATCTGCAGGTAAAACCGAACTAGAAGCTTACCTAGCTTAATTAGCAGCTTGAATATATTGTCCTATATTATTTATCTTGAAATCCCACTTGCAAAGTTTTTTTTTAATATCAAATTGTTGCTTTAGGAAGCAAACTATTATATATAGAATGGAAATTAAAAGACGCTTGCTCCTTGGAAGGAAAGTTATGACCAACCTTGATAGTATATTAAAAAGCAGAGACATTACTTTGCCAACCAAGGTCCGTTTAGTCAAGGCAATGGTTTTTCCCGTGGTCATGTATGGATGTGAGAACTGGACTGTGAAGAAAGCTGATCGCCGAAGAATCGATGCTTTTGAACTGTGGTGTTGGAGAAGACTCTTGAGAGTCCCTTATACTGCAAGGAGATCCAACCAGTCCATTCTAAAGATCAATCCTGGATGTTCATTGGAAGGACTGATGCTAAAGCTGAAACTGCAGTACTTTGGCCACCTCATGAGACGAGCTGACTCACTGGAAAAGACTCTGATGCTGGGAAATGTTGGGGGCGGGAGGAGAAGGGGACGACCGAGAATGAGATGGCTGGATGGCATCACCGACTCTGTGGACATGAGTTTGAGTGTACTCCGGGAGTTGGTGATGGACAGGGAGGCCTGGCGTGCTGTGATTCATGGGGTCGCGGAGAGTCGGACACGACTGAGCGACTGAACTGAACTGAACTGACTGAAATAACAAAGTCCTACTGTATAGCACAGGGAACTATATTCAATAAACTGTGATAAACCAAAATGGAAAAGAATACACTTTTCTGTAAGCAGAAATTTACACACTGTTGTAAATCAACTAAACGTGACTATGGGAATTTTCGAGTTGGCTTTCTAAGCTGTGTGTGCTGGGGAATAGTTTATTTGATTTTAAGCTGAAGAGCTAGAAAAACTGAGTAGAACCTTTTTGCTCTCAGTTCAGCTCAGTTCAGTCTCTCAGTCATGTCTGACTCTTCGTGACCCCACGGACCACAGCATGCCAGGCCACCCTGTCCATCACCAACTCCCGGGGTTTACTCAAACTCATCTCCATTGAGTTGGTGATGCCATCCAACCATTTCATCCTCTGTTGTCCCTTCTCCTGCCTTAATCTTTCCCAGCATCAGGGTCTTTTCAAATGAGTCAGCTCTTCGCATCAAGTGGCCGAAGTATTGGAGTTTCAGCTTCAACATAAGTCCTTCCAATGAACACTCAGGACTGATCTCCTTTAGGATGAACTGGTTGGATCTCCTTGCAGTCCAAGGGACTCTCAAGAGTCTCCTTTGTGCTCCAGATTGACAGTTTAGGAGTACTGGGCACATGGAAGGCTCAACCCCAACTTAGTCACTGGTCCTAACTAGCTGTATAACCCTGAGTAGACTGGGGCTTATGGAATAAAAGGTTTTAAATGTATAGTCTCAGCAGACTTCAGTTTTTTCATGCCATAAAAAGGGGTTGGTCAAAGTCTTTTCCTATGCCAATATTATATTGTGAAAATTACAAAATAGGTAGTTACAGTACAGATGGCAAATGTTCTTAAAATCATCCACTTTTCAGGGGGATTTAAATTCATTGTTTATTGCTTATTATTTCAACTGCATCTTTTTTTTTTTTTGGTTATACCCTGCAGCTTGTGAGATCTTTGTTTCCCAACCAGGGACTGATCCTGGGCCATGGCAGTGAAAGCACTAAGTCCTAACCACTGAATGGCCAGGAAAATCCTTCAAATGTATTTTTATGTAAATGATGCCTAAACTTGTGTCTGGACACTTGCTAGCTCAGCTTTTTTCTTTAGTTCAACCTGTTCAAGGCCATCTCCTATAGCCCCACATCCTAAAGCAACTGAATTTTCTGACTCTTCTATTTTGATAAAATAAGCTATCATTCTCCCAAATCATCCCACCCTCACCCGAAACACGTATGTTGTCATATGTGAAACGAATCACTAGTTCAGGGTCGATGCATGTTATAGGATGCTCGGGGCTGGCGTGCAGGGATGACCCAGAGGGAGGATAAAGGGAGGAGGGAGGTGGGAGGGGGGTTCAGGAGGGGGAACTTATGTAAACCTGGGGTGAATTCATGTCAATGTCTGGCAAAACCAACCAATATAATATTGTAAAATAATTTGCCTCCAATAAAAAATAAATTAATTTAAAAAAAAAAAAAGCTATCATTTTTAACAACTAACCAGATTCAGAGCCACCAGGTTCTAACTTCTAACTTTCTTCTAACATTCTAACTTCTTTCTTTCTTCTGTCAATACCATGATCATTTACAAAGTCCTGTCAATCCCCTGGTTTTTTGTTTTTCCTTCAATTCCTCTCTCTCTCCATCTTCTTTAACATCACCTTGGTTTATATACAAGTCTCCTCATAAAGTAGCTCTCAACTCTCCTTCTAGGTCTTCTTTTTTCTAATTTATTATAGGTCTTGTGTGTGTGCTAAGTCACTTCAATCATGTCCAACTGTTTGCGACCCTGTGGACTGTAGCCTGCCAGGCTCCTTTGTCCATGCGATTCTCCAGGCAAGAATACTGGGGTGGATTGCCATGCCCTCTTCCAGGGGATCTTCCTAACCCAGGGATCAGACCCACATCTCCTGTGGCTCCTGAATTGCAGGCGGATTCTTTACCACTGAGCCACTGGGGAAGCCCTACCATAGGTCACATCTAGATAATAACAGCTGTAATCATGTAACTTTTCAACATAGATCAGCTGGACTCACCAAAGCATTAACTATTTATCCCTAGTCTACTTTTTCCCCATCTCCTTCTGACCCCTCTTCTATTAGACACTGCTCACTCTCCCGGGAGGCACCTTGTATGTTCACTCCTGCTCATTACAAGCAAGGCTCACCCATCTAAACCAATTCAAATGTTAAAGCTCAAATATGTCCACATCCTCCAGATAGCTCTTCTAATCTTCTGAGCCCACAGTTCCACCTGCTACTAATCACCTACCAATATGTCATCAATCAGATAGTGTTTTTATCATATTCAGCCTTCAGTTCAGTTCAGTTCAGTTGCTCAGTCGTATCCGACTCTCTGCAACCCCATGAATCACAGCACGCCAGGCCTCCCTGTTCATCACCAACTCCCAGAGTACACTCAAACTCATGTCCACAGAGTCGATGATGCCATCCAGCCATCTCATCGTCTGTCATCCCCTTCTCCTCCCACCCCCAACCTTTCCCAGCATCAGAATCTTTTCCAGTGAGTCAACTCATTGCTTGAGGTGGCCAAAGTATTGCAGTTTCAGCTTTAGCATCAGTCCTTCCAATGAACAACCAGGATTGATCTCCCTTAGAATGGACTGGTTGGATCTCCTTGCAGTCCAAGGGACTCTCAAGAGTCTTCTCCAACACCACAGTTCAAAAGCATCAATTCTTCGGCGATCAGCTTTCTTCACAGTCCAACTCTCACATCCATACATGACCACGGGAAAAACCATAGCCTTGACTAGACGGACCTTTGTTGGCAAAGTAATGTCTCTGCTTTTTAATATGCTATCTAGGTTGGTCATAACTTTCCTTCCAAGGAATAAGCATCTTTTAATTTCATGGCTGCAATCAGCATCTGCAGTGATTTTGGAGCCCCAAAAATAAAGTCTGACACTGTTTCCACTCTACTTACACTCAGTCTACTCTTGTTTCTAATAGAAGAGGTTTGATTTTTTGAGGGTAGCAATGTGCCCGGTTAAAATATTCACCTCCTCAGATATCCTCATGGTCTGAAGAGGCAACATAACCCAGTTCAGGCCAGTTAGATATAAGCAGATATGTGGGGCTGCTGGGGAAGCTTTTAAAGATTCAGCTGGCATATACCTTTCCCCCTTCTTTCTTTTCCATTTCTCTTGCCTAGAAGGGGGATACAAGTCCTAGAGGTGGCATAGCCATCTTGCAACCATGAGAAAGAAAACCACATAGGTCCTGATGACTTCCTTGTTCTGGACTATCTACCTCCTGCCTCTTTGCCATGGGGAGAAAATCAGTCTCGATTTGGTTAAGCTTCTGAGTTGAGTCCATGCAATTGAATACAATCCTATCTAATATTATGTCCATTTCTTAAAGATTTGCAATGACTTAACATACGAAAGATTCTGAGAAATTCTATTTAACTTTGTTTAATCTAATATTGATATCATCTGACTACAGAGCTGTTTTTCCTCAGAACACTTTGTATATCTCATTGAGCACGAGTATTCTGTAGAAGTTTGTTAAATACTACTTGCGTTGATCCAGTAGATGGATTTAGTTATGACATTCTACTACAGGAGGAGTAACATGCTAGAAGAGAAAGATAGTGAGTTTAGATTTAAATGTGTTGAATTAAAGATGTCTAAATGGATCTGTCCATTGACAGCCCTGAAGCTCACGAGTGACATTTGGGAATAAACAAAGTAGGGTGGTGGATAAATCCACAGCTCAGTGGGTTAAACTGACATTGTGAAGGTAGAAACTATTCTATGGGTGTCTTTGCCAATAAGAAAGTTGGCAATCTAGTCTCGAACCCTTTCTTTAATTGCCTTCCTATGCCATTTCTCTTGAAAGAGGAAATGGAAAGAATACTGCTTAAAGTCAGACATGCCACAGTTCAAATCCTGCCTTGTCAGTTTACTTAGCTGTGTGAACTTGGCTCAGATATTTAACTTCTCTGAGCTTCAGTTTTTTCAACAAGGGGTCAACAGCCTAACTTTAGAGAGTTGCTATGAGAATTATAAAGTATTGAATATTGTGCCTGGTAAATTATAGTTGCTCCATCAGTGCCAATTCTCTTCTCCCTCTAGTTAGAAAAGATTTGTTGCTTCATACTTTCATCTCCTCTGTAGCAACTTTTAATACAGCTAAAACAGCATGTAAAATTAAGTCAGGGCAACTCTTGTTTCTGCCTTTTAAATACCCATATATATTTCCATAACATTTTGCAGAAAACCCCAAATGAACTTTTTGGTCAACCCAATAACTTGAAGATGGAATTCTAGAGCAGGTCAAAGGAGATTGTACGCACTTGATGGATTTATGTATTACTATTTTATGTATTTCACAAAAGAATCTCCTGCAATGCGGGAGACCTGGGTTTGATCCCTGGGTTGGGAAGATCCCCTGGAGAAGGAAAAGGCTACCCACTCCAGTATTCTAGCCTAGAGAATTCTATGGTCTGTATAGTCCATGGGGTTGCAAAGAGTTGGACACGACTAAGCAACTTTCACAACAAAACAAAGTGCTTCCAATGTATCTTGCTCTTTTCTAACTTTTCATAAATATTAACTCATTTAATATGCATAATAACCTTACTAATTAGATACTGTTATTATTCCCATATACATCAAATACGGAAATGATTGACTCAAGAGGTTAAGTAACTTGCCCATAGTCACACAGCTAGCAGGTGGCAGAGCCAGGCTTCAAATCTGTGGAATCAGATCCCATAGTCCATGCTCCTAATTAATATGCATGTGTGTGTGTGCAAAGTTGCTTCAGTCATGTCTGACTCTTTGCAACCCCATGGACTGTAGCCCACTCTGCTCCTCTGTCCATGGGATTCTCCAGGCAAGAATACTGGAGTGCGTTGCCATTTCCTTCTCCAATGCATGAAAGTGAAAAGTGAAAGTGAAGTCGCTCAGTTGTGTCCGACTCTTAGCGACTGCTTGGATTGCAGCCCACCAGGCTCCTCTGTCCATGGGATCTTCCACGCAAGAGTACTGGAGTGGGGTGCCATTGTCTTCTCCGCCTAATTACTATACTTCTATATAAAAGACATAAATAAATAAGAGAAATTACTCACACTGCTTACTATTCTTTCATCCTCATGAGGCCTTTGGTAGCTGTTTCTTTATTTTCCTACGTTAAAAAAAAATAGTTGTTTGTCTCTGAGCATCTTTTCATTAATGTCAGAAATAGCAATATGTATAAACAGTTTTAGCTAAGAAGTGTTTTGAAGAGAAAGTGTTTAAAATTTGTGTCAGTATAGTGCTGTCCAGGGGAGCTATCTCTGTTACAACAGAACTGGTCTTGTTAGTTTGAACTTTCTAGATTCCATATAATTAATCTGAACATGAGAGAGCATGCATTTTTTTTTTTTTTTTAAGAAAAGTACTGCTTACCTTCCTGGAAGAGCAAATATATTTTCAAAGGTTCCTGCTCCCTTCCCAGGAATGAACAGTTATAGCCAGGAAGCAGATGAAATAAGAAATACAGTGTCAGTGGTAAAGAGGCTTAGATGAAAGCATAAGGAAATTCCCAAGATGGTGTTTTTAAAGGGCATTCAAAGGGAATAGACCAGGTAGACAACCAAATATAGGATTATTTGAATGGAAACGATTCTCCATTTCATTTTCTCCTAATGGTTTTCCAGTTCAAAAAGAGAAGATTGTACTCATGGAAAACTGATGAATAAGCAATGGTTAAAACACAAACAAATCTGGAAATCCATGTCCTATTTCCAGTATATATTTATTGGATGATATAAATTTGGCATTTATGTCTTTCATATCACTTCTCTCTCAGAAAAACGTGAAACATTTTTCCTGTTCCTTCCCACACATTGATGCTTCCAGGATAACTGAGATAGTGTTTACAGTTCCATGGAGGGAAGATACTAACTATACTAAAATCACTATTTCAAAGTTCCTCCTTTCCTTGGAAATGTATAATAATATCAATGTATACAGTGTTGTTAAGGAGAAGGAACTGGCAACCCACTCCAGTATTCTTGCCTGGAGAATCCCAGGGACAGAGGAGCCTGGTGGACTGCCATCTATGGGATTGCACAGAATCAGATACAACTGAAGCGACTTAGCAGCAGCAGCAGTAGCAAAATACAGTGTTGTTAAAGAATCAAATTTTCCACAAAAGTGGTTATTTTTTCAGAAAATACTTATCCCATTCAGAACTAATAGTTTCTTTTAAAAAATTTAATCATTTTTAAAATTTAACAATTTGCATTTGTGGATTTTTTCTTTAATATTTATCAAATGCTTGCTATCTGCAATGTATTTTAGTGGAACTCTTCTGGTTAAACAAAATATGTTTACCTTTTATTAATGAGTCCTTAAGACATCAGCATATAAAAAAGGGGATTTTAATTTGCTTCAAGCATAATATCAGTTGACATCATAAAACTTAGGCTAATGAAATATAAGCCCTAGACCTATGTGAGGTGAACTATTAGTTCAGTTTTATTCTACACCAATTCAGAGAAACATAGACTTGGGTTCTAGGTGCACAGTATAAGAGCAACATTGACAAAGCTGTAGTATATCTGAAAAGGGGTGAATAAGACGGTTAAAGGTTTGGAAATCATGCTATACGGGCAATTAAACACTTGGAAAAGAAAACGGGAGGAGCACAAAAACTTTACTTCAGACCTTCAGATACCTATCGGAAAAAGATTGGACCTATTCTATATTGTTCAGACAACTAAACTATAAACATAGGTAGAATTTTAAGGAAAAGAGAAAGATTACAATAGTACCCAAAATGAAAAGCACTGCTTTTGAGGCTTTTGTTTACTGAGATTTCTAGAACAGAAACTGGGTGACCTTTGGACAGAGATTCTGGGGAGAGGATCTGATGAGGTAAGAAGCTGCCCTCAAGAACCCCAAGGTCCCTTTTGATGCTAAATAATCCCATGATCCAATAGAAACTTCACTTACTGTACTAAATTATAATAGGCGTGACACCTTTGCAGCTTTTTGATGCTTGGCCTCTGAATTAAAGGCCTCAGATTGCTATGGGGTTTTTGGTCCATTATGCTACTTTTTATAGTTCTACCATCCCCTTTATGCTTTCCAGGTGGCGCTATTGGTAAAGAACCCACCTGCCAATGCAGGAGACAAAAGAGACTGGGGGTTTGATCCGTGGGTCAGGAAGATTCCCTGGAGGAGGAAATGGCAGCCCACTCCAGTACTCTTGCCTGAAGAATCCCATGGACAGAGGAGCCTGGCAGGCTACAGGGCTGCAGAGTCGGTCACGACTGAAGCGACTTAGCATGCACAGCATGCATCCTCTTTATTACCAGGTTGCCTCAACTCATTCCTTGTTTTAACAGCCTCCTGCCTCATTCTACTTTCTTACTTCTAATATGCTGTCGTCTAGGATAAAAGCATAACCAAACTTATTAACACTGTGTAGATAATTTAAGTGAAGACCTAAAGAGCTCACCTGTGAATAAGGTCTTTGGCATATGGATTTTTTGCCACCAATTTTAGTTCTTGACGGCCTTTTTTAGCTTTCTTTCAAATTCTCAGGAGTATCTAGATCTGTCAATTATGTGGTTTCTGGAAACTTGTTATCAAAATTCCACAGGTTTGCTAAGCTTCCTACTAACATAAATTAAAAAAAAAGTTCTAAACTCATTACTGAAATTTTCAAAAACACTTAATCATAGGCAGTGTACGCCCTTGATTATCACTCAGCACGATTTTCCTTAGGTAGGTAAACTTTCCCTGTATAGAATCTTCAAAATGAAAATAGAAAAAAAATTTTTTTTCAATGATGAAAACAGAATTTATAACTAAATTAGACTATACAACCAAATGAAATCGATTAGAAAGCTAATTACTATTCTCTTCTGAGCTGCTTCATATATAAAATATTGGTATAAACATACAGATTTATTTAGAATATGAGGAATCGTTCTGATTTCACTGGTTTTCTTCTTAATCCCTGGTCTTTAGTATACTGCAATCATTTTTTTTAACATAACCCAGTCAAAAATGTTTAATGAAAATTTATTATATATCTAGCAGGTGTTCTCAGTTAAGAATAAAAAAAAATGATGATAATGTTTTGTTCAGACTAAGTATAACAGACAGCTTGACCATTAAGGAACTCACTGTCTCCTTAAAGGAAGTAGGAACCAGTTACAGAGCAATCAAGGAAGTATATTATCAAGGCAGGATTGGTGCAAATAGTAATTCCCTTAATATTTGTAATGGGAAATGGAGTAGTTCTGCCTCAATAGGGTAGAATCAGAAGTTAATAAAAAATGTGCATTTTTTCTATTTTAAAAGTTTGCTTTGATAATTACGTTAATATTGGTATTAAGAGCCCTTGGATTGTTATTATTTCCTGTCATTTATTTGGTAAGAATAATCTGGAGAGATGTTCAGTTGACTCAGTCGGAAGCATGTCTATAAGATATGAAGAAAGCCCCAACATTGCCAATATTTGAAAATTCAAGGGTTTCTTTTCTGAAATGTGATATAAATTTCTATTCCACATCTTTTGCCACTTTCCAGTGCTGGCCAGAATAATTTTAATGTCTCCCAAATGGATGATGCTGACCACATCCCAGTCCCTCCTGGGAGATATAAACTTCTTCTATAGCCTCAGCTGAGTCATAAATAATACCTACATGTGCCCCAAAGCTCTAAATTGTCATCATCAGCAACACACACAACTGAATTGTATCTGTAAAACAGTTACTTTTCTGGAAAATATTTAAAGGCACAAAATGAACACTGCAATCAAAAACTACTTTCTACTTAACTGTTGCCAGTTTCCCTGGATTTGTACATAGAAACTAGATTTTCACAGAACTTGCGAAAGTCTCAGATTCAAGCGCCCCATAACCGGCTTCCATCAGCAGCAGCTCCGACAATGCTTTGAACAATTAGCTGCTTTCCGCTGCTGCTGAATCTTCTACCTTAGGTTATTTCACAACTTTACTGTTTTTCACAACTTTACTGTTTGGCAGCACAACTGAACGACAGTGCTTGGAAGGACCAGAGTTTCTCTTTGTCGTGCCCCTGCCTCTAGACAAGTATGTTCTTAAACTGGGCACTGGCTAATCCTGTGTCCCTTTTCTTTTAGCAACCTGAGTTTGAATTAGGGAACACTTTTTATTTCAAAACGGATACACCTCGGATAAAGTAAGCATTGACTGTTTAGCCAAGATGCCCTCCCCCACCCACTAAGGGTCAGCAGAGAAGCGGCGAATGCAGTTAATCAGCTCTCTCTTGCCCATGACCCCGATTGGGTGGGCGTGTGTGTGAGGGGTCCCATCCCTGGGTCGTGAAACTCTGGGAGAAGGGGTGGCGGGAGAAGAGGTAGGGTTTGTTTTTGCTGGGGGATGTGGGAAGTAGGCGCTAGCCTATTTCTCGGTTTTTTAAGCCCCTTGGCATGCCCTGACCTGATCAAGAAGGAGTCAACTGCTCTGTGGAATGTTCCGGGAGAAGGTGGGAGACTGCTTCCAAAGGAGGCCTGTGGGTGCTGGAGGGCACCAGGGGGGTCACGCAGGGACATGCAAGGCGAGAGCCGGGAGGGGCACGAGCGGAGCTGGGGGCCCGCGGTGACGGGCGCGCGGAGGGGCGGAGGCGGGTGGGTCAAGCTGGCAGCGAGGCTTCGGGGGCGGCCGGTCTGGCCGTGGCGGGTGGGGTGGGGGGCGTCCCTCCCCGAGCTGCGGCGGCGACTCGCCCTCGCAGGCCACAGCGCCCCGGCTGTCAGAGCGAGCGCGGGGGGCGGGAGGGAGGAAGGGGTGGAGGTGCGAGGGGAGGAGGGCTGGCACCGGAGCGCCGCGGTGTCGGTGCAATAAAAATGCATCCCATGGAACTGCCCATGGAGAAGCAGGGGACGGAGACGCCGCAGCCAGAGGAGGTGGTAAAAGCGGAGGAGGACGCCCAGGAGGTGGCGGCGGCGGCCGGGAAGTGAAAGGTCTCGCAAAGTTCAGCGGCTGCTGCGGGCGCCGAGCCCCGGGCTAGCCGCGGAGGAGCCCGCGGACTGCTCCGCTGGGCAGCGCGGCCGGGCAGGCTATGGTCCCGGGGCTTCTGCCGCCCCCGCGGTGCCCGGGCCCCTCCAGGCCGGTGCGCGAGGGTCACCCCACCTCCCGGCGCGGCCGCAGCCCGCGGCTTCCCGGCGTCCGCGCCCACTGACCGAGCCAGGCGCCCCAGGAGGAGGAAGAAATAAAGAGCCCTGGTTCCTCCCGAGGACTTGCTGGCGCTTCATCCCACAGCCGCGAGGGCTCGACTCCCTCCCGCGCGCCCGGCCCGGGTCCTCCCGGCTTCTCCCGGCCATGGGGAGCTGCGCGCGGCTGCTGCTGCTCTGGGGCTGCTCCGCGGTGGCCGCAGGTGGGTGGTGACGTTGCCGGGCCCCCACCCGCCTTCCTTCGCTCTTGTGTTCCCCATCTCGGGACTCGGGGGATCCAGGGGAGCGCAGGCTGAGAGCGCCGAGCTCAGCGCCCAAGGATGAAATGAGTGGCCATGTTCCGCCTCCTTTTCCCCGGGTCTCCGCAGTTTAAAATATTATTGATTTTTTTTTTTTTTTGCAACTGCGATACACATGCCCTTGGATAACCCGATATCCTGGGTGCGCCCTGCCTGAGATAGTGCGACCTTGGTTTTTTCCTGGTTTGGACTAGTAAAAAACTGCCTTTCCACTTTGTGAGGGAACAAAGAACCAGGCTCGCCATCCCCCGGCACTACATGGCCTGAGGAATGATGGGGAGGGGTGGCCCAGCGACCCTGGGCGCGCGTGGGCCGGGACCGCTCTCTTGTTGAGAGCGATCGCCGTCGTCCCCGAACTCTTGCTGGGTACTGGGGAGCCAGGTAGGGACACCTGGGGCGGGGTGAGTGCCCTCTCACCGAGACAGTGGCTAGAACTCAGACCCCGGGCTGGGACTGTAGGTGGTGATCACCCTGGGTTGCAAGGAGCTGGTTTGCAGCCCTGGGGAATTGGTACCCTGGCGGAGGCTCCGCGGGAGGTCGGAGGCGGGTCTGCTTCCTGTCTGGGTAACTGGACGCCGGGCAGCGGCGTTGTCAGATGCGCTCGCCCTTGCAGTCCCACCCCGGCTGCCTTGGACTGCCCTTGGCCACCAGTTCCTAGTTTGCTCTTTCTAAATTTGGGAGCCCCTTCTGCTCCTCTTTCTCCTCTTGCAGGTCAGCTGGTTTCCAGTTAGGTGCAAGTGCAGTTCAGGGTGTAAGGGGGAAAGAAAGAGAGGAACTATTTGGCCTCTTGGTCTCTCAAAGCATCTCGCTTGCCCCAGAAAGGAGAGTGTGGGCTAGAGGGACTGACGGGTGGAGAGGGAGCACTGGCACACTTCTCCCTTCCCTTCGGTTTCATCTATTCTGCCCCCAGAGATGCCAGCATGAAGAAAAGCCAGGCTTTAGAATCTGCATCCCAAACCCCAGTCGGACTGTTAGGGGCATCCTTGCTATATTTGGATGGTCACTTCTTTAGAGATCTCTAAGTATGGTGTCCACCGATTATTTATCTGACTCCAGTCTTCTCTGGATTTCTTCTTAGTTCCCCCCTCGCGGGGTGCGGGGGGGGGTAAGCTCTAAAATTACTCAGTATGTTTCCCAAGGAACTGTTAAAGGGTCTAAGCTTTTATTTTAATTCTTGCTACTTAAGCATCCCAGTGTGCACTTATGTATGCTCCCCCAACCACAAAGTGAACTTTAATAAACCTTTCAAACCATGTTATGGTAAAAACATGCAAGCAATCAAAAGGTTGTAAATAAATATCACAAGGCAACTGTTTCAAGTCAAAAGTACTTGTACGGGCAGTATATGATTTTCCCTGAAATGCTTTATAGGTGAGTCATAGCACATTGTGTGTTCCTGTGATGTTGGCCACAAGCAGCTGTTACCCCAGCTAATCAGAAAAGTGGCAAGCAGAGTCCAGACATAAGGCACACTTGAATCTGACATTTAAAAACTATGCCTAAGGAAGCTCATTCTTAAGGTTGCAAAGACTACGTGAGGCCCCTGATAGTCAGTGTGTGAAATGTCTCTCTTTTGGTCTAAGTTGTCATTTGGCTTATAGTGATAACAATTCAGAGGTGCTCCCTCTTAAGAAGCAGAAACATTCAATTAGCCAGAATTTGGGGTTTGACTTCCTTTTCCTTCTTTCCCTCTCTGTTTTAACTTTTAAAATAGATAATTTTGTTTAAGGTGTTCATAATTAAAATGACAAGCCCAAATTAAAGGATTATATTATATAGTCAGGATGTTAATAGGTGGATAATGTTTATCATTTTAAGTAATTTTGAAACATTAAAGTCTGCTGGGCTTTTGTTTGGGTGGAAGCACATGTTTCTTTAAGAAGGTGTTTTAGTTCGCAGATTATGTTTAAAGGTGCTGTTAGTGGCTGCCAGACTGTAACCATTCTCCTGTTAGGCAAACAGGTGACTACTATATAACCTGTCATAGGGAGAAGCACTCAAGAGGGAGAGAGCACATCAAATAAGCTTTTCTGTCATCTGGTAGTTTAGAGGGTTTTTTCTTAATTACATTTACACAGTACTAAAAACAGATATTGCACATCTGAGTTCCTGAAATGAGATCCCATTGTATACCAATATCTCATGTTGATTTTCCTAGAGAATTTGTTCCCTCATATTTTTGTCTTAAAAATATGGTAGAATTGTATATTCCCTCCGTATGCATTCTCATACACATATTAGAAAATGCCAAGGACTCAAATTATATTTGAAAGACTAAACTGAATGATCTTAAAAAGATTGTTGGTTTTTGGTATTATTTATGTCATGGCTTCAAAAGCAAATGAGTGTGTTTCAGAAATAGAGACTGTTTAGAAAGCAAAATATTTGAAAAGGTTTAGGCCCATTATCTTTTCCAGTGTTTCCACTTTCCTTCCTCTCACCCTTTACCCAAAGTGATTTTCTTTTCTTTTATGTGAATTGTACATCTGAACATGAAACATGCATGCAGGCACACCCTCACACACTCATGCACATTCACACACTTCCATATTTGCATCTGGTAGAATTTCCTCTTTACTGAAAGTCTCAGGGCAACGTGGGGACTGTTGAAGATGGACTGGGTAGACAGAAGAGCTTTCCAGATGGGTTTGTCTTGAATAACATATGCTTTCCCATCTCTAGGACTGAGTGGAGTTGCTGGAGTGAGTTCCCGCTGTGAAAAAGCCTGTAACCCTCGGATGGGAAATTTGGCTTTAGGGAGAAAACTCTGGACAGACACCACCTGTGGTCAGAACGCCACTGAACTGTACTGCTTCTACAGTGAGAACACTGATCTGACTTGTCAGCAGCCCACATGTGACAAATGCAATGCTGCCCAGCCTCACCTGGCTCACCTGCCAGCTGCCATGGCAGACTCCTCCTTCAGGCATCCTCGCACGTGGTGGCAGTCTGCTGAGGATGCACACAGAGAAAAGATCCAGCTGGACCTGGAGGCTGAATTCTACTTCACTCATCTAATTATGGTGTTCAAGTCTCCCCGGCCGGCAGCCATGGTGCTGGACCGGTCCCAGGACTTTGGAAAGACATGGAAGCCTTACAAGTACTTTGCAACTAACTGCTCGGCTACATTTGGCCTGGAAGACGATGTTGTCAAGAAGGGAGCTATTTGCACTTCTAGATACTCCAATCCTTTCCCCTGCACTGGAGGAGAGGTAAGGGCACAAGTTTAACTACACTGTAAGTAAGGTAGAAAAATGTTACCAGCCCACATTTTTTTTAAAGCATGAAGGTATACTTGTAGCAACATGAATGAAATTAGAATTTTTCATGAGCTTTATTTGTCATAAATTATTTCTCACCCTGAGACATGCATGTGGAATCATTTTCATGTGGGTTGCCCACTGGCTAGGTTTAAATCAGAATTCTAAGATTTTAATTTTTTTTTCATTTTAAGGAAGAGTAGATAGGCAACATTATCTGTTTACCTTAGAGGTTTAAAAGACTACTGATGTCTTCAGTCAGGGGGACTGCTTACTGTGGCTCTGCAGGGGCAAGCCTTACTGAGACTGCCTGTTCCTGGAGCCCATGCCTGTCTTCCTGCAACCTTAACATAAATAGGAAGTAAATAAAAACAAAACCAGGGGAGGAAAATACTATGTTTGTCAGAAGGATACTTTTGTATAACAGAGGACTTTTATTGTTAAGATTAAGAGACTGCATAACAAACAAATGAAGCTAGTTTCTTTTTAGATGCAGGAATTCTTTCTGGGCACACACGCACATCAGTTGCAGCTCCTGGGTCTATCCTGGGTGCAAGACTATCTCAATATCACTCTGCAAAACAGCCCCATTAACTACTAGTCCAATTTCCATATAGAATGTTTACTCTTTGCTTCATATTTCCCATTGCTTAAGGGGGAGACTTTTTTAAAAAAAAAATTTGTATGGATGTACCTAGAAAGCCCTCCCCCACTGAAATATATGAAAACATGGAGTTTAGAGACAATTGGGTGAAAGCAGATTAAAACAGAGAATAAAGTCCTTCAAAGTCTAGATCAAGAAATATCAACGTAGGAAAAAAGAGAAGAGAATACAGTATTTCTAGTTTTAGCACGTGACACAGAGAGTAGATAAGTGGTTCCCAACTAGAGGTGATTTTGTTAACATCACCCTCCAGGGGATATTTGGCAATGTCTGGAGACACTTTTGCTGAGGATGGGGGTGACATAGTTGGTGTCTAGTAGATGGAGTCTGGGGAGGTCACTCAGCCTCCTACAGTGCGCAAGATAACACTCCTCCCATTCCAGTTCCTAGAAAAGAATTATTCGCTCAAAATGTCAATGGTGTCAAAGTTGTGAACGTCTGGACCAAGTGTTAAGCATACATCCAGAGACTAAGATAATCATTCTTCCAGCATTGTTTATATTACTATTCATAGACTTCCCAGATGATTATATTTAGTAAATATTCATTGAGTCCCTACTATGTGTCAGGCAGTGCTACAAATTCTCTTTGGTTTGGGGTACAGGGGTACTTGCCAGGGACTGATGGAAAGATTGGTTTGGGTACTTCTCCCCGCTACTCCCATAGACACGTGGACTTCTGCCATGTTATCCAGCTGCTGCTGTTTCTGTGTGCGCTCTGCAGACCTGGAACAGTGTTGCTGGCACCAGAACCAAGGAGGATATGGCACAAGCAGCATGCAGATGGTTTTCCATTCTTCTTCTTCGTTCCATTCTTCCTTAAGTTGGCTTAGTATTGTAAACCTGTGTGCGCCTTGTCACGATGGACATTTTTCCAGATACCAGGACAGGAAAGAGACAGATAAGTTAGACTCTTTGTTTTCTTCTGTGGAGAACACTTTGTGTTGCAAACAAATGAACAGCTTGAACTCTCAAGTTGCTTTGGAATTGCTCCACAGGCTCATATCAGTTCCCTCCATCTCATGCTACTGGTTCACGTTATCTGTGAAGTAGCAAAAATAAGAGTTTCAGTAACCAGATGGTAGACATGCTCGCTTAGCAAATATCATATTGAATGTAATTCAATGGCCCAGAAATTACTTAGCGATGACTAAAGTAATAACTAAACATTTATTTACTTTACTGCAGAGCAAAATCTTATTTTCTTTAAAGCCAAACTACTTATTGTCATCAAGGCTTACATCAAATTTCAAGCAGGTAGAGACTAAAACTTATGTTAGATCGATCTTTCAGTGGGTAGTCACCTTTTATATCTAGTTAAAAATTTTTTTATTGTAGTTATTTCAGCAGACATATTTCAATGGCAAGAAAAACATTAAATGCCATCTAGTTCTCTCTTGGTAGGCTGCAGTCCGTGGGGTCGCTAAGGGTCAGACATGACTGAGCGACTTCACTTTCACTTTTCACTTTCACACATTGGAGAAGGAAATGGCAACCCACTCCAGTGTTCTTGCCTGGAGAATCCCAGGGACGGGGGAGCCTGGTGGGCTTCCGTCTATGGGGTCACACAGAGTCGGACACGACTGAAGTGACTTAGCAGCAGCAGCAGCAGCAGTTCTCTTTAGAGCATTACTTGCAAGTGTATGTTAAACCATCATAGAATTTTTTTCCCTTAGAGACAGGTTTAGGAATGAATCTTTCCCTCCTGAGTTAGACAGAAGAGAATCTTCCTCAAAGATAAGGACCAGAGGAAACCTCCTTGGAAATGATCATTGTCTGCCTCTCCTTTGTTGCTTTGGAATATAAATTAGTGCTGAGCTACAAATTAATTTTACAGTACAACTCTGTAGCATCAGTCACTTCTTTTGAAAACTGAGCAGAAGAATAACCCAATTAATCTAGCATCTCAGATTTCATTTATTCCTTATTTATAATACTATAGACCTATATGTTCCTCCATTCTACATAAGACTTCTCAGACCTTCTCTAGGTATTATCCTACTACTTAGGCTAACGTAAATATATCCCAGTCTTAATTTGTTTCCATTGTTCATTCTGAAATACTTCTTTGGGCTTTTTAGGGCTTTAGAGAGTCCTGTCGTTTCATGTCTAGGAAATCAGATATGTCCATCTTCAGAGTGGACGGCACCAGTCATCTGAAAGAGGACTTTAAAAATATAGGTCTCAAAAATCCACAGAGAAAAATACTTTTTAAATACAAGTTTAGCAGTTTCAAAAAATGGGATATGATTATCCTACAATGTGTCTCATTATAGGAGAGGAGATTGAGGCTCAGAGATAAGGTGATTTGCCCAGCTTACAATTAGCTGGGCTTCCATGGTGTCTCAGATGGTAAAGAATCTGCCTGCAATGCAGGAGACCTGGGTTCAATCACTGGGTCAGGAAGATCCCCTAGAGAAGGGAATGGGTACCCACTCCAGTATTCTTGCCTGGAGAATCCCAGGGACGGGGAGCCTGGTGGGCTATATAGCCCATGGGGTTGCAAAGAGTCCAACAGGATTGAGCGAATAACACTTTCATACGGTTAGCTATGTGACCGAGCTTGGACTAAATCACAAAGACTTTAAGTATTTGTTTCATAAAACCGTGTTCTCTCGCCATTACTGACCTCTAAGAGTTGCTAGCAAAGAGATGTCTGCCTTTACCCTCGCTCACTCACATTTGCTGTTCATTTGGATGTGACATGAAGGTAAAAAAGAATTTGCCAAACAGCTTTCTCCTAAGCAGTAGTGTCCTCTGAGATGTTGATGGTGTTCTGGGAATAAAAGTTTCCATAGCCAGAGTAGGTTGGGAGACGCTGACTGGGTCTAACAAAATGAGACATTTATAAACACGTAAATATTCTCATGATGCGTCCTGTATTTTCAAGTGGGAGGTATAGGATGGGACGTTCCCAAACTTATTTGCCCATGCAATCCTGTCTTTGCAGAACTCCAATTCCTATCTTTCAGAACTCTAGAGATCCTCGGAGCATAACTTGGGAAATGCTGGGGTGAGGTATTAAGTGCTCCCAAAATCCTGGTGAAAGGCACAGACAGGAGGAGATGTTGTTCATGGGGCACAAAGTTTCAGTTATGCAAGATGAACAAGTTATTATGACTGGCAACCCACTCCAGTATTCTTGCCTGGAGAATCCCATGGACAGAAGAGCCTGGCAGGCTATAATCCATGGGGTCGAAAAGAGTTGGACACAACTGAGCGACTAAGCATGCATGCATTCATGAGTACAGTTAACAACACTTTACTGCATACTTGAAATTTGCCAGGAGGCTGGATGTTAAGTATTCTCACCACATGTGCTGAAAAGTGGTGACTATCTGAAGTGACAGAAATGTTAATTAGCTTGAATGTGGTGATCATCTGACAATATTTATGTGTATCAAATCATCAAATTGTAAACCTTAAATAGCCCGCTCCGGTGTTCTTGCCTGGAGAATCTCAGGGACGGGGGAGCCTGGTGGGCTTCCGTCTATGGGGTCACACAGAGTCGGACACGACTGAAGTGACTTAGCAGCAGCAGCAGCAAACCTTAAATACATATAATTCTTAATTTCCAAATATACCTCCTTTTTTTTCTTTTTTTAAGGCACAGATGGGCCTGGTGCTTGGCATGGTAGTGAGAGTCGGGGTGGGGAAGACAAAACAAAACAAGTTAGCTAAGTTATACAGTATGCCAGAGTGTGATGGTCCTAGGAGAGAATAAAACAGGGTAGCATATGTGGGGAGGGCTTTGCTGGCGGCTCAGATAATCCACCCGCAATGCAGGAGACCCGGGTTCGATCCCTGGGTCAGGAAGATCACTGCAGAAGGGAATGGCTACCCACTCCAGTGTTCTTGCCTGGAGAATCCCATGGACAGAGGACAGCAGAACCTGGCAGGCTAGGTAGTCTATGGGGCCGCAAAGAATTGGACTCGACTGAGAGACTGACATATAGATGGTGGGAATGCTGGCAGTGGAGGGCTTGCTGTTTTTATAACAGATTGAAGGATTTGTGCTGGATGAAACAGACGGTGATAAGAATTCTGAGTTCCTGGCAAGATTTCATGAGTGAACAAAATCTATAATTAAGGCTTCCTTCAATCTTTTGATATGGAAAAATGAAGTTGTGTATTAAAATAACAAACACTGGTAAAAATCCGTCTTGCTAGTGTTTTTTAGAATGAGAGCATTTGAAAAGGAACCTGAATGTCATAGATGGAAAAGCACATGACTGATGAGTAATCTGAAGCCTGAAGAGAATTAATGTCTTGTCTACAATTACTCAGCTGAAATTTGTATTTCCTAACTTCTTGCCTAGTGCTAACTCCACTGTACTGTTGGCTTGGCTAAAAAGTTCGTTTGTGGTTTTTTTGTAACATCTTATGGAAAAACCTGAACGAACTCTTTGGGCAGCCCAATCATTTGAAATTCCTTTGTGTCAAGCTGTGTAGTGTGAAAGATGCAAAAACTACGTACATTACTTTTCCTTTATAGTCCTTACAGTCTAGTGAGTAAGAGATTAAATATTATTTATGGACTGATTTGTTAAATAATATAAGACAGTGCATGGTTAATTCCCCCAGTATGTTGTGCAAGTCCTATGCTTTTCAAGATTTGAGTATTTGTTTGTCTCTTTAGGCTATTGAAGAGGATTACATTTCAGTGCATTGTGATAAAGTCAGTGTGGCATAAATGTGCAGAAAATGATACATTAATCAGGGTTTTACAGGTATTTACATATATAAGGTGCTCAGCAATATTTAGGATTTTTAAACTGAAAAGATAAAGTAATACACAAGTAGGAATACTTTCGAGACACTACTCTGGTTAGCTACTTGTTTTCTTCAGTCATTGAAATATGCTCGTGCCTGTTTTTTCAGCAGCATCAGTCATGAGAGTCATGGTGGCAGCTCTTATCTGCTGAAGCTTTCCCATATGCCAGGCATTCTGTAGAGTTCTCTACATCCCTTATTTTCAAAAGAATGCTGTTAGTTGGGTTTCAGTATCAACCCTATTTTACAGATAAAGTCCTTGAGACTTAGTGAGTCAGGGTAACGTGGCCAGAGGAAGTAATCGATGTTGGAGCTGGGATGACTAGCTTGCTTTAAAATTATTTATATGATTAGGTTTTATTATAACTCAAAAATTAAAAACAAACAAAATTAAATTGCTCTGGTAATTATTAAACTGTAAAACTTACAGTTTAATTGATCATCTGTAATATGGCTATGTGAACTTTGGGCTTCCAAGGTGGCGCTAGTGGTAAAGAACCAGCCTGCCATTGCAGGTAACATAAGAGACAATTCCTGGGTGAGGAGAGCACGGCAACCCACCATGGGATTCTCACCTGCTGGGCTGTGGTCCATGGGGTCGCAAAGAGTCGGATACAACTGAAGCAACTTAGCATGCATGCATGTGAACTTTGTATAATAAAGTTAATATTTTTTTACATTAGATAGAAAAATAATAGGCAAAGACTCTTTACATTTAATGTTACCCAAGATGATGGTAAAGAATCTGCCTGCCATGCGGGAGACCTGGGTTTGATCCCTGGGTCGGGAAGATCCCCTGGAGAAGGGAATGGCAATCTACTCCAGTATTCTTACCTGGAGAATTCCATGGACAGAGGTGCGTGGTGGGCTATAGTCCGTGGGGTCACAAAAAGTCAGACATGACTGAGTGACTAACACAAGATCGTTTAGCATAAACCATATGGGAATGAGTATTAAAAGTTCTTCAGTACCATTTAGCATACTTTTTATTGATTGGTTTGTTTGTTGGCGGGGGGAGGAAATACTTTTCATCTAGTTCGTAACTGCTTTAAGTAATTTTTCTAAGTTATTAATGTTATGCTTTGAAGCATGTTCTCAGCTATAATTTTGTTGAATTTTTTGGAAAATAAATGTTTTATCTGTTTGTTTAGAGTGCTTTGATTATCTACACCCTGGGGCTAGGCTACTCCCTTCCTGTAGGGGTGGGGCAGGAGACTTATAAAAGCACATTTTAAAAAATTGCCTTTAGTTTAAGGAAAACCCACAGGATGGTTATCAATTAAAATTATTCAAAGACACTACATTAAAAATTAGAACAAACCCAGAGATTAAATCAATAAACTTTGATTGATTGGTTTCATTGGGTGGATTTTTCCTCTGCAAATACTTTATTTGTAGCTATTAAAAAAATCTGTTTAGCATCTGTTTGCTTCATATTTGCCAGTATTTCATTGTAATATTGTGGAAACTTTGAGAGATCAGATTGCAAAATGCCGAGTTAGTAACTGATGATTCATGTTGAAAAATTAAGGCTAGACAATGAGGAACAGACACCTGAAGGTCAGGTAGGGCATACAAGGTAGCTTCCTACTAAGGGATGGAGAACGCAAACCAGAATGGGGATTCTTAGGGGGTGGGCACTTTGGAAGATGAGGAAAAGGAATCATTCCAGAGAATATAGAAGTTATTGCTTCCAATCAGTAATCAGAAGTGTCTGAAAAGTCATTGAATATAAACTGTGGCTCTTCTGCACACTCATGCATTCTGTGTCACTCACACGTAACTATAATATCATGTCCTACAGTGTTCACTTCTTGAAGAACTTTGCCTCTTCTGTCATTGTATTCGCTCTGTGGCTCCTAGACCCCCAGCTTCTGCATCTAGCATATATCCCCAGAAGGCATAAATGTCCGAATACGTTCAGATAGTGCTTTAGGACAGTGAGGAGGCTGGTGCTGAATTGAATTCTATGAAAATAACTGTGAAATGATAATACTGCTTATTAAATGTGTCAGATGTTACACAACTCCTAAGTATCCTTTCAAACTAATCATGATTCATTCATTCTTCTTACAAATATTTATATACTGTCTCCTGTGTGCCAGCTGTTTTAGGAACGGGGGGTACAGAGCAAGAGGTCAAAAATTCCTGCCCTTGAGATTACATTCTAAGTGTAAGGTGCTAAACAAGTTAAGTAAATAAAATGTATGGGATGTTCGATAGTAATAAGTGTAAAGTTTATAAAAAATAAAGAAGCAGGGAAAGGGACTAGGAAGTAGAAAGGGGGTTTTAAATGTTTAGGCAGCTTCTAGGGAATGCCTTAATGGGAGTTTTGAATAAGGACCTGAAGGGACGCAGAAATGAGTCATGGATATGTCTAGGGGAAGGGCAGAGGTCCTGAGAAAGTCTGCCTCCTGCCGTCAGGACAGTGAGGAGGCTGGTGCTGAGGCAGAAGGGTTGAGGTGTAGTATAACAGGTGGGGTCAGAGGCCAGAGAGATAATGGCAAGGTGTGGGAAATTATGCAGACTCTCATAAGCAGGTGTCCAGGATGGCCCAAATTTACACTGAGATCACTTAAATTATTAATAGCATTCCCTTTCACTCTCAAAGAGGTCCCAATCTGGACAATAAATTTTTATAGAGTCATTGAGTTTTACTCTGAATGATACTTGAAGCCATTGGAGCTTTAAGCAGAGGGGTAATATGATCAATTTATTTTTAATATGATTTCTCTGGTTTCTGGGTTAAGGAAAGACCAAAGTGGGAAGCAGGTAGACCAGCTAGAATGCTATTGTCAGTAATTTCAGGCTAGATCTGATGGCACATGAACAGAAGGTTGTGGTGGAAATGATGAAAAGTAGTTGAGTTCTGTATCAATGTTATGGATAAAGCCAACAGCATTTGTTGGCAGGTTTGGTGCAGGTATGAGAGAAAGAAACAGATAAGAATGTTTCTAGCCTGAGCACCTGAAGAATGGGACAGCCAGTTACTGAGGTGGAGAAGACTCTAGAAGGAGTAGATTTGGAAAGGAATGTCGGGAACTCATATGTGGACACATTAGGTATGAGTTGCCTGTGACACATCCAAGTGGAAATACTGAGTAGGCAGTTGGTTCTGGGAGTTTAAAGTTCAAAGAGGAGGTCTGAACTAAATATATACATTTGGGAGTCATTTGCACAGAGATGATATTTAATGCCATGAAACTGGATGAGATCATCAAGGGAGTGGGTGTGGACAGAAAAGAGCAAAGTCCAAGAATGGAGCCCAGGGGAGGATCAAAGTTGTTCCATTGACTCTGCCTTTACCCAAAACACTTGCAACTGCCCAGGCATATTACAAGGACCAGTCTTACCAACCTGCAGATTCAATGGCTCTTTAATTAAGCAACATCATGAATTTGAATAACATTGACTTGCCGCTGTCAATACAGTGGGTACAAATTCTAAAATGAAAAGTGAGAGGGAAGGTGTGAAATTTGCCACTTAAGGTTTTCAAAAGATGAACTAAAACAAATAGGGAGACAGGAAAGACTGGTCAGATAATGATGATAGAAAAGGGAGAGGAACAGTATTGAAGGAGAAAGACAGCTTTGAAAACATTATGCTGAAAGAGAAATGCTGATTTCAGGGGCTTTCAGATTTTAAGGGCCTCACGTTCCATTTTATCTTGACTCATCTAACTTTTAATCCTTTTTTGACCCTAAATTCCAGCTATAGGAGAAATTTGGCGGGATGATTTTTTAGAAGTCATTTTTAATATCCATGAGATGTCACAGCATTGGAAATTAAATTAAAATAGAGCATTGTACACATTTTTTCTGCTTAACGAGTTGTGGAATTTAATTTGCAGAATGTGATGGAGAACATCTACCTAAGGCAAGGGTACTGTGCAATTAATCCCATTTATGTAAAAGTATTTACATTTTCACAATCTCGGAAAATGTTACTGTTTAGATGAATGTTTAATTGTCCTCTTACGGAGGAGAAGAGAAAAGTATCATTTAGAGATCACAGTAAAATGTGCCAGTTTCTCTGTTGGGCATTTTGTATATATCTCACTTTAAGAAACAAGCTCTTTTCCTGGATGGTTTGTCTTATTAACAAACAAAAAGAAAACACTTATCCTCTTTCAGTGTCATATTTCACTTCTCTTCCTAACTTTCTGGTAACAGAGAGAAGCAGAAGTCTTTCAAGGCTTCCACTATGTTTGCAGACGTTACTTTACACTTCATAATCACATAGTTCCTAAAACAAAACAAAAAAATTATGAAAAACATTCAGATGCTTTCTGGGTGACATCATCTGTGCTAACACTATCTTTCAGCAGCTACTGGAAAAGGTTTTGGTGTTTTAAAATTAAATTGAAAAGAGAAAATGTAATCACTCTCTTATACTATTTAATCTCCATTAAGAATTTATGTTTCTTTTTATGTCAGTCAACCTGACCTTTGTGAGGTTTCTGAGGTTTTCCATCAGTTCCTTTTGTAATTGATTCCTACAGTTTTCTCATATCCTATATCCCAGTGAATAGCCCTCTGACTCCACCCCTACCTCCAAATAAACAGCAAAGGTAGATGGAGGTCATATGGACCAGTGCTCTGGCTCTTCCAGGAGAACTAGGCACCTCATCTCCAGCAACCCATGTTTCCCCTCCCAGCACATCTAAAGGGGTAGGACACTACAGTCACCCTGCTGGAACAATAGCTCCATCTCTGATGATTATCAAAGTTAAGAAGAACTGAGGTCCACTAGGGGATCCTTCCTAGAACAGGGGGTGTAGTGAAGAAGTGTAATTTGTAAAAACAAACAGGTAATTGTCAACTCCTCCTCTGCAAATCCCTAGCTCCCTTCCTTCCCTTATCAATTCCTATTTGTTACTTTTGACCATTTTTCTTTCTAATTTTAATTTTTTCCTTTAATTATCTAGTTATGCCACATTAGACCACTTATTTTCTCTCCTCTTTTGGCCCCCACATAGCTATTTGTCTGCAAAAGTGGGCATGATACCTAGCTTGTTCCCATGATTTTCTCTTGAATCTTCTATGAGTCTGCTCAACTCCATTGCCCCCTTGTCTGGCCATCTCAGCCCAGTTCTAATCCATTCTACTGTTCACCTTCTTACTCCTTCAGCTAAAGAGCTGAACTCTAATGGTAAAATAATAACACCATTGTGCTTAGAGATGCCTCTACAAATTATTTTTCCCACTCTGAATTTGGCCCTTAAATTACCCTGGAAATCCTTTTTTCCCTTAACTGTTCTCCATTCCTGTAGTGATTCTTTTATTAAAGTGTCTTCTCCTCTCCCCAAGACCCCTCCTCACACTCATTGCTTGCTCTCAGCCACAGAGCTTGCCTCTTGTCTCACTGAGAAAATAAAATCTGAAATGAATGGTGTTACTGTCTAACCCAGAAAGGCCCATCAAGTCAAACACTGAGACCCATGTTCCATCCTTGCACTCCTTCACCAGCCTTAGACATTCACCAGGGCCTGTCCCATGCTGCTGCTGGAATCTCTTTTGAGTCCGTATGCCTCTCTCCATCCCTAAGCTACCGGTGGTGGTGCAGACCCTTTCTAAGCCTTATAGGAATGTCCCCTCTACCTGAGAGTTCACTCTGTTCAGTCTTGCTTGCTTCCCAATCCATTCTCTGTATCGTACTCTGCAGGATCTTCGTGAAATCCAAAATGTCACTTCTCTGCTTGAAACCCTTCACTGACTCTCCAGTTTCCTCACATGTTGTCCATACCGTTTAATGCCAGGCCCTTTCTGAATGTCTGCTGCCTCAGCCTCCTCACTGCCTCTTACTCCCCAGCCTCCAGCTCTCCCTGTGGAACTGCTTGTATTACCCCAGGGTGCCATGTTTGTTCTCATCCCCTGACCCTGAGTCATACCTCTATCCATTTAGCTAAGTTGTCACTCGCATATTTTGGGGAGACAGATAGATAAAATAATAGATAATTCCTACTCATCCTTAAGGACTTGGCTTTAACGTCACCTCTTTCCCAAACCGTGGGTTAGGTGCACGATGTATGTGCATCACACATGTGCACTCTTGGTACATGTTCACCTCTGTTATGGCATTTATCACATTGTTTCGTGAGTTCCACACTTTGAGAAACACTACCCTTGCATCTAACATGTTGCCTGATAAATAGTTGTTTATCAAATACATGGATTCTGAGGCATTCGGTTTAGTCGCCCAGTCGTGTCTGACTCTTTGCGACCCCATGGACTGCAGCACGCCAGGCCTCCCTGTCCATCACCAACTCCCAGAGTTTACTCAAACTCATGTCCATTGAGTTGGTGATGTCATCCAACCATCTCATCCTCTGTCGTCCCCCTCTCCTCCTGCCTTCAATCTTGCCCAGCATCAGGGTCTTGTCAAATAAGGCAGTTCTTTGCATCAGGTGGCCAAAGTATTGGAGTTTCAGCTTCAGCATCGGTCCTTCCAATGAATATTCAGGACTGATCTCCTTTAGGATGGACTGGTTGGATCTCCTAGCTGTCCAAGGGACTCTCAATAGTCTTCTCCAACACCACAGTTCAAAAGCATCAATTCTTTGGCACTCAGCTTTCTTTATAGTCCAACTCTCACATCCATACATGACTACTGGAAAAACCATAGCTTTGACTAGACAGACCTTTGTTAGCAAAGTAATGTCTCTGCTTTTTAAAATGCTGTCTAGGTTGGTCAAAACTTTTCTTCCAAGGAGCAAGCGTCTTTTAATTTCATGGTTGCAGTCACCATCTGCAGTGATTTTGGAGTCCCCCCAAATAAAGTCTCTCACTGTTTCCACTGTTTCCCCATCTATTTGTCATGAAGTGATGGGACCAGATGCCATGATCTTAGTTTTCTGAATGTTGAGTTTTAATACAACTTTTCCCACTCTCCTCTTTCACTTTCATCAAGAAGCTCTTTAGTTCTTCTTCGCTTTCTGCCATAAGTGTGGTGTCATCTGCATATCTGAGGTTATTGATATTTCTCCCGGCAATCTTGATTGCAGCTTGTGCTTCATCCAGTCCAGCATTCTGCATGATGTACTCTGCATATAAGTTAAATAAGCAGGGTGACAATATACAACCTTGACGTACTCCTTTTCCTATTTGGAACCAGTCTGTTGTTCCATGTCCAGTTCTAACTGTTACTTCTTGACCTGCATACAGATTTCTCAGGAGGCAGATCAGGTTGTCTGGTATTCCCATCTCTTTAATAATTTTCCACAGTTTGTTGGTATCCACACAGTCAAAGGCTTTGGTGTAATCAATAAAGCAGAAGTAGATGTTTTTCTGGAATTCTCTTACTTTTTCGATGATCCAGCAGATGTTTGCAATTTGATCTCTGGTTTTGAGGCATTATCATTGTTAATATTATTGGTGCGTGCATGAGTGCATGCTTAGTTGCTTCAGTAGTGTCCGACTCTTTGTGACTCTATGGACTGTAGCCTGCCGGGCTCCTCTGTCTGTGGGGTTTCTCAGACAAGAATAATGGAGTGGGTTGCCATGCCCTCCTGCAGGGGATCTTCCTGACCCAAGGATCAAACCTGTGTTTCTTAGGTCTCCTGTATTGGCAGGCAGATTCTTTACCACTGGTGCCACCTGGGAAGCCCAATGTTATTGGTAATGACTATTTATTACCTTTAGTTGTTCAGAGAATCTTTATGGCAGATGAAGAGTCAAACATGACTGAATGACTAACATTTTCACTTTCACCTGGTGTGCAGGTACACTGAACAGTCTGTTTGAGAGATGACTTGCTAAACATCTGTTAAGTTAGCCATTTAGGATTATGGATTCTAAGGCAGACAGTTGACTAGTACAATTTCTGAATAAGAACAATGTCTTAGCCTCTCTCCCTTTGTAAACCCAAACTACAGGCTCTATTTCTAATCTGCGAAGTCCTGACACAAAGCAGTTTACATGGAAAAATACAAATCCATCAACATCTCTTGGAACATAATAGAAGGTGTGTGAAAAGGTTAACAGGGAGATTTTGTTTAGCTTTTCATCAGTATCACTGGAAATGATTGCTTCTGCAGTGCTTCCAACTGTATTTCTTTTCACAGTGCTGTATTGGGTGCAAAGGTGGTTTTTTTTTTTTTGCGTGTGTGTGTGATTCTGGAAAACAATCACAATATGACACTGCCTCTTGAGAAACCTGTGCAGCTATGTGATTCACATAGTTAAACTGCCAAGCTTGTTACTCCCTCTCCCGAAGAATTACTGTTTCAAGTAAGTTAAATGCCCTCACCTGGATTTCTAGAGTTGGGAGGAGAAAGAGGTTTAAATATTATTTTCTTTAAAAAATACTTAAAAATATAAAACTTGTAAACTAAGCTGCTTCAGTTGTCTTCAACTCTTAGTGATCCACGGACTGTAGTCCACCAGGCTCCTCTGTCCATGGGGATTCTCCAGGCAAGAATGCTGGAGTGGGTTGTTATGCCCTCCTCCAGAGGATCTCCCTGATCCAGTGATCAAACCTGCGTCTCCTGCATTGGCAGGTGGGTTCTTTACCTCTAGCGCCACCTGGGAAGCTCCTATTTCCTATTACCTGAACTTTCCTGTAGTATATTCCTTCCTTCAGGGAGTTCACATCCTAATTGGGACTTTTGAATTGTTGTCTCTTAAAGTAGAAGTAATAATTGCAAGACAGAGAAGGGAATTGCATGGCAAAGTGCACATGTATGAAGAAAGTCAACCCTTAGAATGATGGGAGAGTCTGGTATGGTATGGTGTGGAGAGGAGAGAGAGCTGAGGGGAGATGAGGCTGACCCTGAAGGCTCAGGTCGGATTATACAAGGTCTAGTATGCAGAGTATTTTGGACTTGATCCTATAGGTAGCAGAGATCAATCAACAGTTCTGAGTAAGGATAACATAATCAGAGCTGTTTAAGAAAAACAGCTCAGGGAACAGTGTGAAAGAGTCTTGAGTAAAATTTATGACATTAAACTTAATTATGGTAAATTCCTCTTTTAAAAACTCAGCTGTACTACTACCAAAGAGGTGTGACTTATCAGCCATTCATGTGAAAAAGACCTGAGGGTTTCAGTTGACTGTAATCTCCCGTGTGAGTCAACAGTACATCATGACTGCCAAAAAAGCTAATGCAATCTTAGGCTGCATTAATAGGAGAATAATGCTCCAAACGAAAGAGAATAGTCCTTCTGTTGTGTTCTCTAGTCAAAACATAGCTCGAATATTATGTTCAAGTCAAGATATTCCTATTTAGAGAAGGCTGAGCAAAACTTGTGAGATCAATTAGAAACCTCATTATATAATGAACAATTAACTTGGGATATTTTGCCTATGAGAGAGGATTTATGGATGTTCAGGAATTGCTGGCATTCTTCAGATATTTGAAGAGGGATTAAATGGACTCTGATGCTTTTCAGAAAGCAAGAGTTTGACCAAAGAAAGACTTTCTTAAAAACTGGATGTATCCAAAAGACAAAGTGAGGCCCTTGAGTTTCTCATCCCATGAAGTGTTTCAGCAAAACCTGAATGAGCCTCTGTGAGAGATGTTACGGAGAGGATTTGTGTGCAGATTTGAAGATTTGTCTCAGGACCCCTTAATGTCTCATCCCCCTGTGAATACAAGGGTTATACCATAGAGTGAGTAAATTCTTTACATTCAAACGACTCCAATAGCAGCGGTCTTAGGTTCAAACTGCTTAGCTAATCACATCAGTCTTCCTGCTAGCTAGACAGGAGCCTTCAATTTTGGTCTAATCTTTTTGGGGATATCTCTTTTCTTGCGAAGTGAGAGGGTCCTTCTTCCCAATCACTGAACATAAGGATCTCACTTAAGTGCTAAAGAAAAGGGTGACAGGAGAAAAAGAAATGAGTCTCGACTCTCCGAGTCTCTATTTTGTATGAATAGATGATATTTTATCTATAGCTTACACTACCAGATGCAATGTGGTACCATAAGTGTAGGAGTTGTAGCCTATATCAGGTCCATCACCAGGTTCTGGTGTTTCTGTCTCTAAGTTGGTTCTTACCTCCACTGTTACCATGTTGATTCAAGCTCCCTCATCTCAAGTAACACCCAATCCTCTCAAGTAACTTAAATGGCTCTCTCTTTAATTTAGGGGTCTTATGAGCAGCCTTGGGTTATGTCAAGTATGGCTATCATGCCTGCAGTTTCTTGACAACACTTTATTGAGCTAGGCTTCAGCAATATGTGAACTGAAATATTCCAGATGTACAAGCTGGGTTTTGAAGAGGCAGAGGAACCAGAAATCAAATTGACTACATTCACTGAATCATAGAGAAAACAAGAGAATTCCAGAAAAACATCTATTTCTGCTCCATTGACTATTGCAAAAGCCTTTGACTATGTGGATCACAACAAACTGTTGAAAATTCTTCAAGAGATGGGAGTACCAGACCATCTTACCTGTTTCCTGAGAAACTTGTATGTGGGTCAAGAAGCAACAGTTAGAACCGGATATGGAACACTGACTGGTTCCAAAGGGAAAGGAGTACAACAGGGTTATATATCGTCACCCTGCTTATTTAACTTATATGCAGAACTCATCATGCAAAATGCCAGGCCGGATAAATCACAAACTGGAATCAAGATTGCTGGGAGAAATATCAGCAACCTCAAATATGCAGATGATACCACTCTAATGGCAGAAAGTGAAGAGGAACTAAAGAGCCTGTAGATGAGAGTGAAAGAGAAGACTGAAAAAGCTGGCTTAAAACTCAGCATTCAAAATCTAAGATCATGCCATCTGATCCCATCACTTTATGGCAAACAGAAGGGGGAAGAGTAGAAGCAGTGACAGATTTTATTTTCATGGGCTTCAAAATCACTGTGGATGGTGACTGCAGCCATGAAATTAAAAGATGCTTGCTCCTTGGAAGGAAAGCTATGACAAAACTAGATAGCATATTAAAAAGCAGAGTTGTCACTTTGCCAACAAAGGTCCCTATAGTCAAAGCTATGGTTCTTCTAGTAGTCATGTATGGATATGAGAGATGGACCATAAAGAAGGCTGAGTGCTGAAGAATTGATGTTTTCGAATTATGGTGCTAGAGAAGACTCTTGAGAGTCCCTTGGACTGCAAGGAGATCAAATCAGTCAATCCTAAAGGAAATCAACCCTGAATATTCATTGGAAGGACTGATGCTGAAGTTGAAGCTCCAGTACTTTGGCCACCTAATGGGAAGAGCTGACTCACTGGAAAAGACCCTGATGCTGGGAAAGTTTGAAGGCCAAAGAAGAAGGAGGTGCCAGAGGATAAGATGGTTAGATAGCATCACTGACTCAGTGGACATGAACTTGAGCAAACTCCAGGAGATAATGGTGGACAGAAGAGCCTGGTATGTTATAGCCCTTGCAGTTGCAAAGAGTTGGATACCACTTAACTCAAACCATTGTAATAATTATGATAATCCAAATCAACTTTAACAATAAATCCTAAATAAGAATTAAAAAAAATTTTGGGGGGCTTAGACGCTACATTTGTAAATTGAATCAATGTGAGAAAGGGTAAAATATGGCTCATATAAATGTGTTCTATAAATTCTAAGTACTATATAAATGCTAATTATTATTAATAATATAATTCAACTGTATCATTAGTGAAATCCACTCTAGGCCAGTTCTTCAGTCAATCAGCAAATATTTGGATGCCCACTGTGTGTCTAGCCCTATCCTAGGCTCTAGGGATACAGTAGTAAACAAAAATAAAGCCCAAATAACTGACTTTACAAATAAAATTTTAGAACACCAGTCGCTTGCAAATTTATGAAATCCTGTACTAACATTGGTTAACTGTCAATGTTTTTCAAGAGCGTCAAGGGTCTAATTTCTTTCTTAATTTGGACAGGTATTTAGAGAACACGTGTCTTAGTCATTTTATAGTAAATAAAGTGAATATAAAGAATTATATACTTTTTATTAAAGCAGTAGCCCAGTCATCTTCACAAATAGCCAAAATAGAGTAGAAGGAGTTAGAGTGAGAGAAAAATGAACACATCACATGTACAAAGAACATTTCATGTCTCTTCATTCCATATTTAGTTCTACATATCTATTGTGACTCTACAAATTCTTTTAAAACTATATTATGAATGTCAAGTACAAGATAAGGAACTACGTTTTAAAAGATATTTTTAGATGGCAGTTATGTTAAGACACAAGTATGAGCTTAAAGTAAAACTTCTTATCAAAACTGAAAAGTATCCGCCTACACCTTGTTGATATTTCAGACTCAAGGAGGAATTTTCAAGTGATCCTAGTAAGAGGTTGCTCTGTAGTGAACTCAGAGTGAGCGAGCAAAGTTCAGTTCCTGGTCCTGGCCTGGATTCTGTATTTGGACTTGCCTTAATGCTTTGGTTAAGATTAGATACTCTTCATGACTTTGTTGGTTTGTCGCTAAAATTAATGGTCTTTTAAAACAATATGCTTGAAAAAGTCTCTCTTGAAGTCCTTTTCAAGTTAGGGAGTTATGTTCAAAAGATTATCAATTTGAAGTACTGTCACCAGAACAGGTAGAAAATGCCTGTTTTCCAGGAACTTTATGAAATGTGTATTAGGCACACGTAGAACTTCATGGGCCAGGAGTTCAGTGATATATTATTTCTGCTCCTTTTTAGTTCTCCTTTTTAAAAAAAAAGCCCACTTGAAAAAGCATTTGGCTACTTCTGGGTGACCCAGCAGGTGCTGTAAGTATAACCAGAAGGATGTTTACTTGTGGAGCTGGCCCCTGGTACTTTCATCCTCAAAGGCCATTTTAATCTCCTGGTCAGTTTCCAACCAGTCACCTTCATCACTTCAGTTACTTATGGAAACAGGGGGAACCAACTTGTTCATATGTAGTTACTGAATATTTAGACTGCTGCCACCTCTCCCAACCCACCTTTGTTACCTTAGCTTTACCTGCCAGCTTGCCTATCGGTTTCATTGGCATATAACCAGAAATATTATTTTCTCAAGAATTAAATAATACAATGAGAGATATATTAATGGAATGCTATGGAAGTATGCAGATAATATCACAATATTCTATTCATACACAGGAGTGACTTTCCTTCCCTTCCCCACCTCCCAAAATAATGACGTTACTGCAGTCTTGCCTCCCTATTTGACCATGATTGTAGGTGAGTGCTCAGGAGGCCACATAAACAATATTCTCATAGTGAATTCACTTTAATACCACTGTCTCCAGTCATCAACTCCATTTCTTCACAAATAGCTGTATTGACATTCTATAGGTCTTTTAAATAAATCTGAATATTTCTGGGCGGGGGCAGGCACAGTGTTTGAGGCACTAGCCTACTGTGTTCCCCCTTTGCCTGTAATAAAGCTATTCTTTCCTTCTCCTACAAAAAAAAAATACAATAATACAAAAAGAAAAAAAAAAAAACCTATGGATATTCCTTAGGTTACAGAAAAACCTTTGAAATGCATTTGAACTGAAACAGAATTGGGAAGAAATTGTCCTGCAGTAGAGGTACAATTTGTTTGAAATCTTAAAGGGGAAAATGTGAGGAAAAGAGTGTCATTGGTAGCTTACATATGTAAATAAAGCAGAGGTCTTTTGCTACCTAGCCAGAGTGGTAGTAAGTGGTCTAAAAACTATGTGATATGAGACACTGTCAATATTTTACCTAGAGAATGAAAGTGAAGTTGGTGGCTGGCCTTAAGTATCTGAAGGACTTCCTGTTGAAGATAAAATAGACTTATTTTGTGTAGCTCCAAGATCAGTATTATAAGTTACAGAGGACAGATCCTAGCTTAACACAAGGGAACTTTTTGATCATTAGAATCATTAACAATGAAGCATGCTGCCCAATGAGGGTGTGGGATCTAGTAGAGAATGGATGGGTATTAGCCATTCCAGAGGAACCTCCAGCATTGAGAAATTTGATTAAATGGCCTTATGTGCTCTTCTGATTTAAAAAAATATATATGTTTTGAGCTGTTTTTTAACACCATTTTTTAAAAGAGAATTATTTTTTAATTGATGGAAAATTGATTTACAGTGTTATGTTGGTTTCTGCCATACAACAACGTGAATCAATCATAATTACATCTATATCTCCTCCCTTTTGAGCCTCCCTCCCCTTCCCCCCATCCTATCCCTCTAGGTCATCTAACATCACTTTTGACAGAGCTCACTCAGTTTTCAAGAATTATGGAATAACTGAAATCCTATGTATGATTGATTTTTCTTATTCAATTCTGTATCCAGAGTACCTAGCACAGTGCCTGATACAAAGTACACCTCAATAAATAATGACTGAATGAATAAGTAAATGCTTCTTCTATAAAAAGGCTTAATGTCACATAGACCTGGGATTTTATCTTATTTAATCACGGCTCTGTCATCACTCAGAAAGGACACTGCTGATAAGAGACACAATTAGGATTTATATTAGCCAAGCTTGAACTCTATCCAGGCTGGAAATGTCTTTTTCTTACCTAAAGGATGAGAAACATTTTTAGAAACTGAAAGTGTTAGTCACTCAGTCGTGTCCAACTCTTTGTGACCCTGTGAACTATAACCCTCCAGGTTTCTCTGTCCATGGAATTCTCAAGGCAAGAATACTGGAATGGGTAGCTATTCGCTTCTCCAGGGTATCTTCCTGACCCAAGGATCAGGAATCTGGGTCTCCTGCATTGGCAGGCAGATTCTTTACTGTCTGAGCCACCAGGAAATGATATTTAATTTACTTCTCTTTGGAGGTCAGAATTTCTTCTATGGGCTTTCCTGTTCTATAAGCTCAATGGCTTAAACATCTTGAAAATTGTGTACTTCTAGTTCTCTGTAAATCTCTACTCTGGAGCAGAAGCAAATTTACACTAATTTTATAGTATTCATTGTTTCCTGTCTTTACAAATCATATAAATTAGGGATACCAGTCTTTCAGTTGAACTGCTTGTACTTCACTATATGTAGGTTGAAGTAGAGAAAATAATGTATTTTTTATCTTTAAGCCAGTTTACTGGCTTTTATTTCTGCAAATTTATCCTTCTATTTCAGTTCTCAGCTCTCTTCCTTAATTAATCTCTTGCAACTAGTCACTGTATGTCAGACTAGAACTTAATGGAAAAAGGTATATGAGATTCATCTCTACTGGGAAAACTTCATTGTGGTGATCAACAGCTATCTTCAAGATCTGCTGCAGGTGAAGGATAAAGTGGCCATATGCTATCTATTACCATAGTAATAGCAAATATTTTTCTGTGGCTTAGGGAAACCCAGGGAGTCCCTTGAAGTCTATTTGTTTGGTAACCAGGATCTCCCCACCAAAGTAACAGTGTTTAAAGTTTGATATATGTTTTAAACCTTAAGCAGGATATTTTGGTTGTTCCTGATTAAGTCTCTTGAATGAAAAGTTGAAAGCACATTCTAGTAAAGGTTTGCATTATGGAAAACCTCCAATAGGCACACAAATGTTCAATAAGAAAGCTAGTTTTAAAAGTCAAACTAATTGCTTACTGTGGTTTTCTATGGTAGCCAGTTAGTGTTTATTTTTAACTTATATGTATATATGCATTTTTATAAGGAAGATTAATTGAGGGGATAAATAAAGAGTAATAAAAATTTTAAAGCCTTTAACATGAAAAAAATGGCTGAAAATTTTTGCTACAATGGATAATTTTATTGGCATTTGGTCCTGTTAGTGTTTAAGAGTTGTCTTACTCTTTAAGAGGAGGATGTCTTTATAGAAATGTAGGTATAGTAGACTTAGAGAATTCTGGATGTTAACAACTGAGTGTTCATGGTTTATCTTTTTAAAATGTGGCTATGTTTTTCAAGTACACTGGAGATCCAAGGATGCCTCTTAGGTCACTTCATTTAAAGGGATCTCAATTACTGTGATGCAGGAAAATTCACTTTCGCCGTGTGCACAATTTTACATTCTGTGTTAAAGTACTTGATATTACAATTAACTGACTGAGGAGGCATAGAAGACTATCAATAGCTTTGTTCTGATCATGCCGAATGATAGCAGGGTGAAAGTGAAATCCTAGGAACTGTTAATTCAGTAAGTGAAATAGCAACCCAGAGCTATTGTAATACCATCTACTTTGAAAAAAAAAAGTATCTGCAATGCTATGGTTTCTGCTTCTTAGTACTGAGTACACCTCCAAATACAACAAATTGTAGAAAGCAATTTCATTTGCAAGTTTCATTTGCTCAAGGGAAAAATCTCAGGTAGAATCCTCTATCTTTTAGGAAGGGAAAGGGATATGGGTAGGGAAGAAATAAGAAAGAAAGAATAATTACATTTAAGTTTAAATCATATACGCTTTCCCTTTTGTCTTACTTCTGACACCCCAGAAGTTACATCTTGTGTGTGTGTACGTGCTAAGTCACTTCAGTTGTGTCTGACTCTTTTTGACCCTATGAACTGTAACCCATCAGGCTCCTCTGTCCATGGAATTCTCCAGGCAGTGATACTGGAGAGGGTTGCCATGCCCTCCTCCAGGGGATCTTCCTGACCCAGGGATCAAACCTGCCTCTCTTGCATCTCCTGCATTGACAGGCAGGTTCTTTACCACTAGTACTACCTGGGAAGCCCTACAGCATCTTAAAAATTAGCAATTTGAAATGGAATTTATGCTTCTGCTTATGAAGAATTAGCTGCTGTAAGAATTACCTTCCTACATTAAAAAACTAGAAAACCAGGAAAAAAATATATGGTACAATTATTTCAGACATTGGCCAACAGGCAGCATAAAACTGATCTCTGAGAGGGGAAACAAAACATGACAAGCCCTGTGACTGTACAGCTTACTGATGGGGCATTTCTAAGGCATGGTGAAGGGGAACCTGAAGTCCAGTGATCTTACTGACTTCAGGATATCAGTGCTCAAGGAGGCCAAGACAGCTACAACTTGTGAGGAAGAACCCTGAAGAAGAGGAAGCTGCATGGAGAAATCCAGAGATCTGTCCAAAGGTCCCCTCAAATCTTTGGCTGAATACTGAGCTGCCTATGTGTGAACTAAAACTCTATGAGAGTAGAGAAAGAACCAGTAGAATGCAGAGGCTAGCTGCACAATTCCTAGTATTCACACAAGCCTGAGAATAGTTTATGGTCCTACCATCCTAAGTAGAAAGACCTTATAATTCACAGGCACCGGGAAGGGCTCTCAGATGGCCTTAATAGTGGGGCTAAATTAGCTTGAGAATAAAGACTAGACTGGATTCACCCTAACAAAAATTAAAATAAACCTCAAAAAGATTGGGCTTCCCTGGTGGCTTAGAGAGTAAATAATCTGCATGCAATTCAGGAGACCTAGGTTTGATCCCTGGGTTGGGAAGATACCCTGGAAAAGGGAAAGTATTCTTGCCACTCTAGTATTCTTGCCTGGAGAATTCCATGGAGAGAGGAGCCTGGTGGGCTGCAGTCCACAGGGTCACAGAGTCGGACATGACTGAGCAACTAACACTTTTCATTTTTAAAAAGATTAAATTGACCTCAAGTAAATTGACTGCAGAACAAAGTCTAACCATTCTTAGAAAAGTACATCGAAATCCAGCAACCAACAGTATAATGTTTACAATGTCTAATGTTCAATCAAAATGAACAAACTTGGGCTTCCCAGGTGGCTCATTGGTAAAGAATCCTTCTGCCAATGAAGGAGACATGGGTTCACTTCCTGATCTAGGAAGATCCGACATGCTGCAGACCAACTAAGCCCCTGTGTCACAATGACTGAACCCACGTGCTGCAACTACTGAAGCCCTCATGCCCTAGAGCCCATGCTCTGCAACAAGAGAAGCCTCTGCAATGAGAAGCCTGCACCCAACTAGAGAGTAGGCCCTGCTCACTGCAAGTAGAGAAAAGCCTGTGCAGCAGTGAAGACACAGCAGAGCCAAAAATAAACAAAATTAACAAACATGACACACTCCTATATATAAAATAGATAACTAATAAGGACCTACTGTGTAGCACAGGGAACTCTTCTCAATACTCTGTAATGACCCATATGAGAAAAGAATCTAAAAAAGAGTATAAGTGAAGTCGCTCAGTCATGTCTGACTCTGCAACTCCATGGACTGTAGCCTACCAGGCTCCTCTGTCCATGGAATTTTCCAGGCAAGAGTACTGGAGTGGGTTGCCTTTTCCTTCTCTAGGAGATCTTCCCTACCTAGGGATTGAACCTGGGTCTCCTGCATTGCAGGCAGACGTTTTACCATATGAGCCACCAGGGAAGCACCCCCCCCCCGCCCCCGCAAAAATAGAAAAGAGTAAAGAGTATATGTATATGTATAACTGATTCACTTTGCTGTACAGCAGAAAGTAACACAACATTGTAAATAAACTATACTCAAATAGAAAGTTTTTAAAAAATAAAAAAATTTAGCAATCATGAGAAAATACCTCCTGACTAGAAGAAAAATCAGTAAATAGAAACACACCCAGAAATGACACAGCTGATAGAATGAGCAGACAAAGGCATTAAAGCAGCTATTATAAATATACTCCGTATGTTTGAGACATTGAATACAGAAAACACATTGAATACAGAGATAGAAGATATAAAGAAGATCCAAATGGAGCTTCTAAAGATGAAAAGTGCAGTATCTGAAATGGAAATATACTGTAAAGGATTAACAGTAGATTAGATAGAGCAGAAGAAAAGACTGGTGAACCCGAGATAGCAGTGAAAACTATAAATTAATGAAGCATAGAGAAAAATGAGAATTGAATGAAAAAAGTGTTAGTGAACTGTGTGACAATATTGAGTGATCTACATTCATACAGCTGGAGTCTAAAAGGAGAAGCAGGGACTTCCATGGTGGTCCAGTGGTTAAGACTGTGCTTCCACTTCATGGGGCATGGGTTCAATCCCTTTGGGGATCTATCCTGCATGCCGTGTGTATGACTAAAAAATCTAATGAATAGATAATATTTTTTAAACAGGAGAAGCAGAGGACCAAAAAATATTTTTTTTTTAAGGAATAACAGGCAAATCTTTTCTAACTTGATGGGAACTATAAATCCACAGATCTAATAATATCAGTAAACTTCAAGCAAAAGAAACATAAAGAAAACTATATATCAAAGTTATCAAGGTGATGCAATAAAGAAAAGGTAGTGTTTTCAACAAGTTGTGCTGGAGTAATTGGATATCCACATGTAAAAAAGAAGGAGAAGGAGAAAAAGAAAGAAACAAAAGGGAAAAAGAGAACACAACTTAGTTCTCAACACTTAGTTCACACCATAGAGAAAATTAACCTGAAATGGACTGTATACCTAAATGTAAGAGCTAAAACTATAAAACTTCTAGAAGGAAACATAGGAGAAAATATTTATAAACTTGAGTTACACAAAAAGTTCTTAGGTGGGACACAAAAAATACAAATCATAAAATGAAAATATTGATAATTTCATTCAGTTCAGTTCAGTCACTCAGTCGTGTCCGACTCTTTGCAACCCCATGGACTGCAGCATGCCAGGCCTCCCTGTCCATCGCCAACTCCCGGAGTTTACTCAAACTCATGTCCATTGAGTCGGTGATGCCATCCAACCATCTCATCCTCTGTTGTCCCCTTATCCTCCCGCCTTCAATCTTTCCCAGCATCAGAGTCTTTTCAAATAAGTCAATTCTTTGCATCGGGTGGCAAAAGTATTGGAGTTTCAGCTTCAACATCAGCCCTTCCAATGAACACCCAGGACTGATCTCCTTTAGGATGGACTGGTTGGATCTCCTTGCAGTCTAAGGGACTCTCAAGAGTCTTCTCGAATACCACAGTTCAATTTCATAAAATTAAAAATATTTGCTTTTAAGATACTATTAAGAAAATGAAGATACAAACCAGAGACTGGGAAAAAATACTTGCCAGTAATATATCTGAATACACATGCATGCATACTCAGTCGTGTCTGACTCTTTGTGACCCCATGAACTGTAGCCGGCCAGTCTCCTCTGTCCATGGGATTTCCCAGGCAAGAATACTGGAGTGGGTTGCCATTTCCTTCTCAAGGGGATCTTCCCCACCCAAGGATCGAATTGCGTATCCTGCATTGGCAGGTGGATTCTTTACCACATACATATTATAGATCAGAATTTATAAAGAACTCAACTCTATAAGAAGAAAAACAACAAGAATAAAAATGGGCAAGAGATTTGAAAAGATACTTCACCAAAGAAGATGTATATCAAATAAACATGAAAAGATGCCCAACACCATTAGTCAGCAGGGGAATGTACATTAAAACCACAGTGAGAGACTATTCATATTCACGATCAAGGCTAAAATTAAGAAGGCTGACAATACCAAGCGTTGGTGAGAATGTGTAGCTACTACAAGGTTCATCATATATTGCTAGGAGAAATGGAAAATAGTATAATTACCTTAGAAAACAGACTTGCAGTTCCCAATAAAATTAAACACACTCTTATCACACCACCTAGGAATTCCTCTTCTAAATACCCAGGAAAAATGACTTAAGTTCTCATAATGACTTCTGTGTGACTGTCATAGCACTTTTATTCATAATAGCCAAAATCTGTAAACAACCCAAATGTCTATCAACTGATTAATGAATAAACAAACTGCCAAAATTCTTCAATCACTTCTTTTTTGCTTCCACTTCTTTGTCCCTTATTCTTTCTTGAAATTTTTACAAACCGTCCCTTATTCCATCTAGGCTCTCAAAAGTCTTCTGTCAGTCAGCCACCCCCCCACGCTTCTTTTCTCAGTCTTCTTTCTTGCCTCCTGTATTCAGCTCACCACTAATAGCTAATTTTCTTTCTTTGCATTATCACTTCCTTTGGCTTCTAGGAAAATGAATTTTTAATATTTTCCTACATTGCTCACTGATCCTTCTTTTGTATTATTTCTGGCTCATCTCCTTTCTTCTGCCTTTAACTATGAGTGGTTCCTAAAGTTTAGCCTTTAGTTTTTAGTTTTTGTTCTAATATTCATTTTTTTTTTTGCCTCTTATCTATGGGTTGTCTGCCCTACCCTTTCCCCACTGCCTCCACCATGGTTCAGACTCTTTTCTTTGCCAGATTTATTCTTCTGTAGAGAAGCTCCAATTATGTCTCTCCCTTGGTCACCTACTTAAGACTTTTAATTATTCTATAACCAAACAAAGTTTGTTGTAATGTAATAGTAATAACGTTGAACTTGGACTGCCAACAACCTGGGTTCAAATACTGGCTCTGCCACTTCTAGCTAGGTGAATTTGGACATGTCATCTAACACCTCAATTTCTATGTCTCAAATATGGCAATGAATAATACCAACCATAGGTTTACTGCAAGGATGAAATGAGGTAAATAAAGGTGAAAGCAGTGTGTGACATGTGAATTATTATTAAGCATGAGTATCATCTTTCCAAAAATATGTGTTAACTCTTGGGACCCTGGTAGCTCAAAAGGTAAATAAAATGCCTACAATGCAGGAGACCCGGGTTCGATCCCTGGGTTGGGAAGGTCCCCTGGAGAAGGAAATGGTTATCCATTCCACTCTTGCCTGGAGAATTCCACGGGAAGCAGTGCCTGGCAGGCTACAGTCCATGGGGTCACAAAGAGTTGGACATGACTGAGCGACTTATATGTGGCAAGCATCAGCTATATACTGGTAGAGAAGCAAACAAGGCCCTCTGCACCCATGGGGCTCACAGTCTAGAGAGGAATATAAGCAATTAAATAGACACAGTAGTGTGAAGTCTGCAAGAAATAACAGGTGCTTGAAGTAGCATATGAGAACATCTCATCTAAACTTACAGTGGAGAGGAATGGTGAAGAAAGACACCTAAGATGACACCTAAAAGATAGGTAATGAGTTGGCCAAGGAAGGAAGGGGAGTCAAGCTGTGGGTGACAATGGCAAAAAAAATGTAAAAAGGATTCCAGGTAGTGAAATTTTATGGGCCAAATCTGGGACGGGGAAGGGAGAGAGACCATGGACTCTCTAGGAACAGAAAGGAGTTCAATATGATTGGAGTATACAAAACTGAGTACAAAGAGGGAGCAGGAGTTGGAAGGGACAGGCAGTGAGAGTAGAGAGGTCCTGCATGCAATTTCAGCATAGGTGAGGCAAACAGAAGGCATCTATGACCCGAGATGAGGCAGAGGGTATTCCAGACTATAGACTGACCGTGTTGCCAGGAAACAGAAGGGAAAGACTGGGAGGTTACTCAAGTTGACACGCAGCCCTCATCTGAAGGGCCTGTCATGAATCCTAGCCACTGGGCTGCTCAGTCCCAAAGAAGAGAGATTGGCAAAAACAAGGCAGGTTCCTAATAAAAAGCTGTTCACCAATCAATTTTATTTTTTTATAAAGAACAGTGATTTTTCAAAGTGTTTCTATATCTGATATCTTTTTAAAAATCTTTCCTGCATCCCTATGAGCCAAACAGGAGTATTGTTACTTTTATGAAGGGTACAGTTAGTCACATCCATTAATAAAAAGGTGGCACAGTCAGTCCCATCCATTATGAGCATGACAAGTGGGAAGTGGGATAAATCATATATAAAATTCTCCTTAATCCTTCATTTTAAATTTAACTTTAATTCAGGAATGGCTGGCTGCCACACAAGTATAAAGTGGGATATATTGGAAAATTCATGAGATTAGAATCAGGAAACTGGGTGCTAGTTTTAGCTTGGTCACAAACCTGTTTACTGACCTTTGGCAAATCACTTTAAGCAGTCTGCACCTCAGTTTCCTCTAGTCAGACTAGATCATCAGTCGCTAAGGACTCTCCTGACACTCAGATCCCAAGACTCCAACTACTGAGGGCAAAGAAAAAGCCAGCATTCCAAATGTATTGGAGAATGTTTTAAAATTTATTTTTAGCCCCAGCCTTTATTTTTATTTTGATCTTCTGTCTTGTTTCTTGTTTCTCCTTGCAGTTCTGTCATTTCCCTTCCCCCTGAAGATATTTAAGAAGCTGCCTTTTCATCATTTAAAAACTGTAAATATGTCCGTGAAACATGCAAAGGGGCTTTTGTGTGCTTACAAACCGAGGTTATTATCGTACAAGGAAGTCACTTGAGTGCACTGCATTCCTCAGCTTGCTCCACTGAGAGGTTTATTAGGTTATATTGTCCTATCTTAGAAGAACTAGTTGAGTAGATAAAACTCTCCCACTTTAAAAGGTGGGCTATCTGATGAAACAGGGTGCTTAATGCTCCCGAGTGTAAGCAAAAGGATTTTGGCACTGCCCAAAGACAGACACACTTCTCTAAGACAAGTAGGTACTCCACTTAAAGTGGCACAGTCAAGGACAAATGTTCTAAAATTAACCCAACCAGCTGCTCTGCCACAGACGCCCACCTGTTAATTATGCTGTCTGCTCCTTGTCCAGCCTTCTCTCCCCATGAAACCAGAACTCCACTCACTGCAACCCTTAAGAGGCCTGAAACTTCACATACTTTCCCAAAGATTACCTACCCAGGACAACAGAGAGCTGGTTTCAAAAATATATTAGGGTACAGGTACTCAAAGAATATTTCAGCTTTCCATCTCAGACTGCTAAAATGTCAGCTTACATGGTGTCAGCAACTAGTTTCAGAAGCCAGGTGACATAAAGCCTTCCTTGTTTGTGTGATGACAATACAAAACTAGAGTGTGTGAATCCCACTAAATTTTAGGAACTTTTTAAGTGGAGAGTTTGCAGTAGAAATGAAGACAGATATATTAGTTTCTGTGTTTAGATCTTAAGGTGTGTCACCAACCTAACAATAAACAGAACAGTTGTCAATGTGTAGTAATGAGATTCAAATGAATTAACCGGGTGCTATTTGTAAAGAACTATAAAGATGAAACAAACAACTTGAAGCAAACACATGAAAAAAAATGACTTGAAACACATGAAACAAATGCTTTATAATGCAATTGGAAATATCTCTCAGTATAGATGTCATTCTGTAGAGTTGGGAAGAAGTGTGATTATTTTTCTAATATATATAGTTAGTTTTTATGGTAGAGGTGTTTTATATTTTTATTAGATTATGTTAGGCAAAAGTACCAGGGATTCCCTTTCTAAATGTGTTGTCATTCTTGCAATTGATGTAAATTTATTACTAAAAATACATTATTCAAATTTGGCACTCAGAAAGTATTTTAATATTGATTATAGTAAATCCTTTTTTAATAAGGTAAAAATTTTAAGTAGTATAAGACTAACAAACAACTAAGATGTTTTTAAGATGATAAACTTTCTTGTGAAGTACTATGTGCTTAGTATGTTCTTTTATGAATAAAATTCACATATAAATAAAATTTTATTTTATCTATATTATTATTCTTAAATCAGAAAAATTAGGCCTGTCTGAACATGATCCTAATTAACACACTCTTTCAATAGTATTATTAATCTATCAGACAGTATTAGATGGGAATACAAAGATGCATCAAAGCATGATATAAACTTAAAAATATAAAATAGAAAATTATAAGTCACATAAACTGTAAAGAATGTTATAATGAGGAGTTTCCTGTCTATTAAAATATACAAATTACCAAAACAGAATTACTGAATAAGCTTACAAAGTTCAGATGCTTATGTTTTCAATTATTCTTCGTATTTCTTAGTTTGATATGCCCGATTAAAAAACTAATTTGTCTTTCAAGCCTTTTTATCTACTAAATGTTCCAAGTGTGGTTCCCACACTTCTAGCTTTATTATGAAAATTTCAATATATAATTTCCATAATAGCTTTATACAAAACTAAGGACTTAGTTCAATTATTATTTTTTAAATTATATTTTATACAATTAAACTCTCATGGTTCTTTAGACTTCAGCTCACAGCTAAGATGCAATGACAAGAATCAGACTAATCCTGCTGCCTGAAACAACTGAAAAAATGCACAAAATATATGAAACAAATGTTTTCAGGTATTGGACATCAAGGAGCAGATCCCTGATGGTATTGGACATCCCAGTGATCCCTGAAGAGAGCAGTAGCAAATGAGGTGAACTCGATGATTGCTCTAGCTTATTGCCTAGAGTTTCCAGGCTGGAGCACAGGGAGGAGGAACTGAGGAGAAGCCTAACAGATTTCCTGAATTAAAGAGCTGAGAGTCTGAGAAGACCAAGGTGGCTAGAGTTTGCAGGGTGGAGCACCAGAAAAACGACAACAACAAAAACAGCTGCACTGGGGGAGACTTCCAGGGATCTACAAATGGTCCCCCTCAAGTCTTCAGCAGAGTACCAATCATCACATGTGTTTAAGAAACCTACTTGAGGCCAGAGAAAGAACCACCTTAAAGGACAGAGGGAACAAATCCTTAGAGATCACACAGGATCAGGATTAGTCAGCCACAGTGCAAAACTATTCAACCTTGTTGAATAATAAATAATAAATCATCAGTTTAAATAAATAAATCAGTGAGCTGTGGAACAACTTCAAAAGGCAGAAAAATAAATAAATCAGCAATTTAAAAAAATAAATCAGTGAGCTGTAGTACATGTATAAGTTGGTATCCATGAAGGAGAGGAAAGGAACAGCAAAAAGTATAAGGAATAATGGATGAAGTTTTTCTTTTTTTCTTATTTATTTGTTTTTGTACATATATACATTTATTCTTTTTATTCTTTTTTTATCTTTTTTTTAAATTTTACAATATTATATTGGTTGGTTTTGCCATACATTGAAATGAATCTGCCCCGGGTGTACGTACATTCCCCCTCCTGAACCCCCCTCCCACCTCCCTCCTCCCCTTATCCTCCCTCTGGGTCATCCCTGTGCACCAGCCCCGAGCATCCTGTATCATGCGTTGAACCTGGACTGGTGATTTGTTTCACATATGATAATATACATGTTTCAATGCCATTGTGCCAAATCATCCCACCCTCACCCTCTCCCACAGAGTCCCAAAGACTGCTCTATATACCTGTGTCTTTTTTGCTGTCTCGTATACAGGGTTATCATTGCCATCTTTCTAAATTCCATATATATGCATTAGTATACTGTATTGGTGTTTTTCTTTCTGGCTTACTTCACTCTGTAAAATAGGCTCCAGTTTCATCCACCTCATTAGAACTGATTCAAATGCATTCTTTTTAATGGCTGAATAATACTTCATTGTGTATATGTACCAAAGCTTTCTTATCCATTTGTCTGCAGATGGACATCTAGGTTGCTTCCATGTCCTGGCTATTATAAATAGTGCTGCGATGAACACTGGAGTACATGTGTCTCTTTCAATTCTGGTTTCCTCAGTGTGTATGCCTAGGAGTGCGATTGCTGGATCATATGGCAGTTCTATTTCCAGTTTTTTGAGGAATCTCCACACTGTTCTCCGTAGTGGCTGTACTAGTTTGCATTCCCACCAAAAGTATAAGAGGGTTCACTTCTCTCCACACCCTCTCCAGCATTTATTGCATGTAGACTTTTGGATAGCAGCCATTCTAACTGGTGTGAAATGGTATCTCATTGTGGTTTTGATTTGCATTTCTCTGATTATGAGGGATTTTGAGCATTTTTTCATGTGTTTGTTAGCCATCTGTATGTCTTCTTTGGAGAAATGTCTGTTTAGTTCTTTGGCCCATTTTTTGATTGGGTCGTTTATTTTTCTGGAATTGAGCTGAAGGAGCTGCTTGTATATTTTAGAGATTAATTCTTCATCGGTTGTTTCATTTGCTATTATTTTCTCCCATTCTGAAGGCTGTCTTTTTACCTTGCTTATAGTTTCCTTTGCTGTGCAGAAGCTTTTAATTTTAATTAGGTCCCATTTGTTTATTTTTGCTTTTATTTCCAATATTCTTGGAGGTGGGTCATGGAGGATCCTGCTGTGATTTATGTCGGAGAGTGTTTTGCCTATGTTCTCCTCTAGGAGTTTTATAGTTTCTGGTCTTACATTTAGATCTTTAATCCATTTTGAGTTTATTTTGGTGTATGGTGTCAGGAAGTGTTCTAGTTTCATTTTTTTACAAGTGGCTGACCAGTTTTCCCAGCACCACTTGTTAAAGAGACTGTCTTTTCTCCATTTTATATTCTTGCCTCTTTTGTCAAAGATAAGGTGTCTATAAGTGTGTGGATTTATCTCTGGGCTTTCTATTTTGTTCCATTGATCTATATTTCTGTCTTTATGCCAGTACCATACTGTCTTGATGACTGTGGCTTTGTAGTAGAGCCTGAAGTCCGGCAGGTTAATTCCCCCAGTTCCATTCTTCTTCCTCAAGATTGCTTTGGCTATTCGAGGTTTTTTGTATTTCCATACAAATTGTGAGATTATTTGTTCTAGCTCTGTGAAAAATATCGTTGGTAGTTTGATAGGGATTACATTGAATGTATAAATTACTTTGGGTAGTATACTCATTTTCATAATATTTATTCTTCCAATGCATGAACATGGTATATTTCTCTATCTATGAGTGTCCTCTTTGATTACTTTCACCAGTGTTTTATAGTTTTATATGTACAGGTCTTTTGTTTCTTTAGGTAGATATATTCCTAAGTATTTTATTCTTTTCGTTGCAACAGTGAATGGAATAGTTTCCTTAATGTCTCTTTCTATTTTCTCATTATTAGTGTATAGGAATGCAAGGGATTTCTGTGTATTGATTTTATATCCTGCAACTTTACTGTATTTATTGATTAGCTCTAGTAGTTTTCTGGTAGAGTTTAGGGTTTTCTGTGTAGCGGCACTTCTTCAAAAGGCAGAAAAATAAATAAATCAGCAATTTAAAAAAATAAATAAATCAGTGAGCTGTAGTACATGTATAAGTTGGTATCCATGAAGGAGAGGAAAGGAACAGCAAAAAATGTAAGGAATAATGGATGAAGTTTTTCTAAATTTGATTGTACTATAAATTTATAGATCCAACAAACCTTAAACAAACAAGTATAACAAACCTTAGACACATGAAATGGAAGAAAACTATCCCAGGGCACATCATAATCAAATAGTTTAACAACAAATAGCAAAGAGACAAACTTAAAAGCAGCCAGAGGGGGACAAAAAAATAACACATTATATACAAAAGAATAAATACAAGAATGGCAGCTTTTGTACAGAAACAATGCAAGCCAAAAGATAGTTGAGCAGAATCCTGAAAGTATTGACAGGAAAAAAAAGTTAACCTAGACTTCTATACCCAGCAAAAATATCTTTCAGAAATGAAGAAGAAATAGACTTTTTCAGGCATGAAAAGGCAACCAGCAGACCTGCATTACAGAAAAATTTAAAAAGAAATCCTTCAGGCAGAAGGATATCTAGATCTTTGTAAAGGAATGAAGGTCATCAAAAAGGGAAAATAGGTGGCTATGTGTAAAATACTTTTTTCTTATTTTTAAAATCTCTTTAAAAGATAATTGACATTTTAGAGGAAAAGTATTAACAATATGTGGTGGAGTCTATAATAGATAGAAGTCAAATGCATGACAACAGTGACACAGGTTGAGAAGAAGGAAGGGAGTACACTGTTATGTTTCTTATACTGTTTGTGAGGTAGTAAACATTACTTAGGGCTTCCCTGGTGGCTCAGAGGTTAACGCGTCTGCCTCCAATGCGGGAGATCCAGGTTCGATCCCTGGGTCAGGAAGATCCCCTGGAGAAGGAAATGGAAACCCACTCCAGTATTCTTGCCTGGAGAATCCCATGGATGGAGAAGCCTGGTAGGCTACAGTCCACGGGGTCGCAAAGAGTCGGACACGACTGAGCAACGGAACGGAATGGAAATATTACTTAAAGACAGACTGTGCTAAGTTAAAGATGTATACTATAAATCCTAAGGCAATTTCTATTTTTTTAAAAAGAGTTATAACTAATAAAAATGGAAATATAAAGGACCCTAAAATGTTCAATCTAATGGAAAATAGAAAAAGAAGGGGGACACAATATAAAACAAAAACCAAGATGGTAGATTAAACACAACGTGTATCATATTACATTTAAAAGGCTTAAACACTCCAATTAAAGGCAGAGATTATGAGATTGAATAAAAAATTTTAAAAGACACAATCATGCTGCTTATAAGAAATCCATTTTAAATGTTAAGATGTAAATAATTTAAAGGGAGAAGAGTGGAAAAAGATAAGTGCTGAGACTAATCAAAAGCTTCTGATAGTGACTATATTATTATCAGACAAAGTAAATTTCAGATCAAAGAATATTGCCAGGGATAAAGAGGGACATTTCATACTGATTAAGGAGCCAGTTCATCAAGAGAACATGACAACCCTAAATGTTTATGCACCTAATAAAAAGGCTTCAAAATGAATGTGGCAAAAATTGCAAGAAGGAATAGATAAACTGATCATTATAGTCAGAGATTTCAATAACTTTCTCACTGAAATTGATATAATAAGTAGAGAAAATCATGAATTAACAAGTAGGGAAAAGAGTATAGATGATTTGAATTACATTATCAACCAACTAGATGTAATTAACATTTATGTAACACTTCACCAACAACAGTAGAATATAAATCTTTTCAAAGGCATTTATCAAGATATGTCATATACTGGGTCATAAGACAGGTGCCAAGAAATATAAAAATATTCAAATCATACAAAGTTTATTCTCTGATCACAAAGGAATTACTTAGAAATCAGTTATAGGAAGGTATCTGGGAAATCCCCAAATATTTGGAAATTATACATTTTTGAATAACCCATGGGTCAAAGAAGACATAGAAGGGAAAATTATAAAGCATTTCTGCTGAATTATAAATGAAAATACAGCATAGAAAAATTTATGAGCTGCAGCTAAAGAAGCACTTAGGGGAAAAGGTCTCAAAACAATGATCTACGGTTCTATCAAGAAACTAGTAAAAGAAAATGCAACCCAAAGGAAGCAGAAGAAAGTAATAAAGACAAGAGCAAAAATAAGGGGATTCCCTGGTGGTTCAGTGGTAAAGTATCCACCTGCCAATGCAGAAGGTATGGGTTGGATCCCGGATCTGGGAAGATCCCACATGCCTTGGAGCAACTAAGCCCAAGTGCCACAACTATTGGGCCTGTGTTCTAGAGCCTGGGAGCCACAACTACTGAGCCCACGTGCTGCAACTCTTGAAACCTGCCCAACCTAGAGCCCATGCTTCATAGCAAGAGAAGTCATGCCAACTAAATAGTAGCCCCTGCTCGCCACAACTAGAGAAAAGCTCAAGCAGTAATGAAGCCGCAGCACAGCCAAAAATATATTTTTTTTAAAAAAGCAAAAACAAAATAGAAAAATAGAGAAAATCATTGAAACCAAAAGCTCTTTTGAGAACATGAAGCTATCTAGATTTTCAAAAACCATTAGATAACAATTGCAGTTACGATCCTGAAGCTTCTATTTTTGGTAAATAAAAAAAAAAAAACTAGACCAGAAACCATGGGAAATATCTAGTATTTGTATGTGTTTGGGTCCTTGCTCATGCCTGCCTGATTTGTTTTCTGAAGAACATGAAAGATCTTGTGTGCTACTGAAGGGAAAGAATCTATGAAACCACTTGAAATATAGTACCTATATTTTTACATAGGTGTTTATACAAATATGTGTGTTCACATACTCCTCATTAGGAGTGCAGAACTTGTGGTAAGACCATCTTGCTTTCTTTATTTTTTCTAAACCCTATTCCCTATTTGGCTTCTCCTTTTTAAAAAATGCTATTTGGAGAAATCAGTCATTCATTTATTCATTCAACTTAATTATGAAATGCTACAATTTGCCAAAGACTGTGGGACATGCTGGGGGACACAGCTGTTAACCAGACAAACAAGATCCTTGCCCACTGAGCGGAGTCTAATGTGAGATACAGACAAGTAAATAAGCAATAACAATGTACTAGTGTAAAAATGCCATCATGGAAAGAACAAGTGCCAGAGGAGTCCATGGAATGGGTAATCAGCTTGGACCTGAAATAGTCCTCAAACTAGCAGCTAAAAAGTTGTTGTTTTTAATGTGATAACTAAGTTTCTTGAAGTATCATGATTCTACACAGGCAATACAATTTTAGGTATAAAACAGTATGTAAATTATGAGTTTAAAATGGAAAGACTTCCTTGACTATTATGTACCTAATATTACTTTACTTCTTATTTTGTCCACACTCTGTTGATACTCTTGAAATTTCTGAGTATAAATAGAATGCTGTGTAACTATATAGAATGCCATTTTTAAAACTAATTCTTAGTATTATTGAGAGTTTTTTGTAAGTATTCTAGAAAAGAAAGAACATATAGGTGATTCTAACCTGTTCAGAATTTTTTAAAGATCTCTTTGTTTTAGTAGGGTATGAGAAATGGCAGAGCCTAAGCCAAGAATCCAGATCCTTAGGCAAAGTTTGAGGCATTCCAGGCTTAGAGAAGTGAGGCAAGACTGAGAAATGTGAAGATTCCAAAGATTAGGTAAGAAAGGGTACATGATTCATTCAAGAAGCTTAGATAGATTTTGAAACTATAACTCTTGATTTTCACATTTGGAAATGTGTCAAGATATTATTATAAACTCCCATATTCTAGCTATAACACTGTACTTTGTAATTAGTTATACTGAAAAGCTGGAAACAATTTAGATGCCAAATGATAGCAGGCTGGCTGAATAAATTATGTCATATTCACACAATGGAATGCTAAGCAGGTTTTTAAATTATGTGGCAGTGTTTCTCAAATGTTATTGTGCTTCAAAACCATCTGGAAGGCTTGTTGAAACAGATTGCTGGGCTCCATCTTCAGAGTTTTTGATTTGTCAATCTGGTGTAGGGCCCAAGAATTTGCATTTTCAACAAGTTCCCAGGTTGTTACTGATGATAGTGGTCTGGGAGGCCACACTTTGAGAACAATTGATGTAGAGTTATTTTTAATGATTTGGAAGAATATTCACAAGGTATTGCTAAGTTGAACCAAAGTTTTTACATTATACTCTGTATGTATACATATAGAAGTTCAGATGGAAAAATATTATCAAGCTGGCATCCCTGGTTGTCTTCCAGGTGGATCAGATTGTAGGTTTTTAATGTTTTCTACACTTTGAGTGACAGATTTTTCTGGTAATGAGCATAGTATAATCACTAAAACATAATCAAATTTCTTAGTTAAAAAGATAAGATCATGAGTGATAGTCGCTTAGTTGTGTCAACTCTTTGTAACCCTATGGACTGTAACTGGCCAGGTTCCTTTGTCCATGGAATTCTCCAGGCAAAAATACTGGAGTGGGTAGCCATTCCCTTCTCCAGGGGATCTTCCCAACCCAGGGACTGAACCAGGGTCTCCTGCATTGCAGGCAGATTCTTTACCATATGAGTCACCTGGGAAGCCTAAGATCATGAAGTCCTGGCCAATAGCACTAACAAGCTGGAAACATTGAAATGGGCTGGATCCTCATCCCCCTCTGGCTTTTTAATGATGTCTTGTTAGGAGTGCATCTTCAGGAGCAATCACAGACAGAGGAACAGCGATGGCCCCTGTGTACTTCCAGTTCCTGATGGGAACAAAGACACAAGAGGCTGATGTTATGTGGAGAGCTTCTACACTGTTTCTTCCTTCATTTTAGTAGTGCCATACAGGATTCTTCTGTGGATATTTGAAGAAAAACTGGGTGGGACCCAAAAGGCGACCTGCCAGAAGTTTGAAGCATCTGGATTGGCACACTCTTTGTTTCCTGGTGCAGGGTAGATCCATTTCCCAGGGTATCAGATTAAGGCGTCTCCTTTCTGGAAAAAAAGATTTCATGGTTTAAATTCCCGTTCACTTTTGTGTCTGTGGGACTCTGCTGTCTCCTTTCCAGCACGCAGCCTCGGGGGTCACAATGCCCGTTCCCTGCTGATATCAGCGTGCCAACTGTGGTGTCATGCACACCAAGCACAGAGCCACCATTCAGCTTCCACGGTCTGGGTTCAGGAAGCAAAAGAGCCTCTGAGTTCCTACGGACATTGACAGATCTTCCTGTAGTCTTGCATGTGCTGAGCAATTCTCACGGGGAGGGAGACAGAGGGAACTAGGGTAAATGTCAAGGGTAGAAATGTGCCAGGAGCAGAGAGAGCAAACAGTTGCCACCAATGTTCAGGAAAAGGATGGGTGGGTGACAATGTAGTATGCAAAGACTTTTCAGTGGAACACATTTACTTAGCATTGGTTACCCTTTTCCATGTCCTTGCACCACTGGTTAATAAATTGGGAGGTAGCCACTTCACTGATCTTATTTAGAGCTAGAGTTCTTCACAGGTGTGTATCATAATGCCAGTGTTTGAGAGTCATATGGAAAATAAACCCTATGTAAATCTCCGATGGGAAAACAATGGAAACAGTGTCAGACTTTATTTTTTTAGGCTCCAAAATCACTGCGGATGCTGATTGCAGCCATGAAATTAAAAGACACTTACTCCTTGGAAGGAAAGTTATGACCAACCTAGATAGTATATTAAAAAGCAGAGACATTACTTTGCCAACCAAGATCCATCTAGTCAAGGCTATGGTTTTTCCCGTGGTCATGTATGGATGTGAGAGTTGGACTGTGAAGAAAGCTGATCACCGAAGAATTGATGCTTTTGAACTGTGGTGCTGGAGAAGACTCTTGAGAGTCCCTTGGACTGCAAGGAGATCCAACCAGTCCATTCTAGAGGAGATCAATCCTGGGTGTTCATTGGAAGGATTGATGCTAAAGCTGAAACTCCAATACTTTGGCCACCTCATGCGACGAGTTGACTCACTGGAAAAAACTCTGATGCTGGGAAGGATTGGGGGCGGGAGGAGAAGGGGACGACAGAAAATGAGATGGCTGGATGGACATGAGTTTGAGTGAACTCTGGGAGTTGGTGATGGACAGGGAGGCCTGGCGTGCTGTGATTCATGGGGTCGTAAAGAGTCAGACATGACTGAACTGAACTGAAATCTCACAATGAAGTCACTGTTTTTTAAACTGTTTAATGATTGGAAATATAAAATTATGTTCAGTTTAGTCTATTGTTCAAAGAAAAAGACATTCATTCTTTTAAAAAAATATTTATTTACTTGGCTGAGCCTGGTCTTAGTTGTGGCATGCAAGAACTTCAGCTGCGGCGTGTGGGATCCTATTCCCTGAGCAGGAATGGAACCCAGGCCCCATGCATTGGGAGCACGAGTCTTACCCACTGGACCCCTAGGGAGGTCTCAGAAGACATTAGTTCTGTATTGACTTTCAAATAGGTGACATATTATTTGTTGGAAAAGTTTAGTTGATAATGTGTTGCTTTCTGCCACCTTACATGTGAATGAAGGGGACAGACTATTGTTTAAGACACAGCTTTCTTAAGTTTTGCAAGTTCACAATTAGCTACGTACTGGTTAATAATTCATCATTTATAACTATTGCTTTAATATAACTTTCCTGTTCCCTTCTGGTGCTGTGACATGAATTCAGTATGTGAATTTGTTTACGACCCTATAAAAGGAAGTTATTTGAAATTCTCACCTGTTATTTGAATGCTGAGAACAATGTTATACTTAATCAATTCATTTACCAAAAATTTATTGAATACCAGGCCTATTCTGTGCCAGGCACTGTCCTGAGATACATCAGTGACTCCCCTCAAGAAGTTCACATTCTAGGGAACTGGAATTCCCTGGCAGTCCAGTGGTTAGGACTCCTCGCTGCCACTGCAGGGGGCATGGGTTTGATCCCTGGTCAGGTAACTAAAATTCTGTATGCCTTGTGGTGCAGCCAAAAAAAAAAGAAGTTTATATTCTATATTGGGAAGACTACTAGTAAAACATTAAACAACTACAACTATAATGTGCAGGTAGCAATAGCACTAAGATAAAAAATAAAGCAAGGCCATTATAAAGACTTTGTATTTTATTCTGAGAGAAATAGGTCTTTGGGTGGGTGTGGATTTAAGCAAGGGACGTGGTACAATTTCTGTTAATGAAGAATCACTCTGGCTGCTGGATGGAGAATTGGCTGGAGGAGGCCTAGTGTCCATTGAATTAACACCTTGCCTTAAGTTATATTTCACTGAGGACAGTTCTGTACCAGTAGACCTGGAAATCTGATCCGACACAGTAGAGTCTTGTCTTTTCATACTTTCCATGCAAAATCGATTTGTAAAATGAAATTTTTCTATCCAAAGTATTCCTTAAATAAAAAATTTTTTTTCTGGAAAGTCACTTTTACATACATTCTCTCTAAATGGGAGTTTAGCCAAAGCTCACTTTTTAATAATTTATTTCATACTACAGTCAGCTCTCTGTATCCACCGGCTTCATATCTGTGGATTTGGAGGAGCAACTAAGGGACTTGAGCATTTGCAAAATTTGGTACTGGGGTGGGGGCAGTGCTGGAACCAGTCCTCCTGAATAGCAAGGGATGGCTGTATGGGATTATCAAAATATTTCTGTTTTTTTGTAAATAGGGTTTTGACATTTTTTTTTTAAAGCCAAGAGATTTTTAAGAATTTTTCAGAGGAGCTTCGTGTTTCTTACTATATAAATCAATGAGATTGATTGAGGTTTTGTCTGTTTTGTTTAACTGCTTGATGAGGTGTAACTCATCATGAGTGTTGAGGCAACTCATGCATGAGTGTCGCCTTCCTTCTAATAATGCTTCATGTTACATTATATTTATATTCACTGGTTTCAACAGGTAGTGATTTCCTTCTAAACCTGTCTCTACTCCAAAGTAATGGGTCAGCTAGAGAATTTTACATCACCCCACCCCAAGGCCCATGTTATTACCCCCATATAAGGCATAGACTCCTTTACATGCCCTTCTGAGCCTTCCTCCCTCTGGTTTTCCTGCCTCCCTCCTAACACCTTAAATTGCCTACAGAATCTATCTATAACCTAAACAAAAAAAATCATTACTTAATTATACCTTGCTTTTCACCAAAAGTGCTGTTAACTAGCTCAATCAAGTTTATTACTTACTGCATTGGATTTAAATGCTGCTGCTAAGTCACTTCAGTTGTGTCTGACTCCGTGCGACCCCATAGACGGCGGCCCACCAGGCTCCCCTGTCCCTGGGATTCTCCAGGCAAGAGTACTGGAATGGGTTGCCATTGCCTTCTCTGGATTTAAATGACTTTTGACTAATTTCAGAAATCAGATCCATTCTCAAAGGGTTGTATGTTTACTGCCAGTAAAAATATTGTGGCTTCCCTGGTGGCTTAGATGGTAAAGAGTCTGCCTGCAATGAGGGGAGACCTGGGTTTGATCCCTGGGTTGGGAAGATCCCCTGGAGAAGGAAATGGCAACCCACTCCAGTATTCTTGCTTGGAAAATCCCATGGACGGAGGAGCCTGGAAGGCTACAATCCATGAGATCATAGAGAGTCAGACACAACTGAGTGACTTCACTTTTGGGCTTCCCTAGTAGCTCAGATGGTAAAGCATCTGCCTGCAATGCAGGAGACCTGAGTTCATTCCCTGGGTTGGGAAGATTCCCTGAAGAAGGAAATGACAACTCACTCCAATATTCTTGCCTGGAGAATTCCATGCACAGAGGAACCTGGCAGGCTACAGTCCATGGGGTTGCAGAGTTGGACATGACTGAGTGATGAACACACAAAAATATTCCAAATATATGCCACAAGCTTGCCAGGCAGATCCAGAAAAGGAGGACCAAAAATATTTCTAGTGGAAGTGGCCTCAGTTAATAACTGATGAATCTTTGAAAGGGTCATACCTCATTTAGAAATATAAGTGCCTGGATCTTTATTATTTTGCAGTCTCTCCCTAACTGGTCTTCTTGCTTCTGTTCTTTACTCTTTGTAATCCACCCTCCTCACAAAAGTAAGTTCTCTTTTTTAAAAATGCAAATCAGATCACATCACTTCTCTGCCTATCACCTCCAGTGGCTTCCCACTACAGTTAGAATGACTCTACCATGGCCTTTAAAGGGCACTCTATTCATAATCTGTCATACAAGGGCTCTGTCCTCCTCTCCAAACATTGTCCCCTTGTCCCCTGGACTCTGGTCACACTGATCTTGTTGTTCTTCCTTCAATAAACCAAGCTTGATTCTACTTAAAGTTCTTTAAACTGGCCGTTCCTTCTGCCTGGAAGGCTCTTCTCCCAAGATCTTTGTATGGCTGCCTTTATCCCAAGAGTCAGGTTTCTGCTGTTACTCAGTTTATACTTCTGCATCCAAACAGTCAGCACATCTGTTCCTTGGAATAATAGGGCAGCTCTTCCCCAGATGGGATCAAGGTCTGAAACCCTCTTATTTTATCATTTGTAGATGATGAAAGGTATAAAGCAAAGCAGGACTACACGGGGTAAGAGTTCAGGGTTTGCACACAGTCCTGTATATGCACTGCGTTTTCTTTTTCTTTACAGGTTATTTTCAGAGCTTTGTCACCACCGAATGATATGGAGAACCCTTACAGTGCCAAGGTGCAGGAGCAGCTGAAGATCACCAACCTCCGTGTGCAGCTGCTCAAACGACAGTCTTGTCCCTGTCAGAGAAACCACCTGAATGCAAAGCCTCAACATTTTACACACTATGCAATCTATGATTTCATTGTTAAGGGCAGCTGCTTCTGTAACGGCCATGCTGATCATTGCATGCCTATTGATGGCTTCAGACCTGTCAAGGCCCCTGGAACATTCCACGTGGTATGTAAAACAAGTCCTCACTTATGAAAAAAATCCTTAGATAGTCCAAATCCTCTCACAGTGAGTCTGTGCCTGCATAGTGCTTCTTTCTTCCTCTGATGATTCACTCCTCCAACGCCATGGTCATCCCAGGATGTGCCTATTAACTTGTTGTTGTTTTTTAATCTTCCATTTTTGAATTATAAATAGTCAAGTATGATAACCAGATTCCTTGGAAAACATTCATGCCAGATTTTAGTACCATGAACTTCAGATACAAAGTGTAAGGTGAGCAGTAGGAGAGGTTAGCATAATCATATTTGTGGCATTATCACATAGAAACCAGCTTTGACAGTAAATGGGTACTATTGTTAAATGGATTTTAGAGTGTAAAAAATAAGAACCTTAGTTTAATTCCTGGTATCTTCTGCTTGCCAGCCAGTAGAATGAATAATAATTTTCCTCTCTTAAGAGTGGCGTCTCACCCTAAGGCAGACTTAAATGCTCTTTCCTCGAGGCTCACACTTCTCATTGCACTTTCCTGTGAACTTTTACTTGTTTGCATCTCCCAGGAGGACAGACACTGTGTGACCTTTGTATCCTCAGGATCTCTTACCTGAGCCAGGGTGCTCAGCAGGTATTTGGTTGAATGATAGCGACATAGGAACAGGGAGAGGATGTAAATTTGTCACCATTTGTCCTCATCTCATCTTCTTCCAAAAAAGACACAGAGTGTCTCAGACATCTAGTACCATGTTGGGATTCATGTGGAGGTATGAATAGAGAATAGGGAAATAGGAGAGCATTCTGATTCTTTAATTTTATATTTTCTTCTGATACTTCTAATCAAACCAAATAAAAAATAAATAAACTTAAAAGGCTTCAGAATATCCTTACTTTATTACCTAAAGAGTTGACATACACATTTATCTTCTTTCTACCAGCCCTGATACAGGATAGAGCCACCAGGGACCATGAACCAGTTAGCCAGCCTGATAATCTTGTTAGCTGGGCTGAGTTGGCAGGGTGCAGAGTAGCACTGGGGTAACTGAAATGATTAGGACAGCAGCCAGGAAGTAACAAGAATAGAAATAATGCTATTACTTCGAAGTGAAGCTGGGACTCCCAAGCAGAAGAAAGTGCAATATTCATTCAACAAACATGTACTAGTTTCTACTTATTAATGGGTTTTTGAATCAATATTGTTTCAAATAAATGATGAAATAATTTTTTATACCTAAGTTAACTGGGTTCAGGTATTAGTCAAATAGAAAGTAACCTAGATATTCTAGAGACATGTCAACCAGACTGAAAACAAGTCTGTATGAGGTAAGATGTTAGTAATTTCTGCCATTATATTTAGGTGCATTAGTGAAAGGAGAGCCTGCAGGCTGCAATGTACTGAATGTTTGTGTCCCCACCCCCAAATTTTTCTGTTGATCCCTTAGTCCCAGTGTGATGATACATGGAGATGGAGCCTTTGGGAAGTGATTAGGTCATGAGAGTGGAGCCCTCATGAATGGAATTAGTGCCCTGAAAAGAAGAGGCCAGACAGCTTGCTAGCTCTCCTTCTGTCCTGTGAGGACACAGTGAGCAGTCTGCAACCTGGAAGAAGGCTTTCACCAGTACCTGACCAGGCTGACACCTGGATCTCAGACGTTCAGCCTTCAAAACTGAGAAATAAATCTCTGTCCTTTATAATCTACCCAGTCTATAGTCCTTTCTTCTAGCAGCCCAAACAGACTATGACACTGGCCTCTTGTTTCTTCAACTGTCTCTTGTAACCTGAGCCTTACAGGATAATTTCAGGGTAGAGTCCTGAGGATGGATACAAGCTTAGAGGCCCCCAAAACATGAGTGGCACAGAATAGGCCACATTTGATTTGTCTCATGACCTATGAGACAACCTGAATGACTCTGATCAACCAAACTAAATTACCAGAGTTCTCAAGAGCCTTGTAAAACATTCATGGGTATGCATTTAAAAGCAATAACTTCTTTCTTTTTTTTTTTCAAAGTAAATCTTCTGATTATAAACTTTCAAATTGGCAGATATCTCTGCCAATCCTATGCCAATTCTAGCAACACTTTCTAAGGCTGAAGAGAAAATCCTGAAAGTTTTTATTATATATTCTGGGTATTTGCAAATACACTGTCTAGAGTGAGAGCCACTGAGAGGGGTGTCTTGCATATGCTTCTCATTCAATAGCAGCAATCCCATCATTGTCTCCTGTGCCTGGGACAAGCTGGTCAAGATACGAAGCCTGGTAAACTGCAAACTGAAGACCAAGCATATCAGCCCCCCAGGCTACCTGACCACTGTGACTATCTCTCCAGAGGGATCCCTCTGTGCCTCTGAGGGCAATGACAGCCAGACCTACCTGTGGCCCCTCAATAAAAGCAAGCATTTTTATACACTACCTGGTAGGGACATCATCAATTCCCAGTGCTTCAGCCTCAGCCACTGCTGCCCCAGTGCCACTGTGGGCCTCAATACCCAGATTTGAAGTAAGATGTTATTGGTACCAGCAGCAAGGCAGAGTCACCTCAGTGCCCCTTTCTGACCTGGTCTGCTGATGGCAGAAGTCTTAAAATACAACCATTCTATATAATCTTCAGCCAGATGATCAAGGGCTTTGCCAGTGGTGATGGTAACAAGGATGTCTGGGCTGTGCAGCACTTCATTAAAGAAGGCATTCATGTTTATCTCTGCCAGTCCTGTGCCAAGAACGTGGGCTTACATATGAGCATGTGGGAGCCTTCACTGTGGTTCTACAAAGATGCTGATGGAGCCAAAAGGGTGGAATTGCACTTGAAGATCTTGATCCATCCCATGTATTCTCAGTGGAGTCCTGATTGCCTTAATCCCTGAGACCAGCCCAGATTTGCAAAAAACAATGGTTGCAAGAAATGAAAGGCATGGCCAATTGTGTCATTAGCGCGCAAATTCAACTTGCCTCCAGCCTCAAGAAAGAGGGCTTCTCCCACAATGGGCGGCACATCCCTGACCAAACTGGCAAGTTTCATTTCACAGGTATAACACCCACCATCTATTTCTGCTTCATTGACTATGCCAAAGCCTTTGACTGTGTGGATCACAATAAACTGGTGAAAATTCTGAAAGACATGGGAATACCAGACCACCCTGACCTACCTCTTGAGAAACCTGTATGCAGGTCAGGAAGCAACAGTTAGAACTGAACATGGAACAACAGACTGGTTCCAAATAGGAAAAGGAGTACGTCAAGGTTGTATATCATCACCCTGCTTATTTAACTTATATGCAGTCTACATCATGAGGAACGCTGGGCTGGAAGAAGCAAAAGCTGGAATCAAGATTGCTGGGAGAAATATAAATAACCTCATATATGCAGATGACACCACCCTTATGGCAGAAAGTGAAGAGGAACTCAAAAGCCTCTTGATGAAAGTGAAAGAGGAGAGTGAAAAAGTTAGCTTGAAGCTCAACATTCAGAAAACAAAGATCATGGCATCTGGTCCCATCACTTCATGGGAAATAGATGGGGAAACAGTGGAAACAGTGTCAGACTTTATTTTTTGGGCTCCAAAATCACTGCAGATGCTGATTGCAGCCATGAAATTAAAAGACGCAAACTCCTTGGAAGGAAAGTTATGACCAACCTGGATAGCATATTAAAAAGCAGAGACATTACTTTGCCAACCAAGGTCCGTCTAGTCAAGGCTATGGTTTTTCCCGTGGTCATGTATGGATGTGAGAGTTGGACTGTGAAGAAAGCTGATCGCCGAATAATTGATGCTTTTGAACTGTGATGCTGGAGAAGACTCTTGAGAGTCCCTTGGACTGCAAGGAGATCCAACCAGTCCATTCTAAAAGAGATCAATCCTGGGTGTTCACTGGAAGGACTGATGCTAAAGCTGAAACTGCAATACTTTGGCCACCTCATGCGACGAGTTGACTCACTGGAAAAGACTCTGATGCTGGGAAGGATTGGGGGCGGGAGGAGAAGGGGACGACGGAGAATGAGATGGCTGGATGGCATCACCGACTCAATGGACATGAGTTTGAGTGAACTCTGGGAGTTGGTGATGGACAGGGAGGCCTGGTGTGCTGTGATTCATGGGGTTGCAAAGAGTCGGACACGACTGAGCGACTGAACTGAACTGAACACCCACCTAAGTAGGTGGAGTGGCCAACCAAGGAATTCTCCATCTACATGACAAAGTCAGCCACATCTCTGTGGCAGGGGACACAGGCAACTGGGCTGCCTCTCTCATGATAGCCACCAGGTCACTCAGTGAGTTCCCTGATGAGAGAGAACAGAGAAAACCTTGTCTTCAGCCTCTGAGCTTGTGAGATTCACAAGGAGGATAAAGGAAGGGTGGATGATGGTAAGTGAATCATTTCTTTCAACCACAGTGCTAACACTCAGCAATGTTTCTCAAAAAAGAACATATAGTGAAATGGGGCAGAAACATTGGTGGCTTTGTGACTCTAAATTCTTCCCCATCCTTATATTTACAACTTTTCTCTAAGAATTTACATGTGTAAGAAAAAGCCCCCCAAAACCTGCCCATCACTCCACTGTAATATTGTGGAAGCTTTAAAGAAAGCACTCTATGGTGTTGGGGGTTCCTTTGTGGATCCGGCAGGAGAAATAGCCCATATTAGAGGCTTCGTGAGAAGCCCTAGTTCTGACATTAATGGTCAGCCTGTTTGTCCTCCCATAGCTGAGGGGTTTTATCGGTAGATCATATTATAGAAATCATGTTCTATGAAAAACAACGAGTCTGGTGCCACTGCAGCAAGAAAATTTTCCCTAAGGAAGTGAGATCAGTGTCTACCTTACACAGTTATTGTGAGGCTTGAAATCAGGGTAGCCAGTGCCTGACATTCGGTAGCCACTATTTACATCACTATTGTTATCTTGTATTGTCTTTTCTACCACTTCTCTCACAGACACTTCTTTCCCAGTAGCGACAAGAATAAATCATAGAGTAGGTACTTTTTGACATGTTTATAAGGCTAGCCAGGGGTGATGTGTCAAGGAAAACGGTACTTTGATTCCAGTCTGCTGGGATCCCAGAAATGATGTGGTGGGGAGATCTTAAGCTTTTTCTCTGTGCAGCTGGGGAGGACTGATTTAGTTCCCTTTTTCCCAGCAGTTGGCAATTTTACAGCTGTGGGATGATGGATGGTAATAAGAAGGAACATGGAATGTTTCATTGTTTTACTAAAATACCATTCATTGGATAACACAGAGGCCTTAGAATGCCGTGGAGAATTGTTTAAATGCCTTGAGTTACACTAAGGTTAAGGTGGATTTTTCTTTTGTAACCAGAAACTTTTATAAAAGAGTGTCAGTATTTTGACTAATGTGTTCTAAATCTGAAGGTAAACATCAAAACTTGTGGAACCATAGAGTGAGGTTTGAGGAAGGTATTACTTAGCTACTAGCTGTGTAAGGCAGGTGGCAGAATCATTCATATAGTGTCATTACAAACATTGTTCTTTTCTGAATTTGAATACTTTTATTCACATATTTATATTTGTACATCTTATATGTCATATTTTATAAGTTTAGGACAGATTTAAGGCCATAGTTTTATATTCTTTTTAAAAATTCTTTGCTGTACTGTGAATATGTATTAATTTGAAAGCTCTTGGCTCTTCAAGGTATTAAGGAAAAGAACATAGGGTTTAAAAACAATAAGGTTATTAAATGAGAATATTAAATCAAAATTTAAAAACATTTTTATAGCAAACATACATGTATATTTGGAAATGAACATTTGTAAATTAGTGTCAGGTCTGAGTTCTCAGTAGAGAAAAAAAATAATTATCATGGATTATAAATACTACTAATAATAGTTACCACTTACTGTGTGCCAGGTTTTGTGCTGTCATGTTACAGGTGTTATTGAATTTAATTTTCACAACAACTGGGTGAAGTGTCATCATCACGTTCTTTCTCAGATGAGGAACTGAGGCTTGGGAATGCTAACTGACCTCCCAAAAGTTAATGAAGAGTAGAGCTCAGGTTAAATTCATCGTCCATCCCTTTTTATTGTTGTTGTACTGTAAAAATTTAATCTATACAGAGTTGATAATATGTCAAGGAAAGAGTAAAAAAGGGCATAGAAAGGACATGAGGGCAAGAGAGGTGGAGGTATATTCAAGTAATTAATAATCATCATGGATCATGGAATCTAAACCGAGCAAAGGGAATTCTCTGGTGGTCCAGTGGTTAGGACTTTGCACTTTTATTGCGGAAGATGCAGGTCAGTGTGCCATGGCCAATAAATAAATAATAAATAAACTGAGCAATGAGGACACAAGAGAGCAAAGACTATTTCCACCACCAAATTTTACATTTTATAAAGCCCGTTCCCATGCATTTTTTTCCCCTTGATCCTTACTACAATCCTGGAAGATGAACATTTCCAATACTGTTTCACAGATAAGGGAAACTGAGGTACAGAGAGATTAATTTACCTGCTTATAGTCACAGTGATATACATTCAGAGTTCTTATTACTGTACCCCACCTCTACCCTCAATATGCTACCAAGGAAAAAGTTCTCACTAAAGAGATTGCTTTCATAGGAATAGGTAATCTATCCAAGTCATCTGCATTTTAATGTTGAACCTGAAATTATCATTGGTTCTCTCTTCTCTTCTATTCATTAGTGAAATGGCCCAAAGGGAAGAAAGAGTAAAAACAAGTCTGGAAAATCTACAAAGAAAATAGAAGTACCTGTCTTTTGGGGAGTGTGAATCATCTTTGATGAGTATCGTTGGTTTTACTAGAAAGAGGGATTTCTGGTACTACCATTCTTTACTTCCATCTCCAGCCCTAAATCATTTTCACAGCTAATGAAAGGCAGCAGCAACCGCACGCATTTGATGTGTCACATAGAGGAATGGGTAATCCTATCACCAACGGGGACACAATGTTGTTCCTAATATTAACAAAATAGAAACTGCCAACTTGACACAGTGTGGGACTATTCTCAACTCATTTCAAAATCTTAATGTTCTCATTTCAGTGTTCCTACGTTAGTATGGTATAGCTTTGCCAGTAGTCCCTTGGCAATGAGTAACTACAGATATAATAATACAAGGTGTACATAATGTTCTTTATACTTCATTACTACCTTGTGTCTCCTTACTAGGAAACAGGACAAGTCAGGAAGATATGTTCATGGTTGGAAATTGTTGGTGTTTTGACCATAAGACTGCACACGAATCTAGCCTTATTTTCCCTCTAAACAGTAAGACATACTCTATTTTAATGGCAAAAGTTGCCTAAGATTACTCTTTTTATTTGATGATTAGGAAACCAGAAGACTTAAGAACTAGAGGTGTTACAAAATAATTTTTGCGTTCAGGAAAGCAATTCCCTGTGAAGTTCCTTTCAAAGGTTCCCCAGAACATTTAAGTATGGGCTTTGGACTGCTTAACAGAGAGGTTAAAGGATAAAAATACTGGAAAGCTAAGATGTTAGTGTGAGAGCTGACATCTCTGAAAATAAAATACAAGCCAATAGGAAAATAAGGTTGATTCTCCAAATACTATATTTTGTACATTCAACTTTTCATGAACATCCTTTGCAGAAAGTGAATCACATGTATATTTAGGTCAAATTTTGAGTATTGTAAAGATACAAAAATGAGTTTAACATATCACTTTGCAAATTTTCTTAAGACTAATTCCTTTTCAGTGCTGTAGCATTTGGAAGGTCCATCTCATAGATAGTTGGAAGCCTAGATCAGATCTGTGTGTCTGGAAAGCCTAGTCTCCCTGTTCAATTGTTAATATAATGGATTGAGTGGAGGGTGAAGCTACATGGAAAGAAGCTGAAGTTACAGATATCTAACTTCAGGTTCACAACCCCAGGTCTCATATCTCTGTGGTATTTCACTTGTGTCTTGCCAATTTTGTAAGAGCTGGAAATGTACTTCAATTTGTCTTAAAACAATTACATTCAGTAGAAGATAAGTTGTAATTTAAGTCCTGTTCCCTCTTATGAGGTGAATTTTAGTGAACAAACACACAAAGTTAAAATACACACACACATACACATGTGTGTATGTGTGTGTGTGTATATATATATATGAATATATATAATATATAATATAATATATATATAATAATTATTCCACAAGGCGGAGAAACTTCAGAGTCATTTCAAATAGTGAGAAAAGCAAAGTGTCTTAGTCTTGGCATTCAAAACCTTAATACTATAACTGGAACTACAGTCATATTATATCTTAGCAATGTAAATATTTAATGGAATAAAATGGTACATGTGTGGGGGTGTAGAAACAGTATAATATTAGTTAATTCTTAATAAGACTTTTTAGTCATGATTAATCATATGAAACTTTGGTATCTTTTAAACTCTTTGCTCTAGCTCTCTAGATAGAAAAAGCAGAGAAAATTATGGTTTCCAAAACTACAATATATTACAGCTTCAAAAACTACAATATATATGAAAATGAAAAAATGATTATTTTTCCATTAGTATTTTATATATACAAACAATTATTAAATTTGTAAAAGTAAACAGTGACCAAGTGTCCTTGGCCTTCTATGTTTGCATCTCTAAGGACACAAGTATCAGGCATGTAACTTGGCTGGCTCAGTCAGCTCTCAGAATTCCTGAAGGGCATTGGTTTCATTGTTTCCCAGATAAGGCCTGAGTAGGCATTAAAATTAAAGAAAACATGGGATCCTAGTATTTCCATTATTCTGAATAAGGGCTGAAGATCATAATTGTAGTATATTTAGCCTCTAATTCTCATTTGCAACTTAATTCAGTTCTCATAGGTAATAAAAAGGGAATTTCACTCTGTGGGGTTCAGTTTTGGCACTTAACTTCACTATCATGTGAAGCAAAGAATTACAACCTATTTTGCAAACAGATAGGTTATTAGTGGCCTAGACACAAAGCCCCAATCATTCCTCAGACCTCTAAGAGTTCCCTGTTCCTCTCGCAATTAAAATATTTACCTCACTGTATCATTTGCTTACATATTCAGCTTTTCCTATCTGCTAAACTCTCTGATTCTTTAATGGAAGATGATGGAGTAATCAAAATGTCTAAAATACAGTGGGTTCAAAATATCACCAGTTAATGTATGAATGAATTAATCGATAGCATTTTAAAAATAAGGGATTCATTTCAGATAATGTTAAAAATTATCAATAATAATGATTGCTCTTGATTGATTGTGTCACACACCTGCACACATTTTCTCTTTTAATTCTCAAATACATGGAGCCAGTACTATTTACAGGTAGGACACTGTGGCTTGTTATTAAGGAATTTATCCAAGGTTACTGAGAGCAGGGATTGGAAACCCCATGTATCTAATTCCAAAGTTTACTCTCTTTATGTCACATTTATCCACATAATGCTAAGAAAAGAACCCAATTTAAAAATGGGCAAAGGTTTAAACAGATATTTTTCCAAAGATATGAAAATGCCTAATAAGCCCATGAAAAGATGTTTGAAATTCTTAGTCATTAGGGAAATACAAATCAAAACTACAATGAAATACTTCTTCACATCTATTAGAATGACTATAATGAAAAAGACAGATAATAATAAGTTTTGATGAGGATGAGGATGAAGAGAAATTGGAATCCTCACACACTGCTGGTAGGAATGTAAAATGGTGCTGCTGCTGTCTGGCAGGTGCTCAAATGGTTTAACATAGAATTATTTTATGAACCAGCAGTTCTACTCTTTAGTATCTGTCCAAGTGAATGGAAAACAAATGTCTACACAAAACCTTGTACCTGAATATTCATAGTTGCATTATTCTTGCCAAAAGGTGGAAACAACCCAGTGTTCATCAACTGATGAATGAATAAACAAAATGTGGTATATCCATACAACAGAGTATTATCCAACCATAAAAAGGAATGCAGTACTGATACATGCTACAACAAGAATGAACCTTGAAAACATTATGCTGAGTGACAGAAGCCAGACACAAAAGGCCCCATACTGTATTATTCCTTTTATATGAAATGTCCAGGAAAGACAAATCCTTAAAGACAAAGTAGGTTAGTGGTTGCTAGGAGTTGGAGCTTAGAGAGGAATGGGCAGTAACTGCTTAATGGACACAGGTTTTCTTTCTGGAGTAATGGGAATGCCTTGGAATGAGATAATGGCAATGATTGCATAATTTTTTTGGATATACTAGAAACTACTGAATTATATACTTTAAAATAGCTAAAATGATACATTTTATGCTATGTGAATATAATCTCAGTAAGAAAAAATCGAAAGCTAAAAAACAAACCAACCTATGGCTGGTTATAAAGGAACTTTACAAAATGAATATATTTCTTTTCAAGTCCCAGTCATTAGCTGGGACTGTTTTAAAAAGCAATAGCTTTGGATGGATGGGTATTGAAGAAAACCAGTTCTTTCAGCAGCTGCAGTTGTTGTTTCTGGATGTGTACAAATGATCACAGATTTGGTAATGATGTTCTGATAGAGTTATCAAATAAGCATCAGTTTTAATATATCAGTATTTCCACCTTGATCATTCACATGAACATATTCAGTAATGAAGACTATGTTTTACAAGGTTCACCTAGAAACAAGCAATTTTCCAATGTGAAAAGAAGCATATGAATGAATTAATTTAACAAAAAAAAGACCATGGAAGAAAACATGCCCTAGCAATTGGCTTCTTGTACGACAATCAGGGGCTCATTTATCTTAAACAAGTCAACTTTTGTAACACACTCTGCACTGTATAGAATACTGAGTGACAGTTAAACAGAACTGTCAAGAAAAGAGGAAAAACAGTGAGAAATGTGAAGTAGAATGAATTAAAATTGTAAGAGAATGCAAAATAGTCTGTGACAAGGAATTTTCTTTAAAATAACCAGAAGCTATGTGAACACATTGAGCAAGTGAAAAGTACTTAATAATCCCCCACAGCATTTCTAATAGTATTTACCTGGTCTTCTACTAATTATAAAAACCCATCTAAATCCCAAAAGACACGGAACAAAACCCCACAAGACCTTCCTTCATTCTTGTGTCAAATGCCGCTTGACAGATAAGTTGCTTACAAAATGAGTTCTCCTAGTATTTTCCTTCCCTTAGTTTCTCAGGTTCTTGTCTGAGAGTTGTTTTGTTAATGGTTTTAACAGCATAGAAGTTATATATTGTTAACTCCACTTTTGCTTTTTCTTTCTAAAATTATTCAAATTAAATAAATAAAAATTTGAAATTATCCTTTCTTCCCCTCAAGAAAGTTTATCCTAAGAAGTTATTTTAGGTGTTTGTGAGAAGAAAAAAAAAAAAAAATCTTCCTGATGACATCACTGTTCTAAGATGGAAGCCTCTAATATTTTTGGATTCTCTTGGGAGTTTTGTTCCCTGTTTTGCCACTGACTTGCCTCATGACCCTGGAAAAGCTTAAATATAAAAAGATAAGTGCAAAGTGGACTTATGAAAACAAGACTTAACTGAGATCAAATGAAGAACAGAGATGAAGTGGGTCACATGGCTATGTAGCAGCTGTTCCAGTAACTCTGCACAGTAACCAGGTAGCAATCTGGCTTGAAACAGATTTCAAAAGTCAAATCTGTATACTAAGATAGTTTCATATATAGTCTTTTAGTAAAGTCAAAGTCTGCCTATAAACAAGAACTCCAGCAAGAATCTAATGGCATCTGTCAATCTTCTCTTGATCTGTACCTGGAAGAAATTGTAACTGTAGAAAAGGAGCTAACTTGACATTTTGAGGTAATTCCATAGATACACCAAAGTAAATGTCTTAAAATCAGAGTGCCTTGCTTTATTTCCATTGTACACATGCAAATCTGAAACCAGATTATGCATGTAACTTAAGTATTCATTTGTAGGATTTATCCAAATAAGTCTGTTGGGCAGACATCATAAGCCCATAGTCAGAAATAATATGTAAAGCTCATTAGAAACAAAAAGCAAATAAGAGATAGTTCTGAGTAATGAAGTAAGGATAGAAAAAAATCACCTAAATTGGTAATAGTTTGATTTTATCTAAATGTAATCTTAGATAATGTAATCTGTAAGCCTCCTAGGCATCACAGTTTTTAGTTTAATGATATTTGCACTTTTATGGCTGAAATATTTATTATAGTCTTCACAGGAGAGATGGAGTGCCTGATGAAACGGAAAAAACAAAGCTAGTAGAATTAATCATGTAGAGATATGAGACATTCAAAACCAATTTAACTACATATAGCATGTTGAAATTCCACTTTTAGAAGTATATTCTTAAGGAGTCTACATAGAAGAACTTTAGGTAACATGTGGAGGATAAGAAATGGCAATATTAAAGGATATTCTTTTAAAGAGTAAAGCCATGATTCACACAGATATAAAATAAATACATGTCAACAATTTTACTTAACTCAGTAATTAATAAGGGGTCAGTGGAAAATTCTGAAAGAGATGGGAATACCAGACCACCCTGACCTGCCTCTTGAGAAACCTGTATGCAGGTCAGGAAGCAACAGTTAGAACTGGACATGGAACAACAGACTGGTTCCAAATAGGAAAAGGAGTACATCAAGGTTGTATATTGTCACCCTGCTTATTTAACTTATATGCAGAGTACGTCATGAGGAACGCTGGGCTGGAAGAAGCACAGGCTGGAATCAAGATTGCTGGGAGAGATATCAAGAACCCCAGATATGCAGATGACACCACCCTTATGGCAGAAAGTGAAGAGGAACTCAAAAGCCTCTTGATGAAAGTGAAAGAGGAGAGTCTAAAAGTTAGCTTGAAGCTCAACATTCAGAAAACTAAGATCATGGCATCTGGTCCCATCACTTCATGGGAAATAGATGGGGAAACAGTGGAAACAGTGTCAGACTTTATTTTTTGGGCTCCAAAATCACTGCGGATGCTGATTGCAGCCATGAAATTAAAAGACACTTACTCCTTGGAAGGAAAGTTATGACCAACCTAGATAGCATATTAGCATATTAAAAAGCAGAGACATTACTTTGCCAACCAAGGTCCGTCTAGTCAAGGCTATGGTTTTTCCCGTGGTCATGTATGGATGTGAGAGTTGGACTGTGAAGAAAGCTGATCGCCGAAGAATTGATGCTTTTGAACTCTGGTGCTGGAGAAGACTCTTGAGAGTCCCTTGGACTGCAAGGAGATCCAACCAGTCCATTCTAGAGGAGATCAATCCTGGGTGTTCATTGGAGGGACTGATGCTAAAGCTGAAACTGCAATACTTTGGCCACCTCATGCGAAGCGTTGACTCACTGGAAAAGACTCTGATGCTGGGAGGGATTGGGGGCAGAAGGAGAAGGGGACAACAGAGAATGAGATGGATGGATGGCATCACCGACTCGATGGAGGTGGGTTTGAGTGAACTCTGGGAGTTGGTGACGGACAGGGAGGCCTGGCATGCTGTGATTCATGGGGTCGCAAAGAGTTGGACATGACTGAGCGACTGAACTGAACTGAACTGAAGACCTTACTACTGATTCAAAGAAAAATTAAAAAAACCACACATACATTGGACAAAGAGGTGCAAAACAGGTCAATATGATAAGAAATGTTCAACTGCCCTGTTGGACACAACTGACTTGCATTTCTGTGGAGAAGAACTATTTGCATTATTGTTAATTTTTTACAGCTCATGGAGTTGTGAAATTGTTTAGTGATAATAAAATGCAGACACGGACAGAAGACCTAAGTAGACATTTCTCCAGAGAAAACATACAGATGGCCAACAGGCACATGAAAAGATGCTCAGCATCAGTAATTATTAAAGAATGCAAATTAAACTGCAATGAGGTATTACCTCACAACAGAATAGCCATCATTAAAATGTCTACAATAAATGCTGGAGAGGATGTGGAGCAAAGGGAACCGTCCTACATTGTTGGTGGGAATGTAAATCGGTGCAGCTACTATAGAAAACAGTATGGAGGTTCATTAAAAAACGAAAAATATACTTAACATATGAACCAGTAATCCTACTTCTGGGCATATATCCAAAAAAGATGAAAACTCTAATTCAGAAAGATACATGCGCCCCAGTGTTCATCGCTGCAGTATTTATAACAGTTAAGAGATGGAAGCAACCTAAATGTCCACCAACAGATGAATGGATAAAGAAGATGTGGTGTGTGTATATATATATATGCAATGGAATATTACTCAGTCAAAAAAAGAATAAAATGATGCCATTTGCAGCCACATGGATGAACCTAGAGATTATCATACTAAGTGGAATAAGTCAGAAAAAGACAAATACAATATAATATTGCTTATATGTGGAATATAAAAAAAAGATACAAGTGAACTTATTCACAGAACAGAAACAGACTCACATATATGAGTTATGGTTACCAAAGGAAAAGTAGGGGAGGGATAGATTAGGAGTTTTGGGCTAACAGATACAAATTCTATATGTAAAACAGATAAACAACAAGAACCTCGTGTATAGCACAGGGAACTATATCTAATATCTTGTAATAACATATAATGGAAAATAATTTGAAAAAGAATATATATATATTTATATATAATTGAATCACTTTGGTGTACACCTGAAGCGAATACAACATTGTAAAACAACTATACTTCAATTAAAAAGAAAAAAAAGCAGATATAATCTAGAAAAGTATGTTAGCCAGAACACTTAGTCTCTATGGGAGTGGGGGTACATTTCAAAGTGTATCACAATTTTATCCAATACAAAGAATATTATTTGTTAATTAGAGAAAAATGCAAAGAAAAGTATTCTAGTAATGTGGTTTTCCAAAAGATCCTGCATTGATCCTGCCCATGGTTATAAGAAAAAGTAGTCCCTATCCCTGGACTCACAAAGAGAGATTTTCTTTATTCTAGGAAATCATCACTCTGAAAGCTAAGAGGAAAATTCTACCTAAAATTTACTGAAGAACCCAAAATTAAACTAAAGTGCTCACTTACAAAAAACACTGTTGAGCTAATAGTACATTTTTAAACAATGGGAATATTTTAAATTCTTTCACTTGGCTTTTAAAATAGGTTACTTTATTAATACTTTTTAACTCAAAAGTATTTTGAAATTGATTTGGAAGGTTCTAAAAGCTTTTCTCTGTCCTGGAGAAGTTTCTGCCTTCTTTTCTGCAGATACTGGATTTGGAAGGTTTGATTTTGTATGTTTTGCTTTGTTTTAACCAATCATCTAATTTCTCAGCAAGGGCCATGTGGTATGTTGAAAGATAAACCACAAAACTTGATTTTAGTTAGTTCTCAGTTCTAGCTGTCATACTATAAAACAAAGGTCTACTGAAATACATCTTTAAGAAATCTTAAAATTAATGTCCACAGTTGGGAATACATAGATCTAGTAGCATTTGGAAATTCTGTGTATGTGGATTCATGCTTCTGAATAGTACCTCAGCTACTGATTTCTTCTGATAAATAGCATGCACAATGGCACAGAAAAACTGCCATTTAGATATACAAATCAAAGCTTTGGGGCATACAAAGTTTTGTACATAAAAAAAAATGTAAATAAGCCAACAACCTGAATCTATTTCCCATGAAGTGATGCGACCAGATGCCATGATCTTTGTTTTCTGAATGTTGAGCTTCAAGCCAACCTTTTCACTCTCCTCTTTCACTTTCATCAAGAGGCTTTTGAGTTCCTCTTCACTTTCTGCCATAAGGGTGGTGTCATCTGCATATCTGAGGTTCTTGATATTTGTCCCAGCAGTCTTGATTCCAGCTTGTGCTTCTTCCAGCCCAGCGTTCCTCATGATGTACTCTGCATATAAGTTAAATAAGCAGTATACAACCTTGATGTACTCCTTTTCCTATTTGGAACCAGTCTGTTGTTCCATGTCCAGTTCTAACTGTTGCTTCCTGACCTGCATACAGGTTTCTCAAGAGGCAGGTCAGGTGGTCTGGTATTCCCACCTCTTTCAGGATTTCCCACAGTTTATTGTGATCCACACAGTCAAAGGCTTTGGCATAGTCAATGAAGCAGAAATAGATGTTTTTCTGGAACTCTCTTGCTTTCTCCATGATCCAGCGGATGTTGGCAATTTGATCTCTGGTGCCTCTGCCTTTCCTAAAACCTGCTTGAACATCTGGAAGTTCACGGTTCACATATTGCTGAAGCCTGACTTGGAGAATTTTGAGCATGACTTTACTAGCGTGTGAGATGAGTGCGATTGTGCGGTAGTTTGAGCATTCTTTGGCATTGCCTTTCTTTGGGATAGGAATGAAGACTGACCATTTCCAGTCCTGTGGCCACTGCTGAGTTTTCCAAATTTGCTGGCATATTGAGTGCAGCACTTTAACAGCATCATCTTTCAGGATCTGAAATAGCTCAACTGGAATTCCATCACCTCCACTAGTGGAAACAGTGTCAGCCTTTATTTTGGGGGGCTCCAAAATCACTGCGGATGCTGATTGCAGCCATGAAATTAAAAGACGCTTACTCCTTGGAAGGAAAGTTATGACCAACCTAGATAGTTTATTAAAAAGCAGAGACATTACTTTGCCAACCAAGGTCCGTCTAGTCAAGGCTATGGTTTTTCCAGTGTTCATGTATGGATGTGAGAGTTGGACTGTGAAGAAAGCTGATCGCCGAAGAATTGATGCTTTTGAACTGTGGTGCTGGAGAAGACTCTTGGGAGTCCCTTGGACTGCAAGGAGATCCAACCAGTCCATTCTAAAAGAGATCAATCCTGGGTGTTCATTGGAAGGACTGATGCTAAAGCTGAAACTGCAATACTTTGGCCACCTCATGCGACGAGTTGACTCACTGGAAAAGACTCTGATGCTGGGAGGGATTGGGGGCAGGAGGAGACGGGGATGACAGAGAATGAGCTGGCTGGATGGAATCACCGACTCGATGGACATGAGTTTGAGTGAACTCGGGGAGTTGGTGATGGACAGGGAGGCCTGGTGTGCTGTGATTCATGGGGTCGCAAAGAGTCGGACACGACTGAGCGACTGAACTGAACTGATAGGGTTCTTGTGGGACTTTCCTGGTAGCACAGTTGGTAAAGAATCCACCTGCAGTGCAGGAGGCTGCCTGTAATATAGGATACCTGGGTTCAGTCCCTGGGTTGGAAAGATCCCCTGGAGAATGAAATGGCAACCCAATCCAGTATTCTTGCCTGGGAAATCCCATAGACAGAGGATCCTGGTGGGCTATTGTCCATGGGGTTGCAAGAGTCGGACATGACTTAGCAACTAAAATACTATGGTTTCTTGTGTAAATCCAATGAATTAATATTTATACAATGCCTAGAACAGCACCTGGTACACAGTAAGTGCTAATCAATATTAACTACTACTATTATTTTTATTATTCACCATCATCGTCTTCATCTTTGTTGTTTTCATCTCCCTCCCTGACTAACCTCATGCCTCATGGGCTTACAGTAACTCTCTACATAGCATCATATTTACCAGTGTGACTTGTCCAAAAGTGCTCTGGACAAAGCTGAATATCTTTCAACCCTGTTCTGCCCCAAATCCTGCTCGGTGACAAACCAAAGTATCCCATTCCCACTTGAAATGAATAATTAGCACCCTCTCTTCTTGGGAAGTTGTGACAGTGGAACTAAACTCAATAACTAAGGTTCTCCATGTTTCATTGAATATATATTGGCTTAAAAAAATAATTAACACATATCAATTGAAAATCTATTATATGCCAGTTAATGGGGATTCAAAGAAATTTAAGCCATAGTTTCTTCCCTGCAAGAGCTTACAATCTATCAGAGAGATGTATATAAACACATGATTACCATACAGTGTACTTAAATGCAGTTTTGTTATGAAATTTGCATTGGCTCCATGCATTTTTCCCAGGTTTGTCAGCCAGAGCAAGGTTTTTGGCACCTTAGTGAAGTAGGCACAGTTTATCTTTAGCTCCTTCCCTCTCTTTAGACATTCCCTTTCTCTCCACCAGAAAGCTACTTCCTTCTTTAGGCAACTCTGAGTACAGTTCTAGAATTGAGAACAGATGGTTATAATTCCAGCTGATATGTTTGCTGCTAATAATAAGGATTTATGCTTTCTGAGCTTAAGTCCCTTTTTGTAGGAAGTTCTTGAACCTAAAACGATATTCAGGGGCTAAAGGAATGAATTCTGATAGGAAGAATTTCAGGCAACAGGCTGACAAGTCTCCTGTGGCTGATTTTCATTCTTTAATCATAATTGTTTCTGCTCTATACCTATCTGTTTTATTGCTCATGCTTTCTTACAAGACCTGTTTTCTCTAGTGTTCAAGTATAGACCAAAGAATAGATTGTAGAGCTTTTCCACTGCTTACAATCCTACAATATATATATTATTGGGCAAGGGTTTGAAATATTCAGTCTTCAACTTATTTTACTCTGTTCTGACACTATGTTTCAAGCCTCCTTTTACCAAACTCAATTATTATGCTATGTATTCACCATAGAACTCCCACTTCTGTTAAACTGAAATATGCATACCTTTAATGGGGGTAGAGAAAGATTTTATTTGTTAATGAAAAGACATGTTTTCCTCACAATGCTTTCTATTCAAAGGTTTGTGCTGTAGCATTGTTGTGCTTGTTTTTGTCCTGCTTAAGAGGAGCAGGTTCTAACAGGCTAGCCCAGTTATTAGAATGTATCTCTTTTCATACCTAAGAAGTTCATTCATTTGGAAGCTAATCCTTTTCTCTAAAAGGAACATACTATCTCTTTAGAAATTAAATCAGTTTTTTTGCCTTTACATCTTTTCTAAAGTTGCTGCAAAGCATTGTTCCACTTTTGTAAATCATTTATCAGAGCTAAATGAAGGTCTGTGAATTGCCATAGCTGCCTTTAAGTGGGCAATTTTCTTAGGATCATAGAATAGGCACTGTTTGTATTCTCTTTTCACAGTTTTTAAGGTTCCAATGATGGTATGAAAGGATATTCATTTTCCATTGAAATTCAAAGTTGAATGGTAAAGAAAGAAAATAAAATCATATATATGTAAACAATAATAGCACAGGAGCTCAAGGAAAGTACCCAATTGATGAAATTCAGGAATTTCTGAATACTTGGCTGTAGAATCTTTTTTTCCCACTAACTTTCATTATAAATTTTAGTAGGACTTGAACAATAGTTGTTTCTTTCTTTCTTGGAGAGCAGCTGGGAAGGAAATTTTATCAGACATTCATAAAGGAATTCAGTTAATTTGAGTCTTCCAAAGCTTTAACCATATTCATCATTTGCTTTGGTATATCCATTATGGTGAATGTCTGTGAATGATGAAATATACCTTTATTTGGAAAGCAGGTGCTAGAATGACAGTCTGTGATTACTTTTCTCATAAGCAATGGGGAAAATGCAGTATAGAAGGAGGAAAACAGTAGGAGAAAAACCAGAAAGAATGAAACAGTTTTGGTATAGTCGTTATTGACATATGCAAATCCATCTTCAGAGACTATTAACATTTACTTTTTCATTTACTTTTTCATCAGGTAGTGCCTGCTAAAAAGGAGAAATATTCTCCTAACTCTCCCTTATTTGACTTTCACATCATTTGGAAACACTCTTGGTGAAATGGTAATGGGACCCTGCCGTATGACATTTAAGGCTTATTTGGTAGCTTAGAAAGGATTATGGGTAGTTGCCTCCAACCAGGCAGTATTCACAATACACAAAGGCGGGCCATAGAATCATAGAACCTTAAGACTAGAAAGACCTTAAAAGTTGTCAAAGCCAATCTTCCATTTAATTTTTAAATAGTCTACACTATCTTGATAAGTGATTGTCCAACCCTTATGCTTAACATTGCCAATGGCCAGATTCTCACAACCTCCTGCCATGGCCAGTTTCCTCAAGTCTACTGAGGAAAGTTTGCTGACTATTAGAGGGCCTTCTGTCCCCAAAGAACAATTAAAAATGAGCTTTTCTAAGCAAGATGTGTATCTTACAATGACAAATTTGAAAGATAATAATTTCTTCATTTTGTTCCCACATAGATTCTTATAGCCTTACATATGAAGGAGCAGTATTTTCTCTTCCGTGTCTATTTACCTCTAATATATCATATTTGTCAGCAAAGTACACAGGTATTCATAAGCAAGTTGTTCTAGTAATCCCTTAAATTTCTTATTCAAAGTTTGTATGATTCCCTCCCTGTATGGGATATAGTAAGAAACTTTTGACATCAACAGAGAAATGTACTCTCAGTATAATAGAGGGGTTTATGAAATTCATAGAATATCCAAAATGCCAAGGTATAACTCTTGTATAATTAGGGTTTGTAGATTTGTTGTTAAAGTTGATTTCTCATTTCCCAGTTACACAGCCAGACACCACTCTTCTTCAACTAAGCCTTAAATATGTAATCCCATTTTCCTGCTCTTTATCTGGTTTATGTTTGTGTACCAAACAAGAGCTTTGTTTAACTTGTTACTAAAGTTTCCTTTTGCTGTTTTTTTTCCCCCAATGGAGACCTAGTTTCACTTGCACATTTTTCACAAGCATCAAATAGTGGGTGATCCTTCAAGCTTGAACAGTAACAGTTGTATCGCTGAGAAAGGATTTCTTGTTTCAAATGGTCTAGGTAATGATTTACAACTATATTTAGTAATTCTCAAAATGACAGTTCCTTGACTTTTTCTGTGTGCAGAAATATTTGCTGGGCTGGCATCTTTCAGACCCTGGGAGGTTCATCCCAATCCTTGCATGTGGGTGCAAGGAAGTGCTCTGAGATCCTTACTCCTGAGGGAACTGACCAGTCCACATCATCTTGTGATGCACGTGAATGATGAGGTTCCCTAAGTGTCTCTGGTCTCCTGAGTCCTGGAATTTGTGGACCAGGACTAACCTGACTTGGGTGAAATTACGTATAGGCCTTGGGCATTCTAAGACCAAACCTGATAAACTGACTTATAATGATAGTTTAGTTCCTCTAAAGAAAAGTAGCAATAATTTGCAGCAGAATCTGCCTGCAATGCTGGAGGTATATATATATATATATATATATATGCTGGAGATATATATATATATATACACACACACACCTATATATAACTTATTCATTTTGCTGTATACCTGAAACACAATGTTGTAAATCAACTATACTCCAGTAAAAATTTTTTAGTTAAAAAAAAAATGACACAAATGAACTTATGTATGAAACAGAAACAGATTCACAGACATAGAGAACAGACTTGTGGATGCCAAGGGGTTGTCGGGGAGGGAAGGAGTAAGTTTGGGGCTAGCAGATACAAGCTATTATATATAGCATGGATAAACAACAAGCTACTTTATAGCACTGGGCACTATATTCATGGTCCTATGATAAATCATCATGGAAAAGAATATGAAAAATAAGGTGTATATATATATATGCATAACTGAACTACTTTGCTGTATAGCAGAAAGTAATACAACATTGTAAATCAACTATATTTCAATTAAGAAAAAGAATCTTACCTTGTGGAAGTTATTTGATAGAATTTCTATTTTTTTTCCATGATGATAAGAATGTTGAATTTAAAAGATTTAATAAAAACCAGTTGGACTGGAGCACTTCTACCAGAATATATGAAAAATTAGATATTCAGGAGCTAGGATGAAAACACCTCATTTTTATAGAGTAGTGAAAATTTGAATTCCTGCAGTTCTCCAAATTTAAGTGCAAAGTTGTCTTTAGCAATTACCTGGATGTGTGCATAGTTATGCATAGTAAACTCTTAACAACTCCATGGGACTTTATGTATAAACAAGTCCTAGCTTTGTCGTATAAACAAGTCTTTTCACAAAGAAAAGCCCAAGAATAAAGGTAACTATAATTCACCTCATGTTTGGGCATTCCAAGAGCAAAACCAATACACTGAATCTATAATATTAGCTGAATTTCTATAAAGAAAATCAACAAAAATTTCTGTAACATATTGTACTCTGAGTCAATTCTACCATTTAAAAAAATCTATTTCCAAGATAATCCCTAAGAACTGAAAGGACAGCTATAGTTCATTTTCATTAAGCACAAAAACCTTAGTTTATACATAGAAACTAAATTTAACAAGATGGCTCTTAGGTCTCATGTGATTCATTCACAAGTAGCCTGTGGGCCTCCAAGCCCTGAATAATTCCTGCACTTGAATTTTATGTGTGCATAAAGGTCCACAGTAGTCACATAACACACTTGGATAATGCATATGCTATTCCCAGAGTGCCTCTACCAGTGGAACCAAAGAAATATATTCCAAGAGAATGAAAAGAAAAAGGAGATCTTGGGTAGACAACACAACTTTCCCAAGTGTTAAATTTGGTCCAGCAGTAGTACCTCAAAGTATTGGTTGTAGCTATTTCCACATTTGTTGAACCCTAAGATTTATTTTATTTCTGGCCAGTCTAAGTATGTCTCATTTTTAGTAGTTCCTTTATCATCTCAGTCAGAATATTTCAGATGTATTGAAATAAACTTTGTTCATAGATTTTCCCTAACCTCCTAGAATCACAGCTTGGTTAATTTTGTTTCCTCTTCCTGGAAAGTCTCTTCCCTTCTGCCTGTCAGAAATACAGCCCAACTTCAACGCCGATCTCAAAAACCGGTCTCTCTCATAAAGTCCTCAGTCACTGTTAATCTATGGTGATTTCTGCATCTTTTGAATTCCAACATAATTTTCTTTCTTAGATATTTATTTATTGTCTTGTTTAATGCATACTTTTTTCTATATAAATCTTTTTTATCCAGCTACATTGTACTTTGCTTAAAGACAGAAACCACGTTTTGTAATGCTTTGTGTATCAAACATTGCCTAATATAGCAACTTTCTCTAGTAGATATTCATTAAATAATTGTGAATGGTTGATATAACTTATTACCTTTGCATTGATTTATCTTTTATACTGTTTCTCAAGAAAAAACAAACAACACTTCATAGAGCCAAGCTTGGGACTCTTGTCTCTGAGCTACTTCAAAACACGTTTGTTTGTACCATCATGACATCATGTGTCAATAAATTCATTTTGGTACTGGAATTCATGGTAAACTTAGTTATTAGGAAGTATTCCAGATGATCCCAAATACTAATTTTTAGAAATTATTGATGAGATAATACAAAATATTAAAATTCTCATAAAATGCTCACATCCCAAATAATTCCACTAAAATATTTCTCCTTGTGAGAAATACTATTTTAAAAACCCTCAGCTACCCTGAATTATGGGATTAAAAGAAAATGCCCAGTAATTATGACAAAATGTCTTCAAAGTCTTAAAAATATACAGATGATGGCTGTTCAACTTTACTTCTAGAAAACGTATTCCAAATAAATGATGTACACAATAGCTATCAGGATATTAATTATAGAATTAAAATATACTGTATAAAAATATTTAAAAGCCTAAATAACAAAAAATAGGTGATTGGTTAAATAAGCTGTATATTTTCCAAGGAAATCATTAAAATGGGTGTTGTACAAAAACATTTAATGATGTAGAAAGATCTAAATTTTCTGTATTGAAGATGTATTACTTTTGTGTAAAGAATAAAAAAAATTTGAAGTATTAAAAATTTAAGTAAATGCCTAGCAATTATCTCAGAATTGCTTATTTGGGTCATGTATCCTGCCGTCAAGAAAAAATATATTTTGTAGTTTTTTGAATTAACAGCAAAGACAAACCAAAGAAAGGATCTCTCATCTTGATGACTAACATCTTCAAGTGAATGAATGTCATATGGCTAAAGCCAATCAACGAGATGAGGTTGTGGGAAGAATATTCTTTCCTAGCGTTGTTTGTGCTCTTAGCTCTTACTTTTCTTTGCAGGTCCATGGAAAGTGTATGTGTAAGCACAACACAGCGGGCACCCATTGCCAACACTGTGCACCTTTATATAATGACCGCCCCTGGGAGGCAGCTGATGGAAAAACAGGGTCTCCAAATGAGTGCAGAAGTAAGTACCAAGTCCACAGACTCAAAAGCCTTCTTTGTTAAGTAAACATCTGTAGACTTCTTGTTTGTTGTCTTGAGAAACACAATATTAAGTGGTAGGTGACAGATACTCACCTATACAAACATAGCCCATATCACTGCCCACTGTGACTTCAGCCATTGGAAACAATTACTGCTTGCAAAGTCGCTGATATGACTATTTTGCCAAGAATGTGTTGCTCATTTGCTGGGACTCTATGTTGAACCTGAGCACCCTTCTTGAGAGTTTGACGTAATAAAAACATGGCCAGACACAGAGCAACTGAGGTTTAGAGTTCACAGATACTGAATTATAATAATGAATATAGGTATCTTGAATTCAGTTCTCAAAACAACCCTATAAAGTAGGTGGTGTTAATCCCATATTAGAGATCAGTAAACTGAGGTCCAATAAAATTTTAAGTGTCTTGCCAAAGTTAGTAATTGATAGAGTCAGGACTTGATCCCTAGTTTCCAGACTCCAAATTAAATACTTTTTTTCTGGAATACCATAATTCCTGTCTCTTCACTTATACTTTTAAAAACAAATTAGATTTGAAACTATGCCAGTTCATCAAGAAGGAGACTAACACTGTCATGGCTAACTTTGGGTTTGAGGTTTGAGATTAGATAGAAGAGTGAAATGGGAATGTGAACCATTTTTTTCTTTGCAATTAAAAATGAAACACACAAGAAATAGAAATATACATGCACAGAGAAATGCACATGCCCATAACAATGTTTACACTAACAAACTTCAATTTTACTAGGATTTAAAGGCAAATACAGTGGGTAAAATTGTGAGAAGTCTCTTCCCATACATATTTTGGAATCATAACTGATTTAGTTTCACGGAAATGTACAGGATTTCCTGTAAGCATAAATCTTAAATTATCTTACAGTATGCTTTTTAAAGACTATGAATCTGGTCAAAATATCATAACACATCAAGGAAACAATGAAAAACAATAGCAAAAACATTTTCAAATACAGCTGACCTCCAGGAAAAAGTCCAGATCCTTATTCTAAATCAATCAAGAGAATCTAAAGAATTTCTCCCAAATTCCTAGAATGCCATTATGGCCCTTTCCACAGAAACCAGCTGCATATCTAAATACATACAGAACGCAGAGACTTGTCACTTGGTGCTACTGACTATAATCTTAGAAATGACTTTGAGAATCTGTTACATAAGAAACTTTGCAAGCCTCTCCCATAAGCAAATTAAGGCTTCTTTAGGAGACCACCTCATACTCACCAGTACAATAACTAAAGAACAGTACTTCATGAAAGGCAGATCAATCTATCTGCCAAGTTACTAGCCCCTGTGCACCAAAACTTTCCTTCCAGGTTTGAAGGAAGGTGGGAGGGAGAGAAGGATGAAAGAGAAGGAAGGAAGAAAGGAAAGAAACTACTGAGGGCCAAAGGAAACAGGGTGAATAGGGATGGGTAGACTAGAGTTCTTAATATATAAACCTTCTTACACTGTTTTGACTCCTGTATTGTGAAAATGTATACTATTCGAAAAACTAAATAAAAAAAAAATGAAGTACAGTTGATTTACAATGTTGTGTTAATTTCTACAGAGTGATTCTGTTATACACACATAGGGCTTCCCAGATGACATTAATGGTAAAGAACTCACCTGCCAGTGCATAAGAGACACAGGTTTGACCCCTGTGTCGGGAAGATCCCCTGGAGGAGGGAATGACAACCCATCCCGGTATTCTTGCCTGGGGAATCCCATGGACAGAGGAACCTGGTGGGCTACAGTCTTTAAGAGATGAAAGAGTCGGACACGACTGAAGCAACTTCAAGTGCACACACACACACGCACACACCACATGTATTCTTTGTTCCATATTCTTTTCCATTATGTTTTATCACAGTTTATTGAATGTGGTTCCCTGTGCTATTACAGTAGAAACTCATCGTTTATCCATTCTATACATAATAGTTTGCATCTGCTAACCCCAAACTCCCACTCTATCCTTTCCCCATCCTCGCACCCCCTTGGCAACCACACATCTGTTTTCTACTTATGAATCTGAAAAAACTATTTAAAAAAAATTAGCAGTCAGCTTACCCTACCTGTAACTGCCTGAATACTAGAGAAACTGTCATTTTATTTTTAATTCTTTGTTTTCCTCCGATCCTTCTTTCCCCCAGCCTGCAAGTGCAATGGACATGCTGACGCCTGTCACTTTGACATTAATGTGTGGGAGGCATCAGGGAATCGTAGTGGCGGTGTCTGCAATGACTGTCAGCACAACACAGAAGGTCAACACTGCCAGCGATGTAAGCCAGGCTTCTACCGGGACCTCCGAAGACCTTTCTCTGCCCCAGATGCTTGCAAATGTAAGTGAACTCATGGTTATGGGGGGGAAAGTTTGATTTTTACAAAAGAGATGACACTCCATCCTTCATTTGTTCACCCAAGGGAGAGAGGTCATGAAATTCTCAGACAGTCCACTCGTACACATCAGCTAACTTCATTGATAAGGGGTAAAAATTGTCAGGTGGGCACAGTACAATAGTCATAAAAACAATCTCCTTAGTCATTCTCCATGAAGTAAAATTGTCTCCTATAGCACCATGACTAATAACAGAGAAAAAAGAATGATGAAGAGGAAGATATCTTCAGCTCAGTTCAGTCAGTCAGTCGTGTCCGACTCTTTGCGACTCCATGAATTGCAGCACGCCAGGTTTCCCATCACCAACTCCCAGAGCTTGCTCAAACTTCTGTCCATCAAGTCGGTGATGCCATCCAACCATCTCATCCTCTGTCTTCCCCTTCTGCCCCTGCCTTCAATCTTCCCCAGCATCAGGGTCTTTTCCAATGAGTCAGCTCTTCTTACTAGGTGGCCAAAGTATTGGAGTTTCAGCTTCAGCATCAGTCCTTCCAATGAATATTCAGGGTTGATTTCCTTTAGGATTGACTAGTTTGATCTCCTTGCAGTCCAAGGGACTCTCAAGAGGCTTCTCCACCACCACAGTTCAAGAGCATTAATTCTTTGGCGTTCAGATTATCCTAAGACCAAATATATGAGTAGGACACAGACAATAATGGACTCAAACTGATGAAATAAAGAGTGGTAATCTGCACTTGGGTCATTCTTGTTTTCATCTCTGCAGTGAACTTTAACATCTGAAAAATGACAGGTTTTGGTTCCACTGTGAATGCAATCTGGTTGATATGATATCATGGTAACCATCGTATCATAAATGAATTTAGAACATAACAATAATTCCCTACATTCCCCCAAAATACTAAACTATTGAAGAATGGATTCTGCTTTTTGTTAGCATAAATCCAATAAGAGGTTTTTTTTTTTTTTCAAAGAAAGGGTATAATTTTCAAAGATCTGCCCAGTTAATGAGACATTCTCTGAAACATGACTATGAAGGATGTTGACAGAGCTTAAGTAAAAGTCCAGTGTGGATGAATAGTTCCTCTAACTACATGAGCATTTACATGGCTATTGACTCAGAGATGATTAGATCACAGAAACCACTCAAGAGGGTTAATGGAGATGAATGATCATGCCCTTCCTTTTCCCACTAAGGACTCTACGTTCTAGGTCAAAAACAGAGACAGGAAAGGAACAATACAATGGGAAACAATCATTTAAAATCTTGAGTTTGTTTTTAATTTAAAGGAAAAATTCTGTTGCTCTTGAAAAAACAGTTTTGACATAAGGCAGGAGATATTTACATGAAATACGAGTGGGCTTACTTGTTACAGGCTTTTTCTCTTTGATTGTTGAAGATAGAACATGGAACAGCTCACTTTCAACACTAAGCCCCAAATTTTGATTTACGTCACAATATTTCTCCAAGAATTGTTTTACTCCTGCTTCTTTCTGTACTCAGTTCAGTCGTTCAGTCATGTCCGACTCTTTGAGACCCCATGGTCTGCAGCACGCCAGGCTTCCCTGTCCCTCACCAACTCCTGGAGTTTACTGAAATTCATGTCCCTTGAGTTGGTGATGCCATCCAACCATCTCATCCTCTGTTGTCCCCTTCTCCTCCCACCTTCAATCTCTCCTAGCATCAGGGTCTTTTCAAACGAGTCAGTTCTTTGCATCAGGTGGCCAAAGTATTAGAGTTTCAGCTTCAGCATCAGTACTTCCACTGAATATTCAGGACTGATTTCCTTTAGGATGGACTGTTTGGATCTCCTAGCTGTTCAAGGGACTCTCAAGAGTCTTCTCCAACACCACAGTTCAAAAGCATCAATCCTTCTATGCTCAGCTTTCCTTATAGTCCAACTCTCACATCCATACATGACTACTGGAAAAACCACAGCTTTGACTAGACGGACCTTTGTTGGTATTATTTGATCTGAGACCAAACTATGGTGATGGTAATGAAAAGGTCCCATGCACGCACTGCTATACTCAGTGCCCCCAACCCTGCAGCAGGCCACCGCCGACCCATGCCTCCACCAGAGACTCCTGGACACTTATGGGCAAGTCTGGGTTAGTCTCTTGTGGGGTCACTGCTCCTTTCTCCTGGGTCCTGGTGCACACAAGGTTCTGTTTGTGCCCTTCGAGTGTCTGTTTCCAGTCCTGTGTAAGTTCTAGCAACTGTATGGTGGGTTAATGGCAACCTCCTCCAAAAGGGCTTATGCCATACCCAGGTCTACTGCACCCAGAGTCCCTGCCCCTGCAGCAATCCACTGCTGACCTGCACCTCCTCTGGAGACACCCAGACACCGTTCTGTCTCAGTCTCTGTGGGGTCTCTGGGTCCTGGTGCATACAAGGTATGTTTGAGCCCTCTGAGCGTCTCTGGCCGGTATGGGATGTGATTCTAAATGCTATTTCTGTACTCAGACTTTCATTTATTTATTTTATTTGGAGGATAATTGCTTTACAACATTGTGTTGGTTTCTGCTCTAATATAGTGAGTTAGCTATAAGTATACACATACACTTGAGCCTCCCTTCTACATGCCCCAACCATCAGACTTTCATTTTAATAGGATTCAAACAGATCTAGAATAGAAACTTACCCTGCCCCTTACAGCTGTGTAACCCAATGCCAGCTGTTGAAGGTCTTTGGACTCCAATGTCTTTCTACTCACAAGGTTGTAATAAGAACTATATAACCTAAAATATGTGGAGTGTTTAGTGGGTTGCTTGTCGTACAGTAAGTCCTGAAGAAATGAAAAACTAGTATAAACTGTTGTTCTATAAGATCTACTCTTTATTGACTAAAAATACCTTATATCAAAAATAATTACTCCTTTAAGATCCATAGCACCTTAGGGACTAACATGTAGTTTCCTTAACTCTGTGTGCTCACTGAAGGGTCTGCTTATGAAATTTTTCAATCTAGAACATATTCAGCCCTAACACCATTTTATACAGGATATATTTAAATAGATATGTGTATAGGGGTACTTTACATCTTCAGACCACTAGTAAAAATGTATAAAAGTAAGAATGTATGGACTAACAAGCAGATAAAACAGGAAATTAGTTTACTGCCTAGCATGGCAATGGGCAACATTTTCAGAAAGATACTGTTATAGGGATTGCATTGAATATGTAGATTGCTTTGGGTAATATAGTCATTTTCACAATATTGATTTCTTCCCATCCAAAAACACGGTATATCTCTCCTTCTGTGTCATCTTTGGTTTCTTTCACCAGTGTCTTATAGTTTTCTGAGTATAGGTCCTTTACTTCTTTAGGTAGGTTTATTACTGGGTATTTTCTTCTTTTTGATGCAATGGTAAATGAGATTGTTTCCTTAATTTCTTTTTGTGATCTTTTACTGTTAGTGTGTAGGAATGCAAGAGATTTCTGTGCATTAATTTTGTACTTTACCAGATTCATTAATTAGCTCTAATAGTTTTCTGGTAGTAACTTTAGGATTTTCTATGTATAGTATCATGTTATCTGCAAACAGTGACATTTTTACTTATTTTCCAATTTGTATAACTTTTTGCACTATTGGTGGGAATGTAAATTGATACAGTTACTATGAAGGACATTATGAAGGTTCCTTAAAAAACTAAACATAGAACTACTATATGACCCAGCAGTTCTACTCCTGGGCATATACCCAAATAAAACCATAATTCAAAAAGACCAGGCACCCCCCCCCCCCCCCGCCCCACCATGTTCACTGCAGCACTATTCACAATAGCCAGGACATGGAAACAACCCAAATATCTATCAACATAGAAATGGATAAAGGAGATGTGATACATATATACAATGAAATGTTACTCAGTCATAAAAAGGAATGAAATTGGGTCATTTGGAGAGATGTGGGTGGACCCAGAGACTGTCATATAGAGTGAAGTAAGTCGGTCAGAGAAAAGCAGATATTGTATATTAACACATATATGTGGAATCCAGAAAAATGGTATCAGTCAGTCAGTTCAGTTGCTCAGTTGTGTCTGACTTTTTGGTATAGATGATCTTATTTGCAAAGCAGAAATAGAGACACAGACATAGAGAACAATTGTATGGATTCCAAAGGGGGAAGAGGGTAGGATGAACTGGGAGGCTGGGACAGACATATATACACTATTAATACTATATATAAAATACAGAAATAATGAGAACATTTTATAGCACAGGGAACTCTACTCAGTGCTCTGTGGTGACCTAAATGGGGAGGAAATCCAAAAAAAGAGGGGCTATGTATATGTATAGCTGATTCACTTTGCTGTATAGCAGAAACTAACATAACATTGTAAAGCAACTATTCAGTTCAGTTCAGTCGCTCAGTCGTGTCCGACTCTTTGTGACCCCATGAATCACAGCACGCCAGGCCTCCCTGTCCATTACCAACTCCCGGAGTTCACTCAAACTCATGTCCATCGAGTCAGTGATACCATCCAGCCATCTCATTCTCTGTCGTCCCCGTCTCCTCCCACCCCCAATCCCTCCCAGCATCAGACTCTTCCACTGAGTCAGCTCGTCGCATGAGGTGGCTAAAGTATCGGCGTTTCAGCTTTAGCATCAGTCCTTCCAATGAACACCCAGGACTGATCTCCTTTAAAATGGACTGGTTGGATCTCCTTGCAGTCCAAGGGACTCTCGAGAGTCTTCTCCAGCACCACAGTTCAAAAGCGTCAATTCTTCGGCGATCAGCTTTCTTCACAGTCCAACTCTCACATCCATACATGACCAAGGGAAAAACCATAGCCTAGACTAGATGGACCTTGGTTGGCAAAGTAATGTCTCTGCTTTTTAATATGCTGTCTAGGTTGGTCATAACTTTCCTTCCAAGCAACTATACTCCAGTAAAAACTAATAAAAATAAATAAAATAATAATATATAGTATATATGTTAGAAGATGGTAAGTGCTATTAATAATATCACCAAAGAAGTATAAATCAAACAAGTTAAGAAGGATCTGAGGTGCCAGGGGTTTGGAATGAGAAGAGGAGTGACAAGACACAGTATTATTTTTCACTTTCATTATTTAAGAAATAATTGGCATATAGCCCTATATGAGTTTAAGATGTACAGCATAATCATTTTGTATACGTATAATTGTGAAATGATCACCACAGTAAGTTTAGTTAACATCTATCACCTCACATAATTATAATTTTTTCCTTGTGATGAAAACTTTTATAATCTACTCTCTTAGCAACTTTCACATATACAGTATGGTATTAACTGTAGTTATCATGCTGTACATTATATCCCCAAAACTTATTTATCTTATAACTGGAAGTTTGTTGTTGCTTTTATTTTTTCACCATCTTCACCTATTTTGCCCTAACAACCCCTCATTCCCCACCTCTGGAAACCACCAATCTGTTCTCTATTCCTGAAAGTTTCGTTTTTTTAGCTTCTCACTGGTATAAGTGAGAACATAGACAAGATGCAGCATTGAATGAGGATAGGCTTGAGAAGAAGGTGAGACTTGAGCAAAGAACTGAAGATAGTAAAAAAGTTGGCCAAATATTTAAATGCAGAAGAAAGTCTAAGCAGATGGAATACCCAGAGAGAATGTCCTCAGACATGAAGGTGCTTAAAGGTCAAAATGAAATCAAGGAGGTCAGCGTGGCTGCATCAGAATGGGATTTGGGGGGAAGCAGGCGATGAGACCAGAGGTATGAGGCAAATAATGTGGGCCTGTAGGCCATTGAAAGCACGGCAGCTTTTACTTGGAGTGAAATGATGAACCAGCAGATATTTGAACAGAAAAGTGGTATAATCTGACTTACTTTTCAAAGATTCATTGTTGTGTTGAACAAAGGCAACTCAATTCAAGTTTAGTTGCAGTCAACAAGCAAACCAGTGATTCTCAAAATGTCTGGTTCCTGGACCATCAGCATCATCTGGGAATGTGTTAGAAATGCAAGTTCTCAGACTGCAACCCAAGCCAGCTGCATCAGATTTTGGGGTGGAGCCCAGAAATCTGAATTTTACAAGCCTGCCAGGTGATTCTGATGCAGTTTGAGAAACACTGGTCTAGATGAAGACTCCGCAAATTTTACTTAAATTGATTAAAACAAACCCAGTTTCTAATATCTAACTAACATTTAAACATCTACTCTGGTCCCCTGGAGAACGAAATGGCAGCCCACTCCAGTATTCTTGCCTGGAAAACCCCATGGACTGAGGAGCCTGGTAGGCTACCGTCCATGGGGTCGCAAAGAGTGGGACACGACTGAGCGACTTCACTTTCACTGTTCTGTTTCCAGTACTGTTTAGAGTATCCAGGAGAGATCATGGGAGGGGCAATGAACAAGAGTTGATTTTTCAACTTAAGATCTAAGACTTGAATTTTAATAGGAATCAATATAACATGGATAAAGGATATTCCCAGCAGTGAGACCAACCAGTGCTAAAAAGGAGCAGAAGGAAGAGAGACTATAGCGTATTCAAAGAACTGGAAAAATTTTAGATCAGTTCAGTTCAGTTGCTCAGTCATGTCCAATTCTTTGTGACCCCATGTACTACAGCACGCCAGGCCTCCCTGTCCATCACCAACTTCCGGAGTTCACCCAAACCTATGTCCATTGAGTCGGTGTTGCCATCCAACCACCTCATCCTCTGTCGTCCCCTTCTCCTCCTGCCCTCAATCTTTCCCAGCATCAGGTTCTTTTCCAGTGAGTCAGCTCTTCACATCAGGTGGCCAATGTATTGGAGTTTCAGCTTCAGCATCAGTCCTTCCAATGAACACCCAGGATTGATCTCCTTTAGGATGGACTGGTTGGATCTCCATGCTGTCTAAGAGACTCTCAAGAGTCTTCTCTAACACCACAGTTCAAAAGAATCAATTCTTCAGTGCTCAGCTTTCTTTATAGTCCAATTCTCACATTCATACATGGCCACTGGAAAAACCACAGCCTTGACTAGACGGACCTTACAGAGGGAAAAAAAGAGGGGGAGCACGGCAGAGGAGGATGAGAGAAGTAGAGAAGATGGGTGGTTGGCTGGAGGTGCCTCATCTTGGATACTTCCATCAGTGGGATGGTGTGGGTGAAACTATCCACAGCAGGTGATGGTCAGTCAATAAGTACCATTTAATATAATCACCGGACCCTACCAATGGATATTTATAGGCAATGTCAAAGTGTCAGAAGACTAAAGGTACCAAAGCTATTTCAATGAAAATTCCATGAACAGCACAGTAATGACTTTCCAGAACAAAAGAAAACATTGTAAGATAATTGTAACACACTTTTCTGGATTAGTTTCTGAACCCCTTAAATTATCATAGTATTCCCTTACATCTGGAGTCCTGAATGACTTGAAGCTAGAAACTACTACTGATAATTCATACTGCTAATCACTCCTAATTCAAAATATTTATACCGTATAAGTACGGGGCAACAAATAGAGGAATTATGAAAATAACTGGTACCAATTTAGTCCTTTTAGTATAATTTGTAGGAGGTGAATGGATTAGTATGGAAGATCTATATTTCCGTTTTTCCTTCTCCAGACATGCCCTCGATCCTGGGTAGACTCCCTGAGGAAGGCATATCTCCATTCATGTTATGACTATTCCAGCATATATTTGGGACACAGATGCCTGTGTCCACTTCCCAAGCCTGGCTTTTCTTAACTGGCACCTTCTTTCAGGTTATGACTCTAGTTCTTCCCTTCCCTTTTCTGAGTCAGGAGTAGACTCCACCACTTATTAGCACATCCTATTTTTCTCTCTTTCAAGTATTTTCCATAACATGCTGTTTGGTTAGCAACATGTTTGGCAACATTTTCATTTTTATTTAGTAATATTTCGTATTATTAACTCCCTCTTTAGCAGATGTGTCTCTATATCACCTTTAGATTTACCAAGGCTGAGAATTAAGTTTATGACAAATATGTTGATGTACTTAACATTTATCAAGTACCTACAGTGCACCACAAGCTTCCCAAGTGGCTCTAGTGGTAACGAACCTGCCTGCCAATGCAGGAGACATAAGAGATGCAAGTTTGATCCCTGAGTTGGGAAGATCCCCTGAAGGAGGGCACAACCCACTCCAGTATTCTTGTCTGGAGAATCCTATGGAAAGAGGATCCTGGAGGGCTACAGTCCACGGGATCACAAAAGTCAGACACAACTGAAGGGACTTAGCACACACACAGCACAGTGTACCATATTTCATGCTAAGTGCTGATAGAGAATCATCATGGCTACAACTTTTCTGCCCATTGAGTCCCACTTTACTTTTATATGAGAAAGGTCATATCAAGAAAACAAGTGGACATTTGAAAAAAAAAATTAAACTATCTCTGTGTGGCTTCATCAACATGTATAGTGTTATTCAAAATAACAATGTATTTATTCTACTGTGCTTTCCAAGGTAGAAAAGTAACCTGATGCTCAGTGTGTGGTCCAAAGACCAACTGCATTGGGATCATCCAGTTGCTGATGAACCTCTGATCCCTACCCCAGACCTACTGAATCCAACATGCACTTTACCAAAACTCTCAGGTGATTATATTTAAAGTTTGACAGTGGGCAGAATACTTTTAATCAAGTACTTTTAGCACTTATTCTACAGTTATTTTTTTTTTTTTTAGTTAGCCAGACAGAATATCCTGTGATTCCTGAGCATTCAAATTAACCAAAGCTTGCATCTCTCTTTGTATGCATATAGACTTAGATTTTTAATGAATTACACAGAGGTTTACTGATGAAAAGGATGGAAATCTTGGATACATGTGTTTCTATGATTTGGCGTTTTCCAAAGTTTGATTCATGGAACACTAACTCCATAAGATGTTAATAGAAATTAGATATAGGGAAATTTTTCTACAGCCTTCAGATTCAGTAAATTATGAATTAGTCAAAGGTTTCTTTACTTAAAGATTTCCCAGAGCCTTTAAATGACAGTGTTCATGATAAAACTCTTATATAGCTTTGAAGTATGTCTCCCAAATTTAACCAGAGAATGCTTTTCTTATGGAGTCTCTTTCAGGACAAGTGTTCCATAGAACACACTGGAAATATTGCATTGTATAGTGGCCTTATCTATATGAAGAGTCACTTACAAAGACATATCCTAGAAGATTCCTTCTGTATGTTTGTTCCTCATTTTCAAGTGCTAGAGCCAGAGCCTACACCTGTATATTAAGGAGAAAATAAACTTTATATTTCTAGCAGTGAAATGATCACAAGTTCAGTTCAGTTCAGTCGCTCAGTTGTGTCTGACTCTTTGAGACCCCATAGATTGCAGAACGCTAGGCCTCCCTGTCCATCACCAACTCATGTCCATTGAATCCATGATGCCATCCAACCATCTCATCCTCTGTTGTCCCCTTTTCCTCCCGCCTTCAATCTTTCTTAGCATCAGGGCCTTTTCAAATGAGTCAATTCTTCTCATTTGAGGTGGCCAAAGTATTGGAGTTTCAGCTTCAACATCAGTCCTTCCAGTGAATATTCAGGACTGATTTCCTTCAGGATGGACTGGTTGGATCTCCTTGAAGTCCAAGGGACTCTCAAGAGTCTTCTCCAACACCACAGTTCAAAAGCATCAATTCTTCATCTCTCAGCTTTCTTTATAGTCCAACTCTCACATCCATATATGACTACTGGAAAAACCATAGCCTTGACTCTAGATGGACGTTTGTTGGCAAAGTAATGTCTCTGTTTTTTAATATGCTGTCTAGGTTGGTCATAACTTTTCTTCCAAGGAGTAAGCGTCTTTTAATTTCATGACTGCAGTCACCACCTGCAGTGATTTTGGAGCCCCCAAAATAAAGTCTTTCACTGTTTCCACTGTTTCCCCTTCTATTTGCCATGAAGTGATGGGACCAGATGCCATGATCTTAGTTTTCTAAATGTTGAGTTTTAAGTCAGCTTTTTCACTGTCCTCTTTCACTTTCAAGAGGCTCTTTATTCTTTGCTTTCTGCCATAAGTGTGGTGTCATCTGCATATCTGAGGTTATTGATATTTTTCCTGGCAATATTGATTCCAGTTTGTGCTTCATCCAGTCCAGTATTTCTCATTATGTACTCTGCATATAAGTTAAATAAGCAGGGTGACAATATACAGCCTTGACATACTCCTTTCCCTATTTGGAACCAGTCTGTTCCATGTCCAGTTCTAACTGTTGCTTCTTGACTTGTATATAGATTTCTCAAGAGGCAGGTCAGGTGGTCTGGTATTTCCATCTCTAATAATTTTCCACAGTTTGTTGTGATCCACACAGTCAAAGGCTTTGGCATAGTCAATAAAGCAGAAATAGATGTTTTTCTAGAACTCTCTTACTTTTTCTATGATCCAGTAGATTTTGGCAATTTGATCTCTGGTTCCTCTGCCTTTTCTAAATCCAGCTTGAACATCTGGAAGTTCACAGTTCATATACTGTTGAAGTCTAGCTTGGAGAATTTTGAGCATCACTTTGCTAGTATGTGAGATGGGTGCAATTGTGTGGTAGTTTGAGCATTCTTTGGCATTGCCTTTCTTTGGGATTTGAATGAAAACTGACCTTTTCACTCCTGTGGCCACTGCTGAGTTTTCCAGATTTGCTGGCATACTGGGTGCTGTACTTTCACAGCATCGTCTTTTAGGATTTGAAATAACTGGAATTCCATCACCTCCACTAGCTTTGTTCATAGTGATGCTTCCTAAGGCCCACTTGACCTCGCATTCCAAGATGTCCTTCTCTATGTGAGTGATCACACCATCATGATTATCTGGGTCATTAATACCTTTTTTGTACAGTTCTTCTGTGTATTCTTACCACCTCTTCTTAATCTCTTCTGATTCTGTTAGGTCCTTGCCGTTTCTGTCCTTTATTGAGTCCATCTTTGCATGAAATGTTCCCTTGGCATCGCTAATTTTCTTGAAGGAATCTCTAGTCTTTCCCATTCTATTGTTTTCTTTATTTCTTTGCATTGATCACCGAGGAAGGCTTTCTTATCTTTCCTTGCTGTTCTTTGGAACTCTGCATTCAAATGGGCATATCTTTCCTTTTCTCCTTTGCCTTTAGTTTCTCTTCTTTTCTCAGCTATTTGTAAGGCCTCCTCAGATAACGATTTCACCTTTTTGCTTTTCTTTTTCTTGAGGATGGTCTTGATCACTGCCTCCTTACAATGTCATGAACCTCCGTCCATAGTTCTTCAGGCATTCTATCATATATAATCTCTTGAATCTATTTGTCACTTCCACTGTATAATCTTAAGGGATTTGATTTAGGTCATACCTGAATGGTCTAGTGGTTTTCCCTACTTTCTTTAAGTCTGAATTTGGCAATAAGGAGTTCATGATTTGAGCCACAGTCAGCTCCCAGTCTTGTTTTTGCTGATTGTACAGGGCTTCTCCATCTTTGGCTGCAAAGAATGTAATCAATCTGATTTCGGTATTGACCATCTGGTGATGTCCATGTGTAGAGACTTCTCTTGTGTTGTTGGAAGAGGGTATTTGCTGTGACCAGTGCATTCTCTTGGCAAAACTCTATTAGCCTTTGTCCTGCTTCATTCTGTACTCCAAGGCCAAATTTGCCTGTTACTCCAGGTGTTTCTTGATTTCCTACTTTTGCATTCCAGTCCCCTACAATGAAAAGGACATCTTTTTTTGGGTGTCAGTTCTAAAAGGTCTTGTAGCTCTTAATAAAACCATTCAACTTCAGCTTCTTCAGTATTACTGGTTGGGGCATAGACTTGGATTACTATGATATTGAAAGGTTTGCCTTGGAAATGAACAGAGAACATTCTGTTGTTTTTGAGATTGCATCCAAGTACTGCATTTCAGACTCTTTTGTTGACTATGATGGCTACTCCATTTCTTCTAAGGAATTCTTGCCCACAGTAGTAGATATAATGTCATCTGAGTTAAATCCACCCATTCCAGTCCATTTTAGTTCACTGATTCCTAAAATGTTGATGGTCACTCTTGTCATCTCCTGTTTGACCACTTCTAATTTGCCTTGTTTCATGGACCTAATGTTCCAGGTTCCTATACAGTATTGCTCTTTTACATTAAATAGGCCTGGACAATTATAATCTATTGGATGGCCATAAATGATGTATCAAAATCCTTCTCTCCTTTATTTCCTAGCTTATGTCTTTTCAGGAGTTGAAACTATTGAAAACTTGAAACAGCAGGCCAAAGTTTATTAGAAGTGTAAAAATCAAAGTGCAATTTGGCTGAAGAAACACTCATTGAGTGTCTCCCCTACAGTAGGCACTGTGGTAAGCACCAGATCTGTAAAGATGAAGATGTCTTCTCTAAAGGATCTTATATCCTCGATGGGGAGAAATTTATTGTAATAATCATTTCAATACACTGTGGTGTGGTGATGATGTAATAGTAGTAGCTGACATTTGTTGAGTGCCTGCTCTTTTCTGTTCACCGTTCAAAGGGTTGTATAGGTATTAACTCATTTATCTTTCACAAAAGCACTTTCATGTAGGTAATATTATTGTCCCCTATTATATGAAGAAAGTGTAATGAAAGTGATACACGAAGTGCCTTAGGGAGAGTTTAAGGGTGGTGCGAGGGCATAAGGGGAGACTTCCTTGAAGAGATGTCTTCAATATTTCTTTGGTGACTGTTTTTATTTTTCCCTCTTAAAGTGCCAAAACACAAAGTTTGTCCTACTTTCTAATCAATGATTGCCTCTGTTGCCTTTAATGAGGTGATCTGGAAAAGGGAATGAATTGGTTTTCCTCCTCACAGAATCTACTGTACATTTAATAGAATATTTACCTGGGCACATTAGTTCATTCAACAAGTAATGGTAACATTGCTCTTGGGACTCTATTCACAGTTAGGTAACTAGTTCCCTGCCAGATAAGCCAAGGACTTACTGGTCCCATGGATATTCTAGGCTTTTTTTCCCTCTTAACAAACACCATGCTAAATACTATGGCCCTTGTGTGTACACTTTTAGTTACTGGTCATAAATTCACCAAACCTGAATAAACAGGGCCCCAAGCCAACTCTACTAGCCAATAGATTTATTCCTGTGAGAAATGAAATCATCTCTATTCTCACTTCCTCTTTATTTTAACCTTAACTAGAGTCACCTGTGGGACCCAAATAATCAACTACACATTTTCATAGCCAAAAAATCACTTCTGAGGATTTTAGAGATGTTTGTCTTTTTAAAACTAGAAGGGATCATTGAAACTGAATTTATTTCTACAACTTAGAAAAAAACTTTATTTAAGGACAGTGCATTTAAGGTCTGTAAACACAAGGGATATTGTGAATCTCTCCAGCTGAATTTAGGGTTGAGAACAAAATGGAGGCACAAACTAGTTGTTAAGATACAGGAGAAATCTATCACTGTGTACTGAGACATGGTGGAGGAATTCTGTCTTTGTTCTAAAACAGCAGTTTCTTCTAGAGTAACTCACTTGAAATCCTTAAAGTCACTTATGTGCCTTTGGTAGCCTGTAACCTTGATAGATGGAGAAGGAAATGGCAACCCACTCCAGTGTTCTTGCCTGGAGAATCCCAGGGACAGGGGAGCCTGGTGGGCTTCCGTCTATGGGGTCGCACAGAGTCGGACACGTCTGAAGTGACTTAGCAGCAGCAGCAACCTTGATAGATTTTCCTATGGCAGGCCTATTAAAAATATGAGAATAACCCTACTAGACAGTAATGCGCTGGCTTTTCAGCGGGGAGGAAGCCCTGATTTGCAGCACTGGTCAGTTTCTATGCTTTAAATATTCCTACCATGACCAATTTCAAGCTACCAGTCTTTTTTTTTTAAGTCAGAAACTCAGATTCTAAACCAAAAGTAGGATGGTTTCTTTCCTTTGAACAAAGTCTTGCCTCCAGTTTCACAGTACCCTTATCTTATCTCAAGCACTGTTGCTATCTAGTCATTGGTTCCCAAACCTGTATGTGGATCAGAATCACTTGGCAGGAGGTATGGGAGGAAGGAGATGTATGTATACTTTAGAGCTGATTCATTTTGCTGTAGAAACTAACACAACATTGTAAAGCAACTATGTACCCCAACAAAAATTAATCAAAAATTTTAAAAAATGAATCACTTGGGAAGGCTTGTTGAAATATGAAATCCCAGAGTCCTGCCCTAGGTCTATTGAATCAGAATCTCCAACAGGAATGGTGACAGAAATTTGTAGCATCATTGGTGATTCTGATTCAGCCTTCTGGTCTCCAGGTTAGCATGTGATAGCACTACACATGCTATTCCTATTTCCAGGATGAACTCTGTTCACTTTCATTCTTGGACCAAAGGTTTTGAGCTAATTATCATCTATAACTTAGTCTGCTCACTGAATTAGCCATATCTCTGGTGGAAAATTCTAAAGGATTACTAAAACTCTGGCTAGACATGTTTTCCTAACTCAATGATAGATATGAACACTGATAAGCACTCGTTCAGTTATCTTCTCCCACTTAAGAATGTCTAACTCAGAATCTCTGCCTTTCTCCAAGAAAATTTCTGGCAGAATTCAGGATGTCTGTTTTTCATACGACAATTTCAAAATAAATACCTAGCAATTCCGTTCAGAGACAACCCCCCCATTCATAGTATACAGATTTATTTACCATAAATACCTCACACTTTATAGTGAATTATTGTAATGAGGCTGGAATTTATAATAAAATTAGTTTACCACCACATGACAATTTACTTTTACTTCTATATTACATATTCCAGAAGTAGCATTAAACTAATATAAGTATGTTATGTTGGTATTTAAATGATTATTGAATCCAGTATTTCATGAAGTCCCATCCTTCCCCCTTCTCTGTTCTTTTAACACCACAAGATATGTTAAATATTTGACGGGTGAGAAATTGATTGCATGTGGAATATTGACAGATAGTCCGTGACATTTTTGTATAGAAAATTTCCCTTACTTTAGTGGGACATGTGGTTTAAAATAGATGTTTGAAGAAATGCTTTGTAGAACAGCATTAGTTCTCTTTTTGGGAAACAGTTACTTTACAATAAATGAATTGACTTTTATGTCAAGATATATTTTTACCTATTGCATACTCTCTTTCCACCTTTAAAGAAAAATCAGCGAATGGAAAAGAAAGTAGAACTCATTCTCTGTCAAACTAAACAACCGCTTGAAAAACTGACATGCCCTTCCTTCCTCCCTGGTAGGACAAAATAAATGTAGTCAACTGGCTTTAGCAGAGAGTGAATAAAAATAAACTTAGTCCCTCTGCTCTAAACCCCAAACCAAATGTTTACCAAGATACTGTCTGGTTACTTGGTTACCATTACCCTATGTAGCCAACTATCTTTGTAAAGAATGAGTTTTATCATCCATTCAGATCTCTCTTTTGTGTCTTCTTGCTTTATTTTTTTTGCTTTCTTCTTTCTGGCTTAGATGAAAACTGTTCAGCTGATAGAAATACAAGTGCCTTGAATGGTAACTATTTTGCCACAGACAATCTTTCCATCCTTCACATTCCTATTCAGACATCACCTTCTCATCATGGTACCAGAAGATTCACAGGAATCACTCTGCTTGTACCCCTATTTAACAAGTATTTCATTCTACCTTTGGCATAGTTATTCTTTACCTTCAAATTGTCTTTGAAGTAAAATTGTTAATCAAATCCAGACTACCTTACCACAGTATTACCTTCCATTTTTCATTCTTGTACCTGTATTCCAGTCCATCTCAGAAAAGAATTGTTCCCCAAGGGTATTGACATAGATTCCAGGAGTAGTTTATTGGGTTTTTTCTTTGAAACTGTAGTTTTAGCAAAGCCACATGAGTTTATCTTATGTTGTATAAACAATACAGACATCTTTGTTTTATTTTGGAAGCAACTGTGAATGATTCTAGCATAGAATCAATATGAAGTAACTGTTTTTGAAAACGAAACTTTAAATAGAACAGTGACTTGGCAATAAGAGTTGGGAAACTTTAATCTCAGTTTTAAAAAAATCTAGGATGTAAAACCAGAATGTTAAGTAGTCAAAGAGATAGATAAAATGCATATATATATATATAGTAATAATCATACTAGGACTATCCTTTAAAATATTAAATAACATTAAAATTCACTGTCAAAAGGAGACATTTTATGAACTGATAAATATAAAAGTCAGTCAGATTTGGGAAGAGAAATGGGAGAGGTCATTTGTTGCTGTTCAGTCTCTCAGTCAGGTCCAACTCTTTGCCACCACATGGACTGCAGCACACCAAGCTTTGCTGTCCTTCACACCATTGCCCAGAGCTTGCTCAAACCCATGTCTATCAAGTTGGTGATGCCATCCAACCATCTTATCCTCTGTCATTCCCTTCTTCTCCTGCCTTCAATCTTTCCCAGCCCCAGGGTCTTTCCTAATGAGTCAGCTCTTAGCATCAGGTGGCCAAAGTATTGGAGCATCAGCTTCAGCATCAGTCCTTCCAATGAAGATTCAGGACTGATTTCTTTTAGGATGGACTGGTTGGATCTCCTTGCTGTCCAAGGAACTCTCAAGAGTCTTCTCCAACACCACAGTTCAAAAGCATCAATTCTTCAATGTTCAGCCTTCTTTATGGTCCAACTCTCACATCCATACATGACTTATGGAAAAACCATAGCTTTGACTAGACAGACCTTTGTTGGCAAAGTAATGTCTCTGCGTTTTAATATGCTGTCTAGGTTTACCATAGCTTTTCTTCCAAGGAGCAAGTGTCTTTTAATTTCATGCCTGCAGTCACTATCTGCAGTGATTTTGAAGCCCAAGAAAATAAAGTCTGTCACTGTTTTCATTGTTTCCCCATATATTTGCCATGAAATGGTGGAACCAGATGCCATTATCTTAGTTTTTTGAATGTTGAGTTTTAAGCCAATTTTTTCACTCTCCTCTTTCACCTTCATCAAGAGGCTCTTTAATTCTTCTTCTCTTTCTGTCATAAGGGTGGTGTCATCTACATATCTGAGGTTATTGATATTTCTCCTGACAATCTTGAGTCCAGCTTGTGCTTCATCCAGTTCAGCATTTTGCATGATGTACTCTGCATATAAGTTAAATAAGCAGGTTGACAATATATAGCCTTGACGTACTCCTTTCCCAATTTGGAACCAGTCTGTTGTTCTCTAAAATGTCTCTAGGACAATTCACTGAATAAATAAATAATACGCTATTTTGCATTTGATGAGAAGAAGCATTAAATAATCAAGCAAACAATGATAAAATATTTAAACTCTCAGAAAACTTAGACAAAATTAGACAGGCTATCAAGAAGAGAACTAGCATTTGTTGAGTAGCTACTATAGGTCAGACACTGTGCTGGGCAGTTTACATAAGTTTTCCCATTTAGCAATCTTTATGAGTTGGGTGGTATCTATTGATTACATAAATGAGGATATCAAGGCTTAAATTGACTATATAATTTGTCCAAGTTCACACAACTGATCAGCACAGAGATTTGAAGTCAGGTTTATCTGTTCCCAAAGACTTTGATCCAAAGACCTGTTAAGATCCAAAGAACTTGATTCCATACCACATTGTGACCTAGTTGATGAAAACAAAAGGAGTAAACAAAGGCAGATAGAATCAGAAATTATATATGTATACTTATATTCTTGGACCTTAAGAACTGCATTTATCTTAAACTTAGTATAACAAAGGTGAAGGTAAATGGAGAGAACTTCAAATGGACCAACAAAAGAATCAGGAAAAGAAATACTAATAAATAAACATGGAAGAGAATAAATATTCTCAGATCAATGAGGAAACTGCTCAGGGAGAATACAACAACTTTTTACATATACTTGAAAGGTATAAAGGTACATAAGTGCAAGTCGCTCAGTCGTGTCTGGACTCTTTGTGACCCCCTGGACTATATAGTCCATGGAATTCTCCAGGCCAGAATACTAGAGTGGGTAGCCTTTCCCTTCTCCAGGGGATCTTCCCAACCCAGGGATTGAACCCAGGTCTCCCATATTGCAGGTGGATTCCTTACCAGCTTACATAGGAGTGGCAAAAAAAACCTGAATTTCCTAGAACAGTCATAATTAGATATAATTGGTTGAAAGTGAGGAAAGGAATTTCAGATTGATTAATGTGAAAAAAATGTTTTGCTGCCAGTGAGAGGATTTATGGGTGGGAAATGTTTCCCACAGAGTTAGAATAAAGAACTTTTCTTACAAATAATAAATAATAGTACTTGACTGAGTGACTCATTAAATGTAGGAAGCAGTCTTACACTCATGCAGGGAACAGCCTTGCTCTAGGAAGATTCAGAATATTCTCTTCTATTTGGCCATTTCCATTTTTTATGAATTTGTTCTGCTTGTTCTGTTTCTAATATCTTAGTGTTACTAAAAACCTGTAAAAGAAATAGTATGAGCCTTTTAGGACGTTTTTGAAAACATAAAATTATTTCCTGGTTGTTGCTCACTGAGAGGCACATTCATTCAATAGAGATTAAGTCCTAGAAATGGGTCAGTCATGGTCCTAGGTTTTGGGGAATACAGAGATGAAAAGACATGGCCTCTACCTTCTCAGTTCAGTTCAGTTCAGTCGCTCAGTCGTGTCCGACTCTTTGCAACCCCATGAATCACAGCATGCCAGGCCTCCCTATCCATCACCAACTCCTGGAGTTCACTCAAACTCATGTCCATCGAGTCGGTGATGCCATCCAGCCATCTCATTTTCTGTCGTCCCCGTCTCCTCCCGCCCCCAATCCCTCCCAGCATCAGAGTCTTTTCCAGTGAGTCAACTCGTTGCATGAGGTGACGAAGCTCTACCTTCTCGGCCTTCACAATATCCTAAAGAGATGGCAGTGAGGTGAAAAATCATAATGAAATTACACTGGAGGCCAGAAGACCATTAATCATTAAGAAACATTTATTAACTGACTATAATTAACCCATTTTTTCAAAATTCAACACAGATTTACCCAGTGCCTATCATGTGACTGGTCTGTCCTATTCATGGTACAAACAACAAAACAAGAGTCCCTAACTCCATGTGAACAAGCTATAAACAAATTTACCCAGGTAAATGTGTAAATTAAAAACTGCATTAAGGAAAAAAAAGAAAACTACATCAAGTGTTAAGAAGGACCATGACAATCTAGCAGGGTCTATAAATTGAGTCCATAGGGATTCTTTCTTCGAAGGAAAAAGGAGTTAGAGTATAATCTAACCAAATTGTCCAAATACAGTGTCCAAAACTGCACCAAAAAGTTTTGCCATAGTAAAATTTGTCTATACACCCAAAAGTACTTCCTTCAATTTTAACTAAAGTAGCAACCCAGGAATATAAAATCAGCTATTTAGTTCTCTAAGATCTCTTAGATATACCCAGAAATAAATAGGAACTGGCTCAGTTACAACTAATAAACAGGAAAGAAATGATACAGAAATCAAACTGAGGGTCTGAGCAGTGGTCATATAGTAAGGCATTAAAAATAAACAGCCTTGGGACTACTCTGGCAATCCAGTGGTTAAGATTCTGCAGGAGGCATTATAGGAGGTATGGATTGACCCTTGGTGGGGAACTAAGATCCTGAATACTGCCCAGCATGGCCAAAAATAAATACATAAATAAATAAATAAAATAAGAATTCAGTGGGATTATATCCAAACAATTCAATTCCAAAAATTAAAGGGCATGACTTTTGTATTTATTTGCATTACTCATTTAAAAGCTTATAGAAGACAGATAGGAAATATACTTAAATACCTTCCATTTATTTTTAAAAACCATTCAATAGAGGCAAGAATGGATAGATCTCAGGCATAAATGAATCTCAATCTTTTGTGTGGGTTGTACAATTCAGGAGATATTGCATTTTAGTAACTGATAGGCAAATCTTAATTTAGATTATTTTCTTATTAAGTTTATTCGAGTGTAACTTTTTAAATGAACATATACCTTGAATATTGTGGAACTAGCTATCTTTGAACACAATGTGTATAACACTTAAAAAGTGAATAGAAACATGCTCCTTAGGAGAATAAAGGGGTAAAATATATTTTCTTTGAGTAAAGTTCATGTACAATTTTTTTGTTTATTTTTTATAGCTATCCATCCACTAGCAAAAAAAATGTTGATAGTAGAAGGAAAGGAGAAAATAATGTCAAAAAAATAGACAACTTTATTTTAACTAACGCTTAACTTCTCACTTAATATAGTAATGACAGTTCATACTGTCTCCTGTTTGGAGCTGCATCTCAAAGTCATTTCCTGTTCCTTCTAAGAACCTTGGCAGGAAGCTGGGCAACTTTTGAAATGGCTTTGATATTAGAAATTCCCCATCAGAAATTCTGTAGGGCCTTGGCCTTTTCAGAAGAAAACAATGTTGGGAGGCTGGAAGGTGCTGCTGAAGGCATGGTTGCTGAGCAGTGAAAAGGCTTCACGAGCAGCTTTTTTCCTAGCCGGGAGCCTTGAACGTGGAGTTTTGTTTTTAGAAAAGCTAAATCAGGAGCAAATACTTCCAGGGTATTTTGCTCCCAGTGTAGCTTTTACTAACAAAATGGCAAAAGCTAGAGCCATCAGGTAATACTAAGAAGTCCTGACAATTTTAAAAAAGGTGAGATACTAAACTCAGCAGGTGGTCTCCGTGGTTCCCAAGGTGGTTCCCACACTTGGCATCCTGGATCACTCTTTGAGTGAATGATACGCAGACTCATTGAGCTGCAGTGAAAATGGGAATAAAGGTGAAAAGGCAGCAGTGGTCTCCACCACCAAAGGCTGTAGCAACCCCATCAGAATAAAGGAAGCCATAGCGCTTCCATTATGTTCCTGGGCATTCTGTATCCATGTTGACATGCTTATTATGTTCATGCAGATTGACAGCTGTGACTCTTGTCCGACATTCCATTGCAGGGTATCTCCCTATAAGCAGCAGGACCATAGATAATATCCTACTTTTTCTCAATATACTTTGATCCACAAAATAAGAGTAATAGCTGATTAATTTTCTTTTAAGCAGAGAAGGGAACATGTAACAGGGTGAATAACCTATAGGACTTAGATTCGTCAATAAAGCTGTTTGCCACCGGTTCCTCTCAGGTGCAAAGCAAGGAATTTCAGCCTGTTTTGAAAGCCAGTTAGATAATTAATTTCCTTAAAAAAAAAACTCGTATCTTTAATGAGGCAGTTTTTATTCTTTCCTCTGTGTTTCCATGCACCCTGGTCTACCTGTGTTCTAACATTGCCCTGGTGGCTCAGTGGTAAAGAACCCACCTGTAGTGCAGGAGACATGGAAAGATCCCCTGGAGAAGGAATTGGCAACCCACTCCAGTATTCTTGTTTAGAAAATCCAATGGACAGAGGAACCTGGAGGGCTACAGTCCATGGGGTCTCAAAGTTGGACATGACTTAGTGATTCAACAACAGTTCAGTTTAGTTCAGTCGCTCAGTCATGTCCGACTCTTTGCGACCCCATGAACCACAGCACGCCAGGCCTCCCTGTCCATCACCAACTCCCAGAGTTCACTCAGACTCGTGTCCATTGAGTCGGTGATGCCATCCAGCCATCTCATTCTCGGTCGTCCCCGTCTCCTCCTACCCCCAATCCCTCCCGGCATCAGACTCTTTTCCAGTGAGTCAACTCGTCGCATGAGGTGGCCAAAGTATTGGCGTTTCAGCTTTAGCATCAGTCCTTCCAATGAACACCCAGGACTGATCTCCTTTAGAATGGACTGGTTGGATCTCCTTGCAATCCAAGGGACTCTCAAGAGTCTTCTCCAGCACCACAGTTCAAAAGCATCAATTCTTTGGTGATCAGCTTTCTTCACAGTCCAACTCTCACATCCATACATGACCAAGGGAAAAACCATAGCCTTGACTAGATGGACCTTGGTTGGCAAAGTAATGTCTCTGCTTTTTAATATGCTATCTAGGCTGGTCATAACTTTCCTTCCAAGGAGTAAGCGTCTTTTAATTTCCCGGCTGCAATCAGCATCTGCAGTCATTTTGGAGCCCCCAAAAATAAAGTCTGACACTGTTTCCACTGTTTCCCCATCTATTTCCCATGAAGTGATGGGACCAGATGCCATGATCTTCATTTTCTGAATGTTGAGCTTCAAGCCAACCTTTTCACTCTCCTCTTTCACTGTCATCAAGAGGCCTTTGAGTTCCTCTTCACTTTCTGCCATAAGGGTGGTGTCATCTGCATATCTGAGGTTATTGATATTTGTCCCAGCAATCTTGATTCCAGCTTGTGCTTCTTCCAGCCCAGCGTTCCTCATGATGTACTCTGCATATAAGTTAAATAAGCAGGGTGACAATATACAACCTTGACGCACTCCTTTTCCTATTTGGAACCAGTCTGTTGTTCCATGTCCAGTTCTAACTGTTGCTTCCTGACCTGCATACAGGTTTCTCAAGAGGCAGGTCAGGTGGTCTGGGATTCCCATCTCTTTCAGAATGTTCCACAGTTTATTGTGATCCACACAGTCAAAGGCTTTGGCATAGTCAATGAAGCAGAAATAGATGTTTTTCTGGAACTCTCTTGCTTTCTCCATGATCCAGCGGATGTTGGCAATTTGATCTCTGGTTCCTCTGCCTTTTCTAAAACCTGCTTGAACATCTGGAAGTTCACGATTTACATATTGCTGAAGCCTGGCTCGGAGAATTTTGAGCATGACTTTACTAGCGTGTGAGATGAATGCAATTGTGCGTTAGTTTGAGCATTCTTTGGCATTCCCTTCTTTGGGATTGGAATGAAGACTGACCTTTTCCAGTCCTGTGGCCACTGCTGAGTTTTCCAAATTTGCTGGCATATTGAGTGTAGCACTTTCACAGCATCATCTTTCAAGATTTGAAACAGCTCAACTGGAATTCCATCACCTCCACTAGCTTTGTTCATCTTGATGCTTTCTAAGGCCCACTTGACTTCACATTCCAAGATGTCTGGTTCCAGGTGAGTGATCACGCCATCGTGATTATCTTGGTCGTGAAGATCTTTTTTGTACAGTTCTTCTGTGTATTCTTGCCACCTCTTCTTAATATCTTCTGCTTCTGTTAGGTCCATACCATTTCTGTCCTTTATCGAGCCCATCTTTGCATGAAATGTTCCCTTGATATCTCTAATTTTCTTGAAGAGATCTCTTGTTTTTCCTATTCTGTTGTTTTCCTCTATTTCTTTGCATTGATCGCTGAGGAAGGCTTTCTTATCTCTCCTTGCTATTCTTTGGAACTCTGCATTCAGATGCTTATATCTTTCCTTTCCTCCTTTACTTTTCACTTCTCTTCTTTTCACAGCTATTTGTAAGGCTGCCTCAGACAGCCATTTTGCTTTTTTGCATTCTTTTCCATGGGGATGGTCTTGGTCCCTGTCTCCTGTACAATGTCACGAACCCCCGTCCAGAGTTCATCAGGCACTCTGTCTATCAGATCTAGACCCTTAAATCTATTTCTTACTTCCACTATATAATGATAAGGGATTTGATTTAGGTCATATCTGAATGGTCTAGTGGCTTTCCCTACTTTCTTCAATTTCAGTCTGAATTTGGCAATAAGGAGTTCATGATCTGAGCCACAGTCAGCTCCTGATCTTGTTTTTGCTAACTGTATAGAGGAGAAGGCAATGGCAAGCCACTCCAGTACTCTTGCCTAGAAAATCCCACGGATGGAGGAGCCTGGTGGGCTGCAGTCTGTGGGGTCGCTAAGGGTCGGACATGACTGAGCGATTTCACTTTCACTTTCCACTTTCACACATTGGAGAAGGAAATGGCAACCCACTCCAGTGTTCTTGCCTGTAGAATCCCAGGGACGGGGGAGCCTGGTGGGCTTCTGTCTGTGGGGTCACACAGAGTTGGACACGACTGAAGTGACTTAGCATAGAGGATTTGCATATCTCTCTGAAGAGATAAGACTCTCTATTTGTCTTTATATCTTCATCTCCTAGCATAGTTCATGTTAACACCAAAGCTCAATAACTCTTTGGTAAAGGTTTGATGAATAAATGAATAAATGGTGGATATTTAAAGCTGGTATGTTTCATGCAGATAACAATAACAGTGATTATCTAAGCATATGGTGCCACTAAATGCCTGAAACATTGCTACATATATACATTATCTCATTTAATCATCAAAGAAACAATTCTGTAGAATAGGTATTATTACTCTTCTTTCATGAAAGAGAAAACAGACTTGAGGGTGTTAATTTCACAGTTATATAAAGGGTAAGCCACATGACGGGAATTTGAACTCTTAGTCTGACTCTTTAAGGGTTTGCCCTTACCAACTCTGTTAGATTGCCTTTGTATTGTAGGTAATGTCTTCCTGAGACATTACAGGTACTTTCCAAACAGTTGTATTTATCGTCAGCCTTTGTGATTGAAACAGATATTAGTTTCAGAGCCTTAAATATACACAGGGTTATTTTACAAGTGTTCATCCACTGTTCTATCTGTAGTTACCTTTTCTAAGAAAAAAACAGCCTCATGTCCTCACTCTTGTCTGTACATGCTCTGTGGAGGGACAGTACATCACAAAATAGATGTAATGCTACTAACACATATCTGTAAATAAGATCTGTACGACATTTAGAAATTATCTAAATTCATTATTTGAAGGCAAATTGTTGTGAAATCTTTTGTGAAGTACTCGTTTCCTCTCTCTCATCTGTTCTGGAAGTTTTGTGTTACTGTGTCATGTTTTCTTATAACAGGACATACCAGACAGAACATACTGTTTAAAATAAGTTGTTTTCATTATTAAAAAAATGTTGTGACAATAATGAGGAATTAAAATGACATTTTTAAATAATATTGCTTTGCCAATATGGTTGTATGAGAGCAGCCTAGGGTGAATTTTCTTTTGGGAGGTAGTGGTATTAATAATTACTCCAGTAATAATTTGCTACCTAGATAGGCCACATAGCCTCTAAATTTTGGATTGGCCAAAAAGTTCATTCAGGGTTTTGTAGAAGATGTTACAGAAAAGCCTGAACGAATTTTTTGGCCAACCCAGTATATCTGGTTACTACTCAAAGCAACATTTTGGTTGTTGAGAACAATTTACCACAGTTGAATACCCACCAAATGATAATGAAACTAATAATTAAGTTTAGAATAATAATATATGGTGTTAGTTCAATCTCTACTGTTGGGTTTTATATCTAACAAGGTGAAGACAAAACTGAAGTCAAGGGTTTATATCACTCTGGGTTCTAATATTTTTAAAAAATTTATTTATTTGGCTGTTCCAGGTCAGTTGTGGCATACGGGGTCTTTAGTTGTGGCAAGTGAACTCTTAGTTGTAGCATGTCGGGTCTTCCCAGACCAGTGATCAAACACACGTCTTCAGCATTGGCAGGTGGATTCTTTACCACTGAACCACCAGGAAAGCCCCCTTGGTTTTAATCTGATATTCATCATAATGAATGCATAAAATGTAAGTGAATTTTAGAGTCAACAATTAGTAAGTTATTGATTTACAACAATTAATAAATTATTGATTCTAAAATTCAACCTAAGCACTTACTGTTTATGTTGGAAGATCATAACCTGAACCAGAATCTCTAAGAACCTTCCCTCTTCCTCCCAAACAAAGAGAAAATATACTTCCATTTTGGAAGAAAATAAGAAATGTAGACTATGTGTGTAACAGATATTGCTTGCTATAGAAACTTCAGGAGATAGGTATGCAAGGTGAGCCTCAGTGTGCAGTCTGAAAAAGTATGCCAAAAAAGGTGTCAGGGGCTTTTGCCTGGAGCTAATTCTGCATAGTTTCCAAATGGTATTTTTATCTTTTAATTATGTGAAAAGTCACATTGACAGAAATCCACTAGCACATGTAATAGAATCACATTCTTGTTTGACCATTCCTGAAATGTGTGTAGGTTTTGAAATATATGGCAGTACAGATAGGTCAAATCCTAGAAAGGACTGGATTTTTCCATAAAAGATAGTGGTGGTAGTGGTGGAATACCATATAATACAATAGATGAGTCCTACCTCATCTTTCTTCTGGTCCCCTGTCTGCTATCAAGAACTAAGTTGACTTAACTGAGTGATACAGTAACTATTGGTTTCAGTTCAGTTCAGTTCAGTCGCTCAGTCGTGTCTGACTCTCCGCGACCCCATGAATCACAGCACGCCAGGCCTCCCTGTCCATCGCCAACTCCTGGAGTTCACTCAAACTCATGTCCACAGGGTCAGTAGTCACCTCAAAATGATGAAATGTTTCTATTGGATTATGGGATTTAATTTAATTAAAAAGTCTTCACATAGCATTTTGATACATTCATGTTACATACTGTATAATCTCTCCAAATTATTTAATAAAAAATCAAAAATACTTTGCTATCAAAAGAAAATGCCTAATGTTTTCATAACAAAACCCAACCAAAAGAAAAAAAATCAGGGGATTTAATGTCAGCAATCACCATAACTGTATGAACCAAAATAAAGTTGGTCTCCTGAAAAACTCAGTGTTTTAGAGGCAGAATGTTTACTTTTCTCCTTGCATTAGATAAGTTTTTTTAATCTTCTAATAATTATTCTTCTAAATTCTGGATATCTTTAAGAACCAAAAATATCAAATCGGTGCTTGGGAGTTTGTTCAGTATTTAATACACAGCAAGTGCTCATTAAATATCTACTGAATAAGTGAATAGATAAATAAATGCTGCCTTAAACAAACACACGCACTGTTATCTTTTCAAGCAATGTCTATTATGGGGTTTTCCTCTGCTGCCCTTTGTAAATAGCTTTTTCATCACTGCCTTTTAATTCAAATAAACAGTCTTTTACTGAGTAGTCAGAATCTGCTATTTGCTGCTGCTGCTGCTGCTAAGTCACTTCAGTCGTGTCCGACTCTGTGTGACCCCATAGACGGAAGCCCGCCAGGCTCCGCCGTCCCTGGGATTCTCCAGGCAAGAACACTGGAGTGGGTTGCCATTTCCTTCTCCAATGTGTGAAAGTGAAAAGTGAAAGTGAAGTCGCTCAGTCGTGTCCGACCTAGCTGCCTGTTAAGTTCTAGGGACATACGCTATGACTCATTGAATTCTTAATACAACCTGGTAAAATAGAAACGTGAGGCTCATAAAGATAAAAAAATTTAGCTTGGAGTTGAATACAAGTCTCTCCACTGAAGACTTCAGGGGGTAGGTGAGTGAAACCCATGCTCACCTTCAAGGAATTTACATACTGTTTGGTCAGAGAAAAGTAGACACCTGACTGTCTGAAATACAAAGTAGAAGTGAGCAGAGCTATAACAAGAAATGCTATTTTTAAAGCACTAAGAGGTTTCAACTAAAGGATGAAATCATATTCAACTATGTTGAAATAGGGAATGATTTCTAAGGTAAACTTGCCCATTAGATGGATAAATGGAATAGCTGCTTTGGGCTTCATACTTGGTGAGGTGGGAGGGGGTTGCAGTGGGAAGGGTGCTGCATCTTTCTGGATATCACTGAATTTCAACCGTGAGGTTCTGTCTTTATAAGAAAGATGCAAACAGGGCTCCTATCATGAGCACTTCTCCGACTCCAAATCATTGAATCATTTTGACCATGGCCTTCCAGAGACAACCTTTAGGGTTGACACTCGAATAGATCTTAAAAGATGTGTAGAATTTTGAAAGATTAATGTAGGAGAAAAGATTTCCCTATTGGGATTCATAAAGGTACAAAAGCAGGAAAGATTGGGGTCCCACTTAATTAGAATGAAGGCTAACTGCAAGAATTCATCTCATTCAATTAGAATAAGGGCCGTAGGCAAGAGAGTAATGAGAAGTTAAACTAGAAAAGTGGGCTAGGGCCATAGTATGAAGGACCTTAAATATTTGACTAAGGGGTATTTGTGTTTGTAAACTACAAATGCTTCATAAACATTAGAATTATTAACTAACACATGTTGGTTGAGTGAGCAAATAAATGAATAGTCCCAAGAAGATAATTTATACCTTTTGTTTTTCAAAAGGGCAATATTCCATGTTCTTATTTTAGTGGTTCTCAACCAAGGAGAGCATAAGAGAGGAAAGGAAGGGTATGTTTCACGGATATAACATGTATAGAATTTTTGCAGACTTCTCACATTCCTGCTGGTTTGAAAACTACTCCCCTAATGACTATAGGCTTAACAAAATGAAGGAGATCTAAACAGAATACTATACCATTAGTACCTCCACTTCAGATCTTGTTCTTCCAAGTCACCAGTGCCCTTCTGTGTGACAACATTACTGTCCTATTATATATCTTATGCGACTTACACATTCTGCTTTGTTTGACATTGTTAATCACTTGAAACTTTCTCATCTTTTGGTTTCCATAACAACATCTACTTGCTTCTTCTCCCTTTCTTTCTGGTCCTTATCTGCTTCACAAGTTACTGCTCCTCCAACTGTCTGGACTCTGTGGGTGTTCACCAGGGTTCCACTTTGGTTATCTTCTTACTTGGTATACACTCTCTGGGAAATCTCATCCAGTAGTCCTAGTTTCAATTCCCATCTGCTGACAATTCTCAAAACTGTGACTCCAATCTTCTATTACACTTCAGATTATTATTTCCAGTTGCTTGGTATAACTTATTGGGCTTGCCTGGTGGCTCAGATGGTGAAGATTCCACCTGCAATGCGGGAGACCTGGGTTCGATCACTGAGTTGGGAAGATGCCCTGAAGGAGGGCATGGCAATTCACTTCAGTATTCTTGCCTGGAGAATACCCATGAACAGAGGAGCCTTGTGGGTTACAGTCCATGGGGTCGCAAAGATTTGGACATGACTGAGCAGCTAAGCACATACATAAACAGTATAACTTATTAGTGTATTCTTCAGACATCTCAACATGTCCAGCCCTGAACTCATCTTTTTCTCCGTCTCTTCTCTCCACCCCGACATGGATTCACCTATCCCAACCTGCTCTATTCACTTTCACAAACTAGAAACCTTAAAACCTTCCTCAGTTTCTGTTGTCCCTCAACAATGCATTCTTCCTCATCATCCAGCCCCTGAATCCAATCAATTCAATATTTTAAAAAGTTTTTCACATCCAACCTTTTCTCCTGTTCCTTCATCTGCTGTCTTAGTTCAGTTGCTTGTTTTCTCTCATTTGCCTCGTTTCCCTGACATCAGTAGTCTCTTTATGATGTCACCAAAGTAACTGTCAAAATTAAATTCTAACCATGTCATAATTCTGCTTTTTTTTTTTTAAACAGTTTGCTTCCTATGCTTCTTTATACCCATAAGACAAAATTCAACTTCTTAGGTTAGGCTCTGCGATGGTCTGGCTCCAAACCTAACTCTACACTTTTCCTTCTGCCTCATCAGTTGGGAAGATCCCCTGGAGAAGGAAATGACAACCCACTCCAGTATTCTTGCCTGGAAAAATCCAATGGACAGAGAAGCCTGGCAGGCTATAGTCCATGGAGTCACAGTCAGACCTGACTTAGTAACTAAACAACAACAGTGGTATCAGTTCCAACTGCTTTCCCCTAAATGTACACTCTACACACACTAAACTTCTCACATTCCCGAAACAGGCCCTTTCACATACGACTCTCACAGCCTGGAATGACCTTCAGGTCAATTCCATGAATTCTTATTTGGGCATCTACTATATTCCGGACTCTGTTCTGGGGTATAGAAAGCCAAAATAAGAAGATAAAGGTGCTTCTGTCAATGAGTCCAGAGTCTAGTAATAAGGGAGACAGGCACATAAACAAATAATAATGATGCACTGTGATACACACAGAATAGAAATACATACAAAGAACAGAGGCAGTGTAGAAGAAAGAGTGGTTAACTATCCGAAAGGCATGAAACTAGGAAGCTGAAACTGTCACAGCATTGTTAGTCGGCTATTGCATATATGCTAAGTCATGCCCACCAGGCTCCTCTGTCCACAGGGCTGAGGAGAAGGACTCTTGATTAATATAAAGAACTTGCAGAAATTATGATTATAGATTCTAGTCTGAGGAGCTGTCTTAGCCTATACAAGCTGTTATAACAAAATATCATAGACTAGGTGGCTTAAGGGCTTTCCAGATGGCTCAGTGGTAAAGAATCCGTCTGCCAAAGCAGGAGCCACAGGGTACGTGTGTTCAGTCCCTGGGTGGTGAAGATCCCCTGGAGGAGGAAATGGCAACACACTCCAGTATTCTTGCCTGGAGAATCTCAGGGAGAGAGGAGTCTGGTGGGCTACAGTCCACAGGGTTGCAAAGAGTTGGAAACAACTGAAGCGACTTAGCAAACAGGCAGGCAGGTGGCTTAAACATAAACATTTATTTCTCACAGTTCTGGAGGTTTAAGTCTGCAATATGATGCCAGCAATGGCCCGGTTCTGGTGAGAGCTCTCTTCCAGGTTGCAGACTGCCTACTTCTGTTGTTGTCTCACATCCTTCACAAGGAAGAGAGCTCTGCACTCTTTGTCCCTTATAAGGGCACCAATCTCATCTCCCCTAAACTGTATCCAAACCTCCCAAAGGCCTCCCACCTCTTAATACCATCACAGTGGGGATTAGGCTTCAACATGCAAATATAGTGGGAAGGACACAAACATTCAGCAAATCAAATCAAGCTTTCTTCCTGTGCCACATCTGAACTCTCCCAGTTGTATAAAACTAAAGAAACAACAAATCATTTTGTCCGAAGTCATGAATTCATGACTACTAATCTCAAAAGGTGCCCTTTATGCTGCTGGCAAATATACTTCACTTCCTAAGTCTCTCAGTCACTTTCCCACTCCCATTCTTCATCATCTCTCTCACCTGATGACATAGCTTTCTATTTCATCCAGAAAACAAGCAGTCAGAAGAAAAGTCCCAGCTCCCACAATGGCATTTATCCACTTCCCTGCATTTGTATCCACATACTCTGCCTTCCATCTTATTACTATGAACTAATTATGCTCTTACCCAAGGCCAACACCTCCTCTTCTACACCAAATCCCATCCTTTTATCTTTACCCAAGTATTCCCAAATATCCCTTTAAAAATTCTCCCATCGCTATTTTACTCATCAATTTTCCCCTTTCTACTGGATCTTTTCCACCAACATCAAGCATGCTGTAATTTCCCCCATCTTAAGACAAACAAAAACTGAAACCTTCACTTCAGTTCCTATCTCCAGTTTAAGCTACCACCACATTTCTCTGCCCTTAGAGAAAAGCTGTCAACAGCACTGTCTGTTTTCATGCTCAAATTCCTCTACTCCTATTCTCTCCTGAGTTTTCTTCAATGAGGTTCACTACTCACTATTACACTGAAACTGTTCCTGTCATGGACAGCAGTGGTCTTCATGCTGTCAGGTGCAATGATCCATTCCTGCCCCTCATCTGCTTGGACTTACAGCATTTAATACAGTTGATGTTGCCCACCTCCTTGAAGCTTTGGCTTCCAGAACACCATGCACTCATGATTTTTTTTCTTTCTCACTAACTGCTGCTTCTTTGTCTTCTTTGCTTATTCATCCTCATCACCCCAGACAAAAAGCCATTCATATTAATGCCTTTAATTTTATGATAAATTAGGTGGTTTAGCAGCAGATATGCTTTTCTGATGATGTCTTCTTATCTGCAGTTTAATTAGCTTTCACTTGCTGAGCATACATTAAGTGGGTAAAGGAGAAGCCTCAGAGATGTGCTGTGTGGTGAGAGGAAACAGTTGGGGACCAATCTTTGCAGATAACTGATTCACTCATTGGTGCTTCTGTGTCTTCTCTGTTGTAGTGTGTTCCTGTCATCCGGTTGGATCAGCTGTCCTTCCTTTCAGCTCGGTGACCTTCTGTGACCCCAGCAATGGTGACTGCCCTTGCAAGCCTGGGGTGGCAGGACCACATTGTGAGAGGTGTATGGTGGGGTACTGGGGCTTCGGAGACTACGGCTGCCGGCCTTGTGACTGTGCGGGGAGCTGCGACCCTCATACAGGAGACTGCCTCAGCAGGTGAACAAGCATGGCTCTTGCTCTCATCTCTGTGTCTTTCAGATTCTTTTGAAGATCTTATGGTGATCTGGAAAACCTCGCATGCCACTGGAGGAGCAAAGATGTAGTTTCACATCTCTTTAAAGAATTTTTGTCAAATTGCAAAGTCAAGTAAATTGTGCTTGCAAGATTCTAGAGATGGCCTGGTTCATTTTGCAAGATGAATTATTCTTTTTAACAATAGGCCCTTTATGATACTATTTATTTCTGAAAAGTGAAAAGATAGGAAGATAGCTGACAAGGTTTAAATCTCTATAAATACATTCATTTCATTCAAGTTCTAAGAAATTCCTTAATGCGTTCTTCATCATTTTCTATTTTATTAGCATAGACATCGACTGGTATCATGAAGTTCCTGACTTCCATTCCATGCACAATAAGAGTGAGCCAGCCTGGGAGTGGAAGGATGAGCAAGGATTTTCTGCACTCCGACATTCAGGTGGGATAAGAGGTATAATTGGAGATGATATTTCTGGGTCTGGTCTTGAGTAGCAGTGATTCATGACAAACCAGAGAACAGATTTTGAATCTTATAAGGGGAATGCTTTAGTTTTGAGGTTAACCAGGTAGTGAACCCCATAAGTATAAAACTATTAAATATAACTAATGGTATTTAACAAGCTTTTAAAATTTTCTTATTGGTAGAATAACATAGAGTAAAAAATTGGAAAACACAAAATATCACAGTAAAAAAAAAAAACCCCAAATCTCACTATCCCACTCTTAGTACTTTGGCGTCTTTCCTTCTCTCTAAAATTTGCTGTTTTGATGGAAATGTACAGATCCATTTAAAGGAAAAATATTCTCATAGACCTAGTGTAATTCAGTATGTACAAAGCAAAAACTAGCTGTGAACGCCTTATGTTTATAGCTTTGTTACAACTCTAGAACAGAAATAATTTTATAAACTAAATATAAGCCAAATTAAACTAATAACATTCATATTAACAACATTAATTGAATATGAAAAAGTATTTTTACTGAAGTCAAAACACTGTTTACTACAGAAAGATGATTCTTTGAGCTTATCAAGTCTATACTACTCTTTCTTCTGATTCAGATTTGCTGTGATATTTATCTGCTCTGTCATTTGAGGAGCATGTTGTGATATTGGTATGAATACATAATTTCTGGGTTCATCCTGTCTGTATTCTTTTCTCGTAGAAAATCAAGTGTTTCTATTTAGCACCAACTTACTCTTATCAAAAATACAAATGTGGACAAAAACTCTTGTCAGCATTTGGCTGTAAAGTGATCACCAAATAATCCAAATAAAACTTAAAATAAGTTTGAAAATATTTTTATTATTAAACATTACAAACACCAAAACTGTGATATGAACACCCATATGAACACCTTGCTGCTGCTAAGCTGCTAAGTCACTTCAGTCGTGTCCGACTCTGTGTGACCCCATAGACGGAAGCCCACCAGGCTCCCCCATCCCTGGGATTCTCCAGGCAAGAACACTGGAGTGGGTTGCCATTTCCTTCTCCATGCTATCAAATCTTAACTTTGCAATAATTGTCTCATGTGCTAAGTCACTTCAGTTGTGTCCAAGTCTTTGCGACCCTATGGACTTAGCCCACCAGGGATTCTCCAGGCAAGAATACTAGAGTGGGCTGCCATGTCCTCCTCCAGGGGATCTTTCTGACTCAGGGGCTGAGCTCACATCTTTTGTGTCTCCTGCATTGGCAGGTGGGTTCTTTACCACTAGTGCCACCTGGGAAGCCATATTTTCATTTAAATTATAAGATATTACAGATACATTTGAAGCCCTAGGTGTACCAATCTACAAACTCAATTAGCCTTCCTTATGCCACAGAATAACTGCTAACCTGAATTTTGGTGTTCACCATTCACTTTCATATTTTTACTATTTTAGTATATATATAGTAAATAGTGAGCTTCCCTGGTGGCTCAGACGGTAAAGCATCTGCCCACAATGTGGGAGACCTGGGTTCGATCCCTGGTCGGGAAGATCCCGTGGAGAAGGAACTGACAATCCACTCCAGTACTCTTGCCTGGAAAATTCCATGGACAGAGGAGCCTTATAGGCTACAGTCCATGGGGTCGCAAAGAGTCGGACACGACTGAGCAACTCACTTTTATAGTAAATAGTATATAATTAGTATATTTAATATTTTAAAAATCTTATGTACATGATAACATACCTACCCCTTAAAATTATTTTTAGTTAAATGTGTACTTTTTTTAAGATTTATCCATTTTTATTCTCCCATTGTTTGCCATTTAGATTATCTCCAGTTTCCAATTTTCCACTATTACATATAGTGCTACCATGAATGTTTTTCTATATATGTTATATTGTGTACTTGAGAAGGCATTTCACTAGATCAGGGGCTGGCAAACTACAGCCCTCAGGCCAAATCTGGCCTGCCTTATACTTTTCTGCAGGCTAAAGCTAACTGCTCTAATGTTTAAACAGTTACACTTTAAGTGGTTACATAAATACCTACATAAAATCTTTAATTTTTCCCTGTGGCTCACAAACTCTATAATGTTTATCATCTGATCCTTATAGAAAATGTTTGCTGATCCCTGTTCTAGGATACAACCTCATTTTGTTGGTTCTCAAGTGTTCAGTTCAGTTCAGTTGCTCAGTTGTGGCTGACTCTGTGACCCCATGGACTGCAGCACGCCAGGCCTCCCTGTCCATCACCAATTGCCAGAGTTTACTCAAACTCATGTCCATTGAGTTGGTGATGCCATCTAACCATCTCATCTTCTGTCATTCCCTTCTCCTCCTGCCTTCAATCTTTCCAAGCATCAGGGTCTTTTCAAATGAATCAGTTCTTTGCATCAGGTGGCCAAGTATTGGAATTTCAGCTTCAGCATCAGTCCTTCCAATGAATATTCAGGACTGATTTCCTTTAGGATGGACTGATTGGATCTCCTTGAAGTCCAAGGAACTCTCAAGAGTCTTCTCCAACCACCACAGTTCAAAAGCATCAATTCATCAATGCTCAGCCTTCTTTATGGTCCAACTCTCACATCCATACATGACTAATGGAAAAACCATAGCTTTGACTAGACAGACCTCTGTTGGCAAAGTAATGTCTCTGCGTTTTAATATGCTGTCTAGGTTGGTCATAACTTTTCTTCCAAGGAGCAAGTATCTTTTAATTTCATGGCTACAGTTACCATCTGCAGTGATTTTGGAGCCCCCCAAAATAAAGTCTGCCACTGTTTCCACTGGTTCCCTATCTATTTGCCACAAAGTGATGTGACCAGATGCCATGATCTTTGTTTTCTGAATGTTGAGTTTTAAGCCAACTTTTTCAATCTTCTCTTTCATTTTCATCAAGAGGCTCTTTAGTTCTTCACTTTCTGACTTAAGGGTGGTATCATCTGCATATCTGAGGTTATTGATATTTCTCCTGGCAATCTTGATTCCAGCTTGTGCTTCATCCAGCCCAGTGTTTCTCATGATCTACTCTGCATTTAAGTTAAAAAAGCAGGGTGACAATATACAGCCTTGACATCCTCCTTTCCCAATTTGGAACCAGTCTGTTCCATGTCCAGTTCTAACTGTTGCTTCCTGACCTGCATACATATTTCTCAAGAGGCAGGTCAGGTGGTCTGGTATTCCCATTTCTTTAAGAATTTTCCACAGTTTGTTGTGATCCACACAGTCAAAGGCTTTGACATAGTCAATAAAGCAGAAATAAATGTTTTCCTGGAACTCTCTTGATTTTTTGATGACCCACCATATGTTGGAAATTTGATCTCTGGTTCCTCTGTCTTTTCTAAAATCAGCTTGAACATCTGGAAGTTCACAGTTCATGTACTGTTGAAGCCTGGATTGGAGAATTTTGAGCATTACTTTGCTAGCGTGTGAGATGAGTGCAATTGTGTGGTAGTTTGAGCATTCTTTGGCATTGCTTTTCTTTGGGACTGGAATGAAAACTGACCTTTTCCAGTCCTGTGGCCACTGCTGAGTTTTCCAGATTTGCTGGCATATTGAGTGCAGCACTTTCACAGCATCGTCTTCTAGGATTTGAAATAGCTCAACTGGAATTTTGTTGGGTTGCAAGAGTGCTTACTGTCAAATTTATCATTTACTCCCAAATAGCTCTCTCAAGTGGTTGTATCCATTTGCATTCCACCAGCAAAACATGACATCCTGTTGTTCATCCTCACTAATACTTTGTATGTATTTCACAAATATCTATACAGCATATACAAGGGGCCAAGCACTATCATAACTCATTCACTCAGGCAGTTTAACTCAGTTAATATTTATTGGACTTCTAAAATTAATGTTATCAAACCTCTAAATTTTTTCCAATCTGAAGGGTGTGAAATGGGAGCTTGCCATTTTAATTCCATTTTCCTGATTAGTAATTTTTTGTGACTTCTGGAACATTCAGGTTTCTTTTTCTGTGAATTTCCTATTTGTAATTTTCTTACTAATTTGTAGGTGTTCTTTATAAACTCATTCTTTTAGCAGATATTTATTGAGTAGCCTATGCTATGTGCCAGTGCTGCAAATAGAGTAATTGAACAAACAAAAATCTCAGTCTCTAAGGAGCTTACATTCATGCAGAGGAAGACAGCTAATAAATAAATGAAATATTTAATGATGTTTAGTATAATAGAGAAATAAAGCAGGGATGGAGGAAAGAAAGACTTGAGAGGGACATACTTCTAAATAGGGTGATCGAAAGGACTTTTGAGGGAAAAAAATCTGAAGAAGGTAAGGGAATGAGCTATACAGATAAAAGAGGAAAGAGTTTAGGCAGGAGATAAAGCAAGTACAGCAGCCCTGAGGTGAGACTGTGTGCGTGCCAGCTCAGTCGCTTCAGTGTCTGACTCTTTCCCACCAGGCTCCTCTGTCGATGGCATTTTTTCAGGCAAGAATGCTGGGGTGCCATGCCTTCCTCCAGGGGATCTTCCCAACTTGGATCAAATCCAAGTCTCTTAGGTCTCCTGCATTCGCAGGCAGTTCTTTACCACTAGCGCCACCTGGGAAGCCTAGGCCTGGCTTATTTAAGAAACAGCAAGGAGGCAAGTGTGGCTGAAGCAGAGTTAAGAAACCACAGTTTTAATGTGTTCTCATAGAGAATTATGGACCTTTCAAGAATCAAGAACTCAAATCTGAGAAACACACGATATCAGCAATTTTATATCATGATTTTTTTTCACTTATCAATCTTAAGATCATTTTCTTAATTGATGTCACTTTAATTTACAACAGGAAAGAAGGTAGGAAAGATTAGATAATATGAAGTTGTTGTATCTATCTTTTTAGCATTTGAAAAGGAAAAATCTTTCCCATTAATTTTGTGCCTTAATGCTACTTAGTCTGAATTCTATGTTTGAACAATTGCTTTTGAAAGATTTCTTCTGCTTTTCTAATGGTTTTTCAAATTCTCCAACTTTGTTTACCAATCTGTTTACCTGCCATGTTTCCATAACTAGGCATATAATGCACCACATGAAGATACTCTTAATTTCTACCATGTCTTGAGAGATGGAGAAACATCAGATGAAAATTTCACTTCACTGGCTTTAACTAGTACAACAGAACTATAAATAATACTTGAAACATTCTAACAACCCAGTATAACCAAATAGATTTTCCTCCTCTTCCAGATTTCTATTAAGAAAACACATCTGGGCTGAGGCCTAATCAAGAAAGATTTATTCAAATTTTAATGTCTGATTTCTTAGCATATGAAAAGGGAGGATTGGAAAGCAGCCAAGAAAAGGCTTTCAAATAACAGACCTATTCATATTCTTTAAAAATTTTTTTTCTTTTTTCCCCTTTTTTATTTTCATACAATTTTTAAAGGTTACTTTCCATTCACAGTTATTACAAAATATTCCCCATGTTATACAATACATCCTTGAGCCTCTCTTACACTCAATAGGTTGTACCTCCCACTGTCCTACCCCTGTGTTGTCCCTCCCTACTCATGTTCTTATAGGCTGAAGGACTAAAGAGAAGAGCATTTCATTGAGGAATAAGATATGCCATTGGTGGTGGGGAGGGCACTTCCCTGGTGGTTCAGTGGCTAAGGTTCTGTGCTCCCAATGCAGCGGGCCCAGGTTTGATCCCTGGTCAGGGAACTAGGCCCCTCATGCCACAACTAACAGTTCATATGCCATAACTGAAAGATCCCACAGGCCCCAGTAAAGATCCTATGTGTTGCAACTAAACCCAGTTCAGTTCAGTTGCTCAGTTGTGTCTGACTTTTGTGACCTCATGGACTGCAGCACGCCAGGCCTCCCTGTCCATCACCAACTCCCAGAGTTTACTCAAACTCACATCCATTGAGTTGGTGGTGCCATCCAACCATCTCATCCTCTGTCTTTCGCTTCTCCTCCTGCCTTCAATCTTTCCCAGCATCGGGGTTTTTTCAAATGAGTCAGTTCTTTGCATCAGGTGGCCAAAGTATTAGTTTCAGCTTCAGCATCAGTCCTTCCAATGAATATTCAGGACTGATTTCCTTTAGGATGGACTGGTTGGATCTCCTTGAAGTCCAAGGGGCTCTCAAAAGTCTTCTCCAACACCACAGTTCAAAAGCATCAATTCTTTGGTGCTCAGCTTTCTTTATAGTCCAACTCTTACATCCATGCATAACTACTGGAAAGATCATAGCTTTGACTAGACGTACCTTTGTTGGCAAAGTAATGTCTCTGCTTTTTAATATGCTGTCTAGGTTGGTCATAGCTTTTTTCCCAAGGAACAAGAGACTTTTAATTTCATGGCTACAGCCACCATCTGCAGTGATTTTGGAGCCCCCCAGAATAGTCTGTCATTATTTCCATTGTTTTCCCCACCTATTTGCCATGAAGTGATGGGACAAGATGCTATGATCTTAGTTTTCTGAATGTTGAGATTTAAGCCAACTGTGAAAAAGACCCAGTACAGCCAAATAAATAAATAAACAATTTTTTAAAAAAGATACGCTATTTCTAGTTCAAATAGGTTTTAGAGTTCATTTAGCATTTGGAGTTCAATTAACATGGTAGTTACCATACTCTCCTGCTTTGGTAGAATCATCAAAGGCCATGAGGTATCCACTCAGGTTGCTACAATTTCTGCATGAGCAATCTTCTGCTTTGTTTAGATGATAAGCAATATTATTGAACACACCACAACAGCTCATTTTAAGCACCTTGATTTATCTTTCCCACTATTTAATTCCACTATGATTTTCAACTTGCAAATCTTGTGCTCTGATTTCTCAAGAAACTTTAGCTAGAGCCAATATGTCAATGTTTCCCACATCTCTGTATCTACCTACATCAGTTACAGCATTAAAATATATCATTGTTTCTACTTTTCTATATTTCTCTTAGGTCAATACTTTATTGGATGATAACTAATTCAATTAAAATAGTTTTCTTTTGACTTTTCACGGTTTCTTATGGATTATATTGTACAAATTACTCAAGTCTTAAAAGGTTATACCACTTGGATTTACTTGCTGATTTTTTTTTTTTTTTTACTTTGTTTCCAAATTACTGACGCCATGTTCATTTACTTTCTTCAGGTAAATGTGAATGTAAAGAACAGGTGTTAGGAAACTCCAAGGCATTCTGTGGAATGAAATACTCATATGGTGAGTCTGAAGTCCATGAGTGCTTCCAAGGATCTATTCAAACTGCCTGTACAAAGAGTTTTGACGGGAATGAGTGGCCTGGTTTATGACATTCTCAATAAATCAAAGCATTAGTCTTATGTAACAGTAGTAAATACAGTATTCTGCTCTTGACCTAGATTTTCCTAATAGAGATGGTTTTGAATATCTTAGTGAGAGTAGGAGGCTTTTAGAGCAAAAGCAAGGTTATCCTACTATGTGGAAAAGAGGCAGACAATAACAACAAAAACTCTTGACATGTAATCCTTACCTGTGAATGATTCTTGTTTTAGTAATCTAAAAGGAAAGTCTATAGCCACTTAAATGATTCCTTGGCCAGTAGTCCTACTAAGCAGAAATCAGTTTAAAGCAGTGTATTCACAATGATTAAAAGCTCAGGCTTTGGATTCAGACCAACATGGGTTTTATTTCTGGCTTATTGGGTGCATAGCTTAACATCTCCAAACTTCTTCATCTGTAAAACAGGGATGATGCCATCTTCCCCATGAAATGAGATTTTTGAAAACCACACAGCACATTTCCTTGCACATAATAGATGCTCAGTAAGTGGTAGGAGGGAAGGAGAAATATACTGGAAAGGCATTGAGACTAGCTCTCTGCCTGACTCTCTCCCCTGCCATCTCTGTCTACTCCTCTACTTTTCAAATACCCAGAAGATAAAGTGTATGGACAAAGGAAAATGTCATTGCCCTAAGTAAAGACTGTTACTATCTTTAAATTCTAAATGGTTTTATTCTTAAGTATAGGTAGCTCAGATGGTAAAGAATTGGCCCACTTTGCCGGAGACCCTGGTTCAATCTCTGGGTTGGGAAGATCCCCTGGAGAAGGAAATGGCAACCTGCTCCAGTATTCTTGCCTGGAGAATTCCATGCACAAAGGAGCCTGGTGGGCTACAGTCCCTGCAGTCCATGGAGTTGCAAAGAATTGGACATGACTGAGCTTGGGGGTGGGAGGAGAAGGGGACGACAGAGAATGAGATGGCTGGATAGCATCACCGACTCGATGGACATGAGTTTGAGTGAACTCCGGGAGTTGGTGATGGACAGGGAGGCCTGGCGTGCTGTGATTCATGGGGTCGCAAAGAGTCGGTCACGACTGAGCGACTGAACTGAACTGAACTGAGCAACTAACACTTTCACTTTCAATATATTAAAGATGCTTTATCTTGCCGACATATCATTGACTAGTGTCTGAGTCTTTTATTATTCCATAACTTATACAGCCCAAAATATACATAACCCTATCCACATCCATTTCATAAATGGAAGAGTATAATAAAATCATATTACTAGAGCTCTGCCATCACACAGGACAGCTTCCTAATCCCAGTCAGCTTGAATTTTACACCAGGGAAGAAAATTAAGTAACCAATAATATTTAATCTCTTTAGACTATGTAAAATATGTCCTGGCAATATCATTTTGCTCCTTGTCATAGCATTACACAAAGCTAGCCATAGAGTATAATATAGTCAGAATCTAAATAAAAGCCAGGATAACCATTCTACTTTCTGTGCATCTTTTTTCTTTTTAGGTTTGATAGCTGAATGTGCTTAAGATTTATTTGCAGTAGACAAATGGTTGATATTCTCTTAACATAGTGATATGGAAAGAAGTAGCAGTTGAAAATGTCTAAGAAGGAAAAGGATAGTTAATATAGATACATTGGATGAAGTTAGTATAAAATCAATGAGCCTAATGATTTTATTTTATTGAGATATATAGTTAATATATAATATTATATGTTTCAGGAGTACAACTAGTGAGTCACAATTGTTAAAGGTTATATTCCATTTATAGTTATTATAAAATATTGGCTATATTCCCTGTGTTGTATAATACATTCTTGTAACTTGTTTATTTTATATATAGAAATGTGTACCTCTTAATCCCTAATGATTTTTAAAGCATATTTCCACATTATAATCACTAGTTCACTTTTCCATTATACTCTGAAATGCATATCTAAGTTGTTCAAAGTTCAAAGAGTAGTATGAAATTCTATTCATTTTGACTTTTGGAATTGTGTTCCTACAGTGCTAAAAATAAAGATCTTATCGGCTCATGATAAAGGATCTCATGCTGAGGTCAACGTGAAGATTAAAAAAGTCTTAAAATCCACCAAACTGAAAATTTTACGAGGAAAACGAACACTGTATCCAGAATCATGGACTAACAGAGGCTGCACTTGTCCAATCCTCAATCCTGGTGAGCCTTAGACGTTACTAGCTTGATCCCTACCTTGTCTCTGCTGATTCGCTGCTTGTCTTACATTCTCTGAATCACAGTCTAAATAAACTCAGCAACAGCATCTCTCCTTTTTCACCATCTGAATTCTGGGGAAAGTCCAAACGGAACTTTTGAACTGGTATCAAAAATTTTTTTTCTTTTTCACATGCTCTATAAAATATTTTAAAATCCAGCAATTTAATATTTTCTGTCTTGAAGAGAAGTCTCAGATTGGTTCCAGTGGCAGTAGCAAGGAAAACATCTTCATGAATTCCTCTGCCACAAATACTGTACTGGAAAGCTAGGTCCTATTACAATGCCCTGGTTAGAACTTGCTCCCAAAGGAAATTCAAAGGCAAAATTCCATCTGTGCAAATAATATTGAATTCATTTTTACTATTGCATGGGAAGCATCTGTTTCTTCTGGATAGAAAACAACTCTCAATTTTTCATCATCTTCTTTTTCATTAAATGATCATTCTGGTTTCAAATCAAGAACAGTAAAAATAAACAAACAGCAGCAAAACTATAGAATCTTAGAGAAACTTGGAATGGAGGGAAATTTACACCTTAAAATAATATGGCAGACACAGAGGCAGGCAAGTAACCATGGGATTCTGATCTGTTTACCTTATAAGCACACTCTTCACATTGTGTCATAATCTGCTTATTACTCTATCTCGCTCATTAAATTTGAGGATGGGATTTAGATTTTTGACCACACTGTCTCCAGGATCTACTACTATTTCCCAGATAATAGTACTGCAGTACACAAATAATGAATTCTAGCAAAACAAATAATATTTTTTTAAAATCTTCTGTACTTCCCTGTTTACAAAGTTGCCGTTTGTGTCTTAATGACACTGCTGAAACAGGTGCATAATTTGTGTTCTGGATCTAATTCTTTTCAAAGTTAAGTCCAGGAAAGCAAAGTTACATTAAGAAGTCACTTATGGTCTTTGTTTAATAAATTTGAGAGAAACAGATAACTGAATGAGAGAGAGAAAAAACTGTCAATAAACTATCCCCCAACCCAAACAATATAAACAATGATACAACGCTCGACTTTGTTGACTAACCTCTCACACCCTTTTTATAGCTCTTCATATTTTATCTAAATTATTCTAAATTTAAGAGACATTTTATAATAAATATGTTTCCAAAGAATGAACTAATCAGAATCTTGGATTTTGATTACTGGAGACTGAGTCATTAAGTTCTGTTTCCCAGTGATCTCTGCATAGGGACTCTTCCCTATGCACTTTTGACTAAACTGGCAAACAAACAAACAAAAAAAGAAATCCACCCAGTTTTTTAGTAAGACATTAAAAACAAAAGCTTTGACCATCTGCGCCACCCTCCAGGAAGTGAACTATACTTCCTAATCAGGTTTCTGCCAAACAGAGTAAAACAACCAACCGAGTTCATCACAATTGAAAACATAAGCACAATTATTCAAAGAATTCTTGAAAACATGTTTATTCACTTTGATGAAAAGACTTTGCCAAAGCAAAACCAGACACTCTTTCACTTTGTTTTTCCATTTTTACAAGTTTAATAGCTAAGACCAAATAAAGCTGATAAGAAAATTCTGAAACCTTACACGCCAACTTGTTTCCTTTGCTACTTTCGAAAAGGAGTAATCTAGTTGGCATCCCTAAAAATTAATTCATTCCTACTTTCATGCATATATTTACTTATTCATCTATTGAATATTTTAGAATGTCAAGACTGGCACTAAAATATTGTATTTTCTTTTTCTGTGGATACAAAGTAAGCTTTGTGTCCTCAAACTTGCAGCAAGGTAGATGTCAAAAGCAAAGAGATAGCAAAATTAAATGTAAATGCTAATAAGTGATACAACAGATAAAGTTGTTTTTCATGCTAACTTTTGGTATGATGCTGTTCCATAATTTACAGATTTATTCAGCATCATTTTCATTAGTTTAATTTATATTTATACTTTGACATAATGGCAAACTCTTATAATATTTGTTTTATTTATACTTTCAAAGTAAATTCATCTAAATACTAGACTTAACACTGAAAGTTTCCTAAAAATTATTTATTGTATTTTTAAAGAGGATTTTATTATTTTAGGGATGATACAAACAATATCACAACCATTATGTTTCAGCTAGTCTGTTGATTAAATACTGGGATTCTTTTTCATGGAGAAGCTAAGGTTACCCTTTAAAGAATTTAAATACCTTATAATCCACCTTACATTTCTTTTCTCTGGTGTTTGAAACCTATGTCATTATTTTCCTTTTTCTTTTGTCTCTCTTCTTTTTTTTTTGAAAATATCATCATAGCTATTTTTAAGTTTAGGACTTAAAGCTTTTAAGTCCTAGACTTAATTTCTTTTAATAATATTTATTTCTTTTAATAATTTAAATAACCTTTTTATTATTATAGAAGCAACACATGTACATTATAGAAATTTAGGGGAAATTTTTAAATTTTACACTTCTGTCCTCCAAAGATCATCTCTGTTAACATCCTAGTGTGAATCCTTCCAGATATTTCTCTATATATGTATACATTATATTTTTAACCAAAATGAAATCATAATATATACTTCATTCTGCAACTTACTTTATTGAGTTAATGATCTTTACCTTAAATTTTAGTTTATTTTCATATATTCTAATACTGAGATCATATTCCAATTTCCCAACTGATCCCAAAATGCTCTTTAGGGCTTGTCCTTGCCAGTATTCAATCCAGAATCACAAATTGTATCTATTTTTTAAGTCCCTCAAATATCTTTGATTTATGATGAGTTTCTTTTTAGTGCTTTAGAAATTATTCTTGAAAAAAATAGGCCAGGTGTTCTGTAGATTATCCTGCCTTCTGTATTTGGTTGGTTCTTTATAGTATCATTTAGCTTATCTCTCTACTTCCTATTTTTCTTGTAATCTCTACAGTCTATCTTGATAGACTCAAGATAAACATTTTGGCTAGCACTTATTATAGATACTGTTGTGTTGTTTCATGTTAAATCACATCACAAGATATATAGTACCTGGATGACCCACCATTGCGGGTCTAAACTTCTAGGTTGCTCAAACTGAACAGTCTGATCTCTCCATTGAGGAGTTTTGTTTTCCCTTTTGAGACTAGGAAATATGAGTGTGAGTTATTTAGTCACTATGCAAACATCCAGTTCCCCATCAACTATTCACTTAATGATTTTGTCACCCAATTGGCAATCCCTTCTTAGATGAATAATTTAATTAGAGTTTGAGAAATGTTTTTTCTAATTTTGTCTAATTCCCTTCATTTATTACATGACATTATTCTGTAAGAGGACTTTCTCTTCCATGGTGGGCTATTAGGTTACCATGAAATATAGTTCCTATTATAAAAGCAGGATAAAGGCTAAATTCTTTCCTTTAATCACCAATTTCCAAAGTAAGGAATGGTTTTAACGACTGTCTCAAGATGGCAAGTTAATTTCTCTCTGGATGTCTCTTTTTGGAGTATCACTTTGGAATTATGGATTCTTGTTAATTCAGTATGTTAGCACACAATTACTATGCTCTTGGTGCTCAAATTATCATAACTTTGACAAGTTATAACCCTCCTTTACTGATTCCTTTACTGTGCCCTTTTAAAATGATTCCCATGAGCCTTTTTAGCATAATAAGTCCCATGCATACCGGTATCTTTCTGCCTTGGAACTAGAAAGAGCATTTCTTCAAGAAGCTTTGTTTTGTGTTGTTTTTGGTGATACCTGTTATTAGAGACCACATTATGTTTGTAATAGGTGATCCTTACCATTAGAATGACATTTTTAAAAACCATTTCAGAGAATGAAATGGGGCTTCCCTGGTGGCTCAGATAGTAAAGAATCTTCCTGCAATGCAGGAGACCTAATTTCGATCCCTGGGTTGGGAATATCCCCTGGAGAAGGAAATGGCAACCCACTACCGTATTCTTGCGTGGAGAATTCATGGACAAAGGAGCCTGGTAGGCTACAGTCCATGGGGTCGCTGAGAGCCAGACAGGACTGAGAGACCAGCACTTTTACTTTCACTTCAGTGAATGAACAAGACTATACATGTATGTATATATAAAATCAAGAGTTTAAATTGATATTTTCAGTTGAATTTTAATATCTCGTGTTTTCCCTTAATTTGAGTTTTAAAGTATATGTCTCTTTATCTTATATTGGACAGTTTTATTTTATAAATGTGATTACTTATTTGTTCTACCCTATAATATTACAGAAAACTGTTACAAAATACCAATATTGATATTACTAAAGACATATACTGAGGGAGATTATCATATTTCTATTTATTAACATATAGATAATGAGATTGTCCTTTAGGTTTTTTTTCTTTGTTAGCCAAAAAATTTCACTTGAAGCCTGAAAAGAATTTTGAATTATAAAACCAGCAGTAGGTCTTGTCAAGTCTCATCACTTTTTAAAAGTATGACAAACAAACATTCTATATTCCAGAAACACTTTATCTGGGAGATATGTGCTGTTTTGTATAGTCCATACTTCTCTTCCAATGTTGTTGTTCAGTTGCTCAGTCGTGTCTGACTCTGTGATCACATGGACGGTACCTCACCAGGCTCCTCTCTGTCCATGAGATTTTCCAGGCAAGAATACTGGAATGGGTTGCCATTTCCTTCTCCAGGGAATCTTCCCAACCAAGGGATCGAACCCACATCTGCACTCATCTCTTGCATTGTAGGTGGATTCTTTACTGCTGAGCCACCAGGGCTTCTCTTTCTTTCAATATGTTTTTCCCAAATGGTTGTTTCACTTTTATAAAATCCTCCTTAACGTACACTACCATATATAGTGAGTCCCCAAGAACTATTGATTTATAGCAGCATGTTAAGTACCCACAGAATCCTCACTTCTTCGCCATGGAGAGAGGTATATAGCAAAGAGTAAAACTTCTACCATCAGACAGGGCTGAGCTTGAGTCAAAGAGCTACTACTTACCTTGCCAAGCCTCAGTGTCCTCATTTGTAAAAGGAGGAAAGAAGAAAAGTGATACCTACTTCAAAGGGTTATTTTTAAGGTTAAATAAGATAATACATTTAAAGCATTTAGCACATAACAAATGTTTCCCAAATTATTGCCTGTGACTCCCCATTTCAACTGTGAATTGATAAAACATTGAACCATGTATATATAAAACTGCTAAAATCATCTCTTGATAAAACATTGAACCATGTATATATAAAACTGCTAAAATCATCTCTCTCCCTTCCATAAATTATGATACTACCTAGCCCCTAATATTGTTCTCTTTTAGGTTTGGAGTACCTTGTAGCAGGACACGAGGATGTAAGAACAGGCAAACTAGTCGTGAATATGAAAAGTTTTGTCCAGCACTGGAAGCCATCTCTTGGAAGAAAAGTCATGGATATTTTGAAAAGAGAGTGCAAGTAACAGTATAGGTTTATAGCACTTAATGGCACGTCTCTATGTACAAAAGATAAACTTAATGGAAAGGAGACCTCAAAAATGAAACTGGAAACTTTTTTAAGTGCCAAAATATACAGAATTGTTCCAATGCATGGACCGTATCTCTTTTGGGCCCATGTTTAAATGCAGTTTGTTTCATAAAGAAGAATGAAAAATCCTAATACTGATACCTATTTTCTATGAGACTGATTCTGAAATTCATAACTATTAAGGATATTTTAATAGCAATATGATATTTAGCGGTCATCTACTAAGGCCAATGCACCTAACAAGGACTCTTCCCATCTTCAGATATGTTACTTACATTTGTGCTACTTGAAGTAATTAATGAGATTTTAAGGAATTCCCAACCCTACTATCAGAAAAGGTGTTTCTTAAAAAGAGCCTTCTCTTGCGTGATGTGTGTGAACTTTGATCTGTGGGGTGTTAAATGGATCCTCTCCACATGTATATAGTATTTCATTGTATAAAGCACTTTACTACCTACCACTTGTGTTGTGAGAGTTTGGAGACTGCCGTTGACAGAAAAAAAGAGAAAAAGGCGTGTATGAAGACCTGCTGAAACAGAAGCACTGCCACTACGCGTGGAAAAAAGTGACCACGTGCAGGGAGTTGTGCTCTTTAACCTCGAACACTTAGAGAAACTACGTGAAGATGCAACCTGAAAGGAGAATATGTTTGCATGAAGTCTCAGCTTTGGGCTAGAGGTTAGATTCCACAGATACCAGCTATGATGAAACTTTGAAAAATAAAAAAAGCTAAACAAGAAGAGATTCTAAAATAAGAGTAAGGAGTCCTAAGTATAGAAAATGCTTGGATAAAGAGGAAATGGACTTTAAATTTTAAAAAGCCCGCTTATTTGCAATGCACTTGTATACACTTCAAAGATTATTGTAGACACAGAATTTGTTTTTTGTGTTTAGTATTTAAACCTGAATATTGAGACAGTTTCCTCCTTGTCTTTATTAACAGTATATGGTCATTCTGTTCACTCATTTTTGGATGCAATGTATGTGATAGTTCACCAAATTACAGTTTTTCGTTATTATTCATCTTCTGTATCCATCATAACCATTATACATACCATTTCTTCTGTACTTGAATATATAAAACGTGAACCACAGTGCCATAAGATTAACTTCACATTCAGAACATATTTTTTTCCTGAGGTCCTGTGGACTAGCAAAAAATTTATATATATTGCTCTGTTAAGTTTTTTATACTTCATATATGTAATAAAGGAATATGATCTCCTTATTTTTGCCTCATTTTCTGATCAGCTGTTTCACTGATACTAAAGATTGCTTTCTCTCAATGTAGGAGCTCAACTCTAATCCCTTAAATTAAGAAAATAAAATATCATGGGGTTTTGGAACGGAGTGGAAGCTAATTCAGAAGGGTTTACTTTCTGTAGCTGTTGGATGTGAACTTTTTTCATCAGATGCATTGCATTTTTATATTACATTTACTTTTTAACTAATTTTAAAAGCAATAGAATTTCATTGTTGAAAATACAGAAAACCATAATGAGAGAAAAATATGGCTATACTCCAACAATCCTGTGATAACAACTATTACCGTTTCAGTGTAGATGTTGCTTTCTACATAGACTGCTTTCTATGCATATACATACCTTTTATAGAACTGGAATTATACTATACATACTATTAGGAAATCTGCTTTTATAACCTGTAGTATAGGTCTCAGTTTCTTCCCTATTCCTGTCTTACCCTGGTAGATGGAATGCTATCTAGTAGGCAAAATTTACAAGCAACTTATAAAACCTAGTGGTAAGTACATTGTATCAATAAAAATAAAAATATATCAAATATATGATTTTCTTAAGTTTCAGAATTGCCAGGTTGCGTTAGTTTCCATTTCACTTTACATAAAATAACTCCTTAAAAAGAATATAAATAATGTCTATTTTTTAAAAGATGCTAATAATATATTATTCAGTAAAAGAAAATGACAGAACAATACATACAGTATTAGCTCCCACCCCTAAAACACATTTATAAAATATACAGTGTTTCAAAAGTTCTGACAGATAGATTATATAATAGTAATATTTGCCACTGCAGGGGAAAGAAGGAGGGAGGCTTTCACCTTTTATTTTGCATATGTCTGCATTGCTTGACTTTCTTTCCTTGATTATGTTCTGGTTTTGTAACTTATTTTTAAAATAATTAACATTTAATCAATTGTTTTTAAGGTATGTTCAAGCAAAATCAAAGTAAAAATTTAATTTAGCTAGTTTACCACATTGCTGGGCCCCCCATATGGCTTTCCATTTACAAGCAACTTATAAACATGTCTTTTGATCAGAATCCAGTCCTTATAATTAGAATCTTTACTAGGTACTCTTTCAACACCTTTTCTGGCAACATTCTAAAAAAAGGCCCCTGTTATAATTATTTCTTAATGTCTTGATTTTCATATCATTTTTAGCACCTTCACTGCAGTTTTAATTTCCTGTGAGCATTGTTGGCTTCCAAAGGGAAAAAAAGAAAAGAAACCCCATGCTCCCCATTTGTAAAAGTAAATAACAAAATGAAATGTGAGGAAGCTGCCTCATGACCCCACTCCCGTCCCACCATTCCATCATTCTGCCACACTTCTGTATACTTTCTCACCCTTGGCATCTTTCAAAATAACCACCACGGTACCAAGGCAACAGAATCACATACAGCTTCCATCTATGGCTGCAGATGAACATGAACTCTTCCTTCGAGAGCTAGTGGGAAAGTCTCTGCTGGGCTTTATTGGCCAGAAGATTAGTTGCATAATCTTCACATACTTATCTGTATAATTGTCTGAGGTCAACTCAGTCTATGCCCTTTTATTACATCACTCTCCCCATAGAGGAATGTTACTAATATTTAGTATTTGATGCAATGGAAATTCTCAATCATAGGATAATCTTTTAATAGTGTCTGCTAAAGGAGGTCAAATCTGTAGGGATATGACTGTGAGTCTAAAAAGCAGTGTCCATCTGGCTAGATTAAACAGAGAGCAAGGCCTGTTATGGGTAAATATAGTTCTTTGGGATACTTTGGGTTCTTGCAGAACAAATCCCTTTTTAAATGATTAGAGACTTATCAACTTTGAAGGGTGGGAAAAAGAACCTTGAAAATTCCTTGTGCTGGCTGTCCCTTTGCCACTCCCCTGGAATGCTTGAGAACAAGGAGTGTGAGCACGGCCTCAGCTGTTGAGAGTTTTGTCAGAGGCCCCAGGACTGAATTGCCTTTGTGTTCATTGTTTCAATGATAAGCAGTTCCCTAACCTAACTTTATCAAAGATCCAAAGTTACTCATGATTTCTTTCCCACAGTTTGGAAGGAAAATATTTACGAACAACCTCAATTTTGTAGGGGAGATTGCCGTGATAAAAATGGAATAGAAGCAAAGGGGAGTGCCTTGCATGACTGATTTTTTTTTAATCTCTCAGAGAATGATTTGTCTGAGAATACTTTCTGAAAAATGATGCCCTTGTTCCTGCTTTCCTACACTTCTGCCAAAGAGATTTGAACATTTCTCTACTTTTTGAACATTACTGACTGTGTTTGAGACCTACAATATTTTAAATGACAAATTCTCAGCTTTATTATTAGTCTGTTTATATATGCTGAAAGACAAAAAAAAAAAAAACAGTTACGAGAGAGAAAGAAATATGCAGTGGGTAAAATAGATATTTCAAGAATTACGATGCATGTTCTGTTAAGAGAGAGTTTTAGTAAATACTGAATACACCTTTAGTTTTTTAATATGTGGTCATAGATGGGTGATTATGTTCCAAAGTGTGGTCATTAATAATGAGTTAATTTATAAATCTAAAAGTATCCAAGGTTTATTGGGGATGATCAAATCATAGTGCATTTATCTGAATAAAGGGGAATGGCAGCCAGGCAAGGAAACTTGCTTCCCAGAAAGAAAAATAACCACTGTCAGCAAATTTTCACAATGTGAGCAAAATGGTCTGTCCAGAAACTCCCTGAACAATTCCTCCTCACCCAGGACACCACTGAGGATTTCAAACTTGGTGAATGAAAAATAAGAAAGATAATACATCAATAGCAATCAGTACTTAAGAGTTTGCTACAAAGAAGACACTTCTCTCAGTGCTTTACACATATTATTCTCATTTGATCCTCCTAAGCTGGGAAGGATTGGGGACAGGAGGAGAAGGGGACGACAGAAAATGAGATGGCTGGATGGCATCACCGACTCGATGGACATGAGTTTGAGTGAACTCCGGGAGTTGGTGATGGACAGGGAGGCCTGGCGTGCTGTGATTCATGGGGTCGCAAAGAGTCGGTCACGACTGAGCGACTGAACTGAACTGAACTGAAGCACCCTTAAAGGACATGCTATTATTATCTCCATTCCCAGACAAGAAAACTGAGGCACAGTAAGACTAAATTGTCCAAGGACACTCAGCCAATAATTGTGGAGCCTGGGTTTGAACCCAAGCATTCTCACTGCCAGAGTTCATATTTCAACCACTAAAAGGGGATCCTGGTATTCAGAGAGGAATTCATGTGAGATGATGCCAACAGCACCATTTTTTTCATCGGCTGTTTCTTTCATTTATTTATTTATTGAAGCATAGTTGATTTACAATGTTGTGTTAGTTTCTGATGTACAGCAAAGTGACTCAGTTATATATATATTAATATATACTTTTCATATTCTTTTCCATTATGGGTTATTACAGGATGTTGAATATAGCTCCCTGTGGCTATACAATAGAACTTTGTTGTTATCTATGCTACATATGATAGTTTGCTTCTGCTTCAGCTCCAACCCTTCCTCATTCCACCTTCCTCCTTGGCAACCACAAGTCTGTTTTCTGTGTCTGTGAGTGTTTCTGTTCTATAGATAATTTCATTTGTGTGATATTTTAGATTCCACATTCTGTTTCTTTTGGATTGCAGTTGAAGGAAGAACATTAAAAGTCAGCATTTCTCCCAGTTTTCCTTCTCTATCCTCCAAATTATAATGTATCCTATTATTCTGTGATTACATAATTTTCTTTCTAATTATTACATTGTCATTAGCATAAAACTGTTTACCATAGTTTACACTAAGATGAAACAATGAGTCCATTTTTATCTTTGCTCTTTTCCTCTTGGTTTGATTTTCTGAGATCTATTTAGGTATAAGGTCCACTTTTGCATTTATCAGTAATGACCCTGAATAAGTTACTATGCAATTTAACAGAATTTCAATCGGTTCTCTCAGCTTTAAATTTTGCTATGTAGAGCAATTCTGCTTGCAAGATGAATGAGAAGGAATCACACCAGAGAGACAAGGAAACAGAAGAAAATAGAGAATGTAGGCACTATGTTGACCAAGGAGAGAGAGCAAAAGGTAAGAAACAAGGGAGAGAAGAAATACAGAGAAGAAAAGGAAAGTGACAGCTGGAAAAGAAACCAGGTGGTCTGTCTGTTCTAGTAAGAATATGCAAAATATTTCAAAGTAGAACATAATCTATTCTTCCGTTGCTAGATACCACAATTTAGGTGAGGTTGTTCCAAATATTTATTATAAAATATTCCATCCAACTCTTTTGCTATTAGATATGTTTGAGAAGTCAGAAAAGCTACAGAAGATACAGCAACAGAAAAACCTTAGGGAACAATAATTAGGAAACCAAACGGTTTTACCATATATTGCAATAGAATTTTGAACTTATCTTTTACAAAGTACATGGTCATCAAAATATTTAATACCTAAGTATTAGTCCTGCCTGAGTCTTTTCCAATAAATATACTTATCTTAATAATGATATCACTTTTGCCCTTATTAAATGCCAGATGCTATGCTAAACTTTATACAATTTAGCTCCTTGGACCTTACTCAAAAATCTTGTGAAGTTGATATTCTTATTAGACAGAAACTGAGGGCTAGACGGTTGCTTGTCCAAGGCCACTAAACAAGCAAGCAGCTGAGGTGGGATGTGAACCCTGACCTACCTACATTTAGAACCCATATTTTTAACCTCTATAATCTACTGAAACCTCCAAACCAATAATTCTCAAATAATGTGCATAAGAATCAACAGACATATTTGTTAAAATGCAGAGTCCCAGACCCCATCTCAGAACATCTGTTTCAGAGACTCTGGGTGGGAACCGGGGAAAGACAATTAAATCTGTGCGGTGATTCAGATACAACTGCCCTAGACACTTTTACAGACTCAACAAAGTCAGAATGATCATTAGTTCCGCTTCTACAAATGTATCTCCCTCTGGTCATAAATCCACTTGGCCTTCATCATGAATATTATTTTATGAATAACCAAGTTATTAATCCTGTTATGGTTACCCAAGAACTAAGATGATAAGAAGGGGGCAACAGAGGGTGAAACGGTTGGATGGCATCACTGACTCAATGGACCTGAGTTTGCACAAATTCAGGGAGAAAGTGAAGGACAAGGAAGCCTGGTGTGCTGCAGTTCATGAGGTCGCACTGAACAACAACAACAAAGACAGTGGAAAAGGGAACTGAAAGGAGATTCCTCCAACTATTCTGTACCCTGCTTCTTAACCTGGCCTGAAACAGAACTGTGAAATATTTAAATTTGTCTTTGATATCTTAGCTCCTTGGTCCATTTCGGGCAATCTTCTCCCAAGCGCTTATTGCCTTCATACTGCTGAGAGTCTACACGAAGATGCTACATGAAACTCTGAACTCCCAACTTTCCCTCCAGCCTTAAACAGTATACTGTACCTACCTGTCAAGATGCTGCTCTTTACTAAGAGATTCATAAACTGATAAGGTAAAATAAGCCATCGTAATGAGACACCTTCCCATTTTCCCACTTTCTTCTTTTTCCCGAACACAATGTTTTATTGACCCAAATAAACCATGCGTGTCTGCAGAAAACTTTTAATGGGTGATTCTTATCATGGGAATTTCAGGCACTGATGGCAGGCCAGTGGAGGAGATATTTTTGGTCAGTTGTGCTTTTCAATGCCTCATAAATCAGGCGGCTTAGGCAGCTTCCTAATTTCCCTTTAGGCAGAGCCAGTCCTATTCACACACTCAATTGTGAGTGTAAGCTACCCACTCAGAAGCTTAAGAAGTAAGGAGAAAGATAAAAAGCAGTGACATTGGGAACGGAAAGCATTGAGAACCATCTAACTTACCCTCTCTCAAAAATAAGGGTTCATGCCGCAAATAATAGTCTGCACAGACTTCACAATTTTCTTTCTCTTTCCTGTAAATGAGAAGTAAAATCTAGGATAACATTTTCCTTGATACATATGGGCAGAAAAATCGAGAAGATGTACACAACTTGTATCACAGCAAATAGAATTCCTTAACTTCAGTAATACCTGTTATATACACATACAAGCTCCAACCTCTTACACATAGAGACTTGGCCAGCAGTGACCTTAGCAACCTTGAGAGCTTTTTATAATAATTGAGAATACACAACTGGATATTTTTATCAGTGTTCTCTGCCTTTGATAAATGTACTAAGTAGTTTGAAGCAAAAACACAGTGAATACATTGTTTTAATGCAGTATTTACAAGTATACTTAATTCACATTCTCCAAAACTTTATAAGTTTCACCAAATGTCTCAGGAAAGAAAGCTAACTTTAGGAAAGATCCTTCCAAGTTTTTGCTTGACTCTAAATGTTATCCAACTTGGATTAGGTAAAAGTTATTTGAGAAATGGTGTTTTAAAGCCTCATATAGGGCACGGTTGATTTTTCAGGATTCTGATTCAGTATCTTTACGAAATGTGCTTTCCATTTTTAAGTAGAAAAGAAAAATAACATTTATTAAAAAAAAAAAAAAAAGAAGAGTAAGTATCCTGCAACATGAAGAGTTCTTTAATATTGATGGAGAAGACTCTTGAGAGTCCCTTGCACTGCAAGGAGATCCAACCAGTTCATTCTAAAGGAGATCAATCCTGGGTATTCATTGGAGGGACTGATGCTAGGGATGAAACTCCAATACTTTGGCCACCTCATGCGAAGAGTTAACTCACTGGAAAAGACTCTGATGCTGGGAAAGATTGGGGGCGGGAGGAGAAGGGGACGACAGAGATTGAGATGGCTGGATGGCATCACCGACTCGATGGACATGAGTTTGAGTGAACTCGGGGAGCTGGTGATGGACAGGGAGGCCTAGCGTGCTGTGATTCCTGGGGTCGCGAAGAGTCGGACACGACTGAGCGACTGAACTGAACTGAAATGAAGGCAGTAAAGAGATGCTTGCCTGGCTTGGTCTCCCATTGAGTAGGTCATCCATTCCTGGATGTTCTAGTTGTTCCTGACTGAAACAACATGATTTATGGGAGGCAGGGGTAGAATCAGCATTTTCAGAGTGTCAAACATCATCACAATTTTCATCTCAATTGATCCTCAGAACAACATCTTAAATACAGGTATTTCTAATGACCTTCCTATGCAGTGGGCATTGTTCTGGGTCCTGGGGATTCAGTGCTCAATGAAACAAAATCCCTCCTCTCATGGAGCTTACACTGTATTGGGAGAGGCCATTCATAAGATATGTATAATAAGCCCTACTCTATATCCACGCTTCAGGGATTATTTATGGACTGCTCCCTGACCCTAAATGATTTAAGAGGAATATTCTCTTTTCATCACTAAAGGGAAAATCCAATGCAATGAACCCTGTCGTCTTGGTTGCATAGAACACTATTTTCTCCCAGATGAACTGAAAGCAATAAATGATTAAATTCTTCAGAATGGAAAGCTGTTAAAATTGGCTAATGGTCACAAAGCAGGCATTTTTGAGTTACACTAAATGCCTGGGGGGTGGGGGGCGGGAGGCAGCAGAATTTTTCCTCCCACCACCCATTATGGAACTGACAAGGTCCTGCTCTGTGTGGTACTCATTAATTCTCCTGTTGGCTTCAGAGATTTACAACAGCTCTGTGTGACACTCATGCATGAGAAACACAGGGATTCCAGGTGCCCAAGCCTTGGTGTGCTGGCTGGCTTTGCTCCCCACACAAGCTTACTGAGGTCTCATCAACTCTAATCATGAGAGTTTGGGAAGATTCACTTGCCCCTGTGAGAAATAACAGTGATCATAATAGAAAAAGAAATACTAGGCATTCTTTCAAGCTCTTGGGAAGTTCCAGCACATTCCAGCTGCAAAAGAATTCAAATTCCTTCACTTCCGTCAAAGCTTCAGCACCATCCTTGTATGCTTTGTACATTTAATAGACCAAAGTTTAGTCATTAACTCTATAGGTTCTCTCCCTGCTGTTTTTTATCATGAACCACAAGCTGATTTTATAGGGAGGTCAATCTGGGATTTGGTGAATTATCCTTAGGCTTTGGGCAATGACATTTCAGAGCTTTGAAGATTTTTAACATAGAGCATTGCTCTTCCAGAGCACTAAGACATTGTTTGTGATCTGATTTTTGCAGAGTAGTTTTTCCTTAAGCTTTGGAAATCCACATCTATGACTACTTATGGCTTTTGTAAGAAGTCTTCACTCCTTTCAGGGTTTGCATCTTTGAAAGCTCACAACTCGAAGGTTCATATGTAGGGGACCCACTATATCTATTTTCTTCACATTATATCCCCTATGCATACCAGAGTGCCTGGCATATAGCAGGTATTCAGAAAATATTTGTCAAATGAATAAATAGGTGATATCTCCCAAAACATATTCAACTATTCCCTTTTCTTTATATATTTAATTACTCAGAATTAATTGAACAGCAGTTTCTTAAAGAAATAGCTTAATGGAGTGTTTAAGAACACAGACTGTAAACCCTGATTGCCTATATTCAATATTGGTTCTGTCGCTTATCAGCTATATGGACCTGGGCTAACCAACTAACCGTTCCATATTTTTATATTCCCAATCTGTAAAATGGGGTAAGTAATAGTACCAACCTCACAGGATTGTTGTAAGGAAGAAGTGAATTAACATAGGTAAAGTACTTAGAACAGCACCTGGGGATTTCCCTGGTGGTCCAGTGGTTAAGAATCTATGTTCCCAATAGAGGGGTCATGGGTTTAATCCCTGGCCAGGGAACTAAGATCCTGCATGTCAAGTGATGCAGCCAATAAATAAATAAATAAAACAGCACCTGGCATATAATAAACAGTAGGTGTTTGCTATGATGAAGATGATGATGATGTTCAAAACTTCAGGGCACCGGGGGTACATTAGTGAAAAAGTCAGATAGGTCCCTGTGTACATATAACTTACATTCTAGTGGGAGAAACAATAAACTTACAAACCAGTCAGTGAAAAAATTTCAAATAGTTTTAAAAACACTGTGAAGGAAATGACACTTTCCCGGTGTTGAGAAATGAGTGTGTGTGTGTGCTAAGTTGCTTCACTTGTGTCCAACTCTGTGCTATCCTATGGACTGTAGCCTGCCAGGCTCCTCTGTCCGTGGGATTCTCCAGGCAAGAATACTGGAGTGAGTTGCCATGCCCTCTTCCTGGGGATCTTCCAGATGCAGAGATGGAACCTGTGTCTCTTACATCTCCTGCACTGGTGGGCAGGTTCGTTATCACTAGTGCCACCTGTGAAATGAGCATTGAGGTGGGATTTTGAATGTTTACTAAGGAGAGATCAACCTCTATAGAAGGGAGGAGATGGAAACAGAAGTAATCAGAGGAGAAACTGCACAGCAAAGCAGGCCCAACTGTAGCCCCAGCCCATGCCATGAGGACAGCTGGAGCAGAGTGAACCTTCAGGGCTATCCTGAGTGGGGCTGAGGTAAACAGGCTTTTAGATACCTCTTTGGATGTGGGCTACCCTACGAAGGGGCGTGACCATAATCTCTGCAGTTGAAGAGGTTCCTAAAAGGGATGACAGCTGAAGACTGCCTGCTGCCACTGAAGGGAGACAGGACAGCACACAGTATGCATTCCACCTAGAAGATATGATGGAGGGGATGGGTCACTGCCTAAAAAATGTGGTCATGGAAGGCCTCTTTGAGGAGGTAATGTTTAAGCTGGTAACTCAACAGTGAGGAAGTGGCAGCCATAAAATAGAGAGGAGAAAGCATTCTTATTAAAGGAAATAGTCAGAACAGTGTCCCCCAGGACAGAACAAGTTGGGAGGGTTCAAACAGCCAGTCAGGGTGGAGAGTGGTATAAAATGAGATCTGAAGAGGCAGGCAGGGGCCAGAGCATGAGAACCTTGGAAGAGTTTGAATTTTATTCTAGATAATGATGAGGAGCAATTGGAGGAAAGAGGCAGGATCTGTTTTACTTTTTAAAAAGATCCCTCTGGCTGGTATTTTGGGAATAGATTAAAGAAAGAATACAGGTGAAGGCAGAAAGACCAATTAAAAAGTTACTGAAGTTTTCCTAACAAGTGCTGGTATGTTGTGGAGAAGGCAATGGCACCCCACTCCAGTACTCTTGCCTGGAAAATTCCGTGGATGGAGGAGCCTGGTAGGCTGCGGTCCATGGGGTTGCTAAGAGTCAGACACGACTGAGCGGCTTCACTTTCACTTTTCACTTTCATGCATTGGAGAAGGCAATGGCAACCCATTCCAGCACTCTTGCCTGGAGAATCCCAGGGACGGGGGAGCCTGGTGGGCTGCCGTCTATAGGGTCGCACAGAGTCGGACACAACTGAAGAGACTTAGCAGCAGCAGCAGCAGCTGGTATGTTGATGAACATGAGCAAAGTGGCTGTATTGACATGCAGGACTCTGCAGGAAACCCCACAGGGTTGTTAAAGGATTAAATGCGGAAAGTGAAAAAGAGACTCAAGAACGACTCCTAGTTCTTTTGCCTTGAACGACTGGAAGAATGGTGGTATCCATTGAGATGGTAAAAGGCAGATTTAGGGTTGAAAATAAAGGTCTATTTTGGATTTTTTCATTTGAAATGCCCACTGGACACAGTGGAGATGTCAAGTAGCCAATTGGATATACAAGTCTAGAGCACAAAAGAGACACCAAAGGCTAAAGATTTATATTTGGAAAGGTAAATAGATGCTGCTATTGCCACACGAGTGTGCTTACTCAGTCATGACCGACTCTGCAGCTCCATGGCCTATAGCCCCATGAGGCTCCTTTGCCCATGGAATTTTCCAGGCAAGAAAACTGGACTGGGGTACCATTTCCTTCTCAAGGTAACCTTCTCTTCCTGACCCAGGGATCAAACTCACATCTCTTGTGTCTCCTGCATTGGCAGGAGGATTCTCTACCATTAGCACTACCTGGGAAGCTATTGGTACATGACGATTCCCAATACTCAGTGGCATAAAACAACAATAGTATATTTTTGCTCACATCTGTAAATTGTCTGTGGTTTAATCTAAGCATCTCTGCTGTTATCTGCAGGTCTGTGGGTCAGACAGGTAGCTATACTCTATGTCTCTTATCCTCCTAGGACTAGCAGGCCAGTCAGGCAAAGATAGTGGCAGAGACTCAAGAGAACAAGAAGAAACATGCAAGGCCTTGAGAAAGTCCCAGGAAATAAAAACAGAATGAGAAAAAAATATCTGCACTCCCATGTTTACTATATTCACAGTAGCCAAGATGCAGGAGCAACCTAAATGTCCATCAGTGGATGAATGGATAAAGAAGATATGATATGTACATATATATTTAATATTCTATTATAAATAGTGAAATATTATTCAGTCATGAGAAAGAAGGAACTTGCACAACACAGATGGACCTTGAGAGCATTAGGCTTGGTGAGATAATCCAAAGACAAACGTTTTATATCATCTGTGTAATCTAAAAAAGCCAAACTCATAAATATAGAGAGTAGAATGGTGGGTAGGCCAGGTTCACAATTTTAGGCTGCTGTTCAGACATCCCCCCAGTCCCTGCTGCTTTCCTTCCCCAAGCCCAGCCCTGTCTGTCCTCCCAGACAGCTCACCACACATCGAAAACTCATGGAGTTCAGAACATGGTGATGGCCCTCATCTTGCTAGCATAGGCTCTAGTCTTTCTCTTCTAGTCCTCCTCACCTCAAGTTTGACATCTTAAGGATTTCCACCTTGTACAAATGCTTTCCTTACTTCAAGTCCCATTTGTCTGTCCTAGGGACTCTTAGCAGAGGGTCGAGGTGGGAAGGGAGTGTGACCAAGTAATGATCCTGAAGAGCAGCCATTCTGTCTTCTACATGGCTTAATCTACAGCATTTTCCAAGAAGCCTAAAAGGCACCAACAAATATCTCACATAATAAAATATTATTATTTGTATTACATAGTAGTTTGGCTTGGAGAACTTCCTACAGTCTCATGCCAGGAATTCCAATGAACAGGTGCTTTTTTCCTGGAACAGAAGGATTACTTGAAATGAGTTATAGTTTAAAATAAGTCATTATTGGATATATGCCAGGATTTTCCTTGTTGATTTTCTGAGGCCATCATGTTTTTCTAAACTCATACATCTTCAGATGCTATGCATGGTATTTTCCTGTTGTCTGGCAGCTAAATATTCTTTCACTGACTGGTCCTAGTGAGGTATGGAGAAAATCATAAAACTGGAGATTGGGAAGTAATGACATCAGTGTTCAGATCACAAAAAGACAATATGGAAACAAATACCGTAGTCCTTTGGTATATGCAGGGACTAGTTCCAGGAAATCCCCTCCCCCTCCAGATACCAAAATCCACAGATGCTCAAGTCTCTTACATAAAGTGGCATGGTGTTTGCACAAAACCTGTGGATATCTTCCCATCCCCCTGTATATTTTAAATCATCTCTAGATTACTTATATACATAATACAAAGTAAATGCTATGTAAATTGTAAATACAATGTAAATGCTATCTAGACAGTTGCCAGTTTACAGCAAATACAAGTTTTGCTTTTTGAAACTTATTTTTCTAACATTTTTGATCCTCAGTTGAATCCACAGACACAGAAACCACAGATAGGCAGGGTCAACTGTGTTCTGCTTTAATTCTGGTTCGCGGTGTTAACAAAGCATTGAATTTGGCAAGGCTGAAAACTGCTAACTCTGCTTGATCACTGTCATTTAGTGAAAATTTATTTCCCTGAACTCAACAGTACTTCATCTGGCCGTGGTGCTCACTGGGAAATTTCCAGTGACCCATGAAACTCTCTCAGATTTCACCACTCCTGGGTTCTAGTTACATCTCCTTGCCACAAAATTATTCTGTGGTCTCTGCCTCTTCCTTCATTCTTTGCCCTGCAAATAAGGTGGAGCAACTATGCTTCCCACCTGATGACAGAGCCTCTCAGAGCTGCCTGTTATCACATTATTTCAGGCATCTTCAGAAGCAGCTTTAACTCTGGTCTCTGCTCTAAGACTATCTCATTATTTGATTTACTTCAGGGTTTGTCGTACCCAAACTGAATTACTTTTGTCTGGTGGGGACCAGTCTCTTTTTGTCTCAGGCTCCTTGTTACTCTCTTCAGCCATGTCTCCCCCTAGTGGCAAAGTTCCTGCACACGCTGATGCCCCTTGTTGCCTCAGGAGTTGGTTACACTTTATTCTTTGTTTGTTTTTGACTGCATCCCTGCAGCATGTGGGACCTTCTCCAACCAGGGATCCGACCCATGCCCCCTGCATTGAAAGACAGTCTTTGTCTTTGGACCGCCAGGGAAGTTCTGGTTACACTTCTTAAAGGGACTCTGCAATACCTTTGTCAAAGAGTGGCTCAGAGCAGTCTCTCCACTGAATATATATATTGCTTGCATAGATCATGTCTCCCAGTTTGTCCCCCAAAACCTTTTTGAATAAAACTTGCATACGGCCCTAAAAAAATCAGAGTAGGGAAGCTAAGGGAACACACCGCAGTCACTCTCAAACTGCCTCTTGACTAACATTCGAGTCTCTGAGGGAGGACATGGACCCACCGTCTCTCTTTTAGGCCATGTCTTTGAGTGTGTTCTTGGCCCTTCCTCCATGACTACCAGCCCTTCTACCACTCCCAGGTGAAATAGGGACACCTGAGCAAAACAAGCCTTGGGTATTTCTTAGTTTCCCTACACAGACCTACAACAGTCTAGGTTACACTAGTAAAGGAGTCTCTGACGAGAGCCTGTGTCGGGGCAAATCACCTCAAATATTAATGAGAACCTTCTTTATGCCCAGCACCAAGATGTTCTTGGCACCCAGTGATTGTCGCTAGTCCCAACAGTTTTTCCTGAAAGCGGGATTATGTCACATGCTTTTCACAGCCCTCACTGCCCGCCAGGAGCTATGGTGCGATCCTGGGTGACGGTGGACTATTGAATGGAGCAAGCCTGGGCCACAGATGGACCGCAGACAGACTCAAGTATAGAAGAGTTCTGCAGCCCTCCTCTACCCTCCAAAAGGCTCCGAGTGAACAGTACCTCTGTGTTACGGTCATTATTTAGCACTTCCCTCCTTTGCTTCATTACCTTATATCTGTTACTCAGACTGTAAACACAGACCAAATGCCAAGACAGAGATAAAGTCACCAGGAAACCCAGCTCCATGTGCCAGACCCACCTTTGTGCTTTTGGACGTTTGCTCTCTTTGTTTAGAGATGACTGGAAAATGGTGCCACATTGCTCAGTGCTCATTTGCTTCCTGCTCTGTTAGGTATTAAATCCCAGAAACTTGTGCAAGACTCAGTGCCCCTTACTGTGGCCAGCTGACTAGAATACCAGCTCCCAGGTTTATGCCGAACGAGAGTTTTCTCCTCTCCTCTCTTCTTTTTACTTCTCCTCTTCCCAAGATCCTGTGAACCAAACACCATAATGTGACAAACAAGACATGTATGTTGCAGAGACTTCCCTTCTCTATGGTTCTACTCATAGGAAAAAATAAATAAGAAAGAACTGTTGATTATCTTAACCTCCACATAACTTGCAGGACAAAAAGATTCCTGTCAAATAACCCTCCCTTAATAAATTCCCTTTGCCATTGTAAACTAAGACATGACCTTTAAGCATTAATACCCAGACAATAAAACATTTGTGTGTTATTTAATTAGCTTATTTTTTTGTTAATGTACATTCCTGTGGTTATACTACTTTCCACTCAAACTTGAAAAAAAAAAATACTATCTGGGATTAAAGCTTTTTTTTTTTAACTGATGCATCCATACTTTTACTCCATTTTTTAATTATTTTATTGCCTCCTATCCAGGATCTTTTAATGTTCTGAGGTTATCTCATAACAATGCGTAATTTATTAAGTCCTGGAAACTTGTACAACAGTAAGTCTTTGTGCAAAGTTTTGGCATGACGGAGATTTTTGGTAAAAAAAAAAAAGACTGACAGATCCAGCAGAGACCACTGTCATTTTTGCACCATCTAATCCCCGTTATGAAGTGAGCTTTATCAAAATGGGAAGTGATCATCTGGCAATATAAACAAACCTGGAAAAGGCAATTCAATAAATCAGAGGGGTTATTCCATGTCACCTACATGCTCAAACAAGAGGGAGAGCACATGGGCATTAGTAAATCCTCAGTTTCCAGCCTAAGGCCTTTCAGAGCTCTTGGCTGCCTGATCAGATGTCTAGATCTATGAAAGAAAGTGTTTGGAGCTAGAGGAGGACCATCTGATATACCATAAAGAGAAGGTTTGGACTTTACAACTTGCTCAGTATTCTACATGAGTATCTAATAATCATGTAATTAATAATTATGATCTCATTTTTTACATTATTATCTCATTTAAAGAAGTAAGACTAAAAAGAGTTAAGGAATATAGGCAGCTGGGAAATGATAGATCTGGAATGATAATCTTTCCACAATGTCCACATCATAAAATAGAACATCAGAGGATGCTGCTGGTCTCTATCAGTGATCCCATGTTAGTCCCACACATTGCCTGGTTACTGAGCAATGATGTGCATGACGGATGACTCAGATCACAGTGCTGATGAGGCCCACAGTCACTCAGTTGTAACCAATATTGTTGAGAAACTACTGTGTGCCAGGCACTATTCTAGGTATAAGAGAGACAGCAGTGAATCAACAAAGTCCCTGTCCTTGCTGGGTTTACATTCTAATAAGGGGAAACAGGGCTTCCCAGCAGTTAAGAATCTGCCTGCAATGATAGAGATGCAGGAGCCTCGGGTTTGATCCCTGGGTTGGGAAGATCCCCTGGAGGAGGGCATGGCAATCCACTCCAGTATTCTTGCCAGGAGAATCCCGTGGACAGAGGAACCTGCTGGGCTACAGTCCATGGGGTCAAAAAGAGTTGGACATGACTGAAGTGACTGAATATGCAAGGGGAAACAGACAACTAAGTACATAATGATGTCAAGTAGGGATAAGCACTATGAAGAAAAATAAAGAAGGTTAAAGAGGAAAAGAGAAAACTTCAGTGGCGGTGCTATTCAATTTAGATGGCCAGGGAAGCCCTCTCTCATAAGAAGACATCTGAGCAAAGACTGAAGTCACTGAGGGAAGGGAGAAGAAAGTGAACCATGTGATATCCATGGAAAGAGCATTCCAGGCAGAAGGAACACCAAGTGAAGGGCCTTATACACGAGGATGTTCTGTATATTTAAGGAAAAACACTGAAGTTGCCAGTGTGGCTACAGCAGAGTAAGCAAAGAGATGAGGTGGAATGGGTAGCAGCGGGGAAGATGACTAAGATCCTTGTAGATTCTGAAAACGTTCTGAATTTCACTATGTGAGATGGAAATTCTTTGGGAGGTTTTCAGCTGAGGAATGACATACTCTGGATTATGTTTTAGGAGAATCACTCTTAATTACCCTGCTGACTTGGCTTCCTCTAGTCAACAAGGCCTCAAACTACACACAGAATGAGAGGTAGGGAGGTAGTGCAAAGAGCACAGGCTTTGGAATGAGATAGTTCTGGGTCCAAACCTTAGGCTCAATCATCTGTTACTTTATTAACCCTATACTAGTTATTTAAGCTCTCTGAAGTTTCCTCAACTATAAAAGGAGAATAACATAATCTACTACAGAGCAATTAATTAAATGAGATATTTATGAAGTACTTGAAATATAGTGGCTAGCTCTAAAAAAAAAAAAAATACAGCCAGTGTAGTTATTTAATTTAGTAACTAAGTTTTGGATTATTTTATCATTAGTACAAATAATATAGATAAGACCAGATTGAATAATATTTCTTACCTGCTTCTAGAATAATAACAATAACAAATTAATAGTTGGAAAAATAAAGGAATTGCTCTTTCTCCCTTAAAAAAAAAAACTTTCTATTTTGGGAAATTTCCAAACATATACAAAATTAAAGCAACTAATCTAATGAATCTCCATTTACACAGTATCAGTAATTAGCATTTATTCAATCTTATTTCATCTTATTTTTCTAGATTGTTTTATTTTTTATTTTCTAATTTTTTAATCTATTTTATTTTTCCAGAATGTTTTAAAGCTAATACCAAATATATTATCATTTCAACTATAAATATTTCAGTTTGAATCCCTAACAGAAAAGAACTTCTTTTTAACATAACTTCAATACAATGATCATATCTAACAAAGCTAACAATCATTTCTTTCTTAAAACAATTATTGCTTAACATCATCTAGTATGCATTCCATGATCAAATTTCCCAGCTGTGTCAAAAGTATCATTTTTACAATTGTTTTGGTCAAATCAGGATCTAAACAAGGCCCATAGATTTTGGTTGACTGATACGGCCCTCAAGTTTCCTTTCATTTGTAATGGTACCTCCTTCTTCTTCTTTTCCCCCATGATGTTTGTTTTTGAAGAAACTGTCACTTAAAGAATATGCTCTGTTAATGGCATGTTAATAATGTTTCCTCCATATGCAAAGGATAAAAACCTATACTGTACTGTACTGTAGACACATGACAAATGATTTCAGACAGAAAAAGGAATGTTTTCTTCTTCCAAGAGAGGAAATTGACACTAGCAAACCTTGTTGAGATAATGTCATTTAACATGGTGAGGAAATGACCAAGAGCAGACTTAGGCTCTTTAACGTGGACATAAAAGACTATTGTGGAAATGTACCATATTACCTGAGGGCTTCCTTCCAGTCCTAGAATCCTCTGAAACCCATCATTAGATATGAATTCAGAGGATCACCACGGGATAATGACCAACAGAATTTCTGTTTTACATTAAAGAGCAATCAGAAGTTTTCCTTGTTGGGAAGAAATGACAAGATTACTTCCTGTCCTAGTTGAAAAGAGAACAGGTCATTTATTACCACGGAAAGCCTATATTGCCCTTAGAACTTATGGTCCAATTGGGTTAGATTAGCTAAATTTAATCCTGAAATCATAGCTAGAGCTAGCTGACTTTCACTAGTTCTTTCAAGTAATTCTCTTGAACAACACCAGTAAGAATTAAAGGGGTGCTGAAAAATTCTGACTGAGCATAAGTGGTTTTTTCAGCTGGGAGAAAAGAAAACCAGGTAAAGGTAGCCCCTATTGATTCCATATCATATTATGTAAGTTTTGCCAAAGGCTCACTTGTGGAAATAACTACTAAGAAGCTAAACTGTTAAGAACTTGTCCAGGAACTGACTTCTAGAAGGAAGTCAAAAACTTAAATTTAGATATTGGTTCCCATACATTTTATTTAACCATCAAGTACAAACTTCCTTTATAGACCTTAATTAAAGACCAGAATTAGAAATGAAGTATTTGTACTCATGACAAATTATTCTGGACTTGAGGATCCTTTGAAATGTCCATGTGAGTCAACATGGGGTGGGAGTTGGAAAAAGAAAGCACGATCTCCCACTCATAGCTAATTTTGGCTCTGGTAATCAGGGAAACACAAGAGGCAGCCAAGTATAGACTGGCAGCTCCAACTAGCTTGTTTTGTTATTTTGTCTTTCACCTAATAGTCAACCTTCCTTCAACATTCATTGGAGTGTGACCTAGCACTAGACCCACTGTTTTCTGAGTGTAATAATTCTTCATCAAAACATGAAGCCAGGAGTCTGGTTTGACACTGACATTTACTCTTAATTGAGATGAATAACTCAGAGATTATTGTTGCCAAACAAATCACAGAAGGAAAGCAGTGGTCTATAGGACATAAGGCAGAACAGTGGAGAGAAAACAGAATGACAGAAGAAAATAGATAGGAGAAAGAACATTTCTGAAAAATATATACCCCAAACATCTGATGAAAAAGAAAACAGAAGATGGCGGGGGGTGGGGTGGTGGTACATGGTGATGTGGGAAAAGAAAGTAATAACTTTGGATTTAAAGATGTTATTAAAGTTGGCACATATAGGATTGTGGAAGGGAAACATCAAGTGTCTTCTGTGCTGGATTGGCTGTGGGGAAAAGCAGGAGAGGTCAAGTGTAGCCCACTGTGTAATAACAAAAAGAAGACAAGTGAGGTTCTGTCTTGGACAAGGCTTTCTCTGCGCAGGCAAAAACCTGAGCTGTCTTACCAGGGCTTGGTCTCTGAGGCGTGAGAGAGACATACCTGGTCTACCGAAACTACGTATGCTTTTTATATTACTAACCAGAATTGATAGAAAGCAGAAAAATTTTAAAGTCTTTAAATTTAAATGGGAGGAATTTTGGTTAGATTTAATCAAGATTTTATAACAAGTTGCTTTAAAAGGAAAAAAAAAATTAAGAGCTGGCATCCAATAAGGGCTGTTCCTTGGAAGAAAGCATAATGCATACTGATGCTGTTTCTTCCAGTTAGGATCAATAAGACGGATGGGAAAATACTGGGAGACAGATTTCAATTTAATATAAATAATAACTTTTTAACACTTTTATGGCCCAATCATGAAACATGCCACCCCTTCAAAAGGATGAGATCTATGATACTGGAAATAGTCAATATTGGATGACTTGCTTTCAGTAAAATTGAATACAAGTGGTCTCCAACATTTTTAAGTATAAGGTCCCCTTTGAATTCATCAGGTTAGTATTTGAACTCTTGGTATTAAGAAACCATGATGACTAATGCCACAGAATTATCCAGTTAAAAATGGTTAAAGTGGTAAATTTAATGTTATGAGTAGTTTACTACAATAAAAAAATCAGGATGACAAAATATGAATTTAGTGATGCTTTTAAACAACAAAATTCTGTAAAGCAATTATCCTTCAATTAAAAAAAAACTAAAGAAATCTGTATTTTTATGGCATTTACATATGTTAGGAAAACCATGTTCATTATTTCCTATATTTGTTTATGGAATTCATAATATATCCCAGGTACCAAGGCAGGCACTGAAGGTACAGAAGTGAGTAAAAACCAATATGGCAACTGGTTTCATAAAGCACATACATATATATATAAATTAATTCATTTTTAATTGAAGAATAATTGATTTACAACATTGCGTTGGTTTCTGCCATACATCAGCATGAACCAGTCATAGGTATACATATGTCCCTCCCTCTTCAACTTTCCTCCTATCTCCCATCCCATCCCAAGACTTGTTATTTATGATCCACAGACAGTGCTGTGTCACAGCTGATTGAGAACGCTGTCTCTAATTCCCCATTTTCACATATTCAGAACTACTGGTATAAAGCAATCTACTCCTTCTTTAACCATCAAATCTCTATTGTATGCATTATAAACAAAAACACAGGTCAGATAATAATATGTTAAAGTGTGAAAAGTTCATCCCATGCTAACTTGGAAACAAGAAGATAGATTTAGGGTCTTTTTCATGGTAACCCAATATGCCCTTGACAGGAATATGAAGGTGACTGATATATGTTGATTGTTATTCTAAGTTTGGACTTTCGTTGCTATAGTATGAAAGGGAAAAAAGAAAAGCACACTTTTTTAAAGTTCTTATGAAGGATTATTTAGGGACACATCGAAAATAGGATCATGAACAACTAGTTTAAAAGAAAGAGGTTTTGCTTTAACATCACACTCAGTTTGGGGGTTGTAAAAGAACAGTCAGATAGTTAACAATTTACCTGATACCTTGGGTGCCTGCCAAAGTACTTGCTGATTTCATTCTAAAATGTGTCCTGCCAGGGGCTACAAATGAGAGGGATTCTCCTGTTTTGCATTTGTATGTGACACATGGTTTTTTGGGAGAGCAATCAGAGGAGAAGGGGAGTTTTTTAATTCAGTTATACACTTCAACAACGGAGAGCCCCTGAATAATCAGATTTTCTTCCTCCACTTGGCCCCCAACTGAGCACGTTGCAATCCTTTCCTAACTGGAGCGCTGCAGGGGTGTGACAAGTGAGGACATTACTAGACATTTGCATTTAAAGAATTAATAAAAATTCCTCATTTGCCTGAAAGTCCCATGAAGTTTATAACCTTGACGCTTTATAACCCCCTGCACTGGTTTCTCTCCTGGCATGGCCAAACAAATCAACATAAATCTGTATCTTAAAGAATGCAATTAGTAATGTGCTACTAGGCCGCATACTGGAATGATGCAGTTCCCTGGCCACAAGTTCACAAAAGGGAAACAAACAATACAGAACAATGAAAAGCATTCCCTGGGCTATATTAACCTTTAGGTCACCCATATTAATGGCAGCTATTCCATGTGAACATTTTTTACTGTGAGCAAACAATCTATTGAGGACAAAGAGGTCAAAACTGCTTTTCTTTGGGGTTGACAGAGGAGAACCTCTTTTCACTTGTTCTTGCCTGGAAATTGATCAGTGCTTCCTGGGGCTGATTTTCAAAGTTTAGCTTGCAAATCTATCTTGGGGTTCTCTGTGATCAATTCCTCTAGCAGTACCTGAGCCCAGTCTGCCTCTGTGGTCCTGCACCCTACTTGGGGCAACACAGAAGGAGGTCATTAGGGCTGTTGCCATGACCACAAGACTCCTGAGAATGGATCTGGCATCAACACCCTGCCATGCAGGAGGAGCACTGGGAAGAGGGTACCTAACAGAAAATTCAAGAATGTGTCCTGAGCCAGGGGAGAGAGAGAACCTGGCCCCCAGTGTGGCAATGAAAAAGATAGAGAACACCGGACATCACAGGCCTCCCTCTCGTGTGTAACCTTAAAAAAGGAATTTCTTAAAAGATGAGTGGAAATCTCAGATTAGTCAGGCCACTGACGGCTTTGGGAGAGATCAGGAGCCCTCTAGAGGCGATACTGCGGTTTCTAGTCACTGGGTGGCCTAAGGATATTTGGAAAGGGGTTAGGGCTTCTCCCCACTCCAGTGTTCTTGCCTGGAGAATCCCATGGGCAGAGGAGCCTGGCTAGCTACAGTCCATGGGGTTGCAAGAGTCGGACATGGCTTAGTGACTAAACCACCACCACCACCGCCACCACCAGGGCTTCTCCGGGCTTCCTCCATTGACTCAGTGGTAAAGAATCCGCCTGCAATGCAGGAGAGGCAGGTTCAATCCCTGGATCGGGAAGATCCTCTGGAGGAGGAAATGGCAACCCGCTCCAGTATTCTTGAATGGAGAATTCCATGGACTGAGGCTACTGGCGGACTACAGTCCATAGGTTGCATAGAGTTGAACAAGACTGAGACTGAACACACACACACACACACACACGTTAGTTAACACACACTGGAGGAAGACACACACACACACACACGTTAGTTAACACACACACTGGAGGAAGACCCCAAGAATAGCAGTACCATTGGGAGCTTCCAAGGAAGCCCAGCTGATAAGAACGGTTCCCGGGAGTAGCAGTGGTGAACTCTGTCTTCTATTCCTGTTTGTCACCCTTGAGGGAAACTGAAGTCAGCCTTTCCTGGCTATACATATATCTGAGGGTGGAATATTGGGGAGAAAGTGTGGCCTTTTCTTCTTTTGGAAACCACTCTATAATTTTGAGCTCTTTTATTAAATTAGCTAGATCCTTGACTCCAAATTACTTCCTCTTATTTCTTCCCCCGCGAAACCCTTGCAAACTTCAACCTTGCCACCTCCCCAGCAGCCTGAGTAAGGCTGCTCCCTATCACGATGTCCCTGGTAAGGTAGTTCCTTTATTAAGCACATCTTTCTTCAGCTTACTCACCACCACTGCTCCCACTTCTCTGGCCCTAGATATGTGGTATCATTCTTCTCTTTGCCACATCTTTTCAAGCATTCAACAGGCCTTTCTAATAATTCATCAAGGCAGACTATACCACCCATAACAAGGCTTCAACAAAGGATCAAAAGTAACAAACTGGAAGAGACCCTAAGATTATCTGTTAAACTCTAAACTACATGCATTAGAATTATCTGAAGTGTTTGTTAACAAATAAGGTTAAGGGCCCCACTTTGCCCTTAATTAGAATTTCTGGAAGTGGGACTCAGATATGATAATAATCTCCCCAGAAGGTATACATGCACACCAATATTTGAATGACTAGCATGGGAAGTGACTTACAACTGCTATAAGATGTGACTTCTTTCAGAGCCCACAAGACCAGCAGCCAATATGAGGAACCCTCAGGGCACATCCATGTCTAATTTTCAACCTGCATTCGTGTGGTAGACATTGGCTCAGCCCCACCACTACTAGTGTACTGCAATGTCCATGTAGCAAAACCCAGGCAAAATGCCAAAAAGTCCAGTGAGAGAAAAGAGTTCTCTCATCTGGTCTAAGGCTCACCCAAGTTCTATTTTATTTCCAGTCCCAGGAAATGCTTCTTTCAAGATGACTGAGTTTCCAAGATCACAAATTTCCACTGTCATCATGAAAACCACCATCTAAAACCCCCCAAGGTATGGTCTTACTCTGAGAGTCTCAAAGATAATCACTTCAATATACTTCCAAAAGCCCAGGGTCATTCCTTTTCCAAATAACACCAGAGATCAGGCATTAACAGTCCAAGCTGACTTCACCAAGTCCAGTACTGCTCTTTTTATAGTCTCTCCTCTGTTCTAAGATAAAAGATAGTGCCTATATCCCTTTCCCGGAGTTCTCTTGGTCCTGGCTTGGACTATGTGATTAATCTTGCTTAACTAGAATACAACAGATCTCCCCAAGAAAAAGAGGTAACAGACAGAGGAGTCTTGATCCATACCTAGAAAAGAGACATTTCAAATTATTTGATTCTAAAATGCTATCAATTCTCAGACAGAACATCAGTATAATGCAGGTTTTATCAGTTACTTGCACAATCTCATAAATATTTAAATTCATATTTAATGTCACTTAAAATAATTTCAAGATTACATTTTAATGTAGCATTGAAAATCTGTATATTTAAAAGGGCATGAAAGTGGAACGTTTTAAATGTACACAAAAATGTTTTACTCATTGACAAATAGTATATATTTATCCATATAATTATTCTACTTTATTATATGATATTACAAAAGTCTGAGACTTTTTTAATTTATAAACTTCCAAATCACTTCTTATAGACAGCATGATATGTGACATCAAACACTGACCTCCACAGCTGTGAAGTGGCAGAACTCAAAGTTTCAGTCAGACCAGCTGACTCCTAAATCTACCCTTTTTTTGCTATGTCATGCCCCCTCTCAAACTATCAGTGGTCAGAACTGCAGTTCCTGCCCTGGTTTCTCCTTTTCCTGGTATTTTACCCTTGTCCTGTCTGGATCATTCATTTTCTACGATACAGTGATGCTAGAAATGTGGCGTCCATTATACCTGCTTCTGAAGGCCAAATACTCTTTCTGGATACATATCTGCCCTTCTGGATACATATCTTCCCCTTAAGCATAAGTTTTAATTTTCCCGGTTATCTAAAGACAGTGGTTGCCAAATTCTGTTTTGACTACTCAACTCCATCAGTTGGAGCACAAGTTCCACTGTATGCATGTTTGTTTGTGCTCAGTCACTCAGTGGTGTCCGACTCTTTGTAACCCCATGGACTGTGGCCCACCAGGCTCCTCTGTCTATGGGATTTTTTATGCAAGAATACTGGAGTGGGTTGCCACATCCTTGTTGAGAGGATCTTCCTGACCCAGGGATCAAACCCGTGTCTCCTGTGTCTCCTGCACTGGTAGGCAGATTCTTAACCACTGAGCCACCTGAGTTATAAATCATATTATATAATATGTACTCCTGTATCATGTATTTCATAAAGCATGAAAATTGTACAATGTTTTAAATGAGATTTTTAAAATAAAAATATTTCTAATATTTTTTCCAACATCCCTACTTTGGAGACTATATAACTTTAAGAAACTCTACTAGGTCTGATGGCCAGAGCCTACAGTCACATTTTAAAATGATAAAGCTTCAAGACAGTAGCTCCTAGCCTGACAGAGTTGGAAACTTTTTTAAAGGATAGAATCTCAAGCCCCCTCCCTCCAAAGGTTCTGAGTTAGAACATGTCAATGCCTCAGTTGTAGCTGATGCTCAGATGTGGAAACCACAGCTCTAAGAGATCCAACCCTGGCCAGAGGACAGAGTCTCAGTGACAACAGTGATTACATCTGTTTATTTCTAACATCACCTCTCCCTGTTTGACCATCTCATCTCTCTGATAAATTCTGACTCATAGGACTTCAGGTATCCCTCTTACCTCTGCTTTACTTTGGAAGGAGGGATAATTTATGCTTGCTCTTTAGTTTTAGATGGAATGAAGACCATCCCAGGTGGCAGCAACTTTCCTGGGCGGCTGGTTCTCAACTCCTATTAAAGGAAGTGCCTCACTGTTCCATAGTATCAGTGAAACCACAAAATAGCTTTCAAACTTTCTGGCTTTGTTCCATGAATAAAAATTATTTATAAAAAATTAATTATTTCTTTTCTATAACCTTTGGAATACCTTTTCACTCAAAACACTACAATTCTGAAATAAATATTTTTTAATAGTTGTTTTGATTCACTTAGCTGTATTTTGGGGCATGTTTGGGAAAGGTAAATGATTGAGGAAGAATACAACTGTGTAATCTGTTCCTAGGGCCACGTATTAATAACTAAACTGTATCCAGTACTCAAATGCTTGCATAAGCCATCGTACTTTTGCATATTAAGACAAGATTGTCACTAAGCCAGCTGATTAGCATTCATCGAAATAGACTAAATTATTTACTCTGGTTCTCAGAAATATCTGACCAGTTCTCACCGTTTACTTATGTCCTTCTTGTCTGATTTGGTATTAGTTCCTAATCCATCTTTGATCATCAGTCTTTGTCTCTACCTCCACCCTCCCAAACAGCTGCAAATGGATTGCTGTAAATGAAGCAATGGGACACTCATGCAGAAGGGGGGGGCTCCAAGGCAATTTGTTCCCCAAATATATTTTACAATGCTTACAAAATCACATATACACTGACATAAAATTTCATTTGTTGGATAAGCCAAACTATCTTTACCATTAAAAGGAAAAAGTTTCTTTTGTTAGAGAACTTATTTCTCACATATAGAAATTAAAGGAAACTATTGACTTGAAAATAACTTTTTAAATTATTTCGCCCATTAAAACTGAGGTGAAAAGCATTTGATTTATATGCAGAGGGCTAAGAAGTCAAGAAAACATTATAAATGATCATACGAATCAGGTCCAGCGTCTTGGGCAAGCTGTCTACCTCTGATGTCGTCGTCTTCTCATCCTGGTGTAGTGTAGTTTCTTCTGAAAAAAGTCCTTCCATCCAGGTTGGAGACAGTTCTTTAAATTATGTCCTTTTTTGTTTTTAGTGCTGGTTGCAGGTCACGAGGTATCTGATCTTCATCCAAAGATAGATCACTGAGATAAGCTTCAGAAACAAACTTAGGGTGTTCTTTAAGAATTCAATCAAATTTTACATTAATATCACATAACAGCAAGGAACTATCCAAGAAATGAGTCTTACTACCTCCATTGGTAGACCGCCATTAACAAACCGGGATTTAACATTTATTGAAACATCCTTTTCTCCCTAAAATCACCCTCATTTTTACCAGATATAACCAAATTAAGACTTGTTTAAAAAATAGATCTATTCTCAATAAACTTGACCTGATTATTTATATAACCATAGACCCCTTTTTTTTTTTTGCCTGATTCTATGCTAGTTTTAGAAATTAATCCAATTGTCGGGTTTGTAGACATGTAAAAGCTCATTCGGCTTATACAAAAACTCTGTTAGACTTGTGCCATCCTAATGTCCTTAAACCATGGCAACAGTCTGCTTCTAAATTGGAAAATTAAAAACAATAGCTGGAAATCAGAGTCAGGGCTATGGGAAATCCAAGAGGGCTGCTTGGATTTTCCCAGCTCCCTGACAAATCTCATTTTTTATTTGATGGGTTAAAGCCTCCCTGGCTACAGGGCCTCCATAAGGAAAAATCATGGAATATTAAGTTTTGTAAATTGTTAAATTGAGTTTCTAGTTTTGTTAATGTCTAGTGTTTACTAAGACTCACTGCTGAGACAGTTCCTTGTTACATGATACTGCTAAAAGATTTAATTAAGTTATTAAAAAGGACACTCTAGGTTAGTTTCTAAGGCTTATCTCAGTAACCAATCTTCAGATAAAGGTCGGATGCTCCATAATGTACAACCAGGAAATTAACACCAGACTATAATCATTTACCGAATGAAGTCAGGTGAATTGGGGTATACCAGGCTTTATCTAATGAAGTTCTTGACTTATAATTCTTATTTTACTAATAACTGCTAGCTATGGCTATATTATTTTCTGTGTCACTTGTTTCACTGAGCTTGTGATATAATGCTGAACTGACAGTTCCATATGAGATCAATAATTGTAATAATGTGACTCTGGGTATGGGAAAAAGCAACAAGAGGAAATATTTTCCTGGACCAGGAGGCTAGTAAGACAGTGGTCCAGAGACTTTTGCTACTTGCAAGGCCTGGTCCAATTTTAGCACACTGAGTGGCCCATCACTTCCCTAGACCTGGGAACGAGCCTTCCCAGCACCGCAGGACAAAATGGCCATGAAATGGGTCACATGGTCAGATATGTGGCTATGAAGAGACCCTGCTGACTGGAAGTTGGTACTTTCCAGCTGCCTCTACAAAGATTACATCATGACCATTGCAAGCTGCTGACCTTCAACACCCCCTGAAAGAAGTTCAGGGTGAAAATCAGGAAAGAGGCACTCTGTGCTCTGAAAAAAAAAACAAAAAACCTGGCAGAACAGGCCTTCAGATAGTTAGATCTTTTCAGAAAAAGGTTTTATGAGTTCCAATTCTTGCATCTTCTCATACCTAGAAAAACACTGATGTCATTAATGGTGAAATCTGCTTTGGCTATTAAAAAATTTTTTTTTGGTTTTTTTTTTTAACAATTAAAAGTCAAAATAGAGTAGCTATGGTTCAGATATCCTGGGAAATAACTATTTCCCAGATATCCTGACGGAGAAGGCAATGGTAAGCCACTCCAGTACTATTGCCTAGAAAATCCCATGGATGGAGGAGCCTGGTAGGCTGCAGTCTGTGGGGTCACTAAGGGTCGGACACGACTGAGCGACTTCACTTTCACACATTGGAGAAGGAAATGGCAACCCACTCCAGTGTTCTTGCCTGGAGAATCCCAGGGATGGGGGAGGCTAGTGGGCTTCCGTCTATGGGGTCACACAGAGTCGGACACGACTGAAGTGACTTAGCAGCAGATATCCTGAAAAATGATATTATGGGTGTGATTTCAGATTAGACGCTGTGACCTAATGTAGAACTTAATGCTCCTGTAATGCATTTTTGCTTCTGTACTTTGCTTGCTGCTCATAAAACCAAAGTTACTCCATTTTAAGATAAGGTTGTTTTTAAGTAAAGTTTCCTAAAATTGTTTTTGAAAAAAAAATAAAATAAAAAAAAATAAAATAAAATGCTCCACATGCATATCAAAAAAAAATAAATTAAAAAAATAAAAAAATAAAAAATAATTTTAAAAAATAAATAAATAAATAAACTGAGGTGACTGTAACTTTGGAGTCACTAATGTTAGACTTAGGAACTTATCCTAAGAAACAATCAAGATGCATCCAAAAATTTATGTTCAGTGGTATTATGCTGAATGTTACCATAAAAAGGAAAAATTGAGCCCAATCTAAATGACCAACATTACTTTGTTAAATAAATTGTGGTATGTTTATCTGATTAAGCTTTAAAGTCATGTTACCAAATAAATTGAAAGAAATAGTAAAATGTATAAAATATCACATGGTGAATGCAAAAGCAGATAGTGAAGCACTGTTAGATTTATATAGATTTTTATTTCAATTGTAAAAGAGAAAATGCTTGTGTCCATTTTTTGAAAAAGACTAGAAAGATTTAACAAAGTATTTATTTTTATCTCTTTTAAAATCTTAGGCGAAGTTTTTCCAAAATTTCTACAACAAGCATTCTTTTCTTACATACAGATATACACATATATTTTGGTTTGTAGAAACACTGAAAAAGTATTTTATTATGAAAGTATGGTCCCTAAATCATCTTAATTTGAAAACTACTGTAAATATAACTTCCAACATTTTATTATGGAGACCACTCAGTGATTACATATTATTATTCATATTACTAATTTAATTGCCATAAAATACTTACCTAAGCCTTATTCATTTACCTAGACATAATATTCCTATGTTGTTTTTATCTCATCTGCTTTTCTTATTAAAGTATGTGTGTGTGTTAGTCACTTAGTCATGTCCGACTCTTTATAACTCCATGGACTACATACCACCAAGTTCCTCTGTTCATGCAATTTTCCAGGCAAGAATACTGTAGTGGTTTGCTGTTCCCTTCTCCAGGGGATCTTTCCTAGAGGGATCGAACCTGTGTCTCTTGCATTGGAGGCAGATTCTTTACCATCTGAGTCACCAAGGAAGTCCCTCATTAAAGCATGCATGAAAATACAAAGAAAAATATTACCTTACATCCAGTACTAAAGAAAAATAACAATAAGGATCCAAAGGGGCCTGTTAATAATAATACTGTTTCATCTGTAGGAAGAGATAAACTTTAAAACAGTTAATCATAACCAATTGTTGACTTTTGCTCTGCAAGGATACAACTTGGGTTTCCCATGATCCTGTATTATCTGTTTTTATACTAAAGTGAAAGTGAAGTCGTTCAGTCATGTCCGACTCTTGGCTACCCTGTGGACTGTAGCTCACCAGGCTCCTCTGTCCATGGGATTTTCCAGGCAAGAATACTGGGGTGGGTTGCCATTTCCTTCTCCAAACAGTGTCAGTTTATATAATTGGGTGGGGGCTTTAAATTACTAAAAATGATCAACAAGAGAGTTATAGCTTATTTATCAAGATTCTTAGTCTTTTAGAAACAGTAAAAAAGAAATAAAAATTTCAAACAGATATTTAAAAGTGTTGACCTTTCTAATTCTTAATAGCCCATCTCTTCATGGGATTTATGTCATTGAAAACACAGATAAATCACAGAAGGAAACACCATCCATCTAATATTCCAAAGAGCATACAGCAGAGAAAGAAAAGGGAAAGTTTTCATCCAGCAACCCAGCTTCAAGCTTCCGTGAGTTGTTGAGACATAATAGCGTGACCAGTTTTCATACACCCATAAAACAGTATTCCTCTGATCTCTTATTAAAAGATTACTGCCACACATCGGAGGGAGTATGTGAGTATGAAGGCTGAGTTTAGTTGGTTTAGTGTGGATCTTTAAATTCAGCCATGAAATAATAATATTTTTCTTCAGCTATGCAATGTAGGACAAAATGGGAACGTAACCTTAAAAGAGCTATTCATCAGAACACAATCTGAGCTCTGAGTCAACTGTTTACACAACGCAAATGTATTTCATCCACTTTAACACAATGCCACCTCTGGTGATGATGCCTGCCAAGCTGGAGACTGTCAAGTTTTAAGGGCCCAAAGAAATTGATTATGGACTTTAAAATGGCCCCATGTGTACCTTCTCCCAGATGAGAGCACCTGGATTTTGGACTAACCCTTCTCATAAATCTGCTGCTGCATAAACTCCCAACTTGGAATCTCTTCCTTCTACTTATACAGATTGTATTATAACTGGAAAGGGTTTCCAAGATAAAAAGTGAGCAAGGTTCAAGGTTGAGACCTTATTAGCATTTCCAAAGAGCAGTGAAAGCCTCTATTCTCTCTTCCCTGCCAAGTAAATTTTATTTTGCTGAGCTTTGGCACTGTTCCTCTGTTGTCATGGTGGGGCATTATTGTCACAGCTGTCTCAGGGGGTGCTGCCTTGAATATGTTTAGCAAATAACACACAAATAAGGAACATGACATTTGCTGTATCAAATAAAAGAGCTTTTTATAAGGCAACCACACCTACTACTGCAAAAATCCAAACTAGTAATATAAATATCACTTTGCACTTTTAAAACTATGGAGCCAAAAGATGAAATTTTAGGTAAGTGAATGAATGTGCTATTTACTATAGAGAAGAGAACATTAAACAGCATATACCGATGCCTTCACTAAAAAGGGCAAATAAAAAGAATACTCTGAAGATCTTTTAAAATGAACAATCTATGCAACTTTTCTCAAAAATAATTGTAACCCCCTTCCCTCCAACTACCTGCTTCATTCAGTAAATTTTCTTTTTCAATGTCACCTATTCTTTTGTTTTGATTATCTTGCTCTTCAGAAAACATCAAGCTGTCAACAATAAGAGAGGAAGTTCCTTTCAATTTTATATTGATTATGAATGAAGAGGGTGGTTGAGAAGTTAATAGTGCATACAGGGCCTTGAATGCTGGATAAAATGTAAATTTAATGCAACATATTGGAATTTCCTTTACCAACATGCTACTTTTAAAATACTTATGTTTAACCAGAATTTCATGTAAGAACTTGCAACTAATGTGCATTTAATGAAAAGTTATTCATTATATCCTTACCAATAAATAAGTGACTCAGAGGTCATTTGACATTTTCTAAGCACTTTCACAATGATTTCAAGTTAAAAACAAAACCAAAAAACTTTAGCTGCTATGCTTGATTGTCATCTTCAAAATCAAGGGATATGAGAGCGTTTCTCATTACCATCACAGACTTGCCAAGGGATTTTGAGACAGTCACTCCCAAATCAATGCTCTTTTTTTTAGAAATAGATTAGTGATTAAAATAAATCAATAATACTTCTAATGGATCAGGATTACATACATTTAGGAATTTCTCACAATAAGATATGGCTGCATTAAGACATTGGTTTGAACATCTTAACAGAATCCAACATAACAGTGACTTAAATAAGAATAAAGAATTATTTCTCCTTCACATAAAAGTCTGAGCTGGTAGATGATGTGGAGTGTAGGGTGACTTTCTTCCATGAAGTCACCCAAGGACCCATATTTTGCCTATGTTATTGTTCCACAAGAGCAGGGGTAGAGCAGGGGTAGGTGATGGCTGACTTTTGTCAAAAAAAATAAAAAAGAGTTTTATTAGAACATAGCCATGCCCAAGTGTGTAAGTATTGGCTATGGCTGCTTTTAACCTATGACAGCAGAACTGAGTTGTGACAAAGACTCTATGGCCTATAAGTCAAAATATTTCCTATCAGGTCCTTTATGAAAATTTGTCAACCACTGCAAAGGAATATATTAAATTAAGTTCTCTACTGCAAAATCAAAGATGGTTCACCACCACACTGCAGCTTGTGTGAAAGGGTAAAAAGAGAACTAAAGATATTTCCTTAAGAGTGACAATCCCTTTCACATCCATTGGCCAGAACTTAGTCACACGGCCTACATCCAGAGAAAGCTGGAAAATGCTGTTTCTAGCTTGATAGTCATTTTCCCAACTAAAAACTGGAGTTTCTATTAATTAAAAAAAAACTGACAGAATAATTATCAGAGATCAGTTAGTAGGCTTTCCTACAGACCACCTCTCTGGCCACCCTAGTATTGACACATACCCTTCTGTTATATAAGAACACATTCACTTCCTTCCCATGGGAACCCATCCAACATCCCACCCAGTTACCACATCCATCTTGGAGTCCAAGTTCTGTGAACACTAAGCAGTCTTTTCTATCATATCTGGATGTGGCTTCTTTTCATAAGACAGCCAATATGTAGTGGTATGACAAAGGCAAGATAACCACAATAAAAACGCCAAGTTAGAAAAGGGAAAAATGGGAAATATGGTCACTAGTCCACAGCAACTGTCAATTCCTAACAAGCAAAAACTGCAAAGATTCCCCATCCCAGCAAAGACTAAGTCCCTTGGTTGGCTCTTCTGATCACCCCAATTCTGCTATATGGGGGTTCTTTCAGCAATATCCTCTGTAACCACATCTGAAGTTGGTATTAGAAACTATGTCCTTCTTGGAGACTTGAAATTTTCTCAGTTTGTTTCCTGCTGGTGTGGGCCCCAGGGTTGTATTGGGGTATGAAAAAGCATAGGTTTATGGTTTCTTGCAAATATTTAATAGCTTTCTGTGAGTGACGCATCTGGAATTGTATAGTACACAAACTCCACAACTATTTGTGATAGCCCCAATCCTGAGTGAGGTCAGATTACAGGAAAGGGCAAGGAATCCTTTAGAAGAAACTCATTGTGAAGACAGGAGTCTAGACTCATGAACCAAGCTTCCCAAGAAGGGTTGAAAGAATGCTGCTTCCAAGTACTTCGCAGTTAATATCAGAACCCATCTGAACCAACCACATCAGAGCTCTGAGTGTGCCTATGCAGGAAATAGTGGGGACTTGTAAACTGAGCAGAACTCTACCTTTTGGGATCCAGAATTTTTGCCAAAGTACACCCCTGAGTGAGCATTACACAGTAGGAGGGAACATTTTCTTCTCTCAATTCAACCTTCAACACAATGTCATCCTAACCATATAAATAGTTTACTCTTCCTTTCAAGCAAAGTAAAAATGCCCCTTCTCTATAAGATCTCCTTAATATACCCATGTCAGAATCAATCAATTCCTCCTTAGGGCTCCAACAGCACTTACAAATTGTGATAATTTACTGGCTGGTTACTGGTTACTTACCTTCCCTGTACTTTGGTTTCCTTATGGAAACAATAGCAAAGATCTTACAGACTTATTATGAGAATTAGATCTGTTGACACATGGAAAGCATTTAGAACAATTCTTGTTAAGGGGAAGCACTTGATAAAATTTGGCTGTGATTTTTATTATGAGCCAGTGAGTTCCATTTTTGCATAAACAGTTTGGATTGTGTTTCTGTAACTTCCAACTTAAAGTGCCCTGACTCAATTTTACTGTTGTAAGAAACTGCTTAGAGACAATAATCATTCTAACACAAATTCATTTTTTCACTTCTAATTTCACCAAACTGCAGAAATTGGTTTTGAGGACATAGCAGATGGAAGAAAACTAAAATTTTAAATTGGACAGTGAAGGTGTCATATCTCTATGTCCAACAAGCATAGTGCACATTGTCAGTCAGTTACTTAAGCAGATCCATTAACTTCCTGACAGTACCCTGATGAGTTTAAGTCTGTGTTCCTATCTGCCTTACACAAAGCTGATCTACCGTCAGCTTTTGGAGTAATCCTGAATTATCTAAATCAGTGGTTTTCATTCAGGGTGATTTTGCCTCCAGGGGACATTTGGCAACATCTAGAGACATTCTGATTGTTGCAACTGGCTGGGGGATGCTCCCGGCATCTAGTGGGTAAAGGCCTGGGGTGCTGCCAAATAACCTATAATGCACAGGACAGTCCCCCACAACAATGACTGACCCAGCCCAATGCCAACAGTGTCAAGACTGAGAAACCCTAATCCCATTCCTCTGATGAGAAGGAATGATGACATGACCCAAGTCCAACCAACAAGAAGAGGTTTTCTAGATGATCTGGGAAAACTGCTCATCTCTCTTAAGAAAGCTTAGGAGTGTGTGTGTGTGTGTGTGTGTGTGTGTGTGTGTGACTTCCTCCTATCTCTCTGTCTCTCTCTATCCTGTCACATGCCAAGTTTGCCTGCAACCTAATTGTTCTAGTAACCATCCTTCAACACAAAAAGAAATCTGTCTGCAGATTGAAACAGAACACAGCAACAAAATGATCCTGTGTCTTTGATGACATATTGGGATTGCTGGATCCACCCTACCACTGGAGTTCCCCTTATGTGAACTAGCATACTTCCTCATTTTTAAGTCAGCTTGAGTGGCATATTTCATGAGTTGCATCATCAAGTTTTTGTTAAATATCTACTGCACCAGGGACAGATTTTGACACTGAAAGTATAAAAATGAAAACAGTCAACCGGTCCACTGTAGAATTTTTTTCTAAAAGAGGACATGGAGGGACATGGTCCAGTGGTTAAGAATCCAACCTTTAAAAGCAGGGGATGTGGGTTCAATTCTTGGTTAGAAAAATAAGATCCCAAGTGGCTCAGGGCATCTAAGCCTGCACGCCATAATTAGAGAAGCCCATGCACTGAATCTGAAGTCTGCAGGCTGCAACAAAGAGCCTGCATGCCACAGTGAAGACCCAGCATAAACAAAATTAAAAAAAAAAGTACACGGATACTTAAAGAAATAATTATAATATGTGCTGTAATAGAGATAGTTACAATAAGAGCCTAATGGAAGAAGTATTAGTCCAACTTCTTTGGGAAATCAAATCTACCCCCCTTATTAAATTCCTAAGGGTGAAGAATTAAATCATTTCCATCTTCTCATTCTCAGTATTTGGCATGATTTCTTGTACATGGGTGTCCAAAAATATTTGATTACTTCAGCTTAAGTACTTATCAAAAGTATCATTTTTACTAGGTTCTCTAGTGTGCTTGTTAATGTTTTAGAGGATAATATTGAGTCCAAATTCAAAGTATGTTTCTATTACTATTTTCTCCAATCTTGCCAGAAGTCTCTAGCCTTATTTTGTATGTATATATGTGTATTTATTATACTTCTAAAATGTGTCTAAGGTACTTTAAAATATAAAATACAAACACACTTAGATAGGCACTTTTACAAAGAAGACATAAAAATGGCCAACAGATATATGAAAGATGCTCGACACCACTAATTATCAGGGAAATGCAAATCAAAACCACAATATGGGAGATGTCACTTCAAACCTGTTAGAATGGCTACTGTCAAAAAAGTCGAAAGGTAGCATTTGTTGGTGAGGATGTGTAGATAGGGAACCCGTGTGCCATTAGGGAAAATTGTTTGGAGGTTCCTCAAAAAAATTAAAGATAGAAATACCATATGATTCATCAATCCCACTTCTGGGTACATATCTAAAGGAAATAAAGGAACAGATATCTTTACTCCCATGTTTAATGCAGCATTATTCATAATAGCCAAGATATGGAAACAATCTTGGTATCCCTCAACAGATGAATGGATAAACAAAAATAAAGAAAATGTGGTTTGTGTATATATATATATATAAAATGTTTATACATATCCCGTTCCAATCTGTAGTGTGACAAAGACAAGATAACCACAACAAAAACTCCAAGTCAGAAAAGGGAAAAATGGGAAATATGCAATAGTCACTGGTTCACAGCAGCTGTCAATTCCAGTATAAAATGTACAATTCATAGAAACATGGAGTTCAATTCCTGGTTGGGGAGCTAAGATCCTGCCAGCCACATGGCCAAAATAAATAAGCAATAGCCTTCTTTTTGGAAATGTAAATGATAGGTGTTAAAATTTTAGAACAGAATTTTCATGTAATTTGGTAATTTTTCAGAAGGCAAGAGTGCCAGAGCTAGAAGTGGCATCCTTAATCCAGGCAGGTAGAGCCTTATTTGATAAGATTCTCCATCCTAATTTTCTTTCCAAAAATATATTTTTACCTACTTGGAGGTTTTAGCCCAAGGAATATAGTTGCAGCATCTCTTTAGCCTGAAATATTAGAAACTGAGAACCCAGAGAAATAATCGGAATTAAGGAACTCTGGCATGTGCCTCCTTAGGGATGGGGGGACAGGGGTACTGATTTCAAGATGTGATTATGATGTAGAGTTCACTGAACATAAGTATTTTCTGATGGATGTGTCAGGAGATGGAAAAAGGACACTTCTAAGCAAAGACGATCAGTAAACTGTTTATTTCGTCTTAACTGCCATCTTTGTAATTAAATGTTTTGATCTTTATAAAGAAAACTGGCATAATCCTTCAAGATTTTCCAAGTTTAAGAATGCTTCCTCCCTTCTACTTCTTCACTTCCCATTTGCTTTTTTTAACTGGAATTTTGTCTGTTCACTTTGATTTGTAATTTTCAGTTTAAACCGTGTCTGAATTTTTATGTATGACAGATAAAAATTTTATATACTTAAGGTGTACAACACGATGTTCTGATATATATACATGTATATATATATGGTGGAATGATTACCATAATCAAAGTAATTCACATATCCATCACCTCCCATAGTTACCTTGTGTGTAGTGTGTGTGTGTATGTCTGTGTGTGGCAAGAACACTTGAGATATACTCTTTTAGCAAATTTCAAGTATGCAATACATTACTACTAGCTACAGTCATCATGCTGTACACTAGGTCTCCAGAAATTAATCTTATAACTGAAAGTTTGTACACTTTGATTAATATCTCCCCTTTTCCCCCATCTTCTAGACTCTGGTAACTACCAGTCTACTCTGTTACTTTGAGTTTGAACTTTTTTTTTTTTAAGATTCCACAGGTACATGGTGTGTGCGTATGTGCTAAATCGCTTCTGTTGTGTCCGACTCATTGCAACCCTATGGACTGTAGCCCAACCAGATAGTAATTGTCTTTTTCTGTCTGGCTTCTTTCACCTAGCATAACGCCCTCTGGGTTCAGCCATATTGTCCCAAATGACAGGGTTTCCTTCTTTTTTAAGGCTGACTAATATTCTTGAAAAGCAAAGGAGAAAAGGAAAGATATAAGCATCTGAATGCAGAGTTCCAAAGAACAGCAAGGAGAGATAAGAAAGACTTCCTCAGTGATCAATGCAAAGAAATAGAGGAAAACAACAGAATAGGAAAAGCAAGAGACCTCTTCAAGAAAATTAGAGATTCCAAGGGAACATTTCATGCAAAGATGGGCTCGATAAAGGACAGAAATGGTATGGACCTAACGGAAGCAGAAGATATTAAAAAGAGGTGGCAAGAATACACAGAAGAACTGTACAAAAAAGATATTCAAGACCAAGATAGTCACGATAACGTGATCACTGACCTAGAGCCAGACATCTTGGAATGTGAAGTCAAGTGGGCCTTAGAAAGCATCACTACGAACAAAGCTAGTGGTGGTGATGGAATGCCAGTTGAGCTATTTCAAGTCTTGAAAGATGATGCTGTGAAAATGCTGCACTCAATATGCCAGCAGATTTGGAAAACTCAGCAGTGGCCACAGGACTGGAAGAGGTCAGTCTTCATTCTAATCCCAAAGAAAGGCAATGCCAAAGAATGCTCAAACTACCGCACAATTGCACTCATCTCACACGCTAGTAAAGTCATGCTCAAAATTCTCCAAGCCAGGCTTCAGCAGTATGTAAACCGTGAACTCCCAGATGTTCAAGCAGGTTTTAGAAAAGGCAGAGGCACCAGAGATCAAATTGCCAACATCCGCTGGATCATGGAGAAAGCAAGAGAGTTTCAGAAAAACATCTATTTCTGCTTCATTGACTATGCCAAAGCCTTTGACTGTGTGGATCACAATAAACTGTGGAACATTCTGAAAGAGATGGGAATCCCAGACCACCTGACCTGCCTCTTGAGAAACCTGTATGCAGGTCAGGAAGCAACAGTTAGAACTGGACATGGAACAACAGACTGGTTCCAAATAGGAAAAGGTGTAGGTCAAGGTTGTATATTGTCACCTTGCTTATTTAACTTATATGCAGAGTACATCATGAGGAACGCTGGGCTGGAAGAATCACAAGCTGGAATCAAGATTGCTGGGAGAAATATCAATAACCTCAGATATGCATATGACACCACCCTTATGGCAGGAAAGTGAAGAGGAACTCAAAAGCCTCTTGATGAAAGTGAAAGAGGAGAGTGAAAAGGTTGGCTTGAAGCTCAACATTCAGAAAACAAAGATCATGGCATCTGGTCCCATCACTTCATGGCAAATAGATGGAAAAACAGTGGAAACAGTGTCAGACTTTATTTTTTTGGGCTCCAAAATCACTGCAGATGCTGATTGAAGCCATGAAATTAAAAGACGCTTGCTCCTTGGAAGGAAAGTTATGACCAGCCTTGATAGTATATTAAAAAGCAGAGACATTACTTTGCCAACCAAGGTCCGTCTAGTCAAGGCAATGGTTTTTCCCGTTGTCATGTATGGATGTGAGAGTTGGACTGTGAAGAAAGCTGATCGCCGAAGAATCGATGCTTTTGAACTGTGGTGCTGGAGAAGACTCTTGAGAGTCCCTTATACTGCAAGGAGATCCAACCAGTCCATTCTAAAGGAGATCAATCCTGGGTGTTCATTGGAGGGACTGATGCTAAAGCTGAAACTGCAATACTTTGGCCACCTCATGCGACGAGTTGACTCACTGGAAAAGACTCTGATGCTGGGAAAGGTTGGGGGCGGGAGGAGAAGGGGACGACGGAGAACTAGATGGCTGGATGGCATCACCGACTCTGTGGACATGAGTTTGAGTGTACTCCGGGAGTTGGTGATGGACAGGAAGGCCTCGCGTGCTGTGGTTCATGGGGTCACGGAGAGTCGGACACGACTGAGCGACTGAACTGAACTGAGCTGAATATTCCTGTGTGTGTGTGTTGGTGTCTGTGTGTGCAGATAGATGAAGAGATTTTTTTTTGATCCAGTCATCTGTTAATGGATGCATGCATGCTAAGTTGCTTCAGTTGTGTCCAAATCTTTGTGACCCTATGGATGGTAGCCCATCAGGCTCCTCTCTCCATGGGATTCTCCAGGCAAGAATACTGGAGTAGGTTGCTATGTCCTCCTCAAACCCTGGTGTCTTAATGTCACCTGAATTGGCAGGCAGGTTCTTTACCACTAGTGCTACCTGGGAAGTTCTCATGCACACCTAGGTTGTTTCCATACCATAGCTATTGTGAATAGTGTTGCGGTGAAGATAAGAGTACAGATATTGCTTCAAGATAATGGCTGCGTTTCCTTTGAATATATATACCAAAAAGCAGGATTACTGGATAGGAAAGCAACTTTTAAGGTTGCATAGATTTTCCTTAAAGAATTTTGTTGTTCAGTTGCTCAGTCATGTCTGACTCTTCGTGATCCCATGGACCCCAGCATGCCAGGCTTCCCTGCCATCACCATCTTCCAGAGCTTGCTCAAACTCATGTCTGTTGAGTCAGTGATGCCGTCCAATAATCTCCTCCTCTGTTGTCCCCTTCTCCTCCTGCCTTCCATCTTTCCCAGCATCAGGGTCTTTTCAAATGAGATTTGCATCAGGTGGTCAAAGTATTGGCGCTTCAGCTTCAGTATCAGTCCTTCCAATGAATATTCAGGGTTGATTTCCTTTAGGATTGACTGTTTGGATCTCCTTGAGGTCCAAGGGACTCTCAAGAGTCTTCTCCAACAGCACATTTCAAAAGCAACAATTCTTCAATGCTCAGACTTCTTTATGGTCCAACTCACATCCATACATGACTACTGCATAAACCATAGCTTTGATTAGATGGACCTGTGTCAGCAAAGTAGTGTCTATGCTTTTTAATACACTGTCTAGATTTGTCAAAGCTTTTCTTCCAAGGAGCAAGTGTCTTTTAATTTCATGGCTGCACTCACCACCTGCAGCGATTTTGGAGCCCAAGAAAATAAAGTCTGTCACTGTTTCCATTGTTTCCCCATCTATTTGCCATGAAATGATGGGACAAGATGCCATGATCTTCACTTTTTGAATGTTGAGTTTTAAGCCAGTGTTTTCACTCTCCTTTTTTACTTTCATCAAGAGACTCTTTCAATAAGTTCCTCTTCCTGTTCTTCCATAAGGGTGGTGTCACCTGCATATCTGAGGTTATTGATATTTCTCCCAGCAATCTTGATTCCAGCTTGTGCTTCATCCAGCCTGACATTTACCATGATATACTCTGCGTGTAAGTTAAATAAACAAGGTGACAATATACAGCCCTGATGCACTCCTTTCTCAATTTTGAGCCAGTCTATTGTTCCATGTCCAGTTCTAACCATTGCTTCTTGAGCTGCACACAGGTTTCTAATGAGGCAGGTAAGGTGGTCTGGTAGTCCCATCTCTTGAAGAATTTTCCACAATTTGTTGTCATCCACATAGTCAAAGGCTTTAGTGTAGTTAATGAAGTGGAGTAGATGTTTTTCTGGAATTCTCTTGCTTTTTCAATGATCCAATGGATGTTGGCAATTTGATTTCTGGTTCCTCTGCCTTTTCTAAATCCAGCTTGTACACCTGAAAGTTCACAGTTCACATACTGTTGAAGCCTGGCTTGGAGGATTTTGAGTATGACCTTGTTAGTATTTGAAATGAGTGCAACTGTATGGTAGTTTGAACATTCTGTGGCATTGCCCTTTGGGATTGGAATGAAAACTGACCTTTTCCAGTCCTATGGCCACTGCTGAGTTTTCCAGATTTGCTGGCATATTGAGTGCAGTACTTTCACAACATCATCTTTTAGGATTTGAATAGCTCAGCTGGAATTCCATCACCTCCACTAGCTTTGTTGATAGTGATGCTTCCTAAGGCCCACTTGACTTTACACTCCTGGATATGTAGCTCCAGGTGAGTGATCACACCATCATAGTTATCCAGATCATTAAGATTTTTTTTGTATAGTGCTTCAATGTATTCTTGCCCCCTCTTAATATCTTCTGCTTCTGTTAGGTCCATACCTTTTCTGTCCTTTATTGTGCCTTCCTTTGCATGAAATGTTCCCTTGGAATCTCTAATTTTCTTGAAGAAATCTCTAGTCTTTCCCATTCTATTGTCTTCCTCTATTTCTTTGCATTGTTCACTTAGGAAGGCTTTCTTATCTCTCCTTTCTATTTGGAACTCTGTATTCAGATAGGTATATCTTTCCTTTTCTCCTTTGCCTTCAGCATCTCTGCTTTTCACAGCTATTTATAAGACCTCCTCAGACAGCCATTTTTCCTTTTTCCATTTCTTTTTCTTGGGGATGTTTTCAATCACTGACTCCTGTACAGTGTTACAAACCTCTGTCCGCAGTTCTTCAGGAACTCTGTCTATCAGATCTAATCCCTTGAATCTATTTGTCACTTCCAGTGTATAATTGTAAGGGATTTGATTAAGGTCATACCTGAATGGCCTAGTGGTTTTCCCGACTTTCTTGAATTTAAATCTGAATTTTACAATAAGGAGCTCATGATATGATCCACCATCAGATCCAGGTCTTTTTTTTTTTGCTGACTCTATAGAGCTTCTCCATCTCCGGCTGCAAAGAATATAATCAATCTGATTTCAGTATTGACCATCTGGTGATGTCCATGTGTACAGTTGTCTCCTGTATTGTTGGAAGAGGGTGTTTGCTATGACCAGTGCATTGTCTTGGCAAAACTCGGTGGGCCATTGCCCTGCTTCATTTGGTATTCCAAGACCAAACTTGCCTGTTACTCCAGGTATCTCTTGACTTCCTACTTTTGCATTCCATTCCCCCATGAAGAAAAGGACATTTGTTTTTGGGTCACTTCTAGAAGATCCTTAAAGAATAGGTTGCTATTAATTATGATTCAATTAAAAATGAGACAAACACAATTTAAACAAATGTAAGAAAAAGAGCAAATGACTAGGTTGTCTGGGAAAGTTTGAATACAACTATATCCAGGAACTAGACCAATATTGGCACCTTTCCTTTTCTCTCTGTTTCTCCACTCTGCTCCTGTGTGTTACTTTTCTCTTAGTATAAGACAGACTCCATGAGGCCTGGGAGGATTACTCTTGAGGTTTCATGCTATATCCTAATCTGGCAGCTTTGCAGAAGGAATCCTTTTTTACCACCATCCATCAGTTCATTGAAAGTCTCAGGCTGGTCTTGCTTAGATCAATGCCCACTCCTGAGCTAATCACTATGTTTAGAAGAAGAGGTTACTGTGAATGGCCAAGTCTAGTTCATGTGCCATTACTGTTGCCAAATGAGTGAGACCTTGGGAAATGCAGCCGATTAGAATCACAGAAAGTAGAGGAGACGCAGTGCCTGTAAAGAAAGGATGGTGGATAGGAAAAAAAAAAAAAGTCCAGTACAGTAGGAAAGCTGAATGTCTGGTAAATCGTATTACTCCAGAACACTTTAATGCATATATTTAAGGAATCTATGGCAATTAGTGCTTTCCAAGTTGAAAGGTTTAGTGAGAAGGGAAAGCAGCAACCTTCTGCCCTGGAGCTAAGTAACCTAACATCATGGGAATTTGTGTTGAGTTAACCTTACAACCTTACAGTTGTCCCATAGATCAACTCTTCTATTTTGTTTTTACCTCAGTTAACATGTTTAGCTCCTAGATATTCTGAGTATATCATCTGTGTGACAGCATAAGTGGATCCTAACATGGCATGCAGTCTTTTTTCTAAAGCACTTTGAAATCCTGGGAAGATGGGGGTTATAGCATATGCTCCAGTGAGCCTGTTAAGATTACTCATGATGACTCTAGGCTATGTTTGGAACTCTTTCTGAAGTGAATAAACAGATGGTCGGCAGTGGCTAAAATTGAAAGTAGTTTTAAAAATGCTGAGAATCATTTACCTTAATACTCTCTAAGCTCAAAGGTCCTTCAGAAATGACTGGATGATATTTACTGAGAAACATGTTCTTTCTGGAAAGAATTCAGCTCAAGGAGAGCAGATGTGCTGTAATATTCTGAGACATGATGTGAGAAAAAATTACTTGTTTCACATCAATATCACAGAAGTCCTGAGGCATAATTAATTGACGATTGCTTCAGAAATATTCTGAGCCAATATACTACCAAAAAAGGGAAGTATTTTTCTCATTAACTTTCTAATAGCACGTATTACTCATAAGAAATTCACAGGAATGGATATGCTATGTCTTGGAAAAGTGACCCATTTAAGAGTGTTCTTGAGCCAGTAACAGCAAAATGGTGGGAAGGTTGAGCTGCAGGATTCTGAATCCTAGAAACTATGCCAGTAAGATTTTCTGAGGGCCAAGAAAGACAGTGAATCAGCCAGTCCAGCTGTGAGAATGCAGCTGTGAGACTGCTGAAGGAAACGATGAAGTAGAAAGTAAGGTCATAAAATGGACACACCATGAAGCTGAGAGAGGCATTAGCATACTGGAGGATAAAAATCAGTATTGAGAATGACTTTGGCAAGTTAGAGACTTGTGTCTAAAATCTATAAAAGAAAAGAAAAAAATTCAACAAGATTAGTCACAAATTGATATGAAGAATCTGTAGGACCAACGTAAGGCTGCAGACAGAAGTTGAGTAGCAACTTCTGAGAGTTTATGCTATATGGAAATTATCTTGTCCAACTAATTCATCTTACAGATGAAAAACATCTTGCACAGAGAGTGTGTTTCAATTCTCTTGCTATTTAACAAATTAACCTGAAAGAGAGCAACTTTAATTTATTTGCCTCTAATTCTGTAATTTGGGAAAGGCTGGGCAAGGATAGTTTGTCATCACTCCACATGGCTTCAGATGGAGTGCCATGTCTATGATTAGAGAATTCCATCTACTTCCAAGATGGCCTCACCGATAGGCGGTCAAGCTGGTGTAGTTGGCATGGTCAGTTAGATCAGCAAGGGCTGTTGGCCAGGGGGTGATCTTCTCCACATGGCCTCTCTACATGGCTAGGTCAGGCTCATGGAGAGGCGATGTGGAGCACAACTGCGCACGGCATGGCAGTCTCAGGGTGGAAATGTTACACAGCGGCTGGCTTTACCCCAGAAAGCTGCTAAGTCTTCTTGAGGCTTAAATGGAATGAGCACAGTGTCACTTTCTCAGTGTTCTGTTAGTTACAGCAGGTCTAAGGGCCAGTCCACAGTCAAGAAGAGAACATAACACAGGGGCCTGAATAACAGAAGGCATAGTTCAATTTACCACAGAGGAGCTGTAGCTTGGGTAAAATTAATAGTATGCTACTATCAGTAAAATTTGACTCTAATATGTCTGTATAATAAAACATAGCGGGGGAAAAAAGTACTGTTTGGCATGGCCAACACAGGAAAAAAAGAAAAAGAAAAGAAAAAAAGAAGAAAGAGGAAAATAGGCAGAAATAGGTAAATAATGATTTGACTATAAGGGCTATGGTTTTTCCAGTAGTCATGTATGGATGTGAGAGTTGGACTATAAAGAAAACTGAGTGCCAAAGAATTGATGCTTTTGAACTGTGGTGTTGGAGAAGACTCTTGACAGTCCCTTGGACTGCAAGGAGATCCAACCAATCCATCCTAAAGGAAATCAGTCCTGAATATTCATCGGAAGGACTGATGCTGAAGCTGAAACTCCAATACTTTGGCCACCTGATGCGAAGAACCATCTCACTGGAAAAGAATCTGATGCTGGAAAAGATTAAAGGCGGGAGGAGAAGGGGATGGTTAAGATGGTTGGATGGCATCACCGACTCAATGGACATGAGTTTGAGTAGGCTCTGGGAGTGGTGATGGACAGTGAAGCCTGGCGTGTTGCAGTCCATGGGGTCACAAAGAGTCGGACATGACTAAGCAACTGAACTGAAGTGACTGTAAGGGCTGTGTTCAAATCTCAACTTTACAACTTAAACCTGGAAAATTTTCAGGTAAGTCTAAGGGAAGCAGTAATTATAACTAGAGGATAGGAAAATGAAACTATGATGAAAACTTTTAAAAATTATATGCCTGGAGAAAAGTCTGATGATCCTCAAAGTCTGTATGTGAACATTCAACACCAGTTCCTATCTCTAAGAAGAGGAAAAGATGATGTTTGTTGAAACTGAGCATATAAGATATAGGTTGAAATAACTTCCTGGAAGAGACCATGGATTAGAAAAAGGAGGCATAAGTTTCTCTTTTTATATGGGAAAGTTTCCTCTGTCCTGGACAAAATGGAACCCTCATGATGACTCCCTCATGTGAAGCTGAGAAGCTTCTAGGGAGGGCGATGCTCTATATAGACTAATTGTCTATACCTTCTCACCTGCATTATTATTAACCCTTTTATGTCCCTGTCTTTGCTCCCTGCCCTACATCTCATCTATATCAAAGGTTCCTTGAGGGCAGGGATTCAGGGATTATGTCTTGATCTTCTTTTCCCAGTGTCTACAACTTGCTTTTAACAGAATATGTGTTTAATATATAAAATGTTTAGATATCTTTGCCCATGTTAACTGATTAGGTGCTAAGCACAATGACTAAATAATTGTCTGTTTGTTCAATTTGATTAATATTAACTGTGCATTGATTCTGTGCCAGGCACTACACTATAAGCAGTGATAAACTGAGATCAGAAAAAGATACTTTCTGTCCTTACAGTAAGAAGCTGTATGTATTTATAGTTTTTGAAGGAAAACTAAAGGATGACATGAGAGGTTCGGAGAATTATTATAGAATAGTAAGTATATATATGAGCACAGGTTGTAAGGCTGGACTGATTGCAAGTTTCTTAAACACTGAATATTTGATCTGTAAAATGGAAATAATAGAATCTATCTCATAAAATTGTTTCAAAATGTAACCTTGGTATAATGTCAGTGTCTACTGGACTCCTTTTTGATTTTTGAATTTCTTTTTTGAGCAGTTCTATTTGTAAAGATTAACTTTTCATAGAGGCTTTCATCTGAGAAGATTGACTTATTTTAGAGATTGTAAAAAAACAAAGAGAAAATTTGCATTTTTATTTTTTAGGCTTAAACTATTATTATCTTGCAATTGCCATCATGTCTAATATTTTAGTGACCTTATTTTTCTCATATATTCAATTATTTTGTTATGTCATCATCCTTGAAATTGGTTCATCAATACTTACCAATTATTCTCAACTATGATTTTTAAAGAATAAGATAAGAAAATAGAAGAATTATTAAATTATCAGAAGTATTTGCAATAGTAAAATAAATCACCACTATTATGTCACTCTTCAGTTTCTTATTGTCCTAAACAAAGTATTGAATTATCTTTCAAGAAAATAAAAAAGATAAAGGAAAAACTATTTCTTTGGTTAATTTTTTTTTTTTTAAACACATTTGGGAGAATTGAGTTTACAAGTCAAGTTTTGGAAACAAAAGAGTTCAGAGAGGGGGAAGTAATACTTCCTGTGGACCATATGACAACAAAGAAAAACAGTAAATGAATAATTAAGGTGTAGGGAACACTTCCCTTGATCATCTTGAAATCTTTCCAATCCTGGGCCGTGCTGGGCTCACAGTATGTTTTCAATAAACAATTAATTAACAGAGAAATGGACCCAAATCAGTCCTTAATGTTAGTAAAGAGGAATGATATGAATCTTGCAGTCCAAAAATCCTAGGCCCTAATTCCTGTGCTGCCTCTAACTGCACATTTGACCTTAATCAAACCTCACTTTCATCATCTGTAAAAGAGACAATAATAGTGTCTACCTCAGAAGATTGACATATGAAATAAGGCAGGTAAAATACTTAGAAGAATACTCAATAAGTGTGAGCTTCTTTTTCCCCCTTAGTTAACAGGTATTTTTCATCAGCATGGCAGTCAAATGTACAAAACCAAATGTCAATGCATTAACACAGTAGTCCCACATGACTGTTTTTTCCAAGAGCAAAAGCCAGCTTTTCATTTATTGTGATTTATGATGGGATTACATTTGTCAAGGGAATGACTTTAAAATCTGGGCCTAACTCTTAATAAACCAGGAAAGAGAGCTCCTTAGGAATCATCAAATAACAATGAATTATATCTTATAAAATGAAACTTTTTCAGGATAAACGATATAATGTATGCTCAACAGAAATGTTATAATTTTCCTTTCCACTTGTACTAGCTCTTCTCCATGCTTAATAAAAACACAGCTTGGGAAATTATACTGTTTTCTTTTTTCCAAGACATCTGCCAACTAGGTGAGAATAATAACAATGGTATTAATAATTATGATAATGAGAGCACTTAATACGCATCATAAGTATTTCACATGACTTACCTCATTGAATTACCATACTGCTGTGATTATATAATATAATTACATACAAAAAAAGACATATGAATGGTTTTGAGAAGTTGATCCTAAGACTAAGAAGGGTGCATGAGGTAGACGTTGTGCTGCACCACCCAGATTCCTCTTCATTGACAGCCGTTGCCTCAGCTAAGAACATTGTTGGCAGACAGTTAACACCTTTGTTAACCCCTTTCAGGAACTATCTCAATCAGGTTTCTGCTGTCAGCCAGCCCCTTCCAGGACTGCCTCAGAAGCAGAGACTTTTGCCTGAAGTGTGTGTGAAAGTCGCTCAGTCGTGTCCGACTCTTTGCGACCCTATGGACTATACAATCCATGGAATTCTCCAGGCCAGAATACTGGAGTGGGTAGCCTTTCCCTTCTCCAGGGAATCTTCCCAACCCAGGGATCGAACCCAGGTCTCCTGCATTACAGGCAGACTAGCTGAGCCACACGGGAAGCCCAAGAATACTGGAGTGGGTAGACTATCTCTTCTCCAGGGAATCTTCCCGACCCAGGAATTGAACCAGGGTCTCCTGCATTGCAAGCGGATTCTTTACCGGCTGAGCTATGAGGTAAACCTTGCCCCAAACCATGCCCTTTCCAGGGTGGCCCCTATCCAATGACTGGTTGATGTGGAAGTATAAAGACTTAGCCATCTAGGGACAACTTAGGACAACCACGAATGGCCATTCTAGCTTCAGAGCTCTTTGTGGGGTCAGTTGAGACAGTGGTTGGTGTGCATCACAGCTGGATTTAGCCCTCTGCTTCCTTCCCCATGTTTCAACAAGTTTTAATCCCAAGGGCACTGCTTAATAAACATCCTGCATGCTGAGCTGTGTCTCAGAGTCTGCTGCCTGGGAAACCCAACTCGCAACACTGCAAGTACATTACCAAAAAAAGGCCATCTTTACTCACACAAAATACCTCACATTTTTAATAATTCATGACACTAAATGTAGTTATTGAAAAAAAATGGAATCTCAAACAAGTTACAGTATTCCTTGTCTTATTACGCACATTTATACAGCCTGCAGGTTGGAGGGAGGACGGTCATGGTGCAGCTGTGTTTTGGACACACTTAGCACTAGTTCCAGCAGAGAGTTGTAGGTGAATATCGGGGAACAAACTTTGTCAGTCTGATAACTGATCCTCTTAACCAAAATAAAAACTAAATAAAGAAAAGTAGAATCTTCTTATGGAATATGGTACAAATGTAAGAAATACATTCTGATTGGTGAACTTTTAATTACAGAAATTTTATAAGATCAAAAAGGAAGGATCCACCTCTTTCCTCACCTCAACCCCTGTCCCATTCCCCAGAGGTAATCGCTGTTGGTTGGATGTGCATTATTGCCAGAACTTTTTCTATGACTACTTATTTATAGGTATACATATGTTTGAATATGAATTTTTAATAAAAATGAAATTTACTCTATGTGCTGCTCAGCAACCCACATTATAGAAGATAATCTGCTTTACTCAAACTACTGATTTAAATGTTCAGTTCAGTCACTCAGTCGTGTCCGACTCTCCGCGACCCCATGAATCACAGCACGCCAGGCCTCCCTGTCCATCACCAACTCCCGGAGTTCACTCAAACTCATGTCCACAGAGTCGGTGATGCCATCCAGCCATCTCATTCTCTGTCATCCCCTTCTCCAACTACCTTGACAACATCTAAATTGGATTTTAACCAAACATCTGGGCACCACAGACAAGCCAAGTTGATACATAAGATTAATCATCACAGTACACCCTTTGTCAATTTGGCACTTTAAAAATCAAATCTAAATAAAGATAACAAGTGTCTTAGTTCAGGCTGCTATAGTGAAGTACCATAGACTGTATTATAAGTAACAGAAATGTATTTTCTAAAGCTTGGAACTCTGAGGTCAGGGTGCCAGCATGGTCATGTTCTGGTGAAGTTCTGGCCAAGTTCTTCCAGAAACTCTTCCAGTTACTGACTGCTGATTTCTTGTATCACATGGCAGAAAGCAGGAAGGGATAGGAAGCTCTCTTGTAGGGCTGATAAGGGCATTCGTCTCACTCCTGAGGGTTTTATCATCATGACCCCATCTTATCCTAATCCCAAAGACCCCATCTCTTAATACCGTAACACTGTGGGGGTGGAGTTCCAACATATTAATTTTGGAAGGACACAAACATTCCATCCATAACAATAAGATTATATTTCCACCTAATAAGGTACAACTATCCTTCATACAACTGAAAAAGCACTAACCCTTTCTCCAAAAGAAGATGCAAAGTTCTTGGGTGATGTTCACTCTTCTTACCATACAACTTAAATATTATAAAGTTAATACATCTTATGTTATATGAGAGGATCAAAAAAAGAAGAAAACAAAGATACTTGCTAAGAATACACACATACAGACATTCATAAAAAAATAAGGATGAAATACTCATGATAATTACAGTTGTTATAGTACAGTTCAGTCTCTCAGTTGTGTCCGATTCTTTGCGACCCCATGGACCTTAACACGCTGGGCTTACCTGTCCCTCCCCAATAGTTATTACTACTGTTCATACGGCCACAGCTGGTATTTAGAATACATTCTTCCACTCCGTATTTCCCCTTTTGTTCAGCAAGCACCTCAGCTGGTTGTGGTACTTTACCACGTAGATAACTCAAATTTTTCATTCCTGGAAGGTCTAGGTTATTTCTAGTCCTGTCTGAATTGGGTTGCTGTAACTTTCTATCATCTTTTGATTACAGGGCCAGGTAATAATAAAGAGACACCCTAAGAGACATGCCCTTCCTTACCTCCACTGTGAAGCAGTAGACCAATTTCCCCTTGGTTATCAAGATCAGTCATCCCAGCCAACATAGTAACTCTATTCTTTGTCCATTTAGGGGTATGAGGAGCCCAAAGTGGTGGGGTGGCAGTCTTAACTTCCAAACCATTCTGTGTCTCCTGGAAAAAGGCATTCTTCCATTTTACACTAAGACCTTTAGGACAGCAGAATATGAGTTTATGAGGACAGAAAGAAAAAAATTTGATAGTGGATCATAGTGAAAATAGTGAATGGTGCTGCTCCCATTTCCACCCTTTGATTCCTGGACTCATGAATCCTGGCTATGGGAGAACAGCAGAAAGTACAGAGTACATAAAACCTCCTAGCCAATCTTGTCCTACTCCTACAAGATACTGCCACCTAGCTGGCACTATAAATGAGTTTTCAAAAGGCCTTTCCACCATTCTATGAAGCCAGATGCCTCTGGATGATGGGAGACGTGGTAAGACCAACGACTTCCCTGAGCACAGTCCATAGTCACACTTTATTTGTTGTAAATTGAGTTCCCTGATCAGAAGTAATGCTGTGTGGAATACCCTAACAGTGGATAAAGCATTCTATATGTCTACAAATGGTATTTGTGGCTGAAGCACTGTGTGCAGGGAAGGTAAATTCATATCTAGAGTGTCTATTCCAATAAGAAGAAAATGCTGCCCCCTCCATTATGGAAGTGGTCCAATGTAATCAACCTGTCAGCTGGTAGTTGGCTGATCTCCCTGGGGAAGGATGCCATATTGGGGACTCAGTGTAGATAGCAGACTGAGCACTCAGCAGTGACCATAACCAGGTCAGCTGTGGTGAGTACGAGTCCATTTCACTGAGCCCAGACATAGCCTCCAGCCCTGCCACTATGGCCACTTTGTTCATGAGCCCATTGAGCAATGATAGAGGTGGCTGAGGAAAGAGGCTGACTGGTATCCCCAGGATGGGTCATCCTATCCACTTGATTATTAAAATCCTCCCCTACTGAGGACATACTTTTGTGAACATTTACATGAGACACAAATAACTTCACATTTTCACTCATTCAGAGAGGTGTATTCATATACTTATTCCCAAAATTTCTTTGTTACCAGTTTTCTAGTCATGCTTCTTCCAAGTGTCTGACCTTCCAGCCAAACTATTGGCCACAGCCCATGAATCAGTATATAATCACACAGCTGGTCATTTTCCCTTCCAAGAAAAATGAGCAAGCAGGTGTGCTGCTTGACATTCTGCCCACTGGGAGGATTTCCTTTCATCACCATCCTTCAGAGATGTCCCAGAAAGGGGTTGTAGTACTAGAGCTGTCCATTTTCAAGTAGTGTCTGCATGTTGCACAGAATCATCTGTAAACCAGGCCTAAGATTTCTCTTCCCCGATCAACTGATTGCAGGCAACTTCCAATGAGGCCACAGGCACATGCTGGGAGAAAGAAGCTAATGTCACAGGAGCAGGAATCCTTTTACATTTATACTATAAATCTAGCTCATTCATTTTTATCATTGTATCCCATTTTATCATCATACCATAAAACAACTATTCCACTGTAATGAGCTTATAGCTTGTATTCAATTTTTTTTCCCTTTAAAATGTTCCAGGGAATTTAGTAGGGACTGCATTGAATCTGTAGATTGCCTTAAGTAGTATAGTCATTTTTACAATATTGATTCTTTCAATCCAAGAACATGATATTTTATCTTTTCATCTGTTTGTGTCTTTAATTTCTTTTATCAGCATCTCATAATTTTCAGAGTACAAGGTTTTTTTCCTCCTTAGGTAGGTTTATTCCTAGGTAGGTATTTTATTCTTTTTTTTTTTTGGCTGCACTGGTTCTTTGTTGCTGCGTGCAGGCTATCTCTAGTTTCGAGTGGGGACTACTCACTAGTTATGGTGTGAGGGCTTCTCATTGCAGCAGCTTCTCCTGTTGCAGAGTACGGGCTCTAGTGTAGGCTTCAGTAGTTGTGGTTCATGGGCTTGGTTGCCACGTGGTATGTGGAATCCTCCCAGGACAGTGATAGAACTCATGTCTCCTGCATTGGCAGGCAGATTCTTAACCACTCGACCACTAGGGAAGTCTGGTGTTTTATTGCTTTTTATGCAATGGTGAATGGAATATCTCTTTCTGATCTTTCACTGTTAGTGTATAAAAATGCAAATGTCATATGATATCATTTATATATGGAATCTAAAAAAATGATACAAATGAACTTATTCACAAAACAGAAAGAGATTCACAGACATAGAAAACAAATTTATAGTTACCAAAGGCAAAAGGCTGAGGGAAGGATAAATTAGGAGCTTGGGATTAACAGATATACAATACTATATATAATCAACAAGGACTTACTATATAGCACAGGGAACTCTACTCAGTATCCTGTAATAATCTATATGGGAAAAGAATCTGAAAGCGAATGGATATATGTATAACTGAATCACTTTTTTGTACATCTAAAATTAACACAACATTGTAAATCAGCTACATTCTAATATAAAATAAAAATTAAACTTAAAAAATGTTCTGGGGAAAATATATATATATATATATATGTACATATATATATTCTTATATCCTTGTACATCTGTGAGATATTCATAAAAGTCAGGTAATAGAAGTAGAAAATAAAATATTAACTGTGGCAACTAGATTGGCTACTCTGAAACAAAGATGCATCAGGTTACTTACCCATTTTAAAATCTATTACAGGAATACTTGACTACACAGAAAAGAATCTAATGAAATTCTCAAGAGTGTGTGTGTGTTAGTGTGTGTTGACCCTTGAACAATGCACTCTCTGAGCAGTAGAAATGTTGCATATAAATTTCAGTAATCCCTCAATATCCTAAGTTCCTCTGTACCCATAGTTCAGCATCTGAGGGTTCAACCAACCTTGGATCATATAGTACTGTATTATTTTATTATTGAAAAAATCCACAGATAAGTGGACCTGAGCAGTTCAAACGTATTGCTGTTCAATGGTCAACTGTACTGTACTCTTTACATTATTGAGATAACATTTAAACCAATACAGGAGTATTTTCACCTACAATTTTAAGTTGAGTTAGCAATTATTGCCACTCAGTGAATTTGGGGGTATTCAACAGTTAGGATATAGTCTAACTTATTTAAATTCTTTTGTTCATTGCAAGCACAGCTCCACAAATTATCTACTTGATCAGTTAGGTATTTAGTACTTTCTGATGATTGCTTCCAACCCAAGAGCTGATTCAGTCTTGGGGATAATTAAAGAATGCATTTCAAATTCAACAGAAGTCTTATACTCATGCATAGTAATATATCCTTTTTAACTTTGCCAAACCAATGATCTTAACAATTTATATTTTATAAATCAAAGAAATTAATTCCATTCTAACCAAGAGTATAAGCTTTCAGTTTCTTTTATAAAGGATATACGTTTCATACTTTGGTGGCTGGTTATATTTCATTTCACTGAACTGAAAAAAGCCATCTCATATATGAACAACTAAAATGTGCATCTTTACTTACAAATCATTGAGTTAGTAGAGATTTCACCTCTTAGAGAGCAAAAGCTTCAGGTAAAGTGTTTTAAATCTTTGCTGATTTCAAAAGAAACCAACCTCCAAGTTAGACAGGGCTATCTTCTTTGGTGGGCCTTCTATAAGCAGAGACTGTTACTTGCAAAACCTTACAAGTGAGTCCTCTTGTGAAAAATTGCTCCACATTTAAAAAAAATAGCTTAAATTCCACTACCTGAGATTTTATTAGAAGTCTTTAAAAACCTTTCAGTCTTCTTAAAAAAATCTCTTAAAATACAAATTCCTGGGAGAGCTAATCCGTTAAGCCAAGAGGGCAGCCATCATCTTCATTAAATAACTTAGAAATGAGATGAAAGGAGCTCACCAGACAGCCAAAGAAAATATTTGGCCTATTCTACAATTTTACCAATAATCTACCCTCATAAGATTTCAGGTAAAATATGTCCATATTAATTTTGGATGTGAATTTATCTTCTAAGATTCAAAATTAGATGATACCTTATTTATAGATAGCTCTTTTAGACACACTTTCTTTTAAACTCATGAACTCTCTATACCTTGTTTCTTCTAGAAATCATCTATACTTACTAACTCTGGAGAATGATGGATCTTCTGTTATTCTCTGATCCCCTTAAAGTTAATCATTATCTTTACTTTTATCATAGTCATATCCTTGCTTCCTTTGGTTTCACCACCCATATATGTATCCTTAAATAATATAATTTAGTTTTGCCTATTTTTGAAATTCATAAAAGTTGAATCATATGTATTCTCTTTTGCTCCATATTGCTGCTTATGGCTATACTTGTTCATTTTTACTTCTGTCTAATTTTCCATTTCTAAATATCCTTTTATTTCTCCATTGTACAGCTAATAAACATTTATGATGTTTCAATTTGAGGACTACCAACAATAATGGTGCTATGAATGCTGTTAAACATGAACTGTGATAAACATAAGCACACAGTATATTTCTAAGACTGGAATTCTTATGTCACAGGATATGAATATCTTCAGTTTTACCTGGTAAAGCAAACTAATTTCCAAAGCAATTGTGCCCAATTACACTGAAACTAGAAATCTATAAGCGCTCCAGCTGCTTCTTATCCTGGCCAACCCTTGATATTGTCAGATGTACTAATTTTGCAAATCTGCTGGGTGTGTAAAGGTATCCCACTAATCTACATAGCCTTGATTGGAAAGGAGGTTGAGTACCTTTTTCATAAATTTTACCAGCCATCTGGATATCCTTTATTGTGAAGTGGTGAAAAGTCCCTCACATGTTTTGTTCTGTTTCTATAGATTATCTTTTTGTTTAAAAAAAAATTCTTTATTCTGAGTACTAATAAATACTTGATTGATCCTACAGGTTGCAAAAATCTTCCATTCTCTGTCATTTCTTTTCTGTTTTTTAAGTCATCTTTTGACATAATTTTAATGTAGTCAATTTTTCCCTTTATGTTTAGTGATTTTTGTAACTTGTTTAATGTCACTTAAACCTTGAGGTATTTCTCCTAATAGCTTTATAGTTTTGACTTTCATATTTAAGTCATAAATCTACCTGGTATTGATTTTTTAATTTATTTATTTATTTTAATCGGAGGATAAAATCTTTACAATATTGTGGTGTTTTTTGCCATACATCAACATGAATCAGCCATGGGTATACATGTGTACCCCCAATCCTGAACCCCTCTCCCACCTCCCTCTCCATCCTATCCCTCTGGGTTGTCCCAGAGCACCGGCTTTGGGTGCCCTGCTTCATGCATTGAGCTTGCATGTCTATGGTGTAAGTTAGAAGTCGATTTCTTTTTTTCCCATAAAGACACTCAACTGTTCCAGTATTCATCCTCCAGAACAAGAAGAGAATCTTCTGAGTTGTTTTTCTTTTCTTTTAATCCAAGTGTAGGAAATCCCTAGCCCTTGACAACTGCTTTCATCTCACAGAGAAGGTAACAAGAAGGGGTTTAACTTATTTCAATAGTTGTTAAAACTCAAAAGAGTTTTCTTTATAGTTAGTTGCAATCATTTGCATGCGTGTGTGCATGCTAAGTTGCTTCAGTCGTGTCCAACTCTTTGTGATCCTAAGGACTGTAGCCTGACAGACTCTTCTGTCCATGGGATTCCCCAGGCAAGAATACTGGGGTGGGTTGTCATGCCCTCCTCCAGGGGATTTTGCCAGCCCAGGGATCAAGCCATCCTCTCTTATCTGCTGCATTGGCAGGTGGGTTCTTTACCACCAGCACCACCTGGGAGGCTCCTGAAGAGCTCACTACTAAACCAAAATTTGACCAATACCTACTTTTTCCATTCACTGAACAAAATTCAACATGATAACGTCCTTCCAGAAAAAGTCTGATCCTTCTTCCTTCTCTTGACTCTTCTAGTCTTGCCTTCTTCAGACTCAACAACACTAAGATTCTTTCACTCTTCCTTGCTGTCCTAATGTCATCTCCCCTCAGCACCCTAGCTCTTCTGAAGGAAGGTTCTGAACATAAAATTGACTAGCAGAATGTAGAATAAACTCTCAACTTCTTTACCTCACACGTAATACCTTTATTAATGTGTTTCCTCCAAAGCCACTTTCTATTGCTATTTTTGTATGCTGCACACAGCTAGCCATAACAGTGACATAAAATGTTTATTTGTTAACACTATCAAATAGCATTATGTTCCTACTTAAAACATGACTGGAACATCCCTTGAGGTCCAGTGGGTTAAGACTTCACGCTTCTGCTGCAGAGGGCATGGACTCAATCCCTGGACAGGGAATTAAGATACCATAGGCCACATGGTCGGAGAAGGCAATGGCAAGCCACTCCAGTACTCTTGCCTAGAAAATCCCATGGATGGAGGAGCCTGGTAGGCTGCAGTCCGTGGGGTCGCTAAGGGTCGGGGACACGACTGAGCGACTTCACTTTCACTTTTCACTTTCCACTTTCACACATTGGAGAAGGAAATGGCAACCCACTCCAGTGTTCTTGCCTGGAGAATCCCAGGGAAGGGGGAGCCTGGTGGGCTTCCGTCTATGGGGTCACACAGAGTCGGACACGACTGAAGTGACTTAGCAGCAGCAGCAGCAGGCCACATGGTGGGGCCAAAATAAATAAGTAAATAAATTTTTTAAAAGAGAATGAGTTTACTGTTTCTACATTTCTCTCATTCTTAAAAGATAACCTCAGTTATGTTTCTTATGTACTTACATGTCTGTGCACTAAGTTGATTCAGTCATGTCCGACTCTGCGATGCTACGAACTGTAGCCCTCCAGGCTCCTCTGTCCATGGGATTCTCCAGGCAAGAATATTGGATTGGGTTGCCATGCCCTCTTCCAGGGAATCTTCCTGACCCAGGGATCAAACCCATGTCTCTTACATCTCCTTCAGTGGCAGGTGGGTTCTTTAACACCAGCGCCATCTGGGAAGCCACTTAGGTACTTATAAGTGAAGTCACTCAGTCATGTCTGACTCTCTGCGATCCCATGGACTGTAGTCTACCAGGCTTCTCTGTCCATGGGATTTTCCAGGCAAGAGTACTGGAGTGGGTTGCCATTCCCTTCTCCAGGGGATCTTCTTGACCCAGGGATCGAACCCAGGCCTCCTGAATTGCAGGCAGAGGGTTTAGCCACCAGGGAAGACCCATCTATGTACTCTTCAGTTCAGCTCAGTTCAGTTCAGTCGCTCAGTTGTGACCGACTCTTTGAGACCCCATGAATCATTATCAGTCAGTTCAGTTCAGTCGCTCAGTCGTGTCCGACTTTCTGCGACCCCATGAATCACAGCACACCAAGCCTCCCTGTCCATCACCAACTCCCGGAGTTCACTCAAACTCATGTCCATCGAGTCGGTGATGCCATCCAGCCATCTCATTCTCTGTCGTCCCCTTCTCCTCCCGCCCCCAACCTTTCCCAGCATCAGAGTCTTTTCCAGTGAGTCAACTCGTCGCATGAGGTGGCCAAAGTATTGCAGTTTCAGCTTTAGCATCAGTCCCTCCATGATTCCAAATGGTTTAAAACACATACATGCTTCTTGAGAGGAAACAGAACCATTTCTAGTATAACATGTAAACTCCAATACTTTGGCCACCTCATGAGACGAGTTGACTCACTGGAAAAGACTGATGCTGGGAAAGGTTGGGGGCGGGAGGAGAAGGGGACGACGGAGAATGAGATGGCTGGATGGCATCACCGACTCTGTGGACATGAGTTTGAGTGTACTCCGGGAGTTGGTGATGGACAGGGAGGCCTGGCGTGCTGTGATTCATGGGGTCGCGGAGAGTCGGACACGACTGAGCGACTGAACTGAACTGAACTGAAGAGACTTATATTTCACTCTTTGAAGTGAAGTGAAGTGAAAGCTGCCCAGTCATGCCTGACTCTTTGCGACCCCATGGACTATATAGTTCATGGAATTCTCTAGGCCAGAATACTGGAGTGAGTAGCCTTTCCATTCTCCAAGGGGATCTTCCCAACCCAGGGATTGAACCCAGGTCTCCTGCATGGCAGGAGGATTCTTTACCAGTTGAGACACAGGGAAGCACAAGAATTGCACTCTTTATGTAAAGGTAAAGAGTTTTTGGTCACTTTGCTTTCTTCACTATTTTTTTCTTTTCTTAAGTGGAACAAGGAAAATTCTGTTTCTGTACTTATTCACAGTTCTCAGCATGTGAATGAGACACCATTTTTGCCCCTCTTAGAAAGTTTTTTCTAGCATAGCCAATTATAATTTTGAAGTCTTTTCTTTATTCAATTGTAGAGGGTTTTTCTTTTTGAAGAATTATGACTGATGATCCAAAAAACTCAATTATGCCTAGCAAAATTCCATCATCTAATTTCCCAAGGGCTACTAGAGAGCCCTGCCCCACCAGCCAGGATACACAAGAACTTTGTTTTAAAGCAGTTCCACATGATTGCCTGTTTCTCCCTTGTATTCTCCATGGCTGGGAATTACCTCTTTGAAAAACACAATGCCATGCTGATTGTGCGTTTTTCATTAAAATGTGGCCTGTTACCAGGTTGGTATCTGAGCCCCACATTCAGCTAACCCTTTGGCCAAATTCACACCCACATATCTTGGACATTCTTCTGGCCTAAAGCTACACCCAGAGCATCTGTTCTGTGCACAGGATTAATGAGAAAAAAATGTGTGTGCAGGTCAGGAGCCAGTTTAGTAACTGTATATCTCCCTTCTGATGCTTGATCAGTCCACAAAATCCTTGAGGCAACTATCAGACACGTGCAGTTTGTGGCTTATTTAAAAATCTTTTTAAAGTTCCCATCTTAAATAGATGGGAAAGCAGCAAAAAAAACCAGAATATTTTCTTTCTTTGTTTTAGTTCTTTGACATTTGATAACCTCTTAGGGTTTCTAATACTAGATTCTTAAAAGAGTCTTTTCCTTAGGAATCTAATAAAAGCTTGGATTTTTCCCCCACAAGTGGAAAGAACAAGGAAAATACTAGTTTAAACCTTAAAAATAAGGAGGAAAAAACTTATATACATTTTCCTTTACCCATAACTCTTTCTCACCCTCATTTCTCTGCATTACCTCTTTAAAAAAAATGTAACCAATTCTAAGAAGTTGAACCCAACATATATTTAAGAAAAATGTATTTTTAAAATATAGATATTGATATGGATATATCTAATTTTTTAAGTTAATGACATGGGAAAAAAGGACACTAAAGATGGATGAATACACATTATTCTATAAAAATCCCCCAAGTTGGATTGGCATATATACATTACTATAGATAAAATTGATAACTAATGAGAAGTGACTGTGGAGCATAAGGAACTCAATGCTCTGTAGTGACCTAAATGGGAAGGAAAACCAAGGAAGAGGGGATATATCTATATGTGTAGCTGATTCACTTTGCTGTACAGTAGAAACTAATACAACATCGTAAAGTAGCTATACACCAATCATAAAAAAAACCTCCCAAGTTACACTATATAAATCCTCAGCCAAATTTCCCTCTTGTATATAGAGGTGACTAAAGAAGCCTCACCGAGTTATGCCTGAGGAGATGAGTTTAGGAAATATATAGAGAGACTTACTCTTTTATAAGCAAAGGTATAACATTTCCCCCTATCCCTCTACTAAATACCAGGGCTATTTGCCAGGCAATTAAGGAGCCAACACTGTCACACATCCTGTGGTAGAACCCAGTGAGTTCTTGTGCCCAAAACAATGAGGACCCTCTGTTCTAGCCATCAGATGTTGTAGCCATCTCACTGAATGTCCTGTTAGTGATCATGTCTAGTTAGTTGTCCTTCACGGCATTCTGCGCCTGAAATACTATGATTGCCTTTCATTCTCCCTTCCAGGCTATAAAAAGAGAATTGAGTTTCCTCCTCACTGTGTCACTTGCCACACTTAGGGAGGCAAGAATTTGTCAATAAATGTGGCATAGGTTAACAGTAGCAGTTACAGAAATACTGGCAAAACTTCGTAAGAAAACAGTTTCAACTACAATGCATTTCATTGTAAATTGCAAAGCACTGGCCAAAAACAATGACATAGTGAAAGTAATGCCACAAAAAGGAACTAAAGGAAAAGAGTAAATACTAGTTCCTCAGGATATGAATTTAGCTCCCAAGTCAACAGAATTCAAGTGTAATTTTGGCTTATTATGTTTGTTATTTCTTTGAAAAGGAAACAAAGGTCTAACAAAATGACACTTGTTATTTTAAATAGTTTTCACTAGTTTTGATTGTTTCAATTTAAACTGACACCTTTCAAAGGTTAGTGAGTGTGGATGAGAAGTAGAATTATCAAATCTACAAGTTTGCTTTTTTTCAGGTAACCAAGTAGAAAAGACAGAGGCTTTGCTGAACAGTATTATCCCAGAGCACCCCCTTATGGCTAAATTCACTAAGGAAAGGGCTTCCACAGGAAAAGTAAAGTGCTTTAAATCTTCAACATAAACAGGTAGATACTGCTTTTCCACTCTTAAGATATTTTCTCCTTTTTTGATGGGAAATTAGAAATCTCCCTGGCACTCAAAAGAATAGTCTCAGTTCAATTTATAAGTAGATTCATTTATTACTTCAAAAATTTATTTTTTTCATGCTAGAAAAACATAGAACCCTAAACTTTAGCTTCATTCAATGATGGCAAACCTAAACAGACCCAGTTTTTATACTCCTGATAAGTTTAATTCCCAGATGGATTCTTATACCACCAGCTGGACTTGAAGTACTCTGTGACATGTCATCTTTCATTAAACCATTCGCACCCACTAATCTCTGAACTCCTCTTGGATGCCAGCTTCAGAGCCCATTCATGTTATGAACACCCCCTGACTTGTTATTTACTGAACACGATCATTGATCCTTATTGTTAAGATGGTGAATGACTACAGCTAAAATATGGCTCTCTGGAGGGTTCTTGCTGCAGTGGAAAGACAGGACATGAATTAATAATTCTGAACCAAGCAAATGTTTATAATAATTTAGCATGACAGGATAATCACATGTAACTTCTGTCTCCTGTTGTTTTTTAACCCATTGTTTAGACTTTTTAAATGTTCTGTATGTTAAGAATAAATCTCTATGATCTTATGTTCAGTTCAGTTCAGTCGCTCAGTCGTGTCCGACTCTCCGCGACCCCATGAATCACAGCACGCCAGGCCTCCCTGTCCATCACCAACTCCCAGAGTTCACTCAAACTCATGTCCATGATCTTATGTTAAACATCAGAAAAAGCCATCAAAGGTCCGTATAGTTAAGGCTACAGTTTTTCCAGTAGTCATGTACAAATGTGAGAGTTGGGCCATAAAAAAGACTGAACACTGAGAATTGATGCTTTTGAATTGTGGTGAAGACTTTTGAGAGTCCCTTGGACACCAAGAAGTTTAAACCAATCAGTCCTAAAGGAAATCAACTTTGAATATTCATTGGAAGGACTGATGCTGAAGTTGAAGCTCCAATACTTTGGCCACCTGATGCAAAGAGCCGACTCACTGGAAAAGACCCTGATGCTGGAAAAGATTGAAGGCAAAAGGATAAGGGGGTGGCAGAGGACTAGATGGTTCGATAGCATCACCAATCCAATGGACATGAATTTGAGCAAACTCTGGGAGATAGTGAAGGACTGGGAAGCCTGGTGTGCTGCAGTCTATGGGGTAACAAAGAGTCAGATATGACCGAGTGACTGAACAACAACAGAGCAGACTTGAAGACTTTGAATTCAGTTTTGCAAATGTCAAGTTCAGCTATCTATTCAACATCCATGCAGAGACACTATATAGGCAGATAGATATATGGGGTCAGAAGTTAACAGAAGTCTGGGTTGGAAAATCTGGGAATTGTATTCATTTAGGTGGCATTTAAAACCACAATCATAGATGAAAACACCAAGAGAGTGAGAAAGAGATAAGGACCAAGAAACGGCGCTCTCCAATGAAAAAGGTGGGAAAAAGAGAAGGATTCAGCAAAGGAGATTAAAAAGGAACAACCAGTGAAGGAGGAGAAAAACCAGGAGTGTATGGAATTCTTGGGAGGCAAAGCGAAGACAGTATTTCTAGGAAGAGATCAATTGTGTTGATGGCCATAATGATGAAAAGTAAAAACTGACCACCATACTTAACAATTTAGAAATTGCTTTTACCAGAAACTCAACAAGACCTGCTTTTATGGAATGGTGGAGATGAAAACCTGATTGGAATGAGTTTAAAAGATAATGGGAAGAAAGGACCTTTGCTATTAAGAGAACAGAGGAATGGAGCAATAGTTAGTGGAGTTAAAAGATGGTACTTTTAAGACAGGAGAAATAACAGCATGTTTGTATGGTATTAGTAATAATCCAGCAAAAAAGAAAATTGATCACGTAGAAGAGAGGGAGGAGGATTATAGTGTACTTGAATAGAGGGGGTATGCAATCCCATTCACAAACCGAGGCACAGAAAAGTGGTTTTTTCATGATCACACAACTAATAAATTATAAGAGCCTAGATTTGAACTCTTGGAGAAGGCAATGGCAACCCACTCTGGTACTCTTGTCTGGAAAATCCCATGGACGGAGGAGCCTGGTAGGCTTCAGTCCAAGGGGTCACTAAGAGCTGGACATGACTGAGAGACTTCACTTTCACTTTTCATGCATTGGAGAAGGAAATGGCATCCCACTCCAGTGTTCTTGCCTGGAGAATCTCAGGGACGGGGGAGCCTGGTGGGCTGCCGTCTATGGGGTCACACAGAGTCGGACACGACTGAAGCAACGACTGAAGCAGCTTAGCAGAAGATTTGAACTCTAACTGCATAGTCCACATTCTGTAACAGAATGATGGAGAAGGCCTGTGTCGCCCACTGTAACATGCTTGGCAAATGGTCATCAACCTCTGCCTAATAACATTATTTCAGAGCACACATGACTTCATAGGCAAGTCATTTCAACATATGGAATGTTTAACGAATGTTAGGCACTAGGCTGGTGGGGACAGAGGAAAGAAAATATAAAGGTGAACGACACACTTTCTCTAAGGAAACTAATAATCTGGTGAAGCTTGAACAAATAACCAAAAGATGACAAAAGAAATTAGTGTACTCTTGGACAGTTCTAGTGATGAAAATATTCCCTTACACTGAGGCACACTCTACCTCTAGGCAATGTCTCCCAATTTGCTTCTAAGTCTGCCCTCTCCAGAATCAATGACAACATCTATTCTTTAGGAAAAGTGGAAGAATCACAAGTCCTTTCTCACTGGTAGAAAATTGCTCCAGCTGGATCTGGGAATAAACAATAGATCACAAGCCCCAAAGCAAACACTATAAGGTAAAGGTAATGAAAACACCAATATGAACTTGTTTTATATCTTTATTCCGATCTCACTGGCCCAAGGCTGGGTAAGCTGGAGGGCCTCCAGAAGAAGGCCCCAATCTGCCTTCTCCTCTTACCTCACTCCACCTGAACACGACTCCACTGACCCCTGACTGAATCACTTCCCCAATGGTTCCTCGTTGACAGTTGCCAGTGGGCAGGGCCCACTGTGGCACTGACCAATAGCTGAGCAGGACAACTAAGGGTTGCTCGTTGACAGTGGGCAGGACTAGTAACAGATCATTTTAAGCAAAATAATAAGGGGAAAATATTCACAATAATACTAGTTAAAATTATAATTATTTTGTACAGTTTAATTCTGTGATTGGCTAATGACCAACCCAGGGATTGAACCTGGGTCTCCTGTACTATAGGCAGATTACCATCTTAGCCACCAGGGAAGCCCCACAATGATAGTGTTAAGACCAGATTTCATCTTAACTCAATAAAATGTGATAGCCATAAGTAAGTAAGTAAGTAAAAATGTTTGGGTCATCTTTTAATACTATCATTGATTTTTAAGAAGAGAAGCGATAATTTCATAAGTGTTGAATGGAGAATTTATACAAAGTTCCTATGATCATTCCTGAGGTATTTTAGTTTTCATACAGACAAAACAAAGAAAACTTGATACATGTTAAAAAAAACTTCATGTCACATTTTTTTTTTTTTTCTGACTTATCCTTCATTATTTTTTCTAAAGATCAGGAGCCATATAGTTTTTCAGACTAAGAAATTTGTGTGAAGTATCTGTTTTGCTTAGTTCTGTAAGTACTAGTTCTGGGATCAAAGATAAAATGAAATAGATGGGGCTATCCACTTTACAATCTCCTTGTCCCTTAAGAATGTTCTGTGGAAATGTGATTTTCTAGGACTTCATTAATCTCTGGTTAGCTGAGGAAAGGGCTTTCAGATACTGCTTACAGATGGTTGAACCAATTGTTATTACCAAAAGGGCCTTTGACCTGAAAGTAAGCGATCTTAAGATGGCGGAGAAAAGCAGGGTGATCATCTGAGTTCTTGCACATGAAGAATTGTTAGCTTTTTAATTGCATACATACATCCTGAATCTACAGTACATGGTTTCCTATGATGAAGTGAGTACCTACTGCACTGACTGCTGTTTTCTATTCAGCTTTCTTGTTTTTAACAACCCAGGAGCAACACTGCAGAATTTCAATTTTCAAATGGTTTGGGAAGATGTAAATAATAATACAAACAGCTGTGGTTAACCACCTATGTTTTCCTTATTCTACCTTTTTTTTAAAAAATATGTGAACTTAAAGACATGTACAGGATATAAAATAAAACTTAGGTACCTCAATGACCTTCCCTCAAGAAAGAGTACTAGTATCATTTTTGGCACAGTTTACTAAAGCTTTAAAAGTTAAAATTTCCACCCCTCATGCTTTTCCTTTCCTTTCTCTCTCTGCTTTTCCAGACCCTCTTTCCCCCTGCTGTAAGAAAGGGAAACCCTGAAACTATTCCTTTAGTACAGAAGTAAAACTCAATTTAAAGGACTATGCTGCTGCTAAGTCACTTCAGTCGTGTCCGACTCTGTGCGACCCCGTAGACGGCAGCCCACCAGGCTCCCCTGTCCCTGGGATTCTCCAGGCAAGAACACTGGAGTGGGTTGCTATAAATATGAACAAAATTCAGTTCTTGACCTCAGGGAACTTTCAGTTCAGTTCAGTTCAGTCGCTCAGTCGTGTCCGACTCTCCACGACCCCATGAATCACAGCACGCCAGGCCTCCCTGTCCATCACCAACTCCCGGAGTTCACTCAAACTCATGTCCACAGAGTCGGTGATGCCATCCAGCCATCTCATTCTCCGTCGTCCCCTTCTCCTCCCGCCCCCAACCTTTCCCAGCATCAGAGTCTTTTCCAGTGAGTCAACTCGTCGCATGAGGTGGCCAAAGTATTGCAGTTTCAGCTTTAGCATCAGTCCCTCCAATGAACATCCAGGATTGATCTCCTCTAGAATGGACTGGTTGGATCTCCTTGCAGTATAAGGGACTCTCAAGAGTCTTCTCCAACACCACAGTTCAAAAGCATCGATTCTTCGGCGGTCAGCCTTCTTCACAGTCCAACTCTCACATCCATACATGACCACGGGAAAAACCATTGCCTTGACTAGACGGACCTTGGTTGGCAAAGTAATGTCTCTGCTTTTTAATATACTATCAAGGTTGGTCATAACTTTCCTTCCAAGGAGCAAGCGTCTTTTAATTTCATGGCTGCAATCAGCATCTGCAGTGATTTTGGAGCCCAAAAAAACAAAGTCTGACACTGTTTCCACTGTTTTTCCATCTATTTCCCATGAAGTGATGGGACCAGATGCCATGATCTTTGTTTTCTGAATGTTGAGCTTCAAGCCAACCTTTTCACTCTCCTCTTTCACTTTCATCAAGAGGCTTTTGAGTTCCTCTTCACTTTCTGCCATAAGGGTAGTGTCATCTGCATATCTGAGGTTATTGATATTTCTCCCGGCAATCTTGACTCCAGCTTGTGCTTCTTCCAGCCCAGCGTTCCTCATGATGTACTCTGCATAGAAGTTAAATAAGCAAGGTGACAATATACAACCTTGACGTACACCTTTTCCTATTTGGAACCAGTCTGTTGTTCCATGTCCAGTTCTAACTGTTGCTTCCTGACCTGCATACAGGTTTCTCAAGAGGCAGGTCAGGTGGTCTGGGATTCCCATCTCTTTCAGAATGTTCCACAGTTTATTGTGATCCACACAGTCAAAGGCTTTGGCATAGTCAATGAAGCAGAAATAGATGTTTTTCTGAAACTCTCTTGCTTTCTCCATGATCCAGCGGATGTTGGCAATTTGATCTCTGGTGCCTCTGCCTTTTCTAAAACCTGCTTGAACATCTGGGAGTTCACAGTTTACATACTGCTGAAGCCTGGCTTGGAGAATTTTGAGCATGACTTTACTAGCGTGTGAGATGAGTGCAATTGTGCGGTAGTTTGAGCATTCTTTGGCATTGCCTTTCTTTGGGATTAGAATGAAGACTGACCTCTTCCAGTCCTGTGGCCACTGCTGAGTTTTCCAAATCTGCTGGGTGGTAATTATCCTAACAGAAATAATAACAATAAATATATTTACTTTCCTCTTTACACTTAAGGAAGGGTTTACACATGCAAAACTTCATTTGATCTTTAAAATATTCTTGTAGGAAAGGTAGGACAGATACTATTTTCCCAACATAACAGAGGAGATAAAGATAAAATATTCAACATATTTAAAAAGGTAAAAATAACTAGATAAACTCATACATTGTGATTATAACTAAACGTTATATAATTATCTATGGGTACATATGTGTTGACTTTTGGACAACACAAGTTTGAACTACATAAGTCCACTTACATATGAATTTTTTTTTCGATAAATAAATACTACTGTACTATAGGAACTGTGGTTGGTTGAATCTGCAGATGTGGAGGAAATGCAGGATATGGAGCGCTGACTGTAAAGATATACTTGGATTTCTGACTCAGAGGAGAGGTCAACTGAATCCCAAGTTTTTTTCAAGGGTCAACTCTATACACAACACACACCGATCACTTATCATTAGAAAGGTGTCTTGACTTCAGAAAATATTTATCCCACTAATCTGCTACAATGCTTAAAATTTCATTTTAGAAACTCCATACTTGGGTATCTACAAGAAGTTCCATTAGAACATGGGCCTAAAATGCAAAAAAAAAAAAAGAAAAATACTGAATTCTAATAATGTACAAGTGGGTCAGTTCAGTCATGATAGTTGGGTTCCTTAGGAAAATGGAAGGTTGGGATTATAGTCCTAGAACAAATGGGAAAAGTTGAATGGAAGGAAAGACAGAAAGGTCTTGATAGATTGAGGTAAAGGCCTGGGTACAAGCAGCCTGAGAATCTGTGTGAAATTCAGTAAGGTAGAGGCAGCGAGAGAGTAGAGACATGTTAAAAGGAGAAACAAATTCACTAGCTTCACAATTTTGTTTCCACTAAATACAAAACTCTGGTATCAGCTGCAGTTTCCAGTAGGCCTACATTGGTAATTCATTTCCAGGATACAAGTTTACCTCAGTTCAGTTCGGTCGATCAGTCGTGTCTGACTCTTTGCAACCCCATGGACTGCAGCATGCCAGGCCTCCCTTCCATCACCAACTCCCAGAGTTTACTCAAGCTCATGTCCATTGAGTCGGGGAGGCCATGCAACCATCTCATCCTCTGTTGTCCCCGTCTCGTCCTTTCTTCAATCTTTCCTAGCATCAGGGTCTTTTCAGATGAGTCAGCTCTGTGCAACAGGCAGCCAAAGTATTGGAGTTTCAGCATCAACATCAGACCTTCCAATGAATATTAAGGACTGATTCGATTTAGGATGGACCGGTTGTATAACCTTGAAGTCCAAGGGACTCTCAAGAGTCTTCTCCAGCACCACAGTTCAAAAGCATCAATTCTTCCGTGCTCAGCTTTCTTTATAGTCCAACTGTCACATCCATACATGACTACCAGAAAAATCATAGCCTTGACTAGATGGACCTTAGTTGGCAAAGTAATGTCTCTGCTTTTTAATATGTTATCTAAGTTGGTCATAACTTTTCTTCCAAGGAGTAAGCATCTTTATATTTCATGGCTGCAGTTACCATCTGCAGTGATTTTGGAGCCCCCCCCCAAATAAAGTCTGCCACTGTTTCTACTGTTTTCCCATCTATTTCCCATGAAGTGATGGGACCAGATGCCATGATCTTAGTTTTCTGAATGTTGAGCTTTAAGCCAACTTTTCCACTCTCCTCTTTCACTTTCATCAAGAGACTCTTTAGTTCCTCTTCACTTTCTGCCATAAGGGTGGTGTCATCTGCATATCTGAGGTTCTTGATATTTCTCCCAGCAATCTTGATTCCAGCTTGTGCTTCCTCCAGTAAAGTGTTTCTCATGATGTACTCTGCATATAAGTTAAATAAGCAGGGTGACAACATACAGCCTTGACGTACTCCTTTTCCTATTTGGAACCAGTGTGTTGTACCATGTCCAGTTCTAACTGTTGCTTCCTGACCTGCATACAGGTTTCTCAAGAGCAGGTTAGGTAGTCTGGTATTCCCATCTCTTTCAGAATGTTCCACAGTTTATTGTGATCCACACAGTCAAAGGCTTTGGCATAGTCAATGAAGCAGAAATAGATGTTTTTCTGGAGCTCTCTTGCTTTCTCCATGATCCAGCGGATGTTGGCAATTTGATCTCTGGTTCCTCTGTCTTTTCTAAAACCTGCTTGAACATCTGGGAGTTCACGGTTCCCATATTGCTGAAGCCTGGCTTGGAGAATTTTGAGCATGACTTTACTAGTGTGTGAGATAAGTGCAATTGTGCGGTAGTTTGAGCATTCTTTGGCATTCCCTTTCTGTGGGATTTGAATGAAGACTGACCTTTTCCAGTCCTGTGGCCACTGCTGAGTTTTCCAAATTTGCTGGCATATTGAGTGCAGCACTTTCACAGCATCATCTTTCAGGATTTGAAATAGCTCCACTGGAATTCCATCACCTCCACTAGCTTTGTTCGTAGTGATGCTCTCTAAGGCCCACTTGACTTCACATTCCAAGATGTCTGGTTCCAGGTGAGTGATCCCACCATTGTGATTATCTTGGTCGTGAAGATCTTTTTTGTACAGTTCTTCTGTGTATTCCTGCCACCTCTTCTTAATATCTTCTGCTTCTGTTAGGTCCATACCATTTCTGTCCTTTATCGAGCCCATCTTTGCATGAAATGTTCCCTTGATATCTCTAATTTTCTTGAAGAGATCTCTTGTTTTTCCTATTCTGTTGTTTCCCCCTATTTCTTTGCATTGATCGCTGAGGAAGGCTTTCTTATCTCTCCTTGCTATTCTTTGGAACTCTGCATTCAGATGCTTATATCTTTCCTTTTCTCCTTTGCTTTTCGCTTCTCTTCTTTTCACAGCTATTTGTAAGGCCTCCTCAGACAGCCATTGTGCTTTTTTACATTTCTTTTCCATGGGGATGGTCTTGGTCCCTGTCTCCTGTACAATGTCACTAACCTCTGTCCAGAGTTCATCAGGCACTCTATCTATCAGATCTAGTCCCTTAAATCTATTTCTTCCTTCCACTGTATAATCATAAGGGATTTTATTTAGGTCATATCTGAATGGTCTAGTGGTTTGCCCTACTTTCTCCAATTATATGTACCTCACAGACCTCTAAATAAACACTTAACGGTCCTTTAAAATTAAATCAGCTTTGGTACCACCTGAACTTCCTTGGTGGCTCAGTCAGTAAAGAATCCACCTGAAATGTAGGAGACCTTGCTTTGATCCTTGGATCAGGAAGATCCCCTGGAGAAGGGAATGGCAACCTACACCAGTATTCTTGCCTGGAGAATTCCATGGACTGAGTAGCTTGGCAGGCTATAGTCCATGGATTTGCAAAGAGTCGGACACAACTGAGCCACTAACATTTAAATTTAATAAACTCGGTACCATCTACTTTTCAACTTGCATTTACTTCCCCTATCTGCCACCAGCCTTGTTCTTTCCTAGAACTGAAAAAACGAAATCAAAAAAAAAAAAAAAAAGCAATTTTTTTTTTTCTGTTCTTTCCTCTCTATTCACTTAATCAGGCCAAATCTCACCATCTGCTGTTCCATTTTCAGCACTGCTTTCTCAACTTCTTATTTGCCACAAATCTAACGTTCCTTGGGTCACTCATTAAAAACAAAATTTCTGCACTGCACTGTGTTGCTGCAACTAAATAAAACTTTACGTCTGAGTTCTTCAGTATTCTTCTTACTGACTCCCTTCATTCAATACTTCATCTTCCTGTAACATTTAAATGAAAGCTGGGGACATTTCATGTTACCAGATACCAGGCATGATGCCAGGCACATATGTACTCAAAAATATTTGTAATAACTTTATATAACTTTAAAGTCAGGAACATTCAGTATGTAAATCCTTGGAAGTAGTTTCCTCAAAGTTAACAAGCTCAAAAATTCATTCATGAAAAACTGGACTAGAAAATTCTAAAATTCAAAGCATAAAAAGCAACTCTAATGTTTGCAAATCTGCAGTGTATTTTGTCTTCCTTTAATTCATTCATATCTTCTTTTCAGGATACAGAAACAAAATGCTTGTGTTGCAAACACTTCAGAAGAAGCTGGATATGGCCTCAGAATTGAGTATTAGAGTCATTAAATTTTAATCTTCTTTAGGAAACTGTCAGCTTACTTTGGGTAAAGGGCAATTTGCCATTTTCCCCCATATGGAAATGGTGGAAACAAGGGGAAATGCCTGCACATCTTTTCCACAATCTCATATTTATGCTAGGGAATTTCTGATTGTTAATTCATTAAACATTTTAAGAGCATTTTTGGCTAGCACTGTACTGAGTGAGATATGCAAATGGAGCAAGTGCACAGTCCTTGCCCCTAAAGAAGTTACAGTGCCAAGAGTGGGAACCAGGCAGAATTTGGAACAAAAGCTGTGACCACATAATAATGTATTGGTGGGGGGATGGGGCATCTGGAAGCCCAGTGGTTACCAGGAGAGTGGTTTCCAGGGGGTGAGAGTTTTTAGGCCTGCTCCAAAAGAGTTTGATTATAATGATTTGCAGGAGTGAAAGTTAGAGAGTCTTCTATTTAGGAGATAAAGAGCCCTGATTTAAAGGTGGTAAGAGCCTGAAGTGTGGCAGACGGTGAGAAGACCGACTTCCTATTAGTCAAAAGTCGGATTTGGGGAAGGACTGATTTTGAGACAACTTCAATAACCTCAGATATGCAGAGAACACCACCCTTCTGACAGAAAGCAAAGAACAACTGAAGAGCCTTTTGATGAAAATGAAAGAGGAGAATGAAAAAGTTGGCTTAAAACTCAACATTCAGAAAACTAAGATCATGGCATCTGGTACCATCACTTCATGGCGAACAGATGGGGAAACAGTGGAAACAATGGCAGACTTTATTTTGGGGGGCTCCAAAATCACTGCAGATGGTGACTGCAGTCATGAAATTAAAAGACGCTTGCTCCTTGGAAGAAAAGCTATGACCAACTTGTAAGGTCGAAACGGCCCAATGATGTTAAATAAAAGAACCCAGATGCCAAATAGATAATGTAACAGGTTTTAATGGCAGAGGCCCCCAGGTAGGATTCCCGGACCTAACAGAATGAGGTCAGGGAAGTCCGCTCCAAACAAAGGCAAGAGGCAACTTATACAACTTTACAGCAAGGTTTGGAATAGTGGTCTCTCATAGGTCAGTTAACCAGGGGCAAGACTGGGTTGGTTGCCTGATCTGCTCAAAATCGTGCTGACGCAGTGAAATAGTTTCTGCTATTTCTGGGCAGAATGCTGTTTCTGGACAGGAGGTTAGGAGGGGGAGGTTAGGAGAGGGTTGATTTTTACCAGGAACCGATACCTCAAGGACACTCCAGCAGTGGGGGAAGGAATGAGAGAATAGAACACAATAGTCAAAAGAGTCCGGCGGGGCTTTTTCCTGCTGGCGGGAAAGGGAAGAGGAGGAGAAGTCCAAAAGTGGCCACCGAGGTCCGACCTTACATTCCAACCCTTTTGATAGGATAGGGGGTGACGTTGTTGTCTCTGGCTACTTCCAACTGGAAAAGGGACGTCTTGGAGTTCTGGGTTCCTTTTGCCTGCTCTCTGTCAGGGTGCATTTACAGAGGGAGATGAGAGTCCATGGAATGATAAGGTGACTTGTTTCAGCATTGTCTAGGTGTTGGTCAGGGAATATTCTTGTCATACTACCACTTGAAGATCTGTTGCATTCTGGAAGAAACAAACTTAACAAGAAAGTTAAAGCTACGTGGCCCAAAGATTAATAGAAGTAGAAAAGATGCTCAGGGGCTACCAGGAGAACCAGGACCAGACATTGGTTCATGACGTTAATGTTTCTCTAGGTATGAGAAGATGCAAGAATTAGAGCTCATAAAATCTTTACCTGAAAACATCTGACTATCTGAAGGCTGGTTTTTCTGGGTTTTTCCCAGAGCACAGAGTGCCTTATTTCTGATCTCCACCCTGAACTCCTTTCAGAGGGTGTTGAAGGTCAGCAGTTGTAGTGGTCATGATTAATCTTTGTAGATGTAGATGGCAAGTGTCAGTCTTCAGTTGGCAGAGCCCCTTTTTGCTCATAAACTTGACCATGATTTTGAGGGGGGCGCATTTTATGACCATTTTATCCCATGGTGCTGAGAATGTTCATTTTCAGGTTTGGCAAAGATTTTGTTGATAGGCCACTCAGTGTGTTGTTACTGGACTAGGCCATAAAACAGTATCCAAAATTCTCTGGACCACCTGTCTTACTAGCCTCTTGGTCCAGGAAAATATTCCCTCTTGTTGCTTCTTCCCATATCTAGAGTTACATTATTACAATCATTGATCTCATATGGAACTGCATATCAGCATTATATCATAGGCTCAGTCACACATTTGTTAAAGTAAGAAATAGTCTTCTGAAACAAGTGACATAGAAAATAATATAGCCATAGCTAGCAGTTATTAGTAAAGTCATAAGTAAGAATTATAAGTCAAGAACTTTCATTAGATAAAGCCTGGTATACCCCAAGTCATCTGACTTCATGTGTTAAATGACTATAGCCTGGTGTTAATCTCCTGGTTGTACATTATGGAGCATCTGATCTTTATATGAAGATTGGTTACTGAGATAAGCCTTAGAAACAAACTTAGAGTGTCCTTTTTAATAACTTGATTAAATCTTTTAGCAGTATCACGTAACAAGGAACTGTCTCAGCAGTGAGTCTTAGTAAACACTAGACCTTAATTAACAAAACTAGAAACTTAGTTTAACAATTTACAAAACTTAATATTCAGTGATTTTTCATTATGGAGGCATTAACCCTGTAGCCAGGAAGGCTTTAACCCATCAAATAAAAATGAGGTTTGTCAGGGAGCTGGGAAAAGCCAAGTGTCCGTCTTGGATTTCCCATAGCCCTGATTCTGATTTTCAGCTATTGTTCACCCATTTTTAATTCCCCAATTTAGGAGTAGACTGTTACCATGTTTTAAGGACATTAGGATAGCACAAGTCTAACAGTGAGGGGTTAGTTTTTGTATAAGCAGAATGAGCTTTTACGTGTACCATAATTTTAAATAATGTTCATTTACTTTACTAAAGTAACAAAAGATTTTAAAAACAAATATGAATCACTTAAAGGCAAAGAAGTTCATAATCTGTTATTGAAAGATTCATTCTAAGAAAACTTTGTTCTTTTAACATAGACAGTAGACCAAATTTCAGTCTGTTACCAATTTACCAGATAGCAAACAAACAAAACTTATCAGTTAATCTTAGAAAAGTCTTTTCCATAAATCTTGAAGAACTAGCAGTATTTTTCTAAAGGCATGAGAGTGAAACCATACAAGGCATGTTTAAAATCTAATTAAATTGTAATTTACAAAGTAGCCTGCTCATTGCTGTGACTTGTAACACTTTAACATGATAACTAGAATTATAACTGACAACACTTTACCAGGACATATCAGATTTTCATGAATTTCACATAATTTCTAGGCTATCTATATAAGTAGCATCACCCATACACTATAACCTGAGAAGACTCATCACTCCTCCAACAATATTTCCCATGCAATTTAACATGTCAGATGAACTCAGGTAGTTTAATAGCTCTTTGGGATGTCTCAGGGGCCCTCTGAAGCACCCAAATTCAGCTAGAAGTCAAGCTATTTAGGCAGTTTTGTCAATAAATATCAAAAGGGTTCATAACAGTCAGATAGAATCATGTAGATCACTGTGAAATAATATATTCACTTAGCCAAAGTAACAAAGAAGATTTCAAAGGTAAACATAGAACAGATCACTTCAGAGGTAAAGAAACTTAAAATCCATTATCAAAGGCAGTTCAACATCTCAAGAAAACTTTTATCTATACATAAAAACTCTTTCCTTGGGGTCTACTTTCCATCAAACCTTCTTATCACTTTCTGTACCCATTTGTTTTCCCATCCTGGAACAGCCACCTATAAGTCAGACCTACTTCCTTTTCCCTTCATGAAATGTAACTTCATTCCTCATACCTTCTTTATTGAACATATACATTTTACTTCCCTTAAGCAATCAAGAATTGTCCTTTATATTAGCATTCTATAGATTGGTGAACAAGCTAGTTGTTTCTAATTGCATGTGCAAAAGGAACCAGTTTTGCAGTTCCTAAGGGAAAAAAATTTCGTTTTAATTAGTTTTCTTTGGAGTCTAAAGAATATCATGGCCATCCTGTGTCAAAAAGTTATCTTTCCTTTCTGTGCTGCTGCTAAGTCACTTCAGTAGTGTCCAACTCTGTGCGACCCCATAGACGGCAGCCCACCAGGCTCCCCCGTCCCTGGGATTCTCCAGGCAAGAACACTGGAGTGGGTTGCCATTTCCTTCTCCATGTTCCTTTCTGTAGTCATAGTTTTATACCTAAATTATAGATATAGACCAAATATGATCAAATTGACTCTGATATCAGGGGCAGATCAGTTGACAAAATTCTTGGATTGTCCCTCTGGTGGGAAGTGAGGTCTTTGTCCCAGCAGAAGAATCTGAAGGGTTAAGGAAATTTGCAGGAATGGGGGAAGCTTGATCCTTCCCACCCTGAGAAACAGGAGTAGCAGGGAGATGGTACAGGGACATATGCCAGGCCTTTTGGGTCGGCCACTTGGCGAAGAGGAAATGGGGGTGGGGGGTGGGTAAATTGACAGAACAGAGGGAGCCCCCCCCCCCCCCCCCCCCCGGTGGCGCCTCCGGGGAGCCATCTCTTGAGTGAGAAGGCTGCAGAGAAGGCATTGAAGGGGTTAATGAAGGAGGGGTTGGGGAAGTGGGGGAAGAGGGAGTTGAGGTAGTAACAGAAGCGGAGGTTTAGAGAGGGTTAATGGAGAGGGAGTCGGTAAGGAGGGGTGAGGTGGGGGAAGAAAGTATAGGGGGAGGGGCAGGAGCGCAGTCACCACCAAAGCCTGTGCCTAGGGTATTTCAGACCATTTTCCTGCCTTCTGGCAGTAATTATCTAAATCACGGAGGATATTAAAATCGAAAGTCCCCGTTGGTGGCCAGTGTGAGCCATTTTCGAAAGGATATTGAGGCCAGGCCTCAGAGCACAGAAAGGTCAGCCATTTGAGGCGGATTTTTTGAGAAATATGCAAAGTTTTGAGGTTGGCGAGGAGACATTTTAGCAGAGTTGACCAAGTTCGGTCGGCTTTGGAGGTGGCAGTCCCCATGGCAAACGGCAGAATTAGGCTTAGGGGTCAAGTCAGTCAGGCGTCCCCAAGTGCGTCAACACCCCAGCGAGGTACCGTAAAGGCTGCCTCAGCCAAGACGGATGTCTCCGAATTGACTGGCGCCAAGGAGCAGGCCTGGCCTGCGGGAGGAGGGAGTTCGGATGCGGCCACGATTTTGGAGCAGGCCTGGCCTGCGAGAAATACCGGACCCCTTAGGACCAATCACCAAAGGGGAGACCCGCCCCAAGACCCGAATTGGGGGACTTACCCTGTATGCTGCCAGACGGTTGAGTGGACATTGGGCGCCAAATGTAAGCAGCCCGGTTGGGCGCGGGTCGAACCCGAGGGAGCCAAAGACCCCTGGCCAGTGGGAAGGGCTCTCACCTCGAGCCTCACGTTGGGCGCCAAATGTAAGGTCGAAATGGCCCAACGATGTTAAATAAAAGAACCCAGACGCCAAATAGATAATGTAACAGGCTTTAATGGCGAGGCGCCCCGGGCGGGATTCCAGGACCCAACAGAGCGAGGTCGAGGAAGTCCACGCCGAACAAAGGCCAAGAGGCAACTTATATAACTTTAGGCAAGATTTGGAGTGGTGGTCCCTCACAGGTCAGTTAGCCGGGGGGCAAGACTGGGTTGGTTGCCCGATCTGCTCAAGGTTGTGCTGACACAGCGGAATAGTTTCTGCTGTTTCTGGGCAGAATGCTGTTTCTGGACAGGAGGTTAGGAGGGAGAGGTTAGGAGAGGGTTGATTTTTACCAGGAACCGATACCTCAAGGACACTCCAGCAATGGGGGAGGGAAGGAGATAATAGAACACAATAGTCAGATTCCGGCGGGGCTTTTTCCTGCTGGCGGGAAAGGGAAGAGGGGGAGGAGAAGTCCAAAGTGGCCACTGAGGTCCAACCTTACACAACTTAGACAGCATATTAAAAAGCGGAGACATTACTTCGCCAACTAAGGTCTATCTAGTCAAAGCTATGGTTTTTCCAGTAGTCATGTATGGGAGAGTTGGACTATAAAGAAAGCTGAGCGTGAAAGAATTGGTACTTTTGAACTGTGGTGTTGGAGAAGATTCTTGAGAGTCCCTTGGACTGCAAAGAGATCCAACGAGACTTTCCATAACCAAGAAAGTGAGTTTATCTCATCCTAAAGGAAATCAGTCCTGAATATTCATTGGAAGGACTGATGCTGAAGCTGAAACTTCAATACTTTGGCCACCTGTTCTGAAGCTCTGACTTATTTGAAAAGACTCTAATGCTGGAAAAGATTGAAGGCAAGAAGAGAAGGGGGATAACAGAAGATGAGATGGTTGGATGGTATCACCGACTCAATGGACATGAGTCTGAGTAAGCTCTGGGAGTTGGTGATGGACAGGGAGGCCTGGCGTGCTTCAGTCCATGGGGTTGCAAAGAGTCGGACACAGCTGAGGGACTGAACTGACTGACTGATTTTAAGAATGTAATTGGTAAGTTTGGGGAAGTCAGGTGATAAAGAGGGGAAGGGATGGAGATTTTTGTCGTGGTTGTTATTTAAAGCTTAGATTTGATATGGTGGGTAAAAAACAAAAGGGAAATTACCTGAGAAGAATGATTTTTATGACAGTTATGTAAAAATCAGACTGCAATAGAGAGGTCCTGGAGCTCAGTAGACAAGCTGCTGCTGCTGCTAAGTCATTTCAGTTGTGTCCGACTCTGTGTGACCCCATAGACGGAAGCCCACCAGGCTCCCCCGTCCGTGGGATTCTCCAGGCAAGAACACTGGAGTGGGTTGCCATTTCCTTCTCCAATGTGTGAAAGTGAAAAGTGAAAGTGAAATCGCTCAGTCGTGTCCGACCCCTAGCCACCCCACGGACTGCAGCCCACCAGGCTCCTCCATCCATGGGATTTTCCAGGCAAGAGTACTGGAGTGGCTTGCCATTGCCTTCTCCGCAGTAGACAAGCTCAGTTCAGTTCAGTTCAGTTGCTCAGTCATGTCTGACTCTTTGCGACCCCATGAATCACAGCACGCCAGGTCTCCCTGTCCATCACCAACTCCCGGAGTTCACTCAAACTCATGTCCATCGAGTTGGTGACGTCACCCAACCATCTCATTCTCTGTCGTCCCCGTCTCCTCCCACCCCCAATCCCTCCCAGCATCAGAGTCTTTTCCAGTGAGTCAACTCATCGCATGAGGTGACCAAAGTATTGGAGTTTAAGCTTTAGCATCAGTCCTTCCAGTGAACACCCAGGATCGATCTCCTTTAGAATGGACTGGTTGGATCTCCTTGCAGTCCAAGGGACTCTCAAGAGTCTTCTCCAACACCACAGTTCAAAAGCATCAATTCTTCAGTGATCAGCTTTCTTCACAGTCCAACTCTCACATCCATACATGACCACGGGAAAACCCATAGCCTTGACTAGACGGACCTTGGTTGGCAAAGTAATGTCTCTGTTTTTTAATATGCTGTCTAGGTTGGTCATAACTTTCCTTCCAAGGAGTAAGTGTCTTTTAATTTCCTGGCTACAGTCACCATCTGCAGTGATTTTGGAGCCCCCCAAAATAAAGTCTGACACTGTTTCCACTGTTTCTCCATCTACTTCCCATGAAGTGATGGGACCAGATGCCATGATCTTCGTTTTCTGAATGTTGAGCTTCAAGCCAAACTTTTCACTCTCCTCTTTCACTTGACATGCCATATTTTAGGCCTAGGTTGTTAAGACCTGAAATAAAATGGTAGCTGAGGAAATTTCAAAGTTGAATTAAGATAAAAACAAGAAAGAAAAGGCTATGCTACACATTATCCCATTCCTATTGTGCTTAGTCTCTCAGTCGTGTCCAACTTTTTGCTACCCATGGACTATAGCCCGCCAGGCTCCTCTGTCCCTGGGGAGTCTCCAGCCAAGAACAGTGAAGTGGGTTGCCATGTCCTTCTCCAGGGGAATCTTCCCAACCCAGGGACCAAACCCAGTTCTCCCACATTGCAGGCAGATTCTTTACCACCTGAGCTAGCAGGGAAGCCCATCCTATTCCTGCTGCTGCTGCTGCTGCTGCTGTGTCACTTCAGTCGTGTCCAACTCTGTGCGACCCCATAGACGGCAGCCCGCCAGGCTCCCCCGTCCCTGGGATTCTCCAGGCAAGAACACTGGAGTGGGTTGCCATTTCCTTCTGCAATCCTATTCCTATTCTTTGTTAATTAGGTTAATAATTAATCATCTCCAGATAATTTATCTCCAGTCCCCCTTCCCATGAAGCACCTCTCCCTAGTTTCCATCTTTGTATCAAAGACATTTTATTCAAGACATCCTTTTTAGTACTCTCCACCTTTGCCTTATTCAGCCTGTCTTTACTTCATCTTCTTTCCATTTCACCTCCTCCTGTCATTTAGTCAAATGATTTTAGTCCTTATAAGACCTTAAGGCATTAATAATCTCAGAAAATTCTCTGAAATTCTGTCTGCTAGTCACTTTAACCACACAATGACAACATAGAACTTATTTTCAAAATTATTAGAATTTTTGACTGCTGATGGTATTCATGCTAGTTAATGCTCAAGTTTTTAAAAATCATGATTGTTGTGGAAAATAAAAATCACTTGTAATCTTGCCACCATTATTAAAATACTAGTGCATTCCTTCCAAATATTGTAAAATATGAATAATTTTCACATATTTTAAAATACAGTTAAAATATCAGACTACAGTAGAGAGATCCTGGAGCTCAGTAGACAAGCCTGACATGCCATATTTTAGGCCTAGGCCTTTTAACTTATTTTTAATGGGAGGACAGTTGCTTTACGATGTTGTCTTGGTTTCTATCAAACATTGACATGAATCAGCCATAGGTATACATATGTCCCCTTCCTCTCAGTATACACATCTTTGCATCTTGCTTTTAGTTTCCACTTCCATAGTTATTTTGGAGGCTCCTAGAATTCAAGAGGTTCTACTCAGAATCTTGCTAAGATCCCTGCTACTGCTGCCTCTCTGTAACTCAGCCTGTACTCTCTGTAACCTCTGATTATTCATGACTTCTGCTTCCTGTGGTTTTTGCTGTCTGGCATCCACCACTTGCCTACTCAATGCACCTTTAAGCCATTTTTCAAACCATCTCAGCCTCTCTTTCTCCTTACAGTGTTTGGGTAGAGCTTGAACAAATTTCCAATAGACCTATTGGGTCTAGTGTCCATGCCAGTCCACAAAATGTTGCAAAGAGGGAGAAGGAGTCATATCTACCATAACAGAACTTATGAAGATGAAACCTCTTAGAGGAAAGGGAATGGCAGACACAGTTGTCTTGATCTATATTCTTTCATTTTTGAAAATAAGGTTTTTGATGACTATATAATTTTCTGTCCTGTGAACATTCCAGATGTACCTAACTGTTCCAACAGTGATGGACTGTTAGCATGTTTCTGATTTCCACTATTGTAAATAACAGTGAGAAGAGTAGCCTGCTAAATTGCTTGAGTCTCAAATAAAAACTCTTGATTTCTAAAAGTTGAATTACTACATCAGAGGTGGCACTCTTGAAAGTGTTTGCCAAACGAACTTCCAAGGGTTTTATGACATTAAAATAGGAGCAAGGATTTTAATTTGTTATATTTTGCTTTTTAGGAACCACAGGGAAATCTATACCATATGCTGCTGCTGCTGCTAAGTCACTTCAGTCGTGTCCGACTCTGTGTGACCCCATAGACGGAAGCCCAACAGGCTCCCCCATCTCTGGGATTCTCCAGGCAAGAACACTGGAGTGGGTTGCCATTTCCTTCTCCATACCATATGCTAGAAATACTTAATTAGAAGAAATACTTGCTCTTAAGAGATGCTCTCATGTAATGAATTTAGTACATTTTAGGAATGAAGGTGGTAGGGCAGATTACAAAACAGCAATTTGTGTTCTGAGGAGGGGGAATGCACTGGAGACGGACTTGAAAAGTTATTACGCACTCAAGTACATTGAAAAAAGAATGAAAGGCATATTAAGCTATGTAAAATCATTCCTTATCTTTAATCTTTATATGCATAACTACATTTTATGCAGTTGAGCCTGCAGGTACATTTTGGTATTTTTCAACTATTGATAAGGCTATTGCCATTTTGTGATCTGCACAAGAATTCCCAAGGTCAGTATGCCAGAAGTTAATTAGCCGTTCCCCTTTAGTTAGAAATTTTTTCTCCCTTCCAATTTTTGTTGTTGGGATAATTTTGGATAATACCGCATGAATACCTTAGTGCATTCATTTTTTAAAAGTCACGCCATTGAAAGGTATTTCTCAAAGTGGAACTGTTGTTTTAAAAGGGTCGAACGCAAGTATAAATAAAAGCTCAATAAATACTATTGGATTAACCTTTCCGTACCTGTAGGCTTGACTTTTCTCCCCCAGTCTCTTCCTTTCGTTTCTTTCCGGAAACTACTTCATTACCTTACATTGGCAGTTTCAGATAAAGTAATTTTGAACAGAAGCGACTTTCGTTTCCCTTACATCTTGTTTCCCATTCTGGAAACTTATTCGCTGTCTGAGGAAGTCAAATTCAAAGCACTCACTGCCACCTGAGCTCACACCTGGTTGCCTCCTCAGAAAGGAAATGTTTTCTGGAAAACTTTCTACGCCAGTCAATACGGGCAGATTCCGAAGATAACGAGATAGGCACACGTTTCTGTCAACCCATTCGACACCGAGTGGCAGAAATTCTATGAAGGGGTAAGGACGTCCGGGGAATATTTTGCATCTCAGTAGCTTGGAGTTAACACTGGATGCCCCCTCCCAGGCCCGGACAGCTACGACAGGTGCGAAACCCGCCCAGGAGGAGCTTCTGCCGTCCCCACTGAGCCACAGGCGGCGAAGAGGAACACCCATCCCCGGACTCCCAGGTGGAGCCCAGCGCCGGGTTCCTCCCTCAGGCTGCCAAGCCACAGGGCCAAGGGCGCCGCGCCGAGCGGCCGGCCCTCCTCGGGCGCTGGAAAGGCTGGGCAGGGTGGGGGCGGGGTCCGCCGCGGCGTCACCACTGACGTAACCGCCCTGCCCGGCCGCCGCCGCGGTACCGGTGAGCGAGTGGGTGGGGAGAGCGGGAGCGGGGAGAGGGGAGGGAAGGCGGAGGGGAGGGGGAGGGGAGGGGGAGGGGAGGGAAGGGGAGAGGGAGGGGAAGTGAAGGGGAGGGGAGGGGGAGGGGGCAGCGCGGAGATGAGCTCTAAGATGGCCGCTCCGCCGAGGACTGGGCTGTGGACGAGATGGGAGAAGCAGAGAAACGGGGACTTGAGAGGGATGCAGCGTGGAGAAGATGTAATCGCAAATGATCGCATCTCTGATGCCGCGGCTCCCTCTGCGGAGCTGGCGCTCTCGAGATAAAGCCGCATCCTGCTCCTGGCTTTGATTGCCGCCAGGTGACGCTCGAAGCGCCTCCGGCATGCTTTGGAAGGGCCGTTCTAGTCCTCCTTTTATAAGGAATGTCTTGCCTTCCCTGCATTGATCCGTCCCGGCACTTTCCAGCACCTGTTGCCACTTAGAGACACTTAAACGCCTTTTGAATACCAGCTTCCTAAACCTTTCCCGCTGGCCTTCGGGGAAGGAATGCTAATAGGCTAAAACTTGGGGACGCGTAAAGAAACGTGTCAGCATAGGGAGAAAAAAATGACTGCTCAAGTTTAAGAGACAGGACTCGCTCTCTCCCACTACCCCCGCAATAAAAAAAGAAAGTGAAACATGGTAATTGTTTAAACTGCAAGTTTGAGTTGTTAATTCTTCGGGTAACTGGATAATTTTTTGCAGTCTTAATTTTGAAGTTAAAAAATAGGCTTTTAAAAAGCAGCTTTATCCTCAAGTACCTTTCACCATTTTTAAGCCTTAATTGTCAAATCCTGCGAGTAACGGGGGTGGGGGTGGGGTTGTAAGATTAGCATAGAGACGCGACTTTATGACTTTCAGGCCTAGTCCGGTGAACTTGAATTCCTTATGGTTAGATCTTTAGTCGGTTCTGAACCCAGCTTCAGAATCTGTTTAAGAATGTAAACCAGAGGTTTATTCAGGAAAGTAAAATGGCCACATATTATGTTTTTGTCAGGTTTTATATTATCTGTGCATCTTTTCCCCCTCAACGTGTGCTGCTGCTGCTGCTAAGTCACTTCAGTCGTGTCCGACTCTGTGCGACCCCATAGACGGAAGCCCACCAGGCTCCCCTGTCCCTGGGATTCTCCAGGCAAGAACACTGGAGTGGGTTGCCATTTCCTTCTCCAATGTGTGAAAGTGAAAAGTGAAAGTGAAGTTGCTCAGTCGTGTCCGACCCTTAGCGACCCCACGGACTGCAGCCTACCAGGCTCCTCCATCCATGGGATTTTCTAGGTAATAGTACTGGAGTGGCTTGCCATTGCCTTCTCCGCTTAACGTGTGCACCAAAGACTAAAGTTGTTTATCTGTGGAAACCTGCATAGTTGTCCATATTCGTTTCTTCACACCCCAAACTGGTGTTCATCTCACATCCTCCATTTCATTTTTCTCTTTCACATGATACAACAGCTACTCCACCTGACACCTCTCCTGATGAGTCTGCACTTGCACTTCATCTCCTTCCTGCAATGACTGTTTTCTATCCCAGCCTCATGTCAAAACTTCCACTGGGGGAAAGGTTAAAAGGAATCCTGAGCACACGCCTGAGAAAGCCATATTCCTGATTGTATTGTCCATGGTGAATATTGAAAATCTGCTTATTTCTCACACATTATTAGAGAACATGAATTCTCTGTCATGGTTTTATATAAATTGTGGGTTAATTGTCCACTGTTCTCCAACATGAAGAACAGGAGAATGTGATCTGAAGTGGCCTGAGCCTGCAATGGAGGAGACCTGGGATCAATCCATGAGTGGGTAAGATTCCCTGGAGAAGGGAATGGCTACCCACTCCAGTATTCTTGCCTGGAGAATTCCACAGACAGAGGAGCCTGGTGGGCTACAGTTCATGGGGTCGCAAAGAGTTGGACACGACTGACTGACTTTCACACTTTCAGAAAGACTATAATAAAGACCTTCTGTATACCACAGGGAACTCTACTCAATACTCTGTAATGACCTATAAGGGAAAAGAATCTAAAAAGTGGATGTATGTATAACTGATTCACTTTGCTGTATACCTGAAACAAAACATTGTAAATCAACTATACTCCAGTAAAAGTTTTGTAAAAATACATTAAAAAAGGGTATTGGTTAAAGAGGATTGTGTGAAAATGTGTGGACAATACAGAAAATGGATTTAATAGAATCTTCTGAAAATTACTGATACGCCTTCCAAGTTCTTCGGAATCTTGCCAGGGAGGGAAAGGGAAGACAGACTACTTTTCCTCCCTCTCTGATATTGCCTCTGGTGCAGATCCATCGGTTATTCCAAGCTCCCTGGCCTGAGGGAACAGTGCCCCAGGAAGCACTAGGGAACCGAGAAGCTCATCCTTGCATACCCTGCCTCCAGAATCTTGTCCCCACCTCCCTCCAGATCAGCTCTCTAAAAGTCTTGTTATTCATTGGGGCTTTCCTTATAGTTCAGTTAGTAAAGAATCCGCCTGCAACACAGGAGACCCCCTTTCTATTCCTGGGTTGGGCAGATCCGCTGGAGAAGGGATAGGCTACCCACTCCAGTATTCTTGGGCTTCCCTTGTGGCTCAACTGGTAAAGAATTTGCCTGCAAGTGGGAGGCCTGGGTTCGATCCCTGGGTTGGGAAGATCCCCTGGAGAAGGGAAAGGCTACACATTCCAGTATTCTGGCCTGGAGAATTCCATAGGCTAAGTCCATGGGGTCCCAAAGAGTTCAGACACGACTGAGTGACTTTTACTTTCATTCCTGCATCAAATAGTGGGTTTTCTGGTTCTGCAGTCCCAAGTTATTCCTTCAGGGATGGGGTCATATAGGCTGTTAGCCTCTCAAACTCTTTAAATGAATTAATCTCATATACTTCCGGTCTCCTTGATCACGATGGCTTTAAAGTTCCCCTCAGCTTTGGTGCAGTGGTAAGAATCTGCCTGCCAATGTAGGGGACACAAGAGATGCCAGTTGAATCCCTGGGTCAGGAAGATCCCCCTGAGTAGAAAATGGCAACCTCCTCTAGTATTCTTGCCTGGCAAATCCCATGGACAGAGGAGCCTGGTAAGCTACATCTGTGGGGTCACAAAGAGTTGGACATGACTAAACCACTGGGCCTTCTCGCAGCTTGACTCAACTTTGGATGGGTATCTTCCAGACTCTAGGTTCTGACTTCTCTTGTCTTTGAGCATTTATTTTAGAAAGTTTGCTATTGTAAATCTTATCTCTGTCCATTTGAGATGTAAATCTTCTCTCAGCTTCATTCTACTTTTACAACCCTGGAAAGTCTTTCTCTATGACCAAAGAGTCATTTCTCTGAAATGTAAATATTGAGGAAAATATCACCCAGTTTCTGGGAGGGTAAGAGCCTGACCTAGGGGTGAGGGGGAGGAAGGCTAGTTCCAAGTTGCAAAACTACCTCCTTCAAGAAGATACCAGAAAGTTTACTTTTTCTTTAGTGTGTAGTGTAGTGTTTTAGTCGCCGACTGTTTGCAACCCCGTGGACTGTAGCCCTGCAGGCTCCTCTGTCCATGGGATTCTCCAGGCAAGAATACTGGAGTGGGTTGCCATTCCCTTCTCCAGGGGACTTTTCCTTTGGGTAAGGCCAATTAGCAAACACTGATGGTCTAAGATGCCTGCCCCTCCAGTTTTTAAAAACTCTTCAACTTTGTTTCCACCTACCTGGGCAATGAGACTGGTCTATTACCAGCAATAGTATCTAAATAAAATTGAGCTCTGTTTGCTTGTCATATCTGGTATGTTTTTTTTTTTTTTTCTTTAACACTCATGGTTATGTTTTCTTTTGAATCCCTCTTTCCTGGTCTTTGTTATCTTGTGGTGTATTAGGTAACCAAGTGATACATCACTGTAAACCTCTGTGTGTGTGTGTGTGTGTGTGAGACCTCTCTCACTGGACTGAAATTTTCTTTGGGAAGAATACTCTCTACCATATATTGCCTGGGAGAGCCCTGTCAGTGCTCAGGCTCTGTTTATTGACAAAACACTTTATGTCTTATACAAACCACAACTGTTAATTCTCTTTTAAAAATGCCAAGGTTTAAAAAACATATTTTTACTTACTTCACTCTGTATGTGAAGTAAGTCAGAAAGAGAAAAACAGGGGATTTCCCCAGTGGTCCAGTGGTTAAGAATCCGCCTGCCAATGCTGGAGACATGGTTAGATCCTTGGTCCAGGAAGATCCCACATGCTGAGAGGCAATTAAGCTTGTGAGTCACAACTACTGAAGCCCTTGTATCCTAGACCCTATGCTCTGCAACAAGAGAAGCCCACACACCAAAACTAGAGAGTAGCCCCACTTGCCACAACTAGAGAAAGCCCAAGTGCAGCAACAAAGACCAATGCAACAAATGAATATCTTTTAACAAAAGAGAAAAACAAATATCCTATATTAATGCGTTTGTGGAATCTAGAAAAATGGTACAGATGAACCTATTTATAGTGTAGGAATAGAGTCACAGTCATAGAGAATGGACATGTAGACACAAGGCAGGGAGGGGCAGTGCCATGAATTGGGAGGTTGGGATTGCCATGTGCTCTGGCATGTGTAAACCAGATAGCTAGTGGGAACCTGCTGTTTAGCACAGAGAGCTCTGTAGTGACCTAGAGGGGTGAGATGGTGGGGGCGGGGTGGGAGGGAGGTTCAAGAGGGAGGGGATATATGTCTACATGTAGCCGATCCACTGTACAGTAGCGACTAACACAACACTGTAAAGCAACTATACTCCAATTAGAAAAATAAACATTTTTATTTGTATTGTTTTCTGCCAGCAAAAAATACTGCATATTTTTTTTTTGTAATGGCCAAGAGGAGGGATTCTGAATCGCACTCATCTCTTTTCCCATGAAGATCCAAAATTTGGGATACAGGTGGAAGCTGGTTTTTTTTTGGCGGGGGGAGGCTCCAAGTGGATCTCCTCAGATGGGGCCTCAAGAAGAAAAACAAAATAGGAATAAAATAACCATATGACCAAGGAATCCCACTACTGTGCATATACCTGAGAAAACCACAACTAAGAAAGATACATGTACCCCAATGTTCACTGCAGCACTATTTACAATAGCCAGGACATGAAAGCAACCTAGATGTCCCATTGACAGGTGAATGGATAAAGAAGATATATATGGTACATATATACAATGGAGTATTACTCAGCCATTAAAGGAGCAAATCTGAGTCAGTTGTAGTGAGGTGGAGGAACCTAGAGCCTCTTATAAACAGTGAATTAAATCAGAAAGAGAAAAATATAGTATATTAATGTGTATATATGGAATCTAGAAAAATAGTACTGATGAACATATTTACAGAGAACAAATGGAGATGCAGAGTAGAGAATGGACTGGTGGACACAGCGGGGGAAGGACAGGGTAGGACAAATTGAGAAAGTAGCGTATATACATGTACATGTATATACATATACACACTATCATGTGTAAAACAGGTAACTAGCAGGAAGCTGCTGTATAATATAGGGAGCCCAGCCTGGTGCTCTGTGATGACCTAGAGGAGCGGAATGCAGTGGGGGAGGATAAAGAGGGAGGGATATATATATATATATAAATTATGACTAATTTTCATTGATGTATGGCTGAGAACACCACAACACTGTGAAGCAATTATCCTCCAATTAAAAAAACTAAAAATAAAAAAGAAGAAAAACAGGACGTTGGTATGGTGGAAGACTTCCTGGAATTTAATTGGGAGCACAGAGGGATGAGTAGAGGCTCCGAGGGAATCTCACTGTAGATTGCACCAAGGTTTCAGAGCCTGAAAGTGGGAATTGTCTTTCCTCATTTAGCTTGAGCCTTTTGAGAGTATTCCAGTAGCACCCTTGTTTCTCAAATTTGATTATCCTTAAATCTACTAACTGCCCTAGGCAGTGTCAAAGCTTGAGAGAAAATTCTTTGTCCAGGTTCAGTTCAGTTCAGTTCAGTCGCTCAGTTGTGTCTGACTCTTTGCGACCCCGTGAATCACAGCATGCCAGGCCTCCCTGTCCATCACCAGCTCCCGGAGTTCAACCAAACTCATATGCATCGAGTCGGTGATGCCATCCAGCCATCTCATCCTCTGTCGTCCCCTTCTCCTCCTGCCCCCAATCCCTCCCAGCATCAGAGTCTTTTCCAATGAGTCAACTCTTCGCATGAGGTGGCCAAAGTATTGGAGTTTCAGCTTTAGCATCAGTCCTTCTAATGAACACCCAGACCGATCTCCTCTAGGATGGACTGGTTGGATCTCCTTGCAGTCCAAGGGACACTCAAGAGATTTCTCCAGCACCACAGTTCAAAAGCATCAATTCTTCGGAGCTCAGTTTTCTTCACAGTCCAACTCTCACATCCATACATAACCACTGGAAAAACCATAGCCTTGACTAGACGGACCTTTGTTGGCAAAGTAATGTCTCTGCTTTTTAATATGCTGTCCAGGTTACCACTGTCTATATCGTATAGATCATGTATTCTAATACCCACATATAAAAACCAAAGTGCAGAGAAATGAAGTGACTGTTTAAGGTCTATATCTCTGTGCATGCCCTTCATGACAGTATCAGGATGGAGATTCCAAGTCTCTCACTCCGGTCTTCTGTCTGGTGTACCATCTTGCTTTTCTCTTATTGAGGTCAGGAGTTTGCAGGGCCAGGGAGCAGGAGCTGGATATTGGAGGCTGTAGAGCCTCCTGTGAGAAGAGGTGGGAATTAGGCTCTTCTGTGAAGTCACTGCTGTCAGAGAATATGCTGTGGTTGTGGTGGTGGTGAAAGCCTGGAATGGAAATTTAAAAGAAATACATCATGCTTTTTAAAAAAACTGAAGTATAGGTAATTTACAAATGTTGTGTTAGCCTCAGGTGTACAGCAGAGTAATGCAATTATATGTGTGCTTAGTCGCTTAGTCGTGTACGACTCTTTGCAACCCCATGGACCATAGCCCACCAGGCTCCTCTATCTATTCACGGGGATTCTCCAGGCAAGAATACTGGAGTGAGTTGCCATGCCCTCCGCCAGGGAATCTTCCCAACCCAGGGATCAAACCCAGGTCTCCTGCATTGCAGGAGGATTCTTTACCACTGAATCATCTGTGGAAGCCCACACAGATGAATTCTTTTTATTCTTTTACATATAGATTATTACAAGATTTTGAATATATTTGTCTGTGCTATACAACAAGACCTTGTTGTTTATCTGTTTTATATATAGTATAGTGTGTATTGGGCTTCCCAGGTGGTGCTAGTGGTAAAGAATTTGCCTGCCAATGCAGGAGACGCAAGAACTGGTTCAGTCCCTGGGTCATGAAGATCCCTTGGACTAGGAAATGACAAACCCATTCCAGTATTCTTGCCTGGAAAATTCCATAGACAGAGGAACTTGGCGGGCTACAGTCCATGAGGCTGCAAAGTCAAATACAACTGAGCAACTGAGCATACACACATAGTGTGTATCTGTTAATCCTAGACTCCTAAATTACCTCTCCTGCTCCTTCACTACTGCTTTTGGTAACCGTAAGATTGCTTTCTATATCTGTGAGTTTCTGTTTTGTAAGTTTTTTTGTATCACTTTTAAGATTCCACATATAAATGATAGCATATGATATTTGTCTTTCTCTTTCTGACTTATTTCAATTAGTATGATAATTTCTAGATCCATACATGTTGCTGCAAATGTCATTATTTCATTCTTTTTAATGGCTGAGTAATATTTCACTGTGTATATATACCATATGTTTTTAATTTATTCATCTGTCCATGTATATTTAGGCTGCTTTCATGTTTTGGCTTCCCATGTGGCACTAGTGGTAAAGAACCTGCCTGCCAATGAAGGAGACATAAAAGATGCAGATTCAATCCCCGGGTCAGGAAGATCCCCTGGAGAAGGAAATGGCAACACATTCCAGTATTCTTGCCTGAAGAATCCCATGGACAGAGGAGCCTGGCTACGGTGCACAGCATTGTAGAGAGTCAGACACAACTGAAGCGACTTAGCAGGTATGCATGTGTTGGCTATTGTAAATAGTGCCATTGGGGTGCATGTATTGTCTTGAATTAGAGTTTTCTCTAGGTATATACCCAGAAGTAGGATTGCTTGATCATATAGTAATACTGTTTTTAGTTTTTAAAGGAACCTCCTTACTTTTCCATAGCAGCTGCACCAATTTGCACCACCAACAGTATAGGAGGGTTCCCTCTTATCCACACCCTTTCCAGCATTTATTTGTACTTTTTGATGGTGGCCATTCTGACCCACATGAGGTGATATCTCACTAAACTGTGGTGCTGGAGAAGACTCTTGAGAGTCCCTTGGACTGCAAGGAGATCTAACCAGTCCATTCTAAAGGAGATCAATCCTGGGTGTTCATTGGAAGGACTGATGCTAAAGCTGAAACTCCAATACTTTGGCCACCTCATGCAACGAGTTGACTCACTGGAAAAGACTCTGATGCTGGGAAAGGTTGGGGGCGGGAGGAGAAGGGGACGACAGAGGATGAGATGGCTGCATGGTATCACCGACTCTGTGGACATGAGTTTGAGTGAACTCTGGGAGTTGGTGATGGACAGGGAGGCCTGGCGTGCTGTGATTCATGGGGTCGCGGAGAGTCGGACATGACTGAGCGACTGAACTGAACTGAACTGAACTGAATAATTAGCAATGTTGAGCAGCTTTTTATGTCTTTGGAGAAATGTCTATTTAGGTCTTCTGCTCATTTTTGATTGGGTTGTTTGTCACATCATGTATTTTTGAGACAACTGTAGGTACTGGGTTGGTAGAAACTTGCATACCGTACCTGGGGAAATGTTTCTTGCTACTACAAGTGATCTTTAAAGATATTTGCAGCAGCAGCAGTGACATCAAAGAGTCATGTGACTTAGACTTTCTATTCAACTCAATGTTTAGAGTTATGAAAAGTTTACCTATACTTTTATGCTTATTCTTTTGTATAGATTACTGAGCACTGCTGGAGAAAATGACAAAACCATTGCCAATCCATGTTTGGCGACTTGAGTTGAGCCCTAACATTATTCCCCAATTCAACTACTAATATATGTTTCTATTCTTCTTGTCCTTTCTCCATAGTGGTGATCTCAAACCTTTATGATCCTTCTCAGATTTCCTGCCTCACGCTTTTAATGATGACCTGACAGGAAAAAGGGAGAAAAGAGTGAGCATACATTTCTTGACTTCCTCTCCAGATGACCAGTGTAACTAGTCACGCCTGTCCTTTTTCATTTCCTCTCATCTCAAAGATCTGTACCTTGGTCCCTGGCTAAACCCTCCAAAAGTGCTTTGGATCTCAGCTCATTCCCACTCTCCACTGACCTCACATCATCATTTCCCTACCCTCCTGAACCATGGTCCCCGACACTCTACTGATCCTTTTCCTCCAGCAAATATACATGCTTAAAACTTCATCATCCTAGGGGGAAAAAAACACAAAACACTCCTTAGAGACTCTTGACCCTTTTACCTACTTTGCTTGCATAATTTCCTATTCATTTCTCACATTAATATTATAAAGCCCTGTCACACAAATAAAAATACTCTTATCAAGTTTCCTAATCATTTTCTAGTGGAAAATCTAGTGGTATAATTGCACTGTCTTTCCTACTGGATATTTTATGACATATGTTACTGAACACTACACCCCGCTTCTTGAAACATTATTTTTGTTGTTGTTGTTCAGCCGCTCAGTTGTGTCCAATGTTTTGTGGCTCCATGGACTGCAGCACACCAGGCTTCCCTGTCCTTCACCATCTCCTAGAGCTTGCTCAAACTCATGTCCAGTAAGTCGGTGATGCCATCCAACCATCTCATCCTCTGTCTCCCCCTTCTCCTCCTGCCTTCAATCTTTCCCAGCATCAGGGGCTTTTATAATGAGTCAGCTCTTTGCATCAGGTGGCCAAATATTGGAGTTTCAGCTTCAGCATCAGTCCTTCCAATGGATATTCAGAGTTGATTTCCTTTCTAAAGTTATTGTGTTTCATTGAGTCTGATAAGCTATTGTTCATAAGGCTTATAATTATTTTCAAGGAGGCAAGTATAGGTGTGTGTGTGTGTGTGTGTGTGACAAAACTATATCTTACAATTACATTGGCTGACAATGCCAATTGTTAGACTCATTCTATTTCAGACATATTCAAATACAGAAAAATGTGCATCTTAGAATAAGTGAAATACAGCATCTCTAACCACAATAACTCCTCCTGTAATGAAATCCTATCATCCTAGCAGAAAATAGAATCTATTACTTATTTGAAATGTGTAACTCCAGAAACTGCCTCTCTGGCAAAGCAATTCCAGTCTTTCTGTATACCTGACATCTAGGCAAAGATGGGACATGTTTGAGAGAGGAACTGATGTACTGGGTATTTCATGAATTGTGTAGAAAAGTATAGTCATATAGATTCTGCACAGCCTGCTTTGCTGGACATGTTGGCATTATTTTTTGCTTGTGTGAGGCTGACATCTGCTGGACAAGTAACACTTGATCAGAGCTTTGTATTTTAGAGTAAATTAAAATTTTTGGCAGTGAAGCTTAGCTGTGGTGCATATACTCCACGTTTTCTATTTGAATTTGGTAAGTTTGGCAGTTAATTTTCTCTTCAAATTTTGTATGCTGTGTCTAAGTGAGCTTTAGAATGAGCATGCCCTTGGGGCATCTTTAATATGTGAGGATAAAGCCCTTTAATTAAACTAGTTGTTCTTAACCCTCACCAGGTGCCAGAATCACTGTCTGTGATAGACTGTTTATAAACATGGCCAGAACAACCCTCCCATTCCACATGCCTTTTCACAGTGTGACTTCGCCACTCCTATTAAAAAAGTAAAGTATCTTTTCCTTCCTTTTGAATCTAGATTGGCTTTGCAATTTAATTTGAGCATTAACATGTGGTTGAAGGGGCATTGTGCAACTTACAACATATCCTTAAAAAGAGGCATTGCATCTTCAGTTTTTGCTGAACATTCTTCAGTTAAGACTACTGAAGAATGACTCAACCCCCATGGAGAGAGTACCTGGCTGACAGTGAGCACCAAGATTCAGTACCAAGGTCAGCACCATTAGGGCTAGCCCACTTTTGCCCAGGTCCAGCCCAGTCAACTAGCCAAAAGCAGTTGCATAAGTGAAACCAGATGAGACAAGCAGAAGAATCCCCCCAGCAAACCCACAAAATAGAAATAATCAGTAAGTTTTTCTTTAAGTCACTACATTTTGGGTGGTTTATTATACAGCAATAGATGATTGATATCACTAGGAAAACTTTTAAAGAAGAATAAATAATAATAATGCACAAGTTCAAATCTGAGAGATTTATATTTAATTCTATTAGGTGGAATCCAGGAAATAACATATATTTTTTAAAAAAGCTTCTGAATTGGGGATCACTGATCTAAATATTTTATGCCCATAATTACTTTTTCTAAAATCTCATCATCTACAGCAGCAACATCATAACAGTTACTCCAATAAATCACATTTCTTTCACATACTCCTTGTAAGGTTTCATAGGAACAAACAAAAGTTGGTTTCTGTAAGACTACTGAGCTAGTAGGAGGTAGGTTATTTGACTTCATATCCTAAATTTTTCCAACTACACATAGTAGATTGCTGCTTCTGATATCTACCTCTTTTGTGAGTGACTGATACCTACTAGTTATGTGCCTGGAGATGAAGGCAATGGGCACAAGAGAAAATAAAGTGATAAGGGCCCCCAAACCACAGATAATTAGAATTAAAGGAGTCAGACTCATAAAGACCTTTGTGATTCAGGACCAGTAACAATGAAATTTCAGTGTTAATCAAAACTTTGGTTAACAACTGGTTAATAATCAACAATTTGGTTAATATCAGACTAGGAAGTTCAGTAAATAGTAATAAGATATCCAAAATGGAGGGAACCCTAAGCAAGATGATTCATTTACTTAATTCAAGAAAGATTTAAATTCTTACTCTCCTGCCATATTCTCTGTGGTCCTAGGGGACAGGCAGCTGTAACATAAGGAGACTAATTTCTGCTTAGTTTAAATACAAATCTTTAGCTAAAATTAAAAAGAATAAAAAATACCTCTGAAAGAATTAATGCTTGAAATTCACATCTAGAGCAAAGACATTTTAGCTGCAGTAACTACTTATATAATATTCATGGTATTTCTTTGAGGAGGGAAGGAAAGCTTATGTATATCAAACCCGAGCTGCAGGATGGACCTCATAGCTTAAATGAACACAGCTGTAAAACACATTAAGAAATTTTGCCTCAGTCCTATGATTTAGGCTGATTAGAAAGCAGCTAAAAGCAGGTTTGAGGGTATAAATCTCCATGGTTGGTTTTCACCTGTTCCAAAACTATAATGCTTCTTAAACTTCAATGTGCAAGCAAATCACCTAACGATCTTAGTAACATTCAATTCATCAGATCTAGGATGGAGAAGGGCTGGGATCCCACATTTCTAACAATATGCCAAGTGATGCTAATACTGCTATTCTGCAGACTATATTTTTAATATTAAGGTAATAGAGAATTTTCTCCCCGAACAACAGTTTTCAGACTGTGATCACCAAACCAACCACATCAACATCACTTGAGAACATGTTAGAGATGCAGATTCCCAGGCCCTGTCCAGACCTATTCAATCAGAAACCCTGGCAGTGAGGACCCAGGAATCTGTAGTGCCTCAAGCCTTCCAGGGGATTTTGATGCTAAAGTCTGAGAATCACTGATTTAGAGAAGTATTTTTATCCAGCCATGAGAATCACCCTACCTAAGAGCTTAAAAATAAATAAAAAAAAAATCAGTCTCTGGGCTCCATATCAATTAAATTAGAAGGCAGGATGTGGGACACTTCATTGTATTTGTAAAAATCTCAACATGTGTTTGCAATGTGCGGCCCGGTTTGAGAGCCAAGAGAGACAGAGAGAGAGATCCACTTCACTTACTTCTGGAGTCTTCGCCAGCGAAAGTCTGGTAGAGGCGGTGATGTCCATGTCTGCTTGGCCAGTGGCTCTGCTCCTCCTCACTGTTGCTTTGCACCTGTAACCAAGACCCCCACAGAACTCAGTCAGCACCAGTGGTGGGGAAAAGTGCAGGACGGCAGGCGACTCTAGGGGAAAGAGGCTGAGTGTACTTGAGAAACCTGGCCTCCTCTCTTGTGGTAGGAGCCTGGTAGTGAGTAAGGCAGGGCCAGATCTACATTCAGTGAGAGGTGACACACATGCAAACAGGACTGCAAATCATCACGGCTTCTCTTTGTGGCAAGGGTTTGAGAGATTTTCCTTGAGGTTCTGGCACTTGATCGTAGCACTGTCTATAGATCCAGGGAAGAGGAATCCTGAGTTTTAGAGAGCTCATGGGATGAAGAATCAGTGGACTGAGAGAATGTGTCCACTTTGATATTGCATTACCCCTTCTAGACTATGCTCTGGATGCCCACAATCCCCTCCCAAATGCAACTCAAATGGCCCCAAGCCTATTTCAGGGAAATGCATTGGTTTTGCCTAGTGTCTGTTCTCTCAAGGCTGGCCTTTTTCCTGGGGTATGCACTCCTAGGCCTGAATGATGACTGGTAGATGGTTATATGGGTTGGTAGGGGGATTGTGGGGGCTTCCCAGGTGGCGCTAGTGGTAAAGAACCCAGCTGCCAATGCAGGAGACCTGAGAGATGCAGGTTCAAGCCCCAGGTCAGGAAGATCCCCTGGAGGAGGGCATAGCAACCCACTCCAGTATTCTCGCCTAGAGAATCCCATGGACAGAAGAGCCTGGTAGGCTATAGTCCACAGGGTCGCAAAGAGTCAGACATGACTGAAGTGACTTAGCATGCATGTACACATGCAGGGGTTTTGTGGCATTTGAATATGCCAGCTGGGGTGTTCACACATGGTGTGCAAAATCCCTTATGATGCAGGACAGACATGGGTATGGGAAGAGAAGGAGATAGGTCAGGGCTGGGATGGCCCTGTTCACGCTGCCATGGTCTAGCTCTGAAGTTCTAAGAGTGAGAATTCTAGATTTGAATCTGAACTTCTAGGTCTTCGTGGTTATATACTTGCCAAGGTAGAAGAGATTGTATATAATCGTGTTTAGTCTAGTGTGTAACTGACCTCTGTCGGTACTCTTGTGTTTATCCCACAGATGATAGGGGTGGGTGTGTTTGCTGGGGAACTTTGGTGAAGATCAGCCTGGAAGAGGAATTAGAAACATAGTGACAAAACCCAGGCACTCTTAAGAAACTGGGTCTATTTCTCTTTCCCCTTCCTTCTAATTAATGTTGGTTGATCAGTTGTATCCGACTCTTTGCAACTCTGTGGACTGTAGACCACCAGGCTCCTTTGTCCATGGAATTCTCCATCCAAGAATACTGGAGTGGGTAGCCATTCCCTTCTCCAGGGGATCTTCCCGACTCATGGATCTAACCTGGGACTTCAGCATTGCAGGCAGACTCTTTACCATCTGAGCCACCAGGGAACCCACTTTCAAAGGTTTCTGAGTGTAATTCAAGACTTGGTATATCTGACAAGGAAGACATATTTTAAGCCAAGGGCAGGAATCCAGAATTCAATGGCAGGAATGCCAACCTCTCCTTTACTTTCAACCCACTCACCTCCAAGTCCAAAGTGTCCTGCCACTGCTCAGTTAGAGATCGGTGCATTTCTGTTCTCTCTTGACTCTGTTTCCATTTCTGTTGGATGATGGACAAATCCAGTGATTTAACCATTTTGCCCATGGGATTGTTCTGAAACAGACTCCTTCTTGCTCCGCTCTTTCTTATCCAGAAGGCATCCTCCTTGACTGAATGGGCTTCCTTACTGGTGGCCTGTAGCCCCCACAGCTCTCTCTTTACCTGTGCAGGGTCTGTGCTCCACTGTAGATCTGCTCTGGACAAAGAATGTGAGCAACATGGTATCTTGAGGTCAGAATCCAGAGTTTCTGAAGGTTCTTGCCATGTGGACATCCCCTGCTGTGTTTCTTCTTTAAGGCAGAGGACACAAGGACAGGAAGAAGTAGGCAGTTTTGTACCCTTGACAGGGGGCAGAGGATCTCCCTGTGGGCCTGGTCCAAACCCAGAGTCTTGCTGGAGGACCAGCTTCTCTCCTCTCACTCTGTCCATCACTTCCCACACCACCTGGTCTAAACTGTTTCTTTTGGGAGTATGGTCGGGTGGTGATAGCCTATCTCGTGGGCATGTGTACAGGCACATTTTGGAGATGGCTTTCCGGAGGCGCTCTCTGGGTGAGTGAGGTTCAGGCTCTGGGGACAGAATCTTGATGGATGGCACGTCAGTTGGGTTGCAATTCCAGAACATGTGGGATGGTGTGAACTTTTGGACAGGTGTCTTAGACACGTAGGAGTAGAGACAGAAGAAGGCATCTGCGGTGACGGCCAGTGTTTGCACTTGCTTAAACCTGCCTGAGTGCAAGGGATGAAGATGGTGAGTCTAGGAGTCATCAGAAAATTACTTCTTAAATTTTTCCCTTCAATAGCTTTCCTAAAACTCAAAGTTCAGAAAGAAGATGCCAATTTCTCTACCAACATCTCTCCCATTTAGAATTCTTAGACCTACGATTCCCTTTCTTGATCTTCTTGACTTTTGACTCTTTATCCCCAGTAGTCTAGAAATTAACTCTATACAGGATGAGAAACTTTTCCTATCTTGATTTAGCATATCCTTTCTGCCGTCAGTATACAATGGCCTCTGTCACTATGTTTGCTTCAGCAGTCCCCAGCCTTTTTGGGACCAGAGACCAGTTCATGGAAGACAATTTTTTCCATGGACTTGGGGTAGAGGGGTGGTTTCAGGATGATTCAAGTGCATTACATTTATTGTGCACTTTGTTTTTATTACTATTACGTTAACTCCACCTTAGATCATCAGGCATTAGATCCCAGAGGTTGGGGACCCCTGCTTTAGATGACAAATATGACTAAAGAAGGTAAAACTAACATTGTGTTCTTAGTAAGAAAAATTTAGGGTTATGGAAATCTTCTTTTATAGAAGCAAATTTGAGAGATAGCAATTACTAGGCAATGGACAAGGGTAGAAAAATCTAGATGGACTATATTATTTCTAATAGACTTTGCTTCTCAACGTGTGGTCAGTAGTTCAGTAGCATTGGCATTACTTGGGAACTTCTGTAAATATAGAATCTCAGACTGTGTCCCATGCATCTTAACAATATCCTTTCATAATTCATATGCACATCCATGTTTGAAAAGCTTGTGATAAACTATTTACCCATTAAACTGTAAGTGTCCTAAAGGCAAGATCATGTTCCTCTTGCCTAGCTGCTGTTCTTCCAGAATTTAACATCTGTACCTGGCACATAAAATACATTCAACGAAAACATCCTCAACTTTTAGGGGGCATAAGAATCATATAAAGTGCTTGTGAAATACTTCCACTGAAAATCCTTATTTCAGCAAATGGAGCTCAGGAGTATAGTTTTACCAAATTTTAAAGTTGAATCTGGTACAAAGGATCTGAAACAACACTATCAGGAACACCATTATGATGGGGGGGGGGGAGGTGGTCTGTAAAAGAATATTATTTGAAATATATTCTAACATATAGAATAAAATAGAGTCTTTCATCCCTCATCAAAGTAGAGAGGTACTCTCATATCTTTCTTCAGTATGGAATTGGGACAACTTAAATCATTGTTTCCATAGATGTGGTAAGATTACACATAAGGATCATTGGTGTGCTTACTTAAATATTCCTGAGCCCTTCCTTCTCTGGAAGAAAAGCCAATGAATATATGGTTTATAAACTCCCACACAATTTAACATAATTAACAGAACGGCTGTCCTAAATGGGAACTGTATTAATGTAATGGCTATATGGCAAGCCACTCCAGTACTCTTGCCTAGAAAATCCCATGGATGGAGGAGCCTGGTAGGCTGCAGTCCGTGGGGTCGCTAGGGGTCGGACACGACTGAGCGACTTCACTTTTACTTTTCACACATTGGAGAAGGAAATGGCAACCCACTCCAGTGTTCTTGCCTGGAGAATCCCAGGGACGGGGGAGCCTGGTGGGCTTCTGTCTGTGGGGTCACACAGAGTCGGACTCGACTGAAGTGACTTAGCAACAAAAAAATGGCTATAAATGGGGAACATTCACTAATTCCAACTGAGAAATAGAAAATGGTGACAAGATTTAAAGACACCAGTCCAATTTGATTCAGTGAAAAGACAGAAGATCTAAAAGAAAGTCACTGTGATACCAGGTCTCTTGAAAACTCTTCAAGAGAGAGAAGCAGAACTCAAAGTTCTCCATTCACTGAAGACAACATCGGAAGAAACAGACACAAGAGACAAAGGGTCAAGAGAAACTAACCAAGAGAAAGTAGGATTTAGCACCATTGATCCCTGTTATGACTGTCTGGAGGTTGAGAGAGAAGTAGAGCATGGGTCTGTGCTAACACTCACTGGCCAGCATGAGGCAAGGGTCCTCCATCTCAATCCTCCGCACCTGGGACTTCAGGAAGAGCTGGAAATCAATGCCTTTGGCTTGAGAGGGGGTGGTGAAAAATCGAGCAGGGATTCGAGAAGTGTCTTTGTGGTCCTCCTGACCAAAGCCCAGGCTGAAAAGGACATCTTCTGCATCTTCTTGCACCTTGTCCAGAATCTCTGAGATGCTGAAAAGTGGGGGTTTGGGTAAACACAGGAAGCTTTGAGAAACAGGGTAATCCAGACTATCTAATAAAAGTGTCAGGACACTGAGATACCTTTCTGGCCATTTCTGTATCTACCACTGCAACCCAGAAAAGCTTTCACTTCTCTGAATCTAAATTCTCTGTCTGAAACCTGGGAATTGCAATCTAGCCTTGGTTTAAAAATTGAACATGATTCTATTAGAGTACTTCAAACAACTGATTAAAATGATTATGGATGAATGAAAATTTGCTATGAGAGGGATCCAAAAAATCAAAATCAGTATAGTTGCAAAATGATCTGTGGTTGTGTTATTAACCAGTCAGTTCCCACTTGCTATGTGATATAGCTGGCTTTTGCCAAGTACTTTGTCACTTGCTTACCAGCTTGCACCAGTGGTTGGTGGAACGACCAGGCAATGAGTATGTAAGCAACACAGAACTCATTTTATTCTCACACAATTCAGCTGTGTTAGGTAGGCCTGTTTATAGCACAATTTCAGGATAGAAGCCCTGAATCAGTAGATCAAACACTTTCTGTCTCCAACATCCATCTATGTGCAAATCATTACAGCACCAGGCTGGTGACACAAGAGCTCACTAACAGTACATTCCAAACATCAGTGAGAGCAGGGGAGCTGTGAATTATTTGAGGCTTTGACTAATCACTGTTAATCTCTTCAGAAAGGATGCCGGTGTTCCAAACTGAGATCATCTTGTTTAAGTAAAATCTGGATAATTGGAATCCCTGGCTCTCTTCTTGTGCGTTACTCCTAACTGCTAATTTCATCTCCATGATTCCAAGTTTCCTTATCTGAATTGTCGTCATAAGACTAGATCCCTGAGGAGGGTGGAGATCAAGGCGGCAGAGAAGGAAGATGCTGAGCTCACTGCCCCCAGTGAACACACCAAAACATACATCCACACAAGGAGCAGTTCTTGCTGAAAACAAACTGGATGGAGACTGGCAGAAAGACTCTTCAACAACTAAGGCTATAAAGAATGATCTACACGGAAGTGGGTAGGAAGAGAAGAGAAACGATCAGGTCAGGATCTGCATCCTTAGGAGTGGACACAGAGGAGGAGGGAGGTCCCAGAGGCTCAGAGATCCTCCCTGGGGAATGGATGGTTCAAACCACAAATTGGGCACCATAGCCCTTGAGTCTGATGCTGGGCAGAGGAGTCCCATTTGCTAGCTTGAAAACCAGTAGGACTAACAGGAGGGCAGTAAGAACCGTGCTTGCAAAGATTATGCACACACTTGCTTACTCCTGAAACAAGGATGAGGAAGCAGATTCAATGTGTCTGGGACTCTGGCTAGCTTCCTGAAACCTACACTGAGCATCACTCCAGCTCTTCTCACTTGCTAGTGCAGCCCTCCACTAGGGTGGAGACTGCCATTTGTGAAGACAGTGTGTAGCTGTAGGGGATGGAGCTGGCTTGGACCTGGCACTACATCTGAAAGGGGTGATGGCAGCCATTACTGTTGCTCCCAGAGGAGGCAGATCAAGAATGGGCTGAAACTCTGACTGACTGCCAGAACTGCTCCAGAGTGTGCCCTAATGCCAGGAGCCAGCGAGGGAAGTCCTACCCGTGGCAAAGGTCAATTGGGGAAGAGGCCTGATGGGCAAAGGCTAATCAGGACTCGAGGAACCCCCTGGACTTACCTGAGCATCTACCCCAAAGAAAACCGGAGTCTGACTGCCTTACTATCTTACGCCTCTTACCAAGTCCTCTAATACTTATGGGGCTTCTCCCCAACCATCTTTCTCTGAAAACATTAATTCAGAGCTGTAGTTAAAAAGTTCTCCTCGGCTTAATAGGAGTGTTCCAATCCAAGCCCCTCTGATAGCTTTCTAACTTGCATGACACGTTTGTCTGGGCTCTTACAACTACGAATGTGACTGTTTACAGCCTCCCAGCCATGCAAGGACAGAAAGCCTTATATTCTAAAATATAGGAATCTGTTGAAGAAGTTAAAATCATTAGAATAGTACTAAAAAAGATTTCATTGTTGAATCAATGCTTGCTGCAAAGTTTCCTCTATCTATTGTATCCTTGGAAATATATTAATCACATATAGAGAAAATAAGTAGTAGCCTTTGATTTAACCACATCAGATCTTAAGTTAATAAATTCCTTTCTTGTAGCTCACTACACCCTTGCCTTATAGGAATGTAACTTTGTCATGTGTCTTTGGAGAATAGCACCTGACTTTAGGAAAATCACCTTAAAAGAATATAAGACTTTTTCTAGCTAACTAACCTTTGTTAGGAGAGAGGGCCATAAACTGTTAGCAGGCCTCCTGGCCAGAAGATGATGTAAACCACCTAAAACTTTTGTATATCACGAGACATACAAAAATAAGCCCTGCTCCTGATAAGGGTCAAGACTGCTGACCCCACGTGATTTTGGCGTGACTCTATACCTCCCTTTCTCTATTTTTTATGTGCACAACTTAGGGTATACATGCAGCGCTGGAAAATAAAGTTTTGGGCCTTGCTCACTGAAGCTTGGTCTCCCCGTGTCGTTCTTTCTCTTTTTCCGTCCTTTTCTCTATTCTCCTTTTTCTGGTTGAGATCCTTGGAGCGCTGGGCCCTCTGCGTTTACTTATCTGCCTGGGCTTCTAAGACCCACTCGAGGGGGTGCCCTGGTGGGGTGCCTCCAGTGATTCCAGAGGGCGCCTGCGGCCTACGTAAACAGAGCAAACCCCGTGCTGGGGTTTTATTGGTTTCCTGCATAAACCAAGGAATCATCAGCCCCTGTCTCTCTCTCTCTCTCTCTGTCTCTCTCGCTGACGCCGACGCCGTTCATCCCAAGGATACCCTGGGCCATATCGAGGCTGGTCCCCGATACCCTAATCTGCATTGGGTATCTGCTCTGGCCCTTCTTGTTCTAGAACTGTTCCCCTCCGGGGCAAAGGTACCAATGCTGGGATGGGGGAGAGCACACACTAAAAGGGAAGGGAAGCTTAGACCTGACCCTTGGGAATCCTGCTCCAAAAATGTAGGACACAATCTTGCCCTGGATAGGGAACTGTCAGTCACTGAGCACAGAAGCCCTGGCTCACACCTAACTCTGGCTCTAGCCAATGCCCTCACCCCCCACCTCTAGCTGCACTTTCCACTAAGGTGATAGTTCCCAGCACACTCTGGGGGAAGATGAGACTTGTGCTCATTTCAGATACAGCTCTTTTATAAAACTCCAGTCGTTAAAGCAGTATGCTACTGGCACAAAAACAGACACACAGATCAATGGAACAGAACAGGGCCCTGAAATACACCCATGCATGTTTAGTCTAGTAATCTATGATAAAGGGGGAAAGAATATACAATGGAAAAAAGATAGTTTCTTCAATAAATGGTGCATGGAAAACTGGACAGCTGCATGTAAAAGGATGAAATTAGAACATTTTCTTATCCCATATAAAAAATAAACTCAAAATGGATAAAGACAGTTCCATAAGAACAGAAACCATAAAACTCCTAGAAGAAAACACAGGCAGAACACATTTGAACATAAATCATAGCAAAGTTTTTTTCGATCTGTCTCATAAGGCAAAGGAAACAAAAGCAAAAATGAACAAATGGGACCTGATTAAACTTAAAACATTTTGCACAGCAAAGGACAAAATGAAAAGACAACCTACTGAATGGGAGAAAATATTTTCAAATGATATGACTGATAATGAGTTAATATAAAATGAATACATAGCTCATACAACTCATATCAAAAAAATAAAGAACCTAATTAGAAAATGAGCAGAAGACCTGAATAGATATTTTCCCAAAGAAGACATATAGATGGCTGCTGCTGCTGCTGCTGCTGCTGCGTCACTTCAGTCGTGTCCGACTCTGTGTGACCCCATAGACAGAAGCCCACCAGGGTCCTCCATCCCTGGGATTCTCCAGGCAAGAACACTGGAGTGGGTTGCCATTTCCTTCTCCAATGTGTGAAAGTGAAAAGTGAAAGTGAAGTCGCTCAGTCGTGTCCAACCCTTAGCGACCCCACGGACTGCAGCCTACCAGGCTCCTCCATCCATGGGATTTTCTAGGCAATAGTACTGGAGTGGCTTGCCATTGCCTTCTCCGATAGGCATGAAAAGATGTTCATCATTGCTAATGATTAGAGAACTAAAAATCAAAACTACACCTCACACTGGTCAGAATGGCCATCATCAAAAAGTCTACAAACAATACATGCTGGAGAAGGTATGGAGAAAAGGGAACTTTCTTGCATTGTTGGTGGGAATATAAATGAACACAACCACTATGGAGAACAGTATGGAGATTCCTTAAAAAGCTAGGAATAAAATTACCATGTGACCTAACAATCTGCTACTAGGCATTCATCCTGAGGAAACCATAATTGAAAAAGACACATGTGAGAGTTGGACTGTGAAGAAAGCTGATCGCCGAAGAATTGATGCTTTTGAACTGTGGTGCGGGAGAAGACTCTTGAGAGTCCCTTGGACTGCAAGGAGATCCAACCAGTCCATTCTAAAGGAGATCAGTCCTGGGTGTTCATTGGAAGGACTGATGCTAAAGCTGAAACTCCAATACTTTAGCCACTTCATGCGAAGAGTTGACTCACTGGAAAAGACTCTGATACTGGGAGGGATTGGGGGCAGGAGGAGAAGGGGATGACAGAGAATGAGATGGCTGGATGGCATCACCGACTCGATGGACATGAGTTTGAGTGAACTCCGGGAGTTGGTGATGGACAGGGAGGCCTGGCGTGCTGTGATTCATGGGGTCGCAAAGAGTTGGACACAACTGAGCGACTGAATGGAACTGAACCCAAAGGCTCATTGCAGCACTGTTTACAAAAGATTGAACATGGAAGCAACCTAGATGTCCATCAACAGATGAATGGGTAAAGAAGTTGTGGTATATATAGAGATACCCTAACCCTAACTCTAACAACTATAGCTTAGTTGTGGTATATATATAGTGGAATATTACTCAGACATAAAAAGGAATGCATTTGAGTCAGTTCTAATGAAGTGGATGAAACTGAAGCCTATTATACAGAATGAAGTAAGTCAGAAAGAGAAAAAAAAATATATTAACATGCACACACACACACATATGGAACCTATTGGCAGAGCAGCAATGGAGACGTAGACATAGAGAACAGACTTGTAGACACAGGGGCGAGCAGAGGGTGGGGTGAACTGAGAGAGTAGCATGGAAATACATACATCCCCATATGTAAAATAGCCAGTGAGAATTTGCTCTAAATCAAAAGGCACTCAAACCTGGTGCTCTGTGACAATTTAGAGGGGTGGGATGGGGTGGGAGGTGGGAAGGAGGTTCAAGAGTGGGGGGACATATACCAATGACTGATTCATGCTGATGTGTGGCAGAAACCAACACAATATTGTAAAGCAATTATTCTCTAATTAAGAATGAATAAATTAAAAACAAGAAAATCAAGGGAAAAAAGATGTGGTTTATATCAGCCATAAAAAAGACTGAAATAATACCATTTGCAGCAACACAGATCTAGAAATTATTATACTAAGTGAAGTAAGTCAGAGAAAGATAAATATCATATGATACTACTTACATGTGGAATCCAAAAAAATGATACAAACGAACTTATTTACAAAATAGAAATAGACTCACAGACATAGAAAACAAGTTTATGGTTACCAAAGGGGATAGCAGCGGATGAGAGATAAATTAGGAGTTTGGGATTAACACATATACGCTACTATATATAAAATGGATAAACAATAAGGACCCACTATACAACACAGGAAACTATACTCAATATGTGGTAATAACCTATAATAGAAAAGAATCTGAATAAGAATATATATATATATTTGAATCACTTTGCTGTACATTTGAAGCATTGTAAATCAAATGTACCTCAAAAAAAGTTTTCTTTTAAATGCAGACATTTGAGTCTCACCCCCCGAGATTCTATGTTAACTGAATTGGGGTATAGGACTCAGTGAGTGCAAATCATTAAAAATAGTAAATAAGCTAATTAGTCTGAGAACCAGGTTTGAGATTCAAACTTTAATTCCGAATTCCAAGCAATTTTTATAATAGCACACTAGTTCTCATCATTTTCCACCTTGTTTTAGAGTTATTGGTGTCTATTTTTTTTTCACCCTATAGAATTATTGAGCTCCTGCAGGCAAACTTTTTATCTGCTTAATTTTCAAATTCCATACAGTCATTGCCTGGCCTGCATTTGGAGATACAAAATTGCTTGAATGAATCAATATTTTATCACTTCAATTGATCAATTAATGGATACACTTATTGATTGTTTTGTTGTTGTTCAGTCACTAAGTCATGGCCAACTCTTTGCGACCCATGCCAACTCTTTGCAGCATGCCAGGTTTCCTGGTCCTTCACTATCTCTGGGAGTTTGCTGAAATTGATATCCAACTGATTGTTTACTGAGAACTTTTTAAAAGTCCTGGAAATGTGATGGGACCAATATTACACTTCCTGGGGTACAAAGTACAGGGGAGGAGACACCTGTATTTTACACACAGCAACCAGCTCTGAGTAGTAGATATCTGTGTATCCCTGCTATTCTTGAAGCATGCTGTCACCCTTGTCAAGTATGTGACTGCATAAAAATGCTAGTAATAATATATCCCAGAAAAAAACTGGCAATTGTTCTCAGTTCCAGTCTCTTCTGCCTCTCATCTTCCCTGACCTTATACCCCTGCCAAACTTGGTACCTACCTTGAACTAGTCTTGTTGGTCCCACCAGTCATGCTGCTGGAAGCCAAACTGCAGCCAAGATCTAGTAGCTGTCCAGGCCGGGATGTCTCCAGGAAGCTCCTGCAGGGATCAATGCTGAAGTCACACTAATCTTGTGAGCAATCAGTCTGTACTCTGGCTTTTAGACATGCCCTGCAGGGCACAGTCACTCCCTGCTGGGTATGTTTGAACCATCTACTGTAAACACTGAATCTATGGTCTCATTTCTGGTTGGAAATTTCACTCTCTATTGTGAAACTGCAGATCTTTGTTTTTTTAATCTCTTGGACTCTGATACCCACCCCAGTTCAGTAGCTCCTGAACGAGATATCACTCAGCCTGGCTGAAACTAACACTTACCTGGAGTAGAGTTTGCTGCTGGCGGCCAACAGTGTGGCTGGATAAGTAACAGAAAGACAAAGTTAGAAAGGGAAATGAAAATCATCTGAGCTGCCCCTCTGAACTGAAACCTCGGCCCCTTCTATTCCTCTCTGCTACTACTACAGGCCCATAAACCTATGAACCCTGTTCTTTAGGAAAGTATATGAAGATTATCAAACATAGACCTGGAAGGGGGACAAACATGGCAGGGGAAAACTGTCCCCGAGCCTCTGAACTTCTGAACCATGCCTGGTGTCCAGACAAGAGTTCCTCTGTCCTGAGGATAGAGTCATTCAAGCCCCCAGGCTAGTGTTTCTACCTCACCACATGGGTCTGTAAGGGTCCCAGAAGACACAAGTGGGTTGCTGTATCTCCATCCTTCATTTCAGCCTTTATCTTCCTCCAATGTAATCTCTCTCTTACACCCAGTACTCAGGCTGCTTGGGGCTTCTATATAGAAAACCATTTCAAAGATGTCTGGGCAGTCAACTTTATGATGATTTTATGTATGATCTTCCCAGGGGCCAAAGGAAAGCTCCACTGATGAACCAGTAAATGTCTTGATAGGCTGGTGAGCAGACATTTCTGGGCATGAGATGCTTTCTGAGTTTTCCATTAGATCATATGGGATTGCTCTTTCCCTGCAGAGAAGATGCCAGGGATGGGCTGCTTCTTTCTGCAGTTCTCCCCTTCCAGTCTATCTTCATTCATCCATTGGATAGCCGCTTCCTCAATCCCAAACTCAGAGAGCTGTGCTACTTACCCTCTGCTCCAAGGCTCAAGTCATCTTCAAAGCTGGTTCCATGGCTGGGGCACCCTGTCAAATAACGAGGCAAGGGCTGCAGAAAATCAGGCTTGGACTCACACACATGCTCACACACTTAAATACACATCTACAACCACACAATCACATCACACATCCACACATTTGCAAAACAATCCCAGCCATACATATACTAAAATCACAGTCATAATTCTGATTAAAAATAATCATGTAAATTTTTTTGTTTGCTTTATATAATTACCTATAATTAATTTGTCCCCAAATCACATAGTCATGTACACAGTCCTTTATCAAAGAATTAGCACATGGGGGTATGCACTCAGACACATAAACATACATACACAGACACACACATTTTATAAAGCTCTTTTTCCACAGCAGTGATTATTAGCTGCTGCTGCTGCTACTAAGTCGCTTCAGTTGTGTCCGACTCTGTGAGACCCCAGAGACGGCAGCCCATTGGGCTCCCCCATCCCTAGGATTCTCAGGCAAGAACACTGGAGTGGGTTACCATTTCCTTCTCCAATGCATGAAAGTGAAAAGTGAAAGTGAAGTCATTCAGTCGTGTCCAACTCTTAGCGACCCCATGGACTGCAGCCTACCAGGCTCCTCCATCCATGGGATTCTCTAGGCAAGAGTACTGGGGTGGGTTGCCATTGCCTTCTCCGATTATTAACTGAGCAACCACTAACAGAAGATAACCTTTGAGGACTAGTCAGCCTGTGGGCTCTCAGCCAACACTATCTTCTGGGCCTCCTGGATTGCCTTATGACCATTAATAGGTGTTCTGCAGGCAGTGAAAAGATAGCATCTTATGCACTCATATGCATGTGCTTGGACACACACACACAGAGATGTCACTGTCTAAGGTGGAAGAACAGGAGAAGAAAGAATAGAGCCTCTACTTACCATTGTAGTTCAACTGTCCTGCTTCCTCAAAAAACCCTTCTTCAGAGTATCTAAAAACCAAAAAGAAACTCACAGGTTTAAATCACTACATTTTCAAAGGGTCTTTTCTTCAAATAACTCCCACAAGTTTGTATAATTTTCTAAGGAGAGTCACTTTTATGTTGAAGAAAATGGAGAGTGATGATTTGACTGACAAATCCATAGAGGTAGTCAGGGGGCCCCATATTTTAAATTGGGCTGCCATCATGCTGACCACAGTGCCCCAAGTCAGCTTAGCAATAATTCTTCAGAAGCTGGGAAAGAAAGAATATGGAAACAAAACTGGAGAAATCTATTTACAGAAGCAGGGGTTTGGGTGCCATAAACTTTCCATTTCAAATGCAAATATTGAAACTAAGAAAAAATCTTTTAGGAGGGCATCTAATTTACCCACCTGTCCTTCCTTTCCTCTGAGCTCCATTCTTGGTGAATATCATGTCTTTCAGGAAGCAGTAGGAATGGCATTTTGGTTAAAGATTATGTTTCTGCATTTTGAGATATGTGCTTTATCAAACATTCACTATCTCCGCAAGAAGAACAGATGGAAGTCAGCATACATGGTAGTGAGAAACAACTTAAACAAGGAAGAAATTCACTGTCTGAAACAAGTGAATGAAGTTGTCTATGAAAAAGCTTTGAATGGGGAACAAAGTACCTGGATTCTAGTCCTGGCTCCTTGCTGCTGCTATGTTCTCAAATATATTAAGTAAGAGGATTTAGAGGCCTAGATATTACCATTTTCTAAGTTCACTTTGAGCACTGATGTGTTGTGAGTTTTAGAGTTGGCTTTCCTGAAAGTTTTAAAAACGGAAGTTGCACATGATGCTTTAAATATAATCTCAGATGGAGGCTGGAATAGAGGAGAGTTGCTAAAGCGAGTTAACAGGGAAACTGCCTGGAAAGCAGCCATTGGAGCTGTTCTTAAACAAGTCTTCTCCTTCATTCAGTGATCCAGGCAATGCTCAGGCTATCAGAGTATCAGTTCATGAAATGTTTCGTAATGAAAATGGGCTTACAGACACTGTAGAACAAACTGTGCTTAATTTTACAAAACAAATCACTATATATTACTGGTTCTTTCCTTAAAATAGTGAAAAAAATCAACAATATTTTCTAAAATCTGGATTTTTACATGTCCTCATAAGAAAAACATCAATGTGTGTTATAAAATGTAGAATTATACTCAAGGTAATTAAGAATGGGTAACTCTAATAAACACAATTAGAACTACAAATATATACTTTTCTTCCTAATATATAATTGCATAAAAACATATGTTATAGTACAACAAATATGTGTTGGTACATAGAACATCACAAATATTAGTATAAATTAATATTTCCTACTACTGTTAAAAGACATTATGGTAGTTGATGCAGTCAGCTACTAGAATGACAAGATCTACTGCTGCATTTAATGCTTGTGCTGTCAATACACAGTAATGCAACTACTAAAGCCCACTATTAATATGACTAGAACAAAACATACTATTGTTGCATTTCTAGGTATGCCATCAATGGAAATGCCTGTATGTATTCACTAAAAGAAATAACATGTATAATAACCCAGAATCAGGAGACTCCCAAATCTCTAGTTATTGTAAAGTGGATAAATTGCATGTGGATATATAGACAGGGCTGCTGCTGCTGCTGCTTCTAAGTCACTTCAGTCGTGTCAGACTCTGTGCGACCCCATAGACAGCAGCCCACCAGGCTCCCCTGTCCCTGGGATTCTCCAGGCAAGAACACTGGAGTGGGTTGCCATTTCCTTCTCCAATGCATGAAAGTGAAAGTGAAGTCGCTCAGTTGTGTCCGACCCTCAGCGACCCTATGGACTGCAGCCAGGCTCCTCTGTCCATGGGATTTTCCAGGCAAGAGTACTGGTGTGGGGTGCCATCACCTTCTCCGATAGACAGGGCTACACAATTAAAAAGAAGGACCTATTGCTGGATGAAAATGCGTGGATGAACATCACAAACTTAAGGCTGAACAAAAGAAGCACACTTTAAAAAGTGCATATAGTATGATTCCATTTATATAAAGTTTAAAAAGTACAAAACTTATCTATGATGCTACAAGTCAGGGTACTGGTTACCCTTGGAAGTAGGGCAGTGAATGGAAGGGGACACAAGGGGCTTCTGGAGTGCGGGCAGTTTCACTTCAGATTTTTCAGATTTCATCCTTCTATTCCCTTTGAGAAAATTCAATGAACCATATACTTAATCCTCACTTATTTTTCAGTAAATATTTTATACTTCAACATGATTTATATTGCTCTTACTTTAACAGGTTTTTTTGAGGTACAATTGGTATACAAGGAACAGCACATATTTAACGTGTATAACTTGATAAGCTTGGACATATGTAAACATTTGTGATACCGTCCATCACCAATCAAGGAAACAGAAATATCCAACAATTCCCAGGGTATCTTCATTTCCCTTTGACTTTTTTTTAAAAATAAGAACACTTAACATAAGATCTACCCTCTAAACAAATTTTGAAGTGCCCAATACCTTATTGTTAACTACAGGCACTACGTTGTACAGCACTGGTCGCTAGAATGTATTCATCTAACATAGATGGAATTTATATTCATTGAGTTGTACAATTTATATTAAAAAGAAAAATTTTACTGATGTGTATACTATACTTCAATAAAATTTACATGAAAGTACCACTGATCAAATTCCTTATTTGTCCAAAACAAAATTTGGTAACACAAGATTTGTTCGGTGTGCATCCTTTGTTTCTATTTTCTAGTTGTGCTCTAGCAGGCATTTCTGTAGTCTACATACGAGGACCAGCTCAGGGTAACCCTTGCTTTTCTATGTGTATGTGGGATACACAACAGAAGTATGGACAAAAGCCTGGATCTGTTGATGTCTTCTTACTGAGAATGATGGTCTGACATTTCACAGCCCTCATCCAAGTCACAGGCCTTTCATGAGTTATTGCTTAGGACATAAAATCAATGACTAGAGACTAGATCCAGAGCTTGCACCTCTCCATATTTGCATTGAAAGGTTCGTTAGCACCATTTCATTCTGACATAGAAGGGCCAAGTTACTGCTCTTCCTATATACCCAATTCATAAACAAAGAGTACAAAGGAGTATTGAACTGTGGGAAGCATTTTAAATCCTGGGACAGTTCTTACACACCCAAGCCTGCAAGCATTCCTATTAACATCATCCTTTTAATTCCCTGTATTTTGATTACCCTTAGTTGATTTTTGAAGTAACCAGATTATGACAATCAATGAAGACAATATGTTTTATAAACAACAAAAACAAAATAAATCCTTCCTGGCCTTACCTCCCAGGGCAGAGTTAAAATAAACAACCTTGGATTATGAAGTGCTATTTATTTCCTACCAAATAAACCAGGATGGGTTTATTTTTATGTTAATAAATGAGTTTAGATGAAAGGCTGTATCAAGCTAGAGACATTTCTGGAGAGGAAATAAAGAGCAGGCAGTTTTTAAGTTCTGAGAATTCATTATCACACAAGTGATTACACTTAAATAGGTCACAGAAGCTTTCCCTCTGTGTCTGAGTAAACTGAGCCTAATGGGACAGCCTGTTGTGGGTGTGGGGCCTCAAATTTTAAGAGTTTCTCAGGAAAGAAATACTACAATCTGCCTTGAAGTACCTATTCCACTTAGTCAATGCTTTGAATAACTGGGGTAAACGCTTAGCCCTTCCTGTGTTCTTCTGTAGAAATAAACAATATAATGCTTCATAATGGTGAATTACTCTGATCATAAGAACAGTTAGGTTTTTAACTCCTCTTCCATCATGCAGTGTAAGACTCTGATCCAAAGAGAAAAGTAATGGAACAGGGGTCTGGAATTTAGCCCAGTCATTCACTATGGCTGCCAATTTCCATCCTTCTTGGTTTTAGACCAGATCCAGTCTGTGTTTCCAGACCTTCACCCTAACTTAGTCTCAGCCCAGAGAGGCACCTGACTCACAGCCCTAACCCCCACACTCACCCAATTCTTTAGGGACCCCTCTCACTCATTTCAACCTCACTTCTAATTATTAGGCCCAATTAAAATTCATGTCCCTGTCTCTGAGTCCTCCAGTGTCAGCACACCCAACCACCAACCATGCTCAACACACCACTTTGCTGGCACTTACCCACAATCTTGCAGCCAGTCTTCAATCTTGTTGATTGGATTTCCTAGAAAAGTCAGATATCAGATCACTGTGGGGACTGAAGGATATCAGACTTCCTCCCTGGAACTCACCCTATTCCACAAATTTATCCTTATTCAAGCCACCTCATGAACCCTTTTTATTCTCATAAAACTTTCCCTTAAGATAGAAGAGTGATATACCCATGTAAAAAAACAGTGGATATCCCTTTTCTCTTGGCTTCTGTGCCCCCTTTCTCCCAGAAACTTGGAAAATACCCCAAGGTTTGGGAACAGGGATAAATTCTTCTGTTTAAAGAAAAAAGAAAGAAAAAAAAAACAAGAAAAACCAGCACAATTTTGCTTTTGTCCTTTTTGTTTCCTATCAAATAAACAAGGGTAGGCTTATTTACATAAGATTTATTTTTATTTTTCAATCATGGCTGTAGCATCATCTGAACTTCCAAGAAGTTCTGAGAGGCATGTGGAAAAGGTACTATTACTATTTCAGGTACTAATATTTCAATTAGACAAGTATGTCCTAGAGGGGTGAGTGACTTGCCAAAGGTCACATCAGCAACTGAGCAGCAACCAGAGTCCAGGCACCAAGATTGATACAGCCAACATAGAAACACTCCAAACATTCACAGAGATTCCCGGCTTGGGGTCTTCACAGCTACTCAAGACGAGGCAAAAGTGTGCCTCTTCCTCTTCCTCATCTTATGCCCTTTCTTTCGTACACAATTCATACCTTATATTACTATCTTTATGGTCTTCCCTTAAGCTCATTTAACCCAGTCAAAATGAGCCACATGGAGTGAGAGTGAAAGCCGCTCAGTCATGTCCGACTCTTTGTGACCCCATGGACTATACAGTTCGTGGAATTCTCCAGGCCAGAACACTGGAGTGGGTGGCCTTTCCCTTCTCCAGGGCATCTTCCTAACCCAGGGATCAAACCCAGGCCTCCCTCATTGCAGGCAGATTCTCTCCCAGCTGAGCCACAAAGGAAGCCAAAGAATACTGGAGTGGGTAGCCTCTCCCATCTCCAGGGGATCTTCCCAACCCAGGAATCGAACTGAGGGTCTCCTGAATCGCAGGTGGATTCTTTACCAACTGAGCTATCAGGGAAGAAACCGGGGACCCTCTGCCCACACGGCAGACCTGGGGTCTGCCACATATTCTCTATCACAAGACAAGATGCCTCTCTCTTTGGCCTCCTTACCTTCCTGGAAAACGTCATCCAGGCCAGAGGGCTCGGCATCTGGGACATTCTGCAGGGCCGCTGCAGCCTCTTCCTCCAGGACCTGGGTCTGCCAGTGCCGGCTCTGACGGAGCCAGGCCCTGCGTCTCTCCCAGGATGTGGGGCTCAGCACAGAGCCCTCCATGGCGCCGCTTCAGACTTCAGGGCCTCTGGCCACAGGGATGCTATCCTGAGAGTTGGAACACAGTGATACACCCTCATCCTGTGTTCAGAATCCACCACCCGCAGGGTTGCCCCCACATTTTCTCAGCTCTACACAAAGGAGCATAACCCTCTGCCTGTTCAGGAGCTGGGAGGAGATGCCTGGTTCTTAAAAAAAAAAAAAAAAGTGGAATGCTCTGAACAACCTAAACACCAGGGCAAGGCTTTCAAATCTGGAAACTTGAAACATTGTATGATTTAAGGCACAATGAGAAAGTGCTGCCTCTCATGATAGGTGAGATGCCGTATTAGAAAACATTTTCTTTAATTCTTAAGAATTTTGTCTCCCAGAATATTCCATTGAAATGAAAATATCTTTAAATTGGCAATGTGTAAATTTCACTTTATTTGATCTTCATAAAGGTATATGAAAGGGGAAAAATAGATTTCAAAGGTTAAACCAATTTTCTAAAGGTCTCACAACCAGGATGTCACTCTAACTACAGTCATTCTGGACTTGTTTTGTTTCCTGTTTAACATAGGATTTCTCTGGGGGAAATGAGGGTGGGAGAATCCCACAATAAAAACAACATGGAGACACTTTTGTTATTGTTGTTCAGTCACTGACTCATGTCCAACTCTTTGTGACCCCAAGGACTGTAGCACACCAGGCTTCCCTGTCCTTCACTGTCTCCTGGAATTTGCTCAAATTCATGTTCATTGAGTTGGTGATTCAGCCCAATAATCTCATCCGCTGTCGCCCTCTTCTCCTTCTGCCTTCAACCTTTCCCAGCATCAGGGTCTTTTCTATTGAGTTGGCTCTTCACATCAAGTGGCCAAAGTATTGGAGTTTCAACTTCAGCATCAGTTCTTTCAATGAATATTCAAGGTTGATTTCCTCTAGTGTTGGCCAGTTTGATCTCCTTGCAGTTCAGCGTACTCTCAAAGCTCTTCTCCAGCTGCTGCTGCTGCTAAGTCACTTCAGTCGTGTCCGACTCTGTGTGACCCCATAGACGGCAGCCCACCAGGCTCCTCTGTCCCTAGGATTCTCCAGGCAAGAACACTGGAGTGGGTTGCCATTTCCTTCTCCAATGCATGAGAGTGAAAAGAGAAAGTGAAGTCGCTCAGTCGTGGTTCAAAAGCATCAATTCTTTGGTGCACAGACTTCTTCATGGTCCAACTCTCACACCCATACATGACAACTGGAAAAACCATAGCTTTGATTATACTGACCTTTGTTAGAATAAAAGTGATGTCTCTGCTTTTTAATATACTATCTAGGTTTGTCATCGCTTCCTTCCAAGGAGCAAGTGTCTTTTAATTTCATGGTTGCAGTCACTGTCTGCAGTGATTTTGGAGCCCAAGAAAATAAAATCCGTCAGTGCTTCCACTTTTCCCCCTTCTATTTGCCATGAAGTGATGGGATCAGATGCCATGATCTTCGTTTTTTTTAAGGTTAAATTTCGAGCCAGCTTTTTCACTCTCCTCTTTCACCATCATCAAGAGGCTCTTTAGTTTTTCTTCACTTTCTGCCATTATAGTGGTATCATCTGCATATCTGAGGTTATTGATATTTCTGCTGGTAGTCTTGATTCCCACTTGTGATTCATCCAGCCCAGCATTTTGCATAATGTACTCTGCATAGAAGTTAAATAAGCAGGGTGACAAGGGTGACAATATACAGTTTTGTCATACTCCTTTCCCAATTTTGAACCAATCAGTTGTTTCATGTCTGGTTCTAATGGTTGCTTCCTGACCTACATACAGGTTTCTCAGGAGGCAGGTAAGGTGTTCTGGTACTCCCATCCCTAAGAATTTTCCAGTTTGTTGTGATCCACACAGTCAAAGGCTTTAGAGCAGTTGATGAAGCAGATGTAGAAGTTTCTTTTCTGGAATTTCTGGATCAATTAGCAGTTACCACCTTCAGAATCGTCACCTTCTAATTTGTTATCTTGGGTTTCTCCCTGGCTCTGAGTTAATCCCCCAGTTTATCAGTGGGCTAATATTACATTTAACACTGCCTAATCCAACACTGTATGCAGGTCAGGAAGCAACAGTTAGAACTGGACATGGAACAACAGACTGGTTCCAAATAGGAAAAGGTGTACGTCAGAGTTGTATATTGTCACCTTGCTTATTTAACTTATATGCAGAGTACATCATGAGGAACGCTGGGCTGGAAGAAGCACAAGCTGGAATCAAGATTGCTGGGACAAATATCAATAACCTCAGATATGCAGATGACACTACCCTTATGGCAGAAAGTGAAGAGGAACTCAAAAGCCTCTTGATGAAAGTGAAAGAGGAGAGTGAAAAGGTTGGCTTGAAGCTCAACATTCAGAAAACAAAGATCAGGGCATCTGGTCCCATCGCTTCATGGGAAATAGATGGAAAAACAGTGGAAACAGTGTCAGACTTTATTTTTTTGGGCTCCAAAATCACTGCAGATGCTGATTGCAGCCATGAAATAAAAAGATGCTTACTCCTTGGAAGGAAAGTTATGACCAACCTAGATAGTATATTAAAAAGCAGAGACATTACTTTGCCAACCAAGGTCCGTCTAGTCAAGGCTATGGTTTTTCCCGTGGTCATGTATGGATGTGAGAGTTGGACTGTGAGGAAGGCTGATCGCCGAAGAATCGATGCTTTTGAACTGTGGTGTTGGAGAAGACTCTTGAGAGTCCCTTATACTGCAAGGAGATCCAACCAGTCCATTCTAAAGGAGATCAATCCTGAATGTTCATTGGAGGGACTGATGCTAAAGCTGAAACTGCAATACTTTGGCCACCTCATGCGACGAGTTGACTCACTGGAAAAGACTCTGATGCTGGGAAAGGTTGGGGGTGGGAGGAGACGGGGACGACAGAGAATGAGATGGCTGGATGGCATCACCGACTCTGTGGACATGAGTTTGAGTGTACTCCGGGAGTTGGTGATGGACAGGGAGGCCTGGCGTGCTGTGATTCATGGGGTCACGGAGAGTCGGACACGACTGAGCGACTGAACTGAACTGAACTGAATCCAACACTTGTGTATTCTTCCAAGTGATGCATTCTGATGGCATGAGCCACTTATTTGAAGAGGAAAAGAGAGGGGATGAATCATTTAGTTGTGCAGATAGAGCTTTAAAGATTGAGGCTGATATACTATGACTTGCTTATACTCTGTCCTCCTGCCTCTTCTGCACCAGCTGCACTCACAACTTCCACAGGGAACAGGTGGACGCGGGACCACCCCTCATCCCTGGAGCTGCCATCAACACTCCATCCTCATACCTACACCTTTATCTGTTAGAGATAGGAAAAATAAAATGGGGAAAAGTTAGAAGAGAGCCAGTTTCCAGAGACTCCTGCTTTTCAAACTGTTAAAAACAAAACCATCAGTGAAGCATTAATTTAGGCACTAAAATAGCTGTTTTTGAAAAGAACATCCTAAATATAAAAGCCTTCCTAAGATGACACTACCCTTATGGCAGAAAGTGAAGAGGAACTCAAAAGCCTCTTGATGAAAGTGAAAGAGGAGAGTGAAAAGGTTGGCTTGAAGCTCAACATTCAGAAAACAAAGATCAGGGCATCTGGTCCCATCACTTCATGGGAAATAGATGGGGAAACAGTGGAAACAGTGTCAGACTTTATTTTGGGGGGCTCCAAAATCACTGCAGATGCTGATGTAAGCCATGAAATTAAAAGACGCTTACTCCTTGGAAGGAAAGTTATGACCAACCTAGATAGCATATTAAAAAGCAGAAATATTATTTTGCCAACCAAGGTCCGTCTAGTCAAGGCTATGGTTTTTCCCGTGGTCATGTATGGATGTGAGAGTTGGACTGTGAGGAAGGCTGATCGCCGAAGAATCGATGCTTTTGAACTGTGGTGTTGGAGAAGACTCTTGAGAGTCCCTTATACTGCAAGGAGATCCAACCAGTCCATTCTAAAGGAGATCAATCCTGAATGTTCATTGGAGGGACTGATGCTAAAGCTGAAACTGCAATACTTTGGCCACCTCATGCGACGAGTTGACTCACTGGAAAAGACTCTGATGCTGGGAAAGGTTGGGGGTGGGAGGAGACGGGGATGACAGAGAATGAGATGGCTGGATGGCATCACCGACTCTGTGGACATGAGTTTGAGTGTACTCCGGGAGTTGGTGATGGACAGGGAGGCCTGGCGTGCTGTGATTCATGGGGTCACGGAGAGTCGGACACGACTGAGCGACTGAACTGAACTGAACTGAATCCAACACTTGTGTATTCTTCCAAGTGATGCATTCTGATGGCATGAGCCACTTATTTGAAGAGGAAAAGAGAGGGGATGAATCATTTAGTTGTGCAAATAGAGCTTTAAAGATTGAGGCTGATATACTATGACTTGCTTATACTCTGTCCTCCTGCCTCTTCTGCACCAGCTGCACTCACAACTTCCACAGGGAACAGGTGGACGCGGGACCACCCCTCATCCCTGGAGCTGCCATCAACACTCCATCCTCATACCTACACCTTTATCTGTTAGAGATAGGAAAAATAAAATGGGGAAAAGTTAGAAGAGAGCCAGTTTCCAGAGACTCCTGCTTTTCAAACTGTTAAAAACAAAACCATCAGTGAAGCATTAATTTAGGCACTAAAATAGCTGTTTTTGAAAAGAACATCCTAAATATAAAAGCCTTCCTAAGATGACACTACCCTTATGGCAGAAAGTGAAGAGGAACTCAAAAGCCTCTTGATGAAAGTGAAAGAGGAGAGTGAAAAGGTTGGCTTGAAGCTCAACATTCAGAAAACAAAGATCAGGGCATCTGGTCCCATCACTTCATGGGAAATAGATGGGGAAACAGTGGAAACAGTGTCAGACTTTATTTTGGGGGGCTCCAAAATCACTGCAGATGCTGATTTAAGCCATGAAATTAAAAGACGCTTACTCCTTGGAAGGAAAGTTATGACCAACCTAGATAGCATATTAAAAAGCAGAAATATTATTTTGCCAACCAAGGTCCGTCTAGTCAAGGCTATGGTTTTTCCCGTGGTCATGTATGGATGTGAGAGTTGGACTGTGAGGAAGGCTGATCGCCGAAGAATCGATGCTTTTGAACTGTGGTGTTGGAGAAGACTCTTGAGAGTCCCTTATACTGCAAGGAGATCCAACCAGTCCATTCTAAAGGAGATCAATCCTGAATGTTCATTGGAGGGACTGATGCTAAAGCTGAAACTGCAATACTTTGGCCACCTCATGCGACGAGTTGACTCACTGGAAAAGACTCTGATGCTGGGAAAGGTTGGGGGTGGGAGGAGACGGGGACGACAGAGAATGAGATGGCTGGATGGCATCACCGACTCTGTGGACATGAGTTTGAGTGTACTCCGGGAGTTGGTGATGGACAGGGAGGCCTGGCGTGCTGTGATTCATGGGGTCACGGAGAGTCGGACACGACTGAGCGACTGAACTGAACTGAACTGAATCCAACACTTGTGTATTCTTCCAAGTGATGCATTCTGATGGCATGAGCCACTTATTTGAAGAGGAAAAGAGAGGGGATGAATCATTTAGTTGTGCAGATAGAGCTTTAAAGATTGAGGCTGATATACTATGACTTGCTTATACTCTGTCCTCCTGCCTCTTCTGCACCAGCTGCACTCACAACTTCCACAGGGAACAGGTGGACGCGGGACCACCCCTCATCCCTGGAGCTGCCATCAACACTCCATCCTCATACCTACACCTTTATCTGTTAGAGATAGGAAAAATAAAATGGGGAAAAGTTAGAAGAGAGCCAGTTTCCAGAGACTCCTGCTTTTCAAACTGTTAAAAACAAAACCATCAGTGAAGCATTAATTAAGGCACTAAAATAGCTGTTTTTGAAAAGAACATCCTAAATATAAAAGCCTTCCTAAGATGACACTACCCTTATGGCAGAAAGTGAAGAGGAACTCAAAAGCCTCTTGATGAAAGTGAAAGAGGAGAGTGAAAAGGTTGGCTTGAAGCTCAACATTCAGAAAACAAAGATCAGGGCATCTGGTCCCATCACTTCATGGGAAATAGATGGGGAAACAGTGGAAACAGTGTCAGACTTTATTTTGGGGGGCTCCAAAATCACTGCAGATGCTGATTTAAGCCATGAAATTAAAAGACGCTTACTCCTTGGAAGGAAAGTTATGACCAACCTAGATAGCATATTAAAAAGCAGAAATATTATTTTGCCAACCAAGGTCCGTCTAGTCAAGGCTATGGTTTTTCCCATGGTCATGTATAGATGTGAGAGTTAGACTGTGAAGAAAGCTGATTGCCAAAGAATTGATGCTTTTGAACTGTGGTGCTGGAGAAGACTCTTGAGAGTCCCTTGGACTGCAAGGAGATCCAACCAGTCCATTCTACACAAGATCAATCCTGGGTGTTCATTGGAAGGACTGATGCTAAAGCTGAAACTGCAATACTTTGGCCACCTCATGTGACGAGTTGACTCACTGGAAAACAGTCTGATGCTGGGAGGGATTGGGGGTAGGAGGAGACGGGGACGACAGAGAATGAGATGGCTGGATGGCATCACCGACTCGATGGACATGAGTTTGAGTGAACTCCAGGAGTTGGTGATAGACAGGGAGGCCTGGCGTTCTGTGATTCATGGGGTCGCAAAGAGTCGGACACGACTGAGCGACTGAACTGAACTGAACTGAACTGAAGACAATAAAATTGTTTTGGATGCTTCTGTTTGTTACAGAGGAAATATATTCAGAGGAAAAGGATACATAATTACTGCTGTCTGATATAAATTCTTTTACTTCAGGTCCAGCCTAAGGCATATTTTTCCCCCCAAGGAGAGACAGCAGTTGGTACTATGCAACTTTATTAACCCTTGACACTGGGCTCTTTGCCCACAGCCAGTGCCTTTGAGGGGAAATTAAATGATTGAATGAAACCTGTGATGCAGAGTGAAGCCACTAAGAGCAGTAGCAGAGAGAATTTGTGGTCCTTTGGCTAAAGCTGCTGTGAGGTGATAAAACAAGGATGAAACTGCCACTGTAAAGAATTTAGGGAGAGAGAGTCTAAAAAGCCGTCTTAGCCTGCATTTACCTGGTCCTGCACCACCATACAAAGCATATAATAGGTTGGCATCAGTCAGACCGGGGAAGAAAATATCAAAGGTTGACTTGCCTGTTGTTGTTAATTTCCAGAGCAAATGAACCTCACCTAAATCACAGGAAATCTTCAGCTCACCAGAATTATTTGTTGATGAGGGGAATTTAAAAGGAAGTCAGAAAGGCAGGCGGAGAGGAAGGAAAGAAAGAGGGAAAGAAGTGAGAGAAGGAAGTCGGGAAGGGAGGGAAAAAGAAGTGAAGGAAGGAGGGGAAGGAAGGAACACGGATCCCCACATTCAGCCACTTGCTAATAGTAGAACCTTGGCAAACTCACCCCCTTTCTCTGGGCTCGTTTTCTCAGTGAGGATGCGATAGTCAAGCACTGTGTCAGAATCTCACTATCTGAGATGAGTGATAGAGGCCTCTACTTGGGTTTTAACATCCTCCGTGATGTGACTCTATCCTGTACTCCTCCTACTTCTTGGAAAATACATCACACTCATATAGACTCATTTCCCCTCTGCCCCCTGAAAATGCTTATCTCTCTTTTAACCCCAGGCTTTTCATGCATTGTTTTCCCCTGTCTTCCCCCCACCTCAGCCTTTGACACACTCAACCTGCAAAACCCAGCCCTCTAACAATTTCTCTGTGAAGCCAGAGCCACAGCCTCCAGGTAACAGTCACTTCCATGTAGTTCCTTGCCTTCTTCATTGTTCTTATCACTAACATTATATTTTACTTGTTAATCTAATTCATTATTTACTCTTCTGATTAAAATAGAAGCTCCACCAGGACAGAGAGTTTTCTCTGGGCTGTTCACTGCTATGTCCCTGTTGCCTAAACAGAATCTAACTGGTTTTCTCCAATCTCTGCCACACTTGGATTATAGAGACAGGTTCACGGGGCATTGTGTGGGAACACTAAAAGTACAGCAATATTCCGAGGCAGAAAGAAACAGAATTGTCTGGTTAGTCGTAGCAGAAGGAAGCTGTGTTGCTGGAAGATAAGAAACTCGGTGTTCTTTGTGGAAATCTGGAGGAAGTGGCAAATGATTATCAGACAAGCACATCAGCAGTGAGAGTGTTAGAAATGAGGGACGTATGCACACAGCTGTCAGGATGGCACTTTGGAAGGTATGGGGGGATGGCTTGTAATAGAAGGTACAGAGGTATTTCCTCCAAACAAGTCATACAAAAACACACACCTGTGTGGACAGTGGAGTTTGGTGCAGTGAAAAAAGCACTGACTGAGAGTTGGGAGACTTGGGCATTCTTCCAAACTAGGTGTCCAATTAACTGACTTCCGGTAAGTCAATCAGATTTACCACTTGGGCATTGACTTTGTCTTCTAGAAAGTGAACTGGTGTCAATGAATGTTGTAGAGTTTGCCTCTAATAATAGCATTTATGAATTTATTCTAGTTGAATTTGAAATATTTGTAGGAACAATACTGTACAAAAGAAGCATTTTTGTAGTTTTTTTCCTGTAAGAATTAGAAAATGGTACAGTGGCCTCGGGAGTTACTTCCTACTTAACAAATTTACTTTCAATTAACACTGACTTATGAGGGCTTCCCTGGTGACTCAAACAGTAAAGAATCTGCCTCCAATTCAGGAGACTCGGGTTCGATCCCTGGGTTTGGAAGATCCCCTGGAGAAGGGAATGACTACCCATTCCAATATTCTTGCCTGGAGAATTCCATAGGCAGAGGAGCCTGGTGGGCTATGATCCATGAGGTTGCAAAGAGACAGACATGACTGAGTGTCTAACACTTTCACTTTCATGAGGTTCCAGACTTAAAACTTCCTAGTGACCTAGGAAAGTGGTAAGCCTGGATGAAGGAGGCTGAAAGAAGGAGATTGAAGGAGTGTGACTCAGTCAGGAGAGCTCACGGACCCCTGGCACTTCTTCAACTTCTCTGATCCTTTGCCTTAATTTATACAGTTTCATCTACCTTCCTCTCTACACAACCATATGCTATCTGTCCTTTGAAGGCCTCCTCAAGTCATCTCTGTCCTCTTGCCCACCTCTAGTACCCAGCACATGTACCTATATCACATTCAGCAAGATATATGTGCCTACGTTTCCTGTCGTTATCTACCAATGCTTGAACCTCTCCCTTAAATCTTACTCAAGACATTGCACAGTACCTCACAACAGAAGGGGCTCAGTAGACACTGTACCTGCAGAGAAGCAAGAATCACACTGGTGCTGAAAAGTTATCCTCATCCAGTCTATGTCTTAGGACAGGGACTCCACATGGTCTCAAATTCTAATGTATCAGTATATGTTTTATATACCTTGTAATGAACAGGAAGAAGGCTTGGGGCATAGTCACACAAGGCTTTGCTGTTAGAACGTAGGGCCACACAAGCCTTACTGAATTTATAAGCTGAAACTATCACATTATCCTATCCTAAAACACAAAAACCAAAACACACACAAAAAACTGTCTTCCAGAATTTTCCATTGTAAATTTTTACTCCTTGGTCAAAAGTTCCTTTGGGATCTGAGTATCATCTTTCTTAATTCTGGTTTATATTATAATGTTATATTTAATCTATCTTCTGTAGGGATGGATGTCTGATAAATTTTCTCTGACATTTCCATTAACCATTTTGCCACACCCCCCCCAAAAAAAAACCAACAAAAATGCCACACTGGTTTTATTGCTACTTGCCTAAATCACTCCAAAATCTTCTTTCCCCTTCTGCTACCATTTTCAGTCCTTTGTCCTTGCCTTCCCTACATTTCTCTAGAGATTTACTCCCCAAATATTTCTCCATCATCTGTTGAGTGTCCTGGAAACTAACTACAACCAAACAGAGAAGGAGTAAATTCTCTTTGTTCTGAGGATGTTATAGTTAAAAGAAAAATTTCAGCAGATAGGATTGAAGTTAGACAAGAAGAATCACCATTCGTGGTTTAAGACTAGGGAGTTGTTTAAGAGCTTTGAGAGGAATATCTCCCAACCAAAATCATCAGCAGAAGCAGTAACTTTTGTAGCAGAGAAAATCTTTATGGGTATGTGATTTTTACTACACTGAGATCATCACTTACTTCCAGTATCTCTTTTCTAAGGAATGTAGTCTGAGATTCACTTAATATTAACATGGGCAAGTCAAAGTAATAGGTGCTCATAATAACTGAGATATATAGAATTCCTTATATTTACCCATTAAACTTCCCCACAAACTACTTCACTTAATCCCAACAATCTCCTTGGAGCTAATTATTGTTATCTGAAGCTCAGAGTGATATGTGAGTGATCCAAGGTCATATATTTAAGATTTTTTGGTACTGAGATTTAAATTCACATTGATCTGACTCTAGTTGTATCATCTTTCCACTGGTAATAGCATATGAGAATAACCTAAGATCACCATGTAGATGTCAGCAGTAAATGCAATTTAGGATAAAAGGAAGGAGAAACTATGTTAGTAAATTTTCTGTTCCACATCATGCTACATAAACTCTCCATCTTATAATCTAGTACAGAGGAGGCAGATAAACAAAAAGTAATTTTGGCTCAACTATGTTATCATCTTAGCAAAAGAAGAGTGACTTTGTTTGGTTAATAGCAGTCAAGACCCTAGGTTCTACTTTAGAGGAGAGTTTGCCTGGAATCTCACATTACTTTTAGATGGTTGTAGCATTCAGAACATTTAGCAGAACAGGAAAATCAGAGGTGACACCAGTCAGAGTCCTTGGACTGGGTCCCACAAGTGCTATGGCTAGCATGGCACTGAATTTTTGGTGCCATCTGGGGAGTCTTGTAGGAAGCACTGTGATAGCTGAGTTAGTGATGGGCACTCAGAGGGCTTGAAACAATGAATATTTATCATAATTTGGCATGAACATTTTTTAATATTTTAACAACCATTATAGCCTACCAATCTGAACCTGCGAAATATCAGCTCCAGTTACAGATATCTTACATGGGGATGTTTTGAAGGGGTTTAGGAAGAATGGTCAACTCTTGAGAAGGAAAACTGTAGAAAGAATGTGTGCTATGGAATCAGAATAAACCTTGTTTGAAATCACAGTTCTGTCTACTTACTGTGTATGTGTCCTTGGTGAAATTCCTTGTCCCCTCTAAACCTAAATTTTTTCATATATAAAACAGACAGAGTACCAGACTTGTTGGGTTATTGGGATTTAAAAATCAGCTAATGCATATTAAGTCCCTGATGTATAAAAGAGGTGCTTAATAAATACAGTTATTGCTGTTATTAATTTTCCCTTGATCTAAATCATTCACTAAAGTTGGGACATTTTCAGAAATAAGGAAAGAAGGAACAAGAAGTGGGCAGTAGGGTAGAGATGTGTTTGTGCTCAATCACGTCTGACGCTTTGCAACCCCACGGAGTGTAGCCTGCCAGGCTCCTCTGTCCATGGGGTTCTCAGACAAGAATACTGTAGTGGGTTGCAATTTCCTCCTCTAGGAGGCAGGGTACAGAAGTGCATGTCAAATACAGAGGATGAAAGGAAGATGATACTGTTAAGAAGAGATGAAAAATAAGCAGTAAATAGGTTCTTTGTTCTTATTTAATACTCAGATGGATAAGAGAGATCATATAATCCTGATCCCTCATTTTGTAGTTAAGGAAACTGACAGAGAGAGAGAGAGACTTATCTGAAGTCACACAGAATACTGACTGTTATCAATGGAACAAACACAAGTTCTGAGCCCCAGGTGTGTGCTTTCTTCCTCTATATTGCACAGCCCTCCTCCTCCACTCTTGGTTTCTAAGACCCAGCCCTGGGTTTCTCTTCAGCACTCTGAGCCTTCTCCTGGGACACGTATCAGACAGGCCTCTTTTCTCTTCTGTCTGAATTGTGCCTACACCCCGAGCAGTGCCTGTGAATTGGACTGTGAGTGAAAACAAGTGTGGGAGGAGAGAAAACGGAAACGGAGTTTCCATGATGGGGCCTGTAAGACCTTCCACGATGGGTACATCTTCTCCTCAGTCATAGCCAAGACAGACATCACCACTGTTGTAAGGTGTTGTGGGAAATCCCAGGACGGCCAATTTCTCGGTTTTTGAATAGGACAAACTCCACCTCAAGCCAGGCTGACAGCCCGCCATTCTCCATACCCCCAGGCTCTCCATACCTGCCACAGGCTCTCATGTTCCTTCACAGATAGGCAATGCCTTCCCAATCTGTAACCCTTTCCCATGTCACTGCTGTTTGGAAGACCATCAGAACAAAATTTACCCTGAGTGCAGCAGTTTTGCATTTGAGACTTCTTGTGGTCTAAGGGAGCAGTTCAATCTATTCAAGGAGAAAAGAGGGATGCTATTTGATCAATAAAACCAAGAAAAATGCCTATTCACTTTTATAACTTTTTTCCCCTTCTCTTTTCATTCCCTCCTTCCCCCCCTCCCACCCACAAATAAGCTTAGTTGAATGCATCCTGAAAGAAGACCATCTACAGACTTTTTCTCTCTTCTTTACTAAAGTTGTACATTTGGAAAAAAGGAATCTTGTGCTGTCCGTGTTGGGAGACACTAATTTCTTTCCTCTGGATGGGTTATCATCAGGCATCAAGAATAAGAGGCATCAGTTCATTTGGACTGGTTTACAGGCAGTTCAGTCTAGAAACAGGAGTGAGAATGAGCAGATGTCTCGATCATCGAGTTAGTTCTGTGAATTACAATCTTTAATGCTTCAGTATTATTTCCTTGGTAATGAAACTCTGTCCTTCAGGTACTCACGTTTACTCTTATTTTTCTTTCACAATATCTACACCTTCTCTTCATCTTCTCAAAATCTGTGTTCAAGCTTTTTGCAGTAGGCCCAGGTATGGGCCAGACACACAGTAATACCATGTGTGTCTATTGTAATACCATGGCTACTGTAATACCATGGTCTTGTCCTTTAGGCAGTAAACATTTGGCACCTATTAAGTGGAGATAGATGTCGGATTTTTTTCTCTTATTGTGTGAATCATGATCCGGGCTGAGAATAAATTTCCCCTCTTTTTTCAAATAGAATATGAATCATGAATCAAAATGACTGTGTTGGGTCTCCATGGCCACTGCATTATGCTTAATCACTGGACTCCATCTAAGTTTCAGTGGCGCAAAGGAGTTATGAGAAAAAATTATTAGTACAGTCGGAAAGAATTTCTAAACTCCATGGGGTGTCTGTGAATAAGAAACCATTTGTAAAACCTCTTTCTATCCCTCTTGTGATAGCTTCAGTAAGTTATCTCTGATGACATTCTCAGTAGAGACAGATAATAAACCTGACTTACCCTCCTCATAATAATGCTTCAAGTTATAGGAAAATTACACCAGATCTTTAAGGTCTAATCACTCAAGCCTAATAACAAGCTTAGACAAAAAAGTTGAAATCCTGCAACTGCCAATCTCTTATCCTGGGTACCACCGTGTACTATCTAGAAGTAGAGAAAGTTCTCTTTTCTCTCTATTCAGGGCCATTTGTGGTAGACAGAGTCACTGAGGCTCTCCTCTGAACCCTCATGGTCTCATCAAATCCCTTCTGGGGGGATCTTTCATCTTGTCCTTGTTCTGCACTGGGAACCCACCTCTGCTCCTCCACCCACTGGTGGGTTCAGTAGCAAGCAGGGCATGGGAAAACCCCAGCACACTCCTCTACCTTCCCCCAAACTCATGCAGGTGGTGACACGCTCAGCCTGGTTACTGCTGAGACCAGGTGTGTTGGAGGAGCAGACCCCCTCTTCACTCAGGAGTGCATAGATCATTAAGGGGTCAATATATTCATCAATCCGTCTCTGAGATGTACGGCTTGAACACCAGCCTGAGAAATGGTTCTCGATCTTGGGCTTTCCAGTAAATTTAGCCGAGTGTCGTCCAGTTGTATAAATTCTCCCTCTCCTCTCACCCAAGCATATATTGCTATAGTTTATCTCCTCACCAATCTCCTTCTGCAGCTTTTGAAGAAAGAGGTCATATCCACAAAAAGCAAAATTGACTTGGGCTAGGTACTCTCGAGAGTCCGAGTTATGAATACTAGAGCGGATGAAGTGAAGAAACTTTTCTCCTTGAGAACTTTTCAAAGCTAGAATCAGACTGAAATGAAGCAAAAGTAAGGACAGCAGGACACAGAGAGGAACTTCTCAGGTGAGAAAGAATTCCTAAATACTAATCCAGGTCATCAAAGGAACCCATGTTTATGACCCTGCCAAGACTACCTCTCTGATAATAGGAAGGAAAAAAAAAAAAGCAAAGAGACCATGTTCCAAGAGGCGGAGTGATGTATTTCTTAAGGTTGAAGTCAGGGATGTGGGAGTTTTTCTCCTGATGTTTCTCTTTTCTCTGCAGCCTGATTTTTCTCTAACTTGTTTCCCCCTGTATCCTGTTGTTGTTTAGTCGCTATGTCGGACTCTTTTGCGACCCATGGACAGTAACCCTCCAGGCTTCTCTCTCCATGGAATTTTCCAGGTAAAAATACTGGAGTGGGTTGTCATTTCCTACTCCAGGGGATCTTCCTGACCTAGGGATCGAACCCGGGTTTCCTTTATTGCAGATGGATTCTTTACCGCTAAGCCACCAGGGAAGTTCCCTATCTCCTGGCATCATTCTAAATCAGCACAATCTTAAAACTGAGGTGGAAGTTGTACTCACCTGTCCACTGGTAGAGAGCTGAGTTTGAGGCAATGCAGTTGTCAGTGCTGGGCACTGCCCTTCCCCCGTTTTGGGACGGTGGTGAGGACAAGGAGAAGGTATCATATTGCATATCGCACCTTTCTCTCTGTCTTCATGAAACTGCTTTGGCCGGCTTGAAAGGGGAAGCGGAAATGAGAAAACGCTCACACACACACACACACACGCACACACACACATATGCACAGTCCCCGCCTCCTACCCCAGCCACATCCTCTGTTTAGTTCGGCAGACTGACAGTAGAACAAAATATCTGAGGTCCCCGGAGCTCACCACTAAGGAGCCCTTCCCGTCAAGAGCTGCGTTGGTCTTTCCGAGACAACAGGAGATCTTTTCCTATTAAGGGGAAGGTACAGCTCACTGAAGGATGTGTATAGGAAAAGTCTTCTAACCATGTAACTGCCTCAAATAATTCCGTTGCCTCACATAAAGCTTCTGTCCTCAGCAGAAGTGTCTAAAAACGGTAATGCTCTCTCCCTAAAATGATCTCGTATTTATTTCTGAGAAGATGCTTACAGCCCCATCACAAGCTGAAGAAGGCTCTAAGCCAGAGTGCCTCTGTTTTCATAACTCTTTCACACTCTCATGAAGTCCCCAGAAGCTTGTTTTCAAATACTGCACCATTGTAAGCAACTGTTTCTCTGTGTTAACTTCTTAATGTTTTTTTTTTCGCTCAAACTAATTCAAAGTATTTCTTGTTAAATCACTGATTGATTTCTCACTCCCAAATCTGTCACACCCTGGAGATGTCTTCCATTTACTGGCTTTCAGTTTCAAGCAGACATATTAGACTCTAGATTTTCTTCCATCCCTCTGTCACTTTCACCTCTGACCAGCAATCGGTATTCTTGATGATCCCTCACCCCATCTCTGCAATATCTCCTGATACTCTTTCTTCTTTGATGTTGCACCAAGTTATCTCCTAGCTCTCTTTAAGGTCCTGATTCTGTTCCTTTCCTGTGTCATTTACTTACAAATATTTATCATTATATTTATCATATGATACACACCTCTGATGTACTGCTGGGACAGACTTTCATGTGTTTGTTCTTTTCTTCCCAATTTTATAGCTATAACTACTGCTGGATCTCTTTTTACCATGTTCCCAAATTTCAATTCCAATTGCCAGTGGGACAACTTCATTGGATATTCACAATATAGTTATAGTGTCATGGAAAGAAGCCTAAATTTCTGCTCAGCAAATTAACTTCTCTCAATATTATTTTCTTCAAAGATAAGTAGGATTAAAATAATAATTCTCTCTCTTTTTAATACACACACACACACACACAATACATTCATTTACAAGTAGGGATAAAAATGTCTAACCTCTTTCCCCAGTATATAGTAGGTGCTAAATCCTGGGTGTTCATTGGAAGGACTGATACTAAAGCTGAAACTGCAATACTTTGGCCACCTCATGCGACGAGTTGACTCACTGGAAAAGAGTCTGATGCTGGGAAAGGTTGGGGGCGGGAGGACAAGGGGACGACCGAGAATGAGATGGCTGGATGGCATCACCGACTCTGTGGACATGAGTTTGAGTGAACTCCGGGAGTTGGTGATGGGCAGGGAGGCCTGGCGTGCTGTGATTCATGGGGTCGCGGAGAGTCGGACACGACTGAGCGACTGAACTGAACTGAACTGAAATATAAACTTTTCAGAGAATTAACTCAAAATCCACAAGTAAAAAACCAAATCTAGCACTCCCTTGGTCTCTTTAACACTATTTATTTTTCCCCTGTACAAATTAGCTACAAAAACTAACTAATGGAAGTCTTAAAATTGTTTTTAACCTCAAGTTTCTGGAATTCACTTTCCTTAACTGTTATTTTCAACATGTCGGGGACAGGGAAAGTACCACCTCTGTGTTGTCTGCTGTTGTTTAGTCAGTGAGTCACGTCCAACTCTTTTGTGACCCCCATGGACTGTAGCCCACCAGGCTCCTCTGTCCATGCGATTCTCCAGGCAAGAACACTGGAGTGGGTGGTCAATCCCTCCTCCAGTCCTCCCAACCCAGGGATCGAACCCGAGTCTCTTGCAGATTCTCTACCACTCAGCCACCAAGGAAGCCCTGGACACATTAACTAACACCTCCAGGCCTCAACTTCCTATCTGCAAAATGAAGATAATCTTCTTAAAGGGCTAGTTGCAAAACTCTAGGAAAACTCTAGTCCCTGCAGCCACCAAAGTGACCTTACTCATTAAAGAAGCAAATTTTCACAAAAAGTTTCAATTCAGAAGCAAATTTTGAGAGTTTTTTTCTTAATTAAAAAAAGCCTGTGATATTTTTAAATAAATGTTTTATTCTTTAAAAGCAATTGCTGAAAGACAAAGATGCTGCTGTATGATCTCTAGGAAGACAAAGAAGTCCAGAGTATTCTTCTGTGTTTGTCTTCTTCCTCAATTGTAGAGTATTTCTCTCTCTCCCTCTCATCTGCCCTTCCTATATCCTCTGATAACATTGTGTGTGTGTGTGTGTTCAGTCTTTCAGTTGTGTCCGACTCCTTGCAACCCCTTGGACTGTAGCCCGCCGGGCTCCTCTCTCCATTGAATTGTCCAGAGAAGAATACTGGAGTTGGTCGTCATTTTCTTCCCCAGGGGATCTTCCTACCCAGGGCTGGAGCTTCTGTATTTTTGACTCTGTAAAGTTCTTTCATCATATATTCCACAAGCTTCCTGAAACCTTGACCAATTGTCCTTTTCCTGCTAGATGTAGTTCAAGATTTCAGGAGGTTTTTAGGAGATTTTGCTCTTTTTATTTTCCTGGTTTTTTTTTTTGTAATTAATTTATTTTTTATTGGAGGCAAATTATTTTACAATATTATATTGGTTGGTTTTGCCATACATTGACATGAATTCGCCCCGGGTTTACATAAGTTCCCCCTCCTGAACCCCCCTCCCACCTCCCTCCTCCCTTTATCCTCCCTCTGGGTCAAATAAAAACGCTTAAACTATCTGAGATGTGGCGTTCTCTCTCTACTGCCCATGCGATTCAGTAGTTTAACACCTTATCACGTGGCCAACTTGTCATTCTAGGGTGACCTCCCTTATGCTTTATGAAATTTAGTAAAAACACTGAACTGGGAGTAAAAAAACCATCTGGCTTTAACACTAGCTATATGATGGTTACTCAGTTTCTCTGGTTATCAGCTTCCTTTTTGACAAAGATTTTGTAAGATTCTCTTGGCTCTAGAAATCTACGCATACTTTTACTCTTCTCTCATGTACCTATGTGTGGTTTCTTACAGAAAATGAAAATATTAAGTGACAGATCTTTGGTAAGAAATCATTAAAAAGGCAAGACAGAATGCATTAGGGAACAAAGTGTTATCCATTACATAGCTAAGTAAAAATGGCCTTTGAATGATATTGTCTTCCAGACACGTAATCTGATAACACTGATAAGTAAGAACAGTTTCCTAGCACTGAGGTGTCCATCAAACAGGTGAGCAGGGTTGGGAACAAGTTCTTTCTTTTTTTAAAATATAAATTTATTTATTTTAATTGGAGGCTAATTACTTTACAATATCGTATTGGTTTTGCTATACATTGACATGAATCTGCCACAGGTGTACATGTGTTCCCCATCCTGAACTCCCCTCCCACCTCCCTCTGCATACCTTTGTCTGGGTCATCCCAGTGCACCAGCCCCGAGCATCCTGTATCATGCAGCGAACCTGGACTGGTGATTCGTTACACATGTGATAATATACATGTTTCAATGCCATTCTCCCAAATCATCCCACGCTTGCCCTCTCCCACAGAGTCCAAAAGACTGTTCTATACATCTGTGTCTCTTTTGCTATCTTGCATACGGGGTTATCGTTACCAACTTTCTAAATTCCATATATATGCGTTAGTATACTGTATTGTGTTTTTCTTTCTGACTTACTTCACTCTGTATAATAGGCTCCAGTTTCATCCACCTCATTAGAACTGATTCAAATGTATTCTTTTCAGTTCAGTTCAGTTCAGTCGCTCAGTCGTGTCCGACTCTCCGCGACCCCATGAATCACAGCACGCCAGGCCTCCCTGTCCATCACCAACTCCCGGAGTACACTCAAACTCATGTCCACAGAGTTGGTGATGCCATCCAGCCATCTCATTCTCCGTCGTCCCCTTCTCCTCCCGCCCCCAACCTTTCCCAGCATCAGAGTCTTTTCCAGTGAGTCAACTCGTCTCATGAGGTGGCCAAAGTATTGGAGTTTCAGCTTTAGCATCAGTCCCTCCAATGAACATCCAGGATTGATCTCCCTTAGAATGGACTGGTTGGATCTCCTTGCAGTATAAGGGACTCTCAAGAGTCTTCTCCAACACCACAGTTCAAAAGCATCGATTCTTCGGCGATCAGCTTTCTTCACAGTCCAACTCTCACATCCATACATGACCACGGGAAAAACCATTGCCTTGACTAGACGGACCTTGGTCGGCAAAGTAATGTCTCTGCTTTTTAATATACTATCAAGGTTGGTCATAACTTTCCTTCCAAGGAGCAAGTGTCTTTTAATTTCATGGCTGCAATCAGCATCTGCAGTGATTTTGGAGTCCAAAATACAAAGTCTGACACTGTTTCCACTGTTTTTCCATCTATTTCCCATGAAGTGATGGGACCAGATGCCATGATCTTTGTTTTCTGAATGTTGAGCTTCAAGCCAACCTTTTCACTCTCCTCTTTCACTTTCATCAAGAGGCTTTTGAGTTCCTCTTCACTTTCTGCCATAAGGGTAGTGTCATCTGCATATCTGAGGTTATTGATATTTCTCCCAGCAATCTTGATTCCAGCTTTTGCTTCTTCCAGCCCAGTGTTCCTCATGATGTACTCTGCATATAAGTTAAATAAGCAAGGTGACAATATACAACCTTGACGTACACCTTTTCCTATTTGGAACCAGTCTGTTGTTCCATGTCCAGTTCTAACTGTTGCTTCCTGACCTGCATACAGGTTTCTCAAGAGGCAGGTCAGGTGGTCTGGGATTCCCATCTCTTTCAGAATGTTCCACAGTTTATTGTGATCCACACAGTCAAAGGCTTTGGCATAGTCAATGAAGCAGAAATAGATGTTTTTCTGAAACTCTCTTGCTTTCTCCATGATCCAGCGGATGTTGGCAATTTGATCTCTGGTGCCTCTGCCTTTTCTAAAACCTGCTTGAACATCTGGAAGTTCACGGTTTACATACTGCTGAAGCCTGGCTTGGAGAATTTTGAGCATGACTTTACTAGCGTGTGAGATGAGTGCAATTGTGCGGTAGTCTGAGCATTCTTTGGCATTGCCTTCCTAACAGAAGCAGAAGATATTAAGAAGAGGTGGCAGGAATACACAGAAGAACTGTACAAAAAAGATCTTCACGACCAAGATAGTCACGATAATGTGATCACTGACCTAGAGCCAGACATCTTGGAATGTGAAGTCAAGTGGGCCTTAGAAAGCATCACTACGAACAAAGCTAGTGGAGGTGATGGAATTCCAGTTGAGCTATTTCAAATCTTGAAAGATGATGCTGTGAAAGTGCTGCACTCAATATGCCAGCAGATTTGGAAAACTCAGCAGTGGCCACAGGACTGGAAGAGGTCAGTCTTCATTCCAATCCCAAAGAAATGTATTCTTTTAGTGGCTGTGTATATGTACCATGGCTTTCTTATCCATTTGTCTGCAGATGGACATCTAGGTTGCTTCCATGTCCTGGCTATTATAAACAGTGCTGCGATGAACATTGGAGTACACGTGTCTCTTTCAATTCTAGTTTCCTTAGTGTGTATGCCCAGAAGTGGGATTGCTGGGTCGTATGGCAGTTCTATTTCCAGTTTTTAAGGAATCTCCACACTGTTCGCCATAGTGACTGTACTAGTTTGCATTCCCACCAACAGTGTAAGAGGGTTCCTTTTCTCCACACCCTCTCCAGCATTTATTGCTTGTAGACTTTTGGATAGCAGCCATTCTGACTGGCATGAAATGGTACCTCATTGTGGTTTTGATTTGCATTTCTCTGATAATGAATTATGTTGAGCATCTTTTCATGTGTTTGTTAGCCATCTGGATGTCTTCTTTGGAGAAATGTCTGTTTAGTTCTTTGGCCCATTTTTTGATTGTGTCATTTATTTTTCTGGAATTGAGCTGCAGGAGCTGCTTGTATATTTTTGAGATTAATTCTTTGTCAGTTGCTTCATTTGCTATTATTTTCTCCCATTCTGAAGGCTATCTTGCTTATAGTTTCCTTTGTTGTGCAGAAGCTTTTAATTTTAATTAGGTCCCATTTGTTTATTTTTGCTTTTATTTTCAATATTCTGGGAGGTGGTTCATAGAGGATCCTGCTGTGATTTATGTCGGAGAGTGTTTTGCCTATGTTCCTCTCTAGGAGTTTTATAGTTTCTGGTCTTACATTGAGATCTTTAATCCATTTTGAGTTTATTTTTATGTATGGTGTTAGGAAGTGTTCTAGTTTCATTCTTTTACAGATGGTTGACCAGTTTCTCCAGCACCAGTTGTTAAAAAGATTGTCTTTTCTCCATTGTATATTCTTGCCTCTTTTGTCAAAGATAAGGTGTCCATAGGTGCGTGGATTTATCTCTGGGCTTTCTATTTTGTTCCATTGATTTATATTTCTATCTTTGTGCTAGTACCATACTGTCTTGAGGACTGTGGCTTTGTAGTATAGCCTGAAGTCTGGCAGGTTGATGCCTCTAGTTCCACTCTTCTTTCTCAAGATTGCTTTGGCTATTTGAGGTTTTTTATATTTCCATATAAATTGTGAAATTATTTTTTCTAGCTCTGTGAAAAATACTGTTGGTAGCTTGAAAGGGATTGCATTGAACTTATACATTACTTTGGGTAGTATACTCATTTTCACTATATTGATTCTTCTGATCCACGAACACGGTATATTTCTCCATCTATTAGTGTCTTCTTTGATTTCTTTCACCAGTGTTTTATAGTTTTCTATATACAGGTGTTTTGTTTCTTTCCGTTCCATTCCATCGCCCAGTCATGTCCGACTCTTTGCAACCCCGTGGACTGTAGCCTACCAGGCTTCTCCGTCCATGGGATTCTCCAGGCAAGAATACTGGAGTGGGTTACCGTTTCCTTCTCCAGGGGAACTTCTTGATCCAGGGATCGAACCCGGGTCTCCCGCGTTGGAGGCAGACGCTTTAACCTCAATGACGATGTGCAGGTGTTTCTTTAGGTAGATATATTCCTATTTATTCTTTTCGTTGCAATGGTGAATGGAATTGTTTCCTTAATTTCTATTTTCTCATCATTACTGTATAGGAATGAAAGGGATTTCTATGTGTTGATTTTACATCCTGCAACTTTCCTGTATTCATTGATTAGCTCTAGTAATTTTCTGGTGGAGTCTTTAGGGTTTTCTATGTAAGAGGATCATGTCATCTGCCAACAGTGAGAGTTTTACTTCTTCTTTTCCAATTTGGATTCCTTTTATTTCTTTTTCTGCTCTGATTGCTGTGGCCAAAACTTCCAAAACTCTGTTGAATAGTAGTGGTGAGAGTGGGCACCCTTGTCTTGTTGCTGACTTTAGGGGAAACGCTTTCAATTTTTCACCATTGAGGATAATGTTTGCTGTGGGTTTGTCATATATAGCTTTTATTATGTTGAGGAATGTTCCTTCTATTTCCGCCTTCTGGAGGGTTTTTATCATAAATGGATGTTGAATTTTGTCAAAGGCTTTCTCTGCATCTATTGAGATAATCATATGGCTTTTATTTTTCAATTTGTTAATGTGGTGTATTACATTGATTGATTTGCGGATATTGAAGAATCCTTGCATCCCTGGGATAAAGCCCACTTGGTCATGATGGATGTATGATCTTCTTAATGTGTTGTTGGATTCTGATTGCTAGAATTTTGTTAAGGATTTTTGCATCTATGTTCATCAGTGATATTGGCCTGTAGTTCTCTTTTTTTGTGGCATCTTTGTCAGGTTTTGGTATTAGGGTGATGGTGGCCTCATAGAATGAGTTTGGAAGTTTACCTTCCTCTGCAATTTTCTGGAAGAGTTTGAGTAGGATAGGTGTTAGCTCTTCTCTAAATTTTTGATAGAATTCAGCTGTGAAGCCGTCTGGACCTGGGCTTTTGTTTGCTGGAAGATTTCTGATTACAGTTTCAATTTCCGTGCTTGTGATAGGTCTGTTAAGATTTTCCAGTTCAGTTTTGGAAAGTTGTACTTTTCTAAGAATTTGTCCATTTCTTCCAAGTTGTCCATTTTATTGCCATATAATTGCTGATAGTAGTCTCTTATGATCCTTTGTATGTCTTTGTTGTCTGTTGTGATCTCTCCATTTTCATTTCTAATTTTATTGATTTGATTTTTCTCCCTTTGTTTCTTGATGAGTCTGGCTAATGGTTTGTCAATTTTATTTATCCTCTCAAAGAACCAGCCTTTAGCTTTGTTGATTTTTGTTATGGTCTCTTTTGTTTCTTTAGCATTTATTTCTGCCCTAATTTTTAAGATTTCCTTCCTTCTACTAACCCTGAGTTTCTTCATTTCTTCCTTTTCTAGTTGCTTTAGGTGTAGAGTTCGGTTATTTATTTGACTTTTTTCTTGTTTCTTGAGGTATGCCTGTAACGCTACAAACCTTCTCCTTAGCACTGGTTTTACAGTGTTCCACAGGTTTTGGGTTGTTGTGTTTTCTTTTTCATTCGTTTCTATGCATATTTTGATTTCTTTTTTGATTTCTTCTGTGATTTGTTGGTTATTCAGCAGCGTGCTGTTCAGCCTCCATATGTTGGCGTTTTTAATAGTTTTTCTTCTGTAATTGAGATCTAATTTTACTGCATTGTGGTCAGAAAAGATGCTTGGAATGATTTCAATTGTTTTGCATTTACCAAGGCTAGATTTATGGCCCAGGATGTGATCTATCCTGGAGAAGGTTCCGTGTGCACTTGAGAAAAAGGTGAAACTCATTGTTTTGGGGTGAAATGTCCTATAGATATCAGTTAGGTCTAACTGGTCTATTGAGTCATTTAAAGTTTGTGTTTCCTTGTTAATTTTCTGTTTAGTTGATCCATAGGTGTGAGTGGGGTATTAAAGTCTCCCACTATTATTGTGTTATTGTTAATTTCCCTTTTCATACTTGTTAGCATTTGTCTTACATATTGCGGTGCTCCTATATTGGGTGCATATATATTTTTAATTGTTATATCTTCTTCTTGGATTGATCCTTTGATCATTATGTAGTGTCCTTCTTTGTCTCTTTTCACAGCCTTTGTTTTAAAGTATATTTTATCTGATATGAGTATTGCTACTCCTGCTTTCTTTTAGTCTCTATTTGTGTGGAATATCTTTTCCTAGCCCTTCACTTTCAGTCTGTATGTGTCCCTCGTTTTGAGGTGGGTCTCTTGTAGACAACATATATAGGGGTCCTGTTTTTGTATCCATTCAGCCAGCCTTTGTCTTTTGGTTGTGGCATTCAACACATTTACATTTAAGGTAATTATTGATAAGTATGATCCTGTTGCCATTTACTTTATTGTTTTGGTTCAAGTTCATACACCCTTTCTCTGTTTCCTGTCTAGAGAAGATCCTTTAGAATTTATTGGAGAGCTGGTTTGATGGTGCTGAATTCTCTCAGCTTTTGCTTGTTGGTAAAGCTTTTGATTTCTCCTTCATATTTGAATGAGGTCCTTGCTGGGTACAGTAATCTGGGCTGTAGGTTATTTTCTTTCATCACTTTAAGAATGTCCTACCATTCCCTCCTGGCCTGAAGTGTTTCTATTGAAAGATCAGCTGTTATCCTTATGGGAATCCCCTTGTGTGTTATTTGTTGTTTTTCCCTTGCCACTTTTAATATTTGTTCTTTGTGTTTGATCTTTGTTAATTTGATTGATATGTGTCTTGGGGTGTTTTGCCTTGGGTTTATCCTGTTTGGGGCTTTCTGGGTTTCTTGGACTTGGGTGATTATTTCCTTTCCCATTTTAGGGAAGTTTTCAACTATTATCTCCTCAAGTATTTTCTCATGGTCTTTCTTTTTGTATTCTTTTTCTGGTACTCCTATAATTCGAATGTTGGGACATTTAACATTGTCCCAGAGGTCTCTGAGATTGTCCTCATTTCTTTTAATTCATTTTTCTTTTTTCCTCTCTGTTTCATTTATTTCTACCATTCTATGTTCAACCTCATTTTTCCTATCTTCTGCCTCTGCTATTGTTGGTTCCCTGCAGAGTGTTTTTGATCTCATTTATTGCACTATTCATTATATGTTGACTCTTTTTTATTTCTTCTAGGTCCTTGTTAAACCTTTCTTCCATCTTCTCAATCCTTGTCTCCAGGCTATTTATCTGTATCTCCATTTTGTTTTCAACATTTTGGATCATTTTCACTATCATTATTTGAAATTCTTCATCAGGTAGATTCCCTATCTCTTCCTCTTTTGTTTGGGTTGGTGGGCATTTATCCTGTTCCTTTACCTGCTGGACATTTCTCTGCCTCTTCATCTTGTTTGTATTGCTGTGTTTGGGGTTGCTTTTCCATATTCTAGCAGTTTGTGGAGTTCTCTTTATTGTGGAGTTTCCTCGCTGTGGGTGGGGTTGGATAGGTGGCTTGTCAAGGTTTCCTGGTTAGGGAAGCTTGTGTCACTTTTCTGGTGGGTGGAGCTATATTTCTTCTCTCTGGAGTGCAATGAAATGTCCAGTAAGGAGTTATGAGATGTCAGTGGGTTTGGAGTGACTTTGGGCTGCCTGTATATTGAAGCTCAGGGCTATTTTCCTGTGTTGCTGGAGAATTTCTGTGGAATGTCTTGCTCTGGAACTTGTTGGCCCTTGGGTGGTGCTTAGTTTCAGTGTAGGTATGGAGGCATTTGATGAGCTCCTATCGATTAATGTTCCCTGGAGTCAGGAGTTCTCAGGTGTTCTCAGGATTTGGACTTAAGCTTCCTGCCTCCGGGTTTCAGTCTTATTCTTACAGTAGCCTCAAGACTTCGCCATTTGTCACTTCCAAGGCGGTTCCCTCTGTTTGTTTTAGCTTCTTGTGTTTGCTGTTCTCTACAGTGTCTAATTTCTGCCCTGACACAAGGGGGCTGTGGTGGTCACTTTTTTAAGGCTCACTTGTTCAGTCGTGCTGTGGGGAGGGAGGAATGCTGCAAACAAATAATACTGGCATCTGTGTGGAGTGCTTGCAGTGTCTCGGCCACACTGGGTTTGCCCCTGCTCGTGGCGTGTGTGCTTTCCCTGTCTACACTGCTTAGGCTCTAGGTTGCTCTACCAGGAACTGTCTGAGGCTGGCGCTGGGTTGTATGCACTTCCCAGGTCTGAGCGACTCAGGTTCAGGTACTCGGATACTACACAAAGGCACAGACTTTGTTGGACCTGTGTTTTGTGCCCTTCCCAGGTCCGAGCAGCTCAGATGACCAGGTGTTTGGCCAGCACAGTCGCTGTGACTTATCACCTACCCCGTCCCGCTGCTTGGTTTTCTGGGTGTGCAACCAGCACACCTTCTCAGGCGGATGTCGACTGTCCAGAATCCCAGGAAGTCTTGGTTAGCAACGAAGCCTGCTTGCAGTTGGGTAAATGATGCTGTCTCTGGGGCTGTGATTGCCCTCTTCCGGCACTGGCTGCCTGCACCCCCCCTCCCCGCAGGGGTTGGTGGATCTCTGGCAGGGGATGGTGGATGGGCCAGTCCGCAGCCGGCTAGCTCTAGTCAGTCCTTTGTTCTGTGAGCAGGCCTGGAGGTGTCTTCAGTTCAGTTCAGTTCCGTCGCTCAGTCGTGTCTGACTCTCTGTGACCCCATGAATCACAGCACGCCAGGCCTCCCTGTCTATCACCAACTCCTGGAGTTCACTCAAACTCATGTCCACAGAGTCGGTGATGCCATCCAGCCATCTCATTCTCTGTCGTCCCCTTCTCCTCCCACCCCCAATCACTCCCAGCATCAGAGTCTTTCCCAGTGAGTCAACTCGTTGCATGAGGTGGCCAAAGTATTGCAGTTTCAGCTTTAGCATCAGTCTTTCCAATGAACACCCAGGATTGATCTCCTTTAGAATGGACTGGTTGGATATCCTTGCAGTCCCAGGGACCCTCAAGAGTCTTCTCCAACACCACAGTTCAAAAGCATCAATTCTTCGCCCATCAGCTTTCTTCACAGTCCAACTCTCACATCCATACATGACCACGGGAAAAACCATAGCCTTGACTAGATGGACCTTGCTTGGCAAAGTAATGTCTCTGCTTTTTAATATGCTATCTAGGTTGGTCATAACTTTCCTTCCAAGGAGTAAGCGTCTTTTAATTTCATGGCTGTAATCAGCATCTGCAGTGATTTTGGAGTCCCAAAAAATAAACTCTGACACTGTTTCCACTGTTTTTCCATCTATTTGCCATGAAGTGATGGGACCAGATGCCATGATCTTTGTTTTCTGAATGTTGAGCTTCAAGCCAACCTCTTCACTCTCCTCTTTCACTTTCATCAAGAGGCTTTTGAGTTCCTCTTCACTTTCTGCCATAAGGGTGGTGTCATCTGCATATCTGAGGTTATTGATATTTCTCCCAGCAATCTTGATTCCAGCTTGTGCTTCTTCCAGCCCAGCGTTCCTCATGATGTACTCTGCATATAAGTTAAATAAGCAAGGTGACAATATACAACCTTGACGTACTCCTTTTCCTATTTGGAACCAGTCTGTTGTTCCATGTACAGTTCTGACTGTTGCTTCCTGATCTGCATACAGGTTTCTCAAGAGGCAGGTCAGGTGGTCTGGGATTCCCGTCTCTTTCAGAATGTTCCACAGTTTATTGTGATCCACACAGTCAAAGGCTTTGGCATAGTCAATGAAGCAGAAATAGATGTTTTTCTGGAACTCTCTTGCTTTCTCCATGATCCAGCGCATGTTGGCAATTTGATCTCTGGTGCCTCTGCCTTTTCTAAAACCTGCTTGAACATCTGGAAGTTCACAGTTCACATATTGCTGAAGCCTGGCTTGGAGAATTTTGAGCATGACTTTACTAGCATGTGAGATGAGTGCGATTGTGCGGTAGTTTGAGCATTCTTTGGCATTGCCTTTCTTTGGGATTGGAATGAAGACTGACCTTTTCCAGTCCTGTGGCCACTGCTGAGTTTTCCAAATTTGCTGGCATATTGAGTGCAGCACTTTCACAGCATCCTCTTTCAGGATTTGAAATAGCTCAACTGGAATTCCATCACCTCCACTAGCTTTGTTCATAGTGATGCTCTCTAAGGCCCACTTGACTTCACATTCCAAGATGTCTGGTTCCAGGTGAGTGATCCCACCATTGTGACTATCTTGGTCGTGAAGATCTTTTTTGTACAGTTCTTCTGTGTATTCTTGCCACCTCTTCTTAATATCTTCTGCTTCTGTTAGGTCCATACCATTTCTGTCCTTTATCGAGCCCATCTTTGCATGAAATGTTCCCCGATATCTCTAATTTTCTTGAAGAGATCTCTTGTTTTTCCTATTCTATTGTTTCCCCCTATTTCTTTGCATTGATCGCTGAGGAAGGCTTTCTTATCTCTCCTTGCTATTCTTTGGAACTCTGCATTCAGATGCTTATATCTTTCCTTTTCTCCTTTGCTTTTCACTTCTCTTTTCACAGCTATTTGTAAGGCCTCCTCAGACAGCCATTTTACTTTTTTGCATTTCTTTTCCATGGGGATGGTCTTGGTCCCTGTCTCCTGTACAATGTCACGAACCTCCGTCCAGAGTTCATCAGGCACTCTATCTATCAGATCTAGTCCCTTAAATCTATTTCTCACTTCCACTGTATAATCATAAGGGATTTGATTTAGGTCATATCTGAATCGTCTAGTTGTTTTCCCTACTTTCTTCAATTTAAGTCTGAATTTGGCAATGAGGAGTTCATGATCTGAGCCACAGTCAGCTCCTGGTCTTGTTTTTGCTAACTGTATACAGCTTCTCCATCTTTGGCTGCATAGAATATAATCCATCTGATTTCGGTGTTGACCATCTGGTGATGTCCATGTGTAGAATCTTCTCTTGTGTTGTTGGAAGAGGGTGTTTGCCATGACCAGTGTGTTCTCTTGGCAAAACTCTATTAGCCTTTGCCCTGCTTCATTCTGTGCTCCAAGGCCAAATTAGCCTGTTACTCCAGGTGTTTCTTGACTTCCTACTTTTTCATTCCAGTCCCCTATAATGAAAAAGACATCTTTTTTGGGTGTTAGTTCTAAAAGGTCTTGTAGGTCTTCATAGAACCGTTCAACTTCGGCTTCTTCAGTGTTACTGGTTGGGGCATAGGCCTGGATTACTGTAATATTGAATGGTTTGCCTTGGAAACGAACAGAAATCATTCTGTTGTTTTTAAGATTGCATCCAAGTACTGCATTTCAGACTCTTTTGTTGACCATGATGGCTACTCCATTTCTTCTAAGGGATTCCTGCCCACAGTAGTAGATATAATGGTCATCTGAGTTAAATTCACCCATTCCAGTCCATTTTAATTCACTGATTCCTAGAATGTCTGTGTTCACTCTTGCCATCTCCTGTTTGACCACTTCCAATTTGCCTTGATTCATTTACCTAACATTCCAGGTTCCTATGCAATATTGCTCTTTACAGTACCAGACCTTGCTTCTATCACCGGTCACATCCACAACTGGGTATTGGTTTTGCTTTTGCTCCATCCCTTTATTGCTTCTAGAGTTACTTCTCCACTGATCTCCAGTAGCATACTGGGCACCTACCGACCTGGGGAATTCCTCATTCAGTATCCTATCATTTTGCCCTTTGTTACCATTCATGGGGTTCTCAAGGCAAGTATACTGAAGTGGTTTGCCATTCCCTTCTCCAGTGGACCACATTCAGCTGTGGTCCATGTGATCAGATCGACTAGTTTCCCGTGATTATGATTTCAGTGTGTCTGCCCTCTGATGCCCCCTCGCAATACCTACCGTCTTATCTGGGTTTCTCTTACCTTGGGCGTGGGATATCTCTTCACAGCTGCTCCAAGAAAGCGCAGCCGCTGTACCTTACCTTGGATGAGGGGTATCTCCCCAAGGCCGCCCCTCCTGACCTTGAACGTGGAGTAGCTCCTCTCGGCCCTCCTGCGCCCATGCAGCCACCGCCTTAGGTTAGGGCTTTTCGCAGGGTAGCCATCCCACTGTCTGGTTTGCTATCTCAAGTTAGTTCCCTCAGATTGCCCTCGGGGCATTCAGGCCCTGTCCTTATTCTAAGCAATGCAGCCCACGCCTCCCTGCCCAGTCCCCGCTTGCTAGTGGCGGTTGCGGGCGTCTGCGCTGCTTCTCCGCTGGGAGTTACCATTGGGCACGTAATCTGTAGGTTTTAATTATTTACTTATTTTTCCTCCAGGTTATGTTTCCCTCTGAGTTTCCAAAACTCGCCACAGACTCGCCAGTGAGAGTGTTTCCTGGTGTTTGGAAATTTCTCTCTTTTTAAAGACTCCCTTCCCGGGACGGATTTCTGTCCCTACCTTTTTTGTCTCTCTTTTTATCTTTTATATTTTTTCCTGCTGCTGCTGCTAAGTCACTTCAGTTGTGTCTGACTCTGTGCGGCCCCATAGACAGCAGCCCACCAGGCTCCCCCGTCCCTGGGATTCTCCAGGCAAGAACACTGGCGTGGGTTGCCATTTCCTTCTCCAATGCATTAAAGTGAAAAGTGAAAGTGAAGTCGTTCAGTCATGTCCGACTCTTAGCAACCCCATGGACTGCAGCCTACCAGGCTCCTCCACCCATGGGATTTTCCAGGCTCCTTTCAAAGACAATGGGCTGCTTTTCTGAGTGCCTGATGTCCTCTACCGGCATTCAAAAGTTGTTTTGTGGAATTTACTCAGCGTTCAAATGTTCTTTTTGATGAATTTGTGGGGGAGAAAGTGGTCTCCCTGCCCGATTCCTCTGCCATTTTAGGACCGCCCCCGGGAACAAGTTCTGAAGCTACCAGATTGAGAGCTAGTTGGCAGGCAGCCCAGCCTGACCTGGGGCAGAGCCAGGACAGCTGCCCAACAAGAGTGTCCCAAGATGGACAAGCTGCTGCTTACAGCCGCTGCTCTGGGCCAAGCAGCTGGACCCCTCTGCCTCAGCCCAGATGCAAGCTAGTTGCTTCCATTTCAGTTCTCAGCTTTCTGTTTTCAGACCATGGGGTTTGCAAACAGCCATTTCCCACTGGGTCTGTTTCTGCAAATCACTGATGTGGGAGTTTGAATGCGTTTGTCCCCTTCATGTACCAAAGGCTCAAAAGTGGGGGAGAGAGGGACTTCCCTGGTGGTTCAGTGGTTAAGACTCTGCTTCCAATGCAGGGGGTGCAGGTTCAACCCCTAGTCAGGGAACTAAGAGCCCACATAGCCAAATTTTTTTTTTTTTAAGTGGGGAGAGAGCATGGGTAGTGCCCTAGGGGAGAAAGTAGGGGTTCAACTCATGAAGAGTTTTCTGAACTTCATGAGAAATTCAGACCTCCAGAGTGTCATCTTGTCCTTTTCTTTGCTTCTGTGCTTGGCAGTACAGGATTCAAAAAAATGGGATTTACTATTATTTCCTAATATACCCAGTGCCCTGAATCACTCAACTTAACTGCAGTGAAGTTCTTCGTTCTGTTTTGCTATCTCTTCCCTGTTATAAATCCAGCAGAACTAAAGAGCAGTATGTCACAAGTCTCTGAAGAGGGCATTCCTGTGTGGATCTGATGTGATAATTCTATTTGAATTGTATTTAGTTGTCTGCCATCTAAGTTCCAGAGAAAAACTAGATTCAGAGGGATACAAAGATAGACAATATAAAATTCTATCCCTTAGAAGGCTTACTCTCTCGCGTGATTAAATAATTTGGAGGAAATACATGGCTAACGAAAGAAAAAACTTGATTCTTTAAGGCACAACTTCTTGCAGATTTTAACAAGCTGACATCAGTTGTGACTCTCTTAGAAGGAGTTTCTATTTCCCAAATGTCTTAGTCTCTCCCTCTCTTTTTCAGGAACATCCCCAAAAAATTACTCATAGGAAAGTTGTCCTCTACTACAGTCATTTTTGTTCTGCCCTCTCTAGATTAAATAAAAAACACTATTCATGTCTTTCATCACACTCAGATGGTTTGAACAGAGATAGTCTGGTAAGCCTATGTCCTACCTTTCTTCTAATCAAGGTTGTTTAATTTAGAAGTATGTCATTTAACTTAGAGGCCTCATGGGGTCTCAAGTGTGATTCATGTAGTAAGCTCAGTGTCTTAGAAGCCCTTGAGGAGGACAGAGTTGGGTCCACAGGATGTGAACAGAAGTGCAGTGAAAGAGGCGGGATCTGGGGAGTCACAGGATGGGAGTCAGAGGACTTTGGGAGCTGGGACAACCCTGTGGACTCGAGGAGCAAGAACTGTGGAAAAATTTTCAGTTTGGTCACCCTAGCTAGAAGAAAAGACGGCTTCTAGGATGGTTCCTCTCTCTACCAGGAAGCTGGTACAAAGTCAACACTCATAGCAATGGTATAACTGGTGGTAAGAAAACAATGAGGGGATGACAGAAAAGTTGTCCAAATGTTTGGGCGAAAGAGCATCTAAGGTGAGTTGAACCTCTGAGAAACTATTCATCAAGTACCAAGGCACTTGGTGACCTCATGGACTTCGGAAACATTTAAAGCTGCGGTCTTTAGGTCCAGCAGTCTAAAGTCTTTAAAAGGATGGGGATTAAAAGCCACAACAGCAGGCTGAATTTGAAGGCTGCTTTAGATCTGATAGAAGGGGAAATGTAGTGTTTGAGTGTGGGGTTTAGGGTTTAGAGGCAGAACATGAGAACTTGGGTTCTGATGAGGAAGGGGCGGGAGGAGCAGATTGCAGGAAGGGTGGAGGGCTCTTTTCTAAGCCTACATTCTCCTCTCATCTCTACAGAAGAGAAACCCTGAAACTCCGAGGCCATTCCACCGAAGTTAGCCTGTTCTTCCCAGCCACAGTGGACCAGAGAACCTGGGGGGCAGATATGGAGGCAGGAGAGGGTGTGGGGCAGAACCCACTGATGTGTGGAGAACAACAAACAAGGATTTCTGGAAGGACATTAAAAAGTTTCATCAGTGGTGTGTCAGTTAATCAGAGGAAGTGGGATAACCGTCAGCTTCTGATCAGAGGGAGAGTTGCAGAGCGGGAGATGGTGTGGGGTTCACCCCAGCTATTGGTCTGTGCAGGAGTCTCGGCTCCAAGGAGACTTCTGTTTGTTTAGGGTTAGAGAGAAAGAAAGAGGAAGAAAGGAGGAGAAGAAGAGAAATGGAACCTGAGACAAGTGCAGAGAGAGACTCTGAAAGGAAGTGATCCATACACAAGAGAAAGTAAAACTGGAGTGTAAAACCACACCAACTTCAAAAGGCAAGTCGCTTTGGCCAACCGACCTCATAAAAACATCTCATCTCTTGCAGGCACCTGCTCCTGCCACAACTGTCGTCTTCCTTCACCGAGGGGAGAGTTCCCTCCTCTGGAGCCCCCTCCTACCCTTACCTACTTGGAGCTGGCAGCGGCCAGGCCCACCTTAGAAGGTAGGAGTAAATGAGAGGGTGGGTGTGAATGAGATTTAAACTCAAGTGTTTTGTAGTCACGTATTATCATTTTTGCTGTGCTCAGGATAAACTGGTTTCTTCTGAAATAGGTTTGGTAAAAGAGAGGAGTCAAAAGCCTGTCCTTTAGACTTTGATCTGCATCTTTTCTGGATTTTAGGTTTCTTTTTTTTTCTTACTTTATTTTAAAAAATATTTTTTGGTGGCGGTATGTGGGATTTTAATTCCTTGACCAGGGATCAAACCCGAATCCCCTGCATTTCAAGGCAGATTCTTAACCACTGGATCACCAAGGAAGTCCCAAGGTTTCTTAATTATAAAATGATTAGATAAAAATAAATGGTCTTCAAGTTTCTTTCCAGTATAACATTTTATATTTCTAGTTATTCTCAGTTCAGTTCAGTTCAGTCACTCAGTCGTGTCCGACTCTTTGCGACCCCATGAATCACAGCACGCCAGGCCTCCCTGTCCATCACCAACTCCCGGAGTACACTCAAACTCATGTCCACAGAGTCGGTGATGCCATCCAGCCATCTCATTCTCTGTCGTCCCTGTCTCCTCCCGCCCCTAATCCCTCCCAGCATCAGAGTCTTTTCCAGTGAGTCAGCTCGTCGCATGAGGTGGCCAAAGTATTGCAGTTTCAGCTTTAGCATCAGTCCTTCCAATGAATACCCAGGATTGATCTCCTGTAGAATGGACTGGTTGGATCTCCTTGCAGTCCAAGGGACTCTCAAGAGTCTTCTCCAACACCACAGTTCAAAAGCATCAATTCTTTGGCGATCAACTTTCTTCACAGTCCAACTCTCACATCCATGCATGACCACGGGAAAAACCATAGCCTTGACTAGACGGACCTTGGTTGGCAAAGTAATGTCTGCTTTTTAATATACTATCAAGGTTGGTCATAACTTTCCTTCCAAGGAGTAAGCGTCTTTTAATTTCATGGCTTAAATCAGCATCTGCAGTGATTTTGGAGCCCAAAAAAATAAAGTCTGACACTGTTTCCACTGTTTCCCCATCTATTTCCCATGAAGTGATGGGACCAGATGCCATGATCTTTGTTTTCTGAATGTTGAGCTTCAAGCCAACCTTTTCACTCTCCTCTTTCACTTTCATCAAGAGGCTTTTGAGTTCCTCTTCACTTTCTGCCATAAGGGTGGTGTCATCTGCATATCTGAGGTTATTGATATTTGTCCCAGCAATCTTGATTCCAGCTTGTGCTTCTTCCAGCCCAGTGTTCCTAATGATGTACTCTGGGTATAAGTTAAATAAGCAAGGTGACAATATACAACCTTGATGTACTCCTTTTCCTATTTGGAACCAGTCATTGAGTAAATACTCTGGGGAAAACAGTGAATACATCTAGACTCTAGACTTCAAACTTCACTTCCAAAGAGTGGACTTTATAACCCACAGATAAATTAAATGGGACTTTAAGCAGAATCTCTGTGTCCTGGTGTTTCCTATTCTGCCAACTTCTGTGTGCAGATGAATTTTTCAAGTAATTTTCTTTAAAGGCCACCAGGTGGCAGCCTATACTTATTCTCTGAGTTCTGCTTTGCCTAAGGTAGTAGGAGGTATCAACTACCAGGCAACAGTTGAAAAGGTTGACATAACCCAAACTGGCGAATTATCTCAAGAGATTGGATGGATTTAAGGGTTAAAAGAGGGTTTATTCCTAAGATTGGGTAAATTTTTATTTGAGTCAAAGTTGAATAGGATTTCAAAAGGTTCTATGAATACCTACAATACTATCTCAGTTCAGTTCGGTTCAGTCGCTCAGTTGTGTCTGACTCTTTGCGACCCCATGAATCGCAGCATGCCAGGCCTCCCTGTCCATCACCAATTCCCGGAGTTCACTCAAACAAAACTATCTAGAACACCCCCCAAAACTGTCCTTCTCATTATAGGGGACTGGAATGCAAAAGTGGGAAGTCAAGAAACACCTGGAGTAACAGGCAAATTTGGCCTTGGAGTACAGAATGAAGCAGGGCAAAGGCTAATAGAGTTTTGCAGAGAACACACTGGTCATAGCAAATACCCTCTTCCAACAACACAATAGAAGAGTCTACACTTGCACATCACCAGATGGTCTATACCAAATTCAGATTGATTATATTCTTTGCAGCCAAAGATGGAGAAGCTCTATACAGTCATCAAAAACAAGACTGGGAACTGACTGTGGCTCAGATCATGAACTCCTTATTGCCAAATTCAGACTTAAACTGAAGAAAGTAGGGAAAACCATTCAGATATGACCTAAATCAAATCCCTTATGATTATACAGTAGAAGTGACAAATAGATTCAAGGGATCAGATCTGATAGACAGAGTGCCTTAAGAACTATGGATGGAGGTTCATGACATTGTAAGGAGGCAGTGATCAAGACCATCCCCAAGAAAAAGAAATGCAAAAAGGCATTTGGTTGTCTGAGGAGGCCTTACAAATAGCTGTGAAAAGAAGAGAAGCTAAAGGCAAAAGAGAAAAAGAAAGATATAAGCATCTGAATGCAGAGTTCCAAAGCATAGCAAGGAGAGATAAGAAAGCCTTCCTCAGTGATTAGTGCAAAGAAATAGAGGAAAACAATAGAAAGGGAAAGACTAGAGATCTCTTCAAGAAAATCAGAGATACCAAGGGATTTCATGCAAAGATGGGCACAATAAAGGACAGAAATGGTATGGACTTAACAGAAGCAGAAGATATTAAGAAGAGGTGGCAAGAATACACAGAAGAACTATACAAAAAAGATCTTTACAACCCAGATAATCACGATGGTGTGCTCACTCACCTAGAGCCAGACACACTGGAATGCAAAGTCAAGATGGCCTTAGGAAGCATCACTATGAACAAAGCTAGTGGAGGTGATGGAATCCCTGTCGAGCTATTTCAAATTCTAAAAGACAATGCTGTGAAAGTGCTGCACTCAATATGCCAGCAAATCTGGAAAACTCAGTAGTGGCCAAAGGACTGGAAAATGTCAGTTTTCATTGCAACCCCAAAGAAAGGCAATGCCAAAGAATACTCAAACTACTGTAAAATTGCACTCGTCTCACATGCTAGCAAAGTAATGCTCAAAATTCTCCAAGCCAGACTTCAGCAGTATGTGACCTGTGAACTTCCAGATGTTCAAGTTGGATTTAGAAAAGGCAGAGGAACCAGAGATCAAATTGCCAACATTTGCTGGATCATCAAAAAAGTGAGAGAGTTCCAGAAGAACATCTATTTCTGTTTTATTGACTATGCCAAAGACTTTGATGGTGTGGATCACAAGAAACTGGAAAATTCTGAAAGAGATGGGAATACCTGACCACCTGACCTGCCTCTTGAGAAACCTATATGCAGGTCAGGAAGCAACAGTTAGAACTGGACATGGAACAACAGACTGGTTCGAAATAGGAAAAGGAGTACATAAAGGCTGTATACTGTCACCCTGTTTATTTGATTTATGTGCAGAGTACAAAATGCCAGGCTGCATGAAGCACAAGCTGGAATCAAGATTGTTGGGAGAAATATCAATAACCTCAGATATGCAGATGACACCACCCTTAGGGCAGAAAGTGAAGAACTAAAGAGCCTCTTGATGAAAGTGAAAGAGGAGAGTGAAAAAGTTGGCTTAAAATTCAATATTTAGCAAACTAAGATCATGGCATCTGGTCCCATTACTTGATGGGAAATAGTTGGGAAACAATGGGAACAGTGGCTGACTTTGTTTTTCTGGGCTCCAAAATCACTGCCGATGGTGACTGCAGCCATGAAATTAAAAGACGCTTGCTCCTTGGAAGAAAAGCTATAACCAACCTAGACAGCATATTAAAAAGCAGAGACATTGCTTTGCCAGCTAAGGTCCATTTAGTCAAAGCTATGGTTTTTCCAATAGTCATGTATGGACGTGAGAGTAGGACTGTAGGAAAGTTGAGCACTGAAGAATTGATGCTTCTGAATTGTGGTGTTGGAGAATACTCTTGAGAGTCCCTTGGACTTCACGGAGATCCAACCAGTCCATCCTAAAGGAAATCAGTCTTTAATATTCATTGGAAGGACTGATGTTGAAGCTGAAACTCCAATATTGGGCCACCTGTTGTGAATAACTGACTCATTTGAAAAGACTTTGATGCTGGAAAGATTGAAGGTGGGAGGAGAAGGGGAGGACAGATGATAGGAAGGTTGGATGGCATCACTGACTGAATGGACATGAGTTTAAGCAAACTCTGGGAGTTGGTGATGGACAGGGAGGCCTGGTGTGCTGTGATTCATGGGGTCGCAGGGAGTCGGACATGACTGAGCGACTGAAATGAACTGAACTGATAAGTACCAAGGTGGAAAACATAGGGTATGCTTGGGAAATCTCAAGTAATGCCAGGTAAGTTGTATGGTAAAGAATGAGAGGAACATAAGATTGTTAAGATAGTTTGAGGCTAGAAATCTGAAGAAATTCCTTGGATGTCATGGTTCAGGGTTTGAACTTTGTTTTATTTTATAAATTTTTCTTTTGAAATAATTTCAAATTTATGGAGGAATTGTAAGCAGAGTAAAGAGAACTCCAGGACACCTGTCATACTGACTGACAATGGTTAATATTTTGCTTTATCACACAGTCTTTTTTTCTTAATTTTAAGAATAATTTGCTGATGTCATGTCCCTTTATCTTTTACTTTAAAACAAAGCTACCAATTTTCACAAGTCTAGTACAATTATCAAAATTAGGAAATCTGACAAAGACACAACATTATTATCTAAGATAGATCTTATTCAAATTTAATTTTTACCTCCATAAAGTACAGAATCACAAACAGCACATAGATTTCATGTCTATTTTATCTCCTTTCATCTGGAATTGCACTTCAATTTCCCTTTCTCTCTCATGACCTTGACATTTTGGAAGAGTATCATTCTTCCATCGTGTAGAGTGTCCTCCAGGTTGGTTTGTTTGCAGTTACCTGTGACTGACTTTGGTTTAGACGTTAGAAAAGGAGCTCCAGCAGTCTCAGAAGAAGGCCAGGATTTCATCTCTGGTCTGTCTGATTATGAAGACTGTATCATTGCTGCTGGTTTATAAATCCACTCATTCTGATGGCCATACTAGGAGCAACCCTTGTCATTGCCTTGGTAACTGATATAACCAGTCTCTTTCTTTTGAATCAACTTTATTTACTTAGGTCACACTGCACAGTTTGTGGGATCTTAGTGGCTAGTGACAAAAGTAACCTTTTTGATTTTCAGTCAGAAGCATTTTCTAATTATAGCCTATGCTTTCTTCTGAGGAGGGAGGAGAGGATTTGGGGGCCTGAGGGGGAAGACATAGGGAGCAAACACTGTGGGAGGTGGCGGATTTCAGGGGTAGGGAGACCTGTGAAATCACGATGCCTCTTCTGGCTTCCCGGATATGGGCTGCAGAGCTGCCCAGTGGTGCCTGCAGGCTTCAGGATGCAGGACACATCTGCGCCCTTCTTGGCTCCTTTTGCCAGAGCCCAGGAGATTGGCAGGGACCCTAGAGAAGACCCATTTTTCTCTTGGGGACAGGGCAGATGCTGAGCAGCTGAGCAAGCGGGACTAGGCAGGCAGGCACGAAGGGCCGTCTCCTCTAGCTAATTGGTTGTCCAGAAGCCCTGGAGCACAGCTTCCTCTTGGGTTCCCCCTTCCCTTGGGAGGCCAAGAATTGACTTCTCTACCTTCTCACTCCCAGTGGCTCTCTAGGCCCCCCGATAAATATTTTCCTGGGAAAAAGAGAGCTGAAGGGCAGATGGACCCTCAAAAGGACAAAAGCAATAGAAGAACCAGGCTTCTCCTCTGATTTTTGCTTAAAAGACAAGAGACCCCTAGGATAGAAGACAGAGGACAAATTTGCAAGGCCTTGCCTGGGCAGGGAAAGGTTAAAAGCTACAGAGAAAGATAGCTCTGAGAGTAAAGAAAAAGATCCCCAGTAAATATCTATATGTTTTCCCACTCCCCAAAATAATAGGCTGAAATGTGAGTGGGACTGGCCTAGGGTTGAAATAAAGGAAGATTTCTGTGAAATTTTGTTAAGTTTTATGTCACTTTAAGGGGGTAGATAAACCTGACAGATCCATCTTGGATATTGAAGGAAGGATGGGCTGATGCTTCAAGGAACAGCATGTTTCACAGGGAGATGGTAATGAAGAGAGAGGCAGGCTGTCAAGATTTGAATCACTGCTTGTCACTAACCAGTTATGTGAGTTTGGGTAAGCTATGTAGCCTTGAACGTGGGACAATAATAATGCCCATCTCTGGTGTTGTGAGAGTGAAATGAGAGGGTGTATAAAATTTAGTATATCACCTGGTATATAACAAGTGAGAAAAAAATTTAGCTGTTTGTTATCACACTTTTTAGTTATAATGAAAAGTACTGGGTTGAGGGTGAGGAAAACCATTCTTGTATTTCTATATCTTTCAAGATATCTAGTTCTTTTCTTGGTAAGTAATATCTTCTTCCCCCTATAAGTCCTTTATGTAAAAAGGCAGTATTGTGTGAGATCCAAGATCTGTTTCCAGTTGTGATACTAAGTCACGTTTTGAGCTAATGCAAAAACGTCATTATGTCACTACTCTGAGCCTCAGTTCCCCCAAATATACATGGAGAAAGTGAAAGTGTTAGTTGCTTAGTCAAGTCTGACTCTTCGTGACCCCATGGACTGTAGCCTGCCAGGCTCCTCTGTCCATGGAATTCTCCAGGCAATAATACTGGAGTGGGTAGCCATTCCCTTCTCCAGGGGATCTTCCTGACCCAGGAATGGAATCCAAGACTCCCACACTGCAGGTAGATTCTTTACTGTCTAAGCCACCAGAGAAGCCCCATACATGGAGAGGATAACACCTCTTTTGCGTTGCTAGTTAATAGGATAGTGTTTTGAGTCAGATAGGCCTGGATTTAAATGATAACTTCAAACTTACTAGCTGTCTGACTCTGAGTATTGTAATTAATACCTCTGAACTTCAGTTTCCTCTATTGTTAATTGGGGGTTATCATAGCATATATCTGTTGAACTTTCAAAAGACCATTTAGGACATTGAAGTAGAAGCTGCTTAACCCAGAGCTCTGCACAAAATTGCTGCTGTTGCTGCTCACTTCAGTCGTGACCGACTCTGTGTGACCCCATAGACAGAAGCCCACCAGGCTCCCCTGTCCCTGGGATTCTCCAGGCAAGAACACTGGAGTGGGTTGCCATTTCCTTCTCCAATGTGTGAAAGTGAAAAGTGAAAGTGAAGTCGCTCAGTCAGGTCCGACCCTTAGCAACCCCACGGACTGCAGCCTACCAGGCTCCTCCATCCATGGGATTTTCTAGGCAATAGTACTGGAGTGGCTTGCCATGCTGCTGCTACTGCTGCTAAGTCACTTCAGTCGTGTCCGACTCTGTGTGACCCCATAGACGGCAGCCCATCAGGCTCCCCCGTCCCTGGGATTCTCCAGGCAAGAACACTGGAGTGGGTTGCCATTTCCTTCTCCATAGGCATCCTCAAATTGAAATTGGTAGTTGGTAGCTTTTTGGTCTAAGTGAAATTGCCTACAGATTATTTTTCCAATCACATTTCTTTTGCCTCAGACAAAAAGGAGATAATGAGCATGCACATTTAAAATCCTTCTTCTGTTTCCCCACTTAGATCCACTGAAAAAGTATCTGAGAATATTTGTTCAGAATCGAACCATAACCTGCTCCTTCACTCCTGTCCCTTCCCTCCCCTTTTCTCCACTCTAGCCAACAAGGCCCATCTATCAGCTCTCAAGCTCACTTTTGTCATGCAGAGTGGACTAGCTGCTAGCTACCGAGCTCCACCCCCCTCACACCAACACAGGCGCACACATCCTGCACAACACACACATCATTTCTCAAAAGCCAAATTAAAGTCACCGTCCATCCACGAAGAGAAGCCTCTTTCCTAGTGTCTTCTCCCGGGAGAATCCTCACTTTTCATTGACATCACCCTCCAGCCCCCATCCTTCACACAAGCACAAACCGGTCACCATTCCACTTCTCCTCCCCTACTCTATTGCTCAGTAATTATATTCTCCGCCTCCCAGTGTCATGCTAATACAGGCTCCTGACACAGCTGCCCAGATTAAATTAGAGCCCAAACCAGCAGGCTGACTAATTATATTTTCAGCCCGGAATTTTCTTCCTCCACCTTTGGGGTATGGGGCCTATGAGAAGTAAATGATCACTGCCAATATTTGCTGAGGACATTTGACTCTTCTTGCCTGGATGGTTTTGTCTTCCCCAACCAATCTGGGCCCCTGGAATTAGATTAGATCAGAAAGAGAGAAGAGACTTTTACTCAAAGGACCTACCTAAATCCCATCCATCCTTCTGCCAGCTGTGCCTGGCCACTATCATCAGGCCAACGAAGAAAGAATGGCACAGAACTCTTTCTCAAAACTGAGATTCTACTCCTACTTTTGTGAGCCTTTCCCCTCTTCCTCACTCTCAAGTCTTTTCTCCAAATATTCATTGCCACTTATCCTGCAGTGTTGTTCGGTTACTAAGTCACGTCCAACTCTGTGACCCCCTGGATTGCAGCACACCAGCCTTTCCTGTCCTTCACTATCTCCTGGAGTTTGTTGAAACTCATGTCCATTGATTTGGTGATGTCATCAAACCATCACATCCTCTGTTGTCCCCTTTACCACCTGCCCTCAATCTTTCCTGGCATCCGGGTCTTTTCTTCTACCTCTATCTCAAGTGTAAAAGAAGGCTACTTTCCTTACAGAATTCTGTTTTACAGCTTGTCCTCCAGCCTTTGCCTTCATGTTGTTTTAGTCAGTCATGTTCGACTCTTTGCTACCCCATGGAGTGTAACCTGCCAGAGTCCTCGTCCATGGGATTCTCCAGGTAAAAATACTGGAGTGGGCTGCCATTCCCTTCTCCAGGGGATCTTCCAGACCCAGGATCGAACACATGTCTCCTGCCTTGGCAGGCGTGTTCCTTATTAGCTGAGCCACCTGGGGAGCCTTTACGACTGGAACATAATTGATATCTCAAGTTGCCTAGAGACAAATTTTGCCAGTCCTTAATTTCTTCATTCCATTAATATTGGTTGTGCGCTTACCATACATCCCATAGTGAGGTAGATGTGAAAGTATGAAAGTGAAAGTCCCTCAGTTGTGTCCGACTCTTTGTGACCCCATGGACTATACAGTCTGTGGAATTCTCCAGACCAGAATACTGGAGAGGGTGGCCTTTCCCTTCTCCAGGGGATCTTCCCAACCCAGGGATCAAACCCAGGTCTCCTGCATTGCAGGTGGATTCTTCACCAGCTGAGCCACAAGGGAAGCCTAAGAATATGGAAATGGGTAGCCTATCCCTTCTCCAGTGGACCTTCCCGACCCAGGAATCGAACCTGAAGTCTCCTGCATTGCAAGTGGATTCTTTACCAACTGAGCTATCAGGGGAGCCCATGTGAAAGTATGTAAAGGCATAATTCCTGCTTTGAAGAAGAGCAGGGTCTCATGATTGGTCTACATATGTATAGATGTGCCTTCAGTAGTTCAGGTCTACTATAAGGCTACGTGGGGAGGTAACATAGCAGGAGAGCACATGGCAGCAGGAACTCAATTATTCTGAGTCTAGGAATGCCAGGACAGTGATGCCCAGAGAGAGAGAAACGGATAATTAAGGAAACGTTTGAGCTCTCCTAACTCACCATCTGTGTATCCCTAAGTCTGCACTTCCAGGAGAGGATCTGATGAGGTCTCTTCACCAATATCCAAAATGAAATATCCCCCTGGGGTTTTGCCCCAGGCCCTCCAGAGGGGATGCGTGTCCTTCACACATGACCTACGCAAGGTCTGCCTCTGACCCTAGGTGCGGTTAAGCCTGAATGATAACTTTAGGGAGAATGAGCCACCATCCTCAGTAAGGCACAGTGGACCAAACAGACAGCACAATAAATACAATGTACAAACGTTATTTAACAAAAGTAAGAGGTAAAGTCAAACAGACTTTATATTAAGTCCAATTTATATGAAGAGAAAAACTGACTAGAAGAAAATTTATCTTGAATATGTATAGTAACCTACTCGAATTTAACTGAACTTTGTTGCTGGGAAGAATACAGCTCACACACAGGTACAGATGAATAATTTGTACATTTTTCGAGTATTCACTGAATACTGCCTTAGATGTGTACATTAAATGTGAAAAAGATTTAACTGCTTATCCCCAGATACACTTCTTTATGCTGCTGCTGCTGCTGCTGCTGCTGCTGCGTCACTTCAGTCGTGTCCGACTCTGTGTGACCCCATAGACAGAAGCCCACCAGGCTCCCCCCTCCCTGGGATTCTCCAGGCAAGAACACTGGAGTGGGTTGCCATTTCCTTCTCCAATGTGTGAAAGTGAAAAGTGAAAGTGAAGTCGCTCAGTCGTGTCCGACCCTTAGCGACCCCACGGACTGCAGCCTACCAGGCTCCTCCATCCATGGGATTTTCTAGGCAAGAGTACTGGAGTGGCTAGTTGATCTTTTGGAGGAGTGGTTCCAAATAACAGTGGTTTTGGCTCACGAATCATGTAATGACCCCAGCCTGGACGTTCTGGACACCCAGTCTCCTCCACCCTTCTTCAAACATCAGATGGGTGTGGGTATTTGAAAAAGTCTCTGGGTAACATGACTACTTGTAGTGCTGACCAAAGGACAAATCCGAGCTGGCAGCGACTTGTGTGTCCATTTCCGGCCAAGGCAATGATTGGACTGCCAGACACTTGTTTTTAAAACCATTCTTCAGAGTAAGCAATTGGGTGTATCAGAATGAGATGATCTGGGTCTGAAATTTCATAGCCCTTCAGGATTCTGCCACTTCATTAGCTCATGCCTTGTATGGGTTTATTCATATTTTTATAGGTTGCCTTTCCTATTTCTCTTCACACCTGGGCCTTGTCTTCCTCCCCAGTGACACTGGGTGATCAAAAGATTACGAACCTTGCAGTCAGGTAAGTTTGGGTGAGAGTACCGCCATGGCACTGAACAGGTGTACACAGGTGCATACTTTTTCTTAACTTCTCAGTCCTTATCTGCAAAAGACAAAATCATGTTTCTTTGTAGTTTCTTGGGGAATATTATACCAGTCAAAGTTCTTCAGGGAAACAAAACCAATTATATGTTTTTATTTATTGTAGGGATTGGCTCACTTGATTTTGGAGGCAAGAAGTCCTATAACCTGTTGACTGCACACTGGAGACCAGGAAGGAAGATAATGCAATTCAGTCCAAGTCTGAAGGCCTGAGGACCAGGGGCCTGCCGAGTCCAGTCTAAAGGCCCAGGAGGCAGGAGCATCCATATTTGAGGGCTGGAGAAGATGATGTCCCTCAGGCAGGGAGCAGAGACTGGCCCTTCCTACACCTTTTTATTCTGTTCAGGGGCCCAGCACATTGGGTGCATATACCTGTACTGGTGAGGGTGATCTTTACTTAGTCTCCTATCTAAATGCAAACATTTCCCAGAAACACCCTTACAGACACACCCAGGAATGTTTTGCAGGTAATCTGGGTATCCCTTAGCCCAGTCAAGTTGACACATAAAATTAAGCATCACAAATTTTAAATTAAAAAATGGTGTGAAATTGACTGGATGCATGCTAAGTTGCTTCAGTTATGTCCAACTCTGTGACTCTATGGACTGTAGCCTGCCAGTCTCCTCTGTCTATGGGATTCTCCAGGCAAGAATACTGGAGTGGGTTGCTGTGCCCTCCTCTAGGGCATCTTCCTGATCCAGGGATCAAACCTGTGTCTCCTGCATTGGCAGGTAGGTTCTTTACCACTAGGGCCACCTAGGGATATGCTAATTTTCTTTCTCATTTCCTTAAGCTCATAGATAATTCACAAGAGTTCATTGTAACTGTTTTACCAGTATCTGGATCAGAGAGACACCCAAGAGTTTGCTTATAAACGGACTAAAAGTAGTTCAAGAAAAAAATCTTACAAAGTGCTAATGAGTATTGCAGCTACTTACAACAACACTGAGAGAAAATTGCAAAAGAATACAAAATTTATTAAGTGTTCAGTTAACTGGCACTGCCTTCAGAATATGGGAGAGGAACACATAATTTGTTTTTTCTAATTTTGAAAGTGCTGTAGGCCTTTGCAGTTAACTAGACCAGCTGCTTTGTCAGGGCCCTTTTTATCCCTCCACTGATCTTCTTAGCCACTTCCGCCTCACCTATCCCCCAGCCAAAGAATGACTTAGCCAAGAGCAAGCAGTGTGGAGGAGGAGTCTAAAAGGAGATTAGACTTCTTGGTTGTTAAACCTGCCACATCTCCTCTTCCAAGCAGTCTGGCTTCATAATGCAGCTCATAATTTTTCAATTGAAGAGCAGTTAATTTACAATATTTTTGTGTACAGCAAAGTGATTCAGTTAATGCATATATATATATGTGTGTGTGTGAATATATACACACATACATATATTCTTTTTCAGATTCTTTTCCATTATAGGTTATCACAAGGTATTGAATATAGTTCCCTGTGCTATACAGTAGGCTCTTGTTGCTAATTTTTTAAAAATATATAGTAGTGTGTATATGTTAATCCCAAGCTCTTAATTGATCCCTTCCTTACCCCTCTTTCCCCTTTGGTAACCATAAATTTGTTCTCTACATCTATGAATCTGTTTTTCTTTTTTAAATCATTAAAAAATCATTAAAGTCATTGTATCATATTTTTAAATTCCACATATATGTGATACCATATGATATTTGTCTTTATTCAGTGTCCTCTCAATGTGATCTTAGCAAGTTAAATCTGAAATGGGAGAATAGTGATCACAGAGTTCACAGAGGTGTTATAATTTGCTAGAAGTAACAAGGTGAGTTATTGACAAATTCAGAACTGAAACCCAAATCATCTACCTTCCAGCCAGTGTTTTTTTTTTTCTTATTTGAACTGTGGACACGCTGTTTTGCCTATGTTTGTTTGGCTATTTCTCCTATTAAATTGAGACTGTTATAAAAGCAAAACAAATATTGGGCTTCCCTAGGGGATCAGATGATAAAGAATCTGTCTGAAATGGATGAGACCCAGGTTCAGTCCCTGGGCTGGGACAATGCCCTGGAGAGGGGGATGGCAATCCACCCTAGTATTCTTGCCCAGAGCATTCCATGAACAGAGGAGCCTAGCGAGCTACAGTCCATGGAGTTGTAAAGAGTTAGACACAACTGGTGACTAAGATTAGGTTAGGCAACAAATATTGCCTCTTTCTGTTCTTCTACTATTCCTCTAAAACTTCATGAAAAGTAGGATAATCTTAAGTGTGTTTTCCAAACTGAGACACTTTTGAGAATGAAAAGGAGGGACTGCTAATAATTTAGCATGATACATATTAATGAGTGAATCTACTTCACTGAAGTTTTGCTTTTCTTTTATAAATGTAATTTAAGGTGTTCCTGTTCTTTAAGGAGCTTCTATCCTCACTCCTTATGTTGTTGTTGTGGTTCAGCCACCCGAACCTGTCCGACTCTCCATGACCCCATGAACTGCAGCACGCCAGGCCTCTCTGTCCCTCACCATCTCCAGGTGTTTGCCCAAGTTCATGTCCACTGCATCAGGGATGCCATCCAGCCATCTCACCTTCTGACGCCCATTTCTGCTTTTGCCCTTAATCTTTCTCAGCATCAGTCTTTTCCATGGAGTCAGTTCTTCACATCAGAAGGCTAAATATTGGAGCTTATACTTCAGCATCAGTCCTTCCAATGAGTATTCATGGTTGATTTCCTTTAAGACTGACTGGTTTGATCTCCTTGCTGTCTAAGGGACTCTCAAGAGTCTTCTGCAGCACCACAGTTTTAAAGTATAAATTTTTCAGCAGTCAGCTTTCATCTCTCACAACCATACATGACTACTGGAAAGACCATAGCGTTGACTACACGGACATTTGTTGGGTAGAATGATGTCTCTGCTTTTCAACACTCTGTCTAGTTTTGTCATAGCTTTTCTGCCAAGAAGCAATGGTCTTCTAATTTCTTGGCTGCAATCACCATTCACAGTGAATTTAGAGCACAAGAAGAGGAAATCTGTCACTGCTTCCACCTTTTCCCCTTCTATTTGCCATGAAGTGATGGGGCTGGATGCCATGATCTTAGTTTAATATTTAATTTTACACTGGCTTTTTCACTTTCCTCCTTTACCCCCATCAAGAGGTTCTTTAGTTTCTCTTTGCTTTCTGCCATTAGAGTGGTATCATCTGCATATCTCATGTTGCTGATGTTTCTCCCGCCAGTCTTGATTCTAGCTTGTAAACTCTTCCAGCCCGGCATTTCTCATGATGTGCTCAGGGTAAAAGTTAAATAAACAGGGTGACAACAAACAGCCTCATCGTACTCCTTTCTCAATCCTGAACCAGTTAGTTGTTCCACACAGGAGGTTTCTAACTGTTGCTTCTTCACCTACATACAGGTTTCTCAGGAGACAGGTAAGATGGTCTGGCATTCCCATTTCTTTAAGAGTTTCACTCCCTATAAGCTCCATGAATAGGGATAGAACTCTTTCAGGCTGAAATCCTTCTGTAAACACAAATTCTCTCTTTCTTTGTCTCTGTCCCTGTCTCTTATACACACACACACACAGACACAAAGACGCAAAGACACACAGACACACACATGTTTGTTATGTAGCATACTTTGGGCACAGAGAGACACCTAGATCTTGGGCTAATTTGGTTCCTAAGAGGAAAATATCCTGAATAAGCCAAGGGAACTGGATGGAATGCTTCTAGAAAAGACAGAGAGGGAAGGACCTACCTCACCACCTCTTCTTCCCTATTTTGACCCATTTTTCTTTCTCCTTTTTGTATTCAAAACAAACATTTAACATCTCATTTTAGTCTTTACTCTTGCCATGCACATGGACATTTTACAATATATTTAATTCAATTACTTATACAGTGTTATAAGCATTTTAAAGGCATAAGTTTCTTGAGGCCTGGAACAAAGATATTTGTTTTAAGTAAAGAATTTTCAACAAGAACTTCTCACTGAAAGACAAAAATAGGATTTCTGTGACAGCAGAGGGAAAGTAGGACAGGTTGAAACCAAGATCGAATATCCTGAGTTTAAATGTCAAGAGATTATTCCTGAGAACACTTGTGAAATTAAATGTTCTAGTGTTTAAATGATTTTTCTCATTTTAATGTAAACAATAATGTCATGTATATTGAAAGAAAGTTGACAAGAAACTTGTCAACCCAATTCTCCACTAGATTCCTAGTGCCCAAAACTCTCTGGCCAGCCTGGTGCTCAGAAAAAGTTTATGTAATGATGGCCAGGTCATCCTGCCAGTGATGCGGGACTCTTTTTTGTTGAGTATTATTTATTTATTTATTTTGATTGGGTTGGATCTTAGTTGCAGCACTAAGAATGGGATTTTCATTGCATCATGTGGGATTTTTTGTTGTGGTGCACAGACTCTTTAGTTGTGGCATGCAGGTGCTGTAGTTGTGGTGGGTGGGTTTAACTGCTTCATAGCATGTGACTTCTTAGTTTCCCAACTAGAGATCAAACCCATGTCTCCTGCATTGCAAGGGAATTCTTACCCACTGGACCTCCAGGCAAGTCCCTGATGTGGGATCCTTGAGATCAACTCTCACAGCTCAGTTCAACACATGTAATAAATGTAGTACATTTTGTGCTACAGAAATGACATTGAAAAGAAGATAAGTTTTGACATGAGGAGAGCACTCATTCTGTAGGAGACATGAACAAACAGAATGAATTGTGATCATTTAGCACATAATAGTACTGCTACGGTAGAGGTAAAAAAATGACTGGAAGAATAGGGTCATTAAAAAGGTGGCGTGCACTAGAAGAATGAGTGGGTTTTTAACAGAGAATGGAAATTATTTGTTGGGATGCAAAATAATCTAATCTGAATATAATTTGGATATGAATAATTTGGACTGCAAGGAGATCCAACCAGTCCATTCTAAAGGAGATCAATCCTAGGTGTTCATTGGAAGGACTGATGCTAAAGCTGAAACTCCAATACTTTGGCCACCTCATGTGATGAGTTGACTCACTGGAAAATACTCTGATGCTGGGAGGGATTGGGGGCAGGAGGAGACGGGGACGACAGAGAATGAGATGACTGGATGGCATCACCGACTCAATGGACATGAGTTTGAATGAACTCCGGAAGTTGGTGATGGACAGGGAGGCCTGGCGTGCTGTGATTCACGGGGCCACAAAGTGTCAGACACGACTGAGCGACTGAACTGAACTGAACTGAATGGTTGTAGGAGACAAAGGAGGGAGCATGAGAAAATCAGGATATTTGAGACATGCAAAGAAGCCAGGGATCCTGGAGGAGAGTGTGCAAGGTTAAGAGGACCCAAGGTCCAGTCAGAAGAAGGAAAGATGTATAAGTCACTGGAAGGACTTTGTGAGGAAAATGTGAAGCTATTAAAAGTTTTGAGCAAACAGTGGCGATAGTTCTCACTTCAATGCTAGGCTGAGAACAGACTTGTAAAGATTAGGGATGTAAAGAAGAGGACCAGTCAGGAGACTAAAGATGATGATGACTCAGACCAGGGTTGTAGCAGAGCTGGTGGGATTCTGAATATACTTGGAAGGTTGGACCAACCAAAGCTTGTTGACTGGTTGGATGAGGAAGAGAAAGAGAGTGCACAGGAATGACCTCAAGCTCTTTGGCCAAAGTCCCTAGAGAGCGGGATTTTGTTAGTGGTAACTGAGAGGTAGAAGCCTGGAGGAGGATAAGATTTAGAGAGATAAGGACTCAGCTTTAGACAAGTTTAGCTTGAGATGTCTCTGACTCATAACTTGGTGATAACCAAGTTGGCTGTCGAATATATGGGTCTGGCATCCAAGGGGTGGTCTGCACTGAAGATACATACTTGGGCATGAACACTTACAGCAAAGATGGCTTTAGAACATAATCATAAAGAGTTAGATGCAGGAAATCAGTATCAGTAGAGTTAGTATAGACTCAGAAAGGTGAGTTTTAGAAGGAAGTTAGAGAGTATTGGGATTTCACAGTCTGTGTTTTGATTCACCACGTTATTAGATTGCTTTCAGGGGGATTATAAATTCTCTGTGTCCTAGTGATGTGAAACGTATCTCAGGAAACCTGAAGAGACTCTTACACATTTGACTAACAACTTATTTTAAACTGGTACAACAACATTTTACTATAAAAATAAAAAAAAAATCAAAATAGCTTACTGCCTAAGGAATAACAGAAGTCTGTTGTGTTTCTTTCTTACTTTTTTTCCTTTGAATGTTTGAAAATGCTGGATTCTTCCAAAATTCTACCAAAATAAGCTGTTTATAAGGCAAAGCTTAATTTTTTGCTTTCCATGGCAAGGGAGATCATTGTGTTGTCAGAATCTTAGGTGTGTGTGTGTGTCTTTTTTTTTTTAGAGGGACTGGGAGGGGGTTGGGATATTTATAATGTGAAGGTGTAGTTTAAGAAGAGTGTTTCAGTGTGAGATGTGAAGATAACAGGATAAAGATAATGATATAACAGTTTAGGATTAAGAAAGAAAGGCAAGGATTATAAAATGAGAATTTTGAAGAGTCTTAGATGGTAAGAAGTCACTTGATACTATCATTCAATATTCGTTTAAACATTTCCCCCCCTTTCTTTCAGCAAAATTCCTAAAATAAACAGTAAAGCATTTGAAATAATTTTCCTCCTGGGCAAGAGATTCTTGAATAGGGAATGTATACAGGTTAATGTATACAGTAAGCTGTATGGCGGAGAAGGCAATGGCAAGCCACTCCAGTACTATTGCCTAGAAAATCCCATGGATGGAGGAGCCTGGTAGGCTGCAGTCCGTGGGGTCCTAAGGGTCGGACATGACTGAGTGACTTCACTTTCACTTTTCACTTTCACACATTGGAGAAGGAAATGGCAACCCACTCCAGTGTTCTTGCCTGGAGAATCCCAGGGACGGGGGAACCTGGTGGGCTTCCGTCTATGGGGTCGCACAGAGTCGGACACGACTGAAGTGACTTAGCAGCAGCAAGCTGTATGGGGGTAGAAAATTGTCAGTTCTTAGCACACATTGCAGACAACTGAGGTCACATTGTGCACAAAAATTTTCCTGTGCTGCAGGATCGATCCCTGGGTAGAGAAGGTCCCCTGGAGGAGGAAAATGGCAGCCCACTCCAGTATTCTTGCCTGAAAATTTTGATGGACAGAGGAGCCTGGCAGGCTACAGTTCAAGGGGTAACAAAGAGTTGGACACAACTGAGCAACTGAACACAAACACACACACACACATGTGCTTTTTATTTATTTTCTGCCATTTTTAGATGTCTTCAAAATCTGTGGTAAACACAAGGCAAAAGCTGCAAAGTTTTATTTCACAAATTTACCTAAATGGAATTAATTATTCTGCTGAGCCCAGCTGAACTGTGGTGTTGGAGAAGACTCTTGGACTGCAAGGAAATCCAACCAGTCCATTCCAAAGGAGATCAATCCTGGGTTTTCATTGGAAGGACTGATGGTAAAGTTGAAACTCCAATACTTTGGCCACCTCATGCGATGAGTTGACTCACTGGAAAAGAGTCTGATGCTAGGAGGGATTGGGGGTAGGAGGAGACGGGGACGACAGAGAATGAGATGGCTGGATGGCATCACCGACTCGATGGACATGAGTTTGAGTGAACTCCGGGGGTTGGTGATGGACAGGGAGGCCTGGCGTGCTGTGATTTATGGGGTCACAAAGAGTCGGACCCGACTAAGCGGCTGAACTGAACTGAACTGAATTTAACTTAATAAACAGCACAGGGATGAATTTACTTATACACAAGGATACTTCTGATTTGAGGGTGTTTTGTTTAGATCATTTGAGGTGAGACTATGTGAGCAAAGAATTGTAGTCTCATCTTAACACACAAGTGACTTTTGGTTTTGTTGTGGTTGTTTTCAGATAAGCTCCCATCACATCATCAAGCCATCTCAGTGAGTAGCCTCATTCAAGTTCACTCTCCCTATGGACGTTTTAGTTTTTTTTTCCATGCACAAATTAATTTAGATTTTTTTGCCCAAGGGAGGAAAAAATTAGGTAGATATCCAAAGCACTCTGTATATATGAACTTGCTGTTTAGTTTCTATGGCTCAAAATTGTCAGAACCTTAAAAGTTAGTACAATCATGCAACACATTTCCCAGAAACAAGTTAATTTAATTATCAATCCTAGTCAAAAATGATAAAATAAGTAAATCTGCTGATTTTCCTCAGCAGTCACAAACAAAACAAAACATCTAAGGGTGTCACCTTAAACAAATATACTTCCTTGAGGGGTTTATTATTATACACAGTTACTTATACACAGTATAAAATAAAGATTACAGGAAAATGCACATTATTTAGAGAAAAATGCACACAAATGCCCAGTGTCCATTTGTTGTGGCATTAATGGGAATACACACAGAAGCCATGTCTGTCTGTCTGTCTCAAGGCACAGCTCAAATTACACCTCCTACTGGAAGCATTCCCTGAGCCACAAGACACCTTCTAGAATCCTAGGGCCTATGTTGCCCGCATCACCCTTTTCCTTGATTAAAGTTATTCATATGTGTGAATAGCCTCCCTTGAATCCCTGGAGTGTTCCAATTTTGTTCACATTTGTGTCTCCAGCACCTTCCAGGATTTGAACAAGTAGATATTTGTTGAATGAGATATAATTTTGAATTATCTCCAGTTTGAGATTTTCTGCACCATTTCTCCCTACTGTCCAAGTGCCTAATCCTGAATCTATGGATAACCCAATGTAGTGTTAGATCGGCAAGTCTTAATTATACAGCATCAGGCATCCCAGTAGGAGAGAGGGCACAAGGTGACTTCACTGGACCGCACTTTCTCACTGATTTCTGTGACTTCAAACGCTTTCCTTGAGAGAATGGTAGGAATCATACTGAGTGAGAGTGGGGGAAAAGCAGGTAAAAGAAAACTCTCAAGTGAGGGCTGAGGTGGGAAGAGGTGGAGGACGGGAAGTTTGCCTAAATCTTCCACAGCTCCCATAGCAATTGCCCCTGGGAAAGGGAAGGGGGAGGGGAGCGATGGCGATGGCTGGAGGCCAGGGAGGGGATAGTGAGAGGCTGACAGATGGAGTGCTCTCTTTGAGGACTCTCTAAGGACCAACCATTGCAAAGCTACACAATGTACAGAAGTAAATCAAATTGAGGAACATGTGCACTAAAGCAGGGGAAAGATGGGAGGGGAAAAGGGCGCACAGTAGAGAAGGGACTGAGAGAGGGGGATGGAGACCCCCTCAGAACCTGAAGAAGAGAGTGCAGAGTCAGCTAGGCAGAGAAAAAGGAAAAGGAGGCCACATCTTGGGAGGCTCCAGAACAGCTGGGGAGTAAGGCGAAAGATACAGGGAGGGCCAGACATTCATAATATCCCAAAACCTTGGGGAACTTGGATGGGTATTCCAATTATTCTCAAATGTGGGATGTGGGGGGAAAGGGATAGTTAGGGAGTTGGGATGAACATGTACACATTGCTTTATTTAAAAATTGATAACCAACAAGGACCTACTGTATAGCACAGGGAAATCTGCTCAGTGTTATATGGCAGTCTGGATGGGAGGGAAGTTTGTGGGGCGAATGTATACATGTGTTCATGTATATATGGCTGAGTACCTATGCTGTTCACCTGAAACTATCACAAAATTGTTAATCAACTACACTCTAATACAAAATAAAAAGGTTTTAAAAATTAGTTAATTCAATAGCTGTTAAAGAAAATAAAATGGATGATAACTCACAAGGAAAAAAAATTTAGGTAAGACTAAATCTTCAATACCTCCAATAAATAGGTAACTGCCTGGGGTAGGTGGTTGGGTGGGAAACAATATCTAGAGAAAGACTCCATCAGCCTCCTTAATAATAGGTGGCAACCCTTCCCATGAATTATTGTGGGAGGTTCCTAGAGGACAGCAGAGTGGTTTTAGCCTGGCCTCAGCTGGTACCCACAGAAAATATTCAGAGCCTTAATTTAGCCTTTAAAGACGTTAAATCCCTTCTAGCCTAGGGGAATAAACAGCTCCCACCCTTAAAGCTGGATTTGGGCTTCAAACTCCTAGATTCATCTGGGTGAAGGTGGGAGGGGTCAGGGCTGGCTATCTGGAGGCTGAGCTGCACCTGGGAATATTTTTTCACAGGGGTTACTGGATGCGGTAGAGAAAGGTTTCGCCTTTGTCTTCGCTTTTTAACCTCACTTTTCTCACTTTCTCCATTCACCTGTCACAGTTCATTTATAAAGCCCTCACCCTCCAATATCTCCACACCCCGCCAACTCCCCTCATTATGATCATTTTGAGCTTACGGAGGGTGTGGGAGGTTTTACCCCTTTAATGGTGGAGGAAAGGAAAATGAAGAGAGAGAGCCAAGGTCCTAATTGGGAATGAGAAAGTTTGAAGCTTCATGTAGAGTGTAAGTAGGGTGATCCAACAATGTACATTAAAGCTGGGATAGTTTTAAAAGTGGAAAGGGCTTTAAAAATAATTAACAGGCATTAAGTGTTCTACATCAGGTGCGAACTGCCACTGTACTAAGAAAACTAGAGCTTAGTCACTCTGGATAAGAATAAATTGGCATGTAACCCTATAGCTGTGTATTGACTCTGTTAGTGTGTGCGTGCGTGCGTGCGTGCGTGTGTGTGTGTGTGTGTGTGTGTGTGTGTGTCTGAAGGGAGGGCAAGTCTCCCCAGGTGGCGCAGTGGTAAAGAATCTGCCTATGGATGCAGGAGATGCAAGAGACATGGGTTCAATCCCTGGTCAAGATGATCACCTGGAGTAGGAAATGACAACCCACTCCAGTATTCTTGCCTGGAAAATCCCATGGAGAGAGGAGCCTGACAGTCTACCATTCATGGGGTCACAGAGTCAGACATGACTGAGTGACTAGGGCACAGGGGTGGGATACAAAAACTATTCAACTTGCCACAGAGCATCTCTTTCTGATAACTACCTAGAACCACTACTTCCCTTTATGTAACAGTATGACTCCTTAGAGGAGGTGAGTGGTTTAGATGCTGAGTCGTGTCCTATTCTTTGTGAGCCCATGGACTGTAGCCCGTCAGGTTCCTCTGTCCATGGGATTCTCCAGGCAAGAATACTGGAGTGGGTTGCCATTTCCTTCTCCAGAGAAGCTTCCCGACCCAGAGAGAAGGAGGTGAAGTATTAATCTATTTAATTTTCATTTAAATCTATCCTCCTAATGTTTATGTATTAAAAGGATAAAATAATAATATAAATAAACAAAAGCAACATAAGAGTAAGCAGACTTTCAAAGTACAACATTCATTTCCTAGCTGTGTGACCTTGGGCAACTTCCTTGTACTTTCTGTTTTGTTTGCTGATATATCCCCAGGGTCTGTTGCATGTAAGAAGCAGTCAAATATTGATTGAAGGCATGAATTAAGGGACCTTGTTTTCCTTCTCTGCTAAAAAAGTGATAACAATAGCTCCTACATCAAAGACTAGTGGCAATTAAATGAAGTAATGCAGGTAAAACTCTGAATTCAATGTGGACATTCAGGAAATGTTGGCTGTAAATATTGTTAATGGAGATAATGTATGCAGATGATTAGTGTGACTGTATGGTGCAAATACCTTGCAAATGTCAGTTTCCTCCCTGAACCCTACCTTTTCCCCATACTGTAATTATGGAATCTTAAAATACTCACCTTTGAACCCCAAAAGCAGAGCAGTTTTGCCTTCTCTGTTGCCTGATTCCCTGTCTTCCTAGCTGGTATCAGAAATTAAGGTGTCAAGAAATAAAGGTCTTTCTTGATGAGAGAATAGAAGAGCAGGAGGAAGGGGATAATGTCTGAGAGGTTCAACCAGACCTTTGTGGTTGAAAATTGTTTATTGTAGAGGCAGAACGTCAGCGTTTGGGAGCTGGGCTATGCGATTGTTTCTTATATTATTTTGTTATTTTCCCTTAAGATTAGTGGGAGAAAATCCCATTTGGAAGGTGAGTTCCATGATGATGAGTACACAGCCTGCTGCTGTAGGTAGCTCCCACAATGGTCTTCTTGCAATACTCTGGTTGGCCCAAAGGTTTTATGTTTTATTTTCATAAAAGAGGTTATTCTCTCTGCTCTGGATTCATCAAATACTCTCTGAGAGCATGAGGTCTGAGACAGAGTGGGGCTCAGGAGAGGCCAGATGAGTGGAGAGTGTCTCATGTGTTGCAGGAGCTATTCTAGGGACCATGATGAGACCACCTTCTCATATTGCATCTTCAGTTGTAGTGGTAAAAAGTCTCCTGAAATTCAATCTCAGGCAACTGTATTGTGGGCAAAACATGATTCTTCTGAACATTTTCTGAACAATGGGGAACCAGATGAGAATGCCAAACTGCCAGGTGATTCAGGCTGTGATAGCAGAGGCCACTGTTCATCATTTTACTTTGTGTCATTCCCTGCACCCCTCCCCCACCCCCACATCCCCACCCCAGAGTATCCAGGGGATAGATTCTGGATGTACAGTTAACTACCAGTTGTTGTATCCAAATCCCAGGATCATCATTTAGTACACCAACACTTCCCATGTGACCTTAGGCAACTGCTTTAATCTTTCTGTATTTGATCAATTTATTTGTAAAACAGACATAATAGTAATAATAATGATCATGATAATAATAATAATACCTCATAAGGCTGTTATGATGATAAAAATAATACATGCAAAGCACTTAGTCTCTAACAGATGTTAAATGTTCTGTAGGGCCTAGCTATAATTACTACAGTTAATAATTAGTTTCTTCTCATTGACTTCTGCCTCACTCAATCAATGAATGCTTAGGAGAGGTGACATGATTGAAACAACTGACCTTGTGGAGCAGGCCACTGAAAGCTCCTATGGATGCAAGGGAACAGTCTCTGTAATGGTGCAGGGTCCACTTAGAGTAATTGAGCTTTGGCTGTGATCTGAGACTGCCAAGGGCAATGCTTAGCTTGGTCCTCCCAGGAGACTTGGTGTTATTCATCTCATTACCCTAGTTTTCTTCCAGTAGTATAAATTAAGGCTGGATGCTTAGGACACCTCCACTATCCCTACCAGATAGTTCTCAGAGCTTGATAGAAGCCTCTTAAATTCAACCCAAAGTTTGCTACTAAGATCAGGCAAATGCTCCTGGGGCTGAGTGTATGAGGGTAGACTTAATGGGAGCTAGTAAAGCAATCTTTTCATGGAAGAGTCATATCACCATATACTCCAGAGTTTGGAGTTGGAAGGAACTATAAGATCCTTCAGAAAAATAAGTTTGGCTATTAGTGGGAAATGAGATTTTAAAGATGGCATGTTTTAACATCAATTTTACTTTCAAAACTTATATATTAATATTTGATAATTGTCATATAAACAATCTCTTTTTAATACCTGCCTGATCTCAATCTACTTTATATCTCAGTCTTGAGATATTCTGTAGACTCACTGTTATCAGTTTGTGTGTGTGTATCTATTATTTAATGTATGTGTGTAAATATTAAAGGTTAACTGTATCATGTTGAACTTGTATTTCTAAAAATCATTTTACATTTTCCCCCCAGCATATTAATACATAAAGTACATTTCTTTTAAGGCTATATATACCAACTCATGCAAATCAGAAAGTATTCTATTATTTGGCTAACCCATTGGTTATGTAATGTATTCAAAAACTTTTTGTATTAAAAACAATACTGCAATGAACACCTCTGGTCCATACATGGTTCCATGGCACATACGTAATTATGTTAGACATGGAGAGGGATTCCCTGGTGGCCCAATGGTTAAGACTCTGACCTCTCAGTACTGAGGGCCTGGGTTCAATCCCCAGTTGAGGAATTAAAATAGCACAAGCCATGTGGTACAGCACCCCCAATAATAGAGAATAAAAACAAATAAAAAGTAGAATATATATATATATATAAAAGACATGAAGAAGTGGAGGTTTGAAATATATATTTATGTAATTTGATTTTCTAGATATTGAAAGTTGGTTAAAAATGAGAAATTTTAGTTAGAATTGAGAGCCCAGAAATAAACCCACACATATATGGACAGCTAATTTATGACAAAGAAGCAACGAACATAAAATGGAAAAATGATAGTCTCTTCAATAAGTGGTATTGAGAAAAATGGACAGCCACATGCAAAACCATTGAGAAACAATGGAAACAGTGACATGCTTTATTTTCTTGGGCTCCAAAATCACTGCAGATGGTGACTGCAGCCCTGAAATTAAAAGACGCTTGCTCCTTGGAAGAAAAGTTATGACCAACCTAGACAGCATATTAAAAAGCAGAGACATTACTTTGCCTACAAAGCTCTGTCTAGTCAAAGCTACGGTTTTTCCAGTAGTCATGTATGGATGTGAGAGTTGGACTATAAAGAAAGCCGAGTGCCGAGGAATTGATGTTTTTGAACTGTGGTTTTGGAGAATAGTCTTGAGAGTCCCTTGGAATGCAAGGAGATCCAACCAGTCAATCCTAAAGGAAATCAGTCCTGAATATCCATTGGAAGAACTGATGCTGAAGCTGAAACTGTAATACTTTGGCCACCTGATGGGAAGAACTGACTCACTAGAAAAGACCCTGATGCTGGGAAAGATTGAAGGCAGGAGGAAAAGGTGATGACAGAGGATGAGATGGTTGGATGGTGTCACCGACTCAATTGACATTAGTTTGAGCAAGCTCCAGGAGTTGGTGATGGACAGGGAAGCCTGGTGTTCTGCAGTCCATGGGGTCACAAAGAGTTGGACACGACTGAGCAACTGAAACTGAACTGACATGCAAAAAAAAACAAAAGAAAGAAAAAGAAAGTAGACCAATATCTCACATCATACACAAAAATTAACTGAGAATGGATTAAAGACTTGTATGTAAGACCCAACACCGTAAAACTCTTAGAAGGAAGCATAGACAGTCTGCTCTTTGACATTGGTCTTAGCAGTAACTTAACTCATATTTCTTCTTAGGCAAGGGAAACGAAAAGGAAACAAATGGGACTAAATCAAACAAACAAACGAAAAACCACTTCTGCACAGCACAGGAAACCATCAACAAAGCAAAAAGACAATCTACCTAATGGGAGACGATATTTGCAAATGATATATCTGATAAGAGGTTAACATCCAAAAATACATCAAGAACTTATACAACTCAACAACAGCAAAATAAATAAATAAAGATTAAGAAATGGGGGAGGAAGTGAATAGACAGTTTTCTGAAGAAGACATACAGATGGCCAATAGGGATGTGAAAAGATGTTCGACATCACTAACTAATCAGTTCAGTTCAGTTCAGTTGCTCAGTAGTGTCCGACTCTCCGTGACCCCATGAATCACAGCACGCCAGGCCTCCCTGTGCATCACCAACTCCCGGAGTTCACTCAAACTCATGTCCATCGAGTCGGTGATGCCATCCAGCCATCTCATTCTCTGTCGTCCCCTTTTCCTCCCACCCCCAATCCCTCCCAGCATCAGAGTCTTTTCCAGTGAGTCAACTCGTCGCATGAGGCGGCCAAAGTATTGGAGTTTCAGCTTTAGCATCAGTCCTTCCAATGAACACACAGGATCGATCTCCTTTAGAATGGACTGGTTGGATCTCCTTGCATTAGGGAAATGCAAATTGAAGCCACAATGAGAAATTATTGAAAACAGTCTACAAATAACAAATGTTGGTGAGGATGCAGAGAAAATGTTGCGGGAGGCAGAGAATATAGAGTGTTCAAAGGTGCAGACGTTTCCCAACAGATTTCAATAAATGGTAGCATTTTTTGTAGCTGGAATGAGTCACTCTGTATGGCCAGTGAATGCCCAAATGTACAGACCTTGAGTGACCCGCACGACAGAAGGTTGAGTCAAGTGTTCTTCCCCAAAGAGACAAGGAATCTGGGGATTCCCAAGAAGGGGATACACCCAAGACTATTACCTAGTTTCTAGATCCCTTTTTGTCACTAACTTCATTTGTTACCTATTCAAACTTGGGCACTCAGACCAAAGGCTTTTGAATGGGCTAGTGTTAATCACCCTCAAAGGGGCACTGTAACATTTAACTATGTCATCGTTGCTGAATGGTAGAGCCTGAAGGAATCCAAGAGATCGTAATCCAACCTGGTTATTGGCTGGTGATGTGAGACCCAGAGAGCTCAGATCACTCATTATGGCCACACAAACAGGGGCAGATACAGGTTTAAGAACAACTTACTCCCAAGCTTTCTCACCCCACTGCATCACAGAGTGAAAGAAGGAAGGACTTTGAAGTTGTAAGGGAGGGTTATTGAAACTCCCAGTTTCCAGACTGTTCAGAAACTCAACTGACACCTCTGTGTTACTCCAGTCTTCTTATTCATGTCATTTTGCTCCAGCCTGTTTCATAATTATCTTTGACCCTGTACTATTTCCCGCCTGGAGTGCTGAACTTCTGCCCCCAGAATATCTTTAAGAATTGCTCAAATTTTACCCGAAATATGGGCAGCCGGAATTCTCACTTTCTCGAAGTTCATCGTCCTACTCTCCACAGTCCCTAATTTATGGCTCTGGGACTCCATTTGGTTTTAATTCAGCAAAAGCCAGCCATCTCCCGAGGGAAGGTGAGAAGGCGGACATCTGGGGATCTTTCCCAACAGGCTCTGCGGCTTGCAGCTCAGCACCCTGGGGACGGATGTCAGGCACTGGTCCCTGGTCTTCAGTGTCTGGTCGAAGAAGGCAGTTTCCAGGGCTCTTAGGGGCCCGCGGGCCAGTTCCCTTTGGGGGTCGGGATTACTGGGAATACTAATTAATTCATTAGTGGGGTTGATGGATTATCAAGCCGTCTCCTGGCAGAGGGGCCTTGGGGGCGGGGGTTGGTAACAGATTGCTGCCCATAAATCTGCCTGTTGCCTCCCTCCTCTCCGTTTCAATGGCTCCTGGCCGCCAGGCCTGCAGGCCGGCCACTGAGCGCTGGTTGCGTTTCCCCCCCTCCACGCCCAGCAGATGGTTCTAACAGGTTAGCTCAGAGCTTTACAAAAAGCAGCAGAGAAAGAAGGAAGGGCTGGGGATTGGACCTCTGGCCGAGGAAACCGTGTTGGGGGAGGAGACTGAGTACAACTCCCTAGCATTCAGCCACCACCCCCTGGCCTCTCCCGACTGCATCCCTACTCCTCCCCCTCCCCGCCCCCACCCGCCGCCTTCCTGCTCCCTCTAAGCTGAATAGCCAAGTGCCTAACCGTCCAGGAGCTGTGATGAGGGGGGGACCCTGATGAAACAGATTCCATCCACCCTTCCCTCTGAAAAAGGCAGCTCTTAAACTCAGTACCCTCCTCGACTCCCTACCAAGGCTGCACGCGCAAGCACACACACGAACACACAATTAAACGTGTTTTGAGAGCTAATCCTATTGTGTCCAGTTCCTCACATCTGTCAGCTAAAGCAAGGAGCCCCACAGAATGTTCTGTCCCCACCCGCATCTTTGTCTCAATATGTTTACCTTTCTGCTAATCTCCTCCCTGTCCTCTGAACATTTCAGGGGCAGGATCCTAACACCACTGGTGTCATCAGCTCTCAAACATCCAAGGAGGTGGCTCGGAAGACACACACGAGATCAATCCATCCTAAACGTGCTCATTGCAGCTATACTCTTAAACACAAATTCCTCCATAGATAAATTTCCTCTGGCTGAGGAGTAGATTTTGATTCGGTTTTTAGAAGTTCACTATTCCCTAGCATGTGTTATTTAATGACTGAAAATGAAGTTTATTTTACTGAGCAGATATTTCCTGGATAGGGATGTGAAAAAGATTAGTAAGAGCGTTGAAATTTTCCTATGAACAATTTCTTATAAAACAAAGTATTAATTTCTATTTTCTAGCTTTTGGGGAAGGACAAGAGTCATGTGACACTATATTAGAATTAGAAAAAATTTAACAATTTCAAACCTACGGTATTTCTTTCAACTTTATTGGCAGTAAAACTATGTTTCCTTTTAAACTTTTGCACTTTTCCTTATAACAAGGCATAACTCTTCATCTCTGTCACAAACATGTGCTTGTTACATTGGTAAAGTAAGTGATTTCCAAAAAGCCTGGAAAATTGCCTTCAAGTCAATTTCAAAAAGAGGTTGAGAATCCTATCTTGCTACTGCTAGAAAACACTTAAGCGATTAGATCATTTTACAGATGTGAAAATTGATGCCAGAAATGAAGTCAAACTATTAAAGTTCATGCAACTGTTTCCTCCTCAGAATGACTAGAAGATTGTAAAATCGTTTATACCTTAAAAGGAACTCACAATGATTTATTTGATCTTGGTAAATTTTTTACACCAGATAGTATTCCAAATCTGACAATCTCTACGATGAAGATTCCACACTTTGACTTGGTAGTCTGGTCCACAGATAGCTCTCTGTCATAAAGCATATACATTTATTTTCGTTAAATCTTTACAGATGTAGTTTTCTTTTTTCTCTTCTAGCAATTTAATCTAACTTCAACATGCCATAGGAATTTTAGGAATTACTTGACCCTTCTTTCCTTCCAAATTCATTACCCCTCAGGTGAACTTTTTCTACCTGAATGCTTAATGATATATTTTTGAAAAACAATACTGGAACCTCCTTTATAATTTGAGGAGTTAAGTGTCCTCAGAATGAAATATTTAATTCATCTGCTTTTTGTTTTTAAAATTTCAAACAAACAGAAAAGTTGAAAGAACAGGATAGTAAATATAGATATAGCTTTGTCTATATTCACTAAATAAAATGAAAGGGTTTTAAATGGGAATAAGTTTGACAAGTTTGAAAAAAGGGAGAGGGAGATAATTCTTCTACTTTTAGAGTTTGGAAGTTTTAAAGCCAAAGACACCAGTCCACATGTGTAAGATAACAGTCATTGATGCTGTGCCCTGGGCATGCATCTTTCTCAGTGTTTTTTTTTTTTTTTTTGACTTTTCAGACATGGGCCAATATATTTTATTTGCCCTTAGTAGCCCTTTATCCAAGTTTACCACCAATTCTCTTTCCCTGTATTGCCCTTTGGTCAAGTCCTATTTCTTATCTTTTTAACTACAAAAATTTCCAGTCCTCTTTTTCTTTACCGCTCAACTTCAGCAGCTCTTCTCTCATATTCCCCTCCTACTAACCTCTATCCCCATTTAAACAAACAAACGAATAGCTCAGCTGGACCTGACCAGAGGAGCCCTTTGAAGTGGGCGTGCCTTTCATCTGGGGAAGGGGAGGAGTTAGATTGCCGGCAGCATCACCCGTCCCTGGACAGCTGGGAAAGCAATCAAAACTGCTGCAACTCTGAGGCTCCGGTCAGAGCGCAGGAGCTGCCCAGAGGCTGTGGTCCTGAAAGCTCCACTCCAGGGAACTAACCAGGGAGAGGAGGTACTGAAGACCGACTAAACCAGCTGCATCAGCCTAAAGGAGTCCTGAAGGAGCATATAGAACTCCAAGGAAGGAGTAGAATAGCAGTCAGGGAAACCAGACCTGGGGGCAATTCTAAGAGGCAGTGGCCGGGTTTAACATGGATCGCTAAAAGCACCTCCTCTTATGCTCTGGATGGTCAGGGAGACTTGGCTTCTCTAAGTCTTCTCCAGGACACAGATTCACAGAGTTCACTCCAGGGATTGCTACTGACAGAGGTGAGCCAGCGATGGGGTGGTACGGGGATTACTGAAGTTTCTGTGGGTAGTTCCTGTGGACCTAGAGGAGCAATTGGGGTGAGGTAAGTCTCTTTTGGGCTAAGTAAGAAGGGAGTAGGATTTAGGAAACTTGAATGGAGAAGCAGAGAAAGAATGCTTGTGGACAGATATTAAAATTGTAATAATTTCACTAATTCCCAAGCATCTGTCACTCAAAGTGAAACTCAGATATGCTCAATCAATTTTATAAAATAGGGATTATAAATTATCCACCATTCCTATCAAACCCATTTTTCCATTTTATTGATGCAGAAGTAAAGGGCCAAAGAATTTAACTGCTTTCCTGAGAAGGGCCACCAAATATGTTGAAAAAATTGACCCAATCCACCATTCAGTTCGCAGCATTTTTGACTATGTGAGAAGTGAAGGGAATGGGGTAGGAGTGATGAAAATAGAAAAGGGAAGGAAAGAAGATGCTGTCAAGCCAAGGCATATGTTTTCACCATTGGCCCCCCTTTGCTTGGCTAAAAAGTCCTTAGACTGTTGACATCAGTGGGGAAACATTTCTTCTTCCTCAACTCTTTCAGATGGGCAATCAGAAAAGAAAGATTGTCCATGTATAGTTTTGCCTCCTCTGTCTTTTATCATTCACCTACCCCTAGAAATATAGGGGTATTATGTTCAGAAAAATAATAATATATGTAAAATGCCTCCCTCATTTTGACAGAGGGACCAGAGATGAAATGCTGAAGAACAAGGAGGGAAAACTGAAGGACTGAGTAATTTCTGTTGGCAGAGTTCACCATCAGGATCTGAGGGTATGAAAACTAAAGTATGATGTAGCTCTGCTGGATAAGAGGTGTGTGTATGTGTACAAGTATTAATCAAGAAGGAAAGTGGGAGTGTGTAAAGGTTGAATAGTATTAGTTGCTCAGTTGTGTCTGACTTTTTGCAACCCCATGGACTGTAGAGGATCCTCTGTCCATGGAATTCTCCAGGCAAGAAGACTGGAGTGGGTAGCCATTCCCTTCTCCAGAGAATCTTCATGATCCAGGGATTGAACCCAGGTCTCCTGCATTGCAGGCAGACTCTTTGCCATCTGAGCCACCAGGGAAACCCAAAAGGTTGAATAGGAAGAGTGCAAAACAGCCTACTGGCTGTTTCCAGGTAGCATGACTTATGAGTACCCTGGTTTGTATCCTGTTGTCAGTGCAAAGACTCTGTAAATCCAAGCATGACATTAGTCTCTCTGATCCTTACATTTGCAAGAAACTGGACTGAATAGTCCCTGTCCTTTTTGTATTTAGGATTTAGTCATAGGATCAGGTGGTGAAGTTAGTACAATCAGCATTTAAGAGGAAAGATACCATCTAATCACCACAGACACACATGCAAGCGCTCCTTGTTCACTTATTCATCAACTGAAACTTCCTTACAACTCAAAAATAGTAAACGTGTTGAATGAATTCCAGGACAGTCCCACATGACAGTAATGCCCAAAGACCTCAGCCTCAGTGATGAAAGTATTGTGTGTGCTTAGTTGCTCAGTCATGTCCAACTCTTGTGACCCCATAGACTGTAGCCTGCAAGGCTCCTCTGTCCATGGGATTCTCCAGGCAAAAATACTGGAGTGGGTTGCCATTCCCTTTGCCAAAGATGAAAGTATTGGGTCATCATAATCATTGCGTAAGCAAAACTTTTTGTTTTGCAGAAGAGATTTTTTTAAATTAAAAATAAATGGGAAAAATTGCATTTGAGAGAATTTTCCAAACTTGAAATTTCACAGAAGAATCCTAAAGAAAGGGAAAAATTCTGTATAAAGTGTAGAAGCATAAGGAACTCCAAATTCTAAGATTAAAAGGTAAAATGAGCTTTAAAAGATCAGAATGTATTTGGGGATACAGGGGAGCCTGTATTGTGCCTCCAGAGCCAGTATTCATTGATTTTTATCTTATTTGAGTCTGCTTCATGTAAATTTTGAGAGATAACTTCTTTTCTAGGAATTGGGGAAACCTGAAAATGGTATATCACACAACTTTGTGCAATAGTGGAATACATTTTTCCATACAGCTTTTATCTTTACATTTGCACAATAACTTTACAAAGTACTTGCTTTTATAAACGCTTCTAAATGAGATATGAAGGACAAAAATATTATGTCCATTTTTCCCCAAGAGTAAAAGAATTATAATATTTTTTGTGCTCATATAATAAGTGAGTGATGGAACATAGTTTCAATTTCATGCTTTTTTTGATACACCTTGGAGCTGGTTCTTTAGCAGGCTGAGAATCATGGTAGAATTAGAGAATTAGTTCCCTGTTCTGGACACAGCAAAGTTGGTTTCCTGAGTTTCAACTCAGAAGTGCATCACACATGTTTTCAACTCTCAACTAAAAAACTGGATGTTTATCTTTTTCCCCCTGCTGACCTTTTGATGCACTGAAGATATTTAGGTGGAAAAAGTCAAAGGAAAGGGTTTCTTCTGTATCTTCGGGGAGTCCTGGCTTTTACTTCTATTTGAGAGACTCTTGATTTTTCTCCTCAGTGGTCTGGCCCTTGATTCTGGTAGGAAAGTCTTATCCCAAATATTGTTTAATCAGAGACTAAGGAAAAATGTCCAAGTGCCAACGGTGGTCTGTATTCCACCAGAAACTTTATGGCCCTGAAAATTCATGTGACTGAGGAGGGCTCCAGCCAACTGCTGTCTTGGAGTTATAAAACAGGATAAAAGAGGTTAACTTTCTTCTGGAACATGGTAGAAGAGTTTTAGTCAACCCAGCAGAGACAGAGGATAGAGTTCTGTTCCCTCATCCTTTGTAACAGAATAGGAGCTTTGAAATTTCATTTCATTAAGAGGTTGGGGGAAAGAGTTTATCAGGAAGTTTTTAAAATTGGTGTTGAGATGGAGCCATTGGCTTTTGCTGGCATAAAATCCACATTAAGCATAGACTGTAATTACACCTATTTTGTCCATGTGGCCAGAAAAACTCATGGTGAACTTTAGGAACAAAATACCTCACAATTACATGGCATTTACAGTATCTGGCACTATTCAAAGTCTTTAAATGTATTTATGCTCACAATAAATTAGTGAGGTAAGGCCATGATTATTCCTATTTTAAAGAGAAGACTGGACAGAAAGATTATGAAACTTGCTTAAGACCACATATCTGGAAAGTAGTTGAGCTGAAATCTGAACTCAGGTAGTGGCTCACTGGTAAAACTTCTGCCTGCCAATGCAGGAGATGCAGGAGACGCAGGAGATGCTGTACTCCATGGGGATACAAAGAGTCAAAGGGGACTGAGTGAATGAGCAGACACGCGCAATCTGACTCCAGGGTTTGTGCTGTCTAGCCATATTGGGTAAAAGGGAAGGTTATTAGGCAATTGCCAGATGATCTGAGCCAATCAGAGGAGGTTCCATCCAGATAATAAGGGTCACAGTAATTAATACTGTTACCTTTTACTATTCACCCATGAGGAATAATTTGTATTTCTGAATAAGCGGACGTGTGAATGAATTTGATAAGAAAACCCCAGAATAAACAGAAAACAAATAAATATATGGACAATGTTTTATATCATTAAAAGTTTACAAAATCCTTTCTCATATTTTTTGTCTTGCAAAACCACATAGAATATATCGTATCCTCACTTTATCAAAGAGGGCGTGAAAGATCAGAGAGCTTACGTACTGTGTTTGAGAACAATTACCAGGAATTGAAAGAGTTGGGACTAGAATGTGTGTTATTCCAGCTTCCATGTTTTGAGACCACACTGTATATTCATGGGATTCTCTCAGAGTGTATGGACCAGTATTTATGGGAATAAAGAAAGTTAAACTGGAGCTATCTATGTCCTTTCTATGGTCAGTAAGAGAACAAAGATGAAAACTTGCTGCCCTTTTAATTGTTTTAGTCAAAATCTTTTGGCTCTTTTCCTTTATACCTGCTACAAATCTGATTTGAAAGCAGCTCTTTGACTCTTACAGAAACCATCCAATTATGTTAAAGGCAAAATGTAGTCTGTTCTGATCCAATCCCATGTTGTGATGGGTGTGAGGGTAGACAGCACTTGGCTAGTGTCCAGAGCCACAGAAGTGGGGATGATAAAAAAACTCAAATGCAGAGGCTAGGATAGTATTTGGTTTTAGGACAATTGAGGAAACTCTCCTGCAACTTCCTTCTGTCCTCTTCATGCATGTATGTACCACCCAGTGCTAATGATGACAACGAACAGGAGATGAGAGAAAGAGAAGAAAGTGGCCAAGGAGAAGGAAACAGAGTTTAAAAAAACAGGAGGGGAGAATAAATGAAAAACAACAAGAATCTAGCTTGGAATAAGAAGGAATCCTGGAATATGAGAGTTTAGAAAGCAGAGAACTCTTAAACGAGCCTCCCTTTGAATGAGAATCATTTCCTATTGACTTAGCTCTACTGACCCACATCTCCCGAAGTCAAAGTCTCTTTGTTTCTTTTGGTAGCTGTGATGAAAATAAAAAGGAAAAAAGCATAAAACCTAGTATTTGTAACCAGAAGAACTGGTGCTATGTCTTCCTCTACTTGCTCTATGTCTTCCTCTACTTGCTCTATGTCTTCGTATTTCCATTACTTAATCTAGCTGACCTGCAGTGACCTCAGCTATAAAGTGAGCATCAGAATCTCCCTTTCCCTCAACATTTTGCTCTAAGACTATACAAATGGTATTGCAGTGATGTGTGGAACATTAGGTTTCCCAAGCCCACTCCGTCCTCTCTGGCTTCAGCGTGCACCTGCCTCTGGAAGGTCTGTGTTACTTTAACAGAAAGTTAATTAGGTCTTTCACCCTCCCTCTGGATATTTGCCTGCGTTAGAAGTGCAGCTCAGCACACAAGCTCCATCATCCATATTAAAAGTGGGATTTTCTGATTTGGCCTGGGCAGCCAGTTGACCAATAGGTTTGAACGTGTGTTTTCAATAAAGCTGCTTACCCAGGAAGCCTTATTAAGTGAGTAAGTCAAGCTGACATGATTTCCGTGCTGATTAACATGAAACCTAGGCTGTTTTTGCCATGCAGTCGCATTAATTATTTATAGGAGGTAAATGAGGTTACAAGGAAAACAAGCTCAGATTACCAGAAACAAGTCAAACCATATATTTATACTTTTAAAAGCTACCTACTAATTCCTGCATTCATTGATTTGAGGCTCAAGCCTCAAGGATCAAAAAACACTTATCATGTTCTCCCCTTTCTGATATACAAAGGTGATGGAGGGTTTAACATCTCAAAAACTAGCTGGTGAACTGGGATGGCCCAATGGAGTTTATCAGATACTTTTATTTGGTAAATTATATACCTACAAATCTCAAAACAATTCAGGTCCTTCCAGAATTGAATGCTAAACGTTGACTAAACAACTAGTCTCTTGGGTTTCAAATAAGTTTTACTATTTTTCATAGAAAATTCTGAGTAAACAGTATCTGTTAGGCAAGTGAGTTAAAATATTTGCATGTTTGCCTGAAATAGTCTTGCTATGTTTGCAGTCACTGTTTGGTGAAGTGTAAAATCTGTTCCAGATTTTTCATTTTTAATGAAATCTTATTATAATAGTTGCACAAAAGATAATCTTAAATAGGTTTGGTAGAACTCTGGCTTGTAATTTTAGCTGTTGCCATTTTCTTTTCTGTTGGTGTGAGATACATGTTCAATGAAGAGTTCTTACTTTTAACATCTGGGTGGATTTGAAAGATAATCAGTGGTAACCTCCTCTGTTTTCCTGATTCTTTCTAGACACCATGTGACTAACACCTCTAACACCACTAACACCACTAACATTAGACAGACCACAAGGTGCTTTCCGAAAGACTAAGTGCTCTTTTGGCCCTGGTGAGAGAAATATTTCATGATCATATGGTGTACCAGCAGAGTCAGTGGGAAACAGGGATGTTGGGGTTATATGTATGTGACATGTCTCTAAATAAAGATTGAGTAGTCCTTTGTAGAACATGAACAAACTCTGAATGATCTCACTACAGTTTCTCATTTATTTTGTGATGTAAATATACAACAATTTATTAATATTATCACTTGATATGCTTTAAAATTTTGCAATAACTACAATTATTGTTTACATATTATCTAATTATAACTACTTCAGCATCTTCTTTCCATTTCAGAAGTTTCTGTATTTGGACGATAATTTATATGCCCACCTTAGCTATTTACTTTTATGATCTGATTCTGGGAAGAAAGAAAAACATGTTTTGAGTGTTATATCGGCTATTTGGGGATAAAATATCCATAAGATGAAGAACTGGAGAATAAAAAGAGTTAGGTATTGACTCTGCAATGAATAATCAAGTCAATTTCTTTTTCTATAGTTGACTTTCTTATAAATACTACAGTTCAATGAGCGTGCTGGGCTTGAGTTTAGATTTGTTATTTAGAGTGGAGGGTTTGGACTAGATAATCATAAGTTGAATTCCAAACAAATTCTGTGCTTTACATCTAAGATGTAAAAAGAAAATTTAACTTTAAATCAAGTCAAATGTCCGCAGAAACTAACCACTGCTGTTTTTTCCCCAGAGTCTGGAGATGGCAAAAGCTTACGTGAAACCCAAGGAGATGACAGAGTTGGTCACCACACCATCTTGGATGGACAAAGGTCTGGCCTCTCAGAGTGAGGTAAAGGAAGAGGAGAGAAGCCAGGCTGCTTATAGAATGCTGGGCAGCTTAGCTGAAGATCATGACAGTATTGAGGAGGAAGAAGAGGAGGAAGAAGACGGGGAGAAGCCTAAAAGAAGAGGTCCCAAGAAAAAGAAGATGACAAAAGCTCGCCTTGAGAGATTCAGGGCTCGAAGAGTCAAGGCTAATGCTAGGGAACGGACCCGGATGCACGGCCTGAACGATGCCCTGGACAATCTGAGGAGGGTCATGCCGTGCTACTCTAAGACCCAAAAGCTCTCCAAGATAGAGACTCTTAGACTGGCCAGGAACTATATTTGGGCTTTGTCTGAGGTCCTAGAAACTGGACAGACACCTGAGGGGAAGGGCTTTGTGGAGATGCTCTGTAAAGGGCTCTCTCAGCCTACAAGCAACCTGGTGGCTGGGTGCCTCCAGCTGGGCTCTCAGTCCGTCCTCCTGGAAAAGCGTGAGGAGAAATCTATCTGTGACTCTGCCATCTCTGTCCACAACTTCAACTATCAATCTCCTGGGCTCCCCAGCCCTCCTTATGGCCATATGGAAACACATCTTATTAATCTCAAACCCCCGGTATTCAAGAGTTTGGGACAGTCATCTTTTGGGAGCCACCCACCTGACTGCAGTACACCACCTTATGAGGGCCCCCTTACTCCACCCCTGAGCATCAGTGGGAACTTCTCCTTGAAGCAAGATGGCTCCCCTGACCTGGATAAATCCTACAGTTTCATGCCACATTACCCCACTGCAAGTCTAAGCTCAGGGCATGTGCATTCAACTCCTTTTCAGGCTGGCACCCCCCACTATGATGTTCCCATAGATATGTCCTATGATTCTTACCCCCACCATAGCATTGGGGCCCAACTCAATACAATCTTCACTGACTAGGGCAGTCAGACCAGCATTTCAGGGAAAGATGTCTGGAGACATTTTCCATAGCTCAAGTCATTGAGCTGAGGATTCGGTGACCTTAATGGGACCCTATAGATATATATCAAACACAATAGTCCTTAGGCTCTTTGGGTCTCCGTAACCTGTCACCCTCCTTTCTCATCAATTTCTCATATTGTACTGATTCCTTTATTGTGGGTCCTCACAAGAAATTATTTGATTGTTTACAATCATGTGAAAATAGATCAGAAACCCTGGGTCTTATCCTAGTGGTGCCAAAACTCATTGAATGGTCTATGCCTATTCATTTTTCATTTCTGGCCTCTGTTTACTTACTGGTAAATCAGGCAGTTGTTCTAAGTTTAGATACTTTCTAAAGTTCTTCACAGTTATGAAATTCTATGACTTTGGGGATCATTTCTACAATCTTCTTAATGGTGGAAGGATTGAGGAGTAATAGGAAATGGACACTATGTGTGGAATGATCGGATGGAATTGCTAAAGGAGCACCAGGTGCATGTCTTTCAGACTTGATGAAAGGACTTCTTTGCATCCATCTAAAACTATCTTCCAGAGGTTGACATTCTACCTTGACTGTCACTGTGAATAATGTTCTTTAAGAGATTAGCTCTATTTCTTACTGGACTGAAAGCTGAACATATCTTCCTTAGTAATTTGAGAACCGTAATAGAGATCTCATACCAACTTGATTCTTGATAACATTTCAAAAGCACTTTTCTCAGTACTCAAAGTGGGGCAAACAAAACACTGAAACCTTAGACTCCTCCAAGCCAACAGGACTTGGAGAATCATTTCATGACCTTCATAACCAGAGAGGCATGGAAATTCTGATGAAGCTCAGGTACTGCTATTGGAATCAGCAAACAACCCAGGTCACATTCAAGAGCAATAAAATGGCCATTGGATACTAACTAACCATCATTTTGGGATGGACTCTCAACCTGTCCATAGGAAAACCACAGGTTTTCTTTGGCAAGATGAATTTTATTTGGTTAAAGAAAGCATGGCTAAAAACCACTAACATCTGCCCACACATATTTTCTCGAAGCACAAGCACCAGTCAATTTATTGACCAAACTTGAATTTTTCCAACATATATAATTCTTATCTCCTTTCCCACTAATTGTTACCTCTTCTTCACTTTTAAAATATGTCATTACATATTGTAGATAACATTTCAAGTGACCAAACTTAGAGATGTAGAAATCAAATCCAAGGTCAGCAAATGCTTTTACCGATCTTTGTCTTCATCACAGATTTATCCTGATTTGCAGGATGTTTATTTTCTTCGTGTAACTCTTCTTTCCTTTATATTAGCAGTCATTTTGTCAAGTTTATTTTTTCCCAGAGAAATGTGATCTGAGAAGTTTCACTGTCCTGTTCAATCTGCCAGAACAATTATTTAAAACAAACCAAAAGCCTACATGGTTTACATGATAGTGGATCATATCCTGCTCCTGCCAGAGAGGATAAGTTTAGGAAGCAGGCAGGGTACACAAATAGGGCCAATGAATAAAATTGATAAGGCAGATTAGTATGTGATTTTCTACAGCTCAGCTAACCCCTAAAACCTGCCAAACTATTTGTGTGTTGACTTTTTTTTTACCCTTTACTTATTATCTCCTTAAAGCTGAAGTCATTTTCTTTCCATTTTGCTTGCAACACTAACCCTACTATTTTTTGCACCCTTAATTTGTAAATCTACTTGAAAGCACCCTTGAAGAGAGATCCTAAACCCCATCAGCCACCAAAGTGGTTCCCTTCACCATGATTTGCCCTAGAGGGAATAGACAAGTAAAATGATTTATGGAGCCATCCTGTGTGCTTTCTGAGTCTATACTGGTTCTTACCTTCCTGAGAGGTTATGGGGGTGGGGGAAGCTATCCTTGAAGTTAGCATTTTGTGGCATTTAAGTTTGTAGATAATGAATGTTGTCTGAGTTATTTATTAGATATTATTTATTTAATTTATTTCTCATTTTCATGCAAATTCCTTAGGTTGTATACATGTGCTTGCAAACCCTCCCCAAGACTTCATTTGGAAAGTAGCTCATAATTTTGCTAGGAATTCCTGAGTTTTGGGGTGAGGGCAAAGGAGGAAGTTAGTGCAAAGTTACCTATAAGAATTTTATAAAAAGCAGCAATAATTTGAATGGCTATGCAAGTTAATATTTCTTAGATTTTTTTCTTCACTCTAAGATGAGCCAATCATTTTGGCTCATTGTTTATGCTTTTAGGGACTATGGTATCTGTGAACCAGTGTGGGATTGTTCAGAGATTTCATAATTGAATAAAATTTGTAAATGCTGCGCAATTGGAAAGAACCTACTCTGCAACCCTGGATGGTCTTTTTCTTCTGGGGACTTTATCCAATAATGCAAAACAATTGTTTAAACATTTTGTAAAAAAAAAATGTTTTTCCTCTTTTTCTAGCAGAAATAAAGCTGTGAGTCTTAATAGACATTGTGTTGCATTTGCATTGTCAGTCTTCAAAGGTTTTCTTCATTCTCATCTATTAATTTTCTTGGGCTCTAAATCCTATGAGCAACAGCAGGATTGCTGGCCCGTCTGGAGGATTTATACATCCCATATTTCAACTGATCTTTCCAGAAGATTTGAAAGGTCTAAATCAAGTAGTTAGAAGCCTAGATGCACTCTGCCACTCACATAATCAACCATCTGCAATTGAGAAAAAAAAAACAAAACTCCCCATTTACAGAAATCTATGTCTAAGCCATTCTAAGCATTCTAAGCCATCAAAGAGATGACTTAGATGGTGGACCACAGGAAGATAAACTATTATCCAAAATTTATCTGGGCTTACCAATTCTTCAAAAAATTAAGAGGTATGATTTTTGGCAACTGCCTCTTAACAGCTCCTTCTCAAGATTTTTTTCTTTCAGATTTCTCCAGTTAAAATTTTCCAGGGTCCCTTCTTACACGCATAACTGCTGATGACAAAGAAATAATAATGATGATGATGATAAAAATGAACTTTAATAAAATATTATAGGTTAATCAAGGGAGATAAATGGTTTAAAATATTTAAGAAACAAAAAAGAATGAAAGTCATCCTCCCAGCTCCAATCTCCATCTGTCCAGTACTCACTCTACAACTAGAAAGCAATTTTTAATTTTTAGTTTACTAGTTGCCAGAGATCTTTTATGAATATGTAAGCAGATATTAGGTATGTTAGGTACAAGTATTAAATTAATTTATACTCTTTTTTTCTATTATTGGTAGCATATCACGTTTCTCTCATGTCATAAAAGTCTCAATTTTTTGTTATAACTGGTTAACTTTTCATGACAAAAACCATAATATACAATTAAATTACAAAATTTGGATTTTTCCAATCTTTTGCAATATTAAGTGAATAATAATGTACGTGTCATTTGATGGGCTTCCCAGGTTGTGTGGTGGTAAAGGATCCAACTGCCAATGCAGGAGATGCAAGAAACGTGGGTTCATTCCCTGGGTTGGGAAGATCCCCTGGAGTAGGAAGTGGCAATCCATGCCAGTGATCTTGACTGGAAAATTCCATGGACAGAGGAGCCTGGCAGGCTACAAATCCGTGGGGTTGCAAAGAGTCAATTGTGACTGAGCACCCACGCACTAGTGCAAGATAGGCTTATAAAATGGTCTGTGGTTTGATGCTTGTTAAGAAAATATTTAGCAAAGAATATTCTAGAGGAATACAAATAAATTGACTGATATCAATGATAATCACATCTAGCTGTTAGGAATGCTTAATATGTACTGTCACTTTTCTCAGTGATTTGTATAATATTCATTTAATCTAAAACAATCCCTATAAGGGAGACATTATTATCACCGTTATTTTATAAATTGTAAAAAAAGGCATAGAGTAACCTGTTCAAGCTCACACTGCTAGTGAATGGTAGAGCCAGGATTTGAACTAGATGATTTATCCAAAAGGTTTGGTTGTTTGGCTGGTTGGCTGGTAGGTACATAAGGATGTCATATCTACAGAAGGTTAGAGCTGGTGGAAGAGGAGGGATTTTTCTGATACTTCTCAAGTTGTCCATATGACATATGGCACCCTGTAATATCTATGACCCAGGCTGGCCCATACCCAAGCTCTGAAACAGAACCTGAGAAAAGACTCTCTTTCCACTGACAAATGCTCAATTTTCAGTTGTATGTTGCCTATGTAGACTATGTAGATATAGGCTAGCTCACAGATCAATGCTTCATTTATTGAAACTCTTCATCTTTCTGACAGCTTAAATCCATTTCATGGCTGGTCAGCTTCAGTTCAGTCAGTTCAGTTCAGTCGCTCAGTCGTGTCCGACTCCATGAATCACAGCACTCCAGGCCTCCCTGTCCATCACCAACTCCCGGAGTTCACTCAAACTCATGTCCATCAAGTCGGTGATGCCATCCAGTCATCTCATTCTCTGTCGTTCCCGTCTCCTCCCGCCCCCAATTCCTCCCAGCATCAGAGTCTTTTCCAGTGAGTCAACTCATCGCATGAGGTGGCCAAAGTATTGGCTCAGTTTTAGCATCAGTCCTTCATACCTTTAAAATTTTAGAAAAAAGTTTAGCAAGAAATTATAGGTATTAAAATAATGAAATCTTTTGCAACATAGGAGCAGACCATCTTCAAGATTATTTTTTTCTATTAATGCACCAAGCTATCGTCAGTGTATAGCTTCATGCATTAATTGCAAGCATTGGCTTCAGGATCTAATAGGTGCTATTTTAGCTATTAACTTACTAGTTGAATGCAGTGTGTTAATTGCTCAGCCATGTCCAACTCTTTGTGACCCCATGGACTGTAGCCCGCCAGGCTCCTCTGTCCATGGGATTCCCCAGGCAAGAATGCTGGAGTGGGTTGCCATTTCCTTCTAGTTGAATCCGTTCCGTTCCGTTCAGTCGCTCAGTCGTGTCCGACTCTTTGCGACCCCGTGGACTGTAGCCTACCAGGCTTCTCCGTCCATGGGATTCTCCAGGCAAGAATACTGGAGTGGGTTACCATTTCCTTCTCCAGGGGATCTTCCCGACCCAGGGATCGAACCCGGGTCTCCCGAATTGGAGGCAGACGCTTTAACCTCTGAGCCACCAGGGAAGCCCCTTATTAAATTGATTAACCCTGCAAAGCCTCAGTTCCTTCAAATTTAATGGCAATAATAGCAATGACTTTCTCCCAGGGTCATTGTGAGGAATTAATTGAGGCAATATGTCCACAGTACATAGTATTTAATAAGTGGCATTTATTACCATCCATGTTACTATTCATCATTCATTTTATGATTACATTGACTTTTCTCTTTGTCTCTAATATATTACTGGGGAGTGCTGATGGTGATTACAGCAGGCTAACAGGGTATCCATAGAGTTTAGGTTAAGAGAGTTGAATCAGACAGACTTCCGTTTGACACTAACTGGCTGAATTCAAAGCTAATGAGGCAATTTATTTACCATCTCTATGTCTCAGTTTCCTTCTTGACATAAAGGGCACAAAAATTCCACCAAATCCATAGAGTTGATATGAGAATTAGAAGTGATGATAATGCCAATGAAGTTATTATCTCAGGTTCTGGCACAAGGGAAGTAATCTACTATTATTATTATTTTTTTAAGTCTTTATTGAATTTGTCACAGTGTTGCTTCTGTTTAATGTTTTGGTTTTCTGGCCAAGAGGTATGTAAGATCTTAGCTCCCCCACCAGGGATTAAACCCTCACCCCCTGCATTGGAAGGTGAAATCTTAGCCACTGGACCACCAGGGAAGTCCCTATTATTGTTAGTTTTATTATTAGGAGTGGATGGGAAGAGATAAGGAAATTGAGAATGAGAGAGCAGAGAAGATCCTTTGAATGTATACAGTTAACCATTTACTAGGGCTGATACAAAAATCCAAGCCTTTTGACTAGTACTTTGTATGTTGGAATATGCTATTTTCTTATTCTTCATAGACACTGTAAACAGAATCCTCAATGGCAAATTTCCAGAATTTGGAAAATAGGAAGCACTGTGTTTTTTTTTTCCTAAAAACTGGAATGGAGCTCAAAGAAGCCTGGTGGTAGCTTTTGCTGTCATCTGACCTAAGACTATGTAGGAAAGAACTCCTATTATCTCACAAATACTTTGTACCATGTATTTCTTTTCAATTCAGTTTTGCAAATAGTTCCTGAGCAGTTCTTATGGGGCAGGCACTTAGCCAAGTGCTGCTGCTGCTGCTGCTAAGTCACTTCAGTCATGTTCGACTCTGTGCGACCCCATAGATGGCAGCCCACCAGGCTCCGCCATCCCTGGGATTCTCCAGGCAAGAACACTGGAGTGGGTTGTCATTCCTTCTCCAATGCATGAAAGTGAAAAGTGAAAGTGCAGTCACTCAGTCGTGTCCGACTCTTCTCGACCCCATGGACTGCAGCCCACCAGGCTCCTCCATCCCTGGGATTTTCCAGGCAAGAGTACTGGAGTGGGTTGTCACTGCTTTCTGGGAACAGACGAATATATGACCGTGCTTTGTAAGTTTATATTTTGACAGAGTATGAATTAATAAATCATCCTACCCAGTTATCACTCAATATTGACAGCAATGTGAGGCAATAAGTTCGAGTATCATAAATACTGTTTAACAGAGGAGAAGGCTGATTTTCAGAGACATATACTGATTAGCTAGGTCAGGCAATTAGTCAGAAGTTAAGTCAGAGACTATCTGTTACAAAGTTTTGTTTGCTTGTTTCAGATGAGTAAAGTCCATTAACCTCATCTCAGAAAATGTTTTATTTAACCACAAATAAAACATTTTCTGAGATGAGGTTAATGGATTACTACAACAATTCTGTATAACTTACTAGTTGAATAACCTTGGTTAAATTAATTAACCCTTTCAAAGCTTCACACCCTGCTAAAATGGCTAAAATGAATTACTGCAAATATTACATAAAGCAAAACAAATTGTGGCCAAGGTCAGGTTCAGATGCATAGTAACCAGGGAGGCAGTTCATCATAAAATCAAAGGAACCCCATTAAGGCTGTCATCATGGACAAGAAAATAAAATGTTTGGTCAATACCTCATATGTGTGTAAATAAATGAATTAACTTGCTAAATGTGATCTGAAGAAATTTTCAGAAAAGGCTAAAGACTCAAGGAAAGGAAGAGGAAATTGCTGTTTAGTGGGCATATAAATCAGGTAAAATTCACAAAGTTAAATTCTCAATATTAGCCGGGCTTCAAAATAAACCATTTGAAGGAGGTTTCCAGATATTATAAAAACCTATGTAGAAATGTATAAATAAATATGAGACCATGGCAAGTTACATAAACTGAGTTTTGTTTTCTCATCTATAAGATGAGATTGTTGTACCATTATATACTTGGAGTTTCTCTCATCTTAATATTTTCATGAGCAGCAAATGTCCCTTTTCTCTGACAGATTACACATATTTTGAAAAAAAATGAGTGAATGATGATTGAATAAAAGCTAATACATGAAGAAAGAGTGGACCACAAAACCTTAAAATCAAGGGTGTGCTGTGTGTGGTTTAATAATTACTAGACAGTTATCTTAAGGAACTGGGTGCCTTTCAATTTAGACTGCAATTTTCTAGGCAATGAACTTCATTCTCTAGTGACAACCACTGCAGCATGTTTAGCAACTAAAAGGCTCATAATCTACATTGAGCTAAGTAAACTTATCAAAGGTCAAATTGAGAAATCGTGTTATTACTAGAAGTGTGCTCTTCCTCCTGCCCCTCCCCTTAAGTGAGAAACAATAAGGAAGATGTTGATTATGTTGTTTACTTGATTGCAAATATAGCATGTTCTCTGTTATCCATATGAATAATTCAGGTTGTAGGTGACAGATGAAAAATATTTCATATGAAGCTTGTTTCTCCATGCCTCTTACTACATTCCTAGTTTTCGGTGTGTTGTGTGTGTGTGTGTGTATGCGTGGTGTAGGTACAGGCACATATTAATATATCTATATTTATATAAGCATACCAAGATTTATATGTGTGTATGTATCTGAAGGTATGTGTATATATATATTTTAATTAAAGTATAGTTGATTTACAATGTTGTGTTAGTTTCAGGTATATAGCAAAGTGACTCAATTATATATATGCATATACACACACACATATTCTTTTCCATTATAAGTGATTAGAAGATATTGAATATAGTCCCCTGTGCTATACAGTAGGTTCTTGCTGCTTATCTATTTTATAAGCAAATTTAATCCCAAATTCCTAATCTATCTCCACCTACAAAGGTATATATATTTAACATACACATATTGGTAGATACTGAAAATAGGCATAAGCACACATATTTGAATGTATTCCTAAAGTTAAATGGAAACACTTTTTGGATTATTTAATTTTTGGCAAGTCTGTAGCCTGATTTCTTTCCTTTATCATCATAATGTTGCTAACTGAGCTAGAGGACAGAGGAGGGGAAGGAGGCCAGAGGCAGGAAGGAATCTGGGGAGGGTCTTGTGTTCCTCACTGGGCTGGACCTGGAGAGGCTGCCAGATAAAGGTAAGTGCTGTCTCCTCCTCTGAGAGCTGGCCTCTGAGCCGAGGCAGATCCAGGGCAGGCGGACACATGTCTGCCCCACAGAGGGCCAGGCACAGCCGCAAGCTGCTCAGGGGACTCCTGGAGCAGACGCTCCCCTGGCTCCTGCTCAGCCCACTGCTGCCAGCCGGCAGCTTCCCTCCTGCCAGACCCCTGGGCATGCTGATGGGAATGGCACAATTACCTAATCCCTGCCCAGGGAGATCTAGGACACATGCAGACAGATGGAGGACCAGGGGGATTCAGCACTGTTTAGTACTGGAGGAGAAGAGGAGACAAGCTCTGGGAGAGGTTTGGCTCATGGGCCAGGCTTGAAAGTTGATTCTAAAGTCTCCCTGTCTCCAAGCAGCTCCTAGGCAAGCTGTCTTCTCACCTGAACAGAAGCTCTGAAAGAAAGAACCTTGACCTTCCCCTCACTGCTGGCAAATACTCTGAGAAAGGGCATTGGCCCTCAGTGTCTGGGTTTCCACAAGGAAAAGGAAGTAAAGATGGGTAGGGAAAGACACAGAATCTGCGAGAGTCAGAACTCCAGGAAGGCCCATCGGGACAGTCAGAGATCCAGAGATCAAGGGCAGCAGTGCACGTGCTCATGGTCTCCCTTCCTTCTGTTTCCTCTTCCCCCCAGGCATGCACACCATCACTGCCCTGCATGAGGTCCTCAGATTCTCCCTGTCTGGACAAATGTCATAGTGTTCTTTCAAACTTCCCATTTTTCTGCTGCATGCAATGTTTCTTTCTTCATGAATCCATCCTGATTGATTGACCATCTTAAAGCAAAGCCATGGACCATGTAATTTCTTTGGTCAAAACCCTGCACTGATTCTTCCACTATTATGGAATGAAGTCCAAACTTTTCAGCATAACACTTAAAACCCAAGCACCATAATTGGTCTTGGTCTACATTTATATATTGCTAACTTTATATATAAAGCTCAACACTCAGAAAACTAAGATCATGGCATCTGGTCCCATCACTTCATTGGAAACACGTGGAGAAACAGTGTAAAGAGTGTCAGACTATTTTTTTGGGGGGCTCCAAAATCACTGCAGAGGGTGATTGCAGCCATGAAATTAAAAGACGTTTCATCCTTGGAAGGAAAGTTATGACCAACCTAGACAGCATATTTAAAAGCAGAGACATTACTTTGCCAACAAAGGTCTGTCTATTCAAGGCTATGGTTTTTCCAGTGGTCATGTATGGATGTGAGAGTTGGACTGTGAAGAAAGCTGATCACCAAAGAATTGATGCTTTTGAACTGTGGTGTTGGAGAAGACTCTTGAGAGTCCCTTGGACTGCAAGGAGATCCAACCAATCCATCCTAAAGGAAATAAGTCCTGAATATTCATCAGAAGGACTGATGCTGAAGCTGAAACTCCAGTCCTTTGGCCACCTGATGCGAAGAACCGTCTCCCTGGAAAACACCCTGATGCTGGAAAAGATTCAAGGCGGGAGGAGAAGGGGACAACGGAGAATGAGATGGCTGGATGGCATCACCGACTCGATGGATATGAGTTTGAGTGAACTCAGGAGTTGGTGATGGACAGGGAGGCCTGGTGTGCTGTGATTCATGGGGTCACAAAGAGTCGGACACGACTGAGCAACTGAACTGATATATATATATATGGGCTTCCCTTGTGGCTCAGCTGGTAAAGAATCCGCTTGCAATGCAGGAGACCTGGGTTCGATCCCTGGGTTGGGAGAAGCTTCTCACTCCAGTATTCTGACCTGGAGAATTCCAGGGATTATATAGTCCATGGGGTTGCAAAGAGTCAGACACGACTGAGCGACTTTCACCTCACTGTACATTAGAGTGTCCTCTCTAGGCTACTGTTTCTCTAATCAACATGAAGTGAAATTGCTCCCTTGCCTTTGTTCCTCGCAATGCCTTTCTCTGGAGGACTCTCTCCTCTGTCTTCACTTGTTGAAATTGTATTTCTTCTTCAGAGCCTAATTGAAATTTGTCCTCACTGTGGTGCTGGAGAAGGCTCTTGAGAGTCCCTTGGACTGCAAGGAGATCCAACCAGTCCATTCTAAAGGAGATCACTCCTGGGTGTTCATTGGAAGGACTGATGCTAAAGCTGAAACTCCAATACTTTGGCCACCTCATTCGACAAGTTGACTCACTGGAAAAGACTCTGATGCTGAGAGGGATTGGGGGCGGGAGGAGATGGGGACAACAGAGCATGTTGGTGGATGCTGGATGGCATCACCGACTCGATGGACATGAGTTTGAGTGAACTCCGGAAGTTGGTGATGGACAGGGAGGCCTGGCGTGCTGTGATTCATGGGGTCGCAAAGAGTCGGACACGACTGAGCGACTGAACTGAACTGAAAGTCTTTATTGAATAATCTTAGAATAATTATGATCACTTAAAAAATTCATTTACTTATATGTTTATTTTATTTGTATTATTGCCTCCTTCTTTTTGAAATTTAGGGAGTCATAATAGTTGATCCTAGAAGTTTAGTTACTATTTCCATTTGTGTCTCCTCTACTCTTTATAAGCTGGGGAAGGGAGGCTGTTTTATCCTTTTTCTATAGTAACAGCTCCCAGTGGAGTCCTTTCCACATAGTAAGGGGAAAATAGAGCAAATTTTTTTCAGAGCACTTGAACATGTGCTGGGAATTGCAAAGTTCATTTTACCGTCCATGAATTCACACAACTTTGGGAAAAAGTTTTTTCCATTTTGCAAATGACTGAAATGAGGTTCAGAAAATGTTCAAGTCAACTCAGTTCACAAGAAGGGAGTGATGACTTGTCAGAGTGATTTTTGCTCTAATATATGTATGAATGAAAAAGACTGTAAATGTTTCATGAGTCTCCCCAATGTCCACTATTGAGTAGCACTCAACAGAACGAAATGTTGACCATCAAAATTTTATTTAGACAAAGCCAGACAGGTTGGGTGAAATAATACAGAGTTAAATACAGAGACAAATAGAATCTGTTGAAGGAGCAGAGTTTTAGAAACAAACAAAACCAGAGGAACAGAAAAAGAGCCAAGGTAAAGGCTGAGACTGAGAGACAAGGAAGGAGAGAGAGGAACACAAAAGAACAGAATAAAGGCAAGACAAAAGGAGCATGGGTACAACTTCTTCAAGTGGGACAACATTTCAAATATTTCAGATATTGTCTCAGAGGACCTGGGGGCTCCATGGGAGTGGGCGGAGGTAGGTACACTTTATGAAACAGGCAGCTGCTGCCTCGTGTGTTGCAGGCAGGAGCCTCGTATATTTATTATTGCCACACGAAAGGCTGGGCACCAGTGTGCTCCCACCAAGCCTCCTCGAAGATCATCACTGGTTATCTGTCTTCAGAGCAATAGAAATATCACCACCATAAATTGTTTTGGAGAAGAACAAAGATTATAGGTCTCCCAAGTCACCCCATCCACCAGAAGACTTATGCCTTAACGTGAAGGCTTTCATTTGGTCACTGAATATATATTCTTTAATGAAAAGGCACCTGAAACAAAAAATGCTTTAACGATGATGTGGACAGATCAATTTCTCTGGCTCATAGAGCCATTGAGGTCTCTTGATTTGTTTTGGGTTTGTGATCTGGACAAGTTCTATATGAATGCTTGGTTTACCATTTATTGTCATTGACTTTGGACATGATTTATGAATTCCTAGGACTTTAAAACCTTTATCAACAAAATGATGACAATATCTTATAGGATTTCTGTGACATTAAATATAATGTTTACCATACATGTATCATGAGGCCTGCACATTATTAGTGATCAATAAGTAGTACTTTGGCATTGTCATTGTCATCATCAACATCATTTCCTTCCATGTGAGTGAGAACTCCATTGGGCTAATTGAAAGAGGGACTTCTATGGAGGCGCTGGTGGTGAATTACCCACCTATCAGTGCAGGAGACATAAGAGATACAGGTTCGATCCCTGGGTTGGGAAAATCCCCTGGAGGAGGGCATGGCAACCCACTCCAATGTTCTTGCCTGGAAAATCCCATGGGCAGAGGAGCCTGGAGGGCTACAGACCACAGGGTCGCAAAGAGTTGATCACGACTGAAACAACAGCATGCATGAAATTGAAAGAGAAATCAAAGAAGAGGAAGAGAAATGAGAAAAAGGGACCCATGGAGGGTACAAGTAGTATTGGAAAATGACTGAAGCCATCAGAAGGAATTACTGGCTTGCAGTCTGGAGTGTGTGACTCAGCTGGAGCCCGAGTACAAAGGGTCCCTAAGCAGAAGCATCAGGGACACACAGGGGGCAGCTGACACCATGCCCACAGTTGGCACAGTCCAACAGAATTTTCAAGGATAAGTGGGAAAAAAAAGCAGTCCTGAGAGGGAGCACCACTGAACCCTGCTGCCCTGTTTCTGAGCAGCAGCTGCAAGCAGGGATAGCAGCTGTAGTTGTTCTCAGCAGCCTGGATTCCCAGGGAAAGCGGGCATCAGGCAAAGCAAAAGGGAGGGAGAGACAAGCAAGGGGCAATGCCCTGGGTTCCCAGGATGGGAGATTCCACTGCACAGAAATAAGGGGCCTGGGGTGGCAGGGAGAGGGTGCTCTGAATGTGAAATAATGCTCAGTGTTGAGAGCAGGCTCAGTGGAGAGAGTTAGATTGGGGGTCAAGAACTTTCTAGTCGTTTCTGCTCCTAGATTGCTACATAAACACGGGCAGAAGATAATCACAACAGCCAGTATTAATTGAGTGCTAACCAGGTGCCAGGCAATGTCCTTTAGTTTTTACATATATGAAATAATGTGATTCTTAGTACGGTACTATGAGATTGGTGCTGGCATTGCATTTTACAGATGAAAATCTGACACACAGAGGGGTAAAGCAGCTCCATGGGGGTCACATAACAAGCAAGTGACAGATCTGAGATTTAATCTAAGCAGTTTGGCACCTGAACTTGCACTTTTATCCCTCACTCTGCCAGTGCTGTCCATTAGAACTGTCTGCAACGATGGAAAGATTCTATGATATAAGCACTTAAAATGTGGCTAGTGCAACCAAGGAACTATATTATTTATTTATTTTATTGGGGGTATTGTTGCTTTATGAGTGCATGTTAGTTTCTGCTATACAATGAAGTGAATCAGTTATATGTATACATATATCCCCTCCCTCTTGGACCTCCTTCCCACTCCCACCACTCCATTCCACCTGTCTAGGTCACCCCAAAGCACAGAGCTGAGCTTGGTACTAAATTTTAAAATTTACTGAAGTGTAATTGATTTAAATTTAAATAGCCTCATATACTTAGTTGCTGTACAACGGATAGGAAAATTTATACTATCTCTCTACAGAGACCGATCTCTATCATTTTCAGTTATTATTTTTTCTCCATCTAAAATTGTGGGTTTTCACATGGGGATGAAAAATAGGTGCAGTGATTTCTACCATTTCCTCCATGCCTGCCTGGATAGACATCATTAATCAAGCAGGACTGTCTTTCCTGCTTAGCCCGGACCTTCCTCAGAATTCATCACAACAAAACTCTAGGCAGTGACTGACTTAGACTCTTCATTTGAGAAGAAAGTGATATTCATCTCTGGACTTTAAACAGCTCCACAGTTTAGTCATTGAAGGGAAAGAACATGTCTCTTTCAGCTCTTTTCATTCCAGCAACACTGATTTCTTTCCTCACCGTCAGTGGTAGCCCCACCAAGTTGCTTTTCACCCACAGCATACCTCTCCCTTCCCTTAAGCCTAAATCTGGGGGGCTCCTTAGCTCAGCTGGTAAAGAAGTTGCCTGCAACGTAGGAGACCCTGGTTCGATTCCTGGGTTGGAAAGATCCGCTGGAGAAGGGAAAGGCTACCCAATCCAGTGTTCTTGGGCTTCCCTGTGGCTCAGCTGGTAAAGAATCTACCTGCAATGTGGGAGACCTGGGTTCGGATTGGGAAAATTCCCTGGCGAAGTGAATGGTTCCCCACTCCAGTATTCTTCTCTGGAGAATTCTGTTGACTGTATAGTCCGTGGGAATCACAAAGAGTTGGACACGAATGAGGGACTTTCACTTTCACTTTTCATTATTTGCAGTGTATGCAAGGTTTAACTGGTTTTCTCTAAAGACCCAAGTCAGTGTTTGTTGCACTTAATGTCTATTCTCTTATCGACAAATAGGAATAGAGACAAAGGAACATTTTTTTTCCCGAAATATATTGCTGAAGAAGTCCTCTCCCAGCATCCATAGTGTATCTTTGTACACAAGAAAGAGATGAGTAGATTAGAGACAAAGGGGATGCTGTTTCTTGTGAACACACCGGAAGTAACAGCTCTCCAGAGAAATTATCAAACTAGAATTTTTGGTCTGAGCCTTGAAATCACCTGAATAACCTACCCTTGGCATCAGTCTAAGCCTCTGGAAACTCCAAAGCCTAATTTTGGCAGGTATTTTCCTAGTTGATTCCTAACTAACTCATTCTCTCTCTGTAGAATGATCTTCCAGCTCCCCTGCCTTCCCTTGGCCTTTTGCCTGCCAAATCCTGCTTACATCTCAAGATGCAGCTTGAATGTCACTTGTCCTTTTTTGATCCTGTTCCCAACACACAGTCATCTCCCAGGCTGGATGAGGTTCCCCTGCTCTGTGAGCTAATAGCTCTTCTGCTCACGCCCCAAGAGTGCCCTCTTCCCATCTCTACAGAGCATCTAACTGTTATGCTCCTGCGCTCCTAGATCCATCTCCACTGAAGACTGTTGCTTCAATAATAGTAGGAAGATAAATTACAAATCTCTGTCCCTCCTATCTTGCAAAGAGCTTGATATATGGCAAGGGTTTAATACATATTCATTGAGTGGACAGAAGAATAAGTGACTGAGCTGGAGACAAGATCCAGCTCGTGTGGCAGAGCAGATCAGTGTTACTGACAGTCCAACCCCAAGGTCAGGAGCAAGAGAGCCTGTTCCCTGGCCAGGCTGACCTTTTCTGTTCTGAACAGAATAATCAAGGACAGTGTCTCTCCTCCTCATTCTCTGACACCCCCATAAAATTCCAGTCATTCTGATTTTATCCTCACGTTTGCCTCCCCTCGCCCCACCCCCAATCCTGCACAGCTCCAAAACACTTGGCTTCTCTCTCCCTCTGCCCCAATTGTTCCTCTTTCTATAGCATCGGAATCTCATTGTCATGCCTGCCCTGTTCCCTCCTGACCTCTCAACTGCCCATTGTCAAATGTCAGGAGGGCCCGGGTGGCAGCTGGGCCCCAGCAGGGCAGACCTGGCGTCCCTGGGGCATCCCTAGCAGGTGCTGGAATACTCGACAGCCGGCCTGATGTCACCACCCCCATCCTCTTCTCTAGGTCCCCTGCCCCCTCCCACCATCTCCAATCCCCTTTCTCAGGAGCTGTTAGAGTCTGAATGGTTGGCGTGGCTGGGTAGAGAGGCTGCACCAAAGAAAACAGTTTGATCTTTTCTCTGAGGAAACTTCAGGTCTGTCCTCTGGGCTATTTGCACTCCTGTGCATATCTGAATGGAGAAGGAAATGGCAACCCACTCCAGCGTTCTTACCTGGAGAATCCCAGGGACGGGGGAGCCTGGTGGGCTGCCGTCTATGGGGTCGCACAGAGTCAGACACGATTGAAGACTTAGCAGCAGCAGCAGCAGCATATCTGTACTCAGTCGTATCTCTTCTGTGCTATTAGCCTAGCTACTATTAACTGAAGTCTGAAGTGAACTGTGAGTCAGTCAGTCATGTCTGACTCTTTGCAACCCCATGGACTGTAGCGCTCTGGGCTCTTCTATCATGGATTTTTCCAGGGAAGAATACTGGAGTGAGTTGCCATTTTCCTGCTTCAGGGAATCTTCCTGACCCAGGGATTGAACCCTTGTCTCTTGTGTTTTCTTTGCAGGAGGATTCTTTTATCTGTTAAGCCACCAGGAAAGCTCTGTAGACAGTGGTACTGGGGTATATCCAATAAACCTAGTTCAGTGGTCGACACTTAGGAACGAAATACTATGTGCTAGTTGTTGTTCAAGAAGCTTACCCTGATAACTTCATTTAGCTTGAGCCTCAATACTTATTACCAGGATATTATCATTCCCATTTTTCAGATTAGGAAACTGAGACTCTGCATTTATTATTGCCCAGAGGTGTATAGCCTATTGGTGGTAGAACCAAGATTTGGTTTGTGCGATTTTACATTACATGTAAAATTCACTACATGTAAGTTCATTAAATATTCAATTAAATCTTACTAATTTAATGGTTGAGTTCTGGTGATAAAGTAGATGCAAGGGGCAAAAACTGAATGGGAGAATGGAGAGGTTCAGATGTTAGGAAGAATTTTCCACATTTTACGAGGGAACAATATTTATAGTCCTGAATTCCAAGAAAAGAAAAGGAAACCTCTATTTACACGGGCCTGTGTTAAGTAGACATCTAAGAAAGTAGAGATGTATGGAAAGATCAGTTTTAAAATTCTTTCACTTCTTCATTTAAACTCTTCTTAACCATGTCTTATCCTCACCTCCAATGACACCAATGCCAATGCCAAGTATGATGCTCATACTCAGCAAGAGAGTTTTTCAGTTAAATAGTCTCAGTCGCTCAGTTAACTTTATTTTGTCCTACCTTCATGTCACCATTTATGGCCTGCACTTTAAAGTTCATAGTCCTTCTTATTTGGCAAAAGTAATACTCAGTATCATGGATTTAATCCTTGAATGGGTCTAGCTTGTAAGCTATTTACTTCAAAAGCCTTCTTGGGAAGACCCAGTAGTTCAAGAGGTAAAGAATCCACCTGCACTACAGGAGATGCAGGGGACACAGGTTTGATCCCTGGGTTAGGAAGATCCCCTGAAGAAGAGAATGGCAACCCACTCCAGTATTCTTGCCTGAAAAATCTCATGGACAGAGGAGCTTGGTGGGCTACAGCCCATACGGTAACAAAGAGTCAGACACTCCTGAGCCTGCACACACAACACCAAGCCTCCTCAAGGCACTAATGTATGTGGTTAAGATCTTTAGTCAGAATTCAGCTCTAAACTCTGAGTCTTGCCTGGAGACTTAGTCATCTTTCTCCTTGCCTCACTCTTTCATCCTGGCTGATTCTTTAAGGTATAGGGCATGTGAGCAATGGAGGTTTCTGCTGGAAATGAAGAAGATAACACATCGAGCTTGTTGGTTCTCTTCTAGATCCCAGCAGAGAGGACTGTGGAGTCTTAGTCTAACCTGTATATTCATGTTGGCTCAAGGAGGTAGCCATGCAATTAATAGGGTTGCTGCTGCTGCTGCTAAGTTGCTTCAGTTGCGTCTGACTCTGTGTGACCCCACAGATGGCAGCCTACCAGGCTCCCCCATCCCTGGGATTCTCCAGGCAAGAACACTGGAGTGGGTTGGCATTTCCTTCTCCAATGTGTGAAAGTGAAAAGTGAAAGTGAAGTCGCTCAGTCGTGTCTGAGTCTGCACTACCCCATGGACTGTAGCCCACAAGGTTCCTCTGTCCATGGGATTTTCCAGGCAAGAGTACTGGGGTGAGGTGCCATTTTCTTCTCCAAATTAATAGGGTAATTCCTCAATAATTTGTTCTCCGGGGGAGGCTGCTGCCTCACTCGGGGCTTACACTATTAAATCTTCAGATTCCACTTTTGCATTTAAATTGTACCCAGAGTTGAGAAATAGACAACCTGTTGAATCCCTGGGGCTAGAGAATAGGTCTTTAAAGATGGATAAAAGCTGGAAGCTAGTGATTCTGGTCAAGAGGACACATAACCTCTTTATGGCCAGGAGCTTCTCCCCTGCCAATGCCTCGAGTCTCCAAGGACAGCTCTCCTCACAGATATTCCCTATTCAGGCACCAGCGCACTGGAGTTCTGTAAAACAAATATCTGTTTTTAATAAGTGGCAATTAATTTGTCAGTTGAGTGACTAACATACTGGGAAAATTTTTAAATGCAGATTCTTCTAAAGCCAGGCTTCCTTATTTTCCTCTTCTTTTTCTTTTCTTAAGAGTAATTATATGTTGGGGCTTCCTTAAAATGAGACAGACCTGTGTATATGTAATTACTCTGACATAGCTTTCTAATTTTAAAAAATTATGTTGTCAACAATTGGTGATGTTGGTTGTACACACACCGTTTTCCAATGCCTCAGTTTCTATATTAGAAAATAGAGAAAGTGGGGGAATGAGTCTCTGTTCTTGCAAACCAAAGAAGACTAGTCTGATAATCATTGTGAATTTTTCCAGAGAAGGGGAAGAATGTTTTTCTAGGTGGTCAGGGATGATCTTTATATTTGGGATGGACAGGTAGTTTGATCAGGGAAAATGTCTGAGGTTCAAAGAAAAGATGGTGGTACTGTTTCCAATCACCTATCAGCTTCCGAACAACCCGCTCACCTGTAGCCATAATATTCATGTTACATTTTGATCTCTAAGCAGACAAGAGATGGCTTGTTATGATCTATGTTAATTAGTATAAAGCAACAACTAACAACAGTGTGTGATATTACCATCCACTTTTATAGTATTTCCTATCTATTTGGTGCTCAATAATTGTTGTTGAATGAATGGTAGGGTTAATTTTTAGTTCCACTCAAATACATTTTTCAGTGACGCAATAATTTCTCTTTTTCTATTTATTTTACCTTCATAATAACTCTGAAAGATAAGCAATGGATATGAGCTATCCTACTATCAGCCCTGAGTACTGTCTGGTACATGATTCTTCTGGTACAGTTACCTCTTTTCTGTCGCGGATGGCAGAGTTTGGTGTGTGAGCTGATCAAACCAATAGCGTCACTGAAGTGCCAGATTTTTTTCCTTCTAAAATGCTTCTTTTTTCCCTATAGGACATATTTGAAATGAAGGCAGAGGAGATTACTTCACATCCTTCTTCAATCATCCTCCTAGATATTATTCCTCGGGATTATGTTCCCTTCCCCGCTCATTCCAGATTTATAATGCAGCATCTCTCATTTCATGGACTCATCTCATGGATACAACCTGATGCTGTTCCTCCAGATTGATATCAGAGGGCATGTATATGTGTCACAGGCTACAATCTTTTCTACTCTTGAGTATCTTCCTCCTAAAGCCGCTTCCTGAAGACTTAGGGAAATTAAGATCAATACAATTTTTAAAGAAATTTTTTTTGAAAAAAACTTTTAAAATTTACAATTTTTAAGGAAAAAGTGGAAATTATCCTCTACAAACGAGTGAGCCACAGAAAGAATACTCCGAAGCATGTCACCAAAGGCCCTCTTCTCAATGTTCCTAGTTTCTAAACTCATTCCCTGGAGAGAGGGGCTTGCTTTCCATGGCCTAGGCAGAGGGAAAGAATATGGTGGATGACCCCTAGAGATTACCATGCCAGTTTACTGAACTACTCTCCAAAAGCTTTGCTATTGATTTGCTTTGTGGAGCTTTTATAGAGTTTGCTTTATAAGACATAAATGACTTATTATCCTGTCCACTTTTATTTCACAAGACATAAACTACTTCCTATCTACATTTTTTTTGCGGAAAAATAAGTGAGAAACTTCTGGGGAAACATTTAAGTAAGGACTAGAAAAATCAATTTCTTATGAAAGGGTTCAGTTCAGTTCAGTCGCTCAGTCGTGTCCGACTCTCCACGACCCCATGAATCACAGCACGCCAGGCCTCCCTGTCCATCACCAACTCCCGGAGTTCACTCAAACTCATGTCCACAGAGTCGGTCATGCCATCCAGCCATCTCATTCTCGGTCGTCCCCTTCTCCTCCCGCCCCCAACCCTTCCCAGCATCAGAGTCTTTTCCAGTGAGTCAACTCGTCGCATGAGGTGGCCAAAGTATTGCAGTTTCAGCTTTAGCATCAGTCCTTCCAATGAACACCCAGGATCGATCTCCCTTAGAATGGACTGGTTGGATCTCCTTGCAGTACAAGGGACTCTCAAGAGTCTTCTCCAACACCACAGTTCAAAAGCATCAATTCTTCGGCGATCAGCTTTCTACAGGCTATATTTGTCCTCTTAAAGGCAGTATAGATCCTCCTTTTCTAAGTGCTTTAATATGGAGACTTTCTGTTCTTCAGACAGATTTGAAAACTTCTGACTCAACAAGTTGTGATTCTTTTTCCCTGAAGCATATGTGAAACTTGCTCTTTATTTTTATGTTTAGCCATCTAATGAACACTATAAGGCTTTCAGTTCAGTTCAGTTCAGTCACTCAGTCGTGTCCGACTCTTTGCGACCCCATGAATAGCAGCACGCCAGGACTCCCTGTCCAACACCAACTCCTGGAGTCCACCCAAACCCATGTCCATTGAGTCGGTGATGGCATCCAGCCATCTCATCCTCTGTCTTCCCCTTCTCCTCCTGCCCCCAATCCCTCCCAGCATCAGAGTCTTTTCCAGTGAGTCAACTCGTCGCATGAGGTGGCCAAAGTATTGGAGTTTCAGCTTCATCATCAGTCCTTCCAATGAACACCCAGGACTAGTCCTTTAGAATGGACTGGTTGGGTCTCCTTGCAGTCCAAAGGGCTCTCAAGAGTCTTCTCCAACACCACAGTTCAAAAGTACCAATTCTTCAGCACTCAGCTTTCTTCACAGTCCAACTCTCACATCCATACATGACCACTGGAAAAACCATAGCCTTGACGAGATGGACATTTGTTGGCAAAGTATTGTCTCTGCTTTTTAATATGCTATCTAGGTTGGTCATAACTTTCCTTCCAAGGAGTAAGTGTCTTTTAATTTCATGGCTGCAATCACCATCTGCAGTGATTTTGGAGCCCAAAATATAAAGTCTGACACTGTTTCCATGTTTCCCCATCTATTTCCCATGAAGTGATGGGATCAGATGCCATGATCTTAGTTTTCTGAATGTTGAGCTTTAAGCCAACTTTTTCACTCTCCTTTTTCACTTTCATCAAGAGGCTTTTTAGTTCCTCTTCACTTTCTGCCGTAAGGGTGGTGTCATCTGCATATCTGAGGTTATTGATATTTCTCCCAGCAATCTCACATACTAGTAAAGAAATGCTCAAAATCTTTCAAGCCAGGCTTCAGCAATACGTGAACCGTGAACTTCCAGATATTCAATCTGGTTTTAGAAAAGGCAGAGGCACCAGAGATCAAATTGCCAACATTCGCTGGATCATGGAGAAAGCAAGAGAGTTCCAGAAAAACATCTATTTCTGCTTTATTGACTATGCCAAAGCCTTTGACTGTGTGGATCACAATACACTGTGGAAAATTCTGAAAGAGATGGGAATACCAGACCACCTGACCTGCCTCTTGAGAAACCTGTATGCAGGTCAGGAAGCAACAGTTAGAACTGGACATGGAACAACAGACTGGTTCCAAATAGGAAAAGGAGTACGTCAAGGCTGCATATTGTCACCCTGCTTATTTAACTATAAGGCTTTGCTGCTGCTGCTAAGTGGTATATACAAATAATGATAATTTCTTTGATACTAATGAACCACTATGGTTTTTCCAGTGGTCATGTATGGATGTGAGAGTTGGACTGTGAAGAAAGCTGAGCACCGAAGAATTGATGCTTTTGAAGTGTGGTGCTGGAGAAGACTCTTGAGAGTCCCTTGGACTGCAAGGAGATCCAACCACTCCATTCTAAAGGAGATCAATCCTGGGTGTTCATTGGAAGAACTGATGCTAAAGCTGAAACTCCAGTACTTTGGCCACCTCATGCGATGAGTTGACACACTGGAAAAGACTTTGATGCTGGGAAAGGCTGGGGGCAGGAGGAGAAGGGGACGACCGAGAATGAGATGGCTGGATGGCATCACTGACTCTGTGGACATGAGTTTGAGTGAACTCTGGGAGTTGGTGATGGACAGGGAGGCCTGGCTTGCTGTAATTCTTGGGGTCGCAAAGAGTCGGATGCGACTGAGTGACTGAACTGTACTGAATGAACCACTATCCCATGTGGCCTACTGCTTCTCTAATCTCCAATAATGGAAATGTCTGGCATGTGGTCCATCTTCATCAAAGCTTTGCTGCTACTAATAAGATGATCACAGGATGGCTGGCATCCAAAATCTAGAAGGCAATGGGTGTCAGTGGGGTACAATGTTCTTCTTGCTTTCTTTTTCTTTTTAATGAGTAAAAAAATAATTATCCAGGAATCTACCTGGCAAAATTCCTTTTATGTTTCTATTGGCTTGAACTGGATGATTTTCTCATCCCGAGCTGGAAGAGTGACTAGTCCCTTCTATTTCTTCCTCTGTGTCCCTTGAGGCGACTCACATGATGGGGAACCAGGGAATTGAGAGTAAAGATTGAGTAGGCAGACAACAATATCTGCAAAGTAACATTCATCCAAAGTTTGTGATGAATTCATAGTTTATAAAGTACAGTAAATTGTTCATTTAGTCTTTTGTTATAGTTGATTTATAGAGTTGTGTTAGTTTCAGGTGTACAGCAAAGTGATATAGTTATACATATACATATATACACACACATATATGTATATATATTCTTTTTCAGATTATTTTTCATTATAGGTTATTGAAAGATGCTGAATAGAGTTCCCTGTGCTATACAGTAGGCCTTATTGTTTATCTATTTTATATACAGTAGTGTGTTTATGTTAATCCCAAACTCCCAATTTATTTCTGTAGTAAGTTGTTCATTTTATCAAAAGAATTATTTTTTCCAGTTAGGAATTTTTTATACATAAATTTTAACAAGCTGTGTTAATTTGACCCATTGTTATTTAAATTATGTAGCTTCTCTATTAGGAAAAAAAAATGTCCTCAGAGACCTGGCTGTATTTTAGTCTCCTTGAAGTGAAATAAAAGTGGGCTAGTAAAACAAAAAGTGGTTATTGCCTATTTGAATCCAGCATAATGGTTTCTTCAGTTGTTACCCCAAGAAATATATTGAATCAGACAGGGTAAAAGAAAAGGGAGCTGTGAGCTGTGCTGTCCATTTTTCAACATTATTCTAGAATAAAGGCAGGTTCACGAGCTGTGGATGGCAGACATTATTTCTTTTTATGAAGACTGTGGTAACATCATCTCATAGCCAAAGTTCCTTAAGTATAGTAAAGAACAGTTCCCCAATAATATTTTATACTTTATTTGGTTCCATGATGGGACCATTTGTCTAGGTCTGGAGGCTCAAGTTCATTTAACACAAGCTAGATGGGACTTGAAACCTTACCTAAGGATTATACCAGGAATGCAAGGAGGGCTCACTAATAGAAAATCTCTTAATTTACCATACAAATAAGGCTTAGAAGGAAAGATGTAGGATTAACTTCCATAGATACTTTAAAAGTCTTTGGAAAATTCAACAACTATTTCTAATAAAAACTCTTGAGAAAATGAGATATTTTCCTAAATCCATATATACATAATATATCTGTGCATATCTATATCTATCCATTTATATATAACTATATGAACCATGGTGTTGCAGAAGGCTCTTGAGCATCCCTTGGACTGCAAGGAGATCCAACCAGTCTATTCTAAAGGAGATCAGTCCTGGGTGTTCATTGGAAGGACTGATGCTAAAGCTGCAACTCCAATACTTTGGCCACCTCATGTGAAGAGTTGACTCACTGGAAAAGACTCTGATGCTGGGAGGGATTGGGGGCAGGAGGAGAAGGGGATGAAAGAGAATGAGATGGATGGATGGCATCACCAACTCGATGGATGTGAGTTTGAGTGGACTCCGGGAGTTGGTGATGGACAGGGAGGCCTGGCGTGCTGTGATTCATAGGGTTGCAAAGAGTCAGACACGACTGAGCGACTGAACTGAACTGAACTAAACTGATGATACATTTTAGGTCTATAATCTTGACTGAATCACTGGACATTTGAACATCAGTTCAATCTTTATGTTTCCTAGAAGGCACTGGTGGTAAAGAAACTGCCTGCCAGTGCAGGAGACATAAATGAGATGTTGGTTCAATCCCTGGGTTGGGAAGATTCCCTGAAGGAGGGTATACCACTTCAGTATTCTTGCCTGGAGAATCCAATGGACAGAGGAGGCTGGAGGGCTACAGTCCATACAGTCGCAAAGAGCTGGACATGACTGAAGCAACTTAGCATGCACTTTTTTTTCTTTTTGATACTGTAATGATTTGAGATCATTTTAAAGTTTTCTTACAACTGTGTGGTCTTCTAGGGTCTAGGACATTACACTTTATTGTAAACAGTTCAAATACAGAAATGTACAATATAAAAAGAAAAACTTATAGTCTGATGCTGATTGCAGATAAAGTGTGTGTGTGTGTGAAATCAATAGCAATTTACACTTAATGGTCTAGTATTTAAGGAAACTTTGTATTACTTCTCTGTTTCTAATGATGGTTTCAGGATTCCTTTTGTCTGTATTTTTGGAGTCATTTTGTCTTATGTATACTTATAATCATCTTTCTTCTCTTCTCCCCTTTACCTACTGTAAATAATTATTTTTCTTTAACTTCTGTCAGTTTACCTAGTTTAGGATTGCTAATTCAACTTTGGCTGGAGACTTTGGGCTCTTTGACCCATGGTGATCTTTTCCTTGGTCTCTAGCTCTCCTTGACCATGCCTAAGGGTTCAGTCCTGGATCTCTCTCCTCATATGGATAAGCCACTACCCACAGATCTGATATGTCACAGGTCTGATATGACAGTAACTTCCCCCAGGCCATAATACCCCACCTCCCATCTCCATCAAGGGGTTCCCATGAGGGAATATATTGGGTGTCTCAAGTGGTTTAGGGTCAGGGGATACCTTAGGGATAAAAAAGACACAGAGAGTTGAGGTTATTAAGTAAGGGTCATGGACGTTATGAGTGGGAGAGCTGGGTCCAGACTGAAGGTTCCAGGACTCTTCCCACGCAGGCCCTGCTGATCCCGAGTATCTGTGGGCGCAGGGATGCACTACTAACAGGATGCATACTAACAGAGCCTGTATGCTAGGTGTCTTCTCTCACATTTATCTTTGGTTCTCACATTTTGACTGAGATATTCTAATTTAGGAATTTCAACATGCTTCGCTTCTATAGAATGTATTTCCCTTTTAAAATGTGTGTCTGTTTGTGCGCACACATGCGCGTGTGAATATGCACGCATTTCATGGCAAGGACTAGCATATAATCATGAAGCAGATAACTAAGTTCTCTGACAAATAGAAAGGACCACACCAGACTTTAAGACTGAACAGTCATAGAGGAGGCGAGATCAGGTGTGACTGCTGTTATAGTGAAGCCACGAGGCACATCTTATGCTGCATACATCAAAGTAGACCATCCTAGACTCACTGTGAATGATTTCGGTCAATTACATTCAGGCAGAAAACCTAGTAAAACCAGAACATTAGGGGGCAGAGGGATGTTCATTTATGTGAGATCAACTTTGGAGCACTGTCATTGGTTCTGGCATCAGACTCTTGGATTTGAATCCTAGATTTGTCATTGACTGTTTCCTTTTGGACCTTAAGCATGTTACATAACATTTCTGTGACTCAATTTTCTCATCTTTAAAACAGGTACAATATCAGTACCTCTCTCAGAAGGCTATTGTGGCAATTAGTTTAACTAGTGTGTGGAACAGATAGTTGGTGATCTGTTGCTGCCATGACTCACAGTGATGGTGAACAAAATAAAGGAGTATTTATCCTGATTCTCTTGGAATCTTAGGAGCTAATCATAAACTCCTTAATTTTACAGATTACAGTGCTGAATCCCAGGAAGGGGACATATTTTTCCAAATTTATTCTGATAATTAATAATAGCATTAGCTCAGTGCACTTTTGTTACCTTGCATAATTCATTTTTATAACATATTTTGTTACCTTATATAATTCATTTTTAATATAAATTGTATTAAAAAGCAGAGACATTATTTTGCCAACAAAGGTCCACCTATTAAAATCTATGGTTTTTCCAGTAGTCATGTATGGATGTGAGAGTTGGACTGTGAAGAAAGCTGATCGCCGAAGAATTGATGCTTTTGAACTGTGGTGCTGGAGAAGACTCTTGAGAGTCCCTTGGACTGCAAGGAGATCCAACCAGTCCATCCTAAAGGAAATCAGTCCTGCACATTCATTGCAAGATTGAAGCTGAAACTTCGGCCACCTGATGAGAAGAGTCAACTCATTGGAAAAGACCCTGACGCTGGGAAAGATTGAAGGCAGGAGGAGAAGGGGAAGACAGAGGACGAGATGGTTGGATGGCATCACTGACTCAATGGACACAAGTTTGAGCAAGCTCTGGGAGATGGTGAAGGACAGGGAAGCCTGGTGTATTGCAGTCCATGAGGTCGCAAAGAATCAGACGGGACTGAGAGACTGAACAACAACAACAACAGCATTCTTTAGTGAGGCAAGAGGTAGACGGCCCCCTCAGGGTAACGCTATTGGAGATTCAGTATCAGGACAGTTAAGAGAGGATGCTGGGCCCTGCCCAGATAGATGACAAGAAACCATGTATTTCTCATTCTCAAAGTCAGCAGACCTCCTGGACTATCCATGCACTACGCATGCACAGAAAAGCTTCTTGGCAGTGAAAAAGGGAGTTATGCTAACTGATGCCACTACCAATAGGCCTCTTCAGTAGAATTCATCTTGGCTAAGAGATGCCCATGCACACATGGGAAGATCCTGAGATATATCAAATATGGACTCTGAACCAGGAAAATCAAAATGATGGGCCAAAAAAAATCTGGAAGAAATGCCCCATACGTGTATGGGCTTCTTTGGTGGCTCAGACAGTAAAGAAGGTGCCTGCAATGCAGGAGGAGACTGCAACTCAGCAACTCTCCCTGAGTCCGTCCATGTGTTTATCTACGTGTACTGGACTCTTTTTTCCTGTTAATAAATACTTGTTTCACTACTTTCTGTCGTGTGGGAATTCTTTTTTTGCAAAACTGAAGGGCTAGGACCTTGTCACTGACAAGTGGCTGTCCAGTGGCTAGGATTTGGTGCTTTCACTACCACAACTTGACCTCAGTCTCTGGCCAGGAACTGAAGCCCTGTTTCAAGCTGTTGTGGATCGAGGCCACTTGAGCTCATTAGGACACAGGAAAATAGCAGTAACTGTTCCGGCTCCTTCGCAAGTCTAGTGCTGATTTGGATGCACGTGGCAGTAAATGGCAGCTTGCCACAAGCAGCAGCGAGCTGTAGCTGAAAGCAAGGTCTTTGTCTCCCAGAATGGGAGTCATAACCACTGGACCACAGGGGCCAGCAATTAGGGCTGGGATTCCTAGTCCTTGCCTGCCTAGTCAAGAATGAATTCAGTCGAGGAGGCAGAAGGTAAAGAGTAGAGTAAAAAGGTCATTGAAAAGAAAAGTACACGCAGAAAGGCACACAGGCGGGCTCAGGAAGACAGTAGCACCTTTGGGAAGGTTAAATCCTTTGTAAGGGGGCAGTTTTCCTGGTCTTGGTCTTTTCTCAGGCCAATCATCTTGCTTTGTCCCCTCCCCCACCCCTTAATTTATCTCAGGAGCTTCCCTAGGGTGTGTACGCACAACTTAACCAGGATGGATCTTGATGTGAAGGCTTCTGGAAGGAGCAGGACTCATTACGACCTGGAATTATCCTCTGACTTTTGACAGTAAAGAAGATGCCTGCAATGCAAGAGGAGAGTGCAACTCAGCGACTCTCCCCGAGTCCGCCCATGTGTCTGTCTACATTTACCAGACTCTTTTTTCCTGTTACATGCATAGTGTCTTTCTGCACATGTGTAGTGTCTCCCTTCTCCATCTTTTACTCACAGAGGTTTTTGCCTCTTTTTGTCCTTGCCATGATTATTCCCTTGAGATGTTTACAAGAGACAAAGACTACTATTTACCCTGTTTCTGCTTTTACTTCCATTTTGGGGAGCAAACAGGAGGCTGGTTGAAATTCCTTAACTGGAGCCCACCTATTCTTGATTCAGGAAATGCAAAAAGAAGGCTGGCTGATTGTAAATGTCCATCCTGGAGCACACCCATCTCCTACCTCAGTGCAGGATCTAATCTCATCAGATCAGAGAATGCTTTGTAAATTAAAGTGTTGCACAGTTGCTTCCCTGGTGGCTCAGCTGGTAAAGAATCCACCTGCAATATGAGAGACCTGGGTTCAATCCCTGGGTTGGGAAGATCCCCTGGAGGAAGGCATGACAACCCACTCCAGTATTCTTGCCTGGAGAATCCCCATGGACAGAGGAACCTGGTGGCTACAGTCTGTGGGGTTGCAAAGAGTTGGACACGACTGAGTGACTTAAGCACTGCAGAGCACTGTTGAACTTGGAGGAGGGGACTGAAATTATCCCATTTTCTTAAGATTTTGCAACTCAGAGGCCCTATCTCAAAGCCCTTAATTGTATATTCTACATTATGGAAATTTCTACCTGAGCTTTTGCCTGTGTCACTCATGAATCAGAGAAGTCACCTCGAGTTTTCCTTGTCCAACCTCATAATTTTATTGGAGTGGAGACCTAGTTCTTTAACAAAGAAGGAACTTGCTTTTGGCCATACCTAAGTCATAGCAGAACCTAGGACTCCTGGCTCTAGTCACTGCACAACAATGCATAAAATATTCATGGAAAAATCAAGCCTTTTCCTTCAGGAGCAGCTTTGAATGCCCCCTCACTAGGAAGCCACCTCTACCCTGGGACTTCTATTTATACTCCCTTCTATTCTTTGTCTGATTGCTGCTTTGACAGTGTTAAATTGTTTTTGTTGTCAGTTATCCAAGGTTGCCTTTCCCATGTCTCTGTGTCCCCCTGGGGCCTTGGATATCCAAAGACAGTGCAGACTGGCCACACAGAAACAAGACTGCTTTTCTGGGCCCTAGGACACTGATCTCTGCTTATCTGCTATGGTTTTCCCCTTTCTCTCCGAGAGGAGAGTGACAATTTGATGATTTGAAGGGACTGATGAGAGAACTGCAGTGATCTGGGCAGGGTGACCCCGAACTTGATCCCTACAGGCCCAGCAGGCTAATCCCTACCCCGTCTTTCCCAGCCCCCATTTTAGGAGGTCAGGCAGTGAGGTTGCTGATGATGGCGTGGGGGTGGGAGCAGGATTTTGAGCTTCCCTCTCTGTCAGCTGGTGTCTGTTTTCACGACAGATGGTGGGTGGTGACGTGGCTCTATTGTCCTTCCTTGCCTGCCCTGGAGGGAGATTTCCTTTGCCAGCAAACGTGCTATACTTCCAGAGGAAATAGCATCTGCCTCTGAGGACAGGTCCAGGAGGTATCCCTACTCTCTGTCCATTGCATCCCTTGGCCTGAAAGGCCCAAAGAGTAACCTGTTGTTCTCAGTCGGTTCTAATGGCTACAGCAAAGGAACAAGTTTAATCTCCCAAAGGAGTCAGTAAAGTTAAGTGGGAGGAGGGACTTTTTTAATGTAAGGGTTATTAGATGTGATGCAATGAGCTCAAAAATTTCAAATTTGCTCATAATCGAACCTGCTTCTCCACTCCATATTCTTTTCTTGTACTCTCTTCCCTGCCATAATATTGCAATAATTTCCCCCTATGATTGTTCAGTAGAATATTTATTTTTAGATGCTGGAAAATGGGAAGTACTTTGTGGAGATTTTTCAGAGAGCTTCAGTCAGTTCAGTCACTCAGTCGTGTCTTCAGAGAGCTTGCTGCTGCTGCTGCTGCTAAGTCGCTTCAGTCGTGTCCGACTCTGTGCGACCCCATAGACGGCAGCTGACCAGGCTCCACCATCCCTGGGATTCTCCAGGCAAGAACACTGGAGTGGGTTGCCATTTCCTTCTCCAATGTGCGAAAGTGAAAAGTGAAAGTGAAGTCGCTCAGTCATGTCCAACTAGTAGCGACCCCATGGACTGCAGCCCACCAGGCTCCTCTGTCCATGCGATTTTCTAGGCAAGAGTACTGGAGTGGCTTGCCATTGCCTTCTCCATCAGAGAGCTTAGTAGTGCTTAAATTTTAGTACACATCAGATTTGCTTGGTATGTGCTTGAGTTGGAGGGAAGGGTAGGAGAGCTTGCTAATATGCAGAATTTAGGGCTAAGACCTTAAATTCTTATTTAGTAGGCATGACTACTCTGGAATGTGCAGTTTTGGTAAGAACAACAATGATGATAAAGTTGAAAAATATTTTCTAGGGTTTTAGACCCTAGGCTATTCATTTAGCAGATTAAAACAAAATGCATTGAGGGAGAAGAAAATGGAGAAATATTTCCTAGGCTTGTTGCTAATGGAGGATAGAGGGAGGAGGAAAGAGACATGTGGTTAAATGAGAGAAGAAAGAAGAGGATTTTGCGAATTAAAGGGCTCAACCACTTCTGAAAATAGGAAGCTCTGGAGAGCTTAAGCAAGATGAAGACTGAAGTGGAGGAATTTGGCAGTCCTCACCTTCGTCCTCATCTAAGTGAGTATACTTAGGATGCAGAGCCATTTCAAAATAATAGTTAGTGGGTTTCTTTAGATCAAACTAGAATTAAAATGAAAACAGTTCTGGCTGATGGAAGATGTTGAGCTTAGAGCCTAAAACTTGGGACTCTACTTCAGGCCCATGTAGATCATAGGGCTTAGAGATACCCATGCTCACATGCAGCTACTGGAATAGTAATGACAAAGTAATAATAATTTGTATTTATACAGTGGTATAGTAGTTAGGATATCAGTTTTTACTGTACTAAGTAAGTCCAAAATATTGGTGCTTAATATAGAAGGTTATTTTTCCTTTACAAAATGTCTAGGAAATGTGTCCAGGAATAGTAACGTAACTACACAGTTTCAAGGACTCAGGATACTTTTCTCTTGTTTTTCTGCCATCCAAAAATGCAGCTTAAAAAATTTTTTTTTTCTTGAATGTAGTTGATTTAAAATATTGTGTTAGCTTCTGGTATATAGCAAAGTGATTCAGTTATATATGTATCTAATAGCTTGTATCTGCTAATCCCAAGCTTCCCTGGTGGCTCAGATGGTAAAGTCTCTGCCTGCAAAGTGGGAGACCTGGGTTCACTCCCTGGGTTGGGAAGATCCCCTGGAGAAGGATATGGCAAGCCACTCCAGTACTCTTGCTAATCCCAAATTCTTGATCCATCCCCCCCACCCCTCTTTTCCCTTGGCAACTACAAATCTGTTCTCTATGTCTGTGAATCTCTAAACATGCAGCTTTTATTCATGTCTAAGATGGTTGTCCTGGCTCCTGCCATCATAGTCACATTCCAGCCAGAAGCAGGGATAGGCGACGGGGAAGGGGGTGTGTGTAGAGAGTAGAAACTTTCTCTTGGAGTACCTGCACCAGTGACCTGAACTTGGTCGCCTAACCATGCATAACTGTGAGGGATGCTAAGCTATTCTACACCCAGTTTCACCTTATATTCCAGGTGAGGACAGAAAAGCAGATATTGGTAAATTTCAGAGTCACATTTTTCCCCACAAGCAGGTCACAGTTCTTAAAACACAGCAAGTGAACCATATTTTCTTCTCAGTGTGAGACAAGTAACATGGTCAGTATTATTTCCCTTTTAGATGAAAAACTAGGCATAAGTGACAAGTGGCCAATTTTGACTTTGAACTCAGACAAATCTATAATGACAACCTGCCTGCCAATGCAGGAGACATAAAAGACATGGGTTTGATCCCTGTGTCGGGAAGACCCTTGGAGGAGGGCATGGCAACCCACTTCAGTATTCTTTCCTGGGAAATCCCATGGACAGAGGGACCTGGCAGGCTACAGCCCATGGGGTCGCAGAGTCCGGCATGACTGAAGTCACTGAGCAAGCATGTTCCTATTCTTTCCACTAGGCTGGGATGTTTTCCATTTAAAACAATGTGAAGATGGAGTTTTTCTGACCTTTCTGATTGTTTCCAGTAAGTAATGACAACTTCTGTCCCTCCAGACACCTAATTCAGACTATCCCTTTTACTCTTCTCCCTACCTCACCTCCCACTCCCATCCCTCCAGACCCAGCTGGAGAGAGATTTCTAGCTCTCTCACTTTGAACTCAACAGCTGCCAGGAACCAGAGGGCTATATTTTGTGGTAATTTTAATACTGGTTTTGGGAACAGCCTTTCAGTTTAATCCTCGGCAGATAAACTCACAGTAGAGAGATTGGGAGTTATTGACGAAGACTTGCTGGCTGTAGGAGATTGGACAGTTATTAATCTTTTCAGCTGAGGTTGAGGGAGCCCATTTTAATCAGAATTTGTCCAGGAATAATCCTTTCTTTAAATTCTGGCCCAATCCCTCCAATAATTGCAATCAGGGCAGTGCTCTTTGGAAGGTAGTATGTTAATATGGAGTTTAAAGGGATGAAATTGGCCGACTGAAATAGTCCCAGAGAAGAACCCAATGAGATCTCTGATTAATGCTCTTGCACAATTTAAGGCAGCCGTGGGGGAAGGGGTGTAACAATTACTGTCCTTCCACCTGTGTCTAGGGGGGCTTGTGTGCAGTTATGCCTCATGTGACCCTGGAAAATGAGAAAAAACTAAAGACCCTCATGACTCTCTAGAGAATTTGACTCCAAGAAAACACCCATAAAATAAGAAAAGATTATTTTCAAACAAGTCGATAGGGGGAAACCTCTTATTACAGTGCCACTGAGTAAATATATGATTATGTTTCTGTGGGGAAGACAGGATCAATCAACTGTAAGCCAAGAGACCACATATGTTAATTTGAAATCTTTCAAAAGCAGATGCCAGTATTATCTTAGACAAGCAAGAGAGTTGGGGGCAGAGAGAGATGCCTCTGAAAGATTAAGGGGAGGGAACATACGTAGGAAGAGAAATCCCTCAGACTGTAATGCAGGTCTGATACCTATGACAGGAGAGGGGAAGGAAGCAGGCTTGTGCAGGAAGAGACTCTGAATGCAGTGTAGTTATGAGAAAGTTTTGGCTGTGTCAGTCATGAATCCCTGAGCCCAAATGGCCTGTTGGAGCAATCCTGCATGCTGCGGGGCCTGTCTTGTGCTTAGTCATTAACTAGGAGCACCACACATGTAACGTGGCATCCATGGTGGTGGATCTAGAGTCAACGATGCCCACTACCATAGGCTCTTTTACAGAAGATCCCAGTAGCCCATTTCCAAGGCCACTACACCTGGGTTCTGTTGTTTGGCTTGAGTAATTTCCTTCCCAACCTGGGCTTCAGTTTCCTCATTTGTAGAGCAAAATGACTGTGGCTAGATGACCTTTAGGTCCCATGTATCTCCTTCCATCTCTGATTTTACAGAGTCTCAACCTTTAATTCCTAAAAGGTGAATGTGTGTATATGGGCAGGGTCATGAGTTGGGGAAGGTTGGAGCAGAGAGAAATGTGTTAATGGTTGGGAGGAAAGATAGATCATTTCTTAAGGTACCTTCTTTCTGTCTCAGCCCTTCCGCTTTTCCATTCTTTGTGCTCCAACCTGGGCAATGTCTGAACTGGCCACAGCTTCAGTCTGATCTAATCTAATCTATCAGAGAGGTAATGAACTATAAAAGTGTGGATTCAATTACAATTAGAGGGGAGTTTTGTGTTGGCTGGAGTCTGGTGCTAGCCAGAGAATAGAAACTCGGGCTAGGTTGAAAGGCCCCATCTGTGCAAGCAGGGTCTGCCGTTAGGGGCTGGGCAAAACCTGACTGAACACAATGAGGGAAGAGCAGAACTCATACCAATGATTTTTTCAAAGGGATAAAAGTATTTCTAGATTTCGTCTTTTTTTCAGGACACGACCAGAGTAAGGAAAGATTTCCTTGATTTTCTAACCTATTTTTTGGCTAGAGCCAAGGACACAACTAAGCGACTGAACTGAACTGAACTGAACTGAAGGCATACCCAATCTTTATGGCTTTGATTCTTTCCTCTCAAAGACTGCTAGAGCTCACCTCTCACCCTCGCCCCTCTCTTTCTAAATGGTGAAGTGTTAGGCAGTGGAATAGCCTGTCCTTTGGGTTTCAGGAAACATCTCATTCTCTTGGAATCCAAAAATTCTGCCAAAGAGCCTTAGAGATAGTCATTCTTCCTTTATTTCTGTAGTCCAAAATTGTACCCATCTTTCAAAGTACAGCTTTCTGGCATTTCCTAAGGATGTACCCTTAGAGGAATCTCAGAGAGATGTGATCTTTTTTTCTCTCCTAAACTTTCATTCCTCTATACAACTCTCCCAGGCAAATCTATTCTATTGTGCCTTGCATTAGAGACATTTGTGTTCTTGTTTTCACTCATTTTCCTTATCATCTTTACTGTGCTAAATCTCTTTGATTTCCGGGACTCCCCCTCCACGAATCTCTGTATCCTTTGTCCTGAGCCCATTGTTAATTAGTGTATAATGTTTATTAAATACAAGCTTACGAGAGAATAAATACAAACTTGAGAAAGATCGTCTCCTCTGTTCTCTTTTATCTCTTTGCTACTTTACTTTCCTGCTTTGCTTAATTTCCTTTTCCAAAGGGAACACTGAGCAAGCCAGTTAAAAAATAAAGTGAATTTTAAAAAGCAAAATGTTTTTTTCCCATGCTATTACCATGGAAGAGAAGGCCCTTGTCCCTTGACCCAATTATAATTATTTTAACCTGAAATGTTATAATTTAAAGTATAAGTTTGCAGAGTTCCACTACAATATATGGCTTTCCTGAAATTCCATATGAACTTAAGATGGTTTCAATATTCATCCATCTATAAGGCAATGTGGAAATATTCTTTACATATAGATATTTTATTTTTACCTTTAATTAAGCAAGTAATAAAAGCATACTTTATTCCAGTTCTGTCTCGTACTAGTATTATGAAATTGGGCATACAAAATTCTCTGTGCCTCAGTTTCCTTATTTTTAAAGCAAGTATGATAATTGTATCTTCCTCAAAGATCTTTTGTGCAAATATTGTGTTGTAAAGCAAGTGATAATTAAATATTTTCTGTGTTTATTACTTTTATAGTCAAAATTATTAAAAATAGAGAAGCAAAATTTTTAAAAAGTCTATGAAAGTCATTCATAATTCATTATCATGTATCTTGATTTCTTTGAAGAAATTTTTTTAAGTGGCTAAAACTTTTCTTTCATCTTTCAATGGACACATTTGTGTTAGGGACTGAACCATTAATATTTTGAGAATTTATAAAATGTTGAAAAAGAGAGCTGTACCTGTGTCTTTACAGAGGCTCTCACATTAGACCTAATGAACTGTAGAACACCTGGCTCATGCAGGGAGTAAAAATTCATGCACTGTATTAGGGAGTGGGAACCACACACAGGAGGGCTTCTATTTTAAAATCAAGCAAATAACATGAAAATCAGATGCAAAATAAAACCCAGATTAGCATATAATCACATTAGCAGACTAATTGAGTCAGGAGCTCAGCACTTTGGGTAATAAGGTTGCATCCTTCAAAGAGAGAATAAGACAAAGTCCAAATTGTTTATCCATCCTTCTATTTCAATGCAGAGCAGAGGGTCTTGGGACCAGATGTGTCCAGGGTCCCATCCGGGCACTTAGCACAGTATCACTTACTCTAGGGGACCTATAAGAGGGGATTAGGGGTCACAGACTGAGTGGGGCAGCCCCCTAAGGCCTGAAGGATTAGCATTTGATGCAGTCAGCTTTGCAGAAAATCGGACTCAGATGAGGATCTAACTTCCTTTACTTATCTTTGTTTTTCAAAAGCATCACGAGTGAGGGGGTTTCTCTCTCTTTTCACACATACTGAGACATTTTTTCATCCAGAGGAGCCGGGGTGGGGGCAGATACGTTGGATCTACAGGTATTGGACAAATCTGAAATAAACTGGCTTTCCTTCAATCCAGACTTCCTCTCTTTCTTTTGGGCTTTTGTTCTTTCTGCACAGTTACCTTTTATCCATTCTCTCCACCTAGATACCTAACCGCAAATATTTTAATTGGAATTAGTTCCTTTATTCCTCTTGAGTTTGAAAGGAATCAGAAAAATAAGTCCTTGTTTTCTAGCCCCCTCAATGTATTTGAAACAGTTGTTAATGTTGCTACCTTTGCTCTTAGTCTCTCAAAATTTATCTGCATAGTGCTTAATACATATAGTCAGGGTTTTCTAAGCTCCCTGTCTAAATCATTATAATATAATGGAGAACACTAGAACAAACTAGACTAGAACCTAATGTAATTATATATCTAGATTAACTGCAAATTCATTTGGTTTACTTCCTTTAATTTTCCTGATGAGTAGGATAAATTTATGAGATATTTTGGAAGGTGTTCATGACCCCAGGTCTAGATATTGGATGACAAAGCCATATCCAGGATCATTCACTTTCATAACAGTGTTCTTTTCACTATACTCCTGACGTGCAATCATAGCTTTACCTTGAACAATGCTGGAGTTAGGGGTGCTGACACTGGTGTAGTCAAAAATACATATATAACTTTTTACTTTTCCTGAACTTAGTTGCTAAAAGCCCATTGATGACTGAAAGCCTTATCAATAACATAAATAGTCCAGTAATATATTTCGTAGGTTCTATGTATATCTACATATATTTTATGCATTCATGACACATCTAGTTTAATTTTTTTATATTTATAGGCTATGCAGTTTGTAAGATTTTTCAAATTGCTGCAATTCCCAAAAAGTTTTCCAATTTATCCATTGGAAAAAAAAAATCCATGTATAATTAGATCTGCACAGTTCAAACCCATGTTATTTAAGGGTCAATTATATTTCATTTTTCTGTTTCCCTGTACTATTTTTTTCAACATCTCATAAAGTTGCAATTCTTACAACTTTTCTGCAGCAATTGAGATTCATCTGAAAGTGGAATATTTTGTCCCCATTTATTTTCTCCCTCAAATTTGCATTATACATTAACCAAAGGGATCAAATATTTCTGTGAAATACTCCTATTTCCTACTTTTTTCTCTGAGGCATATGAAAAGCACAACAGCTGACCATACAGAACAAATTTCTTAGTAAATCTTCAAGCTAATAAGATGCATAGAAATTATTAGACTAATGACGCTTTTAATATTTATTACTTGTGTGGCAGTGGGCAAGATTCTCTGTAAGATTCAATTATATACCCTATATGTAGAAGGTTCCCAGGTGGCACAGTGGTAAAGAATCCACCTGCCAATGCAGGAGATGCAAGAGACACGGTCAGGAAGATTCTCTGGAGGAGGAAATGACAACCCACTCTATTATTCTTGCCTGAAGAATCCCATGGACAGAGGAACCTGGCAGGCTATAGTTCATGGGGTCACAAAGAGTCGGACAGATCTGAGTGACTGAGCACACACACACACATAAACTGACATATGGAAGTGAAAAAAGTGAAAATGAAAGTCATTCAGTCATATCTGACTCTTTGTGACCCCACGGACTGTATACTCCATGCAGTCCTCCAGGCCAGAATACTGGAGTGGGTAGCCTCTCCCTTCTCCAGAGGATCTTCCCAACCCAGGGATCAAACCCAGGTCTCCCACATTGCAGGCAGATTCTTTACAAGCTGAGCCACAAGGGAAGCCTAAGAATACTGCAGTGGGTTGCCTATCCCTTCTCCAAAGGATCTTCCCGACCCAGGAATCAAACCGGGGTCTCCTGCGTTGCAGGCGGATTCTTTACCAGCTGAGCCACCAGGGAAGCCGGCACCAACCAAAAAGCAGTCTGTAAGCAAAAATATTTCTTAAATTGTCTTATACTTTGTAGACTTGGTGTGGAGACAAAGGGAATTTAAAAGAAGGAGAACAAAACAGAGTTTATGGCCCAAAGACATCAATAAAGAAATGGCTGAAATCCAAAACTGCAAGCTCATAGACAGAATTCTAGTTTCTGATTCCACATGTAAGGGGTTTGGAAGTTCCCTTTCTGTCCTAGCAAGTAAAAGCTGGGAAGGCAGAAAAACCAACTCTTCTTGGATTCACAAGAGAGGGGAGGACACAAGGCAAAACATAATCCCTGAGATTGAAGAGATAGGAGAACACAGGTGATCCAATTCACCAGAGCAGAGGCTCACAAGTGACACTGCTAAAGGCGAGGCACCTGTGCTGTAAATGATGAATTGCTGGAGGCTCAGTGCGGACACCTCTGAGAGTTAAAAACTCCAGGGGATCCCATCATGAGGAGCAGGGAAGCACAGTTTTGTGACTTACCTGTGGGAGCTCAACCAGATTCTCACAGAAAAATCACTGGGTGCTTCAGGCAGTTGGAGGGAAAGAAACAGTTTTTGTTTTTTTAATTGGCATATAATTGCTTTACAATGTTGTGTTAGTTTCTGCTATACAACGAAGTGAATCAGCTATATGTATACATATATCCTCTCCCTCTGGGACCTTCCTTCCACCTCCCCTCCCCACTCCACCCATCTAGGTCATCACAGAGCACTGAGCTGAGCTCCCTGTTCTACACTTACAGCAAGTTCCCACTAGCTAGCTATTTTAAACATGGTAGTGTATTTAAGTCTTATCTCCAAATTCATCGTACCCTCTCCTTCACACCCTGTGACCACATGTCTGTTCTCTACATCTGCATGTCTATTCCTGCCCTGGAAATAGGTTCATCTGTACCATTTTTCTAGATTCTACATATATGTGTTAATATACGATATTTTTTTCTCTTTCTAACTTACTTTGCTCCGTATGACAGCCTGTAGGTCCATTCACATCTCTACAAAAGACTCAGTTTTGTTCCTTTTCTATGACTGAGTAATAAAACCATTGTATTTATGAATCATGTAGTTTTGAAATACTTCGGAGCACTCTATTCTTAACAAGGCCTGCCTTCTGCAGAAACAAGTTCACCAGAGCCTAACTGACTAGCGGGTGGGAAATGCCCCAGCCGTCTCTAGCTGTTGTGTCACCTAAGGTGGAGAGGAGAAAACTGAGAAGTTCTTGTGACGTTCACAGTCCAGAGGCACAGGCTCCTTAGAAGACAGAGACCTGGATTGTAGGACTATAGAGGCTTTTCCTCTTCACACACCTCACAACCACATCACAAAAGGTCTCTTTGTAACAGTTCCATTTACCCATTATAATACATCTGGTTATTAAGAAAAAATTGCAAGGCTTACCAAAAAGGTAAAAGAACACAATTTAAAGAGACAGAGCAAGCTTCAGAACTAGATATGACAATGTTGTTGGAAGTAAAACAGAAACCCACAAAATTCTTTCAATTAAAAAATAAATAAATTAAAAAAACTGTACCTTCTGCAGTGGAAGCACAGAGTCTTAACCACAGAACCATCAAGGAAGTCCTCACAGACGTTTTTTAGAAATGTCTTCAGGCTTCCCTGCTGGTTCAGTGGTAAAGAATCCACCTGCAATGCAGGAGACACAGGAGACACTGGTTTGATCCCTGGGTCAGGAAGCTCTCCTGGAGAAAGGCATGGCAACCCACTCCAATATTCTTGCATGGAGAATTCCACAGCGGAGCCTGGCAGGCTACAGTCTATGGGGTTGCAAAGAGCTGGACATGACTGAGTGACTGAACACACACACAAACACACACACTCCAGGATTTCATGTTGGGATAAAAAGCATAAGTTGTTGATCCATTCTTCAAGGGCATTGATGCCTAGGCTGAGACAGATATTACACTGCCACAAAATATATGATGTTTGCCCCTATGGAAGTATAGATCAAGTACTACATGACACAGGGAAAGGAAATTTGTATAGAGAGAAGTCAGAGACTGTTAGAAAGACGGTTAAGTTATGCATTAAAGGATAAAAGTAGAGACAAGCATTCCAAGCAATGGGGATGCCTGGGCAAAAGATAAGCTTGAGAATAATTGAGGTGTACTGGGAATAAGGGATGTTCTAAGAGATCACTAAGCAGTATTGGTGGGTGGTGGTGTGTGTGGAGGGGGTTAAGGATGAGTTCAGATAAGCCATAACTAAGTAATGCCATTCTGAAGTGTTTGTGTTTGATCTTACCAATGATAGGGAGACACTGGCATTTTTTACACAGAGAAGTGGCAGGATTCAAAGTCAGTGGCTGGTATCCTGGTTTTGTTCTGTTCTGTTCAGTTGCTCAGTCGTGTCCGACTCTTTGCAACCCTGTGGGCTGTAGCCTACCAGGCTTCTCCATCCATGGGATTCTCCAGGCAATAATACTGGAGTGGGTTACCATTTCCTTCTCCAGGGGATCTTCCTGACCCAGGGATCGAACCCGGGTCTCCCACATTGGAGGCAGACGCGTTAACCTCTGAGCCACCAGGGAAGCCCATCCTGGTTTTAGGATTGGTTTATTTTGGAGAAGTACGCTTAATGAACCTACGTATCCTGGTGGGATTTTTGTTGTCTGTTAGGATGGTATGGTATATTTTCTGAGTTGGATTTAGGGAGACGTAGATTACTGAGGGCCTCATTGATGAATGAGGAGTGGATTAGAGGCAGAGATGGCCCATCGATGGATATTCTGTCCCTAGACCTGGGCTCCTCTCCCATCCCTCTGTGTGCTCAGGAGAAACTTTTTCAAGGTGCCAGCCTGGTATTCATACCCCATCTGTCATGATTCCGGCTGCAGCCCTGACTCTCATTACAGTGGTGGGCAGCCCCCTTCCTGGCCACCTCCACCGCCCTCTCACCCAGCCTCTACACCCAAACAATCGGATCAGAGTCCGGTTGATTGTTTCCTATGGAAATCAGGCATGTGGAGCCCCAGGGGAATAGCTCTAGTCTCTCATATTCATTTTCTTCCAGAAAGGACAGGGATTGGGGAAGGCAGTTTCTAGCCCTTCACATATGTCTGAGAGAAAGGGACAGAAAATGGTTTAGGGTAGAAAAGGGTAAGGCAGGAGCAACAGAACTGCTTGCTTACATCACACACACTTCTGATGGGGAAAGAACTCCAGATTTCTAGGGTGCTAAAAACCAAGAGAGGCAACTTCACACCCAGCTATCCTAAATGTTAGTATATTAACAATGTGAGGATATTATCATAAAGTGGGATAAAGAGACACCTCATTTGTTCTATTACACCAAGAATTGTATAAGCAAACACAACATCATCTAAGGCTGCAGGTCATTTGCTTATTTTTGTTCTATAGGACAGAACTGGATAAAAGCATTTTTTGTTTTAAATTGGTTAGTTACTCAGTGATGTTCAAAGAGACAGAAAGCTAATGTTGTGCAGATAAAAATATCTGCAGGTTTGACAATTATTTTTAGACTTCGTATGGGTACTGACTTTAGATAATCCTTCATTACTTTCTAACTAAACTAGAACTCCTTTACAACCATCTATATCTAATCTAACCTATATTTATACCTGCATCTCCTAGACATTTTGTTAGACTTTCAAATTTGTATTAATTGCCCCTTGTCTATGGCCCTTACTTTCCACCTACTGATTCCAAATTTTTGCAAAGAAAACAAACATGAATTACTGTGTAACTATTTTTTAAAATTCCAAATTGATTTATTTTGTTAGAGAAACTTTGATACTATGAAATCAGGAATATTCCTGCCAATCGGACACTTGTGTAAATCAGAGGTTGAGCTAGGCTCAGGGCCCAGGTGTTCTCCCCAGGGGGCAATATGGGTGGATGATGCGGGTTGGGAGTTGGATCAGAGGGTGAGTGAATGGACAGACTCAGACAGCTGAGGATTTTATTTGATTTGAGAAATTTGTTTCTTAAACACAGAATAACCCTGTTCCTTTTGTTTTGTTTGCCTAGTGTTTATTTTTGACAGCATCTTATTAGCACACCTCCATTTTTTTTTTTTTTTTTAGAAATTATGAGGTTCCCCGTTTCTTATTCAATTAAGTAGTAACACTAAGAACAGTCTGTCATTCAAAGCCTCCACCAATAGCCTAAATCTATTACTCTAATCATTTACCCAAATATTTCTGATCACAAACTTTATATATACTTTTAAAAACAGACCAAAAAAATTTTTTTCTATTAGTGCACACTCTGCTTTGGATATTCCTAGACAGTGCTTTTGCTCCTACATGCACTTTTGCTTGGATTTCTTATAATCTACCCCTTCCTCACTTCTCCTGAGACAATCCCATTTTTGCCGATTTCTTGAAATCAGTCAGATGGGATTTGGCTCCTTCATTTAAATCTTCAGGATAGTTCTTACTTCACTGATGTGATTTGCAGGTTTTTTGTATTAACTTTTTAAAAGCTACATATCAATTTCACATCTGTAGTCCAGGCCCTCGTTGGGGTAGTGGGTGACCTCCCCTTATCCTCACCCCCATCTCCACCCCACCAGATCCCTATACCTGAAAAATACATTCTCCCTCCTACTAATTAGAGAAGAGGTAATACACATTTTAAGTTATATATGTATGTGAGTGTGTGTGCATGTGTGTGCTAAATTGCTTCAGTTTTGTCTGACTCTTTGCAACCCTATGGACTGTAGCTCTCCAGGCTCCTCTGTCCATGGGATTCTCCAGGCAAGAATATTGGAGTGGGTTGCCATACCCTCCTCCAAGGGATATTCCCCACCCAGGGATTGAACCCATGTCTGTTATGTCTCCTGCCTTGGCAGGCAGGTTCTTTACCACTAGAACCACCTGGAAAGCCTATATACATAAAGTTGGAAGATGCAAAGATAGTGAAATTCACACACATACACACAAACACACACACACACACGCTATATACCTTTGGATCTTCCAACTTTGGATCTCTATTTATTCAGTGTAAAGTTAAAGGGGTTTGATTCAATGGTCTTTAACATGTATGACTGATTGATTGACAAAGTGTTACAGATTCTACAGTGCTTCCTAACTGCTTCATTAAGGGCATTCTTTATGATTGTTGGAGGGCAGGGACTAGCCTTTAAAAAGGGTGTCTTACAGAATCTGTCTCATAAATATTTATTTGAATTAAAAGCAAATGTCTAGAGTCTTCTTTACTTTGAGAAGTTCAAATTGAGCCTCTTTTCCCCTCTGTTGCCTCCCCAGTTAGCAGAAACCCTGCTGTGACTGCAGCCTCCTGTCCCCGGGCCTGGGTCACAGCTTGCTGAGACTCAGCTTTCCGGAGGGGGCTGCAGACGCTGGGGGGTGACAGATGGCTGAGTAGCAGCAACAGTTTAGGAAGGAGTCACTGAGGGGAATCTGAGAAGAGCATGTGTCAGGTCTTCTTAAGAGGTAGAAAAAAAAACCAAAGGGGATATAAATATCAAGTGTTGTTTCATAGAGAGGTTTTGGCAAATTCGGACTAAGGAAACACATACAAAATCCAAAGCTTCTTCCTTGGGTAAAAAATTTTCCACTTTCTCTACCATCTTCAGAAATCTTTAAACAGATTGCTCTGTCCTTGCTGTCTCTTCCTGGTTAGACTTTTTCTGTACCTTCAGACAGGATCTTTTTTCTGAATCACCAGGTTCTGGGGAGGGGTCAACACCTCCCTCTGGCCCAGGGTTAAGGCTCTAACCTGACAGCTGAGCTGTGAGCCTAGAGTTCTAGAATACTGAACTTTCAGGGCTGGTAGGAGGCTAAGGAGCCACTGAGATTTGAACACCTGGGCCAAGGCCCTAAAACGGCAGGAATGACTAGGGTATGGATAGGACAAGGGTCCACTATGATTTTATTTCCAGTTTATCTTTGAGCAAGTGATTAAATCTCAGGGCCTAATCACCAGGCTGTTCACTCACGTGCAGCCTTGGGGAGAGCCCCTCCCTCGGGCCATTAATTCTGGAAATCCTCAACTTTCTAAACCTATTATACCAGCACCTTGGTGGGGATTAGACGGGGTGGCCACCTAGTGGCAGCAGAGAAGAACAGTAGCTTGGAAGAGCTGTGTTCCTTAAATCTAAGATGCTGAGAGACAGAACAGGAAGGAGTGACACTAGGAGACCAGTCATCCATCTCACCCTTACTAGGCTGAGTCCAGTGTTCTATAACACTTCCTTCAGGCATATTCTTCCAAAGGACCAATCATATAACTTTTGTGAAAGGGTATCACTGAGTGCTTTACAGTTTATGAAAACGTTTTACAAAAGCTGCAACTTTTATCATGTATAATGCGATGGTAGATGGTCATGAGAGATGATTGATATGAAAATGTAAGTTATACTAATAGGATTTATATAGTTAAGGACCTTCATTTAATATAGGGCTTCCCAGGTGGCACTAATGGTAAAGAACACTCCTACCAATGCAGGAGACTTAAGAGACAAGAGTTGGATCCCTGGGTTGGGAGATCCCCTGGAGGAGGAAATGGCAATCCACGACAGTATCCTGAAGATGACTCAAGGTGGATGATTTAAGGTGACTCTGCCCATTTCCTAGATGGGAAATCTGAGGTAAAACATGAACAATGACCACAGAAGAAATCAGGGTCAAAATGAAATTAGACTCATCATACTGGTTTTCAATCATTCTAATATACACAGCTGGCCTTGTGTATCTTAGGGTTCTGCATCCATGGATTCAAACAACTGCAGATCAAAGATATTCCAAAAAATTCCAGAAAGTTGCCAAAAACAAAACTTTAGTTTACTCAATGCTGGCAACTAATTCTGTAGCATTTACATTGCAAGGGCTTCCCAGGTGGTGCGAGTAGTAAAGAACCCACCTGCCAATGCAGTAGATGTAAGAGACTCAGGTTCGATCCCTGGGTTGGGAAGATCCCCTGCAGAAGGAAGTGGCAACCCACTCCAGTACTCTTGCCTGGAGGATTCCATGGACAGTTGGCAGGCTACATACGGTCCATGGGCTTGCACAGAGTTGGACATGACTGAAGTGATTTAGCATGCATACAGGCATTATAAGTAATCCAGTGAAACTGATTTTGCCCAGTTGTGTCTGACTCTTTGTGATCCCATGGACTGTAGCCTACCAGACCCCTCCTCCATGGGATTTTCCAGCCAAGAGTGCTGGAGTGGGTAGCCATAAGTAGTCTAGAGATGATTTAAAGTGTATGGGAGGATGGGTGTAAGTTATATGCAAATACTATGCCATTTTATATAAGGGACTTGAGCATCTGTGGATTTTGGTATCCAGAGGGGTCTGACAACCAATTCCTTGTGGATACAGAGGGATGACTGTACTCACATATCAAACAATGGTACAGATAGAATGACACTTGTTTCTTGAACATGCCTGAGCCCGAAGTGAGAATTCAGTTATCCTTTGAACTCAGAGCAGTAGAAATAGGATATTCCTCCCACCTTTTCCCACCTTCTTCACCAAGGATATTTAGTGGGTTTAAAAGACAAATTATTCCAAGTCTTAAGGGAGATAAGGGGGAAAAGAAACCATATCACTGAGATAACTGTGGGGTGCTTTACGTTTGTCATTCAAAGTTTAAACTTAACAATAATTTTAAGAGAGAATATAGTGAAAGAACCCAAATTGGAGAAAGACACTGAAAAATTTTCTGATGTGAATTTTCATATATTGGAAGAAGTGCTAAGTGGCGCTTATGCAATTTTCTGCCTAAATACTTTAAATCTTTAAGGGGCAGATGAAACATATTTAGTGATTATTTGTTCAAAATAGTTTATGTATCTAATTAAAACATAACAACTGTCTGGTATAGTTATAATCATCCTCATTTTATACAAGAGTCAACTGAATATTAGAGATTTAAAGCTAAAATGTCATCCCAGTTCACACAGTTGGTAGTTGATTCTAATGTTCCTTCTCTTTTTAGTATGCAACAGGTATGTCTTGTTTTATTGCACTTCCTTTTATTGTACTTTGCAAATACTGCAATTTTTACAAATTGAAGGTTTGTGGCAACCCTGAATGGAGCAGGTCTCAGTTCAGTTCAGTTCAGTCGCTCAGTCGTGTCCGACTCTCCGCGACCCCATGAATCACAGCACGCCAGGGCTCCCTATCCATCACCAACTCCCAGAGTACACTCAAACTCATGTCCACAGAGTCGGTGATGCCATCCAGCCATCTCATTCTCTGTCGTCCCCTTCTCCTCCTGCCCCCAACCTTTCCCAGCATCAGAGTCTTTTCCAGTGAGTCAACTCGTCGCATGAGGTGGCCAAAGTATTGCAGTTTCAGCTTTAGCATCAGTCCCTCCAATGAACATCCAGGATTGATCTCCTCTAGAATGGACTGGTTGGATCTCCTTGCAGTATAAGGGACTCTCAAGAGTCTTCTCCAGCACCACAGTTCAAAAGTAATGGAGCCATTTTTCCAGCAGCATTTGTTCACTTCATGTCTCTGTGTCACATTTAGATAATTCTTGAAACATTTCAAACTTTTCCATTATTATTATAATTGCTGTTGGTGATCTGTGATCAGTGATCTTTGATGTTACTATTGTAATTGCTCTGGGGCACCAGGAACTGCAACCATATAAGATGGTGAACTTGATTGCTGATGTGACAACAAAGGGTTTAGAATAAAACCATAAACTTAATTGATAAAGCAGTGAGAGGGTTTGAGAAGATTGACTCCAAAATTGAAACAAATTCTACTGTGGGTATGAAACTATCAAATAGTATTACAAACTACAGAGAAACTATTTGTGAAGGGGACAGTCAATTGATGTGGTGAAATTCATTGTTGTCTTATTGTGAGCAACTGCCATAGTCACCCCAACCTTTAGCAACCGCCACCCTGATCAGTCAGCAGCCATCAACATCAAGGCAAAGCCCTCCACCAGTAAAAGGATTACGAGTTGCTAGAGGTTCAGATGGTGTTAGCATTTTTTTTGTTAGCAATATTTTTATTTTCAGGTATGTATACTGTTTTTTGGATAAAATGCTATTGCATACTTAATCGACTATGCTATAGTGTACAAGTAACTTTTATATGCACGGGAAAACCAAAAAATTCATGTGACTCACTTTATTTGTGATATTCAGTTTATATTGTGGTGATCTGGAACCAAGCCTGCAACATCCGTGAGATCTGTCTGTGTGTGGATGTCACACACCTAGACTTCTGCTGTCCCATACATTAGCCACTGGTCACATGTGGATATTTAAATTAATTAAAATTAAGTAAAATAAAATTTCTGTTTCTCCACTGGTCACATGTGGATATTTAAATTAATTAAAATTAAGTAAAATAAAATTTCTGTTTCTCAGTCACATAAGCCATATTCCAAGAGTTCAACAGTCCCATGTTACCAGGGGCTACCCTAAGGGACAGAACATTTACACTAATGCAGGCAGTTGTAGACAGAACAAGATCCTGTCTAGATGAGAAATGGTACCATGAAGCGAATGAGGGCACAAGCTCTAAGAACCCACAGATTTGGGCTTGAAACCTAGTTTCTCCACTATTAATTTCATAATCTTGAGTAAGTCACTTATCTTCTTTAAACCTCAATTCATTGGTTTGAAGCATGAGAACAAGAAAAGATTTTCTCTCAATAGGTGATTACGAGTCAAACAGCAGAATCCCAGAAAACTGGCAAGCATTTGGCAAAAGTTAGCTCTTATTACACACATTCAAGTTTTAAGAAAATACCTAGGTTTTGTTAGAAAGAAGCATAAAACTGGTTTGATTTACTGGAGTTGTAAAATAAACCAGGTTGGTGTAGGAGCTTCCTTAAAGGGCACACAGGAAAAATGTGACATTCTGCTCAGACCTGGGCAAACTAGGAAGGGTAGTTCCCTGATGGCACTTAGCCTGAAGGAGAACGTTAGTAAAGTCAGCTTAAAGATTTACCTATTTCTTTTTTTATTACTAATTTTTATTGGAGTATAGTTGCTTTTTCAAGGTTGTGAGATTTTATAGTCTAATATTACTTTAATTTAGAAACATCCATTAATTTTGCAGTTAAATTAAACATAGGAAGTTCCTGTCAAATAAAAAAGAATTGATATCCAAATTGCTCCCATTTTGTTGTGGGAAGGGATTAGAAAATAGGAAGACCTATAGGTCAGGACTGGGACTAGAGAAAGAGGAGCAGGACCTAAGAAAAAGCTGCTTGTTGCCTAGTTTTCATGTTTTACTACAAAACATCATTTCTCTTAGCGACCACCATCATCTGGAGGCTTTGGGGTAGGGAAAGGGCATGTTGAAGGATTTTTACATGACTAGGGAGTGTGCCCTGAGTAGGCTAGAAGATGAAGTTCTGATTCCAGTTCTGTCCATGAACTGTTTGACTTTGGAAAACTGCTTGTTAACTTTTCAGAAATTAGGTTTCTTCTTTGGAAGGTGAAGGGAAACTTGGGCTAAGCTGCTCCTGAATTTCTTCCTAAAGGTAACACTTCGAATTTAATGGGGACATCTCACTCAAGGTTTTCTTTCTGAGCATAAACAAGTCAGTGCGGAAGCAGTGCTATTGTGGGGACGTGCTGCCACCTCGTGGTACCTTGGGTTGTCTGCATGCACGCCTTTGGAAAATGTCTGATTTGATACTGAAGTTTAATACTGGTTTCTGTTAAAGGAATACAGATATTTGCTTACTATTTGGATGTTTTAGGATGCAATACTCGATATTTGAACTTGTTTCTAGTGACTTTAAGTAATCGGGCACTATGGCTATACACATAAATTTTTTTTTTTTTTTATGAAAAAGTTGAATGCATTTCATGAACTTATGAGATTTAAGTCAGTTATTTCTTAAACTTAGACTACAGGGTATTTATGTCATCCACACAAGCCAAATTTTTTCTGAGTAGTTTTTAGAAAATGCATTTTTCAGTACCATGCACACATGCCCCTTTATATAGAGACATATGCTAGGATAGCATCTTACTACTAGTGAGCATCCTCATCAGTCTATTGTATGAACAATAATAAACAGACTAAGTATGTACCTCCATACTTTGGAGTGGAGCTACCCACTCCAGTATTCTTGGGCTTCCCTCATAGCTCAGTTGGTAAAGAATCCACCTGCAATGCAGGAGACCCTGGTTCGATTCCTGGTTTGGGAAGATCTCCTGGAGAAGGGAAAGGCTACCCACTCCAGCATTCTGGCCTGGAGAACTCTCGTTGGGTCACAAAGAGTCAGACATGAATCAGAGACTTCCACTTCATTTCACTTCACATATTAGTAGACTTAGTACGCACCTAGTGTCTTTTGTGTTGTCATTCATCTAAGTACTTTACAAACGTTGCTTTAAAAATACAGGTACTATAGATCTAAGTACTTTAGAAATATATTTTGAAATGTATTTCCTTGTATCACTTTTACCTTGTGCCTCTCTTCTTCAAAGTCTAATCAAGCTGAAGTGGGGCTCTGGAGAAGATGGAATGGTGTAGATGCCTCTTCAAGTCTTGGTCTTGGTCTTTGGACCTTCAATCCCCATTCAAAGTAAAAGACACCTCAGATGTTTTGCTCTGTATAAAAGTCACTGTGTCTTAAAAAAAAAACCCTGCATCTTGACCAAAACTGGCTGTTTTTAGTCAATGGCAGTTGGTGGACATGTGTGGGGAGATTTTTGAGTTTGGAAGAGCTACTGGCCACTTAAGGGTTCATCCAAGCACGTGGTGAAATTATTCCTTCAAACTATAACCCAAAGAGAGACGTAAGAGGTATTGGGGTGTGAGATTAGGTCAGCAGGTAGAATTTGGGATTGGTTGATGTCACCTTATTCTGACTGGTATCACACGTGGGATGGGCGGTAGTGAGGAAGAAAAAACTGAGTTCACGTGCTACTCAGGGACCAGGGAGTCAGGACAAAGAGTAAGCCTGTGCTCATTACTTTTGCGAGTCAGCCTCTTATCTCTATTTCAATTTTTACAACAACTAAAATCCTTCAGCAGTATGCAAAGTACTGAAAGCAGTCTAATACATGGACATCTAGGAACAACCTCAATTTAGCAAATTTAACGTTTCCCATTTTTTGCTTCAAAGCTCTGTTTTTAAAACTAAACAATGAAGTGATGCTTGCTGCTACTGCTAAGTCACTTCAGTCGTGTCCGACTCTGTGTGACCCCATAGACGGAAGCCCACCAGGCTCCCCCATCCCTGGGATTCTCCAGGCAAGAACACTGGAGTGGGTTGCCATTTCCTTCTCCAATGTGTGAAAGTGAAAAGTGAAAGTGAAGTCGCTCAGTCGTGTCTGACCCTTAGCGACCCCACGGACTGCAGCCTACCAGGCTCCTCCACCCATGGGATTTTCCAGGCAAGAGTACTGGAGTGGCTTGCCATTGCCTTATCATCACTAAAATCTTAAACTTCTGTTATTTTATGCTCTCTCTCATGCATAGATTTTTATGTCTGCTATTTATGTTTAGATCCATAGATAATACATACTATATTTAGTATAATTAATAGTTTATGAAAATTATGCCCTTCCATATATGATTTAACTTCTTTTCATTATTTACTGTTATGCTGTCAAGAGGTATATATCCTGATATATATACATATATGTGTACATATCCTGTTTATTCATTTAGAAAATTTATAGCATATATATCAATAAATTGCCCATCTAATATCATATTGATTAGAGATTTGTTTCTTTATTCTTTTCATTAAAAATGAAAATGTGTGGATGTCTGCTATGCACATGTCTAAAGGCTCATTTGGAGTGTATGCCTAGAAATGGAATTGTTGGGTCCTGTGATATATAAATATTTTCTACTTTGCTACATATTTATCGATTACTTTCCAAATAGGTTTTGCCAGTTTACACTTCATGTTTAAGAATGTCCATTTTTCTTTTCCCTCATTTGTCAGTTTGAATAGTGTGAAAAAGTAAGGATTTTAACATTTATTATTATTATGATTATTAGTAATTTTGAGAGCAATTTAAAAATTTTATTTATCTTACCTGACTTTATCATTAGTCCAACTATTTTGTTGTTCTTTTAAAAATAATTTTTCTTATAAATTTATATGAAATAATTATGTGTTGAATAGTAACTCTTCGGAGGCGTGGGTACTACATGTATTTTGCTCCAGTCGTTGGGTTGTTGTAAATAACAACAGTCTATTGCATGAACAATAATACACAGACTAAGTATGTACCTCCATACGCAGGCGAGAGACGCTGGCTCCCGCGGTGCAGACCACTTAAAGAAGCGCGGCGGAGAGGAGCTACCCCATGCTTGAGGCCAGGGCCGGCGGCCGAGAGGAGCTACCCCACGTCCAACAGGCGGTGGCTGCATGGGCGCAGGAGGGCCGAGAGGAGCTACTCCACGTTCAAGGTCAGGAGGGGTTGGCCTCCAGGAGATACCCCTCGTCCAAGGTAAGGTGCAGCGGCTGCGCTTTGCTGGAGCAGCTGTGAAGAGATATCCCATGACCAAGGTAAGAGAAACCCAAATAAGATGGTAGGTATTGCGAGGGGGCATCAGAGGGCAGACACACTGAAATCATAATCACAGGAAACTAGTTATCTGATCACATGGACCACAGCCAAATGTGGTCCACTGGAGAAGGGAATGGCAAACCACTTCAGTATACTTCCTTGAGAACCCCATGAACAGTATCAAAAGGCAAAATGATAGGATACTGAATGAGGAATTCCCCAGGTCGAAGGTGCCCAGTATGCTACTGGAGATCAGTGGAGAAATAACTCCAGAAGGAATGAAGGGATGGAGCCAAAGCGAAACAAATACCCAGTTGTGGATGTGACTGGTGATAGAAGCAAGGTCCGATGCTGTAAAGAGCAATATCGCATAGGAACCTGGAATGTTAGGTCCATGAATCAAGGCAAATTGGAAGTGGTCAAACAGGAGATGGCAAGAGTGAACATCAACATTCTAGGAATCAGTGAACTAAAATGAACTGGAATGGGTGAATTTAACACAGATGACCATTATATCTACTACTGTGGGCAGGAATCCCTTAGAAGAAATGGAGTAGCCATCATGGTCAACAAAAGATTCCGAAATGCAGTACTTGGATGCAATCTTAAAAACAACAGAATGATTTCTGTTCATTTCCAAGGCAAACCATTCAATATTACAGTAATCCAAGCCTATGCCCCAACCAGTAACGCTGAAGAAGCCGAAGTTGAGCGGTTCTACGAAGACCTACAAGACCTTTTAGAACTGACACCCAAAAAAGATGTCCTTTTCATTATAGGAGACTGGAATGCAAAAGTAGAAAGTCAAGAAACACCTGGAATAACAGGCAAATTTGGCCTTGGAGCACGGAATGAAGAAGGGCAAAGGCTAATAGAGTTTTGCAAAGAGAATGCACTGGTCATAGCAAACACCCTCTTCCAACAACACAAGAGAAGACTCTACACATGGACATCACCAGATGGTCAACACCGAAATCAGATTGATTATATTCTTTTCAGCCAAAGATGGAGAAGCTCTATACAGATAGCAAAAACAAGACCAGGAGCTGACTGTGGCTCAGATCATGAACTCCTTATTGCCAAATTCAGACTTAAATTGAAGAAAGTAGGGAAAACCACTAGACCATTCAGATATGACCTAAATCAAATCCCTTATGATTATACAGTGAAAGTGAGAAATAGATTTAAGGGACTAGATTTGCTAGATAGAGTGCCCGATGAACTCTGTATGGAGGTTTGTGACATTGTACAGGAGACAGGGATCAAGACCATTCCCATGGAAAAGAAATGCAAAAAAGCAAAATGGCTGTCTGAGGAGGCCTTGCAAATAGCTGTGAAAAGAAGAGAAGCGAAAAGCAAAGGAGAAAAGGAAAGATATAAGCATCTGAATGCAGAGTTCCAAGGAATAGCAAGGATAGATAAGAAAGCCTTCCTCAGCAATCAATGCAAAGAAATAGATGAAAACAACAGAATAGGAAAAACAAGAGATCTCTTCAAGAAAATTAGAGATTCCAAGGGAACTTTTCATGCAAAGATGGGCTCAATAAAGGACAGAAATGGTATGGACCTAACAGAAGCAGAAGATATTAAGAAGAGGTGGCAAGAATACACAGAAGAACTGTACAAAAAGATCTTCATGACCAAGATAATCACGATAACGTGATCGCTGACCTAGAGCCAGACATCTTGGAATGTGAAGTCAAGTGGGCCTTAGAAAGCATCACTACGAAAGCTAGTGGAAGTGATGGAATTCCAGTTGAGCTATTTCAAATCTTGAAAGATGATGCTGTGAAAGTGCTGCACTCAATATGACAGCAAATTTGGAAAACTCAGCAGTGGCCACAGGACTGGAAAAGGTCAGTCTTCATTCCAGTCCCAAAGAAAGGCAATGCCAAAGAATGCTCAAATTACTGCACAATTTCACTCATCTCACACGCTAGTAAAGTGATGCTCAAAATTCTCCAAGCCAGGCTTCAAAAATATGTGAACCGTGAACTCCCAGATGTTCAAGCAGGTTTTAGAAAAAGCAGAGGCACCAGAAATCAAATTGCCAACATCCGCTGGATCATGGAGAAAGCAAGAGAGTTCCAGAAAAACATCTATTTCTGCTTCATTGACTATGCCAAAGCCTTTGACTGTGTCGATCACAATAAACTGTGGAACATTCTGAAAGAGATGGGAATAACAGACCACCTGACCTGCCTCTTGAGGATCCTGTATGCAGGTCAGGAAACAACAGTCAGAACTGTACATGGAACAACAGACTTGTTCCAAATAGGAAAAGGAGTACGTCAGGGTTGTATCTTGTCACCCTGCTTATTTAACTTCAATGCAGAGTACATCATGAGGAACGCTGGGCTGGAAGAAGCACAAGCTGGAATCAAGATTGCCAGGAGAAATATCAATAACCTCAGATATGCAGATGACACCACCCTTATGGCAGAAAGTGAAGAGGAACTCAAAAGCCTCTTGATGAAAGTGAAAGAGGAGAGTGAAAAGGTTGGCTTGAAGCTCAACATTCAGAAAGCAAAGATCATGGCAGCTGGTCCCATCACTTCATGGGAAATAGATGGGGAAACAGTGGAAACAGTGTCAGACTTTATTTGGGGGGGCTCCAAAATCACTGTGGATGTTGATTGCAGCCATGAAATTAAAAGACGCTTACTCCTTGGAAGGAAAGTTATGACCAACCTAGACAGTATATTAAAAAGCAGAGACATTACTTTGCCAACAAAGGTCCATCTAGTCAAGGCTATCGTTTTTCCAGTGGTCATGTATGGATGTGAGAGTTGGACTGTGAAGAAAGCTGATCGCTGAAGAACTGATGTTTTTGAACTGTGGTGTTGGAGAAGACTCTTGAGAGTCCCTTGGACTGCAAGGAGATCCAACCAGTCCATTCTAAAGGAGATCAATCCTGGGTGTTCATTGGAAGGACTGATGCTAAAGCTGCAACTCCAATACTTTGGCCACCTCATGTGACGAGTTGACTCACTGGAAAAGACTCTGATGCTGGGAGGAATTGGGGGTGGGAGGAGATGGGGACGACAGAGAATGAGATGGCTGGATGGCATCACCGACTCGATGGACAGGAGTTTGAATGAACTCCGGGAGTTGGTGATGGACAGGGAGGCCTGGCGTTTTGTGATTCATGGGGTCACAAATAGTCGGACACGACTGAGCGACTGAACTGAACTGAAATATTGTTTGTCGTCTATTTTGTCATATAGATTAAAAAAATTTAAATATAGTGAAATTTGATAACTCATCATTGTCTTCCAGATAGAAACCTAATCCTGATTTTGAAAGCCCATTTACTAAGTAAAGAACTCATAGCTGTAGATTTCTAAACTAATAATCAAATTCATGTTTCTTCCTGGTTGGGCTTCTAGGAGATCCTCTTAATATGTAGATATCTCTAAGTCTTTTTTTTTTTTTTAACTAAGAAGAATTTGGCTTATGGCTCAGGTAGTTGGGGAGAGAAAGGAGGTGTGTTCACAGACTTGCCCCGATGAGGCTAGGACACAGAGCCCTTAACAGGTAGTTGACTTGTCTAGAAATCCAGATCAGTGTTCCATGTTCATCAGTTAGGAACTGCCTATCACACTTCTTTGAAAATTGTAGTTTTTAATTTTCCTTATTGAAGTACAGTTGATGTATGTGTGTGCTTAGTCACTCAGTTGTGTCCAACAATTTGCTACCCCATGAACTGTAGCTCCTCTGTCCATGGGATTTACCAGGCAAGAATACTGGAATGGGTTGCCATTTCCTTCTCCAGGGGATCTTCCCTATCCAGAGAATGAATCTGGGTCTCCTGCATTGCAGGTAGATTCTTTACTGTCTGAGCCACCATACTTGATGTATCAGTTTAGTTCAGTCAGTTCAGTCGCTCAGTCATGTCCGACTCTTTGCGACCCCATAAATCACAGTACGCCAGGCCTCCCTGTCCATTACCAACTCCCAGAGTTCACCCAAACTCTTGGTCATCGAGTCGGTGATGCCATCCAGCCATCTCATTCTCTGTCGTCCCCTTCTCCTCCTGCCCCCAATCCCTCCCAGCATCAGTCTTTTCCAGTGAGTCAACTCTTTGCATGAGGTGGCCAAAGTATTGGAGTTGAAGCTTTAGCATCAGTCCTTCCCAGGACTGATGAACACCCAGGACTGATCTCCTTTAGAATGGACTGGCTGGATCTCATTGCAGTCCAAGGGACTCTCAAGAGTCTTCTCCAGCACCACAGTTCAAAAGCATCAATTCTTCGGCGATCAGCTTTCTTCACAGTCCAACTCTCACATCCATACATGACCACGGGAAAAACCATAGCCTTGACTAGACGGACCTTTGTTGGCAAAGTAATGTCTCTACTTTTTTTTTTTTTAGGTTATCTTCTTTTTATTTATTTATTTTTTTTTAAATTTTTATAGGAGGCTAATTATTTAACAATATTATATTGGTTGGTTTTGCCATACATTGACATGAATCCGCCCCGGGTGTACATGAGTTCCCCTTCCTGAACCCCCCTCCCACTCCCTCCTCCCCTTATCCTCCCTCTGAGTCATCCCCGCACACCAGCCCCGAGCATCCTGTAACATGCATTGACCCTGAACTGGCGATTCATTTCACATATGATAATGTACATGTTTCAATGCCATTCTCCCAAATCATCCCACCCTCACCCTCTCCCACAGAGTCCCAAAGACTGTTCTATACATCTGTGTCTCTTTTGCTGTCTCGTATACAGGGTTATCATTTGCATCTTTCTAAATTCCATATATATGTGTTAGTATACTGTATTGGTGTTTTTCTTTCTGGCTTACTTCACTCTGTATAATAGGCTCTAGTTTCATCCACCTCATTAGAACTGGTTCAAATGCATTCTTTTTAATGGCTGAGTAATATTCCATTGTGTATATGTACCTAAGCTTTCTTATCCATTTGTCTGCAGATGGACATCTAGGTTGCTTCCATGTCCTGGCTATTATAAACAGTGCTGCAATGAACATTGGCGTACATGTGTCTCTTTCAATTTCTGTTTCCTCAGTGTGTATGCCCAGGAGTGTGATTGCTGGATCATATGGCAGTTCTATTTCCAGTTTTTTGAGGAATCTCCACACTGTTCTTCATAGTGGCTGTACTAGTTTGCATTCCCACCAACAGTGTAAGAGGGTTCCCTTCTCTCCACACCCTCTCCAGCATTTATTGCATGTAGACTTTTGGATAGCAGCCATTCTGACTGGTGTGAAATGGTATCTCATTGTGGTTTTGATTTGCATTTCTCTGATTATGAGGGATGTTGAGCATTTTTTCATGTGTCTGTTAGCCATCTTTATGTCTTCTTTGGAGAAATGTCTGTTTAGTTCTTTGGCCCATTTTTTGATTGGGTCATTTATTATTCTGGAATTGAGTGGCAGGAGCTGCTTGTATATTTTGGAGATGAATCCTTTATCAGTTGCTTCATTTGCTATTATTTTCTCCCATTCTGAAGGCTGTCTTTTCACCTTACTTATAGTTTCCTTTGCTGTGCAGAAGCTTTTGATTTTAATTAGGTCCCATTTGTTTATTTTTGCTTTTATTTCCAATATTCTAGGAGGTGGGTCTTGGAGGATCCTGCTGTGATTTATGTCAGAGAGTGTTTTGCCTATGTTCTCCTCTAGGAGTTTTATAGAATCTGGTCTTATATTTAGCTCTCTAATCCATTTTGAGTTTATTTTGGTGTATGGTGTTAGGAAGTGTTCTAGTTTCATTCTTTTACAAGTGGCTGACCAGTTTTCCCAGCACCACTTGTTAAAGAGACTGTCTTTTCTCCATTTTATATTCTTTCCTCCTTTGTCAAAGATAAGGTGTCCATAGGTGCATGGATTTATCTCTGGGCTTTCTATTTTGTTCCATTGATCTAGATTTCTGTCTTTATGCCAGTACCATACTGTCTTTATGACTGTGGCTTTGTAGTAGAGCCTGAAGTTTGGCAGGTTAATTCCCCAGTTCCATTCTTCTTCTTCAAGATTGCTTTGGCTATTCGAGGTTTTTTGTATTTCCATACAAATTGTGAGATTATTTGTTCTAGTTCTGTGAAAAGTATCATTGGTAGCTTGATAGGGATTGCATTGAATGTATAAATTACTTTGGGTAGTATACTCATTTTTACAATATTTATTCTTCCAGTCCACGAACACTGTATATTTCTCCATCTATTAGTGTCCTCTTTGATTACTTTCACTAGTGTTTTATAGTTTTCTATGTACAAGTCTTTTCTTTCCTAAGGTAGATATATTCCTAAGTATTTAATTCTTTTCATTGCAACAATGAATGGAATAGTTTCCTTAATTTCTCTTTCTATTTTCTCATTATTAATGTGTAGGAATGCAAGTGATTTCTGTGTGTTGATTTTATATCCTGCAACTTTACTGTATTCATTGATTAGCTCTAGAAGTTTTCTGGTAGAGTCTTTAGGGTTTTCTGTGTAGAGGATCCTGTCATCAGTGAACAGTGAAAGTTTTACTTCTTCTTTTCCAATTTGGATTCCTTTTATGTCTTTTTCTGCTCTGATTGCTGTAACCAAAACTTCCAGAACTGTGTTGAATGGTAGTGGTGAGAGTGGGCACCCTTGTCTTGTTCCTGACTTTAGGGGAAATGCTTTCAGTTTTTCACCATTGAGGATAAATGTTTGCTGTGGGTTTGTCATATATAGCTTTTATTATGTTGAGATATGTCCCTTCTATTCCCACTTTCTGGAGGGTTTTTTTTTATCATAAATGGATATTGAATTTTGTCGAAGGCTTTCTCTGCATCTATTGAGATAATCATATGATTTTTATTTTTCAGTTTGTTAATGTGGTGTATTACGTTGATTGATTTGCGGATATTGAAGAATCCTTGCATTCCTGGGATAAAGCCCACTTGGTCATGATGTATGATCTTCTTAATATGTTGTTGGATTCTGATTGCTAGAATTTTGTTAAGGATTTTTACATCTATGTTCATCAGTGATATTGGCCTGTAGTTTTCTTTTTTTGTGGGATCTTTACCAGGTTTTGGGATTAGGGTGATGGTGGCCTCATAGAATGAGTTTGGAAATTTCCCTTCCTCAGCAATTTTCTGGAAGAGTTTGAGTAGAATAGGTGTTAGCTCTTCTCTAAATTTTTGGTAGAATTAAGCTGTGAAGCCGTCTGGACCTGGGCTTTTGTTTGCTGGAAGATTTCTGATTACAGCCTCTAGTTCTGTGCTTGTGATGGGTCTGTTCAGATTTTCTATTTCCTCCTGGTTCAGTTTTGGAAAGTTGTACTTTTCTAGGAATTTGTCCATTTCTTCCAGGTTATTCATTTTATTGCCATATAATTGCTGATAGCATTTTCTAATAATCTTTTATATTTCTGTGTTGTTGGTTGTGATCTCTCCATTTTCATTTCTAATTTTATTGATTTGGTTCTTCTCCCTTTGTTTCTTAATGAGTCTGGCTAGTGGTTTGTCAATTTTATTTACCTTCTCAAAGAACCAGCTTTTGGCTTCATTGATTTTTGCTGTGGTCTCTTTTCTTTCTTTTGCATTTATCTCTGCCCTAATTGTTAAGATTTCTTTCCTTCTACTAACCCTGAGGTTCTTAATTTCTTCCTTTTCTAGTTTCTTTAGATGTAGAGTTAGGTTATTTAGTTGACTTTTTTCTTGTTTCTTGATGTGTGCCTGTATTGCTATGAACTTCCCCCTTAGCACTGCTTTTACAGTGTCCCAGAGGTTTTGGGTTGTTGTGTTTTCATTTTCATTCATTTCTATGCATATTTTGATTTCTCTTTTGATTTCTTCTATGATTTGTTCATTATTCAGCAGCGTGTTGTTCAGCCTCCATATGTTGGCATTTTTAATGGTTTTTCTCCTGTAATTGAGATCTAATCTTACTGCATTGTGGTCAGAAAAGATGCTTTGAATGATTTCAATTTTTTTGAATTTACCAAGGCTAGATTTATGGCCCAGGATGTGATCTATCCTGGAGAAGGTTCCATGTGCGCTTGAGAAAAAGGTGAGATTCATTGTTTTGGGGTGAAATGTCCTATAGATATCTATTAGGTCTAACTGGTCTATTGTATCATTTGAAGTTTGTGTTTCCTTGTTAATTTTCTGTTTAGCTGATCTATCCATAGATGTAAGTGGGGTATTAAAGTTTCCCACTATTATTGCATTGTTGTTGGTTTCCCCTTTCATACTTGTTAGTAATTATTTTATATATTGCGGTGCTCCTATTTTGGGTGCATAAATATTTGTAATTGTTATATCTTCTTCTTGGATTGATCCTTTGATCATTATGTAGTGTCCTTCTTTGTCTCTTTTCACAGCCTTTGTTTTAAAGTCTATTTTATCTGATATGAATATTGCTACCCCTGCTTTATTTTGGTTTCTATTTGCATGGAATATCTTTTTCCAGCCCTTCACCTTCAGTCTGTATGTGTCCCTCGTTTTGAGGTGGGTCTCTTGTAGACAACATATATGGAGTTCTTGTTTTTGTATCCATTCAGTCAGCCTTTTTCTTTTGGTTGGGGCATTCAACCCATTTATGTTTAAGGTAATTATTGATAAGTATGATCCCGTTGCCATTTTCTTTATTGCTTTCAGTTCAGTTCAGTTCAGTCACTCAGTCGTGTCCGTTTGGGTTCGAGTTAATACACCCTTTCTTTGTTTCCTGTCTAGAGAAGATCCTTTAGCATTTGTTGGAGAGCTGGTTTGGTGATGCTGAATTCTCTCAGCTTTTGCTTGTCTGTAAAGCTTTTGATTTCTCCTTCATATTTGAATGAGATCCTTGCTGGGTACAGTAATCTGGGCTGTAGGTTATTTTCTTTCATCACTTAAATATGTCTTGCCATTCCCTCCTGGCCTGAAGAGTTTCTGTTGAAAGATCAGCTGTTATCCTTATGGGAAACCCCTTGTGTGTTATTTGCTGCTTTTCCCTTGCTACTTTTAATATTTGTTCTTTGTGTTTGATCTTTGTTAATTTGATTAATATGTGTCTTGGAGAAGGGAATGGCAAACCACTTCAGTATACTTGCCTTGAGAACCCCATGAACAGTAACAAAGGGCAAAATGATAGGATACTGAATGAGGAATTCCCCAGGTCAGTAGGTGCCCAGTATGCTACTGGAGCTCAGTGGAGAATTAACTATAGAAGGAATAAAGGGATGGAGCAAAAGCAAAACCAATACCCAGTTGTGGATGTGACCAGTGATAGAAGCAAGGTCCGGTGCTGTAAAGAGCAGTATTGCATAGGAACCTGGAATGTTAGGTCCATGAATCAAGGCAAATTGGAAGTGGTCAAACAGGAGATGGCAAGAGTGAACGTTGACATTCTAGGAATCAGTGAATTAAAATGGACTGGAATGGGTGAATTTAACTCAGACGACCATTATATCTACTACTGTGGGCAGGAATCCCTTAGAAGAAATGGAGTAGCCATCATGGTCAACAAAAGATTCTGAAATGCAGTACTTGGATGCAATCTTAAAAATGACAGGATGATTTCTGTTCGTTTCCAAGGCAAACCATTCAATATTACAGTAATCCAGGCCTATGCCCCAACGAGTAATGCTGAAGAAGCTGAAGTTAATCGGTTCTATGAAGACCTACAAGACCTTTTAGAACTAACATCCAAAAAAGATGTCCTTTTCATTATAGGGGACTGGAATGCAAAAGTAGGAAGTCAAGAAACACCTGGAGTAACTGGCAAATTTGGCCTTGGAGCACGGAATGAAGCAGGGCAAAGGCTAATAGAGTTTTGTCAAGAGAATGCACTGGTCATAGCAAACACCCTCTTCCAACAGCACAAGAGAAGACTCTACACATGGACATCACCAGATGGTCAACACCGAAATCAGATTGATTATATTCTTTGCAACCAAAGATGGAGAAGCTGTATACAGTTAGCGAAAACAAGACCAGGAGCTGACTGTGGCTCAGATCACGAACTCCTTATTGCGAAGTTCAGACTTAAATTGAAGAAAGTAGGGAAAACCACTAGACCATTCAGATATGACCTCAATCAAATCCCTATGATTATACAGTGGAAGTGAGAAATAGATTTAAGGGACTAGATCTGATTGATAGAGTGCCTGATGAACTCTGGACACTCTAGAGGTTCGTGACATTGTACGGGAGACAGGGACCAAGACCATCCCCATGGAAAAGAAATGCAAAAGAGCGAAATGGCTGTCTGAGGAGGCCTTACAAATAGCTCTGAAAAGAAGAGAGGCGAAAAGCAAAGGAGAAAAGGAAAGATATAAGCATCTGAATGCAGAGTTCCAAAGAATAGCAAGGAGAGATAAGAAAGCCTTCCTCAGTGATCAATGCAAAGAAATAGAGGAAAACAACAGAATAGGAAAAACAAGAGAGCTCTTCAAGAAAATTAGAGATATCAGGGAACATTTCATGCAAAGATGGGCTCGATAAAGGACAGAAATGGTATGGACCTAACAGAAGCAGAAGATATTAAGAAGAGGTGGCAGGAATACACAGAAGAACTGTACAAAAAAGATCTTCACGACCAAGATAGTCACAATAACATGATCACTGACCTAGAGCCAGACATCTTGGAATGTGAAGTCCAGTGGGCCTTAGAAAGCATCACTACGAACAAAGCTAGTGGAGGTGATGGAATTCCAGTTGAGCTATTTCAAGTCTTGAAAGATGATGCTGTGAAAGTGCTGCACTCAATATGCCAGCAGATTTGGAAAAGTCAGCAGTGGCCACAGGACTGGAAGAGGTCAGTCTTCATTCCAATCCCAAAGAAAGGCAATGCCAAAGAATGCTCAAACTACCGCACAATTGCACTCATCTCACACGCTAGTAAAGTCATACTCAAAATTCTCCAAGCCAGGCTTCAGCAGTATGTAAACCGTGAACTCCCAGATGTTCAAGCAGGTTTTAGAAAAGGCAGAGGCACCAGAGATCAAATTGCCAACATCCGCTGGATCATGGAGAAAGCAAGAGAGTTTCAGAAAAACATCTATTTCTGCTTCATTGACTATGCCAAAGCCTTTGACTGTGTGGATCACACTAAACTGTGGAACATTCTGAAAGAGATGGGAATCCCAGACCACCTGACCTGCCTCTTGAGAAACCTGTATGCAGGTCAGGAAGCAACAGTTAGAACTGGACATGGAACAACAGACTGGTTCCAAACAGGAAAAGGTGTACGTCAAGGTTGTATATTGTCACCTTGCTTATTTAACTTAAATGCAGAGTACATCATGAGGAACGCTGGGCTGGAAGAAGCACAAGCTGGAATCAAGATCGCCGGGAGAAATATCAATAACCTCAGATATGCAGATGACACCACCCTTATGGCAGAAAGTGAAGAGGAACTCAAAAGCCTCTTGATGAAAGTGAAAGAGGAGAGTGAAAAGGTTGGCTTGAAGCTCAACATTCAGAAAACAAAGATCATGGCATCTGGTCCCATCACTTCATGGGAAATAGATGGAAAAACAGTGGAAACAGTGTCAGACTTTGTTTTTTTGGGCTCCAAAATCACAGCAGATGCTGATTGCAGCCATGAAATTAAAAGACGCTTGCTCCTTGGAAGGAAAGTTATGAGCAACCTTGATAGTATATTAAAAAGCAGAGACATTACTTTGCCAACCAAGGTCCGTCTAGTCAAGGCAATGGTTTTTCCCGTGGTCATGTATGGATGTGAGAGTTGGACTGTGAAGAAGGCTGACCGCCGAAGAATCGATGCTTTTGAACTGTGGTGTTGGAGAAGACTCTTGAGAGTCCCTTATACTGCAAGGAGATCCAACCAGTCCATTCTAGAGGAGATCAATCCTGGATGTTCATTGGAGGGACTGATGCTAAAGCTGAAACTGCAATACTTTGGCCACCTCATGCGACGAGTTGACTCACTGGAAAAGACTCTGATGCTGGGAAAGGTTGGGGGCGGGAGGAGAAGGGGACGACGGAGAATGAGATGGCTGGATGGCATCACCGACTCTGTGGACATGAGTTTGAGTGAACTCCGGGAGTTGGTGATGGACAGGGAGGCCTGGCGTGCTGTGATTCATGGGGTCGCGGAGAGTCGGACACGACTGAGCGACTGAACTGAACTGAACTGTGTCTTGGAGTATTTAGCCTTGGGTTTATCCTGTTGGGGACTCTCTGTGTTTCTTGGACTTGGGTGATTATTTCTTTCCCCATTTTAGGGAAGTTTTCAACTATTATCTCCTCAAGTATTCTCTCATGGTCTTTCTTTTTGTCTTCTTCTGGTACTCCTATGATTCGAATGTTGGAGCGTTTAACATTATCCCAGAGGTCTCTAATATTGTCCTCATTTCTTTTTATTCTTTTTTCTTTTTTCCTCTCTGTTTCATTTATTTCTACAATTCTATCTTCTAGCTCGCTTATCCTGTCTTCTGCCTCTGTTATTCTACTGTTTGTTCCCTCCAGAGTGTTTCTGATCTCATCTATTGCATTATTCATTGTATATTGACTCTTTTTTATTTCCTCTAAGTCCTTATTAAACCTTTCTTCCATCTTCTCAATCCTTTTCTCCAGGTTATTTATCTGTAACTCCATTTTGCTTTCAAGATTTTGAATCATTTTCACCATCAAAATTCGAAATTCTTTATCAGGTAGATTCCCTATATCTTCCTCTTTTGTTTGTGTTGGTGGGCATTTATCTTGTTCCTTTACTTGCTGGGTATTTCTCTGCCTCTTCATCTTGGTTATATTGCTTTGCTTGGGGTGGCTTTTCCCTCTTCTGGCAGTTTGTGGAGTTCTCTTTATTATGTAGTTTCCTCGCTGTGTGTGGGGTTGGACGGGTGACTTGTCAAGGTTCCCTGGTTAGGGAAGCTTGTGTCGGTGTTCTGGTGGGTGGAGCTGGATTTCTTCTCTCTGGAGTGCAATGTAGTGTCCAGTAATAAGTTATGAGATGTCAGTGGGTTTGGAGTGACTTTGGGCAGCCTGTATATTGAAGCTCAGGGCTATTTTGCTGTGTTGCTGGAGAATTTGCGTGGTATGTCTTGCTCTGGAACTTGTTGACCCTTGGGTGGTGCTTGGTTTTAGTGTAGGTATGGAGGCGTTTGATGAGCTCCTATTGATTAATGTTCCCTGGAGTCAGGAGTTCTCTGGTGTTCTCAGGATTCAGGCTTAAGCCTCTTGCCTCTGGTTTTTGGTCTAATTCTTGGAGTAGTCTCTAGACTTCTCTATCTGTCATTTCCAAGGTAATTCCCTCTGTTTTCGCTTCTGTTTGCTGGTCTCTTCAGTGTCTAATTTCCGCCCTGATACTAGGGGGCGGGTGGACACTTTTTAAGGCTCAGTTGTTCAGTCCTGTTCTGGGAAGGGAGGAACACTGCAGATAAATATCTCTGGCATCTGTGGGGAGTGCTCGCAGCATCTCGGTCACACTGGGTTTGCCCTCACTCACAGCGCGTGTGCTGTCCCAGTCTACACTGCACAGGCTCTAGGTTGCTCTGCTGGGAACTGTCCGAGGCTGGTGCTGGGTTGTATGCACTTCCCAGGTCTGAGCAGCTCAAGTTCAGGTTCTCAGTTACTACACAAAGACGCAGACTTGGTTGGGCCTGCCTTTTGTGCCTTCCCGAGTCCGAGCAGCTCAGGTGACCAGGGGTTTGGCGAGTGTGGTCGCTGCGACTTATCGCCTCCCCAGTCCCTGCCACTCGGTTTTCTGGGGTACAACTGGTGCACCTTCTCAGGCGGATATCGACCGGCCCGAGTCCAAGAAGTATTGATTAGCAACGAAGCCTGCCTGCAGTTTGGTATCGGATGCCTTTCTGGGGCCACGGTTGCCCCCTCCGGCTCTGGCTGCCCTCCCTTGCCTGTCTCAGCTGGTGGATGGGGGATTGGCCTACTGCAGCTGGTTCGCTCTGCTCAGTCCTTTGTTCTGTGAGCAGGGCTGGTGGAGTCTTAGGTTAGAGCTTTCTGCCTTTTCGTGGGGAAGCTATCCCAGTCTGCTTTGCTATCCCCAGTTAGTTCTCTCAGATTGTTCTCGTGGCATTCAAGCCCAGTCCGCTCTCTAAGCAGTTCAGCTGGCTCCTCCCTGCCCAGCCCCCTCTTGCTAATGGCGTATGCAGGCATCTGCGCTGCTTCTCCGCTGGGAGTTGCCGTTTGGCGGGTAATCTGTGGGTTTTAATTATTTCTTTCTTTTTCCTCCCGGTTATGTGGCCCTCTGAGGTTCCAAGGCTCGCCACAGACTCGCCAGTGAGAGTGTTTCCTGGTGTTTGGAAACTTCTCTCTTTTTAAAGCCTCCCTTCCAGGGATGGAGCTCCGTCCTTACCTCTTTTGTCTCTCTTTTTATCTTTTATGTTTTTTCCTACCTCCTTTCAAAGACAATGGGCTGCTTTTCTGGGTGCCTGATGTCCTCTGCCCACATTCAGAAGTTGTTTTGTGGACTTTACTCTGCGTTCAAATGTTCTTTTGATGAATTTGTGGGGGAGAGAGTGGTCTCACCATCCTATTCCTCCGCCATCTTGTTCCTTCTCTTGTCTCTGCTTTTTAATATGCTGTCTAGGTTGGTCATAACTTTCCTTCCAAGGAGTAAGTGTCTTTTAATTTCATGGCTGAAATTAGCATCCGCAGTGATTTTGGAGCCCCCCAAAATAAAGTCAGACACTGTTTCCACTGTTTCCCCATCTATTTCCCATGAAGTGATGGGACCAGATGCCATAATCTTTGTTTTCTGAATGTTGAGCTTTAAGCCAACTTTTTCTGTTTGTTTTATTTCACTCAGTATGACAATCTCTAGGTCCATCTGTGTTGCTGCAAATGGCATTATTTCATTCTTTTCGGTGGGTTAGTAATGTTCTACTGTATATATGTAGCACATCTGTATCCATTCATCTGCTGATTGACATTTAGGTTGCTTTCATGTCCTGGCTATCCTCAACCAGCCAGCAATCAAGACTGCATAGCCAAGATCAGCAGAGTTGCCTAGTTGATGACCCCAGTCATGGGAGGTTATATGACACTGATGTTTTATGGTTGGTCTCCATAGATTTTGAATTAGTTAGCCTGTAAGTAGGCTAAGGAATATTTCATCATTTTATCTGGAGCATTATATTCTAAGTCTTTGATAACTGAAATTCAGTATACAATATACTAAGAATGGCCACAGTTCTACATATTTATTTCCTTCAAGTCATTAACTTCTTTCATTACTTGTATTTCAGTGTAACAAGCACTTTCTGATATCTGGACCCTCAAACCTGTGGTCCAGCTAGAACCATGTTCTCAGTCTACCAGAGGTTACAACGCCTTGAGATAATGATTGTCACTTCTTTTCAAATAGATTTGCTTGTTAGTTGACTTTTGTTTATTCATTTTAATTATGAATGCACTGATAAAATGGTCTGTAATATGTTTTACGGTATAATATGAAAAATAGAAATCATTCAGCAGAGAGTAAGATCTTAGGAGAGGATAGGGAAATGAACCTAGAGAATGGGCTTCCCTGGTGGCTTGGTGGTAAAGAATCCACCTGTTAATGCAGGAGACACAGGAGACATGAGTTCGATCCTTAAATTGGGATGATTCCCTGGAGAAGGAAATGGAAACCCACTCCAATATTCTTGCCTGGAAAATTCCATGGACAGAGGAGCCTCGTGGGCTACAGTCCAATGGGTCACAGAGTCAGACACCGCTGAGCATGCACTCAGAGCAGAGAGAGAGAGCCTAAAGAATATAAGACTATTAGCTGCCATGTAACAGCATCAATAGATAAATTCAGTGTGATTGTAGGAGGCAGAAAAAACTGAGGAATGAAAATTATGTGAGATAATATATTTCAACCTTAAAACAAGTTTTTCTAATAAGAAATTGTTTCCCAAAAGACATAGAAATGGTTCAAAGTGAGTTGGAAGAGTAGATAATATTCTTTCTTTTCTTTCTTTCCTATATCCCCTCATGGGATGGACTTGGAAGTTGGCATTGTTATCACCCCATAATTGACTTTATTTTTAGCTTCTCTCAGAGGGAACTGTGCACCCAATTCATGCTGCAATTATTTGAAATAGTTGCAACAGAGATGACTCTAGGTTGCCTCCTGCTCTATTTCCCCAGGTCATCGGGGACTACTATGCCTCACTGATGATATTATCTTTGCGGTACTTAAATTCCATTTGGCTTTCATAGTTCTCATTCTAAGACCTGTAAGATATAGCCTCATGTGCATGGCCATGCAATGTGATTCTTCAGGTTCAGGTTCATTTTCTTTTCAGTTTCCATAAAGAAATGTTCACAGGGTTAAAGACCTCACCAGGTCATCTCTGTTACCCTCTAGAAAGAAATAAGAGGTATATAGCTATAGGGGATTTTGAGGCAAAAACACAATAAAGGAAATGAAAAGGTTATTCTTAATTGAAAATTGAGATATTAATCTCTGAGCAGACCCAAAAACTGAATAAAATTTTATATTTCAAAACAAGATTTTATATCTCATGTAAAATTTTAATTCTTAAAATATGCTGAATTTTGACAATGTCTTTAATTTCCTTTCTATGGTTTTACACTCCTTTTTCCATTTCTAAGATTAAACACAATAACTTTTGTATCCTTGCTTCTACCATTAGGAAGTTGCCCCATGGAAGTAAGGTGAGAAATATTCAGGTAAGAGATAAGATAATGTCAAATTTGTACAGAAATTTTTAGGAGCTGTCAATTTTTCCAGTAGCATGTCCGAGGTTTGTCCACTTTGAAAAGCTGAAGATGCCATAATTTTGGATGAAGATTTTGGAAAACCAAATAAATCTCTTGCTATCCTACTTTAAACTCTCACAAACTGTTTAGCTATTGACCTGTTTTAATCTCAAATGCCTACTTGTGGAATTTAAAATTACTTTTTTTGGGCTTCCCGAGTGGCTCAGTGGTAAAGAATCTGCCTGCCAATGTAGGAGACACAGGAGACAAGGGTTCAATTCCTGGATTGGGAAGATCCTCTGGAGAAGTATATGGCAACCTACTCCAGTATTCTTGCCTGAGAAATCCCAGGGGCAGTGGAGCCTGGAGTGCTACAGTCTATGGGATCACAAAAGAATCAGATACAACTTAGTGACTATACAACAACAAAATCGCTCTTCAATTTGATCCTTCTGTTGTAAAATGGAATCACTGAAATGAATTTGAAATTACAGAGAGCAAATATTATTTATCTCTCAAAACCTTCAGATATGTTAGATTTACTATGTAAATCAAGTGAGGCACTAAACATGTATAAAGAGAAAATGCTTTATGTGTGAAAGTCAAGAGCGTTATAATGAAAAGAGGACTGGAATTGGAGAATCACACTAGAAAATTATGAGTTAGGTGACTCAAATGTTGTGTGCTGATGGGAAATTACAATATACCTCAGAGTCAATTCCTATAAAAGGATGTGGCAAATCATACATAACACAATAGAATCTTATAAAGGAGATGATAATACAAATTTCAATGTCTTATACAAGAGGCAAAAGATATTCTGTGATACCAGGAAATAGGTAGAAGTGTCTATTTTTAATCTTGTCTTGTACCTCTTAGCAGGTTCTTGCCATGGGTGACAAGGGAGCAGGCAACCACTCAGATGTAACTGACTTCATTCTTGTAGGCTTCAGGGTCTGTCCAGAGCTCCACATTCTCCTCTTCCTCCTATTCCTGCTTGTCTATGGCATGGTCCTTTTGGGGAACATTAGTATGATTTGCATCATTGTGACTGACTCCCAGCTGAACACACCAATGTATTTCTTTCTAGGCAATCTCTCCTTCATTGACCTCTCCTACTCCACTGTTATTGCACCTAAGGCCATGGTCAACTTCATGTCTGAGAAAAAGACTGTCTCTTTTGTAGGGTGTGCTGCCCAGTTCTTCTTTTTTGCACTCTTCATTGTAACAGAAGGGTTTGTCCTGGCAGCCATGGCCTATGACCGCTTCATTGCCATCTGCAACCCTCTTCTTTACAGTGTCCATATGTCAAGACGCCTTTGCACTCAGCTGGTGGCTGGTTCCTATTTCTGTGGTTGGGTCAGTTCCATCCTCCAAGTCAGCATAACATTCTCAGTGTCTTTCTGTGCCTCCCGAGTCATTGATCACTTCTACTGTGATTCTCACCAAATTGAGAAGATCTCCTGCTCTAATCTCTTTGTCAATAAGATGGTATCTCTTAGTTTGGCTGCCTTCATTATTTTGCCCACAATAGTTGTTATTGTAGTATCTTACATGTATATTGTAACCACAGTCTTGAAGATCCCCTCCAGTGAAGGGAGAAAGAAAGCCTTCTCCACTTGCAGCTCCCATCTGGGGGTGGTAAGCTTACTTTATGGGACTGTCTCCTTTGTGTATCTCACACCTCCAAGCAATCCTGAACTTCGTAAAGTGGCTTCAGTATTTTACATATTGGTTACACCCATGCTAAACCCTCTGATTTACTCTCTGAGAAACAAAGATGTCAAACAAGCTTTGAGAAAAGTCTTATGGAAGGAAAAAGCTTTATCCTAATTCTACTTTCTTGTGATTTCCTTATTAATGGGCCCATCGATAGTTTCAGCCTGATTTTCTTTCAGTGTGGAGTCAAGCTTGAGTCATTTGAAGATCTTTCACATTGATCATTCCACAGATGAATTATTTTCAGTGAAGGAATGATAACAATTTATCATTCACTCTTCATCATTCACTCTCCCTTAAGAGCAGTGGTATATCTCATGCATCAGTAAAATTTGCAGTCATCCTATAAACAGAAATATACTCCTTGCTCTTTTTAGGTAAACTTTATGGAGTGAAGGAAAAAAGAATTTTATTTTATTACTGTTATTTTTCTTTGGGCCCTATTTTTAGATAGTGGGCAGAAAAAATGCTTTGGTAGAATGCTAAACTCAGAATGTATAATAATGTTTAGGAGAAGGGTTAACGCAAGACAGGGTGATTCTGAGTTGTAAATATTTAATTCTTTTATGAAATTTAACTGTGAATAAATTTATTCACAATTACTTGATTTGGGGCCCATAGTTCTTGAATAAATATCATGGTATAAGATTGCTTTTTGTCTGTGCCATCATGAGTTTATCAGAACAACTCAATAAATCATTGGTGTTTAATTGTTTCTTACTGTATCTTATTGTTTATTATTGTTGTTTAGTCACTAAGTCATGTTAGACTCTTTTGCAACCCCATGGACTGTAGACCCACTGGGCATCTCTGTCCATAGGATTTCTCAGGCAAAAATACTGGAGTGGGTTGCCAGTTCCTTCTCCAGGGGATCTTCCTGACCCAGGCATAGAGCTCACGTCCCCTGCATTTCAGGTAGATTCTTTACCACTGTGCCACCAGGGAAGCCTATATCTTATTGTTACATATTTTAAATATTGTTATTGATTTATTATCATATCAAAGAGCTGGAGAAAGGTGTCTTGTATCCAGTCTTCTAAAAACAGGATACACAGATCCACAAAGACAAATCTTTAGTACTGATGTCCTATCTAGAAGGGTTAAAAATTGCATTAGATTTAAATCATTGATCCCAGTTTATTGGATTACTCTGTTCTCTTTGGTAATTACTATTTGAAAAATGAAAGTTGCTCAGTTGTGTCCAACTCTTTGTGACCCCATGGACTATACAGTCCATGAAATTTTCCAGGCCAGAATGCTGGAGTGGGTAGCCTTTCCCTTCTCCAGGGGATCTTTCCAACCCAGGGATCGAACCCAAGTCTCCTGCATTACAGGCTGATTCTTTACCTGCTGAGCCACAAGGGAAGCCCAGTTACTATTTATGTGTACAAAACTTTGTTTGTTTTGTATTTTAATTACCTATGATATTTTTATTTTCCTAACTCTTGTTTTATTGGTGCTGTACTTTAAATGAAGCTATTTATATTTCTAAAGTAATATCTGTGTTGTCATATTGTTTTAATTTTTCCAATTCAGGTTGTGCTTTCAGATGCAAATTGTAATCAATTCAGTTCTCCAAATATGTTTGTGTAAGTGTGCTCAGTCGTGTTGTGTCGGATTCTTTGTGACACGATGGACTGTAGCCCACCAGTCCAGATATGTTTAAATCAACAGAAAACATTGCTGAACAAAATGGTCAAAATTTGCATCTATTTTATCTCTTTAATTTATGCATTTGGTAATAAATTTGTTGATGGAAAGATGCAGAAGGCAGAAGTGAGAGGATGTTGTATAAGATGAACTGTTTAATGTGTGTTTGCCTACTTCTACAATTTCAGATTGTATCAGTAAAGTCAATCAATGCTGAAAGAGCTCAGTGATTGTAGAGAGACTGCAACTAACTGTATAGGGAATGCAACCCTTTGCAGAGATTAGAAAAGGAGGGGCAGAGTAGAGAGGGATGGCAGTTGGGAGAGCAGAGTACCCTGGTATTTCTCATTCTATTAATAAAAATAGGTTTATTCTCTAGTTCTTACATATTCCAACTTAGAAAATTCCTTAACCAAAGACTACATCAATATTTTTTCTCAAAGGATGAAAGGTTTTTTCATCTGAATGTGGTTCTTGAATTCAAAAATTATTTTTTGCTCCTTACTAACATTTCTAATAAATCAATTATTTTATCATTTTCACTTCAACTACACGTATCCATTTTTATTTGCTTAATTGTGTGTGTAACAATTAGGTTTATTTTTTTCAAAAATATTGAAAATTACTTTGGCTAAAGTAAACAAGGGAAATTTATTAGAAGGATATGTGAGATAGAAAAGCTAAGGAACCAGCCTTGAAATTGGGTAGGAACCAAGGAGTCCCAAGAAACAAAGAGACAAAAGTTTTAGGAGTCTGCTAGCAGAAGTAAGTCTCATTGAACGCCACATCTGGAAAATAGAAACTCCAAGCATTTTCAAGGTTCTGTAAACTAAAAGAAAAAAAAAAAGCAACCTAAAAATTGACAGTTATGCTTTATTCAGTGGAAATTTTTAGGACTTAAGTCGAGGAGGCAGCATCTCAAGGAAACCTGAGAGAACTGCTCCAAGGAAGGGGGAGGGAGGAGCCAGGTTATATATAAGTTTGAGGAGCCAGGTTATATATAAGTTTTGCAACAAAAGGCAAGTAGTCTGAATGTTAAATCTTTTTTGTAAATTAATAAAACTAGATATCCCAAGTTAAGGAATTTAGCATATGGAAAGTACAATTTCTATGTATGGGAAGATGCAAGAGTCTGGGCTTACTGAAATCATTCCTTTGATACTTACCTCAACGATCTGGGTTTTTCATGTTCTGAATTTCCTTGGTGGCTCACAATAGGGAGTGGCTGCAGTTTTGTGGCTGCTAGATGGCAAGTATTCTTTCCTTCCTGAGTTCCCTCAGGGCTCATCAGCTCACCATCCATGGTGGCTGCAATTGCTGATGACTGTGACATCTTTCTTTACTGATATGGCAGGAATATTTCATTTCTCACTTCTTTTACCCTTTTCTGTCAATTTAAGTCCTGATACAGTATATTATGGGATTCTCAAGTGGCTCAGATGGTAAAGAATCTGCCGGCAGTGCAGGAGACTGGGGTCAGTCCCTAGGTTGGGAGAGAATGGCGACCCACTCCAGTATTCTTTTTTTTTTTTTACTTTTGGAATGCTATAATTGACAGAATGGAAGTATACAAATGAATTTCAAAATGAAGTCAATGCACCCAAGAGCGGGATCAAACATGAGATCAGCTCACAATGAAAATCCGGTCAGATGGAAGAAGGCCAAAGTCTAAAGCAGAGAGTGAGGAGGGATGTGTAAGAGAGGAAGGGCCCTGGGACCGAGTTTTCAAAACATGCTCGACTGATGTCTTCAACTTCCAGGTCCCCGAGGCCTTAGTTGGTGGTTTGGGACAAACATGTTATTTGGTCACAAAGAGCAGCAGTAGAGATCGGCTGTATCTGGAATGCAGAGGGAGGTTAGAGATCTGGGGAGACTGTAGACAGTCTATGACAAAGGAGATGGAGGTATGAGGGTGCGAGTGCTAATGAGGCTCTGTGTCCCCTTACAACAAGTGCCAGCCAAACCACAGCAATGTACTATGAAAAATGACTCAAGTTACTACTTTAGGGGAAGATATGAAGTAGCGACAGGAAACTTCTGTGGAAAAGGTTCAGCTTATATGGAGAAAAATACACATTCAAACACTGGATTATCTATAGTGCCACACTCAGAGTTGGTAGAGTAAAGGCGCTCTTTCTGGGTGACTTGCAGAAAGAGATCAGGACATTATGAAGACTAACAGAACTTTGTAGAGAACTGATTGCTTCAGTCCTCTCCATGGAGAAAAGATGGCATTCTGCAAGTCTTCCATTCTAGTATTCTTGCCTGGAGAATTCCATGAACAGAGGCACCTGGCAGGCTACAGTCCATGGTGTCGCAAAGAGTTGGACATGACTGAAGCAACTGAGCACACACACACACAGAGTACTCATACAGATCAGGTTTGGGGTATATGTCTGTCCCTTTACTAGAGAATGGCTGGACCCTTGACTATGACTTTATTTAATTAAAAAAAATCTGAATCTTTAAAACATAATGACAATTTATTCAGTTCAGTTCAGTTCAGTTCAGTCGCTCAGTCGTGTCCGACTCTCCGCAACCCCATGAATCACAGCATGCCAGGCCTCCCTGTCTATCACCAACTCCCAGAGTTCACTCAAACTCATGTCCACAGAGTCGGTGATGTCATCCAGCCATTTCATTCTCTGTCGTCCCCTTCTCCTCCTGCCCCCAACCTTTCCCAGCATCCGAGTCTTTTCCAGTGAGTCAACTCGTCGCATGAGGTGGCCAAAGTATTGGAGATTCAGCTTCAGCATCAGTCCTTCCAATGAAGGACCCAGGATTGATCTCCTTTAGAATGGACTGGTTGGATCTCCTTGCAGTACAAGGGACTCTCAAGAGTCTTCTCCAATGCCACAGTTCAAAATCATCAATTCTTCGGTGATCAGCTTTATTAAAAGGGCTTAAATTCAAAAATCTGACAATACTTCATACTGGTGAGGATGTAGAACAACAGGAAATATCTTTCAGTCTTCGTGAAGATGGAAATGGTACAGCAGACAGCTTGGCAGCTCCTTATAAGTTAAACATAAACTAACTGTTCGAATTGGAATTTGTATTCCTAGATATTTACTCAACCGATTTAAAAACTTACTGGGGTGGCTACATGACTTTTTATCATTTGTCAAAGCCCATAGACTTTTATGGCACAAAGAATAAAAACTTAGTTTTTATTTTTTTACCATCTACTCCTGTTGGTAATGTCATTTCTCACAGAAGTACAGGTTTACAACTGTGACAATTCTGTGCGTGTATACTGGCACTGAACAAATTAAAGTGAATAGACAACAAACGGTGGTGATCATAAGGTTTCTCAGTGTTGGAATGGGGGGTTATAGATTAGCAAAAGAGAAGGCTAGAATGAACATGGGAGATGGGATCAGATTAATATAGATGCAGATGTGTAGATAGAGAAAAAATTATAGCTATATATGTATACACATATAGGCTTCCCTGCCAACTCAGTGGTAAAGAATCTGACTGCCAATGTGGGAAATGCAAGTTCGATCTCTGGGTTGGGAAGATCTTCTGGAGAAGGAAATGACAACCCACTCCAGTGTTCTTGCCTGGGAAATCCCATGGACAGAGGAGCTTGGCAGGCTACCATCCATGGTGTCACAGAAGAATCAAACACAACTTCGTGACTAAACAACAAACGCGTACACATACACATTTACACATATGTATATTCTAGTTGTGGACAAGGCAATGGCAACCCACTCCAAATTTTCCAGACTTGCCTGGAAAATCCCATGGGCGGAGGAGCCTGGTTGGCTGTAGTTCATGGGGTCGCTAGGAGTCGGATACGACTGAGCGACTTCACTTTGACTTTTCACTTTCATACATTGGAGAAGGAAATGGCAACCCACTCCAGTGTTCTTGCCTGGAGAATCCCAGGGACGTGGGAGCCTGGTGGGCTGCCATCTATCGGGTCGCACAGAGTCAGACACGACTTAGCAGTAGCAGCAGCATATTCTAGTTGTTTGTTGAAAGAGCCTGGAAGCAATGATATCTCAGTAGCAATAAGAATATCTAGCAACTCAATCCCGATTACTAATTGCATTCTCTAATAAAAGGAACTAGGAATCATTGGAGAAAAGGTTGATTCTGAGCAGAACCCTGTGAGGCTTTCCCAAGACAGTATTTCCCCCACTAAATCCTCTGCTTTAATTCCTCTCTGAAGTACCTGCTGCTGCTGCTGCTAAGTCACTTCAGTCGTGTCCGACTCTGTGTGACCCCATAGACGGCAGCCCACCAGGCTTCCCCATCCCTGGGATTCTCCAGGCAAGAACGCTGGAGTGGGTCACCATTTCATTCTCCAATGCATGAAAGGGAAAAGTGAAAGTGAAGTCGCTCAGTCATGTCTGACTGTTAATGACCTCATGGACTGCAGCCTACCAGGCTCCTCCATCCATGGGATTTTCCAGGCAAGAGTACTGGAGTGGGGTGCCATTGCCCTCTCTTCTCTGAAGTACCTAGATAATAGTATTTGATGCTAATTTCCTGAGTTGTTTTGCAGATGTGAAAACCCTCCATCAGAAGGAAGGTGTTATTTACTTGATGACCATAAGCACAGAACCCCAGGCCTCCTGGAACCTAAGGACTGATAAGTTAACCCCTATGATACTACCCTGTTCCCTCATCATCAGTCAGTCGGAACTGTGCAGGATCTTATCCCGTACCTTGTGACACCCCTTCCCTCACCTGATATTTTAAAAATGCTTTGCCAAGACCTCTCTGGTAGTCTAGTGGTTAGGAATCTGTCTTTCAATGAGGGGATGTGGGTTCGATCCCTGGGCAGGGAATTGACATCCCACATGCCTTGAGGAAAGAAAGTCAGTCAGTGCACACCACAACTACTAAGCCTGTGCCTCTCAGCTAGAGAGCTCACATGCTCTGGAGCCCACACACCACATCTAAAAAGAAGTTGGTGTTCCACAACGAAAGATCCACATGCTACTGTAAATAAATATTTTTAAAAATTCCTTTGTGGAAACCCTTTGGGGAGTTCAGGACTTTTTAGGACGTGAGTTACCTGTCTCCTTCTGTGGCCTTGCAATGAACCTTTCTCAGCTCCAAACTTATATTTTAGTTTGTTTGGCCTCACTGTGCTTTGGGCACACAAATTTGCCTTAACAATTTTAGGGATGGGGTAAGGGCCATTCAAGATGAGCCTGAAGAATCCTGTGTTATCAGAAAGTAAGAAAGTGCTTTAAAATAACAACAAAAAACCCCCAAGCTTTTAAAAAAGACACAGGAATCAATTTGAAAGAGTTCCAAATGAACAAAGCTAGAAAGAATTGAGCAAAACATAAAGAACACATGTGTGTGCTAAGTCGCTTCAGTAAATAGAAATATATATATTTATATATTTTATATTATATATAATTATATATACATATATGAAATTATATATAAATATATATAATTGTATATTTTATATTATATATTATTTGTATAACATATTTATATATATATAAATTTGTGCCATCTGCAAAAGAGAATTTTGCTGCTTCCTTTCAAATTTGGATCCCTTTTCTTTTTATCGCCTAATGCTCTGGCTAGGGTTAGGACTTCCAAAATTATGTTGAATAGGAGTGGGCACTCTTGTCTTGTTTCTGATTTTAGAGGGAAAGCTTTCCATATTTTACCATTGAGTCTAAAATCGTGTGCACGCTAAGTCGCTTCAGTCATGTCCAACTCTTTGCAACCCCATGAATTGTAGTCCACCAGGCTCCTCTGTCCATAGGATTCTCCAGGCAAGAACACTGGAGTGGGTTGCCATGCCCTCCTCCAGGGGATCTTCCCAACTCAGGGATTGAAACCATGTCTCTTGTGGCTCCTGTACTGCTGGCAGATTCTTCACCGCTGAGCTATCAGGGGTGTGGGTTTATCAAACGTGGCCTTTGTTATGTTTATGTATGTGTGTATGTTATAGGATGTAAATATTACTAATTTTACATCATAGTATTTAAGTTATGGGATATAAAGGAGCAGAGTAAACATCACTCAAGGGTTTTACCTTCTCATTTGGGGAAGTGATTAGTGTATTTGGGTTGTATGTAGGATAGCTGTATCATATTAGGTGAAGTTATGACCTAATTATTGTATTTTGTTTTGGGGGGTTAAGTATGGTTCAGGCTTCCTTGATGGCTCAGGTGTTAAAGAATCTGCTGCAAGGTGGAAGACCAAGATTCAATCCCTGGGTCAGGAAGATTCCATGGAGAAGGAAATGGTAACCCACTTCAGTATTCTTGCCTGGAGAGCTCCATGGACAGAGGAGCCTTGTGGGCTACAGTCCATGGAGTTGCACAGAGTTGAACATGACAGAGTGACTAACACTTTGACTTTGAATTATGGTTCATAGAGATGTGCATGGATTCCAAGTTGACAAGGGGTGAATTTATTAATAGTTTATTTCATGTGTCAACTTGACAACATCACGGGATGCTCAGATACCTAATTAAATATTATTTCTAGTGTGTCCCTCAGGGTGTTTCTGCAAGAGATTAGCTTTTGAATTGGTGGCCTGCATAAAGAAGACTGCCTTCGCCAGTGTTGTAATGTTCATTGGCCTGAATGGAAGAGGCTGAATTCTCTCTTTTCTGCATCTGGCTGTTTAAGTGAAACATCTAGCTTTCCCTCCTCTTGGACTGGAATTTACATCACCACTTTTTTTGTGTCTCCAGCTTGCAGAGGGAAGGCTTAGCCTCTGTAACCTCATGAATCAACTCCATAAAGCAAACCTCATTCTAGATATCTCTGTCTATGTATTATCATCTTTCACCATCATCATCTATATATCTGTCTACTATGTGTCTATCTATACGTCTATGTAGTTCGATCACCTGTTCATCCTGTGGGTTTTGTCTCTCTGAAGAATAAAAATTAATACAACTACTAAATGGTAGAGTTTCATTGGTAACTTACTATATTATGATCTTTTGATATTTCTTCCAATAATTCTCAAAATGTTCGTTTTTTTGTTTGCTTGGGGTAAAGTTTCTTAGTCTTGGTGTATCTCAGAATATTTTTATGGAATCATTTCATTTAAATTAAAACATTTTTAAGTCCTAAGTTCTTGACTCAATTCCCTCAGTACAGCCTTTAAAAAGTCAGATGGCAATATCAATCTTTTCCCCTTAAGGTCATCTATTCTTTCTTTCTAAGAGGCTTTAGAAATTCTTAAATATTCAGTTCAGTCAGTTCAGTTCAGTTGCTAAGTCGCGTCCGACTCTTTGTGACCCCATGAATCACAGCACGCCAGGCCTCCCTGTCCATCACCAACTCCTGGAGTTCACTCAAACTCATGTCCATCGAGTCAGCGATGCCATCCAGACATTTCATTCTGTGTCGTACCCTTCTCCTCCTGCCCCCAATCCCTCCCAGCATCAGAGTCTTTTCCAGTGAGTCAACTCTTCGCATCAGGTGGCCAAAGTATTGGCGCTTCAGCTTTAGCATCAGTCCTTCCAATGAACACCCAGGACTGATCTCCTTTAGAATGGACTGGTTGGATCTCCTTGCAGTCCAAGGGACTCTCAAGAGTCTTCTCCAACACCACAGTTCAAAATTACTGTATTCTAAATAGCATGTGTGCATGCTAAGTCACTTCAGTCATGTCGGACTCTTTGTGACCCTATGGACTATAGCCCTCCAGGCTCCTCTGTCCATGGGATTCTCCAGGCAAGAATACTGGAGTGGGTTGCCATGTCCTCCTCCAGGGGATCTTCCTGACCCAGGATCTTCCTGATCAAATCTGCATCTCTTACACCTCCTGCATTAGCAGATGAGTTCTTTACCACTAGCACCACCTGGGAAGCCCTCTAAATAGCATAGATACTCTTGTTTTATCATACTATGTATCTGTGTTTTCCTCCTTAAATGTTATGTTTAGTCTTCTATGAGTATTTTCTATTTGAAATTTTACACACACACACACACACACACACACATACACACATGAAATTCAGATAAATTCTTAATATAACTGTTCTTAAACATTTTCCACCCATGTCTAGCCTGGAGCAAAATAATAATGAGATGGCTGTGGTGTTCTCTAAGTTCAAAAGAAATGTCTATTTATTTAAAGATTGTGATTCTTTTTATCTCCCAATTGTTTAGTGGAAAAGAAACCATGAAAAAGTTATTGTCAGACAGAAAAGTCTTTCTTAAAAAGTGTTTCCTAAATCATGGTCTTTGATTCTTTACTTCTACTTTTACAATGACAATTAAGAAATCATAATTATAAAAACAACAAATATTACCAAAACTTGACTAGGCCTGCAAGGCACCATGCCAAATGAAGCAGAAAAAAATTAATCAGAAATTCATTAAATTTAAATCTATTGCAAACTATTCTCTGTCTGAAAACAACTTGTGTATAATAAATCCCAGTGGGGAGATTCCAGAGTCTGTTTGGTAGGATGGTAATGAAGGAAGTTTTTGCACAATGTAGTTACTTACAAACATTAAAACTTCAAGAAGAGAAGCTGTAAATTTACTGGTGATTGGGAGACATGTTTCTTCTGTATATGTGGTTTCAACTCAAATACCGCAAATGATTTATCATATGTTATCAAGTGATTTTTTCTGTCCTAATTCATCTCTTCTAACTTCTGAAACTGAAAAAACTCCTAGACAATCTCTATTAGTACCAAAATTACTTAATGAATATATTACACAATTGTTTATTTTAGTCACCTATTCTGATATTATTTCTAAAAAATTTATTCAATGTGGATCATAGATCCCAGATTCAAGGAGTAGAATTATTTATTCTTCATAAATAGAAAAAATATCAGTTCCTAAGCTAATCTCTGAATTTTGCTCTTTTTAATTTTAAAAAGGTGGATTAAATGGAGTTGACTCTTAATTTCTTTTTTTAATTTTTAAATTGAAGTATAATTTATTTAATTTTATTTTTAAAATGAAACATGGTTGTATTTAATTTCTGCTATACAGCCAAGCTCTTCTGTTTATTCTTGCCACCTCTTCTTAATAGATTCTGCTTCTGTTAGGTCCATACCATTTCTGTCCTTTATTATGAAGAACTATACAAAAAAGATCTTCATGACCCAGATAACCATGATGGTGTGATCACTGACCTAGAGCCAGACATCCTGGAATGTGAAATCAAGTGGGCTCTTAGGAAGCACTACTATGCAGAAAGCTAGTGGAGGTGATGGCATTACAGTTGAGCTATTTCAAATTCTAAAAGAGGATGCTGTGAAAGTGCTGCACTCAATATGTCAGCAAACTTGGAAAACACAGCAGTGGCCACAGGACTGGAAAAGGTCAGTTTTCATTCCAATCCCAAAGAAGGGCAGTGCCAAAAATGCTCAAACTACTGCATAGTTGCACTCATCTCACACGCTAGCAAAGTAATGCTCAAAATTCTCCAAGCCAGGCTTCAGCAGTACGTGAACCATGAACTTCCAGATGTTCAAGCTGGACTTAGAAAAGGCAGAGGAACCAGAGATCAAATTTCCAACATCCGTTGGATCATTGAAAAAGCAAGCGAGTTCCAGAAAAACATCTACTTCTGTTTTATTGAGTACACCAAAGCATTTGACTGTGTGGATCACAGCAAACTCTGGAAAATTCTTAAAGAGATGGGAGTACCAGACCACCTTACTTGCCTCCTGAGAAATCTGTATGTAGGTCAAGAACCAACAGTTGGAGACAGATATGGAACAACAGACTGGTTCCAAATAGGGAAAGGAGTATATCAAGGCTGTATATCATCACCCTGCTTATTTTACTTGTGTGCAGAGTATATCACGCAAAATGCTGGGCTGGATGAAACACAGGCTTGAATCAAGATTGTTGAGAGAAATATCAATAACCTCAGATATGCAGATGACACCACCCTTATGGCAGAAAGCGAAGAACTAAAGTTCCTCTTGATGAAAGTGAAAGAGGAGAGTGAAAAAGTTGGCTTAAAACTCAATATTCAGAAAACTAAGATCATGGCATCTGGTCCCATCACTTCATGGCAAATAGATCGGGAAAAAATGGAAACAGTATGCTGAGACTATTTTCTTGGGCTCCAAAATCACTGCAGATGTTGACTGCAGCCATGAAATTAAAAGATGCTTGTTTCTTGGAAGAAAAGTTATGACCAGTCTCAGTTCAGTTCAGTTCAGTTGCTCCGTCGTTTCTGACTCTTTGTGACCTCAAGAACCACAGTATGCCACGCCTCCCTGTCCATCACCAACTCCCGGAATTTACCCAAACTCATGTCCATTGAGTCGGTGATGCCATCCAACAATCTCATCCTCTGTCGTCCCCTTCTCCACCTGCCCTCAATCTTTCCCAGCATCAGGATCTTTTCCAATGAGTCAACTCTTCGCATGAGGTGGCCAAAGTATTGGAGTTTCAGCTTCAACATCAGTCCTTCCAATGAACACCCAAGACTGATCTCCTGTAGGATGGACTAGTTGGATCTCCTTGCAGTCCAAGGGACTCTCAAGAGTCTTATCCAACACCACAGTTCGAAAGCATCAATTCTTCAGCGCTCAGCTTTCTTTATAGTCCAACTCTCACATCCATACATGACTACTGGAAAAATGATAGCCTTGACTAGATGGACATTTGTTGACAAAGTAATGTCTCTGCTTTTTAATGTGCTGTCTAGGTTGGTCATAACTTTCTTTCCAAGGAGTAAGCGTCTTTTAATTTCATGGCTGCAGTCACAATCTGCAGTGATTTGGAGCCCAAAATAATAAAGTCAGCCACTGCTTCCCCATCTATTTGCCATGAAATGACGGACTGGATGCCATGATCTTAGTTTTCTGAATGTTGAGTTTTAAGCCAACTTTTTCACTCTCCTGTTTCACTTTCATCAAGAGGCTCTTTATTTCTTCAACTTTCTGCCGTAAGGGTGGTGTCATCTGCATATCTGAGGTTATTGATATTTCTCCCGGCAGTCTTGATTCCAGTTGTGCTTCATCCAGCTCAGCGTTTCTCATGATGTACTCTACATATAAGTTAAATAAGCAGGATGACAATATACAGTCTACACATACTTCTTTTCCTATTTGGAACCAGTCTGTTGTTCCATGTCCAGTTCTAACTGTTGCTTCCTGACCTGCATACTGTTTTTTCAAGAGGAAGGTCAGGTGGCCTGATATTCCCATCTCTTTCAGAATTTTTCACATTTTATTGTGATCCATACAGTCAAAGGCTTTGGCATAGTCAATAAAGCAGAAATAGATATTTTTAAGGAACTCTCTTGCTTTTTCAATGATCCAGTTGGTGTTAGCAATTTGATCTCTCGTTCCTCTGCCTTTTGTAAAACCAGCTTGAACATCTGGAATATCATGGTTCACATGTTACTTAAGCCTGGCTTGGAGAATTTTGAGCATTACTTTACTAACATGTGAGATGAATGCAATTGTGCAGTAGTTTGAGCATTCTTTGACATTGCCATTCTTTGGGATTGGAATGAAAACTGACCTTTTCCAGTCCTGTGGCCACTGCTGGGTGTTCCAAGTTTGCTGACATATTGAGTGCAGCACTTTCACAGCATCATCTTCCAGGATTTGAAATAGCTCAACTGGAATTCCATCACCTCCTCTAGCTTTGTTTGTAGTGATGCTTCCTAAGGCCCACTTGACTTCACATTACAGGATGTCTGGCTGTAGGTGATTGATCACACCATCATGATTATCTGGGTTATGAAGATCTTTTTTGTACAGTTCTGTGTATTCTTGCCACCACTTCTTAATATCTTCTGCTTCCGTTAGGTCCATACCATTTCTGTCCTTTATTGAGCCCATCTTTGCATGAAATGTTTCCTTGGTATCTCTAATTTTCTTGAGGAGATCTCTAGTCTTTCCCATTCTATTGTTTTCTTCTATTTCTTTGTATTGATAGCTTTCTTATCTCTCCTTGCCATTCTTTGGAACTCTGTATTCAAATGGGTATATCTTTTTTTTCCCCCTTTACTTTTAGTTTCTCTTCTTTTCACAGCTAATTGTAAGGCCTCCTCATACAGTCATTTTGCTTTTTTGCATTTTTTTTTTCCTTGGGGATGGTCTGATCCCAGTCTCCTGTACAATGTCAGGAATGTCCATCCATAGTTCATCAGGCACTCTGTCTATCAGATCTAGTCCCTTAATTCTATTTCTCATTTCCACTGTATAATCATAAGGGAGTTGATTTAGGTCATACCTGAATGGTTTCGTTGTTTCCCCCACTTTCTTCAATTTAAGTCTGAATTCGGAAATAAGGAGTTCATGATCTGAGCCACAGTCAGCTCCCGGTCTTTATTTTGCTGACTGTATAGAGCTTCTCCATCTTTGGCTGCAAAGAATATAATCAATCTGATTTTGGTGTTGGCCAAATGGTGATGCCCATGTGTAGAGTCTTCTCTTCTGTTGTTGGAAGAGGGTGTTTGCTATGATCAGTGCGTTCTCTTGGCAAAACACTATTAGCCTTTGTCCTGCTTCATTCTGTACTCCGAGGCCAAATTTGCCTGTTACTCCAGGTGTTTCTTGACTTCCTACTTTTGCATATTTCAGTCCCCTATAATGAAAAGGACACCTTTTTGGGGTGTTAGTTCTAAAAGGTCCTGTAGGTCTTCACAGAACCATTCAACTTCAGCTTCTTCAGCGTTACTGGTTGGGGCATAGACTTGGATTACTGTGATATTGAATGGTTTGAGGGTAGAGTAAGCAACTAGTAAAAATTTAAAGTAATTATCCTTACCAAGGGAAAGTCAAGGAACTGGAAACATTCTTGAAAAACTTATAAAAACTCTTAGTGAAATAGTCACTTTTTCCAAGATTTACTTGGTATGTCCCAGGTGGCTCAAGTCCATGTCCACGTCCCAGTGGGTAAAGAATCTACCTGCAATGCAAGAGACACAGGAGATGTGGGTTTGATCCCTGGGTTTGGAAGATCCCCTGGAGGAGGAAATGAAAATCCACTCCAGTATTCTTGCCTGGAAATTGCATGGAAATAGCCTGGCAGGCTACAGTTAATAGGGTTGCAAAGAGTCAGACACGACTGAGTGACTAGGCAAGCAAGTAACCTGGCATGTGAGCAGTTAGGTAGCTCATAACAGCCCTTACAAGGTTGGTCTAAGTCTACAACTTTCATAAGCTTTTTACACAATTAGTACAATTTTAATTGTAATACTATTAAATGAATAGTATCCATCAAGTAAGAATTTTGTTTTTTCCCCTTCCTGCCCTCTTATTATGAAATGTTATGAAACATACACAAGATGGGAGAGAAGAGTTCTGAGACAAAGAGAAATTAAGGCTTGGTTCTATTCTACTACTGCAGGAGTCTTCTCTTCAGCAAACTCTCTCTATATATGTGCTGTGTTATAAATTATGAGAATGGTATTCACCTACTCTTTTGTGAACTTTACCTCATGGTCTAATATACATTGATTTGTGGTGTTCATCATGTGTGTACTTCCAGCTAAAATACCCATGACACTAGCGTCGTATAACATTCCTTTACTTTCATCCACAGATGTACATTTACCTATAGGTATTGCAAGGAGATCCAACCAGTCCATTCTAAAGGAGATCAATCCTGAGTGTTCATTGGAAGGACTGATGCTAAAGCTGAAACTGCAATACTCTGGCCACCTCATGCGACGAGTTGACTCACTGGAAAAGACTCTGATGCTGGGAAAGGTTGGGGGCAGGAGGAGAAGGGGACGACAGAGAATGAGATGGCTGGATGGCATCACCGACTCTATGGACATGAGTTTGTATGAACTCCTGGAGTTGGTGATGGACAGGGAGGCCTGGTGTGCTGTGATTCATGGGGTCGCAAAGAGTCGGACACGACTGAGCGACTGAACTGAACTGAACTGAACTGAACTGAACTGAATATCATGGGAGGTCTTCCAAGGCAGGTCTAAGTTTATGACTTTTTTGAAATTTTAAAATGATTGCTACTTTTAACTGTAACGCTATTAAATAAATAGCACCTTGGGTCAAAGCCATTCCTATTCAAAACATAAAGCACATATAAAAATAGGCTTATTTCCCAGAGATATCTACTGTAACATTAATATTTCTGTATATATCTACATAAACACTATTCTTTACTATTTAAGGGTAAAACCTACAGCATAGGTTTTTAATTCAACTTTGAATATTTATTAATTTTATTTATTGGTTACATTATTTTTATCATTTGTTTTCTTTTACTTTTTTTTGCATCAGATGTGGTACAAGCTGCATAAGCTCAACATATTTAGGGGGGTCTTTAATTACATAAATATTTGATGAATGTCTATGTGCCAGAAATAGTGTTCATGCCATTTCAAAGTCTCCATTTTGTTATTCTATATTAATTCAGGGTTTTGTTTTGTTCTGTTTTTTGGTCACATCAGATTTCAGTCTTAAATATATAAAACAGAACTATTTTTCTTTTAAATTTAAATTAATTTCATCCTTCCTGTTATCTGGAGATTTTTTTTTTTTTTTGGGTACCTAACATATTCAAGTTGGTGATAGACAGGGAGGCCTGGCATGCTGTGATTCATGGGGTCGCAAAGAGTGGGACACGACTGAGTGACTGAACTGAACTGAACATATTCAAGTAGGCATTTAGGAATGTGTGCTGCTTAGAAAAGTAGACATACTTGAAGAAAAGAATCGTAATGCCCAGTAGTAGGAGAACAGTATGGAGATGCCTTAAAACACTATGAATAAAACTACCATATGACCCTAATTTTTAAAGGGATCTCCATACTGTTCTCTATAGTGGTTGTATTAATTTACATCCCCACCAATAGTGCAGGAGGCTTCCCTTTTCTCTACACCCTCTCCAGCATTTATTATTTGTAGATTTTTTGATGACGTCCATTTTGATTGGTGTGAGGTGATACCTCATTGTAGTTTTAATTTGAATTTCTCTAATAATGAGTGTTGTTGAGCATCTTTTTGTATGTTTCTTAGCCATCTCTATGTATTCTTTGGAGAAATGTCTGTTTAGGTCTTTTGCCCACATTTTGATTTGGTTGCTCTCCTGGTAATGAGCTGCATGATCTGCATGTATATTTTGGAGATTAACCCTTTGTTGGTGGTTTCATTTGCAATTATTTCCTCCCATTCTGAGGGTTGTCTTTTCATCTTGTTTATAGTTTACTTTCCTGTGCAAAAGTTTGTAAGTTTAATTAGGTCTCATTTGTTTATTGTTTTTATTTCCATTACTCTATGATAGCTCTACAATGATAAAAATAGTACACAAGAGGTTGAAGTTAGTAGGTAAAAATGTTTTGAAGTTCAAAATATGCAGTTTATATGAAAGTGCTTAGAAAAATGCTTGACATAATTTGAGTTTTCACTAAATTTAATAAATTATTTGTCACAGCTGTTTCAAGTTACTCCAAAAATAATTTTTAGAATAAAAAATACACGAATTCAATAAATTAAAAACAAAAGCTTTTTTGTCTATAAGATTCAGTTCAGTTCAGTTCAGTTCAGTTGCTCAGTCGTGTCCGACTTCTTGCGATCCCATGAATCACAGCACGCCAGGCCTCCCTGTCCATCACCAACTCCTGGAGTTCACTCAAACTCATGTCCATCAAGTCGGTGATACCATCCAGACATCCCATCCTCTGTCGTCCCTTTCTCCTCCTGCCCCCAATCCCTCCCAGCATCAGGGTCTTTCTCAATGAGTCAACTCTTTGCATCAGGTGGCCAAAGTATTGGAGTTTCAGCTTTAGCATCAGTCCTTCCAATGAACACCCAGGACTGATCTCCTTTAGAATGGACTGACTGGATCTCCTTGCAGTCCAAGGGACTCTCAAGAGTCTTCTCCGACACCACAGTTCAAAAGCATCAATTCTTTGGCGATCAGCTTTCTTCACAGTCCAGCTCTCATATCCATACATGACCACGGGAAAAACCATAGCCTTGACTAGACGGACCTTGGTTGGCAAAGTAATGTCTCTACTTTTTAATATGCTATCTAGGTTGGTCATAACTTTCCTTCCAAGGAGTAAGCGTCTTTTAATTTCATGGCTGCAATCAGCATCTGCAGTGATTTTGGAGCCCCCCCAAAATAAAGTCTGACACTGTTTCCACTGTTTCCCTATCTATTTCCCTTGAAGTGATGGGACCAGATGCCATGATCTTAGTTTTCTGAATGTTGATCTTCAAGCCAACTTTTTCACTCCCCTCTTTCACTTTCATCAAGAGGCTTTTTAGTTCCTCTTTACTTTCTGACTTAAGGATGGTGTCACCTGCATATCTGAGGTTATTGATATTTCTCCCAGCAATCTTGATTCCAGCTTGTGCTTCTTCCAGCCCAGAGTTTCTCATGATGTACTCTGCATTGAAGTTAAATAAGCAGGGTGACAATATACAGCCTTGAAATATGCAATGCAACTTTCAGTTATATGCCTTAAAAGAAGTATAAATCACAAGTAATTAGGCAGTTATATTTCAAGGTGGTAGATTATATCTAGCCTGATATCAAATATTGGCAATAGGATTTTTGCAAGGGAAACTAACAAGGTATTATAAAACCAATTCACTTGCTGCTGAAAGGAGATCCTAATTGAAAATAAGGATATTGCATTCTGAGATGAGAAGAGTATGTGACAATAATGCATTTGTCTTTTTACATTTTAAACGGATGCCATTTAGAAGGTCAAACAATGATACTGAGTATTGATTCAGGAGCAGAATTTTGGATAGAAGCTCTGATAGTCAAGTAGAACTTTGCTACAGAGAAGCAAACTTTAAAGAAAAAACTTTCTAATAAGGAGTCTTGTCCAAAAAGCTTAGTCCCAAGAGTATTCTATAAGTGAAGAAATCACTCTGAGTGTTCCTTGTGTAGTCCTCATGGGATGGTTCTGGAGTTTGCCCTTGTTACAAAATTATAATTGACTTATTTTTCAGTCCCCTCTCAGAGGGACTTCTTTCTCCAAAATTCTGAAAAACTTTCTGCTGCAATTCTCTGAAATAGTTTCATGGGACTGGAAAACACTTTGACTACCATGGATTCTGGCTGCTACTATTTGTGTAGCTCATCAGGGACCAGGGAGTCTAGTTGCTTGTTTTAAATTTCCATTTTGCTCCCATATTCACTCTAAGACCTGTGAAGCATGTCAGCATGGAGACAAGAGATTTTCATGCAGTTTGATTTCACAGATTCATTGTCACCTATTTAAATTTTGGTAGAAAAATATCCATTATTATCTAAGAGAACTAAAGAGATTCCTAGTCCATCATCTTCACTCAGTGTTCATGAAGACAGATACAACAGGTTTTCAAACCAGATTGTATTAAAGAAAGAACAAACTTTAATAATAGGTAATGGAAAATTATGGACTTACAGGCAATACCGCTAATGAAGAACATGGTCATGCCATGCTTAAGAGGGTTGTTATTTTATTGGGGAGTAAACAATATTTGAGATTAACTTTGATATTGTCTTTGAGAGTTTTTATTTTTCAACTACATCTTTTTCCTAGACTGAAATAAAAAGAATTTGGATCTCTGCAGTTTTACATGAAAAAGTTCACAAGATAGAAATATACATTCAGGTAAGAATAATTATAGAAAAAGCATGCCTATTTTAGCCACATAATAAGGCAGCCAAGAACATTTTCCATATGATTAAAATATATTTTTCTTGAATTTCAAAATGTGCCATGAGTGAAAATTATCAAGATGAAAGTGAACCTTGATAATTCATATTCCAATGCTTGAAGGAAGATCATGGTTAAATCAGACTGGTGATATGATAACTAATATTTAAAATATATTACTAATGATGTATATTCTATGATCTTTTTATCTCTTGTTGCATTTCTTAGAATTCAAAATTATAAAAATCCTCTATTTTCTCTAATTTGATTATTTCTTGCCTATTATGAACTCTTTACAATTGTTCTATAAATAGAGGTGAATCTTTTCATAGTCCATATCCTATAATTTTGTACAAAGGCAATATATATAATATTACTCTACTATATTATCCTAGGTTAGGTTATCCTTGAAATATTAATATATTACTTTTATTGATATAGCATCAAAAATGTAACATTTGACTTGGCCTAAGAACAAAATTTCTTCTCCTTCTCCATCTTCTACTCCTTCTTCTTCCTCTTTGCCTCCTTTTTAAACAGGAGCAAAGTGCAAGGTTTATTAATCATGTGACTCTTTGCCGAGAGAAGTTACATGTAAAATAACTTTAGCATGTTTCAAAGGTAATTTCTTTTCTGAGTCTTTTTTTGACTGCAAACCAAACCTATGCTTGAAAATGTTCCATTCAGCTTTATGCCTAAAAAGAGTGATTCTATTAGTTCTAGAATAAAATATAACTGTCTTCATGGATGTTAACCTGTAAACTTTTTAATTTATTCTGTCACATTCTATTAAAACCAAATTACAATTATTTGAATGGGTTTCACACATGTAGTTTAGCAGTAGAGTGAGGCTAGTGACTGAGAATAGTATTATTTTGTTCAGCCATTTACCCATGAATTAATTTCATGGCTTTTTTTTTTTTTTTTTTTGGGTCGTGCACTGTGTGGTTTGTAGGATCTTAGTTCTCCAAACAGGGATCAAATTTGGGCCCTTGGCAGTGAAAGCATGGAGTATTAACCACTCCATGGGAATTCCCTTTTTTTTTTGAGAAAATTATTGGGAAAAGCAACAAACGAAAGAAGCAGAGAACGTCCTGAAGGTTTCAGGATTCAGGGGATTTTTTGTGGACCATAAAAAACACAAAAGCTCTTACAATTGAGGAAATCTTGAGATTCAAAATGAAACAGCATATTTTCTAAGGTTTTGATTGTTAGTATACATTCATTTTAATTTTGGTAAAAATATTTTGTGGATCATTTGCTGGCTTTTATTATTCATACCAGTCTTTGAAAGGGTAAATGACAGTTGGTTTAGGTATCATCAAGAAGAAAAGATGTATGAGGTTATCCTTAATTGCTAGACAATTTAATTGACAATGAGTGCATTATTTCATAGAAAAATAATAGAAATATTTAAAAATAACAAAAATTGTCTTGATTGTTTAACAGGTCGCCCAAATTCAAATAAGTTAATTTGAATGCTTCCAGGATGTCAATACTTTCTTTCTCAAAACTACTGAGCTCTAACCATCATATTATGAGTTCAGTAAAATTTGCTCTTTAATATATTCTTTTACACAATTAATATTTTTGATTGGTTCTTTCTCTCATTTGGAAAAGTTTGAGATGAAGTGAATGTCTTGACAGATCTATATAGAGAAAACCAGTATCAGTAAACTTCACAGGATAAAAAATATAAAGGTATCACTCACATTTTACTTTCCCACTTAAATACAATTAGACTAGTTCCAGAAGTTGAAGATTGATTTTATTTTAAAAGATCTCAAAGTAAGGCAATTTAGTTCTTTAGTAATGTACTTGCAATTGTAAGAGCTCTTTTGTGTAGAAAGTTCATTTTATCTTGGAACGTATTTTTAGCTTCTTTTCCTTCATTTATCTTTTATTACTGAGTTGAAGCAAAGTATTACATATAAAAGTGAATATTTAATGATAAAATTTATGGAAGTGTCTTTTTCTTAGTACAAGCTTATAGATTTTAGTATTTTGAAATCACAGATGACATCTCACAAAATATCTACCTTGATAAACTCTGTTGTGTTGAAATTAACTCTAGACTTGATTTCAAAATATTTCATCTTGAGTCTAAATTCCATTTTTAACCAGCTGTGTTACCTCAGGCAACTCAAACTCTCTCTCATATTTCTTTTGCATATGTATAAGCTTAATAGAATAATGGATATGGAAATATTATGTCAATTATAAAGTATTTTTAGATGCAAAGTGTTATTTGTGATACTAGCTAAAGAGCAGAAATTTTGCTGACTTTCTCTTATGCCTTTAAGCAGAAGTTTGCCATGGGTGACAAGGGAGGAGACAACCATTCAGAAGTGACTGACTTCATTCTTGTAGGCATCAGGGTCCGTCCAGAGCTCCACAGTCTCCTTTTTCTACTTTTCCTGATTGTTTATTGGATGGTCCTTCTGGGGAACCTTAGCATGATTGGCATCATTGTGACTGATCCCCGGCTGAACACACCAATGTATTTCTTCCTAGGCAATCTCTCCATCATTGACCTCTCCTACTCCACTGTTATTGTACCCAAAGCCATGATCAACATCCTGTCTCAGAAAAAGACCATATCCTTTGCAGGTTGTGTGGCTCAGCTGTTTCTTTATGCACTTTTCATGGTAACAGAGGCCTTTGTCTTAGCAGCCATGGCTTATGACCGCTTCATTGCCATCTGCAACCCACTTCTCTATACTGTCCGCATGTCAAGAAGTCTCTGTATCCAGCTGGTGGCTGGTTCTTATCTCTGTGGCTGGGTCAGTTCCATCCTTCAAATCAGTGTAACATTTTCAATGTCTTTCTGTGCCTCTCGAGTCATCGATCACTTCTACTGTGATTCAAACCCAATTGAGAAGATCTCCTGTTCCAATGTCTTTATGAATAAGATGGTGTCACTTAGTTTGGCTATTCTTATTATTTTGCCCACGATAGTTGTTATTGTAGTATCTTACATGTATATTGTGTCCACAGTTTTAAAGATCCGCTCCAGTGAAGGAAGGAAGAAAGCCTTCTCCACTTGCAGCTCTCATCTAGGGGTTGTAAGTTTGCTTTATGGGACTGTCTCCTTTGTGTATCTCACACCACCAAATAACCCAGAACTTCGTAAAGTGGCTTCAGTATGTTACATTTTATTCACACCTATGCTGAACCCTTTAATCTACTCTCTAAGAAATAAGGATGTTAAAGATGCCATGAGAAAAGTTGTTTGGAAGAAAAAAGTTTTACTCTAAATATGCTTCCACTTTTATTTTTTCTTGCATCCTTTGATTTTGTTCTCCAAATCATCTAGACTTCTGCATTTAAAGCTCAAGTTGTTTCTCAAACCAAAGCAAAACCAAAACCTTAACAGTTTTATTCAACAGCATTAATAATATTCTATAAAAATTCTACAAATTCACTTTTCACTATTTACTTTTCACTTTTCCACAAGGCAACATTAAATCTGAAAGTTTTGGACAGCCATGAAAATTTATTGTATTTCTACAAAGAGATATATTTTTCACTCTCCAGGCAATAATATATATGTAAATGGAGAAGGATAAAATATTATTGTTTCTCTTCCAAGTATACCTAAGTAAAATTTAGAAAATATCTAAGTATAAGGATTCATTTGGAAACTGTGTGACCCAACTGGTTTATATGCAAACAGTATAAATGCTAGTGTTGTGTTTTGTTTTAAACATCATGCCAAGATGTGAGGACAAATGTATATGATGAAAGGAAAAAGGAAAGTTTACATAAACAGTGACTTTCGTTGAATTAAAAAGGGGCCAAATAAAAATGAACATGGGAAGACTGCATTCATTTTGTTTAAATTATGACATTTATTTGGTTTTCCTTGAATGGCATGGTCATCCTACTTTCCTCCCATATGATGAGAACTTTTTATGATATTTATGATGTTTTACAGTTCATGTCCTCTATCTTTTGGGTAATACAAATTATTGGTAGTGAATATGCTATTAACTAGGGGCTTCCCAGGTGGTGCTAGTAGTGAAGAATCCACCTGCCAATGCAGGAGATGCAAGAGATGCATGTTTGATCCCTGGGTCAGGAAGACCCCCTGGAGGAGGAAATGACAACCCATTCCAGTATTCTCGCCTGGAAAATCTTATGGACAGAGGAACTTGGCAGATTACAGTCCATGGAGCCGCAAAGAGTCAGACATGACTGAGTGACTGCACACACACAGACACACACACGCACGCACGCGAGAGTAATGAAAACACTCATTTGAAATAAAGTCAGTTTGAAAATCTCAGTTAAAAATATCTTAGGCTTTATAATAAGCTCTACAGATAGTTGGGTTATATGTAAATGTACATACTTGTTTGTGTGCACACATGTGTGTATTTGTCTGTGTATGAATATGTTTGGGTTATTTGAATATGAGGTAATTTTAAAATGTGATTAGTTCTAAATATCAGATGTCAATTGAGAAGGGAAGGCGGGTTAAAGCAGCATCCCATAGGTCTGATAGGTATTAAACTTAGGAAGCCAAGTTCTAGAGAAAGTTGTGCCAGAGTTACCATTTTTACAGTTGATGTAAGTAATGCTTTAGCTAAAAAATTACAATGCTTAAGTCAGGGCAACATTAAATTCTAGGGAAGAACTAATCCTAAGAAATAAAATATAATTATGAGTTTTGTCCTTACACTTGACATTGAGAAAACCTAAAATATGGGTCTTTGATAAAGTCTTCTGTTTTTCTGCTTTTAAGATAGCAAAACCTCCTTTGATGAATGCACAATGGCAAACATCTTCATGGGTTAATGTTGATTAGGGTAAGAGATTTGAGAAATGAATATTCTTATTGAATAGACAAAGTGAGAAGCTAAGTGACTTAATAAATCAAAGTTATATTTATTCTCCCTAAACTGGTGAATCTACCATTTTTCTTGATGCTCAGATGCTGCCATTTTCCTTGATATTCAGAAAAATATCATTTAAGAGGGAAATGTGAATTCAAATCAGTTTGGGAAACTGATCTTTGGCATTGATTATTATAAGTCTGGAAAATACCCTTTTTAGGTTTCAGTTTTACTTATTTCCATTGCATATCTGATACTCTCAGAATGTCACTCTTTGATGTATCTAACAAGTGTGAGTTATTAAAGACTATTTGGAAAAGGCAACAAAATACTGACTAATAATAAGGCCTAGATTCATTTGTTTTAGATTTTAGTCTGGTGGATTATATTTTCTGTTTGGCAGCTATAACATATTACAGTATTCCAATGTATAACCTTCAAAGTGGCATTGCTTAAACCATGCCAGATGTTGGAAGAAACCTGGGAAAGTTGAAAATCAAGGCAGAATGCTTTCAAAGGTGTTAAGTTAAGCTCTCTCACTTTCTTCTAATTGTCATAAACATTATTCTCGGTATATTTTTTTTTCTGGTTTCACAGGCCTTATATGAAAAGTAGTGCCTAATTTATATCTGCCTCGTTATGTGTGCCATCAAGATTCCATCAGAACCACCCGATGTCTTATCAACCTTTTGTTGGCTTTTATTGATGAAGTGTTTCCTTTTTCAATGTTGCATGGATTGCTTATGAAACACCGTCACATTCCAAGGGGGTCTGAAAATTGTATTCTCCATCATGTACATCATAAGTCGTTACTTTGAGGGAACTTTAAATCTGTATTCACATGGAGAAGTCTCTCAATAGTGATATGATCTTGAGAGGCAGAAGATTGCATTAGATGTCTCAAACACTCTCCTTCACAATGCACTGTCTCCTCTTCCCTGGTTACGAGTTCTGGGACATGCACATATATTGATTGTCCTATAATTCTATGTCTTACATTTTGTCTTTAAATTTTTTGGATTGTTAATGTTTACCTAATGTTTAGTGCATTGAACTTTGGTGAGGACATTTAGAATAATATTTTCTATTACCAGAGTGCTAAGATTATCCGACTCAGATAATTTCAAATGATAATTCAAATATTCATAAATATAGGTTAAAATTACTAAATTAAACATCTGTTGGACAAGCACCGAAAGCATGCTCCATTTGTTTTCCTTAGGATAGTTTTAACTCTTTTTACGAGGTTTAAATTGTTGTAGTAATTGGAGTAGTTGAACTGATTAGATATTGCAAAAATATTGAAATTTGAATTGATATTGGACTGTTACTCTTGTGAATTGAGTATATGTCACTTTACCCCATCCCATAATACCAGTATAAGTCATAAAATCAATAAAACTTTTTGAGTGTGTGTACGCTGTTTGGGGCCTTTAATGGACTGCAACCTGGTGGTCTGGAGTCAACAATAAGAAAGGGAAAGAGAGAGAGAGAGAGAAAGAAAGAAGGAAAGAAAGAGAGAGAGACACAGGGACCCGACCTCTGATGGAGCAAAAGTGCTTTAATGATCTTTCTGTGAGTATATATAGGCTGTTGTACAAGAAATTTCTTTCGACAATGATATAGATCAGAAAACCAAATGTATAGCAACAGTTACCAAGAGAACAAGGGATTAATAATGGTCACAAGTCAGGAGACAATCCATAACTCAAGAAAGAGGATTGAGACTAAGCAGTTTTGATGTAAGGAGAATGTTTACCGAAGGAGATTTAAGCCTGTCTCATCCTATGACCTCAGTCCTGGGAGCGGCATGCCATTCCACTGGTTTCTGGCAACAGAAACTGATAAGGAACAGAGGATTTCTGAGAAACAGCACATAAGAATCCTCCTGTTAAACATTCCCTGACAGTACGCTATTATATAATTGAGGACAAAGCTTCTTACTGTTAAGGGCTGGGCAGAGAGGGAAGGGAAGAAGAGGGAAAGGATGGGATAAGAAAGAAACAAGTTATCCTGGAGCTTAAAAAGGAATCCATTTCAATCATTTTTCTTTTTAACTTGAAGTACAGATTTTATTTTCTTTTTAAAAATATTCTTTTTCAAATTATTTTCCCATTTAGGTTGCTACATAATATTGAACACAGTTCCCTGTGCCAAACAAGTAGGTCCTTGTTGGTTATCTGTTTTAAATGTAGCAGTGTGTCCATCCCAAACTCCCAATCTATCCCTCCCACTCTCTTTCCCCAACCTTTCCCCTCTTGTAACAATAAGTTCTTTCTCTAAGTCTGTGAGTCTGTTTCAGTTTTGTAAATAAGTTCATTTGCAACCTATTATTTTTTAAGATTCCGCATATAAATGATAGCTCATGTGGCTTAGTATCATCAAAACAAACAGCCCAATCAAAAAATGGGCAGAAGCATATGTACCCCTATGGCTGATTCATGTTGATCTTTGACAGAAAACAACAAAATTCTATAAAGTAATTATCCTTCAATTAAAAATCAAATAAAATTTTAAACAATGGACAGAAAACCTATACAGACATTTCTCCAAAGACGACATACTGAATGTCAACATCATTTCTTAACTATTATAATACTGTAAAAAATAAAAAGACAACTTCCCCCAAAAAATTTTAATCAAAGACTAAATTTGACTTAAAACTCAACATTCAGAAAACTAGATCATTGCATCTGGCCCCATCACTTCATGGCAAATAGTTGGGGAAACAATGGAAACAGTGACAGACTTGATTTTTTGGGCTCCAAAAATCACTGAAGATCGTGATTGCAGCCATGAAATTAAAAGATGCTTGCTTCTTGGAAGAAAAGTTATGACCAACCTAGACAGCATATTAAAAAGCAGAGACATTACTTTGCCAACAAAGATTCATCTAGTGAAAGCTATGGTTTTTTCAGTAGTCATGTATGGATGGAAGAGTTGTATCATAAAGAAGGCTGAGCACCGAAGAATTGATGCTTTTGAACTGTGGTGTTGGAGAAGACTCTTGAGAGTCCCCTGGACAGCAAGGAGATACAACCAGTTAATCCTAAAGGAAATCAGTTCCGAATATTCACTGGAAGAACCGATGCTGAAGCTGAAACTCCAATACTTTAGCCACCTGATGAGAAGAACTGACTCATTGGAAAAGACCCTGATGCTAGGAAAGATTGAAGGCAAAAGGAGAAGGGGATGACAGAAGAATGAGATGGCTGGATGGCATCACCGACTCAATGGACATGAGTTTGAGTAAGTGCTGGGAGTTGGTGATGGACAGGGAAGCCTGGTGTGCTGCAGTCCGTGGGATCTAAGTGACTGAACTGAACTGAATTTTCATAGTTCTTACTTTTACTGAATATGACTTCTAGATTTTGGAAATAGTTTTTTTTTTCCTTATCAGTGTGTAAACATTTATTCACATTGTTTGGCATTGTGAATAGTTGGGTGTCTTTAGTGGCAACCTACATAAATGAACTTTGGATAATTTGAGCAAAAGATAAATATCTTTTGCTTAAATAATTAGACACATACTTTTTTTTTTTCTCCAGCTGCACATACACAATGAGAGGGATGGAGAGGGTGAGTCCCTTGGCAGCGTTCTAGGAAGTTAGAATGTGAAAAATAGGCAAGAGTCTTCAAGTAGGATTCAAACTTGTCAAATGTCACACTATTAGAAACTTTTACTTCAAGAAATTTCAAGCTCTTTGTCCCTCTGATGGATAGTTCTGAGACAGGATCTAATAAATAGCTCTGTTGTTGCTGCTGTTATTGTTGTTTAGTCATTAAGTCATGTTTGACTCTTTTGTGATCCCATGGACTGTAGTCCTTCTGGCTCCTCTGTCCATAGGATTTTCCAGGCAAAAATACTAGACTGGGTTGCCATTTCCTTCTCCAAGGGATCTTCCTGACTCAGGGATGGAAACCATGTCTCCAGCATTAGCAGGTGGATTCTTTACCACTTAGACACCAAGGAAGCCCAATAAATATCTCTATAATTCCACGAAATGTTTGGAGTGTTCTCCAAACATTTTCTTCAGTGTTCAATCATTTGAAAGTTAGTCACCAAAATATTTGGAAGGGTTTGGAAGGATTTCAGTTCACATCTTATTCAAGAGTGAATTCAGTGATTTCAGTTCACGTCTTATTCACATCTTCATTCCACTGACTCTCTGTGACTCAATTCAGGTCTAAGAATTGGGAGATGGCATTATCTGAATCATGGTAGCTCAAGTCAACTTTTGATCTTATCTAATGCCTCTCTCTTTTTGTCTCTCTGTCTTTTGCTCTCTCTCTAAAGAGGGTCCACTTATTTATTCCTAGATAACTTATGATTAGCTAACCCTAGGTGGAGATTACTATACCACATTCATTTTTGAACTAATAAGTTGCTACTATCATGTTAACCAAATCTTCCTTTACTCTCTCAGTCAGAAGCCATAATCTGAACACTCTCACTCCTCGATTCTCACTGATATTAGAAAGGCCACTTTAACCTTAATGTCCGCCACCAACATCCTTAGAGAGAAGTATCACAACTGCTTTGAAAATTTCTGGCTGTTTGCTTTGTCATTGGTGAAGGAACACCTCAGGGGCACCTAACCAGGATATATGAGAACAGAATATCTATGGCTAATCCTCCTCAGCACCACTGTCTCCTAAAGATATTAAATTTCCTTTTCTATACTTTCCCCAAAGTGTTTCTAGTGTTTTAATTTCATTTAATAACCAGTATTAGTTAATAAATTACACTTGTCATCTCAACCAAACATTAGACTTCAACTTATTTACATTAGCTAACACACTAATTGTGAACTCCAGGAGTTGGTGATGGACAGGGAGGCCTGGCGTGCTGTGATTCATGGGGTCGCGGAGAGTCGGACACGACTGAGCGACTGAACTGAACTGAACTGAACTGAACACACTAATTGTCAAATTTTGGTAATTAAGAATTCTGTCAAATATCTCCCTCCCACTCAAGTAAAAGAGCCCTAAAATTCATTCACATCAAAGCACTTTTGCCAATATGTATCCAAAAAATATTCAAAATTTTAAGCCAGTCTTCTATAAATTCTCCATCTGCCTTGGGACAGTATTCATGTTCTTGCACTAGTGAGCTCATAGAATGAAAATGAGGAGTGGAAAGGGGAACTATAGCTTCTTCCTTCAAGGTAACTTCTTCAGGTAAAGGAGTAGCAGCATCTTAAAATGAGCAGGGAATAACTGTTAGGGAGGTAGGTCTGCTTCCTTCTGCAAAGGTGATTGAGGTAGTTTCCAAAATGTCAGAATTTTCAAATGTTTTAAGTAATGTTACAAACCAGGACTCTTGCCTGGAAAATCCTATGGACAGAGGAGCATGATAGGCTACAGTCCATGGGGTCACAAAGAGTCGGATGTGACTGAGTGACTTCACTTTCGCAAAGCAGGAATCCTCAGTTAATTGTATGAGAAATTGAAGGAATGAATCAACATGTTTTGTCTTCAGCAAGCCAAAAATTCATAATCTGAGTTTCAGTCAGTTCAGTTCAGTTCAGTCGCTCAGTCGTGTCCAACTCTTTGCAACCCCATGAAACACAGCACGCCAGGCCTTAGCTTTCAGCAATTTCATTTCTGCAGCTGTTAACTATAGGAGATTATCTTGTTACTGTGACAAATTCCCTATAGAAACAGAACTTAAAGATCTGAGCTCAATTTTTGCTTTAATTTAGAAGTACTAACAGCATGTTGCAGTCTTTGAATTACCCAAGCCATAATTACAATTCAGATGGTGACTCTGTTGGTCCATCAGATTCTTGCTTTCAGTAGGTATATGATTCAATTTAACTGTATGGTAGGTCAGTTCAGTTGCTCAGTCATCAGTTGCATTGACTCATTGCAACCCCATGGACTTCAGCATGCCAGGCTTCCCTGTCCATCACCAACTCCTGGAGCTTACTAAAACTCATGTCCATCGAGTCAGTGGTGTCATCCAACCATCCCACTCTCCGTCGTCCCCTTTTCCACCTTCAATATTTCCCAGCATCAGGGGCTTTTCAAAAGAGTCAATTCTTCACATCAGGTGGTCAAAGTATTGGAGTTTCAGCTTCAGTATAATTCCTTCCAATGAATATTCAGGACTGATTTACTTTAGGATTGACTGGTTAGATCTCCTTGCTGTCCAAGGGACTCTCAAGAGTCCCTTCTTCAATACCACAGTTCAAAAGCATCAATTCTTCAGCACTCAGCTTTCTTTATAGTCCAACTCTCACATCCATACATGATTACTGGATAAACCATAACTTTGTAGATGGACCTTAATTGGCAAAGTAATGTCTTTGCTTTTTAATATGCTGTCTAGGTTGGTCATAACTTTTCTTCCAAGGAGCAATCATCTTTTAATTTCATGGCTGCAGTCACCATCTGCAGTGATTTTGAAGACCAAAAAGATAAAGTCTGTCACTGTTTCCATTGTTTCCCCAACTATTTGCCATGAAATGATGGGACCAGATGCCATGATCTTCATTTTCTGAATGTCAAGTTTTAAGTCAAAATTTTCACTCTCTTCTTTCACTTTCATCAAGAGGCTCTTTAGTTCTTCTTCACTTTCTGCCATAAGGGTGCTGTTATCTGCATATCTGCAATTATTGATATTTCTCCCTGCAATCTTGATTCAAGTTTGTGTTTCATCCAGCCCAGCATTTCTCATGATGTACTCTGCATATAAGCTAAATAAGCAAGGTGACAATATACAGCCTTGACGTACTCATTTCCTGATTTGGAACCTGCCTGTTGTTCCAAGTCTGGTTCTAACTGTTGGTTCTTGACCTGTTATACTGATTTCTCAGGAGGCAGATAAGGTAGTCTGATATTCCCATCTCTTTAAGAATTTTCCAGTTTGTTGTGATCCACACCTTCAAAGGCTTTGGTGTATTCAATAAAGCAGAAGTAGATGTTTTTTGGGCTTTCTCTCACTTTTTCAATGATCCAGCAGATGTTGGGAATTGGGTCTCTGGGTCCTCTGCCTTTTCTAATTCCAGCTTGAACATTTGGAAGTTCACGGTTCACATACTGTTGAGGCGTGACTTCAAGAATTTTGAGCATTACTTTGCTAGGATGTGAGATGAGTGCATATGTGCAGTAGTTTGAGCATTCTTTGGCATTGCCTTTCTTTGGGATTGGAATAAAAAACTGACTTTTCCAGTGGCTACTGCTGGGTTTTCCAAATTTGCTGGCATATTGAGTGCTTTCATGTATCATCTTTTAGGATTTGAAATAGTTCAACTGGAATTTCATCACCTCCATTAGCTTTGTTTGTAATGATGCTTCCTAAGGCCCACTTAACTTTGCATTCCAGGATGTCTGGCTCTTGGTGAGTGTCACACGATCGTGGTTATCTGGGTTATGAGTATAGTTCTGTGTATTCTTGCCACTTCTTCTTAGTATCTTCTGCTTCTGTTCAGTTTAGTTCAGTTCAGTCGCTCAGCCATGTCCGACTCTCCGCGACCCCACGAATCACAGCACGCCAGGCCTCCCTGTCCATCACCAACTCCCGGAGTTCACTCAAACTCATGTCCACAGAGTCAGTGATGCCATCCAGCCATCTCATTCTCGGTCGTCCCCTTCTCCTCCCGCCCCCAACCTTTCCCAGCATCAGAGTCTTTTCCAGTGAGTCAACTCGTCGCATGAGGTGGCCAAAGTATTGGAGTTTCAGCTTTAGCATCAGTCCTTCCAATGAACACCCAGGATTGATCTCCTTTAGAATGGACTGGTTAGATCTCCTTGCAGCCCAAGGGACTCTCAAGAGTCTTCTCCAGCACCACAGTTCAAAAACATCAATTCTTCCGCGATCAGCTTTCTTCACAGTTCAACTCTAACATCCATACTATTTTTGTCCTTTATTGAGCCCATCTTTGCATGAAATTTTCCCTTGGTATCTCTAATTTTCTTGAAGAGATCTCTAGTCTTTCCCATTCTATTGTTTTCTTCTACTTCTTTGCATTGATCACTGAGGGAGGCTTTCTTAACTCTCTTTGCTATTCTTTGGAACTCTGCATTCAAATGGGTATATCTTTTCTTTTCTACTTTACCTTTCACTTCTCTTCTTCTCAGCTATTTGTAAGACCTTCTCAGACAACCATTTTGCCTTTTTGCATTTCTTATTTTGGGGGATGGTCTTGATCACTGCCTCCTGTACAGCGTCACGAAGCTCCATCCATAGTTCTTCAGGCACTCTATCATATCTAATCCCTTGAATCTATTTGTCACTTCTACTATATAATTGTAAGGGATTTGATTTAGGTCATATCTGAATGGTCTAGTGGTTTTCCCTACTTTCTTCAATTTAAGTCTGAATTTGGCAATAAGGAGTTCATCATCTGAACCATAGTTAGCTCCTGGTCTTGTTTTTACTGACTTTATAGAGCTTCTCCATCTTTGGCTGCAAAGAATATAATCAATCTGATTTTGGTATTGACCATCTGGTGATGTCCATGTGTAGAGTCCTCTCTTGTGTTGTTGGAAGAGGGTGTTTGCTATGACCAGTGTGTTCTCTTGGCAAAACTGTTAGCTTTTTTCCTGCTTCATTTTGTACTCCAAGGCCACATTTCTCTGTTACTCTAGGTATCTCTTGACTTCTTTCTTTTGTATTCCAGTCCCGTATAATGAAAAGGACATCTTTTTTGGGTGTTAGTTCTAAAAGGTCTTGTAGGTCCTTATAGAACTGTTCAACTTCAACGTCTTCAGCATTACTGGTCAGAGAATAGACTTGGATTACTGTGATATTGAATAATTTGCCTTGGAAATGAACAGAGATCATTCTGTTGTTTTGAGATTGCACCCAAGTACTGCATTTCAGATTCTTTTGTTGACTATGATGGCTACTCCATTTCTTCTAAGGAATTCTTGCTCACAGTAGTTGATATAATGGTCATCTGAGTTAAATTCACCCATTCCCGTCCATATTAGGTTGCTGATTTCTAAAATGTCGATGTTCACTCTTGCCGTCTCTTGTTTGACTACTTCTATATTACCTTGATTCATGGACCTGACATTCCAAGTTCCTATGCAATATTGCTCTTTACAGCCTCAGACTTTACTTCCATAACCAGTCACATCCACAACTGTGTGCTGTTTTTACTTTGGCTCCATCTCTTCATTCTTCTGGAATAATTTCTCTACTGATTTCCAGTAGCATATTGGGAATCTGCTGACCTGGGGGGTTCATCTTTCAGTGTCCTATCTTTTTGCCTTTTCATATTGTTCATGGGGTTCTCAAGGCAAGAATACTGAAGTGGTTTGCCATTCCCTCCTCCAGTGGACCACGTTTTGTCGGAACTCTCCACCATGACCCGTCCATCTTGGGTGTCCCTACACACCATGACTCATAGTTTTATTGAATTCGATAAGGCTGTGGTCCATGTGATCAGTTTGGTTAGTTTTCTGTGGTTGTGGTAGACAATTTTGCCACAAATCATGTGAATATCCAGGCTCCATGCCCAGTATAAATTTTTTTTTCTTGTATCATATTTTTGGCCATATAGGCAATTATATGATCCTAGTTTTCCCTGAAACAATTATATTGGAATGGTGTTTGTGTATTTGTTTAAGGTTTTGGGTGCAAATAACAGAAACTCAGTTAAGTAACTGAGGCAGATTTATATATTAGAAGGGTAAAGGCATTGGTAAACACACAGCATTGATAGGAAGGCAGAAGTTTCTGATTTAAAAGAGGGTAAGACCAAATACACTGCAGAGAACGAAGAAGCAAGACATATAGGAATGGTCTGGATGGGACCTATCTAAAAATAATGTCACAAGTGGAAAATATAAACTTGAAGTATTATAGTTCTGTGAGCCACTCTGCTAAAACTTCAAATTCCAGTGAGAATACATTCTATTGGCCTTTCTTGTCATGGGCCTGTTTGTTTGTCAAGGGAAGATAAGACATCTAAATTAAGTCCCGTAGACTGTATCAAAATGAAAATTATTAATGCCTCAAAAATAAGTTAGGCATTATTAAGGAAGGGAAAATGGAAACCAGATAGCAAAAAAGCAATAAACAGCCACTATACAGTTTGTATTTCATGGAATAGTTCATGAAAAAGAGATAAGAATTATATATATATAGTAGTGTGTATATGTCAATCCCAAACTCCTAATTTACCTCTCCCCTATTCTCCTCCACTATCCCTTTTGGTAACCATAAGTTTGTTTTCTATGCCTGTGAATTTATTTCAATTTTGTAAATAAGTTCATCTGTATCTTTTTTTAGATTCCACATATAAGTTGTAAGATATTTATCTCTGTCTGACTTACTTCACTTAGTATGATAATCTCTAAATCCATCCATGTTAGTGCAAATGGCATTATTTCATTTTTTTTATGACTGAGTAATATTGTACTATATATACATATCATATCTTCATTCACCTGTTGACAACATTTAGGTTGTTTCCATGTCTTGACTATTGCTATCGCTGCTATAAGCATGTGTCTTTTCTTTTGATATATATCCAGGAGTGAGGTTGCTGGATCATGCATTAACTCTGTTTTTAGTTTTTAAAGGAGTCTTCATGGTGCTTTTCATAGTGGCTGCAACAAATTTCATTTCCACCAACAGTATAGGAGAGTTCTCTTTTCCTCACACCCTCTCCAGGATTTATCACTTGTGGACTTTTAAATGATGGCCATTTTGACTGGTGTGAGGTAAAAGTAAGCCCGTTGGCCTTCAAAGCCAAAGTTTCTGGAAACTCATCTTATCTTCCCTGAACAGGAACCTCATCCTGGGGATCCTGATATGAGCCTCAGACCACTCACTCGTTGGGGAGAACCTCTGAAACTGCAGTTATTTTCCTGTTTGTGGGTCACCCAGCTATGATCATGGGTCTTGGCTATACTGCGACTCTGTGTCCCTACCTTTATCACTGTGTCTTCTTCCTTATACTTTTAGTTTTAGAAGATATTTTTTTGTAAGTTCTGATTTTATTTATAATGTGCCCACGAGAGGAGGGGAGCTCAGGATCTTCTTACTCCACCATCTTGGGAATTCTCTGGTCAAATTGCTTCTGCTAATACCATCCTACTAGAACTCAGCAAATGCTTTGCTCATTATTATACCATATGTTACTGGTGCTTTGGCAGAAGGCTTACAGGGCTTCCCTGGTGGCTAGCAGTAAAGAGTCCACCTGCAATGCAGCAGCCACAGAAGATGCAGGTTTGATCTCTGGGTTGGGAAGATCCCCTGGAGGAGGGCATAGCAACCCACTCCAGTATTCTTCCCTGGAGAATCCCATGGACATAGGAGCCTGGTGGACTGCAGTCCATAGGGTAGCAAAAAATCAGGCATGACTGGAGCAACTTAGTACACACACATGCCCTCGTTTCTCAAGAAGAGAATTAAGTTAATGCCCTCATATCCACAAAAGTCAAAAGAATTATCATATATCTGGTCAAACAATCAGATGAACTTATGGAATGGTGGAATCACTTATTGAAGTGTGACTTATTAATTTGCTGAACCAATTAGCTGGCAATACTTTACAACAGTGGGTTACTGTCATCTAGAATATGGTCTGTGCTCTGCATTCACAACCAATGTATGAAGATATTTCTTTCATAATCAGACTATGGTCCAAGTACAGTGGGTCAAAGTGGGAATGCCAACCATCACTATAAAATCTACTAACATATTTTCTTCACTGCCTGAGACATTTGACATTGCTCAATTAGAATATTTACTACCAACAGAGGGATGACTTTACTAGGGCACGCAGCAATTGCCCCTGCCTCCTGGGCATACATTTCACTGAACCACAGGTGAACAAAACACTCTGCATTCTTTTGAGTAACTGATACTGATAAGCAAAAGACATTAATAAAATGGAGACAAAAAGGAGTATGATAGTGATCCAGGGAATTTTCCAGGATGCCTCCTAATACTATTAATGAATAACTATAGCATTTCAGCGTGACAAGACCACAAGTGATCAGATCCTTCATTAATGAATATTTACATTCCCCACTCCCTCCCCACCTCCCCGGGAATACAACTTCTGGATACTGTGATCATTGGTGAGACTAAGGGGAATATGGAAAGGAAAATGCCAACTATCGCCTGTAAACAGTTGCATATATGAAGATTTTTCTGAACCATCATTATTTTCTTCCTTTTTTACCTATTCTCCTTCCCTTACTATGTTATAAGAAGTATTTATGGCAGTTAATGATTTTGTTTATATCAAAAACAAATTGGGATTTTCCTGACTGATATGGAACAGTTTAAAAATTATTTTGAAGTGTAGAGCTATTAAGAAATTATTATTTTTTAAGAAAAAAAGAAAAACAGAAATTATTAATGTAATACATGACATCTGGGTAAACATCTTTGAATCAATTAAAGTTATGAAGTGAACCAATCTCTAGATCTCATCAATCATTATTTATTCTTTACTTAACTAATTCAGTTCAGTTCAGTTCAGTTCAGTCGCTCAGTCGTGTCCGACTCTCTGCGACCCCATGAATCACAGCACGCCAGGCCTCCCTGTCCATCACCAACTCCCGGAGTTCACTCAAACTCATGTCCATCGAGTCAGTGACGCCGTCCAGCCATCTCATTCTCTGTCGTCCCCTTCTCCTCCCGCCCCCAACCTTTCCCAGCATCAGAGTCTTTTCCAGTGAGTCAACTCGTCGCATGAGGTGGCCAAAGTATTGCAGTTTCAGCTTTAGCATCAGTCCTTCCAATGAACACCCAGGATTGATCTCCTTTAGAATGGACTGGTTGGATCTCCTTGCGGTACAAGGGACTCTCAAGAGTCTTCTCCAACACCACAGTTCAAAAGCATCAATTCTTCAGCGATCAGCTTTCTTCACAGTCGAACTCTCACATCCATACATGACCACAGGAAAAACCATAGCCTTGACTAGACGGACCTTTGTTGCAAAGTAATGTCTCTGCTTTTTAATATACTATCTAGGTTGGTCATAACTTTCCTTCCAAGGAGTAAGCGTCTTTTAATTTCATGGTTTAAATCAGCATCTGCAGTGATTTTGGAAACCCCCAAAATAAAGTCTGACACTGTTTCCACTGTTTCCTCATCTATTTCCCATGAAGTGATGGGACCAGATGCCATGATCTTTGTTTTCTGAATGTTGAGCTTCAAGCCAACCTTTTCACTCTCCTCTTTCACTTTCATCAAGAGGCTTTTGAGTTCCTCTTCACTTTCTGCCACAAAGGTAGTGTCATCTGCATATCTTAGGTTATTGATATTTCTCCTGGCAATCTTGATTCCAGCTTGTGCTTCTTCCAGCCCAGCGTTCCTCATGATGTACTCTGCATATAAGTTAAATAAACAAGGTGACAATATACAGCCTTGACGTACTCCTTTTCCTATTTGACTATGCCAAAGCCTTTGACTGTGTGGATCATGATAAACTGTGGAAAATTCTGAAAGAGATGGGAATACCAGACCACCTGACCTGCCTCTTGAGAAACCTGTATGCAGGTCAGGAAGCAACAGTCAGAACTGTACATGGAACAACAGACTTAACTAATTAGGGGACACTTATTGTCTTTCATCTTGTTCATAGTGCTATATTTTTATTATCAATTATTTGATACAATATACTTAAAGAATAAATATGGGAAATTTTGAGTGAAAATGAAATGAATTTTATGGCTAGGAGAAAAAATTTTCTATAATTTATACCTCATCATATAGTATTTCTTTTCATATTTATTTATATTTTCCTGCCAAAACTTTGCTGCCATGGTAAATTGAAATGATCCTTTTCGGTGGAGAAACTAAGACTGAAAGATCTTCGTCCCTCCCAAAGGATTCTCACAAGTAAACAGCTCTTGTATGTATGCTGACTCCTAGTAGACTCAGTCTGCTTTTTCCCTCCATTTTCTTTTTTTTTTTCTTCTTTCTTTTTTAAATTTGGAGTCCCTGTCTCCAGGTCTCATGGACCTTGGCTCTGGAGCCTAGACATCTTAATAACTAATTTACACTTCTTTTTTCCGCCAGAAGGACTATTTCTCAGAAGGTAAAGGAAACTTCAATGCTTCAATTATTACAAAAATTGATACTGTTATGCCAAAACCATAGCTATTATAAGTAATTGCTGCTGTTATTTTGGAAGATTATCAGAGATTCCAGGTGACTCAGGGCCTCCGCTTGGATATAAGATAATCTATTTTTCTTCTTAAAAGCATTCAAGCACTGGAGAATACAGGAGAGAGACTATCCTGATGATGGATTCCTCAGATTCACCTTGAATAACTACAAAATATAATTTCTGGAAGTATTTCAGAGTTAGCCAAGCATCATTGAAAAATTCATTTGTTTCTCTTCTACAAAGGACAACAACATTTTCCAATGTCAACTACTAAAGGAAAGGCCAGTAGTTTACATAGAACAATAAGGAAAATATTCTTATTTTCTCTATGGGAAGAATGTGAAACTGGGAAAATGAACATGTATTTGGAAATTCTGAGAGGAAGGGAGTTCTTTTTATTTTGAAATAAAGATTTTTTCAGTATTTGTAGTTGTAACATAGTCATTAACTTTGTTTACTCTTTCTAGAATTAAAAACAAGACAAAAACATTGGAATTCTGCTGCTTTTTACAGAATATGACAAATTACCAAATAATAGAAGGTAAGAGTAAATTTTAAAGCATAATTATGTACGTTTTTGACAAATAAAAGAAAGTGGAAAGTGGAGTCGCTCAGTTGTGTCCAACTCTTTGCGACCCCATGGACTGTAGCCTATCAGGCTCCTCCGTCCATGGGATTTTCCAGGCAATAGTACTGGAGTGCGCTGTCATTTCCTTCTCCAGGGGATCTTCCCAACCCAGGGTTCGAACCCGGGTCTCCCTCATTGTAGACAGACGCTTTACCGTCCAAGCCACCAACAATAAATCACTATCTGACTACTTGTCTATTGACTACTTTGGGAAAAATACTATCCCTTTTCAGATATAAATGTCTTCAGCCATAAGTGAAGTGAAAGGCACTCAATCATGTCCGACTCTTTGCGACCCCAAGACGCTTACTCCTTGGAAAGAAAGTTATGACCAACCTTGATAGTACATTAAAAAGCAGAGACATTACTTTGCCAACAAAGGTCCGTCTAGTCAAGGCTATGGTTTTTCCCGTGGTCATGTATGGATGTGAGAGTTCGACTGTGAAGAAAGCTGAGCGCCGAAGAATTGATGCTTTTGAACTGTGGTGTTGGAGAAGACTCTTGAGAGTCCCTTGTACCGCAAGGAGATCCAACCAGTCCATTCTAAAGGAGATCAATCCTGGGTGTTCATTGGAAGGACTGATGCTAAAGCTGAAACTGCAATACTTTGGCCACCTCATGCGACGAGTTGACTCACTGGAAAAGACTCTGATGCTGGGAAAGGTTGGGGGCGGGAGGAGAAGGGGACGACAGAGAATGAGATGGCTGGACTGCATCACCGACTCTGTGGATATGAGTTTGAGTGAACTCCGGGAGTTGGTGATGGACAGGGAGGCCTGGCGTGCTGTGATTCATGGGGTCGTGGAGAGTCGGACACGACTGAGCGACTGAACTGACTGACTGACTGAGACTATACAGTCCACGGAATTCTCCAGGTCAGAATACTGGAGTGGGTAGCCATTCTCTTCTCCAGGGGCTCTTCCAACCTAGGGATCGAACCCAGGTCTCCCACATTGAAGGCGGATTCTTTGCCAGCTGAGCCAACAGGGAAGACCACTGACTACTTGTCTATTGACTACTCTGGGAAAAATACTATCCCTTTTCCAAATATAAATGTCTTCAGCCATAAACTTATTAACTATAGAATAAGTTTGACAGGAATAAATCTCAAAAATTAAAATGTTTTGATCCCTGCTCCTGTTTAGGATTAAAGATATATAAATAAGATATATTATTTTTCAAAAAACATTTCACAACACAAATTACAGTGTTTCCTTTCACTGCCCAAATAGTTTATACTTCCTCAGAACCTAAGTATGAAGTGATACTTGAAAATGTGAAAGGTATTTGGTGGAAAGACATTGGAGTAGATTCAGAAGGAAAAGATTTAATTCCATGACTTACATGAATTAATTATTTTTAAGGTTAAAATAAATAATGATTATAGAAGAGCTTTATGACTCCTAATATTGTAAGAGATTATTTGTAATTAGGATGAATGTCAAGAGTTCATTTGTTTATTTTGCCTTGTACCTCTCAGCAGGTTAAACATGCAACCACTCAGAAGTGACTGACTTCATTCTTGTAGGCGTCAGTGTCCGCCCAGAGCTCCACGTTCTCCTTTTCCTCCTATTTCTGGTTATCTACACTATGATCTTCTAGAAAATGTTGGCATGATGGTCATTATTATGTTTGATCCCCGGCTGAGCACACCAATGTATTTCTTCCTAGGCAATCTCTCCTCCACTGATCTCTTTTATTCATCTGTTATTGCACCCAAGGCTACGATCAACTTCTGGTCTGAGAGCAAGTCCATCTCCTATTCAGGCTGTGTGACCCAGCTCTTTCTCTTTGCCCTCTTCATTGTGACCGAGGGGTTTCTTCTGGCAGTCATGGCTTATGACCGCTTCATTGCCATCTGCAATCCACTCCTCTGCACTGTCCAGATGTCAACACGTCTCTGTGTTCAGTTGGTGGCTGGTTCCTATTTTTGTGGCTGTATCAGCTCAGTTCTTCAGACCAGCATGACATTTACTTTATCCTTTTGTGCTTCTCGGGCCATTGACCATTTATACTGTGACACTCGCCCACTTCAGAGACTGTTCTGACCTCTTCATCCTGAGAACGGTTTCTTTCACCTTGCTACTGCTGCTAAGTCACTTCAATCGTGTCCAACTCTGTGTGACCCCATAGACGGAAGCCCACCAGGCTCCCCCGTCCCTGGGATTCTCCAGGCAAGAACACTGGAGTGGGTTGCCATTTCCTTCTCCAATGTGTGAAAGTGAAAAGTGAAAGTGAAGTCGCTCTGTCGTGTCCGACCCTTAGCGACCCCACGGACTGCAGCCTACCAGGCTCCTCCATCCATAGGATTTTCTAGGCAAGAGTACTGGAGTGGCTTGCCATTGCCTTCTCCGTCTTTCACCTTATCTGTCCTCATTATCTTGCCTACCATCATAGATATTGTTATTTCATATTTGTACATTGTGTCCACAGTTCTAAAGATACCCTCCACCGAAGGATGTAAGAAAGCCTTCTCCACTTGCAGCTCCCAACTGGGAGTCGAGAGTGTACTGTATGGTGCTGTCTTTTTTATGTATCTCACTCCTGACACATATCCTGAGCTCAGTAAAGTGGCCTCCTTGTGTTATACCATAGTCACTCCCATGTTGAATCCTTTGATTTACTCTTTGAGAAACAAAGATGTCAAGTCAAAGAAGCACTAAATAAACTTTTGGAGAAGAAAAGTACTATTCTGTGATTATTATTTTCTTCCACTAATGAGTGGTGTTTGTTTACTTTGTACTCCTTTGGTCATCGATGAAATTATTCTCCTGAGTATCATAGAAATATTGTCAAAAGCTTTTTAAAGGTAGTGTATTATTTCCATGTAGTGCTTTTTTTTCCATCTTCAGTTCAGTTCAGTCGCTCAGTCATGTCCGACTTTTTGCGACCCTATGAATCACAGCTCGCCAGGCCTCCCTTTCCATCACCAACTCCCGGAGTTCACTCAAACTCATGTCCATCTAGTCAGTGATGCCATCCAGCCATCTCATTCTCTGTCGTCCCCTTCTCCTCCCGCCCCCAATCCTTCCCAGCATCAGAGTCTTTTCCAGTGAGTCAACTCGACGCATGAGGTGGCCAAAGTATTCGAGTTTCAGCTTTAGCATCAGTCCTCCCAATGAACACCAGTATCGATCTCCTTTAGAACGGACTGGTTGGATCTCCTTGCAGTCCAAGGGACTCTCAAGAGTCTTCTACAGCACCACAGTTCAAAAGCATCAATTCTTCGGCCATCAGCTTTCTTCACAGTCGAACTCTCACATCCATACATGACCACAGGAAAAACCATAGCCTTGACTAGACGGACCTTTGTTGCAAAGTAATGTCTCTGCTTTTTAATATACTATCTAGGTTGGTCATAACTTTCCTTCCAAGGAGTAAGTGTCTTTTAATTTCATGGCTGCAATCAGCATCTGCAGTGATTTTGGAGCCCCCCAAAATAAAGTCTGACACTATTTCCACTGTTTCCTCATCTATTTCCCATGAAGTGATGGGACCAGATGCCATGATCTTTGTTTTCTGAATGTTGAGCTTCAAGCCAACCTTTTCACTCTCCTCTTTCACTTTCATCAAGAGGTTTTTGAGTTCCTCTTCACTTTCTGCCATAATTGTCAAACATAAATATCTTGGATTTTGGAGATGCTATGGACATTGCAGATACATTTTTCAAGATGAATTTTCATACTAATCTCAAATATCATTTTATTTCAAAAGACTAATTTCTATTAATTTTTATGGCAAACTGCAGAACACTGTTTTTATATATTATTATAGTGCTTAAGCAATTATTTTGTCTAGTTTAGTCTTTGGAATGGCTCCTTCCTTTACACGCAACTCCTAGTGGCTCAGATGGTAAAGAATCCACCTGCAATGCAAGAGAACCTGGTTTAATTCCTGGGTCATGGAGATCCCTAGAGTAGGGAATGGCTACCCACTCCAACATTCTTGCCTGGAGAATTTCACAGGCAGAGGAACCTGGCATGCTACATTCCACGGGGTCACGAAGAGTCAGACTTGACTGAGCAGACTTTGGATCCAGACTTTGAGATCAGCAGATGCCAAAGAATCAGACTTGACTGAGCAGACTTTGGGACTTTGGGGTCATCAGTTCAGTTCAGTTCAGTCACTCAGTCGTGTCCGACTCTCCACGACCCCATGAATCACAGCACACCAGGCCTCCCTGTCCATCACCAACTCCCAGAGTTTACGCAAACTCATGTCCACCGAGTCAGTGATGCCATCCAGCCATCTCATTCTCTGTCGTCCCCTTCTCCTCCCGCCCCCAACTTTCCCAGCATCAGAGTCTTTTCCAGTGAGTCAACTCGTCGCATGAGGTGGCCAAAGTATTGTAGTTTCAGCTTTAGCATCAGTCCTTCCAATGAACACCCAGGATTGATCTTTAGAATGGACTGGTTGGATCTCCTTGCAGTCCAAGGGACTCTCAAGAGTCTTCTCCAACACCACAGTTCAAAAGCATCTATTCTTCAGCGATCAGCTTTCTTCATAGTCCAACTCTCACATCCATACATGACCACGGGAAATTGGAGTCATCAGAGAATTGCAATTTGTTGTCTGTATTCATGGTGAGCCACATGCAAGTCTCTGCATGCCAAAGGAAGGAGAATAGTTCTATAAGAAGGAAGAGGAACTTGGGAAAGCTCTTATGCACAAGACCATGGCTTTTCACTGGCTGAGACTTTGCTAGGTAAGAAGAGTAATCTTCTTTAGCCCTTCAAAGGCTGAAAAGCCCAACATTGTTTCACAGGAAAAAAACTCTGTTCCTGAATGAATGGGTTGAAGGTGAGAGAGTCATTTCCTAGGCAGGTTATTAAGAAGTCTAGGGGTCCCCAAGGAGAGAGGTTGCTGGAATTCTCAAGGATGAAGAAAGGACAAACTTTTTTCCTCTACATTTTTTAGGATTATGTATCCTGCCTGAGGACAGTCTCTGGATTAAACCCTCTGGCTAATCCTGTTATCTTAAAATGTAAATTATGGGAGTAGGTCTGGTCTTAAAAGATGCTTACTCCTTGGAAGGAAAGTTATGACCAACCTAGATAGCATACTAAAAAGCCGAGAAATTACTTTGCCAACAAAGGTCCAACTAGTCAAGGCTATGGTTTTTCCTGTGGTCATGTATGGATGTGAGAGTTGGACTCTGAAGAAAGCTGATTGCTGAAGAATTGATGCTTTTGAACTGTGGTGCTGGAGAAGACTCTTGAGAGTCCCTTGGACTGCAAGGAGATCCAACCAGTCCATTCTAAAGGAGATCAATCCTGGGTGTTCATTGGAAGGACTGATGTTAAAGCTGAAACTCCAATACTTTGGCCACCTCATGCAACGAGTTGACTCACTGGAAAAGACTCTGATGCTGGGAGGGATTGGGGGCGGGAGGAAAAGGGGACGACAGAGAATGAGATGGCTGGATGGCATCACCGACTAGATGGACATGAGTTTGAGTGAACTCCGGGAGTTGGTGATGGACAGGAAGGCCTGGCGTGCTGTGATTCATGGGGTCGCAAGGAGTTGGACATGACTGAGCGACTGAACTGAACTGAACTGATATAACTCCATTGCTAACACTAGCAAGTGGATACTCTTTCCACCCTGTCCGACTCTCTGCGACCCCATGAATCACAGCACGCCAGGCCTCCCTGTCCATCACCAACTCCCGGAGTTCACTCAAACTCATGTCCACAGAGTTGGTGATGCCATCCAGCCATCTCATTCTCTGTCGTCCCCTTCTCCTCCCGCCCCCAACCTTTCCCAGCATCAGAGTCTTTTCCAGTGAGTATCTCCTTTATACTTTAATAAAACTTTGTTACACAAAAGCTCTGAGTGATCAAGCCTTGTCTCTGGCCCCGGATTGAATTCTTCTCCCCCGGAGGCCAAGAATCCCAGCGACTTTGTGTGGTTCAACAACAACCTTTCAAAGGCTATCCACTTTAGCAGGAGCAGTCACTTTTCTGCAGAGTACAGGCTGAAGGCTAATCAGTTTCATGAAATAATCTGATCTCAAATCACATCAAAGTGCCAAACAACAACTAGACTAAAAGCAACACCTTAACTAGACAAGGAAAGTCTTAGGGATACATGGAAAATATATTTGAAGGACATACGATTGTCGTCAGGGAAACTGCTTTATCACTTTATGTTATTGATGGGCATTGAAGTATGCCAGTGTAATTTTAAAAAGCTTTACTTAAAAATTACAAGTAGGGGTTCCATTTCAAGATGATGGAGTAGAAGGGTAGAAGGATGTGCACTCATACCCTTCTGCAGTTCAGTTCAGTTCAGTAGCTCAGTCGTGTCCGACTCTCCACGACCCCATGAATCACAGCACGCCAGGCCTCCCTGTCCATCACCAACTCCCGGAGTTCACTCAAACTCATGTCCACAGAGTCGGTGATGCCATCCAGCCATCTCATTCTTGGTCGTCCCCTTCTCCTCCCACCCCCAACCTTTCCCAGCATCAGAGTCTTTTCCAGTGAGTCAACTCGTCGCATGAGGTGGCCAAAGTATTGGAGTTTCAGCTTTAGCATCAGTCCCTCCAATGAACACCCAGGATCAATCTCCCTTAGAATGGACTGGTTGGATCTCCTTGCGGTACAAGGGACTCTCAAGAGTCTTCTCCAACACCACAGTTCAAAAGCATCAATTCTTTAGCGATCAGCTTTCTTCAGTCCAACTCTCACATCCATACATGACCATGGCAAAAACCATAGCCTTGACTAGACGGACCTTTGTTGGCAAAGTAATGTCTCTGCTTTTTAATATGCTATCTAGGCTGGTCATAACTTTCCTTCCAAGGAGTAAGCGTCTTTTAATTTCATGGCTTCAATCAGCATCTGCAGTGATTTTGGAGCCCCCAAAAATAAAAAGTCTGACACTGTTTCCACTGTTTTTCCATCTATTTCCCATGAAGTGATGGGACCATATGCCATGATCTTTGTTTTCTGAAGGTTGAGCTTCAAGTCAACCTTTCCACCTCCTCTTTCACTTTTATCAAGAGACTTTTGAGTTCCTCTTCACTTTCTGCCATAAGGGTAGTATCATCTGCATATCTGAGATTATTGATATTTCTCCCAGCAATCTTGATTCCAGCTTGTACTTCTTCCAGCCCAGCGTTCCTCATGATGTACTCTGCATATAAGTTAAATAAGCAGGGTGACAATATACAGCCTTGACGTACTCCTTTTCCTATTTGGAACCAGTCTGTTGTTTCATGTACAGTTCTGACTGTTGCTTCCTGACCCGCATACAGATTTCTCAAGAGGCAGGTCAGGTGGTCTGGTATTCCCATCTCTTTCAGAATGTTCCACAGTTTATTGTGATCGACACAGTCAAAGGCTTTGGCATAGTCAATGAAGCAGAAATAGATGCTCTTCTGGAACTCTCTTGCTTTCTCCATGATCCAGCGGATGTTGGCAATTTGATCTCTGGTGCCTCTGCCTTTCCTAAAACCTGCTTGAACATCTGGGATTTCACATATTGCTGAAGCCTGGCTTGGAGAATTTTGAGCATGACTTTACTAGTGTGTGAGATGAGTGCAATTGTGCGGTAGTTTGAGCATTCTTTGGCATTGCCTTTCTTTGGGATTGGAATGAAGACTGACCTTTTCCAGTCCTGTGGCCACTGCTGAGTTTTCCAAATTTGCTGGCATATTGAGTGAAGCACTTTCACAGCATCATCTTTCAAGATTTGAAATAGCTCAACTGGAATACCCTTCTGCAAGAGCACTAAAATCACAGCTAGCTGTTGAACAACCATCAACAGGAGTATGCTGGAACCTACCAAAAAAAGATACCCCATGTCCAAAGACAAAGAAGCAGCAGCAGTGAGATGGTAGGAGGGGCACAATCATGATAAAATCAAATTCCATTCCCATCGTGGGGGTGACCCACAAACTGGAGAAAATAATACCAAAGTTCTCCCACTGTTGTGAAGGTTCAGACCCATACTTCAGTCTTCCCAGCCTGGGGACTTGACAAAAGGACTGGGAATCCCAGGGACTCGGACCTTGAAACCCAACAGGATTTGATTAGAAGACTTTCACAGGAATGGGAGAAACAGAGACTCCAGACTTGGAGGGCATAAACAAAACCATGCCTGCACCAAGGCTCAGAGGAAAGGAGTGACTCCACAGGAAACTGAACCAAAACTACCAGCTAGTCTTGGAGGGTCTCCTGTGGAGGCATGGGTCAGCAGGGGCTCACTGCAGGGGCCGGGGGACTGGCAGCAGCTGTCAGGGAAGGTTCCTTTTGGCATAAACACTCTTGAAAGTCACCATTAACTTGACCACAGACCCCAGAGCTGGGTTGCTGCTGCTACTGCTAAGTCGCTTCAGTCGTATCCGATTCTGTGCGACCCCATAGATGGCAGCCCACCAGGCTCCTCGGAACATGGGATTCTCCAGGCAAGAGTACTGGAGTGGCTTGCCATTGCCTTCTCCAAAAGAACTGATAAGCTTTTACTTAAAACCAACACACTGTATGGTACATTTTTTGAAAAAAAAAGTTCAATGATGAAAAGATCCATTAAATCATATTTTCCTTCTCTGCTTATTATTCATGCCATTCTGCCAATGTACTTATGTCCTACTTAAAAAAAAAATCCCTCTGACTTCCTCCATCCATCACACCTCTCTGACCTTTTCACAACAAAGGTTACACATACATACATTTACACTATATTTATAACAAAATATAGCATTCCTCCCTCCCACTTCTCTACGCCCAACTATCTTCAATATTTCTAGCAGTTTTCTATGTCTCATTTCCAAATAACATGCTTGTATTGCTATTTATCAATGAACATATTTAGATACTAATGAATGGTAAATGAGGATCTCAAATGTTATTTTAACACTCCGAGTTTATCTTGTTTCCATCATGTCTACATCGCCAGAGCTAGTCCTCTAATTTTAACAGCCATTATACTTAGAGTAGGCTTCTAAGTGGACAGCTAGAGTGTGGAGAGTCACTCTTGCTACTTCTACTATCCATTTTCTACACAGCAACTATAACAATCTTATTGAAAGAAAATCAGATTATGCTGTTCTCTGGTGTAAAAAACTTTCAATGGCATTCTGTCATGTTTGGAATTAAAACTCAAATGTTTTCCCTGCCTACAAGGCTCTAGATCAATGGAGGTTCCTTGACTGTCTCTTCAATCTTAGGGTCAACCCAGCTTCAACTATGCTTCAGCTATATTCACCTCCTTCAGTTCTTCATATGTAACAAACTCTTCCTTACCTTAGGGTCTTTGCATTTGTTCTCCTTCCTACTCTTCTCATAGTTCTTGCCACAATACACCCCACCTTACTCTTTCAGTTATAGCTTGAAGAGCTTTAGCTGACCACCCATTGTTCTTTCCATATAATCATGTCTTTCTTTACTCTGATATTACACTATTTCTCCTTTATAAAATACATCCCATCTCCCCCTTTCCCAAACTAGAATGTCAGGGCTGGGTTCAGTTCAGTTCAGTTCAGTCGCTCAGTCGTGTCCGACTCTCCACGACCCCATGAATCACAGCACGCCAGGCCTCCCTGTCCATCACCAACTCCCGGAGTACACTCAAACTCATGTCCACAGAGTCGGTGATGCCATCCAGCCATCTCATTCTCCGTCGTCCCCTTCTCCTCCCACCCCCAACCTTTCCCAGCATCAGAGTCTTTTCCAGTGAGTCAACTCGTCGCATGAGGTGGCCAAAGTATTGCAGTTTCAGCTTTAGCATCAGTCCCTCCAATGAACATCCAGGATTGATCTTCTTTAGAATGGACTGGTTGGATCTCCTTGCAGTATAAGGGACTCTCAAGAGTCTTCTCCAACACCACAGTTCAAAAGCATCGATTCTTCGGCGATCAGCCTTCTTCACAGTCCAACTCTCACATCCATACATGACCACGGGAAAAACCATTGCCTTGACTAGACGGACCTTTGTTGGCAAAGTAATGTCTCTGCTTTTTAATATGCTATCTAGGCTGGTCATAACTTTCCTTCCAAGGAGCAAGCGTCTTTTAATTTCATGGCTGCAATCAGCATCTGCAGTGATTTTGGAGCCCAAAAAAACAAAGTCTGACACTGTTTCCACTGTTTTTCCATCTATTTCCCATGAAGTGACGGGACCAGATGCCATGATCTTTGTCTTCTGAATATTGAGCTTCAAGCCAACCTTTTCACTCTCCTCTTTCACTTTCATCAAGAGGCTTTTGAGTTCCTCTTCACTTTCTGCCATAAGGGTAGTGTCATCTGCTTATCTGAGGTTATTGATATTTCTACCAGCAATCTTGATTCCAGCTTGTGCTTCTTCCAGCCCAGCGTTCCTCATGATGTACTCTGCATAGAAGTTAAATAAGTAAGGTGACAATATACAACCTTGACGTACACCCTTTCCTATTTGGAACCAGTCTATTGTTCCATGTCCAGTTCTAACTGTTGCTTCCTGACCTGCATACAGGTTTCTTAAGAGGCAGGTCAGGTGGTCTGGTATTCCCATCTCTTTCAGAATGTTCCACAGTTTATTGTGATCGACACAGTCAAAGGCTTTGGCATAGTCAATGAAGCAGAAATAGATGTTTTTCTGGAACTCTGTTGCTTTCTCCATGATCCAGCGGATGTTGGCAATTTGATCTCTGGTGCCTCTGCCTTTCCTAAAACCTGCTTGAACATCTGGGATTTCACATATTGCTGAAGCCTGGCTTGGAGAATTTTGAGCATGATTTTAGTAGCGTGTGAGATGAGTGCAATTGTGCGGTAGTTTGAGCATTCTTTGGCATTGCCTTTCTTTGGGATTGGAATGAAGACTGACCTTTTCCAGTCCTGTGGCCACTGCTGAGTTTTCCAAATTTGCTGGCATATTGAGTGCAGCACTTTCACAGCATCATCTTTCAATATTTGAAATTTCTCAACTGGAATTCCATCACCTTCACTAGCTTTGTTCGTAGTGATGTTTTCTAAGGCCCACTTGACTTCACATTCCAAGATGATGGCTCCAGGTGAGTGATCATGCCATCGTGATTATCTTGGTCATGAAGATCTTTTTTGTACAGTTCTTCTGTGTATTCTTGCCACCTCTTCTTAATATCTTCTGCTTCTGTTAGGTCCATACCATTTCTGTCCTTTATCGAGCCCATCTTTGCATGAAATGTTCCCTTGGAATCTCTAATTTTCTTGAAGAGATCTCTTGTTTTTCCTATTCTGTTGTTTTCCTCTATTTCTTTGCATTGATCACTGAGGAAGGCTTTCTTATCTCTCCTTGCTATTCTTTGGAACTCTTCGTTCAGATACTTAAATCTTTTCTTTTCTCCTTTGCTTTTCGCCTCTCTTCTTTTCTCAGCTATTTGTAAGGCCTCCTCAGACAGCCATTTTTCTTTTTTGCATTTCTTTTCCTTGGGGGTGGTCTTGGTCCCTGTCTCCTGTACAATGTCACGAACCTCCGTCCAGAGTTCATCAGGCACTCTATCTATCAGATCTAGTCCCTTAAATCTATTTCTCACTTCCACTGTATAATCATAAGGGATTTGATTTAGGTCATATCTGAATGGTCTAGTGGTTTTCCCTACTTTCTTCAATTTCAGTCTGAATTTGGCAATAAGGAGTTCATGATCTGAGCCACAGTGCTCCTAGTCTTGTTTTTGCTAACTGTATAGAGCTTCTCCATCTTTGGCTGCAGAGAATATAATCAATCTGGTTTTTGTTTGACCATTTGGTGATTTCCATGTGTAGAGTCTGCTCTTGTGTTGTTGGAAAAGGGTGTTTGCTATGACCAGTGCGTTCTCTTGGCAAAACTCTATTCGCCTTTGCCCTGCTTCATTCCGTGCTCCAAGGCCAAATTTTCCTGTTACTCCAGGTGTTTCTGCAGACGCGAGAGATGCCGGCTCCGGCGGTGCAGACGCGAGAGACGCTGGCTCCGGCTCAACCAACCACGCACAGAAGCGCGGCTGAGAGGAGCTACCCCACGTCCAATAGGCAGTGGCTGTGTGGGCACAGGAGGGCCGAGAGGAGCTACTCCACGTTCAAGGTCAGGAGGGGCGGCCTTGAGGAGATACCCCTCGTCCAAGGTAAGGTGCAGTGGCTGCGCTTTGTTGGAGCAGGCATGAAGAGATATCCCATGACCAAGGTAAGAGAAACCCAAATAAGACGGTAGGTACTGCGAGGGGGCATCAGAGGGCAGACACACTGAAATAATAATCACAGAAAACTAGTTTTCTGATCACATGGACCACAGCCGAATGTGGTCCACTGGAGAAGGGAATGGCAAACCACTTCAGTATACTTGCCTTGAGAACCCCATGAACAGTATGAAAAGGCAAAATGATAGGATACTGAATGAGGAATTCCCCCGGTTGGTAGGTGCCCAGCATGCTACTGGAGATCAGTGGAGAAATAACTCCAGAAGGCATGAAGGGATGGAGCCAAAGCAAAACCAATACCCAGTTGTGGATGTGACTGGTGATAGAAGCAAGGTCCGATGCTGTAAAGAGCAATATTGTATAGGAACCTGGAATGTTAGGTCCATGAACCAAGGCAAATTGGAAGTCGTCAAACAGGAGATGGCAAGAATGAACATCAACATTCTAGGAATCACAGACTGGAATGGGTGAATTTAACACAGATGACCATTATATCTACTACTGTGGGCAGGAATCCCTTAGAAGAAATGGAATAGCAATCATGGTCAACAAAAGAGTCCGAAATGCAGTACTTGGATGCAATCTTAAAAACGACAGAATGATTTCTCTTCATTTCCAAGGCAAACCATTCAATATCACAATAATCCAAGCCTATGCCCCAGCTAGTAACGCTGAAGAAGCCGAAGTTGAGTGGTTCTATGAAGACCTACAAGACCTTTTAGAACTAACACCCCCCCAAAAAAAAAGATGCCCACCAGAGTAAGACCCAGTTTTTCCCACCACTAGTCCCTCCCATTAGGAAGTTCTTACACAAGCCTCTTAACCTTCTCCATCAGAGGGCAGATAGAAGAAGTAAGAAGAACCACAATCCCACAGCGACTAAAACAAAACCACATTCAGTTCAGTTCAGTTGCTCAATTGTGGCCGACTCTTTGAGACTCCATGGACTGCAGCATGCCAGGCTTCCCTGTCCATCACCAACTCCTGGAGCTTATTCAAACTCATGTCCATTGAGTGAGTGAAGCCATCCAACCATCTCATCCTCTGTCGTTCCTGTCTCGTCCCGCCTTCAATCTTTCCCAGCATCAGGGTCTTTTCCAATGAGTAAGTTCTTTGCATCAGGTCGCCAAAGTATTGGAGTTTCAGCTTCAGCATCAGTCCTTCCAATGAATATTCCGGACGTACTTCCTTTAGGATGGACTGGTTGGATCTCCTTGCAGTCCAAGAGACTCTAAAGAGTCTTCTCCAATACCACAATTCAAAGCATCAGTTCTTCAGCACTCTGCTTTCTTTATAGTCCAACTCTCACATCCATCCATGACTACTGGAAAAACCATAGCTTTGACTAGACAGACCTTGGTTGGCAAAGTAATGTCTCTGCTTTTTAATATGCTGTCTAGGTTGGTCATAGCCTTTCTTCCAAGGAGCAAGCATCTTTTAATTTCATGGCTGCAGTCACCATCTGCAGTGATTTTGAAGCCCCCCAAAATAAAATCTGCCACTGTTTCCATTGTTTCCCCATATATTTGCCATGAAGTGATGGAACCAGATGCCATGATCTTAGTTTTCGGAATGTTGAATTTTAAGCCAAATTTTTCACTCTCCTCTTTCACTTTCATCAAGAAGCTCTTTAGTTCTTCTTTGCTTTCTGCCATAAGGGTGGTTTCATCTGCGTATCTGAGGTTATTGATATTTCTCCTAGCAATCTTGATTCAAGCTTATGCTTCATTCAGCCAAGCATTTCACATGATGCACTCTCTATAATATAAGTTAAATAATCAAGGTGACAAAATGCATCATTGACGTACTCCTTTCCTGATTTGGAACCAATCTGTTGTTCCATGTCCAGTTCTAACTGTTGTTTCTTTACCTGCATACAGATTTTCAGGAGGCAGGTCAGATGGTCTGGTATTCCCATCTCTTTAAGAATTTTCCTCAGTTTTTTGTATCCACACACTCAAAGGCTTTGTTATAGTCAATAAAGCAGTAGATGTTTTTCTGGAACTCCCTTGTTTTTTCGATGATCCAACGGATGTTGGCAATTTGATCTTTGGTTCTTCTGCCTTTTATAAATTCAGCTTGAACATCTGGAAGTTCACGGTTCACATATTTCTGAAGCCTGGCTTGGAGAATTTTGAGCATTACTTTGCTAGCATGTGAGATGAGTGGAATTGTGTGGTAGTTTGAACATTCTGTGGCATTGCCTTTCTTTGGGATTGGAATGAAAACTGACCATTTCCAGTCCTGTGGCCACTGTTTGTGTTTTCCAAATTTGCTGGCATATTGAGTTCAGCACTTTCACAGCATCATCTTTTAGGATTTGAAATAGCTCAACTGGAATTCCATCACCTTGAGTAGCTTTGTTCATAGTGATACTTCCTAATGCCCACTTGACCTCACATTCCAGGATGTCTGGCTCTAGGTGAGTGATCACACCATCATGATTATCTGGGTCATGAAGATCTTTTTTGTATAATTCTTTTATGTATTCTTGCTACCTCTTCTTAATATCACATTAAAACCACATTGCAGAAAGTTAATTAGCATGAAAAAGCAGAAAGCTGCCTTCCAGATGAAGGTACAAGATAAAACCCCAGAAAAACAACTAAATGAAGTAGAGATAGGCAACCTTCCCGAAAAAGAATTCAGAATAATGATAGTGAGTATGATTCAGGTTCTCAGAAAAGGAATGGAGGCAAAGATTGAGAAGACACAAAAAATGTTTACCAAAGATCTACAAGAACTAAAGAACAAGCAAACAGAAATGAATAATACACTAGAAGGAATCCAGAACAGAATAACTGAGGCGTAAACACAGAGAAATGACCCGAAGGACAGTTTGGTGGAAATCACTGCTGCAGAACAGAATATAGAATAAAGAATGAAAAGATATGAAGATAGCCTAAGAGACCTGCAACAACATTAAAAGCATGAACATTTGCATTATAGAGGCCCCAGAAGGAGAAGAGAGAGAGAGAGAGAGAAGACCTGAGAAAATATTTGAAGAAATAATAGCTGAAAACTTCCCTAACATGGGAAGGGAAATAATCAAGTCTAGGAAGTAGAGAGAATCCCAGGCGGGATAAACCAAAGGAAAAACATACCAAGACACACAGTAATCAAACTCACAAAAAGTAAAGACAAAGATAAAATATTAAAAGCAACAAGTGAAAAATGATAACATACAAGGGAACTCCCATCAGGCTGATTTCTTTTTTTCAAACTTTATTTATTTTAATTGGAGGCTAATTACTTAACAATAATGTAGCAGGTTTTGCCATACATTGAAATGAATCACAGGCTGATTTCTTACCAGTAACTCGACAACCAGATGGGAATGGCATGACATATTTAAAGTGATGAAAGGAAAGAAACTACAACCAGGAGTACTCTATCCTGCAAGACTCTTCTTCAGATTTGATAGAGAAATCAAAAGCATTCCAGATAAGCAAAAGCTAAAATAATTCAGCACCACCAAATCATCTTTACAACAAATGCTAAAGGAAGTTCTTTAGGCAGAAAGCAAGAAAATGGAAAACCCTATCCACAGAAAATAAACCACAAACAAGAAAGTCATAATAGGTAATCTCCAGTACTCTTGCCTGGAGAATCCCATGGAGGGAGGAGCCTGGTAGACTACAGTCCATGGGGTCACAAAGAGTTGGACACAACTGAACGATAGGATAATTACATTAAAATGTAAGTGGATTAAATGCACCAATCAAAAGACACAGACTGGTTGAGCAAATGAAAACATGTGCCTGTATGCACTTCTGCTTACCACATCCTTCTGCTTGGCCCACCAAATTGCATGCAATTATTTTATATTGTTAGGTTGATTATGTTTCCCTCATGGCTTGCAATTGTAATTATCTTTTATTTTTGTCTGGTTATTGATTGTGAAAACTGATCAACATTTTTACTACTGTCCTGACCCAGGGATCGAACCTGGGTCTCCCGCATTGTAGACAGACACTTTACTATCTGAGCCACCAGGGAAGTCCAATTATGTAGCTATTACCCACTTAATACCACTGTATCATGATTGGTCAACAGAAAAATTATAAAATTCTATATCACCAAAACTACCATTGAATAAAAAATCTGTAATCCCTTTTTAAAATCCAGACGCATATCTGACTTATCTTGGAATTTTTTGAAAAATACAATTGCCCAGGTATTGGTTTTTTTTTGGCCAGAGCTCCAGATATGTTTCTAATGAGCAACCATGTTAAAAACAACTGGACTATGTGAGGATCTTTTAGTTTTATCTAGTTGGTTTCACTTTTTCTATTTCATATTCAGTGCTCCTATTTCATTTAGGTTATGTTTTCCAAATTCCCCATCTCCTTTTTTATTGATGTTCTTTCTCAAGCCTTTATCAAGTGTAGTAGAAAAGGTTTTGTATACAGATATATAAATAATATGTATAACATACATATTTTAGAAAATGTATGGATTTTTGCCTAACTAAAAACTTATGACATTTTGATTCCTCTTGTCTGACTTAGTATAAGTAGAACGCTAGATTTCTAATTAAAAAAAATAGATATGAAACAAGCAGGAAAGGTTTACTGTATAGCACAGGGAACTATAATCAACACCTTGCAATAACCTATAATGGAGAAAAATATCACTTTGTATATGTATAACTGAACCACACATACAAAAAATAATTTACTTTTTGAAACATAGTAATGTTTATCTTTTTGCCAGTTTTTCCTAAATGTCCTATGGACTTCTAATAACACATGAGATACAAAATTCTAAATATATTTATATAGGATATGATTCAGAGAAGGTGATGGCAACCCACTCCAGTACTCTTGCCTGGAAAATCCCATGGACGGAGGAGCCTGGTAGGCTGCAGTCCATGGGGTCGCGAAGAGTCGGACACGACTGAGCAACTTCACTTTCACTTTTCACTTTCATGCATTGGAGAAGGAAATGGTAACCCACTCCAGTGTTCTTGCCTGGAGAATCCCAGGGACGGCAGAGTCTATGGAGTCGCACAGGGTTGGACACAACTGAAGAGACTTAGCAGCAGCAGCAGCAGGATATGATTAATATAAATTAATTCGATAATATATATTATATTAAATTATTAATGACATTCTTCAGAATGCTCCTATTCTTGTTTATTCTACAGTTGATAAAATATTCTTAGAGAAATGTTAATATGTCTCACTATGATTATATATTTTTGTTCATTTTTCTTATGTTTCTTCTGTATTTGCTTTATGAATCTTTGTTTCTTTGTTGTCAAGGGGTCTAATGGTTTATGATGTCTATCTTCTTTGTGAATTGTACCTTTTAGCATTAAAAGCATTTATCTTTGTTTCATTTAAAATAAATAATGTTAATAAAAAATTATAAGTAATATACGCAGAACATAATAACTAATTAGTATGAGACAGATACAGAAAATAAGGTGTGTCTCATTATTTTAAATCTGAATGATATGTGTGGTGATGGTACAAACACATAAAAAGTAAAGGAGCTCTTAGCAAGCCAGGAATAGAGGATTTCCTTAACTTGAAAAGTAACGTCTACCAAAAATCTAGAGCTAAGATCATATTTAAGGTGAGAAGCAGAAGATTTCCTGATAAAATTAGGAACAAAGCAAGGAAGTCCCCACTGCAAAACCTTTTCGACCTTCAACTGTAAGTCTTAGCTAAGGCAATAGACAAGAAAAGAAAGTGTTATGGGCTGAATTATGTTTTTCAGAATTCATATGTTGAAGACCTAACCCTGGTACTATAGTGTATGACTATAGAGTTGACCCTTGAACAACACTAGTTTTAAATGTGCAGATTCACTTGTACACAAATTGTTTTTAATAAATGTATTAGAAGTTGTTTTTGAATATTTGCAATAATTTGAAAAAACTTGCAGATGAACTATGTAGCCCAGAAATATTGAAAATAATAAAGAAAAATTAGGTATGTCATGAATGCATAAAATATATATAGATTCTACTCTAGACCATACCTGGTACCATTTTCAGTTGAGAGAAATTTTAAAAATGTAACATTGGAGTATTAAATAATAATTACAGGAAATTGATTGTAGTACATATCATACTACTATAATATATTTGTAGTTACCTCTTGTTGCTATTGTGGTGAACTCAAGTGATGTGAGTATCCACTTAAAACACCACAGGACACTAATCATCTCTATGTGAGCTGTTAATCTTTCCAATAAACTGGGTACCACAATAAAAAGTGATCCCTCCCAGTTCTTGTAAATTTTTCATTATGTTTAGTGAAATACCTTAAATAACAAAATCTCAGGACTCCTGTGAAATGCCACTAATGATGCGGGAAGTGCTCCTAAGAAGCAGAGAATAGTCATGCCCACTGAAGACTGAGGTCTACAGCTATAGTTGCTTGCCACTTTAAGATGAATGAATCCAGTGTAAGGACTCTTTTTTTTTTTTTTTTTTAAAAGAATTTGTGAAGCTGTAGCTTGCTGTGGCTATACCAGTAGGCATAAAAATTTTGTACTTTTAGGAATACTTTATCTCATAGTAAAATGCATATTTTACTGGGTGCAGGGTTGCCAGGAGAAAGACATATCTATGTATTCTAATACGATTTGAGAAAAAGTAAAGTTATATGCCAACGTAAAACAAAAGCAAGGTGAAGGACTAAAACTGGAGAATTTGATGAAAGAAAAGGATGGTTTGATAATTTTAGAAAAAGGTTTGGCTTAAGAAGTGTCAAGAAAATTGGGGAAGCAGCTTCTGCTGATCAAGAGGCAGCAGATGAGCTCCCAGATGCCAGTAAGAAAATCACTGAGGAGAGAGGATATCTGGATGAACCAGTTTTTAACGCAGAAAAAAAGTGCCCTATTCTGTGAAGAAACTGTCACAGAGGATACTTATTAGAAGGGGAAGGAAGTGAGCCCCAGGATTCAAGGCAGGAATGGATAGGCTTATCCTACTGCTTTGTGCAAATGTGTTTGGGTTTATGATCAAGAATGTTGATCATAAATCCCCAAGTTTTAAAGGGAAAAGATAAATTGCAGATGCCAGTCTCTTTTTGTAAAGCAAGAAAGACTAGGCAAGTAACCTCTTTCTCCTGAATTAGTTCCACTGATACTTTTGGAAGCACCTTGCAGGAGAGATCTGTCTTAATTTTTTTTTTTTTTAATATTAGACCATGTCCCTGGCCACCCAGAACCCCATGAGTTAAACACCAAGGGTGTCTACTTGTCCCCTGAACACAACATCTCTAATTCAGCCCCTAGATCAGGGGGCGCAAGGATCTTTAAAGCTCATTACACATGATAATTTAGGGAAAGATTGTCAGTGATACGAAATCTGCTAGAGAGATCATGAAAGTCCGAAAGGATTATACCATTGAAGATGCCATTGTTGTTATAGAAAAGCTGTGAAAGCCATCAATCCTGAAATAATAAAGTCCTGCTGGAGAACTGGTTAAAGATGTTGTGCATGACTTCACATGATTTACAACAGAGCCAATCAAGAAAATTATGAAGATATTGAAGATATGACAAAATAAGGTGGTGAAGTGGGTAAAGTGTTTCAAGATATGGATGCTGGAGAAATTCAAGAACTGATAAATAACATAACAAAGGAATTAACAGAAGATTTGATGGAGATGAGTGGCTCTCAATCAGTGCCAGATGACTAGGAAGAAGATACAGAAGAAGCAGCGCCAGAAACAAGTGACATTAGGCAGTTTGGCAGAAGGACTCCAATTATTAAAGACTGCTTTTGACTTCTTTTATGACATGAACCCTTCTACTACTGGGTTGACCAAAAAATTCATTTGGGTTTTTCTGTACTCTGTTATGAAAACCTGAATAAACTTTTTGGGCAATGCAATACATTATGAATTACAATATGGTACAGTATTGGTGGGCTTCCCAGGTGTCTCAGTGGTAAAGAATCTGCCTGCCAATGCAGGAGATGCAAGAGACGCGGGTTTGATCCCTCAGTTGGGAAGATTCCCTGTAGTAGAAAATGGCAACTCACTCCAGTATTCTTTCCTGGAGAAACCCATGGATGGAGGAGCCTGGCGGGTGACAATCCAGGGGTCGCAAGTAATTGGACATGACTCAGTGAATGAGCATGAATGCATGGTATGTGTACGTCACTCTCTAATAATTAGAGAAACTACATGAGAGCGGTAGGTGGCTTTTAAAAAAAAAAACCAATGTTTCTAATGCTGTATTGTGAGTATGACTATAATACTCTATGTAATAAAAGTTTATAATGATTCATTCATTAATTGTGTAGGTTGCATTACCATGAAGCAACTAAATTGAGTACACAGTTCTCATAAAGCACTCATATTGCTACTTCTTAATTATCAATACAAGAATCCTTATACCTGTAAATAAATATGGATTTTTTTTTCTCATCATCTTTTCATTTTTTATATCTTTTTATATTTTCATTTTTGATGTCTAGTGTTAGCAATATGTATAATATATACAATCTTTTGTATTATGTAAGATGTATTGATATAAGCACTGACAGATGATTTGACAGATGGTCTTGCTCCTTGGAAGAAAATCTATGACAAACCTAGACAGTGTATTAAAAACAAGAGACATCATTTGCTGACAAAAGGCCATATAGTTAAAGCTATGGTTTTCACATGTATGGATGTGAGAGTTGGACCATAAAGAAGACTGAGTGCCGAAAAATTGATGCTTTTGAATTGCAGTGTTGGTGAAGACTCTTGAGAGTCCCTTGGACTACAAGGAGATCAAACCAACCAATCCTAAAGGAAATCAACTCTGAATATTCATTGGAAGGACTGATACTGAAGCTGAGGCTCCAATACTTTGGACACCTACTACGAAGAGCTGACTTATGGAAAAAGACCCTGATGCTGGGAAAGATTGAAGGCAGGAAGAGAAGCAGGTGACAGAGGATGATATGATTGGATGACATCATCAACTCAATGGACATGAGTTTAAGCAGAACCCAGGAGATAGTGAATGACAGGGAAGCCTGGTGTGCTGCAGTCCTTGGGGTTCACAAAGAATTGGAAAAGACTGAGCAACTGAACAACAACATTTGTTGACTATAAGATTCACTACTCAGCAAACTGCCTCCAGTAATTCTTATTGTATCATTTTCTAAAAATTTTGGGACATATATTGGTCTACATCCTAATCCAATTAAATTTGTCCTTTTGGTGGACAATATCCACATATACGAATGATGCATATAACTCAACAATAAAAAAACACAAACAACCTGAATAAAAAATGGGCAAAGAGACATACAGAAGGACTTATGGACAGAGGATGAAAGAGAGGGAGACAAACTGAGAGAGTAGAGTTGACATATATACTCTATCATGTATAGAATAGCTAGCTAGCAGAAAGTGGCTGTTTAGCACAGGGAACCCAGCTCCATGCTGAAAGGGCTGGGATGACAGGGGTGGGAGAGAGGTCTTAGAAGGAGGGGATATATGTGTACTTATAGTTGGTTCATCTTGTTGTACAGCAGAAACCAACACAACATTGTAAAGCCATTATTCTCCAATTAAAAATAATTCTTTTAAAAATGTAAGCTCTTTAAGGGCTTACTTTTTCTCTTCTTCCATCACTGATTTTTTAAAAATTTATTTATTTTAATTTGAGGCTAATTAATTTACATTATTGTATTGGTTTTGCCATACACTGACATGAATCTGCTCCAGGTGTACATGTTTACAACAGTGTGTGTTTCAAAAATAAATGAGTGAAATAAAAAAAGTGATCAAAGGATTTCAATATACATTTTTCCAAAGGAGACAGACATGACCAACAGGCTCATGAAAGATGTTCAACATCACAAATTAATGCAAATCAAAGTCACAATGAGATACCACCTCCTACCTGTTAGAATGGCTATTATCAAAAAGGCAAGAAATGACAAGTATTGGTGAAGATATGGAGAAAAGGAAACAGAGAGTTTTGGTGAGAATATAAATTGGCTTAGCCACTATAAAAACTTATGGATATTTCTCAAAATATTAAGAACAGAGCCAGCATATGATTCAGTCATTCCACATCTCGGTATTTACCAAAGAATACGAAAGTATTAATTGAAAAGATATATGCACCCTTATGTTCATCACAGTACTATTTACAATAACCAAGATAGAAAAACAACTTAAAGGCCCACTGATGGATGGATAAAGAAGATGCGGTGTATATATAGAATACAATTATATTCAACCATAAAAAAGATGAAACCTTTCCAATTGTGATAATGCAGATGGACTTTAAGGATATTATAGTAAGTGAAATAAGTTAGAGAAAGACAAATACCATATGACTTCACTCATACGTGGAATACAAAAAACAAACAAGCAAAAATAAAAATAAGTAAGCAAACCAAGCAAAAACAAACATGTAGATACAGAAAAGAGAATAGTGATTATCAGAGAGAAAAAGGTGGGGGAGTGCAGAGTGAAATGGGTAAAGGAGATAAACTATATGGTGATGGAAACTAAATTTTCAGTGGTGAGTATTGTGCAGTGTATACAGAAGTAGAAATATAATGTACTCATGAAACTTGTATAATATAAACCAGTGTTACCTCAATAATCAATAAATTAAAAAATAAAATATCTTGAAATGCAGCAGATATAAAAAAAAAATTTTTTTTTGGTCTCCTTTACGTGGTCACGTATGGATGTGAGGGTTGGACTGTGAAGAAAGCTGAGCGCCGAAGAATTGATGCTTTTGAACTGTGGTGTTGGAGAAGACTCTTGAGAGTCCCTTGGACTGCAAGGAGATCCAACCAGTCCATTCTAAAGGAGATCAATCCTGGGTGTTCATTGGAAGGACTGATGCTAAAGCTGAAACTGCAATACTTTGGCCACCTCATGCGACGAGTTGACTCACTGGAAAAGACTCTGATGCTGGGAAAGGTTGGGGGCGGGAGGAGAAGGGGACGACAGAGAATGAGATGGCTGGATGGCATCACCGACTCTATGGACATGAGTTTGAGTGAACTCCGGGAGTTGGTGATGGACAGGGAGGGCTGGCGTGCTGTGATTCATGGGGTCGCGGAGAGTCGGACACGACTGAGCGACTGAACTGAACTACCCACTCCAGTATCCTAGCCTGGAGAATTCCACGGACTGTATAGTCCCTGGGGTCACAAAGAGACGGACACGACTGAGTGACTTTCACTTTCACTTTCACTCTCAAAGTGATGGGCTTCCCAGGTGGTGCTAGCGGTAAAGAACTCATCTGCCAATGCAGGTGACAAAAGAGTGGTTCAATTCCTGGCTTGGGAAGATCCCCTGGGGGAGGGCACAACAACCCATTCTAGTAGTCTTGCCTGGAGACTACCATGGACAGGGGAGGTTTGTGGACTACGGTCCACTGGGTTGCAAACAGATGGACATGAATAAAGCAACTTAACTCTCAAGGTGATATGGTAGCCTTTGTCTGGTACCTAGGGGAAGAGAAATCTGTGTATTTTTTCCTGTACTTAGTTGAGTGTAGGAAAGTTATGCTGTGCTGAGAGAGGAGAGGCAGGAAGTGGGTCCTTGATCAAATAAGTGTGTGTGAATATTTATATTGACTTTATTCACAATATCTGAAATCAGAAAACACCTCAATTGCCCAAGATTTAAGAGTACCAAAATTTGGTACATATGTAAATGAAATACTCATCAAAAAAAGAATGAGTTACTTATAGATATTACAAAATGACTAAATCTCAAAATCATTTTACTCAGTGAAAGAAACCTGAGAGGAAAAGGTGCATACTATATGCAAACATATTTATATGCAAAAAAAAATCATATCACTAGTTAGCTGAAAATGGAGTTGGAAACAGGCATGGTTAAAAAAGGGCATGATAAGTCTCTTGGACGTGATGGAAATGCTCTGTATCTTGATATGGTGATGGTTTCACTGATGTATAAAACTGGCAAAACTCACAGAAATGTACACTCAGTGAATACAGCTTGTTTCACACTAATTATTTCTCAGTAAAGTGTTTGAGAAAAAAATAACGAGCAGAGTTGCATTTTTAGATGCAAGGAGTTGTGTTTTAGGACTCTGACTCAGATATGTCTTTTTTTGGATTGATGATTTTAAAAAAGATCTTTTTGGTCCTTCCCAAAGGATTCATGGGGTTGCAAAGAGTCGGACACGACTGAGCAACTGAACTGAACTGAACTGAACTGATAGGATTCTCACAAGAAAACAGCTCTTGTATGTATATGGATTCCTATTAAACTCAGGCTGCTTCCACACAGCCCCGCCCCCATTTTCCTTCTTTTCTTCTTTTTCTTTTTCAAGTCTGGAATCCCTATGTTCCTCTTGGATCTTGACTCTGGAGTCTAGACTTCTTAATAATAAATTTATACTTCTTTCTTTCCCAGGAGGACTATATCCCAGAAGGTAAAGGAAACCTCAATGCTGCAATTATAAAAATTTATACTGTTATGCCAAAGCCATTATGAAAACTGCTGCTGTTATTTGAGCAGATTATCAGAGATTCCAGATGACTCAGGGCCTCTACTTGGATGTCTAGGACAATCTATTTTTGCTTCTTAAAAGCATTCAAGCACTAGAGAATGTAGAAGAGGGACTATCCTATTGATTGATTCCTCAGATTCACTTTGCATAACTACAGAATATAATTCCTGGAAGCATTTCAGAGTTAAGCAAGCATCACTGGAAAATACACTTGTTTGTCTTCTACAAAGAACAATGACTTTTTCCAATGTCAACTATTAAAGGCAAGTCCAGTAGTTTAAATAGAGCAGTAAGAAAAATAAGGCTATTTTCTCTAAGGGAAGAATATGAAACTGGGGAAATGAACATGTATTTGGAAATTTTGAGAGGAAAGGGGTTCATTTTATTTTGACATAGTGATTTTTTAAAATTATTTTTGTAACAGTCATTAAATTTGTTTACTCTTTCTAAAATTAAAACAATAACAAGACAAAAACATCAGAATTCTGCTGCCTATTTTTACAGAACATGACAAATTACCAAACAATATAAGGTAAGAGTGAATTTGAAAGCATGTGAGTTTTTTACAAATAATAAATCACCAACTGACTACTCGTCTATTGATTACTCTGGGAAAAACACTCTCCTTTTTCCAGATATAAGTTTCTTTAGCTTGTTAACTTATTAACATTAGAATGATTTTGATAGGAATAAATCTCAAAAAGAAAATAATCTGATCCCTTGGCTCTAGACAGGATTTTAAAGAAATATAAATAAGATACATTATTTTTCAAAAAACATTTTACAACTACTACAGTGTTTCCTTTTAGTGTCTAAATAATTTATACTCCTAAGACCCTAACCCTGATCTATTTAAAATCTTGCCCCTTTATAATATAATTATCTTCATATTTAATTTTTGATGGATCTGGTGAATAACAAAAATATTTCAAGACAACATCATACCATTTCACTGAAAGTCATCTTTTCCTCACCAAAATATTAAATTTCTCTCAGATTTCTTTATCAAAGGAAAAGGTGATAGATATCACACAGTGATTAAAAGCATGGATTCTGGAACCAGATTTCTTGGCTTCAGATTTCAACTCTGACCCTAGTAGGTGTCTTTCAACATATTTTATCTCTTGGTACTTCATTTTCCTTACTGTAAACTGGGGACTACAATAACACTCACTTCATATTATTGTTGTATGTATTAAATGAGCTATTATGAAAGCATTTAGAGAAGTGGCCTATAAAAGATACCACATAATGTTTGCTATTATTATTGTTGTCTACACAGAGGTATGCATATAAAGCCCTGGGGGAAAAAGTGATCTTATGTGAAGTGTCTAGTAAGTGAACTAATGATGAGTGTGAAAGTTATATTCAGGGTAAATAAGAATGCAGTCAGCAATTTCTTCTTCATGTATCTTTTGTTCAGTATCCATTTCTAAATAATTCTATCTAGACAGAATAAGTCTCTTTCTTTACTATGAGATGTCAGTTGAGGAAATGAAGGAAAATTGTTTTTATGAAAGAAATTTTGAGGCTCATCTGGAGAAATTCTAGCATACAAGTGCTGATAATTTTTGTGTTTGGTTGTGCACAATTTTTCTTTGTGAGTATACAAATTATATCAGAATCCATGGTTTCCATTACCCACAAAAAATAATTACAACTTTTAGGTATCTTAAAATTCAGTCATTTACTTTGTATCTGCTGGTACTCTATGTCTGCCAACCTAAGTTTTCCTAAACTAGACTACTGAAGCCCTTAACTCCAAACCCAGACTCCAAAATTGCTTCCAAAATGTCATTTATTGAAATATTTGTGCTCTCTTGCAATAACTATTCCCTAACATTTCATTTATTGCATAAATCATGAGTTGGAAATATATACAGAAGTTATATGTGCACTGTGAAAGGTATTTAGTGGAAAGACACTGTATTAGATTCAGAATGAAAAGATCTAATTCCACCACTTGAATATATTAGTAATTTTTAAGGTTAAGATAAATAATGATTTTAGAACAGACTCCTAATACAATAAGAGATTATTTATAACTAGGATGAAAGCCAAGAGTTCATTTGCTTATTTTGCTTTGTACTTCTCAGCAGGTTTCTGACATGAATGACAGGGAAACATGCAACCACTCGGAAGTGACTGACTTCATTCTTGTCGGCTTCAGGGTCCACCCAGAGCTCCACATTCTCCTCTTCCTGCTTTTTCTGCTTGTCTATGCCATGATCCTACTTGGGAATGTTGGCATGATGGTCATTATTATAACTGATCCCCGGCTGAACACACCAATGTATTTCTTCCTAGGCAATCTCTCCTTCGTTGATCTCTTCTATTCATCTGTTATTGCACCCAAGGCTATGATCAACTTCTGGTCTGAGAGCAAGTCCATCTCCTATGCAGGCTGTGTGACCCAGCTCTTTCTCTTTGCCCTCTTCATTGTGACTGAGGGATTTCTCCTGGCAGTCATGGCTTATGACCGCTTCATTGCCATCTGCAATCCACTCCTCTACACTGTCCAGATGTCAACACGTCTCTGTGTTCAGTTGGTGGCTGGTTCCTATTTTTGTGGCTGTATCAGCTCAGTTCTTCAGACCAGCATGACATTTACTTTATCCTTTTGTGCTTCTCGGGCCATTGACCATTTTTACTGTGACACTCGCCCACTTCAGAGACTATCTTGTTCTGACCTATTCATCCGGAGAATGGTTTCTTTCACCTTATCTGGCCTCATTATCTTGCCTACCATCATAGTTATTATTGTTTCTTATTTGTACATTGTGTCCACAGTTCTAAAGATACCCTCCACCGAAGGACGTAAGAAAGTCTTCTCCACTTGCAGCTCCCACCTGGGAGTTGTGAGTGTACTGTATGGTGCTGTCTTTTTTATGTATCTCACTCCTGACACATATCCTGAGCTCAGTAAAGTGGCCTCCTTGTGTTACACCCTAGTCACTCCCATGTTGAATCCTTTGATTTACTCTTTGAGAAACAAAGATGTCAAAGAAGCTCTAAACAAACTTTTGGAGAAGAAAAGTACTATTCTGTGATTATAATTTCTCTTCCACTAATGAGTGGTGTCTGTTTATTTTGTACTCCTCTGGCCATAAATGAAATTATTCTCCTGCGTATCATAGAAATATTATCAAAAGCTTTTTAAAGGTAGTGTATTATTTCCATATAGTACTTTATTTCCATGTGAACACCGTCAAATGTAAATGTCTTGGATATTGGAGATGCTCTGGACATTACAGAAGCATTGTCCAAGATGAATCTTCACATTAATCTCAAATAACAGTTTATTTCACAAAATTGATTTCTATTTGTTTTTATGACATTCTGCTGAATAATATTTTTATACATTATTATAGTGTTTAAACAATTATTTTGCCCAGTGTTAGTTTTGGAATGGCTCCTTCCCTTACACAATCCCGGATGGCTTAGACTGTAAAGAATCTATCTGCCTGCAATGTAGGAGGCCCAGGTTTAATCCCTCGGAGGTGAAGATCTCATGAAAAAGTAAATGGCCACCCACTCTAGCATTCTTTCCTGGAGAATTTCATGGACAGAGGAATCTGGAGGGCTACAGTCTATGGGCTACAAAAACGAGTGAATGAATAATACATTTTACACACAAGCATTGGATATTGACAAAAATGTCCAACTTACTTTTTAAAGTAAATGATTCCTGAATTATTACTAATTTCTCTAACATGCTAAAGGGTTTTGACCTGAAACAAACAGACTGCCAGATCTTTCTCTAGAAAATATGGTCTTGTTTGTGTTCAGCAGAGAATTACAATTTGTGGTCTGTAATCATGGCGAGCCATAGGCAAGTCTTTTCATGACAAGGGAAGGAGAACCATTTTATAGAAGAAAGAGGAAGTTGGCAACTCTGTAATAAACACAATCTTTGGTTTATCACTGGCTGAGTCTTTGCCAGGGAAAAAAAGTAATCTTCTTGTAGCCCTTCTAAAGGAATAGATCAAAGCCTGAAAAATCCAGCATTGTTTCAGAGAAAAAAACCCTGTTCACATTGATGTATGGCAAAAACCACCACAATACTGTAAAGTAACTAGCCTCCAATTAAAATAAATTAATTAATTTTAAAAATGGGTTGAAGGCTAGCCACCATAGGAGAAACAACCTCTCTTCTGCAGGGAACAGGCTGGTCAGTTTCCATGGAAGAGTCTGATCTCAAATCATACCAAAGTGTCAAATGACTACTCGCCTAAAGAACCACATATTAAACAGAAAGTCAAAACCTTTAAATAGATCCCAAATAAAGCCAGAATGCCTCAAATGCAAAGAAGGTGAAAGCTCAGTTCCAGGATAAACACATCTTCACTCTCCAGAGTTGGTGAGTAAAACGGTAATCAACAATGGGCTCAAAAGAGGGTACTGCACCTGTTTGCACACCAACCCTAGAGTTGTTGGGAGTCTTCTCTGGTCCCTGTGGGGGCCACTGAAATCTTGACCTGAAACAAATAGACTGCCAGATATTTCTTCAACAAACATGCAAGAGAAGCACAGAGTTGCAATTCAAGGTCTGCCACCATGGCAAGACACATTCAAGTTCCCAAATGACAATGGAAAAAGAAATCTTTTAAAGAAGAAAGAAAGATTGAGCATGTCAACTACAAATTGGCATTTGCCATATACCTCTATAAGGATTAGATCAAGTACTGACACAGCTGCTGATTTTCCACACTCTCTGAATGGAGTTCAGGGTAGAGAACAGAAATGACGCATTCTGTGTTCCGGGAAAAACTGGGAGAATAGGTCTTCAGATAGATATTTTCAGGAGATGATTTTATGAACCCAATTTTTGTCTCCTCATATCTAGAAAAACACTAAAATCCATGGTGACAACTGTTCCTTGTAAGCAGCAGAAACCAAAAAATGTGTGCTTGATTTTTGAACAAAAAAATATGTGCAAAAAATATGTACACCCCTTCAACAAAATCACATATATACTGACCATTTTTAGAGTAATTTCTCAGAGCTATCTGAGGTGCTGTCTCCCAGACTATAGACTTCATTTTGCCCCCAATAAAATTTGACTCATGACTCTCATGTGTGTATTTTTTTTTTAACAGGTGCTGTTAGTGAACAAAAAGTCCCTGAATTTTCATTGGCTGAGTCTTTCATAGGAAAGAAGAGGAGTTTTTGTCCTTCGCATTGGGCTCTGCTTTGTTGTAGGTGTGAAAACTCCCAACTTTGAGCCTTCAATTCTATCTAATTGAGGTTTCTATTTACTAATTTTTCATAACCATTGTTGAATTTTCACTTGAATCAACTATTTTATTTATGTTGTATCAGTTCAGTCAGTTCAGTTCAGTCGCTCAGTGTCCGACTCTGTGATCCCATGAATCACAGCACGCCAGGCCTCCCTGTCCATCACCAACTCCCAGAGTTCACTCAAACTCATGTCCATCGAGTCGGTGATGCCATCCAGCCATCTCATTCTCTGTCGTTCCCCTTCTCCTCCTGCCCCCAATCCTTCCCAGCATCAGAGTCTTTTCCAGTGAGTCAACTCTTCGCATGAGGTATTGGAGTTTCAGCTTCAGCATCAGTCCTTCCAATGAACACCCAGGATCGATCTCCCTTAGAATGGACTGGTTGGATCTCCTTGCGGTACAAGGGACTCTCAAGAGTCTTCTCCAACACCACAGTTCAAAAGCATCAATTCTTCGGCCATCAGCTTTCTTCACAGTCCATCTCTCACATCCATACATGACCACTGGAAAAATCATAGCCTTGACTAGACGGACCTTTGTTGGCAAAGTAATGTCTCGGCTTTTTAATATGCTATCTAGGTTGATCATAACTTGCCTTCCAAGGAGTAAGCGTCTTTTAATTTCATGGCTGTAATCAGCATCCGCAGTGATTTTGGAGCCCCAAAAATAAAGTTTGACACTGTTTCCACTGTTTCCCCATCTATTTCCCATGAAATGATGGGACCAGATGCCATGATCTTAGTTTTCTGAATGTTGAGCTTTAAGCCAACTTTTTCACTCTCCTCTTTCCCTTTCATCAAGAGGCTTTTGAGTTCCTCTTCACTTTCTGCCATAAGGGTGGTGTCATCTGCATATCTGAGGTTCTTGATATTTCTCCTGGCAATCTTGATTCCAGCTTGTGCTTCTTCCAGCCCAGTGTTCCTCATGATGTACTCTGCATATGTTGTATCAAAAGGTAATAATAAGAAGAAACAAACAATAAATAATCTTCAATTTATACATAAGCTTGGGAAACTGTGTATGGAGTATGTCAGGCATAGGGGAGTGCTCTGAGGACCTGCTTGCTCCTGGGTCCTAATATAAAAAACCAAAGTGGGAGATAAAAATATATAAAATTTTTCAGACGCGAGAGACGCCTGGCTCCGGCGCAACCGACCACGTGCAGAATCGTGGCTGAGAGGAGCTATACAGCGCCCAGGGTTAGGGTGGTGGCCGAGAGGAGCTGTACCACGTCCAGGAGGCGGTGGCTGCTTGGGCACCGGAGGGCTGAGAGGAGCTGATCCACATTCAAAGCAAGAGGGGCGGCCTTGAGGAGATACCCCTCGTCCAAGGTAAGGTACAGCGGTTGCACCTTGCTGGAGCAGCTGGGAAGAGATACTCCACGACCAAGTGGAATATAAGAATCCAGTGTTCTGGGGAGGAAGGAACAAGATGGCGGAGGGATAAGACGGCGAGACCACTTTCTCCCCCATAAATTCATCAAAAGAACATTTGAACGCGGAGTAAAGTCCACAAAACAACTTCTGAATACTGGCAGAGGACATCAGGCTCCCAGAAAAGCAGCCCATTGTCTTCGAAAGGAGAGAGAAGAAATCCAGCTCCACCCACCAGAACACCGACACATGCTTCCCTAACCAGGGAACCCGGACAAGTCACCCGTCCAACCCCACACACAGCGAAGAAACTACATAATAAAGAGAACTCCACAAACTGCAAGAAGAGGGAAAGGCCACCCCAAGCAAAGCAATATAAGCAAGATGAAGAGGCAGAGAAATACCCAGCAAGTAAAGGAACAAGATAATTGCCCACCAACACAAACAAAAGAAGAAGATATAGGGAATTTACCTGATAAAGAATTTCAAATTTTGATGGTGAAAATGATTCAAAATCTTGAAAGCAAAATGGAGTTACAGATAAATAACCTGGAGAAAAGGATTGAGAAGATGGAAGAAAGATTTAATAAGGACTTAGAAGAAATAAAAAAGAGTCAATATACAATGAATAATGCAATAGATGAGATCAGAAACACTCTGGAGGGAACAAACTGTAGAATAACAGAGGCAGTAGACAGGATAAGCGAACTAGAAGATAGAATTGTAGAAATAAATGAAATAGAGAGGAAAAAAGAAAAACGAATTAAAAGAAATGAGGACAATATTAGAGACCTCTGGGACAATGTTAAATGCTCCAACATTCGAATCATAGGAGTCCCAGAAGAAGAAGATAAAAAGAAAGACCGTGAAAGAATACTTGAGGAGATAATAGTTGAAAACTTCCCTAAAATAGGGAAAGAAATAATCACCCAAGTCCAAGAAACCCAGAGAGTCCCCAACAGGATAAACCCAAGGCGAAATACTCCAAGACACATATTAATCAAATTAACAAAGATCAAACACAAAGAACAAATATTAAAAGCAGCAAGGGAAAAGCAGCAAATAACACATAAGGGGATTCCCATAAGGATAACAGCCGATCTTTCAACAGAAACTCTTCAGGCCAGAAGGGAGTGGCAAGACATACTTAAAGTGATGAAAGAAAATACCCTACAGCCCAGATTACTATACCCAGCAAGGATCTCATTCAAATATGAAGGAGAAATCAAAAGCTTTACAGACAAGCAAAAGCTGAGGGAATACAGCATCACCAAACCAGCTCTCCAACAAATGCTAAAGGATCTTCTATAGACAGGAAACACAGAAAGAGTGTATAAACTTGAACCCAAAGCAATAAAGAAAATGGCTACGGGATCGTACTTATCAATAATTACCTTAAACGTAGATGGGTTGAAATTTTCAAAAAGGCTAGGAAACAATTCTCATAGCCATCAATAGTTCAGTGTTGAGTTCATGAATAGTTTTTAAAGTTTGGGACAAACTGTAGTATTTGCTATTTGAAGTACTATTTGTAATTGGCATATTACGATGTAACATTGGCCTTCATTTCCAACTTAAAACGCCTAAAAATGCCTAACAGGTTTTTAGATTTGTGAATTTTAGTTGAAATGTATTTTACGATGTTACTAAACCTGCAGAAATATTGAAATATTTCAGAGAACTTATTCACTGTACATTTAATTTATTTTATTTATAAAAGTTATGAACTGTAGAAAGTTTTACTTGTTGGGTCAAATGCTTGTTGCTTCAAATGCTTGTTGCATTTGAAGTGCTAGTTACAAGAAAATCAAATACCTTCAATGTATAAATGCTATTAAGTTTTTAAAGGACTCTGGAGTATAAGTAAGTTTATTTAAAGAAATTTAGTCTGTTCAACTTGAATCAGCTCTGTCAAACATTAATTAAAAGCCTCATTAAAATAAATAAATAAATAAAGATTCAGATGCTCAGGCTTAAAAAAAAAAACTGTAAATGGTATTTAATTTGCATTTGTATGACTCGCGAGGTTGAGCATTGTTTCCTATCTAAGATAGATACGTATATATATATATATATATATATATGTATATATATATGTAATTTTCCTATTACCTATTCATGACCTTTGGCTTTTTTCTATTGAATAATTGCTTTGTTGTTGATATATAAACATTCTTTGTATGTAAGGGCTAATGATACTTTGCCAGTCATTTAAGCTGTAAATGCATTATCTTGATCTGCTATTAAAAATTAGTTATATTAAATAAGATAAATTTTTTTCCCATTTAAAAAAAATAAAATAAAATATTTGAAATGATAAAAAAATAAAAATAAAAATATATATATATAAAATTTTTGAGCAATCATTTCCTTAAATGAAACTTCATAATTTTTCCTATATTAATATTTAAGGAATATTTAATAAAAGGATAAAGCCAGGCAGTCATCAAAATAGAATATGATTCAAAATTTTCTTACTATGCCTCTGTATCTTCATTTGTTCTATTATTTTTATTTAATCTCTAACATCATCTGATCTTGTAGTAGGCTAAAGTATAAATAACCTTATTCTTTAGAGAACTTACAATTTAATCTTGGAATCAAATCATTGGACATGTAATTGAAATCCAGAAATTTTATTTTAAGAGTTGGACATGACTGAGCGACTGAACTGAACTGAATGCACACAAAGAATAAATATGGGGATTGTAAGGTGGGGTGCCTGAGAGTAGGTGTTGTTAATCAAGGAAAGTCTTCTTAGGGCTATATGGAAAATATATTTGAAGGATGTAAGGTTGGAGTCAGGGATACTGCTTTATCAGTTTATGTTATTGATGGGGCTTGCCAATGTAATTTTAAAAAGGCTTATTTAAAAATATAATACCAAGAACACAGTAACTGATTAGTATGAGAAGGATGCAGCAAAGAAGGTGTGTCTCATCATTTTGAACCTGAATAATACGTGTGGTGATGGTACAACACATAAAAATAAAGGAGCTCTTAGCAGGCTAGGAACAGAGGAGAATTTCCTTAACTTGAAAAGTAACATCTATCAAAAATCTAGAGCTAAGATCATACCTATGGTGAGAAAGCAATAACTTTCTTGCTAGAATTAGGAACAAGGCTAGGAAGTCCCCACTACAAAACCTTTTCAACATCCAACAGTAAGTCTTAGCTAATACAATAGATAAGAAAAGGAATGAAAAGTGGTATGAACCGAATTATGTTTTTCAAAACTCAAATGCTTAAGCCCTAAATCCAGTACTATAGCATATGACTATAGTGTTGATTCTTGAACAACAATGATCTGCACTGTGCAGGTCCACTTATACACAAACTGCTTTCAATAAATGTATTATAATTTTTTAAAATATTTGCAACAATTTGAAAAAAATCGCAGATGAACTATGTAGCTTAGAAATACTGAAAAAATTAAGAAAATGTAAGGTATGTCATGGATGTATAAAATGTATGTTATACTGCTCTATTTTGTCACTTATTAACATCAGTTCAGTTCAGTCCCTCAGTCATGTCCAACTCTTTGCAACCCCATGGACTGCTGTGTGCGAGGCTTCCCTGTCCATCACCAACTCCCAGAGCTTGCTCAAACTCATGTCCATTGAGTCGGGGATACCATCCAATTATCTCATCCTCTGTCATCCTCTTCTCCTCCTGCCTTTAATCTTTCCCAGCATCAGGGTCTTTTCCAATGAGTCAGTTCTTCAGCTTCAGCATCAGTCCTTCCAATGAATATTCAGAACTGATTTCCTTTAGGATGGACTGGTTGGATATCCTTCCTGTCCAAAGGACTCTCACGAGTCTTCTCCAACACCGCAGTTCAAAAGCATCAATTCTTTAGCCCTCAGTTTTCTTTATAGTCCAACTCTCACATCCATACATGACTACTGGAAAAACCGTAGCTTTGACTAGATGGACCTCTGTTGGCAAAGTAATTTCTCTGCTTTCTTATATGCTGTCTAGGTTGGACATAGCTTTTCTTCCAAGGAGCAAGCATCTTTTAATTTCATGGCTGCAATCACCATCTGCAGTGATTTTGGAGCCCCCCAAAATAAAGTCTGTCACTGTTTCCATTGTTTCCCCATCTATTTGCCGTGAAGTGATGTGACCAGGTGCCATGATCTTCGTTTTTTGAATCTTGAGTTTTAAGCCAACTTCTTCACTCTCTTTCACTTTCATCAAGAGGTGCTTTAGTTCTTTGCTTTCTGCCATAAGGGTGGTGTCATCTACATATATGAGGTTATTGATATTTTCCCCAGCAATCTTGATTCCAGCTTGTGCTTCACCCAGCCCGGCATTTCCCATGATGTACTCTGCATATAAGTTAAATAAGCAGGGTGACAATATACAGCCTTCTGAAAGGTTGTTGCGGAATGAGACAGACACTGGGATCTTGGTCTCTGGAGGAGAAGAATTCAATCCGGGGCCAGAGATGAGGCTTGATCGCTCAGAACTTTTGTGTAATAAAGTTTTATTAATGTATAAAGGAGATAGAAAAAGCTTCTGACATAGACATCAGAAGAGGGCAGAAAGAGTACCCCCCTGCTAGTCTTCAGCTGATGTTATATAGTCACTAGCAGTCTGTTAATGAAAGAAAGGAACGTCTTAAGGCTCAGAATGGCACCAGGCCCCTCACCCATAAGGTGAATTTTGGGATAATTTTGACACCAGACGATTCATCCTGGGCCATAAAATGATTAACTTGAATCTTGTAGAAGGGCAGATTACCATACAAATAGTTTTGTTTTACATAGATTAGGGGAACAATATCTGAGTATAACATACTGGTTTGTCAAGTAGGTTCTGAGCCATTTGGCAGAACCGACTTGAAGATGGAGTCTGAGGCAAATGCGTGGTACATTAACAGAGCTTAAGACAAACATTTCCATAAGAAAAATGCATTGGTAACTCAAGATTTGAGAATAGTTAACTTTTTCCGGTCAGGAAGCAACAGTTAGAACTGGACATAGAACAACAGACTGGTTCCAAATAGGAAAAGGAGTACGTCAATGTTGTATATTGTCACCCTGCTTATTTAACTTATATGCAGAGTACATCAGGAGGAACGCTGGGCTGGAAGAAGAACAGCTGGAATCAAGATTGCCGGGAGAAATATCAATAACCTCAGATATGCAGATGACACCACCCTTATGGCAGAAAGTGAAGAGGAACTCAAAAGCCTCTTGATGAAAGTGAAAGAGGAGAGTGAAAAGGTTGGCTTGAAGCTCAACATTCAGAAAACTAAGATCATGGCATCTGGTCCCATCACTTCATGGGAAATAGATGGGGAAACAGTGGAAACAGTGTCAGACTCTATTTTTTGGGGGGCTCCAAAATCACTGCAGATGCTGATTGCAGCCATGAAATTAAAAGACGCTTACTCCTTGGAAGGAAAGTTATGACCAACCTAGATAGCATATTAAAAAGCAGAAAGGTCAACAACGGTCCGTCTAATCAAGGCTATGGTTTTTCCCGTGGTCATGTATGGATGTGAGAGTTGGACTGTGAAGAAAGCTGATCACCAAAGAATTGATGCTTTTGAACTATGGTGTTGGAGAAGACTCTTGAGAGTCCCTTGGACTGCAAGAAGATCCAATCAGTCCATTTTAAAGGAGATCAATCCTGGTTGTTCATTGGAAGGACTGATGCTAAAGCTGAAACTCCAATACTTTGGCCACCTCATGCGTCGAGTTGACTCACTGGAAAAGACTCTGATGCTGGGAGTGATTGGGGGCAGGAGGAGACAGGGACGACCGAGAATGAGATGGCTGGATGGCATCACCGACTCTGTGGACATGAGTTTGAGTGAAACCCGGGAGTTGGTGATGGACAGGGAGGCCTGGCGTGCTGTGATTCATGGGGTCGCAAAGAGTCGGACACGACTGAGTGACTGAACTGAACTGAGCTGAACTTCAGGTGAAACCAAGTGTCATTATGGCAACACAGTATTTTAAGAGAAACTTCCTTTTAAATTTGTATAGATAAGAAAAAAATATGGCTAGTTTGTTTCCTCCTGCCACTTAAGAGATATAAAAATGTCTGGCACTTGCAGGCTATTTGCTCAGCTTGGAGACCCCTGGCCTTCCTACCTATTACCCTCTCACTTCCTTGATGTACTCCTTTCCTGATTTGGAACCAGTCTATACCAGTCTATAGTTCCATGTCCATTTCTAAATGTTGCTTCTTGACCTGCATAGATTTCTCAGGAAGTTTTCCATCTCTTGAAGAATTTTCCACAGTTTGTTGTGATCCACACAGTGAAACAGTCAAAGGTTTTGGCATAATCAAAAAAGGAGAAGTAGATATTTTTCTGGAACTCTATTGTTTTTTCCATGATCCAGTGGATGCTGGCAATTTGTTCTCTGGTTCCTCTGCCTTTTATACATTCAGCTTGAACATCTGGAAGTTCTCAGTTCATGTACTGCTGAAGCCTGGCTTGGAGAATTTTGAGCATTACTTTGCTGGTGTGTGAGATGGGTGCAATTGTGTGGTGGTTTGAATATTCTTTAGCATTGCCTTTCAGTGAGATTGGAATGAAAACTGACTTTTTCCAGTCCTGTGGCCACTGCTGAGTTTTCCAAATTTGCTGGCATATTGAGTGTAGCACTTTCACAGCATCATCGTTTAGGATTTGAAACAGCTCAACTGGAATTCCATCACCTCCACCAGCTTTGTTCATAGTGATGCTTCCTGAGGGCCACTTGACTACACACTCCAGGATGTCTGGCTCAAGGTGAATGATCACACCAGGTTATCTTGGTCATCAAGATCTTTTTTGTATAGTTCTGTGTATTCTTGCTACCTCCTCTTAATATTTTCTGCTTCTGTTAGGTCCATATAATTTCTGTCCTTTATTATGCCCATCTTTGCATGAAATGTTGCCTTGTTATCTCTAATTTTCTTGAAGAGATCTCTAGTCTTTCCCATTCTATTGTCCTACTGTACTTTACATTGATCACTGAGGAAAGCTTTCTTATTATGTCTCCTTGCTATTCTCTGGAACTCTGCATTCAGACGCTTATCTTTCTTTTTCTCCTTTGCATTTTGCTTCTCTTCTCTTCTCAGCTATTTGTAAGGCCTCCTCAGACAACCATTTTGCTTTCTTATTTGGGGGGATGGTCTTTATTACTGCCTCCTGGATAATGTCACGAACCTCCAACCATAGTTCTTCAGGCACTCTATTAGATCTAATCCCTTGAATCTATTTGTCACTTTAACTGTATAATCATAAGGGATTTGATTTAGGTCATACATGAATGGTCTAGTGGTTTTCCCTACTTTCTTCAATTTAAGTTTGAATTTTGAAATAAGGAGTTCATGATTTGAGCCACCGTCATCTTTGGTGATTTTTTTTTGCGACTGTATGGAGCTTCTCCATCTTCGGCTGCAAAGAATATAATCAATCCAATTTTGGTATTGACCATCTGGTGATGTCCATGTGTAGAATCTTCTCTTGTGTTGTTGGAAGAGGGTGTTTGCTATGACCAGTGCGTTCTCTTGGCAAAACTCTGTTAGCTTTTGTCCTGCTTCATTTTGTACTCCAAGGCCAAACTTGCCTTTACTCCAGGTATCTCTTGACTTCCTACTTTTGCATTCCAGCCTCCTATGATGAAAAGGACTTCTTTTTTTTTTTTTTGGTTTTAGTTCTAGAAGATCTTGTCTTCATAGAACCGTTCAACTCAGCTTCTTTGGCATTAGTGGTTGGGGCACAGACTTGGATTACTGTGACATTGAATGGTTTCCCTTGGAAACAAACAGTGATCATTCTTTTGTTTTTGAGACTGCACCCAAGTACTGCGTTTCAGAATTTTTGGTTGACTATGAGGGCTACTCCATTTCTTATAAGGGATTTTTGCCAACAATAATAGATATAATGGTCATCTGAACTAAATTCACCCATTCCAGTCCATTTTAGTTCACTGATTCCTAAAATTTCAATATTCAATCTTGCCATCTCCTGTTTGACCATTTCCAATTTACTTTGATTCATGGACCTAACATTCCAGGTTCCTATGCAATATTGTTCTTTATATCATTGGACTTTACTTCCATCACCAGTCACAACTGGGCATTTTTTTCACTTTGGCTCCGTCTCTTCATTCTTTCTGGAGTTATTTCTCCACTCTTCTCTAGTAGCATATTGGGCATCTGCCCACCTGGGCAGTTAATCTTTCAGTGTCCTATCTTTTTGCCTTTTCATGTTGTTCATGGTGTTCTCAAGGCAAGAATACCGAAGTGGTTTGTCATTCCCTTTTCCACTGGACCACGTTTTGTCAGTACTCTCCACTATGACCTGTCTGTCTTGGGTGGGCTTACAGGGCATTGGTCATAGTTTCACTGAATTAGACAAGGCTGTGGTCCATGTGATCAGTTTGATTAGTGTTTTGTGATTGTCGTTTTCATTCTGTCTTTCCTCTGATGGATAAGGATAGGAGGCTTATGGAAAGCTTCCTCGTGGGAGAGACTGACTGTGGGGGCAACTGGATCTTGTTCTGACGGGCGGTGCCATGCTCAATAAATCTTTAATCCAAGTTTCTGTTGATTGGCAGGGCTGTGTTCCCTCCCTGTTGTTTGGTCTGCGACCAAACAATGACAGAGGTAGTGAAGATAATCGGAGAAGGCAATGGCAAGCCACTCCAGTACTCTTGCCTAGAAAATCCCATGGATGGAGGAGCCTGGTAGGCTGCAGTCCGTGGGGTCGCTAAGGGTCGGACACGACTGAGCGACTTCACTTTCACTTTTCACTTTCACACATTGGAGAAGGAAATGGCAACCCACTCCAGTGTTCTTGCCTGGAGAATCCCAGGGATGGGGGAGCCTGGTGGGCTTCCGTCTATGGGGTCACACAGAGTCGGACACGACTGAAGTGACTTAGCAGCAGCAGCAGTAGCAGTGAAGATAATGGTGACCTCCTTCAAAAGGTCTTTTGCATACACTGTTGTATTCAGTGCATGCAGAAGGCCACTGTCGAACCACGTCTCCGCTGGAGATTCCTGGACATTCACAGACAAGTCTTTATTAACACAAAACAGACACAAACTTATCACAAGATGTTAAAATTTACCAAAGCTAATGAACAAAAATCCTTATAGATCATACCTGCCTGGTACAATTCCAAGTTGAGAGAAATGTAAAAAACCTAATAATATAGTATTAAACATTAAGTACAGGAAATTGACTGTAGTGCATACTGCACTACTGTCATAATTTTGTGCTACCTCCTGTTGCTGTTGTGGTGAGCTCGAGTACTGTGAGTATCCACTTAAAACACTACATGATACTAATCATCTCCATGTGAGTTGCTAATCTCTCCAATAAACTGGGTACCACAATAAAAAGTGATATGTCCCACATCTTGTATGATTTTCATCATGTTTAGTGCAATACCTTGAAAATTAACACCATTAGACTCCTATGAAATGCTACTAGTAATGCTGGAAGTGCTCCTAAGAAGCAGAGAATAGTCATGACCTTACAAGCAAAAGCTGAATTGCTAGGTACCTACTGAAGACTGAGGTCTGTAGCTATAGCTGCTTGCCATTTTAAGATGAATGAATCCAGTGTAAGGATTATTATTTTATAAAAAAGAAATTCGTGAAGCTGTAGCTTGCTGTAGCTATACCAGTAGGCATTAAACTTTGCATTTTTGTGAAATATCTTATCTCATATTAAAAATGTATTTTTTTACTGGGTGCAGGATTGCCAGGAGAAAGACATATCTATACATTCTAATACGATTTGAGAAAAAGTAAAGTCATTATATTACAACTTTAAGCAAAAGGAAGGTGAAGGATTGAAAACTGATGAATCTGATGATAGCAAAGGATGGTTTCATAATTTTAGAAAGAGGTTTGGCTTAAAAAGTGTCAAGATAATAGGAGAAGCAGCTTCTGTTGATTAAGAAGCAGCAGAGGATTTCCAAATGCCAAGGAAATCATTGAAGAGAGAGGATACCTGCCTGAACCAGTTTTTAATGCAGATAAAAGTACCCTATTCTGGGGGAAAAATCACAAAGGATATTTATTAGTGAGGAACAGAAGTGAGAAACAAAATTTAAGGCAGGAACAGATAGGCTCACCTTACTGTTCTGTGCTAATGCATTCAGATTTATTACCTATAAAACTACTAATCCCCAAGATTTAAAGGGAAAATGTAAACTTCAGCTGTAAGCCTTCAGGTTGTACAGCAAGAAGAACTAGAGAAGTACCCTTTTCTTTTCTGCATTGGTTCCATGGATGCTTTGGTACTAAAGCAAGAAGTACTGTTCAGGTATGCCTTAACCTTTTTTTTAATTGGACAGTGTCCCTGGCCTCCCAGAACTCCATGAATTAAGTACCAAAAGTGTCTACTTGTGCCCTTAACACAATATCTCAATTTCAGCCCCTAGATCACGAGGCATATTGATCTTTAAGGCTCATTACACGTGATACTCTACAGAAAATATTGTCAATGATATGGAAGAGAAATCTGACAGAGAGAACATCCTGAAAGTCTGAAAGGATTATACCACTGAAGATGGCCTCATTGTTATAGAAAAAGCTGTGAAAGCCATCAGACCTGAAATAGTAAATTCCTGCTGGAGAAACTGTTTCCAGATGCTGTACATTACTTCATATGATTTACAGCAGAGCCAATCAAGAAAATCATGAAGGATATTGAGGATAGGGCAAGTGGTGAAGTGGATATTCTGTTTCAAGATATGGAAGCTGGAAAAATTCAAGAACTGCTAAATACCACAACAAGGGAATTAACAGAAGATTTGACAGAGATGAGTGGTTCTGAATCAGTGCCAGATAACAAGGAAGAGGATGCAGATGAAGCAATGCCAGAGACAAGTGAGTGACATTAGGCAATTGGACAAAAGGACTCCAATAATTTAAGACTGCTTTTGACTTCTTTTATAGCATGAACCCTTCTATTATTAAGTTTGCTAAAAAGTTCATTCTGGTTTTTCTGTACACTGGTATGGAAAACCGGAATGAACTTTTTTGCCTACCCAAAACATTATGAATGACATTCATAATGAATTACACTATGGAGCTTCCCTTGTAGCTCAGTTGGTAAAGAATCTGCATGTAATGCAGGAGACTCAGGTTCGAATCCTGGGTCAGAACAATTCCCTAGAGAAGGAAATGGCAACACATTCTTGTATTGTAGCCTGGAAAATCCTAAGGACAGAGGAGCCTGGCAGGCTACAGTCCGTTTGGTCACAAGAGTCGGACACGACTTAGCAACTAAACCACCCCCACAGTATATGTGGGCTTCCCAGGTGGAAGCCCTGAGTTGAGAAGACCCTCTGGAGGAGGAAATGGCAACCCACTCCAGTATCCTTGGCTGGAAAATCCCATGGACAGAGGGACATGTGGGGCTACAGTCCACGTGGTTGCAAGGAGTCAATTGAGTATGAATGCATGGTATGTGTATCTGTCTCTCTTGTAATTAGAGAAACTGGATATTACCATCATAGGTAGGTGGGTTTTAAAAAATGGAACAATGTTTCTAATACTGTATTATGACTATGACTATAATACTGCATGTCTTTCAGTTCAGTTCAGTTCAGTCGCTCAGTCGTGTCTGACTCTCCGCGACCCCATGAATCACAGCACGCCAGGCCTCCCTGTCCATCACCAACTCCCGGAGTACACTCAAACTCATGTCCACAGAGTCGGTGATGCCATCCAGCCATCTCATTCTCTGTCGTCCCCTTCTCCTCCCGCCCCCAATCTTTCCCAGCATCAGAGTCTTTTCCAGTGAGTCAACTCATCGCATGAGGTGGCCAAAGTATTGCAGTTTCAGCTTTAGCATCAGTCCCTCCAATGAACATCCAGGATTGATCTCCTTTAGAATGGACTGGTTGGATCTCCTTGCAGTCCAAGGGACTCTCAAGAGTCTTCTCCAACACCACAGTTCAAAAGCATCGATTCTTAAAAGTCTATAATAATTTATTGATTAGCTGCATAAGTTGGGCTGGCATGAAGCAATTATACTGACTACAGAATTGTCATAAAGCATTCATATTGTTCAGTTCAGTTCAGTTCAGTCGCTCAGTCGTGTCTGACTCTCCACGACCCCATGAATCACAGCACGCCAGGCCTCCCTGTCCATCACCAACTCCCGGAGTTCACTCAAACTCATGTCCACAGAGTCGGTGACGCCATCCAGCCGTCTCATTCTCGGTCGTCCCCTTCTCCTCCCGCCCCCAACCTTTCCCAGCATCAGAGTCTTTTCCAGTGAGTCAACTCGTCGCATGAGGTGGTCAAAGTATTGCAGTTTCAGCTTTAGCATCAGTCCTTCCAATGAACACCCAGGATTGATCTCCTTTAGAATGGACTGGTTGGATCTCCTTGTGGTACAAGGGACTCTCAAGAGTCTTCTCCAACACCACAGTTCAAAAGCATCGATTCTTCGGCGATCAGCTTTCTTCACAGTCCAACTCTCACATCCATACATGACCATGGGAAAAACCATAACCTTGACTAGACGGACCTTGGTTGACAAAGTAATGTCTCTGCTTTTTAATATACTATCAAGGTTGCTCATAACTTTCCTTCCAAGGAGAAGGCGTCTTTTAATTTCATGGCTGCAATCAGCATCTGCAATGATTTTGGAGCCCCAAAAAATAAAGTCCGACACTGTTTCCACTGTTTTTCCATCTATTTCCCATGAAGTGATGGGACCAGATGCCATGATCTTTGTTTTCTGAATGTTGAGCTTCAAGCCAACCTTTTCACTCTCCTCTTTCACTTTCATCAAGAGGCTTTTGAGTTCCTCTTCACTTTCTGCCATAAGGGTGGTGTCATCTGCATATCTGAGGTTATTGATATTTCTCCCAGCAATCTTGATTTCAGCTTGTGCTTCTTCCAGCCCAGCATTCCTCAAGATGTACTCTGCATATAAGTTAAATAAGCAAGGTGACAATATACAGCCTTGACACACTCCTTTTCCTATTTGGAACCAGTCTGTTGTTCCATGTACAGTTCTGACTGTTGCTTCCTGACCTGCATACAGGTTTCTCAAGAGGCAGGTCAGGTGGTCTGGTATTCCCATCTGTTTCAGAATTTTCCACAGTTTATTGTGATCCACACAGTCAAAGGCTTTGGCATAGTCAATGAAGCAGAAATAGATGTTTTTCTGGAACTCCCTTACTTTCTCCATGATCCAGCGGATGTTGGCAATTTGATCTCTGGTGCCTCTGCCTTTTCTGAAACCTGCTTGAACATATGGGAGTTCACGGTTCACATATTGCTGAAGCCTGGCTTGGAGGATTTTGAGCATGACTTTACTAGCGTGTGAGATGAGTGCAATTGTGTGGTAGTTTGAGCATTCTTTGGCATTACCTTTCTTTGGGATTGGAATGAAGACTGACCTTTTCCAGTCCTGTGGCCACTGCTGAGTTTTCCAAATTTACTGGCATATTGAGTGTAGCACTTTCACAGCATCATCTTTCAGGATTTGAAATAGCTCAACTGGAATTCCATCACCTCCACTAGCTTTGTTCGTAGTGATGCTTTCTAAGGCCCACTTGACTTCACATTCCAAGATGTCTGGCTCTAGGTCAGTGATCATGTTTTCGTGACTATCTTGGTCGTGAAGATCTTTTTTGTACAGTTCTTATGTGTATTCTTGCCACCTCTTCTTAATATCTTCTGCTATTGTGCTTTAGTTAATAATACACGTGCATTGACACAGGTGTAAGAATCCTTACACTTGTAAATAAATGCAAATTCCTTTTTCACATTATCTTTTTTATATCTTTTTTTTATCTTCTCATTTTTGATATCTAGTGTTAGTAATATGAATAACATATACAGTGTTTTGTATCATATGGAACTATACTGATGTAGGATTGAGAGATTATTTGACAGATGATCATTTGTTGATCGATGTGCATCTATAAGTTTTGCTACTTGGCAAATTGCCTCTAGTAATTCTTCTTGTTATATCATTTAAAAAATATTCAGGGGCATATTTTGCTCTACAGTCTAATTGAATTAAATTTGTCCTTTCAGGGGACAATATAAAGAATGCGTGAAATTCAACAACAAAAAACAAACAGATTGATTACAAAATGGGCAGAGACTTAGAGAATGACTGTGGACCTATCAGGGGAAGGAGAGGGAGTCAAACTGAAAGAGTAGCATTGACATATGTATACCACCATGGGTAAAACAGCTGGAAACAGCTGTATAGCATAGGGAACCCAACTGGGTGCTGAGAAGGCTGGAATGGGGAGTTGGGAGGGAGGTTCCAGAAGGAGGGGATACACATATACTTATAGCTGATTCATGTTGTTGTACAGCAGAAACCAACACAACATTGTGAAGTAATCATCCTCCAATGAAAACTAAATTTTTTAAAAATGTAAGCTCTTTAAAGGCTTACATTTTCTCTGCTTCCATCACTGATTTCTTTGCATTTACAAACAACAGTGTGTGTTTCAAAAATAAATAAGTGAAATAAAATCATGAGTAAAGGATTTTAATATACATTTTTCCATAGAAGTCATACAGACGGCCAATCGGCACAAGAAAGCATGTTAAACATCACAAATTAGGGAAATGCAAATCAAAGCCACAATGAGATGCCACCTCAAGCCTGTTAGAACAGCTATTACCAAAAAGACAAAAAATAAGAAGTGATGGTGAGATGTGGAGAAAAGGAAACTCTTATACGTTCTTCATGAGAATATAAGTTGGCTCAGCCACGACAGAAAAAAGTATGGAGATTTCTCAAAATATTAAGAATAGAGCTACCATATGATTTAGCTATTCTGCTTCTGGGTATTTATCCAAAGGATATGAAAATACTAATTTGAAAAGATATATGCACCCCTGTGTTCATCACAGCATTATTTACACTAACCAAGACAGAGAAACAACTTAAGTGTCCACTGATGGATGGATAAAGAAGAAATGGCGTATATATAGAATAGAACCATTCTCAACTTAAAAAAAAGATGAAACCTTGCCATTAGTGATAACATAGGAGGACTTCAAGGGTATTATTCCAAGTGAAATAAGTTAAATAGAGAAAGACAAATACCATATGACTTACTCATATGTGGAATACGGAAAACAAACAAATGAAAGCCAAAATAAGTAAGCAGACCAAACCAATCAAAAGCAAACATGTAGATACAGAGAACAGAATAGTCACTATCAGAGAGAAAGAGGTGGGGGAGTGGAGGGTGAAATGGGTAAAGGAGATCAACTATATGGTGATGGAAACTAAATTTTCAGCGGTGATCACTGTGCAGCATATACAGAAGTAGAAATATAATGTACTCTTGAAACCTGTATAATATAAGCCAGTGTTACCTAAATAAACAGTATATTAACAAAATAATAAATCTTGAAATATCAGCTTTCACAAAAATAAAGCTTTTTGGTCCCCTTTGCAAGGATAGTCTTTAAGGCTATCCTTTGCAAGGATAGTTTTTTATGTTTGTTCCAACTCAAAGAGTGCGTTTCTTATTTGTCTCCTCAAGTTCTCTCTGGTGTACTTGTAGTTGGTCTACAGTTAACTTTTTGCTCTCATGGAGCTAATGGTCTCTTCTTCATTGGCTATCACCAAATTATTACTATGTTTCAGAGTTCACTTGTGTTTAGACTTTCCCACACTTTGTTCTAAATAGAGTCTGTTCACTTGGATCTCTCTGTTAAGGGTACACATTTCATTCTAGGCAAAGCCTGTTTGTGGTTCAGTACTCTCAGAGTGACCCCTGTGCTTTAGAAGCGGGTTTCTGGGTGAGGTCAGTAACCTAATGGTATTATCTCTCTTGGCATAGAACCTCCATCCTTTGAAGAGGGGCCACTGAAACTAGTTTCTTATGCCAGAGGTCAAGCTTCTACCCTATGAATGAAGGCTGGTAAAGAAAGATGTCTCCAAAATATTTTAGCCATTCTTGCTTTGAATAGAGCTTCTGCATCATTTATATCCCAGGGAAGAAGATATGTTTGCAACATACTACTCTCAAGGTGATGGGCTTCCTAGGTGGCACTAGTGGTTAAAAACCCACCAGTCAATGTAGCAGATTTTAATAAGAGATATGAGGTTCAATTCCTGGCTTGGAAAATCCCCTGGAGGAGGGCATAGCAACCCACTCCAATATCCTTGCCTGGAGAATCCCATGGACAGAGAAACCTGGCAGGTTACAGTCCATTGGGTTGCATAGTCGGATGTGATTGAAGCAACTTAGCATGCATGCATGCAGTCTCAAGTTGATATGGTAGCATTTGTTTGGTACTGAGGGGAAGAGGAATCTGTATATTTTTTCTTACACTTGTCTATAAGAAAGTCATGCTGTGCTGAGAGAGGAGAGGAAGGAAGTGGGCCCTGGATCAAATAAGTATGTGTGACTATTTATATTGGCTTTATTCACAATATCTGATAACTGAAAACACCTCAACTGCCCAACAATTTAAGAGTACCAAAATTTGGTACATATGTAAATGGAATACTCATCAATTAAAAGAATGAGTTACTTATAGATATTACAACATGAATAAACCTCAAAATAATTTTATTCAGTAAAAAAAAGCCTGAGATAAAAGGGTAAATACTGTATGCAAACATATTTATATCCAAAAGAAAATCACATCACTGGTTATTTGAAAATGGATTTGGAAGGAAACATGGTTAATAAAGGGTAAGATACATCTTTTGGAGGTGATGAAAATGATCTGTATCTTGATACAGTGATGGTTTCACTGATGTATAAAACTGGCTAAACTCACAGAAATGTATACTCAATGAATACAGTTCATTTCACACTAATTATTTCTCAATAAAGTATGTGAGAAAAAATCATAAGTAGAGCTTCATTTTTAGATGCAAGGAGTTGTGTTTTAGAGCACTGACTCACATATATCTTATTTTGGATTGAAGATTTTAAAAAGATCTTTTTGGTCCCTCCCAAAGGATTCTCACAAGATAACAGCTCTTGTATGTATGTTGACTCCTGTTAGACTCAGGTTGATTCCACCCCCCACCCCCATTTTCTTTCTTTTCCTTTTTAAGTCTGAAGTCCCTGTTCCTCAGGGACCTTGGTTCTGGAGTCTAGATATCTTAATAGCTAATTAATACTTCTTTCTTTCCCAGGAGGACTGTTTCCCAGAAGGTAAAGGAAGCCTCAATGCTGCAATTATTAGAAAAATTTATATTGTTATGCCAACAGCATAGCTGTTATGAATAATTGCTGCTGTTATTTTGGCAGGTTATCAGAGATTCCAGATGACTCAAGGCCTCTACTTGGATATCTTAGACAATCTATTTTCCTTCTTAAAAGCATTCAAGCACTAGAGAATGCAGGAGAGAGACTATCCTACTGATTGATTTCTCAGGTTTACTTTGCATAACTATAGATTATAGTTACTGGAAGTATATCAGAGTTATCCAAGCATCACTGGAAAATTCAATTCTTTCTCTTCTACAAAGGATATAACATTTTTTCAGTGTCAAATACTAAAGGAAATTTCCTCATAAAGGAAATTTATAAGCCAATAAATATCCTTATTACATAGTGTAATAAGGAAAATAAGCCTATTTTCTCTATAGGAAGAATATGAAACTGAGATATTGAACATGTATTTGGAAATTCTGAGAGGAAGAGAGTTCATTTTATTTTGGTCTAATGATTTTTTCAGTATTTGTCGTTGTAACATAGACATTAAATTTGTTTACTCTTTTTAGAATGAAAACAATAAAACGGCAAAAACATCAGAATTCTGAGGCTTCTTTTTACAGAATACGCAAATTATAAAACAATATAAGGTAAGAGTAAATTTTATTTTATTTAATTTTTTTATAAATTTTAATTAACTGAAATATACAATGTGTTTATATCACTCACTGAGTACATGGCATTTAAAAACAACATCATTACAGAAAAATAACAAAAATACAAAGACTTTGTATTTTAAGACTTTGTAGTTTTGTTATTTTTCTGTAAGATAACAAAAATACAAAGTAAATTTTAAAACATGTGAGTTTTGACAATAAATCACCAACTATTTGTCTATTTACTGCTCTTGGAAAAACACTCTCCTTTTGTCAGATATAAATGTCTTTAGCTGTAAACATTAATATTAGAATGAGTTTGTTAAGAATAATTTCAGTTCAGTTTAGCTGCTCAGTCCTGTCCAACTCTTTGTGACCCCACGGACTGCAGTATGCCAGGGCTGTCCGGTCCATCACCAACTCCTGGACCTTGCTCAAAAATTAAAATGATCTGGTCCTTTGCTCCCAGGCAGATTTAAAGAAATATGAATAAGATACATTCTTTTTAAAAAAACATTTCACAACTATTACTGTGTTTCCTTTCACTGTCTAAATAGTTTATAATTCCTCAGATCCTAAGAATGATCTATTTAAATCTTGCCCATTTATGATATAATTATATGCATATTTAATTTTTGATGGAGCTGGTGTATAACAAAAATATATCAAAATGACATCATACCATTTTACTGAAAGCCATATTTTTCTCATGCAAAATATTATACTTCTCTCAGATTTCTTTATTAAAGAAACAGGTTACAGATTAAGAGCATGGACTCAAGAGCCAGATTTCTGGGCTTCAGACTTCAATTCTGACCCTAGTATGTGGCTTTCAACATATTTTATTTTTTGGTACTTCATTTTCCTTACTGTAAACCAGAGAATACAATAACACTCACCTCATATTATTGTTGTATATATTAAATGAGCTACTATGAAAGCATTTAGAAAAGTGGTCTATAAAAGATTCCACATAATGTTTGCCATTATTATTGTCGTCTAGGCACAGTCATGCACATAAAGGCCTGAGGACAAGGAGTGATCTTATTTGAACTGTCTATAAATGAACTAATGATGACTGTGAAATTTATATTCAGGGTAAATAAGAATGCAATCAACAATTTCTTCATATGTATCTTTTGTTCAGTATCCATTTCTAAAGTAATTCTATGTAGACAGTATAAATCTCTTTCTTAAACACTATGAGCTGTTAGCTGAGGAAATGTGAGGAAATTTTATTTATGAAAAAGAATTTGAGGCTTATTTGAAATTTGAAGAATTTGAGACTCATGCATGAAATTCTAGTATGCAAGTGATAATAATTTTTGTGTTTGGTTGTTCACAACTTATTCTTTGTGAGTATATAACTTACATCAGAATCCAAAGTTTCCATTACCCACAAAAAGTAATTGCAACCTTTAAGTAGTCTTAAAATTCAGTCATTTTCTTTGTATCTGCTGGTAATCTAAGTTTGCCAAGCAAGTTTTACTAAACGAGACTACTGAAGCCCTTAATATCACCAAATTAAGATACCAGAATTGCTTCCAAAATGTCATTTATTGAAATGTCATTTATTGAAATGTTCACAATCAGTCTCATGACATTGCATTTATTGTATAAATCATGGAAGCAACCTAGATGTCCATCTGCAGATGAATGGATAAGAAAACTGTGGTACATATACACAATGGAGTATTACTCAGCAATTTAAAAGAATACATTTGAATCAGTTCTAATGAGGTGGATGAAACTGGAGCCTATTATACAGAGTGAAGTAAGCCAGAAAGAAAAACACCAATACAGTATATTAATGCATATATATGGAATTTAGAAAGACAATAATGATAACCCTCTATAGGAGACAGCAAAAGAGACACAGATGTATAGAACAGTCTTTTGGACTCTGTGGGAGAGGGCAAGGGTGGGATGATTTGGGAGAATGGCATTGAAACATGTATATTATCATATGTGAAACAAATCGCCAGTCCAGGTTCGATGCATGATAGAGGATGCTCGGGGCTGGTGTACTGGGATGACCAGAGAGGTGGGGTGGGGATGGAGGTGGGAGGGGGTTCAAGATGGGGAACACATGTACACCCGGGGCAGATTCATGTCAATGTATGGCAAAACCAATATAATAATGTAAAGTAATTAGCCTCCAAATAAAATAAATAATGAGTGGGAAATATATATAGAAGTGATACTTGCAAACATGAAAGGCATTTGTGTTTGAAGGCACTGTATAAGTTTCATAAGGAAAAGATCTAATTCCAGCAATTGTATGAATTAGTAATTTTTAAGGTTAAAATAAATAATGATTATAGAATAGCTTTGTGACTCCTATACTGAAAGAGATTATTTGTAGCTAGGATGACAGCCAAGAGTTCATTTGTTTATTTTGCTTGTACCTCTCAGCAGGTTTCTGCCATGAGTGACAAGGAAACATGCAACCACTCAGAAGTGACTGACTTCATTCTTGTAGGCTTCAGGGTCTGCCCAGAGCTCCACATTCTCCTTTTCCTCCTATTTCTGCTTGTCTATGCCATGATCCTTCTCGGGAACATTGGCATGATGGTCATTATAATGTTTGATTCCCGGCTGAACACACCAATGTATTTCTTCTTAGGCAACCTCTCCTTCATTGATCTCTTCTATTCTTCTGTTATTGCACCCAAGGCTATGATCAACTTCTGGTCTGAGAGCAAGTCCATCTCCTATGCAGGCTGTGTAACTCAGTTCTTTCTCTTTGCCCTCTTCATTGTGACTGAGGGGTTTCTCCTGGCAGTCATGGCTTATGACCGCTTTATTGCCATCTGCAACCCACTACTCTACACTGTCCAGATGTCAACACGTCTCTGTGTTCAGTTGGTGGCTGGTTCCTATTTTTGTGGCTGCATCACCTCAGTTCTTCATACCAGCATGACATTTGCTTTATCCTTTTGTGCTTCTCGGACCATTGACCATTTTTACTGTGATATTCGTCCCCTTCAGAGACTATCTTGTTCTGATCTCTTCACCCTTAAAATGGTTTCTTTCACCTTCTCTGGCCTCATTGTCTTCCCTACAATCATAGTTATTATTGTTTCTTATTTGTATATTGTGTCCACAGTTCTAAAGATACCCTCCACTGAGGGACGTAAGAAGGCCTTCTCCACTTGCAGCTCCCACCTGGGAGTCGTAAGTGTACTGTATGGTGCTGTCTTTTTTATGTATCTCACTCCTGACACATATCCTGAGCTCAGTAAGGTGGCCTCCTTGTGTTACACTCTAGTCACTCCCATGTTGAATCCTCTGATTTACTCTCTGAGAAACAAAGATGTCAATGAAGCACTATACAAACTTTTGGAGAAGAAAAGTACTATTCTGTGATTATTATTTCTCTTCCATTAATGATGTAGTGTCTGTTTATTTCGTACTCTCTGGTCATTAAAGAGTTATTCTCTTGAGTACCATAAAAATATTATCAAAAGCTTGTTAAAGGTAATGTATCCTTTCTAAATATTACTTTTTTTTTTTATGTGAGCATTGTCAAACCTAAATGTCCTGGATATTGGAGATTATCTGGACACTGCAGAAGCATTTTTCATGGTGAATCTTCAGACTAATCTCAAATAATATTTTATTTCACAAAATTGATTTCTATTTTTATGGCATAGTGCTGGACAATATTTTAATATATTATTACAGTGGTTAAGCAATTATTTTGCATGGTGTTAGTCTTTGGAATTGGTCCTTCCCTTACACACAGCCCCTGGTGACTCAGACCATAAAGAATCTGCCTACAATGCAAGAGATCCAGGTTTGATCTCTGGGTCGTGAAGATGTCAAGAGAATGAGTGAGTACCCACTCTAGTATTTTTGCCTGGAGAATTCCATGGACAGAGGAACCTGGCAGGCTATAGTCCATGGGGTTACAAAGAATCAGAGACAACTGAGTGACCAACAGATTTTACACACAATCAATCACTGAACATTGACAAGAATGTCCATCTTAGTTTTAAAGTAAATTATTTCTCAATTTAATCACTAGTTTCTCTGGCACATTAAATGGTGTTGAAACAAGCAGTCTGTCAATAATTTCTCTAGCAAAGATGGGTTTATTTGGGATCAGCAGAGAATTGCAATTTGTGGTATGTAATCATGGTGAGCCACATGCAACTCTCTGCATGCCAAGGGAAGAAGAACAGTTTTATAGAAGGAAGAGGAATTTGGGAACATTCCAGTGAACAGTCTATGACTTTTTAATGGCTCAGTCTTTGCCAGGTAAGGAGAGTAATCTTCTTGTAGCCCTTCCAAAGGAATAGATCGAAGCCTGAAAATCCCAGCATCATCTCAGAAAAAAAGCCCTGTTCCTGAAGGAACGGGTTGAAGGTTAGCCACTTAGGAGAAGCTGCCCCAGTTCTGCAGGGAACAGGCTGAAGGCTAGTCAGTTTCCATGAAACAGTCTGATCTCAAATCACACCAAAATGTCAAATGAGTACTAGCTTAAAGAACAACACCTTAACCAGAATGTCAGAAACTTTAAACAGACCTCAAATAAAGCCAGGAGTGTTTCAAAGGCAAAGAAGGTGCAAGCTCAGTTCCAGGAGAAAACATCTTGCAATATCCAGGGTTGGTGAGAAAAACCCTATGCAACAATGGGCTCAAATGAGGGTACCACACTTGTTTGTTCAACTGCCCTAGAGCTGTTGGGAGTCTTCTCTGGTCCCTGTGGGAACCACTGAAATGTTGACCTGAAACAAATAGACTGCCAGATATTTCCCCAGCAAACACGGAAGAGAAGCACAGAGTTGCAATTCAAGGTCTGCAGCCAAGGCCAGACACATGCAAGTTCCTGAATGACATGGGAAGGAAAACTCTTAAAGATGAGGAAAGAAAGACTGACCGTGTCAACTACAAATTGCCATCTACCTCTATAAGGATTAAATCATGCTGGTACAGCTGCTGATTCTCAACAACCTCTGAAAGGAGTTAGGGTAGAGTGCAGAAATGAGGCATTTTGTGCTCTGGGAAAAACTGGCAGGACAGATCTTCAGACTGACATTTTCAGGAGCCAATTTGATGAGCCCAATTTTTATATCTCTTAATATCTAGAAAAGCACTAAAATCCTTCATTATGATCAATGTTCCTTGTGACTAGCAGAAACCTTCTGCAAAAACTCTGTGCTTGATTGCATGTACTCCCCCTTCAACAAAATCACATACATATACTGACCATCTTTGGAGCAGTTACTCAGAGCTACCTGAGGTGCTGTTCTCCCAGACGATAATCTTCATTTTGTTCCAAATAATATTTGACTAATGAGTCTCATGTTGTGTACTTTTTTTTAAGTTTTGATAGGTGCTGTAGTGAAAAGAGTCCTTGGCTTTTCACTGGCTGAATCCTTGACAGGAAAGAAGCGGACTGTTTGTCCTTCTTATAGGGCTCTGCTCTGTTGTAGGTGTGAAAGCCTCCCACTTTGGCTTTCAGCTATTTAATTCAGGTTTCTGTTTACTAATTTTTTTACAATCATTGTTGAATTTTCACTTGAATCAACTATTTTATACCTGTTTTATCAAGAGGAAGTAATAACAAGAAGAAACCAACAATAAGTAATTTTCATCATATGCATGAACTTGAGAAATTGTATATTGAGTGTGTCAGGCATAGGGGAGTGCTCTAAGGACCGTCTTGCCCATGGATCCTAATATAAAAAAACAAAGTGGGAGATAGAGATATACAAATCTTTTTGAGCAATCATTTCCTTAAATGAACCTTCATAATTTTTCCTGTATTAATTATTTAAGGAATATTTAATAAAAGAATAGAAGTTAGGCAGTTGTCAAAATAGAGTATGATCCAAAATTTACTTACTATGGCTCTGTATCTTCATTTGAAACATTAATTTTATTTAATCTCTGCTTAACATGTTTGATCTTATAGTAGGCTTAGGTATGAATAAACTTATTATTTAGGGAATTCACAGTTTAATGTTGGAATCAGATCACTGGACAGGTAATTAAAATCTAGAGATTTTATTTTATTGTTTAATGTATGTAAACAGTAAACATGAAGGTTGTAAAGTGGGGTGCCTGAGAGTGAGTTTTGGTCATCAAGGAAAGTCTTCCTATGGTTGCGTGGAAAATATATTTGAAGGACGTAAGATTGGAGTTAGCAAAACTGCATTATCAGTTTATGTTTTTTATGGGGCTTTAAGTATGACAATGTATTTTTAAAAGGCTTATTTTAAAATTGTAAGTAAAATACGCAGAACATAGAAACTGATTAGTATGAGAGGGATGCAGCAAAGAAGGTGTGTCTCATCATTTTGAACCTGAATGATATGTGTGGTGATGGTACAAACACATAAGGCTAGGAATAGAGGAGAATTTCCTTAACTTGAAAAGTAACATCTACCAAAAATTTAGACCTATGATCATATTTATGGGGAGAGAGCGGAAGCTTTCTTGATAAAATTAGGAACAAGGCTAGGAAGTCCCCATTACAAAAACCTTTCAACATCCAACTGTAAGTGTTAGCTAATGCAATAGACAAGAAACAGAAAAGTGTTATGGGTTGAATTATGTTTTTCAAAACTCATAAGTTCAAGCCCTAACCCCATTATTATAGTGTATGACTATAGCGTGGACCCTTGAACACACTGGTTTGAAATATACAGGTTGTCTTATACACAAATTGTTTTCAATAAATGTATTAGAAGTTTTTGAATATTTGCAGCAATTTGAAAAAACTTGCAGATGAACCATGTAGCCTAGAAATATTTAAAATAATTATGAAAAAGTTACATGTGTCATGAATGCATAAACTGTATGTAAGTACTACTTTGTCATTTATTGTCATGAAACACACACAAATTTATTATAAAAAGTTAAAATTTACCAAAACAAAGGCACACAAATACTTACAGACCATACCTGGAATCATTTCCAACTGAGAGAAATGTAAAAACACAAGAATGCAATATTAAATAATAATTATAGGAAATTGACTGTAGTACATACTGTGCTACTGTCGTAATTTTGTAGCTACCTCCCTGTTGCTGTTGTCATGAGCTCAAGTCCTATGAGTATACACATAAGGCTCCACATGACACTCCATGTGAGCTGCTAGTCTCTCCAATAAACTGGATACCACAATAAAAAGTGATCTCTCCAACTTGTACATTTCTCATCCTGGTTAGTGCAATACCTTAAATAAACACTATAGGACTCCTATGAAATGCCACTAGTGATGCTGGAAGTTCTCCTAAGAAGCAGAGAATAGGCATGACCTTGAAAGGAAAAGTTGAACTGCTTGGTACATTCAACTGATTGATGTCTGTAGCTATGGTTGCCCATCAATTTAAGATGAATGAATCCGGTATAAGGACTTTTAATTAAAAAAAAATTTGAGAAGATGTAGCTTGCTGTAGTTATTCCAGCAGGCATGAAAACTTTGAACTTTTGTGAAATACTTTTACCTTGCATTAAAAATGCAGCTTTTATTGTGTGCAGGATTGCTATAAGACATATCTATAGATTCTAACACAATTTGAGAGAAAGTAAAGTTATTACATGACAATGTAAAGCAAAAGGACGGTGAAGGATCTAAAACTGGAAAATCTGATGACAGAAAAGGATGATTTCATAATTTTAGTTTTGGCTTTAAAAGTGTCAGTATAACACAGGAAGCACCTTCTGCTGATCAAGAGGTGGCAGATAAGTTCCCAAATGCCATTTAGAAAATCATTGAGGAGAGAGGATATCTGTCTGAACCAGGTTTTAATGCAATTAGAAGTGCCATTTTCTGGGGAAAAAACTGTCACAAAGGATATTTATTAGTGAGGAAAGGAAGTAAGCACCAGGATTTAAGCCAGGAATGGATAGGCTAACCCTATTGTTTTGTGCAAATGTGTTCAAAACTGTCCTTACCTATAAAACTACTAACCTCCAAGATTTAAAGGGAAACAATAAACAGCCGCTGCCAATCTTTTGGTTGTATAGCAAGAAGGACTAGACAAGTACTCTTTTCTTTTCTGGATTGGTTCCACTAAGGCTTTAACCCTAAATTAGGAAGTACCTTGCTGGAGCGGTATGTCTTAAATTTATTTATTTATTTTGATATTGAATAGTGTCCTTGGCCACCCCAATCTCCATGAGTTAAAAAACAAAGGTGTCTACTTTCCCCTTGAACACAACATTTCTAATTCAGCCTCTACATCAGGGGGCATATGGATCTTTAAATCTCATTACACATGATACTCTGGAAAATATTGTCAATGATATGGAAGAAAACCCCTGATAGAGAGAGAACAACCTGAAAGTCTGAAAGGATTATAGCATTGAAGATGCCATCATTGTTATAGAAAAAGCTGTGAAAGCTATTAAGTCTGAAACAGTAAATTCCTGCTGGAGAGACTGTATCCAGATGTTGTATGACTTCACATGATTTAGAATAAAGCCAATCAATAAAATCATGAAAGGCATTGAAGACAGGGCAAAAAAGCTGGTGAGGTGAGTAAGGTGTTTCAACATATGGATGTTGGAAAAATTCAAGAGCTGATTAAAACAAGTGAGTTAAAAAAAAGTTGATTTATTTTTACTTTTGTTACCCTTGTAAGAGGAGATTGATCCAAAAAAATACTGCTAAGAGTAATATCGAGTGTATTATTTATGCTTTCTTCTAAGAGTTTTATGATTTCAGATCTTACATTTGAGTTTTGAATCCATCTTGAGTTTATTTTTGTATATGGTATGAGAAAGTAAACCCTTTTGTATGATTTTTTTTGCATATGGTGGAAACAGTGGAAACAGTGTCAGACTCTATTTTTTGGGGCTCCAAAATCACTGCGGATGCTGATTGCAGCCATGAAATTAAAAGACGCTTACTCCTTGGGAGGAAGGTTATGACCAACCTGAATAGTGTGTTAAAAAGCAGAGACATTACTTTGCCAACAAAAGTCCGTCTAGTCAAGGGTATGGTTTTTCCCGTGGTCATGTATGGATGTGAGAGTTGGACTGTGAAGAAAGCTGAGCGCCGAAGAATTGATGCTTTTGAACTGTGGTGCTGGAGAAGACTCTTGAGAGTCCCTTGGACTGCAAGGAGATCCAACCAGTCCATTCTAAAGGAGATCAGTCCTAGGTGTTCATTGGAAGGACTGATGCTAAAGCTGAAACTCCAATACTTTGGCCACCTCATGCGACGAGTTGACTCACTGGAAAAGACTCTGATGCTGGGAGGGATTGGGGGCAGGAGGAGAAGGGGACGACAGAGGATGAGATGGCTGGATGGCATCACCAACTCGATGGACATGAGCTTGAGTGAACTCCGGGAGTTGGTGATAGACGGGGAGGCCTGGTGTGCTGTGATTCATGGGGTTGCAAAAAGTCGGACACGACTGAGTGACTGAACTGAAGTGATCCAGATTTATCAACCACATTTATTAAAGAGTCTGTTTTCTCTCTATTGTGTAATTTTTTCTCCGTTATTGTAGATTAATTGATGCGTAAACCTGGACTTACTTCTGGGCTTCCTATTCTGTTCCATTGATCTATATATTTGTTTTTGTGCCAGTACCATACTATTTTGATTACTTTGCTTTGTAGTATAGTATGAAATAAAGGATCATGATATTTCCAGTTTTGTCCTTCTTTCTCAAGATTGCTTCAGCTATCTGGGAGTTTTTGTTCCCACAAAAATTTTAGAATTACTTGCTGTCATTTTGTTTAAATATGTCATTGGTAATTTGATAGGGATCACACTAAATCTGTAGATTGCCTTGGGTAGTATGGCTATTTCTACAATATTAATTCTTACAATTCAGAAGCATGACAGATATTTGTTTGTTTTGTTGTCTTCAATTTCTTTCATCAGTGTCTTATAGTTTTCCAAGTCCAGATCTTTTATCTCATTAGTTAGATTAAAATTTAGGTACTTAGTTCTTTTTGAACCAATTATAAATTGAATTTTTCTTAGTTTCTCTTTCTGATAGTTTGTTAGTGTACAGAAGCACTATACATTTATGGATGTTAATTTTTATTCTGTAACTTTAATGAATTCACTTATTAGTTCTAATAGTATTTTTGGTGGCATCTTCTAGGATTTTCTTTAAATAGTATCATAACATTTAAAAATACTGATAGTTTTATTTTATTCTTTCTAATTTGAATTCTTTTTCTTGTCTGGTCATCCTTATTTTATTCCTAATTTAGAGGAAATGTTTTCAGCTTTTCACTCATTGTTGATTATTTAAATCATAAATGGATGTTGAATCCTGTTCAAAGTTTCTTGTGGATCTACTGAGATGATCATATAACTTTTATTTTCAATTAGTTAATGAGGTGAATACATGGACAGAATTGTTGATTTTGACCCACTCCTTCATCCCAGGGATAAATCTCATTTGAAGATGGTATATGATCCTATTCATGTATTGTTGATGTTTTTTTTTTCGCTAATAAGTTGTTGAAGATTTTTGCATCTATATTTAACAGTGATGTTGGCTTGTACTTTTCTTTTCTTTGTCTTACGTCTGGTTTTGTCATCAGGGTGTTGGCCTCCTAGAATGACTTTGGAAGTCATTCCTTCTTCTTCAGTTTTTTGTAATAGTTTCAGAAGGATAGGTGTTAAGTCTTCTTTAAATGTTTGGCAGTATTCTTGTGAAGCTGTCTGGTCTGGCTGTTTATTGGGTAGCTATTACTGATTCAATTTCATTACTGTTAATCAATCTGTTTATATTTTCTATTTCTTCTTAATTCTGTCTTGGGAGATTATACATTTTTAGTAATTTCTCCTTTTCTTTTACTTTTTGCATTTTATTAGCCTTTACTTTCTCTTAGTAATGTTTTATAATTATTTGTGTTTTGGTGGCATTGTTTGTAATTTCTCTTTCATTTCTGATTATACATACTTGGGTTCTCTCTCTCTTTTTTTCCTGACAATTCTGGCTAAACATTGATCAATTTTCTTTATCTTCTCAAAGAAACAGAACTTTGTTTCACTGATCTTTTCTATTGTTTGTTAATTGCTATTTTACTTATTTCTGCTCTGATCTTTATTATATCTTTCCTGCTACTCACATGTAGTAGTTGGTTTTTCTTTTCATTTAATCTTTCTTACCCCTAAATTTCCTTTAGAAATAAGATTAGAGTGTTTATTTGGGATTTTCTTCTTTCCTAAGGTAGGATTGTACCAGTATATACTTCCTTCTTGCGATCTCTTCTGTTGCTTCCCACAATTTGGATCATTGCTTTTCACTTTCATTAGTCTCCATTTAATTATGACTTCCTTGTTGATTTCTGCACTGACCCATTGGTTATTTAATAGTGTACTGTTTCATCTTCGCATGCTTATGTTTTTGTAGCTTTTTCTTATAATTGATTTCTAGTCATATACTATTGAAGTCAATAAAAATGCTTGATATGATTTCATTATTTTAAAATTTACTGAGACTTGCTTTGTAGCCTAGCATGTGATCTATCCTGAAGAATATTCTGTGTACACTTGAAAAAATGTGTTCTGCTGTTTGAGGATATATATATATATATATATCTCCTATATATATATATTCCATATATATACTTATGCATGTATAGAAACAGAGGAAAACAACAGAATGGGAATGAATAGAGATCTCAGAAAATTGGAGATATTAAGAAAAGAGTTCATGCAAGATGAGCACAATAAAGGATGCATAAGTATCTTTTTCAGCTAAAGGGAAATACTATTAGAAGAAACAAGAATCTTGAGGAACATTTTGAAATGCACAGAACATAACTGTGAAGTCTTAAAAATATTTTATGTAAGATTTCATCTTTCCCAACCTATTCATTGAGCAATCTTTATATATTATAGAGTCATTCAACTACAGCTTCTAGGCCAAATGTTTGCACTTGTTCATTTACCTACTGTCCAGGGCTGTTTTCACACTATAAGGCAGAACTGAGGATACAGGAATACAAGACATATGTTTCTCTTTCTATTGGATTGTTTCTCTTTTCCGGTTCTGTCACCTAGTGTTCAAACTCCACCATGGTTCTCAGTCTTGAAGAGATTTCCAGGTTTCTGAGATCCTTTAACACCTCCTCTTCTAGTGCCTTGAAATCATCAGTTCAGTTCAGTCGCTCAGTCGTGTCCGACTCTCCGCGACCCCATGAATCACAGCACGCCAGGCCTCCCTGTCCATCACCAACTCCCGGAGTACACTCAAACTCATGTCCACAGAGTCGGTGATGCCATCCAGCCATCTCATTCTCCGTCGTCCCCTTCTCCTCCCGCCCCCAGCCTTTCCCAGCATCAGAGTCTTTTCCAGTGAGTCAACTCGTCGCATGAGGTGGCCAAAGTATTGCAGTTTCAGCTTTAGCATCAGTCCCTCCAATGAACATCCAGGATTGATCTCCTCTAGAATGGACTGGTTGGATCTCCTTGCAGTATAAGGGACTCTCAAGAGTCTTCTACAACACCACAGTTCAAAAGCATCAATTCTTCGGCGGTCAGCCTTCTTCACAGTCCAACTCTCACATCCATACATGACCACGGGAAAAACCATTGCCTTGACTAGACGGACCTTGGTTGGCAAAGTAATGTCTCTGCTTTTTAATATACTATCAAGGTTGGTCATAACTTTCCTTCCAAGGAGCAAGCGTCTTTTAATTTCATGGCTGCAATCAGCATCTGCAGTGATTTTGGAGCCCCAAAAAAAGAAAGTCTGACACTGTTTCCACTGTTTCCCCATCTATTTCCCATGAAGTAATGGGACCAGAAATCATAGGTGGAGCTATAATCTCCTGATCTTGCTAATATAGAGTGCCTGATGAACTATGGATGGAGGTTCATGACATTGCACAGGAGACAGGGACCAAGACCATCCCCATGGAAACAAAATGCAAAAAAGCAAAATGGCTGTCTGAGGAGGCCTTACAAATAGCTGTGAAAAGAAGAGAAGCAAAAAGCAAAGGAGAAAAGGAAAGATATAAGCATCTGAATGCAGAGTTCCAAAGAATAGCAAGGAGAGATAAGAAAGCCTTCCTCAGCGATCAATGCAAAGAAATAGAGGAAAACAACAGATTAGGAAAAACAAGAGATCTCTTCAAGAAAATTAGAGGTTCCAAGGGAACATTTCATGCAAAGACTGGCTCGATAAAGGACAGAAATGGTATGGACCTAACAGAAGCAGAAGATATTAAGAAGAGGTGGCAGGAATACACAGAAGAACTGTACAAAAAAGATCTTCACGACCAAGATAGTCACGATAACGTGATCACTGACCTAGAGCCAGACATCTTGGAATGTGAAGTCAAGAGGGCCTTAGAAAGCATCACTATGAACAAAGCTAGTGGAGGTGATGGAATTCCAGTTGAGCTATTTCAAATCCTGAAAGATGATGCTGTGAAAGTGCTACACTCAATATGACAGCAAATTTGGAAAAATCAACAGTGGCCACAGGACTGGAAAAGGTCAGTCTTCATTCCAATCCCAAAGAAAAGCAATGCCAAAGAATGCGCAAACTACCGTACAATTGCACTCAACTCACAAGCTAGTAAAGTCATGCTCAAAATTCTCCAAGTCAGGCTTCAGCAATATGTGAACTGTGAACTTCCAGATGTTCAAGCAGGTTTTAGAAAAGTCAGAAGAACCAGAGATCAAATTGCCAACATCCGCTGGATCATGGAGAAAGCAAGAGGGTTCCAGAAAAACATTTATTTCTGCTTCATTGACTATGCCAAAGCCTTTGACTGTGTGGATCACAATAAACTGTGGAAAATTCTGAAAGAGATGGGAATACCAGACCACCTGACCTGCTTCTTGAGAAACCTGTATGCATGTCAGGAAACAACAGTTAGAACTGTACATGGAACAACAGGCTGGTTCCAAATAGGAAAAGGAGTTTATGTCAAGGTTGTATATTGTCACCCTGCTTATTTAACTTACATGCAGAGTACAACATGAGGAACACTGGGCTGGAAGAAGCACAGCTGGAATCAAGATTGCCAGGAGAAATATCAGTAGCCTCAGATATGCGGATGACATCACCCTTATGTCAGAAAGTGAAGAGGAACTCAAAGGCCTCTTGATGAAAGTGAAAGAGGAGAGTGAAAATGTTGGCTTGAAGCTCAACATTCAGGAAACAAAAGATCATGGCATCTGGTCCCATCACTTCATGGGAAATAGATGGGGAAACAGTGGAAACAGTGTCAGATTTTATTTTTTTGGACTCCAAAATCACTGCAGATGCTGATTGCAGCCATGAAATTAAAAGACGCTTACTCCTTGGAAAGAAGGTTATGACCAACCTGGATAGTGTATTAGAAAGTAGACATTACTTTGCCAACAAAGGTCCGTCTAGTCAAGGCTATGGTTTTTCCCGTGGTCATGTATGGATGTGAGAGTTGGGCTGTGAAGAAAGCTGAGCGCCGAAGAATTGATGCTTTTGAACTGTGGTGCTGGAGAAGACTCTTGAGAGTCCCTTGGACTGCAAGGAGATCCAGCCAGTCCATTCTAAAGGAGATCAACCCTGGGTGTTCATTGGAAGGACTGATGCCAAAGCTGAAACTGCAATACTTTGGCCACCTCATGCGACGAGTTGACTCACTGGAAAAGACTCTGATGCTGGGAGAGATTGGGGGTGGGAGGAGAAGGGGACGACAGAGAATGAGCTGGCTGGATGGTATAACCGACTCAATGGACATGAGTTTGAGTGAACTCCGGGAGTTGGTGGTGGACATGGAGGCCTGGCATGCTGTGATTCATGGGGTCGCAAAGAGTCGGACATGACTGAGTAACTGAACTGAACTGAACTGATGTTACTTCAAAATCATCCCCACCTTTTACCCCAGTTCTTCCATGGACTGTTCAGATTATTCTGTGTATTAATACAAGCATGATGTATTTAGAGTGGAGATAAATTAATTTCTAAAATGGTTGTAAACCATTCAAATGAAAAATTATGACTACTCCCTGTGTAAATCATGAAATAAACGAAGAATGAAATATTTCTCATGCAAATGTGTTTTTTAAAATTATTAAGTTTTGTAAGTATAACTCTCATCCTTTTGTCCTCTAGAGAGAGTATCTAACTCTCTAATTAATAATTAACTCTAACTTATTAATTAATAATTTTTTCTCTTATTTTTCTTTTTTCATTATGATATCATTAGAAAATACATCATAGGTGAGAAAGGCCTTAATCCCCGAAGAATGCCTTGCAGAGGGAATGCTCACCATCAAGATTTCCCTTCCCATGAAAGAATTTCTCTCAGGACCCATTTCTAGTATATTTGTTGGTTTAATCAATGAAAAGTATAGTAAATGAGAGAGAGAGATAAACCATAATTTGTGTTAGCACCTGTCCACTTTAGCAATTTAAGACATGATCTCAACAGTGATGAAATGCAATCTATGTTGCAGAAAAACTTCCTGTTAAACAAAGGTTTGTTTCTTTTTATACTTTTGTTTCTTCATGAATGTACAATACAATACTTTTATCATAGAGGATATACTAAGATGAGAAGTAGTATCCATTCTTGTGAATATATTTTATATGTAAGTTGTTCTCAACACTTTTCCCAATTAGATGACTTTTTTTCTGTTGAAATCAGAAACTTTATATAATATACGAATTTTAAGGAAAGTAAGAATTTTGTAGTCGACAGTCTTGACAGAGGTTTTTTGTTTAAACCATTCCTCTGCCTTCTAAAATCAATCAGTCAACACTTCTAATAACTTTTAAATTTTTCAAAAAAGTAGATACTGTAACTGTACCAAATTGATTTTAATATACTTTCACAATTCTAACTAGTCTGAGGAATAAAATCATAGTACTGGCAACAAAAAATATAAAAAATTTTAGGAGATGTTTCCTAATTTAGATCATATGTGATTTTATTTATTTACTGTAATTATATAGTTTATATATATAATTATAAATTTTTTATTAAAAAGATATTTCTATAGTACATGAGTTTTTATGTATCATTTTTATAGTGATACAGTGAGTTTTTAAATTTATTGTCAGTTTTCTTTAATATTTTATAGTGATACAGTGAGTTTTTTAATTTATTGTCAGTTTTCTTTAATATTTTATGATTATTGAATTACAAGTCACTATGCTACTCAACCTCATGACTCTAAATAAATCTCTTGATTTTTTGTCTCAATATCCCCATTCATAAAATTAGAAGAAAAGCTTCTTTCTTTACCTCTCAGAGTAATTATCTGAGGACATTTTATAGTCAAAATAGTATAAATCTAAGTAAATATAGTACAAGCTTGTTTAAATACATAGTTTTTCTTTTGTGATTTTCTCTAAATTGTTCCACATGCCTTCCATGCTGCATATGAACAGATCTTTGTATTTGTTAATTAAATTTTTTCTGCTTCTGAAAAGACAGAAAAATGTGTCAAAGATCTTAGAATTCTCCACTTACATTCTAATCTGCAAAATCCAAAGTAAGAAAAAGAGAGAAGAAACGAAGAAAATTAGGAAAGAAAGAAGGGTGGAAGGAAAACAATAAAGTTTGATTTCATTGTGTTTAGGAAATATAAGCAAGAATCATTCTGTTTTTAGCAAACTGTGCCATTAAGAGTGTATGTCACCATTCAGTTCAGTTCAGTTCAGTTGCTCAGTCATATCTGGTATGTCACCATAGGGACAAAAATAATGGAAGAAACAAGGACAGATGTAAATGTGTAAAAATGCAATTGAGTCAGTTCTAATGAGGTGGATGAAACTGGAGCTTATTATACAGTGTGAAGTAAGTCAGAAAGAAAAACACCAATACAATACATTAACACATATATATGGAATTTAGAAAGATGGTAATGATGACCCTATATGTGAGACAGCAAAAGAGACACAGATATAGAGAACAGACTTTTGGACTCTGTGGGAGAGGCAAGGGTGGGATGATTTGAGAGAATGGCATTGAAACCATGTGAATTACCATATGTGAAATAGATGACCAGTCCAAGTTCGATGTGTGAAACAGGGCACTCAAAGCCGGCGCACTGGGACAACCCAGAGGGATGGAATGAGGAGGGAGGTGGGAGTGGAGTTTGGGACAGAGGAACACATGTACACTGATGGCTGATTCACGTCAATGTATGGCAAAAACCACCACAATATTGTAAAGTAATTAGTCTCCAATTATAATAAATGAATTAATTTTAAAAATTTAGAAAAAGGATAATGTTTTTGTCAGGATCTGAAGTGTTTCTTCTAAAGATAGAAAGATAGGTACAATATTTACATATTATTTTTCTAAAGTAGATAAACTAATCATTAACAATAAAATGAGATTATAAATTAAACAGATTTTACTCCAGGTAAAATCTTAAGTGGGAAACATCATCCATTAAAGGAGGCAGCTTTCAACACCAGCAGACTGATAATAAATCCAGGGGAAAAAGGTTCTTATTTCCAAACATTTTCTTAGAATCGTCACTCTACCAAAGCACATTTGGAGAGCGAATGCATAATATTTGCAAATAAGCGTATCTGAAAAAAGATAACCAGTCAGATTTAACTCTTCACTAGGAAGACTTTTTAAAAATAGTTTTTTTTTTTTCATTGATGATTTGTAAAATATTGGGAACAATATAGTATGAAATGATTTTCTCCTATGCTGGTTCCTTCTTATTTTTACTACAACATGTATTCTGATTGTTCATTTCTTTCATGTTACTATCTCTCCAGCCCTACCTTTATCTCAGCTATGAAGAGTGAGTTTAATAGGAACTTCTCAGAAGTGACTGAGTTTATTTTGCTGGGATTTAGAACCCCTCCAAAGCTACAGATCTTCCTGTTTCTAGCATTCCTGCTGGTCTATGTGGTCACTCTCGTGGGAAATATCAGCATGATAGTTGTCATTAAGATGAACTCCAGACTTCAAATGCCTATGTATTTCTTCCTTAGAAACTTGTCCTATTTAGATCTCTGCTACTCTACAGTCATTGCTCCCAAAACTTTAGCTAACTTCTTGTCTAATGAAAAGAAAATTTCTTACAAAGGCTGTGCAGTCCAATTTTTCTTCTTTGCTCTGTTTGTCACCACTGAGGGCTTTCTTCTGGCTGTCATGGCATTTGATAGATTCTCAGCCATTTGCTCCCCACTCCTGTATCCTGTGCACATGTCCCAAAAACTCTGTGTTCAATTGGTAACTGGCTCCTATGTCTGTGGCTGCATCAACGCTGTAGTCCAAACAAGTTTCACCTTTAGTTTGCGTTTCTGTGGAGAAAACAGATTGGACCACTTTTTCTGTGATGTCCCAGCCCTGATCAAGATCTCCTGTGTGGACACCTTTGTGAACGAGGTTGTACTGTTTATTCTCTCTGCTCTCATCATCATCACCACCACAACTGTCATTCTGGTCTCCTATGCATATATCCTCTCTACTGTCCTAAAGATCCCTTCAACCCATGGCAGGAGTAGGACTTTCTCCACCTGTGGCTCCCACATAGCAGTGGTGAGCTTATTCTACGGGACTGTGTTCTTCATGTATGCCCAACCTGGAGCCATCTCCTCACCAGAGAAGAACAAGGTTGTAGCTGTGCTCTACACCCTTATAATACCAATGTTAAATCCTCTAATATACAGTCTGAGAAATAGAGATGTGAAAGATGCTGTGAAAAGAATATTACACAGTAAATGATTCTCTCACTGATATTTGTAATGCCATTATGAAATATAATGTGTTTTCCAAGGGTCTTAGTTATTCTTATTTTTATAAAATTACTATACCAAAGATAGATTTATATATATGACAACAAATATTTTTCTAAGTTTTATAATATGATATGTCTAACAGATACAGGTATATAGATCATTATTTCCTTAAAATGTATGAAAACATTGTATGTTCTCAGCTTGTGATGTGACAATATTTTCATTTCAATGTTACTTTGATTAGGAATTAAATATTAAGAGCTTCTCTTACTCTTTAAAATAATATCAGTGTGCATAATATTATATCATAGTCTCCATAGATAAAATAACTATTCTTTAACTCAAAGCAAGTGAACTGATATTTGGACAAGACAACAGCCCCACTGTGTATTAGTAATGGGATAGTAATGGTTAGTTACATAGAATACTTTTGATATGAGGTCTATCTTTCTCTAAATTTCCAGATTTGTATTCTGAGGAGTATCATCCATAGAGTTACTATTCCTATAAAACAGAGGCCCATAATATATTTGAGGACAATTCTTCAGATGGAAAATATGTCAACATTCTACTAATTTTTGCCCCATTTCCTTCTTAATATAAAATGATATATCTTATAATAATAAAAGCTGATACATAAAGAACAGATACTATATGCCATAATCATTTTTATTCACTATTTTCAAATGAGAAAATTGATATTAAGCAACTTGGTGTACCTAAAACTCTATACCAATATGGCTCCAAAATTTTAATTATGCAAATATATCTTTCAAAGCATGTGGCTTTTTAAAAAAAATGTAATCTCACAACCTAAAAACAACCATTTCTGAATGGAGGTATCGATATGGAGCCAGTCTGGGAACTAGAATAAATTTGATGGTTCTCCTTTTATTATGTGTGTAAATAATATTCTGGGTTTCTATTTCAACATTTTAATCAATTTTTTGGTGTAGAGCAGTACAATTCTTTTTATTAGTCTTTTCTCTTTTAAATTCTAAAGGAGATCAATCCTGGATGTTCATTGGAGGGACTGATGCTAAAGCTGAAACTCCAATACTTTGGCCACCTCATGAGACGAGTTGACTCACTGGAAAAGACTCTGATGCTGGGAAAGGTTGGGGGCGGGAGGAGAAGGGGACGACGGAGAATGAGATGGCTGGATGGCATCACCGATTCTGTGGACATGAGTTTGAGTGAACTCCGGGAGTTGGTGATGGACAGGGAGGCCTGGCGTGCTGTGATTCATGGGGTCGCGGAGAGTCGGACACGACTGAGCGACTGAACTGAACTGAACTGAACTGATACACTGAAAATCAAATATTTTCTAATGTCAGTTTTTAAATTTATTATCAATATTTTATTTTAATTTTGGCCATGGTGCGAGGCTTGTGGGATCATCATTCCCAGTCTGTGGTCGAACCCACACCCCCTGTATTTGAAGCACAGAATCTTAACTGTGACTGCCAGGGAATTCCCTTATATATTATTTTAAAATATTGGTTAATATAAAATACTTTTTATTTATGATGTAAACTAAGGTTTTTACTCAAGTTTTTTTCTGTCAACTAACCATTTTTTTTCTAACACTTATAAAATACAGAGAGGAAAGGAAAGTTTTTGCCCTACTTTTTCTTGTTTTATTTCTTTTCTTTAAAGATATGTGAATACTAAATTAGAATTAGGAATCTATCAAGTAAAAAGTATTAATGGGTGTGAATCACTTGTTTTAAAACTGTATATGTGTGGTTTGTCACTGTTCTGATACTTACCCACATTGGGTCAGACCAGAAGGTTAGTTCTTTAATTTCTCTTCCTCTCACACATGAGTTATATTCAATTTCATAGTGGCAAGTTTGTTTTTTCCCCCCTACCTAGTATCAAGAATGTAAGTATCATAGTATCAATAATGGAACTTAGGCAGAAAGGGAATGTTTTCCAAGATCTCACGCCTTCCCCAAATACTTTAGTTCAACCTGATAATCAGTTCCCACCAAATAAGTAATTTGCTTCTAACTTACTACTGTACTTCCAGCAAATAAGCTTTACAGATAAATCATGATAGGATGCACAGCCAAGCAGGATCAAGAAATTACTGGTATTTTGGTAAAAATTAGCCAATAGGGCCCAAAATATATATAAAATTCCTAGTAAATTCTAATTTCTTTTAGTTTATGGAATTTATTATATGACCATGTATTAATAGTTCATTTTATACATAGTAAATATATTTCAAGCTTTTTGTTTCTGTCATTGATTTGCTGCCACTTTATGCTGGTATCACATGCTTATTGAAAAATAAGATTTAACCCCTGAAACAACTACATCTCTTTCAAAAATTTCTCAGCTAGTATTACTATTTTAGTGAACTTCAGAATTGTTTCACATTAAAAATAATTCTTATTTGCACTTTAGCAGAGTTGCATTTAGGAAATCACTGATTCGTTTACAACCCTCATTTGTAACAACACGGTAAGAGTACTGCTTTGATATCAGGCAACCTAGCTTTGAGTCCCTGCACTACTACTAAGCATAGGTTTTGAGAGGTTCTTGAATGGTTTAAGGTTGAATGAACTCTATCAGTTTACCTACTTCATTCGATAGATGTAAGAAAAGTGAAAGAGTTAGTCGCTTAGTCCTGTCTGACACTTGCCACCCCATGGACTGTAGCCAGCCAGGCTCCTCTGTCCAAAAAGTTCTCCAGACAAGAATACTGGAGTGGGCAGCCATTCCCTTCTCTAGGAGATTTTCTGAATTAGGGATCAAAACCATGTCTCTTAGGTCTCCTGCCTTGCAGGCAGATTCTTTACCATTTGAACCACCAGGGAAGCTCATAATATACTATAATCAAGCTTTTGGCAAAAGAAAGTTTTCAATTAATAGTAGCTTTAATTATTATTATTACCATTATCATCATCATCTATTTTAAATTTGCTTTTTATTGTGGCAACATTGGTTTGTAACATATATATAGGTTTCATAAATACAGCATTACATTTCCGCTTCTATATACTACAGAATGTGTGTGTGTATATGTGTGTGTGTGTGTATGCATGCGAGTGTGCTCAGTCATGTCCAGCTCTTTGTGACCCTTTGGATTGTAGCCTGCCAAGCTCCCCTGTGCATGGAATGTTTCAGGCAAGAATACTGGAGTGAGTTGCCATTTCCTCCTCCAGGGGATCTTCCTGACTCAGGGATCTAACCCCCATCTCATGTGTCTCCCGCACTGGCAGGTGGATTCTTTACCACTGTGCCACCTGGGAAGCCAGACTACAGCATGCTCACACCAAAAGTTTAGTTTCCATCCATAACCATACAGTTGACCCACTTTACTCATTTCATCTTCTCTGTCAACCGTTCCCCTCAGATAACCACTAATCAGTTCTCTGTATCTATACGCTTGTGTTTTTGATTTGTGGCATCATCTTTTCTATAAGTTTTAGTAGTATTGTGAAATTTCTATATTTGAGAGCCACAGGTTTTTCAGTAAACATATTACTATATATTTCATATATTAGGTGTTATTGTGACAAGAATCTTCATCATCTTGTGTGCCTAATGGATAATTCAAGGATTCAAAGAACTTTTAAAATTATTAACTTCCCTGATAGTTCAGTTGGTAAAGAATCCACCTGCAGTGCAGCAGAACCCGGTGATCCACTGGAGAAGGGATAGGCTACCCACTCCAATATTCTTGTGCTTCCCTTATGGCTCAGCTGGTACAGAATCTGCCCACAATGCAGGAGACCTGGGTTTGATCCTTGGGTTGGGAAGATCCCTTGGAGAAGGGAAAGGCTACCCACTCCAGTATTCTGACTTGGAGAATTCCATGGACTGTATAGTCAAAGGGATTGCAAAGAGTCAGACATGACAGAGCAACCTTCACTTTAAAATTATTATCTATTTATTTTTATATGAGCTCAACTTGCTAAACTTTCACTCAATACTTAGATTTTTAAAATTATGTATTAGATTTGAGGCCTGCCTGGAAAAAAGTCACGTTTTGGAAAGCTTCCATAAGCATTTTCTCAGAATTGATATTAATGAAAAATACTTTCTATGTATTGCAGTTACTATATAAAGTACACATATACTTTCTTAACTACTCAGTCAGACTTATGGTGAAGGTAACATTATATATATATATATATAATATATAATTTATTAATATAAATTAATATGTGTATAGAGATTGTATCTTAGAAGAGTTATGTAATGTGTTTAATTTCACATTGCCAGAAACAATGGAGAAGGAAATGGCAACCCACTCCAGTACTCTTGCCTGGAAAATCCCATGGATGGAGGAGTCTGGTAGGCTACAGTCCATAGGATCTCAGAGTTGAAAACAAGGCCAGGGCAGGATCCTGAACTTTCTGATCCTACAGCCCATAGAGGTAAATATTATGTGGCAGTGGCTCAGAGAAAGTTTTGTCCTCTATAAGTTTTCAAGTTGTGAAGATATTTGTTAACTAAAATATATTAATTTTATTCATATGTCATTAACACTTGCTTTCTTGATATGTCATAAACTGTGTTAAAATATTGCATGAGCTTTTCTTTGGTCATTTTATCCATTGCAATGATTTTTGCTTTATTGTATTATATATGCCATTTAGTTACATATTTTATTAATATAGATGCATTTTTTGCATATATAGATGCATATTTATAATCTCATTAGACTGCAATCTACTTTATTTAATACTGATATGGCACTTGATTTATTTAAAAGTTTTATCTGGTATGGGAGGAACTAAAGAGCCTCTTGATGAGGGTGAAGGAGGAGAGTGAAAGAGCTGACTTAAAACTAAATATTAAAAAACTAAGATCATGGCATCTGGCCCCATTACCTCATGACAAATAGAGGGAGAAAAGGTGGACGTAGTGACAGATTTCCTCTTCTTGAGCTCTAAAATCACTGTGGATGGTTACTGCAGCCATTTAATCAGAAGATGCTTGCTTCTTGGCAGTAAAGCTATGAGAAACCTAGACAGTGTGTTGAAAAGCACAGACATTACTCTGCCAACAAAGGTCCATATAGTCAAGGCTATGGTCTTCCCAGTGGTCGCGTATGGTTGTTAGAGTGGGACCATAAAGAAGGCAGAGCACTGAAGAATTGATGCCTTTGAACTGTAGTGCTGGAGAAGACTCCTGAGAGTCCCTTGGACAGCAAGGAGATTGAATCAGTCAATCTTAAGGGAAATCAACTCTGAAAACTCATTGGAAGGACTGATGCTGAAGCTGAAACTCCAGTATTTTGGTAATCTGATGCAAACAGCTGACTCACTGGAAAAGTGCCTGAGGCTGGGAAAGATTGAGGGCAGAAGGAGAACAGGGTGTCAGGATAAGATGGCTGGATGACATCATTGATGCAATATACATGAACTTAGGCAAGATTCGGTAGATGGTGAGGGACAAGGTGGCCTGGTGTGCTGCAGTCCATGGGGTTGCAAAGAGTCAGACATGACTGGACAACTGAACAACAACAAAATCTGGTATGTAAAATGTTAATCAAAAAATTTTTAATTAGCCTTTTACAACTGTGACTTTTTAAAATTTATGAATGGAGATTAAAAAATATGCAAATCAGTAAGGATAATTACCATATATTAAAATATGAATGCAAGAGGAAATATTTTCTTAAAAATATAGTAAGCGTTTGATGAAACTACTTGCCATGAAAGAATATACTCAATCATAGAATATTTCTCATCTTCAGAAGATAACAAACCATATCCTAATAGGTTTAGCCAATTTATATTCCCACATCAGCATATGAAATGCCACATTGATTCTCATCATTTCACATCTCGACCAGAAGGTATATTAACAAAATGAGAAGGTATAAGAAGGCCTCTGAGACTCCTCTTTTTCTTCCTGGAAGCAGGAGATAAACCCTCATGACATTCTTATGATCAAGGATGGAGAATTGAGACTGAGAGAATTCTGTGCAACACAGACTTTGTTACAATAATTTTTAACTTCCTTTATTCTCCCCACATAGATTACTACTTCTTCACAATTGACATTTTTGTTCAGCTTAGTATAAAGCATTTAGGTTTTGTCACTTTGGGTCTTCATGCTTTTATAAGTTCTCCTGTGTCATGTTAAATATACTAAATAAATTTGTATGCTTTCTCCTATTTTTGTGTCTCATGTAAATATACTTACCAGGCCCAGCCAAGACCCTAGAGGACAGAAGTAAAATTTTGCCTCTTATCAGGTTCAGCCAAGACCCTAGACGACAGAGAAAAAGTTTGCCTCTTCTGCATTATCAGAACTTCCCTGGTAGTTCAGCTGGTAAAGAATCCGCCTGCAAGGCAGGAGATCCTGGTTTGATTCATGGGTCGGGAAGAACCCCTGGAGAAGGACACAGCAACTCACTCCAGTATTCCTGCCTGGAGAATCCCCCATGGACAGAGGAGCCTGTCAGGCTACAGTCCATGAAGTCGTAAAAAGTCAGACATGACTGAGTAACTAACACACAACATGACATTATCAAGTGTTTTTTATAACTCTATTGAGATAATGATTTCCTCCATGCTTTCTACGAGTGTGGTGAGCTACATTATTTGATTTTCTAATATGAAATCAACTCTGTATTCCTGGGATATAATCAACTTTGTTATAATATTTTATGCTCGTTTTATACTGCAGAATCACTTTTCTAATGGTTTAAGATTCTGCTTTAACTTGAAAGAAATAATTCCAAAATATTTTTTCTCTAAAAGTAAATGTCTAATTATTGTGAAGTCAATGATGTGATTCAGGCAAGGATGCGCAGAACTGCTTAGGATTCCTGGAGGGTCCTGGCTCAAAAAGCAAAACACTTGATGCAACTGCAGTTGCTGCCATCTGGTGGCTGTTATCAAGTCTGACTAAATCAAAGATTCTGCTGCTGCTGCTGCTGCTGTCACTTCAGTCGTGTCTGACTCTGTGCAACCCCATAGACGGCAGACCACCAGGCTCCCCCGTCCCTGGGATTCTCCAGGCAAGAAGGTTGCCATTTCCTTCTCCAATGCTTGAAAGTGAAAAGTGAAAGTGAAGTCGCTCAGTCTTGTCCGACTGTTAGCGACCCCATGGACTGCAGCCTACCAGGCTCCTCTGTCCATGGGATTTTCCAGGCAAGAGTACTGGAGTGGCTTGCCATTGCCTTCTCCAAATCAAAGATTCTAGGTACTATGATAGAATGGCGGAGAAGGCAATGGCAAGCCACTCCAGTACTCTTGCCTAGAAAATCCCGTGGATGGAGCAGCCTGGTAGGCTGCAGTCCATGGGGTCGCTAAGGGTCGGACACGACTGAGCAACTTTACTTTCACTTTTCACTTTCACACATTGGAGAAGGAAATGGCAACCCACTCCAGTGTTCTTGCCTGGAGAATCCCAGGGACGGGGGAGCCTGGTGGGCTTCCGTCTATGGGATCACACAGAGTCGGACACGACTGAAGTGACTTAGCAGTAGCAGCAGCATGATAGAATGGAACTTTCAGAATAATGGTTAATAAATCAGAGTATTTTTGAATTACTTGGTTTCCATCCCTATCATACTGAGCAGGGGAGGCTGACTAGAAATAACCAGCAATGTGCAAAGTCCCTAACACCTCCCTATCTCCTGAGATGAAGTTGTTTCTAGCATCGTCAGTCCTGTTTATCCTCCCTTCCTTTTGTTCTTTCCCTCATCAAAAATGAGTCCTGTAAGATTTCATTTGCTGTTTCAAAAATATATGAACGTTAATGGAAAATATTTTCCAATTATATCTGAATTTGTCTAATCTTGAGATATATTTTCATGCATCTTCCTTATTCAGTTATATTTAGAATTGTGTATATATTCAGGGGACTTTCCTGGTGGCTCAGAAGTAAAGACTGCCTGCAATGCAGGAGTCCCAGGAGACACAGGTTTGATCCCTGGGTCAGGAAGATTCCCTGGAGGAGGACATGGCAACACATTCCAGTATTTTTGCCTGGAGAATCCCACAACAGAGAAGCCTGGCAAGCTACAGTCCATAGGGTCACAAAGAGTTGGACACCTCTGAGGGGATTTTTAGCACACATGCACACATATGTATTCAACATCAAGGCAAAGTTTTGTTTGATTAGTATCATACTAATTATGGCACATTTTGTACTCAAGCTTGTCTTTTCTTGTAATTTGAACAACATCTGGACTTTAGTTAATAAGATTGTATCACATGTTAATTTCCTGTTTGTTTGATTTTTTTTTGACAACATAGTATTTCATTATATTGTCAGAATTGGATTAGAAGTTTCAAGCCTCATTCAAATATTAAAAAAAAAAATCACTAAGATAACAAACTCTAATTCTTCAGCAATAATACTAGATAACAAAATACATGAAACTACATTGAAGTTTTGAGTAAATATGAAATGCATTCTATTCATATTGTCAAACAAGTGGAATTAAAATGTCATAAAATTTTTAGCTAGGCAAAAATTCAAAAGTTTTCTAAAATATATGTATGTATGTATATATATATATATATATATATATACACAAAAGCTTTTCTACTACACTTGATAAAGACTTGAGAAAGAACATCAGAAAAAATTAGAGATGGGAAAATTGGAAAACATAAACTAAATGAAATGGGAATATTGAATATGAAATAGAAAACGTGAAACAAACTAGATAAAAGTAATATATCATCATATAGTCTAGTTGTTTTAAAATATGGCTGCTCATTAGAACTGCATCTGGAACTTTGGAGGAAAAAAGTAACATCTGGGCATTTGAATTTTTCAAAAAAATTGCAAGATAATTTTGATATGCATCTGGATTTAAAAAGTGACACACATTTTCATACATCCAGTCAGTCTCTGTCTTTTGGTTTGTTCATTTAATCCATTTACATTTAGGACAATTGTTATAATGTATAATTCTATTACCATTTTCTTAATTGTTTTGGGTTTATTTCTGAAGATAGGTCTTTTCCTTCTCTTGTGTTTCCTGCCTAGAAAAGTTCCTTTAGCATTTGTTGTAAAGCTGGTTTGGTGGTGCTGAGTTCTCTTAACTTTTGCTTATCTGGAAAATTTTTGATTTCTTCATCAAATCTAAATGACAGGCTTGCTGGGTAGAGTATACTTGGTTTTAGGTTTTTCCCTTTTATCACTTTAAATATATCATGCCATTCTTTTCTGGCTTGTAGAGTTTCTGCTGAGAAATTAGAAGTTCTCAATAAACTTATGGCAGTTCCCTTGTATGTAATTTGTCTTTTTTCCCCTGTTGCTTTTAATACCTTACTTTTATCTTTGATTTTTGTTAGTTTGATTACTATGTGTCTCAGTGTGTTCCTCCTTGGGTTTACCCTGCCTGGGAATCTCTACACTTCCTGGACTTGGTTGACTATTTCCTTTTCCATGTTAGGGAAGTTTTCAGCTATTACCACTTCAAATATTTTCTTAGGTCCTTTTTCTCTCTCTTCTCCTTCTGGGACCCCTATAATGGAAATATTGGTGATTTTAATGTTTTACCAGATGTCTCATAGGCTGTCTTCATTTTTTTTTTTTTTCATTCGTTTTTCTATAGTCTGTTCTGCAGCAGTGATTTCCACCATTCTGTACTCCAGGTCACTTATCCATTCTTATGCATCAGTTATTCTGCTATTTATTTCTTTTAGTGTATTTTTCATCTCTGTTTGCTTGTTTTTTAGTTCTTCTAAGTCTTTGATAAACATTTCTTACAACTTCTCCATTTGTTTCTAAGATTCTGGATCATCTTCACTATCATTATTCTGAATTCTTTTTCTGGAAGGTTGCTTATCTCCACTTCATTTAGTTGTTTTTCTTGGCTTTTATCTTGTCCCTTCATCTGGGACATAACTCTCTGCTTTTTCATCCTGATTAATTTTTTGTAGTGTGGTTTTCACTCTAGCCACTGTGGTTCTTCTTGCTTCTTCTGTCTGCCTTCTGGTGGATGAGGCTAAGTGGTTTGTGTAAGCTTCCTGATGGGAGGGACTGGACGGGAAAAACTGAGTCTCACTCTGATGGGCAGGGCCTTGCTTAATAAAGTTTTAATCCAATTATCTGCTGCTGGTGGGGTTGCCTCCCTCCCTGCTAGTTGTTTGGCATGGGGTCTATGGGATCTATAGTTGGTTAATGGTGATCTCCAGGAGGACTTAAGCCAAGGGGCAGCTTCCAGGACTACTGCTTCCAGTGCCCCCATCCCTGCCGTGAGCCACTGCTGACACATGCCTCCACAGAAGACCCTCCAACATTAGCAGGTAGGTCTGTTTCAGTCTCCCGTGGGGGTCACTGCTCCTTCCCCTTGGGTCTTGGTGCACACAAGATTTTGTGCCCTCCAAGAGTGGAGTCTCTATTTCCTCCAGTCCTGTGAAAGTCCTGTAATCAAATTCCACTGGCCTTCAAGGTCAGATTACCTGAGGATTCCAAGTCCATTTGCTGGATCCCCAGTCTGGGAAGTCTGATGTGGGGCTCAGAACCTTCACAACACTGGGAGAACTTCTTTGGCATTATTGGTCTCCAATTTGTGGGTCACCTACCTGGTGGGTATGGTATTTGACTTTATCATGATTGTGCCACTCTACCATCTTGATGTGGCTTCTTCTTTGTCTTTGGACTTAGGGTATCCTTTTCTGAGGGTTTCACTGTCCTCCTATTGATGGTTGTTCAACAGCTAGCTGTGATTTTCGTGCTCTTGCAGGAGGAGATGAGAACACATCATTGTACTCCACCATCTTGAATTGGGAAAGCTTATTTTAACATCATTAAAAGATGGATTTTTTTCTCCTTTTTTATTATTTCACTGTTTATGCTGAGTAATATTCTTAATATTGCATTGTATATGTGTACCACATCATCCATTCATCTGTCGATGGATGTTTAGATTGCTTCCACCTCTTGGATTTTGTAAATAGTGCTGCTATGAACATAGTGTGCGTGTATCTTCTAAAGTAAGAGTTTTCTGCAGATATATGCTCAGGAGAGAGATTGTTGGATCATACGGTAGCTCTATTTTTAGTTTCTTGTGGAACCTCAGTACTGTTTTGCACAAAGACTGCACCAATTTACATGCCCACCCACATTGTAGGAGGGTTCCCTTTTCTCCAAACCATTTTCAGCATTTGTTATTTGTAGACTTTTTAATGATGGCCATTCTGCTCATTATGAAGTGGTACCTCATTATAGTTTTGATTAGCATTTTTCTAATAATTAGGAGTGATGAGTATCTTTTCATGTGCCTATTGGCCAACTGTGTCTTCTTTGGAGAAATGTCTATTTAGGTCATTTGACCATTTTTTGATTTTTTTTTTTTTTTTCTGTTGCTGTTATTGAGTTGTATGAGCTGTTTGTATATTTTGGAAATCAAACTGAAAGAGTCACTTCAACAGTTTTTGTAGGTTCAATTTAGTGGTGATGAATGTCTTTAACTTTTACTGGTCTATAAATTTCTTAATCTCTCCTTCAATTCTGTAAAATAACCTTGCCAGGCAGACTATTCTTCTTGGAATTCTTTTTCTTTTTTTCAGGCCTCTGAATATATCATTCCCTTCTGTCCTGCAAAGTTTCTCTGAAAAAAATCTTGGTAATCTTATGAGGGCACCCTTGTATGTAACAAGTTGCCTGTTTCTTGCTCCTTTTAAGATCCTATCTTTATCTTTCGTTTTTGACATTTTAACTATAATGTGTTTGGTGTGAATTTCTTTGCACTTAACTTTCTTGGAACTCTGTGCTTCCAGCACCTGGATGTGTGTTTCCTGTTCCTGATTCAAGACATTTTCAGCCATTATTTCTTTAAAGAGTTTTATTTCCCATCCTCTCAAACTTTTCCATCTGGGACCTCTAGTATGTGTGTTATTCTGCTTGATGTTCTTCCATAGGTCCCTAAAATTATCTTCACTTAAAAAAAAATCATTATTTCCTTTTTAGTTGTTATGTAATTTTTAAATTTAAAGTTATTTTTAATTGGAGGATAATTGCTTTATAATATTGTGTTGGTTTCTGCCATATAACAACATGAATAAGTCATAGGTATATGTATGTCCTCTCCCTCTTGTGCCTCCTTCCCACCTCCCACTTCCCACCTTCCATCCCAACACACCTTTTTAGGTTGTCACAGAGCACCAGATTTGAGCTCCCTGCATCATACAGCAAATTTCCACTGGTTATCTAATTTTACATATGGTAACATATATGTTTCAGTGCTACTCTCTCAACTCATCCCACCCTCTCCTCCCACCACTGTTTCCACAAGTCTGTTCTTTATGTCTGCATCTTCATTGCTACCCTGAAAATAGGTATCTTCACTTTTCAAAATTAAAATTCTTTTTGTTTTATGATTTTTGTTTGTCTTTTCCTGCTCCTTTGGATGATATTATTCTGCCCTTGCATTCCAGGTGATGAAATAAAATTTATATTTAAAGGCAGGACAAGGAAAATTAAACATAAAATTCTCTGTGTCTATTTGGCCTTCTTCCTCCCTCACTAATATGTGGTGTGCATCTGTATTGCACACTAACCAGAGTTTCTCAAAGTTGGGAATGCCTGATTCACCATAAATATCACTCTTCTGATGCCAGTAATATAAGTCCTTAAAAGAACAGTGTTCCTTCCCAACGCTGTAGGGATTATAGTGACTTGACGTTTGCCTTGCACGTTCTTACCTGGACTATGTAGCTTTATGCAAATATCAGTATTTCATTTGTTATACAGTCCTTTGTCTTGAAAATGTACATGACTGCTTTCAACTTCTAATAGGTGGAACAGTTGTCAGATTCCTAAGCATCTATTTCTCAGATTATAATCTTTAGTTTGGCTCAAATAAGACTCCCTTTTTTCTTCTTGACTGTTTTTGAATTTTCATCTACACAAGTCACTGATCTGATTTTTTTCCTATCCAGGGTGTCACTGAATCACTTCAGTGTGTTTCCTAGTTAAGCTACTGTATTCTTCAGTTCTGTGACTACGATTTTGTACTTACAGTTTTTGTCTCTTTGCTGAAGTTCTCACTGTGTTCATCCTATCTTTTCCTGAGTTCTGTTAGTTCCTTTATGACCATTATTTTGAAATCTTTATCAGATAGATTACTTATTTCTGTTCATTAAGGTCTTGTTTCTGAGGTTTTATCTTGTTCTTTAATTTGGAACATATTCTTCTATTTCCTTGTTTTGATTGACTCTCTGTGTTTGTTTCTATGTATTGGTGAAGCATCTACCTCTAGTCTTAACAGCATTGCCTTGTGTAGGAGATGACGTGTGGGGTTTAGAAGTGCCATCCCCCCCCAGGCCAAAAGAGACAAAGGGTGTCACTTGCATGGACTGTGTGTCATAACCATCTGTGGTGGGTCTCTGAAACTATAATGTAGGAGTTGGGGTGGCAGGGAGCTTGCCTGACTGGCTGTGGCAGCGCCATGACTGCAAAAGACAGTGTTTGAGGTTTGTTACAACCCCTGAAGTGCCTTTCTTACTGTTTCCTTCCTCGGTTATTTTTAATAACCTTCTAGTTGGTGTGCTGTGATTCATGGGGTCGCAAAGAGTTGGACATGACTGAGTGGCTGAACTGAACTCTAGTTGGTCTACAGATAGATTTTTCTCTCATGGAACCATCAGTCTCCTATTAATTGCTTATCATCATGTATTTATTAAGCTTTAGAGCTCACTTCAGTTGAAATTTCCCACACATTTTTTCCACATACAGTCAGTTCACTTGAAGAGAACTGTGGAGCCCTCTGTTATCATGGTACACCTTTCATTCTAGGTTAAACCTGTTTCATCTGTTCTGGAACAGGAGCAGGAACAGTGGCTCAGTTTGCTCGGAATTATACTCTTGCTTGGAGAAGGAAATGGCAACCCACTCCAGTATTCTTGCCTGGAGAATCCCATGGACAGAGGAACCTTGTGGGCTACAGTCTATGGGGTAGCAAGAATTGGACACAACTGACTGAGTTTCACTACTACTACTATACTCTTGCTTGAGCAGCAGATGAGTGAAGATTCAATACTATCAGCATTACTATTTAAATTAAGAAAATCTTACTAGTTATGACACTGCAATCAACTATAATTATAAATGTAATGGGACATCACAATATGATTTTAAAGAAGTAAGAATGTTTAGACAAGTGTAGCCTTTAAGTTACTTAGTTCAGTTCAGTTCATTTCAGTCACTCAGTCATGTCTGACTCTGCAACCCCACAAACAGCAGCACACCAGGCCTCCCTGTCCAACACCAACTCCTGGAGCCTACCCAAACTCATGTCCATTGAGTCAGTGATGCCATCCAGCCATCTCATCCTCTGTCATCCCCTTCTCCTCCTGCCCTCAATCTTTCCCAGCATCAGGGTCTTTTCAAATGAGTCAGCTCTTCTCATCAGGTAACCAAAGTATTGCAGTTTCAGCTTCAACATCAGTCCTTCCAATGATCACCCAAGACTGATCTCCTTTAGGATGGACTGGTTGGATCTCCTTGCAGTCCAAGGGACTCTTCAAGAGTCTTCTCCAATACCACAGTTCAAAAGCATCAATTCTTTGGCGTTCAGCTTTCTTTCTAGTCCAACTCTCACATCCATATATGACTACTGGAAAAACCATAGCCTTGACTAGATGGACCTTTGTTGGCAAAGTAATGTCTCTGCTTTTTAATATGCTGTCTAGGTTGGTCATAACTTGCCTTCCAAGGAGTAAGCGTCTTTTAATTTCATGGCTGCAATCACCATCTGCAGTGATTTTGGAACCCAAAAAAATAAAGTCTCTCACTGTTTCCACTATCTCCCCATCTATTTGCCATGAAGTGATGGGACCAGATGCTATGATCTTAGTTTTCTGAATCTTAAGTTACTTAGGCATATATTAAATAGCATTCTTTCATGTGTAAAATAAAAAATCTTTCATGCAACACTTTGAGTCCTATGATGGAACAAACCTGCAATGAAAGAAATTCCTAATTCTTTTCAGTTCCTTCTCACCTAAATCCCAGGCACAGGGTCTTTGCCCATTAGACATTAGTAATTTTATACTAAACTGAGAAACAAGAGTTTCTGCAAAGTCAAGACAGTTGACCTTGGAAGACATAGGCAAAAGCAGAATTTGAAAGTTCAGTCTGAGTTCTGAGATTATTTTCTTAACTCTTAATGATTAAATATTATTAATTGTATTTTCTTCTTTATTTTATGAGGCAGCATTTTCCCAGTGAGAGATTCTTAAACAATGAAATAATTATTCACTTCCACCCAGATCTCATTTTATTAACCATCCCATTATTCAGCTTAGTTTATCCATGGTTTTAAAGATATTCCCTCTCTTCACTGTCTCATGTAAGACTGCTATCATTAAAACAATCATAACTTCTCATTTGGATAATCAGAGGCTTTCTGTGATTATCTTCTTCCATGAATATCTATCTACCCAAAGTTAAAATGCAATTTTTCTAAAATACCAATTTGAACACAATATATCCTTTTAAAAAATCCACAGTGTTTCCCTGCTGCCTGCAGAATAAAAGAAATCTTCCTTGTCTAGTTATGAGTTCCATGAATTTCCTTGTCTGTATGAGTTCCATGAATTTCCTTTTAAGTTTCTCTTACTCCCTCTCTTGTGCATTAAAATCAAGAACTAGATTTCAGGAAGTTTTGAAATTTTCCTTGATCATTTACATCACTCATCTTTAAAGACTGCACTCTATACGTATTTCTATATTTGCTTTTACTCACTGGGTTTAACATATAGCATGTTAGCTCTCTAGTCAGCTATTTTCCCCTCAATTACTGTGACCTCAAGTAGAGAAATTATTTATACCTAGGAAATTTTACAGGGCAAAGAGTACATCAAAATTCAATAAATATTGAATTGATAAAAGAATTCTCACTAAGGCACATATAACAAAATATTAAATTTACTCATGTTTATTTTATTACAGTTTTCTTGTAAAAATGAAGGATATACAAAAATAATTTATCAGATTAGTAAATATTCAAATGTTGGGGAGATATAATTATTCAAGTCAGAGAAACCATGAAATAAATTCATTTAGCCTCTGGGCAATTAAGAGTTACTTACATGTTACCCTTCAGAATGTGCACTGCAATGTGATTCTCTCACTAAGAGTTCACAAAGATTTCTTCGGTAAATAGGATATTTCGTTTGCTTATTACATTAGATTGTGCTACCTCTACCAAGTACATTTATATCCACATAATGCATGTTACTAATGCAAGCAAAATGAAAATGAAGCACAGAGAAAGTCATCCCATTCTTGAATCAAAACAGGCAAACCATAGTCCAAATGTACTTTCCAGCTGTAAGTGCATGGAATTCTAATAAATGAAAACTTTATGATTAAATATTTCTAAGATGAATGGGTACATCTTTTTAGTCAGTTGCTTCCCCAAGTTGTTATAATTCCCAGGACTTTCAGTTACATCACTGTAAAAACAGAATTAAAGTATCTTTTCTCTAGGCTCTTTCTCAGAGCTTCTTTGACATCTTTGTTCCTCAGAGAGTAAATCAAAGGATTCAACATAGGAGTGACTAGGGTGTAACATAAGGAAGCTACTTTACTCAGCTCAGGAAATGTATCAGGAGTGAGATACATAAAAAATACAGCACCATACAGTACACTCACGACTCCTAGGTGAGAGCTGCAAGTGGAGAAGGCTTTCTTTCGCCCCTCAGTGGAGTGTATTTTAAGAACTGTGGATACAATATATATATATGACACAATAATGACAATTATGGTAGGCAAAATGATAATGCTGCATAAGAAAAAAGAAACCAACTTATGAATATACAGATCAGAACAAGAAATCTTCTGAAGTGGACGGTCATCACAGTAAAAATGGTCAATGGTCCGAGAAGCACAAAAGGATAACGTAAATGTCATGCTGGTCTGAAGAACTGAGCTGATGCAGCCAAAAAAATAGGAACCAGCCACCAACTGAACACAGAGATGTGTTGACATCTGAACGGAGTAGAGGAGTGGGTTGCAGATGGCAATGAAGCGGTCATAAGCCATGACTGCCAGGAGAAATCCTTCAGTCACAATGAAGAGAGCAAAGAGAAAGAACTGGCTAATACAACCTGCAAATGAGATGGACTTGCTCTCAGACCAGAAGTTGATCATAGCCTTGGGTGCAATAACAGAAGAATAGAAGAGATCAATGAAGGAGAGGTTGCCTAGGAAAAAATACATTGGTGTGTTCAGCCGGGGGTCAGTCATAATAATGACCATCATGCCAATATTGCCTAGAAGGATCATGGTGTAGATAAGCAGAAATAGCAGGAAGAGGAGAATGTGAAGTTCTGGGCGGACCCTGAAGCCTACGAGAAAGAAGTCAGTCACTTCTGAGTAGTTGCTTGTTCCCCTTTCACCCATGGCAGACAATTGCTGAGCGGCAGAAGGCAAAAGAAATGAAATTGCGACTTTGAGTCATCAATTCGTCAATACTCTCTTAAATGTAGCTATACATTATTTACTTCTTAATGAGAAAAGGTATACAAAACAATTTTAATGTCAATAAGATGCCTGAATTTGGATTTAGATATTACTAAACTTCAGGAATTGTTATTCTATTAAGCAATGAAATAAGTTATTTGGTTATTTTGTTTAAATCATACATTGGCAAGGATTTCTGCAAGAAATTAGCGTATTCTATTGTCTAAGATTACTCACATTCTGAATTTCTATTCTTACTATATTTATTGTTAAAAATTATCTTATCCAAATTAGGAGTATTATATCTTATCTAAAATCAGCATATTGCATGTAATCTCTGTGGTAGTGTTTATAGCCATTATGATAGCTAAGTCAGTATTTGTGTCATTCCGTTCCGTTCCGTTCCGTTCCGTCGCTCAGTCGTGTCCGACTCTATGCGATCCCGTGGACTGTAGCCTACCAGGCTTCTCTGTCCATGGGATTCTCCAGGGAAGAATACTGGAGTGGGTTACCGTTTCCTTCTCCAGGGGATCTTCCCGACCCAGGGATCGAACCCGGGTCATTACATGCCAGTATTAAAAACATTTGAAATATTTTTATTTTATTTTATAATTAGTTTCCATTGTTATTGGAGCTATCTTTGAAAACAATGTAATTAGATAATATTGGTATGTTAAGTAAAATAAAAAATCACTGAGAGTAAAGTTCTCTAACTCTACTTCTAAACATATGTTCTTTTTCTCATATCAAAGTCATTCCCCCAAATACATGAATTTTAATTGCTTCATTACAAATGTTGAACTTCCATTAATAGTCATTTAATTTTAAAAAATGTCGTAATTACTTGGCCCTCTCTTTAAAACCAGAGAGAAGCTGGTGAATATTCCAATCCTTATACTGCAATGAACAACTTTCTACCAAGGCTGCATCAATTCAAGAGATCTCACCCTTTTGAAAGAGAAAGTAAACTTCAGTGATATACATAAAGAAAATCCCTTTCCTGAATTCTAGTATACCTGATATATCTTAAAGTAAGGATAACTGGATAACTATGGATATTTAAAGATCATAGAAACCTTGTGTCACCCAGAGTCTGTGATCATGAGCTAGTGAATCAAAAGTGGTGTTTTTAATGGCCTCAGTTATTTTTAAATCTCTGATACTTTTTTCAAGGGTATTTTAGCATTGAGCTTTTACTCATCCTCTATGATGGATTCCACTGGGAGAGGAGTAATCGTGAAGTCAATTATAGGGACATAAGTGTAGACTCCAGGGCTGTTGTCCATGAGGACTGAAATAACTTCAGGTACAAACAGTTTAATAATAGTCCAAATACAAGGAACTTTTCCTTCTATAGTTGTGTATATCTTTTGGGAAATATTTCTGGACTTTATTTTCTTTCTTTACTGACAAAGAAAAACTTTATGGTATTGTCTCAACATACATATTGGCAAGCATAGAAAAGAGATTTAAAAGTTTGCATATGAGAAAAGTTTTAGATAAGTAAATATTTTAAGTTATGTAGTAAATTATACTTATGATTTTAAAAAGAAAAAAATCCCACTTCAATTTGTAATTATCTGTGCTTCTTAATATAGGTGTATTTCATGATATGACAAATGCCACTAAATCACAAATTCAAAATGAGATAATGGTTGATAATTCTATGTATTCCTACATTTAAATACAAAACAGTTAGAGAATATATTGGAAGGTATGATAGTATTCAATACATTTTTAAAAAATCCTTTGTAAAAATAGTTTAAGATCAGAATCTATATTTGAACATTCTTTCAAAACTACAGGGTGACTGAAAGACTACATTAAAGTCACAGTCATAATATGCTACTTAACAAGCCTAATTTTCTAAGAATGCCATTTTACCTAAATATATTTATAATTTAATTTAATTTTTAGAAAATAATTGTCTCAATTAAAAGCATTTTTAGATTTTATCTGGGTTTTATAAGTGTATAGACAGCAAAATGATGTGGGACTAGGTCTTCTTTTTATTATAATACAGTATTAGTAAAAGTTTAACCAGTAGAGGAAGAGAAAGCAGTTTAGATATTTTAAAAAGGAAAATACTAATTAAGGTTAGTTAAGGCCTGTTGACAATCATACGTATTTGTGAAAAATGGATATTCAGATCCTCTGCTTGCTTTTAATCAGATTGCTTTTTGCTTCCTTTTTGTTTGTTTGTTTAATTTTGTTTTTTAAGTTAAGTTGTATGTGTTGTTTTTTTTTTTGGCATATTTTGAATATTAACCTCTTAATATGCAGATGACACCACCCTTATGGCAGAAAGTGAAGAGGAACTAAAAAGCCTCTTAATGAAAGTGAAAGAGGAGAGTGAAAAAGTTGACTTAAAGTTCAACATTCAGAAAACTAAGATCATGGCATCTGGTTCCATCACTTCATGGGAAATAGATGGGGAAACAGTGGAAACTGTGTCAGACTTTATTTTTGGGGGGCTCCAAAATCACTGCAGATGGTGACTGCAACCGTGAAATTAAAAGACGCTTACTCCTTGGAAAGAAAGTTATGACCAACCTAGATAGCATATTAAAAAGCAGAGATATTACTTTGCCAACAAAGGTCCATCTAGTCAAGGCTATGGTTTATCCAGTAGTCATGTATGGATGTGAGAGTTGGACTGTGAAGAAAGCCGGTCGCTGAAGAATTGATACTTTTGAGCTGCGATGTTGGAGAAGACTCTTGAGAGTCCCTTGGACTGCAAGGAGATCCAACCAGTCCATTCTAAAAATCAGTCCTGGGTGTTCGTTGAAAGGACTGATGCTAAAGCTGAAACTCCAATACTTTGGCCACCTCATGTGAAGAGTTGACTCATTGGAAAAGACTGATGCTGGGAGGGATTGGGGGCAGGAGGAGAAGGGGACGACAGAGAATGAGATGGCTGGATGGCATCACCGACTCGATGGACATGAGTCTGAGTGAACTCCGGGAGTTGGTGATGGACAGGGAGGCCTGGTGTGCTGTGATTCATGGGGTCACAAAGAGTCAGATACGACTGAGTGACTGAACTAAACTGAACTGAAGATATATTGTTTGCAAATATTTTCTCCTATGCAGTCGGCTGCCTTTTCATTTTGTTCAAAGATTCCTTCACTCTGCAAAAGCTTTTCAGTTGATGTAGTCCCATTTGTTTATTTTTGCTTCTGTTTCCCTTGCCAGAAGAGACAGATCCTGCCTCCTCAAAATATATACATTGCTGAGACTGATGTCAAAGAGTTTACTGCCTATGTTTTCCTCTAAGAGTTTTGTGGTTTCAGAGTTTGCATTTATGTTTTTATTCATTTTGAGTTTACTTTTGTACATGGTATGAGAAAGTACATCAGTTTGATTCTTTTGCATGTAGCTATCTAGGTTTCTCAACACCATATATTGAAGAGCCTGTCTTTTCCCATTGTGTATTCTTCCTCCTTTATTGTAGATTAATTGATGTATAAACCTTGACTTACTTCTGAACTTTCTATTCTGTTCCACTGATCTATGTGTATATTTTTGTGCCAGTACCATACTGTTTTGATTACTTAGCATTGTAGTATAATTTGAAATAAAGGATCACAATACTTTCAGTTTTGCCCTTCTTTCACAAGAATGTTTTGGCTATTTGGGATCTTTTGTGTTTCCATACAAATTTTAGAATTACTTGCTGCAGTTCTGTTCCAATATGCCATTGGTATTTTAATAGAGATTGGGGATTGAATCTGTAGATTGCCTTGCATATTATTGACATTTTAATAATATTAATTCTTCCAATCCATGAGCATAGCATATCTATCCATTTGTTTGCATTGTCTTCAATTTCTTTCATCAGCATCTTCTAGTTTTCCAAGTTCAGATCTTTTATCTCTTTAATGAGATTTAAGTGTAGGTACTTTATTTTTGTGGCTCAGAGGTTAAAGCGTCTGCCTCCAATGCGGGAGACCCGGGTTCGATCCCTGGGTCGGGAAGATCCCCTGGAGAAGGAAATGGTAACCCACTCCAGTATTCTTGCCTGGAGAATCCCATGGACGGAGAAGCCTGGTAGGCTACAGTCCACGGGGTTGCAAAGAGTCGGACACGACTGAGCGAAGGAACGGAACGGAACTTTATTTTTTGATGAAACTGTAAATTGAATTTTTATTACTTTCTCTTTCTGATAGTTTACTGTTAGTATATAGAAACACTATGCTACACAGATTTCTGCATATAATTTTTTTTCCTGCAATTTATTGATTCATATATTATTTCTAATAGATTTTTGATGGCATCTTTATGATTTTATCTATATAGTATCAAATTTTTTGTAAACATTGACAGTTTTCTTTCTTTCTTTCCAATTCAGAAATTCTTTTTCTTTTATTTTGTTGTATCATCCTTGTCTCAATTTTAATTTTATTTTTTTATTTTTATTTTTTAAATTTTTACTGGCGGCTAATTATTTTACAATATTATATTGGTTGATTTTGCCATACATTGACATGAATCCGCCCCGGGTGTACATGAGTTCCGCCTCCCTAACCCCCCTCCCACATCCTTCCTTCCCTTATCCTCCCTCTGGGTCATCCCCGCATACCAGCCCCGAGCATCATGTAACATGCACTGACCCTGAACTGGCGATTCGTTTCAAATATGATAATATACATGTTTCAATGCCATTTTCCAAAACCATCCCACCCTCACCCTCTCCCACAGAGTCCCAAAGACTGTTTTATACATCTGTGTCTCTTTTGCTGTCTCGTATACAGGGTTATCATTTGCATTTTTCTAAATTCCATATATATGCGTTAGTAGATTGTATTGGTGTTTTTCTTTCTGGCTTACTTCACTCTGTATAATAGGCTCTGGTTTCATCCACCTCATTAGAACTGGTTCAAATGCATTCTTTTTAATGGCTGAGTAATACTCCATTGTGTATATGTACCTAAGCTTTCTTATCCATTCGTCTGCAGATGGACATCTAGGTTGCTTCCATGTCCTGGCTATTATAAACAGTGCTGCAATGAACATTGGAGTACATGTGTCTCTTTCAATTCTGGTTTCCTCGGTGTGTGTGCCCAGGAGTGCGATTGCTGGATCATATAGCAGTTCTATTTCCAGTTTTTTGAGGAATCTCCACACTGTTCTCCATAGTGGCTGTACTAGTTTGCATTCCCACCAACAGTGTAAGAGGGTTCCCTTCTCTCCACACCCTCTCCAGCATTTATTGCAGGTGGACTTTTGGATAGCAGCCATTCTGACTGGTGTGAAATGGTATCTCATTGTGGTTTTGATTTGCATGTCTCTGATTATGAGGGATGTTGAGCATTTTTTCATGTGCTTCTTAGCCATCTTTATGTCTTCTTTGGAGAAATGTCTGTTTAGTTCTTTGGCCCATTTTTTGATTGGGTCATTTATTTTTCTGGAATTGAGCTGCAGGAGTTGCTTGTATATTTTGGAGATTAATCCTTCATCAGTTGCTTCATTTGCTATTATTTTCTCCCATTCTGAAGGCTGTCTTTTCACCTTGCTTATAGTTTCCTTTGTTGTGCAGAAGCTTTTGATTTTAATTAGGTCCCATTTGTTTATTGTTGCTTTCATTTCCAATATTCTGGGAGGTGGGTCTTGGAGGATCCTGCTGTGATTTATGTCAGAGAGTGTTTTGCCTACATTCTCCTCTAGGAGTTTTATAGTTTCTGGTCTTACATTTAGCTCTTTAATCCATTTTGAGTTTATTTTGGTGTATGGAGTTAGGAAGTGTTCTAGTTTCATTCTTTTACAAGTGGCTGACCAGTTTTCCCAGCACCACTTGTTAAAGAGACTGTCTTTTCTCCATTTTATATTCTTACCTCCTTTATCAAAGATAAGGTGTCCATAGGTGCATGGATTTATCTCTGGGCTTCCTATTTTGTTCCATTGATCTATATTTCTGTCTTTATGCCAGTACCATACTGTCTTGATGACTGTGGCTTTGTAGTAGAGCCTGAAGTCTGGCAGGTTGATTCCCCCAGTTCCATTTTTCTTCCTCAAGATTGCTTTGGCTATTCGAGGTTTTTAGTATTTCCATACAAATTGTGAGATTATTTGTTCTAGTTCTGTGAAAAATATCATTAGTAGCTTGATAGGGATTGCACTGAATGTATAAATTAGTTTGGGTAGTATACTCATTTTACAATATTTATTCTTCCAATCCACGAACATGGTATATTTCTCCATCTATTAGTGTCCTCTTTGATTACTTTCACTAGTGTTTTATAGTTTTCTATGTACAGGTGTTTTGTTTCCTTAGGTAGATATTTTCCTAAATATTTAATTCTTTTCATTGCAACAGTGAATGGAATCGTTTCCTTAATTTCTCTTTCTATTTTCTCATTATTAGTGTATAGGAATGCAAGGGATTTCTGTGTGTTGATTTTATATCCTGCAACTTTACTGTATTCATTGATTAGCTCTAGTAGTTTTCTGGTAGATTCTTTAGGGTTTTTTGTGTAGAGGATCATGTCATCTGCAAACAGTGAGCGTTTTACTTCTTCTTTTCTTTTATGTCTTTTTCTGCTCTGATTGCTGTAGCCAAAACTTCCAGAACTATGTTGAATAGTAGTGGTGAGAGTGGGCACCCTTGTCTTATTCCTGACTTTAGGGGAAATGCTTTCAGTTTTTCACCGCTGAGGATAATGTTTGCTGTGGGTTTGTCATATATAGCTTTTATTATGTTGAGATATGTCCCTTCTATCCCACTTTCTGGAGGGTTTTTATCATAAATGGATGTTGAATTTTGTCAAAGGCTTTCTCTGCATCTATTGAGATAATCATATGATTTTTATTTTTCAGTTTGTTACTGTGGTGTATTACGTTGATTGATTTGCGTATATTGAAGAATCCTTGCATTCCTGGGATAAAGCCCACTTGGTCATGATGTATGATCGTCTTATGTATTGTTGGATTCTGGCTGCTAGAATTTTGTTAAGGATTTTTGCATCTATGTTCATCAGTGATATTGGCCTGTAGTTTTCTTTTTTTGTGGGATCTTTACCAGGTTTTGGGATTAGGGTGATGGTGGCCTCATAGAATGAGTTTGGAAGTTTCCCTTCCTCAGCAATTTTCTGGAAGAGTTTGAGTAGAGAGTTTTGCCAAGAGAACGCACTGATCATAGCAAACACCCTCTTCCAACAACACAAGAGAAGACTCTACACATGGACATCACCAGATGGTCAACACCGAAATCAGATTGATTATATTCTTTGCAGCCAAAGATGGAGAAGCTGTATACAGTTAGCGAAAACAAGACCAGGAGCTGACTGTGGCTCAGATCATGAACTCCTTATTGCCAAATTCAGACTTAAATTGAAGAAAGTAGGGAAAACCACTAAACCATTCAGATATGACCTAAACCAAATCCCTTATGATTATACAGTGGAAGTGAGAAATAGATTTAAGGGTCTAGATCTGATATATAGAGTGCTTGATGAACTCTGGACGGAGGTTCGTGACATTGTACAGGAGACAGGGACCAAGACCATCTCCATGGAAAAGAAATTCAGAAAAGCAAAATGGCTGTCTGAGGAGGCCTTACAAATAGCTGTGAAAAGAAGAGAAGCAAAAAGTAAAGGAGGAAAGGAAAGATATAAGCATCTGAATGCAGAGTTCCAAAGAATAGCAAGGAGAGATAAGAAAGCCTTCCTCAGCGATCAGTGCAAAGAAATAGTGGAAAACAACAGAATAGGAAAAACAAGAGACCTCTTCAAGAAAATTAGAGATATCAAGGGAACATTTCATGCAAACATGGGCTCGATAAAGGACAGAAATAGTATGGACCAAACAGAAGCAGATGATATTAAGAAGAGGTGGCAAGAATACACAGAAGAACTGTACAAAAAGATCTTCATGACAAAGATAATCACGATAGCGTGATCACTCACCTGGAGCCAGACATCTTGGAATGTGAAGTCAAGTGGGCCTTAGAGAGCATCACGATGAACAAAGCTAGTGGAGGTGATGGAATTCCAATTGAGCTATTTCAAATCCTGAAAGATGATGCTGTGAAAGTGCTTCACTCAATATGTCAGCAATTTGGAAAACTCAGCAATGGCCACAGGACTGGAAAAGGTCAGTCTTCATTCCAATCCCAAAGAAAGGGAATGCCAAAGTATGCTCAAACTACCGCACAATTGCACTCATCTCACAGGCTAGTAAAGTCATGCTCAAAATTCTCCAAGCTAGGCTTCAGCAATATGTGAATCGTGAAATTCCAGATGTTCAAGCAGGTTTTAGAAAAGGCAGAGGCACCAGAGATCAAATTGCCAACATCTGCTGGATTATGGAGAAAGCAAGAGAGTTCCAGAAAAACATCTACTTCTGCTTCATTGACTATGCCAAGGCCTTTGACTGTGTGGATCACAATAAACTGTGAAACATTCTGAAAGAGATGGGAATCCCAGACCACCTGACCTGCCTCTTGAGAAACCTGTATTCAGGTCAGGAAGCAACTGTTAGAACTGGACATGGAACAACAGACTGGTTCCAAATAGGAAAAGGAGTACGTCAAGGTTGTATATTGTCACCCTGCTTATTTAACTTATATGCAGAGTACATCATGAGGAACGCTGGGCTAGAAGAAGCACAAGCTGGAATCAAGATTGCCAGGAGAAATATCAATAACCTCAGATATGCAGATGACAGCACCCTTATGGCAGAAAGTGAAGAGGAACTCAAAGGCCTCTTGATGAAAGTGAAAGAGGAGAGTGAAAAGGTTGGCTTGAAGCTCAACATTCAGAAAACAAAGATCATGGCATCTGGTCCCATCATCTCTTGGGAAATAGAAGGTGAAACAATGGAAACCGTGTCAGACTTTATATTTTGGGCTCCAAAATCATTGCAGATGCTGATTGCAGCCATGAAATTAAAAGACGCTTACTCTTTGGAAGGAAAATTATGACCAGCCTAGATAGCATATCAAAAAGTAGAGACATTCTTTTGCCAATCAAGGTCTGTCTAGTCAAGGCTATGGCTTTTCCCGTGGTCATGTATGGGTGTGAGAGTTGGACTGTGAAGAAAGCTGATCGCTGAAAAATTGATGCTTTTGAACTGTGGTGCTGGAGAAGACTCTTGAGAGTCCCTTGGACTGCAAGGAGATCCAACCAGTCCATTCTAAAGGAGATCAATCCTGGGTGTTCATTGGAAGGACTGATGCTAAAGCTGAAACTCCAATACTTTGGCCACCTCATGCGACGAGTTTACTCACTGGAAAAGACTCTGATGCTGGGAACAAGTGGGGGTAGGAGGAGACGGGGACGACAGAAAATGAGGTGGCTGGATGGCATCACCGAGTCAATGGACATGAGTTTGAATGAACTTTGGTAGTTGGTGATGGACAGGGAGGCCTGGCGTGCTGTGGTTCATGGGGTCGCTAAGAGTCGGACATGACTGAGCGACTGAACTGAACTGAACTGACTGAGGTGTTAGCTCTTCTCTAAATTTTTGGTAGAATTCAGCTGTGAAGCCATCTGGACCTGGGTTTTTGTTTGCTGGAAGATTTCCGATTACTTCCTCTAGTTTCGTGCTTGTGATGGGTCTGTTCAGATTTTCTATTTCTTCCTGGTTCAGTTTTGGTAAGGTGTACTTTTCTAGGAATATGTCCATTTCTTCCAAGTTATTCATTTTATTGCCATATAATTGCTGATAGTATTCTCGAATAATCCTTTGTATTTCTGTGTTGTCGGTTGTGTTCTCTCCATTTTCATTTCTAATTTTATTGATTTGGTTCTTCTCCCTTTGTTTCTTCATGAGTCTGGCTAGTGGTTTGTCAATTTTATTTACCTTCTCAAAGAACCAGCTTTTGGCTTTGTTGATTTTTTCTATGGTCTGTTTTGTTTCTTTTGCATTTATCTCTGCCCTAATTTTTACTATTTCTTTCCTTCTACTAACCCTGGGGTGCTTCATTTCTTCCTTTTCTAGTTTCTTTAGATGTAGGGTTAGGTTATTTAGTTGACTTTTTTCTTGTTTCTTGAGGTGTGCCTGTATTGCTATGAACTTCCCCCTTAGCACTGCTTTTACAGTGTCCCAGAGGTTTTGGGTTGTTGTGTTTTCATTTTCAGTCATTTCTATGCATATTTTGATTTCTCTTTTGATTTCTTCTATGATTTGTTCATTATTTAGCAGCGTGTTGTTCAGCCTCCATATGTTGGATTTTTAATGGTTTTTCTCCCATAATTGAGATCTAATCTTACTGCATTGTGGTCAGAAAAGATGCTTGGAATGATTTCAATTTTTTTGAATTTACCAAGGCTAGATTTATGGCCCAGGATGTGATCTATCCTGGAAAAGGTTCCGTGTGCACTTGAGAAAAAGGTGAAATTCATTGTTTTGGGGTGAAATATCTTATAGATTATCTATTAGGTCTAACTGGTCTAGTGTATCATTTGAAGTTTGTGTTTCCTTGTTAATTTTCTGTTTAGTTGATCTATCCATAGATGTAAGTGGCTTATTAAAATCTCCCACTATTATTGCATTGTTGTTTATTTTCCCTTTCATACTTGTTAGTAATTGTCTTACATATTGTGGTGCTCCTATGTTGGGTGCATAAATATTTATAATTGTTATATCTTCTTCTTGGATTGATCCTTTGATCATTATGTAGTTTCCTTTTTTGTCTCTTTTCACAGCCTTTGTTTTAAAGTCTATTTTATCTGATATGAGTATTGCTACCCCTGCTTTCTTTTGGTCTCTATTTGCATGGATTATCTTTTTCCAGCCCTTCACTTTCAGTCTGTATGTGTCCCTCGTTTTGAGGTGGGTCTCTTAAGACAGCATATATTGGGTTCTTGTTTTTGTATCCATTCAGCCAGCCTTTGTCTTTTGGGTGGGGCATTCAACCCATTTATGTTTAAGGTAATTATTGATAAGTATGATCCCGTTGCCATTTTCTTTATTGCTTTGGGTTTGAGTTAATACACCCTTTCTGTGTTTCCTGTCTAGAGAAGATCCTTTAGCATTTGTCGGAGAGCTGGTTTGGTGATGCTGAATTCTCTCAGCTTTTGCTTGTCTGTAAAGCTTTTGATTTCTCCTTCATATTTGAATGAGATCCTTGCTGGGTACAGTAATCTGGGGTGTAGGTTATTTTCTTTCATCACTTTAAGTATGTCTTGCCATTCCCTCCTGGCCTGAAGAGTTTCTGTTGAAAGATCAGCTGTTATCCCTGTGGGAATCCCCTTGTGTGTTATTTGCTGCTTTTCCCTCGCTACTTTTAATATTTGTTCTTTGTGTTTGATCTTTGTTAATTTGATTAATATGTGTCTTGGAGTGTTTCACCTTGGGTTTATCCTGTTGGGGACTCTCTGGGTTTCTTGGACGTGGGTGATTATTTCTTTCCCCATTTTAGGGAAGTTTTCAACTATTATCTCCTCAAGTATTCTCTCATGGTCTCTCTTCTTGTCTTCTTCTTCTGGGACTCCTATGATTCGAATGTTGGAGCATTTAACACTATCCCAGAGGTCTCTAATATTGTCCTCATTTCTTTTAATTCTTTTTTCTTTTTTCCTTTCTGTTTCATTTATTTCTACAATTCTATCTTCTAGCTCGCTTATCCTGTCTTTTGCCTCTGTTATTCTACTGTTTGTTCCCTCCAGAGTGTTTCTGATCTCATCTATTGCATTATTCATTGTATATTGACTCTTTTTTATTTCCTCTAAGTCCTTATTAAACCTTTCTTCCATCTTCTCACTCCTTTTCTCCAGGTTATTTATCTGTAACTCCATTTTGCTTTCAAGATTTTGAATCATTTTCACCATCAAAATTCGAAATTCTTTATCAGGTAGATTCCCTATATCTTCCTCTTTTGTTTGTGTTGGTGGGCATTTATCTTGTTCCTTTACTTGCTGGGTATTTCTCTGCCTCTTCATCTTGGTTATATTGCTTTGCTTGGGGTGGCCTTTCCCTCTTCTGGCAGTTTGTGGAGTTCTCTTTATTATGTAGTTTCCTTGCTGTGTGTGGAGTTGGACGGGTGACATGTCAAGGTTCCCTGGTTAGGGAAGCTTGTGTCGGTGTTCTGGTGGGTGGAGCTGGATTTCTTCTCTCTGGAGTGCAATGTAGTGTCCAATAATAAGTTATGAGATGTCAGTGGGTTTGGAGTGACTTTGGGCAGCCTGTATATTGAAGCTCAGGGCTATGTTCCTGTGTTGCTGTAGAATTTGAGGTATGTCTTGCTCTGGAACTTGTTGATCCTTGGGTGGTGCTTGGTTTTAGTGTAGGTATTGGAAGGACTTATGCTAAAGCTGAAATTCCAATACTTTGGCCACCTCATGCGACGAGTTGACTCACTGGAAAAGACTCTGATGCTGGGAGCGATTGGGGGTAGGAGGAGACTGGGAAGAGAGAGAATGAGGTGGCTGGATGGCATCACAGACTCGATGGACATGAGTTTGAGTGAACTCCAGGAGTTGGTGATGGATAGGGAGGCCTGGCATGCTGTGGTTCATGGGGTCGCTAAGAGTCGGACATGATTGAGCGACTGAACTGAACTGAATGGAGGCATTTGATGCGCTCCTATCAATTAATGTTCCCTGGAGTCAGGAGTTCTCTGGTGTTCTCAGGATTCGGGCATAAGCCTCTTGCCTGTGGTTTTTGGTCTTACTCTTGGAGTAGTCTCTAGACTTCTCTATCTGTAATTTCCAAGGTGGTTCCCTCTGTTTTAGCTTCTGTTTGCTGGTCTCTTCAGTGTCTAATTTCCGCCCTGATACTAGGGGGCGGGTGGACACTTTTTAAGGCTCAGTTGTTCAGTCCTGTTCTGGGAAGGGAGGAACGCTGCAGACAAATATCTCTGGCATCTGTGGGGAGTGCTCGTAGCGTCTCAGCCACACTGGGTTTGCCCCCGCTCACAGCGCATGTGTTGTCCCAGTCTACACTGCACAGGCTCTAGGTTGCTCTGCTGGGATCTGTCCGAGGCCAGCGCTGGGTTTTATGCACTTCCCAGGTCTGAGCGTCTCAAGTTCAGTTTCTCGGGTACTCCACAAAGGCACAGTCTTGGCTGGGTCTGTGTTTTGTGCCTTCCCCGGTCCGATCAGCTCAGATGACCGGGTTTTTGGCCTGCGCGGTTGCTGTGACTTATCGCCTCCCCAGTCCCTGCCACTCCGTTTTCTGGGTGTACAACCGGCACACCTTCTCAGGCAGATATCGATTGGCCCAAGCCCAATAAGTCTTGATTAGCAACGAAGCCTGCCTGCGGTTTGTATCGGATGCCTTTCTGGGACTGCGGTTGCCCCCTCCGGCTCTAGCTAACCTCCCTGCCTGTCTCGGCGGGGGATGGGGGATGGGCCGACCGCAGCCGGCTAGCTCTGCTCAGCCCTTTGTTCTGTGAGCGGGGCTGGCGGAGTCTTAGGTTAGAGCTTTCCGCCTTTTCATGGGGAAGCTATCCCAGTCTGTTTTTCTATCCCCTGTTAGATCTCTCAGATTGTTCTCGCGGCATTCAAGCCCAGTCCTCTCTCTAAGCAGTTCAGCTGGCTCCTCCCTGCCCAGCCTCCAATTGCTAATGGCATATGCAGGTGACTGCGCTGCTTCTCCGCTGGGAGTTACCGTTTGGTGGGTAATCTGTGGGTTTTAATTATTTTTTTCTTTTTTCCTCCCGGTTATGTGGCCCTCTGAGGTTCCAAGGCTCACCACAGACTTGCCAGTGAGAGTGTTTCCTGGTGTTTGGAAACTTCTCTCTTTTTAAAGCCTCCCTTCCTGGGACAGAGTTCCATCCATACCTCTTTTGCCTCTCTTTTTATCTTTTATGTTTTTTCCTACCTCCTTTCGAAGACAATGGCCTGCTTTTCTAGGTGCCTGATGTCCTCTGCCAGCATTCAGAAGTTGTTTTGTTGACTTTACTCCACGTTCAAATGTTCTTTTGATGAATTTGTGGGGGAAAGAGTGGTCTCGCCATCCTACTCCTCCGCCCTCTTGTTCCTTCTCCTCATTTCTAATTTTTGAGGAAGCATTTTCAGCTTTTCAATGTTAGGTATGAGGTTGGCTGGTGGCTTGTAATATACAACCTTTATTATGTTGAGATATAGTCCTTCTAGACCTTCATTGTTGATCATTTTAGTCATAATTGATGTTAATTCTTGTTAAAAGCTTTTGTGCATCTAGTGAGATGATCATATAGCTTTTATTTTTAATTAGCTAGGAGGTGATGACATTGACTGAATTGTTGGTACTGACACATACTTGCATGCTGGGGATAAATCCCACTTGCAGATGGTGTATGATACTTTTAATATATTGTTCAAAATTTTTTTGTTAATATCTTGTTGAGGATTTTGCATCTATGTTAAACATGATGCTGACTTTTTCTTTGGTTGTGGTGTCATGTCTGGTTTTGTCATCAGTGTGATGTTGGCCTTATAGAATGAGTTTGAAAGCTGTTCCTTCCTCTTCAATTTTTTTAAAATATAAATTTATTTATTTTAATTGGAGGCGATCCTGGGTGTTCATTGGAAGGACTGATGCTAAAGCTGAAACTCCAATACTTTGGCCACCTCATGCGACGAGTTGACTCACTGGAAAAGAGTCTGATGCTAGGAGGGATTGGGGGTGGGAGGAGATGGGGATGACAGAGAATGAGATGGCTGGATGGTATCACTGACTCGATGGACATGAGTTTGAGTGAACTCCGGGAGTTGGTGATGGACAGGGAGGCCTGGCGTGCTGTGATTCATGGGGTCGCAAAGAGTTGGACACGACTGAGTGACTGAACTGAACTGAACTGAATTAAGATTCAATATTGTAGTGTTTTTGCCATACACTGACATGAATCCGCCACGGGTGTACATGTGTTCCCCATCCTGAATTCCCTTCCCACCTCCCTCCCCATACCATCCATCTGGGTCATCCCAGTGCACCAGTCCTGAGCACCCTGTCTCATGCATCAAACCTGGACAGGTGATTCGTTTCATATATGATAATACACATGTTTCAGTGCTATTCTCCTAAATCATCCCACCCTCGTCCTCTCCCACAGAATCCAAAAGACTGTTCTTACATCTGTGTCTCTTTTTCTGTCTCGCATATAGGGTTATCATTATCATCTTTCTAAATTCCATATATATGCGTTAATATACTGTATTGGTGTTTTACTTTCTGGCTTACTTCACTCTGTATAATAGGCTCCGGTTTCACCCACCTCATTAGAATGGATTCAAATGTATTGTTTTTAATGGCTGAGTAATATTCCCTTGTGTATATGTACCACAGCTTTCTTATCCATTCGTCTGCTGATGGACATCTAGGTTGCTTCCATGTCCTGGCTATTATAAACAGTGCTGTGATGAACATTGGGGTACAAGTATCCCTTTCAACTCTGGTTTCCTCTGTGTGTATGCCCAGGAGTGCGATTGCTGGGTCATCAGTTCAGTTCAGTTCAGTTCAGTCGCTCAGTCGTGTCCGACTCTCCGCGACCCCATGAATCACAGCACGCCAGGCCTCCCTGTCCATCACCAACTCCCGGAGTTCACTCAAACTCATGTCCACAGAGTCGGTGATGCCATCCAGCCATCTCATTCTCCGTCGTCCCCTTCTCCTCCCGCCCCCAACCTTTCCCAGCATCAGAGTCTTTTCCAGTGAGTCAGCTCGTCGCATGAGGTGGCCAAAGTATTGCAGTTTCAGCTTTAGCATCAGTCCCTCCAATGAACATCCAGGATTGATCTCCTCTAGAATGGACTGGTTGGATCTCCTTGCAGTATAAGGGACTCTCAAGAGTCTTCTCCAACACCACAGTTCAAAAGCTATGGCAGTTCTATTTCCAGTTTTTTAAGGACTCTCCACACTGTTAATTTTTGAAATAGTTTGAGAATGATCGGTGTTAAGTCTCCTTGAAATGTTTGGTAGCATTCACCTGTGAAGCTGTTTGTTTGTTGGAATTCTGTTTGTTGGGAGACTACTATTACTGATTAAATTTATTTACTGGCAATCAGTCTATTCACATTTTCTATTTCTTCTTGATTCAGTCTTAGGAGATTATACATTTCTAGGAATTTGTCCTTTTCTTTTAAGTTGTCCATTTTATTGGCATACAGTTTTTCTTAGTAATGTTTTATAATTTGTGTTTCCGTGGTGTTGGTTGTAACTTCACTTTTATTTATGATTATATAGATTTGGGTTCTGTCTCTATTTTCTGATGAGTCTAGCTAAAAGCTTATCAATTTTGTTATCTTTTTAAATATCAGATATTTGGTTCATTAGTCTTTTTCATTTTTTAAATCTCTATTTTATTTCTTCTATGATCATTGTTCTTTCTTACTACCCACTTTGTATTCTGATTGTCTTTTAATTTATTCTTTCTTCAAGTTCTTTTATGTATAAGATTGCTTATTTGAGATTTTCCTTCTTTCTAGAAGTAGACTTATACCAGTATAATCTTCTCTCTTAGAACTTCTTTTGCTGCTTCCCACAATTTGGATAATTGTTTTTTGTTTTCAATTGTCTTCAGTTATTTTGATTTCTTCATGGATTTCTGAAATGACCCACAGTTTATTTTATAGCAAATTATTTCATCTCCACATGATTTTGTCTCTGAAGTTTTTCTGCAGCTATTTTCTTATACTTTATTTCTAGTCTCATATCTCTGTGGTCAGAAAAGATGTTTATTATTATTTCAGTCTTCCTAAACTTCCTGAGTTCGTCAGGCACTCTATCAATCAGATCTAGTCCCTTAAATCTGTTTCTCACTTCCACTGCATAATCATAAGGGATTTGATTGAGGTCATATCTGAAAGGTCTAGTGGTTTTCCCTACTTTCTTCAATTTAAGTCTGAATTTGGCAATAAGGAGTTCATGATCTGAGCCATAGTCAGCTCCTGGTCTTGTTTTCGCTAACTGTATACAGCTTCTCCATCTTTGGTTGCAAAGAATATAATCAATCTGATTTCGGTGTTGACCATCTGGTGATGTCCATGTGTAGAGTCTTCTCTTGTGTTGTTGGAAGAGGGTGTTTGCTATGATTAGTGCATTCTCTTGACAAAACTCTATTAGCCTTTGCCCTGCTTCATTCTGTGCTCCAAGGCCAAATTTGCCTGTTACTCCAGGTGTTTCTTGACTTCCTACTTTTGCATTCCAGTCCCCTATAATGAAAAGGACATCTTTTTTGGGTGTTAGTTCTAAAAGGTCTTTAGGTCTTCATAGAACCGGTTAACTTCGGCTTCTTCAGCATTACTGGTTGGGGCATAGGCCTGGATTACTGTAATATTGAATGGTTTGCCTTGGAAACGAACAGAAATCATTCTGTCATTTTTAAGATTGCATCCAAGTACTGCATTTCGGACTCTTTTGTTGACCATGATGGCTACTCCATTTCTTCTAAGGGATTCCTGCCCACAGTAGTAGATATAATGGTCATCCGAGTTAAATTCACCCATTCCAGTCCATTTTAGTTCACTGATTCCTAGAATGTCTATGTTCACTCTTGCCATCTCCTGTTTGACCACTTCCAATTTGCCTTGATTCATGGACCTAACATTCCAGGTTCCTATGCAATATTGCTCTTTACAGCACCGGACCTTGCTTCTATCACTGGTCACATCCTCCAACCAGTCCATTCTAGAGGAGATCAATCCTGGATGTTCATTGGAGGGACTGATGCTAAAGCTGAAGCTGCAATACTTTGGCCACCTCATGCAACGAGTTGACTCACTGGAAAAGACTCTGATGCTGGGAAAGGTTGGGGGCGGGAGGAGAAGGGGACGACAGAGAATGAGATGGCTGGATGGCATCACCGACTCTGTGGACATGAGTTTGAGTGTACTCCGGGAGTTGGTGATGGACAGGGAGGCCTGGCATGCTGTGATTCATGGGGTCGTGGAGAGTCGGACACAACTGAGCCACTGAACTGAACTGAACTGAACTGAAACTTCCTGAGACTTGCTTTGTGGCCTAGCATGTGATTTATCCTGAAGAATTTTCTGTGTACACTTGAAAAGAGTGTATATTCTGCAGTTTTTGGATGAAAATTTTGCATATTTAATATGTTGAGATATAGTCCCCCTAGACTCTCATTGTTCAGCATTTTTATCATTAATGGATGTTTAATCTTGCAAGTTTTTGTGCATCTATTGAGATGATCAGATAACATTTATTTTCAATTAGTTAAGAGGTGACCACATTGACTGAATTGTTGATATTTATATGTCCTTGAATGCTGGGGATAAAGACTACTTGAAGATGGCATATATAGGTTACTATATATAGGAAGATGATAACAACATCTATCTGTCTGACTTTCCAGATGGCTCAAGGTAAAGAATCTGCCTGCTAATGCAGGAGACACAGGAGACATGGGTTCAATCTTTGAGCCAGGAAGATCCCCTGGAGAAGGAAATGGCAACTCACTCCAGTATTCCTGACTGGAAAATCCCGTGGACAGAGGAGCCTGGTAGGCTATAGTCCATGGGGTTGCAAGGAGTCAGACAAAATTTAGCAACTGAGCATTATCTATCTATCCATCATTCTTTCTTTCTGTACATATGATTAAATTGATGATCTCTTAAGTTTGAATGTGCATGTATGTGTGCTCAGCGCTCAGTTGTGTTCAACTCTTTGCCACCCAAGGGCTGTAGTTCACAAGGCTCCTTCAGCCTTACATTTTAAATCCTTGTACTACTTTTATTGGTTTTGACACCATATTTTAAATCTTTTTGCTTTGGGTATCCTTATCACATATTGTGAGTATAAAATATTTTACTACTTTTGTCTTTTAACCTTCTTATAACTTTATAAATGGTTGATCCACTATCTTATATGTATTTTTTACCAATGAGATTTCTCATTCATAATTTTCCCATTTTTGTTGTGGCCTTTTTTTTTCTCTGCTTAAAGTTCCTTTACCATTGCTTATAAAGCCAATATACTGGTTCTAAACCATTTTAGCTTTTATTTGTCTGGAAAAATCTTTATCTCTTCTTCAAATCTGAATAATTGCATTGCTGGGTAGAGTATTCTTAGTTGTAGGTTTTTCCTTTCATCACTTTGAATGCATCATGCCCATGCTACTCATTTCTGGCCTGCCTATTTTCTACTAAAAACTTATCTGACAGTCTTATACAAGTTTCTTTGAATGTAACTATTTGTTGTTGTCTTGCTGTTTTTAAGATTCTCTCATTATCTTTAATAGTTGATAATTTAATGTTAATGTGTCTTGATGTGGATCTATGAGTTAATCTAACTTGAATTTCTATACTTCCTGGACGTAGGGGTCTGTTTCCTTCCTGAAGTAGGGACGTTTTCAGCCATTATTTCTTCATATAAGTTTTCTGTTCATTTCTCGCTTTTCCTTCTGCTATCTCTATAGTGTGAACAGTGGCATATTTGATATCATCCCAAAAGTCTCTTAGATTATTTTAATTAAAAAATTCTTTTCTTCTTTTTTATGTTCCTCATGTGTAATTACCAATGACCTGTCTTTCAGAGCACTGATTCATTCCTCTGATCTAATCTACTGCTAATGCCTTCTGGTGTGGATTTTATTTCAGTTATTGCATTCTTCAGCTCTCTTTGATTTTCATTTATAGTTTCTAACTTTGCTGAAATCCTTATTGTATTCATTCATTCTCTTTCTGAGTTCCATGAGCAGTTTTAGATCATTACCTTCAACTTTCTATCAACTAGATTGATTATCTCCTCTCCGTTTAGTTCTTTTTCTGAGGTTTTGTCTTATTTCATCATCTGGAATGTACTTCTCTGTCTCCTTATTTTGTCCAGTTCTCTATGTATTTTCCTATGTACATCAGTTACAGTTTTCATTCTTGGAGAAGTGACTTTGTGTAGGAAACATCCAATGAGGTCCAGAAGCATTCTCTCATTTGGTCATCAGAGGTATAGGTCCTAGTGTTGCCCTGATATGGGATGCATGTACCCTTCTGTAATGGTAGGACTTAGAATATTAGGCATGCTGGCAGGTGGGGGTTGGACCCCAGCTCAGTTGGCTATGTGGCTATGCCTTGTACATTTGCTTTGAACCCACTGGAGGGTAAGGGATCCCATCCTCATGATTGGTTGAGTATCCAGGGGTGGTGGGTAGTGCTGCTCCTGGACCACTGGAGAGTAGGGCCAGGTCCTCATGCAGCTGTCTGCTTAGCCAAGGGATAATCAGGCTGGTGCTGGCCTCCTGAGGGTGGTGAAGGGTCCCTGATTTGCTGTCTGCACAGCTCAATGGAGTTTGGGCTGGAACTGACCTGCTGGAGCTGAGCGTGGGTGGGTATGTCCTCCAGTACTGATAGGTTTAAGTTTCCAAAATGACACTTGGTAGGCTGATGTCATCACAGTGGAAAGAGCTCCTCAAAATGGCTACTTCCAAATGGCTATTTTCAGTGTTCCCTTTCCAAGGGGGGAGTCTCAGTTGCCTTCAGCCTATCCAGGAGGCTCTCCAAGATCAGCAGGTGGGTCTGACCCATGCTTCTTTCAAATTACTGCTTGTGTACTGGGACTCAGAGTGTGTGACATTTTGTATGCACAGTTAAAGAGTGAAGTTTCTGTTCCCTACAGTCTTCCAGTTTTTCCAAATAGAAAGCTTTCAGGCTGTCAAAGCTAAATTTTCTGAGGGCTTATCTTCCCTGTGCAGGCCCTCCTGGGCTCGGAAGCCTAATGTGGGGATGTTGAATAGCTATGCTGTTCATTGGCAAGGACATCTACTTATGATACTCCTTCCATTTGTGGGTTGCTAACCTAGAGGTGTCTGTCCTGACTATAATGTGTCTCTACCTCTCCTATCCACCTCCCTGTTGTTCCTGCTTCAGGTCTTTAGATGTGGAAAGTTTTTCTGACAGTCCTTAGGTTATTTATATAGATAGCTACTTTGTAAGTGGTTGCAATTTTGGTGTGTCTGTGGGAGGAGGTAAACTCAAGGTCTTCCTAGTCTGCCATTTTTGCCACAACCCCCATCAATAATTTAGCTTCAAAAGATATAACCACAATATTAACAACTAATGCACTCCAATATACAAAGAATAATACATTCTCACTGAAATGTGTGCTTATACTACAAATATAAAATTCAGATAACATTGAAAAATATAGAACTTAAGATGCTTCCACATCTACTCGTGAGAAAGTAATTACTATAAGAACTTCCATGACAAAATCTAAAGTTTGTAGAAATTATATGAGCCATATTTAGATACTGTACAATAAGCAGCAAATGACTGTAATTCCTGAGAAAAAGGAAACAATTCAAGAAAATTTTAAACATGAATACAAAGCAATTTAAACAAATAAAAAACATTCATAGAGTTAAAAATGAAAAAAAAAACAAAACCCTAACAGACATTCAGTGATAACTGAGAACATATTACAAATATAATTAGAAAGGAGGTGATTAGAAAAATATTAGAAACTATAATGGTCAAATTTTCTTTTGAAAGTGGATAGAAACTCTAAACACACAGATATAAGAAAATTCACAAAAACTCAAGTAAAAGGAACAGAAAGAAAATGGAATGAAGGCACAGGAGGATAAAATTTCTGAAAATGAATGAAAAATACTGTCAAAGCAACAAGAAGGAAAAAAAATTGTATATTATCAAACAAAATGTAAAGCATAGATTTTTTGTCAGAAAAATTCAAACCAGAAGACAATAGAATACTATCCTTAAAGTGCTAAAAGACAGGACAACAAAAGACCAAATGAAAACACTATATCCAGGAAAAACATGTTAGAACTGAAGGCAAAATAATAAACCCATTGAATAAAGAAACTAATAGAATGCATTATGCCAAATTTGCACTAAAAGAAGTGGTTTCTTATTTTCCAACATACTTGTTGTGGAATCTTTGTATATTTTAGAGTAGTGATCACACAACTATAGCCAAATCTTGCACTCATTCATTTACCTTTTGTCTATGGTTGCTTTAACAGTACAAAGGCAGAACTGAGGACATAAGAAGAGAAGGTATTTCTTTCTGTTTCAGTATGCTTCTTGGATTGTTTCTTATTTTGGTTCTAGCATCTAGTGGGCAAACCTCACCATGGTTGTCAGTCTTGAAGAGATTTCCAGGCTTCTGTGATACTTTAATACCACCTCTCTTCATGCCTTGCAATCACAGATGCAGCTATGACTGTCTGATCTTGCTAATACCTATGTTACTTCAAAGTCATCCCACAGAAAACCATAATTCAAAAAGATATAGGCAGCTTCCAGTTCAAGATGGCAGAGCAGAAGGATGTGCACTCATCTCCTCCTGTGAGAACACTAAAATCACAACAAGTTGCTCAATAACCATTGACAGGAGGACACCAGAACCTACTAAAAAAAGATACTCCACACCCAAAGACAAAGAAGAAGCCACAGTGAGACAGTAGGAGGGGCACAATCATGATAAAATCAATTTCCAAACCCACTGGGTCAGTGACCCACAAACTGGAGAACAATAACACCAAAGAAGTTCTCCTTCTGTTGTGTAGGTTCAGAACCCCACATCAGGCTTCCCAACCTGGGGACCTGACAAAGGGACTAGGAATCCCCAGGGAATCTGACCTTGAAGGCCTTCAAGATTTGATTACACGACTTCCACAGGAGTAGGGTAAACAGAGACTCCAGTTTAAAGGAACAAACAAACCCTTGTGCACCAAGACTCAGAAGAAATGAGCAGTGACTCCACAGGAAACTGAACCGAACTACTTGCTACTGCTGGAGGGTGTCCTGAGGAGGTGTGGGTCAGCAGGGACTCACCACAGGGACAGCGGGACTGGCAGCAGATGTCTGGAAAGGTCCCTTTTGGTGTTGGGGGTCCTTAAATGGACTGGAACCTGGTGGTGCGGAGTTAATGATAAGAAAGTGAAAGAGAGGAAGAGGCTGATAGTCCCTGGTTTACACAGAAAACCAATAAAGCTCTTGGTACAGAGCTTGCATCGCTCACGAAGGCACCAGGCGCCCTCTCGAGGGGGATGAAGGCACTCGAGAGAGTGTTAGAAGCCCAGGCAGGAAAGTGAGCACGACAGGTCTCTACACCCCAGAGAATTAGCTAGAGAGAGAGAGAGAGAAAGAGAGAGAGAAACAAAAATGACACGGGGACCTAAGCTATGATGGAGCAAATGTACTTTAATGATTTTCCTGTGAGTATATATAGGCTGTAGTACAAGAAATTTCTTTCATCAATGATAAAGATCAGAAAACCAAATGACCAGTAACCATTACCAGGGAAACAAGGGATAATGATGGTCACAAGGCCAGGAGACAATCCATATCTCAAGAAAAGGGGGGCAAGACTAAGCAGTTTTGTCATAAAGAGAATGTTTACTAAAGGAGACCCAAGCCTGTCTCACACAATGACCTCAGTCCTGAGAGCTGCCTGCAGTTCTACTCGCTTCTGGCAGAAGCTGATAAGGATCAGAGAATTTATGAGCAACAGCACATAGGAATCCTCCCGTTAAACATTCCCTGACAAAACCCTGTTAGAGTTTGCCATTAATCTGATCATAGATCCTGTAGACCTGAGGGCTGGATCACCTCAGGCCAGAAAACTACCAGCTTGGGAGTGCAACTGCAACCATCAGCACATAATTAGATCAAGAGAGTTCCAGAAAACCATCCATTTCTGCTTTATTGACTATGCCAAAGCCTTTGACTGTGGGGATCACAGTAAACTGTGGAAAATTCTGAAAGAGATGGGAATACCAGACCACCTGACCTGCATCTTGAGAAACCTGTATGCAGGTTAGGAAGCAACACTTAGAACTGGACATGGAACAGACTGGTTCCAAATAGGAAAAGGAGTACGTCAAGGCTGTATATTGTCACCCTGCTTATTTAACTTATATGTAGAGTACATCATGAGACACACTGGGCTGAAGGAAGCACCAGCTGGAATCAAGATTGCCGGGAGAAATTTCAATAACCTCAGATGACATCACCCATATGACATAAAGTGAAGAAGAACTAAAGAGCCTCTTGATGAAAGTGAAAGAGGAGAGTGAAAAAGTTGGCTTAAAGCTCAACATTCAGAAAACTAAGATCATGGCATCCGGTCCTGCCACTTCATGACAAATAGATGGAAACAGTGGCTGACTTTATGTTTTTGGTCTCCAAAATCACTGCAGATGGTGACTGCAGCCATGAAATTAAAACACGCTTACTCCTTGGAAGGAAAGTTATGACCAACCTAGACGGCATATTAAAAAGCAGAGACATTACTTTGTCAACAAAGGTCCGTCTAGTCAAGGCTATGGTTTTTCCAATGGTCATGTATGGATGTGAGAGTTGGTCTAGAAAGAAAGCTGAGCGCCGAAGAATTGATGCTTTTGAACTGTGGTGTTGGAGAAGAGTCTTGAGAGTCTCTTGGACTGCAAGGAGATCCAAGCAGTCTGTCCTAAAGGAGATCAGTCCTGAATGTTCACTGGAAGGACTGATGTTGAAGCTGAAACTCCAACACTTCGGCCACCTGATGCGAAGAGCTGACTCGTTTGAAAAGACTGATGCTGGGAAATATTGAAGGCAGGAGGAGAAGGGGACAACAGAGGATGAGATGGTTGGATGGCATCACCGACTCGATGGACATGGGTTTTGGTGGACTCTGGGAGTTGGTGATGGACAGGGAGGCCTGGTGTGCTTCAGTTCATGGGGTTGCAAAGAGTTGGACACGAATGAGTGACTGAATTGAACTGAACTTACTGAGCATTGCCCTGTGCACCAGATAGCCTAATAGTTGGTTTACATTTAGCTTTTCGCTCTCATGGGACCACCAGTCTCCTCTTAATTGCTTATACCAAATATTTATTAAGTTTTAGAGTTCACTTAAGCTTGAATTGACTACATGTTTTTCCAAATAGAGTCAGTTCAAGTGGAGAGAGCTGTGGAGCCCTCTGTTATCATGGTACAACTTTCTATGTAAAACCTGTGTTCATCTCTTCTGAAACAAGCAGGCACAGTGGTTCAGTTTGGTTAGAATGACACTCCTGCTTTAGGAGAAGGTTTTTGAGGGAGGTCACTAGCCTATGGTGTTCTGAGCATAAAACTTCTGTCCTTAAAGAGAATGGGAGCAGCTGGAATTGAGGCACAGTACTTGGCCTGGCATTCTTAGGGTAGAGCTTTTGAATGGGGGTTGGGTAGAGATCATCATATGTTTTAGCTACCCTTGCATTGAATAGACCTTCTTCATTGTGGAGCTGGAGGGCACAAGTAATGTTTGCAGCAACAACAATCAAGGGGACATGGTACCCTTTGACTGTTTCCCAGCAGCAGTGGGATCTCTATGTTCCTGCCTGTACTTGCCTAAGTGCACTTTCAGCTCTGCTGGGATGAGAGAGGGCAGGGAGGGAGTGGGTCCTGGCTCAAATGTCATAGATTCTCACTCTTCCTGAGACTTAGTAGATTTTGTTCGGTAAATATTTTTTTCTTTGTTCTTTATTTCCAGATATTTCCCTGGTAGTCTCTTCAAATCAAACATATTTATTATGAGATCTCAGAATCTCAAGCTTCAAAAGTCAGCAAAGATAAGGAAAACAAACTAGGCAAACACATATGAACATATATCAGCTGTATTCACAATATCTAAAAGCTGATCAAACATCAATTGCCCATTTATTTAAGAGTACATAAACAAAATTTGGTGTATATGTACAATGGAAAATGGAATATTACCCAGCAATAAAGAGAATGGGTTACTTATACATGACAAAATGAATAAATCTCAAAATCATTTTACACAGTGAAGAAGCCTGAGAGAAAAGATGACATGCTGTATGATTCTATTACATACCATCCAGATCACTGGTTATCTGGAGATGGGTTTGGAGGGAAGCATGGCCTGAAAAGAGGCACAGTCAACCATTTGGAAATGAAGGAAACATTCTGTATCTTGATGTGGTGGTGTTTTTATTGGCCGCAAAATTCACAGAGTTGTTAACTTTAAATACATACTGTTTATTTCAAACCAATTATTCCTCAATAAAGTGTTTAAAAAAATAACGTGCAGGTCTTCTTTAAATCCAAGAATTTATATTTTTGATCAATGACTCACAAAGTCTTTTTTTTTTTTAAAGGTTTCGTCTTCACCTGAAGAATAGGAAAATGAACAAGAAAATAGAAAATTTAGTTTTGCTTATTTATAATAATTATATATTTATTATTTATAATAATAAATAACATATACTATTATTAACTAACAATTTACTTAGATATTTCTTATATTAAAAACCGAATGTTAAAAGGAGGTTAAATTTTTATTTTTTTAAAATTTATTTATTTTAATTGGAGGCTAATTACTTTACAATATTGTATTGGTTTTGCCATACATTGACATGAATCTGCCCCGGGGGTACATGTGTTCCCCATCTTGAACCCCCCTCCCACCTCCCTCCCTATACCATCCCTCTGGGTCACCCCAGTGCACCAGCCCCTAGCAACCTGTATCATGCATCGAACCTGGACTGGCCATTCGTTTCACATATGATAATATACATGTTTCAATGCCATTCTCCCAAATCATCCCACCCTCACCCTCTCCCACAGAGTCCAAAAGACTATTCTATACATCTGTGTCTCTTTTGCTGTCTCGTATACAGGGTTATCGTTACCATCTTTCTAAATTCCATATAAATGCGTTAGTATGCTGTATTGATGTTTTTCTTTCTGGCTTAGTTCACTCTGTATGATAGGCTCCAGTTTCATCCACCTCATTAGAACTGATTCAAATGTATTCTTTTAAATTGCTGAGTAATACTCCATTGTGTATATGTACCACGGCTTTCTTATCCATTCGTCTGCAGATGGACATCTAGGTTGCTTCCATGTCCTGGCTATTATAAACAGTGCTGCAATGAACATTGGAGTACATGTGTCTCTTTCAATTCTGGTTTCCTCAGTGTGTATGCCCTGGAGTGCAACTGTTGGGTCGTATGGCAGTTCTGTTTCCAGTTTTTTAAGGAATCTCCACACTGTTCTCCATAGTGGTTGTACTAGTTTGCATTCCCACCAACAGTGTAAGAGGGTTCCCTTTTCTCCACACCCACTCCAGCATTTATTGATTGTAGACTTTTGGATAGCAGCCATTCTGACTGGCGTGAAATGGTACCTCATTGTGGTTTTGATTTGCATTTCTCTGATTATGAGTGATGTTTAGCATTTTTTCATGTGTTTATTAGCCATCTGTATGTCTTCTTTGGAGAAATGTCTGTTTAATTCTATGGCCCATTTTTTTGATTGGGTCATTTATTTTTCTGGAATTAAGCTGCAGGAGTTGCTTGTATATTTTTGGGATTAATTCTTTGTCAGTTGCTTCATTTGCTATTATTTCCTCCCATTCTGAAGGCTTTCTTTCCACCTTGCTTAGAGTTTCCTTTGCTGTGCAGGAGCTTTTAATTTTAATTAGGTCCCATTCATTTATTTTTCTTTTATTTCCAGTATTCTGGGAGGTGGGTCATGGAGGATCCTGCTGTGACTTATGTCGGAGAGTGTTTTGCCTATGTTCTCCTCTAGGAGTTTTATAGTTTCTGGTCTTACCTTTAATCCATTTTGAGTTTATTTTTGTGTATGGTGTTAGGGAGTGTTCTACTTTCATTCTGTTAGTGTAGCAGCAGCCGAGTAAGGATTAAATACCTTGAACACTACCATTTAGTAAAATTAGCTAGTTATGACTCTACAATCAACTATAATTATAAATGTAATGGGATACCACAAGATGAGATTAAATTAGTAATAATATTTTAGATAAATGTGGTCTTCAATTTATTTAGGCATGTTTTACTAGCACTCTTTTGCTTGTAAAATACAGAATCTTTCATGGAACACACTGAGTCCTATAACAGAAAAAGCCTCAAGAAATTCGTAATTCTTTTCAGTTTCACCTCACCTAAATCCCAGGCGCAAGGTTCTTTGCTCACTGGAGATTAGTGTTCTTTTATTAAACTGAGAAATAAGAGTTTCTGCAAAGTCAAGACAGTTGACTATCAAGCCCATAGGCAAAGTAGGATGAGAAAGACCAGTCTGATCTGACTTTATTTTGTTAACTCTTAATGATTAACTATTATTACTCATACTTTCCTTCTCATTTTGTTAGGTGGTATTTCCCCAGTTAGAGATACTCAAACATTACAAGTCATTACTCACTTTTACCTTGTTTTAACTTTATCAACCATTAATTTTGTTTAGTTTATCTGTAATTTTAAAGGTATTCCCTTTCTCCACTGTCATAAGACAGTGATTATCTTCTTGTATGAATATTTATCTACCACAAGTTACCAATGTGATTTTTCTAAAATGCCGATTTGAACACAATATATTCTGGTAATCATTATCATTATCCAAAAGGAAGTACAGAGAAAGTCATCCCATTCCAAAATCAACAGCCAGAGAAAATATAGTCTATCTTCCTGATGGATGTATTCCAATTAAGTCCAAATACATCTTCCAAAGTATGTATTCTTCATATACGGGATTCAAACAAATAAAGCCTCTTAAGATTTGAATCAGTGCTTCTCTAAGTTATTATAAAGCTCAGCACTTTCAGAATATTATATTTACTTAACTCTATTTTCAGTCATTATAGAATTAAATAAAAATAGTTTTTTCCCCAGGATCTTCCTCAGAGCTTCTTTGACATCTTTGTTTCTCAGAGAGTAAATCAAAGGATTCAACATGGGAGTGACTAGGGTGTAACACAAGGAGGCCACTTTACTTAGCTCAGGATATCTGTCAGGGATAAAATACATAAAAATGATGGCACCATACAGTACACTCACGACTCCTAGGTGAGAGCTGCAAGTGGAGAAGACTTTCTTTCGCCCCTCAGTGGAGCGTATTTTTAGAACTGTGGATACAATATATATATAAGACACAATAATGACAATTATGGTAGGCAAAATGATAATGCTGCATAAGAAAAAGGATACCATCTTATGAATGTAGAGATCAGAACAAGAAATCCTCTGAAGTGGACGGTCATCACAGTAAAAATGGTCAATGGTCCGAGAAGCACAAAAGGATAATGTAAATGTCATGCTGGTCTGAAGGACTGAGCTGATACAGCCAAAAAAATAGGAACCAGCCACCAACTGAACACAGAGATGTGTTGACATCTGAACGGAGTAGAGTAGTGGGTTGCAGATGGCAATGAAGCGGTCATAAGCCATGGCTGCCAGGAGAAATCCCTCAGTCACAATGAAGAGGGCAAAGAGAAAGAGCTGGGTCACACAGCCTGCATAGGAGATGGACTTGCTCTCAGACCAGAAGTTGATCATAGCCTTGGGTGCAATAACAGATGAATAGAAGAGATCAACGAAGGACATGTTGCCTAGGAAGAAATACATTGGTGTGTTCAGCCGGGGATCAGTCATAATAATGACCATCATGCCAAGATTTCCTAGAAGGATCATGGCATAGACAAGCAGAAAAAGCAGGAAGAGGAGAATGTGGAGCTCTGGGCAGACCCTGAAGCCGACAAGAATGAAGTCAGTCACTTCTGAGTGGTTGCTTGTTTCCCTGTCACCCATGGCAGAAATCTGCTGAGAGGCACAGGGCAAAATAAATGAAACTGTGGCTTTGATTCTAGTGCTATTAATACTTTCTTAAATGTAGAATTAAATTATTTATAACTTAATAAGATATTGCATGTAAAACAATTTTAATGTCAGGAAGATGCAAGAATTTGAAGTAGATGTCATTAGGCTTCTTAACTGTTATTCTATTAAGCAGTGAAAGATGTTCTTTGGTTATTTTATTTAAATCATAATTGGCAGGGATTTCTGCAAGAAATTAGCCTATTTTATTGCCTAAAATCACTCACATTCTAAATTTCTATTCTTAAAATATTTATGGCTAGAAGTTTTCTTCATCTAAAATTGTAGTATGTACATTATCTAAAATAGAAGTATCTCATGTAATCTCTATGATAGTGTTTATAGCCCTTATGAGAACGAAGTTAGTGTTTGATTCATTATATGACAGTAGTAAATAAATTGAAAATATTTTTACCTTATTTTAGCTCAATATATTTCATTTTTCTTATTTATGTAGGCGATCTTTGAAAATAGAATAAAAATAGACATTATTGGCATAATTAATAAAATCCAAAAATCACTAAGTGAAGATAAAGTTCTCTAATGGAATTTTCAAATATTTTCCTTTTCTCAGGTCAAAGCCATTCTCCAAATATATACATTTTTATTACCTCATTATAAATATTTCATTTCCATTAACAGTCATTTAAAAAATATCACCGTCATTTAGACTTCTTTTTGAGGCAGAGAAAGAAGATAGTGAATATTCTAATCATTACACTGCAGTGAATGACTTTCTACCAAGGCTCCATCAAGTCAAGAGATCTCACCTCACTGTTTAGATAATGCAAGTAAACTTCACTGATATATATACAAAGGGAAATTCCTTTCCTGAATTCTGTTAAACCTTAGGTGTCTTAAGATAAATATAATTGGGTAACCATGGATATTTAAAGACCATAGCAATTTGTATCGTCCAGAGTCCATGATCATGAGCTAGAGTATGGGTAGTGGTGTTTATGATGGTGTTAGTTATTTAAAGCCTGTGAAACCTTCCTCAGGATATTTCAGCATTGAATTTTTGCTCATTCTCTGTGATGGATTCCACTGGGAGAGGAGTAATCGTAAAGTCAATTGTGGTGCCAAGAGTGAAGACTCTTGGGCTGTTGTCCATGAGGACTTAAGTAACCTTAGGTACAAACAAATAGTCTAATAATAGTCAAAAACAAGGGAAAAAGATAAAAATTCACTTGAAATTATTACCTGTATATCTTGATATAGCTATGTTTCATGATATGACAAATGCCCTCTAAATCACAAATTCAAAGACAGATTATGGTTGCTAATTCTGTTCTCCTATATTTAAATACCAAACAGTTAGAAAATATACTATAGGGAAAGATAGCATTCATACAATTAACTTTATATCTTTAGTAAAAATATTTATGAGATTAGGATCTCTGTTTAAAAATTCCTTTAAAACTGCAGTGTGACTAAAAGACTACCTTAAAATCAGAGACATACTACTCTATTTAGTAAGCCCAACCTGATGAGAATATCATTTTTCTAAAATATTTTTATAAGTTAATTTAAATATGTTTAAAAAATAGTTTTTAAATTAAAAATTATGTTTAGAATTTATCTGAGTTTTTTTAAGTGTATAGATAGCAAAAATGTGGGACCAGAGTTTCTTTTTTATTATAATTCAGTATTAGTAAAAGCTTAATCAGTTTAGGAAGAGAAGGTAGATTGGATATTTTAGACAGGAAAATATTAAATAAGGTTAGTTAAGGCCTGTTCGTCATTTGTATATTTTTTGGAAAAATGGCTATTCAGATCCTCTGCCTGTTTTCTAATCAGGTTGTAGTTTTATGTTTGTTTTGTTTTTTGGAAGTTGAGTGGCAACAGTTTTTTATATATTTTGGATATCATCATTTTATCAGATATATTGTTTGCAAATATTTTCTCCTATTCAGTAGGCTGCCTTTTGATCATGTTGACAGTCTCCTTCACCCTGCAAAATATTTTTGGCTTGATGTAGTCCCGTTTTTTTTTTTTTTTACTTCTGTTACCCTTGCCAGAGGAAACAGATTGAAAAAACTACTGCTAAGACTGATGTTAAAGAACATACTGCTTCTTCTCAGAGTTGTATGGTTTCAGATCGTATTTTAAGTTTTAAATCCTTTTGAGCTTATTTTTGTGTATGGTATGAGAAAATAAACCAATTTGATTCTTTTGCATGTAGCTATGCAGGTTTCTGAACACCATGTACTGAAGAACGTGCCTTTTCCCCATTGTGTTTTCTTACCTACTTTATTGTAGATTAATTGACAGGAAACCTGGATTTACTTATGGGCTCTCTGTTCTGTTCCATTGATCTATGTGTCTGTTGTTGTGCCAGTACTACACTGTCTTTGATTAATTAGCTTTGTAGTATAGTTTGAAATAAAGGCTCATGATATTTCCAGTTTCATCCTTCTTGCAAGATAGTTTTGGCTATTTGAGAACTTTTATTTACGTGTTTCCATAAAAACTTTAGAACTATAGTTCTGCTGAAGTTCTGTAGTTCTCTTTAAATATACAATTAGCATTTTATTAGGAATTGCATTGGATCTGTAGGTTGCCATGTGTAGTATGGTCATTTTAACAATACTAATTCTTCCAATCCATGAGTATGGTGTATCTTTCTGTTTGTGTTATCTTCAAATTTTTCCATTTTTCCAAGTTCAGATCTCTTATCTCCTTAAATTTAAACCTAGATACTTTATTATTTTTGATGCAATTATGAATTGTATTGTTCTTAAATTCTCTTTCTTGTTCATGGTTAGTTATAGAAACACTACAGAATTCTGTATAAACTTTTTATCTGATAACTTTACTGAATTCATTTATTAAGTCTAATAGTTTTTTTTTTTTTGCAACTTTAGGATTGACTGGGTATAGTAACATACCATTTGCAAACACTGACAGTTTCTTTCTTTCTTTCCAATTTGGATTATTTTTCTTTTCCTTGTCTGATAATCTTGCTTATTCCTAATTTAGAAGAAGTACCTTCAACTTTTCATTGTTAAGCATAAGATTGGTTGGGAGGTTGTTTTATACATATATATACATATAATATATATAGCCTTTATTATGTTGAGGTCTGATCCATCTAGATCTTCACTGTTGATCATTTCAGTAACAATGTATGTTGAATCATGTCAAAAGATTTTTGTGCATCTAGTGAGATGATCATATAACTTTTATCATCAATTAGTAATGAGGCTATCATACTGAATTGGTGACACTGACCCATCCTTGCATCCTGGGGGGTAAATCCCACTTGAAGATGGTGTGTGATACTTTTAATGCATTGTTGAAAAAAATTTTTTTGTTAATATATTGTTGAGCATTTTTGCATCCTGTTCAACAGTGATGTTGACCTTTATCTTTGGTTGTAGTGTCATGTCTGGTTTTGTCATCAGGGTCATGTTGGCATCATAGAATGAATGTAAAACTTGTTCCTTCTTCTTCAATTTTTAGAATAGTTTGAGGAGGATAGGTGTTAACGCTCCTTGAAATGTTTGATATTATTCACCTGTGAAGCTGTCTGGTCTGGACTTCTGTTTGTTGGGAGGTTGCTATTACAGATTAAAGTTACTGACGAGTCTGTTCATTTTTTCCATTTCTTCTTGATTCAGTCTTAGAAGATTATACATTTCTAGGAATTTGTTCATTTTATTGGCATGACTATTCTTATTAATGTTTTATCATTCTTTGTGGGGCTTCCCCAATGATTCAGCAGGTAAAGATTCTGCCTGCAGTGTAGGAGACACAGGAGATGTGGGTTCAAACCCTGGAAGATCCCCTGAAAGAGGGCATGGCAACCCACTCCAGCATTCTTGCCTGGAGAATACCACAGACAGAGGAGTCTCACAGACTATAGTTCAAAGGATCACAAAGAGTCAGACACAACTTGCAGTGAGCACAATATTTTTTGTATTTCTGTGGTTTGTAATTTTTTCTCTTTGCTTCTGATTTTATATATTTGAGTTCACTCTCTCTTTTTTTGCCTGATGAGTCTGGCTAAAAGTTTATCAATTTTGTTTATCTTTTCAAAGAACTGATCTTTGTTTTGTTGGTCTTTCTATTGTTTGTTAGTCTTGATTTTATTTATTTCTGTTCTAACCCTTATTCTTTCTTTCTTACTACTCACTTTGTAGTGGTCTTAATTTATATTTCTTCTTCCTCTTTATTTTTTTTAATGTTCCTTTAGATATGAGATTAGATTGTTTATTTGAGATTTTTCTTTCTTCCAGAGGTAGGATTGTACTGTTATAAACTTCCCTCTTGGGACTTCTTTTCCTGTTTCCCATAATTTGAATCACTGATTCTCATTTTCACTTGTCTCTAGTTACTTTTGATTTCCTCTTGATTTCTGCACTGACTCATTGGTTATTTAGTAGCATATTGCTTCATCTCCACATGTTTTTGTAGTTTCTTTTTTCTTATAACTGATTTCTGCATGCATGCATGCTCAGTCACTTTAGTTGTGTCCAACTCTTTGTGACCCTATGTACTTTAGCCTGCCAAGCCCCTCTGTCTATGGCATTTTTCCCAGCAAGAATACTGGAGTGGGTTGCCATGCCCTCCTCCAGGGGATCTTCTCAACCCAGGGATTGAACCCACATCTCCTATATCTCCTTCACTGCAGGCAGATTCTTTACTACTGAGCCACCAGGGAAGTCCATAGTTGATTTCTAGTCTCATGCTGTTATAGTCAGAAAAGATGCTTAATATGATTTCAATCTTCTTAAATATACTGAGACTTGTTTTCTGGTCTATCATGTGATCTGTCCTTAAGAATGTTCTGTGTACACTTGAGAACAGCGTGAATTTATATATATATATATAAACAGTGTGAATATATATATTAAACATATATAAATTCACATATCACACAGACACACATACATGCACATATATCACCCATACATATATATACATGGGCTTCCCTAGGACATGGAAGCAACCTAGATGTCCATCGGCAGACAAACAGATAAGAAAGCTGTGGTACATATACACAATGGAATATTACTCAGCTATCAAAAAGAACACATTTGAATCAGTTCTAATGAGATGGATGAAACTGGAGCCTATTATACAGAGCAAAGTAAGACAGAAAGAAAAACACCAGAAAGAGACATGTGTACCCCAATGTTCATCACAGCACTGTTTATAATAGCCAGGACATGGAAGCAACCTAGATGTCCATCAGCAGACGAACAGATAAGAAAGCTGTGGTACATATACACAATGGAATATTACTCAGCAATTAAAAACAATACATTTGAATCAGTTCTAATGAGGTGGATGAAACTGGAGCCTATTATACAGAGTGAAGTAAGCCAGAAAGAAAAACACCAATACAGTATACTAACGCATATATATGGAATACAGAAAGATGGTAATGATAACCCTGTATGTGAGACAGCAAAAGAGACACAGATGTATAGAACAGTCTTTTGGACTCTGTGGGAGAGAGTGAGGGTGGGATGATTTGGGAGAATGGCATTGAAACATGTATATTATCATATGTGAAATGAATGGCCAGTCCAGGTTCGATGCATGATACAGGTTGCTAGGGGCTGGTGCACTGGGATGACCCAGAGGGATGGGATGGGGAGAGAGGTGGAAGGGGGGTTCAAGATGGGGAACACATGTACACCCGGGGCAGATTCATGTCAATGTATGGCAAAACCAATACAATATTGTAATTAGTCTCCAATTAAAATAAATAGATTTATATTTAAAAAAAGAAAAGAAAAACACCAATACAGTATATTAAAGCATAAAAATGGAATTTAGAAAGATGGTAACAATGATCCTATAAGACAGACACAGATATAAATAACAGACTTTTGGACTCTGAGGGAGAAGGTGAGAGTAGGATGATTTGAGAGAATAGTATTGAAACGTGTATATTATCATATGTGAAATAGATCGCCAGTCCAGGTTCTATGCATGAGACAGGATGCTCAGGGCTGGTGCACTGGGATGACCCTGAGGAATGGGATAGGGAGGGAGGTGGGAGGGAAGGTCAGGATGGGGAACACATGTACACTCATGGCTGATTCATGTGAATGTATGGCAAAAACCATGATAATATTGTAAAGTAAACAGCCTCCAATTAAAATAAACTAAAAAAAAAAAAAAATACATGGGCTTCCCTGGTGGTTCAGCAGTAAAGAATCTGCCTATGATGCAGGGGATGTGGGTCAGGAAGATCCTCTAGAGAAGGAATTGGTAACTCACTCCAGACTTCATGCCTGGAAATCCCATGGACAGACGAGCCTGGTGGGCTACAAGTCCATGGGTCACAAGAGTCAGACACAACTTAGTGACTAAACCACCACCATCAAATAATTATATCTATATTTATGTCTATGTCTATATCTATACCTCTACCTATTTCTATGTCTATACCTCTACCTATTTCTATGTCTATACCTATATGAAGTGAAGTAAAGTCACTCAGTAGTGTCCGACTCTTTGCAACCCCATGGACTGTAGCCTACTATGCTCCTCCATCCATGGGATTTTTCAGGCAAGAGTACTGGAGTGGGTTGCCATTTCCATCTCCAGAGGATCTTCCTGACCCAGGGACTGAACCCAGGTCTCCCGGACTGTAGGCAGATGCTTTACTGTCTAAGCCACCAGGGAAGTTCATATATATATATATTTCTCCCTTTATGTTTGTTAGTATTTGCTTTATATATTTAGTTGCTCTGATATTGGGTGCATATAATTTATAATTTGTGATATCTTCTTTTACAAGTGATATTTTTATAATTATGTAATGATCTTTTTTGTCTTGTTATTGTCTCTGCTTTACAGTCTATTTTGTCTGATGTAAGTATTGTCACCTCAAATTTTGTTTGTTTCCAATTGCATGGAATATCTTTATTCATCCCCTCACTTTCAGTCTATTTATTTTTAGAGCTGAAGTGAGTCTTTTGTAGGCAGCATATATAAGATCTTATTTTTGTATACTTTCATCCACTTTATCTCCTAGGACTGGAGTGTTTAGTCTTTTCAAAGTCATTATGGATATGTATATACTTATTGCCATTTGTTAATAGCAGCTTTTCTTTCTCTGTAGAAATCTGAAGAAATCTCTATCTTTTCTTCAAATCTGAATGGTAACATTTCTGGTTAGAGTATTCTTCAGTCAGTTCAGTTCAGTCACTCAGTCGTGTCCGACTCTCTGCGACCCCATGAATCACAGCACGCCAGGCCTCCCTGTCCATCACCAACTCCCAGAGTTCACTCAAACTCATGTCCATCGAGTCAGTGATGCCATCCAGCCATCTCATTCTCTGTCGTCCCCTTCTCCTCCCACCCCCAATCCTTCCCAGCATCAGAGTCTTTTCCAATGAGTCAATTCGTTGCATGAGGTGGCCAAAGTATTGGAGTTTCAGCTTTAGCATCAGTCCTTCCAATGAACACCCAGGATTGATCTCCTTGAGAATGGACTGGTTGGATCTCCTTGCAGTCCAAGGGACTCTCAAGAGTCTTCTCCAACACCACAGTTCAAAAGCATCAATTCTTTGGCAATCAGCTTTCTTCATAGTCCAACTCTCACATCCATACATGACCACTGGAAAAACCATAGCCTTGACTAGACGGACCTTTGTTGGCAAAGTAATGTCTCTGCTTTTTAATATACTGTCTAGGTTGGTCATAACTTTCCTTCCAAGGAGTAAGCGTCTTTTAATTTCATGGCTGCAATAAGCATCTGCAGTGATTTTGGAGCCCCCAAAAATAAAGTCTGACACCATTTCCAAGTCCTAGGTTTTTCCTTTTATCATTTTGATTATATCTTATCCATGCTACTCCTTTCTGGCATGCTTATTTCCTGCTTAGAAGTTAAATATATTCTTAAGCAAGTTTCCATGAACATAATTACTTCTTTTTGTCTTGTTACTTTTAAGTGTCTCTCATTATCTTTAATAGTGGGCATTTTAATTTTAATGTGCTTTGGTGTGGGTCTATGAATTCGTCTTATTTGAAACTCAGTACTTCTCAGACCTGAGTAGGAACCTTCCTACTGGTAGGGAATTTTTCAGTCATTTTTTTTCCTCCAGATAAGTTTTCCACTTCTTTCTTTCCTTCTGGAACCTCAAGAATGTGAGAGTTGGTATACCTGATGTCATTCCAAAGGTCCCTTAAACTCTTCTAATTTTTCAAAAAAGATTTTCCTCTTTTTTTTTCCTGTCCATCTTGTGTGATTACGAATAACCTATTTTTAGAGCACGAATCCATTCCTCTGTTAGATCTAATCTACTGTTGATTTCTTCTGGTGGTGTTTCTTTATTTCAATTAGTGTATTCTTCAGCCCTGTTTGATTTTTCAGCCCTGTTTGATTTTTATTTATATTTTCAAAATCTCTTGAAATTCATAATGTGTTCATCCATTTTTCTTCTGAGTTCAATGAACATCTTTAGATCATCACCTTCAACTCTTTATCAAGTAGATTGCTTTTGTCGACTTCATTTAGTTCCCACCCCCGTCCCCCAGGGTTTAATCTTATTTCATCATCTGGAATATATTTCTCTCTCTCATTCACTTCAGTTCATTTCAGTCACTCAGTCATGTCTGACTCTTTGTGACCCCATGGACTGCAGCATGCCAGGTTTTCCTGTCCATCACCAACTCCCGGAGCGTACTCAAACTCATGTCCATCGAGTTGGTGATGCCATCCAATCATCTCATCCTCTGTCGTCCACTTCTCCTCCCGCCTTCAATCTTTCCCAGCATCAGGGTCTTTTCCAGTGAGATGGTTCTTCGCATCAGGTGGCCAAAGTATTGGAGTTTCAGCTTCAGCATCAGTCCTTCCAATGAATATTCAGGACTGATTTTCTTTAGGATGGACTGGTTGGATCTCCTTGCAGTCCAAGGGACTCGCAAGAGTCTTCTCCAACATCACAGTTCAAATGCATCAATTCTTCAGCACTCAGCTTTCTTTATAGTCCAATTCTCACATCCATACATGACTACTGGAAAGTAATGTCTCTGCTTTTTAATATGCTATGTCGGTCATTGCTTTTCTTCCAAGGAGTAAGCGTCTTTTAATTTCATGGCTACAGTCACCATCTGCAGTGATTTTGGAGCCCCCCAAAATAAAGCCTGTCACTGTTTCCATTGTTTCCCCATCTATTTGCCATGAAGTGATGGGACTGGATGCCATGATCTTAGTTTTCTGAATGTTGAATTTCAAGCCAACTTTTTCAATCTCTTTCACTTTCATCAAGAGGCTCTTTAGTTCTTTGCTTTCTGCCTTAAGGGTGGTATCATACGCATATCTGAGGTTACTGCTATTTCTCCCAGTAATCTTGATTCCAGCTTGTGCTTCATCCAGCCTGGCATTTCACATGATGTACCCTTCATATAAGTTTAATAATTAGGGTGACAATATGCATCGTTGATGTATTCCTTTCCTGATTTGGAACCAGTCTATTTTTCTATGTATATCAGTTATATTTTCCAATCTTTGAGGAGTGATCTTGTATAGGAAACATCCAGTGAGGTCTGGGAGCACACTCTCTTCTGGTTACCAGAGTTATTCACTCCAGTGATGCCCATATATTGGCTGAATGCACCATTCTGTTATTGCAGGGCTGACTATAGTACTATAGTAGATATACTGGTAGGTGGTGCTGGCCCCAGCTGAGTTGGCCATTAGACTGTGATTCATACATTGAATTTGGGCCCACCAGAGGACAAGGCACCTATCATTATGATTTGCTGTGCAGCCAGGGGTGTTAGGTAATGCTGCTACTGGCCCACTGGAGGACAGAGCCAGGTCCCCACGCAGCTGTCTACTTAGAGGGGAGTCAAGACTGGTGCTGGCCTGCTGAAAACTGTCATAGGCCAATTAGTGGCTGTTTGTGTAGCTCAATGAAGCTTGGGGCTGCTGACTTGCTGATGGGTGGCAAGCTCCCCAGTGATGATAAAGAGAAGTTTACAAAATGACACTTTCAAGGCTGATGTCATCACAGTAGAATGAACTCCTCAAAATGGTTGTTTGTAACAGACAGGGAAGCCCTGGCATGCTGCAGTCCAAGGGGTTGCAAAGAGCTGGGCATGACTAGGCGACTGAACAACAGCAATAATAATTGAGTTTAGGTAGAAGGGGAATTACTTCAAAAACCCATGGCTTCCGCAATTGCTTTAGTTCAATTTGACGCTCAGTTCCAACCAATTAAAATAATGTGATACTTTGGTACTGTTACTTTGGGCAAATAAGTCCTACAGATAATTTATGGTAGGATCCACAGTCAGGCAGATTCAAGAAATTACTGGTCTTCTGGTAAAATATTAGTCAACAGGGACCAAATTACATCAAAGTTTCTAATAAACAATAATTTATTGCAGTTTATGAAATATTATTGTGTTCATATAGTATATTTTATACGTATTAGATATATGTCAAGTTTTTTGTTTTCTTCCATTGATTTGCTTGTGTCTTTATGCTGGTGTACCATGCTTATTACACAGTAGGATTTAATGCCCAATAGGGCTACTGCTTGTGTCTTTATGCTGGTGTACCATGCTTATTACACAGTAGGATTTAATGCCCAATAGGGCTACATGTTCTTTAAAGATTTCTCAGCTAATATTATTTACTATTTCAGTGAACTTCAGAGTTCTTTCTCATTAAAAATAATTCTTATTTGCATTTTAGCAGAATTGCATGTAGTATATCACTGATTTGTTTGCAACCCTCATTTATAAGAATAGGGTAAGAGTGCTGCTTCTGATATCAGACAGTCTAGTTTTAAGGCCCTGTACCACTAAGCACAGATTTTGAGAAATTCTTGAATGGTTTTTAACGTTGAATGAACACTATCAGTTTCCCTACTTCAATCAACAGGATTATATAAATTACTATACAGATTACCTAAAGTACCACAAATCAAGCTTTTGGCAGAAGAAAGTTTTCAATTAATAGTAGCCTTAAATATTATCATTATTACCATTATCATCATCATATATTTTTAAACTTGTTTTTTATTTAGGCAACATTGATTTGTGACATTACATGTGTCATGTGAACAGCATTTTATTTCTACTTCTAAATACTTAGAACATGCTCACATCAAATATTTAGTTTCTATCCATCATCATACAATTGACCCATTTCATCCTGCATCCCCCCACTCTAACTTGTTCACCTTTGACAACCACTAATCTGTTTTGTTTTGGTTTTTAATCTACATTTCTCTTTGTTTTGCTGACTTGTGGCATCATTTTTTAACAAGATTTAACAATGTCATGGAGTTTCTATATTTGAGAGCCACATGTTTTTCCATAAACATAGTACCATTCATATATTACTTGCTACTGTGACAAAAATCTTCATTAGCTTCCTAATGGATAATTTGAGGACTCAAAGAACTTTTAAAACTACCAGATATTCTATTATATGAGTTCCTTGCTAAACTTTCATTCAAAACTTAGAATTTTTCAATTAAATATTAGATTTGAAAAGAGTCGTTTTAAAAAGTTTCCATCAGCACTTTCTGATATTGAAAAATACTTTCTCTATATATCAGGTACTGTATAAAATACACATGTCCTTCTTATTTCTCAAATCAGACTAAAGGTGCAGGAAACATTACATACTGATATGTTAAATGTAATAAAGGCCATATATGACAAACCCACAGCCAACATCATTCTCAAATGGTGAAAGCAGTTCTAAGATCAGGAACAAGAAAGGATATCCACTATCACCATTACTATTCAACATAGTTTTGGACGTCCTAGCCAGGACCATCAGAGAAAAAAAAGAAATAAAAGCAATCCAAGTTGGAAAAGCAGAAGTAAACCTGTCACTGTTTGCAGATTACATGATACTATACATAGAAAGTAAAGATGCCACCAGAAAACTACTAAATCTCAGCAACACATTTGTTAAAGGATACAAAATTAATAAACAGAGATCTCTTGCATTCCTATACACTAACAAAGAAAGAGAAATTAAGGAAATAATCTCATTTACCATTGCAACAAAAAGAATAAATACCAAGGAATAAACTTACCTAAGGAGGCAAAGACTTAGAAAACTATAAGATATTGACGAAAGAAATCAAAGATGACACAAACAGATGGAGAGATACACTGGTTCTTAGATTGGGAGACCCCAAGTTGTGAAAATGACTGTACTACCCAAAGCAATCTATAGATTCAGTGTCAGTCAGTCAGTCAGTTCAGTCGCTCAGTCGTGTCTGACTCTTTGTGACCCCATGAATCACAGCACGCCAGGCCTCCCTGTCCGTACTCCCTATCAAATTACCAGTTGCACTTTTCACAGAAATAGAACAAAAGTTTTTACAATCGGTATAGAAACACAAAAGACCTAAAATAGCCAAAGTAAAAAATCAGTTTTTAATTGGAGGATAATTGCTTTACAATGTTGTTATTAATAACTTCTGCTTTACAAAAACATGAATTAACTACAAGTATACATATATCTCCTCCCTCTTGAGCCTATAACCCTCTCCCTCCCATTCAACCATCTAGGTCATCACAGAGCACTGAGCTAAACTCCCTGTGTTGCATTGCATGTTCCGAGAGTTGGACACGACTGAGCGACTGGACTGAACTGAACTGAACTAGTTATTTTGCACATGGTAATGTATATATGCGGATAAGGTGATGACAAGCCACTCCAGTACTATTGCCTAGAAAATCCCATGGATGGAGGAGCCTGATAGGCTGCAGTCCGTGGGGTCACTAAGGGTCGGACACGACTGAGTGACTTCACTTTCACTTTTCACTTTCACACATTGGAGAGGGAAATGGCAACCCACCCCAGTGTTCTTGCCTGGAGAATCCCAGGGACGGGGGAGCTTGGTGGGCTTCCATCTATGGGGTCACACAGAGTTGGCAAGACTGAAGTGACTTAGCAGCAGCAGCAGCAGCAGTGTATATATGTTAATGCTACTCTCTCAATTGATCCCAAATTCTCCTTTTCATACTCTGTCTACATTTGCATCTTTATTCCTGCCTCACAAAATAGATTAATCAGTACCATTTGCCTAGATTCCATACATATGATTTAATATATAATGTTTGTTTTTCTCTTTCTGACTTACTTCATTCTGTATGACAGTCTTTAGGTTCATCCACATGACTACAAATGACCAAATTTCATCTCTTTTTCTGTGGCTGATTTTGGATATATGTTCCACAGCTTCCATGTCCATTCTTCTGTGGATAGACATATAGATTACTTCCATGTATTGGCTACTGTGAATAGTGTTGCAATGAACTTTGGGGTACATGTTCTTTTTCAATTACGGTTTTCTCAGAGTATGTGCACAGTGGTGGGATTGTTGGGTCATATGGTAGTTTTATTCCTAGTTTCTTAAGGAATATCCATATTGTTCTCCACAGTGGCTGTATCAATTTACAGTCCCACCAAAGACCTTGAATAACCAAAGCAAACTTGAGAAATAAAAACAGAGCTAGAAGAACCAACCTTCCTAACCTCAGACTATACTGCTGCTGCTACTAAGTCACTTCAATCGTGTCCGACTCTGTGTGACCCCATAGATGGAAGCCCACCAGGCTCCCCGTCCCTGGGATTCTCCAGGCAAGAACACTGGAGTGGGTTGCCATTTCCTTCTCCAATGTGTGAAAGTGAAAAGTGAAAGTGAAGTCGCTCAGTCGTGTCCGACCCTTAGCGACCCCACGGACTGCAGCCTACCAGGCTCCTCCATCCATGGGATTTTCTAGGCAAGAGTACTGGAGTGACTTGCCATTGCCTTCTCCACAGACTATACTACAAAGCTACAATAATGAAGACAGTATGGCACTGGCATGAAAACAGAAATATAGATCAATGGAACAAGATAGAAAGCTCAGAGATAAACTCATGCACTTATGGGCACCTTATCTTTGATAGTGGTACTGAGAAACCTGGACAGCTACATGTGAAAAGAATGAAACTAGAACACTTCCTGATACCATACACAAAAATAAACTCATATGGATTAAAGATCTAAATGTAAGTCCAGACACTATAACATTCTTAGAGGGAAACACAGACAGAACATTCTTTGACATAAATCACAGCAAGATCTTTTTTGAGCCACCTCCTAATGAAAATAAAAACAAAAATAAATAAATGGGACCTAATTAAACTTAAAAGATTTTGCACAGCAATGAAAATTATAAACAAGATGAAAAGACCACCCTCAGAATGAAACAAGTGACAAGGGACTGATCGCCAAAATATACAAACAACTCATGTAATTCAATATCATAAAAACAAACAACCCAATCAATAAATGGGCAGTAAACCTAAATAGATATTTCTCCAAAGAAGACATACAGATAGATAACAAACACATGAAAAGATGCTCAATATCACTAGTTATTAGAGAAATGAAAATCAAAACTGCAATGAAGTATCAACTCACTTTGGTCAGAATGGCCATCATCTAAACATCAACAAGCAATAAATTCTGGAGAGAATGTGGGGAAAGGAAACCCACTTATACTCTTGCTGAGAATGTAAATTGATACAGCCACTATGGAGAATAGTATGGAGGTTCCTTAAAAAAAAACCACAAACAGAACTACCAAATGAGCCAGCAATCCCACTTCTGGGCATATACCCAGAGAAAACCATAATTCCAAAGGATACATGTACCACAGTGTTTATTGCAGGATTATTTACAATAGCCAGGACATGGAAAAAACCTAAATATCCACTGACAGACGAATGGATAAAGAAGATGTGACACACATATCCAGTGGAAAATTACTCTGCCATGAAGGAACAAAATGGTGCCATTTGCAGAGATGTGGATGGACCTAGAGACTGTCATACAGAGTGAGGTTAAGTCAGGAGGAGAAAAACAAGTATCATATATTAAAGCATATTTGCAGAATCTAGAAAAATGGCGTAGATGAACCTATTTGCAAAGTAGAAATAGAAACACAGGCGTAGAGAACAAATGCAAAGAAACCAAGGAGGGAAGAGAAGGTGGGATGAACTGGGAGATGTGGATTGACATATATACACTCAGTGTATAAAATAGATAACTAATGAGAATTTGTATATAGCACAGGGAACTGTATTCAATGCTCTGTGGTGACCTTAATGGAAAGAAAATGCACAAATGGGGGTTATATGTATATGTATGGATGATTCACTGCTATATAGCAGAAATTAAACCAGGTAAAGCAGGTATTGAAACAGGTAAAGAAGGAATATTTGAAACAAACATTTCAAAAAAAATTAATGGCATGGTTATACATACAAGGTTTTAACAAAAATGTATAATTTATATGAATATGTTTATGGGAGTAAAAATTATATATTAGAAGAATTAAGTAATATGCTCAGTTTCACATTGTCAGTAACAACCAAGGCCAGGGCTGGACACAGAACTTTCTGACTCCAAAGCCCTTAGAGGTAAAGATTATGTAGCAGTGGCTTGGGGAAAGTTTTGTCCTCTATAGGTTTTCACATTATAAAGGTATTTGTTAACTAATATGTATTAATAATTTTACTTGCATCTTATTAACATTTGCTTTCATGATTTATCATAAACTGTATGTTTTAAAGTATTGCTTGAGATTTTTTGGCTATTTTCTCCATTGCAATAACTTTTGTTTTATTATATATTTCATTTAGGTACATATTTTATAAAAATTAATGCATTTCTTTGTCATATTTATAATTGAATAAGCCTGAATATTACTTTATTCAATAGCAATATGACAATTGATTTAAAAATTCTTATTTGGCATATATTATTAAAACTTTAATTTAAATAATTTTATATAGTTTTTTATAGATGTGATGGTTTAAAACTCATCAATGGAGATTCAAACATATGCATAGCAGGAAGGTTGATTGCCATAAGTTAAAATTGGAATGCAAGAAGAAATATTTTGTTAAAAATATGGTAAGCCTTTGATATTTGTAGATATGACTGAATACACTGAATCATAGGATATGTCTCAACTTTAGAAGATAGTCATTTCCAAACAAGTTTTGCCAAATTATATTCCCATCATCAGCACATAAAATGCCAGATCGATTCCCATCCTTGTCAAAAGCTGGTATCAATCATATTTAAATTTTTTTTTTTTTTACAAAATCATGGGTCATGATATCACATTGTGCACTTCACATTTCCCTGATTTTACTGAAGGTGGCAGAATATGCCAACACAAAACATGTCATGTTATCATAAGGATTATTTTGACCTAAAGGTACTTTAACAAAATGATCAGCTGCAAGAAGGCCTCTGAGTCTCCTCCTTTTCTTCCTGGAAACAGAAGACAAAACCCTGGTGACATTCTTATCATCAAGGATGGAAAATTGAGATTGAGACCTTGTTACAATAATTCTTAACTTCCTTTATCCTCCCCACATAGGTTAGTTACTTTCCCACAATTGACTCATTTTGCTAAACTGAATACAAAGTATTTTCATATGTGCTTGCTAAGTTACTTCACCCGTGTCTGACTCTTTGCAACCCTATGGACTATATTATAGCCCATCAGGTTTCTCTGTCCATGGGATTTTCCAGGCATGAATACTGGAGTGTGTTGCCATTTCCTTCTCCAACAAAGCATTTAGGTTTTGCTATTTCTTTGGGTCTTCGTGCCTTTTAAGTGCTCCTGTGTCACATTAGACATATCAAATAAATTTGTATGCTTTTCTTCTATTAATCTGTCTCATGTCAATTTAATTTTCAGGATCAACTAGCCACCAATATGCAGAAGTAAAATTTTGCCTCCTCTACATTGTGTGTGCTCAGTTGCTAAGACATTTCTGACTCTGTGCGGCCCCATGGACTGTAGCCTTCTAGGCTCCTCTGTCCATGGGATTTTCCAGGAAAGAATACTAGAATGGGTTACCATTTCCTCCTTCAGGGGATCTTCCCAACCCAGGAATCAAACCTGTGTCTCCTGTCTCCTCTCTCCTGCATTAGCAGGCAGATTCTTTACCACTGAGCCACCTTGGAAGCCAAGTGCTTTTTATGTTTCTATTGAATTGATATTATGATTTCCTCCTTGTTTTCTATGAGTGTGTTGAGCTACTTTAGGTGATTTTCTTATATGAAATGAACTTCGTATTTCTGGAATATAATCAACTTTGTTATAATGTTTTATGTTCTTTTTATATACTGATCAGTCAATTTCCTAATGCTTTAAGATTCTACTTTAACATGATACAAGGAATTCCAAAATATTTTTCACTAAAAGTAAGTGCCTCATTATTGTGAAGTCAATAATATGATTCAGGCAAGGGTGTGCAGAACTGCTCAGGATACCTGGAGGGTTCTGGCTCCAGAAGCAAACTCTTGATGCAGCTGCAGTTTGGTGCCATTTTGTGGCTGTTATCAACTTTGACTAAATATAAGGCAAAGTGATAGAATGGAACTTCCAGAAAAATGGTTAATACATCAAAGTATTTCTTAGTTACCTGGTTTCCATCCCCATCATATGGTCGTAAGGAGGGGAAGTTGGGTAGAAATAACTAGCAACGTGAAAAGCCCCCAACTTCCTCCCTTTCAGAGATAAAGTTGTCCCTGGCATTGTCATACTTGTTTTCCCTCCCCTCATTTGGTTCTTTCCCTCATCAAAAATAAGTCCTGTAAGATCTCACTTCCTTTTTCAAAAAAGGATGAACATAAAATGGACTTATGTTCCAATAAAATGTTGTCAATTATATTACATCTCAATTTGTCTATTCTTGAGGTACCTTCTCAGAGTTTAACCGAAAAATTTTTAAAACTGTTGTGTACATATTGATCGGGGCTTTCCAAGTAGTTGTTCAGTCGCTCAGTCATGTCCAACTCCTTGCGACCCCATGGACTGCAGCACACCAGGCTTCCCTGTCCTTCATCATCTCCCGGAGTTTGCTCAAACTCATGTTCATTCAGTTAGTGATGCCATCCAACCATCTCATCATCTGTCATCCCCTTCTGCCTTCAATCTTTCCCAGCATCAGCATCTTTTCCAATGAGTTGGCTCTTTGTGTCAGGTGGCCAAAGTATTGGAGCTTCAGCTTCATCATCAGTCCTTCTTTCCAATGAATATTCAGGGTTCATGTCCTTTAGGATTGACAGTTTGATCTCTTTGGTGTCCAAGGGACTCTCAAGAGTCTTCTCCAGCACTACAATTTGAAGATGTCAGTTCTTTGGTGCTTAGCCTTTTTTATGGTCCAGCTCTCACATGCACACATCACTACTGGAAAAACCACAGCTTTGACTATATGGACCTTTGTAGGCAAAGTAATACCTCTGCTTTCTAATATGCTGTCTACGTTTGTCATTGTTTTTCTTCCAAGGAGCAAGCATCTTTGGGACTAGTGGTAAAGAACCTGCCTGCCAGTGCAGGAGACGCAAGACACACAGGTTCGATCCCTGGGTTGGGAAGGTCCCTTGGAGGGGGAAATGGTAACACACTCCAGTATTCTTGCCTGGGAAATTTCATGGACAGAGGAGCCTGGCAGGCTACAGTCCATGAGTTTGCAAAGAGTCAGACATGACTGAGTTACTAACACTATCACTATCACTAGTATATAACAAGATGCTTTTATCTTGCCACTTTTAAGATTCCCTATTTATATTAAGCTTTTGACATTTTAAATATAATGTGTTTGGTGTGGATCCCTTTGCATTTATCTGACTTGGAACTCTGTGCTTCCTGCACCTGGATATCTGTTTCCACCTCCAAGTAATGGAAATATTCAGTCATTATTTCTTCAAATAATTATATTAGTCTTTCTTTCAGTTTTCCACCTAAGATCTCTAGAATGTGTAGATTATTCTGCTTGAAGTTGCTGCATAGGTCCTCTTCATCTTTTAAATTTCTTTTTAAAAGTTCTTGTTTGCCTTTTTGTATTTTGCTGTTCCTCTGATGATATATTTCTGTCTTGTATTCCAGGTGATAAAATAAAATTTATACTTAAAGGCAGGACAAGAAAAATTAAACATAAAACTCTCTCTCTGTGTCTATTTGGCCTCCTACCTCTCTCCCTAATGTGCCGTGAGGATCTGCCTTATACACTAACCAGAGTGCCTCAAAGATGGGAATGACTACTTTGCCATAAAGATCATCCTCTTCTTTTCTCCTGAAGCAAGCAATGTAACTTCTTAAAAGATTAGTGTTCCTTCCCAATTGTGTAGGGGTCACAGTGACTTGCTCTCTGACTTGTATGTGATTGTCTGGACTGTGTATCTTTGGTGAACTTTATGTAAATATTGGTATTTGATGTCCGTGACTATGCTTTCAACTTCTACCAAGTGGAATGGTTCTCAAAGCTCCCTGAGAGTTTGTCTCTCAGATTATAATGGGTTTGAATAAAATTCCCTTTTTCTCCTTAACTGGTTAATTGAATTTTCATCAAGACAGGTTACTGATCTGATTCTCTAATTATCTAGTGTGTCACAGAATCCCTCCACTTTGTTTTCCAGTTTAGCTATTGTATTCTTCAATTCTGTGACTACTATTTGGTTGTTGCTTTTGATGTTCAGTTGCTAAGTCATGTTCGACTCTTTGGACCCCATGGGTTGTAGCACAACAGTCTGCTTGTCCTCCACTATTTATCAGAGTTTGCTCAATTTCATGTTCATTGAGTTGGTGATGCTATCTAACCATCTCATCCTCTGCTGCCCTTCTCCTTTTGCCTTCAATCTTTCCCAGCATCGGTCTTTGTCAATGAGTTGGCCTTCACATCAGGTGGCCAAAGTATTGGAGCTTCAACAACAGTTCTTCCAATGAATATTCAGGGTTGATTTCCTTTAGGATTGACTGGTTTGCTCTTCTTGTGGTCCAAGGGACTCTCAAGAGTCTTCTCCAGCACCACAATTTGAAAGCATCAATTCTTCAGTGTTCAGCCTTTTTTATGATCCGACTCCCACATCTGTGTATGACTTTAGGAAAAAACATAGCTTTGACTATACTGACCTTTGTCAGCAAAGTGATGTCTCTGCTTTTTAATACACTGTCTAGGTTGGTCATAGCTTTCCTTCCTTTAAAAGGATCAAGCATCTTTTAATTTCATGGCTATAGTCTCTATCCTTAGTGAGTTTGAAGCCCAAGAAAAGAAAATCTGTCACATTTTCCACTTTTCCCCACTTCATTTGAAGTGATGGGACCAGATGCCATGATCTTAGTTTTTTGAATGTTGAGACTGTTTGGTACTTTCTTATGCTTTTTGTCTCTTGTTGAAGTTCTCACTGTGTTCATCCTTTCTTTCTCTTGAAATCTGTCAGTATCTTTATGCGTATTGCTTTGATCTCTGTATCAACTAGATTACTTATCTCTGTTTTGTAAAGTCTTTTTAATGAGATTTTTATCTGTTCAATAATTTGAAACATACTCTTCTATCTTCTTGCTTTGCTTGACTCTCTGTGTTTGTTTCCATACATCAGATGAAACAGCTATCTCTCACAGTCTTGAAGGCATGGCCTTGTGTAGATGATGTGTGAGGTCTAGAAGTGCCATGCCTCTAGGTCACCAGAGCCAAGAGGCATCCCTTGTGTGAACTGTGTGAGATAACTATTCGTGGTGGGCCACTACTTCTGTGTAAGTGGGGAAGGTAGCAGGGTACTCCCCTAATTGGCTGAGGCATGGCCACAACTTGAGGCTTACCCAACCCTAGAAGGACCTTTTTTAGCTGCTTTCTTCCTTAGTTCTTTCTGATAAACATCTAGTTGGTCAACAGTCAGCTTTTTGCTCTTATGGAACCACCAGTCTCCTTTTAATTGCTTATCAACAAGTATTTATTAAGTTTTGGAGTTCACTTAAGCTTGAATTTCCTACACATTTTTCCAGATAGAGTCAGTTCACATGCAGAGAGCTGTGGAGCCCTCTGCTATCACAGTATACCTTTTGTTCTAGGTAAAACCTGAATTCATCTATTCTGAAACTGGACCAGGAATAGTGGCCCAGTTAGCTCAGAATGACAATCCTCCTTTAGGAGAAGGTTTCTGAGGGAGGTCACTAGCCTATGGTGTTCTGAGCATAAAATTTCTATCCTTTGAGAGAACTGGAGTAGCTGGAATTGGGGCCCAGTACTCCTGGCCTGGCATGATTCAGTTCAGTTCAGTCGCTCAGTTGTGTCCAACTCTTTGCGACCCCATGAATCACAGCACGCCAGGCCTCCCTGTCCATCACCAATTCCCGGAGTTCACTCAAACTCATGTCCACAGAGTTGGTGATGCCATCCAGCCATCTCCTTCTCTGTCGTCCCTGTCTCCTCCAACCCCCAATCCTTCCCAGCATCAGAGTCTTTTCCAGTGAGTCAACTCGACGCATGAGGTGGCCAAAGTATTGGAGTTTCAGCTTTAGCATCAGTCCTTCCAATGAATACCCAGGATTGATCTCCTTTAGAATGGACTGGTTGGATCTCCTTGCAGTCCAAGGGACTCTCAAGAGGCTTCTCCAGCACCACAGTTCAAAAGCATCAATTCTTCGGCGATCAGTTTTCTTCACAGTCCAACTCTCACATCCATACATGACCACAGGAAAAACCATAGCCTTGACTAGATGGACCTTGGTTGGCAAAGTAACGTCTCTGCTTTTTAATATGCTCTCTAGGTTGGTCATAACTTTCCTTCCAAGGAGTAAGCGTCTTTTAATTTCCTGGCTGCAATCAGCATCTGCAATGATTTTGGAGCCCCAAAAAATAAAGTCTGACACTATTTCCACTGTTTCCCCATCTATTTCCCATGAAGTGATGGGACCAGATGCCATGATCTTTGTTTTCTGAATGTTGAGCTTCAAGCCAAACTTTTCACTCTCCTCTTTCACTTTCATCAAGAGGCTTTTGATTTCCTCTTCACTTTCTGCCATAAGGGTAGTGTCATCTGCATATCTGAGGTTATTGATATTTCTCCCGGCAATCTTGATTCCAGCTTGTGCTTCTTCCAGCCCAGGGTTCCTCATGATGTACTCTGCACATAAGTTAAATAAGCAGGGTGACAATATACAACCTTGACGTACTCCTTTTCCTATTTGGAACCAGTCTGTTGTTCCATGTCCAGTTCTAACTGTTGCTTCCTGACCTACATACAGGTTTCTCAAGAGGCAGGTCAGGTGGTCTGGGATTCCCATCTCTTTCAGAAATTTCCACAGTTTATTGTGATCCACACAGTCAAAGGCTTTGGCATAGTCAATGAAGCAGAAATAGATGCTCTTCTGGAACTCTCTTGCTTTCTCCATGATCCAGCGGATGTTGGCAATTTGATCTCTGGTGCCTCTGCCTTTTCGAAAACCTGCTTGAACATCTGGAATTTCATGGTTCATATATTGCTGAAGCCTGGCTTGGAGAATTTGAGCATGACTTTACTAGTGTGTGAGATGAGTGCAATTGTGCGGTAGTTTGAGCATTCTTTGGCATTGCCTTTCTTTGGGATTGGAATGAAGACTGACCTTTTCCAGTCTTGTGGCCACTGCTGAGTTTTCCAAATTTGCTGGCATATTGAGTGCAGCACTTTCACAGCATCATTTTTTAGGATTTGAAATAGCTCAATTGGAATTCCATCACCTCCACTAGCTTTGTTTGTAGTGATGCTCTCTAAGGCCCACTTGACTTCACATTCAACAGTATCAAAAGGCAAAATGATAGGATACTGAATGAGAAATTCCCCAGATCGGTAGGTGCCCAGTATGCTACTGGAGATCAGTGGAGAAATAACTCCAGAAAGAATAAAGGGATGGAGCCAAAGCAAAACCAATACCCAGTTGTGGATGTGACTGGTGATAGAAGCAAGGTCCGATGCTGTAAACAGCAATATTGCACAGGAACCTGGAATGTTAGGTCCATGAATCAGGGCAAATTGGAAGTGGTCAAACAGGAGATGACAAGAGTGAACGTCGACATTCTAGGAATCAGTGAATTAAAACGAACTGGAATGGGTGAATTTAACTCAGATGACCATTATATCTACTACTGTGGGCAGGAATCCCTTAGAAGAAATGGAGTAGCCATCATGGTCAACAAAAGAGTCCGAAATGCAGTACTTGGATGCAATCTTAAAAACGACAGAATGATTTCTGTTCGTTTCCAAGGCAAGCCATTCAGTATTACAGTAATTCAAGCCTATGCCCCAACCAGTAATGCTGAAGAAGCTGAAGTTGAACAGTTCTATGAAGACCTACAAGACCTTTTAGAACTAACACCCAAAAAAGATGTCCTTTTCATTATAGGGGACTGAAATGCAAAAGTAGGAAGTCAAGAAATACCTGGAGTAATAAGCAAATTTGGCCTTGGAGCACGAAATGAAGCAGGGCAAAGGCTAATAGAGTTTTGCAAAGAGAATGCACTGGTCATAGCAAACACCCTCTTCCAACAACACAAGAGAAGACTCTACACATGGACATCAGCAGATGGTCAACACCGAAATCGGATTGATTATATTCTTTGCAGCCAAAGATGGAGAAGCTCTATACAGTTAGCAAAAACAAGACCAGGTGCTGACTGTGGCTCAGATCATGAACTCCTTATTGCCAAATTCAGACTTAAATTGAAGAAAGTAGGGAAAACCATTAGACCATTCAGATATTAGGGTAGAGCTTTTGCCCATGAATGGGGGTTGGGTAGAGATCACCAGACATTTTAGGTACTCTTGCCTTGATTAGATTTTCTTCAGTGTGGAGCTTGAGGGGACAAGTAATGTTTGCAGCAACTACAATCAAGGGGATTGATTGTACCATCTTTTTTAGATGGCAACCTTTGACTGGGATCCAGGAGGAGAGGGATCTTTATGTGCCAGACTGCACTTGCCCGAGTACACTTTCAGCTCTGCTGGGATGAGAGAGGGCAGGAAGGGAGGAGGGTCCTGGCTCAAATGTCATAGATTCTCACTGTTATTCCTGAGATTTAGTAGATTTTGTTGGGTAAATCTTTGTTTGTTTGTTCTTTATTTCTATATATTTCCCTGGTAGTCTCTTCAAGTCAACCATATAGTAACTATGAGATCTAAGAATCACAAGCCTCAAAATTCAGGACAGATAAAGGAAACAAACTAGGTAAACACATATGAACACTTATATCAGCTGTATACACAATATCTAAAAGCTTAACAAACATCATATTTTATGGGAATAAAATATGGGCATCATAAATTCCCATATTTAAGAGTACATAAAAATTGGTATACATGGTATATATGTATAACGGTAACCCTGTATATGAGACAACAGCAGAGACTTGGATGTGTGGAACAGTCTCTTGGACTCTGTGGGAGAGGGCAAGGGTGGGATAATTTGGGAGAATGGATTGAAACATGTATATTATCATATGTGAAATGAATCTGACATGGTTGGGGGCTCCCCACCTCAACACTCTGTGGATTTAAAAGCCCGTTCCTTCCGGAAGTGTAAAAATTAGCCTGGGATAGAACCTGCATGATGAATTTACTAATTAAGAAATGAGAAACCAGAACTATAAAGGTGGCATAGAAATACAAGAACCTATTCTTAAGTAATCTTTTAAAACTTTGAACAGAGTTACAGATTTTGCCATTTGTTATAAACTGGTATATGTAATTTAACCAGAACCATGAGAAAGTTGGTATTGTGTGAATTCTGAGGCACTTTTGACATGTTGTAGGAGTGATGTGGACTTTCTTGAGTTTTACACATTCATAAGTGAATGGTCTGTGTCTCGTGCCTTTGTTGGTTCTCTGTGAGCTGTAGTTTCTGGAAAATGAGCAGCTCTCATTCCTGTAACTCTTGTAACCCAGTCATTCGTGTGCCTCCTTCATGAGGATCCAGTGTGGCTGTGGTGCTGTTATCCCTCTGATAGGAACTGTAACTCAGGGTAAAGCCCCAAAGACCTGTTACTTATTTTTATTTTATATTGTACTATATTTTATTTTCAGTGTTGTGTTTGTTTCAGGTGTATAGCAAAGTGATACAGTCATATATATATATGAATATACATGAATATATATATGAATTAACAAAAGCAGTTCCTGTCTTTTGATGGGGAGCTTGTGGTTTGTAATATAAATGGCATTATTTTGAGAGAGGGATAACTTAGGTATGGCATTGGGTTTTTTTTCTTTTTGCAGCTTGAGGCAGTTGTAAAATAACTTAATGTAGTTTTTTGCAACTGTGTATTCTATAGTATTTTTTTCATTTGGTGAAATTTTAACTGTTAATGTTTATGGCATTGCACTTTAAACCATTTATTAAATATTAAAAAAATTGGTATACATGTGCAATGGAAATCGGAATATTATATATGACAAAATAAATCTCAAAATCAGTTTACTCAGTGAAGAAGCTTGAGAGAAAACAGCACATACTGTGTGACTCCATTATAAACCACCCAAAGCACTGGTTATCTAGAAATGGGTTTGGAGGGAAGCATGGCCTGAAAAGAGGCATAACCAACCTTTTGGAAATGAAGGAAATGTTCTGTATCTTGAAGATGTGGTGCTTTTATTGACACCGAAACTCACAGAGTTGTTCACTTTAAATATGTACTGTTTATTTCACACAAATTCTTCCTCAATAATGTGTTTTTTTTTTAAAAATAATGAGCAGATCTTTTTTAGATCCAAGAACTTTCATTTTTGAGCAATGATTCAGAAATATCTTTTTTTAAAAAAGGTTTAATTTTCACATGAAAAATAGAAAGATACTCAAGAAAACAGAAAATTTATGTGTATTTATTATATATTTATTATATATTATAATAAAAACATTATCATTATTAATTAACAATCTATTTAGATATTTCTTATATAAAAATAGAATAATAAAAGGAGGCTAAACTTTTCAATATAATTGCTGTTAGTGTAGCAGCAACCGAGTGAGGATTCAATACCATGAACTCTATCATTTAATTTAATAAAATTTACTAGTTATGACTCTACAATCAGCTATAAGTATAAATGTAATGGGATGTCACAAGATGAGATTAAAGACATAAGAATGTTATAGATAAATGTGCTCTTCGATTTATTTAGGGATATTTTACTAGCACTCTTTTGCATGTAAAATATAGAATTTTTCATGAAACACTCTGAGTCATATAATGAAAAAAGCCTTCAAAGAAAGAAACTCCTGATTCTTTTCAGTTCCACCTCAGCTAAATCTGAAGCACAGTCTTTGCCTGTTAGACTTTAGTGTCATCATTATATTAAACTGAGAAACAGGAGTTTCTGCAAAGTAAAGACAGTTGATTATGGAGCACATAAGCAAAACCAGAATTAGAAAGCTCAGTCTGACCTGACATTATTTTCTTAACTCTTAATGATTAACTATTATTACTCATATTTTCCTCCTCATTTTGTGATGCAGCATTTCCTCAGAGATGCTCAAACATTAGAAGTCATTATTCACTTCCACCTATTTCTTATTTTATAAGCCATTAATCAGTGTTCAGTTTAGTTTACCTATAATTTTAAAGGTATTCCCTCTCTTCACCATCTTGTGTAATCCTTAAAGCAACCATAACCTCTTACTTCAACAATCACACATTTTCTGTGGTTATCTTCTTCCATGAATATTTATCTACTGCAAGTTACCAATATGATTTTTACAAAATGCCTATTAGAACACAATATATCTTTTAAAAAAAAGAAATCCCCAGTGCTCCCTGTTGCCTGCAGAAAAAAGTCATTTATATCATCATCTGTAGAAGCTGCTCTCTCTTTGTAATTTCTACATATGCCTTTATTCACTGGATTTACCAGATGACTATTGTTTAGATATTTTCCCTCAATTAGTGTGATCTCTAAATAGTACAGAAATTATTTACACCTAGGAATTTTTACAGGCAAAGAGTACATAAAAATTCAATAAATATTAATTTGATGAATTAAGTTTCACTAAGGCATATATAACAAAATATGAATTATCTTTACTAGCTTATTTTTATTAGTTTTCTTGTGAAAAAGGAGAATTTTCAAAAATAATTCATCAGCTTAGTAGATATTCAAATGAAGGGAGAAATAATAATGATTTAACTCAGAGAAACCATGAAATAAATGTGCCACTCATTTAGCCATTTGGCAACTGTTAATCACTCAGTCATGTCTGACTCTTTGTGGCCCCATGGACTGTAGCTTGCCAGGTTCCTCTGTCCATGGACTTCTCAGGGAAGAATACAGGAGTAGGTTGCCATTCCCTTTTCCATTAAATACTACTTATATTTCACATTTCAGATTCTATGTACTACAGTCTATCTGATTCTCTCACTGCTGCTGCTAAGTCGCTTCAGTCGTGTCTGACTCTGTGTAACCCCATAGACGGCAGCCCACCAGGCTCCCCCGTCCCTGGGATTCTCCAGGCAAGAACACTGGAGTGGGTTGCCATTTCCTTCTCCAATGCATGAAAGTGAAAAGTGAAAGTAAAGTCGCTCAGTTGTGTCCGACTCTTTGCAACCCCATGGACTGCAGCCTACCAGGTTCCTCCGTCCATGGGATTTTCCAGACAAGCGTACTGGAGTGGGGTGCCATAGCCTTCTCTGGATTCTCTCACTAGACATTCACAAAGATTTCTTCAGTAAATCTAATATTTTGTTCTGTCTTGCTTAGTACATCAGATTGTATTACGTCTACCAAGTAAACATATATCCACATAATATACGTTACTGACTCAAGATAAACAATACATCCCAAACAACACTCGCAGAGTTTGGAGTAAAATTGGAATATGTACTTCCTAAAAACAAACTACAAGGCAATCATGATCATTATCCGAAATGAAGATGAACATAAAATGAAGTACAGAGAAAGTAATTTCATTCCAAAATCAACAGCCAGACAGAACATAGTCCAAATGTATTCTTTGGTAGTAAGTATATAGGATTCAAACAAATAGTCTCTAAGATTAATGGGTATTTTTTTTTTTGATAAATCCTTCCCAAAGTTGTTATAAAACTTAGTGCTTTCAGTTATATTACATTTACTTAATTCTATTTTCAGTTAATATAGAATTAAATAAAAATAGTTTTTTCCCTAGGATCTTCCTCAGAGCTTCTTTGACATCTTTGTTTCTCAGAGAGTAAATCAAAGGATTCAACATAGGAGTGACTAGGGTGTAACACAAGGAGGCCACTTTACTCAGCTCAGGAAATCTGTCAGGGATGAAATACATAAAAATGATGGCACCATACAGTACACTCACGACTCCTAGGTGAGAGCTGCAAGTGGAGAAGACTTTCTTTCGCCCTTCAGTGGAGCGTATTTTTAGAACTGTGGATACAATATATATATAAGACACAATAATGACAATTATGGTAGGCAAAATGATAATGCTGCATAAGAAAAAGGATACCATGTTAGGAATGTAGAGATCAGAACAAGAAATCCTCTGAAGTGGACGGTAATCACAGTAAAAGTGGTCAATGGCCAGAGAAGCACAAAAGGATAAAGTAAATGTCATGCTGGTCTCAATAACTGAGCTGATACAGCCACAAAAATAGGAACCAGCCACCAACTGAACACAGAGACGTGTTGACATCTGAACGGAGTAGAGGAGTGGGTTGCAGATGGCAATGAAGCGGTCATAAGCCATGACTGCCAGGAGAAATCCCTCAGTCACAATGAAGAGGGCAAAGAGAAAGAGCTGGGTCACACAGCCTGCATAGGAGATGGACTTGCTCTCAGACCAGAAGTTGATCATAGCCTTGGGTGCAATAACAGAGGAATAGAAGAGATCAACGAAGGACAGGTTGCCTAGGAAGAAATACATTGGTGTGTTCAGCTGGGGATCAGTCATAATAATGACCATCATGCCAACGTTCCCTAGAAGGATCATGCCATAGATAAGCAGAAAAAGCAGGAAGAGGAGAATGTGGAGCTCTGGGCGGACCCTGAAGCCGACAAGAATGAAGTCCGTCACTTCTGAGTGGTTGCTTGTTCCCCTGTCGCCCATGGCAGAAATCTACTGATAGGCACAAAGCAAAATAAATGAAACTGTGGCTTTGATTCTAGTGCTATCAATACTCTCTAGATGTAGAATTAAATTATTTACAGTTTAATGAGATATTGCATACAAAACAATTTTAATGTCAGGAAGATGCAAGAATTTGAAGTAGATGTCATTAGGCTTCTTAAACTGTTACTCTATTAAGCAGTGAAAGATATTCTTTGGTTATTTTACTAAATCATATGTGGCATGTATTTCTGCAAAAAATTAGCATATTTTATTGCCTAAAATTACTCACATTCTAAATTTCTACTCTTAATATATTTACAGGTAAGTGATTTTCTTCATTTAAAATAGCAGTATTTCATATTATCGAAAATAGGAGCAATTAATCTAATCTTTAAGATAGTATTTATAGCCATTATGATAGCTATGATAGCCATTACATGACAGTAGTAAATATATAAAAAATATTTTTACCTTATTTTAGCTCAATATATGTAGCTTTCCTTATTGTAGCCATCTTTGAAAACAGAATAAAGATAGTTGTTTTTGGTGTGTTAAAATTAATAACACAAAAATGACACTTAGAAGATAAAGCTCTACAAAGCTATTTTGAAACATTATTCTTTTCTCGGGTCAAAGCCATTATCCCAAATACACACATTTTTATTGTAACATTATAAATACTTCTTTTCCATTCAGTTCAGTTCAGTTCAGTCGCTCAGTCGTGTCTGACTTTCCGCGACCCCATGAATCACAGCACGCCAGGCCTCCCTATCCATCACCAACTCCCGGAGTACACTCATTAACAGTCAATTAAAAAATCATAATCATTTAGCCTTATTTTTGAAGCAGAGAGAAGGTAGCAAATATTTCAATCCTTACACTACAATGAATGACTTTCTACCAAGGCTCCATCAATTTAAGAGATCTCACTATTTAAACAATGCAAGCAAACTTCACTGACTTACAGACAGGAAAATTCCTTTCCTAAATTCTGTTATATTGTATGTGTCTTAAGATAAAGATAAGTGGGTAATTACAATTATTTAAAGCCCACAGCAACTTGTATTGTCCAGAGTCTATGATCATGAGCTAGAGTATCAGCAGAGATGTTTATGTTGTCCTTAGTTATTTATAAGCCTGTGAAACCTTCCTCAGGATATTTCAGCACTGAGGTTTTACTCATCCTCTGTGATGGATTCCACTGGGAGAAGAGTAGCAGTAAAGAACCTGCTTGCCAATGCAGGAGCCATAAGTGACACAGGTTCAATTCCTGGGTTGGGAAGACCCCCTGGAGAAGGTCATGGCCACCTACTCTAATATTCGTGCCTGGAGAATCCTATGGACAGAGGAGCCTGGTGGGATACAGTCCACAGGGTCGCAAAGAGTTGGATACAACTGAAGTGACTTGGCACATACACAATCATAAATTCAATTATGGTGACATAAGTGCAGACTCTTGGGCTATTGTCTATGAGGACTTAAGTAACCTAAGGTACAAACAAACAGTCTAATAATAGTTAAAAGCAAGGGACTTTCCCTTCTCTAGTGTATATCCTTTGGGAAAGCTTTCTGGACTTCATTTTCTACACTGACAAAAACTTTCCAGTATTATCACATAGATATTCATAGACATAGAAAAGAAATTTAAAAGTCTGTACTATATGAAACAAGTTTTAGATAAATAAATATTTGAAACTATGTAGTAAATTATTCTTGCTATTTTAAAAAGAGAAAAATTCACTTTGAAATTATGATTGCCTGTATTTCTTGATATAGCTATATTTTATGATATGACAAATGCCCTCTAAACCACAAATTCAAAGTCACATAATGGTTGCTAATTCCATTCTCCTATATTTAAATACCAAACAGAAAATATACTGGAGGAAATATGCATTAAATTAAATTATCTTTATATCTTTAGTAAAATATTTATGATTAGGATTTCTATTTAAAAATTCCTTTAAAACTACAATGTGATTAAAAGACTACATTAAAATCACAGACATACTACTCCATTTAATAAGTCAAATTTGATAATAACGTCATTTTCTTAAATATTTTAAGTAAATTTTAATATTATTTTTTAAAAATCAGTTTTTAAATTAAAAAGTATGTTTAGAATTTATCTGGGTTTTTTAAGTGTATAGAGAGCAAAAATGATGTGGGGCCAGATACTGTCTTTATTACAACTGAGTATTAGTAAAAGTTTAATCAGTTTCGGCTTTCCTGGTGACTCAGTCAGTAAAGAATCTGCCTATAATGCAGGAGACCTGGGTTCAATCCCTGGGTTGGGAAGATCCCCTGGAGGAGGGCATGGCAAACCATTCCAGTATTCTTACCTGGAGAATCCCCATGTACAGAGGAGCCTAGTGGGCTACAGTCCATGGGGTTGCAAAGAGTGGGCTATAACTGAGTGACTAAGCAAAATCAGTTTAGGAAAAGAAGGTACTTTAGGAATTTTAGACAGGAAAAAATTAACTAAGGTTAGGTAAGGCCTACTGGTCATCTGGAAAAGGTCAATTATCATTCTAATTCCAAAGAAAGGCAATGGCAAATAATGCTTAAACTACTGCACAATTGCACTGGTCTCACATGATAGTAAAGTAATGCTCACATTCTCCAAGCTAGGCTTCAATAGTACGTGAACCATGAACTTCCAGATGTTCAAGCTGGATTTAGAAAAGGCAGAGGAACCAGAGATCAAATTGCCAACATCCGCTGGATCATCAAAACAGCAAGAGAGTTCCAGAAAAATATCTACTTCTGCTTTATTGACTATGCTAAAGCCTTTGATTGTGTGGACCACAACAAACTGGAAAATTCTTAAAGAGATGGGAATAGCAGACCACCTGACCTGCCTCTTGAGAAATCTGTATGCAGGTCAGGAAGCAACAGGCAGAACTGGACATGAAAAACAGACTGGTTTCAAATAAAGAAAGGAGTAAGTCAAGGCTGTATATGGCCACCCTGCTTATTTAACTTATATGCAGAATACATCATGAGAAACACTGGGCTGTTTGAAGCACAAGCTAGAATCAAGATTGCTGGGAGAAATATCAATCACCTCAGACATGCAGATGACACCACCCTTATGGCAGAAAGTAAAGAAGAACTAAAGAGCCTCTGATGAAAGTGAAAGGAGAGTGAAAAAGTTGGCTTAAAGCTCACCATTCAGAACACTAAGATCATGGCATCAGGTCCCATAAGTTCAGTTCAGTTGCTCAGTCGTATTTGACTCTGCGACCCCATGAACTGCAGCATGCCAGGCCTCCCTGTCCCTCACCAACTCCCAGAGTCTACCCAAACTCATGTTCATTGAGTTGGTGATGCCATCCAACCATCTCATCCTCTGTTGTCCCCTTCTCCTCCTGCCCTCAATCTTTCCCAGCATCAGGGTCTTTTCCAATGAATCAGTTCTTCGCATCAGGTGGCCAAAGTACTGAAGTATATGACTACTGGAAAAACCATAGCCTTGACTAGACAGCCCTTTTTTGGCAAAGTAATGGCTCTGCTTTTTAATATCAATTCATTAAACAGATGGGGAAACAATGGAAACAGTGACAGACTTTATTTTTTATTTTTTTTTTTGGGGGGGCTCCAAAATCACTGCAGATGGTGACTGCAGCCATGAAATTAAAAGACACTTACTTCTTGGAAGGAAAGTTATGACCAACCTAGACAGCATATAAAAAAATGGACATGTATTTGAGTAAACTCTGGGAGTTGGTGATGGACAAGGAGACCTGGCGTGCTGCAGTCAATGGCTTTGCAGAGTCGGACATGACTGAGCTACTGAACTGAACTGGACTGAATTGATTAGTCATCTGTATGTTTTTTGGAAAAATGGTTATTCAGGTCCTCTGGCTGTTTTTTAGTCAAGTTGTTTTCTTACTTTTTTGTTTTGTTTTTGAAGTTGAATGGTATGAGATTTTGTGCTTTGGATATTATCCTTTAATCAGATATACTCTTTACAAATATTTTCTCTTTTTCAGTAGGCAGCCCTTTCATTATATTGACAGTTTCCTTCAGTCTGCAAAAGATTTTTGTCTTGATGTAGTCTCATTTGTTAATTTTTACTTTTGTTATCCTTGCTAGAGGAGACAGATCAAAAATATATTGCTAAGACTGAGGTGAAAGAGCAAACTCTCTATGGCTTCTTCCAAGAATTTTATGGTTTCAGATCCTATTTTAAGTCCAATTCAGTTTATTTTTATATATGGTATGAGGAAGTAAATAAATCTGATTCATTTGCATGTAGCTATGCAGGTTTCTCAACACCATGGATCGAAGAATCTGCCTTTTCCCCATTGTGTATTCTTGCCTCCTTTATTGTAGATTAATTGACATATAAACCTGGATTTACTCCTGGGCTTTTTATTCTGTTCCATTGATCTATGTGTCTATTTTTGTGCCAGTACTATACTGTTTTGATTATTTAGCTCTGTAGTATAGTTTGAAATAAAGGATCACAACATTTCCAGTTTTGTCCTTCTTTCTCAAGAAAATTTTGGCAATTTGGGAACTTTTATTAATGTGCTTCCATACAATTTTAGAACTACTCGTTGTATCCTGTTTCAGTTCAGTTCAGTTCAGTTCAGTTCAGTTCAGTTGCTCAGTCATGTCCGACTCTTTGTGACCCCATGAATCACACGCCAGGCCTCCCTGTCCATCACCAACTCCCGGAGTTCACTCAAACTCATGTCCATCAAGTTGGTGATGCCATCCTGTTTAAATATACCATTAGCATTTAAATAGGGATTGCACTGTTTCTGTAGGTTTTCTTATGGTGTATCTTTCTGCTTGTTTGTGTTGTTTTAAATTTCTTTTATCAGTGTCTCACATTTTTCCAAGTTCAGATCTTTTGTCTCCTTCAGTTCAGCTCAGTCGCTCAGTCGTGTCCGACTCTTTGAGACCCCATGAATCACAGCACTCCAGGCCTCCCTGTCCATCACCAACTCCTGGAGTTCACTTAAACTCATATCCATCGAGTCGGTGATGCCATCCAGCCATTTCATTCTCTGTCGTCCCCTTCTCCTCCCGCCCCCAATCCTTCCCAGCATCAGAGTCTTTTCCAGTGAGTCAACTCGTCGCATGAGGTGGTCAAAGTATTGGAGTTTCAGCTTTAGCATCAGTCCTTCCAATGAACACCCAGGATTGATCTCCTTCAGAATGGACTGGTTGGATCTCCTTGCAGTCCAAGGGACTCTCAAGAGTCTTCTCCAGCACCACAGTTCAAAAGCATCTTCTTCGGCGATCAGCTTTCTTCACAGTCCAACTCTCACATCCATACATGACCACAGAAAAAACCATAGCCTTGACTAGACGGACCTTTGTTGGCAAAGTAATGTCTCTGCTTTTTAATATACTATCTAGGTTGGTCATAACTTTCCTTCCAAGGAGTAAGCGTCTTTTAATTTCATGGCTGCAGTCAGCATCCACAGTGATTTTGGAGCCCCAACAAATAAAGTCTGACACTGTTTCCACTGTTTCCCCATCTATTTCCCATGAAGTGATGGGACCAGATGCCATGATCTTTGTCTCCTTAGTTAGATTTAAACCTAGATGCTTTATTATTTTTGATGTAATTATAAATTGGATTAAAAAAAATTCTTTCTTGTTCATGGTTAGTGTATAGAAACACTACAGAATTCTGTATATTAAGCTTTTTATCTGGTTATTTTACTGAATTCCTTTATTAAGTCTAATAGTTTTTTTGTTGACATCTTTAGGATTTTCTGTGCAGAGAATCATATTATTTGCAAACATTAACAGTTTATTTTTCTTTCCAATTTGGATTATTTTTCTTTTCCTTGTCTGATCTTACCTATTCCTAATTTAGAAGAAGTACCTTCAACTTTTCATTGTTAAGCATAAGGGTGGTTGGGGGTTTGTTACTTATGGCCTTTATTATGTTGAGATATGATGACTCTAGATCTTCACTGTTGATCATTTAAAGGACAATGGATGTTGAATCATGTCAAAAGATTTTTCTGTATCTAGTCAGATGATCATATAACTTATTTTCAATTAGTGATGAGGTGATCACATTGGCTGAATTGTTGACTGACTCATCCTTGAATGCTGGATAAATCCCACTTGAAGATAGCATATGGTACTTTTAATCTATTGTTGAAAATTTTTTGTTAATATCTTGTTGAAGATTTTTGCATCTATATTTAACAGTGATGTCGGCCTTTACTTTTCTTCTGTTATGGTGTCGTGCCTGGTTTTGTCGTCAGGGTGATGATGTTGGCCTCATTCAAGAAGTTTGAAAGCTGTTCCTTCCTTTAAAATTTTTGGAATAGTTTGAGAAGGATAGGTGTTATCATTCCTTGAAATGGAATGACACTTGCAGTAGTATTCACCTGTGAAATTGTGTGGTCTGGAATTCTGCTTGTTGGGAGGTTATTACTGATTAAATTTAATTACTGGCAATCAGTCTGTTCATTTTTTTCTTTCTTCTTGATATAGTCTCAGGAGATTATACATTTCTAGGAATTTGTTCTTCTAAGTTATTCATTTTATTGGCATATGATTATTCTTAGTAATGTTTTATTATTCTTTTGGGGACTTTACTGATGGCTCAGCAGTAAAGAATCTGCCTGCAATGTAGGAGACACAGGAAATATGAGTTCAATCCCTGGGTCAGGAGGATCTCTTGAAGGAGGGCATGACAACCTTCTCTGGTACTGTTGCCTATAGAATCCCACTGTCAGTAGCCTGGTGAGCTACAATCCAAATGGTCACAAAGAGTCAGATACTACTGAGCAGTGAGCATCTAATTCTTTGTATTTCTGTGGTTTGTCTGTAATTTTTTCTCTTTTGTTTTGGATTGTATATATTTGAGTTCTCTTTTATTCTGATGAGTCTGACCAAAAGTTTATTAATTTTGTTTATCTTTTCAAAGAATTGATTTTTGTTTCATTGGTCTTTCTATTGTTTGTTAGTCTCTCAATTTTATTTATTTCTGTTCTAATCTTTTCTTTCTTTCTTACTACTCACTTTACTTTGTAGTAGTCTTAATTTTTTCTTCCTTTTTTTTCTTTTAAAGTTCCTTTAGGTATAAGATTAGATAGTTTCTTTGAGATTTTTCTTCCTTTGTACCATTACAAACTTCCCTCTTGGGACTTCTTTTCCTGCTTCCCATAGTTTGAATCATTGTTTCTCACTTTTGTTTTTCTCCCGTTACTTTTGATTTCCTCTTGATTTCTGCACTGACTCATTGGTTATTTAGTAGCATATTGCTTCATCTCCACATGTTTTTGTATTTTTTTCTTATAGCTGATTTCTGCATGCATGCATGCTGATTCACTTCAGTCTTGTCTGAATCTTTACGATCCTATATACCATCTCCTGCCAAGTCCCTCTGTCTATGGGGTTTTCCCCAGAAAGAATACTGGAGTGAGTTGCCATGCCCTCTTTCAAGAGATTTTCTCAACCCAGGGATTGAACCTGACTCTCCTGCATCTCCTTCACTCAGGCAGGTTCGTTACCACTGAGTCACGAGGGAAGCCCATAGTTGATTTCTAGTATCATACTACTGTAGTCAGAAAAGATGCTTAATATTATTCCAGTCTTCTTAAATATACTGAGACTTGTTTTATGACCTAGTATTTGAACTTTCCTGAAGAATGCTCTGTGTACATGGAGGAGAATGCTCTGTATGGACGGAAGAGTCTGGTAGGCTGTAGTCCATGGGGTCGCTAAGAGTCAGACACGACTGAGTGACTTCACTTTCACTTTCCACTTTCATGCACTGGAGAAGGAAATGACAACCCACTCCAGTGTTCTTGCCTGGAGAATCCCAGGGATGGGGGAGCCTGGTGGACTGCCATCTATGGGGTCGCACAGAGTCAGACATGGCTGAAGAGACTTAGCAGCCAGCAGTATACTGGTATATACTGCCATATATATATATATGGGTTTCCCTGGTGATTCAGCAGTGAAGAATTGCCTGAAATGCAGGGGAACGTGGTTTTGATCCCGGGTCAAGAAGATCCCCTGGAGAAGGAAATGGCAACCCTCTCCAGTATTCTTGTATGGAAATCCCACGGACAGAGGAGTCTGGTGGACTACAAATCCAAGGGGTCACAAGAGTTGGACACAACTTAGTGACTAAATCACCACCACCAAATATCTATAACAATATTTATGAGTGCTGAGTCGCTTCAGTCATGCCTAACACCTTGCAACCCTATGGATTCTGTCAGGCTCCTCTGTCCACGGGATTCTCCAGGCAAGAATACCGGAGTGGGTTGCCCTGCCCTCCGTATCTATATCTGTATCATCTCTAGCTCTATATCTATATAGACACATATAAATTTCTTCTCATCTAAGGTGTCATTTAAGGTCAGTGTTTTCTGACTGGTTTTCTTTTAGGATGATCTGTCCTTTGACATATATGGGATTTTATCATCCCCTACTCCTATTGTGTTAATGTCAATTTATCCCTTTGTTTGTTAGTATTCGCTTTATATATTTAGTTGCTCTGATACTGGGTACATACATATATATTTATAAATGCTATATTTTCTTTCACAAATGATACTTTAATAATTCTATAGTTTTCTTTTTTGTCTTGTTACTACCTCTGCTTTACAGTCTATTTTGTCTGATGTAAGTATTGTCACCTCAGCTTTTTTTTGTTTCCAATTTCATGGAATACCTTTTTTCATCCCTACACTTTCAGTCTATTTATCTTTAGATCTGAAGTGAGTATTTTGTAGGCAGCATATATAAAATCTTGTTTCCTTTCAGCCACTTTATCTCTTTGGATTGGAGCATTTAGTCGATTTATATTTAAAGTCATTATGATATGTATATACTTATGGCAGTTTCTTAACTATTCTCTGGTTATTTTTCATTCCTTTATTCTTTTGCTCCTTTCCATTGTGATTTAATGACTATCTTTGGAGCTATGTTTGGATTCCTTTCTTTGTTTTGTTTGCATATGTGTTGTAATATTTTTGTTTGTCTTTACCATGAGGTTCATATATAACAACACTGTTAACTATATTTCTGTTTATCTACCTATCTATAGATATCTCTCTCTGTACATATGATTATTTTAAGTTAATTATGTCTTCAGTTTGAATGCATTCTAACAACTCTACATTTTAAACTCATTTCCATATTTAATGGTCTTGACATCATATTTTACATATTTTATTTTGTATATCTTTATTACATATTGTGAGTATAAATTGTTTTTCTACTTTTGCCTGTTAACCTTCCTACTAGCTTTATAAGTGGTTGATCTACTACTTTTACTGATTTTACTTTTATAACTGGTTGATCTACTACTTTTGTTTTTCTTTACCAATGAGATTGTTTTCTTTCTTAATTTTCCCATTTCTAGTGTGGCCTTTTCTTCTTCACTTCAAGTCCCTTTAACATTGCTTGCAAAGTCCATTTAGTGATACTTAAACAATTTAGCTTTTCTTTCTCTGTAGAAATCTCTATCTCTCCTTCAAATCTTAATGATAACATTGCTGGGTAGAGTATTCTTAGTTCTAGGTTTTTCCTTTTATCATTTTGATTATATTATGCCCATGCTATCTTTCTGGCATGCCTATTTTCTGCTAAAAAAAGAGTTTCCTTGAACATAATTACTTTCTTTTGTCTTATTACTTTTAAGAGTCTCCATTATCTTTAGTGGGCTTCTCTTGTGGCTCAGCTGGTAAAGCATCAGTCTGCAATGTGGGAGACCTGGGTTCAATCCCCTGGAGAAGGGAAAGGTTACCCATTCCAATATTGGTCACAAAGAGTTGGACACGACTGAGAGACTTTCACTTCATTATCTTTAATAGTTGGCATTTTAATTTTAAAATGTGTCTTGGTGCAGTGAGTTCATCTTATTTGAAACTCAGTACTTCTTGGACCTGGGTTTTTCCTTCCCCAGGTAGGGAATTTTTCAACCACTTTTTTCTTCAGATAAGTTTTCCACTCCTTTCTATTTCCTTCCTTCTGGAACCTCTATAATGTGAATGCTGATAGACCTGATGCCATCCCAAAGGTCCCTTAAACCCTTCTCATTTTTCAAAAATTCTTTTTCTCTTTTTTTCCTGTTAATCTTGTGTGATTATGACTCTATCTGTCTTTTAGAGAACTGATCCATTCCTCTGTTAGATCTAATCTGCTGCTGATTCCTCCTGCTGTTGTTTTTTTAATTCAGTGTATTCTTCAGCCCTATTTGATTTTTACTTATATTTTATAAATCTCCTGAAATTTGTGATGTGTTCACCCATTCTTATTCTGAGTTCAATGAGCATATTTAGATTATTACCATCAACTCTTCATCTGGTAGATTGCTTATCTCCACTTTATCTTTTTCTTGAGGTTTTGTCTTGTTTCATCATCTGGAATATATTTCTCTATCTCCTTATTTTGTCCAATTCTCTATGTATTTTTCTATGTGCATCAGTTATATTTCCCAATCTTGGAGAAGTGATTTTATGTAGGAAACATCCAAAGAGGCTCAGCATCACTCTCTCTTCTGGTCACCAGAAATATATGCTTCAGTGATGCCCTCATACAGGCTGAATGCACCATTCTGTTATTGCAGGACTGACTACAACCTGTGTGCTGGTAGGTGGTGCTGGTCCCTAGTTCAGTAGTCCATGAGACTGTGATTACTATGTTGACTTTGGGCCTACCAGAGGACAAGGCAGTTATCATCATGATTTGCTGTGCAGCAGAGGTGTGAGGTAATGCTGCTATTGGCCCACTGGAGAGCAGAGCCAGTTTCCATGTTGCTGTCTACTTAGCATAGGGCTGGTGCTGGCCTGCTGGGGATAGGCCAACAAGTGACTGTCTGCATAGCTCAATGGATCTTGGGCCTGAAGTTGACTTGCTGATGGGTGGTAAGCTCCCCAGTGATGATAGGGTAAATAGACTTTTACAAAATGACACTTGCAAGGCTGATGTCATCACAGTAGAACGAACTCCTTAAAATGGCTGTTTCCAGTATTCCTTTCCAAAGTGGGAGACCCAGTTGCCTTCTGCCTCTCCAGGAAGCTCTCCAAGGTCAGCAAGTGGATCTGAGCCAGGCTTCTTTCAAATGACTGCCTGTGCTCTGGGACTCACAATATATGAGATTTTGTGTGTACCCTTAATGATTGGACTTTCTTTTTCCTATAGCCCTCCAGATCTTCTGAATAGAAAGTCTATAAGTTTTTAATGTGAGATGTTCTGAGGGCTTATCTTTCCTGTGCAGGATCCCTTGGGCTGGTGAGCCTGATGTGGGGCTTGAACTATGCCATTCATTTGAGAGGACCTCTATAATTATGATATTCCTTCCATTTGTGGGTCCTGATTATAATATGTCTCCTCCCCTCCAATCTTTCTCATTGTTCTTTCCTTTCTATTTATGCATCTACAGAAAATATTGTTGGATATTTCTTAGGATGTTCATACAGATAACTACTCTGTAAGTAGTTGTGATTAACTACTCTGTAAGTAGTTGTGTGTCTGTAGGAAGAGGTGAGTTTGAGGTTGACCTACTCTGACATCTTGGCCATAACCTTCCCTTATAAATTTACCTTCAAAACATCTAAACACAATATTAACAAATAATACACTTCAATACGCAAAGAATAAGAATCTCACTGAAGTGTGCACTTATCCTATAAATATAAAGATCACTGAACTTTGAAAAATAATGAATTTAAGATGCTTCCACAACTACTTGTGAGCAAAACTACCACATCTAGTAGTGAGCAAAAAAACTACTATGAGATGTGCCTTCCATGATAAAATCCAAACTGTATAAATTCTATGAGCCAACTACTTTACAATATTGTATAGTAGCAACAAATGGCTGTACTGCCCAAGGAAATGGAAACAATTCAAGAAAAATTTAAACATGAATACACAGCAATTGAAACAAATCAAACATAAGCACAGAATTATAATGGAAAAAGTTAACAGACATTCAGAGATAACTGAGAAAATGTAACAAACATAAGTGGAAAACAATAGAAAAGGAAAATATTAGAAATTATAATAGGCAAGTCTTCTTTTCAAAGTGGATGACAACTCTAAACACACAGATACAAGAAAATTCATAAAAACCCAAGCAGGAAGAACAGAAATAAAATTGATGAAGGCACATGAGGATAAAATTTCTGAAAATAGGTGAAAAAGAGAATATTGTCGGAATAGCAGGAAGGAAAATGAAACATTACATGTCATCAAATAAAAGTTAAAGCATAGACTTTTGTCAGAAAAATTCAGACCAGAAGACAATAGAATACCATCTTTAAAGAGCCAAAAGACAGGAGAGTGGAGACCACATGAAAACCTTCTATCTAGGAAAATGGGTATATTTTTCCTTGTCTCTATTGCTTTTAGCTTCTCTTCTTCTCACAGCTATTTGTAAGGCCTTCTCAGACAGCCATTTTGCTTTTTTGCATTACATTTCCATTGGGATGTTCTTGATCCCTGTCTCCTATACAATGTCATGAACTTCCATCTATAGTTCATCAGGGACTCTGTCTATCAGATCTAGTCCCTTAAATCTATTTCTCACTTCCACTGTATAATCATAAAGGATTTGATTTAGGTCATACCTGAATGGTCTAGTGGTTTTCCCTACCTTCTTCAATTTAAGTCTGAATTTGGCAATAAGGCATTCATGACCTGAGCCACAGTCAGCTCCTGGTCTTACTTTGCTGACTGTATAGAGCTTCGCCATCTTTGGCTGCAAAGAATATAATCAATCTGATTTCGGTGTTGGCCGTCTGGTGATGTCCATGTGTAGAGTCTTCTCTTGTGTTGTTGAAAGAGGGTGTTTACTATGACCAGTGCATTCTCTTGGCAAAACTCTATTAGCCTTTGCCCTGCTTCATTCTGTACTCGAAGGCTAAATTTGCCTGTTATTCCAGGTATTTCTTGACTTCCTACTTTTGCATTCCAGTCCCCTATAATGAAAAGCACATCTGGTTTTGGGTGTTAGTTCTAAAAGGTCTTGTAGGTTTTCATAGAACCGTTCAACTTCAGTTTCTTCAGCATTACTGGTTGGGGTATAGACTTGGATTACTGTGATATTGAATGGTTTGTCTTGGAAATGAGCAGAGATCATTCTGTCATTTTTGAGATTGCATCCAAGTACTGCATTTCGGACTCTTTTGTTAGCAAGAATAGCAAGGAGAGATGAGAAAGCCTTTCTCGGTGATCAGTGCAAAGAAATAGAGGAAAACAATAGAATGGGAAGGACTAGAGATCTCTTCAAGAAAATTAGAGATACCAAGGGAACATTTCATGGAAAGATGGGCTCAATAAAGGTCAGAAATTGTATGAACCTAACAGAAGCAGAAGATATTAAGAAGAGGTGTCAAGAATACACAGAAGAACTATACAAAAAATATCTTCATGACGCAGATAACCACAATTGTGTGATCACTCACCTAGAGCCAGACATCCTGGAATGCAAAGTCAAGTGGGCCTTAGGAAGCATCACTATGAACAAAGCTAGTGGAGGTGATGGAATTCCAGTTGAGCTATTTCAAATCCTAAAAGATGATGCTGTGATAGTGCTGCACTCAGTATATCAGCAAATTTGGAAAACTCAGCAGTGGCCACAGGACTGGAAAAAGTCAGTTTTCATTCCAATCCCAAAGAAAGGCAATGCCAAAGAATTCTCAAACTACCACACAATTGCACTCATCTCACATGCTAGTAAAGTATTGCTCAAAATTCTCCAAGCTGGGCTACAACAATATGTGAACCGTGAACTTCCAGGTGTTCAAGCTGGTTTTAGAAAAGACAGAGGAATTAGAGATCAAACTGCCAACATCTGCTGGATCATCAAAAGAGAATTCCAGTAAAACATATATTTCTGTGTTATTGACTATGCCAAAGCTTTTAATTGTGTGGATCACAATGAACTGTGGAAAATTCTTCAAGAGATGGGAATACCAGACCACCTGGCCTGCCTCTTGAGAAATCTGTATGCAGGTCAGGAAGCAACAGTTAGAACTGGACATGAAACAACAGACTGGTTCCAAATAGGAAAAGAAGCATGTCATGGCTGTATATTGTCACCCTGCTTACTTAACCTACATGCAGAATACATCATGAGAAATGCTGGTCTGGATGAAGCCCAAGCTGGAATCAAGATTGCTGGGAGAAATATCAATAACCTCAGACATGCAGATGATACCAGCCTTATGGCAGAAAGTGAAGAAGAACTAAAGAGCTTTCTTGATGAAAGTGAAAGAGGAGAGTGAAAAAGTTGGCTTAAAGCTCAACATTCAGAACACTAAGATCATGGCATCTGGTCCCATCAATTCATGGCAAATAGATGGGGAAACAATGGAAACACTATACCGAGACTTTATTTTTTTGGGCTCCAAAATCACTGAAAATGGTGACTGCAGCCATGAAATTAAAGACACTTGCTCCTTGAAAGGAAAGTTATGACCAACCTAGACAGCAAATTAAAAAGCAGAGACATTACTTTGACAACAAAGGTCCATCTAGTCGATGCTATGGTTTTTCCAGTAGCCGTGTATTGATGTGAGAGTTGGACTATAAAGAAAGGTGAGCACTGAAGAACTGATGCTTTTGAACTGTGGTGTTGGAGAAGACTCTTGAGAGTCCCTTGGACTGCAAGGAGATCAAATCAGTCCATCCTAAAGGAGATCAGTCCTGAGTGTTCATTGGAAGGACTGATGTTGAAGCTGAAACGCCAATACTTCGACTATCTGATGCGAAGAGCTGATTCATTTGAAAAGACCTTGATGCTGGGAAATATTGAAGGTGGGAGGAGAAGGGGATGACAGAGGATAAGATGGTTGGATGGCATCACCGACTCAGTGGAGATAAGTTTGAATAAACTCCGGGAGTTGGTGATGCACAGGGAGGCCTGGCGTGCTGCGGTCCATGGGGTCGCAAAGAGTCGGACATGACTGTGAGAATGAACTGAACTGATCCAGGAAAAACTGCTTGGATAAAGGAAAACTGATAGAATGCATTATGTAAAAATTGTACTATATTAAATGCCAAAGATTTTCTAGTAAAGGGAAACAATATCAAAAGAAACTTAATATCCCAAAGAACAATTTGAAATGCACAGAACATAAATGTGGTCTTAAAAAATTATGTAAGATTTCTTCTTTCCCAAAATGTTTGTTGAGAAATCTTTTTATATTCTAGAGTGGTGATCATACAACTATAGTCTGAGTGTTGAATCCGCATACCCATTCAGTTATCTGTTGTCCCTGGCTTCTTTCACATCATAAAGGCAGAAGTGAGGATGTGGGAAGTGAATGCATTTCTTTCTCTTTCAGTATGCCTCTTGTATTGTTTCTCTTTTTGTTTACTGCACCTACTGTGGAAACCTTGCCATGGTTCTCAGTCATGAGATACTTTCAGACTTCTGAGATCCTTTTACATCACCTTTTCTAGTGCCTTGAAATCATAGGTAAAGCTATGACATTCTGATCTTCCTAATTCCTTTGTAACTTCCAATTTACCCAGAAAAAAACACAATTAAAAAAGACACGTTCTCCCCAATATTCACTATAGCACTATTTATAATAGCCAGGTTGGAGAAGAAATCTAAATGTTCATTGAGAGAGGAATAGAAAAAGAAGATGTGGTATATATGTATGTATGTAGTGGAATGTTACTCAGCCATATAAATGAAGAAACAATGTCACTTGCAGTAGTATAGATGACTGTCATACTTAATGCAGTAAATCAGAGAATAGCAAATATATAGTATCACTTATATGCAGAATCGAAAAAAATGGTACAAATGAACTTATTTATAACAGAGATATATAGTTATGGATGTAGAAAACAAACTTATGGTTACAGGAGAGAAAAGGGGTAAAGGATAAATTGGGACACTGGGATTGACACATACTCACTTCTATATATCAAATAGATAACTAATAGGATTCCGTTGTATAACACTGGGAACTCAATACTCTGTAATGCCCTACATGTGAAATGTATTTAAAGATGAGTGGATATATATATATATATGTATAATCGATTCACTTTGTTGTAAGCAGAAACTAACACAAAATTTTACATCAACTATACTCCAATTAATATTTTTAAAATATCACTCCTTCTTTAACAACATTACTCCCATTGACTGATTAGATTTTTCTCTGTACTAATCTTAATACAAGCATGAAGTATTCAGAGTAAAGAAATGAGTTTCCAAAACTAAAGGTTGTAATCCATTCTAATGAAAAATCATGAATGTCCCTGTGTGTTAAATCATGAAAATGAAAGGAGAATCAAGTGTTTCTCATCTAAATGTGTTTTTTAAAAATTTTGTTCTCTAAGAAGTTTAGATCATGCAGCCTCTAGAGAGAGCTTCTAACTTTCTAATGGTCTTGCTGCTGCTGCTGCTGCTAAGTTGCTTTAGTCATGTCCGACTATGTGCGACCCCATAGACAGCAGCCCCCCAGGCTCCCCCATCCCTGGGATTCTCCAGGCAAGAAGTGGAGTGGGTTGCCATTTCCTTCTCCAATGCATGAAAGGGAAAGTGAAAGTGAAAGTGAAGTCACTCAGTCATGTCTGACTCTTACCGAGCCCATGGACTGCAGCCTACCAGGCTCCTCTGTCCATGGGATTTTCCAGGCGAGAGTACTGGAGTGGGTTGCCATTGCCTTCTCCATTAATGGTCTTGTGAGTTTTCTAATTAATAATTTCTTCTCTCATTTTTCTTTTTGCATTATGATACAAAATATAGTAATGGTGAGAGAGACCTTAGTCCCTGATGAATACCTTGCAGAAGGCATGCCCACCAATTTGGCTTCTCTCCTCATGAGAGAATTTCTCTCAGGACCCATTCCAGGTATATTTATTGGTTTAGTCAATGAAAAGTACAGTAAACAAAACAAAAAACAGAAAGAAAGATAAGTTATAAATTGTGCTAGTACTTGTTCACCTTAGCAATTTGAGACATGATCTTAACAGTAAGGAAATTAAATTCACCATGCAGAAAAACTTCCTGTTAAAGGTTTGGTTCTTTTCTTACTGTTGTTTCTTCATAAATGTATAATACACTACCTATGGTACAGGGTTTACTAAGATGAGAAGTGGTATCCATTCTTAAGAATATATTTTATATTTAAGTTGTTTATTTTCAATTCTCTTCTCTTTTAGATACCTTTCTCTATATCATTCTTTTTAATTTTTCTGTTGAAACAAAAAACTTTATATAAAATATGAATTTTAAGAAAATTATACATTTTGTAGTTGACAACCCTGCCAGAATGCATTTTGACCATTGCTTTGTATTCTATTAAAATTTTGCCAGTCAACATTTCTGTTAACCATTATTTTTTTTAAAAAAGTAGATACTGTAACTGCTTCAAATTGATTTTAATATACTTTAATAGTTTCATCTATCTTAAAATTATGTCAGAATTAAAACCATAGCAATTCCAATAACAAAAATTATAAGAAACATTATGAGATATTTCATGTTTTTAGATCATATATACTTTTATTTATTTACTATAATTATATATATATAATTATAAATTTCTATTCTCATAAGACTATAAAAACTATTTCTATAGTATATAAGTTTTAAATTTCTGTTTGTCTGTTTTCTTTTACATTACGACTATTGAATAAAAAACCATTATGCTGAGAAACCTCATGACTCTAAACCAATTAAATCTGCTTTTGTCCCAATTTCCCCATTTATAAAATTAGAATAAAAACTACTTCCTTTCTTTACCTCTCACTGTATTTTAATCTGAGGATGTTTTATAGTCATATAGCATAAATCTAAATAAATACAGTACAAGCTTGTTTAAATACATAGTTTTTCTTTTGAAGCTATTGTTAAATTGTCCTATATGCCTATCCCTCCTATGCACATATCATTGTATTTCTAATTAAATTTGCCTGTTTCTTAAAAGACAGAAAAATGTCTGTGAAGATCTTAGAATTCTCCACTTGCAGTCTAATCTGCAAAATCCAAAGAAAGCAGAAGAGAGAAGAAAAGTAGGAAGGAACAAAGGGAAACATGAAAGTCTGATTTCATTGTGTTTAGGAAATATAAGCAAGAATCATTCTGTTCTTAGAAAACTGCCGCTAAGAGTGTACGTCACCATAGGGACAAAAAATGAAAGAAACAAGGATATGATGTAAGTGTGTAAAAGAATCCTGCTGTTGTGAGGATCTGGAGTCCTTCTCCTTATATAAGAAAGACAGATATAATATTTACATAGTATTTTTAAATAATAAGATGAGATTATGAATTGAACAGATTTTATTTTAGGTAAAAAAGTGGATTATAATGTCTGTGATGAACATCATCCGTGGAAGCAACTTTCAACAGCAGTAAACTGATAATAAATCCAGGGTGGGGGAAAGCTCTTATTTTCAGATATTTTCTTAGAATCTCCACTTTACCAAAGCATACTTGGACAGCCAGTCTGCACTATTTACAAATAAGCATATATGAAAAAGGCTAATCAGACAGAACTCTTCACTAGTATGACATTTTAAGAATGGCAATATCTTTATATTCATTGGTGCTTTCTAAAATATTGTGACAACATAGTATGAAATAAATTTTTTCCTTGCTGGTTCTTACTTTTTACAAAACAAGTATTCTGATCATTCATTTCTTTCATGTAACCATCTCTTCAGTCCTGTCCATACCTCAGTTATGAAGAGTGAGTTTAATAGGAACTTCTCAGAGGTGACTGAGTTTATTCTGCTGGGATTTGGAACTCCTCCAAAGCTACAGATTCTCCTGTTTCTAGCATTCCTATTGGTCTATATGGCCACTCTCATGGGAAATATCAGCATAATTGTTGTCATTAAGACGGACTCCAGATTTCAAATGCCTATGTATTTCTTCCTTCGAAACTTGTCATATTTAGATCTCTGCTACTCCACAGTCATTGCTCCCAAAACTTTAGCTAACTTCTTTTCTAATGAAAAGAAAATTTCTTACAAAGGCTGTGCAGTCCAATTTTTCTTCTTTGCTCTGTTTGTCACTGCTGAGAGCTTTCTTCTGGCTGTCATGGCATTTGATAGATTCTCAGCCATTTGCTCCCCACTCCTGTATCCTGTGCACATGTCCCCAAAACTCTGTGTTCAATTGGTAACTGGCTCCTATGTCTGTGGCTGCATCAATGCGGTAGTAGAAACAGGTTTCACCTTCAGTTTGCATTTCTGTGGGGAAAACAGATTGGATCACTTTTTCTGTGATGTCTCAGCCCTGATTAAGATCTCCTGTGTAGACACCTTTGTGAATGAGGTTGTAATGTTTATTCTCTCTGCTCTCATCATCATCACCACCACAACTGTCATTCTGGTCTCCTATGCATATATCCTCTTTACTGTCCTAAAGATCCCATCAACCCATGGCAGGAGTAGGACTTTCTCCACTTGTGGCTCTCATATAGCAGTGGTGAGCTTATTCTACGGGACTGTGTTCTTCATGTATGCCCAACCTGGAGCCATCTCCTCACCAGAGAAGAACAAGGTTGTAGCTGTGCTCTACACACTTATAATACCAATGTTAAACCCTCTAATATACAGTCTGAGAAACAGAGACGTGAAAGATGCTGTGAAAAGAATATTACACAGTGAATGATTCTCTGCTGATATTTGTAATGTTATTATAATACATAATGGGCAAACTGTGTTTTCTAAATGTCATCGTTATTCTTGTTTTTGTAAAATTACTATGTCAAAGATATTTGCTTACATAAATATAAATATTTTGCTGCTTTATAAAATATTTTAATAATTTAGGTATATAGATCATTATTTTATTTGCTTAAGACATATGAAAACATGTATGTTCTCAACTTGTGATAACAATATCTGCATTTCAATATTACCATGATTAGGAAGTAAATATTAAAAGCTTCTGTTACTCATTAAAATAATATTATATCTGAATGAAGAATATATTATCTGTGTGAATAATATTATACCATAGTTCACACAGATATTTTGTTGATGTTCAGCTGCTAAGTCATGTCCAACTCTCTGTGACTCCATGGACTATAGCACACCATGCTCCTCTGTCCTCCACTATCTCCTGGAGCTTGCTGAAATTCATGTCCATTGAATCGGTGATGCCATCAAACCATTTCATCCTCTGTCACCCTGTTCTTTTGCCTTCAATCTTTCCAAGCTTCAGGGTCTTTTCCAGTCAGCTCTTCGCATCAAGTGGCCAAAGTATTGGAGCTTCAATTTCAGCATCAGTCCTTCCAACGAATATTCAGGGTTGATTTCTTCTTGGATTGACTGTTTCAATTTCCCTGCAGTCCAAGGGACTCTCAAGAGTCTTCTCCAGCACCACAATTTCAAAAGCATCAATTCTTCAGCACTCAGCCTTCCTTATGGCTTAACCCTCACATTCATACATGATTACTGGAAAAAAACATAGCTTCGAATATAAGGATCTTTATTAGCAAAGGGATGTCTCTGTTTTTTAATAACCTGGCTAGGTTTGTCATAGTTTTCCTTCCAAGGAGCAGTTCAGTTCAGTCACTCAGTTGTGTCTGACTCTTTGCGACCCCATGAGCTTCAGCACACCAGACCTCCCTGTCCAACACCAACTCCCGGAGTCTACCTAAACTCATGTTCATTGAGTCGGTGATGCCATCCAACCATCTCATCATCTGTCATCCCCTTCTCCTCCTGCCCTCAATCTTTCCCAGCATCAGAGTCTTTTCAAGTGAGTCAGCTCTTCGCATGAGGTGGTCAAAATATTGGAGTTTCAGCTTCAACATCAGACCTTCCAATGAACACCCAGGACTGATCTCCTTTAGGATGGACTGGTTGGATCTCCTTGCAGTCCAAGGGACTCTCAAGAGTCTTCTCCAACACCACAGTTCAAAAGCATCAATTCTTCTGCACTCAGCTTTCTTTATAGTTCAACTCTCACATTCATACATGACTACTGGAAAAACCATAGCCTTGACTAGACGGACCTTTGTTGTCAAAGTAATGTCTCTGCTTTTTAATATGCTATTCATATTAAAGCAAGTGTATTTTAATTTCAAGGCTGCAGTCACTGTCTGCAGTGATTTGGGGCCCCAAGAAAATAAAATCTGTCACTGATTCTGTCTTATCCCCTTCTTCTTGCCATGAAGTGATGGGACCAGAGGCCATCATCTTAGTTTTCTGAACGCTGAGTTTCAAGAGTTTTTTCACCTTCATCAAGAGATATAATAATTATTACTTAAATCAGGGGAAAAAATGTTGTTTAATTCTACAAAGCAATTAAACTGATATCTGTCTGAGCAAGATAACAACCTCATTGAGTAAGTGGCAAAATGGAATATTAATGTTTGGTTACATAGGACACTTATGATAAAAGGTCTATTCTTTCCCAAGATTCAGGTTTTATTCTGAGTTATATCATCCACAAAGTTACTGTAAAACAGAAGTCCATCATATAGTATTTGAGAAACAATTCTTTATATGGAAAATGTGTCAATAATATTCTATTTTTCATTTCCCCATTTTCATCTTAGTATAAAATAAGATATTTTATAATAATAAAGGCTGATACATAAAGAACAGGTACTATATGCCATAGTAATTTTTAATAACGATTTTCAGTTGAGGAAATTGAGACTAAGCAGTTTGGTGTAGCCAAAACTCTACACCAGTATGGATCCATGACTTAATTACCCAAGTATATCTTCCAAAGCATGTGGCATAGTTTTAAAATATACTCTCACAGCCTAAAAACAATCAATTTCTGAATGGAAGTATGGCTAGGGAGCCAGTCTGGGACCTCTAACAAATTTGCCCATTCTTCATTATGTGTAAAAATAATATTCTGTATTTCTATTTAAACACTTCAATCAATTTATTTTTGGTATAGAGCAGGATATTTTAATAAAATTTTATTTATGGGTCTTTCTCTTTTAAATTATTACATACACTTATGCACTGAAAATCAAATACTTTCTAATGCTAATTTTAATATATTAATTTAAAATATTGGTTATTAAAAAATATTTTTTCTATATAAGGTATACTGAGGTCTTTACTCAATTTTTTTTCCCCATCAACTCACCAATATTCCTCTTAAAAAAAGAGAGGAAGTAAAAGTTTTTGCCATGCTTTTATTTTGTTTCTTTAAATATATGTGAATAATAAATAAGAATCTAGGAATCTTATCAAGTTAAATGATAAATGGGAGAGAACCACTTGTTTTATTTAAAATTTTATACACTTGTTTGTTACTGTTCTGACAATTACCCATGTCAGGTCAGACCAGAGGGTTACTTCTTTCATTTTTGTCTCACACGTGAAAGTCACTCAGTCGAGTCTGATTCTTTGCAACCCCATTGACTGTACTGTCCATGGAATTCTCCAGGCCAGAATACTGTAGTGGGTTGCCTTTCCCTTCTCCAGGGGATCTTCCCTACCCAGTGCTCAAACCCAGGTCTCCCGCATTGCAGGTGGATTCTTTACCAGCTGAGCCACAAGGAAGCCCAAACATTGTCTTGCACATGGGTTGTACTCAATCCATAGAGACAAGGTTTTTTCTCTCTTTCCCTAAACTAATACTAATAATTGAACTTAGGCAAAAGGGGAATTACTTCCAGAACTCATGGCTTCCCCAAATGCTTTACTTCAATTTGACACTCAGTTCCAACCAATTAAAATAATGACACTAATGATAATTTGGTACTGTTACTTTGGGCAAATAAGTCAGATAATTCGTGATAGGATGCAAAGCCAGGCAGGATCAAGAAATTACTGGTCTTCTTGTAAAATATTAGTCAATAGGGCCCCAAATTATATCAAAGTTTCTAATAAATAATAATTTTAGTTTATGAGATTTATTATTGTGATCATGCAGTACCTTGTGTGTATGCTCAGTCGTGTCTGACTCTTTGCGACTCCATGGACTTTAACCTGCCAGGCTTCTCTGTCCATGGAGTTTTTCAGGCAAGAATACTGGGGTGGGTTGCCATTTCCTACTCTAGGGGCATCTTCTTGACCCAGGAATAGAACTTGTGTCTCTTGCTTCTCCTGCATTGGGAGGCAGATTCTTTACTACTGTGCCACCTGGGAAGCCTTTGATAATGTAGTACATTTTATACATATTAGATGTATTTCAAATTCTTTGTTTTCTTCCATTGATTTGCTTGTCTCTTCATGCTAGTATCACATGCTAATTAAACAATAGGATTTAATGCCTGATAGGGATACATCTTTTTCAAAAATTTCTCGGCTAATATTACTCATTATTTCAGTGAACTTCATTCTTTTGCATTAAAAATAATTCTTATTTGCATTTTAGCAGAATTGCATTTAGTAAATCATTTATTTGTTTACAATCCTCATTTGTAAGAATCGGGTAAGAGTATTGCTTCTAGTATCGGATAGCTAGATAGCTTAGCTGTAAGGCTACGCACCATGGAGCATAGATTTTGAAAACTTTTTGAATGATTTTAAGATTCAATGAATACTATTATTTTCCCTACTTAGATGTTAAGGATTATATAAAATATTATAAATTATGCTTTGGGCACAAGACAGTTTTTCAATTAATACTAGCTTCAACTATTATTATTATTACCATTATCAGTATCAAAATATCTTCCCCACTAAAAGTAGTACCTAATTATTGTACAGTCAATGGTATCACCCAGGAAAGGATGTACAGAACTGATCAGGATTCTTGGAGGGTTCTGTCTCCAGAAGCAAACACTTGACCCAGCTGCAGTTTGCTGCCATCTGGTGGTTATTAATTGTCAGTTCAGTTCAGTTCAGTTCAGTCACTCAGTCGTGACTGAACTCTTTGCGACCCCATGAATCACAGCACGCCAGGCCTCCCTGTCCATCACCAACTCCCGGAGTTCACTCAAACTCACGTCCATCGAGTCGGTGATGCCATCCAGCCATCTCATTCTCTGTCGTCCCCTTCTCCTCCTGCCCCCAATCCCTCCCAGCATCAGAGTCTTTTCCAGTGAGTCAACTCTTCACATGAGGTGGCCAAAGTAATGGAGTTTCAGCTTTAGCATCAGTCCTTCCAATGAACACCCAGGCCTGATCTCCTTTAGGATAGACTGGTTGGATCTCCTTGCAGTCCAAGGGACTCTCAAGAGTCTTCTCCAACATCACAGTTCAAAAGCATCAGTTCTTCAGTGCTCAGCTTTCTTCAGAGTCCAACTCTCACATTCACACGTGACTACTGGAAAAACCATAGCCTTGACTAGACGGACCTTTGCTGGCAAAGTAATGTCTCTGCTTTTTAATATGCTGTCTAGGGTTGGTCATAACTTTTCTTCTAAGGAACAAGTGTCTTTTAATTTCATGGCTGCAGTCACCATCTGCAGTGATTTAGTTACCAAAAGGGGTGATGATCAAAATATCTCAGCTTGTTCTGTGATTATTATATAAATTATGTATATAAATATAAAGCAACTTAAAAGTTGCTGCTTTACATTGATGGCATTCTAAATAATTTTTACTCACCCCATGTGTTACATATTTGATACCATTTGGTGTATATTTTATACCATTTTATTTTGTGTATACATCAACTAGTTATTACAGTAATTGTTCATTTTACTAATTTTGTCTTTTAATCTTCATAGTAGCTTTTAAGTGGTTTAACCATCACTTTTACTGTATATTCGCTTTTACCAGTGAGATTTTTACTTTCAAACATCTCCTTTACAACATAGCAGTTTTTCTTTTTGACTTAAATGTTTCACCTTTTTTATTCTTTTTCATATCTTTTTCCATTATGGTTTATTACAGGATATTGAATACAGATCCATGTGCTCTAAAGTAGGATCTTGTTGGTTATCTATTCTATACATAGTAGTTTCCATCTGCTAATCTCAAACTCCCCATTTATGCCTCCTTTCCCTCCCTCCACTATGGCAACCAACAAGTCTGTTCTCTTATGTCTGTGATTCTGTTTCTGTTACATAGATAAGTTCATTTATGTCATATTTTAGATTTCACACCTAAGTGATATCATATGGCATTTGTCTTTCTCTTTCTGAAACTTACTTTATTTAGTATGATAATCTCTAGGTCCAATGCCATGTTGCTGCAAATAACATTATTTCAATTTTTATGCTCCATGTTATTCCATTGTATATATGTACCACAATCAATATCTTTATCCATTTATCTGTTTATGTGCATTTAGGTTGTTTCCATGTCTTGCTATTGTAAACAGTGCTGCTATGACATAGGGGTGCATGTATCTTTTTGAATAAGAGATTTCTGTGGCTATTATGCTTAAGAGTGGAATTGCTGGATTATAAGGTTGCTCTGGTTTTAGTTTTTTGAGTAAATTCCATACTGTTTTCCACAGATGATGCATAAATTTACATTTCCAACAACAGTGTAGGAGGGTTCTCTTTTCTCTACACCTTTTCCGGCATTTATTTGTAGACTTCTTAATGATGGTCATTCTGACTGCTGCGAAGTGGACCCTCATTGCAGTTTTGATTTGCATTTCTTTAATAATTAGCAGTGATGAACATCTTTTCATGTGCCTATTGGCCATCTGTGTCTTCTTTGGAGAAATTTCTGTTTAAGCCATCAGCACATTCTTTTGAATTGTTTTTGTTGTTATTGTTACTAAGTTGTATAAGCTGTTTGTATACTTTAGAAATTAAGCTCAAAGAGTCACTTTAACACTTCTTATAGTTCAAGTTTAGTGGTGATGAATCCCTTTAACTTCTGCTGGTCTGGAAAACTCTTAATTTGTCCTTCAATTCTGAAGGATAATCTTTCCAGGTTAGAATATTCCTGTTTGGAATTAGTTTTTTTCTTTTAGCACTATGAATGTATCATGCCACTCCTCTCTGTTCTGCCAAGTTTCTGATGAAAAAAGTCAATTGATAATCTCACGGGTACCCTTGTATGTATAAAGTTGCTTTTTTCTTGCTCCTTTTAAGATTCTCTCTTTGTGGACTTCCCAGGCGGTCCAGCAGTCAAGAATCTGCCTTGCAGTGCAGGGGATGTGGGTTCAATATCTGGTCTGGGAACTAAGATCCCACGTGTTACAGGCCAACTAAGCCCGGATGCTGCAACTATTGAGTCTGCTCTCTCTGAAGTCTGTGCACCAGAACTAGAGAGCCCCTGCGCCATGCAAGGAAGATCCAACATGCCACAGCAAATAAATAAACATTTTTTAAAAATGAAGATTCTTTATCTTTAATTTTTGACATTTAAACTATAATGTGTTTGGCGTGGTTCTCTTTTCATTTAACTGACTTGAATCTCTGTGCTTCCTGTACCTGGATGTCTGTTTCCTTCTTCAGATTACGGACATTTTCAGCCATTACTTCTTCATATAGTTTTATTCCCCTCTCATTCTTTTCCTTCTGGAAACGTGTGTTTTACTCTGCTTGGTGTTCTTACATGTTCTTCACTTTTTAATATAAGTTTTTTATGAATTTTGTTTGCTTTTTGCTGCTCCTTTGGATGATATTTTTCTGCCCTTGCATTCCAGGTGGTGAGATAAAATTTATATTTGAAGGCAGGACAAGAAAAACTAGACATGAAATTCTCTCTGTGTGTCTATTTGACCTCCTCCCTCCCTCCCTAATTTGCACTGTGCATCTGCAATACACATTAACCTATAGACTGTAGCCCACCAGGCTCGTCTGTCCACTGGATTCTCCAGGCAAGAATACTAGAGTGGCTTGCCATGCTCTCCTCCAGGGAATCTTCCTGACCTAGGGATTGAACCCATGACTCTTATGTCTCCTTCACTGGCAGGCAGGTTCTTTACCACTAGTTCCACATGGGAAGCCCCTACACATTAACCAGAGGTCCTCAAAGATGGGAATGCCTGCTTGTCCAAAAAGATCATCTTCCTTTCTTCCAATGCTAGCACTGTAACTGTCTCTCAGATTATAAACCTCAAATAAAATTCTCTTTTTTCTTCTTAACTTGATTATTAATTGAAGTTTCATCCACAGGTCACTGATCCAATCTTCTGCACTTCTAGTGTGCCGCTGAATCCCTCCAGTGTGTTTTTCAGCTAAGGTATAGTAAGTTGCCTACATACTAATAAAGTTCTGTTCCTAGAGTGCATTCAGTTCAGTTCAGTTCAGTCGCTCAGTCGTGTCTGACTCTTTGCGACCCCATGAATCACAGCACGCCAGGCCTCCCTGTCCATCACCAACTCCGAGTTCACTCAAACTCATGTCCATCGAATCAGTTCAATTTGTTTGTAAGTCCAACGAAGTTAGCCTAGGTACTCAAGTAACACAGTCAGTTACACAGTTCTGTACTCTAATAGGTTTATAATACTTTTCAACAAATAACATATAAAAAACAAACATACATAAAAAATAAAACATTTAAAATCTTGTAGGACAGTATCTTAGAAGTATGAAACGCACAGTGGTATTGAGCAACAGCTGGCCTACGGGGGCTGGCACTGAATGAACAGGCAGGAAGATGCTGCTTGAGGAGCAGGTTTCTGGGTAAGGTCAGTAGCCTATGGTCTTCTGAGTACTGAACGTCTGTCTTTGGGGAGACTGGAGCAGCAGTAATACTCCTGGCCTGGCATGCTAAGGGTAGAGTGTTTACCCTATGAATGAGAGCTGGGTAGAGCTCACCAGCCGTATTAGCTACTCCAGCCTTGAATAGAGCTTCTTCAGTGTGGAGCTGGAGGGGATAAGTAAGGTTGCAGCAACTACAATCAAGGGGACATGGTAACCGTTGACTGGGATCCAGGGGCAGAGGGATCTCTATGTTTCTGTCTGCACTTGCCTGACTGCACTTTCACCTCTGATGAGATGAGAGAGGGCAGGGAGGGAGTGGGTCATGGCTCAAATGTCATAGATTTTCTCTTCCTGAGATTTAGTAGATTTTGTTGGGTAATATTTTTTTTTGTTTCTTTTTTCTTCATTTCCAGACGTTTCCTTGGTTGTCTTTTCAAAAGTCAAACATGTATTTATTATAAGATCTAAGCATCTCAATCCTCAACATTTACCAAAGACAAAGGAAAACAATCTAGGCAAATACATATGGACACATACCAGCTTTATTCACAATATCTAAAAACTGCACACACATCAGTTGCTCATTTAAGAGTTCATAAACAAAATTTGCACATTGGAAAATGGAATACTACTCAGCAATAAAAAGAATGAGTTACTTACATATATATGACAAAATGAATACATCTCAAAATAATTTTACTCAGTGAAAGAAGCCTGAGAGAAAAGAGCACATACTGTATGATTCCATTATACATCGTTCAGATCATTGGTTATCTGCAGATGGGTTTGAGGGAAGCATGGTCTGAAAGGAGGCATAGTCAACCTTTTGGAAATGAAGGTACTATTCAGTATTTTAATGTGGTGGTGTTTTTACTGATGCCAAAACTCACAGAATATTGCACTTTGAATGTTTATTTCACATCAATTATTCCTTGTTCATTGGAAGGACTGATGTTGAAGCTGAAACTCCAATACTTTGGCCACCTCATGTGAATAGCTGACTCATTGGAAAAGACTCTGATGCTGGGAGGGATTGGGGGCAGGAGGAGAAGGGGACGATAGAGAATGAGATGGCTGGATGGCATCACCAACTCGATGGACATGAGTTTGAGTGAACTCTGGGAGTTTGTGATGGACAGGGAGGCCTGGTGTGCTGCGCTTCATGGGATTGCAAAGAGTCAGACACGACTGAGTGACTGAACTGAACTGAACTATTCCTCAATGAAGCGTTTGGAAAAAAAAAAAAAAGAGTAGATCTTTTTTTAGATTCAAAGATTTCCATTTTAGAACAAAGACTCAGAAATATTTTTTTGAATAAAGGTTTCATTTTCACCTGAAAAATAGAAAGCTACACAAGGAAATGGAAAATTTACTCTTTACTTATTTATAATATGATATGCATTTATTATTTTAATAATAAATAATACTTATTATTAACTAATTTATTTAGATATTTCTTATATAAAATCTGAATATTAAAAGTAGGGTAAAACTTTTAAACATAATTATTGTTAGTGTACTAGCATCTGGTGAGGATTCAATACCATGAACACTATCATTTAAATAAAGAAAATCTTACTAGTTATGACACTATAATCAGCTATAATTATAAATGTAATATCAAAAGATGAGTAAAGAAGTAATAATGTTTTAGAAGAGTGTGCTCTTTAAGAAGTTTCTTAAGCATATTTTACTGAAGTAAAGACTCTTTGGGCATAAAGTACAGAATCTTTCATGGAACATTGAGTCCTAAAGGGAACAAGCCTTCAATGAAAGAGGCTCCTAATTCTTTTTAATTCCAGCTCACCTAAATCCCAGGCACAGGGTCTTTGCCCATTAGATAAAGACCTTTTAGAACTAACACCCAAAAAAGATGTCCTTTTCATTATAGGGGACTGGAATGCAAAAGTAGGAAGTCAAGAAACACCTGGAGTAACTGGCAAATTTGGCCTTGGAGCACAGAATGAAGCAGGGCAAAGGCTAATAGAGTTTTGTCAAGAGAATGCACTGGTCATAGCAAACACCCTCTTCCAACAACACAAGAGAAGACTCTACACATGGACATCACCAGATGGTCAACACCGAAATCAGATTGATTATATTCTTTGCAACCAAAGATGGAGAAGCTGTATACAGTTAGCAAAAACAAGACCAGGAGCTGACTGTGGCTCAGATCATGAACTCCTTATTGCCAAATTCAGACTTAAATTGAAGAAAGTAGGGAAAACCACTAGACCATTCAGATATGACCTCAATCAAATCCCTTATGATTATACAGTGGAAGTGAGAAATAGATTTAAGGGACTAGATCTGATAGACAGAGTGCCTGATGAACTCTGGACGGAGGTTCGTGACATTGTACAGGAGACAGGGACCGAGACCATCCCCATGGAAAAGAAATGCAGAAGAGCGAAATGGCTGTCTGAGGAGGTCTTACAAATAGCTGTGAAAAGAACAGAGGTGAAAAGCAAAGGAGAAAAGGAAAGATATAAGCATCTGAATGCAGAGTTCCAAAGAATAGCAAGGAGAGATAAGAAAGCCTTCCTCAGTGATCAATGCAAAGAAATAGAGGAAAACAACAGAATAGGAAAAACAAGAGACCTCTTCAAGAAAATTAGAGATTCCAAGGGAACATTTCATGCAAAGATGGGCTCGATAAAGGACAGAAATGATATGGACCTAACAGAAGCAGAAGATATTAAGAAGAGGTGGCAGGAATACACAGAAGAACTGTACAAAAAAGATCTTCACAACCAAGATAGTCACGATAACGTGATCACTGACCTAGAGCCAGACATCTTGGAATGTGAAGTCAAGTGGGCCTTAGAAAGCATCACTACGAACAAAGCTAGTGGAGGTGATGGAATTCCAGTTGAGCTATTTCAAGTCTTGAAAGATGATGCTGTGAAAGTGCTGCACTCAATATGCCAGCAAATTTGGAAAACTCAGCAGTGGCCACAGGACTGGAAGAGGTCAGTCTTCATTTCAATCCCAAAGAAAGGCAATGCCAAAGAATGCTCAAACTACCTCACAATTGCACTCATCTCACACGCTAGTAAAGTCATGCTCAAAATTCTCCAAGCCAGGCTTCAGCAGTATGTAAACCGTGAACTCCCAGATGTTCAAACAGGTTTTAGAAAAGGCAGAGGAACCAGAGATCAAATTGCCAACAACCGCTGGATCATGGAGAAAGCAAGAGAGTTCCAGAAAAACATCTATTTCTGCTTCATTGACTATGCCAAAGCCTTTGACTGTGTGGATCACAATAAACTGTGGAACATTCTGCAAGAGATGGGAATCCCAGACCACCTGACCTGCCTCTTGAGAAACCTGTATGCAGGTCAGGAAGCAACACTTAGAACTGGACATGGAACAACAGACTGGTTCCAAATAGGAAAAGGTGTACGTCAAGGTTGTATATTGTCACCTTGCTTATTTAACTTTTATGCAGAGTACATCATGAGGAATGCTGGGCTGGAAGAAGCACAAGCTGGAATCAAGATTGCTGGGAGAAATATCAATAACCTCAGATATGCAGATGACACTACCCTTATGGCAGAAAGTGAAGAGGAACTCAAAAGCCTCTTGATGAAAGTGAAAGAGGAGAGTGAAAAGGTTGGCTTGAAGCTCAACATTCAGAAAACAAAGATCATGGCATCTGGTCCCATCACTTCATGGGAAATAGATGGAAAAACAGTGGAAACAGTGTCAGACTTTCTTTTTTTGGGGCTCCAAAATCACTGCAGATGCTGATTGCAGCCAGGAAATTAAAAGACGCTTACTCCTTGGAAGGAAAGTTATGACCAACCTTGATACTATATTAAAAAGCAGAGACATTACTTTGCCAACCAAGGTCCGTCTAGTCAAGGCAATGGTTTTTCCCGTGGTCATGTATGGATGTGAGAGTTGGACTGGGAAGAAAGCTGATCACCGAAGAATCGATGCTTTTGAACTGTGGTGTTGGAGAAGACTCTTGAGAGTCCCTTGTACCACAAGGAGATCCAACCAGTCCATTCTAAAGGAGATCAATCCTGGGTGTTCATTGGAAGGACTGATGCTGAAGCTGAAACTGCAATACTTTGGCCACCTCATGTGACGAGTTGACTCACTGGAAAAGACTCTGATGCTGGGAAAGGTTGGGGGCGGGAGGAGAAGGGGACGACGGAGAATGAGATGGCTGGATGGCATCACCGACTCTGTGGACATGAGTTTGAGTGTACTCCGGGAATTGGTGATGGACAGGGAGGCCTGGCGTGCTGTAATTCATGGGGTCGCGGAGAGTCGGACACGACTGAGCGACTGAACTGAACTGAATCTTTGATTAAACTGAGAAGCAAGAGTTACTGCAAAGTCAAGACAGTTGACTATGGAGCACATAGGTAAAACCAGGATTTGAATGCTCAGTCTGACTTGATCTTATTTTCTTAACTCTTAATGATTAACAATATTACTCCTATTTCCTCCTCATATTATGAAGTAGCATTTCCCCAATTAAAGATGCTCAAACATTAGAAGTCATTATTCACTTCTAGCCAGTTCTCATTTTATCAACCATCAATTAATATTCAGCTCAGTTTTTCATGGCTTTAAAGATATTCCGTCTCTTCACTGTCTCCTGTAAGACTGCCATTGTTCTAGCCACTAAAACCTCTTTCTTGGACAATCACACACTTTCATTGATTATCTTCTTCCATGAATATTTATAGAAGTTACCCATGTGATTTTTTATAAAATACCAATTTGAAAACAATATACCCTTTTAAAAATATCCCCAGTGCTTCCCCGCTTCCTATAGAATAAAGGTCAACTTCTTTGTTTTATGTGTGCACAATTTCCATGAATTTCCTTTTAAGTCTTACCTCTCACTCCCTTTCTTTCTTCATTAAAAATCAGGTGTCAAACTTTAGGAAGCTTAACATATAGTTATTTAATTTCCTTTGCACAGAAACTTCTCTGTTTCATCTTGCTCACGCTTATGTTTTAATACGTACTTTTGAAGTTTTCCCTGATCATTTAGATCACGCACCTGTAGAAGCTGCTCTCTTTTGATATTTTCTACATATTCCTTTATTCACTGGGTTGACCATATGACGTTAGTTCTTTATTCAGCTATTTTCCCCTCAGTTTGTGAGCTCAAGGAAAAAAAATTATTTATACCTAGGAATTTTTATAGGGCAAAGAGTACATAAAAATTCAATAAATATTAATTTGATGAATGAATACTAAGGTATATCTAATAAAACATAAATCATTTTTATTCCTGTTTATTTTTATTACAGTGTTCTTTTGAAAAGTAATTTATTTCATATTTCAAAAGTAATTTATCAGTTTAGCAGATCTTCAAATGAGGGTGAGAAATAATAATGATTCAAGTTAGAGAAACCATGAAATAAATGTGTCACCCACATAGCCTCTGAACAAGTAAGAGTTACATACAAGTCACCCTTTAGACTCTGGGTACTTCAGAGCATCTGATTCTCTCACTAAACATTCACAAAGATTTCTCCAGTAAATCTCATATTTTGTTCTCTCGTGCTTATTACATCAGATCAATCTTATTACATTAGATGACCTCTATCAATTACATACATATCCACATAACACATGTTACTGACTCAAGATTAACAATACATAGAAGCAATCTCAGAGAGACAAGCAAATTTGGAATATATTTTCCCTAAAATAAAATTACATGGCACTAATTATTTTTACCCATAATTAAGATGAAGTACAGAGGAAGTCATTTCATTCACTCCAAAATCAACAACCAGATAAAATACATTCCAAATGTACTTTTCGGTTTTAAGTACATGGTATTCAAATAAACTAACTAACTAAGAGTAAATATTTCTAAGATCAATGGGTGCATTTTTTGAGTCAGTGCTCCCCCCGAGTTGTTGTCTTTCAGGTACATCACTGTTAAATAGAAATAAATAAAAATATTTTTCCCCCAGGATCTTCCTCAGAGCTTCTTTGACATCTTTGTTTCTCAGAGAGTAAATCAAAGGATTCAACATGGGAGTGACTAGGGTGTAACACAAGGAGGCCACTTTACTCAGCTCAGGAAATCTGTCAGGAGTGAGATACATAAAAGAGCCAGCACCATACAGTACACTCACGACTCCCAGGTGGGAGCTGCAAGTGGAGAAGGCTTTCTGACGTCCTTTGGTGGAGGGTATATTTAGAACTGTGGACACAATATACAAATAAGAAACAATAATAACTATGATGGTAGGCAAGATAATGATGCCAGATAAACAGAAAGAAACCAGTTTATGGATGAAGATGTTAGAACAAGACAGCCTTTGAAGTGGACGGTCATCACAGTAAAAATGGTCAATGGTCCGAGAAGCACAAAAGGATAAAGTAAATGTCATGCTGGTCTGAAGAACTGAGCTGATACAGCCACAAAAATAGGAACCAGCCACCAACAGAACACAGAGACGTGTTGACATCTGGACAGTGTAGAGTAGTGGGTTGCAGATGGCAATGAAGCGGTCATAAGCCATGACTGCCAGGAGAAATCCCTCAGTCACAACGAAGAGGGCAAAGAGAAAGAGCTGGGTCACACAGCCTGCATAGGAGATGGACTTGCTCTCAGACCAGAAGTTGATCATAGCCTTGGGTGCAATAACAGATGAATAGAAGAGATCAACGAAGGACAGGTTGCCTAGGAAGAAATACATTGGTGTGTTCAGCCGTGGATCTTTCATAATAATGACCATCATGCCAATGTTCCCGAGAAGGATCATGGCATAGACAAGCAGAAATAGCAGGAAGAGGAGAATGTGGAGCTCTGGGCCGACCCTGAAGCCGACAAGAATGAAGTCAGTCACTTCTGAGTGATTGGTTGTTCCCATGTCACCCATGGCAGACACCTGCTGAGAGGCACAAAGCAAAATAAATGAAATTGTGGTTTTGATTCTAGTGCTATCAATACTGTCTTAAATATAGATATATATGATTAACAACTTCATGAGATATTGCATACAAAACAATCTTATTGTCAGGAAGATGCAAGATTAGGGATTAGATGTCATTAGACTTCTGAAACTGTTAGTCTATTAAGCAGTAAAGGAAGCCCTTTGGTTATTTTATTTAAGCCATATTTTTTCAGGGAAGTAAATAAGAAAGTAACATATTTTCCTATGTAATTTTACTCAATTCTGAATTTCTATTTTTAATACGTTTATAGTTAAAATTTATGTTTATCTAAAATAGAAGTATTATGCAACAATCTAAATTAGCAATGTTATACATCATCTAAAACAGGAGTGGCACATATAATATCAATGATAGTGTCTGTAGCCATTTTGATAGTGCAGGCAGGCCTTGTTTTAATCACAATACAATGGTAATAGCAGTAATAAATATATTCAAAATATTTTAACCTTCTTACATCTCAATTTATTTATTTCCACTATAACTGTATCCATCTTTGGAAACATAATAGAAATAGATAAGTTATTGATATGTTAAATTAACAGCAAAAATTGCTAAGACTAGATATAACAAAATTCTCTAAAGCTAGTTCAAATATATGTTCATTTCCTCATATCAAAGCCATTGCCCCAAATAAATGAATTTATATTCCTCATTATAATATTTCATTTCTATTAATAGTTAACTTTTAAAATGTCATAATCATTTAGCCCTCTTTCAGAAGCAGACAGAGAGAAGCTGATGAACATTCCAGTCCTTACAGTGCAATGAATGACTTTCTACCAAGGCTGCATCAACTCAAGGGATCTCACTCTTTAGTCAGGGGAAGTAAACTTAAGGTAAATACATACAGGGAGTTTCTCTCCTTAATTCTAGTATGCTTTGTACCTCTTACAATAAGAATAATGGGGTACGCTTGCATATTTAAAGACCATAGCAACCCTGTGTCGTCCAGACTTCATGATCGTGGACTGGAGTATCAACAGTTGTATTTATGATGGCCTTAGTTATTTTTAAGCCTGTGAAACCTTCTTCAGGATATTTCAGCCTTGAGGTTTTGCTCATCCCCTGTGATGGATTCCACTGGGAGAGAAGTAATAGTAAAGTCAATTATGGAGACATAAGTGCAGTCTCCAGGGCTGTCTTCTATGAGAAGATCGACAAAGAAAAACTTTCTGGTTACTGTCACAACAGCCAAGTTGATAGGCAGAAGGAAACAGATTGAAAAGTCTGTACTATATGAAAAATGTTTTAGATAAATAAATATTTAATATTATGTAATAAATTACATGAGCTATGATTGTAAAAGGCAAAAATTCTCTCCAAATTTTGGTCTTCCTATATTCTCAGATGTAGATATACTTCATGGTACACAAATTCTATCTGAATCACAAACAAAGTAAAATAAGACTTTGCTAATTTTATGATTTTGTATATTTAAATACTAATTAGTTAAAAATATCATGGAATAAATGATAGTATTCAATAAAATTATTTTTAAAATCTCTAGTAAAAACATTTATAAGAGATTAGGACTAATAATTTAAAATTCCTTAATAGCTACTGTGTGACTGAAAGACTATATTAAAACCAGAGATATTATATTCTATTTAACAAGCCTAATACAAGGTTGCCATTTTTCCTAAATATTTCCATAAATTATTGCAATCCTCTTTTTTGGACATAATTGATTTTTAATGTTGTGTTAGTTTCTGTTATACAACAAAGTGAATCAACTATATATATACCCTCCCTCTTGTATCATTAAGAGTTTGGTCAGTATAGAAACATAAAGCAGTTTAGGAATTTTAAACAGGAAAATGTTAATAATTAAGGTGAATGAGGCTTATAAAGTTTGGAAAGGAAGAATGAACTTCAGCTGAAACTCTTGCAATGACTCTTAGAAAAACATAGAATTAATTCACAAAGTGAGGCTACCATTGTAGGTACGGTTTAAGAACAATATTGTTGACTGTGATCCAAGGATCATAGACACAGCAGCAAAAATACGTCAGTACTTTCTTATCCATCAAAATTCCTTCCTTAAGAAGTTAGAGGTTCAACAAGGTTTCAGAGAAAAGCCTCCATGTTTCCATAACTTCCTAACCAGAAGAAAAAGTCAAAATGAACGGAACATTGATTCAGAACACATTGTGTCTTCCCAAATCCCAAGTCTGTATGGATCTATTACAATTGGTATTGTAAAGTTCTGTGTCAAGAACCTTAGTAGCAGGAGACATTTTAACTTTTTAACATCTCCAACTAGAAAGAACCTGGAGAGGAGCTTTGAGATCTAATCCATAAAATATAACAAAATTCACTGTACTTTTTTTCATTTCCTAAACTTTCCACAACACCATTAGTAATAACAACATTCTACTGTTTATAAATATCTAACAAACACTTACTGGAAATAACAATAAATGGGATGAATTCTCAATAAATTCAAAGACTGAAATCATTCAGTGTATGTTCTTTGATCCTGGTCAACTTAATATAGAAATGACTAACAAATAAACAAATAGAAAGTGTGGCTGTTAGAAAGAACCACTGCTAAAAGACCATGGGTAAAAAAGAAATCAAACTATCTTTTTATCTAGTTTGAACTAAGTTGTAATAAATTATGATATACCTAAATTTCTGGGGTGCAGAAAAAGAAGTATTACACTTAGTGGGATATATAAAACCCAGAAGCAACTACTATAAATGAGTAAGAAAGGAACATAAATAGATTATCTATCTTAAGTATGTGAAGGAGAAAACAGTCGGGGCAAAAAACGTACAATAAAATAAAACAAGGTAAACAATAAAGCCCAAAATTAGTTAAATAGAAATACATACTATAGGATATTTACAAGCCTTAACACTGAGTTTTTGAAGGATTAGTAAGATACATAAAACCCTAGCCAGCTTAACAAATACAGCAACACTGAATCACAAGTGTCAGGAATGAAAAGGAGATAGCGCTACAAATCCTTCCAATACTAAAATGGACATAGTAAATACTATTTTTTAACATCAGAAATGATAATTTTTAAAATAAAAGCATTTTAAATATAATAAAATGATATATAAATGATAAATATAAATTTTAAAAGATCTATTAATCTACAGATATAAACTGCTGTATATAAAATAAATAAACAACAGGGTTCTATTGTAATGCACAGGGAACCATAATCAATCTAGGGGAATGGAAGGGGAGTAATTGTTGAAAATACTTTTGTTTGAAAATCAGTTCAAAGTGATACACCTGACTTTCTGGTGTTTGGGGTTTGCCTGCCCCAGTCTGCCCCCTGGACTAGTGCGAAGAGCATCCTAGTCTAGACTAGTTGGCCCAAACCCAGATATCTGTCAAATAAAACAACCAGGGGAAAGGCCCATTTGCAGCCAGGCCCAGTCCCTGTGAGGGACTGCCTGGAATACCGAGGGGCCATCCACCACGATAGCCACTTAGGGTCTTTAAGGCACCTCAAGGAAGGACTACAGGGTCATTATTCCCTATCCCAGGGGCAGGTACAGCCAGACACTGGCTTGATTGGAAAATGAAGCAAGCTGTCTGTCTAAACAGCAAACCGAGTTTCAAAGAGAACAGTGATGTCCATTTGGCAAACCCCCATTGGTCCCTATCTTTTTTCATGAGGAGCCTGGTAAGGAATATGAATGACTAAGACACCAACAACTGTTGAAGCTGACGGTGTGCAGATCCTGACCTCCCCTGATCCTGTGTGGATAAAGAGGGCACTGTAGGTGCTGCCCCACTTTATAGAAGAAGAACAGAGAGAGGCTTAGAAAGTGAAGTAACTTGCCCAAGAGGAGAGGAAGAGTGGAAATCTGAACACAAGACAGCCTGACCTTCTGGGTAGTGCGATTATCAGTCATCTGCTCACTGGTCACAGATAAGGAAATGACACTTTCAGGGTGGGAGAAGGGCAAACCTGGGTCAAGAATCAAGAATGGGGAGTCACCTAGTGTCTGCTGATTAATATTATTGACCAAAAATGACAATAAGTCAGAAAAGGAAGCTCACCTATAGCCTGAGCAGTAAAGAATCCCTGGGAGACCCATCCAGGCAATTGGAACCGAGACATTTCAATCTCAATTTTTTCTCCCAGGAGATGCTCACAACCTCTCTGAGCCTCCGGATGTCTGGCTGTAAAATGGAAATACTACGGCTTTCCAGAGCTTTTGTGAGGATGAGCTAAGAGCAAGCACATATGGCACAAGCCTGGTATTTGACTTCACCATTGCCAGCACCCAGATCGAGGCTTGTCAGCTTTCTCACCTCCAGCTTGCTTTCCACTCACCTTAAAACTACAAGTCCAAGTATAGAAAAGCGGTTTCTAAGAGGAGGGCATTTCCTTGTTTCCAGGCCTCCTACTCATAATCATTGGGAGAACATCTCAAGGCCACATAGAACTTTCAGATAAAACTAAATGACAGCAGTCCCATCTGTAACTGAAATTTGTGATAATCATGCTGAATCTTTATTTAATCTCAACCCAAAGCTCTGCCACCACAAAAATCTGTGGCAGTCCTGCTCTGAGTGTCCATGGGACTTGGGGGTAATGGTGGGGAGCTTGGATTCTGCAGGAAACCCGACAGCTCCATTCTACTCACTGTCCAGTGAGGTGGGAAACCTTAGGTGGAGCCCAGTCCTCAATTCTGAGAGGGTAACAGACAGGAAGGCCAGGGGTCTCCAAATGGAGGAAATAGCCTGCAAGTGTCAGACATTTTTATCTTTCTTAAGCGGCAGGAGGAAACAAACTAGCGATATTTTTTTCTTCTCTATATAAATTTAAAAGGAAGTTTCTCTTAAAATACTGTGTTGCCATAATGATACCTGGTTTCACCTGAAGTTAACTATTCTCAAATCTTGAGTTAAGCAATGCATTTTTCTTATGGAAATGTTGGTCTTAAGCTATGTTAATGTACTACGCATTTACCCCAGACTCTATCTTCAAGTCGCTTCAGCCAAATGGCTCAGAACCTACTTGACAAACCAGTATGTTATACTCAGATATTGTTTCCCTAATCTATGTAAAATGAAACTATTTGTATGGCAATCTGCCCATCTACAAGATTTAAGTTAATCATTTTATGGCCCAGGATGAATCATCCGGTGTCAAGATTATCCCAAAATGCATCTTATGGGTGAGGGGCCTGGTGCCATTCTGAGCCGTAAGACATTCCTTTCTTTCATTAACAGATTGCTGCTGCTGCTGCTAAGTCACTTCAGTCGTGTCTGACTCTCTGTGACCCCATAGACGGCAGCCCACCAGGCTGCCCTGTCCCTGGGATTCTCCAGGCAAGAACACTGGAGTGGGTTGCCATTTCCTTCTCCAAGGTATGAAAGTGAAAAGCGAAAGTGAAGTCGCTCAGTCGTGTCCGACTCTTAGCGACCCCATGGACTGCAGCCGATCAGGCTCCTCTGTCCATGGGATTTTCTAGGCAAGAGTACTGGAGTGGGTTGCCAGTGCCTTAGTGACTATATAACATCCAGCTGAAGACTAGCAGGGGGGCACTCTTTCTGCCCCCTTCTGATGTTTATGTCAGAAGCTTTCTCTACCTCCTTTATACTTTAATAAAACTTTATTACACAAAAGCTCTGAGCGATCAAGCCTCATCTCTGGCCCCGGATTGAATTCTTCTCCTCCAGAGGCCAAGATCCAGGTATCTTTGTGTCTTTCCGCAACAACCTTTTAATTCCTACATCACGCACTGCGGCAGCAAAACCCTGAGCCAGAGAGGGTCTGTGTCTCCTTGTCCAAAACATAACAGAACTTCTCTGAGAATATGCTCTGACACTCCAGCACTTCACTGCCCTGCAGAGAATCATGTCCTAAATCACCTGTCACCTGTCAATGCAGCTAAAAGCCAGAAACATTTTCTTTCCCAGCCACAGTACTGCAGTGATCCCTGGTATCATACTGTGCTTGGGGAAACCGAGGCCCAGAAATCTGACCCTCCCAAGGACCCTCAGCCAGTGAATTCAGTGAGGTTGGGACTGGGACTTCTCACTCCTAGACTGCCCAGCCCTAATTAATCAAAAAACTTTACTTTGAGTTACTCCCTCTGGCCTGAAGGAGCCAGCAGTGGGATGAAGGGTGTACAGAGTTATAAAGAGAAGCCCAAATTGTAGCCTTAGATTGCTAATCAGTAATAAAATATCCCTCTAACCCTAGTCCTTCCCTGAACTGACAGACTGAGAAGGTAAAGCACAAACTGTTCTGGGCTAGCACCCGACCTTCTCAGGCCCAGTACCCCAGTCCCCAACACAAGGCACCTGCAGAGACCACTTGGTCATCCAACCAAAGAGAGAGGGTCCAGTTCCCATCCCATCCGCAGGCTGTCACTCTGGGGAACAACAATTATTGAAGGCTTAGATACATTTTCTCTGAACTAGGAAAGGCTTCAAAGAGAACCAGAAAGGGCTGTTTAATCTCTACCTTCAGGAAAATAGCTGAGTCCATGGGGTCGTAAAGAGTCAGACACGACTGAGCGACTTCACTTCAGAGACTTTTATCCACCCCAAATCCAGGGGTAGAGATCATCGTCTCCATTCTACAGAGAAGGAAACTGAGGCACGTGGAGACGAAAAGCCAGAACCCATTGCAAGCACATATTCTTCTATGAAGTGTTAGAGCCTCGGCTGAGAAAAGTCCCTGGACTCTGAGAAGGGCAGGACTAAAGGCGGACCAGGAAGGCTCTTAGCCCTGGTCCTCTGGCCCAGCTTCCTGGGCCCCTTCCCAGCAGGCAGGCAGCACCGAGAAGCCCGTGTGGGATTCCAGCACACACGTGGACGCTGCTCAGGTTTGGGGCTGCAGGTCGCAAAGAATAAGACAGGAAATTCCACATTTGTGCAAATGGCCTTGCATTTTTTCCCCCATGAAAAGCTGCCGGCTCCCAGACAAGGGTTTCCAGGCTGTGCTGTGGCGCCTCCAGCCAGCCCTAGAGTTCCAGCCTCTCATACTCAACTCGGCCGGATACCGGGCCCACTGCGAATTCCACGCCTCCATCACTTAACCAGAAAATCACCACTCAAAGCCCCACTTCAGATGGGCTTGGGATCTTCCCGTCCGGAGCCGGAGGAGGGGTCTGGAGTGGGGGCCACCCGTGGGGGAAAGGGGTTGTGGTCCAGAGACCCGCGCTGCCTGGCCGGTGCCATGCTTACCGTGCAGGCCATAGGGGACGCTTCAATGGTGAGATGGCTCCAACGTGTCGTCCAGGGACGTGTGCGGGGTGACGGCCTTTGCGGCCTGAGGGGGCAGCAAGCAGCAGGGCCGGGAAGTGCGGGTAGCGGCCTGGGCCTCCGCCGCTGCGGCTTGACCTGCTGCCTTAGCCCACGCCGCCCGCCTGCCGCCTGCTCAAGCCGGCCGGGCAGTCCTTGGATCTGTGGCAGCCGGTGACGCCGCCCGCGTCCCCGCTCCTCCTGGTGCAGCAGCAGCAGCAGCACGGCCCCATGAGCTCCAGGTTCCCGCCCAGCAGGGCCTCCCCGCGCGCCTCGAGTTCCCGCAGCTTCAGAGGCTCGTGCGGCCACCTCGTGCCACAGGCACAGGCAACGTGGTGCCCACAACGCCGCCACAGGTCGCGTGCTGCGTCCTTTGTGCTGGTCGGCGGCGTTCAGGAAGCCGCAGAGCTCGCACAGCTGCAGCTTGTCCTGCGGCCACAGGTTCGCGTCCTGGAGGCCGAGATATTCGGCGCCGGGTCATGCCGCGCATCAGCATCAGGCCGCCGTGCTCCATCCAGCACGAGGCCCGCCTTCTGGCCCTCCTAACGCTGCATCACTGCGCCGGTTCCTCCTCCGTCCAGGCGGCATCGGAGGAGCTGAGCCAGGTGCCTGATCCCGAGTCCTGCTGGTTTTCCCAAGGTCTGGTGAGGAATTATTTCTCTCATTTTCATTTTTGCTTTATGATGCAATACACTGGTCAGAAAGACATTTAGGTCCCTTGTAGAGGGAATGACTACTACTCTGATTTTTCTCCCCAGGAAAGAGTTTCTCTCAGGACCCTTCGCCGCTGTGTTTGTTGGTTTAATCAATTAAAAAGTACAGAGAACTAAAGAGAGAGAAGCTGCATTCCCCGCCCCCTAATACTTGTTCGTCTTAGCAAATTTAAATCATGATATAAACAGTGAGGAAATGGAATCTATGTTGCAGAATTACTTCCTGTTAAACAAATAGTTGCTTATTTTCATACTGTTGATTATTCATGAATTGAGTGTACTCCGGGAGTTGGTGATGGACAGGGAGGCCTGGCGTGCTGTGATTCATGGGGTTGCGGAGGGTCGGACACGACTGAGCGACTGAACTGAACTGAACTGAACTGAAAGGGTTTACTCTATTCTAAGGAATATGTAAGGAATCGTATCCATTCATGAGACTGTCTCATGTTTGTTTATTCTCCGAAATAAGCATTTTTCTCTTTTCTTTTAGATGTTTTTAGTTACATTTATGTCTTTTAAAAAACATGTCTGTTGAAACCAGAGATGTGTTTATGTAACAAATGACGTGGCATCGAGTTGGGTTTCTGGAGAATTGTCATTTTAATTTCGTGCTACTGTAACTTGATTATGATTCAACAGGTTAATAATTAGAGGTGTTCCTCTTGTTGTTTTCGGTAGATGGTACTGTAGCACCAGTTTTCCATTTCTCTTACCTGAGCTGCCTCTGGTTATATTACAAGATTGGCACTTTACGCCTTCCACCACTTCTGCCTTCCTTGTTACTGCGTGTGCCTCTGGGGTCAGTAGTGCCTTGCCACTGCTGCTGGTGTTGCTGATCCTGTGGTGGATGTTGCCATCTGGGACTCTGGTGTGGCTGTCCCCTTGTCTACCTTTGTGGTCTCCTGGGATGGCAGCTCCACCACCCCAGGGAGAGGGCAGAAGTGTCGGGGGAGCTATGGTCACAGGTTCCTCAGCTACATCTGGAGTTGTTGAGTTCACAGGTGCTGCTGTGGGTGGTCAAGGGGCCAGAGTCACGGATGCCTCTATGGCTAAAGAAATGGAGTCGCAGGCTCTGCCGCATCCTGATTTCTTGCGGCATCCTGATTTCTTGCGGCATCCTGATTTCTTGCGGCTGTGGTTGCTCTTGCATCCTGGAGGCCTGAGTCATGTGGGCCACCTTTCCTGGGTTCTCTGGGACCGCAAGCTTAGCTGGGGGTCACCAACCCTGCTTAGCCCTGGCTCTGCCTCCTCTGTGTTTCCAGTCCACCCATCTTTAGATGTGCCAATGTGTGGAATTCTCTGGTGTGTCCTGGTATGTTGGACAGAGGCACATTTGTTGAATTATGAAAGTTTTAGAATCCACCTGCAATGCAGGGGACCTGGGTTCAATCCCTGGGTTGAGAAAATCCCCCGGAGAAGGGAAAGGCTACCCACGCCAGTATTCTGGCCTGGAGAATTCCAGGTATTTTATAGTCCATGGGGTAGCAAAGAGTCGGATACACTAAGTGACTTTCACTTTCACTTCACTTTACTGATTGTAGATTGAAGGAGAGAGACAAAGAGAATGCCTACATCACTATGATGAGCTATGTGTTTATTTAAAATTTTTATCTGGTGTGTCTTATAAAAACTTTGATTTTAAACTTTTTACTATAGCATTTTATAGCTGTGACTTTGAAAAATTTAAACTTCTCCCACTCCACATATACAGTTCAGTTCAGTTCAGTCGCTCAGTCGTGTCCGACTCTCTGCGACCCCATGAATCACAGCACGCCAGGCCTCCCTGTCCATCACCAACTCCCGGAGTTCACTCAAACTCATGTCCACAGAGTCGGTGATGCCATCCAGCCATCTCATTCTCCGTCGTCCCCTTCTCCTCCCACCCCCAACCTTTCCCAGCATCAGAGTCTTTTCCAGTGAGTCAACTCGTCGCATGAGGTGGCCAAAGTATTGCAGTTTCAGCTTTAGCATCAGTCCTTCCAATGAACACCCCGGATCGATCTCCCTTAGAATGGACTGGTTGGATCTCCTTGCGATACAAGGGACTCTCAAGAGTCTTCTCCAACACCACAGTTCAAAAGCATCAATTCTTCGGCGATCAGCTTTCTTCACAGTCCAATTCTCACATCCATACATGACCACGGGAAAAACCATAACCTTGACTAGACGGACCTTTTTTGGCAAAGTAATGTCTCTGCTTTTTAATATACTATCAAGGTTGGTCATAACTTTGCTTCCAAGGAGTAAGCGTCTTTTAATTTCATGGCTGCAATCAGCATCTGCAGTGATTTTGGAGCACCAAAAAATAGTCTGACACTGTTTCCACTGTTTTTCCATCTATTTCCCATGAAGTGATGGGACCAGATGCCATGATCTTTGTTTTCTGAATGTTGAGCTTCAAGCCAACCTTTTCACTCTCCTCTTTCACTTTCATCAAGAGGCTTTTGAGTTCCTCTTCACTTTCTGCCAGAAGGGTAGTGTCATCTGCATATCTGAGGTTATTGATATTTCTCCCGGCAATCTTGATTCCAGCTTGTGCTTCTTCCAGCCCAGCGTTCCTCATGATATACTCTACATAGAAGTTAAATAAGCAAGGTGACAATATACAGCCTTGACGTACTCCTTTTCCTATTTGGAACCAGTCTGTTGTTCCATGTCCAGTTCTAAGTGTTGCTTCCTGACCTGCATACAGGTTTCTCAAGAGGCAGGTCAGGTGGTCTGGGATTCCCATCTCTTTCAGAATTTTCCACAGTTTATTGTGATCCACACAGTCAAAGGCTTTGGCATAGTCAATGAAGCAGAAATAGATGTTTTTCTGGAACTCTTTTGCTTTCTCCATGATCCAGCGGATGTTGGCAATTTGATCTCTGGTTCCTCTGCCTTTTCTAAAACATCTTGAACATCTTGGATTCATGTCAATGTATGGCTAAAGCAATACAATATTGTAAAGTAATTACCCTCCAATTACAATAAATAAATTAAAAAAAACAATTCTAATTATTGCCTAGTTACCTGGTTTCCATCCCCATCAGATAGTCCTGAGGAGAGGAGCTTGGCTAATAATAACCAGCAATGTGCAAAGCCCCAAACACCTCCCTGTGTCCCAAGATAAAGTTGTCTCTGATATTGTGAGCCTTGTTTTCTCTCCCCTCCTTTTGTTATTTCCCTCACCAAAAATTAGTCCTGTGAGGTCTCACCACTTGTTTCAAAAAACAGATGAACAGAATAATGGAAAATATTTTCCAATTACGTTATATCTGAATTTGTTTTATCTTGAGATCCCTTTGCATGGATTTTATTGGATTTTATTTAGAATTGTTGTATATATATATTCGTCATCAAGATAGATCATTATTTGGTTTCCTCATACTAATCATGCCACATTTTGTACTTAAACTTGTCTTATCATTAAAAGATGGTGGATTTTTCCTCAATTTAAGAAATCCTGAAGAGACTGTATAACACTGAAATTATTCACTGTTTCAGGCTTTCCAGGAATTAATGGGAATTACCATCTGACAAAAGATTTTTTATCATAGGAAGAGTTTTGACTAATGATTCAATTATTTCAGTGGTTAGCAAAGGAGGTTATAATCAAAATATTTAACAACTTTTTTAGTAATCATTTATATAAGTGCTTATATATCAAAGTAAATCAATAATTCAAAATAGTCCCTTTTGTATTCTTACTAAAGTTATTACTAGTGAAGAAATTTTTAACACAAACCCTAAATTTTTCTAATCATTTATTTATTTTTTAAAACAAATTGCTGTGGGAAAGCTTTGGTTCAACATACTTTGGTAAATGCTGTCTGAGCCACAGTTTGAAGTCGTCCCTAAGGTTATCAGAGGAGACTAGAGGCCAAACCATCACAACAGTTAGTTGTTCCATTGAAGTTGTCAGCTGTTGTATTTGAAAAAATATAATCTTCTTTCAACAAAATTGTTTATAATGCTGAATCCTTGCCAGGTTTCTGCTAAACTAATATCAATTGTATTTACAATTTTTTATCTCCTTGTCTTGTTCCTGATCTTCAGATAAAGCCTTTCAGACTTTCATCATTAAGGGTGATATTATTACCCCTAGATTTTTCATAGATGCCTTTTATCAGGCTGAGGAAATTTGCCGAGAATTATCAGAATTAAATATCTGTTTTTGTGTATATATATCCCCAGGTCAGCAGGTGCCCAATATGCTGCTGGAGATCAGTGGAGAAATAACTCCAGAAAGAATGAAGGGATGGAGCCAAAGCAAAAGCAATACCCAGTTGTGGATGTGACTGGTGATAGAAGCAAGGTCCAGTGCTGTACCTCATGCGAAGAGTTGACTCATTGGAAAAGACTCTGATGCTGGGAGGGATTAGGGATGGGAGGAGAAGGGGACGACAGAGAATGAGATGGCTGGATGGCATCACCGACTCGATGGACATGAGTTTGAGTGAACTCCAGGAGTTGGTGATGGACAGGGAGGCCTGGCATGCTGCAATTCATGGGGTCTCAAAGAGTCGGACACGACTGAGCGACTGAACTGAACTGAATTGATTCTCTTTTCCACTTTGTTAATATAGTAAATTACATTATTTTTGAACAATAAATCAGTTATGCATTCCTGGGATAGCGTCTGCTTCATCCTAGTGTCTTATCTCTTTGACATCCCTTGGTCCTCTGTTGGATTGAAATTTACTGAATTTTTGTTTAGAAATTTCACATTAATGTTCAAAACAGATATGGACCTGTATTTTCTTCTCTTGTTCTGTGTCTGTCTGGTTTAATACCGCCTCTATCTTGGCTTCATTAAATAAATTAGGAGGTATTCCCTCATTTAAATTCCATGGAAAAGTTTACATAGAATTATTATTAAGGTCTTACTTATGCATTTGGTAAAATTCACCAGTAAACTGAACTAGAGTTTTTCTTTGTGGGATAGTTTTGAACTATATATATGCATATGTGTGTCCATGTGGCATATGTATCAGAGGGAAGAAGGATAGAGGGAGGAGACAGACCCAGAGCGAGAGTGAAAGAAAGACTCTGTTGTTACTGATTCAGGCAGAGATCTGGTTTCTTTTACTTTTTATTTGCCAGAATCAGGAGTCAACTCTTTTATTTTGCAAAACAAATTAAACTTCTTTTCCAATCCACCTAAGTAATAGAAAGACAGTGATTTTAATTAGGTATAAATGTAAAGAAGCTAAAAGAATGCCTGAGAATTGGGGGTGGGGGGAGCACGGCTTATAAATGCAGCATTTATTGATGTAGTTTTGACCACTGGCATCAGAAAATAAGAAATGGACTATATTTATTACACATTTGTGTTGAACAAAGACAAATTTCTGGAAGGGATATTTGTAAAATAATGCAATGAAGAGTGGAAATATCCTTCCAGAAGAATATGTATGATTAATAATAACTTTGATTGACTTTGAGTCAGAATGTTGCTGTTCTGCCAGGAAGCAATAAGGAGACCAAATTCACTTGTCCTCGAACTTCTTAAGTAGGGACTGGCTTCATTGAGATCAGTTGAGAATCATAAAATATAAATGAATGTTCTCCACACTCATCTCACTAGACAATTTTCAATATTGAGACTAATTAAAAAGGAGGTGTGATCCAGGAATCAGTATTAAAAGTGAAGCAAAACCAAACCTCCCCAGCTGATTCTAACATATGGGAAAATAGCAAACATTGACCTAATTGACCCCTAGGGCCCTTTTTACTTTTCAGAAAGACCACATATCGATCAATCTATCTGTTTATCTATATCTAATTTACTTTCTTTTTTACAATAACTACATGGTTAGATCAAAGGATTTAGAACTTATGTAGAAGCAATTTTTGGTTTGGTCTTTGCATAATATAAAGAGTAGGATATTTCTTGATGTCAAACTGAAGAGTCAGTCTGATCCTCTTTTGGTTCTAGCAAGTAAAAATAAGGTATATGAGACTTAGAAATAAATAGGTCTGTTTACTGAGTGCCCTCATCTGAATAGATCGGATATATACTGTTAAACATGTTTGCAATTAACTGCACTTTCTTCAAAGCTTCTTTTAATGGAAAAATGAGCTATTAAAATTCTTCAATGAGCTTCTTTTGGTATCTGCTGAATCTCAAGTAAGGTACCTGATTTTTAAAAAATCACAACTTTTTAAAAGATAGATTTCTTAATTTAGAAAAAAATATATGTTCAATCTCTCATATATCCACTCTTAATGAACACTTTCTATTTCCCAGGTTCTACATATTTTATTTAATTTATATACGTCACTTAATATAATCCTTTCAATACCACCCTATGGGATAGATGTTCTAAGACATATTTTGCTGATGAGGAGACAGAAGTTCATAGAACATGAACAACTTGCCCAAGATTACTTATCCAGTGAGTGGCAGGACCTGGATTAAAACATAGATTTACGTGAATTAAATGCCACACTTTTAACTAATAAAATGTTTCTTACTTCTTAAAAAAATACAGAAGCAAAATTGGTTTCACTTTTTCTGATTCTATTATAATTATGATTTTGTAAAAATGTCCAAATTAAAATGACTTCAAATATGACATTAAGTTTATTGATGGGAAGTTTTTTTTCTATTTCAGAAATTAAAGATAGAAATGAACACAAATTTGTAACATAAAATTTCATCTTTTTCACTTGGATTTAATTTTTCAGATATATTAAAATTATTGATGTTTTATCCACATACATCTTTAGTGTTTGATATTAAGCATTGATAGTTATTTTAAAAAGCAAAACTGTGCAACACAAATTTTGTTTGCTCTATTTATTTCCATTAATATCTTCTGTTTGATTAATAATATAGACAAAGAAAAAATACTTCTTAGGAAAGTTAATCTTGTACTTCTTGTATCATAAAGTTTGCTTCTGTATAAATAATAATTCATGTATCTGAGATATTAATGCTTTATATTAAAGGAAAAAGATGTGCTGGAGTTTGGCTGCAGAAAGGAAGCAGACCTGCTAGCAATCAGAGTTAGGTAGTAAAGGAGTAGAGGTTGAAGAGTGTGTAGTGAGTATAGGAGGTAAGAGTTGATTTATCATTTCAGATGACTTTAAGACTGGTGCTTCATTCCATCCCATGAAACAATAATCCCATGTTTCCTAACGTCTTTTATATAGCAGGATGTTTTAAGACAGTCAAACTAACTTCATTTTGTGATAGGAAAAAGAATTGACCTAATTTTTCACCTGATATTCATTCCTAAAACAAAAGTAATTTTTTACGTGGCTATTTGCTTGTTAATTTAACTAACATTTATTTTGAATTTAAGATGTTCCAGTAACTGGTAGGTTGCAGTCCATGGGGTTGCAAAGAGTTGGACACGACTGAGTGACTTCACTTTCACTTTTCATTTTCATGCATTGGAGAAGGAAATGGCAACCCACTCCAGTGTTCTTGCCTGGAGAACCCCAGGGACGGTGGAGCCTGGTGGGCTTCTGTCTATGGGGTCGCACAGAGTCGGACACAACTGAAGCGACTTAGCAGCAGCAGCAGTAACTGCAAATACTGCTTTTCATACTCAGTTTCACATTTTAATCACAACAATCCTATAAAGTAGGTATTAGCATTACCTCCCATTTCACAGAAGAGGACTTCAGGCGTTGAAAATGTAGGTAGCAATTTTAGATTATTTCAGATTGAAAGAGGTGAAATTTGGACTTAGTCCATCTAATTCCAAAGTTCTGAACAAATGGCATAAAATGACTCATAGCATCACTGTCCCAGACATCTTTGGCCCATCTACATTTCTCATATCATTGACATTGAATATATTAGAAAAAATTATATATATTTGCCTACTGGTCCTTTCAAAAGTAAAGTTATTCTGTTAGATATGTTGCCAAGGGAACTTCATATTCCAATAGTGTTTTTTTCTCTTATTTGCAGCCACGTGGATGAACCTGGAGGGTATTATCCTAAGTGAAATAAGTCAAACAGAGAAAGGCAAATACTGTATGATATCACTTATCTGTGGAATCTAAAGAATACAACAAACTAGTGACTATAACAAAAAAGAAGCAGGCTCACAGATATAGAGAACAATCTAGTGGTTGCCATTGGGGTGAGGTTGGGGAAAGGAGGAAAATAGGGATAGGGGAGTAAAAGGTACAAACTGTTATATATAAAATAAGCTACAAGGATATATTGTACAACACAGGGAATATAGCCAATATTTTATAATAACTATAAATGTAGTATAACTTCAAAATTGTGAATCATTATATTGTATACCTGTAACATATAATATTGTACATGAAATATATTTCAATTTAAAAAAAAGAACATAAAGTTAACAAGGCTTTCCATAGGATTCGTGATCATCCACTGATTTTCTCAGATAGGTCTCAGCTATGAAAAATGAACTGAATAAGAATTACTCAGAAGTGATGGAGTTTATTCTGCTGGGATTCCGAACATCTCCAGATGTACAGATTCTCTTATTTTTACTCTTCTTGCTTATCTACATGGTCATTGTGGTGGGAAATATCAGCATGTTAGTTGTCATTAAAATAGACTCCAGACTTCATACCCCTATGTATTTCTTTCTCAGAAATCTATCTTATTTAGATCTCTGCTACTCCACTGTCATTGCTCCCAAAACTCTGGCTGCTTTCTTATCCAAAGACAAGAGAATTTCTTACAATGGCTGTGCAACCCAGTTCTTTTTCTTTGCTCTCTTTGTTGGGACTGAAGGCTTTCTTCTAGCTGTGATGGCATATGATCGCTTCTCAGCCATTTGCTCGCCCTTCCTCTACGCTGTTCGTATGTCCCAGCAGGCTTGTGTTCGTTTGGTGATTGCCTCCTACATCTGTGGCTGCATCAACTCCATGATACAAACAGGTTTCACCTTCAGTTTGCGTTTCTGTGGAGAAAACAGATTGGATCACTTTTTCTGTGATGTCCCAGCCCTGATCAAGATCTCCTGTGTGGACACCTTGGTGAATGAGATTGTACTCTTTATTCTCTCTGCCCTCATCATCATCACTACCACAACTATCATTCTGGTTTCTTATGCATGTATCGTCTCCACTGTTCTAAAGATCCCCTCAACTCATGGCAGGAGTAAGACATTCTCCACTTGTAGCTCTCATATCACTGTGGTGAGTTTGTTCTATGGAACTGTATTCTTCATGTATGCCCAGCCTGGAGCCATCTCTTCACCTGAGAAAAACAAGATTATAGCTGTATTCTACACTCTTATTATCCCTATGTTGAATCCTCTGATTTATAGTCTAAGGAATAGGGAGGTAAAAAATGCTGTGAAAAGGATATTGTTGAGAAAAAAATCTTTTCATTGACTTCTGGCCATCTGTAAAACTGTAGGCTAGACTAAAATCAATATATGTAATAATTTGTTATGGAATAATTCTAAGTTCATCTATGTTTTTGAAGATTTGAGTTTATTTTTTAACATTAATAGATTTTTAAAAAATGAATGAAAATCAATGTAGATACTTTATGTTACTTCATAGTTATTTTATGGTATGATATCTTTGTTACAGAGATTTGTTTCTGTTTATTTTGCTTCAGTTCAGTTCAGTTCAGTTCAGTCACTCAGTTGTGTCCGACGTTTTGCTTAGGTATATTCAAAACTACAACTCATGAATACAGTACTGCTAAATAAGTACACACACTAAATGTATTAATATAATATCTGAAAATATATATGATTATATGAATATCTATATATCCATCTATATATCTGGGGGAAAAAGAAAAAGACACTATTAAAATTTCTATGGAATTTGTTTTCTCCAAATCATGGTTGAGTTTGCCAGTATCCAGTCTTTGCAAATGAGAATTGAAAGTGCCACAGTAATATAAATCATTGGCCTTGCTCAAATAATTATATGAAGGGGTGGTACAAAGTATTACACCTATAATATCCTTAATAGTCCAAACATGAATGATATCATCAAGGAACAAAAAATTTAAAAAAATAAATGTAGTATGGCTGCTGTAAACTTATTTGTAATAGGGAGCCTAATAATAAATGTTTGGTAATATTTTTAGTATTACTTATATTTATTGAGGCTTTCCCTGGTGGCTCAATGGTAAAGAATCTGCCTGCTAATACAGGAGATGCGGGTTTGATCTCTGGATTGGGAAGATTCCTCTGGAGAAGAAAATGGCAACCCACTTCAGTGGGTTCTTGCCTGGGAAATCCCATGGACAGGGCAGCCTGGTGGGCTACATTCCATGGGGTCACAAGAGTCAGACATGACTTTGGAACTAAACACATACTTATTGATTTCATTACTTTCTTTCTTGTAATGTTTGAAATCTATATATTGATTGAAAATCCTTATTTTCCTCTAGATTTGAAAAAAACATTGGCATGAAGTGACGTAAAATTGTGTCTTATAGTAATGTAATTCTTTTGATGTCTGTAATTATACATTTTTATTTTTAATTCTTAGGATTTTATTCCATTTTAGTTCCTTATTTAAATCTGCCATGGATTTGACTTTATAACATTAGAATTTTGAATTCCATTTAAATTTTGAATTCCATATAATTATTTTCAAAGTAGTTTATGATGTGACATCTAGGTGTTACATAGGTTTCCTGTTCTAGTTTTGTTTCGTTTAGATGTATTCCAAACTGCAACTCATAAATATTGTACTGCTGCTGCTGCTGCATTGCTTCAGTCATGTCCGACTCTGTGTGACCCCATAGACGGCAGTCCATCAGGCTCCCCCATCCCTGGGATTCTTCAGGCAAGAACACTGGAGTGGGTTGCCATTTCCTTCTCCAATACATGAAAGTGAAAAGTGAAAGTGAAGTCACTCAGTCATGTCTGACTCCCAGCGACCCCATAGACTGCAGCCTATCAGGCTCCTCTGTCCATGGGATTTTCCAGGCAAGAGCACTGGAGTGGGTTGCTATTGCCTTCTCCGAAATATTGTACTATTTAAATTAGTTGATAAATACACACATTATGTTCATTAATCAATATCTGCATGGACATTTGCATATCTCCATGATTATTTTAATATACCTAAGGTTTTTCTGGTTTTGTTAATCTTTTGTTTCTGAATTCATTAGTTGAAGACTTGGTTGATTTATTTTCTGTTTTTACTTTAATGGAAAGTGTTTAAGACTTTTGTATAGTTTTCAATGTAATTTTCCTTTACTTTCATTATTATATTCAATATAAATAATTTTTCATTTTAATATTCTTTTTATTAAAGGGTTATGTAGATGAGGTTTGTTCTTTCAGTATAGTAGATTTATTTAGACAATATATTTTTATTGCTGATTTCTAGTTTTATTGTCTTAAGTTCAGAGGATTTAAACTCAAAAAACCTCTATGGTGGAATTTCTGGGGCACATTTAGTTAACTATTAAACTTGTAAATATTCCACAATTTAAGGAAACAATTTCGTCCTAATATGTATTATCAAATTGTATTTTAAACATATTGAATATGATAAAAGATGATCATTATGGCTAAGTTGTAAATATAGCAGGTAGGCATTGATGGTTCAATGTCAGACAATGAAGAATTAAATTTGACATATTATTTAATTTTAATTAATTAATTAAATTGGAGGATAATTACCTTAAATATTGTGGTGGTTTCATGCCACATTAAAACTCAAAAAATTGACATATTAACAGATTAAAATGTTTTAAAAAGAATTGTCACCCAAAGTGTAGAAGGAATATTTGATAAGTTGACTTCCCTGGTGGCTCAGACGGTAAAACATCTGCCTACAGTGCGGGAGACCCAGGTTCAATCCCTGGGTTGGGAAGATATCCTGGAGAAGTAAATGGCAACCCACTCCAGTATTCTTGCCTGGAAAATCCCTTGGATGGAGAAATCTGGTAGGCTACAGTCCATGGGGTTGCAAAGAGTCGAACATGACTGAGTGACTTCACTTTCACTTTCAACAGTATTTTATGATTTTAAAAACAGTAAAATTAGAAAAATAACTAAATTTTATTAAGCTGCTAAATTATAGCTACAAACTGAATGAACACACATTTTCATTGGGAAAATGGGAAAATATTAGGAGTATTTTCTTTAAAGTTACAAAAAAGACACAATGCCCATTATCTCTAAATGCAGTTCAGCATGTTATTAGAAATCTAACAAATGCAATACAATAATTAACATAAATTTAAAGTATAGGGGCTCAAATGTAGGATGAAACTGTCATTTACATGATAATTTACAAAAACAATCTCAAGAAGGATTTATGAAGGTGTCTGGATTAGCACAAAAGATCAATTGCATGTCCATACAATAGCAGTAAACAACTACAATATTTAATTTAAAAGACTATTCTATTTATATGTGTATCAGAGATTATTAAGGATTTTGGGATAATTTAACAAAGTATGTATAAGACTTTAATGTGGAAAATTATAAAATTCTTTAGATCATGTGGTACAAAAATATTGTTCAAAGATTACAAAAAGGAGGGGAGGAGTGATATCAGCAGATGACTAAATAAGACATCTCCCTTTCATATGCCTTCTGAACAACAATAACTTGTCATCCAACTGTGGACAAGAGGGACAAGAGTGTTTCTGTGGGAGATTGGAGATCCAGGTAGGAGTCCTTGAAACTCCAGTGCTGTCCATTATGGAGAAGAGCCATGTTTAGATTGCAGGCTTGCACATAGGTGGCTGAGTCACTGTTGTCCTGGGAGCAGCTCCATGCCCCTGAAGACTGGAATATGGCTCAGTTTGTCTCCTGTCACCGGCACCATACACCAAGGGAATTGGCCAGAATAATGACCATCTATGGGTCAGGCAATGGGTGTATAGACCTTAGTCCTGGCTATAGCCTGTGAACCAGCTCCAACCTCTTGACCACAGTCTGGGAGCCCTGGGAGTAAGCCCACCAAACCTCAGTCAGGCTGTAGATTTCAAAGTTTTAACTGGACTCCAGCTCATCCTAGTAGCAGTCTACAAGCAGTCCCGCTGGCCCAGATACTGGACAGAAGGCACTCCCATCTGCACCCCCAGAGATACTAAAAGGGTCCTATATTTGGATCCAATTTCTTCACAGCCATAGTCTGCCAGCAGCCCTACAGGTCTAAACACTCAGTGGGAGACATTCCTTTCTGTCCATGTATCTGGTATCAGGCCACTGACTAAGGACCCAACTATGGACCCTGAAGCAAATCCTTATTCTAGTGCTATCTTACTGAACAAGACACAGGAAGCAGTCTTATTCATCCAATGACCAGACAGGAATGACCATCCCCATCCAGGGACCCTACTGCAGACCCAAAGACAGCCTTAAACTGATTCCAATCCAGCATAACTGTGATTCTGGAGGTAATTCCATTAACTCAGGGACCCCGTAGGGGAAAGACTTTACCTGCCAAAACCCAGAAATAAAGACTGAAAATGTGTTTGCTTCTTCAAATGCACAGGCACGTTTTCAAGGCTTCATGGATCACAATGAATCAGACCCACATGACACCAAGAAAGGAAACTAATAACGCAAGGATAAAGTACTGTGCCTTTGTTAGGGTCTCTGTGAGAAACAGGTTAGGATGGGCTACTTTGAATAATTTCAGAGGGTTTTGCATTATAGGGGCTGTACCTAGTTTCCTGACCTTGAGATGATTAGGCAGAAGGATATTTTCTGCTGTGATGTGAGGGTCAGAGAGAGTAAATATGGCTCTGGATTGGTTAGTTTAACCAAGAAAATGAATGATCTATTCACCAAAAACTGTAATGTTAATAAAAGAAATTGATGGAGATAAATAATGGAAAGATATCTTCTTTTCATGAATTGGAAAAGCTAATTCTGTTAAAATGTCCATACTATCCCAAATAATCTATAGATTTAATGGAATATCTATCAGAATTCCAACGGCATGTATTTTTTTTTTTCTTTTCATGAACATAGAAGAAAAACTACTCTAAAATTTGTGTGGAACCAGTAAAGACCAGATATAGCTAAGGTAATCTTGAGAAAGAATAACAAAAGTAGAGGCTTTATTCCCTGATATCAAACTATTTTACAAAGCTATGGTAATCAGAACAATAGGGTCCTGGTATTAAAACAGATACATAGACCAATGTTATAGAATTGAAAGCCCAGAAATAAACCATACATATCTTATCAATTAATATTTGACAAGGGAGCCAAGAATGCTCAGTGATAAAAGAACAATCTTTCCAGTGAAAGATGTTGGGGAAACTGGATATTTACATGTAAAGAATGAAACTGAACTGACTATCTTATACCAACCATGAAAATTAACTCAAGATGAATTAAGGACTTAAACATAAGACCTGAATCTGTAACACTCCCAGAAGAAAACATAGGGAGAGAATTCCTTGACATCAGCCTTAATTTTTTGGGTATGACATTGATTTTTTGGGTATGACAGCAAAAGCATAAGCAACAAAAGCAAAAATAAGCAAATGGGAATACGTGAAACTAAAAATCTTCTGCACAGTAAGGAAATAACCATAAAATGAGGGAACCTGTGGAATGGGAGAAAATATTTGAAAACTACTTATTATATAAAGAGTTACTAGCCACAGTTAAAAGGACCACATAGAACTCTATAGCAAAACAACAAATTACCAGATTAAAAATGGGCAGATGACCTGAAGTGACATTTTTCCAAAGACTACATACCTAAATACAAAGAGCTTAAATTATATAAGAGAAGATATATATATATACATATATACACTTATATACATCTTCCTATAAATATAGTAAAATTAAGAATATTTTGGCCCATCCAAGGGTTTTTGTAGAATGGCAAAATGCAGGTCTAAAGAATATGTTTTCAATACCTACAAACAGAAAGAATATGTTTTCAATACATACAACAGAAAGATTGTATATTGAGCTCCTAAAAATCTGTAAAGAAGGCACAGTTAACCCATATGAAATAACAAAAATGTATTAGCACACATTTCACAGAACAGCAAATGACATGACCAATCACTGGGATTTGTATAGTGATCAAAGAAATGGAAATCAAGATTATAATAAAATACCATTTTATACCCATTCAGTTGGGAGAAATGTAAGAAGTCTGTGTCCATGCATGAGAGCATGTGGTCTACAGCATACCTTCTCAACAGGAGGGATATTGTCCCTAAGGAAGCAAAGGTTTTCTCTTGCCTGTGATAGATGGGAAAATTGTTTGGAAAATTTTATCTGCATATCTGAAATTACTGATATTTCTCCTGGCAATCTTGATTCCAGCTTGTGCTTCATCTAAAATCAATGTGGATAGTGACTGCAACCATGAAATTAAAAGGTGCTTGGTCTTTGGAAGAAAAGCTTTGACAAACCTGCTGCTGCTAAATCACTTCAGTCGTGTCCAACTCTGTGTGACCCCATAGACGGAAGCCCACCTGGCTCCCCCGTCCCTGGGATTCTCCAGGCAAGAACACTGGAGTGGGTTGCCATTTCCTTCTCCAATGTGTGAAAGTGAAAAGTGAAAGTGAAGTCGCTCAGTCGTGTCCGACCCTTAGCGACCCCACGGACTGCAGCCTACCAGGCTCCTCCATCCATGGGATTTTCCAGGCAAGAGTACTGGAGTGGCTTGCCATTGCCCTCTCCGTTGACAAACCTAGATAGCGGATTAAAAAGCAGAGACATCACTTTGCCGACAAAGATCCATAGTCAAAGCTATGGTTTTTCCAGTATTCATGTATGGATGTGAGAGTTGGACCATAACGACTCTGAGTGCCCAAGAATTGATACTTTCGAACGGTGGTACTGGAGAAGACACTTGAGAGTCCCTTGGGCAGCAAGATCAAACCAGTTAATCCTAAAGGACATCAACCCTGAATATTCGCTGGAAGGACTGATGCTGAAGCTGAATCTCCAATACTTTCGCCACCTGATGTGAAGAGCTGACTCACTGGAAAAGAGCCTGATGCTGGGAAAGATTGAGGGCATGAGGAGGAGGAGGGGGCAACAGAGGATGAGATGGTTGTATGGCATCATTGACTCAATGGACAAGAGTTTGAGCAAACTTTGGAAGATAGTGAAGGACAGGGAAACCTGGAGTGCTGCAGTTCATGGGGTCGCAAAGCTTCGGACACAAGTGAAAGACTGGACAAGAATGACTATCAATATTACTTAATCCCTGGTCATATTCACCTGGCTGAGGTAGTGTTTATCAGGTTTCTGCTCGATAGAGTTACACTGTTTTTGCCCATACTGACCTCTTTGGGAGCCAATCACTAAGTGTAGCTCCTACTTAAGGGGGAAGGAATTAAGCTTTACCTTCCTGAGGGGACAGTGAATATATAAATTATTTGAAATTCTTTATGTGATACTTTTAAATAAAGTAAAAACAACTAAAATTAAATAAGATGACATATTATTTAAATTATTTTAGATGTTATCAAGTGAATGATTAACAAGGGAGTCTGAATGTTTCCTTAGGTATGAGATAAGAGAAAACCACCTGGTTATTGTTCATATATGGGCCCATGTTGATACTGTAGCATGAAACAAGGATTACTATTAATTCCTTTCTCTGTACTTGAAATCCAGATGTGTTAAAATTATAATGTAGTATCATCATGTATGTGCTTCATAACTTTCTCTGGAATCCTAATCTATTGTTATTTTTACTTCTTTTTGTATGTATAAGGAATTCTTGCCTACTTCAAGTCTCCAAAGATACTCTGTTTTTTTCTGTAAGTTTAATGATTTTAGTTTTATCTATGTTACTCCTTGGAAGGAAAGTTATGACCAACCTAGACAGCATATTAAAAAGCAGAGACATTACTTTGCCAACAAAGGTCTGTCTAGTCAAGGCTATGGTTTTTCCAGTGGTCATGTATGGATGTGAGAGTTGGACTGTGAAGAAAGCTGATTGCCGAAGAATTGATGCTTTTGAACTGTGGTGCTGGAGAAGACTCTTGAGAGTTCCCTTGGACTGCAAGGAGATCCAACCAGTCCATTCTAAAGGAGATCAATCCTGGGTGTTCATTGGAAGGACTGATGCTAAAGCTGAAACTGCAATACTTTGGCCACCTCATGCGACGAGTTGACCCACTGGAAAAGAGTCTGATGCTGGGACAGATTAGGGGCAGGAGGAGATGGGGACGACAGAGAATGAGATGGCTGGATGGCATCACAGACTCGATGGACATGAGTTGGGGAACTCCGGGAGTTGGTGATAGACAGGGAGGCCTGGCGTGCTGTGATTCATGGGGTCACAAAGAGTCGAACACGACTGAGTGACTGAACTGACTGACTGACTGATGATTGATTTTAATTCAGTTTTGGGGTATAATATAAAGTGTGATCAAGAATTGTATTGTTTATTGCTTATGGTTAGTTGTTATTGAACTATTTGTTGAAAAGACTTCTCTTTCCCCAATGAATTAATCTTCATCAAAAATCAGTAAATTATACATGTACAGTCTTGCACTCTCTTGTATGCTATACTGATACATTCTTATGTCAATACAACGGTTCCAGATTGCTACAGCATTTTATTAAATCTTCAAACCAGTATAAGTCTTCCAACTTTTTTTTTAAAACATTTTTTTGACTATTATGTATTTTTTGCCTTTCCATAAAAGTATTGGAATGAATTCTCATTTCCCTCTGGGATATAACTGTGTGAAATTGCTGCTTTAGATAAGTGTAAAAGTGAAAGTGTTAGTCCCTCAGTCTTATCTGACTCTTTGCAAACCCACATACTGTAGCCTTCCAGGCTTTGTCCATGGGATTTCCCAGACAAGAATACTGGAATAGGTAGCCATCTCCTTCTCCAGGGAATCACCCCCCCCACCCCCGCCGGGATCGAACCCAGGTCTCCTGCATTGCAGGCAGATTCTTACTGTCTGAGCCATCAGGGAATCCCACTTAAGTTAAATGTAACTGTCAAACTAGTTTTCAAAGTGGCTGTACAATTTACACTACTGCTAGCAATGTGTAAGTGTTCAAATTCTTATCAACACTTGATATTCTCAGTATTTGTAATTTTAGCCATTCCAGTGCATATGTATTATTTCACCATAGTTTACTTAACATTTCCCTGATGACAATTAGGGACTTCCCTGGTGGCTCAGTGGTAAAGAATCTGCGTCCCAATGTAGGAGCTGTGGGTTTGATCCCAGGGTTGGGAAGATCCCCTGGAGAAGGAAATGGCAAACCATTCCGGTATTCTTGCCTTGGAAATCCTATGGACAGAGGAGCCTGGCGAGTTACAATTCATGGCATTGCAAAAGTGTTGGATACGAGTGAGAGATTGAGCACAAGCCTGATGACTATTGATTTTAAAGATCTTTCCACTTGGCTATTTAACACTCATATATCTTGCCTGATAATGTTTCTGTTAAAATTTGCCTATTAATTATTGAGTTGTAAAAGTTTTAAAATTATTATGGATAGCTATCTTTTAATAGATAAGCCTTTTTCAAATATTTTCTTCCAATCTATTGCTAGCTTTTTCAGTTTCTTAATAGTATATTTTGAAGACCAACTATTTTTTAATATGGATGGAATCTAGTTTTTTCTCTCTTGTGTATTTTAACTAAGATGTTTTTGCCTAGACTGAGGTTATAAGAATGTTTGTGCTATATTTCTTGCAGATTTTTAAAATTGCACTCATAATAATTTTTGTATATGACATGAGCTAAGATGAATGCAATTGTGCGGTAGTTTGAGCAATCTTTGGCGTTGCCTTTCTTTGGGATTGGAATGAAAACTGACCTTTTCCAGTCCTGTGGTCACTGTTGAGTTTTCCAAATTTGCTGGCATATTGAGTGTAGCACTTTCACAGCATCATCTTTCAGGATTTGAAATAAAATAACTGGAATTCCATCACCTCCACTAGCTTTGTTCATAGTGATGCTTTCTAAGGCCTGCTTGACTTCACATTCCAAGATGTCTGGCTCTAGGTGATTGATCACACCATCCTACTTATCTTGGTCGTGAAGATCTTTTTTCTACAGTTCTTCTGTGTATTCTTGTCACTGCTTCTTAATATCTTCTGCTTCTGTTAGGTCCATAACATTTCTGTCCTTTATCAAGCCCATCTTTGCATGAAATGTTCTCTTGGTATCTCTAATTTTCTTGAAGAGATCTCTAATCATTCCTATTCTGTTGTTTTCCTCTATTTCTTTGCACTGATCACTGAGGAAGGCTTTCTTATCTCTCCTTGCTATTCTTTGGAACTCTGCATTCAGATGCTTATATCTTTCCTTTTCTCCTTTGCTTTTTGCTTCTCTTCTTTTCACCGTTATTTGTAAGACCTCCGCAGACAGCCATTTTGCTTTTATGCATTTCTTTTCCATGAGGATGGTCTTGATCCCTATCTCCTGTATAAGGTCACGAACCTCCGTCCATAGTTCATCAGGCACTCTAGCTATCAGATCTAGTCCCTTAAATCCGTTTCTCACTTCACTGTATAATCATAAGGGATTTGATTTAGGCCATAACCTGAATGGTCTAGTGGTTTTCCCACTCATCTCACATGCTAGTAAAATCATGCTCAAAATTCTCCAAGCCAGGCTTCAGCAATACGTGAACCGTGAACTTCCAGATGGTCAAGCTGGTTTTAGAAAAGGCAGAAGAACCAGAGATCAAATTGCCAACATCCGCTGGATCATGGAAAAAGCAAGAGAGTTCCAGAAAAATATCTATTTCTGCTTTATTGACTATGCCAAAGCCTTTGACTGTGTGGATCACAATAAACTGTGGAAAATTCTGAAAGAGATGGGAATACCAGACCACCCTACCTGCTTCTTGAGAAACCTGTATGCTGGTCAGGAAGCAACAGTTAGAACTGAACATGGAACAACAGACTGGTTCCAAATAGGAAAAAGAGTACGACAAGGTTGTATATTGTCACCCTGCTTATTTAAATTATATGCAGAGTACATCATGAGGAACGCTGGGCTGGAAGAAGCACAGGCTGGAATCAAGATATCTGGTAGAATTATCAATAACCTCAGATATGCAGATGACACCACTCTTATGGCAGAAAGCGAAGAGGAACTAAAAAGCCTCTTGATGAAAGTGAAAGAGGAGAGTGAAAAGGTTGGCTTGAAGCTCAACATTCAGAAAACTAAAATCATGGCATCTGGTCCCATCACTTCATGGGAAATAGATGGGGAAACAGTGTCAGACTTTATTTTCTTGGGCTCCAAAATCACTGCGGTTGCTGAAAAGATGCTTACTTCTTGGAAGAAAAGTTATGACCAACCTAGATAGTATATTAAGAAGCAGAGACATTACTTTGCCAACCAAGGTCTGTCTAGTCAAGACTATGGTTTTTCCGGTGGTCATGTATGGATGTGAAAGTTGGACTGTGAAGAAAGCTGAGTGCCAAAGAATTGATGCTTTTGAACTGTGGTGTTGGAGAAGACTCTTGAGAGCCCCTTGGACTGCAAGGAGATCCAACCAGTCCATTCTCAAGGAGATCAGTCCTGGGTGTTCATTGGAAGGACTGATGCTAAAGCTGAAACTCCAATACTTTGGCCACCTCATGTGAAGAGTTGACTCACAGGAAAAGACTCTGATGCTGGGAGGGATTGGGGGCGGGAGGAGACGGGGACGACAGAGAATGAGATGGCTCGATGGCATCACCAACTCGATGGACATGAGTTTGAGTGAACTCCGGGAGTTGGTGATGGACAGGGAGGCCTGGAGTGCTGTGATTCATGGGATCGCAAAGAGTTGGTCACGACTGAGCGACTGAACTGAACTGAACTGAGCTAAGAGGTGTTGCTCCTTTCTCTTGCATAATGATGTACAATTTTTCTGGCAGGATTTGGTGAAATGACTTATTTTCTCTCCATTGAATTAGCTTTTTGCCTTTGTCAATAATCAATAGACCATATATGTTAAGAGAACCTCTGGACTCTTTTTTCCCCCTATATTTTCTCTTTATGTCTGATAATATGGTGAATAGCTTTGATTTTCAAATGTTAAAATAACCTGGCATTGCAGTATGTTCTAATTGGTCATGATGTACTTATTATTTATTTAGATGATCTTGGATACTATTAATAATACATCTTAAGGATTATCTGTTTTGTTTGTAAGGAAAGTTTATCTATAGTTTTATTTTTTCAAATGGCCATATCAGGAATTTTTGTCTGAGTAATAGTGATCTCATAAAATAAATTAGAATATGCTGCTTCTTAAAATTTTCTGCAAGCTATTTTGTACAATTTGCATTATTCTCTTCGTAAATTTTAGAAAGAATTCACCATTGAATCCGTCTCAATCTAGACTTTTCTTTGTGAAGAGGCTTTTAGCTCTAAACTCAATATCTTTAATATATAAAGTGTGATTTAGGTTATCTCTTTCTTGTCTGATTTTTTAAAATGTGGTAAAATATATAAAATAAAACTTATGGACTTCCCTTGTGATTCAGTGGATAAGAATCCACCTGCCAATGCAGGGGATAACTGTTGGATCCCTGGTCTGGGAACATACCACATGCCTCAGAGCAGCTAAGCTCATGTGCCCCAACTACTGAGCCTGTGCTCTAGAACCCTCAAGCTGAAACTACTGAGCCCATGGACTGCAACAACTGAACCCTGTGTGCCTAGAGCCTGTGCTCTGCAACTAGAGAAACCACCATAATGAGAAGCCTGTGCACCACTGGGAAAAGTAACCCTTGCTCACCACAACTAGAGGAAAGCTCGCATGCAGCTACAAAGACCCAGCACAACCAAAAAGAAATAAATGAATGGTCCACATAAAAAAATCTTTTTTTAAAAAAAGAATATTTAAAAAATTAAAAAGTAAAACTTATTATCTTAAGCATTTGAGTTGTACACTTCACTGATTGCAAGTACATTCATATTGTTGTGCAACCATCATCATCTATCTCCAGAATTCTCTTCACCTTGGAAAACTGAAACTCTGTAAAAGTAATAGCTTCCCATTCCCCAAACTTTCAGCTACTGGAAACCACCATCTATTGTACTTTTTGTCTCTATGATTTTGATTCCTCTAACTACCTTATATAAATGGAACCACAGAGTATGTGTCTTTTTGGTTACTGGTTTATATTACATTGGAGGAAGAAATGGCAACCCACCCCAGTACTCTTGCCCCGAGATTCTCATGAACAGAGGGTCCTGGCGGGTTACAGTCCAAAGAGTCAGAATAACTGAGCGACTAACACTTATGTTACTTAATATAATATTTCAAGTTTCATGTATATTGTAGCAGATGTCAGAATTTCTTTCCTTTTTATAGCTGAATAGTATTCCATTCTATGTATATACTATATTTTGCTTACTCAATCATCCGTCAATGGATGCTTGTGTTGCTTCCACACTAGGTATTATAAATTAGGCTGTTAGGAACATGGTGTACAAACATTTCTTTGAGACCCTGATGGCAGTTCTATTGAGTATACACCTAAACGTGGAATTGCTGGATCATAAGTTAGTTTTATTTTTATTTTTTTGAAGTACCACTGTACTCCTTTCCACAGCAACATGTTGCATTCCCACAGTGTATAAAGGTTTGAATTTCTCCACATCTTCATAAAAGTTGTTTGTTTTATTTGGTAGTAGCCATCCTAATTAATTGTTTATAAGCTGGTATCTTTGACTATGTTTGAATCTGATTTTCTTTTCTTTATTTTTTTTTTTGGTTTTGGAGTTTCCTATATACTATGAGTACTAATACCTTATCAAATATATATTTGAAAATATTTTTTCCCATTCTGTAGGTGGCATTTTTATTCTATTGATAATATCTTTTGATGCAAAGCATTTTTACATTTTTTGTGAGGGTCAATTTGTATATATATATACACATATAGATATACATATCCCATTCTATTGGTGTTATATCTAGAAAATAATAGGCGATTCAAAGTTGTGAAGTTTCGCCCTTTTTATTTCCTGAGACTTTTTTTGTTTTAGGTCTTACCTTTAAGGATGCATCTATTTTGAGTTAAAACTTTGTATCTGTTGTTAGGTAATGAGTCAACTTTATTCTTGTTCTTGTGGATATCCAGTTTTCTTGCACCATTTGTTGATGGGACTGCCTTTTCTCCATTGAAAAGTCTTGGTGTCTTGTCAAAAACCATTGACCAATATGTTCAGTTCAGTTCAGTCGCTCAGTAGTGTCTGAGTCTTTACGACCCCATGAATCACAGCACACCAGGCCTCCCTGTCCATCACCAACTCCCGGAGTTCACTCAAACTCATGTCCATCGAGTCAGTGATGGCATCCAACCATCTCATTCTCTGTTGTCCCTGTCTCCTCCCGCCCCCCAATCCCTCCCAGCATCAGAGTCTTTTCCAGTGAGTCAACTCGTCGCATGAGGTGGCCAAAGTGTTGGAGTTTCAGCTTTAGCATCAGTCCTTCCAATGAACACCCAGGATTGATCTCCTCTAGAATGGACTGGTTGGATCTCCTTGCAGTCCAAGGAACTCTCAAGAGTTTTCTCCAGCACCACAATTCAAAAGCATCAATTCTTCGGCGATCAACTTTCTTCACAGTCCAACTCTCACATCCATACATGACCACAAGAAAAACCATAGCCTTGACTAGATGGACCTTTGTTGGCAAAGTAATGTTTCTACTTTTTAATATGCTATCTAGGTTGGTCATAACTTTCCTTCCAAGGAGTAAGCGTCTTTTAATTTCCTGGCTGCAATCAGCATCTGCAGTGATTTTGGAGCCCAAAAAAATAAAGTCTGACACTGCTTCCACTGGTTCCCCATCTATTTCCCATGAAATGATGGGACCAGATGCCATGATCTTTGTTTTCTGAATGTTGAGCTTCAAGCCAACCTTATCACTCTCCGCTTTCACTTTCATCAACATGCTTTTTAGTTCCTCTTCACTTTCTGCCATAAGGGTGGTGTCATCTGCATATCTGAGATTATTGATATTTCTCCTAGCAATCTTGATTCCAGCTTGTGCTTCTTCCAGCCCAGCGTTCCTAACAGACTGGTTCCAAATAGGAAAAAGAGTGCGTCAAGGTTGACCAATATGTATGAGAGTTTATTAGAAAAGAGAACTCTCTTTTCTAATCAACTGGTCTTTATGCCAACTCCACACTCTTTGAGTATTAAATATTTGTAGTGAGTTTTGAAATCAGGAAGTGTTATTCCTTCAGCTTTGTTCTTCTTATTTCAGTATTGAAAAAAGGAGGAATTTATTCTTCCCTTTTCAGTATTTTCAGTTTCGACTATTTGAGATTCATTGAGATTCTGTATAACTTATAGAATGGATTTTTCTATTCCTGATAAAAAAAAATAGCTTCATTGGGATTTTGATATTAAATGCTTTGAAACTGTAGATTGCTTTTGGTAGTGTTGACATCCTAAGAATCTTCATTTTTCCAATCCATGTTCATACTATATGTTTCCATTGATTTATGTCTTTAATCTTTTGTTAATGTTTTGTAGTTTTAGCTCCTTGGTTAATTCTTAAATATTTTATTATTATTAGTTACTATTTTTACTCTTTACATTATTGTATTGGCTTTGCCATACAATAATGACATGAATCTACCCTGGGCGTACATGTGTTCCCCATCTTGAACCCCCCTCCCACCTCCCTCCCCAGCCCATCCCGCTGGTTCATCCCAGTACACCAGCCACAAGAATCCTGTATCATGCATCGAACCTGGATTGGCCATTTGTTTCACATATGATAGTATACATGTTTCAATGCCATTCTCCCAAATCATCCCACCCTCGCCCTCTCCCACAGAGTGCAAAAGACTGTTCTATACATCTGTGTCTCTTTTGCAGTCTCCTATACAGGGTTATCGTTATCATCCTTCTAAATTCCATATATATGCATTAATATACTGTATTGGTGTTTTTCTTTCTGGCTTACTTCACTCTGTATAATAGGCTCCAGTTTCATCCATCTCATTAGAACTGATTCAAATGAATTCTTTTTAATTGCTGAGTAATACTCCATTGTGTATATGTACCACAGCTTTCTGATCCATTCGTCTGCAGATGGACATCTAGGTTGCTTCTATGTCCTGGCTATTATAAACAGTGCTGCGATTAACATTGGAGTATATGTGTCTCTTTCAATTCTGGTTTCCTTGGTGTGTATGCCCAGGAGTGTGATTGCTGGATCATATGGCAGTTCTATTTCCAGTTTTCTAAGGAATCTCCACACTGTTCTCCATAGTGGCTGTACTAGTTTGCATTCCCACCAACAGTGTAAGAGGGTTCCCTTTTCTCCACACCCTCTCCAGCATTTATTGCTTGTAGACGTTTGGATAGCAGCCATTCTGACTGGCGTGAAATGGTACCTCATTGTGGTTTTGATTTGCATTTCTCTGATTATGAGTGATGTTGAACATCTTTTCATGTGTTTGTTAGCCATCTGTATGTCTTCTTTGGAGAAATGTCTGTTTAGTTCTTTGGCCCATTTTTTGATTGGGTCATTTATTTTTCTGGAATTGAGCTGCAGGAGTTGCATGTATATTTTTGAGATTAATCCTTTGTCAGTTGCTTCACTTGCTATTATTTTCTCCCATTCTGAAGGCTGTCTTTTCACCTTGATTATAGTTTCTTTTGCTGTGCAGAAGCTTTTAATTTTAATTAGGTCCCATTTGTTTACTTTTGCTTTTATTTCCAATATTCTGGGAGGCGGGTCATGGAGGATCCTGCTGTGATTTATGTCGGAGAGTGTTTTGCCTATGTTCTCCTCTAGGAGTTTTATAGTTTCTGGTCTTACGTTTAAAAGATCTTTAATCCATTTTGAGTTTATTTTTGTGTATGGTGTTAGGGAGTGTTCTAGTTTCATTCTTTTACAAGTGGTTGACCAGTTTTCCCAGAACCACTTGTTAAAGAGATTGTCTTTTCTCCATTGAATATGCTTGCCTCCTTTGTCAAAGATAAGGTGTCCATAGGTGCGTGGATTTATCTCTGGGCTTTCTTTTTCGTTCCATTGATCTATATTTCTGTCTTTATGCCAGTACCATACTGTCCTGATGACCGTGGCTTTGTAGTAGAACCTGAAGTCCGGCAGGTTGATTCCCCCAGTTCCATTCTTCTTTCTCAAGATTGCTTTGGCTATTCGAGGGTTTTTTTATTTCCATACAAACTGTGAAATTATTTGTTCTAGCTCTGTGAAAAAAAACTGTTGGTAGCTTGATAGGGATTACATTGAACCTATTAATTACTTTGGGTAATATATTCATTTTCACAATATATATCCTTCCAATACATGAACATAGTATATTTCTCCATCTGTTAGTGTCCTCTCTGATTTCTTTCACTAGTGTTTTATAGTTTTCTATATATAGGTCTTTTGTTTCTTTAGGTAGATATATTCCTAAATATTTTATTCTTTTCATTGTAATGGTGAATGGAATTGTTTCCTTAATTTCTCTTTCTCTTTTCTCATTATTAGTGTATAGGAATGCAAGGGATTTCTGTGTGTTGATTTTATATCCTGCAAATTTACTATATTCATTGATTAGCTCTAGGAATTTTCTGGTAGAGTCTTTAGGGTTTTCTGTGTAGAGGATCATGTCATCTGCAAACAGTGAGCGTTTTATTTCTTCTTTTCCAATTCTTTTATGTCTTTTTCTGCTCTGATTGCTGTGGCCAAAGTTCCAAAACTATGTTGAATAGTAGTGGTGAAAGTGGGCAACCTTGTCTTGTTCCTGACTTTAGGGGAAACACTTTCAATTTTTCACCATTGAGGATAATGTTTGCTGTGGGTTTGTCATATATAGCTTTTATTATGTTGAGGAATGTTCCTTCTATTCCCGCCTTCTGGAGGGTTTTTATCATAAATGGATGTTGAATTTTGTCAAAGGCTTTCTCTCCATCTATTGAGATAATCATATGGTTTTTATTTTTCATTTTGTTAATGAGGTTTATTACATTGATTGATTTGTGGATATTGAAGAATTCTTGCATCCCTGGGATAAAGCCCACTTGGTCATGATATATGATCTTTTCAATGTGTTGTTGGATTCTGATTGCTAGAATTTTGTTAAGGATTTTTGCATCTATGTTCATCAGTGATATTGGCCTGTAGTTTTCTTTTTTTTGTGTGGCTTCTTTGTCAGATTTTGGTATTAGGGTGATGGTGGCCTCATAGAATGAGTTTGGAGGTTTACCTTCCTCTGTAATTTTCTGGGAGAGTTTGAGTAGGATAGGTGTTAGCTCTTCTCTGAATTTTTGGTAGAATTCAGCTGTGAAGCTGTCTGGACCTGGGCTTTTGTTTGCTGGAAGTTTTCTGATTACAGTTTCAATTTCCGTGCTTGTGATGGGTCTGTTAAGATTTTCTATTTCTTACTGGTTCAGTTTTGGAAAGTTGTACTAAGAATTTGTCCATTTCTTCCAAGTTGTCCATTTTATTGGCATATAATTGCTTAAGTAGTCTCTTATGATCCCTTTTATTTCTGTGTTGTCGTGATCTCTCCATTTTCATTTCTAATTTTATTGATTTGGTTTTTCTCCTTGTTTCTTAATGAGTCTGGCTAGTGATTTGTCAATTTTATTTACCCTCTTGGAGAACCAGCTTTTGGCTTTGTTGATTTTTGCTATTTCTTTCCTCTTACTAACCATGGGGTTCTTCACTTCTTCCTTCTCTAGTTGCTTTAGGTGTAAAGTAAGGTTATTTAGTTGACTTTTTTCTTTTTTCTTGAGGTATGCCTGTATTGCTATGAACCTTCCCCTTAGCACTGCTTTTACAGTGTCCCACAGGTTTGGGGTTGTTGTGTTTTCATTTTCATTTGTTTCTATGCACATTTTGATTTATTTTTTGATTTCTTCTATGATTTGTTGGTTATTCAGCAATGTGTTGTTCAGCCTCCAATTGTTGGAATTTTTAACAGTTTTTCTCCTGTAATTGAGATCTAGTCTTACTGCATTGTGGTCAGAAAAGATGCTTGGAATGATTTCAATTTTTTTTGCATTTACCAAGGCTAGAATAATGGAGCAGGATGTGATCTGTCCTGGAGAAGGTTCCATGTGTGCTTGAGAAGAAGGTGAAATTCATTGTTTTGGGGTCCTATAGATATCAATTAGGTCTAACTGGTCTATTGTATCATTTAATGTTTGTGTTTCCTTGTTAATTTTCTGTTTAGTTGATCTATCCATAGGTGTGAGTGTGGTATTAAAGTCTCCCACTATTATTGTGTTATTGTTAATTTCCCCTTTCATACTTATTAGCATTTGTCTTACATATTGCAGTGCTCCTATGTTGGGTGCATATATATTTGTAATTGTTATATCTTCTTCTTGGATTGATCCTTTGATCCTTATGTAGTGTCCTTCTTTGTCTCTTTTCACAGCCTTTGTCTTAAAGTCTATCTTATCTGATATGAATATTGCTACTCCTGCTTTCTTTTGGTCTCTATTTGTGTGGAATATCTTTTTCCAGCCCTTCACTTTCAATCTGTATGTGTCCCTCATTTTGATGTGTGTCTCTTGTTGACAACATATATGGGGGTCTTGTTTTTGTATCCATTAAGCCAGTCTTTGTCTTTTGGTTGGGGCATTCAACTCATTTACATTTAAGGTAATTATTGATAAGTATGATCCCATTGGAATTTACTTTATTGTTTTGGGTTTGAGTTTATACACTCTTTTTGTGTTTCCTGTCTAGAGAAGGTCCTTTAGCATTTGTTGGAGAGCTGGTTTGGTGATGCTGAATTCTCTCAGCTTTTTCATGTCTGCAACGCTTTTGATTTCTCCTTCATATTTGAATGAGATCCTTGCTGGGTATAGTAATCTGGGCTGTACATTATTTTCTTTCAACACTTTAAGTATGTCTTGCCATTCCCTCCTGGCCTGAAGAGTTTCTATTGAAAGATAAGCTGTTATCCTTATGGGGATCCCCTTGTGTGTTATTTGTTGCTTTTCCCTTGCTGCTTTTAATATTTGTTCTTTGTGTTTGATGTTTGTTAATTTGATTATTATGTGTCTTGCGGTATTTTGCCTTGGGTTTATCCTATTTGGGACTCTCTGGTATGCTTGGACTTGGGTGATTATTTCTTTCTCCATTTTAGGGAAATTTTCAACTATTATCTCAATTATTTTCTCATGGTCTTTCTTTTTGTCTTTCTCTTCTGTGACCCCTATGATTCAGATGTTGGGACGTTTAACATTGTCCCAGAGGTCTCTGAGATTGTCCTCATTTCTTTCCATTCGTTTTTCTTTTTTCCTCTCTGTTTCATTTATTTCTACCATTCTATCTTCTAAGTCACTTATTCTATCTTCTGCCTCCGTTATTCTACTGTTGGTTCCCTCCAGAGTGTTTTTGATCTCATCTATTGCATGACTCTTTTTTATTTCTTTTAATCATTGTTAAACCTTTCTTGCATCTTCTCAATCCTTATGTCCAGGTTATTTATCTGTAACTCCAATTTGTTTTCAAGATTTTGGATCATTTTCACTATCATTATTTGGAATAATTTATCAGGTAGGTTCCCTATCTCTTCCTCTTTTGTTTGTGTTGGTGGGCATTTATCCTGTTCCTTATTTGCTGGGTATTTCTCTGCTTCTTCATCTTACTTATATTTCTGTGTTTGGGGTGGCCTTTCTGTCTTCTGGCAGTTTGTGGAGTTCTCTTTATTGTGGAGTTTCCTCACTGTGGGTGAGGTTGGATGCATGGCTTGTCAAGGTTCCCTGGCTAGGGAAGCTTGTGTCGGTGTTCTGGTGGGTCGAGCTGGATTTCTTCTCTCTGGAGTGCAATGAAATGTCCAGTAATGAGTTATGAGATGTCAATGGGTTTGGAGTGACTTTGGGCAGCCTGTATATTGAAACTGAGGGCTATTTTCCTGTGTTGCTGGAGAATTTGTGTGCTATGTGTTGCTCTGGAACTTGTTGACCCTTGGATGGTGCTTGGTTTCAGTGTAGTTATGAAGGCATTTGATGAGCTCCTATCGATCAATGTTCCCTGGAGTCAGGAGTTTCTGGTGTTCTCAGGATTTGGACTTAAGTCTCCAGCCTCTGATTTTCAGTCTTATTCTTGCAGTAGCCTCAAGACTTCTCCATCTGTCACTTCCAAAGTGGTTCCCTCTGTTTTCAGTTAAATTCAGCTTAGTCACTCAGTCGTGTCCGACTCTTTGTGACCCCATGAATCACAGCACGCCAGGCCTCCCTGTCCATCACCAACTCCCGGAGTTCACTCAAACTAATGTCCATCAAGTTGGTGATACCATCCAGCCATCTCATTCTCTGTCGTCCCCTTCTCCTCCTGCTCCCAATCCCTCCCAGCATCAAGGTTTTCTCAGATGAGTCAGTTCTTCACATCAGATGGCCAAAGTATTGGAATTTCAGCTTCATCATCAGTCCTTCCAATGAACACCCAGGATTGATCTCCTTTAGAATGGACTGATTGGATCTCCTTGCAGTACAAGGAACTCTCAAGAGTCTTCTCCAGCACCACAGTTCAAAAGCATCAATTCTTCAGTGCTCAGCTTTCTTCACAGTCCAACTCTCACATCCATACGTGACCACTGGAAAAACCATAGCCTTGACTAGATGGACCTTTGTTGTCCATCTCTGCTTTTTAATTTGCTATCTAGGTTGGTCATAACTTTCCTTCCAAGGAGTAAGCGTCTTTTAATTTCATGGCTGCAAACAGCTTCAGCAGTGATTTTGAAACCCAAACAAATAAAGTCTGACACTGTTTCCACTGTTTCCCCATCTATTTCCCATGAAGTGATGGGACCAGATGCCATGATCTTTGTTTTCTGAATGTTGAGCTTCAAGCTAACATTTTCACTCTCCTCTTTCACTTTCATCAAGAGGCTTTTTAGTTCCTCTTCACTTTCTGCCATAAGGGTGGTGTCATCTGCATATCTGAGGTTATTGATATTTCTCCCGACAATCTTGATTCCAGGTTGTGATTCATCCAGCCCAGCGTTTCTTATGATGTACTCTGCATATAAGTTAAATAAGCAGGGTGACAATATACAGCCTTGATGTACTTCTTTTCTTATTTGGAACCAGTCTGTTGTTCCATGTCCAGTTCCAACTGTTGCTTCATAACCTGCATACAGGTTTCTCAAGAGGCAGGTCAGGTGGTCTGGTATTCCCATCTCTTTCAGAATGTTCCAGTTTATTGTGATCCACACAGTCAAAGGCTTTGGCATAGTCAATGTAGCTTCTTCTGTTTGCTGGTCTCTTCAGTGTCTAATTTCTGCCCTGACATTAGGGGGCGGTGGTGGACACTTTTTAAGGCTCACTTGTTCAGTCGTGCTGTGGGGAGGGAGAAACACTGCAGAGAAACATCTCTGGCATATGTGGGGAGTGCTCACAATGTCTCGGCCACACTGGGTTTGCTTCCAATCATGGTGCATGTTCTGTCCCAGTCTACACTGCACAGACTCTAGGCTGCTCTGCCGGGAACTCTCTGAGGCTGGTGCTGGGTTGCATGTACATCCCGGGTCTAAGCCACTCAGGTTCAGGTACTTGGTTACTCCACAAAGGCTCAGACTTGGTTGGCAGGCCCACATGCAGGCATTTTGTGCCCTTCCCCTGTCTGAGCAGCTCAGGTGACCAGCTGTTTGGCGAGCGCAATCGCTGCGACTTATCACCTCCCTGGTCCCTGCCACTCTTTTTCTGGGTGTACAACCGGCGCACCTTCTCAGGCACATGTTGACCGGCCAGAAACCCAAGAAGTCCTGGCCTGCAATGAAACCTGCTTGCAGATTGGTATTGGATGCCTCTCTGGGGCTGCGGTTGCCCCCTTCCAGCTCTGGCTGCCCTCCCCTGCCTGTCTTGGTGGGGGATGGGCTGTCCGCAGCCCGCTAACTCTGCTCAGTCCTTTGTTCTGTGAGCAGGTCTGGTGGAGTCTTAGGTTAGGGCTTTCCGCCTTTTCTAGGGGTAGCTATCCCACTGTCTGCTTTGCTATCTCCAGTTAGCTCTCTCAGATTGCCCTCACGGCATTCACGCCGGGTCCTCAATGCAACCGGCTCCTCCCTGCCCATCCCCCGCTTGCTAATGGTGGGTGCTGGTGTCTGCACTGCTTCTCTGCCAGGAGTTACCGTTGGGTGTGTAATCTGTGGGTTTTAATTATTTATTTCTTTTTCCTCCCAGTTATGTTGCCCTCTGAGGTTCCAAGGCTCGCCACAGACTCGCCAGTGAGAGTGTTTCCTGGTGTTTGGAAACTTCTCTCTTTTTTATGCCTCCCTTCATGGGATGGAGCTCCGTCCCTACCTCTTTTGTCTCTCTTTTCATCTTTTATGTTTTTTCCTACCTCCTTTCAAAGACAATGGGATGCTTTTCTGGGTGCCTGATGTACTCTGCTGGCATTCAGAAGTTGTTTTGTGGAATTTACTCAGCGTTCAAATGTTCTTTTGATGAATTCGTGGGGGAGAAAGTGGTCTCCCCATCCTATTCCTCCATCATCTTCTTCCCTCCTTCTAGAATACTTTTCTTAATTTTCTTTTTAGTTGTTCATTATTGATATACGGAAATGCAGCTGATTTTTGTGTAACTTTGTGTTCTGCTACTTTGCTGAATTTATTTGTTCTAAGAGTTTATTGTGTGTGTAATAGTTAAGGTTTTCTATATATAAAATCATATTATATCCAAACAGAGATAATTTTATTTCTTTCCAGTTTGGATGTTTTTATTTCCTTGTCAAAATTGCTCTTTCTAGAACTTTAGTACTGTGTTGAAAACTATTGGCAAAAGTGGGCATCCTTGCCTTGTTTCTTAACATAGGGGGAAAGTTTCAGAGTTTTATCATTAAATATGATGTTTTTAATGGGATTTTTTATATATGGCCTTTATTATGATGAGGTTCTTTCCTTCTGTTCATAGTTTGTTGAATGTTTTTGCCATGAAAGTGTATTGATTCCTAATTAAATGTTGTGGTAGGGGAACACACTCTGAGTAATTCAATTATTTTAAAATATATTGAGAATTTTATATGGCCCAGGATATTATCTATTTGCCCAACATTTTATGTACAATTTAAAAGATTGCTGTTGCAAGAAATGTTTAAAGAATGTTGAATGTAAATCTCTATAAATGTCAATTAGATTAAGATAGTTGATAATATCACTTGTCTTCTATGTTTTTATTGATTTTTTATATTTGTTTTATATTTTAATCAAGAGAGGCTTATTTATATTCATCATCTATAATTCTGATTTTCATTATGTTCTCATTTGCATTTATCAGTTTTTGCTTCACATATTTGATGTTTTGTTAGCGTGGACATTCACATTTATAATTGATGATTTTTACTGTGTTATCGACCTATCTATCACTTTAATAAGCGGGCCAATAATGTTTGTCCATTTTTAAACACTTTGTTTTGGAATCTAACTTGTCTGATACTAATATTGCTAACCTAGCATTCCCAGTTTTTTACTTTCATATATTTGTTTTCTCAGTTAGCTTATCACTTTCCTCCTTATTTAGTGCTATTTGTTATACATATTACATCTAAATGTTGTAGATCAGATTATTTAAATATTGCCTTTATTGCTTTCTGCATTATTGCTTATTGAATTATTGGTTTAGTTTTTTCCCCCATTGATACAATGTTTTGGCTTCTATAGTCTCTTAGTTTAACCAATTATGTGAAAGATCTATTCTTGGAAAACTAAGAAATTGAAGAAGACAGATAATGGAAATATACCCTGTTTTCATGGGTTGGAAAAATTAATATTGTTAAAATGTATAATATACAAAGCCATTTATAGACCCAGTGTAATATCTCTGAAAATTCTGATGTCATTTTTTACAAAAATAGAACACAATCTTAAAATTGATATGGAACCGCAAAAGACTCTGCAGACCAATTTTGAAAAAAAAAAAAAGGAAGATTAAAATTGGAGGCATCACATTATTTTAGACAAAGACTCATAGGTGAAAGTGAAAGTCGCTCAGTCATGTCTGACTCTTTGCAATCCCATGGACTATACAGTCCTTGGAATTCTCCAGGCAAGAATATTGGAGTAGGTAGCCTTTCCCTTCTCCAGGGGATCTTGCCAACCCAGGGATCAAACCCAGGTCTCCCGCATTGCAGGCAGATTCTTTACCAGCTGAGCCACAAGGGAAACTTTTGGACAAAGACTCATAGCAATTTATTAAATAAATTGAGGACTGCTCATGAAAATATCTAATTATCAGTACTTGCAAATTGACAAAAAAATGTAGCATATTTTCAGTCACCTACAATTTTCATATAAAACCCCAATCAAAATCACAGTTTAAAAAATGTATTTCACATCACACTTTCTGATTTCAAACTATACTAAAAAGCTAGAGTATTCAGAACAATAGGATTTACTAGCCATAAAGGAGATTCGTAGACCAGTGGAATAGAATTGAGAACCTAGAAGTGAATCCATGCATATCTAGTCAAAATATTCGATAAAAGAGTCAAGAATAATCAATAGGTAATACATGGTGCTGGGAAAACTGGATATGCACATGCAAAAGAATAAAACTGGATCCTTATACCGCCTACAAAAAGTAATTTAAAATAGATTAAAGACTCAAATGTAAGACTTGAAACTCTAAAACTCTTAGAAGAAAATGTAGGGGAAAAGCTCCTTGACGTTGATTTTAGCAATGCTTTGTAGATATGACACCAAAAGTACAAGCAAGAAAAGAAATAAAAGTGGGACTGTATAAAACTACAGAGTTTCTGCATAGCAAGAGAAACAATCAGAGGCAACCTATTTCCAAACCACGTATCTGGTAAGTAATTAAAATCTAAAATATATAAGAAGTCCTTACAATTTAGTAGCAAAAACACAGATAATTTAAAATGGGCAGAAGACCTGAATAGACATTGAACAAAGAAAACATGTATATGAAAACTTCTTAAGCTTCATTAGTCATCAGAGAAATGCACATCAAAACCACGTCACCCTGTTAGGCTGGCTATTATCAAAAAGACAAGAAATAAAAAGTGTTGGTGAGACTATAGAGAAAGGTAATGCACTAGTGCATTGTTCAGTTCAGTTCAGTCGCTCAGTCGTGTCTGACTCTTTGCGACCCCATGAATCACAGCACGCCAGGCCTCCCTGTCCATCACCAACTCCCGGAGTTCACTCAAACTCATGTCCATGAAGTCGGTGATGCCATCCAGCCATCTCATTCTCTATCGTCCCCTTCTCCTCCTGCCCCCAATCCCTCCCAGCATCACTTTTCCAGTGAGTGAACTCTTCGCATGAGGTGGCCAAAGTATTAGAGTTTCAGCTTTAGCATCAGTCCTTCCAATGAACACCCAGAACTGATCTCCTGTAGAATGGACTGGTTGGATCTCCTTGCAGTTGATGTAAATTGGTAGACCACTTTGGAAAGCACTTTTACGGTTCCTCAAAAAATTAAAAATAGAACTACCGTATGATCAACCAGTTGCACTTCTGGGTATATATCTGAAGGATATATCAATAAAATTAGTGTTTTGATGATATATACACATGTATTTGTACCAGTTTTCCCAGTGATATCCTTGATAGCAAAAGGTCCCATATTAGAAACAGAGATTGCCTCCATTTGTTGCCATGCATTCTTAGTCTCTTTCCGTGTGATATAGGAATATCACAGAAGTGATGCTGTCTTCTCATTGTGTCAAGTTGGTGGCAGATGAATTCATTTGGTCATGTTCCTGATAATTTTTACTTTAATCATTTAACACAAAAGTCTCTGCTAGCCTTCTCTTTAAAGTTAAGTGTTATTCAATTTGAAATACATACGTGAAAGTGAAAGTCGCTCAGTCCTGTTTGACTCTTTGCGACCCCATGGACTATACAATCTATGGAATTCTCCAGGCCAGAATACTGGAGCGGGTAGCCTTTCCCTTCTCCAGAGGATCTTGCCAACTCAGGGATCGAACCCAGGTCTCCCACATTGCGGGCAGATTCTTTGCCAGCTGAGCCACAAGGGAAGCTCAAGAATACTGTAGTGGGTAGCCTTTCCCTTCTCCAGCTGATCTTCCTATCCCAGGAATCAAACCAGGGTGTCCTGCATTGCAGGTGTATTCTCTACCAACTGAGCTATCAGGGAAGCCAAAATACATGTATACATGTGTACATACAAATTTGATTAATAAAATAAATCACTATAGATCCAGAGTGTGCTTTGTCAGTCATGTTTGACTCTTTCTGATACATGATTGTAGCCCGTCAAGCTCCTCTGTCCATGGTATTCTCCAGGCAAGAACACTGGATGGTTAGCCATTCCCTTCTCCAGGGTATCTTCCCTACCCAGGGATCAAACCCGAGTCTCCTTCATTGCAGGCAGATTCTTTACCATCTGAGCCACACTATATTATTTAGTGGGTTGTACCATTTTGCTATCAGTCTTGATGATCAAATTGTGCTGTGTTTGAAGGCTGACTTCCATGTCATTGTGAAATGTTACTATTGATCTTTATGTACTTACTTTCTAGAATGAGTTCATAAATATTTAATAATTCAATAAAGAAATGCATACATACACACTTTCATAAGTTTATAATATACATACACTTGTGAGAAATAAATGGTTCTTTAATGACAACCATGGTAATTCTCTACTCTTCTTGCTTTTATTATTTTTTAAATTCAACATTTACTTATTTTTATTTTTGTAAAATGAAAGTATTTAAGAATCATAATATCTTCAAAATTAGTACATTTTCATTTTATAGCTTTATACTACTACTACTACTAGTTCTACATAAAATTACTCTGATTACCTCAAATTGCAAGTTTAATTTCCTATTAGAATTAATACTTCTGGTATTGTTAGCTTCATTTTCAAAATCAGTTAGTTCCCTTTCCTTTTTTCTCTTTTTAAAATTATTTTCATCTTTTACTATAATTTTTCTGAAAATTTCTTGTCCTATATTTATATCTTATAAATGTTATTTTAAACTTTGTGTTATCAAATTAATCATTTTCTATGAATATTTTGGGGAAATAAGTTTTATGTTTGAATGATAAATTGGTTAATATATAGGTAACAAAAATTTATCAAAGTTTCTCATTTGCCATATTTTATTAATTCTTCCATCTAGTCTGTTGCTAGTTTTAGAAATATATAGATATTCTCTAATACAGTTTTCATTATAGTCAATATAATCATGTATTTAAATTTTTAAAAATATGTTTTGCTATCCTTTTTATATTATAATCTTTATTATCAATTGGACCAAGAAATAGTTGAAGAAGCAAAGCATAGCAATTTCTGAAGACTCATTTAACTATGACATCTTGTGCATGACAAGCAGAATTATGAAATCTAGGCTGAGTAATTTAAAGAAGCTGACAAGTCTCCTGTTTTAGATGTTTGCTTTATTTTCTGTAAAATATGATATGTATCTGGTCATTTGTGTTGCATATGATTCAGTCAGGGGAATAAACCAGGATATGGAGGATACATTCGTTTGTATGGATTTTTAAATTTAACCTTTAAAATAATCTGTGGCATATAAAATTCTTGAGAATTTCAAATGTAGAATGAATATCCTACGTGCACATTTTTGCTGGTACCAATTCACCACTAGAATTCAGCTCTCTTTACTCCTAATTCTATATTTTTTCACAATTCCTTACCCAAACTTAGAATAGATAGGAACAAATATTTCTTGATAAGTATGTTTTATTCCATGTAATCCTAAGGATTTGTGTAATTGATAAGGACATTTTCTGGTTAACTTTTTGTTTTGAGGAGAGTATCATCTTAATTGTGCAAAAGGACAGAATTCCTCTAAATTACCCTTTTAATGTAAATTGTCTAATGTGCCTTATGGAGTTAAAGTTAAAAGAAAGTTATGTCTTTAATGCATCAAACCCTGGAGACCAATCAAAAACTCACAAAACACTTCTATTGTTGCCATTAATCATCTTTGTCCTTGGAGAGTATTTATACAAATATTTTTAATTAAAGATGAAGTCATCCTCAGGGTAGCATATTTGGATACAGTTCTACTCGGATGGTTTCCAAATAGTGCTATTCCCAATGGGTGTCTAAAATAACACTGCATTTTCATAGTTAGTGTGCCAATTAGAGAGGTACCTAAGAGAGTTGGAATCATGGCTTCGAGAAGGTTAACAAGAAAATGGGACTCCACTGGTCTCAAAGTACTGTTGGGGGTGTAGGGTAACTAATTTCTCAAACTTCCTCTAACAAATTGATCTGTTTTACCATAATTAGCTATAGGATGCACCAGGGTGACTGAATGCTTCCCACTGGTGGAAAGAAACTTTTGTATTCTGTTATGAATTATTTTATATAAAGCCCATGTAAAACAACTCACAATTTTAATCAGTCTCATTGGGCCCTATTAAAAAGTAAATTTAGTCAAAGAACAAAATTAGAAAGAACTTTAAGAAGCCTCTAAATAGGTGATTATAGAGAAAGATAAGCTTGAAACAGTTTTAAGTGGTATATTACATACATGTTTAAAAATAATAGAGTCAGAGACAAGCATTTACTTAAGTTTTCATACTTGCCATACACACACACACACACACACATGCACATGCTCACAAGAATCTCTTGGGTGAATGTTAACATTATTGGAGTAGTTTCCAAAGAGTCAACATGTTAAAAATCATTTTAGTATATGCAAACACTATTATTTTCTGACTTCTTCTGTGAAGAATTATATCTGCTCTTGACCACATCTTATTTAAATATATATTTGAAAGAGTGATTTGTAGCTTTATGTTTAAATTCATTTTACACTTCTTAATGTCTGGAAGTTAGTTTAGAATTTATTTACAGTTATTTTCCTCTAGTGGAAATAAACATATTATTCATCAGGTTGAATAAATATCTAGAATAAATTGGGAAAAAAAGTTTTTCTAAGACTTTATTTAATATACGGACAAATTTATTCACTCTTTCTCTTGCTTCTAACACACATGTAAAATAATATTTTACCCAATTTCTTGGCAGTTTAAATATATATTTACATATGTATTTAAAAAATCAGTTTGAAGAGTAAAATGCAATTAAACCATTTATCTTGGGATGCTATTATCGGAGAATGAATGAAGATATTTCCGTTAGTCAAATAAACATATTACAATCTTAACTTAAGTGAATTAATATACTCATTTGTATGCCCTTCAAGGTCACATATATAGAATATATATATATATGTACATATATATATTTATATAATAGATTATATATAGGGTTAGCCAAAAAGTTTGTTTGGATTTTTCTGTAACATATTCTATAACAAAACATATATTAACATATATGTGTGTGTGTGTATGTGTATATATATGTGTGTGTGTGTATTTATACATATATTATTGTTTGATTGGTTAGATTGAGCAGCTGCCTTGAGCTGCAGTAGAAACTATTGTAGTATGATGCTGTAACAATATTCCCAGCTAGTCCTTTTAACCAGAACAGCCACACCAGAGAATAAAGAATTAATTTCATCATTCATGATTTCGGTTTTGATATCAACTAAATATCAATATCATATCACAAGCAACGTGTGATAACAAGTATGTACAGGATCTGAGGAGTGGCTACCAAAATAATCCTTGCCCAAATCTCCTCAAAAACCTCGTTATTCTTAGCCATCTTAAAAGAATTTTCATCCTATCAACCACCAAGAGTTCAGAATAACTCTGGGAAGGTGATTATGGGGGGGGGGGGGTGGGATTCACTGACTGTGATGATTAAAATTGGTAAATATGAAAGGAGAGGGTGAAATGGTGTAAATGTCTGTCTATAATCTACATAAAATAATGCAAAGGGTCTTTCTACTTATATATTTCAGAATAATTGGAAAGGAAAGCAAGGCACTATGTTAGCTGTTAATAAAAAATAAAACACTTTATACCTTCTCATTGAGGCTAATTCCAGACACTAAATACAATAGTTAAGCTATAAATCAAATGTTTTTCTTTAACATTTCCCAGGACCTTATATCAATTAGAGGCAGGGGATTTATCATTTTAAGTAAAACAGGTAATATTTTAAATTTTAAAGATTTTCCCTAAAGTAGAATGATATTCTTGTCATCATTTTTAGTTAAGAATTTCAGTTTTAATGATAGATTATCAGATGATTGTGGGACAGAAATTTAGTATTATTAATGATTAATGACATATTTAATTATAGTTGTTGATCTTATAGAATTCATGTATATAAATAATCCCCCCAAATATTGGGAATCATATTCTACCTAAAGATAGAGGGTGGGGAAATGAATAACCAATTATATACTTGAATAGTTTCATCAACTGAAAATTTCCGATTTTTGAAGGCAGTCTATTTCATTTTTAAAAGGCTCTGCTTCTTAAAACAGTTTTCTTCATACTAAGAAGAAAGATGCTTTGTTGTCAGTTCCTCCTATCATTTAAAATGCTACCGTTTTCATCTTTGAGAATAAATCAAACCTCTTGTCCTTTTACATGTGTAATGATAATGACTCCAGTTTTCTTGTATAATATTCAGTTTTCCTGGTGACTTCAGTTAATCCTTGTCTATCATGACCAAACATAGCAATTCTGTCCACATTTATGTTCTTGCTGTATTATTTCACATGGGTCTTTCATAGGTAGTAACATTTAGAATTGAACAAAATACTTATTTAAAATTATTTATTCAGTGATTGCTTCTTGAAAAATAGATCTGTGGACTTCTTGAATTGACTATTTTGTAAATCATTAATGGCTATGACAGTAGCCATCTCTTCTCTCTAGCAGCATATAAATTATTTTGGAGAAGGATTCCAGGGATTTATTAATGCTATTGAGAATAACAGAGTTAGGTAACATAAAATGAGTTGTATGTCACTCTTCCTTGGACATACACATAAAATAGACTGAAGAAGCAAAGGAGGGAATGATTCTATTTCTTTGGGTAAATTTTTAACAATAATTTTATTAACTATAATAATTTTAGTAAAATTGTATATATCACATTATCTTGAGAACTAAAATGTCACAGAGAGTCAGATTTTTTTTTTATTTCTAAAAAAGAATTTTATTAAAAAAGCACAAATGCAAAGAAATGAACAGAGGAAAATTTATGCGTCGAACCTGGACTGGTCACTTATGATAATATACATGCTACAATTCCATTCTCCCCAATCATTCCACCTTCACCCTCTCCCACAGAGTCCCAAAGACTGTTCTAAATGCCTATGTCTCTTTTGCAGTCTCTTATACAGGGTTCAGGTTACCATTTTTCTAAATTCCATATATATGTGTTAATATACGGTATTGATGTTCTTCTTTCTGGCTTACTTCACTCTGTATAATTGGCTCCAATTTCATCCACCTCATTAAAACTGATTCAAATGCATTCTTTTTGATGGCTGAGAAATACTCCATTGTGTATATGTACCAAAGCTTTCTTATCCATTCATCTGCAGATGGACATCTAGGTTGCTTCCATGTCCTGGCTATTATAAACAGTGCTGCAATGAACATTGGAGTACATGTGTCTCTTTCAATTCTGGTTTCCTTGGTGTGTATGCCCAGGAGTGCGATCGCTGGATCATATGGCAGTTCTATTTCCATTTTTCTGAGGAATCTCCACACTGTTCTCCATAGTGGCTGTACTAGTTTGCATTCCCACCAACAGTGTAAGAGGGTTCCCTTCTCTCCACACCCTCTCCAGCACTTATTGCATGTAGACTTTTGGATAGCAGCCATTCTGACTGGTGTGAAATGGTATCTCATTGTGGTTTTGATTTGCATTTCTCTGATGATGAGGGATGTTGAGCATTTTTTCATGTGTTTGCTAGCCATCTTTATGTCTTCTTTGGAGAAATGTCTGTTTAGTTCTTTGGCCCATTTTTTGATTGGGTCACTTAGTTTTCTGGAATTAAGCTGCAGGAGCTGCTTGTATAATTTGGAGATTAATCCTTTATCAGTTGCTTCATTTGCTATTATTTTCTCCCATTCTGAAGGCTGTCTTCTCACCTTGCTTAGAGTTTCCTTTGCTGTGCAGAAGCTTTTGATTTTAATTAGGTCCCATTTGTTTATTTTTGCTTTTATTTCCAATATTCTGGGAGGTGGGTCTTGGAGGATCCTGCTGTGATTTATGTCGGAGAGTGTTTTGCCTATGTTCTCCTCTAGGAGTTTTATAGTTTCTGGTCTTACATTTAGATCTTTAATCCATTTTGAGTTTATTTTGGTGTATGGTGTTAGGAAGTGTTCTAGTTTCATTCTTTTACAAGTGGCTGACCAGTTTTCCCAGCACCACTTGTTAAAGAGACTGTCTTTTCTCCATTTTATATTCTTGCCTCCTTTGTCGAAGATAAGGTGTCCATAGGAGCGTGGGTTTATCTCTGGGCTTTCTATTTTGTTCCATTGATCTATATTTCTGTCTTTATGCCAGTACCATACTGTCTTGATGACTGTGGCTTTGTAATAGAGCCTGAAGTCCGGCAGGTTAATTCCCCCAGTTCCATTCTTCTTCCTCAAGATTGCTTTGGCTATTCGAGGTTTTTTGTATTTCCATACAAATTGTGAGATTATTTGTTCTAGTTCTGTGAAAAATATTGTTGGTAGCTTGATAGGGATTGCATTGAATGTATAAATTACTTTGGGTAGTATACTCATTTTTACAATATTTATTCTTCCAATCCACGAACACGGTATATTTCTCCATCTATTCGTGTCCTCTTTGATTACTTTCACTAGTGTTTTATAGTTTTCTATGTACAAGTCTTTTATTTCCTTAGGTAGATATATTCCTAAGTATTTAATTGTTTTCATTGCAACAGTGAATGGAATAGTTTCCTTAATTTCTCTTTCTATTTTCTCATTATTAGTGTATAGGAATGCAAGGGATTATAAAATCAACACACAGATTTTTTTTTAAGTAAAAATTTTTAGACTTTACCTACATTCAGGTACAAGCATTGTAGATTCTGTCCACCAGATGGCACTGCTAGGGACCTTTTCATGGCCAAATACATAGTCTTCCTAAATCTATACAGTGAAATAAAACGCCTCTTAATTTAACTAACTGGTAGGATGTGAATACAGGTATATTTCCTTCCTTGCAAGACTTTTTGGCAATTAGTAGCTTGAACTGATTGTACTGTTTATATTGCAAACACTTAATTTGGTAAAAATTTCTAAGTATACAAAATCCTATATTCTAGGTTTTTATCCTTGTTACCAGATTGGTCAATGTTCCTAGCTTAATCAATAATTATTAATAAACACTAGGCATCTGCATTTCCCTATTGGCAACTGTATATAGAAACTGAGAAAATATTATTTTTTTGAGTCTTACCTAATCATTATTTTTAAAAATTCAAAAATTAACTCTAAAAGATAGCACAAGTATCTCTGTCTAGGAAAGGGTCTAGACACTGATTATATACTTTGGTCTGTATGTTTGGGTAGTTTCTGTTGAGTCAAGTGATCTCATCACAAAGATTACTTTTGCATGATATAATTTGTTCAACTTTTTCTTTCTGAGGCAAATAGGAAAACCTCATAAAATTAGACGTCTCAGGAATCTTGCGAAATGGAGGCCTCTGAATTGTTTACCTATACTATGTGAGTGATATTTATTGAATAAATCTACATTATTCTTGAATTACTCTTAAAGAATATATGCATGTTATATTTGATTAAATAATGGAATTACTAAAATCGATTTTAATTCATGAAATTTGTAGGGAAAACCATTAAACATATGTAAAGCTAGAAAAAAGAATGCATGGAAATAATCTTTCTTAGGGGAGTAAAAAGATAGAGTTAAAAAATAGTGCTATCCATGTCTCTAAAATCCCTGCAGATGGTGACTGTAGCCTCGAAATTAGAAGACAATTACTTCTTGACAGTAAAGCTATGACAAACCTAGACTGTGTGTTAAAAAATAAAGATGTCACTTTGCCGATAAAGGTCCATATAGTGAAGACTATCATCTTTCCAGTAGTCATTTACTGATGTGAGAACTGGACAATAAACAAGGCACAGCGCCAAAGAATTGACACTTTCCAACTATGGTGCTGGAGAAGACTCTGAGGGCAACTTGGAAAGCAAGGAGATCAAACCAATCTTAAAGGAAATCAACCCTGACTACTCTTTGGAAAGACTGATGTTGAAGCTGAAGCTCTAATAATTTGGCCATCTATGCGAACCGCTGACTCATTGGAAAAGATGCTGATGCTGGGAAGATTGAAGGCAGAAGGAGAAGAGGGGGACAGAGGATGAGATGGTTGGTTGGCATCACTGATTCAGTGAACATGAACTTAGGTAAACTCCAGAAGATGGTGAGGGACAGGGAAGCCTGGTGGGCTGCAGTCTATGGGGTCATGAAGAGTTGGACATGACTTGGTGACTGAACAACAACAAGAGATATCTCTAGAACTTCAGTTACAATGGCTTTTGAGCAATTGCATTTTTCAGTTACTGGTAAGGAATACCTCATCTCAGAATGAGGTAAGCAAATGGTAAAAGAAGGGGAGGGCATTATTGTCTACAGTAGAAAATTATATGTATTACTAAAGCTAGATTCACTGGCCTATAAGTCATCATGACTCAAGAATATGCATCTCTGGGGAGTGTTTTCCTCTCATTGATATCATAATCACAATACTCTCTTTTCTTGTGCTATAGTCCTTGGGTACTCCAAAGTTCTATATTTCCAAGTTCCAGTCTAATGAAAAGAGATATAACCTTCTTGTTTGCTTAAATAAAAACTCACGAGTTAGTTTGACTGAATCTTTCAAGATCGTGTATCAGATTTTGAGTCACTATCTCCTAAGGCCTTGGTCACAAGCCTCCCATATTCTATAGTGCTAACATGTAGTCTGAGAATCAGGAAGGTGTGCTTTTCCAATGAAAAAGAAGACAAAGAGACAATGATTGCTAAGGAGATAAAATTCAAAAAATGCCTTATATGCATTAAAGTTAATAAAGGATGTAGAAAGGAAAGGATAGTGAAATGTATTTGAAACAGATTTCTTTCTTCCAACTCATGAACTTCCAGATGTTCAAGCTGGATTCAGAAAAGGCATTCGAACCAGAGATCAAATTGCCAACATCCGTTAGATCATTGAAAAAGCAAGAGAGTTCCAGAAAGACATCTACTTCTGCTTTATTGACTATGCCAAAGCCTTTGACTATGTGGATCACAACAAACTGGAAAATTCTTCAAGAAATGGGAATTCCAGACCACCTAACCTGCCTTCTGAGAAATCTGTATGCAGGTCAAGAAGCAACAGTTAGAACTGGACATGGAGCAACAGACTGGTTCCAATTTGGGAAAGGACTATGTCAAGGCTGTATATTGTCACCCTGCTTATTTAACTTATAAGCAGAATATATCATATGAAATGCTGGACTGGATGAAGCACAAGCTGGAATCAAGATTGCCGGGAGAAATATTCGTAACCTCAGATATGCAGACGACACCACCTTATGGCCAAAAGTGAAGAAGAACTAAAAAGCTTCATGATGAAAGTGAAAGAGGAGAGTGAAAAAACTGGCTTAAAACTCAACATCCAGAAAACTAAGATCATGGCATTTGGTCTCATCACTTCATGGCAAATCAATGGGGAAACAATGGAAACAGTAACAGACTTAATTTTTTTTCAGCTCCAAAATCACTGCCAATGGTGACTGCAGCCATGAAATTAAAAGATGCTTGCTCCTTGGAAGAAAAGCTATGACTAACCTAGATAGCACATTAAAAAGCAGAGACATTACTTTGCCGACAAAAGTCTGTCTAGTCGAAGCTATGGTTTTTCCAGTAGTCATGTATAGATGTGAGAGTTGGATTATAAAGAAATTGATACTTTTGAACTGTGGTGTCAGAGAAGACTTGTGAGAGTCCCTTGGACTGCAAGGAGTCCCAACCAGTCAGTCCTAAAGGAAATCAGTCCTGAATATTCATTGGAAGGACTGATGCTGAAGCCAAAACTCCAATACTTTGGCCACCTGATGCGAAGAACTGACTCCTTTGAAAAGACCCTGATGCTGAGAAAGATTGAAGGTGGGAGGAGAAGGGGATGACAGAGGATAAAATGGTTGGGTGGCATCACTGACTCAATAGTCATGAGATTGAGCAAGCTTCGGTTGTTGGTGATGGACATGGAAGCCTGGCTTGCTGCAGTCCAAGGGGTAGCAAAGAATAGGACATGACTGAGTGACTGAACTGAACTGAGCCCATGGTCAGTGGACTGTCACAAAAATACACAGGCTATTTTATACATGTCTAATTTCATAGCTCAGGGTGAAGATCTATAGTACATTTTCAGAATGGATAATTGTCTAACTATATAAAAATATCTGAAAAGAACAAGGTCTGTAGGGGAAATATCTAGCAGTTTGGAGAAGGAATATAAATTTGAATATCTCAAATGAGTTAATGAAGCACCATAAATATGGAAAGAAAACTTGGGACCCAAAGGAAGTTAAAGAGTGTCATAAAATATGTAATAGGAAGAAAATATGTAGTTATGGAGATGAAGATTTCATAAATAAGTGGTTATCGATTTGAGATTTGAAGAACTTGGATTAATTAGATGAAGAGAATCGTTACATCAACAACATAGTTATTGGAGAGGGAGATTCTAGGGAGAGAAAGCAACATGTGCATCGTCTGCATGGTGAGATGATATTCAAGAAACTGAAAGAAAGTCATTGAAATTAGAACAGAGAGAGCATGGAGTTAGATGAGGTCTGTGAGAGCAAAAAGGAGCTGGATCTTTTTTTGCTATGTTTTTCATGTTAGTCTCTACTCTAAAAGTTATGAGCCACTGTATGCACTCAGACATGGTTATGGTTTACTGAAATTTTTAATTTGCAACTATCACCATGACTGTAGTTTGGAACATACTGAATAAGGTTAGTCTTTCCTAGTGGATGTGTTGTTTAGTTGCTAAGATGTTGTCTGACTCTTTTGCAATCCCATGGACTATAGCCTTCCAGGCTTCTCTGTCCATGATTTCCCAGGCAAGAATACTGGAGTGGGTTGCCATGCCCATCTCTAGGGAATCTTCCCGACCCAGGGAATGAATCCGCATCTTGGTGGGCAGATTCTTTACCATTGAGCCACCAGAGAGGTCAATTAAAGGTCAAAATGATGACAGTTTGGACTATGGCAGGAAAAATAAGAAGTAAAGGATTTTCATATGTTTCCTGTGTGTAATTGCCATTATTTTGTGACAGATTGAATATAATGACAAAGAGAGCTGTGTTACAAGGACAATCCTGACTCCTGTCTTCCATACAGAATGAATGGTGTCGTAGTTTGTGCTAAGATATAGAATGGAAAATTTTGACATATTTTTCAGGGTAGGTTCACTCATAAGTTTACTTTGGGCACGTCCAGTTGAGATACCTTGAATTTCTGAATGAGATATCAACTAGAAACTTAATTTCAAATTGATTCTGTGGGGTGTCAGTGGTTAATTCATTGAAATTAAGATGAAACAAAGGCATATTTTAAATGCCATTGGACCATATATAATATTAGAGACTATATACTATCAGCCAGCTTCAAAAGTTGTTCTTTGTGTTCTTACTGATCATTTACTGGAGATGGCTAAATATGATTTTTTCAGGACAAAGTAGGTTTAAAAATGATAACTGTCTTCAAAAGCTTTGCAGGAGACATTTTACTAATAAACTTTTACCAAAAAGACGCACTTCAAATATGTCCTATACTTGTTCTTCCTCTGTTGTTTTTCTGTTGCTTTGAAATGGCAGCTTTTTCCAATACTGATGTTTCCATTTTTTTTAATTTATTTATTTTAATTGGAGGCTAATTACTTTACATTATTGTATTGGTTTTGCCATACACTGACATGAATCTGCCCTGGGAACCCCCCTCCTGATGTTTCCTTATGTGTGATCTCAGAATGCAAACATCTTCTAAGAAGTAAAATTTGACTTTAATATTTCAAGTATGCATTAGAAGCTTTTTTATTAATATAACTGGAAATTTTTGAAGTACTAATGCAAGAAGACCTCTGAACATAAAGTGAATAAGTTCTGTGTACATATTTTGTCAAGTTATAGATCAATATATTAATTATAAAGGAGACTACCAGTTTGCCATTAACAAGGTGCTCCATATTTTTGCTAAATTCTCACACTTGGAAAATAATGATATGATAGATGATTCCATTCAAATTTGTACATAAGCCAGGGTATAACATACACCCTGGGTATAACATATAACATAGCAATGCTCTGTGTGTCACTGGCTTTCATGTAAAAAAATCAAATATTTGTAACACAATGCTCAATTTTTTAGGAACACAACTATGAAATGGCTTTATTTTTTCCAATAACTGTTTAATTTTGCTCTTTTGAGTCTCCCTTTTGTTTATCTGAACTAGCTCTGTCAGTTACTTGCAGATTTTTAAAATTATTGAAATATAGTGAATTTGAATTTGAAAGTTTATCATATTTTAAATTCAGAACTCAGACAATACATAACTTCTAGACCCTGTGTGGTTTGGTGAATTGGTAAGTTAGGAGTGAGAGAGAGGAAAAGGGCAAATTTCCTTACTGGGTGAGGCCCAGGCAGTTATAGGATGTAATATGCAACGTGGTTCAGTTGTTGATGTACAAAGTTATTAAGTTTCCATTTTTCTGGTTCTTTGATATTTTCCATCAAAGTTTTGTAGTTTTCCTTATATAGATATTAGCATATTTTGTAAATTTATACCTAAGTTGGTTATTTTTTCAAGTATTCTTTGTTCGTTTCTAACTCTGTTTTTTAGAGATTCCTACAGTGAACCTCTGGAGAAGGAAATGGCAACCCACTCCAGTGTTCTTGCCTGGAGAATCCCAGGGACAGGGGAGCCTGGTGGGCTGTCGTCTATGGGGTTGCACAGAGTCGGACACAACTGAAGCGACGCAGCAGCAGCAGCAGCACAGTGAACCTCAATACAAAGGATAGCAGTAATTGTATGTGAAGCAGCCCTCACATTTATGTTCCTATATACGCACCCCCCTACCCAAGCAGCAGGGGATACAACCAAAGTCTGTCCTTAACATTTAGTCATCTGAAGCTCCTCTCAAATGGAAGTAGTTCAGCTGCTCCAGATGCTACATCTCTGCAAGCTTCAGAGTGGAGAATTTTATCCAGCTTCTCCTTTTAATAGACCTTCCAGTTTCTACAGTAATTCTCTTTGAGGCACTCTTAACAGCCTCCCGCCCTGAATATGATTTCATATGCATTTCCAACTTGCTTCACCCTCCTCAGTCTGCCACATATATGGGTGGATACATGGAGGTGCCTGGGGTGATTTTCTATGTTTTTAATAAATGCAATTATTTTTGACTCATTTGCTGTCTTATTTAGAACTTAAAGTGCCTCTTTACTTCAGCTTTGGCCACTTCTGAAATGGCTTAATGAGTAAACCAAACTCCATTGCAGTCATGTCACATATTTAAAACAATAGATGCAGCAAATATAATATTAAATTTAATAATTTAAAAATGCTTTAATATCTGAAGAGCATAAAGTAATAAATGTGATTTCAGGTTTTTATCATTTTGGAGGTACGTGGAGGTACTAACTAGTGAAGATTTCTGGTACTTAACAAGAAACAGATTGGGCCTTGGAAGAGAGGTCAAGTCTGAACATGAGAGAGCTGTGTGGGGCATGTCTCCTAGAAGCAGTCATGCATGGGAAAGCATCTTATTGGTGTCCAAAACTTTCTATTACTTAAACTCAAGATCTGTACACACCTTTTTCCTTCCATACATTATACAAAAGGCATTTTTGATGTTTCTGTTTTGGAGCCTTTCCTCATTCTACTAAACCAAGAGTCAGTACTGATATTTCTCTCACGATATATGAAGTAAAGACTCTTTAAACTTTTACATATTGAGGAGCTGCTGTGAAGCTCTGGAATAAAATGTCACACAAGTTTAGTAAAGAGATTTCTTTTATCTCTCTTCCAGGATATCACCCTTATTCTGGAATCCAGGAAAATTGGAGGAAGAAAATATACAGAAAATACTTCTGGCAGATAAATGGATTTCTAAATAGTTTGGTAATAAACAGTTTTAGGTCATTTGTCTGTGAGTGCTTCTTAGTGTTAGTCTTTGAAAGGCTTCCTTCACTTCCTTGTTCCTCAAGGTGTAGATAACTGGATTCAGAGCAGGCGTGACCACTGTGTACATGAGTGCAGTTGCCTTATCTGTTTCTGGAGTGTGTGCAGCCTTCGGTTGGAGGTACGTGAACAAGGCAGTACCATAGAAGAGAGAAACAACCAGGATATGAGATGAGCAAGTGGAGAAAGCTTTGCTTCTGCCAGTGGCTGAAGGGATGCTCAGGATGGTCACCAGAATGCGCATATAGGAGCCCAGAATGAAGAGACAGGGGGTCATGATAAAGAGCACCGAGATAGCAAACAATGCAGTCTCATTGTGGGAGGTATTGACACAAGCTACTTTCACTACAGGCATGATGTCACAAAAAAAGTGCTGGATCCTTCCTGTTCCACAGAAGGGCAGAGTGAAGATCCATGTGGTCTGGGCTGATTCCACCACGACCCCCGTGGTCCAAGATGCTACAGCCAATTTCAAACACACACCAGGATCCATCAGGAGAGAGTAATGCAGAGGATGGCAAATAGCTACAAAGCGGTCATAAGCCATGGCCGCTAGCAGGCAGCATTCTGTCAGTCCCAAGATGCTAAATGCATACATCTGAGCTGCGCAGCGCCCCACGCTTATGATCTTGGTCTCCACGAGCAAGTGCGCCAGCATCTGAGGCACCACACGAGTGATATAGCACATCTCCAGAAAGGAGAGGTTAACCAGGAAGAAATACATGGGAGTGTGCAAGGAAGGGGTGCTCCAGATCAAGCCAATGATGAGAAGGTTTCCTCCCACGGTAAACAAGTATATGGTTAAGAACACAATGAAGAGCACAGGTTGTAACTCTGCTAGAGAGGAAAATGCTACAAATGTGAAGTGGGTGTAGAGGGACTGGTTTCCACTCATTATAGGCTCAGAGCTAGACATCTGTGGAGAGAGCAGAGAGGGTAGAAGTAACATCTAAAGGCATCCAGTCACCTAGCATAGGTCGCTGTGGAACTTTCTAGGGTCAGTGATCTGACATGAGATCTACACACTTGTATTCCTTTTGCTAAAAATTTTGAAATGATTAGGGAAAACCCCTGGAGAAGGAGATGGCAGTCACTCCAGTATTTTTGGCTGGAGAAATCCATGGACAGAGGACCCTAGTGGACTACAGTCTGTATGATTGCAAAGAGTCAGACATACTGAAGCAACTTAGCATCCATGCATGCACCCAACATAATTGATCCAGTATTTCTTCCTGATTTTGAGTTCTGGAATTTCACAGAAGTTTAGAGAAAACAATGGCTTTAAATTACATCCTTTTATGTTTTCTTTTTACCTTGTTGTTATCCTGTGTAAAAGTGTTAGCCACTTCGGTTGTTTTGGACTCTTTGTGACCCCATGGACTGTAGACCACCAAATTTCTCTGTTCATGGAAATCTCCAGGCAAGAAGACTGGAGTGGGTTGCCATTCTGTTCTTAGGGTATCTTCCCCACCCAGAGATTATACCCAGGTCTCCGGCATTGCAGGCAAAATCTTTACCATCTAAGTGTAAATGAGTCAAATAAAAGATAAGGTAGAGAGTAAATTGTAAAGGTGCTATGTTCTGGTCTTCTGAATTCTATTATTTTCCCTTAAATTTACACTTAAGCTTTTGAAAGGGTGAATATTTCTAGGCATCTACCTATTAATTTTCTTACATATTTTAGTCATTTGATTTGAATATGATAAAATCATAACTTGGTAGCAAAAATCCATGGAAATCAAAGCCACCAGAATGTCCTTTCTATATCCTCAGTATAATTTTACAGGCAATTTGAATGGGAGAACATACCAAGAACCACAAGAAAAACTTCCCTTTCCTTGTCAGGCTTCTAAACTTCTGACAATTCCCAATTATAACATGGTTATAGAACAGGCAGTATTTCTACTCTGACTAGAGACCATAGGGATTGCATCCACTGCAGTTTAATTTGTCTCAAGAGGAATTTGTTCAAAAACAGTGATGAACATTCAATATAAATTGGTTTTCATTATTTGAATACATGTCCCAGAGACGATCTATTGCTGTTAGTTACATCACTTAAATTTCAGTGGGTAAATCCCAGTATTTCTAATGGATTTACACCTTGCACTTCAGTTATTGAATTGTATGGCTATTTTCCATATTAATTTTCTTTAAGTTTCTCAGATGCACAGTGACTGCTCATGTCTTTTTTTTTTTTTTATTTTACAATATTGTATTGATTTTGCCATTTATCAATAGAACCAGCACAAAGTAGACTCTGTAGACCAATGGATAGTATTTACTTTAGCAGACATTCAAAATTTTGCAGTAATTCTCTTTGAAGTACCCTCAACGCCCTCATTATAATTTGATATGCTAATAGCCCTCCTTTCCCATATTGTGTGAGAAATAGAAGGAAAATCTACTTCGGAGGCCCAGTTTTGTAGTGAAAAGTGTGAAAGTGAAAGTTACTCAGTCGTGGCCTACTCTTTTGTAAACCCAAGGACTATACTCCATGGAATTGTCCATGCCAGAATACTGGAGTGGATAGCCTTTCCCTTCTCCAAAGGATCTTCCTAACCCAGGAATTGAACTGGGGTCTACTGCATTGCAACTGGATTCTTTACTAACTGAGCTATCAAGGATGCCAATACAATGTTTCTACTGGCCTTTTATCCTCCTCTGTCAGCCAAACTTACAGGTAGGTACATGGAGGTGGCTGGGGGAATTCCAAAATCGTGTGTGTGTGTGTTAGTTGCTCAGTCATGTCTGTGTCTGAGACCCCATGATCTGTAGCTTGCCAGGCTCCTCTGTCCATGGAATTCTCCAAGCAAGAATAGAGACAGGCTTTACCTTGTGTCCAAGACTTCTCCAAGCAATTCTCCAATCTGGGTCTCCTGCACTTCAGGCAGATTCTTTACCATCTGAGCTGCCAGGCCAGTCCTCCTAACTTTTAGTAACCCAACTATTATTGACTCATTTGCTGTCTTCTTTAGAATTTAAAGAGCCTCCTTCCTTCTGCTTTGGTCTATTCTGAAATGGATAAACAAGCAAAGCAAGTTCCACTCCATGCATGTCACATGTTTAAAACAAATAGTTGCAATGAATATGGTATCAACTTTATCACATGATTTTAAAAATGCTTTTATACTTTAAAAAGCATACAGTGATAAAAGTGATATCAGATTTTATCATTTTGATGGTCTGTGGAGATAGTGGTTTGTGAAGATTTCTGGTACTTAAAATCAGTTTGGGCCTTGGAAGTGACGTCACGTAATCTTAACGCAAGGGAGTGGTGCTGGGCACATCTCCAAGAAGCAGGTATATACTGGGAAGCATCTCATTGGTATTCACAACTTTCTATTACTTAAAGTTCTGAGCACATCTTTTCCTTCTGTATAGTATACAATAGGGCATCACTTGAAATGCTGTTTTCGAGTCTCTAACATTCTTCCAAACCAACCTTCAGTACTGATATGTTTCTTGTGATATGTGTGGAAATTAGTGTTTTAAAGTGTGAACTATGGGAGGAGCTGCTTTGAAGCTCAAGCATTAAAATGGCACACAAGTTTGGGAAAGAGATTTCTTTCATCTGCTTTTCTGGGAAATCAGCCTTCTTCTGGAATCGAGAATTAGATGGCTGGATGGCATCACCGACTCTGTGGACATGAGTTTGAGTGAACTCCGGGAGTTGGTGATGGATAGGGAGGCCTGGTGTGCTGTGATTCATGGAGTCGCGGAGAGTCGGACACAACTGAGCGACTGAACTGAACTGAACTGAACTGGAATCCAGGGGAATTGGTGATTCAGAATATCCAGAAACTACTTCAGGCATAAGCATGGGTTTTTGAATAGTTACATAATAAATAGTGACAGCAAGTCATCCCTAAGTGGTTTTGCTGAGTGTTTGTCTGCGCAAAGCAATAGAAGAGATCAGATACTGTGTGATGACCAGCAGCTGTTGGATTGGGCTTTGTGTGTGTGAGCGCACGTGAGGGTCCACATGCACCCACATACATTGAAGCATTTGTTATGTGCCCAGAGACACCTAAGGGTCAGCTTTGGCAGGGAGAGATTCTGCTATTGAACAGGTGGTGCCTGCGACCCTTCGGTTAGTCTGCTGTAGTGACTGTCCTCTTATCTATGGTTATCACAATGTCCCATGTATAATCACTCTCACTTCTGACCAGGAGAGAACATACATTCATGTTTTTCAGGCACAGAATACCAATATATTTGCTCAGCTTCTACTTGGGCAGTGATTTTTAATCTCTGTGTTTAAAATGTCTAGGTATATTCCTTTCAGTTGTTCAGTTCAGTTCAGTCGCTCAGTCGTGTCCGACTCTCCGCGACCCCATGAATCACAGCACGCCAGGCCTCCCTGTCCATCACCAACTCCCGGAGTACACTCAAACTCATGTCCACAGAGTCGGTGATGCCATCCAGCCATCTCATTCTCTGTCGTCCCCTTCTCCTCCCGCCCCCAACCTTTCCCAGCATCAGAGTCTTTTCCAGTGAGTCAACTCGTCGCATGAGGTGGCCAAAGTATTGCAGCTTCAGCTTTAACATCAGTCCCTCCAATGAACATCCAGGATTGATCTCCTCTAGAATGGACTGGTTGGATCTCCTTGCAGTATAAGGGACTCTCAAGAGTCTTCTCCAACACCACAGTTCAAAAGCATCGATTCTTCGGCGATCAGCTTTCTTCACATTCCAACTCTCACATCCATACATGACCACGGGAAAAACCATTGCCTTGACTAGACAGACCTTTGTTTGCAAAGTAATGTCTCTGCTTTTTAATATACTATCAAGGTTGGTCATAACTTTCCTTCCAAGGAGCAAGCGTCTTTTAATTTCATGGCTGCAATCAGCATCTGCAGTGATTTTGGAGCCCAAAAAAATAAAGTCTGACACTGTTTCCACTGTTTTCCCATCTATTTCCCATGAAGTGATGGGACCAGATGCCATGATCTTTGTTTTCTGAATGTTGAGCTTCAAGCCAACCTTTTCACTCTCCTCTTTCACTTTCATCAAGAGGCTTTTGAGTTCCTCTTCATTTTCTGCCATAAGGGTAGTGTCATCTGCATATCTGAGGTTATTGATATTTCTCCCAGCAATCTTGATTCCAGCTTGTGCTTCTTCCAGCCCAGCGTTCCTCATGATGTACTCTGCATAGAAGTTAAATAAGCAAGGTGACAATATACAGCCTTGACGTACACCTTTTCCTATTTGGAACCAGTCTGTTGTTCCATGTCCAGTTCTAACTATTGCTTCCTGACCTGCATACAGGTTTCTCAAGAGGCAGGTAAGGTGGTCTGAGATTCTCATCTCTTTCAGAATGTTCCACAGTTTATTGTGATCGACACAGTCAAAGGCTTTGGCATAGTCAATGAAGCAGAAATAGATGTTTTTCTGAAACTCTCTTGCTTTCTCCATGATCCAGCGGATGTTGGCAATTTGATCTCTGGTGCCTCTGCCTTTTCTAAAACCTGCTTGAACATCTGCAAGTTCACGGTTCACATATTGCTGAAGCCTGGCTTGGAGAATTTTGAGCATGACTTTACTAGCGTGTGAGATGAGTGCAATTGTGCGGTAGTTTGAGCATTCTTTGGCATTGTCTTTCTTTGGGATTGGAATGAAGACTGACCTCTTCCAGTCCTGTGGCCACTGCTGAGTTTTCCAAATCTGCTGGCATATTGAGTGCAGCACTTTCACAGCATCATCTTTCAAGACTTGAAATAGCTCAACTGGAATTCCATCACCTCCACTAGCTTTGTTCGTAGTGATGCTTTCTAAGGCCCACTTGACTTCACATTCCAAGATGTCTGGCTCTAGGTCAGTGATCACGTTTCAGTTGTAATACTACTGATATACATTCTAGATTCAGACCATCAGTGTCCTGAAATTAGGACCTGATTATTTATGGGAATAGAACGGGAATTTGATCAAAGCAATATACTGTACATTCAATACAGAGGAAATCAGGAAAATTGGGGACAAATAAAACCATAATTTAAAAGCTAGATAGATAGGAAAAAATTTGAATAACAGTAAATACTTTCATCATTGCCCTAGGTGATATGTAATATATGTTTCTCTAAACCTTCATTTGTATGAAAACCCAAAAGATGAGTGGATAATACCATAGAAACAAGCTAGTTTTGGATTAAAAAAATCAGAATCCTTCACTGGATTTACAAGTTAAATACTTAGAGTTGAGTTGCAGGGTACATCACTCATCAGTATTTATTTTTGTTGTGTTCAGTGCTCAATCTTGTCTGACTCTTTGTGACCCCATGGACTGCAGCATGCCAGGCTTCCCTGTCCTTCACCATCTCTTGGATGATTATTTAAAATATCATTATTAGGGTGTATCAGAGGTGAGTAAGTATGGGAGGGTACTCCACTTAAGCTCTTGAAAGACAGCATCCTATGTTTAGCACTAAAATATATTAATTTTTTCATTTTTTTTAGCATTTTCCACTGGAGAAATATTTTCTTTCATCAAAAAGTGTGAAACACACTAACATTGATCCTATTACCATGGTAGTCAGGAAAAATCGAGTAGTGCCCAGGAGATACTCAGTAATTTTGTTGATTGAACACAGGATGTATACTTTAATGATCATACTGCACATTTCTCTTTTTAATTTTTTATTTATTTAATTTTGGCTGTGCTGAGTCATCATGGCATCTGGTCCCATCACTTCATGGGAAATAGATGGAAAAACAGTGGAAACAGTGTCAGACTTTGGTTTTTTGGGCTCCAAAATCACTGCAGATGCTGATTGCAGCCATGAAATTAAAAGACGCTTGCTCCTTGGAAGGAAAGTTATGACCAACCTTGATAGTATATTAAAAAGCAGAGACATTACTTTGCCAACCAAGGTCCGTCTAGTCAAGGCAATGGTTTTTCCCGTGGTCATGTATGGATGTGAGAGTTGGACTGTGAAGAAGGCTGACCGCCAAAGAATCGATGCTTTTGAACTGTGGTGTTGGAGAAGACTCTTGAGAGTCCCTTATACTGCAAGGAGATCCAACCAGTCCATTCTAGAGGAGATCAATCCTGGATATTCATTGGAGGGACTGATGCTAAAGCTGAAGCTGCAATACTTTGGCCACCTCATGCGACGAGTTGACTCACTGGAAAAGACTCTGATGCTGGGAAAGGTTGGGGGCGGGAGGAGAAGGGGACGACCGAGAATGAGATGGCTGGATGGCATCACCGACTCTGTGGACATGAGTTTGAGTGAACTCCGGGAGTTGGTGATGGACAGGGAGGCCTGGCGTGCTGTGATTCATGGGGTCGCGGAGAGTCGGACACGACTGAGCGACTGAACTGAAATGAACTGAGTCCTTGTTGCTGCATGTGCAATTCTCTAGTTGTGGCAAGTGCAGCTTAATCTCCAGTTGTGCACGGGTTTCTCATTGCAATGACCTCTCTTGTGGCAGACCACAGGCTCCAGGGTATGTGGGCTTCAGAATTTGTGGCATGTGGGCTCAGTCAGTCAGTCAGTTCAGTCGCTCAGTCATGTCCGACTCTCCATGACCCCATGAATCACAGGACGCCAGGCCTCCCTGTCCATCACCAACTCCCGGAGTTCACTCAAACTCATGTCCAGAGTCGGTGATGCCATCCAGCCATCTCATTCTCTGTCGTCCCCTTCTCCTCCCGCCCCCAACCTTTCCCAACATCAGAGTCTTTTCCAGTGAGTCAACTCATCCCATGAGGTGGCCAAAGTATTGGAGTTTCAGCTTTAGCATCAGTCCTTCCAATGAACACCCAGGATTGATCTCCTTTAGAATGGACTAGTTGTGGCTAAATAACAATAGTTGTGGTGTCAGGCTTAGTTGCTCTGCAGAAACTGGGATCTTCCTGAAACGGAGATCAAACCAGTGTCTCCTTTGTTGGCATGCAAACTCTTCACCACAGAGTCACTAGGGAAGCTCCATACTTTTCTTTTGCTTGAACATATATAAAAACATAGAAGAGGTCCATGTGTTTCTTGGTTGCGATCCTGTAAGTACTTTATGCCACTTATCTAATAGTATTCCTCAGTGTTAGGCTTTGAAAGGCTTCCTTCACTTCCTTGTTCCTCAAGGTGTAGATAACTGGATTCAGAGCAGGTGTGACCACTGTGTACATGAGTACAGTTGTTGTGTCTGTTTCTGGAGTGTGTGCAGTCTTTGGCTGGAGGTAGGTGAACAAGGTAGTGCTATAAAAAAGAAACAACCAGGATATGAAAAGAGCAAGTGGAGAAAGCTTTCCTTCTGCCAGCAGCTGAACGGATTCTCAGGATGGTCACCATAATGCTCACATAGGAGCCCAGAATGAGGACACGGGCTAAGAATAAAAAGCACAGAGAGAGCAGACATCACAATCACATTGTGGGAGATATCAACATGAGCCAGTTTTAGTACAGGCATGATATCACAAAAAAAGTTCTGGCTCCTTCCTGTTCCATAGAAGGGCAGAGTGAAGATCAATGTGATCTAGACTGACTCCACCACCACCCTAGTGGTCCAAGAGGCTTCTGCCAATTTCAAACACACATGAGGGTCCATCAGGAGAGAATAATTCAGCGGATGGCAAATAGGTGCAAAGCGGTCATGAGGCATGGTTGCTAGCAGGCAGCATTCTGTCAGTCCCAAGATGCTAAATACATACATCTGAGCTGCACAGCATCCCACTTATAGTCTTGATCTCTACAAGCAAGTGCACTAGCATCTGAGGCACCATGCTGGTGACATAGCACATCTCCAGAAAGGTGAGGTTAACCAGGAAGAAATACATGGGAGTGTGCAAGGAAGGGGTGCCCCAGATCAAGCCAATGATGAGAAGGTTTCCTCCCATGGTAAACAAGTATATGGTTAAGAACACAATGAAGAGCACAGGTTGCAACTCTGCCAGAGAAGAAAATCCCACAAATGTGAAGTGGGTGCAGAGGGACTGGTTTCCACTCATTATAGGTTCAGAGCTAGACATCTGTGGAGAGAGCAGAGAGGGTAGAAGTAATACTTAAAGGAATACAGTTACCTAGCATAGGTCTCTATGGAACTTTCTAGAGTCAGTGGTTTGACATGAGAACCTACACACTTGTATTCCTTTTGCTAAAAGTTTTGAAATGATTACCCAGTAAAATGAATGCAGCATTTCTCCCTGACTTTTGAGTTCTGGATTTTCACAGAAATTTAGAGAAAACATGGCCTTAAATTACATCATCTGATATTTCGTTTTTACGTTGTTGTTATTCTAATCATATACACAGGCTGTTAGATGAGTAATATCCATGAGAGCTTTCTAAATTAAAGGAGTCATATAAAAGCTAAGTGTAGGGAGGAGTACGATGTAAGATGCTATGTTCTGTTCTTCTGAATTCCACATTTTGCCTTAAAATCCACAAGTAAACATTTCAAAGGGAGTATATTTATAGCCACCTATCTGTGCTCTTATTAATACATACTTTTATTCATTTTGATTTGAATATAATAGGACCATAATTGGACAGCTAAAATCCATGGAAACCAAAACTAACACAATGTCCTTTCTGTAACCTCAATGTAATTTTATAGGAAATTTGAATGAGAGAACATACGAAGAACCACAAGGAAAATTTTCTCTTCCTTGTTGTCCTTCTGAAATTCCACGTTATAACATGGTGATAGACTAGGCATGTTACTCTAACTAGAGACTGTAGCGAGCACATCCGCTGCACAGTTTAATTGTATTTGTCTCAAGCGAACTTTGTTCAAAAGAACAATGATGAACATTTAATGTTAATTTGGTTTTCATTATTTAAATATATTTCCCAAAGTTAATCTATTGCTGTTAGTTACATCACTTAAATTTCAGTGGGTAAAACCAAATGTTTCTAGTGGATTTGCACCTTGCCCTTTAAACACTTATGAATTATATGGGTTTTTCCATATTACTTTTCTTTAGGCTTTTTAGATGCACAGATGCTCAAATCATCATGATGTCAAAAGAACAAATGTAGGACACGAAGTAGGCTCAATAAACCCACAGATAGCATTTCATTTATTCATTGTGTATGATTAAGTTTTTAGTACAGTAAATACATGGTCTTGGTGCGGGAGGCTAAAATTTAATAATTACAAGTAAGTGAAATCATATCTTTATTTTTCTGGATCTGAGTTAATTTTCTTAGCAAAATATCCCCCTAGTAAATCCATATTGTCCCAGGATTCTCTTCATTTTTTGTGCCTGAATAATATTCCTCTTTAATGTTGGTCTTGGCAATAATTTTTGGAATAAGATAAAGCAACCATAGATTGAGAGAAAATACTTGCACACCAAATATTCAATAAAGGTCCATATCTAAAATATATAAAAACACATGCAACTCAAAAAGTAAAAGACAAATAACACAATTAAAAAGTTTGCAAAGGACCTGAATATACATTTCTCCAGAGAAGACATAAAGTACCAACATATATATTAAAAGGTGCTCAACATCCCTAATCATAAGGGAAATACAAGTCAGAGTGACTTTGAGATATCATTTCACACCTGCTAGAACTGTGATTATTAAAAAGACAAAAGATAATAAGTGCTGGCAAGAAAAGGGAAACCTTGTGTGCTCTTGATAGAAAAGTAACCTAACATAGTCATTATGGAAAATAGTATATATAGGGTCCTTAAAATATTAAAAATAGAGCTACCAGCTGATCCAGCAATCTAACTAGTGGGTATATACCCAAAGGAAAAAAAGTGATTATTTCAGAGAAATATCTACACTCCCAAGTTCATTAACATTATTCAACAGTAGTCAAGATATTAAAACAATCTCTTTGATGTGTCTTTATCGTAAAATATTAATAAAACAAAGTAAAAAGTTGATGCTACATTTATTTTTTTATTTTTATATTTTATTTATTTATTTATTTATTTTAATTGGAGGCCAATTACATTATTGTATTGGTTTTGCCATACATTGACATGAGTCTGTCCCAGGTGTACATGTGTTCTCCATCTTGAACCCCCATCCCTCTGGTTCATCCCAGTGCACCAGCCGCGAGCATCCTATATCATGCATCAAATCTGGACTGGCGATTCATTTCACATATGATAATATACATGTTTCAACGCCATTCTACCAAATCATCCCACCCTCGCCCTCTCCCACAGAGTCCAAAAGACTGTTCTATACATCTGTGTATGCTACATTAAAAAAATTTAATCTGTATCTGTTCTCTGTGTTGACTATTTCTCAGTCTAGCTCTGAAGCCAGGGAATAGTATTAAAATGGAAGAGGAGTACAGTTGACTGTTGAGCAACACAAATTTTAACTGCATGGGAAATATAACACAGATTCTCCACTTGTATGAGAAATTTTTCAATAAATAGTTACTGCATGATCCTTGACTGGTTGAATCCACGGATGCTATAGCAGACATGGAGGTAAGACTGTAAGGTACACAAGGATTTTTGACTGCTGGCAGAGAGGAGGAAATGCTCATTATCTCCCATGTTGTTCGACAGTCAATTGTATATGGTTGGATGTAGGATATTTGAAAGTCAAAAGCCCTCTTTTTTAATTAAACTTTTTATTTTGTATTGTAGTATAGCCAGTTAGCAATGTTGTGACAGTTTCAGGTAGAAAGCAAAGGGACTCGAATCAAACGTATACATGTATCCATTCTCCTTCTATATCCCTTCCCATCCAAGCTGCCACATAACATTGAGCACAATTCGTCATGCTACAATAGGTCCTTATTGGTTATCTATTTAAAATATAGCAGTGTGTACCTGTCCATCCCCAACTCCCTAACTATCCCTTCGCCTGTCTTTCTCATCGACTATATGAGTTCATTCTCTGAGTCTGTTTCTGCTTTATAAATAAGTTTGTTTGTAGAACATCTTCTGAGATTTTGCATATCAATTCAGTTCAGTTGCTCAGTCGTATCTGACTCTTTGCGACCCCATGAATCACAGCACGCCAGGCCTCCCTGTCCACCACCAACTCCCGGAGTTCACTCAAACTCATGTCCACAGAGTCGATGATGCCATCCAGCCATCTCATTCTCTGTCGTCCCCTTCTCCTCCCACCCCCAATCCCTCCCAGCATCAGAGTCTTTTCCAGTGAGTCAACTCGTCGCATGAGGTGGCCAAAGTATTGGAGTTTCAGCTTTAGCATCAGTCCTTCCAATGAACACCCAGGATCGATCTCCCTTAGAATGGACTGGTTGGATCTCCTTGCGGTACAAGGGACTCTCAAGAGTCTTCTCCAGCACCACAGTTCAAAAGCATCAATTCTTCGGCCATCAGCTTTCTTCACAGTCCAACTCTCACATCCATACATGACCACGGGAAAAACCATAGCCTTGACTAGACGGACCTTTGTTGGCAAAGTAATATCTCTGCTCTTTAATATGCTATCTAGATTGGTCATAACTTTCCTTCCAAGGAGTAAACGTCTTTTAATTTCATGGCTGCAATCAGCATCTGCAGTGATTTTGGAGCCCAAAAAAATAAAGTCTGACACTGTTTCCACTGTTTTCCCATCTATTTCCCATGAAGTGATGGGACCAGATGCCATGATCTTCGTTTTCTGAATGTTGAGCTTCAATCCAAAATTTTCACTATCCTCTTTCACTTTCATCAAGAGGCTTTTTAGTTCCTCTTCATTTTCTGCCATTAGGGTACTGTCATCTGCATATCTGAGGTTATTGATATTTCTCCTGGCAATCTTGATTCCAGCTTGTGCTTCTTCCAGCCCAGCGTTCCTCATGATGTACTCTGCATATAAATTAAATAAGCAAGGTGACAATATACAGTCTTGACGTACTCCTTATCCTATTTGTAACCAGTCTGTTGTTCCATGTACAGTTCTGACTGTTGCTTCCTGACCTGCATACAGGTTTCTCAAGAGGCAGGTCAGGTGGTCTGGGATTCCCATCTCTTTCAGAATGTTCCACAGTTTATTGTGATTGACACAGTGAAATGCTTTGGCATAGTCAATGAAGCAGAAATAGATGTTTTTCTGGAACTCTCTTGCTTTCTCCATGATCCAGCAGATGTTGGCAATTTGATCTCTGGTGCCTCTGCCTTTTCTAAAACCTGCTTGAACATCTGCAAGTTCACGGTTCACATATTGCTGAAGCCTGGCTTGGAGAATTTTGAGCATGACTTTACTAGCGTGTGAGATGAGTGCAATTGTGCGGTAGTTTGAGCATTGCCTTTCTTTGGGACTGGAATGAAGACTGACTTTTTCCAGTCCTGTGGCCACTGCTGAGTTTTCCAAATTTGCTGGCATATTGAGTGCAGCACTTACACAGCATCATATTTCAAGATCTGAAATAGCTCAACTGGAATTCCATCACCTCCACTAGCTTTGTTCGTAGTGATGCTTTCTAAGGCCCACTTGACTTCACATTCCATGATGTCTGGCTCTAGGTCAGTGATCACGCTATCATGACTATCTTGGTCGTGAAGATCTTTTTTGTACAGTTCTTCTGTGTATTCTTGCCACCTCTTCTTAATATCTTCTGCTTCTGTTAGGTCCTTACCATTTCTGTCCTTTATCGAGCCCATCTTTGCATGCAATATTCCCTTGGAATCTCTAATTTTCTTGAAGAGATCTCTTGTTTTTCCTATTCTGTTGTTTTCTTCTATTTCTTTGCATTGATCACTGAGGAAGGCTTTCTTATCTCTCCTTGCTATTCTTTGGAACTCTGCATTCAGATGCTTATATCTTTCCCTTTCTCCTTTGCTTTTCACTTCTCTTCTTTTCACAGCTATTTGTAAGGCCTCCTCAGACAGCCATTTTGCTTTTTTGCATTTCTTTTCCATGGGGATGGTCTTGGTCCCTGTCTCCTGTACAATGTCACGAACCTCCGTCCAGAGTTCATCAGGCACTCTATCTATCAGATCTAGTCCCTTAAATCTATTTCTCACTTCCACTGTATAATCGTAAGGGATTTGATTGAGGTCATATCTGAATGGTCTACTGGTTTTCCCTACTTTCTTCAACTTAAGTCTGAATTTGGCAATAAGGAGTTCATGAGTGGAAACAGTGTCAGACTTTATTTTTTTGGGCTCCAAAATCACCGCAGATGCTGATTGCAGCCATGAAATTAAAAGACGCTTACTACTTGGAAGGAAAGTTATGACCAACCTTGATAGTATATTAAAAAGCAGAGACATTACTTTGCCAACAAAGGTCCATCTAGTCAAGGCTATGGTTTTTCCCATGGTCATGTATGGATGTGAGATTTGGACTGTGAAGAAAGCTGATGGCCGAAGAATTGATGCTTTTGAACTGTGGTGCTGGAGAAGACTCTTGAGAGTCCCTTGTACCGCAAGGAGATCCAACCAGTCCATTCTAAGGGAGATCGATCCTGGGTGTTCATTGGAAGGACTGATGCTAAAGCTGAAACTGCAATACTTTGGCAACCTCATGCGACGAGTTGACTCACTGGAAAAGACTCTGATGCTGGGAAAGGTTGGGGGTGGGAGGAGAAGGGGACGACAGAGAATGAGATGGCTGGATGGCATCATCGACTCTGTGGACATGAGTTTGAGTGAACTCCGGGAGTTGGTGGTGGACAGGGAGGCCTGGCGTGCTGTGATTCATGGGGTCGTGGAGAGTCGGACACGACTGAGCGACTGAACTGAACTGAACTGATCTGAGCCACAGTCAGTTCCTGGTCTTGTTTTTGCTAACTGTATAGAGCTTCTCCATCTTTGGCTGCAAAGAATATAATCAATCTGATTTCGGTGTTGACCATCTGCTGATGTCCATGTGTAGAGTCTTCTCTTGTGTTGTTGGAAGAGGGTGTTTGCTATGACCAGTGCATTCTCTTCGCAAAACTCTATTAGCCTTTGCCCTGCTTCTTTTCGTGCTCCAAGGCCAAATTTGCTTATTACTCCAGGTATTTCTTGACTTCCTACTTTTGCATTCCAGTCCCCTATAATGAAAAGGACATCTTTTTTGGGTGTTAGTTCTAAAAGGTCTTGTAGGTCTTCATAGAACCGTTCAACTTCGGCTTCTTCAGCATTACTGGTTGGGGCATAGGCCTGGATTACTGTAATATTGAATGGTTTTCCTTGGAAACGAACAGAAATCATTCTGTCATTTTTAAGATTGCATCCAAGTACTGCATTTCGGACTCTTTTGTTGACCATGATGGCTACTCCATTTCTTCTAAGGGATTCCTGCCCACAGTAGTAGATACAGTGGTCATCTGAGTTAAATTCACCCATTCCAGTCCATTTTAATTCACTGATTCCTAGAATGTCTATGTTCACTCTTGCCATCTCTTGTTTGACCACTTCCAATTTGCCTTGATTCATGGACCTAACATTCCAGGTTCCTATGCAATATTGCTCTTTACAGCACCGGACCTTGCTTCTATCACCGGTCACATCCACAGCTGGGTATTGGTTTTGCTTTGGCTCCATCCCTTCATTCCTTCTGGAGTTATTTCTCCACTGATCTCCAGTAGCATACTGGGCACCTACCGACCTGGGGGATTCCTCATTCAGTAGCCTATCATCTTGCCCTTTGTTACTGTTCATGGGGTTCTCAAGGCAAGTATACTGAAGTGGTTTGCCATTCCCTTCTCCAGTGGACCACCTTCGGCTGTGGTCCATGTGATCAGATCAACTAGTTTCCTGTGATTATGATTTCAGTGTGTCTGCCCTCTGATGCCCCCTCACAATACCTACCGTCTTATTTGGGTTTCTCTTACCTTGGGCATGGGATATCTCTTCACAGCTGCTCCAAGAAAGCGCAGCCGCTGCACCTTACCTTGGATGACGGGTATCTCCTTAAGGCCACCCCTCCTGACCTTGAACGTGGAGTAGCTCCTCTCGGCCCTCCTGCGCCTACGCAGCCACCGCCTATTGGACGTGGGGTAGGTCCTCTCGGCCGCCGGCCCTGGCCTCAGGCGTGGGGTAGCTCCTCTCGCCTACTCTTCTGTGCGTGGTCGGTTGCGCCGCGTCTGTGCCGCCGGGGCCTGCGTCTCTCGCGTCTGCGCCGCCGGGGCTGGCGCTGGCGTCTCCGTCTGCGCGAGTGTCTGCAAAGCACAGTCAAATTAGGTGTGCTTGTATAGCCAGTGGATCTAGTATATGGTATACTAGATCCTCAGAATTTACTCACCTTTTAACTGAAAGTTTGTATCCTTTGACCAGCATCTCTCCATTCCTCTCACCCACATCCTGCCTCTGGAAATTATTTCTGTTTCTATAAATTTGGCTTTTTTTAGATTCCACATATAAGTGATATTGTATCTTGGTTGCACCTCGTTAAAGACTCTGAGCCAAACTCTACAGATAAACTTCCTGAATTCCAGAACCAACCACAGAAATTGTAAGATAATGAATATTTATTACTGTTTTAAGTATTGAGGTATGCGGTTATATGTTGTTGTCGTTGTTCAGTTCTCACTCGTGTTCAACTGTTTGCAACCCCATGAACTGCAGCACATCAGGCTTCCCTGTCCTTCATCTCCTGGAGATTGCTCAAACTCATGTCCATTGAGTCGGTGATGCCGTCTAACCATCTCATCCTCTGTCGTCCCCTTTTCCTCCTGCCTTCAATCTTTCCCAGCATCACGGCCTTTTCTAATGAGTCCGCTCTTTCCATCAGGTGGCCAAAGTTTTTGAGCTTCAGCTTAAGCATCAGTCCTTCCAATGAATAAATATTCAGAACTGATTTCCTTTAGGATTGAGTAGTTTGATTTCTTTGCAGTCCAAGGGACTCTCAAAAGTCTTCTCCAATGCACAGTTCAAAGAATCAATTCTTTGGTGCTCAGCCTTCTTTATGGCCCAACTCTCACATCCATACATGACTACTGGAAAAACCACAGCTATGACTATACAGACTTTTTTGTCAAAGTACTGTCTCTACATTTTAATATGCTGTCTAGGTTGGTCATAGCTTTTCTTCTAAGGAGCAAGCCTCTGAATTTCATGTCTGCAGTCACCATCTGCAGTGATTTTTGGATCCCAAGAAACTAAAGCCTGTCAATGTTTCCCCATTTCTTTGCCATGGGCTGTATGCCATGATCTTAGTTTTTGAATGCTGAGTTTTAAGCCCTCTTTTCCACTTTCCTCATTCACCTTCATCAAGAGACTCTTTAGTTCCTCTTCACTTTCTGCCATAAGCGTGGTGTCATCTGCATATCTGAGGTTGTTGATATTTCTCCCTGAAATCTTGATTCCAGCTTGTGCTTCATCTAGCCTGGCATGATGTACTCATGATGTACTCTGCATATAAGTTAAATAAGCAGGGTGACATGACACTATACAGACTTGAGATGCTCCTTTCCCAATTAGGAACCAGCCCATTCCATATCTGATTCTAACTGTTGCTTCTTGAGCTGCATACATATTTCTCAGGAGGGAAGTGGAAAAGAGGGCTTAAAACTCAACATTCAAAAACTAAGATCATGGCATCCAGCCCATGGCAAAGAAATGGGGAAACAGTGACAGACTTTATTTTCTTGGGATCCAAAAATCACTGCAGATGGTCAGGTCAGGTGGTCAGGTATTCCCATCTCTTTAAGAATTTTCCAGTTTGTTGTGATCCACAGAGTAAAAGGCTTTAGCGTAGTCAAAGCAGATATTTTTCTGGAATTCTCTTGCTTTTTCTGTGATTCAGTGGATGTTGGCAATTTGATCTCTGGTTCCTCTTCCTTTCCCAAATCCAGCTTGAACATCTGGAAGTTCTTAGTTCACATACTGTTGAAGCCTAGCTTGGAGAATTTTGAGCATTGCTTTGCTAGCAAATGAGTGCAATTGTGTGGTAGTTGAACATTCTTTGGCATTGCCTTTCTTTGGGTTTAGAATGAAAACTGACCTTTCCAGTCCTGTGGCCACTGCTGAGTTTTCCAGATATTGAGTGCAGCACTTTAACAGCATCATCTTTTAGGATTTGAAATAGCTTGGCTGGAATTCCATCACCTTCACTACTTTTGTTCACGTGGTGCTTCCTAAGGCCCACTTGATTTCACACTCCCGAAGGTCTGGCGCTAGGTGATTGATCACATCATCATAGTTATTTGGGTCGTTAAGATCTTTTTTTTGGATAGGTCTTCTGGAGAAAGGAATGACAAACCACTTTAGCTTTCTTGCCTTTAGAACCCCATGAAGAGTATGAAAAGTGGTTACATGAATTTCATCAAATTTCATCAAATGAGAATTACAAACAGTATAATCTTTCTGAGATGGAAATCTGTGTTTGTTTTACCTTTCAAACCTACTATGCCTGCCACTTAGTAGGCAAACCAAGAAATCTATAGGAAAAGAATCAATGATTTGTTTCCAGGCAAATCCCAAATTATAACTGCATGAAGAATTTTCAGCTATAATAATTAAAATGAACTCCCCACAAGATGGCAGTGATATGTAACCAGTGAATGCATTGTATAATGATTTTAGGAATTATTAATAAGGAACTGAGTTACTCTAGAGTGGCAGTTAGAACACCTACACAAGGAGCTGTATTTTATCTGAATTTATTTTTCTTGGAGAGGTGATATTAATTAGGAACAGAGAAGTAAAAAATAACCTCATTGAAGTTTGTATCATCTTTGTATGAGGGGGTTTTCATAGTCATTCTGTTGATATCTAATAAAACTTTTGTTTAAAAATTTTGAAAACAAAAGCTGGTACAAAATAAACATTAGTCAGTAATGCACTATTTTCGTTTGATTTTTCTTGCCCAGTGTTACAAATGTATTTTTCATATGGTCTATAGTTGTTTATTTGTTATAGATATGAATTAAAATAGATTAAATATATTTTATCACTTTTCCTTTGATGTTGTTATAGCTTTATTTTACTTATTTTAAAGGTAGGTGTTCCCAGTTGAAGATTTCAGAAAGAATTTTAAGCTATTATAGCATTGTTATTTAGTTTTTTTGGGAAATAATGATTGTTTAAGAATTTTAATTCTTAATCCTTAATATTAAATCCAAATATACAAAGCTTCCCTTTTATTTTTCAAGAAGGAAGTAAAGTTGGAAGTGGTAAATTTTCCTGTCTAGCTATTTGTTATGTCTCCTGCTCATGCATAAAATTAAAACTCCTGGGGCTTTTTCAAGGCTATTTTACTCCCACACATTTTGTTAAAATTTTTGGGAATCATTTTTTGCTGTGCTAATTTGTGACTATTTTAACTTTATATTTATTATGAGTTGGTTCTACAACAAATATAATACAATACAGCTTTGTTAGCTCATTGAAAAACACTTCAAATAATAGTATTATGTCTCTGCCTACTAAATTAAAATAGCTTTTGAAATTCCAAGGAGAATATATTCTAAGGATTAAAAAAAAAGAAAGAAAAGTTTATCACTTTATGACAATAACCATGTTAGTTATTATAAGATATTGCTTTCATGAAATAGTACATGAATCTTGGAACTACTTACAGTTTTCTCATGGTTAAACAAAGCAGTAGAAAAACTATTTGATGTATTAAACAACAATAAACGCATACCAATAATCATTTTAACTTGCACAGTTTAATCGCTTAAAAAGATTATTAGTAAAATCATATATATATAAATAAAATTTTTAAAATAAATTAAAAAATAAAAATTTAAATCATTTAAATTTCAAGGATGTGGTACAAATATATTCTATCATTTTGTGGCCAAAATCTATCCCACAAAAAAATTCTACAGGGAAAGCTAAAATCTATGTTCCTCACATAGTCTTAGTGTATTAATAATTGCAATTCCAAGGAATCGACCAGTGTGCCCTACAGACCCACCATAAATAGCTATTGTCAAGAAATACATATTGAATTGCAGCCATTATGACTTAAAATATAAACAATTTCTTGAAAATTCGATATTCTCCCCTATGAGGTAAAACGATTGTTTAATTAGCAGCAGTCCCTTCTAATATCCCAAGGATCATTTTCCCCAAGGCCAATCACACTTAAATACTATTAGGAGAGTATATCTAGTGCCAATGCAAAGTAGGTTAACCTGTCAAAGTTACTTGCTTAATTCTGAAAATTTGAGATGTGACAGATTTCAAGATCAGTTTACAATTCTCGCAAAATATTACTTATCTTAAACAAATTATTAAACTTCTAATTAAGAAATATGGAGTTTTATTTGGTAAGATATATCCAGATATTTCTGTATGATTTACTTTGTTCCTCAATTCCCCCCCAAAAAACTACTTTTATCTGTGCGTCTATATGCAACAAAATCATCTTAAGAAAATAAACCTATAAGCTTATTTATACATGAAAAAAGGAATAGCTTGATGCTTTAGTAAGTAAAACAAAAAACAATAGAGTGTTTTTTCTGTCTGGAAAGCTACAGAATGCTGAGGAAGAGAATATTAAGAAAACAATGGTTGTCTATTTAAGAAATGCTATGTATTATAACCATGCAATGTATTTTCAATTCAGGTATGAGGGTTATTTGCTCTCCAATTTTTACTAATTTATATTTTAGGTTCTTAGAAGTGCTGTTCCAGTTAAAGAAGCTGAATGATTTGTAATGATTTTTATGAGAAAGCTGGCATATTTTCCAGAAAATTTTGAAGCTGACCTGCTTAATAGCAAGTGAAACACTCTTTGGTCTCAAAACATAGTCCAAAAACTAGTGGACTTAAGTACATGTCATTAAATTTTTAGAATTCCATGCAATAAATAATATAATACATTCCCTAGGGCTATGTAGCAATCCTGCTAACTCATCTACAGTTTACAAGTTTTTAAAAAAGACATCACTATAAATTTGTGGTAGTTACTGCAGCATCACTGCTGATTAATCTTTTAATTTTTAGAAGATATATGTGATGTAAACAGTATTTTTCTTTTTTTTTTTTCTTTTTTAGGATATAGAAAGAGGGGAGGCATATTTGGAGGTATATTTTGTTACAGTAAAAATCTCTAGTTCTCCGAAACTTTATTGAATTTAATTATGCCTACACAAGGTAGACTATGTATATCATTGATTATCAAATAAAGAAACTGATAATCTTCTTGGCTTGCCTTATTGCTATCTCGCAGTGGAGACCGTGGATGTTACATTATAGACCTTGGTCACTCCAGGACTAGACATTAAACCTGTTATTGTTTTCTGCCACTTCAGTATTAGAAATCTGAGAGGCAGTAGTGGTTGAGGTATTTTGGAGATACACTAAAAATTGTTGGACTATTATAAAATCTTGATACCTTATTCAATTCTCATAATTTTTTTCCTCAGACAAATGATGGAGTATATTTAGAGTCACAGTGAATTTAAAATTGTTACAAAATGCTGGTGAACATGATAATGCATCTGAAACTATGCTGCTGCTGCTTTATAGTTTCTGTCCTGTCCGACTCTTTGCGACCCCATGGACTGTAGCCCACCTGGCTCCGCTGTCCATGGGATTTCCCAGGCAAGATTACTAGAGTAGGTTGTCATTTCCTTCTTCAGGTTATCTTCCCGACCCAGGAATTGAACTCACATCTCCAGCTTTGGCAAGTGGATTCTTTACCAGTGAGACATTTGGGAAGCCTCCAAAGCTATTTATAAGTTTTTCTAAATATACCAGGAATAATGTTGTTTTTATTGTTACTGTTGATGTGAATGATATTGAAGCAGAATTTGCAATAGTGGTGAAAGGTAGTGGTCACAGTCACTGTCGTGTCTCTTAACCTATTATTCTGGAGTACCATCAGTATGGGCAGCCTGGGATGACCAGTTCCTTTCCTTATGTTGTAGAGGATATTGGTTTGAGAACTTGTGGTAAGCGAAATAGGTGAGATATTACCAAAGTACATATATCAATGGAGTAGAATTAAAACAGAATTTGTCAAATAGTCTGTGCATTTTCAACTCCTTACTTTCAGAGAAATCTGTGTTAGACATGATTTGACTATAAAATAAACTAAGATTTTTAAATTAAATTTGAAAAATGTTTTATAAAATATCAATTTCACCTAATATCAATATTAGATCAAAATAATTGATCTAATACTTAATACTTACGTAGCCCCAATATTTGAAAAACGGGAAACATTGTTCAGCTCAGCTCCAATGTAGCTTTATAAATAGGTGTTTTCCAACGTATATGTTTGTGATCACTAACATTTGATATGCTGTTGTTGAGTAAGATCTGTATAGCAAATGTTTATATAATTCTACTTTCAATCAAAACGTTCTACTCTAAAGAAGATATTGTGTTTGAGATAATACTAAATGAATTAGTAATTCCATGAGTGGACTTTTTGTGGATGCACAATAGTAAGGGACTAGCTCCCACTGTATCCATGCAGTTTTGGAGAAAACTGACAGTCTGTTGAGAATTTAGGTAAATTAATTCAAATACTGCTGACTCATTATTGGTCCCTGATTTGCAGGGACCTTAAACTGATATTAACTCCTCCCCTGAACACATACCGTAGATAACAGCCCAAGAGTCATAAGTAAATGTAACTTTCTGATATGATACCCTAAATGTCCTTGTTATGAACAGTTGCCCCTGTCTCCCAGGGAGGGCCTTTTCCTTGTGCCCCGTTAGAAAAAAACTCATGGGAAGCATATAAAATCCTGCATTTTTTGGTTTGAATTAACCAATCTGGCCTCAGCCAAGGAACTTCAAAATATTCCACCTTTGGACCATAATAAAGGCATATACCCCACATTTAGCCTTTCTTTATGCCTGCACTCTTGCCTTTTCTTCCTCCTATTGCTCCTCCTCCAGAATCTGAGAGTAATAAACTTCATTTCACTTTCCTTTGTGATCTTTTGTTGAATTAGGGCTCACCATCCCACACCCCTGAGCTCCATTTAACATATGTTAATTTAACAAAGTCACAACACAGTGGGAAGCAGAACTGTTTTGATGGATTGGGATTGAGATTAGTGCTAGAAGAAGGACTTCTGGATTGCAGGTTATGTTTGTTCAGAAGTTTTCTATTTTCATAAACCCCAGTTCAAATGATATGACTATACCTGTGTTCATAGTAAGAACTTGGGTCCAGTGATGTGAAATTATGGTTCAAGAGGCATCATGAAAAATCACATAAATTAGCAGTCCTGTGAGGACTGCACAAAGTACTAAAATCATAAGTACCTGTTATGTTTATTTGTTTACCTATGTTTATTTACTAAGGTTCCCTCATATATACATATATGTGTACCTACATGTGTATATAATTTATATGTGTATAGATGTATATATGTGTATGTATACTGGATGGAGCAGTGTATTGTATAAAATGCACTCCACTTTGTAGAAATAAATCATTTATAATCTAAGATTAAAAAAGTCAAACTAGCCCAATTTTTATCTTTTGGCCTCTTGAATACCTCTTGGATATATATTTTTTAATTATTAAATAGTTCTATTTTAGTTATTAGCTGCCTAAACTCTTTCTACTTCATCCTGAAAAATAGCATGCCTCTGATGAAGAACATGAGCTGCAGACTATCATTACTAGTGAGAGAAAAACTGCACCTAGGTGACAAGCAATTAGTGGTATTCATGCAAATTATTTCTTTGTTCTGATTTAATCTTATTTTAGATATTCTGTTTCAGAGAAATAGAATGGTAAGACAACTGAGAACAAAGATACATTTATGGATTTTATTATTATATTTGACATTATATATACATTTGAAGAATATTCTTTGATCCTTTGACACATATACTTTGATTATTAGAGAGAAACTGGTCTAAGATATGATCTGTGAAAATCACACCCAAGTGACTGAATTTATTCTTCGTGGTTTTACAAACAACCCTGAGATGCAAGTTTCCCTCTTTGTTTTGTTCCTGGTCATCTATACAGTCACTTTGTTGGGTAACTTCCTTATTGTCACAGTTACCAGTATGGATCCTGCTCTTCAAACACCCATGTACTTCTTTCTCAGGAACTTGTCACTTCTTGAAGTCTGTTTCACCTTGGTCATGGTGCCAAAGATGTTGGTAGATTTAGTATCCCCAAGGAAAAGCATCTCTTTTGTAGGCTGTGGTACCCAGATGTACTTCTTTTTCTTCTTTGGCAGCTCTGAATGTTTCCTCCTCTCTATGATGGCTTATGATCGCTTTGTAGCCATCTGTAATCCTCTCCGCTATTCAGTCATAATGAATAGGTCCCTATGTTGGTGGATGGCTGTAGGTTCTTGGATGTCTGGTGTTCCTGTGTCTATGCTACAAACAGCTTGGTTGATGGCCCATCCTTTCTGTGGACCAAGCACCATAGACCACTTCTTCTGTGATGGTCCCCCAGTGTTGAAACTAGTCACCGAGGATACAACCATGTATGAAATGCAAGCACTTGCCTCCACACTACTATTTATTATGTTTCCCTTTTCCCTTATTTTGATCTCCTACACTCGCATTATTAAAACCATCCTGATGATGCCTTCTGCTACCGGTCGCCAGAAGGCATTCTCCACTTGTTCATCTCACCTCATTGTGGTATCCCTTTTCTATGGAACAGCCAGCTTGACCTACCTACGGCCCAAATCCAACCAGTCTCCTGAGAGCAAGAAGTTAGTGTCATTGTCCTACACTGTCATCACACCGATGTTAAACCCCATCATCTACAGCCTAAGGAACAATGAAGTGAAGGGGGCAGTCAAGAGGACGATCACTCGAAAAGTCTTGCAGAAGTTAGATGTGCTTTGAATTAAATTGTGTCAAGTTTTTCTAGACAAAGTAGGAGCACCAGAACCCATGAACAAAAGTTTTGAGGGAGTGGAAGATTTGCTCTTACTTTGTCAGGGTCACCTACTATGATGGGCGAATCTCAGTGTCTCAGTCAGAGTCCCAGCTCAGACTGGGATACCTGAGTTCCTTTAGGAAAGGATTATTCACAAATTGCGGGGCAGCTCATATGATGGAAATTCCATGTCTCTTGACCTGAAAGGCAAAGAGAAGAGGTATTAACTGGAGCTTTCCGTTCCGTTCCGTTCCGTCGCTCAGTCGTGTCCGACTCTTTGCGACCCCGTGGACTGTAGCCTACCAGGATTCTCCGTCCATGGGATTCTCCAGGCAAGAATACTGGAGTGGGTTACCGTTTCCTTCTCCAGGGGATCTTCCCAACCCAGGGATCGAACCCGTGTCTCCCGCATTGGAGGCAGACGCTTTAACCTCTGAGCTTTAGAGAATGTTAAAACTCTAAGAAAAAGCTGCTCATTGGAAGCTTTTTTCTTTAGTAGAGAAAGGCAACCATCTCAGCCTAATTCTGCTCTGACTCTCTTACATCTACTGCTGGTATCTTTTCTTGATCAAAACAAATTGAGACAGAGGGCAAGAGTGTCCATTCGTGCAATAAATGGACAGCCTTCTGGAGCACAGATCAGGATGGGAAAAGTTATGAAGGGTAAATGAAAATGTCTGCCACAAATTAATGTATATTCTGCACTTACTGTGATGCAAAGACTATCATGTAATGTGTTTTAAGTGAATTTTTAAAAGATAATGAAAGGTAGAGATTTGTAGTTGCCAAAAATTCATGGTGAAATTCTTTATAAGTGTGGTGGGTTTAAATGAGGTTACTTAAAAAAAATACCTTGGTTTTAATATTTGTTAACATGCTTCTGGACTTTCTTGATCATTGGCTAAATCTGCTATTAATTTGTATTAATCAGCTATTTGTTTTTCAGTTGTTGTGTCTGACTCCTTGTGACCCCATGAATCCAGGCCTCCCTGACCTTTACTGTATTCCAGAAGTTGCTCAAATTCATGTCCATTGAATTGGTGACACTGTTTAATCGTCTCATCCTCTGCTCTTCCCTTCTCATTTTGCCTTCAATCTTTCCCAGCATAAGGATCTTTTCCAATGCGTCGGCTCTTCATAATGTAGCCAAAGTATTAGAGCTTCAGCTTCAGCATCAGTCCTTCCAATGAATATTCAGGATTGATTTTCTTTAGGATTGACTGGTTTGATCTCCTTGGAGTCTAAGGGACTCTCAAGAGTTCTCCAGCACCACAATCAGCTATTAAATTTTAAACAACAATCTTTGCTTGACAATATTGTAAGTGAAAAAGAGTAAGGTTAGTAATAGCTCACATGATTTTTCAAGTCACTGTCTTTAACAAATGCACCTGCAACAACCCAAGAGATAGATTTTCTTTTGCATTTATTTTTTGAAAAAAAAATTAGGATCAGAAAATTAATTTGAAAAGGCAAATAATTATGCAGAGGTGGTCCCGAGAGTTTGAATTTATACTCTTTTGAATTTGAAATCCAATATCTTAACCTCTTAAAAGTCTCTAGTCACATTTTCATCATGATAAAGTCCCCACTTACATGGTAATTTGGCCTTTCAGGCATGAAATCACCTTGAGACAGAATAGAAGAACAAAATGAATAATTTAATTTTTGAAAAATCTCATATTTCCACTAGCATAAGTATATATTGACCTTGAATATGCAATTTATGTATATCAGTTGCTCTAAGTCTTTGTTAGCCAGTAGGTTTTTTTTTTTTAATTTTACAATTTTTTCTTTAAGCAGTAATGACTCTCATTCTTTGTCAATTTTCAAGAAAGTTTAAAAGTCATCTCAAATATCCAACTTGTGTTGACTATTTTAGTTTAATTGTGATTCCCTGAAGTTTATATCCATTGAATGTAATGGGAATATGGAGCAGGAAATATCAGTTCCTTTAAATATTTCTCTTTCAGTGGCCTTTTAATTTCTTAAGCCTAACTCAAATATTTTAAAATTAATGTTACTAAGTTCAGTGACCCTCTGGCAAGACTCTATTGCAGTGGTTTCCTACTAGCTTTATGTGACTCAGAAGTAAATTGTGAGATTGTTAAATCTATTGAGTAGTGCATGTGTATGCATTTAATAAACTAGCATAATCAAATATAGAGAGTAATAAAATAAGCAATATATGAAAAGAACTTATGAGAGCATCTGATACATGGTAAACACTATCTGGTTGTTTGATAATATTGTTGCTGCTGCTGCTAAGTCGCTTCAGTCATGTCCAACTCTGTGTGACCCCACAGAAGGCAGCCCACCAGGCTCCCCCATCCCTGGGATTATCCAGGCAAGAACACTGGAGTGGGTTGCCATTTCCTTCTCCAATGCATGAAAGTGAAAAGTGAAAGTGAATTCGCTCAGCCGTGTCCTACTCTTAGCGAGTAACAGAAAATATGGGGGTGGACCCCACATGTTATAGGGTATGTTTTAGTTATGCATATACTCCCTTCTGATTGAAATGCAAAATAATTTCTTCTATAAGATGAAAGCAAAACTGTTCATAAATCACATACCTATTGCATATTCTGTGTGATTGATAGTCTACAAGTTTTTACAGAGAATTTATAATTATTATTTTTCAAATAGTTTTATTAAAATTGATAAAAGTCGCTACTGAAAGATCTTCATGGAGATGTTTTTAAAAAACTTTCAGCCTCAATTTGCAAATTGATTTTTTTCTGTTTTTATAAATTTTTATTCATTTATTTTGGCTGCACTGAGTCTTCGCTGCTGCTCATGGGCTTTCTCTAGTTGCATGAAGTGGGGATTGTTCTTCATCGTGGTGCGTGGGCTTCTCATTGTGGTGGTTTCTCTTGTTGCCCTCTGTGGGCCCTAGAGGAGCCATGGAGCATGGGCTCAGTTGCTTCACAGGATGTGGAATCTTCCTGGACCAGGGATGGAACCGCATGTTCCCTGCATTGGCAGGCAAATTCTCATCCACTGAGCCACCAGGGGCATTCGATTTTGTTTTTTAAAGTTCCAAAAACTAATTAGCAAAGTCATTATTATATCTAGAGTTATGACTGAAAAGACTGATTTGATGAGTTTTTCCTCTCAAACCAGTGCTGTCTAATGTTTTCTTTACTAACAGTAATTCCAGGATTTGTGGTAGTGATTTATTCTCTCAGTTGTGTCTGACTCTTGAGACCCCTTGGATTGTAACCCACCAGGTTTCTCTGTCCATGAGATTTCCCAGGCAAGAAAGGGGTTGCCATTTCCTTCTTCAGTGGAATCTTCCCAACCCAGGAATCAAACCAGGTCTCCTGAATTGTAGATGGATTCTTTACCAACTGAGCTACAAGGGAAGCCCCAGGGTTTACTTGGGGCCATATATTTTTATCATTGTTACTATGATGATTTCATTGACTTTTTGCAGGAAACGTTTTGCATAGAGTCATTCCTTTGTTTTCAGTTTCATAGATGCCTTTCAAATATATGTCCCCACATTGTTATTTACAAGAAATTCTGGAAATATTTCCTTTAAATGTCCTTACGTTTGAGTATTAGAGGGTGTCCTCCAATGGCAAACCTGGTACACATAAGAAAATAATTAGCTAGATTGGTTAGTTTGCATAGTATCCAATCCTGTTACATCTATGGGAGCTGAGGTAAGAAGAAAAAGTGATCAAACATATTTCATATTTCAGTATAGCTTAAAAAGTTTGTGTGGTTTATTTCAGTGACACTGTAGTGAAATTAATGAGTCCAATCCAATGTATATCACAATTTATATTTATATTTTAATGTGAAATAAATAAAATTGCCCTAAAGGAATTTTAGATTTGGTTAAGAGATATAACTTAAGAACAATTAGCTAGTAAAAATACAATTATATAGTGATGACATAAAGCAAAATTCTTAACCTCCAAAGTCAATATTACAATGACAAATACATGCACATTTATAAACTTATTATAAATACTGATAGTTCTGTGAAAGTTCAGGGTAGTATAGAGAGTAAAATGTATGTAACATGGTGATTCACTGTAAAATAAAACCTACAGACTTGATAGATAATCACTAATTTGAATTCAGAACCCAATACCGAGTAAGTATTTATCCTCCATGAATTTTCATTTCTGTCCATGTTTTTGGCCAAGTCATTTGAGTTTTTACTGTGCTATTACAATTTAATATATTCAGAAAAGAGGGGGCAGGAGTTATCTATGGATCACAGCCTCTGGACTTCTCATTTTATGATTCTAAGGGGAAGGAAGAAACCATCTACCGTGGAGAAAAGATGAAGGCCGGATAGACCATGTTTTACGAGATTTCCTTATGGCTAGTTTGAACATATGTAACTTAAGCTCATTTAATCATATTTTGAATTGCAAATTAACCATGTAAAGAGATAGGACAGTGGGGATTTACATGAAGCCAGTGGCTCCCAGTGTCCAGGAACAAAGGAGACTATAGTGGCTGTGGCAGGTCCCAGTGTCCAGTACTCAGGGTGCAAGCTTAAGCCATGGCATTCAGATTATAGTTGTGCCATAGCAGGGTATTTACACAACTGATTCTGGAGTATTAATTTAAATTTTCACAACAATCCTGCTTTTTCTTACATTTTCCTTTCCATTTCTATATGATAGGCTTCTAAATATGTTTTCAATATTTCTCTTATGTAAAGCATCAAGTCAGTTTATTTTTAAAAAATGAAAAATTCTAATGAATAAAAAATGAAATAATTCAGGAAGCAAATGTCATTTTACTGAATTTATTTATAAGTTCCATCAAAATATCTTACATAGAAGCCGGTGAAATGAATATTTTGAAATGAGAGGCAAAAATTTTTGCATAATATGTAACAATCATATATAAGAGAATTTGACTTCTTTTATTTGACTCTTGATAGAATATATATGATCACTCTTGTGGTCTGACTTGTGTCCCCCAAAAGATATGCTGAAGTCCTACCTTATTTGGAAATAGAGTATTTATAATCAGATGAAGATAAGGTTATAATGGATTGAAAGTGAAAGTCACTCAGTCGTGTCCGACTCTTTGCAACCCCATGGACTATACAGTCCATGGAATTCTCTAGGCTGGAATACTGGAGTGGGTAGTCTTTCCCTTCTCCAGGGAATCTTCCCAACCCAGGGATTGAAGCCAGGTCTCCTGCTTTACCAGCTGAGCCACAGGGAAACTCTAACTGATTAGAGTGGGTGATAAATCCAATGACTAGTGTCATTACATAAGGAAAGATTTAGAGACACATAGATATACAGACCTGTAGGAAACAGCCAAGTGAAGATGGAGGCAGGAGCTGAAGAGATGTAGCTATATGCCAGGAACACCGGGATTGTTGGCAAGTTCCCATCGTGCCCACAGCTTGGTTTCAGACTTCTTGCCTCCTGATCCGTGAGAGAGTAAATTTCAATTGTTTTAAGCCACTTCCTTTGTGGTAATTTGATTGCAAAAGCCCTAGGATGTAGTAATACACATCACAGTTTTGAAAGTAATTAGGTCATTCCTCATTAACTGTGTGGTGATGAATAGACAGATGGTCAAATTCTTTAGAATGTGATTCTTCATCTCCATTAGAGAAATGCCTATCTTTTCCATCCTTTGAATCTAATCTGGACCTGTGACTTGCTCTTGCAAAAGGAATGTGACTAAAGAAATGTGCTAAGCGTAAGAGTCAAGAAACCAAGCATGCATCCTCTATCTCTTGGACCATGTGATTCTCATGAGAAACAAGACAAGGCTAACCTGCTGGGAAAAGAAAGATATACTTAAGCAGAGCTCCTTCACCCCAACTGAAGCATTCTAGATCAGCTTATAGCCAATTGATTCCCCCAAATGTGGGAAAATCCAGACCAGATCAGCAGAACCTCCTAGCTGAACAGTAGACTCATGAGAAATAATAGAAGTTTGTTGTTTTCGGACACTAAATTTAGGAAAGATTTGTTATGTAGAAATGGCAAAGTGATAAAAGATGCATGACTAATTTCAGATAATGAAATTACAAAAACATCTGTCAGAGTGACCCATAACTACCACTGAAATTGTTTGTGCTGTGCAGCATGGTACAGAGAAGCCATAAATATTAGCCATTTATAGCCACTGTGTGTGTGTGCGTGCTCAGTGGCTTCAGTCATGTCCAACTCTTTGTGACTCTATGGACTATAGCCCGCCATGCTCCTCTGTCCATGGGATTCTCCAGTCAAGCAAACTAAAGTGAGTTGCCATGCCCTCCTCCAGGGGATCTTCTCCCACCAGGGAATGAACCCATGTCTCCTTCATTGCAGGTGGATTCTTTACTGCTGAACCACCAGGGAAGCCCTTATAGCCACTGTAGCAGAGCCTATTTCCTATATTTACCTTAATACTATCCACCTGATTTATTGAAATCTACCTCCCTTCATCTGTCTCTCTGAATATTAACTCTATCTTCAAGCTTCAAATATTTTTTCTGTCTTCTATTGGAGTCTTTTACAATCTGAGTCTGACTTTACATTGATCATGGCATGAACCATAACTTTAGTTAGGAAATACAACCATCTCATTAACCCACAAATACTACTATTCTTCAGTTCAGTTCAGTTCAGTAGATCAGTCGTGTCCAACTCTTTTTTGACTCCATGAACTGCAGCACGCCAGGCCTCCCTGTCCATCACCAACTCCCAGAGTCCACCCAAACCCATGTCCATTGAGTTGGTCATGCCATCCAACCATCTCATCTTCTGTTGTCCCCTTCTCCTCCTATTCTTAGTATAGTCTATATTGTAAATTACTTTTTAGAAAATACTCATTTCCTGAGGTTTATAATAAAAAGTGATTGATAATAACTAACCGTAGATAGCATTTAGTTAATTAGTGTTAGTCACTATATACTATATATTTAAAAAATATAGACAAGAAAACAAGTGTTGCACTCTGATATTGGGTATTCATGGAAAATAAGCAAAGAAACAATATCAAAACATCTTCCTTTATGCTTATTATATGTAATTGGAGAAATTAGAGTTGGCAGTTGATAAAAATAGGTCCTCTATCTATTTCCTTCTGAATAACACTTAACTGCACAGTTGCGAAGTTGCTAGTTCCCTGATAGCTCAGTTGATGAAGAATCCACCTGCAATGCAAGAGACCCTGGCTGGATTCCTGGGTTGAGGAAGATCCGCTGGAGAAGGGATCGGCTACTCACTCCACTATTCTTGGGCTTCTCTTGTGGCTCAGCTGGTAAAGAATCTGCCTGCAATGTGGGAGACCTGGGTTCAGTCCCTGCGTTGGGAAGACCCCCTGGAGAAGGGGAAGGCTACCCACTCCAGTATTCTGGCATGGAGAATTCCATGGAAATCACTGCAGATGCTGATTGCAGCCATGAAATTAAAAGACGCTTGCTCCTTGGAAGGAAAGTTATGACCAACCTTGATAGTATATTAAAAAGCAGAGACATTACTTTGCCGACCAAGGTCCGTCTAGTCAAGGCAATGGTTTTTCCCGTGGTCATGTATGGATGTGAGAGTTGGACTGTGAAGAAAGCTGATCGCCGAAGAATCGATGCTTTTGAACTGTGGTGTTGGAGAAGACTCTTGAGAGTCCCTTATACTGCAAGGAGATCCAACCAGTCCATTCTAAAGGAGATCAATCCTGGATGTTCATTGGAGGGACTGATGCTAAAGCTGAAACTCCAGTACTTTGGCCACCTCATGAGACGAGTTGACTCACTGGAAAAGACTCTGATGCTGGGAAAGGTTGGGGGCGGGAGGAGAAGGGGACGACGGAGAATGAGATGGCTGGATGGCATCACCGATTCTGTGGACATGAGTTTGAGTGAACTCCGGGAGTTGGTGATGGACAGGGAGGCCTGGCGTGCTGTGATTCATGGGGTCGCGGAGAGTCGGACACGACTGAGCGACTGAACTGAACTGAACTGAACTGACAGTCCATGGAGTCACAAACAGTCGTACATGACTGAGCAACTTTCACTTTCACTTTTCCTAGAGAACCTATTATGTGAAAGCCAGCTCAGAATAGAATAATATTAGAATTTAACACTTATATAGCACTGAATATGTGCTTATATATCCCCATAAACTAAAGTAAATGCTAATATAATCCCCATTTTACAGATAAGGAAACTGCAGCATAGATGTTAGAAATGTAATTGTTATTTTCTTACTCATTTTTTTAATGGCAAATTCACCTATCAAACACTTCCTTGACCCACCTTTCAACCCACACCCTTATGACCTTATCTTCTTTCATTGAGTGATATCAAGCTTTCTTAGTAAATAAATTTAATTTGTTCTCTAAAAAGAAACAATGTTATCTAGTGAAAATAGCAATTGAATTCACCTCTCATCCTGCTACAGTTATGGGAAGTGGTATGGAAGGTGTCCTGAGGCATATCTTGTACTTGAGAATGTCCACATCATGATGAGAGGACTGTAGGATTGCTAGTTTGAGGTGCTAAATGTTTTAAATTAATTATGGGCAAAAAAAGATTTGAAATGTGTATTTATAACATAGTGCAGAAGAATTAGATGCCAGCTATTATATTAGAAATAGTGTGTGGTTAATGGGGTAGTTTTCAAAAAAGGTAATTACAACATTAAAAGGAGAGAGATGTGAATATGTGAACATTAAATGTGGTACAAATGTGAACTTTAAAATGGGAGAAATGTGGTGCAAAACACAGCCTTGATCAGAGAGACCAATTAGGATATTACTGTAGCAGATGGCACTAGTGATAAAAAACCTGCCTGCCAATGCAGGAGACACAGGAGATGCGGGTTTGATTCCTGGGTTGGGAAGATCCCCTGGAAAAGGAGATGACAACCGACTTCAGTAATCTTGCCTGGAGAATCCCACAGGCAGAGGAGCCTGGTGTGCTGCAGTCCATAGGGTCGCAAAGTTAGACACGGCTGAAGTAACTTAGCACACACATAGCACAGCAAGTGTGTGATGTCAACTCCAGGTTATAGTAATAGGGTATCGGGGTCCAGCCCCGATATGACCCAGGGTATCCTCGGGATGAACGGCGTCGGCGTTAGAGAGAGAGAGAGAGAAAGAGAGAGAGAGAGACAGGGGCTGATGATTCCTTGGTTTACGCTGGAAACCAATAAAACCCCAGCACGGGGCTTGCTCTGTTTACGTAGGCCGCAGGCGCCCTCTCGAATCACTTGAGGCACCCCACCAGGGCACCCCCTCGAGTGGGTCTTAGAAGCCCAGGCAGATAAGTAAACTCAGAGGGCCCAGCGCTCCAAGGATCTCAACCAGAAAAAGGAGAATAGAGAAAAGGATGGAAAAAGAGAAAGAACGACACGGGGAGACCAAGCTTCAGTGAGCAAGGCCCAAAACTTTATTTTCCAGTGCTGCTTTTATACCCTAAGTTATGCGCATAAGAAACAGAGAAAGGGAGGTATAGATTCACACCAAAATCACGTGGGGTCAGCAGTCTTGACCCTTATCAGGATCAGGGCTTATTTTTGTGTGATAAAATTTTAGGTGATTTACATCATCTTCTGGCCAGGGGGCCTGCTAACAGTTTTATGGCCCTCTCTCCTGACAATAGGTTAGTTAGCAAGTAAAAGACTTTTCTTTTAAGGTGACTTTCCTAAAGTTAGGTGGTAGACACATAACAAAGTTACATTCCTATAAGGCACCGGTGTAGTGAGCTGCAAGAAAGGAACTTATTAACTTAAGATCTGATGTGGTTAAGTCAAAGGATTAATATATTTCCAAGGATACAATAGATAGAGGAAACTGCAGCAAGCATTGATTCAACAATGAAATCTTTTCTAGTACTATTCTAGTGATTTTAACTTCTTCAACAGATTCCTGCATTTTAGGAGCCCGGACAAACTTGTCATGCAAGTTAGAAAGCTATCAGAGGGGCTTGGATTGGAATACTCCTATTAAGCCGAGGAGAACTTTTAAACTACAGCTCTGAATTAATGTTTTCAGAGAAAGGTGGTTGGGGGGAAACCCCCGTAAGTATTAGAGGACTTGGTAAGAGGCGTAAGATAGTAAATCAGTCAGATTCCGGTTTTCTTTGGGGTAGATGCTCAGGTAAGTCCAGGGGGCTCCTCGAGCCCTGATTAGCCTTTGCCCGTCAGGCCTCTTCCCCAATTGACCTTTGCCACGGGTAGGATTTCCCTCGCTGGCTCCCGGCAATAGGGGAAGACTGAAAATAAAAAGAAGACTGAAAAAGAAATCACAAAGAAGATATTTGATAATTCCTTGACTTTACAAGGCAAGAGAAAAAGAATAACAAGTATATTTTAGAGACTAGGAAAGTAGTGGAGTTAGTAACAGATTATAGGCTTCTGCAGATGGTGATTGTAGCCATGAAATTAAAAGATGCTTACTCCTTGGAAGGAAAGTTATGACCAACCTAGATAGCAAATTAAAAAGCAGAGATGGACAACAAAGGTCCATCTAGTCAAGGCTATGGTTTTTCCAGTGGTCACGTTTGGATGTGAGAGTTGGACTGTGAAGAAAGCTGAGCACCGAAGAATTGATGCTTTTGAACTGTGGTGCTGGAGAAGACTCTTGCTAGTCCCTTGGACTGCAAGGAGATCCAACCAGTCTATCCTAAAGGAGATCAGTCCTGGGTGTTCATTGGAAGGACTGATGCTAAAGCTGAAACTCCAATACTTTGGCCACCTCATGCGATGAGTTGACTCACTGGAAAAGACTCTGATGCTGGGAGGGATTGGGGGCAGGAGGAGAAGGGGACGACAGAGAATGAGATGGCTGGATGGCATCACCGACTCGATGGAGGTGGGTTTGAGTGAACTCCAGGAGTTGGTGATGGACAGGGAGGCCTGGCGTGCTGTGATTCATGGGTTCGCAAAACGTCAGACACGACTGAACTGAACTGAATCTGTGATAAGGGAGACAAAAGAATATACAATGGGCAGCTACATGGAAAAGCATGAGATTAAAGCATTTCCTCACACCATATACAAAAATGAACTCAACATGATGGATTAAAGACCTAAATGTAAGTCCTGAAACCATAAAACTCCTAGAAGAGAACATAGGCAGAACACTTTGATGTAAGTTGTAGCAATAGTTTTTTTGATCTGTCTCCTGAGATACATATAGTGCAATATTAATAGCAGCATTATTTATAATAGCCAAGATATGGAAGAACCTAAATGTCCAACAATAGATGAATAGATAAAAAATATTTGGGATATATGCATATATATATATACATATATATATATACACACACACACAATAGAATGTTCAGTTCAGTTCAGTTCAGTTCAGTCGCTCAGTCATGTCCAACTCTCCACGACGCCATGAATCACAGCACGCCAGGCCTCCCTGTCCATCACCAACTCCCGGAGTTCACTCAAACTCATGTCCACACTCAGCCTTAAAAGAAGAATGGTCATTTGCAACAATGAAGGTGGGCCTAGAAACGTCTATAGAAATTCCTAGAATTCTGCCATTTTCAACAATGCAGATGGGCCTAGAACTTACTATACTTAGTGAAATTAGACAAAGACAAACACTATACGTTATCTCTTATATGTGGAATCTAAAAGTAAAATGAATGTATTTAGCAAAACAGAAACAGGCTTATAAATGTAGAGAACAAACTAGTGGTTACCCACTGGGAAAAGGAAGGGAAGAGGTACAAGATAGGGCTATAGGACTAAGACATACAAACTACTATGTATAGAATAGGTAAGCAGCAAGGATATATTGCACGACAAAGGGAAAGTTAGCCATTCTTATGCAATAATTTTAAATGGATAACTATAAAAATGTTGAATTACAATGTTGTACAACTGAAACTGTTAAAATATTCTAAATCAGCTATGCATGTATGCTAAGCCATTTCAATTCAGTTCAGTTCAGTTGCTCAGTCATGTCCAACTCTCCGCGACCCTATGAATAACAGCACGCCAGGCCTCCCTGTCCATCACCAACTCCCGGAGTTCACTCAAACTCATGTCCACAGAGTTGGTGACACCATCCAGCCATCTCATTCTCTGTCGTCCCCTTCTCCTCCTGCCCCCAACCTTTCCCAGCATCAGAGTCTTTTCCAGTGAGTCAACTCGTCGCATGAGGTGGCCAAAGTATTGCAGTTTCAGCTTTAGCATCAGTCCTTTCAATGAACACCCAGGATTGATCTCCTTTAGAATGGACTGGTTGGATCTCCTTGCAGTACAAGGGACTCTCAAGAGTCTTCTCCAGCACCACAGTTCAAAAGCATCAATTCTTCGGTGCTTAGCTTTCTTCACAGTCCAACTCTCACATCCATACATGACCACGGGAAAAACGATAGCCTTGACTAGACAGACCTTTGTTGGCAAAGTAATGTCTCTGCTTTTTAATATACTATCAAGGTTGGTCATAACTTTCCTTCCAAGGAGTAAGCGTTTCAGTCATGTCCAATTCTTTGCAACCCTATGGACTATAGCCCACTATAGCTGGTCCACTGGTTTCTCCAGGCAAGAATACTGGTGTCGGTTGCCTTGTCCTCTTTCAAGGGATCTTTCTGGCCCAGGGATTGAACCCACATCTCTTACAACACCTGCATCGGCAGGCGAGTTCTTTGCCATGAAAGCCACCTGGGAAGACCAAAATACACCTGTTAAGTTGCTTCAGTCCTGTCCAACTCCTCAAACCCATGTACTGTAGGCCTCCAGGCTCCTCTGTCGGACTCTGCAGTCAAGAATACTGGAGTGGGTTGCCATGTCCTCCTCCAAGGGATCTTCCAAACCGAAGGATCAAACCCGTGTCTCTTATGTCTCCTGAATTGGCAGGCAGGTTCTTTACCATTAGAGCCACCTCATCAGCCCCAAATCAATTATACCTCAATTTAAAAAGAGTCCAGAAATAGACCCACAGAGATAGGTCTATTGATATTTCAAAACAGAAGTGCCAAACAATTAAAGAGGGAAAGGATTACCAGATTATTAGTTCTATAAATGTGTTAGAACTATTTTTAGTCATATACAAAATAATAATAATATACAAGTCAAATACCTTGTCCTTGTATCTTACCTTTTTATAAAAATTAACTTATAATGGATCATAGGTTTAAATGTAAGTCTTCAAACTATAAAACTTTGAAAGAAAACTAAGGATATTTCTGTTTTGGAGAAATCTTAGTGATACTCATTTGGCAAAGATTTCTTAAGGCACAAAAATGAAGTAAAGAAAACCCATATAAATTGGACTTTAAAAACAAAAAGTTTACTGTTCAAAAGACATTATAATGAAAGTGAAATGTTAGGCCAAAACTGAAGAAAATGGTTGTTAAATAGATCAAGGACTTTTTCTAAAATATATGAAGAACTTTTACAACTTAATAATAAGACAAACAACTCAATATAAATGGGCAGAAGATTTAAACAGACAACTCACCAAAAAACATGTACCCATAATAAATAATCACACAGAAAAAATTTTGACATCGAATAGGAAAATATAAATTAAAATAACACTTAGAAACCATTCCAAACCCAATAGAATGACAAAAATGAAAATGAATGACCGTACCTAATTTTAGTGTGGATGTGGATTAAATGAAACTCCTACACAAAGTTGTGGAGAATATAAAATATTATGACCGTTTTGGAAACAGTTTTGTGGTTTCCTTAAAAAGGTAAACAGGAGTGAGGAAGATGGTGGAGGAATAGGACGGGGAGACCACTTTCTCCCCCATGAATTCATCAAAAGAACATTTGAACGTCAAGTAAGTTCCACAAAACAACTTCTGAATGCCAGCAGAGGACATCAGACACCCAGAAAAGCAGCCCATTGTCTTCGAAAGGAGGTAGGAAAAAACATAAAAGATAAAAAGAGAGACAAAAGAGGTAGGGACAGAGCTCTGTCCCAGGGAAGGGAGGCATAAAAAAGAGAGAAGTTTTCAAACACCAGGAAACACTCTCACTGGCGAGTCTGTGGTGAGCCTTGGAACCTCAGAGGGCAACATAACTGGGAGGAAAAAGAAATAAATAATTAAAACCCACAGATTATGCGCCCAACAGTAACTCCCAGCAGAGAAGCAGTGCAGACGTCAACATCTGCCACTAGCAAGCTGGGCTGGGCAGGGAGGAGCTGGCTGCATTGAGGACCCAGCCTGAATGCTACCAGGGCAATCTGAGAGCACTAACTGGAGATAGCAAAGCTGACTGTGTGAAAAGACCTAACCTAAGACTGCTAGACCCGCTCACAGAACAAAGGACTGAGCAGAACTAGCCGGCTGCGGACAGCCCATCCTCTGCCGAGACAGGCAGGGGAGGGCAGCCAGAGCTGGAAAGGGGCAATTAAGGCCCCAGAGAGGCATCCCATACCAAACTGAAGCCAGGTTTCGTTGCTAACCAAGACTTCTTGGGTTTCTGGCTGGTTGACATCCACCTGAGAAGGTGCACCGGTTTTACACACAGAAAAACCAAGTGGCAGGGACTGGGAAGGCAATAAGTCACAGTGACTGTGCTCATCAAACACCTGGTCACCCGAGCTGCTCCGACCAGGGAAGGGCACAAAACGCAGGCCCAACCAAGTCTGCACCTTTGTGGAGTACCTGAGTACCTGAACCTGAGCGGCTTAGACCTGGGAAGTGCATGAAAAACCAGCGCTGGCCTCAGACAGTTCCCAGCAGAGCAATCTAGAGCCTATGGAGTATAGACTGGGCAGCACACACGCCGTGAGTGGGGGAAAACACAGTGTGGCCGAGAAACTGCGAGCACTCCCCACAGACACCACTACAGTGTTCCTCCCTTCCCACAGCAAGACTGAGCAAGTGAGCCCTAAAAAGTGTCCACCATCGCCCCCTAGAGTCAGGATGGAAATTAGACACTGAAGAGAACAGCAAAGAGAAGAAGCTAAAACAGAGGGAACCACCTTGGAGTGACAGATGGAGGGAACCACCTTGGAGTGACAGATGGAGAAGTCTTGAGGCTACTGCAAGAATAAGACTGAAAACCAGAGGCAGGAGGCTTAAGTCCAAATGCTGAGAACACCAGAGAGCTCCTGACTCCAGGGAACATTAATCGATAGGAGCTCATCAAATGCCTCCATACCCACACTGAAACCAAGCACCACCCAAGGGTCAACAAGTTCCAGAGCAACACATACCATGCAGATTCTCCAGCAACACAGGAAAACAGCCCTGAGCTTCGATATACAATCTGCCGAAAGCCACTGCAAACCCATTGACATCTCATAACTCATTACTGGACACTTCATTGCACTCCAGAGAGAAGAAATCCAGCTCCACCCACCAGAACACCAACACAAGCTTCCGTAACCAGGGAACCTTGACAAGCCACCCGTCCAACCTCACCCACAGCGATGAAACTACACAATAAAGAGAACGCCACAAACTGCCAGAAGATGGTAAGGCCACCCCAAACACAGCAATATAAGCAAGATGAAGAGGCAGGTAAAGGAACAGAATAAATGCCCACCAACCCAAACAAAAGAGGAAGAGATAGGGAACCTACCTGATAAATGATTCCAAATAATGATAGTGAAAATGATCCAAAATCTTCAAAACAAATTGGAGTTACAGATAAGTAACCTGGAGACAAGGATTGAGAAGATGCAAGAAAGGTTTAATAAGGATCTAGAAGAAGTAAAAAAGAGTCAATATACAATGAATAATGCAATAGATGAGATAAAAAACACTCTGGAGGGAACCAACAGTAGCGTAACGGAGGCAGAAGAAAGAATAAGTGACTTAGAAGATAGAATGGTAAAAATAAAACAGAGAGGAAAAAAGAAAAACTAATTAAAAGAAATGAGGACAATCTCAGAGATTTCTGGGACAATGTTAAATGCCCCAACATCTGAATCATAGGAGTCCCAGAAGAAGAAGACATAAAGAAAGACCATGAGAAAATACTTGAGGATATAATAGTTGAAAATTTCCCTAAAATGGGGAAGGAAATAATCATCCAAGTCCAAGAATCCCAGAGAGTCCCAAACAGGATAAACCCAAGGCAAAATACCGCAAGACACATGGTAATCAAAATAACAAAGATCAAACACAAAGAACAAATATTAAGAACAACAAGGGAAAAGCAGCAAATAACACACAAGGGGATCCCCTAAGGATAACAGCTAATCTTTCAACAGAAACTCTTCAGGCCAGGAGGGACTGGCAGGGCATACTTAAAGTGTTGAAAGAAAATAGACTACAGCCCAGATTACTGTACCCAGCAAGGATCTCATTCAAATATGAAGGAGAAATCAAAAGCTTTACAGACAAGCAAAGGCTGAGAGAATTCAGCATCACCAAACCAGCTCTCCAACAAATGCTAAATGACCTTCTCTAGACAGGAAACACAAAAAGAGTGTATAAACTCAAACCCAAAACAATAAAGTAAATTCCAATGGGATCATACTTATCAATAATACCTTAAATGTAAATGGGTTGAATGCCCCAACCAAAAGACAAAGACTGGCTAAATGGATACAAAAACAAGACCCCTATATAGGTTGTCTACAAGAGACCCACCTCAAAACGAGGGACACATACAGATTGAAAGTGAAGGGCTGGAAAAAGATATTCACGCAAATAGAGACCAAAAGAAAGCAGAAGTAGCAATACTCATATCAGATAAAATAGACTTTAAAACAAAGGCTGGAAAAGAGACAAAGAAGGACACTACATAATGATTAAAGGATCAATCCAAGAAGAAGATATTACAATTATAAATGTATATGCACCCAACATAGGAGCACCGCAATATGTAAGACAAATGCTAACAAGTATGAAAGGGGAAATTAACAATAACACATAATAGTGGGAGACTTTAATACCCCACTCACACCTATGGATAGATCAACTAAACAGAAAATTAACAAGGAAACACAAACATTAAATGATACAATAGACCAGTTAGACCTAATTGATATCTATAGGACATTTCACCCCAAAACAATGAATTTCACCTTCTTCTCAAGCACACATGGAACCTTCTCCAGGATAGATCACATCCTGGGCCATAAATCTAGCCTTGATAAATGCAAAAAAATTGAAATCATTCCAAGCATCTTTTCTGACCACAATGCAGTAAGACTAGATCTCAATTACAGGAGAAAAACTGTTAAAAATTCCAACATATGGAGGCTGAACAGCACGCTGCTGAATAACCAACAAATCATAGAAGAAATCAAAAAAGAAATAAAAATATGCATAGAAACCAATGAAAACTAAAACACAACAACCCAAAACCTGTGGGACACTGTAAAAGCAGTGCTAAGGGGAAGGTTCATAGCAATAAAGGCATACCTCAAGAAACAAGAAAAAAATCAACTAAATAACTGAACTCTACACCTAAAGCAACTAGAAAAGGAAGAAAAAAAGAACCTCATGGTTAGTAGAAGGAAAGAAATCTTAAAAATTAGGGCAGAAATAAATGCAAAGAAACAAAAGAGACCATAGCAAAAATCAACAAAGCCAGAAGCTGGTTCTTTGAGAGGGTAAATAAAATTGACAAACCACTAGTCAGACTCATCAAGAAACAAAGTGAGAAAAACCAAATTAATAAAATTAGAAATGAAAATGGAGAGATCACAACAGACAACACAGAAATATAAAGGATCATAAGAGACTACTAATAGCAATTGTATGCCAATAAAATGGACAATTTGGAAGAAATGGACAAATTCTTAGAAAAGTACAACTTTCCAAAACTGAACCAGGAAGAAATAAAAAATCTTAATGGTTGCATCACAAGCACAGAAATTGAAACTGTAATCAGAAATCTTCCAGCAAACAAAAGCCCAGGTCCAGATGGCTTCACAGCTGAATTCTACCAAAAATTTAGAGAAGAGCCAACACCTATCCTACTCAAACTCTTCCAGAAAATTGCAGAGGAAGGTAAACTTCCAAACTCATTCCAAGAGGCCACCATCACCGTAATACCAAAACCTGACAAAGATGCCACACACACACACACACACACACACACACAAAACTACAGGCCAATATTGCTGATGAACATAGATGCAAAAATCCTTAACAAAATTCTAGCAATCAGAATCCAACAACACATTAAGAAGATCATACATCATGACCAAGTGGGCTTTAACCCAGGGATGCAAAGATTCTTCAATATCCACAAATCAATCAGTGTAATACACCAGATTAACAAAATGAAAAATAAAAACCATATGATTATCTCAACAGATGCAGAGAAAGCCTTTGACAAAATTCAACATCCATTTATGATAAAAACCCTCCAGAAGGCAGGAATAGAAGGAATATTCCTCAACATAATAAAAGCTATATATGACAAACCCACAGCAAACATTAACCTCAATGATGAAAAATTGAAAGTGTTTCCCCTAAAGTCAGGAACAAGACAAGGGTGCCCACTCTCACCACTACTATTTAACATAGTTTTGGAAGTTTTGGCCACAGAAATCAGAGCAGAAAAAGACATAAAAGAAATCCAAATTGAAAAAGAAGAAGCAAAACTCTCACTGTATGCAGATGACATGATCCTCTACACAGAAAACCCTAACTACCAGAAAATTACTAGAGCTAATCAATGAATATAGTAAATTTGCAGGATATAAAATCAACACACAGAAATCCCTTGCAATCCTATACACTAATAATGAGAAAAGAGAAAGAGAAATTAAGGAAACAGTTCCATTCACCGTTGCAATGAAAAGAATAAAATACTTAGGAATATATCTACCTAAAGAAACAAAAGACCTGTATAAAAACTATAAAACACTAGTGAAAGAAATCAGAGAGGACATTAACAGATGGAAAAATATACCGAGTTCATGTATTGGAAGAATATATATTGTGAAAATGAATATATTACCCAAAGTAATTTATAGGTTCAATGCAATCCCTATCAAGCTACCAACAGTTTTTTTCACAGAGCTAGAACAAATAATTTCAAAATTTGTATGGAAATAAAATCCCTCGAATAGCCAAAGCAATCTTGAGAAAGAAGAATGGAACTGGGGGAATCAACCTGCCGGACTTCAGGCTCTACTACAAAGCCACGGTCATCAAGACAGTATTTTACTGGCATAAAGACAGAAATATAGATCAATGGAACAAAATAGAAAGCCAAGAGATAAATCCATGCACCTATGGACACCTTATCTTTGACAAAGGAGGCAAACATATTCAATGGAGAAAAGACAATCTCTTTAACAAGTGGTGCTGGGAAAACTGCAAGTCAACCACTTGTAAAAGAATGAAACTAGAACACTCCCTAACACCATACCCAAAAATAAACTCCAAATGGATTAAAGATCTAAATGTAAGGCCAGAAAATATAAAACTCCTAGAGGAGAACATTGGCAAAACACTCTCCGACATAAATCACAGCAGGATCCTTCATGACCCACTTCCCAGAATATTGGAAATAAAAGCAAAAATAAACAAATGGGACCTAATTAAAATTAAAAGCTTCTGCACATCAAAGGGTACTATAAACAAGGTGAAAAGACAGCCTTCAGAATGGGAGAAAATAAAAGCAAATGAAGCAACTGACAAAGGATTAATCTCAAAAATATACAAGCAACTCCTGCAGCTCAATTCCAGAAAAATAAATGACCCAATCAAAAAATGGGCCAAAGAACTAAACAGACATTTCTCCAAAGAAGACATAAAGATGGCTAACAAACACATGAAAAGATGTTCAACATCACTCATAATCAGAGAATTGCAAATCAAAACCATAATGAGGTACCATTTCATGCCAGTCAGAATGGCTGCTATCCAAAAGTATACAAGCAATAAATGCTGGAGAGGGTGTGGAGAAAAGGGAACCCTCTTACACTGTTGGTGGGAATGCAAACTAGTACAGCCACTATGGAGAACAGTGTGGAGATTCCTCAAAAAACTGGAAATAGAACTGCCATATGATCTAGCAATCACACTCCTGGGCATACACACTGAGGAAACCAGAATTTAAAGAGACACATGTACTCCAATGTTCATCGCAAGACTGTTCATAATAGCCAGGACATGGAAGCAACCTAGATGTCCATCTGCAGACGAATGGATATGAGAGCTGTGGTACATATACACGATGGAGCATTACTCCGCAATTAAAAAGAATACATTTGAATCAGTTCTAATGAGGTGGTTGAAACTGGAGCCTATTATACAGAGTGAAGTCAGCCAGAAAGAAAAACACCAATACAGTATACTAATGCATATATATGTAATTTAGAAAGATGGTAGCAATAACCCTGTATATGAGACAGCAAAAGAGACACAGATGTATAGACTGGTCTTTTGGACTCTGTGGGAGAAGGCGAGGGTGGGATGATATGGGAGAATGGCATTGAAACATGTATATTATCATATGTGAAACGAATCGCCAGTCCAGGTTCAATGAATGATAGAGGATGCTCGGGGCTGGTGTACTGGGATGAACCAGAGGGATGGGATGGGAGGGAGGTGGGAGGGGGGTTCAAGACGGGGAACACATGTACACCCGGGGCAGATTCATGTCAACGTATGGCAAAACCAATACAATAATATAAAGTAATTAGCCTCCAATTAAAATAAATAAATTTTTAAAAATGAATAAAATAAATAAAAAGTTAAACAATCATTTTACTTTTAGGTATTTGCCCAAGAGAAATTAAAGCATCTCTGTATACAAAACTTGTAAAAATATGCATAATAATTTCATTTGTGAAATGAAAATGTCCTGAAAAGTGCCCAAATGCATGTTATGTAAGAAAAAACTAAATAAATAATGGTATAAAAATAAAATGGAAGAAAATTCAGAAATAGAAAGAAACAACTGATTCACAGAATGACATGAAAGTCTCAACTGTGCTGTGTAAAGAAAATTAGACAAAATTTATGATTCAGTTCAGTTCAGTCACTCAGTCATGTCCGACTCTTTGCAACCCCATGGTCTGCAGCACGTCAATCTTCCCTGTCCATCACCAACTCCCAGAGTTTACTCAAACTCATGTCCATTGAGTCAGTGATGCCATCCAACCACCTCATTCTCTGTCATCCCCTTCTCTTCCCACCTTCAATCTTTCCCAGCATCAGGGTCTTTTCCAAGTCAGTTCTTCTCATCAGGTGGCCAAAGTATTGGAGCTTCAGCTTCAGCTTGTTTTTTCTTTTTTGATACAGAAAGCCTACCCTCAAATTCATATGTAACGTCAAAGGATCCCAAATAGCCAAAAAACAATCATATAAAAGAAGAACAAAGCTGGAAGTCTCACACTTTTTGGTTTCAGAACATACTACAAAGCCACAATAATCAAAAACAGTTGTAGTACTGGCATAAAAGATAGACGTAGAAGCCAATGGAACAGAAAAGGGATCCCAGAAATAAACCCTTGTATATATAGTTAGCTGATTTTCTAAGGTTCCAAGACAGTCTTTTCAGGAAATGATACTAGAAATACTGGATAGCCACATGCAACAGAATGAAGTTGGCCCCATACCTCATACTGTGCATGAAAATTAACTCAAAATGGTTCAAAGACCTAAATTTAAGAACTAAATACATAATTACATTTACATAAAATTTTAAAAAATATGCATTAATTTATAGTTATAACAATAAGTTAGTTGTGTGGGAATGAGTAGAATGCCTGGAAAAAATTAAATAGGAGTGTGAAGAAATTTAGTGTTCCATAGATACATTTATTATCTTGATTATGGTGGTGTTTGCACAGCCAGGCTTCAGCAATATGTGAACCTTGAACTCCCAGATGTTCAAGCAAGTTTTGAAAAGGCAGAGGCACCAGAGATCAAATTGCCAACATCAGCTGGATCATGGAGAAAGCAAGAGAGTTCCAGAAAAACATCTATTTCTGCTTCATTGACTATGCCAAAGCCTTTGACTGTGTGGATCACAATAAACTGTGGAACATTCTGAAAGAGATGGGAATACCAGACCACCTGACCTGCCTCTTGAGAAACCTGTATGCAGGTCAGGAAGCAACAGTCAGAACTGGACATGGAACAACAGACTGGTTCCAAATAGGAAAAGGAGTACGTCAAGGCTGTAAATTGTCACCTTGCTTATTTAACTTATATGCAGAGTACATCATGAGGAACGCTGGGCTGGAAGAAGCACAAGCTGGAATCAAGTTTGCTGGGAGAAATATCAATAACCTCAGATATGCAGATGACACCACTCTTATAGCAGAAAGTGAAGAGGAACTCAAAAGCCTCTTGATGAAAGTGAAAGAGGAGAGTGAAAAGGTTGGCTTGAAGCTCAACATTCAGAAAACAAAGATCATGGCATCTGGTCCCATCACTTCATGGGAAATAGATGGAAAAACAGTGGAAAGACTTTATTTTTGGGGGCTCCAAAATCACTGCAGATGCTGATTGCAGCCATGAAATTAAAAGACGCTTACTCCTTGGAAAGAAAGTTATGACCAACCTTGATAGCATATTAGAAAGCAGAGACATTACTTTGCCAACAAAGGTCCATCTAGTCAAGGCAATGGTTTTTCCCGTGGTCATGTATGGATGTGAGAGTTGGACTGTGAAGAAAGCTGATCGCCGAAGAATTGATGCTTTTGAACTGTGGTGCTGGAGAAGACTCTTGAGAGTCCCTTGGACTGCAAGGAGATCCAACCAGTCCATTCTAAAGGAGATCAGTCCTGGGTGTTCATTGGAAGGACTAATGTTGAAGCTGAAACTCCAATACTTTGGCCACCTGATGCGAAGAGCTGACTCACTGAAAAAGACTCTGATGCTGGGAGGGATTGGGGGCAGGAGGAGAAGGAGATGACAGAGAATGAGATGGCTGGATGGCGTCACCAACTCGATGGACATGGGTTTGAGTGAACTCCGGGAGTTGGTGATGAACAGGTAGGCCTGGCGTGCTGTGATTCATGGGGTCGCGGAGAGTCGGACACGACTGAGCAACTGATCTGAACTGAACTGAACTGAAAACAGTAACTTAGAAATATAACTGGGCTTAAATTTAGAAGCTATCATGCTCTATGCCCTTTTGCACAGCACACACACACACACACTGATCATAAAAAAAAAAAAAACTGGTAGTTGCCAAAAACTTCCCTAGGTATGCAGAGAAGGTAATAAATATTTCTCATATAAGATATTACATAGAATATTGATGTTGAAGCAGAATTTTAAACAGAAAAGAGATTCAATGAAGGAGATGTGCAAAAAATGTTTGGCAGCATCCATGTGACATATACTGAAAGAAAGGGCCAAGAGAACATGTAAAGATGAGTTATCATTTGAGCAGTTCACTTGTTATTTCACAATACTAGATTCAGTGCTGAAGACGTCATACGAAAAGATAATATATAAAAGGAGGAAAGTTCGTTATTTATGCATTTATTAATCAAGGGAAGTTCACGAGTGAAACTGACATTTCCCGAGAAAATATTGAAATCATTAATTAGTATGTGTGTGAGAATGTTGTGTCAGGCAAGCAATAAGTTGCTATCTGGAAGAAGTTCAAATTACATAAAACATTTTTTTCATATTTCTGTTTTGTATATAGCAATTTTTCATTGATTATAACCATTTTGAGTCATGGATATATTTAGTATATATATATTATGTGTATATATATATGCTTAATCCACCTATAGGTATTTGTATATTTATATGTATCTCATATGTATTAATAATCTATTGTATTTTATAGATGTTTATTTCATACACTGTTTTATAGACCTGATTATTTTTAAACATATTGTTAGTTGAATATATTTCTCATCACTAAATTGAATTTATACTGAAGATATATACATGTATATTGGAGATTAGAAGAGTCATCTATATAATTCTTTAATTATAATTCATCAATTAATTTATAAAAATTTGAATGGAGTTAGGAAAATAATCATAAAGGTGACATTTTATTTAACTGTATAATCCTGACATTCCATTTCATTTTTCTTGCATTGACTTTGCTTACAAAAATATTAATATTTTAATTTGATGTTTGTATGTGTTTTCACATGATTCAGTTAGAAATATTTATCAGAATGATTTTTTAGACAGAGATGACAAATTTCTCTTGTTATTCCTTAAATAGGAAATGTTAGGGTGAAATATATTTTCTTAAATGAATACTTCAGAGGTCCTTTCAGATCAGTATATTTAAAGAACTTGATATAAACCAAATATTTATTTGAAGTTTTCTTTGTTTTTAATTTGTCAACCTTAGTTTTTTCTATGTTGGAGTATCTTTGGGTTGATTTAGAGAAAAGGAATTTAAAGACTATTGATCTCTTATGAAAAGTTAAAGTAATATGGCATACTAGAATAGCTCAAACCTAGAGAAAACTGATATGAAATAAGATTCAGGTAAAAAAAGATGCAATTCACATCAGTTCAGTTCAGTCGCTCAGTCGTGTCCAACTCTTTGCTACCTCATGAATCACAGCACGACAGGCCTCCCTTTATTAATAGAATTTTAAATATGTACTGGTCACTTTCATAACACCTAGTGACTTATGACCTAGCATTAATAAAAGTCCTTCACTTAGCTGAGCTTACATTTTAGTGAGGATGATCTGCAATAAGCATGAAAGCAAATTAAAAAAATAATAGAATTTAGGAGTGATGTTAACAATAAAAAAAATCTACTCTGTATTAAATATCAAGGAAGCTAAGGTGTCAGACGTGACTGAGTAGTGACTATCCTGTGTAGAATGATCAGGAGGCTTCTGAGATCCCCTTCTGAGATCTGAGTGGCAAGAGGGAACTCCAGTCTTGTGACGGCTGGAGGAAGAACGCAGAAAGATAGAAGAGCATCGAGTTGGTAATGCTCTTATGTGACCAGGAAACAGCAATATATACACTCAGAGCAAAGTGAATGAAAAAGAGTGATAGATAATTTCTAAGAGCAACGAAATTGTAGGGAAAATTTGGCAGGGGATTGCAGCCTGGGTATATACTCTACGTGCTGCTGCTGCTGCTAAGTCACTTCCGTCGTGTCCGACTCTGTGTGACCCCATAGACGGAAGCCCACCAGGCTCCCCCGTCCCTGGGATTATCCAGGCAAGAACACTGTAGTGGGTTGCCATTTCCTTCTCCAATGTGTGAAAGTGAAAAGGGAAAGTGAAGTCGCTCAGTCGTGTCCGACCCTTAGCGACCCCACGGACTGCAGCCTACCAGGCTCCTCCATCCATGGGATTTTCTAGGCAATAGTACTGGAGTGGCTTGCCATTGCCTTCTCCGATACTCTACATAGGACCGCCGTTTTCTTCTCCTACCTTCTAATTTGACCCACCTTTGTTAGGAGAGAAAATCAGGCTCTTCCGGTGTTTTGAAGCAGACAAATTCTAATGGCCCACGGAGGATTTCCCAGTGGGCTCTAAAACTTTATATTCTCTCTTTCAGCCACAAAAGGAGCTGATTTGGAGTGAAGGTAGAACTGATCTCTTTGAGGTAGGAGAGGGCTGATGACTGCTGCATTTAACTAGAGATGTGTGGAGATGTGTCTCATTATTGTTTTGTTTGTATACCTTTCATGTTTACTTGTTGACATAACTGCACACACATTCTTTTTAATAAAATTTTGATTGACTTAAATAAAGGTAAAAATTTTCAAAGCATTATATTTTAGCAGCAAAAGGTATTTTCAAGCTGAAAAATGTTACGCCACACTCACAGAATTAGAGCTTGAAGTGGTAAAATAAATAACTTTTTTCCTGTTTTTTGACCATTCCAATTCCTACTTTTAATGGATTCAGTTTTCTTAACGTTCCTCCTAAATGTAATCGAGAACAAAGGGATAGAAGTTTCTAATGCTTAGGGTCCACTGCAGAGACAGAGACTAAACATGAGCGTTCTGTATAATTCATTGTGAAAGAATTCAAAATTAATGATATCCAGGAAAGTCTGGGAAAGTTTATCAACCTTATCTTTTTTAAAATCAGTGTCTTAGCAATATACCTTTTAATGACAAATATATCTTTTGCTAAATAAATCTTGTTTGAATGAAATATTTGTTATTTGATCATATATACATGTAATCTGATATATGAGTATATATATTCTTTTTCTGGGAATAACAGTAATTTTAATTTTAAAGGATTATTATCATTTATCATGCTAAAATGTTTGCTATAAAATTTTCTTATATAAAATTATCATTTTGTTCTTTTATTTAATAGATAAGATTACTTATATAAACATATTTTTGCTGTAATTTTAAAAATCTTTTGTTCATTCAGTAAAGTGTTTCTATTATGTGGGAATTATTTACAAGGTTTTTATTTTGTCAAAAATGCTAAACAATGAAAATTTCAGAATATTGTTGTTTAGTGAATATAACTGATTGATTATTTTCTAAAGTAGAATTTTGAAACTTAATATCTAGGACCTCAAACCAGTAGATTAACATCGATATATTCAAATTATATAATACACTAGATATTTTTATTTAGAAAGGAGAAAATCACTACTAATTGTTCAAATCTCAGGATTTATTTCAGGTAGTTGTGGCAATATTACAATTTAATGAGCTAGCTTTTGATAGTGGAAGTACTGTCCTAATATGTCTCTGAATATAAAATATTTCTGTGAAATTCATTATTTGTGCATAATTTTTAATTTCTCACACTCATTTATCTGTACTCATTACAAAGTAGTCAAGATAATATATTCTGACATAGATAACCGTAATCAATTAACATTTAAATTTATATTATAGGTACATTTATCTCATTATTAACATAACAGGATTTTTAATACACTAATACTATATAACTGCATAGCATGTTATAACTTCATGTTAATACATTAATAGAGAGGTAGTTAACAAAAGAGACAATTTTGTACAAAAGTGCAAATTGGTTATAGTTATAATATCAGGAGACATGAATCTTCAAATTTTTCAGACATAATTCTATCATACGATAAATCTTCCCAGCAAAGTTACCCTTTTATGTGTATCAAATATTTCTGGAATTTTTACCCTGATAAGGATGTAATGTATTACTATCACTGCCTTATTGCATATCATCATATGAACATATGTCAACATAAGTAGTGAAACAATAGCTAAATGAAAAAGAAACTTCATAATATTTTGCATAGGAAAATCATTCTCATAGTAATATATTTTCATGTCTGATTATGGAAAATATTAAAAGAAAAATATGAGAAACTGTATGCATAAACTTAGTTGGAGCTTCGATTTGTATAAAGCTCTATAGTATTCAATTAAATAGGTCTATGAATGGACTGTAGGCTGCCAGAGTCCTCTGTTCATGGGATTTTCTAGGCAAGAATACTGGAGTGGGTTGCCATTTCCTCCTCCATGGGATCTTCCCAGCCCAGGAATTGAACCTGCATCTCTTACATCCCCTGCATTAACAGGTGGGTTCTTTACAACTAGTGCCACCTGGGAAGCACCATGAATCTAAAGAGAAGTAAAAAAATATTTTGCATTGAAATTTTTACCAAATCTGTGCAATTTTCTAACCTCTCTCAAAAAGATATAAAGAAAACTGGAGCCTGTTCTTGTGGGCTATAGGTTTATGTAAAAGTTGGATAAAGTGTACATATTTGATATAATTAGAAAATAATTTGACTTTATGACCCAGTGTTACTTTCTGGTAAATTTTTATAAAGAAGAAGAAACAATTATTGCTAATTGTGTTTGTCAGATAAAATTGTATGGAGAGCAGAGCTTGAACTGACTTTTAAGGAACTGTAATAGGTTGATGGGCAGATTCTGCTAATAGCAATAAAGCACAATATTTTTTTTAAATTTAATATTTCACCAAGGACAGATTAATCCATATATCTATATTAAATGGTGATGTCATTTATTGAATACTTTTCATGACACAGAAACTGTCAGTATTGTAAGTTCCAAACACTTCAGAATTAAAAGAAAAATCTATCCACTCTTTGAACTTCAGTAGGTGCACAGAATTATTGTTCAAAATCTGAAATAAGAGAAAATGCAAAACAGCAAAAAAGTGAGCAAGTCCAATTTTATTCCTAGAGTTTATACCTTGGATTATATATATTTGTTGGCTAATAAGCTGAGTTAAAAGGCTAATTTAAGAAATCCCAACTAAAACCTACTCTCTAAATTTTCTTTATATTTGTGTAAGTTTGTGTGACAGCATCCAATAATTTAGAGAAGAAAGCATAGAAAGAATACAAAAGAAAGTGCAAACAAGTGGGAAAATGATGAAAAACAAATATTAATTCAGTTTAGAAGAAACAATTGAAAATGTCTCTAAGAAGCAGTATCTTTGTTATTTATGAGTCAAAATAGGAAAATGTGTAAATTGTTTCATTAAAAGATCTGACTTTGAAAAAATAAGGGGAAGAGAAAGATTCTGAGTTTTAAATTTTAGTTCTAATTGTTTTGAGTTTGATTTTGTTTTTCAATAAAACCTGAAGACTTTTATTCCAACTGTTATCATTATTATTTTATTCTTCCTTAATTTGTCAGAAGTTAACTATGGGCAACCAAACATCAGTGATAGAGTTCATCCTTCTTGGACTGACAAGTGATGCCAAGCTTCAAGCTGTGCTTTTCCTTTTTCTGCTGTTAACATATGTCTTAAGTATCATGGGAAACTTGACAATCATCATTCTGACCCTGCTGGACTATCGCCTTCAGACTCCTATGTATTTCTTCCTCCGGAATTTCTCTGTTTTGGAAGTATCTTTTACCTCTGTCTTTGTTCCCAAAATGTTAGTCAATATTGGAACTGGAGACAAGACTATCTCCTTTGCTGGTTGTTTCACTCAGTATTTTTTTGCCATCCTTCTGGGAGCAACCGAATTTTACCTTTTAGCCGCCATGTCCTTTGATCGCTATGTTGCCATTTGCAAACCGCTACATTACACAACTCTAATGAGCAGAAGACTCTGCATTCAACTTGTCCTGTGTTCCTGGTTCTCTGGCTTTTTAGTTGTCATTGTGCCCCATGTAATGACTCTCCAGCTGCCTTTCTGTGCCTCCAACGTCATCAATCATTATTGCTGTGACTATACAGTACTGTTGCATTTATCCTGTTCAGACACACGTTTCATAGAAGTGATTGAGTTTGTCCTTGCTACCGTTACCCTCATTTTCACCTTGATGCTGGTGATTCTTTCCTATACATACATTATCAGGACAATTCTGAGAATCCCATGTGCTCAACAAAGAAAAAAAGCTTTTTCTACATGTTCTTCTCACATGATTGTGGTCTCACTTTCTTATGGAAGCTGTATCTTCATGTATATAAATCCCTCTGTGGAGGATGCCACAACTTTTAATAAGGGAGTGGCTGTTTTAAATACCTCGGTTGCCCCTCTCTTGAACCCTTTCATCTATACACTAAGGAACAAGCAAGTGAAAATAGCCTTCAGACATTTGGTCAGTAAGATAATAGCCTTTTCAAGAAAGTAAAACTATCTGAGTTTCATTATATATAATAAATGTTTGGAAAACCAGAGACGTACATTATCTTAATTTAAAAATATTTTCTATGTTAATATTCCTATCCAAACACTGAAAGAGTATAACTACTTGTTTAATTAAGCTGCTTTTATCATCTCTTTATGTTCTTAAAACTTTAAAAGTCTTTCTATGTGTGTATGTGTAGGCGCATGTGTCCTCTAACACTTGAGTTCTTTTTTCTTCATCTGTATTTCACTTAAAAGAAAAAAGAAGATTTGACAAACGTCTAATTGGAATATGACTTCTAATAGTTTGTTTTTTACAATGAATTTTTTCTTGTCTTGTCCGTTACCGTGTAGTCATCAATCTCTATACTTGCGCCCAAATTATACTTACATCAAAGAAATTTATATTATTTATATTTATACTATTGTTGACAATAGTATAATCAATATATTAGTGAACTGTTATAAAGTTAATTATTTTCAAATTATTCAGATTTAAACTTAGTATTTCTACAAATATTGTTTAATGAGAACCTAAGCATTACTCAGTAATTGAGGTAAAACATTTCTGAAGAAGAGAAAATAAGCATATGTTTGTTTTAGCATTGATGAGGAAATGCTTAATGAGGATTTGTACACAAACTCTTTGAATAAACCCATGAAAGAGGTAGAAGGATATTTCAGATTTAAGCTAATTAAGAAATGTCTTTATAGCAAATTTCATATAATTTAGTGTTCTGCATAGTTATTGTTCTGATTCTCATTTACAAGAATATAAACTATGTTAACATTGTCTATGATATTAATGATTTTATAGTCTTAACTCATACTGTTTCTAAGTTGCATGCTGCTGCTGCTGCTGCTAACTCGCTTCAGTCGTGTCCGACTCTGTGCAACCCCATAGAGGACAGCCCACCAGGCTCTGCCATCCCTGGGATTCTCTAGGCAAGAACACTGGAAAGGATTGCCATTTCCTTCTTCGGTGCATGAAAGTGAAAAGTGAAAGTGAAGTCGCTCAGTTGTGTCTGACTCTTAGCGACCCCATGGACTGCAGCCTACCGGGTTCCTCCATCTACGGGATTTTCCAGGCAAGAGTACTGGAGTGGGGTGCCATTGCCTTCTCTGTCTAAACTGCATACTAAATGTTAAATCTTGATAATCTGATATCCTCAGGCAAAGTCTCCACAAGTAAAAACTGACATTTTCTGATCATTTCTTGACTATGTTAACTTTTCAGACTGCATGGACCAGATTCATAGCATGAGTAATTTTTAAATTTAAAGAAACTCCAGATACTTCTATTATAATCCCTTTAATATACAGGTGAAAAAATTGAGTTCGAGAAATATTAACAAACTTTTACTAAAGTACGTAGTTACTTAACACCAATTTTGTATTCTTGAATTCCTTGTTTATCCATTTAATAATGATGAATCTACCCAGTAGGAGAGTACTAAAAGAGTGCCTTGGGAAATCATGAAGGAGAAAAATGGTTGAAAATTGTAGAATTTATCAGTTTTTATACACTTTGTCATGATTACATCAAAACACCTAAATACCAAACACACAATTGATGTTAACAAGTGAGTTAGTTTGTTACTTCATTGGTTATTTAGATCAACAGGTAATTGACTCATTAGTTGACTCATCTGTTGTTTTAAACATCATCAGCAGTACATTAATCATAGTCATTCAGTACGTCTGCTTACCCTGTGGTGGTTGCTTGTTTTCAGAAATATATATAATGATGTGTAGCTAAACTTAGATTGACAGATATAACTTCTTTTAAACCATGCAAATACAGACATAGATGCAAAATTTAAATAGACAATTCAGAAACTCAGCCTGGATTTTTTTTTTTCTGGAATAAAATTCATAACTAACAAAAATTGCACAAAACATGAATTAGTATAGCAATATATCTACCTGAAATCTCTCTGAACCAAAGATTCTTAGTCTAAAAACCAGTAATATAAATGATATTCAAAATTATGTGTATATAAAATTCAGGAAAAATATAAGTATACTTATTAGAGGTTCAATGTTTAGTATCTCATTTTTGCTTCTTCATGGATCACAGCTTGTCATGACAAAAGGGCTTGCATAACTCAATGAAGCTATGAGCCATGCCATGCAGAACCACTCAAGACAGATGGGTCATAATGGAGAGTTCTGATAAAACATGGTCCACTGGAGGAGGGAATGTCAAGCCACTCTGGTATCCTTGCCATGAGAACCCCATAAATGGTATGAAAAGGCAAAAATATGTGACACCAGAAAATGAACCCCCTAGTTGGAAGGTGTCCAATATGCTACTGGGAAATAGTGGAGGATAATTACTTATAGATCTAGAAAGAATGAAGTGACTGGGCCAAAGCAGAAATGACACTCAGTGTGGAGTGTCCAATGCTGTGTAACGTCCAATGCTGTAAAGAACAATATTGCAAGGAACCTGAAATGTTAGGTCCATGTATCAAGGTAAATTAGATGTGGTCAAGCAGGAGATGGTAAGACTGAACATTAACATCTTAGGAATCAGTAAACTAAAATACACTGGTCATAGAAAGCACCCTTTTTCAATAATTCAAGAGATGGCTTTACATGGACATCACCAAATAGTCAGTAATGAAATCAGATTGATTATATTTCTGTGCAGCCAAAGATGAAGAAGTTCTATGCAAGTGCAAGTTGCTCAGTTGTGTCCGACTCTTTAGGACCCCCTGGACTATACAGTCCATGGAATTATCCAGGCCAGAATACTGGAGAAACTCTATACAGTCAGCAAAAACAAGACCTGGAGCTGACTGTGGCTCAGATCATCAACTCCTTATATCAAAATTCAGGCTTACATGTGTCTCTTTCAATTCTGGTTTCCTTGGTGTGTATGCCCAGGAGTGCGATTGCTGGATCATATGGCAGTTCTATTTCCAGTTTTTGAGGAATCTCCACACTGTTCTCCATAGTGGCTGTACTAGTTTGCATTCCCACCAGCAGTGTAAGAGGGTTCCCTTCTCTCCACACCCTCTCCAGCATTTATTGCATGTAGACTTTTGGATAGCAGCCATTCTGACTGGTGTGAAATGGTATCTCATTGTGGTTTTATTTGCATTTCTCTGATTATGAGTGATGTTGAGCATTTTTTCATGTGTTTGTTAGCCATCTTTATGTCTTCTTTGGAGAAATGTCTGTTTAGTTCTTTGGACCATTTTTTGAATGGGTCATTTATTTTTCTGGAATTGAGCTGCAGGAGCTGCTTGTATCTTTTGGAGATTAATCCTTTATCAGTTGCTTCATTTGCTATTATTTTCTCCCATTCTGAAGGCTGTCTTTTCACCTTGCTTATAGTTTCCTTTGCTGTGCAGAAGCTTTTGATTTTAATTAGGTCCCATTTGTTTATTTTTGCTTTTATTTCCATTATACTGGGAGGTGGGTCTTGGAGGATCCTGCTGTGATTTATGTCGGAGAGTGTTTTGCCTACGTTCTCCTCTAGGAGTTTTATAGTTCTGGTCTTACATTTAGCTCTCTAATCCATTTTGAGTTTATTTTGGTGTATGGTGTTAGGAAGTGTTCTAGTTTCAATCTTTTACAAGTGGCTGACCAGTTTTCCCAGCACCATTTGTTAGAGACTGTCTTTTCTCCATTTTATATTCTTGCCTCCTTTGTCAAAGATAAGGTGTCCATAGGTGCATGGATTTATCTCTGGGCTTTCTATTTTGTTCCATTGATCCCATTGCAGCACTGTTTATAATAGCCAGGACATGGAAGCAACCTAGATGTCCATCTGCAGATGAATGGATAAGAAAGCTTTGGTACATATACACAATGGAGTATTACTCAGCCATTAAAAAGAATACATTTGAATCAGTTCTAATGAGGTGGATGAAACTAGAGCCTATTATACAGAGTGAAGTAAGCCATAAAGAAAAACACCAATACAGTATACTAATGCATATATATGGAATTTAGAAAGATGGAAATGATAACCCTGTATACGAGACAGCAAAAGAGACACAGATGTATAGAACAGTCTTTGGGACTCTGTGGGAGAGGGTGAGGGTGAGATGATTTGGGAGAATGGCATTGAAACATGTATATTATCATATGTGAAATGAATCACCAGTTCATGGTCGATGCACGTTACAGGATGCTCGGGGCTGGTGTGCGGGGATGACCCAGAGGGAGGATAAGGGGAGGAGGGAGGTGGGAGGGGGGTTCAGGAGGGGGAACTTATGTACACCCGGGGTGGATTCATGTCAATGTAGGGCAAAACCAACCAATATAATACTGTAAAATAATTAGCCTCCAATAAAAAAAAAAATTAAAAAAAAATTCAGACTTAAAATAAAGTGGGGAAAACCACTAGACCAGTCAGGTATGACCTAAATCAAAGTCTGTTACTAGTATACAGTGGAAGTGACAAATCAGTTCAAGGGATTAGATCTGATAGAGTGCAGAAGAACTATGGATAGAAGTGCATAACATTGTCCAGGAGGCGGTGATCAAAATGATCCCAAAGAAAAGGAAATGCAAGAAGGCAAAATGGTTGTCTGAGAAGGCCTTACAAATAGCTGCGGAAAGAAAAAAGAAGCAAAAGACAAAGGATAAAGGAAAAGATACAGCCAACTGAATGCAGAGTTCCAAAGAATAGCAAGGAGACATAAGAGAGCCTTTTTAAGTGAACAATGAAAAGAAATAGAGGAAAACAATAGCATGGGAAAAACTAGAGATTTCTTTAAGAAAATTGAAAATACCAAGGGAATATTTTGTGCAAAGATAGGCACAATAAAGGACAGAAACAGTATGGACCTAACAGAAGCAGAAGAGATTAAGACGAGGTGGCAAGAATACCCAGAAGAACTGTACAAAAAAGCTCTTGATGACTCAGATAACCATGATGGTGTGGTCTCTCACCTAAAGCCAGACATCCTGGAGTGTGAAGTCAAGGGGGCCTTAGGAAGTAGTGCTGCTAATAAAGCTACTGAAGGTGTTGGAATTCCAGCAGAGCTATTTAAAATCCTAAAAGATGATGCTGTTAAAGTGCTGCACTCAATACACCAGTAAACTTGGAAAACCCAGCAGTGGTCACAGGACTGGGAAAGGTAAATCTTCATCCCAGTTCCCAAGAAGGGCAGTACTAAAGAATGTTCAAACTACTGGACAATGCAGTCACTTCCCATGCTAGAAAGGTTATGCTCAAAATCCTTCAAGCTAAGCTTCAGCAGTACTTGAATCAAGAAATTCCAGATGTACAAGCTCGGTTTAGAAAAGGCAAAGGAACCAGAGATCAAATTGCCAACATTCAGTGGATCATAGCGAAAGCAACCGAATTCCAGAAAAACATTTACTTCTGTTTCATTGACAGTGCTAAAGCCTTTGACTGTGTGAATCATAACAAACTGTGGAAAACTCTTAAAGATACAGAAATAAGAGATAATCTTTCCTGTCTCCTGAGAAACCTGTATGCAGGTCAAGAAGCAACAGTTTGAACCTTATATGGAACAGCTGACTGGTTCAAAATTGAGAAAGGAGTATGACAAGGCTTTATATTTTTACCCTGTTTCTTTAACTTATATGGAGAGCACATCATGAGAAATGTTGGGCTGGATGAGTTCCAAGCTGGAATCAAGGTTACTGGGAGAAATATCCACAACCTCAGATGAGCAGATGATGCCTCTCTAATGCAAGAAAGCGAAGAGGAACTAGAGAACCTCTTGATGAGAGTGAAAGAGGAGAATAAAAAAGCTGGATTAAAACTCAGTATTAAAAAAAAGAAGATCATGGCATCCAGTCCCATCACTTAATGACAAATAGAAGGGGAAAAGGTGAAAGAAGTGACAGATTGCCTCTTCTTGGGCTCTATAGTCACTGTGGACAGTGGCTGCAACCATGAAATTAGAAGACAACTGCTTCTTTGAAGGATAGCTATGAAAAACCTAGACAGAGTATTAAAAAGCAAAGAGATCACTTTGCCGACAAAGGTCCATATATAGTCAAAGCTATGGTCTTTTCAGTAGTCAGGTATGAATGTGAGAGTTGGATGAGAAAGAAGGCAGAGTGCCAAAGAATTGATACTCTTTCAAACTATGTTGCTGGAGAACACTCTTGAGAATTCCTTGGACAGAAGGGAGATCAAACCAGTCAGTCCTAAAGGAAATCAACCCTGAATATTCATTGGAAAGACTGATGCTGTAGTTGAAGTCCCAATACTTTGGCCACCTGATGGGAAGAGCCAATTCATTGGAAAAGACCCTGATGCTGGAATATTTTGAGGGCAGGAGAAGAAGGGGGCAACAGAGGATGAGATGATTGGATGACTCAATGGACATGAGTTTGAGCAAACTCCAGGAAACAGTGAAGGACAGGGAATCCTGGCATGCTGCACTCCGTGGGGTTGCAAAGATACAACTTGGTCGGATATGACTTGGAGATTGAACAATAACAACAAAAGTGAAACATTCATTAAGAAATCAATAAAAGAGGATTTTAGCATCCCTCAACCAGTAATATTTTATCAGTTGACAAGTATTTAAAATCTTTGCCTGTAAAATAGCAGCATGTGTTAGTCACTCAGTCATGTCCAACTCTTTGGGACCCCATGGACTGTAGCCCACCCGTCTCCCCTTTCCATGGAATTCTCCAGGCAAGAATACTAGAGTGTGTTACCATTCCTTCTTCAGGGGATCTACCTGACCCAGTGATCAAAACTGAATCTCTGCATTGCAGGCAGATTCTGGATTATTGTCTGTCTGTGCTTAGTTGCTCAATCGTGGCTGACTATTTACGACCTCCTGGACTGCAGCCTGCCAGACTCCTCTGTCCATGGAATTTTCCAGGCAAGAATACTGGAGTAGGTTGCCACTTCCTACTTCAGGGGATCTTGCTGACCTAGGGACAGAACCCTCATCTCTCATGTCTCCTGCCTTGGCAAGCAGGTTCTTTACCACTGCACCACGTGGGAATGGAATATTACTCAGTCATATAATAGAGCAAAACCTTCCATTTGTGACAACATGGATGAACCTAGTGGGTATTATGCTATGTTAAGTAAATCAGAGAAAAATGCATATGATTTTAATTATTTGAATTCCTTAAAATGAGCAAATGTAACTAAACATAAAGAATCATAGATACAAGCTGCTAGAGGAGAAGGGATGGAAGGAGCTTAATAAAATTGAAAGTGATCATAAATTGAGAGCCTTAGGCTTTACTTATATTGTCTCAGTATATATCTAGCTATATAGATAGATATGAAAAAGTTAGTTGCTTAGAGGTGTCTGACATTTGCCACCCATGGACTGTAGCTTGCCAGGATCTTCTGTCTATGGAATTCTCCAGGCAAGAATACTGGAATGGGTAGACATCCCCTCCTCCAGGGAATCTTCCTGACCCAGGGATCAAATTCGGGTCTCCTGCATTGCAGGCAGATTCTTTACCATCTTAGCCACCAGGCTCCACTGTCCATGGGGATTCTCCAGACAAGAATACTGGAGTGGGCTGCCATGCCCTTCTCCAGGGGATCTTCCCAACCCAGGGATCGATCCCAGGTCTCCCGCATTGCAGCTGAACCACCAGGGAAGCCCCATATATATATATATTTATATGTATATGTATATATATATATATATCTGTCACTAGTGGTAAAGAACCTGCCTGCCAGTGCAGGAGACAGAAGAGATACAGGTTCGATCCCTGGGTCAGGAAGATCCCCTGGAGTAGGGCATGGCAACCCACTCCAGTACTCTTGCCTGGAGAATCCTGTGGACAGAGAAGCCTGGTGGGCTACAGTCCATAGGGTCACAAAGAGTTAAACATGACTGAAGCATCTTAGCAGCAGCAGCAACGTATGTGTGTGCAGCTAGAACAACTTAGCTGCTGTTAAGTTGTGTATAATATATATATGAAGTTCTATGCTTTTAAGATTTCTGAAAGCTAGATAAAGCTGATAATGGGGGAAAAATATCTAAGTTATCAGGAAAAAAGTAATAATTTGTTTCAATAACCATTTTTTCTAAAATCATATTTATGAACCAAACAATTTTAAGATCCAGTAAATTCTACAAATTGTACAGGAACATGTAAAATTGTCCAATCAATTATATATTACATGTTTCTTCCTGCCTATATTTTATTCTGCTTCTTTAGATAGTATTTTTCAAACGTACTGTATCCTAAATACTGAGTTACTATAGAAAGTACTTTAGTAAAACAGTCATATATTTTAAATAGACAAACATTTCAAAGATATGCATCAACATTGATGACTAATCTCTGAAATTTTCTTTTAATTACTTTGAGTAGAATGTACACCCAAAAATTGGTAGTATGACAAATAATATAAATGAATACTAGCTTTAAGTATATTGTTACCGACCACAAATAGAATATTAACCTTTGGATTTTATGCTACATTAAATGTAATTAAGTTAAACAATATTTTGCAGACTTGATTAAGTAAAAATCAAAGAAAAAAGATTGAAAAATTAGTGCAATTTGTTTTTTATATTAGGAGGAAAATAAAGTGAGGTGAGGGGGAAAGTCTATTGAAGAATATAAAGAAAACTAACTTCATAGAACAGAGTTTTGTTAATGAGGCGTGGAGGAATTTAAGATGAATATGATAGAAATAAAAGGGGAAAATTGAGGGTAACTATGGATAGGGAGATCCAACCGGTCCATTCTAAAGGAGATCAATCCTGGGTATTCACTGGAAGGACTGATGCTAAAGCTGAAACTCCAATACTTTGGCCACCTCATGCAACGAGTTGACTCACTGGAAAAGAGTCTGATGCTGGGAGGGATTGGGGGTGGGAGGAGAAGGGGACGACAGAGAATGAGATGGCTGGATGGCATCACCGACTCTATGGACATGAGTTGAGTGAACTCCGTGAGTTGGTGATGGACAGGGAGGCCTGGCGTGCTGTGATTCATGGGGTCGCAAAGAGTCGGACATGACTGAGCAACTGAACTGAACTGAAATGAAATGAACTGAATGGATAGGGAGGGCTTCCCTTGTGGCTCAGCTGGAAAAGAATCCGCCTTCAATGCGGGAGACCTGAGTTCAATCCCTGGGTTGGGAAGTTGCCCTGGAGAAGGGAAAGGCTACTCACTCCAGTATTCTGGTCTAGAGAATTCCATGGAGTCGTAGAGTCAGACAGGGTTGAACAACTTTCACTTTCACTTCACCGATAAGGAAGCTACTATTGAACACACTGTTATTATTGAGACACTTGTTACTTTATGTATAGTGCAGTAGCCTATTCAGTTCTTTAAGAAAGAAAGATTCCTGTGTATCATATTCAAAAAGGCTTTTTTCACTTGTTAGTTCTGTAAAGTGTAGATAAAAGGCTTCAAAAGTGGTACAACAGAGGTATTGAGCACTGCAATTCCCTTGGAAAAAGATACTGTTTGATGGTTTAGCATATATGAAGATGCAGCTGCCATAGTATAGAGTTACCACAACCATGTGAGAAGAACACGTTGAAAAAGCTTTTTTCCTGTGAATAGCAGAAGGGATTTTTAGAATTGTTTTTGTGATATAGGTATACGATATTATCAATGTGACCACAAGTGTCACCAAAGCTGAGATGTATCCCATCATCTCAAAGATCTCTGTGTCTGAGCAGAAGATCTGCAGGAGGGGAGTTGTGTCACAGTAGAAATGGTCAACAGTGTTGGAAGCACAAAAGTCAAGATTTAGGCCTAAGAAGAGTGGTGGAAAGATGACAAAGAATCCAGCAAGCCAGCTACAGAAGACAAATTGAATGCAGATTTTATTGTTCATGATGGTTGTGTAATGCAGGGGCTTACAGATGGCAACATAGCGGTCATAGGACATAGCTGCCAGCAAGTAAAACTCAGATCGTCCAACAAGGAAAGCAAAGAACACTTGAACTGCACAACTATTATAAGAAATGGTTTTGTCCCCAGTTGCCATGGTAGCCAGCAATTTAGGGATGCATGTAGTAGTATAGGAGACTTCTAAAAAGAAAAATTCTGGAGGAAAAAATACACTGGGGTCTTGAGGTGAGGATCCACCAGGGTAAGTGTGATGATGATCAAATTGCCAGTGATACTTAGTAAGTAAATGAGAAGTAAGAAGATGAACAATACAATTTTCAATCGTAGGTCATCAGTCAAACCTGCTAGAATAAACACTGTACTCGTGTATGGTTTTCCATCATTGTCCTCTACTTTTCCAGGTCTTCATAGTATAAAAGAAAGAAAGAAAATCATGATCCCAATGGAAAAGGAACATGATAATTAGTGTTTAAGGTAAAGTTAAGCGAAATGATGTTTTAGCTAGAATAACACTATGCTCATTCATGTTTTAAAGACGGTTACATCAGGAAGAAAAATAGTTTGCATTTCCAGAGGATCTGGACAGAGAATTCAATCTTTAATTTTCACCTCTGCTAAAAATAATCTATACAACAATTGTAATTGTTGATTTTTATGTGAAAAAATTAGAGGAATATTAGACTTTAAATACATGGAAAAACGTTTCTCTCTTGATAATCTACCAGAGTACTGATGACTTTCTTTTCTTATTCAATTAAGGAAATCTGCATACTAGAACCAAAATTTCATTGCTATGAAAAGTGTATCATCTCCTTCTCAAACTCTTCCAAAAGATTGAAAAGGAAAGAACCCTCCCAGAGTCATTCTATAAAGCCACCATGACCCTGATACCAAAACCAAAGATACTACCAAAAAGAAATATCTTTGATGAATATAGATGCAAAAATTCTCAACAAAATATTAGCAAAATGAATCCAACAACACATAAAAAGGATCATACACCACAAGCAAGTTGAATTCATCCTAAGGTAACAAGGATGGCTCAACATATACAAAGCAATCAATGTGATACACCATGTTAACAAAATAAATAATAAAAACCACATGATCATTTCAGTAAATGCAGAAGAAACATTTGATTAAATTCAATGCCCCTTTGTGATAGAAACTCTTACCAAAGTGAGTATAGAAGTTACATATCTCAACATAATAAATGCTATTTATGACAAACCTACAACCAACATAATATGAATAGTGAAAAGTTGAAAGCCTTCCCGCTAAAATTTGGAACAAGGGTGCCCACTCTCACCACTTCTATTCAATGTAGTATTGGAAGCCCAGCCAGAGCACTCAGACCAGAAATAGAAGTAACAATTATCCAAATTTGAAGGGAAGGGGTAAAATTGTCACTAGATGAGATGACACGATACTGTACACAGAAAACCCTAAACTATTAGAACTGAACTATAGAACTGAAGGATTTCCCTGGTAGCTCAGCAGGTAAAGAATCTGCCTGCAATGCAGGAGACCCCAGTTCTATTCCTGGGTTGGGAAGGTCCCCTGGAGAAGGAGTAAGCTACCCACTTCAGTACTCTTGGGCTTCCCTGGTGGCTCAAATGGTAAAGAATCCACCTGCAATGACGGAGACCTGGGTTTGATTCCTGGGTTGGGAAGATCCCTTGTAGAAGGGAATGGCGACCCACTTCAGTATTCTTGCCTGGAGAATCCCCATGAACAGAGGAGCCTGGCGGGCTACAGTCCATGGGGTTGTGAAGAGTCAGACATGACTGAGTGACTAAGCACTGCACAACAGCACACATTAGAAATGAAACTATTAGAACTGAAAAACTCTTAGAACTAAAAAATGAATTAAGCATGGTAGCAGGATACAAGATTAACATACAGAAGTCAGTTACATTTCTTTATGCCAACAATGAAATATCAGAAAAAAAAGTGTAAAAGTAAATCCTTTATAAGAAAGAAAGAAAGAAAGTGAAGGTGCTCAGTCATGTCTGACTTTGGCATCAGCCAACCAAGGTCCGTCTAGTCAAGGCAATGGTTTTTCCCTTGGTCATGTATGGATGTGAGAGTTGGACTGTGAAGAAAGCTGATCGCCGAAGAATCGATGCTTTTGAACTGTGGTGTTGGAGAAGACTCTTGAGAGTCCCTTGGACTTCAAGGAGATCCAACCAGTCCATTCTAAAGGAGATCAATCCTGGATGTTCATTGGAAGGACTGATGCTAAAGTTGAAACTGCAATACTTTGGCCATCTCATGCGACGAGTTGACTCACTGGAAAAGACTCTGATGCTGGGAAAGGTTGGGGGCAGGAGGAGAAGGGGACGACAGAGAATGAGATGGCTGGATGGCATCACCGACTCTGTGGACATGAGTTTGAGTGAACTCTGGGAGTTGGTGATGGACAGGGAGGCCTGGCGTGCTGTAATTCATGGGGTCGCGGAGAGTCGGACACGACTGAGCGACTGAACTGAAGTGAACTGAACTGAGCCAAAGACCTTATAAGCTTTTGTACAGCAAAGGAGACCACAAACAAAATGAAAAGACAACCTATTGACTGGGAGGAAATATTTGAAAATGATGTGACTGACAAATACTTAATAACCAAAATATACAAATAGCTCATACAACTAAACAACAACAAAAATAAAAAGTAATCCAGTTGAAAAATAGGCAGAAGTCCTTAATAGACATTTCTGCAAGGAAAATATACAGAGGGCCAACAGACATGAAAAGATGCTCAGCATCACTAATCACTGGAGAAATGCAAATTAAAACTATAATGAGGTACCATCTCACACAGGTCCAAATGGCCATCATTGAAATGTCCACAAATAACAAATGCTGGAGAGGATGTGGAGAAAATGGAACCCTTCTACACTGTTCAGTTCAGTCGCTCAGTCGTGTCCGACTCTCTGCGACCCCATTGATCACAGCACGCCAGGCCTCCCTGTCCATCACCAACTCCCAGAGTTCACTCAAACTCATGTCCATCGAGTCGGTGATGCCATCCAGCCATCTCATTCTCTGTCGTCCCCGTCTCCTCCTACCCCCAATCGCTCCCAGCATCAGAGTCTTTTCCAGTGAGTCAACTCGTTGCATGAGGTGGCCAAAGTATTGCAGTTTCAGTTTTAGCATCAGTCCTTCCAATGAACACCCAGGATTGATCTCCTTTAGAATGGACTGGTTGGATCTCCTTGCAGTCCAAGGGACTCTCAAGAGTCTTCTCCAGCACCACAGTTCAAAAGCATCAATTCTTCGGCGATTAGCTTTCTTCACAGTCCAACTCTGGGGATGTAAATTGGTACAGCCAATATGAAAAACAGTATGAATGTTCCTCAGAAAACTGGAGTTGCCATATAATCTGGCAATCTCACTCCTGGGCATATAGATTAGCTGGGGAAAATGAAAATTCTAATTAGAGAAGATACATGCACCCTAATGTTAATAGTAGCACTGTTGGCAATAGTCAAGACATGGAAATAACCCAAGTGACCATCAAGATGAATGGATAAAGAAGATGTTATATATATATATGTATATATATTTAAAATGGAATAGTACTCAGTCATAAAAAAGAATGAAATATTGTCATTTCATGACAGCAACATGATGGACCTAAAGATGATCATACTTAAATGAAATGTCAGAAATAGAAAGACAAATACCATATGGTGTCACTTATACGTGGAGTTGAAAATATGATACAAATGAACTTATTTCCAACAGACATAGAGAACAGATGTGGGGCTGCCAAGAGTGAGAGGAAATGAGGGTGGGATGAATCAGAATTTTGAGATTAGCAGATGCAAACTATTATACAACATACAATAAACAAGATCCTACTGTATAACATAGAGAACTATATTCAATATCTTGTAATAAATTATAATGGGAAATAAGAAAAAGAATGATATATATTAATCTATACATTAACTTATATAAATTTTATACATTCAGTTATATGTATATAACTGAATTATCGGGGTCCAGCCCCGATATGACCCAGGGTATCCTCGGGATGAACGGCGTCGGCGTCAGAGAGAGAGAGAGAAAGAGAGAGAGAGACAGGGGCTGATGATTCCTTGGTTTACGCTGGAAACCAATAAAACCCCAGCACGGGGCTTGCTCTGTTTACGTAGGCCGCAGGCGCCCTCTCGAATCACTGGAGGCACCCCACCAGGGCACCCCCTCGAGTGAGTCTTAGAAGCCCAGGCAGATAAGTAAACTCAGAGGGCCCAGTGCTCCAAGGATCTCAACCAGAAAAAGGAGAATAGAGAAAAGGATGGAAAAAGAGAAAGAACGACACGGGGAGACCAAGCTTCAGTGAGCAAGGCCCAAAACTTTATTTTCCAGTGCTGCTTTTATACCCTAAGTTATGCGCATAAGAAACAGAGAAAGGGAGGTATAGATTCACGCCAAAATCACGTGGGGTCAGCAGTCTTGACCCTTATCAGGATCAGGGCTTATTTTTGTGTGATAAAAGTTTTAGGTGATTTACATCATCTTCTGGCCAGGGGGCCTGCTAACAGTTTTATGGCCCTCTCTCCTAACAATAGGTTAGTTAGCAAGTAAAAGGCTTATATTCTTTTAAGGTGACTTTCCTAAAGTTAGGTGCTAGACACATAACAAAGTTACATTCCTATAAGGCACCGGTGTAGTGAGTTGCAAGAAAGGAACTTATTAACTTAAGATCTGATGTGGTTAAGTCAAAGGATTAATATATTTCCAAGGATACAATAGATAGAGGAAACTGCAGCAAGCATTGATTCAACAATGAAATCTTTTCTAGTACTATTCTAGTGATTTTAACTTCTTCAACAGATTCCTGCATTTTAGGAGCCCGGACAAACTTGTCATGCAAGTTAGAAAGCTATCAGAGGGGCTTGGATTGGAACACTCCTATTAAGCCGAGGAGAACTTTTAAACTACAGCTCTGAATTAATGTTTTCAGAGAAAGGTGGTTGGGGGAAGCCCCTGTAAGTATTAGAGGACTTGGTAAGAGGCGTAAGATAGTAAAGCAGTCAGATTCCAGTTTTCTTTGGGGTAGATGCTCAGGTAAATCCAGGGGGCTCCTCGAGTCCTGATTAGCCTTTGCCCGTCAGGCCTCTTCCCCAGTTGACCTTTGCCACGGGTAGGATTTCCCTTGCTGGCTCCCGGCACTGAATCAGTTTGCAGCACAGTGAAAATTAACATGTAACTCAACTATACTTCAATAAAATAAAATTTAAAACTAGACTTACCATAATGATCCTCAAGTTCCACTTCTGGACATATATCTGGAGAAAAATTGATTCAAAAAGATACATGATGAACGTCAGTATTCATCACAGTGCTATTTATAATAGCCAAGACATGGTTGTTCAGGCTTTGACATCTAGAAAATTGGAAATCAGTATAAGTTTGAAAAACTGTATTTTCCAGTTTTTCTCTTAAAAGTACAACATCTTGTACAAGTAATTATAGGACAAATTATAGTGTATTTCTTTTACAAAATAAAAGATTAATGGTATCTCTAAAAAAGTTTCCTTTCTCAATATTTTCACCATCAAACACATAAAATGATTAAGGATTGGTGATGGTCACTAGATTAAAGCATTTTTGTATTGAGGATGTCAAGGTTATTATTTCCAACCTCTAAAACACACATTATTATTTAAAAAGCATGTATATAGATAAAAATAACATAAAAGGACAAATAAAAGTTGTTTCCAATAGTAGTTAAAGGAGTTTGTGGGAAGAGTCTATAATAAAAAATATGACCTGCTGCTAAAATCATGTAGGCAGATATGGATAAAAAAGATATGATGTTATTTTTCATAGACATTCTTTTTATATTCACATAATTATGGAACAAGCTACTAAAAAGTTTTCTTCATTTACAGACACAATTCAGTGGAAACAATTGTAGGAATATGTATATCTATAACACCTAAATCAGAATTTTACTGTGTCAAATCATTTCTTGTTTAAACTTAAATAATCACACACACCAACTAATCCCAACACACAGTGTAAAAGAACTACAAGGTTCACATTACAAAACTATTAGATGCTGGCCCTATGAATGCAATGATGTCTAGTTGTGTTAGATATTGTGAAGATCAGATAAATTTTAAAGGAAACTTTTTTTAGTACTAAATTACCACTCTATTCCATATGTTTTCTTTTACCATTTTCCCTAAATCAAACTGTAAGAGGTTTAGAATAAAGAAGTTAATACTTATGGTAAAAATAGACCAAAAGTAGGTTAAAATGTATCTGAAGGAAAATATGATTTTTAAATTTTATTTGTGTGCTCAGGCACTCAGCCATGTCCAACTCTGTGGCCTGATGAAGTGTAGCCCTCCACACTCCTACTGTCCATGGAGTTTTCCAGGCAAGACTACTGAAGCAGGTTGTCAGTTCCTACTCCAGGGGATCTTCCTGATCCAGGGATCAAGCCCGCGTCTCTTGCATCTTCTGCATTGGTACTTGGATTCTTTACCTCTCGTGCCACCTTTTAGACATATCAATTCTTTTCATCTGTTTGGACTCAAGTAGTCTGCCAAAAACACTTAAAAACTCAAATATTTTTTCAGAGGAGATATGTACACAAATTTATTCAGAAAAAGTCATCTCTGCCTCAATATTTAAATTTTTATCATCATACTGAACAGAGCATGCTGATATTTTATTCTTCTATGAGTGGATCTCACTTCACCCCTCAGTGAATGATTGTTTTTTATAATCTATTTTTGGCAAATTTGTAAATGTAAATGCTTTGTAATTAAAGCTTATTTTCAGTTTTTTTGACTAGTGTATTACATTTTCCCATTACAGTTTGCTTATATATGTATTGAATATATTTCTAAGTATTACCTACTATGCTATATATGATTATTCAACACTTGACCCCATGGAGTATTTATACTTTCTGTGCCCCAAAGGAAAATAACTAATAATTATGAAGAAATCTTATGAGGATATAAAATCTAAGAAACCCATTCCCAAAGGATCACAAATTTATATGTTATACAAGAGTTCTCTCCATGCACTAAATATTTGAAAAAATATAATTATATGTTTTTTTTTCTTTTTTTATGCTACTTTAAACTATGTCTCCAGAGAATTCAGTTTTGATTCCTCTAATATGTTTGCCCTCCCACACATTCATGTTTTGAAATCCTAAATACATAGATAATGTTTTGGAAACAGAAAAAGGAAAAAAAGTCATTCTCATTGGTAATAAAAAGTGACCATGTAAGACAGTGTAAGAATTTAGCCTGTCATAGAAAAGAGTTGTACCTCATACTGAATGCACCATTATTAATTCTCTAGACATTTCATGTTCTTTATGCAATTCCATTTCTATTCTAAAAGCTTCCTTTCATTCGTGTTTGTGTTATTTTTTATTGGGTTTTAAACTGATATTTCCTAATAACTAAACATTCTCCACTTCTGTGTTAATGGAATATTTATTTATGTCTCTCGCCAGACTTCCTTGCAACTTGTGGCCCAGTGAATAAATTCTGTCTGAAGAATGTAAATCAAGATACTTTGTACAAATTCCAGGAATTATTCTTTGATAAACAGTGTTCCCCCTTTTCCTCCTCTCTAGCCTATCTGACTGTTGTTATGCAGATGTGATGGCTAGCTATTTGGCACATTGATGATAAGTAATTACAGTAGGAATGGTGAATAAACAAGATATTAATAGAACTCATCCAGCTTCCTGACAGCATTGCGGGGATATTATCTTAGAAACTCAAAGACTTCATTGAATATTTTCATCCTACCAGTCTGAACATTTAAAAGGGACAAAAATAAATTTTTTTTTTGCTTAAACTGCTGTAATATTTGTATTTCTCACACCCTACCAAGTCTCTGTTACACACTTCAGTTCTAAACCAATTTGGCATCTGTTAAAGACCCATACATAATTTCTACTGTCGACAGCTTCTTGGAGAGCAAATGTGTTAATGGAAAATACTCTTAGTTTTATTTTATCTGAAAATATCTTTATTTCCCCTTCATTATTGAAGGGTAGTTTCACTGTACAGAATTCTGGGTTGACAATAGTTTTTTTCTTTCAGAACTCCATAAAGATTCCCTTTTGTTTTCTGGCCTCCAGTGTTTGTGAAGAAGTTAGAAATTTTTTATGCCATTGTTCCCCAGTGTTCATAGTATGTAATTAGTCTTTCTTTTCTGGACACATTAAATATTTTCTCATTATCTTTGGCATTTAGTAGATGGATCATGAGGTGCTTAGGTCTTATTATACTTGGGATTAGTTTGACTTTTGATTATGTAAATGTATGCTGTTCTTCAAATGCAGGAACTTTGAAGCCATTGGTTTTTCAAAATTATTAAATGTTCAAGTTACCCATTCAGTTCTGTTCAGTTCAGTCACTCAGTCGTGTCTGACTCTTTGCGACCACATGAACCGCAGCATGCCAGGCCTCCCTGTCCATCACCAACTCCCAGAGTCCACCCAAACCCATGTCCATTGTGTCGATGATGCCATCCAACCACCTCATCCTCTGTTGTCTCCTTCTCCTCCCACCCTCAATCTTTCCCAGCATCAAGGTCTTTTCCAGTGAGTCAGCTGTTCGCATCAGGTGGCCAAAGTATTGGAGTTTCAGCTTCAACATCAGTCCTTCCAATGAACACCCAGGGCCTATCTCCTTTAGAATGGACTGGTTGGATCTCTTTGCAGTCCAAGGGACTCTCAAGAGTCTTCTCCAACACCACAGTTCAAAAGCATCAATTCTTTGGCACTCAGCTTTCTTTATAGTCCAACTCTCACATCCCTACATGACCACTGGAAAAACAATAGCCTTGACTAGATGGACCTTTGTTGACAATGTCTCTGCTTTTTAATATACTATCTAGGTTGGTCATAATTTTCCTTCCAAGGAGTAAGCATCTTTTAATTGCATGGCTGCAATCAGCATCTGCAGTGATTTTGGAGCCCAAAAAAACAAAGTCTGACACTGTTTCCACTGTTTCCCCATCTATTTCCCATGAAGTAATGGGACCTGATGCCATGATCTTAGTTTGCTGAATGTTGAGCTTTAAGCCAACTTCAGGGAAGGCATTGAATAAATTTCTATAACTTCACTGACAATCTTGTCAGAGTTTCTCCTTAAAACTGCTGAATAAAGCAAAAAAAAAAAAGGAAGAAGTAATAAAAGAAGGGAAAGGGAGAGGAAAAATGGAATGATGAAAGTAAAGAGGAAGGAAATAGGGAGTGAAGGAGGGAGGACAATGAAACAGGAATTCGGAGGTAATCTAAGTTGGATCTCAGAATATTACCATTCATGCTTTTACTAATGATGTTGGATTTGTAATTAATTTTACTAAAGGTCAACTAATAGAATTGATGCTACTTAAAAGGTTCGTCAGGTTAGTAAAAGTGAAAGTGGAAAGTGAAAAGATTTATTGCTCAGTGGTGTCTGACTCTTTGCTGCCCCATGTATTGTAGCCCATCCAGGTCCTCTGTTCATGGAATTCTCCAGGCAAGAATATTGGAATAGTCAAAGGTAATTATACCTTTATCTATCTTCAATAGTCTCCTTTTCTTGATGTATATCTGAGTTTCTGACCTGTATATCATTTGCCTTCTTCCTAAAGAACTCGGTTTAACAGGGCAAGTCTGTTGAAAATGGATTCTCTGTTTTTATTTCTCTTAGCCCACTTGAGGAGAAGGCAATGGCAAGCCACTCCAGTACTCTTGCCTGGAAAATCCCATGGATGGAGGAGCCTGGTGGGCTGCAGTCCATGGGGTTGCTAAGGGTCGGACACGACTGAGCAACTTCACTTTCACACATTGGAGAAGGAAATGGCGACCCACTCCAGTGTTCTTGCCTGGAGAATCGCAGGGACGGGGGAGCCTGGTGTGCTTCCTTCTATGGGGTCACACAGAGTCGGACACGACTGAAGTGACTTAGCAGCAGCAGCCCACTTGAGCTGCTGTAACAAAATATTATAAATTGAGTGGATTGAACAGCAAGCATGTATTTCTCAAAATCCCAGAGGCTGTGTAAGATCTAGGTGCTGCAAATTTGGTGTCTAAGGGGTTTCCCAGGTGGCTCAATAGGTAAAGAATCCGCCTGCTAATGTAGGAGATACAGGAGACTCAGGTTTGATCACTGGGTCAGGAAGATCCCCTAGAGTAGGAAATGGCAATTCACCCCTGATTTCTTGCTTGGAAATTTTCATGGACAGAGGAGCCTGGTTGGCTACAGCCCATAAGGTCACAAAGACCTGGACATGACTGAGCACAGCACAGGGCAAGGAGTCCCTGCTAAATATTAATAGATTTAATAGTCTTTCCACCATGTCCTCACATGGCAGAATGGATCAAGGATGCTCTCTGGGGCCTCTTTAAAAGGGCATTAGTCACATTTATGAGGTTCTCTCCTTATAATATAAGCATCATGTTTAAGGCCCACTTCAAATATCATTCCACTTGGTATTCGGTTTCAACATATGAATTTTGTTGTTATTGTTGTTCAGTCACTAGGTTCTGTCTGACTCTGTGACCAGGTGACACAAACATTCCAGTCTGTGGCAGTTTCTCTCAGCAAGCTTTTATTTATTCTTCACCTTTGAAGGATGTTTTATCTGAGTATTTATTTCTTTCAAAAATTTAAGTAGTTCACTCTCCTCTTCTTGCCTGCAGTTTCTGATGAGAAAGTATAATTCCTATCCAATTTCTCTTTAGAGATTTTTTTTTTCTGGCTTTTTTCAAGATTTTTTCTTTGCCTCCAGTTTTTTTGCAGTTTGAATATGTTATGACTGAGTATAGTTTTACTTATTTAGCTAGTTTTGGTGGAGGGTGTCTTAGGGGGAAGTGAGAAGTGTTTATCCTGTTTGGTCTTGTCTTAAATTCCTAGATCTGAGATTTTGTGTTTGACATTAATGTTGAAAAGTTCTCAGTCATTGTCACTTCAAATATTTCTCTGGCTCTGTTTTTTCTTTGTTCTCCTAGTTTTCCAATCAAACATGTGTTTAATCTTTTGAAATTGTCCATTACTTCTTAGATGCTGGGATCTTTTTTTTTTTTTTTGCTTGCTTGTTTTTATCCTTTTTCTCTTTATATTTCAGTTTGGGGATTTTCTATTGATCTATCTTCAAGCTTGCTAAATTTTTCCTTGGCTATATGTAGGAGACAAGAAGAATAAAGGAAAAGCAGGCCCTGGCAAGGGCCACAAAAGAAATGTATAATTATTGATAAACTAGATGCTATAAGGCATCAGACTCTTGGAACAAGTCCAGAGGGAACAGTTCATAATCTTGAAAACAAGATATGATCCTGGGGTCGGAAAACCGACCCCAGACTGTTTATCAACTGGCATCTCAGAGTCACATGTTTTACATAACTGGTGGAAAATCTATAGATAAGAATATTAGTCTTAGTTACTGATTTGTTATTGATTACTGTTTCCTAATGACTCAAAGGTTAATGATCATTTTGTTCTTTGGCCCTGAAGGCCATGTGAGTTATAGCTTAACTCCCTGCATATTCTTTCATTCACAGCTGAAAGTATAATAAAGCTGCTTGGATTCAGTTTCGGCACCTTCACCTTGGAGTGGTATTGGCCACCTGATCCTCGCTTTTCTCTGAATTCTTGTGTCGCATTTCTCATTCTCTCGCTTTGGGAAACCCTACTTGTCGAGTCGGTCTCGACAGCTATGTTCAGTCTACTAATGAGTTCATAAAATTCATGTCAGTGTATGGCAAAACCAATAAAATAATGTAAAGTAATTAGCCGCCAATTAAAATAAATTTTTAATAAAAGGAAAAAAAGGAAAACAAATATTATATTTAAAAAAAAGACATTCTTTATTTTCACTACGTGTGTATGTGTTTGTTAAGTCACTTCAGTCGTGTCTGATTCTTTGCAACACTTTGGACCATAGCCTGCCAGGTTCCTCTAATCCAGGCAAGAATACTGGCGTGGGTTGCTATGCCCTCCTCCAGGGGATCGCGACCCAGGGATTGAACCCACGTCTCTTATGTCTCCTGCATTGGCAGGTGGGGTCTTTACCACTAGTGATACCTGGGAAGCCCTATTTTCACTATACTTTTTTCAATACTGATGTTTTCTTTTGATTCTTTCTTAGAGTTTTCTTCTCTCTGGTTACATTTTCGTAGAGTTCTTCGTGGTTATCTAGATTTTCCATTATAGCCTTTAACATATTAATTTTAACATTGATTCTGTGATTCTGTTTTTGTGCCTTCCCACTTCCGTCTGTAGTCTTTTTCTCCTTTTGGCATGATTTGTAATTTTGTGTTGGAGGCAGGAAATGATCTGTCTATTAAAAGGAACTAAGGTAAATAGGCCTTTAATGTGAGGTATTCTATTGATCTTGCTAGAAGTAGGTTTTATTTAGTGATTGCTGTAGCAATTGATGCTAGCAGGGTCGAATTCCTCTAGCATTCTTTATTGTGAATCTCTTGTTGATTTGGGGTTTTCTTAAGCATTCCTCTTCAGAAAGTGTCTGCATCTTGCACTCTTTCAGCTGTAATTCAGTTGTACCAGAGCTCTGTTGATGTGTCAAGCTGTGGGAGGGGGAAGCATTCTATAATTTTATAATGAAATCTGATTTTATTAGGCCTATTTTATAGGGCTATCGTTATCACAGTGTCTCTGGTGATGCAATTTTTTTCCACTTTAAGGCAGGACAAGGGTGATGGGGGCTAGAGTGTGAGAAATGCCCTTTCATCAGGTGCAATAGTCTTCTGGTAAAGTCTTGTGCTGTAGAGACTAGGCCTTTATATATGGGAAATGCTCTGGTAACATTTCATGATAACTCATCTCTGTTCCAATCTAGTCAAAAGAGGATCTGTCCTGGCTTTTCACTCTGAGAATTTTGTGGAGTCCTAGAAGTAAAACCCTTGGAACACAGTTTGGCAGTTTCTTAGAACACTAAACACATTCTCATCAACTGTGAATGAGGTTCCTGTTGATTCACATCCTTGTCAGTATTTGGTTTAGTCAGTGTTTTAGATTTTAGCCATTCTAAACGTATGAAGTGATGTTTCATTGTTTTAATTGCTGGATGGCATCACCAACTCGATGGACATGAGTTTGAGTGAACTCCGGGAGTTGGTGATGGACGGGGAGGCCTGGAGTGCTGTGGTTCATGGGGTCGCAAAGAGTCGGACACGACTGAGCGACTGAACTGAACTGAACTGAGAAGTAAAACCCACAGCAGTCCTGCCCTGCTGCCTAAGAATACAGCTTCTAGGAGTTTGTCACTTTTCACACTATCCCGCAGGCATTCCCCTGTAAACATTCAGAATGTATCAATTTATCAATTTGAAGCACTGAAGCATTCCTGTCAGCTTATGGCTTTGGCTCCAAATAAGCAGGTCTTGGCTCCCTCTCTCTGGGTGGGCCTGTTTCTCCTGATTTTGCTGTGGTGGTTTGCCTTGCTACCTCAGTTCTCTAATAGGTACAAGAAAGCCATTGATCTTCAATTTTTTCTGGTAATACAGACGTGAGTGATGACTTCTCAGATCTTTACATGTTGAATTAAAACTGAAAACCCTCCAGGTGTGCTCTGAACCTAATTCTTAACCCTTCATATACTCACATTTATATTCTTGTATCTTGATTACGGTTTTATGCCCATTACATAGAAGCATGCCTGACACGTTTCAAGCACATAACAAACATGTATTCAAGGAAGGAATGAATAATTTATAAATAAATGGAAGTAAAAGGAGTGCATGGTGACTTCAATTTCATGAGAAACTCCTGAGAATGTAGTTAAAGGAGATAGGAAAAAGTCTGTATCCATATTGACATCTCTTTGGTTTATTGTTTACTGACAAACCAAAGATCCTCAGGGAAACTATGCCTTTGAATCTGAATGTCTTGGAGAGATTTACTTACTCTTTAGGATATTTCCTGGAAATAAACAACCATAATCACTTGCTAGGATAAATAGTTGTTTAATTTTAGTACTATGCTGTATTATTATTCTCTTAAAATATAGTGAATATAAAGAATAAAGGAGATATTTGGATAGTCTATAAATTGCTGAAATGAGCTACAAATGGCTAATCACAAAATGTCCACATGTGTTAAATTTATTTTAAAAATTACCTATTTCACTGTGACTCCATGGAAAGAAAAAAAAATCTAAGTGCTTCATTCTTCAACAGAAATATAAGGAATGTGAACATTAACAGCACATTTTTTGCCTAAGTAATTCTATTTATTTACCTTTATGAGAAACGCTGGGCTGGAAGAAGCACAAGCTAGAATCAAGATTGCCGGGAGAAATATCAATAACCTCAGATATGCAGATGACACCACCGTTATGGCAAAAAGTGAAGAGGAACTAAAAAACCTCTTGATGAAAGTGAAAGAGGAGAGTGAAAAATCTGGCTTAAAGCTCAACATTCAAAAAACTAAGATCATGGCATCTGGTCCCATCACTTCATGGGAAATAGATGGGGAAACGGTGGAAACAATGTCAGACTTTCTTTTTATGGGCTCCAAAGTCACCACAGATGGTGAATGCAGCCATGAAATTATAAGACACTCATATTGACTCATCAGAAATTGGATTCCATTAGCCATGCAAGTAAAGGAAATGAGTATCAGGCATTTGACTTTGATTAATTAATTAAAATGGTATAGATATGTTAGCCCTGTTCATTGATGTTGGCTAGGACCGTGTGTGTGTGAATGTGTGCATGTGTGTGTGTCTGTTAAATGCATAAGAAGGGCTGATATACATGTAATGGCAGGTATCATTTTGCTTTAATAATGCAAAGCATTCAATTAAAAAGGTACTGGCATTCATCCCAACCCTTGCAATAAAATCAATGGAGGAAAAAAGCATTTTTGTATGCTTTAAAATGTGCATTTAAATTCCCTTCAACTTATTCACATATTATCAATCAACATTTATTTCCATCAACTAGGCTATTTTAGAATTGTGAATTAAGATTTAATCATCCGTACATACGCTGGAAATGCAAACTACTGTTCCTCCTGGCATAACCACTTTTAAAACACAAATGTGAATTGTGTTACTCTATCTGAAACATAATTTTGCCAAATTTTCTTTGAACATTAGTTATTAATATTATTTTTTTCACTAAAACCATTTTCTTTTTTTTTCCTACATAGAACTGGAAAAGTAGAGGGTATTAATGGAAAATTATATAAGAGTGACTGTTCATTCTAGCAGGTTTGACTGATGACCCATGATTGAAAGTCATATTGTTTATCTTTCTACTTATCACCTACTTGCTGATCATCACTGGCAACATGATCATCATCATACTCATTCTAGTGGATCCTCACCTCAAGAAACCTACGTATTTTTCCTTTGGAATTTTTCCTTCTTAGAAATTTCCTATGCTACTGCATGCATCCCTAATTTGCTGGTTATGATGGCAACTGGGAACAAAAACATTTCCCATAGTAGATGTGTTTCTCAAGTATTTTTTGTCTTCCTTCTTGGAGCTTCTGAGTTTTACTTGCTGGCAGCTATGTCCTATAACCACTATGTTGCCATCTGTAAGCCCCCACATTACACAACCATCATAAACAGTAAAATCTGCATTCAGCTTGTCTTCTGTTGTTGGATTGCTGACTGTTTTACCACCTTTATACCTTTCCTCTTAGATCTAAAGCTTTATTTTTGTGCCTCCAATGTTGTTGATCATTTCTACTGTGACACAACTGCCCTCATGCAGATTGCCTGCTCAGACACACATATAATTGGAACAGTGGGATACATTTCTGTTGCAATGACTCTTGTGGTCACATTACTAATGGTGATAATATCATATGCCTATATTGCAATAGCAATTCTAAAAATTCCTTCATCAAACCAGAGGGAAAAAGCTTTTACAACATGTTCTTCTCATATGATTGTGATATCTCTTTCCTATGGCAGCTGCATCTTCATATACGTAAAACCTTCAGTCCAAGAAAGAATATTTTTTCCAAGGGAATTGCAGTGCTCAATACCTCTGTTGCCCCACTTTTGAACCCTTTCATCTACAGCTTACAGAACCAAGTGTAAAACGTCTTCATGACTATGATACACAGGGTTGTTTCTTTCTTATACAAATGAATATTGTATTTAACTTTATATAAATGAAATAAACAATGGGGTCTATAGTAATAACAATGTATCCAATTATAACTCCTGATACATATTTTCTCTTTTATTTCCATTCATCTTTGTATCTTTCAAGTTTTATTTTTGCAAAAATCTTTGTGACAACATAGATTTTTCCTTATGTTCTTCAATAGATATTTTTTTAAAAAATTACTTTCTTTTCTTTTATCAGCTAAAAGAAGTATCAGTTCAGTTCAGTTGCTCAGTCGTGTCCGACTCTCTGCGACCCCATGAATCACAGCACGCCAGGCCTCCCTGTCCATCACCAACTCGCGGAGTTCACTCAAACTCATGTCCATCCAGTCGGTGATGCCATCCAGCCATCTCATTACCTGTTTTCAAACCATCTATTTGTCTATGAATTCTATGTAGTCAAGAATACAATACTTTTTATTTAAATTATATTTAATGTAGCATGCAATGTAAATGTTATTGCTATCCTTTATTTGTACTTAGTTGCTGCCCCTGCTGCTAAGTCACTTCAGTCGTGTCCGAATCTATGCGACCCCATAGACGGAATCCCGTCCCTGGGATTCTCCAGGCAAGAACACTGGAGTGGGTTGCCATTTCTTTCTCCAATGCATGCAAGTGAAAAGTGAAAGTGAAGTCGCTCAGTAGCGTCCGACTCTTAGCGACCCCATGGACCGCAGCCTACCAGGCTGGGATTTATTACCTACTTAAAGCTAATATTTATTTTTGTTCCTTTGTAATACTACCAATATATATTTGTACATAGTCCATTTAATTTAATGAAAGAAAATTGTTTCAGAGATTAACCCTTAGTGTTGATGGTCAAACTAGAGATGTTTATTTTTTTTAAATGATTGCTATTTAAAATAATTTTCATAGAAACTAGTTGCTTAGTTTGTATTTGAGAATTGGTAGCATTTACAACGGAGAAGGCAATGGCAAGCCACTCCAGTACACTTGCCTAGAAAATCCCATGGATGGAGGAGCCTGGTGGGCTGCAGTCCGTGGGGTCGCTAAGGGTCGGACACGACTGAGCGACTTCACTTTCACTTTTCACTTTCACACATTGGAGAAGGAAATGGCAACCCACTCCAGTGTTCTTGCCTGGAGAATCCCAGGGATGGGGGAGCCTGGTGGGCTTCCGTTTATGGGGTCACAGAGTCGGACACGACTGAAGTGACTTAGCAGCAGCAGCAGCAGCATTTACAAGTTGGAGAAGGAAATGGTAACCCACTCCAGCACTCTTGCCTGGAAAATCCCGTGGACGGAGGAGCCTGGTAGTCTGTAGTCCATGGGGTCGCTAAGAGTCAGACACGACTGACTCGACTTAGCAGCAGCAGTATTTACAAGTATTTAAATTGGAGATGGCTGGATGGCATCACCGACTCGATGGACATGAGTTTGAGTGAACTCCGGGAGTTAGTGATGGACAGGGAGGCCTGGCGTGCTGTGATTCATGGGGTCGCAAAGAGTCGGACACGACTGAGCGACTGAACTGAACTGAAATTGGAGATGAAAATGTATTATTTTACTAGCCTATTTTAAAGATTAATAATAAAACATAAATAATATAATAATAAATAAAGTAAATATAATTGATAATATTAAATAATAAAATATTAATAAAACATATTTGGTGTTTCCATATATAAAAAGACACCTTTTAGTAACTTGGGATACTTCTGAAACTTATTGAAAGCTGCTTATAAATAACTGTTAAATAAAGAAAACAATGCTAGTCAATATATTTTTTTCAGATTATCATAAGTGTAGATGTATAGTTACAGAGCTGTATTTCTATCAGGGAAACCAAGATGACAGAATAAACTAATTTTTTTTCAGGATTTTTGAATTCTTAGTCATAAAGTGAGTGGAATTTGGGGAACTCAAATCAATTTGTGTGTCATGACCAAAATTTGAAAATATTAAATAGAGTAAAAAAGGTTTTCCTAGGTGCACATCATTTTCATGATTTTTTTCTAGAAATGTTTGTGCATTTGACTATAATATCTTTTTCATTTCCTTTTAATATTAACTATGGGTTTTGATTTGAATAAAATGTGTTTGAAAAATGCTGTCTTATTACAGACCTGAAAAAATATATGGCCAAGGAGAAAAACACATATAGTATATAAGTGACATGACAATTTTACAGGTTTTGGTACAACCAGTTAATGAACTATATCTTAAAAGATATGTGTCAGGAATATGATTTCAAGAATAACATTTTAAAAATTGGTTATCACTTTACGTCATCATTATTTCACTTTGAGAAAATATATCTAATGATCTTGGAACACTATTTAACTTTTAGAAATTTTAAGAGCACAGAATGTGAAAAAAACATGTAACATATTGGGGCAATCTTATACAAGTAAAACCTAAGGCTCTCTCAGTGCTCTTTTTAGTTTTGATTCTGTTATGTGTGAGTCAGGGAGAATTTGCTTAAAAAACACTATCCAAGTTAAACCAGTAAGTTTTCATGGAGCTATTCTGAAAATGTTTCACATATATTTTTAAATGTCTGTCATTTACTACTTATATTGCACAGATGCTCTACAATTCAGGTTCTAGCACTTCTAAAATACAACTTCCCCATTCCTATTCTCCCCAGTCCCAGGAAGATTATAGTTATGTTATCTTTCTTCTCTGCCATTTTGCTTAGTCTGTATCATATCGCATCTCTTTATATCTAATAAACCCACAAACATTGACATCTGAATTTGAATCTCCAGATAGTTTAATAGTGCTTTTTTTTTAAAAAAAAAATCTGTTCTTGAATAAGCAGCACAGTTTCTTCAATACAGGGTCAGCTGAGCTTCTACTTGAAGTACTCAAATGCTTTACCTTGAAATGCGTTTAGCTTTTCTGCTGGACAGCAAACATGATATTAAAATAAGATCTCTGTTTTGCTGAGAACTCAATAAAGGCACTGGTAGGGGTTTTATATATAATTGTAGAAACAACAATATGGTATAATAATTAGAGTTTCACATAAAAGCAAAAAGATAGTTCAGTAAGTATAAGATAAAATCATTTTGAAGGGGACAGAGCTAAAAAATAGAATCATACATGTCAATGTATGGCAAAACCCACCACAATATTGTAAAGTAATTAGCCTCCAACTTAAATAAATGAATTAGTTTAAAAAAATAAATAAAAGATGTTGATGGCAAAAATAAAGAACCATGAAAACAAATTTAGAAAGATTTTAGTTTTCAGTACTCCTTTTGAGAAATACTGAATTATGTAATGATTAGTAAGTGATTACTAATAGTAATGATTAGAAGTAGTGATTAGTGAAAGTCGCTCAGTAATCTCTGACTCTTTGCGACCCCATGGACCATATTACATGGAATTCTCCAGGCCAGAATACTGGACTGACTGAGCCACCAGGGAAGCCCAGTGATTAGTAAGAAGAGAAATATAATACATGGAGGTGGACCAAGAAAAGTGGGAAAATATTACTAAAATTATTTTCCACAGATGCTTAAATTCAGACCATAGAGAAAACAGTTAAATAAGTACCAGCTTCCCAGGTGGCCCAGTGGTAAAAGAATCCACTTGCTAAGCAGGAGACATGGATTTGAACCCTGGGTTGGGAAGATCCCCTGGAGACGGAAATGCCAATCCACTCCAGTATTCTTGCCTGGTAAATCCCATGGACTGAGGAGCTTGGCAGGCTACCACTACATGGGATCGCAAAGAGCTGGACATGACTTAGAGACTAAACAAGTACATCATAAAAATGCCGGATATAGAGTATCTGTAATAGAAAATCAAACTGTTAAAAATAATATGAAAATAATGTGACTAGTACAATTGATAATATATTAAAAAGCAGAGACATTACTTTGCCAACCAAGGTCCGTCTAGTCAAGGCTATGGTTTTTCCCGTGGTCATGTATGGATATGAGAGTTGGACTGTGAAGAAAGCTGATCGCTGAAGAATTGATGCTTTTGAACTGTGGTGCTGGAGAAGACTCTTGAGAGTCCCTTGGACCGCAAGGAGATCCAACCAGTCCATTTCAAGGGAGATCGATCCTGGGTGTTCATTGGAAGGACTGATGCTAAAGCTGAAACTGCAATACTTTGGCCACCTCATGCGACGAGTTGACTCACTGGAAAAGACTCTGATGCTGGGAAAGGTTGGGGGTGGGAGGAGAAGGGGACGACCGAGAATGAGATGGCTGGATGGCATCACCGACTCTGTGGACCTGGGTTTGAGTGAACTCCGGGAGTTGGTGATGGACAGGGAGGCCTGGTGTGCTGTGATTCATGGGGTCGCGGAGAGTCAGACACGACTGAGCGACTGAACTGAACAATTGATAAATATAGAACTCAACAATTTTCAACCATTTTAACTTCCAGGATTTCTCAGTTAAAACATATTAGAAATGTCTGTGTGACTAAATATAACCAGTTTATAAATGGCAAAATACTCAAGTGTAAAAAAACAGTAGAACTAAAGAGTTAAAGGAAATGTAGATATTTCCAAAAATAATACAGGGCCATAAGAAGTTATAGAAGACTGCTGCCTCTTGGGGAAATGACCAACATATTGATGAAAAAAAATACCTAACCAGGTTTCAAAAATCACTTGGATATACAAGCCTACTTCCTATGGTTTGTACAGCAATAAATGAGTTGAAGGAATTACAAATTATAAATAGTACACATATTTTCCCATGTATCATAAGGAAGATGATAAAGGAAAGCATTTTTGGTTTCTGTTTTACTCAGCTTTCTTAAAGTTCTGTCCTTTTATATGACACAGATATTAAAAGCATAAACTCATTACTTGGACTAAAGATAAAACGATATAATAAATATATCTTCAGGTTAATACATTTAGCAAAAAATAAGATACTTATTAAAAAATAATAAATGAGATTTTCTGTGTTAAATAAATGAACACTGTTTGGGGGTTATAAGGGCTGTAAGTTAAATTCAGATACTGGATGGAAAAATGAAATGTGAAAAGTATGAAGCGAAGTGGAAGTCGCTTAGTCGTGTCGGACTCTTTGCAACCCCATGGACTATGCAGTCCATGGAATTCTCCAGGCCAGAATGCTAGAGTGAGTAGCCGTTCCCTTCTCCAGGGGATCTTCCCAACTCAGGAATCGAACCCAGGTTTCCCACATTGCAGGCAAATTCTTTACCAACTGAGCCACCAGGAAAGCCCATGAAAAGTATAACATGTGTAGAAATAACATGGACTTAAAAGTCTATTGTTGAGAGGAGCCCTTTGGACCATAGATTATAGTTGACTTTAATATTTCAAATGTACTTCAGTAATTTTTTCTTAGATATCACTATAAGTGACTAATATGTTCTTTAAAATAACTCTTTAAAATATTCATAAAGAAAGGAATCAAATTGTAAACAATAAGGTAATTTATGTATTGGCAACTAGAGTTATACAAGTTCCTAAAGAGGGGAATATCTGTTAGAATATAGCGATCTCTAGGTCTGCCTGTTTTATGACTTCGGCTATTATGTGACATTTTATGCAGGGAAAAATACTTCCTTATGGTTAATATTCTGCAAATATGCCTTTCTTTGATGGTCACCAATAGCAACAAAAATACCACCGCTATTGCCACTTTAATCATCTTTATTGTGTAGTTTTGTTAAGATTAACAAAAGGGAAATAATCAATCATGGAAATAGAGTTCATTTGACTTGGACTGATAGCTAAAACTTTACTGAAAATTGTTATTTTCCTGGTTCTGTTTCACAAATAGGTGGTTGAGAATAAATTCTTGAGATAAATCAAGAATTTATCCTCTTTACAATGTTGAATCCCTACCTACAATTTTTAATGTAATTTTTTGTCCAAAATTTCTGTTTTTGAAATATATATTCCTAAAGTTTTTATAACTACTGTGATGAAAGACTAAACAATTTCCTAGAGTGTAGCTAATTAAGTTTTCCCACTTTAGGGGGTCTTCCCAATTTTATATTCCTGTGTCCTATGACTACTCTTTTGTGGTTCAGACTGTTTCATCGCCAGATTATTATGTACAGCAAAATGTGCTATCAGCTTGTACTTGGCTCCTAGGAACTGGATTACTAAATTAATCTGTTGATAGGTTGAGCACAGATCATAATTACTTTGATGGTATTTGGGTATCCAGTCTTTCCTGTAGTATTGGATTGGCCAAACATTTCATTCAGATTTTTCTACTGGATGTAACATCACAGAAATGCAGACATATTGAGCCAAAATTTCAGAATCAATTATTCTGGAACTCTGGACACAAGAAAATGCTTACAACAACCAAGCAAGTGTTGAATAAAGAAAAATAAACTGAAAACCACAGGAGAGGTTGCAGCATTTTTATTTTCCCTTGTCTAGCCCCCTCGCTGGGTTTGTATTGGTCCTGATGGTGGCAACCCTGTGTTCACCGTGTGGGACCTTGTTTGCTAAATTCAAGTAAAGTAGAAGAGACCTTATTCTCACTTTGGCATTTTATGATTTTAATAACTTAATTAATGTGTGGCTTGCTGTGATTTTCCTCATTCTAAATAACATTCATGTATGTTTCTAATTCCATATTTATAAATTTTGCACTCATAATTTTGTTATTGCTGCCTTAAATAATGGCACTGTAATATTAGGAAGTTCAAATATCCCCCAAACATGTAACTACACTTGGAATGAGGGGAAAGGTAAAAGTACTCTTCATGTATATGGGAAACAGGCATTTTCCCATTGGGTTTTTTTTTCTTTTTGCAGCTTGAGGCAGTTGTAAAATAAATTAATGTAGCTTTTTGCAACTGTGTATTCTATAGTATTTTTTTTCATTTGGTGAAATTTTAACTGTTAATGTTTGTGGCATTGTGCTTTGTACCATTTATTAAATAAAAATTAAAAAAAAAAAAGAAACAGGCATTTCAATACAAGAGTTGTACATCGAACCTAGAAACAATACATACTGACATAGCTGGGAGCAAAAAGTGTTCCAGAACAGATGATGCTGAGGAAAGAGAAAATGAAGATGGAAGCTTGCCTAATGTATTTGTTACTTTTGAGGATATAGCTGCACTTCTGCATTCTAGCCTGAGTTGGGAATACTGAAAAATGTGTAAATGCTTATGCAATTATTTTAATGGAAATTGATCCCTGTGGATACAAAATATTATTAAATAGAGAAAAAGCATGTAGACAAAGATGTTGCTCAGCTTGAAAAACAATTTCATTGTCAAAATAGTGTAAATTAAGATAAAACTGATGATCATTATAAAAGTATGAAAAAATAATAAAAATGAGAAATATTAATAGAAATTATTTTTGTGGTAGTGATTTAGTCTCTAAGTTGTCTCAGACTCTTTGCAACCCCATGGGCTGTAGCCCGCCATGCTCCTCTGTCCATGGGATTACCCAGGCAAGAATACTGGGAAGTCTCTGTCTCCTGCATTGCAAGTAGATTATTTACCCACTGAGCCATTGGGGAAGCCAAGAATACTGGAGTGAGTTTCCATTTCCTTCTCCAGGGCACATTCCCAACCCAGGGGAGGAGTAAAGGATATAAGAAAATAACTAATTTTTCGTACTAGAAATCCAATAGCCTAAACTGAAAATGTCATTTAAGAAATAGTAATAAATATCAAAGGGGACAAAAACTAACACTGGAAGTCTCCAGAGAACAAGAGTTAATGATAGGTGAGGGATGAAGCAGGAGGCTACTAATTTTCATTGGCAGAATTCCAGAATTTTTCTTTTTGAACTTTGCACATATATATCTTTAATTTAAAAAAAAAAAAGCAATTTTATTAAAGTAGTACTTCAGGTTGAAAAAATAGCACAATAATTAAACCACTTTTTAAATATTTTTAAAATATTATTTATTTATTTGGCTGTACCAAGTCTAAGTTATGGCACGTGGGATCTTTGATTTTTGTTGCAGCATGCAAACACTTGGTTGCAGCACAAGAACTTAATTTTTTTTTTTTTTTTTGAAGAATAGGTCATTACAGAGTATTGAGTAGAATTCCCTGTGCCATCTCCTCTAAATTCCCCCCATTCTTACTGCCCAGACTTCCTGTTGCTATGCTTGGTCATATTTAGTGAATTTGCCTTATTTCTTGTTCTGTTCTATCTTCTTCAAAATTTTAGAATAAACTTCATCAGCTCCCCTATCAAGATAATTCAGTTTTTAATTCATCACATATATTTATTCAGTTACTATTTAGTACCAGGGTTATCCCACATCCTAAAATTATATGGATGAAAAAAAATAATAGATAAGGTTCTGCTATGATGCAACTGGAATTTTGTAGAACCAGACTTAAAAAGTGAAGAAATGACGTGTAGACATAAATATTGATACAATTATAAACAATAAAAGTCTATACATAAAATCCATGAGAAGAGAAATGTCTCCTCACAAATGGTCACCTCACATATTGACTTTTTATGGAGATATATTGGGTTGGCCAAAAAGTTAAGTCAGGCTTTTCCATGAAAATATTAAGGAAAAATCTGAATGAACTTTTTGGCCAACCCAAAATAATCTGAGGTCTGGAGTTTGGTGATGGAGTGAGAGCAGAGATAGGGAGAGAGGTGACAAAGAGCTCGAGAATGAAATATAAAAAGAAAGAGTGGAAGAGCATAAAGATAGGACAGGAAGGAAGTGAGGAGTTATACCAAGGATTCTTGGCTGGTGCCTGGTACCTTGCCATTCAATTAGGTTTCAGGACATAATTTTAGCAAAGATATGGGATAGTATGAATTAAATTTTAGAGAACATATTTTTATCTTTTCTGTAGAAAATGGATTGGATGAGGGAAGGGAGCAAAGATTATTTAGAAGTCTCCTACAGGCTATTATTAAGACTAGGTGGAAGGTAATGGTTTATTGGATTAGAATGGTGGCAGTTGTAGCAGACACTGTCTTCTAATTACAAAATGTTTCCTGCTGGACTGAAAATAGATAGGTGCCTTTCACTTTCCTTTCTTTTTTTTTTTAATGTATATTTGTCATGGACATGTAGGGTAAATTAGTTTTCTTTTTTTTTGTAATTCCTATGGTTTGCAACTTATGAAAGTGAAAAGTGAAAGTGTAGTCCCTCAGTTGTGTCCAACTCTTTGTGACTCCATGGGCTGTAGCCTCCAGGCTCCTCTGTCCATGAGATTCTCCAGGCAAAAACACTGGAGTGGGTTGCCATTCCTGTCTCCAGGAGATTTTCCCAACCAAGGACTGAACCCTTGTCTTCTGCATTGCAGGTAGATTCTTTACCATCTGAGCCACCAGGGAAGCCCTCTTACAACTTAGAGCTGCCTTTAAACAAACAAAAAAAATTTTTTTTGTCTTGTTCTATATGGAGCTTGTGGATTATAATTTCTCCATTCAATCATTTTTCATATAGTCTTAACACCTTGTGCAGTGTTCTCCAGGGAAAACTTTCCTTTTAAAAAAATATTTTAAATCAGTTAATCCTCTTGAGACACATGACATACTGCTTAAAAAAGGATGATACCTATAATCTTAAAACTACAAAATAAGTAACTGGGTTTTCCATGTAAGATAGAACCATTTCAAAATAAAAAGGAGCCTGAAATCTCCTTTTATTCATTTTTTTCTAAACTGCTTTAAAAAAGAAAAAGCTATTTGTTTTGCTCTAATCCTGAAAAATATGCTCTAAGTTAAAACATAAATTGGAGAATATTTCCTATCTTAAAAAAATGAGAAGAAATGAAACTAATGAGTTTCTTACTGTAACAGAATCCTTGAATTAACATATTTGAGTGTGTATTACTGAAGCTAATGTTGTTTGGATAAGAACGCAAAATAAAAGTATGGGTTAAAGAAAAATATAAAAACATGGTGGATAGGCAACATTAGAAATTGCCTCTATCCTGGAACTCATGTCAAAAGAAGAAAGTCAAGAATGAAATTGCTACTAAAGACATTAAGGTTTGGGGAAAAGTCCATTTTTATCTTAATTATAATAACTTTATTGCATGAAACGGGAAGAAATATTTGATCCCTGTTTATCAGTTGAAATAGGATGGCATGCAGTTATAAATATTTTTCTTTCACAAAGTAAACATTAAATTGACTGTTTTAAAAGTTACACTGAAGGAATCAATTGTTCTATTGTAATAAGAAATTTTGAACCTTTCATTTCCTAGAATCTGGCTTTCAATAGATATCCTTCTCAGCATTAAACAGAATCTCAGAAATGCTCTTTATTAAATGAATGTTTTGGTTATCTCAGATAATTGTAAATGCATATTCCTTTAGTATACAAAGTCAGTGTAAATAATGTGGATTATGACACTGGACTGAACTTGGGAAATTATTTTTGTATTTACCAAACAGTCATATTGAATTTAACAGAATTTAAGCTTTTAGGGGCTTCCCTGGTGGCTCAGAGGTTAAAGCGTCTGCCTCCAATTCGGGAGACCCGGGTTCGATCCCTGGGTCGGGAAGATCCCCTGGAGAAGGAAAGGGTAACCCACTCCAGTATTCTTGCCTGGAGAATCCCATGGACGGAGAAGCCTGGTAGGCTACAGTCCACAGGGTTGCAAAGAGTCGGACACTACTGAGCGACCTAACGGAACGGAAGCTTTTTAAGAACTGTCTAATTTTAATATTATAAGAGAATCTCTTATCTTGTACCTGTAAATTGTCAAAGCAGTTACGGAAGCCCTTGGGACTGTGTGCTTGTGCTTAGTCGCTCAGTCGTGTCTGACTCTTTGCAACCCCGTGGACTGTGGCCCACCGCAGGCTCCTCTCTCCATGGGGATTCTCCAGGCAAGAATACTGGAGTGGGTTGCCATGCCCTCCTCCAGGGGATCTTCCCAACCCAGGGATTGAACCCAGGTCTCCTGCATTGCAGGCAGATTCTTTACCAGCTGAGCTACTAGGGAAATCTCCCTGGGACTGTAATAGTGGTTAAAAACAATGACTATTTTACTTTTACCCAGCAAGAATTTATTTGAGGAATTAGAAAGAAAATAATGTTGTCAAATAGTTTAGAATACTTGTTTAGAATGCTGTAATTTAAGGTTAGGCTAGTATGTGAGCCTAGTTGTTTAGATGTGTCGACTCTTTGCAACTCCATGGACTGTAGCCTGCCAGGCTCCTCTGTACATGGGATTCCCCAGGAAGGATACTGGAGTGGGTTGCCATTTCCTTCTCCAGAAGATCTTCCTGACCCAGACATGGAAGCTGGGTCTTCTGCATTGCAGGCAGATTCTATACCATTTGAGCCACCAGGGAAGCGCCTGTAAAGTAGAGTAACCATTTATGAATCTACCTCTGACAAAATACTCTGGCAGTTTATATAGCTCATTACAATTTATTGATATTTGCCTATGCATTTCACCTTTAAAATAGACTAACTTTATATTTCTAAAATCTCACTGAGTATAAATTTTACTTAGAATATAAACACATTTATAAAAAAGGTTCCATTGAAGAGGATAGAAAACAAACGAGGTAAAAGAAGGAAGACAGTAATTTTAGTTGCCTTGTATTCATTTATAATAATTTGAGATGTTTGCATATCAAGTCCAGAATTGGAATATAGAAATATAATAGTGGTAAAATAGTTTCAGATATGACATCATATTATTCTTATGGAAAATATTCTCTGGAAACAACTGGTGATACACTTTTGTGGTGATGAATGTAAGATGTAAGGATGATTTTGAAGAAGATGAAAAAAAAGAAAACAAGATGGATAACAGAATTTCAAATTGTCATGTGTTGAACCAGAAAGAAATGAAGCTAGAGGTGAATAAGTAAGAAGTAGCTCCCATGGCGACAGGGGGAGACACATGGAGCAGTGATGCACCAGGCATGTCTGGATAATCTTTTATTGTTTTAGATACCTTATTCTAGAACCTTGCTCATTACTGCACATATTTAGTAAAGGGTGCTATGTAACACCGGAGAAGGCAATGGCAAGCCACTCCAGTACTCTTGCCTAGAAAATCCCATGGATGGAGGAGCCTGGTAGGCTGCAGTCCGTGGGGTCGCTGAGGGTCGGACACGACTGAGCGACTTCACTTTCACTTTTCACTATCATGCATGGGAGAAGGAAATGGCAACCCAGTCCCCACTCCAGTGTTCTTGCCTGGAGAATCCCAGGGACGGGGGAGCCTGGTGGGCTTCCGTCTGTGGGGTCACACAGAGTCGGACACGACTGAAGTGACTTAGCAGCAGCAGCAGCAGCAGCTATGTAACACACTCCATGCAGGATGATATACTTTGTATTTGCTTGAGTGGATATCGGAAAAAAGAGCACAACCAGAGTGAGTAAGATGAAAGTAAATTCAAATCTTCAGAAAAGGTGAGAAAAGCACGACGAAAAGTGGTCATGAGGATTTAAATATTGACGTTTATAGAAGTTTGGTAAAAGCAATTCCCACTTTATATACTGCTACTGCTGCTGCTAAGTCACTTCAGTCGTGTCCGACTCTGTGTGACCCCATAGATGGAAGCCCACCAGGCTCCCCCGTCCCTGGGATTCTCCAGGCAAGAACACTGGAGTGGGTTGCCATTTCCTTCTCCAATGTGTGAAAGTGAAAAGTGAAAGTGAAGTCGCTCAGTCGTGTCCGACCCTTAGCGACCCCACGGACTGCAGCCTACCAGGCTCCTCCATCCATGGGATTTTCTAGGCAAGTGTACTGGAGTGGCTTGCCATTGCCTTCTCCGCACTTTGTATAGGCTAGGGATATTTAGGTCAAGTTATGTTAATTTTTTTAAAGGCAGTTACCTCAGGTGAAAATTTTCAGATGAAAATTTTACCTCAGGTGAAATCTGACTTCCAGAATTATAACGTTTACCTTAAACTGTAATAAACACAAAAAGAGATGTTTGGCAGAGTAGAATTAATCTCTTTCTGTAAAATGAAGATAATGACATTTAACCTTTCTTAAGCAAATGGCTTTCTGAAGATCTTTGCAGGCTCTGTGTAGCTTTAGAATCTGTAACCCAAGAAGATAGTTTCATTACTTTGTATTTTCATCCGTATAAACATAAATGATTCTTTTAATAAAGAAAGAAGGAGAAAGTTATGTAAATAATTTAATGTATACTAAATAGATTGGAAACTTTGAAAATACAGAAAATACAAGTTGTGATACTATTTTTTCTCTTTGTTTCTATTTTTATATGATTATCAATGTACTGTTTTCCTTTGGGAACACATGAATTTATGACACTTGAGAAAACAAACAAGAAATCCTCACAAATTGCACTCAGTGAAATTTTGAATAAGAATCATATGAGCACATTTTTATAGGCTGTTATTCCTTTTTGATTCTTTTTTCTTTCTTTTTTTAAATAGAAGTCAATGATGAGAAACCACACAACAGTAACAACCTTTATTCTTCTTGGACTAAGCAATGATCCACAATTACAGGTGGTTATTTTTCTTCTCCTTTTTTTCACTTACCTGTTGAGCGTCACTGGAAATCTAATCATCATCACCCTTACCCTGCTAGATTCACATCTCAAGACACCCATGTATTTCTTTCTTCGAAATTTCTCATTTTTAGAAATCTCATTCACAACTGTCTGCATCCCCAAATTTCTTGTCAGTATGGCAACAGGTGATAAGACCATTTCTTACAACAATTGTGCAGCACAGCTGTTTTTTACTATTCTCTTTGGTGCAACTGAATTTTTTCTTCTGGCTGCCATGTCCTATGACCGCTACGTGGCCATCTGCAAGCCCCTGCATTACATGACCATCATGAGTGACAGAGTGTGCAACTTACTGGTTTTTGCGTCATGGTTGGCTGGTTTCATAATAATTTTTCCACCACTCCTTGTGGGTCTCCAGCTTGATTTCTGTGCAGCCAGCACTGTAGATCATTTCTTCTGTGATGTATCGCCTATATTACAACTCTCTTGCACAGACACAGATAAAATAGAAGTAATGATGCTTCTCTCGGCCACTTTAACTCTCCTGGTTACTCTGGTGTTAGTGATTCTCTCCTACGCAAACATCATTAGGACTATTCTGAAGATACCTTCCTCTCAAAAGAGGAGGAAAGCCTTTTCTACATGTTCTTCTCACATGGTGGTTGTGTCCATTTCTTATGGAAGCTGCATCTTCATGTATGTGAAACCCTCTGCCAAGCAAAGAGTGTCTTTAAATAAAGGGATAGCTCTGCTCAGTACTTCTGTTGCCCCCATGTTGAATCCTTTTATTTATACACTGAGAAACAGACAAGTGAAATATGCGTTTAAGCTCATGATCAAAAATATTGAGGTTTTCTTAATGAAGTGAACATTAGTGACATTCCTGAGTTTCTAAGTAAAATAAATCAAGAAGTGTGAAGTGTGTTGTACATCTCTTCTATGTTTGTGTTCTACATAATATTACTATCTTACATGACTTACAATGTTCATTGTGAATTGCCTAAAAATCGCAGTCTAACTTGCACTTCTATTTTCTCCTCAGCTAAGATCACATATACATTTCTTATATATGGTCATATTGATTTGCCTTTTGATTTGGTGACTCTGATGATTTCCTTTAAAAATTCCCTCAGAGGAAGACAAAGTGGGTCTTCAATTTTCCACGTTCCTTTCCACCGTTTAGAAATTTAGAGATTCAGTTTGATGTATATTCTATACAGAGTTTAGTACCCCACCTAGATTTGATCACCTAATCAGCTTTTCTGTAGTGGATTCCAAGTTTGAATTCTGAATAGAAATTTGGAACAAACCAGTTTAATGCATTTCTTAAACTACCCACGTTGATAGTTTCAAATTTTCAACCAGGCATGGACTTCTGGTATATTTTTAGCAACAGATTGAAGAAAATCTAGAAATGTTAAGGCATTACTGCCTTGCAATAATCAGAGAAATTATTGCTAACACTAACTAATTGCTTTCAATGGCCAGGTTTCTGAAATGTATTAGCCTGCTTCTTGAAAACAGCGTGACAGGTATTATCATACTCACTTATGAATAACAATCTGTAGCCTATTTAAAGCTTAAATAACTCTCTGGATTAGAATAATTAATATTGTGAAAGTGACCATAGTACCCAGATTCAATGATTCCCTATTAAAATAGGTCAGTTTTCATTCCAGTCCCAAACAAGGGCAATGCCAAAGAGTGTTTAAACTACTGCACAATCGCACTCACTTCACATCCTAGCGTGTAATGCTCAAAACCCTTCAAGATAGGTTTAAACAGTATGTGAACTGAGAAGTTCCATATGTACTGGCTGGATTTAGAAAAGGCAGAGGAACCAGGGATCAAATTGCCAACAGCCGTTGGATCATAGGAAAAGCAATGGAATTTCAGAAAGACATCTGCTTCATTGACTATGCTAAAGCCTTTGACTGTGTGGATCACAACAAACTGTGGAAAATTCTGAAAAGAGATGGGAATAGCAGACCACCTTACCTGCCTCCTGAGAAACCTGGACACAGGTCAAGAAACAATAGTTAGAACCGGGCATGGAGCAACCAACTGGTTCAAAATTGGGAACGGATTACATCAAGGCTGTATATTGTCACCCGGCTTATTTAACTAATATGCAGAGTTCATCATGTGAATGACAGTCTGAATGAATCACAAACTGGAATCAAGATTGCCAGGAGAAATATCAATAACCTCAGATATGCAGAAAACATCACCCTTATGGCAGAAAGTGAAGAAGAACTAAAGAGCCTCTTGATGAAGGTGAAAGAAGAAAGTGAAAAAGCTGGCTTAAAAGTCAACATTCAAAACACTAAGATCATGTCATTGGGTCTCATCACTTCGTGGCAAATAGATGGGGGAAACAATGGAAACAGTGAGACTTTATTTTCTTGGGCTCCAAAATCATTGAGGATGGTGACTGCAGCCATGAAATTAAAAGACGCTTGCTCCTTGGAAGAAAAGCTGTGAAAACCTAGACAGCCTATCAAAAAGCAGAGAAATCACTTTGCTGACAAAGGTCCATATAGTCAAAACTATGGTTTTTCAAGTAGTATGTATGGCTGTGAGAGTTGGACCATAAAGAATGCTGAGCACTAAAGAACTGATGTTTTCAAACTGTGGGGTGGAGAATACTCTTGAGAGTCCCTTAGACAGCAAGATCAAAAGAGTCAATCTTAAAGGAAGTCAACCCTGGAATATTCTTTGGAAGGACTGATGCTGAAACTGAAGTTCCAATACTTTGGCCACCTGATGCCAAGCATTGGAAAAGACCCTGATGCTGGGAAAGATTGAGGACATGAGGAGAAAGGGGCAGCAGAAGATGAGTTGGTTGCATGGCATCATCAACGCAATGGACATGAGTTTGAGCAAACTCCGGGAGATAGTGAAGGACAGGGAAACCTGGCATGCTGCAACCCATGGGGTCATGAAGAGTTGAACATGACTGAGCAATTGAATGACAAAATCAAAATATCCATATTTTTCACAGAACTAGGACAAATGATCTTAACATTTATATGGACCCAAAAAAGACCCATAATTGCAAAATGATCCTGAGAAAAAGATAAAATCTGGAAGTATAACTTTTCCATATTTCAGACTATACTTCAAAGCCACAATAATGAAAGCAGTGTGCTATGGACACAAAAAAAGACACATAGATCAATGGAACCGAATAAAGAGCCCAGAAATAAACTAACCCATCTATGGGCAATTAGTTTACAACAAAGGAAGAGTGCTTCTCAGATAACACTGGTGGTAAAAGACCTGCTTGCCAATGCAGGAGACATAAGAGATGCGGGTTCTATCCTGGGGTTGGGAAGTTCCCCTGGAGGAAGCATGACAACCCACTCCAGTATTCTTGCCTGGAGAATTCAGTGGACAGAGGAGCCTGGTGGACTACAGTCCAAGGAGTCACAAAGAGTTGGATGCGACTGAAGTGACTTAGACTGCAGGCATGCATGCCCAAAGGAAGAAAGAAGGTACAATGGAGAAATGACCATCTCTTCATTAAGTTTTGAATATCCTTTCATCCTTGATGGTCATTCTTTGTGGTGGTAAATTATGCTATAGTAAACATAGGGACCCTTATATCTTTTTGAATAAGAGTTAATTTTCTTCAGATAAATACCAAGAAGTGGAATTTCTAGATCATATGGTAGTTCCATTTTTAATTTCTTTGTGAACTTTATAGTATTTCCCATAGTGGCTACATCATTTACATTCCCAGCAATAATTCACAATTGTTCTTTCTCCACATCACTTGTTATTTGTTGTCTTTTTTATAACTGTCACTCTAAAATGTGTGAATTGATATCCCATTGCAGTATTAGTTTGCATTTCTCCAGTGATTACAGTTTTCAGTTATCTTTTCATGTGTCAGTTGTCCACCTGTGTGCCTTTTTTTAAAAATGTCTATTCAGCATTTTCACATATTTTGCCAATATTTCAAGTTAGGGATCAGTTGGTTGCATCTACACCATTTTGGTTCTAGATGATAATCTCTGTCAAGTGTTCAGCTCTTCAGAGAAGCTGCAATTTGACCACATTTATTGGGCAAAGTGATTAGTAAAAGTCAGATTTCATCTCTCTCATCTCTTCCTGATCCCTGGGACTAGCTAAAGGATGTAGTTATTGAATCCAACTGTTCCCAGAAAGAAGTCATCTCCTTTCATTTCTTCCTGGTAGTGATGAGACTAAGGCAGTTGGGGATGGAGAGATACACACATCTACTTAGAAAACCCAAGATTCCATCTAGATTATTCTTGGGAATGACATTTTACTTTCCCTTAACTACATCCTGGAGAAGGCAAGGGCAAGCCACTCCAGCACTCTTGCCTAGAAAATCCCATGGATGGAGGAGCCTGGTAGGCTGCAGTCCGTGGGGTCACTAAGGGTCAGACACGACTGAGTGACTTCACTTTCACTTTTCACTTTCACACATTGGAGAAGGAAATGGCAACCCACTCCAGTGTTCTTGCCTGGAGAATCCCAGGGATGACGGAGCCTGGTGGGCTTCCGTCTATGGGGTCACACAGAGTCGGACATGACAGAAGTGACTTAGCAGCAGCAGCAGCAGCAGCAACTACATCCTCTAATGAGTCTGGTTGGCACACCTTCCAGGTGGCACCATCTTCACAAGGGAGGACCTTATGGATTTGCACTTAATTCTGGTCCAGTTCAGTTCAGTTCAGTCGCTCAGTCATGTCTGACTGTTTGCGACCCCATGGACTATAGCAGGCCAGGCCTCCCTGTCCATCACCAACTCCCAGAGTTTACTCAAACTCATGTCCATTGAGTCAGTAATGCCATCCAACCATCTCATCCTCTGTCGTCCCCTTCTTCTCCTGCCATCAATCTTTCCCAGCATCAGGGTCTTTTCAGATGAGTCAGTTCTTCAGATCAGATGGCCAAAGTATTGGAGTTTCAGCTTCAGCATTAGTCCTTCCAAAGAATATTCAGGACTGATTTCCTTTAGAATGAACTGGCTGGATCTCCTTGTAGTCCAAAGGACTCTCAAGAGTCTTCACCAATACCACAGTTCAAAAGCATCAATTCTTCGGTGCCCAGCCTTCTTTATAGTCCAACTCTCATATCCATACATGACTACTGGAAAAACCATAACTTTCACTGGACAGACTTTGTTGGCAAAGTAATGTCTCTGCTTTATAATATGCTGTCTAGGTTGGTCATAACTTTTCCAAGGAGCAAACGTCTTTTAATTTCATGGCTGCAGTCACCATCTGCAGTGATTTTGAAGCCACAAAAAATAAAGTCAGGTACTGTTTCCACTGTTTCCCCATCTATTTGCCATGAAGTGATGGGACCAGATTCCATGATCTTAGTTTTATGAATGTTGAGTTTTAAGTCAGTTTTTTCACTCTCCTCTTTCACTTTTATCAAGAGGCTCTTTAGTTTTTCTTCACTTTCTGCCATAAGGTGGTGTATCTGCATATCTGAGGTTATTGATATTTCTCCCAGCAGTCTTGATTCCAGCTTGTGCTTCATCCAGCCCAGTGTTTCTCATGAAACACTCTTCATATAAGTTGAATAAGCAGGGTGACAATATACAGCCTTAACGTACTCCTTTTCCTATTTGGAACCAGTCTGTTGTTGCATGTCCAGTTCTGCTTGTTGCTTCCTGACCTGCGCACAGGTTTTTCAAGAGGCAGGTCAGGTGGTCTGGTATTCCCATCTCTTTCAGAATTTTCCACACTTTGTGGTGATCCACACAATCAAAGGCTTTGGCATAGTCAATAAAGCAGAAGTAGATATTTTCTGGAACTCTCTTTCTTTTTTGATGTTCCAGTGGATGTTGGCAATTTGATCTCTAGTTCCTCTGCCTTTTCTAAATCCAGCTTGAACATATGGAAGTTCACAGTTCATGTATTGCTGAATCCTGGCTTGGAGAATTTTGAACATTAATTTACTAATGTGTGAGATCGGATTTTGTGGTAGTTTGAGCATTCTTTGGCATTGACTTTCTTTGGGATTGGAAGAAAACTGACCTTTTCCAATTCTGGTTCAGTTTCATTAAAAGGGGCTTGTCATTCAGTCACTTGACTCTTCTACAAAAAAGTCTGAGTGTGAGTAGGTGATGTTGGAAATACTGATTAAATTATACTAACTGAAAAGGAGCACCAATTTTTCTGGAAGTGCAGTGACAGAATAACCTAGTATTTAGTAAGAAAATACCTTTGACCTTAGCAAGCATGATTTGGGACAAACATTTATGATCTTTGTCAGTAAGAACTACCCCTGGAGCCTCTCTCCAGAAGAAAAACACTCCACTGCAGATCTCTTGAACAGTTGCAAGCAACTTAAATTTACATGACAGTTGGTTCTGCCATCCTCACTTAGAAAATTTATCAAGATAAAAGACACAATAGGGGAGGTCACTAGCAGCCCCCACCCACCCTCCTCATCCTAAGGCAAAATATTTCTTGATGCCTTTCCCACCCCTACTCTCAGCCAGTGAGTAAGGGCGAAAAATACCACATGTCTGATGGCATGAACAAATAGGACAGATTGGATTAATTTAGGATTAAATTGGATTAAATTAAATAGGACAGACTGAATTAAAACATTCCACCCAAAACCAAGTTACAGGATGGGAACCCTGAGGCTTACCAGCCAGATGGAAGGCTATGCTGATAAAATAAGACTTTAATCTGGGTGCCTCTTTTAGCAAAATTGTAAACACTTTCTAAGAAAACTCATGCACAGTTGGGTTTGTATTTCTTGTGTGAAGACTGAGCATTGGGATGACTCTTCTGAAATATTTGTGTCTTGCACCTTAGGAGGGAGAGAATAGTCTTCCAGTTTAATCAGAGAGCTCAACAGAATGATGTACTTAGGAGAAATTTCAACAGATGTCAAAATGCTTTAGAAATGAGGGGTGGCCTTATTTGTATATATGTCTATACCTCTTTTGGTAAGTATTGTCCTGGACTGCCTTCTTAAGAATGTTTTACAGCTTTGGCAAGTTTTTCATTTCCTTCAGAAAATTAAAGACATTGTCTTCTAATTGGGCAAATTTAAGCATATTTTCCCTTTAAAAAGTTGAGAATTAAATAACCTTGGGCTTCCTCTAAGGTTATGGTTGATAGAGGAGCATATTGTAAACAACATCCAGTAGGGGTTCTCATGGAATTTAGAGGTAAAGGGGAAATGTGAGAACATGAAGCTCATGCTTTCACCTATGTAGTGAATAATAAAATTTCCATTCTGTGGCAGTAGGCTGTGTTCTTTTGTCAATATTTGTGAAATGGTGATGGGCTAACTTGTTTGCCTCTTAAGTGGAATAAAACTTCATACTGTTCTTAGATTTGTATATCCTAGATTTGGTAGAATATGAGAAAGATAAATTTCACAGTGGTTTAAAAATTGTTTATTTTTATCTCATTTAACTATTCAGGATGGTATGCCGAAAACTCTTCAGTAAGTCATTGTATTTCTATTCTGACATAGCCTATGATGGGCTCAGGAACCTGGGTGTGTTCTGTCTTCTTGATTCACCATACCTAGTGAGATTTCGAATACTCATGGTTCAGAATACTTCCATCCCAACTGCATTAGAACAGTGTTGGGGGGATGGCAGTTGGGGAGAAAGAAGAGAGCAAATCCCTTCTATCAAAGGATATGCCCGAAAGTTGCACAAAGTATCTCCATTTACATCTTTTGAACAGAATTTAGTCAAATGACTACAACAAGTTGCAAGAAAGGCTAGCTACATGTACACATAGATGAAAATTCTATTTATAGTGAAAAAATGGAGAATGCTCAGTTATTGTGAACTATTAATTTACGTTCTACTAGACAGTACCACAGATACTATTTGGAAAATAAAAAAGAAAAACTTTTCTTTGGGCATGCCTGAATTGTTAATAAGCCTAAGATACAATGTTTTCTATAACAAGCTATGTTCTCCATCTAATATTCTTACTACTTATTACTAATTAAAATAAAATAATCTTTTCTCTTTCTCCTTCCAAATCTTTATATTTGTATCTGAGATTTCAAAACATGAATGTGTGGAAGGGCAATAATATATTAGGCAGACTATACTTAATTCTTTGGAAATACATTAAAAGTAGTTATATCTATATAATACAAAATTATTTAGTGCTTAGAGAGAACACTTTATAATATACAAATTTATTGTCCATTGGGAAATGGTGTTCATGAATCTCATCCTCCTGAGAATTCTCCATCATCTTTAGATATTTTCCTTCGGGACACAGAAAACATAAACATGACTTGTGGTCAAGAGTTTATTAATTTGTATGACACTCTGGGTAATACATAGAAAAATATTCAATATATAATGGGGACTTGAAAGTAGTAGCCTAAAAACTGTTAAAAGTTCTAATCAAATTGTTTCAAATTGCAATATATGTAACAAACTATAGTCACAGATTATGAAGTAGAGTGAAATCCATTTGGAAAGGAATGAAATATCAGTACACTGTTCAGCATGATGACAAAAACTAAATATTGAGGCAAAGATATTTCACGTGAATGAATATGTATATATGTCTTTTGTAAAGAAGATATTGGATTTTTAAATATTTTTGGTGGAATCATTTAGGACTCAACATATGAAAAGAATTGGTATGTCTTAAAATGTAAAGATAATATTTTCTTTTATATACATATATGTGTATATGTATATACACATTAGTTCTATTTTACCTTAATTTTTTTAACCTTTTAAATTTTGATTTAGGGAAAAACAGTGAAAGAAGTGTAATGCAACATAATCTTTTTGTAATTTAGTTGGTATTCACAATATCTAACACAGCTAACCCTAACTGTGTTCATAGACCTTCTTTCTAGTGGTTTGTAATATAAATTATTTATAGTCTCTGTGGGGAATCGTTGCTGTGATATGATTGGTAAAGCTGGACAAAGGAATGATGTAACATGATAAAATTCTTATAAGATTATTTAGATATATGCATTCTATAATCATTGCCATTATGATAAATTATGTAAATGAGAAAAAAATTATAACAGATTGCTGCACAATTTTCTGAATGTTCAAAGAATCTCCAAGAAAAATGTCATCTCTTTTCATTCATAAATTTCTATATATTAATATGCATGGTTTTGATACATGAGTTTGAGCAAATACACTATATTCTGGCTTCTAATTATTCATAAAAATGTTTTACTACTAAGAGGACAACTTTAGAGAGAGCTCATTTTTAATTAACCTTCACATCCACTTTTACTGTCTGTGCAAACCTGAATAATCTGTCTCACTCAGTATATGCCAGTGAGGGGAATAGTTGTAAATAGAAAATATTTCTTTAATTGCACATTACCCAGACACTTACTTTCCTTACAATAGGGACATATGTGTCTCTTAATATTTGTGTCACCCTATTATGTGATTCATTATGTATTGAAATTTACCAGTTAATCGTCTTTTTTAGACTATGCTGCTCTCAAAATTGTTCATGTTTTCAGTCTGTATTTTAGATAGAGAACAAAAAGGTAAGTATAAGGAATATAAGCAGATGGAGAGAAGTTTCATTAATAAAAATTTCCTCCTTTAATATCTAAATATTTTAACCTTTAATTTTTTCTTAAAACTCACTACCCTATCCCTGAAAAACCTTTCTTCCCTCTCTTGATTTACATAGAGCTTTACCATTATGTTTATATTTCTCTTCTCTTAACTTCCTCCACTTCATACAATCTCATTATGCCATATTTACATTTCTCTCTTTGCCTCTATATCCCTTATCCTTATTTTTCACTTTATTCTACCACATCCATTCTCAGAATCATAACCAGCAGAGGAAAACTGCAGTTTCTCAATACACACTTTGACTTTACAGACTGTACTTGCAGATTTTGTCTTAGCATACAAAATGGGAAGGATAGGTTACATCAGAGACTAAGGAGATGGAAATACTGTAAAGAACAAAAAATAAGACTTTACAAAAATTCTATTTATGTAGCTAGTTATTTTTGGCTGGACTTCCCCAGTGGCTTACACGGTAATGTGGGAGATGTGGGTTGGGAAGATCCCTGGAGAAAAGAATGGCAACCCACTCCAGTATTCTTGCCTGGAGAATCCCATGGTCAGAGGAACCTGGCAGCCAGTCCATGAGGTCGCAAAGAGTTGGTCACAACTGAGCGACTAACACATACATATTTTTGGCTACTCTGGGTCTTCATTGCTGTGCGGGGATTCTCGAGTTCCTGGGAATGCGGTCTACTCTATGGTTGTCGTGTAGGGGCTTTTCATTGGAGTGGCTTCTCTTGTTGCAGAGTACAGGCTCTAGAGTGCAGGCTCAGTAGTTGTGATGCAGGGGCCTCCTTACTGGGCAGCATATGAGATTCTCTTGAACCCGAAGTCGAACTGGTATCCCCTTCATTGCAAGGCCAACTCTCAACCACTGGGCCACCAGGGAAACCCAAGAACAGAAAATAAGACTATTTCCAATGCCCCATATTAATTTATATGAAATCAGATCAGGTTAGCTCTGAAGATAAATGAGTCTAAAATCAGGCATTTGAGTTTGGTTAGTTGAGTAAAATGGAAAAGATGTACTAGCTCTGTTTATTGAGGATGAATAGTGTGTGTGTGTGTGTGTGTGTGTGTGTATGAAACCTGGGCTTCAATGATAGATATAATTTTGGTTCTAGTCTGAGAACTTAATTGAACAGGAAATAGCATATATCCAAACTCTTGCATGATATAAAGAGAGAAAAAGCATTTATTATACTTTAAAAGTTTTTTATATCCCCGATTGACTTACATAAAAACTATCAACAATTACTACTGTTTTATAGATGATTCTCTAAAAGAACTGCAAGCTGAACTTTAATCTATCCAGATATTTTGCACATGCATCTATTACTATCTCTGGGGAAAAAAAAAAAAAAACTTTTAAAACATGAATGAGCATTGTTTCACTGTACATGAAAAATTGCTTTGCTGCTGCTGCTAAGTCGTTTCAGTTGTGTCTGACTCTGTGCGACCCCATAGATGGCAGCACACCAGGCTCCCCCATCCCTGGGATTCTCCAGGCAAGAACACTGGAGTGGGTTGCCATTTCCTTCTCCAACGCATGAAAGTGAAAAGTGAAGGTGAATTTGCTCAGTCGTGTCCCACTCTTAGTGACCCCATGGACTGCAGCCCACCAGGCTCCTCCGTCCATGGGATTCTCCAGCAAGAGTATCGGAGTGGGTTGCCATTGCCTCACTTTACCTTAAATAATGATTATTCCTGTTATGTCTCCCTTGGGTTCCTTTTTTTCTTTCTTTCTTTCTTTCTTTTTCTTCTATTCAGACAGAGCAATTGTCAGAAAACTGGAATGGGAAATCATACAAGAGTAGTAGTGTTTATCCTATCAGGTTTAACAAGTGACCCACAAATGAAAATTGTTTTATTTATCTTCCTACTACTCACCTACTTGCTAAGCATCACTGGCAATCTGATTATCATCACACTCACCCTGGTAGATACTCACCTGAAGACCCCCATGTACTTTTTCCTTCGAAATTTTTCCTTTTTAGAAATTTCGTATACTACTACATGCATCCCTAAATTGCTGGTTATGATGGCAACAGGAGACAAAACCATTTCCTATAACAGTTGTGTGACTCAAGTGTTTTTTGCCTTTCTTCTTGGAGCATCTGAATTTTACTTACTGGCAGCAATGTCCTATGACCGCTATGTTGCCATCTGTAAGCCCTTGCATTACACAACCATCATGAACAGTAAAATCTGCATGCAACTTGTCCTCAGTTGTTGGTTTGCTGGATTCTTGGTCATCTTTCCACCACTCCTCTATGGCCTAAACCTTGACTTCTGTGCCTCCAACGTTGTTGATCATTTCTATTGCGACACCACTCCCCTCCTACAAATCTCCTGCTCAGATACAAAGTTAATCGAGATGATGGGATTCATCTCAGCTGTGGTGACACTGGTGATCACATTGGTAATGGTGATCATATCATATACGTGTATTGCCTTGACCATTGTAAGAATTCCCTCAGCTAGTCATAGGAGAAAGGCTTTTTCAACGTGTTCTTCTCACATGATTGTGATATCCCTTTCTTACGGCAGCTGCATCTTTATGTATGTTAAACCTTCAGTCAAACAAAGGATATCTTTTTCCAAAGGAATTTCAGTGCTCAACACCTCTGTTGCTCCGCTTTTGAATCCTTTCATTTATACCTTAAGGAACCAACAAGTGAAGAAGGCCTTCGTTAATATGATACACAGAGTTGTTTCTTCTCAAAGAAATGAATATGATTTTCACTATACACAAAGAAGGTAAACAAAAGGGCATCAATCAACAACAGCATATCCAATGTACCTCTAATACATATTTCCTCTGCTTTTCCTCTCATTTCTACAATATTAATCTTTATTTAAAGCTTTATTTTTACACAAATTTTTTTCTAGAATTTTAATTTTATTTATATTCTTCTATAGAGATTTATTTTGAATCTCACCTTCTGTGTACATGTGAAAGAAATTGACACATTTTAAATTTGTTTCTTTATCTCTCAGTTCTAGTTCAGTTCAGTCACTCAGTCATGTCTGACTCTTTGCAACCCCATGAATCCAGCACGACAGGCCTCCCTGTCCATCATCAACTCCCGGAGTTCACTCAAACTCATGTCCATTGAGTCCGTGATGCCATCCAGCCATCTCATTCTCTGTCGTTCCCTTCTCCTCCTGCCCCCAATCCCTCCCAGCATCAGAGTCTTTTCCAATGAGTCAGCTCTTCACATGAGATGACCAAAGTTTTGGAGTTTCAGTCTTAGCATCAGTCCTTCTAGTTAGTCAAGCCTAAAAGTATCCTTACATTTGGATATATCCAAAGCAGTTTGTGATGCCATGCTATTACTATCTTTTAGTTGTTATCACTTAATATCTACTTAAATCTATTATGATTATCTCAATAGATGCAGAGAAAGCCTTTGACGTAATTCAACATCCATTTATGATAAAAACCCTCCAGAAGGCAGGAATAGAAGGAACATTCCTCAACATAATAAAAGCTATATATGACAAACACACAGCAAACATTATCCTCAATGGTGAAAAATTGAAAGCGTTTCCCCTAAAGTAAGGAACAAGACAAGGGTGCCCACTCTCACCACTACTATTCAACATAGTTTTGGAATTTTTGGCCACAGCAATCAGAGCAGAAAAAGACATCAAAGGAATCCAAATTGGAAAAGAAGAAGTAAAACTCTCGCTGTTTGCAGATGACATGATCCTCTACACAGAAAACTCTAAAGACTCTACCAGAAAATTACTAGAGTTAATCAATGAATATAGTAAAGTTTCAGGATATAAAATCAACACACAGAAATCCCTTGCATTCCTATACACTAATAATGAGAAAATAGAAAGAGAAACTAAGGAAACAATTCCATTCACCATTGCAACAAAAAGAATAAAATACTTAGGAATATATCTACCTAAAGAAAAAAAAGACCTATATATAGAAACCTATAAAACACTGGTGAAAGAAATCAGAGAGGACACTAACAGATGGAGAAATAAACCGTGTTCGTGGATTGAAAGAATAAATATTGTGAAAATGATATATTACCCAAAGTAATTTATAGGTTCAATGCAATCCCTATCAAGCTACCAATGGTATTTTTCACGGAGTTAGAACAAATAATTTCACAATTTGTATGGAAATACTAAAAACCTTGAATAGCCAAAGCAATCTTGAGAAAGAAGAATGGAACTGGGGGAGTCAACCTGCCGGACTTCAGGCTCTACTACAAAGCCACAGTCATCAAGACAGTATGGTACTGGCATAAAGACAGAAATATAGATCAGTGGAACAAAATAGAAAGCCCAGAGATAAATCCATGCACTTATGGATACCTTATCTTTGACAAAGGAGGCAAGCATATTCAATGGAGAAAAGACAATCTCTTTAACAAGTGGTGCTGGGAAAACTGGTCAACCACTTGTAAAAGAATGAAACTAGAGCACTCCCTAACACCATACACCAAAATAAACTCAAAATGGATTAAAGATCTTTTAACCGTAAGACCAGAAACTATAAAACTCCTAGAGGAGAACATTGGCAAAACACTCTCCAACATAACTCACAGCAGGATCCTCCATGACCCACCTCCCAGAATATAGGAAATAAAAGCAAAAATAAACAAATGGGACCTAATTAAAATTAAAAGCTTCTGCACAGCAAAGGAAACTATAATCAAGGTGAAAAGACAACCTTCAGAATGGGAGAAAATAAAAACAAATGAAGCAACTGACAAAGGATTAATCTCAAAAATATACAAGCAACTCCTGCAGCTCAATTCCAGAAAAATAAACAACTCAATCAAAAAATGGGCCAAACAACTAAACAGACATTTCTCCAAAGAAGACATAAAGATGGCTAACAAACACATGAAAAGATGCTCAACATCACTCATAATCAGAGAGATGCAAATCAAAACCACAATGAGGTACCATTTCACACCAGTCAGAATGGCTGCTATCCAAACGTCTACAAGCAATAAATGCTGGAGAGGGTGTGGAGAAAAGGGAACCCTCTTACACTCTTGTTGAGAATGCAAACTAGTACAGCCACTATGGAGAACAGTGAGAGATTCCTTTGAAAACTGGAAATAGAGCTGCCATATGACCCAGCAATTGCACTCCTGGGCATACACCCCGAGGAAACCAGAATTGAAAGAGACACATGTACTCCAATGTTCATCTCAGAACTGTTTATAATAGCCAGGACATGGAAGCAACCTAGATGTCCATCTGCAGATGAATGGATAAGAAAGCTTTGGTACATATATACAATGGAGTATTACTCAGCAATTAGAAAGAATTCATTTGAATCAGTTCTAATGAGGTGGATGAAACTGGAGCCTATTATCCAGAGTGAAGTAAGCCAGAAAGAAAAACACCAATACAGTATACTAACGCATATATATGGAATTTAGAAAGATGATAATGATAACACTGTATACAAGACAGCAAAAGAGACATAGATGTATAGAACAGTCTTTTGGACTCTGTGGGAGAGGGCAAGGGTGGGGTGATATGGGAGAATGGCATTGAAACATGTACATTATCATATGTGAAACGAATGGCCAGTCCAGGTTCGATGCATGATACAGGATGCTCGGGGCTGGTGCACTGGGATGACCCAGAGGGATGGTATAGGGAGGGAGGTGGGAGGGGGATTCAAGATGGGGAACACATGTACACCCGGGGCAGATTCATGTCAATGTATGGCAAAAGCAATACAAAAATATAAAGTAATTAGCCTCCAATTAAATTAAATAGATTTTTTAAAAAAGAGAGAATGAAAAAAAAATTAAAATAAATACACTATTAAAATAAGATTCTAATGGTATTTTTTCAGAAATAGAATTCATATTGACATACAAAAGACCCTGAATATCCACAACAATCCTGAGAATAAACAAAGTTGGAGACATTACATTTCTGAATGTCAAACTATTTTTGACATTTGGATAACCCAAAATTTTATATATATTAACATTTTGTATATGTAAAAATCAAGTTTGGTTGCATTTCTTTTCTTGGCTTAAAATGTATCAGTTCAGTTCAGTCGCTCAGTCGTGTCCGACTCTCTGCAATCCCATGAATCACAGCATGCCAGGCCTCCCTGTCCATCACCAACTCCTGGAGTTCACTCAAACTCATGTCCACAGAGTCGGTGATGCCATCCAGCCATCTCATTCTCTGTCATCCCCTTCTCCTCCTGCCACCAACATTTCCCAGCAACAAAGGCCATTTTCTCCACATTATATAGCATTATAATGCAAACAGATATATGTATGAGTAATTGCAAAAGAGATGGGAATACCAGACCACCTGGCCTGCCTCTTGAGAAACCTGTATGCAGGTCAGGAAGCAACAGTCAGAACTGTACATGGAACAACAGACTGGTTCCAGATAGGAAAAGGAGTCCGTTAAGGCTGTATATTGTCACCTTGCTTGTTTAACTTGTATGCAGAGTACATCATGAGGAACGCTGGGCTGGAAGAAGCACAAGCTAGAATCAAGATTGCCGGGAGAAATATCAATAACCTCAGATATGCAGATGACACCATCCTTATGGCAGAAAGTGAAGAGGAACTCAAAAGCCTCTTGATGAAAGTGAAAGAGGAGAGTGAAAAGTTTGGCTTGAAGCTCAACATTCAGAAAACAAAGATCATGGCATCTGATCCCATCACTTCATGGGAAATAGATGGAAAAACAGTGGAAACAGTGCCAGACTTTATTTTTTGGGGCTCCAAAATCACTGCAGATGCTGATTGCAGCCATGAAATTAAAAGACGCTTGGTCCTTGGAAGGAAAGTTATGACCAACCTTGATAGTATATTAAAAAGCAGAGATATCACTTTGCCAACGAAGGTCCGTCTAGTCAAGGCTATGGCTTTTCCCATGGTCATGTATGGATGTGAGAGTTGGACTGTGAAGAAAACTGATCGCCGAAGAATTGATGCTTTTGAACTGTGGTGTTGGAGAAGACTCTTGAGAGTCCCTTGGACTGCAAGGAGATCCAACTAATCCATTCTAAAGGAGATCAATCCTGGGTGTTCATTGGAAGGACTGATGCTAAAGCTGAAACTGCAATACTTTGGCCACCTCATGCGACGAGTTGACTCACTGGAAAAGACTCTGATGCTGGGAAACGTTGGGGGCGGGAGGAGAAGGGGACGACAGAGAATGAGATGGCTGGATGGCATTACTGACTCTGTGGACATGAGTTTGAGTGAACTCCGTGAGTTGGTGATGGACAGGGAGGCCTGGCGTGCTGTGATTCATGGGGTCGCGGAGAGTCGGACATGACTGAGAGGCTGATCTGAACTGAACTGAACTGAAGATAAATGTGCAAAGATTTAGGAGAGCAAAGAACAGAGGGCACCTAATCCTGGCTTTGCAAACCAGGGAAGATTTCAAGGAATAGATGACATTTAGATAAAACCTTAAAGAAAAATATGTGCATGTATGTGTGCATGTGTGTGTGTGTGAGAGAGAGAGAGAGAAAGAGAATGCCTAGCAATTACAAGAAATGATGAGCAATTTGATAAGGTCAGAGCAGAGGTCATACAGGCCCTTGGTTCCAGAAATATGCCATGCACTTAAGCAATATTTCAAAAGTAACAGAAAGAGAAATAATTGTCCAATACAACTATCTGCATTAATGGGAATGCTCTGTAATCTGTGCTATTCAATATATTAGTCATTAGCCACCTTGGCTTTGGAGTACTTGAAATGAAATTAATGTAACTGAGGATTTGAGTTTGTATTTTTAACTAATTCATATTTTTATTTAAATAGCCACACATGCAACTTAGCACTTATACTGTGAAACTTACAGTCTAATGAGAATGAGACCATGTTAGCAATTATAATGTAATTACTACTGCAAAGATGAAGTGCAAGGCATTATGGAAACATGTAAGAGTTTGGGAAAATCAAAGATTCAGGGAACACTGCCATAAAGAATAAAGTAGATTTATCAGATGACTAGAAGAGAATTGAAGTTCCAAAGAAACCACTTCCAAGATGCAGATTATCAGACTGTTAAAACAAATAAACAAAAAACACAAGTATGCTCCAATGAAAATGTGAAGGTGGATGTAAGGCAGTAGGTCTGAATGGAAGGAGGGGATCCAATCTTATAGGACTTTGACTCTGTTAAAATTAGACTCTTTATATTTAAGTCAAAGAAACCTCCTTTTTTGGAATATGAGAATTATGAATTTCTCAAGGCAAGGCAATATTTCAGTTGAGTCAGTTACTTTCTCAGCTGAGAGATGACATACAAATCTTGTTAATGAGAACAATGAGCTAGACAGAATCTGCTAACAGGGCATAACAGGACATTGAAGCTCTTAGCAACTCACTGTCCAAACTTTTATATTGTCTCTAGCTCATTGATGTCAGGGCAATTAGTTATTCATTTAAAAAGAAAAAAAAATCCATATCTCATATAATAATACATTCTGGATGGACCAAAGACAAAAATGTAGAAAGCAAAGTCATAGAAGTGTTGACTATAAGCAGATATTTATAGAATCTTGAAATACATGGAAGGATGTACCGAGAAGAATAGGTCCCCAAGAATTCATGACAGGCTGTACAACTTTCATAGTTGAACCACTCCAAAAAAGAAGGTTCATCTCTGAAAACATCCTGCCACAGATATGACTGGGGGTTAATATTCATAACAGATATATCCTGTTAATAAATAAAAAGATAACAAAGCCAAGGAAAAGTGAACACAAGTTAAAATAGACCATTCATGGATGAGAAATAGAAATAAAAATGTTCAATCTATTAATTGCAGAATATGAAATTTAAAGTAATATCAACGTTTATACACTACTGGAGCTTCTCTGGTAGCTCAGTTGGTAAAGACTCTGCCTGCAATGCAGAAGAACCCGGTTTGATTCTTGGGTCAGAAAGATCTGCTGTATAACGAATAGGCTACCCTATCCTATCCACTGAATACCACTGGAGGCTACCACTCCAGTATTCTTGGGCTTCCCTGGTGGCTCAGCTGGTAAAGAAAGAATCTCCTTGCAATGTGGGCGACCTGGGTTTGATCCCTGAGTTGGGACTATTCTGCTAATTTATACATTATCACTTTAATCTTTACAGTATGCTATGAATGAGGACTGTCAGGATTCTCATTTTATAGGTAGAGCAACATCAGAAAGTTTAAATCAAGTTGGAAAGTTTTCAAAAAGCTTGGCTCTCTTTAACCTCAAAACCTAGGCACCTAGGCACCATGATGTGATCTTTATGATGTTATCCTTTTATTAAATTAATTGTGGCATCATTTTCATCCTTCTATAAAATTTGTGAATGCATCCAGTATGATTAGAATGCACTTAAAAAGTTCATTCTTCTCTGTAGGAGAGAAATTTTGATATCTATCAAAATTTAGTATATATGTTACATCAATACTTCTATGTATGCAAAAAAAATGCATAAAAATAGACAGCATTATAACCAATGATGTGAAATTGGTAGCAGACTAATTCCCTAAATCTCAATCAACAATGAAATTACCAAATTATATACGTCTCCTCTGGTATTATATTCAATCATTATAATGAGTTCCATCTAGATAATCTGACAATGAATAATATCCATTACATATTGTTAACTGAAAACAAAGGAAAATTGCCAAATATTTTCTGCAAATAATAATGCAAATAATAAAGTTGCATTACTGTAAGAAGAAAAAAATGTATCTATGTATAATGCAAATAATAAAGTTGCATTAGTGTAAGAAGAAAAAAATGTATCTATGAGTGTGTGAATGTGGCTATATATATAGCTGAATATATAGAAAAATATGTAGCAGAACACAGTACAAAAATTTGACACTATATAACTTTAAGCTTTGAGGGCAAACAAAATTCATCTGGACACGTAAGGGTCATTCCATATGTCACAATGTGCTGATTTGATACTGGTTCTCTCATACTTGATTCTCATAACATTAAGCATATGTAACTATTAGAATGAAAAATACTGAAGTTTCAAGTACTCTTATTTTTGACGATACTAAAATGCTTTCTTTATTCATTCATTTTACTTTGAGATGGTGGAGATGTGAAAATGAATGAAACATAGGTAGTACCCTTAGTGAAGTGTCCACTGTGGTGTAGCTCAGCCCTGCATTCAATCCACCCCCAAAGGAACTGAGGATAAATTATCTCCCAAGTGTGGACTGAGTGCATGTGCTTATTAGAAAAATTAAGTCCAACCAAAGGAAAACCAACTGGTTGGCACAATTTTGCTTTTATCCTGCTCTATTCATTAGCTTCTGGAAAAGTGTATGTCATGACATCACTACATCTCTTGAATTATCTCTCCTTCCACCCTTTCTATCATCCCTCTGATTTCAGAGATTTAAGCAGTGACCAAAGAAGGTAAAATCGTTTAATCTTTTGGTAATAGTCAATCTTCATTTTATCCAGGGAGCTTTGAAATGTTTTACCTTCCAGTCATTAAGCAGTGCTTCTTGAACTTTTCCTTCAAGAACTCTCAGGATTACAAGAGTAATTTCTTAAAGTTTCAGTCAGGACAATGCTTACCTTTATATGGCAAGAATAAAGAAATGAAAAAAAATTGTAGCAGAGTTTATAGAAAATATCCATGAAATCAAGCCTGTGTTTTCTCTGTGTAAGATACTTTTATATATATAATAGAGACAAGGATGAGATAATGACCAAAAACTCTCCTAAAGTTAATGCAAATGCATTACATCTCATATTTTAAGTAAATAAAGAAAATCTGGGATTATATTTCTGACTGCAATCATTAGATGTGTCAGAAAGTAAGAATGTTCCCAGTTTTTAAATGTGTATTTCACCTTTCTTCCATTCAAAAGTTTATTTTGTCAGAATAAATTGCTTTAACATATTTACTTTTACTTGTTTTGTATTTTAATATTTCAATCATCGTTCAAAATGCAGCAATAGTTTCTGTCTTTTGATCTGCCAATTTTGCTAATATGTATAACAAAATATGTTTATTCTTAAAGGAAGAAAATGCTGATTGTTAGGAAGGACTTAAAGAGAAAAAAGAAGGCACTATACAAGCTTTGATACTTATCACCTGTTGACTGTTCTAGCTCATGCTATAAAAAGAAAATAAATATTAATAAGAGCTTACACACAGATACAATTCTAGTTGCTAAGAATAAAGAGTGATCAAGACAAATAAAAATTATGTAGATTACTTTTGAACAATTTTGGCTACTAGACAGTAAATTTTAAACAGAATTTTATTTATTCTAATGATTTAGCCTCCTAGAAAGAAGTTAATGGGATATTTTGGCATCAGAAGTCTCCCTCTTGTGTCCTGTCCTGTCCTCAGACACATAAGGGTAAAAAGACAGATAATAGCAAAATTTAAAAAATGAGATGACTGTAAATTTAAAGAGATGTAAAAATGATATAAAAGGATCAGTATGTCATAGAAATGAAATATTGATATAGCCCTATGTGGGTATTAGTCAATGTCTCTAATTTCTTATTTCTTTCCTGTAATTTAGAACTTTATTCTTGTTTATAAGCAAGACAATTCTAATTCTATGTATATGTGATTGTAAACACATTTATTTATTTTGGGCATATTGAAGAAATATATACTAAGAAAAAATCACAGCTATTATTAAGATCAGGAATTGTCATTGGGTCATCAGTTGCCACTGAAACCTCCTAAGCCAATACAGTTTGTACATAGTATCAGAACCATAACTCAAAATTAGATATTTTAATCCTATAAGCACAGTATCCTGGAAACTAGAAACTAATGTCTTAATTATCTAAACTGCAGATTTGGCTAGTAAATATGGGAAAATGTAATTAAAAGATATTTGCTCACATAGAAAATTTAGTCCTATGTAGAAGTTTTACGGAGAAGGCAATGGCAAGCCACTCCAGTACTACTGCCTGGAAAATCCCATGGACAGAGGAGCCTGGTAGGCTGCAGTCCATGGGGTCGCTACGAGTCAGACATGACTGAGCGACTTCACTTTCACTTTTCACTTTTACACATTGGAGAAGGAAATGGCAACCCACTCCAGTGTTCTTGCCTGGAGAATCCCAGGGACGGGGGAGCCTGGTGGGCTGCCGTCTATGGGGTCACACAGAGTCGGACACGACTGAAATGACTTAGTAGTAGAAGTTTTATGTCAAATCACTAATGTAGGGACTTTTAACATAGACCTGTAAATACATTTTACTCTTTAATAGACAATGTGTAAAGTATTTTGCTTTAGCAGGAGTGAGTGGATATTGCAAATATTCTTACAGGGAAAAAAGTCCAGTGCTTCCTTTAATGAGAGCTAATAATTCCAATAGGCTTCCCTGGTGGCTCAGAGGTTAAAGTATCTGCCTCTAATGCGGGAGACCCGGGTTCGATCCCTGGGTCGGGAAGATCCCCTGGAGAAGGAAACGGTAACCCACTCCAGTATTCTTGCCTGGAGAATCCCATGGACGGAGAAGCCTGGTAGGCTACAGTCCACGGGGTCGCAAAGAGTTGGACACGACTGAGCGACAGGATGGATGGATGGAATAATTCCAATATTTAAATATTCATTTTTCTTCCTCAAGATTGCTTTGGTTATTCGAGGTTTTTTGTATTTCCATATAAATTGTGAGATTATTTGTTCTAGTTCTGTGAAAAATATTGTTGGTAGCTTGATAGGGCTTGCATTGAATGTATAAATTACTTTGGGTAGTATACTCATTTTTGCAATATTTATTCTTCCAATCCATGAACATGGTATATTTCTCCATCTATTAGTGTCCTCTTTGATTGCTTTCAATAGTGTTTTATAGTTTTCTATGTACAAGTCTTTTGTTTCCTTAGGTAGATATATTCCTAAGTATTTAATTCTTTTCGTTGCAATAGTGAATGGAATAGTTTCCTTAATTTCTCTTTCTCTTTTCTCATTATTAGTGAATAGGAATGCAAGGGATTTCTGTGTGTTGATTTTGTATCCTGCAAAGTTACTGTAATCATTGATTAGCTCTAGTAGTTTACTGGTAGAGTCTCTAGGGTTTTCTGTGTAGAGGATCATGTCATCAGTGAACAGTGAAAGTTTTACTTCTTCTTTTCCAATTTGGATTCCTTTTATGTCTTTTTCTGCTCTGATTGCTGTAACCAAAACTTCCAGAACTATGTTGAATAGTAGTGGTGAGAGTGGGCACCCTTGTCTTGTTGCTGACTTTAGGGGAAATGCTTTCAGTTTTTCACCATTGAGGATAATGTTTGCTGTGGGTTTGTCATATATAGCTTTTATTATGTTGAGGTATGTTCCTTCTATTCCCACTTTCTGGAGGGTTTTTATCATAAATGGATGTTGAATTTTGTCGAAGGCTTTCTCTGCATCTATTGAGATAATCATATGATTTTTATTTTTCAGTTTGTTAATGTGGTGTATTACGTTGACTGATTTGCGGATATTGAAGAATCCTTGCATTCCTGGGATAAAGCCCACTTGGTCATGATGTATGATCTTCATAATATGTTGTTGGATTCTGATTGCTAGAATTTTGTTAAGGAATTTTGCATCTATGTTCATCAGTGATATTGGCCTATAGTTTTCTTTTTTTGTGGGGTCTTTACCAGGTTTTGGGATTAGGGTGATGGTGGCCTCATAGAATGAGTTTGGAAGTTTCCCTTCCTCAGCAATTTTCTGGAAGAGTTTGAGTAGAATAGGTGTTAGCTCTTCTCTAAATTTTTGGTAGAATTCGGCTGTGAAGCCGTCTGGACCTGGGCTTTTGTTTGCTGGAAGATTCTTGATTACAGCCTCAAGTTCCGTGCTTGTGATGGGTCTGTTCAGATTTTCTATTTCTTCCTGGTTCAGTTTTGGAAAGTTGTACTTTTCTAGGAATTTGTCCATTTCTTCCAGGTTATTCATTTTACTGCCATATAATTGCTGATAGTATTCTCTAATAATCCTTTGTATTTCTGTGTTGTCAGTTGTGATCTCTCCATTTTCATTTCTAATTTTATTGATTTGATTCTTCTCCCTTTGCTTCTTGATAAGTCTGGCTAGTGGTTTGTCAATTTTATTTACCTTCTCAAAGAACCACAGTCATCAAGACAGGATGGTACTGGCATAAAGACAGAAATATAGATCAGTGGAAAAAAATAGAAAGCCCAGAGATAAATCCACGCACCTATGGACACCTCATCTTTGACAAAGGAGGCAAGAATATAAAATGGAGAAAAGACAGTCTGTTTAACAAGTGGTGCTGGGAAAACTGGTCAGCCACTTGTAAAAGAATGAAACTAGAACACTTCCTAACACCATACACAAAAATAAATTCAAAATGGATTAGAGAGCTAAATGTAAGACCAGATACTATAAAACTCCTACAGGAGAACGTAGGCAAAACACTCTCCGACATAAATCACAGCAGGATCCTCCATGACCCACCTCCCAGAATATTGGAAATAAAAGCAAAAATAAACAAATGGGACCTAATGAAAATCAAAAGCTTCTGCACAGCAAAGGAAACTATAAGTAAGGTGAAAAGACAGCCGTCAGAATGGGAGAAAATAATAGCAAACGAAGCAACGGATAAAGGATTAATCTCCAAAATATACAAGCAGCTCCTGCAGCTCAATTCCAGAAAAATAAATGACCTAATCAAAAAATGGGCCAAAGAACTAAACAGACATTTCTCCAAAGAAGACACAAAGATGGCTAACAAACACATGAAAAAATGCTCAACATCACTCATAATCAGAGAGATGCAAATCAAAACCACAATGAGATACCATTTCACACCAGTCAGAATGGCTGCTATCCAAAAGTCTACATGCAATAAATGCTGGAGAGGGTGTGGAGAGAAAGGAACCCTCTTACACTGTTGGTGGGAATGCAAACTAGTACAGCCACTATGGAGATCAGTGTGGAGATTCCTCAAAAACCTGGAAATAGAACTGCCATATGATCCAGCAATCGCACTCCTGGGCATACACACCGAGGAAACCAGAATTGAAAGAGACACATGTACTCCAATGTTTATTGCAGCACTGTTTATAATAGCCAGGATATGGAAGCAACCTAGATGTCCATCTTCAGATGAATGGATAAGAAAGCTTTGGTACATATACACAATGGAGTATTATTCAGCCATTAAAAAGAATACATTTGAATCAGTTCTAATGAGGTGGATGAAACTGGAGCCTATTATCCAGAGTGAAGTAAGCCAGAAAGAAAAACACCAATACAGTATACTAACGCATATATATGGAATTTAGAAAGATGCAAATGATAACCCTGTATACGAGACAGCAAAAGAGACACAGATATATAGAACAGTCTTTGGGACTCTGTGGGAGAGGGTGAGGGTGGGATGATTTGGGAGAATGGCATTGAAACACGTATGTTGTCATATGTGAAACGAATCACTAGTTCAGGGTCAATGCATGTTACAGGATGCTCGGGGCTGGAATGCGGGGATGACCCAGAGGGAGGATAAAGGGAGGAGGGAGGTGGGAGGGGGGTTCAGGAGGGGGAACTTATGTAAACCCGGGGCGAATTCATGTCAATGTATGGCAAAACCAACCAATATAATATTGTAAAATAATTTGCCTCCAAAAAAAAATAATTACCAAAAAATAAATAAATAAATAAATAAATATTCAATTCCTTTACTATTCACTTATTCTTTGTTTTGTTTTATACCAACAGATTTGGCTTAAAGACAATAAAATCAGTATGAGAAACCACACAATGCTTACAGAATTCATCCTCTTGGGCATATCAGACAACCCAGAGCTTCAGATTTTCATTTTTATCTTTTTATTTCTAGCTTATGTATTGAGTGTTGCTGGAAACCTAACCATCATCATCCTCACTTTAACAGACTGTCATCTAAAGACTCCGATGTATTATTTCCTCCGGAATTTCTCCTTCTTAGAGATTACATTCACCAGTGTTTCTATCCCCAGGTTTTTGGGGGCAATCATTACTAAAGCCAAGACTATTTCCTATAACAATTGCTTGGCTCAGTTATTTTTCTTCATCTTCATGGGTGTGTCTGAATTTTTCCTTCTCACTGCCATGTCTTATGATCGGTATGTTGCCATCTGCAAGCCTCTCCATTACACCACCATCATGAACAAGAAAATCTGCACCTTGCTGGTCTGTAGTTCATGGCTAGGGGGATTTCTTACCATTTTTCCACCACTCATGCTTATCCTTCAGCTAGATTTCTGTGCTTCCAACATAATTGATCACTTCTCCTGTGATTACTTCCCCATTTTGCAACTGTCATGCTCAGATACATGGCTTTTAGAGATGATTGGCTTTTACTTTGCTTTTGTGACTCTGCTCTTCACATTGGCGTTAGTGATTCTATCCTACGTGTGCATTATTAGCACCATTTTGAGAATACCATCAGCTACTCAGAGGAAAAAGGCTTTCTCCACATGTTCCTCTCACATGATTGTCATTTCCATTTCCTATGGAAGCTGTATATTCATGTATGTCAAGCTTTCAGCAAAAGAAAGAGCTTCATTGACCAAAGGAGTAGCTATTCTCAACACTTCAATTGCCCCCATGTTAAATCCTTTTATTTATACCTTGAGGAATGAGCAAGTAAAACAAGCTTTCAAAAACTTGGTTCATAAAGCGATATTTTCTAGAAATAAATGAAAGTGTGTATTAACATGAATGAATGCAATTTAACTTCTACAGTATCCACCTAGCTCCATCTCACAGATATCAACTGCACTGCTGCATTGCTGAGCTCATTAGCTTAAACTTCCTTTATAATGGAACTGACAATGCTGTGTCTTCCTCTCAAACTATCTGTAGCTTCCATATAATCACTGACTTACAATTCCAAATAGAAAACAAGTAGCTTTAGAACACAAATTATTTTATTCATTATTCTGAATAATTAAAAATCTAACATTTAATAAAAATATTTAATATGGTAATTTCTAAAGGAGTAAACATTGTTTTAATCAGCTTACTCTTAAATTTTATCTTTTGGTTCTAATATAGCAGTTTCTTTCTTTTTTTTTATTTTTATTGGAGGCAAATTACCTTACATTAATACATTGGTTGGTTTTGCCATGCATTGACACGAATCCGCCCCGGGTGTACATGTGTTCCCTTTCTTGAAACCCCCTCCCACCTCCCTCTTTCCCGTATCCTCCCTCTAGGTCATCCCCGTGCCCCAGCGCCAAGCATCCTGTATCATGCATCCAACCTGGACTGGTGATTCATTTCACATATGATAATATACATGCTACAATGCCATGCTCCCAAATCATCCCACCTTCACCCTCTCCCACAGAGTCCCAAAGACTGTTTTATATACCTATGTCTCTTTTGCAGTCTCGTATACAGGGTTAAGATTACCATCTTTCTAAATTCCATATATATGCGTTAGTATACTGTATTGATGTTTTTCTTTCTGGCTTACTTCACTCTGTATAATAGCAGTTTCTTAAAGTTGTGAAATATGAAACAAATAATCAACCACCATATTTTTTGCACACTATCTGCAGTATCTGTCCAGTTCTTTCCACTCTTCTGATGTACTTGGATATTTATTTTCCTACTTTCAGATAACTAGTTCATAATATCTCATATTTCTTAGTTATGCTGAAGCCATGTGTTATGTTTATTTCATATACTGTCCTTATGTATCTACATTATTTTTATAAATACATAAAAAGGAATAGTTAGCTACCATGACTCTAATGCCACCTGAAAATTTAACAAGAATTTCTTGAATAACATTTCTTCTATAGAGAGCATTTATTGCGTTATATATGCTGAATTAAGTATGTTCTGCTTCATATCTTATGTAAACTTACAGGTTTATGGAAAATTGCCTGTGTGCTCAGTGTCCGACTTTTTGCAAACCATGGACCGTAGCCCACCAGGCTCCTCTGTCCCTGGGATTTCCCAGGCAAGAATACGGGAGTGGGTTGCCATTTCCTCCTCCAGGGCACCTTCCTGACCCAGGGATCGAACTCAAGTCTCCTGCATCTCCTCACTGGCAGGCAAATTCTTTACCACTGAGCCATCTGACAGGCTGTATGACAAATTAGACATGATTATCTCTTACACAAATGTATAAATAGATGCTCAGAAATTTTGAGTGATTTGTCTGAGTGATTTGCCTAATTAGTCAATGCTGCTGCAGCTGTTTAGTCATGTCTGACTCTTTGTGACCTCATAGAATGTAGCCCTCCAGGCTCGTCTGTCATTGGGGTTTCCCAGGCAAGACTACTGGAGTGGGTTGCTCTCACCTTCTCCAATATAACCAATATGATAGCTCATTATGAAAAAGCAAACAAAAAGTGTTTATATGTTTGACTGTATACTTATTTGAAACTCTGTAAGGACCTGCAAATTTTGCACAGTGTTTACTAAGGACCTGAATGATTCTATTGCCTTTCACCCCCATCATTTTACTCGGGTGTGTTTCAGTTCAGTTCAGTTCATTTCAGTCACTCAGTCGTGTCCGACTCTCCGCGACCCCATGAATCACAGCACGCCAGGCCTCCCTGTCCATCACCAACTCCCAGAGTACACTCAAACCCACGTCCACAGAGTCGGTGATGCCATCCAGCCATCTCATTCTGGGTCGTCCCCTTCTCCTCCCGCCCCCAACCTTTCCCAGCATCAGAGTCTTTTCCAGTGAGTCAACTCGTCGCATGAGGTGGCCAAAGTATTGCAGTTTCAGCTTTAGCATCAGTCCCTCCAATGAACATCCAGGATTGATCTCCTTTAGAATAGACTGGTTGGATCTCCTTGCAGTATAAGGGACTCTCAAGAGTCTTCTCCAACACCACAGTTCAAAAGCATCGATTCTTCCGCGATCAGCTTTCTTCACAGTCCAACTCTCACATCCATACATGACCACGGGAAAAACCATTGCCTTGACTAGACGGACCTTGGTTGGCAAAGTAATGTCTCTGCTTTTTAATATACTATCAAGGTTGGTCATAACTTTCCTTCCAAGGAGCAAGCGTCTTTTAATTTCATGGCTGCAATCAGCATCTGCAGTGATTTTGGAGCCCAAAAAAATAAAGTCTGACACTGTTTCCACTTTTTTTCCATCTATTTCCCATGAAGTGATGGGACCAGATGCCATGATCTTTGTTTTCTGAATGTTGAGCTTCAAGCCAAACTTTTCACTCTCCTCTTTCACTTTCAAGGTACTAATCCTAAAGTTATGCTTGGCATATAGATTAAAGCATTAATCAAAGCAAGATACTCTTCAATTCCTGTTGTGCTGAGCAACAGAAGGAGTACGAAAAAAGTATAAACTATTATACTTTTAATGTATAGCAGTATAATGGTAACACAATTTTTTACTGGAAGACAGATTAAAAATAGTGGAGTTAATGAATGTAGTTAGTTAAATGTGGTAGATTACCAGTTTAAAAAAAATGACATGGAGTATTGGGTAGAAATCTGTACTAGGAATTAAGATAATTGTTTGCTAATATCTGTCTAAAAATGATGTCAAGGGAAAAGTCTTCACACTTAGTGTTGTTTTTTTGTTTGTTTATTTTGGTCTCATTGGATACTGTTCTCAAGCTTTCTTTTCTAATTCCAATACTAATGTGTATTATGTTTTATATTCCTTCGTGTTTTGTGCACATTTCTGTTCTGGCAATTTTAATTCGCTGAATTAGTTCCCCTGAGCCTGTATGAGAGAGAATAGATAAAACATTAAGTAGCTTGTGCTACTTAAAATCTATGCAGAAATGATTCCAGAGGGTTTTTAAACACCTGACATTTTTTATTTTGCATATATTTACTTTTTCTCATTCTCTATTGTCAAGTAAACATATCCTCTCTGAATAAAAGAGAAATTTAAGACAAAAACATTGACAATAGGAAGCAAATTTGTGCAATGAAAAGAAATGGTCTTTGCAAAAATGGATTACAGCCATGGTAGTTGCTAATATGTTTATATTGCAGCCATTGGAATGTTAGCAAACTTGTACAAAAATCAGAGGTAAGTTTGGCAAATAGATAGCAGTGAAAGTCTCTCAAATTTTATCCGTGATTTATCACTTATAAACTCAACAAATTAAATAGGATAAGAGCTTGCTATACACCACAGGTGACTATACTCAATCCTCTGTAATACCTGTATGGAAAAAGAATCTAAAAAAGAGTGGATGTATGCATTTGTATAACTGATTCACTGTGCTGTGGAAGTGCTAGTGTTAATCACTCAGTTATGTCCAACTCTTTGTGACCCTAAGGTCACTCCTCTGTCCATAGAATTCCCAGGCAAGACTCCTGGAGTGGGTTTGGAAGTTCCTTCTCCAGGGGATCTTCCAAACCCAGGGATCGAACCAGTGTCTCCTGAAATGGCAGTCAGATACTTTACCACTGAGCTACCAGGGAAGCCCTTATTATTAAATAAAGGCAGGTAATTATTATTTCTGTTGTTTGTTTCTAACTGAATATAGGCTTTGCAGTAATTTGAGAGCATAGACTTTAATTTCTGGTATATTCTTTGCTAGGTATATAAAATATATAAGGTACATAACCTAACTTAGCCTAGTTATTTATTTGGGAATAAAGATTAAAGGTTCATATGTATGTTATAAGAGCTAAATGAAATAAAAATACAAAAGTTATTATTTTACTGTAATAAATTACTTATTACTGAAATAAGTAATACCTTTTCTAAAACACAATTGCTATGATTAACCTTCCCAGCATTGAGAATTAATTACAATCAAAAGAAAATTAAAGTAAATAAAAATAAAGAAAATTAGCCTTCTTAACATATATTAAGTACCACATAATTTTAGAATAATTTTACTTGTGGTATTGCAATTATTTCTAAGAAATACTTTTGAAATTTCAACTCCATTTTAAACACAGAAACTGAAGCTTAAAAATTTAAATAGCTCATCCAGAGTCATACATCCATTAAATGGCCCATTTGTATTTTTAATTCATGTTTTTCTTACTGAAATTCCCATATATTTTGTGTGACAATAATTTACCCTAGAATGCTATAACTAAGGAATTAATAGCATGTTAATAATTTTAACATAATAATAATAATAATTTTGTTGATTTACTTTCCCTTCAATGTTTAAATTTTAGATCACTAATGAACTGAAAGTGTGAGGTTACGAATTGATATTCACTACAAACCTCTAAAGATATAAATGTTACTATTTCTGGACTTCTTATTAAATGTGATTTATTATCTCTTTTTCCCCTTGAGTTGTCTCTGTGAACACTGGTACGTATGCTAAGAACTGAACCTGCCTATTCCTATTGAAATAAAGAAATGTAAATTAATCAGATTTCTTCAAGGAAATAGTCCTCTAAAATAATTGTGAAAAAAAAAATGTATCTAATGAAACAATCCTTCCAACCACTTGACTGGTTCTCCTGAGGAGTCTTTGCTTCATTCAAGATGAGAGAAATTCTTAAAGGATCCCAGTGTCATGGCCCAAAGTTCAGAATGATTGAGCAGTGTCCAAGATAATATGAAGCCAAACTAAATGTTACATAAGACATGTAATTAAACAACTTCCCTTTTCTTACTGCATTAACCTAAACCCTAAAACACCCTTTAAACTCATGAAGTACAAAGAAATAATGATCTGATGAATGAGGCACATTACTTTTCTGGTATGATTTGTCAAAGTTTTCTAACGACCTGCAATGAAGTTTAACTGAAGAAGAGAGAATTAGTAGATACATTAAAAGTTGTACCAACTATACCTTCAAAGTCATTGCATTACTAAAAGATTTTTCCTCTCAGTGTACAAAAGCATTTTTAAAAGCAACAACAGTAAAGCACACAAGAAATAAAATGGAGTCAATCTAAGATGTCTATCTCAGTCTCTCAAAGGAATATCTTTCATCCCTTTAAAAAGAATGTATTCATTAATATGGAGTCTCTTTTTCAACCTGGGTATCAAAGAAATCATAAATTTATCTACAGTTTCATTGTCAATGTTAACATGATAATGGGGGTTTAGGAAGGGCAGGATATAGGAATATTTTCAGAATGACATTTTGAAGATGATTTGCAGTCATCTTACTAACAAATTAGAAATAATATTGCTAATTTTAATTTTGAATAGCTCAAAGAATCTGTCTCAAGGATTCTCAGAAAACAAGTAAGAATTGATTTTTATGAAATGAGTGGAAGGAAATACAAAGCTTAGTAACCTAAACCACATTCTTCCAGGGGGAAACATGGACTTGAGTTCAGAAATAAAAGCTGAAAACATGAGTTAAATGCTTGGAGATATTCTTCATATTCTGCGTGAATACATCCTTGGGGTGGTTTAAATCTCTTGGAATCTTATATACTCTGTTAAACACTGAAATGTGTTTCCTTCAAAAGGCTGATGAATTAAGGAATGAATGCTGATGATTTTTTGTCATGCTTACTTGATGTTAGATGAATAAAATCCATTGCATTTTTATAATTTTTTTACATACAAAGTTTCATATACCACTCCCAATTTTATGACGTTAAATCATCTCTTGCTAGAGTTTGCTTAAGCCTGTTTTCTCTGGCCCTAAAAGACTGGCTATGTTAGTGTCCATTACCAGTAATGCTCATATGAATTCTTCTAGTGTCTATTAATATCCTTTTTCACAGCTCTTCATACATTCTGTCATAAGTTTAGTCAGCAGCAAAAAGTATAAATCCTGATATTATAATTCATGAAATAATTTAAATTATGAGGAAAGTTAAGAGGAAAATGCATATATAATGAAGTTGAAATAGGCTTAAAAATACAGTGCAATGACACATAGTTCATCATATAACAGTAATAATATAATTAAAAAGAAACTTGACCCTCCAATGCCTGTAGGTTATTGCAGAAATTTCAATCTTGAGATTGAAACCAAAATTTGTCAGCTTATGTGAATGTACTTTATGAGTTCAAAGTGTTATGAAGAACTAGTGCTTTCAATGAAAGGCAAATCCTGATGAAGGAAGAGTGATGTCACTGAGCAGGAGTAGAGTTCATTAAAAGAATGAATTGTAAAGAAATTAAGGACATTAATTTTGAAATAATATTTCACAATTTTTTAAAATTATAAATCAAAAATTTAGCTTCTTTTACATGTTCTTTGTTATAAATTTACTCAATACAGGATATTTAACTTAAGCAGATAATGCATCCTGAAAAGTAGGTAAAGTAGGAAAATGCATCTTATAAATAAAGATAGAACTGATATGAAATATAGTCTAGAATTTGGCTTAAAATGGAGAGTTGCACTTAGTGGCAGTATGAAATTCAACAACAAAATCAGAATTAATTACTATATAGATAAGTGTTTATCTTAAATCTACTCTCACTATACTAGGCACTGGATCATGTTGCCATAGCTTTGAAGGTAAGACTTTGTCCTACACAGTCTAGAGAGGAGTTCATGGGAGATTCTGTAGTAAGTGAGGTGGGTTTGAAAGGATGAATATAAATTCCTACAGAACTCATACCATGAGTATTACATCTGTTCGGGAATAAGGAAGAAGGTGATTTGAAAATCATTCAAATATTCTACCCTCAATGCTAGTCACATACATGTATTTTATTTAATATAAGCTTCACAGTCTTTCTCAGAAAGGTTACTAATATTAATGAGGAGCAGAGAAATGAAGCAGCCATTGGTAGCATTGTTGATGTCTTGGCAAATATCTAACATGCCTCAAATGTGGTGATCAAATCCTAGCTGAAGATGAGAGAAGTGGATTGTTTGTGGAAAGTAGGAGAGCAACGATGGGTAGAGAAGGCAGATACACTGTGTTGGGAGAAGTGATCATGTACCCAAATTGGAAGAATGAGGATAAGATTCACTTTCCCAGAATACCTGTTGGGTACTCTACAGTCAGGTGATTCTACTCTATTTTCTATGCTGTTGTTGTTATTCTTATGTGACTCTCTTGGTGCTAAATTTATGTACTACTACTTATCTTAGCTGTAAGTTTTTACAAAGCACAACATCTAAATCCTAAATGTTTTCAGCTCAGTGGTTAGGGAATGTATTCTCCATTGAACAAAGTCTTATAGGGGTTTTATTAAATGATAAGCATTTTTCAAAATGCTTCACATGTATTTGCTCATTTAATGGTCAAAATAACTTTATTTGATAGACTTGTATTAGTGTGTATTTACAGATGGGGCATGAAGGGATTGAGTGACTTTCAGACCTAGTAAGTGAATTGGATTAAAACCTACATAAACTCAGTATTCTGTAATATCATTTAAATTTTACACCCCCAAAAAAGAAAAAACTCATTATTTCCAAAACATATACAAATAAACATATTATTAACATTTGTTTCCTTGAAGGACAACTATCTTACTTATTAATCATCATCATCATCATAATAACATATAAGTAATATTTTAAATATAAAGGGAAATAGGTTGTATGAGAATAAAGTCCATAATGATGACACACAGTTATGCTGTAACATTATAAATTGTTGCCAGGGATTAAGATGATAGCAACCTTAAGCTTACATTATTGTTTATCTCATTTTCCCCTCTATCTCTAAACCCTGCAGTTGCCAGTGGCAGTGGCTTTAGCATTTCTGACTTCCAGTGAGGTAGTAAGAGTTGAAAAACCTGAAAGACTTCCTCGGTGGTCCAGTGGTTAAGACTTTGCCTTCCAATAAAGGGGGTGCTGGTTGGATTCCTGATGAGGAATCTAGGATCCCACACACATCATGGCCAAAAAACCTCAACAGAAAAAAAAATATTCTAACAAATTCAATAAAGATTTTAAAAATGGTTCACATATAAAAATCTTAAAAAAAGGAAAAAACTGGGTGTTAACAAAACTTGATTTGCTGTTTTGTTGTTGTTTAGTCACTAAGTTGTGCTCAACTCTTTTGCAACCCTGTGGACTGAGCATGCCAGGCTCCTGTGTCCATTCCCAGGCAAGAATCCTGGAGCGGGATACCATTTGCTTCTCCAGGGATCTTTCCAACCCAGGGATCAAACCTGCTTCTCCTGCATCTCAGGCAGATACTTTACCTCTGAGCCACCAGAGAAGCCAAGGACAAAATAGTCATTTTTTATTTAAAAATTGCAATATCTTTTCCATTTTAAAGATTCTCAATATAATTAAACTTTTAAGTTACACAGGAGGAAAACTGTAGGCATTGGAATATTAGCACAAAGATAATTCTCATGAAACCTGGTGGGTATGTTTCTGAAAGTTTACAGGTAGTATTTGGTGTCAGAAAAAGTGTAGGAACAAATTCTTGCCCTACAAGTTTTGTGATATTTATAGTTTTAAACTTCCCTTAATAAAAGAGTGTTTTACTTATTAAACAGAGGAAGCTTAAGGATCATTGTCATTATCGACTTGCTTTAAATTTCCCCTGAAGGTGAAATGACATACTAATTTCATCAAATTCTAGGTCTACACTAGGATATTTGGTAATCCTCTCTTCTAGTGTATTCCTTGTGCTTTCTCTTGTAGGTCTCCTGGAAGGAGAAAAGCAAACAAGCTATTGAAGAATGAGAAACCATACGGAAACAATAGAGTTTATCCTCCTGGGACTGTCAGATGACCCACAACTTCAGGTTGTGATCTTTGTATTTCTGCTCATCACCTACATGCTCAGCGTCACTGGGAACCTGACCATTATCACCCTGACCCTGCTGGATGCCCAACTCCAGACCCCCATGTATTTCTTCCTCAGAAACTTCTCCATCTTAGAAGTATTATTCACAACTGTCAGTGTACCCAAGTTCCTGGCCACCATTATTACAGGAGATAAAACCATTTCTTTTAATGATTGTATGGCTCAGTTATTTTTTTTTATTCTCTTGGGAGTCACTGAGTTTTACCTTCTGGCTGCCATGTCCTATGACCGCTACATTGCCATCTGCAAACCGCTGCATTACATGACCATCATGAATCACAGAGTCTGCACACTGCTTGTCTTCTCTTCCTGGCTAGTTTCATTCTTAATCATATTCCCTGCACTCATGTTGCTCTTAAACCTTGATTACTGTAGGTCTAATATCATTGACCATTTTACCTGTGATTTTTCTCCTTTGCTTCAGCTGTCTTGTTCAGACACAAACTTTCTCGAAATGATGGGGTTTTCCTGCGCTGTCTTTACTCTAATGTTCACTTTAGCATTAGTAATTCTGTCCTACACATACATCATCAGAACAATTTTAAGAATTCCTTCTACTAGTCAGAGGACAAAGGCCTTTTCCACATGTTCTTCCCACATGATTGTCATCTCCATCTCTTATGGCAGCTGCATTTTTATGTATATTAAACCCTCAGCACAGGATAGGGTGTCTTTGAGCAAGGGAGTGGCTGTGCTAAACACCTCAGTAGCCCCCATGCTGAACCCATTCATTTACAGCCTACGGAATCATCAAGTCAAGCAAGCCTTCATGGACATGGCAAGAAAGACTATTTTTCAGAAGCAAATGAAATGATGTGCTATAATAAATTAGAGACATTTTGCAGGGCAACTTTAAAAAATATATAATCAAGAATTTTAATAACATTCAAATCACAATGGCTTCCCTGTCAACCTTGTTTATTCTTTTTATTCCTAGAAGTTTAAAATCATTATTGTTTATATATTTCTCATTCAATTTAAATAATTTTTCTTATGTCTTTCTGACTCCCATTCTTCTGAACATTTTGTTAGTTGCAACTTCTTAAATTAAAAATTGTTTAATATAAATTCCTGTTTTGAGTTTGGATGTGATATTTAGTTTACTCAACACAGGAAATATAATCTTATTAATTTCATTTACAGATTTGACAGAAACTCTTTTTAACATTTTATAGTTTTTTAAAAATTTATTTGTTTATTATTTATTTTTTGACTGCACTGAATCTTCATTGCTGCTCGTGGGCTTTCTCTCGTTGAGGCAAGATGGAGCTACTCTTTGTTGCAGAGCATGGGTTTCTTATTGCAGTGGCTTCTCTTGTTGTGGAGCATGCAGACTTTCATAATTGTGGTGCATGGCATCAGTATTTGTAGCTGGTATGCTCTAGAGTACTGGCTCAGTAGTTGTGTCAGAGGGACCTAGCGGCTCCATGGTATATGGGATCTTCCTGTCCCAGGGATTGTACTTGTGTCTTCTGATTGGCAGATGGATTCTTAGCCACTAGAGCCTCAGGAAAGTCCCTTCACTATTTATCTGGGGAAATGTTTTTAAATGTTGCATTGTTTGTTGAAAAATGTGATTATTTTCATTTAAAAACAGAAAGATTATTTATGGCACACTTTAATAAGGAATGTTCTAATAATTTCTTCACCACCCTTATAGCAGAAAGTGAAGAAGAACTAAAGAGCTTCTTGATGAAAGTGAAAGAAAAGAGTGAAAAAGTTGGCTTAAAGCTCAACGTTCAGAAAACAAAGATTATGACATTCGGTCCCTTCACTTCATGGCAAATAGATGGAGAAATAGTGAAAACAGTGCCTGACTTTATTTTTGGGGGCTCCAAAATCACTGCAGACAGTGACTGCAGCCATGAAATTAAAAGACACTTGTTCATTGGAAGAAAAGTTATGAGAAACCTAGATGGCATATTAAAAAGCAGAGACATTACTTTGCCAACAAAGGTCTGTCTAGTCAAAGTTATTGTTTTTCCAGTAGTCATGTACTGATGTGAGAGTTGGAATATAAAGAAAGCTAAGCCCCGAAGAATTGATGCTTTTGAACTGTGGTGTTGGAGAAGACTCTTGAGAGTCCCTTGGACTGCAAGGAGATCCAGCCAGTTCATCCTAAAGGAAATCAGTCCTGAATGTTCATTGGAAGGACTGATGCTGAAGCTGAAACTCCAATACTTTGGCCACCTCATGCAAAGAGTTGACTCATTTGAAAATACCCTGATGCTGGGAAAGATTGAAGGTGAGAGGAGCAGGGGATGACAGAGGATGAGATGATTCAGTGGCATCACCGACTCAATGGACATGAGTTTGAGTAATCTCCGGGAGTTGGTGATGGACAGGGAGGCCTGGCGTGCTGCAGTCCATAGGATCGCAAAGAGTCGGACACGACTGAGTGATTGAACTGAACTGAACTGAATAATTTCTTCATTAATTAAAAACATAGACTTTTAACAATATGTACTTTTGTAAATATAGTGCTAGATAGATCACTATTTATTTCCAAATCACATAGTAACTCAATAGACGTCAGTAGACACATACATATGTAGTAGAATATGGTGAAGAAATAACCATTTTAGATATGTAGGATTAAGTTCACTTTCTCCATTTCCACAGAAAGTAAGCTCCATTTTCTGATCTAGCTGAAATATATACACAGCTCCTTCCCAAGTTCAGGACTAGTTTGAAAAAGGGCATATAACTAAATTATTTAATCCCTAAAATATTTGTTTATTTATACCTTACACTATTTTATAACAAAATCACTTAAGTTTTTCAGAAGCTAAAATCTTGATAACAAAGCAAAATCTCCCCTTTTTATAGAAAATTAGTATTTCATGTGCTAAAATACTCTTCCACTTATTAAGGATTTAATAGGTACCTAAAGTATTTGGAAAGGTGGGTGTATGTGTATAGGTGAAGTGATTACAGATACAAAAAAACCCCATATAAACCACATTTTAATAATAGAAAATACAAACCTAATTAGTGGTGCAACATTCTTAATAATCATTAAGAGATACACACACTTGAGAGGTATACCACAGGTTTTCTTTTTTAAAAAAGGGAGGGGTGAGGATGGGAGTGATGGAAAATTGAAGGGGATTCAAATGTTAAAGGGAAGTTAAGAGTGGGTTCTCCATTTCTTTCTATCCTATCTCAAATACAATTTGTATATTAAATAAGGTGAATATCTGACAAACTTAAGGTTTCTGTAACCTCTAAGCATATATTTCCCCATGAGTAAGTCAGGTGTAAGTTCAGGTAAGCCAGGTATATAAAACTTACTATAGAAATGAAAATGAATTTATAAAGAATATAACATAATTAGCTATCAATAAATTATAATAATGATTATTAACATTTTTCTGCATATCTAACCACTACAGATATATACAGATTATACTTTTGAGGTGATAATATGAGATTTATTCACTTAAAATATAAAGACACAATACAGTGTTGTTAACTATAACAAACTTTATGTCAATTGATTAGCAATATCCACATTTCCCTCTCCCTCTACCTCCTGGCAACCACCATTCCACTATCTGAATCTATGAGTTTGAGATTTTTAGGTTTATCACGTAAGTGAATTCATGCAGTTTTTAAGTATCATAAAATGTTATGATTTTATAACATTTTATTATACTTAGCATAAGGCCCTCATGCTTCATCCATGCTGTTCTATATATTGGGATATTGTTCCTTTTTTAAGACTGAATAATAGTCCAATACTATTCCATTAAAAGTATTTACCATATTTTCTGCTGGATCATGGAGAAAGCAAGAGAGTTCCAAAATACATCTATTTCTGCTTCATTGACTATGCCAAAGCCTTTGACTGTGTGGATCACAATAAACTGTGGGAAATTCTGAAAGAGATGGGAATACCAGACCACCTGACCTGCCTCTTGAGAAACCTGTATGCAGGTCAGGAAGCAACAGTCAGAACTGTACATGGAACAACAGACTGGTTCCAAATAGGAAAAGGAGTACGTCAAGGCTGTATATTGTCACCCTGCTTATTTAACTTCTATGCAGAGTACATCATGAGGAACGCTGGGCTGGAAGAAGCACAAGCTGGAATCAAGATTGCTGGGAGAAATATCAATAACCTCAGATATGCAGATGACACTACCCTTATGGCAGAAAGTGAAGAGGAACTCAAAAGTCTCTTGATGAAAGTGAAAGAGGAGAGTGAAAAGGTTGGCTTGAAGCTCAACATTCAGAAAACAAAGATCATGGCATCTGGTCCCATCACTTCATGGGAAATAGATGGAAAAAAAGTGGAAACAGTGTCAGACTTTATTTTTGGGGGCTCCAAAATCACTGCAGATGCTGATTGCAGCCAGGAAATTAAAAGACGCTTACTCTTTGGAAAGTTATGACCAAACTTGATAGCATATTAAAAAGCAGAGACATTACTTTGCCAACAAAAGTCTGTCTAGTCAAGGCTATTGTTTTTTCCGTGGTCATGTATGGATGTGAGAGTTGGACTGTGAAGAAAGCTGATCGCCGAAGAATTGATGCTTTTGAACTGTGGTGTTGGAGAAGACTCTTGAGAGTCCCTTGGACTGCAAGGAGATCCAACCAGTCCATTCTAAAGGAGATCAATCCTGGGTGTTCATTGGAAGGACTGATGCTAAAACTGAAACTGCAATACTTTGGCCACCTCATGCGACGAGTTGACTCACTGGAAAAGACTCTGATGCTGGGAAAGGTTGGGGGCAGGAGGAGAAGGGGACGACAGAGAATGAGATGGCTGGATGGCATCACCGGCTCAATGGACATGAGTTTGAGTGAACTCCGGGAGTTGGTGATGGACAGGGAGGCCTGGCGTGCTGTGATTCATGGGGTCGCAAAGAGTCGGACACGACTGAGCGACTGAACTGAACCGAACTGAACTGAACTGTATCCATTCATCCTTCCCTAGACATTTAGGTTGCTTCCATATCTCAACAATTGTGAATACTGCTACAGTGAACATGAAAATGCTATCACTTAGATACCCTGATTTCAATTATTTTAAATACATATCTGGAGATGGGTTTCCTAGATAACATGGTAGTTCTATTTTTAATTTTTGAAGAAAATCTGTACTGTTTCTCATAATGGCTGCACAATGTGCATTCCCACCAACAATGTATCAGTTCAGTTCAGTTCAGTCGCTCAGTCGTGTCCAACTCTTTGCGACCCCATCAATCACAGCATGCCAGACCAATTCTAAATTCTCCACACCATCATCAACACTTGTCTTTTATCATCTTGGTAATAGCCATCCTGACAGGTGTGAGGTGATTTAATATTGTCCTTTTGATCTTCCTTCCTCTGAACGTTAGTGGCATTAAGCATCTAGCATATATTTGTTGGCCATTTACCTCCTTATACTTGTATGTCTTCTCTGGGAAGATTATACTTGAGTCTTCAGTCCTTTTATTAATTATTAGGTTTTGGGGGTTTGTCCTGGTTTTGTTCTATTGAATTGTAAGACTTTCGTACATATTTTAGTCATTAATCCCTTATCGGATACAGTGTTTGTAATATTCTCTCCTATTCTATAGATTGTCTCTTCACTCTGCTTTTTGTCAACTCTTTGGTGGTGAAAGTGCTTTTTATTTTGATGTAATCCCACTGTTCTATCTACTTTTGTTGCCTATGCTCCTGGAGTCATATCCATTAAATCATTGCCCAGTCCAATATCATGCAGCTTTTCCCCTACAATTTCTTCTAAAGAGTTTTAAAACTTTATGTCTTATGTTTAAGTTTTAATCTGTTTTGAGTTGATTTTGTGTACAGTGTAAGGTAAGTGTAGAATTTCCTTCTTTTGCATGTAGATGCCCAGTTTTCCCATAACTACTCTTTGAAAAGACTGTCTTTTCCCTCCATGGGTTTTTGGCACCCTTTTCAAAGATTATTTGACTGTATGTACCTGAGTGTTTCTGTGCTCCCCATGCTGTGTAATTGTTTACGATGGCTATTGTTATGCTAGTACTCTATCAATTTAATTATCATAGCTTTCAATATATTTTGAAATCTGGAAGCCAGCTTTAGTTTTCATTCTCAAGATTTATTTGGCTATTCATGGTCTTTTGTGATTCCTTATAAATTTAAAAAATTTTTTCTGTTTCTGTAAAAAAATAATGCCATAGATATTTGACAGGACTGTACTGAATCTGTCGATTTTGTTGGGGATCAGGACGTATACATAAGTTTCCTAATCCATGAGTACTGAATGTTTTCCCATGTGTTTATGTCTTCAGTTTTATCAAAGTTTTGCATTTTTCAGTGTATGTATCTTCTACCTCTTTAGTTAAGTTTATTCCTAAGTATCTTACTCCTTTTGATACTATTGCAACTTTCATTTTTACTTAATTTCTTTTTCAGATAGCTTATTAATAGTAGGAAAATGCAACTTATATTTTTAATGTTGATTCTATGTTCTTCAACTTTAAAATTTTTTTGCAAAGTGTGTAGAGTTTTTTCTATTATAAATCATGTCACCTGCAAATAGAGATGACTGGTTTATTGATGGATCAATTTTGTCCAATTATTCTGACTAGTACTTTCTGTACTATATTGAATATAAGGGCCTCCTTACTTGTTTCTAATTTTAGAAAAAAAAGTTTTCAGTTTTTAACTTTTGAGTGTAATGTTTCATCCTTTTGATGAGGTCGAAAAAGGAGAGTGAAAAAGCTGGCTTAAAGCTCAACATTCCAAAAGCTAACAGCATGACATCCGGTACCCTCAATTCATGACATATAGATGGGGAATAAAGTAGAAACAGTGACAGATTTTATTTTCTGGGACTCCAAAATTTTTTGGCTGCATATGGTTACTGCAGCCACGAAAATAAAAGACACTTGTTCCTTGGAAGAAAAGCTATGACAAACTCAGCGTATTAAAAAGCAGAGACCTCAATTTGCCAGCTAAGGTTTGTATAGTCAAAGCTATGGTCTTTCCAGTAGTCATGTATGGATGTGAGAATTGGACCATAAATAAGACTGAGCACCAAAAAATCAGTGCCTTCGAATTGTGATGCTGGAGAAGACTCTTAAGAGTCCCTTGTACTACAGGGAGATCAAATCAGTCAATCCTAAAGAAAATCAACCCTCAATATTCACTGGAAGTACTGATGCTGAAGCTGAAGCTCCAATACTTTGGCCACCTAATGCTAAGAGGTGACTCATTGGAAAAGACCCTGATGCTGGGAAAGCTTGAAGGCAACAGGAGAAGGAGGCAACGAAGTAATGAGATAGTCAGATAGCATCACCCACTCAATGGACATAAATTTGAGTGAACTCTGGAAGATGGTGAAGGACAGGATCCTGGAATGCTACATTCCATGGAGTCACATAGAGTTGGACACAACTTAGCAACTGAACAACAACAACAAATAGTATTAGCTGTGGGCTTTTCACATATGCTTTTTATTGTGTCCAGGTAACTTCTATTACTAGTTTTTTGACAGCTTTTATCTTGAAAAGTTTTTGAATTTTGCCAAATGCTTTTTCTACATACATTGAGGTACTCATGTGATTTTTATCCTTTGTTCTGTTAAAGTAGTGTCTCACATTGATTGATTTTCGTATATTGAACAATTCTTCATTTCAGGGATAAATTGACATACCTAGTTCAGCATATGAACTAAAAGAATAAATGCTCTCTACAAGAAATATATATTATTTATAGTATTCCTATAAAACTCCAGGTAGTATAAGAGTAATGGTGATTGTCTAAATATTTGTTTTCACATATTTTAAAAAATAATTATTTAAACTTAAGAACTAATTGGCAGATTAGACAATATTTTATTTTTACAAATACGTAAATTGATGCTCAGAAAAGTTGTATAACTTGCATGAGGTTGTGAGCTATAATAGCCAGTATAAGAGACTGATTTGAAAAAAACACAACAAAATTTTGTGTTTGCTTAATTATATAGTGTTAACATTAATCAATAAAAACAGATAACTTCAACCTATCATCCCTGACTGCCAAGAAACAGGAAAAATGTACAAAGTATCAGCAATATTATGGCACAAAATTCTTATTGGAAAGCAGATTAAAAATAATAGAGCCATTTTGTGCCACAAAAAGTAATGACTCCAGCCATTGATCAACAATGGATACTAAGGATGAAAAAAAATCAATTCAGCATATTTCTGGAGTATCGTTGCAAAAGGAAAAAAAACAATCCCCAGATCTAAACCTGGATTGAGCCTCTATGATGAGGGTGAGGGTTTAATCTAGTGAAGCACATCTTCTTAAGTTTCTGAACATTTTTATTCTCATGAATCATCATAAAACAGAAAAAAATTAATCCAATTTGGTTAGTGTGACATTTGATAGTGTCTAGCAGAGAAGCAATAATTTTGTATTCTATTATTCAAGCAGAAGTATGAATATATGAAGTAAGAAAAAGGGAGTTTTCACAATTTTTTGCAAACAAAATATCCAGAAAGATATATGCAGCAGAGCTGGGAATTAACTGAAGAGGTGTGAATGCATAAGAGAGGCTTTGCTGTACATATCTGGAATATCCCTTTGAATCAGTCATCTTATGCAAATGAAAAATGTGGAGCAGAACTACAAGGAAATAAAACATTTTTTCATAAAGCTTAATAGCTAAGAGACAACGATATTCAAGCAGAAAATGCACTGGGCTACAATAAGGGTAACAGAGCTGCTAAGATCTGAGGCAAGGAGTTACTTTTTAATTTGTGCTTCAGTGCAAAGTGAAAAGTATATAAGTACTGCATATCGTTTTAAGCTAAAACATAACACTGTTTCCATATGTACATTCCTAGAAAATCATAGATGCCGAATATTAATGATTTCAATGGAATTATAAGACAAATCATTGAATAAGTGAATACGTCCCCTATTAAATAAAACAATTAGGTTATTTACTCTATTTATTGTAAATACATATGTAAAATATATACAATGTTCTCATATTATCTTGATAATTACATTCATAAATACTAATAAAATAAAATTAGTAATTAAATTATTTCATCATTAAACATTTATTTGCTAAGTAAATCATTAATTTCTTGTTTTTTAAGTTTCATTTTGATCTTTTTTTTTTTTTTTTTGCATTTAAGAATTCAAGACTCTTCTCATGATCCCATCTTTTAGGATCGATTACAGAAGTTTATTTTATTTTTTTAATTTTTATTTAATAAATGGTACAAAGCACAATGCCAAAAACATTAACAGTTAAAATTTCATCAAATGAAAAAATACTATAGAATACACAGTTGTAAAAAGCTACGTTGTTATTTTACAACTGCCTCAAGCTGCAAAGAGAAAAAAAACCCAAAACCATACCTAAGTTATCCCTCTCTCAAAATAATGCCATTTATGTTATAAACCATGAGCACCCCATCGAAAGAGGGGAACTGCTTTTGTTAATTCATATATATATATATGACTGTATCACTTTGCTATACACCTGAAACAAACACAACACTGTAAATAAAATATAGTACAATATAAAATAAAAATAAGTAACAGACCTTTTATCTTATGAAGGAAGTGAGATCATCCACTTCTGTTTTAGGTGGTGGTATCTTCTAATAAATACATGACAGAAAAAAAGAAAAACATATATTTTATAGGATTATTCCAAAAAAACTACAATGATTTAATTGCACAAAGCAAAAAAGCATTGATTTATTTCACTTATCATCTCTCTATAATGCAACTTATTGCATGAAGATTTCCAGTCATTTGCTAGACTTAGAATCAGAGAATTAGTATGTAAAGCAGGATTCACAAATATGTTTTAAGTAATAATGCAAATAAGATTATCAAAATAAAATACCATTGACATGAATTATAGAAAATATTTTAGAACTGCACTAATGATGATGATATTGGTCACAATAAATTATATCTTTCATCTCTTTCCTTTAATGTACTTTCCACCTAAGTATATTTAAAAGAAGAAAAACACCAGAAAAAAAAAGAGAGAAATGATCACAAAGTTTTCCTCCTAGGCCTTTCTGATGATCCTGACCTTCAGATTGTGATTTTCCTCTTTTTATTTATCACATATGTATTAAGTGTCACTGGAAACCTGATTACCACCACGCTAACCTGGGTGGACTCCTATCTCCAGACACCAATGTATTTCTTCCTCCGAAATTTCTCTTTCTCAGAAATCTCCTTTACTGCTGTGTGCATCCCTAGATTTCTGGGGGCAATTATGACCAGGGACAAGACTATTTCTTACAACAATTGTGCAGACCAGCTATTTTTCTCTATTTTCATGGGGGGGGTGACTCAATTTTACATTCTAATTGCCATTGTCGTATGTTGCCATCTGCAAGCCCCTGCATTGTACAGCTACCATGAGCAAGAAACTTTGCAGCCTGCTTGGGCTCTGCACATGGCTGGGCAGATTTCTGACCATTTGCTCATCCCTCATGCTTCTCCTCCAGTTGGATTAGTGTGCTTCCAATGTCATTGATCACTTTCTGTGTGAATTTTGCCCCCTTTTACAATTGTCTTGTTCAGATATATGGCTTCTAGAAGTAATGGGTTTTTACTTTGTTTTGGTTAGTTTGCTATTCACCTTGGAAATAGTGATTTTGTCCTGTACATATATTACCAGGATATTTTGAGAATTCCATCTGCCAGTCAGAGAAAAAAGGCCTTCTCTACTTGTTCTTCTCACATGATTGTCATCTCCATCTCTGATGGAAACTGAATATGCTAATCCCTACCCCCCAAAAAAGACATCATTGACAAAAGGGGTAGCTATTCTCAGTAACTCTGTGGCCTCCATGCTGAACCCCTTCATCTACACCCTGAGAAACCAGCAAGCGAAACAAGCCTTCAAAGACATGGTCTATAAAGCAGTCTTTTCTGTCAACAAATTTTTTGGGGGGTCAAAAGTAAAGGACACTTTAAAGAACAATTAGATTAAATTCTGAAATTCCTAACCATCTATTAATTAATAACTATTTTTGCTCTTTATACCCTGTTAACCTGCCACATGACAGTTAATATATTTCCCAATCTGTTATTTTCACTTCCAAGCTAAGTTTTTCCAGTGCATTGCTTATCGACATTTCAAAATATGTAAAGTTATTACTCCTACAAAATTTTTGTAGATTGAAATGTATTTCTTTAAGACAAAGCACGTTGTGAAAAGATCATTTTAATTCTGTTAATCAGTCCCTGAAAGGATCCTATGAAGTACCATACTGTACTTCAAATGTAGAGTTTCAAAATGAGTGTGTAATTTCCTATGTATTTTCAAGGTGAACACTGATAGTTTCCTATGGTTTAAAGAAGCTATATATTCCGTGTAATAGTACATGGAATTCAGTCCAAAGAGATAATATGTACTCATGCATTGCATTTTTAAAGTAGAGGTTTTTATTTTGTGAAATTCAATATATATATTGAAGGTAAATATTGATCATGATATTATGTATTTTTATAGAATTTATATATGAATTCTATAAAAATACATAGTAAATTATATTTATAATCAAATAATTAAAAATAAAGGTACTATAACTAAAACCCTGCCACTTTCCAGAACCTAATACTCATGTCTATGACAGTTACTTTGAATTCTTTGTCAAGTGTTCATAAACATACATTTAGGGTCTATTTTTTGTCCCTTGTAAATTGATGCTGTTATGTACACATTTGATAAAACAGCCACCTCTCCCAGTCTTTTAAAGATGGATTTGTTCAGGGGAAACCATCACTACTCAATCCACCTAGAGACTCTGGAGGCCTCTCCAATCTTTTCTGAGGATGTCTATCCTCAGATTTGTGTTTGGAGATTCCTTAGCAAGCTGAGTAAAGGTGGGTTCATATCTATTTTGATTCTATTGTATCTACAGTGTCCTATAGTATCTAAGACAGTAGGTTCTCAATGCTTGTTGAATGAATAACAGTGATTGAGTCAACAGATGTGGAGGTTTTTTTGGTTATTTCTAAAATTAGATTAAAGGAATCTGAACTGTAAATTTTTGCAGATTTCCTAGGTTTTATGCTTTCATTAATTACCAGAACGCAGCCCACCAATTAAATGAAAAAAGGCCTCTGGATAGTAGATACTTCTCAACAATTAGCACCATTATTAAAGGAAAATGACCTGTGAAAATTCTTGGAACATATTGAAGACTTTAAAATTTTTTAATCTAACTTTTCTCATGCCTTCTGTGGGAATTCACTGAGCATGATATTGTATCTCATTCTTCTTTTCACTGTTCTCTATTTAATCTTTTGAATAATTTATTTTATACTTAACAGCTTAGTGAGCCACTTTATGGGGACATTTTATTACACAAGAAAGGAAATGTAATGTTTACACATAAGATTCATTCATCCCAATATTTCAGTCAGCAAGGTCAAGAAATATCTATACTTTAGGGAAATCCTGATTTACCAAATTCAGAAAACCTCTTCCAAAAATTTTGCAACTATTCCATATGTTTCTGCCCTACTTCTCATGCTTTTCTTTCTCTTTGGACATCGTCCACCAAGTTTTCTAATTCAATATTGGTACAAATATTGATAACATATGTATAATCCTTAGAGTATTTTCCTCTTGGCTCTGTTGCAACATTTGATTCACTGGAGTACTTCCCAAGAGCCATGGGCATACGTTGTGATAAAACTACATGTGGCTGATGCAGGTTAAAAATCCATATAAAATCATGTCCATAAAGAACCACAGTAATGATATCCCACTACCCTTCACCGTTTTTGCTCCCATGGCTACAAAGCAAAATGCATCAAAGAAAAATAGCTATAGACAGAAGATAATTGCAAATGTGTTGAGATAGAGTATTTTTACAAATGCTAAATATCTTAACCTAAACTAGAAATAGTTAGCAATATTTTTTAATGGTTTCTGCCACTTAATGTGATGCATTTGTAGAAATAGAGGTAAGATTGTAAAATAAAAACCAATGAAAACTTTCCTTTCCTTATCACAAATTTATTATTTCTTAGCTTAGCATTTCATCAGGTGAAGTAAATAATGAATAATTTGGGGTTGCCATTCCTTCGTGTATATATCAAGGATTCTGAAGAATGAGTCTGTTTGTGTTTCTTGTTTGTCATACTAACTTATTAATTTTAAGAAAATTACTCTGAGTTTTCTCCTGCTCATTGAATATATATCTGATTAGTAACACGCTTCAGTTTCAGGATGAAAGAGTATAGAATTCCAATTTGACATTTAACTAGCTGTATGCTTTTGTTTATAATAATTAATCTCTCATTGTCAGTTTCTTCAAAGGTAACATAAGGTTATTGCAATGAATCAATGAGATCAATGAGATAAGTACATAAACCTTAGCACTGTCTCTCAAATAAGTTTCCTCCAAAATGGTTGCTATTGTTTTATAGCGGGACCATCTTCCTCAAATGTAATAATTGATTTTATTTGTAGGAATAATAAAGAGAACAGTATTTACTGTGTGGGAATAGATGCTTTAAAATTTTATATAATTTAATTTTACTTTTAATTAAGTTAGCCATCACAATAATTCTATGAAATATTATCCTCATTTTCACAGTGGGGGAGAAAAAACACATATAACTCAGAGAGAGTTGTATTTTTAATTCAGATTTCTTGGAATGCAAATCCCCAATAATCGCACACAAAATAATTAAAATTAAGACCTGATGCTATATTTTTATAACAATTTATTTTCCTTTTTAGGTTAAAAATTATCTTCAAATATAGATACTAGTTAACAAACAGACATTTAGGGAGAAATAAAATATCTCTATGGAAAACCACAGATCCAGTGGTTTAGGTGATTACATTTTTTTCCTTCATTATTCCTAATCATACAGGTTTGTGTGTTGATCTGACTAATTTGGTTTGACTCCCCTTTTCCATTAAGAAAAAGTAAGTTGCCTTTTTTCAGAGGAGTCAGAGAAACAGAATTCTGATCTAACTGTAGGACTATTCATAAATAGTCTTAAAGTAATAATCTGAAAATAAATTGACTCTTTTATGAATTTTTTAAAATGCCGTCATAATGAAATTCTTACATGGTATTAGATGTCAGCAAGCACAGTCGGCAGTGGAACAAATCATTCTAGAAAAAAATTAAGGTTGTGATAAATCCAAACTATTACCCAAGATATAGAATTTAACCAATATTCTGTTCTCTTCTATGACAAATTATCCTAACTTATAAACCTAACACCAATAAAAAGATCCTTAATTAATAGGGACAGATAATTGGAATTCTGTGTAATAATTCTAGAGCTTCCCACGTGGCTCAGTGATAAAGAATCCACCTGCTGGTGCAGAAGATTCAAGAGACCCAGGTTCTTGATCCTGGGGTTGGAAAGATCCCCTGGAGGAGGAAATGGCAACTCACTCCAGTATTCTTGCCTGGGAAATCCCATGGACAGAGGGGCCTGGTGGGCTACAGTTCATAGGGCTGCAAAGAGTTGGACGTGACTGAGCACGTATGCACCTTTATTAATACTAATGGTGCAAACTCTCTTGAGTTTATATTTGTTTAGAGCATTACTTATGACTTCTTAGGAGTCTTAAAGTTAGGAATAGTAAAGTCAGTACACATAGAGAATGTGAGAAGCTAATTTATGTTTCCAATTATATTGTGGACTTTATGCAGCTTCCCACCCATGTCTTACAATTTAGATAAAATAAGGAAAATAATCTCTCAATCCTTAATAGATGTTTACATATTGGTGCTTTTTCAACTTGTAGCATTTAGGGAATGCTGGTGATCTTTTCTCAAAGAAGCCATACTTACAATTTACTATGAAATAGCAGATGTGTCCTGAAAATCATTTCCAGTTATTTTATTTAACCCCAAATTTTGTTTAACTCAATGGCAAACATTTGCTTATTATATAGGTTGATTTTTTTTCAAAAATCCACAAGCCTAATTTGACACTGAGCTATCAAAGACACTAGAATTCATTAAAAAGAAAGAGACATAAAGAAACATGAAGCTTGCTATCCTAAGATCCTTGGAACTAGAAAAAATGTGAATGAGCCATTAGTAAGGAAAGTATACAATGATGACTTAGAGACTTGGATATATTCTTCATTACATTACCAAAAACATCCCAGGGATGATTGACACCTCACATCCCAAAAATGATTTACAGACTAGAGTCATAAATAGCTGTTAATTGCAGAGGATTGTTCACTGAGAACAATGATTTTTAAATTTTAAATATCTATCAAGTACTTGAGTTGCCATAATTTTGCCAACAGAAATTATGCTTCTAAGGCTTGCTTTTCTTTATAAATGCTCTTAAACTTTTTTCTCTAGTCATTGAGGATTAGCAAAAGGATAGTTTCATTTTAATGTGAACATCACATTTTTCCCAGTGCACTGGCCACCATTGACCTCAGTTGGAATTTTCCCTAAATCAGCAGCAGCTCTACTTTTTGCTATACAGAGGAGTAAATGAAAAGAGAGCTCAGGTTTATAGAGAAAAAAATGTGTGAGAATTTTCACAATGTTACGATAAATTACATGCTACAAATCAACAAACCCACACCTTGAAATTAAGCATTCTATTGTAAAAACTTCTCTCTTGACACTAGAATGTAAAAGCTACACGTCAATGAGAATGCACAAAATGAATGATATTGAAATTTGTTGTTGTTGTTGTTATTCAGTTACTAAGTCCTGTCCAGCTTTTGGCCACCCCATTGACTGCAGCATGTTAGGCTTCCCTGTCCTTCACTATTTCCTAGAGATTGCTCAGATTCATGTCCATTGAGTCAGTGATGGTATCTAACCATCTCACCCTCTGCCACCCCATTCTCCTTTTGCTTTCAATCTTTTCCAGCATCAGGGTATTTTCCAATGAATTGGCTCTTCACATTGGGTGGCCAAAGTATTGCTGCTTCATTCACCACTAGTCCCTCCATTGAATATTCAGGGTTGATTTCCTTTAGGATTGACTGGTTTGATCTCCTTGCAGTCCAAGGGACTCTCAAGAGTCTTCTCCAACACCATCATTTGAAAACATCAATTCTTGGGCGCTCAACCTTCCTTATGGTCCAACCCTCACATTCATACATGACTACTGAAAAAACTATAGCTTTGACTATATGGACCTTTTTGGTAAAGTTATATCTCTGCTTTTAAATATGTTGTCTAAGATTGTCATCGCTTTTCTTCCAAGGAGCAAGCATCTTTTGATTTCATGGCTACAATCATTGTCTTTAGTGATTTTGGAGCTCAGAAAATAAAATCTGTCACTGCTTCCACTTTTTCCACTTCTATTTGCCATGAACTGATGGGACTGGATGCAATAATCTTAGTTTCTTAAATGTTTCTTAGTTTCTTGAATTTTAAACTAGTTTTATCACTCTCTTCTTTCACTCTCTTCCAGAGGCTCTTTAGTTCCTCTTCACTTTCTGCCATTAGAATGGTATCATCTGCATATTTGAGGTTGTTGATATTTTTCCGGGCAATCTTGATTCCAGTTTGTGAATCATCCAGCCTGACATTTCACATGATGTACTTTGCATAGAAGTGAAATAAGCAGGGTGACAAAATGCAGCCTTGATGTATTACTTTCCCAATTTGGAACCAGTCCGTTGTTCCATGTCCGGTTCTAACTGTTTTCTCTTGACCTACATACAGGTTTCTCAGGAGACAGGTAAGGTGGTCTGGTATTCCCATCTTTTTAAGAATTTTCCACAGTTTGTTGTGATCCACACAGTCAAAGACTTTAGTCAATGAGACAGATATTGAAATAAACTGGTTAAATTATTTCTGCTACTGTTAGTTATGATGACAAAATAAAGACTTTATTGCTCTTTCATGGATTATACTAGTAGACTGACAAAACAGAACTTCTATTAAGGGAATATTAATGTAGATAAAATAAAAATATAATGTAAAAATCAGAATATACACACACATATATATATAGAGAGAGAATGCTAATAATATTTGGATAGGAGAGATTTGGAAGAAGATAATGTTCTATTTTAGATATTGACACACTTTGGTTTTCTTAGCTCATGACACAGATCCAATATACTTAATGGCCACGCTGCCTCCTTCCTACTCTTGACTATCTAATATCTGAGAAGACCACCAAAACAGACACATGACCTGGATTCCTTTATTCCATTATCTGGGTCTTCAGATGAGTAGGAGGTTGAGAAGGTGAGTCTGACTCAAAACTTAGAAATCTTTCATGTAGCTAAAGATTTATCTTCCATGATTTTCCTTTTGGAAACATATGCACTGAATGGCCTTTTCCCTGAGACATTTGGCTTTTCTATATTACACTAGGAAACAATCATTGTACGAGAAACTAAGTGACAGACATTAGGATAGGATGATTTTACTCAGGTTGAAGAAAAGACAGAGTATCCCAATAGGAGGGGATCCTGTGGAGATTCTTTTTAAGAGTCAACAAGTAGCATTTTTCTTCCTGTATTTCCTAGGTTTGAGGAAAACATAGATTATAACCCTTGCTTTTCCTGTGAAGGATATGTTGTTTGTATAAGATTTTTTAAAAAAATTTAGCCTGATGCTGATTTGTAAACTAGGGATTTTATAAAGTAACATTCTATGTGAAACACAAATCTGACATGTAGTAAAAACTTACTTCAAAACAAGTTATCTATTTCATTAAGTTTTAAACAATCTCCTGAATTATGTTAGCAGGGCATAGTAGGTTTACTTCCAGAAACAAACCCCAGTGCTATACATGGATAATCCCCTTTTCTGTGTCTTCTGTTTGTGTTTTCTCCTGAAGGTTACTCAAAATAAGAAGAAGAAAAAAATGAGAAACTACACAGAAATAAAAGAATTTATCCTCCTGGGACTGTCAGATGACCCACAACTTCAGGTTGTGAGCTTTATCTTTCTGCTCATCACCTACATGCTCAGCATCACTGGGAACCTGACAATTATCACCCTGACCCTGCTGGATGCCCACCTCCAAACTCCCATGTATTTCTTCCTCAGAAATTTCTCCTTATTAGAAGTTTCATTCACAACTGTCAGTATACCCAAGTTCTTGGCCACCATTATTACAGGAGATAAAACCATCTCTTTTAATGATTGTATGGCTCAGTTATTTTTTTTCATTTTCTTGGGAGTCACTGAGTTTTATCTTCTGGCTGCCATGTCCTATGACCGTTACATTGCCATCTGCAAACCGCTTCATTACATGACCATCATGAATCACAGAGTCTGCACACTGCTTGTCTTGACCTCTTGGCTGGCTTCATTCTTAATCATATTCCCGTTAGTAATGCTCTTCCTACAGCTTGATTACTGTAAGTCCAATGTTATCGACCATTTTAGTTGTGATTATTTCCCCTTATTATACCTTTCTTGTTCAGACACCACATTTTTAGAGATAGTAGGGTTTTCCTGTGCTGTGTTTATTCTATTGTTTACTTTGTCATTAATAATTCTGTCCTACACATATATCATCAGAACAATTTTGAGGATCCCTTCTACTACTCAGAGGACAAAGGCCTTTTCCACGTGTTCTTCCCACATGATTGTCATCTCCATCTCTTATGGCAGCTGCATTTTCATGTACATGAATCCATCAGCAAAGGACAGGGTGTCTTTGAGCAAGGGGGTGGCTGTGCTAAACACCTCCATAGCTCCCATGCTGAACCCCTTTATCTATACCCTAAGGAATCAGCAAGTCAAACAAGCCTTCATGGACATGGCAAGGAGGACTGTATTTTTCTCAAGCAAATGAAAAAATAAAAGTCCTGTTTTATGAATTAGACACATATGAATGAAAAGCAATTAAATGAAAATCCAGGAATTTCAAAATCTATTAATATCCGCACAGCCTCCCTAGATTCATTTTTCGTCATTCATATTTTTATTGCCAACAGTTTATCAAGGATATTTGCATATATATATTTTCTTTTTGAGTTCAAATTTGAATTCTTCATATATGTTATACATATACATAAATATATGCTTATACATATGTATACAGTTTTTTTCCATTCAATTTGCAATCCTTCTCTCATGTACTTTTCTTCCTTTAGGGCTGGTTTTTCCAGTCTGTAACTATGGGAGACGGAGAAGGCAATGGCAAGCCACTCCAGTACTCTTGCCTGGAAAATCCCATGGTCGGAGGAGCCTGGTAGGCTGCAGTCCATGGGGTCGCTACAAGTCAAACATGACTGAGTGACTTCACTTTCACTTTTCACTTTCACACATTGGAGAAGGAAATGGCAACCCACTCCAGTGTTCTTGCCTGGAGAATCCCAGGGACGGGGAATCCTGGTGGGCTGCCATCTATGGGGTCACACAGAGTCAGACACGACTGAAGTGACTCAGCAACAGCAGCAGCAGCAACTATGGGAGTGATTTTATTTCCTTCTTTGAAACATTTTTAATTTCATTATTTTGCACTAATTTTTAGAAAATTAAAGTCAGAAAGAGGCAGAGCAGGTGTATACAAGAGAGAACAGTGTTTACGATTTCACCAGAAATCACTCTTTCTAGAAATTAAATGAATACTAAATCATATTTAACCTTATTTTTAATTTACTCCAGTTCAGTCGCTCAGTCGTGTCCAACTCTTTACGACCCCATGAATTGCAGCACACCAGGCCTCCCTGTCCATCACCAACTCCCGGAGTTCACTCAAACTCACGTCCATCGAGTCAGTGATGCCATCCAGCCATCTCATTCTCTGTCGTCCCCTTCTCCTGCCCCCAATCCCTCCTAGCATCAGAGTCTTTTCCAGTGAGTCAACTCTTTGCATGAGATGGAAAAAGTATTGGAGTTTCAGCTTAGACTGTAGATAGGTGTAGTTCTGGTAAATTGAGATTTTTCTTGTTAAAAATGCTTATTTTAAGCATTAAAGTATGACATCATATGGAAAATGTACTGATTAGAATTTATATGAACAATTGTACAAGATCATGCAGTTCTGGCCCTGAACATTTTTTTTCTGTTTTCCATGAAGTCAAAACCTGAAATAATAATGGAGAGTGCTCAAACTCCTCCTACATTTTTAAACCATTATTATAGAAACACTGCAATCATAATTCATTGATGTAAGTTCTGATATTCATGTACTATACTCAGTTGACAGTCTTAGATACATCATTTGCTGAAACACAAAGAAAATAACTTATAAACCATACTGAGGAGATTTCCACACTGTAGGGAAGTCATGCAGTTACTTTTTCCTCCTCTCATGCTGAACATTTATAATTTCTAGGCTTAATTGGGAAACGTGAAAATACTGAAGTTAGACTTGATTGGTAACTGTAACTTCTTAATGACTCAAAAAAATATACCATTCAGTTCAGTTCAGTTCAGTCGCTCAGTCGTGTCCGACTCTTTGTGACCCTATGAATCACAGCACACCAGGCCTCCCTGTCCATCACCAACTCCCGGAGTTCACTCAAACTCATGTCCATCGAGTCGGTGATGCCATCCAGCCATCTCATTCTCTGTCGTCCCCGTCTCCTCCCACCCCCAATCCCTCCCAACATCAGACTCTTTTCCAGTGAGTCAACTCATCGCATGAGGTGGCCAAAGTATTGGAGTTTCAGCTTAGACTGTAGATAGGTGTAGTTCTGGTAATTAAAAGATCTGTAAAATTATTGCAAAAGATATGAGAGAGTTTATGTTGATATTATCAGATAATACAGCTCTCTACATAACTCTATGCAAATTCCTTAATGGTTATTATAAATGTTTGCAATCTATATGAGCATTTTGATTATCAATATCACAAGTCAAGACATACTTTTTCTATAAAAGGGTCATATATTAATAATTTAGAATTTGTAGACTGTAAGTCCTTGAGGTAACTAACTCTCCCACTCTGTAGTGTGGATGCAGCTATGAACAACATATAAATGAAAGGGCTAATGCATGTCTAATAAAGCTCTTAATAAAAATAGTTCATGAGCCAAATTTGCCCAATGGGCTATAGATAGTCCATCCACTTGCTGTCTTAAAATTTCCCATAAACTTTGACCAATTGGGCAACAATCATAAAATATTTCCAGAGAAAAAGATAAGATAAATATTTCTGCAAGAGAATAACAGTTACAGGTACCTCATAAAGTTGTTGGCCGGATTCAAAGAGGTAATATGAAGAAAACAATTAGAATAGGTCTGGACTATAGTAATTGCTGAAAAAACTTATCTCTACCCTCCTCTTTCTTTTCCTCCTCCTCATTATTATCAGGAATACCATTAATAGTATAAAGAATTTATATATATGCATTTCTAATCTTTTTTTAAGCTCAGTAAACATTGTAATGTTATGCGACATTTTATTGATTATTTGCATAGTCTTTAGGTGCTTAAAAGACTTTATAGTGTAGAATAATTTTCTATAGTAATCTTAAAATACTTTGCAGAATCTCATCCTTGAGTACCATAAAGCTACATTTCTTTTTTTAAATTTCATAGCATATATACTTTATTGAAGTATAGTTGACTTACAGTGTTTCAGGTGCATAGCCAGGTAATTCAGTTACACATATACACATACATTATTTTTCAAATTATTTTGCATTATAGGTTATTACACGATATTGTCTATAGTTCCCTGTTTGATACAGTAAAACTTTGTTGCTTGTTGTATATCTATTTTTATCATTAGAAATATAGCATTCTATTAATGCTATATTAAGTCAAACAAGTTGAGTCAAAATGTCAAATTTTTTATTTAGGAAAAAATTCATAAATTTTATTTTGTATTTTATATATCTCTACCCTCCTACATGCTATTTATATATATGTATATCAAAACTGTTCTACTATGCTTGATAAAGATTTGAGAAATGACATAAAAAAAAAGTAGAAGAGATGGAGAAATCTGAAAACAAAAACTAAATGAGATGGGAGCACTGAATATGAAATAGAATAAAGTGAAACCAATTCAGTTCAGTTCAGTTCAGTCGCTCAGTCGTGTCCAACTCTCCGCGACCCCATGAATCACAGCACGCCAGGCCTCACTGTCCATCACCAACTCTCGGAGTTCACTCAAACTCATGTCCACAGAGTCGGTGATGCCATCCAACCATCTCATTCTCTGTCGTCCCCTTCTCCTCCTGCCCCCACCTTTCCCAGCATCAGAGTCTTTTCCACAGAGTCGACTCGTCGCATGAGGTGGCCAAAGTATTGCAGTTTCAGCTTCAGCATCAGTCCTTCCAATGAACACCCAGGATTGATTGCCTTTAGAATGGACTGGTTGGATCTCCTTGCAGTATAAGGGACTCTCAAGAGTCTTCAAGAGTCTTCTCCAACACCAATTAGATAAAAGTAAAAGATCATCCTATGGTCCAGTTCTTTTTAAACATGGCTGCTCCTTAGAAACATATCTGGAGCTTTGGAGGGAAAAGGCAAATACCTGGGCATTTGTATTTTTCAAAAAATTCCAAGATAATTGAGATATGCATCTTGACTTTAAAATGTGATTATAGGTTTTCCTATTAAATGTTAGTGTTGATGATATAGAATTCTATTGTTGACCAATCATGATACAATGTGTAATAGTTACATAATCACAATAGTAAAAGATGTTTATCAGTTTTCACAATCATTAGCCAGACAAAAAAATAAAAGATCACTGCAATTGCAAGCTATAATGGGAACGTGATTAACCTAATAGAATAATTACATACAGTTTGGGAGGGTAAGCAGAGTGATAGAGTAATTGGAAGTACATACATGCACATGTTTTCATCCACCCAGTCAGTCTATGTCTTTTGGTTGGTGCATTTGACTCATTTACATTTAAAGTAATTATCAATATGTATCATCCTATTATGATTTTCTTAATTGTTTTGGGTTTATTTTTTGTAGGTCTTTTCCTTGTCTTGTTTACTGCCTAGAGAAGTTCCTTTACCTTTTATTGTAAAACTGGTTTGGTGGTGCTGAGTTCTCTCAATTTTTGCTTATCTGAAAAGCTTTTGATTTCTCCATCAAATCTGAATGAGAGGCATGCTGGGTAGAGTATTCTTGGTTGTAGGTTCTTCTGTTTCATCACTTTAAGTATATCATTCCCTTCTGGCTTGTAGAGTTTCTGTTAAAAAGTCAGCAGATAACCTGATGGAAGTTCCTTTGTACATTATTTTTCCCTTGTTACCTTTAATATTTAATAAAGTTCTTATATAACTTAAAAGAACCTTGTTTCTTGAAGCTCCAACAATAATGAAGTCTAAGGATAAGCAATGAAGTGTATGTGTAGAAAACTTTTATACATCAAGAATATGACCGAAACTAAAGTAGATTGAGTGGCTATTTTTGTAAGATTTTACATCTATTTTATTACTCAAAAATATTAAATAATTGTGATTAACGAAAGGGATTATTTTGTAGAAGTCCTCATTGAACTGTTCTGTGGAATGAACATAACCATTCCCAAGAGAGATTCACTATAGAAGAGAGTCAGGAGGCTCTGAGAACACCAATGGTAGTTTCCAGAAATCCCCGATGGTCCACGTCATAGCACAGCTGTCGCCTGGACTTTGTTCCCAGGAGATCAACACATGTCTCTCTTCATAGGTCACAACAGCTAAATTTGAATATTTGAGTATTTAGTACAACTAAATGCCAGATCCTAATTTAAGAATCTGCACTCGTAATACCCCACGTTGCCATGTCACTTGCAGTTTTCACTTTAAATATTGCTCTCTTAAACTTCTGGACCAACATTATTGAAGAGGATGATAGTATACTTCCACATCTTCTTAAGGGTTCTGATATTCCATTTTTATTTCCATGAATCATCATAAAATAGAGAAAAAAAATCAAATTTGATTCGTGTGATATTTACTAGTGTCTGGCAGAGTAGCAATGATTTGTCTTCTATTCTTCACAGCAGAAATGTGAATATCTAAAATAAGATAAGGGAGCTATCATGATTTTAGCAAACCAGATACGCAGAATGATACATCCAGTGGAGCTGGGAATCAGCTGAATGGCTTTGAATTAATAGGAGAGGTTTTCCTCTACATTTCTGGAATATCCTTTTGGATCAGTCACCTCATGCAGAAGATAAATGTGGGGTAGAACCCCAAGGGAATAAAATAGTTTTTCACAAATTTTAATAGCTGAGAAGCAAGGATGTTCAAATGGAAAATGTACTGGGCTAAAGTCTGGGTGACAGAGCTGCTACTATCTGAGGCAAGTAGTTACTTTTCAGTTTGTGCTTCAATTCAAAATAAAAACTTGATAAATATTGCATATCCTTTTAAGCTCAAAAATATACATAGTTTTATATACATATAGTTTATATACATATATACATAGAACATCTTAGAGAATGTCAAACATTAATGATTTTGAAGGAATTATCAGACAAAACATTAAGTGAATGTTATTTAATATATAAAATAATTAGGCTATGTATTCTATTTTCTTGTAAATAATATCTATACCTATAGTATATTTTCATATTGATAATTACATTCATAAATACTAATATGAAAATAAAACTGGCAATTAAGTTACTAATCATTATACATTTTAAAGTTTATTTTATTTGCTAAGAAAATCATGAATTGATTTCTTGTTTCATAAAAGGTGTTGTTACTTTATTCTTCTAAGTTTCATTTATGTCTTATGATGGAAGTAAGATCATCCACTTCTCTTTTAGATGGCAGTGTCTTCTGATACCTACATGACAAAAAATGATGTATGTTTTATAGGATTATCCCAACAAAACTGCAATGACTTGCATAAATTAGACAAAGCAAAAGTATGGAATTCATTTATCATATCTGAATAATATGACTTGTATAAAATTTTCCTAAATTCTCCTGTTAGATTTAGAATAAGAGAACTATTACATAAAATACAACCCACAAATACATTTTAAGATAAACTGTAAATAAGGTAATTAAAACATCGGCATGATTTAGAGAGAATGCTTTAGAATTGTATTGATGATGATATTGATTATAATGAATTATATTTTTCATCTTTTCCTTTTAATACACTTTCTACCTAAATATATTTAAAAGAAGAAAAAAGGAGGAAAAAAGACAAAGAAATGAACCACACAGTGATCACAGAGTTTGTCCTTCTAGGCCTTTCTGATGATCCTGAGCTTCAGATTGTGATTTTCCTCTTTCTGTTTATCACATATGTACTAAGTGTCACTGGAAACCTGACCATCATCACTTTAACCTTGGTGGACTCCCATCTCCAGACGCCAATGTATTTCTTCCTCCGAAACTTCTCTTTCTTAGAAATCTCCTTTACTACTGTGTGCATCCCTAGATTTCTGGGGGCAATTATCACCAGGGACAAGACTATTTCTTACAACAATTGTGCAGCCCAACTATTTTTCTTTATTTTCATGGGGGTGACTGAATTTTACATTCTAACCGCCATGTCTTATGACCGCTATGTTGCCATCTGCAAGCCCCTGCATTACACAGCCATCATGAGCAGGAAACTCTGCAGCCTGCTTGTACTCTGTGCTTGGTTGGGTGGGTTTCTAACCATTTTCCCGCCCCTTATGCTTCTCCTCCAGCTGGATTACTGTGCTTCCAATGTCATTGATCACTTTGCATGTGACTATTTCCCCCTTTTACAATTGTCTTGTTCAGATACATGGTTCCTAGAAACAATTGGTTTTTACTTTGCTTTGGTTACCTTGCTATTCACTTTGGCCCTAGTGATTTTGTCATATATGTACATTATCAGGACTATTCTGAGAATCCCATCTGCCAGTCAGAGAAAAAAGGCCTTCTCCACTTGTTCCTCTCACATGATTGTCATCTCCATCTCCTATGGAAGCTGTATATTCATGTATGCTAATCCCTCGGCCAAAGAAAAGGCATCATTGACAAAAGGGGTAGCTATTCTCAATACCTCTGTGGCCCCCATGCTGAATCCCTTCATCTACACCCTGAGAAACCAGCAAGTGAAACAAGCCTTCAAAGACATGGTCTATAAAGCAGTCTTTTCTGCCAATAAATGATTTTTCGGTCAACAATAAAGGACACTTTAAAGGGCAGTTTGGTTAATTCCTTTAGTTCCTTAAAGTCTATATAACTATGGTTGGTCTTTATAGTCTCTTAACATGCCATCTGACAGTTAATATATTATTTTCCCAGTCTGATGCTTCTATTTCCATTCCTGTTTCTCCAGTGTATTGTTTTTTGACATTTAAAAATATAATGAAGGTTACTTCTCATGGAGAACTTTTGTAAAAATGAAATGTATTTCTTTAAGACATAGCACAATGTGAAAGATAGTTTTAATTCTCTTAATCAGTCCCTGAAAAGATCCTATGATACCACCTTGTATTTCAAATATAGTTTCAAAATGCGTGTATAATTTCCTGTGTATTTTCAAGATGAACATATTTCCTATGGTTTAAAAAATCTATATATTCTGTGTGATATTACGTCTGAAAAGAAAATATTTCCTGCCATATCAATAAACAAGAAATGTCACAGCCATCAGCAATTTCTGGTCTCCAAATGTGAACGAAGGCTCCCAATACTGAGATCCAGCAGAGTCTCATTTCTTCATGGTGATTGCTGAGTACCTGGGGGTGATGCAAGAAGTAGCCACTTGCAACTCTTTAAGGTGAGCAAGGGAATAGGATTTGGCCCCAGATAGCTGAGGTGTCTATGAAAGGAATTAATTCAGTGAACCAAGAGGCTTGCATCTTCCAATACCTAGAATGTTAAATTCCTTAATATGATACCTGGTCCTTGGTGTTCAGACTGCCTGCTCTCTTTGTTGCAAACTTGTATATAGTCTGACTCCCTCTCTTGTCTTCTTGAAACAGTTTTCTCAGAGCTACTGAGATGCTGTTTCCAGGGCTCAGAGTCCTAAACATTCCGATCAAATAAAATACCTCTCTTCTTTCAGGTTGTGACTATATTTTTTAGGACTAAATTCAGTCCAAAGAGATATGTACTCTTGCATTGGACTTTTAATTTCAAGATATTTATTTTGTGAAATTCAATACATGTTTTGAAGGTAAAGATTGATCATGATATCATGTATTTTGTATATAATTCACATATTCTCTATTATTTTGGGAAAAAATTTATTCAAATAATTCAGAATAAATTCAATAAAACTAAAACACTGCCACATTCCTGAATTTCAGTTCAGTTCAGTCTCTCAGTCGTGTCTGATTCTTTGCAACCCCATGAATCACAGCATGCCAGGCCTCCCTGTCCATTACCAACTCCCGGAGTTCACTCAAACTCATGTCCATTGAGTAGGTGATGCCATCCAGCATCTCATTCTCTGTCGTCCCCTTCTCCTCCTGCCCCCAATCCCTCCCAGCATCAGAGTCTTTTCCAGTGAGTCAACTCTTCGCATGAGGTGGCCAAAGTATTGGAGTTTCAGCTTTAGCATCAGTCCTTCCAATGAACACTCAGGACTGATTTCCTTTATTTTTTTAATTTATTTATTTTAATTGGAGGCTAAATACTTTGCATTATTGTATTGGTTTTGTCATACTTTAACATGAATCTGCCCCGGGTGAACATGTGTTCCCCATCTTGAAACCCCTCCCATCGCCCTCCCCATCCCATTCCTCTGCTAAATCCCAGTACACCAGCCCCGAGCATCTGTAATGCACTGGTTGGATCTCCTTGCAGTCCAAGGGACTCTCAAGAGTCTTCTCCAGCACCACAGTTCAAAAGCATCAATTCTTTGGCGATCAACTTTCTTCACAGTCCAATTCTCACATCCATACATGACCACTGGAAAAACCATAGCCTTGACTAGGCGGACCTTTGTTGGCAAAGTAATGTCTCTGCTTTTTAACATGCTGTCTAGGTTGGTCATGACTTTCCTTCCAAGGAGTAAGCGTCTTTCAATTTCATGGCTGCAATCAGCATCTGCAGTGATTTTGTAGCCCAAAAAATTAAAGTCTGACAGTGTTTCCACTGTTTCCCCATCTATTTCCCATGAAGTGATGGGACCAGATGCCATTATCTTTGTTTTCTGAATGTTGAGCTTTAAGTCAACTTTTTCGCTCTCCTCTTCCACTTTCATCAAGAGACTTTTTAGTTCCTCTTCACTTTCTGCCATAAGGGTGGTATCATCTGCATATCTGAGGTTGTTGATATTTCTCCCAGCAATCTTGATTCCAGCTTGTGTTTCTTCCAGCCCAGCGTTCCTCATGATGTACTTGCACATAAGTTAAATAAGCAGGGTGACAATATACAACCTTGACAAACTCCTTTTCCTATTTGGAACCAGTCTGTTGTTCCATGTCCAGTTCTAACTGTTGCTTCCTGACTTGCATATAGGTTTCTCAAGAGGCAGGTCAGGTGGTCTGGTATTCCCATCTCTTTCAGAATTTTCCACAGTTTCTTATGAGCCACACAGTCAAAGGCTTTGGCATATTCAATAAAGCAGAAATAGATGTTTTTCTGGAATTCTCTTGCTTTTTTGATGATCAAGTGGATATTGGCAATTTGATCTCTGGTTCCTCTGCCTTTCCAAAAACCAGGTTGAACATCTGGAAGTTCACAGTTCATGTATTGCTGAAGCCTGGCTTGGAGAATTTTGAGCATGACTTTACTAGCGTGTGAGATGATCATATATATGACAGTTATTTTGATGTCTTTGTCAAGTGTTCAAAAACCTCCATTTGTTTAGGGTAAAATTTTTAAGGTTTATTTTATTTGATTGAGTTATTTTCTGTTTCTTCTTGTCACTTGTAACTTGGTGTTTTTACCTACACATTTGAGAAACAACCACCACTCCAATATTTTGGAGTTGGATTTGTTCAGGACTTCATCATCATCATGTCCACCAAGAGATTTGGGGGCCTCTCACATTTTAGGAGGATGACTTTTGGATGCTTCAGAGGGCCCCTGAGACATCCCAAAGGGCTATTAAACTACCTGAGTTCATTAAACATGTTAAGTTTCATGGGAATTATTGTTGACAGGATGATAAATCTTCTCAGGTTATACTATATGGTTGATGTTACTAATATAGATATCTTAAAATTATGTGGAATTCATATAGATCTGATATGCCCTGATAAAAATGTGGTCAATTATAATTCTAGTTATCATATTTGTGTTACATATCACAGCAATGGCCAGGCTACTTTGTCCATTGCAATTTAACCAGATTTTTAACATGTCTTCTATGGTTTCACTCTGATGCCTTTGCAAGAATACTGCTATTTCAAGATTTATGGAAAAGACTTTTCTAAGATTAACCAAAAAATACTTTTGTTTGTTTGTTATCTGGTAAACTGGTAACAGACTGGAATTTAGTCTATTCTCTATGTTAAGAGAACAAAGTTTTCTTAAAATGAAGCTTTCAATAACAGATTATTAATTTCTTTGCCTTTAAGTGATTTTATTTGTTTCTAAAATCTTTTGTTACTTTGGTAAAGTAAATAAGCCTTATTTAAGATTATGGTACATGTAAAAGCTCATTCTGCTTCTACAAAAAATAACCCTTCACTGTTAGACTTTTGCTATTCTTATGTCCTTAAAACATGGCAATAGTCTACTCCTAAATCAGGAAATTAAAAATGGGTTAACAATAGTTGTATATCAAAGAGTGAGGGCTATGGGAATCCAAGATGGCCGCTTGGATTTTTCAGGCTCCCTGACAAACCTCATTTTTATTTGACGGGTTAAAGCCTTCCCTGGCTACAGGGTTAATGCCCGCACAATGACAAAAACTTATATTTCACTTAATATTAAGTTCAAGTTTTGTTAATTAAGGTCTGTGTTTACTACCACTCACTTCTGATATAGTTACTTGCTGTTATGTTATATTGTTAATAGGTTTAATTAAGTTAATAAAAAGGACACTTTAAGTTTGTTTCTAAAGCTTGTCTCAATAACCAACCTTTTGATGTACAACCAGGAGAATCACACCTGTCTATAGTCATTTAACCAAGTCAGATGACCCGGGGTATGCTGGGCTATACCTAATGAAATTTCTTGACTTGTGACCTTATTAACAGCTGCTAGCTGTACTATTTTCTATGTCTCTTGTTTCAGAAGATTGTTTCTTATGTTAATAAATGTGTGACTGAGCCTGTGACAAAATGCTGATAAGCAGTTCCATATGAGATCAGTGATTGTAATAATGTAACTCTAGATATGGGAAGAAGCAACAAGAGGGAATATTTTCCTGGACCAAGAGACTAGTAAGACAGGTATGGTCCAGAGACTTTTGCTACTTACAAGGCCTGGTCCAATAACAGCACACTGAGTGGCCTATCAGTGGAATCTTCCCTGGACCTGGGAATAAGCCTTCCCAGCACTGCAGATTACAATGGCCATAAAATGCCCCCAAAGCATGGGCAAATATATGGCTATGAAAGGACCCTGCTGACTGGGAGTCAGCACTTGCCAGCTGCCTCTACAAAGATCACATCATGACCACTGCAAGCTGCTGACCTTCAACACCCCTTGAAAGGAGCTCAGGATAGAGATCAGAAATAAGGCACTCTGTGCTCTGGGAAAAGCCCAGAAGAACTGGCCGTTAGATAGTCAGATGTTTTCAGGTAAAGATTTTATGAACCCAAATTCTTGCATCTTCTTGTACCTAGAGAAACACTAATGTCACGAACCAATGTCTGGTCCTGGTTCTCCTGGTTAGCCCCTGAGCAGCTTTTCTACTCTTTTAATCTTTGGGCCATGGACCTTTAACTTTTTTGTTAAGTTTGTGTCTTCTAGAATACAGCAAATCTACCAGTGGTAGTACAACAAGAATATCCTCTGACCAACCCCAAGACAATGCTAAAACAAATCACCTTATCACTCCATGGATTCTCATCTCCCTCCATAAATTCAGCCTGACAAAGAAGCAGGCAAAGGGAACCCAGAGCCCCATAACACCCCTGCACAGCCTGAAGAAACCAGAGTGGTCATCACTCCTCTTCTCCTGAGACTGGGTTCCCAAATGCCAAAGAAGGGAAATAGGTAGATAGACATGAACAGGGTATCAACAGGGGCCAAAGAATTGGCCCTAAAAATAAAGGAAGGGAGGAATGTGGTGACCCAAGGACTAAAAAGCAGATAAAACCAAGGAGGGTCTTGAAATGCAGGAACGGAAAAACCAGACACATATGGTCCTTCCCTCCCTCATGTTGTAACTATTAATGGATTTCAGGTCCTCCTGAGCAGTATAACCTGTCTCCCCTTCTACCCCACACAGGGAAGGTATTTGCCTTACTCTCCCCCACCCAGTATACGTGCCTCATCCAATCAGCAAATGACCCGCAAGACACCTATCACATTCCTTGTACTTGTACCCTGGGTATGAAAGTGGACTAAGGAGTGTTCAATGTCAGTTATCCCTTGAGCTGGCCCACTGTTCTAACAGCGTCTCCCATTCTTTTTTTATTAATTAATTTATTATTTTATTGAAGGGTAATTGCTTTACAGAATTTTGCTGTTTTCTAAGCTCAACATGAATCAACCATAGATATACATATACCCCCTCCCTTTTGAACCTCCCTCCCATCTCCCTCCCAATCCCACCCCTGTTGATATAAAGCCCCTGTTTGAGTTTCCTGAGCCATACAGCAAATTCCTGTTGACTATTTTACATGTGGTAATGTAAGTTTCCATGTTACTCTTTCTATACATCTCACCCTCTCCTCCCCTCTCCCCATGTCCATAAGTCTATTGCTTCTCAGCCTTTTGGCTAAGATCAAGTGTAGTATCTGTTCTTATAGGCATCTCCCGCTCTAATAAACTTTATTTCCCTCTCATTCTATCTCATGTCTGGAAATTCTTTTCCAACCTGTGCACGGACCACGACAGTATCTTCTATATTTGTGTTTGGAGATTCCTTGGTAGGCTGATTAAAGTTTGGGTTATATCTATTTTGATCCTGTAGTGTTTCTAGTGCTCCTACACTATCTAAAGATAGAAGAATCTCAATAAATGTTTGTTGAATGAATAACAGTGATTGAGTCAATAGATGAGGTTTATTTAATTTTCTGTTCTTTCTAAAATTAGATTAAAAGGAATCTGAGTTGTAAATTCTTGTAAATTTCCTAGATTTTACGCTTTCAGTAATTACTGGAACACAGACCATCAGTCAGATGAAAACAGGTCCTCTGGTAGATCCTTCTCAACAATTAGTACCATGATTATGGAAAAATAACCTGAAAAGTATTTTGGAATATTTTGAACAGTTTAAAGTGTATTTAATCCAAAATTTCTCGTAACTTTCATGGGAATTCAGAGTATGATATTTTGTCTCATTCTTGTTTTTATTGTGCTCTATTTGATTTTTTAAATTTTTTTATATTTAGTAGCCTAGAGAGCCACTTTATAGAGACATTTTATTACATAAGAAAGGAAAATGTAATGTTTACACATAAGATTCATTCATCACAGTATTTTAGTCAGCAAGGGGAAAAAGGTCTATTCTTCAGAGAAATGATGATTTAGGATATTCAAGAAATCTCTTCCAAAATCTTGTACATTTAGATATCTTCACATATACAGTAAGCAAAATAATCCATATGCTTCTGGCCTAGTTCTCATGTTTTTCTATCTGTTTGGATATTATCTGCAAAGTTTTCTGTTTCAGTAGTGGTATAAATGTTGACAATATGTTTATAATCCATAGTGTATTTTCCTCTTGGCCCTGTTGTCACATTTGATTAGCTGGAGTATTTCCCATGAGCCTTGGCCATATGGTGGATAAAGCAACATTTGCCTCATGCAGGTTAAAATTCATATAGAAATTACATCCAGAAAGGACCACAGTAACTCCATATCTTGCGTCCTTTCACTGTTTTTTCTCCCATGGCTTCCATGTAAAATGTATCAAAGAAATTTATCTATAGAAATAAGGTAATTCCAAATGTGTTGAGATAGAGTATTTTTAGAAATGCTTGATATCTTATCCTAAAATTAATATAGTTACCAATTTTTAAAAATAGCTTCAGTCACCTGAAGTGATGCATTTGTACAAATAGAGGTAAGACTGCAAAGTAAAAGCCAATGACAACTTTTTCTTAGCATTTATACATTCTTAGCTTAACTTTTCATTACATTGAGATAAATAATTTGGAGTTGCCTTTCCTTTCTGTAAATACCAAGGGTTATTAAGAATGAACACATTAATATTTTCTGTTTGCCTTACTAATTATTTATTCATTGTTAGAAAATTACTCTTTGAGTTTGGTCCTCCTCATTGAATATATGTTTGATGAATAACACATGCTTCAGTTCAAGCAGAGAGAATTTAGATACCAATTTGACCATTTACTAGCTATATGATTGTGTTTAGTATTCAGCCTCTCATTGTTAGCTTATTCAAACATTACACAAAACTATTGTAATGAGTCTGTTAGATAACTACATAAATCTTAGCATTGTCTCTCAAACGAGTTTTCTCAAAAATGGTTATTATTGTTTATATTGGGATCATCTTCCTCAAAGATAATAATTGATTTTATTTTTAGGAATAATAATAAAAATAGTATTTACTCTGTGGGAATACATGCTTTAAAGTTTGTATATAATTTAACTTTTCTTTTAATTAAATTAGCCCTCATAATAATTCCATGAAATATTATAGTCATGTTCGTAGTGGGAAAGAAACCTATAACTCAGAGAGTTGTATTTTTAATAATTTCTCTTGGAATGCAAATCCCTAATAGTCTCACACATTTTTAACTAAAATTAAGTCCTGATGCCATATTTTTATAATAATTTATTTCCTTTTTAAGTTAAAAATTATCTTCAGACATAGATAATAGTTAAAACTGAGACAATTAGGAGAGAAGCAACATTTCTAGGAAAATATACAGATTTTGAGAGTGACTTAGGTCTTATAGTTTTTCCTTCATTATTCCTATTCATACTTATTGGTGCTTTGATTTGATTTCCCTTTTCCATTAAGAAAAAAACAAGGACTTTAAAAAAAAAACTAGAGAAAAAAAACCCAATGCCACTCTCAAAATAATGCCATTTATGTTATAAACCATGAGCACCCCATCAAAAGACGGGAACTGCTTTGCAGCCTGAGGCAGTTGTAAAATAACTTAATGTAGCTTTTTACAACTGTGTATTCTATAGTATTTTTTCTTTTGGTGAAATTTTAACTGTTAATGTTTTTGGCATTGTGTTTTGTACCATTTATTAAATAAAAATGTTAGAAATTAAAAAAAAAACAAACTAGAGGACTAAGAGAAACAGGATTCTGAACTAATTGTAGGACTAGTCAAAGGCAGTCCTAAAGTAATAAGAAAATAATAAAGAAAATAATCTAAATTGATTCTTATGAGTTGTTGTTTTTTTTTTTCCATACAATCATGACGATGTTCTTACATGGAATTAAATGTCAGCAAACACAATCAGGAGTGGAACAAATCATTCTAGAAAAAGATTAAGGTTGTTATAAAACCAAGCTATTACCCCAGATATAAAATTTAATAAATATTCTGTTCTCTTCTGTGACAAATTATTCTAGCTTATAAACCTAACACCAAGAAAAAGATCCTCAAGTGAAAGGAAATGATAAGGAAGTGGAATACTATGTAGTATGCACAGTGTGCAAACTGCCTTGAGGATATATGTATTCATAGAATTACTTATGATTTCCTTAGGAGTCTCAAAGTTAAGAAGAGAAAATTCAGTACACATTGAGAATGTGAGAAGCTAATTTGTTTCCAATTATATTGTGGAATTTAGAGAGCTTCCCACTCATGTCTCACAATTTATATGAAATAAGGAATGCAATCTTTAATAGACTTTTAAATATTGTCGCTTTTTTAAATTGGTGAATTTGGGGAATGCTAGTTATATTTTCTCAAAGAAGCCATGCTGACAATTTACTATGGAATAACATATGTGTCCTGAAAATCATTTCCAGTTATCTTATTTAACACAGTGGCCAGCATTTGTTTATCATATAGATTAATTTTCACTTTCAATGAGCCACATGCCTATTTTGACAATGAGATATCCAAGACACTGCTGCTAAGTCACTTCAGTCCTGTCTGACTCTTTGAGACCCTATGCCAGGCTCCTTTGTACATGGGGATTCTCCAGGCAGGAATACTGGAATGGATTGCCATGCCCTCCTCCAGGGGATCTTCCCAACCCAGAGATGGAACCCACATCTCTCATGTCTCCTGAATTGGCAGACATGTTCTTTACCACCAGTGCCACCTGGGAAGCCCTTATCCAAGACACTAGAATTCATTAAAAAGAAAGGGACAGAAAGGAATATGTAACTTGTTATCCTAAGATCCATGGGACTAAAGGGGAAAAATGTGAATGAGTTGTAGGGGAAAAATGTGAATGAGTTGTAAGGGGAAAAGGTCTGAAATGATGTCTTAGAAATTTGGATATATTCTTTTTTTTTTTTTTAATTTTTATTTCTAAAAAAGAATTTTATTAAACAAGCACAAATGCAAAGAAATGAACAGAGGAAAATTTATGCGTCGAACCTGGACTGGTCACTTATGATAATATACATGCTACAATTCCATTCTCCCCAATCATTCCACCTTCACCCTCTCCCACAGAGTCCCAAAGACTGTTCTAAATGCCTATGTCTCTTTTGCAGTCTCTTATACAGGGTTCAGTTCAGTTCAGTTCAGTTCAGTCGCTCAGTCGTGTCCGACTCTCCGCGACCCCATGAATCACAGCACGCCAGGCCTCCCTGTCCATCACCAACTCCCGGAGTACACTCAAACTCATGTCCACAGAATCGGTGATGCCATCCAGCCATCTCATTCTCCGTCGTCCCCTTCTCCTCCCGCCCCCAACCTTTCCCAGCATCAGAGTCTTTTCCAGTGAGTCAACTCGTCGCATGAGGTGGCCAAAGTATTGCAGTTTCAGCCTTAGCATCAGTCCCTCCAATGAACATCCAGGATTGATCTCCTTTAGAATGGACTGGTTGGATCTCCTTGCAGTATAAGGGACTCTCAAGAGTCTTCTCCAACACCACAGTTCAAAAGCATCGATTCTTCGGCGATCAGCTTTCTTCACAGTCCAACTCTCACATCCATACATGACCTGCCTCTTGAGAAACCTGTATGCAGGTCAGGAAGCAACAGTTAGAACCGGTCATGGAACAACAGACTGGTTCCAAATAGGAAAAGGTGTACGTCAAGGTTGTATATTGTCACCTTGCTTATTTAACTTATATGCAGAGTACATCATGAGGAACGCTGGGCTGGAAGAAGCACAAGCTGGAATCAAGATTGCTGGGAGAAATATCAATAACCTCAGATATGCAGATGACACTACCCTTATGGCAGAAAGTGAAGAGGAACTCAAAAGCCTCTTGATGAAAGTGAAAGAGGAGAGTGAAAAGGTTGGCTTGAAGCTCAACATTCAGAAAACAAAGATCATGGCATCTGGTCCCATCACTTCATGGGAAATAGATGGAAAAACAGTGGAAACAGTGTCAGACTTTGTTTTTTTGGGCTCCAAAATCACTGCAGATGCTGATTGCAGCCATGAAATTAAAAGACGCTTGCTCCTTGGAAGGAAAGTTATGACCAACCTTGATAGTATACAGGGTTCAGGTTACCATTTTTCTAAATTCCATATATATGCGTTAATATACGGTATTGATGTTCTTCTTTCTGGCTTACTTCACTCTGTATAATTGGCTCCAATTTCATCCACCTCATTAAAACTGATTCAAATGCATTCTTTTTGATGGCTGAGAAATACTCCATTGTGTATATGTACCAAAGCTTTCTTATCCATTCATCTGCAGATGGACATCTAGGTTGCTTCCATGTCCTGGCTATTATAAACAGTGCTGCAATGAACATTGGAGTACATGTGTCTCTTTCAATTCTGGTTTCCTCGGTGTGTATGCCCAGGAGTGCGATCGCTGGATCATATGGCAGTTCTATTTCCAGTTTTCTGAGGAATCTCCACACTGATCTCCATAGTGGCTGTACTAGTTTGCATTCCCACCAACAGTGTAAGAGGGTTCCCTTCTCTCCACACCCTCTCCAGCACTTATTGCATGTAGACTTTTGGATAGCAGCCATTCTGACTGGTGTGAAATGGTATCTCATTGTGGTTTTGATTTGCATTTCTCTGATGATGAGGGATGTTGAGCATTTTTTCATGTGTTTATTAGCCATCTTTATGTCTTCTTTGGAGAAATGTCTGTTCAGTTCTTTGGCCCATTTTTTGATTGGGTCACTTAGTTTTCTGGAATTAAGCTGCAGGAGCTGCTTGTATAATTTGGAGATTAATCCTTTATCAGTTGCTTCATTTGCTATTATTTTCTCCCATTCTGAAGGCTGTCTTCTCACCTTGCTTAGAGTTTCCTTTGCTGTGCAGAAGCTTTTGATTTTAATCAGGTCCCATTTGTTTATTTTTGCTTTTATTTCCAATATTCTGGGAGGTGGGTCTTAGAGGATCCTGCTGTGATTTATGTCGGAGAGTGTTTTGCCTACGTTCTCCTCTAGGAGTTTTATAGTTTCTGGTCTTACATTTAGATCTTTAATCCATTTTGAGTTTATTTTGGTGTATGGTGTTAGGAAGTGTTCTAGTTTCATTCTTTTACAAGTGGCTGACCAGTTTTCCCAGCACCACTTGTTAAAGAGACTGTCTTTTCTCCATTTTATATTCTTGCCTCCTTTGTCGAAGATAAGGTGTCCATAGGAGCGTGGGTTTATCTCTGGGCTTTCTATTTTGTTCCATTGATCTATATTTCTGTCTTTATGCCAGTACCATACTGTCTTGATGACTGTGGCTTTGTAATAGAGCCTGAAGTCCGGCAGGTTAATTCCCCCAGTTCCATTCTTCTTCCTCAAGATTGCTTTGGCTATTCGAGGTTTTTTGTATTTCCATACAAATTGTGAGATTATTTGTTCTAGTTCTGTGAAAAATATTGTTGGTAGCTTGATAGGGATTGCATTGAATGTATAAATTACTTTGGGTAGTATACTCATTTTTACAATATTTATTCTTCCAATCCACGAACACGGTATATTTCTCCATCTATTAGTGTCCTCTTTGATTACTTTCACTAGTGTTTTATAGTTTTCTATGTACAAGTCTTTTGTTTCCTTAGGTAGATATATTCCTAAGTATTTAATTGTTTTCATTGCAACAGTGAATGGAATAGTTTCCTTAATTTCTCTTTCTATTTTCTCATTATTAGTGTATAGGAATGCAAGGGATTTCTGTGTGTTGATTTTATATCCTGCAACTTTGCTGTAATCATTGAATAGCTCTAGTAGTTTTCTGGTAGAGTCTTTAGGGTTTTCTGTGTAGAGGATCATGTCATCAGCGAACAGTGAAAGCTTTACTTCTTCTTTTCCAATTTGTATTCCTTTTATGTCTTTTTCTGCTCTGATTGCTGTGGCCAAAACTTCCAGAACTATGTTGAATAGTAGTGGTGAGAGTGGGCACCCTTGTCTTGTTCCTGACTTTAGGGGAAATGCTTTCAATTTTTCACCATTGAGGATAATGTTTGCTGTGGGTTTGTCATATATAGCTTTTATTATGTTGAGGTATGTCCCTTCAATTCCCACTTTCTGGAGAGTTTTTATCAAAAATGGATGTTGAATTTTGTCGAAGGCTTTCTCTGCATCTATTGAGATAATCATATGATTTTTATTTTTCAGTTTGTTAATGTGGTGTATTACGTTGATTGATTTGCGGATATTGAAGAATCCTTGCATTCCTGGGATAAAGCCCACTTGGTCATGATATATGATCTTCTTAATGTGTTGTTGGATTCTGATTGCTAGAATTTTGTTAAGGATTTTTGCATCTATGTTCATCAGTGATATTGGCCTATAGTTTTCTTTTTTTGTGGGGTCTTTACCAGTTGTAGGGGAAAAATGTGAATGAGTTGTAAGGGAAAAAGGTCTGAAATGATGTCTTAGAAATTTGGATATATTCTTTATTACTTTACCAAAAACATCCCAAGCATGGTTAACACCTCACATTCCAGAAATTGTTTACAGATCAGAGTCATACACAGTTGTTAAGTACAAACGATTGTTGTTAACTGAGAACAATGACTTTTATATTTGCAAATATGTATTAAATTCTGGGTTGCCTCAATTTATTGAGGGAACTCAGCTTCTTTTTAGCATAAATGCATTATTATTACTGTTAATTGGAATGACAAAATAAAAGTTTTCATTGTTATTTCATGTTTATAATACACAGACAAAATAGAGATTCTATTAAGGGAATATTAATGTTGATGCTTCCCAGGTGTCACAGTTGGTAAATAATCTATTTACCAATGCCAGATTTGCAAGAGACTTGGGTTCAATACCTGATGGGGAAGATCCCCTTAAGTAGAAGATGGCACCCCCACTCCAGTATTCTTGCCTGGAAAATTCTATGGGCAGAGGAGCCTGGTGGGCTACAGTTAATGGGGCTGCAAAATGTTGGATGTGGCTAAGAAGCAAAAATGGAGAGAGAATACTAATAACATTTAGATGGGAGAAATTTTGAAGAAAAAATGTTCTCTAGAAGGTAATGTTTGTTTTCAGATATTCACACACTTTGGTTGACAGCTTAGCTGAGGAGCCAATGGAGTAAAGCTACCATCTGTGGGATTATGACTGAACACCTCTAAGTCAGAATCCTGCCCATGTAGAATGATATGGCAGCATCGCAGGAGCCTTGATTGGCCTTGGATAGCTGGTCCCCCAATATCCCTGCTGGCAGGCCTTCACCGTGGTCCCTAAGGGAGCGCCACCCTGTGCTTTGAGACCAGGGTCAGGAGCAGAGAGCCTTTCTTCCTGGGACACTGGGTGCAGCCAGAAAGGTAGCCACCCCCTCACCCATCACGGCACCCCAATTTGAGGGGAATCTGGTGCTAAACCATTTGTAGATGACCTAATTCTTGTTTGGGATTTCCTATGTGGCAGAGCAGCTCCGTTGCTGCTATCTACTGAAAGTTTCAATAATTTGGCCAGTTGATGCCAACAGCTGACACATTGGGAAAGACTGTGACGCTGGGAAAGATTGAGGGCAGAAGGAGAAGAGGACGTCAGAGGCATGGCATCACCGTAGCATGATGGCATGGATAGCATGGATGACATCACCAATGGACATGAACTTGAGCAAACTCTGGGAGATGGTGAGGGACAGGGAACCTGGCGTACTGCAGTCCATGGAGTCACAATGAGTCGGATACGACTTGGAGACTGAACAACAGCACATTTTGGTTTCCTTAACTCATAACACAGATCCAGTCTACTAAAGGTCCACTCTGCCTCCTCTCTTGACTATCTAATATCTGAGAAGACTGCTGAAGCAAATCCATTGTCTGGATTCCTTTATTCCATTATCTGGGGCTTCAGAAGAGGGATATGATGTTGGGAGGTTAATGTGAATCTGAGTGAAAACTTAGAAATCTGTCATGTTGTTAAAGATTTCATTCCAATGAATTTTATTTTGGAGACATATCCACTGGGTGACATTTTCCTGAGACATTTAGGTTTTCTATACTACAGTAGAGAATAACAGTACAAGGAACCAGGTGACACAAATTAGGATAGGATGATTTTATGGGGCTTGAAAAAAGATGAAGTCTTTCCCAGCAGGAGGGAATCCTCTAAGAGTAGGGGGTGGGGCACTTTAAAAATCAACAGGTAGCATTTATTTTACTGTATTTCCTAGGTTTTAGAAAGATCTAGGTTATAATCCCAACTTTTTCAATTCAGGTGATTTGGATAAGTTTCTGAAATTATTTCTACTCTGATTCCAACCTGTAAAATAGGGATTTTATAAAGAAATATTCTATGTGAAACACACATACTGGCATATGGTAAAAACTTGCTTTAAAGTAAGTTATCTATGTTTATTAACTTGTTTTTAAAAATCTCCTGAATTATGTTAACAGGGCATAGTAAATTTACTTTCAGAAACAAATCCCAGTGTTATATATTGATAATCCCATTTTCTGTGTATTCCCTTTGTGTTTCCCCCTGAAGGTTACTTAAAAGAAGAAGAAAAATGAGAAACTACACAGAAATAACAGAGTTTATCCTCCTGGGACTATCGGACAACCCACAACTTCAGGTTGTGATCTTTGTCTTTCTGCTCATCACCTATATGCTCAGCATCACTGGGAACTTGACCATTATCACCCTGACCCTGCTGGATATCCACCTTCAGACCCCCATGTATTTCTTCCTCAGGAGTTTCTCCATATTGGAAGTTTCATTCACAACTGTCACTATTCCCAAGTTCTTGGCCACCATTATTACAGGAGACAAAACCATCTCTTTTAATGATTGTATGGCTCAGTTATTTTTTTTCATTTTCTTGGGAGTCACTGAGTTTTACCTTCTGGTTGCCATGTCCTATGACCGCTACATTGCCATCTGCAAACCGCTGCATTACTTGACCATCATGAATCACAGAGTCTGCACACTGCTTGTCTTGGCCTCTTGGCTGGCTTCTTTCTTAATTATATTCCCATTACTCATGTTCTTCATACAACTTGATTACTGTAAATCCAATGTTATCAACCATTTTACTTGTGATTATTTCCCTTTATTATACCTTTCTTGTTCAGACACCAAATTCCTAGAGATACTGGGGTTTTCCTGTGCTGTGTTTATTCTATTGTTCACTTTAGCATTAATAATTCTGTCCTACACATATGTCATCAGAACAATTTTGAGAATCCCTTCTACCACTCAGAGGACAAAGGCCTTTTCCACGTGTTCATCCCACATGATTGTCATCTCCATCTCTTATGGCAGCTGCATTTTCATGTATGTGAATCCATCTGCAAAAGACAGGGTCCCTTTGAGCAAGGGAGTAGCTGTGCTAAATACCTCAGTAGCACCCATGCTGAACCCCTTTATCTACACTCTTAGGAATCAGCAAGTCAAGAGAGCCTTCATGGATATGGCAAGGAAGACTATGTTTCTCTCAAGGAAATGAAAATATAAAAGTCCTGTTTCATGAATTAGAGGCATATGAATGAAGAGCAATAAAATTAAAATCTGGGTTTTTCAAAATGTATTAATATCCACACAGCCTCCCTAGATTCATTTTCATCATTTATATTTTTATTGTCAGAAGTTTACCAAGGATATTTGCATATGTGTATTTTATTTTTGCCATTTAAATTTGAACTCTTCATATATGTACATATATATACATATACATTTTTTCCATTCAGATTGAAAACCTTCTCTCATGCACTTTTCTTCTGGTGAAATTTCAAAATGCAAGAGAGAATAGCATTTTGTGACTTCACCAGAATTACTCTTTTCAGTAACTGAGTAAATATTGTATCATGTTTAACCTTATTTTTTATTACCACACAAGTACAATAAACATAATCTGACAGTCTCATTAACATATTGCGTATACTCTCCTTTTCATATTGTGGCCAATCTAGTAACTACGTGAAAAACAGTACAACTTAAAAGAATAATTAATTACGTTTTCTTGAGAAATCAAATAACTTTTCTAATTACTGAGTTTAACATTTTCTGTGCTGTATAATTTATCAACTCAAAGACTATTATAATGAAAAAAACTATAAAGCTATTAGAGAAAACTATGAAATAGCCTCCACTTCTTGGGGAACTCCAAAATTAACATATGTATCATAACAATTCTTTTAAAATGCCTGAAGAAATTATCAATTAAAAAAAAAATACACAACGTGAGAGTTGCAAGTTAAATTTTATTTGGGGCAATACGAGGATTGCAATCTGGGAGACAGACCTCAGATATCTGTGAGAAACAGATCTAAAGAGGTATAGGGGAAGGACAGTATATACGTGATTTGGTAAAAGGGGAGTACATGTATTCAAGCACATTTTTTTTTTTATAGAAAGTTTCTGCTTGTCTCATGAAACTTCTGCTAGTTATGAGAAACAATTGTCACCATGAAGAATTTTAGTGTTTTTCTTGATATGAGGATATACAAGAATTGGGCTCATAAAATCAGCTCCTGAGACTATTTAACTATCTGAAGACCTGTCCAGCCAGTTTTCCAAGAGCACAAAGTGCCTCACTCCTGCTCTCCACACGGAACTCCTTCAGGCGGTGTTAAACATCAGCACCTGCATAGCACATGGTTTAATCCTTGTAGAGGTAGATGGCAAGCACTCATGGCAAGTGCCAATTTGTTGCTGACAAAATAAATGTTACTGGATACCAATTATGACTGCATTTACTGTGGTCAGTTGTATATTTAAATAAAAGCTTGATGTTAAGCCGATCTTTTGATAATCAGTAGCTAAGGAGTGTTATAACTTTCTCATATTTATGACTATTCTGGGATAATAGCTTGTACATACAATTCATTTAATTGCCTCTTTAAGTGATATGCCTAATCAATAGGAGTAAAGAAGGTAACAAGAGCAAAGTTTTACCATAAATAAACTTGAGGGTTTTTGTTAAAAATGCTTATTTTAAGCATTATCATATTGGAAAATGTACTGATTAGAATTTATATGAATAATCATGCAAGATCATTCAATTCTGGCCCTGAACACTTTTTTCTTTTCTGTTTTCCATGAAGTCAAAAATTTATATAATGATGAAAAGTACTCAAACTCATCCTACATTTTAAAATTAGTATTATAGACTGTAACCATAACTCAGAGGCAAGTTTTTCCTAATATTCACATACTATACTCAATTGAGAGTCTTATATCCATCGTTTGATGAAACACAAGAAAAACAACTTATAAAAAAATACTGAGATTTCCACTTTGTAAGGAAGTCATGCCATTTCTTTCTCCTTCCCTCATGCTGAAACAAATATAATTTCTAAGCTTGATTGGAAGCATGTGAAAATACTGAAGTTTAGACTTAATTGAGGATTGTGAATTCTTATTCATTCAATAAAAATATACCATAAACTGTAGATAGGTTAATTCTGGGAATTAAAAGATCTGTAAAATTTTTACAAAAGATATGAAGGAGTCTACGCTGATATTATCAGATAATGCAGCTCTCTACATAATTCTATACTAACTCTTTAGTGGTTAGTTTAAATGTTTGCTATCAGTATAATCATTTTGATTATCAATAACAGTGGTCAACACACACTTTTTCGGTAAAAGGGTAATATATTAATAATTTAGAATTTGCAGGCATAGTGTCCCTGATGCAATTACTCAGTCTTCCTGTCTTTATTTTGGATCCAGTTATGATCAACATGTAAATAAAAGGGCTCAGGTGTGTTCAATAAAACTTTTAACAAAAATAGGTGGTGGGTCAAATTTTCCCAGTGTGCTGTGGATAGTCAATCGACCTCCTGTCTTAAAATTTTCCTAAACATTGACCCATATATTATTTCTTATTTAAAATAAGGTAGTATGACTAATAGGTCCATCTAGTCAAAGCTATAGTTTTTCCAGTGGTCATGGATGGATGTGAGAGTTGGACTATAAAGAAAGCTGAGCGCTGAAGAATTGATGCTTTTGAACTGTTGTGTTGGAGAAGACTCTTGAGAGTTCCTTGGACAGTAAAGATATCCAACCAGTCCACCCTAAAGGAAATCATTCCTGAATCTTCATTGGAAGGACTGATGTTGAAGCTGAAACTACAATACTTTGGCCACCTGATGTGAAGAACTGACATTTGAAGAAACCCTGATGCTGGGAAAGATTAAAGGTGGGAGGAGAAGGGGACAACAGGGGATGAGGTGGCTGGATGGCATCACCGACACATAGGACATGAGTTTGAGTAAACTCTGGGAGTTTGTGATGGATAGGGAGGCCTGGTGTGCTGCGGTCCATGGTGTTGCACAGTCGGACACGACTGAATGACTGAACTGTTTATGACTAAAATGTGAAAATTCTTGACTGAGGTAAGATTTTAAAATTTAATTCCAACACTTTTTTACATGCATATGAATGATGATAATCTTATATTTCCAGAGGAAAAGATAAGGTAATATTTCCACAAGAGAATAACAATTACAGAATAACAACCTCAGAATGTTGTTGGCAGGATTCAGTAAGCCAATAGGAAGAAATTGCTTTCTTCTAGAAAATCATTCTCTAGAATAAGTCTGGAATATAGTAATTGCTAAACAAAATTATCTCTACCCTCTTCTTTCTTGTCCTTCTCTTCATTATTATCAAAAGTATTAGTAGTAGTATAAAGAATTTGAATATGTATAAGTTTATAATCTTTCAAAAATATTTAAGTAAATATTTATATTTTACTTCCATCCTGCTAGTGTATGTGGTTATTTGATTTCATGAAAATGCCATATAGAATCAAAATTTTCTAATAATATTAATTTTTGTTATCTTGTAAGAATGAAATGGAGAAGGCAATGGCAAGCCACTCGAGTACTCTTGCCTAGAACATCCCATGGATGGAGAAGCCTGTTAGGCTGCAGTCCGTGGGGGTCGCTAAGGGTTGACACGACTGAGCGACTTCAATTTCACTTTTCACTTTCACACATTGGAGAAGGAAATGGCAACCCACTCCAGTGTTCTTGCCTGGAGAATCCCAGGGACGGGGGAGCCTGGTAGGTTTCCATCTATGGGGTCACACAGAGTCGGACACAACTGAAGTGACTTAGCAGCAGCAGCAGCAAGACTGAAAATTTCAGAAATCCACATTATTCCTGAGATTCTTTTTCTCAAACAAAATAGTTTATGTTGTAACATTTAATACTTCATCGAATATATACAAATAAAAAATTTACAGAATATTCAGAAGCAATATTCAGCTTTATCCAATTTATTTGGTTCAACGTGTGGGGAAGTTTAGAATAGGAATGAGTGAAAAGGAATCATATAACTGTAGTGAAAGAGTTTTGAGAAACTATGAATAAAGAAATCATTGACCAGAACTTTATTTTTTAATGCTAAAGATACTTGCATTTACTGGAGAGAAAGATAACCTTTTGGATGGTATCCTTAAAGGCTTGCTTCACTTGTTGGTTCCTCAGTGTATATATAAACGGATTCATCATAGGAGCAACAGAAGTATTCAGAATTGCTACTCCTTTCGTCAAGGATGCCTTTTCTTTTGCTGCAGGATTGGCATACATGAATATACAGCTTCCGTAAGAGATGGAAATGACAATCATGTGAGAGGAGCATGTAGAAAATGCCTTTTTTCTCTGACTGGCAGAAGGCAGTCTCAGAATTGTCTTGATGATGAACATGTAGGATAGAATTATTAATGCCAAAGTAAAAAGCAAAATCACTATTGCAGAGTAAAAACCAATCACTTCAAGGAGCCACGTGTCTGAGCAGGATAGTTGCAAGAGGGGAAAATAGTCACAAGCAAAGTGATCAATGATATTAGAATCACAGTAATCTAACTGGAGAAAAAGAATAACAGGTGGGAAGATGTTTAAGAACCCTGCCAGCCAAGCACAACAGACAAGCAATACACAGACTCTGTTGTTCATGATGGTTGTGTAATGCAGGGGCTTGCAGATAGCTACATAGCGATCATAGGACATGGCAGTTAGAAGATAAAATTCAGTGATACCCAAGAAGATGAAGAAAAACAACTGAGCTGTACAATTGTTGTATGAAATTGCTTTGTCCCTGGTGATAATTGTGCCCAGAAATCTAGGAATACAGACAGTTGTAAAGGAAATTTCTAGTATAGAGAAGTTCCTGAGGAAAAAATACATAGGTGTCTGTAGATGGAAGTCCACCAAGGTGAGAATGATGATGGTCAAATTTCCAGTGACACTTAATATATATGTGATGATTAAAAAGAGAAAAGTCACAACCTGAAGCTCTGGATCATCTGATAGCCCCAGAAGAATGAATTCCGTGGGTCTTGTGTGGTTTTTCATTTCTGATCCTTTTCTCCCTCATTAGAACAGAAAATGTGTACTCTCCCTATGGGACATAAAAAATGTTAAAAGATATTTGAGGATAGAATACAAAAGTTTTAAAGCTTCCATCATGAAGATAGTGTTTGAAATTTAAAATCTCTGTTCCCATACAGTAACTTTCTCCAGTTTCCATTCAACTTTTCTTTCAAGTAATGAATATTATCTGAAGTTAAATATTGAACTCTCATCTTCAAAAATACACTCTCACAGGCCATGGATGAAATAAAAATTACATGTTAACATTTAAACAGGGACATTTCTTCTACTGTTTTCTTTATTAAGACTTCAAATTATTCTTTAAAATATTTAGCTTCTTTGGTAATACTATGATAATATTTAATTTATTCTTCTCCTTTCCTCAGCATTATAAAAACCAGTATGCTTTGTAGATAATCTAAATACAGAGTTTATAAGCTTACGGAGGCTATGTAGCCCTCTTCCACATTTATATTTTGAAAAACTGAGGCCCACTTTCTTTAGGAAACTTTCACAAGTTTAAATGACTGTCTACATAGTAAATATCTCACTTTAGGATATTTGTTTATCCATGGGAATATTTTTTTGGTATTCTCTCCTTTCTTATGGGTTTGGTTGATGCAACCCTTTCCCACATCATTGTTTTCTTCTTCTGATAAAAGGCAAGAAGGACAAGAGAGTGTAACTTCTGCTACTAAAATAAATATTGCCTAGAAATAGTTTAGTTCTTGCAATGAACACATCAGTTTTCTTTTGTTTTACAATATTGCTTTAGAAAGTGATCAAGTAGATCGTCAAAACTTTTACTGGGAAGCAGATATTCCTATACATAGGGAATGTCATTTTATTTCTGTAACAGAAAACCATTTAACTTAAGAAAAGTTAATGAAAAACCCAAGATTTATTGCTGTGCTGGTTCTTTAGGACTCTATGAATAGTCTTCTTGTTTGAAATTAATCACATTTTAATATCAAAAAGGTTTTGAATTCACAAACCCAGAAACAAATACTATTTTAAAACATATTAATGAGATGGAATCATATTATTATACTGGAAAATAACAAAGATACTTACTCCTTGGTTCTTCTTAATGATTTAGTCTCAAATTTTAAAGTCTGATTACTTCCATACTTATGTAAATTCAGAGTTGGTGAATGAGTTAGCAATTTATTTGGTTTCTCTTGTAATCTCAAATCAAGTATGGTGATTTAACTTTGTCATGGCTCTCAAGGTTTATAGTTCTCATTATGGTTAGACTGGTAATATTTGACCCACAATATCCTTCATTCCTGCTGCTGGAAATTTCAGGAATATTTTCATTATAGTGCAATGCATAGTTGCTCTTTGTCTCTTACCCAAGCTCTATGTACAAACTTAATTACACCTGGATAGACTCATAAAGTACTTCTTACACTTGCTCCTTTTCATATAATATGAAACACTACTTACTAAGACATTTTCTTTGTATTAATGCAAAGATTTTAAATGAATATTCTGTAATTCTATGATAATCTATCTATACAATTTAAGTAACATTTTCCTTAGGCTTCAGAGCCTAACATTTTCTACAAATTCTGCTTTAAAAAACAGAAAATAGGAATGGTCTTCTCTATGCATGTCATACACATGGAACTGGATTTATTTTATCTGTCTCCTGTTAGCCCAGGGGAATCTAAGTAAAGAGAGGGCCAATGAGGCATCATTAAAAGATACAGGTGAATCAGTTTTGTAAATATGGATAAGAAAGTGTAAAAAGGCAAAAAGACTCAGATACATTAGGAAACTTCAGAAACAGCATGTGATACTGAGTGTATGAAAATTTAATTTAGATTTGACTCTTGTATGATTATGTTTAAGGAATCTACTTTCTTCTCCCAGAAATTCACTTAAGTCTCCCAGACTTACGCTTAAGAGAGTTAGTGTGCTTATATCTCTGAATTTTGAGTTTACATCATAGAAACAGAGTCTCTACAAATAGATTTGTATTTTTACAACTCCAGAGAGGCAGTTAAACATTTTCCAGAAGTCGTCATTAATCTTTCTCATTTAGAACATCTGTCAGCCATGCAACGGATACTCAATAAATATTTTAAAATAAATAAACAGATTTAAATAATTTATGTGCAGAGTCAATCCCTGTTAATCAACAGAACCTTAACAACTGATTGGGGCATGTATTATTGTTAAAGAATTTGAGAAAGAAAATATGAAAAAAATCACTAGTTGGATACAAAAATGAAGGTGAAGTATCTCACCATGGCAGATTTCAAGCTATCCGTGTACACTTACTGAACTCAGAGCTGAGAACAGACTTGCAACCATTGACTCCCAGGATGTGGTCCAGGCAAGCTCCAGCACACCACTGCTGGGAGTGCATCAGTTCATCTACAAAGTAGATAAAGATCCCTGCTTTCATGGGGTGAGGGATGTAAGAGAATATAGACAATAAACCTGAACATAATTGACTAGTAAACTATATATATGGTATTTCATATGTTAATGAGTAGTTTGTAAAAGAACAGAAAACTGAAAAATCTTGGAAGTGGGGAGATAATGTAATATTTAAAAATGTCATTGGGGTGGATGTTTGTCATTGAGGTGACATTTGAACAGAGACCTAAAAGAGTGGAGGGTGCTAACCATGCAAATATCTGGGAAAGGAGACTTTCCAGTAAAAGAAATATTTAGTGTAAAACACTAAGGCCCTAGGAGGAAAATCACATTATTTTCAATGAATGACATATTTGTTTCCTCCTTTCCAATACTTTTATATATATTTATTTTTCTTATGATAGTTCCATGGATAGAACTTCCAGCAGAGTACTAAATGAAAGGAGTTATGGTGATAGTTCTCATTTTATAACTGATTTTATCAGGACTTGGCTACTGTATAAAGCATTGAAATTGTTTGCTATCATTCTTATGAATATTATCAAATATACACTAAGATAGAGAACTGGAGAAATAAGTTTCATTTACAGATCAAGCAGACTCAATAAATATGAGGACTTTTTAAATATTTGCATTAACTGTCTTTGTAAAACTTTTAAAGAATTTTATTGCTATATTTTAAACCAGAACTGAAATAGAGTACTTTTTCATCCCTGTATATTTTCAGTATGAATTCCTAAAATACGTTTGATTTTTGCTTAGCCATGATGCAATTTTCAAGCTAGTAAAATTAACCAAAGGTCTTTGGTATTATTTATCGTCTTGCAATACTCAGAGGTACCCAGTTGTCCCAAAATATCATTTTGTGTTAATTTGTTCAAATTGAGTCAAACAAGGAACATATAGCATATATAGTTGTGAATATCTAGGCAGGTTATTTATGCTACTGAAAAAAAAAATTCTGTTGTATTTTACTAAGAGACTGTTAAGAATCACGGCTGGTCATTGCATTTTGTTCAAGGATATGTGGTTTTCTTTTTTCAACCTTTGATTTTCATCTTTAATCCTTTAATGTAACTGATTCCACAAAAAAGCTTTCTAAAGATAAATTACCTTTAGGATAAAATCATATGTAACATGAAATACTAGTTTTGATACTTTTAGTACTTTATCTTTTAATTTAGGGCTCAAATTGCTGATGATATTTAATTTCTTACATTATGTTTTGATATCAAGAATAAAAATCTCCAAACTGAGTTAGAAATGTTTGCCTCATCTTTTCTCTGGAAATAATTTATAAGATTATGCTAATTTACCTTCATAATAAAAACAGCTGGAGTTAAATTTATTTCTTTATTTTTAATTTATTTATTTTAATTGGAGGCTAATTACTTTACATTATTGTATTGGTTTTGCCATACATTGACATGAATCTGCCCCAGGTGTACATGTGTTCCCTATCTTGAATTGAAAATTTACATCTATTATTGAATTTTCACATTTCAATCAAATTAGCTCATATTAAATAAAGAAAATAGCATATGGGTTAATGTTTATGGCAAAAGTCTAAAACAAGGGTGAGTGAACTAAGGTTTATGGGCCAAATTTGGCCCAGTTCCTATTTTTCTTATAGAAAGCTGTGGTACATATACATAATGGAATATTACTCAACCATTAAAAAGAATACATTTGAATCAGTTCTAGTGAGGTGGATGAAACTGGAGCCTATTATACAGAGTGAAGTAAGCCAGAAAGAAAAACACCAATACAGTATACTAACGCATATATATGGAATTTAGAAAGATGGTAACGATAACCCTGTATGCGAGACAGCAAAAGAGACACAGAAATATAGAACAGTCTCCTGGACTCTGTGGGAGAGGGAGAGGGCGGGATGATATGGGAGAATGGCACTGAAACATGTAAATTATCATATGTGAAACGAATTGTCAGACCAGGTTTGATGCATGATACAGGGTATTTGGGGCTAGTGCGCTGGGATGACCCAGAGGGATGGGATGGGGAGGGTTCAGGATGGGGAACACATGTACACCCATGGCGGAACAATGTCAATGTATGGAAAACCAATATTATATTGTAAAGTAAAAAAAAAAAAAAATGCAACATAGTATTAGAAAGAAAAAAAAAAGTTTTATTGGATGCACCTGAGCCCTTTCATTCACACAATGCTTATAGCTGCATTCATATTACAAAGACGGAGAGTTGAATAGTTTCAACAGGGACACTAAGGTCTGCAAATTCTAAATTATTGATATAATACCCTTGAACAGAAAAATTGTGTTTACCTCTGATATTGATAATCAATGTTTTCATGCAGATTGCAAACATTTATAGTAACCACTAAAGCCTTTGACTGTGTGGATCACAATAAGCTGTGGAAAATTCTGAAATAGATAGGAATACCAGACACCAGGCCTGCCTCTTGAGAAACCTGTATGCAGGTCAGGAAGCAACAGTTAGAACTGGACATGTAACAACAGACTGGTTCCAAACAGGAAAAGGAGTACATCAAGGTTGTATATTGTCACCCTGCTTATTTAACTTCTATGCAGAATACATCGTGAGGAATGCTGGGCTGGAAGAAACACAAGCTGGAATCAAGATTGCCGGGAGAAATATCAATAACCTCAGATATGCAGATGACACCACCCTTATGGCAGAAAGTGAAGAGGAACTCAAAAGCCTCTTGATGAAAGTGAAAGAGAGTGAAAAAGTTGGCTTAAAGCTCAACATTCAGAAAACAAAGATCATGGCATCTGGTCCCATCACTTCATGGGAAATAGATGGGGAAACAGTGCCAGACTTTGTTTTTTGGGGCTCCAAAATCACTGCGGATGCTGATTGCAGCCATGAAATTAAAAGATGCTTACTCCTTGGAAGGAAAGTTATGACCAACCTAGACAGAACATTAAAAAGCAGAGACATTACTTTGCCAACCAAGGTCTGTCTAGTCAAGGCTATGGTTTTTCCAGTGGTCATGTATGGATGTGAGAGTTGGACTGTGAAGAAAGCTGATCGCCGAAGAATTGATGCTTTTGAACTGTGGTGCTGGAGAAGACTCTTGAGAGTCCCTTGGACTGCAAGGAGATCCAACCAGTCCATTCTAAAGGAGATCAATCCTGGGTGGTCATTGGAAGGACTGATGCTAAAGCTGAAACTCCAATACTTTGGCCACCTCATGCGAGTTGCCTCACCGGAAAAGACTCTGATGCTAAGAAAGGTTGGGGGCAGGAGGAGAAGGGGACGACAGAGAATGAGATGGCTGAATGACATCACCGACTCGATGGACATGAGTTTGAATGAACTCCGGGAGTTGGTGATGGACAGGGAGGCCTGGCGTGCTGTGATTCATGGTGTCACAGAGTCGGACACAACTGAGCGACAGAACTGAACTGAAGGAGTTTGTACAGAGTTATGTGGAGAGCTACATTATCTGATAATATCAACATAAACTCCTCTTTTGTAATTCATTTACAGATCTTTTAATTCCCAGACTACAGTTAATGGTATCAAGAACTCAAAATCATCAATCAAATCTAAACCAGTATCTTCAAATATTTCCAATTAAGCTAGAAAATCATAAATGTTTCAGCATGAGGGGAGGAAATAGTAATTCCACAACTTTCCTACAAAGTCAAAATCTCCTCAGTATTTTTTAATAAGTTGTTTTATTTGTTTTTCATTAAATTTTGGACTTGAGTTTCCCAGTTGATAATAGTACATGAATATCAGGAAGAATTTGACTCAGTGAATTACAATTATACTCTTTCTGGATAAATGTTTTAAAAATGTAGGATGAGTTTGAGTATCCCTCATTATTATTTCAAGTTTTGACTTCACGAAAAACATTAAAAATATAAAATAAAATTTCAGTGTCAGAATAGCATAATATTGTATGAATGTTTTATAAATTTTAATCAATACATTTTCCAATTTTCCATAGCAATGCAATTTTCTAATGCTTAAAATACAGTGAACTTACATTTTAACCTCAGTTAACTTTGCCAATGTGAGCTTCTTTATCCCTACTAATTAGGTTTGTCATTTAAGTAGATTATTGAATGAATTGTATCTGTAAGATGTTATCTCAAAATAGCCACAAATATGAGAAAGCTACAAATACTCTTAGCTATTGATTATTGAAAAGATCAGCATAGAATCAATCATATATTTAAATATACAACTGGCCACAAAAAATGTAGTCATATATGGTATCTGGTAATATTCATTTTTCAACCTTTAAGAATTATTACAGCATATATGTTAATTAAATATTTCCCAAAAGAGGGGTATTTCACAATTTTCCTAAATGTATATATTCATATTGATAAATTATATGGCACAGAAGATTTAAGCTGAGTAATGAGGAAAGTTTTTTGAGTTCTCAGAAAATATATCCATGTGGGGTGGTCGTGCTCTCCCGGGCCGAGCCTAAGCCGTTCCGGACGAGGGATGGGCGTTCCCGGTGGACATGCCCGCTCTTCTCGGTCTGTCCGCGGGACCCCTCGCCTGTCTTTCCCCCCTGCCTGCCCGTCGGGGAGGGTGAGGAAAGCAGGGGTTGGGTGCTGTCTCTGGCCCTGACCTTCGGTCTCCTGTCCCCCCCCAACCTCGGGGTGTCATTCGGGGGCCCGTTGGTCTTCGTGACCCAGCAGATGCTCTCGCTTCGCCTCCCCTGCGGTGGGGAGGGTTGTGCCGCTGCCGCGCTGGCGTGCCCCGCATGGGTGTGTGAGCTGCCTCCTTTTGCCCCTCGGTGGTGCCCCTGGAGCGCACCAGGTTGTCCCTCAGGTGCCTGAGGCCGAGCGCTGGTGTCGTTTCCCTTAACCCGGTGTCCTCCTCGGGTCCCCGCCGCGGTGGCGAGTGTGTCCCGTGAGTTGGCTCTCTTTGGGGGGGGGGGGTCGAGAGGGTAAGAGAGGGGGCGTCCCTGTTCCCCCTCGTCGTGGAGGCTGACGGATGAGGGGCTTGCAGGGGGCGGGACACGGGCTCCGCTCTGGCCCTGACCGTGCACACGCCTCCCGTGTGGGTCCTCGGCTTACCTGTACCGCAGACCCCTCCCGCCCAGCTGAGGACTTTGGCGGCTTGTGGAGCGCCTCCGCGGGCCTGAAGGAGAGACGCTCGGGTGAGGGACCTTGCGCCCTCGGTGAGAAAGCCTTCTTTAGCGATCCGAGAGGGAGCCTTGGGGTACCGGACCTCCCAGCCGCTGCCCCTCCCCAGTGCGCAGTGGCCACCGTGGCGACTTCCAGAGCACATGGGCGGAGAAGACTCCCCCTCCTCCCCTCTGCTGGAGGTGGGGGATGGGTGCGCCGGCCCCACGGTGGGGTGTTGCCGCTCCCTGCCTACCGCGGCCCGTGATTCCCCACTGCGAGCTGGGGGAGGGTCCCGCCGGGCACCGCTGGGCGCGTCCGGCGAGTGGGGGGCAGTGCGCGTGCGCCCTGTGCGCGCGGCCGGCCCCCCGTGGTGTGAGCGAAGGGGGAAGGAGGGGGAAGGGGAGGCGCGACGCCCGGTCGGGCCCTGGCTCCCCCCAGCCCCCGCAGCCGTGGCGAGGAGGAGCCTATCGCGCCCGACCTCGCCTCTGAGCTGCAGCCGGTGGCGGCGTGCGGACGTGGTCTGGGCCGCCTCGCTCAAGAGCGTGTCCCCAGGATGTTGAGCCTCGGGGTCAGACTAGATGGGAGGCGGATCAGTCAAGGACGGATGGATGGACGGACGGAGGAAGATGGGTGGGACGGCACGCTGGCCCTGGCGGCGGGGCCGGGTTGTGGGGCCCGCTCCGCGGGTGTCAGGGACCGGCCGGCGTCCCAGGCGTCGTGGGACCGCCCCCGTGTGTGGGTGGCGGTGGGATCCCGCGCTGGTTTTCCTGGTGGCCCGGCCGCGTTCCCGGTGTTTTCTGGTCCCCGGGCGGCACCCGCGCCCCTGTCCCTCGGCCTCCGGCGTGCCTGCTGGCGGGTCTTCCCTCGACGTCCGGCTCGCGCCACCTCCTGCACTCCCTTCCCTTGTCTGGGACCGAGCCGGCCTCGCCTCACGTGGCTGTCGTCCGCCGGCCTCCGTCGGCCGGTGGCGTCCACGGGCGGAGCAGTGCCCTCGGATCCTGCGAAAGGGGGGCGGGGAGCCCTGGCGCACAAGCAGGGTTGCGTGCGTAAGGGCCATGGGGGCCGCCGGCACGCGGCGGGAGAGCGTTTGCCCGGCCGGCTGCGACTCTGGGTGTGTGTAGGTGGTGGTGGGTGCGAGCCCCTTGAGGGGAGAGGGCGTGCCGCCAGTCCGCCGTCCCGAGTGTGTCGCGGGACCGCCCCTGTGCTGGGAGTTCTCAGAAAATATAATTGCATTATGTTTTTAGTTGTACTGTTTTCACGTAACTACTAGGTAGGCCACACTAGGCAGAGGAGAGTATGTGTAATAGTCTAATAAGATGAACATATTATGTATATGGCCACTGTAGAGTAAATTAAAAATAGTGTTTTACATGGTTTAATATTTCCTGAAATTCTGGAAAGAGTGTTTTCTGGTGAAATCATGAAACACAGGTCTCTCTTGTGTGCTTTTGCTCTGCCTCTTCTGTCTTTAATTTTTTAAGAAATATTGTCCAAAAATATGGAATTAAAAATATTTCAAAGAAGAATTATGAGGTCAATTCATGGATATAGAGTGGAAGGACTAGCTCGAAGGAAGGGAAGTGTATGAGAGAAGGATGGGAATTTGAATGGGGAAAAAAATTGTATTTAATATCCTTGGCAAGAGCTGACAATAAAAGTAGGAGAAATGAAAAGCAACTCTAGAGATACTATGTGAAAATAATTAGGTTTATCAGTAATTTATAATAATTACTCAACAATAGTGTATGGCTTCCCCAGTGGCCCAGTGGATAAAGAATCTCCCTGCAATGCAGGAGACACAGGAGACACAGATTCAATCCCTGGGTCAGGAAGATTGCCTGGAGGAGGAAATAGCAACCCACTCCTGTAATTCTTGCCTGAAAAATCTCATGGACAGCGGAGCCTAGCAGGCTACAGTCCAAAGGACCACAAAGAGTTGGATGCGACTGAGATGAGCAGTGATGAACAATGATCAATAGTGTATATATGCCAGACCCAATCATCCCCCCTTCCTCTGGCAAGCAGTAGTTTATTGGATAGGCTAATTTTCACTCTAAATGAACCACAAGCCTGATTCAACATGAGGTATATAAGACATTAGAATTCTTAAGGGAGAGAAAGGAATATGAAACTTGTTATCCTAAATTTCATGGGAATAGCAGGAAAAGGGTGGATAAGTCCTAAGGAAGGATAAGTCTAAAATGAGGTCTTAAAGACTTGGGTATGTTCTTCATTGCTTTACCAAAAACATCCCAAGAATGGTTGACACTTCACATTCTGAAATGGTTTAAGGACAAGAGTCATGTACAGCTGTAAATTAGAGAGGATTGTTGTTAATTGAGAATAATGACGTTTACACTTGCATTAGTAAATAGTTATCAAATACTTGAGTTGCCATGAATTTGTCTACAGACAATGTAAAGCGTGTTGTTTTTGTAAGTTTCAAGATATTGTTTTCCTCTGATCTTTGAGGATTAGCAAAAGGATATGCTCATTTTCTCCTAAACATCACATGATTTCCCAGTAGAATTGGCCACCATTCATCTTAGTTGGAATTTTCCCTAAATCGACAGTAGCTATAGTTGTCTTCCAAGGAGCAAGCGTCTCTTAATTTCATGGCTGCAATCAGCATCTGCAGTGATTTTGGAGCCCAAAAAAATAAAGTCTGACACTGTTTCCACTGTTTTTCCATCTATTTCCCATGAAGTGATGGGACCAGATGCCATGATCTTAGTTTTCTGAATGTTGAGCTTCAAGCCAACCTTTTCACTCTCCTCTTTCACTTTCATCAAGAGGCTTTTGAGTTCCTCTTCACTTTCTGCCATAAGGGTGGTGTCATCTGCATATTTCTTGCTCCTTGGAAGGAAAGTTATGACCAACCATGATAGTATATTAAAAAGCAGAGACATTACTTTGCCAACCAAGGTCCGTCTAGTCAAGGCAATGGTTTTACCCGTGGTCATGTATGGATGTGAGAGTTGGACTGTGAAGAAGGCTGATCGCCGAAGAATCGATGCTTTTGAACTGTGGTGTTGGAGAAGACTCTTGAGAGTCCCTTATACTGCAAGGAGATCCAACCAGTCCATTCTAAAGGAGATCAGTCCTGGATGTTCATTGGAGGGACTGATGCTAAAGCTGAAACTGCAATACTTTGGCCACCTCATGCGACGAGTTGACTCACTGGAAAAGACTCTGATGCTGGAAAGGTTGGGGGTGGGAGGAGAAGGGGACGACGGAGAATGAGATGGCTGGATGGCATCACCGACTCTGTGGACGAGTTTGAGTGTACTCCGGGAGTTGGTGATGGACAGGGAGGCCTGGCGTGCTGTGATTCATGGGGTCGCGGAGAGTCGGACACGACTGAGCGACTGATCTGATCTGATCTGATAGTTGTCTTATACAATAAAGTGAATGAAAAGGCTCGGGCTTGTAGAAGGAAAAAACACCAAGAATTTTCACAATATTATGATGCATTACATACTAAAAAAAGGCTTCCCTGGTGGTTCAAATTCTAAAGAATTTGCTGGCAATGCAGGAGACCCATTCAGATCCCTTGGTCAGGAAGATCCCCTTGAGAAGGGAACGGCTACTCACTCCAGTATTCTTGCCAAGAGAATCTCATGAATAGAGGAGCCTGATGGGATATAGTCTATAGGTTTGCAAAGAGTTGGACAGAACTGAGCAACTAAGCATGAACATACAACAAATCAATAAACCTATATCTTGAAATTAAATATTCTATAGCAGAAAGTTCTCTCCTGATACTGAAATGTAAATTTTACCATTCAAAGAGAATTCACAGAGTGAGTGATCTTGGAAATAACTGGGTCAACTTATTGACCTTTTAAAATAAATGCATTGTTATTATTGTTGCTGTTAAACAGCAAGACAAAGTAAAAGTCTTTCATTGCTATTTAAGAATTATACCAATATACTCACAAAATAGAGATTTTACTAAGTGAATATCAATGTAGGAAAAAGGAAAATATAAAAATAAACATAGAATAGAAAGCAGAATATACACACACATAGAGAATAATATTTAGATGGCAGAGATTTTGAAGAAAAAAATGTTCTCTGAAATATAATGTTTTATGTTTGATTTTAGATATTCATACAATGTAGTTTCCTTAGCCAGTGACACAGATCCAGTCTATGAAAAATCCACTCTGCCTCCTCTGTACTCTGGACTCTCTACAGAAGTTCCCCAAGTTTTTGTACCAGGGATCAGTTTAGTAGATGACAAGTTTTCCAAGGACCTGGGTGGAGGCTGGTTACAGGATGGTTCAAACTCATTTTGTGTATTGTGCACTTTATTTCTATTACTATTACATCTTTGTCACATCAAATCATCAGTCATTAGATTTCAGAGTTCAGAAACCCTGGCTCCAATACTCAAGATGGTCACAATAGTGAATCCATTAGGTGGGATTCAGATAAGGAGTCAGAAGTTAGGAAGGTGGATGTGAGTCAGAGTAAGAACTTAGAAGTCTTTCATATTGTTGAAGATTTAAGTCCAATGACTTTCATTTGAGAGACGGACCCATGTGAGCGGCATTTTCCCTGACATATTTGGATTTTCTAAATTAACTAGCAAAATAAAAAAATAAGAAATCGGGTAAAAGATTAGGAAATAATGCACTCTAACTGAATTTGAAGAAAAGATGAGGAGTTTCCCATTGGGAAATAAATATTTTAGGAAAGGATTTAAATGATGAACAGATAGCATTTCTATTCCAGTATTTCAAATACATAGAAAAGCCTAGGTTAAAATTCCTGCTCTTTGCATTTAGAGTATGTGATTTGGATAAAAATTTTAAGCATATTTTTAACCCCATTTCATTCAGTGAAACAGTTATTTTAAAACAAATATTTATGAAAAACACACACTGGCATTTGGTAAAGAAAAAAAAAAAAACTTTAAAGATAACTTGTTTCAAAGATCTCCCAAGTTAAATTAGTATGGCATAGCCCTTCCAGAGATAAATTGCAGTGCTATCTGTGAATAATTTCCTTTTCTTTAAGTCTCTTTGTGTTTTACCCTGAAGGATACTCAAGAAGAAAGGGAGAAACTACGTAGAAATAAGAGAGTTTATCTTTCTGTGACTGTCAGATCACCCACAACTTCACGTTGTGAGCTGTGTCTTTCTACTCACTACCTACATGCTCAGCATCACTGGAAACCTGACCATTATCACCCTAACCCTGCTGGAGGCCCACCTACAGACCCTCATGTATTTCTTCCTCAGAAATTTCTCCATATTAGGGTGTCATCCACAGCTGTCACTATACCCAAGTTCCTTATCACCATTATTACAGGAGATAAAACCTTTTCTTTTACTGATTTGTATGACTCCGTTTTCGTTTTTCTTTTTTCATTCTCTTGGGAGTCACTGAGTTTTGCTTACTGGCTGCCATATGATTGTTACATTGCCATCTGCAAACAGCTGCATTACATGACCATCATGAATCATAGAGTCTGCACACTAGTCTTGGCTTCTTGGCTGGCTTCATCCTTAATCATTTTCTCATCACTCATGCTGTTCAGACAACTTGATTATGCTATTGATCATTTTACTTGTGATTATTTCCCCTTTCACACATTTCTTGTTCAGACACCAAATTGCTAGAGATGATGGGCTTTTCCACTGCTGCGTTTACCCTAATGTTCACTTTGGTATTACTAATTCTGTCCTACACATATATCAACAGAACAATTTTGAGGATCTCTTCCACCACTCAGAGGACAAGGGCCTTTTCTATGTGTTTTTCCCACAAATTGTCATCTCCATCTCATGGCAGCTACATTTTCACGTACACGAATCCATCAGCAAAGGACAGGGTGTCTTCAGACAAGGGAGTGGCTGTGCTAAACATGTCAGTAAATCCCATGCTGTACCCCTTTATTTATACCCTAAGGAACCTGAAAGTCAAGTGAGCCTTCATGGACATGGCCAGGAAGACTGTACTCTTCTCAAGGAAATGAAAAAATAAAAGCCTTGTTTTATTTATTTATTTAACAAGGCGCAATCAAATAAAAACCAGGGCTTTCAAAGTCTATTAATTTTCACATAGTCTCCCTTGAAGTATTTTTCAGTGCTCATACTTTTATTGCCAGCATCTTACCAAAGATGCCAATGCTTTTGCCATTGTCTTTCTTTGGGATTGGAATGGAAACTGACACATTGAGTGAAGCATTTAACAGCATCATCTTTTAGGAATTGAAAGAATTCAACTGGATTTCTATCACCTCCACTAGTTTTGTTCATAGTGATACTTCCTGAAGCTAACCTGACTTCAGACTCCAGGATATCTGGCTCTAGGTGAGTGATCACACCATCATGGTTATCTGGGTCATTAAGATCTTTTTTGTATACTTCTGTGTATTCTTGCCAGCTCTTCTTAATATCTCTGCTTCTATTAGGTCCATAAAATTTCTGTCCTTTATTGTGCTCATCTTGCATGAAATGTTCCCTTGGTATCTCTAACTTTCTTGAAGAGATATCTAGTCTTTCCCATTCTATTGTTTCCCTCAATTTCCTCTCATTGTTCACTGAGGAAAACTTTCTTACCTCTGCTTGCTATTCTTGGGAACTCTGCATTCAAATGAGTATATCTTTCCTTTTCTCCTTTGCCTTCCACTTCTCTACTTTTCTCAGCTATTTGTAAGACCTCCTCAGCCTTTTTGCATTTCTTTTCCTTGAGGATGGTTGGTCACTGCCTCTGTAGAAATGTCATGAACCTCCGTCCATAGTTCTTCAGGCACTCTATCAGATCTATTCCCTTGAATCTATTTGTCACTTCCACTGCATAATCATAAAGGATTTGATTTAGGCCATACCTGAATGGTCTAGTGATTTCCCCTACTTTCTTCAATTTAAGTCTGGAATTTGGCAGTAAGGAGCTCATGATCTGAGTCATAGTCAGTTCCCAGTCTTGTTTTTGCTGACTGCATAGAGCTTCCCCATCTTCAGCTGCAAAGAATATAATCAATCTGATTTCAGTATTGGCCGTCTGGAGATGTCCATGCGTAGAGTCTTCTCTTGTGTTGTTGGAAGAGGGTATTTGCTATGACCAGTGCGTTCTCTTGGCAAAACTCTATTAGTCTTTGCCCTGCTTCATTCTGTACTCCAAACTTGCCTGCTATTCCAGGTATTTCTTGACTTCCTACTTTTGCATTCCAGTCCCCTATGATGAAAAGGGCATATTTTTTGGGTGTTAGTTCTAGAAGGCCTTGTAGGTCTTCACAGAGCCGTTCCACTTCAGCTTCTTCAACATTACTGGTCAGGGCATAGACTTGGATCACTGTGATATTCAATGGTTTGCTTGGGAAACAGAGTTCATTCTGTAGTTTTTGAGATTGCACCCAAGTACTGCATTTCAGACTCCTTTGTTGACTATGAGGGCTCCTCCATTTCTTCTACTACTTACCCACAGTAGTAGATAGAAAAGTCCTCTGAGTTAAATTCGCCCATTTCAGTCCATTTTAGTTCACCGATTCTAAAATGTTGATGTTTACTCTTGCCATCTCCTGTTTGACCGCTTCTGATTTACCTTTTCATGGGGTCGCAAAGAGTCGGACTCGACTGAGTGACTGAACTGAACTTAATTGATTTACCTTAATTCATGGACCTAACATTCCAGGTTCCTATGCAATGTTGTTCTTTATAGCATCAGACTTTACTTACATCACCAGTCACATCCAAACTGCGCATTGTTTTCACTTTGGCTCCACCTCTTATTCTTTCTGGAGTTATTTCTCCACTCTTGTCCAGTAGCATATTGGGCACCTACCGACCAGGGGAGTTCATTTTTCAGTGTCATATCTTTTTGCATTTTCATACTGTTCCTGGGGTTCTCAAGGCAAGAGTACTGAAGTGGTTTCCATTCCCATCTCCAGTGGACCACCTTTTGTCAGAACTCTCCACCATGAAAAATGTTCAAACTACCGCACAACTGCACTTATCTCACACTCTAGCAAAGTAATGGTCAAATTCTCTGAGTGAGGCTTCAACAGTACGTTAACTGAGAACTTCCAGATGTTAGAACTGGATTTGGAAAAGGCTGAGGAACCAGAGATCAAATTGCCAACATCCTTTGGACCATAGAAAATTCAAGAAAGTTCCAGATAAACATCTACTTCTTCTTTATTGACTATGCCGAAGCCTTTGACTGTGTGGATCACAACAAACTGGAAAATTCTTAAAGAGATAGGAATACCAGATCACCTTAATTACGTCCTGAGAAATCTGTATGCCGTTCAAGAAACATCAGTTAGAAACAGACATGGAACAAGGGACTGGTACCAAATTGGGAAAGGAGTACGCTAAGGCTGTATATTGTCACCCTACTGATTTAAGTTATATGCAGCGTACATCATGCGAAATGCCAGGCTGGATTAAGCACAAGCTGGAATCAAGATTTCTGAGAGAAATATCAATCCCTAGATAAGCTGAAAAAGCTGGCTTGAAACTCAACATTCAAAACACGAATCATGGCATCCAGTTCCATCACTTCATCGCAAATACATGGGGAAACAACGGAAACACTGACAAACTTTAATTTCCTGTGCTCCAAAATCATTGCAGATAGTGACTGCAGGCATGAAATTAAAAGACACTTGCAACTTGGAAGAAAAGCTATGACCAAACTAGACAGCATATTAAAAAGCAGACATTACTTTGTCAACAAAGATGCATCTAGTTAAAGCTATGGTTTTTTCAGTAGTCATGTATGGATGTGAGAGTTGGACCATAAAGAATACTGAACGCAAAGAATTGATGCCCTTGAACTGTGATGTTGGAGAAGACTCTTGAGAGTCCCTTGGGCTGCAATGAGATCAAACCAGTCAATCCGAAAGAAAATCAATCCTGAATATTCAGTGGAAGGGCTAATGCTGAAGCTGAAGCTCCAATACTTTGGCCACTTGATGCAGAGAACTGACTAACTGGGAAAGACCCTGATGCTGGGTAAGAGTGAAGGCAGGAGGAGAAGGGGACGACAGAGGATGAGATGGTTGGATGGCATCATTGACTCAATGCACATGAGTTTGAGTAAGCTCCAGGAGTTAGTGATAGACCAGGAAGCCTGGCATGTTGCAGTCCATGGGATCGCAAAGAGCTGACCATGAGTGAATGACTGAACTGAACTACCAAATACAGTATATACATTTTTTGCCATTCAAATTCTCATCATTCTCTCATGTACTGCCCTTCCTTTGGGGTCATCATTCCATTCAGCCTTGGAACTGACCTCATTTCCCTCTTTGAAATGTTTTTTAATTCCATGTTTTCACAATATTTCTTAGAAAATTAAGGACAGACAGAAAGAGGCAGAGCAGCAGCACCTGAGAGAGACCTGTGTTTTGATTTTGAGAGGAAACACTCTTTCTAGAAATTCAGGAAATAGTAAATCATGTTGAATACTATTTTTCAATGTTTTTTAAGTGTTGGATAATTGCTCTACAATGTTGTGTTTGTTTCTGCCATAGACATGAGTCTGTCATAAGTATACATATGTCCCTTCCTTTTTGAACTTCACTCCCACCTCCTACCTCAGCCCACCTCTCTAGGTTGTCATAGAAGCCTGGGTTAAGCTCACCGTGCTGTACAGCAACTTCTCATTGGCTATCTGTTTTACATATTTTAATGTGAGTTTCAATGCTAGTCTCTCAATTTGCCCACCCTCTCCCAACCCCCAACTCGATATGTTCACAGGTCTGTTCTCCATGTCTGTGTTTCTAACTGCTGCCCTGAAAGTAGGTTCATCAGTACCATTTTTCTAGAATCCGTATATATGTGTTAATATGCAATATTTGTTTTTCTCTTTCTGATTACTTCACTCTGTGTAACAGGCTCTAGGTTTATCTACCTCAATTCAGTTCAGTGATGTTCAGTCGCTCAGTCGTGTCCGACTCTTTGCGACCCCATGAATCACAGCACGCCAGGCCTCCCTGTCCATCACCAACTCCCGGAGTTCACACAAACTCATGTCTATTGAGTCAGTGATGCCATCCAGCCACCTCATTCTCTGTCGTCCCTGTCTCCTCCCAACCCCAATCCCTCCTAGCATCAGACTCTTTTCAGTGAGTCAACTCGTCGCATGAGGTGGCCAAAGTATTGGAGTTTCAGCTTTAGCATCAGTCCTTCCAATGAACACCCAGGATTGATCTCCTTTAGAATGGACTGGTTGGATCTCCTTGAAGTCCAAGGGACTCTCAAGAGTCTTCTCCAGCACCACAGTTCAAAAGCATCAATTCTTCGGCAATCAGCTTTCTTCACAGTCCAACTCTCACATCCATACATGACCACGGGAAAAACCATAGCCTTGACTAGACGGACCTTGGTTGGCAAAGTAATGTCTCTGCTTTTTAATATTCTATCTAGGTTGGTCATAACTTTCTGTCCAAGGAGTCAGCGTCTTTTAATTTGCTGGTTGCAATCAGCATCTGCAGTGATTTTGGAGCCCCCCAAAATAAAGTCTGACACGGTTTCCACTGTTTCCCCATCTATTTCCCATGAAATGATGGGACCAGATGTCATGATCTTAGTTTTCTGAATGTTGAGCTTCAAGCGAAACTTTTCACTCTCCACTTTCACTTTCATCAAGAGGCTTTTGAGTTCCTCTTCACTTTCTCCCATAAGGGTGGTGTCATCTGCATATCTGAGGTATTGATATTTCTCCCGGCAATCTTGATTTCAGCTTGTGCTTCTTCCAGCCCAGCGTTCCTCATGATGTACTCTGCATTTAAGTTAAATAAGCAGGGTGACAATATACAACCTTGGCGTACTCCTTTTGCTATTTGGAACCAGTCTGTTGTTCCATGTCCAGTTCTAACTGTTGCTTCCTGACCTGCATACACGTTTCTCAAGAGTCAGGTCAGGTGGTCTGGTATTCCCATCTCTTTCAGAATGTTCCATAGTCTATTGTGATCCACACAGTCAAAGGCTTTGGTATAGTCAACGAAGCAGAAATAGATGCTTTTCTGGAACTCTCTTGCTTTCTCCATGATCCAGCGGATGTTGGCAATTTGATCTCTGGTGTATCTCTGCCTTTTCTAAAACCGGCTTGAACATCTGCAAGTTCACGGTTCACATATTGCTGAAGCCTGGCTTGGCGAATTTTGAGCATGACTTTACTAGCATGTGAGATGAGTGCAACACCTGGAGTAACAGGCAAATTTGGCCTTGGAGCACGAAATGGAGCAGGGCAAAGGCTAATAGAGTTTTGCCAAGAGAATGCACTGGTCATAGCAATCACCCTCTTCCAACAACACAAGAGAAGACTCTACACATGGACATCACTAGATGGTCAACACCGAAATCAGATTGAGTATATTCTTTGCAGCCAAAGATGAAGAAGCTCTATACAGTTAGCAAAAACAAGACCAGGAGCTGATTGTGGCTTAGATCATGAACTCCTTATTGCCAAATTCAGACTGAAATTGAAGAAAGTAGGGAAAACCACTAGACCATTCAGATATGACCTAAATCAAATCCCTTATGATTATACAGTGGAAGTGAGAAATAGATTTCAGGGACTAGATCTGATAGATAAGAGTGCCTGATGAACTCTGGACGGAGGTTCGTGACATTGTACAGGAGACAGGGATCAAGACCATCCCCATGGAAAAGAAATGCAAAAAAGCAAAATGGCTGTCTGAGGAGGCCTTACAAATAGCTGTGAAAAGAAGAGAAGCCAAAAGGAAAGGAGAAAAAGAAAGATATAAGCATCTGAATGCAGAGTTCCAAAGAATAGCAAGGAGAGATAAGAAAGCCTTCCTCAGCTATCAATGCAAAGAAATAGAGGGAAACAACAGAATAGGAAAAACAAGAGATCTTTTCAAGAAAATTAGAGATACCAAGGGAACATTTCATGCAAAGATGGGCTCGATAAAGGACAGAAATGGTATGGACCTAACAGAAGCAGAAGATATTAAGAAGAGGTGGCAAAACTACACAGAAGAACTGTACAAAAAAGATCTTCACGATGAAGATAATCACGATGGCATGATCACTCACCTGGAACCAGACATCTTGGAATGTGAAGTCAAGCGGGCCTTAGAGAGCATCACGACGAACAAAGCTAGTGGAGGTGATGGAATTCCAATTGAGCTATTTCAAATCCTGAAAGATGATGCTGTGAAAGCGCTGCACTAAATATGCCAGCAAATTTGGAAAACTCAGCAATGGCCACAGGACTGGAAAAGATCAGTCTTCATTCCAATCCCAAAGAAAGGCAATGCCAAAGAATGCTCAAACTACCGCACAATTGCACTCATCTCACACGCTAGTAAAGTCATGCTCAAAATTCTCCAAGCTAGGCTTCAGCAATATGTGAATCGTGAACTCCCGAATGTTCAAGCAGGTTTTAGAAAAGGCAGAGGAACCAGAGATCAAATTGCCAACATCCGCTGGATTGTGGAGAAAGCAAGAGAGTTCCAGAAAAACATCTATTTCTGCTTCATTGACTATGCCAAGGCATTTGACTGTGTGGATCACAATAAACTGTGGAAAATTCTGCAAGAGATGGGAATCCCAGACCACCTGACCTTCCTCTTGAGAAACCTGTATGCAGGTCAGGAAGCAACAGTTAGAACTGGACATGGAACAACAGACTGGTTCCAAATAGGAAAAGCTGTACGTCAAGGTTGTATATTGTCACCTTGTTTATTTAACTTATATGCAGAGTACATCATGAGGAACACTGGGCTGGAAGAAGCACAAGCTGGAATCAAGATTGCCGGGAGAAATATTATTAACCTCTGATATGCAGATGATACCAGCCTTATGGCAGAAAGTGAAGAGGAACTCAAAAGCCTCTTGATGAAAGTGAAAGTGGAGAGTGAAAATGTTGGCTTGAAGCTCAACATTCAGAAAACGAAGATCATGGCATCTGGTCCCATCACTTCATGGGAATTAGATGGGGAAACAGTGGAAACTGTGTCAGACTTTATTTTGGGGGGCTCCAAAATCACTGCAGATGCTGATTGCAGCCATGAAATTTAAAGACGCTTACTCCTTGGAAGGAAAGTTATGACCAGCCTATATAGCATATTAAAAAGCAGAGACATTACTTTGCCAACCAAGGTCCGTCTAGTCAAGGCTATGGTTTTTCCCGTGGTCATGTATGGATGTGAGAGTTGGACTGTGAAGAAAGCTGATTGCCGAAGAATTGATGCTTTTGAACTGTGGTGTTGGAGAAGACTCTTGAGAGTCCCTTGGACTTCAAGGAGATCCAACCAGTCCATTCTAAAGGAGATCAATCCTGGGTGTTCATTGGAAGGACTGATGCTAAAACTGAAACTCGAATACTTTGGCCACCTCATGCGACGAGTTGACTCACTGGAAAAGACTCTGATGCTGGGAGAGATTGGGGGTAGGAGGAGACAGGGATGACAGAGAATGAGATGGCTGGATGGCATCACCGACTCGATGGACATGAGTTTGAGTGAACTCCGGGAGTTGGTGATGGACAGGGAGGCCTGGTGTGCTGTGGTTCATTTGGTCGCTAAGAGTCAGACATGACTGAGCGACTGAACTGACTGACTGACTGACTGAGATGAGTGCAATTGTGCGGTAGTTTGAGCATTCTTTGGCATTCCCTTTCTTTGGGATTGGAATGAAGACTGACCTTTTCCAGTCCTGCGGCCACTGCTGAGTTTTCTAAATTTGCTGGCATATTGAGTGCAGCACTTTCACAGCATCATCCTTCAGGGTTTGAAATAGCTCAATTGGAATTCCATCACCTCCACTAGCTTTGTTCGTCGTGATGCTCTCTAAGGCTCACTTGACTTCACGTTCCAAGATGTCTGGTTCCAGGTGAGTGATCACACCATCGTGATTGTCTTCATCGTGAACTTTTTGCACAATGATAGGTCCATGAATCACGGCAAATTGGAAGTGGTCAAACAGGAGATGACAAGAGTGAACGTCGACATTCTAGGAATCAGTGAACTAAAATGGACTGGAATGGGGGAATTTAACTCAGATGACCATTATATCTACTACTGTGGGCAGGAATCCCTTAGAAGAAATGGAGTAGCCATCATGGTCAACAAAAGAGTCCTAAATGCAGTACTTGGATGCAATCTCAAAAACGACAGAATGATCTCTGTTCGTTTCCAAGGAAATCCATTCAATATTACAGTAATCCAAGTCTATGCCCCAACCAGTAATGCTGAAGAAGGCTAAGTTGAACGGTTCTATGAAGACCTACAAGACCTTTTAGAACTAACACCCAAAAATGATGTCCTTTTCATTATAGGACACAGGAATGCAAAAGTAGGAAGTCAAGAAAAACGTGGAGTAACAGGCAAATTTAGTCTTGGAACATGGAATGGAGCAGGGCAAAGGCTAATAGAGTTTTGCCAAGAGAACGCACTGGTCATAGCAAACACCCTCTTCCAACAACACAAGAGAAGACACTACACATGGACATCACCCAGATGGTCAACACCGAAATCAGATTGATTATATTCTTTGCAGCCAAAGATGGAGAAGCTCTATACAGTTAGCAAAAACAAGACCAGGAGTTGACTGTGGCTCAGATCATGAACTCCTTATTGCCAAATTCTGACTTACATTGAAGAAAGTAGGGAAAACCACTAGACTATTCAGATATGACCTAAATCAAATCCCTTATGATTATACAGTGGAAGTAAGAAATAGATTTAAGAGACTAGATCTGATAGATAGAGTGCCTGATGAACTCTGGACGGAGGTTCGTGACATTATACAGGATACAGGGACCAAGACCATCCCCATGGAAAAGAAATACAAAAAGCAAAATGGCTGTTGGAGGAGGCCTTACAAATAGCTGTGAAAAGAAGAGAAGCGAAAAGCAAAGGAGAAATGGAAAGATATAAGCATCTGAATGCAGAGTTTCAAAGAATAGCAAGGAGAGATAAGAAAGTCTTCCTCAGCGATCCATGCAAAGAAATAGAGGAAAACAACAGAATAGGAAAAACAAGAGATCTTCAAGAAAATTAAAGATATCAAGGGAACATTTCATGCAAAGATGGGCTTGACAAAGGATAGAAATGGTATGGACCTAACAGAAGCAGAAGATATTAAGAGGTGGCAAGAATACACAGAACGTTTATCTACCTCACTATATTTTATTCCAGTTTGTTCCTTTATATGATGCTTGGCTTGTTATGAACCAGTTTATAACCCAGCATATGGTTGTGCATGTGTGCTCAGTCATGGCCAATTCTTTGTGACACTATGGACTATAGCCTGACAGCATCCTCTGTCCATGTGCTTACCACAACTTCTGTATCCATTCATCTGTCAATGGAAATCAAGGTTGCTCCCATGTCCTGGCTATTGTGAATAATGCTGCAATGAACACTGGGGTACCTGTGTCTTTTAGAATTGTGGTTTTCTGAATATATGCACAGTAGTGAGATTGCTGGGTCATATGGAAGTTTTATTCCTATTTTTTAAAGAAATCAACATACTATTCTTCATAGTGGCTCTATAAATTCATATTCTCACCAACTGTGCAAGAGGATTCCCATTACTTCACATCCTCTCCAACATTTGTTTGATGATGGCCATCTTGACTGATGTGAGGTTTTACATCATTATAGTTTTGATAAGTGAAGTTGAGTACTTTTTCATGTGTTTATTAGCCATCTTTATCTCTTCTTTGGAGAAATAGCCATCTATTTAGGTCTTCTGCCTATTGTATCAATGACTTGTTATTTTGTTATTGAACTACATGAGTTGCTTGTATATTTTAGAGATTAATCCTTTGTCAGTTGCTTCATTTGCAAATATTTTCTCCCATTCTGAGGGTTGTCTTGTCATCTTGTTTATGATTTCCTTTGGTATGGAAAAGATTTTAAAATTAATTAGGTCCCACTTGTTTATATTTCCAAAACATAAGGAGGTGGGTCTTTAATCCGTATTGAGTTTATCTTTATGAATGGTGTTAGAAAGTGTTCTAATTTTATTCTTTACACATAGCTGTCCAGTTTTCCCTGCACCACTTATTGAAGAGGATGTCTTTCTTCTGTTGCATATTCTTGACTACTTTTTCAAAGATAAACCACCTTATCTCTGGGCTTTCTATTTTGTTACATTGATTCTTCCAGTTCAAGAATTGTTATGTCTCTCCCCTGTTTATATCATCTTTGACTTCTTTCATCAATGTCTTATAGTTTTCTTTATACAGCTCTTTTGTGCATTTATTCCTAGATATTTTATTGTTATTGTTGCCTTGGTGAATAGAGTTGATTCTTTATTTTCTCTTTCAGATTTTTGTGACTAATGTATTGGAATTCAATGGATTTCTGTGTATTGATTTTGTATCCTGCAACCTTACTAAATTAACTGATTAGTCATTTTCTGATAGTATTTTTAGGATTTTCTTTGTATAGTATCATGCATTCTCCAATGAAAGTTTTACTTCTTCTTTTCTAATCTGGATCTCTTTTCTTTATTTTTCTTCTCTATTACCAATTAAAATTAACTGCAATTTTACCTTTACATCATGGCTGTGAAATAAGAACAATCATAAAATATTTCCAGAGGAAATGATAAGGTAAAAATTTCTTCAAGAGAAAAATCAATAACAGTTACCTCAGAAAGTTGTTTAAGAAAAGCTATGATGAACCTAGACAGTGTATTAAAAAACAGAAACATCACATTGCCAACAATGATCCATATAGTCAAATCTATGGGTTTTTCAGTAGTTGTGTAGGGATGTGAAAGTTGGACAATAAGAAGGCTGAGCACACAAGAATTGATGCTTTTAGACTATACTGCTAGAGAATACCCTGGAGAGTCCTTTGGACTGTGAGATCAAACCAGTCAATCCTACAGGAAATCAACTCTGAATATTCATTGGAAGGACGGATGCTGAAGCTGAAGCTCCAGTATTTTGGCCACCTGATGTGAAGAGCACACTCACTGGAAAAGACCCTTATGCTGGGAAAAATTGTGGGCAGTAAGGGAAGTGGGCAATAGAGGACGAGATGGTTAGATGGCATCACTAGATCATGGATATGAATTTGAGCAAACTCAGGGAGCTACATAAGGACAGGGGAGCCTCCTGCACTGCAGTCCATGAGAGCACAAAGAGTTGGATACAATGAGTGACTGAAAATGAAATAAAGTTGTTCACAAGATTCAATGAGCCAATATGAAGAAAATAATTACAATAGGCCTGGAATATAGTAATTGTTGAAAAATATTATTTCCACCCTTCTCTTTTCTCTCTCTTCATCATTATAAAAGTATTATAATGGTACAAAGAGTTCAAATATACTTTAGTTTCTAAACTTTAAAAATAATTAAATAGATATTTATATTTTATTTCCAACCCTCTAGAGATTGTCATTGTTAGATTTCATGAATATGCCAACTAGAATAAAAATTTCCTAATAATATCATTTCTATTACCTGGTAAAATGGAAATTTCAGAAATCCACATCAATTCTGGCATTCTTTTCATCAAACTAAATAGCCTATAAAATTGTAACACCAACCTGTGTTCTTTACTTCATCCAAATATATCTGAATAAAAAATTTTTACAAAATTCTGAAGCAATTTTCAACTTTATCCAGTTAATTAGGTTCAGTGTGGGGAATTTTTTAACATGGGAACAGATGAAAAGGACTCATACTACTGTACTGAAAGAGTTTTGGCAGATTATGAGTAATAGAAAACATTGACAAGAACTTTACTCTTTCAATGATATAATCACTTGCATTTACTGGAGAAAAAGATAACCTTTTGGATGGTATCCTTGAAGGCTTGTTTCACTTGCTGGTTCCTCAGTGAATATATAAATGGATTCATCATAGGAGGAACAGAAGCATTCAGAATAGATGCTCCTTTATTCAAGGATGCCTTTTCCTTTGCTGATGGGTTGGCATACATGAATATACAGCTTCCATAAGATACGGAGATGACAATCATGTGAGAGGAACATGTAGAAAATGCCTTTTTTCTCTGACTGGCAGAAGGCAGTCTCAGAATTGTCTTGATGATGAACATGTAGGATAGAATTATTAATGCCAAAGTAAAAAGCAGAATCTCTATTGCAGAGTAAAAACCAATCACTTCAAGGAGCCACGTGTCTGAGCAGGATAGTTGCAAGAGGGGGAAATAGTCACAAGCAAAGTGATCAATGATATTAGAACCACAGTAATCTAACTGGAGAAAAAGAATAACAGGTGGGAAGATGTTTAAGAACCCTGCCAGCCAAGCACAACAGACAAGCAATACACAGACTCTGTTGTTCATGATGGTTGTGTAATGCAGGGGCTTGCAGATAGCTACATAGCGATCATAGGACATGGCAGTTAGAAGATAAAATTCAGTGATACCCAAGAAGATGAAGAAAAACAACTGAGCTGTACAATCATTGTATGAAATCGTTTTGTCCCTGGTGATAATTGTGCCCAGAAATCTAGGAATACCGACAGTTGTAAAGGAAATTTCTAGTATAGAGAAGTTCCTGAGGAAAAAATACATAGGTGTCTGTAGATGAGAGTCCACCAAGGTGAGAATGATGATGGTCAAATTTCCAGTGACACTTAATATATATGTGATGATTAAAAAGAGAAAAATCACAATCTGAAGCTCTGGATCATCTGATAGCCCCAGAAGAATGAATTCCGTGGGTCTTGTGTGGTTTTTCATTTCTGATCCTTTCCCCCTATTCAAACAGAAAATGGATGTGTTTCCTATAAGAAATAAAAGATCAAAACACATTTGAGGATAGAATACAAAGCTTCTAAAGGATCCTTCATGATAATAATGAATGAAATTTAAAAACATATTCACCTACAGAACTCTCTCCAATTTACATTCAACTTTTCATTCTAGTAAGGAATATTATCTGAAGTTCAAAATCATTATTTCTTCTTCAAAAATACATTATCATAGACTATGGATAAAATAAAACTCTTATGATAACACTTAAATAGGGCTATTTTTTAAATAATAATTTTTAGTTGGTTCAAGGTATTCTATAAAATATTTAGCTTCCTTTGTAAAAAGTAGAGAAATATTTTAATTGTTTCTCCTCCTTTCCTCAGTATTATAAAATCCAGTATAGTTTGCAGATAATCTAAATAGAGTTTGATAGCATATGGAGTTTACACATGCCTAGTTCCACATTTTATCTTTTGCATTACCTGGGCCCACTTTGTTTAGGTGACTTTCACTAGTTTAAATGACTAGTGAACCTAGTAAAATGTGGGAAATTCTTAAAGAGATGCAAATACCACACAATCTAACCTGCCTCCTCAGAAACCTATATGCAGAACAAGAAGAAGCAGTTATACTGGACACGGAACAATGGACTATTTCAAATTTGGGAAAGGAGTACTTCAAGGCTGTATATTATCACCCTGCGTGTTGTGTGTGTGTGTGTTAGTTGCTCAATCGTGTCTGACTTTTTACAACCCCATGGACTGTAACCACAGTTCATGTGGATCACAACAAACTGTGGAAGATTCTGAAAGAGATGGGAATAACAGACCACCTGACCTGCTTCCTGAGAACTTTGTATGCAGGTCAAGAAGCAACAGTTAGAACTGTACATGGAACAAAAGAAGAGTTCTAAATCGGGGAAGGAGTGCCTCAAGGCTGCATATTCTCACTCTGCTTATTTAAAGTGTATGCACAGTAGATCATGCAAAATGACAGGCTTGATGAAGCACAAACTGGAATCAAGATTGCAGGTAGAAATATCAATAATCTCAGATATGCAGATGACATCACCATTATGGCAGAAAGCGAAGAAGAAGAGCCTCTTGACAAAAGTGAAATAGGAAGAGAGTGAAAAAGTTGGCTGAAAACTCAACATTCAGAAACTAAGATCATGGCAACTAGTCCCATCACTCCATGGCAAATAGATGGGGAAAGTGGAAACAGTGACAGATTTTATTTTGGGGGGCTGAATACAAAGAAGGACTGTACAAAAAAGATCTTCATGATGGTGTGATCACTGACCTAGAGCCAGACATCTTGGAATGTGAAGTCAAGTGGGCCTTAGAAAGCATCACTACGAACAAAGCTAGTGGAGGTAATGGAATTCCAATTGAGCTTTTCAAATCCTGAAAGATGATTCTGTGAAAGTGCTGTCAGCAATATACCATCAAATTTGGAAAACTCAGCAGTGCCACAGGACTGGAAAAGGTCAGTCTTCATTCCAATCCCAAAGAAAGGCAATGCCAAAGAATGCTCAAGCTACTGCACAATTGCACTCATCTCACACGCTAGTAAGGTCATGCTCAAAATTCTCCAAGCCAGGCTTCAGCAATACGTGAACCGTGAAATTCCAGATGTTCAAACTGGTTTTAGAAAAGGCAGAGGAACCAGAGATAAAACTGCCAACATTTGCTGGATCATGGATAAAGAAGTGAGTTCCAGAAAAACATCTATTTCTGCTTTATTGACTATGCCAAAGCCTTTGACTGTGTGGATCACAATAAACTGTGGAAAATTCTGAAAGAGATGGGAATACCAGACCACCTGACCTGCCTCTTGAGAAACCTGTATGCAGGTCAGGAAGCAACAGTCAGAACTGTACATGGAACAACAGACTGGTTCCAAATAGGAAAAGGAGTACATCAAGGTTGTATATTGTCACCCTGCTTATTTAACTTATAGGCAGAGTACATCATGAGGAACACTGGGCTGGGAGAAGCACAAGCTGGAATCAAGATTGCCGAGAGAAATATCAATAACCTCAGATATGCAGATGACACCACCCTTATGGCAGAAAGTGAAGAGGAACTAAAAAGCCTCTTCATGAAAGTGAAAGAGAGTGAAAAAGTTAGCTTAAAGCTCAACATTCAGACAACTAATATCATGGCATCTGGTCCGATCACTTTATGGCAAAAAGATGGAGAAACAGTGGAACAGTGTCAGACTTTATATTTTGGGGCTCCAAAATCAGTGTGGATGCTGATTGCAGCCATGAAAGTGAAAGACACTTACTCTTTGGGAGGAAAGTTATGACCAACCTAGATAGCATATTAAAAAGCAGAGACATTACTTTGCCAACAAAGGTCCTTCTAGTCAAGGCTATGGTTTTTCCAGTGGTCATTTATGGATGTGAGAGTTGGACTGTGAAGAAAGCTGATCGCCGAAGAATTGATGCTTTTGAACTGTGGTGTTGGAGAAGACTCTTGAAAGTCCCTTGAACTGCACGGAGATCCAACCAGTTCATCCTAAAAGAGATCAGTCCTGGGTGTTCATTGGAAGGACTTATGCTAAAGCTGAAACTGCAATACTTTGGCCACCTCATGTGACGAGTTGACTCACTGGAAAAGACTCTGATGCTGGGAGGGATTGGGGGCAGGAGGAGAAGGGGACAACAGAGAATGAGATGGCTGGATGGCATCACCAACTCGATGGACATGAGTTTGAGTGAACTCCGGGAGTTGGTGATGGACAGGGAGGGCTGGCATGCTGTGATTCATGGGGTCTCAAAGAGTCAGACATGACTGAGTGACTGAACTGAATTGAACTGAAAATCACTGCATATGGTGACTGTAGCCATGAAATTAAAAGATGCTTGCGCCTTGGAAGAAAAGCTGTGACCAACCTCGACAGCATTTTAAAAAGCAGAGAAATTATTTTGCCAACAAAAGTCCATCTAGTCAAAGCTTTGGTTTTTCTAGTCCTGATGTGTGGATGAGAGTTGGACTACAAAAAAGCTGAGCGCCTAAGAATTGATGCTTTTGAACTGTGGTGTTGGAGAAGACTCCTGAGAGCCCCTTGGACTGCCAGAAGATCAAACCAGTCCATCCTAAATGAAATCAGTTCTGAATATTCATTGGAAGAGCTGACTCACTTGGAAAGACCCTGATGCAGGGAAAGATTGAGAGCTGCAGTGAAGGGGATGAAAGAAGATGAGACGCCTTCATGGCATCATAGATTCAGTGGAAGTGAGTTTGAACCAACTCCGGGAAATAGTGAGGGACAGGGAAGACTGGCATGCTGCAGTTCATGGGGTTGGAAAGAGTCAGACACAACTAATCCCCTGAGCAACAACAACACAGCGTAGTAATATCCCACTTTATTTACCCATGGGAATATTTTGGTGGCACTCTCTCCTAATTTACTTTCTTAAAGGTTTGGTTGATGCAATGCCTTAATTTCTTCCTTTTCTGATAAAAGATCAAAAGCATAAGAAAGTGTAACTTCCGCTAGCAAATTAAATAATTGCCTACACTCAGTTTAGTTCACACAATGCACACTTATTTTCTTTTGTTTTACAATTTTGCTTTAGCAAATGAATAAGTAGATGGGCAAAACCTTTACTGGGAAGCAGATATTCCTTTAAATAAGGAATGTCATTTTTATAGTTTTATTTCTATAAACGAAAACCATTTAACTTAGGAAAAATAATAAACAACTCAATACTTATTGCTATGTTTCTTCTTTGGGACTCCATGAATAGTTTTCTTGTTAGTAAACCATCATTTACTCTTTAATGTCAATTTTTTTTTTTAATTCACAAACCCATATACAAATACTACTTTAAAACACATGAATGAGATGTAATAATATGCATTAACCCGAATAATAACAAATTTTACCTGCTTCCTGGTTTTTCTTGGTGATTTAGTCTCAAGTTTTATGGTCTGATCACTTCAATAATTATATAATTTCAGAGTTGGTGAGCTGACTTAGCAATTTATTTGGTTTCAATTGTACTCTCAAAACAAATATGATGAATTAACCGTGTCATTGCTCTCAAGGGTTATATTCTCATTATGGTTTGACTGGTTATATTTGACCCACAATATCCTTCATTCCTGATATTGCAAAATTGGGGCACATTTCATTATACTGTGACTCATAACTGATTCTTGTCTCTTAAACAAGCTCTGTGTAAACACTCAGTTGCACTTTGGGGGACTAGTCAAATATTTCTTATATTTACAACTTTTCACATATTAAAGAACTACTTATTAAAACATTTTCTTTATATTAGTGCACAGATTTTAAATGAAGATTTTGTAATTCTATGATTATTTATCCATGCAACTTAAGTAATATTTTCCTTAGGCTTCAGAGACTGTTATATTTTCCTAAAAATGCTGCTTTGAGAAAAAGAGATTTAGAAATTTCTTCTCCATGTATGTCATACACAGGGAATAGGATTTACCTTGTCTTTCCTGTTTTCTCAGGGTAATTTGTTAAGTAAACAGAGAGCTGATGAGGCATTATTTAAAGACACAAGTGAATTAGTTTTGTGAGTATTAATAAGAAAGTGCTTACGCTTCCCTAGTAGCTCAGTGGTAAAGAATCCACTTGCCAATGCTAGAGATGCGGCTGTGATCCCTGAAGTGGGAAGATTCCTCAAGCCATGGAGCAACTAAAACAGTTTGCCACAAAATGTGAGCCTATGCTCTAGAGCCCGGGAACCGCAATTACTGAGTCAACATGCTGCAACTATTGAAGCCCTTACCACCTGCAGCCCATGCTCCACATGAAGAGAGGCCACCGCAATGAGAAGCTCATACACCACAAGTAGAGAGTAGCCCAAACCTGTCTCAACTAGAGAAAGCCGGTGCAGCCAAAAATAATTAAATAAGTAAAATTATTTTATAAAAGAAAGTGTCAAAAACCAAAATGACTAAGCTAAATGAGGTAACTTCATAAACAACACATTATATTGAGTGTGCAAAAATTTGATTTAGATTTAGAAGTTGACTAAGTCGACAAATCAGCCCCTCAACTTCACCTCTGAGAGGCAGTTGTTAAACATCTACTATTATCTCATTTAGAACATCTGTCAGTCATGTGGTGGATACTCAATAAACATTTCTGAATGAATAAATATGTTGAAGTATTTTTGGTGTATAGTCAATCTCCAGTACTCAATAAAATCTTAAAAACTGATTGTTAAAGAATTTGAGAAACAAAATATGAAAAGAGTCACTATTTGGATAAAAAAATTTAAGTTGCTCAGTCGTGTCTGACTCTTTGCTACCTCTTGGACTGTAGCCCACCAGGCTCCTCTGTCCATGGAATTCTCCAGGCAAGAATCCTGGAGTGGGTTGCCAGTCCCTTCAAATACAAAGCAGTCTCTTACCGGGGCAGTTTTCAAGAACCTGTGCACAACTGGGTCCCATGATGTGGTCCAGATAGGCTCCAGCACACCACTGATGGGAGTGAACCAGTTCATCTGCAAAGTGGACAAAGATCCCTGCTTTCATGGGGTGAGGGATGGGAGAGAATATAGACAATAAGCATGAATGTAATAATATTAAGTGTTTTGAAAAGGAAGAGAAAACTGAAATGCCTTGGAAGTGGGGAGCTAGTATAATTTTAAATAGTGTCAATGGGGTAGATTTTATTGAGGTGATATTTGGACAGAGATCTGAAGGAGGGATGGGTGCTAACCGTGTGATTGTCTGGGAGAGGAGACGTTCCAGTTTAAGAACAATTTATTGTAAATACAGTAAGGTCCTAGAAGGAAAATCATGTTAATTGCAAAGAATGATTTTTGGTTGTTTATTTTGTTTTCTCATTTATGATATTTTTCCATTTTTGTTGAACTATTTTCCTGGATAGAATCTCCAGCAGAGTATTGAATAAAGCAGTTATAGTGGTCCTTCACATCTTATAACTGGTTTTACCAAGACTACAGCTACTATTTAAAACCTTAAAAATGATGTTTGCTGTAAACTTTAAATTATGAATATTTTCAAGTATACACTAGGATAGAGAACTGGAGAAATAGTTTCAAGTGCAGATCAAGCAGATTCAAAAAATATGAAGCCGATTTTATATTGCTTTCCTGTTGGTCCTTTAATGGACCGGAACCTGGTGGCCCCGAGTCGACTGATGAGAAAGTAAAGGAGAGAGAAAGTGGCTGATATTCCTTGGTTTACGCAGAAAGCCAATAAGGCCCCTGGCACGGGGCTTGCTCTGTTCACGAAGGCCTCAGGCGCCTCTCGATGGGGTGAAGGCACAGAGCACCTTCTCGAGAGGGTCTTAGAAGCCCGGGCAGGAAAGTGAACACAGAGAGCCTCTACGCTCCAGGAATTAGCCTGAAAAAGAGAAAGAGGGAGAGAGAGAGAGAGAGAGAGAAAGCAAGAAACAGGTACCAAAGCTCTGATGGAGCAAAGGTGTTTTAACCAACATGGTGTGGGCATATATACTGTAGTTATTCTCAGCAAAGATAAAGATTAAATTGCAGACTTACAAAACATAGGCGATCCATATTAAAGAGAGAGAGTTATAAATAATCACTTTTACCATATGGTTCATAAAAAGGAAGAGGGTACTTATCACTGTATAGAAAAACTAACGAAGGAAATGCCTGGATTCCTCAGCCCCTGGGAGAGGCTTGCCTCTCCTCTTAATTCCTGAATATTCAGGAATTAATAAGGAACAGAGAATTCCTGATAGATCCAAAACAGCACACAGGAAGCCTCCTGTTATGCTTCCTGACACTTTACCTGTTTTTTGAAAAGCTTTTAAATATTTTGTTATATTTTAAACTAGAATTTATATAGCAAACTTTTTCTTACCTGTATATTTTCAGTATGAATTTCTAAAATATATATATATATATATATATCTTTTGCTTAATCCTGATCCAGTTTCCAAGCTAGCTAAATTAGCAAAATGTCTTTGGTATAATTTATCACCTTGCACACACTTGCGCATCTTCATGCTCACTTGCTCATCTTCATGCTCACTTGCTCAGTTGCGTCCGATTCTTTGTGACCCCATGGACTCTAGCCCACCAGGCTCCTCTGCTTATGGGATTTCCCAGGTGAGAACACAGGAGGAGGTTGCTGTTTCCTCCTCTAGTAATCTTCCTGACCCAGGGACTGAACCCATATCTCCTGAGTCTTCTGCATTGCCAGGAGGATTCGTTGCCGCTGAGCCACCGGGAACATACTCCTAGATACCCAATTCTCTCAAAACATCATTTTTTGTTGACTTGTTCAAATTTGAGCCAGACAAGGAGCATGTAGCATATCTAGTTGTGATGATATAGTCAGGTTACTTATGCTACTGAAATAATGTTCTATTCTATTTTACTAAGAGACTTTAAAAAATCATGAATGGTCACTGCATTTTATCATTGCATATAGGATTTTCATTTCAACTTTTGTTTTTCATTTCCACAAGTAAATTATCTAAAGATAAATTATCTTTAGGATAAGCCCACATGTAACATGAAATACTAGTTTTGATAATTTCTTTTAGTACATTATCTCTTTGTTTATGAGTCAAATTGCTGATGACTTTCTCACAAATCTTGATATCAAAAACAATATAAATATCCAAAAATGAGTTAGAAATGTTTGCCTCATCTTTTCTTCTATAAATATTTTATAAGATGTCCTCATTCACCTTCTTAACAATAAATAAATAAATAAATGATATTTGCTGTTACATTTGAAAATCTTACATCTTTTATTGAATTTTCAAATTTTAGTCAAATTCATTTCGGGTCAGTCGCTCAGTCGTGTCCAACTCTTTGTGACCCCATGAATCACAGCATGCCAGGCCCCTGTCCATCACCAACTCCCGGCGTTCACTCAAACTCATGTCCATCGAGTCGGTGATGCCATCCAGCCACCTCATTCTCTGTCGTCCCCGTCTCCTCCTACCCCCAATCGCTCCCAGCATCAGAGTCTTTTCCAGTGAGTCAACTCTTTGCATGAGGTGGCCAATGTATTGGAGTTTCAGCTTTAGCATAAGTCCTTCCAATGAACACCCAGGATTGATCTCCTCTAGAATGGACTGGTCGGATCTCCTTGCAGTCCAAGGGACTCTCGAGAGTCTTCTCCAGCACCACAGTTCAATTCTTCAGCGATCAGCTTTCTTCACAGTCCAACTCTCACAACTATACATGAATAAATAAATAAATGACATTTGCTGTTACATTTGAAAATCTTACATCTTTTATTGAATTTTAAAATTTTTGTCAAATTAACTTATATTAAATAACGAGTAATATACTAGCCAATGTTTATGGAAAAACTGTTGTTCACAGTTGGCCCACCACATATTTGTATTAAAATTTTAATTGGGCACACCTGAACCCTTTCATTCATATATGGTTTACAGCTGCATTTTTATGACAGAGGGGGAGAACTGAGTAATTTCATCAGGGACGCTATGGTCTGGAAATTCTAAATTAGTAATATAGTGCCCTTTAGACACAAATTGTGTTGACTTCTGATACTGATAATTAAAATGATTACACTGATTGAAACCTTAATGGTAACCACTAAAGGGATTGTGTAGAGTTAGAAAGCCACATTATTTGATACCAGTATAAACTCCTTCATATCTTTTGTAATAAAATTTACAGTTCTTTTAATTCCTGCAACTATAACTCGCTAGTTTATGGTATATTTTTATTCAGGTATCAAGAACCCACATCATCAATCAATTCTAAACTTCAGTATTTTCAAATATTTCCAATTAACTGTAGAAATTATTGATTCAACAAGAAGGTAGGAGATAGTAGCTCCATGACTCTTTCCAAACTGGAAAACTCTTTAGTAATGTTTAAAGTTGTTTTTGTTTTTCAGCAAGTATGGATCTAAACTTTCAACTGAGTACAGTGCATGCATATCAGGAATAGTTTGGCTCAATGAATTACAATTACAGTTTTTATAGAAAAAAGGTTAGAAAATGTATGATGAGTTTGGGTAAGATTCAGTATTATTTAAAAATTTGGCTTCATGGAAAAGCAAAAAAAAAACCTTAGTGCCAGAGTTGCATGATATTGCATAATCATTTTCTAAATTCTAATCATTATAATGCTTAAAGCAGAATGAACATACAAATTTTTAACAAAAGAAACTTTCAAATGTATATACAGTAAAATTTGCCTATGTCAGCATTTTTATCCCTATTAATTAAGTTTGCCATTTAATTAGGTAATTGAATGTATTATATGTGTATAATATTAACTCAAAATAACCACTAATATAAGAAAGTTGTAAAAACTGTCAGCTATTGATTAATTTAAAAAACAGCTTAACTTCAAGCATTAGTTTAAATATAAAGCTGATTATAGAAAATGTAGTCATATATGGTTTCCAATAATTTTAATTCTTAAGGCTTTTATTAGAAATTGTTATGTGTTACTTAAAGAGTTACCAAAAAGAGGGGCAATTTCACAGTTTTCTTGAAAGTGTATGTTTATAATTGTTCTCAAATTGATAAATTACATTGTAGAGGAGATTTTTAGTTGGGTAATAAAAGATTTTTGATTCCTCAAGAAATTGTAATTCCATTAATGTTTCAGTTGTGCTGTTTTTCACATAATTGCAAAGTAGGCCATTGTATGAGAGAATAATATATGTAATACTCTAATAAGATGGTCAGATTATGTTCATGGTCTTGTATAGTAAACTAAAAATAGTGTTTAGCATGATTTACTGTTTCCTGACTTTCTAGAAAGAAATCTCTGTTGTGCATTCTTGCTCTGCCTCTTTTTGTCTGAATTCAATTTCACAAGAAATATTGTGGAAGAAATGGGATTTTAAAAGTTTCAAAGAAGAAAATGGCAGTTTCATAGTCACAGAGTGGAACACACTTGTGCAGCTGCACAATCATGCCCAGTCTTTGCAACAGCATGGTCTATAGCCCATCAGGATCCTCTGTTCATAGAATTTTCCAGGCAAGAATACTGGAGTGTGCTGCCAATTCCTACTCCAGAGTGTCTTCCCCACCCAGGGATCAAACCTGTGTCTCTTGCATCTCCTGCATTGGCAGGCGGAATCTTTACCACTGGCACCAACCAGGAAGCACAGAATGAAAAGCTGAGTCCAAAGAAAGGTAAGCGAATGAGAGAAGGATGGGAATTTGAATAGAAAAAAAAGATGTATACAACGTGCTTGTGAAGCTGCTGTCAATGAAAGTATGAATAATGAAAAATAACTCCGGAGACAATATGAAAATTAATAGATTTTGAAAAGTTCTGAGTTTATTTAATTGCATTTCATTATGCCTCTAATTTATGAAATAGGACTTTTATTTTTTCAATTCCTTGAGAAAAGTACATTCTTCCTTGCCATATGAATGAAGGCTCTCTTGACTTGCTGATTCCTAGGGTATAGATGAATGGGTTTAGCACTGAGATATTTAGGACAGCTACTCCCTTGCTCAAAGACACCCTGTCCTTTGCTGATGAATTCATGTACATGAAAATGCAGCTGCCACAGGAGATGGAGATGGCAATCAGGTGGGAAGAACACGTGGAAAGGCCTTCGTCCTCTGAGTGGTAGAAGGGATCCTCAAAATTGTCCTGATGATAAATGTATCGGTTCAGTTCAGTTCAGTTGCTCAGTCGTGTCCGGCTCTTTGTGACCCCATGAACCGCAGCACTCCAGGCCTCCCTGTCCATCACCAACTCCCGGAGTTCACCCAGACCCATGGGCATCATCAAGTTGGTGATGCCATTCAACCATCTCATCCTCTGTCGTCCCCTTCTCCTCCTGCCCTCAATCTTTCCCAGCATCGGGGTCTTTCCAAATGAGTCAGCTCTTCATATCCGGTGGCCAAAGTATTGGAGTTTCAGCTTCAACATAAGTCCTTCCAATGAATATTAAGGATTGATTTCCATCAGGATTGACTGGTTTGAACTCCTTGTAGTCCAAGGGATTCTCAAGAGTCTTCTTCAACATGACAGTTCAAAAGCATCAATTCTTGGGCCCTTAGCTTTCTCTGTGGTCCAACTCTCACATCCATAAACGACGACTGGAAAAAACATAGCTTTTGACTATACGGATTTTTGTCGGCAAAGTAATGTCTCTGCTTTTTAATACGCTGCCTAAGTTTGTCATAGCTTTTCTTCCAAGGAGCAAGCATCTTTTAATTTTGTGGCTGCAGTCACCAAGTGCAGTGATTTTGAATCCCAAGCAAATAAAGTCTGTTGCTGTTTCCATTGTTTCCCCATCTATTTGCCATGAAGTGATGGGACTGGATGCTATGATCTTCGTTTTTTGAATGCTGAGTTTTAAGTCAACTTTTTCACTCTCCTCTTCCACCTTCATCAAGTGATTGCTTATTTAATTTAAAAGTATACAAAAACAAAGCTTTCATTGTCTTTTTCCTTACAATCTTATCTCTTCTTGTCATACAAATTCATCATATCAGTTGGTTAAATCATTAAAAAATATATTGGCAATCATTTCAGTTTTAGGTTAAGCAATCCAGCACTTCTAAAAGTCACCCACACATGCTGAATACATTTGGAATTATTTTGTCTATAGATAATATTTAATATATCTCCCATTGTAGCCATGGGAGAAAAATAGTGAATGGATGCAAGATACGGAATTACTTAGTCCTTTATAGACATGACTCTATATGGTTTTAACCAGTATGAGCCACATGTTGTTTTATCCACCACATATGCCCCAGGCTCATGGGAAATATGCCAGTGAATCCAAAGTGCCAAGAGGAAAATACTCTAAGGATTATAAATGTGTTATCAACAATTGTACCACTATTGAAAGAGAAAACTTGTCAGACAATGTCCAAAGGGATAGAAAAGCATGGGAAATAGGCTAGATGAAAATGGAGTATTTTGCATAATATCTATGTGAATATATCTAAATGTGCCAAATTTTGGAAGAGATTTCCTGTCAGAATTTCTTTGAAGAATAGTCTTTTTTACTTCTTATTGACTGAAATACTGGGAATGAATCTTATGTATAAATGTTACATTTTCTTTTATCATATAATAAAATGTCTCCATAAAATGGCTCTTTGAAAATGGGTCAGTTCTCCAAGACGAACTAAAAATTTCTAATGACTATTTCTAATACGTAACAAGAGAAAAACTATGATGCATAAACTAATAAAATTACTAAGAGATAGATGAACACACTATCACAGTTGAAGACATCAACACCTATCTATCAGAAAGGAATATATCCAGTTGGCAGAAAATCAGTAAGACATAGATGAACTCAACAAAGTCAGCAACCAACTGGTTAAAATTGACACCTATTTTTGGCTTCCCTGGTAGCTAGAGGGTAAAAAAATCTGACTGCAATGCAGAAGACCTGGGTTCAATCCCTGGGTCAGGAAGATGCCCTGGAGGAGGAAATGGTAAACAACTCTGGTATTCCTGCCTGGGAAATCCCATGGACAGAGGAGCCTGGTGGGTTACAGTCCTTGGAGTCACTAAAAGTCAGACATGAATGAGCAACTAACACACATCGAGTTAATTCACAAATTAAAAGGAAAATCTGTATTTCTCAAGCACACACAGCATATTTACTAAGACAGACCACAATCTGGGCCATCAGACACACCAAACAAATTTTAAAAATACAAATAATGCAGTGTCTGCTCTAAGACCAGATTAGCATGAAATTAAACTAGAAATCAATTACACACAAAAAAAATATAACTAAATAATCTTCAAATACATGCAGATTAAACAACATGCTTTTAAATAACCTATGGAACAAGGAAGGAATGTGAGTATAAACTGTTAAATACTTTCAAATGATAAAGAAAATACAGCTGATATCAAAATGTGTGGGATATGGCAAAAACAGTTGTTGAAAGAGAAATTTAGGCATTGAATAAACATATTAGAAAGGAAGAAAGATCTAACTTGAAAATCTAATTTGCCACCTCAGGAAACTAGGAAAAGAAACAGTAAATGCAAGGTAAGCAGATCACGTAGGATAAATCTGTGATTTTGGGTAGAGCAATGTTTACGAAATAACGACAAAAGTGTGATCCATGACATAAATGAACATGATTAAAATTTAAAATTCCTGCCTTGTAAGGGTAATAATGAGAGAATTATAAGACAAGCCACAGAATGAGAGAAATGCTTGCAAAAGTAACATCTGACAAAGCACTGCTATGCAAAATATGCAAAGAATTCTTAAAATTAAACAATAAGGAAACAAACAACCTAGTTAACAAATGGACAATAGACCTTTGCAGACCCTTCCCCACAGAAGACGCACAGGTGGTAAACAAGCATATGAAAAATGTTCACAGCATAAGTCATCAGTGAAATGCAAATTAAAATGAGACAAAGCACTGTGTGTTCTAAGTCACTTCAATTATGTCCACTCTTTGCGACCATGGACTGTTGCCCGTCAGGTTCCTCTGTCCATGATTTTCCAGGCAAGAATACTGGAGTGGTTTGCCATTTCTTTTTCCAGAGGATCTTCTCGACCCAGAAATTGAACCCACGTCTCCTGCTTGGTAGGTGGATTCAACACTTTCAAGTTATGGTATCATCTAATAAATACATCACAGAAAAATGTATTTATATGATTATTTCTAAAATAAAAATGCAATTATTTGAATAATTGGGCAAAGCAAAAGGACTAGTTTAATTTATAGTCGCTGAATAGTACAAGTTATTGTGTGAAAATTTCCTAACATCTCCTGCTTGATTTAGAATGAGTGCTAGTAAAACAAGCAGGACTCAAACGTTTTAAGGTAAAATGCAAAGAAAATAATCAAAAGAAAATAACATCGGCATGAATATAGAGAATGTTTTAGAATTGTATTCATGATAATGATATTGATCACAATGAATTAAACCTTTCATCTTTTCCTTTTAATACACTTTCCGCCTAAATATATTTACAAGGAAAAAGAGAAAGAAACAGAGAAATGAACCACACGGTGATCAGAGTTTGTCCTCCTAGGCCTTCCTGATGATCCTGACCTTCAGATTGTGATTGTCCTCTTTTTATTTATCACGTATGTATTGTTACTGGAAACCTATTATCACCCTAACCTGGGTGAACTCCCATCTCAACACCAATGTATTTCTTCCTCCGAAACTTCTCTTAGAAATCTCCTTTACAACTGAGTGTATCCCTATATTTCTGGGGGCAATCATCACCAGGGACAAGACTATTTCTTACAATTGTGCAGCCTATTTTCCTCTGTTTTCATGGTGTTGACTGAATTTCACATTCTAGCCTCCGTGTCCTATGACCACTACATTGCCATCTGCAAGCCCCTGCATTACACAACCATTGTGAGCCGGAAATTCTGCAGTCTGCTTGTGCTCTGTGCTTGGCTGGGCAGGTTTCTGACCATCTTCCAATGCCTTATGCTTTTCCTCCAGCTGGATTACTGTGCTCCCAATTGAAGCACAGTAATCACCGTTTGATCACTTTTTGTGTGACTGTTTCCCTCTTTTACAATTGTCTTGTTCAGATACATGACTTCCAGTGGTAATGGGATTTTTACTTTGCTTTTGTTAGTTTGCTCTTCACCTTGGCATTAGTGATTTTGTCCTATATGCACATTATTAGGACTATTTAGAGAATTCCATCTGCTAGTCAGAGAAAAAAGGCCTTCTCTACTTGTTCCTCTCACATGATTGTCATTTCCATCACCTATGGAAGCTGTATATTCATGTATGCTAATCCCTTGGCCAAAGAATTGGCATAATTAATAAGAGGAGTAGCTATTCTTAGTACCTCTGTGGCCCCCATGTTGAACCCCTACATCTACACTCTTGAGAGACCAACCAGTGAAAGAAGCCTTAAAAGACATGGTCTATAAAGCAATGTTTCCTGCCAATAAGTGAGATTTTGGTAAAAAATGAAGGCCACTTTAAATAGAAATTAGATTAAATCCGGAAATTCCTAAATATCTGTATAGCTATGCTTGCTGTTTATAGTCTCTTAACAGGCCACCTAATAGTTAATGTAATAATTTCCCAGTGTTTCTTTCACTTCAATGCCCAAGTTTCTCCAGTGCATTGTTATTGGCATTTAAAATTATAGAAAATGTTATTGCTCATGCAGAATTTTCTGGAAATGAAACTTATTTCTTTAAGACATAGCATGAAGAGAATAGATAGTTTTAATTCTGTTAATCAGTCCCTGAAAGGATCCTATAATGCCACATCGTACTTCAAATGTAGAGTTTCAAAATGAATGTATAGTTTCTAGTGTATTTTCAGGCTGAACGTTGACAATTTCCTTTGGTTTAAGAATTGATATATTAACAACGATAAGGCACTAAAGAGATAAAATGGACTTTAAATGTCGAGCTTTTTGTTTTGTAAAGTTCAGTACCTATTTTCAAGTAAGGATTTAGCATATTATGTATTAGTCATAGAATTCATATATTCTCTATCACTTTTGAAAAATATTTATATTCAAATAATTCAGAGTAAATGCAGTAAAACTAAATCACTGCCACTTTCCTGAACTTAGTGATCATATTTATGACATTTGTTTTTCATGCTTGGTGAAGTGTTCACAAACCTCCAGTTTTTTAGGGTCTACTTTTTGAAATTTATTTTCTTTACTTGATTGGGTTATTTTCTCTTTCTTCATGTCCCTCGTAAATTGGTTGCTATCTACACATTTGACAAAACAGTTACCTCTCCCTGAGGTTGGTTTGTTTAGGGGAAACCATAATCATTCGGTCCATCTAGAGTTTCTGGGAGCCTCTCAGATCTTTTTAAGGGTGTGTCTCCTCAGATTTGTGTTTGGAGATTCCTTGGTCAACTGCATGAAGGTGGGAAGCATTTCTACATTGATTCCATTGTATCCCTGTTTTTGTATAGTATCTAAAGATAGCAGGTCTACAAAAAATATTTGTGGAATGAATAACAGTGATTCAGTTAACAGATTATTTTTGTCACTTCTAATATGAGATTATAAGGACTCTGAATTATAAAATCTTGTAAAATTCCTAGATTTTATGCTTTCTTTAATTCCTGGGACCCAGTTTGCCAACTGGATAAAAAGGGACTCTTGGATAATAGATCCTTCTCAACAACCTGTCCCATTATTTCTGTCAAAAAATAATCTAAGAAGATTCTTGGAAAAGACTGACAATTTCAATGAACATTTTTTCAAAGTTTCTCATGTCTCTTTATGGGAATTCACTGAGCACCATCTTCTACCTCATTCTTCTTTTATTGTTCTCAATTTCATGTTTTTGAATAATTCATTTTGTACTTAATAGATTTGGGAGCTACTTTACGGAGACATTTTATTACATAAGAAAGGAAATTGTAAAGTTTACACATAAGATTCATTCATCTTAGTATTTCAGCCAGCTAGGAAAAAAAGTGCTTTACAGAGAAATAGTGATTTAGGAAATCTAGGAAACCACTTCCATAAATTTTGCACATTTAGATATCTTCACATAGATACTATGCAAAATATTGCATATGCCTCTGGCCTATTTCTCATGTTTTTCTATCCCTATGGACATTGTCTGGCAAGTTTTCTGTTTCAGTAGTGGTACAAATGTTGATAACATGTTTATAATCCTCAGTGTATTTTCCTCTTCGCCCTGGTTGGTACATTTGATTCACTGGAGTATTTCCAATGAGCCTTGGGCATATGTGGTGGATAAAACAGCACTTGTCTCATGCAGGTTAAATTGCTCATAGAAATCATGTCCATAAATGACCACATTAACTCCATATCTGCTTCCCTTCACTAGTTTTGCTCTCATGGCTAAATGGAAAATGTATCCAAATATTTTTTGTAATAACTATAGAAATAAAATAATTTTAAATGCATTGAGAAAGAATAACTCTCTAGAAGTGCTGGGTTGCTTAAATGAAAACTGAAACGGTTTCCAATACATTACTTGTAATTTCAACTGGCTGATGTGATGCATCGTATGACAAGGAGAGGTAAGATTGCAAAGTAAAAGGCAATGAAACTTTTCTAAGCATTGATTTATTAGTTCTTAGCTCAGCTTTTTATCAGGTTCAGATAAATAATTGGAGTTGCCATTTCTTTCTGATGTATATCAAGGATTATGAAAAATGAACGTGCTTACATTTTCTGTTTGTCATAGGAATATATTTTTTCATTAGCTTTCAGAAGATTATTCTCTGAGTTTGGTCTTCCTTACTGAATAAAGGTTTGCAAAGTAACACAAGCTTCTGTTTCAGACAAAAAGAGTTTAGAATTCTAATTTGACCATTAACTAGCTGTATGATTTTGTTCATATTATTTAACCTCTCAGTGTCAGTTTCTCCAAACTTAACATAGTGTTATTATAATGAGTAAATGAGTACATCAACTGCAGCATTGTCCTTTAAATGAGGTTCTTCATAAATAGTTACTATTGTTTTATAGTGAGGCCATCTTTCTCAAATGTGATAACTGATTTTATTTTTAGGAATAATGAAGAGAACAATATTTATGTGAGTAAAAGCTTTAAAAATTTTATATAATTTAATTTTACTTTTATTTTTTAAATTTATTTATTTTAATTGGAGGCTAATTACTTTACATTATTGTATTGGTTTTGCCATACATTGAGATGAATCTGCCCCGGGTGCACATGTGTTCCCCATCTTGAACCCCCCTCCCACCCCACTCCCCGTCTCATCCCTCTGGGTCATCCCAGTACACCAGCCCCGAGCATCCTGTATCATGCATCGAACTTGGACTGGCGATTCATTTCACATATGATAATATACATGTTTCAATGCCATTCTCCCAAATCATCCCACCCTCGCTTTCTCCCACAGAGTCCAAAAGACTGTTCTATACATCTGTGTCTTTTTTGCTGTCTCGTATACAGGGTTATCGTTATCATCTTTCTAAATTCCACATATATGCGTTAGTAGACTGTATTGGTGTTTTTCTTTCCGGCTTACTTCACTTACTTTTAAATTGAATAAGCCCTCACAATAACTCAATGAAGCATTGCCCTCATTTTCACAGTGGGGGAAGGGGATAAGCATGGAATCCAAACCAAAAATTCAGAGAGGATTATATTTTAAACAAATTTCTCTTGGAATGCAAAGCGCCAATAATCCCACACATTATAATCTAACTCCTGATTAATTCAGTTGCTCAATCATGTCCTATTCTTTGAGATACCATGGACTACAGCATGCTAAGCTTCCTGTCCATCACCAACTCACAGAGCTTGCTCAAACTCATGTCCATTGAGTTGGTGATGCCATCCAACAATTTCATCCTCTGTTTTCCCCTTCTCCTCCTACCTTCAATCTTTCAAAGCAACAGGGTCTTTCCCAATAAGTCAGTTATTCATATGAGGTGGCCAAAGTACTGGAGCTTTAGCTTCTGTATCAGTCCTTCCAATGAATATTCAGCACTGATTTCATTTAGAACGGACTGGTTGGATCTCCGTGCTGTCCAAGACACAACAGTTTACCAACATCACAGTTCAAAAGCATCAATTCTTCAGTGCTCAGCTTTCCTTACAGTCCAACTCTCACATCTGTACATGACTATGAAAAGCCATAGCTTTGACTAGACCGACCTTTGTTGGGAAAGTAATGTCTCTGCTTTTTAATATGCCGTCTAGGTTGGTCATAGTTTTTCTTCCAAGGAGTAAGCATCTTTTAATTTCATGGTTGCAGTCACCATCTTCAGTGATTTCAGAGCCCCCCAAAATAAAGTCTGTCACTGTTTCCATTGTTTCCCCATCTATTTGCCATGAGGTGATGGGACCAGATGCCTTGATCTTTGCTCCTTTGAGTGTTGAATTTTAAGCCAGCTTTTTCACTCTCCTCTTTCACTTTCGTCAAGAAGCTTATTAGTTCTTCTTCGCTTTCTGCCATAAGGGTGGTGTCATCTGCATATCTGAGGTTCTTGATATTTCTCCCGGCAATCCTGATTCCAATTTGTGCTTCATCCAGCCCAGCATTTTGGATGATGCAATCCACATATAAGTTAAATAAGCAGTGACAGTGTACAGCCTTGATGTACTCCTTTCCCTATTTGGAACCAGTCTTTGTTCCATGTCTAGTTCTAACTGCTGCTACTTGACCTGCATACATTTCTCAGGAGGCAGGTAAGGTGGCGTGGTATTCCCATCTCTTGAAGAATTTTCCACATTTTCTTGTGATCTACACAGTTAAAGGCTTTGCCATAATCAAAAAGGAGAAGTAGATGTTTTCCTGGTATTCTCTTGTATTTTCGATGACCCAAAGGATGTTCGCAATTTGATCTCTGGTTCCTCTGCATTTTCTAATCCAGCTTGAACTTCTGGAAATTCATGGTTCAAGTACTGTTGAAGCCTAGCTTGGAGGATTTTGCATATTACTTTGCTAGCATGTGAGATGAGTACAATTGTGTGGTAATTTGAGCATTCTTTGGCATTGCCTTTCTTTGGGATTTAATGAAAAATGACCATTTCCAGTCCTGTGGCCACTGCTGAGTTTTCCAAATTTTCTGACAAATTCAGTGCAGCACTTTCACAGGGTCATCTTTTGAATTTGAAAGAGCTCATCTGGAATTCCATCACCTCCACTAGCTTTGTTCATAGTGATGCTTCCTAAGATTAACCTGACTTCAGACTCCAGGATGTCTGGCTCTAGGTGAGTGATCACACCATCATGGTTATCTGGGTTATTAAGATCTTTTTTGTATAGTTCTTTTGTGTATTCTTGTCACATCTTCTTAATATCTTCTGCTTCTGTTAGGCCCATACCATTTCTGTCCTTTATTGTGCCCATCTTTGCATGAAATTTTCCTTTGGTATCTCTTATTTTCTTGAAGAGATTTCTAGTCTTCCAATTCTATTGTTTTCCTCAAATTATTGGATTTATCACTGAGGAAGACTTTCTTATCTCTCCCTGCTATTCTTTGGAAAGCAGCATTCAAATGGGTATATCTTTCCTTATCTCCTTTGCCTTTTGCTTCTCTTCTTTCTCACCTATTTGTATGCCTCCTCAGACAACCGTTTTGCCTTTTTGCATTTCTTTTTCTTGGAGATGATCTTGAAGAAGACCATCACTGCCTCCTGTAGAATGTCATGAACCTCTGTCCATAGTTCTTCTGGCATTCTATCAGATCTAATTCCTTGAATCTATTTGTCACTTCCACTGTATAATTGTAAGGAAATTGATTTAGTTCATAACTGAATGGTCTAGTGATATCCCCTACTTTCTTCAATTTAAGTCTGAATTTGGCAATATGGAGTTCATGATCTGAGCCACAGTAAGCTCCTGGTATTGCTTTTGCTGACCGTGTAGAGCTTCTCCATCTTTGGCTACAAAGAATATAATCAATCTGATTTTGTTATTGACCATTTGGTAATGTCCATATGTAGAACCTTCTCTTGTATTGTTGAAAGAGGGTGTTTGCTATGACCATTGCGTTCTTTTGGCAAAACCCTTAAAATAAATAAATTAAAAAAAAAAAAAAAAAAACTCTGTTATCCTTTTCCTGCTTCATTTTGTACTCCAAGTCTGAACTTGCCTGTTAGTCCAGGTATTTCTTGACTTCCTACTTTGCCATTCCAATCCCCTATGATGAAAAGGACATCATTTTTCTGTATTAATTCTAGAAGGTCTTGTAGGTCTTCATAGAACTGTTCAACTTCAGCTTCTTCTGCTTTAGTAATTGGGGCATAGGCTTGGATTACTGTGATATTGAATGGCTACTTTGGAAAAGAACAGAGATCATTCTGTCATTCTTGAGATTGCACCCAAGTACTCCATTTTGGATTCCTTTGTTGACTATAAGGGCTACTCCATTTTTTCTAAGGGATTCTTTTCCACAATAGTAGATACAATGGTCATCTGAACTAAATTTGCCCATTCCAGTACATTTTAGTTCACTGATTCCTAAAATGATATTCACTCTTGCCATCTCCTGTTTGACAACTTCTAATCTACCTTGATTCAAGGACCTAATATTCCAGGTTCCTATGTAATATTGTTCTTTACAGCATCAGACTTTACTTCCATTACCAGTCACATCCACAATCGGGCGTTGTTTTCACTTTGGCTCGATCTCTTCATTCTCTCTCTGATGTTATTTCTCTGCTGCTCTCCAGTAGTGTATTGGGCACCTATTGGCCTGGTGAGTTCCTCTTTCAGTGGCTTATCTTTTTGCCTTTTCATACTGTTCATGGGGTTCTCAAGGCAGGAGTACTGAAGTGGTTTGCCATTCCCTTCTCCAGTGGATGACATTTTGTCAGAATTCTCCAATGTGACCCATCCATCTTGGGTGGCCCTGCTCGGCATGGTTCACAGTTTCTTTGAGTTAGAAAAGGCTGTGGTCCATGTGATCACTTTGATTAATTTTCTGTGATTGTGGTTATCATTCGGTCTGCCCTCTGACAGATAAGGGTAAGGATAATTCCTGATGCCATTTTATTATAAGTAGAAGGAAATGGCAACCCACTCCAGTACTCTTGCCTGGAAAATCCCATGGACAAAGAAGCCTGGTAGACTATAGTCCATGGGATCGCAAAGAGTCGGACACGACTGAGCAACTTCACTTTCACTTTCATATTCCTTATTAAGTTAAAATTTATCTTCAAGTATATATATAGTTTTCAGGCTGAGACAATCAGGAGAGAAATAAAAACAGCTCTGAGTAATAATCTGAAAATAATTTAATTTATTCTTCTCATGAGTTTTTTTTTTTTTTCTTCATGCAATTGTGATGAAGGTCTTCCATAGTATTTGATGTCATGGTAAACATAGTCAGGAGTTGAATGAAGCATTCAAAAAAAAAAATTAGAGTTGTTATAAAACCAAACTATTTCCAACATATCAAGTGAAGTGAAGTGAAAGTCCCTCAGTCCTGTCCAACTCTTTGCGACCCCATGGACTGTAGTCCACCAGGCTCCCCTGTCCATGGAATTCTCCAAGCAAGAATGTTGGAGTGGATTGCCATTACCTTCTCCAGGGTTTCTTCTAGACCCAAGGATTGATCTCAGGTCTCCCACATTGCAGGCAGATTTCTTACCATCTGAGCCACCAGGGTCTGTTCTCTTCTATGACAAAATAGCCTAGTTTATAAACCTAACACCAAAAAAATGATTAACAAGTGAGAGGGCAAGAGAGAAAATTGGGAAACTGCACAGTAAATCTGAAGCTGTAAGTTGCCTTGAGGATATATGTATTCATAGCATTACTTGTGATTTCCTAGAAATCTTAATGTTAAGAGAAACTACAGGACACACAGAGAATGCTGGAAGCTAATTTATGTTTCCAATTATACTGTGGAATTTAGGGAGAGTCCCACCCACTTCTCACAATTTGCATAAAATAAGGAAAATAATCTGTTTTTAATAGATACATCAGTATTGTTGCTTCTTTTTAATTGGAGAATTTGGGGAATGCTAGTGCTTTGGAGAAGGCAATGGCAACCCACTCCAGTACTCTTGCCTGGAAAATCCCATAGATGGAAGAGCCTGGTAAGCTGCGGTCCATGGGGTCGCTAAGGGTCGGACACGACTGAGCAACTTCACTTTCACTTTTCACTTTCATGCATTGGAGAAGGAAATGGCAACCCACTCCAGTGTTCTTGCCTAGAGAATCCCAGGGACGGCGGAGCCTGGTGGGCTGCCGTCTATGGGGTGGCACAGAGTCAGACACGACTGAAGTGACTTAGCAGCAGCAGAGCAGTGCTCTTTTGGCAAAGAAGTCATTCTTACAATTTACTAAGGAATGACAGAGGTGTCCTGAAAACCATTTCCATTATCTTGCTCAAAGCAATGTCAAGCTTTTGTCTTCTTTTTTTCTTTTTATTGGAGTATAGCTGTTTTTACGATATTATGTTATAAGTAGTATCAATTGTGCATAAACTAGATAACTAATGAAGCAGACTATATAGCACAAAGAACTCTAGGCAACAATACCATGTGGTTTTCTCAATGGCTCAGCGGATAAAGAATCTGCCTGCAATGCAGGAGACACAGGAGACTCAGATTCAATCCCTGGGTCAGGAAGATTGCCTGGAGGAGGAAATGGCAACCCACTCCTGTATGTCTTGCCTGAAAAAAATTTCATGGACAGAGGAGCCTGGCAGGCTACAGTCCAAAGGACCACAAAGAGTTGGATGCAACTGAGACGAGCAATAGTGAGCAATGTAAGTAGTGTATATGGGCCAATCTCAATCATCCCCACTTCCTCCAGCAAGCAAGAGTTTATTGGATAGGTTAATTTTCACTCTAAATGAACCACAAGCCTGATTCAACAATGAGATATCTAAGATATTAGAATTTCAAAAGAAAGGGACAGAAAGGAATATGAAGCTTGTTATCCTAAATTCCAAGGGAATAGCAGGAAAAATGTGGAAAAGTCCTAAGGAAGGAAAGTCTGAAACGATGTCTTATAGACTTGGATATATTCTTCATTGCTTTACCAAAAACATCCCAGGAATGGCTGACACTTCGCATTCCAGAAATGGCTTACTGATCTGAATCTTACACAGGTGTTAATTACAGGCTATTGTTGTTAATTGAGAACAAGGACTTTTATATTTGCCTTAAAAACTATCTATCAAATACTTGAGTTGCCTTGAATTTGTCTACAGAAAATGAAAAGCCTGTTGTTTTTTTTAAGTGCTTTTAACATTGTTTTCCTCTGGTCCTTGAGGATTAGCAAAAGGATATGTTCATTTTCTCCTAAACATCACATGATTTCCCAGTAGAATTGGCCACCATTCATCTCAGTTGGAATTTTCCCTGAATTGACATTAGTTGTATTTTTCCTATACAGTAAAGTGAATGAAAAGAGGGCTCAGGCTTATAAAAGAGTTAAACATTGAGAATTTTCACAATATTATGATGCAACCTCAGTTCAGTTCAGTTCAGTCGCTCAGACGTGTCCAACTCTTTGCAATCCCATGAATCACTGCACGCCAGGTCTCCCTGTCCATCACCAACTCCCAGAGTTCACTCAAACTCATGTCCATTGAGCTGGTGATGCCATCCAGCCATCTCATTGTCTGTCGTCCCCTTCCTCCTGCCCCCAATCCCTCCCAGCATCAGAGTCTTTTCCAGTGAGTCAACTCCTCGCATGAGGTGGCCAAAGTATTGGAGTTTCAGCATTAGCATCAGTCCTTCCAATGAACACCCAGGATTGATCTCCTTTAGAATGGACTGGTTGGATCTCCTTGCAGTTCAAGGGACTCTCAAGAGTCTTCTCCAGCACCACAGTTCAAAAGCATCAATTCTTCGGCGATAAGCTTTCTTCACAGTCCAACTCTCACATCCATACATGACCACGGAAAAACCATAGCCTTGACTAGAGGGACCTTTGTTGGCAAAGTAATGTCTCCGCTTTTTAACATACTATCTAGGTTGGTCATAACTTTCCTTCCAAGAAGTAAGCGTATTTTAATTTCATAGCTGCAATCAGCATCCGCAGTGATTTTGGAGCCCAAAAAAATAAAGTCTGACACTGTTTTCACTGTTTCCCCATCTATTTCCCATGAAGTGATGGGACCAGATGCCATGATCTTAGTTTTCTGAATGTTGAGCTTCAAGTCAACCTTATCACACTCCTCTCTCATTTTCATTTTCACTTTCTGTCATAAGGGTAGTGTCATCTGCATATCTGAGGTTGTTGATATTTCTCCCAGCAATCTTGATTCCAGCTTGTGCTTCTTCCAGCCCAGTGTTCCTCATGATGTACTCTGCCTATAAGTTAAATAAGCAGGGTGACAATATACAACCTTGACGTACTCCTTTTCCTATTTGGAACCAGTCTGTTGTTCCATGACCAATTCTAACTGTTGCTTCCTGACCTGCATATAGGTTTCTCAAGAGGCATGTCAGGTGGTTTGGTATTCCCATCTCTTTCAGAATATTCCAGTTTCTTGTGATCCCCACAGTCAAAGGCTTTGACAGAGTCAATGAAGCAGAAATAGATGATTTTCTGGAACTCTCTTGCTTTCTCCATGATCCAGCAGATGTTGGCAATTTGATCTCTGGTGCTCTTCCTTTTCTAAAACCTGCTTGAACATCTGAGAGTTCATGGTTCACATATTGCTGAAGCCAGGCTTGGAGAATTTTGAGCATGACTTTACTAGCGTGTGAGATGAGTGCAATTGTGCGGTAGTTTGAGCATTCTTTGGCATTGCCTTTCATTGAAATTAGAATGAAGACTGACCTTTTCCAGTCCTGTGGCACTGCTGAGTTTTCCAAATTTGCTGGCATATTGAGTGCAGCACTTTCACAGCATCATCTTTCAGAATTTGAAATAGCTCCTCTGGAATTCCATTACCTCCACTAGCTTTGTTTGTAGTGATGCTCTCTAAGGCCCACTTGACTTCACATTCCAAGATGTCTGGCTCGAGGTCAGTGAGCACGCTATCGTGATTATCGTGGTCGTGAAGATGTTTTTTGTACAGTTCTTCTGTGTAGTCTTGCCACCTCTTCTTATCTTCTGCTTCTGTTAGGTCCATACCATTTCTGCCCCTTATTGAGCCCATCTTTGCCTGAAACGTTCCCTTGGAATCTCTAATTTTCTTGAAGAGATCTCTTGTTTTTCCTATTCTGTTGTTTTCCTCTATTTCTTTGCATTGATCGCTGAGGAAGGCTTTCTTATCTCTCCTTGCTATTCTTTGGAACTCTGCATTCAGATGCTTATATCTTTCCTTTTCTCCTTTGCTTTTCGCTTCTCTTCTTTTCTCAACTATTTGTAAGGCCTCCTCAGACAGCCATTTTTCTTTTTTGCCTTTCTTTTCCATGGGGATGGTCTTGGTCCCTGTCTCCTGTACAATGTCACGAACCTCCGTCCAGAGTTCTTCAGGCACTCTATCTATCAGATCTAGTCCCTTAAATCTATTTCTCACTTCCACTGTATAGTCATAAGGGATTTGATATAGATGCAACCTAGACAATGTAGTAATAAATCAGAGACATTGCTTAGCCAAAAAAAGTCAATCTAGTCAAAGTTATGGTCTTTCCAGTAGTCATGGGTGGTAATAAGAGTTGCACCATAAAGAAAACTGAGCACTGAAGAATTAATGTTTTTGAACTGTGGTGTTGGAAACGACTCTTGAGAGTCCCTTGGACTGCAAGGAGATCAAACCCATCAATTGCAAAGGAAATCAGTTCTGAATATTAATTGGAAAGACTGATGCTGAACCTGAATCCCCAATATTTTGGACACCTAATACAAAGAACTGGCAAATTGGAAAAGACCCTGATGCTGGGAAAGATTGATGGCAGGAGGAGAAGGGGACAACAAAGGATGATACGATTGGATGGCATCACCGACTTGATGGACATGGGTTTGGGTGGACTCTGGGTGTTGGTGATGGACAGGAAAGCCTGGAGTGCTGCAGTCCATGGGGCCTCAAAAAGTCGGACAAGACTGAGAGACGGAACTGAGTAATGATGCCATACATACTAAAAAGGACTTCCCTGGTGGCTCAAATGATAAAGAATTTGCCAGCAATGCAGGAGACCCTAGTTCGATCCCTTAGTCAGGAAAATCCCCTGGAGAAGGGAATGGCTACCCACTCCAGTATTCTTGCCTGGAGAATTCTATGAATATAAGAGCCTGACCTATGGGATACATTCCATAGGTTTGCAAAGAGCTGGACAACTGAGCAACTAAGCATGCACATACAACAAATCAATAAACCTATATCTTGAAATTAAATATTCTATCACAGAAAGATCTCTCCTGATACTGGAGTGAACTTTACCATTCAATTTGAATTCACAGCATGAGTGATATTGAAAAGAACTGGATCAATTTATTGAGGGAACTCTTAGTTTTATTTTTTTTTAAGTAAATGGATTGTTATTATTACTATTGCAAAACAGGAAGACAAAATAGAAGGCCTCTGCTGCTATTTAATGAATTATACCAATATATTGACAGAATAGAGCTTTAAATAAGTGAACATGAATGTATAAAAAAAGGAAAATATAAAAATACAACACAGAATAGAAAGCAGAATACATACACACATGTACAGAATAATAATAACATTTAGATGGGAGAAATTTTGAAGAAAAAATGTTCTCTGAAAGATATTGCTTTATGTTTGGTATTAGATATTCATACAATTTGGTCTCCTTAGCCCATGACACAGATCCAATCTATGAAAAATCCACTCTGCCTCCTCTGTACTCTGGACTCTACGGAAGTTCCCTAACTTTTTGTGACCAGGGATCAATTTAGTAGATGCCAATTTTCCATGGACCTGGGTGGGGGGGAGTTACAGGATGGCTTAAGCTCATTATGTGTATTTTGCACTTTATTTCTATTATTATTGCATCCTTGTCATATCAGATCATCAGGTATTAGATTGCAGAGTTCAGAAACCCCTGCTCCAATACTTGAGGAGGTCACAACAATGAGTCCATTAGATATGATTCAGATAAGGAGTTGGAAGTGCGAAAGGTGAATGTGGGTCAGAGTGAGAACTTAGAAGTCTTTCATATTGTTGAAGATTTAACTCCAGTGACATTTTTTGGGAGACAGTCCCATTCGAGTTATCTTTTTCCTGACATTTTTGGATTTTCTGTATTAACTAGCAAATACTAATACAAGAAATCAGGTAAAAGATTAGGAAATAACAGAATTTTACTGAGTTTGTAGAAAAGACAAGGAGCTTCCCAATGGGAAATAAATCATTTAGGGAAGGATTTAAGAGAGTCAACAAGTAGCATTTCTATTCCAGTATTTCAAACATTCAGAAAAGCCTAGGTTAAAAATCCTACACCTCTTATTTAGAGTACATGATTTGGATAAAATTAAACATGTATTTTTAACCTCATACCAATCAATAAAATAAGGATTTCAAAAGAAATATTCTACGATAAATACGCACACTAGCATATGGTTTAAAAAAAAAGTCTTGAAGATATGTTCTCCCAAGTTAAATTAATATGGCATAGCCCTTCTAGAAATAAATTCCAGTTCTATCCATGGATACTTCCCTTTTCTTTGAGCTTGTTTGTGTTTTACTCTGAAGGTTATTGAAAAGAAGAAGATAATGAGAAACTACACAGAAATAAGAGAGTTTATCCTCCTGGGACTGTCAGATGACCCACAAGTTCAGGTTGTGATCCTTGTCTTTCTGCTCATCACCTACATGCTCAGCATCACTGGGAACCTGACAATTATCATCCTGACCCTGCTGGATGCCCACCTCCAGACCCCCATGTATTTCTTCCTCAGGAGTTTCTCTGTACTAGAGGTGTCATTCACAACTGTCACTATACCGAAGTTCCTGGCCACCATCATTACAGGAGATAAAACCATCTCTTTTAATGATTGTATGGCTCAGTTATTTTTTTTCATTCTCTTGGGAGTCACTGAGTTTTACCTTCTGGCTGCCATGTCCTACGACCGCTACATTGCCATCTGCAAACCGCTACATTACATGACCATCATGAGTCATAGAGTCTGCACACTGCTTGTCTTGGCTTCTTGGCTGGCTTCATTCTTAATTATATTCCCATCACTCATGCTGTTCATACAGCTTGATTACTGTAAGTCCAATGCTATCGATCATTTCACTTGTGATTATTTCCCCTTATTACACCTTTCATGTTCAAACACAAAATTACTAGAGATGATGGGCTTTTCCTCTGCTGTGTTTACCCTAATGTTCACTTTGGCATTAATAATTCTGTCCTACACATATATCATCAGAACAATTTTGAGGATCCCTTCTACCACTCAGAGGACAAAAGCCTTTTCCACTTGTTCTTCCCACATGATTGTCATCTCCATCTCTTATGGCAGCTGCATTTTTATGTATATGAATCCATCAGCCAAGGACAGGGTCTCTTTGAGCAAGGGAGTGGCTGTGCTAAACACCTCGATAGCCCCCATGCTGAACCCCTTTATTTATACCCTAAGGAATCTGCAAGTCAAGCAAGCCTTCATGGACATGGCCAGGAAGACTCTACTTTTCTCAAGGAAATGAAAAAATAAAAGTCCTGCTTTATAAATTAGAGGCATAAAAAAGAGCAATCAAATAAAAATCAGGGCTTTTCAAAAACTATTAATTTTCACATAATTTCCCTAGAAGTGTTTTTCCCTGCTCATACTTTTATTGCCAGCATCTTACCAAAGATAGTACATACATTATTCCCATTCTAATTCCCATCATTCTCTCATGTATTTCCCTTCCTTTGGGCTCATCATTCCACTCTGTAACCTTGGACTGACTTAATTTCCCTTTTTGAAATGTTTTTTAATTCCATGTTTTCACAATATTTCTTAGAAAATTAAGGGCAGACAGAAAGAGGCAGAGCAGCAGCACATGAGAGAGCCCTGTGTTTTTATTTCACCAGGAAATATTCTCTCTAGAAATTTAGGAAATATTAAATTATTTTAAGCACTATTTTCAAAAATTTTTTTTAATTGGAGGATAACTGTTTAACAATGTTGTCTTGGTTTCTGCCATACATTAACACGACTCAGTCATAAGTATCCATATGTCTCCTCCTTCTTGACTTCACTCCCACCTCCTACTGCAGACCACCCCTCTACATTGTCACAGAGCCCTGGGTTAAGTTCCCTTTGTTATACAGCAGCCTCTCATTGGCTACCGATTTTACATATGTAATGTATAAGTTTCAATGCTATTCTCTCAATTCTACCCAGCCTCTCCCAACACACACTGCCACTATGCTCACAGTCCGTTCTCTATGTCTGTGACTCTATTGCTGCCCTGGAAATAGGTTCATCAGTACCATTTTTCTAGATTCCATATTGAACATCGACATTTTAGCATCAGCAGACTAAAATGGATAGGAATGGGTGAATTTAGCTCAGATGACCATTTTATGTACTACTGTGGACAAGAATCCCTTAAAAGAAATGAAGTAGCCCTTATAGTCAACAAAAGAGTCCAAAATGCAGTACTTGGATGCTATCTCAAAATGACAGAATGATCTCTGTTCGTTTCCAAGGCAAGCCATTCAATATCAGAGTAATTCAAGCCTATGCCCCGACCAGTAATGTTGAAAAAACTGAAGGTGAACAGTTCTATAACTTCTAGAACTAACAACCAAAAACGATGTTCTTTTCATCATAGGGGACTAGAATGGAAAAGTAGGAAGTCACGAAATACCTGGAGTAACAGGAAAATTTGACTTCAGAGTAAAGAATGATGCAGGGCACAGGCTAATAGAGTTTTGCAAAGAGAACACACTGGTCATAGCAAACACCCTATTCCAACAACACAAAAGAAGACTCTACACATCAACATAAGCAGATGGTCAATACTGAAATCATTTGATTATATTCTATGCAGCCAAAAATTCAGGCTTAAATTGAAGAGAGTAGGGAAAATCACTAGACCATTCATATATGACCTAAATCAAATCCCTTGCAATTATACAGTGGAAGTGACAAATAGATTCAAGGAATTAGATCTGATAGACAAAGAGTCTGAAGAACTATGGACAAAGGCTCATGACATTATACAGGAGGCAGTGATCAAGACCATCTCCAAGAAAAAGAAATGCAAAAAAGCAAAATGGTTGTCTGAGGAGGCTTTACAAATAGCTGAGAAAAGAAGAGAAGCAAACGGCAAAGGAGATAAGGAAAGATATAAGCATCTGAATGCAGATTTCCAAAGAATAGCAAGGAGAGATAAGAAAGCCTTCCTCAGCGATCAATGAAAGAAATATAGGAAAACAATAGAATAGGAAAAACAAGAGATCTCTTCAAGAAAATTAGAGATTCCGAGGGAACATTTCATGCAAAGATGGGCTTGATAAAGGACAGAAATGGTATGGACCTAACGGAAGCAGAAGATATTAAGAAGAGGTGGCAAGAATACACAGAAAAACTGTACAATAAAGATCTTCATGACCCAGATAATCACGATGGCGTGATCACTCACCTAGAGCAAGAATCCTGGAAAGCAAAGTCAAGTGGGCTTTAGGAAGCATCACTATGAACAAAACTAGTGGAGTTGATGGAATTCCAGCTGAATTCCTTCAAATCCCAAAAGATAAAGCTGTAAAAATGCTCCACTCAATATGCCAGCAAATTTGGAAAACTCAGCAGTGCCACAGGACGGGAAATGATCAGTTTTCATTCCGATCCCAAAGAAAGGCAATGCCAAAGAATGCTCAAACTATCACACAATTGCACACATCTCAGACACTAGCAAAGTAATGCTCAAAATCCTCCTAGCCAAGCTTCATCAGTATATGAACCACGAATTTCCAGATATTCAAGGTGGATTTAGAGAAGGTAGAGAAGGTAGAGGCCTTGCTCACTGAAGCTTGGTCTCCCCGTGTCGTTCTTTCTCTTTTTCCATCCTTTTCTCTATTCTCCTTTTTCTGGTTGAGATCCTTGGAGCACTGGGCCCTCTGAGTTTACTTATCTGCCTGGGCTTCTAAGACCCACTCGAGGGGGTGCCCTGGTGGGGTGCCTCAAGTGATTTGAGAGGGCGCCTGCGGCCTACGTAAACAGAGCAAGCCCCGTGCTGGGGTTTTATTGGTTTCCAGCGTAAACCAAGGAATCATCAGCCCCTGTCTCTCTCTCTCTTTCTCTCTCTCTCTGACGCCGACGCCGTTCATCCCGAGGATACCCTGGGTCATATCGGGGCTGGACCCCGATAAGTGGCGCCCGAACCAGGCTTCCGAGGGTAAGTCTCCCCCATTGTCCAGTTTTCGGGACGGCTAAGGATCCCACTTAGGGTTTCCGGAACCCCCCTGCATAAGATAGGTAGGGTGAGTAAAAGTGGAAGGGTTTACACTTTCTTTAAGAGACTAAAACTTCAGACACGGGTAACAGTAAGTCAAAAGGATGACAACTCTTTATACGAGTCATTTTACAACTATTAAAGAAAAGAGGAATTAAAGTCAAAAAAGGTAAATTACATTTGTTCAAGACCAGTGTCCTTGGTTTCTGGAAGAGGGCACTGTTAATTTAGATACCTGAAAAAAGGTGGGAAAACAGCTAAAAATTTACTATACTCAGCAGGGTCCAGAAAAAGTGCCCACCAATACCTTTTATTTATGGAATATAATCAGAGATGCTCTAGATCCTGCCCATGAATCTTAACGACCACCCATTAAAAAAAAGTAGTGGAAATAAAGAGGCTATACCTAGTTATCAAGCCACCAAGAACACCAATAGTCATTCAGAAAGCGGGGATGAAAAACAAGAACAGGTTTCACCCTCTGCTCCTCCTCAAGATGAGGAAGATTTAGATGAGATAATAGATCAATACCATTCTGATGAGGATGAATACCTTTTAGCTATTGATACTCCTAAAAGCTTGAAAAAAACATCTTCAAATAAACTGTCCTCAAAATCTAAACATCAGAAAGGCTCTCCCTAACTAGAGACCAAATATGTGGGACATTCTCGTCCCCCTTTGCCTCTCCCCCCTTATAGGGGCGAGAGACCACCGCTGGAAGTTCCCCAGAAAAGAGTTCTCTCTAGCCCCGGAGATGAGTTTGATCCACACCTTGAGAGGCTTTTACAAGATCTTAGGGCTATTAATGCCACTATGGAGGACATGGGGGCCTTACAGCCAGGGCTCCCCTCCCCAGTAGCTGTTCCAGAGAGATATAATACAATTGTAATTGATTTACAAGACTGCTTTTTCACTATTCCCTTAAACGCCATGGATAAAAAGCGATTTGCTTTTAGCCTGCCGTCAGAAAATTTTAAACAGCCCTATTTGAGGTTTCAATGGAAAGTGTTACCTCAGGGAATGAAAAATAGCCCCACCTTATGTCAAAAATTTGTTAATACCGCTATACAAGATATTAGGGCTAAATATGAGCAGGTATATATGATTCATTATATGGATGATATTTTAATAGCTCATCCAGATAGAGCTCATTTACAAACTGTCCTCCAAGAGTTAACTCAGGCGTTATCAGCTAGAGGCTTAAAAATTGCCCCGGAAAAAATTCAAACCAACCCACCCATAACTTATTTAGGAAGGATTATACATTCAAAACGGAGAAAGCAATGGCAAGCCACTCCAGTACTCTTGCCTAGAAAATCCCATGGATGGAGGAGCCTGGTGGGCTGCAGTCCATGGGGTCGCTGAGGGTCAGACATGACTGAGCGACTTCACTTTCACTTTTCACTTTCACACATTGGAGAAGGAAATGGCAACCCACTCCGGTGTTCTTGCCTGGAGAATCCCAGGGATGGGGGAGCCTGGTGGGCTTCCGTCTATGGGGTCACACAGAGTCGGACACGACTGAAGTGACTTAGCAGCAGTAGCAGTAGCAGCAGCAGAGGAACCAGAGATCAAATTGCCAACATCTGTTGGATCATTGAAAAAGCAAGAGAGTCCCAGAAAAGCATCTGCTGCTGCTGCTAAGTCACTGCAGTCGTGTCCGACTCTGTGTGACCCCATAAATGGAAGCCCACCAGGCTCGCTCGTCCCTAGGATTCTCCAGGCAAGAACATTGGAGTGGGTTGCCATTTCCTTCTCCAATGTGTGAAAGTCAAAAGTGAAAGTGAAGACGCTCAGTCGTGTCTGACCCTTAGCGACCACACTGACTGCAGCCTACCAGGCTTCTCCATCCATGGGAATTCCAGGAAAGAGTACTGGAGTGGCTTGCCATTGCCTTCTCCAGAAAAGCACCTGCTGCTGCTGCTGCTGCTAAGTCACTTCAGTCGTGTCCGACTCCGTGTGACCCCATAGACGGAAGCCCACCAGGCTCCCCCGTCCCTGGGACTCTCCAGGCAAGAACACTGGAGTGGGTTGCCATTTCCTTCTCCAATGTGTGAAAGTGAAAAGTGAAAGTGAAGTCGCTCAGTCATGTCTGACCCTTAGCGACCCCACGGACTACAGCCTACCAGGCTCCTCCATCCATGGGATTTTCTAGGCAAGAGTACTGGAGTGGCTTGCCATTGCCTTCTCCGAGAAAAGCACCTACTTCTGCTTTATTGACTATGCCAAAGCATTTGACTGTGTAGATCACATCAAACTGTGGAAAATTCTTTAAGAGATGGGAATACCACACCACTTCACCTGCCTCTTGAGAAACCTGTATGCAGGTCAGGAAGCAACAGCTAGAACTGGACATGGAAGAACAGACTGGTTCCAAATAGGAAAAGGAGTACGTCAAGGTTGTATACCGTCACCCTGCTTATTTAACTTCTATGCAGAATACATCATGAGGAACGCTGGGCTGGAAGAAACACAAGCTGGAATCAAGATTGCTGGGAGAAATATCAATAACCTCAGATATGCAGATGACACCAGCCTTATGGCAGAAAGTGAAGAGGAACTCAAAAGCCTCTTGATGAAAGTGAAAGAGGAGAGTGAAACGGTTGGCTTGAAGCTCAACATTCAGAAAACAAAGATCATGGCATCTGGTCCCATCACTTCATGGAAAATAGATGGGGAAACAGTGGAAACAGTGTCAGACTTTGTTTTTTGGTGCTCCATAATCACTGCGGATGATGATTGCAGCCATGAAATTAAAAGACGCTTGCTCCTTGGAAGGAAAGTTATGACCAACCTAGACAGAATATTAAAAAGCTGAGACATTACTTTGCCAAAAAAGGTCTGTCTAGTTAAGGCTATGGTTTTTCCAGGGTCATGTATGGATGTGAGAGTTGGACTGTGAAGAAAGCTGATTGCCAAAGAATTGATGCTTTTGAACTGTGGTGTGGGAGAAGACTCTTGAGAGTCCCTTGGACTGCAAGGAGATCCAACCAGTCCATTCTAAAGGAGATCAATCCTGAGTGTTCATTGGAAGGACTGATGCTAAAGCTGAAACTCCAATACTTTGGCCACCTCATGTGATGAGTTGACTCACTGGAAAAAACTCTAATGTTGGGAAAGTTTGGGGGCAAGAGGAGAAGGGGAGAACAGAGAATGAGATGGCTGGATGGCATCACTGGCTCTGTGGACATGAGTTTGAGTGAACTCCGGGAGTTGGTGATGGACAGGGAGGCCTGGCGTGCTGTAATTCATGGGGTCCTGGAGAGTCGGACACGACTGAGCGACTGAACTGAACTGAACTGAACTGAATTGAACAGTTTTTGGTATCAAGAACTCACAATCATCAATCAAATCTAAACCAGTATCTTCAAATATTTCCAGTTAAGCTAGGAAATCATAAATGTTTCAGCATGAGGGGAGGAAATAGTAATTACACAACTTTCCTACAAAGTCAAAATCTCCTCAGTATTTTTTAATAAGGTGTTTTATTTGTTTTTCATTAAATTTTGGACTTGAGTTTCCCAGTTGATAATAGTACATGGATATCAAGAAGAATTTGACTCAGTGAATTACAATTATACTCTTTCTGGATAAATGTTTTAAAAATGTAGGATGAGTTTGAGTATCCCTCATTATTATTTCAAGTTTTGACTTCACAAAAAACATAAAAAAATAAAATTTCAGTGTCAGAATAGCATAATATTGTATGAATGTTTTATAAATTTTAATCAATACATTTTCCAAAGCAATGCAATTTTTTGATGCTTAAAATACAGTGAACTTACAATTTTTTTAACCTCAGTTAACTTTGCCAATGTGAGTTTCTTTATCCCTACTAATTAGGTTTGTCATTTAAGCAGATTATTGTATGAATTGTATCCGTAAGATATTATCTCAAAATAGCCACAAATATGAGAATGCTACAAATACTCTTAGCTATTGATTATTGAAAAGATCAGCATAGAATCAATCATTTATTTAAATATACAATTGGCCACAAAAAATGTAGTCATATATGGTATCTGGTATTCATTTTCAACCTTTAAGAATTATTACAGCATATATGTTAAATAAATATTTCCCAAAAGAGGGGTATTTCAAAATTTTTCTAAATGTATATATTCATATTGATAAATTATATGGCACAGAAGATTTAAGCTGAGTAATGAGAAAAATTTTTTGAGTTCTCAGAAAATGTAATTGCATTATGTTTTTACTCGTACTTCACGTAACTACTAGGTAGGCCACACTATGCAGAGGAGAGTATATGAAATAGTCTAATAAGATGAATATATTATGCATATGGCCATTGTAGAGTAAATTAAAAATAGTGTTTTACATGGTTTAATATTTCCTGAAATTCTAGAAAGAGTGTTTTCTGGTGAAATCATAAAACACAAGTCTCTCTTGTGTGCTTTTGCTCTGCCTCTTCTGTCTTTAATTTTTAACAAATATTGTTCAAAAACATGGAATTAAAAATATTTCAAAGAGGAATTATGAGGTCAGTTCAAGGTTATAGAGTGGAAGGACTAGCTTGAAGGAAAGAAAGTGTATGAGAGAAGGATGGGAATTTGAATGGGGAAAAATATTGTATCTAATATCCTTGGCAAGAGCTGACAATAAAAGTATGAGAAATGAAAAACAACTCTAGAGATACTATGTGAAAATAATTAGGTTTATCAGTAATTTATAATAATTACTCAACAATAGTGTATGGCTTCCCCAATGGCCCAGTGGATAAAGAATCTCCCTGCAATGCAGGAGACACAGGAGACACAGATTCAATCCCTGGGTCAGGAAGATTGCCTGGAGGAGGAAATAGCAACCCACTCCTGTAATTCTTGCCTGAAAAATCTCATGGACAGCGGAGCCTAGCAGGCTACAGTCCAAAGGACCACAAAGAGTTGGATGCGACTGAGATGAGCAGTGATGAACAATGATCAATAGTGTATATATGCCAGACCCAATCATCCCCCCTTCCTCTGGCAAGCAGTAGTTTATTGGATAGGCTAATTTTCACTCTAAATGAACCACAAGCCCGATTCAACATGAGATATATAAGACATTAGAATTCTTAAGGGAGAGAAAGGAATATGAAACTTGTTATCCTAAATTTCATGGGAATAGCAGGAAAAGTGTGGATAAGTCCTTAGGAAGGATAAGTCTGAAATGAGGTCTTAAAGACTTGGGTATGTTCTTCATTGCTTTACCAAAAACATCCCAGGAATTGTTGACATTTCACATTCAGAAATGGTTTAAGGACCAGAGTCATGTACAGCTGTTAATTAGAGAAGATTGTTGTTAATTGAGAATAATGACGTTTACACTTGCATTAGTAAATAGTTATCAAATACTTGAGTTGCCATGAATTTGTCTACAGACAATGTAAAGCGTGTTGTTTTTGTAAGTTTCAAGATATTGTTTTCCTCTGATCTTTGAGGATTAGCAAAAGGATATGCTCATTTTCTCCTAAACATCACATGATTTCCCAGTAGAATTGGCCACCATTCATCTTAGTTGGAATTTTCCCTAAATCGACAGTAGCTATAGTTTTCTTATACAGTAAAGTGAATGAAAGGCTCGGGCTTGTAGAAGGAAAAAACACCAAGAATTTTCACAATATTATGATGCATTACATACTAAAAAAAGGCTTCCCTGGTGGTTCAAATTGTAAAGAATTTGCTGGCAATGCAGGAGACCCAGTCAGATCCCTTGGTCAGTAAGATCCCCTGGAGAAGGGAATGGCTACTCACTCCAGTATTCTTGCCTAGAGAATCTCATGAATAGAGGAGCCTGATGGGATATAGTCTACAGGTTTGCAAAGAGTTGGACAGAACTGAGCAACTAAGCATGAACATACAACAAATCAATAAACCTATATCTTGAAATTAAATATTCTATAGCAGAAAGTTCTCTCCTGATACTGAAATGTAAATTTTACCATTCAAAGAGAATTCACAGAGTGAGTGATCTTGGAAATAACTGGGTCAACTTATTGACCTTTTAAAATAAATGCATTGTTATTATTGTTGCTGTTAAACAGCAAGACAAAGTAAAAGTCTTTCATTGCTATTTAAGAATTATACCAATATACTCACAAAATAGAGATTTTACTAAGTGAATATCAATGTAGGAAAAAGGAAAATATAAAAATAAACATAGAATAGAAAGCAGAATATACACACACATAGAGAATAATATTTAGATGGCAGAGATTTTGAAGAAAAAAATGTTCTCTGAAATATAATGTTTTATGTTTGATTTTAGATATTCATACAATGTAGTTTCCTTAGCCAGTGACACAGATCCAGTCTATGAAAAATCCACTCTGCCTCCTCTGTACTCTGGACTCTCTACAGACGTTCCCCAAGTTTTTGTACCAGGGATCAGTTTAGTAGATGACAAGTTTTCCAAGGACCTGGGTGGAGGCTGGTTACAGGATGGTTCAGGCTCATTTTGTGTATTGTGCACTTTATTTCTATTACTATTACATCTTTGTCACATCAAATCATCAGGCATTAGATTTCAGAGTTCAGAAACCCTGGCTCCAATACTCGAGATGGTCACAATAGTGAGTCCATTAGGTGGGATTCAGATAAGGAGTCAGAAGTTAGGAAGGTGGATGTGAGTCAGAGTGAGAACTTAGAAGTCTTTCACATTGTTGAAGATTTAAGTCCAATGACATTCATTTGAGAGACGGACCCATGTAAGCGACATTTTCCCTGACATATTTGGATTTTCTAAATTAACTAGCAAAATAAAAATATAAGAAATCGGGTAAAAGATTAGGGAATAATGTACTCTAACTGAATTTGAAGAAAAGATGAGGAGTTTCCCATTGGGAAATAAATATTTTAAGAAAGGATTTAAATGATGAACAGATTCCAGTATTTCAAATACATAGAAAAGCCTAGGTTAAAATTCCTGCTCTTTGCATTTAGAGTGTGTGAATTGGATAAAAATTTTAAGCATATTTTTAACCCCATTTCAATCAGTAAAACAGTTATTTTAAAACAAATATATACGAAAAACACACACTGGCATATGGTTAAAAAAAAAAAAAAACTTTAAAGATAACTTGTTTCAAAGATCTCCCAAGTTAAATTAGTATGGCATAGCCCTTCCAGACATAAATTGCAGTGCTATCTGTGAATAATTTCCTTTTCTTTAAGTCTCTTTGTGTTTTACCCTGAACGATACTCAAGAAGAAAGGGAGAAACTACGTAGAAATAAGAGAGTTTATCCTTCTGGGACTGTCAGATCACCCACAACTTCACGTTGTGAGCTGTGTCTTTCTACTCACTACCTACATGCTCAGCATCACTGGAAACCTGACCATTATCACCCTAACCCTGCTGGAGGCCCACCTACAGACCCTCATGTATTTCTTCCTCAGAAATTTCTCCATATTAGGATGTCATCCACAACTGTCTCTATACCCAAGTTCCTTATCACCATTATTACAGGAGATAAAACCTTTTCTTTTACTGATTTGTATGACTCCGTTTTTGTTTTTCTTTTTTCATTCTCTTGGGAGTCACTGAGTTTTGCTTACTGGCTGCCATGTCCTATGATTGTTACATTGCCATCTGCAAACAGCTGCATTACATGACCATCATGAATCATAGAGTCTGCACACTACTTGTCTTGGCTTCTTGGCTGGCTTCATCCTTAATCATTTTCTCATCACTCATGCTGTTCAGACAACTTGATTATGCTATTGATCATTTTACTTGTGATTATTTCCCCTTTCACACATTTCTTGTTCAGACACCAAATTGCTAGAGATGATGGGCTTTTCCACTGCTGCGTTTACCCTAATGTTCACTTTGGTATTACTAATTCTGTCCTACACATATATCATCAGAACAATTTTGAGGATCTCTTCCACCACTCAGAGGACAAGGGCCTTTTCCATGTGTTTTTCCCACAAAGTGTCATCTCCATCTCATGGCAGCTACATTTTCACGTACACGAATCCATCAGCAAAGGACAGGGTGTCTTTAGACAAGGGAGTGGCTGTGCTAAACACCTCAGTAATCCCCATGCTGAACCCCTTTATTTATACCCTAAGGAACCTGAAAGTCAAGTGAGCCTTCATGGACATGGCCAGGAAGACTGTACTCTTCTCAAGGAAATGAAAAAATAAAAGCCTTGTTTTATTTATTTATTTAACAAGGCGCAATCAAATAAAAACCAGGGCTTTCAAAGTCTATTAATTTTCACATAGTCTCCCTGGAAGTATTTTTCAGTGCTCATACTTTTATTGCCAGCATCTTACCAAAGATGCCAATGCTTTTGCCATTGTCTTTCTTTGGGATTGGAATGGAAACTGACACACTGAGTGAAGCATTTTAACAGCATCATCTTTAGGAATTGAAAGAATTCAACTGGATTTCTATCACCTCCACTAGTTTTGTTCATAGTGATGCTTCCTGAGGCTAACCTGACTTCAGACTCCAGGATATCTGGCTCTAGGTGAGTGATCACACCATCATGGTTATCTGGGTCATTAAGATCTTTTTTGTATAGTTCTGTGTATTCTTGCCAGCTTTTCTTAATATCTTCTGCTTCTATTAGGTCCATACAATTTCTGTCCTTTATTGTGCCCATCTTTGCATGAAATGTTCCCTTGGTATCTTTAACTTTCTTGAAGAGATATCTAGTCTTTCCCATTCTATTGTTCCCTCAATTTCCTCTCATTGTTCACTGAGGAAAGCTTTCTTACCTCTGCTTGCTATTCTTGGGAACTCTGCATTCAAATGAGTATATCTTTCCTTTTCTCCTTTGCCTTCCACTTCTCTACTTTTCTCAGCTATTTGTAAGACCTCCTCAGGCAACCATTTTGCCTTTTTGCATTTCTTTTCCTTGAGGATGGTTGGTCACTGCCTCTGTAGAAATGTCATGAACCTCCGTCCATAGTTCTTCAGGCACTCTATCAGATCTATTCCCTTGAATCTATTTGTCACTTCCACTGCATAATCATAAAGGATTTGATTTAGGCCATACCTGAATGGTCTAGTGATTTCCCCTACTTTCTTCAATTTAAGTCTGGAATTTGGCAGTAAGGAGCTCATGATCTGAGTCATAGTCAGTTCCCAGTCTTGTTTTTGCTGACTGCATAGAGCTTCCCCATCTTCAGCTGCAAAGAATATAATCAATCTGATTTCAGTATTGACCGTCTGGAGATGTCCATGTGTAAAGTCCTCTCTTGTGTTGTTGGAAGAGGGTGTTTGCTATGACCAGTGCGTTCTCTCGGCAAAACTCTATTAGTCTTTGCCCTGCTTCATTCTGTACTCCAAACTTGCCTGTTATTCCAGGTATTTCTTGACTTCCTACTTTTGCATTCCAGTCCCCTATGATGAAAAGGGCATATTTTTTTGGTGTTAGTTCTAGAAGGTCTTGTAGGTCTTCACAGAGCCGTTCCACTTCAGCTTCTTCAACATTACTGGTCAGGGCATAGACTTGGATCACTGTGATATTCAATGGTTTGCTTGGGAAACAGAGTTCATTCTGTAGTTTTTGAGACTGCATTTCAGACTCCTTTGTTGACTATGAGGGCTACTCCATTTCTTCTACTACTTACCCACAGTAGTAGATAGAAAAGTCCTCTGAGTTAAATTCGCCCATTTCAGTCCATTTTTTCACCGATTCTAAAATGTTGATGTTTACTCTTGCCATCTCCTGTTTGACCGCTTCTGATTTACCTTTTCATGCGGGTCGCAAAGAGTTGGACTCCACTGAGTGACTGAACTGAACTTAATTGATTTACCTTAATTCATGGACCTAACATTCCAGGTTCCTATGCAATGTTGTTCTTTATAGCATCAGACTTTACTTACATCACCAGTCACATCCAAACTGTGCATTGTTTTCACTTTGGCTCCACCTCTTATTCTTTCTGGAGTTATTTCTCCACTCTTATCCAGTAGCATATTGGGCACCTACCGACCAGCGGAGTTCATTTTTCAGTGTCATATCTTTTTGCATTTTCATACTGTTCCTGGGGTTCTCAAGGCAAGAGTACTGAAGTGGTTTCCATTCCCATCTCCAGTGGACCACCTTTTGTCAGAACTCTCCACCATGAAGAATGTTCAAACTACCACACAACTGCACTTATCTCACACTCTAGCAAAGTAATAGTCAAATTCTCTGAGTGAGGCTTCCACAGTACGTTAACTGAGAGCTTCCAGATGTTAGAATTGGATTTGGAAAAGGCTGAGGAACCAGAGATCAAATTGCCAACATCTGTTGGACCATAGAAAATTCAAGAAAGTTCCAGATAAACATCTACTTCTTCTTTATTGACTATGCTGAAGCCTTTAACTGTGTGGATCACAACAAACTGTGGAAAAGTCTTAAAGAGATAGGAATACCAGATCACCTTACCTACATCCTGAGAAATCTGTATGCCATTCAAGAAACATCAGTTAGAACCAGACATGGAACAAGGGACTGGTACCAAATTGGGAAAGGAGTACGCTAAAGCTGTATATTGTCACCCTGCTTTTTAACTTATAGGCAGCGTACATCATGCCAGGCTGGATTAAGCACAAGCTGGAATCAAGATTGCTGAGAGAAATATCAATAGCCTAGATAAGCAGATGACACAATCCTTTGGGCAGAAAATGAAGAGGAACTAAACAAGAGGCTAAACAGCCTCTTGATGAAAGTGAAAGTAGAGAGTGAAAAAGCTGGATTGAAACTCAGCTTTCAAAAAACGAATCATGGCATCCAGTTCCATCACTTCATGGCAAATACATGGGGAAAGAATGGAAACAGTGACAAACTTTAATTTCTTGTGCTCCAAAATCATTGCAGATAGTGACTGCTGCTGCTGCTGCTGCTAAGTCACTTCAGTCGTGTCTGACTCTGTGTGACCCCATAGATGGCAACCCACCAGGCTCCGCCATCCCTGGGATTCTCCAGGCAAGAACACTGGAGTGGGTTGCCATTTCCTTCTCCAATGTGTGAAAGTGAAAGTGAAGTCGCTCAGTCTTGTCTGAGTAGTAGTGACCCCATGGACTCTAGCCCACCAGCCTCCTCTGTCCATGGGATTTTCCAGGCAAGAGTACTGGAGTGGCTGATAGTGACTGCAGGCATGAAATTAAAAGACACTTGCAACTTGGAAGAAAAGCTATGACCAAACTAGACAGCATATTAAAAAGCAGACATTACTTTGTCAACAAAGATGCATTTAGTTAAAGCTATGGTTTTTTCAGTAGTCATGTATGGATGTGAGAGTTGGACCATAAAGAATACTGAGCGCAAAGAATTGATGCCCTTGAACTGTGATGTTGGAGAAGACTCTTGAGAGTCCCTTGGGCTGCAATGAGATCAAACCAGTCAATCTGAAAGAAAATCAATCCTGAATATTCAGTGGAAGGGCTAATGCTGAAGCTGAAGCTCCAATACTTTGGCCACTTGATGCAAAGAACTGACTAACTGGGAAAGACCCTGATGCTGGGAAAGAGTGAAGGCAGGAGGAGAAGGGGATGACAGAGGATGAGATGGTTGGATGGCATCATTGACTCAATGCACATGAGTTTGAGCAAGCTCCAGGAGTTGGTGATAGATCAGGAAGCCTGGCATGTTGCAGTCCATGGGATCGCAAAGAGCTGACCATGAGTGAATGACTGAACTGAACTACCAAATACAGTATATACATTTTTTGCCATTCAAATTCTCATCATTCTCTCATGTACTGCCCTTCCTTTGGGGTCATCATTCCACTCAACCTGGGAACTGACCTCATTTCCCTCTTTGAAATGTTTTTTAATTCCATGTTTTCATAATATTTCTTAGAAAATTAAGGACAGACAGAAAGAGGCAGAGCAGCAGCACCTGAGAGAGACCTGTGTTTTGATTTTGACAGGAAACATTCTTTCTAGAAATTCAGGAAATAGTAAATCATGTTGAATACTATTTTTCAATGTTTTTTGTTGGATAATTGCTTTACAATATTGTGTTGGTTTCTGCCATACATTAACATGAGTCTGTCATAAGTATACATATGTCCCTTCCTTTTTGAACTTCACTCCCACCTCCTATCTCAGCCCACCTCTCTAGGTTGTCATAGAAGCCTGGGTTAAGCTCACCGTGCTGTACAGCAACTTCTCATTGGATATCTGTTTTACATATTTTAATGTATGAGTTTCAATGCTAGTCTCTCAATTTCTCCCCCCCCCAACCCCCAACTCACTATGTTCACAGGTCTGTTCTCTATGTCTGTTTCTAATTGCTGCCCTGAAAGTAGGTTCATCAGTACCATTTTTCTAAATTCCATATATATGTCTTAATATACAATATTTGTTTTTCTCTTTCTGATTTACTTCCCTCTGTGTAACAGGCTCTATGTTTATCTACCTCACTATATTTTATTCCAGTTTGTTCCTTTATGTGATGCTTGGCTTGTTATAAACCAGTTTATAACCCAGCATACAGTTGTGCATGTGTGCTCAGTCATGGCCAACTCTTTGTGACACTATGGACTGTAGCCTGACAGCCTCCTCTGTCCATGTGCTTACCACAACTTCTGCATCCATTCATCTGTCAATGGAAATCAAGGTTGCTCCCATGTCCTGGCTATTGTGAATAATGCTGCAATAAACACTGGGGTACCTGTGTCTTTTAGAATTGTGGTTTTCTGAATATATGCACAGTAGTGAGATTGCTGGGTCATATGGAAGTTTTATTCCTATTTTTTAAAGAAATCACCATACTATTCTTCATAGTGGCTCTATAAATTCACATTCCCACCAACTGTGCAAGAGGATTCCCATTACTTCACATCCTCTCCAACATTTGTTTGATGATGGCCATCTTGACTGATGTGAGGTTTTACCTCATTATAGTTTTGATAAGTGAAGTTGAGTACTTTTTCATGTGTTTATTAGCCATCTTTATCTCTTCTTTGGAGAAATAGCCATCTATTTAGGTCTTCTGCCTATTGTGTCAATGACTTGTTATTTTGTTATTGAACTACATGAGTTGCTTGTGTATTTTAGAGATTAATCCTTTGTCAGTTGCTTCATTTGCAAATATTTTCTCCCATTCTGAGGGTTGTCTTGTCATCTTGTTTATGATTTCCTTTGGTATGCAAAAGATTTAATTAGGTCCCACTTGTTTTGATTTCCAAAACATAAGGAGGTGGAGGTCTTTAATCCGTTTTGAGTTTATCTTTATGAATGGTGTTAGAAAGTGTTCTAATTTTATTCTTTACACATAGCTGTCCAGTTTTCCCTGCACCACTTATTGAAGAGGCTGTCTTTCCTCTGTTGCATATTCTTGCCTACTTTGTCAAAGATAAACCACCTTATCTCTGGGCTTTCTATTTTGTTACATTGATTCTTCCAATTCAAGAATTGTTATGTCTCTCCTCTGTTTATATCATCTTTGACTTCTTTCATCGATGTCTTATAGTTTTCTTTATACAGCTCTTTTGTGCATTTATTCCTAGATATTTTATTGTTATTGTTGCCTTGGTGAGTGGAGTTGATTCTTTATTTTCTCTTTCAGGTTTTTGTTACTAATGTATTGGAATTCAATGGATTTCTGTGTATTGATTTTGTATCCTGCAACCTTACTAAATTAACTGATTAATCTAGTCATTTTCTGATAGTATTTTTAGGATTTTCTTTGTATAGTATCATTCAGTCTCCAGTGAAAGTTTTACTTCTTCTTTTCCAATCTGGATCTCTTTTCTGTATTTTTCTTCTCTATTGCCAATTAAAATTAACTCCAATTTTACCTTTTCATCATGGCTGTGGAATAAGAACAACCATATAAAACATTTCCAGAGGAAAAGATATGGTAAAATTTTCATCAAGAGAAAATCAATAACAGTTACCTCAGAAAGTTGTTTAAGAAAAGCTATGATGAACCTAGACAGTGTATTAAAAACCAGAAACACCACTTTGCCAACAATGAGCCATATAGTCAAAGCTATGGTTTTTTCAGTAGTTGTGTAGGGATGTGAAAGTTGGACAATAAGAAAGCTGAGCACAGAAGAATTGATGCTTTTAGACTATGCTGCTAGAGAATACTCTAGAGAGTCCTTTGGACTGAGAGATCAAACCAGTCAATCCTACAGGAAATCAACTCTGAATATTCATTGGAAGGACGGATGCTGAAGCTGAAGCTCCAGTATTTTGGCCACCTGATATGAAAAGCACACTCACTGGAAAAGACCCTGATGCTGGAAAAAATTGTGGGCAGTAAGGGAAGGGGGCAAAGAGGACAAGATGGTTGGATGAAATCACTAGATCATGGATATGAGTTTGAGAAAACTCAGGGAGCTACATAAGGACAGGGGAGCCTCCTGCACTGCAGTCCATGAGAGCACAAAGAGTTGGATACAAATGAGTGACTGAAAATGAAATAAAGTTGTTCACAAGATTCAATGAGCCAATATGAAGAAAATTAGAATAGGCCTAGAATATAGTAATTGTTGAAAAATATTATTTCTACCCTCCTCTTTTCTCTCTCCTCATTATTATAAAAGTATTATAATGGTATAAAGAGTTCAAATATACTTTAGTTTCTAAATTTTAAAAATATTTAAGTAGATATTTATATTTTATTTCCAATCCTCTAGAGATTGTCATTGTTGGAATTCGTGAAAATTCCAAATAGAATAAATATTTCCTAATAATGTCATTTCTATTACCTGGTAAAATGGAAATTTCAGAAATCCACATCAATTCTGGCATTCTTTTCATCAAACTAAATGGCCTATAGCAACCTGTGTTCTTCACTTCATCCAAATAAATTTGAATAAAAAATTTATAGAAAATTCTGAAGCAATTTTCAACTTTATCCAGTTAATTAGGTTCATTGTGGGGAATTTTTTAACATGGGAACAGATGAAAAGGACTCATACTACTGTACTGAAAGAGTTTTGGCAGATTATGAGTAATAGAAAACATTGACAAGAACTTTACTTTTTCAATGATACAATCACTTGCATTTACTGGAGAAAAAGATAACCTTTTGGATGGTATCCTTGAAGGCTTGTTTCACTTGCTGGTTCCTCAGTGAATATATAAATGGATTCATCATACGAGGAACAGAAGCATTCAGAATAGATGCTCCTTTATTCAAGGATGCCTTTTCCTTTGCTGATGGGTTGGCATACATGAATATACAGCTTCCATAAGAGATGGAAATGACAATCATGTGAGAGGAACATGTAGAAAATGCCTTTTTTCTCTGACTGGCAGAAGGCAGTCTCAGAATTGTCTTGATGATGAACATGTAGGATAGAATTATTAATGCCAAAGTAAAAAGCAGAATCTCTATTGCAGAGTAAAAACCAATCACTTCAAGGAGCCACGTGTCTGAGCAGGATAGTTGCAAGAGGGGGAAATAGTCACAAGCAAAGTGATCAATGATATTAGAACCACAGTAATCTAACTGGAGAAAAAGAATAACAGGTGGGAAGATGTTTAAGAACCCTGCCAGCCAAGCACAACAGACAAGCAGTACACAGACTCTGTTGTTCATGATGGTTGTGTAATGCAGGGGCTTGCAGATAGCTACATAGCGATCATAGGACATGGCAGTTAGAAGATAAAATTCAGTGATACCCAAGAAGATGAAGAAAAACATCTGAGCTATACAATCATTGTATGAAATCGTTTTGTCCCTGGTGATAATTGTGCCCAGAAATCTAGGAATACAGACAGTTGTAAAGGAAATTTCTAATATAGAGAAGTTCCTGAGGAAAAAATACATAGGTGTCTGTAGATGAGAGTCCACCAAGGTGAGAATGATGATGGTCAAATTTCCAGTGACACTTAATATATATGTGATGATTAAAAAGAGAAAAATCACAATCTGAAGCTCTGGATCATCTGATAGCCCCAGAAGAATGAATTCCGTGGGTCTTGTGTGGTTTTTCATTTCTGATCCTTTCCCCCTATTCAGACAGAAAGTGGATGTGTTTCCTATAAGAAATAAAAGATCAAAATACATTTGAGGATAGAATACAAAGCTTTTAAAGGATCCTTCATGGTGATAATGAATGAAATTTAAAAACATGTTCACCTACAGAACTCTCTCCAATTTACATTCAACTTTTCATTCTAGTAAGGAATATTATCTGAAGTTCAAAATCATTATTTCTTCTTCAAAAATACATTATCATAGACTATGGATAAAATAAAAGTCTTATGATAACACTTAAATAGGGCTTTTTTTAATAATAATTTTTAATTGGTTCAAGATATTCTTTAAAATATTTAGCTTCCTTTGTAAAAAGTAGAGAAATATTTTAATTGTTTCTCCTCCTTTCCTCAGTATTATAAAAATCAGTATAGTTTGCAGATAATCTAAATAGAGTTTGAAAGATATGGAGTGTACGTATGCCTAGTTCCACATTTTATATTTTGCATCACTGAGGCCCACTTTATTTAGGCGACTTTCTCTAGGTTAAATGACTAGTGAACATAGTAAAACTGTGGGAAATGCTTAAAGAGATGGGAATACCACACAATCTAACCTGCCTCCTCAGAAACCTGTATGCAGAACAAGAAGCAGCAGTTATATTGGACACGGAACAATGGACTATTTCAAATTTGGGAAAGGAGTACTTCAAGGCTGTATATTATCACCCTGCGTGTTGTGTGTGTGTGTGTCAGTTGCTCAGTCGTGTCTGACTTTTTACAACCCCATGGATGGTAGCCACAGTCCATGTGGATCACAACAAACTGTGGAAGATTCTGAAAGAGATGGGAATAACAGACCACCTGACCTGCTTTCTGAGAACTTTGTATGCAGGTCAAGAAGCAACAGTTAGAACTGTACATGGAACAAAAGAAGAGTTCTAAATCGGGGAAGGAGTGCCTCAAGGCTGCATACTCTCACTCTGCTTATTTAAATCATATGCAGAGTAGATCATGCAAAATGACAGGTTGGATGAAGCACAAGCTGGAATCAATATTGCGGGTAGAAATATCAAAAACCTCAGATAAGCAGATGACATCACCCTCATGGCAGAAAGTGAAGAAGAACTGAAGAGCTTCTTGATGAAAGTGAAATAGGAGGAGAGTGAAAAAGTTGACTGAAAACTCAACATTCAGAAACTAAGATCATGGCAACCAGTCCCATCACTCCATGGCAAATAGATGGGGAAAGTGGAAACAGTGACAGACTTTATTTTGGGAGGCTGAATACAAAGAGTTCAGTTTAGTTCAGTCACTCACTCGTGTCCGACTCTTTGCGACCCCAAAATCACAGCACGCCAGGCCTCCCTGTCTATCACCAACTCCCGGAGTTCACTCAAACTCATGTCCACAGAGTCGGTGATGCCATCCAGTCACCTCATTCTCTGATGAGTCGTCCCCATCTCCTCCTGCCACCAATCCCTCCCAGCATCAGACTCTTTTCCAGTGAGTCAACTCACTGGAAAGTATTGCAGTTTCAGCTTTAGCATCAGTCCTTCCAATGAACACCCAGGATTGATCTCCTTTAGAATGGACTGGTTGGATCTCCTTGAAGTCCAAGGGACTCTCAAGAGTCTTCTCCAACACCACAGTTCAAAAGCATCAATTCTTCGGCGATCAGCTTTCTTCACAGTCCAACTCTCACATCCATACATGACCATGGGAAAAACCATAGCCTTGACTAGACGGACCTTGGTTGGCAAAGTAATGTCTCTGCTTTTTAATATGCTATCTGTTACTGCTGCTGCTGCTAAGTCACTTCAGTCGTGTCCGACTCTGTGTGACCCCATAGACAGCAGCCCACCAGGCTCCCCCGTCCCTGGGATTCTCCAGGCAAGAACACTGGAGTGGGTTGCAATTTCCTTCTCCAATGTGTGAAAGTGAAAAGGGAAAGTGAAGTTGCTCAGTCGTGTCCGACCCTTAGCGACCCCACGGACTGCAGCCTACCAGGCTCCTCCATCCATGGGATTTTCTAGGCAAGAGTACTGGAGTGGCTTGCCATTGCCTTCTCCGAATATGCTATCTAGGTTGGTCATAACTTTCCTTCCAAGGAGCAAGCGTCTTTTAATTTCATGGCTGCAATCAGCATCTGCAGTGATTTTGGAGCCCCAAAAAACAAAGTCTGACACTGTTTCCACTGTTTCCCCATCTATTTCCCATGAAGTGATGGGACCAGATGCCATGATCTTCGTTTTCTGAATGTTCAGCTTCAAGCCAAACTTTTCACTCTCCTCTTTCACTTTCATTAAGAGGCCTTTGAGTTCCTCTTCACTTTCTGCCATAAGGGTGGTGTCATCTGCATATCTGAGGTTATTGATATTTCTCCCAGCAATCTTGATTCCAGATTGTGCTTCTTCCAGCCCAGCGTTACTCATGATGTACTCTGCATATAAATTAAATAAGCAGGGTTGGTGACAATAAACAACCTTGATGTACTCCTTTTCCTATTTGGAACCAGTCTGTTCTTCCATGTCCAGTTCTAACTGTTGCTTCCTGACCTGCATACAGGTTTTTCAAGAGGTAGGTCAGGTGGTCTGGTATTCCCATCTCTTTCAGAATGTTCCACAGTTTCTTGAGAACCACACAGTCAAAGGCTTTGGTATAGTCAATGAAGCAGAAACAGACGTATTTCTGGAACTCTCTTGCTTTTTCCATGATCCAGCGGATGTTGGCAATTTGATCTCTGGTGCCTCTGCCTTTTCTAAAACCTACTTGAACATCTGGAATTTCACGGTTCATATATTGCTGAAGCCTGGCTTGGAGAATTTTGAGCATGACTTTACTAGCGTGTGAGATGAGTGCAAGAAGGACTGTACAAAAAATATGTTCACGACCAAGATAATCACGAAGGTGTGATCACTGACCTAGAGCCAGACATCTTGGAATGTGAAGTCAAGTGGGCCTTAGAAAGCATCACTACGAACAAAGCTAGTGGAGGTGATGGGACTCCAGTTGAGCTTTTTCAAATCCTGAAAGACGATGCTGTGAAAGTGCTGCGCTCAATATGCCAGCAAATTTGGAAAACTCAGCAGAGCCACAGGACTGGAAAAGGTCCGTTTTCATTTCAATCCCAAAGAAAGGCAATGCCAAAGAATGCTCAAACTACTGCACAATTGCACTCATCTCACACGCTAGTAAAATCATGCTCAAAATTCTCCAAGCCAGGCTTCAGCAATACATGAACCATGAAATTCCAGATGTTCAAACTGGTTTTAGAAAAGGCAGAGATCAAATTGCCAACATTCGTAGGATTATGGATAAAGCAAGAGAGTTCCAGAAAAACATCTATTTCTGCTTTATTGACTATGCCAAAACCTTTGACTGTGGGGATCACAAGAAACTGTGGATAATTCTGAAAGAGATGGGAATACCAGGCCACCTGACCTGCCTCTTGAGAAACCTATATGCAGGTCAGGAAGCAGTTAGAACTGGACATGGAACAACAGACTGGTTCCAAATAGGAAAAGGAGTACAACAAGGCTGTATATTGTCACGCTGCTTATTTAACTTTAGGCAGAGTACATCATGAGCAACACTGGGCTGGGAGAAGCACAAGCTGGAATCAAGATTGCTGGGAGAAATATCAATAACCTCAGATATGCAGATGACACCACCCTTATGGCAGAAAGTGAAGAGGAACTCAAAAGCCTCTTGATGAAACTGAAAGAGGAGAGTGAAAAAGTTAGCTTAAAGCTCAACATTCAGAAAACTAAGGTCATGGCATCTGGTCCCATCACTTCATGGGAAATAAATGGGGAAACAGTGTCAGACTTTGTTTTTTTGGGCGCCAAAATCACTGCGGATGCTGTTTGCAGCCATGAAATTAAAAGACGCTTCATCCTTGGAAGGAGAGTTACGACCAACCTAGACAGCATATTAAAAAGCAGAGACATTACTTTGCCAACAAAGGTCTGTCTAGTCAAGGTTATGGTTTTTCCCGTGGTCATGTATGGATGTGAGAGTTGGACTATGAAGAAAGCTGATCGCCGAAGAATTGATGCTTTTGAACTGTGGTGTTGGAGAAGACTCTTGAGAGTCCCTTGGACTGCAAGGAGATCCAACCAGTCCATTCTAAAGGAGATCAATCCTGGGTGTTCATTGGAAGGACTGACTGATGCTAAAACTGAAACTCCAATACTTTGGCCACCTCGTGCAAAGTGTTGACTCACTGGAAAAGACTCTGATGCTGGGAGGGATTGGGGGAGGGAGGAGAAGGGGACAACAGAGAATGAGATGACTGAATGGCATCACCGACTCGATGGACATGAGTTTGAGTGAACTCCGGGAGTTGGTGATGGACAGGGAGGCCTGGCGTGCTGTGATTCATGGGGTTCCAAAGAATCGGACATGACTGAGTGAACTGAACTGAACTGAAAATCACTGCATATGGTGACTGTAGCCATGAAATTAAAAGATGCTTGCACCTTGGAAGAAAAGCTGTGACCAACCTCGACAGCATTTTAAAAAGCAGAGACATTATTTTGCCAACAAAAGTCCATCTAGTCAAAGCTTTGGTTTTTCTAGTCCTGATGTGTGGATATTAGAGTTGGACTACAAAGAAAGCTGAGCGCCTAAGAATTAATGCTTTTGAACTGTGGTGTTGGAGAAGACTCCTGAGAGCCCCTTGGACTGCCAGAAGATCAAACCAGTCCATCCTAAATGAAATCAGTTCTGAATATTCATTGGAAGAGCTGACTCACTGGAAAAGACCCTGATGCAGGGAAAGATTGAGGGCTGCAGTGAAGGGGATGAAAGAAGATGAGACGCCTTCATGGCATCATAGATTCAGTGGAAGTGAGTTTGAACCAACTCCGGGAAATAGTGAGGGACAGGGAAGACTGGCATGCTGCAGTTCATGGGGTTGGAAAGAGTCAGACACAACTAATCCCCTGAGCAACAACAACACAGCGTAGTAATATCCCACTTTATTTACCCATGGGAATATTTTGGTGGCACTCTCTCCTAATTTACTTTCTTAAAGTTTTATTGATGCGAAGCCTTAATTTCTTCCTTTTCTGATAAAAGATCAAAAGCATAAGAAAGTGTAACTTCCGCTAACAAATTAAATAATTGCCTACACTCAGTTTAGTTCACACATGGACAATTATTTTCTTTTGTTTTACAATTTTGCCTTAGCAAATGAATAAATAGATGGGCAAAACTTTACTGGGAAGCAGATATTCCTTTAAATAAGGAATGTCATTTTTATAGTTTTATTTCTATAAACAAAAGCCATTTAACTTAGGAAAAATTAATGAACAACTCAATACTTATTGCTATGCTGCTTCTTTGGGACTCCATGAAAAGTTTTCTTGTTAGTAAATCACCATTTACTCCTTAATGTCAATTTTTTTTAAAATTCACAAACCCATATGCAAATACTACTTCAAAACACATGAATGAGATGTAATAATATGCATTAGCCTGAATAATAACAAATTTTATCTTCTTCCTGGTTTTTCTTGATGATTTAGTCTCAAGTTTTATGGTCTGATCACTTCAATAATTATATAATTTCAGAGTTAGTGAGCTGACTTAGCAATTTATTTGGTTTCAATTGTACTCACAAAACAAATATGATGAATTAACCCTGTCATTACTCTCAAGAATTATATTCTCATTATAGTTCAACTGGTTATATTTGACCCACAATATCCTTCATTCCTGATATTGCAAAATTGGGGCACATTTCATTATACTGTGACTCATAACTGATTCTTGTCTCTTATCCAAGCTCTGTGTACAAACTCTGTTGCACTTGGGGGGACTAGTCAAATATTTCTTATATTTACACCTTTTCACATAATAAAAGCACTACTTATTAAAACATTTTCTTTATATTAGTGCACAGATTTTAAATGAAGATTTTGTAATTCTATGATTATTTATCCATGCAATTTAAGTAATATTTTCCTTAGGCTTCAGAGACTGTTATATTTTCCTAAAAATGCTGCTTTGAGAAAAAGATTTAGAAATTTCTTCTCCATGTATGTCATACACAGGGAATTGGATTTACCTTGTCTTTCCTGTTTTCTCAGGGTAATTTGTTAAGTTAACAGAGGGCTGATGAGACATTATTAAAAGACACAAGTGAATTAGTTTTGTGAGTATTAATAAGAAAGTGCTTACGCTTCCCTAGTAGCTCAGTGGTAAAGAATCCACTTGCCAATGCTAGAGACGCGGCTGTGATCCCTGAAGTGGGAAGATTCCTCAAGCCATGGAGCAACTAAAACAGTTTGCCACAAAATATGAGGCTATGCTCTAGAGCCTGGGAATCGCAATTACTGAGTCAACATGCTGCAACTATTGAAGCCCTTACCACCTGCAGCCCGTGCTCCACACGAAGAGACGCCAACGCAATGAGAAGCTCATTCACCAGAAGTAGAGAGTAGCCCAAACCTGTTTCAACTAGAGAAAGCCGGTGCAGCCAAAAATAATTAAATAAGTAAAATTATTTTAAAAAAGAAAGTGTCAAAAACCAAAATGACTAAGCTAAATGAAGTAACTTCATAAACAACACATTATATTGAGTGTGCAAAAATTTGATTTAGATTTAGAAGTTGACTAAGTCGACAAATCAGCCCCTCAACTTCACCTCTGAGAGGCAGTTGTTAAACATCTACTATAGGCAGTTGTTAAACATCTACTATTATCTCATTTAGAACATCTGTCAGTCATGTGGTGGATACTCAATAAACATTTCTGAATGAATAAATATGTTGAAGTAATTTTGGTGTATAGTCAATCTCCAGTACTCAATAAAATCTTAAAAACTGATTGTTAAAGAATTTGAGAAACAAAATATGAAAAGAGTCACTATTTGGATAAAAAAATTTAAGTTGCTCAGTCGTGTCTGACTCTTTGCTACCTCTTGGACTGTAGCCCACCAGGCTCCTCTGTCCATGGAATTCTCCAGGCAAGAATCCTGGAGTGGGTTGCCAGTCCCTTCACATACAAAGCAGTCTCTTACCGGGGCAGTTTTCAAGAACCTGTGCACAACTGGGTCCCATGATGTGGTCCAGATAGGCTCCAGCACACCACTGATGGGAGTGAACCAGTTCATCTGCAAAGTGGAAAAAGATCCCTGCTTCCATGGGGTGAGGGATGGGAGAGAATATAGACAATAAGCATGAATGTAATAATATTAAGTGTTTTGAAAAGGAAGAGAAAACTGAAATGCCTTCGAAGTGGGGAGCTAGTATAATTTTAAATAGTGTCAATGGGGTAGATTTTATTGAGGTGATATTTGGACAGAGATATGAAGGAGGGATGGGTGCTAACCGTGTGATTGTCTGGGAGAGGAGACGTTCCAGTTTAAGAAACATTTATTGTAAATACACTAAGATCCTAGAAGGAAAATCATGTTAATTGCAAAGAATGATTTTGGTTGTTTATTTTGTTTTCTCATTTCGGATATTTTTCCATTTTTGTTGAACTAGTTTCCTGGATTGAATCTCCAGCAGAGTATTGAATAAAGCAGTTATAGTGGTCCTTCACATCTTATAACTGGTTTTACCAAGACTACAGCTACTATTTAAAACATTAAAAATGATGTTTGCTGTAAACTTTAAATTATGAATATTTTCAAGTATACACTAGGATAGAGAACTGGAGAAATAGTTTCAAGTGCAGATCAAGCAGATTCAAAAAATATGAAGCCGATTTTATATTGCTTTACTGTTGGTCCTTTAATGGACCTGAACCTGGTGGCCCAGAGTCGACTGATGAGAAAGTAAAGGAGAGAGAAAGTGGCTGATATTCCTTGGTTTACGCAGAAAGCCAATAAGGCCCCTGGCACGGGGCTTGCTCTGTTCACGAAGGCCTCAGGTGCCTCTCGATGGGGTGAAGACACAGAGCGCCTTCTCGAGAGGGTCTTAGAAGCCCGGGCAGGAAAGTGAACACAGAGAGCCTCTACGCTCCAGGAATTAGCCTGAAAAAGAGACAGAGGGAGAGAGAGAGAGAAAGCAAGAAACAGGGACCAAAGCTCTGATGGAGCAAAGGTGTTTTAATCAACATGGTGTAGGCATATATACTGTAGTTATTCTCAGCAAAGATAAAGATTAAATTGCAGACTTACAAAACATAGGCGATCCATATTAAAGAGAGAGAGTTGTAAATAATCACTTTTACCATATGGTTCATAAAAGGGAAGCGGGTACTTATCACTGTATAGAAAAACTAACGAAGGAAATGCCTGGATTCCTCAGCCCCTGGGAGAGGCTTGCCTCTCCTCTTAATTCCTGAATATTCAGGAATTAATAAGGAACAGAGAATTCCTGACAGATCCAAAACAGCACACAGGAAGCCTCCTGTTATGCTTCCAGACAATTCCCCCTGTTTTATTATATTTGTAAAAAAAAAAAAGGTCTTGACCAAATGATTTTGGTTAGTATTAAAACACCTTATAGAAAGGCGACGGTAAACAACAAATATAATTATCAAGACAATCACCAAAGTTACAGTTCCAGACCGGATACTGTGGGTAATACTTTGAAACCATCCTCGTGGGTCTAGGCCGGATAATTTGTTCAGCTAAAGTTTTCAAATTAGTGGAAGAGGGCAGACGTTTAGAAAAAGTTTTAAATATTTCCTTTTGCAGTAATTGTACATTTAGAGAGGCGTTATCATGTATATTTTGTAAGTGAAATTTGATTTGTTCCCAGTTGTAGGCACTATGATTGAATTGAACAGGAGCAACACAAAATTGAGTGACTTAAAGAAATAGAGTTAAGCATATAGTTTGCAATTAATACAAGTTACAGAACGTAGTCTTATTAAATTGTAAATTTCCTATGGCTGTAACAAAAGGAAGAGGCACATGGGCCTGTATAAAATATGACTGATTATAGAAATAGCTACTATGACCACGACTGGTCCCTGTAAAATGTCTGGTCCAAGTTCCAAGATTTTCCAGTGCTCGAAGCAAGTTTCCAAATGCCCCATTGTTCAGGCCCACTCTGTTTATCAAGGAGGATCCTAGGATGAGGTGGGGCTAGTCCACCATCAAGCCAACCAAGAAGTCCTTTGTCCTGGTAATGTTCCATCGTAGTGTCAGTGACCTTTCATATCACACAGTGTTGTTAACATCATCTGAGCAGTCAGATAACCACATACCATGGGGTCCCCAATCAACAAGTGTATGATCAACCACAAACATTAATTTTCTTGATTTGGATTGACATTTGTCCCAACAGGAGTATATGTAAAGTTTTTATAAGTAAATCTTTGCATAATGTACTTTGTTTTTTCCCTAACTCTTTCTCTAAAGTCTCAGTAGTATAAACTTGGTTCACAGACAAAGAAAGGGCAGTAAATAGTCTAAGCAATGTCCAAAAATCCTTTTTGGGAGGCAGGGCAAAAGCCCAAGTTTGTCAGCTGACGTCTATGCTCAGTTCTGCTGGGCCCATGCACAAGGGAAGGACATCATAGCCTAAAGAAATGTTAATTAGTTAAAAATTGTTTAAAGTATCTAAAAATACAGGCAGGGCCATTGTACTAATAATTTCTTTAGCCTGGCGGTATGGGATTTTCTATAGCTGGTGTAGGGAGCCAGCATTGTTATGTAACAGAGCACGTTGTTCTTCCGGAGTAGCAAAAGAAACCAGTTTAACAGCTTCTTCATTACTATAAGTCATGGGGCTTGGAAGACAAGAATGTGTTTGAATATGTGTAATATGGATGGGAGAATTGTGGTTTCTAACAACAGATTGTAGTTCGAAAATGAGTTGTTGAATAATAGGTTGATTGGAGTTTATGGTGGAGGTTTCTATATTTTTTAACACAAAAACAATACATAGAGTCAGAGACTAAATTAATGGGGTAAGGATTCAGGCGAATAACTTGAATTAGATCATATAATTCATTTTGTTGAGCAGAATGAAATTTAGTATAAAAGACTATATTCTTTAAGAGACCAGAATGAAACTTTGGCGTTTTTAGTCCTTTCTATATAAAAAATCTCGGCCTGTGGTATAGGCTCTGATCTGATAATGCAAGAAATAATAAATTCAGTATTTTTGAAGAAATTCCATAGCTTACCAGAAGGATAATGAAATTTCTCTAAAATACTTCAGAAAAGCTATTTGGAAATCGGTAGAAGTTTGTAAAGCATTCTCAAATTGAAATTTATTGATAGGTATTACAATTTTATGAGGATCGGAGCCAGTTAAAGTTTTAATCCTATTTCTTCCAATAATAATGATTCAGTTCAGTTCAGTTCAGACATTCAGTTGTGTCCGAGATTAGAGCAATTAAATCAAGGTAGAGTGTGCTGCTGCTGCTGCTGCTAAGTCGCTTCAGTCGAGTCGGACTCTGTACGACCCCATAGACGGAAGCCCACCAGACTTCCCTGTCCCTGGGATTCTGCAGGCAAGAACACTGGAGTGGGTTGCCATTTCCTTCTCCAGTGCATGAAAGTGAAAAGTGAAGGCACTCAGTCGTGTCCGACTCTTCGCGACCCCATGGACTGCAGCCTACCAGGCTCCTTCGTCCATGGGATTTTCCGGGCAAGAGTACTGGAGTGGGGTGCCATTGCCTTCTCCGAAGCAGGGTGTAAGTGACTTTATTCCCCTGAAACGGGTATAGATCCATTCTACTGGGTGTTCTTGTTGGGCAAGAAGTCATGTGGGAGAATAAGGAGAGGGGAGTATAATCAATTCTAGAGGTAAATCTAATTTGATGTGAGTAAGAAATTGTTTTTGTAATTTATTTTGCATCAAATAGAGTTCCTCTCCTGCCTTTTGAGAAAGTGAATGAGGGCTATTTAAATCAGGATCTCCTTTTAAAGTATTAAATAGGTTATTCAGTTGATAATTAGCAATGCCTAAAGAAGGTCTAATCTAATTAATATCACCTAAAAGTTTTTGAAAATCATTTAAGGTTGATAATTTATCAGTATGGATCTGAGTTAGCTGGTTATCTATTATTAATGCATTGTCTATTAACAACAAACCCCAAGTAATGGTAAGGTGTAGAGGTTTGAATTTTTTCAGGGGCAATAATTAATCTAGAGTATTTTAAGCACAGTTGAGCTATGTCAAACATGTGTTGAGTTTTTAAGATAGATTAAGCCAAAAACAATATATATTAACAAGAAAGTTAGGAAATTGCTTTCTCACAGGCTCAAAGGCTTTGGCTACGTAGTATTGACACATGGTGGGAGAATTTATCATCCCTTCTGGCCGTACAGTCTATTGGTACCTTTTATGAAGTCCAATATGATTAGGATAAGGGAGAGAGAAAGTGAATTTATCTCGGTCTAAAGCAAAGGGTGTAAAGGTATATTTAAAAAGCAATCTTGTAAATCAATAATAATAATATGCCAATTTTGAGGAATAGTGGTAGGTGATGGGATTTCTGGTTGTAACGCACCCATAGGTTTCATAGATGTATTAACTTTTCCAAGGTCTGTTAGGAGACGTCATTTGTTAGATTTCTTTTTTATAACAAAAATAGGAGAGTTCCAAGGAGAACAAGATTCTTCAATATGTTTTAATTCTAGTTGTGTATCTATAAGTTTCTTAGCTGCTTGTAATTTTTCTTTTACTTGTCATAAACCTTTTTTTTATATTTTCGTAATCATCATTTTATTTGCCATATCATATCTTTTGATTAAAAGCAAAGATCTTACTTTTTTTTAGCAATTATGAAGTGTCTTGTATATTAGCATTTTATAGATTGGTGAATATATTTATTATATCATAATATATATTTACTATATATATTTATATTTGTTATACATTATGTATTAATAGTTTCAAATCTGTTTAGTTTTTCTGTAAGAAAAACTTTTTGTAAGAGGAAGTTGATGTTTAGTAACTAATGTTTAAAAATCTTATTTTATTTGGAAATGACCTAGTTACTTAATAAACTTTTATTATTTAGTTTAGTACAACTCTAGAAATTTAAGTTATCCCAATCCTGAGTTTTTTTTAGATTTTTAAGAGTTTATCTAGAAGTTTTAATCTCATTTACATATTTTTATATATATATATAAAGAGTTACCTTTTTGTTGACAAATTTACCTTAAACCTAGGTATAAATGTATTATATATTTTTGATGACTTAAGACATGCCTTAATTAGATTAGCAAACAGTTATATTTAAATTATATTTATATTTAAACATATTGAATATTGAATATTTTTTAGTTCACGTGAATATGAATTTAAATAGAGCTCATTAACTTCATATTATCTAAAAACAAAGCTGGTATATCAACGGCAGCACTGCCAGATGTTGAGGGTTTCAGGGAAAAGATGGAATTTGCCCCTGGTTTTTGTTGAAGGGGACCTGGGGGGTCCCCTGCTTGGAGTTACCCGGAACAGGTTTTTCTTCAGTGTCAAATTTAGACTTACAATCTTTGGCCCAACGCATTCCTCTATGACAGCGAGGGCAGATTTTTGGAGGTTTTATATTTTTACTTTTTTTCTTCTTTTTTTTTTTTTTATTAGCTTTTTTAGAGCAGTCTCTTTTTAAATCGTTCTTATTTTCACATGTAAAGCATCTTTCATTTCCGTTTCTAAAGGCAGCAACCATTGTTTCAGCTAGAATTTGCATCTTTTGAGTTTCTAATCCTAGATTTCAACAAGCTTTAAATAATCAATAATATTCCCTGTCTCACGAATTGGAGCTATAGCTTTTTGACATTTCTGATTTGCATTTTCATAAGGAAGTAATTTTTCTAGTTGCCTTTTGGCTTCTTTTCTAATTATAGTACGGGAAATAGCAGTTTCTACTCTAGCTAAAAAATCAACATACATTTCATTAAGTCCCTGAACTTTAAATAAATGCTGAAGTAAAGTAGAAAAGTGATGGGGCTTTCCAGCCATATTACACATGTCTTAGTACTTACCGGCCTCAATAGGCCCCTGGGGTCCTCCGTCCGAATATGCCTACATGTACCAAGCTGCTGTTCTGGGTGCCACTTCTTGGTCCTTTAATGGACCGGAACCTGGTGGTCCAGAGTCGACTGATGAGAAAGTAAAGGAGAGAGAAAGAGGCTGATATTCCTTGGTTTACACAGAAAGCCAATAAGGCCCCTGGCACGGGGCTTGCTCTGTTCACGAAGGCCTCAGGTGCCTCTCAATGGGGTGAAGACACAGAGCGCCTTCTCGAGAGGGTCTTAGAAGCCCGGGCAGGAAAGTGAACACAGAGAGCCTCTACGCTCCAGGAATTAGCCTGAAAAAGAGAGAGAGGGAGAGAGAGAGAGAAAGCAAGAAACAGGGACCAAAGCTCTGATGGAGCAAAGGTGTTTTAATCAACATGGTGTAGGCATATATACTGTAGTTATTCTCAGCAAAGATAAAGATTAAATTGCAGACTTACAAAACATAGGCGATCCATATTAAAGAGAGAGAGTTGTAAATAATCACTTTTACCATATGGTTCATAAAAAGGAAGCGGGTACTTATCACTGTATAGAAAAACTAACGAAGGAAATGCCTGGATTCCTCAGCCCCTGGGAGAGGCTTGCCTCTCCTCTTAATTCCTGAATATTCAGGAATTAATAAGGAACAGAGAATTCCTGACAGATCCAAACAGCACACAGGAAGTCTCCTGTTATGCTTCCTGACACTTTACCTGTTTTTTGAAAAGCTTTTAAATATTGTTTTATTTTAAACTAGAACTTATATAGCTAACTTTTTCTTACCTGTATATTTTCAGTATGAATTTCTAATATATATATATATATTGCTTAATCCTGATGCAGTTTCCAAGCTAGCTAAATTAGCAAAATGTCTTTGGTATCATTTATCACCTTGCACACACTTGCGCATCTTCATGCTCACTTGCTCAGTTGTGACCGATTCTTTGTGACCCCATGGACTCTAGCCCACCAGGCTCCTCTGCTTATGGGATTTCCCAGGCGAGAACACAGGAGGAGGTTGCTATTTCCTCCTCTAGGAGATCTTCCTGACCCAGGGACTGAACCCTTATCTCCTGAGTCTTCTGCATTGCCAGGAGGATTCGTTGCCGCTGAGCCACTGGGAACATACTCCTAGATACCCAATTCTCTCAAAACATCATTTTTTGTTGACTTGTTCAAATCTGAGCCAGACGAGGAGCATGTAGCATATCTAGTTGTGATGATATAGTCAGGTTACTTATGCTACTGAAATAATGTTCTATTCTATTTTACTAAGAGACTTAAAAAAATCATGAATGGTCACTGAATTTTATCATTGCACATATGATTTTCATTTCAACTTTTGTTTTTCATTTTTAGTATTTAGATAAGGCAAATTCCACAAGTAAATTCTCTAAAGATAAATTATCTTTGGGATAAGGCCACATGTAACATGTAACATGAAATACTAGTTTTGATAATTTCTTTTAGTACATTATCTCTTTATTTATGAGTCAAATTGCTGATGACATTCTCACTTAATCTTTTGATATCAGAAACAATATAAATGTCCAAAATGAATTAGAAATGTTTGCCTCATCTTTTCTTCTATAAATATTTTATAAGATGTCCTCATTCACCTTCTTAACAATAAATAAATAAATAAATCACGTTTGCTTTTATATCTGAAAATCTTACATCTTTTATTGAATTTTCAAATTTTAGTCAAATTAACTTATATTAAATAAGAAATAATATACTAGCCAATGTTTATGGAAAAACTGTTGTCCATGGGTCACAGTTGGCCCACCACATATTTGTATTAAAATTTTAATTGGGCACACCTGAGCCCTTTCACTCATATATGGCTTACAACTGCATTTGTATGACAGAAGGGGAGAATTGAGTAATTTCATCAGGGACTCTATGGTCTGCAAATTCTAAATTAGTAATATAGTGCCCTTTAGACACAAATTGTGTTGACTTCTGATACTGATAATTAAAATGTTTGCACTGACTGAAACCTTTATTGTAACCACTAAAGGGATTGTGTAGAGCCACATTATTTGATATCAGTATAAACTCCTTCATATCTTTTGTAATAAAATTTACAGTTCTTTTAATTCCTGCAACTATAACTCGCTAGTTTATGGTATATTTTTATTCAGGTATCAAGAACCCACATCATCAATCAATTCTAAACTTCAGTATTTTCAAATATTTCCAATTAACTGTAGAAATTATTGATTCAACAAGAAGGTAGGAGATAGTAGCTCCATGACTCTTTCCAAACTGGAAAACTCTTTAGTAATGTTTAAAGTTGTTTTCTTTGTTTTTCAGCAAGTATGGATCTAAACTTTCAACTGAGTACAGTGTATGCATATCAGGAATAGTTTGGCTCAATGAATTACAATTACAGTCTTTATAGAAAAAAGGTTAGAAAATGTAAGATGAGTTTGGGTAACATTCAGTATTATTTAAAATTTTGGCTTCATGGAAAAGCAAAAAAAAAAAAACAACTTAGTGCCAGAGTTCCATGATCTTGCATAATCATTTTCTAAATTCTAATCATTATAATGCTTAAAGCAGAGTGAACATACAAATTTTTAACAAAAGAAACTTTCAAATGTATATACAGTAAAATTTGCCCATGTCAGCATCTTTATCCCTATTAATTAAGTTTGTCGTTTAACTGGGTAATTGACTGCGTTATATGTGTATGATATTAACTCAAAATAACCACTAATATAAGAAAATTGTAAAAACTGTCAGCTATGGATTAATTTAAAAAACAGTTTAACTTCAAGCATTAATTTAAATATAAAACTGATTATAGAAAATGTAGTCATATATGGTTTCCAATAATTTTTAATTCTTAAGGCTTTTATTAGAAATTGTTACATGTTACTTAAAGTGTTCCCCAAAAGAGGGACAACTTCACAGTTTTCTTGAAAGTGTATGTTCATAATTGTTCTCAAATTGATAAATTACATTGTAGAGGAGATTTTTAGTTGGGTAATAAAAGATTTTTGATTCCTCAAGAAATTGTAATTCCATTAATGTTTTAGTTGTGCTGTTTTTCACATAATTGCAAAGTAGGCCATTGTATGGAGAGAATAATATATGTAATACTCTAATAAGATGGTCAGATTATGTTCATGGTCTTGTATAGTAAACTAAAAATAGTGTTTAGCATGATTTACTGTTTCCTGACTTTCTAGAAAGAAATCTCTGTTGTGCATTCTTGCTCTGCCTCTTTTTGTCTGAATTCAATTTCACAAGAAATATTGTGGAAGAAATGGGATTTTAAAAGTTTCAAAGAAGAAAATGGCAGTTTCATAGTCACAGAGTGGAACACACTTGTGCAGCTGCACAATCATGCCCAGTCTTTGCAACAGCATGGTCTATAGCCCATCAGGATCCTCTGTTCATAGAATTTTCCAGGCAAGAATACTGGAGTGTGCTGCCATTTCCTACTCCAGAGTGTCTTCCCCACCCAGGGATCAAACCTGTGTCTCTTGCATCTCCTGTATTGGCAGGCGGAATCTTTACCACTGGCACCAACCAGGAAGCACAGAATGAAAAGCTGAGTCCAAAGGAAGGTAAGCGAATGAGAGAAGGATGGGAATTTGAATAGAAAAAAAAGATGTATACAACGTGCTTGTGAAGCTGCTGTCAATGAAAGTATGAATAATGAAAAATAACTCCGGAGACAATATGAAAATTAATAGATTTTGAAAAGTTCTGAGTTTATTTAATTGCATTTCATTATGCCTCTAATTTATGAAATAGGACTTTTATTTTTTCATTTCCTTGAGAAAAGTACATTCTTCCTTGCCATATGAATGAAGGCTCTCTTGACTTGCTGATTCCTAGGGTAGAGATGAATGGGTTTCAGTTCAGTTCAGTTACTGCAATACTTTGGCCACCTCATGCGACAAGTTGACTCACTGGAAAAAACTCTGATGAATGGGTTTAGCACTGAGATATTTAGGACAGCTACTCCCTTGCTCAAAGACACCCTGTCATTTGCTGATGAATTCATGTACATGAAAATGCAGCTGCCACAGGAGATGGAGATGGCAATCAGGTGGGAAGAACATGTGGAAAGGCTTTCGTCCTCTGAGTGGTAGAAGGGATCCTCAAAATTGTCCTGATGATAAATGTATCGGTTCAGTTCAGTTCAGTTGCTCAGTCGTGTCCGGCTCTTTGTGACCCCATGAACCGCAGCACTCCAGGCCTCCCTGTCCATCACCAACTTCCGGAGTTCACCCAGACCCATGGGCATCATCAAGTTGGTGATGCCATTCAACCATCTCATCCTCTGTCGTCCCCTTCTCCTGCCCTCAATCTTTCCCAGCATCGGGGTCTTTCCAAATGAGTCAGCTCTTCATATCCGGTGGCCAAAGTATTGGAGTTTCAGCTTCAACATAAGTCCTTCCAATGAATATTAAGGATTGATTTCCATCAGGATTGACTGGTTTGATCTCCTTGTAGTCCAAGGGACTCTCAAGAGTCTTCTTCAACATGACAGCTCAAAAGCATCAATTCTTGGGCCCTTAGCTTTCTTTGTGGTCCAACTCTCACATCCATAAAGGACTACTGGAAAAAACATAGCTTTTGACTATACGGACTTTTGTCGGCAAAGTAATGTCTCTGCTTTTTAATATGCTGCCTAAGTTTGTCATAGCTTTTCTTCCAAGGAGCAAGCATCTTATAATTTTGTGGCTGCAGTCACCAAGTGCAGTGATTTTGAATACCAAGCAAATAAAGTCTGTTGCTGTTTCCATTGTTTCCCCATCTATTTGCCATGAAGTGATGGGACTGGATGCTATGATCTTCCTTTTTTGAGTGCTGAGTTTTAAGTTTCACTCTCCTCTTCCACCTTCATCAAGTGATTGCTTATTTAATTTAAAAGTAAAGTATACAAAAACAAAGCTTTCATTGTCTTTTTCCTTACAATCTTATCTCTTCTTGTCATATAAATGCATCATATCAGTTGGTTAAATCATTAAAAAATATATTGGCAATCATTTCAGTTTTAGGTTAAGCAATCCAGCACTTCTAAAAGTCACCCTCACATGCTGAATACATTTGGAATTATTTTGTCTATAGATAGTATTTAATATATCCTCCATTGTAGCCATGGGAGAAAAATAGTGAATGGATGTAATATATGGAATTACTTGGCCCTTTATAGACATGACTCTATATGGTTTTAACCAGTATGAGCCACCTGTTGTTTTATCCACCACATATGCCCCAGGCTCATGGGAAATATGCCAGTGAATCCAAAGTGCCAACAAAGACTAAGAGGAAAATACTCTAAGGATTATAAACGTGTTATTAACAATTGTACCACTATTGAAAGAGAAAAGTTGTCAGACAATATCCAAAGGGATAGAAAAGCATGAGAAATAGGCTAGAAGAAACGGAGTATTTTGCATAATAGCTATGTGAATATATTTAAATGTGCCAAATTTTGGAAGAGATTTCCTGTCAGAATTTCTTTGAAGAATAGTCTTGTTTACTTCTTATTGACTGAAATACTGTGAATGAATCTTATGTATAAATGTTACATTTTCTTTTATCGTATAATAAAATGTCTCCATAAAATGGCTCTTTGAAAATGGGTCAGTTCTCCAAGACGAACTAAAAATTTCTAATGACTATTTCTAATACGTAACAAAAGAAAAACTATGATGCATAAACTAATAAAATTACTAAGAGATAGATGAACATACTATCACAGTTGAAGACATCAACACCTATCTATCAGAAAGGAATATATCCAGTTGGCAGAAAATCAGTAAGACATAGATGAACTCAGCAAAGTCAGCAACCAACTGGTTAAATTGACACCTATTTTGGGCATCCCTGGTAGCTAGAGGGTAAAAAAATCTGCCTGCAATGCAGAAGACCTGGGTTCAATCCCTGGGTCAGGAAGATGCCCTGGTGGAGGAAATGGTAAACAACTCTGGTATTCCTGCCTGGGAAATCCCATGGACAGAGGAGCCTGGTGGGTTACAGTCCTTGGGGTCACTAAAAGTCAGACATGAATGAGCAACTAACACACATCGAGTTAATTCACAAATTAACAGGAAAATCTGTATTTCTCAAGCACACACAGCATATTTACTCAGACAGACCACAATCTGGGCCATCAGACACACCAAACAAATTTTAAAAATACAAATAATGCAGTGTCTGCTCTAAGACCAGATTAGCATGAAATTAAACTAGAAATCAATTACACACAAAAAAAATATAACTAAATAATCCTCAAATACATGCAGATTAAACAACATGCTTTTAAATAAACTATGGAACAAGGAAGGAATGTGAGTATAAATTGTTAAATACTTTGAAATGATAAAGAAAATACAGCTTATCAAAATGTGTGGGATATGGCAAAAACAGTGTTGAAAGAGAACTTTATAGCATTGAATAAACATATTAGAAAGGAAGAAAGATCTAACTTGAAAATCTAATTTGCCACCTCAGGAAACTAGGAAAAGAAACAGTAAATGCAAGGTAAGCAGGTCACGTAGGATAAATCTATGTGATTTTGGGTAGAGCAATGTTTACGAAATAACGACAAAAGTGTGATCCATGACATAAATGAACATGATTAAAATTTAAAATTCCTGCCTTGTAAGGGTAATAATGAGAGAATTATAAGACAAGCCACAGAATGAGAGAAATGTTTGCAAAAGTAACATCTGACAAAGCACTGCTATGCAAAATATGCAAAGAATTCTTAAAATTAAACAATAAGGAAACAAACAACCTAGTTAACAAATGGACAATAGACCTTTGCAGACCCTTCCCCACAGAAGATGCACAGGTGGTAAACAAGCATATGAAAAATGTTCACAGCATAAGTCATCAGTGAAATGCAAATTAAAATGAGACAAAGCACTGTGTGTTCTAAGTCACTTCAGTTATGTCCACTCTTTGCGACCATGGACTGTTGCCCGTCAGGTTCCTCTGTCCATGATTTTCCAGGCAAGAATACTGGAGTGGTTTGCCATTTCTTTTTCCAGAGGATCTTCTCGACCCAGAAATTGAACCCACGTCTCCTGCTTGGTAGATGGATTCAACACTTTCAAGTTATGGTATCCTCTAATAAATACATCACAGAAAAATGTATTTATATGATTATTTCTAAAAAAAATGCAATTATTTGAATAAATTGGGCAAAGCAAAAGGACTGGTTTAATTTATAGTCGCTGAATAGTACAAGTTACTGGGTGAAAATTTCCTAACGTCTCCTGCTTGATTTAGAATGAGTGCTAGTAAAACAAGCAGGACTCAAACGTTTTAAGGTAAAATGCAAAGAAAATAATCAAAAGAAAATAACATCGGCATGAATATAGAGAATGTTTTAGAATTGTATTCATGATAATGATATTGATCACAATGAATTAAACCTTTCATCTTTTCCTTTTAATACACTTTCCGCCTAAATATATTTACAAGAAGGAAAAAGAGAAAGAAACAGAGAAATGAACCACACGGTGATCACAGAGTTTGTCCTCCTAGGCCTTCCTGATGATCCTGACCTTCAGATTGTGATTGTCCTCTTTTTATTTATCACGTATGTATTGTTACTGGAAACCTATTATCATCCTAACCTGGGTGTACTCCCATCTCAACACCAATGTATTTCTTCCTCCGAAACTTCTTTTAGAAATCTCCTTTACTACTGAGTGTATCCCTATATTTCTGGGGCCAATCATCACCAGGGACAAGACTATTTCTTACAATTGTGCAGCCTAACTATTTTCCTCTGTTTTCATGGTGTTGACTGAATTTCACATTCTAGCCTCCATGTCCTATGACCACTACATTGCCATCTGCAAGCCCCTGCATTACACAACCATTGTGAGCCGGAAATTCTGCAGTCTGCTTGTGCTCTGTGCTTGGCTGGGCAGGTTTCTGACCATCTTCCAATGCCTTATGCTTTTCCTCCAGCTGGATTACTGTGCTCCCAATTGAAGCACACGATGGACAGGGAGGCCTGGCGTGCTGTGATTCATGGGATTGCGGAGAGTCGAACACGACTGAGCGACTGAACTGAACTGAACTGAATCATTGTTTGATCACTTTTTGTGTGACTGTTTCCCTCTTTTACAATTGTCTTGTTCAGATACATGACTTCCAGTGGTAATGGGATTTTTACTTTGCTTTTGTTAGTTTGCTATTCGCCTTGACATTAGTGATTTTGTCCTATATGCACATTATTAGGACTATTTAGAGAATTCCATCTGCTAGTCAGAGAAAAAAGGCCTTCTCTACTTGTTCCTCTCACATGATTGTCATTTCCATCTCCTATGGAAGCTATATATTCATGTATGCTAATCCCTTGGCCAAAGAAATGGCATAATTAATAAGAGGAGTAGCTATTCTTAGTACCTCTGTGGCCCCCTTGTTGAACCCCTACATCTACACTCTTGAGAGACCAACCAGTGAAAGAAGCCTTAAAAGACATGGTCTATAAAGCAATGTTTCCTGCCAATAAGTGAGATTTTGGTAAAAAATGAAGGCCACTTTAAATAGAAATTAGATTAAATCCGGAAATTCCTAAATGTCTGTATAGCTATGCTTGCTGTTTATACTCTCTTAACAGGCCACCTAATAGTTAATATAATAATTTCCCACTGTTTCTTTCACTTCAATGCCCAACTTTCTCCAGTGCATTATTATTGGCATTTAAAATAATAGAAAATGTTATTGCTCATGCAGAATTTTCTGGAAATGAAACTTATTTCTTTAAGACATAGCATGACGAGAATAGATAGTTTTAATTCTGTTAATCAGTCCCTGAAAGGATCCTATAATGCCACATCGTACTTCAAATGTAGAGTTTCAAAATGAGTGTATAATTTCTAGTGTATTTTCAGGCTGAACGTTGACAATTTCCTTTGGTTTAAGAATTGATATATTAACAATGATAAGGCACTAAAGAGATAAAATGGACTTTAAATGTCGAGCTTTTTGTTTTGTAAAGTTCAGTACCTATTTTCAAGTAAGGATTTATCATATTATGTATTAGTCATAGAATTCATATATTCTCTATCACTTTTGAAAAATATTTATATTCAAATAATTCAGAGTAAATGCAGTAAAACTAAATCACTGCCACTTTCCTGAACTTAGTGATCATATTTACGACATTTGTTTTTCATGCTTGGTGAAGTGTTCACAAACCTCCAGTTTTTTAGGGTCTACTTTTTGAAATTTATTTTGTTTATTTGATTGGGCTATTTTCTCTTTCTTCATGTCCCTTGTAAATTGGTTGCTATCTACACATTTGACAAAACAGTTACCTCTCCCTGAGGTTGGTTTGTTTAGGGGAAACCATAATCATTCGGTCCATCTAATGTTTCTGGGAGCCTCTCAGATCTTTTCTAAAGGTGTGTCTCCTCAGATTTGTGTTTGGAGATTCCTTGGTCAACTGCATGAAGGTGGGAAGCATTTCTACATTGATTCCATTGTATCCTTGTTTTTGTATAGTATCTAAAGATAGCAGGTCTACAAAAAATATTTGTGGAATGAATAACAGTGATTCAGTCAACAGATTATTTTTGTCACTTCTAATATGAGATTATAAGGACTCTGAATTATAAAATCTTGTAAAATTCCTAGATTTTATGCTTTCTTTAATTCCTGGGACCCAGTTTGCCAACTGGATAAAAAGGGACACTTGGATAATAGATCCTTCTCAACAACCTGTCCCATTATTTCTGTCAAAAAATAATCTAAGAAGATTCTTGGAAAAGACTGACAATTTCAGTGAACATTTTTTCAAAGTTTCTCATGTCTCTTTATGGGAATTCACTGAGCACCATCTTCTACCTCATTCTTCTTTTATTGTTCTCAATTTCATGTTTTTGAATAATTCATTTTGTACTTAATAGATTTGGGAGCTACTTTACGGAGACATTTTATTACATAAGAAAAGAAATTGTAAAGTTTACACATAAGATTCATTCATCTTAGTATTTCAGCCAGCTAGGAAAAAAAGTGCTTTACAGAGAAATAGTGATTTAGGAAATCTAGGAAACCACTTCCATAAATTTTGCACATTTAGATATCTTCACATAGATACTATGCAAAATATTGCATATGCCTCTGGCCTATTTCTCATGTTTTTCTATCCCTATGGACATTGTCTGGCAAGTTTTCTGTTTCAGTAGTGGTACAAATGTTGATAACATGTTTATAATCCTCAGTGTATTTTCCTCTTCGCCCTGGTTGGTACATTTGATTCACTGGAGTATTTCCAATGAGCCTTGGGCATATGTGGTGGATAAAACAGCACTTGTCTCATGCAGGTTAAACTGCTCATAGAAATCATGTCCATAAATGACCACATTAACTCCATATCTGCTTCCCTTCACTAGTTTTGCTCTCATGGCTAAATGGAAAATGTATCCAAATATTTTTTGTAATAACTATAGAAATAAAATAATTTTAAATGCATTGAGAAAGAATAACTCTCTAGAAGTGCTGGGTTGCTTAAATGAAAACTGAAACGGTTTCCAATACATTACTTGTAATTTCAACTGGCTGATGTGATGCATCGTATGACAAGGAGAGGTAAGATTGCAAAGTAAAAGGCAATGAAACTTTTCTAAGCATTGATTTATTAGTTCTTAGCTCAGCTTTTTATCAGGTTCAGTTGAATAATTGGAGTTGCCATTTCTTTCTGATATATATCAAGGATTATGAAAAATGAACGTGCTTACATTTTCTGTTTCTCATAGGAATATATTTTTTCATTAGCTTTCAGAAGATTATTCTCTGAGTTTGGTCTTCCTTACTGAATAAAGGTTTGCAAAGTAACACAAGCTTCTGTTTCAGACAAAAAGAGTTTAGAATTCTAATTTGACCATTAACTAGCTGTATGATTTTGTTCATATTATTTAACCTCTCAGTGTCAGTTTCTCCAAACTTAACATAGTGTTATTATAATGAGTAAATGAGATAAGTACATCAACTGCAGCATTGTCCTTTAAATGAGGTTCTTCATAAATAGTTACTATTGTTTTATAGTGAGACCATCTTTCTCAAATGTGATAACTGATTTTATTTTTAGGAATAATGAAGAGAACAATATTTATGTGAGTAAAAGATTTAAAAATTTTATATAATTTAATTTTACTTTTTTTTTAAAAATTTATTTATTTTAATTGGAGGCTAATTACTTTGCATTATTGTGTTGGTTTTGCCATACATTGACATGAATCTGCCCCAGGTGTACATGTGTTCCCCATCTTGACCCCCCCTCCTACCTCCCTCCCCGTCCCATCCCTCTGGGTCATCCCAGTACACCAGCCGCGAGCATCCTGTATCATGCATCGAACTTGGACTGGCGATTCATTTCACATATGATAATATACATGTTTCAATGCCATTCTCCCAAATCATCCCACCCTCGCTTTCTCCCACAGAGTCCAAAAGACTGTTCTATACGTCTGGGTCTCTTTTGTTGTCTCATATACAGGGTTATCGTTATCATCTTTCTAAATTCCACATATATGCGTTAGTAGACTGTATTGGTGTTTTTCTTTCTTTCTGGCTTACTTCACTTACTTTTAAATTGAATAAGCCCTCACAATAACTCAATGAAGCATTGCCCTCATTTTCATAGTGGGGGAAGGGGATAAGCATGGAATCCAAACCAAAAATTCAGAGAAGATTATATTTTTAACAAATTTCTCTTGGAATGCAAAGCGCCAATAATGCCACACATTATAAATTAACTCCTGATCAGTTCAGTTTCTCAATCATGTCCGATTCTTTGAGATACCATGGACTACAGCATGCTAAGCTTCCTGTCCATCACCAACTCACAGAGCTTGCTCAAACTCATGTCCATTGAGTTGGTGATGCCATCCAACAATTTCATCCTCTGTTTTCCCCTTCTCCTCCTACCTTCAATCTTTCAAAGCAAAAGGGTCTTTCTCAATAACTCAGTTATTCATATGAGGTGGCCAAAGTACTGGAGCTTCAGCTTCTGTATCAGTCCTTCCAATGAATATTCAGCACTGATTTCATTTAGCATGGACTGGTTGGATCTCCGTGCTGTCCAAGACACAACAGTTTACCAACATCACAGTTCAAAAGCATCAATTCTTCAGTGCTCAGCTTTCCTTACAGTCCAACTCTCACATCTGTACATGACTATGAAAAACCATAGCTTTGACTAGACCGACCTTTGTTGGGAAAGTAATGTCTCTGCTTTTTAATATGCCGTCTAGGTTGGTCATAGTTTTTCTTCCAAGGAGTAAGCATCTTTTAATTTCATGGTTGCAGTCACCATCTTCAGTGATTTCAGAGCCCCCCAAAATAAAGTCTGTCACTGTTTCCATTGTTTCCCCATCTATTTGCCATGAGGTGATGGGACCGGATGCCTTGATCTTTGCTCCTTTGAGTGTTGAATTTTAAGCCAGCTTTTTCACTCTCCTCTTTCACTTTCGTCAAGAAGCTTATTAGTTCTTCTTCGCTTTCTGCCATAAGGGTGGTGTCATCTGCATATCTGAGGTTCTTGATATTTCTCCCAGCAATCCTGATTCCAATTTGTGCTTCATCCAGCCCAGCATTTTGGATGATGCAATCCTCATATAAGTTAAATAAGCAGTGACAGTGTACAGCCTTGATGTACTCCTTTCCCTATTTGGAACCAGTCTGTTGTTCCATGTCTAGTTCTTTTTTTTTTTTTTCCGTTTTCAAGAATTTTCTTTTTCTTTTTTTTCTTTTTTAATTTATTTTATTGGAGGCAAATTACCTTACATTAATATATTGGTTGGTTTTGCCATACATTGACACGAATCCGCCCTGGGTGTACATGTGTTCCCTTTCTTGAATCCCCTTCCCACCTCCCTCTTCCCCATATCCTCCCTTCAGGTCATCCCCGTGCACCAGCCCCAAGCATCCTGTATCATGCGTCGAACCTGGACTAGTCACATATGATAATATACATGCTACAATGCCGTTCTCCCCAATCATCCCACCTTCACCCTCTCCCACAGAGTCCCAAAGACTATTCTATATACCTATCTCTCTTTTGCAGTCCCCTGGATGTTCATTGGAGGGACTGATGCTAAAGCTGAAACTGCAATACTTTGGCCACCTCATGCGACGAGTTGACTCACTGGAAAAGACTCTGATGCTGGGAAAGGTTGGGGGTGGGAGGAGAAGGGGACGACGGAGAATGAGATGGCTGGATGGCATCACCGACTCTGTGGACATGGGTTTGAGTGTACTCCGGGAGTTGGTGATGGACAGGGAGGCCTGGCGTGCTGTAATTCATGGGGTCGCGGAGAGTCAGACTTGACTGAGCGACTGAACTGAACTGAACTGAACTGATACAGGGTTAAGGTTACCATCTTTCTAAATTCCATATATATGCGTTAGTATACTGTATTGTTGTTTTTCTTTCTGGCTTACTTCACTCTGTATAATAGGCTCCAATTTCATCCACATCATTAAAACTGATTCAAATGCATTCTTTCTGATGGCTGAAACATACTCCATTGTGTATATGTACCAAAACTTTCTTATCCATTCATCTGCTGATGGACATCTCGGTTGCTTCCATGTCCTGGCTATTATAAACAGTGCTGCGATGAATATTGGAGTACGTGTGTCTCTTTCAATTCTGGTTTCCTCGGTGTGTGTGCCCATGAGTGTGATTGCTGGATCATATGGCAGTTCTATTTCTAGGTTTTTGAGGAATCTCCACACTGTTCTCCATAGTGGCTGTACTAGTTTGCATTCCCACCAACAGTGTAAGAGGGTTCCTTTCTCTCCACACCCTCTCCAACATTTATTGCATGTAGACTTTTGGATAGCAGCCATTCTGACTGGTGTGAAATGGTATCTCATTGTGGTTTTGATTTGCATTTCTCTGATTATGAGGGATGTTGAGCATTTTTTCATGTGTTTATTAGCCATCTTTATGTCTTCTTTGGAGAAATGTCTGTTTAGTTCTTTGGCCCATTTTTTGATTGGGTCACTTAGTTTTCTGGAATTGAGCTGCAGGAGCTGCTTATATATTTTGGAGATGAATCCTTTATCAGTTGCTTCATTTGCTATTATTTTCTCCCATTCTGAAGTCTGTCTTTTCACCTTGCTTATAGTTTCCTTTGTTGTGCAGAAGCTTTTGATTTTCATTAGGTCCCATTTGTTTATTTTTGCTTTTGTTTCCAATATTCTGGGAGGTGGGTCTTGGAGGATCCTGCTGTGATTTATGTCGGAGAGTGTTTGCCTATATTCTCCTCTAGGAGTTTTATAGAGTCTGGTCTTACATTTAGCTCTCTAATCCATTCTGAGTTTATTTTGGTGTATGGTGTTAGGAAGTGTTCTAGTTTCATTCTTTTACAAGTGGCTGACCAGTTTTCCCAGCACCACTTGTTAAAGAGACTGTCTTTTCTCCATTTTATATTCTTGCCTCTTTTGTCCAAGATAAGGTGTCCATAGGTGCGTGGATTTATCTCTGGGCTTTCTATTTTGTTCCATTGATCTATATTTCTGTCTTTATGCCAGTACCATACTGTCTTGATGACTGTGGCTTTGTAGTAGAGCCTGAAGTCTGGCAGGTTAATTCCTCCAGTTCCATTCTTCTTCTTCAAGATTGCTTTGGCTATTCGAGGTTTTTTGTATTTCCATACAAATTGTGAGATTATTAGTTCTAGTTCTGTGAAAAGTATCGTTGGTAGCTTGATAGGGATTGCATTGAATGTATAAATTACTTTGGGTAGTATACTCATTTTTACAATATTTATTCTTCCAATCCACGAACACGGTATATTTCTCCATCTATTAGTGTCCTCTTTGATTACTTTCACTAGTGTTTTATAGTTTTCTATGTACAAGTCTTTTGTTTCCTTAGGTAGATATATTCCTGAGTATTTAATTCTTTTTGTTGCAACAGTGAATGGAATAGTTTCCTTAATTTCTCTTTCTATTTTCTCATTATTAGTGTATAGGAATGCAAGGGATTTCTGTGTGTTGATTTTATATCCTGCAACTTTACTGTATTCATTGATTAGCTCTAGTAGTTTTCTGGTAGAGTCTTTAGGGTTTTCTGTGTAGAGGATCATGTCATCAGCGAACAGTGAAAGTTTTACTTCTTCTTTTCCAATTTGGATTCCTTTCAGTCTTTTTCTGCTCTGATTGCTGTAGCCAAAACTTCCAGAACTATGTTGAATAGTAGTGGTGAGAGTGGGCACCCTTGTCTTGTTGCTGACTTTAGGGGAAATGCTTTCAGTTTTTCACCATTGAGGATAATGTTTGCTGTGTGTTTGTCATATATAGCTTTTATTATGTTGAGATATGTCCCTTCTATTCCCACTTTCTGGAGAGTTTTTATCATAAATGGATGTTGTATTTTGTCAAAGGCTTTCTCTGCATCTATTGAGATAGTCCTATGATTTTTATTTATCAGTTTGTTAATGTGGTGTATTATGTTAATTGATTTGCGGATATTGAAGAATCCTTGCATTCCTGGGATAAAGCCCACTTGGTCATGATGTATGATTTTCTTAATGTGTTGTTGGATTCTGATTGCTAGAATTTTGTTAAGGATTTTTGCATCTATATACATCAGTGATATTGGCCTGTAGTTTTCTTTTTTTGTGGGGTCTTTACCAGGTTTTGGGATTATGGTGATGGTGGCCTCATAGAATGAGTTTGAAAGTTTTCCTTCCTCAGCCCATGTCTAGTTCTAACTGCTGCTACTTGACCTGTGTACATTTCTCAGGAGGCAGGTAAGGTGGTCTGATATTCTCATCTCTTGAGGAATTTTCCACATTTTGTTGTGATCTACACAGTTAAAGGCTTTGCCATAATCAAAAAGGAGAAGTAGATGTTTTCCTGGTATTCTCTTGCATTTTCGATGACCCAAAGGATGTTCGCAATTTGATCTCTGGTTCCTCTGTGTTTTCTAATCCAGCTTGAACTTCTGGAAATTCATGGTTCATGTACTGTTGAAGCCTAGTTTGGAAGATTTTAAGCATTACTTTGCTAGTGTGTGAGATGAGTGCAACTGTGTGGTAATTTGAGCATTCTTTGGCATTGCCTTTCTTTGGGATTTAATGAAAACTGACAATTTCCAGTCCTGTGGCCACTGCTGAGTTTTCCAAATTTTCTGACAAATTCAGTGCAGCACTTTCACAGGGTCATCTTTTGAATTTGAAAGAGCTCATCTGGAATTCCATCACCTCCACTAGCTTTGTTCATAGTGATGCTTCCTAAGATTAACCTGACTTCAGACTCCAGGATGTCTGGCTCTAGGTGAGTGATCACACCATCATGGTTATCTGGGTTATTAAGATCTTTTTTGTATAGTTCTTTTGTGTATTCTTGCCACCTCTTCTTAATATCTTCTGCTTCTGTTAGGCCCATACCATTTCTGTCCTTTATTGTGCCCATCTTTGCATGAAATTTTCCTTTGGTATCTCTTATTTTCTTGAAGAGATTTCTAGTCTTCCAATTCTATTGTTTTCCTCAATTTATTGGATTTATCACTGAGGAAGGCTTTCTTATCTCTCCCTGCTATTCTTTGGAAAGCAGCATTCAAATGGGTATATCTTTCATCTCCTTTGCCTTTTGCTTCTCTTCTTTTCTCACCTATTTGTATGCCCCCTCAGACAACCATTTTCCTTTTTTGCATTTCTTTTTCTTGGAGATGATCTTGAAGAAGACCATCACTGCCTCCTGTAGAATGTCATGAACCTCTGTCCATAGTTCTTCAGGCATTCTGTCTATCAGATCTAATTCCTTGAATCTATTTGTAATTTCCACTGTATAATTGTAAGGAATTTGATTTAGTTCATAACTGAATGGTCTAGTGATATCCCCTACTTTCTTCAATTTAAGTCTGAATTTGGCAATAAGGAGTTCATGATCTGAGCCACAGTAAGCTCCTGGTATTGCTTTTGCTGACCGTGTAGAGCTTCCCCATCTTTGGCTGCAAAGAATATAATCAATCTGATTTTGGTGTTGACCATCTTGTAATGTCCATATGTAGATCTTCTCTTGTGTTGTTGAAAGAGGGTGTTTGCTATGACCATTGCGTTCTTTTGGCAAATCCCTTAAAAAAAAAAAAAAACTCTGTTGTCCTTTTCCTGTTTCATTTTGTACTCCAAGTCTAAACCCGCCTGTTAGTCCAGGTATCTCTTGACTTCCTACTTTTCTATTCCAATCCCCTGTGATGAAAAGGACATCTTTTTTGTGTATTAATTCTTGAAGGTCTTGTAGGTCTTCATTGAACTGTTCAACTTCAGCTTCTTCTGCTTTAGTAATTGGGGCATAGGCTTGGATTACTGTGATATTGAATGGCTACTTTGGAAAAGAACAGAGATCATTCTGTCGTTCTTGAGATTTGCACCCAAGTACTCCATTTTGGATTCCTTTGTTGACTATAAGGGCTACTCCATTTTTTCTAAGGGATTCTTTTCCACAATAGTAGATACAATGGTCATCTGAATTAAATTTGCCCATTCCAGTACATTTTAGTTCACTGATTCCTAAAATGATATTCACTCTTGCCATCTCCTGTTTGACAACTTCTAATCTACCTTGGTTCAAGGACCTAATATTCCAGGTTCCTATGCAATATTGTTCTTTACAACATCAGACTTTACTTCCATTACCAGTCACATCCACAACTGGGCGTTGTTTTTGCTTTGGCTCCATATCTTCATTCTCTCTCTGATGTTATTTCTCCGCTGCTCTCCAGTAGTGTATTGGGCACCTACTGAACCTGGTGAGTTCCTCTTTCAGTGGCTTAACTTTTTGCCTTTTCATACTGTTCTTGGGGTTCTCAAGGCAAGAGTACTGAAGTGGTTTGCCATTCCCTTCTCCAGTGGATGACATTTTTTCAGAATTCTCCAACGTGACCCGTCCATCTTGGGTGGCCCTTCTCGGCATGGTTCACAGTTTCTTTGAGTTAGAAAAGGCTGTGGTCCATGTGATCACTTTGATTAATCTTCTGTGATTGTGGTTATCATTCGGTCTGCCCTCTGACAGATAAGGGTAAGGATAATTCCTTGCAGGCAGAAGGAAATGGCAACCCACTCCAGTACTCTTGCCTGGAAAATCCCATGGACAGAGAAGCCTGGTAGACTATAGTCCATGGGATGGCAAAGAGTTGGACACGACTAGGCAACTTCACTTTCACTTTCATATTCCTTATTAAGTTAAAATTTATCTTCAAGTATATATATAGTTTTCAAGCTGAGACAATCAGGAGAGAAATAAAAACAGCTCTAAGTAATAATCTGAAAATAATCTTAATTCATTCTTCTTACACGTTTTTTTTTTTTTTTCTTCATGCAATTGTGATGAAGGTCTTCCATAGTATTTGATGTCATGGTAAACACAGTCAGGAGTGGAATGAATCATTCCAAAAAAAAATTAGAGTTGTTATAAAACCAAACTATTTCCAACATATCAAGTGAAGTGAAAGTCCCTCAGTCCTGTCCAACTCTTTGCGACCCCATGGACTATAGTCCACCAAGCTCCCCTCTCCATGGAATTCTCCAAGCAAAAATATTGGAGTGGATTGCCATTTCCTTCATCAGGGTTTCTTCTAGACCCAAGGATTGATCACAGGTCTCCCACATTGCAGGCAGGTTTTTACCATCTGAGCCACCAGGGTCTGTTCTCTTCTATGACAAAATAACTTAGTTTATAAACCTAACACCAAAAAAATGATTAGCAAGTGAGAGGGAAAGAGAGAAAATTGGGAAACTGCACAGTAAATCTGAAGCTAAGTTACCTTGAGGATATATGTATTCATAGCATTACTTATGATTTCCTAGAAATCTTAATGTTAAGAAGAGAAAATACAGGACATACAGAGAATGTTGGAAGCTAATTTATGTTTCCAATTATACTGTGGAATTTAGGGAGAGTCCCACCCACTTCTCACAATTTGCATAAAATAAGGAAAATAATCTGTTTTTAATAGATACATCAATACTGTTGCTTCTTTTAAATTGGAGAACTTGGGGAATGCTAGTGCTCTTTTGGCAAAGAAGTCATCCTTAAAATTTATTAAAGAATGCCAGAGGTGTCCTGAAAACCATTTCCATTATCTTGCTCAAAGCAATGTCAAGCTTTTGTCTTCTTTTTTTCTTTTTATTGGAGTATAGCTGTTTTTATGATATTATGTAATAAGTAGTATCAATTGTGCATGAACTAGATAAATAATGAAGCAGACTGTATGGCACAAAGAACTCTACGCAACAATACCATGTGGTTTTGTCAATGTCTCAGCGGATAAAGAATCTGCCTGCAATGCAGGAGACACATGAGACACAGATTCAATCACTGGGACAGGAAGATTGCCTGGAGGTGGAAATGGCAACCCACTCCTGTATGTCTTGCCTGAAAAAATTTCATGGACAGAGGAGCCTGGCAGGCTGCAGTCCAAAGGACCACAAAGGGTTGGAGGCAACTGAGATGAGCAATAGTGAGCAATGTCAGTAGTGTATATGGGCCAATCTCAATCATCCCCCCTTCCTCTAGCAAGCAAGAGTTTATTGAATAGGTTAATTTTCACTCTAAATGAACCACAAGCCTGATTCAACAATGAGATATCTAAGATATTAGAATTTCAAAAGAAAGGGACAGAAAGGAGTATGAAGCTTGTTATCCTAAATTCCAAGGGAATAGCAGGAAAAATGTGGAAAAGTCCTAAGGAAGGAAAGTCTCAAATGATGTCTTATAGACTTGGATATATTCTTCATTGCTTTACCAAAAACATCCCAGGAATGGCTGACGCTTCGCATTCCAGAAATGGCTTACTGATCTGAATCTTACACAGCTGTTAATTACAGACGATTGTTGTTAATTGAGAACAAGGACTTTTATATTTGCCTTAAAAACTATCTATCAAATACTTGAGTTGCCTTGAATTTGTCTACAGAAAATGAAAAGCCTGTTGTTTTTTTTAAGTGCTTTTAACATTGTTTTCCTCTGGTCCTTGAGGATTAGCAAAAGGATATGTTCATTTTCTCCTAAACATCACATGATTTCCCAGTAGAATTGGCCACCATTCATCTCAGTTGGAATTTTCCCTGAATTGACATTAGTTGTATTTTTCCTATACAGTAAAGTGAATGAAAAGAGGGCTCAGGCTTATAAAAGAGATAAACATTGAGAATTTTCACAATATTATGATACAACCTCAGTTCAGTTCAGTTCAGTCGCTCAGTCGTGTCCGACTCTTTGAGACCCCATAATCACAGCACACCAGGTCTCCCTGTCCATCACCAACTCCCGGAGTTCACTCAAACTCATGTCCATTGAGCCAGTGATGCCATCCAGCCATCTCATTCTCTGTCGTCCCCTTCTCCTCCTGCCCCCAACCCCTCCCAGCATCAGAGTCTTTTCCAGTGAGTCAACTCGTCGCATGAGGAGGCCAAAGTACTGGAGTTTCAGCTTTAGCATCAGTCCTTCCAATGAACACCCAGGATTGATCTCCTCTAGAATGGACTGGTTGGATCTCCTTGCAGTCCAAGGGACTCTCAAGAGTCTTCTCCAGCACCACAGTTCAAAAGCATCAATTAAAAAAAAAAAAAGCATCAATTCTTCGGTGATCAGCTTTCTTCACAGTCCAACTCTCACATCCATACATGACCACGGGAAAAACCATAGCCTTGACTAGACGGACCTTTGTTGGCAAAGTAATGTCTCTGCTTTTTAATATGCTATCTAGGTTGGTCATAACTTTCCTTCCAAGGAGTAAGCGTCTTTTAATTTCATGGCTGCAATCAGCATCCGCAGTGATTTTGGAGCCCAAAAATATAAAGTCTGACACTGTTTCCACTGTTTCCCCATCTATTTCCCATGAAGTGATGGGACCAGATGCCATGATCTTTGTTTTGTGAATGTTGAGCTTCAAGTCAACCTTTTCACTCTCCTCTCTCATTTTCATCAAGAGGCTTCTGAGTTCCTCTTCACTTTCTGTCATAAGGGTAGTGTCATCTGCATATCTGAGGTTGTTGATATTTCTCCCAGCAATCTTGATTCCAGCTTGTGCTTCTTCCAGCCCAGCGTTCCTCATGATGTACTCTGCATATAAATAAAATAAGCAGGGTGACAATATACAACCTTGATGTACTCCTTTTCCTATTTGGAACCAGTCTGTTGTTCCATGACCAGTTCTAACTGTTGCTTCCTGACCTGCATACAGGTTTCTCAAGAGGCAGGTCAGGTGGTCTGGGATTCCCATCTCTTTCAGAATGTTCCACAGTTTCTTGTGATCCACACAGTCAAAGGCTGAGGCATAGTCACTGAAGCAGAAATAGATGTTTTTCTGGAACTCTCTTGCTTTCTCCATGATCCATCGGATGTTGGCAATTTCATCTCTGGTGCCTCTGCCTTTTCTAAAACCTGCTTGAACATCTGGGAGTTCACGGTTCACATATTGTTGAAGCCTGGCTTGGAGAATTTTGAGCATGACTTTACTAGCGTGTGAGATGAGTGCAATTGTGCGGTAGTTTGAGCATTCTTTGGCATTGCCTTTCTTTCTTTGGAATTGAAATTAAGACTGAACTTTTCCAGTCCTGTGGCACTGATGAGTTTTCCAAATTTGCTGACACATTGAGTGCAGCACTTTCACAGCATCATCTTTCAGAATTTGAAATAGCTCCACTGGAATTCCATTACCTCCACTAGCTTTGTTCATAGTGATACTTTCTAAAGCCCACTTAACTTCACATTCCAAGATGTCTGGCTCGAGGTCAGTGAGCACACTATTGTGATTATCGTGGTCGTGAAGATCTTTTTTGTACAGTTCTTCTGTGAATTCTTGCCACCTCTTCTTAATATCTTCTGCTTCTGTTAGGTCCATACCATTTCTGTCCTTTATTGAGCCCATCTTTGCATGAAATGTTCCCTTGGAATCTCTAATTTTCTTGAAGAGATCTCTTGTTTTTCCTATTCTGTTGTTTTCCTCTATTTCTTTGCATTGATCGCTGAGGAAGGCTTTCTTATCTCTCCTTGTTATTCTTTGGAACTCTGCATTCAGATGCTTATATCTTTCCTTTTCTCCTTTTTTTTGGCTTCTCTTATTTTCACAGCTATTTGTAAGGCCTCCTCAGACAGCCATTTCAGTTTTTTGCATTTCTTTTCCATGGGGATGGTCTTGATCCCTGTCTCCTGTACAATGTCACGAACCTCCATCCAGAGTTCATCAGGCACTCTATCTATCAGATCTAGTCCCTTAAATCTATTTCTCACTTCCACTGTATAGTCATAAGGGATTTGATATAGATGCAACCTAGACAATGTAGGAATAAATCAGAGACATTGCTTAGCCGATAAAAGTCAATCTAGTCAAAGTTATGGTCTTTCCAGTAGTCACGGGTGGTAATAAGAGTTGGACCATAAAGAAAACTGAGCACTGAAGAATTAATGCTTTTGAACTGTGGTTTTGGAAACGACTCTTGAGAGTCCTTTGGACTGCAAGGAGATCAAATCCATCAATTGCAAAGGAAATCAGTTCTGAATATTAATTGGAAAGACTGATGCTAAACCTGAATCCCCAATACTTTGGACACCTAATACAAAGAACTGGCAAATTGGAAAAGACCCTGATGCTGGGAAAGATTGATGGCAGGAGGAGAAGGGGACAACAAAGGATGATACGGTCGGATGGTATCACCGACTTGATGGACATGGGTTTGGGTGGACTCTGGGTGTTGGTGATGGACAGGAAAGCCTGGAGTGCTGCAGTCCATGGGGCCTCAAAAAGTCAGACAAGACTGAGAGACGGAACTGAGTAATGATGCCATACATACTAAAAAGGACTTCCCTGGTGGCTCAAATGATAAAGAATCTGCCAGCAATGCAGGAGACCCTAGTTCGATCCCTTAGTCAGGAAAATCCCCTGGAGATGGGAATGGCTACCCACTCCAGTATTCTTGCCTGGAGAATTCTATGAATATAAGAGCCTGACCTATGGGATACAGTCCATAGGTTTGCAAAGAGCTGGACAACTGAGCAACTAAGCATGCACATACAACAAATCAATAAACCTATATCTTGAAATTAAATATTCTATCGCAGAAAGATCTCTCCTGATACTGGAGTGAAATTTACCATTCAATTTGAATTCACAGCGTGAGTGATATTGAAAAGAACTGGATCCGTTTATTGAGGGAACTCTTATTTTTGTTTTGTTTTTAAGTAAATGGATTGTTATTATTACTATTGCTAAACAGGAAGACAAAATAGAAGGCTTCTGCTGCTATTTAATAAATTATACCAATATACTGATAGAATAGAGCTTTAACTAAGTGAACCTGAATGTACAAAAAGGAAAATATAAAAATACAACATAGAATAGAAAGCAGAATGCAAACACACGTGTAGAAAATAATAACATTTATATGGGAGAAATTTTGAAGAAAAAATGTTCTCTGAAAGATATTGCTTTATGTTTGGTATTAGATATTCATATAATTTGGTCTCCTTAGCCCATGACACAGATCCAATCTATGAAAAATCCACTCTTTCTCCTCTGTACTCTGGACTCTACAGAAGTTCCCTAACTTTTTGTGACGAGGGATCAATTTAGTAGCTTCCAATTTTCCATGGACCTGGGTGGGGGGGAGTTACAGGATGGCTTAAGCTCATTATGTGTATTTTGCACTTTATTTCTATTATTATTGCATTCTTGTCATATCAGAGTCAGAGTGAGAACTTAGAAGTCTTTCATATTGTTGAAGATTTAACTCCAGTGACGTTCATTTGGGAGACAATCCCATTCGAGTTATCTTTTTCCTGACATTTTTGGATTTTCTATATTAACTAGCAAATACTAATACAAGAAATCAGGTAAAAGATTAGGAAATAACAGCATTTTACTGAGTTTGAAGAAAAGACAAGGAGCTTCCCAATAGGAAATAAATCATTTAGGGAAGGATTTAAGAGAGTCAACAAGTAGCATTTCTATTCCAGTATTTCAAACACTCAGAAAAGCCTAGGTTAAAAATCCTACACCTCTTATTTAGAGTACGTGATTTGGATAAAATTAAAAATATATTTTTTAACCTCATACCAATCAATAAAATAAGGATTTCAAAAGAAATATTCTATGATAAATACACACACTAGCATATGGTTTAAAAAAAAAAGTCTTGAAGATAAGTTCTCCCAAGTTAAATTAATATGGCATAGCCTTTCTAGAAATAAATTCCAGTTCTATGCATGGATACTTCCCTTTTATTTGAGCTTCTTTGTGTTTTACTCTGAAGGTTATTGAAAAGAAGAAGATAATGAGAAACTACACAGAAATAAGAGAGTTTATCCTCCTGGGACTGTCAGATGACCCACAAGTTCAGGTTGTGATCCTTGTCTTTCTGCTCATCACCTACATGCTCAGCATCACTGGGAACCTGACAATTATCATCCTGACCCTGCTGGATGCCCACCTCCAGACCCCCATGTATTTCTTCCTCAGGAGTTTCTCTGTACTAGAGGTGTCATTCACAACTGTCACTATACCGAAGTTCCTGGCCACCATCATTACAGGAGATAAAACCATCTCTTTTAATGATTGCATGGCTCAGTTATTTTTTTTCATTCTCTTGGGAGTCACTGAGTTTTACCTTCTGGCTGCCATGTCCTACGACCGCTACATTGCCATCTGCAAACCGCTACATTACATGACCATCATGAGTCATAGAGTCTGCACACTGCTTGTCTTGGCTTCTTGGCTGGCTTCATTCTTAATTATATTCCCATCACTCATGCTGGTCATACAGCTTGATTACTGTAAGTCCAATGCTATCGATCATTTCACTTGTGATTATTTCTCCTTATTACACCTTTCATGTTCAAACACAAAATTACTAGAGATGATGGGCTTTTCCTCTGCTGTGTTTACCCTAATGTTCACTTTGGCATTAATAATTCTGTCCTACACATATATCATCAGAACAATTTTGAGGATCCCTTCTACCATTCAGAGGACAAAGGCCTTTTCCACTTGTTCTTCCCACATGATTGTCATCTCCATCTCTTATGGCAGCTGCATTTTTATGTATATGAATCCATCAGCCAAGGACAGGGTCTCTTTGAGCAAGGGAGTGGCTGTGCTAAATACCTCAATAGCCCCCTCGATGAATCCCTTTATTTATACACTAAGGAATCTGCAAGTCAAGCGAGCCTTCATGGACATGGCCAGGAAAACTCTACTTTTCTCAAGGAAATGAAAAAATAAAAGTCCTGCTTTATAAATTAGAGGCATAAAAAAGAGCAATCAAATAAAAATCAGGGCTTTTCAAAAACTATTAATTTTCACATAATTTCCCTAGAAGTGTTTTTCCCTGCTCATACTTTTATTGCCAGCTTCTTACCAAAGATAGTATATACATTATTCCCATTCTAATTCCCATCATTCTCTCATGTATTTACCTTCCTTTGGGCTCATCATTCCACTCTGTAACCTTGGACTGACTTAATTTCCCTTTTTTAATGTTTTAATATTAAATGTTTTAACATTAGATGGAATGTTTTTTAATTCCATGTTTTCACAATATTTCTTAGAAAATTAAGGGCAGACAGAAATAGGCAGAGCAGCAGCACATGAGAGAGACCTGTGTTTTTAATTCACCAGGAAATATTCTCTCTAGAAATTTAGGAAATATTAAATTATTTTAAGCACTATTTTTTAAATTTTTTTTTAATTGGAGGATAATTGTTTAACAATGTTGTCTTGGTTTCTGCCATACATTAACACGACTCAGTCATAAGTATCCATATGTCTCCTCCTTCTTGACTTCACTCCCACCTCCTACTGCAGACCACCCCTCTACATTGTCACAGAGCCCTGGGTTAAGTTCCCTGTGTTATACATCAACCTCTCATTGGCTACCTAATTTACATATGTAATGTATAAGTTTCAATGATATTCTCTCAATTCTACCCAGCTTCTCCCAACACACACTGCCACTATGCTCACAGTCCGTTCTCTATGTCTGTGTCTCTATTGCTGCCCTGGAAATAGGTTCATCAGTACCATTTTTCTAGATTCCATATTGAACATCAACATTTTAGCATCAGCAGACTAAAATGGATAGGAATGGGTGAATTTAGCTCAGATGACCAATTTATGTACTACTGTGGACAAGAATCACTTCTTGGATGCTATCTCAAAAATGACAGAATGATCTCTGTTTGTTTCCGAGGCAAGCCATTCAATATCAGAGTAATTCAAGTCTATGCCCCGACCAGTAATGTTGAAAAAGCTGAAGGTGAACAGTTCTATAACTTCTAGAACTAACAACCAAAAAAGATGTTCTTTTCATCACAGGGGACAGGAATGGAAAAGTAGGAAATCACGAAATACCTGGAGTAACAGGAAAATTTGACCTCAGAGTAAAGAATGATGCAGGGCAAAGGCTAATAAAGTTTTGCAAAGAGAACACACTGGTCATAGCAAACACCCTATTCCAACAACACAAGAGAAGACTCTACACATCAACATAAGCAGATGGTCAATACTGAAATCATTTGATTATATTCTATGCAGCCAAAAATGGAGAAGTTCTATACAGTCAGAAAAAAAAAAAAAAAAAGACCAGGAGCTGACTGTGGCTCAGATCATGAACTCCATATTGCCAAATTCAGACTTAAATTGAAGAGAGTAGGGAAAATCACTAGACCATTCATATATGACATAAATCAAATCCCTTGCAATTATACAGTGGAAGTGACAAACAGATTCAAGGAATTAGGTCTGATAGACAGAGTGTCTGAAGAACTATGGACAGAGGTTCATGACATTATACAGGAGGCAGTGATCAAGACCATCTCCAAGAAAAAGAAATGCAAAAAGGCAAAATGGTTGTCTGAGGTGGCTTTACAAATAGCTGAGAAAAGTAGAGAAGCAAAATGCAAAGGAAAAAGTAAAGATATACCTATTTGAATGCAGAGTTCCAAAGAATAGTAAAGAGCGATAAGAAAGCCTCCCTCAGTGATCAATGCAAAGAAGTAGAGGAAAACATTAGAGTGGGAAAGACTAGTAATCTCTTCAAGAAAATTAGAGATACCAAGGGAACATTTCTTGCAAAGATGGGAACAATTAAGTACAGAAATTGTATGGATCTAACAGGAGCAGAAGATATTAAGAAGAGGTGGCAAGAATACACAAAAGAACTGTACAAAAAAGATCTTCAAGACCCAGATAATCACGATGGTGTGATCACTCACCTAGAGCCAGAATCCTGGAATGCAAAGTCAAGTGGGCCTTAGGAAGCATCACTATGAACAAAACTAGTGGAGGTAATGGAATTCCAGTTGAGCTCCTTCAAATCCCAAAAGATGATGCTGTGAAAATGCTCCACTCGATATGCCAGCAAATTTGGAAAACTCAGCAGTGGCCACAGGACTGGAAATGTTCAGTTTTCATTCCAATCCCAAAGAAAGACAATGCCAAAGAATGCTCAAACTACCACACAATTGCACACATCTCACACACTAGCAAAGTAATGTTCAAAATTCTCCTAGCCAAGCTTCAACAGTACATGAACCATGAACTTCAAGATGTTCAAGGTGGATTTAGAGAAGGCAGAGGAACCAGAGATCAAATTGCCAACATCTGTTGGATCATTGAAAAAGCAAGAGAGTCCCAGAAAAGCATCTACTTCTGCTTTATTGACTATGCCAAAACATTTGACTGTGTAGATCACAGGAAACTGTGGAAAATTCTTCAAGAGATGGGAATACCAGACCACTTGACCTGCCTCTTGAGAAATGTGTGTACAGGTCAGGAAGCAACAGTTAGAACCAGACATGGAACAGCAGACTGGTCCCAAATAGGGAAAGGAGTAAGTCAAGGGTGTATATTGTCACTCTGCTTATTTAACTTATATGCAGAGTACATCATGAGAAACGCTGGGCTGGATGAAGCACAAGCTGGAATCAAGATTGCCAGGAGATACATCAATAACCTCAGTTACGCAGATGACACTACCCTTATGGCAGAAAGCGAAGAAGAACTAACAAGCTTCTTGATGAAAGTGAAAGAGGAGAGTGAAATAGTTGGCTTAAAACTCAATATACAGAAAACTAAGCTCATGGCATCCAGTCCCATTCAGTTCAGTTCAGTTCAGTCGCTCAGTCGTGTCTGACTCTCTGCGACCCCATGAATCACAGCACACCAGGCCTCCCTGTCCATCACCAACTCCCGGAGTTCACCCAAACTCATGTCCACAGAGTCGGTGATGACATCCAGCCATCTCATTCTCTGTCATCCCCTTCTCCTCCCACCCCCAACCTTTCTCAGCATCAGAGTCTTTTCCAGTGAGTCAACTCGTCGCATGAGGTGGCCAAAGTATTGCAGTTTCAGCTTTAGCATCAGTCCTTCCAGTGAACACCCAGGATTGATCTCCTTTAGAATGGACTGGTTGGATCTCCTTGCATTACTTCATGTCAAATAGGTGGGGAAACAATGGAAACGGTAATGGATTTTATTTTGGGGGGCTCCAAAATCACTGCAAATGGTCACCACAACCATTAAATTAAAAGATGCTTACTCCTTGGAAGAAAAGTTATGAACAAACTACACAGCATATTAAAAAGCAGAGACATTACTTTGCCGACAAAGGTCCATTTAGTCAAGGCTATGGTTTTTCCAGTAGCCATGTATGGGTGTGAGAGTTGGAGTATAAAGAAAGCTGAGTGCCATTAAATTGATGCCTTTAAAACGTGGTATTGGAGAAAACTCTTGAGAGTCCCTTGTACTGCAAGGAGATCCAACCAGTCCATCCTAAAGGAGATCAATCTTGAATATTCATTGGAAGGATTGATACTGAAGCTGAAACTGCAATACTTTGGCCATCTGATATGAAGCACTGACTCATATGAAAACACCCTGATTCTGGGAAAGATTGAAGGCAGGAGGAGAAGCAGACTGAGAATGGGATGGTTGGATGGCATCACCGACTCAATGTCCATTGATTTGGTGATGGGCAAGGAGGCCTGGCGTGGTGCAGTCCATTGGGTCCCAAAGTGTTAGACATGACTGTTTGAACTGAACTGATATGTATGCATTAATATACAACATTTCTTGTTCTTTTTATGAGTTACTTCACTCTGTATAACAGGCTCTAGATCCATGTACCTCACTACAACTGACTTGAATTTGTTCCTTTATGTGGATGCTTGGTTTATGAACCAGTTTATAACCCTGTGTATGGTTGTGCTTGTGTGCTCAGTAGGTTCCAACTCTTTGTGACCCTATGACAACCTTCTCTGTGCATGTGCTTGACACAACTTCTTTAGCCATTCATCTGTCAATGGACATCAAGGTTGCTTCCATGTCCTGGCTATTGTGAATTTTTCTGCAATGAACATTAGGGTACATGTGCCTTTTAAAACTGTGATTTTGATACATTGATTCTTCCAATCCAAGAATTGGTATATCTCTCAATGTGTTTATGTCATCTTTGATTTCTTTATCAATGTCTTATTGTTTCATGTATACAGCTGTTTTGTGCATTAATTCCTAGATATTTTGTTCTTTTTGTTGCCTTGGTGAATGTGGTTGATTCCTTAATTTCTCTTTTGGATTTTTGTTGCTAGTGTATAGGAATTCAAGGGATTTCTGTGTATTTATTTTGTATCTTGCAACCTTACTAAACTCACTGATTAACTCTAGTCTTTTTCTGATAGTATTTTTAGGGTTTTCTTTGTATAATATCATGCTGTCTCCAATGAAAGTTTTACTTCTTCTTTTCCAATATGGATCCCTTTTCTTTCCTATCTTTCTCAATTGCCAATTAAATTTAATTCCAGTTTTTATCTTTTCATGGCTGTGAAATAAGAACAATCATATAAAACATTTCCAAATTAAAAACAAGGTAAAAATTTCTTCAAGAGAAAAACAATTACAGTTACCTCAGAAAGTTGTTTAAGAAAAACTATGATGAACCTAGATAGTGTATTAAAAAGCAGAGACATCACTTTGTAAACAAAGATCCATATACTGAAAGCTGTTTTTTTCCAGTAGTTATGTATGAGTGTGAGAGTTGGACCATAAAGAAGTTTGAGCACCCAAGAATTGATGCTTTTAGACTGTGCTGCTAGAGAAGAGTCTGGAGTGTCCTTTGGACTGCAAGATCAAACCAGTCAATCCTACAGGAAATCAACTCTGAATATTCATTGGAAGGACTGATGCTGAAGTTGAAGCTCCCAAACTTTGGCCACCTGATTTAAAGAGCAAACTCAGTGGAAAAGACCATCCTGCTGGGAAAAATTGAGGGCAGGAGGAGAAGGCGGTAACAGAGGATGTGATGGTTGGATGGCATCACCAGATCATGGACATGAGTTTGAGCAAACTCAGGAAGATAGTGAAGGACAGGGAAGCCTGGTGTGCTGCAGTCCATGGGAATACAGAGTTAGACATGAATGAGTGACTGAACAATGACATAAAGTTGTTGGAAAGATTCAATGAGACAATACAAAGAGAATAATTAGAATAAGTCTGGAATATAGTAATTGCTGACAAAATTTAATCTCAACTCTCCTCTTTTCTTTCTCCTCATTATAATAAAAGTATTATTAATAGTAAAAAGAGTTCAAAATACTTAAATTTCTAATCTTTAAAAAAATTTGAATAGATATTTGTATTGTATTTCCAGCACTCTAGTGATTGTCATTGCTTGATTTCCTGAAAATTTCAAATAGAATATAATTTCCTAATAATGTCATTTCTATTACCTGGTAAAGTGAAAATTTCAGAAATCCACATCAACCCTCACACTCTTTTCATCAAACTAAATGGCCTGTGCATCTTCAAAAATAAAGTTTCTACTCAAAATTGTAACATTTACCTGTGTTTTTTACTTCATTCAAGTATATTTGAATAAAAAATTAAAGAATATTCTGAAACAATAGTCAGCTTTAACCAGTTTATCGGGTTGAGTGTGGGGAAAATTTGAATATGGAAATAAATGAAAAGGAATCATACAACTGTACTGAAAGAGTTTTTGACAGATTATGAGTAATAGAAAGTATTAACAAGAACTTTAGTCTTCTAATGATATAATCACTTGCATTTACTGGAGAAAAAGATAACCTTTTGGATGGTATCCTTGAAGGCTTGTTTCACTTGCTGGTTCCTCAGTGAATATATAAATGGATTCATCATAGGAGGAACAGAAGTATTCATAATAGCAACTCCTTTGTTCAAGGATGCCTTTTCCTTTGCTGATGGGTTGGCATACATGAATATACAGCTTCCATAAGAGACGGAAATGACAATCATGTGAGAGGAGCATGTAGAAAATGCCTTTTTTCTCTGACTGGCAGAAGGCAGTCTCAGAATTGTCTTGATGATGAACATGTAGGATAGAATTATTAATGCCAAAGTAAAAAGAAGAATCACTATTGCAGAGTAAAAACCAATCACTTCAAGGAGCCACGTGTCTGAGCAAGATAGTTGCAAGAGGGGGAAATAGTCACAAGCAAAGTGATCAATGATATTAGAACCACAGTAATCTAACTGGAGAAAAAGAATAACAGGTGGGAAGATGTTTAAGAACCCTGCCAGCCAAGCACAACAGACAAGCAGTACACAGACTCTGTTGTTCATGATGGTTGTGTAATGCAGGGGCTTGCAGATAGCTACATAGCGATCATAGGACATGGCAGTTAGAAGATAAAATTCAGTGATACCCAAGAAGATGAAGAAAAACAACTGAGCTGTACAATCATTGTATGAAATCGTTTTGTCCCTGGTGATAATTGTGCCCAGAAATCTAGGAATACCGACAGTTGTAAAGGAAATTTCTAATATAGAGAAGTTCCTGAGGAAAAAATACATAGGTGTCTGTAGATGAGAGTCCACCAAGGTGAGAATGATGATGGTCAAATTTCCAGTGACACTTAATATATATGTGATGATTAAAAAGAGAAAAATCACAATCTGAAGCTCTGGATCATCTGATAGCCCCAGAAGAATGAATTCCGTGGGTCTTGTGTGGTTTTTCATTTCTGGTCCTTTCCCCCTATTCAAACAGAAAATGGATGTGTTTCCTATAAGAAATAAAAGATCAAAATACATTTGAGGATAGAATACAAAGCTTTTAAAGGATCCTTCATGATGATAATGAATGAAATTTAAAAACATGTTCACCTACAGAACTCTCTCCAATTTCCATTCAACTTTTCATTCTGGTAAAGAATATCTGAAGTTCAAAATCATTATTTCTTCTTCAAAAATACATTATCATAGACCATGGATAAAATAAACTCTTATGATAATACTTAAATAGGGCTATTTTTTAAATAACAATTTTTAATTGGTTCAAGGTATTCTTTAAAATATTTAGCTTCCTTTGTAAAAAAGTACAAAAATATATTAATTGCTTCTCCTTTCCTCAGTATTATAAAAACCAGTATAGTTTGCAGATAATCTAGAGTTTGAAAGCATATGGAGTGTACATATGCCTAGTTCCACATTTTATATTTTGCATCACTGAGGCCCACTTTGTTTAGGTGACTTTCACTAGTTTAAAAGACTAGTGAACATAGTAAAACTGTGAGAAATTCTTAAAGAGATGGTAATACCAGACAATCTAACCTTCCTCCTGAGAAAAGTATATGCAGGAGAAGAAGCAACAGTAAGGACTGGATGTGGAACAATGGACTGTTTCAAAAGTGGGAAAGGAGTACTTGAAGGCTGTATATTATCACCCTGCTTGTTAGTGTGTGTGTATTTTAGTCGCTCAGTTGTGTCTGACTCTTCGTGACCACATGGATTGTAGCAAACCAGGCTCCTCTGTCCACGGGATTTTCCAGGCAAGAATACGGAGTTGGTTGCCATTTTCTTCTCCAGAGGATCCACAGGATCTTCCCAATCCAGGGATCGAATCTGCGTCTCCGGCATTGCACTCAGACTTTACCATCTGAGCCAGCAGGGAAGATTATCACCCTGCTTATTTAACTTATATGTAGAATGCATCATGCGAAATGCCAGGCTGGATGAATCACAGGCTGGAATAAAGATTGCTGAGAAAAATATCAATTGCCTCAGTTATGCAGATAATACCACATTAATGGCAGAAAATGAAGAGGAATAAATATTCTTTTGACGAAGGTGAAAGAGGGCAGTGAAAAACCTGGCTTAAAACTCAACATTCAAAAAACTAAGATCATGGCATCTGATCACATCCCTTCATGGCAAGTAGAAGGGGAAAAAAACGGAAACATTGGCAGATTTTCTTTTCTTGGTTCTGAAATCACTGCAGATGGTAACTGCAGCCATGTGATTAAAAGGTGCTTGCTCCTTGGAAAAAAAGCTATTATGAACCTAGACAGTGTATTAAAAAGCAGAAACATCACTTTGCTGGCAAATGTCCAAGCAGTCAAAACTGTAATTTTCCAGTAGTCATGTACAGATGTGAGAGTTGGACCATAAAGAAGGTTTAGAGCCAAAGAATCGATGTATTTGAAGTGTGGTGCTAGAGAAGACTCTTGAGTCCCTTGGATAGCTAGGAGATGAAACCAGTCAATCCTAAAGGAAATCAACCCTGAATATTCACTGGAAAGACTGATGCTGAAACTGGAGCTCCAATAATTTGGCCACCTGATGGGAAGAGCTGACTCACTTTAAAAGACCCTGATGCAGGAAAAGATTGAGGGCTGAGGAGAAGGCGAAAACAGATGAGATATCTTACGGCATCATAGACTCAGTGGACGAGTTTGAGCAAACTCCAGGAGACAGTGAAGAACAGCGAACACTGGCACGCTGCAGTTCATGGGTCAGAAAGAGTCAGACACGACTAACCACCTGAGCAACAACCACACAACACAGTATTATCTCACTTTAGAATATCGGTGTTTACCCTTGGGAATATTTTGTTGGCACTCTTTCCCAAATTACCTTTTTAAGGCTTTGGTTGATGCAATCCCTTCTTCCTTTCCTTATAAAAGACTAAAAGCATAAGAAAGGCTAACTTTTGCTTCTAAAAGAAATAATTGCCTAGACACAGTTTAGTTCATACGATGCACACTTGTTTTCTTTTGTTTTACAATTTTACTTTATCAAACGAATAAGTAGATGGTCAAAACCTTTACTGGGAAGCAGATATTCCTTTAAATAGGGGATGTCATTTTTACAGTTTTATTCCTATAAGAGAAAACCATTCAACTTAAGAAAAATTAATGAACAACTCAAGACTTATTGCTATGCTGCTTCTTTAGGACTCCATGAATAGTTTTCTTGTTAGTAAACCACCATTTACTCTTTAATAACAAAAATTTCCTAAATTCACAAGCCCATATGCAAATACTACTTTAAAACACATAATTGAGATGTAATAATATGCATTAACCTAAATAATAACAAATTTTACTTACTTCCTGGTTTTTCTTGATGATTTAGTCTCAAATTTTATGGTCTGATCACTTCAATGATTATATAATTTCAGAGTTGATGAAGTGAGTTAGCAATTTATGTGCTGTCTATAGTACTCTGAAAACAAATATGGTGACTTAACTCTGCAATGACTCTCAAGGATTATATTCTCATTGTGGTTCAACTGGTAATATTTGACCACAACAGCCTTCATTCCTGATACTGCAAAATTTCGGGCACATTTCACTATACTGCAACTCATAATTGCTGTTTGTCTCTTATACAAGCTCTGTGTGAAACCTCAGCTGCACTGGGTGGGTTAGTAAAACACTTCTTATATCTGCCCCTTTTCATATAATTAAAACACTACTTTTTAAAACATTTCTTTGTATTAATGCACAGATTGTAAATGATTATTTTCTAATTCTGTGATTATATATCCATGCGATTCTTAGGCTTCAGAGACTATTATATTTTCCTACAAATTCGGCTTTGAGAAAAAGAGATTTAGAAATTTCTTCTCCATGTAAGTCATATGCACAAAATTGGATTTATCTTGTCTTTCCTGTTTTCTCAGGGGATTGTGTTAAGTAAATAGAGGACTGATGAGGCATTATTAAAACACACAGGTGAATCGGTTTTGTAAGTATGAATAAGAAAATGTTTGGGCTTCCCTGGTGGTTTAGTGGTAAAGAATCCACTTGCCAATGCTGGAGACACGGGTTCGATCCCTGATGTGGGAGGGTCCCACATGCCATGGAGCAACTAAGACAGTGTGCCACAAATATTAAGCCTGTGCTCTAGAGCCCAGAAACCACAATTACTGAGTATATATGCTGCAACTGCTGAAACCACTGCCACCTACAGCCAAGCTCCACATGAAGAGAAGCCACAGCAATGAGAATCTCACACAACATAAGTAGAGAGTAGCCCCCACCTGTCTCAACTAGAGAAAGCCGGTGCAGCCAAAATTAAATGAATAAGCAAAATTATTTTAAAAAATAAAGTGTCAGAAACCAAAATGACTGAGGTAAATGAGGCAACTTCATAAACAACACATGATATTGAGTCTGCAAAATTTTGATTTAGATTTGACTCTTTATTATTGTATTTAAAAGTCCACACTTTTTCCCCAGAAATTCTGGACATTTATCAGGACAATTACTGTGATTATTTCCGTTGAATTTTGGCTTTGCATCATAGAAACTGGCAAACATGACAAAACAGTCCCTCACCTTCACCCCTGAGAGACAATTGTTAAACATTTGCTATTCTCTCATTTAGAACATCTGTCAGTCATGTGGTGGATACGCAATAAATATTTCTGAATGAATAAATATGTTGAAATTATTTTGGTGTATAATCAATCTCCACTACTCAATAAAATCTTAAAAACTCATTGTTAAAGAATTTGAGAAACAAAATATGAAAAGAATCACTATTTAGATACAAAAATGTTAGTCGCTCAGTCGTGTCCGACTCTTTGCGACCCCACAGACTGTAGCCCACCAGGCTCTTCTGTCCATGGAATTCTCCAGGCAAGAATCCTGGAGTGGGTTGCCAGTCCCTTAAAATATAAAGGCAAATCTCTCACCGCGGCAGATTTCAAGCTACCAGTGCACAGCTGGCTCCTGTGATGTGGTCCAGACTGGCTCCAGCACACCACTGTTGGGAATGAACCAGTTCATCTACAAAGTGGACAAAGATCCCTGCTTTCATGGTGTGAGGGATGTGAAAGAATGTAGACAGTGAGCATGAATATAATTAACTAGTAAACAATAGAGTATTTCACATGCTAATAATTATTTTGAAAAAGAAAACTGAAATGCCTTGGAAGTGGGGAGTTGTATAATTTTAAATAGTGTCAATGGAGTAGATTTTATTGAGGTGATATTTGGACAGAGAACTGAAGGAGGGATGGGTGCTAACCATGTGATTATCTGGGAGAGGAGGCTTTCCATTTTAAGAAGCATTTAGTGTAAATACAGTAAGATCCTAGAAGGAAAATCACGTTTTTGGTTGTTTATTTTGTTTTCTCCTTTCTGATATTTTTCAATTTTTGTTGAACTGAATAGAATCTCCAGCAGAGTATTGAATAAAAACAGTTATAGTGGTCCTTCACATCTTATAACTGATTTTACCAAGACTACATCTACTATTTAAAACATTAAAAATGATGTTTGCTGTAAACTTTAAATTTTGAATATTTTCAAGTATACACTAAGATAGAGAACTGGAGAAATAGTTTCAAGTACGGATCAAGCAGATTCAATAAATATGAAACCTATTTTTTCTTGCTTTACTTGTTTTTTGAAAAGCTTTTAAATATTTAGTTGTATTCTAAACCAGAACTTATACAGCATACTTTTTCTTACCTGTATATTTTCAGTATGAATTTCTAAAATACATATATATTTTTTGCTTAACCCTGTTGCAATTTCCAAACTAGCTAAATTAGCAAAATGTCTTTGGTATCATTTATCACCTTGCACACACTTGCGCATGTTCATGCTCACTTGCTTAGTTTTGCTCAACTCTTTGAGACCCCATGGACTCTAGCCCACCAGGCTCCTCTGTTCACGGGATTTCCCAGGCAAGAATAGTGGAGGAGGTTGCTGTTTCCTCTTTGAGGGGAACTTCCTAACCCAGAGACTGAACCCATGTCTCCTGAGTCTTCTGCATTGGCAGGAGGATTCTTTACCACTGAGCCACTGGGAACATACTCCTAGATACCCAGTTGTCTCAAAACATCATTTTTTGTTGACTTGTTCAAATTGGAGCCAGACAAGGAGCATGTAGCATATCTAGTTGTGATGATCTAGTCAGGTTATTTATGCTACTGAAATAATGTTCTATTCTATTTTACTAAGAGAGTTTAAAAAATCATAAATGGACATTGAATTTTATCAGAGAATAGGTGATTTTCTTTATCAATTTTTGTTTTCATTTTTAGTCTTTTAATGAGGCAAATTTCACAAATAAATTTTCTAAAGATAATTTTTCTTTGAGATAAGACCACATGTAACATGAAATACTAATTTGATAATTTATTTTAGTGCATTATCTCCTTATTTATGAGTCAAATTGCTGGTGACTTTATTTCTCACTTGATCTTTTGATACCATGAACATTATACATATCCAAAAATGAAATTGAAATGTTTGCCTCATGTTTTTTTCTGAAAATACTTGATAAGATTGTGCTCATTTACCTTAACAATAAATAAAAAAATAAATAATTTTGCTGTTAAATTTAAAATACTTATATCTTTATTGAATTTTCAAATTTAATCAAATTACCTTATTTAAATAAGAAATAATATACTAGCCAATGTTTATGGAAAAGTCTAAAACAGAGCTGTGCAAACTGTGATCCATGGGCAACAGTTGGTCCACCTCCTCTTTGTGTTAAAAGTTTAGTTGGACACACCTGAACACTTTCATTCACACATTGTTTATAGCTTCACTTGTACTACAGAGGGGGAAGAGTTGAGTAATTTCATCAGGCACGCTATGGTCTGCAAATTCCAAATTATTAATATATTGCCCTTTAGACACAAATTCTGTTGACTTCTGATACTGATAGTTAAAATGCTTATACTGATTGAAATCTTTATAATAACCACTAAAGAGTTTGTGTAAAATTATATAAACAGTCACATTATCTGATATTAGCATAAACTCCCTCATATCTTTTATAATACTTTTACAGTTCTTTTAATTCCTGGAAATACAACTAGTTAATTTATAGTATATTTTTATTCAGGTATCAAGAAACCATATCACCAATCAATTCTAAGCTTCAGGATTTTCAAATATTTCCAATTAACTGTAGAAATTATTGTTTCAACAAGAAGGTAGGAAATAGTAGCTCGATGACTCTTTCCAAACTGGAAAACTCTTCAGTATTATTTGAAGTTGTTTTCTTTGTTTTTCAGCAAAGTATGGCTCTAAATCTCTCAACTGAGTACAGTGTATGCATATCACGAAGAATTTGGCTCAATGAATTACAATTACAGTCTTTCTAGTAAAATGGTTAGAAAATGTAGGATGAGTTTGTATAACATTCATATTATTTGAAATTTTGGCTTCATAGAAAAGCAAAAAAAAAAAAAAAAAATACTTCAGTGCCAGAGACCAAGATCTTGGATAATAATCTTCTAAATTCTAATCAATACATTTTCAAGTGCAATGCTACATTATAATGCTTAAAACTGAGTAAACATACAAAATTTTAACAAAAGAAAAGCCAAAATTTATATATAGTAAAATTTTGCTTATGTTAGCATCTTTACCCCTATTAATTGTTTGTCATTTGATTAGGTAATCAAATGAATTATATGTATACAGTATTAACTCAAAATAACCATTAATATGAGAAAGTTGTAAAAAGTGTTAGCTATTGATTTTTTAAAAAAACCAGCTTGACATCAAGCATTAATTTAGATATACAACTGACAGTAGCAAATGTAGTCATATATAGTTTCCAACAGTATCTAATTCTTCAGGGTTTTATTAGAAATTGTTATGTTATATGTGTTAATTAAAGAGTTCTGAAAATGAGGGACAGTTTCACAGTTTTCTTGAAAGTATATATTCATAATTGTTCTCAAATTGATAAATTATACGGCAGAGAAGATTTTAAGATGGATTATGAGAAAAGTTTTTTGATTTCTTAAGAAACTATAATTCCAATACTTTATTAGTTGTGCTGTTTTTTACACAATTACAAAGTAGGCCATAGTATGGAGAGAATAATAATAATAATTTATAAATGGAAAAAGGGAGTAAGATCAAGTCAATCAGAGAAAAGCACCAACCAGTACAAATAAGAATAATGAAGGAAAATTGTTATCACCTAAATTACTCTCAGAATCTATAGGTTTTCATAGAAATAGATGCTCTAATTCTTCCCTGGATGACTCAGTTTGTTAACTAGTATCTATATTTGAAGATAATATTAACTTAAATAAAAAGAGTTATAATAATATGGCATCACTTCAGTTCAGTCGCTCAGTCATGTCCGACTCTCTGAGACCCCATGAATCACAGCTCGCCAGGCCTCCCTGTCCTTCACCAACTCCCGGAGTTCACTCAAACTCATGTCCATCAGGACTTAGTATATATATAACATGTGCGATTATTTGGGGTTTGCATTCCAAGAGAAATGCATGAAAAACACAGCTCTCTCTGAGTTTTAGGTTTGTTTGTTTCCCCACTGGGAATAATATTTCAGGGAATAATTGTAAGGGCTAATTTATGTTATAAGTAAAATTCAACTATACATGTTGTACATGTACTCTACATAAAAAATATTGCTCTTTGTTATTTCCTAAAAGCAAAACTGATTATCATATTTGAGGAAGAGGGTCCCACTAGGAAACAATAATATTCATTTCAAGGAAAATCATTTGAGAGACAATGCTAAGATTTATGCATATATCTCATTGACTCATTACAATTCTTATGTTACTTTTGAAGAAACTGACCATGAAACTTTAAATAACATAATGAAGATAATACTACTAGTTAATGAGCAAATTGGAACTCTAAGCCCTTCTGGCTGAAAATGAAGCATGTGCTACTTATCAAACCTATATGCAGTGAGGAGGACCAAACTCAGAAAGTAGTTTTCTGAAAACTAATAAAGAACTAAATTAGTAGGACAAACATGGAATGTAAACATGTTCACTTTTCAAAATTTTGGATATACACAGGAAGAAATGCAACCCCAAAATATTCCACTCAACTGGATGATAGGTTAAGCCAAGAATGACTAAATCAACACTAAGAAAAAGAATGCTTTATATGCTTTTAACATTGCAAACTATCCTCTTCTTGTCATACAAATGCATCACACGAGCCAGTTTCAATTATTAAAAATTTACGGACAACCATTTCAGTTTTAGGTTAAGCAATCCAGTACTTCTAAGAGTTATTCTCTCAACACATTCAGGGTTATCTTATTTCTATAGATACTATTTTTAATACATTTTCCATTGTAGCCATGGGAGCAAAAAGAGCAAAGAGTCAAGATACAGAGTTACTGTGGTCCTTTCTGGACAGGATTTTTATGTGGATTTTAACCTGCATGAGCCACACATTGTTTAATCCACCACACATAGGAAAGGCTCATGGGAAATACTCCAGTGAATCAAATGTGCCAAGAAGGGCCAAGAAGAAAATGCTCCAAGGATTATAAATATGTTATCAACATTTGTACCACTACTGAAACAGAAAACTTGGAAGACAATGTCTAAACTGCTAGAAGAGCATGAGAAATAGGCCAGAAGTAAATGGAAATTTGTACATACTTTCTAAGTGAAAATATCTAAACATGCAAAATTTTGGAGAAGATTTCCCGAATTATCTAAGTCAGGATTTCTCTGAAGAATAGGCTTTTTTACTTCATGTTTGCTGAAATACTGAGAATGTATCTCATGTATACATGTTACACTTTCTTTTCTCATATAATAAAAGGTCTCCATAAAATGACTTTGAAAAGGGGCAATTCTCCAAGAAGACCTAAAAATTCCTGATGACTATTTTTAATTCCTAACAACAGATAAACTATGTCATGCATAAATTAATAGAATGACTAAAAGATAGATGAATGCACTATCACAGTTGGAGACATCAATACCCATCAGAAAGAAACATATCCAGCAGGTAGAAAATCAGAATGGACATAAAGGAACTCAGCAAGGTCATCAACCAACTGATTAAAACTGACACCTATAGAGTACTTCATCAAGGAACAGAAAAATCAACGCTCTTCTCAAGCTTCACACAGAATAACTGTCAAGACATTTTGGACCATCAAACACACTGCTGCTGCTGCTGCTGCTGCTAAGTCACTTCAGTCGTGTCCGACTCTGTGTGACCCCATAGACGGAAGCCCACCAGGCTCCCCCGTCCCTGGGATTCTCCAGGCAAGAACACTGGAGTGGGTTGCCACTTCCTTCTCCAATGTGTGAAAGTGAAAAGTGAAAGTGAAGTCGCTCAGCCATGTCTGACTCATAGCGACCCCATGGACTGCAGCCTACCAGGCTTCTCCGTCCATGGGATTTTCCAGGCAAGAGTACTGGAGTGGCTTGCCATTGCCTTCTCCGTCAAACACACTAAACAAATTTAAAAATTAGAAATAATATAATGTATACCTTAAGACCATAATTGAATTAAACTATAAGTAAATTACAAAAAAATAACTAGAAAGCCCCCAAATCTCCATTTAGTGGAGATTAAATGACATGCTTCAAATAACATATGGAGCAAAGAAGAAATGTCAGAATAAATTTTAAAATATTTTGATATAAGTAAATAAACAGACCACATCAACATTTTTAGGATACAAAAAAAACAGTGTTTAAAGAGAAATTAATGGCATTGAAAAAGTATTAGAAAAGAAGAAGGATCTAAAATTCAAAATTTAAGTTGTGACTCAGGAAACTAGAAAAAGAAGAAATTAAATGAAAGGTAAGCCACTCACACAAACTGGAATCAAGATTTCCAGGAGAAATATCATAAGCCTTAGATATGCAGATGACACCACTCTTATGGCAGAAAGCAAAGAGGAATTAAAGAACCTCTTGATGAAAGTGAAACAGGAGAGTGAAAAAGCTGTCTTAAAACTCAAAAGATGAAGATCATGGCATCCAGTCCCATCACTTCATGGCAAATAGACAGGGAAACAATGGAAACAGTGACAGACTTTATTGTCTTGGGTTCCAAAATCACTGCAGATGGTGACAGCAGCCATGAAATTAAAAGACATTTGCTCCTTGAAAGAAAAGCTATGACCAAACTAGACAGCATATTAAAAAGCAGAGACATTACTTTGCCAGCAAAGGTCTGTCTAGTCAAAGTTATGGTTTTTCCAGTAGTCATGTATAGATGTGAGAGCTGGACCATAAAGAAAGCTGAGCGCTGAAGAATTGATGATTTGAACTGTGGTGTTGGAGAAGACTCTTGAGAGTCCTTTGGACCACAGGAGATCAAATCAGTCAATCCTAAAGGAAATCAGTCCTGAATATTCATTGGAAGGACTGATGCTGAAGCTGATGTGAAGAACTGAATAATTAGAAAAGACCCTGATGCTCGAAGAGATTGAAGGCAGGAGGAAAAGGGGATGATAGAGGATGAGATGGTTGGATGGCATCACCGACTCAATGCACATGAATTTGAACAAGCTCTGGGAGTTGGTGTTGGACAGGGAAACCCGGGGTACTGCAGTCCACAGGGTAGCAAAGAGTCAGACATGACAGAGCGATTGAACTGAAGTTAACTGAAACTAAGTCGCTCACACAGGATAAACCTATGTGACTTTGGAAATATTGGTGACATAGAAACAACAAAGGCATAATCCATGAAATAAATAATTGATAAGGTGAACTTCATTAAAATTTAAAACTCAGGTTGTTTGAAAGACAATGCTAAGAAAAGTATAAGGCAAACCACAGACTGAGAGAAACATTTGCGAAAGAAACATCTGATAAACAACTGTTATCCAAAATATGCAAAAAACTATTAAAACTAAACAGTAAGAAAACAAATAACCCACCTAACAAATAGATACTAGACCTTAACAGACCTTACCCCAAAGAAGATACACAGATGACAAATCAGCATAAGAAAAGTTATTCATATCATGTCATCAGGGAAATGTAAAATGAAACAATGAGACGTACTGCATAGCTACTGGAATGGCCCAATTTGGAATACTAACAACATCAAATGCTGATGGGGATGTGGAGCAACAGGAATCCTCATTCATTAATGATGGGGATGTAAAATGGAACAGCCACTTTGGAAGGCAGTTTGGCAGTTTCTTCCAAAGTTGACCATACTCTCTCTACAACATAGCAGTCATGCCCCTTGGTATTTTCTTAAGGGAGTTAAAAACAAGTTTCCAAAAAAAGAGAAACTCTTCTTCCTACCATTGGTAATGTTTCTTTCCTCTTTTCCATGGTCCGCCAAAGGGCTACTACATATTCTGTCCTGGATTCTGGAGCTCTCCAGAAGGTATTTTCTCCTATGGGTGTTTATTTAATTGGAGTTTCTGTTGGGATAAGAGATTTGGAGCCTCCTATCCTGCCATCTTGTTGATCTCACTCTTCCCTACATTGTTTTCAATACACAGGTAATATTTACCAAAAATAACCATATACTGGGCTTCCCAAGCGGCTTAATAGTAAAAGAGTCTGCCTGCCAATGCACAGAAGCCTCCTTTTTGATCCCTGGGTCTGGAAGATCCCCTGAAGGAGAAAGTGGCAACCCACCCCAGAATTCTTGTTTGGACAATCCCATGGACAGGGGACCCCGGAGGAGAGCATGGCAACTTACTCCAGTATTCTTGCCTGGAGAATCCCCATGATGGGACACAGTCCATGGAGTCAAAAAGAGAAGGACATGACTGAAGTGACTAAGCACACAGACAGAGGAGCCTGTCAGGCTGTAGTCCACAGGGTCACAAAGAGTCAGTCACAACTGAGCACACATGCACAGCCATAAACTGGGTTATAAACTGGTTCATAACAAACCAAGCACTCATAAAAAGGAACAAGTTTCAGTCAGTTGTCGTGAGGTGGATGAACCTAGAGTCTATAATATAGAGTGAAGGAAGTCAGAAAGGGTAAACCAAATATCCTATATTAATGAATACATATGATATCTAGAAAAGCGGTACTGATTAATCTATTTACAGAGAAGAAATGGAGATGAAGATGTAAAGAATGGAATTGTGGACACTGTAAGGGAAGTAGAGGCTAGGAGAAATTGAGAAAGTAGCATTTATATATATATATATATAATAGATAGCTAGCGGGAAGTTGCTATATAACACAGGGAGCCCAGCCTGGCACTCTGTGATAAACTAAAGGGGTGGGATGGAGCAGGGAAAAGAGGCTCAAAAAGAAGGAGATACACATATAATTCTGACTGATTCACATTGCTGTATGACAGAAACCACCACAACATTGTAAAGTAATTATCCTTCAATAAAAAATAGTCAAAGAATTGAAAACGTTCTGACCACAGAAGTGTTTAGTTAAAAACCAGTATCAGTTCCAAGTAATAAGGCTTTCAAAGAAAATATTCTAAATGAGTACAGGCAGCATGATTAGAGTTTCTGGGTGTCTGATAATCAATTTTCGCTCTTCCTGTTGGTTACATGTGTGCACATTTTTTTTCATAATTAGATGTGTTACATGTGTATTTTATGTGTACCTTTCTTGATGGCACACAAATTCAATAAAAACTGAAAGACAATACTGCTGAGGCAATCCTAAAAAGAAGGCAAGGAAACCTGGATAATTATTCTACCAGATAAAGCCACCATAACTAAGACTGTATCAATTGTACATGGATAGGCAAATAGTCAGTAGGACTGAAACATCTCAACACATCATGTTAAGAGATATTTGATGTCAGCTTTATATTATCAGTGATGTTAGTATTTCTTCCTGGTTAGCTAGTTTCTCTACTATAAAGTTCTCCACTGTAAAGGTACTTTCCCCTCTGTAATTAACAATGACTAGGCAGTGATATTTTGTGCAATGCAAGAATATTTTGAGATTGTATAAATATCATATTCCTTAACAAACTCTTATCTATTTTAATAATTCCGTATTATTTGTTCTCTAATCTAGATAGTGGAAATATATAATAGAGTATCATTAATATTGACACAATATTTTTCTAAATCTATCAATTGTTTTACATTTATTAGTTGGGATTTTACCATAAAGAACAACACTCTTTTCTCTAATCCTATTAACAATTTATTAATTTATTTTGAAGTGTTTTCTACTTAATGTGTTATTATCTATTTATATTATTATTTATTTCAGTGCTCAAATGTCCTGATATAGAGTACTCCTTCTAACTGAGTCCTTTGTTAACATGTTGCTACACTTTCTGGAACAATAAGATACTCTAGCTCATCGTATCCTTCAAATATTTAGTCCTGTAATCAACCACTTCTCCAGTTCTCAGAAACTACTTTTAGCAATAAATGATGCTTAGAACCATGCATCTGGATGCTTTGTGGGGTTTTGCTATTGAACTATCATTACTCCTTGGAACTTTCACGAAATGGACAAAGGAAATACATGAAAAATAATAGCATCACACTGACTATTTTATTTTAATCCAATAACAGAATTTTCCAACTTCTCTTATACAACATTGGATCTTTCTCTGTCATGAGAAGCCAGGCTCCAATGTAAATCTGTTAGCCTACCAATTATTCAGTTTAAAATATACACAAAATAGTTTCTGAATTGTTACACTATTATAAAAACAAATACACTAAATAAAGTTGTTTTTCTCTGCAGTTCCCATCCTACTGATGGTGAATTGTCAAAGCAATTGAAAAAATTATCTTTGAATTTGAAAGATAAAATTGAAAAATTACTTGTGAAAAATTACTTTTATCAGTTTTTTGCTCTTCTCCCTACACGTTTAGCAATGTGTTTTAACATTATGCTCAGTGGTGTGTGTTTAATTTTAGTGTTTTCCCTGCTTAATTTTATCTTTGGATTATGTAAGCAATAAGAATTTCAAAAGTTTATGAAATTAGGTATACTGAGAAATGTGTCAGTCATTTTTTTTTCTCCATTTATCTCTATTTTCTTACCTGAGTACATGTTTTTGTTATAGAAGCCTGATGTTATACTTTAATATTTGTGTGGTTAGTCTTCTCCTATCACTCTTGTTTCTCAAGATTTCCCAATTATCACGTTTGCTTTTCCATATGAAATTTAGTATTATGCCCTTCTGCATGGGCCAAATGACCAAGAAATTCTAATGTTCCTTGAACAATCAGTGACAAATGGAATCTTTAAGGTTTTGTCACAAGTAAACATTCATAACACAAACTGTGATTGTGAAACAACCTTTCACAGATAAACATTCTCCTTTGGGACAATACTCCCTGGCTTTCTACTGGGTCCTGCTGCTGCTGCTGCTGCTAAGTTGCTTCAGTCGTGTCTGACTCTGTACGACCACATAGACGGCAGCCCACCAGGCTCCTCCATCCCTGGGATTCTCCAGGCAAGAACACTGGAGTGGGTTGCCATTTCCTTCTCCAGTGCATGAAAGTGAAAAGTGAAAGTGAAGTCTCTCAGTTGTATCCGACCCTTAGCGACCCCATGGACTGCAGCCTACGAGGCTCCTCCATCCATGGGATTTTCCAGGCAAGAGTACTGGAGTGGCTTGCCATTGCCTTCTCCGATGGAGGAGCCTGGTAGGCTGCAGTCCGTGGGGTCGCTAAGGGTCGGATATGACTGAGAGACTTCACTTTCACTTTTCACTTTCATGCACTGGAGAAGGAAATGGCAACCCACTCCAGTGTTCTTGCCTGGAGAATCCCAGGGACAGGGGAGCCTGGTGGGCTTCAGTCTATGGGGTCACACAGAGTCGGACACGACTGAAGACTTAGCAGCAGCAGCAGCAGGCTCCTCCATCCATGGGATTTTCCAGGCAAGAGTACTGGAGTGGGGTGCCATTGCCTTCTCTACTACTGGGTCCTAGTAGAGACTAAAGGCCCAAACACATGACCTCAATTGACCATTAGATTTGAGCTTTCCATAATGAACTGAGTATTACTGGACCTTCTGTTTGATAAACCCGGTCATTTACAACAACAATCTATCATAAAATGGAGAGAGTACTGGGGAGATCACACTTGAACAGGTCCATAAGGCAAAAGTAAAACTTATGAAGAGATGACTTAGACTTCTTTAAAATAAAATTCTGGTGGATTACATCCTCTTCCTCTACCCATATTTATGCCCTTATTGGGAAAGCCTAATGACTAGCTGACAAATACATAAAAATATGTACCTGGTTTCAGATGTTCTACACAATATGCTTACATCCACTCTAAAGTAAATGATTGATAGGCACAAAATATGCCATAAAAGTAATGTATAATATATATATTTAATATATATATTTTAAATGCTGATATAGCTAATCCAATTTTAGTCAATGCTGACATTAAAGAAGAAACGTGTGCTTCAGATAGAGAGGAATTGGCGATTTTTCATGATGATAAACAATTATGTCCCAGAAGATATAACAATCCCAAATTTGGGTCTTCATAAACATACAATGTTAATATTTTTAAAAATAAAAACATGGCATGAATATGAACAGAAAGAAACTGCTCCATAGTTACGGAGAACTAAGTAATTTGGAGATTTTAAGTAACTTAGTAACGGGGCAAAGAGTAAACGTACAGATTTAAATCATGTGATTAATGAACTTGTATAGACTAGCTGACTCAAATAGAACACTGCATTCAACTACCATTACATATAATTCTCAGATGTATGAGAAATGTTTACAAAACTCTGATCATATACTAGGCTATAAATTGAGATTCAAATAATTTAGAAGGATGTAACTTAATTAATACATGTTTTATAAAAATAAAAGAGGATTCTTTGGAAAATTTTATGTCCAGAAGACCCACCTGTAGCAGACTGAGGCCATTGCAACTCAATGACTCTCCCCCAAAGGGAAAAAGAATAGTGTGGAGCGTATATCCAGCATCTGGACTTTTCGGGGACTAGGGAAGCACTAGTGTCTATGTAGTTTTCTTGGGGCCTCTATGGGACCTGACATACTATAAATGCCTAAAGGCTACTGAAGTCAAAAAAGGGCTGGGTGATGTGCTGTTCGGAGAAGGCAATGGCAAGCCACTCCAGTACTCTTGCCTAGAAGATCCCATGGACGGAGGAGCCTGGTAGGCTGCAGTCCATGGGGTCGCTACGAGTCAGACATGACTGAGCGACTTCACATTCACTTTTCACTTTCACACATTGGAGAAGGAAATGGCAACCCACTCCAGTGTTCTTGCCTGGAGAATCCCAGGGACGGGGGAGCCTGGTGGGCTGCCGTCTATGGGGTCGCACAGAGTCGGACACGACTGAAGTGACTTAGCAGCAGCAGCAGCAGATGTGCTGTTGCTTCAAGTAGCTGAGTTACAGCAAACAGAAACAGAGGGAGCAAGAGACTATGGGCTCCATGCAAAAAAAAAATAGATAAAATCTAGTTAGGAATCTTCATACACAAATCTGAAAAGACACAGCCTCAGAAAAGATTTAAAAGACCCCTCAGAATCTCTAGGTTGACTGAATTGTGATGGATTTCCCTGTAGAGGTTGTTGTTTTGTCAAATGTGTAGATAACAACACAGAGTTAAAAGGAACATAGAAAAACAGAAAAGTGACCCAATCAAACAGACAAAATAATCTCAAAGCATAGACCTTAAAAAAATGGAGGTAAATAAATATCTGACAAAAATTTAGAATAACTGTCATAAATGCAATCAATGAGCTCAAGAAAGTCGAAGTGTTTTAGTTTTACTTGATTTATTTTGAATTTTTAAATATCAGCATTTTAAAAAATGATACAGAACAAGGAAATTCTATAATTAATACATAATAACTTGATAAATATTTATCCTGAAAATATGCACTTAATTTTACAAAGTATAAAGAACTACACTTAAAGTGCAATGCACTACTACATACGATATTTTTGGAATGAATTTAATGTATTATATAATGGGTAGATTCTTTAATGTTAAGAAATTATCAGTGTTCATCTTGAAAATACATCAGATATTACATACTAATTTTGAAACTTCGCATTTAAAGTGCAATGTGATATCAAATGATCATTTTAGGGACTGATATTTACAGGATTAAAACTATTTTTAACTTCATGCTATGAAGTATGTCTTAAAGAAGACAATTCTATTCTAGAATATGCTGTGGGATAAATAACTTTTACTATACTTTAAATGTCAATAAACAGTGACTGGAGAAATGGAAGAAATAGACTGAAAAATATATATTAGCAGTCATGTGGCCTGGTAAGAGGACATAAACAGCAAGCAGAGTTATACAGATATTTAGGAATTTCAGAATTTAACCTAATTGTTCTTTAAAGTGTTTTTGACCCCCCAAAAATCATTTATTAGCAGCAAATACTGCTTTATAGACCATATCTTTGAAGGCTTGTTTTACTTGTTGGTTTCTCAAGGTGTAGATGAAAGGATTTAGCATGGGGGCCACAGAGGTATTGAGAATAGCTACTCCTTTTGTCACTGATACCTTTTCTTTGGCCGAGGGATTAGCACACATGAATATACAGCTTCCATAGGAGATGGAAATGACAATCATGTGAGAGGAACAAGTGGAGAAGGCCTTTTTTCTCTGACTGGAAGATGGGATTCTCAAAATAGTCCTGACAATGAACATATAAGACAAAATCACTAAGGCCAAAGTGAACAGCAAACTAACCAAAGCAAAGTAAAAACCCATTACTTCTAGGAACCATGTATCTGAACAAGACAATTGTAAAAGGGGGAAATAGTCACACAAAAAGTGATCAATGACATTGGAAGCACAGTAATCCATCTGGAGGAGAAGCATAAGGGGCGGGAAAATGGTTAGAAACCCACCCAGCCAAGCACAGAGCACAAGCAGGCTGCAGAGTTTCCTGCTCATGATGGCTGTGTAATGCAGGGGCTTGCAGAGGGCAACATAGCGGTCATAGGACATGGCAGTTAGAATGTAAAATTCAGTCACCCCCACGAAAATAGAGAAAAATAGTTGAGCTGCACAACTGTTGTAAGAAATAGTCTTGTCCCTGGTCATAATTGCCCCCAGAAATCTAGGGATGCACACAGTAGTAAAGGAGATTTCTAAGAAAGAGAAGTTTCAGAGGAAGAAATACATTGGTGTCTGGAGATGGGAGTCCACCCAGGTTACGGTAATGACAGTCAGGTTTCCAGTGACACTTAGTACATATGTGATAAATAAAAAGAGGAAAATCACAATCTGAAGGTCAGGATCATCAGAAAGGCCTAGAAGGACAAACTCAGTGATCACCGTGTGGTTCATTTCTCTCTCTCTTTTTCTTTCAAATATATTTAGGAGGAAAGTGTATTAAAAGGGAAGAGATGAAAGATATAATTGATTATGGTCAATGTCATCATCATTAATACAATTCTAAAACATTCTCTCTAATTCATGCTGATGTCATTTTCTTTTAACTTATTTTCATTACATATTAAAATATATACGTGGTTTGTGCTTTATATAATGCTTCTCTTATTCTAATTAGAAAATCTTCATACAATAAATCACACTACTGAGAGATGATAAATGAAATTTATACTCTTTATTTTGTCCATTTAATGCAATCCCTTGCAATTTTGTTGGAACAATCCTATAAAATATTTTTCTTTTTTTCTGTCATGTATTTATTAGACTCCACCACTTAAAAAAAAGAAACAGATGATCTCACTTCCTTCAAAAGATCAAAAATGAAATTTAAAAGACTAAAGTAACAACCCATTTTCCTTTGTGCACAACTCATTACTTTTTATGAAATAACTCAATTAAAGATTTTCTTAGCAAATAAACTTTAAAATATTTAATGACTGGGGCAAATTCATATCAATGTATGGCAAAACCAACCAATATAATATTGTAAAATAACTTGCCTCCAATAAAAAATAATTACCTAAAAAAAAAAAATTAAGTTTAAAAAAAATAAATAAATAAATAAAATATTTAATGACTAAATTATTAATTTTATTTTAATATTAATGTTTATGAAGTAATTAACATAACATTAGAATGCTTTATACTTATATATATTTGTAATAACACAGAATTAATAGCTGAATTATGTTATTTAATAGGAAATATATTCACTTAAAGATTTGTCTATAATTCCATTGAAATCATTAACGTTTGGCAAATTCTGTGATTTGTTAAGAATATACATATAGAAACATTTCTATTTTTGAGCTTAAAAGGATATGCAGCATTTATTTACTTTTTGTATAGAAGCACAAACTGAAAAGTAACTACTTGCCTCAGATCATAGCAGCTCTGTCACCCAGATTGTAGCCCAGCGCATTTTCCGTTTGAACATCCTTATTTCTCAGCTATTAAGCTTTATAAAAAATGTTTTATTCCCTTGAAGTTCTGTCCCATGTTTATCTTTTGCATGAGGCAACTGATCCAAAGGGATATTCCAATAATGTGTAGGTAAACCTCTCCCATGCATACAAACCTATTCACTTAATTCCCGTCTCTTCTAGATATATCATTCTGTTTATTTGTTTTGCTAAAATCATGACAGATCCCTTCTCCTTATTTCTGATATTCACAATTCTGCTGTGAGTAATAAAATGCAAAATCATTGCCTCCGTGCCAGACACTAGCAAATGTCACATTAATCAAATTTCACTAAATTTTCTCTATTGTATGGTGGTGACTCTAGGGAAATAGTTCAGGAAATATAAACAATGTCAGAAACCTTAAGAAGATGTGGAAATACACTATCCTCCTTTTCAATAAAGTTGGTCTAGAAATTTAAGGGAGCAATATTTAAAGAGAGAACTGCAAGGAATATGACAATATTGGGTATTATGAGCATAGATACTTTAACTAGGATCTGGTATCTCTTTGGTTGCACTAATAGCTCAAAATTTTCATCTCCGTTGTTTTGACCTATGAGTAAAGTCATACTTTGATCTCCTGAGAACAAAGCAAAGTCGAGGCCAAATCTCTGCTAAGGAATAGACCATGAGGGATTTCTGGAAACCATACATGGCATTCTCAGTAGTCTCTTAATTCTCCTCTATAGTGAATCTCTCTTGAGAATGGCTATGTTCATATTTGTATTCCATAGAAGACCTCAATGCTGACTTTTATAAAATAACCACTTCTATTAACCACAATTATTTAATATTTCATGAGTAATAGAAATAAATGAGAAATCTTATAAAAATAAAACTTTTAATCAAACATATCCTTGATCAGTAGACAGTATATACAAATAACAGATTCTTAAAGCAATAAGGATCTAACCAAATAGTTAATGTGTTTGTTCTGAAGTCAATAATGACTTCATTAGACAATGAAACCTTGGTACTCTACATGATACACTAGCAAGGTAGAAGTCACTAGGAAATAAGTGCCTACTAAAACAAGATTGAAGAAACTTGCATAATGAATAGGAGGCCTGTGCATGGTGCTGGCATTTTCCAAATGCATCTGAGAGCTAAAAGAAAAAAAAAATTATATATAACTTCAATATTTCAGTCATCTCATAACCAAGGAGATGGCATTACCAATAATAAATCCTGGTCCTATAATCTCCTTCCAATGAACACCGAGTGAACTCCGGGAGTTGGTGATGGACAGGGAGGCCTGGCGTGCCGTGATTCATGGGGTCCCAAAGAGTCGGACACGACTGAGTGACTGAACTGAACTGAACTGAATAGTCTCCTTAATTATATAAATGATTTAATCAAAGCTTTCCCTCCTGTCTCATATGAATATTAGTGTGTTGACTGGGAAAGGTTGGGACTGAGAATTAGTATGAAGCATCTATAGATTCAGATGACTCAAAAGCTGAATTTGGAAGCACCACATAGACTCCCTTGCCAAGAGAAGGCTCCATCTCCCTCTGCTTCATGAAGCTGTCCATGCATTGCTTAGGGACCCTGTCATTACCTCACAAGAAGGAGCTATTTTTCCCTTGTGTGCATTTGTCACCCCCAAACTATTTTTAAGTTATAGCACATAAACATGTCTGGAATTATCCAGGAGCTGGTAAACATGAAAAAACTAAAAATGGCTCTCTATATAAAAATTTTCACATTTTTTTGCTATTTTTGCAAACTTCTAATTTTTTTTAATTGAAAGTTAAATGCTTTACAGTAGTTTGTTATTTCTTGTCAAACCTCAAAATGAACCAGCCGTCAGTCAGTCAGTTCAGTCTCTCAGTCGCGTCCGACTCTTTGCGACCCCATGAATCACAGTATGCCAGGTCTCCCTGTCCATCACCAACTCCCGGAGTTCACTCAAATTCATGTCCATAGAGTCGGTGATGCCATCCAGCCATCTCATCCTCTGTCATCCCCTTCTCCTCCTGCCCTCAATCTCTCCCAGCATCAGAGTCTTTTCCAGTGAGTCAACTCTTCGCATGAGGTGGCCAAAGTATTGGAGTTTCAGCTTTAGCATCAGTCCTTCCAATGAACACCCAGGATTGATCTCCTGTAGAATGGACTGGTTAGATCTCCTTACAGTCCAAGGGACTCTCAAGAGTCTTCTCCAATACCACAGTTCAAAAGCATTAATTCTTCGGCACTCAGTTTTCTTTATAGTCCAACTCTCACATCCATACAACCACTGGAAAAACCATAGCCTTGACTAGACGGACCTTGGTTGACAAAGTAATGTCTCTGCTTTTTAATATACTATCTAGGTTGGTCATAACTTTCCTTCCATGGAGTATGCATCTTTTAATTAAATGGCTGCAATCAGCATCTGCAGTGATTTTCAAGCCCAAAAAATTAAAGTCTGACACTGTTTCCACTGTTTTTCCGTCTATGTCCCATGAAGTGCTGGGACTAGATGTCATGATCTTTGTTTTCTGAATGTTGAGCTTCAAGCCAACCTTTTCACTCTCCTCTTTCACTTTCATCAAGAGGCTTTTGAGTTCCTCTTCACTTTCTGCCATAAGGGTGGTGTCATCTGCATATCTGAGGTTATTGATATTTCTCCCGGCAATCTTGATTCCAGCTTGTGTTTCTTCCAGCTCAGCATTTCTCATGATGGACTCTGCATATAAGTTAAATAAGCAAGGTGACAATATGCAGCCTTGACATACTCCTTTTCCTATTTGGAACCAGTCTGTTCTTCCATGTCCAGTTCTAACTGTTGCTTCCTGACCTGAATACAGGTTTCTCAAGAGGCAGGTGAGGTGGCTTGGTATTCCCATCTCTTTCAGAATTTTCCACAGAATCAGCCATAGGTATACATATATCCCCACCCTTTTGAAACTCACTCCCATCTCCCTCCCCATCCCATTCCTCTAGGTTGATACAGAGCCCCTGTTTCAGTTTCCTGAGCCACACAGCAAATTCCTGTTGGCTATCCATTTTATATATGGTAATATAAGTTTCCCTGTTACTCTTTCCATACATCTCACCCTCTCCTCACCTCCCCCCAGGTCCATAAATCTATTCGCTATGCCTGTTTCTCCATTGCTGCCTTGTAAAGAAGTTCTTCAGTACCATTCTTCTAGATTCCATATATATGTTAGAATACAATATTTTTCTTTCTCTTTCTGACTCATATCACTCCGTATAATAGTTTCTAGGTTCATTCACCTCATTAGAACTGACTCAAATGTATTCCTTTTTGTGCCTGAGTAATATTCCATTGTGTATATGTACCACGACTTTATCCATTCATCTGTTAATAGGCATCTAGGTTACTTCCGTGTTCTAGCTATTGTTAATAGTGCTTCAATGAACAATGGGAGACATGTGTCTTTTTCAATTTTGGTTTCCTCAAGGTATATGCCTAGGAGTGGGATTGCTGGATCATATGGTGGCTCTATTCCTAGTCTTTTAAAGGAACCTCCATACCATCTTCCATAGTGTCTGTATCGATTTTCGTTACCACCAACAGTACAAGAGCATTTCCTTTTCTCCACACCCTCTCCAGCATTTATGGTTTGTAGACTTTTTGATGATGGCCATTATGACCAGTGTGAGGTGATATCTCATTGCAGTTTTGATTTGCATTTCTGTAATAATGAGCAATGTTGGGCATCTTTTCATGTGTTTGTTATCTATCTGTATGTCTTCTTTGGAGAAATGTCTCTTTAGGTCTTTTTCCCACTTTTTTATTGGGTTTTTTGTTTTTCTGGCATTGAGTTGTATGAGCTGCTTGTATATTTTGGAAATTAATCCTTTGTCACTTGTTTCATTTGCTATTGTTTTCTCCCATTCTGAGTGTTGTCTTTTCACCGTGCTTATAGATTCCTATAAGAAAATGATACGAAGAGCTGACCCATTTGAAAAGACCCTGATGTTGGGAAAGATTGAAGGCAGGAGGAGAAGGGGATGACAGAGGATGAGATGGTTAGATGTCATCACCGACTCAACAGACATGAGTTTGGGTAAAATCGGGGAGTTGATGATGGACAGGGAGGCGTGGCGTGCTGCGGTTCATGGGGTCGCAAAGAGTCAGACACGACTGAGAGACTAAACTGAACTGACAGTTTCCTTTGCTGTGCAAAATCTTTTCAGTTTAATCAGGTCACACTTGTTTACATTAGTTTTTATTTCTGTTACTCTAGGAGGTGGGTCATAGAGGATCTTGTTTTAATTTGTGTCACTAAGTGTTCTGCCTATGTTTCCCTCTGAGTTTAATAGCTTCTGGTCTTACATTTAGATCTTTAATCCTTTTTGAGTTTATCTTTGTATATGGTGTTAGGAAGTGTTCTAATTTCATTCTTTTACATGTAGCTGTCCAGTCTTCCCAGCACCATTTATTGAAAAGGCTGTCTTTGCCCCATTGTATTTTCTTTCCTCCTTTGTCAAAACTAAGGTACCCATAGGTGCATGGGTTTATTTCCGGGCTTTCTATCTTGTTCCCTTGGTCTATATTTCTGTTTTTGTGCCAGTACTATACTGTCTTGATGACTGTAGCTTTTTAGTATAATCTGAAGTCAGGAACATTGATTCCTTCAGCTCCATTCTTCATTCTCAAGACTGTTTTAGCTATTCAAGGTCTTCTGTGCTTCCATATGAATTGTGAAATTTTTGTTCTAGTTCTGTGAAAAATGACATTGGTAATTTGTTAGGGATCATATTGAATCTGTAGATTACATTCTGTAGTAGTCATTTTCACAATATTGATTCTTCCTACCCAAGAACATGGAATATCTCTCCATCTGTTTATGTCATCTTTGATTTATTTCATTAGTATCTTATAATTTTCTGTGTACAGTTCTTTTGTCTCCTTAGGTAAGTTTATTCCTAGATATTTAACTCTTTTTGCTGCAGTGGTGAATGGGATTGATTCCTTAGTTTCTCTAAATTTTCATTCTTAGTGTATAAAAATACAAGTGATTTCTGTGTGCTGATTTTGTATCCTGCAACTTTGCTAAATTCACTGATTAGCTCTAGTAATTTTGTGATACTATCTTATGGTTTTCTATGTACAGTATCATGTCATCTGCAAACAGTGAGAATTTTACTTCTTCTTTTCTGATCTGGATTCCTTTTATTTCTTTTTCTTCTCTGATTGCTGTATTTAGGACTTTTCAAACTATGTTGAATAATAGTGGTGAAAGTGGACACCCTTGTCTTGTTCCTGATCCTTTATTAATGATGACAATGAAACCAAACCAGGCAAAATGCAGCAACAGCGGAGGAGTGTAGATTATCTTTGGCCTCTGAAATGCTGGGATTCAAAACTCTTCTTACTTACAAACGAGTCTGGTTCCAGAGGATCACTGGCTGGGCTCACCAGACAAGTGGGGAACAAGTGGACTGGGTTTGAGGAGTTTTCAAAGAGCAGGTGCAAAGTGTTACAAGGCCTGTTTCTCCCTGTCAGGGCAAAGATGAAGTCACATGAAGGAACACATTGGAATTGGGAATATGGCAGAGCTCTTGTTCTTCAATTCTCCTCCCAGAGGCACCAGAAAGGAGAGACAGCACCAAGGCCTGCTCTTGTGACTGCAGGAGGCCTATGGCTCAGACACACAGGATTCGGGACAATTCCAGCAAAGCTGGGAACCAGCAGAGGAAGTCTGTGAGCTTCAGAGAGACTCGCTGTGCATTTAAACTATTATCCAACCATCAGATAATAGAGTGGCTGCCTTTCCCAAGGCCATAAAAATGTTGATGGACAGAATCCCATCTGTTTTATATTTTCTTTCCTTTTTAAAAATATTTTTATTGTAATAGAATTGACATATAACACTGCGTTAGTTTCAGGTGTACAACATAATGATTTGATATTTGTATAAATCACAAAATAATCACCAAAATAGGTCGAGTTAACACCCAACCACCACAAATAGTTACAGTCATTTTTTGTTATGAGAACTTTTAATATCTACACTCTTAGCAACTTTCAAATACATAATACTATAGTCACCATGCTTTACATGATGCTAGATTAGTTTAACTAATTGCTGATTTATTTTACTATAAATATGGGAACTTATGTTTGGATGAATTCCCATGGCATAGGGGAAAAGAAACATAATTTTATATCATGCTGAGTTTACTGAAATGAGAGCATTTATCAAAAATTCTGGATTTTCCATGTCGCCTGGGGTAGATGTGAGAAGTACCACTGGATTCTCAGGTGATTAATAAATTTCTATTTCAAATTAACTTATTACAAAAGAAGTTGAAATAGCATGAGTTCCTTGGTATCACCGACTCGATGGACATGAGTTTGAGTGAACTCCAGGAATTGGTGATGGACAGGGAGGCCTGGCATGCTGTGATTCATTGGGTCGCAAAGAGTCAGACACGACTGAGCGACTGAACTGAACTGAAAATGAACTTTATAAAAGTAGAGCTTTAAACATATAGATTAGAGAAACAGATAGATTGGAATTTATTCAGCATATTCAAAACTATTGATTGGGGAAGGAGAGGGTGACATGATATGAGAGAATGACATGGGAACTCAAAGACAGTGCTCTGTGACAACCTAGCAGGGTGGGATGGGTATGGAGGTGGGTGAGAGGTTCAAGAAGAAGGGGACATATGTATACCTAATGGTGATTCATGTTGATGTGTGGCAAAAGACATCACAATATTATAAAATAATTACTCTCTAATTTAAAAAAAGAAAATAAAGCTATTCATTAACAGAAAAAAACGTTATTCTCTAAGATGTCCAGAGTTGAAACTAGTATGTCTTTCCAGTGTCTTGTTTAACAGAGGAAAAATGGACATGAGGTTGACGATTAAAGTGGGAGATCTGCTATTGAAATATGTTAAACACTTCTCCTAAAGTTGCTCTTTAAGTCCTGGATTCAAGAAAACTTTATATGCATTTCCAGCTGAGGTTAAACAAAATAACGCTCTCCTTTCTTTTTTCAGCTCTTATATCTTAAACACATTCCCTTTTCATGGCCTATCTCATGCCATAATTTTTACATTTTGGGTTTTTATTAGAGATTTTATTGCTTAAAATGGTCCTCAAAGCCCAATCTTAAGGTATCGTTTCTTAAGAGCATGTACATTCATATAACCCATTATTGAAAACACTGGTAAAAAGCAGATTCTATGAACAACTTTGAAAGCACATGAATTGCTATGCTCAGTGGAAATATAAGTTATTGCTTAACATTGTCCTAAGAAGTATTTGTTTTCAGTACTTTACTGGTTTACATCAGTTCAGTTCAGTCTCTCAGTCGTGTGCAACTTTTTGCGACCCCATGAGTCACTGCACACCAGGCCTCCCTGTCCATCACCAATTCCCGGAGTTCACTCAAACTCATGTCCATTGATGCCATCCAGCCATCTCATTCTCTGTCGTCCCCTTCTCCTCCCGCCCCCAATCCTTCCCAGCATCAGAGTCTTTTCCAGTGAGTCAACCCGTCGCATGAGGCGGCCAAAGTATTGCAGTTTCAGCTTTAGCATCAGTCCTTCCAATGAACACCCAGGATTGATCTCCTTTAGAATGGACTGACTGGATCTCCTTGCAGTCCAAGGGACTCTCAAGAGCCTTCTCCAGCACCACAGTTCAAAAGCATCGATTCTCCGGCGATCAGTTTTCTTCACAGTCCAACTCTCACATCCATACGTGACCACTGGAAAAACCATAGCCTTGACTAGACGGACCTTGGTTGGAAAAGTAATGTCTCTGCTTTTTAATATACTATCTAGGTTGGTCATAACTTTCCTTCCAAGGAGTAAGCGTCTTTTAATTTCATGGCTGCAATCAGCATCCGCAGTGATTTTGGAGCCCCAAAAAATAAAGTCTGACACTGTTTCCACTGTTTCCCCATCTATTTCCCATGAAGTGATGGGACCAGACGCCATGATCTTTGTTTTCTGAATGTTGAGCTTCAAGCCAACCTTTTCACTCTCCTCTTTCACTTTCATCAAGAGGCTTTTGAGTTCCTCTTCACTTTCTGCCATAAGGGTGGTGTAATCTGCAAATCTGAGGTTATTGATATTTCTCCCAGCAATCTTGATTCCAGCTTGTGCTTCTTCCAGCCCAACGTTCCTCATGATGTACTCTGCATATAAGTTAAATAAGCAGGGTGACAATACACAAACTTGACGTACTCTGCATAGTGCTCTTCAAAAAATTCATGTCCATCTGGAGTTTGAAGCTTTGACCTTATTTGGAAATAGGATCTTTGCATATGTAAGCAAGCCAAGATGAGGACTTATACATTAATTTTCCATGTAGCTTTACTTAGTGACAGGTTGTCCATGATGTGTAATTTTAAATGACACTGTGGTTTACAGATAAATATCAGATAAAAACTATTGTGACATTTATAATTAAACATGAGTATGTTTATGTCACATTAGTCAAGTTCTTTTTAATAGTCTCATTCTTCAGTATGTTCTGTGTATTACTTAATCATATTCTTTGAATAACTTCATCTCCCAAAGAAGCAGTAAAAATAATTTAAAATTCTTTGTTCAGGAATTTCTATTAAAATCATTAAATAATCCAGATTTCATTTAATTTAAACCATACAGTTTATGGAACTCCTGGATTAAAAAGCAACATAATATAAATCTCAAAAACTTAATGTGAATGGAATATTATAGACATCATTTCAGATCAAAGCAGTGAGCAAGAAAATGCTGGGAAAGAATATTGCTTATATTGGACAAGAGAAAGGGAATCTGAGATTTCAAAAGCAATTTAGAATTCTCACAGTTTTTTGTAAGAAGTGAAAATTATGTAAAAAGCTATCTTTTTCACCTCTATATTCTCAGAAAAAGTGCCAAAAATAATTATTGAATGAATCAGTGGTAGTGGGTCTAATCATGATCAGGTTTTTTATGTCAATATTCAATGAAAATATATAAAAACTTAAAAATAAGCCTGACATCTCTTATAATGTAGAATAATTGATACCTTATAGTGTAGAATAATGGATGTCTTAAACATCAAAATGAATTTTTCATGTTTTATTTATGATTCGAGAAAAACCCACTTTTTCATGGGGCTTCCCTGGTGGCTCAGTCGGTAAAGAAACCACCTGGAATGCAGGAAACCTGGGTTTTATCCCTGGGTTGGGGAGATTCACTAAAGAAGAGAATGGTAACCCACTTCAGTATTCTTGCCTGGACAATTCCATGGACAGAGGAGCCTGCTGAGCTACAGTCCATGGGGTTGCAAAGAGTCAGACACTGAGCAGCTAACACTCTCACTTGTTCACAGCCTAGTCTATTGCCACTTAAGACCTGCTTATCTCTATGGCTTGGTTATTGTTTCTACTCCTTATGAAGTTTTGGATTATTATGAAAATGTATATCTTTCTATATATTTTCCTGCTCTGATTTCAGGCCACTCTTACCTAAATATTTTATTTGAAATTATTTACTAATTTGGACCACTGTTTAGTGGCTGGTGTCTTGAGACCAATCTCCATTGTGCATTTTGTTTTTTCATCAATTAATCCCCCTGAGTCCATTGTAATAGAGCAGATAAAAGTACGGCTAACTTGAATAATATTACTTCTGCATAAAAATTTGTATCATCTTGCTCACCAAGCTTGAAAAGACATTACATCAGCTTTCATTTCAATTATATCAAGTACTAAGATAGTACTTCTTTAAGTGACAATAGGTAGGAAATAATCCTGGGAACTGAGATCTTTGGAGACGTTTGCTTTACTATTTAGAAGTATGTTGATACATACCCTTTTTGTAAACATTGTAGAGGGGGGTCTTACAGTTATCCTTCATTATTGATATTTTGGTTATTTGGTTACAAATATATGATGACAGAGGGGAAACAGATTGCAAAATCTTTCAGAAAATCCCAAAGTACTTAGTTGAAGCAAATTAAAGAAGCTATTAGAAGTGATATTGACTAACGAGTCATATTACCATAAAAGTACTTCTTTGATAGCTTTATACAAAAATATAAATTGACCTTAATAGTATATAGTTATGCTTATACAAATAATCTCAATTATGTACTATGTATAAATAAAATTAAACCACAAAATTTATATGCAATATATAAAGAAAATTTTGAAGCTACTATTTAATAATTTTATGCAACATTTTTATTCATTATAGCATAAATATTTTGTGATTAACAGGGCTTTCAAGGTTTTTTGTGTTCTTGTCTACGTATCTTTCCATAATCATTTTTAATATAATAAATATCAAGATATCATGTAGTCATTTTTGCACATTATTCAAAATAATACACTTGGTGTGTTTTAACAATTACAGATATTCTTTAAATATGAGCTTTGCACATTTTATATATAGGGAAGGTTAGCATTCATCATATAAATGTAAAAGACAAAAAAAAAAAAATGCTTATTTTATGACCAGAAAGAGAAGACTGAAAGTGGGAATATATCCCTTCCAGAAATTTTATAGGTAAATAATCTAAGTAAGTTTATTAACATATTGAATTAATTGGCTGATACTGAGAAAACAGTATTTTTTTAAAGCTCTGAAACCTCTGAAGACTATAGAAAACACATGAGGCTTAGGCAGTGTCTCTAGACATAAACTATTAAAAAAGAATTACATTAGATGACAGCACATCTAAAGTTTTTGTGGAAAGGAATATTAAATAAAGATAAAATAATTAAACAAACTCTGTATAATATCAAGAGTTATTATACAAGCAAAAATAAAGAGGAAAGAAGTGGAAAAAGAAAGAGCATCTTTGCCTCTCCAAAACTTACATTAAATGTTTATTATTCCTTTTCATTATCCCTCAAGAATAGGCGAGACTGTGGAGAAGTGCCAAATGATTTTGGAAATAAGTAAGGATGCTAGCAGTTTACAAAAAATTAAAATTAAGACTTAAGTAAAAGTACTACTTTTATGTGTTTTACATATATATATATATGGAGCTGCTGGTGCTGCTGCTAAGTCACTTCAGTCGTGTCCGACTCTGTGCGGCCCCATAGATGGCAGCCCACCAGGCTCCCCCTAGTGGTATGCTATTATCAGGGGACATGTTACTCTAAAAGTTGGACAACTAAGTTACTAAGGTATCTCCACAGATTGTAAAAGTTTCAAATGGATAAGGAAAAAAACATGCTTATACAAAATAGAAAATTAAAAATTTGCTTGAAGCAGAAAGCAATAAAAGTATATCTTCAATAATATTGGGGTACACTGGAGGTAAGCTCTCAGTATTAATTGAAGTTTTAAAATCAAAGATTTGAGCCTCCTTTTCTCTTTTATTCAGGAATATATTGAAGCATTCAGAAGAAAGATTTTTTTACTGATAAATGTGTGAGAAAACAATGAAGGAAGAACAGGATACTGAATTAATACATGATATAATAAGTTATTGTATATTACTAAAACATTTTCCCCTAAAAGTACAAGGAAGCAACATTATGTGTGTGCGTGTGAGTGTGTGTGTGTGTTTCTTTGCTCTTGCCATAATTTTTTAATTTTTTATTTCTTCATCTGTTTTACAGCTGAAACAAAGAATATCATTATAATGAAGGAAAATAATGAGAAATTACACAGAAGTAACCGAGTTTATCCTTCTTGGATTGACAAGTGATCCACAGTGGCAGGTTGTACTGTTCCTATTTCTTCTTGTTACCTACGTGCTAAGCGTGACTGGGAACCTGGTCATCATCACCCTCACTCTTTCAGATCCCCATCTGCAGACTCCAATGTACTTCTTCCTTCGAAACTTCTCATTCCTAGAAATATCATTCACATCTGTCTGCATTCCCAGATTCCTTGTAGCGATCATGACCGGGGACAGAACCATTTCTTATAACGGTTGTGTGGCTCAGCTGTTTTTCTTCATCTTCTTGGGGGTGACAGAATTTTACCTCCTGGCTGCCATGTCCTATGACCGTTATGTGGCCATCTGCAAACCTCTACATTACACCACCATCATGAACAGTAGAGTCTGTATACTTCTTGTCTTTAGCTCCTGGCTTGCAGGATTCCTGATCATCTTTCCACCAATAATCCTACTGCTGCGACTGAATTTCTGTGCCTCCAATATAATTGATCATTTCATCTGTGATGCTTCTCCCATCCTGCAGATTTCTTGCACAAGCACTCTTTTTCTAGAACTCATGGCATTATTTTTAGCTGTGGTAACACTCATGGTCACTCTAACATTAGTTATTCTCTCCTACACATATATTATCCAGACAATTCTGAGAATTCCTTCCACGAGTCAAAGGAAAAAAGCCTTTTCCACGTGTTCCTCCCACATGATAGTTGTCTCTCTGTCTTATGGAAGCTGCATCTTCATGTACATTAAGCCTTCAGCAAGGGAAAGAGTGACTCTAAGCAAAGGAGTGGCTGTGCTCAATACCTCAGTGGCTCCTCTTTTGAATCCATTTATATACACCCTACGAAATCAGCAAGTGCAGCAAGCCTTCAAGAACATGGTCCAAAGAATGGCTTTTTCTTCAAGCAAGTGAATGCAATCATATTAAAAAAAAAAATACCTCTAAAAAGAAAGCTGAATGAAAAACTCTCTGCCTCTCTCTACATAAATTCTTTCAACACTCATTTCATTCTTTCAGTTAGACAGATGTATACATCATCAATGCCTGTTTTTCTTATTAGCCTAACAACAAGGTCCTAACTCTTTTAATTTACATGAAAAAGATCAGTTTTCACCTGTGTAACAGAATTTTAGAGGTCAGTAATCTCCATTGTTTCTCATATCAAAGAAAGGTAGATTTGGCAGGCTTACAAAAATAGATTGCTTTAAGAAGATTACTAGAAACCACATATAGAAATAAAATCTATTTTAAATGAAATAAAAATATGTATTTTAATTAAAATGTCATATATCACCAGGAAAACATGTTATAATATTTAGAAGCATTATTAAAATATCTCCTTGAATTTATTAATAAAATGATTAAAGCATGTTGGAAAATAAAATAGAAATTTAATATAAAATATGCTGTCAGTATCATTAAATTTGCTATTTGAAATAAGGCTGTATTTTTTTATTATTTTCCCCAGAAAATAATAGCAATTTCTGTGCAGTAGAAGGGATAAACTTTATCTTATTTTTCCTTTGATAATATCTCCTGAAAATTAGATCCTTTAACTAAAGATTAGGTTATTTTTGCCACCCATATTTGAAAAGGAAAACTATGGTCTCTGAAGGCAAATTAAGTTATCCTGATAAAATTCATATTTATATTCAGACTCTTTCAATTCATACAGAATGTTCTCTCCTACAGACATGAAGAACATGATAAACTCAGAATCTAGAATCCTGTGAGACACTAACACTTTGGAGGGTATCTTGAAAATGGCAATATATTAAATTTTTTTGCCTTAGTTTTTCTTCATTAGCAAATCTACAATACTGTCTTTCTCTTCCCATTGTCTTTTTCACAGAAGTTTCTATCTCCCACATTCATAGCCAAAAAAATGATCCTGGGAGTTAATATTTGATAACCGTAAAAATGTGCCAAAGGCTGTTTCCTCTGGTTAATGAAGCCCTCAATTCCAATGGATCACTAAGAAAATTGGTTGTCTTGGGATTGTATTTATGTCTAACTGCTGCTGCTGCTGTTGCTGCTTCTGCTAAGTCATTTCAGTTGTGTCTGACTCTGTGCAACCCCATAGAAGGCAGCCCACCAGGCTCCCCCATCCCTGGGATTCTCCAGGCAAGAACACTGGAGTGGGTTGCCATTTCCTTCTCCAATGCAGGAAAGTGAAAAGTGAAAGTGAAGTCGCTCAGTTGTGTCCGACTCAGTGACCCCATGGACTGCAGCCCACCAGGCTCCTCTGTCCATGGGATTTTCCAGGCAAGAGTACTGGAGTGTGGTTTCATTGCCTTCTCTGTATGTCTAACTAGATACAGGATAAGAGGATTTCACTTTGGTTTCTTGGTTTATAGCTTGGCCTGACAAAAGTATTACTCTTGGTTCAGGTAAAGAAGCTCCAATACTTTGGCCACCTGATTTGAACAGGCCACTCATTGGAAAAGACCCCTATGCTAGGAAAGATTGAAGGCAGAGGGAGAAACGGGCAACAGAGGATGAGATGGTTGGATGGAATCACCAATTCAATAGACATGAACTTAGGTAAACTCTGGGAGATGGTGAGGGACAGAGAAGCCTGGCATGCTGCAGTGCGTGGGGTCACAAAGAGTCGGACATGACTTGGCAACTGAACAGCAACAAAGAACTCTACATATTTCCTAAGTCCATGATAAAAACATCTTTTCTACTTGGTCACAGAGAAATGTGATTATCCTTAAGCACTCTCCTATTCTTAAATTACACTCTTATGGAATGGATTACATTTTTTCAAACATAATTAATATAATATTACCATAAAATGAAAACTAAATGATAATTTTGTTTGATTATGAATTATTGGGGCAATGTGTAAAGAAATAATACAAATTTGCCTTTAGAAAACTATGACAAGTAAGCAGAAATGCAAAAGTGAAAATTAAGAGTGTGCAAAACAACATGGAAAAATATTAACTAGATGAATCTAAATGGTGTTATAATATATATGATTGATAGCTAAAAAAGTAGACAGGAGAGAGAGAAAGCGAGGTCAGAAAATAAGATGGTAAGGGGTGGTGATCATTTCAATTGACAAAAACTGAGCTAAAGAATAAAATTTTGCCATTTGCAGCAACATGGACCTGGAAAGTATTATATTAAGCAAAATATGACAGAGACAGTTACTGTATGTTAACTGTGAAAATCTAAAAATATGTGAAATCAAAAAAACTTTTTAAATGAGTGAAACAAACCAGAGAAAACAGATTCACAGGTGTAAAAAAATAAATTAGTGGTTAATAAGTTAGTGAGGAAATGAAAGTTCAGAGGGGCAAAATAGGGAAAGCAGTTAAAGAGATGCAAATTACTTGTACAATTTGTATAAGTGTAAAATAAATAAGTTACAAGAATACATAGTATAACACAAGGAAAGTAGCCAATCTTTTATAATTACTATAAATGGAATATAATACTAAAAAATTGTGAATCAGTATGTTGCACACATTAAATTTACATAATATTTCAAGTCAACTGTCTCCATTTTAAAAAATGCATTTTTAAATGTGAAAAAGATCATTATCTCTAAATAAACAAACATTTTATTTTTTTTCCCAATTTCAAGATTTATTGTAAAGTTACAATAATCAAGAAGACATGATATTTTAAAACAAATAGACACACAGATAAAGAGAGCAAAATAGGAGTTCACAAACAGACCTATGCAAATACAGACAACTTGATCTTGTTCAGAGGAATAAAGTCACATTATCACATAAACGATAGTCTTTTACTCAACAAATCATGAGGGTAACAACGGATGACCATAGGAAATAAATGAACAAAGATACAAGCTTTGTATCTTAGACACAAATTGACTCAAAGTCACTCACTGTGGTAAGTACACAATGAAAAACTATAAAAATTACAGTGGATACCTAGGGTAAAATCTACATGAGATAGAGTTTGATTATTAGTTTTCACAAGTAATACAAACAGTACAATCCATGAAAGAAAAAAAAAAAAAGGATAATATGGACTTGATTAAAACTTAAATGCCCACCTGTGAAAGACAGTAGTCAAAGAATAGAAAGAAAAGCCACTGACTAGGAGAATCTATTTTCAGGACACATATTTGAAGAAATATTTGTATGCAAAATATTCAAAGTACTGTTAAAACTCCACAATCAGAAAACAAACTTCCCAAATTAAAATAAATAAGGCAAAAAATATAGTGAGATGCTTCACCATGTTATAATAAAAAGTTATGGACTCATCACCTTTAAAAAACTACCTAACACAAAAAGAAAGAGGAAACTATAATATAAATCTATAATTTCCCAATATTAAACTTATCCACTACATTCTGAGTGGAGTAAATAACTCATCAACCCCCTCTTCATTATGGGAACAACCACACTGGGGTATAACATGTGTTGGAAGAAGTGATTAAAAATGATCCAAACCAGTGCACTAAAATTTTAAACTATTTTTCACTATTGACACAGGAAGAACATTCATTGGGAATAGCAATAACATCCACTTATGCAAAAATATCTTTGACATGCGATGAAAGCATAACCTCTGGATACACATTCTCTCTTTTAGGTTTTCAGTGGGAATTGTGCCTAAGTGATTAGGGCAGGATTTGGTCCAATAAATAAACTGAAAATTTTGTAACAAGTGGTGGAGTAATACATATTAATTCTGAACAGATTGACACTGTAATTTGGGATAAAAACCATAATGATTACAGAACGCAGTCAGTGTAAGTCAAGTCTGATGGACTGGAACAGATGCGTCCACCTGTTTAGAGCCCAGCTCTGCATCATTTGGGATGCATAATGTGACTGCGGTCCGTAACGTTAGCTATTTAGAAAGGTATGCAGGTTAGGAAAAAAGGAGAAATATCTAATTCTGGATCATACTTTTGTTCTCCTATGTAACTATTGAAGTCAAAAAGACAAGAGGGTACATACAGGACAGAAATAAAAGAGAAAGTCCAGTGGAGAGATGTAAACCTCATTACGTCTCTTTCTTTCTTCTTTTTTTTAATTTATTTTATTGGAGGCAAGTTACCTTACATTAATATATTGGTTGGTTTTGCCATACATTGACATGAATCCACCCTGGGTGTACATGTGTTCCCTTTCTTGAACTCCCCTCCCACCTCCCTCTTCCCCATATCCTCCCTCCAGGTCATCCCCATGCACCAGCCCCAAGAATCCTGTATCATGCGTCAAACCTAGACTGGTCACTTATGATAATATACATGCTACAATGCCGTTCTCCCCAATCATCCCACCTTCACCCTCTCCCACAGAGTCCCAAAGACTGTTCTATATGCCTATGTCTCTTTAGCAGTCTCATATAGAGGGTTAAGGTTACCATCTTTCTAAATTCCATATATATGCGTTAGTATACTGTATTGATGTTTCTCTTTCTGGCTTACTTCACTCTGTATAATTGGCTCCAATTTCATCCACGTCATTAAAACTGATTCAAATGCATTCTTTTTGATGGCTGAAAAATACTCCATTGTGTATATGTACCAAAACTTTCTTATCCATTCATCTGCAGATGGACATCTAGGTTGCTTCCATGTCCTGGCTATTATAAACAGTGCTGCAATGAACATTGGAGTACATGTGTCTCTTTAAATTCTGGTTTCCTCGGTGTGTGTGCCAAGGAGTGCGATTGCTGGATCATATGGCAGTTCTATTTCCAGTTTTTTGAGGAATCTCCACACTGTTCTCCATAGTGGCTGTACTAGTTTGCATTCCCACCAACAGGGTAAGAGAGTTCCCCATTCTGAAGGCTGTCTTTTCACCTTGCTTATAGTTTCCTTTGTTGTGCAGAAGCTTTTGATTTTAATTAGGTCCCATTTGTTTACTTTGCTTTCATTTCCAATATTCTGGGAGGTGGGTCTTGAAGGATCCTGCTGTGATTTATATCGGAGAGTGTTTTGCCTACGTTCTCCTCTAGGAGTTTTATAGTATCTGATCTTACATTAAGCTCTCTAATCCATTTTGAGTTTATTTTGGTGTATGGTGTTAGGAAGTGTTCTAGTTTCATTCTTTTACAACTGGCTGACCAGTTTTCCCAGCACCACTTGTTAAAGAGACTGTCTTTTCTCCATTTTATATTCTTGCCTCCTTTGTCAAAGATGAGGTGTCCATAGGTGCGTGGATTTATCTCTGGGCTTTCTATTTTGTTCCATTGATCTATATTTCTGTCTTTATGCCAGTACCATACTGTCTTGATGACTGTGGCTTTGTAGTAGAGCCTGAAGTCTGGCAGGTTAATTCCTCCAGTTCCATTCTTCTTCTTCAAGATTGCTTTGGCTATTCGAGGTTTTATATATTTCCATACAAATTGTGAGATTATTTGCTCTAGTTCTGTGAAAAATATCGTTGGTAGCTTGATAGGGATTGCATTGAATGTATAAATTACTTTGGGTAGTATACTCATTTTCACAATATTTATTCTTCCAATCCACGAACATGGTATATTTCTCCATCTATTAGTGTCCCCTTTGATTACTTTCACTAGTGTTTTATAGTTTTCTATGTACAAGTCTTTTGTTTCCTTAGGTAGATATATTCCTAAGTATTTAATTCTTTTCGTTGCAACAGTGAATGGAATAGTTTCCTTAATTTCTCTTTCTATTTTCTCATTATTAGTGTATAGGAATGCAAGGGATTTCTGTGTGTTGATTTTATGTCCTGAAACTTTACTGTATTCATTGATTAGCTCTAGTAGTTTTCTGGTAGAGTCTTTAGGGTTTTCTGTGTAGAGGATCATGTCATCAGCGAACAGTGAAAGTTTTACTTCTTCTTTTCCAATTTGGATTCCTTTTATGTCTTTTTCTGCTCTGATTGCTGTAGCCAAAACTTCCAGAACTATGTTGAATAGTAGTGGTGAGAGTGGGCACCCTTGTCTTGTTCCTGACTTTAGGGGAAATGCTTTCAGTTTTTCACCATTGAGGATAATGTTTGCTGTGGGTTTGTCATATATAGCTTTTATTACATTGAGATATGTCCCTTCTATTCCCACTTTCTGGAGAGCTTTTATCATAAATGGATGTTGTATTTTGTCAAAGGCTTTCTCTGCATCTATTGAGATAATCATATGATTTTTATTTTTCAGTTTGTTAATGTGGTGTATTACGTTGATTGATTTGCGGATATTGAAGAATCCTTGCATTCCTGGGATAAACCCACTTGTTCATGATGTATGATCTTCTTAATGTGTTGTTGGATTCTGATTGCTAGAATTTTGTTAAGGATTTTTGCATCTATGTTCATCAGAGATATTGGCCTGTCGTTTTCTTTTTTTGTGGGGTCTTTACCAGGTTTTGGGATTAGGGTGATGGTGGCCTCATAGAATGAGTTTGGAAGTTTCCCTTCCTCAGCAATTTTCTGGAAGAGTTTGAGTAGAATAGGTGTTAGCTCTTCACTAAATTTTTGGTAGAATTCAGCTGTGAAGCCATCTGGACCTGGGCTTTTGTTTGCTGGAAGACTTCCGATTACTTCCTCTAGTTCCGTGCTTGTGATGGGTCTGTTCAGATTTTCTATTTCTTCCTGGTTCAGTTTTGGCAAGGTGTACTTTTCTAGGAATTTGTCCATTTCTTCCAGGTTATTCATTTTATTGCCATATAATTGCTGATAGTATTCTCTAATAGTCCGTTGTATTTCTGTGTTGTCGGTTGTGATCTCTCCATTTTCATTTCTAATTTTATTGATTTGGTTCTTCTCCCTTTGTTTCTTGATGAGTCTGGCTAGTGGTTTGTCAATTTTATTTACCTTCTCAAAGAACCAGCTTTTGGCTTTGTTGATTTTTGCTGTGGTCTCTTTTGTTTCTTTTGCATTTATCTCTGCCCTAATTTTTACGATTTCTTTTCTTCTACTGCCCCTGGGGTTCTTAATTTCTTCCTTTTCTAGTTTCTTTAGATGTTCAGTTCAGTTCAGTTCAGTTCAGTCGCTCAGTCGTGTCCGACTCTCCGCGATCCCATGAATCACAGCACGCCAGGCCTTCCTGTCCATCACCAACTCCCGGAGTTCACTCAAACTCATGTCCACAGAGTCGGTGATGCCATCCAGCCATCTCATTCTCCGTCGTCCCCTTCTCCTCCCGCCCCCAAACTTTCCCAGCATCAGAGTCTTTTCCAGTGAGTCAACTCGTCGCATGAGGTGGCCAAAGTATTGCAGTTTCAGCTTTAGCATCAGTCCCTCCAATGAACATCCAGGATTGATCTCCTCTAGAATGGACTGGTTGGATCTCCTTGCAGTATAAGGAACTCTCAAGAGTCTTCTCCAACACCACAGTTCAAAAGCATCGATTCTTCGGCGATCAGCTTTCTTCACAGTCCAAGTTATTTAGTTGACTTTTTCTTTTTTCTTGAGGTGTGCCTGTATTGCTGTGAACTTCCCCCTTAGCACTGCTTTTACAGTGTCCGAGAGGTTTTGGGTTGTTGTGTTTTCATTTTCATTCATTTCTATGCATATTTTGATTTCTCTTTTGATTTCTTCTATGATTTGTTCATTATTCAGCAGCGTGTTGTTCAGCCTCCATATATTGGCATTTTTAATAGTTTTTCTCCTGTAATTGAGATCTAATCTTACTGCATTGTGGTCAGAAAAGATACTTGGAATGATTTCAATTTTTTTGAATTTACCAAGGCTAGATTTATGGCCCAGGATGTGATCTATCCTGGAAAAGGTTCCGTGTGCATTTGAGAAAAAGGTGAAATTCATTGTTTTGGGGTGAAATGTCTTATAGATATCTATTAGGTCTAACTGGTTTATTGTATCATTTAAAGTTTGTGTTTCCTTGTTAATTTTCTGTTTAGTTGATCTATCCATAGATGTAAGTGGGGTATTAAAGTCTCCCACTATTATTGCATTGTTGTTAATTTCCCCTTTCATACTTGTTAGTAATTGTCTTACATATTGTGGTGCTCCTATGTTGGGTGCATAAATATTTATAATTGTTATATCTTCTTCTTGGATTGATCCTTTGATCATTATGTAGTGTCCTTCTTTGTCTCTTTTCACAGCCTTTTTTTTAAAATCTATTTTATCTGATATGATTATTGCTACTCCTGCTTTCTTTTGGTCTCTATTTGCGTGGAATATCTTTTTCCAGCCCTTCACTTTCAGTCTGTATGTGTCCCTCGATTTGAAGTAGGTCTCTTGTAGACAACAGATATGGGGGTCTTGTTTTTGTATCCATTCAGCCAGCCTTTGTCTTTTGGTTGGGGCATTCAACCCATTTACATTTAAGGTGATTATTGATAAGTATGATCCCATTACCATTTTTTATTGCTTTGGGTTCGAGTTTATATACTGTCTCCATTTTTAAAAAAAGGATTTTTAAATGTGAAAAAGATCATTATCTCTAAATAAACAAACATTTTAAATAAAAAGAAGTTTAAAGAAATCTAAGTTAAATCCCTGCTAAAAATGAAATCATTAATATAGCTCAGTTTATGAAAGAGGGATAAAAATGGGTGAAAAGACAAAGGAGGAAATGCCTAACAGCACAGGAAGACTATTAATTTTTACTGTCAATAAGGATGTAGGCAAATAACCAAATGAAATTAACTAACATTTGAAATAACATCCAGAAATATTTGACAAGCCGTCTGTTTTACACTTTTAAGTGGCCTAAAACACTATTAGACAAATCTCCTAAAGAAAAAAAAAAAGGAAAAGTCATGTGTATTACTGAACTCCTAGTCAAGTTAAACAAGATGTTAGGGGAGAAGACACAGATTAATGCAATCAAAAGTGAAAAAGAAGTGATTGCTACTGATTTCATGCATATTAAATGTTAAAAAGCTTTATAATGATGCAAAGAAACTGACCAAAACCATCACTAAGAAATAGAAAGGCAAAAAGGCGAAGTAGTTGTCTGAGGAGGCCTTACAAATAGCTGAGAAAAGATGAGAAGTGAAAGGCAGAGGAGAAAGGGAAAGATATACCCAACTGAATGCAGAGTTCCAGAGAATAGTAAAGAAAAGTAAGAAAACATTCATAAGTGAACAATGCAAAGAAATAGAGGAAAATAATAGAATAGAAATACTAGACATTGCTTCAGGAAAATTAGAGATACCAAGAAATGTCATGCAAAACCGGGCACAATAAAAGACAGAAATGACAAGGATATAAAAAAAGCAAAAGAGATCAAGCAAGAATACACAGAAGAAACGTACAAAAAAGTTCTTAATTACCTGGATAGCCATGATGGTGTGGCTAGACACCTAGAGGTAGACATCCTGGAGTGCAAAGTCAAGTGGGCTTTAGGAAGCATTATCATAAACAAAGCTAATGGAAGTGATAGAATTCCACCTGAACTATTTCAAATACTAAAAGATACTGCTGCTAAAGAGCTGCACTAAATATGCCAGCAACTTTGGAACTCAGCAGTGACCACAGGACAGGAAATGGCCAATTTTCATGCCAATCCTAAAGAAAGGCAATGTCAAAGAATATTGAAACTACCATACAATTGCACTCATTTCACATGCTAGCAAGATTATGCTCAAAATCCTTCAAGCTGGACTTTCAGCAGTATGAGAAATAAGAACTTCCAGATGTACAACGGGATTTTGAAAAGGCAAAGGAATCAGAAATCAAATTACCAGCATCCACTGGATCATAAAAAAGGTAAGAGAATTCCATAAAATTATCTACTTCTGCTTCCCTGATGACAGTAAAGCCTTTGACTGTGTGAATCACAAGAAACTGTGTAAAATTCTTAAAGAGAAAGGAATACCAGACAACCTACCTGTCTCCTGAGAAGACTGTATGCAGGACAAGAAGCAAGTTAGAGCCAGACATGGAACAACAGACTGATTCCAAGTTGGGAAAGGAGTATATCAAGACTGTGTATTGTCAGCCTGCTTATTTAAGTTCGATGCAGAGTACATCATGCGAAATACTGGTCTAGATGACTCACAAGCTGGAATCAAGATTGCCAGGAGAAATATCACCATCCTCAGATATGCAGATGATACCACTTTAACGGGACAGAGAGAAGAAAAACTAAACAGCCACTTGATGAAAGTGAAAGATGAAAGTGAAAAAGCTGGCTTAAAACTCAACTTCAAAAAATTAAGATCATGGCATCTGATCCCATCCCTTCATGGCAAATAGGGAAACAATGGAAAGAGTGACAAAATCTTGAGCTCCAAAATCACTACAGATGCTGAGTGCAGCCATGAAATTAAAAGGTGCTTGCTCTTTGGAAGGAAAGCTATGACAAACCTAGATAGCATATTAAAAAGCAGACATTACTTTGCCAACAAAGGTCCGTATATTCAAAGCTATGGTTTCTCCAGTAGTCATGTACGGATGTGAAAGGTGGACAATTAAAAAAAAAAAAATGGCTGAGCACCAAAGAATTGATGCCTTTGAACTGTGGCCTTGGAGAAGACTCTTGAGAGTCCCTTGGACAGCAAGAAGATCAAATCAGTCAGTCCTAAAGACATCAACCTTGAATATTCATTGGAAGGACTGATGCTGAAGCTTCAATACTTTGACCACCCAATGTGAAGAGCTGACTCACTGGAAAAGAGCCTGATGCTGGGAAAGGTTGAGGGCAGGAGGAGAAGGGGTCAAGAGAATGAGACTGTTGAATGGCATCACTGACTTGAAGGACATCAATTTGAGCAAACTCTGGGAGATGATGAAGGACAGGGAAACCTGGCATGCTGCAGTCCATGGGGGACCCAGTTCAGTTCAGTTCAGTTCAGTCGCTCAGTCGTGTCCGACTCTCCGCGACCCCATGAATCACAGCACGCCAGGCCTCCCTGTCCATCACCAACTCCCGGAGTACACTCAAACTCATGTCCACAGAGTCGGTGATGCCATCCAGCCATCTCATTCTCCGTCGTCCCCTACTCCTCCCGCCCCCAACCTTTCCCAGCATCAGAGTCTTTTCCAGTGAGTCAACTCGTCGTATGAGGTGGCCAAAGTATTGCAGTTTCAGCTTCAGCATCAGTCCTTCCAATGAACATCCAGGATTGATCTCCTTTAGAATGGACTGGTTGGATCTCCTTGCAGTATAAGGGACTCTCAAGAGTCTTCTCCAACACCACAGTTCAAAAGCATCAATTCTTCAGCGATCAGCTTTCTTCACAGTCCAACTCTCACATCCATACATGACCATGGGAAAAACCATTGCCTTGACTAGACGGACCTTGGTTGGCAAAGTAATGTCTCTGCTTTTTAATATACTATCAAGGTTGGTCAAAACTTTCCTTCCAAGGAGCAAGCGTCTTTTAATTTCATGGCTGCAATCAGCATCTGCAGTGATTTTGGAGCCCAAATAAATAAAGTCTGACACTGTTTCCACTGTTTTCCCATCTATTTCCCATGAAGTGATGGGACCAGATGCCATGATCTTCGTTTTCTGAATGTTGAGCTTCAAGCCAACCTTTTCACTCTCCTCTTTCACTTTCATCAAGAGGCTTTTGAGTTCCTCTTCACTTTCTGCCATAAGGGTAGTGTCATCTGCATATCTGAGGTTATTGATATTTCTCCCAGCAATCTTGCTTCCAGCTTGGGCTTCTTCCAGCCCAGCGTTCCTCATGATGTACTCTGCATATAAGTTAAATAAGCAAGGTGACAATATACAACCTTGACGTACACCTTTTCCGATTTGGAACCAGTCTGTTGTTCCATGTCCAGTTCTAACTGTTGCTTCCTGACCTGCATACAGGTTTCTCAAGAGGCAGTTCAGGTGGTCTGGGATTCCCATCTCTTTCAGAATGTTCCACAGTTTATTGTGATCCACACAGTCAAAGGCTTTGGCATAGTCAATGAAGCAGAAATAGATGTTTTTCTGAAACTCTCTTGCTTTCTCCATGATCCATCGGATGTTGGCAATTTGATCTCTGGTGCCTCTGCCCTTTCTAAAACCTGCTTGAACATCTGGGAGTTCACGGTTTACATACTGCTGAAGTCTGGCTTGGAGAATCTTGAGCATGACTTTACTAGCGTGTGAGATGAGTGCAATTGTGCAGTAGTTTGAGCATTCTTTGGCCTTGCCTTTCTTTGGGATTGGAATGAAGACTGACCTTTTCCAGTCCTGTGGCCACTGCTGAGTTTTCCAAATTTGCTGGCATATTGAGTGCAGCACTTTCACAGCATCATCTTTCAAGACTTGAAATAGCTCAACTGGAATTCCCTCACCTCCACTAGCTTTGTTAGTAGTGATGATTTCTAAGGCCCACTTGACTTCACATTCCAAGATGTCTGGCTCTAGGTCAGTGATCACGTTATTGTGACTATCCTGGTCGTGAAGATCTTTTTTGTACAGTTCTTCTGTGTATTCCTGCCACCTCCCTAATATCTTCTGCTTCTGTTAGGTCCATACAATTTCTGTCCTTTATCGAGCCCATCTTTGCATGAAATGTTCCCTTGGAATCTCTAATTTTCTTGAAGAGGTCTCTTGTTTTTCCTATTCTGTTGTTTTTCTCTATTTCTTTGCATTGATCACTGAAGAAGTCTTGGGGGTCCCAAAGAGTCACAAACAAGTGAGCGACTGAACAACAACAGCCTTATTTCAGGTCCAAACTTCAAATTCATACGTGACTACAGGAAAAATCATAGTTTTGACAAAAGAGACCTTTGCCTGCAAAGGTATGTCTTTGATGTTTAATACACTGTTTAGGTGTGTCATAGATTTTCTTCCAAGAAGTAAGTGTCTTTCAAGTTCATGGCAGCAGTAACCATCTGCAGTGATTTTGCAACCCAAGAAAATGATATTTGACAATGATTCCTTTTTTTTATTCCTTATTTACCAAGAAGATTTTGGGACCAAATGTTATGATCTTATTTTCTTCAAAGTTGAGTGTTTTAATTTTTTTCTTTTAATTAATTTATTTTTTACTGAAGGATAATCGCTTCACAGAATTTTGCTGTTCTCTGTTAAACCTCAACAGAAATCACCCATCAGTTCAGTTCAGTCGCTCAGTCATGTCCAACTCTTTGCAGCCCCATGAATCACAGCATGCCAGGCCTCCCTGTCCATCACCAACTCCCGGAGTTCACTCAAACTCATGTCCATCGAGTCGGTGATGCCATCCAGCCATCTCATCCTCTGTCGTCCCCTTCTCTTCCTGCCCCCAATCCTTCCCCTCATCAGAGTCTTTTCCAGTGAGTCAACTCTTCACATGAGCTGGCCAAAGTGTTGGAGTTTCAGCTTTAGCATCAGTCCTTCTAATGAACACCCAGGATTGATCCCCTTTAGAATGGACTGGTTGGAACTCCTTGCAGTCCAAGGAACTCTCAAGAGTCTTCTCCAGCACCACAGTTCAAAAGCATCAATTCTTCGGCAATCAGCTTTCTTCACAGTCCAACTCACATCCATACATGACCATGGGAAAAACCATAGCCTTGACTAGACGGATCTTGGTTGGCAAAGTAATGTTTCTGCTTTTTATATACTATCTAGGTTGCTCATAACTTTCCTCCCAAAGAGTAAGCGTCTTTTAATTTCATGGCTGCAATCAGCATCTGCAGTGATTTTCGAGCCCCAAAAATAAAGTCTGACACTGTTTCCACTGTTTCTTCATCTATTTCCCATGAAGTGATGGGACCAGATGCCATGATCTTAGTTTTCTGAATGTTGATTTTCAAGCCAATTTTTCACTCTCCTCTTTCACTTTCATCAAGAGGCTTTTTACTTCCTCTTCACTTTCTGCCATAAGGGTTGTGTCATCTGCATATACCATATGTCAAATAGAGAGCCAACTGAATCTGCTGTATGGCTCAGGGAACTCAAACAAGGGCTCTGTATCAACCTAGAGGGGTGGGATGGGAAGGGAGATGGGAGGGAGGTTCAAAAGGGAGGGGATATATCCATACCTTTGGGTGATTCACAGGAAAATAATGACCAACCTAGATAGCATATTAAAAAGCAGAGACATTACTTTGGCAACAAAGGTCCATCTAGTCAAGGCTATGGTTTTTCCCATGGTCATGTGTGGATGTGAGTTGGACTGTGAAGAAAGCTGATCGCCGAAAAATTGATGCTTTTGAACTGTGGTGCTGGAGAAGACTCTTGAGAGTCCCTTGTACTGCAAGGAGATCCAACCAGTCCATTCTAAAAGAGATCAATCCTGGGTGTTCATTGGAAGGACTGATGCTAAAGCTGAAACTCCAATACTTTGGCCACCTCATGTGAAGAGTTGACTCACTGGAAAAGACTCTGATGCTGGGAGGGATTGGGGGCAGGAGGAGAAGGGGACGACACAGGATTAGATGGCTGGATGGCATCACCGACTCGATGGACATGAGTTTGAGTGAACTCCGGGAGTTGGTGATGGACAGGGAGGCCTGGCATGCTGTGATTCATAGGGTCGCAAAGAGTCAGACACGACTGAGGGACTGAAATGAACTGAACTGAACTGAATGTAAGTTTCCATGTTAGTCTTTCCATCTATCTCACCCTATCCTCCCCTCTCGCCATGTCCATAAGTCTATTCTCTAAGTCTGTTTCTCCATTGTTGCCCTGTAAGCAAATTTTGCAGTACTATTTTTCTAGATTCTGTCTATATGTATTAGAATATGATATTTATCTTTCTTTTTCTGACTCAATTCACTCTGTATAATAGGTTCTAGGTTCATCCACCTCATTAGAACTGACTCAAATGTGTTCCTTTTTATGGCTAATTAATATTCCATTGTGTATATATACCACAACTTCTTTATCCATTCATCTGTCGATGGACATCTCGGTTGCTTCCATGTTCTAGATATTGTAAATAGTGCTGCAGTGACCAATCGGATACATGTATCTCTTTCAATTTTTGTTTTCTCAGGTTATATGCCTAGGAGTGGGATTGCTGGATCATATGGTGGTTTTATTGCTAGCTTTTTAAGGACTCTCCATACCATCTTCCATAGTGGCTGTATCAAGTTTTAAGCTAGCTTTTTCACTCTCCTTTTTCACCCTCAACAGGAGACTGTTTAGTTCACTTCCTGACACTAGAGTGATATCATCTGCATATCTGATGTTGTTGATATTTCTCAGAGAAATCTTGATTCCAGGTTGTGATTCATCTAGCCCGATATTTCACATGATGTACTCTTCATGGAGGTTAAGCACTGTTAAAATAGCCAGGACATGGAAGCAACTTAGATGTCCATCCGCAGACAAATGGATAAGAAAGCTGTGGTACATTTACAAAATGGAGTACTACTCAGCATAAAAAGAATACATTTGAATTAGTTCTAATGAGGTGGAGGAAACTGGAGCCTATTATACAAAGTGAAGTAAGCCAGAAACAAAAACACCAATACAGTATATTAACACATATATATGTAATATAGCAAGAGGATAACGATAACCCTGTATACGAGACAACAGCAGAGACTTGGATGTGTGGAGCAGTCTTTTGGACTCTGTGGGAGAGGGCGAGGGTGGGATAATTTGGGAGAATGGGTTGAAACATGTACATTATCATATGTGAAACAAATCTGACATGGTTGTGTGCTCCCCACCTCAACACTCTGTGGATTTAAGAGGGTGTTTCTTCTGGAAGTGTATAAATTAGCCTGGGATAGAACATGCATGCTGAATTTACTAATTAAGAAATGAGAAACCAGAACTATAAAGGTGGCATAGAAATACAGGAAATTATTCTTAAGTAATTTTTTGAGGCTTTGAACAGAGTTACAGATTTTGCCATTTGTTGTGGACTGGTATACGTAATTTAGCCAGAAAAAAAAAAAAAAACAGGATGACAATACAACCTTGTTATACTATTTCTCAATGTTGAACCAATTACTTATTCCATGTCCAATTCTAACGGTTGCCTCTTGACCACATATAGATTTCTCAGGAGATAAATAAGGTAGTCTGGTATTCCCATCTCTTTAAGAATTTTCCCCAGTATGTTGTAATCCACAGAGTGAAAGGCTTTAGCATAGTCAATAAAGCAGAAGCACATATATTTCTGCAATTCCCTTGCTGTTTCTAACATCCAACAGATATTGGCAATTTGATCTGCTTCCTCCGTCTTTTCTAAATTCAGCTTGCACATATGAAAGTTCTCATTTCTCATACTGCTGAAGTCCAGCTTGAAGAATTTTGAGCAAAACTTAGCTAGTATGTGTAATGAGTGAAATTATATGGCAGCTTGACATTCTTTGGCATTACTCTTCTTTGGAACTGGAATGAAAACTGACCTTTTCCAGTCCTATGGCCACTACTGAGTTTTCCAAATTTTCTGACATATTGAGTGTAGCAGTGCCATCATTTAAGATTTGTAATAGCTCAACAGGAATTCCATCACTTCCACTAGTTTACTTCATAGAAATAATTCCTAAGGCCCACTTGACTTCACACTCTAGGATGTCTGGCTCTAGGTGAGTGACCACACATTCATGTTTATTTTAAGACATTGTGAAGGCATTTTTTGTATATTTCTTCTGTGTATTCTTGCCACCTCTTCTTAACCTCTCCTGCTTTGGTTAGGTCCTTACCATTTCTGTCCTTTATTGTGTCCATCCTTGCTTGAAATATTCCCTTGATCTCTCCAATTTTCTTGAAGAGATCTCTAGTCATCCCCATTCTTTTATTTTCCTCTTCTTCTCTACATTGTTCATTTAAGGAGGTCTTCTTTTATTTTTTGTTTTCTCTGGAACTCTGCATTCAATTGGGTATATCTTTTCTTTTCTCCCTTGCTTTTTATTATTCTTTTTTTCTCATCTATTTGTAAAGCCTCCTCATACAACCACTCTCTTTCTGCATTTTTTTCCTTTGAGATGGTTTTGGTCACTGACTTCTGTACTATGTTAGGAACCTCTGTCCAAGTTATTCAGGCACTCGGTCTATCAGATATAATTCCTTGAATCTAAGGGAGTAGAATGAAAAGATGTAAGGCATCACTGTCCTTAGATAATTGCAAATTATATCAATAATGAGCTATCTTTATGCACAATTATGACTCAACTGTAAAACATTAACAACCCCAATTGCTAGAGATAATGCAGGTAACAAGAAGTCTGATATTTTCATTCACTGTGAATGGTAACACAAAATGATATAGTCACTTTAGAAGACATTTCTCAGTTTCTTAAAAAACGATACCTATGCCTGACTCATGTATGGTGAAAACCAACACAATATTGTAAAGCAATTATTTCCAATTAAAAATAAAAAAAATTTTAAAGATATGGTGAGTTTCTAAGTTACCTGGTGGCCCAGTGGCTAAGATTCTGAACTTTCACTGTCATGGCCCAGATTTAGTTCCCAGGGAGGAATTGATATCCCAAAAGCCAAGTGTCAAAAAGAATAGAAGAATTTAAGTATGATCTTCCTCATAATCCTGCAATTGCAGTTCCAGATACTTACCCAATTGATTTGAAAACTCAAGTCTACACAAAACCTGAATTCAAATAGTTCCTAGAAGCTTTATTTATAATCACCAAAAACTAGAAGTATTCAAGATGCTCCTACATAGGGAAATGGATGAAAAAAAAAAGTGGTTCATCTATATATTCAATGAAAGAAACTCATGAGCTATCAAACTGAAAAGACATGGATGAACCATAAATCAACATTTCTAATTGAATGAAACCAGTTTGAAAAGGCAACATACTGTTTGATTTCAGTTATATGATATTCTAGTAAAATCGAAAAAATACATGATGTAAAAAGATCAATGGCTGTCAGGGATTGTTGAGAAATAGAGTGGATTACATAGGTGACATGAATGGGGACTTCAAGGCAAAGAAACTATTTTGTTTAATATTGTAATGATGAATTTGTGGTCCTATGCATTTGTCAAAATTCATAGAAAATTACATTCCAAAGAATAAACCTTGGGCTTCCCTGGTGGTCCAGTGGTTAACAATCCAACTGCCAATATAGAGAACACCTATTTGATGCTGGTCTAAATGGATCCACATGCCAAAGCTACTAAGCCCATGCATCACAACTACTGAGCCCATGCCCTAGAGCCTGTGCTTCACAAAAGAGGCCACTGCAATGAGCAGCCTGTGCACACAACTAAAAGAGTAATTCTCTCTCATCACACTAGAGAAAGCCCTCCTGCAGAAATTAAAACACAGTGTAACCAAAAAGGTTCTTTTAGAAAGGGGGGTGGGATAAAACTTAATTTACACAAGTGTTTTTAAAAATCACTTAAGAGGTTGGGGGATCACAGACTGGAATGCAGAATATGACTCCCAAAACAACTGTATCTTAAATGTCTGCAATAATCGCACTGAAGGGAGTAGGGTTGAAAGTTGCTGACCTAAGTAGCTTCAAAATGATTGAAATTTGTAAGACTAAAAACGAAGAAAAGGTATATAAGTTCTACAATCTAGTTAATAAAGGGTTTTCCCATCATTGTATAGGTCAATAATTTTGATAATGTTATATAAGTAGACAGGTATTGTAGATTTAAGTAAGTGGATAGTGGGTGCCAGGAATCTTACTTTTGCAGTGGGAGCTTACAGAGAAGAAGACCTGAAGTTATTATAATGTATCCGGTAATGAAGATAACAGTATAGATTCATTTTTCATTTAGTATAAATCCAGAAGGTAGCATAAAGATTATACATACATATTGATACACAAGTTCACAGTCTCATACATTTTTCCTGGTTCTGTCCTGTTAGAAGACCTAGAATCAATGGCACCATGACAGCAATGAACACAATCAGAGCTGAGATCCTGGTTTCTATGGCAACTCACTGCAATATTCTTGCCTGGAGAATTCCGTGAACAGAGGAGCCTGGTGGGCTACAGTCATGTGATCAGAGAGAGTTGGACAGCACTGAGTGACTAACACTTTAATCCTAAAGAATCCAGGCATCATTGAAGAAATAACTGAGGGCTGTGGTAAGGAATATACATGATGATCATGAAGCATCTTATAATTCCAGAAAATAAAGAAGGGCCCTTTTTTTTTGATCACTATAATAGTAGTAGGTCAAAAAAAGCAGCAGCCCATTGAAAGGGCTCCCAATGGCCGAAGCTGAGAAAAAATCTAGCAACAAGACAAATTAACAATGGCTATATTTCAAGGTATAAAATAAATATCCATGAACTCACACTGATCTAAGAAAAAATTGAAAAATTAACACATGAGACCGATACATTAATTACCCATGTAAAGGAATCTTGAACAACTTTATAACAAAACATTTGAACAGCACATTGAGTCTCCTGGTTGTCCTTTCCTCTTGCTCTTTTCTGCTTCTTCACAAGTTTACAGTAATTGAAATATACTACCTCAGCAAACATTTATATCAAGCAAAAATAAAACAACACTAACAATACAAAATCCAAAATTTCAAAGATTGCTACTTCCTAGCTGTTGCTTTTTGCAGTTGTCCTCTGACATTTAATGTTTTTTAAAAATTATTTCCCAAGGACATCTAATTAAAATTATTCAACTAAATTTAGGTTGAACTAATAAGCACAATCCCTCTCAAGAGGCATTTGAATTCTGTTTCACTGAAACAATCCCCTGAGGCTATTTTGAGGAGAAAAACAAAACAAAACAGGTAAAAACCAGTCTGTTTGTTTTGGAAACAGTAGTTAGACAATCTAGTCTTCACCCCTGTAAGGTAAACAAGTGAAAGCAAAAATTATAAACCATCCTTCTTTCACAAAGGTTTCTGAGAGCTAAGTAAGATATTATATTGCTAGACTTTCCTTGCATCTAAGGTTAGGCCACTGTCACTTTTATGAAAATTTTGGGAAACGAGGTACTAAATCCCTGGACTTACATGGTGAAACGTGGAATAGTTCCAAGTGCATTTTTTCTCACAAGTTTCTACTGATACTCCATGCATTGTATCTCTTTTCCAGAGCTTCTATTTTTTGATTCTCACTCAAAAAGTTTGAGCTCTCTCCTTAGGAACTCGGAGCTTCACTTTATTAACCAGCAAAATATACAACTTTATTGCCTTTATTTGCCTGTTTCACCAAAGTAACTACTGCTCTAATCCCACTTTCTTCTTTTCCTTTCCCTTTTTCTGTTATCTCTTTAGTTCTTTGAGTCTGACCCACATTTCAGGAAAGCTTGGTCTCTGGTTGGTTCTACTGAGCAATCATTTAAAGACTTAGGACAAAGTTTTGTTTGGCTGCTACCGTCTCCCACTTCCAGCACTTCTAGCTGGCCTCCTAAACAAGCTAGTACCAGAGACGCTGTTACTCAATAAAAAATCTTGCAATGCTACCCGAGTTCCAGCCTTTCAGACTCAACATGAATTGACTACGTTGGACTGCCACGGAGCCTCTGCCACTGTCTCACCAATCCTTTGCTGAGGGACCTCTTGAACTCTTTGCTTGTCTTGTGGTTGTAACATCTTCTACCAGCAACTGGGACTATGTCACTTTTCTGTTAGGACCTCGTCAATTTCAGGAATAAACTTTCTACTAGATCTATCCTTCAATATGACCATCTCACACTACACAGCCAGGATCATATTGCCAAAATCCACCTACACACTATATAAGTATGTTATTGCATAGAAAAGTCAAAGGCAGAAACAAGTTGAAAAGTCTATGAAATACTCCACAAGTAAAATTCCACACTGACACTCAAAGCAACAGATTACTTGGGTTTGAACAGTCAAATTGCTACCACATGGGATTATATAATTGTAAGTGTGTTTTTCTTATCTCACCTCATTTATTTTTCTCATTTTCTAATGAATTTATACTTAGATCAATTAACTTTGTTTGTAAGAATCTCTTCTAAAAAGTACCAGATTGTTATTTAACTCAAAAGAAAAACTTTAACTTCTCAGTTTATCTAGGAGTATATGCATATTAATTTCTATGGCTCTGATCCTTTTGTTAAGATATTAATTTTCTATGTAGGCAAGAATGACATTAAAGATTTAAACACATAACTCGCTAAAAAGACAAATTTCAAAATGTTTTATTTTCAGAAAATCATTAGATCATATGGTGATTGAGGATTAGAATATTTTATAATGTTCTACCTAAATTTTTATATATATGATCAAACTCTGAAAAGAAACTGAAACACATGTGATAGGTATATTTTTCTTATACAAATATGATTATTAATCCTATCAAGTGAATATGAAAATATGAAAAGTGACTCACTCGATATGGTCTAGATGTAAGTTTTCTTCTCGTAGCTTAGATATATTTTCAAAATTCAGTAAAATTTGGTGTCTAATTTACTTCTCCATTATTTATATACATATATATGGGCTTCCCTGGTAGCTCAGCTGGTAAAAATCCATCTGCAATGCAGGAGACCCCAGTTCAATTTCTGGGTCAGGAAGTTCCCCTGGAGAAGGGATAGTCTACCCACTCCATATTCTTTGGCTTCCCTGGGGTTCAGAGAGTAAAGAATCTGCCCACAGTGTGGCAGACCTGGGTGCAATCCCTGGGTTGCGAAGATCCCCTGAAGGAGGGCATGCCAACCCACTCCAGTATTCTTGCCAGGAGAATTTCCATGGAGAGAGGTGCCTGGTGGGCTATAGTCCATAGGGTAACAAAGAGTGGGACATGACTGAATCACAAAGCACACACACACGCATACATTTCTTAAACCAGCAGAAGTGATTTTTAAAAAGGTAAAATCCATAAAACTGTACTCATTAAATCTTGCTTCTTTTTGCATTTATAGACTTGGAATAAGTCAGTAATAAGAAATGAAAAATCACACCTCTGTGAAAGAGTTCATTCTTCTGGGGTTAACAGACGATCCTGAGCTAAATGTTTTGATTTTTCTATTTCTATTTTGCACATACATACTGAGTATAAGTGGAAACTTGACAATTATCACCCTTACTCTGGTGGACTCACACCTCAAAACACCCATGTATTTCTTCCTTAGGAATTTCTCCTTCCTAGAAATCTCATTCACAACAGTTTCTATTCCTAGATTTCTGGTCAGCATTGTAACAAGGGATATGACCATTTCCTATAATTCTTGCATGACTCAAGTGTTTTTCTTCATACTCCTTGGTTCAACAGAATTTTTCCTTTTGACTGTCATGTCCTATGATCGTTATGTGGCTATCTGTAAGCCACTGCATTACACAACAATAATGAATAGCAGAATCTGCAACCAGCTTGTCATTAGTTCTTGGCTTGGTGGGTTTCTCATCATCTTCCCACCTGTGATCATGGGACTTCAATTGGATTTCTGTGATTCCAACATCATCGACCACTTCACCTGTGACTCTTCCCCCATGCTACTGATCTCCTGCACAGACACAGCCTTCCTAGAGCTCATGGCATTTTTCCTGGCAGTATTCACACTCATGGTAACCCTAACATTAGTGATCCTTTCCTATGTATTCATCCTTAAAACAATTCTGAGGATCCACTCTTATGAGCAAAGGAAAAAGGCATTTTCCACTTGTTCCTCACACATGATTGTTGTCTCCATTTCTTATGGGAGTTGCATTTTCATGTATGTCAAAACTTCAGCCAAAGAAGGAGTGGCTTTAACCAAGGGTATAGCAGTGCTTAATACGTCTATTGCCCCAATGCTAAACCCTTTCATTTACTCCTTAAGGAACCATCAGGTAAAGCAGTCCTTTAAGAACTTGGTCAAGAAATGCTTCTCAAGTAAATTTTAATTGTAAAGAAATGCATGACCTGAACTTTAAATGGAATCTTATAACACAATTATTAATATTCTTATATTTCTGCATCCACTATTATATTCAACTTTTGCTTACTTCAGGTTTTAGTATCCATCTATTCCATTTTGATCTCAATTGATTCACAATCTTTTTTATATTTACATGCTCTGAAAATTTTCTGTGCACAAATGATCTGATGTCACATAAACTGGAATGACAATGAATAAAAATTCTAAAATTTAGATTAACAATCACTGAAGAGCTTTCCAACTCAATACACATGAGTTTGGGTGAACTTTGGGAGTTGGTGATGGACAGGGAGGCCTGGCGTGCTGCAATTCATGGGGTCTCAAAGAGTCGGACATGACTGAGTGACTGAACTGAACTAAACTGAACTGAGTCTGAAGTTCATCAAATACTCCAATGGAAATATCCTGGCATGCCTTTTTCTGCCTAAAATCCGATAGCATCTCTGACTTTTTAGACAATTTAAACATATGCTTTCTTCACCCAGATAGTTCTCAAAATTTCTGATATATTACTGATATTTTGAAATGTTTTCCAGCGTTTTTATAATTACATTCTTGTATATTTATATATATACATGATATGTGTGTGTGTATAAATTATTTCAGAATTTTGTGAACTTTGGAGTTTGTGGATTTAAGCACATTTGCACTATTGAAACCTTTACATTATATATCTTCTCCATAAGTTCTTATTATATGAATAAGAATAAAACTTCATTTAGTATTCATCTACCCATTTATTTTCTATCTTCTTGTACAAGGAATGTATAAGCAACTGTAATAATTTCCATCAGAGCACTTTTCCTTAATATTCATTAGAAACTCAATGCTTAAGTTTATTTTCTCACCATTATAAAATGAGCTCTTCTAAGAAGTGTTAATAGAAACAGGGCTGCACATAATGAAAAATATGCAAAATATTTAACAATTTCTGAGAGTATGAATGTATAAAACATCCATATGACCTTTACATTTTCTTGTCTCCACAAAAACATTTACAACATCTGTTTGTAAAATGTGTTTTACTCAATTTGACAATAGCTTCAGGTAGAATTGGGATGTATACTGGGCTCTTAGGCATCATTTTGTTGTTGTTCAGTTGCTACGTTTTGTCCAACTCTTTGTCCACATGGACTGCAGCATGCCCAGGCCTCCCTGTCCCTCACTTTTGCATCATAGGTGTGAATTTTCCAGTTATTCCAGAATTACATTTTTGCTTGTCTCTTTGCTTTAAGAGACTTTTTTTTTTTTAGTTATTGCTTGAGAGATTCTATGTAAAGGTAAATATTTACTTTGCTTTTGTTGACGTAGCTATGACTCATGGACTCTAGTGCTCAGTAAAGTCCAGACCCTTCAATGCATGTGTTCAGAGAAAGAGTGTGCTGATGTTTAATAAGCAGTTATCAGGAAAAAAAATACAGCCTTAGTATAAATTTTACTAATCTAATTTACAATTTATAAAACATGAAATAAACTTCATTGTAGGTTCTATATGCCCAATTAATTTTCACAGAATGATTTCACTGACTTTTACCAAACTACATAATCAACCTTTGGTTGCCAACTCAACACAATTTGACAGATGGATTTGAATCTGACACCAGCACTCAAATGTGCAATTACAGTCAGAAGTGTCAGTTCACTCAATAATTGATAGAAAAAGCTTTTATGTTAATTGGAAATATATGAAAGACTTGAACAACCTTATCCATAAAATTGACCAAATTGACACTTTTAGAACATTCCACTCCACCTCAAAGAATACTTATTCTTTCCAAAATAACATAAAGCATTGTCATACTAGATCCTATTCTGGGTGACGAATAAGTCTCAAGAAATTTATAAGATTCAAGTCATACATTGTAAGTTTACTGAAGACTGTGTAATTAACTTAGAAATCAATATGGCGAGATATCTGGAAAATCCACTATTTGCAAACTAAATAATATATTACTATGCAATCCAGGCTTCAGCAATATGGGAACCGTGAACTCCCAGATGTTCAAGGAGGTTTTAGAAAAGGCAGAGGCACCAGAGATCAAATTGCCAACATCCGCTGGATCATGGAGAAAGCAAGAGAGTTCCAGAAGAGCATCTATTTCTGCTTCATTGACTATGCCAAAGCCTTTGACTGTGTGGATCACAATAAACTGTGGAAAATTCTTAAAGAAATGGGAATACCAGACCACCTGACCTGCCTCTTGAGAAACCTGTATGCAGGTCAGGAAGCAACAGTCAGAACTGTACATGGAACAACTGACTGGTTCCAAATAGGAAAAGGAGTGCGTCAAGGCTGTATATTGTCACCTTGCTTATTTAACTTATATGCAGAGTACATCATGAGGAACGCTGGGCTGGAAGAAGCACAAGCTGGAATCAAGATTGCCGGGAGAAATATCAATAACCTCAGATATGCAGATGACACCACCCTTATGGCAGGAAGTGAAGAGGAACTCAAAAACCTTTTGATGAAAGTGAAAGAGGAGAGTGAAAAGGTTGGCTTGAAGCTCAACATTCAGAAAACAAAGATCATGGCATCTGGTCCCATCACTTCATGGGAAATAGATGGAAAAACAGTGGAAACAGTGTCATACTTTATTTATTTGGGCTCCAAAATCACTGCAGATGCTGATTGCAGCCATGAAATTAAAAGACGCTTGCTCCTTGGAAAGAAAGTTATGACCAACCTTGATAATATAATAAAAAGCAGAGACATTACTTTGCCAACAAAGGTCCGTCTAGTCAAGGTCATGGTATTTCCCGTGGTTATGTATGGATGTGAGAGTTGGACTGTGAAGAAAGCTGATCGCCGAAGAATTGATGCTTTTGAACTGTGGTGTTGGAGAAGACTCTTGAGAGTCCCTTGTACCACAAGGAGATCCAACCAGTCCATTCTAAGGGAGATCAATCCTGGGTGTTCATTGGAAGGACTGATGCTAAAGCTGAAACTGCAATACTTTGGCCACCTCATGCCACGAGTTGACTCACTGGAAAAGACTCTGATGCTGGGAAAGGTTGGGGGCGGGAGGAGAAGAGGACGACCGAGAATGAGATGGCTGGATGGCATCACTGACTCTGTGGACATGAGTTTGAGTGAACTCCGGGAGTTGGTGATGGACAGGGAGGCCTGGCGTGCTGTGATTCATGGGGTCACAGAGAGTCAGACACGACTGAGCGACTGAACTGAACTGAACTGATGCAATCCACAGGTCAAAGGAAATCAAAGAAAATTATTAAAGAGTAGTTTAAACACAATAACATGGAATTATAGCGTACCAAAACTTCGACAAACCACTGGAGACTGAGCACTTACTAGGCCGAGAGGGAGAATTATCTAAGGATTATCTTTAAAGGGGGTCCCCACTCTTCTGTAGGTTTTGCCACCACTAATTCCACCAGGTGTTCAGGCTGAGACGCTAAGAAAGATCTCCTCCTGATTCAGGCAAGAAACAAGAAAAGGGACCATTCTGAAATAATCCCCACCTATTCTTCACACAATGACCTATATTCCAAGGCAAAAGACTTTACCACAAACGTTTATGAAGGCCCTTCTAGGCTCATTAAAACAGTGAGATCTAATCGTAAGATCATAGAATGATACCCTCTGCTACAACTTACAATCAGTGTATTTCCCCCAAAGCAGTTTCAGAGTGAAATCTTTATGAAGCAAAGGCCTAAAAGATAGCAATTAACCACACTTAACAAAGTTAACATCAGTGATAAGACATCTAGATAACATATTCTCCCTGAACTACTGAAAAGGACATCCTGCCTCTGTGGTATTTTCCACAGAAACTTGTTGCTGTGGTTGTTGTTCATCTGCCCAGTTGTGTACAACTCGTTGTGACCCCATGGATTGCAGGACGCCAGACTTCACTGTCCTTCACCATCTCCTGGAGCTTGCTCAAACTCATGTCCATTGAGTCAGTGATGCCATCCAACCATCTCATTCTCTTTTGCCCATTTTTCCTCTTTTGCCCATTTCTCCTGCACTCAATTTTTCCCAGCATTAGGGTCTTTTCCAATGAGTCAACCCTAAACATCAGGTGGCTAAAGTATTGGAGGTTCCAATATTCCAATGAATATTCAGGACTGATTTCCTTTATGATGGACTGGTTGGATCTTCTTGCAGTCCAAGGGACTCTCAAGAGTCTTCTCCAACACCACAGTTCAAAAGTATCAATCCTTCAGTGCTCAACATCAATCCTCAGTGCTCAAAATATGGTTGACAGAAACTATACAACCTCAAAACAATTGTGAAGAAACACCAGAAAAATTGGGAGGAATTCTAAAAACTACCTGCTTGGTACTCTTCAAATATATTAAGGTCATGAAAAACAACGAAAGACAGGATTTTTCACAAATTGGGGAAAACAAAGGAATATAATCTCTAATTCAATGAAGGATTTAAGATTTGATCCTCAACAGGTAAAGTATATTGATAGAAAAATTGATGAAATACAAATAAAGCATATAATTTAATCATTATTATTGTAACAAAATTACTGGGCTTTCCACTTGGCTCTTGGTGAAGAACCAACCTGACAATGCAAGAAATGTTAGACATGGGTTTGATCCCTGGATTGGGACGATCTCCTGGAGGAGAGCATGGCAATCCATTCCAAAATTCTTGCCTGGAGAATCCCACAGACAGAGGAGCCAGGCAGACTACAGATCATGAGGTCACAAAGAGAACAGAACTGAAGTGACTTAGCATACATGCACATCCCAATTATTTAGTTTTAATAATGTTCTATGCTTATAGAAAAGAAGTTGCACTTATAGGAAGTGGAGAAAAATATTAATATATAAGGGAGTTTTGGTACTATTTTCTCACTCTTTAAATCTGAATTTATTGCAAAATAAAATTGATGCCTAATCCCATTTCCAAAAGGCAACAATCCTCCTAATCATGATTCAGTTTCAGTTCAATATATTCATTTAGTCATGTCCAATGTTTTGTGACCACATGGACTGCAGCACGCCAGGCCTCCCTGTCCATCACTAACTCCAGGAGTTTACCCAAACTCATGTCCATTGAGTCGATGATGCCATCCAACCATCTAATCCTCTGTCGTCCCCTTCTCCTCCTGCCCTCAACCTTTCCCAGAATCAGGGACTTTTCAAATTAGTCAGCTCTTTGCATCACGTGGCCAAAGTATTGGAGTTTCAGCTTCAGCATCAGTCCTTCCAGTGAACACTCAGGACTGATCTCCTTTAGGATGGACTGGTTGGATCTCCTTGCAGTCCAAGGGACTCTCAAGAGTCTTCTCCAACACCACAGTTCAAAAGCATCAATTCTTCGGCAATCAGCTTTCTTCACAGTCCAACTCTCACATCCATACACGACCACTAGAAAAACCACAGCCTTGACTTGAGGGACCTTTGTTGGCAAAGTAATGTCTCTGCTTTTTAATATGCTGTCTAGGTGGCCCAGAGGGTAAAACATCTGATTGCAATGCTGGAGACCCAGGTTCAATCCCTGGGTTGGGAAGATCCCCTGGAGAAGGAAATGCAACCCTCTCCAGTATTCTTGCCTGGAGAATCCCATGAATGGAGGAGACTCTAGGCTACAGTCCATGGAGTCACAAAGAGTCAGACATGACTGAGCAATTTCACTTTCAGGGTAGTCATAACTTTCCTTCCAAGAAGCAAGTGTCTTTTAATTTCATGGCTGCAATCACTATTTGAAGTGATTTTGGAGCCCAGAAAAATAAAGTCAGCCACTGTTTCCACTGTTTCCCCATCTATTTGCCATGAAGTGATGGAACCAGATGCCATGATCTTAGTTTTCTGAATGTTGAGCTTTAAGCCAACTTTTTCACTCTCCTCTTTCACTTTCATCAAGAGGTTTTTTTAGTTCCTCTTCACTTTCTGCCATAAGGGTGGTATCATCTGCATGTCTGAGGTTATTGATATTTCTCCCAGCAATCTTGATTCCAGCTATGCTGCTTCCAGCCCAGCGTTTCTCATGATGTATTCTGCATAGAAGTTAAATAAGCAGGGTGACAATATACAGTCTTTATGTACTCCTTTTCCTATTTGGAACCAGTCTGTTGTTCCATGCAAGCAAATATCAACTTTTATGTGTCAAACAAAGTTAACTAGAGATACATGAAAACCGGAAAAGCATCATCTTTGCTATGAAATTTACCTGATATAATTATCCTAGTGATGATACCAGATATGGAGATTGCTCTTACAAACCATCCTTTCCACATGCAAGTCTGAAACTTCCAGCATTAGCAACCTATGCACATCCCATGGGCTTTCCAGGTAGCGCAGTGGTAAAGAATCCACCTTCCAATACAGGAAACACAAGAGACACATATTTGATCCCTAGGTCTGGACAATTCCCTGGAGAAAGAAATGGAAACCCACCCCAGTATTCTTGCCTGGGAAATTCTATGGACAGAGGAACCTGATGGGCTACAGTCCATGGAGTCAAAAAGAGTTGGACACTACTTAGTGACTAAACAACAACAAACAATGGAAGACCTAGAGGCAAAGGAAATGATTGCTGTCCAACTTTTTACTGACCCCATGGTCTGTAGCCTGCCAAACTCCTCTATCATATGAAGTTATGAAGTATCAAATTTGTAAGATACAGAAAAAGTTATAAAAGACGCTTACTCCTTGGAAGGAAAGTTATGACCAACCTAGATAGCATATTAAAAAACAGAGACATTACTTTGCCAACCAAGGTCCGTCTAGTCAAGGCTATGGTTTTTCCTGTGGTCATGTATGGATGTGAGAGTTGGACTGTGAAGAAAGCTGATCGCCAAAGAATTGATGCTTTTGAATTGTGGTGTTTGAGAAGACTCTTGAGAGTCCCTTGGACAGCAAGGAGATCAAACCAGTCATTAGGAAAACAATCTTGAATATTCATTGGAGGGACATGTTGAAGCTGAAGCTCCAATACTTTGGCCACCTGACGTGAAGAACTGACTCTTTGGAAAAGACCTTGATGTTGGGAAAGATTGAAAGCAGGAGGAGAAGGGGGTGATAGAGGATGAGATGTTTGGTTGGCATCACCAACTCGGTGAACATGAGTCTGAACAAGTTCCGGGAGTTGGTGATGGACAGAGAAGTCTTGCATACTTCTGTCCATGGGGTCACAAAGAATTGGACATGACGAGCTGAACTGAACTGAAGACAATCAGTATTAACATTTTGTTCTCCTTTCCAAATAATATTGCTTCTCTAGTAAAAGAAGCAATATTAACTGTGTAACTGTGATTTAGTCATAGTCGGTTCATGAGAGAATGAGATCAGTGGCTGTGAAAATGGAGCAGGAAACTATTTTGCAGTATGAGTAACAGCTTAATAATAACTATGAAGTTGATAATTTATTGAATATTGTTATGGATTTCTGTATAAGTCAGAGTTCTTTTTCTAGTGTGTCTGATTCCAAACTCTTGAGATTTCTACTATATGTAAAAAACTCAACTGTACTCCCAGGGGTAATAGAAAGTCCTGTCTATATTTGGCTCCTAATAGAGAATCAGTGTAAAAGAAACCAATCCAGTGCTAATATACCACTAATATTGTTTAGTTGACTCCTGAACAATGAGATTTTGAACTGTGTGGGTCAACTTATAGGCAGATTTTTTTCCCAATAAATATAGTGAGAACACTTTTGGAGTTTTGATACAATTTAAAAAATTAAAAATTCACAGAGGAGCCATGTACCATAGAAATAACATTTACGAAAAAGTTATGTGTGTCATAAGTGGAAATATATATATATATATATATGGATACTAGTCTATCTTTGTATATTCAGAAGGCATTGTTGTTGTTCAGCCACTAAGTCATGTCCAATTCTGTAAACACAACCTACCTACCAAATTGTTACTGTTCAGTTGCTAAGTGGTGTCCAAGTCTTTGCAACCCCATGAACTGCAGCACATCAGGCTTTCCTGTCTTTCACTACAACCCAGAGTTTGCTCAAACTTATGTCTGTGTAAAAAAAGAGATTCAAAGTTAGAAAAATCAGAATGATGATATGGGATCCCTTTGAAAAATGACTAATTGGGTCCCCAATTGCTTGCCCATGATCATATAGTGGTTAGTACTCTGACATGTGAAAAATGACTGAAATTTAATTTAAAGAACATTTGACTCCAGGTAAAATAGCTACAAAAATGTGCCATTGATTTCAAATGCAATAAAAGTTTAATAGGTGTTAGAAAAGCAAGGGATCATTGGAATTGAAGGTTACTTAAAGAAGCTTAAAGCATAAACTGAGCAGGGATGAGATGAGAAGACAAGATACTATTATCTTGTCAAAGGCATTGAAAATGTAATGAAAATAGGCACAGCATGGAAGAATAATTTTGATAATATTTAAAAAGCTGTCACTTCAGAGCTTCAGGAACAACAGTCAGTTACCTGAAAAATAACACGAATGCACATGAGCATATTTCTTTTGCAAATAACACAATCTTTCTTCACACTATAGATAAAATGAGGGTTCAGTCGCTCAGTCATGTCCAACTCTTTGCCACCCCAAGGACAGTAGCCCATCAGACTCCTCTGTCCATGGGATTCTTCAGGCAAGAATGCTCAAGTGGGTTGCTATTTCCTTCTCCAATAGATAAAATAGTAGTGCTTGAAACCAACTATGAATTAAGAATAGGAAAACAAGTAGAAAAGAATAAATGGAAAGAGGAAAGTGTCATGATCCAGGCTTGTGCTTTGTCATCACTCTTTTTGTTTTCCTAGAGAAATACATCTTACCCTTTAAAGAATCCTTGGAAAGTAACAATTGAAGAGAATTCATCTTCATCATCTGGATACATCTCATATCCAAGGTTTGTCTTAGATAAAAAAAAAGTTAAATACACATTAGGTAGTGTCATCTCTTTTCCCTACTTTTTTGTAACTTTAGTCCATGTCATGAATTAACAAACGTTTGTAAATTTTGAGGGGCAAACAATGATCTGAGAAAAAGTTGGTTTGATAATAACATAAATTCTAAAGGAATAATCCACGCTCACACTTGTAAATTCAGAAAGACTGTCAGAACAGTGATGATACTGATTATAATGTGAAGGGCTAACTAAATGTAGACCAATGTGAAGGCATAAACAAATGTAGACTGATGTGAAGGGATAAGTAAATATAGACTGGTTTGTTTGGCTGTAACTGCAAAGTGTTTTGCTACAGAATTCATCGACCAACCTCCTCATAAAATCTCTTTGATTTTCACTTGTCAACTGGATAGATTTCAAAACTCAGTGGTGAAAAATCACACAGCAGTAACAACTTTCATCCTCCTGGGACTGACAGATGACCCACAACTGCAAATCCTGCTTTTCATCTTTCTATTTCTCACTTGATGGTTGAATGTAACAGGGAACTTGACGATCATCACACTCACATTGGTAGACTCCCATCTTAAAACTCCTATGTACTTCTTCCTCAAAAATTTTTCCTTCTTGGAAGTATTATTTACCACTGTCTGTATTCCTAGGTTTCTGTACACTATATCAACTGGGGATAATACCATCACATAAAATGCTTGCACAAGTCAACTATTTTTATTATTCTGATTGGAGCAACAGAATTTTTTCTGCTGGCAGCCATGTACTATGACCACTATGTGGCCATCTGTAAACCCCTGCATTACACGATCATCATGAACAATAGAGTCTGCACCTACTTTGTCCTCAGCAGTTGGGTTTCGGGTTTGATGATCATTGTCCCACCCTTAGCTTGGGCCTACAACTGGAATTCCGTGATTCCAATGCCATTGATCATTTTAGATGCAATGCAGGTCCCCTCCTAAAGATCTTGTGCTCAGATACGTGGGTAATAGAACAAATGATTATCCTCGTGGCTGTATCTGCACTCATTATTACCCTAGTGTGTGCATTTCTGTCCTACACGTACATCATCAGGACAATTCAGAGGTTTCCCTCACTCCAACAAAGGAAAAGGGCCTTTTCTACCTGCTCTTCCCACATGATTGTAGTTACTATCACCTATGGAAGCTGTATCTTCATCTATGTCAAACCCTTGGCAAAGGGAGCAGTGGCCATAAATAAAGGTGTCTCAGTGCTCACACGGAGAAGGCAATGGCACGCCACTCCAGTAGTCTTGCCTGGAAAATCCCATGGATGGAGGAGCCTGGTAGGCTGCAGTCCATGGGGTCGCTAAGAGTCAGACATGACTGAGCAACTTCACTTTCACTTTTCACTTTCATGCATTGGAGAAGGAAATGCAACCCACTCCAGTGTTCTTGCCTGGAGAATCTCAGGGACGGGGGAGACTGGTGGGCTGCCGTCTATGGGGTCGCACAGAGTCGGACACGACTGAAGCGACTTAGCAGCAGCAGCAGCAGCAGCAGTACTCACCACTTCTGTCACCTCTTTGTTGAACCCCGTCATTTAAACCCTGAAGAGTAAGCAAGTGAAGCAAACTTTCCATAACTACATAAAGAGGATTACATTTCTCTCAAAAGAATCCAAGTTTTCATCAATCAGAATAATATGAAAATCTTTTAAATATTTAACTACAGCTTCTAATTCTTTCATTGCTTTGTACCTATCATTTCGTCCTTTTATCCTTCTCAAAGATATTTAATACTGCTTCCTAATCTCACCGTAATCAAACTTCTGTCAAACTAAACCCATATATGGTGTTTTCTCTTATTGTGAAACTACAAAATATACTTCCAAGTAATTAAACTTGTCTCGACTCCTGACCTAGTGTTTTATTCAATGATTTAAGAGAAGTAGGAAAGTAATAATATTTAAAGTATATAAATTATACAGAAGATTATTCAGTTCAGTTCAGTTCAGTCACTCAGTGAAGTCCGACTCTTTGCAACCCCCTGAATCACAGCATGCCAGGCTTCCCTGTCCATCACCAACTCCCGGAGTTCACTCAAACTCATGTCCATTGAGTCAGTGATGCCATCCAGCCATCTCATTCTCTGTTGTCCCCTTCTCCTCCTGCCCCCAATCCTTCCCAGCATCAGAGTCTTTTCCAGTGAGTCAACTCATCGCATGAGGTGACCAAAGTATTGCAGTTTCAGCTTTAGCATCAGTCCTTCCAATGAACACCCAGGATTGATCTCCTTTAGAATGGACTGGTTGGATCTCCTTGCAGTATAAGGGACTCTCAAGAGTCTTCTCCAGCACCACAGTTCAAAAACATCAATTCTTCGGCGCTCAGCTTTCTTCACAGTCCAACTCTCACATCCATACATGAAGATATATTATGTAACAATAATACTAATTTTACTAATAGTACTCTAAATAAAATTATAAAAATTAAGACCATAAATCTAAGAATCAAATAAAACAGAAGTCAAAAACAATAAACATGTATTAAAAATAAATTTGCCCAAATAGATATTCCAACCTAAAAAATAATGAAACAGCAAACAGGAAATAAATATATCAATGGGAGTTTCAGAATGATCTGAATTCTAAAAAATGGAAGAATCTTCACAATCACTGATAAGATGTATTAGCTATATAGTTTCTATTCACTTAAAAGGATGCGTCTGATTTAAAATAAATTTAAGCATAACGTCACTTATTATGAGTTACAAAATTAGAATTGATGTATGAGTGATTTAGAATACCAAATTTTAAATGCTCATAAGACAACTATACATTAGCACAAGGGCAACTGAATGATTTTAAAAGATATCAGAGGTATCATAAAAAACAGAAATAGAAAGTTACAAAAGCAAGTAAATGTTGGAATTATGATCAAGGCAACATTGAAGATAATATCATTAAATTTGATAACTTAGAATCTGAAGCAAGTAACAGTATGCATGTCAATTAAAAAAAAAAAGAAAAAAAGGGAAGAAATGAAGAAAGAAAGAAAACCTTCCCTGATAATACATTCACTTTTTCATCATTTTCATTGAAAGTAAACAATTACTTCTACTGACTAAGGAACAAAAAAGACAAAAAAAAAAAAAAAACTTTTAAAAATTTGAAAAATTGTGCCTGATATTAAATGAAAACCTAAGAAATGATTTATTTTTAATTGTAAAGTGGTCTTCACAATAGCCAATATTCTTTTTTTTTTTTTTTCCTCTGTCATCCCCTTCTCCTCCTGCCCCCAATCCCTCCCAGATTAGAGTCTTTTCCAGTGAGTCAACTCTTTGCATGAGGTGGCCAAAGTATTGGAGTTTCAGCTTTAGCATCAGTCCTTCCAATGAACACTCAGGACTGATCTCCTTCAATTTTTTTTTTTTTTTTTTACAATATTATATTAGCTGGTTTTGCCATACATTGACATGAATCCAACCCGGGTGTACATGAGTTCCCCTTCCTGAATCCCCCTCCCACTTCCCTCTTCCCCTATCCTCCCTCTGGGTCATCCCCATGCACCAGCCCCGAGCATCCTGTATCATGCGTCGAACCTGGAAAGGTGATTTGTTTCTCATATGATAATATACATCTTTCAATGCCATTTTCCCAAATCATGCTACCCTTGCCCTCTCCCACAGAGTCCAAAAGACTGTTCTATACACCTGTGTCTGTTTTGCTGTTTCGTATACAGGGTTATCATTACCATCTTTCTAAATTCCATATATATGAGTTAGTATACTGTATTGGTGTTTTTTTTTTTTTTTCTGGCTCACTTCACTCTGAATAATAGGCTCCAGTTTCATCCACCTCATTAGAACTGATTCAAATGCGTTCTTTTTAATGGCTGAGTAATACTCCATTGTGTATATGTACCAAAGCTTTCTTATCCATTCGTCTGCAGATGAACATCTAGGTTGCTTCCATGTCCTCGCTATTATAAACAGTGCTGCGATGAACATTGGAGTACATGTGTCTCTTTCAATTCTGGTTTCCTCGGTGTGTATGCCCAGGAGTGCGATTGCTGGATCATATGGCAGTTCTATTTCCAGATTTTTGAGGAATCTCCACACTGTTCTCCATAGAGGCTGTACTAGTTTGCATTCCCATCAACAGTGTAAGAGGGTTCTCTTCTCTCCACACCCTCTCCAGCATTTATTACATGTAGACTTTTGGATAGCAGCCATTCTGACTGTGTGAAATGGTATCTCATTGTGGTTTTGGTTTGCATTTCTCTGATTATGAGGGATGTTGAGCATTTTTTCATGTGTTTGTTAGCCATCTGTATGTCTTCTTTGGAGAAATTTCTGTTTAGTTCTTTGGCCCATTTTTTGATTGGGTTGTTTATTTTTCTGGAATTGAGCTGAAGGAGCTGCTTGTATATTTTGGAGATTAATTCTTTGTCAATTGTTTCATTTGCTATTATTTTCTCCCATTCTGAAGGCTGTCTTTTCACCTTGCTTATAGTTTCCTTTGCTGTTCAGAAGCTTTTAATTTTAATTAGGCCCCATTTGTTTATTTTCGCTTTTATTTCCAATATTCTGGGAGGTGGGTCTTGGAGGATCCTGCTGTGATTTATGTCAGAGAGAGTTTTGCCTATGTTCTCCTCTAGGAGTTTTATAGTTTCTGGTCTTTCATTTAGATCTTTAATCCATTTTGAGTTTATTTTGGTGTATGGTGTTAGGAAGTGTTCTAGTTTCATTCTTTTACAAGTGGCTGACCAGTTTTCCCAGAACCACTTGTTAAAGAGACTGTCTTTTGTCCATTTTATATTCTTGCCTCCTTTGTCAAAGATAAGGTGTCCATAGGTGCGTGGATTTATCTCTGGGCTTTCTATTTTGTTCCATTGATCTATATTTCTGTCTTCATGCCAGTACCATACTTTCTTGATGACTGTGGCTTTGTAGTAGAGCCTGAAGTCCGGCAGATTGATTCCCCCAGTTCCATTCTTCTTCTTCAAGATTACTTTGGCTATTCGAGGGTTTTTGTATTTCCATACAAATTGTGAGATTATTTGTTCTAGCTCTGTGAAAAATATCATTGGTAGCCTGATAAGGATTGCATTGAATGTATAAATTACTTTGGGTAATATACTCATTTTTACAATATTTATTCTTCCAATCCACGAACACGGTATATTTCTCCATCTATTAGTGTCCTCTTTGATTACTTTCACCAGTGTTTTATAGCTTTCTATGTACAGGTCTTTTGTTTCTTTAGGTAGATATGTTCCTAAGTATTTTATTATTTTTGTTGCAACAGTTAATGGAATAGTTTCCTTAATTTCTCTTTCTATTTTCTCATTATTAGTGTATAGGAATGCAAGGGATTTCTGTGTGTTGATTTTATATCCTGCAACTTTACTGTATTCACTGAATAGCTCTAGTAGTTTTCTGGTAGAGTCTTTAGGGTTTTCTGTGTAGAGGATCATCTCATCAGCGAATAGTGAAAGTTTTACTTCTTCTTTTCCAATTTGGATTCCTTTGACGTCTTTTTCTGCTCTGATTGCTGTAGCCAAAACTTCCAGAACTATGTTGAATAGTAGTGGTGAGAGTGGGGACCCTTGTCTTGTTCCAGACTTTAGGGGAAATGCTTTCAGTTTTTCACCATTGAGGATAATGTTTGCTGTGGGTTTGTCATATATAGCTTTTATTATGTTGAGGAATGTTCCTTCTAGTCCCACCTTCTTGAGGGTTTTTATCATAAATGGATGTGGAATTTTCTCGAAGGCTTTCTCTGCATCTATTGAGATAATCATATGATTTTTATTTTTCAGTTTGTTAATGTGGTGTATTACGTTGATTGATTTGTGGATATTGAAGAATCCTTGCATTCCTGGGAAAAAGCCCACTTGGTCATGATGTATGATCTTAACGTGTTGTTGGATTCTGATTGCTAGAATTTTGTTAAGGATTTTTGCAACTATGTTCATCAGTGATACTGGCCTGGCCTGTAGTTTTGTTTTTTTGTGGGATCTTTACCAGGTTTGGGGATTACGGTGATGGTGGCCTAATAGAATGAGTTTGGAAGTTTCCCTTCCTCCTGCAGTCTCTGGGGTCGCACAGAGTTGGACACGACTGAAGAGACTTAGCAGCAGCAGCAGCAATTTTCTGGAAGAGTTTGAGTAGAATAGGTGTTAGCTTTTCTCTACATTTTTGGTAGAATTCAGCTGTGAAGCCGTCTGGACCTGGGCTTTTGTTTCAGGAAGATTTCTGATTACAGCTTCTATTTCCTTGCTTGTGATGGGTCTATTAAGATTTTCTATTTCTTCCTGATTCAGTTTTGGAATGTTGTACTTTTCCACGAATTTGCCCATTTCTTCCAAGTTGTCCATTTTATTGCCATAAAATTACTGATAGTATACTTTAATGATCCTTTGTATTTCTGTGTTGTAGGTTGTGATCTCTCCATTTTCATTTCTAATTTTATTGATTTGGTTCTTCTCCCTTTGTTTCTTGATGAGTCTGGCTAGTGGTTTGTCAATTTTATTTACCCTCTCAAAGAAGCAGCTTTTGGCTTTGTTGATTTTTGCTATGGTCTCTTTTGTTTCTTTTGCATTTATTTCTGATCTAATTTTTAAGATTTCTTTCCTTCTACTAACCCTGGGGTTCTTCCTTTCTTCCTTTTCTAGTTTCTTTAGGTGTAGAGTTAGGTTATTTAGTTGACTTTTTTCTTGTTTCTTGAGGTGTGTCTGTATTGCTATGAACCTTCCACTTAGCAATGCTTTTACAGTGTCCCACAAGTTTTTTCATTTTCATTCATTTCTATGCATATTTTTATTTCTCTTTTGATTTCTTCTATGATTTGCTGGTTATTCAGCAGCGTGTTGTTCAGCCTCCATATGTTGGCATTTCTAATAGTTTTTCTCCTGTAATTGTGATCTAATCTTACTGCATTGTGGTCAGAAAAGATGCTTGGAATGATTTCAATTTTTCTGAATTTACTAAGGCTAGATTTATGCCCCAGGATGTGATCTATCCTGGAAAATGTCTCTAATAATGTCCTAATGTCTCTAATATTGTTCTCATTTCTTTTAATTCATTTTTCTTTTTTCCTCTCTCATTTATTTCTACAATTCTATCTTCTAGCTCACTTATCCTGTCTTCTGCCTCTGTTATTCTACTGTTTGTTCCCTCCAGAGTGTTTCTGATCTCATCTATTGCATTATTCATTGCATATTGACTCTTTTTTATTTCCTCTAAATCCTTATTAAACCTTTCTTGCATCTTCTCAATCCTTTTCTCCAGGTTATTTATCTGTAACTCCATTTTGCTTTCAAGATTTTGAATCATTTTCACCATCAAAATTCGAAATTCTTTATCAGGTAGATTCCCTATATCTCCCTCTTTTGTTTGTGTTGGTGGGCATTTATCCTGTTCCTTTACTTGCTGGATATTTCTCTGCCTCTTCATCTTGCTTATATTGCTGTGCTTGGGGTGGCCTTTCCGTCTTCTGGTAGTTTGTGGTGTTCTCTTTATTATGTAGTTTCCTCACTGTGTGTGGGGTTGGACGGGTGACTTGTCAAGTTTCCCTGGTTAGAGAAGCTTGTATCGGTGTTATGGTGAGTGGAGCTGGATTTCTTTTCTCTGGAGTGCAATGAAGTGTCCAGTAATAATTTATGAGATGTCAGTGGGTTTGGTGTGACTTTGGGCAGCCTGTATATTGACGCTCAGGGCTCTGTTCCTGTGTTGCTGGAGAATTTGCGTGGTATATCTTGCTCTAGAACTTGTTGACCCTTGGTTGGTGCTTGGTTTCAGTGTAGGTATGGAGGCGTTTGATGAGCTCCTATCGATTAATGTTCCCTGGAGTCAGGAGTTCTCTGGTGTTCTCAGGATTCGGGCTTAAGCCTCTTGCCTCTGGTTTTCAGCCTTATTCTTGCAGTAGCCTCTAGACTTCTCTATCTGTCATTTCCAAGGTGGTTCCCTCTGTTTTAGCTTCTGTTTGCTGCTCTGTTCAGTGTCTATTTTCTGCCCTGACACTAGGGGACGGTGGTGGACACTTTTTAAGACTCAGTTGTTCAGTCCTGTTCTGGGAAGGGAGGAACACTGCAGAGAAATATCTCTGGCGTCTGTGGGGAGTGCTCTCAGTGTCTCGGCCACACTGGGTTTGTTCCCGCTCACGGCACGTGTGCTGTCCCAGTCTACACTGCACAGAGTCTAGGTTGCTCTGCCGGGAATTGTCCGAGGCCGTCGCTGGGTTTCATGCACTTCCCAGGTTTGAGTGGCTCAGGTTCAGGCACTCGGTTACTCCACAAAGGAGCAGACTCAGTTGGGCCTGCGTTTTGTACCTTTCCAGGTCCGAGCAACTCTGGTGACCAGGCGTTTGGCAAGCACAGTCATTGCAACTTATCACCTCCCCAGTCCTTCCCACTCGGTTTTCTGGGTGTACAGCCAGAGCACCTTCTCAGGCGGATGTTGACCAGTCAGAAACCCATGAATTCTTGGTTAGCAACGAAGCCTGTCTGCAGTTTGGTATTGGATGCCCATCTGGGGCTGCGATTGCCCGCTTCTGGCTCTGGGTGCCCTACACTGCCTGTGTCAGCGGGGGATGGGGGATGGGCCAACCGCAGCCAGCTAGCTCTTCTCAGTCCTTTTCTCTGTGAGCGGGGCTGGCGGAGTCTTAGGTTAGGGCTTTTCACCTTTTCGTGGGGTAGCTACACTACAGTCTGCTTTGCTATCTCCAGTCAGCTCCCCAAGACTGCCCTCGCGGGATTCAGGCCCGGTCCTCCCTCTAAGCAGTTCAGCCAGCTCCTCCCTGCCCAGCCCCCACTTGCTAATGGTGGATGCGGGCGTCTGTGCTGCTTCTCCGCCGGGAGTTACCCTTTGGCAGGTAATCTGTGGGTTTTAATTATTTCTTTCTTTTTCCTCCTGGTTATGTGGCCCTCTGAGGTTTGAAGGCTCACCACAGACTCGCCAGTGAGAGTGTTTCCTGGTGTTTGGAAACTTCTCTCTGTTTTTAGAGCTTCCCTGGTGGCTCAGATGGTAAAGCGTCTGCCTCCAATGCGGGAGTCCCAGGTTCGATCCCTGGGTTGGGAAGATCTCCTGGAGAAGGAAACGGCGACCCACTCCAGTACTTTTGCCTGGAGAATCCCAAGGACGGAGGAGCCTGGTAGGCTACAGTCCATGGGGTCGCAAAGAAGCCTTCCCTTCCTAGGATGGAGCTCCGTCCCTACCTCTTTTGTCTCTCTTTTTATCTTTTATGCTTTTTCCTATCTCCTTTCAAAGACAATGGGCTGCTTTTCTGGGTGCCTGATGTCCTCTGCTGGCATTCAGAAGTTGTTTTGTGGAATTTACTCAGCGTTCAAATGTTCTTTTGATGAATTTGTCGGGGAGAAAGTGGTCTCGCCGTCCTATTCCTCCGCCATCTTACTCCCTCTCAAAATAGCCAATATTCTTTTAAATTATTTCTATTGGCATAATTCTGCCTTTACCAATCCCATAAATATGTTTCATTTATATTAAAATGTAGACAGAAGAAGACTGAGTAAATTAACCAATACATTACAGGTAGCAAAGCTTGGAATCTGGATTTTAATTTCAAGTCATGTTTAATCTGCTACAGTACATTACCTATCAAGCAGCAATGTGGTTTTGGTGGGGCAGGGACAGGAAAAGGCATTGTAATTGAAAAATAAATGAAAGTAATTGAAAGACACTGTAATTGAAAGTATACACACCAGCTAGTAGGAGAGACCTTTCCCTGCAATAACACACTCTTAAGTGAGCAATATGCCTAATTATCTCTGTTAAAGTACTTTATTGATATAAAAAAAAACTGCTGTCTAAACATTTCAGAATTTATGCAATAGACTTTACATAGCATGATACGATCTTTACATAGCAGCATATTAAGGAATCTATGTTTTGATAAGAAGGAACACAAGATAAAATTGGAGTTATCACCTCCCTGCAACTTTGAAACATAAATCATCGACATGACCTCATGAAACATACAACAGAGAGCTCTTGGGTACTAAAATCACTATGAGAAATATCTGAATAAACAGATCTGCATAAGAGACTCTAAAGTAGTTATTATTGAAATCAGAGTAATTATGTAACACTTAGAAAAGTGTGACTAATAAGTTAATAAATGATGAATATAATTATCTGTTACATATAATTACAAAAGAGACATAATTTTAATTACTTAATTCAGATAATGTCCTGTAAAAGCTATATGTTAAAACAAGAGCAAGTTCAGGACATTAAGATGTAAAATTCAGAAAGTGTAGGAGTAGGAGCCAAAAGTTGCTCCAATTTCTTTGTGTGTGGAATTTTAAGCGTCACACATGCAGTGTGTGCTCAGTTTGCGACCCCATGGACTGTAGACCGCCAAGATTCTCTGTCCATGGGATTCTCCAGGCAAGAATACAAGAGTATGTTGCCATTTCTTCCTCCAGGAGATCTTCCCTAACCAAGGATCGAACCTGCATCTCCTAAATAGCAGGCTTTTTCTTTACTGCTGAGCCATCTGGGAAGCCCATCAAAACAATGATAATAAATAATTAATATTTGAACTACTGAGATTTTATTGTGTTGAAAAGCAGCATCTTTTTTTTTTCCTTTTTAAATTTTTTTATATTTAATTTATTTTTTTTATTGGAGGCTAATTACTTTACATTATTGTATTGGTTTTGCCATACATTGACATGAATCTGCCCCAGGTGTAAATGTGTTCTCCATCTTGAACCCCCCTCGCACCTCTCTCCCCATCCAATCCCTTTGGTTCATCCCAGTGTACCAGCAGTAGCATCTTTTTAAAATGGAGGTGAAAGAAGTGAAATGGTGCAGCATTGTAGCTTAAGAGAAAGAAGGCTAAGAAAGTTGAATACAGAGAAGGTCCATTTGTTTAGGATTGCTTACTAGCACCTTGTGTGTGTGTGTGTTCTGTTTCCCTAATTGTTTGTGATGTCTGTGGCTTTTGTTGTTGTCTGTACATTTGAAGAAGTGGGCACTAATTCCAAGCTTTACAGACTGGCTTTGAGAGGGAAAGCCCATCACCACCAAGCCCTTCTGGGCTCACCATCTGGTAAAGTTCATGGATAAGCTTGATGCTGATGTCCAGTACCACTTATTGAAAAGAGTATTGTCGACCAAGAAAATAACGCACACGTGAGAGTTGTGAGTCATATTTCATTTGAGGCATAAAGAGGGCTGTAGCCTGGGAGACAGCATTACAGATGGCACTGAGAAACTGACCTCACTGTGGACCCCAGCATCAGGGTCAACTAGCTACCTTCTATGCCAGGCCTGGCCCATGGCCTAAAGCTCTAGGGCAGCACCTGCTCCAGCACCACCAGCCCATGTAGGTCCAAGATCCAGACTTGCCCTTGTATTCCCATTCTCCAGGAGTGTCTCCCACAGACTTAGGCTGAAGGTCCACCCCCATGTACCCAGGCTCCAGAACCAATACCACAGTCTAAGACCAGGCATGCTTCCAGAGACACAGGTGTCAGACCACCCTAGTGGACCCCAACACCAGGATGGTCTCCACAGGCTCCAGCGCAGGTCCATCCCCAGGCATCAGGCTCAACACAGCATCCCACCCCCTCTTGCAGACTCAGGCTCATGCCCCATCCTACACCAGATCATCCTTGGGCACCTGGGTGCCAGGATTGCCATAATGGATTCAGATGTCAGACCGGCCCCAGTGGACCCAGGCTCCAGGCACACATCTGCAGACATAGGCACCGGGTCAGCCCTGGTGGACCTAGGCAGCATGCCCACTTGATGGGAATGAAAATTAAATGGTAATGGAATGGAAATGGTAATGGTAATAGAAATTAAAACAGAAATAAACAAATGGAACCAGATAAACTTAGAAGACTTGCACAGTAAAAGAAACAATAAACAAGGAAAAGAAATCCAGCAGAATGGGGGGAAACATTTGCAAATGATGTGACCAACAAAGGATTAATTTCCAAATATATTTAAATATCTCACACAGCTCACTATCTAAGAAACAAACAACCCAATCAAAAACTGGGCAGCTCTAAATAGATCTTAATCCAAAGAAGACATACAGGTGGCTAAAAGGCACATGAAAAGATGTTGAAAAGCACTGATTACTAGAGAAATGCAAATCAAAACTACAATGAGGTACCACCTCATACTAGTCAGTATGGTTATCATCAAAAAATCTACAAACAATAAATGCTGGAGAGGGTGTGGAGAGAAGAGAACACTCCTACGTTGTTGATGGGAATGTAAGTTGATGCAGTCACTGAAAACCAATATGGACGTTTCTAAAACAACTAAAAATAGAACTAATGTATGAATCAGCAATCCTACTTCTGGGGACATACCCAGAAGAAACTAAAATTTGAAAAGACACATGCACCCCAAAATTCATTTCAACACTATTTACAACTGTCCTTACATGGAAGCAAACTAAACGCTCATCAGCTAATGACTAGATAAAAAAAAAAGTGTGGTACATATACACACAATGAAATATTATTCAACCATCAAAAAAGAATGAAATAATGCCATTTGCAGCATCATGGATGGACTTAGGGATTATCACAATGAGTGAAGTAAGCCAGATAGAGAAAGACAAGTATCATATGACATGGCTCAAGTGGTAAAAATCCACCTGCAACGCAGGAGACGGTGGAGATGCAGGTTTGATTTCCCAGTTGAGGAAGATGCCCTAGAGTAGGAGATGGCAACCCACTGCAATATTCTTGCTTGAAAATTGGGTGCACAGAGGAGCCTGGTGAGGACAGTCCATAGAGGCACAAAGAGTCGGACACAACTGATCACAAAGTCATGACACACAATTGCTTATATGTGGATATTTTTTTTTAATGATACAAATTAACCTACTTACAAAACGTAAATAAACTCACCGACACAAAAACAAACTTACATTAACCAAGAGAAAGGTAGGGGTAAAATAGGAGTTTGTGATAACATATGCACACTACTATAATAAAAATATATAACCAACAAGGACCTACTGTACTGCACAGGAAAATGTGTGCAATACTTTGCAATAACATACAAGGGAAAAGAGGCTGAAAAATAGAACATATATAACTTAATTATTTTGCTGTACACCTGAAACTAATACATTATAAATCAACCATGCTTTAATTTAAACATAGGAAATTATTCTTGTTTACTAAGCTGACAAAAATGTTTAAATTGATTCAAAAACACTACAAAATAATACTCTACATTACACATTTAAAGACTAAGTTCTCTTGGAGCTTCTTAAGCATATTTAATAATTCAGTTTAAGAATTTTTAAAACTATGGCTTTTAAATGAATCATGGAACATCCATTTAAAATAAGAAATACAATACTCCAAAAATTTATATTCCATAATACAACCAAATCCCTCCATTCATTTTATTCTAACATGCTATTAGAGGAAATAAATTTTGCAATTTTATATTTCTAACACAGAAATACTTCATTTTGAAGAACAAAAAGTTAAATTCAGATGTATAGAATGGAAAGGGTTTCTAAGCTCAGGTAAGCACAAGTGATACAATAAATTAAATATTAGAGATCAATTCTTGTAGTAGAAGCATCAAAAGAGCTTTTGTTCAATGTTTCTTTTATGCTTTCATGTTATTTCAATAAACAGTATTACTTGTCTGAAGCAGAAAATATCTTTCTGAATACATCTCTGAAGGCTTGCTTAACTTGCTGGTTCCTCAAAGTATAAATGAATGGATTCAACAAAGGGGCGATTGAAGTATTTAATACAGCCACTCCTTTCCTTAAAGTGATCCTTTCATTTGCTGAGGGCTTTATGTAGATGTATATACAACTACCATAAGTGATGGATACAACAATCATGTGAGAAGAGCATGTAGAAAAGGCTTTTTTCTTTTGTTGAGCTGAAGGGAATTTTAGAATTGTCTTGATGATGTAAGAGTAAGAAAGAATTACCAACAGCAATGTGACCAGGAGGATTATCACAGCTAATAAAAATGCAATCATTTCTAGTAAATGTGTGTCTGAGCAAGAAAGTTGTAAGATAGGAGAAATATCACAAAAGAAATGATCAATGACATTTGAATCACAGAAATCCAGGTGAAGAACCAAAATCAGTGGAGGGAAAGTAACCACGAATCCAGTTGCCCAAGAACTGAGTACCAGCTGATGACAAATTGTGCTGCTCATGATGGATGTATAATGCAAAGGCTTGCAAATGGCAACGTAGTGGTCATAGGACATAGCTGCCAGAAGGAAAAATTCTGTAACTCCCAAGAATATGTAAAAAAATAACTGAGACATGCAACCAATATAAGAAATTGTCTTTTCTTTGTTTACAGTGGTGATTAGGAATCTCGGGATGCAAGCACTTGTGAAAGAAATTTCCAAGAAAGAGAAATTACGGAGGAAGAAATACATTGGGGTCTTGAGATGGGAATTCAACAGAGTGAGGGCAATAATGGTTAAGTTTCCGATCATGGTCAACGTGTAATTTAGAAGCAGCAACAAAAAAAATTAGGATCTGTAACTGGGAATCATCTGACAGTCCCAGAAGGATAAACTCTGTGTGCCTTGTATGGTTCTTCATTTCTCCTCTGTGATTTCAAACAATTTCTTGTAATAAAATGGTATAAAAATAAGAAACTACTCGAATAGATTTATCCTTAAGATATGATATATTAAAGGATACATGTGCACAAACATACCCATTTGCCTGAGTTTGAAGATATGCTCTAGAACTGTGCTGCAAATACTGTTATTACCGAAGTCAACTCAGTTTTGGAAATTGACCTATAAAATCCATGAGTTGATTTTTTTCACCTTATTTACAAACTTCCAGTCAAGTACAACCGATTCCAATTTGTCCATTGTTAAATAAATTAAATAAATCCTTGTTCATATTTCAAAAATAATTCATTCATTTTTAATTAACTTCATTAAAATAAAATTATACCAGTGAAGTGAATTAAAACCTACAGTTAAATTCTGATACTTTAGATTTCATATTAAAGAGATATTTGATTCAAAACTGATTAGTCACCTAGAGAAGCGACTTCTCTAGGAACTACTGATGAAGGCATAGAAAGGACAAGAGAAAAAGAGAAGATGAGTGTGTCGTACCACAGCCAAATAAATACTAGTTGAATCTAGGAAAAGTTGAAAATGAATATAAAGCAGATATAGTCATATTTACAAAAAATTAACAGTGCATTTGGAACTTCAGCATTTTGCCACATGTAATGGAAACCAAATAATAAAAGAGAAAACACAGAAAAGACCATCACAATCTACACCTAGTTACACATATTCAGAGTCTAACATCAGTTCAGTTCAGTTCAGTTCAGTCACTCAATCGTGTCCGACTCTCTGCGACCCCATGAATCACAGCACACCAGGCCTCCCTGTCCATCACCAAATCCCGGAGTACACTCAAACTCATGTCCATAGAGTCGGTGATGCCATCCAGCCATCTCATTCTCCGTCGTCCCCTTCTCCTCCCGCCCCCAACCTTTCCCAGCATCAGAGTCTTTTCCAGTGAGTCAACTCGTCACATGAGGTGGCCAAAGTATTGCAGTTTCAGCTTTAGCATCAGTCCCTCCAGTGAACATCACTTGCCATTAAATTATCTTTCAATCAGATATTAAATTACAGTGCATATATGTTTTTCATAAAAATGAAATCTTTCAATAAAACATTTTTATTCTTTAATTCTTTTATGAAAGCAAAAGAATCTTAGTGAAATCAGAGTACTAATTGGTTATATATTTTAAAGCCGTATTTTCAACTAAAATATACCCAGATGAACTTCATTTTCTTCTTACTCTGAAGAAATCTTTGTCAATATTTGTGAAATAGGTAGACTATTCCAAATATACTTAGAATATAAGCACTGAAAAAAAAAAGAAAATAGAATACATCGTAGAGTATACAATGTTTTCTTCATTTTAAAATAAAATAATGTAAGTTACCTTCCTTCTCAGCAATTATTCTGCCAATCAATATTTTTGCCTGTTCTGAAGCTTTTCTTCCTTTTATTATTGAATATATAATACTTTTCCTTCTACATGATTTAGCCTGTTACTTCACATGGGAATTCACAAACGCCACATTACTTAGACATATAATTTTATTATTTATATAAATAAAAGCAAATCAAATCTTTGTTTTTAATTTCATGTATATTAGCATATTCTTCTCCTCTTAGCTTAATACTCTACAGGCTGTTAATGGAAAAGACAGCTCTTAGAGAACTATAGATGAATCTAAACATTCCTTCCTTGACCTGGTCTTCATTTGGCCCTGCATATTTTGTTAACATGCTCTTTCCCTAATTTCTACTTTTTTCTGAAAAATATATTGAACTTTCTTGTAGGTCAATCTTTGGTATTAGAGTAATTTCAAAATAAAGATCAGATATTTGTTCTGCAACCAGTGCAGATTTGAAAATCCATAATTATCAGGATTAATTGTCATAAATCAAAGTATTGGTCAGAATTAGTACTCCTCAGGGAGTTAATTTTTCTGTTTTTTCAAAAATTTATTAAAACATGTTAAATAAATTCTCCAAGAAAAACATCCCCAACCTTGTAATGTTTGATTGACATCTAGAGTTGCTAAGGTTCTCTTTGTCTAGAACAGTAGAATAATGATCATTCCCTCCACATTCCCACACAGCAAAGTGTCTCGTGTACACCATGAGGTACTGGAAATGTAAGTGTAAATACATATATAAAGCTTCATGTTCTTGCATTTACAGATTCATAAATAGATGAGAAATAGTCAATGCTTTATTCAAAGAGAATTAATATCATCTTTAAATCACTGTTATTTATTTGTATGTTATTTCAGTTCAGTTCAGTTCAGTTGCTCAGTCGTGACTGACTCTTTGCGACCCCATGAATCACAGCACGCCAGGCCTCCCTGTCCATCACCAACTCCCGGAGTTCACTCAAACTCATGTCCATCGAGTCGGTGATGCCATCCAGCCACCTCATTGTCTGTCGTCCCTGTCTCCTCCCACCCCCAATTCCTCCCAGCATCAGAGTCTTTTCCAGTGAGTCAACTCTTCACATGAGCTGGCCAAAGTATTGGAGTTTCAGCTTTAGCATCAGTCCTTCCAATGAACACCCAGGATTGATCTCCTTTAGAGTGGACTGGTTGGATCTCCTTGCAGTACAAGGGACTCTCAAGAGTCGTCTCCAGCGCCACAGTTCAAAAGCATCAATTCTTCGGCGATCAGCTTTCTTCACAGACCAACTCTCACATCCATACATGACCACGGGAAAAACCATAGCCTTGACTAGACAGACCTTGGTTGGCAAAGCACTATCTCTGCTTTTTAATATGCTATCTAGGTTGATCATAACTTTCCTTCCAAGGAGTAAGCATCTTTTAAATGGCTGCAATCAGCATCTGCAGTGATTTTGGAGCCCAAAAAAATAAAGTCTGACACTGCTTCCACTGTTTCCCCATCTATTTCCCATGAAGTGATGGGACCAGATGCCATGATCTTTGTTTTCTGAATGTTGAGCTTCAAGCCAACCTTTTCACTCTCCTCTTTCACTTTCATCAAGAGGCTTTTGAGTTCCTCTTCACTTTCTGCCATAAGGGTGGTGTCATCTGCATATCTGAGGTCATTGATATTTCTCCCAGCAATCTTGATTCCAGCTTGTGCTTCTTCCAGCCCAGCGTTCCTCATGATGTACTCTGCATTGAAGTTAAATAAGCAGGGTGACAATATACAACCTTGACATACTCCTTTTCCTATTTGGAACCAGTCTGTTTTTCCATGTCCAGTTCTGACTGTTGCTTCCTGACCTGCATACAGGTTTCTCAAGAGGCAGGTCAGGTGGTCTGGTATTCCCATCTCTTTCAGAATGTTCCACAGTTTATTGTGATCCACACAGTCAAAGGCTTTGGCAAAGTCAATGAAGCAGAAATAGATGTTTTTCTGGAACTCTCTTGCTTTCTCCATGATCCAGTGGATGTTGGCAATTTGATCTCTGGTGCCTCTGCCTTTTCTAAAACCTGCTTGAACATCTGGGAGTTCACGGTTCACATATTGCTGAAGCCTGGCTTGTGAATTTTGAGCATGACTTTACTAGTGTGTGAGATGAGTGCAATTGTGCAGTAGTTTGAGCATTCTTTGGCCTTGTCTTTCTTTGTGATTGGAATGAAGACTGACCTTTTCCAGTCCTGTATCCACTGCTGAGTTTTCCAAATTTGCTGGCATAGTGAGTGCAGCACTTTCACAGTATCATCTTTCAGGATTTGAAATAGCTCAACTGGAATTCCAACACTTCCACTAGCTTTGTTCGTAGTGATGCTTTCTAAGGCCCACTTGACTTCACATTCCATGATGTCTGGCTCCAGGTGAGTGAAGACCATCGTGATTATCTGGGTCATGAAGATCTTTTTTGTACAGTTCTGTGTATTCTTGCCATCTCTTCTTAATATCTTCTGCTTCTGTTAGGTCCATACCATTTCTGTCCTTTATCGAGCCCATCTTTGCATGAAATGTTCCCTTGGAATCTCTAATTTTCTTGAAGAGATCTCTTGTCTTTCCTATTCTGTTGTTTTCCTCTATTTATTTGCATTGATCTCTGAGGAAGGGTTTCTTATCTCTCCTTGCTATTTTTTGGAACTCTGCATTCAGATGCTTATATCTTTCCATTTCTCCTTTGCTTTTAGCTTCTCTTCTTTTCACAGCTATTTGTAAGGCCTCCTCAGACAGCCATTTCACTTTTTTGGATTTCTTTTCCATGGGGATGGTCTTGAGCCCTGTCTCCTGTACAATGTCACGAACCTCCGTCCAGAGTTCATCAGGCACTCTATCTATCAGATCTAGTCCCTTAAATCTATTTCTCACTTCCACTGTATAATCATAAGGGATTTGATTTAGGTCCTATCTGAATGGTCTAGTGGTTTTCCCTACTTTCTTCAATTTAAGTCTGAATTTTGCAATAAGGAGTTCATGATCTGAGCCACAGTCAGCTCCTGGTCTTGTTTTTGCTAACTGTATAGAGTTTCTCTATCTTTGGCTGCAAAGAATATAATCAATCTGATTTCGGTGTTGACCATCTGGTGATGCCCTGCGTAGAGTCTTCTCTTGTGTTGTTGGTAGAGGGTGTTTGCTATGACCAGTGCGTTCTCTTGGCAAAACTCTATTAGCCTTTACCCTGCTTCATTCTGTGCTCCAAGGCCAAATTAGCCTGTTACTCCAGGTGTTTCTTGACTTCCTACTTTTGCATTCCAGTCCCCTATAATGAAAAGGATATCTTTTTTGGGTGTTATTTCTAAAAGGTCTTGTAGGTCTTCATAGAACTGTTAAACTTCGGCTTCTTCAGCATTACTTGTTGGAGCATAGGCTTGGATTACTGTAATATTGAATGGTTTGCCTTGGAAATGAACAGAAATCATTCTGTCAAAGTACTGCATTTCGGACTCTTTTGTTGACCATGATGGCTACTCCATTTCTTCTAAGGGATTCCTGCCCACAGTGGTAGATATAATGGTCATCTGAGTTGAATTCACCCATTCCAGTCCATTTTAGTTCAGTGATTCCTAGAATGTCTATGTTCACTCTTGTCATCTCCTGTTTGACCACTTCCAAGTTGCCTTGATTCATGGACCTAACATTCCTGGTTCCTATGCAATATTGCTCTTTACAGCATCGGACCTTGCTTCTATCACCAGTCACATCCACAACTGGGTATTGGTTTTGCTTTGGCTCCATCCCTTCATTCTTTCTGGAGTTATTTCTCCACTGATCTCCAGTAGCATATTGGGCACCTACCGACCTGGCGAAATCCTCATTCAGTATCCTATCATTTTGCCTTTTGATACTGTTCATGGGAGGCAAGTATACTGAAGTGGTTTGCCATTCCCTTCTCCAGTGGACCACATTCTATCAGACCTCTCCACCATGACCCGTCCATCTTGGGTGGCCCCACACGGCATGGTGGCCTAGTTTCATTGAGTTAGACAGGGCTGTGGTCCATGTGATCAAATCAACTAGTTTTCTGTGATTATGATTTCGGTGTGTCTGCCCTCTGATGCCCCCTCACAATACCTATCGTCTTATTTGGGTTTCTCTTACCTTGGTCGTGAAACATCTCTTCACAGCTGCTCCAGCAAAGCAGCTGGAAGATGTACCTTACCTTGGATGTGGGGTAGCTCCTCTCCGCCAAGCTTCTGTGCGTGTTCGGTTGCACCTGCGCTGCTGGAGCCGGCATCTCTCACGTAATAATTATTCTTAAAAATTTAAAAGAAAAGTAAGACACTACTTACCACCATTAGTAGAATATGTTGGTATTTTTTTTTTTTTCTCTGCTGCTTCTCCTGCTAAGTCACTTCAGTCATGTCTGACTCTGTGTGACCCCATAGATGGAAGCCCACCAGGCTCCCCCGTCCCTGGGGTTCTCCAGGCAAGAACACTGGAGTGGATTGCCATTTCCTTCTCCAATGTGTGAAAGTGAAAAGTGAAAGTGAAGTTGCTCAGTCGTGTCTGACTCTTAGCGACCCCACGGACTGCAGCCTACCAGGCTCCTCCATCCATGGGATTTTCTAGACAAGAGTACTGGAGTGACTTGCCATTGCCTTCTCCTTTTTTTTTTCTCTAGACTATGTAAATAAACATCAGCCATAATAGAGTAAAACATATCTATTGGAAAATAATATTTAATTTTGTAGAATGGAAAATAATATTAAATGAATTCTCATGTTAATTCCAATCAGAGAGTGAAGTGTGACTATATTAGTAATAGAATTTTCTTCACTATAACATGAAACTGAATATATGACTTGAATAATAAAATTTTCTAGTAAACTTCTCTCTGTTACTAAAAAATTTGTATCTGTTCAACCAAATCTCACCATACCAACATCCATAAAGATTATCACAACTGAGGTGACTAGCTAGTTTGGTACTTGGGAAATATCTGCCAGGTTCAAATTATTTAAAAGGAGTGAGTGCTTCTTTACAAGAAACCTAAGGGGATAGTGTCTCTAAGGGAAAGTAGAAAAGATGAAATAACACTCAAAAAGCCACACAAAACACCATTTATCCCTTGTCTTTATCATTTAATTAAAAATAAGCTTATTGCTTCAAGCATGCTGATATGAAGTATTATGAGACTCAGCACATTAAAAAATACTCATTTCAAAACAATCATGTATACTCTGCAAAACAGCAGATGTGCCAAGATACCAGGATAAATCCTCTTGAGGCTATGTTTTTTCTAAAATGTGAATTATCACTAGGAGATCAGTATGTTGCTACCTACCATAAATACTGTTACTGTTTTCTAAAAAAACAACTCTATTCAATATAAAAAATTAGAACTTCTGTATATTGCTATGATTTTAGAATGGATATTTTATTTGGTGATTTCAGGATGTGCACCTACATTAAAGCTTTTTGAAATATTACTAATTATTATAATGTCCACCTTTTGTTGAAAATTTAGTATGCATGAAACACTGCTAATTGTTGTATTTACATTATTTAAATTAGTCATCAATAGGCAAAGTACACATATTTATTTATGACTTTTGCTTTTGAAAAAACTAATATTTAGGGTAATCATTCCACTAATTCACACTCATGACAAAGATTAAAAACCATGGAGACATGATTGCAATAAGATTCACGATTCCAAAGTGTAGCTTGTTACCCATTATGCAATATTTCCAATTAAGAAAATGAGTGGTTAGTTGACAGGCAGACTATAGCTATATATGATGATAGGTAGGTAGGTAGGTAGATAAATAATATAATGGCTTAAACCATACCCAGAATTTGAATGCTTAACTTTATTTTGAGTGAATAAATATATGATAAAAAGATTGACATTTTCATACCACTGTTAACTGAAAAAAAATGCACATGAGAGTTGTGAATTAAGTTTTACTTGAGGTAAAATGAGAACAATAACTCTGCAGACAGTATTTCAGATAGCTCTGAGAAACAGCTCCAGAGAGGCAAGGATGAAGGTCATCATTATATGTGATTTTAGTGAAGGGTGATAACCTGCAGTTGGACAAGGCTTGCTGCTAGTCACAAGGAACAGATGTCACCAATAATGATTTTATTGCTGTCTAGATACAAGGAGATGCAAAAAAATGGGCTCATAAAATCTTTTGAAAATATCTATCTGAAGGCCTGTTCTTTCATTTTTTTCCCAGAGCACAGGGTGCCTCCTTCCTGATCTCCACCCTGAAGTCCTTCCAGAGGTGCTGAAGGTCAGCAGCTGCAGTGGCTCGTGATTTAATCCTTGCAGAGGTAAATTGCAAATGCCAATTTGTGGTTGTCATCATACATGCAAATATTTTGTCAAGAAAATGATTTTTCCCTATTTAACAAAACTGGGATTTTTCAACCATATCATTACTTTATGTAAAGTTTAAAGTATCATATTATAAGAAAAATAAATAAAAATCATTTGAATGATAAAAATGAATAAAAATCAAATGAAATAACAGTAATATGCTGTGAGTAAAAGAACCACAGGAGTTAAAAGCAAAGAAAGAAATAAAAATAATTTAGTGTGTGACTTTTTAAAATATCATGCTCTGATCATGGACCATCTGTTGGGCAGTCTATAGGGTAAAAGGATTACAAACATAGCTTTAACTTCATACAGTTTGTGATTTATCATTGATAGTATTGACTGAGTAATTCTGATTTCACCTTATCTGAATTTTAGCATTGGGTAAACTAGTAGATATACTGATGTTGAGAACTAGGAATTTCACTGAAGGGATAAAAGGAGGAGGGGGGACAATCAAATATGATGAGACAATAATTCAGTGGTGCTGAATTAAAATTAGAAGCAGTAGGGTAAACTAATGATTTCTTAACATGTTTTTTTCCTAGCTTTGTCTTTTGAAAGATTGACAACACTACTATGCTCCAACACTGAGTGGGAAATTCCAAGATGACACAGAAGACTTCTTGAAGATCAAATTTGCAAAATAGTGAATACTGGGAAAAAAAAAATCACCTTAGAAACAAAGAATAATAACACCTAAGAAAATAATTCATAGTGACACCATTACTAATATACATAATGGTATAGATAGTAGTGTGTATATGAATTTATAATGAAGAGGGGAAACTCTATAGAAGAATTATAATGCCAAATTATTCACATATAAAGAATGAAAAAAAATTTTAAATCAACATTTCCAAACCTCATGGCACACGAAACCCTTTACATTTTTTCTTTTTTAAAAAATTTATTTATTTTAATTGGAGGCTAATTATTTTACATTATTGTATTTACTTTGCCATACATTGACATGAATCTGCCCCCGGTGTACAAGTGTTCCCAATCTTGAACCCTCCTCCCTCCTCCCTCCCCATCCCATCCCTCTGGTTCATCCCAGAACACCAGCCCCGAGCATCCTGTATCATGCAGCGAACCTGGACTGGCGACTCGTTTCACATATGATAATATACATGTTTCAATGCCATGATCCCAAATCATCCCAATCTCGCCCTTTCCCACAGAGTCCAAAAGACTGTTCTATACATCTGTGTCTCTTTTGCTGTCTCATACACAGGGTTATCTTTATCATCTTCCTAAATTCCATATATACGCATTAGTATACTGTATTGGTGTTTTTCTTTCTGGCTTACTTCACTCTGTATAATAGGCTCCAGTTTCATCCACCTCATTAGAACTGATTCAAATGTATTCTTTTTAATTGCTGAGTAATACTCCATCGTGTATATGTACCACAGCTTTCTTATCCATTCGTCTGCCGATGGACATCTGGGCTGCTTCCATGTCCTGGCTATTATAAACAGGGCTGTGCAATTGCTGGGTCGTATGGCAGTTCTATTTCCAGTTTTTTAAGGTATCTCCACACTGTTCTCCATAGTGGTAGTACTAGTTTGCATTCCCACCAACAGTGTAAGAAGGTTCCTTTCTCTCCACACCCTCTCCAGCATTTATTGCTTGTAGACTTTTGGATAGCAGCCATTCTGACTGGCGTGAAATGCTACCTCATTGTGGTTTTGATTTGCATTTCTCTGATTATGAGAGATGTTGAGCATCTTTTCATGTGTTTGTTAGCCATCAGTATGTCTTCTCTGGAGAAATGTCTGTTTAGTTCATTGTCCCATTTTTGATTAGGTCGTTTATTTTTCTGGAATTGAGCTGCAGGAGTTGCTTGTATACTTTTGAGATTAATCCTTTATCAGTTGCTTCATTTGCTATTATTTTCTACCATTCTGAAGGCTGTCTTTTCACCTTGCTTATAGTTTCCTTTGCTGTACAGAAACTTTTAATTTTTATTAGGTCCCATTTGTTTATTTTTGCTTTTATTTCCAATATTCTCGGAGGTGGGTCATGGTGTGACCATGGATCCTGCTGTGGATTATGTCGGAGAGTGTTTTGCTTATGTTCTCCTCTAGGAGTTTTATAGTTTCTGGCCTAACATTTAGATCTTTCATCCATTTGGAGTTTATTTTTGTGTATGATGTTAGGGAGTGTTCTAGTTTCATTCTTTTACAAGTGGTTGACCAGTTTTCCCAGCACCACTTGTTAAAGAGATTGTCTTTTCTCCATTGAATATTCTTGCCTACTTTGTCAAAGATAAGGTGTCCATAGGTGCGTGGATTTATCTCTGGGCTTTCTATTTTGTTCCATTGATCTATATTTCTGTCTTTATGCCAGTAACATACTGTCTTGATTACTGTGGCTTTGTAGTAGAACCTGAAGTCCATCAGGTGGATTCTCCCAGTTCCATTCTTCTTTCTCAAGATTGCTTTGACTATTCGAGGTTTTTTGTATTTCTGTACAAATTGTGAGATTATTTGTTCTAGCTCTGTGAAAAATACCGTTGGTAGCTTGATATGGACTGCATTGAACCTATAAATTACTTTGGGTAATATATTAATTTTCACAATATTTATTCTTCCAAATCATGAAAACGGTATATTTCTCCATCTATTAGTGTCCTCTCTGATTTCTTTCACCAGTGTTTTATAGCTTCTATATATAGGTCTTTTGTTTCTTTAGGTAGATATATCCCTAAGTATTTTATTCTTTTCCTTGTAATGATGAATGGAATTGTTTCCTTAATTTCTCTTTCTATTTTCTCATTATTAGTGTATAGGAATGCAAAGGATTTCTGTGTGTTGATTTTATATCCTGCAACTTTACTATATTCATTGATTAACTCTAGTAATTTTCTGGTAGAGTCTTTAGGGTTCTCTTTGTAGAGGATCATGTCATCTGCAAACAGTGAGAATTTTACTTCTTCTTTTCCAATTTGGATTCTTTTGATGTCTTTTTCTGCTCTGATTGCTGTGGCCAAAACTTCCAAAACTATGTTGAATAGTAGTGGTGAGAGTGGGCACCCTTGTCTTGTTCCTGACTTTAGGGGAAACACTTTCAATTTTTCACCATTGAGGATAATGTTTGCTGTGGGTTTGTTATATATAGCTTTTATTATGTTGAGGAATGTTCCTTCTATTCCTGCCTTCTGGAGGGTTTTTATCATAAATGGATGTTGAATTATGTCAAAGGCTTTCTCTGCATCTATTGAGATAATCATATGATTTTTATTTTTCATTTTATTAATGTGGTATATTACATTGATTGATTTGCGGATATTAAAGAATACTTGCATCCCTGGAATAAAGCCCACTTGGTCATGATGTGTGATCTTTTTAATGTGTTGTTGGATTCTGATTGCTAGAATTTTGTTAAGGATTTTTGCATCTATGTTCATCAGTGATATTGACCTGTTGTTCTCTTTTTTTGTGGCATCTTTTTCAGGTTTTGGTATTAGGGTGATGGTGGCCTCATAGAATGAGTTGGAAGTTTACCTTCCTTTGCAATTTTCTGGAAGAGTTTGAGTAGGATAGGTGTTAGCTCTTCTCTAAATTTTTGGTAGAATTCAGATGTGAAGCCATCTGGACCTGGGCTTTTGTTTGCTGGAAGATTTCTGATTACAGTTTCAATTTCTATGCTTGTGATGGGTCTCTTAAGATTTTCTATTTCTTCCTGGTTCAGTTTTGGAAAGTTGTACTTTTCTAAGAATTTGTCCATTTCTTCCAAGTTGTCCATTTTATTGGCATATAATTGCTGATAGCAATCTCTTATGATCCTTTGTATTTCTGTGTTGTCTGTTGTGATCTCTCCCTTTTCATTTCTAATTTCATTGATTTGATTTTTCTCCCTTTGTTTCTTGATGAGTCTGGCTAGTGGTTTGTTAATTTTACTTACCCTCTCAAAGAACCAGCTATTGGCTTAGTTGATTTTTGCTATGGTCTCTTTTGTTTCTTTTGCATTTATTTCTGCCCTAATTTTTAAGATATCTTTCCTTCTACTAACCCTCAGTTCAGTTCAGTTCAGTCGCTCAGTCGAGTCCAACTCTTTGCGACCCCATGAATCACAGCACACCAGGTCTCCCTGTCTATCACCAACTCCCGGAGTTCACTCAAACTCATGTCCATTGAGTTGGTGATGCAATCCAGCCATCTCATTCTCTGTCGTCCTTGTCTCCTCCCGCCCCCAATCCCTCCCAGCATTTTATGTGTAGAGTTATTTAGGTTATTTAGTTGACTTTTTTGTTGTTTCTTGAGGTATGCCTGTATTGCTATGAACCTTCCCCATAGCACTGTTTTTACAGTGTTCCACAGGTTTTGGGTTCTTGTGTTTTCATTTTCATTCATTTCTATGCACATTTTGATTTCTTTTTTTATTTCTTCTATGATTTGTTGGTTATTCAGCAGTGTGTTTTCAGCCTCCGTATGTTGAAATTTTTAATATTTTTTCTCCTGTAATTGAGATCTAATCTTACTGCATTGTGGTCAGAAAAGATGCTTGGAATGATTTCAATTTTTTTGCATTTACCAAGGCTTGATTTATGGCCCAGGATGTGATCTATCCTGGAGAAGGCTCCATGTGCGCTTTAGAAGATGGTGAAATTCATTGTTTTGGAGTAAAATGTCCTATAGATATCAATTAGGTCTATCTGGTCTATGGTATCATTTAATGTTTGTGTTTCCTTGTTAATTTTCGGTTTAGTTGATCTATCCATAGGTTTGAGTGGGGTATTAAAGTCTCCCACTATTATTGTGTTATTGTTAATTTCCCCTTTTATACTTGTTAGAATTTGTCTTACATGTTGTGGTGCTCCTATTTTGGGTGCATATGTATTTTTAATTTTTATATCTTCTTCTTGGATTGATCCTTTGATCATTATGTAGTGTCCTTCTTTGTCTCTTTTCACAGCCTTTTTCTTAAAGTCTATTTTATCTGGTATAAGTTTTGCTACTCCTGCTTTCTTTTGGTCTCTATTTGCGTGGAATATGTTTTTCCAGCCCTTCACTTTCAATCTGTATGTGTCACTCGTTTCGAAGTAGGTCTCTTGTAGATAAAATATATCATGGTCTTGTTTTTGTATCCATTCAGCCAATCTTTGTCTTTTCGTTGGGGCATTCAACTCATTTACGTTTAAGGAAATTATGATAAGTATGATCCTGTTGGCATTTACTTTATTGTTTTGGGTTCAAGTTTATTCTTGAGTTAGCCTCAAGACTTCTCCATCTGTCACTTCCAAGTTGGTTCCCTCTGTTTTACCTTCTTCTGTTTCCCGGTCTCTTCAGTGTCTAATTTCTGCCCTGACACTAGGGGGTGGTGGTGGACACTTTTTAAGACTCACTTGTTCAGTCCTGCTGTGGGGAGGGAGGAACACTGCAGACAGATATCACTGGCGTCTGTGGGGAATGCTCACAGTGTCTCAGCCACACTGGGTTTGCCCCTGCTCATGGCGTGTGTGCTGTCCCCGTCTACACTATGTAGGCTCTAGATTGCTCTGCTGGAAACTGAGGCCGGTGCTGGGTTGCATGCACATCCCGGGTCTAAGCTGCTCAGGTTCAGGTACTTGGGTATTCCACAAAGGCGCAGACTTGGTTAGGCCTGTGTTTTGTGCCCTTTCCGGTCTGAACAGCTCAGGTGGCCAGGTGTTTGGCGAACATTGTTGTTGTGATTTATCGCCTCCCTGGTCCCTGCCACTCAGTTTTCTGGATGTACAACCAGTGCACCTTCTCAGGCAGATGTCGACCGGCCAGAAACGCAAGAAGTCTTTGTTAGCAATGAAGCCTCCTTGTAGTTTGGTATTGGATGCCCCTCTGGGGCATGGATTGCCCCCTTCCAGCTCTGGCTACCCTCCCCTGACTGTCTCAGTGGGGGATGGGCCGTCTGCCACAGGCTAGCTCTACTCAGTCCTTTGTTCCGTGAGCGGGTCTGGTGGAGTCTTAAGTTAGGGTTTTTTGCCTTTTCACAGGGTAGCTATCCCACAGTCTGCCTTGCTATCTCCAGTTATCTCCCTCAGATTGTCCTCGGGGCATTCAGGCCTGGTCCTTACTTTAAGTAATGCAGCCTGCGCCTCCCTGCCCAGCCCCCATTTGCTAATGACGGATGTGGGTGTCTGCGCTGCTTCTCTGCCGGGAGTTACCTTTGGGCGTGTAATCTGTGGGTTTTAATTATTTATTTCTTTTTCCTCCCGGTTATGGAGGAGCCTGGTAGGCTGTAGTCCATGGGGTCGCTAAGGGTCGGACACGACTGAGCGGCTTCACTTTCACTTTCACACATTGGAGAAGGAAATGGCAACCCACTCCAGTGTTCTTGCCTGGAGAATCCCAGGGACGGGGGAGCCTGGTGGGCTTACGTCTATGGGGTCACACTGAGTCAGACACGACTGAAGTGACTTAGCAGCAGCAGCAGCAGAAGCAGCATGTTACCCTCTGAGGTTCCAAGGCTCGCCACAGACTTGGCTAGTGAGAGTGTTTCCTGGTGTTTGGAAACTTCTCTTTTTTAAGCCTCCCTTCCCTGGGATGGAGCTTTGTCCCTACCTCTTTTGTCTCTCTTTTTATCTTTTATGTTTTTTCCTACCTTCTTTTGAAGACAATGGGTTACTTTTCTAGGTGCCTGATGTCCTCTGCCAGCATTCAGAAGTTGTTTTGTGGAATTTACTCAGCATTCAAATGTTCTTTTGATAAATTTGTGGGGGAGAAAGTGATCTCCCCATCCTATTCCTCCGCCACCTTCCTCCTTCCTCCCAATAATTATATAATTTTAGAGTTGGTGAATTGAGTTAGCAATTTACTTGGTTTCTATTGTACTCTCAAAACAAATATGGTGAATTAACCCTGTCATGGCTCTCAAGGATTATATTCTTGCTCTGGTTCGACTGGTAATATTTGACCCACAATATCCTTAATTCCTGATATTGCAAAATTTGGGACACATTTCATTATACTGCAACTCATAACGGCTTTTTGTCTCTTATTGGCTCTGTGTACAAATTCAGTTGCACTTCGGGGGACTAGTCAAATATTTCTTATATTTGCCACTTTTCATATAATAAAAGCACTACTTATTAAAACAGTTTCTTTGTATTAATGCACAGATTTAATTGACTATATTGTAATTCTATGATTATATATCCATGCAATTTAAGTAATATTTTCCTTAGGCTTCAGAGATTGTCATACTTTCCTACAAATGCTGCTTTGAGAAAAAGAGATTTAGAAATTTCTTCTCTATGTATGTCATACACGTGGAACTGGATTTATCTTCTCTTTCCTGTTTTCTCAGGGTAATTTGTTACCTGAGGGCTGATGAGGCATTATTTAAAGGCACAGGTGAATCAGTTTTGTAAGTATGAATAAGAAAATGTTTGGGCTTCCCTGGTGGCTCAGTGGTAAAGAATCCACTTGTCAATACTGGAGAAATGGGTTCAATCCCTGACGTGGGAGAATACCACATGCCATGGAGCAACTAAGACAGTGTGCCACAAATATTGAGCCTGTGCTCTAGAGCCTGGAAACCACGATTACAGAGCCCACATGATGCAACTATTGACCCCTGCCACCTACAGCCCGTGCTCCACATAAAGAGAAGCCACCACAATCAGAAGCTCAGACACCATAAGTAGATAGTAGCCCCCACTTGTCTCAACTAGAGAACCGTGGTGCAGCCAAAAATAAATGGATAAAATTATTTTTAAAAAAGAAAGTGTCAAAAGGCAAAATGACTGAGGTAGAAGAGGCAACTTCATAAACAATACATGATATTGAGTGTGCAAAACTTTGATTTAGATTTGACTCTTTGTTTATTGTACTTAAAGTGTCCACACTTTTCCCCAAGAAATTCTGGACTTTTCCCTAGGACAGTTAGTGTGATTATTTCCCTTGAATTTTGACTTTTCATAATATAAATTGACAAACTCAACAAATCAGCACCTCACCTTTACTCCTGAGAGGCAGTTGTTAAACATTGACTATTCTCTCATTTAGAACGTCTGTCAGTCTTGTGGTGGATACGCAATAAATATTTTTGAATGAATAAATACAATGAAATAATTTTGGTGTATAACCAATCTCTGGTACTCAATAAAATCTTAAAAACTGTTTGCCATATGTATTATTGTTAAAGAGTTTGAGCAACAAAATATGAAAATAATCACTATTTGGATACAAAAATGTTAGTCACCCAGTCGTGTCTGACTCTTTGCAACCCCATGGACTGTAGCCCACCAGGCTCCTCTGTCCACGGAATTCTCCAGGCAAGAATCCTGGAATGGGTTGCCATTCCCATCAATAGGCATGTGGAAAGACAGGCTCCAGCACACCACTGCTGGGAGTGAATCAGTTCACCTACAAAGTGGACAGAGATCCCTGCTTTCATGGGTTGAAGGATGTGAGAGAATGTAGACATAAGCATAAATGTAATTAACTAGTAAACTATTTAGTATTTCACCTGCCAGTATTTTGAAACGGAAGAGAAAACTGAAATGCCTTGGAAGTGGGGAGCTACTGTAATTTTAAATAGTGTCCATGGAGTAGATTTTATTGTGGTAACATTTGGAAAGAGATCCAAAGGAGGGGGTGGGTGCTAACCATGCAAATATCTGGGAGATGAGACTTTCCAGTTTAAGAAACATTTAGTGCAAATACAGTAAGGTCCTAGGAGGAAAATCACGTTACTTGTAAAGAATGATTTTTGTTTTTTTGTTTTGTTTTCTGATACTTTTCAATTTTTCTTGAACTAGTTCCCTGGATAGAATATCCAGCAGAGTATTGAATAAAAGCAGTTATAGTGGTCCTTCTCATCTTATAACTGATTTTACCAAGACTGCAGCTACTATTTAAAACATTAAAAGTGACGTTTGCTCTAAACTTTAAATTATGAATATTTTCAAGTATACATGATGATAGAAACAGGAGAAATAGTTTCATGTACAAATCAAGCAGATTCAATAAATATGAAGTTGATTTTATATTGCTTTACCCCTTTTTTGAAGTTTTTAAATATTTTGTTATATTTTAAACCAGAACTTAAACACAAGCCTTTTCTTACCTGTATATTTTCAGTGTGAATTCTTAAATTATAATTTATTTTTTATCTTTTTGCTTAACTCTGATGCAATTTCCAAGCTAGCAAACTTAGCAAAAAGTCTTTGGTGTCATTTTTCACCTTTCTCACACTTGTGCATGTTCATGTTCAGTCACTCAGCTGTGTCTGACTCCTTGTGACCCCATGGACTGTAGCCCACCAGGCTCCTCTGTTCGTGAGATTTCCCAGGCAAGAACACTGGTTACTATTTCCTCCTCCAGGGGATCTTCCTGACCCAGAGACTGAACCCACACCTCCTGAGTCTTTTGCATTGGCAGGAGGATTCTTTACCACTGAGCCATTGGGAACGTACCCCTAGGTACCCAACTGTCTCAAAACTTCATTTTTTGTTGACTTCTCCAAATTGGAGCCAAACAAGGAGCATGTAGCATATCCAGTCGCGATGATCTAGTCAGGTACTTATGCTACTGAAATAATGTTCCATTTTTTTTTTTTTACTAAGAAACTTTAAAAAATCATGAATGGTCACTCCATATTATCAGAGGATATGTGATTTTATTTTTCAACCTTTGATTTTCATTTTTAGTCTTTTAATGCGGCAAATTCCACAAATAAATTTTCTAAAGATAAATTATCTTTGGAGAAGACCAGATGTAACATGAAATACTAGTTTTGATCTTTTCTGTTAGAACATTATCTCCTCATTTATGAGTTAAATTGTTGGTGACTTTATTTCTCACTTAAGCTTTTAATATCAAGAACAATATAAATGTCCAAAAATGAGCTAGAAATGTTTGCCTCATCTTTTCCTCTGGAAATATTTTATAAAATTTTGCTCATTCACCTTCTTAACAAAAAATAGATAAATGAATAAAAGTTGCTGTTAAATTTTAAAATCTTACATCTTTTATTGAATTTTCAAATTTTAGTCAAGTTACCTTATATTAAATAAGAAATAATATACGAGCCAATGTTTATGGAAAAGTTTGAAACAGAGGTGGGCAAACTGTGATCCATGGGCCACCATTGACCCACCTCCTATTTGTGTTAAAAGTTTAATTGAACACACCTGAGCCCTTTCATTCACACACTGTTTATACCTGCATTTGTATTACACAGGGATAGAGTTGAGTAATTTCATCAGGGATGCTAAGGTCTGAAAATTCTAAATTATTAATATAGTGCCCTTTAGACACAACTTGTGTTTACTTCTGATACAGATCATTAAAATGCTTAGACTGATTGAAACCTTTATAATAATCACTAAAGAGTTTGTGTAGAATTATATAAACAGTCACATTATCTAATATCAGCATAAACTCACTCATATCTTTTGCAATAATTTTACAGTTCTTTTAATTCCTGGAAGTATAACTAGCTAGTTTATAGTATATTTTTATTCAGGTATCAAAACCCACATCATCAATCAATTCTAAACCTCAGTATTTTCAAATATTTCCAATTAACTGTATAAATTATTGTTTCAACAAAAAGGTAGGAAATAGTAACCCCATGACTCTCTCCAAACTGGAGAACTCTTCAGTATTTTTTAAAGTTGTTTTCTTGGTTTTTCAGCATAGTATGGATCTAAGTCTCTCAACTGAGTATAATACACACGTATCAGGAAGAATTTAGCTGAATAAATGAAAAGGCACCAAGGGTAAAAAAAAATTGGCAGGTGTCTTTCTAGAAAAATGGTTAGAAAATGTAAGATGAGTTTGTGTAACATTCAGTATTATTTGAAATTTTGACTTCATGGAAAAGTCAAAAAAGAAAAAGAAACTTTAGTACCAGAATTGCAAGATCTTGCATAATCATCTTCTAAATTCTAACCAATATATTTTCAAATGCAATGCTACATTATAACGCTTAAAACAGCATGAACATACAAATTTTTAACGAAAGAAAATCTCAAATTCATACACAGTAAAATTTTGCCATTTAGCATTTTTATCCTTATTAATTGTTATTTAAGCATTTGGATGCATTATATGTGTACAATATTAACTCAAAATAACCACTAATGTGAGAAAGTTGTAAAAACTGTCAGCTATTAATTATTTAAAAAAACAGCTTGACATCAAGCATTAAATATACAACTGACTGTAGCAATGCTGTCACATATTGTTTCCAATAATATTTAATTCTTCAGGCTTTTATTAGAAATCATTATGTTAAATGTGTTAATTAAACAGTTCCCCAAAAGAGGGACAATTTCACAGTTTTCTTGAAAGTATATACTCATAACTGTTCTCAAACTGATAAATTTTATGGCAGAGAAGATTTTAAGTTGTTTAATGAGTTGGACTGTGAAGAAAGCTGATCACCGAAGAATCGATGCTTTTGAACTGTGGTGTTGGAGAAGACTCTTGAGTCCCTTATACTGCAAGGAGATCCAACCAGTCCATTCTAAAGGAGATCAATCCTGGATGTTCATTGGAGGGACTGATGCTAAAGCTGAAACTGCAATACTTTGGCCACCTCATGCGACGAGTTGACTCACTGGAAAAGACTCTGATGCTGGGAAAGGTTGGGGGCAGGAGGAGAAGGGGATGACGGAGAATGAGATGGCTGGATGGCATCACCGACTCTGTGGACATGAGTTTGAGTGAACTCCGGGAGTTGGTGATGGACAGGGAGGCCTGGCGTGCTGTGATTCATGGGGTCGCGGAGAGTCGGACACGACTGAGCGACTGAACTGAACTGAATAAGAAAAGGTTTTGATTTCTCAAGAAACTATAATTCCATTATTTTTTTAGTTGTGCTGTTTTTTATGTAATTACTGAGTAGGCCATAGAATGGAGAAAATAATATGTGTAACACTCTAATAAGATGGTCAGATTATGCTCATGGTCTTGTACAGTAAATTAAAACTAGTGTTTAACATGATTTATTATTTCCTGAATTTCTAGAAGGAATGAAATCATGAAACACAGGTCTCTCTTGAACATTCTTGCACTGCCTCTTTCTGTCTGAATTTAATTTCCCAAGAAATATTGTGGAAGAAATGGAATTTTTAAAGTTTCAAAGAAGGAAATGACAGTTTCATAGTTACAGAGTGGAACACATGCATGCAGCTGCACAATCATGCCAGATTTTTGCTACAGGACGGACCATATCTCATCAGGCTCCTCTATTCATAGAATTTTCCAGGCAAGAATACTAGAGTGTGCTACCATTTCCTTCTCCAGAGGATCTTACACACCCAGGGATTGAACCTCCATCTCTTGTGTCTCCTGCATTGGCAGGTGGATTCTTTACCCCTAGTGCCACCTGGGAAGCACAGAATGAAAAACTGAGCCCAAAGGAAGGGAAGTGCATGAAAGAAGGATGGGAATTTGAATAGAAAAAAATAATGTATACAGTATGCTTGTGAAGTTGCTGTCAATGGAAGTATGAGTAATGAAAAAATAGCTCTATGGAGACAATATGAAAATTAATAGATTTTGAGAAGTTCTGAGTTTTATTTAACTGCATTTCCTAACGTCTCCAATTTATGAACTAGGGCTTTTATTTTTTTCATTTCTTTGAGAAAAGTGTATTCTTCCTTGCCATGTCCATGAAGGCTCGCTTGACTTGCTGATTCCTTAAGGTATAGATAAATGGGTTTAGCATGGGGGCCACTGAGGTATTTAACACAGCTACTCCCTTGCTCAAAGAGACCCTGTCCTTTGCTGATGGATTCATGTACATGAAAATGCAGCTGCCATAAGAGATGGAGACAACAATCATGTGGGAAGAACACGTGGAAAAGGCCTTTGTCCTCTGAGTGGTAGAAGGGATCCTCAAAATTGTTCTGATGATATATGTGTAGGACAGAATTATTAATGCCAAGGTAAACATCAGAGTAAACACAGCACAAGAAAACACCATTTTCTCTAGGAATTTGGTGTCTGAACAAGAAAGTTGTAAAAGGAGGGAAAAATCACAAGTATAATGGTCTATAGCATTGGACTTGCAATAATCAAGTTGTAGGGAGAATATGAGTAATGGAAATGTGATAAAGAATGAAGCCAGCCAAGAAGCCAACACAAGCAGTGTGCAGACTCTGTGATTCATGATGGTCATGTAATGCAGCGGTTTGCAGATGGCAATGTAGCGGTTGTAGGATATGGCAGCCAGAAAATAAAACTCAGTGACTCCCAAGAGAATGAAAAAAAAAAAAAATAACTGAGTCATACAATCATTAAAAGAAATGGTTTTATCTCCTGTAATAATGGTGGCCAGAAAGCTGGGTATAGTAACAGTTGTGAATGACACTTCTAATATGGAGAAACTCCTGAGGAAGAAATACATGGGGGTCTGGAGGTGGACATCCAGCAGGGTCAGGATGATAATGGTTAGATTCCCAGTGATGCTGAGCATGTAGGTTATGAGCAGAAAGACAAAGATCACAACCTGAAGTTGTGGGTCATCTGACAGTCCCAGCAGGATAAAATTTGTTATTTCCATGTAGTTTCTCATTTTCCTCTTCTTCTAAGTAACTTTCAAGAGAAAACAGAAGAACTTAAAGAAAAGAGAATTATTCATGGACTACACTGGAATTTATTTCTGAGAGTGTTATGCCTTACTGATTTAACTTGGGAGATCTTTGAAACTTAATAAAAATAGAGAACTCTGTTTAAAAGAATTTCTTACTGTATGCCACTGTGCATGTTTTCCATAGAATGTTTCTTTTAAAATCTCCATTTTACCGATTGGAACTATGCTAAAAATACTTTTAAAAATTTTATCCAAATCACATCCCATGAATGGGAAGAGCAGGAATTTTAACCTAGGCTTTTCTGAGTGTTTGAAATACTGGAAAAGAAATGCTACTAGTTGATGTTTTTAAAATCCTTCCCTAAAAGATTTATTTCCCATTGAGAATCTTGTCTTTTCTTCAAACCTGGTAAAGTTATATTACTTCTTAATCTTTCACCTAGCTTTGTATTGTTATTTGCTAGTTAATATATAGAAAATTCAAAAATGTCAGGAAAAACATCACTCAGCTGGGTCTGTCTCCCAAATGAAAGTCATTGGACTTAAATCTTCAACAATGGAAACAATTTCTAAGATTTCACTCTGACTCATATTTACCTTCCAAAGCTCCTACTTCTTATCTGAAGCCACATCTAATGGATTCATCATCATGACCTCCTCAGATATTAAAGCAGTGGTTCCCAACCTCTGAGATCTAATGTCTGATGATCTGAGGTAGAGTTGATGTAATAATAATAGAGATGAAGTACACAATAAATGTAATGCACTTGAATCCTCCTGAAACCACACCCCTGACCTCTGTCCATGGAATAATTTTCTTCCACATAAACTGCCCTTAATGCCAAAATGTTTGAGGACCACTGTAGAGAGTCCAGAGTACAGAGGAGGCAGAGTGTGTGTTTAGTAGACTGGATCTGTGTCATGGGCTAAGAAGACCAAGTTGTATGAATATCTAAAATAAAGCATAAAAAATCATCTTCCAGAGAACATTTTTTTCTTCAGAATGTCTCCTATCTAAATGATGCTATTGTTCTCTGTCTCTCTCTCTCTCTGCTTCTCTCTCTCTCTCTGTCACTTTAAATATATACATGTGTGTGTGTGTGTGTATAGATTTCTACTCCATGTTATACTTTTAGGTTTTTCCTTTTATCTACATTCATATTTCTTAATAGAAGGTCTATTTTGCTAGTACTTTGGAGTAATCTAAGAAGTATAAGGAAATGCCCTTATTTTTGATTTCCTATATAACAGTAATGATATTATGCCTTCATTTTAAAAGGAAGCTAAGAGTTCTTCAGAAAGAGAGTTTTATCCCTAAGCCCATGGAATTTAGGATAACAAGCTTCATATTCCTTTCAATCCTTTTATTATTTTTTAAATGAAATTTAATGTCTTGGATATCTCATTGTCAAATCAGTCTTGTAGCTTACTGAACATGAAAATCAATTTCTATAAACATATATCCTCAAGGCAATTTGCACCCTCAGCATTGCTAAACAGTGTTCCAATTCTCTATCTTTCCCTCTTACATGATGATTATTTTCTGTGTTAGGTTTATATGGTGGGTTATTTTGTCATAGAAGAGAACAGAATATTGGTGGTAATTTGATATCTTGGGTAAATTTTGAGTTTAAAACAACCTGAGCTTTTTCCAGAATGATCCACTTCACTCCTGACTGTGCTTGCTGACATCGAAGATCATGTAAGAACTTCATCATGACTGCAGTAAAACAAAAATCCATAAGAAGAATTTATTTAGATTATTTTCAGATTATTGCTTTAAGACTGCCTTCAAAGAGTCCTACAGTTAGTTCAGAATTCTGTTTCTCTGAGTCCTCTGGGGAAAAAAATGACCTTGCTTTTTTCTTAGTGGAAAAAGGAAGTCAGATCAAATCAATCAAATCAAAGCACCAACCAGTATGAACAGGCATAATGAAGGAAAACTGTAATCACCTAAATTACTCTCAAAATCTATAGGTTTTCATAGAGATGCTCTAATTCTTCCCTGGTTGACTCAGTTTGTTAACTCATATCTATATTTGAAAATAATATTAACTTAAAAAAGAAAAGAAATTATAATAAAATGGCATCAGGACTTAATATTTAACATATGAGATTATTTGGGGTTTGCGTTCCAGGAGAAATGCATGAAAAATACAGCTCTCTCTGAGTTTTAGGTTGGTTTGTTTGTTTCTCCCCTGGGAAGATGGAGATAATATTTCAGGGAATAATTGTGAGGGCTAATTTATGTTATAAGTAAAATTCAACTATACAAAGCTTTTAAAGCATGTATTCCACATAGAAAATATTGCTCTTTGTTATTTCCTAAAAGTAAAATCGATTATCATATTTGAGGAAGAGGGTCCCACTAGGAAACAATATTCATTTCAAGGAAACTCATTTGAGAGACAATGCGAAGATTTATGCATATATTTCATTAACTCATTACAATTCTTAGGTTACTTTTGAAGAAGCTGACCATGAAACTTTAAGTAACATAATGAAGATAATACTACTAGTTAATGAGCAAATTGGAACTCTAAGCTCTTTTTGCTGAAACTGAAGCATGTGCTACTTATCAAACCTATATTCAATGAGGAGGACCAAACTCAAAAAATAGTTTTCTGAAAAATAATAAAGGACTAAATTAGTAGGACAAACAGGGATACATAACATGTTCACTTTTCAAAATCCTGGACATATACAGGAAGAAATGCAACCCCAAAATATTCCACTCAACTGGATGATAGGTTAAGCCAAGAATGACTAAATCAACACTAATAAAAAGAATGCTTTATAAATGCCTTTAACATTGCAAACTTACCTCTTCTTGTCATACAAATGCATCACATGAGCTGGTTTCAATTATTACAAATTTACTGGCAACCATTTGAGTTTTAGGTTAAGCAATCCAGTACTTCTAAGAGTCATTCTCTCTCAACACATTCAGGGTTATCTTATTTCTATAGATAGTATTTTTTATACATCTTCCATTGTAGCCATGGGAGCAAAAAGAGTGAAGAGAATCAAGATATGGAGTTACTATGGTCTTTTCCAGACAGGATTTTTATGTGGGTTTTATCCTGCATGAGCCACATTTTGTTTACTCTACCACACATGGGCAAGGTTCGTGGGAAATACTCCAGTGAATCAAATGTGCCAACAAGGGCCAAGAAGAAAATGCTCCAAGAATTATAAATTTGTTATCAATATTTGTACCACTACTGAAACAGAAAACTTGGAAGACAATGTTCAAACTGCTAGAAGAGCATGAGAAACAGGCTAGAAATAAAGGGAATATTGTGCATATTCTCTATGGGAAAATATTTACCATGCAAAATTTTGGAAAAGATTTCCTGAATTTTCTAAGTCAAGATTTCTCTGAAGAATAAGCTTTTTTACTTCTTATTTGCTGAAATCTGAAATACTGAGAATGTATCTCATGAATAAATGTTGCATTTTCTTTTCTCATATAATAAATGTCTCCATAAAATGACTTTGAAAAGGGGCGATTCTCCAAGAAGACCTAAAAATTCCTAATGATGATTCTTAATTCCTAACAACAGATAAATTATGTCATGCATAAATTAATAGAATGCCTAAAATATAGGTGAATGCACTATCACAGTTGGAGGCATCAATACCCATCTATCAGAAAGAAACATATCCAGCAGGTAGAAAATCAGAACGGACATAAAGGAACTCAGCAAGGTCATCAGCCAACTGGTTAAAACCGACACCTATAGAGTACTTCATCCAGGAACAGGAAAATCTACTTTCTTCTCAAGCTTCACACAGAATAATTGTCAAGATATTCTGGACCATCAAGTGCACTAAACGAATTTACAAATTAGAAATAATATAATGTCTCCCCTAAGACCATAACTGAATTAAACTACAAATAAATTACAAAAAGACAACTATAAAGCCCCCAAATCTCCATTTAATGGAGATTAAATGACACGCTTCTAATAACATATGGAGCAAAGAAGAAATGTCAGAATAAATTTTAAAATATTTTGAGATAAGTAAATAAACAGGCCATATCAACATACGGAGATACCAAAACCAGTGTTTAAAGAGAAATTAATAGCATTGAAAAAGTATTAGAAAAGAAGAAAGATCTAAATTTTAAAAATCTAATATGTGTCTCAGGAAACTAGAAAAAGAAGAAATTAAATGCAAGGTAAGCCACTCACACAAACTGAAATCAAGATTTTCAGGAGAAATATCATAAACCTTAGATATGCAGATGACACCACTCATGGCAGAAAGCAAAGAGGACCTAAAGAACCTCTTGATGGAATTGAAAGAGGAGAGTGAAAAAGCTGGCTTAAAACTCAAAAAATGAAGATCATGGCATCCAGTCCCATCATTTCATGGCAAATAGACAGGGAAACAATGGAAACAGTGACAGACTTTATTTTCTTGGGTTCCAAAATCACTGCAGATGGTGACTGCAGCCATGAAATTAAAAGACACTTGCTCCTTGGAAGAAACACTGTGATCAAACTAAACAGCATAGTAAAAAGCCGAGACATTACTTTGCCAACAAAAGTCTGTCTAGTCAAAGCTATGGTTTTTCCAGTAGTTACGTATGGATGGGAGAGTTGGACCATAAAAAAAGCTGAGCACTGAAGAACTGATGATTTTGAACTGTGGTGTTGGAGAAGAATCTTGAGGGTCCGTTGGACCACAAGGAGACCAAATCAGTCAATCGTGAAAGAAATCAGTCCTGAATATTCATTGGAAGGACTGATGCTGAAGCTGAAGCTCCAATACTTTGGTCACCTAATGTGAAGAACAGAATAATTAGAAAAGACCCTGATGCTGGAAGAGATTGAAGGCAGGAGGAGAAGGGGACCACAGAGGATAAGGTGGTTGGATGGCATCACCGACTTGATGGACATGAATTTGAACAAGCTCCAGGAGTTGGTGATGGACAGCAAAGCCTGGGGTGCTGCATTCCATGGGGTCTCAAAGAGTCAGATTGGACTGAGAGACTGAACTGAACTTAACTGTAACTAAACTGCTCACACAGAGTAAACCTATGTGACTTTTGTGACACTGGTGACTTAGGAACAACAAAGTCATCATCCATGAAATAAATATTTGATAAAATGAACTTCATTATAATTTAAAACAGGTTGAGAAAAAGAAAGTGCTTAGAAAAGTATAAAGCAAGCCACAGATTGAGAGAAATATTTATGAAAGAAACATCTGATAAACAACTATCCAAAATATGCAAAGAATTATTAAAACTAAACAATAAGAAAACAAACAAACAAAAAAAGAAAACAAATAACCCAATTAACAAATAGATACTAGACCTTAACAGACCTTACCCCAAAAAAGATACACAGATGATAAATAAGCATATGAGATGTTATTCATATCATGTCATCAGGGAAATGTAAAATGAAACAATGAGACCTACTGCATATCTACTGAAATGGCCCAATTTGGAATACTGACAACATCAAATGCTGACTGAGATGTAGAGCAACAAGAAATCTCATTCATTACAGATGAGGAGGTAAAATAGAACAGCCACTTTGGAAGGCAGTTTGACAGTTTCTTCCGAAGTTGACCATACTCTTGCTGCAATCCAGCAATCATGCCCCTTGGTATATAGACAGTTCAGTTCAGTTCAGTTGCTCAGTCGTGTCTGACTCTTTGCGACCCCATGAACCACAGCATGCCAGGCCTCCCTGTCCATCACCAACTGCTGGAGTCTACCCACACCCATGTCCATTGAGTTGGTGATGCCATCCAACTATCTCATCCTCACACAAGGGAGTTAAAACAAGTTTCCAAAAGAAGAGAAACCCTTCTTCCTACCATTGTTAATGCTTCTTTCCTCATTTTCATGGTCTAAAAATTGCTATATATTCTGTCCTGGATTCTGGAGCTCTCCAGAAGGTATTTTCTCCTGTGGGTGTTTATTAAATTGGAGTTTTGATAAAAGAAACTGTTGGGATAAGAGAATCGGAGCCTCCTATCCTGCCATCTTGTTGATCTCACTCTTCCTTACATTGTTTTCAATACACAGGTAATATTTACCAAAAATAACCATATACTGGGCTTCCCAAGTGGCTTAATGGTAAAAGAATCTGCCTACCAAAGCAGGAGACACAGGAGCCTCCAATTTGATCCCTGGGTCTGGAAGATTCCTTGGAGGAGAAAGTTGCAACCCACCCCCAGAATTCTTGTTTGGACAATCTCAAGGACAGGGGACCCTGGAGGAGAGCATGGCAACCTACTCCAGTATTCTTGCCTGTGGAATCCCCATGGTGGGCTACAGTCCATGGAATCAGAAAGAGTAGGATATGACTGAGGTGACTAAGCACACTGACAGAGGAGCCTGTCAGGCTGTAGTCCACAGGGTCACAAAGAGTCAGTCACAACTGAGCACACATGCACAACCATAAGTGGGTTATAAACTGGTTCATAACAAACCAAGCACTCATAAAAAGGAACAAGTTTCAGTCAGTTGTCGTGAGGTGGATGAATCTAGAGTCTATAATACAGGGTGAAGGAAGTCAGAAAGAGTAAACCAAATATCCTATATTAATGAATACATATGATATCTAGAAAAGCAGTACTGATTAATCTATTTCCAGAGAAGAAATGGAGATGACAATATAGAGAATGGAATTGTGGACACAGTAAGGGAAGTAGAGGCTAGGAGAAATTGAGAAAGTAGCATTTATATATATATATAATAGATAGCTAGGGGGAAGTTGCTATATAACACAGGGAGCCCAGCCTGGCACTCTGTGATAACCTAAAGGGGTGGGATGGAGCAGGGAAAAGAGGCTCAAAAAGAAGGAGATACACATATAATTCTGACTGATTCACATTGCTGTATGACAGAAACCACCACAACATTGTAAAGTAATTATCCTTCAATAAAAAATAGTCAAAGAATTGAAAACATTCTGACCAGAGAAGTGTTTTGTTAAAAACCAGTATCAGTCCCAAGTAATAAGGCTTTCAAAGAAAATATTCCAAATGAGTATAGGCAGCATGATTAGAGTTTCTAGGTGCCTGATAAGAATCAATTTTCACTCTTCCTGTCGGTTACATGTGTGCACACTTTTTTTTTCATAAATAGGTGTGTTACACATGTATTTTATGTGTACCTTTCTTGGTGGAACACAAATTCAATAAAAACTGAAAGACAATACTGCCTAGGCAATCCTAAAAAGAAGGTGAGGAAACCAGGATAATTATCCTACCAGATAAAGCCACCATAACTAAGACTCTGTATCAGTTGTACATGGATATTCAAATAGTCAATAGGACTGAAATGTCTCAATATATCATGTTAAGAAGTATTCGAGTCAGCTTTATATTATCAATGATGTTAATATTTCTTACTGGTTAGCTAATTTCTCTACTGTAAAATTCTCCACTGTAAAGGTACTTTCCCCTCTGTAATTAAAAATGACTAGGCAGTGATATTTTATGCAATGCAGGAATATTTTGAGATTGTATAAATATCATATTCATTAACAAACTCTTATCTGTTATAATAATTCAATATTATGCATTCTCTAATCTAGATTGTGGAAATATATAATAGAGTATCATTAATATTGACACAATATTTATTTTTCTAAATCTGTCAGTTCTTTTACATTTAATAGTTTGGATTTTAGCATAAAGAACAGCATTCTTTCTCTAATCCTATTAACAATTTATTAATTTATTTTGAAGTTTTTTCCACTTAATGTGTTATTATCTATTTATATCATTATATATTTCTGTGTTTAAATGTACTGATTAGAGTACTCTGAGTGAGTCCTTTATTAACATGTTGCTACGCTTTCTGAAACAATAAGATACTCTAGCTCATCGTATCCTTCAAATATTTAGTCCTGTAATCAACCATTTCTCCAGTTCTCAGAAACTATTTTTAGCAATAAATGATGCTTAGAACCATGCATCTGGATGTTTTGTGGGGTTTTGCTATTGAGCTATCATTACTCCTTGGAACTTTCACGAAATGGAGAAAGGAAATACATAAAAAATAATAGCATCACACTGACTATTTTAATCCAATAACAGAATTTTTCAACTTCTCTTATACAACATTGGATATAAGAAGCCAGGCTCCAATGTAAATCTGTTAGCCTATCAATTATTCAGCTTAAAATACATACAAAATAGTTTCTGAATTGATACACTATTACAAAAACAAATATACTAAGTAAAGTTCAATTTTTCTCTGCAGTTCCCATCCTACTGATGGTGAATTGTCAAAGTAATTTAAAAAATTATCTTTGAATTTGAAAGATAAAATTGAAAAATTACTTGTGAAAAATTACTTTTATCAGTTTTTTGCTCTTCTCCCTACATGGTTAGCAATGTGTTTTAACATTATGTTCAGTGGTGTGTGTTTAATTTTAGTGTTTTCCCTGCTTAATTTTATCTTTGGATGATGTAAACAATAAGAATATTTCAAAAGTTTATGAAATTAGGTATACTCAGAAATGTGTCAGTCACTTTTTTTTTTCTCCATTTATCTCTATTTTCTTACCTGAGTACATGTTTTTGTTATAGAAGCCTGATGTTATATTTTAATATTTGTGTGGTTAGTCCTCTCCTATCACTCTTGTTTCTCAAGATTTCCTAATTATCACGTTTGCTTTTCTATATGAAATTTAGTACTATGCCCTTCTGCATGGGCCAAATGACCAAGAAATTCCAATGTTACTTGAACAACCAGTGACAAATGGAATCCTTTAAGGTTTCATCACAAGTAAACATTCATGATACAAACTGTGATTGTGAAACAGCCTTTCACAGATAAACATTCTCTTTTGGGACAATACTCCCTGGCTTTCTACTGGGTCCTAGTAGAGAATAAAGGCCCAAACACATGACCTCAATTGACCATTAGATTTGAGCTTTCCATAATGAACTGAGTATTACTGGACCTTCTGATTGATAAACCCGGTCATTTACAACAAAACCTGGTCATTTGCAACAACAAAGGGAGACAGTACTGGGGAGATCACACTTGAACAGGTCCAGAAGGCAAAAGTAAAACTTATGAAGAGACGACTTAATCTTCTTAAATAAATTTCTGGTGGATTACATCCTCTTCCTCTACCCATGCTGCTGCTGCGTCACTTCAGTCGTGTCCAACTCTGTGTGACCCCATAGATGGAAGCCCACCAGGGTCCCCCGTCCCTGAGATTCTCCAGGCAAGAACACTGGAGTGGGTTGCCATTTCCTTCTCCTCCTCTACCCATATTTATGCCCTTATTGGGAAAACCTAATAACTGACAAATACATAAAAATATGTACCTGGTTTCAGATGTTCTATACAATATGCTAACATCCACTCAAAAGTAAATGACTGATAGGCACAAAATATGCCATAAAAGTAATGTATAATATATATATTTAATATATATATTTTAAATGCTGATATAGCTATGCCAATTTTAGTCAATGCTGACATTAAAGGAAAAAAGTGTGCTTCAGATAGAGAGGAATTGGGGGTTTTTCGTAATGATAAACAATTATGTCCCAGAAGATATAACAATCCCAAATTTGGGTCTTCATAAATATACAGTGTTAATATTTTAAAAAATAAAAACATGGCATGAATATGAACAGAAAGAAACTGCTCCATAGTTGTTTTGGAAATTTTAAGTAACTTAGTAACGGTGCAAAGAGTAAAAGTACAGATTTAAATCATGTGATTAATGAACTTGTATAGACTAGCTGACTCAAATAGAACACTGCATTCAACTACCATTACATATAATTCTCAGGTGTACAAGAAATGTTTACAAAACTCTGATCATATACTAGGCTATAAATTGAGATTCAAATAATTTAGAAGGATGTAACTTAATTAATACATGTTTTATGACAATAAAAGAGGATTCTTTGGAAAATTTTATGTCCAGAAGACCCACCTGTAGCATACTGAGGCCAGTGCAACTCAATGACTCTCCCCCAAAGGGAAAAAGAATGGTGTGGAGCATGTATCCAGCATCTGGGCTTTTTGGGGACCGGGGAAGCAGTGGTGTCTTTGTAGTTTTTCTTGGGGCCTCTATGGGACCTGACATACTATAAATGCCAAAGAGCTACTGAAGTCAAAAAAGGGCTGGGTGATGAGCTGCTGCTTCAAGGAGCTGAGTTACAGCAAACAGAAACAAAGGGAGCAAGAGACTATGGGGGAAAAAAACAGATAAAATCTTCTAGTTAGAAATCTTCATACACAAATCTGAAAAGACACAGCCTCAGAAAAGATTTAAAAGACCCCTCAGAATCTCTAGGTGGACTGAATAGTGATGGATTCCCTTGTAAAGGTGGTTGTTTTGTCAAATGTGTAGATAACAACACAGAGTTAAAAGGAACATAAAAAAACAGAAAAGTGACCCAATCAAACAGACAAAATAATCTCAAAGCATAAACCTTAAAAAAATGGAGATAAATAAATATCTGACAAAAAATTTAGAATAACTGTCATAAATGCAATCAATGAGCTCAAGAAAGTCGAAGTGTTTTAGTTTTACTTGATTTATTTTGAATTTTTAAATATCAGCATTTTAAAAAATGATACAGAACAAGGAAATTCTATAACTAATACATAATAACTTGATAAATATTTATCCTGAAAATATGCACTTAATTTTACAAAGTATAAAGAACTACACTTAAAGTGCAATGCACTACTACATACGATATTTTTGGAATGAATTTAATGTATTATATAACGGGTAGATTCTTTAATGTTAAGAAATTATCAGTGTTCATCTTGAAAATACATCAGATATTAAACACTAATTTTGAAACTTTGCATTTAAAGTGCAATGTGATATCATATGATCATTTTAGGGACTTATATTTACAGGATTAACACTATTTTTAACTTCATGCTATGAAGTATGTCTTAAAGAAATATAATTCTATTCTAGAATATGCTGTAGGATAAATAACTTTTACTATACTTTAAATGTCAATAAACAGTGACTGGAGAAATGGAAGAAATAGACTGAAAAAGTATATATTAGCAGTCATGTGGCCTGGTAAGAGGACATAAACAGCAAGCAGAGTTATACAGATATTTAGGAATTTCAGAATTTAACCTAATTGTTCTTTAAAGTGTTTTTGACCCCCCCAAAATCATTTATTAGCAGCAAATACTGCTTTATAGACCATATCTTTGAAGGCTTGTTTTACTTGTTTGTTTCTCAGGGTGTAGATGAAAGGATTTAGCATGGGGGCCACAGAGGTATTGAGAATAGCTACTCCTTTTGTCACTGATGCCTTTTCTTTGGCCGAGGGATTAGCATACATGAATATACAGCTTCCATAGGAGATGGAAATGACAATCATGTGAGAGGAACAAGTGGAGAAGGCCTTTTTTCTCTGACTGGAAGATGGGATTCTCAAAATAGTCCTGACAATGAACATATAAGACAAAATTACTAATGCCAAAGTGAACAGCAAACTAACCAAAGCAAAGTAAAAACCCATTACTTCTAGGAACCATGTATCTGAACAAGACAATTGTAAAAGGGGGAAATAGTCACACAAAAAGTGATCAATGACATTGGAAGCACAGTAATCCAGCTGGAAGAGAAGCATAAGGGGCGGGAAAATGGTTAGAAACCCACCCAGCCAAGCACAGAGCACAAGCAGGCTGCAGAGTTTCCTGCTCATGATGGCTGTGTAATGCAGGGGCTTGCAGATGGCAACATAGCGGTCATAGGACATGGCAGTTAGAATGTAAAATTCAGTCACCCCCATGAAAATAGAGAAAAATAGTTGAGCTGCACAACTGTTGTAAGAAATAGTCTTGTCCCTGGTCATAATTGCCCCCAGAAATCTAGGGATGCACACAGTAGTAAAGGAGATTTCTAAGAAAGAGAAGTTTCGGAGGAAGAAATACATTGGTGTCTGGAGATGGGAGTCCACCCAGGTTACGGTAATGACAGTCAGGTTTCCAGTGACACTTAGTACATATGTGATAAATAAAAAGAGGAAAATCACAATCTGAAGGTCAGGATCATCAGAAAGGCCTAGAAGAACAAACTCTGTGATCACCGTGTGGTTCATTTCTCTCTCTTCTTCTTTCAAATATATTTAGGAGAAAAGTGTATTAAAAGGGAAGAGATGAAAGATATAATTGATTATGGTCAATGTCATCATCATTAATACAGTTCTAAAACATTCTCTCTAATTCATGCTGATGTCATTTTCTTTCAACTTATTTTCATTACATATTAAAACATATACGTGGTTTATGCTTTATATAATGCTTCTCTTATTCTAATTAGAAAATCTTCATACAATAAATCACACTACTGAGAGATGATAAATGAAATTTATACTCCTTATTTTGTCCTTTTAATGCAATCCCTTGCAATTTTTTTGGAATAATCCTATAAAATATTTATTTTTCTTTTTTTCTATCATATATTTATTATAAGACTCTACCACTTAAAAAAAAGAAACAGATAATCTCACTTCCTTCAAAAGATCATAAATGAAATTTAAAAGACTAAAGTAACAACCCATTTTTATTTGTGCACAACTCATTACTTTTTATGATATAACTCAATTAAGATTTTCTTATCAAATAAAGTAAACGTTAAAATATTTAATGATTAAATTATTAATTTTATTTTAATATTAACATTTATTAAGTAGTTAACATAACATGGGAATGCTTTATACTTATATATATATTTATAATAACAAAGAATAAATAGCTGAATTATGTTATTTAATAGGAAATATATTCACTTAAAAGATTTGTCTATAATTCCATTGAAATCATTAACATTTGGCAAATTCTTTGATTTGCTAAGAATATACATATAGAAACATTTCTATTTTTGAGCTTAAAAGGATATGCAGCATTTAACTACTTTCTTTTTGTATTGAAGCACAAACTGAAAAGTAACTACTTGCCTCAGATCATAGCAGCTCTGTCACCCAGATTGTAGCCCAGCATATTTTCCGTTTGAACATCCTTATTTCTCAGCTATTAAGCTTTATAAAAAATGTTTTATTCCCTTGAAGTTCTGTCTCATGTTTATCTTTTGCCTGAGGCAACTGATCCAAAGGGATATTCCAGAAATGTGTAGGTAAACCTCTCCCATGCATACAAACCTATTCACTTAATTCCCGTCTCTGCTAGATATATCATTCTGTTTATTTGTTTTGCTAAAATCAAGACAGATCCCTTTTCCTTATTTCTGATATTCACAATTCTGCTGTGATTAATAAAATGAAAAATCATTGCTTCCCTGCCAGAAACTAGCAAATGTCACATTAATCAAATTTCACTAAATTTTCTCTATTGTATGGTGGTGACTCAAGGGAAATAGTTCAGGAAATAAAAACAATGTCAGAAACCTTAAGAAATGTGGAAATACACTATCCTCCTTTTCAATAAAGTTGGTCTAGAAGTTTAAGGGAGAAATGTTTAAAGAGAGAATTGCAATATTGGGTATTATAAGCACAGATACTTTAACTAGGATCTTGTATCTCTCTGGCTGCACTGATAGCTCAAATTTTTCATCTCCGTTGTTTTGACTTATGAAGAAAGTCATACTTTGAACTCCTGGGAACGAAGCAAAGTCGAGGCCAAATCTCTGCTAAGGTATAGACCATGAGGGATTTTTGGAAGCCATACTTGGCATTCTCAGTAGCCTCCTAATTCTCCTCTATACTGAATCTCTCTTGAGAATGGCTATGTTCATCTTTGTATTTCATAGAAGACCTCAATATTGACTTTTATAAAATAACCACTTCCATTAACCACAATTATTTAATATTTCATGAGTAATAGAAATAAATGGGAAATCTTACAAAAATAGAACTTTTAATCTAACATGTCCTTGATAAATAAACAGTGTATACAAATAACAGATTCTTAAAGCAATAAGGATCTAACCAATTAGTTAATGTGTTTGTTCTGCAATCAATAATGACTTCACTAGACAATGAAACCTTGGTACTCTACATGATACACTAGTAAGGCAGAAGTCACCTAGAATTAAGTGCCTACTAAAACAAGATTGAAGAAGCTTGCATAATGAATAGGAGGCCTGTGCACTGTGCTGGCATCTTCCAAATGCATCTGAGAGCTAAAAGAAAAAATATATACATAACTTCAATATTTCAGTCATCTCTGGGCTTCCCTTGTAGCTCAGCTGGTAAAGAATCTGCCTGTAATGTGGGAGACCTGGGTTCGATCCCTGGGTTGGGAAGATCCCCTGGAGAAGGAAAAGGCTACCCACTCCAGTATTCTGGCCTAGAGAATTCCATGGACTATACAGTCCTTGGGGTCGCAAAGAGTCGGACACGACTGAGTAACTTTCACTTCACTTGACATAACCAAGGAGATGGCATTACCAATAATAAATCCTGATCCTATAGTCTCCTTAATTATATAAATGATTTAATGCAAAGCTTTTCCTCCTGTCTCATGTGAGTATTAGTGTGTTGACTGGGAAAGATTGGGGCCTGAGAATTAGTATGAAGCTTCTATATATTCAAATGACTCAAAGCTGAATTTGGAAGCACCACATAGACTCCCTTACCAAGAGAAGGCTTCTTGAAGCTAGCCATGCGTTGTTTAGTGAATCTGTCATTACTTCACAAGGAGCTATTTTTCTCTTGTGTGCATTTGTCACTCCTAAATTATTTTTAAGCTTATAGCACATATACATGTCTGGAATTATCCAGGAGATGGTAAACATGAAAAAACTAAAAATAGCTTTATATATGAATATTTTCACAATTTTCTGCTATTTTTGCAAACTTTTAATTTTTTTGAACGAAAGTTAACTGTTTTACAGAAATTTGTTATTTTCTGTCAAGCCTCAACATGAATCAGCCATCAGTCAGTCAGTTCAATCTCTCATTGGTGTCCAGCTGTTTGCAACCCATGAATCACAGGACGCCAGGCCCCCCAGTCCATCACCAACTCCCAGAGTTCACTCAAACTCATGTCCATCGAGTCAGTGATACCATCCAGCCATCTCAACCCTATCATCCCCTTCTCCTCCTGCCCCCAATCCCTCCAAACATCAGAGTCTTTTCCAGTGAGTCAACTGTTCTCATGAGGTGGCCAAAGTATTGGAGTTTCAGCTTTAGCATCAGTCCTTCCAATGAACACCCAGGATTGAACTCCCTTAGAATGGACTGGTTGGATCTCCTTGCAGTCCAGGGGACTCTCAAGAGTCTTCTCCAACACCACAGTTCAAAAGCATCAATTCTTCGGTGATCAGCTTTCTTCACAGTCCAACTCTCACATCCATACATGACCACTGGAAAAATCATAGCCGTGACTAGATAGACCTTTTTGACAAATTAATATCTCTCCTTTTCAATATGCTGTCTAGGTTGGTCATAACTTTCATTCCAAGGAGTTCAGTTCAGTTCACTTCAGTTCAGTCGCTCAGTGTGTCCGACTCTCCGCGACCCCATGAATCACAGCACGCCAGGCCTCCCTGTCCATCACCAACTCCCGGAGTTCACTCAAACTCATGTCCACAGAGTCGGTGATGCCATCCAGCCATCTCATTCTCCGTCGTCCCCTTCTCCTCCCGCCCCCAAACTTTCCCAGCATCAGAGTCTTTTCCAGTGAGTCAACTCGTCGCATGAGGTGGCCAAAGTATTGCAGTTTCAGTTTTAGCATCAGTCTTTCCAATGAGCACCCAGGATTGATCTCCTTTAGAATGGACTGGTTGGATCTCCTTGCAGTCCAAGGGACTCTCAAGAGTCTTCTCAAGCACCATAGTTCAAAAGCATCAATTCTTCGGCGATCAGCTTTCTTCCTATCCAACTCTCACATCCATACATGACCAAAAGAAAAACCATAGCCTTGACTAGACGGACCTTTGTTGGCAAAGTAATGTTTCTGCTTTTTAATATACTATCAAGGTGGTCATAACTTTCCTTCCAGGGAGTAAGCGTCTTTTAATTTCATGGCTGCAATCAGAATCCTCAGTGATTTTGGAGCCCAAAAAAATAAAGTCTGACACTGTTTCCACTGTTTTTCCATCTATTTCCCATGAAGTGATGGGACCAGATGCCATGATCTTTGTTTTCTGAATGTTGAGCTTCAAGCCAACCTTTTCACTCTCCTCTTTCACTTTCATCAAGAGGCTTTTGAGTTCCTCTTCACTTTCTGCCAGAAGGGTGGTGTCATCTGCATATCTGAGGTCATTGATATTTCTCCCAGCAATCTTGATTCCAGCTTGTGCTTCTTCCAGCCCAGCGTTCCTCATGATGTACTCTGCATATAAGTTAAATAAGCAAGGTGACAATATACAGCCTTGACATACTCCTTTTCCTATTTGGAACCAGTCTGTTGTTCCATGTACAGTTCTGACTGTTGCTTCCTGACCTGCATACAGGTTTCTCAAGAGGCAGGTCAGGTGGTCTGGTATTCCCTTCTCTTTCAGAATGTTCCACAGTTTATTGTGATCCCCACAGTCAAAGGCTTTGGCATAGTCAATGAAGCAGAAATAGATGTTTTTCTGGAACTCTCTTGCTTTCTCCATGATCCAGCGGATGTTGGCAATTTGATCTCTGGTGCCTCTGCCTTTTCTAAAACCTACTTGAACATCTGGGAGTTCACGGTTCACATATTGCTGAAGCCTGGTTTGGAGAATTTTGAGCATGACTTTACTAGCGTGTGAGATGAGTGCAATTGTGCGGTAGTTTGAGTATTCTTTGGCATTCCCTTTCTTTGGGATTGGAATGAAGACTGACCTCTTCCAGTCCTGTGGCCACTGCTGAGTTTTCCAAATTTGCTGGCATATTGAGTGCAGCACTTTCACAGCATCATCTTTCAAGACTTGAAATAGCTCAACTGGAATTCCATCCCCTCCACTAGCTTTGTTCATAATGATGCTTTCTAAGGCCCACTTGACTTCACATTCCAAAATGTCTGGCTCTACGTGACTATCTTGGTCGTGAAGATCTTTTTTGTACAGTTCTTCTGTGTATTCTTGCCACCTCTTCTTAATATCTTCTTCTTCTGTTAGGTCCATACCATTTCTGTCCTTTATCGAGCCCATCTTTGCATGAAATCTTCCCTTGGAATCTCTAATTTTCTTGAAGAGGTCTCTTGTTTTTCCTATTCTGTTGTTTTCCACTATTTCTTTGCATTGATCATTGAGGAAGGCTTTCTTATCTCTCCTTGTTATTCTTTGGAACTCTGCATTCAGATGCTTATATCTTTCCTTTTCTCCTTTGCTTTTCGCTTCTCTTCTTTTCACAGCTATTTGTAAGGCCTCCTCAGACAGCCATTTTGCATTTCTTTTCCATGGAGTAAGCATATTTTAATTCCATTGCTGCAGTAACCATCTGCAGTGATTTTGGAGCCCCAAAAAATGAAGTCTGACACTGTTTCCACTGTTTCTCCATCTACTTCCCATGAAGTGATGGGACCAGATGCCATGATTTTAGTTTTCTGAATGTTGAGCTTCAAGCCAAATTTTTCACTCTCTTCTTTCACTTTCATCAAGAGGCTTTTGAGTTCCTCTTCACTTTCTGCCATAAGGGTGGTGTCATCTGCATATCTGAGTTTATTGATATTTCTCCTGGCAATCTTGATTCCAGCTTGTGCTTCTCCCCGCCCAGTTTCCTCATGATGTACTCTGCCTATAAGTTAAATAAGCAGGATGACAATATACAAACTTGACGTACTCCTTTTCCTACTTGGAACCAGTCTGTTATTCTATGTCCAGTTCTAACTGTTGCTTCCTGACCTGCATACAGGTTACTCAAGAGACAGGTCAGGTGGTCTGGTATTCCCATCTCTTTCAGAATTTTCCACAGAATCAGCCATATGTATAAATATATCCCCACCCTTTTGAAACTCACTCCCATCTCCCTCCCCATCCCATTCCTCTAGGTTGATACAGAGCCCTTGTTTGAGTTTCCTGAGCCATACAGCAAATTCCTGTTGGCTATCCATTTTATATATGGTAATATAAGTTTCCCTGTTACTCTTTCCATACATCTCACCCTCTCCTCACCTCCTCCCAAGTCCATAAATCTATTTGCTATGCCTGTTTCTCCATTGCTGCCTTGTAAAGAAGTTTTTCGGTACCATTCTTCTAGATTCCATATATATGTGTTAGAATACAATATTTATCTTTCTCTTTCTGACTCATATCACTCCGTATAATAGGTTCTAGGTTCATCCACCTCATTAGAACTGACTCAAATATGTTCCTTTTTGTGCCCGAATAATATTCCATTGTGTATATGTACCACAACTTTATCCATTCATCTGTTAATAGGCATCTAGGTTGCGTCCATGTTCTAGCTGCAAGGAACAATGGGACACGTGTACTTTTCAGTTTTGGTTTCCTCAGGGTTTATGTGTAGGAGTGGGATTGCTGGATCATATTCCTAGTCTTTTAAAGGAACCTCCATACCATCTTCCATAGTGTCTGTATCGATTTTCGTTACCACCAACAGTACAAGAGCATTCCCTTTTCTCCACACCCTCTCCAGCATTTATGGTTTGTAGACTATTTGATGATGGCCATTATGATCAGTGTGAGGTGATATCTCATTGCAGTTTTGATTTGCATTTCTCTAATAATGAACGATGTTGGGCATCTTTTCATGTGTTTGTTATCTATCTGCATGTCTTCTTTGGAGAAATATCTCTTTAGGTCTTTCTCCCACTTTTTGATTGTGTTTTTTGTTTTTCTGGCATTGAGTTGTATGAGCTGCTTGTATATTTTGGAAATTAATCCTTTGTCAGTTGTTTAATTTGCTATTATTTTCTCCCATTCTGAGGGCTGTCTTTTCACTTTGCTTATAGTTTCCTATAAGAAAATGATGCGAAGAGTTGACCCATTGAAAAGACCCTGATGTTGGGAAAATTGAAGGCAGGAAGAGAAGGGGACGACAGAGGATGAGATGGTTAGATGGCATCACCAAATCAATGGACATGAGTTTGGGTTAAATTGGGGAGTTGCTGATGGACAGGGAGGCCTGGCATGCTGCGGTTCATGGGGTCGCAAAGAGTCAGACACGACTGAGCGACTGCACTGAACTGATAGTTTCCTTTGCTGTGCAAAAGCTTTTCAGTTTAATCAGGTCCCACTTGTTTACATCTGTTTTTATTTCTGTTACTCTAGGAGGTGGGTCATAGAGGATCTTGCTTTAATTTGTGTCACTAAGTGTTCTGCCTATGTTTCCCTCTAAGAGTTTAATAGCTTCTGGTCTTACATTTAGATCTTTAATCTTTTTGAGTTTATCTTTGTATGTGGTGTTAGGAAGTGTTCTAATTTCATTCTTTTACATGTAGCTGTCCAGTCTTCCCAGCACCATTTATTGAAAAGGCTGTCTTTGGCCCATTGTATATTCTTGCCTCTTTTGTCAAAACTAAGGTACCCATAGGTGCATGGGTTTATTTCTGGGCTTTCTATCTTATTCCCTTGGTCTATATTTCTGTTTTTGTGCCAGTATTGTACAGTCTTGATGACTGTAGCTTTTTAATATAATCTGAAGTCAGGAACATTGATTCCTTCAGCTCCATTCTTCATTTTCAAAACTGCTTTGGCTATTCCAGGTCTTTTGTGCTTCCATATGAATTGTGAAATTTTTATTCTAGTTCTGTGAAAAATGACATTGGTAATTTGTTAGGGATCATATTGAATCTTTATATTGCATGTGAAAGTATAGTCATTTTAACAATATTGATTCTTCCTACCCAGGAACATGGAATCTCTCATCATCTGTTTATGTCATCTTTGATTTATTTCATTAGTGTCTTATTATTTTCTTTGTACAGTTCTTTTGCCTCCTTCTGTTCAGTTTAGTCGCTTAATCGTGTCCAACTCTCCACCATCCCATGAATCACAGCATGCCAGGCCTCCCTGTCCATCACCAATTCCCGGAGTTCACTCAAACTCATGTCCATCGAGTCGGTGATGCCATCCAGCCATCTCATTCTCGGTCGTCCCCGTCTCCTCCCGCCCCCAATCTTTCCCAGCATCATAGTCTTTTCCAGTGAGTCAACTCGTCGCATGAGGTGGCTAAAGTATTGGAGTTTCAGCTTTAGCATCAGTCCTTCCAAAGAACACCCAGGATTGATCTCCATTAGAATGGACTGGTTGGATCTCCTTGCAGTCCAAGGGACTCTCAAGAGTCTTCTCCAGCAAAAGACTGGTTCCAAAGAGGAAAAGGAGTACATCAAGGTTGTATATTGTCACACTGCTTATTTAACTTATATGCAGAGTACATCATGAGGAACGCTGGGCTGGAAGAAGCACAAGCTGGAATCAAGATTGCTGGGAGAAATATCAATAACCTCAGACATGCAGATGATACCACCCTTATGGCAGAAAGTGAAGAGGAACTCAAAAGCCTCTTTATGAAAGTGAAAGAAGAGAGTGAAAAGGTTGGCTTGAAGCTCAACATTCGGAAAACAAAGATCATGGCATCTGGTCCCATCACTTCATGGGAAATAGATGGGGTAACAGTGGAAACAGTGTCAGACTTTATTTATTTGGGCTCCAAAATCACTGAGGATGCTGATTGCAGCCATGAAATTAAAAGACGCTTACTCCTTGGAAGGAAAGTTATGACCAACCTAGACAGTATATTAAAAAGCAGAGACTAAGTTTATTCCTAGATATTTAATTCTTTTTGCTGCAGTGGTGAATGGGATTGATTCCTTAATTTCTCTTTCTAAATTTTCATTCTTAGTATATAAAAATGCAAGTGATTTCTGTGTACTGATTTTGTATCCTGCAACTTTGCTAAATTCACTGATTAGCTCTAGTAATTTTCTGATACTATCTTATGGTTTTCTATGTACAGTATCATGTCATCTGCGAACAGTGAGAATTTTACTTCTTCTTTTCTGATCTGGATTCTTTTTATTTCTTTTTCTTCTCTGATTGCTGTATCTAGGACTTTTCAAACTATGTTGAATAATAGTGGTGAAAGTGGACACCCTTGTCTTGTTCCTGATCCTTTATTAATGATGACAATGAAACCAAACCAGACAAAATGCAGCAACAGCCAAGGAATATAGATTATCTTTGGTCTCTGAAATGCTGGGATTCAAAACTCTTCTTACTTACAAATGAGTCCGGTTCCAGAGGATCACTGGCTGGGCTCACCAGACAAGTGGGGAACAAGTGGACTGGGTTTGAGGAGTTTTCAAAGAGCAGGTGTTACAAGGCCTGTTTCTCCCTGGCAGGGCAAATATGAAGTCACAGGAAGGAACACATTGGAATTGGGAATATGGCAGAGCTCTTGTTCTTCAATTCTCCTCCCAGAGGCACCAGAAAGGAGAAACAGCCCCGAGCCCTGCTCTTGTGACTGCAGGAGGCCTATGGCTCACACACACAGGATTCGGGACAATTCCAGCAAAACTGGGAACCAGCAGAGGAAGTCTGTGAGCTTCAGGGAGACTTGCTGTGCATTTAAACTATTATCCAACCATCAGATAATAGAGTGGCTGTCTTTCCCAAGGCCATAAAAATGTTGACGGACAGAATCCCATCTGTTTTATGTTTTCTTTCCTTTTTAAAACTATTTTTATTGAAATAGAATTGACATATAACACTGCGTTAGTTTCAGGTATACAACATAATGATTAGATATTTGTATAAATCACAAAATAATCACCAAAATAGGTCGAGTTAACACCCAACCACCACAAATAGTTACAATCATTTTTTGTGATGAGAACTTTTAAGATCTACACTCTTAGCAACCTTCAAATACATAATACAGAATTATTAGCTATAGTCAACATGCTTTACATGATGCTAGATTAGTTTAACTAATTGCTGATTTATTTTACCATAAATATGGGAACTTATGTTTGGATGGCATAGGGAAAAAGAAACATAATTTTATATCATGCTGAATTTACTGAAATGAGTGCATTTATCAAAAATTCTGGATTTTCCCTGTCACCTGGGGTAGATGTGAGAAGTACCACTGGATTCTCAGGTGACTAATAAATTTCAATTTCAAATTAACTTATTACAAAAGAAGTTGAAATAACATAAGTTCTTTTTTTTTTTTAGCAATTAATTTATTTTTTATTGGAGGCAAATTATTTTACAATATTGGTTGGTTTTGCCATACATTGACATGAATTCGCCCCGGGTTTACATAAGTTCCCCCTCCTGAACCCCCCTCCCACCTCCCTCCTCCCTTTATCCTCCCTCTGGGTCATTTCCGCATGCCAGCCCTGAGCATCCTATAACATGCATTGACCCTGAACTAGTGATTCGTTTCACATATGACAACATACGTGTTTCAATGCCATTCTCCCAAATCATCCCACCCTCACCCTCTCCCACAGAGTCCCAAAGACTGTTCTATACCTCTGTGTCTCTTTTGCTGTCTTGTATACAGGGTTATCATTTGCATCTTTCTAAATTCCATATATATGCGTTAGTATACTGTATTGGTGTTTTTCTTTCTGGCTTACTTCACTCTGTATTATAGGTTCCAGTTTCATCCACCTCATTAGAACTGATTCAAATGTATTCTTTTTAATGGCTGAATAATACTCCATTGTGTATATGTACCAAAGCTTTCTTATCCATTCATCTGCAGATGGACATCTAGGTTGCTTCCATGTCCTGGCTATTATAAACAGTGCTGCGATGAACATTGGAGTACATGTGTCTCTTTCAATTCTGGTTTCCTCGGTGTGTATGCCCAGGAGTGCGATTGCTGGATCATATGGCAGTTCTATTTCCAGTTTTTTGAGGAATCTCCACACTGTTCTCCATAGTGGCTGTACTAGTTTGCATTCCCACCAACAGTGTAAGAGGGTTCCTTTCTCTCCACATCCTCTCCAGCATTTATTGCATGTAGACTTTTGGATAGCAGCCATTCTGACTGGTGTGAAATGGTATCTCATTGTGGTTTTGATTTGCATCTCTCTGATTATGAGGGATGTTGAGCATTTTTTCATGTGTTTGTTAGCCATCTTTATGTCTTCTTTGGAGAAATGTCTGTTTAGTTCTTTGGCCCATTTTTTTATTGGGTCATTTATTTTCCTGGAATTGAGCTGCAGGAGCTGCTTGTATATTTTGGAGATTAATCCTTTATCCGTTGCTTCATTTGCTATTATTTTCTCCCATTCTGAAGGCTGTCTTTTCACCTTACTTATAGTTTCCTTTGCTGTGTAGAAGCTTTTGATTTTAATTAGGCCCCATTTGTTTATTTTTGTTTTTATTTCCAATATTCTGGGAGGTGGGTCTTGGAGGATCCTGCTGTGATTTATGTCGGAGAGTGTTTTGCCTACATTCTCCTCTAGGAGTTTTATAGTTTCTGGTCTTACATTTAGCTCTCTAATCCATTTTGAATTTATTTTGGTGTATGGTGTTAGGAAGTGTTCTAGTTTCATTCTTTTACAGGTGGCTGACCAGTTATCCCAGCACCACTTGTTAAAGAGACTGTCTTTTCTCCATTTTATATTCTTGCCTCCTTTGTCAAAGATGAGGTGTCCATAGGTGCGTGGATTAATCTCTGGGCTTTCTATTTTGTTCCATTGATCTATATTTCTGTCTTTATGCCAGTACCATACTGTCTTGATGATTGTGGCTTTGTAGTAGAGCCTGAAGTCCGGCAGGTTAATTCCCCCAGTTCCATTTTTCTTCCTCAAGATTGCTTTGGCTATTCGAGGTTTTTTGTATTTCCATACAAATTGTGAGATTATTTGTTCTAGTTCTGTGAAAAATATCGTTGGTAGCTTGATAGGGATTGCATTGAATGTATAAATTACTTTGGGTAGTATACTCATTTTTACAATATTTATTCTTCCAATCCATGAACATGGTATATTTCTCCATCTATTAGTGTCCTCTTTGATTGCTTTCAGTAGTGTTTTATAGTTTTCTATGTACAAGTCTTTTGTTTCTTTAGGTAGATATATTCCTAAGTATTTAATTCTTTTCATTGCAACAGTGAATGGAATAGTTTCCTTAATTTCTCTATTTTCTAATTATTAGTGTATAGGAATGCAAGGGATTTCTGTGTGTTGATTTTATATCCTGCAACGTTACTGTAATCATTGATTAGCTCTAGTAGTTTTCTGGTAGAGTCTCTAGGGTTTTCTGTGTAGAGGATCATGTCATCAGTGAACAGTGAAAGTTTTACTTCTTCTTTTCCAATTTGGATTCCTTTTATGTCTTTTTCTGCTCTGATTGCTGTAGCCAGAACTTCCAGAACTATGTTGAATAGTAGTGGTGAGAGTGGGCACCCTTGTCTTGTTCCTGACTTTAGGGGAAATGCTTTCAGTTTTTCACCATTGAGGATATTGTTTGTTGTGGGTTTGTCATATATAGCTTTTATTATGTTGAGGTATGTCCCTTCTATTCCCACTTTCTGGAGGGTTTTTATCATAAATGGATGTTGAATTTTGTCGAAGGCTTTCTCTGCATCTATTGAGATAATGATATGATTTTTATTTTTCAGTTTGTTAATGTGGTGTATTACATTGATTGATTTGCGGATATTGAAGAATCCTTGCATTCCTGGGATAAAGCCTACTTGGTCATGATGTATGATCTTCTTAATATATTGTTGGATTCTGATTGCTAGAATTTTGTTAATGATTTTTGCATCTATGTTCATCAGTGATATTGGTCTGTAGTTTTCTTTTTTTGTGGGGTCTTTACCAGGTTTTGGGATTAGGGTGATGGTGGCCTCATAGAATGAGTTTGGAAGTTTCCCTTCCTCTGCAATTTTCTGAAAGAGTTTGAGTAGAATAGGTGTTAGCTCTTCTCTAAATTTTTGGTAGAATTCGGCTGTGAAGCCGTCTGGACCTGGGCTTTTGTTTGCTGGAAGATTCTTGATTACAGCCTCTAGTTCCGTGATTGTGATGGGTCTGTTCAGACTTTCTATTTCTTCCTGGTTCAGTTTTGGAAAGTTGTACTTTTCTAGGAATTTGTCCATTTCTTCCAGGTTATTCATTTTATTGCCATATAATTGCTGATAGTATTCTCTAATAATCCTTTGTATTTCTGTGTTGTCAGTTGTGATCTCTCCATTTTCATTTCTAATTTTATTGATTTGGTTCTTCTCCCTTTGTTTCTTGATAAGTCTGGCTAGTGGTTTGTCAATTTTATTTACCTTCTCAAAGAACCAGCTTTTGGCTTTGTTGATTTTTGCTATGGTCTCTTTTGTTTCTTTTGCATTTATCTCTGCCCTAATTTTTACGATTTCTTTCCTTCTACTGACCCTGGGGTTCTTCATTTCTTCCTTTTCTAGTTGCTTTAGATGTAGAGTTAGGTTATTTAGTTGACTTTTTTCTTGTTTCTTGAGGTGTGCCTGTATTGCTATGAACTTCCCCCTTATCACTGCTTTTACAGTGTCCCAGAGGTTTTGGGTTGTTGTGTTTTCATTTTCATTCATTTCTATGCATATTTTGATTTCTCTTTTGATTTCTTCTATGATTTGTTCATTACTCAGCAGCATGTTGTTCAGCCTCCGTATGTTGGCATTTTTAATAGTTTTTCTCCCGTAATTGAGATCTAATCTTACTGCATTGTGGTCAGAAAAGATGCATGGAATGATTTCAACTTTTTTGAACTTACCAAGGCTAGATTTATGGCCCAGGATGTGATCTATCCCGGAAAAGGTTCCGTGTGCACTTGAGAAAAAGGTGAAATTCATTGTTTTGGGGTGAAATGTCCTATAGATATCTATTAGGTCTAACTGGTCTATTGTATCATTTAAAGTTTGTGTTTCCTTGTTAATTTTCTGTTTAGTTGATCTATCCATAGATGTAAGTGGGGTATTAAAATCTCCCACTATTATTGCATTATTGTTAATTTCCCCTTTCATACTTGTTAGTAATTGTCTTACATATTGTGGTGCTCCTATGTTGGGTGCATAAATATTTATAATTGTTATATCTTCATCTTGGATTGATCCTTTGATCATTATGTAGTTTCCTTCTTTGTCTCTTTTCACAGCCTTTGTTTTAAAGTCTATTTTATCTGATATGAGTATTGCTACTCCTGCTTTCTTTTGTTCTCTATTTGCATGGAATATCTTTTTCCAGCCCTTTACTTTCAGTCTGTATGTGTCCCTCATTTTGAGGTGGGTCTCTTGCAGACAACATATAAGGGGGTCTTGTTTTTGTATCCATTCAGCCATCCTTTGTCTTTTGGTTGGGGCATTCAACCCATTTACGTTTAAGGTAATTATTGATAAGTACGATCCCGTAGCCATTTTCTTTATTGCCTTGGGTTTGAGTTTATACACCCTTTCTGTGTTTCCTGTCTAGAAAAGATCCTTTAGCATTTGTTGGAGAGCTGGTTTGGTAATGCTGAATTCTCTCAGCTTTTGCTTGTCTGTAAAGCTTTTGATTTCTCCTTCATATTTGAATGAGATCCTTGCTGGGTACAGTAGTCTGGGCTGTAGGTTATTTTGTTTCATCACTTTAAGTATGTCTTGCCATTCCCTCCTGGCCTGAAGAGTTTCTGTTGAAAGATCGGCTATTATCCTTATGGGAATCCCCTTGTGTGTTATTTGTTGTTTTTCCCTTGCTGCTTTTAATATTTTTTCTTTGTGTTTGATTTTTGTTAATTTGATTAATATGTGTCTTGGAGTATTTCGCCTTGGGTTTATCCTGTTGGGGACTCTCTGGGTTTCTTGGACTTGGGTGATTATTTCTTTCCCTGTTTTAGGGAAGTTTTCAACTATTATCTCCTCAAGTATTCTCTCATGGTCTTTCTTTTTGTCTTCTTCTTCTGGGACTCCTATGATTCGAATGTTGGAGCGTTTAACGTTGTCCCAGAGGTCTCTAATATTGTTCTCATTTATTTTAATTTGTTTTTCTTTTTTCCTCTCTGTTTGATTTATTTCTACAATTCTATCTTCTAGCTCACTTATCCTGTCTTCTGCCTCTGTTATTCTACTGTTTGTTCCCTCCAGAGTGTTTCTGATCTCATCTATTGCATTATTCATTGTATATTGACTCTTTTTTATTTCCTCTAAGTCCTTCTTAAACCTTTCTTCCATCTTCTCAATCCTTTTCTCCAGGTTATTTATCTGTAACTCCATTTTGCTTTCAAGATTTTGAATCATTTTCACCACCAAAATTCGAAATTCTTTATCAGGTAGATTCCCTATATCTTCCTCTTTTGTTTGTGTTGGTGGGCATTTATCGTGTTCCTTTACTTGCTTGGTATTTCTCTGCCTCTTCATCTTGCTTATAATGCTTTGCTTGGGGTGGCCTTTCCCTCTTCTGGCCATTTGTGGAGTCCTCTTAATTATGTAGTTTCCTCGTTGTGTGTGGGGTTAGACAGGTGACTTGTCAAAGTTCCCTGGTTATGGAAGCTTGTGTCAGTGTTCTGGTGGGTGCAGCTGGATTTGTTCTCTCTGGAGTGCAATGAAGTGTCCAGTAATGAGTTATGAGATGTCAGTGGGTTTGGAGTGACTTTGGGCAGCCTGTATATTGAAGCTCAGGGCTAGTTTCCTGTGTTACTGGAGAATTTGCGTGGTATGTCTTGCTCTGGAACTTGTTGACCCTTGGGTGGTGCTTGGTTTTAGTGTAGGTATGGAGACGTTTGATGAGCTCCTATCGATTAATGTTCCCTGGAGTCAGCAGTTCTCTGGTGTTCTCAGGATTCGGCCTTAAGCCTCTTACCTCTGGTTTTTGGTCTTATTCTTGGAGTAGCCTCTAGACGTCTCTATCTGTCATTTCCAAGGTGGTTCCCTCTGTTTTAGCTTCTGTTTGCTGGTCTCTTCAGTGTCTAATTTCCGCCCTGATACTAGTGGGTGGGTGGACACTTTTTAAGGCTCAGTTGTTCAGTCCTGTTCTGGGAAGGGAGGAACGCTGCAGTCGAATATCTCTGGTGTCTGTGGGGAGTGCTCGCAGCGTCTCGGCCACACTGGGTTTGCCCCCGCTCACAGCACGTATGCTGTCCCAGTCTATACTGCACAGGCTCTAGGTTGCTCTGCCGGGAAGTGTCTGAGGCCGGCGCCAGGTTGTATGCACTTCCCAGGTCTGAGCGGCTCAAGTTCAGGTTCTCAGGTACTCCACAAAGGAGCAGACTTAGTTGGGCCTGCGTTTTGTGCCTTCCCCGGTCTGAGCAGTTCAGGGGACCAGGTGTTTGGCGAGCGCGGTCTCTGCTACTTATCGCCTCCCCAGTCCCCGCCACTCAGTTTTCTGGGTGTACAACCGGCACACCTTCTCAGGGGGATATCAACCGGCCTGAGCCCAAGAAGTCCTGAATAGCAACAAGCCTGTCTGCAGTTTGTATCAGATGCCTTTCTGGGGCCACGGTTGCCCCCTCCGGCTCTGGCTGCGCTCCCTGCCTGTCTCAGCGGGGGATGGGGGATGGACCAGCCGCAGCCAGCTCACTCTGCTCAGTCCTTTATTCTGTGAGCAGGGCTGGCCGAGTCGTAGGTTAGAGCTTTCCGGCTTTTCGTGGGGAAGCTATCCCACAGTCTGCTTTGCTCTCCCCAGTTCTCTCAAATTGTTCTCGCGGCATTCAAGCCCAGTCCTCTCTCTAAGCAGTGCAGCCGGCTCCTCCCTGCCCAGCCCCCGCTTGCTAATGGCGTATGCAGGCGTCTGCACTGCTTCTCCGCTGGGAGTTACCGTTTGGTGGGTAATCTGTGGGTTTTTTAAAAATCTTTTTAAAAAAAGAGGGTTATGTGGCCCTCTGAGCTTCCAAGGCTCGCCACAGATTCGCCAGTGAGAGTGTTTCCTGGTGTTTGGAAAGTTCTCTCTTTTTAAAGCCTCCCTTCCCGGGACGGAGCTCCGTCCTTACTTCTTTTGTCTCGCTTTTTATCTTTTATGTTTTTTCCTACCTCCTTTCGAAGACAATGGGCTGCTTTTCTGGGTGCCTGACGTCCTCTGCCAGCATTCAGAAGTTGTTTTGTGGACTTTACTCCGCGTTCAAATGTTCTTTTGATGAATTTGTGGGGGAGAGAGTGGTCTCGCCATCCTATTCCTTCGCCATCTTGTTCCTTCTCTCCATAAGTTCTTTTATAAAAAGTAGAGTTTTAAACATATAGAGAGACAGATAGATTGCAATTTATTCAGCATATTCAAAGCTATTGATTGGGGAAGGAGAGGGTGAGAGTTTATGTAAGAATGACATGGGAACTCAAAGACAGTGCTCTGTGACAACCTAGCAGGGTGGGATGGGGATGGAGGTGGGTGGGAGGTTCACGAAGGAGGGGATATATGTATACCTAATGCTGATTCATGTTGATGTATGGCAAAAGACTTCACAATATTATAAAATAATTATTCTCCAATTAAAAAAAAAAGAAAAGAAAGCTATTCATGAACAGAACAAATTTTATTCTCTAAGATGTCCAGAGTTGAAACAAGTATGTCTTTCTGGTATCTTTTTTAACAGAGGAAAAAGGGATATGGGGTTGACGATTAAAGTGCTGTTATTAATCTGCTATTGATTAATTAATTGATAATTAATAATCAATCTGCTATTGATTAATTATTAATAATTAATCTGCCATTGAAACATGTCAAACACTTCTCCTAACGTTGCCGTTTTAAGTCTTGGATTCAAGAAACCTTTCTACACATTTCCAGCTGAGGTTAAACAAAGTAATGCTCTCCCTTCTTTTTTCAGCTCTTATATCTTAAACACATTCCCTTTTCATGGCCTATCTCATTCCATAATTTTTACATTTTTGTATTTTTATTGGCGATTTTGTTGCTTAAAATGGTCTTCAAAGCCCAGTCTTAAGGTATCGTTTCTTAAGTGCATGTACATTCATATAATCCATATTAGAAAACACTGGTAAAAAGCAGATTCTATGAAAAACTTTGAAAGCACATGAATTGCTATGCTCAGTGGAGATATAAGTTATTATTTAACATTGTGGGGGGCTTTCCTTGTGGCTCAGCTGGTAAAGAATCTGCCTGCCATGCGTGAGACCTGGGTTCGATCCCTGGGTTGGGAAGATCCCTTGGAGAAGGGAAAGCCTACCCACTCCAGTATTCTGGCCTGGAGAATTCCATGGACTATCCATGGAGTCGCAAAGAGTCAGACACGACTGAGTGATTTTCATTTCATTTCATTTCAACATTGTGGGAGGGGGGTTCAGGAGGGGGAACTTATGTAAACCTGGGGCGAATTCATGTCAGTATATGGCAAAACCAACCAATATAATATTGTAAAATAATTTGCCTCCAATAAAAAATAAATTAATTACTTAAAAAAATAAATAAATAACCCCCCCCCAAAAAAATATTGCTGTATAGAATGCTGGATATGTTCTAAGTGAGTAGATTTCAGGTGCTCTTATCACATAAAAAGTTGTAGCTATGTGAGGAAATGGATATGTTAATTAGCTTGACTGTGTATATGTGAAGTAAACTTTCACTATATGTACAATAAATCACCTTAATATATGTGTATATAAAAAAAAAAAAAAGAAGTATTTGTTTTCAGTACTTTACTGGTTTGTATAGTGCTCTTCAAAAACCTCATGTCCATCTGGAGTCTGAAGCTTTGACCTTATTTGGAAATAGGATATTTGCATATGTAAGCAAGCTAAGATGAGGACTTATACATTAATTTTCCATGTAGCTTTACTTAGTGACAGGTTGTCCATGATGTGTAATTTTAAATGACACTGTGGTTTACAGATAAATATCAGATAAAAGCTATTGTGACATTTATAATTAAACATGAGTATGTTGGAGAAGGCAATGGCAAGCCACTCCAGTACTCTTGCCTAGAAAATCCCATGGATGGAGGAGCCTGGTAGGCTGCAGTCCGTGGGGACGCTAGGGGTCGGACACTGAGCGACTTCACTTTTCACTTTCACACATTGGAGAAGGAAATGGCAACCCACTCCAGTGTTCTTGCCTGGAAAATCCCAGGGACTGGGGAGCCTGGTGGGCTGCTGTCTATGGGGTCACACAGAGTCGGACACGACTGAAGTGACTTAGCAGCAGCAACTTAGTAGCATGTTTATGTCACATTAGTCAAGTTCTTTTTAATAGTCTCATTCTTCAGTATGTTCTGTGTATTACTTAATCATATACCATGAATAACTTCGTTTGTCTCCCAAAGAAACAGTAAAAATAATTTAAAATTCTTTGTTCAGGAATTTCTATTAAGATCATTAAATAATCCAGGTTTTATTTAATTTAAGCCATATAGTTTATGGAACTCCTGTATTAAAAAGCAACATAATATAAATCTCAAAAACTTAATGTGAATGAAATATTATAGACATCATTTCAGATCAAAGCAGTGAGTAAGAAAATGCTGGGAAAGAATACTGCTTATATTGGACAAGAGAAAGGGAATCTGAGATTTCAAATGAAATGAAAGTCACTCAGTCGTGTCCGACTCTTTCCGACTCCATGGATAGTCCATGGAATTCTCCAGGCCAGAATACTGGAGTGGGTAGGCTTTCCCTTCTCCCGGGGATCTTCCCAACCCAGGGATCGAACCCAGGTCTCCCGCATGGCAGGCAGATTCTTTACCAGCTGAGCCACAAGGAAAGCCCAAAACAATATAGAATTCTCACACTTTTTTGTAAGAAGTGAAAATTATTTAAAAAGCTATCTTTGTCACCTCTATATTCTCAGAAAAAGTACCAAAAATAATTATTGAATGAATCAATGGTAATGGGTCTAATCATGATCAGGTTTCTTCTGTCAACATTCAATGAAAATATATAAAAACTTCAAAATAAGCCTGACATTTCTTATAGTGTAGAATAATTGATACTTTATAGTGTAGAATATTGGATATCTTAAACGTCACAATGAATTTTTCATGTTTTCTTTATGGTTCAAGAAAAACCCAGTTTTTCATGGGGCTTCCCTGGTGGTTCAGTCAGTAAAGAAACCACCTGGAATGCAGGAAACCTGGGTTTTATCCCTGGGTTGGGGAGATTCACTAAAGAAGAGAATGGTAACCCACTTCAGTATTCTTGCCTGGACAATTCCATGGACAGAGGAGCCTGCTGAGCTACAGTCCATGGGGTTGCAGAGTCAGACACCTGAACAACTAACACTCTCACTTGTTCACAGCCTAGTCTGTTATTGGTTATTGGTTCTACTCCTTATGAAGTTTTGGATTATTATGAAAATGTATATCTTTCTATATATTTTCCTGCTCCAATTTCAGGCCACTCTTACCTAAATATTTTATTTGAAATTGTTAACTAATTTGGACCACTGTTTAATGGCTGGTGTCTTGAGACCAATCTCCATTGTGCATTTTGTTTTTTCATCAATTAATCCCCCTGAGACTATTGTAATAGAACAGATAAAAGTACGGTTAACTTGAATAATATTACTTCTGCATAAAAAATTATATCATCTTGCTCACCAACTTTGAAAAGACATTACATCAGCTTTCATTTCAATTATATCAAGTACTAAGATAATACTTCTTTAAGTGACAATAGGTAGGAAATAATCCTGGGAACTGAGATCTTTGGAGACGTTTGCTTTACGATTTAGAAGTGAGTTGATACATACCCTTTTTGTAAACATTGTAGAGGGGGGTCTTACAGTTATCCTTCATTATTGATATTTTGGTTATTTGGTTACAAATATATGATGACAGAGGGGAAACAGATTGCAAAATCTTTCAGAAAATCCCCAAGCACTTAGTTGAAGCAAATTAAAGAAGCTATTAGAAGTGAAATTGATTAACCAGTCATATTTACCATAAAAGTAAGTACTTCTTTGATAGTTTTTTACAAAAATATAAATTGACCTTAATAGTATATAATTATGCTTATACAAATAATCTCAATTATGTACTATGTATAAATAAAATTAAACCACAAAATTTATATGCAATATATAAAGAAAATTTTGAAGCTACTATTTAATAATTTTATGCAACATTTTTATTCATTATAGCATAAATATTTTGTGATTAACAGGACTTTCATGACTTTTTGTGTTCTTGTCTATGTATCTTTCCATAATCATTTTTAATATAATAAATAAAAAGATATGTAGTCATATTTGTACATTATTCAAAATGATACACTTGGTGTGTTTTAACAATTGCAGATATTCTTTAAATACGAGCTTTGCACATTTTATATACAGGGAAGGTTAGCATTCATCATATAAAGACAAAGGCCAAAAAAAAAAAAAATGCTTATTTTATGACCAGAAAGAGAAGACTGAAAGGGGGAATATATCCCTCCCAGAAATTTTATAGGTAAAAAATCTAAGTAAGTTTATTAACATATTTAATTAATTGGCTGATACTGAGAAAATAGTATTTTTTGAAAGCTCTGAAACCTCTGCAGACTATAGAAAACACCTGAGGCATTGAAGACTTAGGCAGTCTTTCTAGACTTAAGCTATTAAAAAAGAATTAAATTAGATGACAGCACATCTAAAGTTTTTGTGGAAAAGAATATTAAATAAGGATAAAATAATTAAACTTTGTATAATATCAAGCGTTATTATACAAGCAAAAAAAAAAAGAGGAAAGAAGTAGAAAAAGAGAATCTTTGCCTCTCCAAAACTTACCTTAAATGTTTACTATTCCTTTTCATTATCCCTCAAGAATAGGCGAGATTGTGGAGCTGTGCCAAATGATTTTGGAAATAAGTAAGGATGCTAGCAATTTACAAAAAATTAAAATTAAGACTTAAGTAAAAGTACTACTTTTATGTATTTTACTATATGTATATATATATATATATATATATATATATGGCGCTGCTGCTGCTGCTAAGTCACTTCAGTCGTGTCCGACTCTGTGCGACCCCATAGACGGCAACCCAGCAGGCTCCCCTGTCCCTGGGATTCTCCTGGCAAGAACACTGGAGTGGCGCTAGTGGCATGCTATTATCAAGGGACATGTTACTCTAAAAGGTGGACAACTTAAGTTACTAAGGTATCTCCATAGATTGTAAAAGTTTCAAATGGATAAGGAAAAAGAAATGCTTATACGAAATAGAAAAATTAAAAATGTGCATGAAGCAGAAAGCAATAAAAGTATATCTTCAGTAATATTGGGGTACACTAGAGGTAAACTCTCAGTTTTATTTGAAGTTTTTTTTTTTCAGTCTTTCTCTTTATTATTTTCTGAACTTAAATTATACAGTTGTCTATAAAAATGTGCAAATAAAAAAATCACTACCTTGACACAATCAAAACAAGATCCTCTGGTACACAGCTAAACTACATGTTTATCTTCAATATACCTTATTCATTACCTCACAAAGAATTTATTTGATATGGGGGTATTTTAAAAGAGCCTTCTTTATAAATGAAGTACTTATTCATGCTACAACATTGATGAGCCTGATTCCATTTATAAGAAATGTCCAGAATTGGCAAATCTAGAGGGACAGAAAGGAAATTAGTGGTTTCTGGGAAAGTGGGACAGAGGGGAGGAAGTGGGCATGTAGGGATTGGCAGCTAATAGGTATGGGGTCTCGTTCATAAGGGATGAAAATGTTCTGAAATTAGTAAACAAACATAATAACAACAAAAACTCTGATAACACAAAGGGGTGGGATGGGATGTGGGGGGAGACACAAGAGAGAGGGCATATTTGTGTGCATATATCTGATTCTTCTAGCTGTACAGCAGAAACCAACACAGCACTGTAAAGCAATTATCTTCCAAAAATAAAGTAAGAAAATGTTCTATAATTAGATTATAGTGGCATTTGGGAGTCATCTTCTTTTATTTTCCTTTAAACCCTAACAAAACTGCTGTGCTAATACTTAAGGTGATATTTGAAGTCTTAAAATCAGAGATTTGAGCCTCCTTTTCTCTTTTTTTCAGGAATCTATTGAAGTGTCCAGAAGAAAGATTTTTTTACTGATATGTGTGAGAAAACAATGAAGGAAGAACAGGATACTGAATTAATACATGATATAATACATTGCAAAGCTTTAAAGTCTTTTGTTACTATATACTACTAAAACAGTTTCCCCTAAAAGTACAAGGAAGCAATATTATGTGTGTGCGTGTGCGTGTGTGTTTTTCTTTGCTGGTGCCATAATTTTTTTTATTTTTTATTTCTTCATCTGTTTTACAGCTAAAACAAAGAATGTCATTATAATGTAGGAAAATAATGAGAAATTACACAGAAGTAACCGAGTTTATCCTTCTTGGATTGACAAGTGATCCACAGTGGCAGATTGTACTGTTCCTATTTCTTCTTGTTACCTACGTGCTAAGCGTGACTGGGAACCTGGTCATCATCACCCTCACCCTTTCAGATCCCCATCTGCAGACTCCAATGTACTTCTTCCTTCGAAACTTCTCATTCCTAGAAATATCATTCACGTCTGTCTGCATTCCCAGATTCCTTGTCGCAATCATGACCGGGGACGGAACCATTTCTTATAACGGTTGTGTGGCTCAGCTGTTTTTTCTCATCTTCTTGGGGGTGACAGAATTTTACCTCCTGGCTGCCATGTCTTATGACCGTTATGTGGCCATCTGCAAACCTCTACATTACACCACCATCATGAACAGTAGAGTCTGTATACTTCTTGTCTTTAGCTCTTGGCTTGCAGGATTCCTGATCATCTTTCCACCAATAATCCTACTGCTGCGACTGAATTTCTGTGCCTGCAATATAATTGATCATTTCATCTGTGATGCTTCTCCCATCCTGCAGATTTCCTGCACGAGCACTCGCTTTCTAGAACTCATGGCGTTATTTTTAGCTGTGGTAACACTCATGGTCACTCTAACATTAGTTATTCTGTCCTACGCATATATTATCCAGACAATTCTGAGAATTCCTTCCACGAGTCAAAGGAAAAAAGCCTTTTCCACGTGTTCCTCCCACATGATAGTTGTCTCTCTGTCTTATGGAAGCTGCATCTTCATGTATATTAAGCCTTCAGCAAGGGAAAGAGTGACTCTAAGCAAAGGAGTGGCTGTGCTCAATACCTCAGTGGCTCCTCTTTTGAATCCATTTATATACACCCTACGAAATCAGCAAGTGCAGCAAGCCTTCAAGAACATGGTCCAGAGAATGGCCTTTTCTTCAAATAAGTGAATGCGATCATATAAAAAAAGTACCTCTAAAAAGAAAGCTGAATGAAAAGCTCTCTGCCTCTCTCAACATAATTCTTTCAACACCTTATTTCATTCTTTCAATTAGACAGATGAATACATCATCAATGTCTGTTTTTCTTATTAGCCTAAAAACAAGGTCCTAACTCTTTTAAGTTACATGAAAAAGGTCAGTTTTCAACTGTGTAACAGAATTTTCTTATCTCTCCTTGCTATTCTTTGGAACTCTGCATTCAGATGCATATATCTTTCCTTTTCTCCTTTGCTTTTCGCCTCTCTTCTTTTCACAGCTATTTGTAAGCCCTCCTCAGACAGCCATTTTGCTCTTTTGCATTTCTTTTCCATGGGGATGGTCTTGGTCCCTGTCTCCTGTACAATGTCACGAACCTCCGTCCAGACTTCATCAGGCACTCTATCTATCAGATCTAGACCCTTAAATCTACTTCTCACTTCCACTGTATAATCATAAGGGATTTGATTTAGGTCATATCTGAATGGTCTAGTGGTTTTCCCTACTTTCTTCAATTTCAGTCTGAACTTCGCAATAAGGAGTTCATGATCTGAGCCACAGTCAGCTCCTGGTCTTGTTTTTGCTAACTGTATACAGCTTCTCCATCTTTGGCTGCAAAGAATATAATCAATCTGATTTCAGTGTTGACCATCTGGTGATGTCCATGTGTAGAGTCTTCTCTTGTGTTGTTGGAAGAGGGTGTTTGCTATGACCAGTACGTTCTCTTGACAAAACTCTATTAGCCTTTGCCCTGCTTCATTCCGTGCTCCAAGGCCAAATTTGCCTGTTACTCCAGGTGTTTCTTGACTTCCTACTTTTGCATTCCAGTCCCCTAGAATGAAAAGGACATCTTTTTTGGGTGTTAGTTCTAAAAGGTCTTGTAGGCCTTCATAGAACTGTTCAACTTCGACTTCTTCAGCGTTACTGGTTGGGGCATAGGCCTGGATTACTGTAATATTGAATGGTTTGCCTTGGAAACGAACAGAAATCATTCTGTCATTTTTAAGATTGCATCCAAGTACTGCATTTCAGACTCTTTTGATGACCATGATGGCTACTCCATTTCTTCTAAGGGATTCCTGCCCACAGTAGTAAATATAATGGTCATCGAAGTTAAATTCACCCATTCCAGTCCATTTTAATTCACTGATTCCTAGAATGTCTATGTTCACTCTTGCCATCTCCTGTTTGACCACTTCCAATTTGCCTTGATTCATGGACCTAACATTCCAGGATCCTATGCAATATTGCTTTTTACAGCACTGGAACTTGCTTCTATCACTGGTCACATCCACAACTGGGTATTGGTTTTGCTTTTACTCCATCCCTTCATTCCTTCTAGAGTTATTTCTCCATTGATCTCCAGTAGCATACTGGGCACCTACCGACCTGGGGAATTCCTCATTCAGGATCCTATCATTTTGCCCTTTGATACTGTTCATGGGGTTCTCAAGGCAAGTATACTGAAGTGGTTTGCCATTCCCTTCTCCAGAATAGGAAAAACAAGAGATCTCTTCAAGAAAATTAGAGATTCCAAGGGAACATTTCATGCAAAGATGGGCTCAATAAAGGACAGAAATGGTATGGACCTAACAGAAGCAGAAGATACTAAGAAGAGGTGGCAAGAATACACAGAAGAACTGTACAAAAAAGATCTTCACGACCACGATAATCACGATAACGTGATCACTGACCTAGAGCCAGACATCTTGGAATGTGAAGTCAAGAGGGCCTTAGAAAGCATCACTACGAACAAAGCTAGAGGTGGTGATGAAAGTCCAGTTCAGCTATTTCAAATCTTGAAAGATGATGCGGTGAAAGTGCTGCACTCAATATGCCAGCAAATTTGGAAAACTCAGCTGTGGCCACAGGACTGGAAAAGGTCAGTCTTCATTCCAATCCCAAAGAAAGGCAATGCCAAAGAATGTGCAAACTACCGCACAATTGCACTAATCTCACACGCTAGTAAAGTCATGCTCAAAATTCACAAGCCAGGCTTCAGCAATATGTGAACCGTGAACTCCCAGATGTTCAAGCAGGTTTTAGAAAAGGCAGAGGCACCAGAGATCAAATTGCCAACATCCGCTGGATCATGGAGAAAGCAAGAGAGCTCCAGAAAAACATCTATTTCTGCTTCATTGACTATGCCAAAGCCTTTGACTGTGTGGATCACAATAAACTGTGGAACATTCTGAAAGAGATGGGGATACCAGACCACCTGACCTGCCTCTTGAGAAACCTGTATGCAGGTCAGGAAGCAACAGTCAGAACAGTACATGGAACAACAGACTGGTTCCAAATAGGAAAAGGAGTACGTCAAGGCTGTATATTGTCACCTTGCTTATTTAACTTCTATGCAGAGTACATCATGAGGAATGCTGGGCTGGAAGAAGCACAAGCTGGAATCAAGATTGCTGGGAGAAATATCAATAACCTCAGATATGCAGATGACACCACCCTTATGGCAGAAAGTGAAGAGGAACTCAAAGGCCTCTTGATGAAAGTGAAAGAGGAGAGTGAAAAGGTTGGCTTGAAGCTCAACATTCAGAAAACAAAGATCATGGCATCTGGTCCCATCACTTCATGGGAAATAGATGGGGAAACAGTGGAAACAGTGTCAGACTTTATTTATTTGGGCTCCAAAATCACTGCGGATGCTGATTGCAGCCATGAAATTAAAAGACGCTTACTCCTTGGAAGGAAAGTTATGACCAACCTTGATAGTATATTAAAAAGTAGAGACATTACTTTGCCAACCAAGATCCATCTAGTCAAGGCTATGGTTTTTCCTGTGGTCATGTATGGATGTGAGAGTTGGACTGTGAAGAAAGCTGATCGCCGAAGAATTGATGCTATTGAACTGTGGTGCTGGAGAAGACTCTTGAGAGTCCCTTGGACTGCAAGGAGATCCAACCAGTCCATTCTAAAGGAGATCAATCGTGGATGTTCATTTGAAGGACTGATGCTAAAGCTGAAACTCCAATACTTTGGCCACCTCATGCAACGTGTTGACTCACTGGAAAAGACTCTGATGCTGAGAAAGGTTGGGGGCGGGAGGAGAAGGGGACGACAGAGAATGAGATGGCTGAATGGCATCACCGACTCGATGGACATGAGTTTGAGTGAACTCCGGGAGTTGGTGATGGACTGGGAGGCCTGGCATGCTGTGATTCATGGGGTCGCAGAGAGTCGGACACGACTGAGCGACTGAACTGAACTGAACTGAACTGAATTTTAGAAGTCAGTAAATCTCCATTGTTTCTCATATCAAAGAAAGTTAGATTTGGCAGCCTGACAAAAATAGAGATTGTTTTAAGAAGATTACTAGAAACCACATATAGAAATAAAATCTATTTTATATGAAATAAAATATGTATTTTGATTAAAATGTCATGTCACCAAGAAAATGTTATAATATTTAGAAGCATTATTAAAATATCTCCTTGAATTTATTTTTAAAATAATTAAAGCTTGTTGGAAAATAAGAAATTTAATACAAAATATGCTGTCAGTATCATTAAATTTGCTATTTGAAATGAGGCTGTATTTATTTTTCTATTATTTTCCCCAGAAAATAATAGCAATTTCTATGCAGTAGAAGGGATAAACTTTATCTTATTTTTCCTTCGATACTATCTCCTGAAAATTAGATCATTTAACTGAAGATCAGCTTATTTTTGCCAACTATATTTGAAAAGGAAAACTATGGTCTCTGAAGGTAAATTAAGCTACCCTGATAAAATTCATATTGATATTCAGACTCTTTCAATTTTTTTAAATTAATTTATTTTAATTGGAGGCTAATTACTTTACATTATTTTATTGGTTTTGCCATACATTGACATGAATCCACCCCGGGTGTACATGTGTTTCCCATCTTAAACCCCTCTCACACCTCCCTCCCCATATCATCCCTCTGGGTCATCCCAGTGCACCAGCCCCGAGCATCCTGTATCATGCATTGAACCTGAAATGGCGATTCGTTTCACATATGATAACCCTTTCAATTCCTACAGGAATATTCTCTCCTACAGACACGAAGGACATGATGAACTCAGAATCTAGAATGGTGTGAGACACTGACACTTTGGAGGGTATTTCGGAAATGGCAATATATTAAATTTTTTTGTCTTAGTTTTCCTTCATTAGCAAATCTACAATACTGGAAGTCTTCAAATATTCAAATAATTTTCAAATATTTAAAAATTCATAAATATTCGTAAAATTCATAAATATTCATGAAATTCATAATATTTCATAAAATTCATAATATTTCATAAAATTCATAATATTTCAAATCAACTGTCTCCATTTTTAAAAATGCATTTTTAAATGTGAAAAAGATGATTATCTCGAAATAAATAAACATTTTAAATAAAAAGAAATTTCAAAAAATCTAAGTTAAATCCCTGCTAAGTGAAATCATTAATATATTTCAATTTATGAAAGAGGTATAAAAATGGGTGAAAAGACAAAGGAGGAAATGCCTAACAGCACAGGAAGACTATTAATTTTTACTGTCAATAAGGATGCAGGCAAATAACCAAATGAAGTTAATTAACATTTGAAATAACATTCAGAATTATTTGACAAGCAATCTGTTTTACCCCTTTAAATGGCCTAAAATACTATTAGACAAACCCAATGGAAAAAAAAGGAAAAGTCATGTGTATTACTGAAATCCTAGTCAAGTTAAACAAGATGTTAGGGGAAAAGACACAGATTAATTCAATCAAAAGTGAAAAAGAAGTGATTGCTACTGATTTCATGCATATTAAATGTTAAAAATCTTCATAATGATGCAAAGGAACTGACCAAACCATCACCAGGAAACAGAAAGGCAAAAAGGCAAAGCAGTTGTCTGACGAGACCTTACAAATAGCTGAGAACAGAAGAGAAGGGAAAGGCAGAGGAGGAAAGGAAAGATATACCCAACTGAATGCAGAGTTCCAGAGAATAGGAAGGAGAAGTAAGAAAACATTCATAAATGAACAATGCAAAGAAATAGAGGAAAATAATAGAATGGGAATACTAGAGATTGCTTCAAGAAAATTAGAGATACCAAGAAATGCTTGATGCAAAACGGGGCACAATAAAGTACAGAAATGGCAAGCATATAAAAAAGCAAAAGAGATCAAGTAAGAATACACAGAATAAATATACAAAAAAGTTCTTAATTACCTGGATAGCCATGATGGTGTGGCTAGACACCTAGAGGTAGACATCCTGGAGTGCAAAGTCAAGTGGGCTTTAGGAAGCATTATCATAAACAAAGCTAATGGAAGTGATGGAATTCCAGCTGAACTATTTCAAATCCTAAAAGATGTTGCTGCTAAAGAGCTGCACTAAATATGCCAGCAACTTTGGAACTCAGCAGTGACCACAGGACAGGAAATGGCCAATTTTCATGCCAATCCTAAAGAAAGGCAATGCCAAAGAATATTCAAACTACCATACAATTGCACTCATTTCACATGCTAGCAAGATTATGCTCAAAATCCTTCAAGCTGGACTTCAGTAAGTATGAGAAATAAGAACTTCCAGATGTACAACTAGATTTTGAAAAGGCAAAGGAATCAGAAATCAAATTACCAGCATGCACTGGATTATAGAAAAGGCAATAGAATTCCGTAAAATTATCTACTTCTGCTTCACTGATGACAATAAAGCCTTTGACTGTGTGAATCGCAAGAAACTGTGTAAAATTCTTAAAGAGAAAGGAATACCAGACAACCTACCTGACTCCTGAGAAGAATGTATGCAGGACAAAAAGCAATAGTTAGAACCAGATATGGAACAACAGACTGGTTCCAAATTGAGAAAGGAGTATATCAAGACTGTGTATTGTCAGCCTTCTTATTTAACTTCTATGCAGAGTACATCATGCAAAATACTGGGCTAGATGACTCACAAGCTGGAATCAAGATTGCCAGGAGAAATATCACCATCCTCAGATATGCAGATGATACCACTTTAACCAGATAGAGAGAAGAAGAACTAAAGAGCCTCTTGATGAAAGTGAAAGAGGAGAGTGAAAAAGCTGGCTTAAAACTCAACTTCAAAAAATTAAGATCATGGCATCTGGTCCCATCCCTTCATGGCAAATAGGGAAACAATGGAAAGAGTGACAGACTATTTTTTGGGCCCCAAAATCACTACAGATGCTGACTGCAGCCATGAAATTAAAAGGTGCTTGCTCTTTGGAAGGAAAGCTATGACAAACCTAGACAGCATGTTAAAAAGTAGACATTACTTTGCCAGCAAAGGTCCATATAGTCAAAGCTATGGTTTTTCTAGTAGTCATGTACAGATGTGAGAGGTGGACAATAAAAAAATGGCTGAGCACCAAAGAATTGATGCTTTTGAACTGTGGCATTGGAGAAGACTCTTGAGAGTCCCTTGGACAGCAAGAAGATCAAATCAGTCAATCCTAAAGACATCAACCTTGAATATTCATTGGAAAGACTGATGCTTAAGCTTCAATACTTTGACCACCAAATGTGAAGAGCTGACTCACTGGAAAAGAACCTGATGCTGGGAAAGGTTGAGGGCAGGAGGAGAAGGGGTCAAGAGAATGAGATTGTTGAATGGCATCACTGATTTGAAGGACATCAATTTGAGCAAACTCTGGGAGATGATGAAGGACAGGGAAACCTGGCATGCTGCAGTCCATGGGGGTCCCAAAGAGTCACAAACAAGTGAGCGACTGAACAACAACAGCCTTATTTCAGGTCCATCCCTCAAATCCATACATGACTACAGGAAAAATCATAGCCTTGACAATATAGACATTTGCCTGCAAAGTTATGACTTTGATTTTTAATAAGCTGTTTAGGTGTGTCATAGATTTTCTTCCAAGGAGTAACTGTCTTTCAAATTCATGGTAGCAGTAACCATCTGCAGTGATTTTGCAGCCCAATAAAATAATATCTGACAATGCTTCCTTTTTGTTATCTCTTCTATATTTACCATGAAGATTTTGGGACCAAATGTTATGATCTTATTTTCTTCAATGTTGAGTGTTTTTATTTTTTTTCTTTTAATTAATATATTTTTTATTGAAGGATAATTGCTTTACAGAATTTTGCTGTTCTCTGTCAAACCTCAACATGAATCACCCATAGGTATACATATATCCCCTCCCTTTTGAAACTCCCTCCCATCTCCCTTCCCATTCCACCCCTCTACGTTGATACAGAGCCCCTGTATCCTGCGTTTCCTGAGCAATACAGCAAATTCAGTTGGCTATCTATTTGACATATGGTAATGTAAATTTCCATGTTACTCTCTCCATATATCTCACCCTCTCCTGCCCTCTCCCCATGTCCATAAGTCTATTCTCTATGTCTGTTTCTCCATTGTTGCCCTGTAAGCAAATTCTGCAGTACTATTTTTCTAGATTCCGTGTGTATGTGTTAGAATACGATATTTATCTTTCTCTTTCTGACTCAATTCATTCTGTATAATAGGTTCTAGGTTCATCCACCTCATTAGAACTGACTCAGATGTTTTCCTTTTTATGGCTGAGTAATACTCCATTGTGTATATATACAACTTCTTTATCCATTCATCTGTCGATGGACATCTAGGTTGCTTCCATGTTCTAGATATTGTAAATAGTGCTGCAATGACCAATTGGATACATGTGTCTCTTTCAATTTTGGTTTTCTCAGGTAATATGCCTAGGAGTGGGATTGCTGGATCATATGGTGGTTTTATTCCTAGCTTTTTAAGGAATCTCCATACCATCTTCCATAGTGCCTGTATCAAGTTTTAAGCTAGCTTTTTCACTCACCTGTTTCACCCTCAACAGGAGACTCTTTAGTTCACTTCCAGACACTAGAGTGATATCATCTGCATACGTATCTGAGGCTGTTGATATTTCTCAGAGAAATCTTGATTCCAGGTAGTAATTCATCCAGCCCGATATTTCACATGATGTACTCTTCATGGAGGTTAAAAAAAAAACAGGATGACAATACAACCTTGTTACACTGTTTCTCAATGTTGAACCACTTATTCCATGTCCAATTCTAATGGTTGCTTCTTGACCACATATAGATTTCTCGGGAGAGAAGTAAGGTAGTCTGGCATTCTCATCTCTTTAAGAATTTTCCCCAGTATGTTGTAATCCACAGAGTGAAAGGCTTTAGCATAGTCAATAAAGCAGAAGCACATATATTTCTGCAATTCCCTTGCTGTTTCTAACATCTGACAGATATTGGCAATTTGATCTGCTTCCTCTGTCTTTTCTAAATTCAGCTTGCACATATGAAAGTTTTTATTTCTCATGCTGCTGAAGTCTAGCTTGAAGGATTTTGAGCAAAACTTTGCTAGCATGTATAATGACTGAAATTATATGGCAGCTTGACATTCTTTGGCATTTCTTTTCTTTGGAACTGGAATGAAAACTGACCTTTTCCAGTCCTATGGCCACTACTGAGTTTTCCAAATTTTCTGACATATTGAGTGTAGCCCTTTAACAGTGCCGTCATTTAAGATTTGTAATAGTTCAACTGGAATTCCATCACTTCCACTAGTTTATTTCGTAGAAATAATTCCTAAGGCCCACTTGACTTTACACTCCAGGATGTCTGGCTCTAGGTGAGTGACCACACCTTCATGGTTATTTTAAGACATTGTGAAGGCATTTTTTGTATATTTCTTCTGTGTATTCTTGCCACCTCTTCTTAATCTCTCCTGCTTTGGTTAGTTCCTTACAATTTCTGTCCTTTATCATGTCCATCCTTGCTTGAAATATTCCCTTGATCACTCCAATTTTCTTGAAGAGATCTCTAGTTATCCCCATTCTTTTATTTTCCTCTGCTTTTCTACATTGTTCATTTAAGGAGGTCTTCTTTTCTTTCTTTGCTTTTCTCTGGAACTCTGCATTAAGTTGGGTATATCTTTTCTTTTCTCCCTTGCTTTTTATTGTTCTTTTTTTCTCAGCTATTTGTAAAACCTCCTCTTACAACCATTCTCCTTCTGCATTTTTTTCCTTTGAGATGGTTTTGGTCACTGACTTCTGTACTATATTAGGAACCTCTGTCCAAGTTCTTCAGGCACTCTATCAGAGCTAATTACTTGAATCTAAGGAATTAGAATGAAAAGATGTAAGGCATCACTGTCCTTAGATAATTGCAAATTATATCAATAATGAGCTATCTTTATGCACATATTATGACTCAACTATAAAACATTAACAACCCCAATTGCTAGAGATAATGCAGGTAACAGAAAATCTGATATTTTCAAGCACTGCGAATGGTAACACAAAATGATATAGTCACTTCAGAAGACATTTCTCAATTTCTTAAAAAACTATACCTATGCCTGACTCACGTACGGTAGAAACAAACACAATATTGTAAAGCAATTATTACCAATTAAAGATTTTTAAAATTTTAAAAAGATATGGGGAGTTTCCGAGTTACCTGGTGGCCCAGTAGTTAAGATTCTGAACTTTCACTGCCATGGCCCAGGTTCAGTCCCCAGGGGGGAACTGATACCCCAAGAGCCAAGCGTCAAAAAGAATAGAAGAATCTAAGTATGGTCTTCCATATAATCCTGCAATTCCAGATAATTATCCAATTGATTTGAAAACTCAAGTCTACACAAAAACTGAATTCAAATAGTTCCTTGAAGCTTTATTTATAAACAACAAAAACTAGAAGTATTCAAGATGCTCCTACATAGGGAAATGGATGGGAAAAAAAAAAGTGGTTCATCTATATATTCAATGAAAGAAAGTCATGAGCTATAAAACTGTGAAAAAGACATGGATGAACCATAAATCAACATTTCTAATTGAATGAAACCAGTTTTAAAAGGCAACATACTGTATGATTTCAGTTATATGATATTCTAGTAAAACCAAAACAATACATGATGTAAAAATATCAATGGTTGTCAGGGATTCTTGAGAAATAGAGAGGATTACACATTGGAAGGACTGATGCTAAAGCTGAAACTCCAATACTTTGGCCACCTCATGCGAAGAGTTGACTCACTGGAAAAGACTCTGATGCTGGGAAAGGTTGGGGGCTGGAGGAGAAGGGGACGACAGAGAATGAGATGGCTGGATGGCATCACTGACTCTGTGGACATGAGTTTGAGTGAACTCCGGGAGTTGGTGATGGACTGGGAGGCCTGGCCTGCTGTGATTCATGGAGTCGCAGAGAGTCGGACACGACTGAGTGACTGAACTGAACTGAACTGAACATAGGTGACATGAATGGGGATTTTAAGGCAAAGAAACTATTTTGTTTAATATTGTAATGATGAATTTGTGGTATTATGCATTTGTTAAAATTCATAGAAAATTACATTCCAAAGAGTAAACCTTGGGCTTCCCTGGTGGTTCAGTGGTTAACAATCCAAATGTCAATGTAGAGAACACCTATTTGATGCTGGTCTACGAGATCTCTTCAAGAAAATTAAAGATTCCAAGGGAACATTTCATGCAAAGATGGGCTCGATAAAGGACAGAAATGGTATGGACCTAACAGTAGCAGAAGATATTAAGAATAAGTGACAAGAATACACAGAAGAACTGTACAAAAAAGATCTTCACGACCAAGATAATCATGATAACGTGATCAATTGGGCCTTAGAAAGCATCACTACGAACAAAGCTAGGGGAGGTGGTGGAATTCCAGTGGAGCTGTTTCAAATCTTGAAAGATGATGCTGTGAAAGTTCTGCACTCAATATGTCAGCAAATTTGGAAAACTCAGCAGTGCCACAGGACTGGAAAAGGTCAGTTTTCATTCCAATTCCAAAGAAAGACAATGCCAAAGAATGCTCAAACTACTGCACAATTGCACTCACCTCACACGCTAGTAAAGTCATGCTCAAAATTCTCCAAGCCAGGCTTCAGCAATATGTGAACCATGAACTCCCAGATATTCAAGCAGGTTTTAGAAAAGGCAGAAGCACCAGAGACCAAATTGCCAACATCCGCTGGATCATGGAGAAAGCAAGAGAGTTCCAGAAAAACATCTATTTCTGCTTCATTGACTATGCCAAAGTGTGGGTTTCCTCCCCGGCGTCCGGCCTGGCTTCCTCTCTCTCTTCCTCTTTCTCTTCTCCTGCCCTGTAGTACTCCAAGGCAGGAGCCAGAGACTGAGGGGAGCCTCGGCCTCGGTAAGAAAGCCGCCCAAGATTAGCCCCTCCAGGGGACTGGGTCTGGAGGAGCAAGCCCCAAAGAGGAAGTGAGTGAGCCGCCCGCCCCACAGCCTCCCTCGCCCGGAGAGAGACACTCAGATGCAGTGGGGGGTTCTGTCAAGGCAGTTCCCGTTTTATCGGTGTAAGCTTCTCATATATATATGCAAGCATGGGGTAAGTGCGGGACTTTTAAAAGAGGCTTTCCACTCACATTAAAGCATGCAAATGGTGGGGGTGTTTAGGAGCCAATCAGAACCTTTTGAGGTTATCTGGGCCGCGCCCCCCTGACATCTGTCAGGTGCCATCTTGCTGTGAGCACATGTAAGGTGCCTTGACCACGCCCCCCTGTCATCTGTCAGGCGCCGTTAAGGCACCCTGTACCACAGCCTTTGACTGTGTGGATCACAATAAACTGTGGAAAATTCTGAAAGAGATGGGAATACCAGACCACCTGACCTGCCTCTTGAGAAACCTGTATGCAGGTCAGGAAGCAACAGTCAGAACTGGACACGGAGCAACAGACTGGTTCCAAATAGGAAAAGGAGTATGTCAAGGCTGTATATTGTCACCTTGCTTATTTAACTTATATGCAGTATAAGTACATCATGAGGAATGCTGGGCTGGAAGAAGCACAAGCTGGAATCAAGATTGCTGGGAGAAATATCAATAACCTCAGATATGCAGATGACACCAACCTTATGGCAGAAAGTGAAGAGGAACTCAAAAGCCTCTTGATGAAAGTGAAAGAAGAGAGTGAAAAGGTTGGCTTGAAGCTCAACATTTAGAAAACTAAGATCATGGCATCTGGTCCCATCACTTCATGGGAAATAGATGGAAAAACAGTGGAAATAGTGTCAGACTATTTTGGGGGGCTCCAAAATCACTGCAGATACTGATTGCAGCCATGAAATTAAAAGACGCTTACTCCTTGGAAGGAAAGTTATGACCAACCTAGATAGTATTTTAAAAAGCAGAGACATTACTTTGCCAACCAAGGTCCATCTAGTCAAGGCTATGGTTTCTCCAGTGAGAGTTGGACTGTGAAGAAAGCTGATTGCCAAAGAATTGATGCTTTTGAACTGTGGTGCTGGAGAAGACTCTTGAGAGTCCCTTGGACTGCAAGGAGATCCAACCAGTCCATTCTAAAGGAGGTCGATCCTGGGTGTTCATTGGAAGGACTGATGCTAAAGCTGAAACTCCAATACTTTGGCCACCTATGCGAAGAGTTGACTCACTGGGAAAGACTCTGATGCTTGGAGGGATTGGGGGCAGGAGGAGAAGGGGACGACAGAGAATGAGATGGCTGGATGGCATCACCAACTGGATGGACATGAGTTTGAGTGAACTCCGGGAGTTGGTGATGGACAGGGAGGCCTGGTGTGCTGTAATTCATGGGCTTGCAAAGAGTTGGACATGACTGAGAGACTGAATTGAACTGAACTGAACTGACCTCGGGAGTTCATCTTTCAGTGTCCTATCTTTTTGCCTTTTCATACTGTCATGGAGTTCTCAAGGTAAGAATACTGAAGTGGTCTGCCAATCCCTTCACCAGTGGATCACACTTTGTCCAAAACATTGATTTCACCAAAATTTATAACTGAAACACACAGCTACTTTTACCAGAGAAACAATAAATAATTGATTATTTTATCTCTTCTGTCTTCTATCTTTTATCACTTCTTAGAACTATAATTGTTGATGCTGTTTTGAATCCAATATTCTTAAAATACAATTCTGCATACATATATATAAACACAGAATCATTATGGAATGATCTATAGCATTTCCCTATGATATAACATAAGGGAATGGCTGAAGTTAGTCTTATATTAATGTAGATACTTCCAATAGTATTCATTGTGATGATATTTATCAGAACCTAATACATTGGAAGGACTTATGCTAAAGCTGAAACTCCAATACTTTGGCCATCTCATGCGACGAGTTGACTCACTGGAAAAGAGTCTGATGCTTGGAGGGATTGGGGTTAGGAGGAGAAGGGGATGGCAGAGAATGAGATGACTGGATGGCATCACCGACTCAATGGACATGAGTTTGAGCGAACTCCGGGGGTTGGTGATGGACAGGGAGGCCTGGCGTGCTGTGGTTCATGGGGTCGCAAAGAGTCGGACACGACTAAGTGACTGAACTGAACTGAACTGAACTGAATTTATTCAAACAGCATATGGCATTAGTATTTTTAGCTATAAATGTATAAAAGGATCATATAGGTGTATTAACTCATATAAATGTATAAAATGATGTACCTACACATTATGGATGATGACTGAGGCTACAAAATCAAAAGATGCTTACTCCTTGGAAGAAAAGCTACAACAAACCTAGACAGTGTATTAAAAAGTAGAGACATCAGTTTGCCAATGAAGGTCTGTATAGTCAAAACTATGGTTTTTCCAACAGGCATGTGTGGATGTGAGAGTGGGCCATAAAGAAAGCTGAGTACCAAAGAATGTATGCTTTTGAACTGTGGTGCTGGAGAAGACTCCTGAGAATGCAGCAAGGATATCAAACCAGTTAATCTTAAAGGAAATCAACCCTGAATATTCTTTGGAAGGACTGGTGCTAAAGCTGAAGCTCCAATAATTTAGCCATCTGATACGAAGAGCCATCCCTTTGGAAAAGACCCTGATGCTGGGAAAAATTGAGGGCAGGAGAAGTGGGTGACAGAGGATGAGATGCTTGAATGGCATTACTGTCTCAATGACATGTTTGAGTAAACTCGGTGAGACAGCGCAGGAAAGGGAAGCCTGTTGTCCTTCATGGTGTGTTCATGGAGTCACAAAGAGTCAAATATGATTTAGCAACCAAACAGCAACATATGTATGTACTTACATTTGTATATATATTTACTTGTATATGTTTTTATTTATTTACATGAATATATAAGAATATATATATATCCAATGCCTTAATTTTTTCTTTAAAAGAACTTGAAACAAGTTTATAGAATATAGGAATATCTGATATACAAGCAAATATCAAATTTTATGTGTCAAACAACACTAATTAGAGAAACATGAAAACAGAAAAGCATCATCTTTGCTATGAAAATTACCTGAGATAATTATCCTAGTGATGACACCAGATATGGAGATTGCTCTTGCAAACCATCCTTTCCACATGCAAGTCTGAATCTGCCAGCATTAACAACCTATGCACATCTCATGGACTTTCCAGGTGGCACAATGGTGAAGAATCCACCTGCCAATACAGGAGACACAAGAGACATACGTTTGATCCCCTGGAGAAGGAAACAGAGACCCATCCCAGTATTCTTGCCTGGGAAATCCTATGGACAGAGGAGCCTGATGATGGGCTACAGTCCACGGAGTCAAAAAGAATTGGACACTACTTAGTGACTAAACGACAACAAACAACGGAAGAACTAGAGGCAAAGGAAAGGACTGTTGTCCAACTTTTTACTGACCCCACGGTCTGTAGCCTGCCAAGCTCCTCTCTCATATGAAGTTATGAAGTATCAAATTTGTAACATAATGAAAAAGTGATGACTAGCAGCATATTTGGAATCCAAATCCCATTAGAAAAAATATTAATACAATCTTGAAAGCAATTAACTAAGCATTAATGCAAAGGAGATAGGCAAGATATTAAAGCTAACTAAACTGCAAAGAAAAAATTAGTAAAGAATAAAGCAAAAATTATGGAAAAACTGAAAAACAAAAGTAATGAGCAGAAAATGAAGGGCTGCAAGGCAAAAGAAAATAAGTGGACTACTGAGATAGTTCTTTTTTGAGTGATTTAGAAAAAAAAAAGAGAAATCGAAGAATTGTATTGGGAAATAGAGAGCACATCACTGCACATAAATATAGACATAAAAGTAGGATAATTATAATTTTGCCAGTAAGTTTGTAAATAGTTTTTTTCTATAAAATATAACTGGGACAGAAAAAATATAAAATCTGAATACTTTTATAGTTATTACAACTCATTAAAAAATCCAGAATCTAATGGTTTCAACAAAGTTTTAGCAAATATATATGAAAGAGTAAATAGCTAGTTCTACACAGATTTCCAGGCATAGCTAAAAGAGTATGTACAAATTTTTTAAAAAATGAAAATTATAATCTTGATATAAGACTTGACAATAATTTTACAAGGGGTTCTCTATGGTTAAAGAAAGTCACATCCACAGGAAAAAGGAGCTGCCTCATGGGTCAGCCTCCTCCAGCACAGAGCAGGTTGAAGAAGAGTGCAAACAGTAACTACGTGGTCCATTAAGTCATCAGTCAGCAGTTGAGAAGGATGTGATTACAGAGGACAAACAGGAGGTTTCTAAGGTACAGGGACTGTTCTATTTCTTAACCAGTAGTATGGATACCTCAACGACTATACACTGTTTTTCAAACAAAATAGATTTCATTTAAAAATAAAAGTTTCATTTTAAAGCTATACAATAGTACAACTCTATGGTAAGGTAAATTCCATTGGTAAATCCATGTAAACAAACCATACTTTATTCCTAATATAGTTACATGTTTGAAAAATCTTATAGCAAAAATATGACTTGTTATAAGATATATTTATTAAGATCATGACCTTTACTAATTGCAAAATTACTATCTAGATATATCACATATATATCACATACATACATTAGCAAAAAAAAAAATACTAAAGGGGATAAAAATAAACTAATAAAATACCTAGGACTAAATCTGTGTGTAGTTACATAAAAGTACTTTCTCAGTATGATTCATTCTCACATGAAGTTCTACATATAAAATCATAGTTTTTATGAATTTTAATCAAATGCACTGTTTTAACCTCTTCTATGTCCTAGACCAAAAATTCGAACAGTTCTTGACATGATAATAGCCAAATCCTATAATATAGTCTCCAATTACATAAATCCTAATAATAAATAAAACTAGATTAGATTAGATTGATCAAAAAGTTCATAAGATATTATGGAAAATCCCAAATGAAAGCAAAATAGGTTAATTATTAAAACCTCACATTGTTAGGAAATGTTCAGTTTAGTTCAGTTCAGTCGCTCAGTCGTGTCCGACTCTCTGCGACCCCATGAATCACAGCACGCCAGGCCTCCCTGTCCATCACCAACTCCCGGAGTTCACTCAAACTCATGTCCACAGAGTCGGTGATGCCATCCAGCCATCTCATTCTCCGTCGTCCCCTTCTCCTCCCGCCCCCAACCTTTCCCAGCATCAGGGTCTTTTCCAGTGAGTCAACTCGTCACATGAGGTGGCCAAAGTATTGCAGCTTCAGCTTTAGCATCAGTCCCTCCAATGAACATCCAGGATTGATCTCCTCTAGAATGGACTGGTTGGATCTCCTTGCAGTATAAGGGACTCTCAAGAGTCTTCTCCAACACCACAGTTCAAAAGCATCAATTCTTCGGCGATCAGCTTTCTTCACAGTCCAACTCTCACATCCATACATGACCACGGGAAAAACCATAGCCTTGACTAGACGGACCTTGGTTGGCAAAGTAATGTCTCTGCTTTTTAATATACTATCAAGGTTGGTCATAACTTTCCTTCCAGGGAGCAAGCGTCTTTTAATTTCATGGCTGCAATCAGCATCTGCAGTGATTTTGGAGCCCAAAAAAACAAAGTCTGACACTGTTTCCACTGTTTTTCCATCTATTTCCCATGAAGTGATGGGACCAGATGCCATGATCTTTGTTTTCTGAATGTTGAGCTTCAAGCCAACCTTTTCACTCTCCTCTTTCACTTTTATCAAGAGGCTTTTGAGTTCCTCTTCACTTTCTGCCATAAGGGTAGTGTAGGGGATTAAATCTGTTTCTCTGTTTGTTTTTCTAGTAGTAAAATGGGAACGTGTCCTCTGTGTGATGCTGTTCCATCTACCCTCTCAGAAGATAGTGTCCCTGCTGCTGCCTGTTTTACTTGCTTTGCCAAAGTTAATTAAGCAAAAGTTTCATTAGTGATGTCAGAACCTAGGTTACCAACGATTATTTACTTTATTCATTTGGATGATCCAGGCACCTCCAGAAGATTGAGCAGAAGACTATAAATATCATTAATGTTGGAGTCAGAAAGCCAACTCCCTGCTTAGAACCATCATAGTTCTTCCAGATCCCAAAGGAATTCCTTTTGTTCTCCTCCCTTACTTCAGGTCCTCATCCATCAAGACAGAGTCCAAAGGAAAGTGTTTCCAAAGTTTAAAATAAGAGAGTCTCTAATGAGAGTCCCTATCTGATATGAAAATGGAAAATGCAACATTGAAGACCCCCTCAAAGATGACTAGAAAGAATATGTAGGGCAAAATGGCTGTCTGAGGAGGCCTTAAAAATAGCTGTGAAAAGAAGAGAAGCCAAAAGCAAAAGAGACAAGGAAAAATATACTCATTTGAATGCAGAGTTCCAAAGAAGAGCAAGGAGAGAGAGAAGAAAGCCTTTCTCAGTGATCAATGCAAAGAAATATAAGAAAACAATAGGATGGGAAAGACTTGAGATCTCTTCAGGACAATCAGAGATACCAAGGTAACATTTCATGCAAAGATGGGCTCAATAAAGGACAGAAATGGTAGGGACCTAACAAAAGTAGAAGATATTAAGAAGAGGTGGTGAGAATACACCGAAGAACTATACAAAAAAGATCTTCACAACCCAGATAATCATGGTGGTGTGATCACTCACCTAGAGCTGCTGCTGCTGCTGCTGCTAAGTCACTTCAGTCGTGTCCGACTCTGTGTGACCCCATAGACGGAAGCCCACCTAGAGCTAGACACCCTAAAATGTGAAGTCAAGTGGGCCTTAGGAAGCATCACTAAGAACAAAGCTGGAGGTGATGGAATTCCAGTTGAGCTACTTCAAATCTTAAAAGACGTTGCTGTGAAAGTGCTGCACTAAATATGCCAGCAAATTTTGAAAACTCAGCAGTGACCACATGACAGGAAAAGGTCAGTTTTCATTCCAATCCCAAAGAAAGGCAATGCAAAAAATACTCAAACTACAGCACAATTTCACTCATCTCACACGCTAGCAAAGTAATGCTCAAAATTCTCCAAGCCAGGCTTCTATAGTACATGAACCGTGAAATTCCAGCTATTCAAGCTGGTTTTAGAAAAGGCAGAGGAACGAGAGATCAAATTGAAACATCTGCTGGATCACTGAAAAAGCAAGAGAGTTCCAGATAAACATCTATTTCTTCTTTACTGACTATGTCAAAGCCTTTGACTATGTGGATCACAATAAACTGTTGAAAATTCTTCAAGAGAAGGGAATATCAGACCACCTGATTGGCCTCTTGAGAAATCTGTTTGCAGGTCAGGAAGCCACAGTTAGAACTGGACATGGAACAACAGATTGGTTCCAAATAGGAAAATGAGTATGTCAAGGCTGTATATTGTCACCCAGTTTATTTAACTTCTATACAGGGTACATCATGAGAAACACTGGCTGGATGAAGCAAAAGCTGGAATCGAGATTGCTGAGAGAAATTCAATAACCTCAGATATGCAGATAACACCACCCTTATGGCAGAAAGTGAAGAACTAAAGAGCTTCTTGATGAAAGTGAAAGAGGAGAGTGAAAAAATTGGCTTAAAGCTCAACATTCAGAAAACTAAGATCACGGCATCCGTTTCCATCACTTCGTGACAAATAGATGAAGAAACAGTGGAAACAGTGGCAGATTTTATTTTCGTGGGCTCCAAAATCACTGCAGATAGTGACTGCAGCCATGAAATAAAAAGATGCTTACTCTTTGGAAGAAAAGGAGTAAGTATGTATGTAAGTAAGTATGACCCACCTAGACAGCATGTTAAAAAGCACAGACATTACTTTTCAACAAAGGTCCATCTAGTCAAGGCTATGGTTTTTTCAGTAGTCATGTATGGATGTGAGAGTTGGACTATAAAGAAAGCTGAGCACTGAAGAATCAATGCTTTTGAACTGTCGTGTTGGAGAAGACTCTTGAGAGTCCCTTGGACTGCAAGGAGATCCAACCAGTCCATCCTAAAGGAGAGCAGTCCTGAGTGTTCATTGGAAGAACTGATGTTGAAGCTGAAACTCCAATACTTTCACCACCTGATGTGAAGAACTGACTCACTGTAAAAGACCCTGATGCTGGGAAAGTTAGAGGGCAGGAGGAGAAGGGGACAAGAGAGGATGAGATGGTTGGATGGCATCACCAACTCAATGGACATGAGTTCGAGTAAACTCTGGGAGTTGGTGATGGACAGGGAGGCCTGGCATGCTGCAGGCCATGGTGTCAAAAAGAATCAGACATGACTGAGCGACTGGACTGAACTGAACTGAACTGTAATATCCTGTGAGACCACTGCAGAGGTACATCTCCCTTATCACACACAGGCAAACACAGTAAGGAGCTGTCTGTTGATGCCAGGAAAAATTGTCAAATGAATAAGTACCATAAGGAAGCTAGGAGAACTACTTTCTCTTTTGAGAGATAAGAGTAAGAAATATGTGTTGTTATTTTCTTGTATGATGTGCTTAAACTTGTTTCTGTTTGTAATATGGAAACTTGTAATAGACATAGTATGAATTATCCAATAGTCCTTTGTAAAATTCAGGTCATAACCAGGGCTATATTTTTATACAGATAAGTTGGCACCCAGGCAGATTAATTCAAGAATACACAGAAACACATCTTTCAAATCCCTGGGATTTATACCCCAAAAGGATATTACACTGCCTAAAATGTCAACATTTTCTAAATTGGAAATCTAAATTCTAGATTCTGTATTTTATGATGAAAAATTTAAGCAGAAATATTTTAATTTTTCCTCAGTGTCTATTTCGTGCATGCTAAGTTGCTTCAGTTGTGTCAGACTCTAGGTGACCCTATGGACTATAGTCTGCCAGGCTCTTCTGTTCTTTGAGATTCTCCAGGGAAGAATACTGAAGTGGGTTGCCATGCCCTTCTACAGGGGATCTTCCTGACCTAGGGATCAAACCCTAGTCTCTTATGTCTCCTGAACTGGCAGGCAGGTTGTTTACTCTAAAGCTACTTGTGGAAAGCCCTAAATATCTAACTTACTCAACAGACAGTAATTGGAAGACTCAGCAGAGAGATACACTTTTTGCTGTTTAAGAAGCACTGCAGAGGAGAAAGCAAGGTTGAGGAGAGTATTTCACTAACAATTTTGGCATGTTGTGTATTCAGAAGGAGAAGTATGAGAGAAAGACGACCTCAGGGATAACAGATTTTAGTTATTTCACTGCTTATTCTACTTATTATGGCCGTTTTACCATCTTGAAGTAGTTAAGAGAAAATTAATTCTTAGAGAAACCACAATCAAGGACAAGTCAAAGAATAAAGCATCATGGACTATTAGTATGCGGTTTAATTTGCTTAAAAGAGAAACTGTGAATAAACTGACCTTACCTAACAAAAGCAAAACAGGAATTATATAGCAAAAAAGGATTGAAGAGATAAGAAAAATCTCAGAGTTTGAAAACAAAGAACACTCTTTTTCTCTCCTTGTATAAGCTATTGAATGGTATGAGAGGCTCGAAAAGAGAACACTCCTTTAGGGGGTGGAAGGGTCACCAGGGAAACAGTTACCATTACTTATTGAAGTTTTGAAAAGTCTTGAGAATTTAAGTGCTAGGCTGTCACTAAATGATGTTGGCCATTAGCTTTGTTAGTGTCTTCATCTTAGTTGTGCCAGATCTGCACATTTCCCCTTTTAGAGTTTTTCATTAGTTTCTCTGCATGAATGCCCATTTTCCTGTGATGATTCATTTAAAGCAAGGTTGGCCTTGCCATACGTACCTCAAGGGATTTTATAAGGCATATGTCCAAATGAAGAGAGGACTTAGTTTTTCCAGATGCAGAGGTTCATGTCATTTGCGGGAAATATTTTAAAACCAATGGAGTGAAAAATTGTACATATAACCAACTAATTGATGTCTCCAGGGAGATACTCTTTAATTCAATGATGGAGAAACAGCAGGAACCCAGAGACTGTTTTCAGATGTGACAAATTTTCTGAACTGTCATTATAAATAATTAATACCAGTTATGGTGCCCTGAACAGAAATAGACCTTTACTTCTTGTTGAAGAATATATATAATTGTCACAGATAATATCAACAAAATAAAACTCATAATACAGAGGAAGAAGCTGCCTTCTCTTCTTTCATGTTTATCTGAAATTATAATGTATATATGCATAATAAGTGATTGGAAGGGAAGTGTAGATTTAAGTGATGATGTTCAAGTAAGGCAACAGACTTCCTTAATTGCCTGGGTGTATCTCAAGCATTGATATACATATAAAACTCTTGATCATCATACCAAAATAGTCTAATTTTTATTTTTTCATGGGCACCTAACCTCTCCACCCCACTACCTAGTTGAAAACTTTTAGGTCTCTCTGAGAAGAGGACTCTATATTGTGAACCTACTTGATGAATCCTATTCAGAGTAACACACATTAAACAATGTAGTTAAATGCAAATTTTTGTGGAAGAAGAGGGTACCACATTAATAAACAGCTACAGTGAGAATTCTAGTATAAGTTGAATGAGTTTTATAATACAGAACCTAGCTCTGTGCTTGACAGATAGTAGACACTGGATGGAATATTTCCATTTAAAATAGGCTGTCTCAGATTTCCTAATAGCCAGGTGGAAGCAACTCCTGACATAGAAGTAAGTGCATGTGCTTCAGTGGGAGGCAGGGGTGACAGAAAAGTTCAGAGTTGCTTCATTATATAAGAAGAGTAAGTTCAGGAGATTTTCAGAGTGTAGGAGTCCAGTAATGGTTTGCACAGATCTCAGCCTATGGATAAGACTGGACCTATGGCTCTTATGATTACAAGACTCCCTTTAGACATAACCATCAGAAAAGTTTAAAGATATATATTTCTTACAGATTCTGGAAAGCATATGACACACTTGCTGCCACACACTGAGGTGATGGGAAGAGAAATGGAAAAGGCAGAGAGGAGACTAGGTATTCTTCTTTTGTTGGGGTCCAAGGTCAGGACTAGGGTCTCAAGGGCTCACTCTTTAATGGTGAACTTAAGACACAAGTGAGGAACTTGAAAGCCTGGGAAGAGAAAAAACAAAAGAAACAAATGATTAGTTATTCAGACAGTAAAGAATCTGCCTGCAATCCAGGACATCCGGGTTCAATCCCTGGGTGGGGAAGATGCCCTGGAGAAGGGAATGGCTACCCACTCCATACTCTTTCCTGGAGAATCCCATGGAGAGGAGGCTGGCAGGCTACAGTTCATGGGGTCACAAAGAGTTGGACAAGATTGAGCTACTAACACTTTCACTTCACTTTCAAGCTCTCTAAAACAAAGGAGCCTGACAAGAGGGGTGGAGGGTGATGTTGGCCTGGATCTCTACCTAGTCTGGTGACTGGACATGTGTTTATTGGAGCCTTCTTTGAAGTGGATGCCCTGACTGTGAAAGCCAAAGTCAGGCACCTGCATTATGAAAAGAAAAGTCAACAGTCAGGGCTTACCTTACAATACCGTCAATGCACAGCCAAGTACACCTTGAGAAGTTAGACAGAGAGAGGTTGGGCTTTTAGGTGGTGAGCTGAGAGAACAAAGGCCATTAAGACAAACATCACCTTTGCCCTTGCATTTGTGGGAAGGTTTCTGAAAGGATAAGACCAATATAAATTAGGAGAATGACAAGATTCTTGTCTTCTGAAAAATGAGAAGATCTATTCACACTTGTTTAATAAAATATGAAGATGGAAAAGATGATTAAAAGCAATATTGTATTTCTGAAGAAGAAAAATATAACAAAAGCTGATTAAATTTAAACTTTGGATAAAGGATCACCTTAGAAAATAGGAAAAATTAAAAAGCAAACTACAAGTCAAATAATCAGGTAAATTTTGCCATTAAGACAATCAGTGGAAAAGCTGTCTAAAACTCAACATTCGAAAAACAATGACTATGGCATCTGGTCCCATCACTTCATGGCAAATAGATGGGGAAGCAATTGAAACAGGGAGATACTTTAATTTGGGGGGCTCCAAAATCACTGCAAATGGTGACTGCAGTCATGAAATTAAAAGATGCTTGCTCCTTGGAAGAAAAGCTATGACAAACCTAGACAACATACTAAAAAACAGAGACATTACTTTGTCAACAAAGGTCCAGATGGTCAAAGCCATAGTTTATCCAGTAGTCATGTATGGATGTGAGAGTTGGACCATAAAGAAAGCTGAGCACCAAAGAATTGATGCTTTTGAATTGTGGTGTTGAAGAAGACTCTTGAGAGTCCCTTGAACTGCAAGGAAATCAAACCAGTCCGTCCTCAAGGAAATCAGTCCTGAATACTCATTGGAAAGACATGTTGAAGCTGAAACTCCAATACTTTGGCCACCTGATGTGAAGAACTGACTCATTGGAAAAGACCCTGATGTTGGGAAAGATTGAAGGAAGGAGGAGAAGGGGGTGATAGAGGATGAGATGTTTGGATGGCATCACAGACTCGATGAACATGAGTTTGAGCAAGCTCTGGGAGTTGGTGATGGACAGGGAAGCCTGGTGTACTGCAGTCCATGGAATTACAAAGAGTTGGACATGACGAGCTGAACTGAACTAAAGACAATCAGAATTAACATTTTGTTCTCCTTTCCAAATAATATTGCTTCTCTAGTAAAAGAAGCAATATTAACTGTGTCACTGTGATTTAGTCATAGTCAATTCATGAGAGAATGAGATCAGGCTGTGAAAATGGAGAAGGAAACGATCTTGCAGTATGAGTAACAGCTTAATAATAACTATGGAGTTGATAATTTACTGAATATTGTTATAGATCTCTGTATAAGTCAGAGTTCTTTTTTGAGTGTGTCTGATTCCAAACTCTTGAGATTTCTACTATATTTAAAAAACTAAACTGTACTACCACCTACCTAGGGTAATAGAAAGTCCTTTCTATATTTGGCTCCTAACAGAGAATCAGTGCAAAAGAAACCAATCCAGTGCTAATATACCACTAATATTGTTCAGTTGACTCCTGAACAATGAGATTTTGAACTGTGTGGTTCCACTTATAGGCAGCTTTTTTTTCAATAAATACAGTGGGAACACTTTTGGAGATTTACACCCAGGGCAGATTCATATCAATGTATGGCAAAACCAATACAATAATGTAAAGAAATTAGTCCCCAATTAAAATAAATAAATTAAGGGGAAAAAAAAGAAAATAAAAGAGCATAACATATACCAAAACAAATTAAAAATTCACAGAGGAGCCATGTACCCTAGAAATAACAAGACATTTACGAAAAAGTTGTTTGTGTCATAAGTGCAAATATATATATATATGGATACTAGTCTATCCTTGTATGTTCAGAAGGCATTGTCGTTGTTCAGACACTAAGTCATGTCCAATTTTGGAAACATAACCTACCATCCAAATAGTTACTGTTCAGTTGCGAAGTCTTGTCCAACTCTTTGCAACCCCATGAACTGCAGCACACCAGGCTTTCCTGTTTTTCACTATCTCCCAGAGTTTGCTCAAACTCATGTCTGTGTAAAAAAAGAGATTCAAAGTTACAAAAATCAGAATAATGATATGGAATCCCTTTGGAAAATGACTAATTGGGTCCCCAGTTAAATCACTAATTGGGTCCCCAGTTGCTTGCCCATGATCATATAGTGGTTAGTACTCTGACATGTGAAAAATGACTGATATTTAATTTAAAGAACATTTGACTCCAGGTTCATGGGGTCGCAAAGAGTCGGACATGACTTAGCGACTGAACTGAACTGAAAATAGCTACAAAAATGTGCCATCGATTTCAAATGCAATAAAAGTTTTATAGGTGTTAGTAGAGCAAGGGGTCATTGGAATTGAAGGTCAGGTTGAAGAAGCTTAAAGCATAAACTGAGCAGGGATGAGATGAGAAGACAAGAAACTATTATCTTGTCAAAGGCATTAAAAACATAATGAAAATAGTCACAGCATGGAAGAATAATTTTGATAATATTTAAAAAGCTGTCACTTCAGAGCTTCAGGAACAACAGTCAGTTACCTGAAAAATAACATGGATGTACATGAGCATATTTCTTTTGCAAATAGCACAATCTTTCTTCACACTATAGATAAAATGAGGGTTCAGTCGCTCAGTCATGTCCAACTCTTTGAGACCCTAAGGACAGCAGCCCAGCATACTCCTCTGTCCATGGATTCTCCAGGCAAGAATGCTCAAGTGGTTTGCCATTTCCTTCTCCAATAGATAAAATAGTAGTGCTTGAAACCAACTATGAATTAAGAATAGGAAAACAAGTAGAAAAGCATAAATGGACAGAGGAAAGTGTCATGATCCAGGCTTGTGTTTTGTCATCATTCTTCTTTGTTTTCCAAGAGAAATACATCTTACCCTTTAAAGAATCCTTGGAAAGTAACAATTGAAGAGAATTCATCTTCATCATCTGGATACATCCCATATCCAAGGTTTGTCTTGGACAAAAAAAGGTTAAATACATATGAAGTAGTATCATCTTTTTTCCCTACTTTTTGTAAATTTAGTCCATGTCATGAATTAACAAACATCTGTAAATTTTGAGGGGCAAACAATGATCTGAGAAAAAGTTGGTTTGATAATAACATGAATTCTAAAGGAATAATCCACGCTCACACTTGTAAATTCTGAAAGACCGTCAGAACAGTGATGATACTGATTATAATGTGAAGGGCTAACTAAATGTAGACCAATGTGAAGGCATAAACAAATGTAGACTGATGTGAAGGGATAAGTAAATATAGACTGGTTTGTTTGGCTGTAACTGCAAAGTGTTTTGCTACAGAATTCATAGACCAACCTCCTCATAAAATCTCTTTGATTTTCACTTGTCAACTGGATAGATTTCAAAACTCAGTGGTGAAAAATCACACAGCAGCAACAACTTTCATCCTCCTGGGACTGACAGATGACCCACAACTGCAAATCCTGCTTTTCATCTTTCTATTTCTCACTTGATGGTTGAGTGTTACAGGGAACTTGACGATCATCACACTCACGTTGGTAGACTCCCATCTTAAAACTCCTATGTACTTCTTCCTCAAAAATTTTCCTTCTTGGAAGTCTCATTTACCACTGTCTGTATTCCTAGGTTTCTGTACAATATATCAACTGGGGAGAATACCATTATCTTCAATGCTTGCACACGTCAAATATTCTTATTATTCTGTTTGGAGCAACAGAAATTTTCTGCTGGCAGCCATGTACTATGACCACTATGTGGCCATCTGTAAACCCCTGCATTACATGACCATCATGAACAATAGAGTCTGCACCTTCTTTGTCTCAGCTGTTGGGTTTTGGGTTTGATGATCATTGTCCCACCTTTAGCTTGGGCCTCCAACTGGAATTCCATGATTCCAATGGCATCAATCATTTTAGATGCAATGCAGGTCCCCTCCTAAAGATCTCATGCTCAGATACGTGGGTAATAGAACAAATGGTTTTCCTCATGGCTGTATCTGCACTCATTATCACCCTAGTGTGTGCATTTCTGTCCTACACGTACATCATCAGGACAATTCTGAGGTTTCCCTCAGTCCAACAAAGGAAAAGGGCCTTTTCTACCTGCTCTTCCCACATGATTGTAGTTTCTATCACCTATGGAAGCTGTATCTTCATCTATGTCAAACCCTTGGCAAAGGAAGCAGTGGCCATAAATAAAGGTGTCTCAGTGCTCACCATTTCTGTGGCCCTTTTGTTGAACCCCTTCATTTAGACCCTGAGGAGTAAGCAAGTGAAGCAAGCTTTCAATAACTCCATAAAGAGGATTATATCTCTCTCAAAAGAATCCAAGTTTTTATCAATCAGAGTAAAATGAAAATCTTCTAAATATTTAAATACAGCTTCTAATTATATCATTGCTCTGCACCTATAATTTCATCATTTTATCTTTCTCAAATACATTTAATACTGCTTCCTAATCTCACCATAATCAAACTTCTGTCAAATCAAACTCATACATGGTGTTTTCTCTTATCGTGAAACTATAAAATATACTTCCAAGTAATTAAACTTGTTCACTTCTGACCTAGATCTAAGAGATCTAAGAGAAGTAGGAAAGTAATAATATTTAAAGTATATAAATAATAATAATAATAATAATTTTACTAATAGTACTCTAAAATAAAATTATAGAAATTAAGATCATAAATCTAAGAATCAAATAAAACAGAAGTCAATAACAATAAACTTGTATTAAAAATAAATTTTTCCAAATAGGTATTCCAAGCTAATTAATGAAACAACAAACAGGAAACAAATATGTCAATGGGAGTTTCAGAATGATCTGAATTCTAAAAAGTGGAAGAATCTTCACAATCACTGATAAGATGTATTAGCTATATAGTTTCTATTCACTTAAAAGGGATGCATCTAATTTAAAAGAATTTTAAGCATAACATCACTTATTATGAATTACAAAATTAGAATAGATGTATGAAACATTCAGAATACCAAATTTTAAATGCTCATAAGACAACTACACATTAGCACAAGGGCAACTGAATGATTTTAAAAGATATCAGAGGTATCCTAAAAAACAGAAAGTTACAAAAGCAAGTAAATGTTGGAATTATGATCAAGAGAACAATTGAAGATAATATCGCTAAATTTGATAACTTAGAATCTGAAGCAAGTAACAGTATGTTTGTCAATTTAAAAAAAAAAAAAAAAGGAAAGAAGGGAAGGAATGAAGAAAGAAAATCTTCCCTGATAATACATTCACTTTTTTGTCATTTTCCTTGAAAGTAAACAATTACTTCTAATGACTAAGGAACAAAAAAGACGAAAAAGAAACTTAAAAATTTGAAAAATTGTGCCTGATATTAAATGAAAACCTAAGAAACGGTTTATTTTTCATTGTAAAGTGGGCTTTGAAAAAGCCAATATTCTTTTAAATTATTTCTATTGGCATAATTCTGCCTTTACCAATCCCATAAATATGCTTCAGTTATATTAAAATGTAGACGGAAGAAGACTGAGTAAATTACAGAAGACTGTAAATTACAGAAGACTGTAATGTATTGACATTACAGGTAGCAAAGAGTGGAGTCTGGATTTTAATTTCAAGTCATGATTAATCAGCTACAGTACATTATCTATCAAGCAGCAATGTGGTTTTGGTGGGGCAGGGACAGGAAAAGACATTGTAATTGAAAAATAAATGAAAGTAATTGAAAGACACTGTAATTGAAAGTATACACACCAGCTAGTAGGAGAGATCTTTCCCTGCAATATTACACTCTTAAGTGATCAATATGCCTAATTATCTGTTAAAGTACTTTATTGATATCAAAGAAAAACTGCTGTCTAAACATTTCAGAATTTATGCAATAGTCTTTACATAACATGATCTGTCCTATTGTAACATATTAAGAAATTTATGTTTTGATAAGAAGGAACACAAGATAAAATTGGAGCTATCACCTCCCTGAAACTTTGAAACATAAATCATCTACATGACCTCGTGAAACATACAACAGAGAGCTCTTAGGTACTAAAATCCTTATGAGAAATATCTGAATAAACAAATCTGCACAGGAGACTCTAAAGTAGTCATTATTGACATCAGAGTAATTTTGAGACACTTAGAAATGTGTGGCTAATAAGTTAATAAATGATGAATATAATTATCTGTTATATATAACTGCAAAAGAGACAAATAATTTTAATTACTTAATTTAGATAATGTCCTGTAAAAGCTATATGTTAAAACAAGAACAAGTTCAGGACATCAATATGTAAAATTCAGAAAGTATAGGAGTAGGAACCAAAAGTTCCTCCAATTTCTTTATATGTGGAATTTTAAGCGTCACAGGTGCTGTGTGTGCTCAGTCACATCTAACTCTTTGCAACCCCATGGACTGTAGACCGCCGAGATTCTCTGTCCATGGGATTCTCCAGGCAAGAATACAAGAGTAGGTTGCCATTTCTTCCTCCAGGATATCTTCTCCAACCAGGAATCAAACCTGCATCTCCTAAATCGCAGGTGTTTTCTTTACTGCTGAGCCATCTGGGAAGCCCATCAAAACAATGATAATAAGTAATTAATATTTGAACTACTGAAATTTTATTGTGTTGAAAAGTAGCATCCTGTTAAAATGGAGGTGAAAGAAGTGAAATGGTGCAGCATTGTAGCTTGAGAGAAAGAAGGCTAAGAAAGTTGAATACAGAGAAGGTACATTTGTTTAGGATTGCTTACTAGCACTTTTTTTCTTTTTTTGGTGTTATGTTTCCCTAAATGTTTGTGATGTCTGTGGCCTTTGTTGATGTCTGTTCATTTGAAGAAGTGGGCACCACTTCTAAGCTTTACAGACTGGCTTTGAGAGGGAAAGCCCATCACCACCCAGCCCTCCAAGAGGTTCTGGGCTCACCATCTGGTAGAGTTCATGGATAAGATTGATGCTGAAGTCTAGTACCACTTGTTGAAAAGAGTATTCTCGACCAAAAAAGTAACGCACACGTGAGAGTTGTGAGTCATGTTTCATTTGGGGCATAATGAGGGCTGTAGCCTGGGAGACAGCATTACAGATGGCACTGAGAAACTGACCTCACTGTGGACCCCAGCACCAGGGTCACCCAGCTACCTCTTATGACAGGCCTGGCCAATGGCCCAAAGCTCTAGGCCAGCACCTGCTCCAGTACCACCAGCCCATGTGGGTCCAAGATCCAGACTTGCCCTTGTGTTCCCATTCTCCAGGAATGTCCCCCACAGACTTAGGTTGAAGGTCCACCCCCATGTACCCAGGGTCCAGAACCAATACCACAGTCTAAGACCACGCATGCTTCCAGAGACACAGGTGCCAGACCACCCTAGTGGACCCCAACACCAGGATGGTCTCCACAGGCTCCAAAGCAGGTCCATCCCCAGGCATCAGGCTCAACACAGCATCCCACCACCTCTTGCAGACTCAGGCTCATGTCCCATCCTACACCAGATCATCCTTGGGCACCTGGGTACCAGGATTGCCATAATGGATTCAGATGTTGGACCGGCCCCAGTGGACCCAGGCTCCAGGCACACATCTGCAGACACAGGCACCAGGTCAGCCCTGGTGGACCTAGGCAACAGGCCCACTTGATGGGAATGGAAATTAAATGGTAATGGAATGGAAATGGTAATGGGAATTAAAACAGAAATAAACAAATGGGACCCAGATAAACTTAGAAGACTTGCACAGTAAAAGAAACAATAAACAAGGAAAAGAAAACCAGTAGAATGGGGGGAAATATTTGCAAATGATGTGACCAACAAAGGATTAATTTCCAAATATATTTAAGTATCTCACACAGCTCATTATCTAAGAAATAAACAACCCAATCAAAAACTGGGCAGAAGATCTAAATAGATATTAATCCAAAGAAGACATACAGGTGGCTAAAAAGCACATGAAAAGATGTTGAAAATTACTGATTACTAGAGAAATGCAAATCAAAATATGAGGTACCACCTCATACTAGTCAGTATGGCTATCATCAAAAAATCTACAAATAAATGCTGGAGAGGGTGTGGAGAGAAGAGAACACTCCTACGTTGTTGATGGGAATGTAAGTTGATGCAGTCACTGAAAAACAGTATGGAGGTTTCTAAAAAACCTAAAAATAGAACTAATGTAAAAATCAGCAGTCCTACTTCTGGGGACACACCCAGATTAAACTAAAATTTGAAAAGACACATGCACCCCAAAATTCATTTCAACACTATTTACAACTGTCCTTACATGGAAGCAAACTAAACACTCATCAGCAAATGACTAGATAAAAAAAAAGTGTGGTACATATACACACAATGAAATATTATTCAACTATCAAAAAAGAATGAAATAATGCCATTTGCAGCATCATGGATGGACCTATGGATTATCACAATGAGTGAAGTAAGCCAGACAGAGAAAGACAAGTATCATATGACATGGCTCAAGTGGTAAAAAATCCGCCTGCAACGCAGGAGACAGAGGAGAAGCAGATTTGATTTCCCAGTTCAGGAAAATGCCCTAGAGTAGGAAATGGCAACACACTGCAGTAATCTTGCTTGAAAATCAGGTGCACAGAGGAGCCTGGTGGGTACAGTCCACAGAGGCACAAAGAGTCGGACACACCTGAGCATGCTGTTATGACACACAATTACTTATATGTGGATTTAAAAAAAAATTATACAAATTAACTTACTTACAAAACAGAAATAAATTCACTGACACAAAAACAAACTTACATTAAACAAGAGAAAATAGGGGTGAAATAGGAGTTTGTGATAACATATGCCGTCTATGGGGTCACACAGAGTCGGACACGACTGAAGTGACTTAGCAGCAGCAGCAGCATGCACACTACTATAATAAAAATATATAACCAACAAGGACCTACTGTACAGCACAGGAAAATGTGAGCAATACATTGCAATAACCTACAAGGGAAAAGAGGCCGAAAAAAAGAACATATATGACTTAATTATTTTGTTGTACACCTGAAATTAATACAACATTATAAATCAACTGTGCTTCCATTTAAAAACAGGAAATTATTATTGTTTACTAAGTTGACAAAAATTTTTAAATTGATGCAAAAAACATTTTACAAAATAATACTCTACATCACACCTTTAAAGAATAAGGTCTCTTGGAGCTCCTTAAGCATATTTAATAATTCAGTTTAAGAATTTTTAAAACTATGGCTTTTAAATGAATCATGGAACATCCATTTATATTAAGAAATACAATACTCCAAAAATTTATATTCCTTAATACAACCAAATCCCTCCATTCATTTTATTCTAATATGCTATCAGAGAAAATAAATTTTGCAATTTTATACTTCTAACACAGAAATACTTCATTTTGAAGAACAGAAAGTTAAATTCAGGTGTATAGAATGGAAAGGGTTTCTAAGCTCAGGTAAGCACAAGTGATACAATAATTAAATATTAGAGGTCAATTCTTGTAGTAGAAGCATCAAAAGAGCTCTTGTTCAATGTTTCTTTTATTCTTTCATGTTGATTATTTCAGTAACCAGTATTACTTGTCTGAACCAGAAAATATCTTTCTGAATACATCTCTGAAGGCTTGTTTAACTTCTGGTTCCTCGGAGTATAAATTAATGGTTTCAAAAAAGGGGCAATTGAAGTATTTAATACAGCCACTCCTTTACTTAAAGTGATCCTTTCCTTTGCTGAGGTCTTTATGTAGATGAATATACAACTACCATAAGTGATGGATACAACAATCATATGAGAAGAGCACATAGAAAAGGCTTTTTTCTTTTGTTGAGCTGAAGGGAATTTTAAAATTGTCTTGATGATGTAAGAGTAAGAAAGAATTACCAACAGCAACGTGACCATGAGGATTATCACTGCAATCATTTCTAGTAAATGTGTGTCTGAGCACGAAAGTTGTAGGATAGGAGAAATATCACAAATGAAATGATCAATGACATTTGAATCACAGAAATCCAGGTGAAGAACAAAAATCAGTGGAGGGAAAGTAACCATGAATCCAGTTGCCCAAGAACTGAGTACCAGCTGATGACAAATTGTGCTGCTCATGATGGATGTATAACGCAAAGGCTTGGAAATGGCAACGTAGCGGTCATAGGACATAGCCGCCAGAAGGAAAAATTCTGAAACTCCCAAGATTATGTAAAAAAATAACTGAGACATGCAACCAATATAAGAAATTGCCTTTTCTTTGTTTACAGTGGTGATTAGGAATCTGGGGATGCAAGCACTTGCGAATGAAATGTCCAAGAAAGAGAAATTATGGAGGAAGAAATACATTGGGGTCTTGAGATGGGAATCCAACAGAGTGAGGGCAATGATGGTTAAGTTCCCGATCATGGTCAATGTGTAATTTAGAAGCAGCAACAAAAAAAATTAGAATCTGTAACTGGGAATCATCTGTCAGTCCCAGAAGGATAAACTCTGTGTGCCTTGTATGGTTCTTCATTTCTCCTCTGTGATTTCAAACAATTTCTTGTAATAAAAAGGTATAAAAATAAGAAACTTCACGAATAGATTTATCTTTAAGATATGATATATTAAAGATACATATGCACAAACATACCCATTTGCCTGAGTTTGAAGTTATGCTCTAGAACTGTGCTGCAAATACTGTTATTACCGAAATCAACTCAGTTTTGGAAATTGACCTATAAAATCCATAAGAGTTGCTTTTTTTCACCTTATTTACAAACTTCCAGTCAAGTACAACCGATTCCAATTTGTCCATTGTTAAATAAACTAAATAAATCCTTGGTTCAGATTTCAAAAATAATTCATTCATTTTTAATTAACTTCATTAAAATAAAATTATACCAGTGAAGTGAATTAAAACCTACAGTTAAATTCTGATACTTTAGATTTCATATTGAAGGGACATTTCAAAACTGATTAGTCACCTAGAGAAGCGACTTCTCTAGGAACTACTGATGAAGGCATAGAAAGGACAAGAGAAAAAGAGAAGATGAGTGTGTCGTACCACAGCCAAATAAATACTAGTCGAATCTAGGAAAAGTTGAAAATGAATATAAAGCAGATATAATCACATTTACAAAAAATTAACAGTGCATTTAGAACTTCAACATTTTGCCACATGTAATGGAGACCAAATAATAAAAGAGAAAACACAGAAAAGACCATCACAATCTCCACCTAATTACACATATTCAGAGTTTAACATCACTTGCCATTAAATTATCTTTCAATCAGATATTAAATTACAGTGCATATATGTTTTTCATAAAAAGGAAATCTTTCAATAAAACATTTTTATTCTCTAATTTTTTTATGAAAGCAAAAGAATTTTAGTGAAATCAGAGTATTAATTGGTTATATATTTTCGAGCTATATTTTCAATAAAATATACCCAATGATGCACTTCATTTTCCTCTTACTCTGAAGAAATCTTTGTCAACCATTTGTGAAATAGGTAGACTATTCCAAATAAACTTAGAATATAAACACTGAAAAAAACAGAAAATAGACTACATCGTAGAGTATACAATATTTTCTTGATTTTTAAATAAAATAATGTAAATTACCTTCCTTCTCGGCAATTATTCTGCCAATCAATATTTTTGCCTGTTCTGAAGCTTTCCTTCCTTTTATTATTGAGTATATAATACTTTTCCTTCTGCATGATTTAGCCTGTTACTTCACATGGGAATTCACAAAACCCACATTACTTAGACATATAATTTTATTTATTATTTATATACATAAAAACAAATCAAATCTTTGTTTTTCATTTCATGTATATTAGCATATTCTTCTACTCTTAGCTTAATACTCAGATGAATTAGCTACAGGCTGTTAATGGAAAAGCAGATCTGAGAGAACCATCAATTCAGTTCAGTCGCTCAGTTATGTCCGACTCTTTGCGACCCCATGAATCACAGCATGCCAGGCCTCCCTGTCCATCACCAACTCCCGGAGTTCACTCATACTCATGTCCATCAAGTCGGTGATGCCATCCAGCCATCTCATTCTCTGTCGTCCCCTTCTCCTCCCACACCCAATCCCTCCTAGCATCAGACTCTTTTACAGTGAGTCAACTCGTCGCATGAGGTGGCCAAACTATTGGAGTTTCAGCTTCAGCATTAGTCCTTCAAATGAAGACCCAGGATTGATCTCCTTTAGAATGGACTGGTTGGATCTCCTTGGAGTCCAAGGGACTCTCAAGAGTCTTCTCCAGCACCACAGTTCAAAAGCATCAATTCTTCAGCACTAGGCTTTCTTCACAGTTCAACTCTCACATCCATACATGACCACAGGAAAAACCATAGCCTTGCCTAGACGGACCTTGGTTGGCAAAGTAATGTCTCTGCTTTTTAATATGCTATCAAGGTAGTCATAACTTTCCTTCCAGGGAGTAAGCATCTTTTAATTTCCTGGCTGCAATCAGCATCTGCAGTGATTTTGGAGCCCAAAAAAATAAAGTCTGACACTGCTTCCACTGTTTCCCCATCTATTTCCCATGAAGTGATGGGACCAGATGCCATGATCTTAGTTTTATGAATGTTCAGCTTCAAGCCAAACTTTTCACTCTCCTCTTTCACTTTCATCAAGAGGCTTTTGAGTTCCTCTTCACTTTCTGCCATAAGGGTGGTGTCATCTGCATATCTGAGGCTATTGATATTTCTCCCGGCAATCTTGATTCCAGCTTGTGCCTCTTCCAGCCGAGTGTTCCTCATGATGTACTCTGCATATAAGTTAAATAAGCAGGGTGACAGTATACAACATTGATGTACTCCTTTTCCTATTTGGAACCAGTCTGTTGTTCCACGTCCAGTTCTAACTGTTGCTTCCTGACCTGCATACCATCAGTTCAGTTCAGTTCAGTCGCTCAATCGTGTCCGACTCTCCGCGACCTCATGAATCACAGTACGTCAGGCCTCCCTGTCCATCACCAACTCCCGGAGTTCACTCAAACTCATGTCCACAGAGTCGGTGATGCCATCCAGCCATCTCATTCTCTGTCGTCCCCTTCTCCTCCCGCCCCCAAACTTTCCCAGCATCAGAGTCTTTTCCAGTGAGTCAACTCGTTGCATGAGGTGGCCAAAGTACTGCAGTTTCAGCTTTAGCATCAGTCCTTCCAATGAACATCCAGGATTGATCTCCTTTACAATGGACTGGTTGGATCTCCTTGCAGTACAAGGGACTCTCAAGAGTCTTCTCCAACACCACAGTTCAAAAGCATCAATTCTTCGGCAATCAGCTTTCTTCACAGTCCAAATGTCACATCCATACATGACTATTGGAAAAGCCATAGCCTTGACTAGATGGCCCTTTGTTGACAAAGTAATGTCTCTGCTTTTTAATGTGCTGTCTAGATTGGTCATAACTTTCCTTCCAAAGAGCAAGCGTCTTTTAATTTCATGGCTGCAATCACCATCTGCAGTGATTTTGGAGCCCAAGAAAATAAAGTGAGCCACTGTTTTCACTGTTTCCCCATCTATTTCTCATGAAGTGAAGGGACTGGATGGAGTGATCTTAGTTTTCTGAATGTTGAAGTTTAAGCCAACTTTTCATTCTCCTCTTTCACTTTCAAGAGGCTCTCTAGTTCTTCTTCACTTTCTACCATAAGGATGGTGTCATCTGCATATCTGAGGTTATTGATATTTCTCCCAGAAATCTTCATTCTAGCTTATACCTTGTATGTATCTCCCTACAAACATCCCAGAAAAAGTACATTTAGTTACAACTCAAAATTATATACCTATAATTCAAAGTCAGCTCACAGGAGTATACACCCTATGCCTACTGATTTCTAGGTATGGCCAACTGTATGAAATGCCCATCATTTGACTACACTCTTTCATGTGCCATAAATGTAAGACTTTGTCCCTGAAGTTAACAGTGTCTCTCAGGTGCTATTTGGCTGAGTCATCACAAGTGCAGTCTGCCCTGGATTCACCTAGAGATAGCCTTTCATTTTGAAAACAAAATTTTCATATAAAAACATAAAAATTGTATGTTTATAATTAAATAGAATTGCCATAGGTTGTATGTAAATGGTAGATTACAAGTTTTTACAGATTTAGTTATGTATGTGTGGTTGAGGGGAAAAATCTCTGATGCTACTTTTATAATATAATTTATGCTGGTAATTACTATGTCTTTTTTTTCCTTTTTATGTTCATATTTTATGGTATCCATGAGTTGTTTAAAGAAAGTGGATAAAGGCTTGTTACGCCAATTTAATTGCCTTAGACACTGTAAAAAAAATTAAATTTTTTATCATTTGACTTTTATTATCCTGCACCATCACAGTGTATCTAGTGCTATTGTTGCATTTTCTTGTCCTCAAAGGCACTATTCTCACTGCTACCTGTGGAAAGTTGATTGCCAAAACTTATATTAACATTCCTTAGTGACTTTTAAACATGGGTCTCCAAGGACTCTTTTGTTTGTTGATTCTATTGACTCATTATAGGTGGGATACATGAAATAACTATCCATAACATTTGGTGCCAAATACATTTTCCTGACCAACAAGTTCATCATATCAACTACTCCTAATCAATTGTTCTCCCATGTTATACCTTTAGTCCATTAGAAAAGACATTCCTTTATTTGAGCTATAAAGAGAAGAACATATATTCTCAGTGTAAAATGACACAGGGCCTCTCACAGAGGGAGCTCTGTTTGATATAGGAGGGCTCTGGGCATTTTCAGGGATTTCCTAGCTGAATGCAATTCCCTGAGAAAACAGCATTCACATGTCTCCTCTAGCATATTTCTGTTCAGCACGTGTATCATTATGAGTATCTTCAAATAAACTGTCATCAGGTGCCATGAAATAATGGTGACAGGGTATGTATGAAAATGTTTGCTACTTCAGTTATTTACATACTATGCGTGCATGTTTTCTGGCAGAAGGTGGGAGGTGGATGGGGAATGTCATGATTTCTCTTTAAGCAAAGTGTTAGACATTTTTAATTGACTTTTAAAATTTTTATTGGAGTATAGATTTACACTGTCATGTTAGTTTCAAGTGTACAGCAAAGTGAATCAGTCACTGTGCTCATTGTGCTCAGTCATGCTCAACACTTCCAAAACCCCATGGACTATAGCCTGCCAGACTCCTCTACATGGGATTTTTCAGGCAAGAACACTGGAGTGGGTTGGCATTTCCTCCTGCAGGTGATCTTCCTGACCAATGTGACCAAATCCATGTCTCCTATATCTCCTACAATGATAGATTCTTAACCACTGAGCAGTCTGGGAAGCCCTGAATCAGTTATACATATACATATATCCACTTTGTTTTTAGATTCCTTTCCCATATATGCCATTACAGAATATTGAGTAGAGTTCCCTGTGCTATATAGTAAGTCCTTATTGGTTTTCTATTTTATATATACTACTGTGTATATGTCAATCCCAATCTCCCAATTTATCTCTCCCCCTCCTTGTGTTAGACTTAAATAACCAACCAATAAGGTGAATGCTAATGTTAGTATTTGATGGGAATATCCCACAGTCATTTTTCTAGAATGATGGCCCCTAGAAATCATTAGCAGATATTGTTTGGGAATAACACACACATACACATCAATGCAGAGATTTTATTCATTTTTTTAACCTTTTTCACAATTAAAATGTTTTTTTAAAGTTAAATACTTAAAGCAGGATTTTGTCAGTTTGAATAAGTCAGCATTATTAAATATTTATCTATGAACATCTGGACTCAGAGAAAAACAATATATTGATTACTAAAGATAAGATCATTTCAAGACCCAAGCAAATCTGAATCAGATATGAAGGGAACTACTGGGTGGTGAACTGCATTCATGAAAAGAAGGGAACAAGACAGGGACTCTCAGTGTAAGCTACAGTCACCATCAGATGACAATGCACTGTTCAATAGGGTATCAGCCTTTCATCCAACTTTATCTACCCTGAGCCTCAATTAATACCCCTCCCTTTGATGGGGTCTGTCAGCCACTGTTCCTATAGTAGCAGAAGACAGGGTTTACCTGCTTAAACTAAAGAGAAAGATCTGGCTCAAAGCACTGTGCACTAAGTTAAGACAAACACTACATGATGTCACATGCATGTGGAATCCAAACAACAGAAACAGAAGCACACCAAAAAACTCCAAGCTCAGAGATACAGAGGACAGATTGGAAGTTGTCAGAGGTAGGGTGGGGGCAGGGGAACAATGAGTGAAGGGACTAAAAAGATACAACCTTCAATTATAAAGTAATAAGTCCTGGAAATGTAATTTACAGCTAGAAGACTATAGTTAATTATACTGCATTACATATTTGAAACTCACTAAGACAGTTTGGCTTGAAGCTCAACATTCAGAAAACAAAGATCATGGCATCTGGTCCCATCACTTCATGGAAAATAGATGGGGAAACAGTGGAAACAGTGTCAGACTTCATTTTTGGGGGCTCCAAAATCACTGCAGATGCTGATTGCAGCCATGAAATTAAAAGACGCTTACTCCTTAGAAGGAAAGTTATGACCAACCTAGATAGCATATTAAAAAGCAGAGACATTACTTTGCCAAAAAATATCCATCTAGTCAAGGCTATGGTTTTTCCCATGGTCAAGTATGGATGTGAGAGTTAGACTGTGAAGAAAGCTGATTGCCGAAGAATTGATGCTTTTGAACTGTAGTGCTGGAGAAGACTCTTGAGAGTCCCTTGGACTGCAAGGAGATCTAACCAGCCCATTCTAAAGGAGATCGATCCTGGGTGTTCATTGGAAGGACTGATGCTAAAGCTGAAACTCCAATACTTTGGCCACCTCTTGCGACGAGTTGACTCACTGGAAAAAATTCTGATGCTGGGAGGGATTGGGGGTGGGAGGAGAAAGGGACGACAGAGAATGAGATGGCTGGATGGCATCACCGACTCGATGGACATGAGTTTGAGTGAACTCCGGGAGTTGGTGATGGACAGGGAGGCCTGGCCTGCTGTGATTCATGGGGTCGCAAAGAGTCGGACACGACTGAGTGACTGAACTGAACTGAGCTGAACTGAAGTCAGTAGGTATTAAGAGGTCTCATCACAAGGAAAGTATTTTAGGTAACTAATTAAAGTGGTAAATGTTGGTTAGACTTATTATGATGATTATTTTACAATGTATATAAACAATGCAGAGAAGGCAATGGCACCCCTCTCCAGTACTCTTGCCTGGAAAATCCCATGGATGGAGGAGCCTGGTGGGCTACAGTCCATGGGCTTGTGAAGAGTCGGAGACGACTGAGCGACTTCACTTTCACTTTTCACTTTCATGCATTGGAGAAGGAAATGGCAACCCACTCGTGTTCTTGCCTGGAGAATCCCAGGGATGGGGAAGTCTAGTGGACTGCCATCTATGGGGTCACACAGAGTCAGACACGACTGAAGTGATCTAGCAGCAGCAGCAGCAGCATACAAACAATGAAGTGTTATATTGTACACCTCTAACTGAAATGGGGTCTTCCTGCTTGTCACTCAAAAGACATTAAATAGGCCATGTTGGTGGAAAGAAAAGTGTGTCTTATTTTGGATGCCAGTAACAGGGTGGGGGAATGATGATGCCTGTCCAAAGACAGAGTCCCCTTCACTGACCAAAAGTTAGAGCTCTTATACATTGAGGGAGAGGGGCTACTGGCAGAAACAGCACAGTCAGCTCTGGTAGTCATATTGATATTGGTGACCGGTGATTTGATCAGCATTATCTTGACTTTTTAAGTGCAGCTAGTCTTCAGTTCCAGGGTTGGCTTGTTTCCATGTCCTTGAGGCTAATTCTTAGAATGTAGTGGCTTATGTCATGGCTACAGTCTGGTCATCATGTAGTTAATTCTCCACCTGGTGGGGATTCAATATTTGTAAGACAGCTCACAGGACATGGCTCAGAATATTATCCACAGCCCCAGTGAAGGAACTAAATGTCCTTGATAATGCTTAATGATTAAACCATTATTATTTGGTCTCCTTTGACGGTTTTCCTTTGTTTCTGTATTTCTCACTTGTCTGATTAAACTTATTCATTGGCTAAAGTTTTCCACAGACAAAAGGCTGGTTGAGGACATGAGGGTGAAGGACCACATGGTCCTGCTCTGTTTCACAGCTGAAACTAATATAAAGTTAATATTGACTATACCTTATTTTTTTTTAATTCCTTTGGTTCTGTGAGGAATACAAGGGAAACAACAAACTGTTTTGAAAATTATCAAATAGAAAAAAAGAATCAAAAAAAGCTCTGGTAGTACATGTCTCAAAGCTTTTTGAAAGGAATATTCTAAAAACAGAAGAAAGTGTATTATATGCTGAAGATCCATCTTGCATTTAGTAAAATAAGAAAACTTGGAGCACTAAAGACATTACTTGTAAGTTGGAAACCTATAATTATCTATCAATAAAATGGAGGATATCTGAAAAAGAACTCTCACCTAGATTGATCTTAATCCAGAGTTATACAGTCCTTAGTCTTCAGCCTTAGTATTTCTGGAGAGAAATATTGAGCAAACATGGAAGGATCAACATACTAACAGGAAAAATGAATAAAATGGAAAATTAGCCAGTTGCACTTTGTAATCTCCATCAGTTCTGATATTATACATGAATTGACTGGTTGCATATAAACTGAGTGGCATACATTTAGTTTTTGTTCTAAATAGCCCATTTATACCAGTTGTAGCAACATAATTATTGTAACTGCCCCTCTTTGCTTCTCAAGTTACCTTTGTTCGACAATAAATATTATAGTAACACTACTTTTTTAAAAAAATTAGCTATAGAAATACTGTTCATGAAACCAAGATATTCAGGTAAATGTGCATCAATAATCAGAATGCAGTGATTCAAGCCTGGGACTCTGGAGTCGCTCTGTGTGGCTACTTAACATTAGAAAACCTTGAAAATAAACTTTATCTCTCTGTGCCTCAGTTCTCCCATTTTTAAAGTGGAGATAATATACCCCTGGATAAGGAAATGGCAACCCACTCCAGTAATCTTGCTTGGAGAATCCCATGGACAGAGGTGCCTGGTGGGTTACAGTCCATGGGGTTTCAAACAGTCGGACATGACTGAGTGACTAACACCTTAATATATCTCCTACTTCATAAGATGTTCTAACTATTATATGGATAACATATGTAATAGAAAATTGCATGGAACATAGAAAGAAATATAAGTATATAGTATGATCAATTCAGTTCAGTTCAGTCACTCAGTCATGTCCAACTCTTTGTGACCCCTTGGACTGCAGCATGCATACTCCTTGGAAGAAAAGTTATGACCAACCTAGACAGCATATTAAAAATCAGAGACATGACTTGCCAACAAAGGTCCATCTAGTCAAGGTTATGGTTTTTCCAGTAGTCATGTATGGATGTGAGAGTTGGCCTGTAAAGAAAGCTGAGTGCTGAGGAATTGATGCTTTTTAACTGTGGTGTTGGAGAAGACACTTGAAAGTCCCTTACTGCAAGGAGATCCAACCAGTCCATCCTAAAGAAAATCAATCCTGAATATTTATTCAAAGGACTGATGTGGAAGCTGAAACTCCAATACTTTGGCCACCTGATGCAAAGAAATTACTCATTTGAAAACACCCTGATACTAGGAAAGATTGATGGCCGGAGGAGAAGGGGACAACAGAGGATGAGATGGTTTGATGGCATCACGACTCAATGACCACGAATTTGTGTAAAATCCAGGAGTTGGTGTTGTACAGGGAAACCTTCTGTGCCGCAGTCCATGGGGTCACAAAGAATCAGATACAACTGAGCAGCACGGCAGGCATCCGTGTCCATCACCAAATCCCAGAGCTTACTCAAACTCATGTCTATCAAGTCGATGATGTCATCCAATCATCTTATCACCTGTGGTCCCCTTCTCCTCCTGCCTTCAACATTTTCCAGCATCAGGGTCTTTTCCAATGAGTCAAAACGTCGCATGAGGTAGCCAAAGTATTGGAGTTTCAGCTTCAGCATCAGTCCTTCCAATGAATATTCAGGACTGATTTCCTTTAGGATTGATCAGTTGGATTTACTTGCAGTCCAAGGAACTCTCAAGAATCTTCTCCAACACCACAGTTCAAAAGCATCAATTCTTTGGCGTTAAGCTTTCTTTTTGGTCCAACCTTCACATTCATACATGAAACAAGAAAAACCATAAATTTGACTATATGGACCTTTGTTGGCAAAGTAATGTTTCTACTTTTTAATATGCTGTCTAGATTGGTCATAACTTTTCTTACAAGGAGAAAGCATCCTTTAATTTCATGGCTGCAGTCACCATCTGCATTAATTTTGAAGCCCAATAAAATAAAGTATGTCACTGTTTCCATTGTTTCTCCATCTATTTGCCATGGAGTGATGGGACCAGAGATCAAATTGCCAACAACCGCTGGATCATCAGAAAAGCAAGAGAGTTCCAGAAAAACATCTATTTTTGCTTTATTGACTATGCCAAAGCATTTGACTTTGTGGGTCACAATAAACTGTGGAAAATTCTGAAAGAGATGGGAATACCACACCGTCTGACCTGCCTCTTGAGAAACCTGTATGCAGGTCAGGAAGCAAGAGTTAGAACTGGACATGGAACAACAGACTGGTTCCAAATAGGAAAAGGATTACGTCAAGGCTGTATATTGTCAACCTGCTTATTTAACTTACATGCAGAGCACATCATGAGAAATGCTGGACTGGAAGAAGCACAAGCTGGAATCAAGATTGCTGGGAGAAATATCAATAACCTCAGATATTCAAATGACACCACCCTTATGGCAGGAAGGGAAGAAGAACTAAAGAACCTCTTGAAAGTGAAAGAGGAGAATGAAAAGTTGGCTTAAACCTCAACATTCAGAAAACTAAGATCATGCCATCCGGTCCCTTCACTTCATGGGAAATAGATGGGGAAACAGTGGAAACAGTGGCTGACTTTATTTTTTTGGGCTCCAAAATCACTGCAGATGGTGATTAGCTATAGAAATACTGTTCATGAAACCAAGATATTCAGGTAAATGTGCATCAATAATCAGAATGCAGTGATTCAAGCCTGGGACTCTGGAGTCGCTCTGTGTGGCTACTTAACATTAGAAAACCTTGAAAATAAACTTTATCTCTCTGTGCCTCAGTTCTCCCATTTTTAAAGTGGAGATAATATACCCCTGGATAAGGAAATGGCAACCCACTCCAGTAATCTTGCTTGGAGAATCCCATGGACAGAGGTGCCTGGTGGGTTACAGTCCATGGGGTTTCAAACAGTCGGACATGACTGAGTGACTAACACCAGATGCTTACTCTTTGGAAGGAAAGTTATGACCAATCTAGACAGCACATTAAAAAGCAGAGACATTACTTTGTCAACAAAGGGCCATCTAGTCAAGGCTATGGTTTTTCCCGTGGTCATGTATGGATGTGAGATTTGGACTGTAAAGAAAACTGAGTGCCAAAGAATTGATGCTTTTGTACTGTGGTGTTGGAGAAGACTCTTGAGACTCCCTTGGACTGCAAGGAGATCCAACCATTCCATCCTAAAGGAGATCAGTCCTGGGTGTTCATTGGAAGGACTGATGATGAAGCTGAAACTCCAATACTTTGGCCACCTCACACGAAGATTTGACTCACTGGAAAAGACCCTGATGCTGGGAGGGATTGGGGACAGGAGGAGAAGGGGACGACAGAGGATGAGATGGCTGGATGGCATCACCGACTCGATGGACATGAGTTTGGGTAGACTCCAGGAGTTGGTGATGGAGAGGGAGGCCTGGCGTGCTGCCATTCATTGGGTCACAGAAATTCAGACATGACTGAGCCACTGAACTGTACTGAACTGAACTGATGGGACCGGAAACCATGATCTTTGTTTTTTGAATGTTGAGTTTTAAGCCAGCTTTTTCACTCTCCTATTTCATTTTCATCAAGAGGCTCTCTAGTTCCTCTTCTCTTTCTGCCATAAGTTTGATGTCATCTGCATATCTGAGGTTACTGATACTTCTCCAGCAATCTTGTTTGCCACTTGTGCTTCATCAAGCCTGGCATTTCGCATGATGTACCCTGCGTATAAGTTAAATAAGCAGGGCAACAATATACAGCCTTGATATACTCCTTCCCAATTTGGAATCAGTCTGTCATTCCATGTCTGGTTCTAACTGTTGCTTCTTGACCTGCATACAGACTTCTCAGGAGGCAGGCAAGATAGTCTGGTATTCCCATCTCTTGAAGAGTTTTCTATAGTTTGTCGTGATCTACTGGAAAAGACTCTGATGCTGGGAGGGTTTGGGGGCAGGAGGAGAAGGGGATCACAGAGAATGAGATGGCTGGATGGCATCACCGACTAGATGGACATGAGTTTGAGTGAACTCCGTGAGTTGGTGATGGACAGGGAGGCCTGGCCTGCTGTGATTCATGGGGTCACAAAGAGTCGGACATGACTGAGTGACTGAACTGACTGACTGACACAGTCAAAGGCTTTGGCATAATCAATAAAGCAGAAGCAGATGTTTTTTCTGAAACTGTCTTGCTTTTTCTATGACCTAATAGATGTTGGCAAATTGATATCTGGTTCCTCAGCCTTTTCTAATTCCAGCTTGTACATCTGGAATTTCATGGTTCACGTACTTTTGAAGCCTGGCTTGGAGAATTTGGAGTATTACTTTGCTAGCATGTGAGATGAGTGCAATTGTGCAGTAGTTTGAGCATTCTTTGGCATTGCTTTTCTTTGGGATTGGAATGAAAACTGAAATTTTCCAGTGCTGTAGCCATACTGAGTTTTCCAAATTTGCTGCCATATTGAGTGAAGTGCTTTAACAGCATTATCTTTCAGGATCTGAAATAGCTCAACTGGAATTCGATCACCTCCACTAGCTTTGCTCATAGTGATGATTTTAAGGCATGTAGTATTATGAGTATATTTAATTATATGGATATATGACTTATATTGAAGTAAATCCTAGTGAGATACATGATGGAGTGCTTTATAATGGCTGCTGAGGTTCAAATCCAGACAGTAAGTGTGAGAAATAAATGCAACATGTAAAAGTAAAGGCAAAAATGTGGACTTGAAAGAAATGAAAATGGAGGAAAGAGAGTTTCATGGTGAGGATATTCATCAACTTTTGTATTGATTTTTTAACCATAATAGAGCCTATAAATGTGCTTCAATCTGAGTGTTAAATTAAACCATCAAAATACACCTTTTAAATCCTTCAGCAGTTCATTCATTGCACTCAGTGTTATCTCACAATGTGGTGAAGGGTGTAACAAAATAGGCAGACTGTACTACACGGTGTTATCCAATAAGATCCAAGATACAGGTAGGTAAGCTTAGACTAGAAACTTAAGATTACAAATGTAAATGTTTTAGAATAAAGACATATTTTGCCATTATAATGAATTCTCAGTCTTTAGAAAGCAAAAATTGTTTTAGAGAAAATTAAGTTTAAAATCCCAGGTAGCATAGTGGTAAAGAACCTGCCTGCCAATGCAGGAGACACAGAGATGTAGGTTCATTCCCTGGGCCGGGAATATCTCCTGGAGGAGGAAATGAATAGCCATTCCAGTATTCTTGCCTGGAAAATTCCATGGACAGAGAAGCCTGGTGGGCTATAGTCCATAGGGTCACAAAGAGTTGGACACAACTGAGTGACAACACAAAATTTTATTTTAAGATTTTAACATTTCAAATTCTAAAGCAAAGGAATGAAATTAAAGTTAATATTTTTAAAATTTACCTTATGAGTTAAAGGAAACATTTGGTCATATAAAAATATCTAAAATCTACAAAATGAAAAATTAATGTAATTAATATACCACCCAGGCTAAAAGTTAAATGCTTAATTAGTTATAAATTAATTTGGGAGTTTACTAAAAGAAAAGTTAGGCTGCACTTCAGCAATTAAAACATATTTAAAAGTTTCACTTGATCATTAGGTACAAATAGATAAGGAAACTCAGCTCACGTAAAACAAGAAATGTACTCCTTAGATCAACAAGTAAAGCCCATGGATATTGGATGAGTCAAATAAGCAAGAGAGTTCTCATCATTGGCTGTTTGCATCATTGAATTCTGCAGTTCAAATCTCTTTGACATTTACAGGAAGATTTGGCAAAATCCAGGAGTCAATAATGAGAAATCACACCACAGTAACACTATTCATCCTTCTGGGACTGACTGACGATCCTCAGTTGCAGATTTTGCTCTTTATTTTTCTATTTATCACCTACATTTTGAGTATAACTGGAAATCTGACCATCATTACCCTAACTTTGGTGGATCACCACCTTAAAACGCCCATGTATTTTTTTCTCCAAAATTTCTCTTTCTTAGAAATCTTGTTTACAACCACCTGTATTCCAAGATTCCTCTACAATATATCAACTGGGGACAGACTGATTACCTATAAGGCATGTTTCATACAACTATTTTTAACCGATCTCTTTGGGGTAACTGAATTTTTTCTCTTGGCAACCATGTCATATGATCGTTACGTGGCCATCTGCAAACCCTTGCATTATATGACGATCATGAGCTACAAACTGTGCAGAACAATGGTCATCTGCTGCTGGATGGCAGCACTTATGACTATTCTCCCTCCCCTCAGCTTAGATTTTCACCTGGAATTCTGTGATTCAAACATCATTGACCATTTTGCCTGTGATGTATCACCTCTTCTGAAGATCTCATGCTCAGACACATGGTTAATTGAGCAGATGGTTATTGCCTGTTCCGTACTGATCCTCATCATCACTCTTCTTTGTGTAGTTCTCTCCTACATATACATCATAAGGACAATTCTAAAATTACCTTCTCTTCAACAAAGAAAAAAAGCTTTTTCTACATGCTCTTCCCACATGATTGTACTTTCCATCTCTTATGGCAGTTGCATCTTCATCTATATCAAACCATCTGCAAAAGAAGAGGCAAATATTAACAAAGGTGTATCATTGCTTATTTCTTCCATATCACCAATGCTGAATCCTTTTATATATACTCTGAGGAATAAGCAAGTTAAACAAGCCTTTGAATACTCATGCAAAAAAATTTCATTTCTCTTAAGAAAGTAAAATATACCTGTCAATAAGCCAACTCAAAAAGTGCACATCTATCTCATTTTCACAAATTTAAGAAAGAATTTTATAACTTTTTTAGCTTGTAGACCAATCAGGTTGACTTCAGAGCCACTTAATCATTAATTTCCCCTTCCACTCATTTACTGAAGAACTAATTATTGAACATTGCTCTATGAAGAACAAAATATATCACTTTTAATTCTTTAACCAGATCTACCATGTTTAAGTAATTCCTTTTACTTCTTTTAAATTATATTCCCAGATATTTTATATTATTGGCATAGAGGTCTTTCTTCTTTTAGAATTATAGTTGATATACACTGTTTATTACCTTCAAATGCACAGTGACTCCATATTTTTATGCATGGTAAAATCATCACAACAATATGTCTAGTTTGGGTTAGTCTGTTGAGCTTCCAGATGTTAACATACTAATAAGAGATGATTATTGGCAATGTTAAAACAATATTGTTAACATCTTAGATAAAATAGAAAAGTTACTTAAAAGATAAATATTACAAGCCTAACTCAAAAATAATCATTCTTTTAGTACCTCTCTTTCTGTTTCAGAAATTAAATTAATATCTAAAAATCTTTTCACAAAGAAAACTCCAGAATCATGTTGACTCAAAATCATGTGGATGAATACTATCAAAAAGATAAATAAAGCAAATTGTTACAGAACACACAAAAGATAACACTTTTCAATCTTTGTGAAATCCATATAAACTTGATACAAATACCAGGCCAAGAAATTACAAGAATAAAATTGTAGATCAACACTCCTTATGATGACACATGCAAATATCCTTAACAATTTGCTATCAAAGCTCAGTGATAATTGTTGTTGTTTTTGTTCAGTCACTCAGTTGTGTCCAACTCTGTGACCCCATGGACTGTAGCATGCCAGGCTTCCCTGTCCTTCACCATCTCCTGGAGGTGACTCAAACCCATGTCCATTGAGTCAATGATGCCATTCAACCACCTTATCCTTCATAGCCCCCTTCTCCTCCTGCCTTCAATCCTTCCCAGCATCAGGGCCTTTTCAAATGAGTCAACTCTGCATCAGGTGTCCAAAGTGATGGAGCTTCAGCTTCAGCATCAGTACTTCCAATGAATATTCAGGGTTTATTTCCTTTAGGACTGACTGGTTTGACCACCTTGCAGTCCAAGGGACTCTCAAGAGTCTCTTGCAGCACCACAATTCAAAAGCATCAATTCTTCAGCTTTCTTTATGATGCAATTCTCATGTCACATAACTACTGGAAAAACCATACCTTTGACTATCCAGACATTTGTCGGCAAAGTGATGTCTTTGCTTTTTGGCACACTGTCTAGATTTGTCATAGCTTTTCTTTCAAGAAGCAAGCATCTTTTAATGTCATGTCTACAATCACCATCCATAGTGATTTTGTAACCCAAGAAAATAATTCTGTCACCGTTTCCATTGTTTCCCCATCTATTTGCATGATGAAGTGATGGGACCGGATGCATGCTCTTAGTGTTTTGAATGTTGAGTTTAAGCCAGCCTGATAGTTACCAGATAAATTATAATTACCAGGTAAATAATAATTGTCAGATAAAAATGGCAAGAAAACTTAGTAGACGCTTCATAAAGGAATTACATGAATAGCCAATAGGAACTAGGAAAGAAGCTCAACATCATTATGATTAGAATATTCAAATTGAAATGAGTCAAACATTCACTCGAATGGCCACAAGTAGGATATAGGCTGACAATGTAAGTCACAAGGACAGAGAGCAACTGGAACTATCATTCAGTGCTGGTGGGCATATGTGAAGTGACACAACTGCTTGGGAAAACATTCTGACAGGTTCTTTAAAAGTTAAACATACCCTATGTCTCAGCTATTACACTTCTATTTACTTAAGAAAAATGAAAATCGACATCCCCCAAAGTGATATACATTATTTTTTTAGCCACTTGACTCATACAGCTTAAAATTGCAAGTATGTCAAATGCTTGTTTAAAAAAAAAAACAGAAACATATTTTAGTTTATTCATACAATCGAAAAACCACTAAACTACAGAGTACATCATGAGAAACGCTGGGCTGGAGGAAGCACAAGTTGGAATCAAGATTGCTGGGAGAAATATCAATAACCTCAGATATGCAGATGACACCACCCTATGGCAGAAAGTGAAGAAGAACTAAAGTGACTCTTGATGAAATTGAAAGAGGAGAGTGAAAAAGTTGGCTTAAAGCTCAACATTCAAAAAACTAAGATCATGGCATCCAGTCCCATCACTTCATGGGAAATAGATGGGGAAACAGTGGCTGACTTTATTTTTCTGGGCTCCAAAATCACTGTGGATGGTGATTGCAGCCATGAAATTAAAAGATGCTTACTCCTTGGAAGGAAAGTTATGACAATCTAGACAGCATATTAAAAAGCAGAGACATTACTTTGCAAAAAAAGGTCCATCTAGTCAAGGCTATGACTTTTCCCGTGGTCATGTATGGATGTGAGAGTTGGACTATAAAGAAAGCTGAGCGCCGAAGAATTGATGCTTTTGAACTGTGGTGTTGGAGACGACTTTTGAGAGTCCCTTGGACTGCAAGGAGATCCAACCAGTCCATCCTAAAGGAGATCAGTCCTGGGTGTTCATTGGAAGGACTTATGTTGAAGCTGAAACTCCAATACTTTGACCACCTGATGCGGAGAGCTGGCTCATTGGAAAAGACCCTGATGCTGGGAAAGATTGAGGGCAGGAGGAGAAGGGGACAACAGAAGATGAGATGGTTGGTTGGCATCACCGATACAATGGACATGGGTTTAGGTGGACTTTTGGAGTTGGTGATGGACAGGGAGCCCTGGAGTGCTGCAGTTCATGGGATCGCAAAGAGTCAGACACGACTGAGCGACTGAATTGAACAACCTCTCAAAGGTATAAACTGCTAAAATAAATAAAATAGAAAATTTCAAAAAGATTATGCTGAGTGAAATATATCAGATACAAAATAGTACATGTTGTGTTCCCTAAATTTGACATCTATAAAGGGAAAAAAAGAACTGTAGTGACAAAAAGCAGGTCAGTGATTAAATGAGATAAAAGTGAACTACATACTGTCTGGAAGTAAGATGAGGGAATGCTTTGGGGATTTGGGAGACATTATGTATCTTGTAGTGTGGTAATTACTTGGATAGCTATATTTTTCAAAATTTCTCAAATTTTACAGTTAAAATGGATGCATTTCATTGTATATAATTTATATCCAAATAAAACTGATATGAAAAGCAAAGAAAATGAACAAAATATCTTCAACATGTACCTCACATAAATAAATATTTTGGGACTTCCCTGGCGGTCCAGTGGTTAAGACTCTGGGATTTCATTGCTGAGGGCCCAGGATTCAACTCCTGGTCAGGGAACTAAGATCCTGTATGCCTCATGAATGATCTGGCCAAATAAATATGTATTTTGGAATTCAGCAAATGAAAATGACATATGACTGCAAACATACATGTAGGCACCCAAAAAGAATCCAAATGAGATGGTGAAAAACTGGAATTCTTATACCCTCTCCACAGGAATGTAACTGGTACATGAACTTTGTAAAATACACTGCATGATCAGCAATTAAAATCTTAGGTATATTATCACAAGTAACATGTGTATACCTTAAAAAAAAAACTGTATACAAGAGATTCTTATCAGTGCTATGGGAAACAGAAAGACCTGGTGACTTCAATGTATATTAATATAGTAAAAATAAAATTTGGCACAATTATACATTGAGATGTTATACAGCATTGAAAATGAACAAACTATTGCTTTATGAAAAGCATTTAAAAATGTTGTTTTTTTATGCTTTTTAAAAAGCATTAAAAGATGGTTTTGGACATCACAAACACAAAAAATATTGTCAAGATGCATTCAAATATATAGTGTAGAAGATGGAGAAGGAATAGGACGGGGAGACCACTTTCTCCCCCACAAATTCATCGAAAGAACATTTGAACACTGAGCAAACTCCACAAAACAACTTCTGAATGCTAGTAGAGGACATCAGGCACCCAGAAAGGCAGCCCATTGTCTTTGAAAGAAGGTCGGACAAAATATAAAAGATAAAAAGAGAGACAAAAGAGGTAGGGACAAAAATCCGTTCCAGGAAGGGAGTCTTAAGAAGTTTCCAAACACCAGGAAACACTCTCACCAGTGGGTCTGTGGCAAGTCTTGGAATCTCAGAGGGCAACATAACCAGGACGAAAAATAAATAAATAAATAATTTAAACCCATAGATTATGTGCTGAACTGCAACTCCCAGAGGAGAAGCAGCCCAGATGCTCGCATCCACCACTAGCAAGCGGGGACTGGACAGGGAGGCACAGGCTGCATTGCTTAGTGTAAGGACCAGGCCTGAATGCCCTGAGAGCAATCTGAGGGAACTAACTTGAGATAGCAACCCAGACTGTGGGATAGCTATCCCGCGAAAAGCCCTAATCTAAGACACCTCCAGGCCCACTCACAGAACAAAGGAATGAGTAGAGCTAGCTGGCTGTGGACCAAACCCATGCCCCGCTGGCAGGCGAGGGCAACCACAGCCAGAAGGGGACAACCGTGGTCCCAGAGAGGCATCCTCTACCAAACTGCAAGCAGGCTTCATTGCTAACCAAGACTTCTTGGGATTCTGGATGGTCGACATCCGCCGGGAGGGTCTCAGCCAGAGATCAGCTCCCCAGAAGAGACACACAGCACACCTGAGAAGGAGTGCCCTTTGTACACCCAGAAAACAGAGCGGCCGGGACAGGAGCAGCAATAAGACACAGCTTCCAAGTGGGAGCGACTGCGCTCGCCAAGCACCTGATTACCTGAGTTGCTCGGACCAGGGAAGGGCACAAAACGCAGGCCCAACCAAGTCTGCGCCTTTGTGGAGTAACCAAGAATCTGAACCTGAGCGGCTTAGACCTGGAAAATACATGCAACCCAGGGCCCGCCTCAGACAGTTCCCAGCAAAGCAACCTACAGCCTGAGAAGTGTAGACTGGGAAAGCACACATGCCGTGAGCAGGGACAAACCTAGTGTGGTTGAGACACTGCGAGCACTCTCCACACACACCAGTGATATTTGTTTGTAGTGTTCCTCCCTCCCCACAGCACGCAGAACAAGTGAGCCTAAAAAAGTGACCAACACTACCCCCTTGTAGTAGTTTCCAGGGCGGAAACTAGACACTGAAGAGACCACCAAACAGAAGAAGCTAAAATAAACAGAGGGAACCACTTTGGAAGTGACAGGTGCAATAGATTAAAACCCTGTAGTTAGCACCGACTACATAGGAAGGGCTCTACAGATCTTGAGAAGTATAAGCCGGATCAAGAAACTATCTGAAAATGAACTGACCCCACACTGTCCGCAACAGCTCCAGAGAAAGTCCTAGATATATTTTACTATTACCATTTTTTAATTTTTTTTAATTTTTAGGTACTCTATTATGCCTTTAATTTTCATTTTTATAACCTACTATTACCTTGGGGAAAAAAAAACTACGGTATTTTTAAAGAAAACTTCAAATATATAATTTTTATAATGTTTGTGACTTTGTTTTGTTTTTTTTAATATTGTATTTTTGAAAATCTAACCTCTACTCTAGATTTTTAATCTTTGCTTTTTGGTATTTGTTATCAATTTTGTACCTTTAAGAACCCAGTCTTCAGTACCCATTTTTACTTGGGAGCGAGATCATTGGCCTGATTGCTCCCTCCCTCTTTTTTCTCTACCAGGTCGCCTCTATCTCCCTCCTCCCCCTTTTCTTCTCTACCCAATTCTGTGAATCTTTTTGTATGTTCTGGGCAGTGGAGAACACTTAGGGAACTGATTACTGGCTGGATCTGTCTCTCGCCTTTTGATTCCCCCTTTTATCATCCTGGCCACCTCTGCCTCTTTCCTCCCTCTTCTCTTCTCTGTGTAACTCCGTGAACATCTCTGAGGGATCCAGACTGTGGAGAGCACATAGAGAAGTGATTACTGGCTAGCTTTCTCTCTCCCCTTTTGATTCCCTCTCTTCTCCTTCTGATCACCTCTATCTCCCCCCTCTCTCTTCTCTTCTCCATGTAACTCTGTGTACCTCTCTGGGTGTCACTCATTGTGGAGAAACTTTTCATCATTAACGTAGATGTTTTATCATTGGTGCTGTGTAGATGGAGAAGTTTTGAGGCTACTGTAAGAATAAGACTGAAAACCAGAGGCAGGAGGCTTAAGTCCAAATTCTGAGAACACCAGAGAACTCCTGACTCCAGGGAACATTAATCGATAGGAGCTCATCAAACGCCTCCATACCTACACTGAAACCAAGCACCACCCAAGGGCCAACAAGTTCCAGAGGAAGACATACTACGCAAATTTTCCAGCAACACAGGAACATAGCCCTGAGCTTCAATATACAGGCTGCCCAAAGTCACACCAAACCCACTGACATCTCAAAACACTACTGGACACTTCATTGCACTCCAGAGAGAAGAAATCCAGCTCCACCCACCAGAACACTGACACAAGCTTCCCTAACCAGAAAACCTTGACAAGCCACCTGTCCAACCCCATCCACAGTGAGGAACCTCCTCAATAAAGAGGAACCACAAACTGCCAGAATACGGAAAGGCCACCCCAAACACAGCAATATAAACACGATGAAAAGGCAGAGAAATACTCAGCAAGTAAAGGAACAGGATAAATGCCCACCAACTCAAACAAAAGAGGAAGAGATAGGGAATCTACCTGATAAAGAACTCTGAATAATGATAGTGAAAATGATCCAAAATGATGAAAACAAAATGGAGTTTTACATGTATTTACAGATAAATAGCCTGGAGACAAGGATTGAGAAGATGCAAGAAAGGTTTAACAAGGACCTAGAAGAAATAAAAATGAGTCAGTGTACAATGAATAATGCAATAAATGAGATCAAAAGCACTCTGGAGGGAACCAACTTTAGAATAACGGAGGCAGAAGATAAGTGAGGTAGAAGATAGAATGGTAGAAATAAATGAAACAAAGAAGAAAAAAGAATTAAAAGAAATGAGGACAACCTCAGAGACATCTGGGACAATGTTAAATTTAAATTCCAACATTCAAATCATAGGAGTCCCAGAAGAAGTAGACAGAAAGACCACAAGAAAATACTTAAGGAGATAATAGTTGAAAACTTCCCTAAAATTGGGAAGGAAATAGTCACCCAGAAACCCCAAAACAGGATAAACCTAAGGCAAAACACCCCAAGACACGTATTAATCAAATTAACAAAGATCAAACACAAAGAACAAATATTAAAAGCAGCAAGGGAAAAACAACAAATAACACACAAGGGGATTCTGATAAGGATAATAGCTGATCTTTCAATAGAAATTCTTCAGGCCAGAAGCGAATGGCAGGACATACTTAAAGTGATGAAAGAAAAAAACCTATAGCCCAGATTCCTGTACCCAGCAAGGATCTCATTCAAATATGAAGGAGAAAATAAAAGCTTTACAGACAAGCAAAAGCTGAGAGAAATCAGCACCACCAAACCAGCTCTCCAACAAATGCTAAATAATCTTCTTTAGACAGTAAACACAGAAGGGGTGTATAAACTCGAACCCAAAACAACAAAGTAAATGGCAACGGGATCATACTTATCAATAATTACCGTAAATGTAAATGGGTTGAATGCCCAACCAAAAGACAAAGACTGACTGAATGGATACAAAAACAAGACCCCTATATATGTTGTCTACAAGACACCCACATTGAAACAATGGACACATACCGACTGAAAGTGAAGGGCTGGAAAAAGATATACTATGCGAATAGACACCAAAAGAAAGCAGAAGTAGCCATATCATATCAGATAAAATAGACTTTAAAACAAAGGCTGTGAAAGGAGACAAAGGACACTACATAATGATCAAAGGATCAGTCCAAGAAGAAGATATAACAATTATAAATATATATGCACCCAACATAAGAGCACTGCAATATGTAAGACAAATGCTAACAAGTATAAAAGGTGAAATTAACAATAACAAAATAGTGTAAGACTTTAATACAACACTCACACCTATGGATAGATCAACTAAACCGAAAATTAACAAGGAAACACAAACATTAAATGATACAATAGACCAGTTAGACCTAATTGATCTCTATAGGATATTACACCCCAAAACAATGAATTCCACCTTTTGCTCAAGCACACACGGAAGCTTCTCCAGGATAGATCACATCCTGGGCCATAAATCAAGCCTTGGTATATTCAAAAAATTGAAATCATTCCAAGCATCTTTTCTGACCACAATGCAGTAAGATTAGATCTCAATTACAGGAGAAAAACTGTTAAAAATTCTGACATATGGAGGCTGAACAACATGCTGCTGAATAACCAACAAATCACAGAACAAATCAAAATGTGCATAGAAATGAATAAAAATGAAAACACAACAACCCAAAACCTGTGGGACACTGTGAAAGCAGTGCTAAGGGGAAGATTCATAGCAATACAGGTTTACCTCAAGATACAAGAAAAAAGTCAAAGAAATAACCTGACTCTACACCTAAAGCAATTAGAAAAGGAAGAAATGAAGGACCCCAGGGTTAGTAGAAGGAAGGAAATCTTAAAAATTAGGGCAGAAATAAATGCAAAAGAAACAAAAGAGACCATAGCAAAAATCAACAAACCAAAAGTTGATTCTTTCAGAAGATAAATAAAATTTACAAACCATTAGCCAGACTCATCAAGAAACAAAGGGAGAAGAATCAAATCAACAAAATTAGAAATGAAAATGGAGAAATCCCAACAGACAACACAGAAATACAAAGGATCATAAGAGACTACTATCAGCAATTACATGCCAATAAAATGGACAACTTGGAAGAAATGGACAAATTCTTAGAAAAGTACAACTTTCCAAAACTGAACCAGGAAGAAATAGAAAATCTTAACAGACCCATCATAAGCACAGAATATCAAATTTTAAATGCTCACATGACAACTACACATTAGCACAAGGGAAACTGAATGATTTTAAAAGATATCAGAGTTATCCTAAACAACAGAAATAGAAAGTTACAAAAGCAAGTAAATGTTGGAATTATGATCAAGGGAACAATTGAAGATAATATCGCTAAATTTGATAACTTAGAATCTGAAGCAAGTAACAGTATGCTTGTCAATTTAAAAAAAGGAAAGAAGGGAAGGAATGAAGAAAGAAAGAAAATCTTCCTTGATAATACATTCACTTTTTCGTCATTTTCATTGAAAGTAAACAATTACTTCTACTGACTAAAGAACAAAAAAGACACAAAAAAACCTTTTAAAAATTTGAAAAATTGTGCCTGATATTAAATGAAAATCTAAGAAACGATTTATTTTTCACCGTAAAGTGGGCTTCGAAATAGCCAATATTCTTTTAAATTATTTCTATTGGCATGATTCTGCCTTTACCAATCCCATAAATATGCTTCAGTTATATTAAAATGTAGACAGAAGAAGACTAAATTAACCAATACATTACAGGTAGCAAAGAGTGGAGTCTGGATTTTAATTTCAAGTCATGTTTAACCTGCTACAGTACATTACCTATCAAGCAGCAATGTGGTTTTGGTGGGGCAGGGACAGGAAAAGACATTGTAATTGAAAAATAAATGAAAGTATTTGAAAGACACTGTAATTGAAAGTATACACACCAGCTAGTAGGAGAGATCTTTCCCTGGAATAATACACTCTTAAGTTATCAATTGGAGAAGGAAATGGCAACCCACTCTGGTGTTCTTGCCTGGAGAATCCCAGGGACGGGGGAGCCTAGTGGGTTTCCGTCTATGAGGTCACACAGAGTCGGACACGACTGAAGTGACTTAGCAGCAGCAAGTTATCAATATGCCTAATTATCTCTGCTAAAGTACTTTATTGATATCAAAGAAAAACTGCTGTCTAAACATTTCAGAATTTATGCAATAGACTTTACATAGCATGATCTGTTCTATTGCAGCATATTATGGAATCTATGTTTTGATAAGAAGGAACACAAGATAAAATTGGATATGTAAATATCCAAATATGTATAAATAACTCACACAGCTCACTATCTAAGAAATAAACAGCCCAATAAAAAAATGGGCAGAAGATCTAAATAGATATTAATCCAAAGAAGACATACAGGTGGCTAAAAGGCACATGGAAAGATGTTGAAAATCACTGATTACTAGAGAAATGCAAATCAAACTATGAAGTACCACCTCATACTAGTCAGTATGGCTATCATAAAAAAATCTACAAACAATAAATGCTGGAGAGGGTGTGGAGAGAAGAGAAAACTCCTACCTTGTTGATGGGAATGTAAGTTGATGCAGTCACTGAAAAATAATATGGACGTTTCTAAAATAATCTAAAAATAGAACTATTGTATGAATCAGCAATCCTACTTCTGGGAACATACCCAGAAGAAACTAAAATTTGGAAAGGCACATGCACCCCAAAATTCATTTCAACTCTATTACAAACAGCCCTTACACAGAAGCAAACTAAACGCTCATCCCCAAATGACTAGATAAAAAAAAGTACGGTACATATACACACAATGAAATATTATTCAAACATCAAAAAAGAATGAAATAATGCCATTTGCAGCAGCATGGATGGACCTAGGGATTATCATAATGAGTGAAGTAAGCCAGACAGAGAAAGACAAGAATCATGTGACATGACTCAAGTGGTAAAAATCCGCCTGCAACACAGGAGAGGAGACGCAGGTTTGATTTCCCAGTTCAGGAAGATGCCCTAGAGTTCACTTCAGTTCAGTTCAGTCGCTCAGTCGTGTCCGACTCTCCGCGACCCCATGAATCACAGCACGCCAGGCCTCCCTGTCCATCACCAACTCCCGGAGTTCACTCAAACTCATGTCCATCGAGTCGGTGATGCCATCCAGCCATCTCATTCTCTGTCGTCCCCTTCTCCTCCCGCCCCCAACCTTTCACAGCATCAGAGTCTTTTCCAGTGAGTCAACTCGTCGCATAGGTGGCCAAAGTATTGCAGTTTCAGCTTTAGCATCAGTTCCTCCAATGAACATCCAGGATTGATCTCCTTTAGAATGGACTGGTTGGATCTCCTTGCAGTCCAAGGGACTCTCAAGAGTCTTCTCCAACACCACAGTTCAAAAGCATCGATTCTTCGGAAATCATCTTTCTTCACAGTCCAAATCTCACATCCATACATGACCACGGGAAAAACCATTGCCTTGACTAGACGGACCTTGGTTGGCAAAGTAATGTCTCTGCTTTTTAATATACTATCAAGGTTGGTCATAACTTTCCTTCCAAGGAGCAAGCGTCTTTTAATTTCATGGCTGCAATCAGCATCTGCAGTGATTTTGGAGCCCAAAAAAACAAAGTCTGACACTGTTTCCACTGTTTTTCCATCTATTTCCCATGAAGTGATGGGACCAGATGCCATGATCTTTGTTTTCTGAATGTTGAGCTTCAAGCCAACCTTTTCACTCTCCTCTTTCACTTTCATCAAGAGGCTTTTGAGTTCCTCTTCACTTTCTGCCATAAGGGTGGTGTCATCTGCCTATCTGAGGTTATTGGTATTTCTCCCAGCAATCTTGATTCCAGCTTGTGCTTCCAGCCCAGCGCTCCTCATGATGTACTCTGCATATAAGTTAAATAAGCAAGGTGACAATATACAACCTTGACCTACACCTTTTCCTATTTGGAACCAGTCTGTTGTTCCATGTACTGTTCTGACTGTTGCTTCCTGACCTGCATACAGGTTTCTCAAGAGGCAGGTCAGGTGGTCTGGAATTCCCATCTCTTTCAGAATGTTCCACAGTTTATTGTGATCCACACAGTCAAAGGCTTTGGCATAGTCAATGAAGCAGAAATAGATGTTTTTCTGGAACTCTCTTACTTTCTCCATGATCCAGAGGATGTTGGCAATTTGTTCTCTGGTGCCTGTGCTTTTTCTAAAACCTACTTGAACATCTGGGAGTTCACGGTTTACATATTGCTGAAGCCTGGCTTGGAGAATTTTGAGCATGACTTTACTAGCGTGTGAGATGAGTGCAATTGTCCGGTAGTTTGAGCATTCTTTGGCATTGCCTTTCTTTGGATTTGGAATGAAGACTGACCTCTTCCAGTCCTGTGGCCAGCACTGAGTTTTCCAAATCTGCTGGCATATTGAGTGCAGCACTTTCACAGCATCATCTTTCAAGACTTGAAATAGCTCAACTGGAATTCCATCACCTCCACTAGCTTTGTTAGTAGTGATGCTTTCTAAGGCCCACTTGACTTCACATTCCAAGATGTCTGGCTCTAGGTCAGTGATCACATTATCGTGACTATCTTGGTCGTGAAGATCTTTTTTGTACAGTTCTTCTGTGTATTCCTGCCACCTCTTCTTAATATCTTCTGCTTCTGTTAGGTCCATAGCATTTCTGTCTTTTATCAAGCCCATCTTTGCATGAAATGTTCCCTTGGAATCTCTAATTTTCTTGAAGAGGTCTCTTGTTTTTTCTATTCTGTTGTTTTCCTCTATTTCTTTGCATTGATCACTGAGGAAGTCTTTCTTATCTCTCCTTGCTATTCTTTGGAACTCTGTATTCAGTTGCTTATATCTTTCCTTTTCTCCTTTGCTTTTCGTCTCTCTTCTTTTCACAGCTATTTGTAAGGCCTCCTCAGACAGCCATTTCGCTCTTTTGCATTTCTTTTCCATGGGGATGGTCTTGGTGCCTGTCTCCTGTACAATGTCACGAATCTCCGCCCAGACTTCATCAGGCACTCTATCAATCAGATCTAGTCCCTTAAATCTATTTCTCACTTCCACTGTATAATCATAAGGGATTTGATTGAGGTCATATCTGAATGGTCTAGTGGTTTTCCCTACTTTCTTCAATTTAAGTCTGAATTGGGCAATAAGGAGTTCATGATCTGAGCCACAGTCAGCTCCTGGTCTTGTTTTCGCTAACTGTATAAAGCTTCTCCATCTTTGGTTGCAAAGAATATAATCAATCTGATTTCGGTGTTGAACATCTGGTGATGTCCATGTGTAGAGTCTTCTCTTGTGTTGTTGGAAGAGGGTGTTTGCTATGACCAGTGCGTTCTCTTGACAAAACTCTGTTAGCCTTTGCCCTGCTTCATTCCGAGCTCCAAGGCCAAATTTGCCTGTTACTCCAGGTGTTTCTTGACTTCCTACTTTTGCATTCCAGTCCCCTAGAATGAAAAGGACATCTTTTTTGGGTGTTAGTTCTAAAAGGTCTTGTAGGTCTTCATAGAACCGTTCAACTTCGGCTTCTTCAGCATTACTGGTTGGGGCATAGGCCTGGATTACTGTAATATTGAATGGTTTGCCTTGGAAACGAACAGAAATCATTCTGTCGTTTTTAAGATTGCATCCATGTACTGTATTTCGGACTCTTTTGTTGACCATGATGGCTACTCCATTTCTTCTAAGGGATTCCTGCCCACAGTAGTAGATATAACGGTCATCCAAGTTAAATTCACCCATTCCAGTCCATTTTAATTCACTGATTCCTAGAATGTCTATGTTCACTCTTGCCATCTCCTGTTTGACCATTTCCAATTTGCCTTGATTCATGGACAGAACATTCCAGGTTCCTATGCAATATTGCTCTTTACAGCACCGGACCTTGCTTCTATCACTGGTCACATCCACAACTGGGTATTGGTTTTGCTTTTGCTCCATCCCTTTATTACTTCTATAGTTATCTCTCCACTGAGCTCCAGTAGCATACTGGGCACCTACCGACCTGGGGAATTCCTCATTCAGTATCCTATCATTTTGCCCTTTGTTACTGTTCATGGGGTTCTCAAGGCAAGTATACTGAAGTGGTTTGCCATTCCCTTCTCCAGTGGACCACATTCGTCTGTGGTCCATGTGATCAGATCGACTAGTTTCCTGTGATTATAATTTCAGTTTGTCTGCCCTCTGATGCCCCCTCGCAATACCTACCGTCTTATTTGGGTTTCTCTTACCTTGGTCGTGGAAAATCTCTTCACAGCTGCTCCATCAAAGTGCAGCCGCTGTATCTTACCTTGGACGAGGGGTATCTCCTCAAGATCGCCCCTCCTGACCTTGAATGCAGAGTAGCTCCTCTCGGCCGCCGGCCCTGGCCTCAGGCATAGGGTAGCTCCTCACGGCCACACCTCGTTGCGCCGCTGGGGCCGGCGTCTCTCGCGTTACTTCAGATAGGAATTCGCAAACCCCACATTATTTAGACATATAATTTTACTTATTATTTATATAAATAAAACCAATCAAATCTTTGTTTTTCATTTCATGTATATTAGCATATTCTTCTCCTCTTAGCTTAATACTCCAATGAATTAGCTACAGGCTGTTAATGGAAAAAGCAGCTCTCAGAGAACCATAGATGAATCTAAACCTTCCTTCCTTGATCTGGTCTTCATTTGGCCCTGTTTATTTTGTTAACATGCTCTTTCACTAATTTCTACTTTTTTCTGAAAAAATATATTGAACTTTCTTGTAGGTATCAGAGTAATTTCAAAATCAAGAACCAGATATTTGTTCTGCAACCAGTGCAGATTTGAAAATCCATAATTATCATTGATAAATTGTCATATATCAAAGTGTTGGTCAGAATTAGTACTCCTCAGGGAGTTAATTGGAGTTTCAGCTTTAGCATCAGTCCTTCCAATGAATACCCAGGATTGATCTCCTTTACAATGGACTGGTTGGATCTCCTTGCAGTCCAAGGGACTCTCAAGAGTCTTCAGCACCACAGTTCAAAAGCATCAATTCTTCGGCGATCAGCTTTCTTCACAGTCCAACTCTCACATCCATACATGACCACGGGAAAAACCATAGCTTTGACTAGACGGACCTTGGTTGGCAAAGTAATGTCTCTGCTTTTTAATATACTATCTAGGTTGGTCATAACTTTCCTTCCAAGGAGCAAGCGTCTTTTAATTTCATGGCTGCAATCAGCATCCGGGCGTTGGTGATGGACAGGGAGGCCTGGCGTGCTGTGATTCATGGGGTCGCAAAGAGTCGGACACGACTGAGCGACTGAACTGAACTGAACTGAGGGAGTTAATTTCTATGTTTTTCAAAATAGTATTAAAATATGTGATATCAATTCTCCAAGAAAAATATCCTCAACCTTTTAATGTTTGATTGACATCTACAGTTGCCAAGGTTCTCTTTGTCTAGAGCACTAGAATAATTATCATTCCCTCCAGATTCCCACACAGCAGTGTCTGGTGTAAACCATGAAGTACTGGAAATGTAAGTGCAAATACATATCTCAAGTTTCCTGTTCTTGCATTTACAGATTCATAAATAGATGAGAAATAATCAATGCTTTATTCAAAGAGAATTAATATCACCTTTAAATCACTGTTATTTATTTGTATATTATTTACAGGGTAGCAATACTTATTCTTAAATATTTAAAAGAAAAGTAAGACACTGCTTACCACCATTAGTAGACTATGTTGGTATTTTTTTTTCTCTCTAGTCTATGTAAATAAACATCAGCCATAACAGAGTAAAACATATTTATTGGAAAATAATATTTAATTTTGTAGACTGGAAAATAATATTAAATGAACTCTCATGTTAATTCCAATCAGAGAGTAAAGTGTGACTATATTAGCAATGTAATTTTCTTCTCTATCACATGAAACTGATATATGTCTTGAATAATAAAGATTTCTAGTAAACTTCTCTCTGTTACTAGAAAATTTATATCTGTTCAACCATATCCCACCATACCAACATCTATAAAGATTATCACAGCTGAGGTGACTAGCTAGTTTGGTACTTGGGAAATATCTGCCAGGTTCAAATTATTTAAAAGGAGTGAGTGCGTCTTTACAAGAAACCTAAGGGGATAGTGTCTCTAAGGGAAAGTAGAAAAAATGAAATAACACTCAAAAAGCCACACAAAACACCACTTATCCCTTGTCTTTATCATTTAATTAAAAATAAGCTTATTGTTTCAAGCATGCTGATATGAAGTATTATGAGACTCAGCACATTAAAAAATACTCATTTCAAAACAATCATGAATACTCTGCAAAACAGCAGATGTGCCAAGATACCAGGATAAATCCTCTTGAGGTTATGTTTTTTCCAAAATGTGAATTATCACTAGGAGATCAGCATGTTGCTACCTACCACAAACACTAATATTGTTTTCTAAAAAAAACCTCTATTCTATATTAAAAAATTAGAACTTCTGTATATTACTATGATTTGAGAATGGATATTTTATTTGGTGATATGAGGATGTGCACCTACATTCAAGTTTTTGAAATATTACTAATAATTACAATGTCCACCTTTTGTTGAAAATTTAGTATGCATGAAACACTGCTACTTGTTATATTTACATTATTTAAATTAGTCATCAATAGGCAAAGTACACATATTTATGACCTTTGCTCAAGAGAGTTCCAGAAAAACATATATTTCTGCTTCATTGACTATGCCAAAGCATTTGATTGTGTGGATCACAATAAACTGTGGAACATTCTGAAAGAGATGGGAATACCAGACCACCTGACCTGCCTCTTGAGAAACCTGTATGCAGGTCAGGAAGCAACAGTTAGAACTGGACATGGAACAACAGACTGGTCCCAAACAGGAAAAGGAGTGCGTCAGGTTGTATATTGTCACCCTGCTTATTTAACTTATATGCAGAGCACATCATGAGGAACACTGGGCTGGAAGAAGCACAAGCTGGAATCAAGATTGCTGGAAGAAATATCAATGACCTCAGATATGCAGATGACACCACCATATGGCAGAAAGTGAAGAGGAACTCAAAGGCCTCTTGATGAAAGTGAAAGAGGAGAGTGAAAAGGTTGGCTTGAAGCTCAACATTCAGAAAACAAAGATCATGGCATCTGGTCCCATCACTTCACAGGAAATAGATGGGGAAACAGTGGAAGCAGTGTCAGACTTTATTTTTGGGGGCTCCAAAATCACTGCAGATGCTGATTGCAACCAAGGAATTAAAAGACGCTTACTTCTTGGAAGGAAAGTCATGACCAACCTTGATAATATATTAAAAAGCAGAGACATTACTTTGCCAACCAAGGTCCGTCCAGTCAAGGTTATGATTTTTCCCGTGGTCATGTATGGATATGAGAATTGGACTGTGAAGAAAGCTGATCGCCGAAGAACTGATGCTTTTGAACTGTGGTGCTGGAGAAGACTCCTGAGAGTCCCTTGGACTGCAAGGAGGTCCAACAAGTCCATTCTAGAGGAGATCAATCCTGGGTATTCTTTGGAAGGACTGATGCTAAAGCTGAAACTCCAATACTTTGGCCACCTCATGCGACGAGTTGACTCACTGGAAAAGACTCTGATGCTGGGAAAGGTTGGGTGCGGGAGGAGACGGGGACAACAGAGAATGAGATGGCTGGATGGCATCACCGACTCTGTGGACATGAGTTTGAGTGAACTCCGGGAGTTGGTGATGGACAGGGAGGCCTGGCGTGCTGTGATTCATGGGGTCACAAAGAGTCGGACACGACTGAGTGACTGAACTGAACTGAATACCTAGGGAAATCATTTCACTAATTCATACTCATGACAAAGTTTAAAAACCAATCAGAATGATTGCAATCAGGTTCATGATTCCAAGGTGTAGCTTGCTACCCATTATAAAATACTTCCAACTATGTAAATGAGTGGTTAGTTGACAGGCAGACTATAGCTAGATATGATGATAGATAGGTAGGTAGGTCGACAAATAATCTAATGGCTTAAACCATACCCAGAATTTGAATGCTTAACTTTAAGTGAATATGATAAAAAGATTGACATTTTCATACCACTGTCAACCGAAAAAATATGCACATGAGAGTTGTGAATTAAGTTTTACTTGAGGCAAAATGAGGACAATAACTCTGCAGACAGTACTTCAGATAGCTCTGAGAAACAGCTCCAGAGAGTTAGGGATGAAGGTCATCATTATATGTGATTTTAGTGAAGGGTGAAACCTGCAACCAAGCACACATGTTGGGCAAGGCTTGCTGCTAGTCACAAGGAACAGATGTCACCAATAATGATTTTAGTTTGTCTAGATACAAGGAGAAGCCACTCCAGTACTCTTGCCTAGGAAATCCCATGGATGGAGGAGCCTGGTAGGCTGCAGTCCGTGGGGTTGCTAAGGGTCGGACAAGACTGAGAGACTTCACTTTCACTTTTCACTTTCACACATTGGAGAAGGAAATGGAAACCCACTCCAGTGTTCTTGCCTGGAGAATCCCAGGGATGGGGGAGCCTGGTGGGCTTCCATCTATGGGGTCACACAGAGTCGGACACGACTGAAGTGACTTAGCAGCAGCAGCAGCAGATACAAGGAGATGCAAAAAAAAAAAAAAAGGGCTCATAAAATCTTTTGAAAATATCTATCTGAAGGCCAGCATCCTATCATTTTTTTCCAGAGCACAGGGTTCTTCATTCCTGATCTCCACGCTGAAGTCCTTTAAGGGGTGCTGAAGGTCAGCAGCTGCAGTGGCTCATGATTTAATCCTTGCAGAGATTAATTGCAAATGCCAGTTTGTAGTTGTCATCATACATGCAAATATTTTGTCAAGAAAACGGGTTTTTCCCTTTTAAACAAAACTGGGATTTTTCAACCATATCATTATTTTATGTAAAGTTTAATGTATCATATTACAAGGAAAAAAACACTGAAATTGAATAAAAATCAAATGAAATTACAGTAGTATGCTGTGAATAAATGAACCACAGGAGTAAAAGCAAAGAAAGAAATAAAAATAATTTAGTGTGTGACTTTTTAAAATATCATGCTCTGATCATGGACCCTCTGTGGGGCAGTCTAAAGGGTAAAAGGATTACAAACATAGCTTTAACTTCATACAGTTTGTGTTTTATCATTGCTAGTACTGACTGAGTAATTCTGATTTCACCTTGTCTGAATTTTAGCATTGGGTAAACTAGTAAACATACTGATGTTGAGAACTAGGAATTTCACTGAAGGGATAAAAGGAGGAGGGGGGGACAATCAAATATGATGAGACAATAATTCAGTGGTGCTGAATTAAAATAAGAAGCAGCAGGGTAAACTAATGATTTCTTAACATGTTTTTTTCCTAGCTTTGTCTTTTGAAAGATTGGCAACACTACTATGCTCCCAACACTGAGTAGGAAATTCCAAGATGACACAGAAGACTTCTTGAAGATCAAATTTGCAAAGTAGTGAATGCTGGAAAAAAATCACCTTAGAAACAAAGAATCATAACACCTAAGAAAATAATTCATATTGACACCATTCAGTTCAGTTCAGTCGCTCAGTTGTGTCCGACTCTTTGCGACCCCATGAATCACAGCAGGCCAGGCCTCCCTGTCCATCACCAACTCCCGGAGTTCACTCAAACTCATGTCCATCGAGTCGGTGATGCCATCCAACCATCTCATTCTCTGTCGTCCCCTTCTCCTCCCACCCCCAATCCCTCCCAGCATCAGAGTCTTTTCCAGTGAGTCAACTCGTCGCATGAGGTGGCCAAAGTATTGGAGTTTCAGCTTTAGCATCAGTCCTTCCAATGAACACCCAGGATTGATCTCCTCTAGAATGGACTTGTTGGATCTCCTTGCAGTCCAAGGGACTCTCAGGAGTCTTCTCCAGCACCACAGTTCAAAAGCATCAATTCTTCAGTGATCAGCTTTCTTCAAAGTCCAACTCTCACATCCATACATGACCACGGGAAATATTCATAGCCTTGACTAGACGGACTTTGGTTGGCAAAGTAATGTCTCTGCTTTTAAATATGCTATCTAGGTTGGTCATAACTTTCCTTCCAAAGAGTAAGCGTCTTTTAATTTCATGGCTGCAATCAGCATCTGCAGTGATTTTGGAGCCCAAATAAATAAAGTCTGACACTGTTTCCTCATCTATTTCCCATGAAGTGATAGGACCAGATGCCATGATCTTCGTTTTCTGAATGTTGAACTTGAAGCCAAACTTTTCACTCTCCTCTTTCACTTTCATCAAGAGGCCTTTGAGTTCCTCTTCACTTTCTGCCATAAGAGTAGTTTCATCTGCCTATCTGAGGTTATTGATATTTCTCCCAGCAATCTTGATTCCAGCTTGTGCTTCTTCCAGCCCAGCGTTCCTCATGATGTACTCTGCATATAAGTTTAATAAGCAGGGTGACAATATACAACCTTGACGTACTCCTTTTCCTATTTGGAACCAGTCTGTTGTTCCATGTCCAGTTCTAACTGTTGCTTCCTGACTTGCATACAGGTTTTTCAAGAGGCAGGACAGGTGGTCTGGTATTCCCATTTCTTTCAGAATTTTCCACAGTTTATTGTGATCCACACAGTCAAAGGCTTTGGCACAGTCAATGAAGCAGAAATAGATGTTTTTCTGGAACGCTCTTGCTTTCTCCATGATCCAGCGGATGTTGGCAATTTGATCTCTGGTGCCTGTGCCTTTTCTAAAACCTGCTTGAACATCTGGCGAAAGACGCCGGCTCCGCGGCGCAACCGACCATGCACAGAAGCGTGGCCGAGAAGACCTACCCCACGCCCAAGGTCAGGGCGTGGCCGAGAGGAGCTGTCCCATGTCCAAGAGGTGGTGGCTGCGTGGGCACAGGAGGGCCGAGAGGAGCTACTCCACATTCAAGTTCAGGAGGGGTGGCCTTGAGGAGATACCCCCTCGTCCACGGTAAGGTACAGCAGCTGCACTTTGCTGGAGCGGCTGTGAAGAGATTTTCCACGACCAAGGTAAGAGAAACCCAAATAAGACGGTAGGTATTGGGAGGGGGCATTAGAGGGCAGACACACTGAAATCATAATCACAAAAAACTAGTTGATCTTATCATATGGACCATAGCCCTGTCTAACTCTGAAACTAAGCCATGCCGTGTGGGGCCACCCAAGATGGAAGGGTCATGGTGGAGAGGTCTGACAGAATGTGGTCCACTGGAGAAGGGAATGGCAAACCACTTCAGTATGCTTGCCTTGAGAACCCCATGAACAGTATCAAAAGGCAAAATGATAGGATACTGAATGAGGAATTCCCCAGGTCGGTAGGTGCCCAGTATGCTACTGGAGATCAGTGGAGAAATAACTCCAGAAAGAATGAAGGGATGGAGCAAAAGCAAAACCAATACCCAGTTGTGGATGTGACTGGTGATAGTGACATCATTACTAATATACATAATGGTATGGATAGTAGTGTGTATATGAATTTATAATGAAGAGGGGAAACTCTACAGAAGAATTATAATACCAAATTATTCACATATGAAGAATGAAAAAATTTTTAAATCAACAGTTCCAAACCTTATGGCACATGAAATCCTTTACATTTGTTTTCCACGATACCATGCTCACCTGCTGTTTGTCCCTTCTGCCTCACTATGGACTTGTTCTATATATTTTCTTTCGCTACTGCCTTATTTGGTTGACTTTGGCATGTTGGATGCAGATATTAATGTAAAGACAATAAATAATAAAATAATAGGAAGAAATTGTAAGCAAATATATGATAACATCAGAATCAGTAAAGCCATAATGGCAAAAGACTCAGAAACAATAAAACAAAAGGAAGCATATTTTACTACAATTCAACCAAATTTTCTGGATACCACCAGCACCGTAAGTCCTGGTTTGGCCAAAACGTTCAATTGTTTTTTTTCTGTGAGCTGACTCTACTAATGCTTAGTTAATTTAACATCATTCAAAGCAATTTTTTTTAGATTGTAATGTGACATCTATTATATCAGAGTGCACTTTTAAAAAACCATCAAAATTGGTGAATTTTTGTGAGGCATTTTAATACTGAAGATGGGAGAAAAAACCAACATTTTCAGCATATTATGCCTTATTATATCAAGAAAGGTAAAAATGAAACTGAAGCACACACACAAAAAGATTTGTGCAGTGTATGAAGAAGGTGCTGTGACTGATTGAATGTGTCAGGAGTGGTTTGCAGAGTTTTGTGCTGGAGATTTCTCACTGGATGACATTCCACAGTCAAGTAGCCCAGTGAAGTTGACAGCAGTCAAAGAAAGACAATAACGGAGAGTAATGAATGTTACACCAACAGGAGACAGCTGACCTACTCAAAACATCCAAATCAAGCACTGAAAATCATTTGCAACAGCTTGGTTATATTGAAGTAAAGTGAAAGTCATTCAGTCGTGTCCCACTCTTTGCGACCCCAGGGACTGTAGTCTGCCAGGCTCTTCAATCCATGGGGATTCTCCAGGCAAGAATACTGGAGTGGGTTGCCATTCCCTTCTCCAGGGGATCTTCCCAACCCAGGGATCAAACCCAGGTCTCCCGCAGTGTAGGTGGATTCTTTACCATCTGAGCCACTAGGGAAGTCCATATTGGTTATGTTAATCATTTTAATGTTTGGTTTGCACATAAGTTAAGTGAGAAAAACTTCTTGACCATATTTCCACATGCAATTATCTACTTAAAAATAAGGAAAATTAAAACAAATTGTGGCAGATGATGAAAAGTGGATACTGTACAATAATATGGAATGAAACAGATCATAGGACAAGCAAAATGAACTAACACCAACCACAGCAAAGTCCCATTTTCAAAGAAGGTGATGTTGTGTGTATGGTGAGATTGGAAGGGAGTCTTTCTATTATGAGATCCTTTTGAAAAACCAAACTATTAATTCCAACAAGTACTGCTCCCAATTTAGACCAACTTAAAAGCAGCACTCAGTGAAAAGCATCTGGAGTTAGTGAACAGAAAACCCATAATATTCCATCAAGATAATAGAAGACCACATGTTTCCTTGAATACCAGGCGAAAACTGTTTCAGCATGGCTGGGAATTTCTGATTCATCTGACATATTCCCTGGACATTGCACCTTCAGATCTCGATTTATTTCAATCTTTACACAACCCTCTTAATGGAAAAAATTCCAATTCCCTGGAAGACTGTAAAAGGCACCTTGAACAACACTTTCCTCGAAAGTATCAAAAGTTTTGGCAAGATAGAATTATGAAGTTACTTGAAAAATTGCAGAAAGTAGTGAAACGAAACAGTGAATATGTTGTTCAATGAAGTTCTTAGTGAAAATGAAAAATGTGTCTTTTATTTTTGCTTAAAAACTGAATAAACTTCTTGGACGACACAATACTATTAAATGTTAAATAACAGTGAAATAGGATTTGCAACATAAGACTTGCAAAAACTGATATCCTTGAATATATACAGATATCTTAGAAAAGCATAAGACATCACTTTAATTCAAAAACAGTGAAAGGACCATAACAGTCTGTTCATAAACAAAGCATAAATGATCAATAAATACTTGAAAACTACGATTATTAGCAAATAAAAATGTGAATTAACATGAAAACGTTTGATCTGAATCATCATTGTGCAACGATTTAGTACCACAAAGATACCTCCTTACCTTAGTGTTATTCATGCACCTCCCATCTCATAGGACTGTCCCAGTTCCTAGGTGTATTTGTTAGCTATTGTTTTGCTTTTCTATATTATCATATTTTACATTCATTAGTGATTTTTAAACATGGTCACCAAGGACACTTTTTTCTAACTTAGTTTATCTTACCTGTTACAGGTTGACCACATCAAGAAAGAATCCTTAATAATATCTTTAGTGATACTTTTCAGGGAACCACTCTGTGCTAAAATTGTTGAACCAGAACATCAACTGCACAAGAATCAAAAAAAAGTTTCTGATTTTCTTTCGCCTTTTTACTAGTCTTTCCTTCTATCTCACTCTTCAGATTATATGGAAATAGTTCATTTTTGAATTTAGACTGATATTGTCATTCATAGTAAATGCTACACATATGGATATAAAAATTGATGCTGCCTGTTTATGCATTTCCATTGCTGTCTTTGAGTGCAAGTGAGAAAGAATCACTAGACTATATCTATGTCACTACTAACAATTCTTGTTTAATTGTGAGACTATGTGGGAAGAAAACAAAAACCGAAGCCTGAATGACAAACTAAAATGTAAGTATGTATATATTTCTCAAATCAATGTTTTTCTATTCGGAAACTTGAAAAACTAATTAAAATAGTTCCTATCAATTTCCTAAGGATACATACAAACATTTATATATAAACATATGCTTATATGTAAGCTATATATAACGTGTGCTTTTTTTTAATTTGGATAGTTCACAGGATGTGAGAAATTCATTTCATTTCTTGAATGTCATCATGGATGTCTCTGGGCCTGTGGCGAATGAAGAAGTCTCTAGGCCTAGCTCATAAATTGGTTAAGATGGGAACAATAGATGTTATATTATACATAAACACACACACACATAAACACAACCTCGAATATATAAGTAAATCTTATATAGAAGTGGTGTGCTTGTATATAACATACAGGTAAGCAATTTTTTGATGCATTCTTATAATCTCTTTTAATTAGTGTGGTATGCTTTGAACAGTTATAGGCAGTGTATCATCATTTATATTTGGACTTTGACCTGTCATTTTGTTACTTGATATTATATATCCCATTGCTGTTTATTCTTTTGTTTTTCTTTTCCTGCATTCAACTGAATAATTTTATTGTTCAATTTTATGTAATTTATACAATGTGCTTTTTACTGTATCACCTCTTACAAGTTTATGCACGGTCTGTGAATGATAATCTACACAGTGAACATTTCACAAATAACTTAGAAACAATATTTTACCACTGGGGGTAGAATGTAAAAAGAAACTTTTTTGCCTTTCTATTTCTCATGACAGTTATTGTTTATATCTTGACTATTTACTTTGACAATCACATCAGATAATACTATGATTTTTGCTCTCAGCAACTGTATGAAAAGATTTGTATCATACAGGCTTTTTCCTGTTTTTCAGTGTTTGATAGAAATATACAATTAAACCATCTGAGGCTGCAGTTCTCTTTGTTGGATGATTTATGTACCTGTTTACTTTATTATTAGATATAGGGATATAGAGGTTAGATATTTCATCTTGAATTAGCTTTGGTAGACTGTATCTTTCATAGTATTGATTCATTCAAGTTGTCAAATCTACTTTGTAGAGACATATTTTTCTGTTTTTCTATCTGCATAATCTGCAATGATGTCATACCTCACATTGCTGATAAATTTCACCTTTTCTCTTTTTTTCCAGACCAGCCACAATAGCATTTTATCAATGTTAGACAATCCTCTCCAAGAATCAGCTTTTGATTATACTCATCTTCTCTCTTGTTTCTCTTTTCCATTTCATTGATTTTTTTTTTTTTTTTTGCTTATTATTCTTTTCATCTGTTTGGGTAACTTTTCTTTGACTTTTTACATGCAGATCATCTAAAACATGAAAGCTGGTAATGAGAAATCACACAGTCATAACATTAATCGTGGAATTACAGCTGCTAGTCCCAATTTTTCCCTTTTTATTTCTTACGTATGTGATGAGTGTTACTGGAAATCTGACCATTATCACTCTCACATTCATGGATTCTCATCTTAAAACACCTATGTATTTTTTCTTCAAAAACTTCACCTTCTTAGAAGTCTCATTCACAACAGTGTGTATTCCCAGATTCCTGTACAGCATATCAAGTGAGGACAATACCATTACTTATAACACCTGAAGAAGTGAAGTGAAATGTGTTCAGTCGTGTCCGACGGTTTGAGACTCCATGGACTGTAGCCAGCCAGGCTCCTCTGTCCATGGAGTTCTCCAGGCAAGAATACTGGTGTGGGTTGCCATTCCCTTCTCCGGGGGATCTTTCCAACCCAGGAATCGAACCTGGGTCTCTTGCATTGCAGGCAGATGCTTTATCATCTGAGCCATCAGGGGCTTAACGCCTGTGCTGGTCAAATATTTTTTGTTGGACTCTTTTGGAGTCACAGCGTTTTTTCCTCTGGCAGTCATGTCCTATGACCACTATGTGGCCATCTATAAACCCCTTCATGAACAGTAGAGTCTGCATCATCTTTGTGCTTTGCTGTTGGATCTCTGTGTTGATGATTGTCATCACACCACTCAGTATGGGCCTCCAGCTAGAATTCTGATTCCAGTGCCATTCATCATTTTGACTGTAATTTAAGTCTTCTCCTAAAGACCTCATGCTCAGATACATGGTTCATAGAACAGATGATTATAACCTGTGCAGTGGTGACATTAATCATCACACTGATAGGTGCATTTATCATTATATTGATAGGTGTTTTTCTTTCATATATATATACATATGTATATATATACAGACACACACACACATATATATATATGTTCATTCAGTTTCGCAGTCATGTCTGACTCTTTGCAACCCCATGAACCATAGCAGGCCAGGCTTCCCTGTCCATCACCAACTCCCAGAGTTTATCCAAACTCATGTCCATTGATTCGGTGATGCCATCCAACCATCTTATCCTCTGTCGTCCGCTTCTCCTCCTGCCCTCAATCTTTCCCAGCATCAGGGTCTTTTCAAATGAGTCAGCTCTTCGCATCAGGTGGCCAAAGTATTGGAGTTTCAGCTTCATTATCATTCCTTCCAATGAACACCCAGGACTGATCTCCTTTAGGATGGACTGGTTGGATCTCCTTGCCATCCAAGAGACTCTCAAGAGTCTTCTTCAACACCACCGTTCAAAAGCATCAATTCTTCAGCACTCAGCCTTCTTCACAGTCCAACTTTCACATCCATACATGACCACTAGAAAAACCATAGCCTTGACTGGACGGACCTTTGTTGACAAAGTAATGTCTCTGCTTTTCAATATGCTACCTATGTTGGTCATAACTTTCCTTCCAAGGAGTAAGCGTCTTTTAATTTCATGGCTGCAATCACTATCCGCAGTGATTTTGGAGCCCAAAGAAATAATTCAGCCACTGTTTCCACTGTTTCCCCATCTACTTGTCATGAAGTGAAGGGACCGGATGGCATGATCTTAGTTTTCTGAATGTTGAGCTTTAAGCCAACTTTTCACTCTCCTCTTTCACTTTCAAGAGTCTCTTTAGTTCTTCACTTTCTGCCATAAGGATGGTGTCATCAGCATATCTGAGGTTATTGATATTTCTCCCAGCAATCTTCATTCCAGCTTGTGCCTTATGTGTATCTCCCTACAAACATCCCTGAAAAAGGACATTTAGTTACAACTCTCAAAAGTTTATACCTATAATTCAAAGTCAGCTCATAGGAGTATACACCCTATGCCTACTGATTTCTAAGTATGGCCAACTGTATGAAATGCCCATCATTTGGCTAAATTCTTTCATGTGCTATAAATGTAAGACTTTGTCCCTGAAGTTAACAGTGTCTCTCAGGTGCTAGTTTGCTGAGTCATCACAAGTGCAGTCTGCCCTGGATTCACCTAAAGGTAACCTTTCATTTTTTAAAACCAAATTTTCATATAAAAACATATAAAAATTCTATTTTTATAATTAAATAGAATTGCCATAGGTTGTATGTAAATGGTAGATTACAAGTTTTTACAGATTTAGTTATGTACGTGTGGTTGAGGGGAAAAAGCCTCTGACACTACTTTTATAACATAATTAATGCTGGTAATTACTATACCATTTTTTTTCCTTTTTATGTTCATATTTTTATATTATCCATGAGTTATTTAAAGAAAGTGGATAAAGGCTTGTTATGCCAATTTAATTGCCTTCAGTTCAGTTCAGTTCAGTCGCTCAGTTGTGTCCGACTCTTTGCAACCCCATGAATCACAACACGCCAGGCCTGCCTGTCCATCACCAACTCCCGGAGTTCACTCAAACTCATGTCCATCGAGTTGGTGATGCCATCCAGCCATCTCATTCTCTGTCGTCCCCGTCTCCTCCCACCCCCAATTCTTCCTAGCATCAGACTCTTTTCCAGTGAGTCAACTCGACAAATGAGGTGGCCAAAGTATTGGAGTTTCAGCTTTAGCATCAGTTGCCTTAGACACTGAAAAAACCAAACATTTTATCATTTGACTTTTATTATCCTGCACCATCACAGTGTGTCTAATGCTATTGTTGCATTTTCTTGACCTCAAAGGCACTATTCTCACTGCTACCTTGTGGAAAGTTGATTGCCAAAACATATTAACATTCCTTAGTGACTTTTATTTTTTTTGTTTGTTTCTTTTTTCCTTAGTGACTTTTAAACGTGGGTCTCCAAGGACTCTTTTGTTTGTTGATTCTATTGACTCATTATAGGTGGGATACATGAATTAACTATCCATAACATTTGGTGCCAAATACATTTTCCTGACAAACAAGCTTATCAGATGAACTACTCCTAATCAATTGTTCTCCCATGTTATATCTTTAGTCCATTAGAAAAAAATCCCTTTATTTGAGCTATAAAGAGAAGAACATATTCCCAGTGTAAAATGGCACAGGACCTCTCACAGAGGAGCTCTGTATGATATGGAGGGCTCTGGGCATTTTCAGGGGTTTCCTAGCTGAATGCGATTCCCTGAGAAAACAGCATTCACATGGCTCCTCTAGCATATTCTGTTCAGCATGTGTATCATTATGAGTATCTTCAAATAAACTGTCAACAGGTGCTATGAAATAACTTAATGGTGACAGGGTAAGTATGAAAGTGTTTGCTACTTCAGTTATTTACATACTATGCGTGCATGTTTTCTGGCAGAAGGTGGGAGGTGGATGGGGAATGTCGTGATAGATTTCTCTCTTTAAGCAAAGTGTCAGACATTTTTAATTGATTTTTTAAATTTTTATTGGAGTATAGATTTACACTGTCATGTTAGTTTCAAGTGTACAGCAAAGTGAATCAGTCACTGTGCTCATTGTGCTCAGTGGCTCAGTCATGCTCAACACTTCCGAAACCCCATGGACTATAGCCTGCCAGACTCCTCTACATGGGATTTTTCAGGCAAGAACACTGGAGTGGGTTGGCATTTCCTCCTGCAGGTGATCTTCCTGACCAGTGTGATCAAATCCATGTCTCCTGAATCGCCTACATTGATAGATTCTTAATCACTGAGCAGTCTGGGAAGCCCTGAATCAGTTATACATATACACATATCCACTTTTTTTTAGATTCCTTTCCTATTTATGCCATTACAGAGTATTGAGTAGCGTTCCCTGTGCTATTGTAACTATGTAAAGTGGTGAATGTTAATTAGACTTATTATGATGATTATTTTACAATGTATACAAACTGAATTGTTATGCTGTACATCTCTAAGTGAAATGGGGTCTTCCTGCTTGCCACTCAAAAGACATTAAATAGGCTATGTTGGTGGAAAGAAAAGTTTGTTTTATTTTGGATGCCAGTAACAGGGTAGGGGAATGATGATGCCTGTCCAAAGACTGAGTCCCCCTCACTGACCATCAGCTAGTTAGAGCTTTTATACATTGAGGGAGAGGGGCTACTGGCAGAAACAGCACAGTCAGCTCTGGTAATCATATTGATATTGGTGACCGGTGATTTGATCAGCGTTATCTTGATTGTTTTAAGTGCAGCTAGTCTTTAGTTCCAGAGTTGGCTTGTTTCCATTTCCTTGAAGGTAATTCTTGGAATGTAGTGGCTTATGTCATGGCTACAGTCTGTTCATCATGTAGTTACTTCTCCACCTGGTGGGGATTCAGTATTTGTAAGACAGCTCACAGGACATGGCTCAGAATAATATCCACAGCCCCAGAAAAGGAACTAAATGTCCTTGACTATGCTTAATGATTAAACTATTATTATTTGGTCTCCTTTGACTATTTTCCTTTGTTTCTGCATTTTCTCACTTGTCTGATTAAATTTATTCTTTGGCTAAAGTTTTTCCACAGACAAAAGTCAGGTTGAGGACATGAGGGTGAAGGACCATATGGTCCTGCTCTGTTTCACAGTTGAAACTAATATAAAGTTAAATATTGACTATACCTTATTTAAAAAAAAAAATCCTTTGGTTCTGTGGGGTGGGGGGAACTATTTTTAAAAATTATTAAATAAAAAAAAAGAATCAGAAAAAGCTCTGGTAGTGCATGTCTCAAGGCTTTTTGAAAGGAATATTCTAAAAATACAAGAAAATGCATTACTCGCAGAAGATCCATCTTGCATTTAGTAAAATAAGAATACTTGGAGCACTAAAGGCATTACTTGTATGTTCAGTTCAGTTCAGTTCGGTCGCTCAGTCATGTCCGACTCTCCGCGACCCCATGAATCACAGCACGCCAGGCCTCCCTATCCATCACCAACTCCCGGAGTACACTCAAACTCATGTCCACAGAGTCGGTGATGCCATCCAGCCATCTCATTCTCTGTCGTCCCCTTCTCCTCCCGCCCCCAACCTTTCCCAGCATCAGAGTCTTTTCCAGTGAGTCAACTCGTCGCATGAGGTGGCCAAAGTATTGCAGTTTCAGCTTTAGCATCAGTCCCTCCAATGAACATCCAGGATTGATCTCCTCTAGAATGGACTGGTTGGATCTCCTTGCAGTATAAGGGACTCTCAAGAGTCTTCTCCAGCACCACAGTTCAAAAGCATCGATTCTTCGGCGATCAGCCTTCTTCACAGTCCAACTCTCACATCCATACATGACCACGGGAAAAACCATTGCCTTGACTAGACGGACCTTGGTTGGCAAAGTAATGTCTCTGCTTTTTAATATACTATCAAGGTTGGTCATAACTTATGTTAGAAACATGTAATTATTTATCAATAAAATGAAGATATATGGAAAAGAACTCTCACCTAGTTACTGATCTTAACCCAAAATAATACAGTACTTAGTCTTCAGCCTTAGTATTTCTGGAGAGAAATATTGAGCAAACATGGAAGGATCAACATACTAACAGAAAAAATGAATAAAATGGAAAATTAGCCAGTTGCACTTTGTAATCTCCATCAGTTCTGATATTATACATGAATTGACTGGTTGCATATAAACTGAGTGGCACACATTTAGCTTTTGTTCTAACTAGCCCTTTTATATCGGTTGTAGCAACATAATCATTATACCTGCCCTTCTTTGTTTCTCAAGTTACTTTTGTTCGACAATAAATATTATAATAACACGATCTTTTTAAAAAAAAAATAGCAATAGAAATACTGTTCATGAAACCAAGATATTCAGGTAAATGTGCATCAATAATCAGAATGCAGTGATTCAAGCCTGGGACTCTGGAGTCGCTCTGTGTGGCTACTTAATATTAGAAAACCTTGAATATAAACTTTATCTCTCTGTACCTCAGTTCTCCCACTCTCAAGCACCACAGTTCTTAGTCGTGCCCAACTCTTTGCAACCCCTTGGACTGCAGCACGCTTACTCCTTGGAAGAAAAGTTATGACCATCTTAGACAGCACATTAAAAATCAGAGACATTACTTTGCCAACAAAGATCCATCTAGTCAAGGCTATCGTTTTTCCAGTAGTCATGTATGGATGTGAGACTTGGACTATAAAGAAAGCTGAGCACCAAAGAATTGATGCTTTTCAACTGTGGTGTTGGAGAACACTCTTAAGAGTCCCTTGGACTGCAATGAGACCCAACCAGTCCATCCTAAAGGAGATCAGTCCTGAGTGTTCATTGGAAGGAAAGAAGTTGAAGCTGAAACTCCAATACTTTGGCTACCTGATGCGAAGAGCTGACCCATTTGAAAAGATCCTGATGCTGGAAAAGATTGAAGAGGAGGAGAAGGGGAAGACAGAATAAGATGATTGGCTGGCATCACTACTCAATGAACAAGAGTTTGAGTAAATTCCAGGAGTTGGTGATGGACAGGGAAGCCTGGCGTGCTGCAGTCCATGGGGTTGCAGAGAGTCGGACATGACTGAGCAACTGAACTGAATTGGACTGCAGCACACCAGCCTTCCCTGTCCGTCACCAGCTCCTGGAGCTTACTCAAACTCATGTCCATTGAGTCGGTGATGCCTTCTAACCATCTCATCCTCTGTTGTCCCCTTCTACTCTTGCCTTCACTTTTCACAGCATCAGGGTCTTTTCCAATGAGTCAGTTCTTTGTATCAGGTGACCAAAATATTGGAGCTTCAGCATCAGTCTCTCCAATGAATATTCAGGACTGATTTCCTTTAGGATTGACTGGTCTGATCTCCTTGTAGTCCAAGGGACTCTCAAGAGTCTCCTCCAACACCACAGTTCAAAAGCATCAATTCTTTCGCATTTAGCTTGTTTTTTGGTCCAACTCTCCCATTCATATATCACTACTGAAAAAACCATAACTTTGACTATATGCACCTTTGTCAGCAAACTAATGTCTCTGCTTTTTAATACGTTGTCTAGATTGGTCATCACTTTTTTTCCAAGAAGCAAGTGTCCTTTAATTTCATGGCTGCAGTCATCATCTGCAGAGATTTTGGAGCCCAAGAAAATAATGTCTGTCACTGTTTCCACTTTTTCTTCATTTATTAGCCATGGAATGATGGTACCAGATGCCATGATCTTTGCTTTTTCAGTGTTGTTTTAAGCCAGGTTTTTCACTCTCCTCTTTCACTTTCATCAAGAGGCTCTCTATTCCTCTTCTCTTTCTACCATAAGTGTGATGTCATATGAATATCTTAGGTTATTGATACTTCTCCCTGCAATTTTGATTCCAGCTTGTGCTTCATCCAGCCTGGCATTTAGCATGATGTACTCTGCATATATGTTAAAGCAGGGTGACAATATACAGGCTTGACTAATCCTTCCCAACTTGGAACCAGTCTGTAGTTCCATGTCCAATTCTAACTGTTGCCTCTTGATCTGCATACAGATTTCTCAGGAGGCAGATCAGGTGGTCTGGTAACCACATTTCTTTCAGAATTTTCCACAGTTTGTTGTGATCTACATAGTCAAAGACTTTGGCATAATCAATAAAGCAGAAGTAGAAGCTTTTCTGGAACTCTCTTGTTTTTTCGATGATCCAGTGAATGTTGGCAATTTGATCTCTGGTTCCTCTGCCTTTTCTAAATCCATTTTGAGCATCTAGAATTTCATGGTTCACGTACATTTGAAGCCTGGCTTTGGGAATTAGAAGCATTACTTTACTAGCATGTGAGATCAGTGCAACTCTGCGGTAGTTTGAGCACTCTTTGGCATTGCCTTTTCTTTGAGATTGAAATGAAAACTGACTTTTTCCAATCCTGTGGCCACTGCAGAGTTTTCCAAATTTGCTGTCATATTGAGTGCAGTGCTTTAACAGCATCATCTTTCAGAATTTGAAACAGTTCAACTGTAACTCCATCACCTCCACTAGCTTTGTTCATAGTGATGCTTCCTAAGACATGCAGTATTATGATTATATTTAATTATATGGATATATGACTTAGATTGAAGTAAGTCCTAGTGAGATACATGATGGAGTGCTTTATAATGGCTGCTGAGGTTCAAATCCAGACAGTAAGTGTGAGAAATAAATGCAACATGTAAAAGTAAAGGCAAAAATGTGGACTTGAAAGAAATAAAAATGGAGGAAAGAGAGTTTCATGGTGAGGATATTCATCAACTTTTGTATTGACTTTTTAACCATAAACGTGCTATAAACGTGCTTCAACATGAGTGTTAAATTAGGGCATCAAAGAACACCTTTTACATCCTTCAGCAGTTCATTCATTGCATTACCTCACAATGTGGTGAAATGTGTAACAAAATAGACTGTGTCAGTGTTATCCAATGAGAAGATACAAGTTACAGGTAGCGAAGCTTAGACTAGAAATTTAAGATTACAAATGTAAATGCTTTGGAATAAAGATATATTTTGTCATTATAATGAATTGTCAATCTTTAGAAAGCAAAAATTATGTTTTAGAGAAAACTGAAAGTTTAAAATCCCAGGTGGCGCTAGTGGTAAAGAACCTTCCTGCAATTGCAGGAGACACAAAAATGTAGGTTCAGTCCCTGAGCCAGAAAGATCTCCTGGAGGAGAAAATGGAAAGCCATTCCAGTAGTCTTGCCTGGAAAATTCCATGGACATAGGAGCCTGGTGGTCTACAGTCCATGGAGGCACAAAAAGTCAGACATTCCTGAATGACTTATTTTAGGATTTTAATGTCTCCAAAATTCTAAAGCAAAGGAATGAAATTGAAGTTAATATTTTTTTAAATTTACCTTATGAGTTAAAGGAAATATTTTGCTGTTTAAAAAAAACTATAATATACAAAATGAAAAATTAATGTAATTACTATACCATCCAGGCTAAAGTTAAATGCTTAATTAATTATAAATTAATTTAGGAGTTTACTAAAGGAAAAATTAGGCTGTAATTCAGCAATTAAAACATATTTAAAAGTTTCATTTAATCATTAGGAATCAATAGATGGGGAATCTCACTTCATGTAAAACAAGATAAGTATTCCTTAGATCAACAAGTAAAGCCCATGGATCCTGGATGAGTCAAATAAGCAAGAGAGTTCTCATCGTTGGCTGTTTTCATCATTGAATTCTGCAGTTTAAATCTCTCTGACATTTACAAGTAGGTTTGGCAAAATCCAGGAGTCAATAATGAGAAATCACACCACAGTAACACTATTCATCCTTCTGGGACTGACTGACGATCCTCAGTTGCAGATTTTGCTCTTTATTTTTCTATTTATCACCTACATTTTGAGTATAACTGGAAATCTGACCATCATTACCCTAACTTTGGTGGATCCCCACCTTAAAACGCCCATGTATTTTTTTCTCCAAAATTTCTCTTTCTTAGAAATCTTGTTTACAACCACCTGTATTCCAAGATTCCTCTACAATATATCAACTGGGGACAGACTGATTACCTATAAGGCATGTTTCATACAACTATTTTTAACTGATCTCTTTGGGGTAACTGAATTTTTTCTCTTGGCAACCATGTCATATGATCGTTACGTGGCCATCTGCAAACCCTTGCATTATATGACGATCATGAGCTACAAACTGTGCAGAACAATGGTCATCTGCTGCTGGATGGCAGCACTTATGACTATTCTCCCACCATTCAGCTTAGATTTTCACCTGGAATTCTGTGATTCAAACATCATTGATCATTTTGTCTGTGATGTATCACCTCTCCTGAAGATCTCATGCTCAGACACATGGTTAATTGAGCAGATGGTTATAGCCTGTTCCATACTGATCTTCATCATCACTCTTCTTTGTGTAGTTCTCTCCTACATATACATCATAAGGACAATTCTAAAATTCCCTTCTCTTCAACAAAGAAAAAAAGCTTTTTCTACCTGTTCTTCCCATATGATTGTACTTTCCATCTCTTATGGCAGTTGCATCTTCATCTATATCAAACCATCTGCAAAAGAAGAGGCAAATATTAACAAAGGTGTATCACTGCTTATTTCTTCCATTTCACCAATGCTGAATCCTTTTATATATACTCTGAGGAATAAGCAAGTTAAACAAGCCTTTGATGATTCACTCAAAAAAATTGTTTTTCTCTTAAGAAAGTAAAATGTACCTGTCAATAAGCCAACTCAAAAGATGCACATCTATCTCATTTTCATAAATTTAAGAAATAATTTCATAATTTTTTAGCTTGTAGACCAATCAGGTTGACTTCAGAGCCATTTAATCACTAATTTTCCCTTCCATTCATTTACTGAAGAACTAATTATTGAACTTAATGAAGAACAAAATATATCACTTTCAATTCTTTAACCAGATCTACCATAATTAAGTCATTCCTTTTACTTCTTTTAAGTTATATTCCCAGATATTTTATATTATTGGCATAGAGAAGACTTTCTTTTTTTAGAATTATAATTGGTATACACTATTTATTACCTTCAAATGCACAAACAATGATTCCGTATTTTTATACATGGTAAAATCATCATCATAATATGTCTAGTTATGGTCAGTCTGTTGAGCTTCCAGACATCAACATATTAATAAGAGATGATTATTTGCAATGTTAAACCAATATTGTTATCATCTTAGATGAAATAGAATAGTTCCTTGAATGATAAATATTACAAGCCTAACTCAAAAGTAAATAGAGAATCTTTCTTTTAGTATTTTTCTTTCTGTTTCAGAAATTAAATTAATATCTAAAAATCTTTTCACAAAGAAAACTCCAACATCATGTTGACTCAGAATCATGTGTATGAATACTATCAAAAAGAAAAATAACACATTCTTTGAAAATTGTTACAGAACACACAAAAAGTAACACTTTTCAATGCTTTATGAAATCCATGTAAACTTGATACAAATACCAGGCCAAGAAATTACAAGAATAAAATTGTAGATCAACACTCCTTATGATGACACAAGCACACATCCTTAACAATTTGCTATCAAAGCTCAGTGATAATTGTTGTTGTTTTTGTTCAGTCACTCAGTTGTGTCCAACTCTGTGACCCCATGGACTGTAGCATGCCAGGCTTCCCTGTCCTTCACCATCTCCTGGAAGTTACTCAAACCCATGTCCATTGAGTCAATGATGCCATCCAACCACCTCATCCTCCATAGCCCTCTTTTCCTCCTGCCTTCAATCCTTCCCAGCATCAGGGCCTTTTCAAATGAGTCAACTCTTTGCATCAGGTGCCCAAAGTGTTGGAGCTTCAGCTTCAGCATCAGTACTTCCAATGAATTTTCAGGGTTGATTTCCTTTAGGACTGGCTGGTTTGACCTCCTTGTAGTCCAAGGGACTCTCAAGAGTCTCCTCCAGCACCACAGTTCAAAAGCATCAATTCTTCAGCTTTCTTTATGATGCAACTCTCATGTCACATAACTACTAGAAAAACCATACCTTTGACTATCCAGACATTTGTCGGCAAAGTGATGTCTCTGCTTTTCAGCACACTGTCTAGATTTGTCATAGCTTTTCTTTCAAGAAGCAAGCATCTTTTAATATCATGTCTACAATCACCATCCACAGTGATTTTGGAGCCCAAGAAAATAAATCTGTCACCATTTCCATTGTTTCCCCATCTATTTGCATGAAGTGATGGGACCGGATGCCATGATTTTAGTTTTTTGAATGATGAGTTTAAGCCAGCCTGATAGTTACTAGATAAATTATAGTTACCAGGTAAATGATAATTACCAGATAAAAATGACAAGAAAACTTAGTAGACACTTCATAAAGGAATTACATGAATAATCAGTAGGAACTTGGGAAGAAGCTCAAAATCATTATCATTAGAATATTCAAATTGAAATGAGTCAAACATTCACTCGAATGGCCACAAGTAGGATATAGGCTGACAATGTAAGTCACAAGGACAGAGAGCAACGGGAACTATCATTCAGTGCTGGTGGGCATATGTGAAGTGACACAACTGCTTGGGAAAGCATTCTGGCAGGTTCTTAAAAAGTTAAACATAGTTACCCTATGTCTCAGCCATTACTCTCCTATTTACCTAAAAAAATAGGAAACTGACATCCCCCAAAATGATATATATGATTTTTTGTATCCACTTGACTCATAGAGTTCAAAATTGCAAATATGTCAAATGCTTGTTTAAAAAAAACAGAGAAACTTATTCTAGTTTATTCATACAATAAAAAAACCACTCAACTGCCCAAAAGTATAAACTGCTAAAGCAAATAAAATAGAAAATTTCAAAAAGATTATGCTGAGTGAAAGATATCAGACAGAAAACAGTACATGTTGTGTTCCCTAAATGTAACACTCTAGAAAGGGAAAAACAAACCTGTAGTAACAAAAAGCAGGTCAATGATTAAATGAGATCAAAGTGAGCTATATACTGGCTGAAAGCAACATGAAGGAATGCTTTGGGGATCTGAGAGACATTACATATCTTGTGGTGTGGTAATTACTTGGATGGCTATATTTTTCAAAATTTCTCAAAGTTTACAATTAAAATGGATGCATTTCATTGTATATAAATTATATCCAAATAAAGCTGATTTGAAAAGCACAGAAGATGAGCAAAATATCTTCAAAATATATCTCACATAAATAAATATTTGGGGACTTCCCTGGTGGTCCAGTGCTTAAGACTCTGTGACTTCATTGCTGAGGGCCCAGGGTTCAATCCCTGGTCAGGGAACTAAGATCCCACATGACTCATGCATGGTCTGGCCAAATAAGTATATATATGGGAAGTAAGTATATGAAAATGACATATGACTGCAAACACACATGTAGGCACCCACAAAGAGTCCAAATGAGATGGCGAAAAACTCGAATTCTTATACACTTTCACAGGAATGCAATTGGTACATGCACTTTGTAGAATAAACTGCATAATCAGCAATTAAAATCTTAGGTATATTATCACAAGTAACATATGTATATGTAAAAAAAAAAAAACTGTAAACAAGAGATTCTTATCAGTGCGATGGGAGACAGGAAGACCTGGTGACGTGCCCTCATTGTAATGTGTTATATATCAAACTTTTAAAAAGTGAAACAGAAATTTCCAGAAAAAATCAAAGTGAATTCATCAAACATATATCAAACATAAAATAAAAAATAATAAAGTGTTCTTTATAGCTAAGAAACATAATGAGGCATATTCTTGAAGATGCCATAAGTAACAAAGAATAGATATTAATATAAGGAGTGAACTAGAAGGTTGAATACACAGTGTCTGCAATAGTGAAAACAGCTTACAGTGTTTAAATATATAGAGAATTTTAAGAACAAATATTTCTGGAAAATTAATATTTTCTGGCATAACTGTTAAAAAGATTGAAGGTTTTTAGTAAATTTCCTTTAGCTTAGAATGAAGAATAGAGTGGGTATAACAAATTCCCCGCTTTATTATTACTGCAGAATCATTAAAAGAAGGCAAGTTAGACTTAGTTTTAAAACTCTTGAAGGAATCCAATATAGAAGATACCGCATCAGGCTTTCAGTTCAGTTCAGTCGCTCAGTCGTGTCCGACTCTTTCTGACCCCATGGACAGCAGCACGCCAGGCCTCCCTGTCCATCACTAACTCAGGGAGTTTACTCAAACTCATGCCCATTAAGTGGGTAATACCATCCAAGCATCTCATGCTCTGTCATCCCCTTCTCCTCCTGCCTTCAATCTTGCCCAGCATCAGGGTCTTTTCCAATGAGTCAGCTCGTCGCCTCAGGTGGCCAAAGTATTGGAACCTAAGCTTCAGTATCACTTCTTCCAATGAGTATTCAGGTTTGATTTCCTTTAGGATTGACTGGCTTGATCTCCTTGCAGTCCAAGGTACTCTTAAGAATCTTCTCTAGCACCACAGTTCAAATTCTTTGGTGCTCAGCCTTTTTTATTGTCCAGCTCTCACATCTGTATACAACTACTGGAAAAAAAAAATAGCTTTGACTATACAGACTTTTGTTGGCAAAGTAATGATCTTACTTGATCTTAGATGACTTGCATTAGATAACATATCTAAACATGGTATTGGAAAATCTTAGGAACTATTAATAAATTTTAAATTACAGGTTTAGTGTAGCGTTGGTAATTTAATTAGTACCCTGATTTTGACTAAATTCTAAGATGTTTACCATAAGCCCAGAAAAATATTCAAAAGAACTGACAATGGGATAATAAAACGGGAAAGATAGAATTTGTTCTATTTTAAAGAGAACTGATTTTCTCACTTGAGGGTTATAATGACAGGTGTTGTTAACCAAATGCTTAAGTGTAAGCAGATCTGATTAAGAGAAGATATTAGGATAGGAATGTGGTAAATATTAGAAAGAAATACATAGTCCCCACTTTTTATATTCTCTCCAAATGGATGTTTATTCTGTTATGAAATAATTTTCCTAAAGTTAAAAAATATATCAGATGTACAATTATACAATAAACACAGGCAAAATATTTTCTTTTATTTAAATAATAGAACAAGTAAGATGGTAAGTCTGTTGTTTCAGAGGAGAAATCAAGGAATAAATATATGATCAAAAGACTACTGCTCAATATTTATTAGAAACTGAAAATACCTAATACATGTTGGACTATTAACATCATATAATAAAGCTGTAACCTTTAGTGTATCATTAGTTAATGTGCCACTTCACAGTGTCTGGAATATATAGCAAAGTCAAATACCTATACATTTTACTGTATATTAAATAATTTTTGGCCAAAGTTAATTTTTACAGTAAATATTAATCTTTATTTCCAGGTATCTTAATAGATTTTATCTTTATGATAGTTTTAGATAGTTTAGATTTAAAGAAAAGATGAGAAGATAAAATAGAGAATTCTCAGAGTTTTCATTGGCTACATATGGTTTCTTCTATCCTTAACATCATATGCTTATATGGTAAATTTGTTACAATTAATGGACCAACATTAATGGAATGTTATTGACTAGCTTAATTTCTTTTTTACATTTTTTCTGTATTTTATTTATTTTTTGTATTTCTATTTATTTTTTTATTTTACAATATTATATTGGTTGGTTTTGCCATACGTTGACATGAATCTTCCCCGGGTGTACATGAGTTCCCCTTCCTGAACCCCCCTCCCACCTCCCTCCTCCCCTTATCCTTTTAATGTTAATGAGGTCCCATTTGTTTATTTTTGCTTTTATTTCCCATATTCTGGGAGGTGAGTCATGGAGGATCCTGCTGTGACATATGTCGGAGAGTGTTTGGCCTATGTCCTCCTCTAGGAGTTTTATAGTTCCTGGTCTTACATTTAGATCTTTAATCCATTTTGAGTTTATTTTGGTGTATGGTGTTAGGAAGTGTTCTAGTTTCATTCTTTTACAAGTGGCTGACCAGTTTTCCCAGCACCACTTGTTAAAGAGACTGTCTTTTGTCCATTTTATATTCTTTCCTCCTTTGTCAAACATAAGGTGTCCATAAGTGCATGGATTTATCTCTGGGCTTTCTATTTTGTTCCATTGATCTATATTTCTGTCTTTATGCCAGTACCATACTGTCTTGATGACTGTGGCTTTGTAGTAGAGCCTGAAGTCCGGCAGATTGATTCCCCCAGTTCCATTCTTCCTAAAGATTGCTTTGGCTATTCGAGGTTTTTTGTATTTCCATACAAATTGTGAGATTATTTGTTCTAGCTCTGTGAAAAGTATCGTTGGTAGCTTGATAGGGATTGCATTGAATGTATAAATTACTTTGGGTAGTATACTCATGTTCACAATAGTTATTCTTCCAATGTACAAACATGGTATATTTCTCCATCTATTAGTGTCCTCTTTGATTATTTTCACAAGTGTTTTATAGTTTTCTGCATACAGGTCTTTTGTGTCTTTATGTAGATATATTCCTAAGTATTTAATTCTTTTCATTGCAACAGTGAATGGAATAGTTTCCTTAATTTCTCTATTTTCTCATTATTAGTGTATAAGAATGCAAGGGATTTCTGCGTGTTGATTTTATATCCTGCAACTTTACTGTATTCATTGATTAGCTCTAGTAGTTTTCTGGTAGAATCTTTAGGGTTTTCTGTGTAGAGGATCATGTCATCAGTGAACAGTGAAAGTTTTACTTCTTCTTTTCCAATTTGGATTCCTTTGATGTCTTTTTCTGCTCTGATTGCTGTGGCCAAAACTTGCAGAACTATGTTGAATAGTAGTCGTGAGAGTGGGCACCCTTGTCTTGTTCCTGACTTTAGGGGAAATGCTTTCAGTTTTTCACCATTGAGGATAATGTTGGCTGTGGGTTTGTCATATATAGCTTTTATTATGTTAAGGTATGTTCCTTCTATTCCCACCTTCTGGAGGGTTTTTATCATAAATGGATGTTGAATTTTGTCGAAGGCTTTCTCTGCATCTATTGAGATAATCATATGATTTTTATTTTTCAGTTTGTTAATGTGGTGTATTACGTTGATTGATTTGCGGATATTGAAGAATCCTTGCATTCCTGGGATAAAGCCCACTTGGTCATGATGTATGATCTTCTTAATGTGTTGTTGGATTCTGACTGCTAGAATTTTGTTAAGGATTTTTGCATCTATGTTCATCAGTGATATTGGCCTGTAGTTTTCTTTTTTTGTGGGATCTTTACCAGGTTTTGGGATTAGGGTGATGGTGGCCTCATAGAATGAGTTTGGAAGTTTCCCTTCCTCATCAATTTTCTGGAAGAGTTTGAGTAGAATAGGTGTTAGCTCTTCTCTAAATTTTTGGTAGAATTCAGCTGTGAAGCCATCTGGACCTGGGCTTTTGTTTGCTGGAAGATTTTTGATTACAGTTTCTATTTCCTTGCTTGTGATGGGTCTGTTAAGATTTTTTATTTCTTCCTGGTTCAGTTTTGAAAAGTTGTACTTTTCTAAGAACTTGTCCATTTCTTCCAAATTGTCCATTTTATTGCCATATAATTGCTGATAGTGTTCTCTAATGATCCTTTGTATTTCTGTGTTGTTGGTTGTGATCTCTCCATTTTCATTTCTAATTTTATTGATTTATTCTTCTCCCTTTGTTTCTTGATAAGTCTGGCTAGTGGTTTGTCAATTTTATTTACCTTCTCAAAGAACCAGCTATTGGCTTTGTTGATTTTTGCTATGGTCTCTTTTGTTTCTTTTGCATTTATTTCTGTCTTAATTTTTAAGATTTCTTTCCTTCTACTAACCCTGGGGTTCTTCATTTCTTCCTTTTCTAGTTTCTTTAGATGTAGAGTTAGGTTATTTAGTTGACTTTTTTCTTGTTTCTTGAGGTGTGCCTGTATTGCTATGAACCTTCCACTTATCACTGCTTTTACAGTATCCCAGAGGTTTTGGGTTGTCGTGTTTTCATTTTCATTCATTTCTATGCATATTTTGATTTCTCTCTTGATTTCTTCTATGATTTGTTCGTTATTCAGCATGTTGTTCAGCCTCCATATGTTGGCATTTTTAATAGTTTTTCTCCTATAATTGAGATCTAATCTTACTGCACTGTGGTCAGAAAAGATGCTTGGAATGATTTCAGTTTTTTTAAATTTACCAAGGCTAGATTTATGGTCCAGGATATGATCTATCCTGGAAAATGTTCCATGTGTGCTTGAGAAAAAGGTGAAATTCATTGTTTTGGGGTGAAATGTCCTATAGAGATCTATTAGGTCTAACTGGTCTATTGTATCATTTAAAGTTTGTGTTTCCTTGTTAATTTTCTGTTTAGTTGATCTATCCATAGATGTGAGTGGCGTATTAAAGTCTCCCACTATTATTGCATTGTTTTTAATTTCCTCTTTCATACTTGTTAGTAATTGTCTTACATATTATGGTGCTCCTATGTTGGGTGCATAAATATTTATAATGGTTATATCTTCTTCTTGGATTGATCCTTTGATCATTATGTAGTGTCCTTCTTTGTCTCTTTTCACAGCCTTTGTTTTAAAGTCTATTTTATCTGATATGAATATTGCTACTCCTGCTTTCTTTTGGTCTCTATTTGCGTGGAATATCTTTTTCCAGCCCTTCACTTTCAGTCTGTATGTGTCCCTCGTTTTGAGGTGGGTCTCTTTTAGACAACGTATATGGGGGTCTTGTTTTTGTATCCATTCAGCCAGCCTTTGTCTTTTGGTTGGGGAATTCAACCCATTTACGTTTAAGGTGATTATTGATAAGTATGATCCTGTTGCCATTTTCTTTATTGTTTTGGGTTCGAGTTTATACACTCTTTCTGTGTTTCCTGTCTAGAGAAGAGCCTTTAGCATTTGTTGGAGAGCTGGTTTGGCGATGCTGAATTCTCTCAACTTTTGCTTATCTTAAAGCTTTTGATTTCTCCTTCATATTTGAATGAGATCCTTGCTGGGTATAGTAATCTGGGCTGTAGGTTACTTTCTTTCATCACTTTAAATATGTCTTGCCATTCCCTCCTGGCCTGAAGATTTTCTGTTGAAAGATCAGCTGTTATCCTAATGGGAATCCCCTTGTGTTATTTGTTGCTTTTCCCTTGCTGCTTTTAATATTTGTTCTTTGTGTTTGATCTTTGTTAATTTGATTAATATGTGTCTTGGAGTATTTCGCCTTGGGTTTATCCTGTTAGGGACTCTCTGGTTTCTTGGACTTGGGTGATTATTTCCTTCCCCATTTTAGGGACTTTTTCAACTATTATCTCCTCAAGTATTCTCTCATGGTCTTTCTTTTTGTCTTCTTCTGGGACTCCTATGATTCGAATGTTGGGGCATTTAACATTGTCCCAGAGGTCTCTAAAATTGTCCTCATTTCTTTTAATTTGTTTATCTCCAGGCTATTTATCTGTAATTCCATTTTGCTTTCAAGATTTTGAATCATTTTCACCATCAAAATTCAAAATTCTTTATCAGGTAGATTCCCTATATCTTCCTCTTTTGTTTGTGTTGGTGGGCATTTATCCTGTTCCTTTACTTGCTGGGTATTTCTCTGACTCTTCATCTTTCTTATATTGTTTTGCTTAGGTGGCCTTTCCGTCTTCTGGCAGTTTGTGGAGTTCTCTTTATTATGTAGTTTCCTCGCTGTGTGTGGGGTTGTATGGGTAACTTGTCAAGGTTCCCTGGTTAGGGAAGCTTGTGTCGGTGCTCTGTTGGGTAGAGCTGAATTTTTTCTCTCTGGAGTGCAATGACGTGTCCAGTAATGAGTTATGAGATGTCAGTGGGTTTGATGTGACTTTGGGCAGCCTGTATATTGAAGCTCAGGGCTATGTTCCTGTGTTGCTGGAGAATTTGCGTGGTATGTCTTGCTCTAGAACTTGTTGACCCTTGGGTGGTGTTTGGTTTTAGTGTAGGTATGGAGGCGTTTGATGAGCTCCTACAGATTAATGTTGCCTTGAGTCAGGAGTTCTCTGGTGTTCTCAGGATTCGGGCTTAAGCCTCTTGCCTCTGGTTTTCAGTCTTATTCTTTCAGTAGCCTCTAGACTTCCTTATCTGTCATTTTCAAGTTGGTTCCTTGTTTTAGCTTCTGTTTGCTGGTCTCTTCAGTGTCTAATTTCCGCCCTGACACTAGGGGGCGGTGGTGGACACTTTTTAACGCTCACTTATTCAGGCTGGATGGCATCACTGACTCTGTGGACATGAGTTTGAATGAACTCCAGGAGTTGTTGATGGACAGGGAGGCTTGGCATGCTGTGATTCATTGGGTCGCAGAGAGTAGGACACAACTGAGTGACTGAACTGAACTGAACTGTTCAGTCCTGTTCTGGGAAGGGAGGAACACTGCAGACAAATATCTCTGGCATCTGTGGGTAGTGCTCGCAGTGTCTCAGCCACACTGGGTTTGCCCCTGCTCACGACGCATGTGCTGTCCCAGTCTACACTGCGCAGGCTCTAGGTTGCTCTGCCAGGAACTCTCTGAGGCCAGCACTGGGTTGTATGCACTTCCCAGGTCTGAGCGGCTCAGGTTCAGATACTCGGGTACTCCACAAAGGCACAGACTTGGTTGGGCCTGCGTTTTGTGCCTTCCCCGGTCTGAGCAGCTCAGGTGACCAGGTGTTTGGCGAGCATGGTTGCTGTGAGTTATCACCTTCCCGGTCCCTCCCGCTAGGTTTTCTGGGTGTACAGCCGGCACACCTTCTCAAGGGGATGTTGACCAGTCAGAAACCCATGAAGTCTTTGTTAGCAACAAAGTCTGCCTGCCTGGTATCAGAGGCCTCTCTGGGGCCGCGATTGCCCCCTTCCGGCTCTGGCTGCCCTCCCCTGCCTGTCTCGGCGGGGGATGGGCCGTATGCAGCCGGCTGGCTCTGCTCAGTCCTTGGTTTTGGGAGCGGGGCTTGCAGAGTCTTAGGTTAAGACTTTTCACCTTTTAGCAGGGTAGCTATCCCACAATCTGCTTTGCTATCCCCAGTTAGTTCTCTCAGATTGCTCTCACGTCATTCAGGCCCAGTCCTTTCTCTAAGCAGTTCAGCCGGCTCCTCCCTTCCCAGTCCCTGCTTGCTAATGGCGGATGCGGGCATCTGCACTGCTTCTCTGCTGGGAGTTACAGTTTGGCGGGTAATCTGTGGGTTTTAATTATTTTTTTCTGTTTCCTCCCAGTTATGTGGCCCTCTGAGGTTCCAAGACACCAGACTCGCCAGTGAGAGTGTTTCCTCATGTTTGGAATCTTCTCTTTTTTAAACCTCCCTTCCCAGGACGGAGCTCCGTCCCTACCTCTTTTGCCTCTCTCTTTATCTTTTATGTTTTTTCCTACCTCCTTTTGAAGACAATGGGCTGCTCTTCTGGGTGCCTGATGTCCTCTGACAGCATTCAGAAGTTGTTTTGTGGAATTTACTCAGCGTTCAAATGTTCTTTTTATGAATTCATGGGAGAGAAAGTGGTCTCACCATCCTATTCCTCCACCATCTTGCTCCCTCTCCTGGACAAACTTATTTACAATCAGATTGCAAAGACGGGCAATCACTGTCAGGCTTTATTTCTAAGATTTGGACATTTTTCTCAGTCTTTTAGTTCTGCCAACTCCTGATTTGGCTCCTACCTATTCTTGGCATGATGGGTGGATTTTGAACAAGTATATGCTATATTAGATCCATCTTATTCCATTTCCTGTCATGTACTGTCTGTCTACAGACAGATTTCAGACTCTTTGAAATCATTTAGCAAAAGGATCTGTCCCAGGTGGTGGGGTAGATGTGGATTTCTAGCACTGCCTACCTAGAGATATAATGCAACATTTTCTTACTAGATATTCAAAGCTATGTTTTCAATACCGCTATATAAAACTGGTATTTTCATCTCCGTTTACTTGCCTACATCCTAGTTGATTCAGAAATCAAGCAAAAAAATAAGGGTGGAATTCCTTTAAAACCCATAATTCTCAACAGTGTGAAAGATAGACCCAGACACTTTTGTATTATGAAAATGATATTACAAATTGGAAGCCAAATGTGACAATACACTTCAAATTGTAAAATGTAAGTGGCCTTTGCCTCAGAAATTCCTTTTCTGATAAAATAAACTAAGAAAATAAAGGACATTTATACATTTGTTTGCTGTATTACCTCTAGCTTAGAAAAGAGATTTTTTTCCCCAGTTTGATTGAGATAAATTGACATAGTACATTGTGTATCATAATGTTTTAAATTGAGTATTTTAAAAAATATGACATCTCTTTCCTTTATTTAATGTTCTTTTTTTCTTTTTTCATTGTGATTTCTTAACCACAGCATTAAATATTTTTTATGAGAAATTCATATTCACACTGAACATGTTTGTATATATCATTCATCAATCAACCTACCAATCTACTAACAGATCAATAGGTACTATCTAAGTCATTGTGTATGCGGTGAAAAATAGGTCTAACATATTTACTTGCATAAGAATAAGTTTTAGTCACAACATTCATTAATTAATTCTTTTCATACTGAACTCAAATTTCATTTTTGTAATTGAATACATTATTTACACAAATCCATTTCTATATTTTTATTCTATGCATTAATTATTTTTAGGCCAATACACATTTTAAATTTATTTCAATGGCTCTTACTTATATATCCTTGGGAAGTTTGTGAGTTTTAGTCTTCCAGGTACATCTACAAATAATTTTATGTGATTAATAGCATAATTGTTGGAGTTTTAATGAGAATTACATTAAATTCTATATGTTAGTTTTGGGTGAATTATTACAGTTTTGGTGTGTTGCTTTGCAGCCAAGAATAACATAACTTTAAAAATTATGTGTTTCCATGATTGTATATCTTTAAATGATTGTGTCTCTTTCCTCATTTAGAAAACTGCTTTATTTCTTAATGGCATCCTTTCTTTATTGTTTTGATTGAAATTGGTTTCTTATTATGCTTTTTAAGCATTTATTCTTATACAAAATATACAACTGATTTTTTAAAAATATCCTAATCCATCTTAAATTCTCTTCTAAATCCTATTATTTCTCTATAAGTTTCTTGAATTTATACCTCTTTCATTAACATTAGTGGAAGAGTGTGTACTTCTTTTTAATTTTTATTTTAAATTGTAGAATAGTTGCTTTGAAATGTTGTGTTAGTTTCTGCTGAAGAACAATGTGAATCAGCTGTAAATATACATATATTCCTTCCCACTTGAACCTCCCTCCCATACTCCCCCTCCCACCCATCTAGGTCATCACAGAACACTGAGTTGAGAACCCTGTGTTATACAACAGTTTCCCACTAACTATCTATTGATATTTTACACGTGATAGTGTATATGTTAATGCTACTCTCTCAATTCATCCTATCTTCTCTTTTCTCATTGTGTCAACAAGTCCATCATCTATGTCTGAGTTACAAATATGTTCATCAGTACCATTTTTCTAGATTACATATATATGTGTTAATATATGATATTTTTTCTCTTAGTATGTACCTCTTTATATGAACTTAAAACAACATTAATCCACAGACATGGTTTATTTTACTGCTATACAGAAAAAAATGCTGCCAATTAAATATATTATGATGTAAATGCTAAGCTATCATACATTATAAACATTTTATATTCAGGTTAATGATGCATAAAATATGCACATTTAAATTGTTGAAAGCTATTTTTTATATCTTCTGCTTAGCATTTATAATGAATTCTATTTATAGTTCTATTTTCTTATGATGTTTCAAGACCATAAAACAATGTTGAATAACAAGGATGAAATTGTTGTAGTTCTCATCTCTTGTGTTGTTGGAAGAGAGTGTTTGTTATGACTGGTTTCTTTCCCACTTTGGCTCAGCCTCTTCATTCTTTCTGTAGTCTTTTCTCTGCTCTTCTGTGATAGTATATTGGACACCTACCTACCTGGGGGGTCATCTTTCAGTGTTATATCTTTTTGCCTTTTCATATCGTTCATGAAGTTCTCAAGGTAAGAATACTGAAGTGGTTTGCCATTCCCGTTTCCAGTGGACCACATTTTGTCAGGCCCTATCAGGAACATGACCTTCAGCCACTCAATGTAGCCGGATAACATGCCTGGTGCCCTGGCTATACCACTGCTGGTCCTCATTGTGTGATGAAATTAGACATCCATATTTAGTTCTTGATTTATATTCATAGTCTGAAAGAAAAAAAAGAAAGTCGCACAGTTGTGTCCTACACTTTGCAATCCCATGGACTGTAAACTGTCCTGTTCCTCTATCCATGGAATTCTCCAGGCAAGAGTACTGGAGTGAGTTGCCAATTCCTTTTCCAGGGAATCGTCCCAACCCAAGGATCAAACCTGGGTCTCATGCATTGCAGGCAGTTTCTTTAACAACTGAGCCACTGCTGCTGCTGTTGCTGCTAAGTCACTTCAGTCGTGTCCGACTCTATGCGACCCCATAGACGGCAGCTCACCAGGCTCCCCTGTCCACGGGTTTCTCCAGGTAAGAACACTGGAGTGGGTCGCCACTTCCTTCTCCAATGCATGAAAATGAAAAGTGAAAGTGAAGTCGCTCAGTAGTGTCCAATTCTTTGCAACCCCATGGACTACAGCCTACCAGGCTCCTCCGTCCATGGGATTTTCCAGGCAAGAGTATTGGAGTTGGGTGCCATCGCCTTCTCCAAGCCACTAGGGAAGCCCAAGTCTATTCATCGTCTTTTGGCAATTTATTCTTTAAAATAAATTTTATTTTTTATGAATAGTTTTATTAATTATTTTACTATGTTCTCATTTAATTGTGAATTTTTCATTATTAAATTTCATGAATGGTTTTTCACCATCTACTTATCTACTCTTCTGATATGTATCATTAAAAATTGATATGATTAAGTTTGTGGGTAGATTTTACTGAGGTATAGCTTTTCTTTTTAGATTAAACTCTAGTTGGTCTTGTTCTTTTTTCTTTTAATATGTTCAGAACACGTACTTGGAGAAGGCACTGGCAACCCACTCCAGTACTCTTGCCTGGAAAATCCAGTGGACGGAGGAGCCTGGTAGGCTGCAGTCCATGCGGTCGCTAAAAGTCGGACATGACTGAGCAACTTCACTTTTCCTTTTCCCTTTCATGCATTGGAGAAGGAAATGGCGACCCACTCCAGTGTTCTTGCCTGGAGAATCTCAGGGATGAGGGAGCCTGGTGGGCCGCCATCTATGGGATCACACAGAGTCAGACACGACTGAAGAGACTTAGCAGCAACATGTATTTACAAATATTTATAGAGAAAATGACACCACCCTTATGGCAGAAAGTGAAGAGGAACTCAAAGGCCTCTTGATGAAAGTAAAAGAGGAGAGTGAAAAGGTTGGCTTGAAGCTCAACATTCAGAAAACGAAGATCATGGAGTCTGGTCCCATCACTTCATGGGAAATAGATGGGGAAACAGTGGAAACAGTGTCAGACTTTATTTTGGGGGGCTGCAAAATCACTGCAGATGCTGATTGCAGCCATGAAATTAAAAGACGCTTACTCCTTGGAAGGAAAGTTATGACCAGCCTGCTGCTACTGCTGCTAAGTCACCTCAGTCGTGTCCGACTCTGTGCGACCCCTTAGATGGAAGCCCACCAGGCTCCCCCATCCCTGGGATTCTCCAGGCAAGAACACTGGAGTGGGTTGCCATTTCCTTCTCCAGCCTAGATAGCATATTAAAAAGGAGAGACATTCCTTTGCCAACCAAGGTCCGTCTAATCAAGGCTATGGTTTTTCCCGTGGTCATGTATGGATGTGAGAGTTGGACTGTGAAGAAAGCTGATCGCCGAAGAATTGATGCTTTTGAACTGTGGTGTTGGAGAAGACTCTTGAGAGTCCCTTGGACTGCAAGGAGATCCAACCAGTCCATTCTGGAGGAGATCAATCCTGGGTGTTCATTGGAAGGACTTATGCTAAAGCTGAAACTCCAATACTTTGGCCACCTCATGCAATGAGTTGACTCACTGGAAAAGACTCTGATGCTGGGAGCGATTGCGGGTGGAAGGAGAAGGGGATGACAGAGAATGAGATGGCTGGATGGCATCACCGACTCGCTGGACATGAGTTTGAGTGAACTCCGGGAGTTGGTGATGGACAGGGAGGCCTTTCGTGTTGTGGTTCATGGGGTCGCTAAGAGTCAGACACGACTGAGCGACTGAACTGAACTGAACTGATAGAGAAAATCTTTATTTATACAATTAAATGAAGTTATAATTAATTTTTAAGGATTGGAATAGATTCATTTAGGATGAAATTATTTAGGAAATTTATTGTTAGTGAGAACTTTTTTTAAATTATTCTCTTTCCACTTTACAGTCTGAAATTTTCACTTATCCAATAAATTATATGGATTTTGCTATATTTAAATACATAATTTCTTTTTTCATATTTTACCAAGAAGTTTTTATCTTTCAGTTTTTCTGTAAAATTTATTGTCAAATTGAATGAAGTATGTGTTTATACCTATTTGAATCTCCCATTTATTGATATTTATATCTTGTTCCTAATTCTTAACCTCAAATATATTAATTTCTGTCTTTTTTCTCTGTATTTGGGTAAAATATTTTTCCTTAAGTTTTACAGAGAATCAGTCTCTGAATTATTTGCCTTAAGTTTGACACTTAATTGCTTTTCTTTTTATTTTAAACTCATTGTTCACTCTACTTTGTTTCATTGTGTAGTTTTTCTAATTGCTTAAAATGAGTATGTCACTTTATTTTTAATCTACTTTGAAAAATATTATTATCAAAGATTAGTAAGTACATAAATTACTGTCAAGTACAAATTTATACATACAAATGTCTTAGACATACAAACTTTATAACTGTGTGGTTTCTATAGATATTTATCTTGTCACTGCTTGCTGTGTTCGGTCGCTCAGTTCTAGCTGACCCTTTGCGACCCCATAGATTTGCCCACCAGGTTCCTCTGTCCATAGAACTTTCCAGGCAAAAATACTGGAGCTGGTTGCCGTTTCCTACTCCAGGGGATCTTCCTCACCCAGAGATCTAAACTACATTGCTTGGGTCTCCTTCAGTGACAGTCAGATTCTTTACCACTGAGCTGTCTAGGAAGCTCTATTGTTCGCTAGGTATGCTCTAAGTTGTCTCAATTTTTTAATTGTTATTGAGGTTGGGTATTTAAGTTTAAACTGTTTATTTAATTATTTACATTTAAAATTTTTTGTCCGATTTATAGACTTTAAAATGCCACTTCAATGCTTTACAATCAAGGTTCAAATTTTCAATACATTAGAGAATCTGTTTCTTTTCTTCTTTTTTTTTAAAAAAAAGAAACTGATGTTAATTTGTGGTTGAATAGATTGAATTATAATTCTGCTTTCTACTGACTGTATATCAGTTTGGTAATCTTAGTTTCATGTTATTGTGTCATTTCTAAAATTTTTGACCATGCAACTATTGAGATCTTATATTCCATCTCTGTGTTGTATTTAAATTTATTTTGTTTGGATACATTTTGAAGTGTCTTTATTCACACTGACAAAAATCTGTAGAGTCAAAGCTATGGTTTTTTCCAGTAGTCATATACAGATGTGAGAGTTGGACCATAAAGGAGACTGAGCACCACAGAATTTATGCTTTCAGACTGTGGTGCTAGAGAAGACTCTTGAGAGTCCTTTGCACAGCAAGGAGAGCAAGCCAGTCAATCCTAAAGTAAATCAACTCTGAATATTCATTGGAAGGACTGATGCTGATGCTGAAACTCCAGTACTTTGACTATCTGTTGCAAAGACCTGACTCTCTGCAAAAGGCCCTGATGCTGGGAAAGATTGAGGGCAGGAGGAGAAGGGGGTGACAAAGGATGAGATGGTTGGATGGCATCACTGACTCAATGGACACAAGTTTGAGCAAACTCTGGGAGATAGTGAAGGACAGGGAAGCCTAGCATGATGCAGTCCATTGGGTCACAAAGAATTGGACATGATTCAGCAACTGAACAACTGAAACTTTTGCTTTTTATTACTACATTACACCTTACTTACAACTTTTAACCCAAATATTGTTATAAACATATCCATATGGATGGAATTATTAAATAACAACTTTTAACCCAAATATTGTTATAAACATATCCATATGGATGGAATTATTAAATAAATTTGAAACAGAGGAATCAAATTGAAATAGTACCCAATCAGTAAAGTTAAAGAAGTTGCAAAATGTTAAAAAGCAAACAAACAAAAGCCTTGAAATGAGATTATTGTTGTTCAGTTGCTAAGCCGTGTCTCTTTGCAACCCTATAGACTGCAGCAATCCAGACTACCCTGTCCTTCACTAACTCCTGGAGCTTCCTCAAAGTCATGTCCATTGAGTCAGTGATACTATACATCCATCTCATCCTCTGTTATCCCTTTTTCCTCCTGCTCTCAATCTTTCCTATCAGCAGGGTCTTTTCCAATGAGTCAGATTTTTTGCATCAGCTGGTCAAAGTATTGGAGCTTCAGCATCAGCATCAGTCCTTCCAACGAATATTCAGGGTTGATTTCCTTTAGGGTTGACTGGTGTGACCTCCTTGGTGTCCAAAGGACTCTCAAGAGTCTTGTCTAGCACCACAATTTGAAAGCATCAATTCTTTGCCACTCAACCTTCTTCAGGGTCCAACTCTCACATTCACACTGCTACCAGAAAAAATACTGTAGGTATTACTATATGAACCTTTGTCAGCAAAGTGATGTCTCTGTTTTTTAATACACTATGCTTGCATAGCTTTTCTTTAGAGGAGAAAGTGTATTTTCATTTCATGGCTGAAGTCACTGTCTGCAGTGATTTTGGAGCCCAGGAAAATAAAATTCAATGTCACTATTTCTACTTTTTCACTATTTGTCATAATATAATGGGACTAGGTATCATGATCTTAGTTTTTCAAATGTTAAGTTTTAAGCCATCTTTTTCACTTGCCTCTCATCAAGAAGTTCTTTAGTTCCTCTTTGCTTTCTGTCATTAGAGTGGTATCATTTTCATATTGGTAGTTGTTTACATTTCTCCTGGCAATCTTAATTCCAGCTTGTGATTTGTCCAGGCCAGAATTACACATATTGTATTCTGTTCAAAAGTTAAATAAGCAGGGTGATAATATATAGCCTGGACATACTCCTTTCCCAGTTTTGAATCAGTCTGTTCTGTGTCCGGTTCTAACTGTTACTTCTGCATACAGGTTTATCAGGAAGTAGGTAAGCTGGTCTGGTATTCTTATCTCTTTCAGAATTTTCCAGTTTGTTGTGATCCACAAAGTCTTTTTTTTTTTTTTCCTTTTTATTTTTTTATTTTTTTTATATCTAAAAAAGAATTTTATTAAAAAAGCACAAATGCAAAGAAATGAACAGAGGAAAATTTATGCGTCGAACCTGGACTGGTCACTTATGATAATATACATGCTACAATTCCATTCTCCCCAATCATTCCACCTTCACCCTCTCCCACAGAGTCCCAAAGACTGTTCTAAATGCCTATGTCTCTTTTGCAGTCTCTTATACAGGGTTCAGGTTACCATTTTTCTAAATTCCATATATATGCGTTAATATACGGTATTGATGTTCTTCTTTCTGGCTTACTTCACTCTGTATAATTGGCTCCAATTTCATCCACCTCATTAAAACTGATTCAAATGCATTCTTTTTGATGGCTGAGAAATACTCCATTGTGTATATGTACCAAAGCTTTCTTATCCATTCATCTGCAGATGGACATCTAGGTTGCTTCCATGTCCTGGCTATTATAAACAGTGCTGCAATGAACATTGGAGTACATGTGTCTCTTTCAATTCTGGTTTCCTCAGTGTGTATGCCCAGGAGTGCGATCGCTGGATCATATGGCAGTTCTATTTCCAGTTTTCTGAGGAATCTCCACACTGTTCTCCATAGTGGCTGTACTAGTTTGCATTCCCACCAACAGTGTAAGAGGGTTCCCTTCTCTCCACACCCTCTCCAGCACTTATTGCATGTAGACTTTTGGATAGCAGCCATTCTGACTGGTGTGAAATGGTATCTCATTGTGGTTTTGATTTGCATTTCTCTGATGATGAGGGATGTTGAGCATTTTTTCATGTGTTTATTAGCCATCTTTATGTCTTCTTTGGAGAAATGTCTGTTTAGTTCTTTGGCCCATTTTTTGATTGGGTCACTTAGTTTTCTGGAATTAAGCTGCAGGAGCTGCTTGTATATTTTGGAGATTAATCCTTTATCAGTTGCTTCATTTGCTATTATTGTCTCCCATTCTGAAGGTTGTCTTCTCACCTTGCTTAGAGTTTCCTTTGCTGTGCAGAAGCTTTTGATTTTAATTAGGTCCCATTTGTTTATTTTTGCTTTTATTTCCAATATTCTGGGAGGTGGGTCTTGGAGGATCCTGCTGTGATTTATGTCAGAGAGTGTTTTGCCTACGTTCTCCTCTAGGAGTTTTATAGTTTCTGGTCTTACATTTAGATCTTTAATCCATTTTGAGTTTATTTTGGTGTATGGTGTTAGGAAGTGTTCTAGTTTCATTCTTTTTACAAGTGGCTGACCAGTTTTCCCAGCACCACTTGTTAAAGAGACTGTCTTTTCTCCATTTTATATTCTTGCCTCCTTTGTCGAAGATAAGGTGTCCATAGGAGCGTGGGTTTATCTCTGGGCTTTCTATTTTGTTCCATTGATCTATATTTCTGTCTTTATGCCAGTACCATATTGTCTTGATGACTGTGGCTTTGTAATAGAGCCTGAAGTCCGGCAGGTTAATTCCCCCAGTTCCATTCTTCTTCCTCAAGATTGCTTTGGCTATTCGAGGTTTTTTGTATTTCCATATAAATTGTGAGATTATTTGTTCTAGTTCTGTGAAAAATATTGTTGGTAGCTTGATAGGGATTGCATTGAATGTATAAATTACTTTGGGTAGTATACTCATTTTTACAATATTTATTCTTCCAATCCACGAACACGGTATATTTCTCCATCTATTCATGTCCTCTTTGATTACTTTCACTAGTGTTTTATAGTTTTCTATGTACAAGTCTTTTGTTTCCTTAGGTAGATATATTCCTAAGTATTTAATTGTTTTCATTGCAACAGTGAATGGAATAGTTTCCTTAATTTCTCTTTCTATTTTCTCATTATTAGTGTATAGGAATGCAAGGGATTTCTGTGTGTTGATTTTATATCCTGCAACTTTGCTGTAATCATTGATTAGCTCTAGTAGTTTTCTGGTAGAGTCTTTAGGGTTTTCTGTGTAGAGGATCATGTCATCAGCGAACAGTGAAAGCTTTACTTCTTCTTTTCCAATTTGTATTCCTTTTATGTCTTTTTCTGCTCTGATTGCTGTGGCCAAAACTTCCAGAACTATGTTGAATAGTAGTGGTGAGAGTGGGCACCCTTGTCTTGTTCCTGACTTTAGGGGAAATGCTTTCAGTTTTTCACCATTGAGGATAATGTTTGCTGTGGGTTTGTCATATATAGCTTTTATTATGTTGAGGTATGTCCCTTCAATTCCCACTTTCTGGAGAGTTTTTATCAAAAATGGATGTTGAATTTTGTCGAAGGCTTTCTCTGCATCTATTGAGATAATCATATGATTTTTATTTTTCAGTTTGTTAATGTGGTGTATTACATTGATTGATTTGTGTATATTGAAGAATCCTTGCATTCCTGGGATAAAGCCCACTTGGTCATGATGTATGATCTTCTTAATGTGTTGTTGGATTCTGATTGCTAGAATTTTGTTAAGAATTTTTGCATCTATGTTCATCAGTGATATTGGCCTATAGTTTTCTTTTTTTGTGGGATCTTTACCAGGTTTTGGGATTAGGGTGATGGTGGCCTCATAGAATGAGTTTGGAAGTTTCCCTTCCTCATCAATTTTCTGGAAGAGTTTGAGTAGAATAGGTGTTAGCTCTTCTCTAAATTTTTGGTAGAATTCAGCTGTGAAGCCGTCTGGACCTGGGCTTTTGTTTGCTGGGAGATTTTTGATTAGAGTTTCAATTTCCGTGCTTGTGATGGGTTTGTTCAGATTTTCTATTTCTTCCTGGTTCAGTTTTGGAAAGTTGTACTTTTCTAGGAATTTGTCCATTTCTTCCAGGTTATTCATTTTATTGCCATATAATTGCTGATAGTATTCTCTAATAATCCTTTGTATTTCTGTGTTGTCAGTTGTGATCTCTCCATTTTCATTTCTAATTTTATTGATTTGGTTCTTCTCCCTTTGTTTCTTGATGAGTCTGGCTAGTGGTTTGTCAATTTTATTCACCTTCTCAAAGAACCAGCTTTTGGCTTTGTTGATTTTTGCTATGGTCTCTTTTGTTTCTTTTGCATTTATCTCTGCCCTAATTTTTATGATTTCTTTCCTTCTACTGACCCTGGGGTTCTTCATTTCTTCCTTTTCTAGTTGCTTTAGATGTAGAGTTAGGTTATTTAGTTGACTTTTTTCTTGTTTCTTGAGGTATGCCTGTATTGTTATGAACTTCCCCCTTAGCACTGCTTTTACAGTGTCCCAGAGGTTTTGGGTTGTTGTGTTTTCATTTTCATTCATTTCTATGCATATTTTGATGTCTCTTTTGATTTCTTCTATGATTAGTTCATTATTCAGCAGCGTGTTGTTCAGTCTCCATATGTTGGCACTTTTAACAGTTATTCTCCTGTAATTGAGATCTAACTTTTATTATGTTGAGGTATGTCCCTTCAATTCCCACTTTCTGGAGAGTGCATTGTGGTCAGGAAAGATGCTTGGAATGATTTCAATTTTTTTGAATTTACCAAGGCTAGATTTATGTCCCAGGATGTGATCTATCCTGGAAAAGGTTCCGTGTGCGCTTGAGAAAAAGGTGAAATTCATTGTTTTGGGGTGAAATGTCCTATAGATATCTATTAGGTCTAACTCTTCTATTATATCATTTAAAGATTGTGTTTCCTTGTTAATTTTCTGTTTAGTTGATCTATCCATAGATGTAAGTGGGGTGTTAAAATCTCCCACTATTATTGTGTTATTGTTAATTTCCCCTTTCATACTTGTTAGTAATTGTCTTACATATTGCGGTGCTCCTATGTTAGGTGCATAAATATTTATAATTGTTATATCTTCTTCTTGGATTGATCCTTTGATCATTATGTAGTTTCCTTCTTTGTCTCGTTTCACAGCCTTTGTTTTAAAGTCTATTTTATCTGATATGAGTATTGCTACTCCTGCTTTCTTTTGGTCTCTATTTGCATGGACCATCTTTTTCCAGCCCTTCACTTTCAGTCTCTATGCGTCCCTCGTTTTGAGGTGGGTCTCTTGTAGACAACATATATGGGGGTTTTGTTTTTGTATCCATTCAGCCAGCCTTTGTCTTTTGGTTGGGGCATTCAACCCATTTACATTTAAGGTAATTATTGAAAAGTAGGATCCCGTAGCCATTTTCTTTATTGCTTTGGGTTCAAGTTTATACACTCTTTCTGTGATTCCTGTCTATAGAAGATCCTTTAGCATTTGTTGGAGAGCTGGTTTGGTGATGCTGAATTCCCTCAGCTTTTGCTTGTCTGTAAAGCTTTTGATTTCTCCTTCATATTTGAATGAGATCCTTGCTGGGTATAATAATCTGGGCTGTAGGTTATTTTCTTTCATCGCTTTAAGTATATCTTGCCACTCCCTTCTGGCCTGAAGAGTCTCTGTTGAAAGATCAGCTGTTATCCTTATGGGAATCCCCTTGAGTGTTATTTGCTGCTTTTCCCTTGCTGCTTTTAATATTTGTTCTTTGTGTTTGATCTTTGTTAATTTGATTAATATGTGTCTTGGAGTATTTCGCCTTGGGTTTATCCTGTTGGGGACTCTCTGGATTTCTTGGACTTGGGTGATTATTTCTTTCCCTATTTTAGGGAAGTTTTCAACTATTATCTCCTCAAGTATTCTCTCATGGTCTTTCTTTTTGTCTTCTTCTTCTGGGACTCCTATGATTCGAATGTTGGAGCGTTTAACATTGTCCCAGAGGTCTCTAATATTGTCCTCATTTCTTTTAATTCGTTTTTCTTTTTTCCTCTCTGTTTCATTTATTTCTACAATTCTATCTTCTAGTTCGCTTATCCTGTCTTCTGCCTCTGTTATTCTACTGTTTGTTCCCTCCAGAGTGTTTCTGATCTCATCTATTGCATTATTCATTGTATATTGACTCTTTTTTATTTCCTCTAAGTCCTTATTAAATCTTTCTTCCATCTTCTCAATCCTTTTCTCCAGGTTATTTATCTGTAACTCCATTTTACTTTCAAGATTTTGAATCATTTTCACTATCAAAATTCGAAATTCTTTATCAGGTAGATTCCCTATATCTTCTTCTTTTGTTTGTGTTGGTGGGCAATTATCTTGTTCCTTTACTTGCTGGGTATTTCTCTGCCTCTTCATCTTGCTTATATTGCTTTGCTTGGGGTGTCCTTTCCCTCTTCTTGCAGTTTGTGGAGTTCTCTTTATTATGTAGTTTCTTCACTGTGTGTGGGGTTGGACAGGTGACTTGTCCGGGTTCCCTGGTTAGGGAAGCATGTGTCAGTGTTCTGGTGGGTGGAGCTGGATTTCTTCTCTTTCCTTTAGAAGACAATGGGCTACTTTTCTGGGAGCCTGATGTCCTCTGCCAGTATTCAGAAGTTGTTTTGTGGACTTTACTCCACGTTCAAATGTTCTTCTGATGAATTTGTGGGGAAGAAAGTGGTCTCGCCGTCTTGTTCCTTCCTCCCCAGAACACTGGATTCTTATATTCCACTTGGTCGTGGAGTATCTCTTCCCAGCTGCTCCAGCAAGGCGCAGCCGCTGCAGCTTACCTTGGGCGAGGGGTATCTCCTCAAGGCCGCCCCTCCTGCTTTGAATGTGGATCAGCTCCTCCCGGCCCTCCGGTGCCCAAGCAGCCACCGCCTCCTGGACGTGGTACAGCTCCTCTCGGCCACCGCCCTAACTCTGGGCGCGGGGCAGCTCCTCTCAGCCACGATTCTGCACGTGGTCGGTTGCGCCGGGAGCCGGGCGTCTCTCGCGTCTGCGCCGCCGGGAGCCGGGCGTCTCTCGCGTCTGCCCACAAAGTCTTTAGTGTAGTCAATGAAGCAGAAGTAGATGCTTTTCTGGAATCCCTTGTTTTTTCTATGATCTAATGGACTTTGGCAATTTGATCTCTGGTTCCTCGCCCTTTCTAAATTCAGATTGTACATCTGCAGGTTCTCAGTTCACAAACTGCTGAAACCTAGCTTGAAGGATTTTGAGCATTACTTTGCTAGCCTATGAAATGAGTGTGATTGTATGGTAGTTTGAACATTCTTTGGCATTGTCTTTCTTTGGGATTGGAATGAAAGCTGACATTTTCCAGTCCTGTGGTCACTACTGAGTTTTCCAAATTTGCTAGTATATTGAGTATGGAACTTTAACACCCTCATCTTTTAGGATTTTAATAAGTTCAACTGGAATTCCATCAACTCCACTAGCTTTGTTGGTAGTAATGTTTCCTAAAGAACACTTGACTTCACAGTCCAGGATATTTGGCTCTAGGTGAGTGACCACACCATTGAGATTATCTGGGTCATTAAGATATTTTTTTCTCATAAATTCACAGAGTTCTGTGGATTTTTGCCAACCCTTAATCTTTTATGCTTTTGTTGGGTCCTTGCCATTTCTGTCCTTTATTGTGCCCAACTTTGCATGAAATATGCCCTTGACGTTTCCAATTTTCTTGAAGAGATCTCTAGTGTTTCCCATTCTGTTGTTTTCCTCTACTTCTTTGCCTTTTTCACTTAAGAGGGCTCTCTTATCTCTCCTTTCTCTTCTCTGGAACTTTGCATTCAGTTGGGTATATTTTTCCATTTCTCCTTTGCCTTTTACTTCTCTTTCTTTTCTCAGCTATTTGTAAGACCTCCTCAGACAACCACTTTGCCATTTTGCATTTCTTTTCCTTTGGGACAGTTTTGGTCACCACCTCCTGTACAATGTTATGAACCTCTATCCATAGTTCTTCAAGCATTTTGTGTATCGGATCTAATCCCCTGAATCTATTCATCACCTCCACTGTACAGTTATAAGGGATTTAAGTCAAACCTGAATGGTCTAGTGGTTTTCCCTACTTTCTTCAATTTAAGCCTGTATTTTGCAATAAGGAGTTGATGATCTGAGCCATAATCAGCTCCGTGTCTTGTTTTTCTGACTGTATAGAGCTTTTCAACCTTCAGTTTCAAAGAATATAATCAATCTGATTTCAGTTTTGATAATTTTGTGATGTCCATGTGTAGAGTTATCTCTTTTGTTGTTGGAAGAGGGTGTGTGCTAACCAGTGTGTTCTCTCTGTGAAACTCTGTTAGCCTTTGTCATAGGAAATTTTGTCCTCCAAGGCAGGTATCTCTTGCCTTTGTACTTTTGCATTCCAATCCCCTATCATGAAAAAGACATCTTTGTTGTTGATGTTGTTGTTGTTAGTTCTAGAAGATCTTGTAGGTCTTCATAAAACCAGTCAACTTAGCTTCTTCAGCATTAGTGGTTGGGGCATAGACTTGGATTAAGAGAAGACTTGATTATGATTAAAATTTTACCAGTAAAGTTGAGAAAATATTTATTCTTTCATTATGAAAAGTCAGCTACTTTTTTCTTACTTCTTTAAGAAGAATTCAATCTTTTTGATCAAGTTATGCAAGGCTTTCTTCACTTGCTTATTTCTTAGAGTATAAATAAATGGGTTTAACGTTGGTGAAATAGAAGAAACGAGAAGAGAAACTCCTTTATTAAGAGCCGTGTCTTTCTTGGCTGAAGGTTTGATATAGATGAAGATGCAGCTGCCATAAGTGATGGAAACTACAACCATGTGGGAGGAACAGGTTGAAAAGGCTTTTTTCCTTTGCTGAGAAGAAGAAAATCTTAGAATTGCCATGATGATATACATGTAGGACAGAACAACACACACAAGAGTCATGATGAAAATCAAGACAGCACACACCAGAATCATTCTCTCTATGAACCACGTGTCTGAGCATGATATCTTTAGAAGGGGAGCGGCATCACAGAAAAAATGATCAATGACATTAGAGTCACAGAATTCCAGATTGAGGCCCAGGCTAAGTGGGGGAATGATGATTAACAAACCAGCCATCCAGCAGCTGATGATAAGCCTATGGCACTCTGTTATTCATGATGGTCACATAATGCAGGGGTTTGCAGATGGCCACATAGCGGTCAAAGGACATAGTGGCTGTCTTTACAGCAAACATTTTAAATGTACTCTTTAAAAATAGAGTAAATATACACCTTGCTAATGATGCAAGGAGTAAGGCTCAGTTCTCTGCCCAAATTTATAGTGTTCCCAACTAAACTCGAGGGTTTACAGCTACTATCATACAGAAGGAAATAGTTTTGGTTTATTCTTTGCTTGAAGGCTGAAAGCTTTTCCAAGTGAGGGGCTACCCAGGGTACAACCATGGCAGATAAATTTGAGATGCTGTGAACATTGACAGCTTAACTATCTTCACTTCTCCTAGCTGTGAGCACTTAAGACATCACTGTGATACTGAACTCAGCCTTTCACATTCCAGTCAGTTTACCAGTGTTCTAAAAAATAATATGGTGTCTTTTTTGATCATTAATACAGTTCATTACATGAAACTCAGTTTTTCCTACATGTTATAAATCAGAGTTTGAGAAAGTAATTGACCTAGGATGTAACTGATTAATTTCTCATTTTTTTTAACATTCTAATAAATCAGTATTTTTAAAGAAAGAGAGGGGTGTCAAAATAGATGATGAATTATCAGACTGTATGACCTCTTTCCATGGGAGAGATGATCTTATTTGTATGTGTTAATGTGTATATATTTTTTGTTTATGTTATGATCAAGAATAAGGTAGGTGCTTATTGTCTTGCTATATCTCAAACTGTACTTCACAATTAACGCTTAAAAGTAATTTGTCCATAATTTTATTTTTGGAAGGATAATAAATTTTACAGCTGACATACAATAAATAACTTTCAGCTTCATTAAGAAATATCAAAATGTACACTAAGAGTTCTGACTTGATAAAGACAAATATAATGCATTTCTTACATAGTAATCTATGACCATTTCTTACAAAGAATACTGAAAATAAAAACTTTATCGTACTTACTTTTTCGTCAGTCAATCATAACTTCAGGTGATTGTTTAGCAACGTTGGTTCTTAAGGCTAAAATTCATTTGTGCCTTTCTGTTCTCTCTTGCTCATAATTTCACTCTATATACTGTTTGGTATTGCATAAGTCTTTCTATTATTCATCACCAAAAAATAAAAAATTTTCCTCACAAATCACTCTGGCTATTATAAACCTAGGAGATAATTTCTCTTTCTGCCTACACTTGAAATAAAAAGCAGTTCCAAGAGTTGAGAATTACTAAGAATTTTCTTAGTCTTTGGAAATCTTTATATTCTAACTTCTCAGGGCAAAGAGAGATTTGCACATTAAAAAAGCTGACATTTGCTTTCTTTAGCATATTTACAGTATAATGAATAAACAAAGAGAGATTTGCACATTAACAAAGCTGACATTTGCTTTCTTTAGCATATTTACAGTATAAAGATTCAATAAAATAACTATAGACTTTTTAGTGTCATAATGTTGGCAAAAAGCCTACAACATGCAGCTCTGAGGAGTAGTGTTCTCAGAGGGGAGAAGATGAAACAGCTTAGAGACTGGTGCACAGGGAACAAAAATGAGATGATGCACTGCTCTAAATATTCTGTTTATATTTATATTATTCAAATCATTTTGAAAATCAAAGAGCCCTGATTTTCTCTTGTATTTATTTATTTCATAAATAAATATTTCAGAAATTAATCCATAAAATGTATATGATGTCCTAATAGACAGTGACTACAGCCATGAAATTAAAAGAAGCTTACTCCTTGGAAGGAAAGTTATGACCAAGCTGCTGCTGCTAAGTCACTTCAGTCGTGTCTGACTCTGTGTGACCCCATAGATGGAAGCCCACCAGGCTCCCCCATCCCTGGGATTCTCCAGGCAAGAACACTGGAGTGGGTTGCCATTTCCTTCTACAATGAGTGAAAGTGAAAAGTGAAAGTGAAGTCGCTCAGTCGTGTCTGACCCCCAGCGATCCCACGGACTGCAGCTCACCAAGCTCCTCCATCCATGGGATTCTCCAGGCAAGAGTACTGGAGTGGCTTGCCATTGCCTTCTCCTATGACCAAGCTAGACCTCATATTAAAAAACAGAGACATTACTTTGACAACAAAGGTCCATCTTGTCAAGGCTATGGTTTTTCCAATAGTCATGTATGGATGTGAGCGTTGGACTATAAAGAAAGCTGAGTGCTGAAGAGTTGATGCATTTGAACTGTGGCAATGGAGGAGACTTTTTAGAGTCCCTCAGACTGCAAGGAGACCCAACCAGTCCATCCTAAAGGAGATCAGTCCTGAGTGTTCATTGGAAGGACTGATGTTGAAGCTGAAACTCCAATACTTTGGTCACCTAATGCAAAGAACTGACTCATTTGAAAAGAACCTGATGCTGGGAAATAGTGAAGGCAGGAGGAGAAGCGGAGGACAGAGGATGAGATGGTTGGATGGCATCACCAAATAAATGGACATGAGTTTGGGTAAACTCTGGGAGTTGGTGATGGCCAGGGAGGCCTGGTGTGCTGTGGTTCATGGGGTCCCAAAGAGTTGGACATGACTGAGAGACTGAACTGACTGACTGATTAGGTGAAACTACAACTAGTAAACTACAACCAAAACAAAACCAAGTTTTGGTTGTAGTTTACTACAACCAAATTAACCAGGTTTTAAAAAAAAAAAAAAAACAATGCTTCTGATGCTTCAGCTTTTCTGAAAATATTGTTCATTTATATTGCTTTATCATACATAACCATGTGTGCAAGCTAAGTCACGTCAGTCGTGTTTGATTCTTTGGGACCCTACCGACTGTAGACCTCCAGGCTCCTCTGTCAATGGGATTCTGCAGTCAAGAATACTGGGCTGGGTTGCCATGCCCTCTTACAGGAGATGTTCCCAATCCAGAGGTAGAACCTGCATCTCTATGTTTCCTTCATTGATAGGCGGGTTCTTTACCACTAGCACCACCTTCTCGTAGCTTTGTTAGTCATCTTCAAAATTGTCCTGTGCACTCCTAAAATTTCCATATAAAATTTAGATCCATCTTGACAATTTCCACAAAAGTAAGTGAATATTTTGCTACTTTAGAAAGGTCTGTCCATGCTTTTCCCAGACTTCATCAACAGTTTTGCATATAAGAAAGACATGAGTACTGGGAGATCATTGGGCACACTGTTAGGAATTGCATTGTGCTTCCCAAAAACAATATGTTGAATATTGTGATGAGCCCTATTTCAGAATATCTGGTGCCCTGGTAAGAGGAGACACTTGGACATAGACACTGACATGCATAGAGGAAAGATGAAGTAATGACAGACAGGCAGAAGACATGCATATGATGACAGGCAGTGATTAGAGAGATGCATCCATGAACCAAGAAATGCCAAGGATTACTGGAAAATACCAGAAAATACAAGAAGCAAGGAGAGCTCTTCCCTAGAGAGAGAGCATGGCTCACCTGAGACCTTGGTTTCAGGCTTTTAGCCTCTAGCATTGTGAAACAGTAAACTCCTATTGTTTTAAGCCATCCGAGTTTTAGTACTTTGTTATGGCAGCCTTAAGAAACTATTAATAATACAGATATACATGTTTGGTCTCTATCTATAAGTAACTTATTTTGCTTTGGAGACCTAAGACATACACAAACCTAGATGACAAATCTAGACAGTGTATTGAAAAGCAAAGATATTACTCTGTCAACAAAAGTCCGTATAGTCAAAGCTACCCTGAATATTCACTGGAAGGACTGATGCTGAAGTTGAAGCTCCAGTAGTTTGGTCATCTGATGCACACAGACAACTCATTGGGAAAAGTCCCTGATGCTGGGAAAGATGGAGGGTAGAAGGAAAAGAGGGCGTCAGAGGATGAGATGGCTGGATGGCATCACCAATGCAATGAACACAAACTTGGGAGATGGTGAGGGACAGGGAGGTCTGGCATCCTGCAGTCCTTGGGGTCACAAAGAGTTGGACACAACTGCATGATTGAACAACAACAATGTCAAGACAAACACATCTGAGCAGGTAGGGTTGGAACATCCCAACTTTCCAACTGCTCTAATCAATAAATCTTTTGGCAAATTCTTTTTTCTCTCCTGGGCTCATATTTCAACTATGAGCAAAGGGAGTTATGTCAGAACTAAAAAACCATTCAGTTCTAACATCCTGTGCTCTAAAATGAGTATCTATTGGAGGACATGAGCTTATTTAGTCATATACTGGTTTCAGGGAGCAAAAAAGCCAGTGATTTAGTAAATAGACTCCAAGCCAAAACAAAGTTAGGCTCATCTTTCTTCTTTAATTTTATAAGACAATTGTGGTGTTTAATAAGGGAAGTCCAGGTGGCTCAGTAGTAAAGAATCTGTCTGCCAATGCAGGAACTGCAGGAGACATGGATTTCATCCCTGGAGAAGGAAATAGCAACCCACTCCAGTATTCTTGAAAGGATAATTCCATGGACAAAGTAGTTCAGCAGGTTATAGTCCATGGGTTTGCAAAGAGTCAGACATGACTGAAGTGACTGAGCAAACAAGGGTTTAATAAAGAAAGAAAATCTTGCTTGGGGATATTTTCTGATTTTCCAACATGCAAATAGGGTACAGAGAAAGTTAATTAGGATGCTACTGGTTACACATTTTAAAACCATTTTTAGCCTACAGTGTTCAAAGCTAGCATTCACATTGTTGACTCAAATGTCCAAGGTGGTCAGAGCACCTGTTATTTGAAATCTCCTGAGGATGTCCCCACATGAGAGAACTTTCCAAGATTGTCATGGCATGCCTGAAAAAAGACAAATGAACTCAGAATAAGACGCTAATAATCTACTAAAAACAAATCAGCCTCATTTCCTACACTGCCAAATATGGGATTTTTCAACAAGATACTGAAAATATTTCATGGCAACTTGACTATTATAACAAGGATAGTCTTCCTTCTGGGTATGACTTTCTGAGGACCTAATAGAAGTGGAACTCTCTTGGCATCTGGCTGAAAATATCATTCATATTTATAAAATATCTGGGAACTTTGAGAGCAGTAGAGAAAAATAGGAGAGATTAATTCTTCAGGAAAATTTATATTTTATATTAGATATGAGTTACCCACAGCTGGGGCCAAAACGTTAGTTATAGACATAATAAAGAATTATACCTAAGTCTGTGACCATAAAACATTTATATCTTTGAACCTTGATTGAAGCTATTACATCTTGAAACATGATTTGACAATTTCTTGGAGACAGGAACCATACAACAATTATTTTGAATTTCCTGTAGTGTCTAGCCAAGTGGTAGTTTTGTCTCCATCCTTCACCCCTCATAGGGACAGGATGGACCTTTATGCAAAATGTGGTTTGGATATGGAGATGGGTGCCAACATACACACATGAACAGGGTTTGTAAGGTTACTTATTCACATAATGAAGTTCTCTGAGAAGAGCAGAAGTTCTCTGCTTTACAAACTGGTCTGAAAATGGCATGAGAGAACAGAGAAAGAAGACTGACTTGGGGTTTCTATGGTGCAGAAAAGGTAGGGATGGGATGAAATTACCTGCATGTGGTCTCAACATCCTGCCAGTGCCAAAGAAATGAATGCTTGAGCTTTCTTATCAGTTTACCCAGATGTGAGCAGAAGGAGGGGCTTCCCAGGTGGTGCTAGTGGTAAAGATCCTGCCAGCCAGTGCAGGAGATATAAGAGACATGGGTTCAATCCCTGGGTCTGGAAGATACCTTGGAGGAGGGTATGGCAACCCACTTCAGTATTCTTGCCTGGAGAAACACATGGATAGAGGAACCTGACAAGCTACAGTCCTTAGGGTCGCACAGAGGCAGACACGACTGAAGTAACTTATTACTCACGCACGCACCATATAATCAAGCAGTCTTCTGGGCAGATAACAAAAAAAAAAGGAAAGAAGGATCTGAAAGAGATATTTTCACACTATACTTGTAGGAGCACATCTTCCCTTGTGAAATATTAGTGAAGGTCATACCGTATGTTTTTGGAATGTTAAAGAAAATCGTTGAGGAAACAATTATGCCTTCATATTGGATTCCTTGTCTATAACTCATGTCTTCTTTTATTTTGCTAGCTTAATTTTATTGATCTCTAGAACTTTAATTTGCTGAGATTTTGGCTCCTGTTGGTCTAATTTACTATATTTAGGACTTGCATTGTATTATCTATTTCAGAACTAAGTTAATTTATTATGTCAGATTTTACCAGGTCTTGAGCACCTGGGTGACAAATTAACATAGAGCTAGAGCTTTTCACTTTAGAGAGAATCCAATAAATCTAAATTCCAAGTCTTTGGGCTTTAAAGTTTCTTTTACAAGGCCGATGTGGATTTCCAGGTGTTCCATATATTTTCTTTTCCAGGGTTAAAATGCATTCCTTTTTTGCTCAAGCTAACTATTCTTATCTTGAATAATTAATTCCTGCTTGAGAAAAGTAATTATAATCATACAGATGCGTTTTGGGTGTTTGCATTTAAAAAAGCAATGGATAGCATTACTCCATTATTTTCCTGTAAGTTCAATGATTCAATTTTTTTCATGTAACATTTAATAGTATTTTATTGATCAGAACAAGGTTAGAGTTTCAGTAAGGCCCTTTACATTCTCTTCATAGGAGATGTCACCTTGGATAAAGTTTATTTTCAACAACAGTTGAAATGACACAAGCTGTTTATTTCAACAAGCATTGAAAAGATGATTTTAGGTCCAAGATTCAGTAATAACAGTGGTATGAGCTTGTTAATATGAACAGACAATATACCCGTATTTAATAGTTCATAAATAAAGATTGTGACCTTGAGGCCCACTGCTATTTTCAAATTGATATTTTATGCTTAATTTCAACATTTCTTTACTTCTTTGAGATCAATGAAATTCTTTCGATTAACTCTGTAAAAGCTTGTTTCACTTGTTTTTTTCTCAGGCTATAAATAAATGGGTTTAACATGGGGGCTATTGAAGTAGTAAGCAACAACACACACTTATTAATTGTCACTTCATCCTTTGCTGAAAGTTTGACATAGATGAAGATACAACTGCCATAGGTGATAGAAACCACAATCATGTGAGAAGAACAGGTAGAAAAGGCCTTCATCTTTTGCTGGGCAGAATGGAACTTTACAATGGTCTTGATGATGTATATATATGACAGAAACACACAGAAATGTCCCAATGTTAGTCAACACAGCAAGAGTAACAGCCATCTGTTCTATGAACCATGTGTCTGAACAAGAGATCTTGATCATAGGAGAAGTATCACAGAGAAAATGATCACTGACATTAAAATCACAGGAGTCCATGTTTAAGCCCAGGCAGAGTGGTGGAAATATGACAAGCCAACCTGCTATCCAACAACAGACAACAAGCCATCCACAAACTCTGCTGGTCATGATGGTTGCATATGTAAAGGTTTGCAGATGGCCACAGAGTGGTCATAAGACATGATGGACAGCAGAAAAAATTCTGTCATTGCAAAAAGGAAGACAAAAAATAGTTGACTAACACAAGCATTATAGGAAATAGTCTTGTCCCCAGTTGATAAGCTGTATAAGAATCTGGGAATGCACACCGTGGTGAATAAGGTTTCCAAAAAGGAGAAGTGTTTGAGGGAAAAGTACATGGCAGTTTTAAGGCGAGAGTCTACTAAAGTGAGTATAATGATGGTCAGATTCCCAGTGACACTCAGTAAGTAGGATATAAACAGAAATATAAAAATCAAAACCTGCATTGGAGGATCATCTGTCAGTCCCAGCAGTATGAATGTAAGTCATGATGAATGATTTCTCATCATTGACTTGTACTTCTCAAACTCCTCAGAAATTCAAGTGACACTGAACTGAGAAAACTTGCATGAAGTTATGAGGCCACAGCTATTGGGTGAAAATATCCAATCACTACAATGAGTAGTCATTTTCTTCTGTGAGTTGCTAATGATGAGTTAAAACTTTGTAATTCTCAGCTATTTTGAAGTGCATTATAGGAATCCTTATGATCATGTTTTTCTGAAGTAAGTTTGTATTAGAGTTTATACACCACCTTGCATGCCCTGACATCTCTATTTTTCAATTAATCTAAACTCTGTCCTTCAGTCTCTGAAATATATTAAGCTATAGAATTAGAAATGTCATCCACGTGATATGATTTTTTGGATTTTATATTGTTCTTTTGCTCCTAATAATTCTTCACTATTCACAAGTTTGAATGAGTGCCCATGTTTTTATGAAATGTGGGTTCTTGTTAAATGCAAATAAATGGCTGAGTTTGACATTTTATACAGAGTCTGGATGTCATGTGTGCAGTATTTGAATGTTTGCTGTTACTGCAATGACCAAAGAAATTATTTCATTTTATATATTTTACTTTTGGCATCAGAATTGTCATTCAAGTAACACCCATTGCTTTCCAGTCTTGCTATTTATCTTGATGTTTCCACATCAATATCCAACTTTCCCTTCATTTTCACTCTGATAGAACACAGTGTTTGATAAGTACAGTGTAAACAAGTTACCTAATGAAGTATTGGGTAAAGAAACCATTACATACCAAAACTAAAAACCCTGAAAACTTTAACTTCAATTGTTAGTACTTGCAAGGTCACGAAGGAAAAGAGTAGACAGGATGAGACACAGATTGCAGGAGACCAAGGACACATGACAATTCCTTTTCAAACAGTAATTTGCATTGGATCCTGCAACAGAAATTGACATCAGTGGAAAAATTAGGGAAACCCAAACAAACTAAATAAATCATTAATTTACTTTATTTCCCAGGTAATACTTCTTTATTCTGAGATGCTGCAATCCTGAGTCTGAATCAGTCTCCTTCTGTGCCTCTAGGGAATCACAGGCCCCAGTGAGGTAGACAGGCACTTTGCACTTGCTCAGTCTGAGGATCCCAGACAAGGAGTCAGTAGCTAGCATGCAGCTCCAGCTTTAGGTAGCAGTAGTGGGTGACCAGGAAGAAAAAGGGACCTGCAATAGCAGTAGCATTAACCTAGATGCCTACCCCGGCCTGGCCATGAACAAGATCCATCCTTAAATCTCCATTTTAATTATTAGCATTTGTATACAGTGTATACAGTTCTGTTAAAGTGCTGCATTCAATATGCCAGAAATTTGGAAAACTCAACAGTGGCCATAGGACTGGAAAAGATGAGTTTTCATTCCAGTCCCAAAGAAGGGCAAAGCCAAAGAATGTTCAAACTACTGCAGAATTACACTCATTTCACTTACGAGCAAAGTAATGCTCAAAATTCTCCAAATCAGGCTTTAACAGTACATGAACTGAAAACTTTCACATGTTCAAGCTGTATTTAGAAAAGGCAGAGGAACCAGAGATTAAATTGCCAACATCCAATGGATCATAGAAAAAAAGAAAATTTCCAAAAAACATCTGCTTCTTTGACTATGATAAAGCCTTTGATTTTGGGGATCACAACAAACTGTGGAAAATTCTTCAAGAGATGGGAATACTAGACTACTTTACCTGCCTCCTGAAAAACCTGTATGCTGGTCAAGAAGCAACAGTTAGAACCGGACATGGAAAAAAAGACTAGTTCAAAATTGGGAGAGTATGTTAAGCCTGTATATTGTCACCCTGCTTATTTAACTCATATGCAGAGTACATCAAGTGAAATTTTGGTCTGGATGAAGGACAAGCAGGAGTCAAGATTGCCAGGATAAATATCAATAATTTCAGGTATGCAGATGTACCACTTTTATGGCAGAAAGTGAAGAGGAACTAAACAGCCTCTTGATGAAGGTGAAAGAAGAGAGTGAATATGCTGGCTTAAAACTCAACATTCAGAAAACGAAGATCATGGCATCCAGTCCCATCACTTCGTGGCAAATAGATGGGAAAAAAATAGAAACACTGACAGACTTTACTTTTTTGGGCTCCAAAATCACTGCAGATGGTGACTGCAGCCATGATATTAAAAGACGCTTGCTCCTTGCAAGAAAAGCTATGACAAACCTAGACAGCATATTAAAAAGCAAACATCAGTTTGCTGACAAAGGTCTGTAGAATCAAAACTATGATTTTTCTGGAACTCATGTATTGATGTGAGAGTTGGACCATAAAAAACTTAAGGGCCAAAAAATGATGCTTTTGAACTGTGGTGTTGCAGAAGACTCTTGATATTCCCTTGGACATCAAGGGGATCACACCAGTCAATCCTAAAGGAAATCAGTCCTGAATGTTCATTGGAAGGACTGATGCTGAAGCTGAAGGTCCAATACTTTGGCCACCTTATGTGAAGAATTGACTCATTAGAAAAGACCCTGATACTGGGAAAGATTGAAGGCAGGAGGAAAAGGGTTGATAGAGGATGAGATGGTTGGATGGCATCACCGATTCAATGGACCTAAAGTTAAGGAAGTTCTGGGAGATGGTGAAGGACAGAGAAGCCTGGTGTGCTGCAGTCCATGGGGTCGCAAAGAGTTGGACATGACTGAACCCCTTAACAACAAAATACAGTGTTAATTCCTTGGCAATGATTACTGCACTATGATAATGCAGGATGTCACCTTTAGGAGAGTTGTGTGAAGGATATCTGGGAACTGTCAGCATTATTAGTATGTCAACTCGTCAGCAAGTACAAAATTATTTCATAATTTAAAATTTACCAAATAGAAATAAAAAAGAAATGCAACAGCAATGGCTAAGCACTTTCTATCTGCCAGGCAGTATTTTGGAGCATATTCATATGAATTAATTATTTGGTACAACATGTTTTCTCTTCCAATTTTGTCTGCTTCTTCAGCTGTATTTTTGTGGTGATATTCATTTTATTCTTTCATAAGTAAATAGGATATCATTTAAAAGCAACATTTACAGTTAATATTATAGCTTAATATTAATTTGCAATACCTGAATTGCATGGATTCTATCTGTATCTAAAAGCCAAAATTTTAACATTAACTAATAAGATGCAAAGAAAGTAGGGAAAACCGCTAGACCATTCAGATATGACCTAAATCAAATCCCTTACAATTACACAGTGGAAGTGACCAATAGATTCAAGGTATTAGATCTGATAGACAGAGTGCCTGAAGAACTATGGACAGAGGTTTGTGACATTGTACAGGAGGAAGGGATCAAGACCATCCCCAAGAAAAATAAATGCAAACAGGCAAAATGGTTGTCTGAGGAGGCCTTAGAGATAGCTGTGAATATAGGAGAAGTAAAAGGCAAAGGAGAAAAGGAAAGATATACCCAATTGAATGCAGAATTACAAAGAATAGTAAGTAGAGATAAGAAAGCCTTCCTCAGCAATCAATGCAAAAAAATAGTGGAAAACAATAGAATTGGAAAGTCTAGATATCTCTTCAAGAAAATTAGAGATACCAAGGGAACATTTCATGCAAAGATGGGCACAATAAAGAACAGAAATTATTTGGACCTAACAAAAGCAGAAGATATTAAGAAGTGGTGGCAAGAAAAAACAGAAGTGTACAAAAAAGATCTTCATGACCCAGATATTCACGATGGTGTGATCACCAACCTAGAGCCAGACATCCTGGAACATGAAGTCAAGTGGGCCTTAGGAAGCATCACTACGAACAAAGCTAGTGGATGTTATGGAATTCCAGTTGGGCTATTTCAAATCCTAAAAGATGATGCTGTGAAAGTGCTGCACTCAGTAGGCAAGTAAATTTGGAAAACTCAGCAGTGGCCACAGTACTGGAAAAGGTCAGTTTTCTTTCTAATCCCAAAGAAAGGCAATACCAAAGAATGCTCAGGCTACCACATAATTGCACTCATCTCACATGCTAGAAAAGTAATCCTCAAAATTCTAAGGTTAAGCTTCAACAGTACATGAACCATGAACTTCCAGACATTCAATCTGGATTTAGAAAAGGCAGAGGAACGAGAGATCAAATTGCTAACATCCATTGGATCATCGAAAAAGCAAGAGAGTTCCAGAAAATGTTTACTTCTGCTTGATTGACTATGCCAAAACTTTTGACTGTGGACTGCAACAAACTCTGCAAAATTCTGAAAGAGATGAGAGTACCAGACCACCTGACCTGCCTCTTGAGAAATCTGTATGCAGGTCAGGAAGCAACAGTTAGAACTGGACATGGAACAACAGACTGGTTCCAAATCGGGAAAGGAGTACGTCAAGGCTGTATATTGTCACCCTGCTTATTTAACTTATAGGCAGAGTACATCATGAGAAACGCTGGATTGTATGAAGCACAACCTGGAATCAAGATAGCCAGGAGAAATGTCGATAAGCTCAGCTATTCAGATGACACAACCCTTATGGCAGAAAGCGAAGAAGAACTAAAGAGCCTCTTGATTAAAGTGAAAGAGGAGAGTGAAAAAGTTGGCTTGAGGCACAACATTCAGAAAACTAAGATCATGGCATCTGGTCTCATCACTTTATGGCAAATAGATGGGGAGACAATGGAAACAGTGACAGACTTTATTTTCTTGTTCTCCAAAATCACTGCAGATGGTGACTGCAGCCATGAAATTAAAAAACGCTTATTCCTCAGAAGGAAAGTTATGACCAACTTAGACAGCATATTAAAAAGCAGAGACGTTACTTTGCCAACAAAGCAACAAATCTAGCCAAAACTATGGTTTTTCCAGTAGTCATGTATGGATGTGAGAATTGTACTATAAAGAAAGCTGAACACCAAAGAATTGTTGCTTTTGAACTGTGGTGTTGGAGTAGACTATTGAGAGTCCCTTAGACTGCAAGGAGATCCAACCAATCCATCCTAAAGGAGATTAGTCCTGAATATTGACTGGAAGGACTGATGCTGAAGCTGAAACTCCAATACTTTGGCTACCTGATGCGAAGAACTGACTGCTTGGAAAATACCCTGATGCTGGGAAAGACTGAAGACAGGAGGAGAAGGGAACGGCAGAGGATGAGATGGTTGGATGGCATCCCTGATTCAATGGGCATGAGTTTGAATAAACTCCGGGAGTTGGCAATGGACAAGGAGGCCTGGGGTGCTGCAGTCCGTGGGATCACAAAGGGTCAGACACGACTGAGTGACTGGACTGAACTGAAAAAGACCTAAAGTTAATTGGAATTTTTGACCCACTGATAATACACAGATGGTGAGAATGTTCATGTTTAGAAAGGAATGTTACCTGTGAAAGAGCTCTTCAGTGTGTCTCGACCAAAGGGCTCATTCATATTTCAGAAACCAAAACAACAACTTGGAGAGTTTGAGTGGAGTCTGTTTCGTGATACAACTCTGTTCATTACCAGTTTCCCACTGCTGTTTTTCCCTTCACTAAACTGATACTGATACTTGTAGATTTTTGCATTTTGGCTTACTGTCACTTCCTGCAAAAAATTTTCTAGCCTACTATGCTTATTTCTTTGCTACCTCTAAATATGTGAGTCTAATTTTGTTAACATTGGGCTATGTTTTGTTCATTGAGATTCCACAATAGCTAACCCTATTCAAAGTTTCAGTTCAGTTCAGTCACTCAGTCATGTCCAACTCTTTGCGACCCCATGAATCACAGCACGCCAGGCCTCCCTGTCCATCACCAACTCCCGGAGTTCACTCAAATTCATGTCCATCAAGTCGGTGATGCCATCCAGCCATCTCATTCTCTGTTGTCCCCGTCTCCTCCCATCCCCAATTCTTCCTAGCATCAGACTCTTTTCCAGTGATTCAAAGTTTAGCATGTAATAAATATGTTTATTATAAAATTTACAAATTTTATATGTACATGTGACTCTGAAGAAGCAGTTTGTTTTCTCAATTAGTGAAATTCCCCTTCTCTTTCATGGTAATATGAATGGAAGTGCTTAGTTTTTTTAATATTAGTATGTAATCCCAAAGGGACATCCCCAATTTTCTTTTACAAAGGGCCAATTAGATTCTTTTGTGTTTTAGATTTAATGAGGTACAAATGACATAAAAATGAACATACTTAATATATATGCCATATACAATCTCTGTTGTCCACTGTCCTTCATTTTAAAAATGAGTTCTTTAAATTATAAAAATCATTCTTTGCTTCCTGACAGTACAAAAAACAAACAAAAAACTGCCTGTCATAGTTAGTCTTAGACTAAAAAAAAAAAAAAAAGTTCATTTAAAATGTTTAAAATGTTTGATTCAATCAAAAGATTATATATTTGGACTTCTCTGATTATTTACATTCAGTTCAGTTCAGTTCAGTCACTCAGTCGTGTCTGACTCTTTGCGACCCCATGAATCACAGCATGCCAGGCCTCCCTGTCCATCACCAACTCCCGGAGTTCACTCAAACTCATGTCCATCGAGTCAGTGATGCCATCCAACCATCTCATTCTCTGTCATCCCCTTCTCCTCCCGTCCCCAATCCTTCCCAGCATCAGAGTCTTTTCCAACGAGTCAACTCGTCGCATGAGGTGGCCAAAGTATTGGAGTTTCAGCTTTAGCATCAGTCCTTCCAATGAACACCCAGGATTGATCTCCTTTAGAATGGACTGGTTGGATCTCCTTGCAGTCCACATAGCAGCTAAATCAAATATTTCTTATCCTTCCAGCATTGTCTGGATACCCTGTCACTTTTCTATGTTGCTGAACCAAAAGGCATTTGCCTTAGAGGTTTCAATTAAACAGTTATTTGAAGTTTCACTTGGCTGCTTTAAAATTTCCATTCCTAATCATTAAGAATGGAGAAGGAAACGGTAACCCACTCCAGTATTCTTGCCTGGAGAATCCCATGGACGGAGAAGCCTGGTAGGCTACAGTCCATGGGGTCGCATAGAGTCGGACACGACTGAGCGACGGAACGGAACAGAATCATTAAGAAAGGCTGTGACTTCCCTGGTGGCTCAGAGGTAAAGAATCCACCTGTCAACACAGGAGATGCAGGAGACACGGGTTCCATCCCGGGTTTGGGAAGATCCTCTGGAGGAGGAAATGGCAACCCACTCCAGTATTCTTGCCTGGAAAAATCCCATTGACAGAGGAACTTGGTGAGTTACAATCTACGGCATTGAAAAAGTGTCAGACATGACTTAGCAACTAAAAAATAACAATGACAATCATTAAGAAAGACAGATATTAGCTTCTATTTTGTGCCTAGTCAAACTGCTGAGCCTAAGGTAATTAAAGAAAAATAGAGCAAGGTAAGTACAGGGAATGCTTTGCCTAAACATTAGCCTCCCTACCTCAACATCAGGTTAAAGGTCATATAGGGACAGCACAGAGTTTCCAGTGGTGGGACAGAAATGAATCGTCTCTGTGGCCCAGAGCCTCCCCCTAGTCCTGTCACCACAATTCCAGGTATCCAACTCTCCCAAGCACCTCAATCAGCCTGCGTGTCCTGAGGAGACTAGCCTTCCAAAAATGCCACTATTTTCTTCAGTCATTCATATTCCACCTCCTTAAGGACACACTCATGAAATTAACTGACGTTGACCTTGATATATCTGTTAAAAAGTGAGTTTCCATTAAAATGTGAAATACTATTGTTAAGGGAAGCACACTTATTGAAACTGCCCACTCTGGCCAGGCACCATATTAACCATTTGCTTGAGTTGTTTTATGACAGGAGATCCTAATAAGGAATATGGAACTAATAAGCCACCACCAACTGGAAGAGTTTGGGAAGGTGGAAAGAAGACACCGGGTGTTTGTCCACTTCCCAGAATCCCCCTCGCTAGCATTCATGTGGCTGAGCGATGCATGCACCTCCAGGAAATACTCTGAATTAAAATGATTGGCCAAAAACCACCCAAAACTAATCCCATCACCATAAAACCCAAGACTGCAAGCCACGCGGCAGAGCAGTTCTCCTGGGTTCCCTTACCCTACTGCTCTCCACCCGTGTGCCCTTTCCCAATTAAGTCTCTTGCTTTGTCAGCACACGTCTCCTTGGATAATTCTTTTCCGAGTGTTAGACAAGAGCCCAGTTTCAGGCCCTGGAAGGGGTCCCCTTTCCTGCAACACTATTAGTGGATGGGGTCACTGAATGATAAAACATAAGCTAATAAGTCACTCAATGGACCTACAATTCAAACATTTTGTACACAATTTTTGCTTAAAATAAGGGTGAGGTTGTGGCAGAGAATATGTAGGAGTGTCTGTCTAAAATTCCACTGTATTTACATGAACTTCATTGCGTTGATACATGAAAACAGCTTATCAATGTCAGCCCTATACTTGCCATTCGTATTGAGAAGTCACACTTTAGAAGTGGTTGTTGAAACCTTCATAAAATATTAAAATAACAAATCATATCGGTTACTTTGATAGAGATACTTTCCTCAGAGGAAAGCATCGTTCTGGAGTTCAGAAAAGGTAAAGAAAATGATATTAAAAAAACAAACAAGCCAAATCTTCTCTAATAGTTGTATCCTCTGATAGTCTCTGAACCCCAAAGTTGCAAAGGGTGAAAAAAAGTCATCCAGAAGGGTCTTGTGGAGAGAGAGGAGGGTGGTTCCTACCCATTCTTAGGAGCACAGAGTCATATTCATAGAGCGCTCTACAGTTGGAGAGTTTCACTAAGTCGTCCTCCACCCTCACAAGATGAAGATTTTCTCTACAGAGAGTCTGCCTTCCCCTGAGTCCTCGATGTCTTTACAGTAATTTAAATGGCTAGGTAGGGACCTCTCTCTGTTGTTGGGAAAGTTGATATTCTTATATTTCTGACAGAGGGACATATTTCTAAACTGACAGAATTTCCCCTTTAAAAAATTGACCTAATTTTTTTTTTTTTAGTGTTTTCTTTTTTTTTAATTTATTTATTTTAATTGGAGTCTAATTACTTTATATTATTGTATTGGTTTTGCCATACATCGACATGAATCTGCCCCGGGTGTACGCGTGTTCCACATCTTGAACCCCCCTCCCACATCCCTCCCCATCCCATCCCTCTGGGTCATCCCAGTACACCAGCCCCGAGCATCCTATATCATGCATCAAACCTGGACTGGTGATTCATTTCACATATGATAATATACATGTTTCAATGCCATGATCCCAAATCATCCCACCCTCGCCCTCTCCCACAGAGTCCAAAAGACTGTTCTATACAATTTTTAATTAGGTGAAACAAACAAACATGGCCTTGGTGGTCCTATCTTAAGCATTACTAACAAATCTTTGGTGTAATGCACTTTGGGGATAGAGAGGGGAGCACAGACCTGGGGAAAATGTCTCCAGAGAGGCACCTGTAAATAACATTAGCATCAGAACAGGCCAAGTATGCAATAATTGCCACCAGATTACAAGACAAAAGGAAACCTTCTGTTATTTTATTTCATCATTATGTTAGGCATTTGTAATATGATACAAACAATTTTTCCAATGTATTAATTTCTCAAAAATATGATTAATGGTTGGTGTCAGTATCACTATTCAGATAATAATAGAGAAAAAAATCTTTTATCAAAAGAAAAGGTAAGGAGATAACTTACTGTTGACAGTTTTCAGAAATACCTCCCAGATATTTATAATTATTTGGCTTTCATATTTCATGGGACTTTCTTTTTAAAAAAATTGAGGTATAGTTGATTTATAATGTTATGTTAATTTCTGCTGTACAGCAAAGTGTTTCAGTTACAAATACATGTACATTCTTTTCTATATTCTTTTCCATTATGGTTTATCACAGGAGATTGAATATATTTCCCTGTGCTATACAGTAGGACCTTGTTGTTTATCCATTCTATATATACTAGTTTGCCTCTGCTAACCACAAATTCCCACTCATCCATCCCCCAACATGCCTCCTCTTGAAAACCACAAGTCTATTCCTATGTCTGTGAGTCTGTTTCTCTTTTGTAAATAAGTTCATTTGGGTCATATCTTAGAATCCACATTTAAGTAATATCAAATGGTATTTGTCTTTCTCTAACTTACTTACTTGAAGAGATCTCTAGTCTTCCCTATTCTGTTGTTTTCCTCTATTTCTTTGCATTGATCACTGAGGAAGGCTTTCTTATCTCTCCTTGCTATTCTTTGGAACTCTGCATTCAGATGCTTATATCTTTCCTTTTCCCCTTTGCTTTTCGCTTCTCTTCTTTTCACAGCTATTTGTAAGGCCTCCTCAGAAAGTCATTTTGCTTTTTTGCATTTCTTTTCCATGGGGATGGTCTTGGTCCCTGTCTCCTGTACAATGTCACGAACCTCCGTCCAGAGTTCATCAGGCACTCTATCTATCAGATCTAGTCCCTTAAATCTATTTCTCACTTCCACTGTATAATCGTAAGGGATTTGATTTAGGTCATATCTGAATGGTCTAATGGTTTTCCCTACTTTCTTCAATTTAAGTATGAATTTGGCAATAAGGAGTTCATGATCTGAGCCACAGTCAGCTCCCGGTCTTGTTTTTGCTGACTGTATAGAGCTTCTCCATCTTTGGCTGCAAAGAATATAATCAATCTGATTTCGGTGTTGACCATCTGGTGATGTCCATGTGTAGAGTCTTCTCTTGTGTTGTTGGAAGAGGGTGTTTGCTATGACCAGTGTGTTCTCTTGGCAAAACTCTATTAGCCTTTGCTCCGCTTCATTCCGTGCCCCAAGGCCAAATTTGCCTGTTACTCCAGGTGTTTCTTGACTTCCTACTTTTGCAGGAGAAGGGGATGACAGAGAATGAGATGGCTGGATGGCATCACCGACTCTGTGGACATGAGTTTGAGTGAACTCTGAGAGTTGGTGATGGACAGGGAGGCCTGGCGTGCTGTGATTCATGGGGTCACAAAGAGTCGGACACGACTGAGCGACTGAACTGAACTGAACTGAATATTCTCTTGCTAAGTTCATTTCAGTCGCTCAGTCTTGTCCGACTCTTTTGCAACACCATGGACTGTAGCCCATCAGGTTCCTTTGTCCATGGGATTTTCTGGGCAAGAACCGTGGAGTGGGTTGGCATTTCCTTTTCCAGGGAATCTTCCTGAACCTTTCTGCATTGGCAGGCAGATTCTTTACCACTGAGACACCAGGGAAAACCAAAAGAGGAGCTATATAGCTGCTAATTTTATATTTTAAAAAGGAATAGATATTTTAGCCTCCGAGTTGGTGATGGACAGGGAGGCCTGGCATGCTGTGATTTATGGGGTCACAAAGAGTCATACATGACTGAGCAACTGAACTGAACTGAACTGAATTATACATACAAGGGATCCTACTGGGAGGGATAATTAAACAACCAAAAAGTAAAGACTTCCTTGGGATAAAAGATCAAAAGACTCTAATTATACACAATAAAACTAACTCATATATCATATTTTAATGAAAGGTAAAGTATCAGTATACTCCAAAATACTGAGTTATTAAAAATCTGTAAAAGAATAAATAAGATCAACCATCACATTAGTTTTATTATTAAAAGCTTCACTTTAGGGAGTTCCCTGATGGTCTAGTGTCTAGGATTTGGCGTTTTCACTATGGAGGTCCACATTTACTCCCTGGTCAAGGAAATGAGATCCTGTGTGAATTGAGTCAAACAAAATTTTTTTTTATAATTTTCTCCTGAGGTTTGGTATCCCTGACAGTCCAGTAGTTAGGACTCGGCGCTCTGATTGCCCAGGAATTAAGACCCCATGAGCCCTATCGTGTGCTCAGAATAAAATAAAATAAATAAAACCAAAAAAAAAAAAACCTGACTAAATTTCACTCTAATGGCATAAAATGCCATCAAACTCACCCACTCATTAGAATATAAATTATATATATATATAATTAAAATCAAAAGCTTCTGCACAGCAAAGGAAACTATAAGCAAGGTGAAAAGACAGCCTTCAGAATGGGAGAAAATAATAGCAAATGAAGCAACTGATAAAGGATTAATCTCCAAAATATACAAGCAGCTCCTGCAGCTCAATTCCAGAAAAATAAATGACCCAATCAAAAAATGGGCCAAAGAACTAAACAGACATTTCTCCAAAGAAGACATACAGATGGCTAGCAAACACATGAAAAAATGCTCAACATCCCTCATAATCAGAGAGATGCAAATCAAAACCACAATGAGATACCATTTCACACCTGTCAGAATGGCTGCTATCCAAAAGTCTACATGCAATAAATGCTGGAGAGGATGTGGAGAGAAAGGAACCCTCTTACACTGTTGGTGGGAATGCAAACTAGTACAGCCACTATGGAGAACAGTGTGGAGATTCCTCAAAAAACTGGAAATAGAACTGCCATATGATCCAGCAATCGCACTCCTGGGCATACACACCGAGGAAACCAGAATTGAAAGAGACACATGTACTCCAATGTTTATTGCAGCACTGTTTATAATAGCCAGAACATGGAAGCAACCTAGATGTCCATCTGCAGACGAATGGATAAGAAAGCTTTGGTACATATACACAATGGAGTATTATTCAGCCATTAAAAAGAATATATTTGAATCAGTTCTAATGAGGTGGATGAAACTGGAGCCTATTATACAGAGTGAAGTAAGCCAGAAAGAAAAACACCAATACAGCATACTAACGCATATATATGGAATTTAGAAAGATGCAAATGATAACCCTGTATACGAGACAGCAAAAGAGACACAGATGTATAGATCAGTCTTTGGGACTCTGTGGGAGAGGGTGAGGGTGGGATGATTTGGGAGAATGTCATTGAAACACGTATGTTGTCATATGTGAAATGAATCACTAGTTCAGGGTCAATGCATGTTATAGGATGCTTGGGGCTGGCATGCGGGGATGACCCAGAGGGAGGATAAAGGGAGGAGGGAGGTGGAAGGGGGGTTCAGGAGGGGGAACTTATGTAAACCCGGGGCGAATTCATTTCAATGTATGGCAAAACCAATCAATATAATATTGTAAAATAATTTGCCTCCAATAAAAAATAAATTAATTCAAAAAAAAAAAAAAATGCCAGACCGGCATTTCTCATGATGTGCTCAGTGTATAGGTTATGTAAACACGGTGAGAACAGACAGCCCTGTCCCACTCCTTTCTTGATCTTGAACCAATCAGTTGTTCCATACAGGGTTCTAACTGTTGTTTCTTGACCCACATACAGGTTTCTCTAAGAGCTTCCCACAGTTTGTCATGATCTACATAGTCAAGCCTTAGCATAGTCAATGAAACAGAAATAGAAATTTTGAAATTTCCTTGCTTTCTCTATTATAAAGTGAATGTTGGCAATTTGATCTCTAGTTTGTCTTCTTTTTCTAAACCCAGCTTGGACATCTGGAAGTTCTTGGTTCACATAATGCTGAAACCTAGCATGCAAGATTTAAACCATGACCTTACTAGCATGGGGGATGAGTGCAATTGTCTGATGGTTAGCACTTACTTTGGTACTACCCTTCTTGGGAATTTGGATGAGGATTGACCTTTTCCAGTCCTGTGCCTCTGCTGGGTCTTCCAGATTTGCTGATATACTGCATGCAAAACCTTGATGGCATCCTTATTTAAGAATTTGACTGGTTCTGCTGGAATTTCATTGTATCCACTAGTTGCACTAACAGCTATGCTTCTTAGGGCCCACTTGACTTAACACTGCAGAATGTCTGGCTCTGGGTGACTAACCACGCCATCGGAGTAATATCGTTCATTAAGATCTTTTTTATACAGTACATCCATGTAGTCTTTCCATCTCTTCTTGATCTCTTCAGCATTTACTAGGTCTCTAGCTCTCCTTTATTGTGCCCATCTTTGGATGGAAAGTTCCCTTGATGTTTCCAATTATCTCCTGAAGAGTAAATTGTACATAACCATAGCAAACAGGAGATATAAATTAGATATAGGTATAGAAGATCTCTGTTTGTTTCCAAGACAAACCATTCAATATCACAATAATCCAAGCCTATGCCCCAAACAGTAGTGCTGAAGAAGTTGAAGTTGAATGGTTCTATGAGGACCTACAAGACCTTCTAGAACTAACACCCAAAATAAATGTCCTTTTCATTATAGGGGACTGGAATGCAAAAGTAGGAAGGCAAGAAATACCTATAGTAATGGGAAAATCAGGTCTTGAGGTACAGAATGAAGCAGGGGAAAAGCTAGTAGAGTTTTGCCAAGATAACAAATTGGTCATAGAAAAAACACACTCTTCCAAAAACATAAGAGAAGACTCTACACATGGACATCAGCAGATGGTCAATAATAAAATCAGATTGACTATGTTTTTTGCAGCCAAAGATGGAGAAGCTCCATACAGTGAACAAAAACAGGACTGGGAGCTGACTGGATCAGATCATGAACTCTTTATTGCTAAATTCAGACTTAAATTGAAGAAAGTAGGGAAAACTATTAGACCATTCAGGTATGACCTAAATCAAATCCCTTACAATTATACAGTAGAAGTGACAAACAGAATCAAGGGATTATATCTGATAGACAGAGTACCAGAAGAACTATGGATGGAGGTTTGTGACATTATACAGAAGGCAGGGATCAAGACCATTCCCAAGAAAAAGAAATGCAAGCAGGCAAAATGGTTGTCTGAGGAGACCTTAAAAATAGCTGAGAAAAGAAGAGAAGCTAAAGGCAAGGGACAGATGAAAAGGCATACCCATTTGAATGCAGAGTTCCAAGGAAGAGCAAGGAGAGATAAGAAAGCCTTCCTCAGTTATCAATGCAAAGAAATAGAGGAAAATACTAGAATGGGAAAGACTAGATATCTCTTCAAGAAAATTAGAGATACCAAGAGATTTCATGCAAAGATGGGCACAATAAATGGCAGAAATTGGATGGACATAACAGAAGCAGAAGATATTAAAAAGAGGTGGCAAGGATACACAGAAGAACTGTACAAAAAAGATCTTCATGACCTAGATAATCATCATGGTGCAATCACTCACCTAGAGCCAGACATCCTGGAATGTGAGGTCAAATGGGCCTTAGGAAGCATCACTACAAACAAAGCTAGTGGAGGTGATGGAATTCCAGTTCACCTATTTCAAATCTTAAAAGATGATGCTGCGAAATTGCTGTGCTCAATATGCCAGCAAATCTGGAAAACTCAGCAGTGGCCACAGGACTGGAAAAGGCCAGTCTTCATTCCAATCCCAAAGAAACTCAATGTCAAAGAATGCTCAAACTACCACACAATTGAACTCATCTCACATGCTGGTAAAGTAATGCTCAAACTTCTCCAAACCAGGCTTCAGCAATATGCAAACCGTGAACTTCCAGATGTTCAAGCTGGATTTAGAAAAGGCAGAGGAACCAGAGTTCAATTTGCCAACAACGGCTGGATCATTGAAAAAGTAAGAGAGTTCCAGAGAAACATATATTTCTGCTTTATTGGCTATGCCAAAGACTTTGACTGTGGATCACAATAAACTGTGGAAAATTCTGAAAGAGATGGGCATACCAGACCACCTGACCTGCCTCTTGAGAAACCTGTATGCAGGTGAGCAAGCAACAGCTAGAACTGGTCATGGAACAACAGACTGGTTCCAAATAGGAAAAGGAGTATGTCAAGGCTGTATATTGTCACCCTGCTTACTTAACTTATAGGCAGAGTATATCATGAGAAACGTTGATTTGGATGAATCATAAGCTGAAATCAAGATTGCTTGGAGAAATACCAATAACCTCAGATATGTAGATGACACTACACTTATGGCAGAAAGTGAAGAAGAACAAACAAGCCTCTTGATGAAAGTGAAAGAGGAGAGAGAAAAAGTTGGATTAAAGCTCAACATTCAGAAAACAAAGATCATGACATCCGGTTCCATCAGTTCAGTTCAGTTCGGTTCAGTCATGTCTGACTCTTTGCAACCCCATGAATCACAGCATGCCAGGCCTCCTTGTCCATCACCAACTCCCGGAGTTCACTCAAACTTATGTCCATTGAGTCGGTGACGCCATCCAGCCACCTTATTCTCTGTTGTCCCCTTCTCCTCCCGCCCCCAATCCATCCCAGCATCAGTATTTTCCAGTGAGTCAACTCCTCATGCCATAGCAAACAGTGGAAACAGTGCCAGACTTTATTTTCGTGGACTCCAAAATCACTGTAGATGCTGACTGCAGCCATGAAATTAAAAAACGCTTACTCCTTGGAAGAAAAGTTATGACCAACCTAGATGACATATTAAAAAGCAGAAACATTACTTTGCCAACAAAGGTCCATCTAGTCAAGGCTATGGTTTTTCCAGTGGTCATGTATGGACATGAGATTTGGACTATAGAGAAAGCTAAACACCAAAGAATTGATGCTTTTGAACTGTGGTGTTAGAGAAGACTTTAGAATCCCTTGGACTGTGCAGAGATCCAACTAGTCTATCCTAAAGGAAATCAGTCCTGAATATTCATTGGGAGGAGTGATGTTGAAGCTGAAACTCCAATATTTTGGCCACAGGACGTGAATAACTAACTCATTTGAAAAGACATTCCAATCTGATGCTTGGAAAGATTGAAGGCAGGAGGAGAAGGGGATGCCAGAGGATGAGATGGTTGGATGGCATCACCAACTCAATGGACATGAGTTTGAGTAAACTCTGGGAGTTGGTGATGGACAGGGAGGCCTGGCATGTTGCAGTCCATGAGGTCACAACGAGTCAGACACGACTCAGTGACTGAACTGAACTGAACTGAACTGAACCTCTTTCTTGGATGAATATTTGACATAAATGAAGCTGCTACCATAAGTGATGGAGACAACTATCATTTGGGAAGAACAAGTGAAGGCCTTCTTTTGCTGGGAAGAGGGTAATTTTAGAATAGTGCTGATGCTATAGATGTAAGAAAGAACTACACACATGAGTTGATGATGAAGGTCAGCACAGCACACAAAATTATCATCTGTTCTATCAGCCACATGTCTGAGCAAGAGATCTTCTGAGTATGATAAACATCACAGTAAAAGTGATCAATTTCATTCGGATCAGAGAATTCCTGGAGTTATTATAGATGTCACTTCTGTAAAAATTATTCTTTAGTGTTTTCTAGGGGATTTATTCAGCTATTTTTTTTAATAAAGCAATGATAATCACTATTGGGTTTCTGTGGATTCATATGCCCACTAAACACATAATAGTTGACGCAAAACAAATAGGAAATTCATGACATTTAGGGGAAGCATAGTGTCTGCGGAAAATAGGTACCAGAAATGGCTACCTCTTTTCTTGCTGTCCACACCCTCTGCAATGTGTGCCCCTAGTTACTTCCTAGCACAGGGGATTCTGTTTTTCTTCCTTGAATGTTGACTGGTCCTGTGACTTCCTTGGCTAGTAGAATGTGTGTGGTAGAAGGGACATTGTGCCTAGGAATCCAGAGGACTTGCTAGCTTCCATTTTCTCCCCTAGTGCCTTGTGATCTTACCATGTGAGCCAGTGTTAGCTAAGCGATAAAACATCATCTGGGAGAGGGTTCATTTATCTTAGCAAGGAGTCATTCAGCTTCTAAGTATGAGAATGAGGCCCTATTTGACAACAAGACTCAGACATCTGTGAGGACAGTCCTGTAAACCTAGCCAACAAAGATCAGCCGATGTCTGCTCAAACTGGCAAAAACCACAGTTGATCCAGAAACTCAAGTTTTAAACCACTGATTTAAGGATGACTTGTCATTGCATAATAACTAACAGAAGGATGTGACAGGTGCACATACAAGGGCCTCCACACAGAGGACTAGGGAGGGACACAGGAAAGGAAATCTTTGTATAAGGTGATGCCTTGAACATGGCCTAGAAATGAAAGTCAAAAGCATTCCAGTCTGGACCATTGAGCTTTATGGTGAGAAATGGAAAGGAATAAATAACCATATGTAGACATTTTTACACTTGATCCTAGCCAAAAAGCGGAGAAGCGATGTAGAAATTTTTATTTGAGAAATATTAGTGAAGGCTGTACCCCCTGGTTTTTTTTTTTTTGTAATTAATTTATTTTTTATTGGAGGCAAATTATTTTACAATATTATATTGGTTGGTTTTGCCATACATTGACATGAATTTGCCCCGGGTTTACATTAGTTCCCCCTCCTGAACCCCCCTCCCACCTCCCTCCTCCCTTTATCCTCCCCCTGGTTTTTTAAAGTTTAAGATAATCTTTGTGGAGACAATCATGTCTTCATATTGGATTCCTTGTTTATAACCCAGGGATTCCTTGTATTTTGTTGGTTTAATTTTCTCAATGTATAGAACTTTAATTCGCTGAGATTTGATGGCTCCTTTTGACTTAATTTAGCTATCTTTAGGATGTGAATTGTATTAAGTATTTCAGCACTAGTTTTACTTCATCATCATAAAGATGGTTTTAGTGTCTCAGCAGACTTTATCAGATCACTACCACCTGGATGATGAATTAATATAGAGAAGAAGCTCTTTACTTTAGAGGGAATCTAATGTATCTAAATACTAAAACTTTGAGCTTTGAAGTTTGTTTTACAAGGTGGATATGGATCTCCACATGTCTAAGCTCATATATGTCTTATTCAGCATTAAAATCCTTTCATTTTTGCTCAAACTAACCCACAATTTTTCTTGAATAACTAAATCCTGCTTGAGAAGAGCTGCTGCTGCTAAGTCGCTTCAGTCGTGTCCCACTCTGTGAGACCCCATAGAGGGCAGCCCACCAGGCTCCCCCATCCCTGGGATTCTCCAGGCAAGAACACTGGAGTGGGTTGCCATTTCCTTCTCCAATACATGAAAGTGAAAAGTGAAAGTGAAGTCATTCAATCGTGTCCGACTCGTAGTGACCCCATGGACTGCAACCTACCAGGCTCCTCTGCCCATGGGATTTTCCAGGCAAGAGTACTGGAGTGGGGTGCCATCGCCTTCTCCGTGAGAAGAGAAATATATATATATAATATCATAAATATAAATATATATATAATATCATAAACATATATATATATACTTTTTGGATATTTGCACTTAGAAGAGAATTGATATTATTACTCCATTATTTTCCTATGAGTTCAAGGATTCAATTTTTTCCACATAAGATATAATAGTACTTTTATTGATCAGAGGCAGGTTAGGATTCAGGAAAGACTTCTTTCATGGAAATATAATATTATGTTATTTTGATTTGAGATATTATCTTGGGTAAAGTTTATTTTCAACAGGAGTTGACATAACTTGTTTATATCAAATATTTAAAATATGATTTCAAATCCAGAATTTAATAATAACAGTGATATAAGCATGCTAAACACCGAAGAATTGATGCTTTTGAACTGTGGTGTTGGAGAAGACTCTCCAGAGTCCCTTGGACCGCAAGGAGATTCAACTAGTCCATCCTAAAGGAAATCTGTCCTGAATATTCATTGGAAGGACTGATGCTGAAGCTGAAACCCCAGTACTTTGGCCACCTGATGTGAAGAGCTGACTCATTTGAAAAGACACTGATGCTGGGAAAGATTGAAGGTGGGAGGAGAAGGGGACAACAGAGGATTAGATGGTTGGATGGTACCAGCGACTCAATTGACATGAGTTTGGATAAACTCTGGGAGTTGGTGATGGACAGGGAGGCCTGGCATGCTGCAGTCTGTGGGGTCGCAAAGAGTTGGACACAACTGAGCGACTGAACTGAACTGATCTGAAGCATGCTAATACAAACATAAAATAGACCAGAATACAACAGTTAAGATGAAGATTTGTGACTTCCAGCCTCAATGATCTTTTTAAATTTATATTATTATTTTATGTTTCATTTCAACATTCCTTTACTTTCTTGAAATCAATGAAATTCTTTTGATTAAGTCAGTGAAAGCTTCTTTCACTTGCTTGTTCCTCAGGCTATAAACGAATGGGTTTAACGTGGGGGCAACTGAAGTTGTAAGCACTAACACACCCTTATTAATTGCCACTTCATCCTTTGCTGAAGGTTTGACGTAGATGAAGATACAGCTTCCATAGGTGATAGAAACCACAATCAGGTGAGAAGAGCAGGTAGAAAAGGCCTTCATTTTTTGCTGGGCAGAAGGGAACTTTATGATGGTCTTGATGATGTATGTATAGGACAGAATCACACACAGAAATGTCCCAATGACAGTCAACACAGCAACGGTAAAAACCATCTGTTCTAGGAACCATGTGTCTGAACAAGAGATTTTTAGCACAGGAAAAGCATCACAGAGAAAATGATCGATGATATTAGAGTCACAGAATTCCAGCTCTAAGCCCAGGGAAGCTGGTGGAAATATGACCAGGCAACCTGCTATCCAACAGCAAATAACAAGTCTTCCACAGACTCTACTGTTCATGATGGTTGCATAACGTAAAGGTTTGCAGATGGCTACATAGCGGTCATAGGACATGATGGCCAGGAGAAAAAATTCTGTTGCTGCAAAAGTGAAGATAAGAAATATTTGACTAAAACAAGCATTATAAGAAATAGTCTTGTCCCCAGTTGATAAGCTGTATAAGAATCTGGGAATGCAGACCGTGGTGAATAAGGTTTCTAAAAAGGAGAAGTTTTTGAGGAAAAAGTACATGGCAGTTTTAAGGCGAGAGTCTACTAAAGTGAGTATAATGATGGTCAAGTTCCCAGTGACACTCAATGTGTAGGAAGCAAATAGAAGCGTAAAAATCAGAACCTGCATCAGAGGATCATCTGTTAGTCCCAGGAGAATGAATGTAGGTAATGATGTATGGTTTCTCATCACTGATTTGTACTTTTTCTCAAGTTCCTCACAAAGTCAAGTGACATTGAACTGAGAAAACCTGTATGAAATTATGAGGCCATGGCTACTGGGTAAAAACATCCAATCAATGCAATAATAGTCATTTTCTTCTTTGACTTGACAATGATGAATCAAAACTTGAATTGTCAGCTCTTCTGGTGTTTCTTATAGGTATCCTCAACTTCACGTTTTTCTGAAACAAGTTTGTACTAGAATCCATATGTTTATAATCTTCATGTTCTCATCTCTCTATTTTTTGAATTAATTTAAATTTTGTCCCTTACACTCCGAAATGTATTTACCTATAGAATTAGAAAGGATCATCTGGGCCATAAAGTTTTGCGGATTTGATAGTATTCTGATCTCCTGAGTAGTAATTCTTCACTACTCACAGGTTTGAATGAGCTCACAAGTTGCTTGAAGTGTGGGTTCCTGTTAAATGCAAATTAATGACATTTCTATAAAATGTCAAACTGGAGGCCTTTGTGCAGTATGAATGCTTTTACAACGGTGACCAAAAATTTACTTCCTTTTATGTATTTTACTCTTGATATCAGAATTGCCATCTAAAGAACATAGCTTTCCAATGATGCTATTACCTTGAAATTTCTACATCAATATCTGACCTTCCCTCCATTTGTCCTCTGATAGAACGCAGTGTTGGATAGGTACAACATAAACAAGTTACCTGATGCAATACTGGGCAAAGAAATAATGACAAGGAAAATAAAATCCTGAAAGAATTTAACCTTGGTTGTTTGTATTTCCAAGGTCATGAAGGAGAAGGGAAGACAGGATGAGACACAGGTTAGAGACCAAGGATACATGACAATTCCATTTCAAGTAGTGATTTGAATTGGATCCTGCAACAGAAAAGTGACATCAATGGAAACTGTGAAACTCCAAATAAAATCCATATTTAAATTAATTTATTTTAATCTTATTTAATTTTTTTTCAATGAATCCTTCTGCCCTCTGAGACCCTCCAAGCTGGAGGTGCTAGCATTTCCTGTCTGAGAGGTCCTCCAGTGCGGTGTGTAAGCTCAGTTCTTGGGCACCTGGAAAGTGAGTCAGGAGCCACTATTCTCCCTGCTGCTGACTGCTGGCAGGGGGCCACCCAGAGAGCATACGGGACTCAAAAGGCAGAGGTGGAGACACTCTCACTGCCTACTTAGTCTGGCCATATCTCAGACCTGCCCTTATATCTGTTCAGTTCAGTTCAGTTCAGTCGCTCAGTCGTGTCCGACTCTCCACGACCCCATGAATCACAGCACGCCAGGCCTCCCTGTCCATCACCAACTCCCGGAGTTCACCCTAACTCATGTCCACAGAGTCGGTGATGCCATCCAGCCACCTCATTCTCTGTCGTCCCCTTCTCCTCCCACCCCCAACCTTTCCCAGCATCAGAGTCTTTTCCAGTGAGTCAACTCGTCGCATGAGGTGGCCAAAGTATTGCAGTTTCAGCTTTAGCATCAGTCCTTCCAATGAACACCCAAGATTGATCTCCTTTAGAATGGACTGGTTGGATCTCCTTGCAGTACCTTATATCTGTATTGCAACACTATTTACAATACTCAAGACATGGAAGCAACCTGAATGTACATCAGAAGATGAATTGATGAAGATGTGCTACATATATACAATACAATGTTGTGTGTGTTAGTTACTCAGTCGGGTCCGACTCTTTGTGATCCCATGTACTGTAGGCTGCCAGACTCCTCTGTCTGTGGTCTCTTGCATTACAGGCAGATTCTTTACCATCTGCACTGTCAGGGAAGTCCACGGTGATGTATAATTCAGCCATCAGAGAAGCCCACTACTATGTGTAATTCAGGTAGGTGGTGGGAAGCTGGTTTAGAACACAGGGAGTCCCACCTGGTGCTCTGTGATGGGTGGGATGGGAGAGGGGAGTGAGGCTGTAAAGGTGGGGATAGATACATAATTATGACTGATTCATGCTATTTTATGACAGAAGCCAACACAATATTGTAAAACCATAATCCTCCAAGTAAAAAATAAAGATCCCACATGAAAAAAATCTCTATTATTTGCATACAGTGTTAATTCCTTAGTTTTAATAATTCCTGTATGATTACACAGGTTGCTACCATTAGGAAGAACTAAGTGAAGAATATCCTGGCACTGGCTGCACTATTTTTAAGTACAGAATTACTTCATAATTAAAAATTCATCAAATAAATATAAAAAAGAAAGAAAACCAAAAAACTGAATAGTAATTGCTGAGCGCTTTCTATCTGCCTGGCAGGATGATGGGGCAATCTTCACATGGACGGTTTCTCTGGTATATATGTTCTTTTCTCCAATTTTGTGCTTCTTCATCTATATTTTTGGGGGTGATGTCCATTTTATATTATCTATAAGTATGGAAAATATCCTTTGAAATTAACATTTACAGTTAAAGCAAATGGTTTAATATTAATCAGCAATACCTGAATTGTGAGGATTCTGTCTATACCTAAAATCCAAAATTATAATGTCAACTTCAGACTTCCCTGGTGAATCAGCTGGTAAAGAATCTGCCTACAATGAGGGAGACCTAGGTTTGACCCCTGGGTTGGGAAGATCCCCTGGAGGAGGGCATGGCAACCCACTCCAGTATTCTTGCCCGGGGAATCCCCATGGACAGAGGAGCCTGACAGGCTGCTGTCATGGGGTCACAAAGAGTCAGACACGACTGAGTCGCTAAGCACAGCAATAGGACCCAAAATGCTTGGGATCTTCGACCCCTTGATAGTACACTTGTGTGATGAGGATGTTCATGTTTAGAAAGGAATGTTACTTGTGAAACAGCTCTTCAGAGTGCGTCCACCAAAGGGAGCATTCACTTTCCACAAACTAAAACAACATTCTGTACAAGTTTGCAAGCAGTCTGTTTCCTGATACAACTCTGTTCATTACCAGCTTTCCATCCCTGTTCCCTTTGCTAGAACACCAGTTGGTGGTCTTCAATTTGTTGTCTTCAAAAAGTCACTTAGATTCTTTCATGTTTTATCTTTCTTGGGGTATAAATGACATAAGAATGCACATACTTAATATATATGCTAAACATAACCTCTGTTGTCCATTTTCCTTCATTTTAAAAAATGACGTCTTTAAAATATAAAAACTATTCTTTGCTTCTTGGAAATGCAAAAAAGTCTACCTGTAATATTTAGTTCCAGACTTAAAAAAAAGTTATTTGAAATTTTTTTGTTTTGATTAAAATTATTATATATTTAGTCTTCTCTTTCATTATATACCCAGCAGCTAATTCAAATATTTCCTATCCTTGTCACTGAATACCTTGTTGTTTTTCTCCATTGCTGAATCACAAGGCCTTAGAGGCTTCATGTAAATGATTACTTGAAGTTTTACTTGGTTGCTTAAAAAAGAAATTCCTTTCCTAATCATAGGAAAGGCAGATATTAACACCCACTTGGTGCCTAGCCCCTCTCTTTAGCCTAAAGTATTCATAGAAAAACAGAATAAGGGAAGCACAGGGAATGTTTTGCCTAAAAGTTATCCTCGCTATCTCAACACCAGATTAAAGTTCATAAATGGATAGCATAGTATTTTCAGTGGTGGGACAGGAGTGAATTGTCTCTCCAGCCCATATGCCTTCCCTCAAGTCCTGTTGGAAGGACTCCAGGTATCTGACTCTCCCAGGAACCTCAGGCAGCTGGCATGTCCTGAGGAGACTAAACGTTTCTTCCAAAAATGCCACCATTTTCTTCAGTCATTTGTATTCCACCTTCTTAGTAGCACTTTCAGGAAATTAATTGACATTGATATTGATACAGATGTTGAAAAATGAGCGTTCATTAAAATGGGAGAGACTTTTAGAAGATGGGGTCACAGTCTTATAAAACATAAGCAAATAATTTACTCAATGGAGCTACAGTCACTTATTTTATACATAGTTTTTTCTTTTTTTTAATGAAGGTCAAATTAAGGCAGAGAACACTTAAGAGCATTCCTCTAAAATTCCATTGCATTTAGAACTTTGTCGTTATTAATAGATGAAAACAACTACGCAATGACTAGAAGTCATATTTCATAAGTGGTTGTTGAAACCGTTTGTAAAATATTAAACTGACAGATTATATAAGTTTATTTGGTATAGGTACTTTTCTCAGAGGAAAACACCATTTTAGAGTTCAGAAAAGGCACAGAAAAATATAAAAATACTTCTCTCAGGGTCATAACCTGAGATATTCACTGAACCCCAAAGTGATAAAGGCTGAAAAAAGTTGTCCAGGAAAGTGTTATGGTGGAGAGATGTGGGTGGTCTCTGAACATCCTTAGGAGCACAGACATACTCACAGAGGGCTCTGTAGTTGAAGAGTTTTCACTAAGTCATCCTCCATGCTCACAAAAGGAAGATTTTCTCAGCAGAATGCCTGCCTCTCCCTGAGCCCAGGAAGTCTCTACTCTGGAACTACAGAGCTAATAGTTTCAGTGGCTAAGTAGGGATCTCTTTCTGTTGTTGGAGAAGCGTGATTGTCTATTTCTGGCAGAGGGGCACATTTCTAACCTGATGTAATTTTTCTTTTAAAAAAACTGACCTAATTTTCAATTAAGTGAGCAAACAAACATGTCCTTGGTGGTTCTGTCTTAAATGTTACTAATAAATCTCTTATGTAATAGACTTTGGGAATAGAGCAGAAAACACGGACCTGGAGAAAATGTCTTCACAGAGGCACTTGTAAATAACATTAGCATCAGAAACAGGCCAGGCATGCGAAAATTAGTATCAGATTACAAGACAAAGGCAATTATTTGTTATTTTATTTAAGCAATATTATTAGGCATTTGTAACCTGATAAAGACAAGTTTTCCAATTTATTAATTCTTTAATGTTTGTAATTAATTTTTAGTGTCAGTAAAACTATTCAGTTTGATAATAATAGAAAAACATTTTTTATCAAAACAACAAAGTGATAATTTACTACTGATAATTTTCAGAAATATCTCCCAGATCTTCATAATTCCTTTGGTTTTATATCTCATGGGGCTTTTTAAAAAGTGAGCCATAGTTGATTTACAGTGTTGTGTTAATTTCTTCTTTACAGCAAAGTAGTTCAATTGCACATACACATGTTATTTTTTATATTTCTTTCCATTATGGTTTATCACAGGAGACTGAATATAGTTCCCTGTGCTATACAGTGGGACCTTGTTATTTACTTATTCTATTTATACTAGATTGCTCCAGCTAACTTCAAATCTGCACACATTCACTCCTCCCAGCCCCCAGCAACCATGAAGCTGTTTGTTATGTCTGTGAGTCTTTTTCTGCTTTGTAGATAAGTTTCATTTGTTTCATATTTAAGGTTCCACATATAAGTGATATCATATGTATTTGTCTTTCTCTTTCTGATTTATTTACTATGATAATCACTAGTTGCATCTGTGTCACTGCAGGTGGCATTATTTCATTCTCCCGTTGTTTATATGTACCATATCTTCATCCATTCATTTGCTGATGGATATTAGCTTGTTTCTCATAAGCCTTTTTATTTCTATATATTTATTTATGACCTTATTCTATTTCATTAAAATTTTGATATATATTTTTGCATTGATATTCATTATATTACATGATCATATATTTTTAGTTTGTTGTATATGCACATCATAAAATGCTTTCTGAATGGCTCACTTTTAATATGTCTATGTGTAATTTTCTTTGAATATCACTTCACTGAACTTATTAAGTATATATTTAATTTTTCCCAATATTTGGAAAATTTCCAGCCATAAATTATTCCTATAATTTCTACCCCATTCTCTCTCTTTTACTGGGCTTAAAATTACACACACGATAGACTTTAACATTGTACCATTGGTCCCAGAATCTCTTTAAAAATAATTCTATTTCTCTGTTTTACAAGGATTTCACATTTCAAATCTAATTTCAAAGTCATTTCCTCTTCTGTAATCTCAATCCAGTAATTAAGCCAAAGTGTGACTTTCTGCAGAAACAGTATTTTGTGTTTCTAACATTTTCCTTTTTATACTGTTTTCTCTTTCTTTTCTGAGGGTTCTTAACTTTTCATCTTCTTCCTTTATCTCATAAAGTACAGTTGTGTAGATTGATTTAACATCTTTGTATGGTGTGGTGTGTGTGTGTTCAGTTGCGTCTGACTCTTTATGGTCCCATGGACTGTAGCCTGCCAGGCTCCTCTGTCCATGGAATTTTCCAGGCAAGAATACTGGAGTGGGTTGCCATTCCTTCTCTAGATCTTCCTGACCCAGGGATCATCTCCTTTATTGGCAGGCTTTACCACTATGTCACCTGGGAAGTCCGACACCTTTGTATAATATTACTGAGTCATCTTAGCCTTGGCACCTACAGATTATCATTTCAGTCAATGATTTTCTTTGGAGTCGATCACATTCTGCCTATTCTTTGAATGTGCAATTATTTTGGATTGTATTCTCACACTTTGACTATTACATTGTTTAAACTCTGGATGTTATGTGCTGTGCAACTTTACCATCTGGTCCTATTACATTGTCTAAACTCTGAATTATGTATATTCACCTTGGAAATGTGAATCATTTTCTTTAAGTTGGCAATCAACCCTGTGAGACTCAAACTACAAGCTCAGCCTCATTTTTTTTCAGTGCTGACTGAACTCTCAGTTTAGTAATTTAAACCTTTGATAAAACTGTTTCTTTTTGTTGGTGTTTGAATGATGGTTATCTGTTTTCAGGTTCAACCTGAAATGTGTGCATGCTTATATATATTATTGAGGATATGCTCTTCTCTGACTCTTCGGTGGATTCCTGCATCTATCTCAGACCTGCCCAATACTTTCCCCTGTATATTGTTATTGTATGGAGTTTTCTATAAATGACAGTTCCAGTTGGTTGATGGGTTATAGGGATCTTTCATATTCTTGCTGATTTTCTGTCTAGTATTTCTTTCTGCTACTAAATGAAAGTACAAGTGAAGTCGCTCAGTTGTGCCTGACTCTGCAACCCCATGAACTATAGCCTATCAGTCTCCTCTGTCCATGAACTTTTCCAGGTGAGAATATTGGAGTGGGTTGCCATTTCCTTCTCCAGGGAATCTTCCCAACCCAGGGATTGAACCTGGGTCTCCTGCATTGCAGGCAGATGCTTTACCATCTGAGCCACCAGGATTATTTAAGTTTTAAGCTATAATGGTAGATTTGCCTATTTTCATTTCTCATGTAATTTTTTTCTACATGCTTTTTGAAGTTTCGTTGTTAGGTGCTCTATTATTAATAGTTTGCTAGGACTTCAGTAACAGTGTAACATATGGTGGAATAAGACAACAAAAATACATTGTCTAACAGTTCTGGATGCTAGAATTCCCAAATAAAGATGTTGGTAGACTGGTTCCTTTGAGGAAGAGGAGGGTGAGAAACAATCTCTTCATACCTCGCTCCGAGCTTCTGTTGCAGTCAGTATCCTCGGTGTTCCATCACTGCAATTTCAGATCTCTAATTTCTGCCTGCATTATCACCTGGCCACCTCTGCCTCTATGTCTCTATTTTCTCATTATTTTCTCCTTATTTACATCTCTCTCTGCATCCAAATTTACTCTTTTTATAAGAACAACAGTGATATTGGTACAGAACCTATCCTAATGAGCACATCTTAACTTGGTAGAAGGTAGGGCTGGAGAAAGAGGGGTTATGGCAGGAGTCAGGTGAGGTAGGGCTTCTTTTCTGCTCAGTGGCCATGCTATGTAGGAGGGAATTGGGTCAGATCCAAAGTTGCTGAAGCAGAAGACCTGAGTGTAGGATCTAAGCTGCTCCGTTCCCTTTAAGTAGGGTTTGTTTCCCTTCCCCTCCCCATTCCATGTGGATATTTCTTGCAACCTTGGTTGTACATGAATCCTGCCAATCTTTAATTCTCAGTGAGAATTATTCCACATGTAGATATATAGATGTATCTTTGATGTGTCCGTGGTGGGAGAGCTGAGCTCCATGTCCTCATACTTTGCCATCTTTATCTCTTCTCTGGGTAAAGGACTTGTTTGTTTGTTTTTCCTTTCTCTATTTTGAGTATATCATGCCAGTCCCAGCAGCCTTCAAAGTTTCTGTTTAAACGTCAGTAAGTTCTTATGGGATTCTCTCGTATGTAACCCAGTTGCATTAATTTTGTTTCTTTTCAGATTCTCTTTTTATTTTAATTTTTTCCATTTTGACTATAATGTTTCTTGGTGTGACTCCTTTGAATTGATCTTGTCTGGGATTCTCTGTGCTTCCTGGACTTGTCTGTCTTTCCCGCCCGCCCCCCGCCCCCCACCACCCAGGTTAGGGAATTTTTCAGCTGTTATTTCTTTGAATAAGTTTTTGGACCCCATAATGCAAATGTTAGTACTCTTGATGCTGTGGCAGCAGTCTCTTAAACTATCCTTCTTAAAAAAATTATCATTCTTTCTTTTCTTTTCTGTTCTGCTTGGGTTGTTACTGCTACTCTGTCTTCCAGTTCACTGATTTGTTCCTTTATATCTTGGAATGTGCTATTGATTCAATCCAGTGTATTTTAAAATTACAAGTGTTATATTCTTTATCTCTGTTGAGTTTTTCTGTATATTTTCTACCTCTTTGTTAAATATCTCACTGTGTTGATCCTTTGTTTCCTGATTTTGTTGAGCATCTTTATGATCATTTCTTTTAAGTCTTTACTGGGTAGATTGCTCATTTCCACTATACTTTATTTCTGTCTGGAGTTTTGTCTTGTTCCTTCCTCTGAAATACATTTCTCTGTCTTCTCATTTTTCTTACTTCTCTCTGTTTATTTCTTTGTATTTGGTATTAACAACCTCATATATGCAATTGATACAACTCTAATGGCAGAAAGTGAAGAGCTAAATAGCCTCTCGATGAGGGTGAAAGAGGAGCGTGAAAAAGCTGGCTTAAAACTCACCATTCAGAAAACTAAAATCATGGCAACTGATCCCATCACTTCATGGCAAATAGATGGGGAAAAAGTAGAAGCCCTGGCAGATTTTATTTTCTTGGGCTCCAAAATCACTGCAGATGGTGATTGCAGCCATGAAATTGAAAGTTGCTTACTCCTTGAAATAGAAGCTATAAGAAAACTAGAGAGCATTTTAAAAAGCAGATACATCACTTTGCTGACAAAGGGTCCATATGGTCAAAGCTATGACTTTTCCAGTTATCATGTGTACAAATGCGAGAGTTGGACCATAATAAAGACTGAGCACCAAAGAATTGATGTTTTCAAATACTGATGCAGGAGATTCTCAAGAGTCCCTGGGAGAGCAAGGATCAAACCAGTCAATCTTAAAGGAAATAAACCCTGAATATTCACTGGAAGGACTGATGCTGAAGCTGAAACTCCAAACTTTTGGTCACCTGATGTGAAGAGCCAACTCACTGGAAAAGACTCTGATGTTGGGAAAGATCGAGGGCAGGAGGAGAAAGGGGTGATAGAAGATGAGATGATTGGATGGCATCACCAACTCAATGGACGTGAGTTTGAATAAACTCTGGGAGATAATGAAGGACAGGAAAGCCTGGCATCAGACATGACTCAGCAACTGAAAAACAGCAATTTGATAGGAAGGTTATGTTTCCAGTTCTTGGAGAAATGGTCTTATGTAGGAGATGTACTATGACGTCCAGTAGCACACTCTCCTCTGGCCACCAGACATATGCTCTAGGGTTGCCCACTATGTGGATTGTATGAACCCTGCTGTTGTGGTGTCTCTGACTTCTGTGGGCATGCTTGTAGGCAGGACTGACTCCCGGCCCAGTTTCCTAAAAGGTCCTGCTTCATGCTGCAGTTGCTGCTCCACTGGTTGGTGGGGTTGTTGTTGTTCAGTCAGTCAGTGGTGACCGACTCTTTGTGACCCTATGGACTGTAGCCCACCAGGCACCTCTGCCCATGGGATTCTCCAGGCAAGATTACTGGTGTGGGTTGCCACTCCCTCCTCCAGAGGATCTTCATGATCCAGGGACTGAACACACACTGCTGATGTCTCCTACATTGGCAGCAGGTTCTTACCATTAGAACCACTTGGGAAGCCAAGAGTTCTCTAGGTGTGTCCATTTCAAGATTTTAAACTTGGCACTGTATTTCCTTCTCTGTCAATCATAAGTCACATAAAGCAATTCTTAATTATTACTATTTCTTTATTGCCATTTTCAGCTTATCACAACGTTTTGCCATTTCTGTTCTTCTTAATTTATTTCTCACCACAGTAATTCTACCCTGGGTATCTTTATCTTATAGATGAAAAATTGTGAAAGTGTATTGAGTCAAATTCACCCAGTCATGTCTGACTCTTTGCAACACCATGGATTGTAGCCCACCAGGCTTCTCTGTCCATGGAGTTTTCCAGGCCAGAATACTGGAATGGTTTGACATTCCCTTCTCCAGGGGGTCTTCTTGATCCAGGCATCGAACCCAGGTCTCCTGCAATGCAGGCAGATTCTTTATCATCTGAGCCACCAGAGAAGCCCTTATATATATGAAATATACATATTTTCACATATATAATATAGGAAAGTATATTAACATATACTTAACATATATCATTGCTTCCCCCCAATTAGTATTATAAAACCACAGAAGCAGAATCATTTTTCTAAAGACCACATATGATTAATTCCCCCTTAGGTCTCGTGAAAAAAAATGTTTTGAAATGTTATTAATTGAGAGTTACCTCATACTAGGTACCTTAAAACTCTTGATTCAACTCTCAGTTACATGGAAGTGAATTCATTTAGGTTTTACATAAGGTTTGTGAAGAGGGCGATAAGGAACATCTTCATGAATTTTGAATTTAAAATACACAAGATTTTGATTAATAAGGCATTTTCAGGTAATAGATATTTGAATATACAAATAAAATCATATTTGTCTTAAACATCAGATATATTTTCTTTTTTTTTTTGTAGTTAATTTATTTTTTATTGGAGGCAAATTATTTTACAATATTATATTGGTTGGTTTTGCCATACATTGATATGAATTTGCCCCGGGTTTACATAAGTTCCCCCTCCTGAACCCCCCTCCCACCTCCCTCCTCCCTTTATCCTCCCTCTGGGTCATCCCCGCATAAGTGATCTAGCAGGTCTTTAGAATGATCTTTAAGAAGGGAACATTTCATGCAAAGATGGGCTCAATAAAGGACAGAAATGGTAGGGACCTAACAGAAGCAGAAGATATTAAGAGGTGGCAAGAATACACAGAAGAACTGTACAAAAAAGATCTTCACAACTCAGATAATCATGATGGTGTGATCACTCACCTAGAGCCAGACATCCTGGAATGTAAAGTTAAGTGGGCCTTAAGAAGCATCAATAGGAACAAAGCTAGTGGTGATGGAATTCCAGTTGAACTATTTTAAATCCTAAAAGATGATGCTGTGATAGTGCTGCACTAAATATGTCAGCAAATTTGGAAAACTCAGCAGTGGCCACAGGACTAAAAAAGGTCAGTATTCATTCCAATCCCAAAGAATGGCAATGCCAAATAATGCTCAAACTACCACACAATTGCACTCTTCTCAAACGCTAGCAAAGTAATGCTCAAATTCTCCAAGCCAGGCTTCAATAAAATATGTGAACCATGAACTTCCCCATGTCCAAGCTGGTTTCAGAAAAGGCAGAATAACCAGAGATCAAATTGCCAACATCCGCTGGATCATCGAAAAAGCAAGAGAGTTCAAAAAAAACATCTATTTCTACTTTATTGACTATGCCAAAGCCTTTGACTGTGTAGATCACAAGAAACTGGAAAATTCTGAGAGAGATGGGAATACCAAACCACCTGACCTGCCTTTTGAGAAATCTGTATTCATGGCAGGAAGCAACAGTTAGAACTGGACATGGAGCAACAGATTGGTTCCAAATAGGGAAAGGAGTGCATCAAGGTTGTATATTGTCACCCTGCTTATTTAATTTATATGCAGAGTACATCATGAGAAATGCTGGGCTGGATGAAGCACAAGCTGGAATCAAGATTGCCGGGAGAAATATCAATAACCTCAGATATGCAGATGACAGCACCCTTATGGCAGAAAGTGGAGAAGAGCTAAAGAGCCTCTTGATGAAAGTGAAAGAGGAGAATGAAAAAGTTGGCTTAAACCTCAACATTCAGAAAACTAAATCATTGCATCCGGTCCCATCACTTCATGGGAAATAGATGGGGAAACAGTGGAAACAGTAGCTGAATTTATTTTGGGGGACTCCAAAATCACTGCAGATGGTGACTCAGCCGTGAAATTAAAAGATGCTTACTCTTTCAAAGAAAAGTTATGACCAAAATAGACAGCATATTAAAAAGCAGAGACATTACTTAGCCAACTAAGGTCCGTCTAGTCAAGGCTGTGGTTTTTTCCAGTAGTCATGTATGGATGTGAGAGTTGGACTGCAAAGAAAGCTGAGCACCGAAGAATTTATGCTTTTGAACTGTGGTGTTGGAGAAGACTCTTGAGAGTCCCTTGGACTGCAAGGAGATCCAACCAGTCCATCCTAAAGGAGATCAGTCCTGGGTGTTCATTGGGAGGACTGATGTTGAAGCTGAAACTCCAAACCTTTGGCCACCTGGTGCGAAGAGCTGACTCATTTGAAAAGACCCTGATGCTGGGAAAGATTGAGGGCAGGAGGAGAAGGGGAGGACCGAGGATAAGATGGTTGGATGGCATCACCGAACCAATAGACATGAGTTTAGATAAACTCTGGGAGTTGGTGATGGACAGGGAGACCTGGCGTGCTGCAGTCCATGGGGTTGCAAAGAGTCGGACACTACTGAGTGACTGAACTGAACTGAACTGAATGGTAAAATTGTACTGCCCTTGTTGGCAAAATTTGAGACTGCCCTTGTTGTTAAGCAGGTATGATTGACTCTTTTACTTTCCTATGGACTGATGTATAATGAAAAGTTTATTTCCTGGGATTTCTGCACAATCTCGAGTAAGATGCAATGTTCCTATATGCCCTTTCCTTTTTATCCTCCGTGTCCCCGGTGATATTTAGTTCATGTAATAATTGTGCATATTGATTGAGACGATCCATGTAGAGTGCCCAGTAGATGGTTAGTGAAAGCCACTACCCCTCCTTATTTATCTCCTTCATTTTCTTTCTCATCTTCCTCCTTTTCTTTTTACTCCATGTGTATGTGCATGCTAAGTCACTTCAGTCGTGTCTGACTCTTTGTGACCCAATGGAATGTAGTCCACCAGGCTCATCTGTCCATCGGATTTTCCAGGCAAGATTGCTGAAGTAGGTTGCCTTGCCCTCCTCCAGGGGTTCTTCCCAACCCAGGGATAAACTTATATCTCTTACTTCTCCTGTATTGGCAGGTGGCTTCTTTACCAGTAGCACCACCTGGGAATCCTCACAGCTATTGTGTTCCTTTCTTGTGTTCTGTATAAATCTGGCAGATAACCTGTTCAGTGTTGTGTGGAGAAATATTGAGGGCAGAGTTCAGACCTGCAATTGTGGACATGAGGCAATAGGTATTCTACATTTCTTACTCAGCTGTTATTTAATAATTACTTGGGTAGTAGTTTCTTTTGTAAGTGAAGAATTTATGTCATATATTTTTCATCCATTCCAAGGAGTAAAGAATTTTCTATTGAAAAATTAACTTGTTGTTATATGAGTCATTTCATTTATTATTTGCAATCTATCCCACAAGAAACCTACAGATGTGTTCTCGTAAGTTCTGGTGAAACAAGGCGTGTTATTTCTATCAAGACAGTAAGAAACATCAGCATCACACTATGATAGATAGATAATAAATTACCTATGATTAATAGGCATCTCTATAGAACAGGGCACTAATCTAGAATCAAAGGGAGAAATAACTAGCTCGTAATTAGGTACCCTATTGGAGAGTATCATAAAGGAATTGACCCTCTGATCTAAGCTGAGAAAATTCTGAAGTTCTCAGTGTTTCACTGTGGCATCCTAACTCAGACCATAGTTCCAGATCCCCAAACTGTCTTCACTTTCTAGTCAATGATTCTTACCTTCTGTGATCCCAGATGTTAAGTGAATGTTCTGGTAAACCACTTTCATTCAAGTGTACTTTCTGTTTAGTATATTTCAAGAAATATTTTGCATTTATCATTAGCTCACTATAATTTGATCACTGATGGCAACATTGTTGGAAATTTGGCACTCTAAGTGTATTATAGTTACATGTTGGTATAAATCTGTATTGATTCATAAGAGTGATATCAAATGAAGGTCACTTCTCTTTGTTCCTACTGTTATAATGGGTACCCATGAATTCTTTCAAAACATATTGAGAACCTATGATATGTCTGGTTCTACTGTAGCTACTGAGAAGTAAAAGAGTGAAGAGATAACTGACCCATCTATAATGATGTATGCAATATATATTTCCAGTGAGCCCAATCTTTTCAAATTTAATTTTTCTAAAGCTAAAATCTGTTAGAAATGTTGATTTTCTTTTTGGATATATCCAAATTAATGTATTGCCATCTCTGAGTTTTAAATAGATAAGTCTGATAGTTTGCAGACACCAAGGAGCTAGAGTGGTGAATGAAGAAAGAAACTGAAATTACCAAAGAACTTACTCCAGTGGAAGGTAATCATGACTTTAATTAGCTGTGTAATCATAATCATCCCCAAGATGAAGTTGAAAGTATAAATGGTCTCAAACACATGCACAAATGCCCCTCTCTTGAGAACACACATATTCACAGGCAGTATTTTGCAGTGGATAGTGCTCTCTGATGGAGAAGGCAATGGCAAGCCACTCCAGTTCTCTTGCCTAGAAAATCCCTGGGATGGAGGAACCTGGTAGGCTGCAGTCCGTGGGGTCGCTAAGGGTCAGACACGACTGAGCAACATAACTTTCACTTTTCACTTTCACACATTGGAGAAGGAAATGGCAACCCTCTCCAGTGTTCTTGCCTGGAGAATCCCAGGGACGGGGGAGCCTGGTGGGCTTCCGTCTATGGGGTCGCACAGAGTCGGACACGACTGAAGTGACTTAGCAGTAGCAGCAGTGCTCTCTGAGTTGCCAGCTGACTCTCATTAAGGTTCTATTCCATTTAGACCTACAAAGAAAAGTCTTATGTCTTAAAGTTGAAGTAAAAAAATCATTTAAAATATCTGAGAAATGTAAGTTGATTCCTAGAAGATTTTGAAAATAGTAATTGCTGATGTCTCTCAGAAAAGATAGATTTTTACACAGTGAATAAAATGAATGTTTTATTGTCTCAGACTCTTATGGATGTGCAGGAGCCCTCTGTTTGGATAAATAGAGAGTCATTCCTGACTAACGCTCAAACATGACTAATGAATCTAATGTGCACTGAATTTTGGCAAAATACCTGACAGAGGGAGCTGTGGGAATCAGGTCCTTGGAGAAAATAGAATGCTGCAATTTTATTAGACACATTCCAAGAGTAAAACAATAATATACTAATGAAAACATATTTCTGGATACTCTTCAATCCATAGATAACAAAGTATTAAGAAAACACAACAAAGTTCAGTTCAGTTCAGTTTAGTCACTCAGTCGTGTCCAACTCTCCGCGACCCCATGAATCACAGCACGCCAGGCCTCCCTGTCCATCACCAACTCCCATCTATGTTTTCAATGGAAAAATATTTACACAAGTATATTATATATATATATGAAAGTTGTATACTTACAGTCAATTTCTAAGCCAAAAACTGTAAAAATTTACATGGCAAAATATATATTTTATTATAATTTTTCTGTATTGTATCTCTTATGGATAGATCATCATTAATAAAGCTCATGTTTAGCTATTATAAAAGTACATATCATTTATTTTGTATAAATATCCTTTATTTCCTTAGTTTATTTTATCAGAGAAGGAACTTCAGAGGCAAAGACCACTTACATTTTAGAATTTTGAAATGTATTGTCATATTTGGCTTCCAATTTGTAATATCACTTACACAATACAAAAGTGTCTGGGTCTCTCTTTCACACTGTTGGGATTATGGGTTCTGAAGAAATTCCACCCTTATTTTTTTGCTTGAGTTCTGAATCAACTAGGATGTAGGCAAGTAAATGGAGATGAAAATACCAGTTTTATATAGAGGTATTGAAAACATAGCTTTGAATATCCTGTAAGAAAATCTTAGTTATATCTCTAGGTAGGCAGTGCTAGAAATCCACATCTACCCCACCACTTGGGACAGATCCTTTTGCTAAATGATTTCAAAGAGGCTGAAATCTGTCTGTAGACAGACAGTACATGACAGGAAATGGAATCAGTTCAGTTCAGTTAAGTAACTCAGTCATGTCCGACTCTTTGCGAGCCCATGAATCACATCACGCCATCACCAACTGTCCCTGTCTATCACCAACTTCGGGAGTTCACTCAAACCCACCTCCATCGAGTCAGTGATGCCATCCAGCCATCTCATTCTCTGTCATCCCCTTCGTCTCCTGCCCCCAATCACTCCAAGCATCAGAGTCTTACCAGTGAGTCAACTCTTCACATGAGGTGGCCAAAGTATTGGCGTTTCAGCTTTAGCATCAGTCCTCCCAGTGAACACCCAGGACTGATCTCCTTTAGAATGGACTGGTTGGATCTTCTCGCAGTCCAAGGGACTCTCAAGGGTCTTCTCCAAAACCACAGTTCAAAAGCATCAATTCTTCAGCGATCAGCTTTCTTCACAGTCCAACTCTCACATCCATACATGACCACTGGAAAAAACCATGGGGAGGAGGGAGGTGGGAGGGGGATTCGGGAGGAAGAGCACATGTACACCCGGGGCGGATTCATGTCAATGTATGGCAAAACCAACCAATATATTAATGTAAGGTAATTTGCCTCCAATAAAATAAAAAGAAAAAAAAAATAAAAAAAACCATAACCTTGACTAGACGGACCTTTGTTGGCAAAGTAATGTCTCTGCTTTTTAATATGCTCTCTAGGTTGGTCATAACTTTCCTTCCAAGGAATAAGCGTCTTTTAATTTCATGGCCGCAATCAGCATCTGCAGTGATTTTGGAGCCCAAAAAAATAAAGTCTGACACTGTTTCCACTGTTTCCCCATCTACTTCCCATGAAGTGATGGGACCAGATGCCATGATCTTAGTTTTCTGAATGTTGACCTTGAAGCCAACTTTTTCACTCTCCTCTTTCATTTTCATCAAGAGGCTTTTGAGTTCCTCTTCACTTTCTGCCATAAGGGTGGTGTCATCTGCATATCTGAGATTATTGATATTTCTCCCAGCAATCTTGATTCCAGCTTGTGCTTCTTCCAGCCCAGCGTTTCTCATGATGTACTCTGCATATAAGTTAAATAAGCAGGGTGACAATATACAACCTTGACATATTCCTTTTCCTATTTGTAACCAGTCTGTTGTTCCATGTCCAGTTCTAACTGTTGCTTCCTGGCCTACATACAGGTTTCTCAAGAGGCAGGTCAGGTGGTCTGGTATTCCCATCTCTTTCAGAATTTTCCACAGTTTATTGTGATCCACACAGTCAAAGGCTTTGGCATAGTCAATGAAGCAGAAATAGATGTATTTCTGGAATTCTGTTTCTTTTTCCATTGCAATTTTATTATATGATGTTAACAAGTCCAACATGTATTAGGTATTTTCAGTTTCTAATAGATATTGAGCAGTAGTCTTTTGATCATATATTTATTCCTTGATCTCTCCTCTGGAACAAAAAACTTACCATCTTACTTGTCCTACTGTTTAAATAAAAGAAAATATTTTGGGTGTGTTTATTGAATAATTTTATACCTCAAATATTTTTTAACTTTAGGAAAATTATCTCATAATAGAATAAATATCCATTTGGAAAGAATATAAAGAGTAGGGACTATGTATTTCTTCCTAATATTTACCACATTCCTGTAATAATATCTTCTCTTAATCAGATCTGCTTACTCTTAAGCCTTTGGTTAACAACATCTATCATTATATCCCTCAAGTGAGAAAATCAGTTCTCTTTAAAACAGATCAAATTCTATCTTTCCAGTCTTATTTTCCCATTGTCACTTCTTTTTAATATTTTTCTGGACTTATGGTAAACATCTTAGAGTTTAGTCAAAATTCAGGGTACTAAATAAATTACCAAGGCTACTCTAAAACTGTAATTTAAAATTTATTAATACTTTCTAATATTTTCCAATACCATGTTTAGATATCTAATGCAAGTTATCAAAGATCAAGTAAGATCATTACTTTGCCGACAAAGGTCTGTATAGTCAAAGCTATTGTTTTTCCAGTAGTTGTGTACAGATGTGAGAGTTGGACAATAAAAAAAGCTGAGGGCCAAAGAATTGATGCCTTTGAACTGTGGTGCTAGAGAAGATTCTTAAGAGTCCCTTGGACTGCAAGGAGATCAAGCCAGTCAATCCTAAAGGAAATTAAACCTAAATATTCATTGGATGAATTGATACTGAAGCTTAGGTTATTTATTTATTTATTTTTTTTTTATGTAGTTAATTTATTTTTTATTGGAGGCAAATTATTTTACAATATTATATTGGTTGGTTTTGCCATACATTGATATGAATTTGCCCCGGGTTTACATAAGTTCCCCCTCCTGAACCCCCCTCCCACCTCCCTCCTCCCTTTATCCTCCCTCTGGGTCATCCCCGCATGCCAGCCCCGAGCATCCTATAACATGCATCGACCCTGAACTAGTGATTCGTTTCACATATGACAACATACGTGTTTCAATGCCATTCTCCCAAATCATCCCACCCTCACCCTCTCCCATAGAGTCCCAAAGACTGTTCTATACATCTGTGTCTCTTTTGCTGTCTCGTGTACAGGGTTATCATTTGCATCTTTCTAAATTCCATATATATGTGTTAGTATACTGTATTGGTGTTTTTTTTTCTGGCTTACTTCACTCTGTATAATAGGCTCCAGTTTCATCCACCTCATTAGAACTGATTCAAATGTATTCTTTTTAATGGCTGAATAATACTCCATTGTGTATATGTACCAAAGCTTTCTTATCCATTCGTCTGCAGATGGACATCTAGGTTGCTTCCATGTCCTGGCTATTATAAACAGTGCTGCAATGAACATTGGGGTACACGTGTCTCTTTCAATTCTGGTTTCCTCGGTGTGTATGCCCAGGAGTGCGATTGCTGGATCATATGGCAGGTCTATTTCCAATTTTTTGAGGAATCTCCACACTGTTCTCCATAGTGGCTGTACTAGTTTGCATTCCCACCAACAGTGTAAGAGGGTTCCTTTCTCTCCACATCCTCTCCAGCATTTATTGCATGTAGACTTTTGGATAGCAGCCATTCTGACTGGTGTGAAATGGTATCTCATTGTGGTTTTGATTTGCATCTCTCTGATTATGAGGGATGTTGAGCATTTTTTCATGTGTTTGTTAGCCATCTTTATGTCTTCTTTGGAGAAATGTCTGTTTAGTTCTTTGGCCCATTTTTTGATTGGGTCATTTATTTTTCTGGAATTGAGCTGCAGGAGCTGCTTGTATAATTTGGAGATTAATCCTTTATCTGTTGCTTCATTTGCTATTATTTTCTCCCATTCTGAAGGCTGTCTTCTCACCTTACTTATAGTTTCCTTTGCTGTGCAGAAGCTTTTGATTTTAATTAGGTCTCAAGTGCACATGGAACCTTTTCCAGGATAGATCACATCCTGGGCCATAAATCTAGCCTTGGTAAATTCAAAAAAGCTGAAATCATTCCATGCATCTTTTCTGACCACAATGCAGTAAAATTAGATCTCACTTATGGGAGAAAAACTATTAAACATGCCAACATATGGAGGCTGAACAACACGCTGCTGAACAATGAACAAATCATAGAAGAAATCAAAAGAGAAATCAAAATATGCATAGAAATGAATGAAAATGAAAACACAACAACCCAAAACCTCTGGGACACTGTAAAAGCAGTGCTAAGGGGGAAGTTCATAGCAATACAGGCACACCTCAAGAAACAAGAAAAAAGTCAACTAAATAACCTAACTCTACATCTAAAGCCACTTTATTATTTTTTATTTTAGGTTTGATATATTGCTGATGAATTCACTTTGATTTTTTTCTGAAAATTTCTATTTCACTTTTTAAAAGTTTGATATATAACACATTACAATGAGGGCATGTCACCAGGTCTTCCTGTCTCCCATAGCCCTGATAAGAATCTCTTGTGTACAGTTTTATTTTTTTACATATACATATGTTTCTTGTGATAATATACCTAAGATTTTAATTCCTGATCATGCAGTGTATTTTACAAAGTGCATGTACCAATTACACTCCTGTGGAGAGTGTATAAGAATTCCATTTTTTTGCTATCTCATTTGGACTCTTTGTGGGTGCCTACATGTGTGTTTGCAGTCATATGTCATTTTCATATACTTACTTTTCAAATATATATTATTTGGCCAGACCATACATGAGGCATGCAGGATCTTAGTTCCCTGACCAGGGATTGAACCCTGGGCCCTCACCAATGAAATCACAGAGTCTTAACCACTGGACAACCAAGAAAGTCCCAAAATATTTATTTATGTGAGGCACATATTGAAGATATTTTGCTCATTTTCTTAGTCAAATCAGTTTTATTTGGATATAAATTATATACAATGAAATACATTCATTTTAACTGTAAAATTTCAGAAATTTAAAAAAATATAGCTATCCAACTAATTACCAAACCACAAGATATATGTCTCTCAAATCCCCAAAGCATTCCCTCATTTGCTTCCAGACAGTATATAGCTCACTTTGATCTCATTTAAGCATTGACCTGCTTTTTGTCACTACAGGTTTGTTTTTCCCTTTCTAGAGTGTTACATTTAGGGAACACATGTATTGTCTTATGTCTGATATGTTTCACTCAGCATAATCTTTTTTGAAATTTTCTATTTTATTTGTCTTAGCAGTTTATACCATTACACAGTAGAGTGGTTTTTTAATTGTATGAATAAACTAAAATGTGTTTCTCTGTTTTTTTTAAACAAGCATTTGACATATTTGCAATTTTGCACTCTATGAATCAAGTGGATACAAAAATTCATGTCTATCATTTTGGGGGATGTCGATTTCCATTTTTCTTAGGTAAATAGGCGAATAGTAGCTGAGACATCTGAGAAGGCAATGGCAAGCCACTCCAGTACTCTTGCCTAGAAAATCCCATGGATGGAGGAGCCTGGTAGGCTGCAGTCCATGGGGTCACTACGAGTCAGACATGACTGAGCAACTTCACTTTCACTTTCACACATTGGAGAAGGAAATGGCAACCCACTCCAGTGTTCTTGCCTGGAGAATCCCAGGGACGGGGAGCCTGGTGGGCTGCCGTCTATGGGGTCACACAGAGTTGGACACGACTGAAGTGACTTAGCAGCAGCAGCTGAGACATAGGGTAACTATGTTTAACTTTTTAAGAACCTGCCAGAATGTTTTCCCAAGCAGTTGTGTCACTTCACAAATGCCTACCAGCACTGAATGATAGTTCCAGTTACTCTCTGTCCTTGTGACTTACATTGTCAGCCTATATCCTACTTGTGGCCATTCAAGTGAACGTTTGACTCATTTCAATTTGAATATTCTAATGATAATGATTTTGAGCTTCTTTCCAAGTTCTTATTGACTATTCATGTAATTCCTTTATAAAGTGTCTACTAAGTTTTCTTGTCATTTTTATCTGGTAATTATCATTTACCTGATAATTATAATTTATCAGCACTATAGTGCTGGCTTAAACTCATCATTCAAAAAGCTTTGGTACGTATACACAATGGAGTATTACTCAGCCATTAAAAAGAATGCATTTGAACCAGTTCTAATGAGGTGGATGAAACTAGAGCCTATTATACAGAGTGAAGTAAGCCAGAAAGAAAAACACCAATACAATATACTAACGCATATATATGGAATTTAGAAAGATGCAAATGATAACCCTGTATATGAGACAGCAAAAGAGACACTGATGTATAGAACAGTCTTTGGGACTCTGGGAGAGGGTGAGGGTGGGATGGTTTGGGAGAATGGCATTGAAACATGTATATTATCATATGAAATGAATCGCCAGTTCAGCGTCGATGCATGTTACAAGATGCTCAGGGCTGGTATACAGGGATGACCCAGAGGGAGGATAAGGGGAGGAGAGAGGTGGGAGGGGGGTTCGGGAGGGGGAACTTATGTACACCCGGGGCGGATTCATGTCAATGTATGGCAAAACCAACCAATATACTATTGTAAAATAATTAGCCTCCAATAAAAAAAAAAAAAAAACTAACAGCATGGCATCTGGTCCCATCACTTCATGCAAATAGATGGGGAAACAATGGAAACCGTGACAGATTTATTTTCTTGGGCTCCAAAATCACTGTGGATGGTGATTGTAGACATGACATTAAAAGATGCTTGCTTCTTGAAAGAAAAGCTATGACAAATCTAGACAGTGTGCTGAAAAGCAGAGACATCACTTTGCCGACAAATGTCTGGATAGTCAAAGGTATGGTTTTTCTAGTAGTTATGTGACATGAGAGTTGCATCATAAAGAAAGCTGAAGAATTGATGCTTTTGAACTGTGGTGCTGGAGGAGACTCTTGAGAGTCCCTTGGACTACAAGGAGGTCAAACTAGTCAGTCCTAAAGGAAATCAACCCTGAAAATTCACTGGAAGTACTGATGCTGAAGCTGAAGCTCCAACACTTTGGACACCTGGTGCAAAGAGTTGACTCATTTGAAAAGGCCCTGATGCTGGGAAGGGTTGAAGGCAGGAAGAGAATGGGGCTATAGAGGATGAGGTGGTTGGATGGCATCATTAACTCAATGGGCATGGGTTTGAGTCAACTTCGGGAGATGGTGAAGGACAGGGAAGCCTGGCATGCTACAGTCCATGGGGTCACAGAGTTGGACACAACTGAGTGACTGAACAAAAACAGCAACAATTATCACTGAGCTTTGATAGTAAATTGTTAAGGATGTGTGCCTGTGTCATCATAAGGAGTGTTGATCTACAATTTTATTCTTGTAATTTCTTGGCCTGGTATTTGTATCAAGTTTACATGGATTTTATAAAGCATTGAAAAGTGCTATTTTTTGTGTGCCCTGTAACAATTTTCAAAGAATGTGTTATTTATATTTTTGATAGTATTCATCCACATGATTTTGACTCAACATGATTTTGGAGTTTTCTTTGTGAAAAGATTTTTAGATATTAATTTAATTTCTGAAACAGAAAGAAAAGTACTAAAAGAAAGATTCTCTATTTACTTTTGAGTTAGGTTTGTAATATTTATCTTTCAAGGAACTCTTCTATTTCATCTAAGATGTTAACAATATTGGTTTAACATTGTAAATAATCATTTCTTATTAATATGTTGATATCTGGAAGTAAAAGAAGTAAAAGGAATGACTTAATTATGGTAGATCTGGTTAAAGAATTAAAAGAGATATATTTCATTCTTCATAGAGCAATGTTCAATAATTAGTTCTTCAGTAAATGAATGGAAGGAAAAATTAATGATTAAATGGCTCTGAAGTCAACCTGATTGGTCTACAAACTAAAAAATTATGAGATTTTTTATTAAATTTATGAAAATGAGATAGATGTGCATCTTTTGAGTTGACTTATTGATAGGTACATTTTACTTTCTTAAGAGAAAAACAATTTTTTTGAGTGAGTCATCAAAGGCGTACAATCATATGGAAAGAACATGTAGAAAAAGCTTTTTTTCTTTGTTGAAGAGAAGGGAATTTTAGAATTGTCTTTATGATGTATATGTAGGAGAGAACTACACAAAAAAGAGTGATGATGAAGATCAGTATGGAACAAGCTATAACCATCTGCTCAATTAACCATGTGTCTGAGCATGAGATTTTCATCACAGGCAAATGGTCAATGATATTTGAATCACAGAATTCCAGACGAAAATCTAAGCTGAATGGTGGGAGGTTAGTCATAAGTGCTGCCATCCAGCAGCAGATGACCATTGTTCTGCACAGTTTGTTGCTCAGGATCATCACATAATGTAAGGGTTTGCATATGGCCATGTAACGATCATATGACATGGTTGCCAAGAGAAAAAATTCTGTTACCCCAAAGAGGTTGGTTAAAAATAGTTGTATGAAACATGCCTTATAGGTAATCAGTCTGTCCCCAGTTGATATATTGTAGAGGAATCTTGGAATACAGGTGGTTGTAAACAAGATTTCTAAGAAAGAGAAATTTTGGATAAAAAAATACATGGGCGTTTTAAGGTGGGGATCCACCAAAGTTAGGGTAATGATGGTCAGATTTCCAGTTATACTCAAAATGTAGGTGATAAATAGAAAAATAAAGAGCAAAATCTGCAACTGAGGATCGTCAGTCAGTCCCAGAAGGATGAATAGTGTTACTGTGGTGTGATTTCTCATTATTGACTCCTGGATTTTGCCAAACCTACTTGTAAATGTCAGAGAGATTTGAACTGCAGAATTCAATGATGAAAACAGCCAATGATGAGAACTCTCTTGGTTATTTGACTCATCCAATATCCATGGGCTTTACTTGTGGATCTAAGGAATACATTTCTTGTTTTACGTGAACTGAGATTCCCTATCTATTGATTCCTAATGATTAAATGAAATTTTTAAATATGTTTTAATTGCTGAATTACAGCCTAACTTTTCCTTTAGTAAATTCCTAAATTAATTTATAATTAATTAAGCATTTAACTTTTGGCCTGGGTGGTATATTAATTACATTAATTTTTCATTTTGTGTATTATAGCTATTTTTATACGGCCAAATGTTTCCTTTAACTCATAGGGTAAATTTAAAAATATATTAACTTCAATTTCATTCGTTTGCTTTAGAATTTGGGAAATGTTAAAACCCTAAAATAAAATTTTGTGTGCTCACTCAGTCGTGTCTGACTCTTTGTGACCCTATGGACTGTAGCCCACCAGGCTTCTCTGTCCATGGAATTTTCCAGGCAAGAAAACTGGAATGGCTTTCCATTTCCTCCTCCAGGATATATTCCCAGCGCAGGGATTGAACCTACATCTCTGTGTCTCCTGAATTGGCAGGCAGGTTCTTTACCACTGTGAAACCTGGGATTTTAAACTTTTAATTTTCTCTAAAACATAATTTTTGCTTTCTAAAGATTGAGAATTCATTATAATGGCAAAACATGTCTTTATTCTAAAGAATTTACATTTGTAATCTTAAATTTATAATCTAAGTTTAACTACCTGTATCTGGATCTTCTCATTGGATAACACTGTGTAGTACAGTCAGGCTATTTTGTTACATCCTTCATCACATTGTGCAGTAATGCTGAGTGCAATGAATGATGCTGAAGGACATAAAATGTACACTTGATGCTTTAATTTAACACTCAGGTTGAAGCACATTTATATACTCTATTATAGTTAAAAAGTCAATACAAAAGTTGATGAATATCCTCACCATGAAACTCTCTTTCCTCCATTTTCATTTCTTTCAAGTCCGCATTTTTGTCTTTACTTTTACATGTTGCATTTATTTCTCACACTTACTGTCTGGATTTGAACCTCAGCAGCCCTTATAAAGCACTCCATCATGTATCTCCCTAGGACTTACTTCAATCTAAGTCATATGTTGATATAATTAAATATGATCATAATACTACATGCCTTAGGAAGCATCACTCTTAACAATGCTAGTAGAGGTGATGGAATTCCAGTTGAAATATTTCAAATCCTGAAATGATACTGTTAAAGCACTGCACTCAATATGACTCCAAATTTGGAAAACTCAGCAGTGGCCACAGCACTTGAAAAGGTCAACTTTCATTCCAATCCCAAAGAAAGGCAATGCCAAAGAATGCTCAAACTTCTACACAATAGCACTCATCTCACATGCTAGCAAACTAATGCTCCAAATTCCCCAAGCCAGGCTTCAATGGTATGTGAACCATGAAATTGTAGATGTTCAAGTTGGATTTAGAAAAGGCAGAGGAACCAGATATCAAATTGCCAACATCTGTTAGGTCATAGAAAAACCAAGAGAGTTCCAGGAAAACATCTGCTTCTACTTTATTGATTATGTCAAACCCTTTGACTGTGTAGATCACGACAAAATATAGAAAATTCTTCAAGAGATGGGAATACCAGACTACCTTACCTGCCTCCTGGAAATCTGTATACAGGTCAAGAACCAACAGTAAAAACCAGACATGGAATGACAGAGTGGTTCAAAATTGGGAAGGAGTATGTCAAGGCTGTATATTGTCACCCTGCTTATTTAACTTATATGCAGGGTACATCATGAGAAATGCCAGGCTGGATGAAGCACAAATAGCAACCAAGATTGACAGGAGAAATATCAATAACCTCAGATATGCTGATGACATCACACTTATGGCAGAAATGGAAGAGGAACTAGAGAGCCTCTTGATGAAATGAAAGAGGAGAGAGAAAAACCTGGCTTAAAACTCAGTATTCAGAAAACAAAGATCATGGCTTCTGGTCCCATCACTCCACGGCAAATAGATGGAGAAACAATTGAAACAGTGACAGACTTCATTTTCTTGGGCTCCAAAATTAAAACAGATGGTGACTGCAGCCATGAAATTAAAAGACGCTTGCTCCTTGTAAGAAAATTTATGACCGATCTAGATAGCATATTAAAAAGCAGAGACATTACTTTGCCGACAAAGGTCCATGTAGTCAAAGTTATGATTTTTCCAGTATCATGTATGAATGTTAGAGCTGGACCAAAAAGAAAGCTGATCGCTGAAGAATTGATGCTTTTGAACTGTGATGTTGAAGACACTTGAGAGTCCCTTGGACTGAAAGTAGATCCAACTGGTCTATCCTAAAGGAAATCAGTCCTAAATATTCATTGGAAGGACTGATGCTGATGCTGAAAAAGATTGAAGGCAGGAGGAGAAGGGGACCACAGAGGATGAGATGGTTGGATGGCATCACCGACTAGATGGACATGAGTTTGAGTAAGCTCCAGGAGTTGGTGATGGACACGGATGTCTGGCATGCTGAAGTCCAGTTTAGTTCAGTTGCTCAGTCGTGTCTGACTCTTTGCAATCCCATGGACTACAGCACGCCAGGTCTCCCTGTCCATCACAAACTCCTGGAGTATACTCAAACTCATGTTCATTGAGTCGTGACACCATCTGACCATTTCACCCTGTATCACCCCTATCTCCTCCACCCTCAATTTTTCCCAACAACAGAGTGTCTTCCAGTGAGTCAGCTCTTCACATCAGGTGACCAAAGTTTTGGAGTTTCAGCTTCAGCATCAGTCCTTCCAATGAATATTCAGGGCCGATTTTCTTCAATATTGACTGGTTTGATCTCCTTGCTCTCCCAGGGATTCTTGACAGTCTCCTGCATCAGAATTTGAAAATATCAATTATTCAGTGCTCAGCCTTTTTTATGATTCACCTCTCACATTCGTGCACATGACTACTAGAAAAACCATAGCTTTGACCATATGGACACTTTGTCAACAAAATGATGTCTCTGCTTTTTAAAATGCTATCTAGATTTGTCATAGCTTTTAGTTTAAGAAGTAAATGTCTTTCAATTTCATGGCTGCAATCACCATCTGCAGTGATTTTGGAGCCCAAGAAAATAAAACCTTCCAGGGCTTCCACTTTTTCCCATCTATTTGCCATGAAGTGATGGGACCGGATGCCATGATCTTAGTTTTTTCAAAATTGAGTTTTAAGCCAGCTTTTTCACGCTCCTCTTTTGCCCTCATCAAGAGTATATTAGGGTCTTCTACACTTTCCGCCATTAGAGTGGTATCATTTGCATACATGAGTTTGTTGATAACAAATGCATAGAAATAAACAGACAGAAATGTAAGAAATGTATTTCAGAAGAAGGAACAAGAAAAAACTCCAGAAAGAAATAAAGCATAGTGGAAATGAGTAATCTACCCAGTAAAGATTTAAAAGAAATGATCATAAAGATTCTCAACAAAATCAGGAAACAAAGGATCAACACAGTGAGATAGTTAACAAAGAGCTAGAAAACATGCAGAAAAAAATCAACAGAGATAAAGAATACAACACTTGTAATTTTAAAATACACTAGATTGAATCAATAGCACTTTCCTAGATATAATGGAACAAATCAGTGAACTGGAAGACAGAGTAGCAGTAACAACCCAAGCAGAATATAAAAAAAAGAATGATAAATTTTTTTAAGAAGGATAGTTTCAGAGACTACTGCCACAACAACAAGAGTACTAACATTTGCATTATGGGGTCCAAATGGAGAATAGAAGAAGAAATGGGTAGAAAACTTGTTCAAAGAAATAACAGCTGAAAAATTCCCTAACCTGGGGGTGGAGAAAAGACAGCTAAGTCCAGGAAGCACAGAGAATCCCAAACAAGATCAATTCAAAGAAGTCACACCAAGAAACATTATAGTCAAAATGGAAAAAAATAAAATGAAAAGAGAATCTGAAAAGAAATAAAATTAATGCAACTGGGTTACACACAAGAGACTCCCATAAGACCTTACTGATGTTTAAACAGAAACTTTGCAAGCTTCTGGGACTGGCATGATATATTCAAAATAGCAAAAGGAAAAAACCCAAACAAAAGTCCTTTACACAGAGAGGAGATAAAGATGGCAAAGTATGAGGACATGGAACTCAGCTCTCCCACCACGGACACATCAAAGATACATCTATATATCTACATGTGAAATAATTCTCACTGAGAATTAGTTGAAGATTGGCAGTAGTCATGTACAACCAAGGCTTCAAGAAATAACGCATGGAATCAGGAAGGGAAGGGAAGCAAACCCTACTTAAAGGGAACAGAGCAGCTCAGATCCAACCCTCAGGTCTTCTGCTCTAGCAACTTGGGATCTGACCTAATCCCCTACTACACAGCATGGACATTGAGCAGAAAAGAAGCCCTACCTCACACCTGACTCCAGCCCTAACCCCTCTTCCTCCAGCCCTACTGCCTACCAAATTAAGATTGGCTAATTAGGATTTCTGCTTTATTGACTATGCCAAAGCCTTTGACTGTGTGGATCACAATAAACTATGGAAAATGCTGAAGGAGATGGGAATACCAGACCTCCTGACCTGCCTATTCAGAAACCTATATGCAAGTCAGGAAGCACCAGTTAGAACTGGGCATGGAACAACAGACTGGTTACAAATAGGGAAAGGAGTACATCAAGGCTGTATATTGTCACCCTGCTTATTAACTTCTATGCAGAGTACATCATGAGGAACGCTGGGCTGGAAGAAGCACAAGCTGGAATCAAGATTGCCAGGAGAAATATTAATAAGCTCAGATATGCAGATGACACCACCCTTATGGCAGAAAGTGAAGAAGAACTAAAGAGCCTCTTGATGAAAGTGAAAGAGGAGAGTGAAAAGGTTGGCTTGAAGCTCAATAATCAGAAAACGAAGATCATGGCATCTGGTCCCATCATTTCATGGGAAATAGATGGGGAAACAGTGGAAACAGTGTCAGACTTTATTTTTTTGGGCTCCAAAATCACTGCAGATGCTGATTGCAGCCATGAAATTAAAAGACGCTTACTCCTTGGAAGGGAAGTTATGCCCAATCTAGATAGCATATTAAAAAGCAGAGACATTACTTTGCCAACCAAGGTACATCTAGTCAAGGCTATGGTTTTTCCAGTGGTCATGTATGGATGTGAGAGTTGGACTGTGAAGAAAACTGAGTGCCAAAGAATTGATGTTTTTGAACTGTGGTGTTGGAGAAGACTCTTGAGAGCCCCTTGAACTGCGAGGAGATCCAGCTAGTCCATCCTAAAGGAGATCAGTCCTGGGTGTTCATTGGGAGGACTGATGTTCAAGTGAAACTCCAATACTTTGGCCACCTGATGCGAAGAGCTGACTCACTGAAAAGACCCTGATGCTGGAAAAGATTGAGGGCAGAAGGAGAAGGGGATGACAAAGGATGAGATGGTTGGATGGCATCACCAACTCATTGGACATAGGTTTGGGTGAACTCCAGGAGTTGGTGATGGACAGGGAGGCCTGTCGTGCTGTGGTTCATGGGATTGCAAAGAGTTGGACACGACTGAGCGACTGAACTGTCCCGATATCGTAGCTGTTCTTATAAAAAACGTAAATTTGGATGCAGAGACAGACCCTAAAAAGGAGAAAATAACATGACATAGAGGAAGAAGATGGCCAGGTGATAATGCAGGCAGAAACTAGAGATCTGAATTGTAGTGATGGAACACCAAGGACACTAACTGCAACAGAAACTCAGAAAGAGGCATGGAAGAGATTGATCCTCTGCTTCCTCTTTTCAGAAGGAACCAATCTACCAGCATCTTTATTTGGGAATTCTAGCATCCAGAACCAGAGAAGGCAATGGCACCCAACTCCAGTATTCTTGCCTGGAAAATCCCATGGACAGAGGAGCCTGGTGGGCTGCAGTCCATGGGGTCAGAAGAGTCAGACACGACTGAGTGACTTCACTTTCACTTTTCACTTTCATGCATTGGGGAAGGAAATGGCAACCCACTCCAGTGTTCTTGCCTGGAGAATCCCAGGGACCGGGGAGCCTGGTGGGCTGCTGTCTATGGGGTCTCACAGAGTCGGACATGACTGAAGTGACTTAGCAGCAGCAGCGTCAACAGCATCCAGAACTGTTAGACAATGTATTCTTGTTGTCTTATTCCACCATATGTTACATTGTTACTGAAGTCCTAGCAAACTATTAATAATAGAGCACCTAACTGTGATTCATGGGGTCACAAAGAGTCGGACACGACTTAGCAACTGAACTGAACTGAACTGAATAATGAAACTTCAAAATACATGTAGAAAAAATTGACATGAGAAATGAAAACAAGCAAATCTACCATTATAGCTTAAAACTTAAATAATCCTGGTGACTCAGATGGTAAAGCATCTGCCTGCAATGCAGGAGACCTGAATTCGATCCCTGGGTCAGGAAGATTCCCCTGGAGAAGGAAATGGCAACCCACTCCAGTACTCTTGCCTGGAAAAGTCCATGGACAGAAGACCCGGGTAGGCTACAGTCCATGGGGTCACAGAGAGTTGAACACGCCTGAGCAACTTCACTTTCACTTAGTAGCAAAAAGAAATACTAAACAGAAAACCAGCAAGAATATGAAAGATCCCTATAACCCATCAACCAACTTGAACTGTCATTTATAGAAAACTCTGTACAATAACAGTATACAGGGGAAAGTATTGGGCAGGTCTGAGATAGATGCAGGAATTCATCAAAGCGTCAGAACAGAGGGTATCCTCAGTAACATATATAAGCATACACACATTTCAGGATGAACCTGGAACCAGATAACCATGGTTAAAACACCAACAAAAAGAAAACCAATTTTACCAAAGGTTTAAATTACTATTATCATATGTGAAACAAATCGCCAGTCCAGGTTCAATGCATGATTCAGGATGCTCAGGGCTGGTGCACTGGGATGAACCAGAGGGATGGGATGGGGAGGGAGGTGGGAGGGGGCTTCAAGATGGGGAACACATGTACACCCGGGGCAGATTCATGTCAATGTATGGCAAAAATAATACAATAGTGTAAAGTAATTAGCCTCCAATTAAAATAAATAAATTAAAAAAATAAATTACTAAACTGATAGTTCAGTCAGCACTGAAAAAAATGAGATTGAGCTTGTAGTTTGAGTCTCACAGGGTTGACTGCCAGCTTAAAGAAAATGATTGACATTTTCAAGGTGAATATAACATAATCCACAGTTTAAACAATGTAATAGGCCCAGATGGTAAAATTGCACAGCACATAGCATAACCCAGAGTTTAAACAATGTAATAGTCAAAGTATGAGACTACAGTCCAAAATAACTGCACATATAAAGAATAGGCACAATGTGATCCACTCCAAAGATAATCATCAACTGAAATGCTAATCTGTAGATGCAAAGGCTAAGATGACTCAGTAATTGGTAGTATTATACAAAAGTGTTGGACTTCCCAGGTGGCACAGTGGTAAAGACTGCCTGCCAGTAAAGGAGACACAGGAAACTCAGGTTCGATCAGGAAGTTCTTCTAGAGAAGGAATGGCAACCCACTCCAGTATTCTTGCCTGGAAAATTCCATGGACAGAGGAGCCTGGCAGGCTACAGTCCATGGGGCCATAAAGAGTCAGATACGACTGAGCACATGCACACACTACACCATACAAAGATGTTAAATCAATCACACAACTTTGCTTTATGAGATAAAGAAGATGAAAAGTTAAGAACTCTCAGAAAAGAAAGAGAAAACACTTAGTATTAAAAGGAAAATGCTAGAAATGAAAAATATTATGTTTCTGCAGAAAGTCACACTTCGGATTAATTACTGGATTGAGATTATGGAAGAAAGAAGCAATGACTTTGAATTAGATTTGAAGTGTGAAATCCTTGTAAAACAGAGAAATGGAATTATATTTTAAGAGATTCTGGGACCAATGATACAATGTTAAAGTCTATCGTGTGTATAATTTTAAGCCCAGTAAAAGAGAGAGAATGGGACAGAAATTATAGGAATAATTTATGGCTGGAAATTTCCAAAATATTGGGAAAATTTAAATATATACACTTAAGTTAAATGAATTCACAGAAGTGATATTCAAAGAAAATTACACATAGCTATATTAAAATTTTGGCCACCTCATGCAACGAGTTGACTCACTGGAAAAGACTCTGATGCTGGGAAAGGTGGGGGGCGGGAGGAGAAGGGGACGACCGAGAATGAGATGGCTGGATGGCATCACCGACTCTGTGGACATGAGTTTGAGTGTACTCCGGGAGTTGGTGATGGACAGGGAGGCCTGGCGTGCTGTGATTCATGGGGTCGCGGAGAGTCGGACACGACTGAGCGACTGATCTGATCTCTGATATTAAAATTAAGCCATTCAAAAAGCATTTTAAGATGTGAATATATAGCAAACTAAAAATACATAATCATGTAATATAGTAAATATCAATGCAAAAATAAATATTAAAATTTTAATGAAATAGAATAAGGTCATAAATAAATATGGAAATAAAAAGCCTCATGAGAAACAATCTAATGTCCATCAACAAATAAATGGATGAAGATGTGGTACATATAAACAACGGGAGAATGAAATAATGCCACCTGCAGTGACACAGATGCAACTAGTGATTATCATAGTAAATAAATCAGAAAGAGAAAGACAAATACATATGATAAAACTTATCATATGTGGAACCTAAAATATGAAACAAATGAAACATCTACAAAGCAGAAAAAGACTCACAGACATAGCAAACAGCTTCGTGGTTGCTGGGGGCTGGGAGGGAGTGAGTGTGTGCAGATTTGAGGTTAGCTGGAGCAATCTAGTATAAATAGAATGGGTAAATAACAAGGTCCCACTGTATAGCACAGGGAACTATATTCAGTCTCCTGTGATAAACCATAATGGAAAGAAATATAAAAAATAACGTGTATGTGCAATTGAACTACTTTGCTGTAAAGAAGAAATTAACACAACACTGTAAATCAACTATGGCTCACTTTTTAAAAAGCCCCATGAGATATAAAACCAAAGGAATTATGAAGATCTGGGAGATATTTCTGAAAACTATCAGTAGTAAGTTATCACTTTTTCTGTTGTTTTGATAAAAGCTGTTTTTCTATTATTATCAAACTGAATAGTTTTACTGACACTAAAAATTAATTACAAACATTGAAGAATTAATAAATTGGAAAACTTGTCTTTATCAGGTTACCAATGCCTAACATAGTGTTGAAATAAAATAACAGATAGTTGCCTCTTGTCTTGAAATCTAACACTAATTTTCGCATGCTAGGCCTGCTTCTGATGCTAATGTTATTTACAAGTGCCTCTCTGAAGACATTTTCTCCAGGTCTGTGTTTCCTGTTCTATTCCCAAAGTCTATTACATAAGAGATTTATTAGTAACATTTAAGACAGAACCACCAAGGACATGTTTGTTTGCTCACTTAATTGAAAATTAGGTCAGTATTTTAAAAAGAAAAATTACATCAGTTTAGAAATATGCCCTTCTGCCAGAAATATCAGAAAATCACACTTCCCCAACAACAGAGATGCCTACTTAGCCCTTAAATCTACTGTTAGCTCTGTATTCCAGAGTAGAGGCTCCCTGGGCTCAGGGAGAGGCGGGCGTTCTGTTGAGAAAATCTTCCTTTTGTGAGCTTGGAAGACGACTTAGCGAAAACTCTTCAACTACAGAGCCCTCTGTGAGTATGTCTGTTCTCCTAAGAATGGTCAGAGACCACCCACATCTCTCCACCATTAAACCTTCCTGGACAACATTTTTCAGCCATTATCATTTTGGGTTCAGCGAATATCTGAGGTTATTACCTTGAGAGAAGTATTTTTATAATTTTCTGTGCCTTTTCTGAACTCTAAAATGGTACTTTCCTCTGAGGAAAGTACCTATACCAAATAAACTTATATAATCTCTCAGTTTAACATTTTACAAACGGTTTCAACAACCACTTATGAAATATGACTTCTCAATCATTGCGTAGCTGTTTTCATCTATTAATAACGACAAAGTTCTAAATGCAGTGGAATTTTAGAGGAATGCTCTTAAGTGTTCTCTGCCTTAATCTGACCTTCATTTTAAAAAAAAGAAAAAACTATATATAAAATAAGTGACTGTAGCTCCATTGAGTAAATTATTTGCTTATGTTTTATAAGACTGTGACCCCATCTTTTAAAAGTCTATTCCATTTTAATGAAAACTCATTTTTCAACATCTGTATCAATGTCAATTAATTTCATGAGAGTGCTATTAAGAAGGTGGAATACAAATGACTGAAGAAAATGGTGGCATTTTTGGAAGAAACGTTTAGTCTCCTCAGGACATGCCAGCTGCCTGAGGTTCCTGGGAGAGTCAGATACCTGGAGTCCTTCCAACAGGACTTGAGGGAAGGCATATGGGCTGCAGAGACAATTCACTCCTGTCCCACCACTGGAAATACTATGCTATCCCTTTGCTGCTAGGTCGCTTCAGTCGTGTCCGACTCTGTACGACCCCATAGACGGAAACCGACCAGGCTCCCCCGTCCCTGGGATTCTCCAGGCAAGAACACTGGAGTGGGTTGCCATTTCCTTCTCCCTTTATGAACTTTAATCTGGTGTTGAGATAGAAAGGATAACTTTTAGGCAAAACATTTCCTGTGTTTCCCTTATTTTGTTTTTCTATGAATACTTTAGGCTAAACAGTGGGACTAGGCACCAAGTGGGAGCTGATAACTGCGTTTCCTGTGATTAGGAAGGGAATTTTTTTTTTTTTAAACAACCAAGTGAAACCCAAAGCAATCATTTACATTAAGCCTCTAAGACAAATGCCTTGTGATTCAGCAATGGAGGAAAACAACAAGGTATTCAGTCAGTGACAAGGATAGCAAATATTTGAGTTAGCTGCTGGGTATATAATGAAAGAGAAGACTAAATATATAATAATTTTAATCAAAACAAAAAAATTTCAGATTACTTTCTTTTTAGTCTAGGACTAAATATGACAGGTAGACTTTTTTGCACTTCCAAGAAGCAAAGAATAGTTTTTATATTTTAAAGACCTCATTTTTTAAAATGAAGGAAAATGGACAACAGAGGTTATATATAGCATATATATTAAGTATGTGCATTCTTATGTCATTTATACCCCAAGAAAGATAAAACATGAAAGAATCTAAGTGACTTTTTGAAGACAACAAATTGAAGACCACCAACTGGAGTTCTAGCAAAGGGAAGAACAGGGATGGGAAGCTGGTAATGAACAGAGTTGTATCAGGAAACAGACTGCTCGCAAACTTGTACAGAATGTTGTTTTAGTTTGTGGAAAGTGAATGCTCCCTTTGGTGGACGCACTCTGAAGAGCTGTTTCACAGGTAACATTCCTTTCTAAACATGAACATCCTCATCACACAAGTGTACTATCAAGGGGTCAAAGATCCGGGTCCTATTGCTATACTGAGTCGCTCAGTTGTGTCTGACTCTTTGTGACCCCATGACAGCAGCCTGCCAGGCTCCTCTGTCCATGGGGATTCCCCAGGCAAGAATACTGGAGTGGGTTGCCATGCCCTCCTCCAGGGGATCTTCCCAACCCAAGGGTCAAACCCAGGTTTCCTGCATTGCAGGCATATTCTTTTCCAGCCTGAGCCACCAGGGAAGCCTGAAGATGATATTATAATTTTGAATTTTAGGTATAGACTGAATCCTCACAATTCAGGTATTGCTGATTAATATTAAACCATTGGTTTTAACTGTAAATGTTAATTTCAAAGGATATTTTCCATACATATAGATAATATAAAATGGACATCACCCCCCAAAAATATGGATGAAGAAGCACAAGATAGGAGAAAAGAACATATATACCAGACAAACCATCCATGTGAAGACTTGCCCCATCATCCTGCCAGGCAGATAGAAAGTTTTTTCAGCAATTACTATTTGCTTTTTTGGTTTCTTTCTTTTTTTATATCTATTTGGTAAATTTTTAATTATGAAATAATTCTGTACTTAACAGAAGAGTTGACAAAATAGTGCAGCCAGTTCCCAGATATTCTTCACTTAGCTCTTCCTAATGGTAGCAACCTGTGTAATCATACAGGAATTATTAAAACTAAGGAATTAACACTGTATGCAAATAATAGAGATTTTTTCACATGTGATCTTTATTTCTTACTTGGAGGATTATGGCTTTACAATATTGTGTTGGCTTCTGTAATAAAATAGCATGAATCAGTCATAATTATGTATCTATCCCCACCTTTTCAGCCTCACTCCCCTCTCCCATCCCACCCATAACAGAGCACCAGGCAGGACTCCCTGTGTTCTATAGCAGCTTCCCACCAGTTATCTGAATTACACATAGCAGTGGGCTTCCCTGATGGCTGAGTTATACATCACTGTGGACTTCCCTGATAGTTCAGATGGTAAAGAATCTGCCTGTAATGCAACAGACCCAGGTTCGATCCAGGGGTTTGGAAGATCCCATGGAGAAGGAAACGGCAACCCACTCCAGTATTCTTGCCTGGAGAATTCCATGGACAGAGGAGTCTGGCGGGCTACAGTCCATGGGATCACAAAGAGTAAGACATGACTGAGTAACTAACACACACAACATTGTATTGTATATATGCAGCACATCTTCATCAATTCATCTTCTGACAAACATCCAGGTTGCTTCCATGTCTTGGCTATTGTAAATAGTGTTGCAATACAGATATAAGGACAGGTCTGAGATATGGCCAGACTAAGCAGGCAGTGAGAGTGTCTCCACCTCTGCCTTTTGGGTCCTGTATGCTCTCTGGGTGCCCCCCTGCCAGCAGTCAGCAGCAGGGAAAATAGTGGCTCCTGACTCACTTTCCACGTACCCAAGAACTGAGCTTACACACCGCACTGGAGGACCTCTCTGTGAGTTCCCAGAAACTCAAAGAGGAGAGTGCTAGCAGCTCCAGCTTGGAGGGTCTCAGAGGGCAGAAGGATTCAATGAAAAAAGAATTAAATAAGATTAAAATAAATAAATTTAAATATAGATTTTATTTGGAGTTTCACAGTTTTCCACTGATGTCATTTTTCTGTTGCAGGATCCAATTCAAATACTTTCTGAAAAGGAATTGTCATGTGTCCTTGGTCTCCAACCTGTATCTCATCCTGTCTCCCCTTCTCTTTCATGACCTTGGAAGTACAAATAACTGAGGTTAAATTCTTTCAGGATTTTCTTTTCCTTGTCATTATTTCTTTGCCCAGTATTGCATCAGGTAACTTGTTTATGTTGTACTTATCCAACACTGCATTCTATCAGAGTGCAAATGAAGGGAAGGTCAGATATTGATGTAGAAATTTCAAGGTAATAGCAACACTGGAAAGCTGTGTTATGTAGATGACAATTCTGAAACCAAAAGTAAAATACATAAAATGAAATAACTCTTTGGTCACTGCAGTAACAGCATTCAGATACTGCACACATGGCCTCCAGTTTGACATTTTATAGAAATGTCATTAATTTGCATTTAACAGGAACCCACACTTCAAGCAACTTGTGAGCTCATTCAAACCTGTGAGTAGTGAAGAATTACTACTCAGGAGAAAAAGAATACTATCAAATCCACAAAATCTTACAGCCCAGATGATCCTTTCTAATTCTATAGCTAAATGCATTTCAGAATATAAGGAACGAAATTTAAATTAATTGAACAAAATAGAGAGATGAGAACTTACAAACAGTATAAACATATGGACTCTAGTCTAACTGACAATTCCAAAGTTTTGATCTGTCATTGTCGTCAAAGAAGAAAATGACTATTCATTGCATTGATTGGATGTTTTTACCCGGTAGCCATGGCCTCATAATTTCATACAGGTTTTCTCAGTTCAGTGTCACTTGACTTTGTGAGGAGCTTGAGAAGAAGTACAAATCAGTGATGAGAAACCATACATCATTACCTACATTCATTCTCCTGGGACTAACAGATGATCCTCCGATGCAGGTTCTGATTTTTATATTTTTATTTGCTTCCTATACATTGAGTGTCACTGGGAACTTGACCATCATTATACTCACTTTAGTAGACTCTCGCCTTAAAACTGCCATGTACTTTTTCCTCAAAAACTTCTCCTTTTTAGAAACCTTATTCACCACGGTCTGCATTCCCAGATTCTTATACAGCTTATCAACTGGGGACAAGACTATTTCTTATAATGCTTGTTTTAGTCAAATATTTTTTATCTTCGTTTTTGCAGCAACAGAATTTTTTCTTCTGGCCATCATGTCCTATGACCGCTATGTAGCCATCTGCAAACCTTTACATTATGCAACCATCATGAACAATAGAGTCTGTGGAAGACTTGTTATTTGCTGTTGGATAGCAGGTTGCCTGGTCATATTTCCACCAGCTTCCCTGGGCTTAGAGCTGGAATTCTGTGACTCTAATATCATCGATCATTTTCTCTGTGATGCTTTTCCTGTGCTAAAAATCTCTTGTTCAGACACATGGTTCCTAGAACAGATGGTTTTTACCGTTGCTGTGTTGACTGTCATTGGGACATTTTTGTGTGTGGTTCTGTCCTATACATACATCATCAAGACCATCATAAAGTTGCCTTCGGCTCAGCAAAAAATGAAGGCCTTTTCTACCTGCTCTTCTCACCTGATTGTGGTTTCTATCACCTATGGAAGCTGTATCTTCATCTACGTCAAACCTTCAGCAAAGGATGAAGTGGCAATTAATAAGGGTGTGTTAGTGCTTACAACTTCAGTTGCCCCCATGTTAAACCCATTCATTTATAGCCTGAGGAATAAGCAAGTGAAAGAAGCTTTCACTGACTTAGTCAAAAGAATTTCATTGATTTCAAGAAAGTAAAGGAATGTTGAAATGAAGCATAAAATAATAATATAAATTTAAAAAGATCATTGAGACTTGAAGTCACAATCTTCATCTTAACTGTTGTATTTTGGTCTATTTTCTGTTTGTATTAGCATGCTTATATTACTGTTACTATTAAATCCTGGATTTGAAATCATATTTTAAATATTTTATATAAACAAGTTATGTCAACTCCTGTTGAAAATAAACTTTATCCAAGACAATATCTCAAATCAAAAGAGCATGATATTCTATTTCCATGAGAAATGTCTTTCCTGAATTCTAACCTGCCTCTGATCAATAAAAGAACTATTATATCTTATGTGGAAAAAATTGAATCCTTGAAGTCATAAGAAAATAATGGAGTAATATCAATTCTCTTCTAAGTTCAAATATCCAAAAAGTGTGTGTATATATATATATCTTCTCAAGTAGGAGTTAGTTATTCAAGAGTAATTGTGGGTTAGTTTGAACAAAAATGAAAGGATTTAATGTTGGAGAAGAAATATATGAGCTTAGACATGTGGAGATCCACATCTACCTTGTAAAAGAAACTTTAAAGCCCAAAGCTTTAGGATTTAGATTCATTCAGTTCAGTTCAGTTCAGTTCAGTCGCTCAGTCGTGTCCGACTCTCCGCGACCCCATGAATCACAGCACGCCAGGCCTCCCTGTCCATCACCAACTCCCGGAGTACACTCAAACTCATGTCCACAGAGTCGGTGATGCCATCCAGCCATCTCATTCTCCGTCGTCCCCTTCTCCTCCCGCCCCCAACCTTTCCCAGCATCAGAGTCTTTTCCAGTGAGTCAACTCGTCTCATGAGGTGGCTAAAGTATTGGAGTTTCAGCTTTAGCATCAGTCCCTCCAATGAACATCCAGGATTGATCTCCTTTAGAATGGACTGGTTGGATCTCCTTGCAGTATAAGGGACTCTCAAGAGTCTTCTCCAACACCACAGTTCAAAAGCATCGATTCTTCGGCGATCAGCTTTCTTCACAGTCCAACTCTCACATCCATACATGACCACGGGAAAAACCATTGCCTTGACTAGACGGACCTTGGTCGGCAAAGTAATGTCTCTGCTTTTTAATATACTATCAAGGTTGGTCATAACTTTCCTTCCAAGGAGCAAGCGTCTTTTAATTTCATGGCTGCAATCAGCATCTGCAGTGATTTTGGAGCCCAAAAAAACAAAGTCTGACACTGTTTCCACTGTTTTTCCATCTATTTCCCATGAAGTGATGGGACCAGATGCCATGATCTTTGTTTTCTGAATGTTGAGCTTCAAGCCAACCTTTTCACTCTCCTCTTTCACTTTCATCAAGAGGCTTTTGAGTTCCTCTTCACTTTCTGCCATAAGGGTAGTGTCATCTCTAAAGTAAAGAGCATCGTCTCTACATTAATTCATCACCTAGGTGGCAGTGATCTGATAAAATATGCTGAGACACTAAAATCTTTATGATGATGAAGTAAAACTAGTGCTGAAATACATAATACAATTCACATCCTAAAGATAGCTAAATTTAGCCAAAAGGAGCCATCAAATCTCAGCAAATTAAAATTCTATACAGCAAGAAAATTAAACCAGCAAATACAAGGAAGCCCTGGGTTATAAACAAGGAATCCAATATGAAGATATAATTGTCTCCAGAAAGATTATCTTTACCATTAAAAAAACAGAAGGTTCCCCCTTCACTAATATTTCTCAAATAAAGATGTTCTACATATGGTTATTTATTCCTTTCCAGGTCTCACATTTCTCACCATAAAGCTCAATGGTCCAGACTGGAATGCTTTTGACTTTCATTTCTAGGCCATGTTCAAGGCATTACCTTATACAAAGATTTCCTTTCCTGTGTCCCTCCCTAGCCCTCTGTGTGGAGGTCCTCATATATGCACCTGTCACATCCTTCAGTTAGTTATTATGCAATGACAAGTCATCCCTAAATCAGTGGTTTAAAACTTGAGTTTGTGGTTTTTGCCGGTTTGCACAGACATCAGCTGATCTTAGTTGGCTAGGTTTATAGGACTGTCCTCACAGATGATTGAGTCTTGTTGTCAAATAGAGCCTCATTCTCATACTTAGAAGCTGAACGACTCCTTATTAAGATAAATGAACCTTCTTCCAGATGATGTCTTATTGCTTAGCCAACACTGGTTCACATGGTAAGATCACGAAGCCCTAGGGGAGAGAATGGAAGTAAGCAAGTCCTCTGGATTCCTAGACACAATATCCCTTCTACCACACACATTCTATTAGCCAAGGAAGTCATAGAACCAGTCAACATTCAAGGAAGAAAAACAGAATCACTTGTGCTTGGGAGGAACTAGGAGCACACACTGCAGAGGGTGTGGACAGCAAGAAAAGAGGTAGCCATTTTTGGTACCTATTTTCCGCAGACACTATGCTTCCCCTAAATGTCATGAATTTCCTATTTACTTTGTCTCAGGTCTACTATTCTGTGTTTAGTGTGTATATGAATCTATGGAAAGCCAGTGGTGATTAGTGTTGCTTTGTTTAAAAAAAGCTGAATAAGTCCCCTAGAAAACACTAAAGAATAATCTTTTACAGAGGCAACATCTATAATAACTCCAGGAATTCTGTAATCTGAATGAAATTGATCACTTTTACTGTGATGTTTATCATATTCGGAAGACCTCTTGCTCAGACATGTGGCTGATAGAACAGATGGTTGTTTTATGTGCTGTGCTGACCTTCATCATCAGTTCATGTGTGTAGTTCTTTCCTATATTTATAGTTCTTTCCTATATTCTAAGATTTCCCTCTGCCCAGCAAAGGAAGAAGGCCTTCTCCACTTGTTCTTCCCACATGATTATTGTCTACATCACTTATGTTAGCTGCATCTTCATTTATGTGAAATCTTCATCCAAGAAAGAGGTAGTTATTAATAAAGTAATTTTTCTCCTTATTAGTTCCATTTCACCAGTGTTAAACCCCTTTATTTATAAAACACACCGAGAAACAAGCAAGTAAAGCAAGCTTTTCCTAACTCAATTAGAAACACTGAACTCATCTCAAAGACATAAAAGAAAAAGGAGTCAATGAATCAAACTAATAGAAAGGATGAATCAGCAAAAAACCTGAATTCTGATACTATTTGTATCTACACAATTTATTCTCCAGTCACAATGGTTTTCTCGATTTCTTTTTAAACTTGCTTACTGTAAACCCTGACTGTTCCATCTATTGTTGTTCTTTCGGTTAGTCATGTCCAACTCTTTGTGAACCCATGGACTGTAGCCTGCCAGGCTCCACCAACCATGGGATTTTCCAGGCAAGGATACTGGAGTGGGTTGCCATTTTCTTCTCCAGGGGATCTTCCCAATCCAGGGATTCAACCCAGCTCTTCCATACTGTAGGCACACTCTGTACCCTCTGAGCCACCAGGGAAGCCAAAACCTATTCCATGTCCTCTTTTGAACTATCTTTTCAGCAGACAGATTTCAGATTCCTTGAAGTCATTTAGCAAAAGGATTTGTCCAACATAGTGGGGTAGTTTAGGGACAGAGGTTCGTGACATTGTACAGGAGGCAAGGACCAAGACAATCCCCATGGAAAAGAAATGCAAAACAGCAAAATGGCTGTCTGAGGAGGCCTTACAAATAGCTGTGAAAAGAAGAGAAGCGAAAAGCAAAGGAGAAAAGCAAAGATATAAGCATCTGGATGCAGAGTTCCAAAGAATAGCATGTAGAGATAAGAAAGCCTTCCTCAGCGATCAATGCAAAGAAATAGAGGAAAACAACAAAATAGGAAAAACAAGAGATCTCTTCAAGAAAATCAGAGATACCAAGGGAACATTTCATGCAAAGATGGCTCGATAAAGGACAGAAATGGTATGGACCTAATAGAAGCAGAAGATATTAAAAAGAGGTGGCAAGAATACATAGAAGAACTGTACAAAAAACATCTTCACGACCAAGATAATCACAATGGCGTGGTCACTCAACTAGAGCCAGACATCCTGGAATGTGAAGTCAAGTGTGCTTTGGAAAGCATCACTACAAACAAAGCTAGTGGAGCTGATCGAATTCCAGTTGAGCTATTTCAAATCCTGAAAGATGATGCTGTGAAAGTGCTGCACTCAATATGTCAGCAAATTTGGAAAACTCAGCAGTGGCCACAGGACTGGAAAACGTCAGTCTTCATTCCAATCCCAAAGAAAGGAAATGCCAAAGAATGCTCAAACTACCACACAATTGCACTCATCTCACACACTAGTAAAGTCATGTTCAAAATTCTCCAAGCCAGGCTTCAGCAATATGTGAACCATGAACTACCAGATGTTCAAGCAGGTTTTAGAAAAGGCAGAAGCACCAGAGATCAAGTAGCCAACATCCGCTGGATCATGGAGAAAGCAAAAGAGTTCCAGAAAAACATCTACTTCTGCCTCATTGACTATGCCAAAGCCTTTGACTGTGTGGATCACAATAAACTGTGGAACATTCTGAAAGAGATGGGAATACCAGACCACCTGACCAGCCTCTTGAGAAACCTGTATGCAGGTCAGGAAGCAACAGTCAGAACTGGACATGGAACAACCGACTGGTTCCAAATAGGTAAAGGAGTATGTCAAGGCTGTATATTTTCACCCTGCTTATTTAATTTACATGCAGAGTACATCATGAGGAACGCTGGGCTGGAAGAAGCACAAGCTGGAATCAAGATTGCCGGGAGAAATATCAATAACCTCAGATATGCATATGACACCACCCTAATGGCAGAAAGTGAAGAGGAACTCAAAAGCCTCTTGATGAAAGTGAAAGAGGAGAGTGAAAACGTTGGCTTGAAGCTCAACATTCAGAAAACAAAGATCATGGCATCTGATCCCATCACTTCATGGGAAATAGATGGGGAAACAGTGGAAACAGTGTCAGACTTTATTTTGGGGGGCTCCAAAATCACTGCAGATGCTGATTGCAGCCATGAAATTAAAAGACGCTTATTCCTTGGAAGGAAAGTTATGCCCAACCTAGATAGTATATTAAAAAGCAGAGACATTACTTTGCCAACCAAGGTCCGTCTAGTCAAGGCTATGGTTTTTCCAGTGGTCATGTATGGATGCGAGAGTTGGACTGTGAAGAAAGCTGATCACTGAAGAATCGATGCTTTTGAACTGTGGTGCTGGAGAAGACTCCTGAGAGTCCCTTGGACTGCAAGGAGATCCAACCAGTCCATTATAGAGGAGATCAATCCTGGGTGTTGGAAGGTTTGATGCTAAAGCTGAAACTCCAATACTTTGGCCACCTGATGCGAAGAGTTGACTCACTGGAAAAGACTCTGATGCTGAGAGGGATTGGGGGTAGGAGGAGACAGGGACGACAGAGAATGAGATGGCTGGATGGCATCACCGACTCGATGGACGTGAGTTTGAGTGAACTCCAGGAGTTGGTGGTGGACAGGGAGGTCTGGCGTGCTGTGATTCATGGGGTCGCAAAGAGTTGGACACGACTGAGCCACTGAAATGAACTGAACTGAACTTATGGATGAGACTAATCAAGATTTTCTTACTGGGATATTCAAAGCCTTTAAATAAAACTGGTATTTTCATATCCATTTACTTGCTAGTTGACTCAGAACTCAATCAAATATAAGAGTGGAATTCCTAGAGATCCCATAATCCCAAAAGTGCCAAAGCGAGACCCAGAGACTTTTGTGTTATATAAGTGATATTACACATTGGGGTAAATTTGTCATTTCACTTCAAAATTCTAACATATAAGTGGAACTTGCCTCATAAATTCCTCTTCTGATAATATAAACTAAGGAAATAAAGGAGGTTTATATAAAATATTTAACATGAAATTGTCTAATAGTTAAATATGAGAGGGCTTCCCTGATCGTTCAGACGGTAAAGAATCTGCCTGCAATGTAGGAGACTCAGGCTTCATCCCTGAGTAGGAAAGATCCCCTGGAGACAGGAATGGCTACCCACTCCAGTATTTTTGCCTGGAGAATTCCATGGACTAAGAAGCCTGGTAGACTACAATCCATGCGGTCACAAAACGTTGGAAATGACTGAGCAACTAACACTTTTTAAAAATAGGACAAGCTTTATTAAATAATGATTTATCCATTAAAAAGAATAATGCAGAAGAGATATGAAAATATATATTTCAGTTCAGTTCAGTTCAGTTCAGTCACTCAGTCGTGTCCGACTCTCCGCGACCCCATGAACTACAGCACGCCAGGCCTCCCTGTCCATCACCAACTCCCGGAGTACACTCAAACTCATGTCCACAGAGTCGGTGATGCCATCCAGCCATCTCATTCTCCGTCGTCCCCTTCTCCTCCCGCCCCCAACTTTTCCCAGCATCAGAGTCTTTTCCAGTGAGTCAACTCGTCGCATGAGGTGGCCAAAGTATTGCAGTTTCAGCTTTAGCATCAGTCCCTCCAATGAACATCCAGGATTGATCTCCTTTAGAATGGACTGGTTGGATCTCCTTGCAGTATAAGGGACTCTCAAGAGTCTTCTCCAACACCACAGTTCAAAAGCATCGGTTCTTCGGCGATCAGCTTTTACCACATAATATTTAGTTATTGAATTAAAAAAGACCATATGTATACAACTTTCATTCAGTTCAGTTCAGTTCAGTTCAGTTGTGTCTGACTCTTTTTGACCCCATAGACTGCCACACACCAGGCCTAACCATCCATCACCAACTCCTGCAGTTTACTCAAGCTCATGTCCATTGAGTCAGTGATGTCATCCAACCATCTCATCCTTTGTCATCCCCTTCTCCCACCTTCAATCTTCCCCAGAATCAGGGTCTTTTCAAATGAGTCAGCTCTTCACATCAGGTGGCCACAGTATTGGAGTTTCAGCTTCAACATCAGTCTTTCCAATGGATATTCAGAACTGATTTCCTTTAGGATGGACTGGTTGTATCTCCTTGCAATCCAAGGGATTCTCAAGAGTCTTCTCCAACACCACAGTTCAAAAGTATCGATTCTTCAGCACTCAGATTTCTTTGTAGTCCAACTCTCACATTTATACATGACTACTGGAAAAGACTCTGATGCTGGGAAAGCTTGGAGTTGAGAGGAGAAGGGGACGACAGAGAATGAGATGGATGCTTGGCATCACCAACTCTGTGGACATGAGTTTGAGTGAACTCCGGGAGTTGGTGATGGACAGGGAGGCCTGGCATGCTGTGATTCATGGGGTCGCAGAGAGTCGGACATGACTGAGCAACTGAACTGAACTGAACTGGAAAAACCATAGCATTGACTAGAAGGACCTTTGTTGGCAAAGTAATGTGCTGTCTAGGTTGATCATGAGTTACATTCCAAGGAGCTAAGCCTCTTTTCATTTCATGGCTGTGGTCACCAATTGTAGTAATTTTGGAGCCAAAGCGATAAACTCTGTCACTCGTTCCACCGTTTTCCTCATCTATTTGCCACGAAGTGATGGGACTGGATGGCATGATCTTAGTTTTCTGAGTGTTGAGCTTTAAGCCACATTTTCACTCTCCTCTTTCACTTTCATCAAGAGGCTCTTTAGTGCTTCTTTGTTTTCTACCGTAAGAGTGGTGTCATCTGCATATCTGAGGTTATTGATATTTCTCCCAGCAATCTGATTCCAGCATGTGCTTCATCCAGCCCAGCATTTCTCATGATGTACTCTGCATATAAGTTAAATAAGCAGGGTGACAATACACTGCCTTAACGTACTCCTTTTCCTATTTGAAACCAATCTGTGTTTCATGTTCAGCTATAACTGTTGCTTCCTGACCTGCATACAGATTTCTCAAAAGGCAGGTCAGATGGTCTGGTATTCCCATCTCTTGAAGAATTTTCCACAGTTTGTTGTGATCTACACAGTCAAAGGCTTTGGCATAGTCAATAAGAAGAAGTAGATGTATTTCTGGAACTCACTTTCTTTTTCGATGATCCAACAGGTGTTGACAATTTGATCTCTGGTTCCTTTGCCTTTTCTACAACCAGCTTGAACATTTAGAAGTTCACAGTTCACGTATTGTTGAAGACTTACTTGGAGAATTTTGAACATTACTTTAGTAGCATGTGAGATGAGTGCAATTGTGTGGTAGTTTGAGCATTCTTTGGCATTGCCTTTCTTTGGGATTGGAATAAAAACGGACATTTTCCAGTGCTGTGGCCACTGCTGAGTTTTCCAAATTTGCTGGCATATTGAGTGCAGCACTTTCATAGCATCATCTTTCAGGATTTGAAATAGCTCAACTGGAATTCTATCACCTCCACTAACTTTGTTCATAATGATGCTTCCTAAGGCCCACTTGACTTCACATTCCAGGATGTCGGGCTCTATGTGAGTGATCACAACATCATCGTCGTTATCTGGGTTATGAAGATCTTTTTTGTATAGTCCTGTGTATTCTTGCCACCTCTTCTTAATATCTTCTGCTTCTGTTAGGTCCATACCATTTCTGTCCTTTATCGAGCCCATCTTTGCATGAAATGTCCCCTTGGTATCTCTGATTTTCTTGAAGAGATCTCTAGTCTTTCCTATTCTAGTGTTTTCCTCTGTTTCTTTGCAATGATCACTGGGGAAGGCTTTCTTATCTCTTCTTGCTATTCTTTGGAACTCTGTATTCAAATGGGTATATCTTTCCCTTTCTCCTTTGCTTTTGGCTTCTCCTCTTTTCACAGTTATTTGTAAGGCCTCCTCAGACAGCCGTTTTGCTTTTTTGCATTTCTTTCATATGCATACATAAATATAAAAATGTAAATATTTTCCCATTGAAAACATAGACATAAAGCAACCTTGTTGTGTTTTCTTAACACTTTGTTTTCTGTGGGTTGAAGAGTCTCTTTGCATCAGAAAATTATAGTTTGCACTTGGAATGTGTCTAATAAAATCATTGCATTCTATAGTTTCCAAAGACCCACTTCCCATTGCTGCCTCTGTCAGGTATTTTGTCAAAATTTACTTCATATTATATTCATTAGTCATGTTTGAGCTTTAGTCAATAAGGACTCTTTATTTATCCAAACATAGGGTTCCTGTACATCCATAATAGTCAGAGATAATAAAGCATTCATTTCATTCACTGTGTAAAAATCTGCTCTTGTTGAGAGAAATCAAAAATTATCACGATCAAATCTTCTCAGAATCACTTTATATTCTCAGACATTTAAAATAAATTATTTTTAATTTCAGCTTTAAGATATAAGACATTGTTTTCTAGGTCTAAGTGGAAAAGAATCTTAATGAGGGTCAGTTGTCAACTCAGAGAGCACTATCCACTGCACAATACTGTCTGTGAATGTGTATGTCCTCATGAAAGAGTGTTTGTGCATATATTTGAAACCATTTATACGTTTGATTTCATCTTGGGGACAGTGAAAATTACACAGCCAACTGAAGCCATAATTATTCCATTCGAATAAGTATTAATATGTTCTTTGGTAGCTTCAGTTTCTTTCTTCATTCACCATTCAAGTTCCTTGGTGTGTGAAAACTATCAGACATATCTACTTAAAACTCAAGGATGGCAATACATTAATTTAGATAGATCCAAAAAGAAGAAAAGGAAAAGAGAAGGGAATGGCTACCCGCTTCAGTTTTTTTGCCTGGTAAATCCTATAGACAGAGGAGCCTGGCAGGCTACAGTTCATGGGGTCAGAAGAATCGTACACAACTTAGCTACTAAACCATAACCAAAAAGAAAATAACTATTTCTAATGATATTTGTCTCAGAAAAATGAAATTTGAAAGGATTAGATTCATTCAAAATATATACATCCATTAGAGATGGGTCAGTTATCCCTTCACTCTTTTTATTCTTAGTATCTACAGCATAACCAGCCATAACATAGGTTCTTAGTATGTTTCAAATGAATCCATGGATATTCATAAGAACAGTAGGGACAAACAGAAGAGACCTATCATACAATATCACTCTTATAAATCAATATGGATTTATACCAATATATAACTCTAATACACTTAGAGTGCCAAATTATTAATAACAGCAATGCTGTCATTAGTTATCAAATTATTGTGAGCTAGTGGTAAATGCAAATATTTCTTCAAATATACTAAATAGAAAATACATCTGAATAAAAGTGGTTTAGCAGAACATTCACTTAACATCCAGGATGACAGAGATAAGAATTGATGACTAGAAAAGCAGGAGTGTTTGAGGATCCTGAACTATGGTCTGAGTTAGGATGCCACAGTGAAGCACTGAGAGCTTCAGAATTTTCTCAGCTTAGTACAGAGTGTCAGTTCCTTGGTGTGCTAACTTGCTCAGTCATGTCCAACTCTTTGCAACCCCATGGATGGTAGCCTGCCAGGCTCCTTTGTCCATGGGGATTCTCCAGGCAAGAATTTTATGGCATATCTGAAAGGGTACCTGATTATCAGCTAAAAATTTTTCCCTTTGATCATAGATTAGTCCCCGTGTCCTATAGAGATGCCTATTAACCACAGGTAATTTCTTATCTATTTATTGTACTCTGATGCTGTTATTTGCTACTGTTATTGATAGAAATAACATGCTTTGATTCACCAGACCTCAGAAGAACACATTTCTAGATTTCTCAAGGGCTATGTTGGGAAAGGTTGGGGGCGGGAGGAGAAGGGGACGACCGAGAATGAGATGGCTGGATGGCATCACCGACTCTGTGGACATGAGTTTGGATGAACTCCGGGAGTTGGTGATGGACAGGGAGGCCTGGTGTGCTGTGATTCATGGGGTCGCGGAGAGTCGGACACGACTGAGCGACTGAACTGAACTGAACTGAATGTTGCAAAAAAAAAATAAGTTAAATGACTCATATAACAAACGAAGTAATTTTTCCAAGGAAAATCCTTTATTCCTGGAATGGAGGAAAAGCAAATGACATAAACTCTTCATTTATAAAAGGAGACTGCTACCCAAAGAATCACACAATTAAAGCTGAGAAGGAAATATGGAATACCTATTGCTTCATGCCCAAAATTTCAGGTCTGGACTCTGCCCTTAGTCTTTCCCCAGAGAACACTGAACAGGTTGTCAGAGGCACCAAAATCCACCAGCTTTATACAGAACACAGGAAAGGAAATCAATAGCTTATGTTCAATCATACATTACCATAAGTATTAGTTAGCATAAGTTATGGAGCTAAAAGAAAAAGAGGAAGTGGAGAAAGAAAATGAAGTAGAGAAAGACGGAGGGGTAGTGGCTTTAATTCACCATCTGCTGGGCACTCTGCATGGATTATCTTAATCAATATACACAACAGCTCCATGGACTAGATATCACAGGGGAAACTGAGGCTAAAAAGGTAAGAGGAAATAAGAACACTGCACCTTACTCTGCAGATTGTGTAAAAATAACAGGAAGTATACTTCTCACTACACATCAGTCCACAGGAAAGCAATAGAGAGTCACTCATACCTGCTTAATATTAAAGGCAGTCTCAAAAGATCAGTTTAATTTTTCCATTAGGCTCATATAAAAACTTTTAAATTCTTAAAAGTCATTCTAAAGGCCTACTAAATCATTTTTTAAAGTATTTTATATTTGATATATAAGGCAAAAATATTTATTTGTATATTCAAATAATTATTACCCAAAAAGCCTCCATAAATCTAAATGCTTTTGTATTTGAAATTCAAAATTCATGAGTATGTTCCTTACCCCTCCTCTTCACAAACCTTACTTAAAGCCTAAATGAATTCACTTCCATGCAACTGAGATTAGATGAATGTTTTAAGGAGATACCTAGTATGGGATAACTCTCAATTAATAACATTTCAAAACATTTTTTTACACATGTACACCCAGGGCAGATTTATGTCAATGTATGGCTAAACCAATACAATAATGTAAAGTAATTAGCCTCCAATTAAAATAAATTTTAAAAAAATTTTTTAAAAACATTTTTTTCCAAAGCATGTAGGGGAGATTAATCATTAGTGGGCTTTGGAAAAATGATTCTGGTTGTGTTGGTTTTAAAATATTGAATGGGAGATGTAATCATACATGTTAAGTGTATGTTAATATACTTTCACAATATTTCAGCTATATGATAAAGATACCCAGGGTAGAATTAATGTGGTGAGAAAGTAAGAAGATCAAATTAAGATAACAGAAATTGCAAGACCTAGTGATAAACTGAAAATAGGAGCAAAGAAAAAGGAAGAATTAAGAAAGTTCTTATGTGACTTAAGACTAACAGAGAAAGAAATACAACCGTGCATGCCATGTTTAAAATCTTGAAATGGAAAGACACCTAGAGGACACTCCAAAAGAAATAATACAGAAATGAAATAAGAAAGTTTAATACAGGAAATAGTAATGAATATTCACATGTTCCACATGCAGCATACTGCATTATTATCTACATTTATCAGTACAGCTCTAAGATGTATATATATATATATATATATCTTTATGTATTTATTTATTTATCTTAATTGCATTTGAAAAAGCACAAGATACAGAAGTTAAGGAGATTTCTAAAGAAAAGTCTAAATTCAAACACTCTAAGTCTGACCTAGATATCCAAAAAATAGTTGAAACCATTTTCCATGCTGACATAAATTTCGGAATTATCAGCCTCAGAGAAGTCATTTTATTTATGAGACTCTCCTAAAGAGAACAGTAAGTGAAAGAAAGGATTACCTAGAAAAGAGATCACAAGTCAATCAATAAGCAGAATGATTAGAAAAGGAAGCCTAACAGAATATAAAAGAGAACAGACAGAGAAGTAGGAAGAAATTGAGGGAAATGGGAGATAGTGGACATCAAACTATCATGACTTTCATAAGTTACCAATTTATTACCTCGCATGTAGCAGAGTTTGAGTTAAATGAAGACTGAATTGTGTTCAGAGTGAAACAAGTGACAGAGATGATCTTGTCTGGAGTAGTTTAATTGGTTTAAAAATCAGGTAAGTTGATGTATAAATTGCTAAAATGACAAAGGAGACAACTATGTGTTATAGATGAAATGTAAGTGAAAATGGAGAACGATCAGCAAGAAATGACCAAGTTTGGTTAAAGCCGATATTGCTAAATGTCATTTCTAAAAATGTGATTTAGTGTATTTCAAGCTGAAAGAAGTTTGACCAAAAGCATTTTAAAAATCCAGGATATGGTTCTTCAGGTCTATAAATAAATTCCTAACATCTCCTTGTATCCATCTGTGTGCTAATTTGCTTCAGTTGTGTCTGACTCTTTGCGACTCTATAAACTGTAGCTTGCCAAACTCCTCTATCCATGGGATTCTCCAGGCAAGAATACTGGAGTAGGTTGCCATGCCCTCCTCCAAGGGATCTTCCTGATTCAAGGATTGAACCTGCACCTCTTATGCCTCCTGCATTTGGCAGACAAGTTCTTTTCTACTTGTGCCACCTAGGAAGCCCAACATTTTCTTACTTTTCTGAAAAAATTTTTGAAACAGAACAAACATATTACTACAAAATACTAACAGGGAGTGGAAATGTGTCATTGTCAAATGTATTTAGAAAGAAATAGTATTCTGTTTAGAGTCTTGTGTGTGTGTGTGTGTGTGTGTGTGTGTAGTTGCTCAGTCGTGTCCGACTCTTTGCGACCCTGTGGACTGTAGCCCACCAGGCTTCTCTGTCCATGGGTTTCTCCAGGCAAGAATACTGGAGTGGGTTGCCATTTCCTTAGAGTCTTAATACCAAATAAACTGCTCTTACTGAGAACCCTTCAATGAGAAAAGAGAGAAAAAGCCCTCGACATCTAGAGATTATTAAACTGTAGGATCTTGTTAGAAGGCATTAGGGTTTTCACTGTCTAAGGAACTGAAAACAAAGTAATCCATTCAATGACACAATTTCTAAATTTGGCTTGTAAGTTGGGGAGAAATTTTAATAGAATAAGGATAACCTAGGAAATATAGAAAATACCTGGGATAAACATATGAAATGTATTCTAATAGTAGCAGGAAAATACAGACAATGGTAAATATTGCAAAGATTACATACATGCATTTGAGATAAATTTTCAATGAGGCAAACCTCAAAATTTTTAGATTGTGACACATTTAAATGAATCTTTTAGAAAATATATCCATGAAAAATGTCTTTAACACACCTCCAAGAAGCTGGACTGGATTAACTGAAATAGGATAGACTTTGTAATAAGAATTCATTGGAGTATAATAGCTAGCACACATATAAAATTTAATGTTAGGAATTTCTTAAGACCATTGTAAGTGCTTTGTTGTTGTTGTTGTTGTTGTTTGTTTTTTTCTTTTTTCGGTGGGATTATCTATCTGTTAGAAGCATGTCTGGAGACAGGAAATTGGGGAAGGCAGACTTCTTGACCCCAAAGCAGCTTATTCAAAGAAAGTTGTTGTTTTTATTTCATTATTTTTAAGAAGATATACTGAACTGACATTAATTACAGTTAAATTGTAAGTTCATTAGAAGGAGAAGCATGAAATAACAGGATTAAAAAATAAATAGTTTGTGAGACACAAAGCCAACCAAGGTCCATCTAGTCAAGGCTATGGTTTTTCCCGCGGTCATGTATGGGTGTGAGAGTTGGACTGTGAAGAAAGCTGATCGCCGAAGAATTGATGCTTTTGAACTGTGGTGCTGGAGAAGACTCCTGAGAGTCCCTTGGACTGCAAGGAGATCCAACCAGTCCATTCTAAAGGAGATCAATCCTGGGTGTTCATTGGAAGGACTGATGCTAAAGCTGAAACTGCAATACTTTGGCCACCTCATGCGACGAGTTGACTCACTGGAAAAGACTCTGATGCTGGGAAAGATTGGTGGAGGGAGGAGACGGGGACGACAGAGAATGAGATGGCTGGATGGCATCACCGACTCGATGGACATGAGTTTGAGTGAACTCCGGGAGTTGGTGATGGACAGGGAGGCCTGGCGTGCTGTGATTCATGGGGTCGCAAAGAGTTGGACACAACTGAGTGACTGAACTGAACTGAGACACAAAGAGGTGGTAAGACACTGCCATGTGCTATGCGTTTACTTCTCTGCTAAACAGTTGTATAGGCGTCACTTTCAGATTTACTTCTCATGACGTTAAAAACCAGCCAGAACTCTAGAGTTCCTCATGCAAAGTCTTTTTTATTGTTTCAAGCAGACTGGACAGGAGACCACAATTAAGGATCAAACGCCTAACCACACTAGCCACCTTCATCTTTGTGGGGTTGATAGAGGACATTAGACTGAAAATTTTGCTTTTCATTTTTCTATTTCTGTCCTACATGTTGAGTGTATTGGAAAGTAAGCATCATCACCCTCACTCTGACTGATTCCCACATTAAAACACCTGTGTATCTTTTCCTACAAATATTTCTCCTTCTGAGACATTTCATTCACAACTACTTCTATTCCCAGATTCATATATAGCATATCAATTGGGGACAAGTCAGACACATGGCTGATAGAATATATGGCTGCTCTGTGTGCTGTGTTGACCTTCATCATCACCGTCATATGTGTAGTTCTTTCCTACATTTATATCATCAGGACTATTGTAAGGTTTTCCCTCTGTTCAGCAAAGAAAAAGAAATGCAAAAGGGTAAAATGATTGTCTGAGGAGGCCTTACAAGTAGCTGAGAAAAAAGAGAAACTAAGACAAAGGAGAAAAGGAAATCTATACCTATCAGAATACAGAGTTCCAAAGAATAGCAAGGAGAGATAAGAAAGCCCTCTTAAGTGATTAATGCAAATAGAGGAAAACAATAGAATGGGAAATAGATTAGGATCTCTTCAAGAAAATTGGAGACACCAAGGGAACATTTCATGCAAAGATGGGCACAATAAAGGATAAAAATTGTATGGACCTAACAGAAGCAGAAGATATTAACAAGAGGCATTCAGTTCAGTTCAGTTCAGTCACTCAGTCGTGTCCGACTCTCCGCGACCCCATGAATCACAGCACGCCAGGCCTCCCTGTCCATCACCAACTCCCAGAGTTCACTCAAACTCATGTCCGCAGAGTCGGTGATGCCATCCAGCCATCTCATTCTCGGTCGTCCCCTTCTTCTCCCGCCCCCAACCTTTCCCAGAATCAGAGTCTTTTCCAGAAGAGGCATAAATACACAGAAAAACTATACAAAAAAGATCTTCATGACCCAGATAATCATGATGGTGTGGTCACTCACCTACAGCCAGACATCCTGGAATGTGAAGTCAAGTGGGCCTTAGAAGCATGACTAAGAGCAAAGCTAGTGGAGGTGATGGAATTCCAGTTGAGCTATTTCAAATCCTAAAAGAAGATGCTGTGAAAGTGCTGCACTCAATATGCCAGCAAATTAGGAAAACTCAGCAGTGGCCACAGCACTGGAAAAGGTCAGTTTTCATTCCAATCCCAAACGAGGGCAATACCAAAGAATGTTCAAACTACTGAACAATTGTACTCATCTCACATGCTAGCAAAGTAATGCTCAAAATTCTCCAAGCCAGACTTCAACAGTACATGATGCGAGAACTTTATATGTTCAAGCTGGATTTAGAAAAAGCAGAGGAGCCAGAGATCAATATCCATTGGATCATAGAAAAAGCAAGAGAATTCCAGAGAAACATCTATTTCTGCGTTATTGACTATGCCAAAGCCTTTGACTGTGTGGATCACAACAAACTGTGGAAAATTCTGAAAGAGATGGGAATACCAAGCCATATTACCTGCCTCCTGAAAAACCTGTATGCAGGTCAAGAAGCAACAGTTAGAACCGAACATGGAACAGACTGGTTTCGGACTGAGAAAGGAGTATGTCAAGGCTGTATATTGTCACCCTGCTTATTTAACTTATATGCAAAGTTCATCATGAGAAATGCCTGGTTGGATAAAGCACAAGCTGGAATCAAGATTGCCGGGAGAAATATCAATGACATCAGATATGCAGATGACACCACCCTTATGACAGAAATTGAAGAGGAGCTAAAGAGCCTCTTGATGAAGGTGAAAGAGGAGAGTGACATATCTGGCTTAAAATTCAACATTCAGATAAAAAAGATCATGGCACCCAATCCAATCACCTTAGGGCAAATAGATTGAGAAAAAATGGAAACAGTGCCAGATTTTATTTTCCTGGGCTCCAAAATCACTGCAGAAAGTGACTGCAGCCATGAAATTAAAAGATGCTTGCTCCTTGGAAGAAAAGCTATGACCAACCTAGACAGCATATTAAAAAGCAGAGACATTACTTGCCGACAAAGTACAGGCAAAGCTATTGTTTATCCAGTAGTCATGTATAGATGTAAGAGTTGGACCATAATGAAGGCTGAGCACCAAAGAATTGATGGTTTCTAATTGTGGCACTGGAGAAGACTCTTGAGAGCCCCTTGGACAGCGAGGAGATCAAACCAGTCAATCCTAAAGGAACTCAACCTTGAATATTCATTGAAAGGACTGATGCTGAAGCTGAAACTGCAATGCTTTGGCCACCAGAATTGAAGAGTCAACTTATTGGAAAAGACTTTGATATTTAGAAAGATTGAGGGCCAGAAGTGAAGGGGGCAACAGAGGACGAGATGGTTGGATGGCATCTTTGACTCAATGGACATGAGTTTGATCAAACTCTGCAACTTAGCAAAGGACATGGAACCCTGATGTGCTGCAATTCATGGGGTCACAAAGAATCGGACACAAATTAGTGACAAAATAACAAAATAAAGCAAACTAAAAATTAAAATATATAATTATGAATATAAAGTATATGTAAACCTAAATTCAAAAATATTTATTAATTTTAATGAGATAAAATAAGATCATAAATATAGATATAAAAAGGCCATGAGATACAACCTAAATGTCCACCAACAAATGAATGGATGAAGATATGGTTTATATATATATATAGAAAGGAATATTAGCCCTAAAAAATGAATAATTTCATTTGCAGCAAAATGGATGCAACTGGAGATTATCAGAGTAAGTAAAGCAGAAAAGGAAAGTCAATACATATGATATTACTTACATGGGAAATCTAAAATATGACACAAATATCAGTTCAGTTCAGTTCAGTTCATTTCGGTCACTCAGTCATGTCTGACTCTCCGTGACCCCATGAATCACAGCACGCCAGGCCTCCCTGTCCATCACCAACTCCCGGAGTTCACTCAAACTCATGTCCATCGAGTCGGTGATGCCATCCAGCCATCTCATTCTCTGTCGTCCCCGTCTCCTCCCGCCACCAATCGCTCCCAGCATCAGAGACTTTTCCAGTGAGTCAACTCGTTGCATGAGGTGGCCAAAGTATTGGAGTTTCAGCTTTAGCATCAGTCCTTCCAATGAACACTCAGGATTGATCTCGTTTAGAATGGACTGGTTGGATCTCCTTGCAGTCCAAGGGACTCTCAAGAGTCTTCTCCAGCACCACAGTTCAAAAGCATCAATTCTTCGGTGATCAGCTTTCTTCACAGTCCAACTCTCACACCCATACATGACCACGGGAAAAACCATAGCCTTGACTAGACGGACCTTGGTTGGCAAAGTAATGTCTCTGTTTTTTAATATACAATCTAGGTTGGGCATAACTTTCCTTCCAAGGAGTAAGCATCTTTTAATTTCATGGCTGCAATCAGCATCTGCAGTGATTTTGGAGCCCCCCAAAATAAAGTCTGACACTGTTTCCACTGTTTTTCCATCTATTTCCCATGAATGATGGGACCAGATGCCATGATCTTAGTTTTCTGAATGTTGACCTTGAAGCCAACTTTTTCACTCTCCTCTTTCACTTTCATCAAGAGGCTTTCGAGTTCCTCTTCACTTTCTGCCATTAGGGTGGTGTCATCTGCATATCTGAGGTTATTGATATTTCTCCCGGCAATTTTGATTCCAGCTTGTGCTTCTTCCAGCCCAGCGTTCCTCATGAGGTACTCTGCATATATGTTAAATAAGCAAGGTGACAATATACAACCTTGACATACTCCTTTACCTATTTGGAACCAGTCTGTTCCATGTACAGTTCTGACTGTTGCTTCCTGACCTGCATACAGGTTTCTCAAGAGGCAGGTCAGGTGGTCTGGGATTCCCATCTCTTTCAGAATTTTCCACAGTTTATTGTGATCCACACAGTCACAGGCTTTGACATAGTTAATGAAGCAGAAGTAGATGTTTTTCTGGAACTCTCTTGCTTTCTCCATGATCCAGCAGATGTTGGCAATTTGATCTCTGGTGCCTCTGCCTTTTCTAAAACCTGCTTGAACATCTGGAAGTTCACGGTTCATGTATTGCCGAAGCCTGGCTTGGAGAATTTTGAGCATGATTTTACTAGCGTGTGAGATGAGTGCAATTGTGTGGTAGTTTGAGCATTCTTTGGCATGGCCTTTCTTTGGGATTGGAATGAAGACTGACCTTTTCCAGTCCTGTGGCCACTGCTGAGTTTTCCAAATTTGCTGGTATATTGAGTGCAGCACTTTCACAGCATCATCTTTCAAGATTTGAAATAGCTCAACTCGGATTCCATCACCTCCACTAGCTTTGTTCGTAGTGATCTATAAATCAGAAACAGACTCACATACATAGAGAACAGACTTATGGTTGCTGGGAGGGGCATTGAGAGGAATGGAGTTGATATTTGGGGTTAGCAGGAGCGAACAAGTATAAATAGAATGTATAAATAACATTATCCCTCTGTATTAAAGAAACTATATTCAATCTCCTGTGAAAAACCACAGTGGAAAGAATATAAAAAATAATATATGTGTATGTATAACTGAAATACTTTGCTATAAAGCAGAAATAAACACAGCGTTGTAAATCAACTCTACTTCAATTTTCAAAAAGCCCTGTGTGATACAAAAACAAAAGAAATATAAATATCTGGGAAGTATTTCTGAAAGCAATCAATGTAAGTTATCACTTTGCCTTTTCTTTTGATAAAATATTTTTCTCTATTATTATCTGAATATTTATACTGACACTAAACATTAATTACAGCTTTATATGATTAATAAATTGGAAAAAATTGTCTGTATCATATTACAAATGCCTAACATATTGTTGAAATAAAATAACAGATGGTTGCCTTTTGTCTTGTAATCTGATACTTATTATTGCATGCCTGCACTGCTTCTGATGCTAATGTTACTTATACCTGCCTCTCTGAGGACATTTTCCCCTGCTCTATCCCCAAAGTCTACTACACCAGAGATTCATTGATAATGATAAGATAAATCCACCAAAGACATGTTTGTTTGTTCCACGTAATTGAAAATTTGCTCAATATTTTTTAAGGGAAATTCTCTCAGAGTAGAAATATGTCCTCTACCAGAAACAGTAGAATATCTATTTTCCCAACAATAGAAAGAGATTCTTTCCTAACCATTTAAACAACTGCTATCTCTGTAGCTCCAGGGTAAAGACTCCCTGGGCTCAGGGGGAGACAGGCTGTCTCTTGAGAAAATCTTCATCTTGTGTGGGTGGACGATAACTTTGCGAAACTTTCCAACTGCAGAGACCGCTATGAGTTTGATTATGTGCTCCTAAGAATGGTCAGAGTCCACCTTCCTCTCTCCATTAAAAGACCTTCCTGGAGGACTTTTTTCACTCTTTGCAACTTTGGGGTTCAGCAAACATCTGAAGTTACAACTATCAGAGAAGTCTTTTTCTTTAATTTTTCTGTCCATTTTCTAAACTCTAGAATGATGCTTTCTTCTGAGCAATGTATGTATACCAACATAACTGATACGATTTGTCACTTTAAAATTATATGAAAGGTTTCAACAACCACTTATGAAGTGTGGCTTCACAGTATGAGTGGCAAGTACAGGACAGTCATTGATTAGCTGCTTTCATGTATCAATATGATGAAGGTCATCTAAATGTAGTGGATATTAGAGGGACACTCCCATGTGTTCTCTGCCATAACTTCATCCTCATTTGAAATAAAAATTGTGTATAAAGTAGGTGACCTATATCTCTATTGAGTGACTTATTTGCTTATGCTTTATAACTCAATGACCCCATCCTCTAAGAGTCTTTCACATTTTAATGAAAACTCAATTTTAACATCTTTATATCATGAGTGTTGTTAATACGACGTGAATGAATGACTGAATAGAAATATGAATGACTGAAGAAAAAAGTAGCATTTTTGGACAAAAAAGATTAGTCTCTTTCCTCAGGACACACAGGCTTCCTGAGGTGCTTGGGAGAGTCAGATACCTGGAGTCATTCTGACAAGACTGAGGGGAGGTGCCTGGGCTACAGAGACAATTCATTCCTGTCCCACCACTGGAAACTCTGTGCTGTCCCTGTGTGATCTTTAACCTGGTATTGAGGCGAAAAGCAAAGGAGAAAAGCAAAGATATAAGCATCTGAATGCAGAGTTCCAAAGAATAGCAAGGAGAGATAAGAAAGACTTCCTCAGTGATCAATGCAAAGAAATAGAGGAAAACAACAGAATAGGAAAAACAAGAGATCTCTTCAAGAAAATTAGAGATTCCAAGGGAACAGTTCATGCAAAGATGGGCCCGATAAAGGACAGAAATGGTATGGACCTAACAGAAGCAGAAGATATTAAGAAGAGGTGGCAAGAATACACAGAAGAACTACAAAAAAGATCTTCACGACCAAGATAGTCACGATAACGTGATCACTGACCTAGAGCCAGACATCTTGGAATGTGAAGTCAAGTGGGCCTTAGAAAGCATCACTACGAACAAAGCTAGTGGAGGTGATGGAATTCCAGTTGAGCTGTTTCAAATCTTGAAAGATGATGCTGTGAAAGTGCTGCACTCAATATGCCAGCAAATTTGGAAAACTCAGCAATGGCCACAGGACTGGAAAAAGTCAGTCTTCATTCCAATCCCAAAGAAAGGGAATGCCAAAGAATGCTCAAACTACCACACAGTTGCACTCATCTCACACGCTAGTAAAGTCATACTCAAAATTCTCCAAGCCAGGCTTCAGCAATATGTGAACCGTGAACTCCCAGATGTTCAAGTAGGTTTTAGAAAAGGCAGAGGCACCAGAGATCAAATTGCCAACATCTGCTGGATCATGGAGAAAGCAAGAGAGTTCCAGAAGAGCATCTATTTCTGCTTCATTGACTATGCCAAAGCCTTTGACTGTGTGGATCACAATAAACTGTGGAAAATACTGAAAGAGATGGGAATCCCAGACCACCTGACCTGCCTCTTGAGAAACCTGTATGCAGGTCAGGAAGCAACAGTCAGAACTGTACATGGAACAACAGACTGGTTCCAAATAGGAAAAGGAGTATGTCAAGGCTGTATATTGTCACCTTGCTTATTTAACTTATATGCAGAGTACATCATGAGGAACGCTGGGCTGGAAGAAGCACAAGCTGGAATTAAGATTGCTAGGAGAAATATCAATAACCTCAGATATGCAGATGACACCACCCTAATGGCAGAAAGTGAAGAGGAACTCAAAAGCCTCTTGATGAAAGTGAAAGAGGAGAGTGAAAACGTTGGCTTCAAGGTCAACATTCAGAAAACTAAGATCATGGCATCTGGTCCCATCACTTCATGGGAAATAGATGGAAAAACAGTGGAAACAGTGTCAGACTTTATTTTGGGGGGCTCCAAAATCACTGCAGATGCTGATTGCAGCCATGAAATTAAGAGATGCTTGCTCCTTGGAAAGAAAGTTATGCCCAACCTAGATTGTATATTAAAAAGCAGAGACATTACTTTGCCAACCAAGGTCCGTCTAGTCAAGGCTATGGTTTTTCCCGTGGTTATGTATGGGTGTGAGAGTTGGACTGTGAAGAAAGCTGATCACTGAAGAATTGATGCTTTTGAACTGTGGTGCTGGAGAAGACTCTTGAGAGTCCCTTGTACCGCAAGGAGATCCAACCAGTCCATTCTAAGGGAGATCGATCCTGGGTGTTCATTGGAAGGACTGATGCTAAAGCTGAAACTGCAATACTTTGGCCACCTCATGCGACGAGTTGACTCACTGGAAAAGACTCTGATGCTGGGAAAGGTTGGGGGTGGGAGGAGAAGGGGACGACCGAGAATGAGATGGCTGGATGGCATCGCTGACTCTGTGGATATGAGTTTGAGTGAACTCCGGGAGTTGGACAGGGAGGCCTGGCGTGCTGTGATTCATGGGGTCGCGGAGAGTCGGACACAACTGAGCGACTGAACTGAACTGAACTGAACTGAGGTGGAAAGGCTAACTTTTAGGCAAAACATTCCCTTTACTTCCCTTATTCTGTTTTTCTGTATGCACTTTAGGCTAAACAGTGGGACTAGGTACCAAGTGGGAGCTGATATCTGCCTTTCACAAAGATTAGGAACGGAATATTTTATAGTAACCAAGTGAAACTCCAAATATCCATTTAAGTGAAGCCTCTAAGGGCAAATGCCTTTTGATTCAGCAATGGAAGAAAGTGATGAAGTATCCTGACAATGACTGAAGGATAAGGAATATTTGACTTAGCTGCTATGTAAGTAATGAGAGAGAAGACCAAGTATATAATACATTTGGTCAAAGAAAAAGAATTGTAATGACTTTTTTTTGGTCTAAAACTAAATATGACTGGTAGCATTTTTTTGTACTGCCAGGAAGAGAAGAATGATTTTAATATTTAAAAACCCTCTTTTTTAAAGTGAAGGAAAATGGACAAGGAGATTATATATGACATATATATTAAGAGTGGGCATTTTTTATATCATTTATACCTCAAAAAGGTTAAAACTCAAAGAAATCTAATTGACCCCCATGCACGATTACATACTTTCATTAAAGAATGTACCATAAATGGGAATGAAAATTTCACTGCATGAGAAAACTATATTCTTCTGGATCAGAAGAGTACGTATATAATTCATAAATTTTATAATAAACATATTTATTGAGCTCTTTATAAACTCTGAATAGGGCTAGCTGCTGTGGTATCTCAGTAAACAAGACATTCAGTTTAATTCAGTTCAGTCGCTCAGTCGTGTCCGACTCTGCGACCCCATGAATCACAGCATGCCAGGCCTCCCTGTCCATCACCAACTCCCAGAGTTCACTCAAACTCACGTCCATTGAGTCGGTGATGCCATCCAGCCATCTCGTTCTCTGTCGTCCCCTTCTCCTCCTGTCCCCAATCCCTCCCAGCATCAGAGTCTTATCCAGTGAGTCAACTTGTTGCATGAGGTGGCCAAAGTATTGCAGTTTCAGCTTTAGCATCAGTCCTTCCAGTGAACAACCAGGACTGATCTTCTTTAGAATGGACTGGTTGGATCTCCTTGCAGTCCAAGGGACTCTCAAGAGTCTTTTCCAACATTACCCAGTTTCAAACATTACATCCACATATTTACTGGTAAGAAAGAGATAAGCATAGTGGGCTAGAGGGACAAAAAATAGAAGACAAGAACTTACAAGATAAGTTTCAAGAAAGTGATTCATAGCAACTGACATTAAGCTGAAACTTGATAAACCTACAAGTATCAGGCTAGTGAAGGGAAAAACAGGAGTGGGAAACTGGTAATGAGCAGAGTTGTATCAGGAAACAGACTCCTCTCAAACTAGCAGAGATTCCGTTTCAGTTTGTGGAAAGTGAATGCCCCAAGCTGGTGGAGCACTCTGAAGAGCTGTTCCACTGGTAACATTCCTTTCTAAACATGGATATCTTCATCACATGAGTGTACTATCAGTGGGTCAAAAACTGCATGCACTATTAGCTTTTGGCTTTTAGGTATACACAGAATCCACGCAATTCAGGTATTGCTGATTAATATTAAACCCTAAATGTAAAAGCCAATGTTAATTTCAAATGATATACTATGTACACATAGATCTGATAAAATGGATATCACTACAAAAATACAGCTGAAGAAGCAGAAGGGACTGGAGAAGACATGTATACCACACAAATAATTCATGTGAACATTTGCCCCAGCGTACTGCCAGACGTAAAGTGCTCAGCAACTGCTGTTTACCGTTTTGGTTTTCTTTCTTTTTTATTTCTAAAATTTGGTAAACTTTTAATTATAATATAATTTTGTACTCATATAAGTATAGAAAAAATAGTGAACTGTACCCAAATAACCTTCAACCAGCTCTCCCCAAAATGTAAATTCCTAATAATCACAATGGAATTATTAACACTAAGGAATAAGCACTGTATACAAATACTAATAACTAAAATAGAGATTTAAGGACAGGACGGATTCAGGTCGTGGGCAGGTCAGGGGACAGGGAAGCATGGTGTCACCACCGCCACAGCAGGTCCCTCGCGCTCTCTTGGCTCCCCCTGCTGACCCCGAGTCGCACACTGGCTCCTGACTCGCTAGCCAGACACCTCAGACGGAGCATGCTAAGTGCAGCCAACCTCAATCACTCTCTCTCTCTCTCTCTCTCTCTCTGAGGTAAGCCCTTGGATGGTCACAGAGGAGCAAAAGAATAGCTGGAAAAGAAATAATAATAATAAAATAAATTAAAATTAAATAAAGAGTTTACTTGGATTTGCCTAGTTTTTGCACTAATGACATTTTTATGTTGCAGGATGCAATTCAAGTTACTGTTTGTAAAGAAATGGTCTTGTGTCCTTGGTCTTCACCAACCTGTGTCACATACTGTATCCCCTTGTCTTTTGTGACCTTGGAAGCACAAACAATTGAGGTTAAACTCTTCAGGTCTTCTTTATTTTCTGCTTATAATAATTTCTCTATACTGCAGGTGGCTGTTTATGTAGTTTTAATCGAACACTGTTCTATCAGAGTGAAAATGGAAAAAAAGTCGGGTACTGATTAGAAGCTTTAAGATAAATAAGAAAACTGGTAAGTAATGATGTTATTTGGATGACGATTCTCACACCTAAGTAAAATAAAATGAGATAGCGTTTTAGTCATTGCCGTATCAACAAACATTGGAATACTGCATGTGTGGCCTATATGCTCTGTGTAAATGTCAAACTCATTTATTTACATTTAACAGGAAGCCACACCTCAAACAGCTCGTGAGTTCTTTCAAATTTGGGAATAATGAAGAATTATTAGGACAAAAGAGCATTATAATACCCACAAAATTGTATCACATAGACAATGCTTTCTAATTCTATAGACAAATACATTTCAGAGAATATAGGGCAGAGTTTAGATGAACTGAAAAATAGGGATCTGAGTGCATGAATGGCGTATAAAAGTATGGACTGTAGCAAACTTATTTCAGAAAAATATGATCTTGAGGATTTCTATATGTACAGCAAAAGAGCTGAGAACACCACAGTTTTGAATGGTCATTATCAAGTTAAAGAAGAAAATGACTATTCATTGCATTGATTGGATTTTTTTTACCCAATGGCCATAGCCTCATAATTTCGTACAAGTTTTTTCAGTTCAGTGTCACTTGACTTTGTGAGGAGTTTGAGAGGTACAAGTCAATGATGAGAAACCATACATCATTATCTATATTCATACTCCTGGGACTGACAGATGACCCTCCAATGCAGGTTCTGATTTTTATATTTCTGGTTGTCTCCTACTTACTGAGTGTCACTGGGAACCTGACCATGATGATACTTACTTTAATAGATTCTCACCTTAAAACTGCCATGTACTTTTTCCTCAAACACTTCTCCTTTTTAGAAACTTTATTCACCATGGTGTGCATTCCCAGATTCTTACACAGCTTATCAACTGGGGACAAGACTATTTCCTACAATGCTTGTGTTAGTCAGCTATTTTCTTTCTTCCTTTTTGGAGCAACAGAATTTTTTCTCATGGCCATCATGTATTATGACTGCTTTGTGGCCATCTGCAAACCTTTACATTATGCAACCATCATGAACAGTAGAGTCTGTGTTTGGCTTGTTATCTGTTGTTGGATAGCAGGTTGGCTGGTCATATTTCCACCACTCTGCCTGGGCTTAAATCTGGAATTCTGTGATTTAATGTCATTGATCATTTTCTCTGCGATGCTTCTGCTGTGCTGAAGATCTCTTGTTCAGACACATGGTTCACAGAACAGATGGTTGTTACCCTTGCTGTGTTGATTAACATCGTGACATTTCTGTGTGTCGTTATGTCCTACATATACATCATCAATGCCATCCTAAAGTTCCCTTCCTCCCAGCAAAAACTGAAGGCCTTTTCTACCCTCTCTTCTCATTTGATTGTGGTTTCTATCACCTATGGCAGTTGTATTTTCATCTGTATCAAATCCTCAGCAAAAGATGAAATGGCAATTAATAAGTGTGTGTTAGTGCTTACAACTTCAGTTGCCCCCATGTTAAACCCATTTATTTATAGCCTGAGGAACAAACAAGTGAAACAAGCTTTTACAGACTTAATCAAAAGAATTTCACTGATCTCAGGAAAGTAAAGATATGTTGAAACTAAGTGTAAAATATAAATTTAAAAAGAATAGTTGGCCTGAAGGCCACAATTTTCATTTGTTAACTGTTGTACCCTAGTCTATTGTCTGTTCATATTAACAGGCTTATATCACTGTTATTATGGAATTTCAGCCCCCAAATCATAATTTCAATGCTTATTGAAATAAACAAATTGAGTCATGTCAATTATTGTTGAAAATAAATTTTCTCCTACATTATATCTCATATCAAGAGAATATGAAATTAAATTTCCATGAAAAAGTCCTTGTGTGTGTTTGCTAAGTCACTTCAGTCATGTCTGCTTCTTTGTGACCTATGGACTGTATTCCACCAGACTCCTTTGTTCATGGGATTCTCCAGTCAAAAATACTGGAGTGGGTTGCCATGCCCACCTCTAGGGGACCTCCTGACCCAGGAATCAAACCCATGTCTCTTTGTCTACCTGCATTAGCAGGTGGGTTAATTACAACTAGCCACTTGGGAAACCTGAAAAGGTCCTTACCTAAACTCTAACCTGGCTTTGATCAATAAAAAAACTATTAAATCTTATGTGGAAATATTAAATTCTTGAACTCATAGGGAAATAATGGAGTAATAGTATCCATTGTTTTTTCAATGCAAATATCCAAAAAGTGTTTAGATCACTACAGTTACTCTCCTCAAGCAGGAATTAAATATTCAAGATAATGATTAATTATTTTGAGCAAAAAAACGAATGAATTTTAACCCTGGAGAGGAAAAAACATGAGTTTAGATCCCTGGAGATCCACATCGACTTTGAAAAAGAGACTTTAAAGCCCAAATATATAGGTTTAGATTCATTGGATTATCTCTAAAATGAAGAGCACAGCCTCTACATTAACTTATCACCCAGGTGACAGTGATCTGAGATCTGCTGAGATAATAAAACCATCCATGTGGTTCAAATTGGGAAAAGAGTATATCTAGCTATATATTATCACCCTGCTTATTTAACTTCTATGCAGTGTACATCATGCAAAATGCCAGGCTGGATGACTCACAGGATGGAATCAAGACTGCCAAGAGAAATATCAATAACCTCAGATATGCAGATGACACCACCTTTATGGCAGAAAGCAAAGAGGAACTAAAGATATAAAGAGTCTCTTGATGAGGATGAAAGAGAAGAGTGAAAAGATGGTTTAAAATTCAACATTCTAAAAACTAAGTTCATGGCAACCAGTCCTACCACTTCATGGCAAGTAAATGGGGAAAGAAAGGAAACAGTGATGGATTTTATTTCCTTGTGCTCCAAAAATAACTGCAAGCAGTGACTACAGCCATGGAATTAAAAGACACATGCTCCTTGGAAGAAAAACAATGACAAACCTAGACAGCATATTAAAAAGCAGAGACATTACTTTACCTACAAAGGTCCATATAGTCAGTGTTATGGTTTTTCCAGTAGTCATGTACAGACGTGAGAGACAGACAATAGAAGAGGTTTAGCACCAAAGAATTGATGCTTTCGACCTGTGGTGATGGAGAAAACTCTTGAGAGTCCCTTGGACTGCAAGGAAATCAAACCAGTCAATTCTAAAGGAAATCAATCCTGAGTATTTATTGAAAGTGTTGCAGTGAAAAGGAAAAAAGCGGAATGAGTTTTTCTTTCTTCATTTTCTGAGAACAAATAATATAAAGAGAACAGTGAGCAGGCCTGAACATTCTTAATTTTTTTTTATTTTAATGCCTCCTAACTCTGAATGTCTGTAACTGTTCACTTTTCTGCCCCCTTACATGGCAGGAGGTAGACTTTGCACCTAGTTTCCTTTGTTGTGGTGGTGGTGGTGGTTGTCTAGTCACCTAGTCGTGTCTGACTCTTTTCAACCCATGGACTGCAACATGCCAGGCCTCCCTGTGAAGAACTGGGAAGCCTGACGTGTTGCAGTCCATAGGGTTGCATAGAGTCGGACATGACCTAGTGAGTTACCAGCAACAATATGCTCATACAGCACAACTAGTGCTGAAATACATAATATAATGAGAGTTCTAAATATAGCTAAATTAAGCCAACAGAAGCCAGCAAATCTCAGCAAATTTCCCCTAGACATTGAGAAAGTTAAACTAGCAAAATACAAGGAAGCTCTGGGTTATAGACAAGGAATTCAATAAGAAGGCATATTGTCTTCTCAAAGATCATCTGTAACATCGAAAAAACAGAAGGTATGACTTTCACTAATATTTCTAAGAAAGATGTTCTACATTTGTTTATTTTATACCTTACTATCTTTCGCATTTTTCATCATAAACCTCAGTGGTCCAGACTGGAATGTTTTTGACTTTGATTTCTCGACCTGTGTTCAAGGCATCACCTCTTACAAAGATTTCCTTCCCTTCATCCCTCCCTAGCCCTCTCTGTGGAACCCTCATGTGCACCTGTCACTTTCTGTAGTTAGTTATCATACAATAACAAATCATCCCCAAATCAGTGGTTTAAAACTTGAGTTTCTGGATCAACTGGGTGTTTCTGCCAGTTTGAGCTGACATCAGTTGATCTTGGCTGGGTTTGTTCATAGGATCATCGTTATGACTGACTGGGTCTTGCAGTCTAGTTAGGCCTCATTCATACCTCTAACAGTTTAATTACTATTAGCTTTAATAATTGAGCTTTCTTCCAGATGGTGCTTTATCTTCTAGACAATGTTTGTTTTCATGTAAGAACATTGAACTCCAAGGAAGAGAATGGAAACATGCAAGGCTCCAGAGTCTTAGGCTCAATATCCCTTCTACCACATTCTATTCACTGAACTAGTCACAAGACCAGCCAAGACTCAAGGGAGACAAATAGAATTATTTATTGATGGAAGGAATTAAAGAACACATTGCGGTGACTGTGGATAGAGGGAGGATCAGTAGTTTTTGCTATCTACCTTCCATAGACATGACATTTTCCTGTAAATTCAAATACTGTATTTTACAATTCCCTATTTTATTCTTATCATGTTAGTGGATCCCAGGTAGTAAATGATCATAATGCTTCTTTTCAAATTATATTTTAATGAGCTATAGTTTAATAAATCCCCCAGAAAACAATAAAGCACAAAATTTTACAAGGAAAAAAGTTTACAATGACTCTAACTTTGGTCAATAATGATATATAAATAATTAACATAGGTGTTATTTACTTGAATTTTAAACTGAAATTTAATTCATAACTAAAGTGCTATGGAAACTTTTCAAAGAAAGAAATAAAACCCTTTAATTCTCAGTACTCATAATGTTTCAAGTTGCAGTTTAAATATTAGTTTTACTGTTCTTTCTTTTTTTATACAGTTTCATGAAAGTGAGATCATTTTAATGTTTTGATAAATTTCTTAGCTAACAATATAGACTTATTACCAAGAAGCTCAATTTTCAACATTTGTTCCTGTTTTAAATACTTTGACCTTTTCTAAAAAACTTGCGTAAGAGCCCAGTTTAAAAAAAAAAAATCTACATATTTATTTCCTTATTGAGGTAAAAAACAAATAACATCCAGTTAGCATTCTAACCATTTATAAATGTATGGTTCAATACTGTTAAGTATAATCACACTATTGTGAAACAAATCTCCAGTACTTTATGTTTTTCAAATTTGAAACTCTACTCCCATTAAACAACAACTGCCCTTTTTTCCCTTTCCCTGGGCCCTGGTAACCATTCTACTTTCTGTTTCTATAAACCATGAGGTATATAGATACCTCACATAAGTAGAATTATACAGTAACTGTGGTTTTGTTTACTTCACTTAGCATAATGTCCTCAAGGTTCCTTTATACTGTGCTTGTGACAGGATTTCCTTTCTAGCCTGATTAATAGTCCACTGTATGCATTTACCACGTTTTGTTTATCCATTAATTTGTTAGCAAATGTATGGGTTGTATCCACCTCTGGGAAAATTGAATACCTCTACAGTAAGTATCGAGAGAGTCAATTCCTCAGTTCAGTTCAGTCGCTCAGTAGTGTCGAATTCTTTGCTACCCCGTGGACTGCAGCTCACCAGGCTTCCCTGTCCATCACCAACTCCCGAGCTTACTCAAACTCATGTCCATAGAGTCAGTGATGCCATCCAACAGTCTCAATTCCTAGGCAGGTTAATAAGAAGTCCAGGATCCCCGAGGAGGAGAAAGGTGTCGGGGACTCTCAAGGAGGAAATAGGAGTGCAATTATCAAGGAGGAGGAAAGGATAAACCTACCATTTACAATAAGACCTGAAAGCAACATAAATGTCTGATGAAAGATGAATGGATAAAGAATAAGTGGTACATATATACAATGGACTAATACTGAACTATAAAAAAGAATGAAATAGTGTCATTTGTAGCAACATGAATGGACCTACAACATGAAATTATCATAGTAAGTGAAGTAAGTCAGACAGATAAAGACAAATATATAATATTGCTTATACATAAAATTTTCTTTAAAAAGTATACAAATAAACTTACTAACATAATAAAAATAGACACACACATAGAAAACAAACACAGTTACCAAAGAGAAAAGAGAGGAAGGGATAAATTAAGAGTTTTCATTAACATATATACACCACTACAAATAAAATAAATAATTAACAAGGACCTGCTGTATAGCATAGGGAATGAATGCTATATGTTATCTCAATATTTTGAAATAATCTGTAAAGGAAAATGTGTCTTCGCAGGTGGCACTAGTGATATAGACTCATCTGCCAATGTAGGAGACATTAAGAGAGGTGGGTTTAATCCCTGGATCAGAATGATCCCCTGGAGTGCATGGCAACCCACTCCAGTATTCTTACCTAGAGAATCCCATGAACAGAGGAGCATGGTGAGCTGTAGTCCATGTGATCACAAACAGTTGGACATGACTGAAGCAACTTAGCATGCTTGCATAAGGGAAAATAAACAGAAATAATCTATAAGGGGAAAGAAACAAAAAAGAAAAAAATACATGTATAGATCACTTTGCTACACAACTGAAATTATTAATCCACAATCTTTCAATTTAAAAACTGGAAAGTATTCTTTTTTGATATGTTTATAATTGATGTTTCAAAGAATCACTTTACACAATAATTATGTACATTGCACTTTTATATTTTTTTTTACACATGGGTCAACTTTATTCTTTTTTTTTATAAGTCAAATCATTATATTGTACATCTTTTTTTCACATATGACAACATACATGTTTCAATGCCATTCTCCCAAATCATCCCACTCTCACATCTCCCTCAGAGTCCCAAAGACTGTTCTATACATCTGTGTCTCTTTTGCTGTCTCGTATACAGGGTTATCATTTCCATCTTTCTAAATTCCATATATATGCAGTAGTATACTATATTGGTGTTTTTCTTTCTGGCTTACTTCACTCTGTATAATAGGCTCCAGTTTCATCCACCTCATTAGAAATGATTCAAATGCATTCTTTTTAATGGCTGAATAATACTCCATTGTGTATATGTACCAAAGCTTTCTTATCCATTCATCTGCAGATGGACATCTAGGTTGCTTCCATGTCCTGGCTATTATAAACAGCGCTGCGATGAACATTGGAGTACATGTGTCTCTTTCAATTCTGGTTTCCTCGGTGTGTATACCCAGGAGTGCGATTGCTGGATCATATGGCAGTTCTATTTCCAGTTTTTTGAGGAATCTCCACACTGTTCTCCATAGTGGCTGTACTAGTTTGCATTCCCATCAACAGTGTAAGAGGGTTCCCTTCTCTCCACACCCTCTCCAGCATTTATTGCATGTAGACTTTTGGATAGCAGCCATTCTAACTGGTGTGAAATGGTATCTCATTGTGGTTTTGATTTGCATTTCTCTGATTATGAGGGATGTTGAGCATTTTTTCATGTGTTTGTTAGCCATCTTTATGTCTTCTTTGGAGAAATGTCTGTTTAGTTCTTTGGCCCATTTTTTGATTGGGTCATTTATTTTTCTGGAATTGAGAGGCAGGAGCTGCTTGTATACTTTGGAGATTAATCTTTTATCAGGCTTCCCTGGTGGCTCAGAGGTTAAAGTGTCTGCGTCCAATGCAGGAGACCCGGGTTCGATCCCTGGGTCGGGAAGATCCCCTGGAGAAGGAAATGGTAACCCACTCCAGTATTCTTGCTTGGAGAATCCCATGGACGGAGAAGCCTGGTAGGCTTCAGTCCACGGGGTCGCAAAGAGTCGGACACGACTGAGTGACTGAACGGAACGGAATCCTTTATCAGTTGCTTCATTTGCTATTATTTTCTCCCATTCTGAAGACTGTCTTTTCACCTTACTTATAGTTTCCTTTGCTGTGCAGAAGCTTTTGATTTTAATTAGGTCCCATTTGTTTATTTTTGCTTTTATTTCCAATATTCTGGGAGGTGGGTCTTGGAGGATCCTGCTGTGATTTATGTCGGAGAGTGTTTTGCCTATGTTCTCCTCTAGGAGTTTTATAGTTTCTGGTCTTACATTTAGCTCTCTAATCCATTTTTAGTTTATTTTGGTGTATGGTGTTAGGAAGTGTTCTAGTTTCATTCTTTTACAAGTGGCTGACCAGTTTTCCCAGCACCACTTGTTCAAGAGACTGTCTTTTCTCCATGTTATATTCTTGCCTCCTTTGTCAAAGATAAGGTGTCCATAGGTGCCGGGAGCCAGCGAGGGGAATCCTACCCGTGGCAAAGGTCAACTGGGGAAGAGGCCTGACGGGCAAAGGCTAATCAGGACTCGAGGAGCCCCCTGGACTTACCTGAGCATCTACCCCAAAGAAAACCGGAATCTGACTGCTTTACTATCTTACGCCTCTTACCAAGTCCTCTAATACTTACGGGGGCTTCCCCCAACCACCTTTCTCTGAAAACATTAATTCAGAACTGTAGTTTAAAAGTTCTCATCGGCTTAATAGGAGTGTTCCGACCCAAGCCCCTCTGATAGCTTTCTAACTTGCATGACAAGTTTGTCCGGGCTCTTACAACTATGAGTGTGACTGTTTATAGCCTCCCAGCCATGCAAGGACAGAAAGCCTAATATTCTAATATACAGAAATCTGTTGAAGAAGTTAAAATCATTAGAGTAGTACTAAAAAAGATTTCATTGTTGAATCAATGCTTGCTGCAAAGTTTCCTCTATCTATTGTATCCTTGGAAATATATTAATCACATATAGAGAATATAAGTAGTAACCTTTGATTTAATCACATCAGATCTTAAGTTAATAAGTTCCTTTCTTGCAGCTCACTACACCGGTGCCTTATAGGAATGTAACTTTGTTATGCACCTAATTTTAGGAAAGTCACCTTAAAAAAAGGGTCTTTTACTTGCTAACTAACCTATTGTCAGGAGAAGAGGGCCATAAAACTGTTAGTAGGCCCCCTGGCCAGAAGATAATGTAAACCACCTAAAAAACTTTTATCACGAGACACACAAAAATAAGCCCTGATCCTAATAAGGGTCAAGACTGCTGACCCCACACGATTTTGGCGTAACTCTATACCTCCCTTTCTCTGTTTCTTATGCGCATAACTTAGGGTATAAAAGCAACACTGGAAAATAAAGTTTTGGGCCTTGCTCACTGAAGCTTGGTCTCCCCGTGTCGTTCTTTCTCTCTTTCCATCCTTTTCTCTATTCTCCTTTTTCTGGTTGAGATCCTTGGAGCGCTGGGCCCTCTGCGTTTACTTATCTGCCTGGGCTTCTAAGACTCACTCGAGGGGGTGCCCTGGTGGGGTGCCTCCGGCGATTCGAGAGGGCTCCTGCGGCCTACGTAAACAGAGCAGACCCCATGCTGGGGTTTTATTGGTTTCCAGCGTAAACCAAGGAATCATCAGCCCCTGTCTCTCTCTCTCTCTCTAACGCCGACGCCGTTCATCCCGAGGATACCCTGGGTCATATCGGGGCTGGACCCCGATACATAGGTGCGTGGATTTATCTCTGGGCTTTCTATTTTGTTCCATTGATCTATATTTCTGTCTTTATGCCAGTACCATACTGTCTTGATGACTGTGGCTTTGTCGTAGAGCCTGAAGTCCGGCAGGTTATACCATGTTCGTGGATTGGAAGAATAAATATTGTAAAAATGAGTATACTACCCAAAGTAATTTATACATTCAATGCAATCTCTATCAAGCTACCAACAATATTTTTCACAGAACTAGAACAAATAATCTCACAATTTGTATGGAAATACAAAAAACCTCGAATAGCCAAAGCAATCTTGAGGAAGAAGAGTGGAACTGGGGGAATTAACCTACATTGCACTTTTAAAGAATAAGGTCTCTTGGAGCATCTTAAGTTTATTTAATAATAACAAAATTCAATTTAAGAATTTTTTTAAAATATGGCTTTTAAATGAATCAAGGTCAGTTCAGTTCAATTGCTCAGATGTGTCTGACTCTTTGCAAACCCATGGACTGCAACATGCAAGACTTCTCTACCCAACACCAACTCCTAGAGCTTGCTCAAACTCACGTCCATCGCATTGATGATGCCATCCAACCACTTCATTCTCTGTCGTCCCCTTCTCCTCCTGCATTCAATCTTTCCCAGCTTCAGGGTCTTTTCCAATGAGTCAGTTCTTTGCATCAAGTGGCCAAAGTATTGCAGTTTCAGCTTCAGCATCAGTCTTTCCAATGAATATTCAGGACTGATTTCCTTTAGGATGGACTGGTTGGATCTCCTTGAAGTCCAAGGGACTCTCAAGAGTCTTCTCCAACACCACAGTTCAAAAGCATTGATTCTTCTTCGCTCAGCATTTTTTACAGTCCAACTCTCACATCCACACATGACTACTGGAAAAAACATAGCTTTGACTAGATGAACGCTTGTTGGCAAAGTAATGTCTCTGCTTTTTAATGTGCTGTCTAGGTTGGTCATAGCTTTTCTTCCAAGGAGTAAGTGTCTTTTAATTTCCTGGCTGCAATCAGCATCTGCAGTGATTTTGGCGCCCCCCAAAATAAAGTTCTAACTGTTGCTTCCTGACTTGCATACAGGTTTCTCAAGAGGCAGGTCAGGTGGTCTGGTATTCCCATCTCTTTCAGAATTTTCCACAGTCTGTTGTGATCCACACAGTTAAAGGCTTTGGCACAGCCAATGAAACAAAAGTAGATGTTCTTCTGGAACTCTTTTGCTTTTTCTATGATCCAATGAATGTTGGCAATTTGATCTCTGGTTCCTATGCCTTTTCTAAAACCAGCTTGAACATCTGGAAGTTCACAGTTCAAGTACTGTTGAATCCTGGCTTGGAAAATCTTGAGCATTACTTTGCTAGTGTGTGAGATGAGTGCAATTGTGTGGTAGTTTGAGTATTCTTTGGCATTTCCTTTCTTTGGGATTGGAACGAAAATGAATCTTTTCCAGTCTGTGGCCACTGCTGAGTTTTCCAAATTTGCTGGCATATTGAGTGCAGCACTTTCACAGCATCATCTTTTAGGATTTGAAATAGCTCAACTGGAATTCCTGTGCCTCCACTATCTTTGTTCATATGTATTTAACAAACACAGTATTCTAAGAGTTTATGTTCTATAATACAACCAAATCCCTTCATTCATTTTCTTCTAACATGCTATTAGAGAAATTAAATTGTGCAATTTTATGTTTCTAACACAAAAATGTTTCATATTGAATAACAGAAAGGTAAATTTAGATGTATATTAGTAAAATGAAAAGTATTTCTAAGCTCAGGTTAGCTAAAGTTATCTAACAAATTGAATATTAGAGATCAGTTCTTAAACTAGAAGAGTCAAAATAGTTTTTGTTAAATATGCATTTTATGCTTTCATTTTATTATTTCAATAAATAGTATTACTTCTCTGAAGCAGAAAATATCCTTTAGATACATCTCTGAAGGTTTATTTAACTTACTGGTTCCTCAGATTACGAAAAAAAAAGATAGGTTCAACAAGGGGCAATTGAATTATCGAGCACAGCTACTCCCTTGCTTAAAATGATCCTTTTATTTACTGAGGGCTTCACATATTAGGTTGGTAAAACAAAGTAATTGCAGTTTCAGACCATGAATTTTAAATCTTTATAGTGATGTTCAAACTCATCTTTATTAATCAAAATAGGAACCATTACAATCAACACATCTTTACCAATGAGAAACAAGTTTGTTTATTCCCGTAGCATAAAAATTCACCCTTTGGAATTTGACAAACTCTTGGAAATCATTTTCTGCCTCCTACTCTTTGTGGAAACATTTTCCCTGCAAAAAGTTATCTAGATGCTTGAAGAAGTGGTAGTTGGTTGGCAAGCAGTCATGTGAATATGGAAGATGAAGCAAAACTTCATAGCCCAAATCATTCAATTTTTGAAATGGTTGTGCGGCTTGCAGTCCAGTGTCGTTATGGAGAATTGGGCCCATTCTGTTGAAAAGATTTGCTGAGCATACTTCTCAGATGTAACAATTTCACCAGGATTCAGAAAGCTGTAGTGGATCTGATAGGCAGCAGACCACCAAACAGAGACCATGACCTTTTTTGGTGCAAGTTTGAGTTTGGCTTTGGGAAGTACTTTGGAGCTTTTTCTCAGTCCAGTCACTGAATTGGTCATTGCTGGTGGCCATATATAATCCACTTTTTGTCCCATGTTACAATCTGATCAAGAAATCATTCATTGTTGTTTGTTGCATAGAATAAGAGAAGACTACACTTCAAAGCCTCTTGATGAAAGTGAAAGAGGAGAGTGAAAAAGTTGGCTTGAAGCTCAACATTCAGAAAACAAAGATCATAGCATCTGGTCCCATCACTTCATGGGAAATAGATAGGGAAACAATGGAAACAGTGTCAGACTGTATTTTGGGGGCTCCAAAATCACTGTGGATTCTGATTGCAGCCAGGAAATTAAAAGACGCTTACTCCTTGGAAGGAAAGTTATGACCAACCTAGACTGCATATTAAAAAGCAGAGACATTACTTTGACAACCAAGGTCCATCTAGTCAAGGCTATGGTTTTTCCAGTGGTCATGTATGGATGTGAGAGTTGGACTGTGAAGAAAGCTGAGGGCCGAAGAATTGATGATTTTGAACTGTGGTGCTGGAGAAGACTCCTGAGAGTCCCTTGGACTGCAAGGAGATCCAACCAGTCCATTCTAAAGGAGATTAGTCCTGGGTGTTCATTAGAAGGACTGATGCTAAAGCTGAAGCTCCAATACTTTGGCCACCTCATGCGAAGAGTTGATTTACTGGAAAAGACTCTGATGCTGGGAGGGATTGGGGGCAGGAGGAGAAGGGGATGACAGAGAATGAGATGGCTGGATGGCATCACCGACTCAATGGACATGAGTTTGAGTGAACTCCAGGAGTTGATGATGGACAGGGAGGCCTGGCATGCTGTGATTCATGGGGTTGCAAAGAGTCGGACACGACTGAGAGACTGAACTGAACTGACACTTCAAAACAACAATATTTTGAATTTTGATCAGCTCATGAGGCACCCATTTACCAAGCTTTTTCACCTTTCCAATTTGCTTAGAATGCCAAATGATCATAGAATGGGTGGCATTGTGTTCTTCAGCAACTTTTCAGATAGTTTTAAGAGAATCATCTTTGATGATTCTCTCAATTGGTCATTGTCAATTTCCACTGGCTGGCCACCATGTTCTCCTTCTTCAAGACTCTTGTCTCCTTTGCAGAATATCTTGAACTACCACTTCATTGTATGTTCATTAGCAGTTCCTGGGCCAAATGTGTTGTTGATGTTGCAAGTTGTGTCCCTGCTTTATGACTCATTTTGAACTCGAATAAAAAAATTTCTCAAATGTGATTTTGTCTAAAATCATTTCCTTAGTCTAAAATAAATATAAAATACACAGCAAGTCATGTCATTAGCAAAAAAACATGAAGTGAGAAATGTGCTTTAAAATATTGTATGACATAACCACATTTATTTAAGAGTATATTACAATATCAAATAACAAAGTTCATCAATGCAAAACCACAAATAATTTTGCACCAACCTAATAGATGAATATACAACTACCAAAACTGATGCATACAACAATCTTATGCAAAAAGCAAGTAAAAATGAATTTTTTTGTTGTTGAGCTAAAGGGGATTTTTATAATTGTCTTGATAATGTAAGAGTAAGAAAGAATTACCAATAGCAATGTGATCCTGAGGGTAACCACATCTAATAAACATACCACCATTTCTAGTAAATGTGTGTCCAAGAAAGAAAGTTGTAAGACAGGAGAAATATCACAAATGAAATGGTAAATGACATTTGAATCACAGAAATCCAGGTGAAGACCCAAAATCAGTGGAGTGGAAATGACCAGGAAGCAAGTTGCCTAAGAACTGAGTACCAGCTAATAACAGATTGTGCTGCTCATGATGGATGTATAATGCAAAGGCTTGCAAATGGCAACATAGTGGTCATTTTTCCCCAGAAGGAAAAATTCTGTAACTCCCAAGAATATGTAAAAACATAACTGAGACATATACCAATATAAGAAATCATCTTTTCTCTGGTTACAGTGGTGATTAGGAATCTGGGGATGCAAGCATTTGTGAATGAAATTTCCAGGAAAGAGAAATTATGGAGGAAGATATACATTGGGGTTTTGAGATGGGAATCCAACAGAGTGAGGGCAATGATGGTTAAGTCTCCAATCACATTCAACATATAATTTAGAAGCAGAAACAAAAAAACTACTATCCGTAACGGAGAATTATCTGTCAGTCCCAGAAGAATAAACTCTATGTGTCTTGTATGGGTCATCATTTACGTTTTGTGATTTCAAACAACTTCTAGTAATAAAAAGGTGTAAAAATAAGAAACTACATGAGTAGTTTTATATACAATATATGACGTATTAAAAAATCAATTTGTGCAAATATACCAATTTGCATGAGGTTGAAGATATGTTCTAAAACTGTGCTGCAGAAACTATTATTATAAAGTCAACTCAATTTTGGAAATTGACCTACAAAATCCATAACAGTTTTTTTTCACCCTCATTTACAAACTTCCAGCCACATATAACTGATTAGAAATTTGTCCATTGTTAAATAAATTAGATAAACCCTTGGTTCAGGCTTCAAAAACAATTCATTAATCTTTAATTATTCACTTCATCAAAATAAAATTATGCCAGGATTAAGACTTAATAGTTAAATTCTGAAATTTTAAATTTCATGTTATAGTAACATTTGATTCCAGCCCCATTGTAGCCTCTATACAAACTATTGTTGAAGACAGAGAAAATGACAATAACAGAAAAGGAGAGTGTACGTGTGTAATAGCACAACAAAATAATAGTAATTGAATATAGGAAAAACTGTGACTGAATATAAAGCAGATATGACCACATTTACAAAAAATATAATAATATGTTTAGGACTTCAGCATTTTGCCACATGTAATTGACACCGTAAGAATAAAAAACACAGAAAAGGCCATCACAGTCTCCACCCAGTTACAGATAGCCAGAGGCTAACACCACTTGCCAGATGCAGCTCCGTGACGGTGAAAAATTGCTGTTTCTTGTCACATTGTTTATATCCTCATGTCCACAGTAAGCACTCATACACCTAATTGTGTGTGTGTTTGTATATGTGCTCATGTCTGACTCTGTGATCCCATGGACTGTAGCCCACCATGCTTCTCTGTCCATGATATTTTTCAAGCAAGAATACTGGAGTGGGTTGTCATTTCCTCCTCCAGGGAATCTTCCTGACCCAGGGATCTCACCGCATCTCCCATGTCTCCTACATTGGCAGGCAGATTCTGTACCACTGGGAAGCCCATACCTAATCAGTAACTATTAATCTAAGTAAATACTAGTTATACTACTATATCAAATACTGGTATTGATGTGTGTGATGATTTAGATGGGACAAATGTGTTTGTAATTGTAGGTTTTCAGAATCTCCAGTGGCCCAGAATGAAAAGAGTGTGACTAATGGAGCAGAAGCATAGCAATGGGGGAACTTATTAGGCACTCAGTAGTTTCCAACTCAGTGCAAACCCATGGACTGTAGCCCACCAGACTCCTCTGTCCATGAAATTCTCCGGGCAAGAATACTGGAGTTGGTAAACATTCCTTTCTCCAGGGAATCTTCCCAACCCAGGGATCAAACTCTGGTCTCCTGCATTACAAGCAGATTCTTTACCATCTAAGCCACCAGGGAAGCCAAGAGCCTGTTAGCAATTAGAATTTGGACTTAAGAATTTCCCTGGTTGTACCATGATTAGGAATTCACCTGCCAATGTAAGGGACACCGGTTTGATCCCTGGCCAGGAAGATTCCACATGGCATAGAGCAACTAAGCCTGGGTGCCACAACCACTGAACCTGTGCTCTAGAGCCTGTGAGCCACAAATGCTGGGCCTGCGCACTGCAACCACTGAAGCCTGCATGCCCTAGAGCCTGTATGCATCAACTACTGAGCCCGTGTGCTGCAACTGTTGAAACCCATGTGCCTACAGCCTATGCTCTGCCACAAGCAAAGCCACCACAATCAGAAGCCTGTGAACTGCAAGGAACAGTATCCCCCACTTGCCACAACTAGAGAAAGCCCACACACAGCAATGAAGATCCAACACAAACAAGCTGATGCACATACAACCCAATTATGGATCTGAAGAAGAAGAACTCATTAATGACTACTGAGATGAAGAATAATCCATTTTTAAGATTAGAATCGTAACGGGCTTTTATTTTTTCAAATGACTTTTTAAAGACTATTCAAGATAATAAATAAAAGCTTTTGCATCACTAAGATAGTTCAAAAATGTGAGCAGACCAAAATACTTCTAAAAAGGAAAACTTATGTAAACATTGCAAATTAGCATATTATTTGAAATCATATATAACACATGTATGTCAACATACCAAGATAACTTTTTGTTTATTTTTTCCAATATGTGAATTATCACTAGGAGAAGAGCATATGTGTACCTACCACAAACTACTCCTACTTATTTTTCTAAAACAAGTCTATGTAATATTAAGAAAAAATTAAAATTTCTGCATAATATTATGATTTAGAAATAAATATTTTCTTCAGCAGATTTGAGGATGTAAGTGCATGTGTGCTAAGTCACTTCAGTAGTGTCCGACTCTTTGCAACCCACTGGACCATAGCCCACCAGGGAACTCTGTCTGTGGGATTCTCCAGACAAGAATACTGGAGTGGGTTGTCATGCCTTCCTCCAGGGGATCTTCCTGACCTAGGGATCCAACCGATGTCTCTTATGTCTCCTGCTTGGCAGGTGCATTCTTTACCACTAGCACCATCTGGGATGTGCACCTACATTTAAACATTTTGAAGTACTACTAATTATTATAATGCCCATTGTGTGTTGAACATTTACTATGCATGAATTACTGTGTTAATTGTGTTTATATATTATTTAATCACCATATAAAGATAGTACACATAATTATGAACTTTTCTTTTTTACTTTTGAAAAAATTGAGACTTAGAGACATTATTTTTCTTGCTCACACTATGACAAAGTTCAGAATCTGTGGAGACAGGGCTATAATAAGATCTTTGATTCTAAACTGTAGTTTGTTAACTGTTATGCAGTACTTCCAACTAAGTAAATAAATCATTAGATGATATGTAGATGAGAGCTGCCCAGCTATCGAATGCCAGCCAGATATCAAATGCCTCAAACTATACCTAGGATCCAAACGTTCAACATGTTTTTGAGTAAATAAATATATGATTGAAAGATTGATATTTTTATACCATATGTGCAAAAAAATTTGTCAAGAAATTATCTCATGAAGCTTTTTTTTTAATTATTTATTTTACTTGGAGGCTAATTACTTTACATTATTGTATTGATTTTGCCATACATTGACATGAATCTGCCACAGGTGTACATGTGTTCCCCATCTTGAACCCCTCTCACACCTCCCTCCCCATCCCATCCCTCTGGTTCATCATGAAACTTTTTAAGAATAACTTTTATTTATTTTTTTTTACAAGGAATATTTTTATTTTTTTATTTTTAATTTTTTTAGAGATAACACTACAACAAATATCCAATACTTTATTCGAGTGTTATATTCACAATTTCTCCCCAGGACAAAGTTCTGTTTTTTAAAATCTTTAACAATTTGGTAGATAATATGAGGCATCTCCTCACGGCTTTAATTTTTGAATATCAGTGAGGTTGTACATGTTTTTACATATGTATTGTCAATTTGTATTTCTTTGGAAAACTGCTTGTTCATTTCTTCTGCCTATTTTTAATTAAGAAGTTATAATCTTTGTTGATTTATGACACTTATATTATCATGAATCGTAACCTACTAATGTATATTTTGTGCTTTTTTGCAAATTGTCATTTGTTTTTCAAATTTTGATTCTTTTGATTTATAGAAGCTATAAATATTTACATAGTCAAATAAATCTTTATTTTTTTTTAGATTCTACATTTTTATTAATGTTTTAAATGTGTGTGGTATTTTTTTTTAATTGGAGGCAAATTACCTTACATTAATATATTGGTTGGTTTTCCATACATTGACACGAATCCGCCCCGGGTATATATGTGTTCCCTTTCTTGAACCCCGCTCCCACCTCCCTCTTCCCCATATCCTCCCTCCAGGTCATCCTCGTGCACCAGCCCCAAGCATCCTGTATCATGCGTATAACCTGGACTGGTGATTCATTTCACATATGATAATATACATGCTACAATGCTGTTCTCCCCAATCAACCCACCTTCACACTCTCCCACAGAGTCCAAAAGATTGTTCTATATACCTATGTCTCTTTTGCAGTCTCGTATACAGGGTTAAGGTTACCATCTTTCTAAATTCCATATATATGCGTTAGTATACTGTATTGATGTTTTTCTTTCTGGCTTACTTCACTCTGTATAATAGGCTCCAACTTCATCCACCTCATTAGAACTGATTCAAATACATTCTTTTTAATGGCTGAAAAATACTCCATTGTGTATATGTACCAAAGCTTTCTTATCCATTCATCTACAGATGGACATCTAGGTTGCTTCCATGTCCTGGCTATTATAAACAGTGCTCCGATAAACATTGGAGTACATGTGTCTCTTTCAATTCTGGTTTCCTCGGTGTGTATACCCAGGAGTGCTATTGCTGGATCATATGGCAGTTCTATTTCCAGTTTTTTGAGGAATCTCCACACTGTTCTCCATAGTGGCTGTACTAGTTTGCATTCCCACCAACAGTGTAAGAGGGTTCCCTTTTCTCCACACCCTCTCCAGCATTTATTGCATGTAGACTTTTGGATAGCAGCCATTCTGACTAGTGTGAAATGGTATCTGATTGCGCTTTTGATTTGCATTTCTCTGATTATGAGGGATGTTGAGCATTTTTTCATGTGTTTCTTAGCCATCTTTATGTCTTCTTTGGAGAAATGTCTGTTTAGTTCTTTGGCCCATTTTTTGATTGGGTCATTTATTTTTATGGAATTGAGCTGCAGGAGCTGCTTGTATATTTTGGAGATTAATCCTTTATCGGTTGCTTTATTTGCTATTATTTTCTCCCATTCTGAAGGCTGTCTTTTCACCTTGCTTAGAGTTTCCTTTGCTGTGCAGAAGCTTTTGATTTTAATTAGGTCCCATTTGTTTATTTTTGCTTTTATTTCCAATATTCTGGGAGGTGGGTCTTGGAGGATCCTGCTGTGATTTATGTCAGAGAGTGTTTTGCCTACATTCTTCTCTAGGAGTTTTATAGAATCTGGTCTTACATTTAGCTCTCTAATCCATTTTGAGTTTATTTTGGTGTATGGTGTTAGGAAGTGTTCTAGTTTCATTCTTTTACAAGTGGCTGACCAGTTTTCCCAGCATCACTTGTTCAAGAGACTGTCTTTTCTCCATGTTATATTCTTGCCTCCTTTGTCGAAGATAAGGTGTCCATAGGTGCGTGGATTTATCTCTGGGCTTTCTATTTTGTTCCATTTATCTATATTTCTGTCTTTATGCCAGTACCATACTGTCTTGATGACTGTGGCTTTGTAGTAGAGCCTGAAGTCCAGCAGGTTAATTCCTCCAGTTCCATTCTTCTTCTTCAAGATTGCTTTGGCTATTCGAGGTTTTTTGTATTTCCATACAAATTGTGAGATTATTTGTTCTAGTTCTGTGAAAAATATCGTTGGTAGCTTGATAAGGATTGCATTGAATGTATAAATTACTTTGAGTAGTATACTCATTTTCACAATATTTATTCTTCCAATCCACTAACACGGTATATTTCTCCATCTATTAGTATCCTCTTTGATTACTTTCACTAGTGTTTTATAGTTTTCTATGTACAAGTCTTTTGTTTCCTTAGGTAGATATATTCCTAAGTATTTAATTCTCTTCGTTGCAACAGTGAATGGAATAGTTTCCTTAATGTCTCTTTCTATTGTCTCATTATTAGTGTATAAGAATGCAAGGGATTTCTGTGTGTTGGTTTTATATCCTGCAACTTTACTGTATTCATTGATTAGCTCTAGTAGTTTTCTGGTAGAGTCTTTAGGGTTTTCTGTGTAGAGGATCATGTCATCAGCGAACAGTGAAAGTTTTACTTCTTCTTTTCCAATTTGGATTCCTTTGATGTCTTTTTCTGCTCTGATTGCTGTGGCCAAAACTTCCAGAACTATGTTGAATAGTAGTGCTGAGAGTGGGCACCCTTGTCTTGTTTCTGACTTTAGGGAAAATGCTTTCAGTTTTTCACCATTGAGGATAATGTTTGCTGTGGGTTTGTCATATATAGCTTTTATTATGTTGAGGTATGTCCCTTCTATTCCCACTTTCTGGAGGGTTTTTATCATAAATGCATGTTGAATTTTATCGAAGGCTTTCTCTGCATCTATTGAGATAATCATATGATTTTTTTTGTTAATGTGGTGTATTACGTTGATTGATTTGTGGATATTGAAGAATCCTTGCATTCCTGGGATAAAGCCCACTTGGTCATGATGTATGATCTTCTTAATATGTTGTTGGATTCTGATTGCTAGAATTTTGTTAAGGATTTTTGCATCTATGTTCTTCAGTGATATTGGCCTGTAGTTTTCTTTTTTTGTGGGATCTTTACCAGGTTTTGGGATTAGGGTGATGGTGGCCTCATAGAATGAGTTTGGAAGTTTCCCTTCCTCAGCAATTTTCTGGAAGAGTTTGAGTAGAATAGGTGTTAGCTCTTCTCTAAATTTTTGGTAAAATTCAGCTGCGAAGACGTCTGGACCTGGGCTTTTGTTTGCTGGAAGATTTCTGATTACTTCCTCTATTTCCGTGCTTGTGATGGGTCTGTTCAGATTTTCTATTTCTTCCTGGTTTAGTTTTGGCAAAGTGTACTTTTCTAGGAATTTGTCCATTTCTTCCAAGTTATTCATTTTATTGCCATATAATTGCTGATAGTATTCTCTAATAATCCTTTGTATTTCTGTGTTGTCGGTTGTGATCTCTCCATTTTCATTTCTAATTTTATTGATTTGGTTCTTCTCTTTGTTTCTTGATGAGTCTGGCTCAGTTCAGTTCAGTTCAGTCACTCAGTCGTGCCCGACTCTCCGCGACCCCATGAATCAGAGCATGCCAGGCCTCCCTGTCCATCACCAACTCCCGGAGTACACTCAAACTCATGTCCACAGAGTCGGTGATGCCATCCAGCCATCTCATTCTCCGTCGTCCCCTTCTCCTCCCGCCCCCAACGTTTCCCAGCATCAGAGTCTTTCCCAGTGAGTCAACTCGTCGCATGAGGTGGCCAAAGTATTGCAGTTTCAGCTTTAGCATCAGTCCCTCCAATGAAAACACAGGATTGATCTCCTTTAGAATGGACTGGTTGGATCTCCTTGCAGTATAAGGGACTCTTAAGAGTCTTCTCCAACACCACAGTTCAAAAGCATCAATTCTTCGGCGATCAGCCTTCTTCACAGTCCAACTCTCACATCCATACATGAACACGGGAAAAACCATTGCCTTGACTAGACGGACCTTGGTTGGCAAAGGAATGTCTCTGCTTTTTAATATACTATCAAGGTTGGTCATAACTTTCTTTCCAAGGAGCAAGCGTCTTTTAATTTCATGGCTGCAATCAGCATCCGCAGTGATTTTGGAGCCCAAAAAAATAAAGTCTGACACTGTTTCCACTGTTTTTCCATCTATTTCCCATGAAGTGATGGGACCAGATGCCATGATCTTTGTTTTCTGAATGCTGAGCTTCAGGCCAACCTTTTCACTCTCCTCTTTCACTTTCATCAAGAGGCTTTTGAGTTCCTCTTCACTTTCTGCCATAAGGGTGGCGTCATCTGCATATCTGAGGTTATTGATATTTCTCCCAGCAATCTTGATTCCAGCTTGTGCTTCTTCCAGCCCAGCGTTCCTCATGACGTACTCTGCATATAAGTTAAATAAGCAAGATGACAATATACAACCTTGACGTACACCTTTTCCTATTTGGAACCAGTCTGTTGTTCCATGTCCAGTTCTAACTGTTGCTTCCTGACCTGCATACAGGTTTCTCAAGAGGCAGGTCAGGTGGTCTGGGATTCCCATCTCTTTCAGAATTTTCCACAGTTTATTGTGATCCACACAGTCAAAGGCTTTGGCATAGTCAATGAAGCAGAAATAGATGTTTTTTTGAAACTCTCTTGCTTTCTCCATGATCCAGCGGATGTTGGCAATTAGATCTCTGGTGCCTCTGCCTTTTCTAAAACCTGCTTGAACATCTGGGAGTTCACGGTTCACATACTGCTGAAGCCTGGCTTGGAGAATTTTGAGCATGACTTTACTAGCGTGTGAGATGAGTGCAATTGTGCGGTAGTTTGAGCATTCTTTGGCATTGTCTTTCTTTGGGATTGGAATGAAGACTGACCTCTTCCAGTCCTGTGGCCACTGCTGAGTTTTCCAAATCTGCTGGCATATTGAGTGCAGCACTTTCACAGCATCATCTTTCAAGACTTGAAATAGCTCAACTGAAATTCCGTCACCTCCACTAGCTTTGTTCGTAGTGATGCTTTCTGAGCCCCACTTGACTTCACATTCCAAGATGTCTGGCTCTAGGTCAGTGATCACGTTATCGTGACTATCTTGCTCGTGAAGATCTTTTTTGTACAGTTCTTCTGTGTATTCCTTCCACCTCTTCTTAATATCTTCTGCTTCTGTTAGGTCCATACCATTTCTGTCCTTTATCGAGCCCATCTTTGCATGAAATGTTCCCTTGGAATCTCTAATTTTCTTGAAGAGGTCTCTTGTTTTTCCTATTCTGTTGTTTTTCTCTATTTCTTTGCATTGATCACTGAGGAAGTCTTTCTTATCTCTCCTTGCTGTTCTTTGGAACTCTGCATTCAGATGCTTATATCTTTCCTTTTCTCCTTTCTTTTCACCTCTCTTCTTTTCACAGCTATTTGTAAGGCCTCCTCAGACAGCCATTTCGCTCTTTTGCATTTCTTTTCCATGGGGATGGTCTTGGTCCCTGTCTCCTGTACAACGTCACGAACCTCCGTCCAGAGTTCATCAGGCACTCTATCAATCAGATCTAGTCCCTTAAATCTATTTCTTACTTCCACTGTATAATCATAGGGATTTGTTTTAGGTCATATCTGAATGGTCTAGTGGTTTTCCCTACTTTCTTCAATTTCAGTCTGAATTTCGCAATAAGGAGTTCATGATCTGAGCCACAGTCAGCTCCTGGTCTTGTTTTCGCTAACTGTATACAGCTTCTCCATCTTTGGTTGCAAAGAATATAATCAATCTGATTTCGGTGTTGACCATCTGGTGATGTCCATGTAGAGTCTTCTCTTGTGTTGTTGGAAGAGGGTGTTTCCTATGACCAGTGCATTCTCTTGACAAAACTCTATTAGCCTTTGCCCTGCTTCATTCCGTGCTCCAAGGCCAATTTTGCCTGTTAGTCCAGGTGTTTCTTGCCTTCCTACTTTTGCATTCCAGTCCCCTATAATGAAAAGGACATCTTTTTTGGGTGTTAGTTCTAAAAGGCCTTGTAGGTCTTCATAGAACCGATTAACTTCGGCTTCTTCAGCATTACTGGTTGACGTGAGAGACGCTGGCCCCGGCGGTGCAGACGCGACGCGAGAGACGCCGGCCCTGGTGCAACGAACCACACAAAGAGGTGCGGCCGTGAGGAGCTACCCCACGCCTGAGGCCAGGGCCGGGAGCCAAGAGGAGCTACCCCACATCCAACAGGCGGTGGCTGCACGGGCGCAGGAGGGCCGAGAGGAGCTACTCCGCGTTCAAGGTCAGGAGGGGCGGCCTTGAGGAGATACCCCTCGTCCAAGGTAAGGTACAGCGGCTGCACTTTGATGGAGCAGCTGTGAAGAGATTTTCCACGACCAAGGTAAGAGAAACCCAAATAAGACGGTAGGTATTGCTAGGGGGCATCAGAGGGCAGACACACTGAAATCATAATCACAGGGAACTAGCCGATCTGATCACATGGACCACAGCCGAATGTGGTCCACTCGAGAAGGGAATGGCAAACCACTTCAGTATACTTGCCTTGAGAACCCCATGAACAGTAACAAAGGGAAAAATGATAGGATACTGAATGAGGAATTCCCCAGGTCGGTAGGTGCCCAGTATGCTACTGGAGCTCAGTGGAGAAATAACTATAGAAGGAATAAAGGGATAGAGCAAAAGCAAAACCAATACCCAGTTGTGGATGTGACCAATGATAGAAGCAAGGTCTGGTGCTGTAAAGAGCAATATTGCATAGGAACCTGGAATGTTAGGTCCATGAATCAAGGCAAATTGGAAGTGGTCAAACAGGAGATGGCAAGAGTGAACGTCGACATTCTAGGAATCAGTGAATTAAAATGGACTGGAATGGGTGAATTTAACTCGGATGACCATTATATCTACTACTGTGGGCGGGAATCCCTTAGAAGAAATGGAGTAGCCATCATGGTCAACAAAAGAGTCCAAAATGCACTACTTGGATGCAATCTTAAAAATGACAGAATGATTTCTGTTCGTTTCCAAGGCAAACCATTCAATATTACAGTAATCCAGGCCTATGCCCCAACCAGTAATGCTGATGAGTCTGGCTAATGGTTTGTTAATTTTATTTACATTCTCAAAGAACCAGCTTTTGGCTTTGTTGTTTTTTGCAATGGTCTCTTTTGTTTCTTTTGCATTTATCTCTGCCCTAATTTTTATGACTTCTTTCCTTCTACTGACCCTGGGGTTCTTCATTTCTTCCTTTTCTAGTTTCTTTTAATGTAGAGTTAGGTTATTTAGTTGACTTTTTTCTTGTTTCTTGAGGTGTGCCTCTATTGCTGTGAACTTCCCCCTTAGCACTGCTTTTACAGTGTCCCAGAGGTTTTGGGTTGTTGTGTTTTCATTTTCATTCATTTCTATGCATATTTTGATTTCTCTTTTGATTTCTTCTATGATTTGTTCATTATTCAGCAACGTGTTGTTCAGCCTCCATATGTTGGCATTTTTAATAGTTTTACTCCTGTAACTGAGATCTAATCTTACTGCATTGTGGTCAGAAAAGGTGCTTGGAATGATTTCAATTTTTTTGAGTTTACCAAGGCTAGATTTATGGCCCAGGATGTGATCTATCCTGGAAAATGTTCCGTGTGCACTTGAGAAAAAGGTGAAATCCATTGTTTTGGGGTTAAATGTCCTATAGAGATCTATTAGGTCTAACTGGTCTATTGTATCATTTAAAGTTTGTGTTTCCTTGTTAATTTTCTGTTTAGCTGATCTATCCATAGGTGTGAGTGGGGTATTAAAGTCTCCCACTATTATTGTGTTATTGTTAATTTCCCCTTTCATACTTGTTAGTAATTGTCTTACATATTGTGGTGCTCCTATGTTGGGTGCATAAATGTTTATAATTGTTATATCTTCTTCTTGGATTGATCCTTTGATCATTATGTAGTTTCCTTCTTTGTCTCTTTTCTCAGCCTTTGTTTTAAAGTCTATTTTATCTGATATGAGTATTGCTACTCCTGCTTTCTTTTGGTCTCTATTTGCGTGGAATAACTTTTTCCAGCCCTTCACTTTCAGTCTGTATGTGTCCCTCGTTTTGAGGTGGGTCTCTTGTAGACAACATATATGGGGGTCTTGTTTTTGTATCCATTCAGCCAGCCTTTGTCTTTTGGTTAGGGCATTCAACCCATTTACGTTTAAGGTGATTATTGATAAGTATGATCCCGTTGCCATTTTCTTTATTGCTTTGGGTTTGAGTTTATATACCCTTTCTGTGTTTCCTGTCTAGAGAAGATCCTTTAGTATTTGTTGGAGAGCTGGTTTGGTGATGCTGAATTCTCTCAGCTTTTGCTTGTCTGTAAAGCTTTTGATTTCTCCTTCATATTTGAATGAGATCCTTGCTGGGTATAGTAATCTGGGCTGTAGGTTACTTTCTTTCATCACTTTAAGTATGTCTTGCCTTTCCCTCCTGTCCTGAAGAGTTTCTGCTGAAAGATCAGCTGTTACCTTATGGGGATCCCCTTGTGTGTTATTTGTTGTTTTTCCCTTGCTGCTTTTAATATTTGTTCTTTATGTTTGATCTTTGTTAATTTGATTAATATGTGCCTTGGAGTATTTCGCCTTGGGTTTATCCTATTAGGGACTCTCTGTGTTTCTTGGACTTGGGTGATTATTTCCTTCCCCGTTTTAGGGAAATTTTCAACTATTATCTCCTCAAGTATTCTCTCATGGTCTTTCCTTTTGTCTACTTCTTCTGGGACTCCTATGATTCGAATGTTGGGACGTTTAATATTGTCCCATATGTCTCTAATATTGTCCTCATTTCTTTTCATTCTTTTTTATTTTTCCATCTCTGTTTCATTATTTCTACAATTCTATCCTCTAGCTCACTTATCCTGTCTTCTGCCTCCGTTATTCTACTGTTTGTTCCCTCGAGACTGTTTCTGATCTCATCTATTGCATTATTCACTGTATATTGACTCTTTTTTTATTTCCTCTAATTCCTTATTAAACATTTCTTGCATCTTCTCAATCCTTTTCTCCAGTTTATTTATCTGTAACTCCATTTTGCTTTCCAGATTTTGAATCATTTTCACAATTATAGTTCAAAATTCTTTATCAGGTAGGTTCCCTATATCTTCCTCTTTTGTTTGTGTTGGTGGGCATTTATCCTGTTCCTTTACTTGCTGGGTATTTCTCTGCCTCTTCATCTTGCTTATATTGCTGTGTTTAGGGTGGCCTTTCCGTCTTCTGGCCGTTTGTGGAGTTCTCTTTATTATGTAGTTACCTCGTTGTGTGTGGGGTTGGATGGGTGACTTGTCAAGGTTCCCTGGTTAAGGAAGCTTGTGTCGATGTTCTGGTGGATGGAGCTGGATTTCTTCTCTCTGCAGTGCAATGAAGTGTCCAGTAATGAGTTTGAGATGTCAGTGGGTTTGGAGTGGCTTTGGGCAGCCTGTATATTGAAGCTCAGTGCTATTCTCCTGTGTTGCTGGATAGTTTGTGTAGTATGTCTTTCACTGAAACTTGTTGACCCTTGGGTGGTGCCTGGTTTCAGTGTATGTATGGAGGCATTTGATGAGTACCTATCAATTAATGTTCTCTGGAACAGGAGATCTCTGGTGTTCTCAGGATTTGGACTTAAGCCTCTGCCTCTGGTTTTCAGTCTTATTCTTGCAGGAGGCTCAAGGCTTCTCCCTCTGTTTCTTCCAAGGCAGTTCCTCTGTTGAAAAACTCTTCTGTTTTCTGGTCTCCTCAGTGTCTAATTCCTGTCCTGACACCAGGATGTGGTGGTGGACACTTTTTTTTTTTTTCCTGGCTCACCTGTTCAGTCCTGCTGTGGGAAGGGAAGAACGCAGCTAACAAATATCCCTGGCATCTGTGGGGCGTGTTCGCAGTGTCTCGGCTACACGGGGAATGCTCCCACTCGAGGCGTGTGTGCTTTCCCTATTTATGCTGCTTAGGCTCTAGGTGCTCTGCCGGGAGCTGTCCGTGGCTGGCTCTGGGTTGCATGCACTTCCCAGGTCTGAGCGGCTCAGGTTCAGGTCCTCGGGTACTCCACAAAGGCGCAGACTTGGCTGGACCTGCGTTTTGTGCCTTCCCCGGTCCGAGCAGCTCAGGTGACCAGGCGTTTGACGAGCGCAGTCACTGCAACTTATCGCCTTCCTGGTCCCTGCCGCTCGGTTTTCTGGGTGTACAACTGGCGCACTTTCTCAGGCGGATATCGACCGGCCCGAACCCAAGAAGTCCTGGCCAGCAAGGGAGCCTGCCTGCAGCTTGGCAGGGGAAGCCTCTCTGGGGCCGCGGCTGTTCCTGCCCCGGCGTTGGCTGCCCTCCCTGCCCGCGTCGGCGGGGGCTGGGGGATGGGCCGCCCACTGCCGCTTGCTCCGCTCAGCGCCTGGTTCTGTGGGCGGGGCTGGCGGAGTCCTGGGTTGGGGCTTTTCGCAGGGTTTTTGCAGCCTTTTCGCCTTTTAGCTGCTTTGCTATTTTAAGTTCGCACCCTCAGTTTGCCCTGGGGCATTCAAGCCCAGTTCTCCCTCTAAGCGCTGCCACCCGAGGCCTCCCTGCCCAGCCCCCGCCTGCTAGTGCGGGACGCGGGCGTCTGCGCTGCTTCTCCACTGGGAGTTTCCTCTGGGCACTTAGTCTTTGAGTTTTAATTATTTATGTCTTTTGTCTCCCAGTTATGAGGCCCTCTGAGGTTCCACTCGCCAGTGTTTCCAGGTGTTTGGAAACTTCTCTTTTTTTTTTTTAAAGCCTCCCTTCCAGGGACGGAGAGCCGTCCCTCCCTCTTTTGTCTCTCTTTTTATCTTTTATACTATTTCCTACCTCCTTTCAAAGACTATGGGCTGCTTTTCTGAGTGCCTGATGTCCTCTACCAGTATTCAGAAGTTGTTTTGTGGGATTTACTCAGCGTTCAAATGTTCTTTTGCTGATTTTGTGGGGGAGAAAGTGGTCGTCCCATCCTATTTCTCCACCATCTTCCTAAATCCCAAGAATACCTTTTAAATAAAATTTTATTTTTCAACCACACCCTTGTTTTATATGTATTACAGTTTAAAGTAACATATAAGCAATAAAATTGAATATAAATAAAATCAAAAGAAATGACTATTTCAGAGTCAATAAAAAATCACAAACGTAAAAAGAAGCTCTATAAAAGAATTGTAATGCCAAATCAGTCACATATAAAGAAGGGGAAAAAATTAATAGTCACTGTATCAAAACTTCATGGCACAGGAAACACTTTACACTCATACTTCCATGATACCATACTTACCTGCTGTTTGTCCCTCCTATTTCATTGTATGTTCTTTCCACATATTTTTCAATACCTCCTTGTTATTACCTTCTGGAAGTTGGATGCAGATATTAAAGTAAATAAAATAATTGGAAGAAAATAAAAGTAAGTATATGACATGATTAGGACTATAAAGCCTTTCACATAATAATAGATTCAGAAACAAACAAAAAAAAAAGTAAATAGATTTTACTGAGATTTAACCAAATTTTCTGTATACCATCACCAAAAATTGCATTAAATGTTAAACAACAAACTATGAAATAGGATTTATTACATATAAGATTTGCACAGACCAACCAGTCCATTCTAAAGGAGATCAATCCTGGGTGTTCATGTGAGGGACTGATGCTAAAGCTGAAACTCCAATACTTTGGCCACCTCATGCGACGAGTTGACTCACTGGAAAAGAGTCTGATGCTGGGTGGGATTGGGGGTGGGAGGAGACGGGGACGACAGAGAATGAGATGGCTGGATGGCATCACCGATTCAATGGACAGGAGTTTGAGTGAACTCCGGGAGTTGGTGATGGACAGGGAGGCCTGGCGTGCTGTGATTCATGGGGTCGCAAAGAGTCGGACATGACTGAGTGACTGAAATGAACTGAACTGAATATACTGAATATATGCAAATATTTAAAGAAAGCATAAGGAATTACTTCAAGAACAGTGAAAGGGTAGTAATATTATGTTCAAACATTACCGATAAATATTTGAAAATTATGAGACGTTATTAGCAATTACAAAATGTGCATTAACATGAACAAAATGTTACTTGGTTCATCATTTTGGCAAAGATTTAGTATCCTCATGACACATTCTGACCTTGCTGTTATTAATGCATCTTCCAGTCTCCAAGGACACTATCCCAATTCCTAGGTGCATTAGTTAGATTTTGTTTTGCTTTGTTTTTTCCTATATGAATATTTTACATTCATTAGTGACTTTGGAGCATGGTCACCAAGGACACTTTTTTTTTTAGTATAGTTAATCTTACCTGTTACAGGTTGAACATATACAAAAAGCATCCTCAATCATATCTGTGGTGAAACTTCAGGGAACCACTCTGTGTTAAATTGTTGGGTCAGGCCATCAACTTTGCAAGAATGAAAGAGAATTTATCTTTTTCCCTTGGCCTGTTTATTAGTCTTTCCTTCTATCTATATTCTGTGGAAATAGGTCATTTTTAAATTTAGACTGATATTTTTCATTCATGGTAAATGTTAGGCAGGGGATATAAAAATGGATATAACTTGTTCATGCATTTCCATTGCTATCTTTGAGTGAGTGTTAAGTGGAAAAGAATCACTAGACTACATCCATGTCACTACTAATAACTGGTTTAATTGTGAGACTATGTGGGGAGGAAAAAAAATCTGAAGCCTGAATGACAGACTAAAGTGTAAGTACTTGCATATTTTCCAAATCAGTATTTTTTCTATTCAAAATTTGGGAAAAAATTAACAGTTCCTTTTCTGGAGAAGGGAATGCTACTTCTGTTTTGGAAAAAATCTGGTTATTTGGCCTGAGGACATAGAATGTGCCTTGGTTTTAGGAGAGAGTATATTTTCCTCTATTTCATAGAAAGATGCCCGCTAGTCATTTGTATGACCTTGAAGAATTCACTCTCCCTCTCTGAACTTTGTTTTCCTTCTTCATAAAACTTGTCATGCTTTAGAAATCAGTGACATGAGTCTGAAAATTCTCCTGTCTAAAGTAGGCTAAAGCATCTCTGTTTTTTCCTTTGCTCTATGACCTTTTACAAGGAATTAACAGTGGAGAAGAATGTGGCTCTGGAGGGGAAAAATTGCTGGCCAGGGGCCTGAGCCCATCAGATGACATATTCTGTAGATCTGAGGAAGACCCTAGGCTTCCCTAGTGGCTCCGTGGTAAAGAATCTGCCTGCCAATGCAGGAGATACTGGTTCGATCTCTGGTTGGGAAAAATCCCCTGGAGCAGGGAATGGCAACCCATTCCAGTATGCTTGCCTGGAGAATCCCATGGACAGAGGAGCCTGGCAGGCTATAGTTCACAGGGTCACAAAGAGTTGGACACAGCTGAGCAGCTAACACTCTTAACACTTTCAGTGTTTTATATATATAATACACACACATATATGCTGACCAGGAGAATTTATTATTTTAAAGCTTCGTTTAAATGGTGTGTGTGTTCACTCAGTCCTGTCCAACTCTTTGTGACCCCATAGACTGTAGCCCTCCAGGCTCCTCTGTCTAAGGGATTTCCCAGGCAAGCATACTGGAGTGGGTAGCCATTCCCTTTAGCTTCATTTAAATGGTATGATCTTTTACATTCAGTGATTGAGTGGATGTTAACCCCATCTATGGGACTATAAACTGTGCCAAGTCATACTACAATAGTCCAGATGCATTTTTTAAAAGGTTTTCTGAATTAAACATTGGGGAAAAGTGTAGAAATAAAGCAGTGTTATAGAATACTACAGTGTCAGGTAATGTGGCCAAATATCAGAGTTCACCTTGATTTTCAAAAAATTATAAAGGCTTACCATAGTTTAACATTACAGAAAAGTTAACAAATGGCATGGGCCCACTCCTGTGGATAGAAATAGAGCATTAAGAGTACCTTGTAAGCTGTAGATATACCTAGACCTTCATGCTGCTACCTGAATAGAGTTACTGTCCTGATATCTTCTTTTTTAATGTAATTTTTTTATATTTCCCAAAGTGAAAAATGTGAGGAGTGGCATTGTTTTCCACTTTTGCAAATCACAATGTTTGCCTTAACACAGGACAATGAGTTCTCATATCTGCTTCTAACAACCTGTGCTCAGGCCCTCTGTTGTATCCTACTCTTTGCAACCCCATAACCCACCAGGGTCCCCTGTCCATGGAATTTCCCAGCCAAGAATACTGGAGTAGGTTGCCATTTCCTTCTCCATAATGTCCTGGTTTCTAACTCCATATATTTGCTGTGCTTATCTTTGAAATTTCTGTGAATGGAATTCTTTTATGTCTTGCTTCTTCACTCAAAATTCTGTTAGAACTCTCCATGCTATTGCATGTAGCAGTATTTTTGTTACCGTCATTGTTCTACTCTTCCATTTTATGAAGACAATTACAATTTAAAAATTGATTCTATCATTGGAAGTCATTTTAGTGTTTTGAGTTTTTGGGATTATTAAAAATAATGCCACTTTGAATTTTCTTAAACATTCATTTATTTGGAGTACATATGTATGCACTTCTATTGGGCAAATACCTAGAATAATAATATCCTGTTTCATATATATCTGGACATTCAACTTAATAAGCATATTCAAAAAGTTCTAATAGTGTCTTTAAAAATATACACACCAACTAAGATTACAATACATTCTTAAAGATACTTGGTATGGTCCATCCATTTAATGTTAGTTATCCTCATGGTTGCACACTAGTTGTGAATTTAATTTCCTTTTCCCTAAACCCTAAACAGATTACATTTCATATGTTCACTGCTATTTAGATGTCCTGTTTTGTGAAGAAACTTGTCTAATTTTTATTAGGCTTGGTTTTTTCTTATTGATTTGTAGTAGAGTTTTATAAATGCTGGGTTCTGTCTTTGAGAGTTTTTGCAAATATCTTCTCTTACTCCGTGACTAGTCTTCTTTAATCAATTGTATGCATTGTATATAAAACCTACATATATAACATTCTAGTGAATTATGAAAAATATATACATACATTTTCATAACCACTACTGAAATCAAAATATATAATGCTATGTAGCATTTCATATTTACAAATATTGCAATTTGTTTATTTATAATCTCTTGATGCTTCCTTATATTACATTCCACTTTTAGTTATTTTGAATAAAGATCCAATTGTCAAGTTTTTCTGTGAACTATATATATTTTTCTCCTCATAGTAAATTCTTAGGGAGAGTTGATATGTCATATTTGAATTGTGGTTCTGGAGAACACTCTTCAGAATCCCTTCGCCTGCAAGGAAATCAAATCAGTCAATCCTAAAGGAAATAAACCCTGAATATTCATTGGAAGGACTGATGCTGAAGTTGAAGCTGCAATACTTTGACCTCCTTGTGCAAAGAGATGAGTCATTGGAAAAGATCCTGATGATGAGAAAGATTGAAGGCAAAAGGAGAAGGGGGTAGCAGAGGATGAGATGGTTAAATAGCATCACTGTCTCAATGGACATTAATTTAAGCAAACTCCAGCAGATGATGGACAAAGGAGCCTGGCGTGCTACAGTCCATGGGGTCACAGAGAGTAAGACATGTCTCAGTGACAGAACAATGTCTTTTCTAAGCAATCCTTTCTTTCATTTCACCCTCTCTCTAAGAGGCTCTCATAAATAAGGTGACTTCGCTTAGGCTGATAATCCCCAAATTTATATTTGCACAAAGAATGCATCCTATGGTATCCTGACTTCAACATTCAATTCTTTTGGACATCTAGATCAGACTTAGAGAGTTTGAAATTAGACTTTTCCTTGGACAAGTCTCCATGACTTTCATTTTCACTTTTTAAAAAATGTCTTTCTAAAGGCAGAGAATTTTTTGTTAGGTCTATTTTGTTGTGTTCATTTTTATGTCAGTTATATGGAATTGATTGAAGATATTGTTTACATCTTGTATATGTCTGTGGATTTTCAGTCAATTCTATCAATTAATTAGTAAGAGAATCTCCAACTATAATTGCTAATTTATCTATTTCATCTTTCATTTATGGCAGTTTGTGCTGTTCTGTCACTTCAGTAGTGTCTGACTCTTTGCAACCCTATGGACTATAGACCACCAGGCTCCTCATCCATGGGGATTCTCCAGGCAAGAATACAGGAGTGGGTTGCAGGCAATCCTCCCAACCCAGGGATCAAACCTGTATCTCTAAAATCTCCTGCATTGTCAGGCAGGCTCTTTACCACTGGTGCCACTTTAGAAGCCCTTATGCCAGTTTATCCTTCATATATTTTGATGCATTACTAGACACATAAATAATTAGAATCTATGTTCTTGGTTATTAAAATTATCAGTATGTAATTTTCTTTTATATGCTTGTTAATTTTCTTTGGTGGCAATATGCACTCCAGCATTCTCTTGATTATACTTTGTATGATATAATTTTTCTATTATTTTATTTTTAATCTATGTTATTACATTTGAAGTGGAGTGCTTGTATATAGCATCCAGAAAAGTAATTTTTTAATTATTCTTATAATCTCTTTTGATTACCATGATATGTTTTGATCACTTATAGGCAGTGTATCATCATTTATGTTTGGACTTCTATCATTTTTTTAGTTGATTGTTCTTTGTTCCCATTGCTTTTCATTCTTTTGTTTCTACTTTCCTGCCTTCAATTGAATAGTTTAGTGTTCCATTTTAATTTATAGAATATTTTTTACCATATCATTTCTTAAAAGTTTGTGTGTGATCTGTAAATTATAATCTACACATTGAACATTTCACAAACCACTTTGATATAATATTTTGCCACTGGAAGTAGAATGTAACAGAAAAAAACGTTACCCTTTACTCTTTTTATTATGGTTATCATATTTTGTCTATATACAGTGTCAGTTCCATCAGATTATGTTATGAATTTTGCTTTCAACAGATGTTTCAAAGGATTTGTATAGTATGGTATTTTCCTGTTTGTTTTTGAATGTTTGGTAGGAATCTACAATTAAGCCATCTGAGGCTGCAGTTCTCTTTGTAGAATAATTTAAATATGTATTTGGTTACTTTGGACTTCCCTTGTGACTCAGATGTTAAAGAATCTGCCTGCAAAGCAGGAGATCTGGGTTCGATCCCTGGGTTGGGAATATCCCCTGGAAAAGGGAGTGGCTACTCACTCGAGTATTCTTACCTGGAGAATTTCATGAACAGAGAAGGCTGGTGGGCTACAGTCCATGGGATTGCAAAGAGTTGACATGTTTATGTGACTAACACTTTTACTTTTCACTTATTTACTTTAATGTTAAAAATAGAACTATATAGGTTAGGTACTAAATCTTGCATTAACTTCAGTATTGTATTTTTCATAGAATTCACTCATTCATTCAAGTTGCTGATTCCATTTAGCAGATTTTTTCAAAACATGACATTTTTATCTTTTCAATAGCTGTGTAATTTATAATGATATCATACCTCAGATTTCTGATAAATTCCATCCTTTTTTTCTTTCAAGATCAGTCTCAATGACAGTGTTATCAATGTTATTAATCCTCTCCAAGAATTAGCTTTTGATTATATTCATCTTGTCTCTTGTTTGTGCTTTCCATTCCATTGATTTTTTAAAAATTATTTTCTTGTATGTATTTGGATACCTTCTCTTTGACTTTTTACATGCAGATTACCTAAAACATCAAAGGTGGTAATGAGAAATCACACAGTCATAACAACTTTCATCTTATTGGGACTTACAGAGGACCCACAGCTGCAAGTTCTGATTTTTGTCTTCTTGTTTCTTACTTACATGCTGAGCATTACTGGAAATCTGACTATTATCATTCTAACATTCCTGGATTCTCATCTTAAAACACCTATGTATTTTTTTCTTAGAAACTTCTCCTTCTTAGAGATCTCATTCACAACGGTCTGTATTCCCAGATTCCTGTATAGCATATCAAGTGGGGACAATACCATTACTTATAATGCCTGTGCTAGTCAAATATTTTTCATTGGACTTTTTGGAGCCACAGAGTTTTTTCTCCTGGCAGTCATGTCCTATGACCGGTACGTGGCCATCTGTAAACCCCTTCATTACATGACCATCATGAATGGTAGAGTCTGCACCATCCTTGTGTTCTGCTGCTGGATCTCTGGGTTGTTGATCATCATCATACCACTCAGTATGGGCCTCCAGCTAGAATTCTGTGACTCCAATGCCATTGATCATTTTGGCTGTGATGCAGCTCCTCTTTTTAAGATCTCATGCTCAGATACATGGTTCATTGAACAGATGGTTATAATTTGTGCAGTGGTGACATTCATCATTACATTGATAGGGGTTGTTCTTTCTTACGTGTATATCATCAGGACAATTCTAAGATTTCCCTCTGCATCACAGAGAAGAAAAGCTTTGTCCATTTGTTCTTCTCACATGATTGTTGTTTCCATTACCTATGGCAGCTGTATTTTTATATACATCAAGCCTTCAGCCAAAGAAGAGGCGGACATTAACAAAGGGGTGTCTGTGCTCACTACATCTGTTGCCCCACTGTTGAACCCTTTTATTTATACTTTGAGGAACAAGCAGGTGAAACAAGCTGTCAGTGACATAATCAAAAAAACTGCATTTTTCTTACACAATTAAGAGCATACTGGATTTAAACCATCAGATAAAAATAATGTATTGCTTGCTTAAACATTTTTCCCTGGAAATCCTAATTGTGAAACTACTTAGAACAAATAATTTATCCCTCTCTTTAATCTTAATCAAAATTATTTAAGTCATTAAAAGAACATGAGAATTTATTTCTCAGAAACAAAATCTTCCTTCATCTCTCACTAAGTTTTTCTAATATTATTCAAAAAAAGAATTGTATACCATGTTAAATATAGTATCTATGATTCCTGGGAAAATTTCAGAGCAATAGTTTTGCTGGACTCCTTTAATTTGCGTATGTATAATAAATATACTCTGGAGAAGGAAATGGTAATCCACTCCAATATTCTTGCCTGGAACATTCCATGGACAGAGGAGCCTGCTGGGCTACAGTCCATAGGATCGCAAAGAGTCAGACACAACTGAGGAATTTTCACACTCACACTCATTAAATATACTGAAAGAAACATGTGACATATAGGAAGAAATATTTCATCTTTGTTTAAAGTATTAGCAAGACAAACATTAAAATAAAAGAACTCAAAATAGGCTTGTCAACTAAATCATATTGTAAGTCAAACATGAAAATAAATATCAAGCATCTGAAAACAAAAGTGATCCACAAAAGATACAAGAGAGTTTACGTCAAGAAACAGGTGAAAATTTTAGACCACACCTGTATAATAATAGCATGTTAGCATTCAAACACACATGCACACATAAAAACAATAAAACAAAAATTAGTACTTTGGCTTCCATCTCTGTCAGAAAAGGCATTTGAAACCATATTTTCTTTCTTGAATAATCATGAAACTGAATCGAGTATATGAGAAAATTTTTGACAAGCAGCTCAAATTTCCCTCTAGAAAAGAGAAATTATGTAAATGGACTCCACAATTAGCACTATTTCAGTCCACACTATGAGACAGAGACTAAGCTCAACATGACAGTCTCTCTGAGTTTAGTTGGTAAAGGTCAGATCAGTTGAAATCGTTAGTATCCTCCAGTCAGGGCTGCATTGAAGTGGAATCTGGACATGAGTTCCCCTTATGTCCTTGGCTGAGCAACTGACTAAATAAATGTAGGGAAAGTGTAGTCCATGTTCACCAGTGATAATGCTGAGCATTCGACAGAGATAGTAGAGGCCAAGCAGTCATTGGGCTTGGAGTTTTGACCCGGCCAAAGTAAATAGCCCTTGTGAATAAATATCTCCTCAATGATAGGATTCTAGCTGAACACTGGGAAAGCTACTTAGGAGTAAGGCCCGCATTCTGGAGTAAGAGACAGAAACTTAAGTCCGGAGAGTAGAATCTATCCACACTGGTTCTTATAAAAAAAAAGATCGTATATTCTCACCATTTGCATAATATCTACAGCTACTTTTTTAATGGCAAAGTTGAGTATTTAACAGACACCTTCAGGGCCCAAAAAGGTGAAAGTGTTTACTGTCTGACCTTTTGCAGAAAATGTTTGTCCACCTCTACTGTAGAATTCACTTTGCCATTTTTGTATTCAGTTCAGTTCAGTATTATTTGGGAAGAAATAATGAGAAGCAGTGTTGGGATCCTTTAATGGACTGGAACCTGGTGGTCCGGAGTCAACTATAAGAAAGTGAAAGATAAAAAGGCTGATATTCCCTGGTTTATGCAGAGAACCAATAAAGCCCTTGACACAGGGCTTGCATCACTCACGAAGGCACAGGGCACCCTCTCAAGGGGGTGAAGGCACAGGGCGCCTTCTCAGGGTGGGGTCTTAGAAGCCCGGGCAGGAGAGTGAGCACGACGGGTTTCTACGCTCCAGAGAATTAGCCTGAGAGAGAGAGAGAGAGAAAGAAAGACACGGGGACCCAAGCTCTGATGAAGCACAGGTGGTTTAACGATTTTTTTGTGAGTATATATAGGCTGTGGTACAAGAAATTTCTTTCGACAATGATAAAGATCAGAAAACCAAACGTACAGCAACCATTACCAAGGGAACAAGGGATAATAATGGTCACAAGGTCAGGGGACAATCTATATCTCAAGAAAGGAGATCGAGACCAAGCAGTTTTGTGGTAAAGAGAATGTTTACTAAAGAAGACTCAAGCCTGTCTCACATAATGACCTCAGTTCCTGGGAGCAGCATGCTGCTCCACTTGAAAAGGAACAAAGGATTTATGAGAAACAGCAAGTAGGAATCCTCCGGTTAAACACTCCCTGAAAAGGCAATTTTCTCAGCAGCTGTTATTCTCTTCATTTTCCCAGATGTCTTCCAGGAGTAACTCTTAAACTTGACCAGCTAAAAGAATCCAATTATTCCATCCCCCTATATCTTCCCTTTTGCCAGTGAATTCACTTCAAAATAGACTTTGAAAAGACAAGAATTTGGAAAGTCTGTCTATTTTGTCTACCTGGAGCTCCTATGTATGTGTGCTTAGTTGTTCAGTCACGTCTGCCTTTCATGTGACCCTGCCAGGCTCCTCTGTCCATGGGATTCTCCAGGTAAGAATACTGGAGTGGGCAGCCATTCCCTTCTCCCCAGGATCTTGAGACTGAACTCAGATCTCCTGCATTGCAAGTGGATTCTTTACTGTCTTAGCTACCAGGGAAGCCCAGAGCTCACACTAACAACTAAAGTTAGAACCACTTCAGTGTTTTATAACAAATGGGAAACTCAATTGCGGCACAACCTCTTCTGCATGGACTGCGCCGTCCGCATCAGCGGCAAGAGCGAGCCGGAGTGCCCGGCCTGCCGCACTCCCGCCACCCAGGCCATTCATATCTTTTCCTAGCTGGGCCCCTCGTGCGCCCGCGGTCACCCCACCCCACCCCCCGGGGCCATCAGTGGGCGCAGGGTGGGTGCGCAGGGCCTGGAGGGGAGGAGGGGGCGGGCAGCAGGCTGCATGGTCAGTGGTTACAGACGAGCTTTAACTCTTCCAGTCCCAGGCGTGGAGACGACGCGGCCAAGCGGCACCTCAGTTCTTAAATAACAGCGTTGAGTCGACAGGTTAAAATAAACCAGAGAGAAAAGGCCTGCTTGCCTGCTTTCACTTTTTATTTAAGACACTCCCTACCCGCTCCTTCCCCCCCCAACCTGCCCCCAGCCCAGGGTGATCTTTTTAAGAAAAAACAAAACACGATTTTTACAACTCTGGGTTGTACTTCTTTTGTATGTAGCAGATATCAATTTGACAGTGTTTGTTTTCCCACGGTCTCAACACTCTAAATGTCTCTGCCCTTCCCGAGTGTAACGACACGGGTAATCAGAAGGCGAGTTCCTCTCTACAGTTCAACGTTAATGTGAGTTATAAGGCTGTTGAAGATGCATACTACACTTATTCTAATACCAACAAAAATAAGACTCATACGAGTCGATTTTTTGGAGATTATCAGATCTGGGATGAGTATTTTTGGATGACCCTGGAGAAAGGACAGTTACTGAGATGAGTGGACATTTGCTGGGAACAACAAGAACATCAACCCCGTTTTGGGGAAAAAGATTTTGGCAAACTGTTGAAGCATGTGGGTATTAGCCCTATTTCTATGTGTAGTCGGGTGATTAATGTAACTTTTAATTGTAATGCTCCCACCCTCTGGCCAGGATCTGATTGGGAAAACAGTCCCGGTATAAGATGGGTGGCTCCTAATGGGACAAAATGGATTTGTGTCTCTAATGTTTGGCCCTGGCTTCCTGTTGGTTGGGTGGGATGCTGTAGCCTTGGATTTGTGTTTGCTCCTGGTCAAATCACTTGCTCTCCTATGAAAAACCCCGCTAATCTTCCCCTTTTGAAAGCACGTTGGTCTCGAGCTGTGTTCCACTGGTATGATTATTTAGCAGCAGTATTTGTCCCTTCTATTGGAACAGCAGATATAATGACCCATGTGGACGCTTTAACAAATTTTATTCAACAGGCGTTACTGGACACAAAAAAGGCTATAGAAGCATTGAATGAAGAACAAAAACAGATGAGTAAGGCTGTTCTACAAAACCGAATGCCCCTGGACATTCTTACAGCTGCTCAGGGAGGAACCTGTGCTGTTATAAAAGTAGAGTGCTGTGTTTATATTCCTGATCTGTCCACCAATATATCTAATGCTGTTGATGACTTGCAGCATCAGATCAGACCTATGCAAGATCCCTCGCCCCCATTTTGGGAACAAGTTAAATCCTTGTTCCATAGTGATTGGTGGAAAACCTTACTTATAATATTTGTAATCATACTTTGTCTCCTTTGTTGTGAACCATGTTTCCTGCAATGTATTATGAATTCAGTTACTGAAAGAATCATGATGTTTTCACGTATTACTAAAATTGACTGCCTTTTCTCCTGGAATAAAACAAAGAGCCTGGTCCTTTTTCTTTTCTTAATAAAAAAGAAAGGGGGAGATGTGGGGAGCCGGCCTGAACAAGGCCCCAAATGTCGGCCCTGGGAACGCCTTGTAAGTGCTGTTCCCTGTCCCGCCACCCCTTAAGAGAGTTATAAAACGTTTACCAGGCCTTTGTTCTTCCTTGAAAAAAACAGAGCAAATAACCCTTTGCTTGGTTTCCTGTTTTTTCCCCCAGATTTATGTAGGTATGTTTTCCTTATCTCTTAAAATAGATTAAGAATGTACTCCCTAATTTTTACAGCCTGCGGACTTGTTTTTCTTATCTCGTGAGCATTAGTCTAAATGCCAAGCTTGTCTTAGAAAGCAAACAAGCCTTTGTAATCTTCTATAGATGTAATAATTAACCTGGTAAATGACTTGGTATTTTTTATGTACCCTGTCCCACTATCTCACTTGGTAAATAAACCCTAGCCTTCTTCAATAAAGTCACTGATTTGCTTCACGAGCATTCAGTCCTCTCGACCCCATTCTTTACTCCTTAATTCTTTTCTCAGGCTTCTACTTCATTGCGATCCGGATTTGTTCTCTTTGCCGGTAGGCTCCGGCACTCAATTACTTTGCCACTTAACAGAAAATTTTGTTCATCACAAAAATTCCTATAAATCTTGAATCTCATCCCAATCGTCCCTGAAAAAAAAAAAAATAGACTTATTTACAACTCCCAAATGTGTATATGTGTAATTCATACTCAAGCCACAGGTTGTTCACCCTATGGCTACTGAATTCTAGGTAAGGCCACCTGTATGAAATTCCCATCATTTGGCTAAATTCTTTCATGTGCCATAAATATAAGACATTGTCCCTGAAGTTGGAAAGTGTCTCTCAAGTGCTATTTGGCTGAGTCATCACAAGTTGTGGTCTGCCCTGCATTCACATAAAGCCTTTCATTTTTGGACAAAGCCACCATTGCCTGAAGAAACATAGGGTACAGAATATAGAATAAGTTCTCAATAAGTGTTGACAGAATAAATTAACAAGTGTGTTTTAGAAATTGTAAAAAAAAAAAAAAGTGATAGTGTTGTAGTGTACAAAAGAAGAAAGCGAATTCAATGAGGTTTGGACCAGTTTATTTGGAATTGTGTCTCAGTGCACACCCCTAGTATTTTTCTTAAAGTCTCTCTCACCCTCTAAGTAGTGGAGAGGGTTGTCACTGCAGTGAAGTTGGTTTTTCATTTGTTATTTTCTGATTCCTGTAATCGTTATTGGAGGGAATTCTTCCCAGGACCCTCTAAAGATGTCCCCTTAGACTAAAGCAAACAAAATTGTGAACTGAATTGTCTACTGATCATCTATTTTTCTGTGGTTGAAAGAACTCTTTCTGGTACAAAGAAAAATGCTGAGTTTTTCTAAAACAATCTATGAAGGTTATCCACCAAGTCACATTCATTCTAATGATTTATTTTCCCACATTAAGACTACAAATATTTTTAACACATCTGGTAAAAAATATATATCAGTGCAAAATATTTATAGAAACTTAATTTAATTTAGAGCAATAATTTTTATCATAAATAGAAGAAATATAGATATCTTTATAAACTTACTAATTATTAAGTGATACTAATTATTAATGAGAGATTAGGGTGTTGGAGAAGACTCTTGAGAGTCCCTTGTACGCAAGAAGATCCAACCAGTCCATTCTAAGGGAGATCAATCCTGGGTGTTCATTGGAAGGACTGATGCTAAAGCCAAAATTGCAATACTTTGGCCACCTCATGCGACGAGTTGAGTCACTGGAAAAGACTCTGATGCTGGGAAAGGTCGGGGGCGGGAGGAGAAGGGGACGACAGAGAATGAGATGGATGGATGGCATCACTCACTCTGTGGACATGAGTTTGAGTGAACTCTGGGAGTTGGTGATGGACAGGGAGGCCTGGCGTGCTGTGATTCATGGGGTCGCGGAGAGTCGGACACGACTGAGTGACTGAACTGAACTGAACTGAACAGTTAAATAAATTTAGTCATTAAAAATATTAGAAATTTCCCTATGTTGATAATTAAAGATGGACTCATGGAATTATTTAGGCCAGAATATTGGAGTGGGTAGTTCCAAATATTGGGAACAAAGTAAATTTATATATTAAGAAGTTCAATGAACTCATAAAAGTGATATTTGAAGAAAATAATACATAGATATATTAGAATCTAATCATAGAGAAAGTATTATTAAATGTGCTTATAAAGCAAACTAAATATAAGATATATGAACATGAATAAATATAAAATATATGTAAACATATGCAAAAATATGTATGGAAAATTTTAATGAAATAGAATAATACCATAAATAAGTAAAGAAATACAATGTACCATGATAAACAACCTAAACGTCCTTCAAAAATGAATGGATAAAGAAGATGTGGTACGTATATGCAACGAAATATTACTCAGCCATAAAAAGAATGAAATAATGCCATTTTCAGCAACATGGATGCAACTAGAAATTAATATACTAAGTGAAGTAACTTAGAAAAAGACAAATATCATTTGATATTACTTATATGTGGAATTTAAACTATGTCACAAATGAACTTATCTACAAAACAGAAACAGACTCACAGGGATGGACAACAGACCAGTGGCTGCCAAAAGAAGATACAGTGGAGGATAGATGGAGTCGGAATTTGATGTTTGCAGATGGAAATTAGTATATGTAGAATGGATAAGCAACAAGATACTACAGTATGTTGCAGGAAATATGCTCAATCTCCTGTGATAAACTGTAATAGAAAAGAATATAAAAAGAATGTATGTGTATGTAAAACTGAATTGCTGTAAGGTAGAAATTAACACAATATTGTAAATCAACTCTACTTCAATGTAAAAACAAAAAATCCCATGAAATATAAAAACAAAAGAATTATAAAGATCTGGGAAGTAATTTTATAACTATCAACAATAAGTTTTCACATTTCCTTTCCTTTTGATAAAAGATTTTTTCTCTATTATTATCTGTATACTTGAAAGTGTTAGTCACTCAGTCATGTCCGACTCTTAGTGACCCCATGGACTGTAGCCCACCAGGCTCCTCTGTCCATCGAATGTTCCAGGTAAGAAAGTGGAGTGGGTTGCCATTCTCTCCTTATACTGATGCTAACCACCAATCACATTTTTACAGGATTAACAAATTGAAAAAATTGTCTTTATCATCTTATAAATTCTTAGCATAACATTGAAATAAAATAACAGAAGGCTGACTTTTGTCTTGTAATCTGATACTAATCTTTGCATACCTGGACTCTTCCAATGCTAATGTTATTTACAGGTACCTCTCTGAGGACATTTTCCCCAGGTCTGTGTTTCCCGCTCAGTCCCCAAAATCTATTACACAAGAGATTCATTAATAATGTTTAAGACAGGACCACCAAGGATATGTTTCTTTGTTTCACTTAATTAAAGATTAGGTCAATTTTTTTAAAAGGTAAATTCTGTCAGTTTAGAAATATGTCTTCTGCCAGAAATAACAGAATATCAACTGTATATCAAATATCAAATATTATATCAAATATCAACAGAAGGAGATCCCTACCTAGCCATTTAGACTACTGTTAGCTTTGCAGTTCCAGAGTAGACTTCCAGGGCTCACTGGGAGGTAGGTTTTCTGTTGAGAAAATCATCTTGTGTAGATGGAGGATGACTTAGTGAAAACTCCAACTTCACAGCTCTCTGTGAGCAGGAGTCTGTGCTCCTAAGAATAATCAGAGACCACCCACATCTCTTCCCACCTTACTCCCCACCATAAGATCTTCCTGGCTGACTTTTTTCACCATTTGCAACTTCGGATTCAGTAAACATCTGAGGTTACGACTATCAGAGAAGTATTTTTTAATCGTTTTCTTTCCCTTTTCTGAACATTAGAACAATAGTTTCCTCTGAGGAAAGTATTTCTACAAAAATAACTGATATGATTTGTCATTTTAACATTTTATGAAAGGTTTCAACCACCCCTTACGAAGTGTGGCTTCTCAATATGAGTAGTAATTATAGGAGAGTCATTGATTAGCTGTTTTCATGTATCAATATCATGAATTTCATCTAAATGCAGGGGAATTTTAGAAGGACACTCACCTTCATTTTAAACAAAAACTGTGTATAAATCATGTGAATTGTATCCCCATTGAGTGATTTATTTGCTTATGTTTCATCAGTTAGTGACCAAATTCTCTAATAGTCTTAGACATACTAATGGAAACCCAGTTTTTTAATATCTGTATCAATATCAGTGTCAATTAATTTCATGAGAGCATTGTTAAAAAGGCTGACAATGAGTGGCAGAAGAAAATAATGGCATTTTTGGAAGAAAAGATTAGTCTCTGTCCTCAGTACACACAGGCTGACTGTGGTGGTTGGCATAGAGTCAGATAACCTGGAGTTGTGCTGACAGGACTGAGGGGAGGTACCTGGGCTACAGAGAGAGTTCATTCCTGTCCCACCATCAGAGATGCTCTGGTGGCCCCTTTATGACCTTTAACCTGGTGTTGAGGCGAGGAAGTTAACTTTTAGGCAAAACATGCCCAGTACTTCCTTGTAATGGAAGCCTAGTTTAGGCTGAACTGTGGGACTAGGCACCAAGTGGGAGCATATATCCAACTTTCTTAGTGATTAAAAAAGCACTTTTTAAAACAACCAGTGAAACTCCAAGTAACCATTCAATTAAAGCCTCTAAGGCAAATGTCTTTTGATTCAGCAACATAGGAAGGTGACAAGGTATCCTGACAATGACTGAAGGATAGGAAATATTTGACTTAGTCACTATATAAGTTATCAGAGAGAAGGCCAAATATACAGTACTTTCCAGTCAAAGCAAAAATTTCTAAGTAACTTTTTCTTTTAGTCCAGTACTAAATATGACAGAAAGTCTTTTATTGTGCTGCCAAGCAGCAAAGACTGATTTTATATTTTAACGACCTCATTTTTAAAATGAAAAAGAATGGACAACTGAAATTATATATGGTGTGTATTAAGTACGTGCATTTTTAGATCATTTATAACTCAAGCTAAAATACAAAAGAATCTAATCGACCCTTTGTTAGAAAAAAATTGGGGAACCTCAAGTGGAATTACATACTTAAAGAATGTATCATAAAAGAGAATGGAAATTTCACTATATGAAAAAACAGACTCCTTGGTCTAAGTCATAAGAGTACATAAAAATTTATGAATTTTACAATAAAGTATTTATTGAGCTTTTGATAAATGTTGAATGGGGCTAACTGCTGTGAAATCTCAATGAACAAGACATAGCCCAGTCTCAATAAAATTGTATTCACATATTTAGTCGTAGCAGAGAAGTATAGTGGGCTAGAAGGGAAAAAGAGAAGCAGAGAACTTACACAACGAAGTTTCAAGAAATGTTTTTGGAGGAAGTACACTAGCCAAAACTTGCTAAACTTGCAAGTACCATTATCAGTTTAGTGAAGGGAAAAGCAGGGATGGAAAGCTGGTAATGAACAGAGCTGTATCAGGAAGCAGACTTCACTCAAACTTGTAGAGAGATGTCATTTTGGTTTGTGGAAAGCAAAGGTCTTTCTTTGGTGGAAGTACTCTGAAGAGTTGCTTCATAGGTAACATTCCTTTCTAAACATGAACATTCTCATCACAGAAGTGTGTTATCAATGGGTCAAAAACTGCAAGAACTTCAGGTGCTACTAGTCGATATTATAATTTTGCCTTATAAGGTATAGACAGAATCTATGCAATTCACACATTTATGATTAACATTAAGCCGTAATTTAGCCGTCAACATTAATTTCAATGGATATCCTGTACATTCATAGACGGCATAAAATGAACATCACAAAAATACTGCTGATGAAGCACAAAGGATTGGTAGATATTGTACCAGACAAATAATGCATGTGAGAACCGCCCCCAACGTACTGCCAGAAAGATAAAAAGTGCTCTGCAACTGCTGTTCCCTTTTCAGTTTTCTTTCTTTTTTATTTCTATTTGGTAAATTTTTTAATTATGAAAAACTTTTGTATTTGGTGATGTGTTGACAAAATAGTGGAGCCAGTTCCCAGATATCCTTCACCCAGCTCTCCCTATTGGAAGCATCCTGCATAATCACAGTATAATTATTACCACTAAAGAATTTATACTGTATGCAAATACCAATAACTAAAATACAGATTTAAGGATGGGTCTTGGTCATGACCAGGCCAGGCAGTCAGTGAGGATGCCTCCTCCATCACTGTCTTGAGTCTGCATGCGCTCTCTGTGTGTCCCGTGCCACCGAGTCAGAGGCAGAGCAGCACACTGTCTCCTGCCAAGAGTTCCCAGTGACCATGGACTCAGCCAGCATGAAGCACCAGGTGACCCCGCTGTGGTAGGAAAGTCCACAGAGGCACAGAAAGGAGAGAGTCTCAGAAGAGACAAAGATTCATTGAAAAAGATAATTAAGTAAAATTAAAATAAATTGATTTAATTAAATACTGATTTTATTCGGATTTTCCCAGCTTTTCCTCTAATGTTATTTCTCTGTTGCAGGATTCAAGTTAAATAATTGAAAAGGAATTGTCATTTGTCCTTGGTTTACAACTCGTGTCTCATCCTGTCTCCCCTTCTCTTTCGTGACCATGGAAGTACAAACAATTGAGGTTAAATTCCTCAGGAGGGGTTTGTTCAGTTGCTTATAATAATTTCTTTACCTCATACAGCACCAGGTAACTTGTTTATGTTCAGTTCAGTTGAGTTCAGTCACTCAGTCGTGTCTGACTCTTTGTGACCCCATGAACCGCAGCATGCCAGGCCTCCCTGTCCATCACCAACTCCCAGAGTCGATCCAAATCCATGTCAGTTGAGTCGGTGATGAAATCCAACCATCTCATCCTCTGTCATCCCCTTCTCCTTCTGCCCTCAATCTTTCTCTGCATCAGGATCTTTACAAATGAGTCAGCTCTTTGCATCAGGTGGCCAAAGTATTGCAGTTTCAGCTTCATCATCAGTCCTTCCAATGAACACCCAGGATTGATCTCCTTTAGGAGGGACTGGTTGGATCTCCTTGCAGTCCAAGGGACTCTCAGGAGTCTTCTCCAACACCACAGTTCAAAAGCATCAATTCTTCGGCATTCAGCTTTCTTTATAGGCCAACTTTCACATCCATATATGATCACTAGAAAAACCATAGCCTTGACTAGAAGGACCTTTGTTAGCAAAGTAATGTCTCAGCTTTTTAATATGATGTCTAGGTTGGTCATAACTTTCCTTCCAAGGAGTAAGCATCTTTTAATTTCCTGGCTGCAATCACCATCTACAGTGATTTTGGAGCCCAGAAAAATAAAGTCAGCCATTGTTTCAACTGTTTCCCCATCTATTTGCCATGAAGTGATGGGACCATATACCATGATCTTAGTTTTCTGAATGTTGAGCTTTAAGCCAAATTTTTCACTCTCCTCTTTCACTTTCATCAAGAGGCTCTTTAGTTCTTCTTAACTTTCTGCCATAAGGATGGTGTCATCTGCATATCTGAGGTTATTGATATTTCTCCCGGCAATCTTGATTCCAGCTTGTGCTTCATCCAGCCCAACATTTCTCATGATGTACTCTGCATATAAGTTAAATAAGCAGGGTGACAATATACAGCCTTGACATACTCCTTTTCCTATTTGGAACCAGTCTGTTTTTCCATGTCTAGTTCTAACTGTTGCTTCCTGACCTGCATACAGGTTCCTCAAGAGGCAGGTCAGGTGGTCTGGTATTCCCATCTCCTTCAGAATTGTCCACAGTTTATTGCGATCTACACAGTCAAAGGCTTTAGCATAGTCAATAAAGCAGAAATAGATGTTTTTCTGGAATTTTCTTGCTTTTACGACAATCCAGAGGAAGTTGGCAATTTGATCCCTGGTTCCCCTGCTTTTTCTAAAACCAGCTTGAACATCTGGAAGTTCACATTTCACATATTGTTGAAGCCTGGCTTGGAGAATTTTAAGCATTACTTTATTAGCGTATGAGATGAGTGGAATTGTGCAGTAGTCAGCATTCTTTGGCATTGACTTTCTTTGGAATTGGAATGAAAACTGACCTTTTCCAGTCCTGTGGCCACTGCTGAGTTTTCCAAATTTGCTGACATATTGAGTGCATCACTTTCATAGCATCATCTTTTACGATTTGAAGTAGCTCAACTGGAATTCCATCACTTCTACTAGCTTTGTTCGGATGCTTCCTAAGGCCCACTTGACTTCACATTCCAGGATGTCTGGCTCTAGGTGAGTGTGAGTGATCTCACCATTGTGATTATCTGGATCATGAAGATATTTTTTGTACAGTTCTTCTGTGTATTCTTGCCACCTCTTCTTAATATCTTCTGCTTCTGTTAGGTCCATACCATTTCTGTCCTTTATTGTGCCCATCTTTGCATAAAATATTCCCTTGGTATCTTTAATTTTCTTGAAGAAATCTCTAGTCTTTCCCATTCTATTGTTTTTCTCTATTTCTTTGCACCGATCACTGAGGAAGTCTTTCTTTTTTTTTTTTTAATTGGAGACTAATTACTTTACATTATTGTATTGGTTTTGCCATACATTGACATGAATCTACCCCGAGTGTACATGTGTTCCCCATCTTGAACCCCCCCCACCTCCCTCCCCATAACATCTCTCTGATTCATCCCTCTGGTTCAACCAGCATCCTATATCATGCATCGAACCTACTGGCGATTCATTTCACATATGATAGTATATATATTTCAATGCCATTCTCCCAAATCATCCCACCCTTGCCCTCTCCCAGAGTCCAAAAGACTGTCCTATATATTGTGTGTCTTTTGCTGTCTCACATACAGGGTTATCATTACCGTCTTTCTAAATTCCATATATATGTGTTAGTATACTATATTGGTATTTTTCTTTCTGGTTTACTTCACTCTGTATAATAGGCTCCAGTTTCATCCACCTCATTAGAACTGATTCAAATGTATTCTTTTTAATTGCTGAGTAATACTCCATTGTGTATATGTACCACAACTTTCTTATCCATTCATCTGCAGATGGACATCTAGGTTGCTTCCATGTCCTGGCTATTAATAGAACTGCCATACGACCCAGCAATCACACTCCTGGGCATACACACTGAGGAAACCAGAATTGAAAGAGACACAAGTACTCCAGTGTTCATCACAGCACTGTTTACAATAGCCAGGAAGGCTTTCTTATCTCTCTTTGCTATTCTTTGGAACTCTGTATTCCAATGGATATATCTTTCCTTTTCTCCTTTGCTTTTCACTCCTCTTCTTGTCACAGCTATTTGTAAGGCCTCCTCAGACAGCCATTTTTCTTTTCGTTTCTTTTACTTGGGGATGGTCTTGATTTTTGTCTCCTGTACAATGTCATGAACCTCTGTCCATAGTTCATCAGGCACTCTGTCTTTCAGATCTAGTTCCTTAAATCTATTTCTCACTTCCATTGTATAGTCATAAAGGATTTGATTTAGGTCATATCTGAATGGTCTAGTGGTTTTCCCCACTTTCTTCAATTTAAGTCTGATTATGGCAATAAGGAATTCATGATCTAAGCCACAGTCAGCTCCCAGTTTTGTTTTTTCTGACTGTATATGTATATGACTACTTGTTTACATAGTACTTGTTAAACACTATTTCTACCAGGGTTAAAATGGCGGGAAAATTGGGTATTGATATAGAAACTTCAAGATAAATAGCAAAATGGAAAAGCATCAGTGGTATTTGGATGACAATTCTGATACCAAAAGTAAAATATATAAAATGAAATAACTTATTTGGTCATTGCAGTAATAGCAAACATTCAAATACTGCACATATGACATATAGACTGTATAAAATGTCAAACTCAGCCATTTATTTGCATTTAACAGGCACCAAAATTTTAAGCAGCTTGTGAGTTCATTCAAACTTGGGAGTAGTAAAGAATTAATAGGAGAAAAATAACATTATAATAACAAAAAATCACATCACTTAGATGATCCTTTCTATTTCTATAACTAAAAACATTTCAGACAGTAGAAGACGGAATTTAGGTGACTTGAAAAATAGAGATTCAAGGGCATGCAAGGAGATCTAAAAATATGGACAATAGAACAAACTTATTTCAGAAAACAATATTGAAGATGCTTATAAACATAACACATGTTAAAAGACCTGATAATCCCAGAGTTATGATCAGTCATTGTCAAGTCAAAGAATAAAATTAATATTAATTGTATTGATTGGATTTTATTTTTTACCCAATATCCATGGCCTCTTAATTTCATACAAGTTTTCTCAGTCCAATGTCACTTGACTTTGTGAGGAGCTTGAGAAGAAGTCCAAGTCAGCAATGAGAAACCATACATCATTACCTATATTCATACTCTTGGGACTGACAGATGACCCTCCAATGCAGGTAGTGATTTTTATATTTCTGCTTGTCTCCTACTTATTGAGTGTCACTGGGAATCTGACCATCATTATACTCACTTTAGTAGACTCTCGCCTGAAAACTGCCATGTACTTTTTCCTCAAACACTTCTCCTTTTTAGAAACCTTATTCACCACAGTCTGCATTCCCAGATTCTTATACAGCTTATCAACTGGGGACAAAACTATTTCCTATAATGCCTGTGTCAGTCAACTATTTTTTATCTTCCTTTTTGGAGCAACAGAATTTTTTCTCCTGGCCATCATGTCCTATGACCGCTATATGGCCATCTGTAAACCTTTACATTATGCAGCCATCATGAACAGTAGAATCAGTGGAAGACTTGTTATTTGCTGTTGGATAGCAGGTTGGCTGGTTATATTTCCACCACTTTGCCTGGGCTTAAATCTGGAATTCTGTGACTATAATGTCATTGATCATTTTCTCTGTGATGCTTCTGCTGTGCTGAAGATCTCTTGTTCAGACACATGGTTCATAGAACAGATGGTTGTTGCCCTTGCTGTGTTGACTGATATTGGGACATTTCTGTGTGTAGTTCTGTCCTATATATACATCATCAAGACCATCATAAAGTTCCCTTCTGCCCAGCAAAAGATGAAGGCCTTTTCTACCTGCTCTTCTCACCTGATTGTGGTTTCTATCACCTATGGAAGCTGTATTTTCATCTATGTCAAACCTTCAGCAAAGGATGAAGTGACAATTAATAAGGGTGTGTTAGTGCTTACGACTTCAGTTGCCCCCATGTTAAACCCATTTATATATAGCCTGAGGAACAAACAAGTGAAAGAATCTTTTACTGAATTAATCAAAAGAATTTCATTGATTTCAAAGAAGTAAAAAAATGTTGAAATTAAGCATAAAGTATGAATATAAAAAGAGCATTTGTCCTTAATGTCATAATCTTCACTACTTAACTAACATACCCTGGTCTATTGTCTGTTTATATTAAGTTTCTCATACCACTGTTATTATTTAATCTCGGATCCAAAACCATCTTTTCAGTGGTTCAATGGTTCACTATTCAATGAAATATACAAGTTGCACCATTTCAACTCCTGTTGAAAATGAACTTTCTGCAAGATGACATCTCATATCAAAAGAATATGAAATTAGACTTCTAGGAGAAAGGACTTATCTAAACCCTTATCTGGCTACAATAAATGAAATAACTATTAAATCTTGTATGGAAAAAAAATTGAATTCTTGAACTGGTGGGAATATTAATGGAGTCATAGTATCCATTGTCTTACTTTAAATGTAAACATCCAAAAAGTATATATATATATATTTATATATATATGATTACATATATATATACATATATATGTTATTACATTTGGTCTTCTCAAGCAGTAATTAACTTCTGAAGATGGGTTAGTTTGAACAAAAAGGAAAGGATTTTATTGCTAGAGAGGAAAATATGAGATCCACATCTACCTTATATAAGAAAGTTTAAAGTCCAAAGATTTCGAGTTTAGATTCACGGGAGTTTCTCTCAGGTGAAGAAGTATCTACATTAATTCATCAGTGGGATGTCAGTGATTTTATTAAAATCTACTGAGAAATTAAAATCATAAAACCACCCATTTGATGATAAAGCAACACTAGTGTTGAAACACATAATACAATACAAGTCCTAAATATAGGTAAGGTGAATAAAGCTGATCGCCAAAGAATTGATGCTTTTGAACTGTGGTGCTGGAGAAGACTCTTGAGAGTCCCTTGGACTGCAAGGAGATCCAACCAGTCCATTCTAAAGGAGATCAGTCCTGGGTGTTCATTGGAAGGACTGATGCTAAAGCTGAAACTGCAATACTTTGGCCACCTCATGCGAAGAGCTGACTCACTGGAAAAGACTCTGATGCTGGCAGGGATTGGGGGCAGGAGGAGAAGGGGACGACAGAGAATGAGATGGCTGGATGGCATCACCGACTCGATGGACATGAGTTTGAGTGAACTCTGGGAGTTGGTGATGGACAGGGAGGCCTGGCATGCTGTGATTCATGGGGTCTCAAAGAGTCGGACACGACTGAGCAACTGAACCGAATTGATAGATATAAGGTGAGATTTATCATGGTAATTGAAACACAGGATCATGGAGTCTGAAAAATCCAACAAGCTACCATCTGCAAACTGGAGAACCAGGGAAATTCAAGGTTTAAGTTCTAGTTCAAATTTGAAAAAGTGAATGTGAATGTCACCCAGTCGTGTCCGACTCTTGTGACCCCATGGACTATATAGTCCATGGAATTCTCCAGGAAAAAATACTGGAGTGGGTAGTCTTTCCCTTCTCAAGGGGATCTTCCCAACACAGGGATCAAACCCAGTTCTCCTGCATTGCAGGCGGGTTCTTTACCAGCTAAGCCGCAAGGGAAACAAGTTTGAAGTCTTTAAAACCTGGGGGCCTGGACATTCCTGGTGGTCCAATGGTTAAAATTCTGCACTGCCACTGCAAGGGGTGAAGTTTCAACCCCTCCATGACACACAGCAAGGCAAAAAACACAAATAAACAAAACAGGGTGCCAATCTTGGAAATCCTGGTCCAAGATTGAGGCCCCATGAACCAGAACTGTCAGTGCCAAAGCACGATAAAATGTTGCCCAGTTTCAAGTGGAGATCATATTTACCTTTCCTCTGTCTTTTTGTTCTAGTCAGGCCTTCAGTAAATTGGAAGATGCCCACTTGCTTTGTTGAGGGCCATCTTCTTTAGCCAGTCTACAGATTCAAATGCTAATCTTTTCCAGAAACACCCTTACAGACACACTCTGAAATATTTTACCAGCTATATGGGTGTTCATTAACTCTGTCAAGTTGACACATGAAACTATGACACCTTCTTTTTTATTTGTTACAACTTATATGATAGAGAGACCTTAAAATTACTAATATCAAATTGCCTCACTTTCTTATTTTTTTGTACCAGTGCAAGTCTCCTAAATATTATAATCCAAGGGCATAACTCCCTAATAAGTATTAAGCTATACCTTGTTTTATTAAAATTGGCTATTAATTTAATATGTTATTTAATAATTAATGGAGTTTATTGCTAAATTATTAATTAATAAATTGAATTTTGAGCTACTGCTTTTCTTGTGTTAGACCTTGTAAACTGAAACAATCTTTCAGTTCAGTTCAGTCACTTAGTAGTGTCTGACTCTTTGCGACCCCATGAACCACAGCACGCCAGGTCTCCCTGTCCATCACCAACTCCTGGAGTCAAGCCAAACTCATGTCCATTGAGTCGGTGATGCCATCTAACCATCTCATCCTCTGTCGTCCCCTTCTCCTCCTGCCCTCAATCTTTCCCAGCAACAGGGTCTTTTCAAATGAGTCAGCTCTTTGCATCAGGTGGCCAAAGTATTGCAGTTTCAGCTTCAACATCACTCCTTTAGTGAACACCCAGGCCTGATCTCCTTTAGGATGGACTGGTTGGATCTTCTTGCCATCCAAGGGACTCTCAAGAGTCTTCTCCAACACCACCGTTCAAAAGCATCAATTCTTTGGCACTCAGCTTTCTTTATAGTCCAACTCTCACATCCATACACGACCACTGGCAAAACCATAGCCTTGACTAGACAGACCTTTGTTGGCAAAGTAATGTCTCTGCTTTTTAATATGTAGTCTAGGTTGGTCATAACTTTCCTTCCAAGGAGTAAGCGTCTTTTAATTTCATGGCTGCAATCACCATCTGCAGTGATTTTGGAGCCCAAAAAATAAAGTCAGCCACAGTGTCTACTGTTTCCCTATCTAATTGCCATGAAGTGATGGGACCAGATGCCATGATCTTAGTTTTCTGAATGTTGAGCTTTAAGCTCTCCTCTTTCACATTCATCAAGAGGCCTTTTAGTTTTCTTCACTTTCTGCCATAAGGGTGGTATCATCTGCATATCTGAGGTTATTGATAGTTCTCCCAGCAATCTTGATTCCAGCTGGTGCTTCCTCTAGCCCAGTGTTTCTCATGATGTACTCTGCATACAAGGTAAATAAGCAGGGTGACAATATACAGCCTTGACGTACTCCTTTCCCGATTTGGAACCAGTCTGTTGTTCCATGTCCAGTTCTAACTGTTGCTTCCTCATAACTCCTTGAGAAGAATGTAATTTTTCTGACTAATTCATTAAAATCTTGTTTCATTTGTTTGTTTCTCGGGGTATAGATAAATGGATTTAGCATGGGGGAGATGGATATTGTTAATACTGACACACTGTTATTAATTTCCTTTTCATCTTTTCCTGAATTTTTGATATAGATAAATATACAGCTGCCAAAGGTAATGGAAACACAATTCAGTGGGGAGAACAGGTGGAAAATGCCTTGTTCCATCTCTGGGCAGAGGGGAATCTTAGAATTGTTTGGATAATACTTGCTACTGCTGCTGCTGCTTCTAATTCGCTTCAGTCGTGTCCGACTCTGTGCGACCCCATAGACGGCAGTCCACCAGGCTCCCCCGTCCCTGGGATTCTCCAGGCAAGAACATTGGAGTGGGTTGCCATTTCCTTCTCCAATGAATGAAAGTGAAAAGTGAAAGTGAAGTCGCTCTGTGGTGTCTGACTCAGCGATCCCATGGACGGAGGAGCCTGGTATGCTGCAGTCCGTGGGATTCTCCAGGCAAGAGTACTGGAGTAGGGTGCCATTGCCTTCTCCGGATAATACTTCCGTTCCGTTCCGTCACTCAGTGGTGTCCGACTCTGCGACCCCGTGGACTGTAGCCTACCAGGCTTCTCCGTCCATGGGATTCTTCAGGCAAGAATACTGGAGTGGGTTACCGTTTCCTTCTCCAGGGGATCTTCCCGACCCAGGGATCGAACCGGGGTCTCCCGCATTGGAGGCAGACGCTTTAACCTCTGAGCCACCAGGGAAGCCCGGATAATACTTACAGAGGACCAAACCACAAACATGAGAGTCACTATGAGAATTAATGCAGAACAGATGATAACCATCTTCTCCATGAACCGTGTATCTAAGCATGTGATCTTCTGGACAGGTTTAGCATCACAAAAAAAGTGGTCAAAAACATTAGTCATAGAATTCCAGTCTCAGTTCCTAGATAAATGGTGGGATCATGATCAACACAGTGGTCATCCAACAGCAGAAGGTGAGTCTTTTGCAGACCCTGTGGTTCATGATGGTCATGTAATACAGGGGTTTGCAGCTGGCTACATAGCAACCGTAAGACATGGCAGCCAAGAGAAAAAAAACTTGTTATTCCAAACAGGTCTTTAAAAAATAGTTGGCATACATAAGCATTATAGGTAATGGTCCTATCACCTGATGACATACTGTACAAGAATCTAGGAATGCTGGTAGAAGTGAATAAGATTTTTAAGAAGGAAAAATTTTGGAGTAAAAAGTGCATCGCAGTTTTAAGGTGGGAATTGACCAATATGAGGATGAGGATGGCCAGGTTTCCAATTACACTCAACATGTAGGTGGTGAGTAGAAATATGAAAGTCACACTCTGCAGTTGTGGGTCATTTGTAAGTCCAAGGAGGATGAACGTGGTGACTGCTATATGGTTTCTCATTCCTGGCTCCACGCTTCCTCCCAAACTGTGTGGAAATCTGAAAGAGAAGAAACTCAGAAGAGGGGGAAATATTCTTTTGAGATGGATTTCTGGTGGCAAAACCAATGAATTTCTCACTGTATGTTGTGCTCATAATGCATATTTCAAGATTTTAAATGTGATACTCACTGTTTTCACTCCTTCCCTGTCAGTTCTATATTTCTTAGAATAGCATTCTGTGTTTCTTTTTTTTTCTCCTCCCATTTAGTTTGTCACCTGGTTTTATTATATGTGTGCCCTTAATATCTTCCTCATTTATTCCTTTTCTTCTCTCACTTACAACATTAATTCACTTAGGTTGCCTTATATCAGTGCTGAAATATTTCAAAAACATATTGACATACTCAAAATATATATTTTGTGACCCCATCCCATCTTTTAAAACCAATACAATCAAAATTATTTTCAAGAAAGCCCAGATATGATGAATACATCCCAATGTTTTCTTGGAGGACAAAGCTTTTGAAGTACTTATAAATGACTTTCTTTCCAAACAAGATGTTTCCTTGAACCACTTATATCATTTCTTATTTCAGGTCAGTTCAGTCGCTCAGTCGTGTCCGACTCTTAGCGACCCCATGAACCACAGCATGCCAGGCCTCCCTGTCCATCACCAAATCCTGGAGTTCACTCAAACTCATGTCCATCGAGTCGGTGATGCCATCCAGCCACCTCATTCTCTGTCGTCCCCGTCTCCTCCTACCCCCAATCGCTCCCAGCATCAGAGTCTTTTCCAGTGAGTCAACTGGTCGCATGAGGTGGCCAAAGTATTGCAGTTTCAGCTTTAGCATCAGTCCCTCCAATGAACACCCAGGATTGATCTCCTCTAGAACGGACTGGTTGGATCTCCTTGCAGTCCAAGGGACTCTCAAGAGGCTCTTCTCCAGCACCACAGTTCAAAAGAATCAATTCTTCGGCGATCAGCTTTCTTCAAAGTCCAACTCTCACATCCATACATGACCACGGGAAAAATCATAGCCTTGACTAGACAGACCTTGGTTGGCAAAGTAATGTCTCTGCTTTTTAATATGCTATCTAGCTTGGTCATAACTTTCCTTCCAAGGAGTAAGCGTCTTTTAATTTCTTGGCTGCAATCAGCATCCGCAGTGATTTTGGAGCCCAAAAAAATAAAGTCTGACATGGTTTCCACTGTTTTCCCATCTATTTCCCATGAAGTGATGGGACCAGATGCCATGATCTTCGTTTTCTGAATGTTGAGCTTCAAGCCAACCTTTTCACTCTCCTCTTTCACTTTCATCAAGAGGCCTTTGAGTTCCTCTTCTCTTTCTGCCATTAGGGTGGTGTCATCTGCATATCTGAGATTATTGATATTTCTCCCAGCAATCTTGATTCCAGCTTGTGCTTCTTCCAGCCCAGCGTTCCTCATGATGTACTCTGCATAGAAGTTAAATAAGCAAGGTGACAATATACAGCCTTGACACACTCCTTTCAAATTTGGAACCAGTCTTGTTCCATGTACAGTTCTGACTGTTGCTTCCTGACCTTCATACAGGTTTCTCAAGAGGCAGGTCAGGTGGTCTGGTATTCCCATCTCTTTCAGAATGTTCCACAGTCTATTGTGATCCACACAGTCAAAGGCTTTGGCATAGTCAATGAAGCAGAAATAGATGTTTTTCTGGAACTCTCTTGCTTTCTCCATAATCCAGCAGATGTTGGCAATTTGATCTGTGGTGCCTCTGCCTTTTCTAAAACCTGCTTGAACATCTGGAAGTTCACGATTCACATATTGCTGAAGCCTGGCTTGGAGAATTTTGAGCATGACTTTACTAGCGTGTGAGATGAGTGCAATTGTGCAGTAGTTTGAGCATTCTTTGGCATTGCCTTTAGACAGAGCTAAATTTCAGCTTTAATCAAGAGCTGTAACAAAAGAGCACACTCTTGGGATTTGTATTTCAAGTGTATGAAATTGTAAGATTAATGAAATGTTTTTGATCAATATGCATCTTATTCTGTGGGCAGAATGTTTATTCATCCTCAGAGATTTTATTAAATCTCTTTAACAGAGGGTAAGAGAACTGAAGAATAATTGTGAGATTTTGGTGGTTCTAAATAAGGTTGGGTGTTCTGTGCCAGCCTCCACAGATATTAATTAACACAAGCAAAGAAGGAAACTTGACAGATTTCTGAATTTCTTTCACATGTGGATATCTAAATAGAATATTAATAGGCAATACGTAGCTGTTTCTTGAACTTAGATTTAAAGAACTTGGAAAGCCTAATCACATTTTCCTGCTCTTAAGATTGACATGTGCATGCGCTAAGTCGCTTCAGTCATATCCAACTCTTTGTGACTCCATGGACTGTAGCCTGTAAGGCTCCTCTGTCCATGGGATTCTCCAGGTAAGAATGCAGGAGTGGTTTGTCATTTCTTTCTCCAGGGGATCTTTCAGACCCAGGGATTGAATCAGTATCTCTTACATCTCCTGCATGAGAACACAGATTCTTAACCACTAGCACCACCTGGTAAGCCCTAAGATTGACATAGATATATTAATAAATAAATGACTTTTTTCGTGCCTAGCACAGAAGAATTGCTGCTTTTGAATTGTGGTGTTGGAGAAGGTTCTTGAAAGTCCCTTGGACTGCAAGGAGATTCAACCATTCCATCCTAAAAATCAGTCGTGGGTGTTCATTGGGAGGACTGATGTTGAAGCTGAAATTCCAATACTTTGGCCACCTCATTCAAAGAGGTGAATCATTTGAAAAGACCCTGATTCTGGGAAAGATTGAAGGCAGGAGGAGAAGGGGATGACAGAGGATAAGATGGTTGGATGGCACCACCGACTCGATGGACATGAGTTTGAGTGAACTCCAGGAGTTGGTTATAGACAGGGAGGCCTGGCGTGCTGTGGTTCATGAAGTCACAAAGAGTTAGACATGACTGAGCGACTAAATTGAACTGAGCTGAAGCAGTGACATGGAGGTAAAGAATCTCAGATATCTCACAATTTTTCATAGTATGTCACAGGAATATGAAATTGTCTTGAAACACACAGAGAACAACTGAACTTGAAGAGGAAAATGAACAAGAGAAACAAGAGGCATCATAGAGTGATGCATGCAAATAGGTAACTGAGAACCAGAAGATATGATGGATGTCTCTGTATCTAATGGATACAGACATCCCTCTACTCCAATCACATCAAAGCTATCAGTGCTGTAGAATTAATACAAATTTAGACAGAAAACAGCAACATAGATATAGTGAGATAAAGCCCTGTAATGCATTTCAGTAACACATCCCCTGATGGCTCAGTCATTTAAGAATCTCCCTGCAGTACAGGAAGGGCTTCCCTGGTGGCTCAGCTGGTAAAGAATATGCCTGCAGTGCAGGAGACCTGGGATCAATCCCTCTGTTGGGAAGATCCCCTGGAGAAGGGAATGACTACCCACTCCAATATTCTTGCCTGGAGAATTCCATGGACTGTATTGTCCATGGGGTCACAAAGAGTCAGACATGGCTGAGCGACTTTCACTTCACTTCACTTGCAGTACAGGAGAGGCAGGTTCATTCCCTGGGTCAAGAAATCCCCTGGAAAAGGAAATGGCAGCCCGTTCCAACATTCTTGCATGGGAAATCTCATAGATGAAGAGTCTGGTGGGCTACAGGCATAGGTTTGCAAGAGTTGGACACAACTTAATGACTAAACCACCACCACGAAGCAAGAAAGAAACAGAAATTAAGTTTATTTATTTATTTGCAGAAGGATTCACATTTATTGGTTCAAATACAGCTATCTAAAATTTCCTAAACATGCATTTCACACTAATTGGTCACATTTCCACAGGTAGTCAATTCACAGAAAAGGGCCCATCCCTTGCCAGACAGCAGGGTGGGAGGTAGTAGAAGTCCTGGGTAGCAGAGCCTGCCAACTATCACTTGGCCATGCAGGACTGATGGAGTCAGGTTGGCGGACAGCCCTCGGCCAGCCCTTTGGGGACATGGGCTCAGAGACATCCTGTTTACTCAACTCCTGTACGGGACTGTGGGTAGAGGTGGGCCTCAGGTATGTAGCCCAGGGGGAGGCCCATGGATGCACGTGTCGCCAGAGCTCCTGAAGGTGGTGTCATGGGAGGTGGTGCTCCCTGTGCCTTGCATCATATGAAGGAAATGTCGGCCTCTTCAAGGGGGTGGCTAGTCCCTGGCTGGGCAGGTGGGAAGGACACACCAGACATGGCCCAGACATTACAGTGTAGCCACAAGCCCCTATCACAGGCCTGCAATGGCAACACAGATAAAAATACCCAACACCCCAGGGCAGGCAGGATTTCTTTCTCCACAGAAACATGTAAACAGAGCAGGAGATACAGTATTCTTTTCCCACAAGATTCCTCAGAAAGGAATAGACCAGTATATCTGTCACTGAAGAGGTAGTTTTGGGGTTTTGTTTGTTGTTTTTTTTTTCCTTTTCGTGGAAATCTGAGTCAACAACATTATTATCTAAGACATTTCGGAGAAAGAAAACAATGGTCACCAAAGGACAAAAATCATCCTTTGGCTGGCAGGCCTGGCTCCAGGATTTGGAAGACTAGCCTCCACCATTAAGACAACTTTTTTCTTGGACTTGAAACAAGCTCTGGCCTCATTCATAGCTTCCCTTTGAGCCTGCAACTGATCCCTGAGCAGGCTGTAGCCCATTGAGGAGTGCAGGCCCAGAGAAGGGAGGACAGATGTGGTACTGGATTAGGCAGAGGGACCGGGCATCATGTGAGTCAGTAGAGGCAGGATCATGGTGACTCATCTTACAGGACAGCCTGAAGTCTTCAAGTCTCAAGGGAGCCCAGCTCTGGTCAAAGAGGAAGCCCCAGCGTAGTCTGTGGGGCCCCTGCCTCTGAGGAAACAGCCCAGGTCTGGCTCCTAAGCCCAGAAAAGAAGCCATTGCTTGTGGTAGCCAGGAGAGGTTTTTCTGGGGACCATGTAATTAAATACACATCCTGAGCTGTGGCCCTAGAAACCCTTGTCTTGAGGCTAATCAGTTTTCAGCACCTGGTAGAATGATTGCCATTTCTTACCCTGAGACACTGATAAAACATCATTTCAGAGATACTGGACAAAGATGCTCCAAGCTGAGGGAAAAGGGAGGAATGATCAAATGCAAAAGCAGAGGGGAGTGCAGGGGGACTCTCATGGATCAAGTTGGGGAAGGTAAGAGTGGTAGGTTTTTTGTTTAATTTTCTTTTGTTTGTTTGTTTAACTTTAAAAAATCAGTAAAGAAAACTTTAAAGTTTAATAAAGGGTTGGTCTAAAAAACTGTATTGCTTAAAACAATTGAAGGATTTTAAAAAGCAATAAGCAAAGAAGATATAGACTTGGAACCACTGGAGGCCAGTCTTTTTACTTTGGTCAACATTGGACATGGCCTAGATGTTGCCCATACTGGGTTTGTCTGTTTCCATCTGTCCCATTCCCCAGTAAACTGAGAACAAACAAACTAAGGTAGGAAATAGGCAGCAGAGCAAGGCAGCTAGCTCAGAAAGCCCAGGGCTTTAAGGACCTGGTGACATACCTGCCACGGCATAACTCCCTTCTGACAACAGGTAGCAGGTAAGAGGCAGGGTGCTGTGGAGTGGGTGACTGTCATGATGCCATGGAAACCCCTCAGTTTCCTGTACCCCTCCTCCTCTGGATCTGCTTTCCATCCCTGGAGGTTTGTCCATCTCACTATGCATTGGGCCTGGGGGACTGGGTATTAAGTTTAATTTTTTTAATATTTTATAAATTGAGTTTTTGTAACTAGCACATTAACTTTAATCCTATCAATTAGTCTCTTTTGGCCTCATCATAAAATTTAAGTGTATGATCATCTTTCTAATATTTCCAGTAGCAAATCATACAATTTTCCTAATTTCTTGCCCTATCCTACTAGTATAATGATTCTGGATGCTATCAAGAGATAATACACCATAGTGATAAACAGGTCAGTCTACAGCATCAGGCAGCTAATTTATGTCTCCTTTTTTTTTTCTCACCTAACTTATCTAGTTGCAGGTTTTCACAAAAAGCTATGCTTAAATTCCCTGTGGAAATTCCCATGTGCTAGTCCTTCTCTCCTTAACGATGTCTCTATTTGAACTCTCTCCAGTCTCCTCTTTCTCTTTTCTGCGTTTTTATGTGGAGATTATTTCCATATCTAATACTTCAAGATGGAGTTAACCTTTCCTCTAACTATTCCTACTGTAACCTATGATTATCTTACAGCAGCTTTTATGTGGAGATTATTTCCATGTCTAATACTTCAAGATGGAGTTAACCTTTCCTCTAACTATTCCTACTGTAACCTATGATTATCTTACAGCAGCTTTTATGACTAGATTTCCAGCCATGATGGTAAATTTTATTTTAAACATTGTGTCCTCATCAGCATCTTACTGCCAAGAGCACAGTCAGTGTTCACTCAAAGTTTAGAGAAATAATCAGAGTGAATTTTATTTTTGCCTTATAGACCAAGTTATAATTTTTAAACTATTTTAAATAATGTGAGTCAACATAACTTTAATAAGTAAATAGCAAAACTATTTTAAGTAGCATTTAGAAAGAAGGGGTTTTTTTGTTTCTATTAAAGTTAATCAGAAAAAAACTGCACTGACATTTGAGACTAACTTTAATGATATGGAAATATGACCCCAAATCTCTGTGTTGCTTTCCTGTGGACTAACATCTTTTTAAAAGTAAATTTCCTGTGCTTTTTGCAGTTTCTAGAATTAGACTGCCTGAATTCTTATTCCACTTTGTTCCTTTTAGTCTCAGTTTACTTAATAACCTCTAGTTCAAAAAATTATTTTGAGCATTCATTCTAAAATCCACACAGAGACTTTGGCAGACAGCAAATTAAAGACTCAACCTCTAACTCTTTCTCTTTTTAATGTTCCTCTCTGTTCTCATATTCTTTTTTTGACCCCAAAATTACTCAGAAGTTATGTTAATGCATCTGAGTGCTAAGCAATGGCCACTGTGACAAATGGATTTTCTTTTCTGCATTCTCCACAAAGCAGGAGAATTTTGGTGACTGGGTATGTGCAATGTTCTGTTAACAAGTAATTAATGCCAGAGTTATGGACTCTGAAGTTCTGCATAGGACATACTAGGTGTTCCACATATCTTTCTCAGCCATAATTTTTTTATTACTAGCATGGGAAGATATTTCCATTTGTAAATATCACAAGCTTTCTTACTTTCCTCCATGCTGAGGTAGAAAAGGATTTCCCATGGAGAACATCATTAGTTATATAAATGGCTTTCACTTATTTGCTATAAATTACACCTATAAAAAAACTCAATGTGTGTTTTTTTGGTGATTTGTTAATTTAGGTAATTTTTTCCATTGAGACCGAAAAAACTGACAGCTTCTATCTTCTATAGTTAGGAAGTACCTATAGGTGTATCAGTTCAGTTCAGTCGCTGTCATGTCCGACTCTGCAACCCCATGAACTGCAGCATGCCAGGCCTGCCTGTCCATCACCAACTCCCGGAGTCCACCCAGCCCCTTGTCCATTGAGTCGGTGATGCCATCCAACCATCTCATCCTCTATCATCCCCTTCTTCTCCTGCCCTCAATCTTTCCCAGCAACAGGGTCTTTTCAAATGAGTCAGCTCTTCGCATCAAGTGGCCAAAGTGTTGCAGTTTCAGCTTCAACATCAGTCCTTCCAATGAACACCCAAGCCTGATCTCCTTTAGGATGGACTGGTTGGATCTCCTTGCAGTCCAAGGGACTCTCAAGAGTCTTCTCCAACACCACCGTTCAAAAGCATGAATTCTTCGGCACTCAGCTTTCTTTATAGTCCAACTCTCACACCCATACATGACCACTGGAAAAACCATAGCCTTGACTAGACGGACCTTTGTTGACAAAGTAATGTCTTAGCTTTTTAATATGCAGTCTAGGTTGGTCATAACTTTCCTTCCAAGGAGTAACCGTCTTTTAATTTCATGGCTGCAATCACCATCTACAGTGATTTTGGAGCCCAGAAAAATAAAGTCAGCCACCGTTTCCACTGTTTCCCCATCTATCTGCCATGAAGTGATGTAGATACCACCAAAAGAAAGAGGTACTGATTCAGGCTCAGGAGAAATACTCATCTGATATTATGACACCCTTTTAGATAAAATCCCATAGAAAATGACACTTCTGAAACAAATCTAGAAAATTCTTAAGCCCTTGAGATTTCACTGTGGCAACAAAACTCAAAGCAGTATCCAATTTTTAAAACTCTCTCATTCTAATTAATTCTTATCACATCCACAATTCTCTTCTGTCATATTTAAATGTTAACAAATGTTGATGAAGTGTTTTAATTCAGGTGTATTTCCTATTTACTTCCATGATTATTTACATGTAATAGCTCAATAATTACTGATGACAATATTCATTTGAAATGAATTTTGACAGTTAAAGTTATGGATTAATATTAATCAGCAGTATCTGAATTGCATGAATTCTGTCTATACCTAAAAGCCAAACTTATAACATCAACTAATAAGACCCAAAACTTGGAGATTTTGACACCCCCCCCCCCATAGTACACTCTTGTGATGAGGATATCCTCGTTTAGAAAGAAATGTTACCTATGAAAGAGCTCTTCAAAGTACTTTCACCATAGGGGGACATTCACTTTACACACCAAAACAACATCTACAAGTTTAAGTGGAGTCTGTTTCATGACAAAACTCTGTTCATTACCAGCTTCCCACCCCTAGTCTTTCCTTCATTAGACAGATATGGAACTTGCCGGTTTTTCAACTGTTGGCTTAGAATCACTTTCTGCAAAAAAATTCTTGAAAATTCATTGTGTAAGTTATTTGATTCTCTTTTTTGCCCCACTATATCACTATGCTTAATACTTTGTTACCACTAAATATGTGAATGTAATTTTATTGAGATCGGGCTATGTCTTGTTCACTGAGAATCCACAAAGCTAGCCCTATTTAAAGTTTGTCAAGAGCTCAATAAATATATTTATTGTAAAATTAATAAATTTTATATGTACACTTCTGACTCAGAATAGCAGTTTGTTTTCTCGGTTAGTGAAATTTCTATTCTCTTTTTGGTCCATTTTTTAATAGAAGTATGTAATCCCAAGAGGGCTCCCCAATTTTTTTCTAAAAATGGTCAATTGAATTCTTCTGAGTTTTAGCTTCATTGAAGTATAAATGATATAAAAATGTACATTCAATAAATATACCATATATAATCTCTGTTATCAATTCCCCTTCATTTTAAAAATGAGATCTTTAAGATATTAAAATAATTCTTTACTTTCTGGCAGTACACAAAATGCTACCTGTCATACTTAGTCCTAGACTAAAAAAAAGTCATTTAAAAAATTTTTTATCAAAAAATATTATATATGTTGCATTCTCTGATTACTTAGGGCTTTCCAGGTGACTCATTGGTAAAGAATTTGCCTCCAATAAAAGAAACTCAAGAAAAGCAGGTCTGATCCCTGGGTCAAGAAGATTTCCTGGGGTAGGAAATGGCAACCACTCCAGTATTCTTGTCTGGAAAATTCCACTGACAGAAGAGCCTGGCAGCTACATTCTATGGTGTAGCAAAGAGTCCAACAAGACTGAGCACGTACACATGCACATGCACACACACACATACACACACTCTGATTACTTACATAACAGCTAAATGAAATGTTTCCTATCCTTCAGTTAGTATCTAGATACCTCACCACTTTCCTGTGTTACTGAATCAAAAGGCATTTGACATAGAGACTTCACTTACATGGTTATCTGGCGTTTCACTTGGTTGCTTTACAGAACTCCCTTCCTTATCATTAAGAAAGGTAAATTTAAGCTCTTACTTGGTACCTACTCCCATTTAGCCTAAAGTGTTTACAGACAAACAGAAAAAGTTTTGCTAAAAGTTAACCTCCCCACCTCAACAGCAGTTTAAAGGTCACACAGAGACAACATAGCATTTCCGGTGGTGGGACAAGAATGAATTGTCTCTGCAGCCTAGATACCTCCCCTCAGTGCCGTCACCCCAACTCCAGGTATCTGACTCTCTCAAGGATCTAACCTGTGTGTCCTGAGGAAAGAGAGTAATCTTTTACTCAGTCTTTCATATTCCACCTTCTTAACACTTCAATGAAACTAATTGACACTGATATTGATATAGATGTTAAAATACTGAGTTTTCATTACAATATGAATATCTATTAGGGGATGGAGTAACTGACTTGGAAGCAAGTAAGTCACTCAATTCACATATATTACACACAGTTTTTGTTTAAAATGAGGGAAAGCTTATGGCAGAGAACATGTAGGTGCATTTCTCTAAACTTCCATTGTATTTAGATGAACTTCACCATATTGATACATGAAAACAGCTTATCAATGATTGCCCTATACTTGCCAAACATATTAAGAAGCCACACTTTATAAGTAGTTGCTGAAACCTTTCATAAAATATTAAAATGACAAATCATATGGGTTATTCTGGTAGAGATACTTTCCTCAGAAGAAAGCATCATTCTAGAGTTCAGAAAAGGGACAGAAAAATGATTTTAAAAATATTTCTCTGATAGTCATAACCTCTGATGTTCCCTGAACTCCAATGTTGTAAAGGGTGGAAAAAGAAGTCTCCCAAGAAGGACTTATGGTGGAGAGAGAGGAGGGTGTGCTCTGCCCATTCTTAGGAGCACAGATTCCTACTCACAGAGGGCTCTGCAGTTGATGAGTTTTCAGTAAGTCGTCCTCCACCCACACAAGATGAAGATTTTTCTCAACAGAAAGCCTGCCTCCCCCTGAGTCCAGGAAGTGTTTACTCTGGAACTGCAGAGCTAACAGTAATTTAAATGGTTATTTAGGTATGGATCTCTCTCTGTTGTTGGGAAAGTTGATATTCTGGCAGAGGAACATATTTATAAACTGACAGAATTAGCCTTTAAAAAAATTAACCCAATTTTCAATTAAATGAAACAAGCAAACATATCTTAAATGTTACTAATGAGTCTCTTGTGTAATAGACTTTGGGGACAGATAAGGGAAAACAGACCTGGGGAAAATGTCCTCAGAGAGGCACCTGTAAAGAACATTAGCATCAGAAGAGGCCAGGTATGCAATAATTGGTATCAGGTTACAAGACAAAAGGTAACCATCTGTTATTTTATTTCAAAATTTTGTGAGGCATTTTAAGATGATAAAGACAATGTTTCCAGTTTATTGAACTTGTAATATTTGTAATTAATGGTTGAAATTGGGCTTCCCTTATAGCTCAGTTGGTAAAGAATCCACCTACAATGCAGGAAACCTGGGTTCAATTCCTGAGTTGGGAAGATCCCCTGGATAAGGAAATGGCAACCCACTCCAATATTCTTGCCTGGAGAATCCCCATGGACTATAACTTGCCAGGCTCCTCTGCCCATAGGGTAGCAAGAGTCAGACACGACTTAGCAACTAAACCACCACCAATGGTTGAAAATGAAAGTGAAAATCACTCAGTTGTGTCAGACTCTGATCCCCGTGGACTATGCAGTCCAAGGAATTCTCCAGACCAGAATGCTGGAGCAAGTAGTCTTTCCCTTCTCCAAGGGATCTTCCCAACCCAGGGATCAAACCCAGGTCTCCTGCATTGCAGGCAGATTCTTTACCAGCTAAGCCAACTGAGCCTCAGGTAAAGCCCAAGAATACTAGAGTGGGTAGCCTATCCCTTCTCCAGCAGATCTTCCCTACCCAGGAATTGAACCAGGATCTCCTTCATTGCAGGCGGATTCTTTACGAACTGAACTATCAGGGAAGCCCAATTAAATGTCAGTATAAACAATTCACATAATAATAGAGAAAAAATATTCTATCAAAAGAAAAGGCAAAGTGAAAATGTACTGTTAATAGTTTTCAGATATACCTTCCAGATCTTTATGATCCTTCTGTTTATACATTTCATGGCCTTTTTAAAAAACTGAAGTATAGGTGATTTACTGTTGTATTAATTTCTGCTGTAAAGTGATTCAATTATACACACATATACATTCTTTTTCATATTTTTTCCATTATGGTTTATCATAGGATATAGTCCCCTGTGCTATAAGTAGGACCTTATTGTTGGATAAGGATACATATCCATTCTATATATATACTAGTTTGTGTCTGCTAATCCAAGACTCTTGTTCTATCCCTCTCCCACTCATCTTCCCCCCTTGAAAACCTGTTCTCTGTGTATGTCTGTTTTTATATGGTAGATAAATTCATAGGTGTTATATTTTCAATTCCACATATAAGTGCTATCATATGGTATTTGTCTTTCTCTTTCTGACTTACTTCACTTAGTATGATAATCTCTATCTACATCCATGTTGTTTCAGTAGCATTATTTCATTTTTTATGACTAAAATTTAATCAAAAATATATGCTTCATCTTCTTTATCCATTCATCTGTCAGTGGACATTTAGGTTGTTTCTCATGGACCTTTTGTTTTGTTTTTTTTTCCCCAAAATTTGGCAGTTTTATTAAGCAGACGCTTATCATATGACCCAGCAATTCTACTCCTAGGCATTTACCCAAGAGATATGAAAATACATCTATGATCAATTCATACAGAAATGTTTGTTAGCAGCTTGTTGTTTGGTCACTAAGTCATTAGTGACCCCATGACTGCAGCATGCCAGGCTTCCTTGTCCTTTACTACCTCTTGGAGTTTGCTCAGACTCATATCCATTGAATTGATGATGCCATCCAAACATTTCATCCTCTGTCGTCTCCTCCTCCTGCCCTCAATCTTTCCCAGCATCATGGTCTTTTCCCGATGAGTCAGTTCTTTGCATCAGGTGGTCAGAGTATTGAAGCTTTCATGGACCTTTTTAGTTCTATATTTATTTATGATCTTATTCTATTTCATTAAAATTTTGATACATATTTTTACATTTATGTTTACATATATTTTGTATTTATTCATGTTCTTATATTTTTATATGTTTGTTTTATGGAAACATTTTAAAATACTTTCTCTATGAAAAGTGAAAGTCACTCTGTCAAGTCCGACTTTTTGGGACTCCATGGACTGTAGACTGCCAGGCTCCTCTGTCCATGAAATTCTCCAGGCAAGAATACTGGAGTGGGTAGCTATTCCCTTCTCCAGAGGATCTTCCCAACCCAGGGATCAAACCCAGGTCTCCCACATTGTGGGCAGATTCTTTACGATCTGAGCCACCAGGGAAGCCCAATGTTCTAAATCTGGTTAATAGCCTCGGTATGTGCATGCTGTCGTTTCAGTTGTGTCCGACTCTTTTCAACTCTATTTAGACTGTAGCCCACCAGGCTCCACTGTCTATGGGGATTCTCCAGGCAAGAATATTGGAGTGGATTGCCATTTCCTTCTCCAGGGGACCTTCCTGACCCTGAAATAGAACCCACATCTCTTATGTCTCCTGCATAGGCAGGCGGGTTCTTTACCACTAGCGCCACGTGGGAAGAGCTAAATTTTAATCATTTGGTCACACTGCAGGGCATGTGGGATCTTAGTTCCCTGACCAGGGATCAAGCCCATGACCCCTGCATTGGCAGCTCAGAGTCTTAACCATCGAACTACCAGGGAATTCCCTAGTGCTTTGATTTTAATATGTCTATGTGTAATTTTCTTTGAACATCATTTTTATAAGTTGATTAAACTTCTTAAATGTATAGATTTACTTCTTTCCTAACATTTTGGAAAGCTTCCAGTCATAAATTATTCTGACATTTTCTCTGTCCTATTCTCTCTTTCTTTTCCTCTGGCATCCAAGTTACACATATGATAGACTTCAACATTGACCATCGGTCCCAGTATCTTTGTAAATTAAAGAGTTTGCTTCTCCCTTTTATAAGGATTACACAATTTCTATTGTAATTTTAAATTCATTGCCTTTTTCTTCTGTAATCTCTGTCCAGTAATTAAACACAAAGTGTGACTTTCTTCAGAAACATACTGCATTTTTCATTTCTAACATTTTCCTTTTAATACTACGTGTTTTCTCTTTCTCGTCAGAGAAATCTTTACTTTTCATTATCTTCCTTTATCTCATAGCACAGTTGTATAGATTGATTTAAAAATCTCTGCATAATTCTATCAATATCTGAGTTCTCAGGACTTGGCACCTGCAAGATGTCGCTTCAGTAAATAATTTTTTTTGAATGGGTCACATTTTACCCATTCTTTATATCGTCAGTGATTTTGGATTCTATCCTCACATTTTGAATATTATACTACATAAACTCTGAATTCTATTATATTCACCTGGAAAATGTGAATGATATTTTTAAGCTAGCAATAAACTCTTTGAGACTCAAACTACAAGCTTAGTCTTATCTTATGCAGTATGGCTGAACCCTCAGTTTAGTAATTTAAACCTTTGCTAAAACTGTTTTTCTTTGTTGTTGTTGTTGTTTGAACCGTGGGCCTCTGGTTCAGGGTTCATCTTGAAATATGTGTATGCTTATATATATTATTAAGATCTGCTCTTCCCTAAGTCTCTCATGAATTCCTGCATTAGTGTCAGACCTTCCCAGAGACCTTTCCATGTATCCTGTTATTGTATAGTGTATTCTGCTGATGACATTTAGTTTCAGTTGGTTGATGAGTTATTGGGATATTTTATAACCTTGTTGACTTTCTGTCTAGTATTCCTATATGCTACTGAGTGAATGGTACTTAATTTTTCAGCTGTAAATGTAGGTTTTTTAATTTTTTATTATGTTTTTTTTCTTTTTTGTTACATGTACTTTGAAGTTCTGTTTTTAGATGCTTTATTAGTTTGCTCCCTGGAGGAAGGCATGGCAACCCACTCCAGTATTCTTGCCTGGAGAATCCCATGGACAAAGGACCCTAGTGGGCTACAGTCCATGGGGTCACACAGAGTCGGATACGACTGGAGAGACTTGGCACCTTCACACTCATTAGTTTGCTTTCATAGCAATATAACATAACGGTAGAATAAGACAACAGAAATACATTGTCTAACAGTTCTGGATGCTAGAATTCACAAATTAAGATGTCAGTTCCTTCTGAAGAAGAGGAAGCTGAGGAACTCTCTCTTCCATGCCTCTCTCTGAGCTACTGGTGCAGTCAGTATCCCTCACTGCACATCTCTAGTTTCTGCCTCCATTATCACCTGGTCATCTCCTTCCTCCATGTCTCTGTCTTTATATCATCTTCTCATTATTTGTGTCTGTCTCTGCATCCAAATTTACCCTTTTAATAAGACCACTTGTGATACTGGAACAGATCCCAGCCTAATGACCTCATTTTAACTTGGTAGAAGATAGGGCTGGAGAAGAGGGACTAGGGCTGGAGCCAGGTATGAGATAGGGTTTCTCGTTTGCTCAGAGGCAATCATCACCTATTGGGAGTTGGGTCAGGTCCCAAGTTCCTGACACAGAAGGCCCTAGGGTTGGGTCTTAGCTGGTTCATTACCTATAAGTTTGGTCTTGCTTCTCTTCCATTCCTACCCAGTCCTGCATGGTTCTGTCTTGCAACCTTGGTTGTACATGACTCCTGTCAGTCTCCAGTTAACCTTCAATGAGAATCGTTCAATATATTGTGTTTTTGATATGATCCTAGTTGCGGAGGTGAGTTCCATGTCCTCCTACTTTGCCATCTTGAAACACAAGCTTGAAAACTTTTTAAGTTAGTATTTCTATACATCCTTGCCAACATTCATCATTTTGGGACTTTTTTGAAGATTAGTCATCCTGAAACCTAGAAGGTCTTCCAGGTATTGCCATGGATTCTTCTTATTTAAATGTAAGTAATAATTTGAGAATGAAGAATAATTTATTCCTCATCAAATTATTTTTTATATTGGTTATCACCTATAGATATTTTCTAATTCCATCATTACATCTATGCTCACTGGTTCACATGCAACTATTAGAAAAGTTTTTGTAGTTTTTATATATTTATTCATTTCACATCATATTTTTTATCTTATTCTAAAGCCTCTTGAAGAAAGTGAAAGAGGAGAGTGAAAAGGTTGGCTTGAAGCTCAACATTCAGAAAACAAAGATCATGGCATCTGGTCCCATCACTTCATGGGAAATAGATGGAAAAACAGTGGAAACAGTGTCAGACTTTATTTTTTTGGGCTCCAAAATCACTGCAGATGCTGATTGCAGCCATGAAATTAAAAGACTCTTACTCCTTGGAAGGAAAGTTATGACCAACCTAGATAGCATATTAAAAAGCAGAGACATTACTTTGCCAACCAAAGTCCATCTAGTCAAGGCTATGGTTTTTCCCATAGTCATGTATGGATGTGAGAGTTGGACTGTGAAGAAAGCTGAGGGCCGAAGAATTGATGCTTTTGAACTGTGGTGCTGGAGAAGACTCTTGAGAGTCCCTTGGACTGCAAGGAGATCCAACCAGTCCATTCTAAAGGAGATCAATCCTGCGTGTTCATTGGAAGGACTGATGCTAAAGCTGAAACTGCAATACTTTGGCCACCTCATGTGACGAGTTGACTCACTGGAAAAGAGTCTGATGCTAGGAGGGATTGGGGGTGGGAGGAGACGGGGACAACAGAGAATGAGCTGGCTGGATGGCATCACCGACTCAATGGACATAAGTTTGAGTGAACTCAGGGAGTTGGTGATGGACAGGGAGGCCTGGCGTGCTGTGATACATGGGGTCGCAAAGAGTCGGACACGACTGAGCAACTGAACTGAACTGATGAGTTATAAAGCATAACTTTGTTTCTTATATGATTCTCACTTTGTTCTAGATGTGTTCAACAAGAAACCCTTTAAGCTTGTGCTCTGTCTTTTTGATAAGCTTCCATCATTTAAAAAATAATTTAATAAACTCAAGAAGTTTAAAACTGCATCCTGTGCTGAATTCTAGATATTGTTTCCACATCTACTTCAGTCTGATGTATTGCTCCAGAGCTAAACTGAAAGAAGAAAAATAAATTTGGTGTGGGAGTAAACCAAACTGATGCTGCATTTGTTAAAATATTTAAAGAATTCAAGTAAGAAAGTGTAACATTAGCCCATGTACCTACTGACATTAATCTAGGACAAAGGAGGCAAAACATACAACAGAGAAACAACTGCATGTAAAGAATGAAATTATAACATTCTCTAATACCACACACAAAAATAGTATTGAAATGGATTAAACACCTAAGTATAAAACTGGATACTATAAAACTCCTAGAGGAAAACATAGGCAGAATACTCTGACATAAATCATAACAAGATCTTTTTAGATCTGTCTCCTGGAGTAATGAAAACAAAAACAAAAATAAACAAATGGGACCTAATTAAACTTAGAGCTTTTGCCCAGAAAAGAAAACCACAAGTAAGAAGAAAAGACAACCCTCAGAACGAGAGAAAATATTTGCAAATGAACCATCACAAAGTACTGACCTCCAAAATACATAAGCAGTTTATGCAGCTCAATATCAAAACACAAACAACCCAATCAAAAAATGAGTGGAAGACCTAGACAGACATTTCTTCAAAGACAACACACAGATGGCCAACAAGAACATGAAAAGATGCTTGACATCACTCATTATGAGAGAAATGCAAATCGAAGCCACAGTGAGGTGTCACATCACACCAGTCAAAAGGCCATCATCAAAAAAAGTCTACAAAGAATAAATGCTGGAGAGAATGTAGAGAAAAGGGAAAACTTTTGCTCTGTTGGTGGGAATACAAGTTGATACAACCATTATGGAGAATAATATGGATGCTTCTTGAGAAACTATGAACAAAACTACCGTATTACCAACAAATCCCACTACTGGGCTTATACCCTAAGAAAACCATAATTCAAAAAGACACGTGTATGCTACTATTCATTGCCATACTATTTACAATAACCAGGACATGGTGGCTACTTATACGTTCATTGACAGATGAATGAAGAAAGAAGTTGTGTTCATATATGCAATGAAATATTACTCAACCATGAAAAAGAATGAAATTGTGTCATTTAGTGATGTGGAAGAACCTAGACTCTGCCATACAGAGTGAAACAAGTCAGGAGGAGAGAAACAAATATATATTACTGCATATATGTGGAATCTAGAAAAATGGTACTGATGAATCTATTTGCAGGACAGAAATAGAAACACAGATGTGATTAATGAACATGCAGACACAATGAAGGAAAGAGAGAGTGGGATAAATTGAGACAGTAGCATTAACACGTATCCCCTACCATGTATAAAATAGGTAGCCAGTGGGAAGCTGCTGTACAGCACAGGGAGCTCAGCTCAGTGCTCTGTGATGACTCAGTAGGCTAGGATGGGGGTTGTGGAAAGAGGCTTAAGAGGGAGGAGATAGCTGATGCAAGCTGTTGTACAGTAGAAACTAACACAACACTTTTAAGCAATTATACTTGATATAAAAAATAAATTTAAAAAAAAAGATCAGATCAGCTGAAATAGTATCCTCCAGTTAGGGCTGCTAGAATCTAAATCAGGACAGCTGGAATCTGAACAGAAGTTCCCCCATGTAGCTTTGGTTAACTGATTGACTGAACACATACAGAGCAAGTGCAGTTCGTGTTCACCAGTGATAAGGCTGAAAGTTTGACAGAGATAGTAGGGACCAAACAGTCAGTGGGCTTGGAGTTTTGGCCCAGCCAAAGTAAAGAGAACTTATGAAAATCTTCTCAACAGCAGGCTTCCAGCTGAACACTGGGAGAACGCCACTTAAGAGTCAGGACTACATTCTGGAGCAAGTGTCAAAAATATTCAAGCCTGAGGGTAAAACCAATCCATACCTCTTCTCATAAACAAAGTTTTATTGTATCGTGTTCACTCCAACTCGTTTGCTTAATATCTAAGAATGCTTTAAAGTTGAGTAATTTTAACAGAGACCTCATGTCTCCAAAGGCTAAAATTGTTTACTTTCTGACTTTTTACAGAAAATGTTTGCCCACCTCTGATGTAGAATTAGGGGCTTCCCTAGTGGCTCATCAGTTAAGATTTTGCCTGAAATGCAAGAGAGTGGTTTGATCCCTGGGTTGGGAAGATCTCCTGGAGGAGGGCATGGCAGCCCACTCCAGCGTTCTTGCCTGGAGAATCCCATGGACAGAGGAGTCTGGCAGGCTGCAGTCCATAGGGTCACACAAAGTCAGACACGACTGAAGTGACTTTTCACGCACACAGTATAGAATTTACTTTTGCATTTTGTATTATTTGAGAAGAAATAATGAGAGGTAGTTTTCTAAGCAGCTAATGTTCTCTTCATCTCCCCGGATTTTTCCTGGGAGCTAGCTCTTACACTTTTTTTCATTGCTTTGCTCAGTTGTTGCCATACCCTCCTTTAGAGAATCTTCCTGACCCAAGAATCAAACTCCTAGTGTCTCCTGAATTGCAGGTGGATTCTTTACCAACTAAATTTACAGACCAGCTAAAAGAATCCAATTGTCCCATCCCTCTAATCTTTCCCTTTGCTCCTGAACACTTTGAAGGATGAGAATTTGGGAAAGACTGTTTATTCTGTCCACCTAGAGCTCACACTAACAACTATGCTAGGTAGTTAGAATAGGAAAAAGGAGTCCAGAATGGAGGTGGCTAAAAGACAAGGAAGGGAAAAGCCCGCGAAAATAGAACAAAGGAAGATCCGAGGACTGAAGGACCTCAGGTAGAACAAACAGCCCTCCTGACTAGCCCAATTTACATAGGGCAGGCTCAGGGGGAAGAGAAAAACCATATAAAAAGGGAGTTAAAAGGCCGGGGGTCTCTCTCCCGCGCTCTCCCACTCTTCGTGCTCTCTCACTCTCTCTCTCTCACTTTCTCTCTCACTCTCTCTCTTCTCTTCACGACTTTCGGGTCGGCATGCTCCCACACCTCGAAGATGTATTTTCCTTTATTTTCTAAATTAAACTAAGCTGTAACACAGAGCTGTAACACTGATCTGCCTGAGAGCTGTGACACAGTCGGTCTGAGGGCTGTAATGCTGGTCCATCGCTTCAAATTTTTGTTGTGAGGAGACAGAACCAAGGAAATTACACACTCCCCTGACATCTATGGTGCTGTGACTCCGATTTCACCTGGCTGAAACAACCTTGGCACAGTCCCCGCAAGGAGGAGGCCAAGCACAGCAGGAGCCCAACTGGGTAAAACTCCCACGGTGGAAACTGAACGTGACGAAAACCCAGTACACAGAAAGTGACAAGAAGCCCAGCATGCTGGAAACCAGGACAGCAAACACCAAACTCAGCAGAAAGCTCACGCAGCTCAGTCTTACATTCCAGAAGACCTCCCATAAAGGTAAGAGGTCCTCACTCCTGTGGCTGGAAGGACATATGCCTAGCAAAATCTTAATTCCTTTACAACCTCTTGTTTCTTGTTTCCTTGAACCCACCCCCCTTGCCCCCTCGCCATGAACAGGCAAGTGTAAGTGGGTGCAATTGAGGGACTCTGGAGAGGCTACTCCTCAGTATGTCCCAAAAGCTTCACTATCTGCTGAGCCCCAGTAGCTGTTACCCAAGCCAGTGGGGGTTCTGCTGTCCTTAATCTTTATGCCAAGGATCAGGTCAATGAAAACTGTGAGCACAGGTCAGGTATTTAGCAGATTTTCAGGCAGGTTATGAAGGGGATTCCTCAGCACGTTTTTCCCACTACTTTTTCCTCCCATCCTCCAGCTCCTCTCTCTCGGGACTTGAGCCCAGCCTAAAACCACAATGCCCGGCTTCAGGACCTAATGAAGCTCAGGCTCTGACATCCCATTGCAAAAATTCAGTTAGAGACACAGCGATAGGTAACAGGTGGGTTTATTCAGATTCAGAGAGAAGCACTCTCTGCAGGGTGTGGGCCATAGCAGAGGGCAAGTGCTTTGGCCATGGAATGTGGTGTGGTTTTGTGAGCTGGGTGAATTCATGTGCTAATGAGTGGGAGGATCATCCCAATCATTGGAGAAACACCCACACCTCTGTCTTTTGACAGGGCCTTGGAACTGTCCTGCCACCTCTGAGTGTGTCATTTAGTTTGCAGATTGGGGATTAAGGTTTACTTGAATTTGACTTGTTTTTGCTAACTGTATACAGTTTCTCCATCTTTGGCTGCAAAGAATATAATCAATATGATTTCGGTGTTGACCATCTGGTGATGTCCATGTGTAGAGTCTTCTCTTGTGTTGTTGGAAGAGGGTGTTTGCTATGACCAGTGCATTCTCTTGACAAAACTCTATTAGCCTTTGCCCTGCTTCATTTCGTGCTCCAAGGCCAAATTTGCCTGTTACTCCAGGGGTTTCTTGACTTCCTACTTTTGCATTCCAGTCCCCTATAATGAAAAAGATATCTTTTTTGGGTGTTAGTTCTAAAAGGTCTTGTAGGTCTTCATTGAACCATTCAACTTAGGCTTCTTCAGCATTACTGGTTGGGGCATAGGCCTGGATTACTGTAAGATTGAATGGTTTGCCTTGGAAACGAACAGAAATCATTCTGTCGTTTTTAAGATTATATCCAAGTACTGCATTTCAGACTCTTTTGTTGACCATGATGGCTACTCCATTTCTTCTAAGGGATTCCTGCCCACAGTAGTAAATATAATGGTCATTTGAGTTAAATTCACCCATCCAGTCCATTTTAGTTCACTGATTCCTAGAATGTCTATGTTCACTCTTGTCATCTCCTGTTTGACCACTTCCAATTTGCCTTGATTCATGGACCTAACATTCCAGGTTCCTATGCAATATTGCTCTTTACAGCACCGGACCTTGCTTCTATTACCAGTCACATCCACAACTGGGTATTGGTTTTGCTTTTGCTCCATCCCTTCATTCCGTCTAGAGTTATTTCTCCACTGATCTCCAGTAGCATACTGGGCACCTACTGACCTGGGGAATTCCTCATTCAGTATCTTATCATTTTGCCCTTTGATACTGTTCATGGGGTTCTCAAGGCAAGTATACTGAAGTGGTTTGCCATTCCCTTCTCCGGTGGACCACATTCAGCTGTGGTCCATGTGATCAGATCGACTAGTTTCCTGTGATTATGATTTCAGTGTGTCTGCCCTCTGATGCCCCCTCGCAATACCTACCATCTTATTTGGGCTTCTCTTACCTTGGGAGTGGGATATCTCTTCACAGCTGCTCCAAGAGACCAGGAGCTGACTGTGGCTCAGATCATGAACTCCTTATTGCCAAATTCAGACTGAAATTGAAGAAAGTAGGGAAAACCACTAGACCATTCAGATATGACCTAAATCAAATCCCTTATGATTGTACAAGTGGAAATGAGAAATAGATTTAAGGAACTAGATCTGATAGATAGAGTGCCTGATGAACTCTGGACGGAGGTTCGTGACATTGTACAGGAGACAGGGACCAAGACCATCCCCATGGAAAAGAAATGCAAAAAAGCAAAATGGCTGTCTGAGGAGGCCTTACAAATAGCTGTGAAAAGAAGCGAAAAGCAAAGGAGAAAAGGAAAGATATAAGCATCTGAATGCAGAGTTCCAAAGAATAACAAGGAGAGACAAGAAAGCCTTCCGCACCGATCAATGCAAAGAAATAGAGGAAAACAACAGAATAGGAAAAACAAGAGATCTCTTCAAGAAAATTAGAGATTCCAAGGGAACATTTCATGCAAAGATGGGCTCGATAAAGGACAGAAATGGTATGGACATAACAGAAGCAGAAGATATTAACAAGAGGTGGCAAGAATACACAGAAGAACTGTACAAAAAAGATCTTCACGACCAAGATAATCACGATAACGTGATCACTGACCTAGAGCCAGACATCTTGGAATGTGAAGTCAAATGGGCCTTAAAAAGCATCACTATGAACAAAGCTAGTGAAGGTGATAGAATTCCAGTTGAGCTATTTCAAGTCTTGAAAGATGATGCTGTGAAAGTGCTGCACTCAATATGCCAGCAAATTTGGAAAACTCAGCAGTGGCCACAGGACTGGAAAAGGTCAGTCTTCATTCCAATCCCAGAGAAAGGAAATGCCAAAGAATGCTCAGACTACCACACAATTGCACTCATCTCACACGCTAGTAAAGTCATGCTCAAAATTCTCCAAGCCAGGCTTCAGCAATATGTGAACCGTGAACCCCCAGATGTTCAAGCAGGTTTTAGAAAAGGCAGAGGCACCACAGATCAAATTGCCAACATCCGCTGGATCATGGAGAAAGCAAGAGAGTTCCAGAAAAACATCTATCTGCTTCATTGACTATGCTAAAGCCTTTGACTGTGTGGATCACAATAAACTGTGGAACATTCTGAAAGAGATGGGAATCCCAGACCACCTGACCTGCCTCTTGAGAAACCTGTATGCAGGTCAGGAAGCAACAGTCAGAACTGTACATGGAACAACAGACTGGTTCCAAATAGGAAAAGGAGTACGTCAAAGCTGTATATTGTCACCTTGCTTATTTAACTTATATGCAGAGTACATCATGAGAAACGCTGGGCTGGAAGAAGCACAAGCTGGAATCAAAATTGCTGGGAGAAATATCAATAACCTCAGATATGCAGATGACACTACCCTTATGGCAGAAAGTGAAGAGGAACTCAAAAGCCTCTTGATGAAAGTGAACAAGGAGAGTGAAAAGCTTGGCTTAAAGCTCAGCATTCAGAAAACAAAGATCATGGCATCTGGTCCCATCACTTCATGGGAAATAGATGGAAAAACAGTGGAAACAGTGTCAGATTTTATTTTTGGGGGCTCCAAAATCACTGCAGATGCTGATTGCAGCCATGAAATTAAAAGATGCTTACTCCTTGGAAGGAAAGTTATGACCAACCTAGATAGTATATTAAAAAGCAGAGACATTACTTTGCCAACCAAGGTCCGTCTAGTCAAGGCTATGGTTTTTCCCGTGGTCAGGTATGAATGTGAGAGTTGGACTGTGAAGAAAGCTGATCGCCGAAGAATTGATGCTTTTGAACTGTGGTGCTAGAGAAGATGCTTGAGAGTCTCTTGGACTGCAAGGAGATCCAACCAGTCCATTCTAAAGGAGATCAGTCCTGGGTGTTCATTGGAAGGACTGAAACTGCAATATTTTGGCTACCTCATGCGACGAGTTGACTCACTGGAAAAGACTCTGATGCTGGGAAAGGTTGGGGGCGGGAGGAGAAGGGGACGACAGAGAATGAGATGGCTGGATGGCATCACCGACTCTTTGGACATGAGTTTGAGTGAACTCCGGGAGTTGGTGATGGACAGGGAGGCCTGGAGTGCTATGATTCATGGGGTCGCAGAGAGTCGGACACGACTGAGTGACTGAACTGAACTGAACTGAACTAAATTTGACTTGTCATCTTGGACCCATTTGATTTTAATTGGTTTATGTTATGCCCTTGTGATATGTCACTTTTTCGAAAGTTGTGCCCTGCTCCCTTCCCTCCTGTTTCATGCTCTTTACCTGAGCCCCATTCTGGCCCACAATGTTGCCTCTACAATCTTCTGGAGGGACAACCAGAAAATACCTGGGCCTTGGGGGGGAAATACTGTATAATATCCAATCCCTCTAGATATTCAGGCCTTCATCTTCCGTGTTTCCTACAACATGTGCAACATCAGCATCTCTCAGTGAACCTGCTAGGGTGGGAGACAAGCACACAAAGTTTGATAGAAGTCCATCTGTTGGCATCCCTTTAAAGGCAATTGGGCTTCCAGAGATAATGTTTGCCACTTTGGGAGTTAATCTGCAGGCTGTTTGGGCCCAAACACTTACCATCCTTCTAAAGTTACAAGCATACTCCCAGATCAAATCTCCACTCCACTTTTATGGAACATCTGGTCTGTTGCCTCTTATCAATTTGTTCTTAAGCCAATTACTAACTCCTACAACCAGGACCCTGCCCCCTTGTGGGCAATATTGCTCCACGCTGCTAATTATTAAAATACTCTTAAGGCCCCTAACAGGACCAGATAACCCACTCCTTTATAATTGCTTCTGCTATTACCTAAAGTGGGTCTATGACAATGGAATGTTTACCATTGGAGACACCCTAAACTGCTCTTATAGAGGACTAGGGAAGGAAATCAGTGACTTACAATCCCTTAGAGCAGTAAGAGGATAAGGCTTATGACTGTTTGACTAGGTTCCCAGTCTCAGGGCATAGGCTTGGATTGCTTTACGTCATGATATCTGTTCCCATCTGTGGTGAACAAATTGGCAATGTTAAAATTACAACCCCTTAATCCTACCCAGCACTGGTCATGCTGGACACCTTAGGGACACCCAACTCCAACCCAGGGTTTCCAGGAGGTTGATCTGCCTCGACCTGCCTAGGGATCCAGTCCCCAGGAGCTGTCACACCTCAGCCTACCCAGGGATCCATCAACCTGGGATCCCAGGAAGTCAACCTGCCTCCATCTGCCTAGGGATCTGGTCCCTGAGAAGTTGTCACACCTTAACCTGCTCAGGGATCCACCAGTCCGGGAGGGGGTGGGAAGGTGGGGGTGTGTGTCCCAGGAAGTCAAACTACCTTGACCTGCCTAGGGATCTGGTCCTCAAAAGGTTGTCACACCTCAACCTGCTCAAGAATCCGCCAGTCCAGGGGTCCCAAGAAGTCGACACGCCTCAACCTGCCCGGGGATTCAATCTCCAGGAGGCTGTCATGCCTCAGCTTGCCTGAGGATCTGCACCCGGGAACTCCGGGCTCTCAGGTTGCAACAGTACTGAGTAGGATAAGCTTCAGAAAGACTCACCCCTAAGGAAGTTCACCCTTCCTGGAAATAGAAGGACGCCTATTACTTGTGGGATTGTGCCCAGTCTCAGCAATAACTCAGGAGCCCAATGAGAACCCCATTACCTTTCTGGAAAGGCTAAACAAGGCCTTCCAAAAGTTTACCAATCTGGACTCAGACTCTTATGAGGGACAGGTGATTTTAAAGGACAAATTCCTGTCCCAATGTGCATCAGACATCAAGATAAAGTTACAACAGCTACAGCAGAAGGACCCTGCTGCTTTTTTAGATGAGATGGTCCAGATAGCCACCAATACCTCTTATAGCAGAGAACAGAGGAGAGAGAAAAGGAAAGAGACAAGGCATGCCCAGATGCTGGCTGCCCTCCAGGGAAGCCCTATGGCAAACCCCAAGTCCCTGAAGGACAAAGCAGGAGACAAGTGCCTAATCTGTAGACAGGCGGAGCATTGGGTCAGAGAGTGTCCAAACCATGACAAATCTCCTAAAATGGCTTGCTACAAATGCCATCAACTGGGACACTGGGCGGCACTCTGCCCTTGGAACCCAAGAGCCTCAAGTTCAAGTGCTAAGCTTTCCCTCACGACGGTTCAACAGGACTGAAGCAGCCCAGTCCAGCCAGCCTGCCTGTCACAGATAACCATCATGGGGCTGGAGCGAAGGGTGCAACTGGATGTGGCAGGTAGATCCAAGAATTTCTTGGTAGACACAGGGGCTAACTACTCTGTCCTGACCACCTACTCCGGAGCCTTCTCCTCCCAAACCTGTACCATTTTGTGTGCTACAGGAAAAACAATCACAAAAAGATTCACCTGAGCACTTGTTGCTGGGATGGACAAATATTTTCCCACCAGTTTCTAGTTGTCCCTGACTGTCCTCCCTTATTGGGAAGAAATCTCTCCCTGCCTTCGAAATCTTGCATCTATTGCAGTCCTTATGGAAGATGCTTTGAAACTCTCTTTTGGGGACAAACTAACTATTTTTACTAGTCACCAAGTGAAACGACTCCTAAATGGGAGAGGCTATTTATGGATGTTTAATCAAAGAATCCTCAGATATCAAGTAGTGTTGATGGAAAATCCAGGCCTCACTATATCCCCGTGTGAGGTTCTTAACCCAGCCACCCTCCTGCCTACCCCTGGGGCTCTCTCCCCTTTCACTCTTGCCTAAACACCTTGGGCCACTGAACAAAACCCCATGAGGGATTGTCGGAAGATCCTCTGACCAATCCTGAGGAAATGTGGTACACTGATTGAAGCAGCTTTGTCTTGGATGGAAAAAGAAGAGACAGATATGCAGTAGTCTCCAATTTTGAGACCATAGAGGCTAAACCTTTGCCACCAGGTACTTCAGCCCAATTAGCTGAGCTCATAGCCCTGACTTGAGCTTTAGAGCTGGGAAAAGGAAAGAGTAGCCATTTACACTGACTCCAAGTATGCCTTTCTGGTGCTACATGCACATGCTGCTATTTTTTAAAGAAAGAGGCCACTTGACAACCCAAGGGTCCCCAGTCAAATATAGTGATCAAATCCTCAGACACTTGGAGGCAGTTCATCTGCCTGCTGAGGTTTCAGTCTCCCACTGTAAAGGACAACAAAAAGGGATCACGGAAGTGGCACAAGGGAACCAAGCAGCCAATTAGGCAGCATTACAGAGAGCAGCATTACAAAACATTAGGAGTTGCCACCTTAGTTCCACAGACTAATTTGCCAGAAACTCTTTCATATACTGAAGGTGAGACTCAAAGCCAAGAGTGAAGGCTTTCAAGATCATATGGAGTGGTTCCAAAAGGAAGGACTCTTTTTTCTACCTGAGAACCTCCAATGAAATTTGGTTAACTCCTTATGTGCTACCACTCATTTAGGGGGAAAGGCCCTCCAAAGATTACTAGAAAAGTCCTTCAGAGGAACAGGCCTCCAAATGACTATAAGGCAGGTGGTCTCCTCTTGTCCCACTTGCCAATTGAACAACCCCCAAGGAGCTCAAAGACCCCAGCTTGCCCAGCCTGTCCAATGATGTGGGACCTACCCAGAAGAGGACTGGCAGATGGACTTCACCAAGATGCCAGTTTCTCAAGGGTATAAATACCTATTAGTCATGATAGATACGTTCATAGGATGGGTTGAAGATTTTCCCACCAAGACTGATAAAGCTGAGGAGGTGGTTAAAAAAAAAAACTGCTCCATGAAATCTTTCTGAGATTTGGTCTTCCCAGGTCATTACATAGTGACAATGGGGCATCATTTACTTCTAAGGTCACCCAAGGGTTCTCTAAAGCATTAGGCATTACTTATTATCTCCATTGTGCTGGAGGCCTCAGTCTTCAGGAAAAGTAGAAAAAGTCAACCAATTCTTAAAATCAGTGATATAAAAGATAACCCAGGAGACTTCTCTTGGGATGGAAGGAGGCTTTACCAATAGCTGTCCTTTGCACTCATATAGTCGCTAAGGAACAGGTTGGTCTTAGTCCTTATAGAGGCTATATAGGAGCCCTTTTGTTTATGTCAATGACCTCTTCCTAGATCCAAAGGCTCGGACCCTCTGGTCTTATACTATGGCCATTGGGCAACTCCAACAGGATATATGCTTGTGGGGTGTCAACCAGGACCCAAAAGATTCTAAAGAGTTAACACTATACACTCCAGGGACTCAAGTCCTAATTAAAGTCTGGAAAGATGGGTCCCCAAAGGCTCAACTCCAGCCCACATAGAAGGGCCTCCACTCTGTAATACTTTCTACCCCCACAGCGGTCAAGGTACCAGGACACGACTCCTGGATTCACTACTCACAAGTCAAGTTGTGGAAGAAAACAGAAGAGGACACTCAATACACCTGTGAGCCCCTGGGAGATCTCAGATACCTATTCAGAACTACAAATGAGTGCCATTTTAATGAACATCCCCAAAATCAAGTTTCTGAGGGTAAGATTTCTCAGGACAGCTCTAAAGAGCCAACACAGCTTGGCAGGGGTTGTACCTCAAAACAAACAGGAGATAAATCCTCTGATCCCTGAACACAGAGGAACTTGAACCATCTTAAATAAGAAGTGTTGTTTCTGGGTAAATACCTCCAGCTAAGTTAAAGAAAGTCTCACAGTCCTCAAGAAAAACATTCAGATCCTACAGGACCTCAAAGAACAAGATGGAGAGTTCTTGGGGTGGCTACAATCTCTCTTTGGGGTATCTCCCTGGTGATGGAAATTTGGACTTAGCTAATGCCCCTACTCGGAGAAGGCAATGGCAAGCCACTCCAGTACTATTGCCTAGAAAATCCCATGGATGGAGGAGCCTGGTTTGCTGTAGTCCGTGGGTTCGCTAAGGGTCGGACACGACTGAGCGACTTCACTTTCACTTTTCACTTTCACACATTGGAGAAGGAAATGGCAACCCACTCCAGTATTCTTGCCTGGAGAATCCCAGGGACGGGGGAGCCTGGTGGGCTTCCGTCTATGGGGTCACACAGAGTCGGACATGACTGAAGCGACTTAGCAGTAGCAGCAGCAATGCCCCTACTAGTCCTTGTTATCATCATATTGATGCTGCTAGTGATTGCTCCATGTACTATCAATTGTCTAACCTGTTTTGTTTCTGCCCAGGTCAACAAGCAACAACATGCAGTGCCAGCTCAACAAGGATATATAAAACTACAGCTGACCACGGATAATATCACTTACCCTTAGAAAGACACCGCTACAAGGACTTTGAGGCCTGAGACTAGCAAAAGGGGGAGGCCCAATGCCCCTCACCATCCCAGTTCAGCAGGAAGTAGTCAGAAACACCTTGACACCCCTAATCCCAAAGATTTGGGCCTCTCATCTCTTGAGGGGTGAATATTAAGTAGTTAGAATGGGGAAAAAAGAGTTCAGAATGGAGGTGGCTAAAAGACAAGGAAGGGAAAAGCCCGTGAAAATAGAACAAAGGAAGATCCTAGGTCTGGAGTGAGGACTTCAGGTAGAACAAACAGCACTCCTGGCTAGCCCAATTTACATAGGGCATGCCCAGGGGAGGAGAAAAAACAAATAAAAAGAGGAGTCAAAGGGCCAGGGGTCTCTCTCCCACTCTCCCCTGCTCTCCCCTGCTCTCTCGCTTTCTTCTTCACGTCTTTTGGGTAGGCATGCCCTAACACCTCGAGGATATATTTTTCTTTATTTTCTAAATTAAACTAAGCTGTAACACGGAGCTGTAACACTGATCTGTCCAAAAGCTGTGACACAGTCTGTCCAAGGACTGTAACACTGGTCCATTGCTTCAAATTTTTGTTGTGATGAGACAGAACTGAGGAAATTACACACTCCCCCCGACCCCGACATCTAAAGTTAGAACCACTTTAATGTTTTATCACATATGGGGAACTAAATTGCTTTGCCACTTAATAGAAAATTTTGTTTAGCACACAAACTCCTATAAATATTGAATTTCACTTCAATCTTTCCTGAGAAAAATGGATTTATTTACAACTCCCGTGGGTGTATATGTGTAATTCAAAGTCAAGTCACAGGAGTATACACCCTATGTCTACTATTCCTAGTTAAGTCACCTGCATGATCTGCCCATCATTTGACTAAATTCTTTCATTTGCCATAAATGTAAGGGGTTGTCCCCAAAGCTGGACAATGTCTCTCCAGTGCCATTTAGTTGAGTCACCACAGGTGTAGTATGCCCCATATTTTCATAAAAGTAGCTGATAGCAAAAGAATTGATGCTTTTGAATTGTGGTGTTGGAGAAGACTCCTGAGAGTCCCTTGGACTGCAAGGAGATCCAGCCAGTCCATTCTAAAGGAGATCAGTCCTGGGTGTTCATTGGAAGGACTGATGCTAAAGCTGAAGCTCCAATACTTTGGCCACCTCATGCGAAGAGTTGACTCACTGGAAAAGACTCTGATGCTGGAAGGGATTGGGGGCAGGAGGAGACGGGGACAACAGAGAATGAGATGGCTGGATGGCATCACCGACTCGATGGACATGAGTGAGTGAACTCCAGGAGTTGGTGATGGACAGGGAGGCCTGGCATGCTGTGATTCATGGAGGTGCAAAGAGTCGGACACGACTGAGCGACTGAACTGAACTGAACTGAGCCTTTCATCTTCGGCCAAAGTCACTTCAACCTGAAGAGACACAGGGCACAGAATATAGAGTAGGTTCTCAATAAATATTGACAATAAATTAACAGTGTGTTTTACAAAGTGTAAAAAAAAAAAGTGATATTAGCTGGGGTATACAAAGAAAAAAGCATTCAGTGAGGTAAGTACACATTGCTAGCTTTTTTCTTAAAGTCACACACCCTCTCAATAGTCTGTTACTATAGCGGTATTGGTGTTTGATTCTCTGATTCCTATAACCATTATTGGAAGCAATTCTTCCCAGGGTCCTCTATAGATATCCCATTAGACTAAGGAAAACAAAATTATGAACTGAACTTTCTATCAATCATCTATTTTGTGTAGTTTCAGAGAACTCTTTCTGGTACAAAGATGCTAAGACTTTTTTAAAAAACTATGAAGATCATCTATCCAGTCACATTCATTCTAATGATTTCTTCTCCGAGATTGAAACCAAATATATTTTTAATACATCTAGTGTGAAATATATATCAAAAACTAGGCAAATATAAAAACTTTTCTACCTAAAACTAAGAATGCCTCCTTTGGTTTTGTGTACATAAGCAATCACATATATAAAGATATTTATATAAAAACTTAGAGAAATATTTTATTATAAAAATAAGAATATAAACAATATGTTTCCAAACTCATGGTACTTATTATCAAAAACATTAACATTATACAAATTCTGTCATGAAAAATTACTATAAAATATCTATATGAGGATAATTAAAGATAGATTGCATGTAAATGGTAGATCACAATAATTTTTAAAAATTTACTTATGCTTGAGTTGGAAAATCTCTGACATTACTTTTATAAAATAATCTGTGATGGTAATCTCTGTCATCCTTTTTTCCTCTCTACCATCATATTTTTCATAATATCCATGAGATACTTAAGAAAGTGGCAAAATGCTTCTTATGCCAATTGCATTGCCTTACTACTACTGAAAGGAAAACATCAAATATTATATCACTTAACTTCTATTATCCTGCACCATCATGGTGTGTCTAATGCAATTGTTGCATTTTTTTGTTCTCAAAGGCACTGTACTCACTGCTGCCTGTGTGAGATTACATGCCAAAACTTTTTATCCCTTAGTGACTTTTAAACCTGGGTCTCTAAGGACTCTTTTGTTTGTTAATTCTATTGACTATTGTTACAGGTGGGATACATAAATTAACTAGTCATTATCAGTTCAGTTCAGTTCAGTCGCTCAGTCGTGTCTGACTCTTTGTGACCCCATGAATTACAGCACGCCAGGCCTCCCTGATACCAAATATGTTTTCCTGATCAATAAGCTCAGCAGATCAACTATCCCTAATTATTTAGTCACCCATGGTATACCTAGCCCTTTAGACAAGACATTCCTTCCTTTTAGCTAGCAAAAGAAGAACATACATTCTCGGAGTAAAATGGCACAGGACCTCTCACAGAGGAAGCTCTGTACAGTATAGGAGGGCTCTGAGCTTTTTCAGGGATTTTCTAGCCAAGTGTGGTTCTCTGAGAAAACTTAGCAGTCACACGTCTCCTCTAGCATATTCCTGTTCAGCATGTGTATCTGACAACAAGTGCCACGAAATCCATGAAATAATTTACTGCTTAAAGGGTAAGTATGAAAATGTTTGATGCTTCAGTTACATATATAGTATGTATATGTATATTCTGGCAGAAAGTAGGAGGTGGATAGGAATGTTATGATAGATTTCTCTAAGCAAAGTGTTAGAATTTTTAATTTATTTTTAAAAAATTTTTATTAGAGTATAGTTGATTTACATTGTTGTGTTAGTTTCAGGTGTACAGCAAAGTGAATCAGTTATACATATACATATATCCACACTTTTTAAGATTCTTTTCTCATATAGGCCATTGCAGAGTATTTAGTAGAGTTCCCTGTGCTACACAACAAATCCTTACTAGTTATCTGTGCTTCCCTGGTAGTTCAGCTGGTAAAGAATCCACCTGCAATGAAAGAGACCCCAGTTCAATTCCTGGGTCAGGAAGATCCCCTGGAGAAGAGATAGTCTACCAACTTCAGTATAACTCCAGTATTCTTGGGCTTCCCTAGTGGCTCAGTTGGTAAAGAATCTGCCTGCAATGTGGGAGATCTGGATTTGATCCCTGGGTTGGGAAGATTCCCTGGAGGAGGGCATGGCAACCCACTCCAGTATTCTTGCCTGGATAGTACCCATGGACAGAGGACCCTGGCAGGCTACAGTCCATCAGGTTGCAATGAGTTAGACAAAACTAAGCACAAGCACATTATCTATTTTATATATGCTGCTGCTGCTACTGCTGCTAAGTCACTTCAGGCCACCAGGCTCCCCCGTCCCTGGGATTCTCCAGGCAAGAACACTGGAGTGGGTTGCCATTTCCTTCTCCAATTTTATATATAATGGTGTGTTTATGTCAATGTCAATCTTCCAATTTATCCCTCTCTTCCATGCAATACTTAAATAGCCAAACACTGCAGTGCATACTGAGAAGGCAATGGCAAACCATTCCAGTACTCTTGCCTAGAAAATCCCATGGACGGAGGAGCCTGGTAGGCTGCAGTCCATGGGGTCGCTACGAGTCAGACATGACTGAGCGACTTCACTTTCACTTTTCACTTTCACATATTGGAGAAGGAAATGGCAACCCACTCCAGTGTTCTTGCCTGGAGAATCCCAGGGACGGGGGAGCCTGGTGGGCTGCCGTCTATGGGGTCACACAGAGTTGGACACGACTGAAGTGACTTAGCAGCAGCAGCAGCAGCAGCAGTGAATACTAATGTTAGCATTTGGCAGGAATAACCCATAGTCATTTTTCTAGAATGATGGCTCTTAGAAACCATTAATAGGATTTTTGCTGAATATTCAGAAATAAAATCCCCCCAAAAACACAGACACACAAAAAGTAAAATCCACTGCACACCTGCACACATCAATAGCAGAGATTTTATTCATTTTTGATCTTTTGCAAAATTAAAATATTTTGTGAAAGTTAAATTCTTAAGGCAGGATTTAGTCGATTTGAATATGTGATCATTAATAAACATTTAATACTTATGCTAGACTGAATGCAGATAAAAGCAAAAGATTGATTTTTAAAGATGAAATTGTTTTAAGACCCAAGCAAACCTGAATTAAATATGAAGGGAACTACTGATGGTGAAAAAGGACTTAAAAAAGACAGAGATTCTCAATGTGAGTTATGGTCACCAACAGATGACAATGCACTGTCCAAGAGGGTATCAGTCTTCCATAAAATTTTATCTACCCTGAGCCTCAATCAATATTCCTCTCTGTGATGGGGGTCTGTCAGCTGTGGACACTTCACCCAGTTGACCAGGTCAATAGTAGCAGAAGACAGGATTTACTGGCTTAGAAAAAAGAGGGAAAGACATTGTTGAAAGCTTTGTGAAATAAGTTAAACAGAGAAAGAAAAACACCCTATGATGTCAACTATATATGAAATCTAAAAAAAAAAACCTTCTAAAAATATAAAGTTAGACTGCAATTCAAAAATTAACATTTATAAAATAATTTCCTTTGGTCATTATGTATAAATAGACTGGGTGGTTCAGCTCACTGTAAAATAGGAAATGTATCATTCAAATCAGCAAGTAAAAACCATGGATGTTGGATGAGCCAAATAAGCAAGAGAGTGTTCATTATTGGCTGATGCCATTGAATTCTGCAGTTCAAATCTCTCTGACATTTACAGGTAGGTTTGGCAAAATCTAGAAGTCAATAATCAGAAACCACACTACAGTAACAGTATTCATTCTTCTAGGACTGACAGAAGATCCTCAGTTGCAAGTTTTGCTTTTTATGTTTCTATTTCTCACCTACATTTTGAGTATAACCGGAAATCTGACCATCATTACCCTAACATTGGTAGATCCTCACCTTAAAACACCTATGTATTTTTTCCTCCAAAATTTCTCTTTCTTAGAAATCTCATTTACAACCTCCTGTATTCCAAGATTCCTATACAATATATCAACTGGGGACAGAACCATTACCTATAATGCATGTGTGATTCAATTATTTTTTACATATCTTTTTGGGGTAACTGAATTTTTTCTCTTGGCAACCATGTCATATGATCGTTACGTGGCCATCTGCAAACCCTTGCATTATATGACGATCATGAGCAACAAACTGTGCAGAACAATGGTCATCTGCTGCTGGATGGTGGCACTTATGACTATCCTCCCACCACTAGGCTTAGGTTTTCATCTGGAATTCTGTGATTCTAATGTCATTGATCACTTTGCCTGTGATGCATCACCTCTCCTGAAGATCTCATGCTCAGACACATGGTTAATTGAGCAAATGGTTATAGCCTGTTCCGTACTGATTTTCATCCTCACTCTTCTTTGTGTTGTTCTTTCCTACATATACATCATAAGGACAATTCTAAAATTCCCTTCTCTTCAACAAAGAAAAAAAGCTTTTTCTACATGTTCTTCCCACATGATTGTACTTTCCATCTCTTATGGCAGCTGCATCTTCATCTATGTCAAACCATCTGCAAAAGAAGAGGGAAATATTAACAAAGGTGTATCACTGCTTATTTCTTCCATATCACCAATGCTGAATCCTTTTATATATACTCTGAGGAATAAGCAAGTTAAACAAGCCTTTCATGACTCACTGAAAAAAACTGCATTTCTCTTAAGAAAGTAAAATAAACATGTTGATAAATCAACTGAAAGGATACACATCTATTTATTGTTTACATAAAGCCAAGAAGTTATATTGTAACTTCTTACCTTATAACCAAGCAGATTGACTTTAGAACAATTTAATCTTTAATTTTTCCCTTCCATCCATATACTAAACAACTAATTATTGAACATTGCTTTGTGAGGAACAAAATATATCACTTTTAATTCTTTAATGAGAACCTACCAAGATCAAGTCATTCCTTTTACTTCTTTAAATGATTTTCCCAGATATTTCATAACATTGGTATAGAGAAGCCATTTTTATTAAATTATAATTGATATACAATATTTATTACTTTCAAGTATACAACAGGATGATTTGATATTTTTATACATGGTAAAATCATCACCACAATATGTCTAGCTACGACCCATCTGTTGATTCTCCAGATATCAACATATTAATAAGGGAAGATTATGAGGAATGTTAAACCAATATAGCCAACAACTTAGATAAAATAGAATAGTTAGTTGAAAGACAAAAATTGAGAACCTGACCCAAAACTAAACAGAAAATATGGGTACTTTTCAGTTTTAGAAATTGAATTAATATCTAAAAATCTTTTCCCAAAGAAAATGCCAAAATCATATTACCTCAAAATGATGTTGATGAATACTATCAAAGGGATAAATCATTCTATGAATATTGTTTCAGAACACATGAAGAAATTATACATTTTTAGTCTTTAATGAAGTCGATATAAACCTGACATGAATACTAGGCAATGAAATTATAAGAATAAAATTGTGGACCAACACCCTTAATGATCAATATGCAAACATCCTTAACAATTTGCTATCAAAGCACAAAGAAATAAAAATTATCAGGAAAACTTAGCAGACACTTCCAAAGGGATTGCATGAATAGCAAATTGCACATGGAAAGAAGCTCAATATCATTAACATTAGAATACTCAAATTGAAACAAGTCTAACATTCACTAGAATGGTCACAATTAGAATGTAGGCTAATATAAGTCACAATGAGGACAAAGAGCGACTGGAACTATCATGCAGTGCTGTTGGGCATACATGAAATGATAGAGTTTCGCATAAAGTTAAACACAGTTATCATAGGTCTTAGCAACTGGTGGTGTGGTGATTATTTAAATAGATGTATTTTTCAAAATTTCTCAAACTTTATACTTAGAATGGTTGCAATTCATTGTGTATAAATTATACTCTAATAACATCGGTTTTAAAATCAAAGAAAATATCTTCAGCAGGTACTTCACATAAAGAAATATCTTGTGATTTTCTTGCTTGTCCAATGGTTAAGACTACACACTCCACTGTAGGAAGGACAGGTCCATTCTTGGTCAGGGAACTAAGATCTTTCACACCACTGTGTCGTTCAGTCGCTCAGTTGTATCCGACTCTGTGACCCCATGGACTACAGCACGCCAGGCTTCCCTGTCCTTCACTATCTCCTGGAGCTAGCTCAAATTCATGTGCATTGAGTCGGTGATGCAATCCAACCATCTCATCCTCTGTCCTCCCCTTCTCCTCCTGTCTTCAATCTTTCCCAGCAACAGGGTCTTTTCTAATGAGTCAACTCTTCACATCAGGTGGCCAAAGTATTGGAGTTTCAGCATCATTCCTTCCAGTGAATATACAGAGTGGATTTCCTTTAGGATTGACTGGTTTGATCTCCTTGCAGTCCAAGAGACTCTAAAGAGTCTTCTCCAGCACCAGAGTTAAAAGCAGCAGGTCTTTGGCACTCAGCTTTCTTTATGGTCCAAATTTCACATCCATACATGATATTGGAAAAACCATAACTTTCACTATCTGGAATTTTGTTGGCAAAGTAATGTCTCTGCTTTTTAATATGCTATCCAGTTTCATCACAGCTTTTCTTCCAAGGAGCAAGTGTCTTTTAATTTCATGGTTGCAGTCACTATCCACCATGATTTTGGACACCAAGAAAATAAAGTCTATCATGCAGGGCGTGAAGATAAAAAACTAAATGGCAATTAAGCATATGAAAATGAGATATGACTACCGACACACAAAGAGGCATCCATGCAGATTCTCAACGAAATGTGGATTCTCCATGGAGATTCTCCAGGCAAGAATATTGGAGTGGGTTGCCATGCCCTTCTCCAAGGGATCTTCCCAACCCAGGAATTGAACCAAGGTCTTTAGCATTGCAGGCAGGTTCTTTACCATCTGATCCACCAGGGAAGCCCCCAGGGAGATGTGGAGAAATAGGAATCCTTACAGACTTCTCACAGGAGTGCAATTGGTACTCACACTTTATAAAATATCCTGCACAACTAACAACTGAATCTTAGGTATATTACCACCACAAAAGTACACAATTATATACAAGAATTATATACAAGATAACCTTATCAGATTATTGGAGTTAACCAAGAGCTGGTATCTTCAGTGTACACTAACAGCAGTACCAATCAATTTTGGCATAATTGTACACTGATATGTTACACAGCATTGAAAAAGAACTACTGCAATATGCCTCAAGTGGTTTATTTTTAAAATTAGAGGATAATAACTTCATATACTGTTCATGGGGTTTTCCCCATGAACAATAATACTGGAGTGGTTTGTCATTCTCTCCTCCAGTGGCCCACATTTGTCAGAACTCTTCACTATGATCCATCCATCTTGGGTGGCCCTGAACAACATGGTTCATAGCTTTATTGAGTTATGCAAACTCCTTTACCATGATGAGATGACTCTACACATGGGCATCATCAGATAATCAATACAGAAATCAAACTGATTATATTATTTGCAGCCAAAGATAGAGAAACTCTATACAGTCAGCAAAAACAAGACCTGGAGCTGACTGTGACTCAGATCATGAGCTCCTTATTGCAAAATTTAGGCTTAAATGGAAGAAAGTAGGGAAAACCACTAGACCATGCAGGTATGAACTAAATCGAATCCCTTATGATTATACAGTGGAGGTGATGAACAAATTCAAGGGATTAGATCTGATAGCTAGAGTGCCTGAAGAACTATCAATTGAGGTCTGTAACATTGTACAGGAGGCAGTGAACAAAATCATCCCCAAGAAAAAACGAAGGAAGGCAAAGTGGTTGTCTGAGGAGGCTTTACAATGAGCTGAGGACTGCAAGGAGATCAAACCAGTCAATCCTAAAGGAAATCAGTCCTGAATATTCACTGGAAAGACTGGTGCTGAAGCTCTAATACTTTGGCCACCTGATGCAAAGAACCAACTCATTGGAAAAGACACTGATGCTGGGAAACATTGAAGGCAGGAGAAGGGGAGGACAGAGGACGAGATAGTTGGATGACATCACCAACTTGATGGACATGAGTTTAGCAAACTCCAGGAGTTGGTGATGGTCAGGGAAACCTGGTGTGCAGCAGTCCATGGGGTCACAAAGAGTCAGACACAACTGAGTGACTGAACTGAACTGAGGAAAGAAGAGGATCAAAATGCAAGGGAGAAAGGAAAAGATATACTCAATGAATGTAGAGGTCCAAAAAAAGCAAGGAGAGACTTTAAAAAAAGGTCTTCTTAGATGAACAATGCAAAGAAATGGATAAAAACAGTAGAATGAGAAAGACTAGAGATCTCTTCAAGAAAATTGGAGATATCAGGGGAACACTTCCTGCAAGGATGGGCACAATTAAGGACAGAAATGGTAAGGACATAAGAGGAGCAGAAGAGATTAAGAAGAGGGGGAAAGAATACACAGAACTATACAAAAAGGATCTTAATGATCTGGATAACCTTGATGGTGTCACTCATCTACAGTCAGACATCCTGGAGTGTGAAGTCAAGTGGGCACTAGGAAGCATCACTATGAACAATGCTGGTGGAAGTGATTGAATTCCAGCTAAGCTATTTCAGATCTTAAAAGATTACGCTGTTAAAATCCTGCACTCAATATGCCAACAAATTTGGAAAATTCATCAGTGGCCAAGGACTGGTAAAAGTCAGTTTTCATTCCAATCCCAAAGAAGGGCAATGCTAAAGAATGTTCAAATTTCCATACAATTCCATGCATTTCACATGCCAGTAAGGTTATTCTTAAAATCCTTCAAGCTAAGCTTCAGCAGTAAGTGAACTGAGAAGTCCCAGATGTACAAGCTGGATTTAGAAAAGGCAGAGGAACCAGAGATCAAACAGTCCATTGGATCACAGAAAATGCAAGGAAATTCCAGAATAACATCTATTTCTGCTTCAGTGACTTTGATAAAGCCTTTGACTATGTGGATCATGACAAATTCTGAAAAATTCTTAAAGAGAATTTTTAAAAAACAGACCACTTTACTTCCCTCCTGAGAAACTTGTATGTGGATCAAGAAGCAACAGTGTGTTCAAAAGCAGAGACATTACTCTCCCGACAAAAGTCCAAATAGTCAAGACTATGGCCTTCCTAGTGGTCACATACAGTTCTGAGAACTGGACCATAAACAAAGCAGAATGCCAAAGAATTGATGCCTTCAAAATGTGGTGTTGGAGAAGACTCCTGAGAGTCACTTGGACAGCAAGGAGATCAAACCTGTCAATCCTAAGGGAGAACAACCCTGAATATTCACTGAAGGGACTGATGCTAAAGCTGAAGCTCCAGTATTTTTGTCATCTGATGTGCACAGACAACTCACATGCTTGGAAAGATCAAGGACAAAAGGACAAGAGGGTGTTGGAGGATGAGATGGCTGTACAGCATCACTGATGTAATTAACATGAACTTGGACAGACTCCAGGAGATGGTGAGAGACAGGGAGGCCTGGCATACTGCAGTCCATGGGGTTGCAAAGAGTCGGACATGACTGGGTAAGCTGAACAACAAGAACAACTCTTAATAAATCACTAAACATAAAGAAGCTAAGTGACTCTGATTTTTTTAACATGTTTTGAAAACTAAGGGATATAATAACTTTGGGTGGTTATTCTTAAAGTCACTAAAAAAAGTAGTAAAGGAAAGGATGAGTTCGGGTATTCAAATTCCCAGCTCAGGTACCGCATTTATGACCTAAAGGTTCCGTTTTGCTCTGAAGGAAATCCTCATCTCCTATAACTTCAGGGCAGAAACTGCTGAAGGTTAACTGCAGAACCCGATCCAGCAAAAGTTATCTCTTTACCCTCAGTGGCAGCAGCATCTCTAGCCCCCAAGGTAGTGACCTCTCTACTCACTTCCATCGAAGGCCATATAACAAGTCTCAACAAATTTAATACATTGACATCATGTAACGTATTTACTCTGACTACAATGAGATGAAGCTAGATATCAATAATAAAATATGTAAATATTTTAAGCAACACAAAATAAACAACCAATAACTCACAGAAGAAATCACAAAGGAAATTAGAAAATACTTAGAGATGACTGTAAATCAAAGCATGACTTTCAAAACTGGCCCAAGTGACAAGAAAGGCAGTGCTCAAAGGAAATGTAGGTATGTAAATACCCAACAATAAAGAAGATAGATCTTAAATTAAGAGCATAACCTTACAATTTGAGGAACTAGACAAAGGAAAAACTAAACCTAAAACATGGAAAAGTAAGATAATATAGAAGTATAGGAAAATAATAAAGATTAGAACAGAGAGAAATGAAATAGAGAATAAAGTGTAGAGAAATGGCTTTATTTAATCTGTGCTTTGGTCCAAGTGGAGCAGAAAATGAAATAAAGAAGCAATAACAAAAACTAAAGAACCAGTTAAAAGACTATATGGCAAGTTAGCACAAACAGGTACCACAAAGTTCTGCAATCATTAGAATCGGTCAGCCACAGTTGATTTTTTAACTTTTTCCCTTTCTAAGTATAGAATTTATAGGTTGTGCTTGGGGAAAACGTAACCTTAAAATGCATGTACATATTTCTTCAATCAATTTTTAATTCATTTCAGTTTAACATAAAACAAGAGTGTCAAAAAGAAAGACCTTATGAGACCTTCTAAATAAACACCAACCGTGTGTTCTAACTTTTGTCTGTAGAAAAAATTTAGTCAAAGAACAAATTGAATCAGAGCAGTGAATAAATGCAGAATGAAAGTAAAACAGTCAAGCAAGACCAAATTATGATACTTTACCCATTAAACAAAGTCAAGGACCTTTAGTTCTTCCTGAAAGACTATGGATAATAATCTTGAACCATGTCCTTTGACCTGTTGTTCAGATACTGAAACCCCCACCATATGGAAGAATTCAATTGTGTGCTGCTTACAAGCACATTGACCTCACATGACCCCTTAGACCCAGAAGGCTGACAATGCTAACTCCCCATTACCTCAACAACATCCAATCAGAAGAAAGTCCACAAGTTGACCATGCCTTGCTCTTTGAACCTTTACTATAAAACTCCTTACTACCCTCTTCAGGTGGGGACGCACACTTTTGAGGACAATAATTCTCTTTACTTGAAAAACCAATGAGCTATTTCTTTCTACTTCATCCAAAACTCTGTCTCTAAGATTTAACATGGCACCAGTGTACAGAGGCCAAGCTTTGATGTCAAGAGAGGTGATACACTACTTGTTTCACTCTCTCCCTTCTCAGTTTGAATTGCTTTCTTTATATTATGAAGCATTCTTTTGTGTTTTAAAATTTCATGGCTCCAAAAGTTCAGAGTGTATATTTTCCCACTGCAATCACTTGTTGCTAAATAGTACATTTGTGAGTGTGTGCTTGTGTGCTCTGAGTCATGTTGAATCTTTGTGACCCCATGGACTATAGCCTGCCAGGCTCCTCTGTCCATGGAATTTTCCAGGAAAGAATATTAGAGCAGCTTGCCATTTCCTACTGCAGGGGATCTACCAGATCTATCAGATCCAGATCGAACCTCCATTTCTTGCATCTCCTGTATTGGCAGGAAGATTCTTTACCACTGTGCTACCTGGGAAGCCCAAATAATATATTTTACACTTTTCAATTAAAACATCCTACTATATTTTTGTAGTTATGTTGTCATTGTTAAAAATAATTTATCATTATTACTGAAGACTATTTTATCCATTCGTGTCTTAACTGATGTTTTAAAAAAGTAATACACATAAACTTTTAAAGAGTTTCCTTGAAGTTACACTTCTATTATATGGGAGAGGCTGTACCATATACTGGAATGGGCATATACCTTGGAGATGAATGCTACTGGGTGCAAATAATATTTTGCAGCAATTATTAGCAAGAGATAGCTTTGCTAGATCTATTCAAATCTATTTTGCAGAAAAACAAATGCAAATAAAAAATAAACTTTAAAAACAATAAAGGGGGTTGCCAATGGGAGAATGGGAATGAGAAATGGAGATACAAGAGAAAAAATTTTTTAAAAATAAGGGAATGGGAATATCTAAAGATTATTATAATACAAAAAGGTCCAAGAGACATGACTTTCAAATGTATACACAGAAGAAGGAAATGGGGATCATTAAACTTCAATTTTTCCATTCCTTAAAAATTTACCTAGGAGACTTGTTTTGAGAATTAGCAAATGCATCTTATGGAAAAATTTATTACTCTCATTGTATGATTAGCGTTGCCATAGTGAAAAATGTGAAAAGACATTTTAAAATTAAAAGATGTGTGGAGCACTTTATTATGAATAAAATTTCTTTCCACTTCACAAAAAAATGCATTCATCTTATTCTCTTTATATGATTCTTATTCAAAGTTAAAATTTTTATATATGTTCCCTCTCTCAAAGATTAGTCTTTCATGTTTTATATGGGATTTATTCAACTAACATTTCTTTAAATAACAATATTGATCATCTTTGTCTTTACAGGGATTCACATGCACACTAAATACATAATAGTAATACTTGAGAAAAAAATAGATGGGAAATTCATGACATTGAGGGGAAGCATAGTTTCTGTGGAAATTAGATAGCAAAGATGGCTTTCTCTCTCTGTATCCACACCCTCTCCAATGTGTGTCCCAGCTTCTTTCATGCACAAGTGATTCTATTTTTCTCCCTTGAATGTTGGTTGGTCCCGTGACTTGCTTGCCTAATAGAATTGTGTGTTCAGTTCAATTCAGCCACTCAGTCATGTCCAACTCTTTGCAAAACCATGGACTGAAGCAACCCAGGCTTCCCTGTACATCACCAACTCCCGGAGCCTACTCAGGCTCATGTCCATTGAGTCGATAATGCCATCCAACCATCTCATCCTCTGTCATCCCCTTCTCCTCCCACCTTCAATCTTTCCCAGCATCATGTTCTTTTCAAATGAGTCAGTTTTTCGCATCAGGTGGCCAAAATATTGGAGTTTGGGATATTGTGTCTAGGACTTCAGAGGCCTTGCCTGCTTCTATTCTCTCCCTTGGAGCCTCATGATCTTACTATGTGAACTGTTAGCTGGAAGATAAAACACCATCTGGAAGAGGGTTCATTTATCTTAGAGAGGAGTCACTCAACCTCTAAAGTTGTGAGTGAGGCCCGACCTGACTCAGTGACAGTCCTATAAACAAACCTAGCCAAGATCAGCTGATATCTGCTCAAATAGACAGAAACACTCCACTGACTCAGAAACTCAAGTTTTAAATCACTGATTTGAGGATAATTTGTTATTGCATAATAATGAACTGCAGAAAGTGACAGCTGCCCATACGCGGGGTTCCACACAGAGCACTAGAGAGGGATGCAGGGAAGGAAATCTTTGTAAGAGGTGATGCCTTGATGCTGGTCTAGAAATGAAAGTCAAGAACATTCCAGTCTGGACCATTGCAGTTTACGGTGAGAAATGTGAAAGGAATAGAACAGCCAGATGAAGGACATCACTCCTTGAGAAATATTAGTAAAGGCCATACCTTGTTTTTTCAATGTCAAAAATAATCTATGCCTTTATATTGAATGCCTTGTCTGTATCACAAGGCTTCCTTGTATTTTGCTGGTTTAATTTTCTTGATGTCTAAGGACTTTAATTTGCTGTGATTTGCTGGCTCATGTTGACTCAAATTAGTCATATTTAGGACTTCCATTGTATTACGTGTTTCAGTACTAGTCTTGATTTATCATCAAAAGGATGGTTTTATTTTCTGAGCATATTTTTTATAAAATCACTATCACCTCAGTGATGAATTAATGTACAAGATTCTTTGCTTGAATGAGAATCCAGTAAATCTAAACTAAACATTTGGCCTTAAACTTTCTTTTACAAGGTACATGTGTATCTTCAGGTGTCTAAACTCTTAGTTTCCTCTCTAGCAAAATAATCCTTTCCTTTTGCTCAAACTACCCCATTATTATCTTTAGTTATTCCTGCTTGAAAAAAACAATTCTAATCATATATATATACTGTTTTGCACATTTACATGCAAAACAAGACAATAGATGCTATCACTCCACTAATTTTACTATCAGTTCAGGAATTCAATTTTTTTTCCACACAAGACTTACTAGTTATTTTATTGGTCACAGTGAGATTAGAGTTTAGGTAAGGCCCTTTACCTAGAAATCCACCTTCATATTCTTTTGATATGAGTTGTCATCTTGTAGAAAGTTTATTTTCAACAAGAGTTGAAATGACACAACTTGTCTATTTCAACAGGCATTGAAAAGAGTCTTGGATCCAAGATTAAATAATAACAGTGGTGCAAGAATGTTAATATAAACAGACAATAGACCAAGGTACATTAGTTAAGTAATGAAGACTGTGACTTTAAGGCCAAATGCTCTTTTTAAATTTACATTTTATGCTTAGTTTCAACATTTCTTTACTTCCTTGAAACAATGAAATTCTTTTGCTTAAGTCAGTAAAAACTTCTTTCACTTGCTTGTTCCTCAGGCTATAAATAAATGGGTTTAACACGGGGGCAACTGAAGTCATAAGCACTAACACACCCTTATTACTTGCCACTTCATCCTTTGCTGAGGGTTTGATGTAGATGAAGATGCAGCTTCCATAGGTGATAGAAACCACAATCAGGTGGGAAGAGCAGGTAGAAAAGGCCTTCATTTTTTGCTGAGCCAAAGAAGACTCGGAAGACTAAGGTTCAATTCCTGGGTAGGGAAGATCCCCTGGAGAAGGAAATGGCAACCCACTCCAATACTCTTGCCTGGAGAATCCCTTGGACAGAGGAGTCTGGTGGGCTACAGTCCATGGGGTCGCAGAGTTGGACATGACTGAGCTACTGACACACACACACACACACAGGTAGGTAGTGCTCAAAATCCAAAACTACATCACAACGTGGGACAATGAATCCATATATGGATTAATATATGATATTTTTTTCTCTTTCTGACTTACTTCACTGTTTATATTAGGCTCTAGGCTCATCTGTGATGCTTCTCTTGTGCTGAAGATCTCTTGTTTAGACACATGGTTCATAGAACAGATGGTTGTTTCCCTTGCTGTGTTGACTGACATCGGGACATTTCTGTGTGTAGTTCTGTCATATATATACATCATCAAGACCATCATAAAGTTCCCTTCTGCCCAGAAAAAGATAAGGCCTTTTCTAACTGCTCTTCTCACCTGATTGTGGTGATTCTTTTGCCAAATGACTTTGAAGAGTTTGAAAACTGTCAAAAACACATTATAAAAGATGAAAGTATGTAGGATGTATCTAATATATCATATCCTTGTTCCAAATCCACAAATTAGGGGAAAGATAGATGGGAGAGAGTCAGGAGATTGCACAAATAAATAATTGGAAAAAAATGCTCAAATCTTAGAAATGAGCAGGAGAGTGCCTGTCTTTACAATCTAATTGTGAATGTGTTTATCTAAAAATTTGAGTGGAGAGCAATTATGAATAGCTCCAGAAAAAAATGAAGCAGCTGGACCTAAGTGGAAACGCTAAGCTGTGGATGTGTCTGGCCGTGAAATTAAAGCCCAGTACTGCGAAGAACAGTATTACATTTTTCTAGATTCCATACATATGGATTAATATATGATATTTTTTTCTCTTTCTGACCTACTTCACTGTTTATATTAGGCTCTAGGCTCATCCACCTCAGTTCAACTGACTCAAACTTGATCTTTTTCATGGCTGAGTATTTTACTGTATATATGTATAACTTTTTTATCCATTCATCTCTCAGTGAACATCTAGGTGGCTTCCATGTCCTGGTTATTGTAAATAGTGCTACAGTGAACATTGGGGTACATGTGTCCTTTTGAGGTATGGTTTTCTCAGGGTATGTGCCCAGTAGTGGGATTGCTGGGTTGTATGGTACTTTTATTCCTAGTTTTTTAAGGAATCTCCATACTGTTCTCCATAGTGGCTGTATCAATTTACATTTCCACCAACAGTGCAAGAGGATACACTTCTCTTCACATCCTCTCCAACATTTAATGTTTGTCAATTTTTGGCTGATGGTCCTTCTGATTGATGTGAGGTGATATCTTATTGTAGTTTTGATTTTTATTTCTCTCAGAATGAGCGATGTTAATCATCTTCATGTGTTTGCCGGCCATCTGTATGTTTTCTTTAGAGAAATGTCTGTTAGGGTCTTCCACCTTATATATATGTGTGTGTGTGTATATATATATATTATTTATTTATTTATTTTTGACTGTGCTGTCTCTCCCATGCTGTTCAAGCTTTTCTCTAGTTGTGGCAAACAGGGATTACTCTCTCATTGTGGTGTGCAGGCTTCCACTGCAGTGGGTTCTCCTATTGCTGAGCACAGCAGTTGCAGCACGTTGGCTCAGTAGTTGAAGCTCCCGGGCTGTAAAGTACAGTCTTGATAATTGTGGTGAATGGGCTTAGTTGTTCCACAGCATGTGGGATCTTCCAAGATCAAGGATTGAACCCCTGTCTCCTGCATTGGCAGGCAGACTCTTTACCACTGAGCCACCAGGGAAGTCCCTGACCATTTTCTAGTTGGGTTGCCTGTTTTTCTGATATTGAGCTACATGAGCTGCTTGTATATTTTGGAGATCAACTCTTTTTCAGATGCTCTGTTTACAAACATTTTTCTCTCATTCTGAGTTTTGCCTTGTCTTCTTGTTTATAGTTTCCTTGTTGTGCAAAAGCTTTTAAGTTTAATTGGGTCCCACTTGTTTACTTTTGGTTTTGTTGCCATTAGTCTAAGAGATGGATGTAAAAAGATCTTGTTGCAATTTATGTCAAACTGCCCTGCCTATGTTTTCCTCTAAGATTTTTATAGTTTCTGGTCTTACGTTTAGATCCTTAATCCATTTTGAGTTTATTTTTGTGTATGGTGTTAGGAAGTGCTCTAATTTCATTTTTTCACACATGGCTGTCCACTTTTCCCAGCACCATTTATTGAAGAGGCAGTCTTTACTTCATTGTATATTTTTCCCTCCTTTGTCAAAGATAAGGTGCCCATAAGTGGATGGATTTATCTCTGAGCTTTCTATCTTGTTCTATTGATCTATATTTCTGGCTTCTTTGCCAGTATGATACTGTCTTGATTACTGTGGCTTTGTAGTATAGTCTGAAGTAAAGAAGGTTGATTCCTCCAGCTTTTTCTTTTTCTTTCTCGGTAATGCTTTGGCTAATCAGGATCTTTTGTGTTTCCACACAACTTGCAACATTTTTCATTCTAGTTCTGTGAAAAACACTATTGGTAATTTGATACGGATTCTGAATGTCACAAACAAAAATTATTGCACAAAAGAAGATGCATACAAATACATAGTGTATTAATTATTTCAGAGGAAGTTCAAAAGCAAGCCAATGTAATATATGCTAATAGAACTTAGAATAGCAGCTACTTTTGATTGAATCTTGACAGAGGTTAAAATAAAGTTATTTTGATTGTTGGTGGTTATATGATTGTCTATATTTATAAGGAGTAGTTGACCAGTAAAGCTCAATTTTTTGCCCTGATAGTAATGTGCTATATACCAATATATTGTTAAAAGTGAAACAGAAATTTCCAGAAAAATAAAAAACAGGTGAATTCATCACCAGTATACCAACACTAAAAGAAAAAAATAATATAGTGTCCTTTATAACTAATACAAACAATGCTATATATTCATGAAAGTGGTGTAATTAATGAAGGATAAAATAGATTAAAAAGTTAAATACACATTTTCTGTGATAATAATAAAACCTTACAGTGTTTAAATATATAAAGAATTTTTAAAACAAGAAAAACTTCTGGGGAAAAGTAATATTTCCTGGCATAACAGTTAAAAAGATTGAGGGTTTTCTTTTCAGTAAATTTCCTTTATCTGAAAATAAAGAATAGAAAGAGCCCTATAATAATTCATTGTTTTATTATCACTTCAGACTCTTCAAGTGTGGGCAAGTTAGACTCACATCTTTTAAGTCCTTGAAGGAATTAATCCAGTTTAGAAGATACCAATCCAGGTTTTACCCTTTGAAAAGAAAAAAAAAAAAAATCCAAATTCTATCCAAACATAAACTACCCTCTCCTTACAAATGAGGCTGATGGATGTGTCATCTACCTTGACTGTGGTAACAGTTTCACAGATGTATGCATAAGAGCAAACTCATCAAATTGTATATGCTAAATGTGAGCACTTTTGTACATCAATTATACCTCCCTATAAAGCTGCTGAAAAAACATAAGCAGAATTGAAACTTGGGGAGAATTTGTAATCTTTATACTTTTAATGCACTAGAGCTAAAGAATTTTATTTCACAAATTAACATTCTAGAAATATTTTCTAAGAAATCTGTACCTATAAGTTGTAAGAACCTATACAGTGGAAGAATATTTAATCATCTAAACTTAGGACATCAACTTTTTTTTAAACTAATTTATTTATGTTAATTGGAGGCTAATTACTTTACAGTATTGTAGTGGTTTTTGCCATACATTGACATGAATCAGCCATGGGTGTACATGTGTCCCCATTCTGAACCCCCCTCCCAACTCTCTCCATCCAGGGTCATTACTAGAGTATCTATGAAAGTGAAAGTGAAGTCACTCAGTCGTGTCCAACTCTTTGTGACCCCCATGGACTGTAGACCGCCAGGCTCCTCCATCCATGGAATTTTCTAGGCAAGAGTACTGGAGTGGGTTGCCATTTCCTTCTCCAGGGGATCTTCCCAACCCAGGGATCGAACCCAGGTCTCCTGCATTGTGGGCAGACGCTTTTAGCCACCAGGGAATCCCCAGAGTATCTATACTGTCATTTGATCTTAGATATAATATTGTATTAGATATAATATCTAAATACTTGGCATTGGAAAAATATTAGAACACAAATTTTAATTGATGGGTTTAGAGTGGCCTTGGCAGTTTATTTAGTACCCTTATTTGTAATAAATTCTAACATATCCACTACAGATCCAGAAAAATATTCAAAGGAACTGATGATGCGAAAATAAAATGGTAAAGGTGGAAGTTGTTCAGTCTTAAAGAGAACTGATCTTCTCTCTTGAGGGATATAATCATATGATTTGTTAACCATTGGCTTAATATGAAGCCAATTTGATTAAGAAAAATAGTTACTGGAAATGTGGTAAATATTAGGAAGAAATATATAGTCTCTACTCTCCATATTCTCTCTAAGTGGAGGTTCTTCCTATTATATAATAATTTTCAGAAGTTAAAAAATACATGAGTCATACAATTATTCAATGAACACATGTACAGTATTTTATTTAACTAATTTAAAATAATTTAAACAATCATATGACTGCTGTTTCAGAGGACAAATCAAGGAACAAGCATGTAATCAAATTATATCTATTAGATAGAATTATCTATTAGAAACTGAACAGAATTTAATTAATATTAAATAGTGCCATAACTAATGTTATTTAAATAACTATTTAACTATTTAAATGTTAAATAGTGCCATACAGTTTATGTATCACTTCACAGCGTCTGAACTTGAAGGAGTGAGTAATTTCACTTTCCTGATAATTAAATGATTTAGATGAATATATTTACAATTAGATTGTAAAGAAAGGCAGACAATTTCCTATTTTATTGCTAAGATTTGGACATTTCTTCCAATCATTTACTTGTGCAATTTCTGGACTTCTACCTCCTCTGCCCAAGATGGGTGGATTTTGAACACGGATATGATATACCCTCCCTGGAGGAGGGCATGGCAACTCACTCCAGTATTATTGACTGGAGAATCCCCTTGGACAGAGGAGGGTCGCAAAGAATCCAACATGACTGAGCAATTAAGAAAAGCACATGATATACCCCGATGCTGGGAAAGATTGAAGGCAGGAGAAGGGGACAACAAAGGATGAGATGGCTGGATGGCATCACAGACTCAACGGACGTGAGTTTGAACAAACTTCAGGAGATAGTGAAGGACATGGAAGCTTGGCGTGCTGCAGTCCATGGATTCGCAAAATGTCAGACACGATTTAGTGACTGAACCACGTGATATATTAGATCCATCCTATTCCATTTCTTCTTTACATTGTCTTTTCTACAGACATATTTCAGACTCTTCAAAGTCATTTAAACGGTCTGTCCAAAGTAGTAGGGTGGAATTAGATTTCTAGCACTGTCTATCTAGAGATATAGAAAGCTCACTAACTTGAGATTTTCTTACTGGGATATTCAAAGCCATCTTTTCAATACTTATAGACTAAAACTGGTATTTTAATCTTCATTTACTTGCTTACTTTCTCTCTCTAGTTGACTCATAACTCAATAAGAAATAAGGGTGAAATTCATCAGATCCCATAATCCCAGCAGTACCAAAGAGAGACCCAAATGCTTTCATGATAAACAAGTTGTGTTACACACTGGAAGCAAAATGTGACAATACACTTCAGAATTCTAAAATGTAGATGGGTTTGCCTCAGGAATTCCTCTTCTAATAATAATAAGCTAAGGAAATAAGGATGCTTATATAAAATATTTAATATTATATTTATAGTAAATATGAGAAGCTATATTAAATAATGGTTTATCCATTAAAAGAGTATGATACAGAAAAATTGTGATGCAAATATATGTTTTACCATGGAAATAATTACAGATATTGACTTAGAAACTGACTTTATGTATACAGATTATCATATATATAAAACGTATATATATAAATATTTTCCCATTGAAAACATAGACATAAAGCAGCTTTGATGTGTTTTCTTAATGCTTTATTATATGAGTTGAAGAGTACCCAGAAATATCTTTTCATCAGAACGTTATTGTTTTACACTTAGAATGTATCTAATAAAATTGTTGCATCTTATTGTCTCCAAGGACCTGATTCCCACTGCTGTCTCTGTTACATATTTTGCCAAAATTCAGTGCGTATTAGATTCATTAGTCATGTTTGAGCTTTAGTCACACTTTATTTATCCACACAGAGGAAACCTGAACATCCATAAGAGTCTAAGATAATAAAACATTCATCTTACTTCACTGTGTAAAAAACTATCTTTGCCAAGAGATATCAGAAATTATATTTTCAAAATCTATGAACGTATTTCTCAGACATTAAAAATAAATGACATTTTATTTCAGCTTTGAGACATAAAAATTGTTTCCTAGATTTAAAGTGAAATAGAATCTTTATTGAGAGTCTGTTGACAATTCAGAGAGTAGTGTCCACTGCAAAATACTGTGAATATGTATGTCCTCATGAGAGGGGCATTTGTGCATGTATTTAAGACCACTTATAATTTCAGTTTCATCTTGGGGACAATGAAGATTACACAGTCAACTAAAGCCATGGTTACCTTCCACTAGAGTAAGTATGTTCTTCTTTGGTAGTATCAGGTTTTTTTCTTCATTCAACATGCTAATTCCTCAGTTTCTGCAAAATATCAGACTTATCTATTTAAATAAACATCAGAGATGGCAATGAATTAATTTGGATATCTCCAAAAAGAAAATAGTTATTTCTAATGGTTTTGGTTTTTTTAATTTATTTATTTTAATTGGAGGCTAATTACTTTACATTACTGTATTGGTTTTGCCATATATTAACATGAATCTGCCCCGGGTGTACATGTGTTCCCCATCTTGAACCCCCCTCACACCTCCCTCCCCATCCCATCCCTCTGGTTCATCCCAGTACACCAGCCCCGAGCATCCTGTATCATGCATCGAACCTGGACTGGCGATTCGTTTCACATATGATAATATACAAAACATGAGTTTGAGTAAACTCTGGGAGTTGGCAACAGACAGGGAGACATGGTGTGCTGCAGTCCATGGGGTCACAAAGAGTTGGACATGACTGAGTGACTAAACTGAACTGAACTAAGTGCTTTTTAGTATTAGAAGAATGAAATATGAAGGGAGTAGACTCACTGGAAATATTTATTACATACATCATAGAGATGGGTTACTTATCTGTTCACTCTTTTTTATCATTAGTATCTACAGCAGAACCAGCCAAATCATAAGTCTCAATAAATATGTTTCAAATCAATTCATGAGTGCTCATAAGAACTAGGGTGACCTATCCTACTATGTCACTCTAATGAATCAATATGTATTTATACCCATATGTAACTATAAGATACTTAAAGTGTCACATTCCCAGCAGTGTTGTCATCAGTGATCAAATTATAGTGAGCTAACTATAAAAGCATTATTCAACATTCAGAAAACGAAGATCATGGCATTTGCCCATCACTTCATGGGAAATAGATGGGGAAACAGTGGAAACAGTGTCAGACTTTATTTTTCTGGGCTCCAAAATCACTGCAGATGCTGATTGCAGCCAGGAAATTAAAAGACGCTTACTCCTTGGAAGGAAAGTTATGACCAACCTAGATAGCATATTAAAAAGCAGAGACATTACTTTGCCAACCAAGGTCCGTCTAGTCAAGGCTATGGTTTTTCCTGTGGTCATGTATGGATGTGAGAGTTGGACTGTGAAGAAAGCTGATCGCTGAAGAATTGATGCTTTTGAATGGTGGTGTTGGAGAAGACACTTGAGAGTCCCTTCTGCAAGGAGATCCAACCAGGAGGAAGAAAATGAAGGAGAGAAAAAGTAGGGGAAGTGACTTTAACTCACCATCTACCGGGCACTCTGCTGGGATTATCTCAATCAATATGTACAGTAACTCCATATACTTGGTATCATGGGGGAAGCAGGCTAAAGAGAAAAGAGGAAATAAAAACACTGCCTCTCACTACACAAGCTGTGTAAAAAGCACAGGAAGTATACTTCCTCTCACTACACTCAGTCCACAGGACAGCAACAGAGAGTCACTTATATCTGCTGAATATTAAAGGCAGCCTCAAAAGATCAATTCAATTTTACCAATTAGGCTCATATAAAACTTTAAAAACCTTCTTTAAGGTCACTCTAAAAACCCACTAAATCATTTTAAAGAAAAATATTTTATATTCTATGTTTAAGGCAAATATAATATTCATTTGTTTACTCAAATATTTATTACCTTAAAACAACCTAAATGCTATGCACTTGAAATTCAAAATCCAAGCATATGTTCTGTATCTTCCTCATCAGAAACCTTAGCTAGAGCCTAAATGAATTAACTTCCATGAGCTTTAAGGAAATATCTAGTATGGAGTAACTTCAGATCATTATTTTTACAACACGTAGGAGATAATTATCATATTCTGGGCTTTAGAAAAATGAATTTGGTTTTGTTGCTTTTAAAATCTTGAACAGGAGAAGCAATGATATATGCTGATCATACATTAATATACTATTGCAATATTTCAGCTATGAAATAAAGATACCCATGGTATAATTGTCATGGAAGAAACAGGCTAAAAAAGAAAATGTGTGTAAGAAATGCAAGGAAAAATTTAACAAATCACAAGACTTGATAATAAACTGAAGATGAGAGTAAAGAAAGAGGAAGAATTAAGAATGTCCTTATATGACTTGGGATTTACAGAGAAGGAAACACTTCTCTGTAATGTTTAAATGAGTGCTATATTTAAAATCTTGAAATGGACACATCTAGAGGTCACTCAAAAAGAAATAATGAAGAAATGAAATAGGAATGCTTAATATAGTAAATAGGAATGCTTAATATAGTAAATAGTAATGAGTGTTCCCTATGTTCCGGTCACAACTATTGATATTGTAGATATTGTATGTATTATCTACATTTATCAGTACAATCCTAAAATGTATACATTATTTTCATCTCAATTTGCACTTGAAAAAAGCACAAGATACAGAAATCAAAGACAAGATTCCTTGTCCTAAGAAAAGTCTAAATTCAAACCCTCTTTGTGTGATCTATATGTCCAAGAATAAGTTTAATGTTGAAGTCAGAATACGGTAGGAAGCTTTTTCCCTGCATATATAAATTTGGGAATTATCAACCTAAGGGAAATCACTTTACTTATGAGAATCTCTTCAAGAAAGAATAGAGTGAAAGAACAGATTGCCTAGAAAAGAAATTGCAGGTCAATCCATTAACAGAATGATTATCAAAAGAGAAGTCACCATTAAGAAGAATGGAAAACAGACTAGAATGGTAGGAAGAAACTGAGGAAAATATGAGATAGGGGACATTATGCCATCATCACTTTTGCAAGTTCGCAGTTTATTCTCTTACATATAGCTGAGAGTTTGAGTGAAATGAAGACTGAATTGTGTTTAATGAGTGAAACGAGATAGACTAGTGGTGACCTTGTGAGGAATAGTTTAATTAGTGCAAAAATCAGGTGAGTTGATATATAAATGGTTAAAAAGACAGAGGAAACAATTATCATATGGATGGAAGGGAAATGCAGAAGTATCATGAAGTTTAACAAAACTGGCAAAGTTTTGTTAAACTGGATACTGCTAAATATCATTCATAACAATGTGATTGAGTGTATTTCAAGCTGAAATACATATTAAAACATATTAAAAGTCATGGATATGGTTTTTCAGCTCTATGAACATACTTTAACATTCCTTCCTTTCTCTGTAATAAATTTTGAAGCAACACATTACTAAAAAAAATACACAGGGTGGGCAGATTTCATTGTCAAATGTGTTTATAAAGAAATAATAGAATTCAGTTTATAATTTTAATATCAAAAATTGCTCTTAATGAGACCCCTTTGATGCAAAAAGCGAATATTCTCAAGAGCTAAGGCTTCACTGGTGGCTCAGATGGTAAAAAAAAATCCTCCTGTAATGCAGGAGACTTGGGTTCTATCCCTGAGTTGGGAAGAGCCCCTGAAGGAGGGCATAGCAACTCATTCCATTATTCTTGCCTGGAGAATCCCCATAGACAGAGAAGTCTGGCCGGCTACAGTCCATGGGATCACGGAGAGTTGGACACAAATGAACGACTAAGCACAGAACAGCACAGAGAATATGAAACTGTAGAATCTAGTTAGAAGGCTTTAATGTTTTCATTGGCAAGGGAATCAGAAATAAAGTAATCCACTCAATGATACAGTTCCAGAATACAGTTTGCAAATTGGGGAGAAATTTTTGTTGCACAAGCATATCCTAGGAAGCATGAAAATACATAATATATTCTATTCTAACTGTAGCTGGAAACACAGGCAAATGTAAATATTGCAAATATACTTTGATATAAATTTTCTATGAGGAAAAACTCCTAGTGTTTGGATTGTAACACATTTAAATAAATTTTTCAGAAAATATATCCAGTAAAAAATTTTAAACACGCCTCAAAGAAGCTGGACTGGATAAGCTGAAACAGGATAAACTATCCTGTGATAAGTAATTCATTGCCAGTATAATAACTAACACACATGTAAGCTTTAATGCTAGGATTTTCTTAAAGATCACTGTTTTGCTTTGTTTTTTTGAAGGGGTGTTAACTTCTTGCTAGAAGCATATATGGAGATAGGACATTCAGGAAAACAGACTTGTTGATCCTCAAGCAATATATTGATAGAGGCATGTTTTCCTATTGATATTTATATGTTGAATGACCAATTAGCAGCTAAGTGTACATTCATTAGAAGCAGTAGTGTGAAATAACACAATTTTAAAATGAATATGCAGTTTATGTAACACAAAGAGGTGATAAAACATTGTCATGTGCTATGTGCTTGCTTCTCCAATGACCAGTTGTATCAGAGTCACTCTCAGATTTACTTCTCTTGACATCAGAACCATCCAGGAAGCTGGAGTTCCTCATGAAAGTCTTTATTTTTTCAAGCAGATTGGGCAAGAGATAACCATCACAGATGAAAAACCAAACCTCAATAACAACTTTCATCTTGCTGGGGCTGACGGATGACATTCGACTGAAAATTGTGCTTTTCATTTTTCTATTTCTGTCCTACACTTTGAGTGTATCTGGAAACTTAAGCATCATCACCCTCACTCTGATTGATCCACATCTTAAAACACCTATGTATCTATTCCTCCAAAATTTCTCCTTCTTAGAGATTTCATTCACAACTGCTTGTGTTCCCAGATTCCTGTACAGCATATCATCTGGGGATAAGTCCATCACCTATGCTGCTTGCGCCAGTCAACTGTTGTTTACAGACCTATTTGCAGTGACAGAATTTTTCCTCCTGGCCACCATGTCCTATGATCGCTATGTGGCCATCTGCAAACCCCTACATTACACAACCATCATTAGCAGTAGAGTCTGCAAGAACTTCATCCTTTTCTGTTGGGTGGCAGCCCTGATCATCATACTCCCACCAATTAGTCTGGGCTTAGAACTGGAATTCTGTGACTCGAATATCATTGATCACTTTTGCTGTGATGCTTCTCCTATCCTGAAGATCTCTTGCTCAGACACATGGCTGATAGAGCAGATGGTTATTGTGTGTGCTGTGTTGACCTTCATCGTCACCCTCATGTGTGTAGTTCTTTCCTACATTTATATCATTAGTACTATTCTAAGATTTCCCTCTGCCCTGCAAAGGAAGAAGGCCTTCTCCACCTGTTCTTCCCAGATGATTGTCGTTTCCATCACTTATGGTAGCTGCATCTTCATTTATGTCAAACCTTCAGCCAAGGGTGAAGTAGCTATTAACGAAGGAATTTCGCTCCTTATTACTTCTATTTCACCCATGTTGAATCCCTTTATTTACACACTGAGAAACAAGCAAGTGAAACAAGCATTTCTTCGCTCAATTAAAAACATTGCATTCCGCTCAAAGATATAGAGAAAAAATGAGTCAATGGTTCCAGTTAAAAGGAAGGATGAGCAGGCACAAAATCTGAAGCTGCTGATACTATTTGTCTCTATATAATTTATTTTCAGTCATATTGACATTCTTACTTCTCTTTAAACTTGCTTATTGTGAACCCTGTCTATTCCATCATTTCAGTTCAGTTCAGTTCAGTTCAGTTCAGTCGCTCAGTTCTGTCCAACTCTTTGTGACCCCATGAATCTCAGCACGCCAGGCCTCCCTGTCCATCAGCAACTCCCAGAGTTCACCCAAACTCATGTGCATCGAGTTGGTGATTCCATCCAGCCATCTCATCCTCTGTCATCCCCTTCTCCTCTTGCCCCCAATCCCTCCCAGCATCAGGGTCTTTTCCAATGAGTCAACTCTTCGCATGAGGTGGCCAAAGTATTGCAGTTTCAGCCTCAGCATCAGTTCTTCCAATGAACACCCAGGACTTGTCTCCTTTAGGATGGACTGGCTGGATCTCCTTGCAGTACAAGGGACTCTCAAGAGTCTTCTCCAACACCACAGTTCAAAAGCATCAATTTTTTGGTGATCAGCTTTCTTCACAGTCCAACTCTCACATCCATACATGACCACTGGAAAAACCATAGCCTTGACTAGACGGACCTTTGTTAGCAAAGTAATAGCTCTGCTTTTTAATATGCTATCTAGGTTGGTCAATATTTACTCTTCATTAAAACTAAATGCTGGGCCTTCCCTGATGGCCCAGTGGTTAAGATTGTGCTTTCACTGCAGGAGAACTCGTTCCATTGTTGATCTAGGAACTAAGATCCTACATGCCACTGAGCATGGCCAAAAAAAAGAAAAGAAACATGAATCAACAGCAAAAACTACACTCTGAGGATCTTTACTCTGTCTGGCAGAAATTACTATCTCCAAACAGGTTGGTTGTTATCCCTGAAAACACAACAGACCACATTTTCTCCCATATTCATATACTTCAGGTATGGCTATGTAGGCCACTTTATAGCTAACAGAGTGGGTGTGGAAATATGTTATTCATTATTAGAACTTGCCTACGTGCTGTGTGTTATCAGTCACTTAAGTCATGTCCAATTCTTTGTGACCCCATGGACTGTAGCCCACCAGGTTCCTCTGTCCATGGGATTCTCCAGGCAAGAATCCTGGAGTGGGTTGCCAAGTCCTCCTCCAGAGAATCTTCCCAACCCAAGGACTGAACCCACATCTCTTATGTCTCTTACATTGGCAGGCAGGTTCTTTACCAATAGCATCACCTGAGAAGCCCAGACCTGGCCTATAATTATGCCCAATATGCCATCCACCCCACCCTTATTTCCTCTCCTATCCGCTAGATGCCCATGTTTAAAGTGACATGTAAGCTTCACATGGGTGATGAATGAGACTGGTTTTCCGTGTTAGCTCTAGTCTTCACCCACAGGATGGGCAGTGACAGAAGCTTAGTGATGCTTCTCCTCTGGCCCATGTGCAAGGAGTTGTCATCACATAAGGTAAAGTGTCACAGAAATATTCCTGCCACTTAGCGTGTGAATGCATACTAAGTCACTTCAGTCGTGTCTGACTCTTTGTGATCCCATGGACTGTAGCCCACCAGGCTCCTCTGTCCATGAGATTCTCCAGGCAAGAATACTGGAGTGGGTTGCCATGCCCTCCTCCAGGGGATCTTCCTGACCCAGGGATCAAATCCTGGTTTTCTGCATTGCAGGCAGATTCTTTACCATTGAAGTCACCAGGGAATCCCATCATCACAAGAACATGAAGATAATGGTATGGATACCATGAATTCAATGGTATGGATATTATAGTTTAATTATTGGCAGCCTCCTCCTCAGATTCAGATGCACACAGATTCAATTTTGGCCCAGCACAAACATATGAGGAAAAATCATACTAAAAATACTATATGCTAAGTTGAAAAGCTGCAATACTACCCATCCTATTTTTTATCTTCTGGTCTTATAAAACTTTCCACTGAAGTACTTTTATTACCTCCTCTCATTTCTTTGTAAGTAGGCAATTTTTAAATAAAATTCTAGCCTTTCAATAGTCATCAACCACTTATTTTGAATAACCAGTGTTTAAATTGCCCTTTCCAATTTTTAGTGAGTCAACTGTGATGAAGACACCATAGACTATAACATGTCTATGCAATATTTTGACACTTTATGTACATTGGTAATTATGGTACACTGAATTATATTATTTTATCAGAGGAAATATATTCAAGAAACCCTCGAGGGTATGTGCAAGTAGATGATGGTCCTCAGCCAATCTCTTTTTAGGTTCTATAAGCTTAACTGAGGGATGAAACTTAGCCCTGTATACAAAAATTTGCAGTCACAATCTTCCAGGCTAGAATAAATTCAGTAAGTCTGAATGACCTTTTTCAGATGTGTATGTGAAGCCAAAGTGACTTCTCACACCCTACTATTAATTATTAATTATTTACTGAATCCTAATAACATCATTTTTTTCATGTTATTGTCCAAAAGCTGTCTGAACTGCTTACTGATTTATCCAATTATTACGTCCAACTCCATCTTTTCACTTCTTCCTTTTTACTTCTCTTTTGGATAACATAAATCTTCTTTTTCTCATGATAGGAATTTTTACCCTATGAGTTAACTGAGCTAGTCATTCAAGTACAGTCTCTTGAATATTCATTTAACTTTCTGAGACTAAATTGATAAAAAAGATGCCCATGACTGGGAACCTCATCTATTACAGCAACTGCCATGGTCTGAACAATACTAACTTAGATCTTTCTTGTCACCATAAGTTCTACCTAAAGTTGTCTGCATTTCTAATACCCCACATCAAAAGAACTATTTTAATTGTGAGTCAAAGAGGGAATAAAGGAATTATCCCTCTCAGGGTCTGAATAATCTCTGCTATTAACCATTTAATAACTTCACCAATATCACCTCAGACTGTTCTTCTTACAAATCTTTGAAGTAACTTGGATCATTAACGTAAACAATCCCTTCTATTTCAGCCATACCTATAGTTAATGAAGTAATCCCTTTTTATTCACTCCAAGAATTCATACTAGTAAAGATTTATTAAGCTTTTAGTGTTATTTCTTCATAAAACATTTTAAATCATTAAAAGACTAGTTTTGGAGGGAATTCCCTGGAGGTCCAGTAATTAGGACTCCATGCTTCCACTGTGGAGGGCACAGGTTCCATTCCTGTTCCAGGAATTAACATCCCACATGCCACTCAGTGCAGCAAAAATAAAGAATATCTTTGGAATCTTTAGTTATCTGATCATTACTTCAGACTATTTGTTATCCAGGTTAATGAATTGTCTTAACTGAGTTCATATGAAAATATATGAATTTTTTTCAGGTGACCATGTGAGCATGTGAAGGTTTTGCCAGAAATGGTACTCAGTCACTTCAGTCATGTCCAACTCTTGCAACCCCATGGACTTTTGGCTTCTCTGTCAATTCGATTCTCCAGGCAAAAGTACTAGAGTGGGTTGCCATATCCTTCTCCAGGGGACCTTCCTAACCCAGGGATCAAACACGGGTCTCCCGTAATGCAGGTAAATTCTTTACAAACTGAGCCACCAGGGAATAGAAAGTCTTTATTTTTCTCTCCTTTTACTCAAACTTCTTCCTTGAAATGAGGAAATAGAATATTTTGCCAATTTCAATTATCCTTTGTATTCTCTGTTTTGCCTAGTTTTTCTGGGCCTCTGTTAATTTGCTTTTGAGTTTTATTAATAAGATTTGAACCCTCATCTCCTAAAGATTTTCATCTCTACATGCCAAAGATGATTTGGCAGTCAGTCTGGTATCAGATCCTCTATATCTGTTCCCATCTTCTCTGCTCTCTCTTTCTCCCTCCCCCCGCCTTTTTAATTGTCAAAACTACATTAACCATTATGATTCATGAATCAAAAAAAAAATCATTCTGGAGCTAAGATAGCAGGATAGGAAGACCCTGAGTTTGCTTCTAGTTATTTCTCTAGATAGATAGATAGAAATACAGATATAGAGATATAAGGAAGAAACAACAATTGTAGTAGGGGCAGAGATGAGGTATAGTTAAGACCCACAACCCACAGTAGGTGACCAACAAATGCACATAGCCTCCCAGGGAGTTAGGGGTCTGAGCCACAAAACAATGTCCCCAGTCTGGGGATCCTACACCCAGAAGATGAGCTCCCAGAATATCTTGTTTTGAGGGCCAGCAGGGCTTGTGTATGGGACAGCTGCAGGTGTTAAAGGACATACTCTGACTCCCAAAACAGAGGTAGTAATTTGAAAGGAACCTGGGTGACCTCCACTTGCTCTGATCTTGGAGAACCTCCAGAGGCAGAAGGCTACTACTGGACTGTCCCTGGGAACACACACACACACACACACACACACACACACACACAGAGGCAGCAGATATTTTTGAAAACTTGCTCTACCACGAGGACACATGTGCTGGCAAATGCCAAATTGAAATCCTCCCTTTAGCCCATTAGTGCAGAGGGCTTGTCCACCAACCAGCAGGTCACCACCAGTTCTGGGACCTAGCAAACTGAGTAGCCAGATGAAAGAAGACAAAGCTGTGCCCTTGAGCAGGCCAGTACCAGCCCCAGGAACCCCTGAGGCTCATAATCCACCACCTGGGACTCAACCCAACCTCCAGTAGGCTGCTAGCAGCTTCAAACCTCCACAGCCCCTGCACCTAACTGTCCCAAGACAAGATCCTGCCAACCTGCAAGCAGGCACCAGTCAGAGTATCCAAGAAGGGCCCATAAAACCCACATAGGGGGCAACTCTAGAGCATATCTCTTTGGTGACCAGAGGAGAGTGGATGCCATAGTACATTTCCTACATAAGACCATTTCTCCAAGATCTGGAAATATAACTGACCTACCAAATACACAGAAATAATAGAAAGAATTAGGAAGAATAAGGGGACAGAGGAATACACTCCAAAGTAAGGAACAAGACAAAACCCCAGAAAGAAGTTAACAATGTGGAGATAAGTGATCTACCAGATAAAGAATTCAAGGTAAAGATCACAAAGATGCTCAACAAACTCAGTAAAAGAATGGATGAACACAGTGAGAAGTTTAGTAAAGAGAAAATATAAAGAAATATAAAAAGATGAAGAAAGTTGTGTGCTGTGCTTAGTCATTCAGTCCTGTCCAACTCTTTGCAACCCTAGGACTGCAGCCCACCAGCCTCCTCTGTCCACAGGATTCTCCATGCAAGAATATTGGAGTGGGTTGCCATGCCCTCCTCCAGGGGATCTTCCCAACCCAGGGGCCAAACCTATGTCTTTCATACTGCAGGCAGTTTCTTTACTAACTGAGCCACCAGGGAAGCCCGAGGTGAAGAATACAATAACTGAAATTTTAAAATACACTAGAAGGAATCAACAGCACATTAGAAGTTACAAAGGAACTAAAACTGACTTATAAGAAGAAACTTTACAGGCTACAGGGAGCGGCACGAATAATGAAAGGAAATGAAAACCTAAATAAGAATACTCTACCCAGAAAGAAGATGTGAAAGTAGGAGGACATGGAACTCAGCTCCCCCTACACGAACACATCAAAAATACAGCCACACGAGGAACAGTTGTCACTGAGAGTTAACCAGAGACTGGCAGGAGTCATGCACAACCAAGGCTGCAAGAAAGATCCACATGGAACTGGGCAGAAAGGGGAAAGAAGCAAGCCCAAACTTAAAAGGAACAGACCAGCTCAGACCCAACCCTCAGGTCCTCTGCTCCAGCAACTTGGGAACCTGACCCAACCCCCAGTAGACAGTGATGGCCACTGAGCAGAAGTAAAGCCCTATCTCACACGGGCTCTGGCCCTAGCCCCCTATATCTCTAGCCTTACCTCCTACCAAGTTAAGATGATGTCATTAGGATGGGCTGTGTTCCAATATCACAGATCCTCTTATTAAAAGGATAAATTTGGATTCAGAGAAAGACGTGAAAAATGAGAAGATGATGTAAAGACAGAGCTATGGAGGAAGAAGATGGCCAGGTGTCAATGGAGGCAAAAACTAGAGATCTGAAACTGCAGTGATGAAACACTGCAAGGATATTGAGAACACCAGATGCTGAGAGAGAGGCATGGAAGAGATTCTTCCTTAGCTTCCTCTTCCTCAGAAGGAACACATCTACCAACATCTTGATTTTGGAACTGTAGCATACATAACTGTTAGACAATGAATTTCTGTTGTCTTACTCCACCATATGTTACACTTTTATGGAAGCAAGCTAACCAAGCAATGGAATCACCAGCAACAGAACTTCAAAATATAGGTAGCAAAAAAATAAGATAACAAATGAAAAAAAGAAAAATCTACAATCATAGCTGAACCCTAAACACTCCTCACTCAGTAGTAAATAGGAATATTAGACAGTAAACCAGGAAGTATATAAAATATTCCCATAACTCATCAACCAACTGGAACTAATTGTCATTTGTAGATCACTCGATAGAATAACAGGATATGTGGTAAAGTATCTTGGTAGGTCTGAGACATATGCAAGAATTCCTGAGAGAGTCACAGCAGATAAAACCTTAATTATGTATATAAGCATGCATATTATTTAGAATGAACCCTGAGCCAGATAACTATGGTTCAAACAACAAAATAAGAAAAACAATTTTAGCAAAGGCTTAACCTGTTAAACAGAGTTCAGTCAACACTGCAGAAGACAAGACAGAGTTAGTTTGAATCTCTCAGGGTTTATTGCCTGTCAGGTGAATAAAATTTCATAACTTTTAGGTGAATAAAACAACCCAGAATTTATGCAGTGAAATATTCACAGTGTGAGGACACAATCCAAAATCACTGGAAATACAAACAATCAGTAAAATGTGACCCATTTCAAGACACTCATCTACCAAAATGATAATCTCTTGGTGCCAAGGCCAAGATGACTCAGATATTGTTAGCATTTCATAAAAGCATTAAATCAATCTTACACAACCATGCTTTATGAAATAAAGGAAGATAATGAAAAGTTATGATGTCCCAGAAGAGAAAGAGAAAACACGCAATATTAAAAGAAAAATGTTAGAAATGCAAAATATAATCTGTTTCTGAAGAAAGTCATACTTTGGGCTTAATTACTGGATAGAGATTACAGAAACAAAAATCAACAATTTTGAAATTAGATTTGAATTGTATAACTCTCAAAAAGAGAAAAATAGATTATTTTTAATTTATAGAGATTCTGGGATCTATGGCACAATGTTAAAGTCTATCTAATAGATTAAAGGGACTAGATCTGATAGAGTGCCTGATGAACTATGGACAGAGGTTCATGGCATTGTACAGGAGACAGGGACCAAGACGATCCCCATGGAAAAGAAATCCAAAAAAGCAAAATGGCTGTCTGAGGAGGCCTTACAAATAGCTGTGAAAAGAAGAGAGGAGAAAAGCAAAGGAGAAAAGGAAAGATATGAGCATAGGAAAAACAAGAGATCTCTTCAAGAAAATTAGAGATACGAAGGGAACATTTCATGCAAAGATGGGCTCGATAAAGGACAGAAATGGTATGGACCTAACAGAAGCAGAAGATATTAAGAAGAGGTGGCAAGAATACACAGAAGAACTGTACAAAAAGATCTTCACAACCAAGATAATCACGATGGCATGATCACTCACCTGGAGCCAGACATCTTGAAATGTGAAGTCAAGTGGGTCTTAGAGAGCATCACTATGAACAAAGCTAGTGGAGGTGATGGAATTCCAGTTGAGCTATTTCAAATCTTGAAAGATGATGCTGTGAAAGTGCTGCACTCAATATGCCAGCAAATTTGGAAAACTCAGCAGTGGCCACAGGACTGGAAAAGGTCAGTCTTCATTCCAATCCCAGAGAAAGGAAATGCCAAAGAATGCTCAAACTACCACACAATTGCACTCATCTCACACACTAGTAAAGTCATACTCAAAATTCTCCAAGCCAGGCTTCAGCAATATGTGAACCGTGAACTCCCAGATGTTCAAGCAGGTTTTAGAAAAGGCAGAGGCACCAGAGATCAAATTGCCAACATCCGCTGGATCATGGAGAAAGCAAGAAAGTTCCAGAAAAGCATCTATTTCTGCTTCATTGACTATGTCAAAGCCTGTGACTGTGTGGATCACAATAAACTGTGGAAAATTCTGAAAGAGATGGGAATCTCAGACCACCTGACCTGCCTCTTAAGAAACCTGTATGCAGGTCAAGAAGCAACTGTTAGAACTGGACATGGAACAACAGACTGGTTCCAAATAAGAAAAGGAGTACGTCAAGGCTGTATATTGTCACCCTGCTTATTTAACTTCTATGCAGAGTACATCATGAGGAACGCTGGGCTGGAAGAAGCATAAGCTGGAATCAAGACTGCTGAGAGAAATATCAATAACCTCAGATATGCAGATGACACCACCCTTATGGCAGAAAGTGAAGAGGAACTCAAAAGCTTCTTGATGAAAGTGAAAGAGAAGAGTGAAAATGTTGGCTTGAAGCTCAACATTCAGAAAACAAAGATCATGGCATCTGGTCCCATCACTTCATGGGAAATAGATGGGGAAACAGTGGAAACCGTCAGATTTTATCACTGCAGATGCTGATTGCAGCCAGGAAAATAAGGACGCTTACTCCTTGGAAGGAAAGTTATGACCAACCTAGATAGCATATTAAAAAGCAGAGACATTACTTTGCCAACCAAGGTCCGTCTAGTCAAGGCTATGGTTTTTCCCGTGGTCATGTATGGATGTGAGAGTTGGACTGTGAAGAAAGCTGATCACCGAAGAATTGATACTTTTGAACTGTGGTGCTGGAGAAGATGCTTGAGAGTCCCTTGGACTGCAAGGAGATCCAACCAGTCCATTCTAAAGGAGATCAATCCTGGGTGTTCATTGGAAGGACTGATGCTAAAGCTGAAACTGCAATACTTTGGCCACCTCATGTGATGAGTTGACTCACTGGAAAAGACTCTGATGCTGGGAGGGATTGGGGGCAGGAGGAAATGGGGATGACAGAGAATGAGGTGGCTGGATGGCATCACCGACTCGATGGACATGAGTTTGAGTGAACTCCGGGAGTTGGTGATAGACAGGAAGGCCTGGCACGCTGTGATTCATGGGGTTGCACAGAGTCAGACATGACTGAGCAACTGAACTGAATATGTAATCTGAATCACAGAAGAAGTGAAAGAGGGAATGGGGAAGAGAAATATGTATAATTTTTGGCTGGAAACTTGTCAAATATTGGGGGGAAAGTTACCAGTCAACTCAAACACTTCTTACACTTAAAAGTTCAATCAACTAATAAAAGCAATAGTCAAAGAAGATTACACATTGATATACTGAATGCAGCATAGAGAGAGCATTTTAAAATGTGCCCATGCTGCTGCTAAGTCATGTCAGTCGTGTCCGACTCTGTGCGACCCCATAGACAGCAGCCCACCAGGCTCCCGTTCCTGGGATTCTCCAGGCAAGAACACTGGAGTGGGTTGCCATTTCCTTCTCCAGTGCATGAAAGTGAAAAGTGAAAGTGAAGTCGCTCAGTCGTGTCCGACTCTTCGCGACCCCATGGACTGTAGCCTACCAGGCTCCTCCATCCATGGGATTTCCCAGGCAAGAGTACTGGAGTGGCTTGTCATTGCCTTCTCCAAAATGTACCTATAAAACTAACTGAAAATAAAAGTATAAGGAAATGAATAGGTACAAAGCATATGTAAACACAAATGCAAAAACATATAACTTTTAATGAAATAGAATAAGATCATATGTAAAAATAGAAATAAAATGGCCCAGGAGAAACAATCTAAATATCCACTGACAAATGAGTGGATACACAAGAAATTATATATATACACAATAGAATATTACTCACCCATGAAAACGAATGAAATAATGCTATTTGCAGCAACATGGATGTGACTAGAAATTATCATAGTATGTAGATAAGGAAAAGACAAATACCATTTGATATTACTTATATGTGGAATCTAAAGTATGACCCAAATGAACTTATCTACAAAAGAGAAACAGACTCACAGACATGGAGAACAGACTTGTAGTTGCCAAGAGGGGGCATATTGGAGGATGGATGAGTGGAAATCCTGGCTGTTCATTGGAAGGACTGATGCTAAAGCTGAAACTCCAATACTTTGGCCACCTCATGCAACAAGTTGACTCACTGGAAAAGACTCTGATGCTGGGAGGGATTGGGGGCGGGAGTAGAAGGGGACGACAGAGAATGAGATGGCTGGATGGCATCACCGACTCGATGGACATGAGTTTGAGTGAACTCCAGAAGTTGGTGATGGACAGGGAGGCCTGGCAGTGCTGTGATTCATGGGGTCGCAAAGAGTCGGACAAAACTGAGTGACTGAACTGAACTGAAGCAAATTAGTGCATATAGAATGGATTAATCATAAGGCCCTACTGTATAGCACAGGGAAATATATTCAATCTCCTGTGGATAAACCATAATGGGAAAAATATAGAAAAGAATTTATGTGTATTTATAACTGAATCATTTTGCTGTATAGCAGAAATTAACATAACATTGTAAATCAACTATGCCTGAATTTTTTTTAGAAAAGCCCCCATGAAATGTGAAAGCCAAAGAATTATAAATATCTGAGAGGTATTTCTGAAAACTGTCAACAGTAAGTTATCAATTTGCCTTTTCTTTTGATAAAAATTTTTTCTCTATTATCTGAAGAGTGATACTGACACCAACTGTTAATCACATTTTTGCAGAATTACTACATTGGGAAAATTGTCTTTATCTTACTATAAATGCCTAACATAATGATGAAATAAAAAAACAGAAGGCTGCCTTTTGTCTTGTAATCTGGTAGTAATTATTGCATACTTTGCCTGTTCTGTTGCTAATGTTATTTAGAGGTGCCTCTCTGAAGACATTTTCCCCAGGTCTATGCTCCCCTATCTATCCCCAAATCTGGTGCATTACACCAGAGATTCATTAATAATGCTAAAGATAGGGCCACCAAGGACATATTTGTTTGTTTCACTTAATTAAAAATTAGGTCAATTTTTTAAAGGGTAAATTCTATCAGTATAGAAATATGCCCCTCTGCCAGAAATATCAGAATATCAACTTTCCCAACAGCAGGGAGAGATCCCTACCTAGCCATTTAAATTAATGTTAGCTCTGCAGTTCCAGAGTAAAGACTTCAAGGACTCAGGGGAAGCCAGGCTCTCTCTAGAGAAAATCTTCATCTTGTGTGGGTGGAGGACGATTTAGTGATACTCTCCAACTGCAGAGCCCTCTGTGAGTATGACTCTGTGCTCCTAAGAATGGGCAGAGATCACCCTCCTTTCTCTCCACCATAAGACTGTTCTGATGATTTTTTTTTCACCCTTTGCAACTTTGTGTTTCAGTGACCATCAGAGATTACAACTATCAGAGAAGTTTTTGTTTGTTTTTTAATGACATTTTCCTTGCCTTTTCTGAACTCCAGAATGATGCTTTCCTCTGAGAAAAGTATCTCTATCCAAGTCACTGATATGGTTTGTCATTTTAATATTTTATGAAGGTTTCAACAACCACTTCTAAAGTGTGACTTCTCAATGTGATTAGCAAGTACAGGGCTGTCATCGATAAGCAATTTTCACATATCAATACAATGAAGTTCATGTAAATACAATGGAATTTTAGACACATGCTCTATATATTCTCTGCCATAACCTCACCCTTATTTTAAACAAAAATTATATATAAAATATGTGAATTCTAGGTCCATTGAGTGACTTATTTACTTATGTATTATCATTCGGTGACCTCATCCACTAACAGTATTTCACATTTTAATGGAAACTCACTTTTTAACGTATATATCAAGGTCAATGTCAGTAATTTCATGAGTGTGTTCTTAAGAAAGTGGAATATGAATGACTGAAGAAAATGGTGGCATTTTTGGAAGGCTAGTCTCCTTAGGACACCCAGGCTGATTGAGGTGCTTGGGAGAGTTGGATACCTGGAATTGTGGTGACAGGACTGAGGAGAGGCACCTGGGCTGCAGAGACAATTCATTCCTGTCCCACCACTGGAAACTCAGTGCTATCTCTGTATGACTTTAACCTGGTGTTGAGGTAGGTAGGCTAACATTTAGGCAAAACATTCCCTGTACTTCCATTACTCTGTTTTTCTTTAACCACTTTAGGCTAAACAGTGGAACTAGGCACCAAGTGGAAGCTAATATCTGTCTTAATAATTGCCATTATTGTTTAGTCACTATGTCATATCTGACAGTTTTTCAACCCCAGGGACTGTAGCTCACCAAGCTCCACTGTCCATGGGATTCTCCTGGCAAGAATATTGGAGTGTGTTGCCATTTCCTCCTCCAGGGCATCTTTGCAACCCAGGGATGGAACCCATGTCTCCTGCATCTCCTATATTGACAGGTGGATTCTTTACCACAAGCCACCAAGGAAGCCCCAACCTTTCTTAATGATTAGGAAGAGAATTTTTAAAGCAACCAAATGAAACTTCAAGTAACTATATAATTGAAACTTCTAAGGCAAATGCCTTTTGGTTCAACAACATAGAAAAATGACAGGGTATCAAGACAATGCTGGAAGGATAAGCAATATTTGACTTAGCATCAATGTAAATAATCAGAGAGAAGACCAAATATATAATCTTTTTGATTGAAGCAAGAATTTTAAATGAATTTCTTTTAGCCTAAGACAAAATATGACATATAGCCATTTTTTTTGTATTGCAAGGAAGCAAAGAATGATTTTTATATTTTAAAGACCTCATTTTTAAAATGAAGGAGAGTGGACAACAGAGATTATATATGGCATATATATTAAGTATGCGTGTTTTTATATCATTTATACCTCACTAAATATAAAACATAAAAGAATCTAATTGTCCCTTTGTAGAAGAAAATTGGGGATATCCATGTGAGATTACATACTAATATTGAAGATTTCCAAGCACTTTTTGTCTTATTACCATAAAAGAAAAGGGAAATTTCACTAGTTGAGAAAGAAAACTGCTTGTTCTGAGTCACATGTACATATAAAATTTGTAAATTTTATAATAAACATATTTATTGCACTCCCTAAACTTTGAATAGGGCTAGCTGTTGTGGAATCTCAAAGAACAAAACATAGCCCAATGCTAACAAGATTACACTCATATATTTAGAGGTAGCAAAGAGATAAGCATAGTAGGCTAGAAAGCTTTTTGCAGAAAGTCAAACTAAGCCAAAACTTGAAAAATCTACATATATCAGTATCACTTTAGTGAAGGCAAAAGCAACAGTGGGAAACAGGTAATGAACAGAGTTGTATCAGGAAACAGACTCTACTCAAACTTGTCAAGACATTATTTTGGTTTGTGGAAAATAAACGAGCACTTTGGTGGAAACACTGAAGAGCTCTTTCACAGGTAACTTTCCTTTCTAAACATGAACATTCTCATCACAGGAGCGTACTATCAGTGAAAAAGCACTTCAGGTCGTATTCAGTTCAGTTCAGACATTCAGTAGTGTCTGACTCTTTGCAACCCCATGGACTGCAGCATGCCAGGTCTCTGTCCATCACCAACTCCAAGAGTTGACTCAAACTCATGCCTATTGAGCCAGTGATGCCATCCAACCATCTCATCCTCTGTCATCCCCGTCTCCTCCTGTCCTCAATCTTTCCCAGCATCAGGATCTTTTCAAATGAGACAGTTCTTTGCATCAGGTGGCCAAAGTATTGGAGTTTCAGCTTCAGCACCAGTCCTTCCAATGAATATTCAGGACTGATTTCTTTTTGGATGGACTGGTTGGATCTCCTTGCTGTCCAAGGGACTCTCAAGAGTTTTCTCCAACACCACAGTTCAAAAGCATCGATTCTTTGGCACTCAGCTTTCATTATAGTCCAACTCTCACGTCCATAATGACTACTGAAAAAACCATAGCTTTGACTAAACAGACTTTTGTTGGCAAAGTAATGTCTCTGCTTTTTAATATGCTGTCTAGGTTGGTCATAACTTTTCTTCTAAGGATCAAGCATCTTTTAGTTGATGCTAAAATTCTGGCTTTTAGGTATAGATAGAATCCATGCAATTCAGGTATTGTAGATTAATATTAAACTATAATTTTAACTGTAAATGTTGATTTCAAATTCTATCCAATCTATTTATGGAGAGAATAAAATGGACATCATCAAAAAATACAACTGAAGAAGCAGAAACCACTGGAAGAGAAATCATGTTGAACCAAATAAATAATTCATATGAAGATGCTCCAGCATACTGTAGCTTTTTTTAGCTTTCTTTTTTATTTCTATTTGGTAAATTTTTAATTATGAAACAATTTTGTACTTGCAGAAGAGCTGACATACTAATGCTGACAGTTCCCAGATATCTTTCACACAGCTCTCGTAAAAGTAGCATCCTGCATAATCATAGTGCAATAATCATTGCCAAGGAATTAACACTGTATTATGTTGCTCAGTCACTCAGTTATGTCCAACTCTTTGCAACCCCATGGACTGCAGCATGCCAGGTCTCTGTCCATCACCAACTCCAAGAGTTTACTCAAACTCATGCCTATTGAGTCAGTGATGACATCCAACCATCTCATCCTCTGTCATCCCCTTTTCCTCCTGCCTTCAATCTTTTGAAGCATCAGGGTCTTTTCTAATGAGTCGACTCTTCACATCAGGTGACCAAAGCATTGGGGCTTCAGTTTCAGCATTAGTCCTTCCAATGAATACTCAGGGTGGATTTCCTTTAGGATTGACTGGTATGATCTCCTTGGTGTCCAAGGGACTTAATTATCTTCCAATTAAAATAATTTTTTTCAAAAACAATAAAAAAGTCTTCTCCAACACCACAGTTCAAAAGCATCAATTCTTTGGCCCTCAGCCTTCTTTATGGTCCAACTCTCATATCCATACATGACTACCAGAAAAAAAATAGTTTTGACTCTACAGACCTTTGTCAGCAAACTAATGTCTGCTTTTTAATACCCTATCTAGGTTTGTCATAGCTTTTCTTCCAAAAATCTAGTGTCTTTTGATTTCATGGCTGCAGTCACTATCTGCAGTAATTTTGGAGCCCAAGAAAATAAAGTCTGTTACTGTTTCATTTCCCCATCTATTTGCCATGAAGTGATAGGACCAGATGCCTTGATCTTGTTTTCTGAATGTTGAGTTTTAAGGCAGCTTTTTCACTCTCCTCTTTCACTTTCATCAAGAGGCTCTTTTTTCCTCTTCACTTTCTGCCATAAGGGTGATTCATCTGTATATCTGAGGTTATTGACATTTCTCCTGGCAATCATGATTCCCTCTTGGGCTTCATTCAGCCCAGCATTTCACATGATGTTCTCTGCATATAAGTTAAATAAGCAGGGTGACGATATACAAGTTTAACATACTCCTTTCCTAATTTGGAACCAGTCTGCTGTCTATGTCCTGTTCTAACTGTTGCTTCTTGACGAGCATACAGGTTTTGCAGGAGGCAGATAAGGTGATCCGGTATTCCCATCTCTTGAAGAATTTTCCAGTTTGTTGTGATCCACACAGTCAATGGCTTTAGCATAGTCAATGAGGCAGAAGTAGATGTTTTTGGAATTTTGCTTTTTTTTCTATGATCCTACGGATGTTGGCAATTTAATCTCTGGTTCCTCTGTCTTTTCTAAATCCAGCTTGAACATGTGAAAGTTCTCAGTTCACGTACTGTTGAAACCTGGTTTGGAGAATTTTGAGCATTACTTTGCTAGCATGTGAATTGAGTATAATTGTGAATGTGAATTGCAGTAGTTTGAATATTCTTTGTCATTGCCTTTCTTTTGGATTGGAATGAAAACTGACCCTTTCCAGTCCTGTGGCCACTACTGAGTTTTCCAAATTTTCTGGCATATTGAGTGCAGTACTTTAACAGCGATGTATACACTGTATACAAATGTTAATAATTAAAATGGAGATTTAAGGATGGATCCAGTTCATGGCCAAGCTAGGATAGGCACCTAAGTTGCTGCTGCTTCTGCTGCGGCAGGTCCTTTGTGCTCACTGGCCACCTGCTACCACTGCCTAGAGCTGGGGCTGCATGCTGGCTACTGAGACTCTTCGTCTGGGATCCCTCAGACTGAGCATGTGCAAAGTGCTGCCTACCTCACTGGGGCCTGTGAGTCCCTAGAGGCACAGGAAGAGGCTGATTGGGAATCATAGGATTTCAGGGTCTCAGAGAAAAGAAGGATTACCTAGGAAATAAATTAAATTAAATAATTACTTTGTTTGGATTTTCCTAATTTTACCACTGATGTCATTTTCTGTTACAGAAGCCAATGCAAATTACTATTTGAAAAGGAAATGTCATGTGTCCTTAGTCTCCTTCAATCTGTGTCTCATCCTGTCTCCTCTCATCCTTTGTGACCTTGTAAGTACTAACAATTGAGGTTAAATTCTTCAGGGTTTTTAGTTTTGGCATATAATAGTTTTTTTTACCCAATACAGCAGCAGGAAACGTGTTTATGTAGTACTTATCAAACACTGCGTTCTATTAGAGTGAAAAATGGAAGGAAAGTTGGATATTGATGTAGAAACTTCAGGATAAATAGCAAGACTGGAAAGCAATGGGTATTATTTGGATGACAATTCTGATACCAAAAGTAAAATATATAAAATGAAATAACATTTTTGGTCATTGCAGTAACAGCAAACATTCAAATACTGCACACATGATATCCAGGCTCTGTATAAAATGTCAAACTCAGCCATTTATTTGGGTTTAACAGGAACCCACACTTCAAAAAACATGTGCGCTCATTCAAACTTGTGAATAGTGAAGAATTATTAGGAGCAAAAGAACATTATAAAATCTATAAAATAGTATCACATGGATGACATTTCTAATTCTACAGCTTAATATATTTCAGAGAATGAAGGACAGAGTTTAGATTAATTGAAAAATAAAGATGTGAAAGCATGCAAGGTGGCATATGAACCCTAGTACAAACATTTCAGAAAAACATGATCATAAGGATTCCTATAATGCACATCAAAATAGCTGAGAATCCCAAAGTTTTGACTCATCATTAGCAACTCACAGAAGAAAATGACTATTCATTGCTGTGATTGGATATCTTCACCCAATAGCCATGGCCTCATAATTTCATGCAAGTTTTCTCAGTTCAATGTCACTTGAATTTCTGAGGAGTTTGAGAAGTATAAGTCAGCAATGAGAAACCATACATCATACCTACATACTGCTGGGACTGACAGATGATCCTCCAATGCAGGTTTTGATTTTTATATTTCTGTTTATATCCTACTTACTGAGTGTCACTGGGAATCTAACCATCATTATACTCACTTTAGTAGACTCTCGCCTTAAAACTGCCATGTACTTTTTCCTCAAACACTTCTCCTTTTTAGAAACCTTATTCACCACGGTGTGCATTCCCAGATTCTTATACAGCTTATCAACTGGGGACAAGACTATTTCCTATAATGCTTGTGTTAGTCAACTATTTTTTGTCTTTCTTTTTGCAACAACAGAATTTTTCCTCCTGGCCATAATGTCCTATGACCGTTATGTGGCCATCTGCAAACCCTTACGTTATGCAACCATCATGAACGGCAGAGTCTGTGGATGGCTTGTTGTCTGTTGCTGGATAGCAGGTTGGCTGGTCATATTTCCACCACTCTGCCTGGGCTTAAACATTGAATTCTGTGATTCTAATGTCATTGATCATTTTCTCTGTGATGCTTCTCCTATGATGAAGATCTCTTGCTCAGACACATGGTTCATAGAACAGATGGTTGTTTCCCTTGCTGTGTTGACTGATATTGGGACATTTCTGTGTGTAGTTCTGTCATATATATACATCATCAAGACCATCACAAAGTTCCCTTCTGCCCAGCAAAAGGTGAAGGCCTTTTCTACCTGTTCTTCTCACATGATTGTGGTTTCTATCACTTATGGCAGTTGTATCTTCATCTATGTCAAACCTTCAACAAAGGATGAAATGACAATTAATAAGTGTGTGTCATTGCTTACTACTTCAATTGCCCCCATGTTAAACCCGTTTATTTATAGCTTGAGGAACAAGCAAGTGAAACAAGCTTTTACAGACTTAATCAAAAGAATTTCATTGATCTCAAAGAAGTAAAGAAATGTTGAAACTAAGCATAAAATATCAATTTAAAAAGAGCAGTGGGCCTCAAGGTCACAATCTTCATTTATGAACTATTAAATCCTGGTATATTGTCTGTTCATATTAACAGGCTCATACCACTGTTATTACTGAATCTCAGACCTAAAATCATCTTTTCAATGCTTATTGAAATAAACAACTTGAGTCCTTTCAACTTTTGTTGAAAATAATCTTTCTCCAAGATGACATCTTACATCAAGAGAACGTAAAGGACCTTACTGAAATTCTAACTTGGTTCTGATCAATAAAAGAACTATTAAGTGTTACATGGGAAAAAAATTGAATTCTTGAACTGATAGGAAAATAGTAGAGTAATAGTATCCATTGTGTTTTTTAATCCAAACATCCAAAATGCATTAATATAACTGTAGTTACTCTTCTCAAGTAGGAATTAATTATTCAACATAAAAATGAGTTCATTTGAGAAAAAAAAGGGATGAATTTTAACCATGGAAAGGAAAATATATGACTTTAGACACCTGGAAATCCACATTGACCTTGTAAAAGAGGCTTTAAAGCCCAAAGACTTGGAGTTTAGAGTCATTGGATTCTCTCTAAAGTGGAAAGCACAACCTCTGTGTTAATTCGTCACCCTGGTGGCCAAGATCTGATAAAGTCTGCTGACATAATAGAACAAGTTAGTGCTGAAATATATAATACAATGCAAGTCTTAAATATAGTAAATTACACAAACAGGAGCAAGAAAATCTCAGCAAATTAAAGAGCTTATGAGATCAAGAAAATTAAGCTAGCAAAATACAAAGAACCCCTGGGTTATAGAAAAGGAATCCATTATGAAGGCATAATTGTTTTCTCAATGATTATCTTTAACATTGCAAAAGCATAAGGTATGATCTTCACTAATACTTTACAAAGGAAGATGTGCTCCTACAAGTACAGTGTGAAAATCTCTCTTTCAGACCCTTCTTTCAATTTTTTTTTATTTTGATATCTGTCCAGAAGTAAGACTGCTTGATCATGTGGTGTATGCGTGAGTGCTCAGTCACTTCAATCCTGTCTGACTCTTTGTGACCCTATGGACTGTAGTCCACCAGGCTCCTCTGTCCCTGGGATTCTCCAGGCAAGAATACCAGAGTGGTCCTCTTTGCTGTGCCCTCCCACCAGGGGATCTTCCTGATCTAGGGATCGAACCCACCTCTCATGTCTCAAGCATTGGCCAGGCAGGTTCTTTACCACTAATGCCACCTTCGAAGCCCTCTTGATCATATGGTAGTCTTTTTTTTTTTTTCTTTGAGAAATCTTAATACTGTTTTCCCAAGAGGCTTCACCATTTCTACAATCCCATCAACTGTGTGCAAATGTCCTGTTTCTTTGTATCCATGCCAACACATGCTATTTTCTGATTTTTTGAAAACTATCCATCCTAATAGGTGTGAGGTTACAATAATTATGTTTTTTATCTATTCTTCTATGTTGATTGGTCATGTGGAACATCTTTTTATTTGCTTGTTGACCATTTGTATATCAACTTTGAAGAAATATCTATTCAAGTCCTTTTTACCCGTTTTTGTCCTTTTATTGTAGGAATTCTTTATGCATTCTGAATATCAACCTCTTAATAGGTATAGGGTTTGCAAATATTTTTGTTGTTTTGTTTTTCTTTTTTTTTTAATTGGAGGCTAATTACTTTACAATATTATATTGGTTGGTTTTGCCATACATTGACATGAATCCGCCCCGGGTGTACATGTGTTCCCCTTCTTGAACCCCCCCTTCCACCTCCCTCCTCCCCTTATCATCCTTCCAGGTCATCCCCATGCACCAGCCCCGAGCATCCTGTATCATACGTCGAACCTGGACTGGTGATTCATTTAAATATATTGTTCCTAATATATTTTTGCATTAATTTTTATTTTTTACAAATATTGCATTAAAGTATGAATTTATGTTGATACTGGGTTTTCTGGCACCCACCACCTCTGGCACCACCCCTCAAATTTGTGCCTAAAGTGAGTACCTTGCTTCCTACACTCTATAATACCTACTGTGATAAACAGAACACTCTTTTCCTAACACTCTGATATGATTGTGCCCTTAACCTATGGGTTTCAAGTAAAGAAAACTAGGAGCAACTAAACTTCAGAGGGCAGGGTAACACCATTTGTTTTGGAAATCCTCTCTCCTTTTCCAAGAAACAGCCTGCCCAGTAATAACCATGAACTCTTCATTCTCTGGGATAAGTGGCTGACAGTTCAGGTTTTGCCCTTAGAAAATCTGAGACAGGAATAAGGAATAAGTCATTAATGGAAATAACATAAAAGTCAAACAGTGAGTTCAGACTGAAAAAATCTAATTTCTATTTCCTATCTTATTAAAATCAAAAACAAATGGAGACCATCCTTGAAAATTCCCTGAGCAGACAAAGCTAATTTGGATTATTTCTTGTTTATGCCTCTGGAAATCATAAGTAAAACTTATAAAAACTTTTTCCCAAAGTTGATATAAGATCATCACTAACCAACTTCCCATTATTTAAGAAAATTCTAATATTATAAACAATCACTGTGAAGAATAAACAGTCACTTCTTCTTAATATGTAAGCTGCTTTATAACAATATACTCTTTTTAAAAATATATTTATTTATTTATTTTTGGTTGTGCTGAGTCTTTATTGCTACATGTGAGCTTTCTCTAGTTGTGGCAAGTGGGGGCTACTCCCTAGTTACGGTGGGGTGGGCTTCTCACTGCAGTGGCTTCTCCTATTGCAGAACACGGGCTCTAGGACCCATGGGCTCAGTAGTTGTGATACATGGGCTTAGTTGTCCTACAGCATGTGAAATCTTCCTGGACCTGGGATTGAACCTGCATCCCCTGCATTGGCAGGCAGATTCTTAACCACTGGACCACTGGGGATGTCCCACAATACACTCTAGAGTCTCATTCCATGTTTGGTTGGAGGACTTCCAATTCACAAACTGTCTTTGTGGTATAGGAACAATAAACTTTTACTAATTACTGCTTCAATGTTTTGTTGGTTTTATTCTGTTATTTCCGAACTTCTGACAATCTCAACTTCTTAGTCACCATGCTTTATTTCACCCCAAATTATGCAACTAATCAAATGCTGAAAATTTGCAAAAATAAAAAAGAAAGTCTCCTAGTTGGATAATGGGGCATAAAACTATTGCATTTGGATACTTCAACTCTTCTGTTAACATTGAACACTGAAGGCAATCTTAAAATCTAAATACAATCAACTAGCAGTATGCAAATGAAGGAAAATCCAAATCTCAGTCCTCCTACCTTTCTAACTTTGCCCATTCTCCTTGAGAAGCATCTCATTCAGTTGCACTTAAAGTGTTCTCCTTAGCTTCTGCATCATATTTAACATTCATTGCGACACAATATCTTATTTTCTTTTTTCTCTGTGCTTTCAGCCTTATTTTTATTTTTCTAACTTGCACATACTTGATAGACCCAACAGCTGAGGAGATGACTATCTCAGCACTCCTATAAACTACTGCCTTCTATAAAAAGATTGTGAGATTTTATATGGTATCTTAACAGCATCTTCAGTGGATCCGATTTCTTCTGAACTTCATGTTCTGTGCGTCTTTACATGAGATTTTTCACTTCTTGGTTGTTACACAGCTGCAGAACATTCAACCACATGTTCAATACAAGTTAAAAGAAGTAGGAAAGTCAAGCTCCCTTACTAAATGAAAAGTCTATAAATTGTATCTAAAAAGGATTTCTCTCACTTCACAGTGATGTTTGCCTTTAAACTATAACTGGTTGCATATAGTCACCTCTATCCATATAAGAGTATATAGCAGCTTACTCCGGAGAAGGCAGTGGCAAGCCACTCCAGTACTCTTGCCTAGAAAATCCCATGGATGGAGCAGCCTGGTGGGCTGCAGTCCATGGGGTCGCTGGGGGTTGGACCCGACTGAGCGACTTCACTTTCACTTTTCACTTTCACACATTGGAGAAGGAAATGGCAACCCACTCCAGTGTTCTTGCCTGGAGAATCCCAGGGACGGGGGAGCCTGGTGGGCTTCCATCTATGGGGTCACACAGAGTCGGACACGACTGAAGTGACTTAGCAGCAGCAGCAGCAGCAGCTTACTCAGAGAAGGCAATGGCACCCCACTCCAGTACTCTTGCCTGGAAAATCCCATGGATGGAGGAGCCTGGTAGGCTGCAGTCCATGGGGTCGCAAAGAGTCGGACAAGACTAAGCGACTTCACTTTCACTTTTCAGTTTCATGCATTGGAGAAGGAAATGGCAACCCACTCCAGTGATCTTGCCTGGAGAATCCCAGAGTAGGCTGACGTCTATGGGGTCGCAGAGAGTCGGACGTGACTGAAGCGACTTAGCAACAGCAGCAGCAGCAGTTACTAAGGGTCTGACTAAATTTTTTGAAGCCTGACTGTTGTCAGCTTTTGAGTCTCACTTCTCTGTCCTCTTCTGCTCATGCAAGCCTGCAGGCTGTCGTTTCAGTCGTGTCTGACTCTGTGCAACCCTATGGACTGTAGCTTGCCAGGCTCCTCCATCCATGGGTTTCCCCAGGTAAGAATACTGAAGTGCGTTGCCATGCCTTCCTCCAAGGGATCGTCCAGACCCAGGGATCAAACCGATGTCTTATACATCTCCTGCACTGGCTGTCGGGATCTTTACCACTAGCGCCACCTAGAAAGTACCTCCTTCTACTCAAATCTGGGTAAACTGATTAGAAAGCTCAAGCATTCATTTCTTTGGCTCTGGCAGGATGTTGAGACCACATGCAGATGATTTCACCCCATCCCTACGTTTTCACCTCCGTAGAACCAAGCCAGTCTTCTTTTCCTGTTCTCTCACGCCATTTTCAGACCAGCTTGAAAAGCAGAAATTTTCAGCTACATGCCAAGGAAGTTTCACTTCTATTAGGTTTTCAGAAAGTCATACTCAGAAGTAAGGCCATCCTTGTTATAACAGTCAAATTTCCATGAAACATTTTCAGTATCTTGTTGAAAAATCCCATATTTGGCAGTGTAGGAAATGAGGGTGATTTGTTTTTGGTAAATTATTGGTGTCTCATTCTGAGCTCATTTGTCTTTTTTCGGGCATGCCATGCCAATCTTGGAAGGTTATCTCAGTATGGGGATGTCCTCAGGAGATTTCAAATAATAACAGGTGTGCTGACCACCTTGGATATTTGAGTGAGCAATGTGAATGCTAGCTCTCAACACTGTAGGCTAAAAAATGATTTAAAATGTGTAACCAGCAGCCTAATTAAACTTTCTCTGTACCCTATTTCGGAGAAGGCAATGGCAAGCCACTCCAGTACTCTTGCCTAGAAAATCCCATGGATGGAGGAGCCTGGTAGGCTGCAGTCTGTGGGGTCCCTAAGGGTCGGACACAACTGAGCTATTTCACTTTCACTTTTCACTTTCACACATTGGAGAAGGAAATGGCAACCCACTCCAGTGTTCTTGCCTGGAGAATCCCAGGGACAGGGGAGCCTGGTGGGCTTCCGCCTATGGGGTCACACAGAGTCGGACACGACTGAGGTGACTTAGCAGCAGCAGCAGCAGTACCCTATTTGCCTGTTGGAAAACCAGAAAATATCCCAGAGCAAGATTTTCTCCCTTTATTAAACCTGTGTTTGCTCAGTCACTTCAGTCGTGTCTGACTCTTTGCAACCCATGGACTATAACCTGCTGAGCTACTTTGTCCATGGAATTATTCTGGCAAGAAAACTGACGTGGGTTGCTATTTCCTTCTCTAGGGATGAAACCCATGGCTCCTGCAGCTCCTGCATTGGCAGGCAGATTCTTTACTACTGAGCCACCTGGACTTCCCTTATTAAACACCACAATTGTTTCATAAAAGTAAAGAAGAAAGCTGAGCCTAACTCTGTTTTGGCTTGGAGTCTATTTACTAAATCACTGGTTTTTTGTTCCCTGAAATTAGTATATGACTAAATAATCTCTTGTCCTCCAGTAGATATTCATTTTAGAGCACAGGATGTTAGAACTGAATGGTTCTTTAGTTCTAACACAACTCCCTTTGCTCATAGTTGAAATATGAGTCTGGGAGAGAAAAAGAAGATTTGCCAAATGATTTATTGATTAAAGCAGTTGGAAAGTTGAGATGTTCCAAACCTGCCTGCTCAGAAGTGTTTATCTTGTTATTGTTCAGTCACCCAGTTGTGTCCAACTCTTTGCAACCCCATGGACTGAAGCACTTCAGGCCTCCCTGTCCCCTCACCATCCCCCAAGTTCATGTTCATTGCATCAGAGTTTGCCCAAGTTGGTGTTCATTGCATTGGTGATGCCGTCCAGCCATCTCATCCTCTGACACCCTCTTCTCCTTCTGCCCTCCATCTTTCCCAGCATCAGAGACTTTTCCCAATGAGTCATCTGTGTGCATCAGATGACCAAACTACTGGAGCTTCAGCTTCAGCATCAGTCCTACCAGTGAATATTCAGGGCTGATCTCCCTTAAGATTGACTGGTTTTGTCTCCTGGCTGTCCAAGGGACTTTCAGGAATCTTCTCCAGCATCACAGTTCAAAGACATCAATTCTTTGGCATTCTGCCTTCTGTACAGTCCAGCTCTCACAACTGTATATGACCACTGGAAAGACCATAGCCTTGACTATACAGATTTTTGTTGGCAGAGTAATATCTTTGCTTTTCAATACACTCTCTAGGTTTGTCATCTAGGTTTGTGTATATCTTAGGTATCCAAAACAAAATAAGTTACTTATAGATAGAGACCAAACATGTATATCTGTATTTTTAATAGTTTCTTAAGGCTGCCATACCACAGTACCAAAAACTGGATGGCTTAAAACAGTAAGAGTTTACTGTTTCACAATACTAGAGGCTAAAAGCCTGAAATCAAGGTCGCAGCTGAGCCATACTCTCTCTGAGAGTTCTAAGGAAGAGCCCTCCTTGTTTCTTGTATTTTCTAGTATTTTCCAGTAATCCTTGGCATTTCTTGGTTCAAGGATGCATCTCTCTAGTCACTACCTGTCATCATATGCATGTCTTCTGCCTGTCTGTCATTACTTTATCTTTCCTCTATGCATGTCGGTGTCTATGTCCAAGTGTCTCCTCTTATCAGGGTGCCAGATATTCTGAAATAAGACTCATCACAATATTCAACATATCATTTTGGGGGAGCACAATTCAATTCCTAACAGTGTGCCCAGTGACTTCCCAGTATTTATGTCTTTCCTATATGCAAAACTGTTGATGAAGTCTGGGGAAAGTATGGGCAAATCTTTCTAAAGGGGCAAAATATTCACTTATTTTTGTGTAAATTGTCAAGATGAATCTAAATTTTATATGGAAATTTTAGGAGTGCACAGGACAATTTCGAAGATGACTAGCAAAGCTACAAGAAGGTGGTGCTAGTGGTAAAGAACCCTCCTGCCAATGAAGGAGACATAAGAGATATGCGTTGGATCTCTGGATGGGGAACATCTCCTTTAATAGGGTACGTGAGCCCAGCCCGGTATTCTTGCCTGGAGAATCCCATTGACAGAGGAGTCTGGCAGGCTACAGTCTGTATGGTCCCAAAGAGTCAAACACGACTAAAGTGACTTAGCATGCACACATGGTTACGTATGACAGAGCAATACAAAGAGAGCAATATTTTCAGAAAAGCTGAAGCATTAGAAGCATTGTTTTTTATTTTTAACTTGGTTAATTTAGTTGTAGTAAACTATAACCAAAACCTGGTTTTGTTTTTGTAGTTTACTAGTTGTAGTTTCACCTAGTATACTTGTGAAAACCCATCTTACTATTAACATATGATTTGTAAACTATTAAATCTGCATATTATAATTCAATACAAATGTTTAAAATTAGATACAGCTGAGATCATACCTAATGGTGAAAAATTCAATGCTTTCTACCTAAGATCAGGAATAAGAAAAATAGTCATAGCAAAATTTCATAAAAACAAAAATTAAAGGCTTAGAGGATTTTTAAAGGTGGATCTATCTTTATTGGCAATAACACATTTGTTTATGTAGACAAAAATACCAAAAAAAAGCTACTAAAAATAAGTGAATAATAGCAGGGACATAACATAAAGGATCAATGAGCAAAAAATAATTATATTTCTACATACTAGCAACAAGAAATCTGAAAATAAAATGAAAAGAACTCAAAATAGTCTAAAATGTCTTTGGAATGAATTTTAGCAAAAGATGTCTAAGACCAGTATGTTGAAACTACAAAACTTGTTGAGAAAAGTCAAACCTACATAAATGGAGATATAGACCATGTTCCCTTGGGCTTCCGTTTTGGCTCAGCTGCTAAAGAACCCACCTGCAATGTGGGAGATCTGGATTTGATGCCTGGGTTGGGAAGACCCATGGAAAAGGGAAAGGCTACCCACTCCAGTATTCTGGCCTGAAAAATTCCAAGGACCATATAGTCTGTGGGGTCACAAAGAGTTGGACATGACTGAGCTACTTTCACTTGGTATAAAAGACTGCTTATTTATCTACAGACTCGGTGCAGCTTAGTTCAAACTCCAAGCAGGATTTTTTGTAGAAACTGATAAGCTGATACTAAAATTCATATGAAAATTCAAAAGATCTAGTACAATCTTAGTATAGGGGCTTCCCAGGTGGTGCTAGTGATAAAGTACCTACTTGCCAGTGCAGGAAATGTAAGAAATATGGGTTCGATCCCTGGTTCAGAAAGATTCCCCTGGAGAAGCAAATGGCAATCCACTTCAATATTTTTGCCTGGAGAATCCCATGGACAGAGGAGCCTAGTGGGCTACAGTCCATAGTTTGCAGAGTCAGACACAACTGTGCGCACACACACCAGTATAGTCAAAACAATTTTAAAAAAGATTAACATATTTGTTAATGTGTTAACATATTTCCCTTCCCCTTCTAATCACAGGATTGATTGGGTCTCCTAGCAACCAGCCCCCATCCTTAGAAGAGGTCCAAAATTCAATTCACATAACATAAGAGGTCCAAAATTCACATAACATAACAAAAGATAAACTTGATCATTCTCAGCACTCAGAAAACTCCAAGGTTTTTAGGAGCTCTGTGACAGAAGCTGGGTGAAAGCCCAATATATACTCATTATAAATTGTATATCACAGAAGGTTAGTGGGGTGATTGGCTGGTGACAAAGGTTCTTTGCTTGATCAAACTTTATTTTTACTTTAAAAAAAATTTTTGCCGATGTCACCTGGCTTTGGGGGGTCTTAGTTTCTTGACCACGAATTCAATCTGTGTCCTTGGCTTTGCAAGCTCAGAGTTCTAACCACTGGGTCACCAGGGAATCCCCAAGCTTGACCAAACTTTAATAGTTTCTGGAAACTTCTCCTAGTTGCATCTGTGCACTTGCTGGTAAAGTTAAATTTTAGCATGAACCCTCTACTACCCTGATCACTGTCATTAACTCATATTTAGTATAGTAACAAATAATATCTAACTAGTTGGGCTTCCCAGGTGGCACAGTGGTAAAGAACCCACCTGCGAAGACAGAAAATGCAAGAAACATTGCAATAGGAGATAGATAGGTTCCAGGTTGGACATTTACTATCAGCCAGCCTCCTCTTTGCATTTCCTGAGGCAAGAGATAGGTGGTCTCCAGTTGAGGAATTTACAACCAGCCCTGTGTTTGCTCTCAGAAATGGAAGTAACAACAGAAACAGGGTAAATAGCCAGTCTTTGTCTCTTCTAAACATCTACAGTCCATCCTAAAGGAAATCAATCCTGAATATTCATTGGGAGGACTGATGCTGAAGCTGAAACTCCAATACTTTGGCCACCTGGTGCAAAGAACTGACTCATTGAAAAAGACCCTGATGCTGGGAATGATTGAAGGCAGGAGGAGAAGGGGATGACAGAGGATGAGACATAAAATTTCTAATGTATTGAAATTTTAAGCCTTGATTGTAAAGCACAGCAGTGGCATTTTAAAGTCTATAAATCAGAAATAAAACTTTACATGTAAATATTTAAAATAAACCATTTAAACTTAAGTACCTAACTTCAATAACAATTAAAATTTTGAGACAAGTTAGAGCACACCTAGCGAACAATAGGGCTTCCCAGATGTCTCAGTGGTAAAGAATCCACCTGCCATTGCAGGAGACACAGTTGATGTGGGTTCTATCTCTGGGTCAGGAAGATCCTCTGAAGTAGGAAATGGCAACCAGCTCCAGTATTTTTGCCTGGACAGAGGAATCTTGTAGGCTAGCCTATGGGGTCGCAAAGAGCCAGCTAGAACTGAGAGAGCACACAGCAAGCAATAACATGTTAAATATCTATATAAAGCACACATTTATAAAGTTTGTATGTCTAAAGCACATTTGCAGGTATTAGTCTGTACTTGAGAGTAATTTATGTACTTACTAATCTTTGATAATAACATTTTTCAAAGTAGATTAAAAATAAAGTGACATACTCATTTTAAGCCATTAGAAAAACTACACAATGAAACAATATAGAGTGAACAATGAAAGTTTAACAGAAAAAGAAAATCAATTAAGTGCTAAATTTAAGGTAAATAATTCAGAGCTTGATTCTCTGTAAAACTTAGGGGGAAATAATCTTATATACTCAAATACAGAGAAAAAAGTCAGAAAGCAATATATTTGAGGTTAAGAATTAGAAATAAATATAAATATCAATACATGCTGCTGCTGCTGCTAAGTCGCTTCAGTCGTGTTCGACTCTATGCGACCCCATAGATGGCAGCCCACTGCTGCTGCTACTGCTAAGTCACTTCAGTCGTGTCCGACTCTGTGTGACCCCATAGACAGAAGCCCACCAGGCTCCCCCGTCCCTGGGATTCTCCAGGCAAGAACACTGGAGTGGGTTGCCATTTCCTTCTCCAATGCATCAAAGTGAAATGTGAAAATGAAGTCACTCAGTCGTGTCCGACTCTTCGCGACCCCATGGACTGCAGCCTACCAGGCTCCTCCATCCATGGGATTTTCTAGGCAAGAGTATTGGAGTGGGTTGCCATTGCCTTCTCCGTATCAATACATAGGAGATTCAAATAGATATAAAAACATGCTTCATTCAATTTTGCAATAAATTTTACTAAAGAACTGAAAGATATAAAATATGAAAAAATACGGTAAAATATGAAAAAAGAAATTATGCATTTAAATTAGCAATACCCACATAATTTATTGGGAAAATGAATAAATTTCAGACTGTAAAGTGGAAAGAGAAAAAAATTTTAATTGTCAATAATTTAATAAATATCCTAAATAATTTCAGCCTAAATGAATCCATTTCAAATCATAAAAAAAATTTAATTTCATTTAAGTGTACAAATAAAAATTTTTATCTGTAAAATATTTGTAAGTACATGTTAGGAATATATTAAAAGAAAAAATAGAATAGGACCAACTAGAGTTTAATTTCGGAGAAGGCAATGGCACCCCACTCCAGTACTCTTGCCTGGAAAATCCGATGGAGGAGCCTAGTAGGCTGCAATCCATGGGGTCGTGAAGAGTCAGACACGACTGAGCGACTTCACTTTCACTTTTCACTTTCACACATTGGAGAAGGAAATGGCAACCCACTCCCGTGTTCTTGCCTGGAGAATCCCAGGGATGGGGGAGCCTGGTGGGCTGCCGTCTATGGGGTCGCACAGAGTCAGAAATGACTGAAGCAACTTAGCAGCAGCAGCAGAGTTTAAAGGAAAAGCTATACCTCAGTAAAATCTATCCACATACTTTGTCATATCAATCTTTAACAATACACATCAGAAAAGTAGATAAGTAGAAGTGAAAACCCTTTCATAAAATTTAATACTCATGAAAATTTCACAATTAAATGAGAACATGATAAAATGATAAAACTATTCACAAAAAATAAAATTTATTTTAAAGAATAAATTACCAATAGACTATGAATACACTGGAGCTTGTAGCTCAGATGGTAAAGAATCTGCCTGCAGTACAAGAGACCCAGATTCAATCCCTGGGTCGGGAAGATCCTCTGGAGAAAGAAATGGCAACCCACTCCTGTATCCTTGCCTGGAAAATCCCATGGACAGAGGAAACTGGTGGGCTGCAGTCCCTGGGGTTGCAAAGAGCTGAGCACTACGGAGCGACTAACACTCACTCCCTAGTGGTTCAGTTGTTAAAGAATCTGCCTGCAACCCAGGTTTGATCCCTCGGTTGGGAAGATCCCCTGGAGAAGGAATTGTTAACCCATTCCAGTATTCTTCCCTGGAGAATTTCATGGCTAGAGGAGCGGGACAGGTTTTCAGTCCATGGGACTGCAGTGTCGGACACAACTGTGCGACTTTCTTTTTTTTCTTTCAGACTATGAATATAAATCAAGAACCAAATATGGATGTCTAATTTCATCACTCAATGAGGACCAGCAGTGAGACAACCAGGTGTGTCATCCAGCTACACTGAGTAGCTGAAGGTCATGTCCCTGATAGTTCAGTTCAGTTCAGTCACTCAGTCATGTCCAATTCTTTGTGACCCCAAATCGCAGCAGCCAGGCCAGGGCCTGACAAAATTTGGTCCACTGGAAAAGGGAATGGCAAACCACTTTAGTATTCTTACCTTGAGAACCTTGTTAACAGTTTATGAAAAGGCAAGAAGATATAACATTGAAAGATGAACTCCCTATGAAGGTAGGTGTCCAATATACTATCGGGGAAGAGCAGAGAAAAGACTACAGAAAGAATGAAGAGGCTGAGCCAAAGTGGGAAAGAAGCCCAGTCATAGCAAACACTCTCTTCCAACAACACAAGAGATGACAACAACAATCTCATCCTTGTTATTCAACATTGTTTGTATGGTATTGAAACACGGTTAAAAAATTAAATAACTATAAATAGAATTTGTTATAAATGCTAAGCAGAAGATATAAAAATTTAAATATGCATATTTTATGCATCATTAACCTGAATATAAAATGTTTATAAAGTATGATAACTTAGCATTTATATTATAATGTATGATGGCATATATGATGGCAGCATTTTTTCTGTATAGCAGTAAAATAAATCATGTCTGTGGATTAATGTTGCTTTAAGTTCATAGAAAAAGATACATAGTAAGAGAAAAAAATATCATATATTAAGGCATATATATGGAATCTAGAAAATACTGCAGCTGTCTAGGTTGGTCATAGCTTTTCTTCCAAGGAGCAAGCGTCTTTTAATTTCATGGCTGCAGTCACCAACTGCAGTGATTTTGGAGCCCCCCAAAAAAAGTCTTTCACTGTTTCCATTGTTTTTGCATCTATTTGCCATGAAGTGATGGGACCAGATGCCATGATCTTAGTTTTCTGAATGTTGAGCTTTAAGCCAACTTTTTCACTCTCCTCTTTCACTTTCATCAAGAGGCTCTTTAGTTCTTCACTTTCTGCCATAAGGGTGGTGTCATTTGCATATCTGAGGTTATTGATATTTCTCCCGGCAATCTTGATTCCAGCTTGTGCTTCTTCCAGAAGCCCAGCGTTTCTCATGGTGTCCTCTGCATATAAGTTAAATAAGCAGGGTGACAATATACAGCCTAGACATACTCCTTTCCCAATTTGGAATCAGTCTGTTGTTCCATGTCCCATTCTAACTGCTGCTTCCTGACCTGCATACAGATTACTCAAGAGGCAGACCAAGTGGTCTGGTATTCCCATCTCTTTCAGAATTTTCCACAGTTTGTTGTGATCCACACAGTCAAAGGCTTTGGCATAGTCAGTAAACCAGAAGCAGACGTTTTTCTGGAATTCTCTCTCTTTTTTGATGATCCAATGGATGTTGGCAATTTGATCTCTGGTTACTCTGCCTTTTCTAAATCCAGCTTGAACATCTGGAAGTTCACAGTTCATGTACTGTTGAAGCCTGATATGGAGAATTTTGAACATTACTTTGCCAGCGTGTGAGATGAGTGCCTATGTGCAGTAGTTTGAACATTCTTTGGCATTGTCTTTCTTTGCAATTGGAATGAAAACTGACCTTTTCCAGTCCGGTGGTCACTGCTGAATTTTCCAAATTTGCTGGCATACTGAGTGCAGCACTTTCACAGCATCATCTTTCAGGATTTGAAGTAGTTTAACTGGAATTCCATCACCTCCACTAGCTTTATTCATAGTGATGCTTCCTAAGGCGCACTTGACTTCACATTCCAGGATGTCTGGCTCTAGGTGAGTGATCACACCATCATGATTAAATGGGTCATGAAGATCTTTTTTGTATAGTTCTTCTGTGTATTCTTGCCACCTCTTCTTAATATCTTCTGCTTCACTTAGGCCCATACCATTTCTGTCCTTTACTGTGCCTGTCTTTGCATGAAATGTTCCCTTGGTATCTCTGTTTTTCTTGAAGAGATCTCTAGTCTTTCCCACTCTATGTTTTCCTCTATTTCTTTACATTAATCACTGAGGAAGGCTTTCTTATCTCTCCTTGCTTTTCTTTGAAACTCTGCATTCAAATAGCTATATCTCTCCTTCTTTCCTTTGCCTTTTGCTTCTCTTCTTTTCACAGCTATTTGTAAGGCCTCTTCAGACAACTATTTTGCCTTTTTTCCTTTCTTTTTCTTGGAGTTGTCTTGATCACTGCCTCCTGTACAATGTCACAAACCTCTGCCCATAGTTCTTCAAGCACTCAGTCCATCAGATCGAATACCTTGAATCTATTTGTCACTTCCACTGTATATTCGTAAGGGATTTGATTTAGGTCATACCTGAACGAATGAATGAAACTCTCGTATCAGTTCAGTTCAGTCACTCAGCCGTGTCCGACTCTTTGCGACCCCATGAATCACAGCACACCAGGCCTCCCTGTCCATCACCAGCCCCCGGAGTTCACTCAAACTCATGTCCATCGAGTCGGTGATGCCATCCAGCCATCTCATTCTCTGTCGTCCCCATCTCCTCCCGCCCCCAATCACTCCCAGCATCAGAGTCTTTTCCAGTGAGTCAACTCACGTGTAGTCCAATATAAAATTAAGTGATGCTGAGATACTGGGGATGTTGAAAAGAGTTCTCACTCCTCTTTCTTATTACAACCATCGGGAAATGGCTACTCTCACAGCGTCTATTGAAAGGTAAGTTACTATGTAAATGCAATTGTATTGATAATTGTAAATAAAATGTAATTGTAAATGAAATATAAATTACAATATTGCATTACTACATTTACTTAAGCTCCTAAATGAAACAAACTAGTTCACAGAGACAATTTATCAATGGTTGACTGAGGAATAAGGAGGTGCAAGAAGAGTAGGGCACAAAAGATAATAAAGATGCATCAAGACACCTGGGGATGATGGACATGTTCACTTTTTTATTGTATAAATGTTTTCACTGGAGTGTACATATGTTAAAACTTATGTACACTCCATTGATTTTCCTTCAATAAAGCTCTTAAGAGAAATAAGAAAATGAACAAAATAACCTGGTAATTGTCATCCTCTTGTCTCCAAGGACACTGAAGCCAAAGCATTTTTTGTTATTTTTGCTTTTGCCAAATAAATTTACTTCAAAGATTCATTAGTGACTTCTCAGTGCAAGTCACCAAGGACCATTTTTTAAATTTATTTATTTGCAAAGAAAGCAAACTAAAAAAGAGGAAAAACATGCAAGGTTGATGTTATTCAAATCTTTGCCTCTGTCCAAAGATACTGAAATACCAGCTCTTGTAAAAGAGGAGGGAGTCTCTGGCATTTCACTGCCATTAGGATCACTTTTCTCCCCACCTTTTAAAACTTAATCTATACACAAAAATATTTCTTAGGCTTTTCCTAAGAAAATAAATCCAATTTTTTAGAGATGGCAGTCTCAAAGAACTTTCTACATGTTCAAAAATTCTGAGAGTGATAAACAATGCACGAGCCAAAGTGAATGGAAGTTTCTATGAAAATCTTCATTGAACCTACCATTTTCAATTTAATGCCTTTAAGAATTACTATTTTAATCAACTTAAGGAAGCTATGAATGACTGACATAAAAGTGGGGGGAAGGAACAAGATGGCGGAGGAATAGGATGGCGAGACCACTCTCTCCCCCACAAATTCATCAAAAGAACATTTGAACGCGGAGTAAAGTCCACAAAAAAACTTCTGAATGCTGACAGAGGACATTAGGCACCCAGAAAAGCAGCCCATTGTCTTCGAAAGGAGGTAGGAAAAAAAAGATAAAAAGAGAGACAAAAGAAGTAAGGACGGGGCTCCGTTCCGGGAAGGGAGGCTTTAAAAAGAGAGGTTTCCAAACACCAGGAAACACTCTCACTGGCGAATCTGTGGCGAGCCTTGGAATCTCAGAGGGCCACATAACCCTCATTATTTTTTTTTTTAAGATTTTTTTAAAACCCACAGATTACCTGCCAAACGGCAACTCCCAGCGGAGAAGCAGCGCAGATGACTGCATAGGCCATTAGCAAGCTGGGGCTGGGCAGGGAGGAGCCGGCTGAACTGCTTAGAGAGAGGACTGGGCTTGAATGCCGCAAGAACAATCTGAGAGAACTGGGGATAGCAAAGCAAACTGGGATAGCTTCCCCCACGAAAAGGCAGAAAGCTCTAACTTAAGACTCCACCAGCCCCGCTCACAGAACAAAGGACTGAGCACAGCGAGCCAGCTGCGGTCGCCCCATCCCCCATCCCCCTCTGAGACAAGCAGGGAGGGCAGCCAGAGGCGAAGCGGGCAACCGCAGCCCCTGAAAGGCATCCGATACAAACTGCAGGCAGGCTTGTTGCTAATCAGGACCTCTTGGGCTCGGGCCGGTCGATATCCCCCTGAGAAGGTGCACCAGTTGTACACCCAGAAAACCGAGTGGCAGGGACTGGGGAGGTGATAAGTCGCAGTGACCGCGCTCGCCAAACACCTGGTCCCCTGAGCTGCTCGGACCGGGGAAGGCACAAAACGCAGGCCCAACCAAGTCTGCGCCTTTGTGGAGTACCCGAGAACCTGAACTTGAGCCGCTCAGACCTGGGAAGTGCATAAAACCCGGCGCCAGCCTCGGACAGTTCCCGGCAGAACAACCTAGAGCCTGTGCAGTGTAGACTGGGACAACACATGCGCTGTGAGCGGGGGCAAACCCAGTGTGACCGAGACGCTGCGAAAACTCCCCACAGATGCCAGAGATATTCGTCTGCAGTGTTCCTCCCTTCCCAGAACAGGACTCAACAACTGAGTCTTAAAAAGTGTCCACCCACCCCCTAGTATCAGGGCTGAAATTAGACACTGAAGAGACCAGCAAACAAAAGCTAAAACAGAGGGAACCACCTTGGAAATGACAGATAGAGTAGTCTAGAGGCTACTCCAAGAATAAGACCAAAAACCAGGGGCAAGAGGCTTAAGCCCGAATCCTGAGAACACCAGAGAACTCCTGACTCCAGGGAACATTAATCGATAGGAGCTCATCAAACACCTCCATACCTACACTAAAACCAAGCACCACCCAAGGGTCAACAAGTTCCAGAGCAAGACATACCACGCAAATTCTCCTGAAACACAGGAAACTAGCCCTGAGCTTCAATATACAGGCTGCCCAAAGTCACTCCAAACCCACTGACATCTCATAACTCATTACTGGACACTTCATTGCATTCCAGAGAGAAGAAATCCAGCTCCACCCACCAGAACACCGACACAAGCTTCCATAACCAGGGAACCTTGACAAGTCACCTGTCCAACCCCACACACAGCGAGGAAACTACATAATAAAGAGAACTCCACAAATGGCCAGAAGAGGGAAAGGCCACCCCAAGCAAAGCAATATAAGCAAGATGAAGAAGCAGAGAAATACCCAGCAAGTAAAGGAACAAGATAAATGCCCATCAACACAAACAAAAGAGGAAGATATAGGGAATCTACCTGATAAAGAATTTCGAGTTTTGGTGGTGAAAATGATTCAAAATCTTGAAAGCAAAATGGAGTTACAGATAAATAACCTGGAGAAAAGGATTGAGAAGATGGAAGAAAGGTTTAATAAGGACTTAGAGGAAATAAAAAAAAGTCAATATACAATGCATAATGCAATAGATGAGATCAGAAACACTCTGGAGGGAACAAACAGTAGAATAACAGAGGCAGAAGACAGGATAAGCGAGCTAGAAGATAGAATTGTAGAAATAAATGAAACAGAGAGGAAAAAATAAAAACGAATTAAAAGAAATGAGGACAATATTAGAGACCTCTGGGACAATGTTAAATGCTCCAACATTCGAATCATAGGAGTCCCAGAAGAAGAAGATAAAAAGAAAGACCATGAGAGAATACTTGAGGAGATAATAGTTGAAAACTTCCCTAAAATAGGGAAAGAAATAATCATCCAAGTCCAAGAAACCCAGAGAGTCCCCAACAGGATAAACCCAAGGCGAAATACTCCAAGACACATATTGATCAAATTAACAGAGATCAAACACAAAGAACAAATATTAAAAGCAGCAAGGGAAAAGCAGCAAATAACACACAAGGGGATTCCCATAAGGATAACAGCTGATCTTTCAACAGAAACTCTTCAAGCCAGGAGGGAATGGCAAGACATACTTAAAGTGATGAAAGAAAATAACCTACAGCCCAGACTACTGTACCCAGCAAGGATCTCATTCAAATATGAAGGAGAAATCAAAAGCTTTACAGACAAGCAAAAGCTGAGAGAATTCAGCATCACCAAACCAGCTCTCCAACAAATGCTAAAGGATCTTTTCTAGACAGGAAACACAGAAAGGGTGTATAAACTCGAACCCAAAGCAATAAAGAAAATGGCTACGGGATCCTACTTACCAATAATTACCTTAAATGTAAATGGGTTGAATGCCCCAACCAAAAGACAAAGGCTGGCTGAATGGATACAAAAACAAGATTCCCATATATGTTGTCTGCAAGAGACCCACCTCAAAATGAGGGACACATACAGACTGAAAGTGAAGGGCTGGAAAAAGATATTCCGTACAAACAGAGACCAAAAGAAAGCAGGAGTAGCAATACTCATATCAGATAAAATAGACTTTAAAACAAAGGCTGTGAAAAGAGACAAAGAAGGAAACTACATAATGATCAAAGGATCAATCCAAGATGAAGATATAACCATTATAAATATTTATGCACCCAACATAGGAGCACCACAATATGTAAGACAATTACTAACAAGTATGAAAGGGGAAATTAACAACAATGCAATAATAGTGGGAGATTTTAATACCCCACTTACATCTATGGATAGATCAACTAAACAGAAAATTAACAAGGAAACACAAACTTTAAATGATACAATAGACCAGTTAGACCTAATAGATATCTATAGGTCATTTCACCCCAAAACAATGAATTTCACCTTTTTCTCAAGCGCACATGGAACTTTTTCCAGGATAGATCACATTCTGGGCCATAAATTTAGCCTTGGTAAATTCAAAAAAATTGAAATCATTCCAACCATCTTTTCTGACCACAATGCAGTAAGATTAGATCTCAGTTACGGGAGAAAAACTATTAAAAATTCCAACATATGGAGACTGAACAACACGCTGCTGAATAATGAGCAAATCATAGAAGAAATCAAAAGAGAAATCAAAATATGCATGGAAATGAATGAAAATGAAAACACAACAACCCAAAACCTCTGGGACACTGTAAAAGCAGTGATAAGGGGGAAGTTCATAGCAATACATGCACACCTCAAGAAACAAGAAAAAAGTCAACTAAATAACCTAACTCTACATCTAAAGCAACTAGAAAAGGAAGAAATGAAGAACCCCAGGGTCAGTAGAAGGAAAGAAATCGTAAAAATTAGGGCAGAGATAAATGCAAAAGAAACAAAAGAGACTATAGCAAAAATCAACAAAGCCAAAAGCTGGTTCTTTGAGAAGGTAAATAAAATTGACAAACCACTAGCCAGACTCATCAAGAAACAAAGAGAGAAGAACCAAATCAATAAAATTAGAAATGAAAATGGAGAGATCACAACATATAACACAGAAATACAAAGGATTATTAGAGAATACTATCAGCAATTATATGGCAGTAAAATGAATAACCTGGAAGAAATGGACAAATTCCTAGAAAAGTACAACTTTCCAAAACTGAACCAAGAAGAAATGGAAAATCTGAATAGACCCATCACAAGCATAGAACTAGAGGCTGTAATCAGGAATCTTCCAACAAACAAAAGCCCAGGTCCAGACGGCTTCACAGCTGAATTCTACCAAAAATTTAGAGAAGAGCTAACACCTATCCTACTCAAACTCTTCCAGAAAATTGCTGAGGAAGGGAAACTTCCAAACTCATTCTATGAGGCCACCATCACCCTAATCCAAAAACCTGGTAAAGACCCCACAAAAAAAGAAAACTACAGGCCAATATCACTGATGAACATAGATGCAAAAATCCTTAACAAAATTCTAGCAATCAGAATCCAACAACATATTAAGAAGATCATACATCATGACCAAGTGGGCTTTATCCCAGGAATGTAAGGATTCTTCAATATCCGCAAATCAAACAACGTAATACACCACATTAACAAACTGAAAAATAAAAATCATATGATTATATCAATAGATGCAGAGAAAGCCTTTGACAAAATGCAACATCCATTTATGATAAAAACCCTCCAGAAAGTGGGAATAGAAGGGACATACCTCAACATAATAAAAGCTATATATAGCAAACCCACAGCAAACATTATCCTCAATGGTGAAAAACTGAAAGCATTTCCCCTAAAGTCAGGAACAAGACAAGGGTGCCCACTCTCACCACTACTATTCAACATAGTTCTGGAAGTTTTGGCTACAGCAATCAGAGCAGAAAAAGACATAAAAGGAATACAAATTGGAAAAGAAGAAGTAAAACTTTCACTGTTCGCTGATGACATGATCCTCTACACAGAAAACCCTAAAGACTCTACCAGAAAACTACTAGAGCTAATCAATGATTACAGTAAAGTTGCAGGATATAAAATCAACACACAGAAATCCCTTGCATTCCTATACACTAATAATGAGAAAATAGAAAGAGAAATTAAGGAAACTATTCCATGCACTGTTGCAACGAAAAGAATTAAATACTTAGGAATATATCTACCTAAGGAAGCAAAAGACTTGTACATAGAAAACTATAAAACACTAGTGAAAGTAATCAAAGAGGACACTAATAGATGGAGAAATATACCATGTTCGTGGATTGGAAGAATAAATATTGTAAAAATGAGTATACTACCCAAAGTAATTTATATATTCAATGCAATCCCTATCAAGCTACCAACGATATTTTTCACAGAACTAGAACAAATAATCTCACAATTTGTATGGAAATACAAAAAATCTCGAATAGCCAAAGCAATCTTGAGGAAGAAAAATGGAACTCGGGGAATTAACCTGCCGGACTTAAGGCTCTACTACAAAGCCACAGTCATCAAGACAGTATGGTACTGGCATGAAGACAGAAATATAGATCAATGGAACAAAATAGGAAGCCCAGAGATAAATCCACGCACCTATGGACACCTTATCTTTGACAAAGGAGGCAAGAATATAAAATGGAGAAAAGACAGTCTCTTGAACAAGTGGTGATGGGAAAACTGGTCAGCCACTTGTAAAAGAATGAAACTAGAACACTTCCTAACACCATACACCAAAATAAAATCAAAATGGATTAGAGAGCTAAATTTAAGACCAGAAACTATAAAACTCCTAGAGGAGAACGTAGGCAAAACACTCTCCGACATAAATCACAGCAGGATCCTCCAAGACCCACTTCCCAGAATATTGGAAATAAAAGCAAAAATAAACAAATGGGACCTAATTAAAATCAAAAGCTTCTACACAGCAAAGGAAACTATAAGTAAAGTGAAAAGACAGCCTTCAGAATGGGAGAAAATAATAGCAAATGAAGCAACTGATAAAGGTTTAATCTCCAAAATATACAAGCAGCTCCTGCAGCTCAATTCCAGAAAAATAAATGACCCAATCAAAAAATGGGCCAAAGAACTAAACAGACATTTCTCCAAAGAAGACATAAAGATGGCTAACAAACACATGAAAAAATGCTCAACATCCCTCATAATCAGAGAAATGCAAATCAAAACCACAATGAGATACCATTTCACACCAGTCAGAATGGCTGCTATCCAAAAGTCTACATGCAATAAATGCTGGAGAGGATGTGGAGAGAAAGGAACCCTCTTACACTGTTGGTGGGAATGCAAACTAGTACAGCCACTATGGAGAACAGTGTGGAGATTCATCAAAAAACTGGAAATAGAACTGCCATATGATCCAGCAATCGCACTCCTGGGCATACACACCGAGGAAACCAGAATTGAAAGAGACACATATACTCCAATGTTCATTGCAGCACTGTTTATAATAGCCAGGACATGGAAGCAACCTAGATGTCCATCTGCAGATGAATGGATAAGAAAGCTTTGGTACATATACACAATGGAGTATTATTCAGCCATTAAAAGGAATGCGTTTGAATCAGTTCTAATGAGGTGGATGAAACTGGAGCCTATGATACAGAGTGAAGTAAGCCAGAAAGAAAAACACCAATACAGTATACTAATGCATATATATGGAATTTAGAAAGATGCAAATGATAACCCTGTATACGAGACAGCAAAAGAGATACAGATGTATAGAACAGTCTTTGGGACTCTGTGGGAGAGGGTGAGGGTGGGATGATTTGGGAGAATGGCATTGAAATATGTATGTTGTCATATGTGAAACAAATCACCAGTTCAGGGTCGATGCATGTTACAGGATGCTCGGGGCTGGCGTGCGGGGATGACCCAGGGGGAGGATAAAGGGAGGAGGGAGGTGGGAGGGGGGGTTCAGGAGGGGGAACTAATGTACACCTGGGGCGAATTCATGTCAATGTATGGCAAAACTAACCAATATAATATTGTAAAATAATTTGCCTCCAATAAAAAATAAATAAAAAATAAAAAAAGTAAGTGTGATAAGTTTTGCAACATTAGTAATACTTCCCTTTGTTTAATTTCAGTCATAATTTTCTCAGAGAAAAAGAAAATTTATGTGCTTGCCTTAACCTAAGATCTATGAGCTATAGTTTCTGTATTTTACAAAGTCTTCAAAAATATGCATGAAATGTCTTATTAGAAATAGGTGGATATGTAAATAGATATAAAAATATAGTATATATGCAGAAATGTCATCAGCTATACCATCAGTCTCAAGTTGGAAAATATACATACGTGTGTGTGGTGTGTCTGTGTGTAATTCCTTTGTCACTCTATAAGAGATTAGCTGCAGTAACATCACTCATGGGAAATCCCTTCATTCAAATATTTATTGAAAGATAGATGAACCAAAATCAGTTTGCTGCATGTCAATGTCAATTAGTTTATTGAATTATGTCTTTTTTAAATTTTTTTTTACAGTCAGCCTTTGTTGATTATCCATTTTAAATAAGCAGTGTGTACATGTCCATCCCAAATGCCCAATCAATCCCTCCCATGTCATCATTTCCCCCTGGTGATGGTAAATTCATTCTCTAAGTCTATGAAGTATGTCTTATAATGTTATGTAGCATTTTATAACAAACATACAGTATTTGAACACTGAGTAATGTCCATACCTTATTAAGGTTACATAGTGATACATATGTAGCCTGAGAGATTTAAAAAAAAAAAAAAGGATAAAAAAGTAGGTAAGATGGCAATAATCATTCCTTACTATTTCTGAATTTAATCTAATATATATGTTGTATACAGCCTCAAATTCTCTGGGAGGGTCTTAATTTTCAAAACTATGAGCCTAGGTCAACACTTCATCCCCATAATGGTGGCTGCCAACACATGGGTTTAGTGTTATGAACTGGGCAAATCATCAGATGCAGCTCTTCTCCTACCTCAGGATGAATAAAATACAATTTAAAAACAATGAAGAGACGCTCTTAACAGATGCATAAGCTGTGATTTCAAAGCAAATTTTTTTCACTCATTGATGTAGCATTACAATCTTTGAGACACTTATTCTAAAGTGAAAATTATAAGTTACCCTACTTCTGTAATTAAGTTGGGATGCCTGAGAAAATAACTGTGCAGTAGCTTTTGGCATAAACTCAGCATCAATAAAATCCCTGATTTTTTTAAATTAACATTGCATTTGTAGATAACAGTGAGCATAGAAACACAGTATCAATGAAAATACAATTACTTACTTGGAAAAACAAGGAAGGAAGGGAACAACATTACAGCTTTTGCCACAGTTGCAAATATTACAGTATATCTGATTTTTTAAAAAATAGCTCTTCTTTAGAAAAGCAAAATAACCAGAAATGTCTAGCTATAAACTCAGTCATACAAAAAATTGAATAAAAATATTGAGTATCAGAATTTAAGTCCAAGCATGAAGAAAAACTTTTATTGTGTGTGCTTGGTAATAAATTTATTAAGAAAATAGTCTAAGACATTGACAACACATGTGAAACTACATTCGTTGTTGTTGCTATCAGGGTGAGGAAGTTATGATCCCAGCAAACATATTCTCTAGCTAAGTACTAACATAGTGATGAGTTTTGCTGTTCATGGGAACACAAAAGTGACTGTATAGGATAAGGCTTCTAGCAGAATTGCACAAAACTCTTGAGAGGAAGTTTTACTTCAACTGAAAATCAATTATTAGGTTTACTCAGTTAAGTTGCTGAATATAGGACAGAGTATATAATACCTTGCACAGATTGTGTGGTTAATAAATGGAATCTGTGAGTACACAGGAAGGGTGATGAAAGTGATAAACCATGTGGATGATCATGACTTCTGATTTAGTCACACTGAAATCAACATGAATAGTTTGGTAGCAGGTTCAACACAGATGTAGATATGCTTGGTTGTAGAGCTCGGTGGAGATGCCTCTGAAGAAGGGACACGGACAGCCTTCTAGGAGACTGACAGTTTGCTTTATTTTACAAGCGCTATTATATAGTTTAACAAGGAAGTAAGACTTCAACAGCTATGTCAGCATGACAAAAACCAGGACACCTGTGGAGTGTTGATAAACTTAAATTTACATAGCTTTACCAGACATGCTGACTCCACTTTTAAGCGTAATCAGTTTCCTAAACTTTAAGTCAGCTATCAATTAAGATTACCATTACCGGCATGGCTTGCAATTAACTCAAGGACTACGTGTAGGGAGTATTCTTAAAGCTAACTAAAGAAGAACAAAAAAAAGTGTTACTTGGGCTAGGGAGTGTTTCTTGTGCTGCATGCCGAGGGTTGTTAAGGGTCGAATGAGACAACTTCAAAGGGCAAGATGTTTGTGAAAACGTTGGAGACGTGCTAAGTGAGGCCGGCCCTCCGCAAAGGCCTCTGGTGAGGACCTTCTCCTCAGGCACCTCTTCCTCAGTTTCTCAACACTTGGTGTTCAAGTCAATATGTTAATTCAGAAAAAATCCATTAGTAGAAGCAGAAATGTGTATTTATTAACTGAAAAGTGTTATATAAAATTGGAGCAATTGTGGAGAAAAAAGGCAGAGGTATGTAACCAGAAGTAAAGAGGATTTAAATAGGTACAAGCAATCAGAACAAACAGATAACACAGAAAAATCATGTGTAATTTTAAAGTTCCTTTATCAAAGAGCTTCTTTTAAAAATGTAATAAAATTGTGTTTAAAATGCTGTATGCTGCACAATAGTTTGCACAATGATACTATTGTTCAAAGGAGTAAACACACTTATTCACAGCAGGAAAAACAAATGAACAAACAAAAAGAGAAAACTCTTATTATAAAGCTGGAACAGAGATTCCACATTCTGATCAAGACTCTAGAGGGAGTCCAAATTACAAATTATGTGTTAGTATTTTGGGTGCTTCCCAGGTGGCGCAGTAGGTAAAGAATCCCCCTGTAATGCAGAAGACTCAGAAGAGGCAAGTTCGATCTCTGGGTCAGGAAGATCCCCTGGAGGAGGGCATGACAGCCCACTCCAGTATTCTTGCCTGGAGAATCCCATGGACAGAGAAGTTTGGCGGGCTATATAGTCCATAGGGTCGCAAAGAGTTGGACAAAAAGAAGGGACCAAGCACGCATGTATTAGCATTTTGACAAGAATGGAATTGTTAACCAAATGCATACTTTAATGATGTGTTGTTTCTTTCACTTAACTCTGAATATGGAAGATTTAGGGAAGCCAAATGACATTTCTGCTAATTGTGAAATCACACTATTTTAGCGATATATTCAACCATATGCATATGTTTACTGTTGTTTAGTAGCTTAGTTCTGTATGACCCTTTTCAGTTCAGTTCAGTTCAGTTCAGTTCAGTCGCTCAGTCGTGTCCAACTCTCCGCGACCCCATGAATCACAGCACGCCAGGCCTCCCTGTCCATCACCAACTCCCAGAGTACACTCAAACTCATGTCCACAGAGTCGGTGATGCCATCCAGCCATCTCATTCTCTGTTGTCCCCTTCTCCTCCCGCCCCCAACCTTTCCCAGCATCAGAGTCTTTTCCAGTGAGTCAACTCGTCGCATGAAGTGGCCAAAGTATTGCAGTTTCAGCTATAGCATCAGTCCCTCCAATGAACACCCAGGATTGATCTCCTTTAGAATGGACTGGTTGGATCTCCTTGCAGTCCAAGGGACTCTCAAGAGTCTTCTCCAACACCACAGTTCAAAAGCATCGATTCTTCGGCGATCAGCTTTCTTCACAGTCCAACTCTCACATCCATACATGACCACTGGAAAAACCATAGCCTTGACTAGACGGACCTTGGTTGGCAAAGTAATGTCTCTGCTTTTTAATATACTATCAAGGTTGGTCATAACTTTCCTTCCAAGGAGCAAGCGTCTTTTAATTTCCTGGCTGCAATCAGCATCTGCAGTGATTTTGGAGCCCAAAAAAATAAAGTCTGACACTGTTTCCACTGTTTTTCCATCTATTTCCCATGAAGTGATGGGACCAGATGCCATGATCTTTGTTTTCTGAATGTTGAGCTTCAAGCCAACCTTTTCACTCTCCTCTTTCACTTTCATCAAGAGGCTTTTGAGTTCCTCTTCACTTTCGGCCAAAAGGGTAGTGTCATCTGCATATCTGAGGTTATTGATATTTCTCCCAGCAATCTTGATTCCAGCTTGTGCTTCTTCCAGCCCAGCGTTCCTCATGATGTAGTCTGCATATAAGTTAAATAAGCAAGGTGACAATATACAACCTTGACTCTTTTCAGACCCCATGAATTGTAGCCCACCAGGTTCCTCAGCCCATGGGATTTTCCAGGCAAGAATCCTGGAAAAGTTTGCCATTCCCTTCTCCAGGGAATCTTCCCCACCCAGGGATTGAACCCCTGTCTCTTGCATCTCCTGCATTGGTAGGTGGATATTTTTACTATTGAGCCAGCAGGTAAGCCAATCATATGCATATTATGATTTAAAATATCATATGCATATTATGATTTAAAATATCATATGAAAATGTAAGGAAGGTAGAGCTGACTAAATTAGTATTTATATAGACAGTATGTTCTGCATAATAATTTCTGAATAACTGTGCATGCAGTTTGGATAAAAGTCATCAGTGATGAAACAATAACAACCTTTATTCTGCTGGGACTGACAGACGACCCTGAGCTGCAGGTTCTGATTTTTATCTTTCTGTTCCTCACCTACACACTGAGTGTCACTGGGAACCTGAATATCATTGCACTCATCTTCGTGGATTCCCACCAAGAACACCCATGTATTTTTTTTTTTTACAAAATTTCTCCGTCCTAGAGATCTTATTCACAGCTGCCTGTATTCCCAGATATTTGTATAACATCACAACAGGCGACAATGTAATTACCTACAATGCCTGTGCCAGCCAAGGGTTTTTTACTGACCTCTTTGCAATAACAGATTTTTTTTCTCCTGACTGCCGTGTCCTATGACTGCTACATGGCCATCTGCAAATCCCTGCATTATATGACCATATCATGAGCAGCAAAGTCTGCCAGAGACTTGTTTTTTGTTCTTGGTTGGCTGGACTCTTGGTCATAACCTCCCTGCTTAGTCTGGGGCTAAATCTGAAATTCTGTGACTCCAATGTCATTGATCATTTTCTCTGTGATGCTTCTCCCCTCCTGAAGATATCCTATTCAGATGCATGGTTCATGGAGAAAACTGTTTTAATCTGTGGGGTGCTGACCCTCATTTTGACTCTTATGTGTGTAGTTCTATCCTATATTTATATTATGAAGACAGTTTTAGGATTCCCTTCTGTCCAGCAAAGAACAAAGGATTTTTCCACTTGTTCTTCTCACATGATTGTGGTTTCCAACACGTATGGCACATGCATGTTCATCTATATGAATCCTACAGCAAAGGAAGAAGCTACTATTAATAAAATGGTTTCACTACTCATGTCTTCCATTTCACCTATGTTAAATCCATTTGTTTACCCACTGAGAAATAAAAAAGTGAAGAAATCCATCAATGTTTCAATCAAAAGAATTGCATCATTATTAAAGAAGCAAAATGAAATAGCAGTCAATAAATAAAGTTAACATAAAAGATGAATGGCTGCCAAACCTTTCTATTGAAGTTTATAATTTTCTTTACCTTTTAATAACCTATATTTCAGTTTCATTTCTCTGTTCCTCTTTAGATTTACTTAAGTTGCACCTTAATCAACTTAATTATTTCCTTTATTTTTTTCTCAAATTCATGAAGATTTGTCTTGGTAAAGAAAATGAAAGTATATTTCTCATAAATTGATTTGTAGTTAAGTATGTTGTTGTGTTAAGTCACTTCAGTAGTGTCCCACTCTTTGCGACCCTATGGACTGTAACCCACCAGGCGCCTCTGTCCATGCAATTCTCCAGGCAAGAATACTGGAGTAGGTTGCCATTTCCTTCTCCGATGGGGATCAAACCCACATCTCTAATGTCTCCTGCATTGCCAGGCAGGTTCTTTATCACTAGCGCTACCTGTGAAGCCAAGGTAGTATAATCCCATATAATTAAATTTTATGGTATAATAAAAACAATTCACTACCATTCCATAAAACTGGAAGCATAATATTTCTAATTGTTGTACTCAAATATGGATAAAATTCTACAAAAATTCCAGTGAGAACTGAAATTATGTGATAAGATACTTAATAGAATGAATGAGGGTATGATGTGAAAGTACAATGAACAATTGAGAAAGATAGTTATAACACTTCAAATGCTCTAGGAAAAGACATTAAAAACAAAAATGTGTTGAATAAAATCTCTCAACTATTTTTTTGAATGTCGCTGGAGAAGGAAATGGCAACCCACTCCAGTGTTCTTGCCTGGAGAATCCCAGGGATGGGGGAGCCTGGTGGGCTTCCGTCTATGGGGTCGCACAGAGTCGGACACGACTGAAGTGACTTAGCAGCAGCAGCAGCAGCAACAGAGAAAGTTAAAATATGGGCAATCACAATGTATCAAAAATGAAAGGTAATCAGAAAGGAAGATAAATAATCCTATTTATGACCCATGTATTTGCAGGAAAGCAAAAAATGGAGGATGGAAAGGCAAACTATTGGACTATGGATTCGAGGCTGGAGTTTAAAAGCCCATATGGTGGTGGGAAATGAAGATTCAGGATCCAAATGGTGAAAGTACTTAAACTGACAGAACAGCATAAATCAAGACTTCAAAATTGTGATTTAAAAGGAAAATATTGGCCTCAATGTAAAAAAACAGCAATTTTCTCTAAGAAGTTTTTCTGTCTCTTCTTGAGTTATGAGCTACAAATGAAGACATAGAGACCATTATTATGTTCCTCTTTCTATATGAGAAAGACTTTACAGCTCAAATTCTATATTTTTTAAAAGCTACTAATATTATATATAAAGAATGTAATAGTGAATCAAAATGAAAGTATGCAGTGAGATAGAGACATTTCATAAAAATTCATGGAGAATATATAAAAGCTACCCTCAGAAGAAATCAAAGAATTCTTCATCCATAAATTATTCATTATTAAAAAAAACAAATGGAACAAAAAATAACATTTTCCTGCCCATTATAAAATTGAAATTTGAATAGTTATTCTCACAGAAGTGCTACAGCAACACAACAACAAAAAAAATATGTGAAGATCCAGCATAATGAACAAAGTTTTGGCAAACCAGAATTTTAAAAATTAATTCAAGATATGGAAGACAAATAAATCAATCTCCATAAAACATTTAAGAAAGCAAACAAAGTGCATGTTTAAAAAGATAAAAGGATCAGATTACTTTAAAACTAACCATGATAAAACACTAGATAAGGTCACTATGATTTCAATTAGACAAACAATAACTCTCCATATTGACTTTTATGAAAATATCTTAATATTTGACAAAAATATGACCATGAAGTTGTAAGATAAACTATAAAATTCACTGATGAATATAGGTAGACTATTTGAAATAGAACCAAAAAAGAATCAAAATCATAATATGATCAAGGTTTATTTAAATAATACGAGAGTAGAAATAGATAACAGATAATAGAGATATACAGAAATGTATACAGAAATAAAAATATATATATTAATACATACATACACATATATGTGAAATATAGCCCAATTTTATAACAACAAAATAAAGAAGGAGCATTATATCTAAGTTTTGATCAATTGATCAAATGATCACTGGATACAAATCAATAATCTCTCCTAATACTTTTGAACTGTGGTGTTGGAGGAGACTCTTTAAAGTTCCTTGGACTGCAAAGAGATCCAACCAGTTCATCCTAAAGGAAATCAGTCCTGAATATTCATTGGAAGGACTGATGCTGAAGCTGAAGCTCCAATACTTTGGCCATCTGATGCAAAGAATTGCCTCGTTGGAAAAGACTCTGACGCTGGGGAAGATTGAAGGCTGGAGGAGAAGGGGACGACAGAGGGTGAGATGGTTGGATGGCATTACCGTCTTTATGGACATGAGTGTGAACAGGCTCTGGGAGTTGGTGATGGACAGGGAAGCCTGGCGTGCTGCAGTCCACAGGGTCACAGACTTGGACACGACTGAGCGACTGAACTGAACTGAATACATTTAAAGTAAAATAAAAGTATGATATACTACCAAAATAAAATAAAAATTTCTAGAGAAATAAAAGCCACATACTTTTATTGTACTGTGTACTCATCTTAACTAAAATCAAGGAAAAATTAGAAAAAAAGAAACAAGTGAGGGATGCTCACTTTCATAAGCATCCCTTGATAATAAGCATTCCATTACCATCTTGAAAATTCCATAAGATAAATAATAAAATAGTTGGAATTATCAGAATGAACTTATGAAACCACTGCAGTTAGAAATTAATGAAAGCCATATTTTTTTCAAGTTTTTACCTGTTTGAGAAGTGAATGTATTTTACAGTGATCACCATCTTCAGTTCAGTTCAGCCCAGTCGCTCAGTCATGTCCGACTCTTTGCGACCTCATGAAATGCAGCAAGCCAGGCCTCCCTGTCTATCACCAACTCCTGGAGTCTACCCAAACCCATGTCCATCAAGTCAGTGATGCCACCCAACCATCTCATCCGCTGTCGTCCCCTTCTCCTCCTGCCCTCAATCTTTCCCAGCATCAGGGTCTTCTCAAATGAGTCAGCTCTTCGCATCAAGTGGCCAAAGTATTACAGTTTCAGCTTCAACATCAGTCCTTCCAATGAATACCCAGTACTGATCTTTAGAATGGACTAGTTGGATCTCCTTGCAGTACAAGGGACTCTCAAGAGTCTTCTCCAGCACCACAGTTCAAAAGCATCAATTCTTTGGCGTTCAGCTTTCTTTATAGTCCAACTCTCACATCCGTACATGACCACTGGAAAAATCATAGCCTTGACTAGATGGACCTTTGTTAACAAAGTGATATCTATGCTTTTTAATGTGCTGTCTAGGTTGGTCATAACTTTCCTTCCAAGGAGTAAGCGTCTTTTAATTTCATGGCTGCAATCACCATCTGCAGTGATTTTGGAGCCCAGAAAAATAGTCAGCCACTGTTTCCCCATCTTAACATTTTACATATTTTATTCACTGCTTTTTTATAAAAGTACATAAAATAGTGACATACATTTAATTAGAGTAAATGATATCTAATAGAAAACTTACAGACAATAAGAACATTTAGTTATTTGGATGAAGAAAGGATAAATGGAAATGAAAAGTCAGTTGACTACATTTATAGCAGCAATAAACCCCTTCATCAAAGCAATCAATATAACTGCTAAAAAGAGATTCTATTCTGAATTCAAGGTGTTACAAAATGAAATATTAATTTTCCCACTCAGTAGATAATTTTAACACAGTTCCAGTTAGAATCAACTTTTTAAAAAATTTTAATTGCACAAATTATCTCAGTATGAAATAGTTAAATCTCATGAATGAGTAACACATAAATGAAAAATGAATATTAGTGAATAGAAGCTTACTTTAAATAATATCAAAACATATTATAGATCAGTGAAATCAAATTAGTATGGTACTTGCTTTAAAAAAGATAAAATGTTCAGTAGAACATTTGAGATCCCAAAAGTATACTCTAAAAAATAACCTTTATTTTTGTGTAAAGTTTTACTTTACTTGGTATATAAAAGTTGGATATTTTCAGTTCATTAAGAAAATCATTGTTTATATAATAATTGCTTCAGACACACAAAAAAAATCTTAAATGAAAATTTTTATTTTTTATTCACATGAATGGGTTACATTTAAATGATTTAAAATTTTAACTATAAAAATAAGCCTTAAAAATAAGCCAAAACAAAACAACAGTAACTGTTTCAGGCAGTGAATGATAGTGAGCTTTCATTGTGGTGGCTATTTCTCAACATACATTTATTAAGAAATTATCAAATTTTATACCTTATACATACATATATTCTCATTCATACCTCAGTAAAGGTGAAAAAAATATGTTTTAGAAAAATGAAAAAATGAATACATGCCAAGTGACTCCATTCATAAAATATTTTAGAAAATGCAGACTAATCTACAATGATAGAGAGAGATGGACTGTGAGTAACAGCAGCAGTAAGGATGGGCAGGAAAGAGGGATTAAACAGGAGCACAAGGAAACTTTGGAAAATGAATGATTAGTGTGATGGGGTGACACTTAGGAGTACACATATGTCAAAATATCAAATTGCACACTCTAAGTATTGCAGTTTCAGTTCAGTTCAGTTCAGTCGCTCAGTCGTGTCTGACTCTTTGTGACCCCATGAATCACAGCACGCCAGGCCTCCCTGTCCATCACCAACTCCCGGAGTTCACTCAAACTCATGTCCATCGAGTCGGTGATGCCATCCAGCCATCTCATTCTCTGTCGTCCCCTTCTCCACCTGCCCCCAATCCTTCCCAGCATCAGAGCCTTTTCCAGTGAGTCAACTCATCGCATGAGGTGGCCAAAGTATTGCAGTTTCAGCTTTAGCATCAGTCCTTCCAATGAACACCCAGGATTGATCTCCTTTAGAATGGACTGGTTGGATCTCCTTGCAGTCCAAGGGACTCTCAAGAGTCTTCTCCAGCACCACAGTCAATTATATCTCATAATGTAGTTAAAAACTAAAGAGCAAAAATATTTGATAGACAGCTATATAAAACTATAAGCTATATGACAAAAATTATTATCAAAACTTGGAGACTCAAAATCTTGAAATACATATATAAGAAATTTGAAAGAACAAGACATGAATGGGTATAAAAAATAATTTACCAAATCTAATTATAGTGGAAATGTTTGATATAAACTGATCTGATGATTTCTATGAGGTGAAGTGAAAGTCACTCAGTCGTGTCCAACTCTTTGCAACTCCATGGACTATACAGTCCATGAAATTCTCCAGGCCGGAATACTGGAGTGAGTAGCCTTTCCCTTCTCCAGGGGATCTCCCCAACACAGGGATCAAACCCAGGTTTCCCACATTCTTTACCAGGCAGATTCTTTACCAACTGAGCCACAATATTATATAAATTTTTTAAAAGTGAAATCATATTTTTATTGAGAAATTTCACTTCTATGAATTATTCTCACACATTAAAATATATTTGTATGAGCATCCTTTTGATAGAATAATTGGTAACCTTGGACAATAAAAATAATTCTACACTTAGTTCAGGTTTTGTTTTAAAAATGGCCAAAATTGTCATTGAGGCAATGCTATTTTGGAAAAAAGAAATTGATTTTCTGTGATAAACAATGTTTAAATATATAAAAGTGTATGTTATTATTTTCATGAAATATACATAACAAAATTGACCATTTTTGTGTCACTAAATACAAAATCCATTGACAGTAAATACCTTCATATTTCTGTGCATACATGTGTTGTGCTCAGTTGCACAGTCTTGTTCAACTCTGCGATCCCATCCACTGTAGCCCATTAGACTCCTCTGTCCATGGAATTTCCCAGGCAAGGATACTGGAGTAGGTTGCCATTGCCTTCTCCAAGGGATCTTCCCCACCCAGGGATTGAACCCACATCTCCTACATCTCGTGCACTGCAGGAGGATTCTTTACCACTGGGCCACCTAGGAAGCCCATATTGTTGTACAACCATAAAAACATGTTTTGTATCCAATTATAAGATATGGTGGTAAATTTTTATGTATTCCGTCTGTGCTGAGATAGAAATATCTGGAAGGATAAGGTCTATAATGTAAACATTAGGCTTGTGCAATTTTATAAACTTTTCCTTTCTCTTATCTGATGGGAATTGTCCAATAATAAAACATTCATATAATTAAGGATTTTATTCATATAATTAAACAATTAAAACTTTCAAGATACCTTGTGATATATGAAAGATTTTTTTTAATGATTTATGTAATTTAAATGATACCGTTGTCCTCCTGACCTGTGTCAAACGCTACCGTAACATCCTCCTGTCTCCAAAGACAAAGTCCCCTGTGTTGTGTTTTTGCCAAACTTCATTACTCAGATTAAATAATGACTCTTGATTGTAGGTCAGCAAGGACCATTTGTTTTTGTCACTTAGTGGTATTTTCCGCAAATTAAAAATAAAGTGACATTTTACACTGACAGTAAAAGCATTTCTTTCTGTCCTGCTGGTTTAACACATATCTCCTCTAGCAATTAAGAGAATTCTTTGGCTCTTAATGTAATTTATTTTTGTTTCAATCATGGAGATAGTAAGAAAATATTTGGACGTTCATAACAGTACTAAGCCCATCATAAGCAAATCTTTCCAATTTGTTGGAGATGGTGAACAAAGGGAGCCCTCTACATTCCCAGACATGCCAATGAATGTGAAGACATAAACATCTTTATTAAAAAATGACTGTTAGCATTGTAATCTTAATTTTTCTATGTTTAAACAAGCACCAGAAGCTTTGATTTACTCACAGAAGAGTAAGTATCATAAAGTTTGTCTCTTGGATTGTAATTCCTTTTGTAGAATCTTGGTTATATTTTCCTCTGAAAACAAATGTATTTCAGTAGTAATTTCTATTTTTAGTGTATTAAAATATATTTTTGAGATGCCAATTTTTAGAATGAATTTCCCTTGTGTGGATAAATTTCATTTCCTGGGAGGTGTATGTAATATGTAAAAAAACTCTGTATCAAAGTTAATGTTAAGAAATATTCAGGATAACTATGGATAGATATACAATCTCAAATAAAAATAGTGTTTTCCTGTATATAGAAGTATGTAAGCATGCCCTTTCATTCCTTTTTACATACCCAAAAAAATAACATAATTATTAAAATGACACATCTCATTACATAGCCCTGTGTTCATATTGAACATTTGTTTGAAAGAATAATCAGAAATCAGATACTAACATTTTATTGTCAATATGCTTACTAACTTCTATTATAAAACAGTGTTATAAAAAATATAGATGTATTTCAAGAATTGCATGATGGTCAAAGTTTGAAGGACAGAGTAAAATTTCACAATGATGCACATATCACCTGAGAGATTATTATGAAAGATGAAAGGAAGGTAGATGGGCTGCCAATACATATGTATGTCTATTTATTCTACATTTCAATTTAATATAAATACTTGACAGCTGTTGAATGGGAGACTAAATTCCTTAAGAAGATTTTAACTTTCAAGTAAACTGTAATCCTCAGTCAGTGATTTTACTCTATTTACTCAGAAACACTGGACCTGAGTAAGTAGTTACAATGAATCCTGACCAACCTCAGTAAGAAAATAATGCAATAAGTTAAACAATAAGGTAAATACACTTGTAAAACAAATGAACCAGGCACAAAAGGGTGAATTTTTTCTATTCATTGGTGTTAGAAAATCTCAAGATAAGAAACGCTAATTGTATATTAGAAATTTTTGAGTCTCTACTGGCTTGGTATCAGTGAAGATTAATTCCTTGGCTGGAAGATGTAGAAGGGAAGAGAAGACAATTATCGTATATTTCAGCAGCACAGTAACACACATGTTCAGTAAAGGCAATGATGGGGAAAAAAACAAAACACGTGGACTATGTAGCAGTGGGTGATGGGCAAGCATCAGTGCTTAGTTTGTTTGTAATAATTAAGCACACTTAACCTAAAAAGAAACTAACACACAAAATTTTCAGTTGGAACAAAGACCTCAAATTTTTCTCTAGAGTCTATAAAGTAAACCCCAGTTATCTTAGCACTGTTTGGACATTATCATTATCACTATGTAACATAAAGGAAATGGGCCTAGAGATACCAAGAGACTATTTCCCAGAGCATTCCAGTTTTAGACTGAGACACAGTTTGGTTACCAAAATCTCTTCTTTCATAAAGCATTTTTCTTAAAAAATATTAATGATAAAAAAATAAAATAAAAAATTCAAAGTATCAGGAAAAGATATGAAATCAAGGATGTAATTTTCTGATTTCATTTCTGAATAAGGAAAAATCTTGAAAGATGAAAGATATTATTCCAACCTATGAAAGTGTAACCCCTCAGCATCTACTTAGTCACAATGGAAAATTTTAAACACATGATAGACAGACAAAATATACGTGTTTATATATGTGTGTGTGTGTTTATAAATATAAAACACATTATATATAAAAACTAAAAGATTAAATGCAAAAAAAATAAATTTTAAATCAGTTAAAATAGTCTATAATCTATAAGCAAGTTTCTCTGAATATCACATACAGATATGGAGAGAAGTCAGAAGTCAGTGATGAGAAACGGTACAGTAACAACATTCATTCTGCTGGGGCTGACAGACGACCCTGAGCTTCAGGGTTTAATTTTTATCTTTCTATTCCTTACCTACACACTGAGTTTAACTGGAAACCTGACCATCATCACACTTACCTTTGTGGATTCCCACCTGAAAACGCCAATGTACTTTTTCTTAAAAAATTTCTCCTTCTTGGAGATCTCCTTCACATCTTCTTGTATCCCCAGATACCTGTATAGCATAGCTACAGGTGACAGGGTCATTACCTATAATTCTTGTGCCCTTCAAGTATTTTTTACTGATCTGTGCGGAGTAACAGAATTTTTTATGCTGGCCACCATGTCCTATGACCGCTATGTGGCCATCTGCAAGCCCTTGCACTACGTGACCATCATGAGCAACAGAGTCTGCAGGATTCTCATCATCTCTTGCTGGATGGCTGGTTTGTGTGTATTAATCCCACCACTTAGCCTGGGTTTAAATCTAAAATTTTGTGACTCTGACAAGATTGATCATTTTGGCTGTGATGCATTTCCTTTAGTGAAAATCTCATGCTCAGAAACATGGTTGATGGAACAGACGGTTATAATCTGTGCTGTACTGACCCTAACTATGACTCTTACTTGTGTAGTTCTGTCATATGCTTGCATCGTGAAGACAATTTTGAGGTTCCCTTCTGCTCAGCAAAGGAAAAAGGCCTTTTCAACCTGTTCTTCTCACATGATTGTGGTTTCTATCACCTATGGCACATGCATTTTCATCTACATGAATCCTACAGCAAAGAAAGAAGTGACCATTAAAAAAGTGGTTTCACTCCTCATTTTTTCTGTTTCACCTACGTTGAACCCATTTATTTATACCTTGAGAAACAACCAAGTTAAGAAAGCCTTTAAGGACTCAATCAAAAGAATTGCCTTGTTCTCATCTAAGTAAGAAAATATATTTTTAAAATATCATCTCAAAAAGATAGGAAGGAGACATTTTTGAAGCTTATAATTTATTAATAGCAAAATACATATTATTACAATGAACACACATATATAGCAGACAAAATTTAATAAATATTCTTTTGAAACTATGCTAAAAGTTGTCAATAGAATGTATTAGAAATAATGATTTAACTAAGTAGAGCAATAATCTATAAAAGCACGTGGATAATCAGGAGCATATAGGCAGGCATATGGGAACAAAGGTTGCACTATAGATCACAGAGACTTAAGGCTGAAGTCTCAGGATTACTGTAGTAAGAGCACTTGTGACCAAAGAAATGCACACTTAATGAAAGTTTGAATTAGAAAACCATACTTATTTTCATGGAAAGATTACATTTTTTCCTGAGAAATATTATCTGTAGCTTCCACAGATGTGAGTCAAGGGAAATACATTCCCCAGTATATTTGATACCTGTGCCAACATCTAACACCAATTAAGCTTTTCTATTCCAGATTCTATCATAATTATCTAAATTATTAGATACAACAATGAGGAAAATCCACACAAATATAATTCCTTGGAAATTATAGTTTTTACAGCAAATCAACTAATTACTATCATATCAGGAAAGCAATGAAATGCAGACAAACATCACAAATTATTTGGAACACTGAAAAAGCTATGGTCAATAGGAATTCTGTTATCTTAAATTATTCATTATTTACAAAATGTAAACTAGCCCCAAAGAGGTGAATTTGTACTCATCTGAATAAATTGGAAAAAATGAAGAATTAACAAAAGTAAATGGAAAATGTAACTTACAATTGGTAGAAAATGAAGTTAACTAAGTAAGCTAAAGAGATGAAAAGCCAATTCTTTAAAAAGTCCAACAGCACTACAAGAGACCCACCTCAAAACAAGGGACACATACAGACTAAAAGTGAAGGGCTGGAAAAAGATATTTCATGCTAATGGAGACCAAAACAAAGCAGGAGTAGCAATACTCACATCAGATAAAATAGACTTTGAAATAAAGGCTGAGAAAAGAGACAAATAAGGACACTACATAATGATAAAAGGGTCAATCCAAGAAGAAGATATAACGGTTATAAATATATAGGAGCACCACAATATGTAAGGCAAATGCTAACAAGTATGAAAGGGGAAATTAATAGTAACACAATAATAGAGGAAGACTTTAATACCCCACTCACACCTATGGATAGATCAACTAAACAGAAAATTAACAAGGAAAAACAAACATTAAATGATACAATAAACCAGTTAGACCTAATTGATATCTATAGGACATTTCACCCCAAAGCAATGAATTTCGCCTTCTTCTCAAGCACACACGGAACCTTCTCCAGGATAGATCACGTCCTGGACCATATATCTAGCCTTGTTAAATTCAAAAAAATTGAAATCATTCCAAGCATCTTTTCTGACCACAATGCAGTAAGACTAGATCTCAATTACAGGAGAAAAAATATTAAAAATTGCAACATATGGAGGCTGAACAACACATTGCTGAATAACCAACAAATCATAGAAGAAATCAAACAAGAAATCAAAATATGCATAGAAACGAATAAAAAGAAAACACCACAACCCAAAACTTGTGGGACACTGTAAAAACAGTGCTAAGGGGAAGGTTCATAGCAACACGGGCACACCTCAAGAAACAAGAAAAAGGTCAACTAAATAACTTAATTCTACACCTAAAGCAACTAGAAACGGAAGAAATGAAGAACCCCAGGCTTAGTAGAAGGAAAGAAATCTTAAAAATTAGGGCAGAAATAAATACAAAAGAAACAAAGGAGACCATAGCAAAAATCAACAAAGCCAAAAGCTGGTTCTTTGAGAAGGAAAATAAAATTGACAAACCACTAGCCAGTCTCATCAAGAAGCAAACGGAGAAAAACCAAGTCGATAAAATTAGAAATGAAAATGGAGAGATCACAACTGACAACACAGAAATACAAAGGATCATAAGAGACTACTATCAGCAACTGTATGCCAATAAAATGGACAACTTGGAAGAAATGGACAAATTCTTAGAAAAGTACAACTTTCCAAAACTGAACCAAGAAGAAATAGAAAACATTAACAGACCCATCACAAGCACGGAAATAAAGGCTGTAATCAGAAATCTTCCAGCAAACAAAAGCCCAGGTCCAGATGGCTTCACAGCTGAGTTCTACCAAAAATTTAGAGAAGAGCTAACACTTATTCTACTCAAACTCTTCCAGAAAATTGCTGAGGAACAGAAACTTCCAAACTCATTCTATGAGGCCACCATCACCCTAATACCAAAACCTGACAAAGATCCCACAAAAAAAGAAAACTACAGGCCAATATCACTGATGAACATAGATGCAAAAATCCTTAACAAAATTCTAGCAATCAGAATCCAAAAACACATTAAAAAGATCACACATCATGACCAAGTGGGCTTTATCCCAGGAATGCAAGGATTCTTCAATATCCACAAATCAATCAATGTAATACACCACGGTAACAAAATGAAAAATAAAAACCATATGATTATCTCAATAGATGCAGAGAAAGCCTTTGACAAAATACAACATCCATTTATGATAAAAACCCTCCAGAAGGCGGGAATAGAAGGAACATTCCTCAACATAATAAAAGCTATATATGACAAACCCACAGCAAACATTATCCTCAATGGTGAAAAATTGAAAGCGTTCCCCCTAAAGTCAGGAACAAGACAAGGGTGCCCACTCTCACCACTACTATTCAACATAGTTCTGGAAGTTTTAGCCACAGCAATCAGAGCACAAAAAGACATAAAAAGAATCCAAATTGAAAAGAACAGGTAAAACTTTCACTGTTCGTTGATGACATGATCCTCTACACAGAAAACCCTAAAGACTCTACCAGAAAATTACTAGCACTAATCAATGAATATAGTAAATTTGCAGGATATAAAATCAACACACAGAAATCCCTTGCATTCCTATACACTAATAATGAGAAAATAGAAAGAGAAATTAAGGAAACTATTCCATTCACTGTTGCAACAAAAAGAATAAAATACTTAGGAATATATCTACCTAAAGAAACAAAAGACCTTTGTATAGAAAACTATAAAACACTGGTGAAAGAAATCAGAGAGGACACTAGTAGATGGAGAAATATACTGTGTTGATTGATTGGAAGAATAAATATTGTGAAAATTACCCAAAGTAATTTATAGGTTCAATACAATCCCTATCAAGCTACCAATGGTTTTTTTTCACAGAGCTAGAACAAATAATCTCACAATTTGTATGGAAATACAAAAAACCTCGAATAGCCAAAGCAATCGAGGAAGAAGAATGGAACTGGGGGAATCAACCTGCCGAACTTCAGGCTCTACTGCAAAGCCACAGTCATCAAGACAGTATGGTACTGGCATGAAGACAGAAATATAGATCGATGGAACAAAATAGAAAGCCCAGAGATAAATCCACACACCCATGGACACATTATCTTCGACAAAGGAGGCAAGAATATTCAATGCAGAAAAGACAATCTCTTTGACAAGTGGTGCTGGGAAAACTGGTCAACCGCTTGTAAGAATGAAACTAGAACACATTCTAACACCATACACAAATATAAACTCAAAATGGATTAAAGATCTAAATGTAAGACCAGAAATTATAAAACACCTAGAGGAGAACATAGGCAAAACACTCTCCGACATAAATCACAGCAGGATCCTCCATAACCCACCTCCCAGAATATTGGAAATAAAAGCAAAAATAAACAAATGGGACCTAATTAAAATTAAAAGCTTCTGCACAGCAAAGGAAACTATAAGCAAGGTGAAAAGACAGCCTTCAGAATGGGAGAAAGTAATAGGAAATGAAGCAACTGACAAAGAATTAATCTCAAAAATATACAAGCAACTCCTGCAGCTCAATTCCAGAAAAATAAACAACCCAATCAAAAAATGGGCCAAAGAACTTAACAGCCATTTCTCCAAAGAAGACATACAGATGGCTAACAAACACATGAAGAGAATAAAATACTAGCTTTAAAAAACGGATTAAAGCTAGTACTCAAATCTCAAGCAGTGGATAAGGAAAGCCTGAAGAGAATAAAATACTAGCTTTAAAAATGGATTAAAGCTAGTACTCAAATCTCAAACAGTGGATAAGGAAAGCCTATACAATAAGTTCAAACTATTTTGGGTGTTACTTTCACTTTATCAATAACCAAGCTACAAAAAGAAATAGTAAAGCATTGAGAAGCTTTAGATTTGGTTTCGGTATTTGGCTTCAGTTAGTAGTAAAATATAACTATATAAGCAATTCCAATCCCAGATGAAGATAAAAATAAAACATAATTCGGGAATAAAATGCATGAAAAAGAAGACCCATAATATGTTGAAGTGTGATATGGATAAAGCCATCTAATATTTTTCAAAATATGCCTTAAAGTTATCAAGCATACTGCTTCAGATGACCTATTAATAATAATACTTATAACCATGCCTTTGTAAATTGCATGTTAGATGGTTTTGTATAGTTTGCTGAGTGATTATTGATATTTGATAATAACATCACTCTCCATATCAAATATCTCTGAATCATAAATGGAGATTGAGTAGAAGTCAGAATTCAGTGATGAGAAACCACACAGTAACAACTTTTATCCAGCTGGGACTAACTGATGATCCACAACTGAAAATTGTGATTTTCATCTTTTTATTTCTCACCTATATGTTGAGTGTAACTGGGAATCTGACAATCATCTCCCTCACCTTCATAGACTCTCACTTGAAAACTGCCATGTACTTTTTCCTACAAAATTTCTCCTTCTTAGAAATCTCATTTCCATCTTCTTGTATTCCCAAATATCTGTACAATATATCAACAGGTAACAAAACAATCACATATGACAATTTTATCACTCAAATATTTTTTACTGACTTATTAGCTGCTACAGAATTTTTTCTCCTGGCTATCATGTCCTATGATCAATACGTGGCCATCTGCAAGCCTTTGCATTATGTGACCATCATGAACAACATGGTCTGTAGAAGACTCATCCTTTGTTTCTGGATAGCTGGCACTGATCATAATCCCTCCACTTAGCCTGGGCCCTGCCTCTGGAATTCTGTGACTCCAATGTTATTGACCATTTTGTCTGTGATGCAGCCCCCATCTTAAAAATCTCATGCTCAGAAACATGGCTCATAGAGCAAATGATCATAGTCTCAGCTGTGTTGACCTTTATCATGACCCTTGTGTGTGTCATTCTATACTATATATACATCATCAAGACCATTTTACAATTCCCCTGTCTTCAACAAAGGAAAAACACATTTTCTACATGTTTTTCCCACTTGGTTGTGACTTCCATCACCCATGGAAGCTGTATTTTCATCTATGTTAAACCTTCAGGAAAGGAATCAGTAGCTATTAATAAGAGTGTGGCAGTACTTACTGCTTCCATCGCTCCTATGCTGAACCCCTTCATTTACACCTTGAGAAACAAGCAAGTTAAGCAGGCCTTTGATGATGATTTCAAAAGATTTGCATTGTTCTTAATAAAGTAAGGGAATTGGCTAAAGTGGAAGAATCAAGTTTTCATGAATAGATCAGACATCCTCAACCTCTATCTTTAAACTTTTAAGGCTTTCCTACATAGTGAGGAAGCTTTATTGGGATTACAAGCGTCAGTAAGAAAACACGATACATTGCCGTGGAACAAAAGAATCATTTTACAATTTACGAAATCTTAATAAAATCACAAACAGAAACAATGACTTCATCTTATATTACAGATTTGTTTGCCGGAGCCTGCCGGCAAAGAGAACAAGTCCGGACCGCAATGACGTAGAAGCCTGAGAAAAGAATTAAGGAGTAAAGAATGGGATCAAGAGGACTGAATGCTCGTGAAGCAAATCAGTGACTTTATTGAAGAAGGCTAGGGTTTATATACCAAGTGAGACAGGGGACAGGGTACATAAAAATACCATGTGGTTTAAATCATTTACCAGGTTAATTATTACATCTATAGAAGATTACAAAGGCTTGTTTGCTTTCTAAGACAAGCTTGGCATTTAGACTAATGCTCACGAGATAAGAAAAACAAGTCTGCAGGCTATAAAGATTAGGGAGTACATTCTTAATCTATTTTAGGAGATAAGGAAAACATACCTACATAAATCTGGGGGAAAAAACAGGAAACCAAGCAAAGGGTCATTTGCTCTGTTTTTCTCAAGGAAGAACAAAGAAGGCCTGGTAAACGTTTTATGACTCTTTTAAGGGGTGGTGGGACAAGGAACAGCACTTACAAGACGTTGCCAGGGCCGACATTTGGGGCCTTGTTCAGGCTGGCTCCCCACATCTTCCCCTTTCTTTTTTATTAAGAAAAGAAAAAGGACCAGGCTCTTTGTTTTATTCCAGGAGAAAAGGCAGTCATTTTTTAGTAATACATGAAAACATATGATTCTTTCAGTAACTTAATTCATAATACATTGCAGGAAACATGGTCCACAACAAAGGAGACAAAGTATAATTACAAATATTATAAGTAAGGTTTTCCACCAATCACTATGGAACCAGGATTTAACTTGTTCCCAAAAGGGGGGCGAGGGATCTTGCATAGATCTGATCTGATGCTGCAAGTCATCAACAGCATTAGATATATTGGTGGATAGATCAGGAATATAAACACAGCACTCTACTTTTATAACAGCACAGGTCCCTCCCTGAGCAGCTGTAAGAATGTCCAGGGCCATTCGGTTTTGTAGAACAGCCTTTTGCATCTGTTTTTGTTCTTCATTCAATGCTTCTATAGCCTTTTTTGTGTCCAGTAACGCCTGCTGAGTAAAATTTGTTAAAGCGTCCACATGGGTCATTATATCTGCTGTTCCAATAGAAGGGACAAATACTGCCGCTAAATAATCATACCAGTGGAACACAGCTCGAGACCAACGTGCTTTCAAAAGGGGAAGATTAGCGGGGTTTTTCATAGGAGAGCGAGTGATTTGACCAGGAGCAAACACAAATCCAAGGCTACAGCGTCCCACCCAACCAACGGGAAACCAGGGCCAAACATTAGAGCCACAAATCCATTTTGTCCCATTAGGAGCCACCCATCTTATACCGGGACTGTTTTCCCAATCGGATCCCGGCCAGAGGGTGGAAGCATTACAATTAAAGGTTACATTAATCACCCGAGTACACATAGAAATAGGGGTAATACCCACATGCTTCAACAAATGTTTGCCAAAATCTTTTCCCCCAAAACGAGGTTGATATTTTTGTTGTTCCCAGAAATGTCTGCTCGTCTCAGTAACTGTCCTTTCTCTGGGATCATCCAAAAGTACTCATCCCAGATCTGATAATAATCTCCAAAAAATCGACTCGTACGAGTCTTATTTTTGTTGGTATTAGAATAAGTGCGGTATGCATCTTCAACAGCCATATAACTCACATTAACGTTGAACTGTAGCGAGGAAGTTGCTTTCTGATTACCCATGTCGTTACACTCGGGAAGGGCAGAGACATTTAGAGTGTTGAGACTTCTGTGAGTTTGTTTATACTGGGTTAAAAAATCACAGATTGCAGGAAAATGCATTTGCTGTACAGGGGATACCCACCAAGGAAACCCATCGACTACAGACAAAGGCATAGCAGTACAAACCCACCAGGCGGAGCTGTTATGAAAATCATCATAAGAATGAGCCCAGGATAGATAAACATTTCCTTCAACTCTGGGAAATGCTTGATTCATTACTGCACAGGCTAGTGCAAGCACCAAAAAGGATAGAGAAACATGTGGTTGGGTAGTATCAACTGCAATACGCCTTGCTTGCTCTACAAATTCATGTAGCTGTTGATTCATCGGCAGAACGTTCCTTTCTCCTATTTGTAGCCTCCTCATCTGAGCCATCAGGGATTTTCTCCGTCTGGCATACTAACCTCTCCGGGAGCCAGCACAGCGCTTCGGCATCTGTGGAAAAATACAAACATGCCCCCGTACCCATATTAAAACAGGATCGGGGCCATGCCATTGGTTAGTAATGGGGTCTTTCCATTTTACGAGGGGTTTGTTGTAGGTCATGGGCATCCAAAATCATTGCACTGTGGTTTTTCCTTCTGAATCTAAATTTTAAAAATTAAGGATAAAAAGAGCATGATGTAGATAGTTATAAGGTGTCAGGGGGTACAATTTCCCCTTTTTTAATTTTATTTTTTTTTTCCAATTTTATTTATTTATTTTTTTCAAGGTGAACAGACTAAATTTCTTCAAACAAACTTACTTATACTCCAGAGTCCTTTAAAAACTTAATAGCATTTATACATTGAAGGTATTTGATTTTCTTGTAACTAGCACTTCAAATGCAACATTTGAAGCAACAAGCATTTGACCCAACAAGTAAAACTTTCTACAGTTCATAACTTTTATAAATAAAATAAATTAAATGTACAGTGAATAAGTTCTCTGAAATATTTCAATATTTCTGCAGGTTTAGTAACATCGTAAAATACATTTCAACTAAAATTCACAAATCTAAAAACCTGTTAGGCATTTTTAGGCATTTTAAGATGGAAATGAAGACCAATGTTACGTTGTAATATGCCAATTACAAATAGTACTTCAAATAGCAAATACTACAGTTTGTCCCAAACTTTAAGAACTATTCATGAACTCAACACTGAACTATTGATGGCTATGAAAATTGTTTCCTAGCCTTTTTGAAAATTTCAACCCATTTACGTTTAAGGTAATTATTGATAAGTACGATCCCGTAGCCATTTTCTTTATTGCTTTGGGTTCAAGTTTATACACTCTTTCTGTGTTTCCTGTCTATAGAAGATCCTTTAGCATTTGTTGGAGAGCTGGTTTGGTGATGCTGAATTCCCTCAGCTTTTGCTTGTCTGTAAAGCTTTTGATTTCTCCTTCATATTTGAATGAGATCCTTGCTGGTATAGTAATCTGGGCTGTAGGGTATTTTCCTTCATCACTTTAAGTATGTCTTGCCACTCCCTTCTGGCCTGAAGAGTTTCTGTTGAAAGATCAGCTGTTATCCTTACGGGAATCCCCTTATGTGTTATTTGCTGCTTTTCCCTTGCTGCTTTTAATATTTGTTCTTTGTGTTTGATCTTTGTTAATTTGATTAATATGTGTCTTGGAGTATTTCGCCTTGGGTTTATCCTGTTGGGGACTCTCTGGGTTTCTTGGACTTGGGTGATTATTTCTTTCCCTATTTTAGGGAAGTTTTCAACTATTATCTCCTCAAGTATTCTCTCATGGTCTTTCTTTTTGTCTTCTTCTTCTGGGACTCCTATGATTCGAATGTTGGAGCGTTTAACATTGTCCCAGAGGTCTCTAATATTGTCCTCATTTCTTTTAATTCGTTTTTCTTTTTTCCTCTCTGTTTCATTTATTTCTACAATTCTATCTTCTAGTTCGCTTATCCTGTCTTCTGCCTCTGTTATTCTACTGTTTGTTCCCTCCAGAGTGTTTCTGATCTCATCTATTGCATTATTCATTGTATATTGACTCTTTTTTATTTCTTCTAAGTCCTTATTAAATCTTTCTTCCATCTTCTCAATCCTTTTCTCCAGGTTATTTATCTGTAACTCCATTTTGATTTCAAGATTTTGAATCATTTTCACCATCAAAATTTGAAATTCTTTATCAGGTAAATTCCCTATATCTTCTTCTTTTGTTTGTGTTGGTGGGCAATTATCTTGTTCCTTTACTTGCTGGGTATTTCTCTGCCTCTTCATCTTGCTTATATTGCTGTGCTTGGGGTGGCCTTTCCCTCTTGTTGCAGTTTGTGGAGTTCTCTTTATTAAGTAGTTTCTTCGCTGTGTGTGGGGTTGGACGGGTGACTTGTCCGGGTTCCCTGGTTAGGGAAGCATGTGTCGGTGTTCTGGTGGGTGGAGCTGGATTTCTTCTCTCTCCTTTAGAAGACAATGGGCTGCTTTTCTGGGAGCCTGATGTCCTCTGCCAGTATTCAGAAGTTGTTTTGTGGACTTTACTCCACGTTCAAATGTTCTTTTGATGAATTTGCGGGGGAGAAAGTGGTCTTGCCATCTTATCCCTCCGCCATCTTGTTTCTTCCTCCCCAGAACACTGGATTCTTATATTCCACTTGGTCGTGGAGTATCTCTTCCCAGCTGCTCCAGCAAGGCGCAGCCGCTGTACCTTACCTTGGACAAGGGGTATCTCCTCAAGGCCGCGCCTCCTGCTTTGAATGTAGATCAGCTCCTCTCGGCCCTCCGGTGCCCAAGCAGCCACCGCCTCCTGAACGTGGTACAGCTCCTCTCGGCCACCGCCCCAACCCTGGGCGCGGGGCAGCCCATCCCAGCCACGATTCTGCACGTGGTCGGTTGCGCCGGAGCCGGGCGTCTCCCGCGTCTGCGCCGCCGGAGCCGGGCGTCTCCCGCGTCTGCGCCGCCGGAGCCGGGCGTCTCCCGCGTCTGCGCCGCCGGAGCCGGGCGTCTCCCGCGTCTGCGCCGCCGGAGCCGGGCGTCTCCCGCGTCTGCGCCGCCGGAGCCGGGCGTCTCCCGCGTCTGCGCCGCCGGAGCCGGGCGTCTCCCTTTTTTAATTTTAAAAGTTGATGTTTTAGAGTCTGATGGGCGCGTTCCACTATGCCTTGTCCTTGAGGATTGTAGGGAATACCTGTTTTCAAAGAAATGGACAAACGAGAACAAAAATTAAGAAACGTTTGCGAAACATAGCCATGTCTATTGTCTGTTTTTATGACTTTAGGAGTGCCCATAGCAGAAAAAAGCTGCAAGACAATGTGCAATACAATGTCGAGCAGCTTCTCCAGTCTGTAAGGAAGCAAAGATGTAACCAGAAAAAGTATCAACATTAACATGTACATACTTTAATTTTCCAAATGATAGGACATGCGTAACATCCATTTGTCAGAGGTGATTAGGTAGAAGGCCCCGGGGGTTAATGCCGTAGTGAGGGACAGAAAGAAACTGAGGACAGACAGGACAGTGTTTAACGATTTGTCTGGCTGCCTCTAGGGGAATTTTAAATTGCAACCTGAGGGTATGACTGTTTTGATGATGAAGTCGATTGGACTGTTCTGCTTTTTGTGTTTGGGAAAGAAAGATATGAGTAGCAGAATCAGCCAGTTCATTTCCTGACGTCAGGGATCCAGGCAAGCCAGAATGAGCTCTGATGTGGCCAAAAAAACATTTGTAAGTCCTATGCTGTAAAAGGATTTGAATATCTTGAAAGAGCTGTTGAATTACAGAATTAACAGTGTGTATGAATGGAACGGTTTCTACTTGATTAAGTGCCCGAATGACATAGTGACTGTCAGAAAAAACATTCAAAGGTTCAGAGTAAAATTGTTGCAAAACAACAAATACGGCACAAAGTTCTACTTCTTGCGTGGAAGTACAGCCTGTAAACCAGAGGTAATTTGTTCATTGACAACATATGCAGCTTTTCCATTTGAAGATCCATCAGTAAATACAGTTACAGCGTCTGGAAGTGGTTGATTAGCAACAGTGGAGGGAAAGACAAATTCATGTCGGTTAGCGAAAGGTAGCAGTTTGTTAGCTGGGAAATGGTTTTCTAGGCGGCCAGCAAAATGAGCCAGGGCAGCATTCCAAGCATCACTAAACTGAAATAACCAGTTTTGTTGCTCTTTAGTATAAGGCAGGCAGATAAAATGAGGGTCTCTACCAAATAGTTCCCGAGACTCTTGTCGACCTTTGGCGATGAGGGAACTAATTGAGTCGAAATAAGGAGTTAGCACTCAGGTGGGGGAGGCAGGCAAATGTATCCAATACATTGGGGAATCTTGGAAAAGAACAGCAGTAGGGGAGTGTTTGGAAGGAAAAATATACAATCCCCATTCTTTTCTATAATCACAATGGGAACTTGTTTGAGAGGCTAAAGCCTCTTCTACTATCTGTAATGCTTTGCGTCCCTTGTCAGTTAATTATCTGGGGGAGGTCGGATCTGCTGGTCCTTTAAGGATATCAAACAAAGGTTTCAATTCCCCTGTAGTAATTTTTAAATAAGGTCGAATCCAATTAATGTCTCCTAGTAATTTTTGAAAATCATTAAGTGTTTTCAGATTATCTTTACGAAGTTCTAATTTTTGAGCTTTAAACGTTTCCCCCTCCAGCCAGAATCCCAGATAGGAATATGGAGGGCTATGCTGAATTTTTTCTGGCGCTATTTGAAGACCATAATGTTGCAAATCTGCTTGTAAACCAGAAAAGGCGGATAATAAAACACTTTCATTATCATGGGCTATCAAGATGTCATCCATATAATGAACCATATACAGTGAGGGATATTTCAAACGTGTGGGTTCCAAAGCTTTAGCAACAAAATTTTGACATAGAGTAGGGCTATTAGCCATGCCCTGAGGAAGAACTTTCCAATGATAACGCTTCATGGGTTGCTGGAAGTTATTGGAACGCTAAACGCGAACCGGGGGCAGTCCTGGGGTGCTAGGGGAATAGTATAAAAACAATCTTTTAAGTCGATAATCAATTTAAATGTCCCTTTTGGGATAGCAATGGGGGAAGGTAAACCAGGCTGTAAAGGACCCATAACAACCATATTTTCATTAACTTTACTGAGATCCTGTAACAGCCTCCATTTTCCAGATTTATTTTTTATAACAAAAATAGGAGAGTTCCAGAGTGAGTTAGAGCTCTCAATGTGACCAAGTGCCAATTGTTCCTGCACCAATTGTTCAGCGGCCATGATTTTTTCTTTTGTAAGAGGCCATTGATTGACCCATACGGGGATGTCACTTTTCCAAGCGATTGCATCCACATGAGCTGCAGAAGAGGCAATGGCCTCTCCTAAAAATACCCAAGACCTGATCGATGAGGCAAGGACTTAATTTGAACAGGCAATGGATTTCCTTCTCTGTTTTTTCCCAATCCCTGCTTTGGCAATAAACCTTGATCCATTAGCATCCGGCCTACTGTGTCATTAGGTGCAAAAATATAGACTCCCATTTGCTTCATAACATTTCACCCCCATAAATTAACTGGGATATTGGGTAGAATATAGGGCTGTATATGTCCTTCATGGCCCTCAGCATCCTTCCACAGAAGTAACTCAGAGATTTGTTCAGGATTATGGGATTGACCTATTCCTCGTAAAGTGGATATGGCTACCTGTTTTGCCCAATTTTTTGGCCAGTCATCTAAAGAAATCACTGAGACATCGGCCCCAGTATCTAGGATCCCAGTGAACTTATGACCATTAATAATAAGTTCCAGCTCAGGACGCGTTTCTTTTATATTTTGAATCCAATATGCATCTGAGGATCCAAAACAAGCACCCTCCCTGGGTTGAGCAATTCTAACTTTTCCAATAGGTATAGTTGGCAATATGATCAGTTGAGCTATTCGCTGTCCTGAGGGAATACTGACGATATTTTTAGGGGCGCAAGCCATTATTTTTATTTCTCCTGTAAAATCCGAATCAATTACTCTGGGGGCAATCTGCAAAACTTTCATAGTCCAGCTGCTTCTTCCTAATAATAACCCTACTGAATTTTGAGGCAGCGGCCCATGAACTCCGGTGGGCAAGGCTTGCATGCCCATCTCGGGAGTTAGTACTGTATAGGAGGAGGAACAGAGGTCCAATCCTGCGCTGCCTGAGGTGGCTCTGTGGAGGTCTTTGACTCTAGGTTTGTTATCATTCCCTGGTGATTTTCCTGAAGGGCCCCATAGCATTGTTTGGGGGCCTGGGGCTGGCCCCTCACCCAGTTTCCCAACATAGGCTCCAGAGTTTTTCCATTGATATCAGTTTTAGACCTGCAATCTCTAGCCCAATGTCGTCCCTTTTTACATCTTGGGCAAATTTGGGGAGCTTCATTTTGCTTGTCAAGTATCCCCTTTTGTTGTTGGGGGCATTGTACGGCCTGATGTCCCATCTGTCCCTTCCAGAGGGCCCATTAACTCTATTCTTGATTTTTCCTTTTGTAGCCTGTTGGTATATTTCTTTTACAGTTTTTCCTTGCAAAGCAGCCGCAATGGTTAAGCCTTGCATACAAGATGGCCCAATATCGGCACAGATTCGAATGTAGTTGGCTATTCCCCCTTTTTTTCAGTAAGGCCTCAAAGCCGCTTGACAAGCAGAATTAGCATTTTCATAGGCCAATTGTCGAGTTATGACCATACCAGCTTCTTCATCTCCTATGACTCGTGAGACTGATTCTAGCAATCGAGGCACGAAATCCTGATAGGGTTCATCGGGGCCCTGCCTTATTTTTGATAAATCTTCTGATTTTTTATTAGATGTGGGTAGTCTTTTCCAGGCTATTAACGCTGCTTCATTAATCTGGGGATACACCTCAGGGGGGTAATTTAATTGTTGATTAGTGACCCTATATACCCCTTCTCCCATAAGCATTTCAAAACTTATTTGTAGCCCATTCCTTCTGTTTCTTTCTGCTAAAATCCCACATTGCTCTCCAAATTCCGATTTCCATAAAAGATAATCTCTTCCTGTGAGACAGGCTCAAGAAACTTGTTTCCAATCATTGGGAGGCAAGCATTGGCTATTTAAGGTCTCAATGATAGACATTGTAAAAGGGGCAGTTGACCCATACTGAGCACAGGCTTGTTTTAATTCCTTTATCTGTTTAAATGGTAGAGGCTCATAATATCTCCTCTGTTGAGCGTCCTCAAGGACAGGGAATAAAATAGGAAAACCTTCTAACGTCTCTCCATGCTGTCTCGCCTGCTGAACGGCAAGCTGTAAAGGGGAGAGAGTCTGGGTGATAGGGGCTGGATTTTTGTTAGTGGGAACCAAAAAAGGAGCTTCTGGTTCCTTCATTAAACCCGTTGATGGTGGATCTAATCCTGCTATGACTGAAGGAGGCTGCGGGGGTGCAGGATCAGAGAGGAACGTAGGTTTGGGGGGATAATTAAAACTGAGGGTATCAAGACGTTTAGTTATAGCGGTAAGCAATTCCCTAACCTCTGAGAAAGGGGATGTATTTACAGTTTTTTTACCTGCGAATACTTCCCATGGGTTTTCTTCAGAGTGATGGGCCACAGCTTCTTCTAAATCTGACTGATCGGCAGATTCTGACTCCGAGTCGGAGTCAGAAAGGGATGGAGCAAGAGGTTTTTCAGGTGTATCATAAATATGCTCCAAGGCGGGGGGGGGGGGGGCAATGGGCAAAGTTGCAGGCCTGTTGATAATGGCGTTTAATGCGGCCTTTAATTTTTTACTCTCATGTTCAGGATCTAAGCAATCTCGAATAAAGGTCCACAGAGAGTAAGCCTCCAAAGGTACCTTATGAGCCCCATGTAAAGAATAATATTGCTGAATTTGTTCCCCCACCTTTTTCCAGGTCTCAATATTAACAGTACCATCTTCTGGGAACCAGGGGCAAACTTCTTCCACAAATGACAGAAACCTTTCTAACTTGTTTTTAGCGACAGTTATCCCTCTAACTTTTAGCATGGTTTTAAGCATAGCTACAAAAAGTTGTCCACTATTACCTTGACCCATAGTTTATACTCTCGACTGAAACCCTCTCTGCCCTTTACAAAAACATTTAACTTTACATCTTTTATTTTATCTACTGGGATCCCCTCGTACTCATGGGTCCGATCAGGTCCCTGTTCAGGCGCCACCTGCCGGAGCCTGCCAGCAAAGAGAACAAGTCCGGACCGCAACAACGTAGAAGCCTGAGAAAAGAATTAAGGAGTAAAGAATGGGATCAAGAGGACTGAATGCTCGTGAAGCAAATCAGTGACTTTATTGAAGAAGGCTAGGGTTTATATACCAAGTGAGACAGGGGACAGGGTACATAAAAATACCATGTGGTTTAAATCATTTACCAGGTTAATTATTACATCTATAGAAGATTACAAAGGCTTGTTTGCTTTCTAAGACAAGCTTGGCATTTAGACTAATGCTCACGAGATAAGAAAAACAAGTCTGCAGGCTATAAAGATTAGGGAGTACATTCTTAATCTATTTTAGGAGATAAGGAAAACATACCTACATAAATCTGGGGGAAAAAACAGGAAACCAAGCAAAGGGTCATTTGCTCTGTTTTTCTCAAGGAAGAACAAAGAAGGCCTGGTAAACGTTTTATGACTCTTTTAAGGGGTGGCAGGACAGGGAATAGCACTTACAAGGCATTCCCAGGGCCGACATTTGGGGCCTTGTTCAGGCCGGCTCCCCACATTTGTTAATTGTGCTTGTTGCCTATTCCCACCTCAGCACTTAAGACCTTTTTATTTCAGGCCCCATTCTGTTGTTGTTGCTGTTGTTACTCAGTCATGTCAGACTCTTTGCAACCCCATAGACCGCAGCATGTCAGACTTCCCTTGATCATCACTATCTCCTGCAGTTTGCTCAAATTCATTTCCATTGAGCTGGCGATGCTATCTAACCATCTGAACCTCTGCCACCCTCTTCTTTTGCCTTCAATATTTCCCATCATCAGGGTCTTTTCCAATGAGTTGGCTTTTCAGATGAGGTGGCCAAAGTTTTAGTTTTAGCATCAGTCCTTCCAAAGAAGCACCATTCCAGATTATTCTATTCTTGACTTTAAACAATAAACCCAAGAGAAGGCTGGTTTAGGGGAAATGAGTTTAATATTAAAATTAAATTTAAAACTTGAAGTAATAATACTGTTTCTTTATATATTCATCTTCATATCATGATGACAATGATTATAAAAACTAACAATTAGAAAATCACTAGAGACCTATTACTTTTTAATATATGGAAAATAAATTTAAAAGGTGTTTTGTCTTCCCAGGTAAGTAAATTAAAGCTCAGCACAGATACACTGCTAGTAAAAAGTAATTTCCTGATACAAATCCATTTATATCTGACTCCAACTCTAGTGTTTGTTACATGTGTGATGCCCCATGACGTCCATTTTAATGTTAAAATGTCCTCAATGGACACTTTAAGAAAATTACATATACCAAATGAAGGTATTAATTTATGAAAACAACATTATTGCTTGATTTTAAGAGAAAATTATTTAAATATAGCATTCCTTCTTAATATAAGCATTCATAACTTATAAAGAATTGAAGACATTCATTATACTAAAAAATAGTTTATATTTATATAAATTTACAAAAAGAAGACACACTTTAACATAAAACAATGAAAAACAGGAAGTTCTGGACAAAAATTAAGGTCAATAGCATATGAACACTCTCCCTAAGAAGGTAGATAAAAATGGAATTATCTATGAATTGGTATATAAAACTGAATTTATGAGTATAATTATTGTGAATGTTTTCAGGAAAGGTCCAATGAAACCAGGGTGTGGGCTCAAAAATGCCACTAATATATGACCAATGACTGTGAACAAATGCAGGAATCCATATTAAAAATTGGGCCACCTTGAGCCACAGATGTCCCTTCAATCAGGTCTTACTTATATACTCTGTCCTAATTAGGTTCCTTCTATCAATATATAGGATATCAGTTATGAGGGCACAGGCTCATTCTAACCTTTTTCTTTTCACCAAATTATATGAACTTGAATTTATTCAAGACCACTTACTTTGGCTTTCACACAGCAAGGCTTTTATTCTAAGTGAATTTTTCAGCTTCTTACATAGCTCTTCGCAGAAGCTCCTGCATTATAACCTTCTTTCTTTTTAGCTTTTTTTTTTTTTTTTGGAGGCTGATTATTTTACAATATTATATTGGTTGGTTTTGCCATACATTGACATGAATCCGCCCCAGGTGTACACGAGTTCCCCCTCCCGAACCCCCCGCCCACCTCCCTCCTCCCCTTATCCTCCCTCTGGGTCATCCCCGCATACCAGCCCTGAGCATCCTGAAACATGCATCAACCCTGAACTGGTGATTCCTTTCACATATGACAGCATACATGTTTCACCATTCTCCCAAATCATCCCACCCTCACCCTCTCCCACAAAGTCCCAAAGACTGTTCGATACATCTGTGTCTCTTTTGCTGTATCATATAAAGGGTTATCATTTGCATCTTTCTAAATTCCATATATATGAGTTAGTATACTGTATTGGTGTTTTTCTTTCTGGCTTACTTCACTGTGTATAATAGGTTCCAGTTTCATCCACCTCATTAGAACTGATTCAAATGCATTCTTTTTAATGGCTGAGTAATACTCCATTGTGTATATGTACCAAAGCTTTCTTATCCATTCGTCTGCAGATGGACATCTAGGTTGCTTCCATGTCTTGGCTATTATAAACAGTGCTGCGATGAACATTGGAGTACATGTGTCTCTTTCAATTCTGGTTTCCTTGGTGTGTATGCCAGGAGTGTGATTACTGGATCATATGGCAGTTCTATTTCTAGTTTTTTGAGGAATCTCCACACTGTTCTCCATAGTGGGTGTACTAGTTTGCATTCCCACCAACAGTGTAAGAGGGTTCCCTTCTCTCCACACCCTCTCCAGCATTTATTGCATGTAGACTTTTGGATAGCAGCCATTCTGATTGGTGTGAAATGGTCTCTTTGTGGTTTTGATTTGCATTTCTCTGATTATGAGGGATGTTGAGCATTTTTTCATGTGTTTGTTAGCCATCTGTATATCTTCTTTGGAGAAATGTCTGTTTAGTTCTTTGGCCCATTTTTTGATTGGGTCATTTATTTTTCTGGAATTGAGCTGCAGGAGCTGCTTGTATATTTTGGAGATTAATCCTTTATCAGTTGCTTCATTTGCTATTACTTTCTCCCATTCTGAAGGTTGTCTTTTCACCTTACTTATAGTTTCCTTTGCTGTGCAGAAGCTTTTGATTTTAATTAGGTCCCATTTGTTTATTTTTGCTTTCATTTCCAATATTCTGGGAGGTGGGTCTTGGAGGATCCTGCTGTGATTTATGTCAGAGAGTGTTTTGCCTACGTTCTCCTCTAGGAGTTTTATAGATTCTGGTCTTAAATTTAGCTCTCTAATCCATTTTGAGTTTATTTTGGTGTATGGAGTTAGGAAGTGTTCTAGTTTCATTCTTTTACAAATGGCTGACCAGTTTTCCCAGCACCACTTGTTCAAGAGACTGTCTTTTCTCCATTTTATATTCTTGCCTCCTTTGTCAAAGATAAGGTGTCCATAGGTGTGTGGATTTATCTCTGGGATTACTATTTTGTTCCATTGATCTATATTTCTGTCTTCATGCCAGTGCCATACTGTCTTGATGACTGTGGCTTTGTAGTAGAGCCTGAAGTCCGGCAGGTTAATTCCCCCAGTTCCATTCTTCTTCCTCAAGATTGCTTTGGCTATTCGAGGTTTTTTGTATTTCCATACAAATTGTGAGATTATTTGTTCTAGTTCTGTGAAAAATTTAGTTGGTTGCTTAATAGGGATTGCATTGAATGTATAAATTACTTTTCGTAGTATACTCATTTTCACAATATTTGTTCTTCCAATCCATGAACACGGTATATTTCTCCATCTATTAGTGTCCTCTTTGATTACTTTCAGTAGTGTTTTATAGTTTTCTATGTACAAGTCTTTTGTTTCCTTAGGTAGATATATTCCTAAGTATTTAAATCTTTTCATTGCAACAGTGAATGGAATAGATTCCTTAATTTCTCTTTCTATTTTCTCATTATTAGTGTAAAGGAATGCAAGGGATTTCTGTGTGTTGATTTTATATCCTGCAACTTTACTGTATTCATTGATTAGCTCTAGTAGTTTTCTGGTAGAGTCTTTAGGGTTTTCTGTGTAGAGGATCATGTCATCAGCGAACAGTGAAAGTTTTACTTCTTCTTTTCCAATTTGTATTCCTTTTATGTCTTTTTCTGCTCTGATTGCTGTAGCCAAAACTTCCAGAACTATGTTAAATAGTAGTGGTGAGAGTGGGCACCCTTGTCTTGTTCCTGACTTTAGGGGAAATGCTTCCAGTTTTTCACCGTTGAGGATAATGTTTGCTGTGGGTTTGTCATATATAGCTTTTATTATGTTGAGGTATGTCCCTTCTATTCCCACTTTCTGGAGGGTTTTTATCATAAATGCATGTTGAATTTTATCGAAGGCTTTCTCTGCATCTATTGAGATAATCATGATTTTTTTTGTTAATGTGGTGTATTACGTTGATTGATTTGTGGATATTGAAGAATCCTTGCATTCCTGGGATAAAGCCTACTTGGTCATGATGTATGATCTTCTTAATGTGTTGTTGGATTCTGACTGCTAGAATTTTGTTAAGGATTTTTGCATCTATGTTCATCAGTGATATTGGCCTGTAGTTTTCTTTTTTTGTGGGGTCTTTACCAGGTTTGGGGATTAGGGTGATGGTGGCCTCATAGAATGAGTTTGGAAGTTTCCCTTCCTCAGCAATTTTCTGGAAGAGTTTGAGTAGGATAGGTGTTAGCTCTTCTCTAAATTTTTGGTAGAACTCAGCTGTGAAGCCATCTGGACCTGGGCTTTTGTTTGCTGGAAGATTCCTGATTACAGCCTCTAGTTCCGTGCTTGTGATGGGTCTGTTCAGATTTTCTATTTCTTCCAGGTTCAGTTTTGGAAAGTTGTACTTTTCTAGGAATTTGTCCATTTCTTCCAGGTTATTCATTTTATTGCCATATAATTGCTGATAGTATTCTCTAATAATCCTTTGTATTTCTGTGTTGTCGGTTGTGATCTCTCCATTTTCATTTCTAATTTTATTGATTTGGTTCTTCTCCCTTTGTTTCTTGATGAGTCTGGCTAGTGGTTTGTCAATTTTATTTACCTTCTCAAAGAACCAGCTTTTGGCTTTGTTGATTTTTGCTATGGTCTCTTTTGTTTCTTTTGCATTTATCTCTGCCCTAATTTTTATAATTTCTTTCCTTCTACTGACTCTGGGGGTCTTCATTTCTTCCTTTTCTAGTTGCTTTAGATGTAGAGTTAGGTTATTTAGTTGACTTTTTTCTTGTTTCTTGAGGTGAGCCTGTATTGCTATGAACTTCCCCCTTAGCACTGCTTTTACAGTGTCCCAGAGGTTTTGGGTTGTTGTGTTTTCATTTTCATTCATTTCTATGCATATTTTTATTTCTCTTTTGATTTCTTCTATGATTTGTTCATTGTTCAGCAGCGTGTTGTTCAGCCTCCATATGTTGGCATTATTAATGATTTTTCTCCTGTAATTGAGATCTAATCTTACTGCATTGTGGTCAGAAAAGATGCTTGGAAGATTTCAATTTTTTTTAATTTACCAAGGCTAAATTTATGGCCCAGGATGTGATCTATCCTGGAAAAGGTTCCGTGTGCACTTGAGAAGAAGGTGAAATTCATTGTTTTGGGGTGAAATGTCCAATAGATATCTATTAGGTCTAACTGGTCTATTGTATCATTTGAAGTTTGTGTTTCCTTGTTAATTTTCTGTTTAGTTGATCTATCCATAGATGTAAGTGGGGTATTAAAATCTCCTACTATTATTGCATTGTTGTTAATTTCCCCTTTCATACTTGTTAGTAATTGTCTTACATATTGTGGTGCTCCTATGTTGGGTGCATAAATATTTATAATTGTTATATCTTCTTCTTGGATTGATCTTTTGATCATTATGTAGTGTCCTTCTTTGTCTCTTTTCACAGCCTTTGTTTTAAAGTCTATTTTATCTGATGTGAGTATTGCTACTCCTGCTTTCTTTTGGTCTCTATTTGCATGGAATATCTTTTTCCAGCCCTTCACTTTCAGTCTGCATGTGTCCCTCGTTTTGAGGTGGGTCTCAACTCCGGTAGTTAGTGATGGACAGGGAGGCCAGGCATACTGCAGTCCATAAGGTCGCAAAAAGTCGGACACGACTGAGCAACTGAACTGAACTGAACTGATAATATGTGTGTCAGTTTATTCATGTGACAGTAAGAAGAAGCTAAAATTTCATTTTACAACCAGACTCTTCTGTCGTCCTGCTTGCGTGCATACTAAGTCACTTCAGCAGTGTTCGACTCTTTGCAACCTATGGACTGTAACCCACCAGGCTCCTCTATCCTTGGGATTCTCCAGGCAAGAATACTGGAGTGAGTTGCCATGCCCTTCTCCAGGGGATCTTCCTGACCAGAGATCGAACCAGTGTCTCCTGTGGCTCCTGCATTGCAGGCAGATTCTTTACCACTTAGCCACTGGGGAAGCCCCTTCTGTTTTGCTGCTGCTGCTGCTGCTGCTGCTGCTGCTGCTAAACTCGCTTCAGCCGTGTCCAACTCTGTGCGACCCCAGAGACGGTAGCCCACCAGGCTCCCCCAGCCCTGGGATTCTCCAGGCAAGAACACTGGAGTGGGTTGCCATTTCCTTCTCCAATGCATGAAAGTGAGAAGTGAAAGTGAAGTCGCTCAGTCATGTCCGACTCTTAGCGACCCCATGGACTGCAGCCTATCAGGCTCCTCCGTCCATGGGATTTTCCAGGCAAGAGTACTGGAGTGGGGTGCCATTGCCTTCTACCTACTGGCTTTTATCTGCAGCATCCTCCTGTCTCTAAGGAAACTATATCTAAAGAAGCTATAGTTACAACGTTTGTTTACCACAAATTTTATTACTCAAAAGATTCATTAGTGACTTTGTTCTTGGGTCATCAGGGACTCTTTGTTTATTCACTTGGTTGTATTTTTATCGAATAATGCAAACGTCAAGCTAGATATAGTCAATGTGTTCATAGCCCTGAGAGGTCAGCATAGAGACTTTCCTCAAACAGGAGAAGATTTCTGACATTCCATCGCCCTCATATAATATTATATTTCTTTCTTTTTTGAGAGAGGTTATAAGAATACAACATGGAAATCCATGTAATTGTTTGAAGATGGATGATTCAGAAAAATACCTCTAAGAGGCATCTTAGATTTGTTGTGAATGTGACAGTGGATTCATAAGCAAAAATAACCAAAAGTTCATATGAAAAGCTTCATTCTAACTATCATTTTCAATTTAGGAATTTTAAGACTGCATGTTTCAACAAACAGAAACTATGATTGACAGTCATAATAGTAAGTGAGATTTGTCATTTCAATTTTATTCAGTTTTGTGTGATTTAAGTCTTGCTATGCTTTGGAAAATATATTTTACCTTTTTTTTCATTTTTTTTAATTTATTTATTTTAATTGGAGGCTAATTACTTTACATTATTGTATTGGTTTTGCCATACATTGACATGAATCTGCCCCAGGTGTACATGTGTTCAAATTGAAAATGTGAGTGATAAATTTCTATATTTGGTAAAATATACATTTTTTTCATGTTTTTAGAACACAGTTCCTTTGGATATAAAAATATCATTTTACTGGAGTTTTATGCACAAAAATATACTGGCATCTAATGGGATTAAAATTTGATGACCATCCAGAAATATATTAAATTCACATCAAAAAATAAGGAGTATATTCATTTAATTGTGTAAGTATACTCAGTTTCCCCAAAGAATTACGTGACTGAAATTGCATCCTCATCAGAGATTCTTGTCCTAATTTCAAACATGTCTTTTGAAAAAGTAGGATAAACAGAAACCAGTTAGCCACATATCCAGTGAGTCTTCTTTTAAATCTTGTTTTACTATACTTTGTGTAACTTTAGAAGGAAAAAACAGATTTTTTAGAACATTGAATGATATCCAATGGTAGCGATAGGGCTAAGTTCATTCAGTGACATGATGGATATGTTGCCTGAGATTTAGGAAAAGAGTTGGAGGAAGATAGATGAGCAGCAGAAATATTTCTCCTACATATCAACTTAATCTAATTTATTTGCTGATATATTTCCAATCCTCTTAGGCTGTTCTGTGAGACAAACCACGAGCCTCATTCAATTCTTCTTCTTCATATCAGGTACTGTAACCCTGAGGCCTTAGCTGCATCTTCTACTGAGACAGTCAGAGCTGACCCTGTCCCATATCAGTAAAACAATACATTAGTTCACACAATAAAGTGAGTCCACATACACATGAATTGAGGGGTCCAGAGGAAACTTAATACACTTAATAAATAAGTGTTCTTTCTTAAGTGTTAAAAGCAAGCATTGCTTTCTATGGGAACACAGAGGCTGGGATAAGAGATAGCATAGTGATTGGACTTTCAGGAAACTTTCCAGAGGGCTTTAAGGTGAAACTGAAAATCAATAGAAGTTATTCAAGTTAGTTGAAGACGGAAAACATATGATGTGTGAGAAGTATTTACCAAAAATTCTGTCACATAGAATATGCTCAATAAATGTAATCTATTATCTTTGTTGAAAGGAATATATTAAGAGGAGAGGGAGAGAGATAAAGAGCATGAGTGTTATCAGTGGCATAGTCCATGTGAATGTTCAAATAGATATGTCAAATTTCATCTGAGAATCAAGTGTTAAAAAATAAAGATATCGATTTAGAAATGACCATCTGAAAGACATAGCAAAACATAAGAATTAATTAAAATACAAAGGGAATATTAGTATGGTGAAACTTGAAAGAAGTGAAGAGAATGCTAACAGACAGATAAAAGCCAGAGAAATACATCATCTGTACTATCTTTGAAGTTTATTTACCAGGGCATTTCATGAAAATATAAATGTATATTGTGCATAAGTACAACTATATTGTGCATTAAGACATTCTATATTTTGCATCATTGTGGGTTATAAGTGATTACTTAGGGACAGAGAAACCTTGACAGAAGCAGTGTCAGGTGGGGAGCTGAAGAAGTTTTGTGCGTGTGTGTGTGTGTGTGTGTGCTCATGCGTGCACATGACAGAGTTTAGAGGAGTTGAGGGGAAGTGTATACAATGAACAAAAACAGAAAACAAAATTCTTTAATCATAGAGCTCAAACAGATTTTAAGTGACTACAGAGTGTGTGCACAGTGAACCCAAATGATCTTACACATCTTAATACTTTAATAAAGAACAAAATGTAAGCAACAACATCAACCAGAGAACTATTGAATATCACATCTTTGCTCCTACGAAATGACATATCCACCACAGTCAAAAGTAGTCCTTTACAGAATGAATATTTAAATTACAAATATTTTTTAAATAATGATAAATAAGGAAAAACTTGAATATGATACCTTCCTTACTGTTAAAATAATTTTAAATGAAACATTTCAACGTTAACAGCAGATTTAACAGAACTCAGCAGTCAGCAATGAGAAACAGTACAGTAACAACATTCATTCTACTGGGACTGACAGATGACCCTCAACTGCAGATTTTGCTTCTTATCTTTCTCTTTCTCACCTACATGCTAAGCATAACTGGGAATCTGACCATCTTCTTCCTCATCTTACTGGATTCCCACCTTAAGACAGCCATGTACTATTTCCTACAAAATTTCTCCTTTTTGGAGATCTCATTCACATCAGCTTGTATTCCCAGATACCTGTATAACATCGTGACGGGTGACAAGGTCATTACCTACAATGCCTGTGTCAGCCAAGTATTTTTTACTGACCTCTTTGGTGTAACCGAATTTTTTCTCCTAGCTGCTATGTCCTATGACCGCTATGTGGCCATCTGCAAGCCCCTGCATTATGTGACCATCATGAGTAGCATGGTCTGCAGAAGACTTGTCTTTTGTTGTTGGGTAGCCGGTCTGTTTATTATAATCCCCCCACTTAGCCTAGGCCTAGAATTGGAATTTTGTGATTCTAATACCATTGATCATTTTATCTGTGATGCATCTCCCCTCCTGAAAATCTCGTGTTCAAACACTTGGTACATGGAACAGACTGTTATCATCTGTGCTGTGCTGACCCTCCTTATGACACTGATGTGCGTGGTTCTGTCCTACATTTATATCATCAAGACAATTTTAGAATTCCCTTCTGCCCAGAAAAAGAAAAAGGCCTTTTCTACTTGCTCTTCCCACATGATTGTGGTTTCAATCACGTATGGTAGCTGCATCTTCATCTACATCAAACCTTCAGCAAAAGACTCAGTGGCCATTAACAAAGGTGTGACCATGCTCACTACTTCCATCGCTCCAGTGCTGAACCCTTTCATTTACACACTGAGAAACAAGCAAGTCAAACAAGCCTTCAATAACTCAATCAAAAGAATCACGATATTTTCCAAAAAAAATAAGATAATGTAAAGCCAAATAAACACGTACTGAACTTACCAAGTTTTGCCATCAGGTTAATTTACTCAAAACACTCTCATCCATCTTGATCTAGTGACAACTTCTTCAGAAACATCATTTAAGATCCTTCCATAACCCAGCATGCTAATAGTTTTTTAAAATTTGAATACTGGCTTCACCTCCAAGTTAAAAGTATCAAAAATGAAGCACAACAGGTAAAACAGAAGCATATCTCCAAATTAGACCTACCAAGAGAGAAAAGTAAGTTGATAAATTCTTACTTTTTCCAGAGAAAGAATAAGTAATGGTTGCCATTAGTTTTTTTAAATCCAAAGCTTTCAAATGATTTATTCATTAATTCACAAAACAAATATGTATTGGGTAATTTCTTTGGGGTAGGTACTGCTTTAGGCACTAGAAATAGAGAACAACCAGCAGAATTTTATTCCCATGTACCTTCAGGAGTGAACAGAAGTAACACTGTGTTAAAGAAAGCAAAAGTTAACTTGCAGTAATAAACATTTTTTATGAAAGAGAATTATAAACCTTTACAATTATGGAAATAATAAATAAACAGCATTTTGCTAAATACTAATACTAAATATGAAAAACTAAACAAAACAGTTTGGTGCAGGCACAAAAACAGACATACTGATCAAGGGAAGAGAGTAGAGAACCCAGAAATAAATTCAGGCACCTATTTTCAATTAATCTATAGCAAAACTAAATACTAAATATTAAAACAAAAATTATACAAATTGCATACTAAATTTTTAAATGTTATGGTATAGTAATGCATACATGCTCAGTCGTGTCCACTCTTTGTGACTCCATGGACTGTAGCCCATCTGGCTCCTCTGTCCATGGGATTTTCTGGATAAGAATACTGGAATGGGTTGCCATTTCCTGGGTTGGTTATCTTCCCAACCCAGGGATCGAACTGGTGTCTCTTATGTCTTCTGCATTGCCAGGCAGAGTCTTTACCACTGTACCACCTGGGAAGCCTCTTAAATGTTATAAGATTTTCTCAAAAAAAGAAAAGAAATGAAAGGGAAATTGTGAGAATGGATAACAACTATTTTGAAGAATTTAAATATTTTGGTATTACAAAAACCTGCCAGATGCAGACACATATATTGAAATGCCAACACACAATGTCTCCTAAATAGGCAAGCACACATCAAAAATTAAGTAAAAGAAATAAAGTAAAAACAGCCAGATGTATGGAATCTTGGAAACTTACAAATGTTTTCAAAAGAAATACAAAGAACTGTACATAAAGGTATTCCATTTTTTAACGATATAAATGGTTATACATTGGAAGAACACACACTATTTACCACATTTCCTAGAAAAATAAACTTACACAGATCATCATCTGAAACTATTTCCTCCATTCTCTACAATTCATACTATAGGCTCTAGAATCTGTGTTCAAGAGGTTCACATTTGTGTTTTCCAAGTGCTGTTTCCCTGTATTTTATATATATTCTCATTCTTTATTGGAGCACTCTTTTTTTTCCTTCAGTTTTTTTATTTAAAAGTCACTCAGGTTCCTTAAAAAATTAAACATAGCACACTACTCTATGATTCAGGCATCCCATTTCTGGGTATATAGCCAAAAGAACTAAAAAGGATCTCAAAGAGATGTGTGCACACTCAGGTTCATTGTAGCAATATTCACAATAACTAATATGTAGAAACAACCTAAATGTCTACCTACTGATTAATGGATAAGTTAAATATGGTATATACACACAATGGAATACTACTCAGCCTTCAAAAAGAAGAAAATTCAGCAACATGTGACAGTGTGGATGGACCTTGAAGACAGTATCCTAAGTGAAATAAACCAGATACAGAAAGACAAAAACTTCATGATTTCATTTACATGAAATTTCTAAAATACTCAAATTAATAAAACTAAAGACTAGAATAGTAATTACCAGGGAACAAGGCTGAAGGAGTCAGGGGAATGAGGAATTATTAATGAAAAAGCATAAAATTTTAGTTAAGTAAAATTAATTGGAGAAGGAAATGGCAACCCACTCCAGTGTTCTTGCCTGGAGAATCCCAGGGAAGGGGGAGCCTGGTGGGCTTCCGTCTATGGGGTCACACAGAGTCGGACATGACTGAAGTGACTTAGCAAAATTAGTAAACTCTAAAGACCTGCTTTACAACATTGTACCTATAATCAACAATAATGTATTCTACACTAAAAATCTGTTAAAAGGGTAGATCTCACAAAGTGTTCTTACCACAATAAAATCTTCTCAGAAAATATATACACATATACATTTTTCAGATAAGAGACAAGCCATTATAAATATGATTTCAGTGAATACCTAGATCTAAACCTTGATGCTAGTTAATATTCCTGTACATGATAACCAACCCATCATTCAGCCATAGCTACTGTTACTAAAAGGGCTATTCCTTTCAGATTTCACATTTTTACAACATGTCTTTGCTTCACCTTTGAAATTTTATGAAAGAATCATCAGAATATCTATTGTATATTTGCCAAAAAACAAAATGGGCTCAGAAAACAACACAGTAATCATAACACTGATACCATTATCTTATCATGAACAATAAAGATCTCTGGGCTGTGTGATTTTGTGAATTGTAGTAATATATATATATATATATATTTGTCATCATCCAGTTCCTGACAGGATGCTCCTACAACCTTTGGAATTTCTTAAGGGATGAGAGCTATAAAAGTATCTTTTATTATGTTAATGAGAAGATATGGGAAGGCCTTAGGACACCTAAAGATGAAGCCTGGTTGCCAGGGAAATCAATCACCTGATTAGAGGATTGGAGTTTACAGTCCCCAAATTGGAAAAGACCCTGATGCTGGAAAAGATTGAGGGCAGGAGAAGGGGACGACAGAGGATGAGATGGTTGGATGGCATCACCAACTCAATGGACGTTGAGTTTGAGCAAGCTCCGGGAGTTGGTGATGGACAGGGAAGCCTGGCATGCTGCAGTCTATAGGGTCTCAGAGTTGGACACGACTGAGCGACTGAACTGAACTGAACTGAAATCCCTCACCTCAGCGAAGAGAGGGCCCTCGCTGGAAATTCAGTTCAATGTACAGAGACCAATGATTTAACCAATAATCACTACATAATAAAGCCTCCATAAAACCCCAAAAAGATGAGTTTCAGAGAGCTTCTTGGCTGGTGAACATCCGGTGGGGCTGAAACGGGAAACAGGATTCTGTTCACGGAGCCAAAGAAAGAATTTTACAAATGCAAACACTCACGCAGGCAAAGTTTATGTTTAAAAGGGTAGAGATACACAGCCCTCAGCATAGACACTGAGAAGGGGTAAAGCGCCCCCAAAGATGGGAATAACAGCAGTTTTTATATCTTTATTAGAATTGATCTGTTCATTTTTGGTTGGCTCGGGCCCAGATATGTGTAATTTTTGACCAATCAGTTTAAATTGTGCAATGTCCTGTTTGCCATTTTTATGGCTTTTTTGGATCTCCCAGTTTCTCCGTTTTTCTAGACATATCGACGCCATCCCTCGACCATTTCTCAAGACCTCCAGACCATTATTTAGGAGCTAGATGGAAACCCACTCCAGTGCTCTCGCCTGGAGAATCCCCACCGACAGAGGAGCCTGTGGGGCTACAGTCTTGGGGCCACAAAGAGTCGGACATGACTGAGCGACTAAGCACAGCACAGTACAGATGTATGTTTAGGAGGTAACTGTCTACCTGGAATTTTTCTCCTTGATAAACTGGACAGCAGTTAATGATCGTCTTGTCCTGGGTCTGAATGGTTTATGACACTCCAGATCAGGGAGGCATTCCTCTGAACGCCTAGAAACTGGAACAAATACAGCTTTAGGCTAGTGGAGCCAAAACACTTGTGTGTGAGAATTAAAATTGAAATTAGAAAAAGAACCGAGACTCTGACTTCTACACTGACTGTCTTAGTTTCTACTTCAGTGCTTTCTCATACAAATCCTTTTTCAAGTGTATATAGTGACTATTTTCTCCCAGTCTGTGATTTGCTTTTTTATTTTCTTAATGATGTCTTTTGAAGAGCAGTTTAATTTTGATGAAATCCAGTGTATTTATTTTTCCTTTTATGGTTTGTGCTTGATTGTGTGTCCCAAGAAATCTTTGTCTACGCACTGAATTACTCCAGTGCCTTTGTCAAAATCAGTTGGCCATGTATTTCTGAATCTGGATGATCCATTTTATGTTATTTATCTGTGTGTTGATCTTTACACCAGTACCTCACTGTTTTTATCACTGTGGCTCTATAGTATCTTGAAACTGTTCCGTTCCGTTCCATCGCTCAGTCGTGTCCGACTCTTTGCGACCCCGTGAACTGTAGCCTACCAGGCTTCTCTGTCCATGGGATTCTCCAGGCAAGAATACTGGAGTAGGTTACCATTTCCTTCTCCAGGGGATCTTACCGACTCACGGATGGAACCCGGGTCTCCCGCATTGGAGGCAGACGCTTTACCTCTGAGCCACCAGGGAAGCCCGATCTTGAAACTACATACTGTAAATTCTGCAGCATTTCCAAGAGTGATTTGACTTGATATCAGTTGCTTCCCTTTCCCACATAAATTTTACATATAGCTTTTCAGTTTTTCTTTAAAAAAAAAAAAGCCAGTTAGGATAGTGATTGAAATTGCATTTGAATTTAGAAGTCAATTTAGGAAGAATTGACAAACAACACTGAATCTGCCAATCCACAGATGTGACATATTTCCATACTTAGCATTTGAGCCTTTTAAAATGTATCTCATAAATTTTTTAGTGAAGAAGTTTTACATATATTTTCCTCAAATATATTTCTAAATATTTTCTGATTTTTATGCTATTATAGATGGTATTTTAAATTTCATTTTCAAGTTTATTTCTAGTGTATAGAAATGCAATTTATTTTTGTACATTGATTTTGCATCTGAAATCTTATTAAATTCACATATTAGTTTAGTAGTTCTTTTAATTTTTTTGTAAATGCCTTAGAATTTCCTGTGTACACAATCATGTATGAAGAAAATGTACTTCTATCTCCTTATTCCAAATCTTTTAATGTATTTATTCCTCTTATTATTTTATTGGAATAGTTGGAAACTTAAACTAGTATTGAACTGATGTTATGTGCTGTCTTGTTCCTAATATTAGAGGACAGTATCCAATTTTTTCACTGTTTAAAAATGATGTTAGCTGTAGGTTTTTCTTGCATGCTTTTCATCAGATTGGAAATTTTCCCTTTTAGTTCTAGTTTCTGATGATATCATGTATATGCGCTGAATTTTGACAGGTGCTTTTTCTGCATGTATTGAGATGATTTTTCTCTCCTTTATTTTGTTAATGTGGTTTGTTACATTGACTGACTAATGTTAAAACTAAACTTGCATTTCTGATCCAAACTCTGCTTTGTCATGATGTATTATTCTTTTTATATAGTTCTGGATTCAATATTTTGTTTCATTTTTACATCTATGCTCATGAGAAAGAGTGACCTCTGATTTCCACTCTTGTAAGTTCTGTCTTGTTTTGATGTCAGGTCTTGTTCAGTTTGGGTGCATTTATAAGCATATACTTTACCAACATAAAAGCAAATATACTGTACACAGTGAAAACAAAACAAAAAGAGGGAAAAAAGAAACATTTCACTACAGAAAGTCATCAAATGACAAAAGAAGAGGGCAAAAAATAAAAAGAAAGGAAAAAAGGAACTACAAAGCAAGTAAAAAAACTATTAACCAAGTGGCAATATGTTTAAATCATGGCTATTTCTCAGTAATGTAAGTGAACTACTTATATATGCAATAGTAAAATTAAATATTAAAAAATTATAAGGGAAGAATGCCATGATTATTCCATCCAAGTGAAACACAAGAAAAAGACAAATGAAATCTGATTTAAAATGACAGAAAGATCACTAGCTGCCCAGGATAAAAAGTTTACTAGGAAAGGACACAAAGGAAATTTGTGGGAATATGGAAATGTTTATTGTCTTTACAGTGAAAATAATGATTACAGAAGTATATATTTTAAAAATTCACTAAAATATTTTAAAGGTTCCACTTATTGTATGTAAATTTTACTTCAATCTGCAACCCAGCCTTGACCTATATTAGTCCACAAATAAATACTTTGGCCACCTGATGCGAAGAGCTGACTCATTTGAAAAGACCCTGATGCTGGGAAAGATTGAGGGCAGGAGGAGGAGGGGACAACAGAGGATGAGATGATTGGATGGCATCACCGACTCAATGGACATGGGTTTGGGTAGACCCCGGAAGTTGGCGATGGACAGGGAGGCCTGGCGTGCTGCGGTTCATGGGGTCACAAAGAGTCAGACACAACTGAGCAACTGAACTGAACTGAATAATTATTTAAAGGAAAAGCAGATGTGCATTCTTGAATGTATGCAGAAAGATACTCTTATACATGTGACTTGAAGGAACATACTAATTATTAGTATTAGTAGATTATAGTTCTAAGAATGAAGCTCAGTATCTCAAAGAAATTTTTACTTTGATCCATTTTTCCAGACAATGTGCAGAAATATTTTCAAAAAATTTCTTGTAGTTTTTTTATAATTGTAGAAAATATAAAAGAAACTAAAATGATTAAAGGTAACTTCAAACAGCATAATTATCTATTTTACAATGGTAAAACTGGAAATAGCATTTATTTACAACAATGATAAATTTGAATTTAAATGCTGCTGTTACAGTAATACAGTGGACTGAAATTAAATAGATTTAAAATAATGCATGCAAATAATTATTGAAACATAAATAGGCTCACACACATCTAAGTGTAGAGTTGTTGTTGTTTAGTCACTCTGTTGTGGCCAACTCTGCAACCCCATGGACTGTAGCTCACCAGGTTCCTCAGTCCATTGGATTTCCCAGGCAATAGTACTGGAGTAGGTTGCCATTTCCTTCTCCAGGGGACTTTTCCAACCCAGGGATTGAACCTATGACTCTGGCATTGCAGGTTCATTCTTTACCACTGAGCCACCTGGGAAGCCCAAGTGTAAAATAACTGTGACAATCTGAGTACCACAGTATGGAAGTATTTTTCAATAATGTTCATGCATTTGTAATTATTACATGTGATACACATGGATAGATCTGCAGGAGGAAAAGTATGGAAGGACATGCTCCAAAATGTTACCTCTCATTACCTCTATTTTAAGTCTTCCTATATTCTTTTTCACTTTAATTTCTTATTGTCATATGTCTCATCAAATGTCTTAATATATAATATATTCATTTTATAACAAATATAAAAAGTAGAGAGAGAGATCTATCATCTTTGCCTTACACAAGAATTAGTTAAAAGAAACTGGACTATATTTTGTTTTTAATTAAAGTCAGTTGTCCTCCCAGTCCCTAGAGTGATTCTGTTGCTTTCCCTGTCTCTAGAGATCATTTTCCCTCTGTTACTATATTAGTTTGTCTTGTTTCAATTACCCGAAGGTTAATTGATACAAGATGATTACACAGATGCTAAATTAGTAGTTTTTGAGCCTGAGTCACCAGACACTCTTATTTATTAATTTTGTTGCAGATTCAGCAAATGAAATAAATATAATATTAAGAGAAAATCCCCTCTCTGAGGATAATAGTTTAGAACATCAGCTTGTCCAAAACTAGTAGGCATTCCTTTGAGCCTGCTTTTCTTCTCAATTATTGAAATTTTTTCTTTTTTTTTTTTAAGCTGTTTCCTAGATTTGTCTTGGCACTACATCTATTGTGAGGAAGTTGACATATTTGAAGACAAAAAGTTTTAAGGAAATTATGCATTCCCAAGAACTCTTGCCTAGAAAATCCCATGGACAGAGGAGCCTGGTAGGCTGCAGTCCGTGGGGTCGCTAAGGGTCGGACACGACTGAGCAACTTCACTTTCACTTTTCACTTTCACACACTGGAGAAGGAAATGGCAACCCACTCCCGTGTTCTTGCCTGGAGAATCCGAGGGACGGGGGAGCCTGGTGGGCTCCCGTCTATGGGGTCACACAGAGTCGGACACGACTGAAGTGACTTAGCAGCAGCAGCAGCAAGTTGCTGTTACTGTAGGAGTGACCAGATTCAATTGGTGTTGTTGTCGTTGTTGTTCAGTCACCAAGTCATGTCTGACTCTTCTTGAACCCACAGACTGCAGCATGCCAGCCTTCCTTGTTCCTCACTACCTCCCAGAGTTTGCCCAAATTTATATCCACTGAATCTGGGAAGCCATCCAACCATCTCACCCTCTGTTGCCCATTCAATCAGTAGTAACCAGAAATTCTCATGCTTCTAACAGTATTTGCATTATATTCATTTTCAAGTTGTTGCTATAAGAATGATTAACTGCAAGAATGTAAGTATTACAAATTCTGCATTTCAGTTACATTTTTTGGGACTTGGGTAATATTTGCCTCTAGTAAGTTAATCTTTCCTAATCGTACAAAATTTATCAGTGGAAATTCTAATGTGGGTATCAATTAAACATCATTTTCAGAGCACTTTAATCTTGGATAGTATATAGCTATTGGTAAGATTATTTTGAGCTACAAATAAATAAGAGATCACTAAAAATGACATAATTTGTATATAACAAATTAATACACGTAGAAACTAAAAACTGAAAACAAGGGGCTGAGTATGCGCTTGTCCCACAAAATTCAAGACTGGGGACAGAGATGTAAGTGGAAAACATTGGTCTGGTTTTTAAAAAATAGGAGAAGAGTGTGAAAAATCAAGTTTCATTTGGATATTTTATATTTGCAGTACATTTGGGTATGTAACTGAAGATCAATCATTTTGGAGGTTAGAAGTTCAAGAAAATACCCCAAAAGAGTATATATGTTAAGTAAACCTTTGGGTAAAACCTTGCAATGAGTAGTAAGTAAATCAAAGAGATCTAATGTATGTATAGATAGTAATATTATATTATAATTATGTAAGGTGATAAGTATCCACTACATGAGCAATCATGTTGCAGTTATAAATGTATCAAAGTAACACCCTATACACTTTAAATTTACACACTATTACATGTCAAGTTTATTAAATTAAAAAAATTCAGGAAAATGGTAAGTAAACGCAAAGAACTCTCAACATAGAGTTCAGGGGGGAAAAAAAAGAAGTGTCTAGATATTAGAAAGCCAAAAGATGACAGGAAAACATGTGATATTAAAGTAAGTTATGAGAGAATTCTATGACTATTGTATGGTTAAAACTAGACATTTCCTATGAAGTTTCCTGAACTCTAATAGCCAAAAGAAGGTGTTTGATGAACTTTGGCATAAACTGTTTCATTAGAAAATGTGATTACAATGTATTGATGATTGAATGTATGGTCTGTCTGTAAAAAGAAAATCATTGTGGACCAGGTCATTGAAATAGTTAAAATTTGTTTATTACTCATTATCAGCCAGGCACTTTTTATAAGTACTCTAAATATTAACTTATCTAATTTTTCAACATTACACATATATATGTGAAGGATAATAATATTATTTCCACTTTGTAAATGGCATAACTGAGTCACAGTGAAAGCAAACCAATCTTGAAGAATATGTTTAAGAATTTAACCTGAATTTTTTGTAGTTAGTAACATTAATAATAATATTTTGGAATGTGTCTCAACCTTAACTAAACAGATTGAAAACTAAGAAAAATTGCAATGATTTTTTACATCCCTATATATTTATACCCAACACATATTGTTATTCTACACCATGTATTTGTCATCAAAATATTGCTTGTCTTCTGTACCACAGTAGAAAATTAGTGTAATTTTAAACAGAAAATTATGAGATAGATTCAGGGGCATAGGTGAGTAAGAAAGAAGTTGTTTAAAGGCAACATAGACTTTTAAAATTGCAATCCTAGAGCTCAGCATCTTCAGTATCAGACATGGAATGCATTTAGTGAGACAAACTATTTGTGATCAACTGTGTCAATAACAAAATTTTAAAGGAAGCACACGAAGGTAAAAATGAAAGTTTGGTATTCAGTTTTAGGATTCAGTCTGTGAGCAAGAAAGAACTCTTACTCTCTCAAAACATTAGCAGCTAAATCCAATATAAAGGAAAATCAAATCCAAGATATAGATAAAATAGAAAGTGGAAACAAAACATAAAATGTAATGAGAAATAAGCACCAATAATATTTCTTAGTATGATATAGATAAAGCAATTCTGACAGTTGTGGAACCTAGGATACCAGTGTACTGAAAATATTTGTGAACAAAATTTTTTAATGCCTGTGGGTTTGTTTGCATAGTTTTGCCTCTATTAATAACCACTCTATGCATATCAAATATTTCTGAATTGTAAATGCAGATTGAATAGCAGTCAAGATTCAGTGATGAGAAACCACACAGTAACAACTTTTATCCTGCTGGGATTGACTGATGACCCACAACTGAAGATTGTGATTTTCATCTTTTTATTTCTCACCTACATGTTGAGTGTAACTGGGAACCTGACAATAATCTCCCTCACCTTCATAGACTCTCACCTGAAAACTGCCATGTACTTTTTCCTACAAAATTTCTCCTTCTTAGAAATCTCATTTACATCTGCTTGTATTCCCAGATATTTGTATAACATATCAACAGGCAACAAAACAATAGCATATAATAACTGTATCAGTCAAATATTTTTTGCTGATCTTTTTGGTGTAACTGAGTTTTTTCTCCTGGCTACCATGTCCTATGATAGATACGTAGCCATCTGCAAACCCCTGCATTATGTGACTATCATGAACAACATGGTCTGTAGAAGACTCATCCTTTGTTGCTGGATGGCTGGCTTGTTGATCATAATCCCTCCACTTACCCTGGGCCTGCATCTGGAATTCTGTGACTCCAACGTTATTGACCATTTTTTCTGTGATGCAGTCCCCCTTCTAAAAATCTCATGCTCAGAAACGTGGCTTATAGAGCAAATGATCATAGTCTGTGCAGTGTTGACCTTTATCATGACCCTCATGTGTGTTGTTCTATCATATATATACATCATCAAGACCATTTTACAATTCCCTTCTGCCCAGCAAAGGAAAAAGGCATTTTCCACATGTTCTTCCCATTCGATTGTGGTCTCCATCACCTATGGAAGCTGTATTTTCATGTATGTTAAGCCTTCAGCAAAGGAATCAGCAGGTATTAATAAGGGTGTGGCAATGCTCACTACTTCAATTGCTCCTATGCTGAACCCCTTCATTTACACCTTGAGAAACAAGCAAGTTAAACAAGCCTTTGGTGATGCAATCAAAAGAATTGTATTATTCTCAAAGATCTAATGGAATTTGCTAATGTAAAGGAATCAATTTTTCATAAAAAGATCATTTGTTCCTAAGTATGTATCTTTAAGCTTTCGAGTCATTTCCGGAAACCGTTTCAGTCAGCTCTCTTAAAAAGACAGTAAGAAGAATGACATTACACCTAACAAGACTTTACCAAAGGGCTAACAATGAAATGAAAGAAGGAAAACGTACAAGTTCATTGTACATTTTGAACAGGGTAATTGTGTAATTGCTTTTTCCTTTTTTAGATTTCAAGAGTGTTTTTTGATGTCAGGCACCATTTCAAGTATTAGAAACAGAATGCTGCTGCTGCTGCTGCTGCTAAGTCACTTCAGTCGTGTCCGACTCTGTGTGACCCCATAGACGGAAACCCACCAGGCTCCCCCGTCCCTGGGATTCTCCAGGCAAGAACACTGGAGTGGGTTGCCGTTTCCTTCTCCAATGTGTGAAAGTGAAAAGTGAAAGTGAAGTCGCTCAGTCGTGTCCGACCCTTAGCGACCCCACGGACTGCAGCCTACCAGGCTCCTCCATCCATGGGATTTTCTAGGCGATAGTACTGGAGTGGCTTGCCATTGCCTTCTCCGGAGAAACAGAATAGAAAACCTAAAAATGTATTGCCTTTACATTTCTTATAGTTAAGAAGGGATATGTGACCAGGGCATTTAAGAAAACATAACCACCACAAGGAGCAACAATAAAAATAATATTTTTAAGTTAAAAAAAGAAACTGTTACAAATGATTGTATCTTAAGGTAGAAACTGAATAATAAAAATCGTCTCTTACAATATTGAATGCTCTAAAAATTCCAGACTTACAGATCAATTTAAACAGAAGACATATGAAATTAAAGTGCTAACAATTTTTCCATGTGAATTTTTGAGGAAAATAATTATTTATGTATTAGATTGGCCCAAAGGTCATTCAGGTTTTTCCATAACATCTTACAGAAAACTCTGAATGAACTTCTGGGCCAATCCAATACATCAGTATTTGTTTCTACACATCAACCTTTAATAGTATGCATTGGCTGGTAAGAAAATGATTAGAAGAGGGAGGTTTCTGTACTTTCATCTTTGTTAAACCATCAGTAAAGGAATCAGCAGCTATTAAAAAGTTATGACGGTGCTCACTGCCTCCTATGCTGAATCCCTTCATTTTGCTTACTTAAAAAGATTGCCAGTTACTTCTCCAGCAAAAAAAAAAAAAAAAGTGTTTATTCAAGGTCAAAAAGAACTGTGATTTGTAGTCTGCAACTATGGTGAGCCATATAAAAGTCCTCACACAAGAATGGGGACTCTTTTAAAGAGGGGAAAAGAAGTTGGGAGGGCTGTAGTAAACAAAGAGTATATGACTGTATTGGCTGAGTTGTGACAGTCTCTCATAGGCTGAACTCTCACCAAGGAAAAAGAGGAAGTCCTTCTTCTTCCTGTTAGGCTCTGCTCCTGTCCTGGGACATAAGAGACCCCATTCAGGCCTCTTGACCCTGCATTAGTTGAAATTGCATTTATTAACTTTCACAATTTACACCTTGAGAAACAAGCAGGTCAAATAAGACATCAATCACATTTCAAGGAACTTGATTGCAACATATCTCAAAAATAATTTTATATTGATATCAGGTTGAAATAATATTTTGATGCACTGGATTTAAGATTACCAAGTGGTTCAGTGGTAATGAATCCACCTGCCAATGAGTAGATGCAGGAGACGCACATTTGATCCCTGGGTTGGGAAGATCCCCTGAAGGAGGAAATGGCAACCCACTCCGGTATTCTTGCTTGGAAAATCCCATGGACACAGAAACCTGGTAGGCTACAGTCTGTGGGGTCACAAAGAGTCAGACACAGCTGAGTACATCTGGATTTATTAATAATTTCATTTTTATTTTATAATATGGCTACTAGAAAATTCTAAATTGCACGTGTCTCATGCTATATTTATATTAAAAGGCTTCAGATTAACCAAACTGGTTAGTAGCAGATCCAGAATTCAAATTCTGTGTGTTTGACCAAGAAATTTGTTTTTAACTTAAGGAAGCCTCACCAAACACTTTCAATAAGATATTTTCAAGTAACTCCTCAAGAGAACCCCACACTTACTAAAATCAGTATAAGTAATACATAATAAAAATGCTCACAGCAAGCTTAAACTACAAAATATAATACATCTTTTTAATATAAGACTGACAATGAATTGACAATGAATAAATGAAATCAACCTGTGAAATAAAAATTAAAAGAGCTATTGAATGAAAATATTAATATTGGGCCTACTAGCATAACTCTTGGAGAAGGCAATGGCAAGCCACTCCAGTACTCTTGCCTGGAAAATCCCATGGATGGAGGAGCCTGGTAGGCTGCAGTCCTTGGGGTCGCTGGGGGTCGGACACGACTGAGAGACTTCACTTTTCACTTTCACACATTGGAGAGGGAAATGGCAACCCACTCCAGTGTTCTTGCCTGGAGAATCCCAGGGACGGGGGAGCCTGGTGGGTTTCCGTCTATGGGGTCACACAGAGTCGGACACGACTGAAGTGACTTAGCAGCAGCAGCAGCAGCATAACTCTAATTTTCCTTTAAAAGAGTTGAGCTGTTAATATAAATAAATTAACATAAATAATGGGAATCTAAACCAAGATCTAAACCATGTGACTTCTTGGAGCAACACTTGTAAGTATTTGAGGAGTTAGTAAAAGCAGCAGGTTGAAATGAGTTCAGGGAACTTGGGAAGCTCTTTCTAACACAGGCAAAGCTTTTTGGCAACTCATTGTTTCAGTTTTTCCACAGCATTTACTCCAGTTCATTCTGCTACAAAAGTTCTGATTCTCTGATGACTTATTTTTTTCCACAGCATTTTTGCAGCTTTGCCCGATCAGCTCACATTTTCTTAATTGGCCTCGTCCACGCCTTCACCCTCAGTTTGACAATGTTATCGTTCAGTCACAAAATCATGTCCAACTCTGTGACTCCGTGAACTGCAGCATGACAGGCTTCCCTGTCTTTCACTATCTCCCAGAGTTTGCTCAAATTCATGTCCATTGAGTCAGTGATACCATCCAGCCATCTCATCTTCTGTGGCCCCCTTCTCCTCCTGCCTTCAATCTTGCCCAGCATCAGGGTCTTTTCCAATGAGTCAACTCTTCATTGTTAAGTTCACTAATCACTGCTTGGAAACAACTAATGTTTGTCAGATCAGGGATTCAGGACAAGGAGAATATGATTCATAGTATTATACTGTAGTGCTGGAGAAGACTTTTGAGAGTCCATTGGACAGCAAGGAGAACAAATCAGTCAGTCCTAAAGGAAATCAACCCTGAATATTCATTGGAAGGACCGATGCTGAAGCTGAAGCTTCAATACTTTGGCCATCTGATGTAAAGAGCCAACTCATTGGAAAAGACCTTGATATTGGGAAAGATTGAAGGCAGGAGGAGAAGGGAGCAACAGAGGATGAGATGGTTGGATGACATCAACAATTCAATGGACATGAGTTTGAGCAAACTTTGGGAGATAATGAAGGACAGGGAAGACTGGCATGGTGCAGTCCATGGGGTCACAAAGAATCAGATATGACTTACCAATTGAATAACACCACAGGAAGTTATTAGAAACTTTTGGTTCCTAGAAATTTAAATTGCAATAATACCCCTCACCTATCATGAGACAGGTGTCTTGGAGGAGGCTTGTATTGCATTGCAGAAATAACAGTCCTTTGCTGTTCAGGCTCACTAAAAGTTTAACAGAGGGCCCAGACTGAAAAGTACTACCCCTACAGTCCTTGTTCAAAATGCCAGCCTTTTTCAGGCCTAATCAGAACTAGTCTCCCAAGTTCTTTGAAATGTCCAGAAGTGTTTTTTTAAAAAAACTCTAATCTCAAAAACATATATTTTGAGGTGCTTATTCTGCACCAAGCCATGTATTATGTACTTTATTTCTCTTAATTTTTACCTGACATAAATACAGAAAATTTCATAACGTTTACTGCTGTATGCGTCACAGTGTTAAGCATCAATTTATAGCCAATATTGTCCCATCTACAAACTGGTCCATTCCTCCCAACCCCTAATTGATTATTTGAAACAGATATACATATTAATTCAACTATAATATTTCAGTATGTGTCTCTAAAACCACAAATATTTTTTTAAAAGATACATTCACACCTTGCTGAATCTATCTAAATTCTAGTTTAACAGGTGTATTTTCCCTCTGTAATAAATCAGAGTATCAGAAATGGAGTAAAATACAACATTTAAATTTCTAAAAAAAAAAAAAAGAAAGAAAAAAATTCACTGTGTACAGTTTGATGAATTCTTGTAAGTATAGATACCCATGTAAATCTTTGTTGCTGTTGTTCAGTCACTCAGTCATGTTCTACTCTTTGTGACCCCATGGACTGCAGCACGCCAGGCCTCCCTGTCCTTCACCATCTCCCGGAGCTTGCTCAAACTCATTGATTTACTGAAGGTGAAAGTAAAGGCAATGGCCATTATACTTACTCTTCTGAGGGTTAATAATAGCTTCAGCGATTCTTTACCAAAAAAGTCGTAAAGCCTAATTTGATGAGGAGAATCTATTAGAAAAAGTTTGTGTGAGACTTCATTTTTCAGCTTATTACTCTACTTGCCCTGACTGGTGCTGTGGGAGAATCAGGGTAACTAGAACTCTGAGTTTTTTCATCTCCAACACACTGAGAAATTTTCAAACTGAAAATTTTGGTCACCTTTATGCATAGCAAATATATTCAACTTTGTCTTGATTGAAAGTAAAATATTGTTCAACTATTTCCCCCTCTTGCTCTGAAATCACTGATATTATGACTTCTCTGTAAGCGGTTTTTACACTACTAAGATTTATATTTGATTTATTTGCTAAACCCACTGAAAAAGACTCTGATGCTGGGAAAGGTTGGGGGCAGGAGGAGAAGGGGACGACTGAGAAAGAGATGGCTGGATGGCATCACCGACTCTGTGGACATGAGTTTGAGTGAACTCCGGGAGTTGGTGATGGACAGGGAGACCTGGGTGCTGTGATTCATGGGGTCGCAGAGAGTCGGACACGACTGAGCGACTGAACTGAACTCAACTGAAATAATAAGCAACTGGATCCTTGGTGACCCAGATTCAAATATGACTAATTTGTAATGAATTTTGGCTCCTTTGTAATGAACTTGGGCTAAAGTCCTGAGAGATGCAGTAGTTGGGCAGTATCCTTAGAGACACAAAGATGCAACAATAGCAACAGGCACAGGTGAAGACAAAATAGTAAAAAACCAGATGGTCAAGTAGTTTTCTTTTTCTCCATTTCTTCCTTAACTTATGAAAGATCACAACTTTATCTAATTTGCTATTTTTGTCTCAATTATTAAGTAAGATTACAAATTTGGAAAGTACTAGAAAACTTAAAGTAAATGATAACTCTTCTTAATATTCTAAAAATATGAATATGAATATTTAAAAAATACTATTTTTATCTCTCCCTTGAGCACTCCTAAGATGTGGCTATGTGGGTTCATGTAAAGATAGTTTTTTTTTAATTCAAATAAAGATATGCTTACTTTTCACAGTAAGCTTAATTGTGGATTCTATCATATATAAATTTTACATCAAGATGCTTATACTTTCTTTTCATAATAAACATTGGTGTGGGTGTTTGCTGCTGCTTTTCAGTCTTCATCTTATTTTCTTGGATTAATCCTGTGTACTTAAAAAAGAAAAAAACTGTAGTATATGCACTAGTAATTTCTTGAGTTGTGGGCTGTAAATGCTATTTTTTTCTTGCATCTTAGGTATTAGAGGGATGGAGAGAGAGAACAAACAAGAGAGAGAGCAAATAACATATGAGTCAAATAAGAAAGTGATCAGTGAGAGAAAAGAATTAAACACAATTTTAGCAGTAATTGTGGGAAATGCAGATATAGTAAATATTGTCAGATTAAACAGAAATCAAACCCAATCATAAACTTTTAATGAGAAACATAGTAATTCTTTGGCTTATGTGACGCTTTATATAAGTACACACATTGGTAATAACGGATAAACATTATGGAGAGATATACTGTGTACCACTATAAAAAACTTCAGTAATTATACTATCATCAGACAAAGCAAACTTTAAGCAAGTTATTGTTTACATGAACAACTGTTCACATCAGCTTTATTTAAGCTATTGCTGTTGTTCAGACTCTCAGTCATATCCGACTCTTGTGACCTCATGGTTTGTAGCACACCAGGCTTCCTCTGTTGTCCCCTTCTCCTCCAGCCCGTAATCTTTCCCAGCATCAGAGGATGAAATGGTTGGATGGCATCACTGACTCAATGGACATGAATCTGAGCAAACTCCAGGAGACAGTGAAGGACAGAGAAGGCTGGTGTGTTGCTGTCCACGGGGTTACAGAGTCAGAAATGACTTTGTGACTGAACAACAACAAAACTTAGAAAAGTTGCTGAATAAAAAATCAACATACAAAAACATAGTACCTCTACACAGTAGCCAGAAACAATTAGAAAAAAAAATTAAAAGTCCATATAAAAAGCATCTTATTAAATACATAGGAATAAATCTACCAAAATACCCCTTGAAATGTCTATCAATATTGTGCAAGACCTCTACACACTTAAAACTGAAATTTTTTGAAAGTAACGAAGACACCGATGGGTTGGCTCTATACCATGTTTTAATATATTGGAACTCTCAATGTTAAGACATTCAGTTCAGTTCAGTTCAGTCGCTCAGTCGTGTCCGACTCTTTGCGACCCCATGAATCACAGCACGCCAGGCCTCCCTGTCCATCACCAACTCCCAGAGTTCACTCAAACTCATGTCCACAGAGTCGGTGATGCCATCCAGCCATCTCATTCTCTGTCGTCCCCATCTCCTCCCACCCCAATCCCTCCCAGCATCAGACTCTTTTCCAGTGAGTCAACTCGTTGCATGAGGTGGCCAAAGTACTGGAGTTTCAGCTTTAGCATCAGTCCTTCCAATGAACACCCAGGATTGATCTCCTTTAGAATGAACTGGTTGGAATTTCCACTAAATTGGCCTATATATTCAGAACAATCTTAAAATCACTAATGATAATTTTTGTTTGCAGAAATCCCCAACATTTTTAAAGCTTTATGAAAAACAAAGGGCTGAAAAGAACCTAAGTTACATTTAGGAAGCAGAAGAAAGTTGTTTGAATAACAATGAGTGTATCTGTGCTCAGTCTCTTAGTTGTGTCCAACTGTTTGCAACCCCATGGATTGTAACCTGCCAGGCTCCTCTGTCCAGGATTTTCCAGGCAAGAATATTAGTCGGTTGCCATTTCCTACTCCAGGGAATCTTCCCAAACCAAGGGTTGAACCCACATCTTTTGTATCTTCTGCATTGGCAGGTGGATTTTTTACCACTGTGACACTTGGGAAGACCTTGAGTAACAATACTTAATATGAAAATTAATTATAAAGCTAATATAAATAAAACATTATAGTATTGATTCAGAGACAATATCAAATGGCAAATAGATGGGGAAACAATGGAAACAGTGACAGACTATTTTCTTGGTCTCCAAAATCACTGCAGATGGTGACTGCAGACTTGAAGTAAAAGACACTTGCTCCTTGGAAGAAGAGCGATGACAAACCTAGACAGCATATTAACAAGCAGAGACATTACTTTGCCAGCAAAGATCATATAGTCAAAGCTATGACTTCCCAGTAGCTCAAGCAGTAAAAGAATCTGCCTGTGATGCAGGAGACCAGGGTTCCATCCCCTGGGTTGGGAAGATCCTCTGGAGAAGGGAATGGCAATCCACTCCAATATTCTTGCCTGGAGAATTCCATGGTCAGAGAAGCCTGCAGTCCATGGGGTGGCAAAGAGTTGGACACAACTGAGCGACTAACACATATGATTTTTCCATTAGTCAGGTATGGATATGAGAGTTGGACCATAAAGAAGTCTAAGCGCCAAAGAATCAATGGTTTTGAATTGTGCTTTTGCAGAAGACTTCTGAGAGTCCCTTGGACGGCAAGGAGACCCAACCAGTCAATCCTGTAGGAAATCAGTCCTGAATATACATTGGAAGGACTGATGCTGAAGCTGAAGCTCCAATATTTTGGCCATCTGATGTAAAGGGCTGTTTCATTAGAAAAGACCCTGATGCTGGGAAAGATTGAAGGCAAGAGGAGAAGGGGACAACAGAAGATGATGGTTGGATGGCATCACCAACTCAATAGACATGAGCTTGAACAAGCTCTGGGAGATGGTGAAGGACAGGGAAGCCTGGCATGCTGCAGTCCATGGGATCACAAAGAGTCAGACAGGTCTGAGTGACTAAACAACAATTAATGGAATTAAATGAAGAAATCTGAAAAAGATTCACTTACGAAACAATTGATTATGATAGGGTTGCCTTTGAATGCGAGGAGAAAAGGTTAATCTTTTCCATAAATAATGCTGGTTAACTTAGATATTCACAAGAAAAAATATTGTTCCTTATCTCAAACCATAGATATAAGTTAATATCAGATGGGCAATTACCCTTAATTTGGGAGATTTTTGAGAGAATTTATAGATTAGAACACTGTTACCTACTTTCATCTATTCAGTTCAGTTCATTTCAGTCGCTCAGTTGTGTCCGACTCTTTGCAACCCCATGAATCACAGTACGCCAGGCCTCCCTGTTCACCACCAACTCCTGGAGTTCACTCAAACTCATGTCCATTGAGTCGGTGATGCCATCCAGCCATCTCATTCTCTGTCGTCCCCTTCGGTTATGCAAAATTTATGAAATAAAAAACGAAAAGCCCTATCAACAACAGAAATAAAATCATGAATTGGAGTTCATAAAAATTAAGAAATTCTGCTTTTTCAATTCCACATTAAAAAAACATAAAAATCAAGACATAATAGAGGATAAAAGAACTTCAATACATATTTTTGACAAAGGACTGATGCACAGAAGATTCATAAAACTTCTAAAAATAAATTTAAAAAGAAATCTAATAAAAAGGCAAATTATTTTAGTAGGCACTTTACACAAAGGATGTCCGGTATCCAAGAAGCATATGATAAGGTGTTCAACATCACTGAAAAGTGAAATTGAGGTCGCTCAGTAATGTCTGACTCTTTGCAACCCTGAGGACTGTAGTCTACCAGGCTCCTCTGTCCATGGGATTCTCCAGGCAAGGATATTGGAGTGGGTTGCCATTTCCTTCTCCAGGGGATCTTCCCAACCCAGGGATCAAATCCGGGTCTCCCACATTGCAGGCAGACGCTCTACCTTCTGAGCCACCAGAGAAGCCCAGTTATGACTGAAATAATTAGGTTTGACAAAGTTACACATTGGCAAAAATGTGGAGCAATGACAACCTTTATCCATTATTGATAGGAGAGTAAATTGGCACATTTTCAATAATCATTTGACAGTTGAACACACAGCTACCATATAGCCTATCAATTCCATTTCTAGTTCTGTATGCTAAAGATATGAGTGCATATGTCTGCCAAAAAGAAATATAAGAAAATTCTTAGCAGCTTTATTTAGAAGTCATAATGTGAAAAGCCTGAATTTCTATTAAGAGAAAATGATTAATGATTAATGAATTGTGTTATGTTTCCATTATTGACAACAACTTATAAATTAAAAGAATAAATTATTGCTGGCATAACAGCATGGACAACTGTACAGACATAATGTTGAGCAAATGAAACCAGACTCAAAACAGTTCATTCTGTGCACTTCTATTCATATGATAATCATGAATACACAAAACTAATAATGTTCAACATTATAAGGCAGTATAGCAGATTCATTTGGAAATATATTTATCTGGAGAGGCAGGAAAGAGATTTCTATGATTCTGAAAATATGCTATATTTGCATCTGTGTAATGTCAGGTCAAACCAGTCAATCCTAAAGGAAATCAATCCTGAATACTCATTGGAAGGACTGATGATGAAGCTGAAGCTCTAACACTTTAACCACCTGATGTGAAGAGCCAACTCACTGGAAAAGATCCTGATGCTGGGAAACGTTGAAGGCAGGAGAAGGGAATGACAGAGGATGAGATTGTTGGCAGGCATCACCAACTCAATGAGTTTGAGCAAGCTCCGGGAGATGGTGAAGGACAGGGAGGCCTGGCGTGCTGTAGTCCATGGGGTCGCAAAGAGTAGAACATGACTGAGTGACTGAACAACAGCAACAAAGATTTACATGGGTATCTATACTTACAAGAATTCATCAAACTGTACACAGTGAATTTTTTTCTTTATATTACACCTGAATGTTTAAAAAAATATTTGTGGTTTTAGAGACACATACTGAAATATTATAGTTGAATTAAAATGTATATCTGTTTCAAATAATCAATTAGGGGTTGGGAGGAATGGACCAGTTTGTAGATGGGACAATATTGGCTATAAATTGATGCTTAACACTGTGACGCATACAGCAGTAAACGTTATGAAATTTTCTGTATTTATGTCAAGTAAAAATTAAGAGAAATAAAGTACATAATACATGGCTTGGTGCAGAATAAGCACCTCAAAATATACGTTTTTGAGATTAGAGTTTTTTTAAAAAAACACTTCTGGACATTTCAAAGAACTTGGGAGACTAGTTCTGATTAGGCCTGAAAAAGGCTGGCATTTTGAACAAGGACTGTAGGGGTAGTACTTTTCAGTCTGGGCCCTCTGTTAAACTTTTAGTGAGCCTGAACAGCAAAGGACTGTTATTTCTGCAATGCAATACAAGCCTCCTCCAAGACACCTGTCTCATGATAGGTGAGGGGTATTATTGCAATTTAAATTTCTAGGAACCAAAAGTTTCTAATAACTTCCTGTGGTGTTATTCAATTGGTAAGTCATATCTGATTCTTTGTGACCCCATGGACTGCACCATGCCAGTCTTCCCTGTCCTTCATTATCTCCCAAAGTTTGCTCAAACTCATGTCCATTGAATTGTTGATGTCATCCAACCATCTCATCCTCTGTTGCTCCCTTCTCCTCCTGCCTTCAATCTTTCCCAATATCAAGGTCTTTTCCAATGAGTTGGCTCTTTACATCAGATGGCCAAAGTATTGAAGCTTCAGCTTCAGCATCGGTCCTTCCAATGAATATTCAGGGTTGATTTCCTTTAGGACTGACTGATTTGTTCTCCTTGCTGTCCAATGGACTCTCAAAAGTCTTCTCCAGCACTACAGTATAATACTATGAATCATATTCTCCTTGTCCTGAATCCCTGATCTGACAAACATTAGTTGTTTCCAAGCAGTGATTAGTGAACTTAACAATGAAGAGTTGACTCATTGGAAAAGACCCTGATGCTGGGCAAGATTGAAGGCAGGAGGAGAAGGGGGCCACAGAAGATGAGATGGCTGGATGGTATCACTGACTCAATGGACATGAATTTGAGCAAACTCTGGGAGATAGTGAAAGACAGGGAAGCCTGTCATGCTGCAGTTCACGGAGTCACAGAGTTGGACATGATTTTGTGACTGAACGATAACATTGTCAAACTGAGGGTGAAGGCGTGGACGAGGCCAATTAAGAAAATGTGAGCTGATCGGGCAAAGCTGCAAAAATGCTGTGGAAAAAAATAAGTCATCAGAGAATCAGAACTTTTGTAGCAGAATGAACTGGAGTAAATGCTGTGGAAAAACTGAAACAATGAGTTGCCAAAAAGCTTTGCCTGTGTTAGAAAGAGCTTCCCAAGTTCCCTGAACTCATTTCAACCTGCTGCTTTTACTAACTCCTCAAATACTTACAAGTGTTGCTCCAAGAAGTCACATGGTTTAGATCTTGGTTTAGATTCCCATTATTTATGTTAATTTATTTATATTAACAGCTCAACTCTTTTAAAGGAAAATTAGAGTTATGCTAGTAGGCCCAATATTAATATTTTCATTCAATAGCTCTTTTAATTTTTATTTCACAGGTTGATTTCATTTATTCATTGTCAATTCATTGTCAGTCTTATATTAAAAAGATGTATTATATTTTGTAGTTTAAGCTTGCTGTGAGCATTTTTATTATGTATTACTTATACTGATTTTAGTAAGTGTGGGGTTCTCTTGAGGAGTTACTTGAAAATATCTTATTGAAAGTGTTTGGTGAGGCTTCCTTAAGTTAAAAACAAATTTCTTGGTCAAACACACAGAATTTGAATTCTGGATCTGCTACTAACCAGTTTGGTTAATCTGAAGCCTTTTAATATAAATATAGCATGAGACACGTGCAATTTAGAATTTTCTAGTAGCCATATTATAAAATAAAAATGAAATTATTAATAAATCCAGATGTACTCAGCTGTGTCTGACTCTTTGTGACCCCACAGACTGTAGCCTACCAGGTTTCTGTGTCCATGGGATTTTCCAAGCAAGAATACCGGAGTGGATTGCCATTTCCTCCTTCAGGGGATCTTCCCAACCCAGGGATCAAATGTGCGTCTCCTGCATCTACTCATTGGCAGGTGGATTCATTACCACTGAACCACTTGGTAATCTTAAATCCAGTGCATCAAAATATTATTTCAACCTGATATCAATATAAAATTATTTTTGAGATATGTTGCAATCAAGTTCCTTGAAATGTGATTGATGTCTTATTTGACCTGCTTGTTTCTCAAGGTGTAAATTGTGAAAGTTAATAAATGCAATTTCAACTAATGCAGGGTCAAGAGGCCTGAATGGGGTCTCTTATGTCCCAGGACAGGAGCAGAGCCTAACAGGAAGAAGAAGGACTTCCTCTTTTTCCTTGGTGAGAGTTCAGCCTATGAGAGACTGTCACAACTCAGCCAATACAGTCATATACTCTTTGTTTACTACAGCCCTCCCAACTTCTTTTCCCCTCTTTAAAAGAGTCCCCATTCTTGTGTGAGGACTTTTATATGGCTCACCATAGTTGCAGACTACAAATCACAGTTCTTTTTGACCTTGAATAAACACTTTTTTTTTTTTTTTTTGCTGGAGAAGTAACTGGCAATCTTTTTAAGTAAGCAAAATGAAGGGATTCAGCATAGGAGGCAGTGAGCACCGTCATAACTTTTTAATAGCTGCTGATTCCTTTACTGATGGTTTAACAAAGATGAAAGTACAGAAACCTCCCTCTTCTAATCATTTTCTTACCAGCCAATGCATACTATTAAAGGTTGATGTGTAGAAACAAATACTGATGTATTGGATTGGCCCAGAAGTTCATTCAGAGTTTTCTGTAAGATGTTATGGAAAAACCTGAATGACCTTTGGGCCAATCTAATACATAAATAATTATTTTCCTCAAAAATTCACATGGAAAAATTGTTAGCACTTTAATTTCATATGTCTTCTGTTTAAATTGATCTGTAAGTCTGGAATTTTTAGAGCATTCAATATTGTAAGAGACGATTTTTATTATTCAGTTTCTACCTTAAGATACAATCATTTGTAACAGTTTCTTTTTTTAACTTAAAAATATTATTTTTATTGTTGCTCCTTGTGGTGGTTATGTTTTTTTAAATGCCCTGGTCACATATCCCTTCTTAACTATAAGAAATGTAAAGGCAATACATTTTTAGGTTTTCTATTCTGTTTCTCCGGAGAAGGCAATGGCAAGCCACTCCAGTACTATCGCCTAGAAAATCCCATGGATGGAGGAGCCTGGTAGGCTGCAGTCCGTGGGGTCGCTAAGGGTCGGACACGACTGAGCGACTTCACTTTCACTTTTCACTTTCACACATTGGAGAAGGAAACGGCAACCCACTCCAGTGTTCTTGCCTGGAGAATCCCAGGGACGGGGGAGCCTGGTGGGTTTCCGTCTATGGGGTCACACAGAGTCGGACACGACTGAAGTGACTTAGCAGCAGCAGCAGCAGCAGCATTCTGTTTCTAATACTTGAAATGGTGCCTGACATCAAAAAACACTCTTGAAATCTAAAAAAGGAAAAAGCAATTACACAATTACCCTGTTCAAAATGTACAATGAACTTGTACGTTTTCCTTCTTTCATTTCATTGTTAGCCCTTTGGTAAAGTCTTGTTAGGTGTAATGTCATTCTTCTTACTGTCTTTTTAAGAGAGCTGACTGAAACGGTTTCCGGAAATGACTCGAAAGCTTAAAGATACATACTTAGGAACAAATGATCTTTTTATGAAAAATTGATTCCTTTACATTAGCAAATTCCATTAGATCTTTGAGAATAATACAATTCTTTTGATTGCATCACCAAAGGCTTGTTTAACTTGCTTGTTTCTCAAGGTGTAAATGAAGGGGTTCAGCATAGGAGCAATTGAAGTAGTGAGCATTGCCACACCCTTATTAATACCTGCTGATTCCTTTGCTGAAGGCTTAACATACATGAAAATACAGCTTCCATAGGTGATGGAGACCACAATCGAATGGGAAGAACATGTGGAAAATGCCTTTTTCCTTTGCTGGGCAGAAGGGAATTGTAAAATGGTCTTGATGATGTATATATATGATAGAACAACACACATGAGGGTCATGATAAAGGTCAACACTGCACAGACTATGATCATTTGCTCTATAAGCCACGTTTCTGAGCATGAGATTTTTAGAAGGGGGACTGCATCACAGAAAAAATGGTCAATAACGTTGGAGTCACAGAATTCCAGATGCAGGCCCAGGGTAAGTGGAGGGATTATGATCAACAAGCCAGCCATCCAGCAACAAAGGATGAGTCTTCTACAGACCATGTTGTTCATGATAGTCACATAATGCAGGGGTTTGCAGATGGCTACGTATCTATCATAGGACATGGTAGCCAGGAGAAAAAACTCAGTTACACCAAAAAGATCAGCAAAAAATATTTGACTGATACAGTTATTATATGCTATTGTTTTGTTGCCTGTTGATATGTTATACAAATATCTGGGAATACAAGCAGATGTAAATGAGATTTCTAAGAAGGAGAAATTTTGTAGGAAAAAGTACATGGCAGTTTTCAGGTGAGAGTCTATGAAGGTGAGGGAGATTATTGTCAGGTTCCCAGTTACACTCAACATGTAGGTGAGAAATAAAAAGATGAAAATCACAATCTTCAGTTGTGGGTCATCAGTCAATCCCAGCAGGATAAAAGTTGTTACTGTGTGGTTTCTCATCACTGAATCTTGACTTCTATTCAATCTGCATTTACAATTCAGAAATATTTGATATGCATAGAGTGGTTATTAATAGAGGCAAAACTATGCAAACAAACCCACAGGCATTAAAAAATTTTGTTCACAAATATTTTCAGTACACTGGTATCCTAGGTTCCACAACTGTCAGAATTGCTTTATCTATATCATACTAAGAAATATTATTGGTGCTTATTTCTCATTACATTTTATGTTTTGTTTCCACTTTCTATTTTATCTATATCTTGGATTTGATTTTCCTTTATATTGGATTTAGCTGCTAATGTTTTGAGAGAGTAAGAGTTCTTTCTTGCTCACAGACTGAATCCTAAAACTGAATACCAAACTTTCATTTTTACCTTCGTGTGCTTCCTTTAAAATTTTGTTATTGACACAGTTGATCACAAATAGTTTGTCTCACTAAATGCATTCCATGTCTGATACTGAAGATGCTGAGCTCTAGGATTGCAATTTTAAAAGTCTATGTTGCCTTTAAACAACTTCTTTCTTACTCACCTATGCCCCTGAATCTATCTCATAATTTTCTGTTTAAAATTACACTAATTTTCTACTGTGGTACAGAAGACAAGCAATATTTTGATGACAAATACATGGTGTAGAATAACAATATGTGTTGGGTATAAATATATAGGGATGTAAAAAATCATTGCAATTTTTCTTAGTTTTCAATCTGTTTAGTTAAGGTTGAGACACATTCCAAAATATTATTATTAATGTTACTAACTACAAAAAATTCAGGTTAAATTCTTAAACATATTCTTCAAGATTGGTTTGCTTTCACTGTGACTCAGTTATGCCATTTACAAAGTGGAAATAATATTATTATCCTTCACATATATATGTGTAATGTTGAAAAATTAGATAAGTTAATATTTAGAGTACTTATAAAAAGTGCCTGGCTGATAATGAGTAATAAACAAATTTTAACTATTTCAATGACCTGGTCCACAATGATTTTCTTTTTACAGACAGACCATACATTCAATCATCAATACATTGTAATCACATTTTCTAATGAAACAGTTTATGCCAAAGTTCATCAAACACCTTCTTTTGGCTATTAGAGTTCAGGAAACTTCATAGGAAATGTCTAGTTTTAACCATACAATAGTCATAGAATTCTCTCATAACTTACTTTAATATCACATGTTTTCCTGTCATCTTTTGGCTTTCTAATATCTAGACACTTCTTTTTTTTCCCCCCTGAACTCTATGTTGAGAGTTCTTTGCGTTTACTTACCATTTTCCTGAATTTTTTTAATTTAATAAACTTGACATGTAATAGTGTGTAAATTTAAAGTGTATAGGGTGTTACTTTGATACATTTATAACTGCAACATGATTGCTCATGTAGTGGATACTTATCACCTTACATAATTATAATATAATATTACTATCTATACATACATTAGATCTCTTTGATTTACTTACTACTCATTGCAAGGTTTTACCCAAAGGTTTACTTAACATATATACTCTTTTGGGGTATTTTCTTGAACTTCTAACCTCCAAAATGATTGATCTTCAGTTACATACCCAAATGTACTGCAAATATAAAATATCCAAATGAAACTTGATTTTTCACACTCTTCTCCTATTTTTTAAAAACCAGACCAATGTTTTCCACTTACATCTCTGTCCCCAGTCTTGAATTTTGTGGGACAAGCGCATACTCAGCCCCTTGTTTTCAGTTTTTAGTTTCTACGTGTATTAATTTGTTATATACAAATTATGTCATTTTTAGTGATCTCTTATTTATTTGTAGCTCAAAATAATCTTACCAATAGCTATATACTATCCAAGATTAAAGTGCTCTGAAAATGATGTTTAATTGATACCCACATTAGAATTTCCACTGATAAATTTTGTACGATTAGGAAAGATTAACTTACTAGAGGCAAATATTACCCAAGTCCCAAAAAATGTAACTGAAATGCAGAATTTGTAATACTTACATTCTTGCAGTTAATCATTCTTATAGCAACAACTTGAAAATGAATATAATGCAAATAGTGTTAGAAGCATGAGAATTTCTGGTTACTACTGATTGAATGGGCAACAGAGGGTGAGATGGTTGGATGGCTTCCCAGATTCAGTGGACATAAATTTGGGCAAATGTATAAATATATATTATATAATATATATATCTGATTTTCTACCAAAATCAGATATAACTAATGTTTTAATTATTATATGAAGGTTCGTAGACCTTTCTGCATTGTATATTTGAATGCTGATTTTTATAGCTTACATAAACTTAATGTGAATTTGTATGTGGTGAAAAATTATCTCTGCTATACTCTCACTTTTCTTTTTAAAGAGAAAAATGTGTATCTATGGTATAATCACCCAATATGAAAATTTAGATCATAATATTGACAAAACTAGTTATCTTTGCACTTTTAAAAAATATGAATGTCTTTGAAAGATGCAAAGTATTTTCTTGAACTTTGCCTCTCAAAATATTTCACTATTAATGACTGCAATAATGAAGAATGTTTTGGAATCAGGGTTACTGCCCAAGGGTACAGGAAAGAGTTCTTTATCATGTGAAGTTTTAGATGTCAAATTGCTTTCTATTCATTTTGATGAGATGTCCAAACCCTGGAATCACTAGTTTAAACTTAAAAAATATTTGAGTATATTAGTCAAGCATTGGTGTGATAGCTAAGAAAGAACTATTGAACAACTACTATACTAAATCAAGAATTACAAAGTTCTTAAACTCTGGGTTTAAAATATTACTCAAATATGCATTGAAGATATAGAAATTTCAGAGGGAAGAAAACTCTTAATCTGTGAAAGAAAGGATGAAAGCTTTAAATGTAGACTGAACAAATGAATATTCCATGGTGTAACTGCATGAGTTAAGACCTAATGACACCAAAACCTGTATCAAATACAAGCATCAATAATCTTGAAAAAAAGGCACATGATACTTTGTGGTAATTTCAGAATAGATACAATTCCATAGTCACACAGTGAGTTGAAATAAAAATGATAAATAGTTTATAGATGATAACTTGGTAAATACACATAAAAGTTCTAAATTAATATCTCCTTTTTCTTTAAATGTTATTTTTAAGAATTATTATGAAATCATGGCAATATTTTCTTTAAAAAGATGCCTTTGCCGACATTTTATCAATTATACAAAACAAAGATACATAAAAGTTTGCTGGAAACTGGTTTAAAATTGTGGTGCATTCATAAAGCTATTTCAATATAGGTGAGATTTTTAAGTAATAAGATCAAAAATAAAAACAGATTTAAAGACTGTAGTTATACAAATACAGTGACTTGAAATTAAATAGATATAAATTCTGTACTTATCTTTTAGAGGTGTAAAAATATTTATTATTTATTTTAAGGTGAACAGCTTGTGAAAATTGTGTATTAATCTGTACAAATTTGACCTTCAGCTTAAGTGTCTTACTATCAGATTCAACCCAAAAGCAAAAAAAAAATGATACCACTATTCAACTGCTTGACAGCTAAAACAATGAAGAGGTGTTAGTTAAGAATTTGGCCAGATTGGAGGGTAATAACATAAACAAAGAGGGTGATAATTTCATGGTATGCATAATTTTATTCACTAGCAAAACTACTGTTTCAAATGTAAAAAAGAAAAAATTCCATTTTAAATACAAGGACATATAAAATTGAAACAATCAAACTCAGTGACAAAACAGTTTCAAGATAAAATCCAAATAGGAGAGAATATAGGTTTGAATGTATTATATAAGCAAATAAGTATATGTTTATACAACAATATATCTTAGCATTGACTATAAGTCTAGAATTGTGTTAGTTTGGGTAGTTAAGCTAGTAAAAAGGACAACAGTCCCTGATTAATTTAACAGACTTAATTTCTCTGAAGAAACATTAAGACAGAAGTAGCAATTATTTGTTCAGTTCAGTCGCCCAGTCGTGTCCGACTCTTTGCGACCCCATGAATCACAGCACGCCAGGCCTCCCTGTCCATCACCAACTCCCAGAGTTCACTCAAACTCATGTCCATCAAGTCGGTGATGCCATCCAGCCATCTCATTCTCTGTCGTCCCCGTCTCCTCCCACCCCAATCCCTCTCAGCATCAGACTCTTTTCCAGTGAGTCAACTCGTCGCATGAGATGGCCAAAGTATTGGAGTTTCAGCTTTAGCATCAGTCCTTCCAATGAACACCCAGGATTGATCTCCTTTAGAATGGACTGGTTGGATCTCCTTGCAGTCCAAGGGACTCTCAAGAGTCTTTTCCAGCACCACAGTTTAAAAGCATCAATTTTTCAGCGATCAGCTTTCTTCACAGTCCAACTCTCACACCCATACATGACCACTGGAAAAACCATAACCTTAACTAGACAGACCTTGGTTGGCAAAGTAATGTCTCTGCTTTTTAATATGCTGTCTAGGTTGGTCATAACTTTCCTTCCAAGGAGTAAGCGTCTTTTAATTTCATGGCTGCAGTCTCCATCTGCAGTGATTTTGGAGCCCAAAAAAATAAAGTCTGACACTGTTTCCACTGTTTCCCCATCTATTTCCCATGAAGTGATGGGACCAGATGCCATGATCTTCGTTTTCTGAATGTTGAGCTTCAAGCCAACCTTTTCACTCTCCCCTTTCACTTTCCTCAAGAGGCTTTTGAGTTCCTCTTCACTTTCTGCCATAAGGGTGGTGTCATCTGCATATCTGAGGTTATTGACATTTCTCCCGGCAATCTTGATTCCAGCTTGTGCTTCTTCCAGCCCAGCGTTCCTCATGATGTACTCTGCATATGAGTTAAATAAGCAGAGTGACAATATACAACCTTGACGTACTCCTTTTCCTATTTGGAACCAGTCAGTTGTTCCATGTCCAGTTCTGACTGTTGCTTCCTGACCTGCAGGTTATGGGAGCACAAATAAGGTCCAGTAAACATGGGCAATAGTTTTAGAAGACTTTTCAGACAAGATAGGTACATTCAGGGGGGTATAGTCATAGACTAGAAGACTTTTCAGTAGAAATGATACGCAAAGTGAAAATCACAAGTGAATAGTTGAGGCCATGTTGTTTGGGACACTGGGAAGTAGGATCAGTGTAGAAGGAAAGAGATAAAAGGAGAGATTTTTTTTAAACATATAATCATTGTGAAGCACTTACTTGCAATACCTATCCCATGGTAATTTCTCACTAAACAGAATCTCTTCTCTTGATTATAAGGAATAAGGAATAGAAAGAAGATATGAGTTACACAGAGCAAAATCCCACAATGGATTTGTGAGTTTTATATCACATCAATTATCTGTAGGAGTTCAGAAAATAACAGCTGATACATAACAGCTGAAGCACAGCCCATACATCACATTTTATTATAAATGTATTACTTCTTCTGGTCATTTTTAAAATATATGGTAGAGATTATTATCATTCCAATTGCAAAGAATAAACAACTGAAGGCCTGAGAGTTCAAGACACATCCCAAGTTTATGCCAACAAAGGTTGGAAAGCCAGGTGTTGAATGATGAAAATCTCGCCTCATATCTGCTCTTATCGCCAGACAGCTGCCACTACCCCTAAGACTTATGGAGACACTCAAGACAGGTGCATGGAGAGTACATTTAGTATTAAATTTGATTTTGAACTTAGAGACTGTGATAACAAGGTGTTAGAGCATTACCACACTTAACGGACTGAAAGAGTTAGAGAAATATGTGGGGGTTTTTCCCAGTTATATATCATTGGACCAAACACTTCTTCACATGTAGCAAATAAACTGTGCATTAAAATTTTCTCTGAATTGTGTATCCAGTGGATACTGAGTGTAAATTGTACACTAGCAGAGAAACATAAGGAGAGTTAGAGCAGTCATCCAACAATGTGGAAGCTGCATGTTAAAAAACAAACTAAAGGAACATAAATACGTTTGGTCTTAGTGGAAAACTGTAAAACACAAGTCACAGATATATTGGCAGAACCTGTGTGTAGGGCCCTAGTTGTTACATATTTACAGTCTATCATGACCAGATCTTCTAGAAAAGACATGAAGCAAATGATTATATTTAATTCATCTTCAAATTAGAAAGGAATTTTAGCTGTAAGAAAAATCATAAGTGTGTTAAATCACAACATGGTGGATCAAATCTAATTACATGAGAAAATTCTGTCTTGGGTATAGATTAAAAATATGAAATAAAATATGAAAATGGGATTATAGATAATTTTTAAGATATGTTTAATTTCTATCACAAAACTGTCAAAACAATAAAATAAACAATTGAATAACCTAGCCACCAGAGTATTGGCAATACCAATTTGTTTATTTTTTTTTAAAAAACAATTTTAGGAATCTTTACTTAAAAACAAACTTATCTTAAAATGGAGTAACTTTGGTTTTACGAGCAGCGAGCAAAGTACAGAAGCAAAAATGCATTCAGTTCAGTTCAGTTCATTTCAGTCGCTCAGTCATGTCTGACTCTCCGCGACCCCATGAATCACAGCACGCCAGGCCTCCCTGTCCATCACCAACTCCCAGAGTTCACTCAAACTCATGTCCACAGAGTCAGTGATGCCATCCAGCCATCTCATTCTCTGTCGTCCCCTTCTCCTCCCGCCCCCAACCTTTCCTAGCATCAGAGTCTTTTCCAGTGAGTCAACTCGTCGCATGAGGTGGCCAAAGTATTGCAGTTTCAGCTTCAGCATCAGTCCTTCCAATGCATTTACAGGAGCATTAAGTTCTACATTAGGTCACAGCGTCTAATCTGAAATCACACCCATAATATCATTTTTCAGGATATCTGGGAAATACTTATTTCCCAGGATGTCTGAACTATAGCTACTCTATTTTGACTTTTAATTGTAAAAAAAAAAATTTTTTTAATAGCCAAAGCAGATTTCACCATTAATGACGTCAGTGTTTTTCTAGGTATGAGAAGATGCAAGAATTGGAACTCGTAAAACCTTTTTCTGAAAACATCTAACTATCTGAAGGCCTGTTCTGCCAGTTTTTTGTTTTTTTCAGAGCACAGAGTGCCTCATTCCTGATTTTCACCCTGAACTTCTTTCAGGGAGTGTTGAAGGTCAGCAGCTTGCAATGGTCATGATGTAATCTTTGTAGAGGCAGCTGGCAAGTACCAACTTCCAGTCAGCAGGGTCCCTTCATAGCCACATATCTGACCATGTGACACCATTTCATGGCCATCGTGTCTGGTAATTCAGTTTTTAGAAGAGAAAAATATTAAAACATAGATGGAGAATCTACATCTCTCTCTAGTAGTCATTCTTTATTGCTGTCTGACTTTAATACCACTTTATTCAAATAAGCATCAGATAAAATATTTTCAAATTTTATATGAATAGAATAGATTTCAGTAGTCAGTGATGAAAAACCACACAATCACAACTTTCATTCTGTTGGCACTGATGGATAACCATCAACTTAAGATTCCAATTATCATGTTTCTATCTCTCACATACATGTTGAGTATAACTGGGAATCTGACCAGCATATTCCTCACTTTAGTGGATCCACACCTTGGCTCAGATGATAAAGTGTCTGTCTGCCTGCAATGCAGGAGACCTGGGTTTGATCCCTGGGTTGGGAAGATCTCTTGGAGAAGGATATGGCAACCCACTCCAGTACTCTTGCAAAGAAAATTCCATGGACGGAGGAGCCTGGTAGGCTCCAGTCTATGGGGTTACAAAGAGTCAGACATGACTGAGCAACTTCACTTTCACCTTAAAACACCCATGTACTATTTCCTACAAAAGTTTGCTTTAATAGAAATTTCATTTACAACTGTTTATATCCCTAGATATTTGTACAACATAGCAACAGGTGACAGGTCAATTACATATATTATTTGTATTATTCAAGTGTTTTTTACAGATGTCTTTGGAGTAACAGAGTTTTTTCTCCTGGCCGCCATGTCCTATGACCGTTATGTAGCCATCTGCAAACCCCTGCATTATGTGACCATTATGAACAGCAGAGTCTGCCAGAGGCTTGTCCTCTGCTGTTGGCTGTCTGGCTTGTTGATCATACTACCACCACTTATTCTGTTCCTAAATTTAAAATCCTGTGACTCAAATGACATTGATTATTTTTTCTGTGATGCATCTCCTATCTTGAAGATTTCATGCTCAGACACATGGTTCATAGAACAGTTGGTTATTTTCTCTGCTGTGTTGATCTTCATTCTGACCCTTGTATGTGTTGTTCTATCCTGAATTTACATCATCAAAACCATTTTAAGACTCCCTTCTGTTCAGCAAAGAAAAAGAGCTTTTTTCTACCTGTTTTTCTCATATGATTGTGGTTTCCATCACCTATGGAAGCTGTATTTTCATCTACGTCAAACCTTCAGCAAAGGAATCAGTGGCTATTAACAAGGGTGTGACTGTGCTAATGACATTTATTGCTCCCATGTTGAACCCATTCATTTACACTCTGAGAAACAAACAAGTGAGACAGTGATTTATTTCAAAAAACTCACACTGGTGTCCAAGAAGTAAAAGAGTGCTTATGTCCAGTAATAAAATACCAAATCAAGCATAAGCCATTAAGTCCCCAAATCTGTCTGTCTCTTTTTGATCTGATCTCTATTCAGGTCAATTTTCTCAAACTTTTCTTACACCCAGAAAGAACACTGTCTACTGCATGAGTTCTCTCCTTTATTTCCTCTGCAAACAAGTCTTCCTAGAAAAAAAACTCAATCAGAAGACATGATAATAATTATCTAGTAAAAATAAGCCTGATTCTACTCTAATGCAGCGAGCACAATTGAAGGGAAGAAAAAAATTGAATGCAAATCAAATAGGGAAATTATATTTTATTGGACTTGCAAAAAATGATTTAAGGTGCTCTTCATATCTTCCAATATAAATGTTGCTGACATTTTTAACTGATTAAAATTTTTTTAGTGTTTATCTCTTGACAGTTCATCATTCAGACTTCTTTTAAATTGGTAATATCCTTAAACATGTTTACCTCACCAATCATCCTATAATACTAAAACAGTTTTAAATCACATATGGTTTTTCCAGTGGTCATGTATGGATGTGAGAGTTGGACTGTGAAGAAAGCTGATCGCTGAAGAATTGATGCCTTTGAACTGTGGTGCTGGAGAAGACTCTTGAGAGTCCCTTGGACTGCAAGGAGATCCAACCAGTCCATTCTAAAGGAGATCAATCCTGGGTGTTCATTGGAAGGACTGATGCTAAAGCTGAAACTGCAATACTTTGGCCACCTCATGCGACGAGTTGACTCACTGGAAAAGAGTCTGATGCTGGGAGGGATTGGGGTGGGAGGAGAAGGGGACGACAGAGAATGAGATGGCTGGATGGCATCACCGACTCGATGGACATGAGTTTGAGTGAACTCCGGGAGTTGGTGATGGACAGGGAGGCCTGGCGTGCTGTGGTTCATGGGGTCGCAGAGTCGGACACGACTGAGTGACTGAACTGAACTGAACATGATTCTATTGAAAAGTAAAGAAAACTAAAATCAATACATGTACAAATAAGTGCCATTTTAAATAGCAGCAGAATATGATATCTAGGATCCTGCAGTTTATTCAAAAATAAATGAGCACACACAATGTTGAAATTAAAAATTTTTAAATTTACAGATTATACAGAATAAATAGTATCTTGAATAAATGTAAGGAAAATCTCTTTTCTAAATACATATACAATTATTTTAAGTACAATGTCAAAATTTTTTTTTTTTTAGTTTTTTTTTTTTTATTTTAATTGGAGGCTAATTACTTCACATTATTGCATTGGTTTTGCCATACATTAACATGAATCTGCCCCGGGTGTACGTGTGTACATGTACACATATTGAACCCCCCTCCCACCCCATCCCATCCCTCTGGCCATCCCAGTACACCAGCCCCGAGAATCCTGTATCATACATTGAACCTGGACTGGTGATTCGTTTCACATATGATAATATACATGTTTCAATGCCATTCTCCCAAATCATCCCACCCTCACCCTCTCCCACAGAGTCCAAAAAACGTTCTATACATTTGTGTCTCTTTTGCTGTATGGTATACAGGGTTATTGTTATCATCTTTATAAATTCCATATATTTGCGTTGCTGCTGCTGCTGCCACTGCTGCTAAGTCACTTCAGTCGTGTCCGACTCTGTGTGACCCCATAGACTGAAACCCACCAGGCTCCCCCGTCCCTGGGATTCTCCAGGCAAGAACACGGGAGTGGGTTGCCATTTCCTTCTCCAATGTGTGAAAATGAAGTCGCTCAGTCGTGTCCGACCCTTAGCGACCCCACGGACTGCAGCCTACCAGGCTCCTCCATCCATGGGATTTTCTAGGCAAGAGTACTGGAGTGGCTAGCCATTCAGTTCAGTTCAGTTCAGTCGCTCAGTCCTGTCTGACTCTCCGCGACCCCATGAATCACAGCACGTCAGGCCTCCCTGTCCATCACCAACTCCCAGAGTTCACTCAAACTCATGTCCACAAAGTCAGTGATGCCATCCAGCCATCTCATTCTCGGTCGTCCCCTTCTCCTCCCGCCCCCAACCTAGTGTACTGTATTGGTGTTTTTCTTTCTGGCTTACTTCACTCTGTATAATAGGCTGGAAATAGAACTGCCATACGACCCAGCAATCGCACTCCTGGGCATACACACCAAGGAAACCAGAATTGAAAGAGACCCATGTACTCCAATGTTCATTGCAGCACTGTTTATAATAGCCAGGATATGGAAGAAACCTAGATGTCCATCTGCAGATGAATGGATAAGAAAGTTGTGGTACATATACACAATGGAGTATTATTCAGCAATTAAAAAGAATACATTTGAATCAGTTCTAATGAGGTGGATGAAACTGGAGCTTATTATACAATGTCAAAATATTAATTGCAGTTGAGGAATTAAAGAATCTATTACTATTTTCAAAATTGCTCAATTGCCAAAATAAAATATGACATTCAAACTCTAAATGTACACACATTAAGCAATAATTTTTTATATATCATTAAAACAAAAATTTTTAAGAAAAATCAAGGAAACCAAACCAGCAATATACATGGAAGTCTAAAATAATTTAAAAGTAATCTGAATGAAAAGTTAAAAAATAATAGGCAATTTTTTTCATGAAATCAACAGCTTATAGATTGCTGCTGCTGCTGCTGCTTATAGATTAGAAGATGGCAAAATGTCAATTTCTCTCAAACAGTTCATAAAACTACTATATAACCTTTCATATTAAGTTTTCTGCAACCCTTCTAAGAAGAAGGTCTCATGGCCATCCTTTGGACTTTCTCTTGTTATCTCTATGATTTTGCATTTTCTGTTGCTTCTGAAAAAAATAAATGTTTTTTCCCTCATCTTTCCATTATACTTCTAGTTTTCACATAGGTCTCAATTTACATTTCATTTCCACTAAAGGCCATTTCTTCTCCCCCACCCCAATCAAAATCACACAAACATATAAACCAGGTCTGAAGAAATTATCTATTCAACCCGCTGTTTTGAACTAAGCTTTCTCTTCTATAGCAGCAATGTCACTAAAACTTTTTTTTATCTTGCTCTTTAAACTCTGCCATAATGATAAAAACTGTATAAAAAATTCATGTATATAAAAGCAGTAAACAAATTAAACTGAAAACATTGCCTTCAAATATATTAAATGAAAAAAATCTCACAGCCCTTGAAAAAAGAATTATTTATTAAGGAAAATCCCAAACTCTTACATGAAAAAAATAATCAGATGGATGTGATTACAGATTAAGGTGACAGTCCAGGAAGATCCCGAGTTTCCTTTATCTCATGGACATTTCAAAACTACAGCTGTATACAGAACAATTGCCCCTGAGAATGACTAAGACTAGCAGAACAGATTTTCTACAATAAAGAATATTTTTGAAAGGCCACATCAAGATTGGTGAGAGAGACAGAAATGCAGTCCGGTCAGATCCCACACCCATGACATGGAGACCCACAAGGAGGATGGATACAACTACTCACTAAGGAGCAAGGAGTCTGAAGCTCCCCTTATCAAACTCCCCAGCCCTGGGGACCTGCACCAGGAAAAGGAACTTTGAAACTTCCAGCTTTGGAAGTTTCATAACAGGATTTATGTTAGGGAGAGCCAGAGGGCTATGGAAAACTGAGACTCCACTCTTGAAGGGTCTTGCGCAAACTCACTCTAAGTCCTAGTGCAGAGTTAGCAGCTTAACAAGAACTTGGGTGACAGGACAAAGAGATCCACTGACTAATTTTAGGGCAGGTACCAGATGGGCAGGGATCTGCAGGAAATTTCTCCAGTACGAAGTGCTGGCAGACGTCACTGCTTTACTCCTCACCACACAGCTAGCCATCACTGGCAGGTGCCATTTCTGTCATTCTCAATCAAACTAGCTGACATAAGCATACCTTTCTTCTGTAGCCAGTTTGTTGATTAATTTTAATCATGAAGTGGTTTCAATTTGTCAAAAGCATTTTCTGCATCTAATGACATGGTCATGTTGTCTGTATCCTTCATTCTGCTTGTTGTCGTTGTTTGGTCTTTCAGTCATGTCAGATTCTTTGTGATCCCATAGACTGCAGCAAGCTGGCTTCCCTGTCCTTCACCATCTCCTGAAGTTTGCTCAAACTCGTGTCAACTGAGTCAGTGATGCCATCCAAACATCTCATCCTCTGTTGCCTCTTCTCCTCCCACCTTCAATCTTGCCAGCATCAGGGTCTTTTCCAATGAGTCAACTCTTCACATCAGGTGGCCAAAGCATTGGATCTTCAGGTTCAGCATCAGTCATTCCAAGGAATATTCAGGATTGATTTCCTTTAGGATTGACTGGTTTGGTCTCCTTGCTGTCCAAGGGACTCACAAGAGTCTTCTCCAGCAGCACAGTTCAAAAGCATCAATTCTTCACTGTTCAGCCTTCTTTATGGTCCAGCTCTCACATCTGTACATGACTATGGGAAAAATCATAGCTTTGAATATACGGACATATGTCAGCAATTGATCCCTCTGCTTTTTAATACATGGTCTAGGTTTCTCATAGCTTTTCTTCCAAGGATCACTTGTCTTTTAATTTCATGGTTGCAGTCACCATCTGCAGTGATTTTGGAGCCCAAGAAAATAAAATCTGTCACTGTTTCCATTTTTCCCCATCTATTTTCCATAAAGTGGTGGGACCAGATACGATGATCTTAATTTTTTGAACGTTGAGTTTTAAGCCAACTTTTTCACTCTCCTCTTTCACCTTCATCAAAAGGCTCTTAAGTTCTTCTTCACTTTCTGCCATTATGGTGGTATCATCTGCATATCTGAAGTTATTTATATTTCTCCCGGCAATCTTGATTTCAGTTTGAGCTCCATCCAGCCAGACATTTCACATGATGTACTCTGCATGTGAGGGCTTCCCTGGTGGCTCAATGGTAAAGAATCCACCTACAATGCAGGAGCCGTAGGAGACATGGGTTCAGTCCCTGGGTCAGAAAAATCCCCTGAAGGAAGGCATGGCAACCCACTCCAGTATTCTTGCCTGGAGAATTCCATGGACAGAGAAGTCTGGCAGGCTACAGTCCATGGGGTTTCAAAGAGTCAGATACAATGCACGCACTCTGCATATAAGTTAAATAAACAAGGTAACAATATATAGCATTGATGCAATTCTTTCCCAATTTGGAACCTGTCCTTTGTTCCACAACCAGTTTTAAATGTTGCTTCTTGACCTGAATACAGGTTTCTCAGTAGTCAGGTAAGGTGGTCTGGTATTCTCTTCTCTTAAAGAATTTTATGGTTTGTTGTGATCCACACAGTCAATGTGGAGAAGGAAATGGCAATCCACTCCAGTACTCTTGCCTGGAGAATTCCGTGGATGGAGGAGCCTGGTGGGCTACAGTCCATGGGGTCGCAAAGAGTCAGACACAACTGAGCGACTTCACTTTCTTTCTATATTTCCTTTTAGAGAAGGAAATGGCAACCCACTCCAGTGTTCTTGCCTGGAGAATCCCATGGACGAAGGGGCTTGGTGGGCTATGGTCTATGGAGTTGCAAAGAGTCAGACACGACTAAGCAACTAACACACATACATACACAGTCAATGGCTTTAGCATAGTCAATGAAGAAGTTTTTTTTTTTAATTACTTTGCTTCCTCTGTGATCCAACTGATGTTGGTAATTTGATCTCTGGTTCCTCTGCCTTTTCTAAATCCAGCATGCAACATCTGGAAGTTCTCGATTCACATACTGTTGAAGCCTAGCTTGAAAGATTTGACCATTACCTTGCTAGCATGTGAAATGTGTGCAATTGTGCACTAGTTTGATCATTCTTTGGCACTGCCCTTCTTTGGTATCAGAATGAAAACTGACCTTTTCCAGTCCTGTGGCCACTGCTGAGTTTTCCAAATTTGCTGGCATACTGAATTCATCACTTTCACAGCATCATCTTTTAGAATTGAAATAGCTCAGCTGAAATTCCATCATCTCCCTTAGCTTTGTTCATGGTAATTCTTCCTAAAGCCCACTTGACTTCCCACTCCAGTATGTCTGGCTCTAGTTGGGTGATCACATCATCGTGGTTATCTGGGCTATTAAAACCTTTTTTGTATAGTTCTTCTGTATATGCTTGCCACCTTTTCTTAATATCTTCTGCTTCTGTTAGGTCCATACCGTTTCTGTCTTTTATTGTGCCCATCTTTGCAAGAAATGTTCCCTTTGTATCTTCAATTTTCTTGGAGAGATCTCTAGTCTTTCTCACTCTATTATTTTCCTCTCTCGCTTTGCACAGTTCAATTAAGAATGCTTTCTTATCTCTCCCTGCTATTCTTTGGAACTATGCATTCAGTTGGGTATATCTTCCCCTTTCACTCACTTCACTTTCTCTTTTTTTCTCAACTGTTTGTAAGCCTCCTCAGACAACCACTCTGCCTTCTCATATTTCTTTTTCTTGGAGATGGGTTTGGTCACCACCTCCTGAACAATATTATGAACCTTCCGCCATAGTTCTTCAGGCATACTGTCTACCAAAACTAATCTCTTGAATCTATTTGCCTCCTCCTTTTCTTACCAATGCGTGTATTTATATAGTCTTATAAACAGAAAATAGCTATTATGAATGTCTTTTTAAAAGTGTATGATTGGGCTTGATTTCTGTTTAATTTAGCAATGTTTAATACATTTGCATTTTCTGTAAGTACCACTAAAATCATGTTTAAATCTACTCTCTCACTATTTGCTTTCATATTTGACTCATATGCTCTCTCTCGTTTGTTCTCTCTCCATCCCTCTAGTATATAAGATGAAAGAAAAGTGACCATTTACAACCCACAGCTCAAGAAATTACAAGTGCATATACTGCAGTTTGTTTTTTCTTTTTAAGTACACAGGTTTGCTCCAAATTTACTCCACAAATTTATTGTGAAAATAAAGCATATGTTTATTTGAATTAAAAGAAAACTCTTTGTATGAACCCATATAGCACATCTTAGGAATGCTCAAAGAGGAGATTAAAAAAATATTTTTTTTATTTTTTTAATTTATTTATTTTAATTGGAGGCTAATTAATTTACAATATATTTTTAGAATATTAAAGAGAGTTATCATTTGCTTTGAGTTTTCTAGTGTTTTCCAAATTTGTTATCTTGCTTAATGATTGAGACAAAAGTAGCAAGTGGGATAAAGTTGTGATCTTTCATGTGATAAGGAAGAAATGCAGAAAAAGCAAACTACTTCTCGCCCTTCTGATTTTTTACTGTTTTGTCTTCACCTGTGCCTGTTGCTATTGTTGCATCTTTGTGTCTCTAAGGACACTGCCCACCTATTGCATCTCTCAGGACTTTTGCCCAAGTTCATTACAAAGGAGACTCATTAGTGATGTTGGAATCTGGGTCACCAAGGGCCCAGTTGTTTATTATTTACTTGGAGGTTTAGCAAATAAATCAAATATAAATCTTAATAGTGTAAAAGCTTCTTACCCTAACCAGAGAAGTCATAATATCAATGATTTCAGAGCAAGAGGGGGAAATAGTTGAACAATATTTTACTTTCAGTCAAGACAGAGCTAGAAATATTTGCTAGGTATAAAGGTGACCAAAGTTCTCGGTTTGAAAATTTCTGTGTATTGGAGATTAAAAGACTCACAGTTTTAGTTACCGTGACCCTCCCATATCACCAGTCAGGTAAGTGAAGTCATAAGCTGAAAATGAAGTCTCTCACAAATTTTTTCTAATAGATTCACTTCATTAAATTAGGCTTTATGATTCTTTTTGTTAGAGAACCTGCTTAAGCTATTACTAACTCTCAGAGGAGTAAGAAGAGTGGCCATTTCTTTTACTTTCATGTTTAATAGATCTATCGGATGATTTTTCTCTGAGAAGCAGATTTCATGAGATTTACCAAAATCAGATGTAATCAATATCTGAATCATTATATGAAGATCCACAAATATCTCTGCACTATATATTTTTAAAACATATTCCACCTTATTTATTTATTTGTTGTTCTACTGGGTCTTTGTTGCCGTGCATGGGCTTTTTCCAGTTGCGGTGAGTGGGGGGCTACTCTCTAGTTGCCATGTGCAGGCTTCTCATTGTGGTGGCTTCTCTTGTTGCTGAGCATGGACTCAAGGGCACATAGACTTCAGTAGCTGCAACACGCAGGCTCAGCAGTTATGGCTCATGGACTCTAGAGTCCAGGCTCAGTAGTTGTGGACTTAGTTGCTCCACAGCACATGGAATCTTCCCAGACCATGGCTGGAACCTGTGCCCCTTCATTGGCAGGTGGATTCTTTACCACCGGACCACCAAAGAAGTCCTGCATTGTGTTTTTTCAATGCTGGTTTTTATAGTTTACATAATGATGATGTGAATTTATATGTAGTGAGAAGTGATCTCTGCCACATTCTCATTTCCTTTTTTAAAGAGATTAAAAAGTGTATATATATATATATATGTATGTATATATATATGTATATATTTCAAAATCATCCAATATGACAACTTACATAATAATATAGACAAAACTAGTTATCTAGACACTTTTAAAAATATGAAAGTCTTTGAAAAATGCAAAATGTTTTCTTAAACTTTGCCTCTTAAAAAACTGTCATTATTAATGACTGCAATAATTGAAGAATGTTTTGGAATAAGGGCTACCACCAAAGGTGAAGAAAAGAGCATGTTATCATGTAAAGCTTTAGATGTTACTGGGTGGAGGAATAACAGATTAGGAAGACTGAAAAGAGTATCCTTCCCTTTAATTAAAATTATCTATTGTAATTATTTTGGTGTGCCCTTAAAGTTAGTTCCTAGGAATGTCAAAGTTCTTCAAAAAAATCATTGGCATCTCTCCTGTCCTATGATGGTTACAGTAATCCTCTGGGTTTAACAGTAATAACCAGTCATACAGTAAGAGATAATCCTGCCCTAACTTCAGGATAAAGTGAATATTTTAAGAGAACAAATGACAACCAATAATATACCTAATTGAATTTCACCAGGAAATTGAAAAGCAAATTGTTTTCTATTAATTTATATGAGACACTCAAATCCTGAAGATAGTGGTTCAAAACCAAAAAATATTTGAAATATGTTAGTAAAACATCAGCATGAGAGCTGAGGAAGAACTAGTGAACAACTCTTAAGCCTAATAAAGAACTAGAAATTTCTTAAACTTTGATTTTAAAATATTCAGGAAATATGTATTGAAGAAACATAAATGGAAATTTTAGGGAGAAAAACCTCTACCTGTGAAAGACAAGGTTAAAAACCTTAAATGCAGACTGATCAAATGAATATTCCATGGTGTAAATTGTGGGAGTTAAGACTCAGTAACACTATATCAAATACAAGTGTCAATAATCTTGAGAAAAAAGCACATGATAATTTGTAGTAATTTCAGTGTGGGTGCAATTACACATTCACACAGTGATTTGAAGGAAAAAGTGATAAAGTTTATAGATGATACTTTGGTAAATGAGTACAAAATTTCTAAATAAATATCTTCTTTTTCCTTGAGATTTCCAGAAATTATTGTGAAATCAAGTAATAATGTTTATAAAATATGCCTTTTGCAGACATTTTATCAATTGTAGAAAACAAAGATACCTAATATTGTGTTGGAAATTGATTTAAAATAACGGTGCATCTGTTTACAATAGCCAGGACATGGAAGCCACCTAGATGTCCATCGGCAGACAAATGGATAAGAAAGCTATAGTACATATACACAATGAAATATTACTCAGCTATTAAAAAGAATGCACTTGAATCAATTCTAATGAGGTGGATGAAACTGGAGCCTATTGTACAGAGCGAAGTAAGTCAGAAAGAAAAACACCAATACAGTATATTAACGCATATATATGGAATTTAGAAAGATGGTAACGATGACCCTGTATGCGAGACAGCAAAAGAGACACAGACGTAAAGAATAGACTTTTGGACTCTGTGGGAGAAGGCAAGGGTGAGATGATTTGAGAGAATAGCATTGAAACATGTATATTGTCATATGTGAAATAGATCGCCAGTCCAGGTTCGATACATGAGAATGGGTGATAAGGGCTGGTGCATTGGGATGACCCTGAGGGATGGGATGGGGAAGGAGGTGGGAGGGAGGGTCAGGATGGGGAACACATGTACACCCATGGCTGATTCATGTGAATGTATGGCAAAAACAACCACAATATACAAAGTAATTAGCTTCCAATTAAAATAAATTTTAAAAAAATAAATAAAACAGTGGTGCATTCATAAAGCTATTTCAATATAGTTGAGATTTTTAAATAGTAAAACTTTACCAAAAATAAAGAGAGATTTTAAAACTGGAGATACATAAATATAGTGAACTAAAATTAAATAAAAGTAAGTTATGACCAACCTAGATAGCATATTAAAAAGCAGAGACATTACTTTGCCAACAAAGGTCCGTCTAGTCAAGGATATGGTTTTTCCTGTGGTCATGTATGGATGTGAGAGTTGGTCTGTGAAGAAAGCTGATCGCCGAAGAATTGATGCTTTTGAACTGTGGTGCTGGAGAAGACGCTTGAGAGTCCCTTGGACTGCAAGGAGATCCAACCTGTCCATTCTAAAGGAGATCAATCCTGGGTGTTCATTGGAAGGACTGATGCTAAAGCTGAAACTCCAATACTTTGGCCACCTCATGCGACGAGTTGACTCACTGGAAAAGAGTCTGATGCTAGGAAGGATTGGGGGTGGGAGGAGAAGGGGACGACAGAGAATGAGATGGCTGGATGGCATCACCGACTCTGTGGACATGAGTTTGAGTGAACTCCGGGATGTGGTGATGGACAGGGAGGCCTGGCGTGCTGTGATTTATGGGGTCGCAAAGAGTCGGACACGACTGAGCGACTGAAATGAACTGAACTGAACCGAACTGAAGTGCACTTAACTTCTGGAGATGTAAAAATATTTATATTTTAAGATGAATAGCTTGTGAAAATTATGTATTCATATGCAAATTTCTTGGCTTTCTATTTGAGTATCTTACTGACAGATTCACCATGAAAGGAAGAATAGTCACCCAGAAGGATACAACTATTCATCTGCTTGACAGTTAAAACAAGATGCCGGTTAACAGTTTGGCCAGCATGGAAAGCAATAACTTAAACAAAGAGGGTGATACTGTCATGGTATTCATGACTGTATTCACTAGCAAAACTACTGCTTCAAATGTAAAAAAAAATCCTCCATGTTAAATACAGAGATATATAAAATTAAAATAAGATCAGCAACAAAGCAGTATGAGGATAAAAGCCAAACAAAACAAAAGATGGGTTTGAATACATAGGCAAATGAATAAGTACATATTTATACAACAATATATCGTACTATTGACTAAGCCTAAGATTGTGTAAACTTTGGTAGTAATCTCAGTAAAAAAAAAAAAAAAAAGACAAGAGTCCTGATTTTAACAAACTTAGTTTCTCAGAGGAAATGTTAAGACAGAAGTAAGAATTACTTATTATGGGAGCACAACTAAGGTCCAGTTAATATAGACAATATTTTTAGAAGACTTTTTGGTAGCAGTGATACTCTAAGTGAAAATCACAAATGAATAGTTGAGGCCAGGTTGATTGGGAGACTGGGAAGTAAAGATCAGTGTGGAAGGAGAAAGATGAGGAGTGGATTTTTTTCAGACAGACAATCATTATGAAGTGCTTACTTTCAATACCTATCCCATGGTTCAGTTCAGTTCAGTTCAGTCGCTCAGTCGTGCCCGACTCTCTGTGACCCCATGAATCACAGCACGCCAGGCCTCCCTGTCCATCACCAACTCCCAGAGTTCACTCAAACTCATGTCCACAGAGTCGGTGATGCCATCCAGCCATCCCATTCTCTGTCGTCCCCTTCTCCTCCCGCCCCCAACCTTTCCCAGCATCAGAGTCTTTTCCAGTGAGTCAACTCATCGCATGAGGTGGCCAAAGTATTGCAGTTTCAGTTTTAGCATCAGTCCTTCCAATGAACACCCAGGATTGATCTCCTTTAGAATGGACTGGTTGGATCTCCTTGCGGTACAAGGGACTCTCAAGAGTCTTCTCCAACACCAATTTCTCGCTAAATAGAATCTCTACTTTTAATTACAAAGAACATGGAATAGAAAGTATGAGTTACACAGAATAAAAGTCCAACATGGATTTGTGGGTTTTACAATCACATCAATTATCTGTAGGCATCCAGAAAATAATAGTTGACAATTACGAAGCACAGACTATGCATCAGGTTTTATTATAATGGTATTGTTTCTTCCAATCATTTTAAATATATATGGTAAAGATTATTATTATTCCCATCTTATAGATTAGAAAACTGGAAGCCTGAGAGGTCTAAACACTTGCCCAAGTTCATACTGGCATAGGCTGGAAATCCAGTGTTGAACGGTGAAGATCGTTGCCTCAGAAGGTCTGCTTTTAATTGCCATGGTGCTGCCACTACCTCTAAGACTTATGGAGAAAGTCAAGACAGGTACATGGAGAGTACATTCAGTACTAAATTTAATTTTTAGCTTAGCAGTAGTGACACAAGGTGTTAGATTATTTTCCATACTTAATGGACTGAAAGCATAAGAAAAATATGTGACTTTTTTCCAGTTGTGTATCATTGGGTCAAACATTTCTTCACATGTAGCAAATAAATTGTGCGTTAAAATTCTCTCTGAGTGTAAACTATCTGGACACTGAGTGTAAATTGCATACTAACAGAGAAATATAAGGATCAGACAATTTATCCAACAATGTGGAAGTTGCATGTTAAAACACAAAGCAAAATAACATAAACACACATTTGGTCTCAGTGGCAAAATGTAAAATGCAAGTCATAGATCGATCAACAAAGCCTGTCCATAGAGCCTAGATTAGTAGTTACATACGTACATGTTATCATGACCAAATCTTTAAGAAAAGATATGCAGCAAATAATTGTATTTAAATATTTCCCTTTAAAATAGAGAAAAAAATCTTAGTGGTAAGAAGAAATCATAAGTATATTCAGTCACAATACATTGTGGGTTCAATCTAATTACATGAGAAAATTCAGTATGGGATACAGATTAAAAATCTGAGATCAAAGATAAAAATGGGGTAGTAAAACAATATTTTTAATATAAGCTTAAAATCTATCACAAAACTGCCAAAACAATAAAATATTAATAAAATATACAATTGAGTAGCCAAGTCCACTAGAGAGTTGGCAATATAAATTACCACTCTAAAGAAAAAACTGCAAGTGAATTAATATCTAGTAGTCATTCTATATTGCTATCTGGCTTCGATACCACTTTATTGAATAAAATATCAAAGAAAATATTTTTAAATTTTATATGAAATGAATAAAATTCAGTAGCCAGTGATGCAAAACCACACAATCACAACCTTTATCCTGGTGGGACTGACAGATGACCCTCAGCTTCAGATTCCAATTTTTATGTTTCTGTTTATCACATACATGTTGAGTATAACTGGGAATCTGACCATCATATTCCTCACTTTAGTGGATCCTCACCTTAAAACACCCATGTACTATTTCCTACAAAAGTTTGCTTTATTAGAAATTTCATTTACAACTGCTTGTATCCCTAGATATTTGTACAACATAACAACAGGCGACAGGTCAATTACATATACTATTTGTATTATTCAAGTGTTTTTTACAGATGTCTTTGGAGTAACAGAGTTTTTTCTCCTGGCCGCCATGTCCTATGACCGTTATGTAGCCATCTGCAAACCCCTGCATTATGTGACCATCATGAACAGCAGAGTCTGCCAGAGGCTTGTCCTCTGCTGTTGGATATCTGGCTTGTTGATCATATTACCACCACTTATTCTGTTCCTAAATTTAAAATTCTGTGACTCAAATGTCATTGATTATTTTTTCTGTGATGCCTCTCCTATCTTGAAGATTTCATGCTCAGACACATGGCTCGTAGAGCAGTTGGTTATTGTCTCTGCTGTGCTGACCTTCATTCTGACCCTTGTGTGTGTTGTTCTATCCTACATTTACATCATCAAAACCATTCTAAGATTCCCCTCTGCCCAGCAAAGGAAAAGAGCTTTCTCTACCTGTTCTTCTCACATGATGGTTGTTTCCATCACCTATGGCAGCTGTATCTTCGTCTATGTCAAACCATCAGCAAAGGAATCAGTGGCTATTAACAAGAGTGTGACAGTGCTAATGACATCTATTGCTCCCATGTTGAACCCATTTATTTACACTCTGAGAAACAAACAAGTGAGACAAGCCTTCAGTGATTCTTTCAGAAAACTAGCACTGGTGACCAAGAAGCAAAAGACTGTTCAAGCCTAGAAATAAAGTATAAAGTAAAGCATAAACCATTAAGTGCCAAACTGTCTGTCTCTTTTTGATCTGATCTCTATTCAAGTTAATGTTCTCAAACATTTCTTGTGCCCAGAATGAACACCCTCTACCACATGAGTTCACACCTTTAATCCCCCTGAAAGCAAAATCTTTTTCTTCCTAAGAAAGTTTTTTTCTTCCTAGAAAAGATCCTAATCACAAGACATAATAATAATTATCCAGTGAATATAGTGAAAGTGAAGTCGCTCAGTCTTGTCTGACTCTTTGCTTCTCCATGGAGTATACCCCACCAGGCTCCTCTGTCCATGGGATTTTCCAGACAAGAATACTGAAGTGGGTTGCCATTTCCTTCTCCAGGGGATCTTCCCAACCCAGGGATCAAACCCAGGTCTCCCACACTGCAGGCAGATGCTTTAAACTCTGAGCCACCAGGGAAGACTGATTTTACTCTAATCTAGCAAACACAATTGAAAAAGAAAAAAATGTTAATGCAAATCAAACATGGAAATAAGTAGCTTCTTATATTTTCTTAGACTAGCAAAAAAATTGTTTAAAATTCTCTTCCAATCTTCCAATGTAAATGTTGCTGAAGTTTTTAATTGATTAAAATTTATTAAGTGCTTAGTTCATAGCAGGTCACAATCCAGATATCTTTTAAGCTGGTAATATTCCTAAGTGTATTTAGCTTGCTAATAATCCTATAGTACCAAAAACATTTTTAAACACCTTCTTCTTTTCCAATTTGGATTCCTTTTATGTCTTTTTCTGCTCTGATTGCTGTGGCGAAAACTTCCAAAACTATGTTGAGTAGTAGTGGTGAGAGTGGGCACGCTTGTCTTGTTCCTGACTTTAGGGGAAATGCTTTCAATTTTTTCACCATTGAGGATAATGTTTGCTGTGAGTTTGTCATATATAGCTTTTACTATGTTGAGGTATGTTCCTTCTATTCCCGCCTTCTGGAGGGTTTTGATCATAAATGGATGTTGAATTTCAAAGGCTTTCTCTGCATTTATTGAGATAATCATATGGTTTTTATTTTTCAGTTTGTTAATGTGGTGTATTACATTGATTGATTTGCGGATATTGAAGAATCCTTGCATTCCCGGGATAAAGCCCACTTAGTCATGATGTATGATCTTCTTAATGTGTTGTTGGATTCTGATTGCTAGAATTTTGTTAAGGATTTTTGCATGTATGTTCATCAGTGATATTGGCCTGTAGTTCTCTTTTTTGTGGCATCTTTGTCAGGTTTTGGGATTAGGGTGATGGTGGCCTCATAGAATGAATTTGGAAGTTTATCTTCCTCAGCAATTTTTTGGAAGTGTTTGAGGAGGATAGGTGTTAGCTCTGCTCTAAATTTTTGGTAGAATTCAGCTGTGAAGCCGTCTGGACCTGGGCTTTTGTTTGCTGGAAGATTTCTGATTACAGTTTCAATTTCCATGCTTGTGATGGGTCTGTTCAGATTTTCTATTTCTTCCTGGTTCAGTTTTGGAAAGTTGTAATTTTCTAAGAATTTGTCCATTTCTTCCAAGTTGTCCATTTTATTGGCATATAATTGCTAATAGTAGTCTCTTATGATCCTTTGTATTTCTGTGTTGTCTGTTGTGATCTCTACATTTTCATTTCTAATTTTATCAATTTGGTTTTTCTCCCTTTGCTTCTTGATGACTCTGGCTAGTGGTTTGTCAATTTTATTTACCCTCTCAAAGAACCAGCTTTTGTCTTTGTTGATTTTTGCTATGGTCTCTTTTGTTTCTTTTGCATTTATTTCTGCCCTAATTTTTAAGATTTCTTTCCTTCTACTCACCCTGGGGTTCTTCATTTCTTCTGTTTCTAGTTGCTTTAAGTGTAGGGTTAGGTTATTTATTTGACTTTTTTCTTGTTTCTTGAGGTAAGCCTGTATTGCTATGAACCTTCCCCTTAGCACTGCTTTTACAGTGTACCACACGTTTTGGGTTGTTGTGTTTTCATTTTCATTCATTTCTGTGTATATTTTTATTTCTTTTTTGATTTCTTCTATGATTTGTTGTTTATTCAGCAGTTATTCAGTTGTGAAAACACAACAACCTAAAACCTGTGGGACAATGCAAAAGAAACAAAAGAGACCATAGTAAAAATCAACAAAGCCAAAAGCTGGTTCTTTCCTTCTGTGGGAGATCTTCCCAATCAGGGATCAAACCTGGGTCTCCAGTATTGCAGGTGGATTCTTTGCCACCTGAGCCACCAGGGAAATTAATACTATACACAAAAATAAACTCAAAATGAATGAAAGACTTATATATAAGGCCAGACACTATAAAACTCTTAGAGGAAAACATAGGTAGGATGCTGTTTAACATAGATCACAGTAAGATATTTTTTTCTAGAGTAATGAAAATTATAGTAAACAAAAATAAACAAACTGGATTTAATGAATAAACAAAATGGATTTAAAAGCTTTTGTACAACAATGAAAAACATGAACAAAACAAAAAGAATACCTTCAGGATGGGATAAAATATTTCAAACAAAGCAATTGACAGAGGATTAATCTCCAAAATGGACAAACAGTGCATGCAGCAAAATTAAAAATTTTAAAAAAGAAACAGCAACCAAATCCAAAAACGTGCAGAAGACCTAAAGATATTTCTCCAAAAAAGAGATACAGATGGCAAACAAGCACAAAAAAGATGTGCAATATCACTAATTATTAGAGAAATCCAAATCAAAACTACATTGAGGTATCATCCGAGGCTGGTCAGAATGATCATCATCAAATATCTATAAGAAATAAGTGCTGGAGAGTGTATGGAGAAAATGGAATGCTCCTACATTGTTGATGTACAGCCACCCCAGAGAAAAGTATGGAGGTACCTCAAAATTCTAAACATTATTTACCATAGGACCCAGCAATCCCACTACTGGGCATATCAGTTCAGTTCAATCGCTCAGTCGTGTCCGACTCTCCGTGACCCCATGAATCACAGCACGCCAGGCCTCCCTGTCCATCAGCAACTCCCGGAGTTCACTCAAACTCATGTCCATCGAGTCGGTGATGCCATCCAGCCATCTCATCCTCTGTCATCCCCTTCTCCCGCCCCCAATCCCTCCCAGCATCAGAGTCTTTTCCAATGAGTCAACTCGTCGCATGAGGTGGCCAAAGTATTGGAGTTTCAGCTTTAGCATCAGTCCTTCCAATGAACACCCAGGACTGATCTCCTTTAGAATGGACTGGTTGGATCCCCTTGAAGTCCAAGGGACTCTCAAGATGTATCTAAACATTTATTGCAGCACTGTGTACAATAGCCAATACATGGAAGCAACCTAAATATCCATCAGTAGAAGAATGGATTTTTTTTTAAATGTGATACATTTATACAGTGGAAAATTACTCAGCCATACAAAGGAACAAAGTAGTGCATTTGCAGAGACATAGAAGGATGTAGAGACTGTCATACCGAGTGAAGTAAGTCAGAAAGAGAAAAACAAATATTGTGTATCACTTATATGTGGAATCTAGAAATATGGTACAGATTAACTTATTTGCAAAACAGAAATAAAGACTCAGATGTAGAAAACAAGCGTATGGATACTAAAGAGGGAAGAAGGGGATGGGATGAATAAAAAGATTGATATTGACATATGTACACACTATGTATGAAATAAACAACTAATGAGAACCTACTGTATAGCACAGGGAACTCTATTTAATGCACTGTAGTGAGCTGAATGGGAAAAAAACTTCAAAATGGGGATATACACAGCTGAATCATTTTGCTGTATGGTAGAAACTAACACAGCAATGACAGTCCAATAAAAATTAATTTAGAAAAGAATAGTATAAATAAAAATCCTAAACACCTAAGAATGATTATCAATCTACTGTATTGTATTAATATATCAATATAAAAAATATGTTCATCACTGAAATTTTTAGTAAAAAAAGAAGAAATTTCTCCAGAAAATTGTTTCTAATAGAAAATTATATACATGGGATAAGAACCACCTAAGTATGAAACTTCTATCAATACAATTCAAGCAATGATAGGACTCAAAGTGTGTAACTTTTATGAGAATCAATAGAATTCCTAAATGGTATACTCTAGCAAGAAGGAAAAATGCAGCAATCCAAGAAAGGAAAATACCTGTGAACTAACAGGAGTAAGATATTACAAAGATGAATAATACTTTTTATTAAATCTGAAATAATATGGTAATGAAAAGAAAGTATTACCATTCAGCACAAGACACTAGTCAAGAGTATGCTATAAAGTAGTCCAACAAGAGGAAGAATGACAAACATCAGGTTGAGCGACTTGCCTTGTTAGGAACTAGGACCTCCATATGAAGTATTCATGGAGATTACAAGAAAAGAACAGCATTGATTTGTGTCTTAGAGTATTAAGGGGAATATACAGCAACAGAAATGTACTTAATACTTCTAAACTGTACCTTTCATGTAGTTGAGATGGTGAATTTTATGTTGTATATATTTTATCAAAGTTATAAAAAAAATAAAATGGAAAAGTATAAAGAAAACATATATTGAGGGTAAGCAGACATAATACAAGACCACAGGTAAATATTCTTCAGAAGATTTCAAACATAATGAGCAATTTTAAAAGAAAAGTAGGAAAGTCAAAATTAAAATATTTAACTTTATTATTAAATTTTTAAAAGTTGAAAAAATGACACTATCTCATTTTAAAAAATATAAAGGATGAAGATTTGAAAAAATGTATGCCTTAATCAGAAAAACATAAACTTTTTCAGAAATGTAACATGAGATTCTATTTAAGTAAAAACTGTAAACACAGATAAAGAACAGTAAAAAGTGAGAAAATATTTGTAACACACATTAATAGTCAAGTTGTGATTACACATATAAGAAATAACAATAATGCTCACTTCTAGGGAATGTTGTAAATAGACAAAGATATTTGTACAAAAATGTATTTTGCATTACATCTTACAGTTTACTTAGAAACTACATAAATTTAAAGTTTTTATTATAGTTTGAAAAACAAAATGGAAAGAAAGTTGTACATTTTGAAATATAACAATGTGACTATTCTTATTTGCATAAAATACTTCAGGAAAATTGTAATCTGAGCTATTGAATTAAATGTATGTGTTAAAGTATTAAGAGAAATATACACCAATAGGACTGTACTTAATGAGTTGTACCTTTTAAAGAGTTGAGAAGGATTACTTTATGTTATCTGTAACTTACCAAAATTTTTTAAAATAGCGTGAGAAAGTATAACCAAAATCCCCCAAAATTACTGAAGGTAATCACGTTAAAAACCTTGTGCCTATGCTTGCTCAATCATGTCTGGCTCTTTGAGTTTCCATGGACTGTAGCTCACCAGACTCCTCTGTCCATGAAATTTTCCTGGCAAGAATATGGGAGTGGGTTGCCATTTCCTAGTCCAGTGACTATTCTGGATCCAGGTATCAAACCCCTTGAACCTTACTCTCATGCATTGGCAAGTAGATTATTTAACACTAGCACCACCTGGGAAGCTCCTAAACTTTTATCTGTGTGTCTGTGCTCAGTCGCTCAGTCCTGTTCAATTCTTTGTGATTCTATGAACTGTAGTCCCCCAGGCTCCTCTGTCCATGGGATTTTCCAGGCAAGAATACTGGAATAGGTTGCCATTTCCTCCTTCAGGGAATCAATTGTCTGGACCCAGGGGTCAAACCAGCATCTCCTGTGTCTTCTGCATTGGCAGTCAGATTCTTAAACCACTGAGCAACCTGGGAAGCCTGTTTATATTAATAATAAGCAGTAATTACCAAAGGTAAGCTTAAGTTGGATGGAGTAAGGTATAATTTTATTCTGTGAGCTAGTAGCAGATACAGATGTTATTGAACAAGAGGAAGAAAAGATAGGTTTGCCTTTTATCACTGTATTTTTATTTCATGTAAAATTTCTGTGTTGAATGTTATTGTGGAATCTTTAGTTCTCTGAGGACACTGTCCCCATGGCTGCATATGAAAAGTCCCATTTCAGGACTTTTGCCAGAAGATTACATAAAAGATTCATAAGTGAATTTAAATCTTAATTCACTTAGGACTCATGCTTATTCACTTGGTTTCTTGTTTGGCACATAAAACAAACACTGAATTTGTAACTGACAGAAATTTTCACATAGTCTGGGAAGGTTTGAATATCATGACTATCCAAACTGGAAAGAGTTCCTTATATTTTCCCAGACCTTGGAGTAGCAAATACTTTTCAAAGGAGCACAAATGCCTTGATAGGAAAGTCTTGACAACATGTTAGAAATGAAAAGATCACATAAATCAGTGTCATCTCAGAACTGCCTGTAAGGTGAGTGTAGGTCCATGAGTAAGAGTGACCAGAAGTCCACATACAAGTTCTGCAAACATAGTCTCCTTTACTTTCATCTCTCAAGATGTCCAGGGATTAACAACCAACTGAATCTGCCACATCTGTGATATCTGAGAGACAAAAATTATCTCTTATAAATAGTTTGATATGTTTTGGCATAGTTACAGAGATGTGAACAGTTAGTTGAATTTTTATTATAAGAAGCAAGAGTTTATAAATTTGAATTGATCCAGGATAATGATGATGCTGGATTTTGCAATTTTAAAAATACATGAAATGAAGGACTTTTAGAAGTAGCCTTCAGTTGTGTATTATCTGCTGATATCATTAAGATCCTTGTACTGTTTAAAATGTTTAGTTCTCCAAAAGGCAAGAGAAGTACACAAGTGGCAGTCAGACAAACAATGTCAATTCATTTTTCAAGATATTTAGGGGCAAGGACGGTGCCTGAAGTTTCCAGAGTTGTGTAAAGCACCAGCTAGAAGGCTGAAGACTGAAGAAAAGAGAAGCAGGTGGGCTGCAATTGCAGTTCTTTTTGGTATCTTGAGTCTGGTGTTTCTGTTTAATTATTCCAATTATTTAACTTTTTGTTGGTGCTTGGGTTAGTTGTTCAGTCATGTCTGACTCTTTGTGACCCCATGGACTGTAGCCTACCAGGCTCCTTTGACCACATCCATGGAGTTTTCCAAGCAAGAATCCTGGAATGAATTGCCATTCCCTTCTCCAGGGGATCTTCCCAGCTCAAAGATCGAACCCAGGTCTCCTGCATTCCAGGCAGACTCTTTACCAGTTGAGCCACCAGGGAAACCCAAATTGTTGTTAATATTTGTTTAGTTTATTGTTACATGTGTGATGCTCACATATTTGGAACAGCCCCCAGCTCATCCTAAAACATGTTTTCAAACACAGTCTTTCTCTTTAATGGAGCCTATAAACTCTGGGAGGTTTAATATGGGAAATGGGCCATGAGCAGCTCCCAGTTCTGCAGGAAGGGAATATATTACAGCAATAAACTGACACCAAAGCATAGCCAGATAACTGGTATTTCTAAGGGAAATTATGTTTTCTCAAAAAAAAATTATTGATTGCCTTGAACAAAATTTGGAGAGAGAAATTGTCTCAGCCAGTGTTAGTGTGTGCTCAGTAGGTGTTGGCTGAGGAACAACCACAGAGCAGCTATTGGTCCAAATCCAGAACTGTAGTCCTTAATCTCTGGTGTTAATATATTTCTCTCGGGTGTAACAATGAAGCATGAATAGAAGGCATAAAGGAAAATATTCTCTGCCAGGCAAAGTGATAAGTCATGCAGTACTTTGGGCCTTAATGCAGATGTTGTGTACATGCTGAGTGAAGAGGTTATAGTGTGATTTGAAAGTCACCTAGAATGTTTCCTCCACCAAATACAAAAGCCAACAAGAATCCTTGCAATTAGAAGTTGGGATATGGCAAAAGTAAGAGATGTCAGCTTACTTTTAAAATTGATTCCATTTACTATGGAATATAAATTGGTCTAGATCTAAGGGTAACTGTTGTTTAAAAAGTTAAAGTTGTGTCTGATTCTTTTGCAGCCCCATGGACTGCAGCCCACCAGGCTTCTCTGTCCATGGGATTTCCCAGGTAAGAGTATTAGAGTGGGTTGCCATTCCCTTCTCCAAGGAATCTTCCCCACCCAGGGACTGAACCAGCATCTCTTGCATTGCAGGTAGATTCTTTACTGCTGAGTAACCAGGGAAGTCCTTAAGGGTAAATATTATCTACATTTATTTCTATATGTCAGAATCCTTCAGTTCTGTGGTTATTACGTTCAATGGGATTTGTTTTTTTGTTTGTTTGTTTATTGGAGGCTAATTACTTTACAATATTGTATTGGTTGGTTTTGCCATACATTGACATGAATCCGCCTCGGGTGTACATGAGTTCCCCTTCTTGAACCCCTCTCCCACCTCCCTCCTCCCCTTATCCTCCCTCCGGGTCATCCCCATTCACCAGCCCCAAGCATCCTGTATCATTCGTCGAACCTGGACTGGTGATTCATTTCACATATGATAATATACATGTGTCAAATGCCATTCTCCCAAATCATCCCACCCTCATCCTCTCCCACAGAGTCCCATGCATTAGTATACTTTATTGATGTTTTTCTTTCTGGCTTACTTCACTGTGTATAATAGGCTCCAGTTTTACCCACCTCATTAGAACTGATTCAAATGTATTCTTTTTAATGGCTGAGTAATACTCCATTGTGTATATGTACCAAAGCTTTCTTATCCATTCGTCTGCAAATGAACATCTAGGTTACTTCCATGTCCCGGCTATTATAAACAGTGCTGCAATGAACATTGGAGTACATGTGTCTCTTTCAATTCTGGTTTCCTCGGTGTGTATGCCCAGGAATGCAATTGCTGGATCATATGGCAGTTCTATTTCCAGTTTTTTGAGGAATCTCCACACTGTTCTCCATAGTGGCTGTACTAGTTTGCACTCCCATCAACAGTGTAAGAGGGTTCCCTTCTCTCCACACCCTCTCCAGCATTTATTGCATGTAGATAGCAGCCATTCTGACTGGTGTGAAATGGTATCTCATTGTGGGATTTTGAATACAGTGTTAACATAGTGTGCAGCAAAACACATAGTTCTTACTGTGGTTTTGGAGGTTAAGAGATTCCTCCAAAAGTCTAAACAGGAAATGGAGGAACAAGTCAATAAATGCCAGATATAAGTCAGAAAAAGCAAACAGATGGATTCACCAGGAGAGAAAAGCACAAATGGTTTCATAAAAATACTTTCCAGAGAGATAGTCCACCTCAGATGACTACAGTACCTGACTCTCACATGGTGTGTTTCTAGAGCCACTCTCCATAACTCCAAGACCACCAAACAAACAAAGAAATAGAATTTCCCTGTGTCTGGGTCAGGGAAACAGTGGAATTAAGTAAAAATACATCTGCAGTGTCAATAGAATTTCAAGATAGGGTTGGGCTAATAAAATTCTAGCTTGATCTCAGTTGCTAATATAGATCAATCCACATTAGCTTTTGGTTTTAGAACAGAGAACAAGGAGTAAGGCAAGAAGTGAACAGAGATACAGTGGAGAAGGCATTCCACTGTGAACATATGTGCTTAAAGAGAGTGGGAAATTGTCAGATGAAGATGATTAACATTGAAAGATGTAATATTAAATATTCAATGTTTTATATTCAATTATAATTATAATTAATATATTTTAATTGGAGGATAATTACAATGATGTGGTGGTTTTTTGCCATACATCAAAAATAAGCACGTGTGTCCCCCCATCCTTAACCTCCCCACCCTACCTCTATGGGTTGTCCCAGAGCACTGGCTTTGAGTGCCTTGTTTCATACATTCAACTTGCACTGGTCACCTCTTTTATATATGGTAATGTACATGTTTCAGTGCTATTCTCTCAAATCTTCCCACCCTTGCCTTCTCCCACTGAGTCCAAAAGTCTGTTCTTTACATCTATGTCTCCTTTCCTGCCCTGCATGTAGGATTATTGTTACCATCTTTCTAAATTCCATATATATGCATTAACATACAGTATTTGTCTTTCTGTTTCTGACTGACTTCAGTCTGTATAATAGGATCCCTTTTCTTTAAATGATAAATTGATGTCACAGGATTTCAACAATTTAAAGAAAAAACTCCTAGACAAGCAGAGAAGATGGTGTAGTTGCAAAGTGTGAGAAATATCCGTGTTATAAAGATGAATAGAGGAAGAGGTTCTTATAAAGGAGAAACAAGAAGGGCAGAACAAAAACAGGAGTGTGGATATTGTGCAAACAATGTGTCTAGAACAACATAAGCAGCAAGACTGATGGACCAACTTGGTCAATTGCAACAAAAGGTGCAAATAAAAAGGGCTACACTTCGTTGAAACTTAAGGAAATAACAGCTAAAATTGCCACATGACGTTTCAGTGGAGTGGTATGTTCAGAAGCCTTATCAGAAGCAACTGAGAAGGTTGAAAGTCTGGATGGAGTTACAGAAATTTATTATAATCTAAGGATGGTAGTCAGACTGGAGAATGTATTTAATACTTACAGAGATGATTATAACATCAGTGACTTGATCGAAAGGAGTCTGAGTGTTTCAGGCAGATACACATCAGACTGAATGATACACATTAAGAATATTCTTCAGCTATATACAAAACATATTTTCAGTTAGTGAATTCAGTATGTGTCAAATTACTCTCTGTGTTGTGCAGCAAAGTGGGAAATCAGTGACAGTCACCTAAAGGTATAAACATTTGTAAAAAGTCATAAGAAAGACCTCAGAAAAGAATTTTTAATATATGAACCATACTTTGTAGATTAAGCATAGGTTGGTCATAGTAATGGAACAGAATCCTCAACTGCTTTGGCAAATTGATACAGAACTGTCATGTGTTTTCAATTTATCCAGGGGAAGAGAAACCCTTCAAGCAGATAATTAAACTGTTCAAAATTTCAGTTAGTGATATGTGACATATTCTTAGAAAACAGAATATTCTAAAATTAATTATTTCATTTTTCCTAGGGGAAAAAAAGTGCTATAAAAGATCTATTCTGAAGTATATGCTAAAAGGATAGTGTTCATTTTAAAAATATCATGGAAAAATTAAATATTACTTGGAGAGTATTATTTAAAGAAACCAAAAAAATGAAATGTCTTTTATTCAAACACAGGTTATGACCATTCAGCAGATTATAAAATCAATGTGATCATATTTTCATTTATTTATTTTAAAAATTGTAGTATAGTTAATATTAGTTTCAGATATACAGCATAGTGGTTGTTATTTTTATAGATTATATGTATAACATCAGAAAACAGGTCATCTGAGGGTTAGTATTTTACTGAAATTATTGTTGCAAAGCTGTGTAAGTATCTATATTTGTGTGTGTTTGCATGTACAGTAAATTACAATATAAAATGCATATCTCACCATATTTTGTGGTCAAAAATGTTTGAACACCAAGTTTCTAACCTATCAAAGGATACATCAACAGAGCTTACAGCATGAATTAGTTAAAAATACTCACTTATCGGGTAACAGATAATACATGTAAGATATATTGTTTAGCTTTTCTAAACAAAAGCTACTGTAAAACATTTTCTCACTGTCTTCTCAGATTGTACCTCCCTCAGTTTTATAGGAAGACTGTACAGAAGTCAGGACCCAGAAATGAGAAACCACACATCAGTAGTCGGTTTCATCCTCCAGAGATTAACAGATAACCTACAAATTAAGATTTTGACTTTTATATTTCTACTTATCACATACATGTTGAATATAATTGGAAACCTGGTCATCATAACTCTCATATTAGTGGACTCTCACCTTGAAACTGTGATGTACTTTTTTCTCCAAAATTTTTCCTTCTTAGAAATCTCATTCACTTCTGCCTGCATTCCTAGATTCTTGTGTAGTATATCAACAGGTGACAGGTCCATTACCTATAATGCTTGTGTAGCCCAGCTGTTTTTTATCTGTGTGTTTGGAACGACAGAATTTTTTCTCTTGGCCACCATGTCCTATGATCGCTATGTAGCCATCTGCAAACCCCTGCATTACATGACCATCATGAACCACAGATTCTGCAAAATGCTTATCTTCTGCTGTTGGATACCACTTTCTTGATTATTTTTCCACCATTTTGCTTGGGACTGAACCTGGAATTCTGTGACTCTGTCATTGATCACTTTTTTTGTGATGTTTATCCACTCTTGAAGATCTCATGCTCAGATCCGTGGTTCATGGAAGAGATAATTCTTGTTTGCTGTGTGTTGATATTTATCACGACTCTTACATGTGTTGTTCTGTCCTACATATGTATCATCAGAACAGTTCCAAGATTCCCCTCTTCCCAGCAAAGGACAAAAGCCTTTTCCACCTGTTCTTCCCACTTTATTGTGGTTTCTATCACCTATGGCAGCTGCATCTTTGTCTATATCAAACCTTCATCAAAAGATGAATTAACTATTAATAAGAAAGTAGTAATACTTACAACTTCCATTTCCCCCATGTTAAACCCCTTTATTTATACTCTGAGGAACAAACAAGTGAAACAAGCGAAACAAGCGTTTAGTGATTTAGTCAAAAGAATTCTACTGGTCTCAAAGAACTAGGTAAATGTTGAAGTCAGGTTCCCTAAACAATTTTCTTATGTGTATATCCTCTATCACCTCTTTCTAAGTGAGATCTGGTCTTCCATTCTGATTAAGTCATTTCTATAGTTCCCTTCTCTATAGAAGTTCCAGATGTTCGAGCTGGATTTAGAAAAGGGATGGAAACGGAAGATCAAATTGCCAACATTTGCTGGATCATAAAGAAAGCAAGGGAATTCCAGAAAAGCATCTATCTCTATTTCGTTGACTACACTAAAGTCTTTGACTCTGTGGATCATAACAAACTATGGAAAATTCTAAAAGAGATGGGAATTCCAGAGCAGCTTACCTGTCTCCTGAAAAATCTGTATGTAGGTCAAGAAGCAACAATCAGAACCTTGTATGGGACAACTGACTGGTTCAGGATTGAGAAAAGAGTACAACAAGGCTGATTATTGTCACCCTGTTTATTTAACTTATACATATAGCACATCATGTGAAATGCCAGGCTGGATGAGTTACAAGCTGGAATCAAGATTGCTGGGAGAAAAATCAACAACCTCAGATATGCAGATGACACCATTCTAATGGCAGAAAGCAAAGAGGAACTAAAGAGCCTCTTGGTGAGGGTGAAGGAGAGTGAAAAATCCAGCTTAAAATTCAATTTAAAAAAAATCTAAGATCATGACAAACCTAGACAGTGTGTTAAAAAGCAAAGACATCACTTTGCTTACAAAGATCCATATAGTCAAGACAATGGTCTTTCCAGTTGTCAGTGACAGATGTGAGAGCTGGACAATAAAGAAGGCAGAGCACCAAAGAATTGATGGTGTCTAATTGTGGTGCTGAAGAAGACTCTTGAGAGTCCCTTTGACTGCAAGGAGATCAAACCAATCAATCTTAAAGGAAATCAACCTTCAATACTCTTTGGAAGGACTGATGCTGAAGCTGAAGCTCTAACATTTCTACTACCAGATGTATACAGCTAACTCATTGGAAAAGACCCCAATGCTGGGAAAGATTGAAGGCAGAAGGAGAAGAGGGCCACAGAGGATGAGATGGTAGAATGGCATCACTAATTCAATGGACATGAACTTAGGCAAACTGGGAAATGGGGAGGGACAAGGAAGCCTAGGTTGCTGCAGTCCATGGGGTCGCAAACTGTCAGACACGACTTGGTGACTAAACAACAATTCAGTTCAGTTCAGTCGCTCAGTCGTGTCCGACTCTTTGCAACCCCATGAATCACAGCACGCCAGGCCTCCCTGTCCATCACCAACTCCTGGAGTTCACTCAAACTCATGTCCATGGAGTCGGTGATGCCATCCAGCCATCTCATTCTCTGTTGTCCCCGTCTCCTCCCACCCCCAATCAAAGTCCTTGAGAATTACAAACTTTATGGAAAAAATAAAGAAAATCTAAGGAAGTCCTCACTCTCAAACATTCTTTCACAGTGCTGAAAATATTACATATAATTTTTCCAAAAAGATACTCAAATGTGGAAAGAAATATTAAAAAGAAAGAATACAATTTTCACTAGTTACAAGGAAAAAATTCTCAAAATTCTAAAGCAATAATTTAAAATAAGAAATAAATACAAAGATTTAGAATTTCACAAGAGGCTTTACCAATAAGGGAGCCTAAAGGTCACAATTTACATATTTATTGTATTTATTAAATGCATCTAATCAATATAAAAGTTATTTTTAAATTGCCAATAAAACATAGATGAAGAGAGAAATGCCTTTGTAGTTTCTGCTAAGGATTAAAAACTGCGTTGAGATTTCATAAGAGATTGACACTATTGTACCTACTAAAATGTTAAACTCATCGCATGAGGTGGCCAAAGTATTGGAGTTTCAGCCTCAGCATCAGTCCTTCCAATGAACACCCAGGACTGATTTCCTTTAGAATGGACTGGTTGGATCTCCTTGCAGTCCAAGGCACTCGCAAGAGTCTTCTCCAGCACCACAGTTCAAAAGCATCAATTCTTCGGTGATCAACTTTCTTCACAGTCCAACTCTCACATCCATACATGACCACAGGAAAAACCATAGCCTTGACTAGACAGACCTTGGTTGGCAAAGTAATGTCTCTGCTTTTTAATATCCTATCTAGGTTGGTCATAACTTTCCTTCTAAGGGGTAAGCGTCTTTTAATTTCATGGCTGTAGTCTCCATCTGCAGTGATTTTGGAGCCCAAAAAAATAAAGTCTGACACTGTTTCCACTGTTTCCCCATCTATTTCCCATGAAGTGATGGGACCAGATGCCATGATCTTTGTTTTCTGAATGTTGAGCTTCAAGCCAACCTTTTCACTCTCCTCTTTCACTTTCATCAAGAGGCTTTTTAGGGATTGGGGACAGGGGAACTGAACTGAAAATGTTAAAACATAAAGACAAAGCAAAAAGTCTAAGGAACTCCGTTCAGTTCAGTTCAGTCGCTCAGTCATGACCGACTCTTTGCGACCCCATGAATCACAGCACGCCAGGCCTCCCTGTCCATCACCAACTCCCGGAGTTCACTCAAACTCATGTCCATCGAGTTGGTGATGCCATCCAGCCATCTCATTCTCTGTCGTCCCCTTCTCCTCCCACCCCCAATCCTTCCCAGCATCAGAGTCTTTTCCAGTGAGTCAGCTCTTCACTTGAGGTGGCCAAAGTATTGGAGTTTCAGCTTTAGCATCAGTCCTTCGAATGAACACCCAGGATCGATCAACTTTAGAATGGACTGGTTGGATCTCCTTGCAGTCCAAGGGACTCTCAAGAGTCTTCTCCAGCACCACAGTTCAAAACCATCCCCATAGGGCTAGATAAATAAATAAGCAGCAACCCAGATATGCAGGAGATGGAGGAAATGTGCATACTAATGTCAATAAAATGATTTATTTTTGAAAATGAAAACTTAGTCATTCCAAGGGTTCAAAATATGCACCCAATTACAGCGCTCAAGAAAAGAACAGCACTTAATTACTTGTTAAATTCTTCACCATCTTGAACTTTCAGAATCAGCCTACTTTAATGTCCTTTAACCTTTGTTCTCTTACTTGACTTTATTTATTATGGCACCTGCAAGCAGGAATTTTCCACTCATTTCAACTTCACAATTTCAGGGTCCTCCATTTTAAATGACATTTCCACAAGAAATCTTTTGCTGATATTGTCTTATTCCTCCTCCACCAACATAACCACCAAGACTGGGTTAATCTTACTCATCCACACCTGTCATCACTTATCTACTGCTCTCGTATCTCTTATCAAACTAGACTTTCATCTTTGTTTGTTCTTACTCTATTCTAAGTGGTAAATGCCTTGGAGAAGTTTATCCCATGTGTCAAATTCTAGACTCTCTTATTCCTGACACCTTGACAAGTATCGGTTATGCAATAGATCATCTTCTGACATGGTGATTTGAATATTTCTGATAATGCAAAATGAGAAATTTTATACAAACATGAAAAATACAAAAGTAACATTAGGGTTTAATCTGTGAACAAGGGGAAACAATGGCATGGTGAAAGTACAATCCTGTTTAAAATGTTTATCTCTAAAGTTTGTAATGAAATAGAATATAAGCCAAAATTTATTAAAAATTGATAGTAAAAATTCATAATACTGATGAACCTGAAAATTAAACCACAAATATTAGTCATAATTTGCACTGGAAAAATACGGAGAAATAAAAGTAAGTAACTATCATTAGCAAGTGACATAACTAGGATCCAAAACTATTTTTGTTGATTTTAAATGGAGCTATTTTATCAAGTAACTGTACCTGCCTCAGCAGAGGCATCAAGAGAGTTTCAAGGAAGAGCCCAAAGAATAACCACCAGCACTAAAATTGAGCAAGATGTGTCATAAACAAAGTACAAATATAAAATTAAAATGTTAGTCTTTCCAACATGGCTCAGTGGTAAAGTCTCTGCCTGCCAGTGCAGGAGACCCAGGAGACTCAGTAGACACAGGATTGATCCTGGCGTCAGGAAGATCCCCTGGAGAAGAAAATGGAAACCTGCTACACTATTCTATCCTGGAGAATCCCATGGACAGAGAAGCCTGGAAGGCTATAGCCCATGGGGTAGCAAAGTACACAGACTGAGCAACTGAACACAAAGTATTTACACACATATATTAATAACTCTATGGTAATAATAAATGATATTTAGTCAGTTTAGTTCAGTAACTCAGTTGTGTCCAACTCTTTGTGACTCCATGGACTGCAGCATGCTACGCTTCCCTGTCCATCACCAACTCCCAGAACTTGCTCAAACTCATGTCCATCAAGTCGGTGATGCCATCAAACCATCTCATCTTCTGTTGTCCCCTTCACCTCCTGCTTTCCATCTTGCCCAGCATCAGGGTCTTTTCCAATGAGTCAATTCTTCGCATCAGGAAGATGACCAAAGTATTGGAGTTTTGGCTTCAGCATTAGTCCTTCCAATGAATATTCAGGACTAATTTCCTTAGGATTGACTAATTGGATCTCCTTGCAGTCCAAGGGACCCAAGAATCTTCTCCAACACCACAATTCAAAAGCATCAATTCTTCGGTGCTCAGCTTTCTCTATAGTCCAACTCTCACATCCATACATGACTACTGGAAAAACCATAGCTCTGACTAGATGGAAGATTGTTGGCAAAGTAATGTCTCTGCTTTTAAATACGTTGTATAGGTTGGTCATAGCTTTTATTCCAAGGAGTAAGTGTCTTTTAATTTCATGGCTGCAGTCACCATCTGCAGTGATTTTGGAGCCCAAAAAGATAAAGTCTGTCACTGTTTCAATTGTTTCCCCATCTACTTGCCATGAAGTGATGGGACTGGATACCATGGTCTTAGTTTTTTGAATGTTGAACTTTAAGCCTGCCTTTTCACTCTCCTGTTTCACTTTCATCAAGAGGCTCTTTAGTTCCTCTTTGCTTTCTACCATAAGGGTGATATCATTGGCATATCTGAGGTTACTTTTTCCCCAGCAATCTTGATTCCAGCTTGTTGTGCTTCAACCAGCCTGGCATATTGCATGATGTACTCTGCATGTAAGATAAGTAAGCAGGGTGACAGCATATAGCCTTGACGTACTCCTTTCCCAATTTGGAACCAGTCTGTTTTTCCATGTCCGGTTCTAACTGTTGCTTCTTGACCTGCATACAGATTTCTCAGGAGGTAGGTTAGGTGGTCTGGTATTCCCACCTCTTGAAGTATTTTCCACAGTTTGCTGTAATCTACAACAGTCAACTATTTTGGAGCCCAAAAAAATAAAATCTGACACTGTTTCCACTGTTTCCCCATCTATTTCCCATGAAGTGATGGGACCAGATGCCATGATCTTTGTTTTTTGAATGTTGAGCTTTAAGCCAACTTTTTCACTCTCCTCTTTCACTTTCATCAAGAGGCTTTTTAGTTCCTCTTCCCTTTATGCCATAAGGGTGGTGTCATCTGCATATCTGAGGTTATTGATATTTCTCCCGGCAATCTTGATTCCAGCTTGTGCTTCTTCCAGCCCAGCGTTTTTCATGATGTACTCTGTACATAAGTTAAATAAGCAGGGTGACAATATACAGCCTTGATGTATTCCTTTTCCTACTTGGAACCAGTCTGTTGTTCCATGTCCAGTTCTAACTGTTGCTTCCTGACCTGCATATAGGTTTCTCAAGAGGCAGGTCAAATGGTCTGGTATTCCCATCTCTTTCAGAATTTTCCACAGTTTGTTGTGATCCACACAGTCAAATGCTTTGGCATAGTCAATAAAGCAGAAATAGACGTTTTTCCGGAACTCTCTTGCTTTTTAATGATCCAGCAGATGCTGGCAATTTGACCTCTGGTTCCTCTTCCTTTTCTAAAACTAGCTTGAAGATGGTGATTGCAACCATGAAATTAAAAGACGCTTACTCCTTGGAAGGAAAGTTATAACCAACCTAGATAACATATTAAAAAGCAGAGATATTACTTTGCCAACCAAGGTCCGTCTAGTCATGGCTATGGTTTTCCAGTAGTCATGTATGGATGTGATAATTAGACTGTGAATAAGGCTGAGTGCCGAAGAATTGATGCTTTTGAATTGTGGTGTTGAAGAAGACTCTTGAGAGTCCCTTGGACTGCAAGGAGATCCAACCAGTCCATTCTAAAGGAGATCAGTCCTGGGTGTTCATTGGAAGGACTGATGCTGAGGCTAAAACCCCAATACTTTGGCCACCTGATACGAAGAGTTGACTCATTGGAAAAGACTCTGATGCTGGGACAGATGGGGGCAGGAGGAGAAGGGGAAGACAGAGGATGAGATGGCTAGATGGCATCACCGACTCAATGCACATGAGTTTGAGTAAATTCCGGGAGTTGGTGATGGGCAGGGAGGCCTGGTGCACTGTGATTCATGGGTTCGCAGAGTCAGACACGACTGAGTGACTGAACTGACTGAGGTGACTGACAACAGTCAAAGGATTTGGCATAGTCAATAAAGCAGAAGTAGATGGTTTTCTGGAATTCTCTTGCTTTTTCAATGATCCAGCAAAAGTTGGCAATTTGATCTCTGATTCCTCTTACTTTCTAAATCCAGCATCTGGAAGTTCACAGTTCATGTACTTTTGAAGCCTGGCTTGGAGAATTTTGAGCATTACTTTGCTAGCATGTGAGATGAGTGCAATTGTGGGATAGTTTGAACATTCTTTAACATTGCCCTTCTATGGGGTTGGAATGAAAACTGACCTTTTCTAGTTCTGTGGCCACTGCTGAGTTTTTAAAATTTGATGGCATATTAAGTGACAAAAGCAACATCTTCACAATATCATCTTGTAAGATTTGAAATAGCTCAAATGGAATTCCATCACATCCACTAGCTTTGTTCATAGTAATGCTTCCTAAGGACTACTTGAATTCACATTCAAGGATGTCTGACTCTAGGTGAGTGATCACAGCATAGTGGTTAGCTGGGTCAGGAAGATCTTTTTTGTACAGTTCTGCATATTCTTGCCACCTCTTCTTAATATCTTCTGCTTCTGTTAGGTCCATACCATTCTGTCTTTTATTGTGTCTGTCTTTGCATGAAATGCTCCCTTGGTATCTCTAATTTTCTTAAAGAGATCTCTAGCTTTTCCCATTGTATTGTTTTCCTCTATTTCTTTGCATTGATCGCTGAGGAAGGCTTTCTTATCTCTCCTTGCTATTTTTTGGAACTCTGCATTCAAATGGGTATATCTTTTCTTTTCTCCTTTGACTTTCACTTCTCTCTTTTCTCAGAGAGAAAAGGTCTCTGAGAATTTGTAAATTTTCCTCAGGCAACCTTTGCCTTTTTGCATTGCTTTTTCTTGGGAATGGTCTTGATCACGGTCTCCTGTACGATGTCACAAAACTCCACCCATAGTTCTTCAGGCACTCTGTCTATCAGATCTAATCCTTTGAATCTATTTGTCACTTCCACTATATAATCGTAACGGATTTGATTTAGGTCATACCTGAATGGTCTAGTGGTTTTCCCTCCTTTCTTCAATTTAAGTCTGAATTTGGCAATAAGGAGTTCATAATCTGAGCTACAGTCAGCTCCCGATCTTGTTTGCTGACTGTATAGAGCTTCTCCATCTTTGGCTGCAAAAATTATAATCAATCTGATTTTGGTATTGACCATCTGATGATGTCCACGTGTAAAGTCTTCTCTTGTGTTGTTGGAAGAGAGTGTTTGCTATGACCAGGGCCTTCTCTTGGCAAAACTCTGTTAGCCTTTGCCCTGCTTAATTTTGTACTCCAATGCCAAATTTTCCTGCTACTCCAGGTATCTCTTCACTTCCTACTATTAAATTCTAGTCTCCCATGATGAAAAGGACATTTCGGGGGGGTGTTAGTTCTAGAAGGTCTTGTAGGTCTTCATAGAGCCATTCAACTTCAGCTTCTTCAGCATTGCTGGTTGGAGCATAGACTTGCATTACTGTGATATTGAATGGTATGTCTTGGAAATGAACAGAGATCATTCTGTCATTTTTTGAGATTACACCCAGGTACTGTATTTCGGACTCTTTGGTTAACTGTGAGGACTACTCCATTTCTTCTAAAGGATTCTTGCCCACAGTAGTAGATATAGGTCATCTGAGTTAAATTCACCCATTTCAATCCATTTTAGTTCACTGATTCCTAAACTATCAATGTACACTCTCCGTCTTCTGTTTGACCACTTCCAATTTACCTTGATTCATGGACCTAACATTCCAGGTTCCTATGCAATATTGCTCTTTACAGTATCGGGCTTTACTTCCATTTACTTCCACATCCACAAATGGGCATTGTTTTCACTTTGGCTCCATCTCTTTATTCTTCCTGGAGTTATTTCTCCACTCTTCTCTAGCAGTATCTTGGGCACCTACCGACCTAAGGAGTTCATCTATCCATTTCATATCTGTTTTTGATCACTGAGGAAGTTCCAAGGAATAGCAAGGAGAGACAAGAAAGCCTTTCTCAGTGATGAATGCACTGGTCATTGCAAACACCCTCTTCCTGGTGTGCACAAGGTTTTGTCTGAGCCCTCTGAGCATCTCTGGTGGGTATGGGATTTGACTCTAAACAAGATTTTGCCCCTCCTACCATCTTGCCGGGCTTCTCCTTTGTCCTTGGGCATGAGGGATCTTTTGTTGGTGGGATCCAACATTCTCCTGTCGATGGTTGTTCAGCAGTGAGTTGTAATTTTGGAGTTCTCACAGGAGATGATGAGCGCAGGTCCTTCTATTCTGTTATCTTGCAAGAACCTAAATGATATTACTGTAATTGGATAAATACAATAAAAACTGCAAGATTAAATAAAAATTAGAGTACTATCACCCTGATTATTTAATTTGTATGCCAAGTACATTGTGGGAAATGTCAGACTGGATGAAGCACAAGCTGGAATCAAGATTGCAGGGAGAAATATCAATAACCTCAGATATGCAGATGACACCACCATTATGGCAGAAAGCGAAGAGGCACTAAACAGCCTCTTGATGAAAGTGAAAGAGAAGAGTGGGGGAAGCTGGCTTAAAACTCAACATTCAAAATATGAAGATCAAGGCATCTGGTCCCATCACTTTATAGTAAATAGATGGGGAAACAATGCAGACAGTGGCAGTCTTTATTTTATTGGGCTCCAAAATCACTGTAATTTCAGTAAGTCAAATAGATTCTCATATTCAGAGTGTATTCATATTTTCCTGGTTCACAGAAAGATTTTTTTTTTCACTATTAGGTGTATGAATCAAAATCCAAAGAAAAGTCTTTACAATATTCAGTTGTTAGGTTACTTACCACTTTTTGTCTATTTTTTTTCTCTTTTTTTTTGCATTTTATTTATTTTTTAAATATTTATTTTGATTGGAGGCTAATTACTTTACAATATTGTGGGTTTTGGCTAAGATCAAGTGTAGTATCTGTCTATTCTTATAATGGTGTAATTTTTTTACTTTAATTGATGGTGAAATGAAGTCATTTTAGTGTAGAATGTCCTTGTTTATTTAACTGATTGCTTCCTTACAGGGTCATTGAAATTATTTCTCTAGTACCTAGTTTCTTCTCACATATTAATTAGATTTAATTTTGATTAGATTTAGATTCATATTTTTATCATATATGGATGAATCTAAACAATTCATTCTTATGTACAAAGAACCATTTGACAGGGACATTTCTAATCAACACATCAGGCAGTATTGAAAGGAGGTCCAGCTGGCTTTATAAGGCTCATGAAGTCTTGCAGTGTGAGTCACACAGCCTCACTTATCAACTACCTTTCATAAAAATATGAATCCAAATTTTCATTGTTGCTAGGTTAAGTGATAGTCAAAAACAAAAGGTTAAAGCATTACAGAGAAAAATAATTTAAAAACATTGACTTAAAAATTAAGCTTTTAAAATCTGCAAGACCACTGAACATTTTTGGTCCCAGATGGGCACAGAAGTTGGAGAACCTCTCGTTCAAACATTCAAAGATTTTGAGAAATTCCTGAATGATCTTTTTTTGTTTTGAAACCTATTATTATCTAAGACCACATATCTAATTATTGTATTATTGTTGTTTGTTCAGTTGTTAAGTTGTGTCTAACTCTTTGATACCCCATGAACTGTAGCATGCCAGGCTTCCTTGTCCTTCTCTATCTCTTGGAGTTTGCTCAAACTTATATCCATTGAGTCAGTGATGCCATCCAACCATCTCATCCTCTGTTGCTCCCTTCTCTCCTGCCCTCAATCTTTCCTAGCACCAGGGTCTTTTCCAAACAGTTGGCTCTTCGCATCAGGTGCCCAAAGTATTGGAGCTTCAACTTCAGCATCAGTCTTTCCAGAGAATATTCAGAGTTGATTTCCTTTGGGATTGACTGGTTTGATCTCCTTGCTGTCCAAAGGGACTCTCAAGAGTGTTGTCCAGCATCAATTTTTGGTCCTCAGCTTTTTTTATAGTATAACTCTCACATCTACATGACTACTGGAAAAACCATAGCTTTGACTATACAGAATTTTTGGCAAAGTGATGTCTTTGCTTGTCAATACACTATCCTTGTCATAGCTTTTATGTTACTAACCCCATTACCATAGAAACAGCCATGTATCACTGAATAGTTGCTCTCATCAGATGCCATACTGGGTAGCATCTACACAATCTAATTAATCCTAATGGCAAGGTAGGTAAGCCACTTGATAGGTCAAAAGGCCCAGAGAGTTTCAGAGAATTAAGTGGCTTCTTCACACCAGGTAGCAAATAAATTATGTAATAAGAATTTGAATATGAATCTGCTAGGTTCCAAGTCAGTCTACTGAAGCACCACTATGACCAAAGTACAATTTTGATTTACAGGGTGTATAGAGTCAGACTAGAGAGTAACAGTACTTTAGATATGGGGTTAGATAAGTAGGTATGAAAAAGTTTGTCTACTATGCCAGACAGTGCTGTGCCAACTGCTTAGTGTTGTTGTCTCATTGAATCCTGATATGGGTCCAAATTCCAATTTTGTAATATTTGCATAATATGAACTTCACATGATTGATTTTAGGATTAAGAGAGAGGAAGTATTTAAGCACCTGACACCATACACATAGCATGTGCTTAAGAAATGGGAGAGAGTATCATGATCATCACCATCATCCTTCTTTTGAGGTCACACAGCTGGTAAGTGGTTCAGATGAGGCTGGAGCCAGGACCTGTACCCCTCTGAAGTCTGCTTTCACCCCAGCACACTTCTCTGCCTTCAACTTAGTTTATTTTCACCAAGTTAATGCCATGGTGCATTAACCTTTCTAAAATATATGTTGAATTCAATTTATTTAAGTTTTGTTAAGAATTTTTCAACTGTGTTCAAGAAGGATATGGGTCTGTAGTTTTCTTTCTTTCTTTTTTTTTTAAATAAAATCTTTGTTCTCATATCAGAGAGATACTGGACTCACAGATGAGTGTAAACTATTCCCTCATTCTTAAGTTTTCTAGACGAGTCAGTGCAGACTTGGACATTTTATAACCAAGCAGGACCCATCTGGGCCTCCCTGGAACAGACCTACCCCCTTCCTGCCCACCACTAAGCCTACCATGTCCTCTGCCCCTTGATTGTAGAAAAACCTTTAGCCTCCTAGGCCTTCCTTGAGTGCCAAAGAATGAATTTAACCAGAGAACCTGCGGGGTCTAAATGGACTGACATTTGAAGTCTGTGCCTTAGGAGGACAGATGATCAGCACCAAGAAAAGTTTCTAGAGGCAGGTTTTTCTCAATGACATTGAAGATACAAATTATAAGGTTATTTTTTTTTTCTTTTTTCCTTTTCTCTTGCTTGTACTACTTTTTTCATTTAGGCTTGCTCTTTAATTCTATTGGTACTGTCAGTTCAGTTCAGTCACTCTGTTGTGTCACTTTGCAGGGGGGCTAGGGTCAGTCTGCAGGAGACTGCAGCATGCCAGGCTTCCCTGTCCATCACCAACTCCCAGAGCTTGCTCAAACTCATGTTCATTGAGCCGATGATGCCATCCAACCATCTCATCCTCTGTCATCTCTAAGGGCTCCCCCAGCCTTCATTCTTTCCCAGAATCAGGGCCTTTCCCAATGAGTCAGTTCTTTGCATCAGGTGGCCAAAATATTGGAGTTTCACCTTCATCATCAGTCCTTCCAATGAATATTCAGGACTAATTTCCTTTGGGATTAACTGATTTGATCTCCATGCAGTCCAAAGGACTCTCAAGAGTCTTCTTTAACACCACAGTAAAAAAGCCTCAATCCTTTGGCTCCCAGCCTTCTTTATGGTCCAACTCTCACATACATACATGACTACTGGAAAAACCATAGCTTGAATAGGTGGATCTTTGTTGGCAAAGTAATGTCTATGTTTTTTCATATGCTGTCTAGGTTGGTCATAACTTTCCTTCCAAGGAGCAAGCATCTTTTAATTTCCTGGCTGCAATCAGCATCTGCAGTGATTTTGGAGCCCAAAAAAATAAAGTCTGACACTGTTTCCACTGTTTCCCCATCCATTTCCCATGAAGTTATGAGACCAGATGCCATGATCTTGGTTTTCTGAATGTTGAGCTTCAAGTCAACTTTTTCACTTTCCTCTTTCACTTTCATCAAGAGGCTCTTTAGTTCCTCTTCACTTTCTGCCATAAGGGTGGTGTCATCTGCATATCTGAGGTTATTGATATTTCTCCCAGCAATCTTGATTCCAGCTTGTGCTTCTTCCAGCCCAGCGTTCCTCATGATGTACTCTGCATAGAAGTTAAATAAGCAGGGTGACAATATACAACCTTGATGCACTCCTTTTCCTATTTGGAACCAGTCTGTTGTTCCATGACCAGTTCTGACTGTTGCTTCCTGACCTGCATACAGGTTTCTCAAGAGGCAGGTCAGGTGGTCTGGGATTCCCATCTCTTTCAGAATGTTCCACAGTTGATTGTGATCCACACAGTCAAAGGCCTTGGCATAGTCAATGAAGCAGAAATAGATGTTTTTCTGGAACTCTCTTGCTTTCTCCATGATCCAGCGGATGTTGGCAATTTGATCTCTGGTGCCTCTGCCTTTTCTAAACCCTGCTTGAACATCTGGAAGTTCATGGTTCACATATTGCTGAAGCCTGGCTTGCAGAATTTTGAGTATGACTTTACTAGCGTGTGAGATGAGTGCAATTGTGCGGTAGTTTGAGCATTCTTTGGCATGGCCTTTCTTTGGGATTGGAATGAAGACTGACCTTTTCCAGTCCTGTGGCCACTGCTGAGTTTTCCAAATTTGCTGGCATATTGAGTGAAGCACTTTCACAGCATCATCTTTCAGGATTTGAAATATCTCAATTTTATTTCCATCACCTCCCCTAGCTTTGTTCGTAGTGATGCTCTCTAAGGCCCACTTGACTTTACATTCCAAGATGTCTGGCTCCAGGTGAGTGATCACACCATCGTGATTATCTTCATTGTGAAGATCTTTTCTGTACAGTTCTGTGTATTCTTGCCACCTCTTCTTAATATCTTCTGCTTCTGTTAGGTCCATACCATTTCTGTCCTTTATCGAGCCCATCTTTGCATGAAATGTTCCCTTGATATCTTTAATTTTCTTGAAATGGTCTCTTGTTTTTCCTATTCTGTTGTTTTCCTCTATTTCTTTGCATTGATCACTGAGGAAGGCTTTCTTATCTCTCCTTGCTATTCTTTGGAACTCTGCATTCAGATGCTTATATCTTTTCTTTTCTCCTTTGCTTTTCACTTCTCTTCTTTTCACAGCTATTTGTAAGGCCTCCTCAGACAGCCATTTTGCTTTTTTGCGTTCTTTTCCATAGGGATGGTCTTGGTCCCTGTCTCCTGTACAATGTCATGAACCTCCATCCAGAGTTCATCAGGCACTCTATCTATCAGATCTAGTCCTTTAAATCTATTTCTTACTTCCACTGTATAATCATAAGGGATTTGATTTAGGTCATATCTGAATGGTCCAGTGGTTTTCCCTACTTTCTTCAATTTAAGTCTGAATTTCACAATAAGGAGTTCATGATCTGAGCCACAGTCAGCTCCTGGTCTTGTTTTTGCTAACTGTATACAGCTTCTCCACCTTTGGCTGCAAAGAATATAATCAATCTGATTTCGGTGTTGACCATCTGGTGATGTCCATGTGTAGAGTCTTCTCTTGTGTTGTTGGAAGAGGGTGTTTGCTATGACCAGTGCGTTCTCTTGGCAAAACTCTATTAGCCTTTGCCCTGCTTCATTCCGTGCTCCAAGGCCAAATTTGCCTGTTACTCCAGGTGTTTCTTGACTTCCTACTTTTGCATTCCAGTCCCCTATAATGAAAAGGACATCATTTTTGGGTGTTAGTTCTAAAAGGTCTTGTAGGTCTTCATAGAACCGTTCAACTTTGGTTTCTTCAGCATTACTGGTTGGGGCATAGACTTGGATTACTGTAATATTGAATGGTTTGCTTGGAAACGAACAGAGATCATTCTGTCATTTTTGAGATTGCATCCAAGTACTGTATTTCGGACTCTTTCGTTGACCATGATGGCTATTCCATTTCTTCTAAGGGATTCCTGCCCACAGTAGTAGATATAATGGTCATCTGAGTTAAATTCACCAATTCCAGTCCATTTTAGTTCACTGATTCCCAGAATGTCTGTGTTCACTCTTGTCATCTCCTGTTTAACCACTTCCAATTTGCCATGATTCATGGACCTAACATTCCAGGTTCCTATGCAATATTTCTCTTTACAGCATCGGACCTTGCTTCTACTTCAATACAAAATACAAATTAAAACTAATAAAATAAAACCTAGATGACTGAATGATTTTCTACAAAATGTATCTGATTATTGAGTTGGAAGTATCATCACCACTCATGACTGGTGATCTGAAAGACAAGCAAGCTGCCCTCTTCTCTGCATCTGCCTCTGAGTTAGCTCTCTAGGACCCAGTGTCCTCACCTATGACATCAGAAGTGTGTGGCTTCAAAGTCACTTCAGTTGTGTCCAACTTCATGATCCTTATGGATTACAGTCCACCCAGCTCCTCTGTCCATGGGATTCTCCAGTCAAGAATACTGGAGTAGTAGCCATTAAAAAGAATACATTTGAATCAGTTTTAATGAGGTGGATGAAACTGGAGCCTATTATACAGAGTGAAGTAAGCCAGAAAGAAAAACACCAATACAGTATACTAACGCATATATATGGAATTTAGACATAACGGTAATGATAACGCTGTATGCAAGACAGCAAAAGAGACACAAATGTATAGAAGAGTCTTTTGGACTCTGTGGGAGAGGGCAAGGGTGGGATGATTTGGGAGAATGGCATTGAAACATGTATATTATCATATGTGAAACGAATCGCCAGTCCAGGTTCGATGCATTTTACAGGATGCTCAGGGCTGGTGCACTGGGATGACCCAGAGGGATGATATGGGGAGGAAGGTGGGAGGGGAGTTCAAGATGGGGAACACATGTACACCCAGGGCGGATTCATGTCAATGTATGGCAAAACCAATGCAATATTGTAAAGTAATTAGCCTCCAATTAAAATTTTAAAAAGAAAAAGAATACTGGAGTAGGTAACCATTTCCTTCTCCAGGGGAATCTTCCCGACCCAAGGATCAAGCCAATGTCTACTACATCTCCTGAATTGGCAGTGGGTTCTCTACTTCTAATGCCACGGGTATAATAAATTAATGCCAGCAAATTTGGAAAACTCAGCAGTGGCCACAGGACTGGAAAAGGTCAGTCTTCATTCCAATCCCAAAGAAAGGCAATGCCAAAGAATGCTCAAACTACCGCACAATTGCACTCATCTCACACGCTAGTAAAGTCATGCTCAAAATTCTGCAAGCCAGGCTTCAGCAATATGTGAACCGTGAACTCCCAGATGTTCAAGCAGGTTTAGAAAAGGCAGAGGCACCAGAGATCAAATTGCCAACATCCGCTGGATCATGGAGAAAGCAAGAGAGTTCCAGAAGAGCATCTATTTCTGCTTCATTGACTATGCCAAAGCCTTTGACTGTGTGGATCACAATCAACTGTGGAACATTCTGAAAGAGATGGGAATCCCAGACCACCTGACCTGCCTCTTGAGAAACCTGTATGCAGGTCAGGAAGCAACAGTCAGAACTGGTCATGGAACAACAGACTGGTTCCAAATAGGAAAAGGAGTGCATCAAGGCTGTATATTGTCACTCTGCTTATATGCAGAGTACATCATGAGGAACGCTGGGCTGGAAGAAGCACAAGCTGGAATCAAGATTGCTGGGAGAAATATCAATAACCTCAGATATGCAGATGACACCACCCTTATGGCAGAAAGTGAAGAGGAACTCAAAAGCCTCTTGATGAAAGTGAAAGAGGAGAGTGAAAAGGTTGGCTTGAAGCTCAACATTCAGAAAACAAAGATCATGGCATCTGGTCCCATCACTTCATGGGAAATAGATGGAAAAACAGTGGAAACAGTATCAGACTTTATTTTGGGGGGCTCCAAAATCTGCAGATGATGATTGCAGCCATGAAATTAAAAGACGCTTACTCCTTGGAAGGAAAGTTATGACCAACCTTGATAATATATTAAAAAGCAGAGACATTAATTTGCCAACAAAGGCCCGTCTAGTTAAGGCTATGGTTTTTCCCGTGGTCATGTATGGATGTGAGAGTTGGACTGTGAAGAAAGCTGATTGCCGAAGAATTGATGCTTTTGAACTGTGGTGTTGGAGAAGACTCTTGAGAGTCCCTTGTACCGCAAGGAGATCCAACCAGTCCATTCTTAGGGAGATCGATCCTGGGTGTTCATTAGAAGGACTGATGCTAAAGCTGAAACTCCAGTACTTTGGCCACCTCATGCGACGAGCTGACTCACTGGAAAAGACTCTGATGCTGGGAAAGGTTGGGGGCGGGAGGAGAAGGGGATGACAGAGAGTGAGATGGCTGGATGGCATCACCGACTCTGTGGACATGAGTTTGAGTGAACTCCGGGTGTTCGTGATGGACAGGGAGGCCTGGCGTGCTGTGATTCATGGGGTCGTGGAGAGTCGGACATGACTGAGCGACTGAACTGAACTGAACTGAACTTAAAGGAAGTTCTATCATCTTAGACATATCCTTCAGTCTGCATTCATCGTTAGTGAAAAAATTATTTACACTTACTTGACCCCAGTGCCTTTTCTCAATTTGTTTGGAATGCATATTGAAGAAATGTGTGATTTAATAATATCAGCCAGTTATCATTAGAAAACTAATATGGATACCCTTCACATTGTGTGACCAAGCTGTGAGCCCAGAGGATAAACCAGGCTTGTGTAGAAAATGATTTTGCACTTTTGGTTAAAGAAGTCAGAAATCGGTAGTGTAACCACAGTTATATAAATCGGTATCAGTGTAGACTATTCAGAAGGTAAACACTGTACCCTTCATCTTAACTGTATAGATTAGACTAAGCAACTCACATGGAGAAAAATAGCAAACACTAAATCTTAAATATATACACACATATATATACATTCATATGTGTGTATACTATATTTAAATTGCTAGCATAGGCAGAATAAAAATATCAGAGAAGCTAAATAATTCAGAAATCTGAAGTTAAACTATAGCTGTAGGATTAGGTTTTCTAGACCCAGATGCTTTTTCTGGTTGAAATTTGCAAGGACACAAAATATTTTTGTTCCCTGAAGGGGACTGAACTTGGACAACCTGTCCCTCAAGCACTTTAAGATTTTGAGAAATTCCTGCAGGAATTTCTTCTAGCTTCACATTTGAAGTCTGCCTTAGGAGAGCAGATGATTAGCAGCAAGAAGAGTGCCTGGAGGCAGGCTTTTCCCAGTGAGGTTGAAGATCCAAAGTGCAAGGCCATTTTTTCTCTTTTCCTTTTCTCTTGTTTTTATTGTTTTTTCATTTTCTCTTCCTCTTTAATTCCATGTATCAGTATGCTGATTTTTTAATTTAATCTCAAATTTTTAGTATTTTGTCAAATTACAATTAATATCATTTATTATTACCATACAATGAATAATGTATGTGTATAATATATTTTACTTTTATCTTTGTATTTTGTTTACAACATATATCTTGCTAAATTTTAATGCTGGTAGGTATTCCTTGGGCTGTTCCTTGAAACACTCTTTGTGTCTCTGCAGAGGCAGATACAGTTACTTAAACAAAGAGTTCCATTCTAAACCAATAAAAATAGTTTTGGATCCTACTTATGCCACTTGCTAGCAATAGTTTACTTATTTTAACTTTTATTTCTCCACATTTTTCCAGTGTAATTTTTGACCATAATAATTGTAGGGTAATTTTCAGGTTTATCAGTATCATAAATTTTTAATAAATTTTGATTTCTATTCTATCCCATTCCAAAATTTAAAAATAAACATTTTTAACAAGATAATACTTTCACCATACTTTTTTTCTCCTTGTTCGCAGATTAATCCTAAATGTTCCTTTGTATTTTTCATCTTCATATAAAAATTCTCATTTGCATTATCAGGAGTATTCAGATCATCATGTTGGAGCATGATCTATTGTGTAACTACTATTTGTGTAGATGCCAGGCTTAAGGCATTCTAGAATTTGGTATACAAGATAGACTTCTCCAGACATTTACCACTTAAAGTAGAATAAAGACAAGCAAACATGAAAGTGTAATTTGATGAGAAATATGAAAACAGCAGATAAGTGATAAGAAGTGTGGATGAGTTGGACTAACTCAGGTTTGGTGGTCATGTTGGTTAAGGAGGAATTAAAACAATGTCAGCAAAAGATTCCTCGTGGGAATGTCATTTAAACTAGAGTACACTGACATTGGGAAGTTGACATGAGTGGAAAATTCCTGCCTACAGGGACCATGATACGATAAGTAACCTCAAAGAGAGCAAAAGTCAAAGGAAGTTTAAATACGATGGACAATAGCAGTTCAAGTTGGTGAAGAATTTAACAAATAATTAAATGCTGATCTTTCTCTGTGAGCTATCACTGCATGCATATTTTGAACTCTTGAAATGACTAAAGCTTTTCTTTTCAAAAAGCAAATAATGTAATTGACATTACTTTTTTAAATACTCTTCTCTTTTCTCCATCTTCCTTGTTATTTATTTATCACTCTTCTAGCCCTATATTGGAGAAGGCAATGGCAAGCCACTCCAGTACTCTTGCCTAGAAAATCCCATGGATGGAGGAGCCTGGTAGGCTGCAGTCCGTGGGGTCGCTAAGGGTCGGACACGACTGAGTTATTTCACTTTCACTTTTCACTTTCACACATTGGAGAAGGAAATGGCAACCCACTCCAGTGTTCTTGCCTGGAGAATCCCAGGGACAGGGGAGCCTGGTGGGTTTCCGCCTATGGGGTCACACAGAGTTGGACATGACTGAAGTGACTTAGCAGCAGCAGCAGCCCTATATGTCACTCTTCTAGCTCTAGGGACTTCCCACATGGCACTAGTGGTAAAGAATCTGCCTGTCAATGCAGGAGACACAGGAGTTGTGGGTACAATTCCTGGTCGGGAAGATCCCCTGGAGGAGGAAGTGGCAACCCACTCCAGTATTCTTGCCTGGAAAAGCCTATGGACAGGGGAACCTGGCAGGCTACAGTCCACAGTGTTACAATGAGTCCGACATGACTGAAACAACTTAACACACTAGCCCTATGGGGGTCCTTAGACATGTTGCCACAACTTTGTGCTTTCATATTTCAATTGGTACATCAGTATCAATCTCCTTAATGGAATTCCAATGCAAGATTTAATCCTTAGCAGCAATGACCAATGCATTTCTCTCTTTATTTTAATCAGTGTCCTCATGGCAATCATTAAATGATTTTTACATTGAATTATATCCATTGTATGACTATGTAACCTGTGACTTTAAACTTCCTTATTGATAAAAGCTTTTTTAAAACGTAAAGTAAAAAATAAATAAATAAATAAAAACACACAAAAAAAGAAATTCTAAATATTTATACTTATTTTTTACTTTAAAATAAACTTTGAGGTTTTGACAATTTTTTCACTGTTAAACTCAGAAACAGTACTCTCTTCTTTTTAATATTATTTTTCTCAGTTTGGAGAAATTGTTTGGAGAAATTATATTCAATCTTTTCAACACTAGGAAAGACAGGTTCATAGTGATGTTATGATTAGATTTCCTGAAACAACAATTTTCTTTTTTTTTTTTTTTTTTATGTTTGTAGTGCTAAGGATTTCCAAAATGGCGTGAGTAGCAAAGAACCCGCTTGTCAATGCAGGAGACAAAAGAGGCATGGGTTTGATCCCTTAGTCGGGAAGGTTCCCTGAGGAGGGCATGTCAACCCACTCTAGTATTCTTGCCTGGAGAATCCCATGGACAGAGGTGCCTAAAGGGGACAGTCCACAGGGTTGCAAAGAGTCAAACACAACTGAAGCGACCAGCATACACACACAGAGTTGACTTCATCAGGGTCAGTGAAGAATGGAAGACCAAATCTAGTTCAAGAAGAGATAAAATAGGATACACACACAAGAAAATTGTTTAGGGATCCTATCAACATTCCCCTAGTTCTTTGAAACTGATAAAATTCTTTTGACTAAATCATTAAAGGCACGTTTCACTTCTTTGTTCCTCAGAGTATAAATAAATGGGTTTAACATGGGTGAAATGGAAGTCGTGAGTATTACTACTCGCTGATTAATAGACAATTCATCTTTTGATGAAGGTTTGATATAGACAAAGATGCAGCTGCCGTAGGTGATAGAAACCACAATAAAGTGAGAAGAGCAGGTGGAAAAGGCTTTTGTCCTTTGCTGGGCAGAGGGGAATCTTAGAACTGTTCTGATGATGAATATGTAAGACAAAACCACACATATGAGAGTCATGATATATATCAACACAGAGCCAACAAGGGTCATCTCCTCAATGAACCATGGATCTGAGCATGAGATCTTCAGAAGTGGATTAACGTCACAGAAGAAGTGATCAATGACAGAGTCACAGAATTCCAGGTTCAGTCCCAAGCAAAATGGTGGAAATATGATCAAGAAAGTGGTCATCCAACAGGAGAAAATAAGCATTTTGCAGAATCTGTGGTTCATGATGCTCATGTAATGCAGGGGTTTGCAGATGGCTACATAGCGATCATAGGACATGGTGGCCAAGAGAAAAAATTCTGTCATTCCAAACACATAGGTAAAAAACAGTTGAGCTACACAAGCATTATAGGTAATGGACCTGTCACCTGTTGATATACTATACAAGAACCTAGGAATGCAGGCAGAAGTGAATGAGATTTCTAAGAAGGATAAATTATGGAGAAAATAGTACATGGCAGATTTAAGATGAGAGTCCACTAATATGAGGGTGATGATGATCAAGTTTCCAGCTATACTCAATATGTAGGTGATGAGTAGAAATGTGAAAATCAAAATCTGCATTTGTAAGTCATCGGTTAATCCCAGGAGGATGAAACTGACTACTGGTGTGTGGTTTCTCATTTCTGGGTCTGGACTTCTATCCAGTCTGCTCGTAAAACTGTTGGAAGGAAAATTTGAGAAGAGGGTAAGAAAATGGTTTACACTTCACGTGTAGATTTTGTTTAGATAAGTCAAACCATTTATATGTATCTTCTTTCTGAATAATGAGTATTTTAATTAATTCATGGTGTAAGCTCTGGTATATACTCATGGTATATCTATGGTAGGCTAGAAGCTTAGCTCCCAAATATTTTGGACCTCAAAATATGCTAAGATGTACATTTTATATGTAGTTCAGTGTATGGGCACACAAACAAAGCACAAACATATATATACAAACATATATCTACAACAAAGATTTCAATACCAACCCAAACATACCTTGATCTCTGAAGTTTTCTATAAAATCTCTAAAAATATTGAATCATTATGCTGTATGTGTGAAACTAACATAATAGTGTAAATCAAATATACATCAATTTTAAAATAAATAAATACAAATATCACAAAATCTATTTTATAGCACGCTAAATGGAGGCCTGCCATACTGTGATTCATGGGGTCGCGGAGAGTCAGACACGACTGAGCGACTGAACTGAACTGAACTGAACTGAAATGGTGATAACCTGTACTTATAAAACACATTTCATTTTTTAGGAGTTAGTTAAATCATATTGTCCAACTAAAACATACATTTTCCATGATATCTCTTTAAAAGTATGCCATGGTTTTACTTACTTACTATTTTGGAATTGATTTTTCTCATAGCAAACTTGTTCCCTAGGATCAATGAAATCATGAACTTTAGAATATCCTGTTTTCTAAGAATTTTTATTTTATCACTAATTGAAATTTTACACAGGTTAATTATCTGCTTGAAGCTTCCTTTTCTGATATATTAAAAACACATAAGTGTTTCTTTATCCATTTGTGAAAGCATTTGAGGACTCTGTTCCACTGCCATGACCAAACCTATACTTAATCTACAGAGGAGAGTTCCTGTAATGAAAATTCTTTCCTAGACCTTTACCATGACCTTTCATCCTTAGCTTTTAATAATTTACTCTGTCTGCATCCAACTTCCAACCTACTCCTCAACTACTTCCAATATGGTTTCTGAACACAGCACTCCACTGAAATTGTTATTTGTAGCAATTATTTCTTGCAATTGTAGCTGATATTTCTTTAAGTTTCAACCAAGTGTAGCTCAAACTCAAGTCCATCAAGTCAGTGATGCCATCCAATCCTCTCATCTTCTGTCATCCCCTTCTCCTCCTGCCTTCAATCTTGCCCAGCATGAGGGTCTTTTTCCAATGAGTCAGTTCTTTGCATCAGGTGGCCAAAATATTGGTATTTCACCTTCATCATCACTCCTTCCAGTGAATATTCAGGACTGTTCCTTTTCAATTGACTGGTTTGGTCTCCATGCAGTCTAAGGGACTCTCAAGAGTCTTCTCCAACACCACAGATCAAAAGCATCAATTCTTTAGCACCCAGCTTTCTTTATAGTCCAACTCTCACATCCATACATGACTACTGGAAAAACCATAGCTTTGACTGGATGGACTTTTGTTGGCAAAGTATTGTCTCTGCTTTTGATATGCTGTCTAGTTTGGTCATAGTTTTTCTTCCAAGGAGCAAGCATCTTTTAATTTCATGGCTGCAGTCACCATCCACAGTGATTTTGAAGCCCAAAAAATAAAATCTCTCACTGCTTCCATTGTTTCCCCATCTATTTGCCATGAAGTGGTGGGACCAGATGCCCTCATCTTAGTTTTTTGAATGTTGAGTTTTAAACCAGTTTTTTCCACTCTCCTCTTTCACTTTCAAAGAGGTTATTTAGTTCCTTTTCACCTTCTGCCATAATGGTGGTCATATGCATATTTGAGGTTATTAATCCATGTCTCCTGTACTAAACCCAAAAGTTAGCGTTGACTGACCTATATTAACAATTGAGATCAAGCTAGAATTTTCTTAGTATAACCCTATAACCCTATCTTGAAAGTCTGTTGACACTGCAAGTATTTTCATTTAATTCTGTAGTTTCCCTGATTTATACAGGGGAAGCTTTATCTTTGTTTGCTGGTCTTGGAGTAATGGAGAGTGGCTCTAGAAGCACACCATCGTGAGAGTCAGGTATTGTAGTCATCTTAGGTGGACTCCTGTCCAGAAAGTAGTTTTCCCTAACCATTCGTTCTGTTCCATTCCTCATGATTCCACCTGTTTGCTGCTCCTTATCTATAACTGGCATTTAGTGACTTGCTCCTCTGTGTTCTGTTTAGACTCTTCTAAGCAGTCTCCTAATCTTTCAAACCACAGTTTAAGACCTATGGGTTTTGTCACACCTTATATCACATCCTATTCAAAAATCTCATTTTATGTAATAACCACTGAACTGACAGCTTCTGAGATATAGAATTAATTCACGATAATATTTACCCTTAGACCTAGATCTGTTTATATTGTATAATAGATGGAAGCAATTTAATAACTACTCTGACACGTCTAACTTTTGACATATCCCTGACTCTAATTCCAGAGATTCTTGTTGGTTTTTACATTTGCTGATGAAATGTTCTAGGTGACTCTTATTTTATTTATTTTGTTATTTGTTTATGTACTTTATTATTTTTATTTTCATTTTTGACTGTGCTTTGTCTTCCTTGTTTTGTGTATACTTCTAGTTGCTGTGAATGAGGGCTACACTCTAATTGCAGTTTCGAGGTTTTCTTCGTGGTGACTTCTCATTGCAGAGAGTGGGCTCTAGATCATGGGTTCTGTAGTTGTGGTGAATGGGCTTAGTTGACTGGTGGCATGTGGGATCTCCCCAGACCAGGGATGGAACATGTGTCCCTTCATTAGCAGGAGAACTCATAACCAGTGGACCACCAGAGAAGTCCACTAGGTGGCTCTTAAATGGCACTACAACCTCTCCACTCAGCACATAAAATATATGTACATTAAGGCCGAAAGGTAAACACTGTTTGGCAAAGAAATAGCTTTCCTTTTATGCCTTCAATTCATGCTTCTTCAAAACACCTGACAATAAAATAACAATACCATAGATTCAGGACCACAGTTCTGGATTTGCACCAACAACTGCTCTGTGGTTGTTCCTCAGCCAACACCAACTAAACACACTAATATCTACTGAAATGATTTTGCTCCCCAAATTTTGACCAAGGCCATCAATAATTTTTTAAAGATAAAAACATAATTTCTTCTAGAAGTTCCAGTTACCTGGCTTGTGACAGCATCACTTGATTGCTTTAATATATCCCTTTCCTGCAGAAGTGGGAGCTACTCATGTGCCCATTTCCCCTAGTAAACCTCCCAGAGTTTATAGATTCCATTAAAGAGGGGGAGGGCAGACTGTTTAAAAACATATTTTAGGATGAGCTGGGGTCTCTTCAAAATATGTGGGCATCACATATGTAACAATAAACTAAACAAATATAAATAACAGATTAAATCATCAGGATAATTAAAGAGAATAAAAGACTCAGGTTATAGAAAAGGATTGCAGGTACAAGCCACCTATCTCTTTTTACTTCAGTCTTGAGACACCTATTTTGTGACTTTCACAACTCTGGAAACTTCAGACTCTGTCCTTTCTCATAAATATCTTGAAAAACAAATTATAACTATTGTTTGACTACTGTCCCTTTACTTCTCCTGCCTTTTAGAGAATAGACTGTTTTAAAGAGTGCAAAGGTCTTAATCATATCAGCAAATAATGTACAATTCAAGACTGCTTCTAGAAGTCCTTCCTTGCACCTATTTTTAAGTTGCCTGATATTTGTTAGTTCAAACCCCAGTCTCATCAGTATCCTCAATCAATTCAAACTTATGAATCAGGTTTTTTCCCATCAAAATTTAATTAATTATTTATTCGTGTGGTGTGTGTGTGTTAGTCACTCAGGCGTGTCCGATTCTTTGAGACCCCACAAACCAGGTTCTTCTGTCCATGGAATTCTCCAGGCAAGAATACCGGAGTGGGTTGCCATTCCCTTCTCCAGGGGGTCTTCCAAACCCTGGGACTGAACCCAGGTCTCTTGCATTGCTGGCAGATTCTTTCCCAGCTGAGCCACCAGGGAATCCCCTATTAACTATTTACGTCTCTCTAATTGCCAAGACTTATCAAACTGTTTATAAGAGATAATTTTCTGTCTCTCAAAGACCAGAAATGTAGTGGTTTCAATTGGTTATTTATCCCTGGACATCCTGAGGATGAAGGAAAACATTTTTTATAAACTTGTAACTGAACATCTGGTCACTCTTACTCATGGGCCCACACTTACCCCACAGACAGCTCTGAGATGACTCTAATTTATCCAATCCTATCATTTCTAACATGTTGCCAAGGTTTTCTTGCCATAGCATTTGTGTTTCTTTGAAAGGTATTTGCTACTCCAGGGTTGGGAGGAATATCAGGAACTCTCTCCAGTTTGGATAGACATGATATTCAACCTTCCTGGCAAACTTAGAATTTCTGACCATAACAAGATTCACATCTGTTTTATGTGCCAAACAGGAAACCAAGTAAACAAACATGAGTCCTAGGTGAATTAGGTTTAAAGTCAATTATGAATCTCTTGTGTAATCTTCTGGGAAATTTTTGAAATGTGTAACCTGGGGCCAATGTCCTCAGAGAACTGAAGATTTCACAGTGACATTCAACACAGAACTTTTACATAAAATAAAATGATAAAGTGCAAGCCTACGTTTTCTTCCTCTTGTCCAATAATAACATCTACAACTGCTAATAGCTGCTCACAGAATACACGTACCCCTTGCTCCTTTTAACTTAAAATTACCCTAATTGTTATTTATTATAAACTAGATATGAGTTTTGTTTTATTTCTTGTTATTCTCAGTATATTTATCTTGGTTTTATTTATATTTCTCATGTTATTTTTCTTAATTTTGTAAATTAAAAGTAACATAAAATTTACTATCTCAACTACCTAAAAGGTACAATTCAGTAGTATTAAGTACATTCCTATCATTGTAGAAGGGAACAGCAAACCCACTGCAGTATCCTTGCCTGGAGAATTCAGTGGACAGAGGAGCTGATGGGCTAAGTCCATGAGGTTGCAAAGAGTCAGACAAGACTGAACGACTAACACTTTCTCTTTTCACTTTACCATTATGTATTATCCTTAATATTTTAACAAATATATCTAAGTCTGCTTATTTTTATAATATGTAGTAATTTAATTACTATTTATTAAAAACTATAAAGTGATCACTAGTTATTATCTAAAAATGATATTTGATACAAAATAAATTAACAAAATAGAAAAATTAAACTTCAATATGAAAACCAATCTTAATATCTCACATTACAATATTCCAGATATCTCATATGTACATATATTTTTATTAATTAGTTATTTCAAAATGTAAACCTTATTTACAAGCTGTGTTTCAAACTACTTAATAAAAGTTTTAAACTACTTGTTACCTCAATAATTATAAACTTACATAATCATTTGGGAAACTATATAATATTTCTCTTGGGGCATTCCAACATAATTTGAAATCAATTGAATCTTTGTTATTTCTAAAAAAAATTTTTTGTTATTAAAAAAATGACTACCTCAAGTTGATATTATGTTACATAATTATATAATTTTTTAGTAAATGTGTCTAGTTTCTTTCTAAATAAACTATCAACTGTGATGCAAAAAGCATTTTGTACAAATATCTTTCAGTTTTCTATATTCCCTAAAAGTGAGCATTGTTGCTATTATTTCTGTGTATGTTGACATATTGCTTGTTGTGTGGGTTGTAACTATTTTCCCCAGTTTTTTTTTTTAATTTTTTTTTATTGGAGGCTAATACTTTACAATATTATATTGGTTGGTTTTGCCATACATTGACATGAATCTGCCCCTGGTGTACTTGCGTTCCCCATCTTGAACTCCCCTCCCACCTCCTTCCCCATCCCATTCTTCTGGGTCATCCCAGTGCAACAGCCCCGAGCATCCTGTATCATGCATCGAGCCTGGACTGGTGATTCATTTCACATATGATAATATACATGTTTCAATGCCATTCTCCCAAACCATCCCACCCTCACCTTCTCCCACAGAGTCCCAAAGACTGTTCTATACACCTGTGTCTCTTTTGCTGTCTCGTATACAGGGTTGTCATTTCCATCTTTCTAAATTCCATATATATGCGTTAGTATACTGTATTGGTGTTTTTCTTTCTGGCTTACTTCACTCTGTATAATAGGCTCCAGTTTCATCCACCTCATTAGAACTGATTCAAATGTATTCTTTTTAATGGCTGAGTAATACTCCATTGTGTATATGTACCAAAGCTTTCTTATCCATTCGTCTGCAGATGGACATCTAGGTTGCTTCCATGTCCTGGCTATTATAAACAGTGCTGCAATGAACATTGGAGTACATGTGTTTCTTTCAATTCTGGTTTCCTCGGTGTGTATGCCCAGGAGTGCGACTGCTAGGTCGTATGGCAGTTCTATTTCCAGTTTTTTTAAGGAATCTCCACACTGTTCTCCATAGTGGCTGTACTAGTTTGCATTCCCACCAACAGTGTAAGAGGGTTCCCTTCTCTCCACACCCTCTCCAGCATTTATTGCATGCAGACTTTTGGATAGCAGCCATTCTGACTGGTGTGAAATGGTATCTCATTGTGGTTTTGATTTGCATTTCTCTGATTATGAGGAATGTTGAGCATTTTTTCATGTGTTTTTTTAGTCATCTGTATGTCTTCTTTGGAAAAATGTCTTTTTAGCTCTTTGGCCCATTTTTTGATTGGGTCGTTTATTTTTCTGGAATTGAGCTGCAGGAGCTGCTTGTATATTTTGGAGATTAATTCTTTGTCAGTTGTTTCATTTGCTATTATTTTCTCCCATTCTGAAGGCTGTCTTTTCACCTTGATTATAGTTTCCTTTGCTGTGCAGAAGCTTTTAATTGTAATTAGGTCCCATTTGTTTATTTTTGCTTTTATTTCCAATATTCTGGGAGGTGGGTCATGGAGGATCCTGCTGTGACTTATGTCAGAGAGTGTTTTGCCTATGTTCTCCTCTAGGAGTTTTATAGTTTCTGGTCTTACATTTAGATCTTTAATCCATTTTGAGTTTATTTTGCTGTATGGTGTTACGAAGTGATCTAGTTTCATTCTTTTACAAGTGACTGACCAGTTTTCCCAGCACCACTTGTTCAAGAGACTGTCTTTTCCCCATTTTATATTCTTACCTCCTTTGTCAAAGATAAGGTGTCCATAGGTTCATGGATTTATCTCTGGGCTTCCTATTTTGTTCCATTGATCTATATTTCTGTCTTTATGCCAGTACCATACCGTCCTGATGACTGTGGCTTTGTCGTAGAGCCTGAAGTCCGGCAGGTTGATTCCCCCAGTTTCCTTATTCTTCCTCAAGATTGCTTTGGCTATTCGAGGTTTTTTGTATTTCCATACAAATTGTGAGATTATTTGTTCTAGTTCTGTGAAAAATATCATTGATAGCTTGATAGGGATTGCATTGAATGTATAAATTATTTTGGGTAGTATACTCATTTTCACAATATTTATTCTTCCAATCCAAGAACACGGTATATTTCTCCATCTATCAATGTCTTCTTTGATTACTTTCAGCAGTGTTTTATGGTTTTCTATGTACAAGTCTTTCATTCCTTAGGTAGATATATTCCTAAGTATTTAATTCTTTTTGTTACAACAGTGAATGGTATAGTTTCCTTAATTTCTCTTTCTATTTTCTCATTATTAGTGTATAGGAATGCAAGGGATTTCTGTGTGTTGATTTTATATCCTGCAACTTTACTGTATTCATTGATTAGCTCTAGTAGTTTTCTGGTAGAATCTTTAGGGTTTTCTGTGTAGAAGATCATGTCATCAGCGAACAGTGAAAGTTTTACTTCTTCTTTTCCAATTTGTATTCCTTTTATGTCTTTTTCTGCTCTGATTGCTGTGGCCAAAACTTCCAGAACTATGTTGAATAGTAGTGGTGAGAGTGGGCACCCTTGTCTTGTTCCTGACTTTAGGGGAAATGCTTTCAGTTTTTCACCATTGAGGATAATGTTTGCTGTGGGTTTGTCATAGATAGCTTTTATTATGTTGAGGTATATCGCTTCTATTCCCATCTTCTGGAGGGTTTTTGTCATAAATGGATGTTGAATTTTGTCAAAGGCTTTCTCTGCATCTATTGAGATAATCATATGATTTTTATTTTTCAGTTTGTTAATGTGGTGTATTACATTGATTGATTTGTGGATATTGAAGAATCCTTGCATTCCTGGGGTAAAAGCCACTTGGTCATGATGTATGATCTTCTTAATGTGTTGTTGGATTCTGATTGCTAGAATTTTGTTAAGGATTTTTGCATCTATGTTCATCAGTGATATTGGCCTGTAGTTTTCTTTTTTTCTGGGATCTTTACCGGGTTTTGGTATTAGGGTGATGGTGGCCTCATAGAATGAGTTTGGAAGTTTCCCTTCCTCAGCAATTTTCTGGAAGAGTTTGAGTAGAATAGGTGTTAGCTCTTCTCTAAATTTTTGGTAGAATTCAGCTGTGAAGCCGTCTGAACCTGGGCTTTTGTTTGCTGGAAGTTTTCTGATTACAGTTTCAATTTCCATGCTTGTGATGGGTCTGTTAACATTTTCTATTTCTTCCTGGTTCAGTTTTGGAAAGTTGTACTTTTCTACGAATTTGTCCATTTCTTCCAAGTTATTCATTTTATTGCCATATAATTGCTGATAGTATTCTCTAATAATCCTTTGTATTTCTGTGTTGTCAGTTGTGATCTCTCCATTTTCATTTCTAATTTTATTGATTTGTTTCTTCTCCCTTTGTTTCTTCATGAGTCTTGCTAGTGGTTTGTCAATTTTATTTACTTTCTCAAAGAACCAGCTTTTGTCTTTGTTGATTTTTGCTATGGTCTCTTTTGTTTCTTTTGCATTTATTTCTGCCCTAATTTTTAAGATTCTACTTACCCTGGGGTTCTTCATTTCTTCCTTTTCTAGTTTCTTTAGATGTTCAGTTCAGTTCAGTTCAGTTCAATCTCTCAGTCATGTCTGACTCTCCGCGACCCCATGAATCACAGCACACCAGGCCTCCCTGTCCATCACCAACTCCTGGAGTTCACTCAAACTCATGTCCACAGAGTCAGTGATGCCATCCAGCCATCTCATTCTCTGTCGTCCCTTTCTTCTCCCACCCCCAACCTTTCCCAGCATCAGAGTCTTTTCCAGTGATGTAGAGTTAGGTTATTTAATTGACTTTTTTCTTGTTTCTTGAGGTGTGCCTGTATTGCTATGAACCTTCCCCTTAGCACTACTTTTAGTGTCCCATAGGTTTTGGGTTGTTGTGTTTTCATTTTCATTCATTTCTATGCATATTTTGATTTCGCTTTTGATTTCTTCTATGATTTGTTCATTATTCAGCAGCATGTTGTTCAGCCTCCATATGTTGGCTTTTTTAATAGTTTTTCTCCTATAGTTGAGATCTAATCTTACTGCATTGTGGTCAGAAATGATTTCAATTTTTTTGAATTTACCAAGGCTAGATTTATGGCCCAGGATGTGATCTATCCTGGATTTCCCCAGCTTTTTACTGGTCTTCAACTTGTTTGTGGATTTTCCTGAAACAGAATCTCATGCTACATTTCAGAAAAAAATTCATATTTTTCTGATCATGACATTTTTCATATCTATTTTTGTACATTGTACTTTTAAATGAGATGATATATTTTACTGTTCATTTTTTCTTAATAATACAGCTAAGTATTTTAATTTTAATTTTCATAGTTTTCTCTCAAAATTGCTCATTCTTTTGACATCTTCTGAAAAGAATTTACCTGTGTTTGTATCATATGTAATTATGCTCAATACATATTTGTTTTTCTCATATTAATTTTTATAACTTTGACTAAATGCATATATAATAAAATTTACTATCTCAGCTTCTTTAAAGGAACAATCCAATAGTATTAAGTACATTTTTTGTGACTGTGTATTACCCTTAATATGTTAACACACATATTCAATGGTGTGTTTTTCTTTTAATGTCCACAAATAATTGATTTCTAGAGCACAGTTTCAAACAAGACTAACTTAGCCTGATTTTTGTCTTTTTCTTGTTTTGGACTAATTTGAAGGATACTATTGACCGTGTCTTATGTTGAATGCTAATGCCTTCTTTTTATTATCAGCGTTAGTTCAGAGTTAAGAATAGGTGTTATTCATCTTTTTAACACCCTACTCCTGTCATTGAATAGAGTTTCCTGTGCTATACAGTAGGTACTCATTAGTTATATATTTTATTCATAATGTGTATACATGTTGATCCCAATATCTTAATTCATCCCACCACCCCTTTCTCCCATGATATCTATACATTTGTGTTCTACATCTATATCTCTATTTCTGCTTTGTGAATAATTTCATCTGTAACATTTTTCCAGACTCCACATACAAGTGACATTAACATTTGTTTTTCTCTTTCTGACATACTTCACTTTGTATGACAGTCTCTAGGTCCATCTATGTCTTTGCAAATGGCAATGTTTCATTCCTTTTTGAGGCTGAGTAATATTCCATTGCATATATATACCACATCTTCTTTTTCCATTCCTCTCTTGATGTACATTTGGGTTACTTCCATGCCCCGACTATTGTAAATAGTGCTGCAATAAACATTCAGGTGCACATATCTTCTTTAGTTATTATTTTCTCCAAGTATGTGCACAGGAGTGGAATTGCTGGATCATAAGTTAGTTTTTAGTTTTTTTAGGAACCTCCATATTGTTCTCCATAGTGACTGTATCAATTTACATTCACACCAATAGTGTAGGAGCATTCTGTTTTCTCCACACTCTCTCCAACATATAAGGTTTGTAGAATTTTTTACTATGAGCATTCTAACTCATGTGATAGCTCAGTTGATAAAGAATCTTCCTGCAATGCAGGAGACCCTGGTTCGATTACCGGGTGGGGAAGATCCACTGGAGAAGGAAATGACAACCCACTCCAGTATTCCTGCCTGGAAAATTCCATGGATGGTGGAACCTGGTAGGCTACAGTCCATGGGGTTGCAAAGAGTTGGACACGACTGAGTGACTTCACTTTCACTTTCATTTTGCTATGCAAAAGCTTTTAAGTTTAATTAGGTCCTACTTGTTTATTTTTGTTTTTATTTCCATTACTCTAGGAGGTGGGTCATAGAAGATCTTCCTTTGATTGATGTCATTAAGTGTTCTGCCTGTGTTTTCCTCTTAAGAGTTTTATAGTTTCTGATCTTACTTTTGAGTCTTTAATCCATTTTGAGCTTATCTTTGTGTATGGCATTAGGAAGTATTCTAATTTCATTCTTTTGCACATAGCTGTCCAGTTTCCCAGCACCACTTATTGAAAAGATTATCTTTACTCCATTGTATATTCTTGCCTCCTTTGTCAAAAATAAGGTACCCATATGTGCATGGGTTTTTCTCTGGGAACCCTATCTTGTTCCATGGGTCTGTTTCTGTTTTTGTGCCAGTACCATATTGTTTAGATGACTGTAGCTTTGTAGTATAGTCTGAAGTCAGGAAGGTTGATTCCCCCAGCTCTGTCTTTCTTTCTCAAGACTGCTTTGGCTATTCAGGGTCTTTTGTGTTTCCATATGAATTGTGAAATTTTTTGTTCTAGTTCTGTGAAAAATACCATTGGTAATTTGATAGGGATCACGTTGAATCTAGATTGTTTAGTAGCATAGTCGTTTTCACAATATTGATTCTTCCTATCCACGAGCATGGAATATCTCTCCATCTGTTCATGTTGTGTCTTATAATTTTCTGTATAGAGTTCTTTTGTCGCTTTAAGTAGGTTTATTCCTAGATATTTTATTCTTTTTGTTGCAATGGTGAATGGGATTAATTCTTTAATTTCTCTTTCTGACTTTTCATTGTTAATATATAGGAATACAAGTGATTTCTGTGTATTGACCTTGTATCCCACAACTTTGCTGAATTCACTGATTAGCTCTAGCAATTTTCTGATAGTTTCCTTTCAGTTTTCTATGTACAGTATCGTGTCATCTGCAAACAGTGAGAGTTTTACTTCTTTTCTGATATGGATTCCTTTTGTTTTTCTTCTCTAATTGCCATAGCTAGGACTTCCAAAACTACGTTGATTAATTGTGATGAGAGTAGACACCCTTGTCTTTTTCCTGATCTTAGAGGGAATCCTTTTAATTTTTCACCATTGAGAATAATGTTTGCCATGGGCTTATATATGGCCTTTACTATGTTGAGGTAGATTATTTCTATGCCCATTATTTGAAGCATTTTTAACATCACTGGGTGCTGAATTTTGTCAAAGGCTTTTTTGGCATTTATTGAGATGCTCATATGGTTTTTATCTTGAATTTGTTAATATGGTGTATCATTGATTGATTTGCATATATTGAAGAATCCATGCATCCCAGAAATAAATCCATCTTGATCACAGTGTATGAGCATTTTAATGTGCTGTTGAATTCTTTTTGTCAGAATTTTGTTGGTTTCTTTGCATCTATGTTCATAAGTGATAAAGTGAAAGTGAAGTCGCTCAGTCATGTCCAACTCTTTGCGACCCCATGGACTGTAGCCTACCATGTTCCTCAGTCCATTGAATTTTCCAGCCAAGAATACTGGAGTGGGTTGCCATTTCCTTCTCCAGGGGATCTTCCCAATGCGGGGATCGAACTCGGGTCTCCCGCTGCAGGCAGACACTTTACCGTCTGAGCCACCAGGGATATTGGCCTGTAATTTGTGTATGTGTGTTGTCTTTGCCTGGTTTTGGTATGGGGAGGGTGGGTGGGATTTTGGCCTTGCAGATGCGTTTGGAAGTGTTCCTTCCTCTGCAATTTTTTGGAAGAGTTTAAGAAAAATAGGCATTAACATCATCTCTAAATGTTTGATAGAAATCCCATGTGAAAGCATCTGGCCTGGGATTTTGTTTTTTAGGAGATTTTTTATCACAGCTTAGATTTTAGTGTTTGTAATTGTCATGTTCCTAATTCCTATTTTTTCCTGGTTGGGGCATAGGCTTGGATTACTGTAATATTGAATGGCTTGCCTTGGAAACGAACAGAGATCATTTGGTCGTTTTGGAGATTGCATCCAAGTACTGTATTTCGGACTCTTTTGTTGACCATGATGGCTACTCTATTTCTTCTAAGGGATTTCTGCCCACAGTAGTAGATATAATGGTCGTCTGAGTTAAATTCACCCATTCCAGTCCATTTTAGTTGGCTTGAAGCTCAACATTCAGAAAACTGAGATCATGGCATCTGGTCCCATCACTTCATGAGAAATAGATGGGGAAACAGTGGAAACAATGTCAGACTTTATTTTTGGGCACTCCAAAATCACTGCGGATGCTGATGGCAGCCATGAAATTAAAAGACGCTTACACTGGTCATAGCAAACACCCTCTTCCAACAACACAAGAGAAGACTCTACACATGGACATCACCAGATGGTCAACACCGAAATCAGATGGATTATATTCTTTGCAACCAAAGATGGAGAAGCTCTATACAGTTAGCAAAAACAAGACCAGGAGCTGACTGTGGCTCAGATCATGAACTCCTTATTGCCAAATTCAGACTTAAATTGAAGAAAGTAGGGAAAACCACTAGACCATTCAGATATGACCTAAATCAAATCCCTTATGATTATACAATGGAAGTAAGAAATAGATTTAAGGGTGTAGATGTGATAGAGTGCCTGATGAACTCTGGACAGAGGTTCGTGACACTGTACAGGAGACAGGGACCAAGACCATCCCCATGGAAAAGAAATGCAGAAAAGCAAAATGGCTGTCTGAGGAGGCCTTACAAATAGCTGTGAAAAGAAGAGAAGCAAAAAGCAAAGGAGAAAAGGAAAGATATAAGCATCTGAATGCAGAGTTCCAAGGAATAGCAAGGAGAGATAAGAAAGCCTTCCTCAGTGATCAATGCAAAGAAATAGAGGAAAACAACAGAATAGGAAAACCAAGAGATTTTTTCAAGAAAATTAGAGATTCCAAGGGAACATTTCATGCAAAGATGGGCTCGATAAAGGACAGAAATGGTATGGACCTAACAGAAGCAGAAGATATTAAGAAGAGGTGGCAAGAATACACAGAAGAACTGTGCAAAAAAATCTTCATGATGAAGATAATCACGATGGTGTCATCACTCACCTGGAGCCAGACATCTTGGAATGTGAAGTCAAGTGGGCCTTAGAGAGCATCACTACGAACAAAGCTAGTGGAAGTGATGGAATTCCAGTTGAGCTACTTCAAATCCTGAAAAATGATGCTGTGAAAGTGCTTCACTCAATATGCCAGCAAATTTGGAAAACTCAGCAGTGGCCACAGGATTGGAAGAGGTCAGTCTTCATTCCAATCCCAAAGAAAGGCAATGCCAAAGAATGCTCAAACTACCGCACAATTGCACTCATCTCACACGCTAGTAATGTCATGCTCAAAATTCTCCAAGCCAGGCTTCAGCAGTATGTGAACTGTGAAATTCCAGATGTTCAAGCAGGTTTTAGAAAAGGCAGAGGCACCAGAGATCAAATTGCCAACATCCGCTGGATCATGGAGAAAGCAAGAGAGTTCCAGAAGAGCATCTATTTCTGCTTCATTGACTATGTCAAAGCCTTTGACTGTGTCGATCACAATAAACTGTGGAACATTCTGAAAGAGATGGGAATCCCAGACCACCTGATCTGCCTCTTGAGAAACCTGTATGCAGGTCAGGAAGCAACAGTTAGAACTGTACATGGAACAACAGACTGGTTCCAAATAGGAAAAGGAATACATCAATGTTGTATATTGTCACCCTGCTTATTTAACTTATATGCAGAGTACATCATGAGGAAGGCTGGGCTGGAAGAAGCACAAGCTGGAATCAAGATTGCCGGGAGAAATATCAATAATCTCAGATATGCAGATGACACTACCCTTATGGCAGAAAGTGAAGAGGAACTCAAAAGCCTCTTGAGGAAAGTGAAAGAGGAGAGTGAAAAGGCTGGCTTGAAGCTCAACATTCAGAAAACAAAGATCATGGCATCTGGTCCCATCACTTCATGGCAAATAGATGGGGAAACAGTGGAACCAGTGTCAGACTTTATTTTTTGGGGCTCCAGAATCACTGCAGATGCTGATTGCAGCCAGGAAATTAAAAGACGCTTACTCCTTGGAAGGAAAATTATGACCAACCTAGATAGCATATTAAAATCAGAGACATTACTTTGCCAACCAAGGTCTGTCTAGTCAAGGCTATGGTTTTTCCTGTGGTCATGTATGGATGTGAGAGTTGGACTGTGAAGAAAGCTGATCGCCGAAGAATTGATGCTTTTGAACTGTGGCGCTGTAGACTACTCTTGAGAGTCCCTTGTACTGCAAGGAGATCCAACCAGTCCATTCTAAAGGAGATCAATCCTGGGTGTTCATTGGAAGGACTGATGCTAAAGCTGAAACTCCAATACTTTGGCCACCTCATGCAAAGAGTTGACTCACTGGAAAAGAGTCTGATGCTAGGAAGAATTGGGGGTGGGAGGAGACGGGGACGACAGAGAATGAAATGGCTGGATGGCATCACTGACTCGATGGACATGAATTTGAGTGAACTCCGGGAGTTGGTGATGGACAGGGAGGCCTTGCGTGCTGTGATTCATGGGGTCGCGGAGAGTCGGACACGACTGAGCGACTGAACTGAACTGAACTAAGTCAGTCTGTTTATCTTTTGTTTGGTGCATTTAATCCATTTACATTTAAGGTGATTATTGATATATTCCTATTTTTATTTTCTTAATTGTTGTGGGTTTGTTTTTGTAGGTCTTTCCTTGCTCTTGTGTTGTTGGCTGTGTAAATCTTTTTAGTATTTGTTGTAAGGCTTGGTTGGTTGTGCTAAATTTTCTTAACTTTTGCTTGTCTGTAAAGCTTTTGATTTCTCCATTAATTTTGAAAGGGTTCTTTGCTGGGTATAGTAATCTTGGTTGTAATTTTTTTTCTTTCAGTACTTTAAATATGCCCTGCCATTCCCTTCTGACTTGCAGAGTTTCTGCTGAAAATCTGCTGTTAATCATATGGGTTTTCCCTTGTATGTTACTTATTGCTTTTCCCTTGCTGCTTTTAATATTCTTTCTTTGTGCTTAATCTCTGTTAGCTTGATTAACATGTGTCTCGATATGTTTCTCCTTGGGTTTATACTATAAGGGATTCTCTGAGTTTCTTAGATTTGACTGACAATTTCTTTTCCCATGTTTGGGAAGTTTTCAACTATAGTTTCTTCAAAAATTTTCTCAGTGTCTTTCTTTTTTCGTCTTCCCCTGGGACCCAATAACCTGAATGTTGGTACATTTAATACTGTCCCAGAGGTCTCTGAAGCTATCCTCAACTCTTTTCATTCTTTTTCCTTTTTTCTGCTCTTCATCAGGTATTTCCACCATTCTATCTCCCAGTTCACTTATCTGTTCTTCTGCCTCAGTCATCCTGCTATTGGTTCCTTGAGAGTATTTTTAATTTCAGTAACTGTGTTATTCATCTCTTTGTTTATTCTTTATTTCTTCTATGTCCTTGATGATTTTATTAATTGTGTTAATTATTTCTTGAATTTTCTCTGTTCTATTTTCAACACTTCAAATCATCTTTACTATCATTTTTCTAAATTCTCTTTCAGGCAGATTGCTTATTTCCTCTCTGTTCATCTTCTGTATTTATACCTTGTTCTTTCATTTGTACTGTATTTCTCTGTTTTTTTTTTTTTTTTTTTTTTTCCTAACTTGCTCCGCTTGAAGTCTCCTTTTCCTTTAGGGTTGTAGTCCTTCTTCCTTTTGGTTTTTCCCTTTAAGGGAAAGGTTGGTTGAGTGGTTTGTGTTTACTTCTTGTTAGGGGTGACTTATGCCTGTGTTCTAGTGGGAGATAAAGCAGGCAGTTACAGAAATAATGGGACATATACTCACACTTCAACACACTGTTATAACCAAAGTATTCTAAACAAAACAGTACAGGAGATTGACTTGGTGAACAAGGAAAATAAAAAGTGATATCAACCAATTAAAAGCAGAGCTAACTAACGTTCAATCTGGAATACTGAGCCTGAGCAGAGTGTCAGCTGGGGAATATACAAAGAGAGCTCAACGATTTAACTTATTTGGTGAAAAAAGAAAGAGTGAAGGAAAACAGGGAAAATAAAAAAGAGGAAAAATAGAGGAGAAGAGAGAGAAAAGGAAGGTGTGGAAAAGAGGGTAAAACAAAAAGAGAAAAGAAAAATAGAAAAGCAAAGATAAATAGATGAATGTGAAAAAGATATATATATTCAGGAATAACTACAGCCGGTAAAGAACTATAAGAAAAGCAGTCAAATATATCAAAAGCAAAATCAGAAAAATTACCCAAAAAAAAGGTGAAAAAGAAAAAATATCTTAAAATGAATATTTTTCTTAACAAGAAAAACAAAGAGGAAAACGCCACAGCACTGCAAAAGACTAACATGAAGGTAGAAATATGTAGGGGGAATAAGCAGTGTGATTTAGAAGAAAAAAAAAGTTCCCAAGGTCTTAGTTCTCAAGGAAGCCCAGAGAGTCCTATACAGGATAAACCCAAAGAGAAATACACCAAGACACATATTAATCAAACTAATAAAAATTAAACACAAAGAAAAATATTACAAGCAGCAAAGGAAAAACAAAAATAACATGAAAGGGATCCTTATAAGGCTAACAACTGATTTTTCAACAGAAACTCTGCAGGCTAGAAGGGAGTGGCAGGATATATTTAAAGTGATGAAAGAGAAAAATGTACAACCAACATTACTATACCCAGCAAGGATTTCATTCAGATTTGATAGTGAAATCAAAAGCTTTATAAACAAACAAAAACTAAGAGAATTCAGCACCACCAAACCAGCCTTACAACAAATGCTAAAGAAGCTTCTCTAGCTGAAAGCTAGTCCTTCTGATGAAGGACACGTACAGACTGAAAGTCAAGGGGCGGAAAAAGATATTCCATGCAAATGGGAATCAAAAGAAAGATGAAGTAGCAATACCTGAATCAGAAAGAATAGACTTTAAAATTAAAACTGTTATAAGAGATACTAACAGAAGGATACTACATAATGATCAAGAAATCAATTCAACAAGAAGATATAACAATTATAAACACTTATGCACCCAACATAGGAGCACCTCGTACATAAGGCAAATGCTGACAACCATAAAAGGGGAAATTGACAGTAACACAATAGTAGTAAGGGACTTTAACACCTCACTTACACCAATGGACAGATCATCCAGACAGAAAATTAATAAGGAAACACAGGCCTTGAATCTCACACCAGATGAACCTAATTATATTTTCAGGACACTCTATCTATCCCAAAACACCAGAATACACTTTTTTTCTCAAGGGCACATGGAACATTCTCCAGGATAGATCACATCTTGGGTCACAAATCAAGCCTCAGTAAATGTAAGAAAACTGAAATCTTATAAAGCATATTTTCTGAGCACAACACTTTGAGACTAGATATCAACTACAGGGAAAAAATTTGTAAAAAGCACAAAAACATGGATGCTAAATAACCAACAAGTCAATGAAGAGATCAGAAAGGAAATAAATACCTAGAAAAAAATGACACTGAAAACAACCATGTCCAAAACCTATGGGATACAGCAAAAGCAGTTCTAAGATGGAAATTTATAGCAATATAAGCCTACCTCAAGAAACAAGAGAGACATCAAATAAACAACCTAACCTTACACTTAAAGCAATTAGAAAAAGAAGAAGGAAAAACCCCAAAGTTAGTAGGAAGAAAGAAATCATAAAGATCATAGCAGAAATAAATGAAAAGGAAATAAAGGAGACAATAACAAAGATCAATAAAAGTTGGTTCTTTGAGAAGATAATAAAGATACCACACACAAAAAAGAAAGTTACAGGCCAATATCACTGATGAACATAGATGCAAAAATCCTCAACAGAATTCTAGCAACTAGAATCCAGCAGCACATTAAAACTATCATACATCATCATCAAGTGGGATTTATCCAGGGATTCAAGAATTCTTCAATATATGCAAATAAATCAATGTGATACACCATATCAACAAAATGAAAGATAAAAACCATATAATCATCTCAATAGATACAGAAAAAGCTTTTAACATAATTCAATAACCATTTATGATAAAAATACTCCAGAAAGTAGGCACGGAAAGAACCTACCTAAACATAATAAAGACCATATACAAAGAAACCCACAGCAAACTATTCTTAATGGTGAAAAACTGAAAGCATTTCCTCTAAGATAAGGAACAACACAAGGGTGCGCACCCTCACCACTAAATTCAACATAGTTTTGGAAGTCTTAGCCACAGCAATCAGAGAAGAAAAAGAAATGAAAGTAATCCAAATTAGAAAAGAAGAAGCAAAACTCTCACTATTTGCAGATAACATGATACTAAACATAGAAAACCCTAAAGATTCCATCAAAAATTGCAAGAGCTAATCAATGAATAAGATATAAAATTAACACAGAGAAAGCCTTTGCATTTCTATACACTAGCAATGAAGTATCATAAAGACAAGATAAGGAAACAATTCCACTCACCATTGCAACAAAAAGAATAAAATACCTAGGGATCCATTCCGTTCCTTTCAGTCGCTCAGTCGTATTCGACTCTTTGCGACCCCGTGAATCACAGCACGCCAGGCCTCCCAGTCCATCACCAATTCCCGGAGTTCACCCAGACTCATGTCCATCGAGGCGGTGATGCCATCCAGCCATGTCATTCTCTGTCGTCCTCGTCTCCTCCCACCCCCAATCCCTCCCAGCATCAGAGTCTTTTCCAGATAAACATACCTAAAGAGACAAAGGACCTGTATGCAGAAACCTATAAGACACTGATGAATAAAATCAAAGATGACACAAGCAGAGAGCTATACCATGTACTTGGACTGGAAGAATCAATATTGTGAAAATGACTATACTACCTAAAATAATCTACAGAGTCATTGAAATTCCTATAAAATTGCTAATGGCATTTTTCACAGAACTAGAACTAGAACAAAAATATCACAATTAGTATGGAAACACAAAAGACTGCAAATAGCCAAAGCAATCTTGAGAAGAAAAATGGAGCTGGAGGAATCAACCTTCCTGACTTCAGACTACACTACAAAGCTACAGTCATTAAAATACTATGGTGTTCGCACAAAAACAGAAATATAGACCAATGGAACAAGAGAGAAATCCTGGAGATAAACATGCACCTATAGGCACATATTTTTGACAAAAGAGGCAAGAATATACAATGGAGAAAAGCCAGCTTCTTCAATAAGTGGTGCTGGGAAAACTAGACAGCAACATGTAAAAGAAGAAACAAGAACACTTTCTAACAAAATACACAAGAATAAACTCAAAATGGTGTAATTATTTAAATGTAAGGCCAGAAACTATAAAGCCCTTAGAGGAAAATAAAGGCAGTACCTCTTTGACACACATCCCAACAAGATGATTAGTAACAAGAAGAGTGCCTGGAGGCAGGTTTTTCTCAATGAGATTGAAGATCTATTGCTTGTACTTCTTTTTAAATTTTCTCTTCCTCTTTATTTCATATACCAGTACACTATTTTTTTATTTAATTTCATATTTTTAGTATTTTATCAAATTACAATTGATATTATTTATCAATACCATACAATGAATAATGTATGTTTATAATGAATTATATTTTGCTTTTGTCTTTGTACTTTGTATATGACATATATCTTGCTCAGTTTTAATGCCAGGTGGTATTCCTTGGGTTATTCCTTGAAATACTATTGGTGCCCCTGCAGAGGCAGACACACTTACTTAGACAAAGAGTTCCATTTTAAATCAATAAAAATAGTTTAGAATCCTATTTATGCCACTTGATAGCAATAGTTTACTTACTTTGACTTTCATTTCTCCACATTTTTTCAACTAGCAATATTTTACATATTTTAACTTTCATTTCTCCACAGTTTTCCACAATTACACTTTTGTAATTTTTTACTTTAATAACTCTAGGACCATATAATAAGCATCTCTCGCACTCATCTCCTGTGAAAACTTCAAAATTACAACTTGCTGCTGAACAACCTTTGACAGGAGAGTGTAGGATCCTATCAAAAATAGATACCCCCACATCCAAGGGCAAAGGAGAAGCCCCAGAAAGATGGTAGAAGGGGCAAATTGGGTTTAGAATCAAATGCCATACCCGCCAGAGATGCTCGGAGGGTTCAAACAAGCCTTGTACACACCAGGACCCAAAGACCCCACAGAGACTGAGCCAGAATTGTGTCTGAGTGTCTCCTGTGGAAGGAAGGGTCAGCAGTGGCCTGCCTCAGGGCGTGGGCTCTGGGTGCCGCAGACCTGGGTATGGTATAAGCCCTTTTGGAGGAGGTTGCCATTAACCCCACCATAGAGCTGCCAAAACTTACACAGGACTGGGGAAACAGATGCTTGGAGAGCTCAGACAAAACCTTGTGAGCCAGGACCCAGGAGAAAGGAGCAGTGGGCCCAAAAGAGACTGACCCTGGCTTGCCCGTGAGTGTCCAGGAGTCTCCAGCAGAGGCATGCATCAGTGGAGGCCTGCTGCAGGGTCAGGGGCACTGAGCACAGCAGTGAATGCATGGGACCTTTTGAAGGAGATCATCACTATCTTCATTACCTCCACCACAGTTTGGTCTCAGGTCAAACAACAGGGAGGGAACACAGCCCTGCCCATCAATGGAAAATTGGATTCAAGATTTATTGAACATGGCCTGCCCATCAAAACAAGACCCAGTTTTCCCCTCAGTCAGTCTCTCCCAAGAGGAAGATTCCATAAGACTCTTATCCTTCTCCATCAGAGGGCAGACAGAATGAAAACAACAACCACAGAAAACTAACTAATTTGATCACATGGACCACAGCCTTGTCTAACTCAATGAAACTATGAGCCATGCTGTTTAGGGCCACCCAGGACAGATGGGTCATAGTGGAGAGTTCTGACAAAACGTGGTCCACTGGAGAAGGGAATGGCAAACCATTTCAGTATTCTTGCCATGAGAACGCCATGAACACTATGAACAGACAAAAAGATAGGACACCTAAAGATGAACTCCCCAGGTCGGTAGGTGCCCAATATGCTATAGGAAATCAGTCGAGAAAACAAATCCAGAAAGAATGAAGAAGGAATGGGTAACCTATCCCTTCTCCGGGGGATCTACCCAAACCAAGAATTCGAACCATGAACTCCCCGTATTGCAGGCTGATTTTTACCCCCTGAGCTACCAGGGAAACCCTCCCTGTAGTTCTGTTCAGTCAGTTCAGTTGCATAGTCATCTCTTACTAGGCTTCCCTGTCCATCACCAACTCCCAGAGCTTACTCAAATTCATGTCCATTGAGTTAGTAAAGCCATCCAACCATCTCATTCTCTGTCATCCCCTTCTTCTCCCATCTTCAATCTTTCCCAGAATCTGGGTCTTTTCAAGTGAGTCAGTTCTTTGCATCAAGTGGCTAAAATATTTGAGCCTCAGCTTCAACATCAGTCCTTCCAAAGAATATTTAGGACTGATTTCCTTTAGGATTGGCTGGTTGGATTTCCTTGCAGTCCAAGGGACTCTCAAGAGTTTTCTCCAACATCACAGTTCAAAAGCATCAATTCTTTAGCTCTCACCTTTCTTCCTAGTTCAACTCACATACATACATGACTACTGGAAAAACCATAGCTTTGATTAGATGGACATTTGTTGGCAAATTAATGTCTTTGCTTTTTAATATGCTGTCTAGTTTGGTCACAGCTTTTCTTCCAGGGAGTAGGTGTCTTTTAATTTCATGGCTGCAGTCACCATCTGTAGTGATTTTGGAGCCCAAAAAGATAAAGTCTCTCACTGTTTCCATTTTGTCCCCAACTATTTGCCATGAACTGATGAGATGGGATGCCATGATCTTGGTTTTCTGAATGTTGAGTTTTAAGCCAGTTTTTTCACACTCCTCTTTCACTTTCATCAAGAGGCTCTTTAGTTCTTCTTTGCTTTCTGCCATAAGGATGATGTAGCCTTCATATCTGAGGTTATTGATAGTTCTCCCAGCAATCCTGATTCCAGCTTGTGCTTCATCCAGCCAGACATTTCACATGATGTACTCTGCATGTAAGTTAAGTAAGCAGGGTAACAAAATACAGCCTTGACATACTCCTTTCCCGATTTGGAACCAATCTGTTGTTCCATGTCCAGTTCCAACTGTTGATTCTTGATCTGCATGCAGATTTCTCAGGAGGCAAGTCAGGTAGTCTGGTATTCCCATCTCTTTCAGAATTTTCCAGTTTGCTGTGATCCACACACTCACTAAAGTAGAAATCTATGTTTTTTTCTGGAACTCTCTTGCTTTTTTGATGATCCAGTGGATGTTGGCAATTTGATCTCTGGTTCCTCTGCCTTTTCTAAATCCAGCTTTAGCATCTGTAAGTTCATGGTTCACATACTGTTGAAGCCTGGCTTGGAGAATTTTGAGCATTACTTTACTAGTGTGTGAGATGGATGCAGTTGTTCGGTAGTTTGAACATTCTTAGGCATTGCCTTTCTGTGGGATTGGAATGAAAACTGACCTTTTCCCGTCCTGTGGCCACTGCTGAGTTTTCCAAATTTTCTGGCATATTGAGTGCAGCACTTTCACAGCATAATCTTTTAGGATTTGAAAGAGCTCAACTGGAATTCCGTCACTTCCACTAGCTTTGTTCGTAGTGGTTATTCCTAAGACCCACTTGACTCCGCATTCTAGGATGTCTGTCTCTAGGTGAGTGATCACACCATTGTCATTTTCTGGGTCATGAAGATCTTTTTGCATAGTTCTGTGTATTCTTACCACTTCTTAAAATCTTCTGCTTCTGTTAGGTCCCTACCATTTCTGTCCTTTATCGAGCCCATCTTTGCATGAGATGTTCCCTTGGTATCTCTAATTTTCATGAAGAGATCTCTAGTCTTTCCCATTCTATTGTTTTCCTCTATTTCCTTGCACTGATCACTGAGGAAGGCTTTCTTATCTCTCCTTGCTATTCTTTGGAACTCTCCATTAAAATGGGTATATCTTTCCTTTTCACCTTTGCCCTTTGCTTCTCTTCTTTTCTCAGCTATTTGTAAGGCTTCCTCAGGTAACCATTTTGCCTCTTTGTATTTCTTTTTCTTGGGGATGGTCTTGATCTCTGCCTCCTGTATGATGTCACGAACCTCCATCCATAGTTATTTAGGCACTCCATCAGATGTAATCCCTTGAATCTATTTGTCCTTTCTACTGTATAATTGTTCGGGATTTGATTTAGGTCATACCTGAATGGTCTAGTTGTTTTCCCTACTTTCTTCAACTTAAGTCTGAATTTGGCAATAAGGAGCTTATGATCTGAGCCACAGTGAGCTCCCAGTTTTGTTTTTGCTGACTGTATAGAGCTTCTCTATCGTTGGCTACAAAGAATGTAATCAATCTGATTTCATAATTGACCATCTGGTGATGTCCATATGTAGAGTCTTCTCTTGTGTTGTTGGAAGAGGATGTTTGCTTTGATGAGTATGTTCTCTTGGCAAAGCTCTGTCAGCCTTTGCCCTGCTTCATTTTGTACTCCAAGGCCAAATTTGCCTGTTACTCCAGGTATCTCTTGGCTTCCTACTTTTGCATTCCAGTCCCCTATAATGAAAAGGACATCTTTTTTGGGTGTTAGTTCTAGAAGATCTCGTAGGTCTTCATAGAACCATTCAACTTCAGCTTCTTCAGCGTTACTGGTCAGGGCATAGACTTGGATTACTGTGATATTGAACAGGTTGCCCTGAAAACGAACAGAGATCATTCTGTCGTTTTTGAGATTGCATCCAAGTACTGCATTTCAGACTCTTTTGTTGACTATGATGGCTACTCCATTTCTTCTAAGAAATTCTGGCCCACAGTAGTAGATATAATGGTCACCTGAGTTAAATTCACACATTCCAGTCCATTTTAGTTCACTGATTACTGATCACTCTTGCCATTTCCTGTTTGACTACTTCCACTTTGCCTTGATTCATGGACCTAACATTCCAGGTGTTTATTCAATATTACTCTTTACAGCATTCAGACCTACCGATATTTTTGCCATACATCAACATGAATCAGCCACAGGTACACATATATCCTTCCATCGTGAACCACCATCCCTTCTCCCTCCCCAATCCATCCCTCTGGATTGTCCCAGAGCACCAATTTTGAGTGCCCTGCTTCATGCATCAAACTTGCACTGGTCATCTATTTTTCATATGGTAATATACATGTTTCAATGCTATTCCCTCAAATCATACCATCCTCACCTTCTCCCACAGAGTCCAAGTGTCTGTTCTTTACATCTGTGTCTCTTTTGCTGCCTTGCACATAGGATCATCATTACCATCTTTCTAAATCCCATATATATGTGTTAATGTACTGTATTGGTGTTTCTGACTTACTCCACTCTGTGTAACAGGCTCCAATTTCATCCACCCCATTAGAACTGACTCAAATGTGTCCTTTTTTATAGCTGAGTAATATTCCATTGGGTATAACTTCTAATTATTTGAGCTCTCATTGGCATGGCTATAAACTAGACCTTGTCTTTACCAATATCTACAATCCCTCCATCATATAGATTTTATAACTCATTACCTTCCAATCTTTTACCTATTTCCCTCCAGAACTACAAATACTTGCTGTGCTTCCTATCCATTGTTTATACCAAGCTTTGAAACTCCTTCCCTTTCTCCCATCTCCTAGTCCTTGTTAACTCATAGCAATACAAGCCTACCCCAAAAAACAAGAGAAATATCAAATAAACCACCTAACTTTACACCTAAAGCAACTAGCAAAAGAACAGAAGAACCCCAAAGTTAGTAGAAGGAAAGAAATCATAAAAATGAGAGCAGAAATAAATGAAAAAGAAACAAGGGTGACTATAGCAAAGATCAACAAAACTAAAAGATAGTTGAGAAGATAAATGGATAAACTGTTAGCCAGACTCATCAAGAAAAAAAGGAAGAATCAAATCAATCAAATTAGAAATGAAAATGGAGAAATCACAACAGACAACACAGAAATACAAAAGAGACTATGAGCAATTATATGTCAATAAAATGGCACACTTGGAAGAAATGGACGAATTCTTAGAAAAGTATAACCTTACAAAACTGAACCCAAAAGAAGAAACAGAAAATCTTAACAGCCATATCACAAGCATGGAAATCAAGACCATAATTTTTTTTAAAAATCTTCCAACAAACAAAAGTATAGGACGAGACGGCTTCACAGGTAAATTCTACAAAAAATTTAGAGAAGAACTAACAGCTATCCTGCTCAAATTTTTCCAGAAAATTGCAGTGGAAGTTAAACACCCAAGCTCATTCTATGAGGCCACCATCACCCTGATACCAAAGATGCCACCAAAAAGTGAGCATTATTGTTACTACTTCTGTGTATATTGACATACTGACTGCTATGTGGGATGTGACTATTTACCCCAGCTTTTTACTGGCCTTCAACTTGTTTGTGGATTTTCCTGAAATAGAATCTCAAGTTACATTTCAGAAAGAATTCATATTTTTCTGATTATGACATTTTGTATACTTTTAAATGAGATGATATTATATTTTACAATCTATTTTTAATAATACAGTTAAATAGTGATCTTCCCTGGTGGCCCAGATGGTAAAGTGTCTGTCTATAATGCAGGTAAACCGGGTGTCAATCCCTGTGTCGGGAATATCCCCTGGGGAAGGAAATGGCAACCCACTCCAGTACTCTTGCCTGGAAAATCCCATGAATGGAGGAGACTGGCAGGCTACAGCCCATGGGGTCTCAAAGAGTCAGACACAACTGAGCGACTTCACTTTTACAGTTAAATATTTTATTTTTAATTTTAGTTTTCAAAATAGCTCATTCTTTTCAACATCTTGTGAATAGAATTGACCTGTGGTTTTTTATTCTGTGATTACCCTCAATATGTATTTGTTTTTGCTGATACTTTCTCATTTTATTTTTTTATAATTTTGACAAAATGCATATAAAATAAAATTTACTATCTCAGTTTCTTTAAAGGAATATTAAGTACATTTTTATTGCTGTGTATTACCCATAATAGGTTAAAACACATATTCAATGTTGGTTATTCTTTTAATGTCCACAATTAATTGACATCCAGAGCATAGTTTCAAACAAGACTGTAACTCAGCCTGACTTTTTACTTTCTTTTTCTTGTTTTGGACTAACTTGAAGGATACTACTGACAGTGTCTTATGTTGAATCGTAATGCTTTCTTTTTGTTATCAATATTAGTTCATGTTTAAGAATAAGTGCTACTCATCTTTTTAACACTTTACTCCTGTTATTGAATAGAGTTTTCCTGTGCTACACAGTACGTACTCATTCTGTTCAGTTTAGTCGCTCAGTCGTGTCCAACTTTTTGCGACCCCATGAATCGCAAAACCCCAGGCCACCCAGTACATCACCAACTCCCGGAGTTCACTCAAATTCATGTCCATCGAGTCGTGATGCCATCCAGCCATCTCATTCTCGGTCGTCCCCTTCTCCTCCTGCCCCTAATCCCTCCCAGCATCAGGGTCTTTTCCAATGAGTCAACTCTTTGCATGAGATGGCCGAAGTATTGGAGTTTCAGCTTTAGCATCAGTCCTTCCAATGAACACCCAGGATCGATCTCCTTTAGAATGGACTGGTTGGATCTCCTTGCAGTCCAAGGGACTCTCAAAAGTCTTCTCCAACACCACAGTTCAAAAGCATCAGTTCTCCGACACTCAGCTTTCTTCACAGTCCAACTCTCACATCCATACATGACCACGGGAAAAACCATAGCCTTGACTAGATGGACCTTGGTTGGCAAAGTAATATCTCTGCTTTTAAATATGCTATCAAGGTTGATCATAACTTTCCTTCCAAGGAGTAAGCGTCTTTTAATTTCCTGGCTGCAATCAGCATCTGCAGTGATTTTGGAGCCCAAAAAAATAAAGTCTGACACTGTTTCCACTGTTTCCCCATCTATTTCCCATGAAGTGATGGGACCAGATGCCATGATCTTCGTTTTCTGAATGTTGAGCTTCAAGCCAACCTTTTCACTCTCCTCTTTCACTCTCATCAAGAGGCTGTTTAGTTCCTCTTCACTTTCTGCCATAAGGGTGGTGTCATCAGCATATCTGAGGTTATTGATATTTCTCCCGGCAATCTTGATTCCAGCTTGTGCTTCTTCCAGCCCAGCGTTTCTCATGATGTACTCTGCGTATAAGTTAAATAAGCAGGGTGACAATATACAGCCTTGACATACTCCTTTTCCTATTGGGAACCAGTCTGCTGTTCCATGTCCAGTTCTAACTGTTGCTTCCTGACCTGCATACAGGTTTCTCAAGAGGCAGGTCAGGTGGTCTTGGATTCCCATCTCTTTCAGAATTTTCCACAGTTTATTGTGATCCACACAGTCAAAGGCTTTGGCATAGTCAATGAAACAGAAATAGATGTTTTTCTGGAACTCTCTTGCTTTTTTCATGATCCAGCAAATATTGGCAGTCTGATCTCTGGTACCTCTGCCTTTTCTAAAACCTGCTTGAACATCTGGAAGTTCATGGTTCATGTATTGCTGAAGCCTTACTTGAAGAATTTTGAGCATGACATTACTAGCATGTGAGATGAGTGCAATTGTGCGGTAGTTTGAGCATTCTTTGGCATTCCCTTTCTTTGGGATTGGAATGAAGACTGACCTTTTCCAGGAAAACTGCTGAGTTTTCCAAATTTGCTGGCATATTGAGTGCAGCACTTTCACAGCATCATCTTTCAAGATTTGAAATAGCTCAAATGGAATTCCATCACCTCCACTAGCTTTGTTCGTAGTGATGCTTTCTAAGGCCCACTTGACTTCACATTCCAAGATGTCTGGCTCTAGGTCAGTGATCATGTTATCGTGACTATCTTGGTCGTGAAGATCTTTTTTGTACAGTTCTTCTGTGTATTCCTGCCACCTCTTCTTAATATCTTCTGCTTCTGTTAGTTCCATACCATTTCTGTCCTTTATTGTGTCCATCTTTGCATGAAATGTTCCCTTGGTATCTCTAATTTTCTTGAAGAGATCTTTAGTCTTTCCCATTCTATTGTTTTCCTCTATTTCTTTGCACTGATCACTGAGGAAAGCTTTCTTATCTCTCCTTGCTATTCTTTGGAACTCTGCATTCAGATCCTTATATCTTTCCTTTCCTCCTTTGCTTTTCGCTTCTCTTATTTTCACAGCTATTTGTAAGGCCGCCTCAGACAGCCATTTTGCTTTTTTGCATTTCTTTTCCATGGGGATGATCTTGGTCCCTGTCTCCTGTACAATGTCACAAACCTCTGTCCATAGTTCATCAGGCATTCTATCTATCAGATCTAGTCCCTTAAATCTATTTCTCACTTCCACTGTATAATCATAAGGAATTTGACTTAGGTCATACCTGAATGGTCTAGTTTTTTTCCCTACTTTCTTCAATTTAAGTCTGAATTTGGCAATCAGGAGTTCATGATCTGAACCACAGTCAGCTCCCGGTCTTGTTTTTGCTCACTGTATAGAGCTTCTCCATCTTTGGCTGCAAAGAATATGATCAGTCTGATTTCAGTGTTAACCATCTGGTGAGTCATCTATATTATACATAATGTGTATATATGTTGATCCCATTATCTTAATTCATCCACCATCCCTTCTCCCCCATGGTAACTATACATTTGTGTTCTACATCTGTTTCTCTATTTTAGCTTTGATAATAAGTTTTTCTGTACCATTTTTCTAGATTCCACATGTAAATGATATTAAATGATATTTGTTTTTCTCTTTCTGACATATTTCACTTTGTATGACAGTCTCTAGGTCCATCTATATCTTTACAAATGGTGTTGTTTCATTCCTTTTTGGGCTGAATAATATTCCATTGTATATATATATATATATATACCATATCTTCTTTTTCCTTTCCTCTCTTGATGGACATTTGGATTACTACCATGCCTGGCTATTGTAAATAGTGTGCAATGAACATGCAGGTGCACATATCTTCTTTAATTATGATTTTCTCCAAGTATATGCCCAGGAGTGGGATTGCTGGGTCATATGTTAGTTTTATTTTTAGTTTTTTGAGGAACGTCCTTATTCTTCTCCATAGTGACTGTATCAATTTACATTCCCACCAATAGTGTTGGAGCATTCTGTTTTCTCCACACTCTCTCCAGCATATATTGTTTGTAGAATTTTTTATTGTGGGCATTCTGACTGGTGTGAGGTGATACTACACTGTAGTTTTGTTTGCATTTCTCTAATACTTAAGTAACAGTGAGCATATTTTCATGTGTTTGTTGGCCTTCTGTATCTCTTCATTGAAGAAATGTCTATTTATTCCTTTTGGCCATTTTTTGACTGGGATGTTTGTTCTTTTTGTTTGTTCGTTTGTTTTGGGTTTTTTCTGGTAAAGTGCTGCATGCACTATTTGTATATTTTGGAGATTAATTCCTTTTCAGTTGCTTTGTTTGCAAATATTTTCTCCATTTCTGAGTGTTGTCTTTTTGTTTTGTTTACGGTTTCCATTGTAGTGTAAAGGATTTTAAGTTTCATTAGATCCCATTTATTTATTTTTGCTTTATTGTAACTTGTACTATTCGAGGAGATGGGTCAAAAAAGATCTTGCTGTGATTTATATCAAAGAATGTTCTGCTTCTGATTTCCTGTAAGAGTTTTATAGTGTCTGACCTTACATCTAGGTCTTCAGTCCATTTTGATTATGGTATGGTGTTAGGGAGTGTTGTAATTTCATTCTTTTATTTGTATACGTTCAGTTTTCCCAGAACCACTTATTGGAGAGACTGTCTTTTCTCCATTATATGTTCTTGCAAAGATAAGCAGATGTTTGGTCAAAGAGTACAAACTTTCAGTAATAAAACAAATAAATTCTGAGGATATAATATATAGCATGGTGACTATAGTTAATAATACTGTATTGTATACAAGAAAGTTGCTAAGAAAGTAGATCTTATATGATTTCACCTCAAAAAAGGAAGCAGTAATTATGTAATGTGATGGAGTTGTTAGTTCATTCTATGGTGGCAACCATTTTGCAATATACAAGTGTGAAATCAACATGTTGTACAAGTTAATTTATAAAATTGTATATGTCAGTCATATTTCAATAAAGCTGGAAAAAATAAAACCTAAACAAGAATAGAGTAACTCACTACCACCTTCTGCCATCCCCATCCCTTCTTCTTGGACATCAAAATTTGTTCAGAGAAAAGGGATTAGAATATCTTTGTTTTCATTTTCTAAACTGTATATGAATACTAGTACTTCAAAAGCAACATCTCTTTATTTTATGGCTGAATACTAGTCTATTATATACATATATATACAACATCTTCTTTATCTTTTCATCTGTTGATAAACACTTATGTTGCATCCATATCTTGGCAGTTGTAAATAATGTTCCATAAATATTGGCCTGCAAGTATCTTTTCAAATTAGTGTTTTCATTTTCTTCAGATAAATACCCAGGAGTGGAACTGATGGATCATATGACATTTCTATTTTTAGTCTTTTGAGGAACCACAAAACCATTTTCCAGAGTGGTTGCACCAATTCACGTTCTCAGCAGCAATGTACTAGGGTTCCCTTTTGTCCTCATTCTCCTAACACTTATTTATGGTCTTTTTGATGGTAGCCATTCTGACACAGGTGTGGGGTAATATCTCAAGGTGGATGGACCTGGATGGTATCAAGCTAAGTGAAATAAGACAGCCACAGAAAGACAAACATGTATGCTATCACCTTCTTAAGAAATCTATAAAATGAAAAAAATGAATTTAACAAAATAGAAAGAGGCTTACACAACTAAAGAACAAACTAGTGGTTACCAGGGGGAAGAGAGGAGAGTGGGGGCAATATAGGGGTATACAGCCTATGCCACTCTCTATGAATGTATATGAGTGAGATAATGCTGGGTCTTTTTCACTTCATGGGATTTCTCTTTCTCTCATACATGGTAAATCAAGGATAGGAATAATGTTACCTTTAATGTTTTTATTTTAACACACTTGGAAGAAATACCATAAAGTTATTAATGTCTGGATGTCATTCTTCCTTAATTTCTTGAGCCACTGGAAGTGTCATATATTTTTTACATTCCTTGGATGCAATTCTTATATCATCATTTAGCCTCATGTCTCCTTTCACTCAGTCATGTTTCTTGGAGTCTTAAATACTGCTCTACTTAAGTTGAGTCTTACATACTAAGGTCATTGATACCCAAGTTAATCAGCTTGGAGCATGCCACAATTCATGATAAAATTAGTAACTTTTCAGTCATCTCAACAAGCATTGACTGAATGAAAAATTTCGGGACTGTGGTAAATCTAATGGAATTTTTATACCTTTAACTTTAAATACTAAACCTAATCATTGAATAATGAATATGATCCTGACCCACCAATTGTTCTTGTTTACTGTCTTCAGTTCAGTTCAGTTCAGTTCAGTCGCTCAGTCATGTCCGACTCTCCGCAACCCCATGAATCACATCACGCCAGGCCTCCCTGTCCATCACCAACTCCCGGAGTTCACTCAAACTCATGTCCACAGAGTCGGTGATGCCATCCAGCCATCTCATTCTCGGTCGTCCCCTTTTCCTCCCGCCCCCAACCTTTTCCAGCATCAGAATCTTTTCCAGTGAGTCAACTGATCGCATGAGGTGGCCAAAGTATTGCAGTTTCAGCTTTAGCATCAGTACTTGCAATGAAAACCCAGGATCGATCTCCCTTAGAATGGACTGGTTGGATCTCCTTGCAGTACAAGGGACTCTCAAGAGTCTTCTCCAACACCACCATTCAAAAGCATCAATTCTTCAGTGATCAGCTTTCTTCACAGTCCAACTCTCACATCCATACATGACCACGGGAAAAACCATAGCCTTGACTAGACGGACCTTGGTTGGCAAAGTAATGTCTCTGCATTTTAATATATTATCAAGGTTGGTCATAACCTTCCTTCCAAGGAGTAAGTGTCTTTTAATTTCCTGGCTGCAATCAGCATCTGGAGTGATTTTGGAGCCCAAAAAAATAAAGTCTGACACTGTTTCCACTGTTTTTCCATCTATCTCCCATGAAGTGATGGGACCAGATGCCATGATCTTCGTTTTCTGAATGTTGAGCTTCAAGCCAGCCTTTTCACTCTCCTCTTTCACTTTCATCAAGAGACTTTTGAGTTCCTCTTCACTTTCTGCCATAAGGGTAGTGTCATCTGCGTATCTGAGGTTATTGATATTTCTCCCAGCAATCTTGATTCCAGCTTGTGCTTCTTCCAGCCCAGCGTTCCTCATGATGTACTCTGCATAGAAGTTAAATAAGCAAGGTGACAATATACAGACTTGACGCATTCCTTTTCCTATTTGGAACCAGTCTGTTGTTCCACGTACAGTTCTGACTGTTGCTTCCTGACCTGCATACAGGTTTCTCAAGAGGCATGTCAGGTGGTCTGGGATTCCCGTCTCTTTCAGGATGTTCCACAGTTTATTGTGATCGACACAGTCAAAGGCTTTGGCATAGTCAATGAAGCAGAAATAGATGCTCTTCTGGAAATCTCTTGCTTTCTCCATGATCCAGCGGATGTTGGCAATTTGATCTCTGGTGCCTCTGCCTTTTCTAAAACCTGCTTGAACATCTGGGAGTTCACGGTTCACATATTGCTGAAGCCTGGCTTGCAGAATTTTGACCATCACTTTACTAGCGTGTGAGATGAGTGCAATTGTGCGGTAGTTTGAGCATTCTTTGGCATTGCCTTTCTTTGGGATTGGAATGAAGACTGACCTTTTCCAGTCCTGTGGCCACTGCTGAGTTTTCCAAATTTGCTGGCATATTGAGTGCAGCACTTTCACAGCATCATCTTTCAAGATTTGAAACAGCTCAACTGGAATTCCATCACCTCCACTAGCTTTGTTCGTAGTGATGCTTTCTAAGGCCCACTTGACTTCACATTCCAAGATGTCTGGCTCTAGGTCAGTGATCACGTTATCGTGACTATCTTGGTCGTGAAGATCTTTTTTGTAGTTCTTCTGTGTATTCTTGCCACCTCTTCTTAATATCTTCTGCTTCTGTTAGGTCCATACCATTTCTGTCCTTTATCGAGCCCATCTTTGTATGAAATGTTCCCTTGGAATCTCTAATTTTCTTGAAGAGGTCTCTTGTTTTTCCTATTCTGTTGTTTTTCTCTATTTCTTTGCATTGATCGCTGAGGAAGTCTTTCTTATCTCTCCTTGCTATTCTTTGGAACTCTGCATTCAGATGCTTATATCTTTCCTTTTCTCCTTTGCTTTTTGCCTCTCTCCTTTTCACAGCTATTTGTAAGGCCTCCTCAGACAGCTATTTCGCTCTTTTGCATTTCTTTTCCATGGCGATGGTCTTGCTCCCTGTCTCCTGTACAATGTCACGAACCTCCGTCCAGAGTTCATCAGGCACTCTATCTATCAGATCTAGTCCCTTAAATCTATTCCTCACTTCCACTGTATAATCATAAGGGATATGATTGAGGTCATATCTGAATGGTCTAGTGGTTTTCCCTACTTTCTTCAGTTTCATCCTGAATTTGGCAATAAGGAGTTCATGATCTGAGCCACAGTCACCCCCTGGTGTTGTTTTTGCATACTGTATAGAGTTTCTCCATCTTTGGCAGCAAAGAATATAATCAATCTGATTTTGGTGTTGACCATCTGGTGATGTCCATGTGTAGAGTCTTCTCTTGTGTTGTTGGAAGAGGGTATTTGCTATGACCAGGGCCTTCTCTTGGCAAAACTCTATTAGCCTTTGCCCTGCTTCATTCCATGCTCCAAGGCCAAATTTGCCTGTTACTCCAGGTGTTTCTTGACTTCCTACTTTTGCATTCCAGTCCCCTATAATGAAAAGGACAGCTTTTTTGGGTGTTAGTTCTAAAAAGGTCTTGTAGGTCTTCATATAACCATTCAACTTCGGCTTCTTCAGCATTACTGGTTGGGGCATAGGCCTGGATTACTGTAATATTGAATGGTTTGCCTTGGAAACGAACAGAAATCATTCTATCGTTTCTAACATTGATCCAAGTACTGTATTTCGGACTCTTTTGTTGACCATGATGGCTACTCCATTTCTTCTAAGGGATTCCTGCCCACAGTAGTAGATATAATGGTCATCTGAGTTAAATTCACCCATTCCAATCCATTTTAATTCACTGATTCCTAGAATGTCTGTGTTCACTCGTGCCATCTCCTGTTTGACCACTTCCAATTTGCTTTGATTCATGGACCTAACATTCCAGGTTCCTATGCAATATTGCTCTTTACAGTTAGCGAAAACAAGACCAGGAGCTGACTGTGGCTCAGATCATGAACTCCTTATTGCCAAATTCAGACTTAAATTGAAGAAAGTAGGGAAAACCACTAGACCATTCAGATATGACCTCAATCAAATCCCTTATGATTATACAGTGGAAGTGAGAAATAGATTTAAGGGACTAGATCTGATTGATAGAGTGCCTGATGAACTCTGGACAGAGGTTCGTGACATTGTACAGGAGACAGGGAGCAAGACCATCGCCATGGAAAAGAAATGCAAAAGAGCGAAATAGCTGTCTGAGGAGGCCTTACAAATAGCTGTGAAAAGGAGAGAGGCAAAAAGCAAAGGAGAAAAGGAAAGATATAAGCATCTGAATGCAGAGTTCCAAAGAATAGCAAGGAGAGATAAGAAAGACTTCCTCAGCGATCAATGCAAAGAAATAGAGAAAAACAACAGAATAGGAAAAACAAGAGACCTCTTCAAGAAAATTAGAGATTCCAAGGGAACATTTCATACAAAGATGGGCTCGATAAAGGACAGAAATGGTATGGACCTAACAGAAGCAGAAGATATTAAGAAGGGGTGGCAGGAATACACAGAAGAACTTTACAAAAAAGATCTTCACGACCAAGATAGTCACGATAACATGATCACTGACCTAGAGCCAGACATCTTGGAATGTGAAGTCAAGTGGGCCTTAGAAAGCATCACTACGAACAAAGCTAGTGGAGGTGATGGAATTCCAGTTGAGCTTTTTCAAGTCTTGAAAGATGATGCTGTGAAAGTGCTGCACTCAATATGCCAGCAGATTTGGAAAACTCAGCAGTGGCCACAGGACTGGAAAAGGTCAGTCTTCATTCCAATCCCAAAGAAAGACAATGCCAAAGAATGCTCAAACTACCACACAATTGCACTCATCTCACACGCTAGTAAAGTCATGCTCAAAATTCTCCAAGCCAGGCTTCAGCAGTATGTAAACCATGAACTCCCAGATGTTCAAGCAGGTTTTAGAAAAGGCAGAGGCACCAGAGATCAAATTGCCAACATCCGCTGGATCATGGAGAAAGCAAGAGAGTTTCAGAAAAACATCTATTTCTGCTTCATTGACTATGTCAAAGCCTTTGACTGTGTCGATCACAATAAACTGTGGAACATTCTGAAAGAGATAGGAATACCAGACCACCTGACCTGCCTCTTGAGAAACCTGTATGCAGGTCAGGAAGCAATAGTTAGAACTGGACATGGAACAACCAACTGGTTCCAAGTAGGAAAAGGTGTACGTCAAGGTTGTATATTGTCACCTTGCTTATTTAACTTATATGTAGAGTATATCATGTGGAACGCTGGGCTGGAAGAAGCACAAGCTGGAATCAAGATTGCTGGGAGAAATATCAATAACCTCAGATACACAGATGACACTACCCTTATGGCAGAAAGTGAAGAGGAACTCAAAAGCCTCTTGATGAAAGTGAAAGAGGAGAGTGAAAAGGCTGGCTTGAAGCTCAACATTCAGAAAACAAAGATCATGGCATCTGGTCCCATCACTTCATGGGAAATAGATGGAAAAACAGTGGAAACAGTGTCAGACTTTATTTTTTGGGGCTCCAAAATCACTACAGATGCTGATTGCAGCCATGAAATTAAAAGACGCTTGCTTTTGGAAGGAAAGTTATGACCAACCTTGATAGTATATTAAAAAGCAGAGACATTACTTTGCCAACCAAGGTCTGTCTAGTCAAGGCTATGGTTTTTCCCGTGGTCATGTATGGATGTGAGAGTTGGACTGTGAAGAAGGCTGATCGCTGAATTGATGCTTTTGAACTGTGGTGTTGGAGAAGACTCTTGAGAGTCCCTTGTACCGCAAGGAGATCCAACCAGTCCATTCTAAGGGAGATCAATCCTGGGTGTTCATTGGAGGGACTGATGCTGAAGCTGAAACTGCAATACTTTGGCCAACTCATGCGAAGAGTTGACTCACTGGAAAAGACTCTGATGCTGGGAAAGGTTGGGGGCGGGAGGAGAAGGGGACGACCGAGAATGAGATGGCTGGATGGCATCACCGACTCTGTGGACATGGGTTTGAGTGTTGGTGATGGACAGGGAGGCCTGGCGTGATGTGATTCATGGGGTCGCGGAGAGTCGGACACGACTGAGTGACTGAAATGAACTGAACTGAACTGATTGCTCTTTACAGTACCAGACCTTGCTTCTGTCACTGGTCACATCCACAACTGGGTATTGGTTTTGCTTTTGCTCCATCCTTTCCGCCCCGGCGGCGCAGACGCGACGCGAGAGACGCCGGCCCGGGCGCATCGAAGGACGCAAAGAGGTGCGGCCGTGAGGAGCTACCCCACGCCTGAGGTCAGGGCTGGCGGCCGAGAGGAGCTACCCCACGTCCAACAGGCGGTGGCTGCGCGGGCGCAGGAGGGCTGAGAGGAGCTACTCCGCGTTCAAGGTCAGGAGGGGCGGCCTTGAGGAGATACCCCTCACCCAAGGTAAGGTACAGCGGCTGCACTTTGCTGGAGCGGCTGTGAAGAGATTTTCCACGACCAAGGTAAGAGAAACCGAAATAAGACGGTAGGTATTGCGAGGGGGCACCAGAGGCGGACAGACTGAAATCATAATCACAGGAAACTAGCCGATCTGATCACATGGACCACAGCCAAATGTGGTCCACTGGAGAAGGGAATGGCAAACCACTTCAGTATACTTGCCTTGAGAACCCCATGAACAGTAACAAAGGGCAAAATGATAGGATACTGAATGAGGAATTCCCCAGGTCGGTAGGTGCCCAGTATGCTACTGGAGCTCAGTGGAGAAATAACTATAGAAGGAATAAAGGGATGGAGCAAAAGCAAAACCAATACCCAGTTGTGGATGTGACCAGTGATAGAAGCAAGGTCTGGTGCTGTAAAGAGCAGTATTGCATAGGAACGTGGAATGTTAGGTCCATGAATCAAGGCAAATTGGAAGTGGTCAAACAGGAGATGGCAAGAGTGAACATAGACATTCTAGGAATCAGTGAATTAAAATGGACTGGAAAGGGTGAATTTAACTCAGATGACCATTATATCTACTACTGTGGGAAGGAATCCCTTAGAAGAAATGGAGTAGCCATCATGGTCAACAAAAGAGTCCGAAATGCAGTATTTGGATGCAATCTTAAAAATGACAGGATGATTTCTGTTCGTTTCCAAGGCAAACCATTCAATATTACAGTAATCCAGGCCTATGCCCCAACCAGTAATGCTGAAGAAGCCGAAGTTAATCAGTTCTATGAAGACCTACAAGACCTTTTAGAACTAACACCCAAAAAAGATGTCCTTTTCATTATAGGTGACTGGAATGCAAAAGTAGGAAGTCAAGAAACACCTGGAGTAACAGGCAAATTTGGCCTTGGAGCATGGAATGAAGCAGGGCAAAGGCTAATAGAGTTTTGTCAAGAGAATGCACTGGTCATAGCAAACACCCTCTTCCAACAACACAAGAGAAGACTCTACACATGGACATCACCAGATGGTCAACACCAAAATCAGATTGATTATATTCTTTGCAACCAAAGATGGAGAAGCTCTATACAGTTAGTGAAAACAAGACCAGGAGCTGACTGTGGCTCAGATCATGAACTCCTTATTGCGAAGTTAAGACTTAAATTGAAGAAAGTAGGGAAAACCACTAGACCATTCAGATATGACCTCAATCAAATCCCTTATGATTATACAGTGGAAGTGAGAAATAGATTTAAGGGACTAGATCTGATTGATAGAGTGCCTGATGAACTCTGGACGGAGGTTCGTGACATTGTACAGGAGACAGGGACCAGGACCATCGCCATGGAAAAGAAATGCAAAAGAGCGAAATGGCTGTCTGATGAGGCCTTACAAATAGCTGTGAAAAGAAGAGAGGTGAAAAGCAAAGGAGAAAAGGAAAGATATAAGCATCTGAATGCAGAGTTCCAAGGAATAGCAAGGAGAGATAAGAAAGACTTCCTCAGTGATCAATGCAAAGAAATAGAGGAAAACAACAGAATAGGAAAAACAAGAGAGCTCTTCAAGAAAATTAGAGATTCCAAGGGAACATTTCATACAAAGATGGGCTCGATAAAGGACAGAAATGGTATGGACCTAACAGAAGCAGAAGATATTAAGAAGGGGTGGCAGGAATACACAGAAGAACTGTACAAAAAAGATCTTCACGACCAAGATAGTCACGATACCGTGATCACTGACCTAGAGCCAGACATCTTGGAATGTGAAGTCAAGTGGGCCTTAGAAAGCATCACTACGAACAAAGCTAGTGGAGGTGATGGAATTCCAGTTGAGCTTTTTCAAGTCTTGAAAGATGATGCTGTGAAAGTGCTGCACTCAATATGCCAGCAGATTTGGAAAACTCAGCAGTGGCCACAGGACTGGAAGAGGTCAGTCTTCATTCCAATCCCAAAGAAAGACAATGCCAAAGAATGCTCAAACTACCGCACAATTGCACTCATCTCACACGCTAGTAAAGTCATGCTCAAAATTCTCCAAGCCAGGCTTCAGCAGTATGTAAACCGTGAACTCCCAGATGTTCAAGCAGGTTTTAGAAAAGGCAGAGGCACCAGAGATCAAATTGCCAACATCCGCTGGATCATGGAGAAAGCAAGAGAGTTTCAGAAAAACATCTATTTCTGTTTCATTGACTATGCCAAAGCCTTTGACTGTGTGGATCACAATAAACTGTGGAACATTCTGAAAGAGATGGGAATCCCAGACCACCTGACCTGCCTCTTGAGAAACCTGTATGCAGGTCAGGAAGCAACTGTTAGAACTGGACATGGAACAACAGACTGGTTCCAAATAGGAAAAGGTGTACGTCAAGGTTGTATATTTTCACCTTGCTTATTTAACTTATATGCAGAGTACATCATGAGGAACGCTGGGCTGGAAGAAGCACAAGCTGGAATCAAGATTGCCGGGAGAAATATCAATAACCTCAGATATGCAAATGACACTACCCTTATGGCAGAAAGTGAAGAGGAACTCAAAAGCCTCTTGAGGAAAGTGAAAGAGGAGAGTGAAAAGGCTGGCTTGAAGCTCAACATTCAGAAAACGAAGATCATGGCATCTGGTCCCATCACTTCATGGGAAATAGATGGAAAAACAGTGGAAACAGTGTCAGACTTTGTTTTTTGGGGCTCCAAAATCACTGCAGATGCTGATTGCAGCCATGAAATTAAAAGACGCTTACTCCTTGGAAGGAAAGTTATGACCAACCTTGATAGTATATTAAAAAGCAGAGACATTACTTTGCCAACCAAGGTCCGTCTAGTCAAGGCTATGGTTTTTCCCGTGGTCATGTATGGATGTGAGAGTTGGACTGTGAAGAAGGCTGATCGCCGAAGAATCGATGCTTTTGAACTGTGGTGTTGGAGAAGACTCTTGAGAGTCCCTTATACTGCAAGGAGATCCAACCAGTCCATTCTAGAGGAGATCAATCCTGGATGTTCATTGGAGGGACTGATGCTAAAGCTCAAACTGCAATACTTTGGCCACCTCATGCGACGAGTTGACTCACTGGAAAAGACTCTGATGCTGGGAAAGGTTGGGGGCGGGAGGAGAAGGGGACGACAGAGAATGAGATGGCTGGATGGCATCACCGACTCTGTGGACATGAGTTTGAGTGTACTCCGGGAGTTGGTGATGGATAGGGAGGCCTGGCGTGCTGTGATTCATGGGGTCGGGGAGAGTCGGACATGACTGAGCGACTGAACTGAACTGAACTTATTCCTTCTAGAGTTACTTCTCCACTGATCTCCAGTAGCATACTGGGCACCTACCGACCTGGGGAATTCCTCATTCAGTATCCTATCATTTTGCCCTTTGATACTCTTCATGGGGTTCTCAAGGCAAGTATACTGAAGTGGTTTGCCATTCCCTTCTCCGGTGGACCACATTCGGCTGTGGTCCATGTGATCAGATCAACTAGTTTCCTGTGATTATGATTTCAGTGTGTCTGCCCTCTGATGCCCCCTCGCAAAACCTACCGTCTTAGTTGGGATTCTCTTCACAGCTGCTCCAAGAAAGCGCAGCCGCTCCACCTTACCTTAGATGAGGGGTATGTCCTCAAGGCCGCCCCTCCTGACCTTGAACATGGAGTAGCTCCTCTCCGCCCTCCTGCGCCCGCGCAGCCACCGCCTATTGGACGTGGGGTAGCTCCTCTGGGCCGCGCCTCTTTGCCTGGCCGGTGTCTCTCGCGTCTGCGCCGCCGGGGCCGGCATCTCTTTAAACTTTGTAGAAATATAAATGCTTAGATCTCACCCAAGGGATTCAGATGATCTCTTGTGCCTTGAATATTTATCTCCATTAAAGATTCAACATATTTCTATTAAAAAGCTGAGATTTAGATATATACCTCAGAAAAAATCTTTAAGCCTCAATTTTTTTTTCTCAAAAAAGTGGGGATAGTAACACTCTACTCATAGAGGGTTTTGCAGATATTAACAGGAAAATTTATGTACATCCCCAAACACAGTGCTTGCTTAGCATATTGTTGGCATAAATTTAATGTTAGCTTCCCTCTCATCTTTTTTTTTCTTATTGACTCTCACAGCCAATCCTATTATATTTTTTAGATCTTTTTGTCTATGTTTGATAAAACCCCTATGAGATAAATGAGGAACCACTCAATGCAGACAGAGTTCATTCTTTTGGGTCTGACAGATGACCCTGTGTTGCAGATTGTAGATTTCTGTATTTTTAACCTATATGTTCAGTGTGACAGGAAACTTAACCATCATCCTTCTCACTCTACTAGATTCCCACCTTAAGACACCGATGTATTTCTTTCTACGAAATTTCTCCTTTTTAGAAATTTCTTTCACAACTGTTTGCATTCCAAGGTTCTTGGTGAGCCTTGTCACAAAGGACAGAACTATTTCCTATATAAGTTGTATGACTCAGTTTTTTTTTTTTTTTTTTTTTTTTCTGGGAGTCACTGAATTTTACCTACTGGCTGCTGTGTGACCTTTATGTGGCCATATGTAAACCCCTCCATTACACCACTCTCATGAGCAATAGAGTTTGCCACCAACTTGTACTCAGCCCTTGGGCAACTGGATTCCTGATGTCTTTCCTCCAGTCATCTTAGGGGCTCAAGTTGGAATTCTGTGGTTCCAATATCATTGATCATTTTATTTGTGATTCTTCTCCCATCCTACAGATCTCTTGTTCAGATACACATTTCCTAGAGCTGATGTCCTTTTTCTTGGCTGTTGTGACACTGATGGCCACACTGATGTTAGTGATTCTCTCCTATGCTTATATCATCAAGACAATTCTCAAATTCCCTTCTGTCCAACGAAGGACCAAAGCCTTTTCTACCTGTTCTTCCCACATGATTGTAGTTTCCATTTCTTATGGAAGCTGCATCTTCATGTACATGAAATCATCAGCCAATGACAGAGTGACCTTAAACAAAGGAGTAGCTGTGCTCAATGCCTCAGTTGCCCCTTTGCTGAATCCCTTCATTTACACCCTAAGAAACCAGCAAGTGAAACAAGCCTTTAAAGATATGGTCCAGAAAGTTTGGTTTACTTCAAACAAATGAGAAAATTCTAAAATGTATAAAGGAAAAAAGTGCTTTCCTTTTAATCTTGGTCTAGCTTGTCTTATTCTGTATATATTTTTAGATTATAAAGCAATTTCAGCCAATTTAGGGCCTCCTTCCAAGTTATCATTTCCTGCTAGAATTTCTGCTCTACAAACCTGTTCCTTTATCAATTTCAGGAATGTAGTATTTTAAATGTGATATTTTTCACAGATCACATTGTAAGAAACAAATGTTTTCAATAAGGCTTTCTATGAGCTAGATAACTTTTCAGGACTTGTCATGTGAATAAAATGTGTGGAGCTGTAGTTATAGTTTTAGAACAAAACTGATAACTTGAAAGAAATGATGAAACTAATTATTTAGTTAAAAAATAGTTCAATTATAATAGATATAGCATTATGCTCCTGAGAATATTGTTTCATAAGTGTCATAATTTTTAATGTGTGAACAGATTGTACAAATTATAAAGTAAGATATAATTTATAATTATTTTACAGAATATATTTTCACACAATAAGATAATACATTTTGATTATTCTTTATGTGATGAATAAAAAAAATAGCAGTCAAATTTTGTATGACCCCAAATGAAAATATTTTTAATTACACTGCTAAACTTTGAATTTCTGAGAGATATTGTCTACCTATACCTGTGAGTTGAATTATAATGTAAGAATTTACTGCATTGTCTTACTTCAAAACCTGAAGTACAGCTTATGTCTTCCACAGAATTTTCCTGCTTGAATAAAGCTGCTTTCACTATCTAAAACATTTCTCATTTGATTCAATAATTATTATTCCATACAGTGTCGAATTGCAGTTTACTATTCTATTCTAGTTTCTATTTCCAGCTAAGCCTTTGGTACTGTTACTGGTCATGCTACTGATACAAACTAAATCTCAAAAGGTTAGTGGAGTCAGTAGTCTTTTCTTTCTGCTAATCAAGTTGATTTTAATGTACAGTATTGCTATACTTTGAACAACAACAAAAAAAAATATGTGGGAAAGAAAATGTAGTATAAATTCCCTAAGATAAAAAGTGATGTTTGCAACTTATTGAAGCAAAAATCAAATGAGTTCTAGAAATCAAATTTATAGAGTCTGCAAGAGATAAGTTATTGAATTTTAGGTAAAATTCAGGGGAAGATTGGCTCCATGTAACATGTAATTACATGCCTTTCGAGTTCTCCTGCTTTCTTTTACAGTGCAATTACCTAAATTTTTCCTTGGAATTTGAATTGGTTTATAGGATTATCTGAGAATAAGAAAAAATATTTCTCAGCATTCCAAGATGGTGGAGAAGTGGATAGACATGGAGTGCATCTCTCTCCGTGGATGCATTAGGAGTACATCCACAGATGGAATAATTCTCTCAGAACACTGGCTGAATACTACCAGAAGACCTTGGTCATTGGAAAAGACTGTGTGGATCCAAGCATAACTAGGTAGAATGAAATACAAGAGGTAGAAGGAATAGAAGGGAAAGAAGGACTGGGCCTGCACCCCAAAGTGGGGGAGCTGAAACGAGAAAGAGTCCCACATCTGAGGAAGGCCCTTCGCTGTTGGGGAATTTGGTTGAGACAGAAGGGAAGCATTTGAGGCTGTCAGAGGAGGGTGAAGCAGCAGATCTGTGTCAGACTGGATAGTGAGAACCACACAGACATTGGTGCCACAACCCTATACACCCCAGACTGGAACCAATGTTCAACAGCTTGCACGAAGGCTGGGAGCTGGAACTGAATGTTCTTTGCAGCACCATTTACAACAACCTAGACATGGAAGGAATCTTTTCAGACATGGAAGGAATCTAAATATCCTTCAACATAGGAATGGATAATGAAGATGTGCTACATATATACAATGGAATATGATTCATCTATCTAAAGGAACAAAATAGTACCATTAGTAGAATTATATATAGACCTAGAGACTGTCATACAGAGTGATGTAAATCAGAAAGAGAAAAAAAATATCATATAATATCACTTACATGTGGAATCTAGAAATATCACACAGATGAACTTATTTACAAAGCAGAAATAGAGACACAGATGTAGAGAGCAGCCATATGGATACTATGGGGGGAAAGAGCACAAGGAAGAATTGGGAGATTGGGATTAACATATATACATATTATACATAAAACAGGTAACTAATGAGAACCCACTATATAGCACAGAGACCTCTACTTAATACACTGTGGTGAGCTGAATGGGAAGGAAGTTCAAAAAAGGGAGGGGTTATATGTATAGGTAAAGCAGATTCTATTTGCTGTACAGTAGAAACTAACAGCATTGTAAAGCTACTCAGTTCAGTTCAGTTCAATTCAGTCGCTCAGTCATGTCCGACTCTCTGCGACCCCATGAATCACAGCACGCCAGGCCTCCCTGTCCATCACCAACTCCCGGAGTTCACTCAAACTCATGTCCACAGAGTCGGTGATGCCATCCAGCCATCTCATTCTCTGTCGTCCCCTTCCCCTACCGCCCCCAACCTTTCCCATCATCAGAGTCTTTTCCAGTGGGTCAACTAGTCGCATAAGGTAGCCAAAGTATTGCAGTTTCAGCTTTAGCATCAGTCCTTCCAATGAACACCCAGGATTGATCTCCTTTAGAATGGACTGGTTGGATCTCCTTGCAGTCCAAGGGACTCTCAAGAGTCTTCTCCAGCACCACAGTTCAAAAGCATCAGTTCTTTGGCGATCAGCTTTCTTCACAGTCCAACTCTCACATCCATACATGACCACGGGAAAAGCCATAGCCTTGACTAGATGGACCTTGGTTGGCAAAGTAATGTCTCTGCTTTTTAATATACTATCAAGGTTGGTCATAACTTTCCTTCCAAGGAGCAAGCGTCTTTTAATTTCCTGGCTGCAATCAGCATCTGCAGTGATTTTGGAGCCCAAAAAAATAAAGTCTGACATTGTTTCCACTGTTTTTCCATCTATTTCTCATGAAGTGATGGGACCAGATGCCATGATCTTTGTTTTCTGAATGTTGAGCTTCAAGCCAGCCTTTTCACTCTCCTCTTTCACTTTCATCAAGAGGCTTTTGAGTTCCTCTTCACTTTCCGCCATAAGGGTGGTGTCATCTGCATATCTGAGGTTATTGATATTTCTCCCAGCAATCTTGATTCCAGCTTGTGCTTCTTCCAGCCCAGCGTTCCTCATGATGTACTCTGCATAGAAGTTAAATAAGCAAGGTGACAATATACAGCCTTGACACACTCCTTTTCAAATTTGGAACCAGTCTGTTGTTCCATGTACAGTTCTGACTGTTGCTTCCTGACCTGCATACAGGTTTCTCAAGAGGCAGATCAGGTGGTCTGGGATTCCCATCTCTTTCAGAATGTTCCACAGTTTATTGTGATCCACACAGTCAAAGGCTTTGGCATAGTCAATGAAGCAGAAATAGATGCTCTTCTGGAACTCTCTTGCTTTCTCCATGATCCAGCGGATGTTGGCAATTTGATCTCTGGTGCCTCTGCCTTTTCTAAAACCTGCTTGAACATCTGGGAGTTCACGGTTCACATATTGCTGAAGCCTGGCTTGGAGAATTTTGAGCATGACTTTACTAGCGTGTGAGATGAGTACAACTGTGCGGTAGTTTGAGCATTCTTTGGCATTGCCTTTGTTTGGGATTGGAATGAAGACTGACCTTTTCTAGTCCTGTGGCCACTGCTGAGTTTTCCAAATTTGCTGGCATATTGAGTGCAGTACTTTCACAGCATCATCTTTCAAGATTTGAAATAGCTCAACTGGAATTCCATCACCTCCACCAGCTTTGTTCGTAGTGATGCTTTCTAAGGCCCACTTGACTTCACATTCCAAGATGTCTGGCTCTAGGTCAGTGATCACATTATCGTGACTATCTTGGTCGTGAAGATCTTTTTTGTATAGTTCTTCTGTGTATTCTTGCCACCTCTTCTTAATATCTTCTGCTTCTGTTAGGTCCATACCATTTCTGTCCTTTATCGAGCCCATCTTTGCATGAAATGTTCCCTTGGAATCTCTAATTTTCTTGAAAAGATCTCTTGTTTTTCCTATTCTGTTGTTTTCCTCTATTTCTTTGCATTGATCACAGAGGAAGGCTTTCTTATCTCTCCTTGCTATTCTTTGGAACTCTGCATTTAGATGCTTATATCTTTTCTTTTCTCCTTTGCTTTTCACTTCTCTTCTTTTCACAGCTATTTGTAAGGCCTCCTCAGACAGCCATTTTGCTTTTTTGCATTTCTTTTTCATGGGGATGGTCTTGGTCCCTGTCTCCTGTACAATGTCACGAACCTCCGTCCAGAATTCATCAGGCACTCTATCTATCAGATCTAGTCCCTTAAATCTATTCCTCACTTCCACTGTATAATCATAAGGGATTTGATTTAGGTCATATCTGAATGGTCTAGTGTAAAGCTACTACACTCCAATAAAACTTAATTTAGAAAAGAATAGTATAAAACTCCAAGCAATGCTTAAGAATGATAGCCTATCAATGTACTGTATTGTATTAATACATCAACATATTACTGGAATTCTTCATATAAGAAGATGAAGTTGGTCTCAAAAAACTATTTCTTTTTTAATTTATTTATTTTTTATTGAAGGATAATTGCTTTACAGAATTTTTCTGTTTTCTGTCAAACCTCAACATGAATCAGCCATAGGTTCACATATATCCCGTCCCTTTTGAAATTACCTCCCTCCCCATCCTCCCCCTCTAGGTTAGAAAATTATATATATGAGAAAGGAACCATTTAAGTTTGAGACTAAATCAATGCAATTTAAGAAATAAAAAGACTCAAAATTTTAGCTTTTACTATAACTAATAGAAACCCTAAATGGTATAATCTAGCAAGAAAGAAAAATGCGTTAACCAAAAGAGGAAAATATCTGCAGGGTGACAGTAGTGGGGTGTAACAAAATGAGTAACACTTCTTAAATCTGAACTAATGTTGATAATAAAAGATAAGTGTTATTATTCAACATAAGACACTAGTCAAGAGTATCCTGGGAACTAGTACAAAACAAGAAAAAGAAAAAAATCAGGCTGAGTTACTAGTGTTGTTAGGAAGTATGGTCTAGATATCAACTATTCCTGGATATTACAAGATAAACACAACACCAAATATGAGTGTTAGAATATTAAGGGAAAGTACAGAAAAGAAATGTTCTTAATACTGCCAAAAAGTGAGTGTTAGTCACTCAGTTGTGTCCGACTCTTTGTGACCACATGGACTGTAGCATGCCAGCCTCCTCTGTCCATGGGATTCTCCAGGCAAGAATAGTGGAGTGGGTTGCCATTCCCTTCTCCAGGGGATCTTCCATGGAGACCCAGGGATTCCTGCATTACAGGCAGATTCTTTACCACCAGATTCTTTACCATTTTTTACAGTTCACCAGGGAAGCTGAACTGTACCCTTAAAGGAGCTGAGATGGTAAATTTTATATATTTTTGTCAAAGTTTTAAAAAATAAAATGAGATAGTATAAACAAAATATATATTCACAGTAACCACACATAATACAAAACCACAGGTAAATCCTCCTCAGAAGATGTCAAACAGAATGAGAAAGTTTGAAAGAAAACTATGAGAGTCAAAACTAAAATATGTAACTTTATTATTAAACAAAAATGATTTGAAAAATATGAGCCTCTCATTTCAAAACTACAAAGTGTGAAGGATAGAAAAAATGAATCAGAAAAATATTAATTTTTATGAACTCTAACATAAGATTCTATTGCAAAAAAATATCCATAGACAATTAAAGATGAATAAAATAGTGGGGAAAATATTTGCAACACAATTGTCATAATTGTTGTAAGTTGTGAGTATATGCAGAAGGAATAACAATAATGCTCATTTCTAGGGAATATAGTAAATAGACAAAGATATTTGTAAAGACTGCATTTTGCATCACAGCTTATAATTTACTTTGAAAGAAACTATATAAATTCATTTTTTAAATTTTGCAAAATTATATAATAGCACATCAGCATGAGGTAGTCACTTTTTAATGGAAGAAAATTTTTTAGGAATCATGAAGTTTCAATTGTTAGACTTGATGTCAAACTATAATGGAATGTTCTAAAGGAAACACTATGTAATTCCCCAAATGATGGTTTTAATATATGAATATTGAGATCAAAAGAAGATTATTTAAAATTTTTAAATATAAAATATTTCAGAAAACAACTCATAAAGACATTTTCACATTTTGAAATATACCAATTAATATGAATATATATCTATAGAAAATTTCTGAAAAATTGTAACCTAAGCTATATGATTGGTTGTTATACTTAGACCTAGCTTTTCCACTTTTGCTAATTTAATTTTAGAATAAATAGCAATTTTAGTTAACAACTAGAAAGTACTCTATAATTTAAAATAAATAGTAATTCAGTTCAGTTCAGTCGCTCAGTCATGTCCGACTCTTTGCGACCCCATGAATCACAGCACGCCAGGCCTCCCTGTCCATCACCAACTCCCGGCGCTCACTCAAACTAGATTTTATAATATCAGGCTTAGATACGTGTGTTATTGTATTAAGAGAAATACACAATGAAAGGAATGTACTTAATACCACTGAATTGTACCCTTTTAAGTAGTTGAGATGGTAAATTTTATATATATTTATTAAAAATCATAAAAAAGAACATGGCAAAGCATAAACAAAACCAAAAAATTTACTAAGGGTAATCACAAATAAAATTTGTGTATAGTTTATAATAAATAACAGTTACTTAAGGAAAGCAATTTCTTTCCTTCTACTAGCTTTGGGTTTTGTTTTTTCTTTTTTCTCTAGTTACTTTTGGTGTAAGGTTAGGTTTTTTATTTGAGATTTTTCTTGTTTCTTGAGGGGAGATTATATTGCTATAAACTTCCCTCTTAGAACTGCTTTGGTTGCATCACAGAGGTTTTAGACTATTGCATTTTCATTGCCATTTATCTAGGTATTTTTTATTTCCTCTTTGATGTCTTCAGTGACTTGTTGGTTATTTAGTATTATGTTGTTTCAGTTCAGTTCAGTTCAGTCACTCAGTCGTGTGCAACTCTTTGTGACCCCATGAACTGAAGCAAGCCAGGTCTCCCTGTCCATCACCAACTCCCAGAGTTTACCCAAATTCTTGTCCATTGAATCAGTGATGCCATCCAACCATCTCATCCTCTGTCGTCCCCTTCTCCTCCTGCCCTCAATCTTTCCCAGCATCAGGGTCTTTTCCAGTGAGCCAGCTCTTCACATCAGGTGGCCAAAGTATTGGCGTTTCAGTTTCAACATCAGTCCTTCCAATGAATACCCAGGACTGATCTCCTTTAGGATGGACTGGTTGGATCTCCTTGCGGTCCAGGGGACTCTCAAGAGTCTTCCCCAACACCACAGTTCAAAAGCATCAATTCTTCGGCTCTCAGCTTTCTCTATAGTCCAATTCTCACATCCAGATAGCCTCCATGTGTTTGTTTTTTATAATTTTTTCTCATAATTTATTTCTAATCTCATAGCATTGTGGTCAGAAAAGATGCTCAATGTGATTTCAATTTTCTTAAATTTACCAAAGCTTGGTTTGTGACTCAAGAAGTGGTTTATCCTGGAGAATATTCCATGTGCACTTGAGAAAAAAGTGTATTCTGCTACCTTTGGATAGAATGTTCTATAAATATCTATTAATTTTATCTGGTTTAATATATAATTTAAGGCTTGTGTTTCCTTATTAATTTTCTGTCTGGATGATCACTTTATTGGTATAAGTAAGATGTTAAAGTTCCCCACTATTATTGTGCTACTATTGATTTCCCCTTTTATGGCTGTTAGCATTTTGCCTTATGTATTGAATTGTTCCTATGTTGGGTGCATAAATATTTATAATTGTTATGTTTTCTTCTTGCACTGATCCCTTGATCACTATGTAGTGTTCTTTCTCTTCCCTTATAACAGTCTTTATTTTATATTTTTTTTCTGTTATGAGTATTGCTACTCCAACTTTCTTTTGATTTCCATTTGCAAGGAATATCTTTTTCTACCATTCACTTCAGTCTGCATGTGTCACTATGTCTTCACTGGGTCTCTTGTAAACAGCATATATACAGTTCTTGCTTTTGTACCCATTCAGCCAGTCTAAGTCTTTTGGTTGCAGTATTTAATTCATTTACATCTAAGGTAATTGTCTATATGTATCTTCCTCTTGCCATCATCTTAATTATTTTGGGTTTGGCTTTGTAGGCCTTTTTTCTTCCCTTCCTCTTTTGTTCTCTTCTCTTGTGTTTCTTCCATAGGAAAGTTCCTTTGGCAATTTTTGTAAAATAGCTTTGGTGGTTCTGAATTCTCTTAACTTCTGCTTGTCTGTAAAGCTTTTGATTTCTCTGTCAGATTTGAATGAGAGCCTTGCTAGGCAGAGTATTCTTGGTTGTAGGTTTTTCTTCTCTTTCATCTCTTTAAATATATCTTGAAACTTCTTTCTGGCTTGCAGAGTTTCTGCTGAAAAATTAGCTGACAGCCTTATGGGGATTCCCTTGTATGTTGTTTCTTTTTCCTTGTTGGTTTTATTTTTTGTATTTGTATTTAATCTTCATTAGTTTCATTAATATGTGTCTCACTATTTTTCTCCTTGGGTTTATCCTGTATGGGACTCTCTGCACTTCTTGGACTTGTGTGGCTAGTTCCTTTCCACGTTAGGGAAGTTTTCAACTATGATCTCTTCAAGTATTTTCTCAAGCACTTTCTCTTCTTCTCAAGCCCCTATAATTCAAATGTTGGTATGTTTGATGTTGTCCCAGGGGCCTCTGAGACTATCCTCATTTCTTTTCATTCTTTTATCTTTACTCTGTTGGGCTTCCCTGATAGCTCAGTTGGTAAAGAATCTGCCTGCAATGCAAGAGACTCTGGTTCATTCCTGAGTCAGGAAGAACTGCTGGAGAAGGGATAGGCTACCCATTCCAGTATTCTTGGGCTTCCCTGTGGCTCAGCTGGTGAAGAATCCACCTGCAATGCAGGAGACCTGTGTTCTATCTCCTGGAGAAGGGAAAGGTTACCCACTCCAGTATTATGGCCTGGAGAATTCCATGGGCTGTATAGTCCATGGGGTCACAAAGAGTCAGACACAACTGAGCAACTTTAACTTTTCACTTTTCACTTTTTTTTCACTTTTTACTCTGTTACGTGGCAGAGATGTCCACCATTCTGTCTTCCAGGTCACTAATGCATTCTTCTACTTCATTTTTTCTGTTAATGATTCCTTCTAGTGTATCTTTCATTTCAACTATTGCCTTGTTTATCTCTGTCTATTTGTCCTTTTGTTCTTCTGGGTCTTTGTTAAACTTCTCTTATTATTTTTTCTATCCTTGCCTCCATTCTGTTTCTGAGATCCTGGATCATCTTTACTGTCATTACTCTGAATTCTTTTTCAAATAGATTGCTTATCTCCTCTTCATTTAGTTGTTCTTATAGGTTTTTACCTTTCTCTTTTATCTTCAACACCTATCTTTGTCATTTTATCTTGTCAAAATTACTGTCTTTGTGGTTTCCTTTCCGTAGGCTGTAGGATCCTCAGTTCTCTTGCTTCTGAAGTCTGCCCTCTGGTGGGTAAGGTTGGTCTAGAGATTTGTGCCATTATCCCCTTGATAGGGAGTTTGATTGGTGATCAGAGCCTGCCCTGGATATTGAGTAGGACCTCCCCTTTGCTCTGAGGATTTCATTGCCCTGTCAGAAGAAGGTCTGCTCCCTAGTTTTTGGAGTAGAAGTTCCCAGATCTATTTCTTAGCTGTAATTCTGATCTGTGGTGTGAGGTAGGTGGAACTGGAGCACTCATACTGGGAGTAAAAACATTGAGTTTCCTCATTCAGAGCTATTTTCATGTGACTGTGTTCTGTTGTAGTCCCTTTTATCTATTGTATGGGCTCACAAAGTATACTGTTGTTTGCACTGCTCTTGGTCCTGCCTTTACTGTGGATATGCCAGGAACTGGCCTCATAACTCTCAGGCATTGTTTTCACCCAGCCACCAGTACAGGTGCACTGATGTCAGATCCCAGCATTGCAGTAGTCATGTGCCTAGACCCACTGTGGGAGATATGGAGTCAGCTTGAACTCTATCTGCTGCTGCTGCTGCTGGTAAGTTGCTTCAGTCCTGTCCGACTCTGTCCAACCCCATAGACTGCAGCCCACCAGACTCCCCTGTCCCTGGGATTCTCCAGGCAAGAACATTGGAGTGGGTTGCCATTTCCTTCTCCAATGCATGAAAGTGAAAAGGGAACATGAAGTCAGTCGTGTCGGACTCTTAGCGACCCTATGGACTTCAGCCCACCAGGCTCCTCCCCCATGGGACTCTCCAGGCAAGAGTACTGGAGTGGGGTGCCATTGCCTTCTCCGGGAACTCTATCTAGTCCGTCCCTAATTTCATGTGTATGTACCCACAGAGCAAACAGTCACTAAAGCCAGACCCATTTCCGCTGCAAGAGCACTTGCTGTCTTTTTGGATGTTTCACAGGTGCTGAATTTAGAAAGTTATCTGTGGAGGTGTAAGTTGGCAGTTCATGCAGCCACAAGGAAAGATTTTGGCTCTTCATCAGTCACATAGCCCCTGGGTCTCAGCTCTGGTTTCAGCCCCTGCTTTGGGCAAATTTCCTACTAGGGGGAAGTTATCTGTGCCCTCAGAACATGTGGTGGGTCCTGGTACCCACTCACAAATTTCCTGGTAATGAGAGGTTTCTGCCCATTCTCCGGATCGTGTGGCAAATCCTGGCTCCTGCGGCAACTCCTGGCTCCTGCTGACAGATTTCTTAGTGGGGGGACAGATTTCTTAGTGGGGGGAGTGGGAGATAGCCACACCCTCCCAGGACAATAGGACAAGTTCCAGCACCCACTAGTGAATTTCCTAGTAGGGAGAGCTATCCACACTTTCCTGGGACAGTCCAGTGGGTTCCAACACCCACTGATGGATTTCCCAGTTGTGGAAGCTATCTGAACCATCCCAGAACAGCAAGAGTCGGTCCTGGGTCCCACTGGCAGAATTTTTCAGTAGCTGAATCTGTCCACACCCTTCCAGGTCAGCAGGAGGGGTCCTTGGGCCCCCTGGCAGAATTGCTAGTGACCAGATCTGTCTGCACCTTTCCAGGTCAGAGGGGGCAAGTCCTCTAACCCACCAGCCCTTCCAGGTCAGCAGGGGCAAGTCCTGAGGCCCAGTGATGGAATTTTAATTATCAGGAACTGTCCAATCCTCCCTGGACAGTATGGGTGGGTCCTGGGCCCTGCTGGTGGAATTCCCATTGGCTGGATTCATCCTTGCCTCTCCAAGTCAGTGGGGGTGACTCCTGTGGCACACCAAAGGAATTTCTAGTGGAGGAAACTGTCCATATTTCAGTTTTTTTCAATCTAGATTTTCACTTGGTGATTAAAAGCTTATTGACCACAAGGAAAATTTTTTCTCTATAATTTCATCAATTTTTTCTTTCCACCGCTTCTCCTTTCTCTGTACAACATACTGTACAGATATTAAAATTTATGGATCCATCTTTAATGGATCAACTCTTATTATTTATTAACTATTCCTTATTTCTCTACTTTCTCTCCTTGCATTCAGAAAAGTTACTTGATGCAGGGGATTGGATCCAGTGGCAGAATAAGAGGATGCAGCAATCATCTTCTCTCATGAATACATCACACATACATGTGGAGAAATCCTCACTGAAAACTAGAGACAGAAGGAAAGATTCCTGGACAAACAAGGCTGTAAGAAAGATCCATAGGCATCCAGTAGGAAGGGAAGATAAATGACCATTGGGTTGGGATCTGGGCCTCCAGGAAGGAACTGAGGGGAGATTACATGGGCGGCAATCCTCCTTGGCAAGTGAGTAGTTTAAGCCACACGTTGTGCTCCCTATCCCTGGGATCTGACAAGGGAAGACAAGCCCCTTGCCTAGTAGGAGGGCCCGTGAGACGAATAGGAAGGCTGTGGGAAGCCTGGACTCAGCTTGGGAGAAGTGCACAGCACTTGCTTGCTACCAAGGCAGAGCAGAGAGAACCCACCAGAGGCTGGTAGGTTTCTCACATCCACCCTCTCACCCACCCTAGCCTGAGCCAAGAGAGCTCTGCAGCCCCCCTTACATCACAGTGCAGCTCCACAGGAGAGTGTGGGCTGCCACTACCAAGGGACTAGCTCCCTTGAGACTAGAGGTGGCCCAGACATGAAGTGGCATCTGAGCAGAGAAGGGGCAGTCATGACTGACACTTAAATAGGCCTTCTTGATCTCTCATGGTGACCAGTCCACCACAACCCACAGCCCAACACTCAAACACATAGGTGCCTGAAAGAAAAACCTACAAAATATTAAGAGAAATTAAATGAACAGGTATATTGTTGAAAGATAATACTCTAAAATGAAAATTGTTTTCAAGTTGATCCATTGAATTAAAACAAGCTCCTTCAAAATCTTAGCAAATCATTTTTCTATGAATTGACATTCTAGTTCTAAAATTTATATGGAAATACAGAGGACCCAGACTAAAAATAAATAAATAAAAACACTCCTGATAAAAATAATGAAATTATACTGGCAATAGTAGAGAAAAATAGATCAGTAAAAAAACAGGAAGTGCAGACAGAGACTCATTTCGGTGTGCCCCTGATTCCATTTCTCCAAGCCTGTCTGTCTGTGAATCCCTGCCTCCCTAGGTCTCTCCTTTCCTACCTCAGTCCCTATTCCCCTCTGCTCAGTAAAAGCTCCAGTATTGCTGCTTTTGAGGGCCTGCCCTCCTCTCTCAATAACTGACCCACATTCATAAAAGATCTGAAGACATTTCCACATTGGAAGTGTTGGCTATAATTCTATGAGGGTGGATGGGACTTTTACTATTTATCTTGTATGGGGAGAAGCCTCCAAGCCAGCACAGGCCGTGACATGTGACTCCAGCTCAGATTTATCAGTTCTCATCTCCTGAACTTTATGAAAAGCTGGCACTGCTGAGCATTGTGGAAGAGTGGGAGCAATCTCTGGGCTTTTGAAAATGGTGTACGCTGAGCATCATACACCCAAACCCTGCATTCTTGATAAACAGAATGAATTATCTGCTTATCAGATACCAGCATGTTTAGAGTGTGATTATTCAGTATATGACTACTAATTTAAGGGGTTTCCCAAATGGCACTAGTGGTAAAGAGCCTGCCTACCAATGCAGGATATGCAAGAGACACAGGTTCAGTCCTTGGATGGGGAAGATCCCCTAGAGAAGGCCATGGTAACCCACTCCAGTATTCTTGCATGGAGAAACCCATGGACTGAAGAGCCTGGTGGGCTACAGTCCATAGGGAGGTGATAGTACTATCAATTTAAACTGTTTATTCTGGGCTTCCCCAATAGCTCAGTTGGTAAAGAAGCTGCCTGCAATGCAGGAGACCCCAGTTCAATTCCTGGGTCAGGAAGTCTGCTGGAGAAGGGATAGGCTACCCGCTCCAGTATTCTTGGGCTTCCCTGTGGCTCAACTGGTAAAGAATCCACCTGCAAGGTGGGAGACCTGGGTTTGATTCCTGAGTCTGGAAGGTCCCCTGGAGAAGGGAAAGACTACTCACTCCAATATCCTAGCCTAGAAAATTCCATGTACTATATATATATAGTCCATGGGATCACAAAGAGTCAGACATGACTGAGTGACTTTCACTTCACTTCACTTCACCTTAAATAGGACCAGTGGATGAACTGTATGATCAGTAGAATGAAATAAGCAAATATTAATTCTCCTAACTGCTGAAATAAGACATCTTAAAAATTAATAATCTAGGAAGGACTTCCTTGAGTAGATTATATGAGTGTGTCCAGTAACAAAAAGCATCAAGTGATTCCCAGCATTTAGACTATGTAAAACAAACATGATGAGAATCATATTGTCAAATTATCATCTGACTTTTTTCCAGCAACTGATGACCGTTATGGTTGCATTTCTTATCTCTGTGGACACTGCCACACAAGATCTGGGCAATTTTTTTCTTTTTGCTAAAGTTAATTTTACTGTAGATTCATTAGTAGTTTAAGTAGGGTCACCAGGGACATTTCTGCTTGTTCCCTTAATGGCTCCCTGTGCACTTACACAAATAAAACCAGTAAAGCACATGCTATTTCTATACATGAATACTCATACAGTAACTCATTTCTTTGCACAGAGACCTCAGACCATCTTCACTTCTACAGCCAGGGAGAGTTGCTAGAACTATTTGCCATTGTTTGTACATTCTTTCAGTCACAGACTTCAGAGAAGTTTTAATAGTATTTTAATGAGAGATAAGAACCCTCATCAGATTCCATTTTCCACGTGGTGATGGTAAAAGCAAAGGTCCTGGTCTCTAGGTCACTGCATATTGCCTTACACTTGCAGACACTCTTACCTGGAATAAAATGTGGGGTTTAAGGGGATGTCCAAGTTAACTCAAAATTATAGCCATAGCATCTAGTGTTTCTCAGACTCAAAAAGAAGTTTTGCGTTAAATTTCCTGAAAAGTTATGGGAAACTACCAGAAAGTAAGTATGAAATGTTTGTCATTTATGTGCCTAAAAGTTTGAAAAATGGAACCATGGAAGTTTTGTAAATGCAGTCCCTGGCTAAAAGCAGTGAGATCTTTCTGATGGAATAACCTGAGTCCAAGAAGTATCTTCACGTTCAGAGAGGATTTGAAAAGCAATCTGAGCTGCCACTTTCCTCTGTATAACATGGTAATGAACCTGAACACAACTCTTGAGCATTTTTCTGGGAAGTGATTAGAATTAAGGTAAGAAGGGTAAGACCAAATGGAGACACATTAATAATACTGGACTCTGATGTGTTTCTAGGAAATCTTCCTTTCTTTCATATACTATTCTATGATGCTGCTAAGTTGCTTCAGTCATGTCCAACTCTTTGCAACACCATGGACTGTTGCTCACCAGACTCTTCTGTCCATGGGATTCTCCAGGCAAGAATACTGGAGTGGGTTGCCATGCCCTCCTCCTGGAATTGAAACCTTGTCTCACGTCTCCTGCATTGGCAGCAGGTTCTTTACCACTAATGCCACCTGGGAAGCCCTATAGGGGAATATAGAAGATAAATATGTGTGTATCTTATTGTGAAGGACAAAAGTAATGTTATCTCTAAAGGGAAAAATGAAAAATATCAATTTTCTGTAATTCTTCTTAGCAGGATGTGAAAAAGTCATAGCCTAAAAGTCCAGTATTAAATGTAATTTCCTTATGTTAATGATTTTCCTCTTCAAGCAATGATTCAAACAATGATGTGAAGTTATCTAAAACTCTCACTCCGCCATTTCCTCTGAACTGTGAACACTAAATTACACATTTTCACAATATGTAATATGGTTTTAACTGGGAATCAGTGTGTTGACCAGCATGTAGGCCCTTGGTTATGCAGGCAGAAAGAGTTGAGGAGATGAACATTAGCAGTATGAGTGGGAAGACACTTGACTCTCAGAAAAGCATCATGTCTTAGCCTTAGAGAGCCATCTGATGGGCTCACATTATTCAAAGGTTTCCAACACTCTGGCAAACCCTTTACCCCATGAGAGTAGGGTAAAGAGCTGACTTTTCCTGTGATGGTGTCTAAAAATCCTATCACACTGTGGCAATCCTCCTCAATAGAAAAGACACAATGCCTTCTCTAAACTCAGGGGGAAGCATCACTTAAGGTATTTTCTGAGTAATATCTTAAAACATCACATGAAAAAACATTCATGTTACAAAAAAATTGGTGTCTTATGGGGAGATTTCTTCTATTAATTTACTAAAGTAAACCAGATGCCCTGGATATACTGCTTGCAACCAAGACATTTGAAAAGTTGATATTTTAATTAATGTGTTATTATTAGAATGGACACTAAAAATCCTAAAATTACAATTTCCTAGAAACAATTAAGCTTTGGGTCTGATGTGAACTGACCCAAATTCTAGCTCTGACACTTCTTAACAGTTCATTATCACTCTCCTCACTGGGTGCGGTAGGTGAACAGATAGGAAATGTGAGAAATGAAAAGTGCACAAGGGCTTCCTGGTAGGTAGTGAAACGATGGCTTCTTTAACATGAAACAACATAGGGAGGCCATCATGTAGGGAAACTCAAAAGGATGGATTGTGATTCTTTATCCACTTTTAAGAACATTCACACTTAATAGCCAGGTTTTATTTATTCTCCGTGTCATGTTTAGTCTTTGTTACTGTTAATGCCTGATGATACCTGTTCTTTGGGGGAATAGATGCAGAGCCTGAGTTTATCCTTGGTCCAAACTGCTAAGAACAAAGAGGTGTCTTGAAGCCATGAGAGTAGTAGAAATGGTAAGTAACATTCCCAAGGATGAGGTGTGTCCTCAGAGAAAGAAATAATGGCAAAGGAGGTAGTTCCTTCCCTAAGATGTATTCTCACTCTTCTGCATCTTGGAGGATATAGCCTCAGAAGGATTTGGGGAGCTGAAATATCTGTGCATAAACTATAGAACCCCAATAAGGATCATGGAAGCCTAAAGTCAGGATTCTGTTTCCCCAGAAAACCATCAGAATATCCCACTGGTCAGTGATCTGTGAAGGCTTAGGATGGGTGGAACATTAGACAACTGATGGAATTCCTGTTGAAACAGGAATTCAGGGGGGAAAAAAGCATGCTGTTAAAACTGGTACACAAGAGAGACACAAACTAATCTTTCAGCACATTATCTATTATGAAAGGGGCTCAAAGAAGAAATTCTGGAGGGGGATAGGACTTAGGAAATTTCATGGTAACTCTCCTATACTGTTCCTAAGTTTAGTCAGTTCAGTAGCTCAGTCATGTCCAACTCTTCACAATCCCACGGACTGCAGCATGCCAGGCTTCCCTGTCCATCACCAACTCCCAGAGATTGCTCCATCAAACCATCAAACCAGTGAGCCATCCAACCATCTCATCCTCTGTTGTCCCGTTCTCCTCCTGCCTTCAATCTTTCCCAGCATCAGGGTCTTTTCCAATGAGTCAGTTCTTCACTTCAGGTGGACAAAGTATTGGAGCTTCAGCTTCAGCATCAAGACTGTTCCTCGGTCACTCAAATAGTGAAAACAAGATTAAGAAATTATTTGAAAAGGATAATTTTTGCAAAGCATGAAAAATTGTACAACTAAGGCACTGGTGGCTTTTTTATTACCATAAGGCAAAAGAATGACTTGTTGACATGTTGTACTAACAATTAGGAAAATAAAATTTTTATACATCTGTTTCTATTACTCAACATTTTGTACTCCGGGAGTTGGTGATGGACAGGGAGGCCTGGCGTGCTGTGATTCATGGCGTCGCGGAGAGTCGGACACGACTGAGTGACTGAACTGAACTGACTGATTCTATACTGAGGATTAGGGATACCACAGTGGCTGCCAAAATTTCAGAGGACTGTGACATAGACGTTAAAATTGATCCTGTAATAGAATGGAAATAAAATTTCAGATGAATGCTTTTCATAAACATTCTGAAGATGAATTTAATGTAGAGTCCAGGGAAATGAAGCATGATTTAATCACTTTTCTATGTCATGATCAAGTAAAAGCTTTAAAATGTGCATCAGCTGTCTGTTTCACTACTTGATTCTACATAGCTTGATGAAATTTATTTTTATGTTCTATTCCTCAGATTAAACACTTATAATCTATTCATACAGACTTCTTATGTATCTGAAGATAGTGATGAAAAATCATTCAGCAATAACAACATTCATCCTACTAGGATTAACAGACGACCCAAGACTACAGGCTTTTCTTTCAGTGTTTCTGTTTCTCACCTACACTTCCACTGTTGCTGGAAATCTAGTCATTATCCTCCTCACTGTGGTGAACTCTCACCTTAAAACACCCATGTACTTTTTCCTTCAGAATTTCTCCATCTTAGAAATAATCTTGACAACTGTCTGTGTTCCTCGATTCCTGTACAGCATGACAACTGGAGACAAAAGAGTGACTTATAATGCTTGTGTCATCCAGTTATTTTTTGTCATCTTCATTGGGGCAACAGAATTTTTTCTTCTAACTGCCATGTCCTATGACCGCTACGTGGCCATCTGCAAGCCCCTGCACTACACCACCATCATGAGTGAAAAGGTCTGCACCATTCTGGTCCTTTGCTCTTGGCTGATTGGGTTAATTGTCATACTCCCACCACTTAGCCTGGTAGTTCAGCTAGATTTCTGTAACTCCAATCTCATTGACCATTTTGGCTGTGATGCATCTCCTCTTCTAAAGATTGCGTGCTCAGATACTCAATTTATAGAGCAACTTGTTTTAATCATGGCGGTGCTGACCCTCATACTCACACTAGTCTGTGTAATTGTGTCCTACACGTACATCATCAAGACTATTTTAAGACTCCCTTCGGCTCAGCAAAGAAAAAAGGCTTTCTCTACTTGTTCCTCCCATATGATTGTAGTTTCCATCACTTATGGGAGTTGCATCTTTATCTATATCAAACCTGCAAAGGAAGGTGTGGCCATTAATACGGTTGTGTCCCTTCTCAACACTTCCATTATTCCTTTGATGAACCCTTTCATTTATACTCTACGGAATAAGCAAGTCAAACAAGCCTTCAGGGACTCTATAAGGAAAATGGCATTTCTTTCCAAAAATTAGGTGACTAAAAATATTTTCTAAATTAAATATATATATACATAAGTATTTCATCTTTTACTATGTGTTCTAATTCAGATCTACAGAGCAGAACTAAAGGTACAGTCTGATTAGTCACTGAAATTTCTTTTCTATTTCTCTGAGAGATACGGATTGAAAAAAACTGTTATGGCCTTAATTCAAATAGGCCTTCATTCCTTACTTTCATAAGTAGGAATGAATATGAAAGTGAAAGTGAAGTCATTCAGTCGTGTCCAACCCTTTGCGACCCCATTGACTGTAGCCTACCAGGCTCCTCCCTCCATAGGATTCTCCAGGCAAGAATACTGGAGTGGGTTGCCATTTCTTTCCCCAGGAGATCTTCCCGACCCAGGGATCGAACCCAGGTCTCCCGCATTCCAGGCGGACTTTTTAACCTCTGAACCACCAGGGAAGCCAGATTTCCATAATCTATACAACCCCTCACCATCCTGATAGCTGAACCACAAAAAAAAAATAACAAAAATATGAGATGGATTTTTTTCTATTCATTCCTCTAGTTTTACAGCTCTTTGGGGGCAAAATTATTTATCTTAGGATTCCTTCCTGATCTAGCATCTACTATCAAGAAGAATAAGTTGGCCTTCCCTGGTGGCTCAAGTGGTAAAAATCTGTCTGCCAATGCAGGAGAGACAGGTTAGATCCCTGGTCTGGGAAGAACCCACATGTCATGGAGCAACTAAGCCTGTGTGCCACAACTAGTGAGCCTGTGTTCTAGAGCCCAGGAGCCACAACTACTGAGCCCACAGTAGTACTGAGGCCACAACTACTGAAGCCCGTGCCCTAGAGCCTGTGCTTTGCAACAAAGGAAGTCAAGGCAATGAGAAGCCTGTGCACCACAACGAAGAATAGCTCCCACTTGTTAGTGAAAAGCCTGCACAGCAACAAAGACCCAGCACAGTAAAAAATAAATAAATAAAAGAAGAATATGTAGCTGTAATTTTTCTAATCTTGTTTTTTATAATGCACCCCACCTTGCTACAGACTAAAATGGAACTATTTCATTATACTTGCTATTACACCGTTTTGATGTTTTAATCTTTTTATTTTTGACATTACAGCCCTTTGTTTTGTTTTTTCCAGTTTCATTTATATATAATTGGCAAATAGCATTGTATTAGCTTAAGTTATACAACATTATGATTTGATATACGTATATATTGAGAAATGGTTACCGCAGTAAGTTTAGATAACATCTACCATCTCACATAATTACAGTTTCTATTCTTGTGATGAGAACACTTTAAGATCTTGTTTCTTGGCAACTTTTACATAAACTACACAGTATTTTTAACTCGAGTCACCATACTGTACATTACGTCCTCAGGACATATTTATCTTATGGCCAGAATCTTGTACTCTTGACACCCTTTACGCATTTCCCTCAGCCTTTCCCCAATCCATCTCTGTTCCTATGCATTTGATCTTTTTAGATTCCACACAGGTGATATCATACAGTATTTGTCTTCCTTCCTCTGTTTTACTTATTTTACTTGGCATAATGCCCTCAAGGTCCATCCATGTTGTCAAAATGGCAGAATTTCCTTATTTTTATGACTGAATGATATTCCTTTCTATATATACCACCTCTTCTTTATCCATTCATTGACCATCTATGGATATTTAGGTTGTTTACATGTTTGGGGCTAATTTAAATAATGCCACAATAAACTTGAGAGGGCAAATATCTCAATGAACTATGTAATTCCATTTCCTTCAATTACATAACCAGAAGAGGGACTACTGGATCATAATATACTTCTATTGTATATTATAAATCTATTTTTATATTTAATATATATATTATAGTACTAAACAGAGTGCCAAGGTTCCCTTTTTCCACATACCAATACTTATCTTTTTAGTTTTATTTTACTGTTATTGTTATTATAGCCATTCTAACAGGTGTCAGGTGATATTTCACTGAAGTTTTGATTTGCATTTCCCTGATGATTAGTGATATTAAGCACCTTTTCATGTACCTGCTGGCTATTTTATATCTTCTTAGGAAAAATGTATATTCAAGTTCTCTGCCCATTTTTTGCTTAAGTTGTTGAGATATCTTTACTATCAAGTTGTACAAGATCCTTGTATATTTAGGATAATAACCCCTTTTCAGATGTATGGCTTGCAAACATTTTCTCCCATTCCACAGGTTGTGTTTTCACTTTGTTTATTCTTTCCTTTTCAGTACAGAATCTTTTTAGTTTGATTTAGCATCTCATTTACTTTTGTTTTTGTTGCTTGAGCTTTTGGTGTCATTTTCAAAAAAAGCATTGCCAATATCAAGGAGCTTTCCCCCTATACTTTATTCTAAGAGTTTTACACATTCAGGTCTTAATATATAAGTCTTAAATTAATTTTGCTTTGATTTTTGTTTATGGTGTAAGATAAAGGTCTAGTTTCACTCTTTTGCATGTGGATATACAGTTTATCCCATCATTTATTGAAGAGTCTATTCTTTCCCCATTGTGGGTGACCACCTATTTTAGTGCTACAGACAGTATGGTCATCTAAACAACACCAAAGATCTCTTCAGATCAAACATTTCCACTCTTCTTACCACTATGATAATGACATTTATTTTATCTGTTAGTTTTAAGTGATGCCACCTGATGTTTACACTACAGGTTTCCATCATTCCATCGAATTCAGGGAGCTCTTTTTGATAGCAATATTTCCCATTGTCATCCCTTGCCTGGCACCCCCACTCCAGTACTCTTGCCTGGAAAATCCCATGGATGGAGGAACCTGGTAGGATACAGTCCATGGGGTCACTAAGAGTGGGACACGACTGAGCGACTTCACTTTCGCTTTTCACTTTCATGCATTGGAGAAGGAAATGGCAACCCACTCCAGTGTTCTTGCCTGGAGAATCCCAGGGGCAGGGGAGCCTGGTGGGCTGACATCTATGAGGTCACACAGAGTCGGACATGACTGAAGGGACTTAGCAGCAGCAGCCTTCAAAGAATATTCACTACAGAGTACTTCAGGAAGCCAAGTCTCCTCATCAACAATGTATTTCGCAGAGGCTGATGAATGGAATGTACCTTAGAACTTCCAGGGCTATTCTTAGACAGTAGGCAAGCAAGTCTTACATAATAAATCTACTTCAGTATTCCAACCTCCCTAAGTCTTTGGATGCATCCTCAACAACATAAAGAAGAAGTTCTGGAATTTTTACTTTATCCAATGTAGGGAGTCAGCGGGTACTGAGGAAATGAACACATTTTCAATAGATTTCCCATATTTTTCTACATTTGCTTCTTTTTGTCCCCCTTCTCTACAAGGATGGTGTTTAAAAAAATTAATGCACATTTAATTTGTACATTTGGGCCAAATAGAGTCCTGTCCAAATATATGAGAGGCCAGAACTTGAAAGGATAAAACTGTTTCTAAATGATTTAAATATTACCAGAATAAACTTAGAGTCTTCATAAAGATACAGATACATCCAGGTTTCCAGAAGGTAAAATCCATAATGTCTGACATAATCAAAATTCCCAGACATTCAAAGAAACAGGAAATACAGCATATGAGAACCATGAATAAAAATAGACTCCCAAAATGGCACAGATAATATAATTGAAATAGAATATAGCTAAAATAGCAATATAACTATATCCAGTAGGTTGAAGACTATAGAAAAAGAATATTTTAAGTAAAAGTATTAAAATTATTTAAAATATTTAAATCAAACTTACTGAGATGAAAACTGCACCATCTGAGAAAAATAAGCATTGGGTAGTTTTAACATCAATCAAATATTACAGAAGAAAAATTTTGTTAACTGGAAGAAGCAGCAATAAAAGTTCTCTACATAAAACATGCAAAGAAATAGATCCTTAAACAAAATTAACAGAGCATCAGGTAACTGTGAGATAAATTCAAGAGGCCTTATACTTTGTATAGTTAAAGTCTCCTTTTAAAAATAGAAAGGACTGAAAAAGTTTTTGAAGAAATGAGCAGGTAACGTCAGCAACATAGTGGAGTGAAAAATAACTTTGTCTCTCCCCTTCAATCTACAACCAGTAAAATATCCACAATGCAACCCAAGAATATTCTATCCAGCAAAGTTATCATTCAGATATGAAGGAAAAATAAAGACTTTCCCAGACAAATAAAAGCTTAGGAGGTTCATCAACACTAGACCTGCCTTATGAATGCCTGCTAAGTCACTTCAGTCGTGTCTGACTCTGTGCAACACTATGGACTGTAGCTCACCAGGCTCCCCTGTCCATGGGATTCTCCAGGAAAGAATACTGGAGTGGTTTGCCATGCCCTTCTTCAGCCGGTCTTCCAGACTCAGGGGTGGAACCCATGACTCTCACATCTCCTGCATTGGCAGATGGGTTCTTTACCACTAGCGCCACATGGGAAGCCCAGACATGCCTTATAAGAAATGATAAAAAGAGCTCTTCTACCAGAAACAAAAAGGCAAAAGCACACAAAACTTTTAAATAGAACTTTTAGATAAATAGAAAGACAGAATCAGAAAATTGAAACTCTTTATAAGAATAGATTTTTAACCACTTTGTTATAGCATAAGGGAAATTAGAAAAAATAGCTATAGCTACTTCAATTTGGTAACAAACTCACCATATAAAAAGGGATAATTTAAGACATCAAAACACAAAAAGGGAAGAAGAAAGGATGGAATCCATATAGGTAAATAATGATAAGATGCTATCAGTAGAGAAATGAGCTATTTTATCTCTGAGACATTTTATACAAACCCCATAGTAACAATAAAACATAAATCTAGAGCAGAGATGCAGAACACAAAAAAAGAGAACCATCATAGAAAAACTACCAAGCCAAAATGGCAGACAGAAACACAAGAGAAAAGAAATAAATGCAGACATAGAGCAACCAGAAAATAAAAGACAAAATGGCAGTACTAAGTACTCATCTATCAGTGATTATCTTAAAGGTAAATGGATTGAATTCACCAATCAAAAGACATGGAGTGACTGGATGGATTAAAAAACAAGACCCAGCTACATGCTACCTCCAGAGACACAGTTCAGCTTTAAAAACAAACACAGGCTCAAAGTGAAAGGATGGAGAATGAATGGTCCAGGCAAATGACAGCCAAAAGAAAGTTGTCAAGCCATACTCATATCAGACAAAGATAGACTTTAAGCCAAAAAAGTAACAAGAGACAAAAATGGGCAGTATCTAGTGATCACTGGGACAATTCATTAGGAAGACCATATCTATCATAGTCCATCAGGATGTTTTTCAAAAATGTACTATAAACACAGAGAGAGATATCTTCTTTCTCCCCAGCTCATTTCTCTGCCAAGGAACATTTTCTTTTTTTTTTTGTAATTAATTTATTTTTTATTGGAGGCAAATTATTTTGCAATATTATATTGGTTGGTTTTGCCATACAAACATTTTCAATCACTCTCTCCCAATAGTGGGAGAAGTATGATGCATCGTGTCTATTCAGTGTGAGAAAACTCCATAGAGCTATAGTGAGTGGCCTGAGGAGAGGAAACATCTGCCCCAGTAAAGGCACCAAGAACACTCCCCTGCTGAATCATTTGACATGAACATTAGGAATGTAAATGTCCAGAAACAACAGCAGAGATAGTCAAACAGAAAGTTTTGCTCAAGGTCACTGGATAGTAATTTGTTTTTCATTGTTCAGTCATGTCCAACTCTTTGCAACCCTATGTACTGCAGCATACCAGGCTTTCCTGTCCTTCACTATCTCCCAGAGTTTGCTCAAACTCATATCCATTGGGTCAGTGATACCACCCAACTATCTCATCCTCTGTCGTCCCATTCTCCTCCTGCCCTCAATATTTCCCAGTATCTGGACAGTAATAAGCCAAAGCAAAACAAAAAACATATCTTGGAAAGAGGCAATTTTTTATCCAATAGTCAGAATGAAAAATTTTCCATTGCTTCAAATACCAAAGATTGTTTCATTGCCTACCGGAAAAATCATAAGTAGAAGAAGAAAAAATGAAAATACAGGTCAGGTAGCCTTAGAATATCAAGTTTGACATTTAAATGCTAGTGAGTCTTCAATACCAGAACAAGCAACTAGGGTAGCATGGAGGAAGAGCAGGATCTTTGTACTCAAAGATAAACTTTTGTTCTAAACTTGCATCACCACTATAGGGCATCCTGATTATTCATTTCTCTTCTTAATTTCCTCATCTATAAAAAGAGGGTAAGAGGGTTTTTTTTTCATTTTACTTTATCTGAGATTTATGTCAAAGACTTATATATATATATATATATATACATAAAGTGCTAAATCGATTTTCAAATTCTAGGAATTATCTTAAGATTCAGCAAAGAAATCAAAACAGAATTCAGATGACATCAGACCACCCTCAATGTCTCTAAGGACACTGTCTACATTGCTACGTGTGTTTTTGCACTGTTGATTAAGCTTCCACCTATTCATTAGTACTTTGGAAACTAGGTCACCAAGGACTATTTTGTTGTTCACTCAAATGTTCCCTGTGCACTGGTGGCATACTAAACATATAAAAGAAATGTTCCTATTACAGAATTTGCAGAGAAGATTGCCTCCCCACCCAGGAAGATCAAATATGCCCTAACAAAACTCAAGAGAAGTCTTCCTTTTCTCTGCACTATCTCTTTTCCCTTTGAACTAACAGAAGAACTGGGAACTCTAGGATCAGATGCCATTTTAGAGTTGGTAAAGGAAAAGGAGACTGAGATAGGGATCTTTGTATCAGGAGCCATGAAAATCTAGGAGAGTTCTGTTGATTGTCAGATTTGCCTGTGGGAGGATGTGTGTGTGTGGGTGTGTGTGCACGCATCCATGCAGGTCTGTATGGAGATTGAGACTGGGAGTTGAGGCAGGTGAAATGTGAGATTTGGAAAAGAAGTGAACAAAAGCTCCTCACTAACTCAATGCTCCTCAGACTGTGGTTTCCTCAAAGGCTGCTGCTTATAAAAATTGTCAGAAAATTGTCAGTGTTTAATTTGTCATGAAAGTCTTTTTTCTATATTCCCTAACTATATGCAAAGGGTGAGTTCAGTCAATTTTTAAATGTGGGTTTTTAGTTCATTATAATTATGCAAAAGGTAATCAGCACTCATTTCTAGTATGTTGTGACCATGGAAGGAAAATTCTAACTTCATGTTCCTTCAGAATAACAACACACTATCTCTTCAGTAAACCATTTTCCCCATGAGCTAAGGAAGGGATTTCTGCTTCAAAAGCATGTCTGTGAACCCTGAGCAGTGCACCTCGATAACTCACCTAAGGTAAGTGATAATGCTGACAATTTTAGTGGAAAGAAAAAAAACCTAAAGAAATTGAATGAGCATAGAAAAATATGAATACTTACATAGTATAACTGAGTGCTAAGGAACAAACTTGGAGCAGTTGTCATCCCAAATCTAAAGTGCGTTTTCACTTTTATCTGTGTTACCACATCACTGAGTAGGCACTACAGTGAAATGTTATCTCCTACTGGTAGCCTGAAAACTCCTAGTGGAAAGAGATCCAGTTAATGGTTGGATCGCCAGTCTCTGATATTGTGTTCTTTACATAATAGATGCTTATTAAGTATTTCTTTGTATGAGTAAGTGTAGATTATCTGAATAAACTGTGGACTTTATTTAATAATAATGTATCAGTACTAATTCACTGGGCTTCCCTGGTAGTTCAGTTGGTAAAGAATCCGCCTGCAAAGTAGGAGACCCGGGTTTGATCCCTAGGTTGGGAAGATACCCTGGAGAAGGGAATGGTTACATACTCTAGCATTCTTGCCTGAATAATTCCATGGACAGAGGAGCCTGGTGGGTTGAAATTCATGGGGTCACAAAGAGCTGGACACAACTGAGTGACTATCACTTTTATTACAGCAACTTTATTCATTATAGTTCCAAACTACAAATAACCCAAAAGTCCACCATGACTGAGCAGATTGAAAGGGAACATATATGCCAAACATATAGATGATTCTCAAAAACATCCTGAGTGAAAACCAGGTTTAAAAGATGGTTCCTATCATACAAAATTCTTGAAAACTAATTTATACTGACAAAAAGCAAATTAATGATTATTTGGGGGGCCCAGAGTAAAGGAATGGATTGAACTGCAAAGGAAAATGAGGGAGATTTTTCATGATGGAAATGCAATGTTTCTTGCATTGCATCTTGAGGTATCTTGGTTGCAGTGGTGGTTTCACAGATATATACGTTTTTTCCAAACTCAATGAACTGCAAATCTTTTAATGATTGCAGTTTATTATACATAAAAGAAAGAAAGATAGCACTAAGTGGTGTACAACTCTTGTGACCCTATGGACTGTAGCCTGCCAGGCTCCTCAGTCCTTGGGATTCTCCAAGCAAGAATACTGGAGTGGGTTTCCATTTCCTTCTCCAAATATACCTTAATAAAACTGAAAAAAAAATGAATTAACAATCCCAAATCCTAAATGCCAGCAAATCTTATGGAGCATTTCTCATATAGTTAAGACAACTTACCCACCAACTCAGACGTATGTTCTTTGAGTTGTTCTTTCAAAAGAATGATGCAATAAGAACTAGCACTTTTAAATGAATGTGCTGCTGTTAAAATTTGCCATAACAAATAAGATGATCAACATAAAATACCAATTAAATATTTGTCCAAGCCCGTGGACATTGAACACCAAGAATGAACCATAAAGTAAACTAATAGACTCTGAGTGATTGTGACGTGTCAAGTTCATCAGTTATAACAAATGTACAGCTCTGGTAGGGGTTGTTGATAATGGAGGGGAGGAAGCTGTGCATATGTGGAGGCAAGAGGTATATGGGACATCTCTGTACCTTCCCCTCAATTTTGCTGTGAACACAAAATTGCCCTAAAGACATGTTTTGATTTAAAACACACACCAAAAAGGGACTAATAGATTTTTCTTGATTTTGAAAATGGAGCATTTTGGTATAGGGTGGAGAAGCAAAGAAAGAAGAGGATGGGCAAAAAACTTCAAAAATGACACCACTTCCTCCAGGATGAGGGCAAATAAAATCTAAGCCACAAGGCAATATTGTTAAGAAGCTGAATGTCAGATTTATGGCTTTTTGGTCGGGGCTGGTGCACTGGGATGAACCAGAGGGATTGGGATGGGGAGGGAGGTGGGAGGGGGGGTTCAAGATGGGGAACACATGTACACCAGGGCAGATTCATGTCAATGTATGGCAAAATCAATACAACAATGTAAAGTAATTAGCCTCCAATTAAAATAAATAAATTAAAATTTTAAAAAAGAAAATATATATATACTTTGTTTTTCTAACGTTTATTTGTTTGTTTATTAATTTATCTGGCTGCCCTGGTCTCAGTTGCAGCATGTGGGCTCTTCACTGTGGCACGTGGGATGCTGGCATCCCTACTGCTACTGCTACTGCTAAGTCACTTCAGTCGTGTCCGACTCTGTGTGACCCCATAGACGGAAGTCCACCAGGCTCCCCCTTCCCTGGGATTCTCCAGGCAAGAACACTGGAGTGGGTTGCCATTTCCTTCTCCAATGTGTGAAAGTGAAAAGTGAAAGTGAAGTCGCTCAGTCGTGTCCGACCCTTAGCGACACCAGGGACTGCAGCCTACCAGGCTCCTCTATCCATGGGATTTTCTAGGCAAGAGTACTGGAGTGGCTTGCCATTGCCTTCTCCGTGGCATCCCTAACCAGGGATCAAACCCAGGACCCTTGCATGCACAGAGTCTTAACCACTGGACCACCAGAAAGAAAGAAACAATAGTAAAGTCGCTCAGTCGTGTCTGACTCTTTGCGACCCCATGGACTGTAGCCCAACAGGCTCCTTGGTCTATGGGATTTTCCAGGCATGAATACTGGAGTGGGTTGCCATTTCCTTCTCCAGGGTATCTTCCCTACCCAGGGATCGAACCCGGATCTCCCTAATTGTAGGCAGATGCTTTACCGTCTGAGCTATGTCCTAAATATACTTCCTATTTGGAGAATTAGAGGTGTAAGATTCATAATAGGTATTTCTTATAAATGTCTCAGTAGGATGTCAAAGTCACTGTTAACAAACTGATTATTAAGTAAAAGGAAAAAAGTGCATGTGAACTGGCTTGCTGGGATATTTCATTCATATTCTAATGCTGCTGCTGCTGCTGCTGCTTCTTTTATTTAATATAAGTGTATTCATTTTAATTGGAGGCTAATTACTTTACAATATTGTATCGGTTTTGCATACATCAACATGAATCTGCCCAGGGTGTACATGTGTCCACCATCCTGAACTCCCCTCCCACCTCCCTCCCCATCCCGTCCCTCTGGGTCATCCCAGTGCACCAGACCTGAGCATCCTGTATCATGCATCGAACCTGAACTGGCGATTCGTTTCACGTATGATAATATAAGTGTTTTAATGCCATTCTCCCAAATCATCCCACCCTCGCCCTCTCCCACAGAGTCCAAAAGACTGTTCTATACATCTGTGTCTCTTTTGCTGTCTAGTATACAGGGTTATCATTACCATCTTTCTAAATTCCATATATATGCATTAGTATACTGTATTGGTGTTTTTCTTTCTGGCTTACTTCACTCTGTATAATAGGCTCCAGTTTCATCCACCTCATTAGAACTGATTCAAATGTATTCTTTTTAATAGCTGAGTAATACTCCATTGTGTATATGTACCACAGCTTCCTTATCCATTCGTCTGCAGATGGACAACTAGGTTGCTTCCATGTCCTGGCTATTGTAAACAGTGCTGCCATGAACACTGGGGTACACGTGTCTCTTTCAAGTCTAGTTTCCTCAGTGTGTATGCCCAGCAGTGGGATTGCTGGGTCGTATGGCAGTTCTAATACTAGGTTCTTATGACATTTGTTTCTTCAGGTGGATTCACTCTTGACTTGGCAGGAGACAGTGATGAGAAATCATACAGCAATAACAACATTTATCCTCCTGGGACTGACAGATGACCCAAAACTACAAGTTCTGCTTTTTGTATTTTTGTTTCTCACCTACACGTTGAGTGTGGCTGGGAACCTCATTATTATCACTCTCACACTTTTGGATTCCCATCTTAAAACGCCCATGTATTATTTCCTCCGAAATTTCTCTTTCTTAGAAGTCTCATTCACCACGGTCTGTATTCCTAGATTCCTGTATTCTATGGCAACTGGAGATAATACTGTTACCTACAATGCTTGTGCCGCCCAATTATTTTTTATTGTCCTCTTTGCAGCAACTGAATTTTTTCTCCTTGCAGCCATGTCTTATGACCGCTACATGGCCATTTGTAAGCCCCTGCGCTACACCACTCTCATGAACAACAGAGCCTGCACTGCCCTCGTTCTCTGCTGTTGGTTGGCTGGCCTGCTAATCATCCTCCCACCTCTTGGCATGGGCCTCCAGCTGGAATTCTGTGACTCGAATGTGATTGATCATTTTGGCTGTGATACATCTCCTATTTTACAGATAACTTGCTCAGACACAGTGTTAATAGAGAGAATTGCTTTGAGTTTTGCTGTACTGATACTCATTTTTACCTTACTGTGTGTGGTCCTCTCCTACACATACATCGTCAAGACCATTCTAAGATTCCCTTCTGCCCAACAAAGGAAAAAGGCTTTTTCCACCTGTTCTTCCCACATTATTGTGGTTTCCATCACCTACGGCAGCTGCATCTTCATCTACATCAAGCCTTCAGCAAAGGAAGGAGTGGCCATCAACAAAGTGGTATCTCTGCTCACAACTTCAGTTGCCCCTCTGCTTAATCCATTCATCTACACACTTCGAAACAAACAAGTGAAAGAGGCCTTTAAAGACACAGTAAAACAAGCTGTATTTCTCACAAAGAAGTAAGAGACTATTAGTGTTTTTGATACCAAGGTAAATTAAATTTAAATCTTAATAACTCAGAAGTAACAATTGTGAATTTGCCAAATAAATGGTTTCTTTATATTCTGTAGATTCATCAAACTAATCCAACCCCAGGAAGATTTTTCTCTTATAAAACAAAAGCCAAAATAAAGCTTTTTCTTCTTTCCTTCAAGCTTATTTCATTCAGTATGGTTTCTTCAATTAATGCATGTTCCAGAGAACAGATTCCCCAAAATAACCCATATCACAAAAAAGAAATTTAAATAAATAAAATTATATTTCTGATCATATGGCCATCTCATGACACAGAATATAAATGCCCAGAGAGCATTTCTCACTCATTGGGAAGACTTCAGTATCTAAGACTCATTGGGAAGATACTTCCAGTATCTAGTGTTCAATTGTACAAGAGTCATTAGTCATTAAAGATTCTTTATCAAAGCTTAAAAAATGACCTTTAAGATAGTAAAGCTCTGTTTCTCATTTTAAAATGTTTATTTTTCAGGAATGAGTAAATGGTACTAATAGAGCAAATTCAAAATCAGTGAAGATAATTATCTTCTTTCTTTTAAATCAATGTATATAGAAAAATATTTCTGCTGGCCTTTCTGAAAATTATTTGGCTGCACTACATCCTGAAATATATGATTACAGAAGAGAACGAAAAAGATTTCCAAATGCTGGAGACTCCTACTGACATTACCATCAATGGTGCTTAGACATAAACCTAAGAAGAACAAGCCTTGAATTTAGGAATAAGATAAGTAAATCTTAGTTAATTAAGTTCTCCAGTATCCAAACTTTTATTATCCCTTGATTTAAAGAGAAAGTTAGAAATTAGGAGGGTTGATCAAAACATCAAAAAGTTCGTGATTTGGGAAAGACATTCTAAGGGGTGTTTTCTTGCTTATCCTAGACTACTGAAGATAAAATCCAGGTATAGTGTGAAAAAAATGATAGACTTACAGAAGATAGAAGTGGTAAAACAGGTAACAGTTACACAAGGACCTTGGGCCAAATGATTAAAATTCTTTCTGTTAAATGGTAACGACAGTCTTTGTAGTTCTGCACTTGTGAAAATAAAATTTTGTGCTTTCACAATATTATCTATGTTTATTAACCATCACCTCGTTGCTCAAATGTACTTTTTATTTTGATCATATTTTTAATTGTTCTTTACATGATAATGGCCATAGCATGAATGCAAGCTTCTTCTATACTTCAAAAATATTCAGGGAAAACAGGCAAGACTCTATTCTCCAAGACCTTTCTTCTTTTTCCATTTAAAATTTCTAAAACACCAAGTCCTTGACAGCATGTGGGAAAAAAATGCCAATTTACCTCTGTGGTCTTCTTCCCAATATTGTCAGACAACTTCCAATAGTGGGGCATCTTATATTAATAAAATATCTAACAAGTGATCCTCAAAGCTGCCAGAGTCTTCAAATATAAGAAAGTCTGAGAAACTGTCACAGGCCCAGAGGAGACTAAGGAGATCTGACAACTAAATGTAACATAGTGTCCTAGATGAGGTCATGGAATAGAAAAAATGATTCCAGGTGTAAGCTAAGGAAATCTGAATAAACTGTGGACTTTATTTAATAATAATGTATCAGTCCTAGTTCATTGGGGTTCCCTGATCGTTCAGTTGGTAAAGAATCTGCCTGCAAAGTAAGAGACCTGGGTTTGATCCCTGGGTTGGGAAGATACCCTGGAGAAGGGAATGGTTACCCACTCCAGCATTCTTGCATGAAGAATTCCAAGGACAGAGGAACCTGGCAGGCTGCAGTTCATGGGATTGCAAAGAGCTGGACGTGACTGAGTGACTATCACTTTTATTATAGTAACTTTATTCATTATAGTCCTAAACTGCTTCCCTTGTGGTTCAGCTGATAAAAAAATCCACCTGCAATGCAGGAGACCTGGGTTCGATCCCTGAGTTGGGAAGATTCCCTGGAGAAGAGATAGGCTACCCACTCCAGTATTCTTGGGCTTCCCTTGTAGCTCAGCTGATAAAGAATCCTCCTGCAATGTGGGAGACCTGGGTTCAATCCCTGGGTTGGGAAGATCACATGAAAGAAAAGAAAGGCTGCCCACTTCAGTATTCTGGCCTGGAGAATTCCATGGACAGTATGGGGAATCACAAAGAGTTGGACACAACTGAGAGACTTTCATTATTACTTTTTCACTAATTCATTAATGGTAACAAATGCATCATCCTAATGTAAGATGTTAAAAGGATAAATTGGTTATATGGTATAGAGGAATCACTCTTACTATCTACTCTGTGGGAGCTCAGTTGTGTCTGACTGTTGGCAACCCTATGGATTGTAGCCCTCCAAGCTTCTCTCTCCATGGGATTCTCCAGGAAAGAATACTGGAGTTGGTTGCCACATCCTTCTCCAGGGGATCTTCCCAACCCAGGGATCAAACCTGCATTTCTTACATCTCCTGCATTGGCAAGTGGGTTCTTTACCACTAGTGCCGCCTGGGAAGCCCACTACCTTCTCCATTTTTCTGTAAATCTAAAATGTTCTTTTAAAAAAAAAAGTTCTTAAAAAAATTAAATCTATTATAAAATAAATATAAATCCTCAAGCTAAATAGAAACTATTTCTCCATGCTGAGAAAAATCCATGGTTACTTAAGTGATGGATTTGAAAGAAGACATAAAGATGGGTTTTGCCGGCCACTCAATGCAAGGATGCCTCCCAACTCCATTGTTCTGTCTCTCATTCTTCTCCTTAGTCTCCTGATGACCTTTATTTCATGCTCTCATTGCAACTTTCTTACCAATCTCGCTGGGATGACTTCTCTTAAACATCTACTTAACTTTGTTCTTGGAGATGTGAACAAAAAGTCTTTATTAGTCCCTCAGAACCAGGATCCCCAAGGAATGTATTTTTTTCTCAGCACAATTGATCCCAATGTGGCTGTTCTGAAGAGAGAAAAAATATGTTACTTTGGATGTTTAAAAACCTCTAAAAAGTTAATGATGGTGCAATGGCCAATGCAGGAGACACAAGAGACACGGCTTTGATCCCTGGGATGGGAAACTCTCCTGGAGCAGGAAATGGCAACCCATTCCAGTATTCTTGCCTGGGAAATCCTATAGACAGAGGAGCCTGGTGGGCTACAGTCCACGGGATCTCAAGAGTCAGACATGACTGAGCAACTGAGCATGCATGTCTGGATCTACAATCTGTGTATATGTTGGAAGCACAATACTACTTTCTATTCTAGCAGGACCAATAAGGGGATAGAACCCACCTTAGACTCAGAAAAGATTAGAAATGTGAAAAAGTAAGCAGAGCATTTCTTTAAGAAAACTGGATCAACAAATATATAAGTCTGTCTTTTAAAACTCTTTAGGTTAATCTTTCCACTTGGGCAAAATGTTTCAGGCAAATATAAAAATTAGAAATAATTAATGATATTTGCTGGCATTAATACTAGATGCAAGCAAAGTATAAGTTTCTTATAGAGTTTCAGTCTGGATGACTGGAATTATGCTGCTCTTGACACAAATAGGCAATTAACATGGAGAATCAGCATTGTGCTTTTTGATCACATCTCCAAATTGGTCTTTCAGGCTTCTTTCAAGATTCTTACTTCTTAAAGCCACATTTCTACTTTTTCCAGAATAATCTTCCAGAAATGAATTTGAGCTTTTCACATTCCTCAAAAAAGCTCTTTAGTGCCTCCTTGAGGACAGATTTTAGTCAAATCTTCTTAAGATAGCACTCTAGGACTTTAGTCATCTGGTGTAAAAATTCTTTCTCACTGTCCTCTTCTAATATTTCAGGCCTTCTGTTCAGTCACATGAGATCATGCAGCAGAGTTTTTGCAATGCAGTTTCTTCAATCTAGAAGATCCATCCATTTTTTGAAAAATAATTGCTTCTAACATGGAAAGCTACGACCAACCTAGATAGCATATTAAAAAGCAGAGACATTACTTTGCCAGCAAAGGTCCATCTAGTCAATGCTGTGGTTTTTCCAGTGGTCATGTATGGATATGAGAGTTGGACTGTGAAGAAAGCTGAGCACCGAAAATTGATGCTTTTGAACTGTGGTGTTGGAGAGGACTCTTGAGAGTCCTTTGGACTGCAAGGAGATCCAACCAGTCCATCCTAAAGGAGGTCAGTCCTGGATGTTCATTGTAAGGACTGATGCTGAAGCTGAAACTCCAATACTTTGGCCACCTCATGCAAAGAGTTGACGCACTGTAAAAGACCCGGATGCTGGGAGGGATTGGGGGCAGGAGGAGAAGGGGATGACAGAGGATGATGAGATGGCTGGATGGCATCACCGACTCGATGGACATGAGTTTGAGTAAACTCCAGGAGTTGGTGATGGACAGGGAGGCCTGGCGTGCTGCGATTCATGGGGTCACAAAGAGTTGGACACGACTGAGAGATTGAACTGAATTGAACTGAACATAAAATTGTAAATCAACTATACCTCAATAAAAAGAATTTTAATAAATAAAAATAATTGCTTTATTGATATATAATTTACACACCATAAAATTCATCCTTTTTTCTTTTTTATTGAATGAAAGATTCTTTAAATTCTATAGTGCTTTACAATTTTCAAAAATTCTACACATATGCCTTCATATAATCCCACAATAACCTTTCTTTTCCCTTTCCCTCTCCTTACTGGTAACCACTAGTTTGTACTCTATCGCAGAAGTAGAAAACAGACTTATAGCTACCAGGGTGAAAAAGGAATAGGGCTAAATTGGGAGGTTGTGATTGACATATACACCTTACTATATATATAAAATATATAAGGACCTAATAAGGACCTACTGTATAACACAGGAAACTCTACTCAAAATTCTATAATGGCCTATGTGGGAAAAGAATCTAAAAAAGAGTGTATATATGTATGTATATAACTGAGTCACTTTGCTGTACAACACAACATTGTAAATCAACTATGAATTGATTTACATAGTCGCTCAGTCGTATCTGACTCTTTGCAACCCCCAGGGACTATAGCCCACCAGGCTCCTCTATCCACAGGATTTCCCAGGCAAGAATACTAGAGTGGGTTGCATTTCTTTCTCCAGGAGATCTTCCAAACTCAGAGATTGAACACAGAGTCTCCTGTGTCTCCTGCATTGACAGGTGGATTCTTTACCATCTGAGTCACCAGGGAAGCCATAAATAAATCAGTTTGGCTTCCCTCAGGGAATTCTGAGCAGCTTCTCTCCTAAATTCATCTGAACTATATCTAGGCCATGTGGAGAGAATCAAATCTTTTGACTTTTCATCTGATTCTTTTTGTTTTGCTGATGACCTGTTGTTGCATCTTCCTTTCTCCAAAGACATACCTACCACTGATATATGATGAGAACTTCTATTTCAGAGAATTTCTTCAAGTTCAATACACTGTAGATTAATTAGTGACTTTTGAACCTGGGCTCCCAGGTTCAAAACCTTGAGTTTGTTTAGTCTGTTGTTCCCTCCACATCTGTGATGAACTCAGCAGATATAACTAATCTTGTTCTTGTAAATGTAAATTTTAGGAGGAAACCCATCTGCCTGTTTGAAAGGGCCAAAATCTCAATTTCTCAAACTGGAGAGAGTTGCAATCAGTTTCCACAGTCTTTCCGTCTTCTCAGTTAACCATAATTCAGTCGGTTCATTTCAGTCTCTCAGTCATGTCCGACTCTTTGCGACCCCATGAATCACAGCACGCCAGGCCTCCCTGTCCATCATCAACTTCCAGAGTTCACTCAAACTCATGTCCATTGAGTCGGTGATGCCATCCAACTATCTCATCCTCTGTCATCCCCTTCTCCTCCTGCCCTTAATCTTTCCCAGCATCAGGGTCTTTTCAGAATACATGAACATTTTTCCTACTGATAGAGTGGAACCATAGAAATGAAATTTGTTTCTTTAAAATTTCCTTTTATTTTATTTATTTTTTTAATTTTTTTTTTCTTTTTAAAAGGAGAGGTGACTGGAAATTAATAGGCATTGGTTACTGAGGAGTACATTCTCACAGAATTTTTGTGAAATACTAATGTGAGGTGCACACAAATAATGTGGTGAAGTCTACACTTATTTGTCTTCAGTCATCCATTCTTATCTAGCTTTGAATCACACTAAGGACTTTTGTGATTAAAGTGCACTCAGAAGCCATGAAGGACCATCAAAGAGGTGAGTATAATCAAGCTGATATTTTTATCAGCATAGTTAGTTTAGCAGAAGACTGTAATTTGGGACAAGCTGCTATAGCAAAAATTATAGGCAAGTCTAACAAGCAAATAAGAGAAACATTACTTTGTAGAGATAAAAATGGAAGTTGGGAGGGGTTGTTTCAAATGAAATTCTTTGGGAGGAAAGTGAGAGTTTATTTTTTTAATTTTTTTGAAGTGTAGTTGATTTACAGTGTTGTGTTAATCTCTTCTGTACAGAAAATTGACTCCATTACACACGTATATATTCTTTTGCATATTCTTTTCCATTATGACTTGTCAAATGATACTGAATATAGTTCTCTGTGCTGTAGAGTTGGTCCATTTGTTTATCTGTTTATCCATAGGTCCATTGTTTATCTACCCTATATATAACAGTTTGCCTCTGCTAATCCCAAATGCCCATTCCTTCCCTCCCTTACCCACTGCCCTTCAGCAACCACAAGTCTGTTCTTGGTAAGGAAAGGAGCTCAATAAGTAAATAAGTAATAAGTAAATAAGTACAGTGCAGTAGTTTCCATTGGCTGGGCTTGTTGCTGGGCAAGGAGAATTCTTCCTGTCAGGGTCTGTGATTGATGTCAGGTTGTAGTGTGTGAAGGTTCTTACTTCTGGCCTTCTGACTCCATTTTAAATGAAGTTTCCTTCACCTTATTTCACAACATCCTGTTTCCTTCATCTTGTATCATTGCTCTCTTCTGCTGACATATTTGTTTTTGAATTAAACTTTACAACTGTGAAGTATAATAAAATTTGTTCTGTAAGTTTGTTGATTTTGACAGATATTCACCATTCAAAACTAATAGACTCAAATTTAGGTACTAAAAAATGTTGACAATATTTCAGAAGAAGAATCAACAGATAGTTCTGAGATATTGCCTTGTCCTATGACATGTGACATGATTTTGCACAAGATCTTTTTTTTAATTTATTTATTTTAATTGGAGGTTAATTACTTTACATTATTGTATTGGTTTTGTCATACATTGACATGAATCTGCCCCGGGTGTACATGTGTTCCCCATCTTGAACCCCCCTCCCACCTCCCTCCCCATCCCATCCCTCTGGGTAATCCCAGTGCACCAGCCACGAGCATCCTGTATCATGCATTGAACCTGGACTGGCAATTCATTTCACATATGATAATATACATGTTTCAATGCCATTCTCCCAAATCATCCCACCCTCGCCCTCTCCCACAGAGTCCAAAAGACTGTTCTATACATCTGTGTCTCTTTTGCTGTCTCGTATACAGGGTTATCATTATCATCTTTCTAAATTCCATATATATGCATTAGTATACTGTATTGGTGTTTTCCTTTCTGGCTTACTTCACTCTGTATAATAACTTCCAGTTTCATCCACCTTATTAGAACTGATTCAAACGTATTATTTTTAATTGCTGAGTAATACTCCATTGTGTATATGTACAAGATCTTTGAATAATGTTCATGAAAGGGAGAAGGGTTAAGAACAGAAGCAGATAATTTATAGAGGATACAGTCAATAAGAAAAGTTCCAAGAAAGCCCTTTCCTCTCAATCTGATGACAATGTCTCCCTCATTGTTCTCCACTACACAATCTAAATCTCCAAGCTGAGAATATAGTCTTCTTTAATGAGCTTTATATTTTATAACACATTTGTCCCCATGTATGTAAACACATTAAGCTATTGGTCAATGAATACATTGTTAGGGCATTTCTATGCTATTGCAGAGGAGTTTATTAATTTACTTCCCAGATGAAATTGAGATATGGAAAAAGTAGCTACTGACAGAGAAAAAAATAAGGAAATTTTCAAGGACCAGAGAATAGTCCAGGGCAAGGTATCATATGAGGGCACCTGAAGCCAGAATGAAAAATAAGAGATAGAATCAGGTAGATAAAATGGAAAGACAGTTGGAGGTCAGAGATTTGACCTTGCACCTGAAGTCTCCTATGATCAGTCCCTGAGTGACTGTATTACCTAGAATGGCAGCAGCTAGCAGATAACAAAAGCCACTCCACTTCCCCATAATGCAATCTGAAAACCAGGTGCATCTGAGAAATGTGCAACTGGACACAGCCCATTCCCTCACTGTGGAGGGCAAAGCCATGTGTCCTTAGACTCAGGGGAAACCCACCTCAAGGCTCTTTGTGGGAAATATTTATCAACAACCAAGTGAAAACCATTCTTGCAAAAAACTAGTTGGTGTTTACCTGGAGGATCCTGTTCTATATAAATAAAGGGGAAAATTGGGAGCCCTGGAGACAGAGTACAGGTGGGAAACATTTGAATAGCTACAGTGTGATTAATCATAGTTTTTAAAGAGCAATTGTCTGCCTACTACTGCTCCTAATTCAGATACAATTAGTTAACTGACATTTACTTTGGTCAAATAGGCAGAGGTGGCATCATATAAAAGATTGATTCTCTACTCAAAAAGACAGGGGAAATGAGAACATAGAGAAGTCAGTTATCTATGTCCTCCCATCTGCCCAATAATGAAAAGCTATACACAGGTAAAGTGGAAGGAAGTTTCAATGGCAGTATTTTTAAATGTTTAAGAACGAATCTCTGGAATAAAATTATTTGTCTTCATATCCCCACTTTACCATACCCTTGAAGGATGGTAATCTAGATGGATATTTTAGGTTCCCTAATACTTATGAAGGGCTTCATTCAAGGCTCACCAATAAAGAATCCACCTGCCAATGCAAAAGACACAGGTTCAATCCCGGGATGGTATGATCCCTTGGAGAAAGAAATGGTAACCCACTCCAATATTGTTGCCTGGGAAATTCCATGGACAGAGGAGACTTGCAGACTACAGTTCATGGGGTCACAAAGAGTTGGATACAACTTAGCAACTAAACAAAAATACTTACTCCTCATCTTCAAAGTGTAAATTACAATACTACAGACCACAGAGATTTGTTACATTCAGTTCAGTTCAGTCACTCAGTAGTGTCCAAATCTTTGCGATCCCATGAACCACAGCACGCCAGGCCTCCCTGTCCATCACCAACTCCCGGAATCCACCCAAACCCAAGTCCATTGAGTGGGTGATGCCATCCAACCATCTCATCCTCTGTCGTCCCCTTCTCCTCCTGCCCTCAATCTTTCCTAGCATCAGGGTCTTTTCAGATGAGGCAGCTCTTCTCATGAGGTGGCCAAAGTATTGAAGTTTCAGCTTTAGCCTCAGTCCTTCCAATGAACACCCAGGACTGATATCCTTTAGGCTGGACTGGTTGGATCTCCTTGCAGTCCAAGGGACTCTCAAGAGTCTTCTCCAACACCACAGTTCAAAAACATCAATTCTTCGGTGCTCAGCTTTCTTTATAGTCCAACTCTCACATCCATACATGACCACTGGAAAAACCATAGCCTTGACTAGATGGAACTTTGTTGACAAAGTAATGTCTCTGCTGTTTAATATGCTGTCTAGGTTGGTCGTAACTTTTCTTCTAAAGAGTAAGTGTCTTTTAATTTATGGCTGTAGTCACCATCTGCAGTGATTTTGGAGCCCAAAAATATAAAGTCAGCCACTGTTTCCACTGTTTCCCCATCTATTTGAAATGAAGTGATGGGACCGGATGCCATGATCTTCGTTTTCTGAATGTTGAGCTTCCAGCCAACCTTTTCACTCTCCTCTTTCACTTTCATCAAGAGGTCTTTGAGTTCCTCTTCACTTTCTTCCATAAGGGTGGTGTCATCTGCATATCTGAGGTTATTGATATTTCTCCCGACAATCTTGATTCCAGTTTGTGCTTCCTCCAGTCCAGTGTTTCTCATGATGTACTCTGCATAAAGTTAAATAAGCTGGGTGACAATATACAGCCTTGACGTACTCCTTTTCCTATTTGGAACCAATCTGTTGTTCCATGTCCAGTTCTAACTGTTGCTTCCTGACCTGCATACACGTTTCTCAAGAGGCAGGTCAGGTGGTCTGGTATGGTGAGATAAACTATGAAATGTGTTTAACACTACATCTGGCACCTAGTTTAAGAAATGTTAGCTGTTAGCCTAAAAAAATTCGAAAGTTAATTTGAAGGAAGAAAAATGGACTTCCTTATCCAGAAGCATCTTTTCTATGATTGAAATTTATTATCAGAAATATACTTTCCAATTAAAACCAATTACCTCTAGAATCAATAGTTCAAAATATTTTGAGTGTTTTAAAAACTTAATGAAGATTTTTAAAATTTAATATTGAACAATTTTCTGACTCTACAACAAGAAAGCTATTAGAAAGAAGCTTTCTGAATAAGAAGACACCCTCACTAAGTGGTTAGCCTTTCACATAATAGGTAATTCACTTATTAATTTTCCAGAGAATTTTAGAGACCAAGAAACAGAAATAGGTGAACTAGTAATTGTAGGAAGCTTAAGAACACTTTAGAGTTAGAAAATCTGAATATCACAAAACCTATTCCTAAAACTTTTTTCCCCACACTTTTATAGGAAAGAAAATATATAATTAAGATTCAGGAGATAAATTTATTTTCTTGCCAATTATGAGACAGTTATACATATACTTCGAACAATTTGTTCTCAACATCAAAATTAAAGGACTGAACAAAATGGTTGAAAGTATCAGCTGCATTTAAAATTGTATCAATATGTTAATAATTTATAAATAAAAATTTTATATAAAAGGGACTAGTATTGAGTGCTTTTTTAATAAACAAAAGGATGAAAGGAAATAAATAAGAGTGTAGAAGAGACAACTAAGTTTGCAGCACAGTCTGAATGAGGTATTCTGTTTTGGCAGAAGGTTTTGAAAGGTCAGGGTACCAGGACATGTCCAGATGATAACTTAAAGTTATGTGCATTTGGAGAGTGAGTTCAAAAAGAGATGAATGGGTTGAGAAATATGGTCAACGTGTTATGCCACAAACTGCAAACAGTAAATGACAAACCTAAGTACTTCTTTCTCTCTTTGAAAGAAGAGATCATACCGTGTGCTACATATATGAAGAGCTCTATTAATAATTAGACTTTCCAAGGAAGCAATACTTGTGAGATTCCAGAAGTCCTCAAAATAAAAGTGGATAGAATAGTTTATGGAAGTCTGGGAAATAAGTTAAGGAGGATAGAACTATAATCACAGTGAAGGAAAGGATGGAAAGGGTACCAAACTTCACTTAACCAAAGAGGGAAAGTAGGAGACTTCCCTGGTGGTCCAGTGGTTGAGAATTTGCCTTCTAATGCAGGGAATGCAGGTTCAACCCCTGGTAAGGGAACAAAGAGCCCATATGTTGTTGTTGTTTAGTTGCTAAGTCATGTCTGACTCTTTTGCAACTCACCAGGCTCCTCTGTCCATCGGGTTTCCCAGGCAAGAAGACTGTACTGGAGTGAGTTGCCATTCCCTTCTCCAGAGGATCTTCCCAATTCAGGGATCAAACCCAGGTCTCCTGCATTGGCAGGTGGATTCTTTACCACTGACCCACCAGAGAAACCCAAGATCCCACAAGCCATAGGGCAACTAAGCCTGCAGGCCCCAACTAGAGAGGCCTGAGAGCCACCAACTAGTGAGCCTGCGTATTCCCAGAGCCCGTGTTCTGCAAGAAGAGAAGCCTGCAGGCTGCAATGAAGACACAGCGCAGCCAAAAACAAACAAAACCAAAGAGAGAAAGCACTTAGCACACACAACTCCTTTTTAAGGGAAAAAGAAGAGTAAAAATACTCAGCCTTTATTTAGTATTAATTATGTCCCTAAAACTATGCTGAGAACCTTGGGTTTAATCTTACTTAATTCTCACCATAATTCCATGAGGCACATGATATTAATATTTGCACTTTTTGGGTGATGAAATAAAGCAGAGGGCGGCAGATCCATTATTTGGCTCATTACCCAGATCATTACCCTAATCTGACTGACTCCAATACCCCAGTCCTTCACCATCACCATTTACAAAATGACCCAGGTAAAAATCACTGCAGATGCTGATTGCAGCCATGAAATTAAAAGACGCTTACTCCTTGGAAGGAAAGTTATGACCAAGCTAGATAGCATATTAAAAAGCAGAGACATTACTTTGCCAACAAAAGTCCATCCAGTCAAGGCTATGGTTTTCCCAATGGTCATGTATGGATGTGAGAGTTGGACTGTGAAGAAAGCTGAGTGCCAAAGAATTGATGCTTTTGAACTGTGGTGCTGGAGAAGACTCTTGAGAGTCCCTTGGACTGCAAGGAGATCCAACCAGTCCCTTCTAAAGGAGATCAATCCTGGGTTTTCATTGGAAGGACTGATGCTGAAGCTGAAACTCCAGTACTTTGGCCACCTCATGTGAAGAGTTGACTCACTGGAAAAGACTCTGACGCTGGGAGGGATTGGGGGCAGGAGGAGAAGGGGAATGAGATGGCTGGATGGCATCACCGACTCGATGGACATGAGTTTGAGTGAACTCCAGGAGTTGGTGATGGACAGGGAGGCCTGGCGTGCTGTGATTCGTGGGGTCACAAAGAGTCAGACACAACTGAGTGACTGAACTGAACTGAACTGAACTGAATTCTTTCTATTCAGGAATTACCTTTTCCTGAAGTCTCAACCAACCTTCTAGGGAAGAATTGAGAATGCGGATAGACTCAAGGGCTGGAACATAATTCAGTCCTATTTCCACAAAAAAACAATTCAGCTCATTTCCACAAAACATTTCTGCACATTAATTCATAATAATCTAAAAATTTTGTCTGATTTACTCTTGGGCCAAGGCAAAGACACCTTGTGTCGGTTGAGGAGAGGGGCTTCCCAGGTGTCTCAATGGTAAAGAATCCACCTACCAATGCAGGAGCCATGGGAGAGGTTCAATCCCTGGGTTGGGGAGATCCCTTGGGGGAGGAAATGGCAACCCACTCCATTATTCATGCCTGAAAAATCCCATGGACAGAGGAACCCAGTGGGTTACAATCCATGGGGTCACAAAGAGTTGGACAAGACTTGGCGACAGAGCGAGCATGCACCCCTGTCAGTTGAGGGGACTCAGGTAAAAGCGATCTCTTTACCCTTGATTCCAAAAATAGCTTCAATAAGTTTCGAGACACTATGGGAAGTAAGTAAGACTATATGGAAGTAGATGAATGATGTTTCAGTTAAAGGGAAATCAGCCAACTTATTTCCATGTGTAAAAATGCTTAGTCCTTCTTATTGACTTGAAAAATATTTATTAACTCTCCCTGAGTGCCAGACATGTTGCAAGGCAATCCACTGAGAATAGTGAGCAAAACAAACACGATCTGTGTTCTTGTGGGTCTTGCAGTGGGATAAGAGAATAAAGAGGAAGAAGTTTAAAAGAAAATACATAATTGCAAATAGCAAAGGTGTGCCATAAGATAAACAGTGATGTTCTGAAAACCCCAAGTTTGCAGGTTTGTTTAGGAGAGAATAGGACCTCCTCTCTGAAGCTGGAGAAACTGAAAAAGGGCACCCTAAATGGGCCTTGCCGAGTGAGAGAAACAGTAGAAAAACTGCGGTTGGAGAGAGAGAAGGGAGCCAGGTCACGTGGGAATTTTCAGGCCAAAGTGAGAATTTCACTTTAATTCCAATTTCAGAAGGAAACCATGGAAGGAACTGAAACCAAGAAATGACATAGTTCAATGTATCAGCTTAAAAGAGCATTCTGGTTGATATGTAGAAGATACCTTGTTTTGCTTTTTCTAGTTTTGAAAGTAAAGAGAGTAGAAAAGCAATCTTTTCTTTTTTTTTTTTTTTTTTGTAATTGTTAAATGAGCATATTTGGCTGTGGAATTCAGAAAAGACAGAGAGTGATAGAAAAAGCTTTAGGAACATCCCACCTTTCATTATAGTAAACTCTGTTTACATTTCACTGAAAGAAGATACACAGTATTTATGACCAGAAGGATTATTGGCATTCATTCTGAAGTCTTGTATAGAATAATAATAGTAATAACATAATCGTATATGGTATTGATTATATTTTGGATAATTTTCAAAGTGGTTTAAACATATTGACTCATTTATTCCTTTAACAACACTATGTAATAAATTCAGTTTTTATCCATGGAATAATTCTTCCATATGAAGAAAATGATACACAGAGATTAATAGTTTGCCTAAAGTCATGTGCTAAATAATCATAATTTGAGCCCAGAAAACCAAGCTCCAGAGTCCATGCCCCACACCAATGTGTTGTGCTGCCTCTCTGGTGTCGTTATATGATTCATGATAAATAATGCTTTTGCCTTTATTTTTCCTTTTCTACATGACTGATGTCATCCGAAAGTGGTTCATTCTCTAGAGGGCTTTAATCTGGGAGTCCTTGTACCACAGACTTACAAAAATAAGAATGTTTAATATCAGCTTTTGGCCACACTATCGTATGAATCTTGGAGGAGCATGAATCACCAATGCAATCACATTATCAAATAAAATTATATTGTCTTGCCTGGCATTCTTACTTTACTCGCATTTTTAAGCCATTTGAACCCTACTTATATTCAATTTCTACCTTATTTTAACCAACAGAAGGTGCAGAAGTCAGAGGTCAGTGATGATAAATTACATCGTGTTAACAACATTCATCCTGGTGGGACTGACAGATGACCCAAAGTTACAGATTTTGCTTTTTATCTTTTTGTTCATCACCTAATCTGCTGAGTGTGATTGGGAACCTGACAGTCATCACCCTCACCGTTATAGATTCTTGCCTTAAAATACCTATGTATTTCTTTCTCTGGAATTTCTTCATTCTAGAAATCTCTTTTACCACTGTCTGTATTCCCAGATACCTGTATACCCTTGCCTCTGGGGACAATACAGTTACCTATAATCTTTGTGCCAGTCAATTATTTTTCCTTATTGTCCTGGGTGTGACTGAGTTTCTCCTCCGGACGGCCATGTCCTATGACCGCTATGTGGCCATCTGCAAACCCCTGCGTTACACAACCATCATGAACAACATGGTCTGCATCAAGTTCCTCATTGGCTGTTACATGATTGCTCTAATCATTGTCATCCCACCATTTGGCATGGGCTTTGAGCTTGAGTTTTGTAACTCTAATGTCACTTTGGCTGTGATGCTGCTCCCATCCTGATGATTACTTGTTCAGACACAGGGTTCCTAGAGCAATTCTTCTTGGTCCTGACTGTGCTGATGCTCATTTTCACCTTAGTGTGTGTCATCATGTCCTATACGTACATCATCAGGACCATTCTCAGATTCCCTTCTGACCAGCAAAGGAAAAAGGCTTTTTCTACATGTTCTTCCCATATAATTGTGGTTTCTATCACTTTTGGAACCTGCATTTTCATCTGCATCAAACCACATGCAAAAGAAGCGGTTGCTATGAATAAGGTAGTGTCAGTGCTAAAGACTTCAATTGCCCCCATAATGAATCCTTTCATTTATACTTTGAGGAACAAGCAAGTGGTACAAGCTTTCACAGATATGATCAAAAGGGTTGCATCTATTTCGAAGAACTAAGATTAGTGTACTTAAAAGATCAAAGTGTAAAACAATTTCCTATTATTTTAACAGTTTTATTGAGATGTAATTTAACTATTATAAAATTCACAAGTTTTAATTGTATCAGTGAATACATTCAAGTAAGTTAACAGAGCTGTCCAATCATCACTATAATCCATTTTAGAACATTTCCATCACCCCAAATATTTTTCTGATGACTATCGGCAGTCAGTCACCACTTTCATCCCCTCACCTCCAGTACAAACACTGATCTATTTTCCTCCTCTATAAATTTGCCTTTTCTGGACATTTCATACAAATAGAAACATATATGTATTTGTATCTAACTTCTTTTATTTGGCATAATGTTTTTGAGGTTCATTCATGTTGTAGCAGTTATTAGAAGCTTACTCTTTTTTATAGCAAATAGTATTCCATCACATGGATATATTACATTCAGTTTTTCCTTCACCAGTTGATGAACATTTGGGTTGTTTCCATGTCATTGTAAGACATGTTTTCATTTTTTGTACCTAAAGTTGAGTTGTGTGGTATCTATAGAGCTGTCTTCTAAATCTGTACTGTGTTAGTCCCACCAGCAATGCGTAAAGGATCCAGTTTTGTCACATATTCACCAACACTTGAATTTTGACTCTTTTTTTATTATGGCCAGTCTCATGAGTGTGTAATGGCACCAGATTATGGGTTTAATTGGTATTTCCCTAATGATGAATGATATTGAGAGTCTTTTCCTGCGTTCATCATCTCTTTGTATATCTTCTTTGGTGAAATTTCTATTCAAATAATTTGCCCATTTTTAATTGGATTTCTTGTCTTTTTTTTTTTTAATTTTTGATTGCACCACATGGTATGCATGGTTCTTGGTTTCCCCACCAGATATTAAACCCATGCTCCTGCATGAGAAACCTGAAGTTTTAACCACTGGACTGATAAGGAAGTTCCAGGTTGCTTGTCTTGTTACTGAGTTGTAAGAATTCTTTGTATATTTTTATCCAAGTCCTTTATCAGATATTTGATATTTGAAAATCAAATATTTTCTCCTAATTTGTGGTATGTGAATAAATCTGTGAAGTAATATTCATTTAAAGTCATTCTTTTCAGCATTGATTGTAATAGCAAAAGGCATTAAGTGCAATGTTTTTCAACAGAAGACTGCTCTATTCAACAGAAGTTCCATTCTGTAGAATACCTTACATCTATTTAAAAAAATAAAGTAAGCTTTTTCTGTATTGACATAGAAAATTTTCCATTATGCTATATATTTAAGTAAGAAAGGTGCAAAACAGTGCATACATCCTTTCTGTTTAGAAAAAGATGAAAACTTATCATCTAATTATACATATGCCTAAAAATGCATTAAAACAATGGAAAAATATTGAAAATATATGGATAGGTAACCAAGTGTATAAGGATAAAGTGATGAAAATGAGCTTTAACTGAATATCTTTTTATACATTGTGCTATTATAAACCTTTAAAAATTCATATAATGAATATGAGTATTCATCATGTAAATATATATAAGTACTATATACAAATGCAACTTATACAATATATTCCATCAAAAATGAACTTACATATACTATATAAAATATATTTATATTTCATTAATATTAAAATATTATATTTCCATTTTATTCATATCTGTATTTAATTCATATTCATCATTCATGCAAGTTCATTCATAATTCATACAATTTAAAATATAATTTTATATTGAATGTATCTATCATAAAACTGAATACTAATATGACACATTCAAGCATGTATCATGCTCAGAAAGTGTTAATTTGAGGCATTTTTTTAAAGAAATATTTCTGTATATTTGAAATTTAAATGTCACTGGAGATCCTGTTCGTAGTGATGCTCTCTAAGGCCCATTTGACTTATTATTCCAAGATGTCTGGCTCCAGGTGAGTGATCACGCCATTGTGATTATCTTGGTCATGAAGATCTTTTTTGTACAGTTCTTCTGTGTATTCTTGCCACATCTTCTTAATATCTTCTGCTTCTGTTAGGTCCATACCATTTCTGTCCTTTATCGAGCCCATCTTTGCATGAAATGTTCCCTTGATATCTCTAATTTTCTGAAGAGATCTATTGTTTTTCCCATTCTGTTGTTTTCCTCTATTTCTTTGCATTGATAGCTGAAGGCTTTCTTATCTCTCCTTGCTATTCTTTGAAACTCTGCATTCAGATGCTTATATCTTTCCTTTTCTCCTTTGCTTTTCGCTTCTCTTCTTTTCACAGATATTTGTAAGGCCTCCTCAGACAGCCATTTTGCTTTTTTGCATTTCTTTTCCATGGGGATGGTCTTGGTCCCTGTCTCCTGTACAATGTCACGAACCTCCGTCCAGAGTTCATCAGGCACTCTATCAGATCTAGTCCCTTAATCTATTTCTCACTTCCACTGTATAATCATATGGGATTTTATTTAGGTCATATCTGAATGGTCTAGTGGCTTTCCCTACTTTCTTCAATTTAAGTCTGAATTTGGAAATAAGGAGTTCATGATCTGAGCCACAGTCAGCTCCTGGTCTTGTTTTTGCTAACTGTATAGAGCTTCTCCATCTTTGACTGCAAAGAATATAATCAATCTGATTTCGGTGTTGACCATCTGGTGATGTCCATGTGTAGAGTCTTCTCTTGTGTTGCTGGAAGAGGGTGTTTGCTATGACCAGTGCGTTCTCTTGGCAAAACTCTATTAGCCTTTGCCCTGCTTCATTCCGTGCTTCAAGGCCAAATTTGCCTGTTACTCCAGGTGTTTCTTGACTTCCTACTTTTGCATTCCAGTCCCCTATAATGAAAAGAACATCCTTTATGGGTGTTAGTTCTAAAAGGTCTTGTAGGCCTTCATAGAACCGTTCAACTTCAGCTTCTTCAGCATTACTGGTTGGGGCATAGGCTTGGATTACTGTAATATTGAATGGTTTGCCTTGGAAATGAACAGAAATCATTCTGTCATTTTTAAGATTGCATCAAAGTACTGCATTTCGGACTCTTTTGTTGACCATGATGCCTTAGAGAGCATCACTACGAACAAAGCTAGTGGAGGTGATGGAATTCCAATTGAGCTATTTCAGATCCTGAAAGATGATGCTGTGAAAGTGCTGCACTCAATATGCCAGCAAATCTGGAAAACTCAGCAATGGCCACAGGACTGGAAAAGGTCAGTCTTCATTCCAATCCCAAAGAAAGGCAATGCCAAAGAATGCTCAAACTACCACACAATTGCACTCATCTCACACGCTAGTAAAGTCATGCTCAAAATTCTCCAAGCCAGGCTTCGGCAATACATGAACCGTGAACTTCCAGATGTTCAAGCAGGTTTTAGAAAAGGCAGAGGCACCAGAGATCAAATTGCCAACATCCGCTGGATCATGGAGAAAGCAAGAGAGTTCCAGAAGAGCATCTATTTCTGCTTCATTGACTATGCCAAAGCCTTTGACTGTGTGGATCACAATAAACTGTGGAACATTCTGAAAGAGATGGGAATACCAGACCACCTGACCTGCCTCTTCAGAAACCTGTATGCAGGTCAGGAAGCAACAGTTAGAACTGGACATGGAACAACAGACTGGTTCCAAATAGGAAAAGGAGTATGTCAAGGCTGTATATTGTCACCCTGCTTATTTAACTTATATGTGGAGTACATCATGAGGAACGCTGGGCTGGAAGAAGCACAAGCTGGAATCAAGATTGCCGGGAGAAATATCAATAACCTCAGATATGCAGATGACACCACCCTTATGACAGAAAGTGAAGAGGAACTCAAAAGCCTCTTGATGAAAGTGAAAGAGGAGAGTGAAAAGGTTGGCTTGAAGCTCAATATTCAGAAAATGAAGATCATGGCATCTGGTCCCATCACTTCACGGGAAATAGATGGGGAAACAGTGGAAACAGTGACAGACTTTATTTTTGGGGGCTCCAAAATCACTGCAGATGCTGATTGCAGCCATGAAATTAAAAGACGCTTGTTCCTTGGAAGGAAAGTTATGACCAACCTTGATAGTATATTAAAAAGCAGAGACATTACTTTGCCAACAAAGGTCCGTCTAGTCAAGGCTATGGTTTTTCCCGTGGTCATGTATGGATGTGAGAGTTGGACTGTGAAGAAAGCTGATCACTGAAAATTGATGCTTTTGAACTGTGGTGCTGGAGAAGACTCTTGAGAGTCCCTTGTACTGCAAGGAGATCCAACCAGTCCATTCTAGAGGAGATCAATCCTGGGTGTTCATTGGAAGGACTGATGCTAAAGCTGAAACTCCAATACTTTGGCCACCTCATGCGACGAGTTGACTCACTGGAAAAGACTCTGATACTGGGAGGGATTGGGGGCGGGAGGAGAAGGGGACGACAGAGAATGAGATGGCTGGATGGCATCACCGACTCGATGGACATGAGTTTGAGTGAACTCCGGGAGTTGGTGATGGACAGGGAGGCCTGGCGTGCTGTGATTCATGGGGTCGTGGAGAGTCGGACACGACTGAGTGACTGAACTGAACTGAACTGAACTGGAGATCCTGTATCAGCAGCCAGATTTGAAGGGTATTTTTAAACTTAAATGCACATTGTTGGAAAAGATGACCGAAGTTAAACTTTCAACTTTAATGGAATTTTTTAAATCTCTAAGTAAATATATTAAAATATAAAGATAAGATATAAAGACAGGATCAGAAATTAATGAAATGAAAAACAAAGATACAGCATGAGGGAAATTAATAAAGTGTTCTCCCAGAAAACAGAACTAAGGTTTTCATGTTCTGATAAAATTGATAAGCAAATAATAAGGAAGATATAAATAATATTAAAAATGGAGAGACTTTGATAGCTACAACTTAGATAGCAAAGATAAAAATGCCACAAAAATATTATATCAGTAAATGTAAATCTTAGTAAAATGAACTACTTCTTTTTAAAATGACCTGAAAAAATAAAAAACCTAAATGGTACTATAAAATTTAAGGAAATTAATCAATAGTTTTTGTTTTTTCAGTTGTCATGTTTGGATGTGAGAGTTGGACCGTAAAGAAGGCTGAGTGCCAAAGAATTGATACTATTGAACTATGATGTTGGAGAAGATTCTCGAGAGTCCCTTGGACTGCAAGGAGATCCAACCAGTCAACCTTCAAGGAAATCAATCTTGAATATTCAATGGGAGGACTGAGGCTGAAGCTGAAGCTCCAATACTTTGGCCACCTGATGCAAAGAACTGACTCACTGGAAAAGACCCTGATGCTGGGCAAGATTGAAGGCAGGAGAAGGGGATGACAGAGGATGAGATGGTTGGATGGCATCACCAACTCAATGGACATGAGTTTGAGCAAGCTCTGGAAGTTGGTGATGGACAGTGAAGCCTGGTGTGCTGCAGTCCATGGGGTCGCAAAAAGTCAGACACAACTGAGTGACTGAACTGACTGAATTTTGTTGTTTTTCAGGTGCTAAGTCATGTCCAACTCTTTTCGACCCCATGGACTACAAGATGACAGGCTCCCCTATCCTTCACCATCTCCCAGAGCTTGTTCAAATTCATGTCCATTGAGTCTAATTTACTAGATATTTTTAAAATTGATAAAGTTCAAAATTCATTCTTGATAACTCTTAGTGAGTTATGAATGGAAGTGAATTGTGGAGTGTCCAAGTGGACCTGAAATTGTTAGTTTTGCTCTTTCCTACCCAAGTTACTTACAAAAAAATAAAACCATCTGATCGTGAGGTATATTGCTTTACTTTAGAATCATGAGTGTGCAATCTCCTAAGTACTTATAATAATGAGTCGTGTAATTGGGCAAAACACACATGAGATGAAAGGGTGCCCAAAATCAAGGGAAGAGCTAATTCTCCCACAATAGAAGGTGTGGTTTCACCAAGAGCAACAACTTTGCATTCCTGAGAGTTTCTTCCCTGAACTCAGCAGAATTCCTTAAACAATGAAAAATATGGTGAAAAGAAACCACACTTATGATTCATCAACAACTGTTTTGCACCTGACCTATTTCTGATTCTATTGTTGGATCTTCCTTTCTCCAAGGACACAGTCCCAATTGAGAACATTATTTTTTCCACCCAAAGTTAATAACAATATAGGTTAATTAGTGACTTTTGAACCTATGATCCCAAGGTGTTGTATTGTTTGTTTAATCAGATGATCCCTGCTAGCCTGTTGAGGACCACATATAACTTACACCATTCTTGTTAACACGTAATTTGCAGAGAGTGCTCTCTTTCTGTACAGAGGTCAAGATATCAGTTTGCCCAAACCAAAAAGAGCTTCTCACCAACGACAAGGGTCTTTAATTCTTTTAACTATACAGAACATATGAGCATTTTTCCGAGAATTAAGTCAGAAAATATCCTTCATTTGGTATCCTTATAAGACTATAGAAGATAAAAGGACATCTGAGAAAAATCCCTGGGAAATTGTGGGCAATGGAACCCTAAGAGATCTCTGCTCACTCACACACTTGCCAGTGAGGGCAAGTGAGGGCAAGTGTGTGAGTGCGTGAAAAATATTGTAGGACACACCATCAGCTAGCAAAGTCTTCTCAGCTCTGAGTCACCCTAAGGATCTTTGTGGTTAAATTACACAGAAGCCATGAGCAGCTATCTGAAAGGTGAGTATGATTTATTTGTTTCAAAGTTATAAGACAGAAAGCTTTGACTTAGGTGTTTCAAAACCCAGGTCCAGAAGAGTTAAGAACAGTGTTTCACAGAAATCAATAGTTACATACAATGTTATTCTATTCTCTGACAAGTGACATTTGAATTCTAATAAGACTTCAGGAAGGTGTCCTCTGGAAAAATTTGAAAGCTAAGACAGTAAAGTTTGGGGGGAAGAATACAGTCTCCCATGTGTGAGACCCTAAGACTTCCTTTTCTCTTAATCCAGCAAAAATGTCTCCCTAATGTTTCTATTTTGCTCAAAAGCTTGAATATCTAACATTAGAGATAATTCCCTGTATTTAATGAGCAGTACCACAAAATATATACTTGAGAGGGTAAAACATTGTGCTATTAATAAGTGTGTGTTAGTCACTTAGTCATGTCCGACTCTTTGTGACCCCCTGGGCTGTAGTCTGCCAAGCTCCTATGTCCATGGAATTCTCCAGGCAAGAATTCTGGAGTAGGTTGCAATTTCCTCCTCCAGTTCTGTTCAGTTCAGTTCAGTCACTCAGTCATGTCCGACTTTTTGCGACCCCATGAATTGCAGCACGCCAGGCCTCCCTGTCCGTCACCAACTCCCGGAGTTCACCCAAATTCATGTGCATTGAGTCGGTGATACCATCCAGCCATCTCATCCTCTGTCATCCCCTTCTCCTCCTGCCCCCAATCCCTCCCAGCATCAGGGTCTTTTCCAATGAGTCAACTCTTCGCATGAGGTGGCCAAAGTATTGGAGTTTCAACCTCAGCATCAGTCCTTCCGATGAACACCCAGGACTGGTCTCCTTTAGGAGGGACTGGTTGGATCTCCTTGCAGTCCAAGGGACTCTCAAGAGTCTTCTCCAACACCACAGTCCAAAAGCATCAATTCTTCGGTGCTCAGCTTTCTTCATAGTCCAACTCTCACATCCATACGTGACCACTGGAAAAACCACATCCTTGACCAGATGGACCTTTGTTGTCAAAGTAATATCTCTGCTTTTTAATATGCTGTCTAGGTCCTAACTTTCCTTCCAAGGAGTAAGAGTCTTTTAATTTCATGGCTGCAATCACCATCTGCACCATCTGTTAATAAGATGCCACAATACTTCAGTGAACTTTTGTATGTTATTCTGCATGAGTTTCCCCAATATGTTTCAGGTGAGACTAAGGTAATAACAGATATTTGCAAGAAGAGAAGTTAGAATATTGTGAGTTCACAGGGCTTATCCCAGGTTGAGGAGAGCTTGGTGGACACCATATGTGGGCACTGGGAATCTAGATCAGAAGACAAGGAAGGGTAATAGGAATGCTACTCAACTTTAACATCTGGTCGGGTGTGGTCACTCCCTGAGTGGTTCTACTGAGAAAGAAGCAGTTAATCGACCAACCATTTATTACACACCCAAGTCAGACTCCTGTCCATCAATGCAAGACAGTGGACTCTGAAGTGAGATCTGAGCACATATTGGAAATGGACACTGCACCCCCAGTGGGAAGAGAAAAGCCACATTTCACTAGTCTCAGGGGAAACTCGCCTGAAGATCATTATGGGAAATAGGTGGAAACATCCAAGAGAAAGCATTCATGTTCTAAACTAATTGAGCTCTCCTGGGACGATCTTGTTCCATCCCAGTGATGAGAGAAACCAGAAGCCCTAGAGACAGTGACTGCAAATGGGAAACATTCCGTTTGCTACAAATGTGTGCATTAGTTGCTCACTCTGTCTGATTCTTTGCGACCCCATGGACTGTAGCCAGCCAGGCTCCTCTGTCCATGGGATTTCCAAGGCAAGAATATTGGAGTGGGTTGCCATTTCCTTTTCCAGGTATCTTCTTGACCCAGGGATCTTCCTGACCCAGGAATCGAACCAGCATCTCCTGCATGGCAAGCAGATTCTTTTACTGTCCAAGCCACCAGGGAAACCCTACAAATGTAATGAATTATTACTGTTGAAGACCAACCATCATTCTACTATAACCCTTAACTCAGAAATAAAAACACCCTGGGCATTGATTTATTTCATTCCCTGAAAGTTACTTGACAGATAGTATAACAGAGAAGATGTTGGTCATCTTCTGTTTTTCAAAAGATAAAGAGGAGAAATAAATCAGTCAAATAAAGAGTTGAGAAGGCAGAGTTTTATAGTCGTTATGAGCTGGGTCATATAGACAGACAGTTAATATTCCTGCTTTACCGCATCCTAAGTCATTGACCTTGGGCAAAATTCTAAATATTTCTGGACCGTGATTTCCTCAATTGTAAAATGAGGATTAAATTACAACCAGCCTCAGAGAGCCGCTTTGAGAATTAAATGATGTACTCTAAATGTTTAACATAATTATTAACATTTAGTATCTGCCTTATAAATATTACCTTCCTTGAAGAAGTTTGTGAATTAAATTGAATAAAATGAAAAGGGGATTCTCTACGCTGGTATCTCCATTAAAAGCCTATTCTTATCCCAGGAATTTCCTCATGAGAAGTTTATTCTTCAATTAAAAACATAAATATGCCTGAAGTGAGTAACATAAATATGGTTACCAGCTTCTAAAACCCTGCTGCTGCTGCTGCTGCTGCTGCCAAGTCACCTCAGTCGTGTTCGACTCTGTGCAACCCCATAGACGGCAGCCCACCAGGCTCCCCCATCCCTGGGATTCTCCAGGCAAGAACACTGGAGTGGTTTGCCATTTCCTTCTCCAATGCATGAGAGTGAAAAGTGAAAGTGAAGTTGCTCAGCCTAGGTGAATTTATTTCCTCCTACAGCGCTGATGGTAAGTGTTCCCTGAAGTAATATAGAGACTGAGGAATCAGCTAAAATGGACTGAGTTCCCTTGGAAGATTAAAACACACACACACACATTAGAAGTGGCAAACTTCCTAACGGTTGAGTGGAAATCAGGGAAACCAAAAAAAAAGCTTGAAATTCTCTCCTAGTTTTGGCACAGTGCAAAAAAAGCATAGAAATCAGATTTAGAAAACAGATTCTTCCTTAGACTTTGCTCCCAGTGAGTCTGGTGACTGCTGACCCTCTGATTTCTATCTTTGAAATTAGAGGGTTGGCCAAAATAATTATTAAGGTGATTTGTATCTCAATTTATGTAGCTCTCTTAAGTCCTTGACCATTTCATTTACTGTAACCTGACATCCATTTGACTAAGGTTTGTTTTCTTTTTTTCTCTTGTTTCTTTGCACTAGTTCAAAGAGAAAGAGATAAGGCAACATGTAGAGGTTATAAAAGAGATTTCTTATAAATTCAGTTCAGTTCAGTTCAGTTCAGTCGCTCAGTCGTGTCCGACTCTCCGCGACCCCATGAATCACAGCACGCCAGGCCTCCCTGTCCATCACCAACTCCCGGAGTACACTCAAACTCAGGTCCACAGAGTCGGTGATGCCATCCAGCCATCTCATTCTCTGTCGTCCCCTTCTCCTCCCGCCCCCAACCTTTCCCAGCATCAGAGTCTTTTCCAGTGAGTCAACTCATCGCATGAGGTGGCCAAAGTATTGCAGTTTCAGCTTTAGCATCAGTCCCTCCAATGAACATCCAGGATTGATCTCCTTTAGAATGGACTGGTTGGATCTCCTTGCAGTATAAGGGACTCTCAAGAGTCTTCTCCAACACCACAGTTCAAAAGCATCGATTCTTCGGTGATCAATGGGGAGTTCTCAAGTGCAATGAGATTAAACAAGAGGCCCCTAGGACAAGGAGAGAATATGAAAGCTGCAATTACTGAAAGGAAGTGCATATCCCAAGGAACAAAGCTTGAATTAAGAGACTTGGGCAGGAAATTACATTAGAAAGTCTAAACAGTGTAGATGATGAATGTATGAGATTCAGAGAGAATAAGTCACAAGTTACAGTGTATATAGTTGAATTACTTCCGTGTAAACAGACTTATCAATGAATATTACATTTGTGGAACTTACGAGGACCTTATAATTTTGTATTTAATCTTAAAGATAGAAGCAAACTTAAAGTATGTATACAGAATACAGTAAGAGGTGAGAGGTAAATCTAGGGATAAGGTGGGGGAAAGTGTGAGACAGTATGTGAACACAGGGAGAGGCAATAGGTCCTGAAAGAAGAAATAGAGTGAATAGAATGTATTTGATATCTATTCTATGCCAGGCAGGATGCTAAGAGCCTGGAAGAATTAATGTATTTAATCTTTATACTAACCCATGAAAAACATACAATTATTATTTGCATGTCACAGACCAGGAAACAGAGCCCATTACTGAACTTTCCAAAGTTTCATGACCGTGTGTGAACCCAAGTATCAAGCCCTGGTCTCTATTTTATTCCAGAACTTCCACTCTTAACCCCTACCTCTTTTTTTTTTAAGCTCCTCTGGGTCTTCATTGCTGAGGGTGGGCTTTCTCTAGTTGTGCTGAGCAGAGACTATTCTCTAGTTGTGGTGTGTGGGTTTCTTGTTGCATGGCTTCTCTTGGTTGTGGAGCACGGGCTGTAGAGCCTATGGGCTTCAGCAGTTGTGGCTTGCGGGCTCTAGAGTGCAGGCTGAGCAGTTGTGGTATACAGGCTTGGTTGCCTGCAGCATGTGGGATCTTAGTTCCTGAACCAGGGTTCGAACCCATATCCCCTATCTTGGCCACCAAGGAAGTCCCATATCCTCCTGCTGGGCCACCAGGGAAGTCCCATCCCTATGTCTTATAATTAACCCAGATGGGCTCTCTCAGAGGAGACCTAGGACTGGGTGACAATTCTCCTCAGCCAAGTTCCTTCTGAGAAAATGAGGCAAAGAGATGAACAAAGTGAAAACCTTACCACCAGGCCACCTCCTTCTCCCTCTGCAGTCCTTCCTTCAAGACACCACTCTTAACCCCAAGTAACTTTAAAGATTCTTATTCAATCGTAGGTACAGATGACATAGTTTAGTGTAATCATGGGAGATGATGACTAAAATTGATCATTTATCTTTCTGATTTCTAGAATTGCCTCAATACACTGAGATCCTTAAGTGAAGATTAAAACCTAAAATATAAATGAATGATGTAACTTTTCAATTACACTTTAAACGAAACTAGTCAATCAATTATCAAGGACAAAATGCCCAGCCTCATTCACTCAGTAAATTTGTATTGCATATCTGCTACATGCCAGGAAAAAATCTAGCCCTGGGTTTACAGTGGTTTACAAATAAATCCATCTGTGTCCTCATGGAACTTGCTATCGAGTAGAGCATGAAAGTAAAAAGTAAATGGATAATAAAAGAAATAAACAGAATGTGCTTGCAACATTGGAGGTAGAAACAACACAGATAGGATCCTCAGAAATGCATCTTTGAGGGGATTATGTTTAAGATGCTGGGAAAGGTTGGGGGCAGGAGAAGAAGGGGACGACGGAGAATGAGATGGCTGGATGGCATCACCAACTCTGTGGACATGAGTTTGAGTGAACTCCGGGAGTTGGTAATGGACAGGGAGGCCTGGCGTGCTGTGATTCATGGGGTCGCGGAGAGTCAGACACGACTGAGTGACTGAACTGAACTGATGTTTAAGTTGGCACCTGAAAAATAAGATACAGGCACACGAGAATGCAAGCAGAGCATTTCTAGAAGAGAGAAAACTGCAAAAGGTGGGGGATGGAAAAGAATTTGGCATCTTCAAGGAACAGGAGACCCAAACAGCTAAGCTAGAGATAAATTAGGAGCATTTCACAGCAATGAGATCATGAAATATCTTATAAACCAGAATAAGGAGTCTGACTTTTATTCCAAGGGTTATGGAACTCCAGTGAGTGACTGTAAACAGAGAAATGGATCTTATGTAAGGTTTTGAAAATTACTCTGATTCTTTCGAATAGACATATGAGCGTACTTCCATGCGGTTTAAAAGGGAAGAGAGCAGAGAGATGGGAGGCACCTTAGAGGAGAATGTGGATTATCATCACAAGCAAGGAAGTAGAGGTGGAGAGGAGAAAAAATTTAACTTCACAACATTGACTGTAGTCACCCCTGTATCCCACATAGAACCAAGATGACAGCACAGCTTGAGGTTTTATTGTCAGGAAATTACAAACCATGCATATTTTTATGACAGTGTTTTTCTGTTCATTAACACTGATAATAAAGTCTACCTTCTTTTCCATTAGGTTGTTAACAAAATAATTCCTTTACTATTGAATTAATACTACATTGATATAGTAATAAGAATCTTTAAGTGGAACCTTCTGACTAGTATCCAGTATAATGCTAAGCAGTGAGAATCCAGTAGCAATAATGATTAATAAACCACTGCTCCAATAGCATTCTTTATTAACAGGTAAATAAAATAGCGTTCTTGATTCACAAGAAATAAAATAAAATAAAACTTTGGCTTATGTAACTAAGTTAACATTAGCTAGGAATTTCATGTCATTCTTCTGCTAACTCATGTAACAGTCTAGTTCTCTGATCTAATTTCTCTCTTTCATTTTAACACACAGACACAACCACAGTCAGGAATCAGGGATGAAAAATTATACAGCATTAACAACATTCATCCTTGTGGGACTAACCAATGACCCAAATCTACAGATTCTGCTGTTCATCTTTTTGTTTCTAACCTATATTTTAAGTGTTGTTGGGAACATGATCATCATCATTCTCACTTTGGTAGATCCTCACCTCAAAACACCCATGTATTTTTTCCTCCGGAATTTCTCCATCTTGGAAGTGTCATTCACAACTGTCTGCATTCCCAGATTCCTCTACACATTGGCATCTAGGGATAATACTGTTACCTACAATGCATGTGCCACTCAATTATTTTTTTATGTTATCCTGAGTGTAACTGAGTTTTTCCTCCTGACGGCCATGTGCTATGACAGGTATGTGGCCATCTGCAAACCCTTGCATTACACAACCATTATGAACAACATGGTCTGCATCAAGCTCCTCATTGGCTGTTACATGATTGCTCTAATCATCGTCATCCCACCATTTAGCTTGGGCTTTGAGCTTGAGTTTTATGACTCTAATATCATAGATCACTTTGACTGTGATGCTGCTCCCATCCTGAAGATTAATTGCTCAGACACAGAGTTCCTAGAGCGATTCTTCTTGGTCCTGACTGTGCTGATGCTCATTTTCACCTTGGTGTGTGTCATCATGTCCTATACATACATCATCAGGACCATTCTCAGATTCCCTTCTGACCAGCAAAGGAAAAAGGCTTTTTCTACATGTTCTTCCCATATAATTGTGGTTTCCATCACTTATGGAACCTGCATTTTCATCTGCATCAAACCACATGCAAAAGAAGCAGTTGCTATGAATAAGGTAGTGTCAGTGCTAAAGACTTCAATTGCCCCCATAATGAATCCTTTCATTTATACTTTGAGGAACAAGCAAGTGGTACAAGCTTTCAAAGACATGATCAAAAGGGTTGCATTCTATTTCAAAAAACTAAAATGATTACTGAGTACAAAAAAAACTAATTGTAAAAGTATTCCTTGGTATTCATTTTATTTTTCTCTAATGACTGATGCTAAAGCTGAAACTCCAATACTTTGGCCACCTCATGCAAAGAGTTGACTCACTGGAAAAGACTCTGATGCTGAGAGGGATTGGGGGAAGGAGGAGAAGGGGACAACAGAGAATGAGATGGCTGGATGGCATCACCAACTCGATGGACATGAGTTTGAGTGAACTCCGGGAGTTGGTGATGGACAGGGAGGCCTGGCGTGCTGTGATTCATGGGGTCTCAAAGAGTCGGACACGACTGAGCGACTGAACTGAATTGAACTGAACTGAAGGCTTTTTTTCTTAATAGATGATCAGACTTTAATCTTAAAAATGTGAAAAGAAAAATAATAAACCTTCTAGATGAAAATTAGAATATTTCCATGATCTTGGGGTAAAGAATTTTTTTTATATATTGGAGTATAGTTGATTAACAATGTTGTGTTAGTTTCAGGTATACAGCAAAGTGATTCAGTTATACATACGCTGTTGTTGTTGTTTTAGCTGCTTAGTCATGTCCGACTCGAGTGGAGTGTGTTGCTATTTCCTTCTCCACCAGTTATACATATATATGTATCTATTTTTTTCTAATCTTTTCTAATTCTTTTCCCATTTATGTTATTACAGAATATTGAAAAGAGTTCCATGTGGCTAAAGAATATTTTTTAAACTAAAAACAGAAAGCATTAATCATTTTTTAAAAGCCTAAAAAAATAACTTTTTTTAAAGTATGGTAAACTGAACTATTTTACAATTAAGAAAGTTCCATTCCTCAAGAAACATTAGAGAATGAAAGGTTGATATATGAGTCTAGAAGAGAATTCAGATAAATGTGGGAGTATGAATTTTCCCTGGATTTTTTATGGTTCCTGTAAAATGTCAACTCTTTTGGTTGGCATTTGGGAATGCTAATTGGCAGTTGGGAATGCCAATTCCCAACTCTTCTCCTGCCTTAAGAATTAGATCTACAGCCATTTAGCTAGTTAATTGCCCTGATACAAAAAAATAACAATAAATTTTTATCTCCCCTAGTAAGCCAAATTGTTACAGCCAAAGACTGTCTTTAGGTTAAACACCAAGGTTCCAGGAAGACTAGAATTGTTTCCCTAATTATTTTACACATCAAGGAAGAAGGAAACTCAGGAACTTGGCTGCCATCTCTAAATTGTAAAAGCTAAGACCTGCATGGATCTATCTGACTCCTGGAGACATTTTATTTACCTAGCAAATGGCTAAAGAGAAGACCCTTTCTGGAAGGGAGCAGACAGCTGCCTCCTTTTCCTTTATAAGCAGAGAATTATTTCTCCTCATTTATTGCCTATGGGCTTCCCAGGTGGCGCTAGTGGTAAAGAACCCACCTGCCAATGCTGAAGATAGAGGAGATGCAAGTTCGATCCCTGGGTTGGGAAGATTCCCCAGGAGGAGGGCATGGAAACCCACTCCACTATTCTTGCCTGGAAAATCCCATGGACAGAGGAGCCTGGAAGGCTACAGTCCATGGGGTCACACGGACTCAGACACGAATGAAGCGACTTAGCACGCATGCATTGCCTGTGGGTTTAGAATTGCTCACACAGGATATCTGACTTGGCTGTCATCATGTCACCTCAGTGATTAGATTTAGGGTTAGGAGATCTAATGTACTTATTATTTATTTGTGTTAGTCGCTCAGTCACGTCTAACTCTTTGAGACCCCAAGGACTGTAGCCCACCAGGTTCCTCTGTCCTGTGGGCTAATAAAGGTTGAATCAGATGCACTTTCTTAAGATCAGATGATTACACAGCTACTCACCAAATGTTGAAAATGTTAGTCACTCAGGCATGTCCCAACTCTTTGTGACCCCAGGGACTGTAGCCTGCGAGTCTCCTCTGTCCATGAGATTTCCCAGGCAAGAATACTGGAGTGGGTTGCCATTTCCTTCTCCAGGGGATCTCCTCAACTCAGGGATCAAACTGGAGTCTTCTGCATTGCAGGAGGATTCTTTACTTCTGAAACACTAGGAAATCCCATTATTTATTTCAGTTCAGTTCAGTTTAGTCGCTCAGTCCTGTATGACTCTTTGCGACCCCACGAATCACAGCACACCAGGCCTCCCTGTCCATCAACAACTCCTGGAGTTCACTAAAACTTATGTCCATCGAGTCGGTGATGCCATCCAGCCTTCTCATTCTCTGTCGTCCCCTTCTCCTCCTTCCCCGCAATCCCTCCCAGCATCAGAGTCTTTTCCAGTGAGTCAACTCGTCACATGAGATGGCCAAAGTATTGGAGTTTCAGCTTTAGCATCAGTCCTTCCAATGAACACCCAGGACTGATCTCCTTTAGAATGGACTGGTTGGATCTCCTTGCAGTCCAAGGGACTCTCAATAGTCTTCTCCAGCACCACAGTTCAAAAGCATCAATTCTTCAGCGATCAGCTTTCTTCACAGTCCAACTCTCATATCCATACCTGACCACTGGATTATTTATTTACTGAGATGTAAATAAGCAGGTCAGGAAGCAACAGTTAGAACTGGACATGGAACAACAGAATTGTTCCACATAGGAAAAGGAGTACATCAAGGCTGTGTGTTGTCACCCTGCTTACTACTTATATGCAGAGTACATCATGAGAAACACTGGGCTGGATGAAGCACAAGCTGGAATCAAGACTGCTGGGAGAAATAGCAATAATCTCAGATATGCAGATGACATCACCCTTATGGCAGAAAGTGAAAAAGAACTAAAGAGCCTCTTGATGAACATGAAAGAGGAGAGTGAAAAAGTTGGATTAAAGCTCAACATTCAGAAAACTAAGATCATGGCATCTGTTCCTGTCACTTCGTGGGAAATAGATGGAGAAACAGTGGAAACAGTGCCAGACTTTATCTTTGGGAGCTCCAAAATCACTGCAGATGGTGACTGAAGCCATGAAATTAAAAGATACTTACTCCTTGGAAGAAAAGTTATGACCAACCTAGACAGCATATTAAAAAGCAGAGACATTACTTTGCCAACAAAGATTTGTCTAGTCAAGGCTATGGTTTTTCCAGTAGTCATGTATGAATGTGAGAGTTGGAGTAGAAAGAAAGCTGAGCACCAAAGAATTGATGCTTTTGAACTGTGGTGTTGGAGAAGACTCTTCAGAGTCCCTCAGACTGCAAGGAGATCCAACCAGTCCACCCTAAAGGATATCAGTCCTGAATATACATTGGAAGGACTGATGTTGAAGCTGAAACGCCAATACTTTGGCCACCTGTTGTGAAGAGCTGACTCATTTGAAAAGACCTTGATGCTGGGAAAGATTGAAGGCAGGAGGAGAAGGGGACGACAGAGGATGAGATGGTTGGATGGCATCACCGACTCAGTGGGCATGAGTTTGAGTAAACTCCGGGAGTTGGTGATGGATGGGGAGGCCTGGCATGCTGTGGTTCATGGGGTCACAAAGAGTCGGACACGACTGAGTGACTGAACTGAACTGAGAGGTAAATAATAAGAAATCTGCCTCTGATCTAGAATACCTCAGTGTACATTCAAGAATAAAATTAATAGAAATAAATATTTTAAAATCAAAAATAAAATAGTATTATATTTCATACTTTAGTTTCAATTTAAAATTACTGTATATAACATCAACATACAAAAATCAGTTGTATTATCTATATGCCAAAAACAAACCAGTAGAATATGAAACTAAAATAAGACACCATTTACAAATCAAATAGTGATAAATGAATATATGCAAGATTTATTGGAGAAAATATATCATTCTATTTGTAGACATTTTAAAGATTCAAATAAATGGCTGTACCATATTTATGGGCTAGAAAACAAAACATTTTAAAGATACCAATTTTCACAAGTTTACTATAGGTATAGTGCAATCTCAGTAAGGATTTCGTAGATTTTTTTGTAATACTTGATAGGCAAAATTTCTGCTGAGTTACAAAGGATAAAAAATAATGACACACTCTTAAGAAGGATAACAAAATGAAATTAACAGAGAACACTAATTATTCTAAAGTGAAAAAGTGAAAGTTGCTCAGTCATGTCCAACTCTTTGCGACCCAGTCCATGGAATTCTCCAGACCAGAATACTGGAGTGGGTAGCCTTTCCCTTCTTCAGGGGATCTTCCCAACCCAGGGACTGAACCCAGGTCTCCAGCATTTTGGGCAGATTCCTTACCAGCTGAGCTATCAGGGAAGCCGTAGTTAATTAAGACAGCATATTATTGTTGTGCTGCTGCTGCTGCTGCGTCACTTCAGTCGTGTCCGACTCTGCTTGACCCCATAGACAGAAGCCCACCAGGGTCCCCCGTCCCCGGGATTCTCCAGGCAAGAACACTGGAGTGGGTTGCCATTTCCTTCTCCAATGTGTGAAAGTGAAAAGTGAAAGTGAAGTCGCTCAGTCGTGTCCGACCCTTAGTGACCCCACGGACTGCAGCCTACCAGGCTCCTCCATCCATGGGATTTTCTAGGGAAGAGTACTGGAGTGGCTCACCATTGCCTTCTCCGATTATTGTTGTAGGAATAGACAAATAAACCAATGGAAAATAACTGAACTTAGAAACTGACTCGTATATATGTGAACTCTTAATTTATGATAAAGTTATCATTAAAATGGAAAAGGACAATCTTAACAGCAGACAACTCTGGGAATATTTGATGTCTATATGGGAAAAAATGAAATTGGATATCAATTACAAAAGAGATCAATTCCAAATGAACTATAGACATAAACCTGAAAGTCAAAAAATTAAAGAAGATTATATAGAAGAATATTTTCATGGCAGTGGGTTAAGGAAAATTTTTCTTAACTTAGGTACAACAAAAAATTGATAAATTTGACTGCATTAAAATTAAGATTCTGTTCACAAATGAAAATCATTAACAGAGCAAAAAATAGTAAGATGTCTGCAACTCATATAATCCAAAAAGTATTTAAGTTCAGAATATACAAAGAATTCCAAGATATCAATAGAGGAAAGACAGATAGCCCAGTGAAAAAGAAGTGAGCAAGAGACTGGAAAAAGGACTTCAGAAAAGAGAAATATAAATGGCAAATGTTGCTATAGAAAATTCTTCACCTACACTAACAATCATGGAAAAAGCTAACTAAGATCACATGAGTTCAACTTCACATAATCAGATAGGTAAACGTTGACAATCTGAAGTCCAAGTAAGGAAGCTATGGAGCAGAGAGCAAGTGGATATTGCAAACAATTCAACTACTTTGAAATCAATTCAGCATTACTATTAAAGTTGAAATAATCCATACCCAATAACCCAACAGTTCCTCTTGTGGAATACATGTGTCAGTAGAACTGCACATTTCATAATGTTTCCAAAATGAAAAATAAATCCCTGCTAACTAAATGAATGAATAAATGGTGGCAAATTCATACAATGGAATATTATAATGCAAATGAAAGTGTCACAGCTATCAGCAGCAACACAAATGAATTGTATGCATAAAACTGAACGAAAGAAGTGAGACACAAAGGAATACATACAATGTAATTTCATTTTTATAAAGGTTGAAAACAGGCAACACAAAACTATATTGTTTAAGGATCCATAAAGTGATAAAATTGTAAATGTAAGAAATTTAATTTGTTGAAATTTACTGATATATAAATGGGGATACAAATAAGTCCAGATCTAAAAGATTTCTGAGACAACTAAAGAAGTTAATCCATGTAACAGACTCAGCCCCTGCTTAAAAAGAAGCAGAGATCACTTAATAGCACAGTTATTCATAATTTTCTCCTTGGCCTTGCTGTTAATGTTCGTGTGCCATTGATTTTTTATCTTTTGAAATCTCTGAAAACACAAACATTTATCCAAAATAAAGTTTCTCACAACATATGTTTTTTTTCCTTTTTGAGTATAATCTTTGTACTTCGTTCTTATAATATCAAGTGATAAGAAGAAAAAAATGGACAGAAAATAAGATAATATTTATTATATTTGAAGGTAGGAGGTGGATGAATGACAATCATAATTTGAGAGATGGTTTAATTTCTAATGAATTTAGAAGTACTGTACAGGGCCACTCACACTCCTACAAATGAAAGAGCCCCTAACTGTGCTGATTTTAGAAAAATGATTCACAAAGTATTTTCAGAATGTGGGGCTCTTCAATGACCCTCAAATTGTGTCACCAATGTGGTAGCATGTTTCAGTGATAACCAAGTGGTGATTTTTCTAGCCATCTTCAAAGGTCTCACCTCATTACTCTCATCTTCTCGCTCAGATTCTTAGGCTGCAGCTGACTGTCTCACTGTACTTTTCTTTTTGTCTTTTTTTCCCAAATATATTGAAATATAATTGAAATATAAATATATTGTATAACTTTAAGATGTACAATGTGATAATTTGATACTCTCATTGTACTTTTAACATAGTCTCCTTGTCACTTCTTCTCTCAAATATGTGTCCAAAACTTGTTCACAAAGTTGTCAACAATTGATGCTCATTAACACCTCTGAACTTGAGTCCACAAGGCACCTTTAGCTTCTTAGGGAAATTGATCCCCATGTGCATTCTCTAAAAGGAACAGATAAAACTGGGTCACTGTTGATAACACAGGATCTGCAAAGAAGTCCATATCTTGGCTTCTAAGGAGAGCAACATAATTTATCACAGAGCAGAAAATTTAGGGTATTTTCAGTCTGATCAGTCCTCTTTTTAATCCTATCACTTCTACTTTTTACAACTTTTTGGTATGCTATTTTGCCCCTGTTAAGTAGAACTCTTATCTCTCAAGAAATGAGGTTTAATCTAATTTGAATTATTTGAATTAATAGAGAAAATAATTCACTTACTATTTAGTTAAGCCTTAAAAGGTTGAGTACTTCCATAAAAGAGCATGGCAGGATAAGGCAAGACAATACAAATAAATTATGCTAATTTTTTGCTACTTGTAGACTCATATGTGAATCTCACCTTTGATTCATCTTTTAGTACCAACCAGGTAAACAGACCACCACAATCATTCAAACTGTGAACAGTATAAGCCCTTTATGTTTCTAGTTTCCAAAATCACTGATGTAATCATTAGTGGACATAGATCATGAAATTTTACCATTGCAAAATTTTGAAAGAAAATGTAAAGCTACTGTTAAAAATTTCAGGTGAGTACAACCAGGGAAATAAGATCCAGATCTGAGAAAACCAGATTCAGGTTTCACCTTATCTGGTTTCTCAGTATTCATGTATGGCCGTCATGGGGTATCAGTGATGTCTTAAAGTATATAACTTTTCTAACTAACCATACAGGTTGATTAAAGGATCCCTTAAAATGTCCTTTGCCACAAGAATATTTTTAATCAGATAAGGCTACAGGTGAAAAAATACGTAGCTATCAAATTTGCCTTCCTTAGTGACTACAAATATATCTACAAAGAATAACTATAACCCATAATACTAGCATCAGTTTCCTCATTTCTGTGCTCTAAGAACAATAGAAACACATATTTTTGAGATTTATAACCAGCATCCTAGTTCCATTGAGCAGTCTTCAAAACTTTGAGCAAAATCCATTCTGGGAGCTATGTACTATGACTGCCACAATATCTCTCTCCCCAGCTGTATGCCAAATCAGTGCCCAGAAGACTCTGGCAATGAAGTGTAAGTGAAAAGTGAAAGTGTTAGTCGCTCAATCATGTCCAACTCTTTGCAAACGCCATGGACTATAGCCTGCCAGTTTCCTCTGTCCATGGAATTCTCCAGGCAAGAATATTAGAGCAGGTTGCCATTCCCTTCTCCAGGGGATCTTTCTGACCCAGGGATCAAACCCAGGTCCCTTGCATTGCAGGCAAATTCTTTACCATCTGAGCCACCAGGGAAGCCCATAAAGCATAAGGCTTAATGCATATCAATACAATTTAGTGATGGCAGAAGCCTGGACATAGGAAAAGACTTATGGTATAAAATGATAGCATTCTAAAACAGTCTCATAATCTTAAATGCCAAATAGACATTTATCCAAAAAAAATTCATGAAGGTAGCAAAAACAAATAGCTTTGGATTTGGGGTTTATAGCATTGCCTGTACCGGGAGAATTTCCACAGGTTACTTTAAAGAGGAAACCAGGCAACTAGACTGTGAAGGAGATGAGGGTCAGCTCCATATATGATGAAGTATCAGGTAGTGTATGAAGGGGAACACAAAAAGGAGAGAAAGGAGGAACAAAGAGAAAAATTCATACCAAGAACATAGACGTAAATGAGGACATGTGAAATGTAAGATTAATTTAAAGGTAAATTTGAGCAAGCTATCCAAGGAACAAGTGAGGTTTGGACATAAATGTCTGGCTTTTATCTCAGAGTGACTGAAGAGCACAGATTTAGGAAACAGTCTGAAAAATAGTTTCTAATCAAGGATATTCTGAAATAAAGTCTGCCAATAGTAGCCATCAGAGAGATGAAAGAAGAGGAGGAGGAAGGAGACAGTGGAAAGAGAAGAAGGGAAGGAGAAAGGAAAGAAGGGAGAAAGGAAATAAAGAGATATTATAGAAAAGTCAGAAATTATAGGCTTACAATTTGTCAGAACTGGAAGCAAAGCAGTCGAATTGGCAATGTTAAAGTCTCACCATACTTTCAAAGTTTTATAAGTGAAGTTCAGAATTATTTCAATCTAGTATTACGAGACAACTAGAGGTCATGTGGAGAAGAAAAAGACTGTCATAGCTAATTTTAAAAGAAATTAAAGTTTTAGACATGCAAAGTAGACACTGAAGGAAATAAAGAGAACAAGAAAAATCTTGAATCTACTTGCCTGGCAAGTAGAAGCATTTCATTGTGCCTTTTTTCATAATAATAATAATCCACCATCTGTGCTGTTCGATATTGTCCCTAGAATTAGTGTCTTATGATTTCTTCTGAAAAGCTTCCTCAATTGTGTTTTTTAAATTTATATTTAATTGGAGGATAATTGATTTCCACCATACAACATTAACCAGCCATAAGTATACATATGTCCCCTTCCTCCTGAATCTTCCTCCCCTCCACCCCATCCCACCCTTCTAGGCTGTCACCTAGCACAGGGTACAGATCTCTATGTTATACAGCAATTGTATTTTAAATGCACAGGTGGGAGACTTTGAACATTTTAAAGAAATTAGCTCCATCACTCAGTCGTGTCCAACTCTTTTGCTACCCCATGAACTGTAGCCCTCCAGGCTCCTCTGTCCGTGGAATTTTCCAGGCAAGAATACTGGATTGGGTTGCCATTTCCTTCTTCAATAAATACAAGTGGTACCATACAATTACACTATTTTCTTGAACAGCTTTTTTTATTGTCTAGCGACCTTTTTATTTAACACAATTTGCAGTATCTTATTTTCAAATGTTTGTCTGTTAAACATTCTATTGAATTCTCTTTCATCCTAAAGACCTCACTTGTAAGGCTTCCATCTTCCTACTACATCTGTATAAGTGGCCTTCTGTGTATGTTCAACAGTTGTCCTATATTCACTGTTGGTTAATGGATTAAAATGTGAAATGAAATGTAATTTTTAAGAACCACTCAACAAGAATTACAACAATGCGAGAACATTACAAAAAGATTATAAATCAAAAACCAAGACTCAAAATAAATTTGTGTATCATGAAATAAAACAATAAGATGTTTCAACATGTAGGAACAATTCCTGAGACCAACAGATAAGGGTTATTCTCGGATAGAGATTATCTCAGATGCTACAAATACAGCAGATATTATTGTCCAGATAAATGCCTTAAGAGGAAGTGAGTTGTACCCACCAACGATTGAGTCTTTACCTAGTATATATCGTCAACTGGGAGAGTAGGTAATGTGAAATTTTGGAAATCTTTTATAATCATTCCCATAAGCTTATAAAGATTGGATTGTGGCAAACCAGTGAATGTCTGGTCCCCTCAATGTAAGCAGACTTCAAGAGTACACATATAAAATGTGTACATATCATTCCTGGAATGTTCTATGATTGCTACAAGAGTCCTCCAGTCATTTTGATCCACAGGAGAAAAAGTTTGCTTTGTGTAGTTGAACAATTTTTATAGAACAAGCATGAGAGGTGGAGATGAAAATAAATAAACTAGTATTCATATAATTGGTCCCACATTTGCCCCTTCTTCATTGGTTAATCCTGTGTTTTGAATTTGTCTAGCTATTTCCTCAATGGTATTATGTTTACCTAGGAGGACAAGAATGTTGCAAGGATGGTGCATAATGTGATTTCCTATTACATCTGCCGTGGTTGGCCTTAAGACTTCTTTGGATTCTGGTTTTAGAAGGTATTTTAAAAATTTGGAAAGAGGTTTAAACAGATTACTCTGAACCTCAATACTCTCAGCTCCAATCATGGTGCCAATGTCAGTGGAATGTCTGATTAATAAGAAATCTAAGGCTTCATGGAGTTCCTCCAATGTGTTTTACTTAGACATAAGGACAAACTATCTCAACTATCAAGGCAAAACAACCTTAGATTTCCTTCCGTCAAGAGAATATATGTACCATTGTAAACATATCCTGCTGTACAACGACAAATTATTCTTACAAAGTTAAACAATCTACATCCATATTTTAAAACATATAGTTATCTAAGGTAGAACCAAATAAAAAAAACAAAGACATGCTTTTGTAGCCCAGATTTAGAAATCCAGGACAATGACAATTTGCAAACTTTAATAGTAACCTTTATCTAAGTTTGTCTGTCTTACAGTACCTGATACATGGCCTTCAGGATTGTAAAAGTCATGCAGTATATGCCATGGCAAATGACTCAGCAACTGGATTATCTAATACAAAGAAATCAACAAGACCTATGCAGCAGGAGATTGAAATGACTGTTGAAAACAGTGTATGATCACAGCCTGCTCAACAGCAATACAGAACCAGCTGATCACACACACACACATCAAAAAAATGATCTATTTTGCATCACAGGCTGGAAGTTAAATAGTGTGGATGCTACAGTTTTGTTATTCTTTTCAAAATTGTTTAGACTATCTGAGTTTCTTTGCCTTTCTTTATATGTAAGTTTTAAAATCAACTTATCTATATCTACAAAAACACATGTACACCCGGGGTGGATTCATGTCAATGTATGGCAAAACCAATACAGTATTGTAAAGTAATTAGCCTCCAATTAAAATTTTAAAAAAAAGAAAGAAAAAAAATATGGTATCTCAAAAAAAAAAAGAGAAGCGGAGCGGAGGGGTGCGGACCACAGTTGGTAAAGAGTCTGCTTGCAATGCAGGAAACCCGGGTTCAACCCCTGGGTCGAGAAGATCTCCTGGAGAGGAAATGACAGCCCACTCCAGTAGCCTTGCCTGAAGAATTCAGTGGACTGAGGAGCCTGTGCCCACCAGCAGAGAGGCGCTGCAAGAGGGAAAAATGAGGACGAAGTAGATGTTTCCTGTGTCCAGTTGAGCACTGACTGGAGGTCCATCTCAGAGGACTCCGGGGGGAAAGAGCTCCATGTGCAAAATGGTCATCCAGAGGACCCAAGACATGGTGGTTACTAATAGACTTCCCTCAGTATTTCTTCATTCCACGTGGACTCCTTCAAGGACAGTGAGCAGCACAGCTTCCCTTGAACTTCGTCTGGAATGTTACTGAGATTTTCAGTTATTTGGACAAACTTGATGGATTTAAGGAGATCCAACCAGTCCATTCTAAAGGAGATCTGTCCTGAGTGTTCACTGGAAAGACTGATGCTAAAGCTGAAACTCCAATACTTTGGCCACCTCATGCGACAAGTTGACTCATTGGAAAAGACTCTGATGCTGGGAGGGATTGGGGGCAGGAGGAGAAGGGGACAACAGAGAATGAGATGGCTGGATGGCATCACCGACTCGATGGACATGAGTTTGAGTGAAATCCAGGAGTTGGTGATGGACAGGGAGGCCTGGCGTGCTGTGATTCATGAGGTCGCAAACAGTCAGACACAACTGAGTGACTGAACTGAACTGAACTGAACTAATGGATTTAAAGCAGACATGCTGAATATGGGATCTGGGTGGCCTTTTCTATATGGATTTTTTTTCACTAAAGATGGTTTTATTTTCATGTTGTAACATGTATGAATCCTGCATTCTTTTTTTTCCCCATAGTAATTAAAAATAAAGAACATGCCATTTACCATTTAAAAAAAAAAGAAAGAAAGAAACAAAAAAAAATCATGCTAGAATTTTGACTGAATTGCTTTTTCTTGGTAAATATTTATTTACTAATTTATTTATTTGGCTGCACTGAGTCTGAGTTGTGGCATGCAGGCTCTTCAGGCTCTTTAAGTTGCGGAGTGTGGAATCTAGTTCCCTGACAAGGAATCAAACCCAGGCCCACTGCATTAGGACCTCGGAGTCTTAGCCACTGGACAACCAGGGAAGCCCCGACTGGAGTGCTTTAAATCTAGAGATCACACTGAGAAGAATTTATATCTTAAAAGCATTAGAACGCCTTCCCATTACAGTTGTTATAGAGGGCTGCCACTGCAGGAAGTTGTGGTTCCCCAAAGGCCAAGACCCTTTTCCCCAGGATCACATCCGAGAGTGCACTAGTCTGAGGGAGCTGGATTTCAGACCCGATGCAGGATATTGAAGACAGGAGCAGCACACCCCCAAGAGGTAGCAAATTAGCAAGGGTCCCCAGTACATGATCACCAGCATGTGAGTATCAGAACAAGGATCATTTTCTTCTCATCAGGTTTTAGATAACTGAGAGCTGAATAGTGAAGAGCAGTACACAGATTTTGAGAGCTGGCAGCAGCAACAAGTCGGCCCAAGACACGATGGACCACAGGATGGCAACCATGCTGAAGCAGGGGCAGAATCTGAAGTCTCAAGGACTGTGGTCACCATCAGTTTAGACTCTGATGACCTAAATGGCTTCAACATTTAGGCTAACAATATGGGGAAACATGCTCAACTTGTGCTGAATATCAGAGAGACCATTCTTATCATCAGTAGAACCAAGAAATGTGTTGGGCAACATTGTTCTGGGTCAGGCTCCCTTGAGATCATTCATTAATTCATGCATTTTCTAGCAAGGTCTCTTGACAAACTACCAACAAGAGCTTTAGTTCATTTTAGTAAAAGTATAAGAAGAGCCTCATTGAGGTCTTGTATTGTGGCTTAATGGTAGCATGTCTGGAAGGAGAGTGGAATACTATTTCCAAGTGTCTACCATGATCCATGGGAAATAGATGGAAAAACAGTGGAAACAGTGTCAGACTTTATTTTTTGGGGCTCCAAAATCACTGCAGATGCTGATTGTAGCCATGAAATTAAAAGACGCTTACTCCTTGGAAGGAAAGTTATGACCAACCTTGATAATATATTAAAAAGCAGAGACATTACTTTGCCAACCAAGGTCCATCTAGTCAAGGCTATGGTTTTTCCCGTGGTCATGTATGGATGTGAGAGTTGGACTGTGAAGAAAGCTGAGTGCCGGAGAATTGATGCTTTTGAACTGTGGTGCTGGAGAAGACGCTTGAGAGTCCCTTGTACCACAAGGAGATCCAACCAGTCCATTCTAAGGGAGATCGATCCTGGGTGTTCATTGGGAGGACTGATGCTAAAGCTGAAACTGCAATACTTTGGCCACCTCATACGACGAGTTGACTCACTGGAAAAGACTCTGATGCTGGGAAAGGTTGGGGTGGGAGGAGAAGGGGACGACCGAAAATGAGATGGCTGGATGGCATCACCGACTCTGTGGACATGAGTTTGAGTGAACTCCGGGAGCTGGTGATGGACAGGGAGGCCTGGCGTGCTGTGATTCATGGGGTCACAGAGAGTCGGACATGACTGAGCGACTGAACTGAACTGAACTGAACCATGATCCAAGAATAGTAACTAACAGCAGAGGGAGTCAGTGGCCTTATAAATCTATTTGCCACTGGCTAAGAGCCATCCCCCAGGGAAATAATCTTCCATTATATAGGCAGGAACAAGTTTTACCTCATAAGATGTATGGATTAGTCACTATGTTATCTTATGTTCCCACTGGAAAAGGGAAGTCCCTTTAATTCTTCTCAGGCCTTGAAGGCAGAGACCATACTGTGGACTGGCATTTCATGAGCCCACCAGTAAGAGATTAGTGGAATCAGATCTGAGACTGTACCAGTGTGTGTTTCAGAAATCCAAGCTAATTTATCAGCCTGTGCATTGTAATGAAGCTCTGAAAATTGAATTTTAGTATGCGACCTTGATTTGCATTTTGATGCAAGAAATTCCTGGAGTTCTTTACCCCAAAGGAGAGTGTGAAACAACTTAGATAAAGGATTGTTGTTGCTGTCATTAGCCAGACCATGTGACCATATGGTCGGCAACAGACCAAGAGTCTATAAAAATGTGAAGGGGCCAATTGTTGGCCATCATATCCTCCAATATTAAAATGACTGTGCTGTGGTGCACTGGGAAGAGCCAGAGGGGATGGGATGGGGAGGGAGGTGTGAGGGGGGTTCAGGATGGGGAACACATGCACACCTATGGCTGATTCATGTCAATGTATGGCAAAAACCACTACAATATTGTAAAGCAATTAGCCCCCAATTAAAATAAATAAAAAATAAATAAAATGACTGTGCTGACCCCTGGGTCCCAAATTTGATTAGGGATGTTCCAGTGCAGAAGATTTTCAGTGAACTTCATCCTGTGTGATGTTGGTGCTGAATCTATAAAGTATACAAATTCCAAGAGGCTCCCCAAATGACCAATGGATGTGGGGGAGGGGTGACCTCTTCAGGCACCACTGCATCTAGCAAAGGATTGAGGACATGGAAATCATTTCCTCCTGCGGGTGGCATATGCCAGAAGGCCCAGGTTTGGCTCTCTAAGTAGCATTTTCATTTGAATAATGAGGTCTCTGTGGCCATGCCAAGTTTGTGGGGTGGTGCCTCAAAGACCCAAGGCATAATGAACAACTGGGTGCAGAGTCAAAGGTTCAGATTTTTAAAAGCACTTATTCCAAGAAAGATCCACTATACAGTCAACAGTTGCCATCCTAATGCTGTGAAATGTGCAGCCAGAGATGGCAGATTTTGCAGCAGAAACCCATGAACAAGGACTGATTCAGGGACTCCAAAAGGAACAAGATAAGGTAGCCAAAGCCTCTACAGTGAAGAAGTTTGGGGGGTTGGGACCGTTGAATGACACTGATAGAAGTGCCTGTTTTATTGCAATTTAGAGCTTTTTGGTTTGGGGTGGCAAGCCATTCAAAGCAAGCCAATTTACATTCAGCCACTATGAAAAACAGTATAGAGTTTCCTCAAAAAATTAAAAATAAAAAAATCATATGATACATCAATTCCACTTCTGGATATTTATTTGGAGAAAATGAAAACACTAACTTAAAAAGACACCTGTCCCCCCACATTCATTGCAGCATTATTTACAACAGCCAAGATATGGAAACAACCTAAGTATCCTCTAACAGATGAATGAATTAAGAAAATATGATATATATAAGAAGAAAATCTTGTCATTTGCAATAACATAGACAGACCTTAAGGACATTATGCTAAGTGGAATAGATCAGACAGAGAAAAACAAATAATGCTTGATCTCACTTACATGTGTTCGCTGCAGCACTGTTTACAATAGCCAGGATATGGAAGCAAACTAAATGTCCATTGACAGAAGAATGAATAAAGAAGATCTGGTGTATATAGATAGATAGAGAGATAGATAGAAACAATGGAATATTACTAAGCCATTAAAAAGAATGAAATTATGCCACTTGCATCAATATGGATGGATCTAGAGATTATCATACTAATTGAAGTAAGACAGGCAGAGTAAGACAAATATCATATGATACTCTTTACATGTGGAATCTAAAAATAAAGTACAAATGAACATACTTTAAAAAACAGATATAGAGTCACAGATATAGAAAACAAACTTATGGTTACCAGGTGGGGTAAGGGGGAGTGGGATATATTGGGATATTGGGATTAATATGTACACACTACTACTACATATGATATAGATAACTAGGACTGTACTATATAGCACAGGGAACTCTGTTTAATGTCATGTTTCAGCCTGGATGGAAGGGGAGTTTGGGGGAGAATGGATACATGTGTATATATGTGTGTATATATATATTCACATATGTACATGTATATACATATATGTGTATTTGTATATATGTGTGTGTGTGTGTGTGTGTATGTGTAACTAAGTTCCTTTGCCTTTGTCTACCTGAAACTATCAGATTGTTAATTGGATACTCTAACACAAAACAAAATGTTTAATAAAAAGTAAAATAGATGACTAGTAAGGACTTCCTGTATAGCCCAAGGAACTCTACTCAATACTCTGTAATGACCTATATGGGAAAAGAATCTAAATAAGAGCAGATATATGTTTATGTATAACCGAGTCAATTTACTGTACACCTGAAACTAACAGCACTGCAAATCAACTATTCGCTAATAAAAATTTTTATAAACTAATAAACAAAATAAAATTAACTCATCGATACAGAGAACAGACTGGTGGTTGCCAAAGGTGGGGGATGGGGCTGGGAGAAATGGGTAAAGAGAGTCAAAATATATGAACTTTCAGTTATAAAATAAATTAGATATGGAGATGTACTATATAGTATGGTGACTATAGTTACTAGTATTGTATTGTACATTTGAAAGTTGCTAGGAGAGTTGATCTTAAAGAGCTTTTATCACAAGAAAAAATTCTATAACTATGTACAATGACAGATTTAATTAGACTTATTATGGTGGTCATTTTGCAATATATATAAATATCTACTCATTATCTTGTATTAATGCAATGTTGTATTCAATTATGTTAATTCTAAAATTAATTAATTAACTTTTTAAAGAAAAACAAAATGAGTCCATTTGCAAGAAGCAGCATAATGGACTGAAATCAAATTCCTAAATGAGGAGCATGTTGCCTCTGAGAACCAATTAAGCATGTGAATGCTGAGACTCCTTTAAAATAGCAAATGCTGATAAAACTGGAGAATTGGTTCCTTACTACACCAGGTATAAATCATTCCTGGGCTGAGGAGTATTGTTCAGAAATTTTAGTGCGGTAGCGGGACCTTGAATTTTATAGGATGCAGTGGACCAACTCTAATTAGAAAGTTCTATGAAAAGTTTTGTTTAAACCCTGTGAAAGCATTGTTTGAATTTCCTTGCAGAATGATGTAATCAATATAATGTCACAGCTGTATTCCTGGAATAAGTTGGATGTGGGTTAAGATCTTCCCTGCAGAGTTATGTGCAATAGGCAAGGCTGTTGGAATATCTCACAGGGAGGCAAGTGAAAATTCCTTCAGAAGGTGAAGGCAAATAGCTTCTGAGAGCCTGTAGAACTCTAGAATGTATACATAAAATAGAACATATTAGTCAAATCTTCCATAGAAAAGTATTTTCCAGGTGCTGATTGGATGGAGTATTAATTTCAGAAATAATAAGTATGCAGATCTTAATGGAGGATACCATGGCATTAAAGTTGTTGTTGTTGTTTAGTTGCTAATTAGTGTCCAACTCTTTTGAGACCCCACGGACCATAGCCCGCCAGACTCCTATGTCCATCGGGTTTCCCAGACAAGAATACTGGACTGGTTTGCCATTTCTTTCTCCAGGAGATCTTTCCAACCCAGGGATCAAACCCATATCTCCTGCATTGGCAGGTGGATTCCTTACCACTGAGCCACCAGGGAAGCCCCAAGGTTGTGATAATCCACTGTGAAGTTACATTCATTTATATCAGGTTTGAGCACTGGCCAACTAGTTTATTAAAGGAAGAAATAATGGGAATAATGACTCAGGCAGGCACACCAATCCTCTGGGTTCTCACTCCATCACTCTCAACATCACAAGCCTCATGACTGTGGCAGATTCTTTCATGGAACCCTTATGGTCTCTCAGGAACTTCTCTCCTCAGCCACATGTTTACAGCTTGTTCTCCAAGCTGTCAACTGAGGTTTATTTGCACCTTTTGTACTTGGGTCCACAGGGCATCTTTAACTTCTTTAAGAAATTGATCCCCATGTGCCTGCTCTAAAAAGAGCAAATAAAATCCATGTCACTCTAATGAACAGAACCTGCAAAGAAGCCCACCCATATCCTGCCTTCTAAGGACTCTGTAATAATCTTTCTTAGAACAGAAACATTAAGGTTGTTTTCTGGTTATTAAAGTCCTCTTTTCTAATTCTGTTATTGCCAGGAGAAGGGGGTGATTATTTGCTTTTTTTTAATTATACATGTGAAGGACTCTATGTCTCAGAAACTGTGATTTGATTCTGATTCAGATTCAAAAAATGGAAGTAATACACTTCCATCCCAGTTAAGCTCTAAAAGTGTGGGTAGTTCCATTGAGAGAAGAATTGAATGTGGATGGGAAGCCAATTTTTAAAAATGCTAAATTTTATACAACTCAGAGACTCACATGGCACATCTCACCTTTGACTCACCTCTTGGGGACAGCAAGGTAAACAGCCCACTACAGTCAATCAGATCATTGAGGGTGTAAATACTGTATGTTTTAAAGTAAATGATGTTATTATTCTATAAATATGGATTGATTAAATCCTCCAGCGGTGAAAATCTGGATGAAAATGAAGCATTTGCCAAAGACTACAGGTTAGTACAGACAAGGAAGGCAGGGTTGTAATGGGATACAGGTCAATACCTCCAAAAGCTGTATGGAATAATGGGGAAGTTGACAAAAATGATTGTGAGGGTCTAATTTTTCTTACTCTTACACATGTAAATTAGAGTGGCATTTTACATTGTTTCTGCTTCTTAATCAGAAAAACTAAAGAGGAACACAGGATACCACCAGTAAAATTTCCTTCCTTGGGGATTACCAAATTTACGTACAAGGACTCATGAATGTCCCTCTTCCTGGGTTCTGTATGCCAAGAAAATTTGAAGCATGATAAATTTATCATCCTTAGTTTGCAACTGAGGACTCTTTGAGGCTTTGAGCAAAATCTACTCTGAGATGCTGTCTATGAATCTCTCAAGATTTCTATTCTCAGAAATATAGTCCAAATCAGTGGGTAGGAGACTTTGAAAATGGCAGAGAAATAAAAGTAAATGCTAATGAATATGATTTATTAATGCCTTAAACTTGTTCATGTAGTCAAAATAAAATGATAGAATATTGAACTAAAGGTCTTTAAGTCCTAAAGCACTGTTACAAATTCACCCTACAAAAGAACTGGTGTGTGCATGCTTAGTCATGACCAACTCTTTGTGACCCCATGAACTGTAGCCCACCAGGCTCCTCTGTCCATGGAATTTTCCGGCAAAAATACTGGAGTGGGTTGCCATTTTCTACTCCAGGGGAATCTTCCCAAATGAGGAGTCAAACCCGAATCTCTTGTGTATCTTGCAATGAGCAGGCAGATTCTTTACCAAATGTGCCACCTGGGAAGGGGGGAGGGTCTAGAAATATCAGTTATGCATCAAGATCTTCAGAATTATCTACTTGGGGAAATATCTATTGGTTCCTGGAACAAGGGAAGTCAGAGATCTGTAAAGTAATGGAGATGAGGATCTGTGGCAGGTATCCATCTAAACATTAAATAGTATGAGGAGGGGGAATATTACAGGGAAGGGGAAATAGTATAGGGAAAGCACCAGAGGGGAGAGGGAAGCACAGAAAATAGAATCAGATAGAGATATTTCTATCAAGTGCCCACAAGTATGAGATTAATAGAGTCAGAGAAATGTGACTTCAATATGAAGATATTGTAAACATTTTGGAAGGAAAAGATGGGTACAAAAATTTATTCTTCCCCCAAAAAATTAATTATTCTGTAATAATTCTCTTATGTGTGCAGGAATAGATCAACTTGAGGCATTACAAAGACTTTAGGAATAAGGTCATTTACATGAGCAACAGGAGGGCTTCCATGGAACAAGTCTAGTCCAATGGACACTGGTTTGGGCCAACTGGATGGAGAGTTATATATGATCTGATTCTATTGATTACAATGAGCTTTATCTCCCCAACCCCAAGAAACTTTAGTTTTCATCATTTTCACCTATTCCCTTTAGATCTACTGAAGGTCAACAATGAAAAACCGAACCACATTTACTGAGTTTATTTTGCTGGGCCTCACAAATCAACCTGAGGTCCAGGCAGTGATATTCATCTTTCTGTTTCTCACCTACATGCTAAGTGTCCTAGGAAATCTGACTATCATCATTCTCACTCTAGTAGATTCTCACCTCCAGACCCCCATGTATTTCTTCCTCCGGAATTTCTCCTTCTTAGAAGTTTCCTTCACATCCATTTTTATTCCCAGATTTCTGACCAGCATGACAACAGGAAATAAAGCCATAAGCTTTGCTGGATGCTTAATTCAATATTTTTTTGCTATATTTCTTGGGGCAACAGAGTTTTACCTCCTGGCTTCTATGTCCTATGACCGCTACGTGGCCATCTGCAAACCCCTGCACTACCTGACCATCATGAACAGCAGAGTCTGCATACAACTTGTGTTCTGCTCCTGGCTAGGGGGATTCCTAGCTATCTTTCCCCCAATCATCTTAATGAGCCAGGTGGATTTCTGTGCCTCCAATGTTCTGAATCACTATTACTGTGACTATGGGCCCCTCCTGGAGCTCGCCTGCTCAGACACAAGCCTCTTAGAACTGATGGTCATTTCCTTGGCAGTTGTGACTTTGGTGGTTACTCTGGTGCTGGTGACACTTTCTTATACATATATTATCAGGACCATTCTGAGGATTCCTTCTGCTCAGCAAAGGGCAAAGGCTTTTTCCACTTGTTCCTCCCACATGATTGTCATCTCGCTCTCTTATGGCAGCTGCATGTTTATGTACATTAATCCTTCTGCAAAAGAAGAAGGTGCTTTCAACAAAGGAATAGCTGTGCTCATTACTTCAATTACTCCCTTGTTAAATCCCTTCATTTACACTCTAAGAAATCAGCAAGTGAAGCAAGCCTTCAAGGACACCATCAAAAAGATTGTAAAGCTTTAACAAAACAAAATACACTTCAAGGAAAGATATACTTCATTTAGTAAATATGTATTGAGTGTCTACTATAATTCAAGTGCTGACCTGCCACTTAAGGATAAAAATATGAAAGACATATGTCCTAATTTCAGGGAATCTATGGTATAATGTGATAGAAATGTATATAAACTGTAAATTGTCAAGTTTCCAGTTTACTTATAAGTCATAAGCTTGTGTGCGTGCGTGTGTGCTAAGTCACTTCAATCGTGTCTGACTCTTTGTGACACTATGGACTGTAGCTTGCCAGGCTCCTCTTTCCGTGGGATTCTCCAGGCAAGAATACTGGAGTGGGTTGCCATGCCCTCCTCCAGGTGGTCTTCCCCACTCAAGAATTGAACCAGCATCTCTTATGTCTCCTGCATTAGCATACAGGTTCCTTACCACTAGCTCTACCTGGGAAGCCTCAAGTCATAAGTTTACAAAAAAATAAAAGACTGTGGTAAGTGTTAATAGAGAAGGATGAATGAGAAAGTCTAAAAAGAACACCTGGAAAGAATTAGCTGTTTTCTGGAGTTAATTGGACATTGGTGAGTCAAGAGATGTTTTAAGAAAGGAAGTGATGCTATGAGCGTTGTTTCTAAGAAATTTAGCATTACTGTTCTTCATTATGGAGCTGTGGAGCCATGTTTCTATTAAAGTGAAAATATTTTTTATTCTCCTTCTCTTTTTCATTTATCTTACAGCTATAGCCACTGAAGCTACCATCTTCCTGTAAATTAGGTCCACTTTTCTCCAAATGAGGCAAAAACTCTCAAGATTTTGTCAACTTACACATTCATTTTCTAGAAGTTGTGGCTAGAGTTCTAGAGGCAAGGTTTACATCCTCTTACCTGTTGTTGCTGTTCCTGGCTGACATCTTTCTAAGTTAATGGCTGAGTCACCCATTCTGTCTCTTTCTCTCTGGTAGTCTTTTAAAAATTTTTTTCAATCACAATTTAATTTTCATCTTTCTATTTACTTTTGTTAGGCATTATAAAGGACAAATTTTGTGATATGGCTTCATTCTTTCAACTTTTCCCCAAATTTTTGCTTTTTTTACATAACCCATGGATACTTGTTTCATAAAGTGAAAAAATATATAAAGTATCACACAGTTTTATATCTAGCATGTTCCAAATTATGAATCTTCACAACCAACTAAATAGGTTTTAGGTAACAACAAACTGAATTTTAAGAGGTGATGGTAGGAACTCAACGTCAATGAAACTTAGGACATTTTGGAAAGCTGATTATTTATACATAGTTTAGTAACACCCTAATTCATTGCAGAATGCTGATTGAGATGCAAATGGAGCATCATCTGATGTATTCACATGTTTTATATGTGGTAATAACGTTGAGTGGAATGATGCTTCTTAGTCACTTAAGGAAAAAACTGTACCAGCCTGATCATAAGAGAAAATTTCCAAAATCACAGAGGATAGTGAAGAGTGTATAATATTTTTAATAAATGACCTTTTTTGTAAGCCACAGCTATTTTGAATATCTGGGTTTCCTTGAAGGCTAAGCTAGGGACTGTGTTAGTCTCTCAGTCGTGTCTGACTCTTTCAGTTCAGTTCAGTTCAGTTCAGTCGCTCAGTCGTGTCCGACTCTCCGCGACCCCATGAATCACAGCACGCCAGGCCTCCCTGTCCATCACCAACTCCCGGAGTACACTCAAACTCATGTCCACAGAGTCGGTGATGCCATCCAGCCATCTCATTCTCGGTCATCCCCTTCTCCTCCCGCCCCCAACCTTTCCCAGCATCAGAGTCTTTTCCAGTGAGTCAACTCGTCGCATGAGGTGGCCAAAGTATTGCAGTTTGAGCTTCAGCATCAGTCCCTCCAATGAACATCCAGGATTGATCTCCTTTAGAATGGACTGGTTGGATCTCCTTGCAGTATAAGGGACTCTCAAGAGTCTTCTCCAACACCACAGTTCAAAAGCATCGATCCTTCGGCGATCAGCCTTCTTCACAGTCCAACTCTCACATCCATACATGACCACGGGAAAAACCATTGCCTTGACTAGACGGACCTAGTCTGACTCTTTGCGACCCACTAACTATAGCCCGCCAGGCTTCTCTGTCCCTGAAGTTCTCCAGGCAAGAATACTGGAGTGGATTGCCATTCCCTTCTCCAGAGGAACTTCACAACACAGGGATTGAACCCTGGTCTCCTGCATAACAGGCAGATTCTTTACCGTCTGAGCTACAGGGAAGTCCAAGCTTGGGATTAGTGACACCTTTACATTTATTCCAAATTCACTGAATTATTAATTAATAGAGAAATGTTCTCAAATGATCACACCTGAATCATTAACTTCCCCCATATCCACATTTCTACCAAAGCCCATGGTGAAATGGAAGACAATGCCATATAGTGGTTGAAAATACAGGCTTTAGTTCAAATCCCAGATTTTCAACCTTCTACTCAAGTCTCCTTGGAAGTTTTTCACCTGCCTAAAGCTTATTTTTCTCAACTCTAAAATGTGGATAATATAATGTCTATCTTATAGGGTAGTTTTGAGAATTAAATAAAATAATAGGCATAAAATTTTTAAGTCATTATTTATTATGTTTAAGAAATGACATCCATTATAACAATATGGATGACAATATAATCAATGTCTTTTTCAAGAAACTCAGACTTAACTAGTAAGAACAAGCATTAAATTGATTGGCTTAACATAAGCAGGACTGTAAAAATGCTGGTCATTCTATTTGAACTCCCTGTGCAACAAGACCAGCTTATTTCCATTCCTCTTATGTCCACTTGCATCCTTGGATAGCTAGATTATTCACACATTTGATCAAGCAAGGCAGACCACTTGGCAGCAGATTGTTAGGACTAGGCTACAATCAATCCCATGTGACCTGGACATCTCTGAGTATAAATAAGATGAAGAAGAAGAGTACTTGGTGTAAATCAAAGTACAAGGACACTAGCCAGGACTTCACCCAGGCTTCATAATTTAGAAATGAATTTTTGAAGGAATGTATCACCTTTTAAATGTACTTGTTCAAAAAAGAGAGAGAGAGAAATAAAAAGACAAGTCATGCTCTTCTGAAACTGTTCATCTTGCTAGCTTTACATCAATATTTAGTGGGTATGTAACTCAAGTCATGGCAGAAAGTGAAGATGAACTAAAGAGTCTCTTGATGAAAGTGAAAGAGGAGAGTGAAAAAGTTGGCTTAAAGCTCAACATTCAGAAAACTAAGATCATGGCATCTGGTCCCATCACTTCATGGGAAATAGATGGGGAAACAGTGGAAACAGTGTCAGACTATTTTGGGGGGCTCCAAAATCACTGCAGATGCTGATTGCAGCCATGAAATTAAAAGACGCTTACTCCTTGGAAGGAAAGTTATGACCAACCTAGATAGTATATTAAAAAGCAGAGACATTACTTTGCCAACAAAGGTCCGTCTAGTCAAGGCTATGGTTTTTCCCGTGGTCATGTATGGATGTGAGAGTTGGACTGTGAAGAAAGCTGAGCGCTGAAAAATTGATGCTTTTGAACTGTGGTGTTGGAGAAGACTCTTGAGAGTCCCGTGGACTGCAAGGCGATCCAACCAGTCCATCCAAAAGGAGATCAGTCCTGGGTGTACAATGAAAGGACTGATGCTAAAGCTGAAACTCCAATACTTTGGCCACCTCAAGTATTTCCTCTTATTGGAAAAGACTCTGATGTTGGGAGGGATTGGGGGCAGGAGGAGAAGGGGACAACAGAGGATGAGATGGCTGGATGGCATCACAGACTCGATGGACATGAGTTTGGGTAAACTCCAGGAGTTGGTGATGGACAGGGAGGCCTGGCATGCTGCGATTCATGGGGTCGCAAAGAGTCAGACACGACTGAGCGACTGAACTGAACTGAACTGAAGTCACAAAACAAAGGAATGAATTTACTGTTTCTGCAACTGAACTTTTGGAATGTTCAATGTCTAAATGTGTAGGTTGGTAGGTTTTATCTCTCCTGTCACCACTGCAGACAAGAATCAAAAGAAACAGCTTTACCTACCTAGTATTCTCAAGATAATATCAGAGCAGTGCTAGGGTGAGGAGATAATAAAAACATTCGGCATTCATTACTCTATCCTCTCTCCAAAATTCCCAAGATTGTGGACTTATGAATTACAAATCTAAACAGATGGTCTTTTCTGAATGCTGCTTCTTGCAAAGAGTTTTAAATAAAATTTAAAAGTTTTTTAAAGAACTTTTTAAGAAGCCAAGTAAGATAAGGACTGTTCTATAATGACTTGGACATTCTGACTGGAGGATCAGCTTTGTAATTTCTTTAAATTCATCCAGAAGGTCACAGACCAGGGCTTAAGCTTCAGCCCACACACATCACTGGACAGGATAGCTGAAGCTATGCAGAGGTCAGAAGCCAAAAGAACTACCCATCTGAAGAATGCATCCACTGCGGGGTACAGTAAGGGCTGGGGACAAGGTTACACAAAAGACAATATATGATCTAAAGAACAAAAGCATCAAGAGCTTTAAAATAAGTATAAGTTCCTCAAAAAGATAGGAATGATACTGATAAAATGAAGGATAAAGCATTATAAAAATAACTAGGTAAAAAATACTGCTGATAAAGACAGAAATATAGATCAATGGAACAAAATAGAAAGCCCAGAGATAAATCCACGCACCTATGGACACCTTATCTTTGACAAAGGAGGCAAGAATATAAAATGGAGAAAAGACAGTCTCTTTAACAAGTGGTGCTGGGAAAACTAGTCAGCCACTTGTAGAAGAATGAAACTAGAACACTTCTTAACACCACACACAAAAATAAACTCAAAATGGATTAGAGAGCTAAATTTAAGACCAGAATCTATAAAACTCCTAGAGGAGAACATAGGCAAAACACTCTCCGACATAAATCACAGCAGGATCCTCCAAGACCCACCTCCCAGAATATTGGAAATAAAAGCAAAAATAAACAAATGGGACCTAATTAAAATCAAAAGCTTCTGCACAGCAAAGGAAACTATAAGTAAGGTGAAAAGACAGCCTTCAGAATGGGAGAAAATCATAGCAAATGAAGCAACTGATAAAGGTTTAATCTCCAAAATATACAAGCAGCTCCTGCAGCTCAATTCCAGAAAAATAAACGACCCAATCAAAAAATGGGCCAAAGAACTAAACAGACATTTCTCCAAAGAAGACAGATGGCTAACAAACACATGAAAAAATGCTCAACATCCCTCATAATCAGAGAAATACATATCAAAACCACAATGAGATACCATTTCACACCAGTCAGAATGGCTGCTATCCAAAAGTCTACATGCAATAAATGCTGCAGAGGGTGTGGAGAGAAGGGAACCCTCTTACACTGTTGGTGGGAATGCAAACTAGTACAGCCACTATGGAGAACAGTGTGGAGATTCCTTAAAAAACTGGAAATAGAACTGCCATATGATCCAGCAATCACACTCCTGGGCATATACACCGAGGAAACCAGAATTGAAAGAGACACATATACTCCAATGTTCATTGCAGCACTGTTTATAATAGCCAGGACATGGAAGCAACATAGATGTCCATCTGCAGACGAATGGATAAGAAAGCTTTGGTACATATACACAATGGAGTATTACTCAGCCATTAAAAAGAATACATTTGAATCAGTTCTAATGAGGTGGATGAAACTGGAGCCTATTATACAGAGTGAAGTAAGCCAGAAAGAAAAACACCAATACAGTATACTAACGCATTATATGGAATTTAGAAAGATGGAAATGACAACCCTGTATACGAGACAGCAAAAGAGACACAGATGTATAGAACAGTCTTTGGGACTCTGTGGGAGAGGGTGAGGGTGGGGTGATTTGGGAGAATGGCATTGAAACACGTATGTTTTCATATGTGAAACGAATCACTAGTTCAGGGTCGATGCATGTTATAGGATGCTCGGGGCTGGCGTGCGGGGATGACCCAGAGGGAGGATAAATGGAGGAGGGAGGTGGGAGGGGGGTTCAGGAGGGGGAACTTATGTAAACCCGGGGCGAATTCATGTCAATATATGGTAAAACCAACCAATATAATATTGTAAAATAAAAAAAATAAAAGTTAGCCTTTACTCCATGCATTACTAGATTCATTACATAACATTGGTACTATAATCTTAACAAGCTACATGTTTATTAATTAAGTTCACTGGTGAATATACACGCAAAACTCAGCCTTCACAAGAAATGAAAAATGCCTTTAGCTTTTCGGATAGATTTGTTCCATCAGTATTTTCTTCCACACCTCAGGAATAATTTCATCAACATACAAATTTTTTATGGTTTTCCACATACAATTTTTATCATACATTTCTCATACATTTCTATCATAATATTTCATATAGTTTTCACAGAGAATTGCTACTTAGAAACATGTTAATTTAGACATTCAGAAACAAAAACAATTTCAGTCAAGAAAGATGGGAATGAGGACATAAAGCTGAAAGTAATTTGAAAAAAATTAACTTATTTCTATCTCAAAAGTAATTAGCCCCCAATTAAAATAAATAAATTAAAAAATAAAAATAAAAATACCTTAACAGTTACAATGACAGAGAAGAAAAAGAACTAATACAAATTTATCAACATATTGTTTTGGAGGAAGAATAAAACTGAGATTATGCCTTCAAATTTATGTTGTTATTCACTAAAAATAGATTGTTACAAATATAAGGTTTTTTTTATAAGTCTTAGGGTTAACAAAGCAAAAACCTATAATAGATACACAAAAGAGAAAGAGAAAGAAATCTGAGCATATCGCTACAAAAATCATCCAGTCACAAAGGGAGTGAATAAGAGAAGACAAAAGGAAAAAAGAATTACAAAACAGAAGGAAACATACAACAAAATGGTAATACTAAGTCGATACTTATCAACAGTTACTTTGACTGTCAGTTGACATTTCTCCAATCAAAAAACAGAGTCAAAAAACAAAGAAAATAGGAAGTGTTCTAGTTTCATTCTTTTACAAGTGGCTGACCAGTTTTCCCAGCACCACTTGTTAAAGAGACTGTCTTTTCTCCATTGTATATTCTTGCCTCCTTTGTCAAAGATAAGGTGTCCATAGGTGCATGGATTTATCTCTGGGCTTTCTATTTTGTTCCATTGATCTATATTTCTGTCTTTATGCCAGTACCATACTGTCTCGATGACTGTGGCTTTGTAGTAGAGCCTGAAGTCCGGCAGGTTGATTCCCCCAGTTCCATTCTTCTTCCTCAAGATTGCTTTGGCTATTCGAGGTTTTTTGTATTTCCATACAAATTGTGAGAATATTTGTTCTAGCTCTGTGAAAAATATCTTTGGTAGCTTAATAGGGATTGCATTGAATGTATAAATTACTTTGGGTAGTATACTCATTTTCACAATATGTATTCTTCCAATCCACCAACACAGTATATTTCTCCATCTATTAGTGTCCCCTTTGATTACTTTCACCAATGTTTTATAGTTTCCTATGTACAGGTCTTTTGTTTCTTTAGGTAGATATATTCCTAAGTATTTTATTGTTTTCGTTGCAACAGTGAATGGAACTGTTTCCTTAATTTCTCTATATTCCCATTATTAGTGTTTAGGAATGCAAGGGATTTCTGTGTGTTGATTTTATATCCTGCAACTTTACTGTATTCATTGATTAGCTCTAGTAGTTTAAAGATCAAAATGTAAGACCAGAAACTATAAAACACCTAGAGGAGAACATAGGCAAAACAGTCTCTGACATAAATCACAGCAGGATCCTCCATGACCCACCTCCCAGAATATTGGAAATAAAAGCAAAAATAAACAAATGGGACCTAATTAAAATTTAAAACTTCTGCACAGCAAAAGAAACTATAAGTAAGGTGAAAAGACAGCCTTCAGAATGGGAGAAAATCATAGCAAATGAAACAACTGACAAAGAATTAACCTCCAAAATATACAAGCAGCTCCTACAGATCAATTCCAGAAAAATAAACGACCCAATCAAAAAATGGGCCAAAGAACTAAACAGACATTTCTCCAAAGAAGACAGACAGATGGCTAACAAACACTTGAAAAAATGCTCAACATCCCTCATAATCAGAGAAATACACATCAAAACCACAATGAGATACCATTTCACACCAGTCAGAATGGCTGCTATCCAAAAGTCTACATGCAATAAATGCTGGAGAGGGTGTGGAGAGAAGGGAACCCTCTTACACTGTTGGTGGGAATGCAAACTAGTACAGCCACTATGGAGAACAGTGTGGAGATTCCTTTAAAAATTGGAAATAGAAATGCCATATGATTCAGCAATCACACTCCTGGGCATATACACCAAGGAAACCAGAACTGAAAGAGACACATGTACTCCAATGTTCATTGCAGCACTGTCTGTAATAGCGAGGACATGGAAGCAACCTAAATGTCCATCTGCAGACGAATGAATAAGAAAGTTTTGGTACATATACACAATGGAGTATTACTCAGCCATAAAAAGAATACATTTGAATCAGTTTTAATGAGGTGGATGAAACTGGAGCCTATTTTACAGGGTGAAGTAAGCCATAAAAAAAAATACCAATACAGTATACTAACGCTTATATATGGAATTTAGAAAGATGGTAACCTTAACCCTGTATCAGTTCAGTTCAGTCGCTCAGTCATGTCCGACTCTCCACGACCCCATGAATCACAGCACGCCAGGCCTCCCTGTCCATCACTAACTCCCGGAGTTCACTCAAATTCATGTCCACAGAGTCGGTGACGCCATCCAGCTATCTCATTCTCTGTCGTCCCCTTCTCTTCCCACCCCCAACATTTCCAAGCATCAGAGTCTTTTCCAGTGAGTCAACTCGTCGCATGAGGTGGCCAAAGTATTGCAGTTTCAGCCTTAGCATCAGTCCTTCCAATGAACACCCAGGATTGATCTCCTTTAGAATGGACTGGTTAGATCTCCTTGCAGTCCAAGGGACTCTCAAGAGTCTTCTCCAACACCACAGTTCAAAAGCATTGATTCTTTGGCGATCAGCTTTCTTCACAGTCCAACTCTCACATCCATACATGACCACGGGAAAAACTATAGCCTTGACTAGATGGACCTTGGTTGGCAAAGTAATGTCTCTGCTTTGTAATATACTATCAAGGTTGGTCATAACTTTCCTTCCAAGGAGTAAGCGTCTTTTAATTTCATGGCTGCAATCAGCATCTGCAGTGATTCTGGAGCCCAAAAAGTAAAGTCTGACACTGTTTCCACTGTTTTTCCATCTATTTCCCATGAAGTGATGGGACCAGATGCCATGATCTTTGTTTTCTGAATGTTGAGCTTCAAGCCAACCTTTTCACTCTCCTCTTTCACTTTCATCAAGAGGCCTTTGAGTTCCTCTTCACTTTCTGCCATAAGGGTAGTGTCATCTGCCTATCTGAGGTTATTGATATTTCTCCCGGCAATCTTGATTCCAGCTTGTGCTTCTTCCAGCCCAGCGTTCCTCATGATGTACTCTGCATATAAGTTAAATAAGCAAGGTGACAATATACAACCTTGACGTACACCTTTTCCTATTTGGAACCAGTCTGTTGTTCCATGTATAGTTCTAACTGTTGCTTCCTGACCTGCATACAGGTTTCTCAAGAGGCAGGTCAGGTGGTCTGGGATTCCCATCTCTTTCAGAATGTTCCACAGTTTATTGTGATCCACACAGTCAAAGGCTTTGGCATAGTCAATGAAGCAGAAATAGATGCTCTTCTGGAACTCTCTTGCTTTCTCCATGATCCAGCGGATGTTGGCAATTTGCTCTCTGGTGCCTCTGCCTTTTCTAAAACCTGCTTGAACATCTGGGAGTTCACGGTTCACATATTGCTGAAGCCTGGCTTGGAGAATTTTGAGCATGACTTTACTAGTGTGTGAGATGAGTGCAATTGTGTGGTAGTTTGAGCATTCTTTGGCATTGCCTTTCTTTGGGATTGAAATGAAGACTGACCTTTTCCAGTCCTGTGGCCACAGCTGAGTTTTCCAAATTTGCTGGCATATTGAGTGCAGCACTTTCACAGCATCATCTTTCAAGATTTGAAATAGCTCAACTGGACAGCAAAAGAGACACAGCTGTATAGAACAGTCTTTGGGACTCTGTGGGAGAGGGGGAGGGTGGGATGATTTGGAAGAATGGCATTGAAACATGTACATTATCATATGTGAAATGAATCACCAGTCCAGGTTCGATGCATGATACAGGATGCTCGGGGCTGGTGTGCAGGGATGACCCAGAGGAAGGATAAGGGGAGGAGGGAGGTGGGAGGGGGGTTCAAGAAGGGGGACACATGTACACCCAGGGCAGATTCACGTCAATATATGGCAAAACCAACCAGTATAATATTGTAAAGTAATTAGCCTCCAATAAAAAAAAAAGAAAAAAAATAGAGTGGTATATCAACTATACCTCAGTTTAAAAAATAAAGTGGCTGAATACATCTTAAAAACAAGAAGCCCTGGAAAGTCAACAAGACGGCGGAGGAATAGAACAGTAAGACCACTTTCTCAACCACAAATTCATCAAAAGAACATTTGAACGTGGAGTAAAGTCCACAAAACAACTTCTGAATGCTGGCAGAGGACATCAGGCACCCAGAAAAGCAGCCCATTGTCTTCACAAGGAGGTAGGAAAAAACATAAAAGATATAAAGAGAGACAAAAGAGGTAGTGACGGAGCTCTGTCCCGGGAAGGGAGGCTTTAAAAAGAGAGAAGTTTCCAAACACCAGGAAACACTCTCACTGACGAGTCTGTGGCGAGCCTTGGAACTTCAGAGGGCCACATAACCGGGAGGAAAAAGAAAGAAATAATTAAAACCCACTAATTACCCGCCAAACGGTAATTCCCAGCGGAGAAGCAGCACAGACACCCACATCTGCCATTAGCAAGCGGGGGCTGGGCAGGGAGGAGCCGGCTGAACTGCTTAGAGAGATGACTGGGTCTGAATGCCGGGAGAAAAATCTGAGAGAACTAATTGGGGATAGCAAAGCAGACTGTGGGATAGCTTCCCCACGAAAAGGCGGAAAGCCCTAACCTAAGACTCTGCCAGCCCCGCTCACAGAACAAAGGACTGAGCAAAGCTAGCTGACTGTGGTCAGCCCATCCACCATTCCCCACAGAGATAGGCAGGGGAGCGCAGCCAGAGCTGGAAGGAGGCAACCACTGCCCCAGAGAGGCATCCGATATCAAACTGCAGGCAGGCTTCGTTGCTAACCAAGACTTCTTGGGTTCAGGCCGGTTGATATCTGCCTGAGAAGGTGCGCCAGTTGTACAACCAGAAAACCGAGTGGCAGGGACTGGGGAGGCGATAAGTCGCAGCGACTGTGCTCACCAAACACCTGGTCATCTGAGCTGCTCGGACTGGGGAAGGCATAAAATGCAGGCCCAAACAAGTCTGTGCCTTTGTGGAGTACCAGAGAACCTGAACTTGAGCCGCTCAGACCTGGGAAGTGCAAACAACCCAGTGCCCGCCTCGGACAGTTCCCAGCAGAGCAACCTAGAGCCTGTGCAGGATAGACTGGGACATCACATGCGCCATGAGCAGGGGCAAACCCAGTGTGGCCGAGACACTGCAAGCACTCCCCGCAGATGCCAGAGATATTTGTCTGCAGTGTTCCTCCCTTCCCAGAACAGGACTGAACAACTGAGCCTTAAAAAGTGTCCACCACCATCCCCTAGTGTCAGGGCAGGAATTAAACACTGAAGAGACCAGCAAACAGAAGCTAAAACAGAGGGAACCACCTTGGAAATGACAGATAGAGAAGTCTAGAGGCTACTCCAAGAATAAGACCGAAAACCAGAGGCAAGAGGCTTAAACCCGAATCCTGAGAACACCAGAGAACTCCTGACTCCAGGGAACATTAATCAATAGGAGCTCATCAAACGCCTCCATACCTACACTAAAACCAAGCACCACCCAAGGGTCAACAAGTTCCAGAGCAAGACATACCATGCATATTCTCCAGCAACACAGGAACATAGCCCTGAGCTTCAATATACAGGCTGCCCAAAGTCACTCCAAACCCACTGACATCTCATAAGTCATTACTGGACACTTCACTGCACTCCAGAGAGAAGAAATCCAGCTCCACCTACCAGAACACGACACAAGCTTCCCTAACCAGGGAACCTTGACAAGTCATCCGTCCAACCCCACACAGAGTGAGGAAACTACATAATAAAGAGAACTCCACAAACTGACAGAAGACGGAAAGGCCACCCCAAGCAAAGCAAGATAAGCAAGATCAAGAGGCAGAGAAATACCCAGCAAGTAAAGGAACAGGATAAATGCCCACCAACACAAACAAAAGAGGAAGATATAGGGAATCTACCTGATAAAGAATTTCGAATTTTGATGGTGAAAATGATTCAAAATCTTGAAAGCAAAATGGAGTTACAGATAAATAACCTGGAGAAAAGGATTGAGAAGATGCAAGAAAGGTTTAATAAGGATTTAGAGGAAATAAAAAAGAGTCAATATACAATGAATAATGCAATAGATAAGATCAGAAACACTCTGGAGGGAACAAACAGTAGAATAACAGAGGCAGAAGACAGGATAAGTGAGCTAGAAGATAGAATTGTAGAAATAAATCAAACAAAGAGGAAAAAAGAAAAACAAATTATAAGAAATGAGGACAATATTAGAGACGTCTGGGACAATGTTAAACGCCCCAACATTCGAATCATAGGATTCCCAGAAGAAGAAGACAAAAAGAAAGACCATGAGAGAATACTTGAGGAGATAATAGTTGAAAACTTCCCTAAAATAGGGAAAGAAATAATCACCCAAGTCCAAGAAACCCAGAGAGTCCCTAACAGGATAAACCCAAGACAAAATACTCCAAGACACATATTAATCAAATTAACAAAGATCAAACACAAAGAACAAATATTAAAAGCAGCAAGGGAAAAGCAACAAATAACACACAAGGGTATTCCCATAAGGATAACAGCTGATATTTTCAACAGGAACTCTTCAGGCCAGGAGGGAATGGCAAGACATACTTAAAGTGATGAAAGAAAATAACCTGCAGCCCAGACTACCATACCCAGCAAGGATCTCATTCAAATATGAAGGAAAAGTCAAAAGCTTTACAGACAAGAAAAAACTGAGAGAATACAGAATCACCAAACCAGCTCTCCAACAAATGTTAAAGGATCTTCTCTAGACAGGAAACACAGAAAGGGTGGATAAACTCGAACCCAAAACAATAAATAAAATAGCAACAGGATCATCAGTTCAGTTCAGTTCAGTCGCTCAGTCGTGTCTGACTCTCCGCGACCCCATGAATCACAGCACGCCAGGCCTCCCTGTCCATCACCAACTCCCGGAGTTCACTCAAACTCATGTCCACAGAGTCAGTGATGTCATCCAGCCATCTCATTCTACGTCATCCCCTTCTCCTCCCGCCCCCAACCTTTCCCAGCATCAGAGTCTTTTCCAGTGAGTCAACTCGTCGCATGAGGTGGCCAAAGTATTGGAGTTTCAGCTTTAGCATCAGTCCCTCCAATGAATTATCAATAATTACCTTAAACGTAAATGGGTTGAATGCCACAACCAAAAGACAAAGGCTGGCTGAATGGATACAAAAACAAGACCCCCATATATGTTGTCTGCAAGAGACCCACCTCAAAACGAGGGACACATACAGACTGAAAGTGAAGGGCTGGAAAAAGATATTCCACGCAAATAGAGATGAAAAGAAAGCAGGAGTAGCAATACTCATATCAGAAAAAATAGACTTTAAAACAAAGGCTGTGAAAAGAGACAAAGAAGGAAACTACATAATGATCAAAGTATCAATCCAAGAAGAAGATATAACAATTATAAATATTTATGCACCCAACATAGGAGCACCACAATATGTAAGACAATTACTGACAAGTATGAAAGGGGAAATTAACAACAACACAATAATAGTGGGAGACTTTAATACCCCACTCACACCTATGGATAGATCAACTAAACAGAAAATTAACAAGGAAACACAAACGTTAAATGATACAATAGACCAGGTAGACCTAATAGATCTCTATAGGACATTTCACCCCAAAACAATGAATTTCACCTTTTTCTCAAGTGCACATGGAACCTTTTCCAGGATAGATCACATCCTGGGCCATAAATCTAGCCTTGGTAAACTCAAAAAAACTGAAATCATTCCAAGCATCTTTTCTGACCACAATGCAGTAAGATTAGATCTTAACTACAGGAGAAAAACTATTAAAAATGCCAACATATGGAGGCTGAACAACACGCTGCTGAATAATGAACAAATCATAGAAGAAATCAAAATATGCATAGAAATGAATGAAAATGAAAACACAACAACCCAAAACCTCTGGGACACTGTAAAAGCAGTGCTAAGGGGAAGGTTCATAGCATACAGGCACACCTCAAGAAACAAGAAAAAAGTCAACTAAATAACCTAACTCTACACCTAAAGCAACTAGAAAAGGAAGAAATGAAGAACCCCAGGGTTAGTAGAAGGAAAGAAATCTTAAAAATTAGGGCAGAAATAAATGCAAAAGAAACAAAAGAGACCATAGCAAAAATCAACAAATCCAAAAGCTGGTTCTTTGAGAAGGTAAATAAAATTGACAAACCGCTAGCCAGACTCATCAAGAAACAAAGGGAGAAGAACCAAATTAATAAAATTAGAAATGAAAATGGAGAGATCACAACCGACAACACAGAAATACAAAGGATAATTAGAGAATACTATCAGCAATTATATGGCAATAAAATGGACAACTTGGAAGAAATGGACAAATTCTTAGAAAAGCACAACTTTCCAAAACTGAACCAGGAAGAAATAGAAAATCTTAATAGACCCATCACAAGCACGGAAATAGAAGCTGTAATCAGAAATCTTCCAGCAAACAAAAGCTCAGGTCCAGATGGCTTAAAGCTGAATTCTACCAAAAATTTAGAGAAGAGCTAACACCTATTCTACTCAAACTCTTTCAGAAAATTGCTGAGGAAGGGAATCTTCCAGACTCATTCTATGAGGCCACCATCACCCTAATCCCAAAACCTGGTAAAGATCCCACAAAAAAAGAAAACTACAGGCCAATATCACTGATGAACATAGATGCAAAAATCTTTAACAAAATTCTAGCAATCAGAATCCAACAACACATTAAGAAGATCATACATCATGACCAAGTGGGCTTTATCCCAGGAATGCAAGGATTCTTCAATATCCGCAAATCAATCAATGTAATACACCACATTAACAAACTGAAAAATAAAAACCATATGATTACCTCAATAGATGCAGAGAAAGCCTTCGACAAAATTCAACATCCATTTATGATAAAAAAAACCTTCCAGAAGGTGGGAATAGAAGGAACATATCTCAACATAATAAAAGCTATATATGACAAACCCACAGCAAACATTATCCTCAATGGTGAAAAACTGAAAGCATTTCCCCTAAAGTCAGGAACAAGACAAGGGTGCCCACTCTCACCACTACTATTCAACATAGTTCTGGAAGCTTTGGCCACAGCAATCAGAGCAGAAAAAGACATAAAAGGAATCCAAATTGGAAAAGAAGAAGTAAAACATTCACTGTTCACTGATGACATGATCCTCTACACAGAAAACCCAAAAGACTCTACCAGAAAACTACTAGAGCTAATCAATGAATACAGTAAAGTTGCAGGATATAAAATCAACACACAGAAATCCCTTGCATTCCTATACACTAATAATGAGAAAATAGAAAGAGAAATTAAGGAAACTATACCATCCACTGTTGCAACGAAAAGAATTAAATACTTAGGAATATATCTACCTAAGCTTTAGCATCAGTCCTTCCAATGAACACCAGGATTGATCTCCTTTAGAATGGACTGGCTGGATCTCCTTGCAGTCCAAGGGACTATCAAGAGTCTTCTCCAGCACCACAGTTCAAAAGCATCAGTTCTTCGGTGATCAGCTTTCTTCACAGTCCAACTCTCACATCCATACAACCACGGGAAAAACCATAGCCTTGACTAGACGGACCTTTGTTGGCAAAGTAATGTCTCTGCTTTTCAATATGCTATCTAGGTTGGTCATAACTTTCCTTCCAAGGAGTAAGCATCTTTTAATTTCCTGGGTGCAATCAGCATCTGTAGTGATTTTGGAGCCCAAAAAGACTGATGCTAAAGCTGAAACTCCAATACTTTGGCCACCTCATGCAAAGAGTTGACTCACTGGAAAAGACTCTGATGCCGGGAGGGATTGGGAGCAGGAGAAGAAGGGAACGACAGAGAATGAGATGGCTGGATGGCATCACCGACTCGATGGACATGAGTTTGAGTGAACTCCGGGAGTTGGTGATGGACAGGGAGGCCTGGCGTGCTGTGATTCATGGGGTCGCAAAGAGTCAGACATGACTGAGCAACTGAATTGAACTGAACTGAACTGAAGGAAACGAAAGACATGTACATAGAAAACTATAAACCACTGCTGAAAGTAATCAAAGAAGACATTGATAGATGGAGAAATATACCATATTCGTGGATTGGAAGAATAAATATTGTCAAAATGAGTATACTCCCAAAGTAATATGTACATTCAATGCAATCCCTATCAAGCTACCAAGGATATTTTTCACAGAGCTAGAACAAATAATCTCACAATTTGTATGGAAATACAAAAAACCTCAAATAGCCGAAGCAATCTTGAGGAAGAAGAATGGAACTGGGGGAATCAACCTGCCGGACTTCAGGCTCTACTACAAAGCCACAGTCATCAAGACAGTATGGTACTGGCATGAAGACAGAAATAAAGATCAATGGAACAAAATAGAAAGCCCAGAGATAAATCCATGCACTTATGGACACCTTATCTTTGACAAAAGAGGCAAGAATATACAATGGAGAAAAGACAGTCTCTTTAACAAGTGGTGCTGGGAAAACTGGTCAGCCACTTGTAAAAGAATGAAACTAGAACACTTCCTAACACCACACACAAAAATAAACTCAAAATGGATTAAAGATCTAATTGTAAGACCAGAAGCTATAAAACTCCTAGAGGAGAACATAGGCAAAACACTCTCTGACATAAATCACAGCAGGATCCTCCATGACCCACCTCCCAGAATATTGGAAATAAAAGCAAAAATAAACAAATGGGACCTAATTAAAATCAAAAGCTTCTGCACAGCAAAGAAAACTATAAGCAAGGTGAAAAGACAGCCTTCAGAATGGGAGAAAATCATAGCAAATGAAACTGACAAAGGATTAATCTCCAAAATATACAAGCAGCTCCTGCAGCTCAATTCCAGAAAAATAAACGACCCAATCAAAAAATGGGCCAAAGAACTAAACAGACATTTCTCCAAAGAAGACAGACAGATGGCTAACAAACACATGAAAAAATGCTCAACATCCCTCATAATCAGAGAGATGCAAATAAAACCACAATGAGATACCATTTCACACCAGTCAGAATGGCTGCTATCCAAAAGTCTACATGCAATAAATGCTGGAGAGGGTGTGGAGAGAAGGAAACCCTCTTACACTGTTGGTGGGAATGCAAACTAGTACAGCCACTATGGAGAACAGTGTGGAGATTCCTTAAAAAACTGGAAACAGAACTGCCATATGATCCAGCAATCACAGTCTTGGGCATACACACCGAGGAAACCAGAATTGAAAGAGACACATGTACTCCAATGTTCATTGCAGCACTGTTTATAATAGCCAGGACATGGAAGCAACCTAGTTGTCCACCTGCAGACGAATGGATAAGAAAGCTTTGGTACATATACACAATGGAGTATTACTCGGCCATTAAAAAGAATGCATTTGAATCAATTCTAATGAGGTGGATGAAACTAGAGCCTATTATACAGAGTGAAGTAAGACAGAAAGAAAAACACCAATACAGTATACTAACGCATATATATGGAATTTAGAAAGATGGAAATGACAACCCTGTATACGAGACAGCAAAAGAGACACAGATGTATAGAACAGTCTTTGGGACTCTGTGGGAGAGGGTGAGGGTGGGATGATTTGGGAGAATGGCATTGAAACACGTATATTATCATATGTGAAACAAATCGCCAGTTCAGTGTCGATGCATGATACAGGATGCTCGGGGCTGGTGTGCGGGGATGACCCAGAGGGAGGATAAGGGGAGGAGGGAGGTGGGAAGGGGATTCAGGAAGGGGAACTCATGTACACCCGGGGCAGATTCATGTCAATGTATGGCAAAACCAACCAATATAATATTGTAAAATAATTAGCCTCCAATAAAAAATAAAACATTGAAAAAAAAAAACAAGAAGCCCTAATTGTATGTATGAGGCCTACAAACCTTTCAATTCACTTTTAAGGTCATATAAAGCCTGAAAGTATTCAGTTCAGTTCAGTTCAGTTCAGTCACTCAGTCATGTCCGACTCTTTGCGACCCCATGAATCACAGCACGCCAGGCCTCCCTGTCCATCACCAACTCCCGGAGTTCACTCAAACTCATGTCCATCGAGTCGGTGATGCCACCCAGCCATCTCATTCTCTGTCGTCCCCATCTCCTCCCACCCCCAATCCCCCCCAGCATCAGAGTCTTTTCCAATGAGTCAACTCTTCGCATGAGGTGGCCAAAGTATTGGAGTTTCAGCTTTAGCATCAGTTAGAGAATGATATTTCATTAAAATGGAAACCAAAAGAAACCAGAGGTGTCTACACTTATATCAAACAGATGTTAATAAAAAGTCTGTAATAAGAGAATGATGTTTATATATTGATTTAAAAGTCAATCAGATAAAAGAATATAATATTTGTAAATATTTATGCACCCAACGTGGGACCCAACAAATAACAGACCTAAAGGGAGAAATGACCAGTGCGTTCTCTTGACAAAACTCTCTATTAGCCTTTGCCCTGCTTCATTCCGTGCTCCAAGGCCAAATTTGCCTGTTACTCCAGGTGTTTCTTGACTTCCTACTTTTGCATTCCAGTCCCCTATAATGAAAAGGACATCTTTTTGGGTGTTAGTTCTAAAAGGTCTTGTAGGTCTTCATAGAACCGATTAACTTCGGCTTCTTCAGCATTGCTGGTTGGGGCGTAGGCCTGGATTACTGTAATATTGAATGGTTTGCCTTGGAAATGAACAGAAATCATTCTGTAGTTTTTAAGATTGCATCCAAGTACTGCATTTAGGACTCTTTTGTTGACCATGATGGCTACTCCATTTCTTCTAAGGGATTCCTGCCCACAGTAGCAGATATAACGGTCATCCGAGTTAAAGTCACCCATTCCAGTCCATTTTAATTCACTGATTCCTAGAATGTCTATGTTCACTATTGCCATCTCCTGTTTGACCACTTCCAATTTGCTTTGATTCATGGACCTAACATTCCAGGTTCCTATGCAATATTGCTCTTTATCTTGCTTCTATCACTGGTCACATCCACAACTGGGTATTGGTTTTGCTTCTACACATGGACATCACCAGATGGTCAACACCGAAATCAGATTGATTATATTCTTTGCAACCAAAGATGGAGAAGCTGTATACAGTTAGCGAAAACAAGACCAGGAGCTGACTGTGGCTCAGATCATGAACTCCTTATTGCCAAATTCAGACTGAAATTGAAGAAAGTAGGGAAAACCACTAGACCATTCAGATATGACCTCAATCAAATCCCTTATGATTATACAGTGGAAGTGAGAAATAGATTTAAGGGACTAGATCTGATTGATAGAGTGCCTGATGAACTCTGGACAGAGGTTCGTGACATTGTACAGGAGACAGGGACCAAGACCATCCCCATGGAAAAGAAATGCAAAAGAGCGAAATGGCTGTCTGAGGAGGCCTTACAAATAGCTGTGAAAAGAAGCAAAAAGCAAAGGAGAAAAGGAAAGATATAAGCATCTGAATGCAGAGTTCCAAAGAATAGCAAGGAGAGATAAGAAAGCCTTCCTCAGTGATCAATGCAAAGAAATAGAGGAAAACAACAGAATAGGAAAAACAAGAGACCTCTTCAAGAAAATTAGAGATTCCAAGGGAACATTTCATGCAAAGATGGGCTCGATAAAGGACAGGAATGGTATGGACCTAACAGAAGCAGAAGATATTAAGAAGAGGTGGCAGGAATACACAGAAGAACTGTACAAAAAAGATCTTCACGACCAAGATAGTCACGATTACATGATCACTGACCTAGAGCCAGACATCTTGGAATGTGAAGTCAAGTGGGCCTTAGAAATCATCACTACGAACAAAGCTAGTGGAGGTGATGGAATTCCAGTTGAGCTATTTCAAGTCTTGAAAGGTGATGCTGTGAAAGTACTGCACTCAATATGCCAGCAGATTTGGAAAACTCAGCAGTGGCCACAGGACTGGAAGAGGTTAGTCTTCATTCCAATCCCAAAGAAAGGCAATGCCAAAGAATGCTCAAACTACCACACAATTGCACTCATCTCACACGCTAGTAAAGTCATGCTCAAAATTCTCCAAGCCAGGCTTCAGCAGTATGTAAACCGTGAACTCCCAGATGTTCAAGCAGGTTTTAGAAAAGGCAGAGGCACCAGAGATCAAATTGCCAACATTCGCTGGATCATGGAGAAAACAAGAGAGTTCCAGAAGAGCATCTATTTCTGCTTCATTGACTATGCCAAAGCCTTTGACTGTGTGGATCACAATAAACTGTGGAACATTCTGAAAGAGATGGGAATCCCAGACCACCTGACCTGCCTCTTGAGAAACCTGTATGCAGGTCAGGAAGCAACAGTTAGAACTGGACATGGAACAACAGACTGGTTCCAAATAGGAAAAGGTGTACGTCAAGGTTGTATATTGTCACCTTGCTTATTTAACTTATACGCAGAGTACATCATGAGGAACGCTGGGCTGGAAGAAGCACAAGCTGGAATCAAGATTGCCGGGAGAAATATCAATAACCTCAGATATGCAGATGACACTACCCTTATGGCAGAAAGTGAAGAGGAACTCAAAAGCCTCTTGATGAAAGTGAAAGAGGAGAGTGAAAAGGTTGGCTTGAAGCTCAACATTCAGAAAATGAAGATCATGGCATCTCGTCCCATCACTTCATGGGAAATAGATGGAAAAACAGTGGAAACAGTGTCAGACTTTATTTTTTTGGGCTCCAAAATCACTGCAGATGCTGACTGCAGCCATGAAATTAAAAGACATTTGCTCCTTGGAAGGAAAGTTATGACCAACCTTGATAGTATATTAAAAAGCAGAGACATTACTTTGCCAACCAAGGTCTGTCTAGTCAAGGCAATGGTTTTTCCCGTGGTCATGTATGGATGTGAGAGTTGGACTGTGAAGAAAGCTGATCGCCAAAGAATCGATGCTTTTGAACTGTGATGTTGGAGAAGACTCTTGAGAGTCCCTTGGACTGCAAGGAGATCCAACCAGTCCATTCTAAAGGAGATCAATCCTGGGTGTTCATTGGAGGGATTGATGCTAAAGCTGAAACTGCAATACTTTGGCCACCTCATGCGATGAGTTGACTCACTGGAAAAGACTCTGATGCTAGGAAGAATTGGGCATGGGAGGAGATGGGGAAGACAGAGAATGAGATGGCTGGATGGCATCACCGACTCGATGGACATGAGTTTGAGTGAACTCCGGAAGTTGGTGATGGACAGGGAGGCCTGGCGTGCTGTGATTCATGGGGTAGCAAAGAGTCGGACACGACTGAGCAACTGAACTGAACTGAAAGGGAGAAATAGACAGCAATACAGTAATAGCAGGAGATTTTAATTCCCCACTATCAATCATGGATGGATAGATCATCATGACAGAAAGTCAATACTGAAACATTAAACTGAAACTACACATTAGACCAGATGGACTTAATATTTACTGAAGCTTCCATCCCAAAGGGGCAGAATACACATTCTTTTCAAGCAAAACTAGAATATTCTTTAGGAAAGATCATATGTTAGGCCACAATTATTAATAAACTTCAGCACATTTAAATCGTATCAAATATCTTTTCCAACCACAATGAAATATGGAAAAAAATGTAAAGTGGTAAACTTGACTAAACTTATGGCAATCATTTTATAATATCAAATATGCAGAATATCATCACTACGTTATATACCTAAAACTAATACAATGTTATATGTCAATTATATCTCAATAAAACTGAGATGAGAGAGAGAAATTACCTAACCATGCATCTTCATTCTCAGTCTGAAAGGACGGCAGGAAGAATTGTAAATAAATCCTGAACTATTTTTAGTAAAAAAAAAAAAAACTTTTACATTTGAGATTTTGGTGGTAAAATCAAAATTTTGGGCAAAGTTTGGCTGACACTATTTTATATCTATTATAGGAATAAGCAAATAAATACACGTTGATTGTCAAAGTTGGACATCAGTCTTTTAGAATCACTTAAGACTGAATCAGGCAAAAAACATAAATAAATGCAAAATTGAGGGGAAATTTTTGTTGAGAAGTAAAATACTTGCATGGTCATAATGTATATTCCCATAGACTGCTTATTAGTTAAGGGAACTGTTATGATTATACAATGGAAAAGGCAGATAGGAATAGACATAGTGATCAGAAGCGTCTCCTTGAGAACAATAAAATACCAAGGGTATAGCACTCTAATGGTGATAGACAAGTGATGGTGATGGACAGAGAAGCCTGGCATGCTGCAGTCCACAGGGTCACAAAGAGTCGGACACAACTGAGTGACTGAACTGAACTGATAGTACTCTGGCCGAGGACAAATAACCTGAATATAACTATGAAGGATCGTCAGAGAAAAGCAAACTGAGGAAATTCTATTGAAAAAAGCAAGTGACGAGAGACTGCTTTCTACAAAATGTGCATCTTTAAAATATATATATGCATGATGTGCCAAATATAAGTGGCCAATCATGACAACTAAATCCAATATTTTATCCAATGTGGATACTAGGTAAAAGGGAACAAAAAATTATAATATTGGGTTAAATGGAAATGTGGGTGATGAATTAGGTAAAATTATTTTTTCAGTGTTAAATTTACTGAACAGTACAATGACTTTGCAAGTAAATATCTCAATTCTTTGGACTTACACAGTAAATTGTCTAGGGATGCAGCAGTAAAGGGCGATGATGAAAATATTTTTCCTTCAAATATATCATGAAAAAATTATTATGAGAGAAAAAGCAGAAGTGATAGGCACTCAGTCATGTCCAAATCTTTGTTACCCCATGGACTGTAGGCCACCAGACTCTTCTGTCCATGGGATTTTTCAGGCAAGAATACTGGAGAGGATTGCCATTCCCTTCTCCAGGGGATCTTCCTGACCCAGGAATTGAACCTGGGTCTCCCGCATTGCAGGCAGATTCTTTACCATCTGAGCCATCAGGAAAGAGAATTATGAAGAAAATTAGACAGCAAATAACAAAGTAAATGGGGAAAATATTAACAATGGGTACACCTGGATATTCACATATTCTTGACATAATTGCTAATTTTGCAAGTTTTCTGTAAATTTAAAATTATTTCCATATAAGAATTTAAAGGAAAACCCTCATACTACCTTACTGCCTATCTATCACTCCATATTTTTCTTTCCTCCATTTAACAGCAAATTTCCTCCAAAGAATTTTCAGACTGTTTTCATCTCTTTTCTTCCTACCTGTTCTTTTTTTCTCATAGGAAGTACTTGCATTGTTTTTAGAAATTAATGTTTCCCACTCCTCTATTTAGATTTTATATTCTGGTAAGAACACAACATGAGATCTGCTCTCTTAAATTTTTAAGTATTGCTGACTGCAGACACTATCTTGTGCAGCACAGCTCTAGATCATATTCATGTTGCATAACTGAAACTGTATCTGTTAAATAGTGACCCTTCCTTTCACTATTCTTTCTATGTCAATCTCCCCTTCACAGCCCTATACCATCAACCATTCTTTTATCAAAAGAAACACTCACTTCCTTGATATCAAATGCAGTAACCACTCATTAATCTTCACTTATTTCACACTCAATTACCCTTAAACAGGTTCTCAAAAACTCTTTTTACTCCTAGCTTCTTTATTACCACACCTTTGAAATCCTTAACTCAGTGTTCCCTCCTTCTCAGTGTACTTCCCTTATGCTGCTGCTGCTGCTGCTGCTAAGTCGCTTCAGTCGTGTCCGACTCTGTGTGGCCCCATAGACAGCAGCCCACCAGGCTCCCCCGGTACTTCCCTTATACAAATTATCAAAAAGGAAAGGTCCATACTGCCCTCTTGCGTTTATATTACATACTGTCCCAGGGTGACCTTACTAATCACATTATTTCAGTGACATCTAATTCTTCCTGATGCTCAGCTGATGATAATGATGATGGTGATACAATAGATAGAATATATATATATGAATTCCTTTTGTATGTCAAATGCCTCCTTTAACATTCACAAGATGTTTCTTCAGTTTCTCACCCATTTTCCTCCCCTTGATCTCAGTTTTAGCAATACTGTCAGCCAGATATTCAATGTAAAACTTAAGAAATATATTTGGCTCCCTATTTTCCGTCTTCCTCACACCAGTACACCAAAATACTGTATTTTCTACATTAAAATACATCTCTAATCCAACAACAGCTTACCAGTACCAGCATTCGAAGAAAAATCCCCATCCTCTCTGTCAACTGATCTTCAGTGTACCCTCTCATCCCCTCTCTAAACATTTTCCTTTGTGGAAGCTGGAGAGACATTTTTAAAAGGTAGATTAGTCCATGTCTCTCCATATTAAAATGCAACAATACCTTCTTCTTATTCATGAACCGTTGCTTCCTAACCATCTCCAATCATTCTCTCTCTGACCACTCCCTAATCATCTGGTTTTCTCTCTGTTCCTCAAGGAAGCCCTGCTCTGAGCCATTGCACATACTGAGCCATCTTTCTAGATTATTCTTCTCCTGTCTGCATGTTCCTGGATGCCTCTTGTCACTGTGGGCTTGGATCAAATGTGACCTATTTCTAGGTCCTCCCCTGATCATCATATTTAGTGAGGCCCCTCATCATTTAGTTACTAAAATTTGCACCAGCTGTTTTTCATCTTTTTCTTAATAATAAACAAATTCTTAAATTGTCTGTCTTCCCCTCACTTACCATCAAATATAAGTTCCACTTGGGAAAGGAACTCAAATACCTTGAACTCTCCCCTATACCCATCTCTGAGGACAGTGTCAGGCATAGCGCTTTGCATGACAACTTTTGCTGAAATACCAACTTTTATACTTTTACAAAGAGAATCATTTAAACAGACATTATAATATAAGCAAAGAAATTACAACAGAAACTCTGAGAACATTTTTAGGAGCTACTTGGCAAAGGAAAGTCTCTCATGAGAATGCTTTTTGCCAGTATCTATTAAATAATATTTTATAATAATAATGATGATGATGAACATTAAATAATGTTTTAATATTCATGCTACTGAGGAGAAAAGAATAATCAAATGTTCTGGATTTATCCTCCCTGCCATAACTTCCAAGCAGACAACTGATGCTTCCTTTCTTTATTTTCTAATTGTCATACAGTTGATTTACAACATCATATTAGTTTCAGGTACACAGCAAGGTGATTCAGTTATGAATATATATGCATATTCTTTTTCATATTCTTTTTATTATCATTTATTAACAACATTATTATGAATGCATTATGCTAAATATATTGATATAAAGAAAATATGCAATTTAAATTCACTTTTCTTATTTCAATTTTTGTAAGTACTACTAGAAAGCTTTAAATTCCAAACTTGGCTCCATTTTACTCCTATTGACTAGAGTTGTTAGAAATTTCAAATCCTTTCTATTAGACGGTATTTTTAAAACCTCACAGGAACTGATTATGTTGCTTCCTAATTCGCTTTTCCACTTTTAATCATTCCCACAAACATCCCTGAAGGGTATGTTTCCTGCACCAAGGATATGAAGCTCTCCTTTCTCCTTGTGAAGTGTTTAGATACCACCAGGTAGAGTCCCATGACACAGCGCCAAGTTTGTCAAATCATGAAAAATAAAACAAGGAGACATTAACCTGGGTTTCTGAGACAGATGACATGCAGAGAGGTGGTGTTGTTGCTGTCGTTCAGTCACTAAATCATGTCTGACTCTTTGCGACCCCATCAACTGTAGCCTGCCAGGTTCCAATGTCCACAGGATTCTTCAGGCAAGAATACAGGAGTGGGTTGCCATGCCCTCCTCCAGGGGATCTTCCCAACCCAGGGATCCAACCCATGTCTCCGACATCTCCTGCATTAGCAGGCAGGTTCTTTACAGGAAACCCATTTATATACATCCGAAATAACCAAAAGAATTATTTCTTCAGAAAACTTAAAATGGAGTTATCATTCAGTTCAGTTCAGTTCAGTCTCTCAGTCGTGTCCGACTCTTAGCGACCCCATGAACCACAGCACGCCAGGCCTCCCTGTCCATCACCAACTCCCGGAGTTCACTCAAACTCATGTCCATCGAGTCGGTAATGCCATCCAGCCACCTCAATCTCTGTTGTCCCCGTCTCCTCCTACCCCCAATCGCTCCTAGCATCAGAGTCTTTTCCAGTGAGTCAACTCATCGCATGAGGTGGCCAAAGTATTGCAGTTTCAGCTTTAGCATAAGTCCTTCCAATGAACACCCAGGATTGATCTCCTCTAGAATGGACTGGTTGGATCTCCTTGCAGTACAAGGGACTCTCAAGGGTCTTCTCCAGCACCACAGTTCAAAAGCATCAATTCTTTGGTGATCAGCTTTCTTCACAGTCCAACTCTCACATCCATACATGACCACGGGAAAAACCATAGCCTTGACTAGACAGACCTTGGTTGGCAAAGTAATGTCTGTGCTTTTTAATATGCTATCTAGGTCGGTCATAATTTTCCTTCCAAGGAGTAAGCGTCTTTTAATTTCATGGCTGCAATCAGCATCTGCAGTGATTTTGGAGCCCAAAAAAATAAAGTCTGACACTGTTTCGACTGTTTCCCCATGTATTTCCCAAGAAGTGATGGGACCAGATGCCATGATCTTCGTTTTCTGAATGTTAAGCTTCAAGCCAACCTTTTCACTCTCCTCTTTCACTTTCATCAATAGGCCTTTGAGTTCCTCTTCACTTTCTGCCATTAGGGTGGTGTCATCTGCATATCTGAGGTTATTGATATTTCTCCCAGCAATCTTGATTCCAGCTTGTGCTTCTTCCAGCCCAGCATTCCTCATGATGTACTCTGCATATAAGACCAGGAGCTGACTGTGGCTCAGATCATGAATTCCTTATTGCCAAATTCACACTGAAATTGAAGAAAGTAGGGAAAACCACTAGACCATTCAGATATGACCTCAATCAAATCCCTTATGATTATACAGTGGAAGTAAGAAATAGATTTAAGGGTCTAGATCTGATAGATAGAGTGCCTGATGAACTCTGGACGGAGGTTCGTGACATTGTACAGGAGACAGGGACCAAGACCATCCCCATGGAAAAGAAATGCGAAAAAGCAAAATGGCTGTCTGAGGAGGCCTTACAAATGGCTGTGAAAAGAAGAGAAGCGAAAAGTAAAGGAGGAAAGGAAAGATATAAGCATCTGAATGCAGAGTTCCAAAGAATAGCAAGGAGAGATAAGAAAGCCTTCCTCAGTGATCAATGCAAAGAAATAGAGGAAAACAACAGAATAGGAAAAACAAGAGATCTTTTCAAGAAAATTAGAGATATCAAGGGAACATTTCATGCAAAGATGGGCTCGATAAAGGACAGAAATGGTATGGACCTAACAGAAGCAGTAGATATTAAGAAGAGGTGGCAAGAATACACAGAAGAACTGTACAAAAAAGATCTTCACGACGAAGATAATCACGATGGCGTGATCACTCACCTGGAACCAGACATCTTGGAATGTGAAGTCAAGTGGGCCTTAGAGAGCATCACTACAAACAAAGCTAGTGGAGGTGATGGAATTCCAATTGAGCTATTTCAAATCTTGAAAGATGATGCTGTGAAAGTGCTGCACTCAATATGCCAGCAAATTTGGAAAACTCAGCAATGGCCACAGGACTGGAAAAGATCAATCTTCATTCCAATCCCAAAGAAAGGCAATGCCAAAGAATGCTCTAACTACTGCACAATTGCACTCATCTCACACGCTAGTAAAGTCATGCTCAAAATTCTCCAAGCTAGGCTTCAGCAATATGTGAATCGTGAACTTCCAGATGTTCAAGCAGGTTTTAGAAAAGGCAGAGACACCAGAGATCAAATTGCCAACATCCGCTGGATCATGGAGAAAACAAGAGAGTTTCAGAAAAACATCTATTTCTGCTTCATTGACTATGCCAAGGTCTTTGACTGTGTGCCTCACAATAAACTGTGGAAAATTCTGAAAGAGATGGGAATCCCAGATCACCTGACCTGCCTCTTGAGAAACCTGTATGCAGGTCAGGAAGCAACAGTTAGAACTGGTCATGGAACAACAGACTGGTTCCAAATAGGAAAAGGAGTACGTCAAGGTTGTATATTGTCACCCTGCTTATTTAACTTATATGCAGAGTACATCATAAGGAACGCTGGGCTGGAAGAAGCACAAGCTGGAGTTATCGTATGATCCTGCAATTCCACTCCTCAACATATACCCAAAGAAGACCATAATTTGAAGAGACACATGTTCCCTGATGTTCAGAGCATGACTATTTACAACAGCTAGGACAAAGGAAGCATCCCAAGTGTCCATCTACAGACAATTGGTCTAAGACATATATATAGGAAATGGAATACAACTCAACCATTAAAAAAAAGAATGAAATACTGCTATTTGCAGCAACATGGATGGACCTAGAGATTATTCTGTTCTGTTCTGTTCAGTCACTCAGTCGTGTCCGACTCTTTGCGACCCCGGGGACTGTAGCCTACCAGGCTTCTCCATCCATGGGATTCTCCAGGCAAGAATACTGGAGTGGGTTACCATTTCCTTCTCCAGGGGATCTTCCCGACCCAGGGATCGAACCCAGGTCTCCCGCATCGGAGGCAGACACGTTAACCTCTGAGCCACCAGGGAAGTAAGCCAGACAGAGAAAAACAAATTTCACATAATATCACTTACATGTGCGGTCTTAAGTCTGCTCTTTGGAGCTCAGGGAAGCTCTAGGAGATCAATGCCTTTTTCTACAAACAAGAAACATGGAACACAGAAAGGCATTGACCCTGGAGGGCCCCTTGGGGTCCTGCTTGTCCCCTTTTCTTTGCTACTCTTCTATCCCAAAGTGAACAAGGGTGAGAAAAGAAAGGAAATAAAGTTTTGGACAGAGTTTAATCATTAACTTGGCAAGGGAACTCAGTTTAAGGGGGACACAGTTTCAGATCTCACTTGAGTCTGTCATTGAGCTGTAATCAGACAATAAGTTGGGTGGGAATGGCAAGAAGCCTTCAGTGGACTGTTTATCTAAAATGGTATCTTCATTCAGGTGTCTGACACAGCAGCTGAGAGACCTGGAAGAGATGGGCTGCCTAGGCATCTTTTTACGGTCTTTCCATGAGGGTAGCCTAGGCAAGATTCCTCGGTGCTTGGCAAGATTAAAGTTTTCAGACTTTTTATTTGGCACCTGGATCCCCCCCACCCAGGGAGGGTGTTCCCAAAAAGAATGTAGAAGTTGCAAAGCTTCTTATCTCTTAAGTCATACCACTTCATTTCTACCACACTCTCATGATCAAAAGCATAGACCCAGGCAGGTTAAAGGAAGTAAAGGAGAGAAAGTAAATTATATCTCATGATGAGGAAATGAGATTGAAGAATATGAAACAACTGTTAACCCACCACAGCCATGACTGAAAAGACCTCTAAAGGCCAAAAGTAGCTACATCCATTCAGCTCACCCTTCAAAAGTTCTGCCCTTTGCAGACTTTCAGATCCTTACTGTTTCACCACCATCTGATGCTTTAAGCCAATGATTTATGCTTGGTATCTGCCTTTTTTAAGTGTTCTTACACAAGTTACTAGAGGAGGAGGAAATATACCCATAAGCTCTAAAGACTATGTAGTTACAATTTTTATGTATTCCCAAGGAGGTGGCCAGTTGTTTCTATCATCATTTTTTTTTATTGGAGGCTAATTATTTTACAATAGTATATTGGTTGGTTTTGACATACATTGACATGAATCCACCCTGGGTGTATATGAGTTCCCCTTTCTGAACCCCCCTCCCACCTCCCTCCTCTCCTTATCCTCCCTCTGGGTCATCCCCACACACCAGCACCAAGCATCCTGTATCATGCATTGACCCTGAACTGGCGATTCATTTCACATAAGTCTATCATCATTTTAGTACTTTCAGATAGGAAGGGATAATAAAATATTCTGCAATACAAATTAACATATTATTTTTTGTGAAGCAACATTGACAGGCTTAAAGTTAAAATTAAGGCTGCTTACATTTCCTGAAAATTGACGTACTTCTCTTGAAAAGTAAAGGTACTTCAAAACAGATTTTATTGCAAAGAGGAAAAAGCAGTGATATGTCCAGAATAGGTTACACGTGTGAAACTAATGAATTTGAGAATGCTAAGTGGAATTGTTAAATTGCAGATTGGGCAGATATAGAAAGGGTTAGCAGTTTCAAAGGAGTAGAAAAATGCTCATCTACATAATGTTAGTCCCTTCAGGATTCTTTCTTAAATGTTCTCAGTTTTCTTTAATGCTTGCCCAAATATGTCACTCTCATGGCACAAATTGCCATCCCCATACCAGTGACAGGTATGTTACTTTAGGGTTTCTGGTGTACTGTTCTGCTACTTTTTTGAATAAAATATTAACCTTTTAAGAATGTCATGGAAAGACCGCTTTACTTTTTTATTCCTCAGGGTATAAATGAAAGGGTTCAACATAGGGGCAATAGATGTAGTCAGCAGAGAAACTCCCTTATTAAGGGCCACTTCATCCTTAGCTGAAGGTTTCACATACATAAAAATGCAGCTGCCATAAGTGATGGAAACCACAATCATGTGGGAAGAACACGTGGAAAAGGCTCTTTTCCTTTCCTGAGCAGAGGGTAATCTTAGAACTGTCCTTATAATGTATATGTAGGACAGAACTATGCACACAAGGGTCACTATAAAGGTCAACACAGCACAAAATATAACCAGCTGCTCTATGAACCATGTATCTGAACATGCGTTCTTCAGTATTGGAGAAGCATCACAGAAAAAATGGTCAATAAAAGAGTCACAGAATTCCAGGTGGACACTCAGGCCAAGGGGTGGAAGGATAATCAAGAAGCCAGATACCCAACAAGAGAAAATGAGGCTCCTGCAGACTTTGCTGTTCATGATGGTCAGGTAGTAAAGGGGTTTGCAGATGGCCACGTAGCGGTCATAAGACATCACAGTCAAGAGGAAAAATTCTGTAGCTGCAAAAAGGACAATAAAAAAGATTTGGCTGAAGCAGGCATTGATGGTGATAATTTTGTCCCCACTTGATATGATATAGAGGTATGTGGGCACACAGGCCGTTGTGAATGAGATTTCTAAGAAAGAGAAATTTTGAAGGAAAAAATACATAGCTGTTTTTAAATGAGGATCCACAAATATAAGAGAAATTATGGTAAGATTCCCAATGACACTTAACATATATGTGACCAACAAAAAGACAAAAATCAAAATCTCTAGGTGTGTGTCATTTGTCAAACCCAGTATGATGAATGCTGTTATTGCTGAATGGTTTTTCATCACTGACTTGGTAGTATTGTCTGATCTTCACATGAAAGTCACAGAAATTGGATCTGAGGAGCAATTTCAAAATAAGACAAGATCAAATGATGCCTTTAAACGACAATTAAAAAATCAGTCACATGCATTTCCTTCTATAACCTGATGATCCATCTTTCATGAAATGATGCCCTCAAAAGCCACTGAATGTACCATAAGAATGAAGATAAAAGCATTTTGTGGGAGTTCAAATCATATCTCTGTCCTCTACTGCATGAGAAACCTTGGGAAAGTCATTGAACCAATCTGTGCTCCCACTTTCTTCCTTAATAATCTTATTAATGAAGGCTTTAATGATAATACTACATCATAATGTTATTCTGAGTGTTAAATAAGCTATGCCATATAACATCCTTATAATAGTAATTAGGAGATAATAATCTATGTATAAATGCTATTTTCTTATTTTCTGATGCCAATCTCTCATAATGTCAAAAAAAACTTTTTAATACACATTTAGTTTCTCAGGTAGCATCTCCCCCTCTCTCATTAGTTTCTTCCTCATCTCTAGGTTAATTTCATCAGCATACAAACTCTCTCTGGTACTCCACATATAATTTTTTAAATCTTTTCCCATTGGAGAGTGATATTTCTATCATAATTTTAATGTTTCCTATAGCTTTCATATAGTTTTGACATTTACAAACACATTAGTCTGAATATCCAAGAATAACAGCAATTTATATCAAGAAAGATGAGTGGGAGGACATAAAACTGAAAGCAATTTGACAAAAATCAACCCATTTTTACCTCAAAAGATATATAACCATACAATGACAAAGAAAAAAAGAAGACCTAATCCAAATTTATGAATAGATTATTTGGCAGAAAGAGTAAAATGGAGATCTTCATTATGCCTTCCAACTTAAGTGTTATTTACCTTAAAAATATTGCTACAATGCTATTTTTATAAATCTCATGGGAAACACAAAGCAAAAATCTCTAATAGATACACAAAAGAGAAAGGAATCTAAGTATATTACTACAGAAAAATCATCCAATTACAAAGGAAGAGAAAGGCAAAATAGAAGCATATAACAAAATGGCAATAGCAGATCCATACTTATCAATAATTACTTTAAATGTAAGTGGACATTCCTCCAATCAAAAAACACTGAGTGGTAAATCAACTATACTTCTATTAAAGTTTAAAAATAGAGTCTTGAATACATCTTAAAAAAGAAAAAAGCCCCAACTGTGTGAAGCCTACGAAAATTTAACTTCACTTCTAAGGACACACACAGCACAAAAGTGAATGGATGCAGAACAATATTTCATGAATGTGGAAATCAAAAGAAAGCATGGGTATCTATACTTATATCAGACAAACAGACCTTAAGAAAAAAAAATCTGTAATAAGAAATAAAGAAGAATGTTTATATATTGATAGAAAAATCAATCCAACAAGAGGATATAACCTTTGTAGACATATATGCACCCAACATCAGTTAAGTTTAATTCAGTCCCTCAGTTGTGTCCAACTCTTTGCTACCCCATGGACTGCAGCACGTCAGGTTTCCCTGTCCATCACCAACTCCCAGAGCTTGCTCAAACTCATATCCACTGGAGTCAGTGATGCCATACAACCATTTCATCCTCTGTCCCCTTCTCCTCCTGCTTTCAATCTTTCCCAACATCAGGGTCTTTTCTAATGAGTCAGTTCTTTGCTTCAGGTGGCCAAAATATTGGCGTTTCAGCTTCAGCATCAGTCCTTCCAATGAATATTCAGGACTGATTTCCTTTAGGATTGACTGCTTTGATCTCCTTGCCATCCAAGGGACTCTCGGGAGTCTTCTCCAACACCACAGTTCAAAAGCATCAATTCTTCAGTGCTCAGCTCTCTTCATGGTCCAACTCTCATATCCATACACAACTACTGGAAAAACCATAGCTTTGACTAGATGGACCTTTGTCGGCCAAGTAGTGTCTCTGCTTTTTAATATGCTGTGTAGGTTGGTCATAACTTTTCTTCCAAGGAGCGAGTATGTCTTAATTTCATGGCTGCAGTCACCATCTACAATGATTTTAGAGCCCAAGAAAATAAAGTCTGTCACTGTTTCCATTGTTTCCCCATCTATTTGCCATGAAGTGATGGGACTGGATGCCAGGATCTTAGTTTTTTGAATGTTGAGTTTAAGCCAGCTTTTTCACTCTCCTCTTATTTTCATCAAGAGGCTCTGGTATGCTTATATCTTGGGATATTTTTGTGCTGTGGTATAGTATATGTGTATATGCTCCCATATATTTCTTCAGACAACTAAAATGGCTGAGAAGAAAGATACCACAGTTCACTGAACTCACCTACAGTCCATATTTGTGTCTCATTAAAACAGGACTCCCTAAAAATTTGGCCAACTAGGGCTGAGTGGAGGAGGTAAAAAGTGAACATGTAACATCTTGTTATGCCAAAAGATAAGGAAATCCTTAGATAATAAATGGGAGCTTGTCTCAAGGCCTACAGAAGCCAGCTTAAAGGTGTCTAATTGAGAAAATGGGAGACCTTTTGAGCATCATGATTATTAAATACAACAATGAATTATAATCCACTGAAAACTTGAAATGCATGAGTCTGTACAAATAAACAATCAATGGATCAAGTAAAAGTCAATGAAAAGGAAAAGCTCTTGCTTATAGTAGAATGCCAAGAACAAGCTGGTAAATGATAAAGAGGACTGGCATTGGAAATCAGTCTTTTGCAATCACTAAAGATGGAATCAGGCAGGAAAAAAAAAAAACACCAAGAATCCAAAATCAAGGCGTGTTTTTTGTTGAGAAGCAGAATATTTGCATGGTCTCAAAATCAAGGGGTGTTTTTTGTTGAGAAGTAGAATATTTGCATGGTCTTAAGGTATATGCTTTGGAGAAGACTCTTGAGAGTCCCTTGTACCGCAAGGAGATCCAACAAGTCCATTCTAAGGGAGATCAATCCTGGGTGTTCATTGGAAGGACTGATGCTAAAGCTGAAACTCCAATACTTTGGCCACCTCATGCGACGAGTTGACTCACTGGAAAAGACTCTGATGCTGGGAAGGGTTGGGGGCGGGAGGAGAAGGGGACAACCGAGAATGAGATGGCTGGATGGCATCACCGACTCTGTGTACATGAGTTTGAGTGAACTCTGGGAGTTGGTGATGGACAGAGAGGCCTGGCGTGCTGTGATTCATGGGGTCGCGGAGAGTCGGACACGACTGAGCAACTGAACTGAACTGAACTGAAGGTATATACTCAAAGACATTTATTAGCCAAGGAAACTGGAATGATTTTACAATGGACTAACGGAACAATGGTCAAACCTAGTGATCGGACTTGTTTCTGTGAGAATAACATAATATCATCTGTTTCATTCTTTAGCCGAGGATAAATAGCCTGAGCTTAACTATGATGGACCATCAGAGAAAATCAAACTGAGGAAATTCTATTGGAAAAAGAAGATGAAGAGAGACTGAATTCTGCAAAAATACCCATCTTAAAAAAAATATACACATATGATGTTCCAAATAAAAGAGGATAAAGAATCATGACAAATAAATGCAATATTTTATCCAATTTGGATATCCAGTAAAAGGAAGGGAAAAATTACATTACTGTGTCAGTGACAAATGAAAATGTGGATAATGGATTAGATAAAACTATTTGATCAGTGTTAAATTTACTGAACCATACTGTGGTTTTCCAAGTAAATATCTCAATTCTTTGGACATATACAATGAATTGCTAGGGATCAGTTTAGTTCAGTTGCTCAGTTGTGTCCAGCTCTTTGCAACCCCATGCACTGTAGAATGCCAGGCATCCCCTCCATCACCAGTTCCAGGAGCATGCTGAAATTCATGTCCATCCAGTTGGTGATGCCATCCAACCATCTCGTCTTCTGTTGTCCCCTTCTCCTCCTGCCTTCAATCTTTCCCAGCATCAAGGTCTTTTCCAATGAGTCAGTTCTTTGCATCAGATGGCCAAAGTACTGGAGCTTCAGCTTCAGCATCAGTCCTTCCAATGAATATTCAGGACTGATTTCCTTTAGGATTGACTGGTTTGATCTCCTTGCTATGCAAAGGACTCTCAAGAGTTTTCTCTAACACCACAGTTCAAAAGCACCAATTCTTCAGCCCTCAGCTTTCATTATGGTTCAACTCTCATATCCACACATGACTACTGTGTCTAGGGATACAGCAGAAAAATTCATCAGAAGGACTGATGCTGAAGCTGAAGCTCCAATACTTTGGCCACCTGATGTAAAGAGCTGACTCATTAGAAAAGACCCTGATGCTGGGAAAGATTGAAGGCAGGAGGAGAAGGGGACGACAGAGGACGAGATGGTTGGATGGCATCACCGACTCAATGGACATGGGTTTGGGCAAGTTTCAGGAGATGGTGAAGGACAGGGAAACCTGGCATGCTACAGTCCATGGGGTCGCAAAGAGTCAGACACAACTGAGCTACTGAACAACAGCAACAAAGCACACATAACATGAGATTTGCTCTCTTAAATTTTACGTGTACCATGCCTCTAAGTGTCTCAGCACTTAGCATCCACCTGCAATGCAGGAGATCTGGGTTCGATCCTTGGGTAGGGAAGATTCCCGAAGAAGGGAATGGTAACCCACTCCAGTATTCTTGCCTGGAGAATTCCGTGGACAGAGAAGTCTAGTGAGCTATAGTCCATGGGGTCACAAAGAGTTGGACACAACTGAGCAACTAACACACTTTCACAACATGTAGCATTAGGGCTTCCCTGGTGGCTCAGTGTGAGAGACTTGGCTTCTGTCCCTACGTTGGAAGATCTCCTGAAGAAGGGAATGACTACTCACTCCAGTATTCTGACCATGAAAAATTCCATGGACAGAGGAGCCTGCCAAGCCACAGTCCACGGGGTTACAAAGAATCAGACAAGACTGTGTGATGAATGAACACTTTCACTTTCAAGCTCATTATAGGCACTATATTGCACACAGATCTCTAGATTATATTCTTTTTGCATAACTGAAACCATATCCATCAAATAGTGACTCTTCATTTTACTAGTGTTTCTGCATCAGTCTTGCCTCCACCAAACTGTACCATCAAATAGACTTTTATCAAAGGACTCAGTCACAAGGCTGGATACTACAAAACTGTTAGAGGGAAGCATAGGCAGAACTCTCTGTGACAAAACTTGCATCAAGACCTTTTTTGATCCACCTTCTAGAGTAATGAAAATAAAAACAAAAGTAAACAAATAAGACTACTTAAACTTAAAATTTTTTGCATAGCAAAAGAATCCATAAACTAGATGAAAAGACAATCTCAGAATGGGATAAAATATTTGAAAATGAAGCAACTGGCAAGAGATTAATCTCCAAGATATATAACCAGTTCATGAGGATCAATATCCAAAAAATATTACCCAATCAAAAAATGAGAAGCAGTAAATAAGATATTAGTCCCTGTACCTATGTATGCATAAGTGAAAACTACCCATATTTTCAAACTAATGATGGTTCATCACTCTAAAATAATCTCAGAAATTAGTGGTTTTCTTAGTGAAATATCAAGACAAATTTTAAAACCAGTACAAATTTTATTTCCTTTTCTACAGTAAAACATGCAGAGTGAAATGTTTCATATAAGTAAAACATAAATATCTTCTCCATCAGTTACAAATGGAAAGTTACTTAACTAATAAAATACTCAGGTCTTACCTTTGACATTCTTTTGTCTGGAAGCTGTACCTCTAATGACAGAGGTGAACCTCCATTTGAAAAACTACATTCCAGTAGGAGCATCCAAATGCATTACTAGCCCCTTGCTGTTAGAAACACAAACACACTCAGTGCTAATATACATTGGCTTCTAAAATACAACATCGACTATCTTATTTTTAAATTAAGAAACATTTCTCTGCACACTCAGGACCTGAATGAAAGATTAAAAGTTCAAAACAAAGAGAAATTGAGATGCTTTCAAGCAAACAGATTTTTACATTAAAGACCTCTTTTATAACCTCCATCTGCAACAGATTCCCAGGGGAAAAAAAGTATGGGAGTGAAGGTCCTTGAAAGACCTGATTCAAAAGTCTCTAATCTATCTAATATAATTCATTTTGTCAAAAGAATCCCAATCCAGCACCAATGGGATTAATGTCCTTTGAGAAAATAAGATGCAATAATAACAAATTTGGTCCAAGCATAGAAATTAAGATACTATTTATAAATCAGAATCTATTCTTTATTATTTGTCAATAGTAATGATAAACATATTTCTTCTTATTTAGTTAAAAAGAGATGTAAACTACAATGTTATACTTCACTATGATATTTGCTGTAGGTTTTGATTTAAAGAAATCAAGAAAGTGCATATCTTCTCTTGGTTTGCTTAGATATTTTAAAAATTGTTGAATAGACACAGAATTTTACCAATGTCTTTTCTACATCTATGAAGATCATCATTTCATTTTAGGTTTTGAATATTCAAATATTAAACCAAACTTGCATCTCTGGGATGAATTCACCTTGCTTGAACTATATTATATTTTTATGTATTACTGGCTCCGTTTATTAATACTTCCTTCAGGATTTCTGCAAGTATGTTTAAGAGAGAGAGATCACCATAATTTTCTATTCTTGACAGCCTTTGTCAGGTTTAGCTATTGACCTAATGTTATAATGACTTGAGGATACATCACCTCTTCTCTGGAAAGGTTGTAAGTTAACGGTTTCCTTAATGATTGGTAGAACTTGCTATTTCAACCAACCGCCTGGGATGTTTTATGAAATTTCTTGACCATATTCATCCCCTTATAGATTATGACAATTTTTCTATTTTGAAATAAGTGCTAAGAGTGAGGTAGGCACTCTTCATTTCAGTTCAGTCGCTCAGTCGTGTCCGACTCTTTGCGACCCCATGAATCACAGCACGCCAGGCCTCCCTGTTCATCACCAACTCCCAGAGTTCACTCAAACTCATGTCCACAGAGTCGGTGATGCCATCCAGCCACCTCATTCTCTGTCGTCCCCTTTTCCTCCCACCCCCAATCCTTCCCAGCATCAGAGTCTTTTCCAGTGAGTCAATTCGTCACATGAGGTGGCCAAAGTATTGGAGTTTCAGCTTTAGCATCAGTCCTTCCAATGAACACCCAGGATTGACCTCCTTTAGAATCCGTTCCGTTCCGTCACTCAGTCGTGTCCGACTCTTTGCGACCCCGTGGACTGTAGCCTACTAGGCTTCTCTGTCCATGGGATTCTCCAGGCAAGAATACTGGAGTGGGTTACCGTTTCCTTCTCCAGGGGATCTTCCCGACCCAGGGATCAAACCCGGGTCTCCCGCATTGGAGGCAGACACTTTAACCTCTGAGCCACCAGGGAAGCCCCTTTAGAATGGTAGCCCCTAAAACACCTCCCCATCATCTCCAATTCCTCTTAGTCAAGCAATACCCTTTCATTAAGTGTGAGTTAAACACAGTGACTTGAAACAAAACAGAAAATATCACTTCTGACATTAGGTTATAAAATGTCTGTGGCTTTCTTCTCTTTTCATTTTCTGTCAAAGCCCCCACTTTGTGTGATAACAGTTTCCAAGCTGTGAGTATCCTGTAGAGAGGTCCATGTGGCAAGGGACTGATATCTCTGGCCGACAGCAAGTAAAGACTCTGTTATTGTTGTTGTTGCTGCTATTGTTGTTGTTCGATCCCTAAGTCATGTCCGACTCTTTGCAACCCCATGAACTGCAGCACATCAGGATCCTCTGTCCTTCACTGTCTCCCTGGGTCCGCTCAAACTCGTGTCCACTGAGTCAGTGATCCCATCCAACTGTCTCATCCTCTGTTGACCCCTTCTCCTCTTGCCCTCAATCTTCCCAATATCAGGGTCTTTTCCAATGAAGACTTGGGAGCTGCCAACAGTCATATGGGGTTTTCCTAGTGGTTTAGTGGTAAAGAACCTGCCTGCAATAACGGTGATGCAAGAGATGCAGGTTCAATCTCTGGGTCAGGAAGATCCCCTGGAGGAGGAAATAGCAACTTACCCCAGTATTCTTGCAAGGAAAATCCCAAGGACAAAAGAGCCTGGTGGGCTACAGCCCATATGGTCCCAAAGAGGCAGACATGACTGGCCGTGGGCATACACACACATGCACGCGTGCATGCACACACACACACACACACACAGAGGCACAATAGCCATATAAGTACAGTTGGAAGCAGATCCTTTCACAATCAACCATTGAGCTGAGACAGTCCTGGATAATACTTTGATTGCATCCCTAGAAGAGCCATGTGAGTCCCCGGCCCCAGTTAAGCTCTGCCTAGACTTCTGACATAACAGAAACTGTGAGGCATCTGTTGTTTTAAACTGCTATGTTTGGGGTAATTTGTTATACATTACAGATAACTAATTCAAAGAATTTATCCATTCTCTAAATATCCAAACATACTGAGATGATGTTTTCCTCTATATACTCTTGTTATCTTCTAAGAATTCCATCTATGTTAATATCCACATTTTTCATAGTAGTTTTCTGTTATGAAAGAAATGGATTTGCTCTCCAAAAATGAACAGATTTCAGAAACTGGACTGACAGAACTGAGAATGAATCTTGACAATGTTGAATTTGGAGAGAAGTGCACATTTTAAGGCTGCATAAGGATAACTTTTTTGATATCAAAGAGGAATTCATGATCTAATATTTTGACTTTGACACCTAGACATGTTAAGATATTGCTGGCATGACTCTCTGAATGTATAAAATAATGGACTTAGATTTTAAAAGTAGAGATGTTGAAACTGCCATGTCAGAATAAGGAATAAAGATTCAAGGAAACCAAAAGATGGCATGCAGAAATAAAAGAATTTATTATCCAAAACTAGGGAAGGCATCAACTGACTATTTTCCAAAAGGATCCCACATTCCTTAGAGCACTAAATCATGCATTGATGAGAGGAGAATTGGCATCACGGAAATACTCATTGTTGGCTGTCCATGAGAGTCCTCTACTCTCATGAAGGAGTAGTAGAGGTTATTTTAGAACTGGACTCCCCATTGACAATAGAGACAATAAGATTCCAATACAACAGACACCAGATGGTAGAACTTAAGTGTCACAGACAAGGTTACATAATTATTGTGACTGGAAACAAGACCAGAAGAGAAAGTAATGCTCAAAAGAGCACCTGATCTGCAGGATATATGGTAATGGTTAATGGACTATACTGGTCCTAAAAGCAAGATAGATAGGAAGCCACCAAGGATATTGATTGATTATAACCAAAACTTACCAAGAGTGCATGAACCAAAGACTGATATCAGCTGCCAGTCTCGTTAGAACTAACTGTACAGTCTTTCAGGTGGTTTTCTTATTCACTGCTGCTTTTTCCAGCTTACTAATCAGTATAGTAATTACTTTCACACTTCCTGTTCTGCACTGCTTTATGATAACTACATAACTGGACTGGGGAAGCCTGTGGACATGCATTTGTACACGTGACCCACTACCGCTGTCCTATTTTTGCTAATTCTATATTGGAATATTCTTTACAGTGAGGAGAAATATCCCATGTACTTAAAATCTGTAGTCCCACAATACATTTAGCAGTATTGTAACCAAGCAAGACCCTATGGGGCCTTTCTGGGACAGACCACACACACCCACACCATGCCATGTCCTCTGCTTGCCTCTTCTTTGTAGAAAAACTTTAGCCTCCAAGGCCTTCCCCAAGTTCCAAGAGCAAATTTAACCAGAGGAGGGAAAAAATGCAGAAACAAAGGAAAACAGTCAAGCAAGGCAAAATAATAATAGTTCAGCCATTAAAAAAGCCAAGGACTTTTAGTTTTTCCTCAAGGACTATGGATAATATTCTAAACTATATCCTTGAGCTGTTTTCCAGACACTGACACTCCCACCTGGTGGAAGAAGTTAACTGTGAGCTACGCTGGTAACAACAGTGACATATAAAGCAAAGTATCTGCTTAGATTAGAGCACAGGGCCCAGTAATTACCTACCAGGGAAAGCAGAGTCAGCAATATTCTCACTAGAGAAATCAGAACTGAAACCCCTTTGGCCCCACCTCTACCCCTCACTCCCCTGACATCCGTCAGCCTGTTGTACGTTTCTCTGTATTCAACAAAAACTGTTTTCATTAGGTTTTTTTTTCAAGTGTAGTTGATTTAAAATGTTGTTTCAGGAGTATAGAAAAATTGTTTGGATATATATGCATGCATGCACACTAAGTTGCTTCACTCATGTCTGACCCTGTGTGACCCTGGGGACTATAGCCCACTAGGCTCCTCTGTCCATTGATTCTCCAGGCAAGAATACTGTTGTGGGTTGCCATGCCCTCCTCCAGGGGATCTTCCCAACCCAGAGATTGAACCCAAGTCTCCCATAGCTCCTGCATTGAAGGCGTAATCTTTAAGCCACCAGAGTTGTTGCTTATAGGTTATTACAACATATTGAGTACAGTTCTCTCTGCTGTACAGTCAGTCTTTGTTGGTTGTCTATTTTATATAGGGTAGTGTGTATATGTTGATTCCAAACTCCTAATTTATCCTCCTCCCCCTCTTTCCCTTTCACAACCATAAATTTATTTCCTGTTTGTGGGCCTATTCTGTTTTGTGTGTATATAAGATCATTTGTGGGGCTTCCCTGGTGGCTCGGGGATAATAATTTGCCTGCCAATGCAGAAGATGTTAGTTCAATCCCTCAGTCGGAATGATCCCCAGAAAAGGAAATGGCAAGCCATTTCAATATCCTTGCCTGAGAAATCCCATGGACAGAGGAGCTTGGGGGCTTCAGCCTATGAAGTCGCTAAAAAGTAAGACACACTTAGAGACCAAACAACAATAACAAGTTCCTTTGTATATAATCTGGAGAGCAGTATGGAGATTCCTTTAAAAATAGTTACCATATGATCCTGCAATCCCACTCCTGGGCATATATCCAGAGAAGACCATAATTTGAAAAGATACATGCACCCCAGTGTTCACAGCAACACGATTTCAATAGCCAAAACGTGGACTCAACTTAAATGTTCATTGACAGATGAATGGATAACAAAGTTTTATATATATATATATGTATATACACATATATATGTAATGAAATATTGCATGCCTGTGTGCTAAGTAGCTTCAGTCAGTCATGTCCAACTCTTTGCAATGCCATGGACTGTAGCCCACCAGGCTCCACTGTCCATTGAATTTTCCAGGCCAGAAGACTGGAGTAGGTTGCCATGCCCTCCTCCAGGGGATCTTTGAGACCCAAGGATCGAACCTGCGTCTCCTGCAGCTCCTGAACTGCAGGTGAATTCCTTACCAATGAGCCACTGGGGAGGACCAATGGAATGTTCAGTTCAGTTCAGTTTAGTCACTCAGTCGTGTCCTACCCTTTGTGACCCCATGAATCACAGCACGCTAGGCCTCCCTGTCCATCACCAATCCCCGGAGTTCACTCAAACTCATGTCCATCGAGTCGGTGATGCCATCCATCCATCTCATTCTCTGTCGTCCCCATCTCCTCCTGCCCCCAATCCCTCCCAGCATCAGAGTCTTTTCCAGTGAGTCAACTCATCACATGAGGTGGCCAAAGTATTGGAGTTTCAGTTTTATGTTACTCAGCCACAAAAAAAAAAAAAAATGAAATGCTGCCATTTAGAGAAACATGGCTGGACCTAGAGATTATCATACTAAGTGAAGAAAGCCAGACAGAGAAAGACAAATTTCATGTGACATCACTCATATATAAAATCTAAAAAAAATCAAAATAAAGCCATACAGTTGACCCTATATACAAAACAGAAACAGAAGGTCCTGAGCTCTTCTTGAATCTTTGACATGGCTCCATATTCTCCCACCATCTCTTCAGTGCACAAAGGCCTCCCTGGAAGTCCTAAAGAGAGCTCTGAAGAATCCTCCACTCCCCATTTCCCTGACTGTTTTTCTGTTTGCTCTCCTGCCACACAACTCTGAGCCTGCTGCCATCTGGCAGCCCACACTGGGTCCCTGCTGGCCTCAGATTCCCACCAGCCCTCACCTGGTGATGTTCCCTCATCTTCAGATCCTCCGTGCTTTCCTTACTTTCCCTCATCTGGCTGCCCCCACCAACTGCCTTCCCCTCACCCTTCTCCCCGCCTCAGGTACTGGTTTCCCTTCCTCGGCTGCCTCATCTGACTTTCCTTCATCTTCACCCTTTCCCTGCTTTCCAGCTCACCTTCATTTTCATTGCAGAGTTTTTCCTTGTGGAGATTTCGCTCCTCCTCCTGTCCTGCAGGGATTCGCCTGCTCTAGCCTTGCAGGTAGGGGAAACACACAAGCCCCTTCCCAGGACAGCTGTGCCTCCTGTGCCTCCTTGCCCTTCACCCACCTCCCCCAGGACCACGGGAGCTATAGAGGCCAAGACCAGACCACAGAGCAGCTGTAGGTGGATGAAGGTCCTGGACTTCTACATGGAAAAGTGCTCTGAAATGTTGTGACCTTGTCATGATTTCTCCTCTGTTTGTTGCAATTAGTGTAGCTTTCAAGAGGTGAGTTCTTCACTGTATCATCTGCTGAAGGAAATGTGTTTCTCTGAGCTACCACCACATACTGCAATTAACACTGCTTTGGTGTTGCATAAAAGTGGAGTCCATCCACTGATTTGTCACTCATAAAACTAGTTAAATCCATGAGCCTCATTTTCTTTACCCTTTAAATGGGATTTTAAATTTATCACATACAATGTAATTTTGAGGATTCATAATAATTTACAAGATGGCAAACTCCTAACAGTCTGACTGAAACCAATAGCTTCATAACCACTTTAGAATCTTACCATAATAGATATTTCCTATGGGCTCCAATCATTTTTAATATGTTCTTTGAAAATGAAATATATTTTCAATGGGACTGGGTTCATTTTTCTCTCCAATATTTACATATCTAAATTTTAGTGTTTTTCTAGATTTGTAGTTAACATTTTTGAAATACAGTTCTAAATGGAGCAAAGTCGAGAGTACACAGCTTAAAGAATTTGCATGGAATTCAGGCTCCTCAAGTGTCCAATAGGTTTCCTGAGCCCTAGAAACCACCAAAATTCTAGTGCCTCTTTCTCTGCACTCATTTCAATCATCAGTTGAAGTGAAGTGAAGTGAAGTTGCTCAGTCATGTCCGACTCTTTGCGACCCCATAGACTGTAGCCCACAAGGCTCCTCCATCCATGGAATTTTCTAGGCAAGAGTACTGGAGTGGGTTGCCATTTCCTTCTCCAGGAGATCTTCCCAACCCAGGGATCAAACCCAGTCTCCCGCACTGCGAGCAGACACTTTACCGTTTAAGCCACCAGGGAATCCCATCTCATCAATTGCTATGCAACAAATCAGCCCATATCTTAGTGTCTTAGAACATCAGATTATTACTGTTTGTGGTTCTAGAGGTTGACTGTCACCATTTCCACATTTTCCCCATCTATTTGCCATAAAGTGATGGAACCAGATGCCATGATATTAGTTTTTTGAATACTGAGTTTTAAGCCAGCTTTTTCACTCTGCTCTTTCACCTTCATCAGGAGGCTCTTTGTTTTCTGCCATTAGGGTGATGTCATCTGCATATCTGAGGTTAATGATATTTCTCCTGGCAATCTTAATTCCTGCTTGTGCTTCATCCAACCCGGCATTTCACATGGTGTACTCTGCATATAAGTTAAATAATCAGGGTGACAATATACAGCCTTGACACACTTCTTTCCCAACTTTGAACAAGTCTGCTGTTCCAGTCCAGATCTAACTGTTGCTTCTTGACCTGCATACAGATTTCTCAGGAGGAAGATAAGGAAGCCTGGTGTTCCCATCTCTTGAAGAACTTTCCACAGTTTGTTGTGATCCATACAAAGCCTTTAACATAGTCAATAAAGCAGAAGTAGATGTTTTTCTGGAATTCTGTTGCTTTTACTATGATCCAACGCTTGTTGGCAATTGATCTCTGGTTCCACCTTGAACATTTGGAAATTCTCAGTTCATGTACTGTTGAACCTTGCTTGGAGAATTTTGAGCATTACTTTGCTAGCGCATGAGATGAGTACATTGTGCAGTAGGTTGAGCATTCTTTGGCATTGCCTTTTCTTGGGATTGGAATGAAAACTGACCTTTTCCAGTCCTGTGGCCACTGCTGAGTCTTCCAATTTTGCTAGCATACTGAGTGCAGTACTTTAACAGCATTACCTTTTAGGGTTTGAAATAGCTCAACTGGAATTCTATCACCTCCACTAGCTTTTTTTATGGTGATGCTTCCTAAGGCCCACTTGACTTTGCACTCCAAGATGTCTGGCTCTAGGTGAGTGATCACACCATCATGGTTATCTAGGTCATGAAGATCTTTTCTGTATTAAGATCTTCTATGTATTCTTGCCTCCTCTTCTTAATATCTTCTGCTTCTGTTAGTTTCATACCATTTCTGTCTATTGTGTCCATCTTTGCATGAAATGTTCCCTTGGTATCTCTAATTTTCTTGAAGAGATCTATAATCTTTCCCATTCTATTGTTTTCCTCTATTTCTTTTCATTGATCACTGAGGAAGGCTTTCTTAACTTGCCTAACTATTCTTTGGAACTCTGCATTCAAATGGGTATCTTTCCTTTTCTCCTTTGCCTTTCACTTCTTTCTCAGCTATTTGTAAGACCTCCTCAGACAACCATTTTGCCTCCTTGCATTTCTTTCTCTTGGAGATGGCTTTGATCACAGCCTCCTATACAATGCCACAAACCTCCATCCATAGTTCTTCAGGCACTCTGTCTATCAGGTTGAATCCCTTGAATCTATTTGTCACTTCCTCTCTATAATCATAAGGGATTTGATTTAGGTCATACCTGAGTGGTCTAGTAGTTTTCCCTGTTTTCTTCAATTTAAGTCTGAATTTTGCAATAAGAAGTTCATGATCTGAGCAACAGTCAGCTCCCAGTCTTGTGTTTGCTGACTGTATAGAGCTTCTCCATCTTCAGCTGCAGAGAATATAATCAACCTGATTTCGGTATTTACCATCTGGTGATGTCCATGTGCAGAGTCATCTCTTGTGTTGTTGAACATGAGTGTTTGCTATGACCAGCGCATTTTCTTGGCAAAACTCTGTTAGCCTTTGTCCTGCTTCATTTTGTACTCTAAAGCCAAACTTGCCTGTTATTCCAGGTTTCTCTTGGCTTCCTACTTTTTCATTCCAGTCCCCTATGATGAAAAGGACATCTTTTTTTAGTGTTAGTTCTAGAAGGTCTTGTAACTGTTTTCAATTCACTTTTTTTCAAGTTCATTCTTTAGTTGGGATTACTCCTATTGGATCGGGAGTTGGCCACTTTTGAGCTGTACTTTGATGCATCATAGATTCTCCTTATTCCAAAACACCTGTACTGAAAAGTTAAATTCTAAAGTTTCTGTGCTTAAAGTTGTGGTCCATGATAAGATGCAAATACATGAAGGACGGTGATTATGCCATAGGTGCATAATCTCTCCACGTCCCTCCTCCAGTGAACTAAGCATTTACTCTTTAGAGATCAAGTTAGATTTTTACCAGAAAATTGACATTCATTTCTCCTTACTTCCTCTAAGTCCCTCTATTCTTCCCTTATTTTCCATTTCTGTTCTCAGGAGAGAAGTCTTTAATATATGATTATTTTAATATAATTGGAAAAACATGGGGTAAAATTTTAAATAACTGAAAGATATGAAGACACTTTGCTTTCCCCCATTCATGACAACAGAATGTGATACATGTTTTAGTAATGCCCAGGGTATAAGTGTATGAACCTTGGAAAAGCTTGTCTGGGATCGAGTCATAGCTCTCTCATCTACTATCTGAGTGACCTTGGGCAAGTCATTTAATTTCTCTGTACTCCCTGTTTCCTAATGCGTAAAGTAGCACCTCCCTGGTGGTCCAGTGGTTAAGAATCTGCCTGGCAATGCAGGGGACAGGGTTCCATCCATGGTCTGGGAAGATCCACTTGCCACCAGGCAACTAAGCTCCTGCAGCACAATTACTGACCCCATGTGCTCTAGAGCCTCTGCTCCACAACAAAAGTAGCCATCACAACTAGAAGCCCACACACCACAACTGAAAGTAGCCCTCATGCAACTAGAAAGATCGAATGCAGCAACGAAGACAGTGCAACAAAAATTAATTAATTAACTAAACTGATTTCTAAAGTAGAGTCAACATAAATTACTACATCATAGGGATACTGTAAGGTTGCTTTTAGTCACTAAGTCATGTCTGACTCTTGCAACCCCATGTACAGTCTCCTCTGTCTATGGGATTTCCCAGGCAAGAATACTGGAGTGGATTGCCATTTTCTTCTCCAGGGAATCTTCGCAACCCAGGAATCAAACCCGGATCTCCTGCATGGCAGGCAGATTCTTTACCAACTGAGCTACGAGGGAATCCCTACAGTAAGGTTAAATGAGATAAACTATGCAACATGTTTACAATAGCACTTAGCACATAATTGGGCTTCCCTGGTGGTTCACAGGGTAAAGAATTTGTCTGCAATGTGGAGAATCCTAGTTCAATCCCTGGGTGCAGAGAATCCCTGGAGAAGGAAGTGGAAACCTACCTACTCCAGTATCCTCACCTGAGGAATCCCATGGACAGAGGAGCCTGGTGGACAGAGGAGCCTGGTCCATGGGGTCACAAAGAGTTAGACTTGACTGACTGACTATTAATTTAACTTTTTTCACATAATTAATATTATACATATATTTGTATAATTAATATTATGATTTTATGATATAATTATATTATAATTGTAGTTTTCATATAATTAATCTGTGGTGCTGGAGAAGACTCTTGAGAGTCCCTTGGACTGCAAGGAGATCCAACCAGTCCATTCTAAAGGAGATCGATCCTGGGTGTCCATTGGAAGGACTGATGCTAAAGCTGAAACTCCAATGCTTTGGCCACCTCATGCGAAGAGTTGACTCACTGGAAAAGACTCTGATGCTGGGAAGGATTGGGGGCGGGAGGAGAACGGGACTACAGAGAATGAGATGGCTGGATGACATCACCGACTCAATGGACATGAGTTTGAGTGAACTCCAGGAGTTGGTGATGGACAGGGAGACCTGGCATGCTGTGATTCATGGGGTCGCAAAGAATCGGTCACGACTGAGCGACTGAACTGAACTGAACTGAATATTATACATATATTTGACATTTTTTAATTTCTGAATCTCTCTCATCTCAAGAAGGCACTTTGCTATATAAGAAGCATCGCTCGCTCTCACACACACACACCCTCTCTGCATCATCAGTTTCTTCCACTTTTCTAGATTTACTTAATGAGCATAAAAACATTTTCTGGTATTCTCCTATATTTAAAAAAGAAAGAGTAAAAGTATTATTAAGGAGTGCCACTTCCTTTGTATACACTTTGTATAGTTTTGACTTTAAGAAACATGTAAATCTGAATATTTAAAAATAAAATATCATATCTTCCAAGCAGATAATTTATCCTCTTTTTATTAATACCATTTCTATTTTTACTCAGCTTTTCTTTCAATGTAATATTAAGACCTATGCCCAAGTATGACATGGCTACTCAGGGTCTGGGAAATAGCCATACTGAATAGTTGTTCTTGAAATAACCTAATTAGTTATATTGGTCTATTCAGCTATTTATCTTCATTTAATGTTCCAGACCTCCACTACCCAATAGAGTAGCTATCAGCCGTGTTTGGCCATTGACCACTTGAGATGTGGTTAGTCCAAACTGAGTTGTGCCATAGCTGTAAAATGCACATCAGATTTCAAGACTTAGAAAACAAATAGGTAAAATATACCACTTCTATTTTATACTGAATGCATGTTTAAATGTTAATATTTTGATATATGGAGCTAAATAAAATACATTATAGAAATTAATCTCACCTGTTTGTTTTTATCTTCTTAATGGTACAACCAGAAATTTTTAAATTACAAATGTGGCTCACAAATTTTTGTTGCACTGTACTGTTTTAGGTTTTCAAATTTTTTCACATTGGGGAATTGTAAAAAAAAAAAAGGAACTACTCATGAGACAAATTAATTTGTTTTCTAAACGTCTTTCACTCTCTTTTCAATAAAACCCTCAATTATGTTTGAAGTGTATGCTTCCTGAGTCTGACAAAATGAAGCTCTTTTTGGTCTTTGTGAAGTGAATAGTATCAACTCTCACCAAATACAGATTTGCTAGCATGCAGTGCCAGATATCATGACAGGAGAAAAGGACATTAACCTGGATGATTCATGGGGTCGCAAAGAGTCGGACACGACTGAGCAACTGAACTGAACTGAACTGAATGAAGCAAATAGTGAAAATAGACGATACAGGCACTGGAAGAGGGAAGACATTTTTTAAAATGGAGTGTTTACCAGTGGTAATTGAGATAAATGATTTAAACATATAGATAGACACATAGACACATTTAAACATATAGATAAATGGGAGACAGACAGACAAAGAGAGAAGGAGAGGGAGAGAGAAATTAGGAAGTTTGCCCCATGTGTCAATCACATGGGATTGCACCAACTCAATGAAGCATAAATGAATCCTGCCCACATTTTCAATTGGGAAACGTTCATGAATTCTATAGATAATCCTGGAAATAACCAGTTCTCTTAATAATGTATCAGAAACAAATACTGAAACTAGTAATTACTTTTTTTTTACTATATGAATAATCACAAGCATCTTCTCTATAAATTACCCATGGAAACATGCCTGGCTTGAAAACATCCCAGTACTTAACTTTGATATTCTTCATTGTTTCACCAGAAAGCTATACCACAAGTGATATTTGTGAACTTCATGGTTTAACAAAAACATACTAGTAGGGTCATCTAAATGCATTTCTAATCCCTTACCCCCAGAACCTATACTCACCGTATATACACATCTTTCTAAAATTATAAAGAAATACCATCCTATTTTAAAACTTAGATTTATTTCTGTGCATTGTAGGTAGCTGAAAGGATGCTAAAGTTCAAAGGGCAAGGAGGAGTTAAGAAGCCTCTCTTGCTCTGCAAAAACCAGTACTCTGGTTTTCACTGGACAAACAGGTTACTCTTTTATTTCCTTCATCAGCAACAGGAGTGCATAAAACAACTAAATAAAAGAGTCCTTAGAGGCCCTGACTCAATGCACTAGTGAATTTACTAGAGTGAATTTAAAATATAACTTACTCTGACAAAAAGTCCCAAGCTAAGCACAAACAGTCTACTAGGCTCCTCTGTCCATGGAATTTCCCAGGCAAGAATACTGGAGTGGGTTGTGATTTCCTTCTCCATAATAGCTGTATGCTGCTGCTGCTGCTGCTGCTAAGTCGCTTCAGTCGTGTCCGACTCTGTGCGATCCCAAAGACGGCAGCCCACCAGGCTCCTCCATCCCTGGGATTCTCCAGGCAAGAATACTGGAGTGGGTTGCCATATCCTTCTCCATAATAGCTGTATATCTAGTGACTAAAATGTTACTTGCACATGGTATTGAAGCTGCAGCTCCAATACTTTGACCACCTGATGCGAAGAACTGACTCATTGGAAAAGACCCTGATGCTGGGAAAGATTGAAGGCAGGAGGAGAAGGGGACGGCAGAGGACAAAATGGTTGGATGGCACCACCGACTTGATGGACATGAGTTTGAGCAAGCTCAGGGAGTTGGTGATGGACAGGGAAGCCTGGCATGCTTCAGTCCATGGGGTGGCAAAGAGTCAGACACAACTGAGCGACTGAACTAACTGACATGGTTCAGTTCAGTTCAGTTCAGTCGCTCAGTTGTGTCCGACTCTTTGCGACCCCCAAAAGTACTCATAAATATTTGTTGAATGAATAAAAAGGTTAGCTTATTATCTATTGAGATCTTTCTTTAAGATACAAGGCAATAATCACTTTAAGTTCAAGTGCTACACATGTCCACCCAGGGCAGATTCATGTCAATGTATGGCAAAATGAATACAATAATGTAAAGTAATTAGCCTCCAATTAAAATTTTTAAAAAAAGTTCAAGTGCTTTAAATGCTTAGTTACACTATGAACTAAAATATTCCAACATCAAGTTAGAAATGACCAAATGTTTTATTTATTCTTCTTACAGCTTCTCATGCAAACAGAAACTTCTGACATTAACATGCTTCCTGAAAAAAAGAGTTATCATTTCCAAAATAACCGTCTTTCATCAGTCACATTTACCTCAATCACTTCTTTATCACACAATCTAGGTACATCTTAAACTTAAGAAAGAAGTGTAGCCTTTCCAAATAATTCATTATCGAATAATTTCCTCCATGGATCACTTCCCAAGCAGATTTCCACCTCTTGCTCTCCTTGTCTTACTTTATGCTGATTCTTGTTCTCAAATCCCAAGCCTGCACAATCTGCAGCCTAGACTGACACATCGATGAGCTAGAACCTGTCCCTCAACTTAACTTCCTCTCCCTCTGCTTTCTAGCTAAGAATGAATATCTAGGGAAGAGATTCCTTTCTTCCTTTTTTTAAACTTCTTATTTTGTAGAACAGTATCAAAAGGCAAAATGATAGGATACTGAATGAGGAATTCCCCAGGTCCGTAGGTGCCCAGTGACTCTGATGCTGGGAGGGATTGGGGGCGGGAGGAGAAGGGGACGACAGAGAATGAGATGGCTGGATGACATCACCAACTCAATGGACATGAGTTTGAGTGAACTCCAGGAGTTGGTGATGGACAGGGAGGCCTGGCGTGCTGTGATTCATGAGGTGGCAAAGAGTTGGACACGACTGAGCAACTGAACTGAACTGATAGTCAATTAACAATGTTCCAACAGTTTCAGATGAATAGCAGAAGGGACTCAGCCATACATGTACATGTATCCATTCTCCCCTAAACTCCCCTAGGAAAGAAATTCCCTCTAATCTAAGAGTATTTGAAATCTGTCAGGTGCAATGAGTTTCCAATGATAACTTTGGATTTCTTCTCTATAAACAAATTTGAAAGAAGCAACTGAACTGTTGCCAAATAGAGTTATATAGTAATTCCCTCATCAGAGAAAAGAAAATGGGAAATATTCATGAAACATGTGTGCTTGTGTTTTGTCACTCAGTCGTGTCCAACTGTTTGTGACCCCATGAACTGTGACCCACCAGGCTCCTCTGTCCATGGGATTCTCTAGGCAAGAATACTGGAGTGGGTTGCCATTTCGTTCTCCAGGGGATCTTCCCCACCCAGGGATTGAACCAAGGTCTCTTGCATTACAGGCAAATGCTTTACCATCTGAGCTACTAGGGAAGGCCATATGTGAGACATACTATGTAATATGGTTGGATAGCATCACAGACTCAATGGACATGAGTTTGAGCAGACTCTGGGAGATAGTGAAGGACAAGGAAGCCTGGCGTGCTGCAGTCCATGGGGTTGCAAAGAGTCAGACACAACTTAGGGACTGAACAAATACTATGTAATAGATACTTAACAATGATCATCCTATTTAATGGGCTTTATGATCCCCATTCTATAGTAGAGGAAAGTGAGAATCAGAGAATGAAGTTTCTTATGTTGATTATTAATAATCAAGATCAAGTTGATTATCGTGTTAGAGTTGGTGAGACCACATTCCTTCTCTTGACCCCACATTTTTGTGAGAATTATACACAACCTGAGCTGACTGTGGCTCAGATCATGAACTCCTTATTGCGAAATTCAGACTTAAATTGAAGAAAGCAGGGAAAACCACTAGACCATTCAGATATGACCTCAATCAAATCCCTTATGATTATACAGTGGAAGTGAGAAATAGATTTAAGGGACTAGATCTGATTGATAGAGTGCCTGATGAACTCTGGACGGAGGTTCGTGACATTGTACAGGAGACAGGGACCAAGACCATCCCCATGGAAAAGAAATGCAAAAGAGCGAAATGGCTGTCTGAGGAGGCCTTACAAATAGCTGTGAAAAGAAGAGAGGCGAAAAGCAAAGGAGAAAAGGAAAGATATAAGCATCTGAATGCAGAGTTCCAAAGAATAGCAAGGAGAGATAAGAAAGACTTCCTCAGTGATCAATGCAAAGAGATAGAGGAAAACAACAGAACAGGAAAAACAAGAGACCTCTTCAAGAAAATTAGAGATTCCAAGGGAACATTTCATGCAAAGATGGGCTCGATAAAGGACAGAAATGGTATGGACCTAACAGAAGCAGAAGATATTAAGAAGAGGTGGCAGGAATACACAGAAGAACTGTACAAAAAAGATCTTCACGACCAAGATAGTCACGATAACGTGATCACTGACCTAGAGCCAGACATCTTGGAATGTGAAGTCAAGTGGGCCTTAGAAAGCATCACTACTAACAAAGCTAGTGGAGGTGATGGAATTCCAGTTGAGCTATTTCAAGTCTTGAAAGGTGATGCTGTGAAAGTGCTGCACTCAATATGCCAGCAGATTTGGAAAACTCAGCAGTGGCCACAGGACTGGAAGAGGTCAGTCTTCATTCCAATCCCAAAGAAAGGCAATGCCAAAGAATGCTCAAACTACCGCACAATTGCACTCATCTCACACGCTAGTAAAGTCATGCTCAAAATTCTCCAAGCCAGGCTTCAGCAGTATGTGAACCGTGAACTCCCAGATGTTCAAGCAGGTTTTAGAAAAGGCAGAGGCACCACAGATCAAATTGCCAACATCCGCTGGATCATGGAGAAAACAAGAGAGTTTCAGAAAAACATCTATTTCTGCTTCATTGACTATGTCAAAGCCTTTGACTGTGTGGATCACAATAAACTGTGGAACATTCTGAAAGAGATGGGAATCCCAGACCACCTGACCTGCCTCTTGAGAAACCTGTATGCAGGTCAGGAAGCAACAGTCAGAACTGGACATGGAACAACAGACTGGTTCCAAATAGGAAAAGGTGTACTTCAAGGTTGTATATTGTCACCTTGCTTATTTAACTTATATGCAGAGTACATCATGAGGAACGCTGGGCTGGAAGAAGCACAAGCTGGAATCAAGATTGCTGGGAGAAATATCAATAACCTCAGATAGGCAGATGACACTACCCTTATGGCAGAAAGTGAAGAGGAACTCAAAAGCCTCTTGATGAAAGTGAAAGAGGAGAGTGAAAAGGTTGGCTTGAAGCTCAACATTCAGAAAACAAAGATCATGGCATCTGGTCCCATCACTTCATGGGAAATAGATGGAAAAACAGTGGAAACAGTGTCAGACTTTATTTTTTTGGGCTCCAAAATCACTGCAGATGCTGATTGCAGCCATGAAATTAAAAGACGCTTACTCCCTGGAAGGAAAGTTATGACCAACCTTGATAGTATATTAAAAAGCAGAGACATTACTTTGCCAACCAAGGTCCGTCTAGTCAAGGCAATGGTTTTTCCCGTGGTCATGTATGGATGTGAGAGTTGGACTGTGAAGAAAGCTGATCACCGAAGAATCGATGCTTTTGAACTGTGGTGTTGGAGAAGACTCTTGAGAGTCCCTTATACTGCAAGGAGATCCAACCAGTCCATTCTAAAGGAGATCAATCCTGGATGTTCATTGGAGGGACTGATGCTAAAGCTGAAACTGCAATACTTTGGCCACCTCATGCGACGAGTTGACTCACTGGAAAAGACTCTGATGCTGGGAAAGGTTGGGGGCGGGAGGAGAAGGGGACGACGGAGAATGAGATGGCTGGATGGCATCACCGACTCTGTGGACATGAGTTTGAGTGTACTCCGGGAGTTGGTGATGGACAGGGAGGCCTGGCGTGCTGTGATTCATGGGGTCGCGGAGAGTCGGACACGACTGAGCAACTGAACTGAACTGAACTGATACACAACCTAGGGGACGACGGAGAGTGAGATGGCTGGATGGCATCACCGATTCTGTGGACATGAGTTTGAGTGTACTCCGGGAGTTGGTGATGGACAGGGAGGCCTGGCGTGCTGTGATTCATGGGGTCGCGGAGAGTCGGACACGACTGAGCGACTGAACAGAACTGAACTGAATATGAGCAGCCATGTGTAAGACATACATGTAATGGGTAACTTGTCCCTAATTCTGGCATTTTGTTCCCAACGCTAGCTTTGTTTTTTCTGGTGTTTGTACTATACTGATATTAAATAGGTGATTAAACTGACGAATTAACTGCTATGAAGGTGTCTTTGGGTGGCAAAGGTTTAGCCCTCCCAGGTAATATATACATATTTTCCCAAGTTCCTCTCCTTAAACTGAACATTTGCAAGCGTGTTCTCAGAAGCAACCCACAGGTCAATATGGGCTCTGCTCTGCCTCAGTCTGAGCACTCCATTTTTATCTATTTTATATTTGGTTTATGCATACACTCCAAAAAATGAAAATTACTGTTTATTGTCTTTAGCCAGTAGTGTCTATAACTACCAGGCTAATGGTGCTTAGAAAGTGTGAGTTTTCAGGACATTCATGACCTGCCAATGGTTCCAACTAGGCTGTTTGTCCATGGCCAAGTCCAACTATGCCCACCCACTAGGAAAGTCAAATGCCATGACTCCATAGCCTCCCTCTTCCCTGTAGCTGATGCTCTTATGCTATGGCACCCCCACCCCCACCTCACCTCCAAGCTAGTCTCTCTGGACCCTCATCCACTGGCCATATGTTTAAATTTTGTTTCCAGAGTTGTCGACAGAGGACAGTCTTTAGCATGCTCCAACAAGAATCCCCAGGGCAACTTATGCCTCTTCACTTGATTAATTCCCCAGTGCATGCTATCAATAGAACAAATATAACCTGTGTCACTTTGGGTTATGTATAACCTGAATTGGTAGATGGAGTTTATATTCTGTCTTCTGAGATCATCAACCTCATTTTTCCTAGGACAGAAAAACCCAGGACTACTCTGCTCCTCAAAGTCCTTCTTTTAACCTCCTATATCCACTTCATTTTTAAGAGGACATCCAAAAACTCTGATACAGCTCCAATCTGAATTAGCAGAAAAACAGAAATGGGCAAGTCCCTATTAACCTGATAAGGGACAGGAAAATACTATTTCTTACTAAGAGAAGCCCCTGGAAGTTTTTATTATTCCTGTGAAATACAGGATAGGACTTGGTGGCTGATAATGTAGAAAATGCAATACATTTTATATCATTTTGTAATGGCACAGCCTTACCATTTTCACGCACCTCTAAGAATATCTAGGACTAAAATCCCACTATAAGCCATCTGGATAGCCAAGTGAGGAAGAATATTCTTTGTTCACCACTACATTTACTTCACTTCTCTGTGATTGGGAAGCCTGAAAGTGATACAGACGTGACTAGTCAACCTTTCCCTGAAGATTTCAGGTTTGTAACCTAGAGGGCAGGGGCATCCAGAGCATTGTGTAACTTTACTTGATCTCTGATGCCTACAGTGAACTGCAACCCACTAGCGGTTTATGGAATCAATTTAATGGGTTGCAATCAGCATTTGAAAAAAAATTAATAGAATAAAATAAAATAAAAAATACCTGGTTGTATCACTGTCAGTAAGGAAGGAGTGTTCCATAAAACTTTTATTTATGTTAGATATGGGTACTCCAAAAATGCTTGAAAATGGCTGCTGTATAAAACAGCATATAGAAAATAATTGTAAATCAATAAGGACACTCTCATACAATGTGATTCTTTAATAACATGAACTCACAAATCAGGAGAGATTGAAATGCTTTTGAAGTGCTTAAACATGAAGTCTCCTAGAAAACCTTGGATCACAGTTTTTATATACTTTCCCCACAAAATTTCCATACTCACAAATCAAAAATGCTTTATACATGATTTAGTGGATTCATAGACATGGCAAATTCAATCTAGAATTGTTTAGAAATCCTACTTTAAATATTTTTAAGCTCCTAAATTTTCCTTAGAAAATAATAAAATCTCCTTACCTTGGGGAAGCAAAACTCTAGATGTAAATATTCTGAATGTGCTTATGGAAGTAAATGCAAATTTTTATTCTAATCTAACACCAACTCAATGAACATGAGTTTGGGTAAACTCCGGGAGTTGGTGATGGACAGGGAGGCCTGGTGTGCTGCGGTTCATGGGGTTGCAAAGAGTTGGATATGACTGAGAGACTAAACTGAACTGGACTGAACATTTATTGAATCCTAGACAGGTATAACGGAGAAGGCAATGGCACCCCGCTCCAGTACTCTTGCCTGGAAAATCCCATTAATGGAGGAGCCTGGTAGGCTGCAGTCCATGGGGTCGCGAAGAGTTGGACACAACTAAGCGACTTCACTTTCACTTTTCACTTTCATGCATTGGAGAGGGAAATGGCAACCCACTCCAGTGTTCTTGCCTGAGAATCCCAGGGACAGGGGAGCCTGGTGGGCTGCCGTCTATGGGGTCGCAGAGAGTCGGACACGACTGAAGCGACTTAGCAACAGCAGCAGACAGGTATATGGAATGGTTCAAAGAACAGAATGACATAATCCTAATACAGAGAACTTTGAATTCTAATGGACAGGTAAGGTGAGAAGCATGGAGGGTCCACTTGGAAGAAGTGAGGAGCTGGTACTTTTTGACATCAAGGGAATCAAACGGAGTTGAACAAAAAGGAAAATGAGAAACTGCTATAGTCACACAAAAAATAAAAGCAAAAATGGCTGGGGAAAGTAAGAAAAACAGCTAGTTTGAGAAAAGTTAGACATAGAAAATGACATAGAGCAATAAATGGAATCAGTGGAAAGAAAAGAGAATATAGAAGAAAGAAAATTATGAATTATTCTAGAAGGAGGCAGCTGCTGGAAGCATTCCTTTAATAACTCATTCCCAAGAGGAGAGTGAAAAGGTTGGCTTGAAGCTCAACATTCAGAAAACAAAGATCATGGCATCTGGTCCCATCACTTCATGGGAAATAGATGGGAAAACAGTGGAAACAGTGTCAGACTTAATTTAGGGGGGCTCCAAAATCACTGCAGATGCTGTTGAAGCCATGAAATTAAAAGATGCTTACTGATGCTAAAGCTGAAACTGCAATACTTTGGCCACTTCATGCGACGAGTTGACTCACTGGAAAAGACTCTGATGCTGGGAAAGGTTGGGGGCGGGAGGAGAAGAGGACAACCGAGAATGAGATGGCTGGATGGCATCACCGACTCTGTGGACATGAGTTTGAGTGAACTCCGGGAGTTGGTGATGGACAGGGAAGCCTGGCGTGCTGTGATTCATGGGGTCGCAAAGAGTCGGACACGACTGAGCGACTGAACTGAACTGAACTGAATGCTATTAAAACATCATCTATGAGGCATACATTTATTTCATATTGGCACTGGGGAGAGTACCATGTGGGAAAATAATGACAACTTTTCTATGCAGGGCAGTTAGGGCAATGGGCTGGGTCATGTTATCAGAGGAAAAGTTCATCTCCTTTTGTTTTTTTTCAGATTCCATCTGTCCATTTCAGAGCTCCTCTTCCTTTATCACCTTTCATTACCATCACTTTTCTACCTTGAGATAAACTTTCTCAACAATGAAAAATAAAACCGTGTTGACTGAGTTCATCCTGCTGGGTCTAACTGATGTCCCTGAATTCCAGGTGATGGTTTTTGTCTTTCTGTTCCTCACCTATTTACTCAGCATCATTGGAAATCTGACAATCCTCATCCTCACCTTGCTGGACTCCCATCTTCAGACCCCCATGTATTTCTTTCTCCGAAACTTCTCCTTCTTAGAAATTTCCTTCACAAGCATCTTCATTCCCAGGGTCCTGATAAACATCACAACAGGGAACAGGAGTATCAGTTTTGCTGGCTGCTTTGCTCAATATTTCTTTGCCATATTCCTGGGGGCCACAGAGTTTTACCTTCTGGCTGCCATGTCCTATGACCGCTATGTGGCCATATGCAAACCCTTGCATTACATGAGCACCATGAGCAGCAAAGTCTGCACGCAACTTGTTCTCTGCTCTTGGCTGGCTGGGTTAATGGTTATTATACCACCAATCACTCTGATGAGTCAGCAGGACTTTTGTGAATCCAACAGGCTGAATCATTATTTCTGCGACTATGAGCCCCTTCGGGAACTCTCCTGTTCAGACACAAGCCTCATAGAGAAGGTTGTCTTTCTTGTGGCATCGGTGACCCTGGTGGTCACTCTGGTGCTAGTCATTCTCTCCTACACACTCATCATCAGGACTGTTCTGAAACTCCCCTCTGCCCATCAAAGGACAAAAGCCTTTTCCACTTGTTCTTCCCACTTGATTGTCATTTCTCTCTCTTATGGAAGCTGCTTCTTCGTTTATGTTAAGCCCACAGCAAAAGAAGTGAGCACTTTCAACAAGGGAGTAGCACTACTCAGTACCTCAGCTGCACCTCTGTTGAATCCCTTCATTTACACCCTAAGGAATCAACAGGTAAAACAAGCCTTCAAGGATACAGTCCGGAAGCTCGTGAATCTTAAAGAATTTCAGAATTAAAGCCTTAATGGATGAGTCCTTACTATGTACCAAACTCTCTGCCAACTACTAGGCTTCCAATATACAGTTAAATTTCAGGCCAGTGAGAAAAACTGGAAAACAAATAAATTATAACCTGCAAGTGTTCATATAAAGAAACAATTAGGTCTTATCAATGAAAAAGCACTTCAACATGAATTAGTGAGTCAATAAATGTTTTCAGAGAGAGTGCCATTTAAACTCAGTCTTAACAAGTAAGAATAGGTCAAGCAAGTAAAAATAAGAGGAATAAACTTGAGTAGAAAGAATATTGTTGGTAGGAATACCAAATTTCAGTCCTACAAGACTGAGTAAACATTTTCATTCATTTCAGTGAAATAAAAAGGAGAAGGAGAGAGTTGAGGAGATAATATTTTTCAGTTTTGAATTAAGTTAAATCCCATTTTAAGTAAATTAAGTGACCATAATGTCAAGTCATTTGGAATTGGGACAAGATTTTCGCTCAGATGGTAAAGGATTCACCTGCAATGTAGGAGACAGGAGTCCAGGAAGATCTTCCCTGGGTCAGGAAGATCCCCTGGAGAAGGGAATAGCTACCCACTCCAGTATGCTTGCCTGGAGAATTCCATGAACAGAGGAACCTGGCAGGTTATAGTCCATGGGATCACAAAGAGTTGTACATGACTGAGAGACTAACACTTTAACTTTTATTTTTTATGGATTTAGCAATCCATAGCTATTGAAATAGAAATTGATGTGAAAATGGAGGGTGTCATAAATAAAAGAAGGTGAGCAGAAGAGGCAGAGAAGATGATAAGAAGTCAATAGAGGAGTTCCCTGGAGGTCCAGTGGTTAAAAATTCACCTACCAATGCAGGGGACAAAGTTTCAACCCCTGGGTCAAGAATATCCCACATGCCACTGAGCAACTAAACCCATGTACCACAACTACTGAGCCCACTTGCCTAGAGCCAGTGCTCTGCAACAGAAGAAGCCACCACAGTGAAAAGCATCCCCCGCTTTCAGCAACTAGAAAAAGCCTGAGCAGCAACAAGGACCCAACACAGCCAAAAATAAAATTTTTAAATAAAAAAAAAGAAGTCAATATATCTGTGGAATTCATGGGTAGAGAATGTTTCAAGAAATATGGATAGTTGGCAATGTGAAATGCTGCAGAAACTAATTAATATGAAGAATGACATTATGACAATTAGGGTGTTCTTATTGATCATCACCGTCTTCAAAAATGTGGAATTTGAGGATGGGGCAGGAAGAAGTCTGACTGTAGTGGGATACTAGTGGGTAAAAGCTAAAAATTTAGGAATTGTAAAATGGAATGTCAAGAGTGGAGAAATGAAAATATAAACAACCTCCAAGTTATGTTCCCTATCATTCCTCACTACTAGTATCTATGCTTTCACAGTACACAGTATATCACAGTATACATCATAAAAACGGTTATATTAAACTACATTCTCTTCTTGTCTGTAAGACTGAAAAATTCAGAGTTAATATTTTTGATCACAGTTCCATCTACAATATCAACCAGTGATAGGTGTTCGATAGTTCATTGCTGAATGGATAAATGAATAATGGATGAGTAGATGGGTGGATGGGCAAACAAATGAATAAGGGAGCCTCATTTAAAGTGAAGAACCTCAAACCTTTGAGAGTTTATATACTGAGAGCAATGAATTAGCAAGGCATGCCTCATGTGGATGACTTAGATCTGCCTGGAAATTCCTCTCTATTTTACAAATGAGGGAATGGAAGATTAAAGAGGTGAAATAAGTTGTGGAGGGTCACACAGCTGAGTGCCTATATTAGAATTAAATACTAAATATGTCTGATGCCAAAGTCCAACTGCTGAACTTCTGAGTAGTACAACCTTCCACCCACTCTAACTAAAGTCCACTCTTCCAAGTGTTTCTAAGTATTTTAAGTAGCCTTGGATTTCGGCTTTCTCCAAGCTTTCAACAAGCTTTCATTAGAAGCCTTTAGGAGGTGAATCTCTTCAGGAAGTTGAAAGCCTGCAAAAGCCTATATTATCCCACCTATGGTTCCTGACCTCTCTAAAGAAACTTCTCCTTTCCACATCCATATCTCTTCTGAACAACATGGATCTTCTATTATCCTCTTTAAGAGGGATCAGCTTTTCATCCACGGAGTGCGACGCAACTCAGTTCAAGATGCTGAAAAACTTCAGAGCTGATGTTTGAGAAACAGAATTGTGGTGCTTAAAAGCAACTTTTCATGGAAATAAGGTGTATTTGAACGTGTGACAATTGATATATACAAAATAGAGGTTTTGCTTTCTCTCTGCCTTTCATGGTGGTAGCAGGGTGAACTTTCAAAAAGGTACCAAATACTGATATCTGTAAGGACAGATATCTCAGGAATTCCATGGTGGTTCAGAGGTTAGGGCTTGACAATCTCACTGCCACAGCCCAGGGTTCAATCCCTGTTTGGGGAACGAAGATTGTGCAAGCCACATGGCATAGCTAAAAAAGAAAATAAACAAAAAAAGCACATATGTCTGCTTTTAGAGAACTTCTATAGAATTCCATTCCAATCAGCTATACCTCAATACAAAATACAAAATTTAAAGTTTGGGAAAAGAAAGAATTCAATTCTATTATTTAAAATGGGTTTTCTATCAACGAGCTTCAACCCCAGTAACTAGACTAGCTTTTCTACAACTATCTTAAGACAACATGTCAGCTGCTTTAATTGACAAAAGTTATTTTCAAATCTCATTCTAAAAGAATATTCTAAATGTATATTTCAAAGTATGCTGTCAAAAATTTGGGTTTTTCTGCTTGCAATTTTTTCTATACTAGATCATTTGATGACTAAATTTGACCCCCTTGATAGAAAACAGATCAGTGGATTCTTAAGAATCAGAGAAGAGTTAATTGCACAGGGTTTGGTGGTGGAGCGATCGAAGAACTGTTCTACAGTTTAACTATGACGGTGACTGCATTTGTCAAGTTTTGGAGTTTTACTGAATGTAAATTCTACTTTAAAAACGTGACTTTTTTTCCTTATTTTTTTAAATTAATTTATTTATTTTAATTGCAGGCTAATTACTTTACACACTGTGGATTATGCATGAGCCTTTCCTCACCAAGACTGATCTGACCACTGTCTGTGCTGCATCCAATCTCCTGTGGCATGGTACCATATGCCATCAACCACTCACTAGTCAGTTAATTGTACAGGATCTATTCTATTATGGTGGGGAGCAGCAGCTGTCTTCACTAGAATAAAATTTCATTCAGGATATGAATTTCTTTTCCCAGTTCAGCATTTTCATCCATTCAAATTATATGTTTTATTTACCGTAATGTTATCCCATGATGTCTCTTATAAACATAGAGAAGGTATTGATAGATATATACACACTACTATATATAAAATAAATAACTAATAAGGACCTACTATATAGCACAGGGAATTCTATTCAATACTCTGTAATGGCTTATATGGGAAAAGAATCAAAAAAAGTGAATATATGTGTATGTATAACTGATTCACTTTGCTGTATACCTGAAACTAACACAACATTGTAAATAAACTGTATGCCAATAAAAAATCTTTAATTAAAAAATTTTTAAGAAGTAATATTTATTTATTTATATGTATTACCTTCTAGCTTGATCACCCATCATTTATCAACATAGTCTCTGTCAGTTCAGTTCAGTTCAGTCGCTCAGTCGTATCTGACTCTCCATGAGCCCATGAATCACAGCACGCCAGGCCTCCCTGTCCATCACCAACTCCCAGAGTTCACTCAAACTCATGTCCACAGAGTCAGTGATGTCATCCAGCCATCTCATTCTCTGTCGTCCCCTTCTCCTCCTGCCCCCAACCCTTCCCAGCATCAGAGTCTTTTCCAGTGAGTCAACTCGTCGCATGAGGTGGCCAAAGTATTGCAGTTTCAGCTTTAGCATCAGTCCTTCCAATGAACACCCAGGATTGATCTCCTTTAGAATGGACTGGTTGGATCTCCTTGCAGTCCAAGGGACTCTCAAGAGTCTTCTCAAACACCACAGTTCAAAAGCATCAATTCTTCGGCGATCAGTTTTCTTCACAGTCCAGCTCTCACATCCATACATGACCATGGGAAAAACCATAGCCTTGAATAGACGGACCTTTGTTGGCAAAGTAATGTCTCTGTACCTAACTCCAAATTCCAAAAAGGAGAATGTAATTAGCTCATGTCTATACCTAGGTCATTCTCCTCTGCCCAAGTTCTCTCAAAAGGAGGTGTGGACTGGGAGAAAAATAAAGTCTATCGTATCTATTGTAAAGTTATCTCTTTGTCTAGTCTGTGACATCAAGGATTATCCACAAATAAATGTCCTTTCCCTTGAAGTTCTAGGCTAGATTGCATTAATTCCTTCTGCAAATTTTAATGTTAAGGTTCTGCTACTCCATCTCTCTTGCCATTTCCTTATATACTTACTGTCATGGTTATTGCCCTCTGATATTCTCTGAGGCCTATGTTTGTCTTTCCTAAAGAGCTCTACTTGCTATAATGCTGCATCTCATTAGCATTCTCAGAAATACATGTATGCCACATTTAACCATTCCATCTCTCCATCAAAAGCCGAACTGGGAACAGGGGGAGAAGTTGCTCCCACAAGTAACTAAGGTAACTCTCAACTGTCAAGGAGCAACCCCAGTTAGAAACATCCCTCATACTAAGCACAAGTGGAAAATTAATATTACATAGCAGATTTTGGCCAAAGCAAATCACTGATCTCATTCCTTTGACCAATCCAATCTGAAGATCCTTTTATAAAGGAAATTTGAATTTTAAGCCCTGGGGGAGCCACATGACAATTATCATATCTGTGTAAAGGTTTAAAAATTGAGAGTCAGTAAATACGTGGAGGAGAGGTTTTCAAGCCCTATAGAAGAAACAGAAGAAGGACACAGGGCCTCCAGTCTTCCTTCAGAGAATAGTTTTCAGGACACAGAAGACTGAAGGGAAGGGAAAGAAACTAATGGGGAAAACGCTAAGCCCTCCACAGAATCCATGTTACTTGACCAAGGTAAGATCACCACAGCAACAGAAGGCAGATGCTCTGCTACTCTTTTGTTCCTCAGGAGATATATGACATGGTGTTATGAACATTAAGCAAGTTATTAAGGTATATTGTCTAGCATTATGCATAATATAATGAAGATGTGTTTAGAATTACGCCCAGCATGTGGTAAATGGCTCAAAAAATATGTTCCTCCGTCTCTTTGGGCTTCTTCCCCAATCCCTTATTAAAAGTTCAGTTCCAGAGTTCTCAACAAACAGGGTTCATTAGCATGCTCTGAATGTGGGCCTCCTGGGATCTTTTCTTTCCTCAACTGATTGTTCTGAGGCCTCCCCTGAATAGAACATTTAAAATATGTTTCTATCTGGTGTAAAGTCAGAGACAGCACATATTCAGGCTCAGAAGGATCAGAACAGAGGAAATCAGACTTTGAAGGGAGGGTGCTTTCTACCATGACTACGATAAATGTGTTTAACTTAAATAAATCACATCTCAAAGGATTACTTACCGGCCAGTGCATTTTAAATTACTGCAGAAATAAAAAGTAGTGAATGACAGGTAAAGTGATGTATAGAAAAGAAGTAGCATTTTTCCTATGAAATTTTCATAGGTTTGTGAATTTTTGTGAATAATTAGGTCAATAAGTAGTTGTGGGAAGTGAAACAAGTTCAATTTTATTCTACCTTTTCTCTACATCTGACTTCTAAATTGTGATTCATCGCATGGACACGTATGGGTAAAATCCTACAGGACCACCCTAAAAGTCAAGTGTAAGTATATTCTCAGCTTATACTTATATCACTGTTACTTGTTCGTGACTATAGAGCATGAAATCATATTACTGTGATTTTTTTAGTTAAAAAGCAACTTATGCTTGCTTTGCTGAATTCATATAATGTAGATAAGTATAAAGTAAAAAGACACAGCTCCCCTTATGTCCCCCACTTATTCATCTAACTCCATAAAAATAATACTGATAGCAATTTTTCCAGATCTATATGACCATGCACATAAAAATATAATTTTAGAGCATAAGATATATATATATTTTAGACCAAATGGAATAATATAATACACAATTATTCAACAGCTTCCTTTATTCATATAGCAATATACCATATATGTCCTTCCAAGTGAGTTCACCTAAATCTTTGCCATTTATTTTATTTATATATTGCATTTTATAGTTTGGAGGCACCAAAATTACTTAGTCATTTTCCTATTGATGGAAATCTTCATTGTTTCCAAGTTTTTATGTTTATAGACAAGGTTGTAATGAATAGCTTTGTAAAATTATTGAAGCAGAATTACTATAGAATTTGTGTGGAATGTGAACATAAAGATTTGAATGATAACACACAGTTGTTCACCAAAGACCAAAAATTAATGACCAGGAAGTTCAAGAGCCTGTACGTTCAGGCACTGGATGACGTGGCCATATTCCATACATCCTTGTGATTAGGATATTCTTAGGGACAATGGCAGAGATAGCTCCCTGGTGATTCAGAGAGGCCAGGGGTATAGGGAGGTGGGGTTAAGATTTCTCTGTTTCAGGGACCTTAAAAGATCAGAACAACATGAAGATGCCTAAAGGATTCTAGAAATTTGAGGCTTCTTTGTTAGGGACAAATGCTGCTGCTGCTGCTGCAGTTGCTAAGTCACTTCAGTCATGTCCGACTCTGTGCGACCCCATAGACGGCAGCCCACCAGGCTCCTCCGACCCTGGGATTCTCCAGGCAAGAACATTGGAGTGGGTCCACTTCTTTCTCCAATGCATGCATGCATGCTAAGTCGCTTCAGTCGTGTCCTACTCTGTGCGACCCTATGGACAGCAGCCCACCAGGCTCCTCCATCCACAGGACTCTCTAGGCAAGAATGCTGGAGTGGGTTGCCATTTCCTTCTCCAGGACAAATGCTGAGCTTTTGTAAAGTATATGATGACCAAATAATCTGGTAGTCCCTTTCCTGGTTCTGTGTTAAAGCTATACCTGTATCCCAAGTGAAGTGACTCAGCCCATCTAGGAGGCTTAGAGGGCATAGGATGGAAGAGTCTGGGTGCAAAGGGACACCACTCCCTTAGTGTCAGTGGTCAGAGGAGCCTGGCGAGTTACAGTACCTGGGGTAACAAGAGTCGGACATGACTTAGTGGCTAAACCACCACCAACAAGTGTTGATGGGAAGAATTTTAAGTAGTTCCTGAAAGCCCCTCCTGAAGTTATTTGGTGTCTGAGATTTTCCTTTCCATCACTGGCAACTCAGTATTATGAAACCTAAGCAAGAGAGAAAGTCCAAATGAACTTTATATACATTTGTTGTTGTTGTTTAATTGCTAAGTCACGTCTGACTCTGTGACCCCATGGACTGTAGCCCCCAGGCTTCTCTGTCCGTGGTATCTCCCAGACAAGAATACTGGAGTGGGTTGCCATTTTCTACTCCAGGGGATCTTCCCAACCCAGGGATTGAAACAGAGTACCTCTGTGTCTCCTGCATTAGCAGGTGGATTCTTTACCACCATCTCACCTGGGAAGTCCTTATATACATTTTAAAATTATTATAGTCCCCTCACCCACGATAACAAATAAGAGAAATATAGATTTTTATCATTTGGTGGTAGAAAAGCACCAAGTGTGAATATGGAAAATTTCAAAATACAACCTTGCTGATAGAGGTTGGGCTCTCAGCTCTTTGAGCAAAGACCAGATAATACACATGACTCCTTGAGTTTCATCAGTGAAAGAGAGACAGGAAACAGTAAAGTCAATTTATAGGCTCAAGAGACTTTACCCTAGACTGACTCTTAAATGCTCCTATTTGTTGTTTTAGATTTTAAAAAGCTAAGAAAAATGTACAGTTTATATACCAAATTGCCAAAGATAAAAGGCTAAATGAAGAGCAAAATAAGGAGAAGAGAGAAAAGGCACTATCTTTTTTTCATTTAATTAACAATTATGTATTTATTATGCTGTGTGCTTTTGCCAGTGTTATTGGGGGGTAAAAGAATACCAAAAAAGAAGAAGAATATTATTTATGAAAAAGCCTACTTTAATACCAACACGACAATCATTCAATAAGTGTTGGTTCTCCTGCTGTTCCTCTGCTCTTAAGTAACTTACAATCTGTTTTTGGAAAGGTGACATATACCCATAAAACAGAAAATGGATAATGCCCAAATAGAATGCATCATTTATGTTAATTCTTATCTTAGAATCAGACAGCTCTCTGTATTTATCCTGTGCCACAGACATTCAGATATTCATTTTGATATAAAATTTCCACATAGAATGTGGCCCCCATGGAAAGCAGTATGGCCATTTCTAACAAAACCAAAAATAGAATTATAATATGCTCCAGCAAAATATGCTTCTGGATATATATCCAAAAGAAAATCTTGAAGATATATTTGGACATCCATGATTATAGCAACTTTATTCACAATAATCAAGAAATGGAAGCAACCCAAACATCCATCAGCAGATGAATGGGTAGATAAAATGTGATATATACATACGTTGGAATATTATTCAATCTTTAAAAGGAAGGAAATCCTGTCACATGGATTGTTAACCTTGAGAACATTACACTAAGTGAAATAAACCAGTCACAAAAATACATACATACATACACAGTGCATGATTCCACTTATATGAGAGAAAGTGAAAGAGGAGAGTGAAAAGGTTGGCTTGAAGCTCAACATTCAGAAAACAAAGATCATGGCATGTGGTCCCATCACTTCATGGGAAATAGATGGGGAAACAGTGGAAACAGTGTCAGACTTTATTTTGGGGGGCTCCAAAATCACTGAGGATGCTGATTGCAGCCATGAAATTAAAAGACACTTACTCCTTGGAAGGAAAGTTATGACCAACCTAGATAGCATATTAAAAAGCAGAGACATTACTTTGCCAACCAAGGTCCGTCTAGTCAAGGCTATGGTTTTTCCCGTGGTCATGTATGGATGTGAGAGTTGGACTGTGAAGAAAGCTGATCGCCGAAGAATTGATGCTTTTGAACTGTGGTGCTGGAGAAGACTCTTGAGAGTCCCTTGGACTGCAAGGAGATCCAACCAGTCCATTCTAAAGGAGATCAATCCTGGGAGTTCATTGGAAGGACTAATGTTGAAGCTGAAACTCCAATACTTTGGCCACCTCATGCAAAGAGTTGACTCACTGGGAGGGATCGGGGGCAGGAGGAGAAGGGGACGACAGAGAATCAGATGGCTGGATGGCATCACCGACTCGATGGACATGAGTTTGAATGAACTCCGGGAGTTGGTGATGGACAGGGAGGCCTGGCGTGCTGTGATTCATGGGGTCGCAAAGAGTCGGACACGACTGAGCGACTGAACTGAACTGAACTGAAAGTAGTCAAAATCATAAAAATAAAAAGTAGAATCGTGGCTGCCAGAAGCAGCAGTTAACCGGGAGTAGGGAGAGTTGTTCAATAGGCATCAGTTTTACAAGATGAAAAAGTTCTGGAGATCTGTTGCACAGCAATGTGGATAAGCTTAACATCAAACTCCACACTTTGGCTGATTCGTGTTGATGTTTGGCAGAAACCAACAAAATTCTGTAAAGCTATTATCCTTCAATTAAAAAATAAACATATCTTTAAAAAAGAAAAAAATTATTAAGATGGTAAATTTCATCTTGTGTTTTTGACCACAATTTTTTAAAATTCCATAAAACATCTCACAAATGCTAATTACACTTTGCATAGATTATCTTACTCAGATAACGTACTTAGCAGCTGAACTTAACTCACTGATTTTCTACCCACTTGCACAGGCAATCTGCTGGAAGTGAAGGAAGAGGCCAGCTCTCACGGAGGCCTATAACTTCTATAGCTTTATGGCTACAAAAACAGAGAGAAACTATTTGCTTGAGCCATATATTGCCAGGGTCAATGCAAGGTCTATAATTTTCCTTTTGAATGTGAGTGGCTAAATACACAGAAAATTAAACTTAGGTCAGTGGTCTATCCTGGGGAAAGAAGTGGCAACCCACTCCAGTATCCTTGCCTGGGAAATCCCATGGACAGAGGAGCCTGGAAGGCTACAGTCCATAGGATTACAAAAAGTCAGACACGACTTAGCTACTAAAAAACAGTGGTCTATAAACACAGTTTTCTCAATTGACTTCTAACAGAAAATGTGAAGTTATAAAACTGCCACTTTATATAAAATAATATTTTTAAGATAATAATTAACGTATTCTATTAAGTCATTAACCATTTTCTATTTTTTTAATTTATTTTTGGTTTTGGCTACATAGGGTCTTCATTGCTATGCATGGGCCTTCTCTACTTTCAGCAAGCAGAGGCTACTCTCTAGTTGCAGTGTACAGGCTTCTCATTGTAATGACTTCTCTTGTTGCAGAGCACAGGCTCTAGGGCACGCAGGCTCAGTAGTTGCAGCTACAGGCCTAGTCGCCCTACAGCATGTGGAATCCTCCTGGATCAGGGATCAAACCCATGTCCCTCACACTGTTAGGTGGATGCTTAAAACCTGGACCACCAGAGAAGTCCCAACCATTATCTATTTCATGTGTACGTTACATCTCTCCAAAAACTGAATGTAAGTTCCTTAAGAGCGGAAGAAAGGCAAGAGAACAAACACTTATTTCAAAAGTAAATATCTTAAAACATCAAACAGACATTTCTCCAAAGAAGACATAAAGATGGCTAACAAACACATGAAAAAATGCTCAACGTCCCTCATAATCAGAGAGATGCAAATCAAAACCACAATGAGATACCATTTCACACCAGTCAGAATGGCTGCTATCCAAAAGTCCACATGCAATAAATGCTGGAGAGGATGTGGAGAGAAAGGAACCCTCTTACACTGTTGGTGGGAATGCAAACTAGTACAGCCACTATGGAGAACAGTGTGGAGATTCCTCAAAAAACTGGAAATAGAACTGCCATATGATCCAGCAATCGCACTCCTGGGTATACACACCGAGGAAACAGAATTGAAAGAGACACATGTACTCCAAAGTTCATCGCAGCACTGTTTATAATAGCCAGGACATGGAAGCAACCTAGATGTCCATCTGCAGACGAATGGATAAGAAAGCTTTGGTACATATACACAATGGAGTATTATTCAGCCATTAAAAAGAATACATTTGAGAGATGCCCAGCTCCGGCGGCGCAGGCGCAGACGCAGGAGACGCCCGGCTCCGGCGGCGCAGACGCGGGAGACGCCCGGCTCCGGCGGCGCAGATGCGGGAGACGCCCGGCTCCAGCACAACCGACCACGTGCAGAATTGTGGCTGAGATGAGCTACCCCGCACCCAGGGTTAGGGCGGTGGCCGAGAGGAGCTGTACCATGTTCAGGAGGCGGTGGCTGCTTGGGCACCGGAGGGCCGAGAGGAGCTGATCTACATTCAAAGCAGGAGGCGCAGCCTTGAGGAGATACCCCTCGTCCAAGGTAAGGTACAGCGGCTGCGCCTTGCTGGAGCAGCTGGGAATAGATACTCCACGACCAAGTGGAATATAAGAATCCAGTGTTCTGGGGAGGAAGGAACAAGATGGCGGAGGGATAAGATGGCAAGACCACTTTCTCCCCCACAAATTCATCAAAAGAACATTTGAACGTGGAGTAAAGTCCACAAAACAACTTCTGAATACTGGCAGAGGACATCAGGCTCCCAGAAAAGCAGCCCATTGTCTTCTAAAGGAGAGAGAAGAAATCCAGCTCCACCCACCAGAACACCGACACATGCTTCACTAACCAGGGAACCCGGACAAGTCACCCATCCAACCCCACACACAGCGAAGAAACTACGTAATAAAGAGAACTCCACAAACTGCAAGAAGAGGGAAAGGCCACCCCAAGCACAGCAATATAAGCAAGATCAAGAGGAAGAGAAATACCCAGCAAGTAAAGGAACAAGATAATTGCCCACCAACACAAACAAAAGAAGAAGATATAGGGAAGTTACCTGATAAAGAATTTCAAATTTTGATAGTGAAAATGATTCAAAATCTTGAAAGCAAAATGGAGTTACAGATAAATAACCTGGAGAAAAGGATTGAGAAGATGGAAGAAAGATTAAATAAGGACTTAGAAGAAATAAAAAAGAGTCAATATACAATGAATAATGCAATAGATGAGATCAGAAACACTCTGGAGGGAACAAACAGTAGAATAACAGAGGCAGAAGACAGGATAAGTGAACTAGAAGATAGAATTGTAGAAATAAATGAAACAGAGAGGAAAAAAGAAAAACAAATTAAAAGAAATGAGGACAATATTAGAGACCTCTGGGACAATGTTAAACACTCCAACATTCTAATCATAGGAGTCCCAGAAGAAGAAGACAAAAAGAAAGACCATGAGAGAATACTTGAGGAGATAATAGTTGAAAACTTCCCTAAAATGGGGAAAGAAATAATCACCCAAGTCCAAGAAACCCAGAGAGTCCCCAACAGGATAAACCCAAGGCGAAATACTCCAAGACACATATTAATCAAATTAACAAAGATCAAACACAAAGAACAAATATTAAAAGCAGCAAGGGAAAAACAGCAAATAACGCATAAGGGGATTCCCATAAGGATAACAGCTGATCTTTCAACAGAAACTCTTCAGGCCAGAAGGGAGTGGCAAGACATACTTAAAGTGATGAAAGAAAATACCTTACAGCCCAGATTACTATACCCAGCAAGGATCTCATTCAAATATGAAGGAGAAATCAAAAGCTTTACAGACAAGCAAAAGCTGAGGGAATTCAGCATCACCAAACCAGCTCTCCAACAAATGCTAAAGGATCTTCTATAGACAGGATACACAGAAAGAATGTATAAACTTGAACCCAAAGCAATAAAGAAAATGGCTACGGGATCGTGCTTATCAATAATTACCTTAAACGTAAATGGGTTGAAATTTTCAAAAAGGCTAGGAAACAATTCTCATAGCCATCAATAGTTCAGTGTTGAGTTCATGAATAGTTTTTAAAGTTTGGGACAAACTGTAGTATTTGCTATTTGAAGTACTATTTGTAATTGGCATATTACGATGTAACATTGATCTTCATTTCCATCTTAAAATGCCTAAAAATGCCTAACTGGTTTTTAGATTTGTGAATTTTAGTTGAAATGTATTTTACGATGTTACTAAACCTGCAGAAATATTGAAATATTTCAGAGAACTTATTCACTGTACATTTAATTTATTTTATTTATAAAAGTTATGAACTGTAGAAAGTTTTACTTGTTGGGTCAAATGCTTGTTGCTTCAAATGCTTGTTGCATTTGAAGTGCAAGTTACAAGAAAATCAAATACCTTCAATGTATAAATGCTGTTAAGTTTTTAAAGGACTCTGGAGTATAAGTAAGTTTGTTTAAAGAAATTTAGTCTGTTCAACTTGAAATAAATAAATAAATAAAATTGGGGAAAAAAAAGGAAAAAAAAATCCAACAAATGAAAAATACATTCGTTCAGAAAAAAAAAAAAAGAATACATTTGAATCAGTTCTAATGAGGTGGATGAAACTGGAGCCTATTATACAGAGTGAAGTAAGCCAGAAAGAAAAGCACCAATACAGTATACTAACGCATATATATGGAATTTAGAAAGATGCAAATGATAACCCTGTATACGAGACAGCAAAAGAGATACAGATATATAGAACAGCCTTTGGGACTCTGTGGGAGAGGGTGAGGGTGGGATAATTTGGGAGAATGGCATTGAAACACGTATGTTGTCATATGTGAAAAGAATCACTAGTTCAGGGTCAATGCATGTTATAGGATGCTCAGAGCTGGAGTGCGGGGATGACCCAGAGGGAGGATAAAGGGAGGAGGGAGGTGGGAGGGGGGTTCAGGAAGGGGAACTTATGTAAACCCGGGGCGAATTCATGTCAATGTATGGCAAAACCAACCAATATAATATTGTAAAATAATTTGCCTCCAATAAAAAATAAATTAATTACTTAAAAAAAAACATCAAACAACAAAAAATCTATCAAAGAGTTTGGAAATTTAAAGAAGTTTTAATCACATGGTAGAAATATGCTGACATAATTTTGACATATTAAGTTTAGTTAGAGGGGAAAATATCTAACAGAAATATGTTAAAGTTAATGATATGGAGATGAAAATGAAATAAGAATTTAGGCCTACAAACATCCACTTGAGGGGTAGCATGAGACAGGTGTAAGAGAGTACCATTTCACTGATGTGGAAACTAAAGTAGGCTAACCACCTGTATGTGTGTTTGGGAGAAAGAAGTGCCAAAATAAGAGATAAATCATCAGTGTCTGAAGAAAGGAGGAAAAATTAGGGAGAAACCACTAGTTAAAGACAGAAATTTAAAAGATACTAGAAGGAAAAAAATCAAATTTCTCAATAAGGTTCACAACTTTTGATTCCAGTTATATTTTTCTAGCCAGAGTAAAATTGCATGCTTATTAATAAACATGGATATGGAGAAAATGATAGCATGTATCTGAATGGAGAGATACCATCTGTTCCTCTGCTAAAACCACCTAAGACAGGATAACTGGGCCCTGAGGGAAGGCTGACACCAGCAGCAAAGATTGTGAGACTGGTGACATTAGTCACAATGGTCCACAAACTGAAAAAATCAAAGAGAAGTTGGGATATCTTTGGTTACCATAGTTATAATGGCATTGCTGATTCTATTCTAAAGACTCCTCAACTATAGCTAACAAGTTAGCATTTCTTCTCACACTGAGACCAAGAGAGTTATGGAAATGAAATTTCACTGCCAAATTAGCAGAAATAAAGAAAGATCAAAAGTAAAGTTAACATTGAAAATGAAAATAAAAATAAGAAATATAGAAAATGATAACTTAGGCATTGGTTTAGAAGGTAGGCTAGGGAAGTACATGAAAAGTTGAAAAGGACCATGGAGAAATCCTTCGTACATGGAAATTTAAGAAAATAACCCTTGGGACTTCCCTGGCAGTCCAGTGGTTAAGACTCTTCACTTCTGTTGCAGGGGGCAAGGGTTCCATCCCTCATTAGAGAACTACAATTAATTAATCAGTTAATAAATTGATTAAAATTAAAAGCTTATCCCCAGCATTCATTCAAGAAACCATGAATGAAATGAAAGGCAACCAACCAGAATGGTGGATAATATTTGGAAACCATGCCTCTGATAAAGGATTAATAAATTGTAAGGAACTCACACAACTCAATAGCGAAGTAAAACAAAACAAAACCAAAAAAAAATAATAAATTTATTTTTTTAAAAAAGGAGTTCTTGGGTAGTCAACTTCTGTCCAATAGAAAAACTCATTTAAGTCAAAATGACAGGGAAAAAAAGGCATTTGAACCAATTCAACAAGAAAAGCTTAGGCTCTCCCAAAGTTTTCTGAGCTCCTCTTCCATTCTCATCACTGATTTCTTTCCTTTGTAGGTAGCAAAGGGTAGCAATGAAAAACCAAACCTATATAACAGAATTCATTCTGCTGGGACTAACAGACATCCCAGAGCTTCAGTCTGTAATCTTCATACTTCTCTTCTTCACCTATGTATTCAGCATTATTGGAAACCTGACGATCATCACCCTCACACTACTGGACTCCCACCTCCACATGCCCATGTATTTCTTCCTCTGGAACTTCTCCTTCTTAGAAATTTCCTTTACAACAACTTTTACTCCTAGGCTACTGTTCAGCATATCAACTGGAAACAAGAGCATCAGCTTTGCTGGCTGCTTCACTCAGTATTTCTTTGCCATATTCCTGGGGGCCACAGAGTTTTACCTTCTGGCTGCCATGTCCTATGACCGCTATGTGGCCATATGCAAACCTCTACATTACATGACCATGATGAACAACAGAGTCTGCATCCAGCTGATCCTCTGCTCCTGGCTTGGTGGATTTCTCATCATTTTATCCCCAATCATCCTGACCAGTCAACTGGACTTCTGTGCCTCCAATGTCCTGAATCATTATTATTGTGACTATGGACCCCTCATAGAAATATCTTGCTCAGACACAAGACTCCTGGAGCTGGTTGACTTCATCTTAGCAGTTGTGACATTGGTGCTTACCCTGATGCTGGTGATTCTCTCTTACACAAACATCATCCAGACTGTTCTGAAGATCCCCTCTGCTCAGCAAAGGAAGAAAGCCTTTTCCACATGTTCATCCCACATGGTTGTCATCTCCCTCTCTTACGACAGCTGCATCTTCATGTACATAAAACCCTCAGCTAAAGAAGGAGTTGCCTTCAATAAGGGAGTAGCTGTGCTCAATACCTCAATTGCCCCTTTATTGAACCCATTCATTTATACTCTGAGGAATGAACAAGTAAAACAAGCCTTCAAAAATGTGGCCAGAAAGATTGTGAATCTTCAATGAATGTAAAGGCCTTGAACTAAAACAGAATCTGAATAATATTTATAAAGTTCTTCTCAAGGATAACTTCTTCAACCCTCTTCTTATTAAAGCAGTATCTCATGGGACTTCCCTGTTGTCCATTGGCTAAGATTCCACACTCCCAAAACAGGGGGCTTGGGTTCAATTTCTGGTCAGGGAACTACTTCTCACATGCCACAACTGAGACTCGAACTAGAACTAGACTCTGAGGTTTCGGATTCTGTTATAATAACGTACCACAATCACATCATGCAGGGGTACCCATCAGAACTGCCACAACTCCATAAAATATTTTAGTTGTTGTTCAGTCTCTAAGTCATGTCCAACTCTTTCTGACCCCATGGACTGCAGCATGCCAGGCTCCTCTGTCCTCCACTATCTCCCAGAGTTTGCTCAAATTCAGGTCCACTTATTCAGTGATGCTATCTAAACTATCTCATCCTCTACCACCACCTTCTCCTTTTGTCTTTCAGTCAGGGTCTTTTCCAATGAGTCAGCTCTTCCCATCAGGTGGCCAAAGTATTGGAGCTTCAGCTTCAGCATCAGTTCTTCCAATTAATATTTGGGTTGATTTCCTTTAAGATTGACTGGTTTGACCTCTTTGCAGTTCAAGGGATTCTCAAGAACCTTCTCCAGCACCAGTTTGAAAGCATCAATTCTTCAGCACTCACGCTTCTTCATGGTCCAACTCACACATTCTTACATGACTACTGGAAAGAACATAGCTTCGAGTACGTGAACTTTTGTCAACAAAGTAATGTCTCTGCTTTTTAATACACTGTCTAGGTTGGTCATGGCTTTGCTTCCAAGGAGCAAGTGTCTTTTAATTTCATGGCTGCAGTCACCATCCACAGTGATTTTGGAGCCCAAGTTTGAAGCTATCACTGTTTCCATTTTTTCCTCATCTATTTGCCATGAAGTGATGGGACCAGGTGCCATGATCTTAGTTTCTTGAATGTTGAATTTAAGCCAGTTTTTTCACTCTACTCTTTCCACATTCATCCAGAAGCTCTTTAGTTCCTCTTCACTTTCTGCCATTAGAGTGGTACCATCTGCATATCCGAAGTTATTGATACTTCTCCCAGCAATCTTGATTCCAGTTTGTGATTTACCGGCCTGGCATTTTGCATGATTTCTTGTGGCTCAGCTGATAAAGAATCTGCCTGCAATGCGGGAGACCTGGGTTCAATCCCTGGGTTGGGAAGATCCCTGGGAGAAGGGAAAGGCTACCCACTCCAACATTTGGCCTGGAGAATTCCATGGACTGTATAATCCATGGGGTCACAAAGAGTCAGACATGACTGAGTGACTTTCACTTTCACTCTGCATATAAGTTAAACAAAGTGAAGAGTCATGTCCAACTCTTTGGGACCCCATGGACTGCATCCTGCCAGGCTCCTCTGTCTATGGAATTCTCCAGGCAAGAATACTGGAGTGGGTAGCTGTTCTCTTCACCAGGGAATCTTACCAACTCAAGGATAAAATGCAGGTCTCCCACTTACAGGCAAATTCTTTACCATATGAGCCACCAGGGAAGCACAAGTTAAATAACCAGGGGGATACTATACAGCCTTGACATACTTACACATTTCACAATTTTGAGTCAGTCGGTTTTTCTGTGTCCAGCTCTAACTGTTGCTTCTTGACCTGCATACAGGTTTCTTAAGAGACAGATAAGGTGGTCTGGTACTTCCATCTCTTTAAGAATTTTCCACAGTTTGTTGTGATCCACACAGTCAAAGGCTTTAGCATAGTAAATGAGGCAGATGTAGATATTTTTCTAGAATTCCCTTGCTTTCTCTATGATCCATCAGATTTGGCAATTTGATCTCTGGTTCCTCTGCCTTTTCTAAATCCAGTTTGTACATTTGAGGCTTCTCAGTTCACATACTGTTGAAGCCTAGCTTGAAGGATTTTGAGCATTACCTTGCTAGCATGTGAAATGAGCACAATTGTGCGGTAGTTTGAACATTCTTTGGCATTATCCTTCTTTGTGATTGAAATGACAACTCACCTTTTCCAATCCTGTGGCCACTGCTGAGTGTTCTAAATTTGTTGACATATTGAACTGCCACATCTGAATAAAATATTTTAGTATTATAGTAGGATTTAAAGCCAATTAAACTTCCCTGGTGGTCCAATGTTTAAGAACCACCATCACCTGCCAATGCAGGGAACACGGGTTTAACCCTGGTCCAGGAAGATCCCACATACCTCAGGGCAACTAAGCACATGAGCCACAGTTACTGAGCCCACACTCTAGAGCCAGGGAGCCACAAAGAGGGAAGCCTGCATATCACAACTAAAGAGTAGCCCCCACCTGCCACAACTAGAGGAAACCTACCACAGACCAAAGACCCAGCACAGCCAAAAATAGATAAATAACACATTTTAAAATGATTTAAAAACTGATGAACTAACTCAACATTTATAGATGCTTGTGAATGGACCAGCCAAAACTGCAAGAATGACAAAGTTGTCTTCAGTTCCTTCCAACATACTCATCAGTTCAGTTCAGTTCAGTCACTTAGTCGTGTCTGACTCTTTGCAACCCCATGAACCGCAGCACATCAGGCTTCCCTGTCCATCACCAACTGCCGGAGTCCAGCCAAACCCATGTCCATTGAGTCAGTGATGCCATTCAGCCATCTCATCCTCTGTCGTCCCTTCCCCTCCTGCCCTCAATCTTTCCCAGCATCAGGGTCTTTTCAAATGAGTCAGTTCTTCACATCAGGTGGCCAAAGTATTGGAGTATCAGCTTCAACATCAGTCCTTCCAATGAACACCCAGGACTGATCTCCTTTAGGATGAACTGGTTGGATCTCCTTGTAGTCCAAGGGACTCTCAAGAGTCTTCTTCAACACCACAATTCAAAAGCATCAATTCTTCGGCACTCAGCCTTCTTCACAGTCTAATTCTCACATCCATACATGACCACTAGAAAAACCATAGCCATGACTAGACAGACCTTTGTTGGCAAAGTAATATCTCTGCTTTTTAATATGCTATCTAGGTTGGTCATAACTTTCCTTCCAAGGAGTAAGCATCTTGATTTCATGGCTGCAATCACCATTTGCAGTGATTCTGGAGCCCAAAAAATTAAGTCTGCCACTGTTTCCACTGTTTCCCCATCTATTTCCCATGAAGTGATGGGACTGGATGCCATGATCTTCGTTGTCTTAATGTTAAGCTTTAAGATAACTTTTTCACTCTCCTCTTTCACTTTCCTCAAGAGGCTGTTTAGTTCTTCTTCACTTTCTGCCATAAGGGTGGTGTCATCTGCATATCTGAGGTTATTGACATTTCTCCTGGCAATCTTGATTCCAGCTTGTGCTTCTTCCAGCCCAGCATTTCTCGTGATGTACTCTGCATATAAGTTAACTAATCAGGGTGACAATATACAGCCTTGACGTACTCCTTTTCCTATTTGGAACCAGTCTGTTGTGCCATGTCCAGTTCTAACTGTTGCTTCCTGACCTGCATACAGGTTTCTCAAGAGGCAGGTCAGGTGGTCTGGTATTCCCCTCTCTTGAATTTTCCAGTTTATTGTGATCCACACAGTCAAAGGCTTTGGCATAGTCAATAAAGCAGAAATAGATGTTTTTCTAGAACTCTTTTGCTTTTTCCATGATCCAGTGAATGTTGGCAATTTGATCTCTGGTTCCTCTGCCTTTTCTAAATCCAGCTTGAACATTGGAAGTTCACGGTTCACATATTGCTGAAGCCTGGCTTGGAGAATTTTGAGCATTACTTTACTAGCATGTGAGATGAGTGCAATTGTGCAGTAGTTTGAGCATTCTTTGGCTTTGCCTTTCTTTGGGATTGGAATGAAAACTGACCTTTTCCAGTCCTGTGGCCACTGCTGAGTTTTCCAAATGTGCTGGCATATTGAGAGCAGTACTTTCACAGCATCATCTTTCAGGATTTGAAATAGTTCAACTGGAATTCCATCACCTTCACTATCTTTGTTCATGGTGATGCTTCCTAAGGCCCACCTGACTTCACACTCCGGGATTTCTGGCTCTAGGTGAGTGATCATACCATCATGATTATCTGGGTCATGAAGATCTTTTTTGTACAGTTCTACTGTGTATTCTTGCCACCTATTCTTAACATTTTCTGCTTCTGTTAGGTCCCTACCATTTCTGTCCTTTATTGAGCCCATCTCTGCATGAAATGTTCCCTTGGTATCTCTAATTTTCTTGAAGAGATTGCTAGTCTTTCCCATTCTATTGTTTTCCTCTATTTCTTTGCATTGATCGCTGAGGAAGGCTTTCTTATCTCTCCTTGCTATTCTTTGGAACTCTGCAACACACTCATCAGTTCTCAAAAATATTTATCAACACTCTTTACCAACTACTGATACATTGTTAACAAATGACAGGTGCACATATTCTTTTAGGCAAACTTTTCGGTAAATGTCTCTTTCTCTGGGGATTTTTCACAAATTGTCCTGCTTACAATTGTGGCCAAAACAACCACACCCAAAGCTCATTAGTAAATTCTGAGCACAGATTCCCCTGAGCACCATTTGTTGTTTCCCATAATTGATCCTCTGGGTCCACAATAATAGAGTCTATAAAGCAAATGTCCCATTTTGATTGAGTGGGACCTGTTCAGAAGCCTCTTGCATGACCCAAAACTTCAGAACCTTAGGTTCCGAGGGGGAAAACATGTGCCATGGCACAAGGGGAAGCTTCCAGCCTATCACAGACTCTCTCTGACCCTTCTGATACATGGTTTGGATGTTGACTAAACAACAGAAATTTGTCCTTGGATAGCTATGTTTTAGAATTGTTACAGCTGAAGGGGCAGATATGTTGGAGAAGGCCAGGTAGAAATGAAAATGAGTCAAGAAAAGAAATTTTTATGAAAACTTAATCCAACTTGGTGGACGTGAGTTTGAGTGAACTCCGGGAGTTGGTGATGGACAGGGAGGCCTGGTGTGCTGTGATTCATGGGGTCGCAAAGAGTTGGACACGACTGAGCGACTGAACTGAACTGAACTGAATACTATGATTATTTCTACAGTGTTGCCTCCACATATTGCTGCAAGCCTGAACTCTTCATGAAACATAGGATATTCAGGTCTGTACACTTCCTGCTTTCTTTTTAAAGGATCATCACCTGAGATGCTTGTGTTGCCCCTGGACTAGCGAGTTCCTCAGGCCACTTCCCAGATAACAAGTCATTGTACTGAAAAAGAGGGAGTTGCATGTCACAGCTTCTTTTGCCAGGCCCCAGAACTGATCCAAGACCAAGGCTTCTGAATCACTGGGCAAATTCTCTACTGCCCCTGGGAATTCCTTTGGGCTCATTCTGAGAAAATAACAGTCTCAGAAATCTTTCTTTAATGAGGCTAAAAATAGTTGTGTGTGTGTGTGTTAGTTGCTCAGTTGTGTCCAATTCTTTGCGACCCCATGGACTGTAGTCCCCCAGGCTCCTCTGTCCAAGGAATTCTCCAGGCAAGAATACTGGAGAAGTTAGCCATTGCCTTCTCCAGGGGATCTTCCCAACCCAGAGATAGAACCCAGGTCTCCTGCATTGCAGGTGGATTTTTTACCATTTGAGCCCCAAGGGAAGCCAAAAGTATATTTCTCCTCCCCCAAAGAAAATAGACCTAGTTGCAACTACAGACTGCCTAGGGGCATGGAAGCAAGGAAATGGAGGGAATAGACAGGCAGCAGGTCTCTTTGGCAATAATTCTCCAAACTTTTTAAATCATACATCCAGTCTGTAAATATTTTGAAATGAAGTTGAGTATATAGTCCCAATATGTGTGTATATCAATTTATTTTAAAACTATTTATATGTACTTCTACATAAGCATATAGATTATGCTTTATAGCAATTAAAAAACCAGAAATTTTTAAAGAGCTAAAAATAAATCCTTCATCAACTTCACACATTTTAACATCTCTGAAACTGGGAAACGTCTTATGATCAGTAGTAATTTAGCATAGTGTCATAATCTAGTCGGTAGCATCTTTTCTTCCTTAAAGGCACATAAAACAATGCTGTATGGAACATTGGATTGTATCTTAGATTTCATGAAATAAGGTGTAACTAGAAGACTGACATATCTCCTTCATATACCCCAGTTAATCCTCTGGCTCACCCCCTGAAGTGAATGTTCCCCACATTTAGAGACCAGTGACAGATATCATGGAGTTCCTGAGTCATTGATCTCAAACTAAAAGGGGTGAGGGAAAATAATTCAACAGAACTTCATAGATTTCTTGAGGGGAAAATCTCTTTTCTAGATCTGATCCTGGCGAGGAAACATTCAAGTGGCTTCCACATCGTTTTTAGAGTCTCCTCATGGCCCTAGGTGAATAGTTAATTTCTGTGGAGTTTACCTTCTTTATCAAAAAATGGGTGCAACAAGCTCCATAGTATTTTATTTCTTGTCAGTTCCATCCCAGCAATCTGTAGAGATACCTATCACATGTCAAACACCAGAGATCAGTGTGAGAAAGGGGTCTGAGCACCTGAACAGGCATTTTTCCAAAGAATATATACAAATGGCCACCAAGTACATGAGAAGATGCCAACAACACTAAACCTTAAAGAAACGTTAATCAGAACTTCAATGAGAGATCATCTTATATTTGTCAGAATGTCCATTATCAAAAAGACAAGAGGGAACAAGTGTTGGCAAGGATGTGGAGAAAAGAGACCCTTGTACACGGTTCAGTTCAGTTCAGTCTCTCAGTCGTGTGGCAATGTAAACTGGTACAGCCACTATGAAAAACAGTATAGAGGTTCCTCAATAAATTAAAAATAGAGCTAGCATATGATCCAGCAATCCCACTTAAGGGCATATAGCCAAAGGAAACAAAATCACTACCTCTAAGAGATACCTGCACTCTCATATTCATAGCAGGATTATTAACAATAGCCAAGGCACCTAAGAATCCATCAACAGATGAGCGGATAAAGAAAATGTGGTCCATATATAATTTATTTTATGCATATTAAATTCTCAGAAAAGAAGGAATTCTGACATTTGCAGTAACATAGATGAATTTGGAGGACATTGTGCTAAGTGAAATAAGCCAGACAAAGACAAATGTGGAATACTTATACAAATACTTCTGAGGAACTTAAATAAAAAGTCCAACTCACAGAAACTGATTGTTGATTGCCAGTGGAAGGTAGAAGTGTTAGGCATAAGTTGATAAGAGATTTAATTGTAAGAATATGGTCTGAATATTTAATGTATAACATGGTGACTATAGTTGATAATATTGTAGTATATAATTGAAATTTTAAGAGAATAGAACTTACAAGTGCTCACAAAAGGAAAAAAAGTGTTAATATGTGAAATAGAGGGTGTGTTAATAAACTGAATGGGGGAATCCTTTCACAAAACATACATGTATCAAATCATCACCTTGTACACTTTAGAAAGTGAAACTGAAAATTGCTCAGTCGTGTCTGACTCTTTGCAACCCTATGGACTATACAGTCTATGGATTCTTCAGGCAGAATACTGGAGTGGGTATCCATTCCCTTCTCCAGGGGATCTTCCCAACCCAGGGATCAAACCCAGGTCTCCCGCATTGCAGGCAGTTTCTTTACCGGCTGAGCCACAAGGGAAGCCCAAGAATACTGGAGTGGGTAGCCTATCCCTTCTCCAGCGGATCTTCCCAACCCAGGAATAGAATCAGGGTCTCCTGTGTTGCAAGCAGATTCTTTACCAACTGAGCTATCAGGGAATCCCTTTAAATACCTTACAATTTTGTTTGTCAGTTGAACTGAAACCTGGGTGAGAAAAGAAAGTGGTCTGATGAAAAACGAACAAGACATTCCCCATCTTTAATGTCCAGATGCAGTCTCAAGCAATTTTTAATAAAGATTCAATGTAAGTGAAAATGGCCTCGTATTACAAAACTGCATGCTACATATGTGAGGAAGTAGGAGGGGTTTTGCCAATACAGACCTGAGAAGATGTGTACCTATACTGAGTAAAGAGGGAAGGTAAGTGATGAGATACACAGATGAACAAAAAGGTTCCTGAACTCAGGTGTTTGTGGTCTTACAAGAAAGACAGGCTCTACCTTTTATAACAGACCCTACGGAAATACACCAGGCAAGCACTCAGTCAGTAAGTCATGTTCAACTCTTTGCAACCCCATGGACTTCAGCCTGCCAGGCTCCCCTGTCCATGGGATTTTCCAGGCAAGAATACTTGAGTGGGTTGCCATTTCCTCCTCCAGGGGATCTTCCTGACCCAGGGATCAAACCCACATCTCCTGTGTCTCCTGCCTTGGCCGGGGGATTCTTAACCACATGCCCTCTAGGAAGCACCATACCAGGCACAGACTATAAATTATGGGAAATGGGAGGAAGCAGTGAATTCAGCCCAGGGCTTACAGGGAAAGCTTCAAATAAGAGGTCTTAAGGGGACCTCTCCAGTGGTCCAGTGGTTAGGACTCTGAGGTTCCACCGTGGTGGACATGGGTTCCATCCTTGATCCAGGAACTAGAATCCCACATACACATTCAGCACAGTGTGGACAAAAATAAATAAAACTTTTTTTAAAAAAAGAAGTCTTAAGCTAGATCTTAAAGGATGAATAGGTGTTTGCCAGTTCTAAACAGGCCTGGGAGAACAGCAGAGAATTCTTGTTTTGTTTATTTGCTTATCTATTTAATATATTAATATAATAATAATTGCTTTTTGAATATTCACCATGTGGCAATCACTGTTAAAATCTTTACAAGCATTATGTCATTTCATCGTCACAAATATCCTGTTACTATCCCCACTTTACAAAAGATTACTTAATGAGTTTCTTGCATGGACATACTATGATTAACTATTTCATCAAAACTTAGCCTCTGTTCACTGATACCAAATGGAAACATGGAGATAGAGTTTTGGGTGAAGTAGAAAAAGAGTAGCTTTTATTGTTTTGCCAGTAGGCTAGTGCCCTCAAGACTGTGTGACTCACCCTGGAGAGGGTAGTGAGGAGTAGGGTGTGATCAGCTCATGGACAGTTCTGGGATTGGCCAGCATCAAGTTGAAGTTCTATGTATCATCAATCTTTTAATTTCAACCAGTCTCGGGTCTATGTGCTTGTTGTTAGCAATTTTCACCTGGAGGGAGTCTGCTTCCTGTAAAAATAACTTAGGAAAATGTGTCAGGCCTTTATCTATATCTTTCAGGGAACTGTGAGTTTGGAAATTCAGCTATGTGGCAGAATTATCATCTAAATTGTTACCAGTTCCCCAGGCCAATAGCTACTCTTTGTTTCTACATCTTCACGTTTCCCAATCATTAACTCTTGAGTCAACATTTTACTTCAGAAAACAAAGTCACAAGGGCTTGTACACAGTTTCACTATTATATCATCTTCATTAAATTGAGGACTGTGTTTCCCAGAATGCCCTCACCTATATGGTCCCCCTACCTATAGAGTCAGCCAGAAGAAGAACTAGCAAGAGGTCTGAAAATAGGAAGTGATGCAGCTTCACTCTGCAAGTTGTTTTGTAGCCAGATGAGGTGATGGACAGAGGAAGCTGTGATCAGTGGGATTAAACACATTTTAGTTCTGTTCTTAGCAGAGGATTCTGTATAGACTTTCTCAGATGAAATAAAAGGAATAAATGAAAGAAAAGAGGGAGGGAAGATGGGAGTGAGAGAGGACAATCACTGACATCCAATAATTCTTTCAGGATTCTAAAGGTGACATTTTTGACTAGGGAAGGGCCTCTAGAAGCTTCTGCTCTACTTCCCTCAATCCATTGGGAGGCCTATCTGATGCTTCTGTCTGCCCAGCATTGCTAATGTCTGACGTCTCTACCTGTCCTGGATTGCTAATGTCTGATGTCTCTATCTGACCAGGCTTTCATGTTTCTGGAAAGGACCTGAAATCTACAATGGCCAATCACACCTTGGTGACTGAGTTCTTCCTCCAAGGCCTGACAGACATCAAAGAGCTTCAGGTGGCAGTTTTCCTGCTCCTGCTGCTTGCCTACCTTGTGACCGTCTCTGGAAACCTGGCCATCATCAGCCTGACCTTGCTGGACACCCGCCTACAGACCCCTATGTACTTCTTCCTGCGAAATCTGTCCTGCTTAGAAATTTGGTTCCAGACTGTCATTGTGCCCAAGATGCTGCTCAACATTGCCACAGGAACTAAGACCATTAGCTTTGCTGGCTGCATCGCCCAGGACTTTTTCCACATCTTCCTGGGGGCCACGGAGTTCTTCCTCCTCACAGCCATGGCCTATGACCGGTACATCGCCATCTGCCGGCCCCTCCGCTACCCCATCCTCATGAGCAGCAGAGTCTGCACGCAGCTCATCCTCACCTGCTGGCTGGCAGGATTCTCCCTCATCATCATTCCTCTCATCTTCACCAGTCAGCTTCCATTCTGCGACACCCACATCAACCACTTCTTCTGTGACTATGCGCCTCTAATGGAGGTGGTCTGCAGTGGGCCAAAGGTGCTGGAGATGGTGGATTTTACCCTGGCTTTGGTGGCACTGCTCAGCACACTGGTGCTGATCTCTATGTCCTATGCCCAGATTATCCGGACAATTATCCGAATCCCCTCTGTCCAGGAGAGGAAGAAAGCTTTCTCCACCTGTTCATCCCACATCATTGTGGTCACCATGTGCTACGGCACCTGTTTCTTCATGTATGTAAAGCCTTCTCCAGGCAAAGGGGTTGATCTCAACAAAGGAGTGTCTCTAATCAATACAGTTATTGCCCCTCTCCTGAACCCCTTCATCTACACTCTCAGGAACCAGCAAGTGAAGCAGGTGGTAAAAGACTTGGTCAGAAAAATGACCGGGCTCCAAAATAAGTAGCAACCCTACAAGGCACCTTCCAGGGAGTGTGAGGAGTCGAGGCTCACTCACTCCCATTGCTTCTTCCTCCACATCCCCTTTCAGATTCACTCTACCTCTGTATTTCAACACATAATTCATGTGTCAAAGATGACCAACTGTCAGAGACTGCAAGTGATTAGTATTTACTCTTTGCTTCCCTGTAGCCACCTACATTGGTTGTGCCCTCCCACACTGACATTGGGTTTGGCCATGTGGCTTGCTTCATACAAGTGACACTTCATGTTTGCATTGCTAGTTGCTCAGTCATGTCCAGCTCTGCAAGTCCATGGATTGTAGCCCACCAGAGTGTCCATGGAATTCTGCAGGCAAGAATACTGGGGTGGGTAGTCATTCCCTTCTCCAGGGGATCTTCCTGACCCAGAGATTGAACCCTGGTGTCCCTCATTGCAGGCAGATTCTTTACCATCTGAGCCACAAGGAAACTTGCAGAAACTCAAGAAGTCCTAGAAACCTGCAGCTATGTGAACAAACCTGGACTAGCCTAGGCAAAATTTGCCCCCATCACCCTTGCAGATAAATTCACACACACAGACACACATGCTCCCTGCCACCATGAAACAGAGCTGCCCAGCTGACAGTGGTCAAAGATACATGAACGAGCCCATCAAGAGTGACAGAGAACCATCCAGATAAGCCCAGCCCAAATCACCAACCCACAGAACCATGAATAAAACAAATGTGGTTGCTTTCAGCCACTAAGTATTAAAGTGGTTTATTATTCAACAAAAAATTTGTCAACAAAAAGTAAGCATATATGGTAAACACATGCAGTGTCCTGGTTCAAGATCTACCATTAAGAAGTGAGGGACAGAGAGTGATTGCCCATATGAGCTGTGGTTGGGATGATCAGGTCAGGAAGGAGAACCTGGTCTCTTCTCACCTATGGTCACAAGCCATAGTTCCCGAGAAATAGATTGCTACAGGATGCATAATGACAGAGTTATTTATTTTTCTTCTGGGGCATTCAGTGTCCTCATCACAGGTAATCTGGCCCCTGAAGTAAGACTCAGACAGGGAGGTTGGTAGATTTTGAAGGTCTTATCCTATGGAGCCTAATTTGAGCATATTCTCTGTGTAAAATGAGGGTTTTTAATTTCCCAGAAAGCTCAAGAGCCACATGTAGCCTAACTCCTCCACACTCTCTTCAAGGGCACTTTTGAGACATTGTTTTCCAGGGACTTTGTCACCCAAAATAAAATTCTCAGATGAAGGTGTTGGCCTTCGGGAGAGAGACCCAGAGCTTCCCTTTCTGGGTATGCATTTCTCAGAAGCTGCAGGAAATGGTCAGGCAAGAGGAGGGTGTGCTGATTTACCTACTTCCCAGCCTGAATCAATTATTTTTTAATATTTTTTACTACACTGGATCTTTGTCACTGCACACTGAATTTCTCTAGTTGGGATGCACAGGTTTCTCATTGCAGTGGCCTCTCTTGTTGCAGAGCACAAGTTTTAGGGTGTGCAGGTTCAATAGTTGCAGCTTGTGGGCTCTAGGTGTGTGGGCTCAGTGCTTATGGTGCATGGGCTTAGTTGCCTGGCAATATGTGGGACCTTGCTGGACCAGGGATTGAACCCCTGTCTCCGACATTGGCAGGTGGATTCTCCACCACTGGACCACCAGGGAAATCTCTGAATCAGTCATAATTCCATTCCCCAAGCCCAGTAAAGCAGACAATTAATGAGCCAGGTCCAAAGCAGACAAGTGTTGTATGCATCCACCTTGGCAGTTGCATCTTAAAGGCTAACACGCTGCATTGATACCACTAAATTCATTTCACCTCCTCTCCCAAGTTTTACAATGTGAAGGTAATTCCAGTGTGAGGCCCCCACCAGGTCTGTGGAATGATGGGGAGAGGGGCTGAGGATGCAGGACACAGTTTATAACATGTGCATATGGAAGAAACCAGAGGCTCAAGGCACAGAATCAATATTCCAGAGATAATCTGGTTAAATGGCTCTTTCCAGTGGGATTTTCTACCAAATGTTACACACCACACAGGTTATGAAACCTGAAAGGATTTCAATTTTCAAACAATGGAATCTCTGTCCCGGGAATAATTTAGGCAAATAACTCCCTCTAGCGGGGTTTTGTGTGGTTTTGTTTTGTCTTGTTTAGTTTTGTTTTAGAAAATGTCAAACACTGAAGGGAAGCACCCAGGGAACTCTGCTTAGAAACAATCCTCAGAAGAAGTTTTAAGGACTCTCAATAAAAATTAAAAGATCAATATAAAATCCTTTTTAAAAAGTGATATTTGACCATATATCTACTCTTGTCTCAAACCTCAAAAGGGAAAATAATAACTTGAAGTTTTCTTTTCCTCTCTTCCTAATAACAGGTGCCAAGGCTGTCCCTGAAGGTGAGCATGGAGCTCAGAGCTGCTCTAACTTTTCATTCTATTTAGTATGGGAGAGATCATCCCACACTAAACATCCCATTTGTTTTCATCCTGGACAACACAACTCATTCTAGGGGTGGGGGAGCAGAGGAAGGGAGAGAGAAAAGGATAAATAAAGGCAGGCAAGGAGGGGAACTTCCCTGGTAGCTCAGTGGCTAGGACTCTGAACTCTCAATTCAGGGAACACTCCTAATGCAAGAGGCCTGGGTTCGATCCCTGGTCATGGTGATCCCACATGTTACTCAGCGGAGCCTAAATAAACAAATGTTGTTTTTAAGGGGTAGGAGGGAAATGGGAAAGAATGAGAGGGAGTAGGAATAATAGGAGGGAAGGAGGGAGACAGAGAAATTCTAATCTTGAAACTCCTGTTTACAAATACATTTCAAGGTAGTCAAAGCATGAGTTCCCCAAAATTATTTCCCCTTGGAAATTTCCTTGTGAGTGCGATTTTTTTTAACTTTTTGTCAGCACCGAGTAGCATGTGGGATCTTCGTTTCTTGACCGGGGATCGAACACACCCCTCCTGTAATGGAAGCTCAGAGTCCTAACCGCTGGACCACCAGCAAAGTCCCTAAGTGGAAGGAAAATTTTTAAGCGCCTTACTGAGGCATAAAATACATTTGTAAAGATGCAAAATATATTTTTTTTGAAACTTTTATTTAAAAGTTGAATATCTGGATGTGATCTGGCCAAAGAGATTGGATGCTTGGAACAAATCCATTGAGCACAGATATCTATAGATTTTAGTGTTTCTAAAACCCTCCACAGTTTTCTGCTTATTCTCAGCTGAAATGGCTTTGGTTCGATTAAAATGGTATCAAAATCTTCAAATTGCAGGACACAAATAATTGGTTACGGGGATTCACTACTCTATATTTTGTCTGTTTATAAAAATTAAATTTTTTCAATATATAAACATGAAATGGGTTGTATTTAAGTAGCTAATGTGTTGGGGCTCAATGTGAAGTTTTATGTCTCAGTATTTTAAAATGTTATATTTGGACAGAAATTTCCTGGTAGAATAATTTATGAGAATCTGTCCTTTGACTACCTTAAAATCTACTTGGAAACATCAGTTTTATGATTACTGATTTTCTCTCTTCCTTTCTCTTCAGTTCAATTCAGTTGTTCAGTCATGTTCAACTCTTTGTGACCCCGTGGACTGCAGCATGCCCAGCTTCCCTGTCCTTCACCAACTCCCAGAGCTTGCTCAAACTCATGTCCATTGAGTCGGTGATGCCATCCAACCATCTCATCCTCTGTCGTCCCCTTCTCCTCCCACCTTCAATCTTTCCCAACATCAGGGTCTTTTCCAACAAGTCAGTTCTTCACATCAGGTGGCCAAAGTATTGGAGATTCAGCTTCAGCATCAGTCCTTCCAATGAATACTCAGGATCGATTTCCTTTAGGATGGACTGGTTGGATCTCCTTGCTGTCCAAGGGACTCTCCAGAGTGTTCTCCAACACCACAATTCAAAAGCATCAATTCTTTCGCACTTCAGCCCTTTCTCTTTCCTCCCCTCTTTTCTCATCCTTCTCCTTCCCTCCCCCTCCCCCTACGCTCTTCCTCCCTCTCTCTCTCATTATGGCTCTATCCCACCTTTTCTCACTATGGACCGGCACCCTTGACTCTTCATCCACTGTGACATAGCCCTTTATGCATGCCCCATAAAATCTAAATCTTCTTCCATAACTGACTGCATACAGTCAGCAAACTCAAATACTGTATAAGCACCCAGGAAAGAGATTCTAATTATGACAGCTTGGCCCTTGTGTTATCAAGTTCCAATCACCAGTGGTCAAGGAGCTACCAAGAAAGATTCTCTTAGGGGAATGTGGGCTGGGAAGAAATGATCCCACATATTGAATACAAAATAATCTCTCTGTGTCAGCTTCTGACTGACCACATTTATCTCTTCTTTCACATGTTTACACCATCTTGGCTTCGTTTTTATCTTCTCGTCCTTTGCTTCTTTGAAGAATCCATTTCCAGTATCTCTCCTGTCTTGGTTTACACACCTTTGTCCTTCTGCCACTTCCCTTAGCTTGTTTTGTCTTTCCTACTGGGGGTCTAAGGGTTGAAAGACTCTTGGTCAGCTACACATTATTGGTCTCAAACCCATATTTACAGCTTTCATCTTTTAAGTCACTCTGCCTACAGCTAAAGAGTAAGCACACATTCACTACAGAGAACTAAAGACAAACTTCATGATCTCATAGATTTACCTTAGACCAATCGTGAAAATAGAAACCATTCTTCTCACCAAACTCAAGAGGAAACTCCAGTACCATTTGCTCTCTTGACCAGAGTCAAGTGTAACAACACCATGGACCTCCCTTTCAATGATTCTGTGATCCTTGAAGTTCAGTCTGCTACTGAGTTTTCCATGTAAATGATCTATGGATTCCAAGTATATGAATAGAAGCCACCTAGAGCGTACTGTGATTCATGGGGTCGCAAAGAGTCAGACACGACTGAGCGACTGAACGGAACTGAACTGAACTGAGAGGTGCAGAATCAAAAAGAAAATGGGGGTGGGAAAGACTTCCCTCATGGTCCAGTGGTTGAGACTTTGCCTTCCAACATAGGGAAAGTAGATTTCATCCCTGGTGGAGAGCTAAGATCCAAATGCCTCACGGCCAAAAAGCCAAAACATAAGACAGAAGCAATACTGTATCAAGTTCAATAGACTTTAAAAATTGTCCACATAAAAAAAAAGTTTAAAGAAAGAAAATGGGGTGGGAATATCAGGGAAGGTAGTTCAAGTCAGTGGAGGAGAAGATAGATGCATATATAACATCCTGCCTTTCATCAGAAAGCAAGAATCAGAGAACAATGATCCAACACAGGAAAGAAAGAATTTGCTCTGAAATAAATGCTAAACACCCCACTGCCATGGTGAAACAGTGATTCCACTGACAGTAGGAAACCAACACCACTTCTGCATTCCTCATGCTCCTGAAGAAGCACATGGCAGGCTGTAGAATTAGGCAAACCAGCTCTCAGATGCCAATAATTCAGAGTACTTGTTATGTGATGTTGGGAAAACTGCACAACTTTTATGTTCTTCATTCCCTCATCTGCAAAATAGGCAAAATAATAACTAATAATAATGATAACTAGTCTACCATTTACTGTATTCCAAGCACTCTTCTAAGCACTCCACATCTATCAGCACATTTAGTTCTTGTGATAGATTTATGTTGCAATTACTATTCTTACAGACCCTATTTAACAGATGAGGCAACTGAGGCACAGAAAGGTTAGAGAACCTTCTGAAGGTCACACACCTACTAACTAGGTGGGCCAAGAGCCTAAAAATAACAAATACCTCAAATGTAGTGAGCATAAGATGATAAAAGAATGGAAGTTAATAAAACTCTGCCCAGCTCAGGTAAAATGCTTGATAAACTAATGTTGCATTTTTATTATGATGATCATCATTATTGCTTCAGTTCCTGCAAGACTTTCTTCCTGTAACTGATGCCCTTGTAACAGCATCCTCGTGGGTCTCTTTGGAACATCTTCCTAGCTACCTGACAAAAGTTAATTCCCAACATTATTTATTAAGGCTAATTAAAGTTTTATTGACCTGGGCCCCCAGAGAAAAATTTATTCCCCAATGTCTCTGCTGAGTAAACTCAGTAAAATGTGAATCACTCAAACTGATAAAAAATTGTATAGAAGTCCAGATCAAATGGAGGGAAAAAAAGAGACTGTGAGAGGCAAAATATTCCTCTATTCTTCAAATAGTTTAAATAAGGTAGCAACTTCAGAAATTGTTGATCCAGTCCTAAATGGGATCAATTTATAGAAAAGGTAGTAACAAGTGATTGATTAAAGGCAAAGGGAGCTAGAAACTAGTTCTTTTCAAACTCCTACCCAAGAAACCTGTACGCTTTGTGAGCAATCAGGGCATGGAGTAGTACTGGAAAAGTGGAGTATATGTTACATTGTATCCTACTTTCTTATCCATATCTGACTTCTCAATTTCGACTCTTCCGAACAGCATCCAGAGGTAAAATCCCTCAACATCTTTTCTGAGTGTCAAAAAGTGAGTATGTCCTCAGTTCATCAATATTATCACTTTATGGTGACAGATTATGAAATCCAACTGAATGTGATTTCTACTACTGTTTTTTACCATTAAAAATCTCATTCAGGTTCATTTTTTTATGTTTAGATTATGAATACGGGGATAAAGGAAAAGAGAAAGGCTTTTGTTTTGTGATCAGTGGCACTCCAGAAATAACTATCATTGACCATTTAAAATTCTTCCAGACATTTGGAAATATATGTATAAATTCCCAGTTTCTTACACAGATAAAAATCACAATATATACTTGTGATTGTGTTTACTTCACTAGCAATATATTGTAAACATACAAAAGTCAGTACAGATAATTTTCCCATTTTATTCCAAATACAAAATGTCACAATTTATTTACTTATTCACCTATTGGTGAAATTTTTATCTTTTACAATTCTTCTATATGTCAATAATGTAATGAACTTCTCCAAACAATTATATATTCAGACTTGTGATTATATTTCTGTGAAATGCAAATGTAAATTTCTCAATGATAATGTAGAAAAATTCTCCAAAGAGCAAAAAGTGAACAGAAGCCTGAGCCTCCCATTCAGAGGGTGACATTGCCTTGACATTAGAATCCAGGGATCACAGTGGGCCAAGGGCAACAGGGACTTCCACTATGAACTTGTTCTAGATAAGCACCCTTGAAAATCCTTAGTTCCTGTGATACCAGAAGATCAGAACAAAGATAAATGCCTAAAATGATTCTTGACCCTAGCAGGTTTTTTTCTGGGAGGAATCCATATTAGTCTGTAAGGGACCAAGCTGTCTCTTTCCTACTTTTCTGTAGCAGTAACATCTATGTCCTGAAAACTAAAAGAACATAAGAAAGTTTCCCAGTCCAGTAAACATTACTCCCTGAATATTTAAACAGTTAAAGAAAGCTTTCCTAGAATTATTGTCTAACTGTAATCTCAACAGGAGAAAAAGTCTCATACAAAAAAAAAATTCAATATTTCAGAGCTTTCTCCAAACCTGCCACCAGGCACAAAAGCCAGAATATAAAAAGAGCTATTCACTCCTGCAAAGCAAATGGATATGGAGGTGTCCGATATATTGAAGAAGACAGCAATGAAGCAAATGATCAAAGCATTAACACTAAGGAAAGATGAAACATTCTTACAAAGTCTTGGAAAAGGTTTTCATAGATAGAGAGAGGAAAAAGCAAAGAGTGGATAAAGGGGTAACTCTTTATATGCAGAAGACTATTTCATTGCCTCAAGAAAAAGACTCCAAAAAGAAGGCTGCCTACATGGGAACCTGGGTAAACATATTTTGTGAAGGGCCAGTTGAGACCAACAGACATTCTGTTAAGTTAGAGGAATTTTCCATGAATAAATTTCAAGGGGAGCCCACGTCCTTCCCTCAATATTCCTGAGCTTTGCTGCCCTTTTCATACTTCATTTCTTATCAGTTTCACAGGCAGAATCATTAGCAATGAAAAACCGAACATTGACAGAATTCATTCTGCTGGGACTAACAGACATCCCAGAGCTTCAAAGTATCATCTTCATACTTATCCTCCTTACCTACATAATCAGCATCTTAGGAAACCTGACGATCATCACCCTCACACTACTGGACTCCCACCTCCACACGCCCATGTATTTCTTCCTCTGGAACTTCTCCTTCTTAGAAATTTTCTTTATATCCACTTTCACGCCTAGGCTACTATTCAGTATCTCAACTGGGAACAAGAGCATCAGCTTTGCTGGCTGCCTCACTCAGTATTTCTTTGTGATATTCTTTGGGGCCACAGAGTTTTACCTTCTGGCTGCCATGTCCTATGACCGCCATGTGGCCATATGCAAACCTCTACATTACATGACCATCATGAACAACAGAGTCTGCATCCAGCTAGTCCTCTGCTCTTGGCTGGCTGGATTTCTCATCATCCTATCCCCAATCATCATGACCAGTCAACTGGATTTCTGTGCCTCCAATGTCCTGAATCATTATTTTTGTGACTCTGGACCCCTCATAGGAATATCTTGCTCAGACACAAGACTCCTGGAGCTGGTTGACTTCATCTTAGCAGCTGTCACGTTGGTGGTCACCCTGGTGCTGGTGATTCTCTCTTACACAAACATCATCCGGACCATTCTAAGGATCCCTTCTGCTCAGAAAATGAAGAAAGCCTTTTCCACATGTTCTTCCCACACGATTGTCATCACCCTCTCTTATGGCAGCTGCATCTTCTTGTTCATAAAACCTTCAGCAAAAGATGGAGTTACCTTTAATAAGGGAGTTGCTGTGCTCAATACATTAATTGCCCCTTTATTGAACCCATTCATTTACACACTAAGGAATAAACAAGTAAAAGAAGCCTTCAATAACGTGGCCAGAAAAATAGCACATCTTTATTCATTTTAGTGACCCCAAAATCAGTGGAAATGTTGAATTATTCATAAAGTTATGCCAACTGATAATTTGACCTTGTGATAACTCCTTTTGTTAAAACTGTTTCTCAGACAAACTGACTGAAAACACATATCAAAATTTAGTTTAACATCTGTCAGCAAGAGAAAGGTATTCAAAGAAAGTCAGTTCAGATATTTTATTTCCTATAGATATCTTTTAATAAAGAAGGAAAATAATATCTTTAAAGTAAATACAAAACAGAAATTTCTGAGTAAAAATTGCTTTACTTGTCATAAATCTAGTGATCAGGTGAATGACTATATCTACCTTCCATGAAGGGTCCTTAGTCTTATCAATCACTATCAAAAATTTGTAAATATATTTTGTCAGAAATTCCTAGATACTTCCCAGAAGAGATTATTCATGATACGACACACATACAAAAAATCTACTTCATAAAACGTTCTCAGGTTTTAAGCAATTTTCTTCTGCCTCCAACAGTTCCAAAAAAGAGCCCGCCTCTTTTTGGCATCTCCTACAGAAAATGATTCCTACTGTAAAGTACTGTATGGAATCTCACATCTGTTCAGAAGGACATTTCTGATCACTGAGATCAGAATGAAAACCATTACCAAGGAATCATTTGGACTCCATTTAAAGGTAAATTTAGGTGAAGAGATATCTTAGGTTATGTTGGCAATGATCTGAAACTGTTGTAGCTGGAGTCTGGAAAAGTCCACCTAACTTTTACAGGATGCATTTCTAGATGAACCTGAGGAGGCTGAGCAGGTTACAGATGCTTCTCAGGGAGGCCTTGGGATGCTAAAGTCTATTAACTCTCTACAACTTCCTGAATTTGGAGTCCCTTGGCTGCCTCTCTGACCTTGCCAATCATGTGGTCATTCTGAGAGTTAACTATCCTCTACCTCTTCAAGCCCCATCATTCCCATGAATATTAACAAGCCTAGCTCCATGACTATCTGTCCCACCATCATCCCTGGTAAAGGAAAACCATCACTGAACTTTTTAGTGAAGGTTTTGGCCCTCTCAGCAGTACATTTCCCATGACCTTGCGAATGATATGCGCTGTGGGCCTTCCAGTGGAACAAACCAACTAATATGCCTTAAGTTCATATGTCATGTGTCTAATCCATCATTCCCACCTCCCTCGGGCTTTTTATTCCTTCCTTCACCATCTTCCAGACAACTCAGGTATTTCCACATCACTGAGTGTTGGACATCACTTTTTCAGGCACTGAGAGCTATCCCAGTGTTGAAGTGGGGTCCCTGGGAGGATGTTAAATCCAACACCCTGAAAATGTGTTCCCAAGTCAATAAATTCTTGATCAGTCAAGCCAGTCTTACATTCTGGGACCCTGATCAAATCCTAGTCCCAGGAACACTTCTCTGACTTCTGCCAGTACAAGCAAGCCAATTCTTTTCATTCCTTAGTGTTCTTTCCTCTTTTACCAAGTCCAGCATTTCCTCAGCTGGATTATTCTGGGTTTAATCCTAGTTATCAGTCTGACATCTAGGAGAGGAGTCAGGGACGGCTCTTAAGGGGAATATCTGATGTCTTGTAAATAGGAGGCCTCCTAAACATCTTCCAGCTAGCCCTTGGTAGGGAATAGTGGCCACCTTTGCAAACCCAAAGTGCTCATAGCAAGCTGAAAAGTTAAAATTCTCAGAAGCATCTATCCAGATACACCTTTTCCACATTTTCGGTATCTGTGTTTCCTCCAGCAGGGTCCTGAGCTTCATAAAGGACCTGCCAGAACTAAGCATTCAAATGTCTCTGAAGCTCTCTGCTGCTAACAAGTAGATCAACAAGCCACTCAACTATGTCTGTTCTCTCACTACAGGAGATAAGGCCTCTAACTAACCAACACATAGGTGAGCCCTCTAGCTGTCACACTTTGCCATTACCTGCTCATTAATAGCCCTTAGAATCTTATTACCCTCTTCAGGGCATCAATACAACTTAGCAACAATCAACTCTACTGTCTTTGTAGGCATTTTTTTCCACTGTATTTTTCTAATGCCTGCAACATCACATCTGCCACTGTCTTCCCCTCCACCAGGAGATTTTTCCAGATTAACACCAGTGAAAATTTAACAATGAGCCACCACACTATATGCAAGGTAATAGCAGCCACAACTGAAAGATTTTGAACTGTGGTGTACTGAAATTATTGATAACGCCAATTAAAACTAAACTCAAGCAATTTCTAACTCAGTAGATCTGATCTATCAATTATCAGCCTTACACACCAAAATAACGCCCATTTCTGTGTACAAATACTGTTTACCTCAACTTCTACTGTTTGTCTGTACTTAATAATAAACTTGCATTCAGAAATTACAAGACACACACAAAAGCAAGAAGAAACAAGCCATTAATAACAACATAAAACTTTGAGCCAGACCCAGAAGTGACAAATATCTTGGAATTATCATACACAGACTATAAAGTAATTATGATGTGCCAATGTTAAAATATTTAATTTTTTTCACAAACATGCAAGACCAGTTGGTAAACTTTAACAAAAAGAGAGAAAGTTTTTTGAGAGTATAATAGAATGCTAGAACTAGAAAACATAGTAACAGAAATAAAGAATTTCTATAATGAGCTCATTAGCCTAGTGGTCAGAGTTTAGGAAAAAAATCAGTAAAACTGAAGAATGGTCAACAGAATTATTCAAATTGAGTGCAAAGAGGAAATTGTGTGAGAAAAAAAGCATATTATTTTAAAGCAGTGAGACAATATCAAACATTCAAAAATATGTGCAATAGATGTCCAGAATAACAGAACAGGATGAGGGAAATAAATATTTGAGGTCATGTGCTCAGTCACTCAGGTATGTCTGACTCTTTGAGATCCCTATGGACTGTAGCCCACCAGGCTCCTCTGTCCATGGGATTTTTCAGGCATGAATACTGAAATGAAGTGAAGTTAAAGTTGCTCAGTCATATCCAACTCTTTGCAACCCCATGGACTATGCAATCCATGGAATTCTCCAGGCCAGAATACTAGAGTGGGTAGCCGTTCCCTTCTCTGGGGGATCTTCCCAACCCAGGAACTGAACCCAGGTCTCCCACGTTGCAGGCAGATTCTTTACCAGCTGAGCCATCAGGGAATACTGAAGTGGGTTGCCATTTCCTCCTCCAAGTGATCTTCCTGACCCAGGGATCAAACCCAAGTCTCTTGTGTCTCCTGCATTGGTAGATGGACTCTTTACCACTGAACCACCTGGGAATAATGTCAGATAACTTTCCAGTTGTAAAGAAACAAACAACAAACCCAAGAAAACTGGAGAACTCACAGCAAAATGTCAGGATATGTCAATCAGTTTCTCTCTCTCTCTCTCCCTCTCCCCCTCCCTCTCCCTCTCCCTCTCCCTCTCTCTCTCTCTCTCTCTCTCACACACACACACACACACACTTAGATACATCAAAGTCAAACTGCTAAAACAAAAATGAGAATATGTTGAAGTCATTTAGAATTTTTAAAAAACTACTAAAAGATAAGAATCTAAGATTTTTCAAATGAAATTATGCCAGTCAGAAGACATTGGGATGCTGGCTTTAAAATACAGGGATGAGAAACTATTAACTCACAATTGTATGCCTAGTAAAAATATCTTTCTAAAATAAAGACCAAAATGTGAGAGTGCTTGGCTAAGATGGTACAGTAGGAAGACTGTGAGCTCACCTTCTCTCATGGACACACCAAAATTGCAACTATTTACAGTGTAGTTATTGATGAAAAAGACCAGAATCTAGTAGAAAATATCTTCTGCAAGTAAAGATATAAGGGTTGTGGGAAATAGAGATTCCACTCTTAAAGGGCACACATAAAATTTCACATGCTCAGGGAATCAAAGCAGAATCAGTGATTTGAAAGGAGCTTGGGTTAGATTCACCTACTCACCTTGGAAAGTATCCCAGAGAGTCAGGAGACAGCTGGAGTTCACCTTGGGGATAGAAACACTGTAAGCAGCCATATTTGGGAGCCTATTCTATGACATGAATACTGATGCTGCCCAGCACCATTTAGGAATCCTCCCTCTAGCTTATCAGCACCAGGACCTTGCCCAATCAGCAGCAAGCAAGCTGTATAAGATCCCCTGAAGCCGCAACTGCCCTGGGACATGGCCCTGTATTTGAGAGAATCCAGGACCTGGCACCACACACCAGCATGCAGACACTCCCATCAGAACCCCCAGGGCCTTGTAACCAGAGACTGCAGTGTCCAACTAGTAAAAAAGCAATATCCCCTGGACCACCTGTTCCCTGGCCCAACCCACCAGCCAGCCAGATCTAGCCCCACAACCAGCCTCACCCATCTGCAATCAGGTACCAGCTCCAAGACCCAGAGTCCCAACCCCATTGTCCAGCAGACTGACACACCAACTCCAGGACCACCCAGACCCAGCTCCACCTACCAGTGAGACAACACCAGCCCAAGAACCCCTAGGCCCTTGCTGTACCCATCAGGGGATAGACACCAGCTCCAGGACCAGCACAAGCCTGCAACCTGCTGTGGCAGGACACAGTCCACCCACCAGCAGGCTGGTGCCTGTCCCCAGACACCTTGGGCCCTGGCCCCAACCACCAACATGACAAGAGCAGCTCTGAGACACCTTGGACCCTCAGCCAAAAGCCCCAGTATCCAATCACACCCACCAGTGGGGCCAACACAAACTTTGGGACATCCCAGGTCCCACAACCAGATTTTTCAAGAAACAGACTGGCCTATCAGTGGGCAAATGCCAGCTCTAGGACCCCCAGGGCCCTATAGTCAGAGATCCCAGGACCCAGATCCACCCATCAGTAACATAGCACTACTCCAGGACCCTCTGAACCTCAGTACCCCCATCAGTGGTCTGACACTAGCCTCAAGTGACATGACAGATTACATGGATGTAATAAATATATATGGAGTATTCCATCCCAAAACAGCAGAATACACACTTTTTTTTCAAATGCACAGGAAACAGTCTCTAGCATAGATCACATGCTAGGCCAAAAAACAAGTGAGAGCAACAGATCAGGAGTTGAAAAGATAGATAGAAAAGACAGATTGTTATTCACAGTCTCCAAGATAGTGGGGCATGCCAGACCATGCAGAGCCACACAAAGTAGTACCAGAGTCAATCAGGAGGCAGAGGGAACTAGGGGATAATGTAAGCAGGAGCCTTTATTGTGTTTTTCATGGGAAGGAATGGGTAAGGCAGTGTAGGCAGAGTAGGCAGAGTAGGCAAAGTAGACAAGTTTAGTATTAGCTAGTTTGAATAATTTCTGTTGGCTCTGGGTTTAGGGGCTATCTCTAGTTGTCTGGTACCAAACCAGATATCAGAGCTCAGTAAAGTTGGTAGCTGTGGGTATGGACTCTAGATTACTCAGTTTGCATATGAAAGGTATGCTTACAAATAAGTAATTTATCTCTAGGAATTAGCTGACCCTGAGAGGAGCAGTCTACCCACACATCAAAACATCAGAATAAAAAGACATGCTGGGAATTCCCTGGTGATCTAATGATTAGGACTCATCACTTTCACTGCTGGAGTGCCCAGGTTCAATCCCTGATGATGGAACTAAGATTCTTCAAGCAACATGGCTTGGCAAGAAAAAAAAAGAATAAAAAGACATGCTTAAACACAGGGACTAAATTGTTAAGGTCCTATAAATCAAGTGAAGGAGTCTTCAGTTTACCTAAAATGAGAAGCTATTGACCTATTAAAAGATTTAAAGAAGTAAAATGATACCATCTGACTTATACTTGGAGAAAATCACACTGACTGGGTGGAGACAAGAGATGGAACAAGAATGACTGTGGTGAGGGAGAGAGACAATCAGCTAGACTGAAAATTTAGCAGCAAAGATGATAAGAGGTGGTTGCTTGGGATTAAATTTTGGATGCAGGATTAACAGGCTTTGCTGAGAAATTGAATATGCAGTGTTATAAAATAAATGTATTAAAATAGACAATCAGATTTTTTATGTGGGCAACTGAGTGGTAACAGATCCCTTACTGTTGACAGGGAAGCTTGGGAGAGTAACAAGAGTTCTACTTGGGACATGGTAAATTTGAGATGCCTTTAAGACATCTAAGGAGAGATATTCAGCTATATATACTGTAGAGGCCACGGTCAAAGATTTAAGTGTAGAAATCACAGAATTTAAAAAGGAAAGTTTTAAGAAGGAGAGGGGATTAAGTATGTCAAATGCTGCTGAGAGACTCAATAAGATAAAGACTGAAAATTATCCATTGAATTTGGTACCATGAGGGTTGTTGGTGATCTCAATAAGAAAAAATCAGTGGAGTAATAGAGACAATTGGAGAGAATGGGAGATAAAAAGAGGAGACCAAAAAAAAGAGGTCGTCCAGTGGTGTAGTTTGAATACAGGGAGCACTGGGTTGATCCCTAGTCAAGGAACTAGATCCCACATGCCTCAACTAAGAGTTCCCCAGCCACAACTAAAAACTTTTCATGCCACAACTAAGACCCGGCGCAGCCAAATAAGTAAATAAAATTTCTTTTAAAGTGAAGACAAGCATCAACTAGAAGGCATCAAAAGTTGAGGGAAAGGCCCAAGCTATTCCAGGTAACACCTATGTTCTATTCCCAAATTTCACCAATTTTCCCAGACATGTTAAACATTCATAAAGCTTAATTCTTTGGATAAAGACCCCACTAAGAACATCTGTAGTAACATGAGGGGCCTGAACCTTGATGCAAACCCTGACTTCTTGCCATGAACTGATGGGTAATGGGTTCACTGGAACACTTTCCATCTAAAAAGAAAACCAGGCATGAAAATAAATCTGATTCAACCACATTTCACTGTTATTAACTTCTAGAGTTTTCCAGAAGCATCTACATTTAACAGGGAGCCAAGATTTCACACAGAGGAATGAATTGTCCATCATGAGATTCTAGACATAATGGAGGGAGACCCTCAAGTCTTATGTCATTTGTGACCAAGAAAATTCTACAATGTGTGAAGAAACAAAGTTAGCCAGGAGAGGACAAGGTATGAGGAAAATGAGGACATAGCTTGGCCAAAAATAATGAGGCTAAGGAGAGGAAAAAGGATGCAGCAATCATTGGAGACTTAGACAGAATGACCAGCACATGACACTATATCGGTTCAGAGTAACTCAAGGAGCCCCCAGGAGTCAGAGCCTCCCAGGTCCCCAGGGGCAGAGGTACAACATCAGCAGTAGAATAACTGTGGAGCCACAGACGTCAAGTCTCACAGAGGAGAAAGAGAACAACAGAACCCAAGCCTGTGCGCATCAGCCCCACTCTAGCTGAGTGGCCATTTCCACCTCCCCAGGTAAGTGGCCCACAGAGTGCTGGGCAGCCTTGGACCTTTCCCTAATAAGATTACACCCTGTCCAGGGACAGCAAAGGAAGAGGAACAGGGGATAGATCAGGACTTGCTCAGGGCCTTATGAGCTGTCTCTCTGGGCTGGAAGCCAATACCTATACTTGGTCAGGGAGAAAACAGGCCAGGGGAGGTTTCCCAGTTCTCTACTACTCATTTGCAAAAACATGTTTTAGAGGTCACCAGCCTGGCCAGACTGAGAGAAGGGATGAGAAAGGAAACAGGAAACCCTGGACAGTTTCTATCAGATAAAGCTGCAAATAATACAGCAGGCAAGTATATTCAGGCAAGTTTGCATGTTCAGAATATGCAAACCTTTGAACATGTACTGTGAGTAGTTCTGCTGTGGGATGGGTCATACCATGTGATAATTGTGCAATCTTGTGATATGCATGCTTGTAGTGTGCCTAATAGGATGGGTTGTGTGTGGTTAAGAGGTGGGGTTGAGGCAGTGGCTAGTAAGTGCAGGTCAGTACGAGGACAAATGACCATAGGTGGACATTCATAGCCTCCACACTGTCTGTGGTCAGTGTCTGATGAAAACCTAGGACATTCTTCTCAAGTTTTTATTGATGGTCCTCATCTCAGAGCCCACAGATGGACCTGGATGCATCCTCCTTTGCCCCTCCATATGCTCCCCAACAGAAACAACATGCACACACAAACGCACAAACACTACCCCATGCAGAGCTCCCATTAATACTTCAAGCAAAAAGAAAAGATCTGAAAGGAAAAAACGAACTGTTTGACTATGCTTCCCAAGATTTCCCTGCCAATAAAGACTGCCCTCGGGACTTCTCTGGTAGTTCGGTGGCTAAGACTCTGTGTTCCCAATGCAGGGGGTCCAGGTTCGATCCCTGGTCAGGAAACTAGATCCCATGTACTGCAACTAAGACCCAACACAGCCAAATAAAAATAAATATTTTAAAAAAAAAGACTGCCCTCCTCCCCCATTTTCCCCATTTCCCAAATCCCCCAGTAGACTCCAGAAGCCCAGCCTCTAAGATGACAAATCTACCCCTCAAAACTGCTGCCTATTCCAGTCCACCCTTCAAGAGCCTCCCTCCCTGCATTCAGGGCTCTCTGAGCTGACCAACAGTGCAGCCAGCCAGCCACATACTCATTGTTCATCATCTGCCCATCTAGCCAGTTATCCACACTTACCTGTTGATCCAACCATATACCAACTGACCAATTTATCTGTCTGTCTGTCTGTCTTATGAAGACTTATTGAAGGGGTGATGGAGGCAGGGGATGGGGTGGGCATATGCCTTAAAAAGAGTTATGGGAATGGGAAAATGAGATGTTGTTGCTTCACAGGTATAAAGTCTTTTTTATTTCTTTTTATATTTTTTATTGGAGGATAATTGCTTCACAATATTGTGGTGGTCTCTGCCATACAGTATGAATAAGTCATAATTATACATAAACTGCAATACTTTGGCCACCTCATGCGACGAGTTGACTCACTGGAAAAGACTCTGATGCTGGGAAAGGTTGGGGGTGGGAGGAGAAGGGGACGACAGAGAATGAGATGGCTGGATGGCATCACCGACTCTGTGGACATGAGTTTGAGTGAACTCCGGGAGTTGGTGATGGACAGGGAGGCCTGGCGTGCTGTGATTCATGGGGTCGCGGGGAGTCGGACACGACTGAACGACTGAAATGAACTGAACTGAACTGATACATATACCATACATAATTATGCATATATATATATATATATATATATATATATATATAAAAGCCCTCCCTGTTGAGCCTCCCTCTCTGCTCCATTCCATCTCTCTAAGTAGTCACAGAGCGCCAGGCTGGGCTCCCTGTGTCATATAGCAGCTTCTCACTAGTTATCTATTTTACACGTGATATTGTATATATGTCAATGCTATGGCATAAAGTTTTAGGTTTGCAAAATAAAAAGTTCTGGAGACATGTTGCACAGCAAGGTAAATGTATTTAACACTACCAAAGAACTGTATACAAAAAAAAATTGTTAGGGTGAAAATTTTCATGTTGTGTGATTTTAAGCCACAATTTAAAATAAATTTTATCTTAAAAAGAGCCTCAGCCCCTCTCTATGACCCAGAAGGACACTTTGTCCTCTCTGTTCCTCTGTGGGAGACTTTGAAAAAGAGAACTGTGGCTTCAGGGTTTGTATGTCTCTGATGAGTGTCCCAACTCTGACAGCATATATGGAGATAAGAGAAGCTGAAGAGGGAAACCAACAAAGGCAGAGTGGATACAGGGATGACAGGAGCTGAGGGGAAAGCGGGGAGAGTGGAGGATGCAGGAGACACCTCTCACAGATGATATCACAGGGCAAAATGTCACTGGGGGACTGGGAATAAAGAGATGTTCATGTCCAGCAGTCATGTCCAACTCTTCGTGACCCCATGGACTATACAGTCCATGGAATTCTCCAGGCCAGAATACTAGAGTGGGTAACCATCCTCTTCTCCAGGAGATCTTCCCAACCCAGGGATCAAACCCAGGTCTCCCACACTGCAAGTGGATTCTTTACCAAGCTGAGCCACCAAGAAAGGCCAAAGAGATGTTCATAGCTTGGCAAAAAAGTATGAATCTGGAGGGAGAGGCCTTAGTGAGGACAGACAGGTTGAAGGAGAATTCCAGCTTTACTCAGGGAAGGAGGGGTGGTTGGGATTGCCACTTGTGTCCAGTTAAAAGAAATCCAAAATTATATAGTACTTGGCAAGACCCATAAAAATGTCCACACTCTTATCCCATTCCCAGAAATTTCTCCCAAGGGAGTAAGTTAACAGAACCAACAAGAGACATACATGAATATAATATTTGCATCATTATCTAAAGTATCCCCCAAAATGGAAGAATTTGAGTTGCAAGAATATGAGAGGTATTTCCATCTATTTCCCATGAAGTGATGGGACCAGATGCCATGATCTTTGTTTTCTGAATGTTGAGCTTCCAGCCAACCTTTTCACTCTCCTCTTTCACTTTCATCAAGAGGCTTCTGAGTTCCTCTTCACTTTCTGTCATAAGGGTAGTGTCATCTGCATATCTGAGGTTATTGATATTTCTCCCGGCAATCTTGATTCCAGCTTGTGCTTCTTCCAGCCCAGCGTTCCTCATGATGTAATCTGCATATAAGTTAAATAAGCAAGGTGACAATATACAACCTTGACGTACACCTTTTCCTATTTGGAACCAGTCTGTTGTTCCATGTCCAGTTCTAACTGTTGCTTCCTGACCTGCATACAGGTTTCTCAAGAGGCAGGTCAGGTGGTCTGGGATTCCCATCTCTTTCAGAATGTTCCACAGTTTATTGTGATCGACACATATGACCAACCTTGATAGTATATTAAAAAGCAGAGACATTACTTTGCCAACCAAGGTCTGTCTAGTCAAGGCAATGGTTTTTCCCGTGGTCATGTATGGATGTGAGAGTTGGACTGTGAAGAAAGCTGATCGCTGAAGAATCGATGCTTTTGAACTTTGGTGTTGGAGAAGACTCTTGAGAGTCCTTTGGACTGCAAGGAGATCCAACCAGTCTATTCTAAAGGAGATCAATCCTGGATGTTCATTGGAGGGACTGATGCTAAAGCTGAAACTGCAATACTTTGGCCACCTCATGCGACAAGTTGACTCACTGGAAAAGACTCTGATGCTGGGAAAGGTTGGGGGCGGGAGGAGAAGGGGACGACGGAGAATGAGATGGCTGGATGGCATCACCGACTCTGTAGACGTGGGTTTGAGTGTACTCCGGGAGTTGGTGATGGACAGGGAGGCCTGGCGTGCTGTGATTCATGGGGTCGCGGAGAGTTGGACACGACTGAGCGACTGAACTGAACTGAACTGAACTGAGAGGTATTTGTTGAATGCTGGTAGAGAAATTCAATGGACGACTACGAGAGCTTTTAAAAGGATCCCTCGGAATGTTATGTGATCTCATGGCAAAATGACTCTAGCAAGCATTGAAAGGGAAAGGGAAAAGACAAATTAGTATATACACTATTATTAAAAGTATATAAGATGGGTTTGCAGTGGGATAAAGACTTGAGGGCAATACACAAGAAAGAAATTTAACCAAGGTAGGAAGATCATAGATGACTTTACTCCAAATATTTCTTAAATATTTTAGTTGCAAAGATATTATTTTTAAAATCTAAAAACAGCACAATCTAGCCCATAGATTATTTAAGTGGATTGATCATCTGAAGGATTATTGACCAGAGTCAAGAGGAAAAGGGGCCCAGATACTCCTGTCCAAACTGACTAGATGGAGTTCATCTCCCAGAAGCATAGGGTAAGGCTGCTGACCTCACTGGAGATACAGTAGGTATGGTGGTTGAAGCCTCAGGTCCCAAGTTACAGTTCTGGTTCCACCATCTACTCTGTTATGGTATGATCTTGAAGAAGTAATTTAAGCTCTTGGAGCTCTGGTTCCTTATCTGCAGTGACAGAATAGCAACTATCCCTAGAGTTATTATAAAGTCAACTGAGATACTGCACAGCATGCAGCAATCTCTAAGTATCAGCTACAGACTAAATGACTTAAAGCCAAAAATACGGTGAGTGGACAAAATGAAAGTGGGGGAAGGTTAAGGGTCTGAGCAATAGGCAGAACTTAAGAGAGTTTCCTGCTCAAAGATAAAGATGACTGGCTAATCTTCACATGCAGGGTAAATAGGGGTAATACAAGCTCTGCAAATCTTGGGAACCCTGACTCCTCAAAGACTTGGGGTCAGTTTCCTGTCTTTGTCCAACTAGCTGCATAACTTTAAGCAAATCCCTTAACCTTTTTGTTCATCAGTCCCCCGTCTGTATTAGTGCATTCATTCATTTAATAAATCTTTAGCTGAACACTCGGCATGTGCAGCATACCGTGCTAGCTGTTCTGGTGATTAAATTAGCCTCTAAGACAGTTGATAACTTAGTGATCAGAGCACAGGAGCTGGAGTTAGACAGAACTCCAAACTCAAGGATTTGAGCCCAAACTCTCTCAATTACTAGATGTGTGACTTTGAGAAAGATACTGTCTGAGCTTTCATGTGCTCATCTGTAAAACAGAGAAAATAAAGGTTTCTATGTCATAGTGTGATTGTGAATATCCAAGGGTTTCATGAATATTAAGTCTTTTAGCATAGTGCTTCATGGGGACCCAACACTGGTTCCCCAGCTAATGTGAAAACATTAGCAATTGTGAAAACAGATAGCCCTCTACGAACTCCCCAACTTGCCCTGTAGGACCTTACAGTGGAGACTCTTCTCTAGAAAGTGCTGAAACTGAGATACAAGTAATGTCTCATGAGAGCATTGGCAAAGGTTCTTTCTTCAAATATTTGAAGGTTGTCTGGTACAAAAGGGCTTCGACATTCTACAAGATATGAGAATTTGGCAAAGACCAATGAATGAAGACTTGTCCTACAGGCAGAGAAGGCCAGTGCTAAAGGGGGCTACCTAAATAGATGGTGAGTTCCCCATGACTGCAGATGCTCAGAGACATTACACAGCATCCTTCTAAGATGTTGTAGATAACATCTGAGCACTGTCATGCTGAAATATATGACCCTTGAAAGTGAAAGTCGCTCAGCCATGTCCAACTCTTTGCAACCCCATGAACTATACAATCCATGGAATTCTCTAGGCCAGAATACTGGAGTGGGTAGCCTTTCCTTTCTCCATGGGATCTTTCCAACCTAGGGATCAAACCCAGGTCTCCTGCATTGCAGGCAGATTCTTTACCAGGTGAGCCACAAGGGAAGCCCAAGAATATTGGAATGGGTAGCCTATCCCTTCTCCAGTGGATCTTGCCGACCCAGGAATCAAACCAGTGTCTCCTGCATTGCAGGTGGATTCTTTACCAACTGAGCTGTGAAGGAAGCTGACCCTAATATGACCCTTAAGGGCACTTTTTTTTAACTTTTTATTTTATATTGGAGTACGGTCAGGAAGCAACAGTCAGAACTATACATGGAACAACAGACTGGTTCCAAATAGGAAAAGGAGTACGTCAAGGCTGTATATTGTCACCTTGCTTATTTAACTTATATGCAGAGTACATCATGAGGAACGCTGGGCTGGAAGAAGCACAAGCTGGAATCAAGATTGCTGGGAGAAATATCAATAACCTCAGATATGCAGATGACACCACCCTTATGGCATAAAGGGAAGAGGAACTCAAAAGCCTCTTGATGAAAGTGAAAGAGGAGAGTGAAAAGGTTGGCTGGAAGCTCAACATTCAGAAAACAAAGATCATGGCATCTGGTCCCATCACTTCATGGGAAATTGATGGAAAAACAGTGGAAACAGTGTCAGACTTTATTTTGGGGGGCTCCAAAATCACTGCAGATGCTGATTGCAGCCATGAAATTAAAAGACGCTTACTCCTTGGAAGGAAAGTTATGACCAACCTAGATAGCATATTAAAAAGCAGAGACATTCCTTTGCCAACAAAGGTCCGTCTAGTCAAGGCTATGGTTTTTCCCGTGGTCATGTATCGATGTGAGAGTTGGACTGTGAAGAAACCTGATCGCCGAAGAATTGATGCTTTTGAACTGTGGTGCTGGAGAAGACCCTTGAGAGTCCCTTGTACTACAAGGAGATCCAACCAGTCCATTCTAAAGGAGATCAATCCTGGGTGTTCATTGGAAAGACTGATGCTGAAGCTGAAACTCCAATACTTTGGCCACCTCATGCGACGAGTTGACTCACTGGAAAAGAGTCTGATGCTAGGAAGGATTGGGGGTAGGAGGAGACGGGGACGACAGAGAATCAGATGGCTGGATGGCATCGCCGACTCTGTGGACATGAGTTTGAGTGAACTCCGGGAGTTGGTGGTGGACAGGGAGGCCTGGCGTGCTGTGATTCATGAGGTCGCGGAGAGTTGGACACGACTGAGCGACTGAAATGAACTGAACTGAACTGAACTGAACTGAACAGTCAGTTAACAATGTTGTAATAGTCTGAGGTGAACAACAAAGGGACTCAGCCATACACATGCATGTATTAAGGTCACTTTCAATCCTGAAATTCCATGGGCAATTATTTCTGTTCAGGAGGAGCAGAGAAGCTGCCATAGGCAGGGAGAACTTGAGTTGAGCTTGAAGGATCAGTAGGATTTTAATAGAATGCATAGACACATTTCCTGCAGGGGGCACTATCTATGGAAATGCATGGAGGCCTGGAGAACAGAGTACGGACAGCTGGGATGGAAGATCACAGGGCCCAGCTAAGAGGAGAGTGAAGTACAACATGCAACATGGCCTGTGACTGCCCCACTCCCCTCACAAAGCAAGTGCCAGAAGCTGACAATCTATGAAAAAGATACTACGGTATCCCAAGGTGGTGGGTGGTGGTGGTGGTTTAGTTGCTAAGTAGTGTGTGACTTTTGTGACCCTACGTATTGTAGCCTGCCAGGCTCCTCTGTCCATGGGGATTTCTCAGACAAAATTACTGAAGTGGGTTGCCATTTCTTTCTCCAGCAGATCTTCCCGCCCCCGGGATTGAACCTACATCTCCTGCAGATTGACTCTACTGCTGAGGCACCAGGGAAGCCTACAGAACCCCAAAGTAGGAAACAGTGGGGCAATATTATCACACACAGTCACATCATTGCCTGACATTCTAAATCCACAGCCCACCATGGTGATCATTAGACATAGGCTTTGGACAGTCCCTGACTGAGTCCACTACTGGGGGGCTGCATAGTTTCTTTCAGGCTGGGGTTTCAGTCCAGGGGATACAAAGAGAACTAGGACACAGCAACTGAGCCAACCCCACTCTGAAGAAAGACCCAATGCACACCTGTGGTCAGGCCCTGCACCCAGGACCCAGAGCACAGGGAAAAGTGGGAAAAACATGGAATCTGGAGTCAGGAGACCTAGATTCAAGTCCATGCCAACCACTCCCTCCATATAGCGTCCAACAAATTATTTGACCCCTCTGAGACCCATGTGCATCCTAAATCACTTCAATCATGTCTGACTCTTTGCAACCCTATGGACCATAGCTTGCCAGACTCCTCTGTCCTTGGGATTTTCCAGACAAGAATACTGAGCTGGGTTGCCGTGCCCTCCTCCAGGGAATCTTCCCAAACCAGGGATTAAACCTGAGTCTCTTATGCTTCCTGCAATGGCTGACGGATCATCCATAAAGTGCAGACCCTAACTCTCACAGTTGATTCAAGAGGGACTGTATGGAAAGTGCTTTACTAAATTACATAAAGGCCAATTGTTTCTATATTAACATCTCTTTCTTGGTTGTGCCATAGGCTCCAGCCTGAACTTATGGCTAAAGAAAATCAGACTCTGCCTGAATTCCTCCTTCTGGGATTCTCCGACCTCAGGGCCCTGCAAGGCCCCCTGTTCTGGGGGGTGTTGCTTGTCTACCTGGTGACCTTGCTGGGTAACTCTCTGATCATCCTCCTCACACGGACCAGCCCCACCCTACACTCTCCCATGTACTTCTTCCTGCGCCACCTCTCCCTGGTGGAGCTACTCTATACCACTGACATTGTGCCCAGGACACTGGCTGACCTGGCCTTCCTGCACCCCCGTGCCATCTCCTTCTGGGGCTGTGCAGCCCAGATGTATGTCTTCATTGTCCTGGGCATCTCAGAGTGCTGCCTGCTCACAGCCATGGCCTATGACCGCTACGCTGCCATCTGCCAGCCCCTGCACTACTCCACCCTCATGAGCTGGCGGACCTGCACGGCCATGGTGGGCATCTCCTGGCTCATGGGTATCATCACAGCTACCACCCATTCCTCCCTCATCTTCACCCTGCCTTTCCCCAGCCGCCCAGTCATCCTGCACTTCCTCTGTGACATTCTGCCAGTACTGAGACTGGCAAGTGCTGGGAAGCACAGGAGCGAGGTGTCTGTGATGATGGCCACCGTAGTCTTCATCATGGTCCCCTTCTCTCTGATTGTCACCTCTTATGCCCGCATCCTGAGTGCCATCCTGGCAATGGCTTCCACCCTGAGCCGCCGAAAGGTCTTCTCCACTTGTTCTTCCCACCTGCTCGTGGTCTTCCTCTTCTTTGGAACGGCCAGCGTCACCTACATCCGGCCCCAGGTAGGCTCCTCTGTCACCACGGACCGCATCCTCAGCCTCTTCTACACAGTCATCACACCCATGCTGAACCCCATCATCTACACCCTTCGGAACAAGGAGGTGACAAGAGCCTTGTGGCTTGTGGTGAAGAGGCAGGTCCCCTCACCCTGAAAAGACTCAGGGGTTGTCTGCTCACTCACTCACTGCTGCTCCCCCCAGCCCCCAGATGCTAGTTTAAAGCCCAGCCTACCGGAAACTGTGTGTGTGTCTGTGTGTGTGTGTGTGCTCACACTCAGTCACTCAGTCATGTCCGAATCTTTGCAGCCCCATGGACTGTAGCCCGCCAGGCTCACCTGTCCATTGAATTGTCCAGTCAAGAATACTATAGTGGGTTGCCATTTCCTCCTCCAGGAGATCTTCCCAACCGAGGGATCAAATTTGCGTCTCTTGTGTCTCCTGAATTGGCAGACAGTTTCTTTACCACTGTACCACCTGAAAAGCAGCATCTCAAAGGGATTAGGCTTCCTGGCAGAAAGGACCGACATTAAAACAGAGAGAAATCTCGAACTTACCTCCTCTCCCACACCCCAGACTCACTCTCAAAGAATGAGTTATTAGGGCAAGGCAGAATGGGAAGGAATGCTGCCTATGGGGAAGAATACTGAACATCTTCTAGATTGTTTTGATCCCTGAGCAAGGTGATTGTCATGGCTACACCAGTCATCAGAGGTCCATGTCAGTCATGAAGGCACATGTCTATGAACGTGACATCCAACTAAGTTAACCACCTAGAGGCCATGGAGTTTACCTTGCCCTTCATCTCCTTTCTCCCAGAAACGCACTGCAATCTTACGCCCTGGATGCCTTTTAGAAGAGAGGGAACTGTTATCCCCTCGAAATATTCCACATGAATATTCCTCCCTGCCTTTCCCCATCCTTGATTCCTGACATCATCCTTAACTGGTGATAACACGTCCAACTGTCAAGAGCATCTCCCCAGTGTGCCCTGTTCTTCTCCCAACCTGTGCCATCAGCTTGATCCCGGACCTCCTTCTCTGGCACCTCAGACTATATGAAGCCCTGAGGCCACGCTGGATGGAAACTGGAAAGTGGACACTTAACAGTCACTGTGGCCGTCCAGCATTGGACCCTCCTTCATTGTTAGAAGAATCCTTCACTTTAGAAGTCTGATGGGGAGAAAAACTACCTCCTTCTGAGAGCTGAGAACAGTTCTTAACCCCCTACCCAGGCACATGACCCATTTCCACCAGTTGGAGGCACCATTGCCTAACTGTAAACAAGGCTCCAGTGCCCGCAAAAGGCAGAGAGCAGCCCCTCTCTCTGACAACAGCAAAGAATTCTGCAGCTGAAGAAGCAAGTTCCTGTTGTAGAAGTGGCATCTGGTCTCTTGTAACAACGTCAATGGTTTCCTCAATTGACCAGTTCATGTTTGGGAGTTACTCCTGGTTAAGATTGATTTATTCTTTGGAGGTGTTTCTGGAAGGCTTCCTGGAATAAGTGACTTGATGTAGTGTTTCCAACCTTCCTCACATCGTGGCACACATAGAAAGTGCTCATATTTCAGGGCAAACTGAAGGGGATTTGGAGGCATCTAGAAAGGACTTGCCCTTGGAGGAGGGCATGGCAACCCACTCCCATATTCTTGCCTGGAGAATCCCATGGACAGAGGAGCCCCGCGGGCTGCAGTCCATAAGGTCACATTTAGTCGGACAGGACTGAAACAACTTAGCACACACACAGAAAGGACTTGATGGAAAAAAAATTCAATGCACCCTCTTTTTACTATATAATTATTGGGGAAACAAAATATATAATAATATGGAAGTTTTTAAATACAGGTTTTACATAAGGCTTTCAAATAAAATATTTAAATGTTTATAAGGCACTTGCTTCTGTGAACGTAATTTTTATATTAGGTTTTGTGCTTGAAAAATGACTAAACACCTCCTGATCAAAATTTTTTATTTATTTTTAATTGAACTATAGCTAACTTCTTGATCAAGCCTTTAGAGTATTAATTTCTTAAAATAACTATGCTCATCAGAAATGAAAACTGCTCACAGAAGTGGATGATAAAAAAATGTAAAACCTTTTTCAAAGTCATTCAAAATTTTGCAATAGTTAAAATTATACCTAAATATATATTTATATTTACTAGCTCTTTCTTTCTTTTATTTACAAGGGTAATCTTAAAAATCCTCGTTGATAATGAAAAAGAATGTCATATCCAATCATACTTTTCATGCATACTGAACATATGTGCATTGTTAGCACACCCTCTGTGAAGCCAGCCAAACACCACAAGAGGGCACATCAGCAGGGAACAGACAGAAGATCCAGGACCACTGTGGAGAGTTGGACTCTCAGGAAGCCCCTTGAACTCCCCACCCTTCTACCCTGAGGGCCACACCATTGGCCGTGCACTGTGTTCCATGGTCACATGGGAAGCCCACCTTCTCCACAAGTCCCTCATCCAGAGTGGGCAGCAGGACAGGCAGGAACCGGCTGCAGGGAGCAGGTATGAAGGTTGCAGAGCACTTTAGCTGCCCCGCAGCATCTGGGATCTTCCCAGGCGAGGAATCAAACCCATATCCCCAGCATTGGACCACCAAGGAAGTCCTTAGTCTTTGAAACTCACACATTAGCCAGTTTGCCCTCAAGGTTTTCATAGCGGTAGCCTATTAAATGGGCTTCCCTGATATTTCATGGGGTCACAAAGAGTCAGACACAACTGAGCGACTGAACTAAACTGATGGCTCAGTTGGTAAAGAACCCGCCTGCAATGCAGGAGACCCTGGTTCAATGCCTGGATCAGGAAGATCCCCTGGAGAGGGGATAGGCTACCCACTCCAGTATTCTTGGGCTTCCCTTGTGGCCCAGCTGGTGAAGAATCTGCCCGCAATGTGGGATTAAACAAAAACTGCTCGCAGAAGTGGATGATAAAAAAATGTAAAACCTTTTTCAAAGTCATTCAAAATTTTGCAATAGTTGAAATTATACCTAAATATATATTTATGTTTATTAGCTAATTCTTTTTTTTTTGGAGGCAAATTACCTTACATTAATATATTGGTTGGCTTTGCCATACGTTGACACGAATCCTCCACGGGTGTACATATGTTCCCTTTCTTGAACCCCCCTTCCACCTCCCTCTTCCCCATATCCTCCCTCCAGGTCATCCCCGTGCACCAGCCCCAAGCATCCTGTATCTATTTATTAGCTAATTTTTTTATTTACAAGGGTAATCTTGAAAATCCTCATTGATAATGAAAAAGAATTTCATATCCAATCATACTTCCATGCACACTGAACATTTTCTTCTTTGATGTCAGTGTTTTATGTCTAATCAGCAAGAAATCTAAATCTTTTCCCAGTGTGTTTCTGTGACTTACTCCTCTTCATTAACTGGGTGGTATTGAAGTTATCTATTGCCACATAACAAGCGACCCTAAATCTAGTGGCATAAAGCCACAGGCAGTTTACTGTGCTCATGATTTCTATAGTCTAGGAATTTAGAAAGACCACACCAAGGATGTCTCCTCCGCTGCTCAATGTCTCTGTCATCAGCTAGGACTTTCTGTAGCTAGAAGGGACTTGAGCAGCTGAGAACAGTCATCTAACAGTTCTTCATTCACTTGTCAGGTGCCAGCAACGACTGGGTTTATTCACCTACATGTGACCTCTCTATGAGCCTTGGGTTTCTCACAGCATAGCTGCTGCTTTCCAAGAAGGAGCGTTCCAAAAGAAAACATCCCAAACCGAAAGCCAAGACAAAAGCTGTGAGGCTTCTGTTGTCCTAACCCTGGAAGTCACACAGCATCATTTCCACCACCGGTTACAAGAGGGTGACTAAGGCAAGCCCATATTCAAGAGTAGGAGGTAGAGTACACCTTCTGATATAGGAGAGTTACAAGGTCACATTGTCCTGCATGGAGAAGGGAGGGGCTATTTCTCTGGTACTTCCAGTGGCTAAGACTCCAAGCTCTCAATGAAGAGGGCCTTGGTTCAATCCCTGATCTGGGAAATAGATCCAGCATGACTCACATGGCAACTAAGAATCTGCATGCCACAACTAAAGATCCCACATCCTAACAAGGAAGATCAGAGATCCCATGTGCTGCAACAGAGGCCCAGCGCAGCCAAATAAATCAAGTAAATAATCTTTAAAGTGCATATGGGGATTTATTTGGTAGTCCAGTGGTTAAGACTCCCCACTTCTACTGCAGGGGACATGGATCCCATACCTGGTCAGGGAACTAGGATCCCAACACGCCACACAGCATGACAGAAATTTTTTTAAAAAAAGCAAAAGTACATGTGGAATGGAAGAGATTGCTGCTGCAATGTTTGGGAAATCTTATCTGTTAGAGATAGATTATCAAGTAATCTGAGAGCCTATGTGCGTGCGTGCTGAGTCATGTCCAACTTTTTGCGACACCATGGACTGTAGCCTGCCAGGCTCCTCTGTGCATGGGATTCTCCAGGCAAGAATACTGGAGTGGGTTGCCATGCCCTCCTCCAGGGGATGTTCCCAACCCAGAGATCATACCCAGGTCTCCGTCATTGCAGGCAGATTCTTTACCTTCTGAGCCACCAGGGAAGCCCATGAATACTGGAGTGGGTTGACAAGCCCTCCTTCAAGGGATCTTCCCAACCCAGGGATCAAACCCAGGTCTCCCACATTGCAGGCGAATTCTTTACCAGCTGAGCCACAAGGGAAGCCCCTAAGAGCCTATGCTGCTGCTGCTAAGTCGCTTCAGTCGTGTCCAACTCTGTGCGACCCCATAGACGGCAGCCCACCAGGCTCCCCCGTCCCTGGGATTCCCCAGGCAAGAACACTGGAGTGGGTTGCCATTTCCTTCTCCAATGCGTGAAAGTGAAAAGTGAAAGTGAGGTCGCTCAGTTGTGTCCGACTGAGTGACCCCATGGACTGCAGCCTACCAGGCTCCTCCATCCATGGGATTTTCTAGGCAAGAGTACTGGAGTGGCTTGCCATTGCCTATACTTCATGCCAAATCTATCTATTCTTCATAATGAATGACTGTTTTTATTTTAATACAATTTGAAATTTCTATTATAATTTACTTCTCATATAAGAATAATTTCACCCTTCATCTTTATTCATATTTATGTAATATAAATATTTTTATTACTATTATTTGCACCTAGGTTTTCTCTCAGTTCCTTAATAAAAGTATACATTCAAATCAATGAAAAGTGTTTTTGATTTCTTACTTTTTCATTAAACACTCAAAACATGTCTTCAAATTTCAATTAAAATGAAATATTTGAATTGAATCAAATCCCCTATTCCTATTTTTTTAATAAATGTTGGGTTTATAACTATATATGTTCCTGCATTATCAAATACATTTCTGATAGAGGAGAACTTTTTTCACTTAGAGGATGAAAATCAAATCCTGCTTATAACATTACACATGTGATGACTTGAGTGTTTTTTGCCATATTCTAACTCCTTTATGCATATATGTCTAACCTTTTTTCTCCTCTATTTCCTGTATAGGGAAAACCATTAGACCATTCAGATATGACCTCAGTCAAATCCCTTATGATTATACAGTGGAAGTGAGAAATAGATTTAAGGGACTAGATCTGATTGATAGAGTGCCTGATGAACTCTGGACGGAGGTTCGTGACATTGTACAGGAGACAGGGACCAAGACCATCCCCATGGAAAAGAAGTGCAAAAAAGCAAAATGGCTGTCTGAGGAGGCCTTACAAATAGCTGTGAAAAGAAGAGAGGCGAAAAGCAAAGGAGAAAAGGAAAGATATAAGCATCTGAATGCAGAGTTCCAAAGAATAGCAAGGAGAGATAAGAAAGACTTCCTCAGTGATCAATGCAAAGAGATAGAGGAAAACAACAGAACAGGAAAAACAAGAGATCTCTTCAAGAAAATTAGAGATTCCAAGGGAACATTTCATGCAAAGATGGGCTCGATAAAGGACAGAAATGGTATGGACCTAACAGAAGCAGAAGATATTAAGAAGAGGTGGCAAGAATACACAGAAGAACTGTACAAAAAAGATCTTCACGACCAAGATAGTCACGATAACGTAATCACTGACCTAGAGCCAGACATCTTGGAATGTGAAGTCAAGTGGGCCTTAGCAAGCATCACTACTAACAAAGCTAGTGGAGGTGATGGAATTCCAGTTGAGCTATTTCAAGTCTTGAAAGATGATGCTGTGAAAGTGCTGCACTCAATATGCCAGCAGATTTGGAAAACTCAGCAGTGGCCACAGGACTGGAAGAGGTCAGTCTTCATTCCAATCCCAAAGAAAGGCAATGCCAAAGAATGCTCAAACTACCGGACAATTGCCCTCATCTCACACGCTAGTAAAGTCATGCTCAAAATTCTCCAAGCCAGGCTTCAGCAATATGCAAACCGTGAACTCCCAGATGTTCAAGCAGGTTTTAGAAAAGGCAGAGGCACCAGAGATCAAATTGCCAACATCCGCTGGATCATGGAGAAAGCAAGAGAGTTTCAGAAAAACATCTATTTCTGCTTCATTGACTATGCCAAAGCCTTTGACTGTGTGGATCACAATAAACTGTGGAACATTCTGAAAGAGATGGGAATCCCAGACCACCTGACCTGCCTCTTGAGAAACCTGTATGCAGGTCAGGAAGCAACAGTTAGAACTGGACATGGAACAACAGACTGGTTCCAAATAGGAAAAGGTGTACGTCAAGGTTGTATGTTGTCACCTTGCTTATTTAACTTATATGCAGATTACATCATGAGGAACACTGGGCTGGAAGAAGCACAAGCTGGAATCAAGATTGCTGGGAGAAATATCAATAACCTCAGATATGCAGATGACACTACCCTTATGGCAGAAAGTGAAGAGGAACTCAAAAGCCTCTTGATGAAAGTGAAAGAGGAGAGTGAAAAGGTTGGCTGGAAGCTCAACATTCAGAAAACAAAGATCATGGCATCTGGTCCCATCACTTCATGGGAAATAGATGGAAAAACAGTGGAAACAGTGTCAGACTTTGTTTTTTTGGCCTCCAAAATCACTGCAGATGCTGATTGCAGCCATGAAATTAAAAGACGCTTGCTCCTTGGAAGGAAAGTTATGACCAACCTTGATAGTATATTAAAAAGCAGAGACATTACTTTGCCAACCAAGGTCCGTCTAGTCAAGGCAATGGTTTTTCCCGTGGTCATGTATGGATGTGAGAGTTGGACTGTGAAGAAGGCTGATCGCCGAAGAATCGATGCTTTTGAATTGTGGTGTTGGAGAAGACTCTTGAGAGTCCCTTATACTGCAAGGAGATCCAACCAGTCCATTTTAAAGGAGATCAATCCTGGATGTTCATTGGAGGGACTGATGCTAAAGCTGAAACTGCAATACTTTGGCCACCTCATGCGACGAGTTGACTCACTGGAAAAGACTCTGATGCTGGGAGGGATTGGGGGTGGGAGGAGACGGGGACGACAGAGCATGAGATGGCTGGATGGCATCACCAACTCTGTGGACATGAGTTTGAGTGAACTCCGGGAGTTGGTGATGAACAGGGAGGCCTGGCGTGCTGTGATTCATGGGGTCGCGGAGAGTCGGACACGACTGAGCGACTGAACTGAACTGAACTGAACTGATTTCCTGTATATTTTCAGTGCCAGGTACATTCAGACACATTTTTATCATAACACAACATCTGGTACTTCACTCTGGGTTGAAATGCTGAGTGATATGACACTATGGATAGAAGGCACATTCCTGGAAGTCATTCCTGCATCAGGACAACTACCAATAACTTCAGTTCAGTTCAGTTCAGTTGCTCAGTCGTGTCTGACTCTTTGCAACCCCATGAATCACAGCAAGCCAGGCCTCCCTGTCCATCACCAACTCCCGGAGTTCACTCAAACTCATGTCCATCGAGTCGGTGATGCCATCCAGCCATCTCATTCTCTGTCGTCCCCTTCTCCTCCTGCCCCCAATCCCTCCCAGCATCAGAGTCTTTTCCAATGAGTCAACTCTTCGCATGAGGTGGCCAAAATATTGGAGTTTCAGCTTTAGCATCAGTCCTTCCAATGAACACCCAGGACTGATCTCCTTTAGAATGGACTGGTTGGATCTCCTTGCAACTTAACTATACTCAAAAACAACTGTGAACAACATAAATCCAAACACTATCATCCTACCAAACTCAATCTATCCCCAACTCAACTTTGCCTTAGATCTAAAATTATCCATTGACATTTCAACAGTACACATCACAAGGGAAAACTGGGCTGAGGAAGAGACTGGGCTGTGCCTCTCTCATAGAGGAGAGAGACAGAAGTCACAACGGATTAAATAAAATAAAATTTAATTAAAAAAAATAAGTTACGGAACTTTCCTGGTGGTCCAATGGCTAAAACTCTGCACTTCCAATGCAGGGGACCCGGGTTCAATCCCTGGTCAGGGAACTAGATCCCACATGCTGCAACTAAGACTGAGCACAGCCAAATAAATAAATATTAAGAAAAGAAGAAGAAGTTACAACAGATTGCAGTTAAAATATATCACTATGCAATTTTTGTAAAAATATATGACCAGAGGAACACAATTGCTAGAATTTTCTGGCCCTTTTAAGGAGTCCATGCAAGTGAATGGTAAGCATCACAGTAAATCTACCTCCAAGTTTAAGATTCACAGTGCCTCCTCCTCTAAGCAGACACTGTTGTTATACCAATTGCACAAGATGAGGAAACAAAACTCAGAGATGTTGAACAACTTTCCCTAGGTAACACAGCTAGAGAATAGCATACTTGAGAATTCAACACTTGAGCCCATTTTTACTCTGTACAGAATTAATTCTCCCTCTGATAATGTGAGTTTAGAGAAAGTAGGAAGATGGGAACAGACAAGGAGGGGAGATGTCTGGCAGTCCAGTGCTTAGGATTCTGTGTTTTCACTGCCCTGGCACTGGTTCGATCCAGATTCAGTATGTTTTCTTTGGGCAGGGATAGAAATTCACCTTTCTTGTCTTGCCCCAGAGTTACACCAGCTAGAGCTCCATGGCAGTGGCACTGGAAACTGTGGTAAGTCCAAGAGGCAAACCCACATTTGAGAACTAAATCCAGGTTTTAAGAACCAAGGCTTGCCCTTTGGAGCAAGTAATTATCTTATTGCAAAATAGTTCTCAGGCTCCTCAAAGGCAAAAGTATATACTGAACACCTGACAACTGAACAACAAGTGACTATTGAACTGCATGCTCAGAATAGATTGGATGTAATTGTCATCCAAGACAAGGAACCTCTCAGAAACTTAGACAAAACAGCTAAATGTACTGTGGTATCTTGGAAGAGATAAAAGTACATTAGGCAAAAACTAAAGAAATCTGAATACGGTGTCAATCTTAGGTAATAATAATGTATCAGTATTGGTTCACTAATTCTGACAAGTGTATCATAATAATTTAAGATATTAAAAATACAGGTAACCAGATTTGGAGTATATAAGAATCATGTGTATTATTCAGCTCCATCCCAACTCTTAGTCCATTTCCTTGCCCTGGAGATTCTACTGCTCTCAACTGGACCATAAAACAACAAAAACTCTCTTATTTGGCAATAAGTTTTGAAAACCCAAAAAAAAAGTGCCTATATTTTGATTCAGCAATTCTATTTCTAGAAGTTTATGATCAGAAGAATATAAAAGTACACAAGTATAATGACATCTGTTCAGCAATCAGTTCAGTTCAGCTCAGTCGCTCAGCCATGTCCAGCTCTTAGTCACCCCATGGCCTGCAGCACACCAGGATTCCCTGTCCATCTCTAATGCCCGGAGTTTACTCAAATTCATATCCATTGAGTCGGTGATGCCATCCAACCATCTCATCCTCTGTCGTCCCCTTCTCCTCACCTTCAATTTTTCCCAGCATCAGGGTCTTTTCAAATGAGTCAGCTCTTCGCATCAGGTGGCCAAAGTATTGAAGTTTCAGCTTCAACATCAGTCCTTCCAATGAATCTTCAGGGCTGATTTCCTTTAGGATGGACTGGTTGGATCTCCTTGCAGTCCAAGGGACTCTCAAGAGTCTTCTCCAACACCACAATTCAAAAGCAATTCTTCGGCAATCAACTTTCTTTATAACAAAACAATTAAAACTATTCTCTGCCCTGTTTCCACCCAAGTCAGACCTCCCACCTGGAGTAAAGGTGTTCATGTGGAAGCAGAGGCGACTGACAAGAAAGAGAAAGGTTTGCAGTGAGGAGTCTGGGAGGAAGAAAAGCACTGTCTGCAGAAATCGTAGCCCCAGGAAGGGGCCCTAAGCCTCAGGAAAGACCAGAAGTGCTCAAACATGGCACAAGATGGGCACAGTCACCTTCACTCCTCAGCCTCCACCCAGTGCATGTCTCTCCAGCTTTGTACCTAAGAAAAAGTCAGATTAGGGCCAAAAGAACAGGCTGCAGAAGCCAAGCTCTGAGCAACAGTGCACTCGAGCTGGGCAGGCTAGGGACCCCGACATACCACTCAGAGCCAGGGCTTCTTTTTCATTCTTCCTTGAAAGTCTCCAAGGATCAGGCCCTCCAACAATGAGAGGCGGTCAAGGACTCCAGAGGTATTTCTTCACAAGCCGCCTCATTGCCCCTGTGACCTCCTTGTTCCTCAGAGTGTAGACGAAAGGGTTGAACATTGGAGTGACAACCGAGTAGAAGAGGGCAAGGATCTGGTCCCTGGCCTGGGAGGAGCCTGTCCCCAGCCTCATGTAGGCAACGATCCCCGTCCCAAAGAAGAGCGTGACCACAAACAGGTGGGAGGAACAGGTAGAGAAGACCTTTCGACGTCCCTGAGATGTCGCGACCCCAAGAATGGTGACAAGAATACAGGCATAGGACACTATGATCAGTGAGAAGGGTGTCAGGATAAAGGCTATGGTGATGACAAGATTGCCCACTTCACCCCTAAAGGTGCTGGCGCTGGCCAGGCTCAGCACAGGAAGGATGTCACACAGGAAGTGATGGATGATGTTGGTACCGTGGAAGGGCAAAGTGAAGACGAGGATGGAGTAAGTGGTGCTGGTGATGATGCCCATGAGGTAGCAGGCACCCAGCAGGCACACACAGGCTCCCGGGTTCATCACGGTGCTATAATGCAGCGGCCGGCAGATGGCAGCATAGCGGTCATAGGCCATGGCAGTGAGCAGGCCACATTCAGCGATGCCAAACAGTGAGAAGAAATACAGCTGGGTAAAGCAACTGGCTCGCAAGATGGTGGGGCAGGAGGAGAGGAGGTCGGCCAGCATCCTGGGGACCACAGTCGTGGTGTAGAGTATCTCCAACCCGGAGAAGTGGCGCAGGAAGAAGTACATGGGCGAGCGCAGGGCAGCATCGGCCAGGGTGAGGAGGATGATCAGCGAATTGCCCAGCAGGGTGACCAGGTAGACCAGAAGCACCCCCCAGAACAGAGGGCCCCGGAGGGAACTGTAACCTGAGAAGCCCAGCAAAACAAACTCAGTCACTGCTGTGCCATTGCCACCTCCCATGTCCCCAAGGCCAGACTGGAAGCGGGAGTGAAGGGGGCAGCCTGGCAACGACAGAGGCTCCAGCTGCAGCAGGGAAGGCATGTGGATAGGTCCACAAGACCCTCCCAGGGCTCAGGAGTGGGTATATCAGCACCTGGGCGGCTGACATTGCCCCTCAGGACAGAAGGACAGAAACCAGGGGAGTTGAGGGTGATGGCAGTCCCTCCTTGAGGCTGGAACTGGAAAGACACAGAGGCTTGGCTCCACTCACCAAGTTCTGGGTTCTGGGAGCAAAGAGATGGGACAGAGAGAACATCTCCCCTTTGGGGAAGCAGTGGAGGATATGGGCAGAAACAGGGTGCACAGACAGAATAAATAAAGCTGGCAGAAGGAGACGGGGAGAAAATGGATCCAGCAGGAGGCAGGGCTGGAGTGAGAGCAAGAGCTGGAGAGAGAAAGAGAAGACACAGGATCAAGGCTTCAGAGAGAAGGCAGCTGGGGCTTTACCTGCTCCTGAGTCCCCACGGCCCCAGGTCGGCCCTCCCTGCAGCCCAGGAGGGAAGCTCAGTCCCCCAGAGCCTGACTCCCAGAGGAGAGGTGGGGATGGAAGCTATCAGGGGAGGCTGAAGACGGGGAGAGGGTTCTGTCTGACTACGGGGAACAAGGAAGCAGCGGCTAAGCCTCTCTAATTCCCTGCAGTCGGGCCTGGGGGCTGGAGTCCACACCCCAAGCACAAAACAGATGCCACAAGGCAAAGGAGTCTGGGTTGTATCCCGGGTCCCTCAGCCAGGCCTGAAGGAAGTCAGGTTCAGAAATCTTGTGTTCCAGCTCCCCAGCCAGGGTCTACCTGCTGAACTGCCCAGCTCACTGCCCCAGGGGCTGCCCTCTGCCCACTCCCACAATGAGTCCCTAGGATCCTCTTTCCAGTGCCTAGAAACCAGGGGCAGATCTTTCTCAAAATCCTTTTGTAAGACCATGCTAATCCTCAAAGAAAAGAAACTGCTAAAATAGTAACAGGTATGACTTCTGCTTGAACTTCCCAACCCACCCCAGGCATCAACTTGCTCCCCAGCTACTGAGGAAGATGTTAGAAAGAGGAAACAGATCTCGGCTGGAATAAATAATGTCACCAATAGTGGGGGAGGGGGGTAACACAAGTGACTGGAGAGGATGCCTCAAACCCTAATGTCTCAAAGAATAAGGACCAGAGAGAAATCCCAGTCCTTGGAAAGATACGTATCACACAACCAAGAAAGCAGCTCTCTTTGCCACTGGTTCATCTCCTGTTTAGAGGTGTGTGTGTGTGTGTGTGTGTGTGTGTGTGTGTGTGTGTGTGTGTGCACGCGCGTGCTCAGTTGTTCAGTTGTGACTGACTTTTATACCTCCATGGACTGTGGACTTCCAGGCTTCTCTGTCCAGGGTATTTTCTAGGCAAGAATACTGGACTGGGTTGTGATCTCCTGCTCCATGGTGATGGCTTACAGTGAACAATGTCAGTGATCTCCGAAGAAGATTGAGCTTTGGGACCAGAGACCAGACTTGGTCACTCAAGAGCTTTTGTGTAGCAGAGTTTTATTAAAGTATAAAAAGGGACAGAGAAAGCTTCTGACAGACCTCAGAAAGGGGACGGAGAGTGCCCTCTTGCTAGCCTTAGCAAGGGAGCTATATAATTTTTCAATTGGTTATTACAGTAAATCAGAAGAATGTCTCAAGGTTGTAAAGGTCTTACCAGACCCACTCCCACAATATACATTTTAAGGTAACAGGATTAGTCAGAAGGTTCTCAAGAAAGAGAACCATGTCCTCCAGCAGGATACACTGTTGTTACATAATCCTTAGTACAGAGTTTAAAATGAGTTGTTTTGTTGTGTAATCTTTAACTCTGAGCTTAAAGGAAAAAAAAAGCATTTTATGTGACTAAGATTAAGGAATGTAGAAAAAAATTTTGTCCTTTCCTCCTCCTCAAGAGCCCCAGACCCCTTTCTTCTCCTCAGGGACCCCGGACTTTTTATCAACCTAAGAATTGATTCTCTCAATGGTAACTCAGCCGGGAAAGAATCCCCCTGCAATGCAGGAGACCCCAGTTCGATTCCTGAGTCAGGAAGATCCCCTGAAGAAGGAAATGGCAACGCACTCTAGTGTTCTTGCCTGGAGAATCCCCATGGACACAGGAGCCTGGTGGGCTGCAGTCCACAGGATCACAAAGAATTGGACACGACTGAGGGACTCAGCACAGCACAGCAGAGGTCTATGAAATCCTCCTAATTCAAGGCAGTCTCTTGTTTATTTGGGGTTTTTTCTATTTTAGGTTGCAATATGCTTATTTACTAAAAATTCAGGGTTTCCCTAGTGGTACGGGAGGTAAGAATCACCTGCCAAAGCAGGGGACATAGGTTCAATAGGTCTGGGAAGATCCCACATGCTGTGGAGCAACTAAGCCTAGCCCCACAAATACTGAGCCTGAGTGTTTTCCAGCTACTGAAGTCCATGTGCCTAGAGCCTGTGCTCCTCAACAAGAGAAGCCACTCCAAAGAGGAGCCCTCACACCAAAATGAAAAGTAGCCCCTGTTACCACAACTAGAGAAAGCTGAGCAAACCAACAAAGACCCAGGGCAGCCAAAAAAAAAAAAAATAGTAAAAATAATTTTTGTAAGAAATAAATAAAAAATAACTATTTATTTAAAAAAAAAAAGACTTCCTTGGTGGTCCCAGGGCTAAGAGTCTGCCTTGCAATGCTGAAAACTCGATACCCAGTAGGGGAACTAAGGTCTCACATACCACACAGTGAGGCCAAAATATATGAAAAAAAAAAAAATTCAAACAACTTAAGTAGATAGTCCACCCTCAAGGAAGGGAAGCATAATCCCCACTCTTTAAGTGTGAGCTGTACTAGAGCTTTCTGGAAAGAAGCAGTAAAAACAGTAACTTTACAGAGTAGCCTGAAAAACACCACTTCATGATCAAGGTCAACATTATAGTGTGAAATCAGGTGATAGTGTGCACCTTTGATCTGATGTGATGTGAAAGGCACGTCACCTCTTGGCTTTCCTCCTAAAACCCCATAATTCCAGTCTCCTCATCAGAAAATTTCAATACAGGAACAGACTACAAAATACCTCACCAGTACTCCTCAAAGCTGTCAAGGTCATCCAAAACAAGGAACCTCTGAGACACTAAGGAGACGTAACAGCTAAATGGACTGTGGTATCCTGGAAGAGATAAAAGGACATTAGGCAAAAACTAAAGAAATCTAAATAAAACATGTATCTTAGGTAATAATAATGTATCACAGTTAGTTTACCAATTGTGACAAATATATCATACTAATTTAAGATGTTACTAATACAGGAAACCAGGAATGGGGGGTATGAGATTGCAATTTTTCTGTCAATCTAAAATTTTGCAATTTTTCTGTCAATTATCTTTGTAATTTTTCTGTCAACCTAAAACTATTCTAAAAGAAATTTTTTATTTTTAAAAGTTGATTTTTTGACATGGAAAAATATTCACAGTGTATTATTAGCTGATAAAAAGCAAAGTAAAAAACAGCAAATTGTCCATATGAAATACATATTCAGGTAAATAAATAGAGAGAGAGATAGTTAAGGTAGACAAATACCAAAGTATTAACAATGATACCCTTTGGATGAAATGCCCTTGGAGTGCCTAACTTACTTAACTTTTGCTTGTGATTCTTTTAAGTGTGTTTTTGACCCACTGATGACACAATAATAAAAATCATATATGAAACATTATAAGAAAAAGATGGGATTTGTTTTAACACATTTTGGTATTATTAAGTATCTGATTTATTTTCAACCATTTATGCCTACTTATGCCTTTGGAAATGTTTCTTTTTATCAACAGTTTAATTTTTTAGTCAACAAATGAATGTTTCTGATTGTCAGTGCACGTTTTTCAAACATGGGTCATAGAAAGGCTATGAATAGAACACTTAGGTTGTTTTCAGATTTATGATGTTGAGCATGTCTGCAATTTCTAATTTTAAAAAGATGAGATCACTTCGCCCCCAGGTGGTCAATCTCCAAATAGCCACATTATACATGGTCCCCTCTCTGAGCTGTATGGGTGAGGATATGGTAGAAGGAAGGTGCCTTGAAGATTTTCTACTTGTTCAAGTTGCAGTCCACAGAGGGGAAAACAGATCTAGAAAAGCTCGTTTATTTCACCCAAGATCGTTCAGTTGAGAGCAGAGCTGAGCATACCTAACAGGGAGGAGCTCACTCACGCTTCAGGTAGGACATTTCCATCTAGGCCCACAGGTAGGTCAGGTGATTTCTGCCAAACCAGATTCCCACTCCTGAAATACACCTGCTTGCTGTTCCCCTGCCTGAGAACCTTTCTCCATTTCTCAAGCTTATGTCCTGTCCGCCCTTCCAAACCAAGCACAGACACATCTTCTCTGAGAAGTCTCTGCTGCTTCTCCAGAAAAGCTACACCCCTTAACAGCCTTCCATGCTGTGTCATCTCAGAACTTAGTAACTTAAAACAAGAAGCATTTTATAACTCATGGTTTCTGAGTCAGAAACCCGAGTGCGACTTAGCTAGGTGTCTGAGGCTCTCACAAGGCTGCAGTCAAGACGGCAACCAGGCTCCCCTTGTCCCAAGGCTGCCCTGGGAGAGGGGCTGCTCCCAGCTCATGCTTGGGCTGTCGGCAGGTGTCAGTCGCTCTCTGGCTGGGGACACCAGTTCCTCTCCATCGATACCAGCTCACTCCATGGGAGCTCCCTCCCCTCTGAGTGACTGAGTCAGGGAGTGATGGAGAGAGAGAGACAGTGAACAAGATGGAAGTCAGAGGCTTTTTGTGATCTAATCTCAAAAGTGACAGCCGATTACTTTTGCTGTGCACAATCAGTTAGAAGTTGGGCCCTTAATTTTAGCTCCAACACGTCAAGGTTGCAAAACGACTGTGACAGTGATCTTGCTCACACTCTCCCTCCCTCCCTCCCTCCGAGGAAAGGCATCTGCCCTGTTGTGAGCCCCGTGTAGCAAGGACCTGATGCATCCATTTACTCAGGAGGAGGGGAAATGATGACACAAAGACCTGGGCACCAGGAGGTGGGGTGGCTGGGGGCCAGCTGCAGGGCAGCCTTTCACACGCATGCTGCTCTGCTACAGTGGACATTGCCCGAGCAATGCTAATTACTTAACCCCAGCCCTGGGTTAAATAATCACTCTACTTAAACCCCATCATCTGCCTAGTGAACCAGGCATCATGATTAATTCTTTGAACTGGGAAGGCTGAAGGTGAGACACACAATAGGTATGACTTGCCAAGGTCCCATTAGTCAGTGATGGAGCCAGGATCCAAACCCAAGCCTCTGACCCCAAGTGCAATGTCTTTACTACCTTAGCTGCCTACCCTGACCACTCTCCAAGTCAGACTCTTAGGGCTTCACCACTCACAAGCTGTGTGACTCTGACCTCTCAGAGACTAGGTTTTCTCATCTGTAAAACAAAGACTATCCCTACCCAACAGGATCGTCGTGAGAATTAAATAACAATACACAGTGTCTGGTGTATAATACAAATCAGCATTTGGCCACATGAACCAGAGGAGACAGAGAAAGTGAGTGACTTCACCACCTCCATTTCCACCCTACTCTGGAAAGACAATAAAATCAAAATATAAAAAGCTGCCCAAAAGATACAGAGATGGAAGAAAGTATGGGACTGAAGGAAAAGTGCTTTGGAAGTTACCACTTGGAGTGGAGAGGTGTAGGAGGTCCTCTGCTCCAGCCTGGAAGGCAGGAAGCAGGCTTTCTTCATCATGTCCTGTGACCTTTCTCAGAACAACATTTTTTTATTCAGGTGAAAATAGAAATAGGTTGGTTGCAGTATCTGGAATGTGTGTGGATGGAAGGACATGAGGAGAGTCAAGGAGAGAGAAAAAGAACTGAAGAATAATATGAAAAAGAGAAATGGGATCCATGACTGTCAGTCAACCCCACAAAGATCAGAAGATTAAATTGGTCTCAAGTTGCCCCTGAAAACATTAGGTTAGACCCAGGAAGAGGCTTCCCTGCTGTGTCAGAAGGTAAAGAAGCCGCCTGCAATGCAGGAGACCCCAGTTCGATCCCTGGGTAGGGAAGATCCCCTGGAGAAGGGAATGACAACCCACTCCAGTATTCTTGCCTGGAGAATCCCATGGACAGAGGAGCCTGGTGGGCTACAGTCTATGGGGTCGCAAAGAGTCAGACATGACTGAGCGACTTAACACACTGGCCTAGACCCAGGAAATTAGACCTATAGTGGCCTCCACCCTAGAGATCATGAAAAAACACCTAAGTCTAGGAAATCCATGTACCCTGAAGTCCAGACCTTCCTGAATTTCTGGGGCTAAACTTTGACTTTGTGGGGAAAATGGAGAAGGGAAGATCTCACAGAACTAAGAGCTCCTGAGAGAGAGCCTGGGGCAGGAGAAGGCTCTTCAACCCCCTGAGATTCTCTTCAGCTTCACAAGTCTAAGCGGTGTCTTGCATACATCCACATGCAGCTTAATGATTAATAGGTACTTTCTCCTCTGGGTTGCTGTGTAGGCTTTAACTAGTTCCCCGGGGTCAGCCAAAACTCCCTCAGGCTGGGTCCCCAGTCCCGCAACCCCCAGAGCCTCAGCAACAATAATGACCTTAAATGAGAAAATGAGAGCTTCTCCATGAGTACAATGGTAATCATACCCACAATAACGCCACAACTGTTTTTGTGCCTCAACATTAAATAAAAAGAAAGAACACAGGGAACTATACCCAGTATTTTGTAATACCCTACAAGGGAAGAGAATGTGAAAAAGATATATGTGTGTGTGTATATATATATATATACATATGGGCTTCCCTGGTGACTCGGGTGGTAAAGAATCCACTTACAATGCAGGAAACCTGGGTTCAAACCCTGGTAGGAGAGATCCTCTGGAGAAAGGAATGGCTGCCCACTCCAGTATTCTTGCCTGGAGAATTCTATGGACAGAGAAGCCTGGAGGGCTACAGTCCACAGGGTCACAAAGAGTCGGACATGACTGAGCAACTAAGCACTAAGCACCTATATATATAATTGCATCACTGTGCTGTACACCTGAAACTAGCATGATATTGTAAATCAACTATACTTCAATTTTTAAAATAAATAAGTAAAAAGAAAATTAATAGTTTGCAGCCTAGAAATGAACAGAGCACTTCAGCAGTTTCACAATCTCATTTGATCCTCACCTCAAACCTAGAGATAGGCCTCGCAGATATTACTGCTGTGTTTTAATGACAGGAAAACTAAAGAGCCATGTGACTGCAAAGTCACTTGGCCAACAAGGGTGGAGCTGAGACTTGAAACCTAGAAGTCACACCCCAGGTTCCCAGTCCAGGACACCCTAATATACCACTCAGTCCTGCCTATCTTGGAGACCCCCCTCCTACCAGCTCTGTCCCCACATCTGCGAGTTGTCCTCTGAAAGTCCAGCTCCTTCCGACGTCAAGAGGCCACAGTGTCCTACACAACAACCGAGGAATAGTCGACCTCCTCTGAGAATCCCCTTATCGTCTCACATCCTGCCCCCTCACCACCCAGCTGGCATCTGGGACAAGAACACAGGCACCCTTGGAAGGGGTGGGCATTTGTCCCTGCCCACAGTCCTTACTATGCTTCTATAACTTCATCCACCACTCTGCCTGAGAACTTCCTGAGCTAAGGGGAGACTTGCTGTTTACATTTATTAATTCGGTGTTTGTTTCTTGTTGCACAGCATAAATAGCTTACCAAGACATATCAAACAAACCCCCCCCAAAAAAAGAGCTAAAATTAAAAGTAGGAGCAATGGAAATAAAGAGGAAAAAAACAAAATTTTAAAACAGAAAAAGAGAGGTAGGTATATAAAACAGAGTCAGGAATGAAACTAAAAATGTAGACTATAAGACTCATGCCCTTCCTCAGGGTGGGTCACAAGTTTGGCTCAAAACTGTTTAGCAGTCAACCTAAAAAGGAAAGTCTGGTTAGTTCCAGAGTCTACAATGTCCGTGAGATAAAGCAGAGACAGACTGCTTGGGGCACCACAACTATTCTTGGAGCTAAGACCAGACAGAAGTTTCTCCGAAGGATACCCTTAGAAAGATGACTGTGGTTCACGTCCGTATGGTTGCTTTAAAAGTGAGTTTGTTGGTATGGCTTCTAACAGCTCAATACAAGTCCATGGCACCAAAGGACACTGGCCAGGGTGGGAGGGACTGGGTGTACCATGTACCCTGCTCTGTCCTCCTGGAGCTCGATGTAGGGCAGGATTTCTCAATATTGAAGTGCCTGACATTTGGGGCCAGGTCATTCTCTGTTTGAATGACTGCATCCTTGGCCTCAGTCCACTAGATGCCAGTAGCACACTTCCCCCCAGCTGTGGCTAACTATGTCTCCAGAGGTAGGCAAATATCAACTGGCCCCAGTTGAGAACCACTGATCCAAGGGTAGAAATCACTGCTTCTGTTTTCTTTTTTTTTTTTTATTGTTTATTTTGCTGTGTCTTAGTTGCAACACACAGGACCTTCCATTGTGGCACTTGGACTCTAGCTGTGGCGTGGGTTTAATCATTCCACAGCATGTGGGATCCTAGTTCCCCAACCAGGGATTGAACCTGTGGACCCCTGCATCGCAAGGCAGATTCTTAACCACTGGACCACCAGAGAAGTCCCTTCTATTTTCTTTTTAATGTGGGGGAGCAAAGAGGAACCTGGGTATTTTTTCTCCTGCTTTTTTTTTCCCGTTGGAGGTAGTTGCTTACCTAGATAATCTTTGGGCTTTTTAATTTTTGAACTGAATATTTTTACATTGGTTGTAAACCAAACATGAGATGCTTGTTGATTTAATCACATTATTCTTGTAATATATATATGCCAAATATATACATACACATATACATATATATATATCTTTTAAAACTTTTTATTTTGTATTGGGGTACAGCCGATTAACAATGTTATGACAGTTTCAGGTGAACAGCCAAGGGACTCAGCCATACATATATATGTATCCATTCTCCCCCAAACTCCGCTCCCATCCAGGCTGCCACATAACACTGAGCAGCGTTCCCTGTGCTCTATAGTAGGTCTTTGTTGGTTACCCATTTTAAATATAGCAGTGTGTACATATCCATCACGATCTCCCTAACCATCCCTTCCTTCCTTTCTTCCTTCCCCCCAGCAATCATAAATTCATTCTGCGTCTGTAAGTCTAAATCTGTGAGTCACTCCATTTCTGTTTTGTAAGTTCATGTATATCATATCTTTTTAGATGCCGCATATAAGGGATGTCAAGAGGAAACTGCTTTTATTTTTATTATTTTTTACAGTTTTATTGAGCTCTAATTTATGGGCCATAAAATCCACTCATTTAAAATACAAAGTTCTGGGACTTCCCTGATGGGGGAACTTCCCAATGCTGGGGGCCTGCCCAATTCAGGGGGCCCAGATTTGATCCCTGGTCAGGGAAGTAAGAGCCTGAATGCCACACAGCACAGCCAAATAAAATAAATAAATAAATAATTCTAAATATGTAGTTTAAAAAAATAAAGTACACGATCCAATGGGTTTTAGTATACTCACAGCACTGTTTAACCACTACACACATCACTTCAAAAAGTTACTCTGCACCCCTTAGCCATCGCTTCCCTTTCTTCCCTCCTCCCAGTATCTCTTGGACAGATTTGCCTCTTTTAGATTCTTCATATAAATAGAACCACGGTGTATGGTCAAGAACAAACAATCTGGCTTTGACTGAAGCTTTACTCTGATCTTCCACATCTTGATATTTACTAGGCAGAATAATAACAGCCACACGGTAATATCTTATATTGTAATGGTATCTTATATGGTAATATTGGCCGTACCCCAATACCGTGATGCAAGTGGTTTACAAAGTGCTCTCACTTGCATTTCTTCATTGAACCTCATCTGAGAGGTAGGCATGACATATTTTTCCCATGGAACAAACGAAGAAACTAAGGCTCAGATAAATAACGGGCTGCGTGGCCTGCACATGGTAAAATGGTAACTAAAGAATTTCGGCCTCACAGTTCAGTGCTTTTTATATAACATGTTGTTTATAGAGTGTTACTTCTTTCATATTGTTGTATCTGTTTTGGATGTGTGCCTTCATCTTCTTATGAAAGTTGTAAAAAATAAGAATATATGTTACTATCTTGGGACTTCCCTGGTGGTCCAGTGGTTAAGACACTGCACTTCCACCGTGGGGGTCGAGGGATCGATCCCTGGTTGGGGAACTAAGATCCTGCATGCCACAAGGTGTGGCCAGAAAATTTAAATTAAATTTAAAATAAATGATATTATCTCAAGATGAGGACAACAGCAAAGGGAAAAAAAGGAGAGCTCAGTACTTCTTAACAAATATAGTTGGCATGCTAACTCATATCTAATGGCTTCCAGTATTTTTGCTGTGAAATACTAAAGCATCATATTGATGCTTTAATTTTATTGAACATGAGAGAGTGCACACGGAAGTTGTGCAGCAAATATGTGCAATGAGAAGAGCACACTGGGTTGCTGGAGGGCACACACTCTTCTCATCACTCTCCCCGTGCTTCTTGAGAGTTCCTTGTGACCAAAGGACATCTAAGTGAAAGTCTGCCAACTGCACTGTAAAGCTGGGCATTCTAGCAGAGCCACACCTTCTAAAGGTGAAAATACTGCTCAGAATTGCCAAGAATGATGTTTGCACTAGACATTCTAACCCCTACTCCAATTCTGAGCCTCGCCTCATTCCTGAAGCTAAGGGCCCAGCCCTAGTCCCTGCTCTAACACCAGGAATTGTCTCATCTGATCCTCTGGCCTTGACTCACACTCACTGACCGGGCCTCTATCTGTCTTGCCTACCAGTTCCATCCAGGTTCACCTCCTGCCTCACCGACTCGGTTTGATCCTTGCTGGACTCCATTTGGGCTTAGTTAGCCATGCCCAGCCCCAGGCCCCAGACAGCTCCTGTTTGACCCCGCTGTGAGGTGCTAAGTCTGTACATCTGCCCATCTAGACACCAATTAAATGGAGGCCTTGCCGCCACTCCTTCCTGAACTCAAGCTCTGGAATGTCCAGGCCTCCCCAGAGAGCACTGCCTCTTGGAGGAACCAAGAGGACCGAGGACCCTGAACTCACAAGCTCCACCTCCTTTTTCAGCCAATAAAGTGGTTTCTTAAGACAGAGCTTCTCAATGTACATACGGACACAGATACATATGTGAATGACCTGGGGATCTTGTTCTAAACGCAGATTCAGATTCAGCAGGTCTGGGGTGGAACCCAAAATGCTTCATTTCTAACAAATGCCCCAGTGAAACCAATAATGTTGGCTTTCAGAGCTAGGGGCACTTTGAGGACCAGTGTTAGGTTTAGTCACTAAGTTGTGTCTGATTCTTTTCTGTCCCCATGGTCTGTAGCCCACCAGGTTCCTCTGTCCTCGGGATTTCCCAGGCAAGAATATATAGCAGAACCCACTGGAGTGGGTTGCCATTTCCTTCTCCAGGGGATCTTCCCGACCGAGGGATCGAACCTGGGTCTCCTGCATTGCAGGCAGACTTTTTACCACTGAGCCACCAGGGAAGTCCTTATGGCAGAAAGTGAAGAGGAACTAAAAAGCCTCTTAATGAAAGTGAAAGAGGAGAGTGAAAAGGTTGGCTTGAAGCTCAACATTCAGAAAACAAAGATCATGGCATCTGGTCCCGTCACTTCATGGGAAATAGATGGAAAAACAGTGGAAACAGTGTCAGACTTTATTTCTGGGGGCTCCAAAATCACTGCAGATGCTGATTGCAGCCATGAAATTAAAAGACGCTTACTCCTTGGAAGGAAAGTTATGACCAACCTTGATAGCATATTAAAAAGCAGAGACATTACTTTGCCAACAAAGGTCCGTCTAGTCAAGGCAATGGTTTTTCCCGTGGTCATGTATGGATGTGAGAGTTGGACTGTGAAGAAAGTTGATCGCCGAAGAATTGATGCTTTTGAACTGTGGTGCTGGAGAAGACGCTTGAGAGTCCCTTGGACTGTAAGGAGATCCAACCAGTCCATTCTAGAGGAAATCAATCCTGGGTGTTCATTGGAAGGACTGATGCTGAAGCTGAAACTCCAATACTTTGGCCACCTCATGCGACGAGTTGACTCACTGGAAAAGACTTTGATGCTGGGAAAAGTTGGGGGCGGGAGGAGAAGGGGACGACCGAGAATGAGATGGCTGGATGGCATCGCCGACTCTGTGGACATGAGTTTGAGTGAACTCCGGGAGTTGGTAGTGGACAGGAAGGCCTGGCGTGCTGTGATTCACGGGGTTGCGGAGAGTCAGACACGACTGAGCGACTGAACTGAACTGAACTGAACACCAGGGAAGTCCAGGGTTCTAGAATACTGATTACTGTGGTATTGCAAAATTAAAAACAAACAAACAACAATCACAGCAACAGCAACAACAAAAACAAACAGTGCAGAGAATCTGGAGTGTGTCGCTGCATATTTTGTTTTTGCACTAATCACGTGCAGCACTGCTTTATCTTTCACTTAGAAGTTTCTATAGGTGAGTTTTGTTTCCTACTCATGCATCAGTTCCTTTACAGCCCTCATCCATTCTTCAAGCTGTGTTGGTGCTACAAGAAATTGTAAGACCATCCTTGTGTTCAACAGGCTTTACAGGTAGATCTGTAAACCGGTATCTTCGGTGCAATGTGATGAGTATAATAATAGTATTAATATCTGTATATACTATGAGGAAAAAGAGGCCTAGAACCACATCAGGTCAGGGACTCATCAGGAAAGCCATACTGGGCAATGAATAGCCTGAGGTGAATCTAACCAAAGAAAGGAGGGAGCCCAGTGTGGTGCAAGGGACCTGCCTGGCAGAGGGAGAAACAGCCCAGAAGTGGGGGAGGGGGGTGGGCTGGGAGGAAGCCTCAGAGAAGAGGCTGGGGTTTCTTACCATCAGGGGCCAATCACAGAGGGCCTTGTCTACCACGTTAATGCACTTGGACCTTATCCAGCAGACAATGAAAAAACTATTCAGATTTTTAAATAAGGGTGTGACATGGTCATGTATGTGTTTTCGGTAAAGCATATTTGGTGACAGTGTGGAGAATGGATTTCAAGGTGCCAAACTAAAAACCTAAAGAGAGGGAGGCTCAAGAAGGAGGGGATATATGTATACTTACACCTGATTCACATTGTTATATAGCAGAAGCCAATATAACGTTGTAAAGCAATTATCCTCCAATTAAAATTTTTTTAAAAAAGAAGGAGGGGGAACCCATTAGGAAACAGTTTTCATGGTCCAGAAACCATTGATGGGGGCTTGAACTAAAGCACTGGTGGTTCAAATAAGAAAGAGGAGACAGATTCAAGATATGTTTAGAAGGTATTTGGAAATGCATGGCAAGATTTTGTGATTTATTGAATGGGGATGGGGGCAGTGAACAGGAGGGTGAAGAATGACTCCCAGTAGTTGGACTGGGGCAGTTCCACTCAGTCAGTCAGTCAGTTCAGTCGCTCAGTCGTGTCCGACTCTCCGCGACCCCATGAATCACGGCACGCCAGGCCTCCCTGTCCACCACCAACTCCCACAGCTCACTCAAACTCATGCCCGTCGAGTCGGTGATGCCATCCAGCCATCTCATTCTCTGTCGTCCCCGTCTCCTCCTGCCCCCAATCCCTCCCAGCATCAGAGTCTTTTCCAGTGAGTCAACTCGTCGCATGAGGTGGCCAAAGTATTGCAGTTTCAGCTTTAGCATCAGTCCTTCCAATGAACACCCAGGATTGATCTTTAGAATGGACTGGTTGGATCTCCTTGCAGTCCAAGGGACTCTCAAGAGTCTTCTCCAACACCACAGTTCAAAAGCATCAATTCTTCGCCGATCAGCTTTCTTCACAGTCCAATTCTCACATCCATACATGACCACTGGAAAAACCATAGCCTTGACTAGATGGACCTTTGTTGGCAAAGTAATGTCTATGCTTTTTAACATGCTTTCTAGGTTGGTCATAACTTTCCTTCCGAGGAATAAGCGTCTTTTAATTTCATGGCTGCAATCAGCATCTGCAGTGATTTTGGAGCCCCCCAAAATAAAGTCTGACACTGTTTCCACTGTTTTTCCATCTATTTCCCACGAAGTGATGGGACCAGATGCCATGATCTTCGTTTTCTGAATGTTGAGCTTCAAGCCAACCTTTTCACTCTCCTCTTTCACTGTCATCAAGAGGCTTTTGAGTTCCTCTTCACTTTCTGCCATAAGGGCGGTGTCATCTGCATATCTGAGGTTATTGATATTTCTCCCGGCAATCTTGATTCCAGCTTGTGTTTCTTCCAGCCCAGCGTTCCTCATGATGCACTCTGCATATAAGTTAAATAAGCAGGGTGACAATATACAATCTTGACGTACTCCTTTTCCTATTTGGAACCAGTCTGTTGTTCCATGTACAGTTCTGACTGTTGCTTCCTGACCTGCATACAGGTTTCTCAAGAGGCAGGTCAGGTGGTCTGGTATTCCCATCTCTTTCAGAATGTTCCACAGTTTATTGTGATGCACACAGTCAAAGGCTTTGGCATAGTCAATGAAGCAGAAATAGATGTTTTTCTGGAACTCTCTTGCTTTTTCCATGATCCAGCGGATGTTGGCAATTTGATCTGTGGTGTCTCTGCCTTTTCTAAAACCTGCTTGAACATCTGGAAGTTCACGGTTCACATATTGCTGAAGCCTGGCTTGGAGAATTTTGAGCATGACTTTTTACACTGCATCCAACCAAATCCGAGGGCACAAGAAGACTTGCTTGTCTGGAGTTCAGGACCAGATCCAACATCTATGCTAATGGGTTTCAAATATTTATCTCCAGCCTAAAATGTTCTTCGAAGTTCTAGATTCATATATTTAAAATCAGTATGCTAAAACTAAATTCACCATCTTCAAAAGACAACATCTCCTTATTCTGATAAATTGAATCCAGTGACCCTTGTCAGAAGCCTCAAAGTAATCTGCTAAGAATTATAAATGCTTAGTGGCTGCCAAGGGCTCTTGGAGAGTTAATGTTTAATAGGTACAGAGTTTCAGTGGAAGATCAAAAAGTTCTGGAGGTGGGTGTTAGGTGATTTTGGCACAATAATGGAAATGAATTTAATGCCACGGAACTATACACTTAAAAATGGTTTAAACAGTTACTTTTGTGTTATACTTAGTTTACCAAAACTTTTAAAATGAAAAAGGGGATTGAATACCTTCTTACAAATCTCATCCTCTCTGCCCCCACCACTGTTGTTCCAAATATTATCCCTTCACCGGACCATAGCAAGTCTTCTCTGAACTGGTCTCCCTACCTCCAATCTTTTTTCCTTAAATCAGTCATCAGAGAGCTGTTTCCGACAACAAGTCAATCAGATCATATAACTGATTCCCATTACCTATAGAATAAGATCCAAAAAAAAAGAGAATAAGATCCAAACCCCTTAGGTTGCCAGAGAAGGCTCTCAATGGCATGGACCTTTTCTCAATCATATAGACCTTTTATTCATCCATATGATAGATATGTGTTGAGTGGTCCCTGAGACAGGCACTGGAAATGGCCCCAAGGACATAGCCGTGAAGAGAAAAATATGCTCTCTGACTCTGTAGAGCTGTCTCAACAGAGAAAACAGCAGATTTTTTTTGTTATAATTTTTTTTACTTTATTTATGTTTGGCTGCACTGGATCTTCGTCACTGCCTCAGACTTTTCTCTGGTTGTGATGCATGTGCTTGTCACTGGGGTGGCTTCTCTTGCTGCTGCACAGGTGCTCAGAGGTTACAGCGTATGGACTTAGTGGCCCCACGGCATGTGGGATTTTTTCAGGACCAGGGATTGAATCCATGTCCCCTGCATTGGCAGGCAGATTCTTAACCACTGGACCACCAGGGAATTCCCAGATTTTAAAATATAGACAAATTTTTTAAGTTACAAATTGTGATGAATCTATTGGTCATGGATACTGTTGTTATTACTGTTTTGGTCTTGGCATGTGGGATCTTATTTCCCTAACCAACCAATCAGGGATGGAACGCATGTACTCTCTGTTCCCTGCAGTGGCAGCAGAATCCTAACCACTGGACCCCCAAGGAATTCCCTATTGGTCATTTTTTGACATACATGTTTTCAGTATTTACTACTTGCCAGGCACTGTGCTAGGTACTGGAAATGTGATGAGGAAAAAAAAAACACAATTCTTATTCTTATGGAATGTATTAACAGAGACTAATTAGATAGTGGTAAGAATACCCAGAGAACTATACAAAAGAGGTTTTAATGACCCAGATAACCATGATGGTGTGGTCCTTCACTTAGAGTCATACATCCTAGAGTGCAAAGTCAAGTGGGCCTTAGGCATGTGGGAAAGGCATTATGAACAAAGATAGTAAAGGTGATGAAATTCCAGCTGAGTTATTTCAAATACTAAAAGATGATGCTGTTAAAGTGCTGCACTCAATATGCCAGCAAATTTGGAAAACTCAGCAATGGTCACAGGACTGAAAAAAGTCAGTTTTCTTTTCAATCGCAAAGAAAAGCAGTACCAAAGAGTGTTCAAACTACAGCACAATTATGCTTATTTCACATGCTAGCAAGGTAATGCCCAAAATTCTTCAAGCTAAGCTTCAGCAGTATGTGAACAGACAACTTTCAGATGTACAAGCTGGATTTAGAAAAAGCAGAGGAACCAGAGATCAAACTGATAACATCTGATGGATCATAGAAAAAGCAAGGGAATTCCAGAAAAACTTCTGCTTCATTGACTATGCTAAAGCCTTTGACTATGTGGATCATAACAAACTGTGGAAAATTCTTAAAGAGATGGGAATACCAGACCACCTTACCTGCCTCCTGAAAAACTTGTATGCAAGTCAAGAAGCAACAGTTAGAAACAGTCATGGAACAATGGACTGGTTCATAATTGGGAAAAGAATATGTCAAGGCTGTATATTGTCACCCTGCTTATTTAAATTATATGCAGAGTTCAGTTCAGTTCAGTTCAGCCACTCAGTCGTGTCTGACTCTTTGCAACCCCATGGACTGCACCACACCAGGCTTCCCTCTCCATCACCAACTCCCAGAGCTTATTCACACTCATGTCCTTTGAGTCAGTGATGCCATCCATCCATCTCATCCTCTGTTGTTATCTTCTCCTCCTGCCTTTAATCTTTCCCAGCATCAGGGTCTTTTCCAATGAGTCAGTTCTTTGCATCAGGTTGCCAAAGTATTGGAGTTTCAGCTTCAGCATCAGTCTTTCCAATGAATATTCAGGGCTGATTTCCTTTAGGATTGACTGGTTTGATCTCCTTGCAGTCCAAGGGACTCTCAAGAGTCTTCTGCAACACCACAGTTCCACAGTTCAAAAGCATCAATATATGCAGAGTATATCATGTGAAATGCTGGGCTGGATGAATAACAAGCTGGAATCAAGATTTCTGGTAGAAATAACAATCTCAGATATGCAGATAATACCACTCTAATGGCAGAAAGCAAAGAAGAACTAAAGAGCCTCTTGATGAAGGTGAGAGGGGAGAGTGAAAAAGCTAGCTTAAAACTAAACCTTTAAAAAAAAAGATCATCACATCCAGTCCCATCACTTCATGCCAAATAGATGGGGATAAAGTGTAAACAGTGACAGATTTTATTTTCTTGGACTCCAAAATCACTGCAGATGGTAACTGCAGCCATGAAATTAAAAGATGCTTCCTCCTTGGAAGAAAAGCTATGACAAATCTAGACACAATATTAGAAAACAGAGACATCACTTTGCTGACAAAAGTCCATATGGTCAAAGGGATGGTTTTTCCAGTAGTTTTTCATGTACTTATGTGAAAACTGGACCATAAAGAAGTCTGAGCACCAAAAAATAATTAATGCTTTCAAGCTGTGGTGCTGGAAAAGACTCTTGAGAGTCCCTTGGACTGCAAGGAGATCAAACCAATCAGTTCTAAAGAAAATCAACCCTGAATATTCATTCAGGACAGATGCTGAAGCTGAAACTTTAATACTTTGGAAACCTGATTTGAAGAGCCTTTGGAAAAGACCCTGATGCTGTGAAAGTTTGTGGGCAGGAGGAGGTGACAGAGGATGAAATGGTTGGATGAAATCACCAACCCAATGGACATGAGTTTGAGCAAACTTCGGAAGATAGTGAAGGACAGGGAAGCCTGGTACGCTGCAGTCCTTGGGGCTGAAAAGAGAAGGACACAATTTAGCAACTAAACAACAACTTTGTTCAGAAAGCTGACTGACTGAGAAGATTGCAGACTAATGTTTCAAAATAATAATCTGGGTGGATCTGGATCCCAAGTTCTTTTATAGGACAGTGAGGGGGAGGAGTTGAAGTAAAGACCATTATCTTGCAAATATCTCCTGGAATGGCCAACATCAGAAAGGGAGGTGTTTTAATCTCTTTAGGCAAAGTGACAGGGTTCCCTGGGGCATGTCTTTATGTATGATTATAATAACAAAAGCAATGAAAAACAAAAATTAAAGTTAAAGAAACAGATCCATCATGGAGTCAGAACTGGCTCTTCTCTGCCACAATAGGTAAGAAGTGGATTTATTTAGAGAGATACACACTCCACAGACAAAGTATGGGCCATCTCAGAAGGCAGAGTGAAAACGTTTACCTCAGAATGGGACTTTGAACCCATGTGCTGGGACTCAAACCCAGCTGAAACCCAGTTTAGGACTTGAACCCACATGGCCAAGACTTCAGTTCAGTTCAGTCGCTCAGTCATGTCCTACTCTTTGCAACCCAAGGCCAGGCATGCCAGGCCTCCCTGTCCATCACCAACTGCCGGAGTCTACCCAAACTCATGGCCACTGAGTCTGTGATGCCATCCAACCATCTCATCCTCTGTCATCCCCTTCTCCTCCTGCCCTCAATCTTTCCCAGTATCAGGGTCTTTTCAAATGAGTCAGCTTTTCACATCAGGTGGCCAAAGTTTTGGAGTTTCAGCTTCAACATCAGTCCTTCCAATGAACACCCAGGACTGATTTGCTTTGGGATTGACTGGTTGGATCTCCTTGCAGTCCACAGGACTCTCAAAAGTCTTCTACAACACCACAGTTCAAAAGCATCAATTCTTAGGCACTCAGCTTTCTTTATAGTCCAACTCTCACATCCATACATGACTACTAGAAAAACCACAGCCTTGACTAGACGGACCTTTGTTGACAAAGCAATGTCTCAGTCTTTCCCATTCTATTGTTTTCCTCTATTTCTTTGCACTGATCACTGAGGAAGGCTTTCTTATCTCTCCTTGCTATTCTTTGCAACTCTGCATTCAAATGAGTATATCTTTCCTTTTATCCTTTTCTTTTGGCTTCTCTTCTTTTCACAGCTATTTGTAAGGCCTCCTCAGATAGCCATTTTTCCTTTTTGCATTTCTTTTTCTTGGGAATGGTCTTGCTTCTTGTTTCCTGTACAATGTCATGAACCTCTGACCATAGATCATCAGGAACTCTATCAGATCTAGCCCCTTAAATCTATTTCTCACTTCCACTGTATAATCATAAGGGATTTGATTTAGGTCATATCTGAATGGTCTAGTGGTTTTCCCTATTTCTTCAATTTAAGTCTGAATTTGGCAATAAGGAGTTCATGATCTGAGCCACAGTCAGCTCCTGGTCTTGTTTTTGCTAACTGTATAGAGCTTCTCCATCTTTGGCTGCAAAGAATATAATCAATCTGATTTTGGTGTTGACCATCTGGTGATGTCCATGTGTAGAGTCTTGTGTTGTTGGAAGAGGGTATTTGTTATGACTAGTGGGTTCTCTTGGCAGAACTCTATTAGCCTTTGCCCTGCTTCATTCCATACTCCAAGGCCAAATTTGCCTGTTACTCCAGGTGTTTCTCGACTTTCTACTTTTGCATTCCAGTCCCCGATAATGAAAAGGACATCTTTTTTGGGTGTTAGTTCTAAAAGGTCTTGTAGGTCTTCATAGAACCATTCACCTTCAGCTTCTTCAGCATTACTGGTCAGGGCATAGACTTGGATTGCCGTGATATTGAATGGTTTGCCTTGGAAATGAACAGAGATCCTTCTGTCATTTTTGAGATTGCATCCAAGTACTGCATTTCGAACTCTTTTGTTGACTATGATGGCTACTGCATTTTCTAAGGGATCCCTGCCTACAGTAGTAGATATAATGGTCATTTGAGTTAAATTCACCCATTCCAGTCCATTTTAGATCACTGATTCCTAAAATGTTGACATTCACTCTTGCCATCTCCGTTTGATCACTTCCAATTTGCCTTGATTCATGGACCTAACATTCTAGGTTCCTATGCAATATTGCTCTTTATAGCATCGGACCTTGCTTCCACCACCAATCACATCCACAACTGGGTGCTGTTTTTGCTTTGGCTCTGTCTCTTCATTCTTTCTGGAGTTAGTTCTCCACTGATCTCCAATAGCATATTGGGCACCTACCAACCTAGGGAGTTCATCTTTCAGTGTCCTATCTTTTGGCCTTTTCATACTGTTCATGGGGTTCTCAAGGCAGGAATACTGAAGTTGTTTGCCATTCCCTTCTCCAGTGGACCACATTTTGTCAGTTTAGGACTCGAACCCACATGGCCAAGACTTGAATCCTGTCAAAACCCTGCTTGACATTTGAACCCACATGGTATTGAAACACCCGGTTTCAGGACCTAATGGAGCTCAGGTTCTTGAAGTCTTATCACAGAAAGAATTCAGTGAGAGACAAATGTTAGGTAAGAAGTGGATTTATTCAGATCCAGAGATAAGCAAATGCCAAAGGCTGAGTGTGGGCCATCACAGAAGGTGAGTTTGATGGCTGTGAAATGTGGTGTGGTTAGTTTTTATTCAGTTCAGTTCTGTTCAGTTGCTCAGTTGTGTCTGACTCTTTGCGACCCCATGGACTGCAGTACGCCAGGCTTCCCCTTCCATCACCAGTTTGTAGAGCCTGCTCAAACTCATGTCCATCGGGTCGGTTGTGCCATCCAACCATCTCATCCTCTGTTGTCCCCATCTCCTTCTGCCTTCAATCTTTCCCAGCATCAGGGTCTTTTCTAATGAGTCGGTTCTTTGCATCAGGTGGCCAAAGTACTGGAGTTTCAGTATCAGTCCTTCCAATAAATATTCAGGAATGATTTCCTTTAGGATTGACTGGCTTGATCTCCTTGCAGTCCAAGGAACTCTCAAGAGTCTTCTCCAACACCACAGTTCAAAAGCATCAATTCTTAGGCACTCAGCTTTCTTTATAGTCCAACTCTCACATCCATACATGACTACTGGAAAAAACATAGCTTTGACTAGAAGTACCGTTGTCAGCAAAGTAATGTCTCTGCTTTTTAATATGCTGTCTATATTGGTCATAGTTTTTCTTCTAAGGAGCAAGCGTCTTTTAATTTCAGGGATACAGTCACCATCTGCAGTGATTTTGGAGCCCAAGAAAATAAAATCTCTTACTGTTTCCATTGTTTCCCCATTTATTTGCCATGAAGTGATGGGACCAGATGCCATGATCTTAGTTTTCTGAATGTTGAGTTTTAAGCCAGCCCAGTGAGTGGGAGGATTATCCCATCTATTTTGGGAAAGGGGTTGAGATTTTCAGTAATTGGGCCACCACCCACTCCTTGGTCTTTTGAGAATGCCTTGGAACTGTCATGGCAGTTCTGGGTGTGTCATTTAGCTTGCTGATTGAGGATCAAGTTCTTGTCTTGTCTGCCATCTTGGTCCCATTTGATTCTAATCGGTTTATGTTATGTCCTTGGACTATGTCATTCTTTCAAAAGTTGTGCCCTGCCCACTTCCCTCCTGTTACAAGAAAGTGAAGTGAAAGTGAAGTTGCTCAGTCTTGTCCCACTCTTTGCAACCCCAGGAACTATAGCCTACCAGGTTCCTCCATCCATGGGATTTTCTGGGCAAGAATACTAGAGTGGGTTGCCATTTCCTTCTCCAGGAGATCTTCCCAACCCAGGAATTGAACCCAGGTCTCCCGCATTGTAGGCAGATGCTTTACCATCTGAGCCACCAGGGAAGTCCATTCCTGTTACAAAAGCAGCCTTGAAATATGGCATGGTTAGTTTTTATAGACTGGGTAATTTCATAGACTAATGAGTGGGAGGATTATTGAAAATTATTTCAGAGGGGGGTGTGAATTTCTAGGAATTGGGCCACCGCCCACTTTTTGACCTTTTATGGAGGGTCTCTCCCAAATAAAGGCAATGCCACAAAATGCTCAAACTACCACATAATTGCACTCGTCTCACATGCTAGTAAAAGTAATGCTCAAGATTCTCCAAGTCAGGCTTCAACAGTACATGAACTGTGAAATTCCAGATGTTCAAGCTGGTTTTGGGCTTCCCTGGTGGCTCAGAGGTTAAAGCATCTGCCTCCAATGTGGGAGACCCGGGGTCGATCCCTGGGTCTGGAAGATCCCCTGGAGAAGGAAATGGTAACCCACTCCAGTATTCTTGCCTGGAGAATCCCATGGACGGAGAAGCCTGGTAGGCTACAGTCCATGGGGTCACAAAGAGTCGGACATGACTGAGCGACTGAACGGAACGGAACGGAAGCTGGTTTTAGAAAAGGCAGAGAAACCAGAGATCAAATTGCCAACATCTGCTGGATCATCAAAAAAGCAAGAGAACTCCAGAAAAACATCTATTTCTGCTTTATTGACTATGCCAAAGCCTTGACTGTGTGGATCTCAGTAAACTGTGGAAAATTCTGAAAGAGATGGGAATACCAAACCACCTGACCTGCCTGTTGAGAAACCTATATGCAGATCAGGAAGCAAAAGTTAGAACTGGACATGGAACAACAGACTGGTTCCAAAAAGGAAAAGAAGAATGTCAAGGCTGTATAGTGTCACCTTGCTTATTTAACTTATATGCAGAATACATCATGAGAAACGCTGGGCTGGATGAAGCGCAAGCTGGAATCAAGATTTCCAGGAGAAATATCAATAACCTCAGATACGCAGATGACATCACTCTTATGGCAGAAAGCAAAGAAAAACTAAAGAATCCCTTGGACTGCAAGAAGATCCAACCAGTCCATCCTTAAGAAAATCAGTCCTGGATATTCATTGGAAGGACTGATGTTGAAGCTGAAACTCCAATAATTTGTCCACCTGATGTGAAGAGCTGACTCATTCGAAAAGACCCTGATGCTGAGAAAGATTGAAGGCAGAATGAGAAGGGGACAACAGAGGATGAGATGGTTGGATGGCATCACCGACTCAGTGGACATGAGTTTGAGTAAACTCCAGGAGTTGGTGATGGACAGGGAAGCCTGGCATGCTGCAATCCATGGGGTCGCAAAGAGTTGAACATGACTGAGCAACCGAACAGAACTGATGGAGGGTCTCAGAACTGTCATGGCACTGATGGGTGTGTCATTTAGCTAATGTATTACAATGAAGGTATAATGAGGCTCAAGTTCTACTAGAAGTGGAATCTTCCACCATTTCGGACCTAGTTGGTTCTAACCAGTTTTGTCATGTCCTATGGCTATGTCATTCTTTTAAAGGTTGTGCCCTGTCTGCTTCCCTCCTGTTTCAAAATGATGTCAGCTACAAATTGGTGCTTGCAAAGGGCATTTGCCATCTATCTCTGAAGAGATTGAATCTCATCCTGCTGCAGCTCTTGACCTTCAATACACCCTAAAGGGAGTTCAGGGTGGAGAATGAGGCACTCTGTGCTCCAAGGAAACTGGTGGAACAGATCTTTAGATAAATAGTCATTTTCAGGAACTGATTTCAGGATTCCAATCCTTGCATTTTCTCATACCTAAGTGAGGTGAAAGTCGCTCAGTTGTGTCCGACTGCGACCCCATGGACTTTGCGACCCCATGGACCCCATGGACAGTATTCTGGCCTGAATTCTCCAGGTAGCCTTTCCCTTCTCCGGGAAATCTTCCCAACCCACGAATCAAACCCAGGTCTCCAGCTTTGCAGGCAAATTCTTTACCAGCTGACCACAAGGGAAGCCCAGGAATACTGGAATGGGTAGCCTATCCCTTCTCCAGCAAATCTTCCCGATCCAGAAATCGAACCAGGGTCTACCGCATTGCAGGTGGATTCTTTACCAACTGAGCTATCAGGGAAGCCTTCTCATACCTAGAAAAGTACTAAATTCCTTTGAGGTTGAGGTGACATCAGCTCCTCATGACTAGCAGAAAGCCTTCTGTAAGATAAGTGCTGGATTGCATTGAACTCCCCCTTCATCACAATCACACATATTGACCTTCCCCCTCTACCTCTTTGGAGCAGTTTCTCAGAGCTACCTGAGGCACTATCTCCCAGGCTGCAGTCCTCATTTTGCCCCAAGTAAAACTTGCAACTCTCAGGTTGTGCATTTTTTTTTAAGTTGACAATGACAAGTTTGCCTCAAAATAGTATTTGGTGGGGGTGGGAAGGGAAAGTGGATAAGCATGTAGATGAAGCAAGACTTGCCACAGTTTGAAAGTTGTTGGGACTGGATGATGTATACCTGGATGCATTACACTATTTTATTAATTTTTGATCAAATTCAAATTTTTCCATTATACAAAGTTTAAAAAAAGAGAGAATGATAAGATACAAGAAGAAGGAGAAAGAAGAAGTGAGGGGGAGGAGAGACTGAAAGGAAAAAGGAGGAGAATAAATTAAGTCCTAGGTTTTTGCGTGAGCAATTGAGCAACTAATTGTGCCATTACTGATCTGGTGAAGAGAATGTGCAGAGAGTAAAACAAGAGGTTTGAGGGATGTCATAAGTCCCATTTTGGAGACATCAAGTTTGACACATCCAAGAAACCTGCTGAAGAAGATGTAAACAACTGGATATGCAAGTCGAATGAAACTCAGAGGGAAAAACTGCCCCAAAGAGATAAATATGTGAATAATTAGCATAGACATTGTATTTAAAGTCATGAAAATGAATGGCATTACTTAATGAGAGAATGTAGACAAAGGGAGATCCAAGATCAAACGCAAAGAAGCAAAATTTAGAAGACTGAGCAAATGAGAAAGACCTTAAAAGGGGCAGAGGGGAGTGTAAGAAGTAACACCTAGGGGATGATGTAGAAACAAGAAGACTGGGGCATTCCCTAGTGAACCAGTGGTTAAGAACCCCTCTTCCAATGCAGGGTACACCTATTCAATCCCTGGAGAAAGTGAAAGTCAAAGTCTCACAGTCGTGTCCGACTCTTCGCGACCCCATGGACTATACAGTCCACGGAATTCTCCAAGCCAGAATACTGGAGTGGGTAGCCTTTCTCTTCTTCAGGGGATCTTCCCAACCCAGGGATCGAACCCAGGTCTCCTGCACTGCAGGAAGGTTATTTACCAGCTGAGTCACAAGAGAAGCCCCAGTTCCTGATGAGGGAATTCGGATTCCACATGGCAACTAAGGCTGACCACCACAACTAGAGCATCCATGCACCAAAATGAAGACCAAGTGATGCCAATCAGAGTCCTGTGGGACTCCTGGGCATGGAGGCTTTTTTGTCCCCCATTTCTTATAAGCAAGACTTCAACCTCCATGACCTTTTCTCAGTTCCCAACAGCAGAACAGTTACTAATCATAGGAGGAACAGCAATGAAACCACCTGAGGGCTTCCCTGGTGGCTCAGAGGTTAAAAAAGCGTCTGCCTCCAATGCGGGAGACCCGGGTTCGATCCCTGGGTCGGGAAGATCCCCTGGAGAAGGAACCGGTAACCCACTCCAGTATTCTTGCCTGGAGAATCCCATGGACGGAGAAGCCTGGTAGGCTACAGTCCACGGGGTCGCATAGAGTCGGACACGACTGAGCGACGGAACGGAACGGAACGGAGGCAAGATTAAAGGACCAGAAAGGTTCATCAGGATTAGGAGACTGGACCACCTAAGACCCTAGCGCATACGTGCTCAGTCGTGTCCGACTCCCTGTGACTCCGTGGACTGTAACCTGTCAGGCCTTCCTGTCCATGGAATTTTTCAGGCCAGGATACTGGAGTGGGTTGCCATTTCCTACTCCAGAGGATCTTCCTGACCCAGGGATCGAACTGCCTCTCTTGCTCTCTCCTGTATTGGTAACCTAAGACCCTGCACACACCCTAATCTTGTCAGCAACCCCACCTTTTTGACACTTTACAGAAGAAAGAATATAAAACTGTTACTACCTTGGTCCTTATCACATTCTCCTGCCTGACTATATAATCTTTCCCTACTCACCAGGGACAGGGGGCACAGTTCTTGAGGCGCTATCCTACTGTGCTCCCCCTTTACCTGGCAAACTAATAAAGCCACTCTTTTCTTCTCCTCCATAACTCTGTCTCTGTATTTCTGTTTGGCTTTGGTGCACAGAGAGCCAAGATTTGGTCAACATAAATGCAGCCCCAAAAAAAATGAAAAATAAGACTGTTGTTGGGACAGCCTACGGAACATAGTATTTCAAGGAGGATGTAGTAGGCAACTGAATCTGTTAAGGGGGTCAAATAAGATAAGAACAGGGAATAGCCACTGGATCTTGCAAGTTGAAGGTTATCGACAGCCATGATAAGAACAGTTTTTATTGGAGCAAAGGGTGAGAGGGGGTGGAAGAATGAATGAAAGGTGAGGAAGTTTAGATAACATTAGCAGTGACTCAAGGATTATGACTGTGAAGTCGATCTACAAAACAAGATGGTAGCTGAAAGGAGGTGTGGAGTCAAGAGAGTATTAGAGCATGTTAGTATGTTGAAAGATACATGAAGAGATAGAGACAAATGATTGAGGAGAAAGAGGAGATAAAACTAACATTAGAATTCATAGCGATATGGGCTTTCCTGGTGGCTCAAAAGGTAAAGCATCTGCCTGCAATGCAAGGGACCTGGGTTCGATCCCTGGGTAGGGAAGATCCCCTGGAGAAGGAAATGACAACCCACTCCAGTACTCTTGTCTGGAAAATTCCATGGACAGAAGAGCCTGGTATGCTACAGTGAGTGGGATCACAGAGTCCTGAAGTAATAGAGATAAATGATTTAGGAGAAAGAGGAGATAAAACTAAGATTAGAATTTATAGTAGCATTGCTCATAACACAGAAAAAGTCTAAACAACCCAAATGAATATCAGCTATGAATGCATAAACAAATTATAGTAAATCATACAATGGAATGTTGTCTGGATATAAACAGGGTGAAGCATTGATACATGCTCCAACATAAGTGAACATTGAAAACATTATACAATGTGAAAGAATTCCATCACAAAAGGCTACAAATAGAACGATTCCATTTACATGAAATGTCCAGAATAGGTAAATCCATAGAAAGAGAAGGCAGTTTGGTGGTAATGGGAAAGTTGGAAAAAACAGAGTGAGTGCTACTAAGCCTAGTTTCTTTTGGGGGTGATGAAAATGTTCTAAAATTGACTGCTGTGATGCTTGCCCAATTCTAAGCATATTAAACCACTGAATTGCATAATTTAAATGGGTAAATTTTATGGTATGTGAATTGTGAATTATCTCAATAAAGTTGTTATGTAAGTAATAAAAAAAGGTTGGGATATAATAGAGACCTAAACTGAGAGATTAACCCTAGGCAGAACAACACAGCCTCCATTGTAATAAAGGAGGAAGGATGGGAGAAGATGCAGAAAACCTATAAGTTTTATGATAGAAAATAAAGTTTACATCTGATCATTTCTCCCATAAAGTATGAGGTAAATTCATCAACTGGGAGTAAGGATAGAAGAAAAGTTACAATAGGATTGAGGACAGAGGACTTGGTATGAAATATTAGTCTCAACACTTACTTAACACTATTAAGTACTTTTATCTCAACCTCAAAGTCCACATCATTCTGAATGGATGCATTAGTCAAGGTCCAGGCAGGCAGTTTCACTCTAGCAATTTCAAACAGAAGCAATGTAATGTACAGAATTGGTTAAAATGAAGATGTTAGGAAGGTTGAAGAAGGAAAAGGAAGAAAGGATGATACCCAGAGATCATAAGCTGCAAATGCTCCTAGGCTGGATCCCACAAACTCCTGCTGCTATTCTGTTGTCAACACTGTCACAATGTGTTCTTCACTTGCCAAAGACGGCAGAGCTAGAATTGCTGAAAAAAGTACAGCCTTTGGCTCAGGCTTATGAAGCCTTGAATCACCCATCCCCACTGAGGCTACAGAACTGCCACTGTCAACAACAGCCACACTGTCCAGCTGGAAGCAGGAGGTGCCCTCTTCTTCCCACAGTCTGATCTCCTCGAATGCTTATTATTGGCAGAACTCACAAGCAATGGAGCCAGGTAAATGTAGCCTGCAGACTTGATAGAGCAAAGTATAAAAGGGTAGGTGAAAGTCTGAGAGAAAAAATACGAATAGCCTATGGGAAAGTGTTAGAACTATTCCTATTAATTTCAAGAACAAGAAAAAGGTATGGCAGAAACCAACACAACATTGTGAAGCAGTTATCCTCCAGTTAAATCTTTTTTAAAAAAACTACAAATAGAAGGGGAAAAAAAAGAACAAAGTCAAGAATTTAGTATCCATACTACTATTTAATATTGTTCTGAAGGCATTAGTTAAAGCAAGTAAATAAAAGAAAAAAAGAGATATAAAAATTGGAAAGGAAGAAATAAAATCATCATTTACACAGATCATTTTAGACCCAGAAAGTCCAAATAATTAAATAGAAACTATTATTATAAATAATGAAAGGGATTTCCCTGACAGTCCAGTGGTTAAGACTTCACCTTCCAATGCAAGGAGTGTGGGTTTAATCCCTGGTCAGAGAGCTAAGATCCCACATACCTTGTGGCCAAAAACCCAAAGTATAAAACAGAAGCAATATTGTAACAAATTCAATAAAGACTTTTAAAAAGTTAGTAAATAAAAATAAACAGTGAGAGTATTTAATAAGACGACTAGGTACAAAATAAATAAACAGAAATCAAAAATTATAGATATATATGTGCAAATGGAAAACAGTTAGAAGATACAAATGAAAGACAGACATCTTATATTGACCAAAAAATAAAATAACTAGAAATAAACTTAAGAAACTTTCAATATATCTGAAATACTGCTGATAGGACCAAAGAAGACGTGAATAGAGCGCACGTGACAGACTCTTGAGCAAGATATGTCAGTTCTCTCTAAAATATCTTTAACACAATCCTAGTAAAATGGCCACTGCAAACATCACACTCATAGTAAAAGACTGAAATCTCCTTGAAAATAAGGAACAACAAAAAGATAACTGCTTCCACCACTTCTATTCCACACAGCACTAGACATTCTAGCCAGAGCAATTAGGCAAGAAAAATAAATTTTGAAACAATGAAATTGAAAAGAAGGAAGTAAAATTATCTCTGTTTGCATATGATATGATTTTTTTATGGAGAAAACCCTAAAGATTACACACACACATACACACAAGCTTTTAAAACTAATAAATTCAGCAAAGTGGAAGGTTACAAAGTCAACACACAAAAGTCAGTTGCATCTCTATACATGAACATAAACAATATGGAAAAAATCCATTTACAATAGAAAAGAACAAAATATTTCAGAATTAATCATGAAGGAGAAAGATACACAATGAAGCTATAAACCATGCCAAATGAGAGACTTCCCTGGCGGTCCAGGGGTTTTAAGACTCTAAACTTCCACTGCAGGAGGCACAAGCTTGATCTCTGGTCAGAGAACTAAGATCCCACATGCTGTATGCAGCCATAAAAAAGAGAGAGAGATTATTCAGCCTTAAAAAGGAGAAGATTCTTCTATATGCTACAACATGGATAATCTTGAGAACATTATGCTCAGTGAAATAAGCCAGTCACAGGAATATAAACTCTGTATGACTTCAGTGAGGTACTTAAAGCAGTCACATAGAATCACAAAGACAGAAAGTATAGCAGTGCTTGCCAGGGGCTAGGGCAAGGAGAGAACAGAAAGTTACTGTTTAATGGATGCAGAATTTCAGTTTTACAAGGAAAAAAGAGTTATGGGGATGAATGTGGTGATGCCTACACAACAGTGTTAATAGATTCAACACCATTGAATTGTATACTTAAAATGGTGAAGATGGTAAGTTTTATGTTATGTGTATTTTATCACAACCAAAAAAAATTAAATGACATTGCCGAAACAAAAGGATATTTGTTGTTGCTGTTGTTCAATTACCAGCTCTTCAGTCCAACTCTTTATGACCCCATGGATTACAGCAGGCCAGGCTTCCCTGTCCCTCACCATCTCCCAGAGTTTGCCCAAGTTCATGTCCAAGAGTAATTACATATTTTAAATAAATGAATACATAGCCATTCCACATGCAGGTATTTACACATGAGAAATGCAAGCATATATCCACACAAAGACACGTACAAAAATGTTCACAGCAGTTCTGTTCACAATAGACAGAAACTGGACACAACCCAATGTTCATCAACAACTGAATGGATAAATAATTTCTGGTAAATCCATAAAATGGAATACCACTCAACTATTTTCCATAAAACAGAATACCACAAATCAGTTTTGCTGATTATCAAAAGTTGTTAATTTTCTTTTCTCTAAATGAAAGCTTCTTTTGGCCCCTGTGCATGGGCACTATACAAGAGAGAAATTACAATCATCTAAAATCTCACAAACAGCCTTTTCCAGGGCCAATGATGGCCTCTGGGGGAGGATGAATTTAAACAAGGTCCCTGGTTGGGGCAAGTCCTCTGTCAAAGTTCATTGCCTTTGCCCTACTGGTCAAACCTACTTCCCCGTCCAGCGGGGGCGCTTAGGGGAAAGGTCTGGGGACAACTCCTGAGTCAAGCAGGGCTGAACTATTTCAGGAAAGTGTCTTTTACACAGGGCTGCAGTTGCTGGAGCTGGGGCAGCCCCTGGGCCAGTGCCCAGCAGAGAAGTTTTGTGACCCTGACGCGCCCCCCTCTCAAAGTTAAGACATTTTGGTTTCTGTGCTTCTATCTGGGCAGAGGCATGTTACAGTTTACAAAGCCCTGGGGGCGTTCCAGGGGCACTCAACCAGAATCCCCAGCTTACATAAACTGAGCAGAACCTGAGGCCAGGACGTGCCTATGAGTCAGCTCTGCCTTGGCATTTGGCCCCTCAAAGCTGTGATCTGAGATGGAGCTCCCTTCCCCCTCCCCACATCCCTCTGAGATTACCACACACACCAACCTCTTCAACCCGGCAGAGCGTCCCAGAACTCAGGACACACCAACACCACCTGTTTCTTCGCCCCCACTTCCCCCACTTTATTATGCCCCTATGTAATAAAATTTGTTAAAGAGCCTGTGGGACTTTGGGATTGCTGCTCTCTGGAGGAATTCAAACATCCACTGCACCCCAGCAAGGAGGAAACGACCAATTAGGAAACAGAGCAAAGTCCTCTTGCAAGGCGAAAGGAGACTCACGCACAGGTCAGCAGCAGCTGTGCAGAGACCGGCCAGTCTCCCCAGGGAAGTTCCACTCAGGGCCCGACTGCCATGGACACCCTGGTCCGACTCCTGCAGCTGCTGGTGTTTCTCCTGGCCTTCCCCCTGCACCTCATGGCTCTACTGGGTTTCTGGGAGCCCCTGTGCAAGACCTATTTCCCCTATCTGATGGCCATGCTGACGGTCAGGAGCAACCGAGTGATGGAGAGCAAGAAACGGGAACTCTTCAGCCAGATAAACAGGCTGGCAGGAACCTCGGGAAAGGTGGCCCTGCTGGAACTGGGCTGCGGCACTGGTGCCAACTTCCAATTCTACCCAACTGGCTGCAAGATCACCTGCCTGGACCCCAATCCTCACTTCGAGAAGTTCCTGACAAAGAGCATGGCTGAGAACAGGCATCTCGAGTATGAACGGTTTGTGGTGGCTTTTGGAGAGGACATGAGACAGCTGGCCAATGGCTCCATGGACGTGGTGGTCAGCACCTTGGTGCTGTGCTCAGTGCAGAATCCAAAGAGAGTCCTGAAGGAAGTTCAGAGAGTTCTGAGGCCGGTGAGCAGAAAGGGAAGGATCTGGGCGTGAACAGCAATGTAGCATCAGCAACCCCAGTGTCCAGAGCACCCAGGATGGGATATCTCATGTACTAGCCCATGAGTCACCCATCCCCAACTGCTTTTGATCAGGAGATATGACCAGGGCCTGGATGGGGCAGGATAGGGTGCTGTGGAAGCACACAGCAGAGCCACCGAACAAAGTGGGGGGAGATCAGTGAAGGACATCTAGGGACATGGTGTTTAAGTTGAGACCTGAGGGATTAAGCAGGGGGTGGAGAGAGTGTGGGAAACAAAAACGTGTTCTAGGTAAAGCTGTTAGGAGAAGTGGAATCTATAATGGGACTTCCTTTGTGGCCCAGATGGTAAAGAATCTACCTGCCTACCAGAAGATCCAAGTTCGATCTCTGGGTCAGGAAGATCCCCTGGAGAAGGGAATGGCTACCCACCCAGGTATTCTTGCCTGGAGAATTCCACAGACAGAGGAGCCTGGCAGGCTTCAGTCCATGAGGCCACAAAAAGTCGGAGACGACTGAGCAACTAACACCCAGAATCCATAAGATTGGGAACTGGACGTAGAGAGAAAGGAGTTTAGGATGGTTTCCAGGTTTCTGGCATAAACGACTAGTGGAGGGAGTGAAGGAGGGTAGAGGGAAGTGCCGTCTGCAAGACAGGAGAAACCTGTTCTGGACTTATGAGGTCCGAGGTGCTATGAGACAGCCAGGCAAGAGACACAGAGGCAGCTGGATGTCTAGATCTGTAGGTCAGCAAAAGATGTCACCTGGAGATTTAGATTTGGAAGTCACCAGCTCGTAGCTGGTAAATTCCAAGCGCACGGGTGAGATCACCGAGGGAGGGTGCAGTGAGGAGGGAAGAGCTGGAGGAGCTCTTGCTTAATAAGGAGCCCAAGTGCGAGGTGTCCCTGGGATGCTGGTTGAGATGTCCGGAACGCAGGCATCCGGGTCTCTGGGAGGGCTCTGGGGGAGCATTTTTGTGCCCCTGGTTCTCCACCTCCCCATCTGTCTGCCCACAGCTAAACTGTCCCTTCTGGTCATCGTTTAAAGATCTCTCACCAGGCAACACCCTGGGTCACCGGAGGCTTTTCACATTGGCTTTGAGTGGACGGGTAGGAGTCAGGAGATGCAGAGAAAGTCAAGAGCAGGATGCTCTCTGCTCCCTAAACTCACAGACTGGCACCTCCCACTCTACCAGGAGGCTCTGATCGGGCTTGGTCAGTGGGATGGCATGAGGTCAGAGGAAGGTTGCCGAGTGGAACAGGTAGGTGATGCGCTCTCTTCTCACACAGGGAGGAGTGTTCTTTTTCTGGGAGCATGTGGCGGAGCCGCGTGGAAGCTGGGCCTTCCTGTGGCAGCAAGTCTTAGAGCCCACCTGGAGGCACATTGGGGATGGCTGCCACCTCACCAGAGAGACCTGGAGAGATCTGGAGAATGCCCGATTCTCTGAACTCCAAGTGGAACGACAGCCCCCTCCCATCAAGTGGTTACCTGTAGGGCCCCACATCATGGGAAAGGCAGTGAAATAAGCCTTCCCCAAATCCTGCCTCCGGTCGGTCAGTCAAACGATCCCACCCACCCAAGTCTCCCTTCTCCTAAGAGGGATCCAGGCAGACCAAAACCATCCCCCACCACCCCCATCTCTCCTCCCCCCATGTCTGCCGGGGGGAACATCTAACTTCAACCCTTCTTCAGTGAAAAAGCTCTATTCCCATCCTTACCACAGGGAGAAGAGAGTTATATGTCACCTCCTCAACTGCAAAGTCGTGCACTGGGTCTCCCAATTTTTTCCCACCCACCCCTAGGACACCTCCCCATCCCTTCCCGTGTTCCCCCTCCCCTGCTTCTAAGACCACACCCAAGTGCCCCTGGATGTGATCACAAAAGTCACCAAAGTCCCTGCCAGGCCCCTGCGCCCCTCCCACCACCACCTGAGCTGTGGGGATGCAGAAGGAACCAGCCTCTCTGGAGACCCTGGGCATGAGGAAGCAGGACTCAGCAAAAAAGACAGAGGTTTTGTCCTCAAATATTTTTTAATAAATAGACAAAATCCACTACACTGATGCAGCAAACTAAGGTCCGAGGAGAGGGGAAGCTAGGGAGGGAAGAGCCCCTGAGTCAGCGACGTAACCTCCTCCCCACCCTCCGGGCTTAAGGCACTTTCGGGAGACAGGTCCTTGGGGCCCCATTATACAGACTGAGTGGGAGTGGGAAGGACTAGGGTCCCTTCTCCCCACTTTTGAATCAGGACCCCGCTTCCCTTCTCAACCTCCCCCACGACCCATCCCTGATCTACCCCCTCTCATCTCACAGCATAAGGGGAAGTTTGGCGGGGGGTGGTCCTCATGGGGGGCAGAGATCTGTGCCCCAGAGGAAAGAAATCCTGCCAAATCTGGACGGGACACCAGTAACCCAGTCTACCCTCGTCATCCCCAGGAGCCATCTCTGGGGAAGGGGTGCAAGGGGCCCATGGTCCAGGCCAGGGTGGAGAAGGCTAGGCTGTGCCTGGCACCAGGTGCCCATCAGAGCCCAGCTCTGGGTGCCCATCCCCAGCCAGGATGGGGTGGGCGTCTGGACCCTCCCGCCGGGGGCTGCCCCAGTTGTTCCTCAGGATGGTGCCCGTCTTTTCCTCCTTGAACTGCTGCCGGTCTTCCCGCGGGATCTTCACCGCATGGTACTGGGGTACAGTGGCTTCGGGGTACCGCGCTCGCTTGAAGAATCCCATCTGGAAGAACAGCAGGCCAGACATAAGAAGCCTGTGGGGCTGGGGTCCCTGGAGCACAGGCCCGGCACAGCTCAGTTGCTGTCCCACCATCCCTGGGACAGAAAGAACCAACGGCAGCCTGTGCCAAAAGCAGCCCGCACAGGTGCCACCATCAATGCTGGCTTCCCCCAGTTCTCGTGCACAGCAAGAGAAAGACCAGGAGGGGCCTGAGCTGCAGGACCAAGGACATCTCCCTGGGCGCCTGAAAGAGGGGTTGAAGGTAGAATTTCAGGACCACTGCCCCCAAAATTTAGACACCCCTAAGCTTTTTAAGAGACGCAACAGCATCCCTGAGAACATAAACAAGATCTGAGGGAAAATATGGCTTCCTAGACCCCTGCAAATTCCAGAATGATTCTTCTCAAGCCTCATACACACAGTACCTGCCTACTGGGCAGCATCCTCCTTAGGGTGGGCCCTCTTCTCTACGGCCCCTCCCTAAGTCATGAGCAGGCTGGCCCTTACATACCACAATGGAAGTGTGCCCCTTGCACACTCACACACAAGACTTGCCAGGACTCCGACATGCTGGACTGCATGGCATCTCCTTGCACTTGTGTCTCTGCACTCTCATGCCCACAAAAAAGGCATGCAGGGCACCTCCCAGCACTCCCCACATGCTCACACTCCAGAAGCCCACCCAACCCTTGCACATGCCTCGGACTGGGTTATGCTCACCCTTATAACCTCACCCTGACAGTCACCTCCCACCCCAGTTCCTGGAATGCACACCACCCTCATGCAATCTCCTTTCTTCGCTTTGCATATTCCTGAATGCTGGGAGCTCGACTTACACTCACATACATACTCCCTGACACATACAAATCTGGACACACACGTGCTCACACCCAACAATTACCCCACAGTCCCCGGACCCCCAGCTTCCACAGCTGAGGGTTGCACGGCCAGCCGGGCCCGGTGATAGTTGGTGGGAAAAGATGAGCTCTGGCTGCTCCGACGGAAGAAGCCACACTGGGATGTAAGGGAGGAGGGGAGCAGAGGAGGTGGAGGATGGGAAGGCTGAGGAAGGACGGGGGCCCCTATCTCTGCTTTGTCCCCCTTCCATGGGAGTGGGCAGCAGAGATCTTGGATCCAGTTTCTAAAAGGCCTCAATCTCCCTTAAGAATGGCAAGGTTCCCAACAGTCTGGATGCCCAGAGGCCTGATGATACACATTTGCAGAGGCTGTGCCTGGTCTATGATTGGTCCTGGGGAGGGGGGCAGCTCTCTGGAGGGCCCCCAGGGCATGTGTGGTTCCACATGGCTCAGATGTGACATGTGGTTCGGGGGATAGCCGCTGATAATGGACGTGATTCTCGGTACTGACATATACATGTGTGTGCTCTTATGTGGAGCCCCGGATGCACAAATGATCCTGGATACACTCTGTGTGCGAGAATGGTTCCATGTAGTGCTTGGTATGTAGCAGCTTGGAGTTCAGTCCTCGAGACAGTTCCCTGGAGGCAGTTCTCCACAGTGGTTGGCTTTCTTGGGCATGTCTTTCTTCCCAGTCTTAGCCACCATACTCTAGTTAAATCAGACCACACTTCCCTGCCTCCATGACTTTCCCCTCCCATGGTCCTTCTGAAAGGCCCAGACCCACATTCCATTCCCTACATCCAGATCCTACCACCCCACCTTCTAAGGCCCTTCCAGGGCCACCTGCTCTCAAGCTTTCCCTCCCCTGAATTCCCACTGTGCTTTCTTGACTTAGTCCACTGCCTCGTCCTGGACGACAAGGCTCCCCTCCCCAGCTGGACTACAAAAGCCCTGAGAACAAGATCTACGTCTGACTTATCCCCGAAACATCCAGGGCCTGATAGAGATATTGGCACACGCGGGTAAGTGCTCAACACAGATTTGCTGAATAAATGGGACAGTGGGCGCGAGAACCACAGCACAGCTTGACAGGGGAGCCCCGCCACCCTCCCCAAGCCTCACCTTCCACATGAGCAGCACCAGCAGCGCCAGTACCAGCAGCCCAGCGAGTACAGCCAAGAGGATGACCCACCAGGGCACTCCTTCTGCCACTACAGCCGCGGGGTCCAGGTATACCATCACTGGGATCTGGCGAGTGAGGGGTGATGGGCACACAGGCTGGAGCAACTGGAGAGACGAGCTACCCAGGCCGCACCTCCCCGGGAGCCTTGAGCCAGGCAGCTCACCACCGTGGAAGCGTCTCTGAGCAGCAAGTTCTTGATGGAGGACTTCACGGTGATGTTGGCTCGAACAATCACTTCCAGAGACTTCACAGCTGAGTACTCCTAAGGGAGCAGGGAAGGAGAACTTCCTAATGCCCCATGCCTCCACCTCCCCCCAGCTCCTGAAGCTGTAAGTGGAATGGCGCCCAACACAGAAGGTGTTTCTGCCTGCCTCGGGTTGAGAGCATGCTGCCTTTGGACTGGGAGGAAGGAGAAGTGGGTCCCAGAGGGGCTATTGGGGAAGAGAAGACCAGCTGTGCTCTCACCTCCAGGAAGGTGCTGTTCCAGAGGCGGCCCCAGACATGCAGCACAGCCGCACGGTCAAAGCTGTAGAGAGGGCAGCTGAACACCACGCAGTTGGCCGTGCCCCGGGCGCAGTCCTGGGGACCAGGACAGTCAGGGCTCTGAGCTGCTTGGCCCCGCCCTGCCAAGCTGCCCGGGACCCAGCAACCCTCACAAATGTGGTCACACAGACACAGTGTGCTCAGAGCCTCCCCTCCATCCGTCTAGGAGCCCCCCTTTTCCCCAGCTCTTCAGTATCTCTCCTGTTTTCCCTTCCTGACTTTAAACTCTCCTACTCCAAGAAGTCTTCCCAAACTAACCCTGTGGTCTAGAATAGCAGTCTACCCCAAATCTGGGCTTTTTGGCTTTGAAATGCATGGGGAGCAGGGAGGAGATCTCTTGACAGCAGCCAGCAGGCAGAGTAGCTTCCCCAGTAGATGCATATTACCTAATGATGATCTCATTTATTGGCACCTACTATCTGCAAGGTATTTATCTCATTTAAATTCACAATTGTCCTGCAAGGTGCAGATTATTATCATCCCCATTTTTCAAACTAGGAAATTAAAGTTTAAAGAATCCAGTGACCAGTCTCAGGTCACACAGCTAGCAAAGCTGGTGGAGCAGATACTTGAACCCAGAGGTCCAGAGTGGGCAAAGTTGCACTCCTCTGCAAAGGCCACACTCACTGAAGGAAGATGTGACTGCCCCAGGAGCTGCTAAGGGGACAGGGGACTGAGACATTGCTCCTTCCAGGTCTGACCTAAATCCATTTGGTCCAATCTCACCTAATGGACCATCTTCCTAAAAACTAATGTTCTATTCATCACACTTCCCATACAGAAGAATGACTTTGAGGGTGTTTGAATTCTCTGCGTCATCCCTTATTGTGCCACTGTAGAGTAATTCAAGAATCCTTTGTCAATTTGTCTAAAAGTCATTTTAAGTAAAAGAATCCATTTCAAAATGTTTTTAAGATTTTTTTTTGATGTGGGCCACTTTTGAAGTCTACACTGAATTTGTTACAATATTGTTTCTGCTTTATATTTCGGTGTTTTGGCCAAGAGGCATGTAGGATCTTATCTCCTCAATCAGTGACTGAACCCACAGCTCCTGCATTGGAAGGCAAAGAACCCCTGGACGGAGATGCAAAGCCCTGGGCGTGCCACTGGAGCGTGAGCGCCACTCGAAGTCCGTTTGGAGGCTTCTTTGAACTCGCAGAGTAGACATAATGAGCAAAGCACACACTTCCGTGTTGAAGAAATTTATGGACAAGAAGTTATCACTGAAATTAAATGGTGGCAGACATGTCCAAGGAATATTGAGGGGATTTGATCCCTTTATGAATCTTATGATAGATGAATGTGTGGAGATGGCAACTAGTGGGCAACATAACAATATTGGAATGGTGGTAACACGAGAAAATAGTATCATCATGTTAGAAGCCTTGGAACAAGTATGAACAATGGCTGTATTCACCAGAGAAATCAACTACTTCCATGTGTCCCCTCTCCACATTTTACTACCAGAAAAATTGGGTTGTGTACATTTTCTTACTGAACTTTTTTGTTAAATGAGATGGGAATCCCAGACCACCTGACCTGCCTCTTGAGAAACCTGTATGCAGGTCAGGAAGCAACTGTTAGAACTGGACATGGAACAACAGACTGGTTCCAAATAGGAAAAGGTGTACGTCAAGGTTGTATATTGTCACCTTGCTTATTTAACTTATATGCAGAGTACATCATGAGGAACGCTGGGCTGGAAGAAGCACAAGCTGGAATCAAGATTGCTGGGAGAAATATCAATAACCTCAGATATGCAGATGACACTACCCTTATGGCAGAAAGTGAAGAGGAACTCAAAAGCCTCTTGATGAAAGTGAAAGAGGAGAGTGAAAAGGTTGGCTGGAAGCTCAACATTCAGAAAACAAAGATCATGGCATCTGGTCCCATCACTTCATGGGAAATAGATGGAAAAACAGTGGAAACAGTGTCAGACTTTGTTTTTTTGGGCTCCAAAATCACTGCAGATGCTGACTGCAGCCATGAAATTAAAAGACGCTTGCTCCTTGGAAGGAAAGTTATGACCAACCTTGATAGTATATTAAAAAGCAGAGACATTACTTTGCCAACCAAGGTCCGTCTAGTCAAGGCAATGGTTTTTCCCGTGGTCATGTATGGATGTGAGAGTTGGACTGTGAAGAAGGCTGACCGCCGAAGAATCGATGCTTTTGAACTGTGGTGTTGGAGAAGACTCTTGAGAGTCCCTTATACTGCAAGGAGATCCAACCAGTCCATTCTAGAGGAGATCAATCCTGGATGTTCATTGGAGGGACTGATGCTAAAGCTGAAACTGCAATACTTTGGCCACCTCATGCGACGAGTTGACTCACTGGAAAAGACTCTGATGCTGGGAAAGGTTGGGGGCGGGAGGAGAAGGGGACGACGGAGAATGAGATGGCTGGATGGCATCACCGACTCTGTGGACATGAGTTTGAGTGAACTTCGGGAGTTGGTGATGGACAGGGAGGCCTGGCGTGCTGTGATTCATGGGGTCGCGGAGAGTCGGACACGACTGAGCGACTGAACTGAACTGAAACTTTTTTAATAGCCAAAAAAAAAGAACCCCTGGACTGCCAGGGAAATCCCCCATTTTCAAATTACTTATCAAGAAGGGTGGCCTTGGGACTTCCCTGGTGGTCCTGTGGTTAAAACTCCATGCTTCCAATGCAGGGGACATGGGTTCGATCCCTGGTTGGATCAAAACTAACATCTCACATGCCAAGGGCACAACCAGAAAAAAAGATAAAAGGTGGCCTTTCAGTAGAGGTCAGTCACCTGGAGAAAGCAGGACTATCCTTGTAACAAGGAAATAGCAATTACACAAGCTCATACTACCCCCTGGGGGCTTCCTTGGTGGCTCAGACAATAAAGAATCCGCCTGCAATGCAGGACACTCAAGTTTGATCACTGGGTCTGGAAGATCCCTTGGAGAAGGGAATGGCAACCCACTCCAGTATTCTTGCCTAAAGAATCCCTTGGACAGGGGAGTCTGGCGGGCTATCGTCCATATGATCGCAAAGAATCGGACATGACTGAACGACTAAGCACACACATACTATCCTTGTGAAGCTTCCTGCCACACTTTCAAGGGGGCCAGGGAAGCTAAGGGCCCCCAGGAAGGATGGACTGTGGCAGGGGAACTTTCTCCCAGACAGATACCACCAGAGTTGCCCAACTGCTGCCCTCCCCTTGCAAAGGTCTCTTTGCCTGTTTTTGCCTCTATTGCACATCTTTCCGTATCCAGGAGTCACCTTTTTGCCACCAAGCCAAGCACCACCCTGATCTGTCCCCTGCTACCACCCCCACCCCCCAACTCTCACTGCCAGCGCCATCCTAGGACAGCACAGAGCCTGCGCTAACCTGCTCAGTGAGTCCATTCGGTAACATAACTACGTGAAACAAGTAGGAAAAGGGGAGGCCAAACTGCTTGAAAAGGAAAAACTTAATGAATCACATAAATATACTATCAAGTTAATTACTAGAACTTTTCAAAACCTTTTTGACATGGTGTTTTTAACATGGCAAAAACCATGTCAAATTTCCTCATGCAAACTGACTTTTTGTCCTAAAAGAATTCAAAAGAACTACAAAGAGACCTCAGAGGTGGCTAAAACCATCCCACCCCCTCTAAAATGTGACCTTGCATAGGAAGGCAGGGAGAATCAACTGCACAGGGAACTGGCTGTAGCTAAGTGCCCTGGTCTCTAGTGAACACCTGGCGGGTGTTGGGGAAGCTAGGGTGGCAGTTGCCCCCCAGGTGTGATGGGTCCAGTCAGCTTGCCCCAGGTGCCTGACCATCGCACCTCGCCACAGGCCACGTCCACCCTAAAGCTCCACGCCCTCCCCCTTGCCCCCACCCTCTGTCATACCACCTCCCCTCGCCCACCATCCTGGCTGTACTGCATCTGCCCTGTCCTCACCAGGGTGATGTTTTTCTTCTTCTCAGCAGAGGACACTGGCCACCAGGACGTGCTGGGCTCCGGCTGCTCTCGAGGTTCCTGCGACTCCGGCGGCCCCAGCTCCCGCCTCCTCCTGTCCCTGCTGTCCACATCCTGAGGCAGGGGAGGGGGCCCAGTGAGGGTCCCTCCAAACGCAGCAAGGAGAGATGGCACCTCTTCCCCAGCAGCTTCCTCCACAGGCCCCCAGCCCCACGGCAGCCTTCGCAAAGTCTGAACCCCACACCCTCCACCTCCACACCCCCACCCTGCCTCAGCGGCCCCACCCACCTCGCCTGAGCCTCACCAGTTGGAGGATGTTGGGCCTGGGGGAACAGAGCCCCCTCTGCCCAGGCCCCTGCCCGCCCTCCAGCTCCACCCGCATGGGGTACAGCAACCACTTCCCGTTGGCAATCTCATGGGGCCACATGATATTGAGGAAGGCCGAGCCCAGGGTGTTGAGCGACTGGCCTTGGTTGGAGACCTGTGGGCACAAGAGAGTGTGAAGTAGTAGTGCTAGTCGCTCAGTCATTTCCGACTCTTTGCAACCCCACGGACTGCAGCCTGTCAGGCTCCTCTGTCCAAGGGATTCTCCAGGCAAGAATACGGTGTGGATTGCCATTTCCTTCTCCAGAGGATCTTCCTGACCCAGGGATCGAACTCGGGTCTCCTGCACTGCAGACAGATTCTTTACCATCTGAGCTACAGGGAAGTCCCTTGATACTGTAGAAAATGAGACACATTTTATATCATTTTGTAATGACATAGCCTTACAATTTTCACACACCTCTAAGAATATCTGAGACTAAAATCCCTCTATAAGCCAATTGGATTACCAAGTGAGGAAGAATATTCTTTGCTTACTGCTACATTGACTTCACCTCTGGGTGACTGTTAAGACTGAAAGTGATACAGATGTTACTATTCAACCTTTCCCTGAAGATTTCAGGTTGATAACCTGGAGGGCAAGGGCATCCATAGCAGTTATGTAACTTTACTTGATCTCTGATTCCTACGGTGAACTTTAACTCTCTAGTAGTTTATTATTTAGCAGAATCAATTTAATGGGTTGCAATCAGCATTTGAAAAAAAATTAATATAATAAAATTTAAAAAAAACCTGGTTGAATCACATGCAGTAAGGAAGGAGTGTTCTATAAAACTTTTATTTATGTTAGATGTATACATGTTTGGGCTTCCCTGGTGGCTCAGATGGTAAAGAATCTGCCTGCAAGGCAGGAGACCTGGGTTCAATCCCTGGGTTGGGAAGATCCCCTGGAGGAGGGCATACCAACCCACTACTACATTCTTGCCTGGAGAATCCCCATGGACAGAGGAGCCTGGAGGGCTACAGTCTACGGGGTTGCAAAGAGTCGGATATGACTGAGCAACTAAACACATATACATGTTTACTAGAAAATGATATAAAATGTAGAATACTCTAAAAATGCTTGAAAATATCTGCTTTATAAAACAATATATAGAAAAAATCGTGAATAAATCAAAAAGGACACTCTCATCTAGTGTGATTCTTTAATAACATGAGTTCACAGATCAGTAGAAACTTGAAATGCTCTTTAAGTGCTTAAACGTGAAGTCTCCTAGAAAACCCTGGATCACAGTTTTTATGTGAAATTGAAAGTTGCTCAGTCATGTCTGACTCTTTGCGACTCCATGGACTATATAGTCCATGGAATACTCTAGGCCAGAATACTGGAGTGGGTAGCCTTTCCATTCTCCAGGGGATCTTTCCAACCCAGGGATCAAACCCAGGTCTCTATCATTGCAGGAGGATTCTTTACCAGCTGAGCCACTAAGAAAACCCAGTTTTTATATACTTTCCCCAAAAAATTTCCATACCCACAAACCCAAAATGTTTTATACATGATTTAGTGGATTCATAGACATGGTAAATTCAATCTAGAATTGTTTAGAACTTCTGCTTCAAATATTTTAAGCTCCTAAAATTTCCTTAGAAAGTAGTAGAATCTCCCTGTCCTTACGGGGGAGCAAAAGTCTAGATCTAAAGATTCTGTATGTACTTATGTAAGTAAATGTAAATTTTTATTCTAATCTAATATTTTGCAAGTGGAAACAGTGTCAGACTTTAATTTTGGGGGGCTCCAAAATCACTGCAGATGCTGATTGCAGCCATGAAATTAAAAGACGCTTACTCCTTGGAAGGAAAGTTATGACCAACCTAGACAGCATATTAAAAAGCAGAGACATTACTTTGCCAAGCCAACAAAGATCCATCTAGTCAAGGCTATGGTTTTTCCAGTGGTCATGTATGGATGTGAGAGTTGGACTATGAAGAAAGTTGAGCGCTGAAGAATTGATGCTTTTGAACTGTGGTGCTGGAGAAGACTCTTGAGAGTCCCTTGGACTGCAGGGAGATCCAACCAGTCCATTCTAGGGGAGATCAGTCCTGGGTGTTCATTGGAAGGACTGATGCTAAAGCTGAAACTCCAATACTTTGGCCACCTCATGCAACGAGTTGACTCACTGGAAAAGACTCTGATGCTGGGAGGGATTGGGGGCAGGAGGAGAAGGGGACGACAGAGAATGAGATGGCTGGATGGCATCACCGACTCAATGGACAAGAGTTTGAGTGAACTCCGGGAGTTGGTGATGGACAGGGAGGCCTGGCGTGCTGTGATTCATGGGGTTGCAAAGAGTCCAACACGACTGAGTGACTGAACTGAACTGAATATTTTGCTAAATTCTAGACAGGTATACGAACAGTTCGAAGGACAGAATGACCTAATCCTAATACACAGAACTTTGAATTCTAATGGACAGACAAGGAGAGAATCGTGGAGGGTCCACTGGGAGCTGGTACTTTTTGACATCAAGAGAATCAAAGGGTGGGTTCTAAACCCATGAGATGAAGGGGACAAGGCTGCAGGGAAGGCTCAGGAAGCAAAACTTCCACAAAGACTCAGGATCCTAGATTACGTACCATTCCCTGCTCCCAACCCCCCAAATCTGGGAAAACCTGGAGATGTCCCTGGGAGGTGTGGGGAGGCCCTGGGCAAGCAGGGGAGGGTTCTTGGAAGAGACACCAGCCCTCCCCCCACATCTCTATCCCCCAGCAGATGGCCCTGTGCTCTCACAGTGAGATGAGACATTCAGTCAGGACCGAGCAGGAAATGGTCACCTGAGGCTGCAACACAAATACGCCCGCAGCCAAGGCCCAGGAGCTAGGGGAGGCCTCAAGCTCACTGGACCACCAGGCGCCAGAAGGGAGAAGAGCCACAGCCCCTGGAACGTGTCTCAGCATCTCTTCTGTGCCAAGAAGGGAGAGACCTCACCGGGACACTCACCGTGACCTCGTACTTGACCTTGCTGCCCACATCCCGCTCAGACCGCATTGCACTCTCGCCCCGTACCACTCCAGAGAAGAAGAGCTGCTGGGGAATGGCCACCCTGGCGAGGAGAGGTCAAAACAGGGGCCGAGGAAGGCTGGGGTTTGATGGAGGGTCAGGAAGGTCAGGCCAGTGAGGCAGAGCCCAGGCCTGGGTCTGGAAGTGGCAGTGCCCACCCCTCCAGTGGATGTGCCCACCCAGGCAGGGCTTACCCCGTGATGGACAGCGGCAGCTCAATGAAGACACGGGCATGGGCCAAGACTGGATGCAGTTCCTGCTCGCTGATGCTGGTGAGTGGTGGGGGCAGGTGTGGGCAGAGAGCCCAGGCACCACCCCAAGGGGCCACGGGCAGACAGCAGAGCCCCTTCTAAGTGGACTTCTAGCCAACGGCCCCCATCGTCACCCACCCTGGCCCCTCAGCCTTACGTGGCCAACAGCAGCTCCACCTCCAGCTCTGTGGTCTCAATGGTGATCCCCGAGGTGCTAAGGATGAGGTAGAAGGTGACCTAGACCAAGAGTGGAGCAAGATGAGAGTCTGGAAGGGTGAGGGGCTTGAAGGGGAGGCCAGGGATTAGAGAGCCACTTGGACAGGGATAAGGGCAGCTGTGGCAACCTGGGCGCCTCTCTTCATGGGGTTCCCCAGCTCACACTCGACATGGGAGGCATTCTCATCAGACAGGCACAGCGGCTTCTCCTGGAGTGGAGAGAAAAGGAGAGGTCAGCTGGGGTTACCAAAGCCCCCAAGACCCCACTTCTGAGAAAGTTAATTCTTAGGTAGGTTGATAAGGAGTTTGGGGCCCTCAAGGAGGAGAAAGAGACAAACATTTTTTTCTACATTGCTTTGTCTTAGTCACATAAGACTTAAACTCTGAGTTGTTATGACAACAATCTTTAAGACTAATTTTCATAAAAGTGAAAGTGAAGTCGCTTAGTCATGTCCGACTCTTTGTGACCTCATGGACCGTAGCCTACCAGGCTTCTCCATCCATGGGATTTTCCAGGCAAGAGTACCAGAGTGGGTCGCCTTTTCCCTCTCCAGGGGATCTTCCCAACCCAGGGATTGAACCCAGGTCTCCCACACTACAGGCAGATGCTTTGCCCTCTGAGCCACCAGGGAAGCCCAGAACTAATGATTATACAACAAAACAATGCATCTTGCTCAGGGGCCTGTTTTTCCTTAAGCTCTGTACCAATGGTTATATAACAACAATTTATCTTGTCCGAGGACATTTTTCTCCTTTTTAACAAAAGCCTTCTGACTAATCTTGTTAATTTAAGATCTATGTTGTGGGAATGGGTCTGGTAAAAGCCTTGATTATTCTAGGGAGGGGGCTAGTCTAGCCCATGCCCCTTCTGATGTCTTTGTCAGAAGCTTTCTCTGTCCTTTCTCACTGCCACACAAAAGCTCTGAGTGATCAAGCCTGATCCCGAAGCTAAATCTTCTTCAGAGATCACGAATCTGACACGATCGTTCACTGTAAGCTATCACTGCCACCCTGCCCCAGGTCCTCACCACAGGGTCCAGGCCCCGGACTCCCGAGTAGTGCAGAGCGGCAGGGAGAGTGACCAGGAGCTGGGCTTCATGAGCATCATCCCCATCAGCCTGGGGCTGGGCTGGGTCCGAGGGTAGATTGGTGACCTTCAGCTCCAGGCCGATGACTGGCTGCCCACTCAGAGCAAACAAGGCTGTCGTCCCATCCACATCCCTGCAGGACCAGATCCCATTTGCTCTAAGACCTGAAGACCAGTCTAGCCTCTCCCTCCCGCTCCCTCCCCCAATGCATGGGATTCGCCTCTACCCTCTGAACTTCTCCCTCCACCTGGGCTTCCCTAATCTCCACACACTCCAGAAAGAGTCAAGACTGGAGTCAGGGACTTCCCTCGTGGTCCAGTGGCTAAGACTGCAAGCTCCTAATGCAGGGGGCCTGAGTTTAATCCCTGGTCAGAGAACTAGATCCCATTTGCTGCAACTGAGATCCAGCACAGCCAAATAAATAAAAATTTAGGGGGCTTCTCTGGTGGCTCGGTGGTAAAGAATACACCCACCAATGCAGGAGACATGGGTTCGATCCCTGATCTGGGAAGATCCCACATGCTGCAAAGCACCTAAGCCGGTCGGTCACAACTATTGAGCCTGTGCTCTAGAGCCTGGAAGCCTCAACTGCTGAAGCCTGCATGCCCTAGAGCCCATGATCTGCAACAAGAGAAGCCACCACGATGAGAAGCCTGCACACCACAGCTAGAGAGCAGCCCCGGGCTCACCCCAACTAGAAACAGTCTGTGTGCAGCAATGACAACTCAGCGCAGGCAAAAATAAATAAGATTTAAAGAAAAAAGCACTGAGTGGTTAGCACTTCAGTATATAAAATAAACATTTAAAAATACATTAAAAAAAAAAAAAGAAAGACTGGGAGTCAGGGAACCACCCTCCTGATCCCTGGTCCACTGCTTACTGACCTTGGGCAGGTAACAACCTCTCTAGGCTTCCAAGTGGAACTGATAGTAATTCCTACCTCATGGGGTTGTGAAGACTGAACAGTGAGGTATATGTGAACTATATAATTTCAAAAATATGATGAAGGATTATCCTTCCCTGCCAGGTGAGCTGCTATGGCAGCTCATTCTGCAAACTTCCAAGCTGTCTGCAGGCTCTCCCCACCTTCCACCCTCCCCTCTGCAGGTTCAGGCCCCTCCGGGCCCTCCCCAGGGCACTTCTTTGCTTACTTTGAACTTTTGCCTTCCCACCCCACCTGCTCCCTCGCTCCCCCTCACATGGGCAGAGGCTGAAACTCCGTGTCACTGACGCGGGCGCAGAACCGGGCGTGGACCAGCTGCAGATTGCTCTGGCAGATCTTGTCTTCACCACAGCCTTGCTTTAGGAAGTGGATCTGGGGGGAGATTTGAAGAGGGGGTCCTTCTCAGGGAATGAATGTGTTGCCAAGGCATGTGGCAGGGTAGGGCACCAGAGGAATAAACAACCTGGATTCAACTTGCAGGTCTGCTGCTTGCTAGCTGTGTGATATTGAGCTGGTCTCTTAACCACTCTGAGTTGTGTCCTCATCAGTAAAATGATGTGAATCACAGTAAAGTGACTACCAAGCCGTGGCAGAGGCCAGAAGGCTAGTCCACACCAAGGACACATTTCCTCGGCCTTTCTTGTGTGTAACCAAGTCCCAGACTTAGAACATGAAGAGAAGGGAAGAGCATCACTCTGGGACTGGCCATAAGAACCATGCACGGAGCTCCCCTGTCTTCCTCCAGCAGACCAGGTTAGAGATGACCTAAGGACCTTACAGGCCACATTTGAACACAGCAGACCCCCAGCACCATGGGCATCTGAAGACTGCCTGGGCCCCCTGACTAGGAACACATGATCATCATCATTTTACATCTGGGGTCCACCTGCCACAGCATCTTGAGATATGAGGAACGACTAGGGTAACATGGGAAAGAATTCTGCAGGCTATGAATGAGCGTCACTGGCAAGGGACCATGATATCTGTTCCTCCCATCTTTCCCTCGGCTCAGCCAGAGCACACGGTCACCTCTGTCCGCTGGGTGCTGGGCTGGTGGGCGTTGAGGATGGGGGTCACTGGGGGCAGCCCCTGACCAGGAGCCTGTCGTCGGAGCCGAGGGGTCTGGAGACCATAAGACAGGGTCACGACGATGGCCCGAAGCTTGTCTTTGACATTCTCCTGGGGAGGGAAAAGACAGACGTGGATGCAAGAACCACCCCCCAGGTCCCAGCCCTGCCCAAAGCCCCAGCCAGACCTAGGACAGATCCTGAAGCCTGGAAAGAGGCTCTGGGAGATGAAGGAGAGAGATGGAGAGCTAAGTCAGAGAAGGGAGAAGAGCCAGGACTCAGGGCTTTGAGGACCACGCAAGAAGATGGACTTGCCATCAAAATCTCCAGGGAGAAGAGAACTTCACAGGAGATGCAAGAAGGCAGCAGGTAAGGGAGAGGTCAGCCCAAAAGGGAACCATCCCAAAAGTTGAGATTTTAGACTGAGGTGTGAGTGTGTTAGGGAGGAAGCTGAGAGGAATCCAGAAAAAGAGATGATGCGATGACAATGACCCTCAGAGGCCAAGGGGTCAGCGTCCACCTGAAGCTGGAGCATTGTGTCTCCGCAGACGCGGTCATGCTGGTGTTTCAGCCACACGGTGCCTGAGGACTGGTGCTTGGGGTCATCGGGGCCACGGCTCAGGAAGGTCACGCGGGGCACCTGGCCCCGGAGCCTCCGGTCTGTGTCCCCATCTAACATGTAATCCAGGGCTGTGGCAGGTGGGAGAGGAGGAGCCAGTGAGCTGGGTTGGGGGCAGCTCCAACGGGCGCTTCTCTGCACCCCGGAGTGACCCACCCTGAAACCCAATGCGGTGGGCGTGGAGGGGCCTTACTCACCCACAGTAGGGCTATAGCTGCTGGGTGATGCGATATAGCTGAAACAGACCCTTAGGTCCATGCTGTGGGGGCAAAGGTAAGGTTGATAGGCCAAGGCCCCTCCCCGACCCTGCCCACTCCTGCCCCAGCCCCAAATTGGGCAGACAAGGGAGAACTAGACCCTGGAGGCTCCCCTCCACCCTCCCCTCGGATCCCTGCCTCACCAGACCAAGTGGCCATTGGCACAGTTGGGCTGTTCTAGGTCGATGGCTCGTGGAAGAATAGAGACCTCGTGGGAGACATGGAGGACAGGCCTGGCCCTGGAGAACGGGGAATCCAGGGCACAGGAGACATGAGAACGTCAGGCTGGGAAAGGAGGAAGGCCGAAGATCTGGCTCTGCAGAGGGGTCCGGCCTCAGGAGGGTGAGGGCAACGCGGATGGAGGACTCACCTGAAGAGCACAGCAGTGTCGTCCAGGGAACCCACCAGCAGGTCTGCGTAGTGGTTCCCATCCACGTCCAGGCCGCCCGACAGGGAGTAACCAAAGCTCTTTATGCCCACGGCCTCACCTTCCAGCACCTGAGGGACCAGACCGTCAGCCCCTCACCCATCATCCCCAGCCTCTGCCTCCCCCACCCTCTGCTGCCGGGCCCCCTGGGTCCACTCACACCCATTCCCTCACCCCAACCCCTCCCCTCACCTGAGAAGGCTTGGTGACAACCCCCAGACTGCTCCCGTGGTAGATAAAGACCTTCCCGTCCCCATCGAAGGGCGCCCCCACGGCAAGGTCTGCAGGCATGGGAGAAAAGCAATCAGACCTGAGGGTGGGGGTGAGGAGGGGCGAGGTCCAGGCCCCAGCTGTCCTTCAGTCATTCAGCTCCAAACCCTGTTTTCTATTTTATTGAGAGACTACTAAGTCCTGGACACCTTGCATATGTCATCATTAATCTCTCAACTACTCTCACTAGCTCAGAAAGGATATACTTGCCCAGGGCCACAAAGCTGGTAAATAGCAAAGCTCAAACACGAGCCCAGGTTGCTTCTGTCCCTGAGTCCTCAGAGGACTTTGCCCTTGACCTCAGAGGCCTTTCCCCGCCTACCTCCCCGCCCCGTCTCTCCAAGCCCCCCAGCCTTTCCCATTCCCAGTCACACCTGGGAAGCCGTCTTGATTGAGGTCCCCCAGGACTGCCAGGCTGATCCCGAACATGGAGTCAGGGGAGCCACAGAGCCGGAGAGGGGCAACCCCGGCCCAGTGACCCCCCTCATTCATGTACACATACACGGCACCCCCCAGTTCTTCTTGGCGCTCAAAGAAGTAGGGGGCACCCACTACCAGGTCTGTCCAGCTATGGAGACAGGAAAGCAGGAGGGGGAGTCAGGAGGAGAGGCCAGAGGCCCCTCCCAGCCCCAGCCTCCCCCAGCTGCACTCGCCTCCCTCACTCTCACCCATCATTGTTGAGATCAGCCACGGCCAGCGAGTAGCCAAAGCCGGAGGTCAGGCGCTCCCCAGACAGCGTCACTTCAGGCACCAGGCGACTGGCACTGTCTTTGCGTAGAATGACCACGGCACCCTTGTGGTTGGCACGGGGGGCCCCTGCCACAAAGCTCAGCTCCTCAGCTCGCACCAGTCCCTTCCCCGAGTCGATGGAGAAACCTGGATGGGAGCGACTCGCGGTGAGTTCTCCCCCACCAGACTCCCAGCCAGAGGGGTTCTAAGTTCCCTGACCCTGCCCCACCCCGCAGGTTAGAGCCTAAAGGTGGAGGTGCCCCCAGGGGTATCTCCATCACAGCTGGACCACTCCTCTGCCCTTCCAGACACCCAGTGGTCCTCCCCGTCTGGAGACTGGAGCTGGGCACGAGACGTGGGATGGGGTAGCCTTGGGAACTGGGCAGGAAGGAGGAAGACGATGGCTGGGAGGCCCAGGTGGCTGGGCAGCAACAGGAGCTGGACCAGGGTGCCCCCATATGATTCTCCGAAACTGCTCTCCCCTCGGCATCCCCAGGAGCTCCCATCCCTCCAATGCACGCCACTCCTGGCAGGGAGAGGAAGTCTCCACATGGACAGGAGGGGAGGAAACAAGAGGGAAATAGGGAAGAGCTGGAGTCACCAAACATCCCCCAGGCCTGGTGTCCTGCCCTTCGGCAGAACAATGCGGATGAGACAAGAAGAGGAACTTACCAACACAGCACGACCTTTCTCCACACACGCCCGCCATCCACCCCTCAGAGGTCCAGCCTCCTTCCTTCCCACTACAGCCTCAGCCCACCTGGATCTTCTTCCACCGAGACCCCTGGTCACAGCCCTCTAGGCTATCACCCCTGGGGCCTCTTCACCCTGGGCCTGGCCACCGGGCTCAGCTCTTCTCTGCAATTTGGGCCCAATGGGTGTTTCTCTGGGTAGGTGTTGGGGGGCAGGGCAGGAGAGGCGGGGAGGCCAGGCCAAGCCCCCAGGGCCCAGGGGGACATGGAGGGGAGCTTACAAACCTAAGTAGCTATTCAGGGCCAAGTCGCCGGCCAGTCCTGGGAGCCGGTCAGCAGGGTCCAAAGTTTTATACACCAGCTGGTCAGGGTCTGAGCTATCAATGTTGGTCACAAAGAGCAACCCTGCGGGGGCGGGGCGGGGGAGACACCAGGGCAGGGACATCCAGAGGACAGGCCACAGAGTGCGGACACAGAGGCAGACAGAAGAGCAAGAAGGCAGAAGGGGGAGAGGTGGAGAAAGAGGACGCGAGAGACAAAGAGACCAGAGAGGCAGAGAGAGGGACAGGGACAGAGACAGAAGGATGGGAGAGGGAGGGCAAGAGAGAGGAGCAGAGGGTTAGAGTGGCTTCGGGCCGGGGAGGGGTCCCTACCAAAGTAGCTGTTGGCAGGGACCGGGATGAGGCGGGGGTCCTGCTCCTTCTCACCCCCCGCCTCGTAGGGCCCGTCGTCCAGGTGTGCCAGGTCCGCTGAGCCCTGCACACAGAGCTCCACCCTGGCCGTGCCTGCAAGGACAGACCTGTTAGTGCCCAGGGTGGGGAGTGAAGACCACCCACAGGCCTGGGTGCTCGTTAGGCACCCAGGGAAGCCGCTCCTCTCCTCTCCAGCCCCATCTCCACCCCTTCCCAGGCCAAGCTGCCTGGGGTTTCTCTCTACCCCTGGACGTGGTATCACACTCACCACGTGTCAGCCCGGCCAGCGGCGGCGTGCGGAGATGGGAATGGGAGTGATGAGGTGTGGGCTGGTGAGTTGGAGCATGCGGGCCCCGGTTGGGCATGTGGGGGGCTCATGCCAGCATGTTGCAGAACTCTCGGCCATGCGGAGGACAGGAGATGGGTGGCCCCAGTCGTGTGCGTGCCGGCGAGACGCGGTGGGAGGCGTGGAGGGGCCCCAGGGCTCCGTGGCGGTGAACACGCAGGCATGCTTGGCCACATGCTGCCCCCAACCCCCTCTCTGAGGTACTGGGACATTTTGGTTCCCTTCTCCCCTCTCTGGGGAGTGACTCACCCTTCCAGTTATAGGTTCCTGGGGCCCCAAAGAGGAGATAGTGGCTGTCGGGGGAGAAGGCAGCCGCCGTGCCCTGCTGGCAGAAGCCGAACTGTTCGTGGCCCTGGGGGCGTCCCTCACAGAACTTCCACTCCCCACCATCCAACTCATCTCGGATGGCCAGGTCCTGGCTTAGCACAAAGCAGCGGCCGATCACGTCCCTAGTCTCCAGGATCTGGTCTACACGCTGCCGCGCCTCGTAACGATGTGCACAGGTCTGTGGGAGGAAAGCAGATTTGGTCACTCCACCGTGAGGGCCAGGACCCTGCTTGAGCCACGCTGCCCATGTGCAGGAATTTGGCAGCTGCTGTTTCGAGTCCATATACACACGCATGCATGCACGTGCACACACACACACACACGCCTCTGCCAGCATCACTTGGGCGCCACCTCCCAGCCTAGCATTAGGCAGGTATATAGAATACATTACCCCCATCCCTGTCTTCTCTGCACCCACTTCTTTGCCCTGGCAGCAAGAAGTCCTTGCTCCACATTCTCTCCTGGCACCCACAGCATGACTCGGCCACAGAACTCATGCCTCCTTGATCCCGTCAGATGGGACTGTCCATAGCATGCCCAGCTTGGTCCGGTTCCTGAACCTGAGAGCCACCACCTCATCTGAAAACAATTCCCTCCCTCTCCACTCTCCAAGTATTGCTTATTCTGGAAATCCAGACTCAAATCACCCCTACCTGCAGTAGTCTTCGCTCTCCGCTCCTCCCTTGAACTGGTATAGACTGGGAACCCTGCCACTCACCTAGCCTTAAGCATACTCTGCCCCAAAGGGACTTGTTTTATTGTGTTTATGCATGTCAGTGATGAGAATCTCTGTAACTATGCAGGAGGCTCTCTGAGGCATGGATCAGGCTTTTCCCTGTGTTTACATGTCCTCTCTCAGTTCAATGCCTGATACTTAAAATGTTCTCAGTAAGTTTAACACATGGATGGGTGGATGAACTGTTAGACATTTTTAAATTTATAAGGACGGAACCATGCCTCACACCTGTTTACATCTCAGAAGTCCTCAGAAGCAGACAATCATATCATACTGCCAACCTGAGTTCTGTAAGCACATCTATTGTATGCACACACCATGCATACACACAAACACACACTCAACACCCTTGCAAAGCATCACAAGAAGTGGTACCCATCACCACAATATTACTGTTACAGAGTCAAACTGGTTTTCCCTCTTTTTAAAAACAAAATGTCATGCTCTTTTTCTATAAAAATGGTAAATATCAAAAGTCAAAAAAAGATATGGTACTCACAACAATCTTGCCCCCAGGCCCCTGGCTCCGAACACTGACTCCCAACCACTGGTTCTCCTTACTCTCCTTCTGCACATCAGCTGGTGGCAGGACACTGGGAATTAGGGGAGGAAAGACGAGGCCAAGTCCTCCCGCCCTCCTCACACGTCCCCCATCCCAGCCCCGCGGAGCCCTCACCTCCCTGGTCGATGTCCACTCGGTAGCAGTCAGTCTCTTCCAGGCTCAGGGGGCAAGCGAAGAGACCTCCAGTGCGATTTGCCTGCTGCCCCGGCAGGGCCAGAGCCTGGGGAGCGCCCACCAGCAGCCTGCACGATGGAGGAGGGGCAGGGACTAGTGGCCAGCACCCTCCACCTCCCAAAGCCACCCAGGCCCAGCTCCACGGTACCAGGCAGAGTGTTGAAGGACTAAGGCAAAGGGCCAAAAGTCAGCTTTCCCACGTCCTGGTTCGGGCAAATTCATACACTTGGCCACGCAATCATCACATTACGTATGCGCATACTATCTGGGTGAGGAACCGCATAACAGTAGATACACACACACACTGGCAACCCGAGCAGCCTGGCCCACACTGCTGATTTGAAAGAACCGCCTGTCCCCAGCACCTGTTCTTGACCAAGCCTTCCTACCCCCACCCGCACTCCCTGGCCCCATCTCCGAACTCTGCCTTCCTCCCCAGCCCCAGTTCAGTTGAAACCTTCCCAGAAATGCCAAGAATGCTGGGAGCAAAGTAACAGCACCATGAGGTGGCCCAGAGACCAGCTTCCGGGGCCAAGCGAGAGACTAGATGTGGGTCCCATCAAAAACCCGCCACCCAGCAGCCCTGCCAGGAAAAGATTCTGTCAGTCACTTGAACTGGCATAGAGGTGGAGGCCAGTTTCTCATTCTGTCTCCAATCCCAGCCCGTTCGCCCCCTACATCATGAATCCCCTTTCATCCTTCCTGCGGTTCCCCATGTCCATGACTTTCCCCATTCCTCCCCACCCCACCCACGCCCAGCCTTCTCTCCTACCTCCCCCTCAGCTCTTTCCCAGCTACAATGTTCTTGGCAGGACAATTTTCCATGATCACAGCCAAGGCTTCTTCCCCAGGGAGAACTGTGCTGGGAATGGAGGCTGCCTGGGTCCCCTGGGGGGCAGACCCTCAGGCCAGGAGTGAAGGAGAGCATGAGGCAACGTGATGGGCACCTGGCTGGCTATAAGGATCCTCTCTTCACAGAAGGAGACTCAAAAGTGTCAGCAAGATGAAACTTGAGGCTTCTCTCCCCAACTCGTTTCCTCCATCTCCCCCACTGGGGCACAGGGCGATATGGCAGACAGGCATCTGTGGGGCGCTGTGCCAGTTCTGATGGGCACAGAGCCACTCTCCCTTCCCACAACTCCTCCTCGTCTCCGAGCAGCTGTCATCCTGCGTCAGAGCCAATGTCACGAGAGGCGGGTGGGGAGTAGAAGGGGAGACGGCATACACCGGGCATATGTTAACAACTATTTATTGAGAATCTATCATCTGAAAGAGGAGGGCATGGCAACCCACTCCAGTATTCTTGACTGGAGAATCCTACATACAGAGGAGCCTGACGGGCTACAGTCCATGGGGTTGCAAGAGTCGGACACGAACGAAGTGACTTAGCACAGCACACACATCATCTGCCAAGCCCTGTGTCAGGCACTGGTGAGACAAGGAAGTAATATTTATTCATCACCTACTATGAATCAGGCCCTAGACTAGATGCCAGAGATGTGAGGAACTAAGATTTTCGACTCTACTAGGTGCCGGGCACCAGGCTAGGCATGTTACCTGCATTATCTCATTTAATCTTCAAGACAGTCCTATGGAAGGATTCTTTGCTTATCTTTCAGATGAGGAAACTCACTCAAAGACATTGGCAGCACAAAGGAATTCAAACCCACATCTGCTTAATTCCAATATCCATGCCTTTTCCACCCAATGACTATGACTGACCACCTTCAGAAAAGGAAGATGGGGAGAGGAGGGTACTCCGAGCAGAACTAGGTGGCCTGGCTAACCTCCAGACAAGTCCGTGGTGCCCCCACCTGTAAACACAGAGATGGTGAGCCCTTGGAGGACCCAAGCTGCTTCATTCATCTGTGCATCTGTCCCATAGGAGGCGTCAAGCTGTGTTTGCTGGGTCCACATGTCATGCAGACCCACAGAGACACACAGTGTCTCAGCTGGTCGGCGCAGAACTAAGTACCAAGAGAGGCTAACAGTCCACGTTCAATGCTCACACCTCCCCTGGAGGTCACAAGTAGGGATTTGAAAGAAGGGGAGGGGTCCATACAGAGGAAAGAAGCTGAGTGCATAGCTACGTCCAGCCCCTCTCCTGATGGAGAACAGACCAGACCATCCTGCCTGGAACAAGATTTCCCACACACAGCCTCTCCATTCCCTCCACCTCTGCCCCAGCCACACACTCTTTCTTGGCTTCATCCCACGATCCCCAGCCACCCCAGACCTCTGGACAAACAGTAGCCACATTTGCAGCCACGGCTGAGAGAAAGGCAGCTAGGAGCAAGGGACTGTCTGGGAGGCTGGCTAAGTGGAGGCGAAGGAGTAGCCCACTACCTCTGCACCTCTTAATTTCCCATTCACTCCAGGCTCTGACCCAAGTCCAGCCCTCTCTGACTCTCTCAATCTGGGTGGGCCTCCGGGAAGGGTGCTTGGCCTGGAAGGTTGGCTCAGCCCTGGGGGTGCTCCGGCCAAGCCTTTGGATCCAGACTCACTGTAAGGCACTAAAGCTACACTCCAGCTCTGTGGATCACCATAGAAGAAAAAAGGTACCAACACTTTCATTCCACCCGCACTGGGTCTTGTGCTATGCTCAGAATTTCACATATGTTAACAAACCTTCCAATAGCCACAATTACTCTATCTGGTGGCTTCCCAGATGGCGCTGGTGATAGAGAATCCGTCTGCCAACGCAGGAGACGTAAGAGACACAGGTTCGATGCCTGGGTTGGGAAGATCCCCTGGAGGAGGAAATGGCAACCCACTCCAGTATCCTTGCCTGGGAAATCTCATGGACAGAGAAGCTGGTGAGCTACAGTCCGTGGGGCCACAAAGAGTCGGACACAACTGAGCAACTGAGCACACACACACACACTCTATTTGGTAGCACTGTTGATGGTGTTACAGTTGATGGAAACTAATGAGGCTGAAACCACAGAAGGTTGAACTTCAAAGTCTCATCCCTGGGCCAGACATCCAAACTGGTGAGGTTTTTCGATCAGAGAGTGGTGGGGACAACAACCTGCAACCCCAAAGCCAGGGACTCAGCCAGGGTACCCCACCCCTCACGTGCCACCAGACAGCAGAGCCCCCCCTGCTGGAGCAAGAGCAGGGTGAGGGGGTGAGCAGGCCCCTCTGGGAGACAGAATCAGGGGCCACCTTCAGAGACAAGGGGGAAATGACAAGAGACCAAGCCATTAAAAATAACCTAGAATTTGCCTGGAAATAGCTCAGAGACTTCAGCATGTCCTAAAAAGGCCTCCAGTCCTGGAACTCTGGCAGATGGGGGGAGGGAGGGAGAAAGGGAGACAGAAATGAGGGAGGAAGAGGATAGTAGACTGAAGAAGAGATGAAGTCAGTAGCTTTCCATTGCTCCCAACGTGTCGGGGATCTCTGACCCTGCTCCCTGATGACAGAGATAATGGGAAAAGAAGATCAGAGCTAGCCCCTAGTCCCTGAGCCAGGGAAGAGAAATGAGCTCTCATCCCTTCCCTCTGCCCCTAGGCCAATAGCAGAGGGGAGGAGATGGTCCCAGTGGACAGCACTGATCCCAGTAATGGACACTGTGGCTTAGGCACTAGCCAAGGAGAGAAAGGTCCCCTGGCAGGAAGGGGTGGGCTGCTTTCTCTTTCCTGCCTGTCTTTTTAAAGCCGCACACAGAGATGGGGCCAATAGTACAGGAATCGTGACAGCCACAGTCCCCACACACAAGTCTATCTTTCTCCCACGGGTCCTGAACTGATTAGAAAATAACCAGAATTGTCCTCTGTCCCTCACCCTCCCTGTCTCCCCCTACTGCTGAGATTCTTGGAGCTGGAAATTTCCTGAGGAGGAGGAAACTCTCACTACTGCTGCTGCTGCTAACTCTGGGGGGCTCTATCACCCTCTGTCTCCAAACTACCTGGTGCAGAGTGCCTAACCCTCCGAGGTTCCCTCCCAGCCTCCCTGCAGTCTTGAGCCACAGAAGCTCAGGTCTCTCCTGGCCTCCCAGAGTCCTGCTGTTCTCATTCCCTCCCATGGCAATGCCCTCGCAGGAAGTTATTTCTGGAGTCTACCCTCTATCCCTCCCATGGTACCCTCAGTCTCTCTGTCCTCTCCTTCTTCACCTGACCTAAGCAGAGGCGAAGTGCTCCCTCTCTGAGGGAGTTCAGCCTCCTAAAGTAGGAGGGGAGCCACAGGCCTTGGGACTGGAACAAGGATGCAAGTTGGGGTGAAAACCGAAAGGGGATAGCTCCCAGCCAAGACAAGACTCTTGCTCTCCAACTCATCCCCAAAGTGAGATCGCCTGGGTCTCAGATCCAAGGCAGACAAGGCTTCAGGCTGGGGCGTGGGATATCTGAGGGCAGCCTGAGTCTTGATAAGGTTGGAAGATTGAGAGATGGGGCGGAAGAGCGGGGTGGGCATCTGTGGCTCGGGCGCCGGGATTCCGGGCGGGTGCGGTGACTCACCAGCTCTGGGGTCGGGGCTGCAACTGCCGGTGCAGAGCCACCGAGAAGCCAAAGAGGCTCCCCGGCTCGCCCTCCTTGCGGAGGGCGCCCATCACGTCCAGATTGAAGGCGGCAGCCCCTGGGAAGAGCAGTCCGGCGAGCAGGGAGCCAAAAAGGTAACAAATCCCAGGGGTCCCCCAAGGATCGCGGCCCGGAGTTCCCGCCATGGGGCAACCCGCTGCTCGCGCTCCCAGCGAGGGCAAGGAAATTCGCTGGCGCCCCGAATCTCAGATCTCCCGAGGAGGATCTCTGGTCTCCGAGTCTCGCTGGTCCTTCAGGGGGTCCTCCCAGTCTTCCACCTCGCTGCCCCTCTACCCCTCTCCCGCCGCCCCAGCACCGGCCAGGACGACTGCAGCGGCCGCAGCCCCCGGTCCCCCGGCCCGCTCCCGCCTCCGCTGCCGCGGGCGCCGCCCCGGCCCCGCCCTCGCCCCGCCCCCCGGGCCGCGGCAGGTGGAGGCCTCCGGGAGTCGCCAAGGGATGCCCAGGAGGGCGGCTCCGGGTAGGAGCAGGCCTTGCTCCCCACGTACCCCCAGCCCCACCCCAGCGCCGGCGCCGCCCCCGCCAGTGCTCTCCCCTTCCCCCCTAACTCCTGCCCTAGCCAGCGAGTGACGGAGGCGGCGCCTGGGAATGGGGTAGGAGAATTACGGATAGAAAGGGGTTGCAAAGAGAAGGGGCGAGGGGGGTGAGCCAGGGATAAGAAGTGGATGAGGCTAAAAGATAGTCTGGAAAGAGAGAGACACAGCGAAAGCGATGCAGATGAGTCCGGTGTGGTGCCTTAATGCTCCCTTCTTTCCCCAAGGACACAGAACGCCTCTCCTGCTCTCTGAATCAAACCAGTTCCCATCACATCCCATCCCATCCCATCCCCCCGAGCCCAGCAGTGGCAAGGCTCTGCTAGACACATACATCGTCAGCGTTCGGGGAAATCAGGAAAAGACAGGCAAGAAGAAAGAAAAACTCAGCAGCCTGGGTAAGGGGAGCAGAGGAGGCGGGTAGAAAGAAAATAGAGCTGGAGAAAGAAGGGTAAGAGTTTGATCAACAAGGAAGGAATGGAGAAAACGGGGGGGGGGGGGGGGGGCGGGGGAACAGGGTGGCAGAAGAAGAGGAAAGTGAGCTGGGGGAAAGGATTGACTGTCAGAGAAGGCCAAGATGAGAGAGATTGGACCCAAGAGGCAAAGGGATGGGAACGATGTCTCCACCTTCCAGATCCTTCCCAGAACCGTAGATTTCCCACCCTCCAAAGAGGAAGGGACTGGAGGGGGCAGTGTCCTGGACTGGCCCTCACAGGATCGAGGTGGAGCTTCCCAGAGATGTCCACAAGGACTCACAAGCTGTGCCTCTGCCTCTCCCTTCCCCCAAGGCTGAGACAAAGGCAAAGGGGGAGGACATTTTCCAGCTCTGCTATTTATAACTCCAATCCAGAAATGGGGCCAAGAAGAGAGATAGGAAATAATTTGGCACAACTGGAACGTCACTTGCTCCCACCTCCCCTTCCTAGGGCTCTCTTACTGGGTGTTGGTCTTGGGTATATCCATGTGTCCATCTTCCCTTCTCTCTCTCTCACTTTCTGGTTTTGCCCAGTGGGACAATCCTTGCCCTGGGTGAGTTACTATACATTTGAAAGTTTGTGCCTCCATTTTGACAACACTACACTTGTGTCCATCCCTTCCAGGGGAGTAGCATACCTCTAAACAGGTGCTCTCCAGGTAACACAGCAGACTGGCCCTGAGACCCTACTTTTATCATCCCCCAGTCATGCCCTCTGCATCCTTTTTCTATCTCAGAGCCCTGACATTGGAGAAGAGCTGATATGAGAATGCAAAGGAGTAAAATCAGGGTGGAACCCAGACTCCTGACTCTCAGCCCAAATATCATCCAACTGGGGTCAAAATGCCTTTAGTGGGGCAGGGATGGGGGGAAAGAGAGGGTGGGAACTTAAACCAGGGCTCTGTAACAACCTAGAGGGTTGTTCCCCCTAGATGGGGAAGGAGGTGGGAGGGAGGTTCAGAGGAAAGGGACAGAGGTATACCTAAGGCTGATTCATGTTGATGTTTGGCAGAAACCAACACAATTCTGTAAAGCATTTATCCTTCAATTTAAAAATAAATAGAAGTTTTTAAAAAATGCCTTTAGAGCCCCAAATGCCTCCCTCTCTCCACCTGCAGCTCCTGCCTCCCTCCATCTCTACTCTGCTGATTCCTGCTAAATCCGAGGTTGAGATCAGATGCCAAGAATCTGCTTCTGACCTCCTCTGCCCAAATATTTGAGAAGTCACCTCACCCGCCACAGGAGGAAGGAGAAGGAAAGAAAAGAGAGAGAGAGGCCACCCAAAATTAGCCTGGCTATAAATAGTGGGGCAAGGGAGGGCGGGGAACAAGCAAGAGTCCCAGACCAGCCTAGTAAATTTAGACGTGTAGATTTTCCCAAAAGGAGAAATGAGGCCAGATTTGGAGTGGAGAGCAGCATTGCAGATTGAGGAGGGAATAAAGAAGCCAGAGGAATCCAGAGAACAGAAGAAGCTTAATATTCAAGTAAATAACCTGCCAGAGAACCTTTGTGTTTGAATTCAGAGTTCAGCAATTCATTAAATTAAAACTTATGCTGATGCTGTATGATTCCAGTCATATGACATTCTCAAAATGAAAAACTATGGAGATGAAGAACAGACTAGTGATTGCCAGGGGACAGGGATGGGGAAGTGGAAGTGTGAATATACAAGGGTAGTACAGGAAGTTCCTTCATGGTGATGGGGAGTTCTGTAACTTAATTTTGGTGGTGGCTATTGAATCCATCTGTGGGATAAAATTACATAGAATTATAAATGAATGCATGTTAAAAAAAACTGGGGAAAATTGAATAGGCTTATAGCCTAGTTAACTGTATAATATCTATGTCAGAGTCCTGGTTTGGATATTGTGCAACAATTATATAAGGTGTTGCCTCTGATGGAGCTTGGTGAAGGATACTATTTTTTGCAGTTTCCTCTGAGTCTACAACTATTTCAAAACAATTTCAAAACATTTTTAAAAATTTATAAATGTCCAGACCCAGCAAAGACTCTTGCCCCTTTCTGCCAGGCCCTCCCCCCTCTAAGAGTCCTCTTCCCCTCCATCTGGACTCCCTATTTTTCAACTCCCCCAGACCACACACTGCCCAACTGCTGTCTCTAGATGAGCAGCAGACACTTCCAGAACACACACTGCAGGGTTAACATCTCCCTCCACCTCATCTGGCAACAGAGCCTTGGAGCTTATGTCCGAGGGTCAGCCTCTTCCTCCACAGCATAGACAACAGGAGGACTTTCTCACCCCACCCACCCCTCCAGCACTGGAATTATTCTTCTGGCCTCTGAATTTCGCCTGTAGCCAAAGTTCGAACTATGGGCGTGGCTGGGAGAGAAAGGCTATACATGTGATTGAGGGCAGTCATGGGGAAATGACTTGACCGCTCTGGTCTTTGAAGATCCCAGGGAAACCCCTGTGTCTTGGGGAGAAGGACTGGGAGATCACTTCCCACGGTGAGCCATTTAGACTGGGCCCCTTTTCTCTGAGCACTGGCCCCAGGCCAACATTTGGAACTCGGCCACACCACCAACGGCCCCCTCTTGAAGCCCAGCCAGATTTCCCAGTATGAGAAGCCTTCTCCACTCACACCACGTCCTGCCTCAGTCCTCACCCAATCCCTAACAACTCAGCAGCTTCCGGCCCTAAGGCTTGGCCCAGCCAGTCAGCCTGAAGCTTGCTAATTAAAGCAAATGCTGAAAGAGAGGCCTCAGAAGAACAGAGAAATGAGTGGACAAAAGGATTATGGGGCACATTCACTGATTCTAAGAGCAAAAATAATCTGGGTGGGAAAGTGTAAGCAGAGGTGGTTATAAAGAGATTTCAGATTTCAAGAGTCATTTTCCTACTATGCATGCAGCCTGTGCGCATCTCTACCAAAGGCAGGTGGAGCTGAGTTTCAACAACAGTAGACATTGAGGTTAGACAGTGAGCCACAGGGGCCCAGAAAAAGAGTAGGTGGAGGAAGACCCTGGAGAGATCAGCTGGAGTCCCCAGATACAGGTACCCATGTGCTCTGCCCAGCCCTAGGGCAAAGGAACAGCCAGTGTGTGGGAAAGGAGGGTGGGGCTGATGTCCGCAGAGCCCTGGCAGTCTCTATACTGATTGTGAAAATGTCAGGTGGTTGTGCCAAGGGGGTGAGGGTAACACAGGATGGGCCTGGCACTCACCATGAGTCATCCTAATCTTAAATCACAGACTCACCGCTGAGACTCCCAACGCCAATCCCCCTCATTAGCCCCTCCCCTCTGTTTCACGGGTCCACTTGTCACCATTGTCTGCCACCCCTTCCAACCTCTGCTTTTCTCTCCCAGCTTTGGGAGTGAGGCACCAGGCATCTTCCAGTCTGCCTCCAATTTGCTTGCTCACTGCAGTTGGAAGCAAAAGCCAGAAGGGGGGAGGACTGGCAAGGCTGCCCTGCAGTGCTCTCATTCTTCCCGCTTCTATTGATCAGCTCCTCTCTGGAGTGGCGCCTCTTCCCAAACATTCCTCCCCTGCTGGTATTCCCTTCAACTGATGCTCCACAGGAATAGAGAGGCATAGTGACAACAGACAGGGAGCTGTCCCCCAAAGTGCTCTGGGCCCCCCCCCGCCACTGGGGTCTCTCCCGTGGTTTCCGCAGTACAATAGTGGTTACACTCAAGCTCTGGCATCAGATAACCCGGCTCTGTATCCTAGCTTGACCGCTTATGAGCTCTATCACTGCACTGCCCCGTTCTTCATCTGTACATTGTTATACTTCACATGACTCTTCTCAGAATTAAATGAAATAATACATGTAGAGTGATTCACACATGGCATTTAGTACTCAGGAGATGTTGTTAAAGAAGTACCCATATATAATAAGCACAGACACACAAACACAATATCCAACACTTTTTTTAATATTTATTTATTTGGCTGTACTGGGTCTTAGTTGTGGCATGTGGGATCTAGTTCCCCAACCAAGGATCGAACCCAGGGCCCCCTGCATTGGGAGCATGGAGTCTTAGCCACTGGACCACCAGGGAAGTACCACCGGTACCCAACACTTTTTATTCAGAGTTTTTATTCTGGCACTTAATGTTCTGCTTTCTGCTGCCAGTTAACCATTTCACTCACTAATCCTTTGACAGCTGGGCAGCTCCCTGGATTTAAGATGCTGTTCTGCAAAGAGTTGAATGAACTGATCAGTAATCTTCAACTCTCACTCAGAAATTCAAGAATGTTCTATTCTAAATCAATCAGCATCCATTTCTCCTCCCCCTGCAAGTACATACAATGAAGTCAATTTTCAACCATGTAACTGAAGTGAGAGAACACCAAAGCTTGAAAACAGCTTTAGATATGGTTTAGTGCAGTGGTTCTCAACCTTGGGGGCACATTACATTCACCTGAACAACTTTTTAAAAAATACTTGTACCAGGCCTCCACCCTCAGAGATTGGTCACGGACCAAGGCATATTTTTTAAAACTTCCCCAACTGAGTCTAATGTTTAGCCGAGAACCGCTGATTTAATCCCATCTTCTTATTTTACTAAGGTAAAAACCAACATCCAGAGTGGATACACAACTTGCCCAAAGTCACCCAGCATGTCGGTGCACGGTGCAACAAGAGAGAATGTTGTAAGAGTGAGCACATGTTGGTGATGCTTATAATTTTTTCTTGTTGGGGTTAATCCCAGAAACATTTCTTTAGTTCAGAGAGGTGTTATATAATTTACCTTCTACTTTGGCAGCAGCACTTGTTCTGCTGGTAAGACTGAAATAAATGGGTTCGCATTCCCTGACCACAAAAGGACAGAGATGGAAAGGCACACTCACCACACACAGCCAGCCAAATTAGCAAAGCTCCCTAGGAGGCCGCTGGAAATGCCTAAAACGCTGAGGGACTCTGGCAGGGTGGCGAGAAGAGACAGGGCTTGAAGACAGAGGACAGCATTCCACCCCTCTAGAGGGAGGAGCTGAGGATTCACTGAGAACCGGCCAGAGCTGCCAGGAGGAAAAGGCTAGGGAAGGAAAAGAATTTCAATGAGTCCTGGGAACCTCTGCTCCCGCAACAACCGAACCATGATAGACAGCCTGGCAACAACAACCCTCCTAGGATCCTGGGATCCAGAGGAGATTAAAACCTGTTCTGCAGTCTGAGTACTAAAGAAAACGTCTTCCCACACTTACCAAAGTGAGTTCCCAATAAAGACAAGAGCTCACCTGCCCCCACTATCACCTCCCTCCCCAGCCAAGATCCTCACTACCTACCACCCCAGGTCTCAAGAGGAGGGCGGTTCCGGGCCTCACGTGACTGCGCGGCCACGTGAGCCCGGCCCCGCGGGCGCCGAGCGGCGAGCTGCAGTTCCGCGAGTCGGAGGGGGGCCGGGCGCGCCCTGCCCCCAGCCCGCCGCGACCATGCTGTCCCGCCTGCTGAAAGAACACCAGGCCAAGCAGAATGAACGCAAAGAGCTGCAGGGTAAGCAGACTATCCAGCCCGCCGTTTTCTCTCCCTCCGCGGCCTAGCCTCAGCCCGGAGCCTGGATCTCGAGTGACGGCCCAGATCCGGGGAAGGGCGCGGGCTTGGGGGAGAGGAAGTTACAGGCGCTTTGGCGGGGACAGTTCCGTTCCGCCGCCGATGGCCCTGCTCCCTTTAGCAGCAGCAGCGCCCCCCTAGGCAACGGCCCCCGCGCTGTGGCCGCCGCATCCCAGCCCCGCCCCCTGCTCACGGAACGCTGTGCCGATTGGTCCAGGGAGCCGCTCGTCCTGGAAGTGGGCGGGAAACCTCCAGAAGAGAGGAGGGTGTTGAGGACCCGACAGGGCTGGGATTCTTGGAGGCCTGAAACTGCCGAAACCGGGATGGGGCCCTTGTGTCCTGAATCCAGGCTGGGAACCCCAGAGTTACCAATCTTTAGGCCAAACCAGTGGGGAAAATGTGCCTGATAGTCAGGAGTCCTGGTCGCTGCCAAGGACTCGTTGGCGTCCCTAGGCGAATCGCTTCCTTTCTCAGGCTACCAGTTTCCTCACCTCGAAAATGAAAGGGCTTGCTTTATGTTTTGCAAGGCCCTGTCAGCTCTGGCACTCTGGAATGACTTGAGGTGTTACCATAGCCAGCAGAACAGTAATGAATGGGTGGGGAACCTTATGCATCACTCGGCACAAAACCAAGTCTCCTGTCTAATCCCTTTCCCCCCTCCACCCAGAGAAGAGAAGGAGAGAGGCCATCACTGCAGCGACCTGCCTGACAGAAGCTTTGGTCGATCACCTCAATGTGGGGTATGAACCTCTTCCCATCAACACGAACAGCCCTCCACCCAAGTTTAGGCACTGGCCTAGCCCTCAGGCTGCTCCTGAGGGGATGAGCTGTTCCTCTCATTGCCCTACCCTCCCCCACCCAGCTTAACTTTTATGAAGAGTCTTGAGTCAGCTCTGACTACTAACATTGGGCAGGGAGGAGCAGCTGTGGCCGATGGAGAAGCAGCCAGACTTCCCTTCCCAACAATAACCTCCCTGGTGCTCACGACTTGATGCCATCTGGCCACGTCCCTTCACCCCTCCAAGTCCAGCTGTCACTTCCAGCGGGAGGGAGAGCACTGTCCTTCCCTACAGCTTGCCACCCTCTCCTTCTGCACCTCCCACCCTCTGGCAAGTATGGAGAGCAACTGGCAGGAAAGAGATGACACAGTTGGTGAGGGTGAGGGCAGAACCTATGCCAGGAGCCACCGCAGAGCCAGGCTGACACTCCCCCACCCTTCCGGGTCTCCAGAGACCACCCCTTGCTCCCATCCTAAGTAAGGATGCCAGTAATGACCAGATACATGGGAAGGAGTAGAGAACATTGTCTCTTGACCCCAAGTGACCCAGAAAAGTGCAGAGATGATGATTTGATACCCAGGCCATCTGTTGGGAGAAAGGAGGCAGTGTGATGCCTTCTACCCAGGGCAAGTGGAATAGCTTGGTTGTGAATTCAGAGACTGAGTCACCCAAGTGAGCCAGGCAGGGACTGTCATCTTCATTGCTCATCTCAGGAAGATTAGGGGAAGAGAAGGCTGTGGTTGGGACCTCTGATCCCCCTCCAGTTCTCCCCCTCCACTCAGTGTGAATGAGAGAAAGCAGGAGGTCAATGGGGAAAATGGGGATTTCAGGAGCTCCCAGGGGAGACTTGAAGCATTGGAAGCCCCCTGCGATTACTGTTTCAGCTCCTATAACACCCCGCACTGTGACCCAGCTGGCTCCCAAAGAGAAGGCACAGGGTTGATGCCTTCCCTCCCTCCCACGTTGGCGCCTCCTGAGCTCTGCTGTGAGGTTGGCCCAGGCTTCTCCTGCTTCTCTTTCTTTGCTTGGGGCCACCCCATGTCCAGCTTAGAGGGCAGCTAAGCCAAAGCCAGATTAGAAAGCCTTTTGTGTGGCTGCCCACAGCTCCTCTCATTCCCGGGAAAGGAACACAAAGGCTCAGTCTATCTCAGCCCCTGTCAGGTGTCCTTCCCACTCTCTGGACCCCACCCCCACCCTGCAACCCCCTTGCTCCCCTCCAGCCCCCACAGATTCCAGTGGGTGGGGGCACCGGATGTGGAGTCTCCCAGCTGACCTAGAGCTTTGGGGTGGAGAAGGAAAGATTCATCAACCAATTAGGGAGAACAATTGTTGCACAATTATTGCAGGGGTGGGGGTGGGTGGGCAGAGGACTGGGGATACCAGCCTCCTGGCAGTAATGGAACTGCAGCGAACCGTGATTGAGGAGAAGAGAAAGACGATTGCCTAGAGCAGAAAGGAGAGAGAGAGAGTGCGTGTGTGTGTGTTCGTTCATCTGTGTGGGCGAAAGGAGGATTGGGAGAGAGACAGAGCCAGGAAGCAGCCCTTGGGATGTCTTCTCTTGACCCTGAGTTCCTGGGGAAGGGGTTGCTCTCCCATCCCACCCCGGATTCAGGGAGGGGCCCGATTTCCTTCCCAACTTCTTGCACCGATCCCTGGCCTCCCAATCGTTGCCAGATGTGTCCCTGCTGCTGGATTTTCCCAGCCTTCCCACAGCCCCTTTTCCCTCCCAGCTTCTTCCCCAGTGGTACCCCCTCCACCCCCGCGAACAAGTGCACCCTCCCTTCTCTCCCCCAGCTCTGGGAGCTCCTTTCGGGGCAGGAAATGGTCTGTATCTAGTTAGCTTTCCTGGGAATCCTGGGAGTGGAAGGAAGGGACTGGGCTCACTTGCGTGCACTCGTAGTCACTTGCCTTACATCCAGGAATGGCCGAAATCCTAAGGTTTTCTCCAGCCTGACTCCTGAGCAGCCTCCTGCTGCAGCCCTGGGATGTTAGTTCTGGATACCACTCCCCACCAGCTGGGTGAGATGGCCTTCCTCCTCCTCCAACCTCTAGTGTGGCCCAGGCCTACATGAACCAGAGGAAGCTTGACCATGAGGTGAAGACCCTGCAGGTCCAGGCAGCCCAGTTTGCCAAGCAGACAGGCCAGTGGATCGGGATGGTGGAGAACTTCAACCAGGCACTCAAGGTAAGCCACACTGCCTGCTTCACCAGCCTCATCCTATGACCCCATTGACTGCACCCTCAGGGGCTCCCCTCTGGCCTGGGGTTAAGAAGGAAGTGGGGATAGTCCCAAAAAGCCCAGAAATCTCTGGCCCCAGTGCCACAGAAGTTAGAGGAAGAGGTAAAAGCAGCTGGTGGGTCCAAGCAAAGCCCTTTCTAGGGAATGGATGGAATGTGCCCCCATCCAGCCCCTGGAGCCACACCCCACCCACCCTGACTCCTGCGCGCCCGCCCCCTCCCTTCCAGGAAATTGGGGATGTGGAGAACTGGGCTCGGAGCATCGAGCTGGACATGCGCACCATTGCCACCGCGCTGGAGTACGTCTACAAAGGGCAGCTGCAGTCGGCCCCCTCCTAACCCCACCAGCTCTCCCTCCCCTACTCCCCCTACCTGCCCCAGGCGGGCAGGAGGGAGGCTGACAGCCCATGAATAAAACACAAGCCTCCATTTCTCTGTGTTTGTCTCTAGGAACTACTAGCTTAGTGTGGGGGGCGGGGATGGAAGATTCAAAGTCTCTTCCTCTTAAGAGACGCTACCTTTGGGTGTCTCTTGGGTAGGGATTGGAACTAGCTTCCTCTTACAGTCTCAAGTCTCTTCTCCTCCTCGGGTCTGGTACCTGTTGCAGGTACTTTCCGGGTAAGCAGAAGGTGGAAGTTCCCCACCCCTCCCCAGAGAAGGACAGTGGGCCCTGTCCCAAGCCCCCCAACCCAGGACTTCTGTTTCCGGCAGAGGAGAAACAAGGGAGCAGGCCTGGTCCAGCTCTGGCTCTCTGCCTCTCCGCGTGCTCACGGCCTCTCCCAGCCGGGTGCTAAGCAGTGTCATGAGTCTGGACCAGGTGGGAGATTAACTCTTGGGTATGGGAGCACTTCAGGGCAGGGAGGGGGAGGAATGACAGGTCCAAGGTTACCAACAGAGGGGGGCAGCTGCCATCCTGGACAGATACCCTCGTCTTAAGAATCTGTGACAGAGGGAGCCAGGAAGCCCCACTAGAAAAGACCAAGCCAAGGGGGGAGCCGGGCGCTCCTGGCCGGTGCCAAGCCCTGGCTTCAACCCGCAGGCCCAGCTTCCCTGGCTCCTCCTTCCCCACCCGCCGCCAGCCCCACACACACTTAATACTTCTGGCACCCAGTCCACCCGCCACGGACTTTGGCCTTAGCTGTAGCTGGTGTGGGAGCCTGGGAAGACCTGGACCACAAGTTTCTCAAGCAAAACAAAAGGAGCAGCTTCAGGTGCTATAGTACCTGCCAATAGCTTTCCCCTGAGGAGGTAAGCAGGGTGCTGGGGGGAGGGGTGGGGCAGTGGCTATGAGACTAGTGACATCGATAACTCAAAGCCTGAAGCTTTGCATGTGTCCCCTCACGCTTTATCCCCTTTGATCCTCCACAGCTCCCAGGTGGGCATGCTGGGTGTTAGCCCTACTTGGTACATGAGAAAACAAGTTCCAAGACTCAGGGCAGTGCTCAGCCTCACACAATAAGTTTGGGGCCGCCAGGACTAGAATGCAGGGGTCCCTTATGTGTTTCCAAAAACAGGGCTCAGCTGGTTTAGTAGGAGCTAAGAGGTGACAACAAACACGACCCCTCTGCTCCCATGCAGCTGGTCAGCGCACAGGACCCGGCTCACAACCTTTCAGTTAAGTTACCCACAGATACAGGGTCTGCCCAGACCGTCACTTTACTTAGATGAACCATAGTTTGTCTGCAGGTTATCTGCCAAGCAAGTAATTTGTCAATTTGCTCAAACCAGAGACTTCCAGCTAGGCAAGGATCTGAGGGGTGAGGGCTGGCAGGCCAGCGTCAACTAGACACATCCCCCGACCCAGCCTCGGCTGCCACCTGCAGGTCACCTGGGCTCCAGCCATGTGGCTGCCTCTGCTGCTGGGTGTCTTGCTCTGGGCAGTGCTGTGGTTGCTTAGGGACCAGCAGTGCCTGCCAGCCAGCGATGCTTTCATCTTCATCACCGGCTGTGACTCGGGCTTTGGGCGGCTCCTTGCTCTGAGGCTGGACCAGAGAGGCTTCCGAGTCCTGGCCAGCTGCCTGACACCCTCGGGGGCGGAGGACCTCCAGCGGGTCGCCTCCTCCCGCCTCCACACCACCCTGCTGGATGTCACAGATCCCCAGAGCGTCCGACAGGCAGCCAAGTGGGTGGAAACACACGTTGGGGAAGCAGGTGAGTGTGGCAGGGGCCACAGGGATAGGCATGTGAGGTGTGCACACACAGGGGCTGTGGGAAGCCAGAGAGACTGTGTGGGGGGAGTAGCAGGGCTCAGATCCACCCAGGAAGGAGAGGGGCCATGGGAATGGCTCCCCTACCCCACTCCTCTCATCCCCCCACAGGGCTTTTTGGTCTGGTGAATAATGCTGGTGTGGCTGGCATCATTGGGCCCACCCCATGGCAGACGCGGGAGGACTTCCAGCGGGTGCTGAATGTGAACACGCTGGGTCCCATCGGGGTCACCCTCGCCCTGCTGCCCCTGCTGCTGCAGGCCCGGGGCCGAGTGATCAACATCACCAGTGTCCTTGGCCGCCTGGCAGCCAATGGAGGGGGCTACTGTGTCTCCAAGTTTGGCCTGGAGGCCTTTTCTGACAGCCTGAGGTGAGGGGGCAGAGACTCCGCTCCCAACTCGGGGAGCCTGCTCAACCAACAAATTAGCAGCTGCCCACCACATGGCATGGTGGAGTTTAGGGCCTAAGAGACACGTTAGGGCTCGACTTCCTGGGTTCAGATCCCAGCTTTCACTCATGTGAGCTTGGTGACCTTAGTCAGTTACTGTTTTTTTCCCAGTTTGTTCCTCCTGTTAAATCACGATGAGGCCTGCCCCAGGGGTGAGTAAAATGCGGGTACATGTGAGGCTCCAGCAGAGCCTGGTGCATAGAAAATGCCCCCAAAATCCCACTCTCGTCAGTGTTGTTACTAATGATAACCATTACTTACCATGAGTGCCTGGTAAGTAATTCAATTCTCATTCAGTTCTCCCTAAAATCCTGTAAGGTGTTAACACCCGTAGGGGAGGGGCTTCCCTGGTGGCTCAGACAGTAAAGAATCTGCCTGCAATGCAGGAGACCCAGGTTCAATCCCTGGGTTGGGAAGATCCCCTGGAGAAGGGAATGTCTATCCACTCCAGTATTCTTGCCTGGAGAATTCCATGGACAGAGAAGCCTGGTGGGCCACAGTCTGTGGGGTCGCAAAGAGTCGGACACGACTCAGGGACTAACACACACCACACAAACATACCCAAACTCACCCAAGACCACACAATGGTGGGAGCACTGGCACGGATACCTATAGAGCCTGGTCCTCATGTCCTCCGGCCCCTTATATTCAGACAATAATGTTCAAAGTCCCATGAGCGTACAAAGGAGATTTGACAACCATAGGAACAGGGCCTGAATTTGGAACAGAACTTCAATTCCCTCAAGCTGAGCCCACCTTCTGAAGGAAGCCTTCCTCTGTCACCATCACTCAGCAAATAGCATCAGTAGCCACTTTTGTCCCTCGGCCTCAATCGTTTAATTTTCCAATCAGCATCACAGAAATATACTTTCAACTTGGACTTGGGTAGGCTGTTCTGGGTACTCCCACTTTCCCCCAGCAAACACCAGTCTAATTTTTCCCCAGCAAAGATCCAGCACTTTGGACCCTGTGTTTTGGGATCTAGGGAACATGATTCTTCCAGTTCAGAAGTTGGCAGATTGTGTTTCCAGGGCCAGATCTCTAGCCGGCTGCCTACAAGCTAATAATGGCATTTGCATTTTTAAATAGTTACACTATAACTGGTTATGTAAATGCCTATATAATATTTAGATCTTCAGTGCTGAAAATATTTACTATCTGGCCCTTTAAGAAGTTTGCTGGTCCCTGCTCTACATGCTAGAATACAGAAGGAAGAAAAACTGAACTAAACCTCCTTGGGACTTCCCTGGTGGTCCAGTGGTTAAGACTCTGCTTTGACTGCAGGGCACCCGGGTTTGAGCCCTGGTTGGGGAACTAATATCCTGCATGACACAACATGGCCAAAACACAAAAACAAATGAAACCCCGCCTTCCCTCTGGCCCGCTTGCCCCTCATCCCATGGCAGCGGGGATGTCTCTTCCTGTCAGAAATCCTGACCCTTTTCCCATCTCAGCATCCCTACGTATGTCCCTGAAGGTCCTCTCCCTATAAAGACAAGAACCCAGAAACCTCCCTCTGCCCTCACTCCAGGCGAGACGTGGCTCCTTTTGGGGTACGGGTCTCTATCGTGGAACCTGGCTTCTTCCGAACCCCTGTGACAAACCTGGAAACTTTGGAGGACACCCTGCAGGCCTGCTGGGCACGGCTACCTCCAGCCACACAGGCCCTCTATGGGGAGGCCTTCCTCACCAAATGTGAGTAGCTGGGCCCACGAAGGGGCGAATGAAGGGAAACAAGGGTGCCAGAAGGCCAGTCCTGCATCAGCCTGCTGGGAGGAGACATGCAGGGCAGTCAGGGAGGGGATGAGGGAGAACGGGGTGCCATAGAACACCCCAGCCACACACAGGCAACCTGCCCACACCCCAAACTGGGGAGGGGACTGAGAACCCCAGGAGACATGGCCTGGGGTGGGCTGGAGCAGGACAGGGACACTGATCACAACCATCCACTGGGCTGCAGACCTGAGAGTGCAGCAACGTATCATGAACATGATCTGTGACCCGGACCTGGCCAAGGTGAGCAGGTGCCTGGAGCATGCCCTAACTGCCCGTCACCCCAGAACCCGCTACAGCCCAGGCTGGGATGCCAAACTGCTCTGGTTGCCAGCCTCCTACTTGCCAGCCAGCCTGGTGGATGCTGTGCTCACCTGGGTCCTTCCCAAGCCTGCCCAGACGGTCTACTAAATCCAGACCTCCAGCAAAAGATGGTTGTTCAAGGCAAGGACTCTGATTTATTCTGTCCCCCACTCTGGTACTGCCTGGTGCCTGGCATAAAAGTCACTCAATAAATGTGTATTCAAAACAAAAAACACCGTGTTGGGCAGAAATGAAGGTGCACAGTGGGAGTTCAGTTGCTCAGTTGTTTCCGACTCCTTACAACCCCATGAACCACAGCATGCCAGGCCTCCCTGTCCATCACCAACTCCTGGAGTCCACCCAAACCCATGACCATTGAGTCGGTGACGCCATTCAACCATCTCATCCTCTGTTGTCCCCTTCTCCTCCTGCCCTCAATCTTTCCCAGCATCAGGGTCTTTTCAAATGAATCAGCTCTTGGCATCAGGTGGCCAAAATATTGGAGTTTCAGCTTCAATATCAGTCCTTCCAATGAACACCCAGGACTGATCTCCTTCAGGATGCACTGATTGGATCTCCTTGCAGTCCAAGGGACTCTCAAGAGTCTTCTCCAACACCACATTTCAAAAGCATCAATTCTTCGGCGCTCAGCTTTCTTTACAGTCCAACTCTCACATCCATACATGACCACTGGAAAAACCATAGCCTTGACTAGACGGACCTCTGTTTGCTGACAAGTAATGTCTCTGATTTTTAATATGCTGTCTAGGTTGGTCATAACTTTCCTTCCAAGGAGTAAGCGTCTTTTAATTTCATGGCTGCACCGTGGGAGACTGACCCCATTTAACTCCTAACCTAGGCTGGGGCTTCCCTGGTGGCTCAGTGGTAAAGGATACACCTGCCGTCGCAGGAGACATGGGTTCAACAACCACCACCACCTAAGCTGACATTCTCCAGGGTCTCTGGCGTGTTTGCTGCTGCTGCTGCTAAGTCGCTTCAGTCGTGTCCGACTGTGTGTGACCCCATAGACGGCAGCCCACCAGGCTCCCCCGTCCCTGGGATTCTCCAGGCAAGAACACTGGAGTGGGTTGCCATTTCCTTCTCCAATGCATAAGAGTGAAAAGTGAAAGTGAAGGCGCTCAGTCGTGTCCGACTCTTCGCGACCCCATGGACTGCAGCCTACCAGGCTCCTCCGTCCACGGGATTTTCCAGGCAAGAGTACTGGAGTGGGTTACCATTGCCTTCTCCGTCTGGCGTGTTTAGTACGTGCAAAACATCTAGTACCCACAAGGGGGCGCAAGGAGACAGTCTTGCGTGTTTGAAGCTGCACCTAGAGACGTGGCCACCAGAGGGCACTGTTGGATGTTTCCTTTCTGAGTGAAATAAGGTTGAAAGTCGAGTGTTAAAGAGTGGAAATAGGTGTGGAGAGGTGATGAAGAGGAGTCAAGGCCTAGCTGGGTGGTTTCCATGGAAAACCGGGCACCCACCTCTTAAATTCTTCTATTATCTAAAGTAAGTCAAGAAGGACATAAAGTGGCCACACAGGTATAAAAGTGACTTGTCACCACCCTGAAAGAAGCCAGGCCCTCTTGAAGATTAGTGGAGCAGGGAGTTGCTGGGACCTCAGAGGTGGACAGAAGGCCAGGGAGAAAATGTCAATGGTGGATGTAGGCTGGCCTCTACCAGGTAGGACCTTTGTAGGGAATCCCATTGACTTGAGAGATGGTTTCATGAACCCTTCAGCACTGAGCCTGGCAGCACAGGAAGGGCAGTGGGCTTCAACATCCTCTGTATCCCCACATCCACTGCCAGACCAAAGAAAGCCTTGAGCAAAATCCTCCTTTTGCCCCACCCCACCCCACCCCAAACAGGCCAGCTTTTCCCAGAGGTGCAAATAGAACAGGGTCCCAGAGGATGGGAACATGGATAAAGAGGGAGAAGGGATAAAGTATCACTTTTTAAGACAAACTGAGACTCTTTCTCTTTGGGGTCTGAAAAAATAATCCGTTTAATTGAAAAACCTGGAGTATATTACCCCACTCCCCTGGATGAGGGGGCTGAAGAGACAGACCCCCTACATCACCTCGTAGCCACTTCGGATGCTCTTCACAAGGCAGCATGCTAAGACAATACCCAGGATCTAGAAGGACAGAGAGAGATGGGGGTGAAGAGGAGTCAGGGAGGCAAGATAGAGACCCACCCAAGAGACCCCAGAGACAACCAGGGCTCACCTCCACATACCAGTCCCCTGCTCAGCACCCTCCCACTGCCCCTAGTTCCCAGATGCCCAAGGGTGCCCCTCACCTCCACAAAGGCAATGCCCAGGGCTGCTGCAGCCACCACCAGCACATTCTTCCTCAGCCAGACCGCAATCTTCTCCACACAGCCCTGGTGGGTGGCAGGCACACAAGACAAGACCCCATCAGAAATTTCCCACACCCCTCCCTGCCCACCTGGCTCCCCCACCCTCTGTCCCTTTCATCCCATCCCCAGCATTACCAGATTCCCTCCTGATCCCTGATGCCCAATTTCCCAGAGCCCCAATCTTCTTCACCTCCATCCCTGGTCCCTGTCACCTCCTGAAACATTGCCCAGCTTCCCCAAGTCCCCTACTATCTCAGCCCCCTTCCTACCTCAGTATGGATGTCCTTCACGATGAAATTAACTCCACAGTTATTAGTGACATTGATGCAGCAGGAGTCAGGGACTCGATTGGCCATGGTTGGGATCTTCTCCCAGTCTGTGTAGTTAGCCGCCCCGCAGCACTTAAACTGGGGGAGAGCAGAGATATGGGGGGAAAGGCTGTTAAGTGACCCTCCATCTTCAACATGGAGGTAAGAATCTCCTTCTCCTACTACACCTGCTCCCAGCAACCCCACTCACATCTTTCTGCATCTCGTCCAGGATCAATGCCGTCTGGTTGTCTTTTGGATAATTCTGCATCTGCTGCCGGAAGTCCTTATTAAATTCTGATCTCACCTGGGAGTAGGGAAGAGCATCGTGGAGGTCAGAACTCAGGGCACCTGGGTCCCAGAGCAGCCAGGCCTCTGAGGCAAGGACTTCCCCTTATTCCCTGCTTACCTTGTCTCTAAACACATAGCCAGCAATGGCTGCAGCCACTTCCACTAGCGTGATAAGGGACAAGAAGACGGCAAACTGCAGGTGCAAAGGACAGGAGTCAGGTTTGGAGTCTGGGTGGGAGGGCCCTGCCGGTCTCAGGAACATTCAAGGTTTCCCTCACCCCCCCACCCTCCCAAACCCTGCCAGAGAAATGCCCTTTCGGCAGCCCCAGGCACCCAGGCTGGCCCCCACCCACTCACCGTGATCATAAGACAGTAGTTCTCCTTGCAGGCTCCACAGCAGCCCACAAAGGCCACCAGGAAGAGGAAGGCACCCACTGCGATAATGACCACAGGCAACAGGAAACTAGGGTTGGCCCCATGGGTGATGGTCTGATTCAGGACGAGGTGGATCCTTATGCCCACACCAATCAGTCCCACCGCACAGGCCTGTGAGGAGGAGGGCAAGTCAGGACTCAGAAGACCCACCACCCACCAGCCGCCCACGGTGGAAGGCGGCGGGTGACCCAGGACACAGACGGAAGCCCACTCCAGGCAGACTGATTCTCACACTTCCAGGAAACTTGACAGTGGGGGAGGAGGCTGACCCATCCTTGCCCCACCGTGAGGGCTAGGCAAACTGTTCAAGGCTCTCTGGGAGAAAGCCGTCAGGAGGAACCACACCTTCCTTCAAGCAACTCCTCACCAAATGCAAAAAAGAGAAGTTTCCAGTAAGCCTTGATCCTAGGACACACATGCCTCACAAAAGCGCAGTGCTTCCTTTGAGCCTCCTCCTATGGGCCTCCAGGGCTCCCAGAATTGCCCTCTCACTATCCTCACTAGCTGTGAGGAGGGCTCCTCAGGCCTACTGGGCCTGGGAGAAGGGAGGGGTTAAAGGGGTCAGAGTGGCCGGTCCCTCCCAGAACAAACAGTAGCCTCTCAAGCCAGGAGCCCAGGACGGGAGCAATAGGCATGGGCAGAGCCCTTACCCACCCGGAGCGGCAGGGAGGGGTGATGAGGGAATGAAGAGGGATGAAGGGGTGGAGGGAGAGAAAGAATAGAGAAGCGGGGAGCGCAGGCACACATGAGGCGAGGCGATAGCATCAGAACAGGCAGTTGGCTGGTTGCCCCACTGCCCCATATCACAAGAGGCTGGGTCACCAGACAGGAAGGGCCCGGAGGGCTTACGGAGGAGATCGGCCATTGTCGGCCCAAAGCAGCCTCAGAGGTTCCCGAAAGCTGGAGGAGGGGACGGCCGCGCTGGCTTCGGCTGTAGCCCGGCCGTTTTCCTCCCACATCTGGTCTCCAGCTGCCTTCATTGTTGGCCCCTCAGCCCTCCGGAGCCAGGTCGCTCCGCACCCTGCCAGCGCGCCCCCGCCGGCCCCGCTCCCCACTCACGCAGAAGACCAGCAGGAGAAAGTAGAGCAGGAGCTTGACACATTTCATTCCTCCTTCCACCGCCATGGCTGCCTGGCCTGGGGCAGAGGGGCGGGCAGGGGGATCAGAACCGGTCGAGGCGGGATCTCGCTTTCCGAGCTCCCCGCCGGCCCTCGAGACCTCCCCTGCGCCGCCCCTACTCCCGGCCCCTCCCACCCGGAAACCCGCGGTCAGATCCACGTCTTCCAGCCCCCTCTTCCCCGCAGGAGAGGGGCGGCGGCGCCCGCAGCCCAGCCCGGACCCCGCCCCGCCGCCTCCCGGGGCCCGGGGCCACCCGAGGGCGCCGGCAGCGGCCAGGACCGAACGCCCACCCTCGGCCCTCCAGCCCTCAGGTGTTAAACACCCCTCTCCACTCAACCGGTCACGGAAAACTCTCCTCGGCCCCTGCCGGACCCCCGGGGCCTTTCCCCTGGGTTCTGATCACCGACGAACAGAAGTGCGGCCGGCGCCCCCGCACCCCAGCCCGTCCCGGGCCTCCGGAACTTCACCAAGTTGCAAAGTTGCGAGGGCCTCGGGAGCGGCGGGGAGCGCGGCGGATCTTCGGAGGCCTGGGGCGAGCCCCCGAGCTGGGGGCGACCGGCGATCCCCTCCCCACTCCCCGCCGCAGCCTCGCGGGTCCCGCGGCCTCACCTGGGCTCCCGAGGTGGTGAGCTGCTCTCCCGCCGCCGCTCAGGGGCTCTCTAGCTGCGCCCCCCGGCCCCGGCCCCGCCCGGCGCGCGGCCCCGCCCCGGCTCCAGCCACAGCCCCCTCCCCCGCCGGGTGGCCTCCAACCTCCCTCATGTGACGCGGGAACAGCTGCGGCCTGAGTCACTGGGCTCACAAGGGGAAGGCCAAGCCCCCCGCCCGGTCGAGGCCACGTGGCCCCCGCCCGGAAGACAGCGCCCACCCCCACCAAGCGAGGGCACCCAGGGCAGGACCTCGGGGTGCCTGAGGCCCTTGTGGCGCCCCCAAGAAAGGGGCCACCTCGGGGTAGAAGAGCGGGACCCGGCGCCGCCTGGATCTCTCTGGCTCAGGGAAAGGGAGGAGACGTGAAAGCCAAAGGAGGGAGAAGCCGCCCGGAGTTACTCTCTGAGCGCCGGGTCGGGCTACAGAGCTGAGGCGAGATGACTAGATGGTTTTCAGAAGGCCTCCTCATCCTCCACCCAGAGCCCACCCTCTTCCTCTCGCTCCAACTCCTTTCCAGCCCCCCACCCCCGCCCCAGAGTCAACAGAGGAAGCTGCTGGCTCTCTGCGATCTGAAGGGGCCAGAATAAACTTTAAGAAAGGCCCCCGGCCTCACAGCCTCCAGCGTTCTAGAGTAGGTGTTCCTGTCCCCCTCCCTTAACCTCCCTTAAGGCCCTTTTCTGGGGCTCCAGAGTAATGAGCCGAGAAGTGGAGGAAGCCCTTCCCAGCACCATGTCACCCAGCCAATCCGGACACGTCAGAGTCAGGCTCCTCCCTCTGTCGGAGGGTGGCCGAGGTGGGCTCCCACCGCTCCGGGATCTCCCTGTTGCGATGGAGGTTTGGGGGCGACCCTCAGGCGGGCACGGCATATATCCCCTGGATTGCCCCATCCCATCCTGGCGGACAGCGCAGAGGGCAAGGCCAAGAGAGGACTGGAAGGTGAGGGGGTGGTCTCAAGCTGCCTCCCTCCCGGTGAGCCATGGTGGCCCCCAGGAGCTATGTGAACAGTTCGAGGACATAAGCAGCCACTACAACCTGCCCGCCCCGCCTGGGCCCCGCCCCTTAGATTCTTCTCATCCAGCCTGAAGAACCATTTCCTGAGTCTCACTATATGTCAAGGAAGGAAAGAAACTAAGAGCAAAAGGAAGGCGATCTGGGCTGGGCCGGGAACCAGCTTGCAGGATCACAATCTTCCAGTAAGACACACCGAGGCCCTTCTGGACCTTGCATGCGTGCGTGCGTGCGTGCTAAGTCGCTTCAGTCCTGTCCAACCCTGTGCAACCTCATGGACTGCAGCCCACTAGGCTCCTCTGTCCATGGCACTGGATATTGGAGTGGATTGCCATGTCCTTCTTCACGTCTGGACTTTGTTTCCCAGTTATCACTGCAGGTGGGCTGTGCAGGAGGAGCCAAGATGGTGAAGAAAGGAGTATTTATCTGTTTCTGCCAGCCATGTGCTGGGCACAGGGCCAGTGCGGCAAGAGAACTGGTGGCCCCGTCCTGTGCCAGCAGGCAGAAGCAAGCCCACACTGTGAACAGAGGCAGAAACCCCTGGTGGCAGCTGGATGAGCTCAGAGGGAGGGACAGGTGGTGCCTCTGCCCCAGAGAAAAACAAAAAAGAATGAATTTCACCGAGGTAGCTGCTGCTGTCAGAGGTGTGTGTGTTAGTCACTCAGTCGTGTCCGACTCCTTGTGACCCTATAGACTGTAGCCCACCAGGCTCCTCTGTCCATGGGGTTCTCCAGGCGAGAATACTGGAGTGGGTTGCCATACCTTCCTCCAGGGGATCTTCCTGACCCGGGGATCGAAACTGCGCCTCATGTCTCCTGCACTGGCAGGCAAGTTCTTTACCACTAGAGCCACTTGGGAAGCCCCACTCTCTGAGGTGACCTTAAACAATAAAAGGGCAGTCACTCAGTTCCAGGGACAAGGAAAGGGCCAAGTGTAAAAAGGATTAGTTTTAAAAGTCCATGGCAGGAACTTTCCTGGTGGTCCAGTGGTTAAGAATCTGCCTTGCAGTGCAGGAGACACTGGTTCGATCTCTGGTCCAGAAAGATCCCACATGCCACAGGGCACAGGGCAGCTAAGCCTGTGTACCACAGCTACTGAAGCCTGCACTCCCTAGAGCCTGTGTTCTGCAACAAGAGAAGCCACTGCGATGAGAAGCCCACACACCACAAGTGGAGAAAGCCCACATGCAGCAATGAAGACCCAGCACAGCCAAAAATAAATCAATTAAAAAAACAAAGCCCTTCCAGTGCAGGGGCATGGGAACTAAAGATCCCTCATGGCATATTGGGGTTGGCTGGCTCACAGGGCTGGGGAAGGATGTGGTGACAGATGGTGGGCAGGGAGGTGGTCTGCAGTCAAGCCTGAGAAACTTTAGCTACCAAAACACCAAGCATAATGCTTGGTCTTTGACAATCTTCGCCTGAACAAACTGACTATGAAAGACATTTTAGGAAGAACTTGTCATTAAGTTGCTAAGTCGTGTCTGACTCTTTGTGACCCCATGGACTGCAGTCTGCCAGGCTTCCCTGTCCTTCTCCATCTCCCGGAGCTTGCTCAAACTCATGTCCATTGAGTCAATGATCCCATCCAACCATCTCATCCTCTGTCACCCCCTTTTCCTCCTGCCCTCAACCTTTCTCAGCATCAGGGTCTTTCCTGAAGTGAATCAGGTCTTCTCCACAGGTGGCCAAAGTATTGGAACAACTAGGCAAATCTGAATGTAACTGAAGACTAGACATGAGAAAATAATGTTATTAATGATAATATAGGAAATTTTCTCTGTTTTTTTAAAGATGCATACTAAAATATTTCAGGGTGAAATATCACATCTGTAATTGACCTTGGAATACTTCACAAAACAATAGATGAAGTGAAGAGAAGACAGTCTGGCGTGTACACCCATGGCTGATTCATGTCAATGTATGGCAAAAACCACTACAATATTGTAAAGTAATTAGCCTCCAATTAAAATAAATAAATTTTAAAAAAGAAGACAGTCTGGGTGACACGACTGTTAGGAACCTAGTGGCTGTGTAGGGTGTGTTCTCAAGGCAAAGGGGAGGGTGGGAAATTACCAAGAGGGTGAACGCCGACGTCCTGCTGAAAGGGGGAGGAATGAATGATGGCACATCTTGGTCCAAGGGAGAGCTGATGAAGGCCAGAACCAGGGAAAGGAGGGGAAATCCCTGGAAAGGCCCTTCAGAGAGCAAATCAAAGAACGGGGTGACTGCCTACCTGTGGGAGCAGAAGAGGAAGTGGGAAGAGTCTGAGATAACTCAGAGTTTCCAGGCCTGGGAGCCCAAGAGAGAGGTGGTGGTCACCGAAGCAGGGAGGCACATAAGGTGCAGCCAGGTAGAGATGTCCCACCTGGAATTAGGAATGTGAGACTCAGGGGAGAGGAGCAGTCAGACTAGAGAGAAAGTGATATTGAAATTCACAGACAGGGCGTCCCTGGTGACTCAGGGGTAAAGAATCCGCTTGCCTGGAAGGTCCCACGGACGGAGGAGCCTGGTGGGCTGCAGTCCATGGGGTCGTGAAGAGTCGGACACGATTGAGCAACTTCACTTTCACTTTTCACTTTCATGCATTGGAGAAGGAAATGGCAACCCACTCCAGTGTTCTTGCCTGGAGAATCCCAGGGACGGGGGAGCCCGGTGGGCTGCCGTCTATGGGGTCGCACAGAGTCGGACACGACTGAAGCGACTTAGCAGTAGCAGCAGCAGCCAATGCAGGAGACATGGGTTCGATCCCTGGGTCAGGAAGATCCCCTGGAGAAGGGAATGGTTACCCACTTCAGTATTCTTGCCTGGAAAATTCCATGGACAGAGGAGCCTGGTGGGCTACAGTCCATGGGGTCGCAAAGAGTCGGACATGACTGAGTGACTAAACAACAGCAAATGCACAGGTGGGTGAAGGCCAGGGCAGGAGAACACTGAGACAGAATTTCAGAAAACCCTTGCGTTTAAGGAAAATGGGGGAGGGGTTAGTAGCAGTAAATGATCCGAAAGGGAAAGGAAGTTGCAGAGCTGGACTCCTCACTCTGCCAGGCCCAGTGCTGGGCACTGAGAGCCATGAGTTCTCTTAATCCTAATGACAACCCAGTGAGGGCTGTGTGATTTGTCCTGTTTTGAAAGTGAAAGTGTTAGTCACTCAGTCGTGTCTGACTCTTTGAAACCTCATGGATTGTAGCCCGCCAGGCTCCTCTGTCCACGGAATTCTCCAGGCAACCACACTGGAGCGGGTAGCCATTCCCTTCTCCAGGGGATCTTCCTGACCCAGAGTACGAACCTGGGTCTCCTGCACTGCAAGCAGATTCTTTACCGTCTGAGCAGAGATAAGGAAACCGAGGCTCAGAGACAGGGCGAGACATGGCCTGAGTCCAAGCCAGTAAAGGGCATTGTCAGGATTTGAACCCAGATCTCTGGGGGTTCCAGAGCCTCTGTTTTTTCCTCTGTCTCGCTCTCTCAGAGGCCAAGAGAAAAGACAACTTCAGAGCAGGAGGAGGGGACAGTGGCCAGAAGCACTGAATAGTAAAGAAAGGTGAGAAGCAAGAGAAGGCCATTGGGTGGGGTGGCATTTTCCAGAGCAGAGCCAGGGCAGGATTGTGAGCACCCCCTGGGTGAGCGTGGAGGCCTCCAGGCAGGCAGGGGCGGAGCTGGGAGGAGGGTGGGAAGATGGGACCCTCCTAGAGGAACACCAGGGGGAGGGCTGGAAACACACTGTGGCCAGGGTGGCATGCTGGCCGCAGCTTGGAGAGAAAAAATGGGGCCAAGAAAGATAGGAAAGAATGGGGCCAAGGAGACCCAGGGGAACAGAACTGTGTGGCGCTGGAAGGGGACGGCAAGAAAAGTCCATTCCTAGTCACGTTCCTAGTCATGTTCACAGAGACAGTTACTGTTATTGTTCCACTGGGTATACAGCTTCTGATTCGGAAGATGAAAAAAATCCGGAGATGGATGGTGGTGACAAATGCACAACACATGATTGTACTTAGAGCCACTGAACTGTTAAAACGGTAAATTCTGTGTTATGTATATTTTAACACAAAATTTTGTATTGAAGTTTAGTTGACTTACAGTGTTGGGTTAACTGCTGCTGTCCAGCAAAGTGATTCAGTTATACATACATATATTCTTTCTTATATTCTTTTCCATTATGGTTTATCCCAGGACATTGAACATGGGTCCCTGTGCCATACAGTAGAACCCTGTTGTTTATCCATTCTGTATATAAAAGCTCAGGGAATTCCTTGGCAGTCCAGTGGTTAGGACTCCATTCTTCCACTCCAGGAGGCACAGGTTTGCTCCCTGCTCTGGGAATTAAGATGGCATCAACGATGCAATGGACATGAACTTGGGCAGACTTCGGGAGATGGCGAGGGACGGGGAGGCCTGGTGCACTGCAGTCCATGGGGTGACAAAGAGTTGGACATAACTGGGTGACTGAACAACAAGTGGGAACTAAGATCCCACGTGACTCAACACTGCCAAAAGAGTAAATAAAAAGTGGGGGTAAAACCCTTACATCTGCTAACCCCAACCTCCCACTCCATCCCTCCCCTAACCCTCTCCCCCTTGGCAACCACCAGTGTGTTCTCTATGTCAATGACACTATTTTTTTTAAAAGAATGGCCTACCCCGATAGCCGGGAAAGTTGGCATAGAGCCCTGGGTACCTCTGAGTGGGGAGGCAGCTGACCTCAGACCTGGCCCTTCACATCACATCCTTCAGAGCCTCCAGCACCAACTCCAAGGGTTAGTGTCCAGGATTGTCACCTGACTAGCTGGACTTCCCAGGGTTAAGAATCCGCATGCCAGTGCAGGAGACACAGGAGACACGGGTCAGAAAAATCCCCTGGAGGAGGAAATAGCAACCCACTCCAGGATTCTTGCCTGGAAAATTCCATGGGCAGAGGAGCCTGGCAGGTTACAGTCCAAGAGGCCACAAAGAGTGGGAGATGACTAAGCAGCTGAGCACACACATACATACATACACTTGATTAGCTCAGGCTTCTGTCCCTTGGGTACCTGGCACCGGTCAGTGGTAGATGAGCTGGGGTGGGCTTCCCCCCTCCCCCTCCCCACACAGAAGAACCAAGCTGCTCTCTAGCTCTCCATCCAGAGCCAGCAGCAGGGCATGGGGGCCACAGGAGTCCCAAGCAAGGGTGGTGCCATCTGAGAGCACGTAGGCGTCACCCAGATGCAGTGCAATGCACAGCAGCTTGCAGCCAGCGCCCAGGGCCTCCCACTGCCCAGACCTGCAACAGACCTCTTCTCCCCTCCACCCAGCAGGCCCCTGGCCTGAGCCCCACTAGGAGGGGCCGGGCCAGAGGTAAGGCCGCCAGGTTGGGTCCTCAGCTCTCGGCCCCCATTCGTACCCGCCCCTCTCCCAGATGCTCTGGTGGGAAAGGGAGGCCCCAGGGAACTCCTGCCCATCGAGGCCCTTGTGGGTAGGGGAGCAAGGGAGAGGAGCCAGGAGGCATGAGGAAGGGGAGGAGGGAAGAGAAGGGGAGAACTGAGGAGGGTGGGAGAGGAGTGTGGAGATACAGGAGCAAAGAGAGGAGGTGGAAGACAAGGGAGACGCCGGGAGCCAGGGCAGGGGAAGCAGAGAGGAAGGGTGAGGCAGAGGGTGGGGAGAAGGACGCAGGAGGAGACAGGGCTGGGAGAGGGAAAGACAAAGGATGCCCTCTTCACTGGGAGGACAGGAAGGGTGATGTAAGAACTTGAGATCCAGAGGTCGGGTCTGAACTGGGGACCGGAGATTTCAATCCAGAAGCCCTAGCTTTGGATAAGAGGGAGGCAGGGGTGCTTGAGAGCAGCTCTCAGATCTCAGGGTTAGATCAAAACAAGGGCAAGGCTGGAGATGTTCTGACTGCCCGAGTCTGGGGGCACAAAGAGGAGACTCCAGTCCCTGTGGGGCCAACCCCAACTTGGGGCAAGACTAGCTCACTGCACTATGGTACCCAGGTGAACATCATTGCCAAAGTCAGCTCACCTCCTCACCACGAGGAAAGGAAGGCTCAGAGAGGCGAAGCCATGGACTCAAGTACAACCTGCAAGTGAGAACCAGGGTCTTGACACAACAACTCCGGTGCTGCATGCAGCATATTCGCCACCAGCAAGCAACACCCTGAGGTCAGAAGCCTTGGTGAGAGACAGGCTCTGCCCCACACGAGTAGGTGACTTTGGCTAAACTCTCGCCCTCCCTGAACCGCAGCTTTCTCCCACTTAGGCAGGAGGAAGACCACTCCCTTCCTCACGGCACAGGACAGTTGTGAGCATCAGAGGAGAATGAAAGGGATAGTTTTGTTACCTTAAGTATTGCTGCTGTTGTTCAGTCTCTAAATCGGGTCCAACTCTGTGATCCCATGCACACCGGACTCCTCTGTCCTCCACCATCTCCAAGCGTTTGCTCAAATTCATGTCTAATGAGTCAGTGATGGAACCATTTCATCCTCTGCCCCCTCCTCTCCTTTTCCCATCAGTCTTTCCCAGCATCAGGGTCTTTTCCAATGAGTCGGGTCTTCACATCACGTGATCAAAGCATTGGAGCTTCACCTTCAGCATCAGTCCTTCCAATGAATATTCAGGGTTGATTCCCTTTAAGACTGTTGGTTTAATTTCCTTGCAGTCCAAGGAACTCTCAAGAGTCTTCTCCAGCACCACAATTCAAAAGCACCAATTCTTTGGTGCTCAGTCTTTATGGTCTAACTCTCAAATCCATACATGACTACTAGAAAAAACATAGCTTTGACTATATGGATCTTTGTCTACAAAGTGATGTTTCTGGTTTTTAATATGGTGTCCAACTTTGTCATAGCTTTTCTTCCTAGGAGCAAGCGTCTTTTAATTTCATGGCAGCAGTCACCATTCACAGTGATTTTGGAGCCCAAGAAAATGAAATGGATCACTGCTTCCACTTTTTCTCCTTCTGTGTGCCACAAAGTGACGGCATTGGATGCCATGATCTTCATTTTTTGAATGTTTAGTTTGAAGCCAGCTTTTTCACTCTCCTCTTTCACCCTCATCAAGAAGCTATTTAGTTCCTCTTCACTTCTGCCATTAGAGTGGTATCATCTTCATATCTGAGACTGTTGATATTTCTCCTGGCAATCTTGATTCCAGTTTGTGATTCATTCAGCCTGGCATTTCACATGATGTACCCTGCATGTAAGTTAAATGAGCAGGATGACAATATACCTTAAAAATGATAAGTCTTAAATGAAATTACAAAACAGAAACTGGCTTCAAGAATGAGCTTACAGTTCCCAGGGGAAGGAAGGAAGGATGAGAGGAAGGGATAGTTAGGGAGGTTGAGATGGACATGTACACACTGCTATATTTAACATGCATAGTCAACAAGGACCTACTGTATAGCACATGAAATTCTGCTCAATGTGTGGCAGCCTGGGTGGGAGGGGAGTTTAGGGGAGAATGGATACAAGTATATGCATGGTTGAGTCCCTTCGCTCTTCACCTGAAACTGTCATAACATTGTTAATCAGCTATACCTCAATACAAAATAAAAACTTTTTTAAAAAAGAATGATAACTCTTGATCATACCCTATTTTTATTTATTTTTTTTAATAAAGTTTTATTAAAGTATAAAGGAGACAGAGAAAGCTTCTGACATAGACATCAGAAGGGGGTAGAAAGAGTACCCCATACCCTGTTTTTAGACTCATGGGAGTTCAAATGATTTTGCTTTGAGTAATACCTGGATGCCACCCCACTTTAGATGGCCAAGGAAAGGGTTGGAAGGGACAAGCCAATCTCCTTCGACACCTCCTACCCACCTTGGCCTTGGCCCAGGGTTCTAGTCCCAGCTCCACCCCACCCCAGCCCCCGCTGCCAGGCTGGATCCTCAGCACTCTGCTCTCTTTTTACCTGTTCCTCTCCCTACTCCTGGGGCCCCCAGCGCCTGACCTCTGGCCCCCCATTCTCCCTTGCCAGATTCCTGTCCCAACCTCCTCCCAGTCCATGTCACTGCTACCAACGGGGTCAATCAGATGCCTGACCGGTGACTGGGCAGGTTGGGCAGCTCCAGCCTAAGGCCTCTTTTTACACCTCCTGGGGCAGGAGCTCCCTGATGTGTGGTTCGGGCTCCAGGACCTGCCCAGGGGGCAGAGGTTGACACAACTATGGTTTCTTCTGGGAGGGAGCAGATCAGAATCTGGGAGAAAGGAGAAAGAGGTAATGTGGGCCAGCTGGTTAGCTCGAATTTCTGTTCCTTGGGGCTGGGTCAGCTCATCCACCAGGGCATAGTCCCCGGAGAAGCAGACTCTGTGCTCACACCCCTCCTTTTCTCAGGCCTGCGACTGGAATAGCACAGGACCAGCCTGGGCCCACCGCCCCCACCACTTGGGCCTGGAAAAGCAGAAATAGGAAAGAAAGACAGGAAGAGGTGGGCAGGGCCAGAGAGACCAAGAGTGAAAGGGGAAAGAGGGTGCACCCCAGGACTGGGAGGCTCAGCCTGCCCTGAGAGGTAGTGGGAAGCAGAGAGGGGCAGAGGCATGGGAGGAAGATGTGACTCCAAGTGATCCTCAGGGTTCCCAACTTGTATCCCACCCACCTCCACCCCCAACCTTCCAAAAGCGAACTGTAGGTCCCTCCTCCCAACCTCCTACTTCTCTCAGAGTGCCTCGGGGTAAAAGAGGTTAACACAGCTTCCGGAGATCCAGGGAGGATAATGATAGTTTAGAATGTGGTGAGGGACACGACTGTAATCACACAGTGAGCTTCTCTCTGAGGGCTTGAGGGTATGTGGGCAGGGACCTGGGAGGATGCATTCCACCAGCAGACTCTCCCCAGCCCAGAATAGCCTCCTCACACCACATCCCCAGAGGCTCCCGGTGGGAAGGCCAGGAGGGGAAAGTCCCTCCCCACTAGGGAATCCCCCTCCCCAGCTGCTTCTCAATGGCCCAGTCCTCCCGCTCCTTGGAAAGACCTGCAGTGCCAGGGAATGAATCCACTGACCCTAGAATTAGGGCCTTTATGAGAAAGAAGCAAGAAAAAGAGGGGGTCAGGGGTCATGAGTTACTGCCCACTGAATCCAGCTCTGATGGACAAGGCAGTTTGGGTATGGGGTGGCCTGCACGGTAGCAGTGCCTCTTTACCCTTAGAGTGGCTACCCCCACGTGCCCCCGCCCCCCTCCCCGCTTCCAATCCCCCCACCCCACCCCGCCGCTTCCAGCCCTCCCACCCCCGCCCCGTGCTGGAGTCTGCAACTCTGAGAGTGGGCCAGGTGCCTCTGGCCTAGAGCCCTGCTGACCTGGCTCCCAGGATTTACAGCTCCTTTTCCTGAGGATGTAACATAACGGCCCCGCTTCCCAAGGCTACACGAGCACTTCTTTCCTCCAGCAGCTCCTGAAACCTCATCTCTGCTTCCCTCCCGGCAACTGACAGCCTTCAAAGTTCAATGCCTCTAGGTGGGCTCCAACCTACGTTTGCTATGAACCAGTCAGGACCTTAAAGGAGGCGGGACTGAAGGTTGCCTGGGTAACACCGGGAGAGGGGCACCCTTGGCAGGAAGACAGTTGCCTGGGAGACCAGGGCAGTGGGCGGGACCACAAACCCTGGTTAGCTAATGTTGTGGTGAGGAGAGAGCTAAATGTCCACATCTCTCCTAACTGCTTTGCCGTAAAGCCAGTAGCGTTCCCTCCTCGGGACTGGGTCTAGAACTGCCGGAAATCTGAAGTTCCTGAAAGAGAACTCCCGAGGGTTACCTGCAACCCAAGGGAACACAACCCAACCCAACATTCCCAAGCTTGAGGGAACTCAAGGAAAGAGGCAAGATGTAGGAGAGGGTGGAGAGAGGGGCAAGCCTTAATACATTATGATATAGGACTTCTCAGACTAGAAATCTTAAGTGAAAAATACCGCAAGTATGGGGGAAGAAATAAGGTCCGTTTTGGTCCCACTTCCAAGAAGCAGAAATTCCAGATTCTACCACCAGATGGCAGTCTTGCCCACTCATTGGATTAAATGCAGTCTTGGAATCCGCGGGAGGAAGCCAGGAAGCAGATATCCTTTCTGTATCACAAGTTCCCAACTCTTGCTCTTTAGTATTTGGCAGATACCCGTAACTCCTTCTGGCCTACATATAAAGTTTTCTTTCCCTAACGAGACTCTTACCAGAGCCAGCGAGCAGGATTCATTCATTCTTTATTCAAAGTCACTAAAGAAGATTGCCAGGAGAAATATCAATAACCTCAGATATGCAGATGACACCACCCTTATGGCAGAAAGTGAAGAAGAACTAAAGAGCCTCTTGATGAAAGTGAAAGAGGAGAGTGAAAAAGTAGGCTTAAAGCTCAACATTCAGAAAACTAAGATCATGGCATCCAGTCCCATCACTTCATGGGAAATAGATGGGAAAACAGTGGGAACAGTGACAGATTTAATTTTTCTGGGCTCCAAAATCACTGCAGATGCTGATTGCAGCCAGGAAATTAAAAGACGCTTACTCCTTGGAAGGAAAGTTATGACCAACCTAGACAGCATATTAAAAAGCAGAGACATTACTTTGCTAACAAAGGTCCATCTAGTCAAGGCTATTGTTTTTCCAGTGGTCATGTATGGATGTGAGAGTTGGATGGTAAAGAAAGCTGAGCACAGAAGAATTGATGCTTTTGAACTGTGGTGTTGGAAAAGAGTCTTGAGAGTCCCTTGGACTGCAAGGAGATCCAACCAGTCCATCCTAAAGGAGATCAATCCTGGGTGTTCATTGGAAGGACTGATATTGAAGCTGAAACTGCAATACTTTGGCCACCTGATGCGAAGAGCTGACTCATTTGAAAAGACCCTGATGCTGGGAAAGATTGAGGGCAGGAGGAGAAGGGGACGACAGAGGAGGAGATGGTTGGATGGCATCACCAACTCGATGGACATGGCTTTAGGTGGACTCCGGGAGTTGGTGATGGACAGGGAGGCCTGGTGTGCTGCGGTTCATGGGGTCACAAAGAGTCAGTCGGACACGACTGAGCGAGTGAACTGAACTGAAAGAATACTTTGAAAATTTTTCTGGCTTTCTTGGATCTCACAGTGTGAGACTGATATGTTGGGTGATGGTAATGACTAATTATCTCATTTAGAACTGGGTGTCAGGCAGTGAATCTCCATAACCTTATAAAAAAGGTCCAGTATTGTCATCTCCACCTTACAGATAAGGAATCTGAAGCAGAGAGTCAAGTTCACACAGCCTGAAAAATGGGAGAGCTGCTTCTTAAACCCAGGCAGCCTCAGTTTGAGCCTAGAAGCTATTTGAGTAAGCTCCACAACACACAGGATGCAGATATAGCTAGGAGAAGCATCTACCATACACTCGGGAGGGAGTCGGGAATGGACTCCTAAAAGACATACCCAAAATCTCATCTATACTGAGACCTGAAGAAAGAGTAAATTGAGGGGAGGGAGGGAGGGAAAGGAGGTAGGAGGGGGAGTTGTTCCAAGAAGAGGAAACACTTGTGCCAAGATACTGTGGAGATGATCAACAGATAGAGGGCAAAGGCTACGTCCAGGTTTCTGATCTAGATGATTGTCATTCACTGAAATGAAATAGCAGAATGGGGGCACAATTCAGGGGAGAGATGTTCTTTGTTTACCACATTTTATCTATGATTGAAGGTGTTTCTAAATGGCAATATCAAGGAGGCATCTGGTCTGGAGTTTTGGCCAAGATTGTTTACCTAGTGTTCTATCTACTGATATGCTCCCTGAAAAGGAGGGCTACGTTTTTCTATTGTTGTTATTTGGTTGGTTTTTTGTTGTTGTTGTTCTTTTTTTTGGCTGCACTGGGTCTTTGTTGCTGCACTGTACCAGGCTGTCTCAAGTCGCCGAGAGCAGGGTGAGGCTACTCTCTAGTTGTGGTACAAGAACTGAGCTTCTCATTGCGGTTGCTTCTCTTGTTTCCTAGCACAGGCTCCAGAGCAGGAGACTCAGTAGTCATAGCGTAAGGGCTTAGTTGCTCAGCAGAGCGTGGGATCTTCCTGGACCAGGGATTGAACTCATGTCCCTTGCATTGGTAGGTGGATTATTAACCACTGGACCACCAGGGAAACCCAGGAGTAAGTCTTGTTTTTCTTTGCATCTCCTAGACCTGTCACAAGCTACATGTTCAGTAGGGAAGTCAAAACTGGGCCACTTCCTCTGAGAAAGAGAGGTAACACCACCTCTGCTGTCAAGGAGTTTTGAATTTTGCTAAGGAAATGACATCAGAAAAACATTTTAGAGAACAGGATAGGCTAAAGTATGGGATGAAGGTAATCACCACTCTGGAAAATCAGAAAGTAGAGCAAAGAACCGTGAAGAAGGAGCCTGTGAAAGCCCTTACCGATTGACTGCTGTGTAATCCTCACAACCAGTGAGGGCAGGCAAGGCAATCCTATTTTATAGAGGAAGAGTCGATGAAAGGTTGAGATGCTCATGTCTTGGGAAGGAACCAGCTGTCTAAGGTTTCTGTTTTGCTTGCTTGTTTTCCACTCTGCTGCAGCCTTAGTTCCTGTTCTCCACAGAACAGATCATCTCTTCAAAGCTCCCTACCTTGGTCCTCCTCAGCCCTACCCAACCTCCTTTCTTTACACCTGGGCCCGCAGTTTCCCGCTGCCTCATTCCACTCCAGTTCCCGAGAGCCCAACTCTGTCCTTACACCCAGGGCTCCATCTAGTCCAAAGAGGAAGCCAGTGTCCCTCTGTTCTGCCTGAGAAACCCAATAATGTTCACCCACTTATTAAATAAACATTATGTGTGCCAGGAAACCAGAGCTGATCTGAACCCCTCAAATATTTTCAGTCTATTGGTTGTCTATTGGCCTCTAGGGCTTCATTAATTTTTTTTTTTTTGTACAAAGTTTATTATTGGAGACATAACACAACGAGTGGCAGAGCACACAGAGGAACAATTCATTTAGTTAAGAGAGAAGCAAGGCAGAGAGAAAGGGTGTGGGCATCCTCCCTAGTGAGAAGGACCCAACCTCTAGGGCTTTAGACTCAATAAATCATCCTGGAGAAACTGAGGGTCTGGGAAGAGGTATCCAAAACCAGAAAAAGTTAAGCACTTCAGGAGCACTGTGGTAGCTTGGCGCTCTTCTACTCTGCCCTCTGGCTGTACCCAGGGTTACGCCTGAAGACTAGGGCTGGTCCTACTGGCTTTCTCCCCTGGGGACTTCACTTTCTCCAACTGAGGCCTCGGAAGCCAGATCTCTCTCTCATCCTCGCCCCTACAACTAGAAGCCCCTTCTCAGACTTCTGAGCCCTACCAGATCCAAAACTACACCTGGGAATCTAGAGATCCAGATTGCTCTGCGAGCACAGTGGTCTCTGGCCCTGCCTCCTGACACTCCTCCCCCAGTGGTCCCCAGTCCCTGCCTTTTCCAGCCTACTGACTCCTTTATTCCTGAATCAAGCCTCAATTTCACATTCACATTCTTCCTGGCACCAAGTCTTCCTCTGGTCTCAGGACTTCCCTTGCTAACCTCCATGTCCAGGTCTCCCATCTCTTGATCCTCCTGAGGAGACCAGCCTGAAGCTTCTCTCCAGGCCCCCTTCTGGTCCTGAGGTCCCTCTCACAGCTGGGGCTCCTCTGGGCTCAAATTCTCCACCTCCGCCCCCTGAACTCTCAGTGCTCCCACCAAAGCTGACTCTCATTGCTGGGCTGTCTGTCTTCCCATCTCTGCTTTACCCTGATCCTGTATCTGCCTCCTCTGTGGGGCTCCCTTGGTATCTCCCAGTCTCTGCCCACGCCTTCCTCCTCCCGATTTCATTCCCTCTCTCCTTCCCGGGCTTCTGGTCCTGCTCCCATGTCTGTGCCCCCCTGAATTCCTGTGGTCGGGATCTGCCCCCTGTCTAGCCAAACCCCTTCTCCTGCCTGGGGTCTCTCTCCCTGGTCGTCTCTGACTCCCCTCACTCAAAGTCCTCCTCTCGTTATGCCTGTCACTTTCCTTCTCTGTCTCTCTAGCTAAGTCTCTCCTCCCAGTGTCTCCCCCCACCCTCTTACCCCTGCCTTTGTCTCTCTCATCTCTTCCTCCTGCTCTTTCTATCTCTGTGCCCCTGATCGGTGTCTGCTTCCCCCCTTTATTTCTCAGGATCCCCTTGGTCTCTCTGCCTCTGACTTTCTCTCCCTTCCTCTCCCTCACCCTCGGATCTCTGTCTCTGCCTCTCTCTGAGTCCTCGCTCCCTCCCTCTCTTTTCCTCGGCTCTCTCCGGCTCCCTCTCTCGCCTCGGATGACAGCGCTGCCTCTTTTGTTGGCTCCGCAGCCAATCGCGGCCGCTGACGACACGGGGGCCGGGGCTATAAAGGGCCTGGCCCGGGCTCGGGCCCCCCCAGCCGCCCGCCCCGGCCGCCCGCCCGCCCCGCCCGCGCGCCCGCCGCCCCCGGCCCCCCGGCCCCCCCTCGGCCGGGCAGCCCCCAATCCCCGCGCCGCCCGGACCCCCTCCTCCTCCCTCCCTCCTCCCTCCGCCCCCTCCCCGCGGGACTCCGGCGTCCCCGCCCCCCAGTCCTCCCTCCCCTCCCCTCCAGCATGGTGCTCGCGGCCCCGCTGCTGCTGGGCTTCCTGCTCCTCGCCCTGGAGCTGCGGCCCCGGGGGGAGGCGGCCGAGGGCCCCGCGGCGGCGGCGGCGGCGGCGGCGGCGGCGGCGGGGGCCGGGGGGGAGCGCTCGAGCCGGCCGGCCCCGTCCGTGGCGCCCGAGCCGGACGGCTGCCCCGTGTGCGTGTGGCGGCAGCACAGCCGCGAGCTGCGCCTGGAGAGCATCAAGTCGCAGATCTTGAGCAAACTGCGGCTCAAGGAGGCGCCCAACATCAGCCGCGAGGTGGTGAAGCAGCTGCTGCCCAAGGCGCCGCCGCTGCAGCAGATCCTGGACCTGCACGACTTCCAGGGCGACGCGCTGCAGCCCGAGGACTTCCTGGAGGAGGACGAGTACCACGCCACCACCGAGACTGTCATTAGCATGGCCCAGGAGAGTAAGTGGGCGGCGGGGTAGGAGCGGTGGGGTGCTGGCTCCCGCTCCGGCTCCGAGAAAGTGAGCGCGTCCGGCTCCGAAGCGGGGCGCTCCCGGTTGCTCCGGCCGGAAAGCCTTTTCTGCGAAAACTTGATGGATTGGGGGGCGGGGGCTGCTCCACAAGTTTTCCGAGCTGTGGAGATGGGCTGCGGAATTATGTGCCCGCCCCGCTCCCGGAGGTGAGGGAGCAAACGGAAAGGGTTGCGAGATACCGCCTCCCACCCGTGTTGTGGGGATTCTGCAGCGGAGGGGAAGGGGCAGCAACTCATCCTGAAGGGTCCTGGTGGAGAGGCTGGAGAACAGATTCGGGAGGCTTCGGGACTCGCGCAGTCCCAGAGAGGCTGCCGTGCTCTCCGCCTCTCAATGGACCTGGCACCGACTCACCACCCCGTACACCTTGGGCTTTGCAACGCGCCCCTTGGGCTGCCGAAAACCTAGGGCTCCTTTCCGCCTCCCAGGAACGAGATCCCGAGCCCTGTATCTCAGCCAGGGCTCAGCAGGCACCCAGCCGGCACCCATTCCACCGGGAGCCCTTCTGACACCGGCTCTCCCGAGGGGCCGGGAAAGCCGTGCCTTCTTGGTACTAACAGAGCTCAGAGAACTCAACTCCATGGCGCTGGGGCTAAGGGCACCTATTTGGCAACTCAGACCTTCATGTTGTGTCTCATATTCACCCGCCCCTAGCCGCAACCAGGCTTGAGGAGCGAGAGAAAGACTGAGGGGGGAAAAAAATTGGTAAGAGGGAGGGGGAACCCAGGCATCCTAGTCCCTGGCCAAACGTAAGATGAACATGTTAATAGACTTGAGCTGCTTTGAAATTTTATGGCCTGGAAAATCCAGGCCAACATTGCCCCCCCACCCCCACTCCCACCCCCGCATCCCCCCAGCTCTCCCTAAGGTCAAATGACACCCTTTCCCCCTCCCCGCACTGAGGTGTTCCACCCACCCACCCCACCCCCAGCAACTCCAGGGAACCGGATCCCCTCATTCCCTTGTGGTTTGGCAAAGTCGCCCCCCTCCCCACCAACTGGTTTTATGGCTCTGAACAGAAGAGGGGGAGACTGCTTTATTGGCAAATGGGTCATAAAAAGCTGAGGGCTGAGGGGAGTCCTAGCAGCCCACCCCCAAGGGAGAGGCACAGGAACCCAGGTGTGCCTCTGGGAGGATGAGTGCCCGACATTGCCACCAGTTTTTCTGTGACCCTAACTCCACAGTACTTGGTCAGGACTGTAAAGAAAAACACACTCAAAGGACTAGGAAACTATCCTGGGGTAGGGGGTGGGAAGGTCTAGGATCTGGCCTGGAGTTCCTCAGTCTCCCTTCTGTTCTTAAGGTTCTGCTTATATACAAGCGATGGTCAGATTGACTGAGAGTAAAGATTGGGGTCAGAAACCAAGTTAGAAACAGTGGTGGAGGAATTCTGAGTTTGCTGAGAGAAGATGTAGGATATGGAGCAAAGAGATACTTTGGTCTCTGCGGTGCAGGTGTATGAGGATTTCCAGTGTGAGAGATGGAGCTGTGGACTTCCCCTGAATGATGCTCATTCAGTCCCTAGCATCTCTTAACCTATAGGCCGGAGTCCAGAGATCGCTCTGGTCGTTGGGATGCAGGAAGTGAACAGATGCTGCACACAGTTTGGGAAATGCAGGTTAGACTCAGGGGGTGGGCAGAAGGGGCAAGGACACCAGCAGGTGGGGTTCCACCTCAGCTTCTACCCTCCAGCCACCCCGGGACTTGGATAACTAGGGAACTGGGTCTCCAGCCAGGTATTGTACGTCCCCTTTAAGAGACAAGCTGAGCTCTTAAGAGAGGGAGGGGGAGCTGAGGGGCGGGGAGGGAGAGAGGGGAAAAGGAAAAAGAGACTTTTATAGTCTAATCCCCAGGGACCCGCTTTAATAAGAGACTTGTGCTCTGCTAATCGGGGGAGGTGTTTGTCAGCAGAGATGGCCTCGGCTCCCCTCCCCCTCCCTCCCCTCCCCCAGCCCTCTACCCTGGACCCCAGCCCCCACCTCTCCTAGGCTGCGCTGCCTGCCCTAGTTCCCTCCACCCTCTCAGGCTCTCCCACCCCAGCCTCCATCCTGGGAACCCAGCCCCCTTGCCCTTCGGGGAGCCAAGCCCAGCCCCTCAGTTTCTCTCTCCTCCCTACACCCAGAGGCCCCTGCCCTCTCTGTCCAACCTCCTGCCCCTAGGCTTTCCAGCCAGGGTAAGGAAAGTGTGTTTGGTGTTTGTGAGTGGGGGGTGTGGGAAGAGGAGGAGGTGGTGAGCAGGGAGGGGGTTGGGCTTTTGCTGAAAATAGTGCAGTGACCTCTCTCCAGACCAGAGCCGCCTACTAAACCTGACCTGCTGCCTGCCACCAACCCGATCAATCCAACACAGATGTGGCTCCTTCCCCTCCCCTTGGGAGCTGGGCTGTGTGTGCACTGGGGACTCTCTCAAGCCCCTGGTTCCCTCTGTGACTCTACCTGTTTCTTTGTTCCTCCCCCTGTATTCTTCTATCCTTTCTCCTTACCCCACTAGTCTTGGCTGCCTACCTCCTTTCAGCTTCCTAACCCCCATTCAACTCCTCTCCCAGTGTTCTCCAGCTCCCAAACATATTTCTCCCCCTACCATGATCTTCCCCTCTGCTGCTCTCCTTCACTTCCATCTCTTCTAGATGTCTATCTTCATCTCTAAGTCTCTCCTCTATTCCTATCTCCCTCACCCTCTCCAGTCTCTCCCATTTCTTCTCCTTTCCCTTTTCTTTCTCCGAATGTCTCCATCCTGTCCCCTTGTGGTACCAACTGTCGTCATATCCACTGGGGGAGAAGTGTATGATGATTCCCAAGGGTGAGGATGGGGGACTCTGCCTGAAGGAACCAAAGCCTTAGAAGGATGGGGCCCTGGAACCTAGTCCCCTATCACTAAGCCTCGGGTCATGTTTAGGTAGGGATACATGTTTAGAGATTACAAAACTAACAATAAACCAACTGAGAAACTACTACTATTTTCACATTCTTTATTTAATGCTCAGCACTCCTATGAAGCAAGGATTATCTGTAACAATGAGAAGCTTGGTGAATAAGGTCACATATTGGTTAATGAGTCAGGCAGTGATTAAACCCACTTCAACTTTAGCCAAAGAACCGGGTTTATGCCAGGAAGAACTTTCGAGCACTTGCCTGTGTAATTTAAGATGGGGAGCTTAGGGAGTTCATTCAGCATGTAGTTACTGAGCATGGCCTGGTACTGTGGGAGGCAATGAAGCTACAGTGGTGAGCAATACAGAAGCAATATCAACACAGTGTTTGCCCTCATGGAGATTAGTCTTTAATGGTGAAGGCAGGCAAGGAAATAAAACCATCTCTATACTGAAATTAGCCATAGTATGCTATTTGGATTGTTGCTTGTCACTGTCCATCTCACCAGCAGCTACCCTGCCCCAGGGACTCTCCTCATCTCTGAAACTCCACTCCCCAAACTCTACCCCATCACTGAAACTCCAGCCCCATCACTGAAAATCCAGCAGGAGGATAACTGGACCACCAGTGCTCTGGAAGCTTGGAGAAGAACTTAGGGAAAGAAAGCTGCAAAGGAACTTTGTGTCTTGGTTCCTGAACATCTGAAGATCAGTGAGCACTTTCCTCCCCATTTCACTTGAAGTATCCTCCTACTATCTCCTAGGGTGGGGAATGGGGGAATGATTATGCAGCAACAAATGATAAATTCTCCATGATTATGCAGACCTGGGCATGATCCATATGGGCTTGGACTTCCTGATCATCCTTTTATGGCTCTGGAAGTTCATTCCTAGTTCTTCCTCAGGCTATTAAGAGTGATAATGGATATTCATAACCAATAGAAACATGATTTAGGGCATTCCCAACTGAGATTAGAAAGGGGAACTGAGAGGAACTGAAATGGAAACAGAAGCAGATATTAAGAATCACCCTCTAAACTCAAGAATGGTCAGATTATGATCCAAAACAAGGGGAAATTGGCCAAAATGTAAAGCTGGGCTGTTAATGACTTTTTACAGACTTATTGGCATTGGACTGAGAAACCAAAGGAAGCTCAGAGGAGAAAAGACATTACAGTTGATCTGATCTGTTGAACTTTATTTCTGATGCTATGGGAAAGTAGAAGAAAAAATACACAGAGGTAGTTCTTCCCTTTCTTGAAAGCGGAGGCATTACTGGTGAGGAGGAGGAAGCACCTGAGGGAACTTTTCTCAGGGTCAAGGGATTGAGCAGTCAGCTGCATGTGTGCACGCACACGTCTCTGCAACCCCATGGACAGGCTTGCCAGGCTCCTCTGTCCATGGATTTCCCAGACAAGAATACTGGAGTGGGTTGCCACTTCCTTCTCCAGGGTATCTTCCCAGCCCAGCAATCAAACCCTGGTCTCTTGTGTCTCCTGCATTGGCAGGTGGAGCACCACCCAGGAAGCCCAGATACATTGGGAGTGCTCAAGTAGTTCCATTCTTCTGGGTGTGTTATTTCTAGTGGGAATGATACAAGAAGCCTAGATTTGAATTCTGGTTTACTTCATGGAATAAATTTAGTCCTTGCTCCCTATCTGGACCCTGGGTTATCCATTCCCTGAGGCCATCTGTTTTTTGGGGGGGGCCTGTGCCAGGCTACACCTGGCCACCAGACAAAACGGAGCAGAAATGGGACAAGGTGACCTGAGGACAGCAGGTGTGGTATGAAGTTTGGCTTTTATGGGGAGCATCAAAGCTTCAGAAACAGTTGGAGCCCTATATGCTGGAGAAAGTTGAAGGAAGGGAAGACTGCAGGTGACGAATTCCCCAATAACTACTTCTGCAGCTTACCTGGTAGAGAGGAACCTATGCATTAAGACAAACATTTAAGGAAGGGGTGAAGATTAGTAAGGCCTGATAGAGCCATTGTCTTACAAGGAGAGCGGGGGTGCTGTTCTAGGTACCAGTGATGCAACAGTGAAGAAGACAGGCAGGGGAGAAGGGTCAAGAACTGGAAAACACAGACTGAGGAGTCTGAGTAGTCAATGCCCCCAGGGCTGCTGACCTCCTCCACAAACACACTTTGCTGATACTGTGCCCCCTTCTCTCTTATCAGCCGACCCTGCGGTGCAGACAGATGGCAGCCCTCTTTGCTGCCATTTCCACTTCAGCCCCAAGGTGATGTTCACAAAGGTACTGAAGGCCCAGCTGTGGGTGTATCTCCGGCCTGTGCCCCGCCCAGCCACAGTCTACTTGCAGATCTTGCGACTGAAACCACTAACTGGGGAAGGGACTGCAGGGGGAGGGGGCGGAGGTCGGCGTCACATCCGTATCCGCTCACTCAAAATTGACCTGCACTCACGCTCCGGCCACTGGCAAAGCATCGACTTCAAGCAAGTACTACACAGCTGGTTCCGCCAGCCACAGAGCAACTGGGGCATCGAGATCAACGCCTTCGATCCTAGTGGCACAGACCTGGCTGTCACCTCCCTGGGGCCGGGAGCTGAGGGGCTGGTGAGCAGGGAGCCTGAGATATTGGCAGATATGTATAACCTGGCCCTGAGGAGGTGGGGTATGGAAATGGTAGACCAGGAATGTAAAGGGGGTTAGGGACCAGCATGATTTTTCTAAGCCCAGAGCTGACTCTAGAGTTAGGTGGTGGTGGTGACGGTGGTAATGGGGTGCTACCAGTTTTCAGAGATCCAAGGCAGGCCAACAGTTGAAAACTGTATTTGGGGTGAAGCTATGAGTTAATAGATTCACGGGACAACAAAGATGGGATGTTGTTGAGACCTTGGGTCAAGGGGCTAATGAGGGTCAGGTTGCCAAGAAAGAGAGAATTAGGGAAGGTGAGTTCAGGGAGACATGAGAGCTGCCAAGAAAAGTGGGTAGAAAACAGAGGCTGGGGAGGGGCGCACTGGAGAAGCTGAGAAATCACTGGTCTCAGTTCTCCTGCCCCTACTGAGGGGCAGGTGAGAAGAAACAGGGAGTAAGAGCTCCTCAAGGCTCTCTTACATCTCTTTCTCCTCTCCCTCGCCCCCAGCATCCTTTTATGGAGCTCCGAGTCCTAGAGAACACAAAGCGGTCCCGGCGGAACCTGGGCCTGGACTGCGATGAACACTCAAGTGAGTCCCGCTGCTGCCGCTACCCCCTCACTGTGGACTTTGAGGCTTTTGGCTGGGACTGGATCATCGCTCCTAAACGCTACAAGGCCAACTACTGCTCCGGCCAGTGCGAGTACATGTTTATGCAAAAGTATCCGCACACCCACTTGGTGCAACAGGCTAACCCAAGAGGCTCTGCCGGGCCCTGCTGCACACCCACCAAGATGTCCCCAATCAACATGCTCTACTTCAATGACAAGCAGCAGATTATCTACGGCAAGATCCCTGGCATGGTGGTGGATCGCTGTGGCTGTTCCTAAGGTGGGGGACAGCGGATGCCTCCCCAACAGACCCTGCCCCTAGACCCCCCAGCCCTGACCCCCTGCTCCCCAGGCCCTAGAGCTCCCTCCACCTCTTCAGATGTAACATCACACTGTTCCCTGCCCACACGGTGTGCAATACAACCGAGGGAGGCAGGTGGGGGATTGAGGGGTGAGGGGTTTGGGGAAAAGGGGGAGAGGAGGGGCATGGTCAGGTGGGGAATGTTTGAGGTGAGAAGGTTTGGCAAGAAGACAGAGAGACTTAGAGACAGAGGTAGAGCAGAGGGATAGAGACAGAGGAACAAAAAGAGCAGCAGTGAGAAGGCAAAGGGATAGAGATGCAGGAGAGACAGAAACTAGGCAGCGATAACCATGAGAAAGCGACAGGAGTGGAGTACTAAGAGAAAGCCCCAAGCCAAGCCTCCTTTCTTCCACTGGCAAGGTGAGGGGCTTGGTATGGCTGGGGAGGTCCCCTGACTACCATTCTCAGTAAGAGAGGAAATCAAAATCCATTCTTAGCTTCTTCTCTTTCTCCCTCCAGCAGTGGCTGGGGGAAGGGAAGTGAGGGCAGGGGCAAAAGTGAGGATCTGAGAATTTTATTTATTTATTTATTATGACTTTTCATTTTTTGGTATTTGGCTTTACTTAAATAGATGGGCCCCTGCCCACTGTGCCCCATTTGTCCCTTATTCCCCAAACCCTGTTCTCCCTCAATACTCACCTACTTAAGCACTTGTTTAAAGCTTCCAGGGTTGAGAATGGGAGTAGAGGACAAGAGGGCTGACATGCAAGTTTCCAACCCCAAATCACCCTACTTAAACTTCCTGAGCCAAACGGGTTGAACTGAATTCCAGCAGTCACAGAAATGGTAAGAAGTTAGGGTTTAGGAGCTGGGGGGGGGGGTGGGGTGGGGGGAGGGTGGGAGGGAGGGGCTCAACATCCAGATCTGTATGAGAGCCACAGAACTAACCCTCAGGTCTACCCTCAAGGTACTGACTTCCTTAGGCAGAGGTGTGGCCTGCTTACGCCCAAATTCCCCCCAGCCAAGAGAGAGACCAAAGAGCCTGCGGAATGCCTCTGCTCCCTGCCTCTATCTTCAGGTCCATAAAAAGAAGAGTAGAGACAGCCCAGAGTCCCCAAGTCTGTGAAGGGTCAGGAGGGGTCAAGAAAGGAGTAGGGAGGCTGAAGGATACAGGGCATTTGAATCCAAATCACTGCTCTGGGCTAGGGAATAGAGCCAGCAGACCGAGGTGGAAGGGATTCTGGAAGGGGGACCTTTCAGTCCCCCAACCCCAAAGCTCAGGGTGGAAGGGGGTAGAACAAGGGAGCAGAGTGTCTATAATTATTTTTATCTTTTATTTTTGGAATCTAGCAGTACCTGGCAGCAGGGAGGGGATGATACAGTGGGGAAAAGCATCTGACAAGGCCAGTTAGAGCAGAGGTTGGGAAGGATGGAGACTTCCTGCTTTGGAAAGCTGGAAAGCAGGCAGGGACTGGTTGCCACTCCAGGTCACTAGCTGGACCTATTCATTCCTTTCACAATCCTAACCCATCCTCCTCTGGACTCACTGTGCCTCAGTTTCTTCCCCTCGATGGAATGAGAAAATAGCAGCACCCGCCACAGCCAAGAGATGAATTCTGAGCACTTACCACGGGCACTTTATGGACATAAAATACCTCTCGCTGTGGGACAGATAACCAGGGCACCAGAGTAGTGGTGAAGAGATGTGAGGCTTAGAGGAGTTACAGGCTTCAGAGTACAAGTTCCCCTCTGCCTCCCAGCTGGACAGTGCCTGACACCAAGGAGCTGAGAACCTTCTGATCCATACCCCTATCCATACCTCACCTCCAGACCTCTTGGCACCAGACAGGAGCCTAGAGGATGTCAGGAGTGGAGGGGGAAAGAACCTTCAGCAAAATGCACTCTGAGTAGAGCCAGCAGTCATGGGTCTGATGCAAACAATACGGAACACAAGTAAAACCTGAGCTGGAAAGCTGACCTGGAAGGCTTGTTCTTCCCGAGAGCATGACTTTCCTGCCTGGCCCAGCTGGTGGAAGGGGCAAAGGTATGTAACCACCCTTGGAAAGGTGATGGTGGTGAATTCTGGCATCTTATTCCCATTCCCATAGTGAAAAAGTGAGATAAGGTATTTTGGTATGGAATGGGCAAGGGCTCATTTCAACTTGCCTCCTCCCACGCAGCAGCAGTACTGACCCCCAGTCTCTCCTCTCTGGCCCTGTTCTTCATCACTCCTTCTGCTCCAATCTTGGAGAACAAGATGCACCTGACCACCAACACCATTCACATTTCCTTGGTGGAAAGAGAGGAACAGAGAAGTGAACAGAAGATGCCTCCTCCAAGGTCAAATGTCCATGTCTCTTGATCTTGGCACAGGGTGGGGATTGGGCAATAGGCATCAGGTGACTTCCCTTTACAAATTCTAGAGAGCTGGGGCAGTAGACTTGGGGACACTTAGAATATGCCCCTTTAATGCCACCAAATAAAGACCTTAGGGGGAAGGTCATTCTCTTATGAACATAAATCTATGAGTTGAAGTCTCACTCCCCTGGTCTTCCTCACCCCCAAAGAGGCGAAGGGTAAAGAGGCTTGGGGGCATAGCCCAGCAAACTAGTGGGAACTAGTACCCCGTCTCACCTTATGATGTGTGTGGACCTGGCCAGTGCCCCTCTGATCATAATTAGTGTAATTATTATTTACTTTGTGTATTTGTTACACCATGTGTGTGATTGCCTTTGTTTGTTAAGGGTGTCTGAGGAGTATGGGGCTGACAGGGGCACTGGAATGCCGGGAAAGGACCTCTTCACTGAGATCAAGGCTTCCTGAAGGGAACCATTGCAAAAAGGCCATCAGGCAGTTTTCAAGTTATGTGACAGAGGGCAAAGATGGCCATAGGGTGCTCTGAGTTTTGGGATGGTCACATGACACAATCCAGCACTTGAACCTGAAAAAAGAAAAATAAAAGCAGTCAAAGAGTTTAGAATTCAGCGTTAAGCTCTTCTCCCTAATCAAGCGCCATGTTTACACCTTGGGGACCAGGAAGCAGAGGATCTGAAGGAGAATGAAACTTTGTGCTTAAGGAGTAAGAAGATAGGGGTTTTGGGGATGAGAGCTGGGGCTTTCAGCCAAGGAAGGTTGGGCAGAGGATGGGAAAGAAAGGGAACCTAGACCAACTCTCCACTGGAGGCTTGATCCTGAACAGTCCCAGAGATTACAAAACCCTCTCCCAGCCTCCACAGAGCAGAAGATCTAAGTCCTCTTGAAATATGATTCAGATAATATCTACCCTATTTTCCTGCAGTTCCCTGACCCTAGGTTTCCTCAACAAAATTTCAACAAAATCCACAAAACCAACCCAACTTTGAACTTCCGGTGTTCCAAGAATGGTTAAGCATCTTAAATACTTTCATTCTAGTATAAAAATGTCTCCCAAGTCCCTGGAGCACACTTCCCAGGGCATACAAATTGGTGGGGGTGGGGGAAAGTAGCAAAAGAATCTTGCCTATAACTGCAAGTAGGAAAGTTCCTGTGACATCAATCTGATCCATAATGGGGGACAATATGGGTTCAATGTGCCACTGTGCTTTCCTTACCCTGTCAGTTTTGTTAGCAGACTGACCCCACCTCAGACCAACTGCCAAGCTCAGGGAGGACTGAAGTGCTACACACTGTATCCTCCCCACAAGGAACTGCTTTATCCACACCTACCCCCTACACTTTGCCCCAGGTAAAAACAGATCCCCCACCCTACCCAAGGTTCACTGTTTCCTACCCTGAGAGAACACCAATAAGTTACAAGATGATGTTTACCCTCAAACATCTGCAAACTAATGGATGAGTAGCTACGCTATACTTTGCCTCTGCCCACAACAGGGCCCCAAGCTAAAAACCAGCAGACAAGGGCATTTACAGCTTCTGGTGTATGGTGGGGCAGAAGCCGGGAAGCCAATGCCCCAGCCACAAAGCCAGCTTTCCTGTCAGTGAGCTGGGTGTAAGAGAACAACTGGGACAACTCCTACCTATTCTCACTCTCAAAATCCCCCAAAGCATTTGCGTATGTGGTATGCATACACATACACTCTCTCAAACTAGTACACTCAGCCCCCTACCCTCTAGCTGTAACTTATTCAGGAAAAAGAAAGTACTTCAATTATAAATCACCAAATAAAATTAAGAGCTAATAATTACTGAATGATTACTCTACAATATATGATAAGCAAACTGTGCTCCTTACATAAATATGACAGTTTCAGTTCTCACAGCAATCTTCACAATAAGGTTGCTATTAGCACAGAATTGAAACGAGTCAAGAATGATTAAGTAATCTGTCCAGGTCTTGGAGACAGTTGAGCTAGTGTGGCAGAACAAGGAATTATACCAAAGTAGTTGCTATGCAATATTTTATTCCATTAATAGTTGACATGAGAGAGAAAAATTAAAGGCAGGGATAACTGAGAAAGGAAAAGAAATAAAGAAAAAGCTGGAAGTACTTTAGGCTCAATGGAAGTCCAAAATCGCAAAACTTGGTATTTTTTCAGTCCCTTTGGAAGGAAATTCAAGAAGAGTGTGTTGACATGTTGCAATAATCAGAGATGAGTGACACTGTCAGGGGGTCCTCATGAAAGAGAACAGGGAAAAACATTTATTATAGAATAATTCTTATATTCTTATTTATATTAGGTCTTTCCTTTCACCTGATCTGTTTCTCATGTCAGACATGGCAACAGGACTCAACACCAAGAAGTGCTGTTACTTGCATCTTCCTTCCTTATAGCCCTCGCCCCCACAGAAGCTTCTAGCCTTGTATCTTCAGAAGTAAATTCCCAGGATTTGAGGTGGGGGGAAGGGCGGTTTATAGTGATGGTGGAGAAAAACAGAATGATCCCAGAGAACCATAAAAAGGTGCAGATTTACAGCAGAGGAAGCTGGCTCTCTCCGCATCTTTTATAGACTCCCTCATTAAGAGCTTCCAGGTATGCAGAGAATGTCACAGCTTCAAAACAGGGAAAAGAAGCCTGGAGTTAGCCAACTACATCTGGATCCTGGATTAGCTACACTAAAGAGACCGGAGGATAGGAAAGAAGGGTACTTGGATCCCAGATAAAGAACTGCAAGGCTGGATGCCTGTTCTGCTTCTCAAAGGACTTACTATTTTAGGACTGAATTAGTAAAAAACATAGGAATCCTGAACTAGTCATGCTCAGAAAGTATATATGGAATGATTACAGTGAGACAGGAAGAGGAGGATTTGGTGATCAGGCTTGGAGGTGAGAGACTTCTGACCAACATAAGAACAGCTGCTGGAATAGGATGAAAAGGGCTAATAAAAAACCCACACAAGCCTGATGAGCAATTCTGGGCTTCCCTGGTAGCTCATCTGGTAAAGAATCCACCTGCAATGCAGGAAACCTGAGTTTTATCCCTGGGTTGGGAAGATTCCCTGGAAAAGGGAACGGCTACCCACTTCAGTATTCTGGCCTGGAAAATTCCGTGGACTGTATAGTCTACGGAGTTGTGAAGAGTCAGACATGACTGACAGACTTTCACACACAGCTCTGTCAAAAACATGGGGAAAGTGAGTTAAGTATGGAGAAGAATGATTAGGCTCGAGGAAGAGAATCCTGGGGACAGGGGATGGGGGTGCAGAGTCTGAAAAACTTCCTGGAACATTACAGAGGATAAAGAGACAAAGTGAAGAAAACTTCTGAAGGACTTAGTGCTCCACTCCTCTTTATGAGCATCTGCTCTATTCTTTTACCTCTTATTTTGGGTGGAAACCCCTTACTGAATCTATAATCTCTGTAAAGATACAAAACTAAACTAATTCTCTCTCTGGTTCTGTTTTTCAGAGAGTAAAAGAGGAAAAGCTAGCTTTAGGATCAGGGCCTAAAGAACAGGGAAGCAGACAGTAGAGCCCAAGAGAGAAGAGGAGGAAGAAGTTTAATCAACCTTCCCTTTTGTGCATTTCTCTAAAGTCTTAGAATGGGGCAAAATTCACAACAAATGGGCAGTCTTTGCATCTGCTCCCCAAGACATGGTTTTTCCTAAAGCATCTAAACTTAGGTCCCTGTCCTCCAGGAACCAAAGAGACTTTGTGGAAAGAGGTTCTTGTTAGGAAGGTGACCAAACATTATTCCTCTATTAATTACAAAACCAGACAGAGGTGTTAGTAGAAATGGGAACAATGAATTAATTACACCACAGCAACATGAGATCTGGTCATGAAACCAAAGTCTTCAGGTAAGGTGCCAGGTTCTTAAGTTTTACTACCAAAACCCAAACAAAGCCCAACCTTATATAGATGTATAGTACTAAAGATTAAGAGGAGAAACCCTATACCAACATGACCAAAAAGATTAAGTAGCAGGTCTCAGATCTACATGAAATTCAAACGCAAATAAGCAGCCCTGCTTAGGGACAGCCAAATCCTAAGCTGGAGGCTTGGCAAGGAAAATGGATTTTAGTAATATCCAAGAAAAACTGCCACCAAAACTGCAAAAGCATATTTCTGCAACAGAAGACAAACTAGCGTAGGGCTTGATCAGAAAATAGAAGGCTCTAGTCTACAGTTTATGTTTCCAACAATCTAGGCAATAATTTTTAACACCTCTTACATCCTGTCATACTCTGAATCCCTACATACTTTCTTCTAGTTCTGAGGGGTACCCGGCCAAACTGCTTTCCTGAACTGGATAACCAACAGGATTCCACATGTTGGCTTCAAACGCAACCAGTTAAGTCACTCCTGAATTAGGGCCCTCCGTACTCCAGAAGAGGCACTCTGCACTCCATTCTGTAATAGACTACCAATCTCTAGCCCTAGTGTTTATATACTTTGCACCTCCTAAAACCTTCAGTATTGTATTTTATTCTAATGGGTCATTTCAACCTGTTGAAGCAAAGATTCAGGGTGAAACTTGGCCTCTTCATGGAGAATAAAGAAGTAAAAGGATGCCTGTGAGTATGAGAGAAGGAAATAAATAGGCTTAAAGGCACATACTCAATCTTTTTCCTCATTCTCTTTTCTAAAGGACAAAGGCATTATTGCTAATTCTCTATAATATTTGGTGAATATCTCCTTATCTGGTCTAATCTGGCTCTAAGAACTCAAAGGAGCACCTGAGAAAACACACTGTTCTTTTTTCTATTTTTTTTTTATTAACAAGCAAAATAATAATTAAAAAACAACAACACAACAATAAAACCTTAAAGTTGGAACTGCAATAAGTCAAACTGCTGCTGGAGTTCACAGATGTACCTGGGGTACATGCTCCCTCACTGCAAGGCAGGACCTAGGCACATAACTGTGCATTTAGGTATATATGTGACCAGGAAGAGTCAAAGAGGTGGAAACCACTGGAGAACAAACAGAAAGCATCAAAAACTTTTCATCAGGCAATTCCAAAGCGCTCTGCTCTTTTCCTCTTCTTTGCCTATAAAGAAGCAAGAAGAAAAAAATTAGATTGCAAGACAACAGTGGCTCAGGTTCCTGGCTGCTTTAATCCAAACTCACATGGACTATCACAAGGTCCAAAAAGGAGGGAAGGCCATGTTTAAGCTGGCAGCCAGAGATTTAATGTCTAAATCTCTCCAGTTATCCACTTCGGGCAGTTTGGTGGCAAAGTGGCTGGGCGGGGGGCAGGGGGTGAGGAAGAGAATCGTGATAGAAAAGCCAAGATTCCAAAAGGAGAGGGGGTCACTCAGCTGTACAGCAAGTTAGCCTGGAAACAATGGATCCTTCAACAGGCTGGGGAAAGTCTTCCAGTAAGTGGGGAAATGGGAAATTTCAAAGGACAAAAGGCTGACCAACACTGTATCATGGAGAATGTGAAGGGGATGCCCTTCTGGGCAGTTAGGCTCAATCAGCAACTATTTCTTCGGCCTCCAAATCCACAGAAAGACATATAAATCTTCAATGATAACAGAATAAATGCGGGGTGGGGGCCGCCCCAACATGGATCTCTTAAAGGAGGCAGTGTTGAAGAGAGGGCACAAAATGGGTAGAGGAAGAGAAAGAAAGATATTTTTCTTCTGTAAGTGACTCACGAAATAGTACAAGTTCTCTAACCACTGTCCCCAGCAAAGAAGGGGCTTTTCCAAAATTCCATTCACAGAGGAGGTTTAATTTAGATTAAAAAGAAAACCTGATCGTGATGAGCGTCTTCTGGGGCTTTGTTGGCTTCCTGGGGCTCTGGTTCATCCCTAAAGGTCCCAACTGAGGAGTTATCATCACTATGTTGGTGATCTGTTCAGTATGCTGCTACCTCTTTTGGCTGATTGCAATTCTGGCCCAACTCAACCCTCTCTTTAGACCACAGTTGAAAAATGAAACCATCTGGTACCTCAAGTATCCCTGGCCTCGAGGAAGAAGATCTGTTTGCCAATGCTCAGTCACTGAGGTCAGGAAGAGAACTCTAGATGTAAAATCACCTCCATATCCAAGCTAACTTCCTTAACACACCCACTTTGGCCATCAGCTGCCTTAAACGCTCACACAACATTTGAATATCTTATTTTACAATGCGGTATTTTTTTTCCTGTCATCTTTTTTACACTTTGATGAATGATGTGCCTATTTAATCTAAACTGTACTGCTTCTATAAAATGTTTATGCCCTCTTCCAAGATTGAAAGTGCTATTCTTCTGAGAAATAACGTTACTCTCTCCTTGGAATCTGTGAATTTGAAGATGGCTCCTGTCTGCTCACAACATAAGAATCAGCAGTGGTTAAAAACTGTTGTATGACAGACTCCAGTGGGGCAGTCAGTAGAACATGTTCAGAGGGAAAATCTGTCCCACCATAATTATACCAATGTATTTAATATATTATACTAGAGTATTTTCAGGATGAATTTCTTATTTCTGCCATCTTTTGGAATACATTATTTTTCTGCTTTCTATGGGGAAAAAAAGAAAAGTTGAGTGGGCCTTCCCTGGTGGTCCAGTGGTTAAGGGTTCCACTCTTCCAATGCAGTGAGCATAGGTTCAATCCCTAGTCAGGGAACTAAGATTCAACATCCTGTATAAAAAAGCTGAGTGCATACAAGCCCAGCCCACTGCACCTGGATTACTGATACAATTCTTTGGAATCAAATTAAAGTCATCTGGTTCATATAAACTCCATCAGCCTCAAATGTTACTACTCCCTTACAAACACTAACTCTCCCAATAAAAGCCATTATTCTTTTCTACTCAATGAAATCCTCATCTGCCTTATCTTGGAGGTCAAATGTACCAACTCAGTGAGTATGCCTGGTTTAAAAATAGTTTTCTTGGCAAAGAGGGAGTAATTTTTTAAAAATTAATTTATTTAAGGCAGCACTGACTCTTGCTGCATGAATGGTATTTCTCTAGTTGTAGTGAGTAAGGGCTACTCTCCAGTTGCAGTGCGTGGGCTTTTCTCTACAGAGGATTCTCTTGCAGTGGATCATAGGCTCTAGGCACGTGGGCTTCAGTTGTTGAGGTGCACCAGCTTAGTTGCTCTGTGGCACGTTGGGATCTTCCCAGACCATGGATCAAACCCATGTCCCCTGAACCGGCAGGCAGATTCTTAACCACTGGACCACAAGGAAAGTCCCAAAGACGGGGTAATTTTAACCAGAATTAAAACAAGTCGAGAAGACTCTTGAGAGTCCCTTGTACTGCAAGGAGATCCAACCAGTCCATTCTAAAGGAGATCAATCCTGGGTGTTCATTGGAAGGACTTATGCTAAAGCTGAAACTGCAATACTTTGGCCACCTCATGTGACGAGTTGACTCACTGGAAAAGACTCTGATGCTCGGAAAGGTTGGGGGTGGGAGGAGAAGGGGACGACCGAGAATGAGATGGCTGGATGGCATCACCGACTCTGTGGACGTGAGTTTGAGTGAACTCCGGGAGTTGGTGATGGACAGGGAGGCCTGGCGTGCTGTGATTCATGGGGTCGCGGAGAGTCGGACACGACTGAGCAACTGAACTGAACTGAACTGAAGTTTACTTCTAGCTCATCCTGGCAAGTCAGCAAGCAGGCAGACATTTACTTACAAGAGGTAAAGCTTTATTTTGAATCAGCAGCACAAAGAATGCAAACTCTTAGTTTTTTCTGAATGAAGAAAGTAAACTGATCTGATTCTGAAATTTTCAGTGTTTATTACAAAACTGACCCTGATATTTATTCATAGGAACCATAAGATTTTGAGTGTGTAAGGTAACAGATCTAAAGAGGTCATCTCCATAGAGATAGATGGAAAGAAATAAATTTGGATTAAATGGTAGAAGCAATATTTCAAATTCCTCACCAGCTAAGAAGTTTCTATCATTATTTTAACTGTTCATGTACACCTTTGCTGACACTTGGTTTCCATTATAGATACTCTCAAACCAGCAAATCATTATTGTCTGTCAACGCCCTGAGCAGTTTGCCAATGCTCAGTCTCAATGAATGTTACTCCAAAGAATATGGATGCACACGTCCTGATAAGCAAAAGCCGTTCTTTCATTTTCAGAAACCATATGTAGAGAAAATGATAATAACAAGAAGTCTCATTTGATGACTTCCCTAGTGGTCCAGTGGTTACAGATTGTGCTTCCAACGCAGGGGGTGTGGGTTCAACCCCTGGTGAAGGAATTAAGATTCCACATGTGGTGCAATGAAGCCAAAAACAAATTAAAAAGAAAAAGTCCCATTTGAGCCCAACTATTCTAAAGGAGATCAATCCTGGGTGTTCACTGGAAGGACTGATGCTAAAGCTGAAACTCCAATACTTTGGACACCTCATGCGACGAGTTGACTCACTGGAAAAGACTCTGATGCTGGGAGGGATTGGGGGCGGGAGGAGAAGGGGACAACAGAGAGTGAGATGGCTGGATGGCATCACCGACTCGATGGACATGAGTTTGAGTGAACTCCGGGAGTTGGTGATGGACAGGGAGGCCTGGCGTGCTGTGATTCATGGGGTCGCGGAGAGTCGGACACGACTGAGCGACTGAACTGAACTGAACTAATCCTATTTCAGAGGCAAGTTAGGCACAATGCTATTTGTGTCTGGGTTGAATATGGTGGCATTAAATGATGAAAGAAATCTGCTTGGAGATAATCAGAGATATTGCTACTTTCTAAATAATTAACAATATGACAAACACTGTCAAACATTTTATGCAGAATCATTTCATGATTAAAATACTGCTTAGAGGCAGGTTTTATTATCTCCACCTTCCAGATGATGAACCTGAGATTCAAAAAATTACTATAACTTATAAGTAATATATTGTAATACTAAGTGGCACAGTCATTTAACCAAGTTAACCTGATTCAAAATCTTGTGCTCTTTCCTACTAGGTTAACTGGCTCTAACAGTAAATTACTAAAGTATACTGATGGAATTCAGTAGGGTCACTTTATCCAGAAAACAACTATCAAGCAAAGGACCAAAAATCTTGTCTTAGGCACCTAAGAAATAGCAGGGAAATAAAAAGTTTCTCCATTCTGTTTGTTTGCCTTCATTTTCCATTCAAAGGCCCTGTAAAGCATTCCAGGTATATTTTACCTCTGTATCCTCTGCGGTTCCTGTTCCAGCTGAACTTGTGACAATCCCAAACCGCTCCTTCCTTTTTTTCAGCTTTTCGTCATCCTCTGACTGTTCAGGGACAAAGAAAGGGGTTGAAACAAGCTAGCCTCCATTCACAAGATAAATATCAGTGAAATTATAATTTATTGATTATATGCTGACCAACCTTATGTTAAGAACTAAGGATTACACAAACAGAAAAAAACAGACAGGAAACTGAACAAGCTAGTATATAGCATAATGTCCTTAGAATGATTAAAAATGGCAACCCACTCCAGTATTCTTGCCTAGGAAATCCCATAGACAGAGGAATCAGGCGGGCTACAGTCCAGGGGGTCACAAGAGAGTCAGACACGACTTAGCGACTAAAACAACAATTTTTCTATAGCATTTTAAAGCCACTATTCACATCCAGCACTGTTCAATGTCAGAATCTCATATGTATTATATTCCTATCAGGACCTAAACCCTGCCACTTTATATAAATTTAACAGTTATTTTCTCCTTTTCTACCTTCTTCTCATAACCTGTCACCAGTAATCAAAAGCCCAGCCCTAAGATTAGAAACATCTAAAAGTAGGTGGCCTTCCTGGGTACTTCTTCACCCCTAAAAGCATATTCTAGAACTTGACATAACTAGACAAAGATCCTATCTTCTCAGATATCCCAGGAGACCCTCTACTCCATAGACACATAACATTCTCATCATGGTCCAGAACAGTTTCTTTGACCTTATTTACAAAAGGTAACCAACAGAAGGTCAGGTTAAAAGTGTTGAAACAAACTTTGAACTTATGTGTGGTGCTTCAGAGCCGGATTAAAAAAAAATAATAATAAGCAAGCCCAAAAAAGTTCATATTCCTGCAGTATGTAGGTAGTGTGTGTCTCTGAGTATCCCAAAAACCAGAGTCAAAAGGAAAGGCAACCAAGAGAGCTACAGAAACACAAGAACTTTTAAATACCTTTACTCTCAACCCCAACAATGGAGTTGTCTTTGTTCTGCTGAGAAACCTGCTCCTGGTCAAAAGCAAGGTAGCTATACAGCTTTCTGTGTTCAATCTAACTAGCCCAGTTCTCTGAACACAGTAGTCAGGAGTACTTTCTCAGTCTTACTTTGGTTCTTTCAGCTTGAGAAACGTTCATTTTCTCCCTTGTGCTGCACCTGCCTTCTAGCAAGGAAGAAAGAAGCTAAGAAAAGTTGGTGGCTATTGAAGAACTGAAGAATCCTACACATGTCATCACTGAATCACAGTGTATTAGTAGAACAGAATACTGCCTACATAATTTGTCTGCCTTTTTCATTATAACCATCAGCAAATCCACAGTGGGCAGATAATTAACGCGATCTAAACTACTGTAAAACATTGGGCCAGGTTCAAAGGAAAAAAGAAGTATTCTTGTCTTTAATAATCACAAATTAAAATAATCATGATTATATTATAGCCACTATTATTTGGGTGTGGGTGTTTACTATGTGCCAGGTACACTATATGAAGTTCTTTACATGCAATATCTCATTTAACTGTTTTAACAACCTTAAAGATAATAGGTACTATGACATACATAGTAGGTCATTTTATAGGTAAGAAATCTGAGGTTTGGAGAGATTTAACTTGCCCAAGTCTCACAAACAGTTAAGCAGCAGAGCCAGAAATGGAACCCAAGCCATTTTACTCAAGAACCTGCTTCTTAACTTTACCAAAACCTCTCACGTAAGCATTTCTTTGGAAGAATAGTAGCAGAATGGAAGTAGTGCTTAATTTCCAAGGGAAGAAGGATCACTGGGACCCTTAGCTCAAAGCTAGGATCCCATCCCCTTTCTACCAACCATATGCCTTTAATTCATAACCAGGAATCTAGGGAAAGGACTCCAATTAGTAGTCTCATACTTAACATTTTCTCAAAGGAACTTGTTTCTAAATTCGGCTATTTGGCTATTCCATATGTTGAACTGTATGAAAAGAATTAGGGGTTCCAATGAACACAGGTCTCACTATATTTTTCTTTACCAAAGCCACTAGGAAGTTTTTCTTAATTTTGTCTACCACCACTAAAAGTGAATAAGAGATATAAATGGACATTTCAAAATGAGAATCTCTACAGAACATTGTAGATGAGCTAACCATTGTATTAAGCCTCCAGGCCAAGCAGGAAACAGCTTTAGGGGAAATAAAAGGAGTGTACATAGCCTTTTTGGGGATAGGCAGGACTAGACCATATCTTGTTGAACCACCACCATGGGCTTTTTTCCAATCAGTGCAGTGCTAGGGATACTTCAGGCTTCCCTGGTGGGTCAGCTGGTAAAGAATTCACCTGCAATGTGGGAGACCTGGGTTTAATCCCTGGGTTGGGAAGAACCTCCAGAAAAGGGAACAGCTACCCACTCCAGTATTCCTGCCTTGAGAATTCCATGGACTATATATACATAGTCCATGGGGTCACAAAGAGTCAGACATGACTGAGCAACTTTCTTCACAACTCACAGGGATACTTCAGCAAGTTCAAATCACAGAGGGAGATATTACTGCTGAAACCTAGCTATTCTCTCAGCACAAACCATAGGCCCATTCTCTTCACAAAGCCTATGTCCATTTGGAATGTTTGGGACATTTTTTCCTCTGGTTCTCTACTTTGGTATATCCCAAAATGGGAGTTTGACTTCTAAATTAAATTTCCTGTGTTTCTTTTTGAGCTCAAAGGTGAGGAAAGAATGAGGGAAGAAAAAAGAAGGGTGGGTGAGGTTGAGTGGATATATTTCTCTAGCCACTAAGGCTAGTTATGAGAGGATTTCCCCATGAGATCCCTTTTTCAATCCTTCGGTGCCTCTCCTGGAGATCCAGGCAGAGCATCTGCTCCAAATCTACCAGGGGCTTTAAGGGGAGGATGTGGGGGAAACAATACAGATGCCCCCACCTTCCACCCCTATGAATAGTCTGTACACCCCTCATCCGCAGAGACCAGTGAGGGTTTTATTTATTTTGTGCATGCCAGCTCTTCCCTCCCTACCAGTGCCCCTCAGCTCCCTTCCTAAAGCCTCTTTCCTCCTTGCCCTGCAGGGAAAGTGCACAACAGGCCCAGTAAATCAACACAGTTCTAATGATCTCTCTCATTTGACCCTTCTAGCGTGACGGTGTCTCATGGAAACAAATGTACAATAAACTTCACTCCATCTTTAGCTCCTTGCTGACAGGTTTTGATTCGTGGGATGGTGAGACCCATCTGAGGGAAATTACCTCGATCAAAACGCATCTCTCTCTGCATTCATCAGGCCAATGCTCCCCCAGGCCATGCTCAAGTGCATAAACAGGGTGCATCTGCAGGCAGCTCAGTGTCATCATATGCATTTGCAAATCTTTCCCTTCTTCATCCCTCCCACAAACCTCCAACAACTAACAAATTATTTTTCTTTTCCAGGCGTGCTCTTGAATAGTACTGGAATCTGAAGCACCCTTATTTGCTATCAAGTGAAAACTCCTCAAAACACAACTTGCATCCAAAGTCAGAAGACAAACATATCCTCACTGACTAAACACAGGCATTGGACTGATGGATCCACATCACTTCCCCATTCTCTCTCTCATTCAAGACTTATCAATAACTTTAGCATACACGATCCTCACTCACATCTCCCAGTAACTGCCTTGTTTTTCTTTTCAAAAGCTCGGAGATAAAAACAAGAGAATTGTGTGAAAGAGGAGACAACCCGTATAAGCAGCAAAAGGCACAAAGTATGATATATATTCAATAAAGCCAAATGCTTTCATGAATCACTATCACTGCATTTTCCACCATGGAATAAGATACTTCCAAACTGAACTCTTTAGAAGACATCTTCAACTTTTCAAAATTCATTTTTCTTCCTGTTTCTCTTTCATATTTGGCAAATCCTTGGACAATCCTTGTACAATGGATATGAAAGACTGAGACATCCCAGATCGCCCCAAGGTACGATTTATATCTGTGACAATGCTTAGTACATAGGAACTATCATATAGATATTCAATAAACGTTAGGCATTATTTCAACTGCTTCTTTCTGGTCCTTGAAACAAAGTTCGAGACCATCAGCAGAATTCTGAAGCAAACGTCCTTCTTCCACACTAGAAGTAAAGTCATCAGAAGCTATTAAAAGGTGGTCCAGTGGTTAAGAGTCCCCCTGCCAATGCAGGGGACACAGGTTCCATCCCTGGTCCAAGAAGATCCCACATGCCACAGGGCAACTAAGCTCATGCGCCACAACTACCGAGCCTGAGCTCTAGGCCCTGCATGCTGCAGCTACTGAGCTCATGTGCTGCAACTACTATAGCTGGTACACCTAGAGCCTGTGCTCCACAGCAAGAGAAACCCACACACTGAAACAAAAGTAGCCTCCACTTATCACAACTAGAGAAAGCTGGCACATGGCAACAAAGACCCAGTGCAGACAATAAAAAAAAAAAAGTTGTTAAGAATCAGACTCACTACCAACACGACAAAATAATTTCCTTTAATTGCAAGGCAAATGATATTTGGACAGAGGATCAGATTTAGGGTTAAGTGTAGCAGAACAGAACTCAGCAAAACCAGTCTTCTCCTGAATCAGGTACTATTAACCATCTTCTCTTCCTGGGACCCTAAAAAAAGAAAATTTATGCCACCAGGCTTTACTGATTTCATCATCCCTAACAATTAATGACTACCAAAACAGATATCTATATAAAGTAAGGTCCAAGGGAACTGAGCAAGGATTTGACCTTTAACGCTATAGACACAATTCCAGGTACTCTCAAGGCCCTTGAGGAAATGCTTTCCTAAATTACACATCAGTTTCTATCAACATCGTCAATAACACTGAAACTATAAAATTAAACCATTCATCCATTAGTCATTCAAATATCCACGGAGAGTCTACTATGGGTCAGACAATGTTCTGGCATTGGGAATAAAAGATGAGTGAGAAAAAGATCCTTAACCTCACAGGACTTATAAATTCACAACTGAGTGACTATAAAGATGTGTGCTGTTGTTCATTACATTACTGCACTGTGAGGATCCAGGGGAATTTTTCTTTCTGAATCCCAACCCCAAAATAATTACGCTTTTGATGAGCAACTTGTTAGTTTTTATTTTGAACCCTATTGTTGTTGTCCTTTAGTTACTAAGTCGCATCTGACTCTTCACAATCCCATGGGCTGTAGCCTGTCAGGCTCCTGTGTCCATAGGATTTCCCTTGGCAATACTGGAGTGGGTTGCCATTTCCTTTTCGAGGGGAGCTTCCCAACACAGGGATCGAACCCTCGTCTCCTACACTGGCAGGCGAATTCTGAACTCATTCCTCTCTGAATACAATGGGATTAATCTTTTTTTAAAAAGAAAACAAAATACCTCAATGTCCCACGAAGGAAAAAGAAAGGGGAAGGAAGTACAAGGTTACAGCTAGAAATTTATTATTATTATTTTAAATTTATTTATTTATGACTGCAGTAGGTCTCTGTTACTGTGTGCAGGCTTTCTCTAGTTGTGGAGAGCAGGTGCTACTCTCTAGTTCCAGTATATGGGCTTCTCACTGCGCTGGCTTCTCTTGTTGAGGAACAGTAGCTCTAGGCTTCAGTAGTTGCAGTTCCCAGGCTTTAGAGCTCAGGCTCTGTAGCCCTCCAGCATGCAGAATCTTTCCAGATCAGGGATTGAACCTGTGTCCTTTACATTGGCAAGTGGATTCTTAACCACTGGACCACCAGGAAAGTCCTAGAATTTTTAAATTAAGAGTTCCTGTCAATGTTTTCACAGTGTATACACTGTAGCCAGAAATTAAGTCCCAAGTGGAGGACCAGCTACAACAACTGGCAGCCTGAATATCGTAGATGTTTTTTAAAGTGACTGCCTCTTTTTATGACAAAAAGTACCAAAGATAAAACCTCTACCCAAATGGAGTTCCAGCTCTATCTTTCAAACAAAACCCGTGTCTTCAAGATTCAAATGAACATTTTTCAAAACTTACTAATTTTATCCTGAATCCAATAAAGAATACTGTTATAAGTTTACTGTGTTAGGATTATTTGCTCTACCAAAAAGTGTCCATTCTGACTTAATTTAGCACCCCATGGGCTCTGTGTTAAAAGCATTCACCTTTTTCAATCTTATTACCAATGTCACTCTGGATCACAGAGAGAAACTAGGAGAAACAAAACAACAGTGACCCAAATATAAACCAGGCTTATGTAGGGAATCTGAACTCAGTAAATTCTAAAACACAAAGCAAGAGGGCTTACTGAATTCAAGTAAGAGATATCCTTACTATTCTGATAGGTAACCAAAATAATTAACCAAGCCAGGTATTTTTTCTGGTCAGCTCACTCACATCATCCCTTCTTACACTATGGGTGAGAAGCAGAAATTCCCATCTAAATTCAGTCATATATATCCTTACAAGTAGAAAGGGGCATTTCAGGGAAACTGAGGTACTGCTGAGTTGGAACTGGCCCTTCTCCTATAGCTGTTTTAAAGACTGAGCTATTGTTCACATCCAACACTGTTCAATGTTAGAGTCTCATGTATATTCCCATCAGGACCTAAACCATGCCACTTTTAAAAAATCCTTCTTTAACAGTTATTTTCTCAGAAGTCTTTTCCCTGGAGTGATGGAAAGGAGGCTGATACTGAGCAACGAGGATCACAGTTTGCAAAAACTCCAAATAACTGCCTCTTTTTGTAAATGAATTACTACACTAAGATGTTAACAGTTCTTAGGCCAATCTCATTTTCCAAGGGAATGTAAGGTAAGAGTAAGGCAAAAAGGAAAGCAGGAGCCTTTTGGTGACTTTCCTGACTTTCACTGCCATGTGACTGATGGCAGGATGAAAAGCAGAGCCTGGGGGCTTTCAGGCAATGGTAGATTAATAATGACATGGCCTTGACTTCCCAGAGGTAAAGGTTATGAAACACTCCAGGGTGAGTGGGCTTCCAATTTCATACTCTCAGAGTGAATGACAGCAACTGATGGCTTTTCTCTCAGAAACACTTCAATGCTTAAACACACAGCTGTCACCTCCCTGCCCCAGTTTCTGAGATTCAATTGAACATGTTTATTCCTGAGCCTTTATGCCAGTCAGTCCACAGAACCTGAGGTGGCCCTAAAGACCAATGCACAGAGCCTAAGCAGGACTAAAAGTGAAGGACTGGACTAGCAGAGGGTATGCCATGATCTTTGCACACACAGAGTAAAAAGATACTCCAGTACTGCCACACACATACACACATCTCCCAATACTACAATCTTACTTACTCTCAACAATCTTTTAGCTGTTAAGATCACAATCAACCTTCTAGGGCCAGAAGGGTGCCAAGAACTGTAAAGCTACACCAGAAGTAGAAACGACCAGGAACTTTATCTCCTCATATCTTTACAGTATCTAAAGCCCCAGTGCAGCTCAGAACCAAATACTCTCCTGAGTCACCAGCTCCCATCACTTTTTCTCTTGTCCAAATCAAGCTTCTCCCCCAACCCCCACTCTTCTCTAACCCCTGAGGAGGTCGTCTCGGTCTTGCTCTAGCTGATTGTAAGACAAAGCAAGGAAGGTGGAGGAAATGAAGGCTTCACACTTGAGACCCCTGGAAGCCAAATTTCTATTAAAATCCCAACCTCCCTCCCTTAAAACCCAGGAAGCTGCTGTTCTTAAGGATAAGTGATGCAGAGCTTGGCAGAAATGTCAAGAAGTCAGTAGAGGGAAGCTAAAAACTTCTGAGGGGAAGTGAATTCTGTCTTAACCAAAATACACAGAGAATGAAGGACAAAAGTCACCTGAGCATTCAGAAACTTACAATGAGCACTAGGAAAACCATTTCTTTTCACCTGAGATATTTTAAAAGACAGATTTCTGGCTTCACCCCAACTTAATAAATCTGAATCTCAGTCAGTTCAGTCGCTCAGTCGTGTCCAACTCTTTGCGACCCCATGAATCACAGCACGCCAGGCCTCCCTGTCCCATCACCAACTCCCAGAGTTCATCCAAACTCATGTCCATCGAGTCGGTCGGTGATGCCATCCAGCCATCTCATTCTGTAGTCCCCGTCTCCTCCCACCCCCAATCCCTCCTAGCATCAGATTCTTTTTCCAGTAAGTCAACCCGTCGCATGAGGTGGCCAAAGTATTGGAGTTTCAGCTTTAGCATCAGTCCTTCCAATGAACACCCAGAATTGATCTCCTCTAGAATGCACTGGTTGGTCCACTCCAAATTTTCCCCAAAAGTACTAGGGGCCTTCCAAAAAAGCTTTTCCTTCCTACAAACAGGTTATCTCAGCTGCAGGAATGTGAAGGGAAAATGAAAGGAATCACAGCTGACTCTAAGGGACACGAGTCATGTTGACCTCTTAGAACTGAAATAGAGGAGCAGACACTCTTACCAGTGCAGTTTAATACAGGAAGAACATGCCAAAACAAGATCAGGGAACACCTCAGGCATATGGGGAAGAGAGAGAGGCAAACAGGTTCAAGCACACAAAGGTTTTTTTTTTTCCTATAGAACTGATACAGAGGAAGTTTCAATGAAGTGGAGAACAGACAGAACAGATGCTCTTGTCTTAAGGCTCGTATGTTTTGCTTGTTCATTTAGAGCACTAAAGAGATCCATCATATAAAACCTCTCATCTTGTAGATCTGTTCATTTCCAATTGCTCTTCCTCCTGAAACATTTCATACCCAAGCATGAACAGGATAGTAAAAATTCTAAAACTGCCTCCTTTACTCTATACCCCAATAAACTTCTCACCCAATAAATACTTTCTAATACCCAGACACCAAGCATTTCAAATATGATCTCCTTCTCAATAAGGTATATTCACTGCTAGGGATTTTTTTAAAAATATATTTTATTTATTTTATTTGGCTGCACTGGGTCTTAGTTGCAGCATGTGGGATCTCGTTCCCTGACCAGGAATCAAACCTGGGCCCCGTGGACTGCAAATTCAGAGTCTTAGCCACTGACCCACCAGGGAAGTCCCACTGCTAGATTCAATGTATATATAAAATCCCAATGTGGGACACTCTGAAAATACATTTCTATATCTGTCCCAACAATCTGCTCTGGGGATGAGAAGGTAATGGGTTAAAATATTACCTTAAAAAATATGAGAAAAGAGTAGTAAAGAAAAGGGAAGGGAGCAAAGAAGTTAATATCTTCTAAATCTTAACAAGGGACTTTATATTTCATTAAAAACAGGGTCTTTGCTAGTTTGCAAATATCACGACCAAGGATCCTCCTATAAAACATCTCATGATCTGATGATACTCTATCTCATTCCCATTCCCAACTCCAGAATCTGTAGGATTTTCTTTTACCCGCTTCAGCTTTCAGGCATAAAAAGCAACTTCACTATTTACTAAAATGAGCTATATAATTATCAAACCTTACTTGAATCAAACCCATTGTACTCTTTAAAATGTTACCACTCCTTAGCAATGTTAACCCAACAAACAGTATTACTCAAGTATTAAAATACACCTTAAACATTCCTATAATGCTACTGCTCTCACATCATGAAGAACTTCTGGACACTAAAATTACATATCCTCCCAAGAATTAATAACACAAACACATACAAAATCCCCCCCAAACAAACAAACATCACCCCACACTTTTTCCTTCCATACAGATTTTGAAAGACTGACAGATTTGGATTCAGACAGTTAGTTCACATTTCCCCAGAGCTAGGGAGAGTATCTATGGCTTCCCAGGTGGCGCAATGATAAAGAATCCGCCTGCCAATGCAGGAGACGGGTTTAATCCCAGGGTTGGGAAGATCCCCTGGAGAAGGAAATGGCAACCCACTCCAGTATTCTTGCCTGGGAAATCCCATGGAGAGAAGCCTGCTAGGCTACAGTCCATGGGGTCGCAAAGAATCAGAGAGGACTGAATGACTAAGCAGGCATAGGGAGATTGGACAGCCATTACACTGCTTAAGACAGCCAGGCTAGCTTACCTGTCACCCCAAAATTAAGACATACAACTAGACATATAATCAGGTATGATTTACAGATGGGTTTTAAAAATCTTATGTACTAAGAGTGGCACCTTTTAAAAAACTGGCACTCAGGGACTTCCCATGTGGTCCAGTGGTTAAAACTGCTTTCACTACAGGGGGCACAGGTCTGATCCCTGGTTGGGGAACTAAGATGACATGTGCTGTGAGGCACAGCCAAAAAATTCTTTTTAGTAAATAAAAATTAAAAACTGGTATTCAGAGAATGATCTCACCTCAAGAACTTGGTTGGCAAAAACAGTTAAAGGTATTTAAAAGTAAAGCAGACTCAAAAGAATGTAGTATTCCCCTCCTTCTCCAGAGTTTGTTTACTCCTGCAGCAAAGACTAAGGGGGACCACAGAGAGGCATAAAACTTGTTTTTTCTCAAAGTCATCAGTTCTGACATGTTAGAAGAAGGAATGCAAAGACATTAGTGGGGATGGGGTATCAAGCAGAGGAAATAAAAAAGACTGAGTTTTTCCTTACTACAAACTTTCATACCTTTAGTTCTTTGGGTTCAAATGAAATGAATGAAATAAGAGAAAAATAAAGTGAAATGGTACAAGATTCCACATACCTTAGGTGCGTATAACCCTTTATTAGAAACTTCTCAAAAATCCAATTTACAGTGAACAGAGCAAAACACTAGCCATAAATGTTGACACAGCACCAAAAATTTCATCTTGCTTCCTCCCATTTTTCAAGTTTTTCCTCTAAAATACTCAATTTATACTCTTTAACATTTCTCCAAAATTTTCTTCTCATCCACAGCCAGGTAAAAAGTGTTTGTGTGAGGTTTAGGGCACAGAGGGAGGGTAGAAGTTGAGCAAAGAAAAACTTGACTCTTATTTCTCTAGTTAAAATTAGAATACATTTTCAACAGTCCTGGGCAGGAGAAAAATTCCATTCTGCCTCTTTGCTCTTCCAAATTCCTATAGCCAAGTGGTTCAACAGTAGTTGAATGGCACACATAATGACATCATTGATTGGAACCATAATAGAAGGGAGTGAGAAGAGTGGGTTGGGGGGGAAGTGGAAGGAGGGAGGTAAAGATGTATTTGTGTTACAGACAAAAGACAAGTTCTGTTCCTCAGCAGGGACAAATGAAGAACCAGATGAGGGGATAAACTGAGGTCAGAGAGTTTTGCCTATTGTTTCCTCTTTAAACAGCTCCTTTACCACTCCCTCAAGATTCGTTCCAATGGACCGGTATAGAAGTGGATGGGAATAGAAGCAGCATGTGTTTTTATCTTAAAGGAGGCAGAAGAAAAAATATATATTTATTTTTAAATTATTATGAATTAGAAGGGGATTTAAAGGATTAGTTAAGATTTTGGCTGGGCCCTAAAAGCTCCCAGAAATGCTAAGGACTATGTGGGGTTGGTCTCGGCTTTTCTGAAATTCATCTTCTCTTGACAGTCACTCTCAACTGCCATCTCTTTCTAATATATAACCTGTTCTTATCTTTTCTTATTGATTAATGTAAGTTAAAATAATATAATTTTTCAAGTGGAAGAAGCATTTTTTGGGAAACTGACAATCTAGGATGGAGGATGAGGGGAGGGAAATTTTCCCCCAAAGCCCTTTATCAATGAAATACAATGACTGAGAGGATCTATACTGACATTTTTTTCTATCTACAATCCTACTACCTGCATTTTTCTTGAACTCATGGGGCACCCTGAGAAAAGGAAATAGTGGATTAAGTTTGCACTTGGCCCAATTACTGTTGCTTAAGTATATGTGGACAGAATCCAAGCCTACTCAGCATGCTACTTTCCCAACTTGCCCTGGAATCTAATCTTTTACTCCTTTAAAAAAACATATCCTACTAAACTCCTTACCATAGCTTATGGTTTATCAGGGCTCTTATAGTTTCAATGGCATATGCATTGTCCCACAGTTCCTCCTTTGTATTTTTTTTGGGGGGGAGGTATGCTGTGTGGCACATGGAATCTTACTTAGCTCCTAAAACAGGGATTGAACCATGCCCCCTGCATTGGAAGCATGGAGCCTTAAACCACTGAACGCCCTGGGAAGTTCTTCCTTTGGAAGAGGTTTGTATACACATGCCTAAACTCTAACAAATCCCAATTATAAGCACTGAGAAGGCTGGTGACCAAATTCTTCTTTTTGTTCTTTGTGGCCATGTCATGTAGCTTGTGGGATTTTAGTTCCCTGACCAAGGACTGAACCCAGGCCCCTGACAGTGGAAGTGCGGACTCCTAACTACTGGACCACTAGGGAATTCCCTAAAAGTCTAAATCTATAGTGTGATCTTCCTTCTCTCCATATCCAACTGACTAACCTCTCTATCAAAACCCACTGCTGAAAGGGAGAAACAGACATTTATTTATTCCAGATGGTGGACGGGAATCGTGATAGAATCAAATAGGCCTTGCAGAAGAGCAAGAATGGAGACAAGCTATAATGAAGTCTGTATGATACAAGACACTGGTGTCCTCTTGCACTTGAAACTGACTCTTTGTCCCAACTTTCTCTTTGATATCTCAACACATTTCAGTGACAAGTTCCTCAAAAAACAAGGCAGGTTCAATATCTCTCTCATTCTGAAGTGGTTCATCCCCACCACCAGTGAACAAAAATAACTGTACAAATGATTCATGAAACCTATCACTGCAGCCACCCAAGATTCTTCCAGTTACCAGCTTCAGCAACAAGAAGATAGTCAGTAGAGGAATATTTGTTTTCAAGCTTTTTATATCGTAAAACTGTATAACACAGAATACTCACAGTAAAGAAAACTGGCAAAACCCACAAATATGGAAAAAGTAGCCTTTAGGGTTTACGGGTCCCTTAAGATAACTCATTAGGACAGTTACCTTTATGAAGAACTACAAGTAGTGAAAACTTAGTAATAATATCTCAGTAGAAAAGGAAGGAAGATGTACTAACGTCAATATTTACTAGTACTAATCAAAAATCAAGAAGCCATAACACATGTCCCTCACACTGTCAGGAAGGGAGAAAAATATAAACCATACTCGTTTTCTGCTTAGTGCCTGGGCCCGTTATTTTCGTTTCTTTGTAGTATTTATCTAGTTGGATTTTCTGCAACTTCCTAAAGCATCAATTTTCACTTTTCCAAACATGTTAATGTTTGAAAACAAAACAAAAAATATAATCCATTCAAATCAGCTACATTAGTTAATAACACATTTGTAAGCCCAGACTTAACGTACTATGACCATCACATATCAACTGAGCTAGCTTCCCATCTATTTCCCTTATCCATTCCTTTTAGAGATGAATTTCTTATATGCCAGGCCAAGTCCTTCACCAAGAGGACTGATCTAAACACTACTTCTCTTAGGAGGCTTGGAAAACTAACTGAAAGGAAAAAAAAAAACACAACCAGTCAAGCACAAGACTGAAAACTTAGCTAGTGATCAATCAGAATCAACCAGACAGAGATTATTTATCTGGGTTTTGTTTTGTTTGAGGGGGTAGGCGGTTTCTCAGCCCAGAGTCACTATGAGGCTTATAGGAGAAAAGGCACGCCATTCTATCCTCAAATAGTCCAAAGAGTTAGAAGGGACAATTTACAGCCTCTTATGTAAAAAATGTCTATAAATGCCAGTGCCATTCTTTGCCCTGTCACTTCCCATTATCCTAAACCAATAGGATTCTATTCACTGAGACCTGAGCTAGAAACATGAACGGACAGGCCTTTCTTGAGCAGGGGCAAAGAGGTAAGATGACTGGAGGGGGGAGCCAGACTTCTTTAAGTTTCTGGGTATTGCCTAATGTGTATACTGTTGTTGTTTAGTCACTAAGTCATGTCCACTTTTTGTGACCCCATGGACTGTAGCCTGCCAGGCTCCTCAATCCATGGGATTTCCCAGGCAAGAAAACGGGAGTGGGTTGTCATTTTCTTTTCCAAGGTATTTTCCTGATCAAACTCACGTCTCCTGAATCTCAGATTCTTTACCACTGAGCCACCTGGAAAAGCATACAATATACTTGTGGACCTAAAAGCTGAAATACGTGAGCTGTCAAGCAGAAATCAGCCTAGGAAGGGTAGCAGATAGTCAACATTCTCAAATTTATAATATGCTGGAGATGGTCAGCTTGTGACAGTTAAAAAATCTGCCACAAACACTATGCTCACTCCTTTCACAGATTCTATCATATCCACTGGTCTGCAGTGGAATCTACTGGAGAGAAAACAGGATGCAACAAGAACCTCAAGCTGGATCAAGGAAACACAAACTCTATGCAATGATAATAGGAGGTGGTCTCTCATTGCCCCTTTTAGGAAACTAGGATGAAGAAGCGGTATTGCCACACCACCTACTAACCTCCATTATTTGTACCGTATCTGTGCCTTAGAAGACACAGGACTTTTAAAACTTAGAAGACAGAGGACCAAATTACAAAGGAGGAGGCAATACTGGAACCCAGGAGCCCAGGATGAAGTGAACATAACTGTGCTAATCTGGTTGCTCCATAAATACAAATTTAATCATATCACTAACCTCTGGCCAACCAAATACTAGGTTGCAAATCATTTCTGGTGATAAGAGAACTGTTAAACACAATACTTTGAACCAAACAACTGTTACAGAAAATGTAGCTGGTTGAAATTTCAGGATCTGGGTCCAGGACACTTAAGTTCTAGGAAAAAAACAACACTTCCTCTTCCTGGTCTTCCCTGGTGGTCCAGTGGTTAAGAATCTACCTGCCAAAGCAGAGGACACAGGTTCAATCTTGGTCCGGGAAAATTCCACATGCCATGGGGCAATAAAGCCCATGCACCACAACTACTATCTCTGCTAGTTCATCACAACTACTACAGGCTCTCACCTGTGCTCCAGAGCCTGAGAGCCACAACTACTGAAGACCCCAAGATGAGAAGTCTGTGCACCACAACTAGAGAGGAGCCCCTGCTCGCTGCAACCAGAGAAAGGTCAAGCAGCAATGAAGACCCAGTGCAGCCACAAATAAATTAATTAACTCAACCCTTCTTATCTCAAACATTTCCTCTAATTTCTCTCCTCCTACAAATTCACTCTGAAACTGCTTATATTCTACAAGTACTAAAAAATTCTGGGCAATGGTCCAAATAAGTGGTCTGAAAAAGGATTTCTATGCTGCTTTCAAGTATGAAAGCTGTGTGGGAGATATAAGCTAGACTTGAGTTGTCCAATGCACATGTGGCTCTTTAGATTTAAAACAATTAAAAATTCAGTTCTCAGTCACATTAACTACATTTCAGGTGATAAATACATGTGACTACTGACTAGTATAGAAGAATACCTTGATTTATCATGCTTTGATTTATCGTGCTTCACAGATAGCATACTTTTCACAAACTGAAAGGTCTGCGGCAACCTGTGTTAAGCAAATCCACTGGAGCCATCTTTCCAAAAGCATTCACTCACTTCATGTCTGTGTCACATTCTGGTAATTCTTACATTTCAAACCTTTCTATCATTGTTATTATATTATATTTGTTATGGCGATCTGTGATCAGAGATCTTTGATGTTACTACTGTAACTGTTTTGGGGCACCACAAACCATGCCTATATAAGACAGTCACCTTAATAAATATGTGTGCACTGACTGCTCCACCCACAGGCCATAGCCATTTCCGTCTCCCTCCCTCTTCCCGGGCCTCCCTATATCCTGAAACACAGCAATATGGAAATTAGGCCAATTAATAACTCTACAATGGTGCCTAAGTGTTCAAGTGAAAGGAAGAATTGTACATCTCTCACTTTAAATCAAAAGTTAGAAAGGCATGTCAAAAGCTGAGACAGACCAAAAGCTAGGCCACTTATACCAAACAGTTAGCCAAGATGTGAATGCAAAGGAAAAGTTCTTGAAGGAAATTAAAAATGCTACTCCAATGAACATTAGAATAAAAAATCAAAACATCATTATTGCTAATGAGGAAAAAAAAAATTCAAGTGGTCTGGCTAGAAGATCAAAAAGCCATAGTATCTTTTAAATCAAAGCCTAATCCAGAGCAAAGTGCTAACGCTTTTCAAGTCTATGAAGGCTGCTGAGATAGGTAAGAAAGCTGAAGAATTCTGAAGCTAGAGAGCTTGGTTCCTGAGCTTTAAGGAAAGAGCCATATCCATAACATACAAGTGCAAGGAGCAACAAATGCTGATGTAGAAGCTGCAGCAAACTGTCTAGATATACACATCTATATAAAACAATTAATGAAGATGACTACATCAAACAGATTTTCTTTGTAGATAAAACAGCCTTATATTGGAAGAAGATGCCATCTAGGACATTCACAGCTAGAGAGAAGAGGTTAATGGCTTCAAAGTTTCAAAGGACAGGCTGACGCTCTTGTTAGGAGACTAATGCTGCTGCTGCTGCTGCTAAGTCACTTCAGTCGTGTCCAACTCTGTGTGACCCCATAGACGGCAGCCCACCAGGCTCCCCCGTCCCTGGGATTCTCCAGGCAAGAACACTGGAGTGGGTTGCCATTTCCTTCTCCAATGTGTGAAAGTGAAAAGTGAAAGGGAAGTCGCTCAGTCATGTCTGACTTGTAGCGACCCCATGGACTGCAGCCTACCAGGCTCCTCCGTCCATGGGATTTTCTAGGCAAGAGTACTAGAGTGGCTTGCCTATGCTTTCTCCGAGGAGACTAATGCAGCTGGTGAATTTACATTAAAGCTAATGCTCATTTGCTGCTGCTGCTGCCAAGTTGCTTCAGTCGTGTCTGACTCTGTGCGACCCCATAGACGGCAGCCCACCAGGCTCCCCCATCCCTGGGATTCTCCAGGCAAGAGTACTGGAGTGGGCTGCCATTGCCTTCTCCATGCTCATTTACCATTCTGAAAATCCTGGAGCTCTGCTTGTGTTATGTGTATTGACCAACAAAGCCTGGATGACAGCACATCTGCTTACAACATAGTTTACTGAATATTTTAAGCCAACTGTTGAGACCTACTGTTCAGAAAAAAAGATTACTTTCAAAGTATTACTACTCCTTGACAATGCACCTGGTCACCCAAGAACTCTGACAGAGATGTAAAGTGAGATTAATGTTGTTTCCACTCCCTCTCATACAACATCCATTCTTCAGCCTACCAATCAAGGAATAATTTCAACTTTCAAGTCTTATTTAAGAAATTCTTTTCATAAGGCCACATGTAGTGATTCCTTTGATGAATCTGGGCAAAGCAAAGTGAAAACCTTCTAGAAAGGATTCACCATTCTAGATGACATCAAAAACACTTTGATTCATGGAAAGAGGTGTAAAAAATCAACATAACAGGAGTTTGGAAAAAGCTGATTCCAACACTCATAGGTGACTTTCAGAAGTTCAAGACTTCAGTACAGGAAGTTAACTGCAGATGTGGTGGAAACAGCTAAAGAACCAGAATTAGAAGTGAAGCCTGAAGATGGGACTTAACTGCAGAAAATCGGTAAAATTTGAATGGATGAGGAGTTGCTTATAGATGAGCAAAGAAAGCGGTTTCTTGGGACTTTCCTGGTGGTTCAGTGGTTAAGAATCCGCCTGCCAATGCAGGGAACACAGCTTCAATTCCCTGTCCAAGAACTAAGATCCTATATAGTTTGGGGCAACTAAGGTATGCCACAACTACTGAGCCCACACTCTAGAACCTGTGCTCTGCAACAAAAGAAGCCACCACAATGAGAAGCTTGCATACCACAACTAGAAAAGCTCTCAAGCAGCAACAAAGAGCCCAGGCACCACAATGAAGACCCAGGACAGCCAAAATAAATAAACTTTAAAAAAAAAAACGATTTCTTGAGATGAAATATACTCCTGGTGAAAATGCTGTGAATACTGCTGAAATTACAACAAAAGATTTAAAATGTTACATAAACTTAGTTGATAAAGCAGCGGTTGGATTTGAAAGCACTGACTCCAATTTTGAAAGAACTTATTCTGTAAGAAAGATGATATTAAACAGCATTGCACAGTACAGAGAAATAATGTGGCAAACCTCACTGTTGTTTTAAGAAACTGCCTAGCAAATATATTTGTCTACAACTCCACACACAATCACATAAAACTAACAAATCTAATCACATGGACCACAGCCTTGTCTAACTCAATGAGCCATGCCCATGTAGGGCCATCCATGATGGACGGGTTATGGAGGAGAGTTCTGACAAAATGTGGTCCACTGGAGAAGGGAATGGCAAACCACTTCAGTATTCCTGCCTTGAGAACCCCATGAACAGTATGAAAAAGTAAAAAGATAGGACACTGTAAGATGAACTCCCCAGGTCGGTAGGTGCCAAATAAAGATTGAAGGCGAGGGAAGGGGACACAGAGGATGAGATGGTTGGATGGCATCACCGACTCAATGGACATGAGTTTGAACAAACTCTGGGAGTTGGTGATGGACAGGTAGGGCTGGCGTGCTGCAGTCCATGGGGTCGCAAAGAGCTGGACATGACTGAGGGACTGAACTGAACTGACAACTCCACACAGCATATAATATTTCCTTCATGATAGCACTTTTTTTAGGCAATAAAGTACTTTTCAATTTAGGTATGTACACTACTTATTTGTGACTCACTTTATTGCAATAGTCACTGTACTGTGGTTGTCTGGAACTGAATTCACAACATTTCTGAGGTATGCCTGTATTACATAACAGATTATTCAATAGAACAACACTGTGTAGAATATTTCCATCATCACAGAAAGTTCTATGGAACAGTGGCGCTCAGCAAAAAACAGGAAGGACATTTTCTTGGGCATTTTACTGGTTTATGAGGCAAATTAGAGCAAACCACTGCTAACAGGATAATTCTGAAAATCAGGATTTATGATCAATGCAAATGGAATCTATACTCAAAGAGAACATCTCAGAAAGTCACAAGGTTCCAAGAAAAGTAGTCCTCGGAAGAAACCATATATACTCTAGTATCAGTCAGTTCAGTTCGGTTCAATTCAGTCGCTCAGTCGTATCCGACTCTTTGCGACTCCATGAATCACAGCACGCCAGGCCTCCCTGTCCATCACCAACTCCCGGAGTTCACTCAAACTCATGTCCATCAAGTCGGTGATGCCATCCAGCCATCTCATACAGTGCTACTCAAAATGTAGTCTGCCTCCTAATGCTTAACCCCCAAACTGTTACCAGCCTGCAATAAGTTCAGAAACCGTTTAAAAACTTCCAAAGTAATTTAACACGTCTTTGACATTTTTACTTCACAAAAGTACCTCTCTACAATGAATGGGAAAATTTTAAAAACTAGACTTTCACCACAGAATTTGGGAAGCACTACTCTAGAACAAAAGTGTGACAATGAATGTTAGAACAGAGCTCATACAGAGTTCTCCCAACTACCACCATCTCATTTTAACTCCTTAGAATTTAAAATAGGAACTAAAATCTTATATAAATGATCAACTGAAACACAGAAGTCAATTGACTCAAAGTGATAAAACCTGAACTGAAAACTAAGGAAGAAAACTATAGTTTATACTGAGAGTCAAAGTACCACTATGTTCAGTTCAGTTGCTCAGTCGTGTCCGACTCTTTGCAACCCCATGAATCACAGCACCAGGCCTCCCTGTCCATCACCAACTCCTGGAGTTCACTCAAATTCATGTCCATCGAGTCGGTGATGCCATCCAGCTATCTCATTCTCTGTCATCCCCTTCTCCTCCCGCCCCCAATCCTTCCCAGCATCAGAGTCTTTTCCAGTGAGTCAACTCATCGCATGAGGTGGCCAAAGTATTGGAGTTTCAGCTTTAGCATCAGTCCTTCCAATGAACACCCAGGACTGATCTCCTTTAGAATGGACTGGTTGGATCTCCTTGCAGTCCAAGGGATTCTCAAGTCTTCTCCAGCACCACAGTTCAAAAGCATCAATTCTTCGGCGATCAGCTTTCTTCACAGTCCAACTCTCACATCCATACATGACCACTATGTTCAGTTCAGTTCAGTCGCTCAGTCGTGTCTGACTCTCCGCGACCCCATGAATCACAGCACACCAGGCCTCCCTGTCCATCACCAACTCCCGGAGTTCACTCAAACCCATGTCCACTATGTTAGGGAACTGCAATTATTTATTACAACTATTTATTCTCCACAACATGGTGTCAGGTATTGCTCCTAGTTTTATAGATGAGGACTAAAGAAGTTCAGTAATTTGCTCACAATTAATAAACCTATCTTTTCATGTTTTACTCAGCATCCTGTGGAGGCTGAAAACAGGTCAAATATAGAGAAAAATTCCAGAGAAGAGAAAAGACTCATATCCTTGTATAAGTCAGGTGGACAGCACAGAGCAACACACAAATTCCTCTCAGGAATGTGTCTATATGAGCTAAGTAGTAGGAGATGTCCAAGTTTGTTAATCAAGGACTTTGTAGTTAATATTGTTTAATGATCATGAGGCCTTTGTGCTGTTTAGTCTCTGAAACAATGAAGGCCTTCAATGATGTATTCTCGGCATCCATTAGACTAGTTACCCATTTATAACCTTGACTTGGAAATATACTTCCTGTTTCCAAGCATGTACCCTCAAACCCTGGGTTAACTAAATACAAAAAAAGCCCAATTGGCCCCTCCACAGTGTAGAGTACAGCTGCCAATATAGGTAGCAAAATGCTACCTTATCCTATCTGCTACCTGATCTTAACTGTAAGGAAGTTACCCTGTAATAAACTAATCCACCTATTATATGGAACTGCTTCATTTTTCAGTATCATGATACCATCTCAGTTCAGTGGGTACCTTTTGTACCTCTGCCTTCCAACACACAAACTAATACAATTCCCTAGAGGAGTGCAGTTATTGTTGAGATTCTCAGATTCCGAGGCCTCATATACAAAAGAAGGAGACAAGATGAAAATCAGGGCCCCTTCCCCCTGCAAAACACAAATGACTTTTGGTTTATAATAACTCTTCCCAATTAAGCTGCATGTGGTTTAAGAATTATATATTCTGCCTCCCTCTCAACTCCCTTATTTCAGTCCACATAAACCACCAAATACTCCTACTGAATACCGATGGTCTCACCATCAAGTTGGGCAAAAAGACATGATGTTGTATTTCTAGTAAACATAAAAAAATGTAACCCAAAGGGAAGGAAGATGAAGCACAGTTGTTTTCAAGGTTATGAGTCCCATAGGGACACAACTTTTATATGCTCAGCCTTTTTTCTGAGCAGAAGTATAACTACCATCAGATCAGTTTTTTCCAACAGATTTCTAGACAGCTAAATGCTTCCATACTTGAGTGGGAAATATTTTTTTTTCTAATGATGGTTTTTCTGATTTAAAATAATCTTCCCTTAATCCAACTATCACCTCAACAACCAAGAAATATGCTCTCATCCTCACAGAACAAAGATTAAGAGACTACTAGCTCTAGCATTTTCTCTAATGTGCCTAGCAAAACTCCAAACGCAACAATGTCATGTAGAATTGATCACTCCACAGGGCATGGTGTCAAAAAAGTCATCTTGCTTAAACTAAACAGTGTCAGTTAGCAGAAGGGTAGAAAGAATAAAAACTTTCTCAGTGTTCTTCTATAGAATCTCCAAATTTTATTTTCAGGTATCTTTGCCTAATGACAAGACTGTCTTCCCCTGATTATTTAATTTCTAATATACCTATATCAGAAGTTAAAGCAGATGTAACAAGACTGAATCCAACATCTTAACTAAGGAAAATATAGACCTTGTTCTAACAGCCAGTATGGAAGTTATGCAAAAACAACATGTAGAAAAAAACAATTAACTCTGTGAAAAAATTCCCATAATGTAATCAATAGTGAGAGGAGGTGCTAGTCAAAGGACTGCATTAAATGAAGTGCTGAGTAGCCAGCTCTATTCTTAGGACAGTCATTTCCAAACTATGCAGTCCCAAGCTGCTCTAATGTTGCAAAAATAGTACCTTACCTTTCTGGAGATTGAAGAAACATTCAAACCAAACCTTTGGGCTCTTTCTTTTAGCTTATCCAGGTTAACCTACAAAAACATTGGGGGAAAAACATATTAAAAAAAAATCAAAACAGAAAATATAGATGTAAAAGCTATGATCCAAAGCAAAGAGTTCAAATAAGCCTGCTGCTGCTGCTGCTAAGTCACTTCAGTCGTGTCCGACTCTGTGTGACCCCACAGACGGAAGCCCACCAGGCTCCCCCATCCCTGGGATTCTCCAGGCAAGAACACTGGAGTGGGTTGCCATTTCCTTCTCCAATATGTGAAAGTGAAAAGTAAAGTGAAGTCATTCAGTCATGTCTGACCCTTAGCGACCCCACGGACTGCAGCCCACCAGGCTCCTCCATCCATGGGATTTTCTAGGCAAGGGTACTGGGATGGCTTGCCATTGCCAATAAGCCTATACAACATCAAAGATACCCTATGAGCCAAATTAGGAAACTAAGCAGCACTCATTCATGCCACTAATTATTAAAAGACCTCTCCTGGAATGCAGTGAGAGATTTAGCCCTGCCTCCTTCATTCATCAAAGGTGGCAAAAGCCTAAGGAGGGTTTAAGATCAAAGTAGGCCAAACACTGCTTGAAAAAGCAAACAAATGTCTAAATCATCACCTCTAAACAAGTCCATCATTCACAGTTCAAAATTGTTAATTTCTATACCAAGCCTTTGCAGGTAATTCTTAACTTGATCTCCTAGCAAACAGAAACTATCACTGAAGCTCTCCATTCTTCAGAAGACAAACACACTACCAATACCCAACTGAATTTTCTTACTTCCTTTTGGAAGCCTTGATATATAGGATGATATAAGGATATCTGGGACATTTCCTTTACAACTACCACTGCTAATAACTACTACTACTACTAAAACATTTCACCTTCACTTTAATTATTAAACTGTAACTCCAAGAGCAAGATTTCATAAAGTGAAACATGTTTCACAGCATCTGTTTGCATTTTCTAAGCATGCTGACAAGTCATAATAGTCCAGAAGACATACTATCCTAATCTTTACTCTCTAGTATTTAACAGGTAGTGTTGAAAATGACCAGTATCTACAGACAGAACTCATAAGTTGCTTCCATAGGTTCTCCTGTGGTAATTAAGAGTCAGACATCATCCAAAAGCCACTGGGTGAGGTCAAAAACTCTAGTACCACAGAAGTTACACAGATTATCCTCTAGCTAACAAAATCTATTCATTTTTTCCTAAGAAGGGTGGTAGGAAGGAAGATGTTTATGACTCTGAAGGTGCAAGAATTTTCCTGACCTCTCAGTACCTCAAACAATTCATTCTATTCAGAACATAAAACACTGTACTGAGAACAAGTCACCAAATTCATATGAACTGTTTCCTCTATCTGGAGAGAGGGAAGAAATCCCTAATTTAAAACTAACTGTATAGAGTTAAGGTTAAAAGAAAAAAAACCCGAATTCTTACCATAGGTTTGGTGTCAGACGACAGGCCTAAAGAAAGAAATAAAAAAGTTTTATTTTATATTCTAAGAAGTCATAAAGAAAGCTGACAGTCTTGAAATGAAGTTAGATAGGATAAAAATCATATATAGGAAAAATGTCCTTTATCTAATAAAGTTGAAGGAAATGCAGAGATGACATCTAGAGACCATATCTGCATTCACTGCCGCTGGGAACATAAAATAGTATAGCCAATTTGGAGAAGTCTGGAGGTTCTCCAAAGAGTTAAACATAGAACTTACCATATGACCTAGCAATTTTACTTATACGTATATACCTCTAGAGAAATGATAATACATAACCACATAAAAACTTGTATATGAAAGTTCACAGAAGGAGAGGGAACTGGACTCTGTGGGAGAGGGTGAGGGTGGGATGATTTGTGAGAATGGCATTGAAACATGTATATTATCATATGTGAAACGAATCGCCAGTCCAAGTTTAATGCATGATACAGGATGCTCGGGGCATCATCAGGGATGAACCAGCAGCATTACCCATAGTAGCCAAAAAGTGAAAACAACCCAACCATACAGTCAACTGAGGGGCAGATAAAACAGTACACATCAGTACAGTGTAATATTACCCAATAAAAAGAAATCCTAAAATAGGGATAAACCTGGAATACATTATGTGAAGTGAAAGAAGCCAGTCACAAAGACCATGAATTGTATGATGCTATTTATATGAAGGCAAACTAACACACATAGAAAAAGTTACTAGTTGCTTGTGAGGACAGAGAAAGCAGATGAGAAAAGCTAATGGGTATGGGGTTTCTTCTGGGGGTGATGAGAACATCCTAAAATCAGACTATGATGATAGCTGCACAACCATCTGAATATATTTTAAAAACACTGGATTATATACTTGAAGAGGATGAGCTGGATGATGTATGAGTTGTATCTCAATAAAGCTGTTCAAAGAGAAAGACATTATATCTAGACAAAGGTGCAGAGCTACTATTATAGACAGTTAAAATTATGGCTACTTAAAAGCCAATGTTCTGGACTTCCCTGGTGGTCCAGTGGCTAAGACTCCATAATATTCCCAATGCAGGAGGCCTGGGTTCGATCCCTGGTCAGGGAACTATATCCTGCATGCTTCAACTAAGACCCAGCACAGCCGGATAAATAAATAAAAATATTTTTAAAAAATTTTAAAAATAAATAAATAAATAAAAGCCAATGTTCTGTCCTGAAATTATCACTTAGAAGCAAGCAGCATATTAGCCTCTAGGCTCAACCTTATTCTAGTCAATAATTATTTACATAAAACTTGTCAGAATTTTAGTTTAAGCAATCTCAATACTGCAACTGACTCCCTAACTTTCCACTGTAAATTTCAGGTATAAACTCAATTTTTTTTTTTTTTTAATTAACTCATTCATTCATTCATTTTGGCTGCACTGGGTCTTTGTTGCTGCACGTGGGCTTTCTCTAGCTGCAGTGAGTGAGCAGGTCTACTCCTCACTGAGGGACACGGGGTTCTCCTTGCGGTGGCTTCTCTTGTTGTGGAGCATGGGCTCTAGGGTGCACAGGCTCGGTAGTTGTGGCAGATGGGCTTTAGTTGCATACAGATGGACCAGGGATGGAAGCTGTGTTCCCTGTGCTGGCAGGGGGATTCTTAACCACTGGACCACCAGAGAAGTCCTGGCCTCGATTTTTACCATAACCTATGTACTAGGAACTATTTACATATTTTTATGTTCACCCATAAAACAATATTTCTTTTTATTTTATTGGTCAACTTTCCTTCTCAGGCTAAGCATTAATTTTAACTTTAGTTTTTCTTCAAATAACACCATTAAATAATATCAACTTCTAATATTCCATTACCAACCCTATGATCTCTCTCCTGATATAATGAAATGTCAGGAAATATTTTGTTTTTAAAGCATGTAGCCACAGTGATCAGAATTTTGCTGGTCTTTTAAAAGTCACAATGAAACTCTACAAGATCTTTGGAGGACATTTTCTTAACAGACTTGAAACTTTTAACAGGCCACCAGGAAGTCTGTATTTTATCTGTCAAGTACATTTAAAGTCTCTCAGAACAAGTATTATGTTCTTTTTAAAAAGAATAACATCTTTCCCTTAATTTAATACAGATACATGTTCACTGTAAAAAATTTAAAAACTTAAGCAAAAAGAAGTCATTCAAAATTCCACCAACCAGAGACAATGAATGTTATCAACTTATTATATATCCCTCTAATCTTTTTCCTATCCATACATGTATTGGGAAATGGGAACATATTACAAATATTTTATAACTTGCTTTCCCCACTTTCCTGACAAATGGGACAGATACAACTTTAAACAGTATTACTTTAAACATCTTCATGGTTTTCTAACTGTACTATGGTACACATTTACTTAACCAGTTCTCTATTGTATATTACACTGTTTCCAGTTACTGATCACTATAAATAATACAGTGATATAATCCTTGAGGTTAAATCTTTAAGCATAACCAAGATTATTTCCTTGTAAATTCTTAAAAGGTAAAAGATACTCTTTTTCCTCTTGCCACTCACACTAGGTAATATAACACTGGACAGGTACATAATAATTATATGCTGATTTGAGACACCAGAATAAAGCTGGTACTAGAACCTTCTCTGAAGATATCCAAGAAAAGGAAAACAAATGTTGGCACTGCTTCCTACTCTCTCAAACTTTAGCACCTTCTCTAAATTGCCTGGAAAGGCTTGAAAATGGCTTTACCTAAACCAGAAAGGTGAATATAATAAAACTCTTAAAGGCTGCCAGAGCTAATAAGTTTACCTTAATTTGGAGAAATAAAATTTGTTGTGCCAAAAAAGTAAAAATGTAAAGATAACTTTTTCACAAGTCTCTATATTCTTACCTTTTGATGGAACTGGAGAAATCCCAAATCTGTAGAAAGAAAAACAAGCTAAATTTTAGGAAGCTGTTCACACTCCTGGATTGTATCCGTGTCAAGTGTACATATGGCACTTCTTGCTTGTGATCTCAAGCCTTGCAATCATTAGCTAATTCTAACAACTCCATGAAAGAGGTTCAGTTGACTCTTTTTCTCACCAAGAGTTCGGAGAATAAACTAAAATGTAGCCTTATCAGAATTGGCAGTAACACTCAGTTCCTGTCTTTTTCCTATTACAAAAACCCTGCTTGTTAACAAAACCCAATCTACAGCTACTATATCCAGTCAGTAGACACGTTCTGAACAGAGCCAAGAGAGCCTTTATTTTCAGCAAGGCCTCTATTCTACTTAAAATAAACTATATTTAAAACCTACGGCACACCCTCACCTTAATATTATCACTATCTCAGATCTAAATAGCTGGGAACACTCACCTAGCTGCCCGGGCAGCTTTCTTACTCTCCAAACTCACAGGTACATTGAATCGTTCAGCTCTCTTCTGCATCCTCTAAGTGATAACAGACAAAAAAAGGGCAGAGAAAATTCAATTCTTGGTTTCCTTCTTTTAAGAGAAAAGTCATTTAGAGATGTGTATCTTTAGAACATCAGGAGTAATTTCTTAAGGTCTAAACTGAGTTATACTGACAATCACAGAGGATATCAGGTTGTATCCATCCCAGGGCTTAACTCAACAGCCCTTTCCAGAAAGCAAACACAAAAAGACTATTATTACATTCATGTCCTCAAAAACAAAAGGGAAGGAATAAAATAAAACCCACATTCTACATCAAGCCAAGAAGACAAAAGCTGTGTTTGGTTGACCTTTGAAAATGGATCAAAGGAACAGCTTGGTTCCAACACTGGTTGTGTACTCTTTCAGTTAGAAATGAGATCCAAAAAAAAAAGAAATGAAGCAGCATTGTCCTATGCCATCTCTACTTTAAACATACAAAAAAGCCCACAAATCTTGACTGGAACCTAATTTCAGAGATTCTGCGACAGAATCCAGAGAAATTTCTATCTCATCAGCTAGCTAGTAGTAACTGGTAAGTGACATCTCCCCTTTTAACTTTTCATCTCTTTCAAGGTACGATCCTCTCAAACTCTAATCCCAGTTTATAAACATCTTAAAAAGAGTTACCACTAAGACCAGAACACTATACAAAAGATTAGGGCTTCAAAGGCAACTATGCCAGCCCAAATATACTCCCAAGTGTAGCTGGTGTAAAAATATATCACTACCTAAATCTGTTAATACTGATTTTCTGCCTATGAGTAAATATTTTAAAGTGATGACACAGAATAAAGGGTAAGAAACAGAAAGATATATATAGACTGCTCTTCTGAAACAATGACCTACCTCAGTCTGTGGTATTTCAGATGTAATTTTTACCACTTTTTTCTCTGCTGCCCTGGAAAAGAGATTTTTAAAATCAGAAAACTGATATTCTAAACCGAAACCTTAGAATTGTCTAAGAATTCACCTGAATCATGTTCTCTGTCCCATATCTCCCTGTCACCTTTCAGATCAAAAAAGCATGAAGCCCATCAGATTTTTCAGTTTCTGAACTGTCATCTATTCATAAAAAAGTTCAAATAACAGACTAAGTTACTTTACTATAAGAAAGCAACCAGAAAATAACTGTTACACTGAGCTGAGGGAAATGTTCAAAGGACACTGGAAATCATTTCATTTATTTTTAGGAACTTTAAATGTACTTCTGGACTAATGACTATTCCTCCAACCCTTATTTAAATACCAGCTCTCAATTTTCATCACAATTAATGAGTGCTCTACAAGGTCTGGTTTCCTTCTTTTACAAATCCCTTATATCTCCCATGGGACCATAGCTCCAGCTGGAAGAGTCAAAGTGGGACAAATAAAAATGCCAAAGGGAGTGGGAAAAAAAAAAGGCTAAGGGAAGTTTGTATTAGGAAAACATGCTAAGTTACTAGTCAAAAGGTTTAAGAAAAAACAAAAGCGGAGGGACCAGAGGGGCGGGAGACAAAGTTCGGAAGTACCCAGGATAAATGGAAGGGCATTAACCCTCCACCAAACAACTCCCATAAAACTGTGGGTCATAACCAGTCTCATTAAGGTCCCTCATTTAGAGACATGGGCGGCTTTTGTTCCAATATCCCGGACACTTTTCCCATTTGATGCCCTGAAAGGTAGTAATGGTTTAATGGCATTTTCAGAGGAAGTAATTCTGGAACAGGAACTTACTCTCTGCTCCATCCTTTTGTTGGAGGTCCCTGGACTGACAGATAAGCAATGGGAGCCCCCTGCTGACCATAACTAAGTCTTGCAATATTTAATTGCCCTGGTTTCAGCAGGGGGGTGGGGTGGGAAAAAAAAAATCAAACTAGAAACAAGTAATCTTTCTGGAGAATATCAAGGAAAGACAAAGTGAGGAGATCTCCTTTTGAATGTTTAAAGGATTTTTTAAAAGAAATTTCTGATTTTTTTCCATTTCCTAATCATCCTTCCTTCCCCAACCCTCTCATTTTCTTCAGGCAGAAAGGGACAAGTTTAATGTTTTACTTGAAGTCCAATGCCATTAAAATAGCAGTCCTCTTCACCAAACCTCAGGCTAATGACTTCCTCCACATTCTCATCAGTACACCTCATGGCAAAAAGGGAACCTGAGAGGACGCTTCCTTCAGATCTGTTCCAACTCCCAAGGCACAATTAAGCTCAAGCAATAAATACACATCATACTCTGAGGCTCATGTGAAATCTCTTCTCTTCACTGAGAAGTTTCTCTCGTACTCATAGTCATACACAAACTTTCTCCAAACCATAGGGACCCTGAATCTTTCTGTACATAATTTACTCTAACTGCTGCTGCTGCTAAGTCGCTTCAGTCGTGTCCGACTCTGTGCGACCCCATAGACGAAAGCCCTCCAGGCTCCCTCGTCCCTGGGATTCTCCAGGCAAGAACACTGGAGTGGGTTACCATTTCTTTCTCCAATGCATGAAAGTGAAAAGTGAAAGGGAAGTCATTCAGTCGCATCCGACTCTTCGCGACCGCATGGACTGCAGCCTACCAGGCTCCTCCATCCTTGGGATTTTCCAGGCAAAAGTACTCGAGTGGGGTGCCATTGCCTTCTCCGACTCTACCCACTACTAGCCCTCTAACAAGCAAAAACACAACCTCTCCCACATAGTCAATTTCCTTGTTCAGAAATTCACTGATAAAATTAAAGCCCTCTAAACAAGAGAATTATATATTTTACATATTATAAAGATAACTACGAATTCTCAAACTTCACTGTTTTTAACCCGCACAGGCTAATTATATCACCATATTTACTTCATCTTCCTTCTTGCCCTCAGTTCAGTCACTCAGTTGTGTCCAACTCTTTGCAACCCCATGAACTGCAGCACTCCAAGTTTCCCTGTCCATCATCAACTCCCAGAGCTTGCTCAAACTCATATCCATCCAGTCGGTGATGCCATTCAACCATCTCATCCTTTGTCATCCCTTTCTTCTCCTGCTTTAAATCTTTCCCAGCACTAGGGTCTTTACCAATGAATCAGTTCTTCAGGTCAGGTGGCCAAAGTATTGGAGCTTCAGATTCAGCATCAGTCTTTCCAATTCAGGACTGATTTTCTTTAGGATTGACTGGTTTGATGTCCCTGCAGTCCAAGGGACTCTCAAGAGTCTTCTCCAACACCACAGTTCAAAAGCATCAATTCTTCACTCAGCTTTCTTTACAGCCCAACTCTCACATCTACACGACTACTGGAAAAACCATAGCTTTGACTAGACAAGACCTTTGTCAGCACTGTCTCTTCTTTTTAATATGCTGCAAAGTCTGTCATTATTTCCACCATTTCCCCATCTACTTGCCATGAAGTGATAGGCCAGATGCCATATCTTAGTTTTTTGAATACTGAGTTTTAAGCCAGCGTTTTCACCCTCCTCTTTCACTTTCATCAAGAGGCTCTTTAGTTCCTCTTCACTCTCTGCCGTAAGGGCAGTGTCATCTGCATATCTGAGGTTATTGATATTTTTCCTGGCAATCTTGATTCTAACTTGTGCTTCATCCAGCCCAGCATTTTGCATGATGTACTCTGCATGTAAGTTAAATAAATAAGCAGGGTGACAAAATACAGCCTTGATGTACTCCTTTCCCAATTTGGAACCAGTCCATTGTTCCATGTCCAGTTCTAACTGTTGCTTCTTGACCTGCATACAGACTTCTCAGGAGGCAGGTCAAGTGGTCTGGTATTCCCATCTCTTAAAGAATTTTCCAGTTTGTTGTGATCCACACAGTCTAAGACTTTGGCATAGTCAATAAAGCAGAAATAGATGTTTTTCTGGAATTCTCTTGCTTTTTCAATGATCCAATGGATGTTGCCAATTTGATCTCTGGTTCCTCCGCCTCTTCTAAATCCAGCTTGAACTCGTGGAAGTTCTCGGTTCACTGTTGAATCCTCACTTGGTTAATTTTTCATTATTCTGCTAGTGTGTGAGATGAATGCAATTGGGCGGTAGTTTGAACATTCTTCAGCATTGCCTTTCTTTGGGATTGGAATGAAAACTGACCTTTTCCAGTCTTGTGGTCACTGCTGAGTTTTCCAAACCTGCTGGCATATTGAGTGCAACGTTTTCACAGCATCATCTTTTAGGATTTGAAATAGCTCAACTGGAATTCCATCACCTCTACTAGTTTTGTTCATAGTGATGCTTCCTAAGGCCCACTTGACTTTGCATTCTAGGATGTCTGGCTCTCGGTGGGTGATCACACCTTCGTGGTTATCTGGGTCATTGAGATCTTTTCTGTATAGTTCTGTGCATTCTTGCCACCTCTTCTTAGTATCTTCTGCTTCTGGTAGGTTCATACCATTTCTGTCCTTTACTGTGCCCATCTTCACATGAAATGTTCCCTTGGTATCTCTAATTTTCTTGAAGACATCTCCAGTCTTTCCCATTCTGTTGCTTTCCTCTATTTCCTTGCACTGATCATTGATCCTTCTTGCCATGTAAGTTTCCAAAACCTCTCTATTTCAAAGCTATCCCAAGACTCCCCTGGAGGTCCAGTGGCCAACGCAGGAAACCTGGGTCAGGGAACTAGATCCCACAAGACACAACTAAGAGTCTGTATCCTGCATGCTGCAACTAAGTTCCAGTGCAGCCAAATAAATAATTTTTTAAAAAAGCCTGGAGAATCCCATGGACAGAGGTGACTGGTCGGCTATAATCCACAGGGTTGCAAAGAGTTGGACACAACTGAGCGACTAACACTTTCACGCTCAGGATGGAATTTCTGGCTCCAAGTCACCCTTTGAGGAACTGCCTCATTTTGTACTGCTTTGTGTAAAAATAAAGACATGAAGACCAAAAAAACACAAAAGCTATCCCACTGGCCATCTTCTCAAGGCATGTTATCTAAACAAAAACCTCCTGTAATGGGCAACAACTAAATGGCTTTAGAAAGCAGTAGTATTTGACAAAATCTAATAGAACACTAAAGGAATATCCTCTCTAATGCAGCAAATTCCCTGCTAGAAATGTATCCTTTGGACATACTTGCATAAATTTAAAAGTAATTTTATAAGGAGGTATAGCACTGTATGTTTTGCGATTATGAATAATCTAAATATCCATCAACAGGAGACTGGTAAAATTACTATTCACTTTTAGAATGGAGTACTATTAGCTGCCACAAAGAATAAAATTCTAAGTTGTTAACTAAATCTTGTGACAGGTTCACAGGGGTCTATATAGTATTCTCTTAACTTTTTTATAAGCCTGTAATATTATATAACAAGTTACAAAAACAGAGACCTACCACTTACTAGGATAATTATCCTCATTTCATACAGCTGATGTGAGGATTAGATGAGAATATATGTAAAACACTTAGAACCTTGCCTACTATATAACTAATTTTTTTTTTTTGGCCTTGCCACACAGCATGCAGGAACTTAAGCTCCCCAACCAGAGATCAAACCCATGCCCCCTGCAATGGAAGCATGGAGTCTTAACCACCGGAATGCCACAGAAGTCTTTACATCTAATAATTAAATAAGGACATTATATGATGATATAGAAAGATCTCCATATGTGGGAAAAAACATCAGGAAACCAACAATATGCATCGTTTATGTACATATACATATATACACACTATATAAAATATTCCAAAAGAATATACTAAAAACCTCTGGGAAGTCAGGTGGAGGTACAGACAAAGGTATTTAATTTTGTTTTCTCTTTTTTTGGGGGGACGGGGGGCTACACCACATGACATGTGGAATCTTAGTTCCCCAACCAGGGATTGACCCTTTGCCCCCTACACCGAAAGCTCAGAGTCTTAACCACTGGACCATCAGGGAAGTCTCCTTAATTTTCAATTTATATACTCTTCTATGTACTGTTTATGACTTTTTACAAGTACACATATTGCCCTTTATAATTGAACAGACTATTACAGCTATGAGGAGCAAAAATGTTAAGAAGGACTCAACTGCTCTTAATGTGCTGGTGCATAAGATGGCCAGACATTTGTGGGGAAACTCCAAATAAAAGATGCTTATGAACAACCTTGTGCAATAATTTAAATAAATCAAGATCTACTTTTCATTAACACTTTGTCCTCCCTTCCTCCACTGTAAACCAGAAAAGAAGAGAGCATACAGTGTTACTTGAGACATAACCTCTGCCCTGCACACTCCTCCCTTACAAAAGTCTGCATATGCAGAAAATCTGCATGATTCTCTACACAGAAAGAGAATCACCTATCGTGGTGATACAACAAGGCTAAGAGAAATAAACTTTTTAGGGACTGAAGTCTCCTGGTCCTAATTATCTATTACATAACCCAAAGACAACTTACTTTCCTTCAGTGGGACAATGTAGTTGAAATGAACTAGACTTTTCTAAAAATGTACATCTAATAAGAAAAGCCAACAAAAATGTTTAAGAAGTAAACAGAGTGAAACACTAAAAAATCCAGAACCATCTTCACTGTATTCATTATTAAAAAGGGATAGCTGGGACATCCCTGATAACACAGTGGATAAGAATCTGCCTGCCAATGCAGGAGACAGGCGTCGAGCCCTGGTCTAGGAAGACTTCACGTGCAGCGAAGTAACTGAGCCCTGTGCCACAACTACAAAAGACCGGACACCCTAGAGCTGCAGAGCACAACTACTGAGCCCTCATGCTGCAACTACTAGAGCCCATGTTCCTAGAGCCTATGCTCCACAAGATAAGCCACTGCAATGAGAAGACCAAGCACTGCAAAAGAGTAGTCCTTCCACTCACCAAAACTAGGGAAAGTCTGCACAAAGCAATGAAGACCCAGCATAGTCATAAATAAATTAACTAACATAAATAAATAAAAAAGGATAGTTACACATCAACAGTTTTTTCAGGAGGTTCTTCCTCTTTGACAGGCAGTTCTAAGGGCTTTGGTTCTTCTTCCTAAAAACAAATGAAACAAGATGGTTAAAATAAATCAAGAGTAAATACCTGTCAAGAGAAAATTATGAGAACTCCAAAATGAACCAGGCTATGAGAACTTTCATTCCCCCTTTATGCACCCCTAACGAATCAGCATTTAAGCCCTCTAATGATTAATGTTCAGCAATGTGACCAAGGTAGTGGCACACTGCCAGGCCAGTGAGTAACCTTACTCTCTCCAACTCACCTCTGTTTCATCTCCCAGTACATCTTCTTCATTTGCCTCCTCTTCAGCTAAAGAATATTAAAATATTCAGGTCAAGCCCTGCTACAAAACCATCTTGATCACTGTACTTAGGCTAAAATTATAATCTTTTTGCTTTTCCAAAACACAATTCAATATGCTCATAAAATTTGTTCCACATGGAGAAGATAAAACTACGTAGTCTACCTAACATCAACATGAGGGTAAATGCCAGTTGGACTGAAGAACTAAACAAGGTGAGGTCAAACTACAACATTAACAAAAAGCAATGTGGAAGAATTTAGTGAAGAATTTCTTAAAAAAAAAAAAACCCAGAAGCAAAAGCACTATGCAAAAAACTGACTTTTCAAAACTAGGAAAGGACACCACAAAAAAAAAAATCATGAAGACATTTGTGTATAAAACCAACATGGGAATAATCACTAAAATACAAAAGAAATGCCTGCAAACAAGCAACCAATGAGAATCCCATCAGAAAAATCAGCAAAGGAGAAACCCAAAGAACCATAAGCAAAAGAAATGTTTAAATTTTTTAATAACTGGAAGAACGTAAATTGAAACCACAAACAGATTAGGAAAAATGAGGCCAGAGTGAACCCTCATGTGCTGATAATGAGATTTATAGAGCAATTCAGAGAAACGATTTGGTAGTATTTAGTCATATTAAGTAAACATTTATGAATAGCTATTTATTAGCAACCCCATCCCTGAGTATATACTCCCAAAGGACTTTCACACAAGGATATAAGGAATTATGAAAGTAGTAGTTCAGGAGGCAATACAGGAATCAGTCACTGAATGAACTAAAGAAAATGTGGTGACTTCTATAAATTATAGAATACAATGCAGGAATTAGAATCAACAGACTAGATGATTACAGTCACAGTTCACACAAACACATCTTTTAAAAAAAGTGTGAGTACTTAAGAGAAAAAAAGTGTGCAATAAAGGTATGGCCTCATTGCCAACTACATAAAATTACTATAGATCAAACAACACTACATGGTTTACAACCGTAAAGACAAAAAGTATATATCAAACACATTAGAACTGTTGACTAAGCAAAGTTGGATAAAGGAAAAGGTAATAAAAAAATTAAAATTAAGAGAGGAATGATAGTATGCTTAAATGAAGTATTTTTATTTGTTTTAAAGTGAAATTACAGAATGTCAGAGTTCAGTTCAGTTCAGTCGCTCAGTCGTGTCCGACTCTCCGCGACCCCATGAATCACAGCACGCCAGGCCTCCCTGTCCATCACCAACTCCCGGAGTACACTCAAACTCATGTCCACAGAGTCGGTGATGCCATCCAGCCATCTCATTCTCCGTCGTCCCCTTCTCCTCCCGCCCCCAACCTTTCCCAGCATCAGAGTCTTTTCCAGTGAGTCAACTCGTCGCATGGAATGTCAGAGTTAGAAGGGACCAAAGATTACCTAAGTTTATGGATTTCGAGGGTGGAACCACTGGTCTCATTTCACAGACCAGAACACTCAGCCATGAAAACAGTGGCTGTCCAAAGTTACCTAGTAAATTTCTGGCACAGGAGGAATTCGACTTCGAATCGTCCAATTCTCAGTCTAATGATACTTGCTTTACCATACTTCAAAATAATTAACTGAAATAAAATTATAATGTCTTTTAAGGAGGAAAGGGCTATTTCATTATAACTACCGTTTTAGATAACAAGAGTTTTCTTGACAGAGTTAATTAAAATCTTACATCATCAACAACCTAAAGGAAAAAAAGAAATCTTCTGTATGGCAGAGGCTAAAAATTAATCTCCTCACTCACATCGCTCTTTGGCTTCACAGGGAACTCACCATGCTCTTCAAGATATGCCTGGAGCCTGTTGATGAGATCTTGTTTTATTCCCTTGGTCTCCAAACCACGAGCAAGACACTCCTGCTTTAGTTCAGCAAGCTGAGAAAAAAGAATAAAGCTTTTCCTTAATTTACAGAATGAACCTGGTGGGGGGAAAAAAAAGTAGCTCTTACAAGAAAGAAAAAGAAAAGAAAGTTCACCCCGTAACTACTGCTCTTAATCCCACCAAGCTTTTAGGTCCACAAGATGATTCACTTTCCCTCAACAATACTCAATATGCAAGAGAACTTTTCTGACAGACAGTGAAGAATAACCCTGCTTTAATATAATTCTTATCTATTCATACATCTATTTATTATATAAATCTTTAGCTGTTTCTGAGCAGAGGGTGTCTTTTTTTCCCAATTACTGTACCAGTTCATACAAGGAAAGAATGAATCTTTAGTAGAATATATAATTATCTAAAAGCAGATTCTCCTTACTATTACCCCAGATCCTTTACTGCAATCTACCATATACATGTATACAAGTTTGATCACCACAGGATTAGGTAGATATGTTAGCTAGCTTAATGTCAACAATGAATCACTTAAAGGATCTTTGCCAAAATGGAAAAAAATATGTAATGGCATGCCACAGAGTTCTGCTGAAGATTTTTAAATAAGTACTTTGACTAAAGCTCTAATAGGCATGCTTACAACTTTGCAGACACCAGGAGGAGGAAGAATTGGTAAATTACTGACAGCACTAAAGGTAGGGGGCTGTCAGGGGGTGTTGCTGGCTCTTCAGGGAAAACAATGATCCAAGATGAAGACTCAATTTAGAAGAAATAAGGTATACCTATAAAGTACTACACTTATACTCAAAACTTTATTAAATTTATTATATTCAAAACGTCATTAAAAAAAAAAAAACAGATGAACAAGATCTGGCCGAACAGTAACTCAAAGGATAAGACCTCAGTCAGGGTTTTAGAAAGATTACAAGTACAAAAAGGGTTAATGGCATAGTTTGCTATCAAAGTAATTCTAGGTTAAGGGTAACTAAAAAAATAGAATCTATATTAATTAATGTAATAGCCTTACTGGGCTCTTTATTCTCATTTTAAGGCACATAATGACACATTGATCCAAGGAGAACAACTAAGAAAAAGGAAGATTTTAAAAATCCTATATGCAGATCAATGCACAAACAGATATTTGTCCTGGAAAGACTTTACTAGTTTTGAAGTACAGATCTAAGACCAACCAGTAGAAATTAGGAAGCAGATTCCTATAGAAGAAAGAATGTTGTAACTAAGGGAATATGTTGGTCATCTCTAAAAGGCTTTCAACCAAGGAAGCATTTGGAAATGGAGAGGGGAGCTTTTTTTCTGACTAGTATTCAGTGAGTAGGACAGGTAGGCAGGGAGGGATACATGGAAAACTGTTTCTACTCAAGCCAACAGCCCCCTCTACTGAGAAACACAGTAGGTAATCACCCATTAAAAGCATGGAGCATAACAAGGCATCTGAAGTCAGACTACACTGGGTTCAAATTCCAGCTTTACCGCTTATATCCGTGTAGCCTAGGTGAGTAACGTAACCACTCTGTGCCTCACTTTCCTATGAAATGGGGATAATGTAACAGTACCTGCAGCATAGGGTTGTTACGAAGATTAAACCAGTAAATATTTGTAAAGCATTTACAATAGTGCTTAGCAGCTAGTAAGTGTTAGAAACTGGGTGAAGAATTAGACAAGATTAGACAGAATCATTGTTTCTCTGATTTCTGAATTTCACAGATCAATATATTTTTAAATAGGTAGAGAGACAGGGCTGTCATCTTTTTATAGCATTCCAGGTTGTGGACCAATACTTTTGTAAACAAACAAATCAATTACGAGAAAATCGGTCATACACTTGGATGAAGGAGTGATGTCAAACTGCTATAAAAGTTTCTAAAAGCTTACTTTCTTTTTTTAAACTTATCTCATCATTAACCAGTAACAGATCATGGATGAGCACTGACCTACAATACAGTATACAAGGTTAATCTAAAATCTAGACTCTAAGTGATCTCTAAGGTCCATTTCTTAAGAATCTAGATCTTTCCCATGGTGGTACTTTTTTTTCAGTTATTGTGAGTGTATTTAGAGGGTGTTGGTTGTTTGTTTATAACACAATACAATTTCTTTACTTTCTATAACTCCTAATCTTCCTTTTTTCTTCTCCTCCTTTAAGTAACATTAAGGGAAAAGGAATGTAAATACTCAGGCAATTCAAAATTCAACTTTCTAACAGAGCTGTTCCTCCTTTCTTCCTTCCCCAAACTGTGTGTAGATAGACAGAAGTTTACAAAATCTTTCAGGTAACAGGGAAAGATAGTCAGTGATAGATGCTAGACAGGACGCTGATCTAGTAGACCTGAAGCTGACAGACTGGTACAACTGGTTGTTTAGCATGGACAGCATCCACCACTGCTAACCACTGACCTTGCTATTGCTATTGAAATCTCAGCCCCCCACTGGCTTTCATTCCCTAACCTCAGGTCTCTGGCTCATTCAGCAGTTTTCTCAGCACCTCCATGTCCCCTTCTCTAGTCAAATGAGAATGTTACATACGTTTTTACACACTGTTGCATCACTTCATTATTTTACTTATTATTATATTGTGGGTTCCCCTCCAAAAGGGAAATTGATGAGTGAAAACAGAATAGCTGAAAATAAAAGTCATTTCACACATTTTGGCACAATTACATTAGTAATAAAACAAAACCCTTTTAAAACCTCAAATAAGGACCTATAATGTCAAATCTTACCCATTTTTATATGCATCTCACTTTAAAATGTTTTAAAAGAATGTATTTAAAAAGCAAGATATATTGAGTGAATTGTACAGTATGTGAATTGTCTCAATAAGACTATTAAAAAAAACAAGTTATAGAATACTGTATATAAGATACTACCATTAATGTAAAAAATAACATGCACACACATAAGTTATATAATATTTATACACAAGATGCCTGGGCAAGAAAAAGATACATTAACACTAGTTGAATCTCAGAAGAAACCTGAAGACAGGTGCAGGAGGGAAACCTTTTACCATATACCCTTTTAACATCTTTAAAATTATGAAGTTCAGTATGAATTACCTATTCAAAAACTAAATTTTCAGTCTCAATCCCAAAATCTTATTTTTCAGTATTAATAAGGCATTTTTCATGCTACCTATCCAACCAGCAGAGAAAGGACCGATCAACTGACTACACAATACATTTAACATTAATCCCCATTCATTGCCCTGTGATTTCTAATTTACTAATCTTGAATTTTGATTCAAATATTTTTCACCTGTTATCTCTCAACGTGGTTTATAAACCTTCAAGGACAGAAACATTTTATATAATTTACAACATTTCATATGATAGGAATTAAATTTCAAGTATTAATACATGCCAAACAAAAGGCTAAGTCTTTTGAACATCATTTCCTCATTTAATCCTCACAACATCTATGTGGTTGATTTTTTTATTACATCTCATAAATTAAGAAAACAAAGCTTAAAGAAACTCAAAATTTGCTAAAAATTCACCCTGCTAGAAAATAGTGAAGCCAACAGCCAGCTCATATCTCTCTGATTTAAGCCCAATTTTACATATCAATATGAAGGATTGTTTCCATGGACACACTCTCTTACTGTTTTCCTCTTACCTTTCCTCCTCACTCTTTGCTAGCTCTTCTTCCACCCAATCTTGTAAATACAGATATTCACTAAGATAACTTTGGCCTCCTTATCCTTCCACTTGTATCAAAAGCTTTTTCACTTCCCAGAATCCAATTATTGGCAAATACTGTCAGCACTTCCTTCAGAACAGACACAGAATCTAATCCATTGCCTTTCTTTCACACAAACTATTGTAAACTCTTCAGCCCTTGAACCTCATTATAGTTTATTTTCAAGAAGGTAGTCAGAGAGATCTTTCTGACAATTTAAGTCAAGAACATGTCTCTCCTCTATTCAAAAATCCTCCACTGGTTTCCTATCTCATTAAGGTTAAAAACCAGAATCCTAATGATCACCTCTAATACTTTGCACAAGGCTCACGCTTTCATTTATTTTAAGATTTTGCTTAAACATCATCTTCTCAATGACGCCTTCCCCTTAGTCACCCTATTTAAAATTATAATACCCTTCTCTTTTCACAGTTCCTTCTATTTCTATTTTTCTCTACAAATTTTATCGCTATTTGACATACTATAAATTTTACTTATTTACTGTGCCTCCCTGTAGTAAAATATAAGCTCCAAAAATTTATATATATATACATAAATATTTCAATAAGTCCCACATCTTTATTTTCACCTCTTAGCTCCTGAGCAAAAACCCACATTCAAATGATTACGAGATATGTCCAAATGAATATCTCAAAGACATTTTATCATTTATGCCCCAAACTGAACTTCATCTTCTCTCCTGCACAAACCTGGCTTCTTCTCCTCCCAACTTAGACTAAAGGTATCATTACTTGGAGTCACCTTTCATCCCTCTCACATTTAACTGACTTAAAAATACTTAAAATTCTATATCCAAAATTTGTTTCAAATTCATTCCTACTTTTGAAGCCACTACCTTATTTCAAGTCTTAGTAAGTTAATTCACTTGACAAATGGTTATAAGTACCCACTGTGTGTCAAGCATTATCTTAGATACAGGAAAATAATCATAAGCAAAAGAAAGAGTTCTTGCCCACACGGAGCTTACAATCTAGTAAGGAAACAAGGCAAGCAATGATCATATACGTAATGTTTAACTGATTCTAAAAAAAGTACAGGGTCCTATAAAAGCATTTAAAAAGTAGTCTGACTGTGTGTGTAGATGGATGGAACCATCCTACCTAAGGGTTCATTGGATAAATGATGTTTGACTGATATCTGAAGGGAAACTAACAGTTAATTAAACAAAGGTATGGGGGTGGCAAGAGCAATGAAGCCAAAAGCATGTATAAAGGTTCTGAGTACTAAGGTATGGAGAGGCAGCCATACACAGCAGTTCCGAACAGGAATTCTGGAGACAGACCGCCTGGATTTGAGCCACCACTTACTAGGTACATGACCTAGGGCAAGTTATCCAATCTCTTTGAGCTTCCATTTTTTCTCATTTTTTGTTTCCTTCAGGCCAAGCCACAAGCATGTGGAATCTTAGTTCCCAAACCAGATATCAAACCTCAGACCCCTGAAACAGAAGCATGGAATCTTAACCCCTGGACCACCACGGAACTCTCCATTTTTTCTCTTTTTCAATGCGGACAACACAGGCATTTATGTTATTGCCTTAGGATTATTGTGAGAAATCAACTGATATGTACAAACTGATTTGACCAGTGTCTGCCACATAGTAAATGTTAGCAATTAATGAACACCCATTCTGATAAGTGAAATAAAGTCACTAGCTGGAATTTGAGAAACTAAACTAGATACTGGCAGGGATATAATTAAAAGGTTTTAAGCAGGGAAGTGACTATTATAATAAAAATCTAACTGGTGAAATTTCTTCCTCTCTAGACCCCATCCTTCTTACTGCCAAAAAAACACAAACTGGGAAATTCCTAGCAGTCCATTGTAGGACTCTGAGCTTTCATTGCAGAGTGCCTGGAGTTCCATCCCAGGAACCCCAGGGAACTAGGCCTGGGAACTAGGATCCCACAAGCCACGTGGCAAAGAAAAAAAAAACTGATCACATCAGCTCCTCCTTTCAAATTTTCAAAGGTTCCTCACTTTCTGCCTGCATGACAAAAACCAAACACCTTACACAACTTAGAAGTCCTTTTCAGCATCACTCCAATACCCCTCGAGACACACAGTTCACCTACTTTCCTTTTCCAAACTATCTTCAACCATTAACACAAATGCACTTTATGCTTCACTATTACAAATGTCTCACTGTTTTATCTACCCTTCTAGTTTTCTCCTCTGTAGTCCCTTTTCTCACAACTGACTGGAAATCTGGTACTATTAAAATTCAAGGCATTTTTCACCCACAATTCAGTCTCTTTCCACTGCATTGAAATGACTCCATTTTTACAAAATCTTCACAAATTTGCAGTTGATGTGGCTTTACATTATCAGTTCAGATACGTATTTTTCATGCCTACTTCAAAGCTTGCTCCTATCCTCTGAGACCCCACACTACAGCCCCAAATTCCTTTTATAAAAATGCAAAGGCTTTTTTTTTTTTTTTTAAAGAGATAAACCTTAGGTCAACCCAAAAGTAAGGAGCACTCCATGATCAACAGTAGGATCACTCCATGATCAACAATGGAACCAAACATTAACTGTCCTGGAAGTCAAAATTAAAGGCATGAGTTCTTAACCAGAGGTCCATGGACTCCTCAGGGCTCCAAGGTAATTTTATGAAGCCCCTCAAATCACATGCAAAGTTATGTGTACATGCCTTTTTCTGGGGAGAGGTCCATACCTTTCATCAGAGTTTCAAAGATATCTGTGACCTCCAAAAGGTTAAGAAGTGCTCTAGAGAAAAAGCAAAGACAAGCAAATATGATTAAAAGAGTGAATCCTTTTTAGGCTATTAGGACTGCCTCATGCTCTCTAAGACTATAATAACCTGAAATCAGATCAGAGGACATTATCCAATCAAAACCGAATTTAACCTGCAACTGACATACAGATTTTTATGGAAGGTGGAACTCCATAAAGCAAAACAAAACCTATAAAGGCAAGTCACAAGGCTAGTGACTTACTCGAGGGGTTTCAAAAATGGAACTAATAGGAAGAAAACAGATCTTATATTCATATTTCCTTTTTATTCCATTCAAAAATTCCTTTTGTGTTTCTTTCATAACATACAAACAGTAGTACATAACATATAGTAATACTAATTTATAAGTTAATATACATATAATGGAAGTAGCTGCTCAATTTTTTACTTGTTATTCTCTTAGCAGACTACTGATACAATCTACTTATTTCGGTACCACCAAGTTAACAGTAACTCCAGGTTAACACAAAATCCCCCTAGTACAGCTTAGATTCCAAGAGTAAGAAACCTATCAACTTTCACTGAAAGTCTAACTGGTGTCAACTAATGTGATTAAGAGGAGCTCTCTCTTTTTACCCTTACTCTCCTTACACTTTTTTTTTAAAGCTCATCAAACTTTAAAGAATCAGTTTTCAGCGTGGGCCAAATCAACCTGGTTTGTCAAAGGTTCCCAGGATGTGAACAAAACATGACAGAAGAGTGATGGGAAAAATACCTGTGAAACCACAAATGGACAACTTGAGATATTCTCTTAATTTACCACCCCCCCAAAAAAAACCCATTCTTTTCTTCCAAGAAAATAATCTAAATACGAAAAGGCTCTCAAGATTCCCAAGAGACAACTTAAAACGTCTTCTGTGATTGAGTGTCACCCAGTGGTGAGACCAAGAGATGCAGGGTCTACCCGCGAAATGAAATGGGACAGAGGTAACCCTAACCTTGGAAACGTTTTCCCAAAATATTACAGTTCTGAGTGACTTGTCTCAGGGGTGGTGGGGCACAGGGTGGGGGGAAGGCTGGTAGGCGGAGAACCGCGTTGAGAGAACTCGAAAACTTTTCAATCTGGAGTATCTGTGCCTTCACTATCTCTTAAAGTCTCCTAAAGCCCAGGCCTCTAAGGGGAGGCCTATCTTCGGAGGCCTCTCCTCAGGTTTCCAGATTTGCCCCGGGGGCGTCACTCCACCTAAAAAAGGGGAACGGAAGCATTTTCTGGATCAAGTCTGAGACCTAGATAGACAGAAACAAACAAAGCTGCCATCCTTTGCTACCGGGAATCTCCACTTTGGACAACCCAGGGAAGAAAAAGGGGTCCTGGGCTCCGCACGGGGCCAAGAGGAAGAGACCACTGACGTAATGCAGTTTGACGAGAAACAAGAAGAGAGTAGAACAGGTTGAAGGCACTTCCACAACCCGGTAGAGAGGTAACGGACGACACCACAGTGGAGGAAGGTGACGAATAACAAATAAGGACACAGTAAAACCGTGAGGAGAAATGGGAAAAGAGAAAAGGCGTAGTGGGGGAAGAAGGGAAGCACAAAAGAACAGAACTACGACGGGAGCCAGAAAATAGAGTAGAAGAACCTTCAAGGAAAAGGCGCCAACCCGCCAGCAAAATTTAGTCTACGGAAAAGTCTGACCCGGTCCTTCCCCGCCTCACGGTACCTTCAGCTTATGAAGCTCCACCGTCTCAGTCGCCATCTTGTTACCCCTCCACTCCGCCAAGCCCCCACCCGCTGCCTCCACCTCCGGGAGCTCCCGCCTCGGCGCCTACAGCCACGGCCGGCCAATCGTTGGAGCTCTTACTCCCGCCTCTTACTATCAACTCTTTCCATTAGTCGATAGCTGGCGTCGCCCTCACGCCTCCAAGTGGCTTTCCCCACCTCTTTCTCCGGGTGGGACCCGGAGAAGGGCGGGTTCGGCACCTTCCGAACGACGGAAATGGTGACCAATTGTGTGTCCCCGCGGTGGATCGTCAGCCAATGAATGGTGGCGGCGCTGACCTTGCTCCACCAATAGGGAGAGCGCAGATGGGCGGGGAGGCTGCTTCCTGGAGACCGCAGGTGTAGAAGCAAGCGCCGCGCCCCGACCCGGACGGGCTTCCGAGGCTGGCAGGTAGGTTTACCGAGAGACTGGGAAGGGGTGCTAAGGAACAATGGTGGGAGGCGAACGAGCGGGGTGGGTGAAGCGGCGGCGAGCAACTGACTGGAAGAGGAGCGCGGAAGACAACCTTAAGGGAAGACGATGAAGGGGCCTGGGAGGAGCAAGGGGGTGAGTTCAAATCATTACTGGGGTTTAGGGAATTTTAGGTAGAGAGCGGGCCAGGTCTGCTTCCTAACCCGGCGTCATCAACTTAAGGGCAAGCACGATTTTAAAAGGGCCAAGTTCAGACGATCAGAGCCGCCCTGAAGTCGGGACTAGGGCTCCACCTCTCGAGACGCTCAGCTCACGTCCCTTCCTAGTTCAGTACAAAAGCCCTGGGCACGTTCTTGCAGCTGCCTGCTTACATGCCGATGAGAGGTCGGGGGAGCCCCAGAGGAAAAGGTGGGGACTAGGATAGATTGAAGGCGGGAGGAGAAGGGGACGACAGAGGATGAGATGGCTGGATGGCATCGCCGACTCGATGGACATGAGTGTGAGCAGGATGCCAGGCTTCCCTGGTGATGGACAGGGAAGCCTGGCATCCTACAGTTCATGAGGTCTCAAAGAGTCGGACACAACTGAGTGACTGAACTGAGTATAGATAAGAAAAAGTAGCTTTACCCTGTCTTCCCTGCTTAGTGGTTCCTTGTTTCCCATGACCCTCTTCTGTAATTTCGGGTGCACCTAATGTCTTCATGTTTCCTTATTAAATTCTTAAGGATAGTGAGATACTTGTTACTGTTGCTCCTTGAAGTGCACCAAGCCTATGCTTACTCCTTCAAGTAACAGTTGAAGTGTAAGGATCAGAAGAAAGATTATCATGTCTCTAACATGTAGAGTGCGCTCGTCTTGCCTTTTAAATTTTTTCCCCCAAGTCTTCAGTTTTTCCTTTGTGCATAATGAGGTAAGTTCTTTCATTCCCAATAGAGTCCGCGGAATTTGGGCTACTCAGGCAACAACTTGGAGAAACAGACTCCAAGAAGGGTGGAGAGGAAATTAAGTTGGACTCCTGCCTGATCCCCCACTGTGGTAGGATGAATGTGGGGGTGGCACACAGCGAAGTAAACCCCAACACTCGAGTGATGAATAGCCGGGGCATCTGGCTGGCCTACATCATCTTGGTAGGACTGCTGCATGTGGTTCTACTCAGCATCCCCTTCTTCAGCATTCCTGTTGTCTGGACACTGACCAACGTCATCCATAACTTGGTGAGCACTAAACCATGCCCCTTTACCCACCCTAGGCTTTTCCCAACCAAGAACAATTACTTGGGATTTCTGTATTCCTTTTGGGATCTCAGCTGAGGGACTACTTTATGCCCTGTACCTCACACTGTCCCCTTCCCTCCTCCCAGGTTATGTATGTCTTCCTACATACGGTGAAAGGGACACCCTTTGAGACCCCTGACCAAGGAAAGGCTCGGCTACTGACACACTGGGAACAGATGGACTACGGGCTCCAATTTACCTCTTCCCGAAAATTCCTCAGCATCTCTCCCATTGTATTGTGAGTCCAGGGGGAAATAGGGGAGATGCTTCAAGAGCCAGGTACAAAGGTCCACAAGGAAACTTTAAAAACAGTGGACTTCTAGTCACCTAGACCCTGTGAAGATACACTAGCTCTAAATCTAGTGAGAACAGTAAAAAGTAGAAGACAGTAAGCAAGCATCACTTGCTGCCTCGCTTGATGGTAGGAGAATGGAGAAGGGACTAAGAAAAGATAAAGTAAAACAAGTTATTTTACACTTCCAAAGAAGTGAATAAAGGCAGAACTGATGTAAATCTGTGAGAAGTGGTAGCAAAAAGGATTCTAACAGTCACACAGGCTGAAACTGCTTCAGCTGTCATTTGCCACCTGTCATTAACAATTTTTTTTTAAAAAGCACAAATTTATAAATCTCTAGTTAAAGGTGCTATCTGATTATCTCCCCTGCTGCTGCTGCTACCCCAAAGTAAATATTAATATAGCTGAAATATTTTTAGATATTCTAGGACTGCATGCAGTAAAATTGGTTATTTAAAATAGAAAAGAAAGTCGCTGGAAAGGCCTGAATATGGATAGGGAAGGCCAGCTTCATTCAACCTATTTCTTCTCTTCCCAGATACCTCCTGGCCAGCTTCTACACCAAATATGATGCTGCTCACTTCCTCATCAACACAGCCTCACTGCTTAGCGTACTGCTGCCCAAGTTGCCCCAGTTTCATGGGGTTCGTCTCTTTGGCATCAACAAATACTGAGATGGGGCTGGGGATGTTGGAACAAAGGGCCATATCATCCCTCCTTTCTCTATACAACCTGAGAACTATGCAACCTTTCCCTAATGCCCCCACTGGAAATGCAAACTTTCACAAATTTTCATTGGAAAATGGGGTCCCCTGGGCCCCGCCCTGCTAGGAGCAGGTTTCTTTGAATCAGGAAAGACAGGTGAGGTAAGGAGCAAATCACTCTCCTCCACAGCAGGAAGCCATGCTTGGGCAGCTTTTTGGTTGATTAAGGTTTTCCCTATCATCTATTCCCATCACTTTTCAGCTCTGTTTTACTGTGTGTTTTCCTTATAATAAAGATACTTTTTTTCATATATGGCTATAGTTTGGTCAGCAGGAAGAGTAGGGAGAAAAAAGCTAGAGAAAAAAGATGCAACAATGACTGACTTACAGAACTACAAAATTTCTTTAAGGTATTTTTTTTATCCCCCTCCCTTGGTCCAGCAGGAGGTGCCCTTCACTCTAACACTTAGGAAGGAAAAGATTCTCAAATGAGAAAAAGGGCTCCAGCTATATCGGCAAAGAAGAGAGGGAGGATATAAGTTGCCAGTTACATATTTATAGAAAGATAATCCCCTGGCTTTAAATAGTTATGTACATACAAATATGAACAAACTTAAAAAAATACAAACCCTTGGATCATAAGGGGGCTGCTGGGAGCCCCTTTACCCTTCCCCCTCACCCAAGGGCAGAGGGCATGAAACTTGTTTTTTAAAAATTATTAGTTTTGGCCATCCCTGCAGCAACAAGCATGAAGTTGGGCGATTACCCACAAGGTGAGAGTTCCCACTCTCTGAACTCTTACGTATCTCCTATAATTAGGGTTACATGCTTTCTTGTTCTTTTAACTAGTATACTGGGGCAAAGGAGGTGGCTCCCTCCTGAAATGAGTCAAGAGATAAAACAGACTCGTTTAAAGGGTTGGGGGCAGGGGGAGTGTCATCTGCTCTAAGAAGCAAAAGACAAGATAAAGGCATACAGACCCCAGGGAAATACCCAGTTCCCACACTATGGGAGATACCGTCCAGCCCAGGTCCAGGCCCCAGGTTCTTTGTTCTAGACATCCCCTATTTCTTTGGTATTGTCAGAAGACAAGATTCAGTTCCTGGGTGCTGGTGGAGGAGGGAGAGTGGTTCCAGGGCTTCCTAAAAGTACTGAATGAACAATTTGAGCTTAAAATTTTCCCTTTTTTAAATATTTAAAAATAAACAAATCAAACTCCATCTGGTGCTGTACACAGCCCTTTTGACTCCCTGACATTGATTGGAGGAAAGAGAAGGGGTGTCAACGTTGGAAGGGCCTCCTCACTTTCTTCCGCCGCTTCGGTTTGGCTTCTCCCTTGGGTACTGTGCTGTTGGGCTTGGAGGCTGCAGTGGCCCCAGGGCCAGGCTGAGGAGCTGCAAAGAAGTTCCCGTTGGACATCTGGCCTGGGGGTACTTGAAAGATCCGGCTCAAGAAATCCTGAAGGTCAGCAGGAGGGGCATCTGGAGTAGGTCTGAGAGGAAACCAGAAGGCATGATGAGGCAAGAGATACTGGAGTCAAATGGTTATCTGTTTCATCTATTTATACATATGTTAAAGACATACTGAGTCAGGTCCCAAACTTCTTAAATGGTGAGACACCTACATGTCCTAAACAGCATGTCATTGGAAACCATATTCAGAACTAGAACAGTGGATAGATTGTTGAGAGAAACACTACCTACCTCTGCCGCCCACTGGTTCCTGGCATCCGCGAACCAAATGAGATGTGATAAGGGACTCTGTGGGTATCTGGGGAGATTCCCACACGCTGGCATCCAGCCCACTCTGCAAGCATGAGCGACAATTAGCCAAAATATCACAGTTCTGAGCATATATGAGCCCATACTTCCAGAGGACAAAAGTATACCTGTGATATCATACACCTTTCCATCCATCAGCGCAAAGTAGGTGATTTTGAGGCCCAACATGCTTGACTCTGCCCAAAAGTCACCTTCTTCAGCAGGATGCAGCCTATTACACTCAGCACAGTATCTGGCACTCTTAGGTTCCCGGTCCATTTCAAACCTCCTGAAATTCAGTAAAAGGACAGTTCCTTAATAATACATTAAGACTACCTAGAGCATTGCTACAGTCTCATCATTACTGATGTCTCATTGTTCCCGACAAGTATGGTTACTGATAAACATCTAAAATTACCACCACTCAGTTGTTATGTGTGCCTATGTACGCCCTGCCCTCAACCTATCTTAAAGCCAGAAATACTATCTTTTCTTCTTGCTAACTCAGGTCCTCAATCTCTTGACAATATGGCAAAAGTAGAAAATCAGGGTCTTTTTACTTACCATCTGGATCCCACAACTACCAATGATACAAGGAACGTGTTTAGTCACCCAGTCCCTAAACTGGCTGTCCCAGTCCTGTCCTATTTAAATCATACCTATGCTTTCCCTGGCATCGGCTGCACATCATAGTATTCATTGCTTCTTGCAGCTTGGACAGAAACTCATTCACTGACCGGCTCAGCTCATTTTCTGCCATTCGTTTCCTGAGAGAAAAAAGGCTATGTAAGTCAGGATATTGAGTGAGGGACAAAGGAAGACAGATCTATTGGCCTCTTGAGGTCCTTGGCCAGCTAGACAAGCCACCTCAGTTCTGCCTCGGACAGCCTTCATCCATAAGTCCAGGGATCTCTGCTACTGAAGGTTATTCATTTACCCTACCTGATAATTTCCTGGCTCCAACTTACATCTCGTATTCCTTCCGTCTTTCAGGGTTGCTGACAATGTCCCAAGCTGCCCGCAAAACCTTGAAGGCCTCCTCAGCCCGAGGATGATGATTTTTGTCAGGATGAACCTACCAAAACAGATTTCATTACATATCCATTCCAACCCTCTCCCCATCTTGAGTCAAAATAACCTCATATCAACAGGTTATTATTGATAACTTCATATTGAACACCCTTTTGAAGAATCAATATAGCTTAATGGTTAATTGCTCTAGCTCTGCAGATGGATCTAGGTTTAAGTCCTGATTCTATTGCTCATTAGCTTCATGACCTAGAGTATTTTATCTATCATGGACTGTTAGGAGTATTAAATGAGAATACACATGAAGCAGAATACAGAGAATCTGGCACTATGGTGATCCACCACTCTAGTGTGCCTGGAACTGTCCCAGTTTTAGTATTTAAATTTCATGTTTCAAGAAACCATTCAATTTCAGGCAAACAAGGATGAATGATCACCCTGCCACACATACTAAACTCTTATATTTTAACTTTGTTGTCAGTCACAGAATTCCAACAATCCTCAAACTTTAACTAGGAAATTCTCATATCTACTCAAAACTTCCTACAATGGTTTGCTTTTCTGTTCCAGGAGTGAAATAACATACTATGACCCTCAGGTTTTTAATCCACTTCACAGTCTTTTCTCCAAGACAAATATTATTCTCACTTCCTACAGTTCCCTGATTTTTCCCATCCTCATTCACCAAAAACAGAGATAACGCTAGTCTCTTGCAGAATGCTGTCATCTCTCTCGTTATCCCCAAGCTTACAGAATGCGAGTACTGGTCATGTTAGGGCCTACTAAGGAAAGTGAGAGGCTGTATAAAAGACTACAGAGACTTGCCTGGTCATCCAGCAGTTAAGACTGTGCTTCCAATGCAAGGGGTGCAGGTTCAATCCCTGCTTCAATCTTAAGGAACTAAGACTCCACATGCCCCATGGCTTGGCCAAAAAGAGCCCACAGATACTCTGGCCCAGAACAAGGGGGTAACTTCAGGTTGTGAGACAGTTCTACTAAGGTTCGGGGAACTTTACTTCAAGAAAGTAAGTTGAAAATAAGAAGTTTTAAATGACATTCCCCAAGAGACAAAATCTGCTAAAAGACATGAAGGTGAGAAAAAAAACCTCTACCGTTAGTAATGACTTGAGTGTGAACACCGTTCCTCACTCTCAGAATAACCCAGGCTATCCAATAAGGGGCATGTATTTCCCACCAAACTAATTTAGTTACCTGGTAAGTTTCAGGTCTGGTATTTTATTGTACCTAGAATGGTTAATGGAAACTCTGGTTGCCCATTCCTCTTTCATGTCATGCAACCACTGAGGTAATCTCCACAGTGGTATTTTACCAGTCAAGTTCCATACACTCAAATCATCTCCAATGCAATTTACACACATTATAGTCATGGACTTCCCAGGTGGCACTAGTCGTAAAGAATCCACCTGTCAGTGCAGGAGATTTAGAAATGCAAGTTCGATCCCCTGGAGAAGGACATGCAACCCACTCCAGTACTCTTGCCTGGAGAATCCCATGGAGAGAGGAGCTTAGCAGGCTACAGCCCCTAGGGTCGCAAAGAGTCAGACACGACTGAATTGACAGCACACAGAACGCACTTATATTCATAAGTTTTACTTGTACAGAAATAGCAGGCTCAATCATACCTAAAAATAGCAATCAAATATCTACTTCTAAAAGCAATTTGATTGCATGTTTGTATTAAACCATTTCCCTCAAGCATTTAAGTCACAACCATCTATATCCTACCTAATCACCAACATTTTCATGTATGACATACATACATACATGCCTCTCCAAGATTTACGTCCCATTCGCCTTCCCCTTCTCAGCCCAGGTTGTTGGTCTTGAAATAGCTTTTCACCTGGTCCTGGAATAATCACTCACATACACTCTCTGAATCTTCCCACACTTGCCTCACTAGGAAGACAGTTGGATTTCCCTGTGTTCAGAAATCCCTCATTTGTTCAGGAGGAACTGATAAGCGTTCTGACTAGGCCTCTTCTCCAACCTGCTCGGAGGGATTTCACCTGGATATTCCAGGGTGAGTGAGTCCAGCACCATCTACTATACCAGGTTCATTCATTTTCATTGAGAAAAAGAATTTCATGATACAAAACTTTAAGGGAAAGTCAGATCCCCTTTACAATTCTTTCCTGAGAATTAGAGATAATTTTCATCTTCCAAGTTGATTTTCTACTCTCCCTTCCTCTGCTTTTGCTACTGCTAAGTCACTTCAGTCGTGTCCAACTCTGTGTGACCCCAAAGACGGCAGCTCACCGGGCTCCCCCGTCCCTGGGATTCTCCAGGCAAGAACACTGGAGTGGGTTGCCATTTCCTTCTCCAATGCATGAAAGTGAAAAGTGAAAGTGAAGTTGCTCAGTCATGTCCAACTCTTAGCGACCCCATGGACTGCAGCCTACCAGGCTCCTCTGCCCATGGGATTTTCCAGGCAAGATTACTGGAGTGGGGTGCTATTGCCTTCTCCGTCCCTTCCTCTACTTACCTAAAAATTGTAATGGAAAATAAAATATGGGAACAAAGAACTGGAAAGAAGGAAGGGTACTCACCATCACTGCCAGCTGCCTATAGGCCTTCTTCAGTTCAACATCTGATGCTGTGGCTTCAACCCCCAACACGTGAAAAGGGTTTAGCTCATCCTCAGGAACCCCAGTCATGGTCAAGAGTCGAGCCACTTCCTCTTCAGGCTGGCAGTAACGACCACCAGCTACAGGTGTATTCCCCGGCCTACTGGTCCTCTGTTTGACCCAAGGTAACTCCAGCCAACCCCACTGAACTATTCTTACCAGCTGCTGCCAGGGCCTGCTCTCTCTCAGCAGAATCAGGCAACGCTGCCAGGTGGGAGAAGCCAGCCAAGAGAAGAGCCAGGTGGCTTTACCCCTCCAGCCTAGCCGGTCACTCAATCCCACCAGAAACCGCCAGCCCAACTGTAAACAGCCCAACAAAAGGGCCAGAGCCAGGAGCAGCAAAGCACCCACAAGCCTAAGAAAACGGGTGAACAGCCCTGCCCCATAGCAAAACGCCTGGCTCAGAAACTGGAACATCACCTGGGCCCAGCCCCCCAGCCGCCCTGCCCACACTCCCACCCAGACACAAAAAAGGTCCAGATCACTGCCTTTCAGCTGCCTGCATGCATAGATGAGATGGCCACAAGTCTCCACATACTCCCCCACTAATACTAGCAGTTCGATCAGCCACCAGAAGCCTGCCTGTCCAAGCTGACACAGTTCCTCTGCTCCCCACAATCCCAGTCCTCTGCGTTTATCTGCCTGACTCCGTTTCCGGCCGAGCCGATGTCGACCAGGAGATCTGGGATCTCTTCGTCCACCCTCCCGAGTGTCCTCCTTGGCTGGAACACGGTGCCGTTGTCTCCGGGGTGCAGGTTTCTTTTCACTGGGCACACGTGAAAGATCACTGGGAAACTTAAGAGGTTCCTCTTCATCATATTCCCCTTCCAACTCTTCATCTTCCCCCAAAGCTGGAGAGGTACAATGGTGGCAAAAGTTGCTAGAAGAGCTATCTCCTCCCTCAGAGTAAGGCCCTTCAGGGATTCCAGGGGTTCCCTGGCAGTTACAAGTAGACGGAATGGAAAGAAAAGAAGAGTTCACATCATCCTGGAACCCAGCCTCATTCTCTCTTGAGAGTTCCTGGTCCGCTCCTGACTCTTCTGAAGATGCCTCACTCTGATCAGGGTCCTCTTCAGCCAGAGGGGGTCCTGGACCCCTTGGGGGTCCATGGCTTGGATCCGACCAGTGGGCTGGATTTGGGGGCTGTGTGTACTTAGGACTAGAGTGCTCTGTGAGGCAGCGGGTACCATTAGGAGCAGGCCCCGCTGAGTCCCTGAGTCCTGAGAATGAAAGTATGTCAGGGTCCACAGAGGGTCCTAAAGTCCTGACGGAGGCACCACCACGGTGGTGGGCTCCACACAACCCTCCTTCTCCGGGGTGCTTCTGGGCCATGACCCCGGGGCTTCCTGAGGATTTTAGGTCACAGCCATCATGGTGACTTCTGATGCCTGTAACAGAGGTATCAAGTGGGGATGATCAAGGACAGGACCAACAAAAAAGTTAAATAATCTTAAATTGGGTATATATTGAATGCATCCACCTCCCTTGTTTTAAAGATTCGGGGGCATTCATCACCCTAGCAATAAAGCCAATACTACATTAACGGCAACGCTGCTCCCTCCCCCCACTCCTCCAAACTCCCTTATTATTTTTTCTCTCCCCAGAAAGCTATAACCCTGAAACAGGGGAAAAGGGAGGTACCGCAAAGGGTGTGGTCCTGGGGTCACTCTCGGGAAAAAAGGGAAAGACGACCGGAAAGGGGGCTGCAGGCTGCCAGAAAAGGGTGGGGACCGTGCGGCCCTTCAGGAACATCTGGGGGCGGAGCTTGAGACTGCCCCTGACAGAGTCAACCCGTTACCCCTCGGGCTGGGTAGAGGGGATCAAGGTAACATACCGAAGAGCGGCGGTAACTCCTCCCCCTCGAGCAGCTGGGCCGAGGGCCAGGGGGAGCTACGAGAGCAGCTCCCCCGGCTCCGCCTCCCGCTCACGCTCTGCTTCCGCCTTCCGTCCCCGCCGCGGCCGCCGATTCGCGTCTACTTCCACTTCCGGGGTCACCAGGGAAGACACGGGAAGGAAAAGTAAAAGCGGTCGGGCAAGGTGCAAGCCAGTCCTGCAGGCTAAGTCGAACCAGAGGAGGTGGTCCTGGGGAAGCGCTAGCCCCGCCCTTTAAAGGGCCCTCTGCTGCCGCCCTCCGCGTGCTGAAGTGGAGTCCCCGAAGGTTGCTCCACCGGAAGCGAAGCAAGCGGGCGATGCAGCAGTGCCTGCGGACTGGGAGCAGATTCTCAGGGTTCCTCTGGCTGTTCTTGAGCTTTGCTGAGACCAGGAGATAGAGGAAAGCCACCGAGCCCAGTCTGTTTCCCTTGCAGACAAAACCAGAGAACGTAGAGGAACCACCGCACTGATCCCTTCCCTGCTGCCTGTAACGAGGACAGAGGCCCTTTGGTATCATGCGGGGGAGGAGCGGAGGGGAGGACGCCCCGGGCCTGCCCCCGCCCTGGACCGCCTTAGCTGCCCCTTCTTTCCCAGCAACCCTCGGCCCCCCCAGCGTCTGATCCAGCTGGCGAACTGCCTTGTATAACTGAAGCTCCCACGGCCCGGATCCGCCCCTCTGGGTGCAGCTCTCAGGCCCCGTCACGAAGCGGGGCCGGAGGACCGGGAGCGTGGCTCCGCTGGGCTTAAGACCCGAGAGGAGTGCCAAAAAACACTGCCCTTATTTGCGTGCTTCTTTGCATTTCGTTTGCATACCAAGATGTTTGGTCGACTCTGACAAGCTCTCCCGCCCCCACGCAGACCCGGTTTGGGTACCCACTGTCGGTCCCCTGCTCTGCAAACGCCTCTCCGTTAGTCCCCCTTCCAGACCCCCGTCTTGCTCCGCAAGTTTTTCTACCCATGAACCCCTCGCCGGCGCCCCAGACCAGTAAGAGCCCCTTCCCGGGGTCCCCGATCCGGACCACCAAGTTCTCCAGGAGACAATACTCCAATTCTCTGGGAAGTGGAAGAAACCAAGCCGGAGTAGGGGGGCGCTGGGACACCAGTAGGGGATTTGAAAGCTTCGAGTTGCTGAGTCAGCGCATAGGTATTTAGAGACCATTCTCCAAACCTCTTGCGGTTCCCCCAAAACCCCTCCCGGCTATGGCTGGGGGTCTGTGATCCCAGCCTAGAGCAGCAGGCAAACTGGGTCCCCCCACACACACACACACGGAAAAGATTTGGAGGGTCCCGCCCCGTGATGTCACCCCCCAACACACACCCTGTCCCCTTCCTCCACCCCCCAAGCTGGTTGCTTTTAGCTCACTGGGGCTTGGGCTGCGATACGACTTGCAAGAGTTTAGAGGGCAAAGAACAGAGTGGCCCTAGGGGTGCCCACGCCCGACAGCCGCCTGGACGCCTAAGACTCTGGGCAGGGATGCAGCTGGGGGTCTAGGGAAGCACGTCTACCCGCTCCTTTCCTCAGCCCTGACAGGGTGGTGAGTAGTTAACACCCCCTCCCCAATCTCTCCTTGATTCGGGTCCCCAGACTTCCAAGAATTGAGGAGAGGAGCCCCAGGGACTCCCCAAGCCAAGTCCCCTCCCTGCCTGTTAAGATCTTGATATCCAAAAAAAGGCAGCTGAAAGGAAGTGCCTACACCCACTCTACCCCATTCCTTTAGTGCCCACAGTGCCAGCCCCTCCTTGGTGTTCTCCTTTCAGGAACTGAGTTCAAATCCCACTGGCAGTCCTGACACCCCAGGGAAAGGGAGAGGTAGAAAGAGCCCCACCAGTGTCCTGAGGGGAGGGTGTGAGATGCCTGTGAGCTAGGTGCCTGCTTAGTCCATGAGGGATAGGTGGGAATTGGACTGTGGCTGAACGGACACCTTCCCCCAATAACCCTATCTCCACCTAAAGCCAAGGCTTCCCAACCCTAACAAAGTGTCAGTTACTGTCTCTACTTGATTCCTCTTCTGGTGTCTTTTTTCCCTCTTCCCTCTCTGGGGTTGGAGCAGCTGTTGGGAGACCCCTGCCATGACTCATTCTCTCTTCCTTCTCCTCCCGTCTCTAGTAACTCCACCCTTCCCAGTCCAGTGGGATGATTTTGAATCCAAGCTGTAGATGGGACAAGCTTTTCAACTGGAACAGGCTACTGAGCCTTTAGCCCGCAGTACCCCCTTTCACAGATGGAGGACTTCCTACTCCTTCCACCCCACCCTGAAAAGCCAAGGAGCCAAGGCTCATTACCTTTTAAGATTTGAAGTTCCACTTAATGTCCTTGTTTTATAGGGTGATAGACAGCTGGCCTCTCATCCCTGTCTGTAGGTTTCTTCAGTTTCCCCAGCAGAACTAAGCTCCATCCTGAAATTGGCCTTTCTTTAAAAGAAAGGCATCCTCGAGGTTCATGGGCACCTGAGTTCCTGCCCCCTTACCCCCTTGCAGGTTTCCCAGCCCCCTCAAGACATTCATGGATGCATGAGAGGAGCTGACACTGACCTTCCCCTCTGTGACAACCTTCTCTTCGGCCATGGAGGAAGCCTTGCTGCCCCTGGCCATGACCTCTGACCCCAGGCCCTTTAATCAACAACTCCCAGAGCCTCCAGACCTGAGATGTGTCTTGCAACCCCAGGACAGTCCTGACCTGGCACCCGCCCTGGTGTGTGCACTTTGCTGCTGCTTTGGAATCATCTACTGCTGCTTCGGTGAGGGCGGGGCCAGGGTTCTGGGGGGCAGCTGCCCAAGACTGTCACCCTCAGAGATGACGCCAGCTTTCCCCTTTGCTCCTGAGCCACCTCTACTCTGTTGGGGGTTGCCTACCTTCAGTATGTCCAGTGCCACTCTCACCAGCTCTTCTTCCATCCCCCAAGCGCCCACTCCTTCAGCTCGGACCCCTGGCAACTATCATTTTCCCTCCCCTTGCCTCCTACTTCAAAATTCCATTCCCCAATAACCTGAATTAGCCTGTGCTGATTTCTTCCCGTCTACCATCCCTGAAAGGACAAAACCTTTTCTCTATGCTTATTCCCCTCAATGCATCCATCTTACCTCCTGATTTGCCCTCCCATCCCCTCACAGTTCCCGAAAAGTCCCTGCCCTCCCTAAGATGATCCCTTTCTGCCCTTGGTCTTGAGGTCCCAGGGGGTGCTGCTCCTGACTTCTGCTCCTCTGGTTAGCCATTCCTATCCCTTCTGAGTCATCAGAGCCCAGCCCTGTCGACCCTTCCCCACCCACCCCTTTCTGCCTCTCATTGCCTCCTGCCTCCCTTCCCAGGCTACCGCTGCTTCAAGGCAGTGATGTTTCTCTCAGGCCTGCTGTCAGGAGCCCTGGTGATCTTCCTGCTGTGCCATAAGGAACGAGTGCTAGAGACACAGCTGAGCCTGGAGGTGAGCGCGGGTATTGCGCTCGGCATCGGACTCCTCTGCGGCCTGGTCACCATGCTGGTTCGCAGTGTCGGGCTCTTCCTGACTGGTCTCCTACTAGGCCTAACCCTGGGCGCCGGGATCCTTCTGGGCACCGAGCCTATCTACCAACCACCTTCAGCCTGGGTACCAGCTGGGGGGCTGGTGGGGCTGGCACTGCTGGGAGCCCTGTTCACGCTTCGGTGGCCACGTCCATTCACAGTTCTGGGCACAGCCCTGCTGGGTGCTGCAGTGCTGGTGGCCTGTGCTGACTACTTCCTGGAGGGGCTGGCGCTGGGCAGTCGGCTGGGCCAACGCTTGCAGGCACTTCCAGCCTTGCCTCCTCTCTGCTGGTATAGCTGGGTCTTGCTGGGGACCTGGCCAGCCCTGGGGGTCCTTGGGGCCCTGGCCCAGTGGAAGCTCATGGATGAGGATCATGGAGGCCACGCCAATGGTGAGTTATCGCTGTGGTATAGACAGCAGACAACCTGTGTCCCTGGTTTCCAGACTTAAAGAAGTGAAGGGGGAAAATACACTTCAGGGCAAAAGACAGAAGTGTCTAAGGTGTATGAGGCAGGCCACTGAAAAAAAGTTATAGAGTTGGAGGAGTCAAAAGTCTGGGTAAGAGAAATTGTCGGGAGGTTGGGGTGCAGGGAAGAGTTACTGGGGACTGATGTGGAAGGAAAGGAAGATCTCAGGGAAGTCAGGAGGGAAGAGTAGGAGGATTCCAAAGAAATTCTTTGGATTCCAAAGAAGGAGTGGGCGCTTGGGGGATGGAAGAAGAGCTGGTGAGAGTGGCACTGGACATACTGAAGGTAGGCAACCCCCAACAGAGTAGAGGTGGCTCAGGAGCAAAGGGGAAAGCTGGCGTCATCTCTGAGGGTGACAGTCTTGGGTTTCTTTAGAATAACTGGAAGGGGGATGAGGTTTGAGAGAGACGTAACAGGGAAAGCAAATGGGTTTCTCTAGAGTATGAGTGTATTTGGGGGTGGGTTTCAGAGTCTAAAGAGGCCTCCCTGAGTCTGTATTGTCCCCTCCCAAGCAGTGCTCTTGAGCCACCAGCGAAGGCATCTCCAGCTCCTCCGGATCCGTCATCAGGAGGCCAAGTGGCACCGGACCTCCCCTGGGGCGGGGCTCTATGAGGGCAGCTACCGGCGCCAGCTCCCTGCCAGCGCACGGAGCCCTGCCGACAGTCTGGCTCCAGTGAGTGGAGCCGTGGGGGCTGCTCTGGGCCTGGGGCAGAAGGCACAGGAGGATGGTCAGGGTGGTAGGGTGGGTTCTGATCCAGCCCCTTTCTTCTGCCCTGTCTGCCCTGCCCCTCCAGAGTTATTTCCAGAGCCTTCGAGAGCGCCAGCTAGGACCAGGCACCCAGGCCACCGCTCCCCACACTGTCCTGGACCTGGATTCTGACTGTGGTTCCACTGTCCCCCTCACTGCACCTTCTGGTTCCACCCACCCGGACCTGAGCCTAAACCTCCACTGATGCCCTCATCCTGGGAACAAGGGCCTGGGAACACTAGGTGGGCAGGGCCTGGGCCTGCAGAATCCACACACAGACTTCCCCACCTCTTGGACTTGGTCATGGAATCTGTGTTCTAACCCAGACCAGCCCTGTAGAAATATGTTTCAGGGCCAGATAGAGAGGACTCTTGTGGGGAAAGGAGAGGAATGGAAGTATGAGTACCTACCTCTGTCCAGTAATAGAGGTGCCCTGGTCCCTAAAGTAACTGACTCCCTAATTCCCTTCAAACCAAACCAAGGAGGACCATTACCCAAATAGCCTTCTGTATACCCGCCTCAGAGTGCCTCTCAATGATCAAATAAGGGGTATTGTTTTCATAGGACCTACCTATAGAATATCAGAAAGGCTCCTAAAGCACTTGATAGCTTTCTGATGGGGAGAAGGGCACCAGTGGAGCTCCGGGATCCCTGATTCCCAGGCCCCTCATCAGGGAGCAATTGAGTTCCTGGTTAGCCTTTCTCTCTGGACCCCCAGACACAAGCCCCCTTCTCCTACCTCATCGGGGGGTATCTATCCTCCATGGTGCTTCCCTTTCCCTTCTCAATGTGGGGAAGACCACAGGGCGCTGCCTGGCTCAGCACCCACTGTCCCTCAAAGCTGGCTTCTTGCTTCAAGCAGAGAGCATTAGCCCACATGCCAGAATCTTGCCCTTTTGCCCAAAGGAGCCTGGTCTTCAGGGCTGTGTGGGAGACAAGTGCCTTCTCTGCCTCTCATTATAGGGGACATTAATCTCCTTAACCAGAACGTCGTCCCAACCACTAACCCATTCTAACTCTCCGCTCCCCTGATTCACCAGCCCAAAGTCTGTTCCTTGGTTCCTCAGACAGCATGAAGGAAGATATGTCCCTCCCCTTGGAAGCAAGGTTATGATGGGAGGGAAGAAGAACATGGGAACATGTGAATAAAATGACATTGAACCTGGGAGTCTAGCCTCTTCTGTTGCTCCTCTTTTCTTTCTTTGCACCCCCAAACAACGAGTTAGCCATACTGACAAGTCCTCTGTCCCTTAAAGATCTGATGAAGGTACTTTTATCAGGCCAGACCACTGTAGGAGTGGCACACACACAGCCAGAGGAAGAACCATTCAGTCCTCTCTTATGAACATCGCGCACACTTGCACAGTCGCTCAGTCGTGTCCAACTCTTTGTGACCCCAAAGATTGTAGTCCACCAGGCTCCTCTGTCCATGGGATTTCTCAGACAAGAATATTGGAGTGGGTTGCCATTTCCTCCTCCAGGGAATTGAAACGTGTATCTCCTGCATTGGCAGGTAAATTCTTTACCACTGAGTCACCTGGGAAGCCCTGTGAACATGGAGTTAACCTTTATTAAGCACAAATGTGCCAGGCACTTCACACACAGTATTTCATTTAATGCAACAACCCTGCGGGATTGGTGTTAACCTTATTTTTCAGATGGGAAACCTGAGGCTTAGTGAGGTTAATTAACTTGCCCAAAGTCATAAGCAAGTTGATGTGATTCTCAAGGATTCCAAGGCCATTGCTCAATTTTACTGGCCATGCTGTTTCCTTGTTCTTTATCTAGGAAGAACAGGACCCAGGCATTCCCAGCTGTGGCCTGCTGTCAGCTAAACGCCTGATGGATGCCTTTCTTCTACCAATGTCCTCCAGAGAGAAAACGACAGTTGGAAGTGATATCTAGGATGGGGGAGAAATGGACGGAGCTGGAGGCTGAGTTAAAGTCACTGTCCAGGAGGGAAAGAGTACAGGGAGGTGGTGACTGGAGCTGGGTCATTTAGAGGCTTGAGGTCCATGGTTCATGCTTGTGCTGCAGCAGACATTTGATTGAGGTCTCAGGCCTCTGAGAGAGTGACATTATCAGGGGATGAAAGGTGCTGAAGTCTGTGACTGAGGGGATAATGTCCAAGATTGTATCTCTGGGTGAGCCGCCAGAATTCAAGGTGTATCTATGGCCCAAGGAAATGGTATCCAGTATTATCCTGTGGCTGAATGGTCTATGCCTGTGACTGAGGAATCAGTGTCCCCATCTGATGCAGTAGTGTTTGGGGGACGACAGTGCATCCAGTTGTGGGCGATATCTCTGGGAAAGCCTTTCTCTGCTTGAAGCTGCTGATTGAGGCGCCAGTACTGTTTGCCCTTGAAGAAGTAGACACGGCCATCCCGCCAGCTCATGGCGGCCGAGGGCTGGTCTGGCACTCCTGTAAACAATCCCTTGGTTGGTTTGGGGTAGCGGCTGAAGTCAGTAGTGGCCAGCTCATCCCACTGCCAGTATCCAGAGCCCTAGGTGTGGGGCAGGCAGCGAGAAGAGAAGGGTGACGAGAGCTTAGGGATCCCCCCGACCACCGCCACCCCAACCAAGGTCTACTCTCAGCCCATGGCAGCTGCAGAACTTCCTTCCAGAGCAAGTCTTTGCTTTTCCATGGGAGGTAGCCCGCCCCTCCTATGAAGGATTTGCCCTTCCTTTCAGCTTTATACCTTAAAGAGGAACACTTTTTTGTTGATAGGCCAATAGAGAGCAGCATCCAGGTTGGGTCCTACCCTATTCAGCTTCTTGGGAAAACCAGGAGACATCTTGAAATTAATGTAGCGCCACACCTTGTCTCCTGAGAGCATATAAGGAGAGAACAAGTCACCTCTGTCCCCAGGTGATAACTTTCAGTTCCTCCGTTCCACCCTCTAGAAACTTCTCATCGCTCCCTCCTTTTATGGCATCTCTAATCACAGGCCCTCCTCAGATAGCACAGTATAAAACTAGTGCCCTTACCCTTAAAGAAGTGAATCCATTGGGTCCGGGGAGAGTAGACAGCTGCATCCAGGTTTCCTGGGAGCCCCTCCCAGAGTGCAGACACTTGGAACAAGGGACCCAATCCTGAATCTGTCACAGTCCACACATAGTTTCCCTTGAAGGCGTAGGTCTTTCCTCGGGGCCCTAAGAGCAGGAGGTGTGTCAATAAGTCAAAAAGACAGGTATCGGGACTTCCCTACTGGTCCAGCGGTTAAGAATAACCCTGCCAATGCAGGGGACACAGGTTTGATCCCTGGTCCAGGGTGATTCCACATGCCTCAGGGCAGCCAAGCCCATGTGCTACAACTACTGAGCCTATGGATTCCGGAACCCTTGAGCTACATCTGCCTCAACAAATGATCCCACATGATGAAACAAAGACCTGATGCCACCAAATAATTTTCTTTTTAAGACAGTGGTCAAATAAAGACTTCTGGGTATCTCAGGCAGGCTGATTCCCCAAATATTCATTCAAGGAGAGGATTATTAAGGGCAGAGAAGTATTCAGCCTCTCCTTTGTCATTCACAGCAAATCAGCCCCGTGGATAGCTGCTCCCACTTAGGGACCTCACCTTCTACTCCAGGTGGCTTCCAAGTTGTACTTCCATGTGGGTATAATACCCTCTCTAATAGTCATTCCAGTCAAGACTGTTTTCTCCATCTTGCTGTATTTCCGGATATGTTTAGTGGCTATCACAGGGCAACAACGGAGGAAATGTCCTGCCAGGCCCACCTTGAATTTAGCTCTGAATCCTCCCTCCCCAGGCCATTGCATCCATCAATGGCCACTAACCACTGCCTATCCTCCCTAACCTCCACTGATCACCCTGAGGTCCCATGTCACTCCCATTTGTCCAGGTCTCAAGGTCAGCAGCCTGCCCTACTTCCTGCCTACAAGCCTGGAGGGAAAGGGTCTTACCCAGCATCACGGCATCCAGGTCACCACTGCAGGGGTCTGGCATGGGACTGGGTTCTGTGGGCACTAGGGGTATAGTAGGGATTGCCGTGTCTTCCTCCTCCTCCTCCTCTATTTCTGGGCTCCTCTTGCCTGCAAGGTAACATAATACTGCTCAGGGAAAGAACTCAGAGCACTGGCTTCACCACTCTCCTACTGTAAGTTAAGCTCAGAGGTCGTATAGAGAGTAAAATGAAAACCTGGAGAGATTTCGTTGGTGGGAGGAAAGATTGATACCAGCAGGAGACACATTTTAGTTTTGAGAGGCACTAGAAAGGGAGAGACGGAGAAGGCAATGGCAAGCCACTCCAGTACTCTTGCCTAGAAAATCCCATGGATGGAGGAGCCTGGTAGGCTGCAGTCTGTGGGGTCGCTAAGGGTCGGACACGACTGAGCGACTTCACTTTCACACATTGGAGAAGGAAATGGCAACCCACTCCAGTGTTCTTGCCTGGAGAATCCCAGGGATGGGGGAGCCTGGTGGGCTCCCGTCTAAGGGGTCACACAGAGTCGGACACGACTGAAGTGACTGAGCAGCAGCAGCAGCAGAAAGGGAGAGAGGGGATTGCTGGAATGTCCATTCTTCATCCACTAGAGCAGGTGTAGGAGGACAGAGGTCTGGAAGGAAGATTAGACCTTGAAGTGTCAGAAACAGAGCTCCTGGGAGTTCCCTGGGGGCCTAGTGGTTAGGATTCCAGGCTTTCACTGCTGCAGCCAGGGTTCAATCCCTGACTGGGGAGCTGAGATACCACTAGCCATGCAGTGAGGCCAAAAAAAGAAAAACAACTCCTGAAAATAAAGAAGCCTGAATAACAGGGCGGGAGGAAGAGAAAGAAGCCAAGCCATTTCCCTCCGTGAAGATTAGACCTGTGTCTTCATTCTTGAAGAGACACTGACTAGACTGATCCTCATGAGGACTAGGGGAAAGGACTGACCATAGAGAGCCTGGATCCCAGCCACATCATCAGGGTGAAGCTTGAAGTAGGGCCGGTAGCCAGCGTAGACAGGAGCCATGAGGGCCTGGGTATATCGGGAGTGCCCCAGCCCCAGGGCATGGCCCAGTTCATGGGCTGCAATGATGCGCAGGTTCACCCCTCGGTAGGTCCCCTCAGTCCAGATCTCATCTTCGTCAAAGTGTACGCTGCCCAGCTCTGGGATGTCAGCATGGGCCAGGACCCGCCCTGGACAAAGGCAAAGGTAGACAGGCAGGAGATCAGAGTCTCCTAGGGTGGAGCAGCCCCTGCCTGTTATAAACTCCAATTACTCTAGTCCCTTAAAATCACCCAAGTAGACTGACTATCTCTTGGACACCTCTCACTCCTTTCAGATTTCCCTGACACCGCCCCGATCTCTCACAGATGCCCATCGCTCTGTCCTGTTACCTCCCAGTCACTCTGTAGTCTTTGGCCCAGTCCTCCCTGGAGTATGCCTTGAGCAGAGGAAGAAGGCATAAACTTCAAAGAAACAGGCTTGGTAAGGCCCCAGGGAGATGACATGTTTCTCCCTAAGAGAATATTAGAAGGTGGTTGGAGAGTGTGTGGTGCAGTTGAGCATAGGGCGGTAGCCTAACATTAAGTTTCTGACAGAGGTCTGTGAGGTGGGAGAGCTGAGAGCTGGTGCCTACCGGGCCCGTCAAAGGAATTGGAGCAGTACAAGCTATGGCGGCCATGGAAGGAAAGGCGGATATCAGCCCAGCCAGCCTTCACCTCGCGGAAGGTCAAGGGAGCCACATTGCTCCAATACTGGAAGGCTTGAAGCAGGGCTGCCCGGGCTGTTGAGGATGGTAGGGTGGATGGTAGGTTCAAGATGCGGAAGGTCAGATGCTTCTTTCTCCAGCGGCCTGGTTATTGAACCAAAAAATAGAAGCACAGATACCTTTGCCAGCTCTGGACAGCTCCCCTGAGTGTGGGCACTCACTCAGCAAAGCCATGAAACAACCCTTCCAGGCAAGTGGTGATCAGTCAATTACCAGATTACCATCCATTCAATGATGAGATGTTCCAGACTGTCCCAATGTCATCTGTGCTCCAGAATCATGACCCCCCTTTCCCAAGCTCAGTTCTCACCCAGCAGCAGGTATTTAAGGGTCTTCTGGTTGAAGGGGTCCTCCAGGCCACAGCGGGGCTGGCTCATACGGGCACTTGTGGCGTCATCCAGCTGACCTGAGACTGGCAGCTCAGATGCTTCCTGAAAAGCTCTGGAAAGAGGGAGAGGCATGGTCCAGCAGGACAGGGGCATCTGGAATGACTAAGAAATGGGGATAGCTCTTTGGTCTCCTTTTGCCCGACATAATGACTGAGAATGGCACAAAGGCTCTGGAGGTGATGGGATCGCTCCAGGATCCAGTCCTCATAATTGGGCCTTCCTCTTCTGTTCTGCATAGAAGTCAATACTCCAACTTCACCTCCCTGTGTTCATGCTCTTATTTGGGTAAAGTGTTCTCTGGTGTTGCCTTCTTCCTCTACTGCAATTTCTAACCTCCTTCTGCCCTGGGAAGTGTCCTACTCCTGCTCTGAGGCTCTCTCACCACTGCTACCACCTGAGGGCCCATCCTCCCTCTGCTTTCTCCCCTCCTGGCTGGACCCCCCGTTCCCAGTCCAGCCTGCCCGCTCTGGGGCAATTTCATCCATCAGGCACCACAAGTATTGTAGCTTTTCAATGGACTAGGAACATATCTGAGAAACAACCCATTAGACCCAAAATATGAAAAGAAAACTTCAAAACAGAAAGAAATAAATGCTGGATTAAATGTCTTTGAAAGGCAACATCATGTCAACAACTCGGCTCCAACTCATATAAATTACACCACCAGCAGGATGTGACCAAATAATAGTATTTTGGATATAATGTGGGATAGAGCCTCCAGAGAAGTGCTTAGGGCCAAGGAAGATTCAATAACTGTGCCCTCATCCTTGACTCCCTCTCTCACCCAGGTCCCACTACACATTCTCTGGATCCCCGAAATGGATGTGAGGCAGGCAGAGGTGGGCCTGGGGAATGGAAGAGGTGAGAAGAGAAAAAGATCTTGTGAACTTGACCCTGAAGACATGCACCTTACAACCTCTTACCTCAGCGCCTCTATGACATCTTCTGGCCTGAAGTTGCCAGGTCCTTCTAGAGGCTTCTGTAGGTAACCATATCGCAACAAGTAATCCTATGATAAGGGTAGGGATCAGCAGATAAAATCAAAAGGGGATTAGTTTCTGGGTGAAGCTTCTACATGACCTAACAGCCTATTAGGATAGGAGGGGACAGATGTGGAAGGACTGAAGGAGAGGCATCTTAAGGGAGTATGAGGGGAGGGGGAGGGATGGGTAGGGGTGGATCATGGACTAGAGGAGCGAAGCCAGGGCAGGCAGTTGTAGGTCAGAAGGGCGGCTTGGATGGGACTAAGGAGCAGTTCCTCCATCCCTCCCCCAGCCTGGGTCTGGCTTTCCCGGGAGACTCACCACAGCTGCCTCCTCCTCTCTAGGCCCCACAACCCGGCATGAGACGGTCAGCGGGAGTAGGAAGCCCAGCCACAGCCGCTGCCAGTTCATGGTCCCACCAGGCAAGCGCTTCAGAGTTTGTGCCCTCCGCTCTGAGAATCCTGGGAGCCTGAGGGAGCAGGGCTAGGTGGGGGGCTCTTCCCTCCAGTTCTTTTCACTCTCCAGTCTCTGGTCCTCTTTATAAAACTTCAAGGGAGGGAAATTGGGGGGAGTGTCAGTAGGAGGTGACTCAGCCCAGATATGTGTTGCAATTCACCATTAACCCCTGCTCTGCCAGAGAGCAGAAGTCAAGAAGAGCCTCCAACCCAGCCCCCAGGAACCTCTGCTGGACTCAGAAAGACTTCCCATGTTGTCCTGGAGGTGGGCATCCTGCCAGGATCAGAAGCAGACTATCTGCCAAGACTAGAACTAGGGACCAGAGCCATCCTCTGAAGTTGGGCATTCCTGTGACCCAGGGACCCCGGGGCAATAAACCCCTTATCTGTATCTTTCACGTCTCCCTGTCTGCTCTAGGACAGGAAAAATAAAACTGAGAGGTAGGAAGCAAATTGCTTAAGTGCTTGGGTTGCAGATACAGGAACGAAGGGTGAGATCTCAGCTTCTTTGCGTCCAAGACCAAGCTGAGGATTCAAATGCTCTTGAAGCCTACTTGTGTTTCCCTTAATAAAAAGTCATTATTTCAAGCCCTTGATGAGTCTGGAATGTGTGGGTGGGGGTGGAGGTAACTAGGAAAGGAAGAAGTAAAGTCTAGAGCCTGCACACAGAGAAGTTTGAGACAACCTGACTGCAGACAGGGTGAGACCAATTCAAATACCTGAAATGAGGGGAAATAGGATGTCAGGAAGGAGGTGTCCCATCCTGAGGGCCATGAGGCTGTGGGAAGATTCACAGAGAAGGCAGGCTTTGAGCTGGGCTATGAAGGCTGGCTATGAGTTGGATGGGGTCAAAGAGTCCTGAGAAACAGGGACAGTGCTGGTCTTGAGTAAAAACGCAGAGAAAAGTCAGTTGTGCTCAGTGAGAGGTTCTAAGGGTCTGCTTCATTCACCACTGAGTCCCTAGTGCCCATTCCAGGCTAGCTCAGTGCTTTTCAGTGGTGCTTAATAAATGTTTGTCGGACGAATGACCAGGGTGGGAGAGTGACTGGGAGGCAGAGTTTAGAGAGGGTCTTCAATGCTATTTAACATAGAAGATAAAAACTTATATTAGGAAAACCTACTTTAAAAAAAAAAAGAAAGAAAAACCTACTTTGGACCCACCAAGGTTATATGAATTTTCTGCACTGTTAAACTTCATTGTAATAGAATGAGAAGAAAAAAAAAAAAAAACTACTTTGTGTCAGGTGATTTCTGTATTGTGCTGTGCTAAGTTGCTTCAGTTGTGTCCAACTCTGTGCAACTGTAGCCCACCAGGCTCCTCTGTCCATGGGATTCCCAGGCAAAAACACTGAAGTGGTTAGCCATTGCCTTCTCCAGGGAATCTTCCCCACCCAGGGATCGAACCTGCATCTTCTGCAGCTTCTGCATTGCAGGTGGATCCTTCCCCACTTGATCCACCAGGGGAGCTTTCCATTTCTATATTATTCCATTTAATTCTCACTGTCCTCCTATGAGAGAATAATGATTCTGGCCTTTTTTGGGGGGGGGAGTCTTTCCCATGGCTTTTTATTTTTTTCAATATTCTGGTGATTTTTGCCATACATTGACATGAATCAGCCATGGGTGTACATGTGTTCCCCATTCTGACCCTCCCTCCCACCTCCCTCCCCTTCCCATCCCTCAGGGTCATCCCAGTGCACCAGCCCTGAGCACCCTGTCTCATACATCGAACCTGGACTGGTGATCTATTACACATATGATAATACACATATTTCAATGCTATTCTCTCAAATCATCCCACCCTTGCCTTCTCCCACAGAGTCCAGAAGTCTGTTCTTTACATCTGTGTCTCTTTTGCTACCTCGCATATAGGGTCATCGTTACCACCTTTCTAAATTCCATATATATGCATTAATATACTGTATTGGTGTTTTTCTTTCTGACTTACTTCATTCTGTATAATAGATTCCAGTTTCATCCACCTCATTAGAACTGATTCAAATGCATTCTTTTTAATGGCTGAGTAATATTCCATTGTGTATATGTACCACAGCTTTCTTATCCATTCATCTGCCAATGGACATCTAGGTTGCTTCCATGTCTTGGCACTGTAAACAGTGCTGTGATGAACATTGGGGTACACGTGTCTCTTTCAATTCTGGTTTCCTCAGTGTGTATGTCTGGCCATTTTTTAAGAGAGGAAATGGAGAGCCAAAGAAGGAAACGACTAAGGACATGGAGCTCCTAACTGGCCTGGCATATGTTCAACTCCTTCTGCCAACTCGTAACCTATGCTCTTTCCATGCATCATGCTGACTCTTAGAGCTTTTTTCTGTGAGTGGTTAGGAGCCACTGCAGTTTCCACCATCATTTGTGCATCACACATCTATATGCCATTCACATGCACAAGGCATTATGGATAGAAATGAGGGAAAGGGTTATTGAACTCATGTTCTCAGTAGGATACCAGTTCTGAGCCCTTCCCCACACCCCAGGCTGAAAGACTATCAGATCACTGGAGAACCCTTCACACCCCAGGAGGGAGGTGGGGGATCCTCCTGATTCATCGTTGCCCTCAATGATGCTGGTCGTCTTGACCCACTCAGCACTCAACTGGCTCACAGTCAAGTGACTAAGTCTCAAATGACTGGTCAGGCAAGCAAGGACAGAGCCACTAGCTGATGAGTGACAAAAGCCATGAGTGAGGCTGTGATCAAGGCTGATGCCCCCAGGAAATGAGACAGCTTGGGAACCAGCCCCCTGCAGGGATTTTCTCAGCTCTGCCCTTCTCTTCCTCTTTCCATCACCGCTCAATCCCTCTTCTTTTGAGAATAGGACATGGGCCAATTGAAAATTATATATATATTTTTCTGATTAAAGTCTTCTCTATTTTTTTTTCTGAATAAGTTATTCATTGCTCATTACAGTAAATTTGGAAAATACCAAAATGAGCAAGGAAGGGAATGAAAACCACCAGTAAATTCTACCCAAAAGAGAACCACTAGCAACATTTTGATGCAGTTACTTGAACCTGTCTGTGGCTCTGAGCTCAGCGTCAGCTTTGTCCACCCAGCCTCAGACCAGGTGGGTGGAATGGAAGAGAAAGTGACAGGAAGTAGTGAAGTTAGTGGGGAAGGGACAGGAGCTTTGCGGGCTGTGGAGAGAGGGAAAGAAGTAAAGTAAAAAGAATGTGATGGCAGATTACTCCCTCCCTTCAGACACCTCATAGAGGAGGAAAAAAAAAAAGCGGGAGTTGGGGAAGAATGTTTAAGAGTACCTGTTAACGTGTTAGTGACAGAGATAGTTGTTGTTGATGCTGTTTAGTCACAAAGTCATGTCTGACTCTTTAGCGACGCTAAGGGTTATAGCCCGCCAGGTCCTCAGTCCGTGGGATTTCCCAGGCAGGAACACTGGAGTGGATTGCCATTTCCTTCTCCAGAGAATCTTCCCAATTCAGGAACTGAACCCCTATCTCCTGTGTCTCCTGCATTGGCAGGCAGATTCTTTACCACTGAGGCATCCAGGGATACCCAAGAGATATGGTGGTTATTATACAAGGTAGAGTGTGGACACTCACTCTGGCCCTGGAAGTCCCTGGGGGATGGAGTCACATTCTAGACATTAAGGAGCCAGAGAGAGAACAGAGAGGGAAACTGTAAAAGCTGCCAAATACTTTATCTCATTTAAATCTTGACAACATCCCTGTGGGCTGGCATTATCACTTTCTAAAGAAGAGGGAGGGCTTCCACATGGCTCAGCGGTAAAGAATCTTCTTGCAGTGCAAGAGATGCAGGAAGCGAGGGTTTGATCCCTGGGTCAGGAAGATTCCCTGGAGGAGGAAATGGCAACCCATTCCGGTATTCTTGCCTGGAGAATTCCATGGACAGATGACCCTGGTGGGCTACTGTCCATGAGGTGGCAAACAGTTGGACACAACTGAGCACAAGCACAAGAGATCACAGAAAAGGGAACTGAGTCTCTAACAGGTCATTTCAGGTCACACAGCTTGGAAGCAACAGAACCTCAGGCTCAAGCCATGATCTCTGCAGTCTCTCAAGAGTTTTCACAGGCACTCAAACAAACCCCCCAGAGCCAGGAGCTGCAGACTGGATGTGTATGCAGGACTGCATGACTAACTGTTCCCATAATGGTATCAAGACCTCCAGTCCCCACCTCTAAGCCATGCTGACTCAGCTCTTTTTCCCTCTGAATTTGTCATCACTCACTGGGGGACATGTGGGAATGTGTGTGATGGGTTAGGACGTGCGGTCTGCCTGACCCAAAAAGAGAACTTGAGTCTGAGAGAACTCCTGATTCTTTGGCTGTCTTGATCCTATCCTGCAAACTGGTTTCCCTCTCTGCTGAAGGACTGTGGCAGAAGAGTTTGTATAGAAATATTGTTTAAATTAAAATATTGTAAACAGTAGGAGCAGGAAGTAGGTTAAGACTCTGAGAGTATTATCTAATGTTCAGGGTCTAGGGGGCTGTGGGTGGAGGGCAAAGGTTGTTAGAGGTCTCTAAGCCCAAGAGAAGCCAGTCTCTAAAACATCCCCACCCCTCTTTGACAATATCCTTCCCTGAAGGGGGTGACTTGGAAGGCCGGACATCCTAGTTAGTATATAAAGGGCAAGTCCAGGGTCTAAAACTGGAGGTGAGAAAAACATAGGGTGTAACCAAGTTAGGGCTGGCCTAGACACTGCTCTTGATCTAGAGAAATGTGGGAAAAACAGTGTTAGCTTCTGGCCTGTTTTCTCCTCGGAGACCTGAGGGAGTCATGAGAGAGGAAAGTTTCCCTGGCTGAATGGGATTGATTTCTCAACAAGCCGTTACCTTGGAAACCTCTGTTTTTAAGAGGACACCCCCTCCCCTTCCACACACACACTGCTTTAATTAGTTATGAGTTCCTAGAAGCCAGATGGGAAACGATTTGCCAGGATTGTGCACAGCTGGATCTGTTTAGTAACTGGGAAGTAGGAGGGGCTTGGGGATGGCTCAGGCCTGGCCGGTGTATTCTGTTCCCAGGATGCCCCCAAATTCCTCAACCTCCATTACAAACACTTTTTGGCATTCCCTCCTGCTGCTCCTCGAACAGTCCCACAGACACTAGCTTGAACTGCCTCATTTGACAGGACGTCAGACCCAAACCCCTCAGTTCTTCAGTTCCTGTCAAATATTGGGGAGATCAAGATCTTCTCCCCTTCTCCAATTCACAGACAAAGGTATTATCCCATGGGACTCCCCTGGAGATGCTGGAGGCTTCTACTGGTCCGCCTGGTGGTCCCACTACCCAGCACAAAGCTGAAGGGATGCATGAAGGGGTAAATTCTAGTGTCTGGAATAGGAGGGGAGGAGAGGAATGAGTTTAAGTGTTCTTTCAGCATCTGGAAAGACAGAGAAATGATTTTTGCTCCTTCTGGGAACATCAGCCTTTTTCTTAATAAACAGCAGCCTTTTTCTTAAAAAAACTCAAATTTTTTGTTTTGTTCTGAGTTTTTCCAAATGAAGTGGGATGTCGGGGAGCACTTTTACCTCCTGTTCTCACTCCATGACCACAGGAAACAGATCTGTCTTCATATTTTGGGACTGTAATGGGCCTAGAAATTCCATGTTTAGCTCCCTTTGGTGTTGGCAAAGTGTTCGATAGGGAGTTAGCCAGGGAAGGAGTTCAGCACTGACTTCCCCTTTTGAAGAGGGTAGTAACTAGATGAGGGAGGGAGACCTTGGAAAAGACCCAAGTTTCTGTTTTCTGTCAGGTCAGCAACTGCTGAGGAGAGGGCTATTGCTGTGAGAAGGCTGCACTTGACCTCAGGGTGGGGCTATGTAGGAAGAGAGTTCTCCTCTGCATCCCCTTTTTTGCCCCTTGCTTAAGGCTAGTGGGTGTTCACCACTGTAGTTTTATGTATATTTATTTATTAGTTAAGGCATGTGGGATCTAGTTCCCTGACTAGGAATCGAACCTGAGGCCCCTGCATCGAGAGTGCAGAGTCTCAGCCACTGGACCACCAGGGAAGTCCCCCACCAGCACCAGCTTAGGTTTGTTTTTGCTTTTTAGTGCATTCATTACTTTGACGATGGGGGAAGCACCAACACTGTACAAGTATATCCTGTGCAGAGTGAGGAAGAAAGAGCTAGAGGATTTTAAAGTGACAGAGACACAATTCCCATCGGAGGTGGAGCTGCCAGCCGCTTTGGCATAGTGAGCACTGCCCCTCAGCTGTGAAAGAAGTTTTGGAAAAGGGAACTATGGGGGAAAAAAATTAGCAGAGGAAGAAGACCACTGATCCTAAGGAAGACTGTATTCTCAGATTTTTTTACCTAGAAGCTATTACTAAGTATGTATGCTTGCCTGTTGCCCATTTTGTAAGACCTTAGTGTGTGTGAATGTGTGTGGATGTGTTATTACAAGAATGTATTGTAAAAAAAATTGAAATGTTACATAATTATCTGCCTACTTGCAAAAAGGAAGCCAGATATTGATGGGATAGAAGCACACTGAGAGGAGAGAGATCTTTGAAAACCAAAAAGATCACTGGCCACAAAGCATGGCTGGAAACTGACCAGAGTAGCCATGGTGATCAGTAAGTTCAGAAAGAACTGGTTGGCAAAATGTAATCCCTCTGCTATGAGGCCAATGGTGGTGGTGAGCAGTGGCCAAAAGAGTGTAAAAGAGAAGCAAGAGATAAGGGCAATTAGGTTAGGGAACTGAAAGAGCACATGAAACCAAACCCAGCTTGGATTAAGTTTATGTATTGACAGCAAATTGAAAGCAGCTTTTCTGGCTAGACAAATATAACGAATGAGCATTCATCTCTCATACATTACTTTGCTTACTGACTCTATCAGTGCTTTTCAAAATTTTCTGCCAAAATTCCCTAGATAGAGCATGAAAATAAATGTGTAGAGAGTAGAAGTGTATGTAAGTAACTGTGGTGTTTACTTCCTCAGGGTATTTGTCCATCTCACAATGATTACTCCTTCTCTGTTCCCCTTCCACGGGGTCAGATGGGTGGCTTCCAGCCACCCACTATGTTTATGCTATGTAAAACTAAATATAGAATTATACGTTGATAGTTTTTGGGGTTTTTTTTTTTGAGTACTTAAAACTGTCTTCTAATCTTCATAGTTTCTGATGAGAAATCCATGGTAATTCAAATCACTGATCCCTGTATGGTAACATGTCATTTTTCTCAAACTACTTTCAAGATTGACTCTAATTTTTTGGTTTTTAACAGTGTGACTGTGATGTGCTTAAGTGTGGTGTGTTGAGCGTCTTTATTAATTTTAACTTAATTTTATCTATTTTTATTGAGGTATAGATGATTTATAGTATCATATATTTCATGGTATAACATAATGATTCACAATTTTTAAAGCTTAAACTCTATAGTTATTATTAAATATTGGTTACATTGCTGTGCTATACTGTATATCCTTAAGGCTTATTTATTTTATATAAAGTAATTTGTACCTCTTAATCCCCTACCCCTATCTTGTCCCGCTTCTTCCCTCTCTCCTCTTGTAACCACTGGTTTGTTCTCTATATCTGTGAGTCTGTTTCTTCTTTGCTATATTCAATGGTTTTGCTTTTTTTAGATTCATATGTAAGCTATATCATACAGTATTTCTTTCTTGGTCTGATTTATTTCACTTAGTATAATACCCTCCAAGTCCACCTATGTTGTTGCGAATGGCAATTTTCTTTTTTATGGCTGAGCAGTATTCAATTGTGTATGTATCTCACATCTTCTTTATCTGTTCATCTGTTAATCAACCCTTAAGTTGCTTCCACATCTTGACTATGGTAAATAGTACTGCTGTTAACATTGGGGTGCATATATTTTTTTGGATATATACTGAAGAGTAGAATTGCTGGCTCATATGATAGTTCTATTTTTAGTTTTTGTGGAATCTCCATAATGTTTTTCCACATTGACTGTACCAATTTACATTTCCTATAGCAGTTGTGGAGCACCTTTGATCTGAAAATTTATGTCTTTCACCAAATTTGGAAAGTGTTCAACCATTACTTCTCCACAGAGTTTTTTGCCCCATTCTCTCTTTCCTCTCCTTCTGTGACTCCAATTACATATATGTATATTAGATTTTTGATATTATAAGTTTCTTAAGTTCTGTTCACATTTTTCGACCTTTTCTTTTTCTCTATAGTCTTCAGACTGAATCATTTCTATTAATCTATCTTCAAGTTCACCAGCTTTTTCCTATCTCTAAAGTGCCGTTAAGTTCATTCAGTATTTTTAAATTTTCAGATACTCTTTTTCAGTTCTCGAATTTTCATTTGGCTCTTTTTTATAGTTTCTAGTCTTTTTTTTAAAAAAAAAAAGAATTAAGCTACAGTGGTGATCATTTTGCAACATATAGAACTATGGAATAACTATTTTGTGCAACTGGAACTAACAGTGCTATAGGTCAATTATACTTCCACTTTAAAAAAAGAATTAGGGGATTTCCCTGGTGGTCTAGTGGTTAGAATTCCAGGTTTTCACTGCCACAGCCTGGGTTCAATCTCTGGTCTGGGAACTAAGATCCCGTAAGCTGCATAGAGTGGGGGAAAAAGAATTAAGCTATAAACATTAATAAGTAGTGGATCATAACAGAGCTAGGCAAAGGCATCAATTTAAGAAATAAAATAGTTTCAACTCTAGACAAAAGAAAGGAGGAAAATGCAGAAGGAAAGAAAGGAAGGAAGGAACAAGAGGAAAGAAAAATCAGGCCAATCAAAAGGAGTTTTGTTAGTCATGGAGGCATCAAAAAGCAGTCACAGAAGCAAACATTGGCAATGGCCATCCAAGCACTGTGTTGAGAAAGTGAATCTTGGCAATGGATTTGAGTATTCAGGCCATCTGACAAGGCTCTTCCTGCTGTGAAAGTAAATGTATCACACAGTGCAGTCTGGTGCCTTCAGTGTTTCTAGTAGTATAATTTACTTTTCAGATCTCAATTTCCAACCTGTGGTAGGCTGAAAAATGTGTATCTCCAGAAAAGATATCCATCTCTGAATTCCTGGAATCTATGAATATTACCTTCCATGGCAAAAAAAAAAAAAAGTGAGGGAGGGCTCAGCAGATGTGATTAAGGATTTTGAGATGAGGCGATTATTTTGGATTATCTGTGAAAAGTGAAGTTGCTCAGTCGTGTCCGACTCTTTGCTACCCCGTGGAGTATAGCCCACAAGGCTCCTCTGTCCGTGGGATTTTCCAGGCAAGAATACTGGAGTGGGTTGCCATTTCCTTCTCCAGGGGATCTTCCCAACCCAGGGATCGAACCCAGGTCTCCTGCATTGCAGGCAGATGCTTTAACCTCTGAGCCACCAGGGAAGCCCTGGATTATCTGAGTGGGTACTAAATGTAACCAAAGGAATCCTTACAAAACAGAGAAAGGAAAATTTCACATACAAAGAGGAGAAGACAGTGTGAAGATGGAGGCAGAGATTGGAGTGATGCTGTCACAAGCTAAGGAATGCTGGCACCCACCAGAACCTGGAAAAGGCCAAGAATAGGTTCTCCCTTCCAGCCCTGAGGGGAGTGCTGCTTTGGTGTACCTTGATTTTGATCCAGTGATGCTGATCTTAGACTTCAGGGATCCAGAACTGTGACAGAATAAGTTTTTGCTATTTTTAGTCACCATGTCTGTGGTAATTTGTTACAGCAGTCATGGGAAACATGCATGTTCACCAAGTGACCTTCTGAATTTAATTTGGTAGACCAAGTTAGGAGCAATGTTTGTGGGAAGTGCTGACTGTGCTGACTTAAACCTTCTGTTTCTAATGGCAGATGGAATAGGTGTAAATTGGTGAATTGACACTGTAGTTTATATGTTTTGGTTTTTACATGTCTTGTGAGCTTGACTAATATGAGTCTGACCCCAAGATTTCCTCTCTGCACTGACAAAACCACATGTTTGAACTTGCAGGATATTTGTAAGATCCTGGCCATGGGAAACATACCAAGATAATTAATACCATCTTGTGGAGGCCTTTGGGAGTCATACATCTGGTCTCTCCTGGTTATTCCATGATCTTACAATCATTTCTCTACTTTAAGACTTCATTAATAACAAATTTATCATGGGACAGACAGTTTAAAAAACCTTCATATTCATTCTTTCATTTAATTCTCATAACCATGTTACAGTCTAGGCCCGAAAGGCAGTCTCCCTGTGCCATGAAGGTGAAGGTCAAGTGCTGAAACACCATGGTCACCTGGCTCTGGGTGGCCAACCATGAGAACTACAGCATCTTCCACATGGCTTTCAGTGGCAGCTGCCTGGACATCAAGATGTTGAGTGACGACTGCCTGCTGCTGTGGGTCCAGTGCTCCTACTGCTTCCACATGCATAGCATCCTCAAGAGACTCAAAGCACAGCAGGTACAGCAGGGCCCTGTGTGTCCCCAGAATAGGAAGTTCAAGGAATGAGGCTAGTGCTGCCCGAGGCTCCCTCTTCGCTCTGAAACGGCCCCACCCCCACAGTGGCTCTGGGTGGCCATGGTATCCACTGGCCAGTACCCTTTGGGCTGTGACAGGGTTGAAACAAGAACCGGAGATGTGTTTGTTCTGGTGTTGTTTTATTGATTGATTGATTGATTTTGGTTACACTGGATTTTTGTTGCTGCGGCCAGCTTTCTCTACTTGCTGTGGTATGGGGTGAGGGGGGCCTCCTCTCTAGTTGCGATGCTCTGGCTTCTAATTGAGGTGGCTTCTCTTTTTGTAAAACACAGGCTCTAGAGTGCTTGGGCTTCAGTGGTTGAGACTTTCAGACTCTAGAGGGAGGGCTCAATAGACATAGCTGCTGCTGCTGCTGCTAAGTCACTTCAGTCGTGTCAGACTCTGTGTGACCCCATAGACGGAAGCCCATCAGGCTCCCCCGTCTCTGGGATTCTCTAGGCAAGAACACTGGAGTGGGTTGCCATTTCCTTCTCCAATGTGTGAAAGTGAAAAGTGAAAGTGAAGTCGCTCAGTCATGTCCGATCCCTAGCGACCCCATGGACTGCAGCCCACCAGGCTCCTCCATCCATGGGATTTTCCAGGCAAGAGTACTGGAGTGGCCATAATTGCTTTGTAACATGTGGAAACTTTTCAGACCAGGGATCAAACATGTGCAAGCCAATTACTAGCCAGGGTGCCACCAGGAAAATCCGACATTTGTTTTTTTCCATTGCAAAACTGACACTTTTATCCAATAAATAAAACTAATTAAATCACCTGAGCCTGGCCAAAAGAAAAAAATCTGATTTTTATAGTGGAGGAAAGTAAAATTCAGATCAGCTAAGAGTTTTGCCCTTGGCAAGTGGAACTGAGATTTGAACCCAGGTCTTCTGACTCTGAACGCTAGTGGCTAGGGTTTTTAGTTCAACCAACATCTCTATTATGTTTCATTATATACTAGGTAACAAGAACCAAGAATTCAGATATGAATAAAATTAGCCTTATTTATACTGCCATAAGGAGCTCCAAATCTAGTGGGAATAAATATGTAGAAAGTGCAAAAATGTTTATACCAAGGGCAGAAACAAGTGGAGCAGAAAACTCTGTACCTTACATTGTACATTAGGAACTATAGTTCACTGAATTTGTGTTTGTATTTGAGTGTTTTGGCATATTATTATCTGGGACATTATCATTAGATAAAATATTGTTTTTTTACCATCCAGTTAAAACAAGCTTGCCATCCAAGAAGAGGAACTCTAAGCAGAGGATTGGTATTAAACAAAAACACACTTGTAATTAATTCTATGTCTGTCTATGCTAATTCCTTGATGAATATTTAAGTAGTTTACATAGTCCTGTTCTTCCCAATAATTTCCTTTGTTTATAAATCCTAAGTTAAATAAGCCATTCAAATATCATTAACCTTAGAAATAACCTGAATTCAGGATGACCCAGTCCTTTCTCTAGATCAGTTTTGGTGTCTAGATCAGACTAGCTCCTGCTAAGGGTCTGAGTCATACAGATTGTTAATCAAGAGACTTCCCTGGTAGTCCTATGGCTAAGACTCCACGTTCCCAATACAGAGGGCCTAAGTTTGATCTCTGGTCAGGGAACTAGACCCCACATGCTGCAACTAAGAATCTGCATGCCACAACTAAAGATCGCACATACCACAGTGAAGATCGAAGGCCCTGTGTGTAAGCACCAAGGCCCGGTGCATCCAAATAAATAAAAACATTTTTTTTTTTTAAGAGAAGATTGCTAATCAAGTGGTGTGGAAATAGTCAATATCCCTGATTTAGGTAGTGCCTGATAAGGTAGTCAGTCCCACATATGCTCAGCGAGAGACAAATCAGATTCATATTAATAAATAACTTTAATACATGGCCTATGTCATAAGTACCATGAGAGACATATAAGGGGCTATAGAATTTGGAGAAGGAAAGAGTCATATTCAGTTGGAAAATTCTGAAAACAGTTCACAGATGAACAGTTTTTCAGCTGATTTCTGAAGGATGGATAAAACATTTAAAAATAAACTTCATTTCTTTTAGTATATTAAAATGCATATTTATTGTAATAAATTTAAAACAGGAAAAGTACTTAAAAGAAAAATTTCCATTTATAATCTCAGTATCCAGAAATAACCACCACTAACATTTTACAGTATTTCCTCTTAGTCTTTCCATGTAATTCAGTATTCTTCTTAAAAAGAACTTCTTTTTTTAAATGTCTCTATGGCAGTTTACTGTCCATCATAGTATATTTCATCAATGGCTTATTTTAGGGTATTAAAATTGTATTCTTGGGAATTACCTGGTGATCCAGTGGTTAGAACTTCATGCTTTCATTACTGGGGCCCAGGTTCAATCCCTGATCAAGGAACTAAGATCCCACAAGTTGGGTACCACTGCCGAAAAAAAATAAATTTTATTTGCTTTTGTTTTATTTTGTCTCATTTTGTTTCTGTGAAAATACTCTTAACAAAACATTCTTAAATCTTTACATACTTCCTTGTATTTTCCTTAGGATACTGTCTTGCAAGAATAATTGCACTGTCAAAAAAAAATTAAAACCTTTTGTAGGCCTCTCATTAACATTTTTTTAAATTGTGATAAAATATACATATTTTAAACATTTTTTAAGTAAAAATGCAGTGGCATTAAGTACATTCACAACATTGTGTAACTATCACCACTGTCTGTTTCCAGAACTATATTATCTCAAGTAGAAACTCTCTACCCATTGAAGCAATAATTCCTCATTCCACTTCTCCCAGCCCCTATTAATCTCTACTCTACCTATCATCTCTATGAACTTGCCTATTCTAGGTACCTCATTTAAGTGGAATTATATAATGTTTGTTCTTTTTGTGTCTGACTTCTTTCACTTTCATGTTTCCAAGTTTCAATCATCTTGTAGCATGTAGCAAAATTTTATTCATTTTATGGCTAACATTATATTATATGTATATACCACATTTTCTTCATTCATTCATCTGCTGATGGAAACTTGGGTTTTTCCTGATTTGGGGCTAAAGGCCTCTAATCTTTTTGATAAATAGTCCCTACAAGAAGGCTTTGACAATGTGCACAAACAGAAGTATATATGCACCCATTTCTGTGATACTTATGAACACCATACTCTTTTTTAATAGCAACATAGTAGTAAAATATATCCTACTGTTGTCTTACTTTTCATTCCTGATAAAGACACATTACATTTGGAAAAACAAAGATAGCAGTGCAAGGCAGAAGACAATGTCTTTAAAGAATGACATCTTTGAAGTAAAAAGAAAAATACCAACTATAATTCTATAACGAGGGAAAATTTAATTGTCTGTTTATTTCTGACATGGAAAAGTAATCTGACAGATTAGCTCTCCCACCATTCAATTAAAACAACTAGAAAACTACAGAATAGATGAAACAACTGTTTTCAGATATTGGACAAAGGCAACACAAGATCACAATCCCTGAGAGAAGAGGAAAGAAAACAAATTATGTCAGCCTTCAATTCTCCCAACTATCTGGCAAGAGATATTCTCCAAACAATATTACAGGGACAGCAAATCCAAGCAGAGTACAGTGGTTTTGCTAAGATGAAGGGACAGAGATTAGATTTTGGGAAGGCTGAGGAGATACGATCTTGTGGAAGAGCATACTAGAGAGAAGAGAGCTACGCAAAAAGGGAGCTCCACAAATTTTCATAGTGGCCCTGTGAGTCTTTGACTAATAAATAGACTGCCCATCCATGGAAGTGCAAGGGGAGATTACATGAAACTGGCCAAAAGTCAACTACCAGGTAAAAAACAACTGCTGAAAAATTACTGGCACCAACACAGGGATGGGAAAATTTGGATTCCAACCAGTCAGACTGAACAGACCTTGTTGAATACTCAGAGCATTCAGTAGAGATCTCAAAAAAGCTATGCCTTAGAAGTAGGACTCTATAAACCTAAGAGTAAAACAACTCTAGACCTATCCTGCTGCTTCTGCCAAGTCACCCCAGTCGTGTCCGACTCCGTGTGACCCCACAGACGGAAGCCCACCAGGCTCCCCCATCCCTGGGATTCTCCAGGCAAGAACACTGGAGTGGGTTGCCATTTTCTTCTCCAATGTGTGAAAGTGAAAGTGAGGTCACTCAGTCTTGTCCGACCCTTAGCGACCCCACAGACTGCAGCCTACCAGGCTCCTCCATCCATGGGATTTTCTAGGCAAGAGTACTGGAGTGGCTTGCCATTGCCTTCTCCGTAGACCTATCCTAACATAGTTTAAATATATGCCTCAAAAGTATCAAGCTGATAGTCAAGTAAATTAGCTGCCTGCCAAAACAAAGTCCAATACTCTTTAAAAGAGATAAATAAAATCCAGAAACTCAACAATGTAACATTTACAATGTCTAGCATCTAATAATGGAGAAGGAAATGGCAACCCACTCCAGTGTTCTTGCCTGGAGAATCCCAGGGACGGGGGAGCCTGGTGGGCTGCCGTCTATGGGGTCGCACAGAGTCGGACACAACTGAAGTGACTTAGCAGCAGTAGCAGCAGCATCTAATAAAAAATTACTAGTCTTGCTTCTTCCAGACACCAAATAAATAAATTAATTAAATTAAAAAAGAAAATGTGATCTATAGTCAGCAGAAAAATCAGACAATAAAAATAGAGTATTGTATAGCTAAGTCCCTTTGCTGTTCACCTGAAACTATCACAACATTGTTTGCTAATCAGCTATACCCCAATAGAAAATTAAAAGATTTTTAAAAAATAAATAAAAATAGACCCAGAAATGACAGAATTTATGAAATTAATGGGTAAGAATTTTTCACCATCTATTATAAGTTCAAGAAAAAAGAAAACCATAAATAAAGTGAGGAAAGAAATAGAGACACAAAAAAGAAATGGAAAAAATACTGTTATGACTAACAGCAAATTAAACAATGCATTTAAAAGATCAGTGATGTATAGACATGGAAATAAAAAACTGTCTAAAGTAAAGCATCAGTCAGTTCAGTTCAGTTGCTCAGTTGTGTCCGACTCTTTGCGACCCCATGAATCACAGCACGCCAGGCCTCCCTGTCCATCACCAACTCCTGGAGTTCACTCAAACTCATGTCCATCGAGTCGGTGATGCCATCCAGCCATCTCATTCTCCGTCGTCCCCATCTCCTCCCACCCCCAATCCTTCCTAGCATCAGACTCTTTTCCAGTGAGTCAACTTGTCGCATGAAGTGGCCAAAGTATTGGAGTTTCAGCTTTAGCATCAGTCCTTCCAATGAACACCCAGGATTGATCTCCTTTGGAATGGACTGGTTGGATCTCCTTGCAGTACAAGGGACTCTCAAGAGTCTTCTCCAGTACCACAGTTCAAAAGCATCAATTCTTCGGCGATCAGCTTTCTTCACAGTCCAACTCTCACATCCATACATGACCACGGGAAAAACCATAGCCTTGACTAGACGGACCTTTGTTGGCAAAGTAATGTCTCTGCTTTTTAATATGCTGTGTAGGTTGGTCATAACTTTCCTTCCAAGGAGTATGCGTCTTTTAATTTCCTGGCTGCAATCAGCATCTGCAGTGATTTTGGAGCCCAAAAAAATAAAGTCTGACACTGCTTCCACTGTTTCCCCATCTATTTCCCATGAAGTGATGGGACCAGATGCCATGATCTTCGTTTTCTGAATGTTGAGATTCAAGTCAAACTTTTCACTCTCCTCTTTCATAGAGAGAAAAGAAAGCTGGGAGGGGAATAAATAGAGCCTCAGTGACCTGTTGGACAATATCAAGTATTCTACCATAAATGTGATTTGGAGAAACAGAAGAGAAACAGAAAAGAATATTTGAAGAAATAATGGCAAAAAAAAAAAATCACCACATTCAATGAAGAAAATATCAACATACCAAGATCCAAAAAGTTTGATGAACTACAAGCAGTATAAACACAAAGAAAATGATAGCAACACACAGTAATGACAAAATTGCTGAAAACCAATGATGAATCAGAGATCAAATTGCCAACATCTGTTAGATCATAGCAAAAGCAAGAGAATTCCAGAAAACATCTACTTCTGCTTTTTTGATCACACTAAAGCCTTTGACTGTGTAGATCACCACAAACTGTATAAAATTCTTCAAGAGATGGGAATACCAGACCACCTGACCTACCTGAGAAATCTGTATGCAGGTCAAGAAGCAACAGTTAGAACTGGCCAGGGAACAACAGATTTGTTCCAAACTGGGAAAGGAGTGTGTCAAAGCTGTATATTTTCACCCTGCTTATTTAACTTATATGCAGAGTACATCATGTGAAATGCCCGGCTAGATGAAGCACAAGCTGGAATCAAGACTGCCAGGAGAAATATCAATAATCTCAGATATGCAAATGATACCACCCTTATGGCAGAAAGTGAAGAGGAACTAAAGAGCCTCTTGATGAAAGTGAAAGAGGAAAGTGAAAAAACTGGCTTAAAACAGCATTCAAAAAACAAAGATCATGGCATCTGGTCCCATCACTCCATGGCAAATAGATGGGGAAACAATGGAAACCATGACAGACTTTATTTTGGGGGCTCCAAAATCACCGCAGATGGTGACTGCAGCCATGAAATTAGGAGACACTTACTTCTTGGAAGAAAAGTTATGATCAACCTAGATGGCATATTAAAAAGTAGAGACAATTCTTTGCCAACAAAGGTCCATCTAGTCAAAGCTATGGTTTTTCCAGTAGTCATGTATGGATGTGAGAGTTGGACTATAAAGAAACCTGAGTGCCGAAGAATCGATGCTTTTGAACTGTGGTGTTGGAGAAGACTCTTGAGAGTCCTTTGGACTGCAAGGAGATCCAACCAGTTCATCCTAAAGGAAATCAGTCCTGAATATTCATTGGAAGGACTGATATTGAAGCTGAAATTCCAATACTTGGCCACCTGATGTGAAAAACTGAGTCATTGGAAAAGACCCTGATGTTGGGAAGGATTGAAGGCAGGAGAAGAAGAGGGTGACAGAGGATGAGATGGTTGGATGGCATTACCGACTCAATAGATATGAGTTTGAGTAAACTCTGGGAGTTGGTGATGGACAGCGAAGTCTGGTATGCTGCAGTCCATGGGGTCACAAAGAGTCAGACATGACTGAGTGACTGAACTGAATGATAAAAATGACATTTGAAAAAAACCCAGAGAAAAAGATCATTATATATATGGAAGCAAATATAAGAATATCCATTAACTCTCATCAGAAACAATGCAAGACAGAAAACAATGGAACAATGCTTTTAAAGTACTAAATGAAAAAGGTGTCAATCTAGAATTCTATACCCCGTGGAAATATCCACCAAAAAAATGAAGACAAAAAAATAATTTTAAGACAAACACAAGTTGAAAAAAAAAAGTATCACTTGCATACAAGAAATATTAAAGGAAGTTCTTCAGGTTGAAGAAAGAAGATACCAAGTGGAAACAGAGCTACACAAAAGAATTAAAGGCATGGAAATAGCAAACATACGGATAAATATAAAAGACATTTTAAAAATTGTTTAGAGTTCCCTGGAGGACTAGTGTTTAGGACTCAATGTTTTCACTGCTGTGGCCCAGGTTCAGTCCTTGGTTGAGGAACTAAGATCCCACAAGCCACACAGCATGCCAAAAATGAATTGTTCAAAAATCAACTCTTTAATACAAAAATAGTAATAATGTACAATGGGCTATAATATATGTAGAAGTAAAATATATGACAACAGTAGTAAAAAGGATGGGAGAAGGAAAAATGGAAATATACTTTTGTAAAGTTTTCCATTATGTGTGAAGCCATATGATATTATTTGAACATAGACTACAATAAGTTAAAGATATATATGGTAAATTCTAGAGCAACTATTGAAAAAATTTTAAATATTTAATTAATAATAGATAAAATGAAATACTAAAAATACTCAATCTAAGGTCAGCAGGAAAATAAAGGAGCAAAAATAGATACAAGTAACATGGTTGGGAAACTTAAATCTGGCCATATCAATTGGAATTGTCTGTTGTGGACTTTGCCCATTTTTCTACTGGAGAGGTTGTCTTTTTGCATTGATCTGCAAGAGCTTTTTGTATAACAAAATGTAACTCTTTGTTATATATGTTTTCTACCTTTAATGTTATACTCACAAAATCTTTCCCTGCACAAAATAGATAATATTTTGACAAGGCAGATGAGACTAGTATAAACTTAAATAAATGCTGACTCAGAAAACTAAAAATAGACTTACCATATGATCCAGAAATCCCACTCCTGGACACATAATTCAAAAAGATACATGCAACCTTATGTTCATAGAAACATGATTCACAATAACCAAAACATGGAAGGAACCTACAGGTCCATCACCAACTGAATGGATAAAGAATATGTGGTACTGGAGGACTTCCTTGATGGTCAGTGGTTAAGAATTCACCTGCCAATGCAGGGGACACAGGTTCGATCCCTGGGCTAGGAAGATCCCATATATCTCGGGGCAATGAAACCCATGCATCACAACTACTAAAGTCATCACGCCCTAGAGTCTGTGCTCTGGAACAAGAGAAGCCAGTGTACAGCAACTAGAGAAACCCACCTACAGCAACGAAGACCCAGCATAGCAGAAAAAAAAAAAAAAAGAGGTACAAACTATAAGAATATATTGTACAGCACAGGGAATATAGCCAATACTTTATCATAACTAAAAATGGAGCATAGCATTTTAAAATTGTGAATCACTATGTTGTACACCTGGAACTTATATAATGTTAAAAATCAACTATGCCTTGATAAAAAAAAATTATTGCTCAGTATTCTAGAAGCTGAAAATCTGAGATCAGGAAGCCAGCATAATCAGGTAAGGGTCCTTTCCCAGGTCTCAGACTTCTTGTTTCCTCACATAATGAGAAGGGGTTGGGACTTTTGTTGAGTCTCTTTTATAAGAACATTAGTCCCGTTCGTGATTATCTGGGTCGTGAAGATCATTTTTTGTATAGTTCTTCTGTGTAGTCCTGCCACCTCTTCTTAATATTTTCTATTTCTGTTAGGTCTATAACATTTCTGTCATTTATTGTGCCCATGTTTGCATGAAATGTTCCGTTGGTATCTTTAATTTTCTTGAAGAGATCTCTAGTCTTTCCCATTCTATTGTTTTCCTCTATTTCTTTGCACTGATCACTGAGGAAAGCTTTCTTAACTGTTCTTGTTATTCTTTGCAACTCTGAATTCAAATGGGTATATCTTTCCTTTCCTCCTTTGCTTTTTGCTTCTCTTCTTTTCACAGCTATTTGTAAGGCCTCCTCAGACAGCCATTTTGCTTTTTCGCATTTCTTTTTCTTGGGGATGGTCTTGATCCCTGCCTCCTGAAAAATGTCACGAATCCATGTCCATAGTTCTTCAGTCACTCTATCAGATCTAATCCCTTGAATCTATTTCTCACTTCCACTGTATAATCGTAAGGGATTTGATTTAGGTCATACCTGAACAGTCTAGTGGTTTTCCCCACTTTCTTCAATTTCCGTCTGAATTTGGAAATTAGGAGTTCATGATCTGAAACACAGTCAACTCCTGGTCTTGTTTTTGCTGGCTCTAAGCTTCTCCACCTTTGGCTGTAAAGAATATAATCAACCTGATTTCAGTATTACCATCTGGTGATGCCCATGTATAGAGAATTCTCTTGTGTTGTTGGAAGAGGGTGTTTGCTATGACCAGTGTGTTCTCTTGACACAGCTCTATTAGCCTTTGCCCTGCTTGATTCAGTACTCCAAGGCCAAATTTGCCTGTTACTCCAGGTGTTTCCTGACTTCCTACTTTTGCATTCCAGTCCCCTATAATGAAAAGGACATCTTTTTTGGGTGTTAGTTCTAGAAGGTCTTGTAGGGCTTCATAGAACCGTTCAACTTCAGCTTCCTCAGCACTACTGGTCAGAGTACAGACTTGGATTACTGCGATATTGAATGGTTTGCCTTGGAAATGAACAGATATCATTCTGTTGTTTTTGAGATCGTATCCAAGTACTGCATTTCGGACTTTTTTGTTGACTATGATGGCTACTCCATTTCTTCTAAGGGATTCTTGCTCACAGTAGTAGATATAATGGTCATCTGAGTTAAATTGACCCTTGCAGTCCATTTTAGTTCACTGATTCCTAAAATGTTGACATTCACTCCTTCTATCTCCTGTTTGACCACTTCCAATTTACCTTGATTCACAGACCTAACATTCCAGGTTCCTATGCAATATTGCTGTTTACAGCATCAGACTTTGCTTCTATCACCAGTCGCATCCACAACTGGGTGTTGTTTTTGCTTTGGCTCCATCTCTTCACTCTTTCTGCAGTTATTTCTCCACTGATCTCCAGTAGCATATTGGGCACCTACCAACCTGGGGAGTTCATCTTTCAGTGTCCTTTTTGCCTTGGTAAAAAAGATGGACCTTAGAAAATGGGCTTTAGGAAGCATCACTATGAACAAAGTTAGTGGAGGTGATGGAATTCCAGTTGAGCTATTTCAAATCCTAAAAGATGATGCTGTGAAAGTGCTGCACTCAACATGCCAGCAAATTTGGAAAACTCAGCAGTGGCCTCAGGACTGGAAAATGTCAGTTTTCATTCCAATCTCTAAGAAAGGCAATGCCAAAGAATGCTCAAACTACTGCACAGTTGCACTCATCTCACACGCTAGTAAAGTAATGCTCAAAATTCTGCAAGTGAGGCTTCAACAGTACATGAACCATGAACTTCCAGCTATTGAAGCTGGTTTTAGAAAAGGCAGAGGAACCAGAGATCAAATTGCCAACATCCACTGGATCATCAAAAAAGCAAGAGAGTTACAGAAAAACATCTACTTCTGCTTTATTGACTATGCCAAAGCCTTTGACTGTGTGAATCACAACAAACTGTGGAAAATTCTTAAAGAGATGGGAATACCAGACCACCTGACCTGCCTCTTGAGAAATCTGTATGCAGGTCAAGAAGCAACAGTTAGAACTGGCCAGGGAACAACAGATTTGTTCCAAGTTGGGAAAGGAATGTGTCAAGGCTATATATTGTCACCTTGCTTATTTAACTTATATGCAGAGTACATCATGAGAAACGCTGGGCTGGAGGAAGCACAAGCTGGAATCAAGACTTCCAGGAGAAATATCAATAACCTCAGATATGCAGATGACACCACACATATGGCAGAAAGTGAAGAAGGACTAAAGAGCCTCTTGATGAAAGTGAAAGAGGAGAATAAAATATTTTGCTTAAAACTTAACATTCAGAAAACTAAGATCATGGCATCTGGTCCCATCACTTCATGGCAAATAGATGGGGAAACAGTGAGAACAGTGACAGACTTCATTTTTCTGGGCTCCAAAATCACTGCAAATGGTGACTGCAGCATGAAATTAAAAGATGTTTACTCCTTGGAAGGAAAGTTATGACCAACCTAGACAGCATATTAAAAATCAGAGACATTACTTGCCAACAAAGGTCCATCTAGTCAAGGCTATGGTTTTTCCAGTGGTCATGTATGGATGTGAGAGTTGGACTATAAAGAAAGCTGAGCACAGAAGAATTGATGCTTTTGAACTGTGGTGTTGGAGAAGACTCTTGAGAGTCCCTTGGACTGCAAGGAGATCCAACCAGTCCATCCTAAAGGAGATCAGTACTGGGTGTTCATTGGAAGGACTGATATTGAAGCTGAAACTCCAATACTTTGGCCACCTGATGCGAAGAGCTGATTCATTTGAAAAGACCCTGATGCTGGGAAAGATTGAAGGCGAGGGGAGAAGTGGACGACAGAGGATGAGATGTTTGGATGGCATCACCAACTCAGTGGACATCTGTTTGAGTAAACTCCAGGAGTTGGTGATGGACAGGGAGGCCTGGTGTGCTGCGGTCCATGGTCTCGCAAAGAGTTGGACAAAACTGAGCGACTGAACTGAACTAGTCCCATTCATGAGAACGCTACCCTCATAAACTAATCACCTCCCAAAGGTCTCACCTCCTAATGCCCTTGGGGGTTAGTATTTCAACATATGAGTTTGGGGTGACATGAACATTCGGACCATAGCACTGTCTGTCTTGATTATTTGATGAAGGAGCTTGGTCTCCATTGGTTAGACAAAAGCGAAATGACCAAAGATTGTTGTTGGATGAAATGATACCATCAATGTTAGGCTTAGGGGAAGTAAATCTTTTTGAAGAACAGAGTGTGTGGGACTGAAGGGGGAAGTGGGTGGTGGAGAGAGATCTAAGTTGGAGACTAATTAGTGTGGTTTTGCAGTAGCTCAGAGGAGTAGTGACTAAGATACTTCAGTTCAGTTCAGTTCAGTCGCTCAGTCGTGTCCAACTCTCCGCGACCCCATGAATCACAGCACGCCAGGCCTCCCTGTCCATCACCAACTCCCGAAGTTCACTCAAACTCATGTCCACAGAGTCGGTGATGCCATCCAGCCATCTCATTCTCCGTCGTCCCCTTCTCCTCCCGCCCCCAACCTTTCCCAGCATCAGAGTCTTTTCCAGTGAGTCAACTCGTCGCATGAGGTGGCCAAAGTATTGCAGTTTCAGCTTTAGCATCAGTCCCTCCAATGAACATCCAGGATTGATCTCCTCTAGAATGGACTGGTTGGATCTCCTTGCAGTATAAGGGACTCTCAAGAGTCTTCTCCAACACCACAGTTCAAAAGCATCGATTCTTCGGCGGTCAGCCTTCTTCACAGTCCAACTCTCACATCCATACATGACCACGGGAAAAACCATAGCCTTGACTAGACGGACCTTGGTTGGCAAAGTAATGTCTCTGCTTTTTAATATACTATCAAGGTTGGTCATAACTTTCCTTCCAAGGAGCAAGCGTCTTTTAATTTCATGGCTGCAATCAGCATCTGCAGTGATTTTGGAGCCCAAAAAAACAAAGTCTGACACTGTTTCCACTGTTTTTCCATCTATTTCCCATGAAGTGATGGGACCAGATGCCATGATCTTTGTTTTCTGAATGTTGAGCTTCAAGCCAACCTTTTCACTCTCCTCTTTCACTTTCATCAAGAGGCTTTTGAGTTCCTCTTCACTTTCTGCCATAAGGGTGGTGTCATCTGCATATCTGAGGTTATTGATATTTCTCCCAGCAATCTTGATTCCAGCTTGTGCTTCTTCCAGCCCAGCGTTCCTCATGATGTACTCTGCATATAAGTTAAATAAGCAAGGTGACAATATACAACCTTGACGTACACCTTTTCCTATTTGGAACCAGTCTGTTGTTCCATGTCCAGTTCTAACAGTTGCTTCCTGACCTGCATACAGGTTTCTCAAGAGGCAGGTCAGGTGGTCTGGGATTCCCATCTCTTTCAGAATGTTCCACAGTTTATTGTGATCCACACAGTCAAAGGCTTTGGCATAGTCAATAAAGCAGAAATAGATGTTTTTCTGAAACTCTCTTGCTTTCTCCATGATCCAGCGGATGTTGGCAATTTGATCTCTGGTGCCTCTGCCTTTTCTAAAACCTGCTTGAACATCTGGGAGTTCACGGTTTACATACTGCTGAAGCCTGGCTTGGAGAATTTTGAGCATGACTTTACTAGCGTGTGAGATGAGTGCAATTGTGCGGTAGTTTGAGCATTCTTTGGCATTGCCTTTCTTTGGGATTGGAATGAAGACTGACCTCTTCCAGTCCTGTGGCCACTGCTGAGTTTTCCAAATCTGCTGGCATATTGAGTGTAGCACTTTCACAGCATCATCTTTCAAGACTTGAAATAGCTCAACTGGAATTCCATCACCTCCACTAGCTTTGTTCGTAGTGATGCTTTCTAAGGCCCACTTGACTTCACATTCCAAGATGTCTGGCTCTAGGTCAGTGATCACGTTATCGTGACTATCTTGGTCGTGAAGATCTTTTTTGTACAGTTCTTCTGTGTATTCCTGCCACCTCTTCTTAATATCTTCTGCTTCTGTTAGGTCCATACCATTTCTGTCCTTTATCGAGCCCATCTTTGCATGAAATGTTCCTTTGGAATCTCTAATTTTCTTGAAGAGCTCTCTTGTTTTTCCTATTCTGTTGTTTTCCTCTATTTCTTTTCATTGATCACTGAGGAAGGCTTTCTTATCTCTCCTTGCTATTCTTTGGAACTCTGCATTCAGATGCTTATATCTTTCCTTTTCTCCTTTGCTTTTCGTCTCTCTTCTTTTCACAGCTATTTGTAAGGCCTCCTCAGACAGCCATTTCGCTCTTTTGCATTTCTTTTCCATGGGGATGGTCTTGGTCCCTGTCTCCTTTACAATGTCACGAACCTCCGTCCAGAGTTCATCAGGCACTCTATCAATCAGATCTAGTCCCTTAAATCTATTTCTCACTTCCACTGTATAATCATAAGGAATTTGATTGAGGTCATATCTGAATGGTCTAGTGGTTTTCCCTACTTTCTTCAATTTAAGTCTGAACTTCGCAATAAGGAGTTCATGATCTGAGCCACAGTCAGCTCCTGGTCTTGTTTTCGCTAACTGTATACAGCTTCTCCATCTTTGGTTGCAAAGAATATAATCAATCTGATTTCGGTGTTAACCATCTGGTGATGTCCATGTGTAGAGTCTTCTCTTGTGCTGTTGGAAGAGGGTGTTTGCTATGACCAGTGCATTCTCTTGACAAAACTCTATTAGCCTTATAGATGGTCTGGTTAGAGAAAGATTAGGAATTATTAACACAGAGGTAATTATTGAAATCATAAGAGTAAATGAAGTCACCAGTGAAGATTTGAGTACAGCAGAACTTGTGGATTTCTAGAATGTTGGAGGGCTCCTATTCATCCTTCCAGACTTAACCTAAGTATATCTTTTCTGGGGAACCTTCCCTAATTACCGCCTCCCTGTCTTCACCCCTACAGTTGACTTCAGAATACCTTCTTGGCTTCCATAGCAATCTGTATATGACCCTAACATAGTATATTTCAAACTTTATTATTGTTGAGTGTCTGCCTCTCTGTTTTTCTTGAGGTTCTAGAAAGGAGGTACCAAAACTTATCCAGTTTTGGATTCTCCTGTCCTACAGAAGTCTTTTCGAAAATGTCTGCTGAATGTAACCAAATACCATGTCTTGCTGCTTTCCCAAGGAAGCAACATCTCTCTCCCCACCTCTCAGTCAATTCTTTGTCAGTTAATTCTTTGTCAGTCAATTCAGTCAGTTATCTGTTTGGGGGTATAATCTCCATCCCTTCCACTGCAGTTCAGCATCTTCTTTGAACTCCAGGGGAAATTGAAAAGCTGTACTGTTTCTTTTGAGAGAGGGCATTACTGACCAAAAAAAAAAAAAGTATCCTCCCCATCCCAGCTTCTCTATCATCCTCAATCTGTAGCTCTAGGTGCGAGTTGGGGAGGAAAGGGAGATCTACATACCCCCATCCTGGAGCGTGTGAAGCCCAAAGAGAAAAGACTTTCTAGCTGAGTAAAGCTATCTGCTAATTTCAAAACAAGCTGGAGTCTAGGGACAAGATAACTTTCAAACACTGGTTCCCCACAATACCACCTAGTGGACAGTAAGAAACTTAGACATCGATTCTGAGCCTGTGAGGGTATAAGACCAACCCTAAAATAATTCACTTCTAGATCCCAAGAAGAGAATCTTTATTATTCACATATTAGGACAGAGGATTCATCTGCAAGGAGGAAAAAATTGCTAAATAAATAGTAATATAGTTTCAGGATTAAAAAGAAAGCCAGGAGGCTTCCCAGGTGGTTCAGTGGTAAAGAATCCGCCTGCTAATGCAGGGGACATAGGTTTGATCCCTGGGCAGGAAGATCCTACATGCCTCAGAGCAACTAAGCCCTTGTGCCACAATTATTGAGCCTGTGTTCTAGAGCCCAGGAGCTGCAAATAACGAGTCCAAGTGCCTCAACTACTGAAGCCCAAGCGCCTAGAGCCCTTGCTCTTTCACATGAAAAGCCACCTCAATGAGAAGCCTAGCCACCACAAATAGAGCTCCTGCTCATTGCAACAAGAGAAAAGCCCGCACAGCAATGAAGACTCAGTTCAGTAAAAAAATAAATAAATAAAAATTATATTTAAAAAAGAAAGCAAGCCAGGGGTTAATGTACTTCTCCATAAGCTACAAGGGTCTTTGGGGAAATAATTAAACTAATATCCTTCTATTCTACCCATCCCAAGTATAAAGATCAGAAGGAAAGTGTGTGATGCCTGAGCACCTCAGTATTAATTTTATTAGTGACTTTAAAATTTATTTCCCTGAAAACCAAGGTAAGGAAAGTATCTTACATTCTAACCCAATGCTCAGATATTATACATACGAAACAAAATTATCATGAGACATATTTACTCTTGTTAGGCATCAGTCTCTGCTCTTTTCTATTATATTCTATTTAAGAAAAAATACTGGCCACAAGTTTCACAATTGATTTCATAACCCACTTACTTATGTACAAATTTAGAAAAACACAAACTTATGTACAAATTTCCATTCTATATCAAGTGATTAACACTGGTTTTATATGAGGAAATGTGCTCTGGCAAAATTGAAAGCAAATTTATCATGTACTTTTCATGCTGCCAAGCATTTGTACTTACTTGCTCTCCCCTACCTTTCTTGAGATGCTAGTCATGATCTTCTTTAAGATCTAACTCCACCATTTAGCCTCCCCATCCTCCACAGTCAGAATAGCTTTTTTCTTAGCTCTCCCTCAACTCATTACTGATACCTCTACCACTGCACATTAGATTTGACTAGTACTTAAGTGATTTACATGACTGGTGCAAAAGTAGTTGCAGTTTCAGACCATGAGTTTTAAATCATTATAACTAGGCTCAAACACATCTTTATTAATCAAAATAGGAATCATTACAATCAACACACTTTTGTCAATGAGAAAAAGTTTTTTGTTCCTATAGTGTAAAAATCCATGCTTCAAGATTTGATGAACTCTTGAAAAGCATTTTCTGCATGCTGCTGGTTGTGGAAATGTTTTCCCTGCAAAATATTATGGAGATGTGTGAAGAAATGGTAGTTGGTTGGTGAGAGGTCAGATGAATGTAATGGTTGAGGTGAAACTTCGTAGCCCAGTTTGTTCAAATTTTGAAGCACTGGTTGTGTGACATGCAGTCAGGCATTGTTTTGGAGAATTGGACCTTTTCTGTTGACCAGTGCCAGCTGTAGGCTCTGTAGTTATCAGTGCATTTCATCAATTTGCTAAGCATGCTTCTCAGGTATAGTGGTTTTGCCAGGATTCAGAAAGCTCTAGTGGATCAGACCAGAGACAGACCACCAAAGAGTGACCATGACCATTTTTTGGTGCAAGTTGAGCTTTGGGAAGTGCTTTGGAGCTTCTTCTCAATCCAACCACTGAGCTAGCTGTCCCCGGTTGTTGTATAAAATCCACTTTTTGCTGCATGTCATAATCCAATCGAGAAATGGTTAGCTGCTGTTATGTTGAATAGGAGAAGACAACACTTCAAAATGAATTTTTTTTTTTTGGATTTGTGGTCAGCTTAAAGCTGAAACTGCAATACTTTGGCCACCTCATGCGACGAGTTGACTCACTGGAAAAGACTCTGATGCTAGGAAAGATTGGGGGCGGGAGGAGAAGGGGACGACAGAGAATGAGATGGCTGGATGGCATCACCGACTCTGTGGACATGAGTTTGAGTGAACTCCGGGAGTTGGTGATGGACAGGGAGGCCTGGCGTGCTGTGATTCATGGGGTCGCAGAGAGTCGGACACAACTGAGCGACTGAACTGAACTGAAGTGAACTATGAGGCACCCACTTATCAAGCTTTTTCACCTTTCCAACTTGCTTCAAATGCCAAATGACCTTCACTTCAGTTCAGTTCAGTCGCTTAGTCGTGTCCAACTCTTTGTGACTCCATGAATCACAGCACGCCAGGCCTCCCTGTCCATCACCAACTCCCGGAGTTCACTCAAACTCATGTCCATCGAGTCGGTGATGCCATCCAGCCATCTCATTCTCCGTCGTCCCCGTCTCCTCCCACCCCTAATCCTTCCCAGCATCAGACTCTTTTCCAGTGAGTCAACTCGTTGCATGAGGTGGCCAAAGTATTGCAGTTTCAGCTTCAGCATCAGTCCCTCCAATGAACACCCAGGATTGATCTCCTTTAGAATGGACTGGTTGGATCTCCTTGCAGTACAAGGGACTCTCAAGAGTCTTCTCCAGTACCACAGTTCAAAAGCATCAATTCTTCGGCGATCAGCTTTCTTCACAGTCCAACTCTCACATCCATACATGACCACGGGAAAAACCATAGCCTTGACTAGACAGACCTTTGTTGGCAAAGTAATGTCTCTGCTTTTTAATATGCTATCTAGGTTGGTCATAACTTTCCTTCCAAGGAGTAAGCGTCTTTTAATTTCCTGGCTGCAATCAGCATCTGCAGTGATGGTCCATATTGCATTCTTTGGCAACTTCTCATGTAGTTGTCAGAGACGGCAACGGCACCTCACTCCAGAACTCTTTCCTGGAAAATCCCATGGGTGGAGGAGCTGTGTAGGCTGCAGTTCGTGGGGTCGCTAAGAGTCGGACACGACTGAGAGACTTCACTTTCACTTTTCACTTTCATGTATCGGAGAAGGAAATGGCAACCCACTGCAGTGTTCTCGCCTGCAGAATCCCAGGGACAGGGCAACCTGGTGGACTGCCATCTATGGGGTCACACAGAGTCGGACATGACTGAAGCAACAGCAGCAGCAGCAGCAGCATGTAGTTGTAAGATCACCTTCGATGATCCTTTCATTTGGTCATTGTCAACTTCTGATGGCCAGCCACTGCGCTCCTCATCTTTGAGGCTCTCATCTCCTTTGCAAAACTTCTTGAACCACCACTGCACTGTACATTCGTTAGCAGTTCCTGGGCCAAATGTGTTGTTGATGTTGCAAGTTATCTCGCTGCTTTATAACCCATTTTGAACTAGAAAATTACTCGAATTTGCTTTTTGTCTAATATAATTTCTATAGTCTAAAATATATATAAAATAAACAAGTAACAAGTCATTATCAAAAATATATAAAGAGAGAAATGGACATTAACATGATTATAACATAACCACATTTATTTAAGAATGTATTCTAATATCAAGCAATAAAGTTCAACAATGCAAAAACCACAATTACGTTTGCACCAAACTTAATACACTGTGCTCATAACTGCCTCTCTCCAAACTAGCCCAATGATTAAGATCCAACAAATAATCAAAATAAACTTTAATTAAACCAAAGATCCAGGATATTTAAAGGTTTATTGTGAGAAATCCTGTTGCAAAGCAAATAGCCTCTCCATAAGAATAATTCTGAAAGTATAGGGACTTTCCTGGTTGCCTAGTGGTTAGGATTCCAGGCTTTCACTGTCATGGCCTGGGTTCAATCCCTGGTCAGGCAACTGAGATTTCACAAGCCACATGGCATGGCCAAAAAAAAAAATCCTTAAAATATAGATTCCTCTATAACCTATGAACTTAAAAATCATCAAGTACCTACTTGTAAGTTAACTAAATCTTATTTAAAATCTTTATAATTATAGGGGCCTTATACAAGGGAACTTGGGCTTTTGGTCTCATACTGAGGAGGCCAGTCAAGTTCTCATTAACCTCTCAGGTGTGCAAGGCAAAAATTTTCCCTCATCTTCTGTTTCTCCATAAGGCTTGTGGCTTCATTCATTCAGCCAAATATTTGAGAATTTACTATATTAGGCATTGGGAGGCAATGATAATAAACACAAGCCTAATGTTCCAGGAGTGTATGATCTAATAAGGAGGAGGATGGCTAACAAGAAAATAAGTGTGACAGCATAATGTAATAAATGGCATTATAAACATTAAGGATGGAGTGTTAAGAAAGAAAATTAAGACACCTAGAGGACTTCCTTGGTGGTCCAGTGATTAAGACTCTGGGTTTCCACTGCATGGGGTATGGGCTTAGTTCCTGGTCAGGGAACTAAGATCCCGGATGCAAAAAAATAAAAAGACCCCTAAATTAATATTTGAGGGTAACAGAAGTCCTCCCAGGGAAGATAACATTTAGGCAGAGATCCAAAGAATTGATTAAAGAGAAGGGATCAGCAAGAGTATTCTTGGCAGAGGAACCATCGGGGACAAAGGACTAAAGCTCAGAGAGAAGACGGTTCATTCGATGAACTGAAAGTAGTTTAGCAGAATTGAAGCCATTTGACTATAAGGCCGGATTGAGTGGGACCTTAACAGTTAAGCTAAGAACTTTTGAACTCTTCAGATAGTTCATTAAGGCTGAATTCTCTTCTATTCTGGTAGTTGACTAGAAAGACTGTGCTAAGTGAATGTGTGGAAATCAGAGGATATGCGAAAATTAAGTGACAGCTTAATTTTGGCTGTAAATTCCTCTTCTTGTTTGCCCCACAATGCCGTCTTAGGGTGGCATCTGATAAGGTAAAATTTCAAAAGAGCTGTCCTGGGACTTCCCTGGTGTTCCAGTGGTTAGGACTTGGTGCTTTCACTGCAGTGGCCCAAGCTCAATCCCTGATGGATGATTTTCAGAAATGAACAGTAAGGGAGATACTAGGGCTCCATTGCTAAGCAGCACAATAATGATAATACATGCAAATTAACATCAAATTAAATTTGTTCTAAGTTACATTTTATTATAACACTAATTTCTGTTCACTGAAGTCTGAGCAAACATGTACAGAAGTCAGTGTTGCTAATTTGGTGATACATGTAATTTTTAAAAAGCAAAAAGAACACTACTCTGAACACTTACCTTCCTGTGCCCAAATGAAGAGGATAAAACAACTACTAGAAGCTGAAAAGAAAAGAGACAAAGCAAGACATGTTGTCTACTTGAGTTTATTCTGTTCTTTTTTAAAAAAGGAAAAAAAAAAAAAAGAGGTGAGGGATGGAAGGGGAGATAACCCATAAACACTGTGAACAGGAACCAAGACTCCAAGACTTGGGCGTCCTCCCCCAATCCTCAACCTCAGTTCTCCAAGAGACTCCCACCCATCCAATTTTCTTTTAAACAAGACACCCAAATCAGCAGCAAAGGTACCTGGGATAGTCACTGAGATCTTGAACACTGGGGATAGGAGAGAGAGAAGTCCAAAAAAACAGGAGTTAGGGGAAAAAGGGAAGGAATGAGGGAGAGGCTAGGCTCTGGAGGACGGAGTCGGGCCATGAGAAGTGGAAGTGAGCCAGTCCGGGGATACCCCTCCCGACTGCTGCTGCCCACGTTCCCCAGGACCCCAGAGAGCCCCACGGTTTGTTCTGCAGTCCATCCCCTAATCCCCGAAGGCCTCACAGGCCCAGCTCCAAGTCCTCAAGCTCCTCCTCCAATGCCCTCCTCCTCGCTAGCTTCTCCAGCTGCTCTTTGCTGGGCTGGCTGATTTCTCCAGCCTGGATCCGCTGCTGCAGCTCTTCCACCTGCCGAAGCTTCTTCTTTAGGTTCTTTATCTTCTTGGCCTTCTCAGTGGTGGCAGCTGAGTCAGGCTGGTCTGAGGCGGCCGTAGGCATTGCCCGGGAGGCCTGTGGGGCACTGGGGACCTGGGCTGTCTCTCCCAGAGACACCTTCTCAAGAGTCCGGCTCAAGGCCTCTGCCTCCCCTTTCTCTTGCTGCTGCCGCCTCTTCTCCTTCCGCTTCAGGTTGCGTTTGGCGGTCTTGGAGAGGGCTGGCTCACCGCCTTCAGGCCTGGATGCGGTGATGGGGGCAGTGGCCTCTGGGCTCAGGCCGGGGGGCAATTCTGGTTTACTCTTGAAAAACTTCACATACTTGTTCTCATACCTATGGCGAACAGTGTCAAAGAATCACTGACTTTTCGAGTCCTGTTCCCAACCTCAATCTCCATCACCCTTCTCATTTTCCTGCTGCCTTCCTCTCCCTCCAGGCGCCCCCTGACTTTCCTCAGTTCTGCAGATTGGAGGGTCCCTAGGTTTTGGTGGTTCAAACGGTAAGGCCTGCGATGCAGGAGACTCAGGTTCGATCCCTGGGTCAGGATGATCCCCTGGAGAAGTGAATGAAAATCCACTCCAGTATTCTTGCCTGGGAAATCCTATGGACAGAGGAGCCTGGTAGGCTACAATCCATGGGGTCGCAAGAGTCAGACCGAGTGACTCACACACACATAGGTCCTAAAGCTCTGGATCTCTGCATGGTATTTACAGATTCTGCTGATCAGAGGCCCTAGAAACTGGACTAGTCAGTCATTTGGTTACTCATCCCTCACTCACCCTTGAATCCCAGCCCCCTCCTTCCATTTTTTAGGATATTGGGACCAGGAAATTCACATGTTCTTTCTTGCTGTATGGGGCCCATTAAGTACCCCCACCGCACGCCTAACCACTCACACTGGGACCTCCTCCTGGGGCACATAGCCTTCTTTCACCCTCCGCTGCTTTCGCCAGGTCCCGTCAGGTCGCTGTGTTGAGGCGATATACTTGCCTGAAATGGGAGAATTAGGTTGGAGAGTTACTCTAATTTTCAAATAGCTCCCAAAGTGAAAGAATGCATGAGTGCACAGTTTCCCCCAGTCCCTTCCACTAAATGCACCCATTAAGGCATTCTTTTCTCATATCAACCTTTACTCTCTATTTACTGAGTGCCTATACACTGTATAATACAGCATTCCTGCCCTCAGGGAGTTTCTATCTTTAATCTAGTTGGCAAGAGGGGCAGACACAGAGGAAGTTTAAAAAAACACAAGTGACATGAGGATATCAAGACAGTACATGAGTAAAAAGCCAGAAAGGGCAGAAACAAGAATCATAAGAGGGAGAAATAACCAGAGATGTTATAAAAAAGAAGTTTTACTAAGGTGGATGGTTAAAATCATTGGTCAACTTTCAGGAATCCATACCGCAGAAATAAAAGGACCAGCACACAAGGCTACAAGCAAAGGATGCTCACATTATAATAATGTTGCTACATTATTTAAATTAGCAAAAAGCTGAAAGCAACTTGAATAGCCATCAACAGATGAGTGACCAAATAGATGTAGGTCATCCGCAGGATATAACACCATGTTATTAAAAAAAAAAAGTTAGATACAAATGAACTGACCTTGAATGGTATCCATGATATACTAAGTGAAAATACAAGCTGCAGGACAATATGTAGAGATCCTCAAACTTTTTTATTTCAGAATCTCCCATATACTCTTATTTTGTAATATTATACATTTCATGATGAAATTTGTTTTTAAATCATAGCCATTAACATTATCAGAAAACTCTTTACTGTGAAGCTGTTGTGCTCATAGTGGCAGGTACAAGTTTTCCAAAATTCTAATTTCCACTTGAAGCCTTGAATTTTATCACTGGCAATAAGCACTGTCAGTTGATTTCCAAGAAATGACAGGCTCATTTCTTTCATTTACAGGAAAATGCCTATCAGATACTCAGGTCTGAATTATAGTTTTTCAGTCTTTCAAGTAAAAATAGAGTTCCATGAAAAGGAAGCTTGTTTAGCTTGCAAGTTGGACAACTGTGCCAGTGCTATTCCTTGAGACACCTATGTCACTTCAGTGGGCAGCATGTTTCATGTTTCCTTCCCATTTAATTCACAGAGAACACTAAAAAGATGTGCAATTTTCAGTTATAAGATGGATCAGTTCTGGGGATATCAGGTACAGCAAGGTGACTATAGACAGCAAAACTGAATTATATACTTGAAAGTTGCTGTGAAGAGTTTTCATATTCTTATCATAAATCAATGAAATGGTAATTATGTGAGGTAAAGGGTGTGTTCAGTTCAGTCACTCAGTCGTGTCCGACTGTTAACTAACCTTATTGTGGTAAACCTTTCGCAACATATGTAGTGTATCAAATCAAATCATAGTCACTTATAACATTGTACATGTTTTATGTCATACCTCAATTATGCTAGAAAAGTAATAAATAAAAAGATGTGTATTTAAGGGCCAGCCAGGGTTTAATTAAATTAATAATTTTTAAACTTTTGAAATAAAAAAAAAATTTTTGGCCATGCCTCTGGGCATGCGGTTCTTAGTTTCCTGACCAGCGATCAAACCTTTGCCCCCTACAGTGGGAACGTGGAGTTTTAACCACTGCACCGCCAGGCAAGTCCAAAATTAATAATTTTTATTGCATCATCAAGGATTCTTAAGTGAAATTGTCATTATTATCATAAGCATGTGGCAGTGAAGAACCCAGTGACTAGTACAGTGTTGGTCCCGCCACCTTGATTAGTGCTAAAGGGTCACAGTTTTACCCATCATTCCTTTTGTACCCTCAGTGCAAACACTTCAACCCAATAAAAGAGGCAAAAAGCATCTTAGTATATTATCAAAATAGCTGTGCTTGTAGACCTCTGGAAAGGGTCTTAGGGAATCCCCAAGGCTCCTGGACAACATTTTGAGAAGTGCTGGTGTAGAGGAGGCTCCCATTCTTGTTGGGGCAAGGACAGGCACTTAAGAGGCCCATGTGGTTTGTGTATAGGGACAAAGAAAGGCAAAGGTGTGGAAGGACACATACCAAGATTATCAAGACTTTAATGCTGGTTACCTTAAGAGGGATAACCTGGAAGAAGAGGTGGTAGAAACCATTAATCTTTAATAACATAAGTTTTAAAAACATATATCTTATGTTACACGTTTTTTTTTTTTTTTACTATAACTTCTGTTTTAAAAAGGGGAGGCAAGTAAAAAAGATTAAAAAAATAAAAAGTCAAGTCTAGAGCCTCCCACATGGATCACACAGCGTTATCTGTGTTCATAATGCAAATATCATTAATAAACTAAAACCAAAAAATATGAAAGAAAAATGGGTAAGATTTGACTGGTAGGGGTGATGCGAGAAAGAACATGAGCCAAGAAAGGCTTGGATTGTGGGGATGGCCTGGAGTATGCAAAGAACAGAAAACAGAGGAGTACAGGAGAACCAGACAGTTCATGTTGGGGAATAACACAAAGCTACGTTTAAAATTAAAAATAGGGCCATAACTTAGAAAGTCTTAAAAACAAGGTTAAGGAATTCGGAATTTATTGGTGAATAAAAGAGGGACACTGAGAACATTGTTTAGCTGCAACAGTTTAGAGACAAAAATAAAAACTCAACAATGAGAAAACAGAGGCTCCACAGAGAGAGGACTGAGATTAGGGCTTTGAAGAAAGAATCAAACTAAAGCAAATGAAAATGGAAGGAGAATAGATTCTAAACAGAATCCTATTCTAAAACAAAATTTCCAACATGGCAGTGTACACAGCCTGGGCAGGAGATGGTGACTAGACCAGCCTGGCTGAATCAGGGCTGATGTAAAGTAAATGAGAGAATGTTCAGACTTCGAAATGCCAGTTAAGGAGTTTAATATCTGGCACATGGCATGCATTCACTAAACAGCTGTCAAATGAATGAATCTTTTATCCAATGCAGAGTTTTAGGGCAATTAATCTGGCATGATGAAAAGATGAATTGTTACGGGAAAACATTGGAAACTGGGGAAATCAGTTAGAAAAAAAGACTGCAATAATCCTGGCATGAGAAAGAACTGGCTGGAAAAGGAAAGGAAGAGAATGATGCCAGATATATTATCAAAGAAACAACAGGACTTGGTAATTCACTGACTGGGGGAGGGGTAAAGAGTTTTAAAGTCAAAGACAACACACTTTGTTTCAGTAATATCCATCTTGAAAATTTAGCATGAGGAAATAGTTTCAACTGGAAAAAAACAAAGAAAAAGGAGATAGTAATCATGAAATCATGGCGGTATTTATAAATAGCTAAAAATTAAAAACAAACCACATCCAGTTATATAGGAATGGTTTATAATACAGCCAGTAAAAAATGATAATTTTAATCATTAATATGATGTAATAGAATGTAAAATATATATATACTATGATTTCTAATATTAAATGTTAGATTCATAAATTACAATAAGAATGTGCAATATGAAAAGCTATGTTTGGTGATTGGATTATGAGTAACTTTTCCTTTCAAAAATTCCCATTAATGTTGTTATATTGTGGGTTTTTAAAAGTCTCATTTTGGGTTTCAGATCTAAACGGCTTAGAGAATGAGTACACAAAGGAGGGTGAAATTATTTTTGACCAGGTGGCTTATAAAGATTTTATGTAGGACAAAGCAACTTTGTGATCTTGGGAAGACAAGCAAGATTTAGACAGGTGGGGGTAGGGGTGTGGTTATGAGGAAAGAGAAGAAAGGGAAGTATTTCAGGCTTATAGGACAACATAAACAAAGGGACAAATTACTCTAGTCATTCACCTACCTGAATTCCTTCCTGGATTACTGTTTCCCTCAGGGTATTTGGATGGACATGAAACCACACACAAAAGCCTTCTTGACCCTGGTCCTGCTAGTCTCCAGCCTCTAAGCCACTCTCTGCTCTGGCCACTGAAATAGTCACAAATCTCACCTGACTGTGTCTTTATGCCCTTCCTTTGGCTTGGAATAGACTTTTCTTTATTCTTAATGACTACTGGTCTTTAATTTTTCTGGGCTCCAAAATCATTGCAGATGGTGACTGCAGCCATGAAATTAGGAGACACTTACTCCTTGGAAGGAAAGTTATGACCAACCTAGACAGCATATTAAAAACCAGAGACATTACTTTGTCAACAAAGGTCCGTCTGGTTTTTCCAGTGGTCATGTATGGATGTGAGAGCTGGACTATAAAGAAAGCTGAGTGCAGAAGAATTGATGCTTTTGAACTGTGGTGTTGGAGAAGACTCTTGAGAGTCCCTTGGACTGCGAGGAGATCCAACCAGTCCATCCTAAAGGAGATCAATCCTGGGTGTTCAATGGAAGGGCTGATGTTGAAGCTGAAACTCCAATACTTCAGCCACCTGATGCGAAGAGCTGACTCATTTGAAAAGACCCTGATGCTGGGAAAGACTGAGGGCAGGAGGAGAAGGGGACAACAGAGGATGAGATGGTTGGATGGCATCACCGAGTCAATGCATATGGGTTTAGGTGGACTCCAGGAGTTGGTGATGGACAGGGAGGTCTGGCGTGCTGTAGTTCATGGGGTCAGACACGCAAAGAGTCAGACACGACGTCTCAAAGAGTCAGACACGACTGAGTGACTGAACTGGTCTTTAAAGGTCAAGTTCAAGTATAAACTCCTCAGTGAAGTCTTTCCTGACCTTTCCACCCCAAACCCATTTAGAAGTTGCCCTTTGTGCACCCACAGCACCTGTTTTGGCCCTTTATCAGGATCTAATGTTTAACATGATTGCTTGCTTGACAGCAGAAACTTCGTCTTTGATCTTTGAAGCACAGGACCTGAACCATGGAAGACTATAATCAATTCAAATTAATGAATAAATAAATCTAAATATCATATTAGGGAACAGTAAGAATCCAGCATATTTTGGGCAAAAAACGCATGTAACGGGAAAAGAGACTAGAAGTATAGCTCAAGCTCTTGAGCTTGAACTCAAGCTTCCTAATATGAGAGAACAAAGAAGGCCATTAAGGGAGTGGAGAAGATCTGCTCAAAGCAGTGCTTTAAGAAGATTAACCTGAAAATGTGTAACATAAACTAAAGGCAGAGGGGAAAAAAAAAACAATAGTTTCAATGTGAGAAGACTTGATTTAAATGGTCTGTATGGATGTTGAAAAGAAAATGAAAGAGAAATTTATTATAAAGAGTAAGACGGGATCTGAAGACTGCCAACATTTGAATGACAGGAAATCATTGCGCTACAGTGGATTTAATCTGGTGCTTTTCATGTTTTCTCGTATTTTTCACAACATATCTGTGGGTATATGGGCACACAGTAATAATATTCTTCACACATGGATTTTAAATGTTTATTGAGTACCTGCTGTTGTGGCAGGCACTGTAACAGGAGCTAGGGATACAACAATGAATAAAGCAAGCAAGCAAGGGTCTTGCCTTCTTGGAGCATTCATTCTAATGAAAAAGAAAGGTTAAGAACACTAACTGCAACATCACTCTTGAATGTGGACAATTTGGAGAATATAAACTACTGATATACAGAAAATCCAAAGGAGAAGACAATTTTGTGAAAATCACTAATTCAACTCTAGGAAGGCAGTGTTTTTACATGGAATTAAGACAGCTAAAAACATACATTTAAGTAAACTGCATAGAGATTACAGTTGAAGGCTTAAGACTAGTAAAGATGGAATGTGAGAAAAGATAGGGACAGAAACTTCTTGAACAGCCATGCTAACTGAAAACCCTTGGAGATGCAAACAGCCCATTATCACAAAGGAGCACCTATTTTATGTTATCTTTGGTTTCACTCTCTGGGCTTGATGGTATCCAAGTGAAGTGAAGTGAGTCACTCAGTCATGTCCGACTCTTTGCGACTCCATGGACTATATAGTCCATGGAATTCTCCAGGCCAGAATACTGGAGTGGGTAGTCTTTCCCTTCTCCAGGGGATGTTCCAAAAGTAAAGTCAAAAAGGACGGAGATATTTACAGATTCCAAAACCTAGAAATAAAAACCATGGGCAGAATATCAAGATTCTTAGGTAGCATCTCTTCTTTTTATTTTTTAAGTATTTATTTACTTTTATTTATTTATTTTAGCTTTGTAGGTCTTAGTTGTGGTATGTGGATCTAGTTTCCTTACTAGGGATCAAACTCAGACCCCCTGCGGTGGAAGTGCAGAGTCTTAACCACAGGAGGCATCTCTGAGAGAACCAAAAACAAAGAGGTTAGAGACTGCTACGTTAAGAACTTTGTTAATTTTGTTATTTCCTCACATCTCCTGTTTTGTAATCCTCAATCTGTTTCCTTAAATTGAAAAGGGCCTAGTTTTCGAGGTGGCAGGAAGACAGTGAAGATACGACACAGGAAGGCTTGAAAGAACTCCAAGGGGTGACATGGAAGTGACTGTTAAAGGTGTGTTGAAGCCCTGGTGCCTGCTTCAAAGTTAAGATCAGGGTTACAGATCTGAGCCTGAGGATGACCTCGGGGCCACCAATTATAAGATTCAGGTGTGGTTTCTAACATAGAATATTAAAAGAGAAGACCCAATTTGTAGGAGTGACCCCCCAGAAAAACAGTCCTGATTATTTCCCTCAAGAAAGAAAACGTGTCAGTGACACCAGGAAGTAATCCGAGAAAAGAAAGACTGGGACAGTACTATTCCATGGAGACCAAGAGTCTGAAATTAGGCCAGGTGATTAACAGTATTAAATACTACCAAGGGATTAAGGAAAAGGAGAACTGAAAAGAAAAAGGATATTGATTTTGGCAATTTGGAAATCCCTAATTATGTTCAAGAATACAACTTCAGAAAAGTAAAGTGGTCAGAAGCCAGACTACAAATTAATTAAATGCAGTAAACATTTATTGAAAGCCTCCTATGAGAAAAATCCTCTACTAAATGCTACGGAAATTATCAAGATCAGTAAATGGGCCCCCACTTTCAACAGTTTAAGTAAGGAGAAGGGTGGACAAGTTAGGTAAAAAAAGAATAAGATAAAAATATAAATGTCTTGGGACTTCCCTGGAGGTCTGGTGGTTAAGACTCCACTCTCCCAAGGAGGGGTCATGAATTTGATCTCTGGTTGGGGAACTAAGATCCCGTATGCTACGTGGTTCTGCCAAAAATATACAGATATATATGAATGTTTTAGGTATCCCTAAGAGACACTGATACATACTAATAGATTTCAAGAGAATAAATAACCACACCCTATTTGATGGGGGAAGGTGACACGAAATTAGGAAAAACTCAGGGACTTGACCTCAAAGACTATGTAATAGTAGTTAATAATAACAATAGTACATCAGTGGCTGATATTTGCGTAGGCAGAGAAAGAAAGGGAATTCTAAGAATAACAACAAGCAAAACTATGGCAGTGTAGGGACTTCTCTGGTGGTCCAGTGGCTAATACTCTACGCTCCCAATGCAAAGGACACAAGTTTGATCCCTGCTCAGGGTAACAGATCCCACATGCCACACCTAAGAGTCTGAATGCCACAACCAAGATCCAGTGCAGCCAAATAAATAAATGTGAATAAATAAAAGAACCTTTCAAAAGCAACACAATTTTTTCAAATATTTATTTATCTGACAGAGCTGGATCTTAGCAATGGCATGTGGAATCTAGTTTACTGACCAGGGATCAAACACAGGACCCCTCCATTCGGAACTTGGACTCTTAGCTGTTGGACAACCAGGAAGTCCCAAAAGCAACACAATTAAAAAAAAAAAATTATAGCAGTGTAAAACTCACGATATGTTGAGAACAATTAGGAAAGAACATTAATAAGTGATCACAATACACCAGGAATTTTACATATACTACCGCACTGATTCTAGACAATAGGTAGATTATCATCATCTACAGCTGAGGAAACAAAGTCTTCAAGAGATCGAAGATATGATTAAGATCACAAAGGCAGCATGTATTAATATGTACAATCTGAACTCAGTTCTGATGTGATTACTTATCAGATTATTGATATGAAGCTGACATATCAGCACACTATTTCCCCTGCTTTATACTATACTGCCCAGTTTCACTGGAGTATTAAAGCAGAGACATAGTATGTGATGGGCTTTCTTTGTGGCTCAGCTGGTAAAGAATCCGCCTGCAATGCAGGAGACCTGGGTTCGATCCCTGGGTTGGGAAGATCCCCTGGAGAAGGGAAAGGCAGTCCATGGGTTCGCAAAGAGTCGGACACGACTGAGCGACTTTCACAAGAATAGTATGTGATGATACTGTATAGAAAAGTGGTTTGTGCTCATACTAGAGAGTATCTTTAATGTAAGAGCAAATAGGCTGTATGTTAATTTGACAGACAATTCCAAAAAGATAACAGCAGCTACCCTTTATTGAGTGTTTGCTTCATGCCAATTAATATAAACATTCAGTATTTATATTAATTTGCCCAAAGTTACAATGTCAGTAAACTGCAGAATTCGAATCCAAGCTGTGGGTTCCGAAGGCTATGCTTTTTACACTACTATTGTGTATTGTGTTAAAAGTGAAAAAGAATACCAGAAAGTTCAACCTCACTAGTAATCAAAGGAAATAAAATTAAAACAATAAAATATTGTTTTAACCTATTAAAGCAGTAGAATTTTTAAAGATGAGAATTCCAATGTAGTCAAAGTGCTGAAACCAGTATTTTCACATATTGTCAATGGTAAAATCCTTTAGAAAGCAATCTAAGCAAGAGAATAAGGTAGTCCTAACATTTAGCAGCATTTCCAAAAAATATCATTATATAAAACACTACTTCTGTAAGATATTAACAAGAGTTACCCCCCAAAATTTGGTAAGTTTGAGAAATTCTGGGTTAAACACAGGAAAACAATTTTTTTGTTCTTATCAACAAAGACTTAAACACATTATGTTCTTATTCATGTGAATATTCTGATGGGAATATGGCTTACAGTGTTTCCCAAATTTATTTGACCACAGGAACCTTATTTTTATTTTAGCCTTTTATTTTATAGCACAACTCACAGGACTACTAAGTGTTCTGAGAGTTACATCCTGGAAAGCACAGCCATTCAGTATGATCCAAATTATGTTAAACAGATAATGCTATATATGTGCATAGAAAGAAAAACTAAAAGGAAACATTAACTGTAGTCATCTTTGGGCTTTGGAATTACCAAACATGCATGTGACTTATACTTTACACTAGTTAAGAAAATATTTTTCAAGTTTTCTATAATCAATATGAATTTTATAATTAATTAAAAATAAATAAAAGTGTGTACCCTCCAATCCAGTAAGTCTATTTCTAAGGAATCTATCCTAAGAAATCCTAAATGCATACAAAAACATTCATCAAGTTATTATAACAAAAATTCTAGAAACAATCTGGAAGTCCAATAACAGAAAAAAGGTAAGAGAGGGTGCATGCTCAAACAATAAAACACTCTGCCAGTATTTTAAAAGATGTTTACAAAGAGTTTTTAATAGCAAAGAAAAATATTTATGTCATGAGGTTAAATGAAAAGGCAACATATAAAAACATAAATACCATCTGATTAAAAAATGTTCTTAAAGTGCACAGAAAGATAAAGATCAGAAGGGAATATGCCAAATTTAACAGCTGACAAATTATACTGAACAAACATTATATAATTAAATTGCACTTGAGCAGTAATCTGGTAACAATGTGTAAAACCGGAACAGAGACAGAGGTAGAACAACTATTTAGGAGGTCATGGCAATATCTGCAGAATAAAGGAAACTAGAATTTTATCAGGCAGTTAGATTGACCCAAGTACTCTACTTGATACTTTGCACACATAATCTCTTCTAAACCAAATCTTTACATAACAATAACAATTACAGAACCATTTCTTAGGTACTGTCCATGTGCTTCCTCAGGACTTAGGTACTTTCTTAGGACTTCCCTGGTGGCTCAGATGGTAGGTAAAGCATCTGCCTACAATGTGGGAGACCTGGGTTTGATCCCTGGGTCAGGAAGATCCCCTGGAGAAGGAAATGGCAATCCACTCCAGTACCTGGAAAATCCCATGGACAGAAGAGCCTGGTAGGCTACAGTCCATGGGGGTCACAAAGAGTCAGACATGACTGAGTGACTTCACTTTCTTTCTTTTCTATGTGCTAGCAGCAGCAGCAGCAGACATGTACGTTAATTCATTTAAATTTTAATTAATTCTCACAATAATCCTATAATGTAGGAGTTACTATTCCTATTTCATTGATAAGAAAACTAAGTCTTGGATTCCCTAGGCTTAAAATTCCCAGGCCATACAGCTAACAAATATCGAAGATGAAATAACGGTAATGGCAGCAGGAGAAAAATGATACTTTGACTGGGGGGATGGGATTGAAAGACAATGTGAAAATAGCACCCCAGTTACATTTGTTGATAATAACAAAAACATCTAGTGCTCTGATCTTGGTTTCCTACATCACTCTTCAGTAAAAAGAACAAGGGCTCCTTGGAGAAATAGACAATTTTAGTTCTGGGACAGGAAATATACAAGATGAGCCTGGAGCACCTTCTAGCATCAAAAAGGAAGCACTAAAAAAAACAAAAACAAAAAACCCAAACAACAAAAACCTACACTAATGAGGGTATGTCAAAGGGACACAGGGCCAACTGAAAGAGCTCTCAATGTTCAAAGCTCTTGGAACATCTGAACAGTAAAATAATCCAAAGTCCATATTGATACAAATAAATTCAGTTCAGTTCAGTTTCAGTTGCATCTGACTCTGCAACCCCATGGACTGCAGCACGCCAGGCTTTCCTGTCCATTAATAAATTATTGAATAAATATATGGTGGAGAAGAGAAAAATCTCCTGTGCAGATGAATTCCAAACAATGTGTATAAATATTACATCCTTAAGGAAGGAAGTATAACTTTTTAAGTGTGGGCTGCGGATAGTGACTTTCTTCTGAAGAGTACAAAACAGAAAGGAGAAGAGGAAAAAAGTAACTTCACAGTGAAGAAATGTTACAAATACCACCTCCGGCAGGAGATCATGGTAACTATCAAGAGTAAAAATAAAAATCTATGTGATACAATGTAACTTCAATATGATATGATGAAAATGTCACTTTATTTCTATGGTCCTTCCCTAAAAAGCACCTTAACCCCAGTCTAATCATGAGAAAAACATCAAATTCCCACAGAGGGTATCCTACAAAAATACCTGATGAATATTCCTCAAAATTGTCAAGGTCATCAAAAACAAGGAAAGTCTCAGAATCTCTCAAGAGTTGAAGGTGACATGAGAACTAAATCTAATAAGGGGTCCTGAAACAGAAAAAAAAAGGTAAAAACTAAGAAAATCTGAATAATGTATGGACCTTAGTTTATAACACTTCCCTGGTAGCTCAGATGGTAAAGAATCTGCCTGTAATGCAGAAGACCCCAGTTAGATTCCTGGGTTGAGAAGATCCGCTGGAGAAGGGATAGGCTACCAACTTCAGTACTCTTGGGCTTCCCTGGTGGCTCAGCTGATGAAGAATCCTCCTGCAATGCAGGAAACTTGGGTTCGATCCACAGTTGGAATATTGGTTCATTAATTGCAATAATGATCTCATACTAATGTATGATGTTAATAATGGGGAAACTGAGTTTAAGGTATATGGAAATTATCTGTATCATTTTCTCAATTCTCCTGTAAATCTAAAACTGTTCTAAAAAAATAGTCTATTTAAAATTTAAAAAGGGAGAAAGAGAGAAATGATGCAATAAGTTCATCTTAGGTTGGCTAGAACAACGGTGCCTTTAGCAGAAATAAGGAAGGAAAAACTGATAATGATTTTGGTCAGACTGGATTTAAGGTGTGACAGTATATCCAAGAAAAAAAGCTACTCACCAAACAATCAGAAAAGGGAACTGACAACTCAGGAGAGAAGTTGGTGCTAGAAAGAAGCCATTGTAAAGACTTAAGGAACAGGGAATTTCCTGGCAAGCCAGTGGTTAGGAGATTCATTCGGTACTTTCACTGCTGTGACCTGGGTTCAAACCCTGGTCAGGGAACTAAGATTCCAAAAGCCGTGAGGCCAAAAAAGAAAAAAAAAAAAAGTTAAGGAACAAGTAAGCAGTAAGGGAATGGAAATAGTATGTGTGAACCTGATATTCAAACCAGGCTATGAACAGGAAGGAAACAGAAATAACAGACCTTAACTTCTCAATGAAATAGAAAGTGAGGCCAGTTGCCACAAGAAGGGAAAGTCACAGAGAGTTGAGAAAGGTAGGGGAAATAGCCACGTTAGGATGTAAGCATATGGAGAAAGAAGAACTGGATGCAACTTCCCTGGTGATCCAGTCGCTAAGACTGCGTTCCTAAGGCAGAAGGCCCAGGTTTGATCCCTGGTCGGGAAACTAGACCCCACTTGCTGCCACTAAGAGTCTGCATGCTGCAACTAAAGGTTCTGCATGCCACAACTAAAGACTCAGAGCAGCCAAATAAACAAAAATTTTTAAATAGAAGAATTGGAGAAAATCCATGACCTTGACAGAAGTTAACATTGTTATATTCTACCAAATGTGCTATAGTCCATGCCTTTTCTCTAGCCATGCGCTGTGGCCTAGAAGCAGAAGCCAAGAAAAAAGTTGATGGGTATGATTCAAGATAACAGAAGTGCTTGCTTAGTACAGAAGATCAAAATGAATGAAGAAAGCAATGAAGATAGTGACTGGTCACAGAGGTCCAGCAGGGCAGCATCAAAAGTAGTCACAAATGGGACTTCCCTGGTGGCGCAGTGGATAAGAATCCATCTGCCAATGCGAGGGACACCAGTTGGATCCCTGGTCCAGGAAAATTCCACATGATATCCAGCAACCAAGCGCATGTGCCACAACTACAGAGCCCGAGTGCTGCCAACTGCTGAAGCCTGTGCACATAGAGTCTGTGCGCTACCACAAATAGAAGCCAAAGCACCACAAGAGTAGCCTCTACTCCCCACTAGAGAAAGCCCATGCACAGCAACAAAGACCCAGCTCAATCAAAAATTAATTAATTTTTTAAAAACTAAAAAAAAGAAATAGTCATAAAGGTGCTGGTAGATTCAATGGAGGTCAAGGACCAGAGAAACTAAAGAGGGCAAAAAGCTGATTCTATGGGTGTGTGGAAGTAAAAAAGGTGACTGAGTAAGGAAGCTAAAATAACTGATGCGGAGCCCTGTCGCTGGTGGTGTTCTGTGTAGTAGGATATGTCGTAGGTCCAGATTGCAGTGGTTCCGATGTGTAGATGGCTTGAAAATTCAAAGGAAAATCAATAATCTCACGTTGAGGAATTATAAAAGTATTGCAGGGACTTCCCTGTTGGTCTAGGGGGTTAAAAGTCTGCCTTGCAATGCAGAGGACACAAGTTCAATCCCTGGTAGGGGAACTAAGACCACACGTGCCCTAGGGCAACTAAGTCTGCGTGACCCAATGGAAGATTCCACATGACACAATAAAAATCCCTTGTGTGGTGCAGGCAAATAAATAATAAATATGTATCTTTAAGTATTCCATAGATACTGAGTGGAGACACTGAGAAACAGAATGAAATGATATGATACGTCTTGTCCTTGGGGGCAGTGGATGTTGGCCCTGAAGTTCTAGAGAAAACACTACAATTGCATGGCAACATCTTCCAGGAGAATTACAGTGACAGTGATAGATCAATGACCTGGAAGCAGCAAGGGAAAGCAAAAAAGCAGTGTGATTCCTTCTCTTCTACACGGTCACATGAGAACAGAAGATACCTCTTGGGAGGGTAAGGTGAGATGTCATATCTGAATTTTCATTAAATCAGTTTAAAGAAAACAGTTAATAAGTAGAAATATACTGGACAATGAGTAATATTTTCAAAGCACACATCAAAAGAGGCAAATTGAAGAAGTACCTACTATGTAGAGAGCAAGAGAGGTTGTATCACTTTGAAACAAGGTGATGTTGCAGAGAAGTAGTAGAGACTTGGGTTGTCATTAGATACCATATGAGAGGTGGGTTGAGAAGTAACATGGAAAACAAGAAAAGCAAGAGGCATAAAAGGTATATTTTAAAACAGACTGCATGTACCAAAGTACACACACACACTCACTTCTATAGAATACAAGTACACAATGAAGACTACAAAAAACAGTAACTCCTTGCCTTGCACAGCATTTATAAATCTGTTTCACATATACTATCTTATTCGACTATCACCGAATAGATATGCACATTTTTCCTTAAGATGAGGAAATTAGGATGGGGCACAGCCAAATTGAAAACCTTGATTCCCAGTTTTCAACATATCAACCTCACATACACAGCAGACATTTCAGCATCTCAATCAGCCAGGTTGGAAAATCTCTGACCAGAAGAAATAGTGGGTTCTATAAACTTGTCAGAGGACTTGAGAGGCCACTAGACACCTTCTCGTTTACCTTCTACCACCTCAGATCCCTCAACTCTTATCACCATCACCAGAGAATGGTACCGAAGGGTGATGGGTGGTGTCATCAAGGAGAGAACTCCAGCTGAAAGTTGTATTAGGATCCTCTTCTCACACCTCTGGATCTCAGTGACCCAACAATTAAGATGAGGAAGAGTGGAAAAAGAAACTATGTAGCAATGAGGAGGTCTCCAACAGATACAGCTTCGATAAATAGTATTTAAATGGGGCTCCGGTAGGGTAGAAAGCAGGTACACTGAGAGATGGGGGAGGGGAAAGGGGGGATCAGAAATTGGAGGGAACTGAGAGTGGAGGCGCCCCCAAGGCTGAAGAACCCAAAAGAGATATGGGAGCTCCAACTGCTGGAGGAAAGCTAAGGACCCGTGAGGGCCCTGGATCAAGGACCAGCATTGAAGGACCCTAGGGCTTGGGTGACCGGAAGCGGAGACCCCCAAACAAGAGACCAGAAGGGGGCGCAGGTGACACCCCGTAGGAGAGAATGAATGGGGAAGGCGGTCCTGAGGGCGGGGCAAAGGAGGGGCCCCGGGATGGGCGGGGCACAGACCCCTTTCTAAGTCCGAACCCCTGCCCCGAGAGCCCGGGGAGAAGCGGCTCCGCTATTCCCGCACTCACCGCCGGTCTCGTCAGTTACATAGGGAGTCGCCATCTTGAAAACGCAAACCACTTCCGGCGTGAGCGGGCTGGGGTCCCGCCCCCCTCCCCACCGGAAGTGGAGTCCAGATCGTAACAAGCCACCATTTTAGTCTTAAAGGGAGAGTACACCATTTGGCGGACAGAAGTGAAGGAGGCGGAAACTGAAGACATAAGAGCCGTAGCCTCTTTTACTGCCATTGATACCAGTACTGAGCGCCTGCTGCGTATATAGCAGTTCTCTGGGCGCCGAGAGAAGTTCCGAGGCACAGCCCCTATCCTCACAGGCACTCTTCGTCTGTCTAGGACCTGCGGGAGAAAAGGGGGCAAGGCCCACCTGCATCCAGAAGGCGGGGGAGGGAAGGCTAGTAAATGAGGAAAAGAAGGATATTCAGGTCCTGGCCTGCGCCCAGGTTCCAGAGCCGCTTGGGGGAACGGGGCAGGGCAGCCAAACTCCGGGAACGCACTGGGCGCACCAGTGTTGGGGGCGAACGCAAGACCCCAACTGACCCTCTCTTAGAAGGCGGGGAGGTAGAAATCGCGCGCCGATTGCCCTTGGCCGCTCAGCTCAACACTCCCGAGAGAGACGCGCGAGAGGGACGTGCAAGGCCGAGGGCGCTGCCTGTCGGTCATTTGTCCCCGCAGCTACAGGGTTGCCGGCGACTCTACGGCTGAGAAGGCGCGGTGGGCGGGCGGGGCGGACAGCCCCGGCCTGGCCCTGCCCCTGGGGCGGCCCCAGGGACTCGGGCGGCGAAGTGACAACGGCCCAAGTTTGCTCTGGCCTTCGACCCGGGAGCCTCCTCGGGCTCGCCCCAGGGTCAGAGGGTAAGGTGAAGGCTGCTGGGAGGACCCAATTAGTATTCTAATTAACCTCGACCAAGTCTCAGAGCTCTGGGGATCCAAATCCGGGCAAAACGCCAATAATCTGAGCCGTACGGTCACTCCCTTTGCAGCCCTGCCCTGCCCCGTGTCTCCCTTTTCTTTAGAGAAACCCAAATGTTCTCCCTCCCCCGCATTTTTTCGGCAGCTCTTGTTCCTTCTGGGCTAAGTCCTGCTAAACTCGTTTCCCCCGCAGCTTGGGAGGGGCCGGCTGCAGGTTCCTCTCCTCTCCTCAGGTGTCTGCCCTGCCCTCCCCCACCCCCCGTGTTGTTTTTTCCTCAACAGTTTTATCTTCCTTCAAATCCCCACTTTGGCCTAGGTTAATGTCCAACAGAAAAAGTGACCACCTCCAACACTAGGCTGCATGTCCCACTTAAAAAAGAAAACCCAGCTGAGACCAATGGCTGACTAGGAATTTACTAAAGCTTTGAAATGAAGCTTCAGAAGTTTTATGGGGTCACAGCTTGCCTTCTCTCCCGTACTCCACCTTCCTGACTTCTACCAGAGGCCCAGCTCAGAAAATCTCAAAAACACTCGTGTAAAAACTGATATGCATTCAATACATAGTCATTGCAAGTGTTCTAACACTGCCATCCTTAAGACTTGCCCTTTCACCAATCGTTCTTCAGCCCTGCTGGATCTCCTTTCCATAACCCTGTTACTAATGATTAAAGTAAGAGTGAGATGAAGTCTCTAAAAACTAGAGGAATGCATTGTTCCTGCCTGTACTATCTGAGGCATACTTTCTGCAAGAATCAGTCCTAAAGTGGCTCCAGTTGACCACCCAACCCTAGGCCCCTCACTGTGCCCTCAGACATCCTGTCTCAGCTCTGGGGCTGACGGGAAGTGAAACTCAATTGTCTGCATAGCAGACCTGCCTGGGACCCAGCCCTGAACCCCGGATGTGCCACCACCACCCCCCCCCCGGAGGAAGAGGAGAACGAAGAGGCTGGGGAGAACAAGGCTGTTGTTTTTTCCTTTCCCTTTGTTCGTTGTGGTTTCCCTCTTTGTGATTGTTATGATGTGGTTGATTAAAGAAATGAGCACCTGGAACTGTAGGCATTAGAAGCCGCCTCCTTAGATGTTTCTTGGCCTTTCTTCCTCTTACCCCCACCAGTAAGTTACTGAGGTATGATGGAGCACAGATCATGAAGAAGACTCAAGCCCAGAATATAATTGATTCCATCTTATTCCTTATTAGAGGCGTCATCTCACGCCCCACTTTGAAGTCTCAAAAAAAGCCTTAAAATTATCTTTAACTTCATGTAGGAACATAGCTGAGCACGATAGAGTGAAAAACACACGTTGTACATAGAGTGGTAGCACTACAAATGTTATTTGCGAGGAAAGCTGAGTTCCTTGAGGATTAGTATCATACCAGGATTTCTAGGTGAGGGGCACAGGAGCATAAAACTGATTGGAAGAGGGGCTAGGGGAGCCTGTTCTTACATCATTCAGGATGGCTTACACACATAACCCATACTCTTTGGTGCAATCCCTAAGCTGGGCTATCTATGTCTTTAGCCGTTCTGCAAAACAAAGTACAGGACCTGATGCATAATAATCCTTCAAAAGTGCTTATGATTCCATGACTAAGGAGATCATGTAGGAAGGGGAGACGAAGGACAGAGAGTGGCAGGATTCTTGTCTTTTACCTCAGATCTCCAGTTCAGATGCAACAATAATACTCCAAACCCTATTACTCAGCAGCTATATTTCTGATAAAAATGGAGGTTTCTCTTCCAAGTCTCAAAAGTCAAGAGCTGCTTAGATCCCTGTTTCCACTAGAGGGCCTCATGTATTCATTCCTTCTCCTCTCCAACCCCCACCAAAATATGTGTATATTACACGTGTATATATGTGTACTTACACGCACAACATACACACAACACCCAAATACACCCCTCCAATCAGAGCTTTCCTCTTCCCCATTCTCCACCATCAGGTGTAAAAGGGAAAATTCCAGGAACTCAAGCCTTTGTTGCTGTGTCCTATTTCAATGAAGGGTAGGAGGGGGTTAGAGCCGGGTTGGGGCGGGGCCAGGGAGCTGGATGCCTGGGTCCTCAGCTCCTACCAGTGAGTCCCTAGGCCTCTGTCTTTCTCCCCTGCTCTACCAGCCTCACCACCATCCATGCTGCCCCAAGAGCCTTAACTCGGAGCAGATTCCAGACAGGAGAAGCTGAAAGGATCTCCTTTCACCCCGACTTTTGACCAGGGCCTCCACACTACCTGCCAAGGCCAGCAGGTAAAGTGAGAGGGTTAGGGCACAAAGAAAGAGTGGACACAGAGGAAAATGCTCTTTGCACCTGAACCTTGACCCCAGAATTAAGGGAAGAATCGGAGTCTTGAGTTGTTCTTAGCCTGGGGAAAACAAATCTGAGACACCTGGGGTTTGGGTTTAACGGAGGCGAGAAAACTGGAGGCAAAGGTGGGCAGATTCTCTCAAACTGTGTCAAGCAGTGTGGAGGCCTGGTGGCAGGGAAGTGTCTGGTCATAGGATGTGCAGTTTGCCACTCTGGCCTTGCTGCTGAGGCACTCTGGCCTTGCTGCTGAGGCATCTCCTGAGTATAAATTCAATCCATGGTGGACGGAAAGGACTTGGGAAGGGAAGTCCCCTGATGGTAGCATTTAGGAGAGGGTGAGACGGTGGCTGGGTGGGCAACCGCCAAGTTGTCTCATCAGCGGGCTCCCCCTCCCCTTCCCACCTATCTTCGCCTCCCTGGGTTGGGATTCGGGGAGAGGCTGTAAGTTACTGGAAAGACAGAAACAGAGCTGTTACCGGGGCGGGAAGATGAGCAGCGGCGGAATGCGGAGAAAGTGGCACAGACCAGAGCCCTGGAGATCTGGGGATCGGGGCAGGAGGGAATCGGGTCTGGTGAACTAAAAGTTCCCCGAGTTGGGGGCGCTGGGCGCCGGCTGGCGGGCGGGCCGGCCGGGGTGGGGGCGGGCAGCTGTGTCGTCAGGAGCGGGGCGGCCCCGCGGCGGCCGCGCCTGCCTGGCCCGTCCCCTCCAGCCCAGCTCGAGCTCCAGCTCCCGCGCCGGCGCTCCAGCTCCGACCGCGCGCCCTCCGAATGCAAGGTAGAGACCCCGCGAGCCTCGCGGCGCCTCCCACCCTCCCGCTCTCGAGCGGGTCGGGTCGGAGGCCGCGGGAGGGGACGCCCCACGGGCTGGGGTAGGGCTGCTGGGCCGAGAAGGAGGAAGCGTGACAGCTGGAGTGGGTAGCTAGAAAGGTTTGCGCCAGGAGCCGGGGGCAGCAGGAGGGTTGGCCCAGAACCCCATAGGCAGCGTTTTCCCCATACCTTCCCCTCCATCTCTCCGATCCCTGATCACTCGGACGGATGCTGAAGCTGGCTCCTAGGGACCCGAGTCGAAGGAAAGTCAGCTTTGGAACCTCCACAGCGCTGCACGGGTGGAGAAGGGTACTTTTTTGGCCTCTTGGTGCCCAACTTCCCACCCTTCTCCTTTCTACACCTGTCAGCGGGAAGTTTCTGAAACTAGCTGGGTCTGAATCCCACTTTTCACCTTTAAATTGGGAAAATGAGGTTTACGGAGGAAGGCATGCAAATATTACCGGGCATCTTCCCAACCTCCTAACCATATGAACCCACATCCCCCAACCGTGCCAACTTCCTCCTGTACTACACAGCGACACTCCCCCCCCACACACACAAATAGCACCTCTTTGATCAGACAACACTACCATCTGCGATGTTTGTGGAAGCTTAACAAATTTTAAGACTTCAAGCCAAATGATTCCCTCTCAGGGGCCACTGATAGCAAGGATGGGCAGGAAAGAAGGGACCCTCCCTCAATCCTCAGAAAGGAGGAGGATGCAAGCTAAGGGATTCAGAAGTCCAGGTTATCTGTTCTGGGCGGTCAAAGAGGAGTGCCTGCCCCTTGGGGTTCCTTGCTGATCAGCTTGAGTGTTCTGGGGACATAGCTGATTCTTGGGTAGTGGTAAACCTACATGACTTGGAACGTGAGCCGTGAGTGTTGAAGTAAAAAAGAAAATTTAAATGTTAGCACAGGCTTTGGAAATCATATTTATCTCTCAGTTACCAGCAATTTTAGTACTTAATGTTTAAAATAAGATCTAGAAGAAGACCAGAGACACTAGGATTTAATGGAATGAACTAAGGATGGAATCTCTAGAGTCTGGGTGTGACCTTGAGAGAGCGGTTCTCTCTCTGGGCCGCAGTTTTCTCCTCTGTAAGGTAAGAGAGTTGGTGCCTCCCAGCTTGGAGGATGTTCTAGGATTCTCTGCCTCCATGTCAACTTCTTACTTTCTCACCCCAAGTTAGTAGGGGCAGGCAGGGAAACCAGTGGAGGGAAGGGAAGGGTGAGTCACAAATAGCTGGCAGGCGGGCAGCAGACCCCACCCTCGCAGCCCTAGCATTCGTCTGGACTAGCCCAGGTTATAGCTTCAGGGTGGGGATGGAGCAGGACAAAACTGAACTTGTTTCAGATTTTTAAGGCCCTGGACACCTGAAAAAAATCCCAGGAGGCTTTATATCCAAGGTCTCAGCCCAGAGGTGTCGTTGGACCCTGATCGTCTAGTTTCTATAGCCACCTCCTCACCCTCCCAGAGGCAAAGTGCAGGATCTTGATGTTACATGTCTGTGCCTGAGACGTGGCACAAGTGGGAAGCTATACAACTGGGCTTCGCTGGGAGTCCCTTGGAATTTATGCTATCCTGGGTCCAAGGCATCATTTTTCCTAATCTTCAGATATGTTTCTCTAGGTACCACCCTTGTATAATAACAACAAGCTAATGTTTATTGAGTTCTTTCTCTGTGCCATGCAGTTTGCTAAGTATATTGCATGTTTTACTTTATTTAATCTCCACGTGGTGACTGATTTCTCCAAGTACCCATTTTACGGATAAGAAAACACGTTCAGGGAGATGAAATAACTCATCCAAGAGCTAGAATTCTAATCCATGCCTATCTAATTAAAAAATCTATTCTCTTAACTTCTACTATATACTACATGTAAGACCTGGAGGGTTTGAAAAGACAGGCAAGAGAGGAGTATTGTGCCTTTCCTGTTTGCCCCTTGCTTGCTCACTCAGTCATTTTCTCTCTCAGATTCCATTTCCTAGAACCTTGGAGCCATCTAAGAATCCCCAGGGGTAATCAGAGGCTAATTAAGCCATACAGGCCCCATTAACCATAAGACAATTATGTATTCATTAGATCTGTTGGCAGGAGAAGTTAGACTATAGTCATTGAAAAGGCCAGATGGGTGGAGTCCTTTCTTCGGAATATTCGTGTCTCAGTACTGCTTCAAGTGTTCCCAGAGAGTGTCCAGAATAGGAATGCTATACGTGGAGGTATGTGGCAGAGATGTTCCAAAGGTAGAGGCTGCGGAGAAGGTTCTTGCGTCATCAGAAAAGAAATTTTAGTGGGCCCTAACCGCCTCCTTAAGCCTGCCCCAGCAACCCTAAATAAGTGGGCAGAAGTGAGACAGAAGGTTAGGGCCTTGGGTTGAGTACCACAGTAAGTGGCTTTTAAGCATCATTCATCATTTAACAAATAATTACTTAACATTCCAGGCTTCCCAGTGGCTCAGTGGTAAAGAATCTGCTTGCAGTGCAGGAGACCTGGGTTCGATCCCTGGATTGGGAAGATCCCCTGGAGGAGGAAATGGCAACCCACTCCAATATTTTTGCCTGGGAAATCCCATGGACAGAGGAGCCTGGAGGGCTACAGTTCATGGGGTTGCAAAGAGTCAGACATGACTGAGTGACTAAACCACTGCCGCCACCACATGTGCTCCACATTTTCTCATATTCCCCTGACTGTCCAGATGGATACTCTAGCATCCCATTTATCATTTTTGGATTAAGAGTCCCCAAATATGACTCCCTAACTTGATACAACTATCTGTACAACTGTTCAGTTCGAACACTTAAAACATGATGGGCGTTAGGTACTGAGGACAGAGTGTTGAACAAGTCTGATAAGCTCCTGCCCTGTGAAACTTACATTTTGGTAGGAGGTGACAAACAGTAAACAAAGAAGCAAATAAATTGACAAGATAATTTCCAGTTGTGATAAGTTCTGTGAAGGAAACAAAGGAGGTTGCTATGTAAAGGAGGGGGCCTACCTTAGGACAGAATGATCTGGAAAGGTCTCTCGGAGGAGCTGACATTTCAGCTTAGGCAAGAAGTCATCTCTGCCAAGAGCAGGGAAGGGTGTTCCAGGCAGACAGAACAGTAAGTGTCATGGCCCTGAGCAGGAAAGAACTTCGTGTGCTTGAGGAACAGAAAGGAGGGCAGTGTGACTAGAGAGCAGTGTGTGAAGGGGAGAGTGGAACAAAAGGACAGAGAGGCGGGGGTGTGTGTGGGGAGAAGTGGAGGGGGATAAGGGAGGAACGCACCGCAGTTCTTGGGTTGGAGCCTTGGTGCCTCCACTTGTCACCTGCCATGGGAAGTCCCAACCTCTTTGAGCTCCAGTTTTTTTCATCTATAGAATGGCTACACCAATGATTTCTTATCTCATAGAGTTGGATTTTACCTCTTAATACAATAATAACAAGGTCATTCCTTGTAAACCTTCTATATATGCCAGGTGTTATACTAGGTACTTTTCATACATTCTTTTTTTCTTTTATTTTCTCATACATTATTTGACTTAATCTTCGCAACTATGAAAGATAGACATCATTCTCCCCATTATATAGATATAACTTGCCCAAGTCACACGATGGTATCAGCTAAGAATGGAATCCCCATATGACTAACTCCAGTTCTGTCTGACTCCAAAGTGGCGCTGTACTATGCTAATATAATTTATTATTGTTACTGCTGTTATTGAATCTTCAGGGCAAGTTGCCCCCTGCAGCTTGGCCCCTGGGTCAGCAGCGTCAACATGATCCACACGATGGCTCCTCCTTGGTTCCTGAGTCCCACAGCTGAATGCTGGCGCTCCCTAAATACTGCCAACCTAGCAGGGTGGAAAGAAAGCTCCCTCACTCAGCACAACCGTCCTGGAGCTGATGCTCAGTGCCTTCTTCCCCTACCTCCTCCCACTTGTCTCCTGCCTGGGGCCGGCCATTCCCCAGTGGAGCTCCGCAGGATGCAGACAGGCGGGGCCGGGGCCGGGGCTGGGGGCCCGGCTAGAGCTGGTTCTGTGTCGCGCGCGCGTCAGAAGCACTAGAGGTCGTTGCGGGGCGTGGGTGGCTCTGGGAGTGCTGGCTGAGCGCCGCTGGGGACCAGGGCTGGAGGCGGAGCAAGATGGGGTCGTGGCCCGGGAGGCTTGCGGCCATCTCAGTGAGAACCACCGCAGGGCCGGCACTGCGGGATCCGAAAGGAAAGGGAGATGGGACTGAGCTCAGGGCCGGCGGAAACTGAGATTGCAGAGATTGGGGGTGGAGGGAGAAAAGGTAGAAAAGCGACCGAAGGACACATCCACAGAGACACTGTAGCCTAGGAAGGCGGGGGTGGGGGCGGGGAAGTGAGGGTGGTCAAGAGGTGAATCAAGACAGACTGGGGGAGAAATCAGAGAGCTGGAGAAGGATCCAGAAATGTTGGAGATGGAGTCAAGGATGAGTCAGAGAAACAGACACAGAGAACAGGCACTGTCAGGGAGAGATGGAGACACAAAGCAGAGTAACGGAGGGAAAGGAAGATACTTGGGGAGGGACTCAGAGACAGAAGGAACAGAAACAATAGGCGGAGTGGAAAATGAATGGAGTAGACAGAAGCAAAGAGACGCAGAGACTTGGTAAGTCCTGCCACATGCTCTTGTCATCTTCTTCCAGAAATACCCTTGGAAGCAAGGTTCCAAGGCCCAGAAGTACTACAACCAAATTGCCTTTGTGTTCATCCTTAAGAAAAAAAGAAAGATGGCCAAGGAGAGGGGCCTAATAAGCCCCAGTGATTTTGCCCAGCTGCAAAAATACATGGAATGTGAGTCTTTTCTCTCAGTCATTCAGTCCTGGAGACCTTACCCTTAGACAATCCCTCCTCCTCCTCATTCCCCCCAGCTCCCCCTCTTTTCCCTAGTGGCCTTGAGACTAGATGCTCTTGAGATATGCCTGACTGGGAAAAGGAGGGGAGGGGAATGGGGAGACACCTGGGGTCTTCACTTTCTACCCACCTTCTCTGAATCTTAACTGCCTGCTTCAAATCTCAGAGAAGTAAAGAGGGCAACCACTTTGGAGGATCTGAAAGGTTTTTCTCTCTGTATTTCTCTATTTTTTCTTGACATTTCTTTTTCATCTTCCTGGAATCTTCTTTCCTGTTGGATGTCTGAGGGGGGTGATTGGCAGAGGGTAGGGAAATCTGAACCAGAATAATGCTATCTTCCCTCTTTTCACTCCCTAGACTCCACCAAAAAGGTCAGTGATGTCCTGAAGCTCTTTGAGGATGGTGAAATGGCTGAATATCTCCAAGGAGATGTAAGTGGCCACTGGGAAATCGGCTCCTTCACCAATTCCTCCCAGCTTTGTTTTTGCTACTCGATTGGGATGCCCAACTTCCAGGGATTATTCTGGCGGAACCTTGCTATCCTCTCTCCAGATTCCCCCAGCACCCATAGTTACTGCAGCTGTTGCTTTAGGACAAAGCAAGAGATTCTGTGAACTCAGGACTTAGCCCAATAAACCACACTCCTGCCTTGGATGCTTAACTCTGCATTTATTGTCATGTCCCCATCACTCCCAATGCAGTCCCCAACTCCCATCCTGCAGATCTCCCTGGGGTAACGCTTGCTCTCATCATAGGCCATTGGATACGAGGGGTTCCAGCAATTCCTGAAAATCTACCTGGAAGTGGATAATGTTCCAGATCACCTAAGCCAGGCACTGTTTCAGTCCTTCCAGACTGGCTACTACATAGAAGACACTTTGAGAAAAGGTATGGTCACACGTAGGTGGGACTGGGCTGGGCCTCCAGCCCAGAAGAAAATTCTAATTATGTGGGAGTTTTGGGAGTGAGAGTTGAATTGAGTCACATCATGGGGGCGAGGTGGTGGGAGGGAGACGTAGAGGATAGCCAGGCTAATCTAGGAGCCAGAGGGAGAAAAGTGAAAGGTGAAAGGGGAGAGTTGGAACAAACAAAGGAAAAGAGAAGAGCCAGATGGAGGGAGCCTCAACCTCAGATCTGCTGCACTTTTTGTGACCAGATGTGGTGTGTCTCAGTGATGTCTCCTGCTACTTTTCTCTTCTGGAGGGTGGCCGGCCGGAAGACAAGCTAGAGTGTGAGTTGCCATTCTGGACTGGGAGAGGGGAGGAAAGGTGAACGGGGAGAGGGGAGGAAAGGTGAACGGAAAGAGGGTGTTCCGTAGCCAGACAAACGTGGGGTCAGAGAATGGGCCCCATTTCCTTTGTTTCCCCAGACTCCTTAAACCTAACGCCATCCACCAGAGTCACCCTAGTTCCCATGTCTTGTATATTTTCATGTGGGTGACCTAGGATGTTCTTGGGATTTGGGAGGTGTGTACTGTTTCCCCTCCCTTTTTGTCTCCTGTCTCAGTCCCAGCCCCAAGTCCTGGGTTCTTCATCCAAACAGTCTCTCCTTATCTCTTTGTTTCCCCTGTATTCGGTTATGAATTCTTTGGATATCCCTCACAAACTGACCCTGGCCCCCTAAAACACCCCACAGTCACCTTCAAGCTGTACGACACGGACAGAAATGGGATCCTGGACAGCTCAGTGAGTTGGGGGACCTGTATGCTGGGCAAGGGAGTATGTGTCCATTTGTCTGTGCCCTCCTGTCCCAACTCTTCCAGGACCTTAAGAAGAGGAAGCTAGAGGGAGAAGCTGAGTCCTCCAGGACTAAATTTGGGAGTAGATCCCAAGCTCTTGGGGCTTCCCTGATGGCTCAGTGGTAAAGAATCTGCCTGCCAGTACAGGAGACTCAGGTCCCATCCCTGGATCAAGAAGATCTCCTGGAGAAGGAAATGGCAACCCACTCCAGTATTCTTACATGAAGAATTCCATGGATGGAGGAGCCTTGTGGGCTATAGTCCATGGGCTCGCAAATAGTTGGGCATGACTTAGCAACTAAACAACCACAACCCAAGCTCTTGACCCCTAAAAGCGGATGCTGGAGACATGATTTGGGGACTCCTTTGCAAACATAAACACATAGGCACTCATTTACTTGACAGAGGCACTTGAGAATGAGAGGGGGTCTGTGGGTGGAACCTTGATCTCTAGAGGAGAGTTTGGACAGTGGTAGTGAGGCGGGATATGGCTGTGGCTCTTACCCTCTTGGCCCCCAGGAAGTGGAGAGAATCATCATACAGATGATGCGAATGGCTGAATACCTGGATTGGGATGTGTCTGAGCTGAGGCCGGTAAGGCAATTCTTCCTGCATGTTCCTTCTTATACCTCCTCCTTAGTTAGTCCTTTATTTGTCCTCTCCCATTTCTGACAGGCAGCTTGGTTTCCCTTGGCTAGGATGGCTAGGCTGAGTGTCCTAGGGGGCAATAAAAGTGAGGGGTTACTCACCCTAAAAGTCTACCCCCCTGCCTTCTCTGCTCAGATTCTTCAAGAGATGATGAAAGAGATTGACTATGATGGCAGTGGCTCTGTCTCCCTAGCTGAGTGGCTCCGGGCTGGGGCCACCACCGTGCCACTGCTCGTGCTGCTGGGCCTGGAGATGGTGAGTAGCAGAGATTTGTGAGGATGGGTAAAACAGTTGTCTTGGGTTGTACTTGCCAGAGTTGGCTCTCTAAGGGCTTAGACATTCCCCAGTGTCTGCTGTGCCCTCCCAGACCCTGAAGGACAATGGGCAGCACATGTGGAGACCCAAGAGATTCCCCCGACCAGTCTACTGCAACCTGTGCGAGTCGAGCATTGGTCTTGGCAAACAGGGGCTGAGCTGTAACCGTGAGTGATGGGGCCTAGGAGTATGGGAGCAGAGGGGCAGCCCAGCTATCTGTGGGAACACAGTGCTCTGAACTCCAAGAGATCTGGGTTTGAATCCTGGGCTCTGCCAGTGACTGGTTATGTGACCTTGAGAAAGCCACATAACATCTTTTTTTTTCAGCTTTTAATTCTGTATTGGTATATAGCCAATTAACAATGTTGTGGTAGTTTCAGGTGAACAGAGAAGGGACTCAGCCATGCATATACATGTATCCATTCTTCCCCCAACCCCCCTCCCATCCAGGCTGGCACGTAACATTGAGCAGAGTTCCTCCAACAATAGGTCCTTGTTGGTTATCCATTTTGAATATAGCAGTGTATACATGACCTTCCCAAACTCTCTAACTAAACCTTCCCCCCAGCAACCATAAGTTCATGTTTTCAGTCTGTGAGTTTCTTTCTGTTTTATAAGTTCATTTGTGTCATTTCTTTTTAGATTCCACATATAAGGAATATCATACGATATTTCTCCTTCTCTGTCTGACTTACTTCACTCAGTATGACACTCTCTAGGCCCATCCATGTTGCTGCAAATGGCATTATTTCATTCTTTTTAATGACTGAGTAATATTCCATTGTATATACATACCACATCTTCTTTACCCAGTCCTTTATCAATTGACATTTAAGGTCTAGCCACATAACATCTTTAAGCCTTAGTTTCTTCAACTGAAAGTGAGGTAATATGAGCATTAAATAAGTTGATGCCAGAAAAGTACTTCATTCAGTGCACGTACCTACTGTTAAGTCTGCAATAAAAATTAGCTATTATTTTCGGTGTTATATCTGGGGGTCCTTTTACATCATCCAGCTCAGTTTCTGACACATGAATGGAGTGGGGTTGAGCATTTGGTAGCAGTTGCTCTTTTAGGGGGAAGAGTGAGCAAAAAGACCCAGGTCTTGGAGGTGAGTCCAAGTCCAAGTCCACTCCAAACTTTAATTCTGTGCCACACCCTCACAGCAAGGGGTTAGACTTCAGCTGCAATGAGTGATGCTGCCTGGCTCCCAGGTAAGGAGGAAATAGGGGATGGGGGCAGCAGCTAAGGTGCTGAATTTTCTCCCTCTGGCCCAGTCTGTAAATACATCGTTCACGACCAGTGTGCCATGAAAGCCCTGCCCTGTGAAGTCAGCACCTATGCCAAGTCTCGGAAAGACATTGGTGTGAGTGACCTCATGCCCCCTCAATCACCACCCACATCCTGGCCCTGGGTCTTGGCCCATTGGTGCCCTGAGACTTTCCCAAGTCCCTGCTTCAGATTCTCTCAGACAAGAGATTGCCTTTCTCCCCAAGGTCCAATCACACGTGTGGGTGCGAGGAGGCTGTGAATCTGGACGGTGTGACCGCTGTCAGAAAAAGATCCGGATCTACCACAGTCTGGTTGGGCTGCATTGTGTGTGGTGCCACCTAGAGGTCAGTTTGGGAGCTATCAACCCAGCCTTGCTCTGGGCCCCTTGATGAGCGGCCCTTTCCACCCCACCCAGCCACCCCAACACCCTCCACCGCCCACCCCCGCCTCCCCCAGCACATCTACCTAACAGCCTTGGTTGTACTAGACTGCAGGTTGACAGGTGATGAGGTTCCCTTCACGATCTCTCCATGCCTGCCTTGTCTTTCAGATCCATGATGACTGCCTTCCAGCCATGGGCCATGAGTGTGATTGTGGGCTGCTCCGAGATCACATCCTGCCTCCGTCTTCCATCTATCCCAGCGTCCTGGTAAGACTCTTGGGCAGCACTTGGGAAGGGAGCAGGAGAGCTTCCCCACTTTAAACATGCACACATACAGTATCACTTAGAGCAGAGAGCCTATATTTCTAGGATTCAAGTCAGACTCTCATCTGTTTATGGAGTCACACAATCCAGTTTTCCTTCCTTCTGCCTCCTTCCCTTCCTAGGCCTCTGGACAGGAGCGTAAAACTAGCAGAATAAGCCAGAAGACCGTGGATGATTTAAGTTTGAGCACTTCTGAGGCTCTGCGGGTACAGGGCCAAGAGGGCTTCATGGTGGGGACTTCATGGGAGGAAACCTGGGTGTTGGAGCCTGTTCTTTGGGAGGGGAGGGGAAAGCCTCCTGGGGGGAAGCCAGCCCTCTGCCCCTGTCTCTAGGGTCTATCTTCACTCTAACAAAACCCTGCTTTCCTTATCCTTGTTTTCTTCCCTCAATACAGATTGATCCCGTTTCTAACACCCACCCACTTCTGGTCTTTGTGAACCCCAAGAGTGGCGGGAAACAAGGCGAGAGGTGAGGAGAGAGAGAATAGGCTTTGTGAAATCGAGGGGGAAGACCAGCAGAAGTTGGGAATCTGTATGTATGGAGGGGACATACCTTAAGGACATTAACAGTGTGGAGTATAGGGACTTCCTTGGAGGTCCAGTGGTTAAGACTCTGAGCTTCCATTGCGGGGGGCAGGGATCCCAACACTTGTTGGGGAACTAAGGTTCTGCATGCCATGCCAAAAAAAGAGGGGAGTACAGAATGTCCATCCTCTCCATGAGCTTTCCTTTTTTCCCACACAGGGTGTTTTGGAAATTCCAGTATCTGCTGAACCCTCGACAGGTGTTCAACCTCCTAAAGGATGGTCCTGAGCCAGGGTGAGGATAGATTAGGGGCTGTATCACAGGGTTGTGTGTGTCTGCCTGTCTGTGTACATTGCAAGAGAGCAGGAAAGAGTGCATGTTGGGAGGGAAGGGCCAGGGGAGCCCCGAAAAGCAGACTTCACCAGGCTGCTTTTGCTGGGTATCCCCAACCCTGAATTCTCTGGCTCATCTTTGCTCTGCTCTCAATGGAAGGAGATAACTGTTTCTCTCTCTTCACTGAGGAGTGGCTATAAGGTTGTACTTTTTCTCTAGCCTTAATAGAAGCAAGTCTTTTGACAAAGGGAAAGGGCATTATAAGGAATGAGAGACAATATGTACTTACTCTGCCTGTCCAAGAGTTGGGTAGCCTTAGTCCTGATAGCCTTCCTCATTTTCCCTTTCACCTTTTGTCTCAGACTCAGATTCTTCAGAGATGTTCCTGATTACAGGATTTTGGTGTGCGGCGGAGATGGCACAGTAGGCTGGATTCTAGAGTGCATTGGTCAGTGAAGGGAGAGTCTTCAGGCTGGGCCCAGGAGCAGTGTCCCTCCAGAGCTAACTCTCCATCCATCTCCTCACCTGCCTCCCCAGACAAAGCCAGCTTGCCTTTTGTGCCTCCTGTCGCTGTGTTGCCCCTGGGCACTGGAAATGATCTGGCTCGTTGCCTAAGATGGGGAGGAGGTAAGTGGTTAGAAATTGTTTGATAGCTCAACTAGTAAAGAGTCTGCCTGCGGTGCAGGAGACCCTGGTTTGATTCCTGGGTCGGGAAGATCCCCTGGAGAAGGGACAGGCTACCCGCTGCAGTAATCATTGGCTTCCCTGGTGGCTCAGACAGTAAAGAATCCACCTGCAATGCGCAAGACTTGGGTTCGATCCCTGGCTTGGGAAGATCCCCAGAGGAGGGTATGGCAACCCACTCCAGTATTCTTGCTTGGGGAATCCCCATGGACATGGGAACCTGGTGGGCTATGGTACATGGGGTCACAAAGAGTTGGACATGACTGAGCAGCTAAGCACAGGGCAGTAAGGGAGTTGGGTAGGAAGAGGAAGGCACATAGAGAAGGCATTTAGGGGACTTCCCTGATGGTCCAGTGGTTCAGACTCCAAGCTTTCACTGCAGGGGGTGCAGGTTCAATCCCTGGTTGGGAAACTAAGATCCCGCATGCCATGCGGAGCAGCCAAAACTTTTTTTTTAATTTAAAATAGGCATTTAGGTATCTGGTGAAGAAAAAGTGTTGGTGGAGAAGAGAGGCACAGATAGGTGGGTCCTAAAGTAGATCGTCTCAAAGGAAGAGGGCTCTGGAAGAAGCCAAGGACCTGAAGGGTCAAGGATGACAGTCTGAACTTAGAAGGGTCAAGGGTGACAGTCCTCTTCCCTATAAACTTGATAATACTCTTTTGTTTTTCCCAGGTCTTAGAGCTCAGAATCAAAGAAAATGTGGGTGGAGAATACAATATGGGAATAAGAAAGAGCTATATGTAAGAGCTATGTATAAGAGCTAAGCCAGATACTGAGTGATGAAGCTAGCAAGGAACTTGGCTGTGGCTCATTCATTTATTCAGCCAATTACAGTTGGCCTTTGAACAGCATGATCTTGAACTGTGCTGATCCAGTTACTGAGGATATTTTTTTGTAGTAAGTGTTACAGGATTACAGAGTCCATGGTTGGTTGTATCCACAGATGCAGAGGAACAGTGGATTTGGAGGGCTGACTATGTTATACTCAGATTAACCCCTATGTTATTCAAAGGTCAACTATAATCAGAAATCATTCATTCATTCATCATAGTTTTTTCCCAAGTCTACTGCAACATTCCCCTAAGGGCTCTCCCATTTCTAGTCTTTTTTTTATCCCTTCAAAGAGAAGGTTTGAGGGATGGTATTAATAGATAAAGAGGTCAGTGTGGGGGAAGGTTGAAACTTTCTTGGAATGAGGAAGTTGTCTTGAAGTTGAGGCTCTTGGATTCAGAGTCCAGCTTTGAGATCTGACAGGAGATTATGGAATGGGAGCTTGTTGCTGCTGCTGCTGCTAAGTCACTTAATTGTGTCCGACTCTGTGTGACTCCATAGATGGAAGCCCACCAGGCTCCCCCGTCCCTGGGATTCTCCAGGCAAGAACACCAGAGCGGGCTGCCATTTCCTTCTCCAATGTGTGAAAGTGAAAGAGAAGTCGCTCAGTCGTGTCTGACCCTTAGCGACCCCACAGATTGCACCCTACCAGGCTCCTCCATCCATGGGATTTTCTAGGCAAGAGTACTGGAGTGGCTTGCCATTGCCTTCTCCAATGGGAGCTTGCTAAGGAGAGAGAAAGGTATTCTAGGTGAGAGAAGTTGTGTAAGACCAGCAGAGCCACCAAACAACATGGTGGTGCATTTTGGAAAGTGTGAGTCATTCATTGTGACTGGTACTAGGATGCACAGTGGGCTGTGGGGAGAGAGAAGACTAACCAAAGCAGGCTTCAGATAATGGAGGATCATGAATGCTGTGGAGTTTCTAACTTCATCCTGCAGAGATTGAAAGCTGACAGCCCACAGACATGATTCGTACTGTTTCATACCAGTATGTTATTACCTTGCAAAGTTTTAAATTTTTTTGACCTTAGCCATGTCTAAAAATGGGTCATATATTCTTCAATTCACCATAATCCTCTCAGCTCCCTGTTCCTCATTCACTTTACCTTTCTAGCCTCTGAGGCATTTGAGTGTGCCATCCCTGAACCATGGGGAACTCTGGAACTCATGAAATATATATATATCTATGTAAGTGTATATATATATATATATTACTTTCTATCAGTTCAGTCGCTCAGTCGTGTCTGACTCTTTGGGACCCCATGGACTGCAGCACACCAGGCTTCCCTGCCCCATCACCAACTCCCGAAGTTTGCTCAGAGTCATGCCCATCTAGTCAGTGATGCCATCCAACCATCTCATCCTCTGTCGTCCCCTCCTCAAAGTAATATGTAATATTACTTTGTATATAATAAAATGTTGGGGGGCTGCACTGGGTTTTCATTGCTTTTGCAAGGGCTTTTGCTAGTTTCAGCGAGCAGGGGCCACTCTTCACCATGGTGCTCAGACTTCTCATTGTGGTGGCTGCTCTTGTTGCAGAGCACAGGCCCTGGGCACACAGGCTTCAGTGGTTGTGGCTCACAGGCTCAGTAGTTGGAGCACATGTTCTCAATAGTTGTGGCACATGGACTTAGTTGCTCTGCAGCATGTGCACTCTTTCCGGACCAGGGTTCAAACCCATGTGTCCTGAATTGGCAGGAGAATTCTTACCCGCTGCGCCACCAGGGAAGTCCAAAATTACTCTTCATATAAAATATTATTCCAGAAAGTAGAAATATCTCTGTGTATAGTAATTTGAATCTTGTATGTAAACATATGGCCATTTTTGGAGGGGTAGTCTTACATTCTCAACATCTGACTTTGTTTCTTTTTTCATTATAGTTACTGTTTTTTCAAACATTTATTTATTTTATTTGGCTGCATTAGGTCTTTTTTTGGCTGCTCTGGGTCTTCGTTGCTGCTTGGGCTTTTCTTTAGTTATGGCAAGCAGGGGTTACTCTCTAGTTGTGATACATAGGCTTCTCATTGCAAGGCTTCTCTTGTGGAGCATGGGCTGTAGGTGCCGGCTCACTAGTTGTCGCACATGGGTTTAATTGCCCTGAGGCATAAGAATCTTCCCAAACCCGTGTTCCCTGCATTGGAAAGCAGATTCTTAACCATCAAACCACCAGGGAAATGAAACTTTGGTTTCATGGCTTTTCTTTGGTTTTAGACTCTTTGAAATCATGAACTTTGAATCTTCACTCTTTTTTCCCTAAAGAAGCATGCAATTATTTTATTTATTAGTTTTTTATTTGGCTGTACCCAATCTTAGTTGTGGCATGCAGGATCTTTAGTTTCAGCATATGGACCCTTCCTTGTGGCATGCGGGATCTAGTTCCCTGACCAGGGATTGAACCCGGGCCTCTGGCATTAGGAGCTCAGAGTCTTAGCCCCTGGACCACCAGGGGTGTCCTTTCACTTCATGGTTTACAAATGAGATTCTCATAGCAATTTCTGCTAATTCCATCTGAACCATGAAAATAATTATTTGAATACAGCACTAATGAAAATTTGTGTTGATATTGGAAAAAAATGCTACGATTTGAAGAGGAGTTGATGAAAAGAATACTGCTATGGGATCTCTATGGAGGATGGATTGGAGGCAGGAAGCAATACCTCAATTGCACTAGTCTAGTTGGTTCCTCAGTGGGTAAAGAATGTGCCTGCAATGCAGGAGACACAGGAGATACAGGTTCGATCCTTGGGTTGAGAAGAACCCCTGGAGGAGGAAACAACCCACTCCAGTATTCTTGCCCGAAAAATGACATGGACAGAGAAGTCTGGTGAGCTACAGTCCATGGGGTCGCACAGAGTTGGACACTGAGCACAGCACACAGTCACGAGAAGATGAACACAGAAGCCAAGGCAGCATGGCCAGTGGAGCCATGAGGCAGAAGCCACAGTGCTTGGCAACTAAGAGACTGGAGGATGAGGTGAAGACAGGTCTAAGACATTTTCTAGGTTTGTGAACTAAGCAGATGGGGGTACTGTTTATTAAGACAGGGAATTTAGAAGGAGGACCAGTTTAAGGAAGAAAGATAGATGCTGTTTTGGACATATTGAGTTCAGGTATCACTGGAGCCCCCAGATGGAGATGTGTGGTGGGTAGTTAGAACTTGACGTTAGGAATTTAGGAGAGAAGTCAGGGCTGAAGATATGTGTTTGAGAGACATCTGCTCCAAAGAGATAATTGATGTCCTCAGAGGAGATGAGTTACCCAGGGAAAGAGATAAGAAGAGAAGGTAGATAAGGACAGCCAGATCCTGGTAAACATTCTATTTAAAGGTTGAACAGAAGAAGATGAATTATTAAAGGAGTCTGTATTAGTGTCCTATTGCTGCTGTAACAAATCACCACGGTGCCTTAAATCAACACAGATTTAGTATCTTAACAGTTCTGGAAGGCACAAATCCAAAATCATTTCCACTGAGCTAAAATCTTGGCAGGGGTGAAAACAATACTCAGAGACTTAGAGAACAAACTTATGGTAACCGGAGGGGTGGTGGGGCGGGGAGAGTTGGGGGAAAGGATAGTTAGGGAGTTTGGAATCAACATGTACACACTGCTGTATTTAAAATGGATAACCAACCAATGACCTGAATAGCACAGGGAACTGCTCACTGTTATGTGGTAGCCTGGATGGAAGGGGAGTTTGGGGGAGAATGGATACACTTAGGTATATGACTGAAACTATCACAACATTCTTAATTGGCTATACTCCAATATAATACAGGGCTGTAATTTTTTTCTAGAGGCTCTAGGAGAGAATCCCTCGCCTTGCCTTTTCCAGTTACTAGAGGCTGCCTGCGTTCTCTGGCTCATGGCCCACCTTCCAACCAGCGGTGTTATCATTCCAAGCTCTGCTTCCTTGTCATATCTCCTTCCACAACTCTTCTCTCTTGTAGCCTTCTTTCACTTATAATGAGCCCTGTGATTACACAGGGCCCAGCCAGATAATCCAGGATGATCGCCTCACCTTAAAGTCCTTAGTTTAATCTTGTCTGCAAAGCCTCTCTTGCCACATATTCACCAATTTTGTAGATTAAGTTGTGGACTTCCCTGAAGGGCCATTGTTTTGCTAACCACAGAGACTAAGAAAAAACAGAACAGGTCCTCTGTAATTTGGTGGTATTTTAGAGGCTAAGTGAGGAGTTTCATGAATTAAAATGAGAACTAAAGATACACTGTTGGTTTTGGCAGGAATCACTGGCAGTCTTTTCCAGAAGAGTTTCACAGGGTGGTATTGAGAAAGGCAAATTATAGTGGGTTGAACCATTGATGAAATGTGAGGAAGTGAAGATATTTTTTAAATCTTTTTTTTTCCTGATTACAAAAATAATACATGTATGTGGTAAATAATAATAATTCAGGACTTCCCCAGTGGTTCAGTGGTTAACACTCCATTCTTCCACTGCAAGAGGCACAGGTTCAATCCCTTGTTAGGGAAGTTCCATGTCCTGGCCAAAAAAAAATCAAACATCTCAGATATACTTGCCAAGAAAATGAAAGTTCCCTAGAATCTACTCCCTCAAGTTTTGGAGTCTATTGTTCCATGTTTTTCTCTCTAGACACATACTAATATGTATTTAAGCAAGAAGATCATTTTATTGATTGTTTCTTTTATATTTTAAATAAATGGTTCACCTTAGTTATCATATTTCAATATGGTCAGGTTTGCCTCACTTTTTATTACTACTGAACAGCATTCCATGTGTGAATATGCCATAATTTATTTAAGTAGCCCCCTCCTCCCCGCTTTTTTTTTGGCCATACCATGAGGCTTTCAGGATTATAGTTCCCCAACCAGAGACTGAACCTGAGCCTTGGCAGTAAAAGTATCAAGTCCTAACCACTGGACCACCAGGGAACTTCCTAACTAGTCTCATATTGATAGACATCTGGGGAGCATTCAACTTTTTAATCACATACCATGCTACAATCTATCTCTGTACACAGCTGTGAGAATTTCTCTAGGAGAGATTTCTGAAAGTAGGATTGCTGGCTCAAAGAGTATAAACATTTTACTGGTTGTTTTATCTTTTAAAAATTATACAAATATTGAATCGGTACATTTTCACTGTGAAAGATTTTCAAAAGTAAAATATGTGAGTCTTCACATAAAAGTTTCCTCTTACCTACCCCCTCACCAAATTCCATATTCCCCCTCAGAGATAACCACTCTTCCCTATTTGCACTCATTTTTCTGTTTACACAAACACACAGAGCTTTTAAAACAAATGGGATCACACATTGTCCTGGCACTTCTTTTTTCTTTGAATATGTCTTGGAGAACTTTCCAAGTTATTAGAGATTTGATTCAGATTATAATCAGTTCAGTTCAGTTCAGTCACTTAGTCGTGTCCGACTCTCTGCGACCCCATGAATCACAGCACGCCAGGCCTCCCTGTCCATCACCAACTCCTGGAGTTATCTGCACATTATTTCGTGGCATGGATTTGGCATAATTTATATAGCTTTTCCTTCATAATAGATATTTAGATTTTTTTTTTTTTTTTGCTGTTTTAGAGAGTGATTACCTCAGCAAAAATCCTTGTATATCCATCTCTATATACATTTGTGTTTCTGGAGGAGAAATTCCTAAAAGTGGAATTGCTGTGTCAGAGAATATGTTTTGATAACATTTCAATAAAAGTTGCCAAATTGTTTTCCAAAAATGAAATACCAATTATGCTCCAACTAACAGCAGATGAGAGTGCCAGTTTATTCATATTCTCATTAACATTTGGTTTTCTCAGCCTCTTTATAATTTATCAATCTGATAGGCAACAAAAAGTTAACTGCTTTACAGTTTTAATTTATAATCCTTTTAGTTATTAGTAATACTAAGCATCTGTAATAAGCATATTGGCCATGCGTATTTTTCCTTTTGATTGGCTTGAGTTGTTTGCCCATTTTTCTGTTGACTTTTTGAATATAGTGTTTTGTAAGTACTTTTCAAATGTTAGATAAGTTAGTCTGTTATATGTGCTACAGGTACTTTTGCCCAGTTTGTCTTTTTTTAAAGGTGTGTGTTTATTTAACCATATAGAAGTTGTATGTTTGGGCCTTTTTTCTCTTGGTCAGGACTATTTCTGTTTATGTCAATTTTGAAAATTCCAAATATATTTGCTTTACTTTTGCTTGATTTCAGAAATTTTTAATTTAATTTAATTTTTTTTTTTTTTCACAATGCAAACAAGATATTTTATTGGAATAGTTACTAAACAATGCACTAATGGCATAATTTAGAATTTAATATGATTATATTTATTGGCCTTCTTATTTGGCTCTAAGTTTTGTACTATGCTTTTTAAATTTTTTATTTTTTAAAATAAAAGTTATATTTTTATAAAAATATTTATAAAATAAAAAATTTTATATATTTTATGGCATACAGCTGATTAACAATGTTGTGATAGTTTCAGATGGACAACAAAGGGACTCAGTCATACATATACATGTAGCCATTCTCCTCCCGCCCATCTGGGTTATACTATGCTTTAAAAAGGCTTTTCCACTCAAAGACGAGAAAACATTCACTCATGTTTTCTGCTAGTACAAATTTTGCTTACATTTAAATTCTTTGACCCATCTTGAATTTATTTTAGTATCAGGGGTTTTTACTTCTACATCCAGCACCATTTACTGAATAATCTTTCTTTTTCCATTTCTTTGAAATGTCATCATATACTAAATTCCCACATATACTCGAGTCTATTTCTGGGGCCCTCTCTTTACTATTGAACTTTTTATTCTATTCATGGCATTCATGCCAGTATCAGCCTGTTTTGATACTGTTTCTTTATACTTTGTTCTATCTGGGAGAAGAGAAAGCATCAGAGAAAGAGATCATTCCCATTCATCACTCATCTTTTTCAGCACTTTTCGTTTTCCTGGCAATTTTATTTACTTTTCCAGATGAACTTTGGCATTACTGTTAGATGTGCACACACATTGGAAACTTTCACCCTCCATGACAGTGACAGTGTGGAGAAAAGGGTCAGTAAGTGTCTGACCTTAAGACTGGTTCATGGAAGCCGTGACTGAGCACCCTGCCCTTTTGTGCTTAGGGGTGGTAAGGTTTGCAGCACAAGAGCATAGTATCCCTGAGAATTTGTGGAACTGGGAGCTTAGAAGAATCCCTCCTCTGGGACCCAGGGCTTAGTACTAACCTGTTTTCTCCCCCATCCTTAGGGTATGAGGGACAGAATCTGGGGAAGATCCTCAAGGATTTAGAGACGAGCAAGGTGGTACATATGGATCGATGGTCTGTGGAGGTGATACCCCAACAAACTGAAGAAAAGAGTGACCCAGTCCCCTTTCAAATCATCAATAACTACTTCTCCATTGGTGTGGTCAGTAGAGTGGGGCATGGGCAGGGGAGGGAGAGGAGGGGGTGGGGGTCAAGCAGGGAAAGGCTAGAAGAGGGCAGAAAAGGAACGTGGAGGGTAAGGGAGCCACAACACAGGGAAATGAGGAGTTGGGGGATAGTGGTGTGAATTGCAAGAAGAGAATGTGGGATGTATCACTCCCAAACTGGAGAGTGAGAGAGGGTTCTGTGCTGAGAAAGGAGGCAGCCTCTGATCTCACTTGCCCTGTACTCCCCAGGATGCCTCTATTGCTCACCGATTCCACATCATGAGAGAGAAATATCCTGAGAAGTTCAACAGCAGGTGAGGGAAGGGAGAGTGTGGGCATACACAGTGGCAGGGACCAGCTTTGGCCAAGTTTGGCTCCATGCTTCGATGGGCAGTGACACTTCTAGGAAACCCCTTGACCAAGCTTCCCTGTTCTCATTGGGACAGCAGTTCGAGGGTTGATGCCCTTCCCTGTCACTTAATCCACCTCTGCCAGCACTGTATAACTTGTCCTGTCCCTCCTGGGCCTGGCGTTGGGGCCAACACAGAATGAAGAACAAGCTATGGTACTTCGAATTTGCCACTTCTGAATCCATCTTCTCAACGTGCAAAAAGCTGGAGGAATCTTTGACAGTTGAGGTGGGTGTGTTGAGAGCCAACCCCACATCCTTTTCAGCTTCTTGTATTTTATTAATAATTTCACCCTCCACAGGAGCCCTCAGGAACTTCCCATATTCTTGAACTTATACTTTGACCTCTCAGCTCTCTAATCCTGATTTCCCAAGTTCTCAAGAAACACCAGCCCCTCCTTCTCTCCGCCCCCTGCAAACCTCCACATCCTATAGCCTTCCCTGTGTTACCTGGTGGAGGGAACGGGCACCGCCATTGTGATGCCATAAGGCAAGGATCTGTGCTCTCCCTGTCTCAGATCTGTGGGAAACCACTGGATCTGAGCAACCTGTCCCTAGAAGGCATTGCAGTGCTGAACATCCCAAGCACACACGGTGGCTCCAATCTCTGGGGTGACACCAGGAGACCACATGGCGATATCCATGGGATTAATCAGGCCTTAGGTGCTACTGCCAAAGTCATCACTGACCCTGACATCCTGAAGACCTGTGTACCAGGTAAGAGGAGCAGCCTTGGGAGCCAAGTTGGGGGTGGGTGGGGGGTATTAAGGGCAAGGTATGACTCTTTGGTGGCACCCTGCTTCTGCAAAACCTATCTCCCTACTTCCCACCCTGCAGACCTAAGTGACAAGCGGCTGGAAGTAGTGGGGCTGGAGGGTGCGATTGAGATAGGCCAGATCTATACCAAGCTCAAGAATGCTGGACATCGGCTGGCCAAGTGCTCTGAGATCACCTTCCAGTAAGAAAAACTCCAGCTGGGGGCTCTGAGGGAAGGAGTGGGGCCAGGAAAGCAGACAGGTTATGGGAATGGTGGGGAGAGCCTGTCCCAGATCTTCCTTGCTAACAAAGGGGCTCAAAGCCAACCTGGGAAAAGAGTTGTGGTACTCAGCTGGCAAAGAGGTTGCCATCAATTTGTCTTGACCTTACACAGCACCACAAAAACCCTCCCCATGCAAATTGATGGAGAACCTTGGATGCAGACACCTTGTACAGTGAGTATTGCCTATGCCTGCCAGAAACTGAACCCCCGGGCTCTATAGATCCTAAATTTCCATTCCATGGATTCTTTACTTCCTTCTGAGGCCTGAAGTTCCCCTGTGCACCTTCCTCCTAAATCCTGATTTCTCAGCCCCTGGCCTTCCAACTGTGGCCTCTCTGGGACCCTGAACAGGTTTTCCCCCAAGTCTCTGCCGCTCTAACCCCAAGGCACCAGATCCTGCCTCTAAATGTCCCTCCTTCCCTTCCAGATCAAGATCACTCACAGGAACCAGATGCCCATGCTCGTGGGCCCACCCCCTCGCTCCTCCAACTTCTTTGGCTTCTTGTGCTGATGGGGACATCTCAGCCTCCAAGCCAGCTGTGAACCTCCTTGTCCCTGGACTGTCCTCCCCAGGCTCTGTAAATTGCTGCCATACCCTCCTGCTAGCTCAGGGGGGTGTTCCTTCACCCTCACAGTATTTATTATCCTGTACCACCTGCACTGCTGCATATGTGCGTGCACACACGCACGCACGCACACACACGCATCACAAATAATACATTGAAAGTGCCTCATCTGAATAAAATGAACTTTTTTCCCCACTGGGATATCTGTTAAGTAAGTGGTACACCTCCTTCCTTTATTCCTCCACTCCTTAAGTGACAGATTCTTCCAGAAACAAGGAAATAACAGCATCATGTTCTGAGTCTTTATTTCAGGCAATGGTAGTCTCTGAGGGAAGACTAGAGAAAAGACAGGCCTTGCTCTCCACCTGGGTAAATCATGACGTCACATAAGAGCACTTAGACCTGCTGCCCACTGAGGAGGGGTTTGCTCTCACCAATGGGGCAAGAGCGGAAGACCCAGGGCAGACGTAGCCACTGGGTACTACCGTGTGGCAGCTGGGGAAGGGGGACTGCTGAGCCTTGCTTCATAAATCTTCGCCTGATATTGGGAGAAAAGCAGGGATACTGGTTAGTGGTGGTCAATGGCAGCCTCTTTGTGCTTCTCCAAAAAAAAGAGACTAAACTATAATCCAGGTTGACTTGGCCTTGATCCTGGCTCCCTCCTCTTCTCACCAACAGGGTTTATCCTCTCTTATGTTTATGGTAAGCTCTGACCATTTCCCTCTCACCCTACAAGCTTCCCTGCTTTGAGGACCTCAGCCCTCCAGGCCTAGGGATTTGCCTTCCTGGCAGGTGGAGAACTTGGTTCACCAGCCTCCTCCACTGTTGATATTATTCATAACAACAGTCATTGAGATCATCATTTATTCCAGTTTTGTTTTGGAACCAGGTGTTTTACTCACATTGTCTAGAGCCCTGAAAGCAGCCCCACAGGACAGGTATTATGTTTCCTGCTTTCCAGAGGTTCAGAAGGGTTAATTGACTTCCCCAGGGTCCCACCAGCAAGACTGCAGCCTAGACCTGTTGAACTTCCAAGTCTGGGCTCTTTCCTGGACTTTACACTTTCCCAAAGGGGTTGGTGGTTTCTTCTTCCCATGAGGAAGAGTGGTGGTGGTAGTAAGGGGTAAGGGAGTGGGAGCAGGATGGCGGGGATCTCACCTGTATATCAGAGATGCAAGCAGCAAAGCCGTCAGCACCAGCAAGATTCCCACAAACAGAGGAGCCTGCCTGAGGCCTGCTTCTTGACCTATGGGTGGAACCCCAGATACGGCTACATTCTGTGTCTGTTCCTCTAGGAGGTACCCTCTACCATCTCTCCGTGTCTTCATCCTACCTCTTGTCCAACTACCTACCAGGCATGACAAGCTGGGTGCTGACCATCGCCAGGCTATTAGCATCAGCCAAAGACACATTGAGGCAGTAGGTCCCTGAGCCACCGTTCAGTACCTGGTGCAAAACCAGCTGGCAGGCTGGGCTGGGGGGCACAGGCTGACACAGCCGCTGGGCAGGCGGCTGACACCCTGGCGATGAGATGTCCATGCAGGCTTCCTTGGGTAGCCTGGGAGAGATGTCAGCTTACGTCAGGGAATCTGGGAAGGGACACTAGACACCAGAGAACAGGGCAGCAGTCACCCCAGGAGTTCTCAGGGCAACTGTGGGACACTCACCCGCCTTGGCAAGACACAGTCAGCTCAAATGCGTCTCCTTCGCTGGATGACACAGCCTGTAGGATCTCAGCACTCTCAATACCCTCTGCAAAGTTACAAGATTTTAAGTCTGAGACTCTACTTCTCCTCCAAGGCCCATGGACAGGAAGGTCCTCTGGCTGCCTCCCCAATCCCATTCTCCTGCCTTCATATGAAACCCCTGGGATTTGGGTATTCTCCTTGTCCAGGTGAGTAATTCCTTCCAAGGTGCGCTTCCACTGGGCAACCCTAAGCAGCTCACGCCTCCCTCCACCAGCTCACGGACAATGTAGGCAAGACTCACGGACAATCTCCAGGGTGAGGGAAAAGGAGCCATAGCGATACAGAACACAATCCAGGGGGGCTTGGCGCTTCACCAGGACTAAGGTGGCGGTGTCATCCGGCTGGGGGCTCAGGGAGCCTGGCAGGAGAGGATTAAAGAGGCAAAGTCAAGAAACAAATGACTAACCTGAAAACAGAGGCCCAACAGGCATTTTTCAAGGTAGAGTCAGAGCTACTAGATCCAGGTTTAGAATCAGACAAGAGCTGGGAACTCTCATTTTTTTTAGATAAAGAAACAGGCCCAAGAGAAATGACTGCCCCAGAGTCACAGTTAGGGTTAGAGTTGGAATTTTAGAAATCCCAAATGTTTATCACACCCTGCACTGTGCCAGGTCCTGGGTCAGACATTTGACATCTGTTAAGTCACTATCTCACTCCTCCCTTTTTAGTGTTCCTACCACAATTCCAGGGAAACCTACTTTGGGATGGGAATCCAGGGGTGGGAAATGGTGTTAGAAAGATTTCTGTGCATTTACACTTAATCAGAAAATGAGGTATAAGTATTATCTAGTGATCACATGGGGCTTTCTAGGTGGTTCAGGGGTAAAGAATCTGTCTGCCAATGCAGGTTTGATCCCTGGGCGGGGAAAATCCCCTGGAGAAGGGAATGGCCACCCACTCCAGTATTCTTGCCTGGAGAATTCCATGGACAGAGGAGCCTGGTGGGCCATAGTCCATGAGGTTGCAGAGTCAGACATGACTGAGCACCACCACCAAATGATCACAGACTGCTCCCTGAACTCTTCAGAGATAGAGAAGCAGTAAGCTCTCTCCCCGTGGCCTAGGAGAAGACCCTGGTTTCCTGAACTCTGGATCTATTCTGTGCCATTAAGAGGGACTTAGGGGGTTTTAAAACCAGTGAAAACTGAGGGGACTCCACTGCTAAGCTAAGGATTGGGTGACATCTGGATCCTGAGTAATTCTTTCAGGTCTTCAGAGCAGTGACAAATGCCCCACCTCCATGAACTCATTCATTGTGGCCCCCTTACCTGCAATACCTTCTGTAGGCATGAATGGGCTGGTATTTGAACCTGCAGGCTCAGGAGTGGACACCTCTCCAGCTGTGGTCTCCACCAGCTCTGGAGTTGTTCCCTGTGTAACCGTGGTTCCAGAGGGCTCTGGAGTTGACACTTCAGGTGTCCTACCTGTAGCCTCTGCAGCTGGCGTCTCCACTGGTGTGGTACTTAAGACTTCGGAGGGTGCCACCTGCTCAGGTGTGGTACCTACACCCTCTGTGGTTGGTACCCACCCAACTGTGGTGCCAGGGGCCTCTGCAGTTGGCACCTGGCCAGGTGTAGTGCCTATGATTTCTGTAGTAGGCACTTGGCCAGCTGTGGTGCCAGGGGCTTCTGCAGTTGTCACGTGCCCATCTGTGGTACCTGGAACTGGAGAGGAGCCACAGGAGGTGAGAGGAATGGCAGCCTGCAGCACCACCCGTGCAGTGACTGGGCCAGACTCTAGGTAAGTGTGAGTGACCATGAGTGCCCGAGAGATCAGGGTCCCTGTACTGTCACCAAAGTCCCAGGTGTAGGAAAGGTCAGCCCCAGCCAAATAGCCACTGGGATCATGGAGCTGGAGGGCAAAGGTCAGAGGCTGCTTTCTCAGGAAGCGCTTGTTCCTTCCATCCAAGGCCTGCAGCTGAGACACACTCACGGAGAAGGGCACCTGGTCTGGGATTGGAGTCAGAGAAAGTGAGAACCATAAGTTCTTTCTTTCAGCTTCTTCTTTCTAAGTCATATTTTTCAACCAACCCAAGCTTCCTGGTCCTTCATGGGCTCCAAGCCCCACATCCCTCTGCCCACATCTTCCTGGTTCTACCCCTGCAAGGTTACACACCATTTCCTCTTTCCCCTTTCCTGTCCATCCCAGCCTCCCCACCTTCTCCTGCCCTGCAACTGGCCTTGTCCCCTCCTCAGTCCTTACCAGTAATGGTGAAGGTTGAGCTGGAGTGAGCAAGGGGCACATAGCTCTGGGACCCCCGGCGGTGGTAGACAGTCACTTCCATGTTATGTGTGCCCGGCACTGCCTTGTCTGTCCCAATGCTCAGTCCAGACACTGGGCCTCCCAGAACTTGCCAGTATTGGTCTGAGGTTGTTGAAAAGAAGAGTAGGGAAGGGGGTTACTGGTCAAAGAGGACTGGGGCAGGGTTAGAGACAGGGAACCAGAGAAGGAAGGTCAGGAGGAGAGAGTATAAGCTTGCATATGTTGGGCAGGAAAGGAATCCTTATGAGAGTGTCCATGGGATGGGACTATAATTGGAGTAGGGCTCCCAGAAAGAAGTATAATAGAATTGACTAGGTGCTGTGGAAGAGGAAGGAGTCATGGGGGAAGTGAAGATTAGGGAAACTCACAGAATTTAGGGGTGGGACCAAAAGAAAGGGGATGAGGTAGGAAGAAGTGAATTCAAGTGTGAATGACAGGCCAGAGAAGGGAGACTCTTACCCCAGGTCTTCCAGACATAAACAAAGCATCTTTTCTGAGATGGAGGGCCAGAAGGGCAGGCCCCCCCATCGGGGAAGATGCAGGTATCATCAGGTTCTTGGGGGTAAACCAGCTGTCCTCCCCACACCTGGCTCCCTGAAAAGAAGACACGAAGTCTCCCTCAATCCCTGGCATTCCTTGCTGTACACCAAAACCTTTAACATGACTCCCAGAGAGGGGCTCCGGGAATACTGCCTGGCTACCAATATACATTCTCCTTGGTATAACCTATTTGGAGTGGTAGAGGAGAGAATGGAAACTATAATTAAAGATTCCTGTGTATACACTTAAGGGGCTTCCCAGGTGGCTCAGTGGTAAAGAATACACCTGCTGATGCAGGAGACGAGGATTCAATCCCTGTGTCGAAAGATCCCTTGGAGGAAGAAATGGCAACCTGCTCTAGTATTCTTGCCTGGGCAATCCCATGGGCAGAGGAGTCGCAAAGAGTCAGACAGGACTGAGCCGCTGAGCACACACATGTATATTCTTACACTGGAAACAAATTGGTAGGCCATGTATCAAAATGTCTAGGATGATGTGCTCGACCTAGTGGAATAAAAGTAAAAATAACAGCATCAACTAATACTGTAGGCTAGGAACTGGGTTCGATCCCTGAGTTGGGAAGATCCCCTGGAGGAGTGCATGGCAACCACTCCAGTATTCTTGCCTGGAGAATCCACATGGACAGAGGAGCCTGGTGGGCTACAGTCCATGGGGTTGCAAAGCGTCTAAACTAAGTGACTAAGCACAACACAGGGCAGGCGTTATGCTAAAATATTTATATATTATCACACTTTAATCCTTACAACAGCCTTTTAAAGTGTTATCATCCCCATTCTATAGATAAAGGAATGGAAGCACAAAACAATTCAGTGACTTGCCCAGGCTCACATACTGGTAACCAGTTTAAATCCAAGTCTATCCAACTTCTATGTCCACTGGGTCTTCTGTGCCCCATTTGGGGAACTGTAATTTTTTTTTCTTTTTGCTTTATCTGTGTTTTCTAATTTTTCTGCAGTGAATATGTGTTACATATATAATTTGAAAAAAAAAAAACAAGAAGAGCCCGAGGAGGAGGATTCCTTGAGCTCACTGGGGATACCAGGGATTCTGAACCTTGGGAAGGAGGTGGAGAGGTACTCACCATTGATGATGGTGTTGTTGGCCCAGATGACCTGCCCATCTGGCAGCACCTTTTGGCTTTTAGGAAAGTGCAAGGCAATAGAGAAGGAGGCATTTGCTCCAATCAGTGTAGGCCCATCATTGCTGACCTTCAGGGATACGTGGCCACCTGAAAAGGGCAGCTGCATTAGCTGGAACTCCTTGGCTTCCCCTCCCCGTATGCCTTTTCCTTCCCTATCTTCCCAAGTACATTCAACCCCGTTCCCCTTCCCACCTCATTTCCACCATATCCTCCCTGGAAATTGCCAAGTTTCTACCTCTCCAGCAGTCAGGCCCCTGGCTTTCTGTCCATTCTGGATACAGCTGTCTGTTCCATGCTTTAATTCTGAGCTGCCTTGAGACACCAAGCCAGTCCCTGTCTCTGGGTCCTAAAAAGGAAGATATACTATGAGGGCCCTCAAATCATTACTCACTCCCTTCTGAGGGGACAACACTGTGAAACATCATTCATTCTCACATTCAAAGTGCATTTTAAAAATATATTTATTTAACTGTGCTAGGACTTAGTTGCAGCACGAGAGATCTTCGATTAGTTGTGGCATGTGGAGTCAGGTAGTTGTGGCATGCAAACTCTTAGTTGTGACCTGTGGAATCTAGTTCCCTGACCTGAGATTGAACCCTGGTCCCCTGCATTGGGAGCACAGAGTCTTAGCCACTTGATGGACAACAAGGGAAGTCCCTTAAAGTGCATTTTAATCTACTGAATACCCACCACATACCAGGCACTGGGCTAGGTGCAAAGAACTTAAGAAATGAATGAAAAAGAAATGGTTTTGAAGGGGTTCAGGTTAAAGTATATGAAATAGACATATACATCAGTTCAGTTCAGTCACTCAGTCGTATCCGACTCTCCGCGACCCCATGAATCACAGCACGCCAGGCCTCCCTATCCATCACCAACTCCCGGAGTTCACTCAAACTCATGTCCACAGAGTTGGTGATGCCATCCAGCCATCTCATTCTCGGTCATCCCCTTCTCCTCCCGCCCCCAACCTTTCCCAGCATCAGAGTCTTTTCCACTGAGTCAACTCGTCGCACGAGGTGGCCAAAGTATTGCAGTTTCAGCTTTAGTCCTTCCAATGAACACCCAGGATTGATCTCCTTTAGAATGGACTGGTTGGATCTCCTTACAGTCCAAGGGACTCTCAAGAGTCTTCTCCAACACCACAGTTCAAAAGCATCAATCCTTCGGCGATCAGCTTTCTTCACAGTCCAACTCTCACATCCATACATGACCACGGGAAAAACCATAGCCTTGACTAGACGGACCTTTGTTGGCAAAGTAATGTCTCTGCTTTTTAATATACTATCAAGGTTGGTCATAACTTTCCTTCCACGGGGTAAGCGTCTTTTAATTTCATGGCTGCAATCAGCATCTGCAGTGATTTTGGAGCCCCAAAAAATAGTCTGACACTGTTTCCACTGTTTTTCCATCTATTTCCCATGAAGTGATGGGACCAGATGCCATGATCTTTGTTTTCTGAATGTTGAGCTTCAAGCCAACCTTTTCACTCTCCTCTTTCACTTTCATCAAGAGGCTTTTGAGTTCCTCTTCACTTTCTGCCATAAGGGTAGTGTCATCTGCATATCTGAGGTTATTGATATTTCTCCCAGCAATCTTGATTCCAGCTTGTGCTTCTTCCAGCCCAGACATATACATAAATTGCTATAATTCAAGGCATTGCTTAACATGAGCCATAATAGACATGCTCAATATATAACAAAATGATAGATTTTAAACAGGTAAATTGCACTCTGGTTGACTGGGGAAGACTCAGTAAATAGTTGGCCTGGGCATAAAGCATTCTAGGCAGAAGGCCCAGCATGAGCAGATGCATGAAAGTATGGAAGCACATGGCATGATAGAAGAGCACTAGCAATGTGGCTGATGTACATCATGAGAGATGAGGCCAAGAAAATGGAGTGGGGGCTTTGAGTGCCAGGCAAAGGAGTTTGGACTTTATCCTGTAGGCAAGGGCACCTCAGATGATTTTGTTTGTTGTACTGAGATATGCCACATATCATAAAATTTACCCTTCAAGAGCTTTTTGAATATGATCAGATTTGTGCTTTAGAAGGATCACTTTGGCAAGCAGTGAGGAGGATGGACTAGAGGCAGGTAGAAATTGGGAGTGGGGACAAACAAAATTATAACTGACCAAGAAAGAGGTCTGAAAAAAAGTGATGTGATGGCTCTGCATGTGCCTCCCCCAGGTCCAACAACTATCAACATTTTGTCACATTTGCTTTATCTATCCTTTATTTTGGTTGGTTGTTTGTTTTTTGGCTGAAGCATTCAAAAGCAAATCCCAGACATCATGTTATTTTAAAACCCTACTAATTCAGGTTTCTGTTAAAAAAAAAAAGAATATTTTCTTAAATAAACACAATGTTAATTCACACTAGACAAAATTATCAAACTCAGTTCATGCAAAATTTCATGAAATATATAAAAATGTCTCTTTATGATTTTAAAAATCTGGATCCGGAAGGTAAGCACAATATTTTAAGAGCCTTGGGTAGACATATATGAACAGAACATTTCCAGAATACAACAACGAACATAGTAAAAGAAAAAGACTTGAAACGACACCATGAATGAGGGAAGTCAGATCAAGGAGAAGTTCCAAGAAGTCTGTGAGACCAGGGATCTAGAGAAAGGGGGCACTGCGTACAATGTAGATATTTCTGCACATCACAGACTAGCCTCACTCTGTCTCTAACATATACTAGAAACCTGGTTGATTCTCCTGGGGGAAGATCTACAATCATCCCGCTGAATATTTCACCATAAGAACAAGAGAATCATAAGATGCCCCATTCTTTCTCCACTCCCAATCCTCCCTCCTCAGAGCAGCACGGGACATTCCAGACCCTCTCACCACCCCCACCCCCACCCCTTGCTCCTGTCACGAGGCCCCAATCCCCCAGAGCCCTTTCATGTGATGCTCAGCTGAGACCCCTCTGCCTGTCTCTTCCAGCCCCAGAACAAAAGCCCGGGCTGTGTTCACTCATGCCCATCCCAAAGAGGGGATGAGGTGCCTCTTTACCCTTCTATCCAATACCACATTCTCTTTCTCCTCACTTTAAATACCCTATCCCAAGGGCCTGAGACAAAGCCTAAATGAGTTTCCACTCATTTTACTATCTTGGCACCCATGTTCCAGCTCACTATTCAGAGCATCTCAAAATTAGGGCCACAGAGACATACTGTTCTCTCACCCTTCCAGGTAGATGGGGTTGTTTTCAGGTTCAGTCCCAAGTGCCTGAACACACATGCACCCAAACCTTCATGTGGGAAGGGAGCTCAGTTGCCCATGTCCTCACTAAATCAAGTGGGTGGGAGACACCTGAAGCACTGCTGATATCTTCCATTTTAGGGAGAGAAAAACCAGAGCAGGTGTGCAACCCCAAATTCACACTTGTTCATGTCCACACATCCCACACTCACCTTCTGTGGCCCCGACAGCCAGAGGAACACCCATCAGAGCCACATAGAGAAGGTATTTTTTCAGCACCAGATCCATCCTGTTCTTCCTTCCAGCAACCAAAGACTCTGGGGCATTGGACAAACCCCTGTATAAGAAGGGGGTGCTCATTTGCATAGCCCTTCCTCCCCTCCCTCCAGGCAAATCCTGGGAGGAGCAGAAGGACCTGAGAAAGGCAGAACTGAGGAGGGATCCTGGTCCCTGGACATCCTGCTATTCTTTGACAGTTTCTGGCTTCACAGGGTCAGTCTCATCTTAAAGCGCTCTATCTCCCCTCGGGAGGAAAAAATGACTGAAGGGCAGCTACAAAACATAACACGTACCGGACACACACAGTTCATCATTGGAGAGTGGATCAATCTATTGTGAGTCAAACCAGGAACCTCTCAAAATAACTGTAGAAGCAGTGACCCTGGATCCAAAAACAGACAGTATTGGGGTAGGCTGAGAGAAGCGGGACACCGACTCTTTGGAGCCCCAGGAAACCCTTACAATGAGATTTCCAGTTTCCTGCTTTCAGAGGAGGCTCCAGGGTGAGGTGGAATTTAATCTTATTTTCCTAGGGGTGGTGAAAACGGAGAATTAGAGATCAGGACACAGGGAGAAAAGTCGATCCCTAATCAGATACTTGGAAAAAGGTGTTCAGCCTTCCCACCCAGATAAAAATTTATCCTTAATACTCCTCGGAACCAAAGTTGCTCGGGGTGGGGTCGTTTGCAGAGAGGGACACAGGGCTGGCCCCGCCCTCTCTGACGTAGACCAATAGGAAGATCTGAGGGAGGAGCCAGGGAAACGCGGGAAGGAGAGGCGGGGCTTCTGGTGGCGGTAGGGAACTAGAGGGGGGAGGCGGCAATATTGTTTCAAGTTGGACAAATTGACAAGAGCGAGAGATACACTGCGTTCCATCCCGACCTCGGGTCGCGGTGCTGGGCCCTGTTTCCCTCCTCGGCCCCCGAGAGCTGGGTGCCGTTTTCTGCAGGGTTCCCAGGCCCCCGCTCCAGGGCCGAGCTGACCCGACTCGCTAGCGCTTCATGGAGAACTTCCAAAAAGTGGAAAAGATCGGAGAGGGCACGTACGGAGTTGTGTACAAAGCCAAAAACAAGTTGACGGGAGAAGTGGTGGCGCTTAAAAAAATCCGCCTGGACACGTGAGTGGCCTCTGTACCCGGGACTCCTGACTCGGGAGCTCCTTGAGTGCCCCCCACCCCCACCGCAACAGGCGGGTAGCCTTCCAGGGACCGGAAGGTAGCAGGGAGGGAAGTCTTTTGAAGTGGAGAGGTGGATTGAAGGACGAGTAGAGGGTTTCCCGGTGGAGACTATAGGGTAGTGTAGAATCCATGGGAAATTTCCTCCCCAAAGGCGGGCGATGTTCCCTAATGTACAGTCAGAAAGAGTCAGGAAGAGAAAGGAGCCTTTTGAGATGGGATCCAGGACTCCCCGACGAGGAGATGGGTTTTGTGATAAGCGGTAAAGAGCACCCTTATAAATGACTAGACGAGCCCTCAGTGCCCCAACCCCACCCGCATCTTAGAATTCTCTCTTTCAAAAGAATGACAGTTGAACCTCACTGGCAGCTCTAGAGAGGCTGGGTGCTGTTACTCCCCCCATACACACACTTTTCTTCTCCTTTTAACTTCACCTTCACGAAGAGGCTTTGCTAACCTAACCCTGGGCAAAGAAGAAATGATGATCGTAATGTGTCTAAAAAGCCACTCCTGTCCATCCATCAATTAACCCCTGAAGCACCCTTTCTCTCACTTTCTTAGGGGATGCTGGGATGGTGGGGGCCAGGGGTGGGGTTGGGGGAATGACTGTACTGCTGAGGGAAGAGGAATATTTGTAACCACATTCCCATCTCTGCTTTCCCAACTTCTCCAAGTGAGACAGAGGGTGTACCCAGTACTGCCATACGAGAGATCTCTCTGCTTAAGGAGCTTAATCACCCGAATATTGTCAAGTAAGTATGTATCTGGGATGTGGGAGGTGCTCTGACAGTAAAGGAGGATGTCTTCTGTTTGTGTTGTCTGGGCCTTTCTCTCCCTCACGTGTATTCCACCTCCCCCTTTCTTAGGCTGCTGGATGTCATTCACACAGAAAACAAACTCTACCTGGTTTTTGAGTTTCTGCACCAGGATCTCAAGAAATTCATGGATGCCTCTGCACTCACTGGCATTCCTCTTCCCCTCATAAAGGTACTCCTTTCTCATCAACTCCTCCCCAACATGGGCATGTCTTGGGGGGACTGAAGGCAGGCAATCCGGACTGAGTGTTGATTTGTGATCTTGGTTTCCTTCCCAGCCCTCACCCCCCTACACACACACACACACACCTTTTCTTGTGGCTCTTTCACTGCTCATTATGCTTTTAACTCTAGGGCTGGGCAGGGGAATCAAAGAAGTTGAAACTCTAGTGAGTCAACTTAGCAGCTCAGGTGGAAGGTTCTTGAGATGAAACTCAGATAAATGGGACTGGGGGGTACTTGGTAGACGCCTCCAGAAAGCCCTTCCACCTGTCAGATGGGAGAAATAGCCAGTGAGTCTTTGTTGTCCGTTTTTCTGGGTTCCTTACTCCGGAAGCTACTTTCGATCAACCAACAAACATTTATCCAACATACATTTATTGAACACCTTCAATGTGCTGGACCCACGATATGGACCATAAATGCAAAACTGAATGAGACCTGATCTTATCCTCTCTGGGTTGACAGTCCAATTGGAGAAATAGCTTGTAAACATATAATTACAATTTAACTAGTAAAAGCTTTAGTAGAACTTTGGAGTTACAGAGGAGACCCTAATCTGCTCACGGTGGTGGAAAAACAATCTTTTCTCTCCCCTTGTCAGAGCTACTTGTTCCAGCTGCTCCAGGGCCTAGCTTTCTGCCACTCTCATCGGGTCCTGCACCGAGACCTTAAACCTCAGAATCTGCTTATCAACGCAGATGGGTCCATCAAGCTAGCAGACTTCGGGCTAGCTAGAGCTTTTGGGGTCCCTGTTCGTACTTATACCCATGAGGTGAGTCCTCCTCTGCATGTCTTCTCTGAACTTCCTGGGAGGTGTTAACAAGGACATTCACAGAGTTTTTAGTAACAATCTGGCCAGCAGTTTCTCACTAGATGGAAAGGATCTCTGACACCCCAAGAGGTCTTAGAGTATGCACAGAGTTCATATATTGATAGATACCAATCCAGGAGACAGGCGGAAGGCATGAAATTTAAAATTATGACCGTTTGCCTCAAGTTTTCCAAGAAGGTTGCAAATTGGGGGTTCAGAATATATGTTCCCCAGAACCATGGATTAGGCTAACTCTGGGCTAAGAAGTTGTACCCAGTTATTTTCCTTAGGGGCAATGAGAGGGAAGGGAAGGATGGAGGGATAGAAGCTGCTTGTTAAGAAATTGAGTTAGCAGAATAGTGCTTAGGAACTGACGTGTGGGTATCTTCATGTCCTATACTCTTGTCCTCAGGTGGTGACTCTGTGGTACCGAGCACCGGAAATCCTTCTGGGCTGCAAATACTACTCCACAGCAGTGGACATATGGAGCCTCGGTTGCATCTTTGCTGAGATGGTATGGAGGCATGCCCATGGTCTACCCAGCCCACTCCTTCCCACACTCAAGAACAACAGAACTGTTTCTTGCCAGACCCATGATCCTTCTCTTATCACAGGATTCTCCCTCTGGAGTAGCACAAGGAGGGTGGTGGAGAAAGGAGAAGGCTGTCATCCCTGATGTCAACCACAATGTTAGGATAGCCTCAAACAGCTTAGCATCCAGTATACAAATCTTATCTCCAAACTGAGCTAAATCATTTCTGAAACTGTGCTAGCTTTAGCCTACATATATTTGGGAAAATAAGTTCAATTTAGCATCTCCTTCATTTGCCTGTAGACCTTATTTTAGGGCATCAAGAAGTGGTGAAGCCAGCTGTATTCACCTTATCCACACCTTTTATTTAAACTGCAGACATGTCCCCACCTCAACCTCTGACTTTTCAGATTGAAGGATCCCTGAGGCCCAGCCTTACAAGGGAGCTCTCATTCTGTTTAATACAACAGTAGAGTGAGCTGAGTTTTCAAATCAAAGCAGCAGTATGTTTTATGGTCCCTTATCTGGGTTGTAACTGAGGGCATGGAGACCATTAGCCCATATATATAACATGCATTTATCCCCCAGTGCAATACTTTACAATTGCCCATATACGTCTCTCAATTCATCAAAAAATATTTGTTAAGCACCTAGTGTGTACCCAGCACCATGCTAGGTGCTGTGGGGAACACAGAAGAAATGGAAGACACAGTCTCTGCCCGCTGTGCTCCTATCTAGAAGTGGCTGCATCACAAGGAGGGGGGATGACCGCAGTGTCTACCCCATACCCCGTGAGTGGCTTGACATCCCTTTGCTACATGTCAGTGGCACCCCAGACATTCACCCCCTCCCAGCCCCACCCAGCCTTGGGGATCTGCAACGCCATGGTTGGGGGAAGGAAGGAGGGAGCGAGGAGGCAGATGAAGGGACTTCATTGTCTCAGGTTCTGTGTGACTGACCCTATGAAAGACCCTGGGGAGGGAGTCATGGGGCCCTACTGACCTTTCACTGCCTGTGGGAACCTCCATTATCCATTGGTAGTTCTGATTGACGTCAATGTCGGTCTTGGCCTTTCCTCTTTCCCCATTTTCAGGTGACCCGCCGGGCCCTATTCCCTGGAGATTCTGAGATTGACCAACTCTTCCGGATCTTTCGGACCCTGGGAACCCCAGATGAGGTGGTTTGGCCAGGAGTTACTTCTATGCCGGATTATAAGCCAAGTTTCCCCAAGTGGGCCAGGCAGGATTTTAGCAAAGTGGTGCCTCCCCTGGATGAAGATGGACGGAGCTTGTTATCGGTGAGACTAGGGAGTGGGCATCCATTTCTTCTTGTTCTCTCCACCAGGGCAGGGTTTTTCTAACATAAAGGAAGAATGAGGCCCTGGACTCCTGGTCTCAGCATTTCCCTTGTCTCTGCTTCCCTCTTGTTGGTGCACCCATTAGATACAGGGAGGAGGAAATGGGAACTCGGGGTGAAAGGAATTCTGTTTCCCAATTTCTCAACACCTGCTGCCCATTTAGTCCATTACCACATTACTGAAGTCAGCATGCATCTTTCCCTCCAGCAAATGCTGCACTACGACCCTAACAAGCGGATTTCAGCCAAGGCAGCTCTGGCTCACCCTTTCTTCCAAGATGTGACCAAGCCAGTACCTCACCTTCGACTCTGATCGCATTCTCAAGCCCCTACCCCCAGTATCACCCTCTTCTCCAGTGTGATCTGGCTCGGCCCAGGCTCTTAGCTCACTGATCTTGTCTGGTTGCCTTAGCACTCACCTGCGCCTCTTAGCCAGTCCACTCTGGAGTGATGGGGTGGAGGGAAGAAATAGGTGGAATTGAAAGGACGCTTCAGTATTAGATGCACTTAAGTCAGTCTCCACTACCCTCTCTCCCTCCTCTTAGTCGTTGCTTAAGAGGGCTGGTATTTTTAAAAAAGACAAAAAAACTTTCTCCTCCGTTCACATAGGTTTGCCATCCCAGTCTCTGAAAGCCCCACTATTATTATTTTCTGTATCTGGGATAATAAAGACCCCAAGCCTCCAGAGCCACTGTGTAAGGCCAACTTATTGCAGTGGGGCTAAGTTGGAACCTTTGAAAACCAAGCAAAACAAAAACATTATGGAGGGGCCTGTTTTAAAGAATTAGGTTTAAAAAAAATAGATCCAACCGGTTTATACCCTAGTTTTAGTGTTTCATCTCACCTAACATCTGGGAGACTCAAGACTCCCAGTCTCTGTGGTCCCAGTGGGGCTGCAGTAGAAATGATGCTCCTAGGCTTCTTGCCTGTCCCTCCTATGGGCAAGGTGTGTCTAGGAGGCTCTGGGACAGGGACTGTGCTTCACCTTGGCCTTATGAGGCAAGTGAAAGGTGTTTGAATGTTTCTCTTTTTAAGATTCTTAAGGTGCTAAGTCCCATCTTCCTCTGAAGGCCACCCCGCAAAAGTTAAGGTTGAGACATCATTTTGAGAATTCTGACACTTAGGGCTGTGACTGAGTGGGGACATTGGGGAAAAAATATTTCTTTAAAAGAAGGATGAACAATTATATTTATATTTCAGGTTATAGTAGTTTTCTAAGTGGGAATGGGTGGGGATTTGTTGCCATGTGCACCTTGGGGTTTGTAATGCAAATATGTTGTGTTTTTTTTTTTTAAAGCTGTTTTTCTTTTTATGATTTTGTCTCTCTTCTCCCAACTTTTGTCCTTGATTGTTCTTGCTGTTAACATTATTTGTAATTTAGTTTGTAACTGATTAAAAAAGTTCCTAGTTTTACAGTTCATCTCTTTTGTGTATTTACTGAAAGAATGGTGTGAGAGAGAATATGGATGTGTGTATGTGATAATAGATTTCAGACCCCTCTTAATCTGAGCACAGCTACCCACCTCACTCCATTTCGACCTCTGTGATGCAATGTGATAGTGTGCGGGTGGGCGAAGCGGGAATTATTGCCCCCATTTTACGGCTGGGGAAAGTGAAGCTTATGTATTTCCTACTTCACTTTCCCCTAAACCTGCGCGTCTCACCACCCTACCCACCATCCATATCACACACACATACATACAAGGCTCCAGTTCGAGATTTGCAATGTTTGTTAGGGCTCAGGAGCAGCACTACGTTGAAAGTGGGCTCCAAGGGAATTCGCATTGACGCTGCGTTTCCCAATAAGTTTGCCTTTTTTTTCTTTTTGCATATTACAAACAGCAGAGTTTTTCAAATATACTTATTCACATTTACATATGATTCTGAATATATCAACCGTCTGTACGAAAATTATTGTAAAGGAGCTAAAGCCGCCCCAAACTACCAGTTCTTGGACCTGCCACTGTCTCAGCTCACCAGAAAACATCTCAGACTGCCCGAGGGCCACCCCCGAAATTCCTGTGCTCTGAGGCCCCATCTAAAAGGAAGAAGCACCGACGTGAAGGCTGCTTAAATTCCCAGGCTCCCGGTCCTTAGGAGAGGTATTTCCCTTCACGCCCGCGAATTTGTCATCGAAGGCGGGGCGCTGGAGGCAGCCCCCGCCAAACGCCGGGGGAGGGGCGAAGGTCAGTAGCGGCGTTCCTAAGGCCTCTTCCAACCCCGCCTTTGCCTGCCATTCAAGTCCGGACTTTTCGCAGTACTGGTTGAAGTTACACTTTGACCCGCCTCCATCGCTCACCTGATAAGATGTTTATGAGTTAAAAGGCGGGGTCATGAGGGCATCGAGATTTTATTGGTTAAAGTATACGCCTATCAACGGAGTGCCGCCCCCTATCTTGAGGCGCTCGCCCTTTAGTGGCTCCTCACCTCGTCCATCTTCAAGGTTTCCCTCACTGTATTGGTCTGGGGTCTCGCCTATCCGGTCCTTTGCTCGTACTCGTTGGTGACAGCTCCGAAAGAGTCCCGCCTTTCTCTAGAGGATTGGCTGATTAGCATGCAGAGAGCCCACCCTTGATGGTAGGCGGGTAGTTGTGCAATTGGCTGGGGCCCCGCCCCAGGGCGAGGAGGAGGAGGAGGGGCAGGAGGGTTTGGTTGAGCTGCAGCTGTTTGTCTGTTCGACACAGGCTTGGGCCCGACGGGGGAGACGGAGCCCCAGGTACCGGGCTGATGGAGCCCGCAAGGGCAGGGGCGGAGGCGCCCCGGAGAGGAAAGCGGCCTGCCCTGAGGGCAGAGGCAGGTCTGGGCCTCCGCGAGGGGTTAGAATGGCCCACCCGAGAGGGGAGAAGGGAACCAGGCCCCGGCAGGCCTAATGGGGGCGCTGAGGAGGGGGCCGGGCGGGCTGGGAGCCCGAAGTTGGTGAGTCGGGGAGGCGGCCGGGAGGTTTTGGCTGCTGGGCTGGGGGCCGGCGCAGGAGGCCCGGGGCTCGCGTGCGGGAAGGGGCAGGCCTCATTGAGCGGCGCCGAAGAGGGAGGAGCTGGGGGAAAGGGACTGGGCGGCGGGTGAGGTAAGTCATTCGCCGGGAGATGAGGAGGGGTCAAACCTGACACCCAGGCCCCGAGGGGAACCGGGGCGGGACTCTCGAGAGGTCTCATTGGAAGGGTGAGGGAAGGGCTCTTAACTGGGTAAGAGGCATTCTTTTCAGGCAAAGTGACTATTATAAAATTAACTAGGGTGCCCCGGAGTTGAGCCGAGAGGGATTTGGGCTCAGTGTGGGAGAACTGACACAAGCGAAGAAAGCTTTCTTAATCTAGAAGACTCAGGTAGCCGGACTAGTGGAAGCAGGGCCACGAATCAGTGATGGGAGCTTCTGGGAATGCTGAAGGGTGGGCTGGGGCCTTGGGTTTTACGAGTATTCGCGCTTTTGTACCCATTGGTGTGAAGATGTGGCAAGTTGAAGTTTTCTGGTACTCTCAGGGTAGACAGTGAAGACAAATTGTTTTTTTTCTGTGACTGTTGGCAGTTCCCAACTCAGCCCCTGCTCGCTCCCTTGGCCTCAAGCTGGTTTAGGCTGCAGTCTAAACTCGGTGTTTCCTCTTACCTCCTGTTTCATGTCCTGTGAAAAAGCTAAGTAGTTAAGTAGTTGTATTTGGGGGATGTTTGTTCGTTTCTTTCCTGCTTAATAATGTGGTCTATATTGGAGACCATATCTCTCACCTGGAAGTGGGGAATCAGTGATTCATTTTCTGCTCTAGAAATGGGCTTAGGTATCCCCAGCCATCCAGAGATCTGACCATAGTTGGTGAAACTTTTGTGGTACTTAGACTTGGGTATTTCCCAGGCAGGTAATGATTATGTGGAATCAACCCTGGAAATATGAGGTGATATCACAGAGGAAGGGATTTGGGGAAGAGAGAAATTCCATTCCAGAAGGTTGGCATCACCCGTTCTTTGTCTGCTTCTTCAGGAGCCGGGGTTTCTGAGCTATTAGAAAGCTGGGTCAAACAGAGGCACTCGGGGAAGGAGGTGAGTAGAGAAAAGGAAGATGGATTTCTAAGACCCAGAGGTCCCTTCCTCCCATATATTTTTAACAGTCTACTGACCTCCTTAGTTCCCCCCATAGATTGGAGCTTATTGGATTTTCCCTTATTGTACTTCCTCCTTTTTCCGTTTTATACCACTGTATTTTATAACTACTTTCTTTTTAATTAGAAAAGTGGTATGTACATATTAAAATATTCAGGTTTTACAGAAGTGTAAAAAGTGTAAAACCTCCCACATATACCCCACTCATTTCATCCAGAAAGGTCAGAGATAAGAGACAGAAGATCAAACTAATCTTACTTCACTTTGGGGGATGTGCCACCAAAGGCAGTTTTGTTTTCATGTTCCCACCATGCTCTGGCTTCTCCTCCTTTCCAGCTTTCCCTTCTGGGATGATACTCTGTTATTTATTGTGCTCCTTTCACAGTTCATTCTGTCTTGCTTTTATCAAATTCAGACAAGTAGAGAGTTGTACTCTGGGTTATCTCTTCACATTCTTACACAAACACACACCCCACTTGTGCACTGGGTATCCTAAGGAAATGCCCAAATAGATGGCCAAAACGTCTTTCTCTTTTATGGGCAGGAAAGAAAGGTTAAAGTGAATCGTTCTGTTTGGGAAAATTATTGGCATCTTGGCTAAAGTGAAGAATTTGAGATTTCTGTCCTGTGGTTCATAGTCTCTGCATGTTCAAATTCTATGACTCTCCATTATCCCCAAAGATGGTGGTTCTTCTAAAGGGCCTCTGTGTCTGTCTTTCTATAGTGATATAAGAAGCTTCCAAATTTTTCTGGCTTTGAAATTGGTTTTCCTCTAAACCTCAGTACAGCTGGGACATTTTTTTTACACCACCTTATTGAATTTGTCCTTACTGGCTTTAGAAGCCCTGTGATGTGCCCAGCCTTTGTACATTGCCCTTGGAAACCTTGATTGTTGTCCCTCCAGAAGCTTTTGTTTTCTCTTCTACAAAGCCAATCCTAGAGAAAATTGTGTAGATGTGTGTTTTAAATCCTCACTAGGCTTTGCCATTTCCTGCATCCTGATGGTATCCTGTCCCTTCCTTTTTTTTTTTGTCCCTTTCTTCTATACACCTCTTCTTATCTTTTCTACCTTCCCCTTAATCGGAGCCTACTTTCAAGAAAAATGATCTAAAATTGCTCCACATTAAGGTGTAAATAACGAATAGTCACTTAAAGTATTAATCCTCCCAAGAATTTTTGCTTTTTAAAGAGGGAGTTAAAGAATGGAAATTATCAATATAGAATTTCAAACATAGATCTGGAGTTACAAAAATATATTTGGAGAAGAGGAGTTTCCCATTGCCCTTTAAGTCATACCTCATCCCTTCTAACTCTTTTTGCCCAGGAGCAAAGATTGCTCTTTTACAGTTTGCTTGTTTGCGCTCACTGATATGGATTTGATTTATGAGGGGACATAGGTATGAGAAGCAAGTGCTTGCTCCCTAATCCTATGGGCATTTCAGATTGGTAAGAAACCAAAGTGTGAGACAGTGCATTTAAATTAAGAAAATGCAACAGCCTGGTTGGAGGAGGGATACCTTAAAACCCTACACAATACACTCTCACTTCCCAAAAGAATGTTTTAGGAAAGATTTAGTCATTGACTGAGCTGAGTAAGGAGCCACCCAGGTGAGCAAAGTGTGTGCAGATTCTAGGTCAGGTTGTAGTTTCTGTTGAGGGGAAGAAACCTTTTCAGAGGTATGATTTTTTTTTTTCCTTTTTTTAAACTTGTGTTTCTTAAGTTTAGGAATTAATGGAGATATTGAACCAAAGTTTTTTTAACACTTAACATTAACTGAAGATTCAGAAATCTTTGTTTTTAACCACAGTTGCCTCAGTGTTACAGTGGGAGGGCTGCATATTTGGTGTGATTAGGCCATCTGAGGCATAGTAACGGGTGACAGGAAAAGCAGTTAGCCCATGTGAGTTGCAACAGTACCTTGTGGGCTGGGTCCTAAGAGGGCCCTCTATCCAGGGTAGATGACAAACAGGCGAGAGAGCGATTTGGCCTATTAAAAACATTCCCAAATGGAAATAAGATTCTATCCAGATGACACAGAAGGGGCGGAGTAGATGGAGGAAGCAAGCAGGATTGCTTTGACATTAATGAACACCTACTAGGGACCCCGACATTGTGCTTTGCTCTGGAGATTGAAAATGACATAAAAAATAGTCACACTTTTTGAGAAGTTCTTAGTTTAGCAGAGTAGACAGATACAATTAAATAATGTAGTAAATGTTGTGATAAGAATGCAGTCTTTTTTAATTTTTGACCATGTCACATGGCTTGTGGGATCTTAGTTCCCCGACCAGAGATTGAACCTGGGCCCAGGCAGTGAAGGCCCTGAATCCTAACCACAGGACTAGCAGGGAATTCCCAGGAATGTAGTCTTAATACTATGGGATTCCAGAGGAAGCAATGGTGAATTCTCTTGGGGTGAGAGGGTAATGACGCAATTTCACAGAGAATGTGACATTTGAGTTTAAGATTCATTAGCAGTTTGCTAGGCAGACAAAGTGGAGAAAGGCATTCCAGTCTTTCCTAGGTCAACATGAGGGACTTTGCAGTACCATGCTGATAAGAGATTAAGTGTTCTTTTTGGCTTTTGGGGAAATATAAGGGAGAGAATTGGAGAAGGAACTGGCAACGCACTGCAGTATTCTTGCCTGGGAAATCCCATGGACAGAGAAACCTGGTAGGCTACACAGAGTCAGACACGACTAGAGCTACTGAACAGCAAGGGAGAGGGTAAGGGGAAGTGGAAAAACTCTTTTAAGCCCGTGACTCATTGGTTAACATTGGATCAGCACAGTGAGCCAAATAGTGAAATTCAGTTTAAGATTTTGGTAACTTCTGTGCTATCTTCCCTATTCAGTAAATCTCACATTAATCCCACAGCCCATTGAATTCTGCAGAAATTACCACTGCTTTCCTTAGTGCCCACCATTGAATTGCTCCTATTTCAGCTGTCCTGGCAGGGGTTGGTCAAGACCTTTTAGAGAAGCATAGTAATAAGTGATTCCTTCTATCAGAAGGATATGGGACTAGATTGTTGTTCCCAGGGAAGGCCTGGGGCTTCCTAACTTGTTTTCGGTCTCAAAGGAAGTACTTATCCAAACTGTATAGAGGCAGAAACTATCCAGTCTAAGCTCTTGTTCTTGTCCTGGTACTTTCTTTGAATTTCAGTTCAGCATCTCCTGCTTCTTTAAGTGGTATAGTGGTATTATAGGAGCAAGAGTTCCTTACTAGGAGTACCTGCTAGAAGGATATTTGCTACTAATCTGTTGTGTGATAGCTGGCTGTATGGGCAAGTTGGTTGATTTTTTTTGCCTCAGTTTCCTCACTGTAAAGTACAGATTGGACTAGATGACCTCTCAACTGCCTCTAATCTGCAAAACTGAATTTATAGGGCTAACATAAGGGAGGGAGCTAGACTCCAGTGGCTCGTCTCTATTGATAGATGACAGACTTCTGGAGGCATCCATTATATGTAGTTGGGCTTCCCTGGTGGCTCAAACGGTAAAGAATCTGCCTGCAATACAGGAGACCCAGGTTTGATCACTGGATTGGGAAGATCCCCTGGAAAAGGAAATGGCAACCTACTCCAGTATTCTTGCCTGGAGAATTCCATGGACATGGACAAAGGAGCCTGGCAGGCTACAGTCCACGGGGTCACAAAGAGTCAGACACTACTGAGTGAGTAACACACACATCATATGTAGTTGACATAAGAACTTAAAGCTACCAAGTGGGAAGGGATCTAAGGAATGGAGTCCTGCCCTACCTGGGATCAGCAGGCTAAGCAGCCTTTCCCTTTGTGGGTTTTTTTTTTTTTTTTTTGCCACACTGCTTGTGGGATCTTGGTTCCCCAACCAGGGATTGAACTCTTGCCCACCTGCAGTGAAAGCTCAAAGTGTTAACCACTGGACCACCAGGGAAGTCCCTTAGAAAGCTTTCCTATTCATATTTTCCTCTGCTGCTGGGAGAGCTACCTACACTAAAGAACTTGCCCCTCATTCTCCACCTCCCCCTTCCCCAGTTTACTGATGACAGAGTTAAACCTTAATCCTCCTTAGTCATTTGATAAGCCATTCTCATGGAGCTGGAATTCTGAGGGAAGTTAAGTCATTCTCATCTGAACTGAAAGGGCTGAAGGGAAGAAAAATCTCCTCCTCCCTTTCTTGCCTCATGTTTGAAGGTAGTAATCATTACACAACCTGACTGGTTGGCTGTGTTTTGTTTTTTGCCTTCGGATGGGTTGTTTGCCCACTGTCGATTGTCAGCCAAAAAAATCATCACTAGAATAGGGGAGATATCAATTGAACCTTATGTGTATTATTCCATTTCTGTACCCCTGATCTTTCAAGAGTCTAGCTGTTGCATAGGAAACATGATACTCTTATTAACAAGCTGGGATTGAAGATGAAGGCACAGAGATGGGCAGCCTGTCAGTTACCGTGAACAGAGAAGATAGGACATAGTCTTGAGCTGAAACGATGGTCTTTCCTAACCCAGTAGTTACTAATCTCTGACAGTTCAAGGAAGTTTGCTCATTGACTCTGGCTTGACTTACCATCTGTTGGGGTTAGTGACCAAGGGCTTTTCGACGCGAGTGTCTGTGACTGTTTCCTACCTTTATTTATTTTCTTTCCTGGCCACACCATGCAACTTGCAGGTCCCTGAGCAGGGATTGAACCCTGGCCACGGCAGTGAAAGCATGGAGTCCTAACCACTGGACCACCAGGGAATTCCCTGCTGTTTCCTATCTTCACACTTCTCCAACTCCTACTATTTTCCCAGGCCTAGAAAGATGTGTCTGCCAATGAGAATTCAGTTCACTCTAACTTAGTGTTCTGCCCCTTGGATCATATGCTTTGAAATGTGAGGGAGTAAGTCAGAGAATCTGGTCACTTTTCCTAGTATATGTGTGTCAACCTAAAGGAAACATGATCAGCTTATCATCTGTAGGTTTTTTTTTCCCCTATCATTTCATCTGTTTTCAAGTGTAGAGTTATAATGGCCTATCCTCTTTACCTATGAAACAATGTATATGAAGTATTACATAAATATATTTTTAAAAATAATCCTCACAGATGCTGAGAAACTGTATAAGAGAAACATATTTCTTAAATGTACCTAGAACTTTGAATTCAAATTCTGCCCTTTACTATTTTCCGCTATTATCCTTCCTACTCCCCCCACCAGATCCTCATAGATAAGGAAGCTGAAGCTCAGAAAGGTAAAAGGAGTGAGTGGCTAGGATCACAGTGGGTTAGTTGAGAAAGCAGAGAATAAAACTAAGGCTTGCCTGATTCCAGAGTCCTTACCACTGCGCAGGACTGCCTCTGTCAACTTTAGCATTCCATTTTCATAATTGCTCCATAACTTTAGTAGCAGAATTGGAAAACCTCTGACTTGGAGAGCTATATTCGGCCCTTATCTTAATTTCACCTGGAAGTGCTTTTGTAGGCCAGCCAGAGACTAGACTTCCTACTAACCCATCTTTCAGTGGCTGGCCTCTCCAAAGCAGTGTTTGTTAAACTTTTTTTTTTTTATTATGACTCAAAAAAAGTTTTTTTATATCAAAATTCAGTGTGTGTACATACAACCACAAGTGAAGCATTTTCACAAAATGATTGTCGTGCTTATTATTTACATGCCACATGGTAATTTTTTCTTTTTTTTTAATATACTGATCATGATCCACCAAGTGATTTCAAGATCACTACTGGCTTACAGTATAAAAACACTGCTCTAAAGATTTGAGGATGAAAAGAGCTGAAGAACTGTGACTAGTAGTTAAGAAGCTAATTAATACTGATTCTTGCAGTTGCAGTACTGGTTCCCAGAATTTTGGATTTAACAGACAAATTTAAGGGTTTCTATTTTTCCACATAAGTATATTTAGAAAGCTTACTACTGACTAGCAACACCACTATTTATTTTTTTAAAAAAGTTATGTAGGAAACTTTAAATATATATATATTTCCTGTTAATAAAAGGAAGATTTATGTAGAATGAAAATATCTGAGTTCTTTACATACCATTTTCCTTAGTCTCATTCTCCCTCGAGGGAAGTAACCACTGTTAACAGATGAGCATGTATCTTTCAAAACATTTTTCTTTGTAGAATTTTGCTTTGTTTATAGAAATAGAATCAGCCGGATGTTTTGCTTTTTTTAAAATTGAACTGTGGGTCTTAGAGGCTTATAACCTTTGAGAGAAAATTGATACTAAAAAGTTAGAAATCATGTTATAAAGGATACTCGAATAAATTTAGCTTTGTGAAAAACTTGCTGTATCATTTTTATTTTAATCATTTCATCATAAACCAGTGAAAAGTTTATCACAAAGTGGCACATGTATATCTGAATTCTTAGGACTCATTGACCTGGGGGACTACAAAATACCCAGTAGAATCAGTAATTTTATATAGTCATCTGTCTTAATCTAGTCTATGCTGAGACTTCTCTGGGCTTTCTCATTTCTATCTCATTTCTCTGTTAACTTCCTCTTACACTTTTTTTTTTCCCTCTACCTCCTTCATATAATGGCTGCTCTTTAGGATTATATTAATAACAACTAATATTGAGATGTCCTTTAATATATTAAATTGATTATTTCTGTGAATCAGGGCCACTGAATAATACCTGTCTTACTATTTATTAGCTCTGTGTTAAACACATCTTTCACTTAATCCTTAGGGCTATTCTATGAGATAGATATTTTTTCCATTTTATAAAGGTAGAAGGTAAGGCTCAGGAAGAAAAATTTTCTTGATGTCATATTAATAATGATTAGTAGCTTAATATTCATTGATATAGTACCTTTTGTCAAATATTTATGTTCTTTATTATTGCATTTAGTCCTCACAACACCTTTTGAAGTAGGTGCTCATAGACTGTTATCCCATTTTACAGATGAGGAAACAAATGCACAGGTAGATTTAGTAACTTGTCCAGAAGTTCATAGCTAGTAAGCAGAACTAAGATGAATCCAATGAATTGGACTCCACAGCTTTTGTTCCTCTATGCTTCTTCCTGTATGGCTTTTCTATCCTTTCCATCTCTACTAATATACCCTGATTTGATCCCAAAGCAATTATTTTTTCACTATGTATGTCACAGAATATGATGTTTATGGAGTCACTAGAATCAGTCTTGGAGAAGGGAAACATCAATTTGAACCAGCAAAGTACAATCCAAGCAGTGCTTAGTTTTGGGATGAGGTGGTTTTGCGTGTTCTGATCATGCTAACGCTTCTTTGAATCTCATAGTTCTTTTCCCCTCAGAGTTAGGATGATGAAATATAGTCAGGTTTGGATGATTGGACACTCAAAGTCCCAACTTCTCTCTGTCTCCTCTGCACCACCATCTTTCCTAGCCACTTAGAAGGTAGAAAAGGTGGTTCAGTTATATTCTTTCATCAAGTATTTATTGCTTGAAGACTTATTCCTGTGCCAGGTTTTGGAGATTCCTGCATGTGTTTAGAAGGTTCACCTTCTTTCTCTGCCTCTGATTTGGAGGGCTACAGCTGTTAGGCCTTTTTAGTGTGAAGAATAGTCTTATCCCTAAGCACCAAGAAGAGAACTGTAAGTTGAGAGTAAATCAAGCCTACTGACTCAGACTTGATAGATTTTCAGACTCAGAGGGGTGGCAGAAGCAAAGGTTAACACTGAATGTAGTCTGTTTCTCTGTTACCTTTGAGCAGAAATGAGAAAGGATAGATTTTTCTGGTAATTGGATCCTGGTCTGATTTTCAGAAAATGTCAGTTTTCAGAAATGGTCATGTATGAAGGATATAGAACCAGAAGCTATCCCTTTGCTCTTCAGAGGGATGACTGTTACTGCACCCCTAGAGTGAATTTCTCATTTTGAAGGCTAGAAAAAAGAGGGGGTAAGAAAAGACAGCACCAGGACACCAAAGAGATAGTAGGGACCTGGGGTACTTTTGGGTGGACCTGGGTGTTCTAAAAGTTGATCGATTTGCTGTTTTTTGAAGACCTGGTGGGGAATGATTGGGAGATTAAAGACTACTCTCACACGGTTTTCAGTCTCTCCACTGCAGCACACTCTACTTTCAATGCTTTTCTTATTTTCTTGATCCCCACTCTTAAACACTGAGTGCCAGGTGCCTGGGACCCTCTCAGTGGTGTAAGCTTTTAATGGTGGGTGATTATAAGACTTAAGTCCTTATTGGAGCAAAGAAATGAAGAGATTCTGTCCTTTCTCTTAAAAAATGATTGCCGTTGTCATGGCCCTGTGTTTAATTTTACCCACTTTTTTTCTTGCAGAACTGTTGAAGCCTGGACGTCCCCTCCCCCCCCTCCCCCCTCTGCCGCTTTGTGGCATCCCCCTCCCTCCACCCTTTCCCACTCTGATAATCTAGCCATGACTAGCAGAAGCACAGCCAGGCCCAATGGGCAGCCCCAGGCCAGCAAAATATGCCAGTTCAAATTGGTCCTGCTGGGTGAATCTGCGGTGGGGAAATCTAGCCTGGTATTACGTTTTGTCAAAGGGCAGTTCCACGAGTACCAGGAGAGCACCATTGGAGGTAAGTACTTCAGGGAGAGAAGAGAGTTAGTGTTTAGAAGGGCTATTGAAGGGAGATCTAAGGATCTGATTATGCTGCTGGCCCTCTTAGCTCCCTGAAATCGAAATCTTTTATGAAACAAAAAAATTGCCAAAATGTCCCAAAACAGGTCTCTCTTCATCCTCTTCCTGGAAGAAAGTTAGAAAGGTTGGCCTTTGAGCACCAGAAAAAACACTTTAAAAAAAAATCTCAGACTATTTTCCTCTTCTGGCTCTCATCTTACCAGTGAAGTTCAGTTGAGGGTCATCTTGAGCAGGGTTGGTTTGGGGCAGTGGCTCATAATCAGAGGTGTACATCTGAAACTCCTGGAGAGCATGCTGGGCTCTACCTCACACTGGCTGATTAGTTTTGGAAGGAGGGTGAGATTGGTGGCAATATAGACATGTATGTTTAGAAAAGCTCCTTAGATGATCTTTGATGCACACATCTGGTAAAGCAGAGGTTTAAATACAAAAGATAAAGAAATATGCCTTTCCAACCTTGACTACCTTCTCTCTGCCACTATCCCGAAATAGGGTGCTAATTTGATAGGAGAACTCCCCATATTTCTCCTTCCCCACTTTTATTACTTACCTTGGAAATACCTTCTTAGACCAGCAGGAGTGATATAAAAAAGTAACAGCCAAATAATATAGTGGTGGGACCTCACATCAGGCTTTCGGAGAAGGCAATGGCAAGCCACTCCAGTACTCTTGCCTAGAAAATCGCATGGACAGGGGAGCCTGGTGGGCTGCAGTCCATGGGGTCGCTACTAGTCGGACACGACTGAGCGACTTCACTTTCACTTTTCACTTTCACACATTGGAGAAGGAAATGGCAGCCCACTCCAGTGTTCTTGCCTGGAGAATCCCAGGGACAGGGGAGCCTGGTTGGCTGCCGTCTATGGGGTCACACAGAGTCGGACACGACTGAAGTGACTTAGCAGCAGCAGCAGCACATCAGGCTTTAAAATCTTCTAATCAGTTCTTGATGTGACTTTTATCTGAAGCTTATTGTCTCTCATTATCTCTTAATCTATTTTGGTTAGAAGAGTGTTGACTCTGGTATTAAAGCTGGTTCTTTCTAGCCCTCAGAGTTTACCATGGCGCCCCCATTCTTTAGCTGGAAAGACTTCTGGCAGGAAGGATTTAGCCAAGAGCAGGCTTAATTCTGGTGCCAGGACCTGAAGGAAAATGCTAAACCTTTCCAGGGTATAAGAAGGAGAATGCTAAACCTTTCCTGTAGCGGAGCGGCCTGGGTAGTGACTGATCTTAGACTGACAGTGGAGATATTTTGAAGGAGGGTGGGATGTTCCAGTGCATTCTCCCACTTACACCAACTTCTCCTCTGTTCTCATTCATAGCGGCCTTCCTCACCCAGTCTGTTTGTCTAGATGACACGACAGTCAAGTTTGAGATCTGGGACACAGCTGGGCAGGAGCGATACCATAGCTTGGCCCCCATGTACTACAGAGGTGCTCAAGCTGCCATTGTGGTTTATGACATTACTAATCAGGTAAGGGGGCTGAGAAGATTGTCCTTGCTTTTATTTATAGGAATTAAGTTAGGTGGGGGAGAGAAAACCGGTTCTTGAAATAGCAAAATAATACAAATTATGCTTCCAAGTGTTGAGAAGACAGAGGTAATGAATTACCAGAAACAGATGGTTTCAATGAGTAAAGGCTGTTTAGAAGGTGAGTTTTGAGACTGGACTTTGAAGGTGATAGCCCTAGATTGGCAGTCATTCCAGCCTACCCATTCTCATCCTTGTGTTTTCCCAGGAAACCTTCGCCCGAGCAAAGACATGGGTAAAAGAACTACAGCGACAGGCCAGTCCTAGCATCGTTATCGCCCTGGCAGGGAACAAAGCTGACCTGGCCAACAAGCGCATGGTGGAGTATGAAGTAAGATGGCCACCGAGTCCTTCTCTGACACACTCCCGCTATGCTTGGGACCTCTTTTTTCCAAACCTGCCCTCTCTGAAAACCTCATCTGAGGACATTCATCATCTCATTCCCCAGTTCTGCACCAAGTTAAATACAGCAGCACTGTGACCCTAATGCCAGCCAGGAGATTTTAGAGGAGTCAGAAGAAAATTCCAGAGCAGAGGGGTAGGGGAGTACCAGTACCAGCTGTGGGGGTACCAGTGTGAAAAGAGGAAGGAGGGAGCAGTTGAATTTGAGGTAAGGGTCTCAAGTGTCAGAACCCAAAAGCCCCTAACCAACTTGCCTTCTTCCCTGTAATTAAGTTTCCTGACATCTCTTTGTTGGATTAAGTGGTGGAGACCATGGGTTATCCTTTAAGGGAGTCATCAGCAAATTATGGGTCCAGGGCCAGCTGGCTCAGAGGGGAGGGAACCTAGGATGTTGCCTAGCTCCAGTGCTACCTGGGAGTGGAAAGGCAGTACTTGTCCCTGCCCTACAGCCTGAGTACCAGTACACCCCACCCCTTGCAGGAGGCCCAGGCGTATGCAGATGACAACAGCTTATTGTTTATGGAGACTTCAGCCAAGACAGCTATGAACGTGAACGATCTCTTCCTGGCAATAGGTAAGGTCAGAGCAGCCTGAGGTCTTCCTGTCGTTTCTCCCTTGCCTCTGGGTAAGATCACTAACCCAAGTCATAAGGATAAATGGGAGTGTCTCCCTTTATGAAAACTTGAGGTGTGGAAATACCGTAACTTTCCATCGTGACCTCCATCCTTTGGTTGCAGCTTGAGCCCCCTCATCTTCAGTGTCGTTTGCAATGAACCCTCCCCTCTTCAGAACATTCTTTTAGTCTCTCACATTTCCCCTTTCCCCCAATAGTCTTTTTTGGGGAGATGAGTAAAATCTACCATACTTTGTTCCCTTCTGTTTTTATCTCTAGCTAAGAAGTTGCCAAAGAGTGAACCCCAGAATCTGGGGGGTGCAGCAGGCCGAAGCCGGGGTGTGGATCTTCACGAGCAGTCCCAGCAGAACAAGAGCCAGTGTTGTAGCAACTGAGGGGGTGGCTAGCAGCAAACAAGTATGGAGCTAGCACGAGAGCTAAGAAATAACCTCCATCCCCACCCCTCAGCACACAGCCCCTTACGGTAACAGCACACTGAGCCCTGGCTCCCAAGGGCTGCCTCTTGACAGCTCCGTCATGGCACTTTTTAACGCTTCAGCAACAACACCAGGCAGCTGTTGCCACTGGCCTCCTACCCCTACTCTGGGGCTTAGGGGTCAGATCCCCCAGGACTTACCTTCCAAAACAAACTTTCTTCACTTCGTATTATAGGTGCAAGACAGTGACCTACTCATCTTTCCTCCTCCTTCTACCCATTTTTTCAGAAAACTTTTTTTTTTTTTTTTTTGTCTCCTGCCCCTTCCCCTTCTGCTTTTGGTCATTCTCTGTTCTTGATCTCCTTTTCCTCCTCTCCCCAGGATGGAGAAGGTGGTGAACCCAGGAATTGAGGAAGGTTTCCAGTGCAGTCACATTAAGGGCCTTGGGGTAAAGTAAGGCTCAGAGCAGGGAGTGTAAGGAAACATTGCCTTTTTTGTTTTTGTTTGGTTGGAGTTTCTCATATTTGAAAGCACTGCAGCGTCCATGAGTTGGCCTTGTGGAGGGTTTTTCTAGGTAGAGGTGGGAATGGGACGGCCAGCTCCTAGGCACCAGGTTGGAGTCTTGCTATTGGCTGACTGGGCAGAAGTGGAAGGGGTGGAGAGGCGGTGTCATCTGTGGCTCATGAACTCTTCCAAGGCCTATTTTCCCCTCACCCAGCTTCTTAGGTAGCTTCTCCCCCATAATGGGGGAGATTCAGGACCCCAGTGTCCTCCAAAGAATCTTCACTGGTTGCCTGCCTCTTTGGCTCTGCTGTGATCTAAATGGAGGAGGGACCAGTTTCTGATACCCATCCTCTGACTTAGGCATTTTTCTCTCTCTCGCCTTCAGATGGCCTCAGCCCCAGCCACCGTATCCCCCTGCAGTTTGCACTTTAATTGATGGTAGTTCAGTTGTGATACTTGTTTAATGGGCGGTTTGGTTGATTTACTTGCCCTCTTTTTAATTAAGTGGAATCCAATGTGTATATGAAATTTGAGGAGGGGCTGCAGAGAACCGTACCGGTGGCAGCTAGTCAAGCCCAGTCTCCACTGCTAGCTTCCTCTAACTCTGATTCTTACTTGACCGATATTCTTGCCAACCTAACTCTTGGGTATAGGTTTACCTTTTCTGGGAAATTAACTGAGCAACTGGAGAGCAGTCTCAGGATAGCATAGGCCACTCACTGTAGGGGAGTGAAGAAGTGTCCGGCCAGAGGGAGGAGTTTTCTGTGCTTTTCCAGGGTTCCCATTCAATTTGATCCACCCATTATTGTGTCTTTTCTACTTCCCTGTAAATAGGTATGATCTTTATTCCCACTGTACAGTCTGTTCTGCCCCCCTACCTCCCATCAGGCCTGATTTCTTTTCTCCTTTGTTAGTATCTTCAGTTTGCCATGCTGAAGATGCTGCCCCAAACCCATCCCCCATGCAACCAGTGGTTTAATCCACATACCGCTAGGGAGTTGTACCACAGAGGTCTACCTGTGGCCCCCTCATATCATAACACCTGTTCCGGTGGACAGGGAACGACTGGCACTAAAGGTCCCTTACGACTGTCTCACATCACCAGAGGACATTGGTCCTTTCTAAATCTCTAGCCTCTCTCCACATCCCTTATCAGGTATTTTAAGATGTCTTTGGGAAGCCATCAAGGCAAGAGAGAATTCTAAATTCCTTCTTGTTCTAGCTTGGAATCTTGGGGAAATTGGGGGAAATAGGAGAGGCCATAGTGAACTAGAATTGGAACCATTCTGCCCTTTGGGCTTGTAGACTGCTTTCTGTCCCAGAGCAGCTGAGAAATCCATGACGCTGAGATTCTGAAGGACTGAGCTTAGGTTCTTCCACTTACACCTCAATTCTCTTCCTTTCCCAGGGGCAGCCTTAGTTTCCACGGCCCTGAAATGCATATTCTCCCCCTCTTTTCCCAGCACCCATTAGCCCCCTAAAGCACCCAGTGTGTCCTTACAAGTGGAAGAACTAGGATGGCTCTCATAAGTTCTTAGAAAAGATGTTCTTTGTGTAGTTTTCCCCATGGAGCAGGAGTGAAGACGTTTCATTGCCTTGGGGCTGGGAAACCATTTCTCCAGGCTTCTTCTCACCTCCACTGCCCCCCTTAGGAACAGGATTGGCCTTAACTTATGGGCCTGTCTGCTGCCTTCCTTCTACTTTCTAGCAGCTCTTCTGCTTTTCTTTGAGCTCTGGTGGGCTTGGGGAATCTTGGTTTTTATTTCCCAGCTCTTCATTTTTTTCTTCTGATCAGTTTGTTTGTTTTTTTAAGGGGGGCATATCTTTTGTTTCTTTTTTTTGCCTCTAAGAAAGCATTTGCCTTTTTCCCCTTTTCTTCCTCTCCCAACATAACAATCGTGGTAACAGAATGCGACTGCTGATTTACCGATGTATTTAATGTAAGTAAAAAAGGAGAAAAAAAGGTGTTTTGGAGTGTTGCTTCTTTTTTTTTTGCTATTTCTCTGATACTAGAAATTTGCAAGGGCAACCCAATAATGTTTTACTGAACCAGAAACACACCTTCCTTTGCATCTTGGTGCATGCATGTGTGCATGCATACATACATGCTAAGTCCGTTTCAGGCGTGTCCATCTCTTTGTGACCCCATGGACTGTAGCCCGCCAGGTTCCTGTGTCCATGGGATTCTGCAGGCAAGAATACTGGAGTGGGTTGCTGTGCCCTCCTCCAGGGGATCTTTACCACCCAGGGATTGAACCCACGTCTATTATGTCTCCTGCATTGCAGGCAATTCTTTACTGCTAAGCCACCAAGGAAGCCCTGCATCTTGGTAACTCCTCATTACTCATCTTTCCTTGAATAGTGAGATAATCCAGTTTGTAAAATAGCCCCTTTACTGCTGTTTAATCACTATTCCCAAGCCACTAGAGAGCTCATCAAATCTGTCCCTAGCTTCGTTTTTTAGGCCATCCTTACAGAATGTATATATGGAAGGGGGTGGTCGATGAGACTGGAGGGAGAGGTGGTGTTTGTGAATACTTTTAAGTATTATGCAAAAATTTGCATCTCTCTAGGGAGAGGGCCCGCTGTCTTAAAGTATCTCAAAGGGATCCATGACCTAAAGAAAAATTTTTAAAAATCACTGAATTAACATTGTTGATTGATCATGTGACTTTTACCCCAACAGGAAAATTTAAGCAGGAAATTCTACTCCTTTTCTACTGTATTCTTGAAGCTCTGACCCTCACAGTCTAAGTGGAAGTGGTCGGGAAGAATGATATAGAGAAAAGATTACGTGTGGTTGCAGGAGTTTTAAGTTCCAAAGACTGAAGGACAGGAAAGACAACCTGGAATTCAGTCCCACCTCTGACAATTTATTAACTATGGCCTTAGTCAAGTTACTTAGCTGTTCTCTGCCTCAGTTTCCTCTGTAAAATGAAAATTTTTGAGATTTAAAAGGTCAATTCTATAAAGCCTGTTGTGTAGTTTTATGTAGGGTGACAGTTACAAGGCAGAAATCTCATCCCATGGCTTCAGATAATCCTTAACTGATTCCTCTGTATCCTTGAACTGAGCCCGTTTTTTAAGACTGGAAGGATAGGTTGGGCATCAGGCCTGTCTGATGATTGAATTGTACAGTTGAATTGGGAAACTCTTTTTTTCCAAAAACCTTAGAACCAAAATTACCTTTTCACTGTCAGTTCCCCTTTCTTTATATTTCTTAGTATTCCACACCACCCCCACACTCCCACACGACTTATTCATTTCTAGTAAAAGCTCTTGTAGTTCAGTTTTGGAAAGAAGAAACGGACGGAAGGGAAATGATCTTCCAAAGTTAAAGGTGGGGAAAAGTGAAAGTGTTGGTTGCTCAGTCGACTTTTAAAGTAAGGTTGTAACTCAGCCTTCTCACCTCTAGAGGGCAGTATTGGGTATGTTTGCCCCAGGTCCAAAGCTCGCCAATGGCAAGTTTCCCTGCTGCTGCTGCTGCTAAGTCACTTCAGTCGTGTCCGACTCTGTGTGACCCCATAGACGGAAGCCCACCAGGCTCCCCTATCCCTGGGATTCTCCAGGCAAGAACACTGGAGTGGGTTGCCGTTTCCTTCTCCAATAAGTTTTCCCTAGACAAATGATAAAAGGGTAATAGCAAACAATTTATGTTAGTGACCTTTATTCTGATATGAGCAAGTATAATCTTCCTACTTTTGGGTGTTAAAAATGTCATTAAATAACGACCTTTTAAAATAAATTGACAACTAAGCAAAATTTAAAAGATGGTTATTCAGTGTTGTTATTTCTACAATTTGAGGAGAAATTATTAGACCAAGGAATCTCAAAGTCTTTGAACCACTATTTAGACTCCATTTCTGCTCTCATTCCTGAAAATAAAAGACGAGCTTTTGATCTTGTTTTCTCTAAAAGACAAACAGGGCTATGGTAGTTGCAACAGAGTCGCTTGACGAGAGGCGGAGCTCCCCACCGGGAGAAAGTCGGCTGGATGCCGAGGCCTCTAGTGAAAGCACCTTGTGTCTCAGCGGGCGGGGAGGGGCGGGGCGGGAGCACCTCTCAGCCCAACCCTTGGGAGTTCTCATCACCTTACACTGCTCGGGTTCCGAACATCCTGAGGGTCCCACTCCTCGTCTGGCGCGGGCGGAAGGAAAAACAGCCCGTCCCATCTCCCAGGCGAGGTGGCGCCCTGCCTGCCTTGGCCTCCAGGAGGCGGGCACAGCAGCTGGGAGGCGGCCCGCCGCCCGCCAATGGCTGGGGGACGAGCCGAGGGGCGAGAGTGGTCCTTTCCTCCGCAACAACGTCACGGCGCAGGCCCCTCCCCTCCGCCGATAGCCGCTGGGTGTGGAGCGGGTAAAACAGCCACCCAGCGTACGTTGAGCCTGGTAAGGAGCCTGGGGCCAGGAAAGGGAAGAGGAGGGGGCAAGGCCAATAACCTGAGCGGTGGCCGGGGGCGGGGGCTTGGCACCCAGGGGTGCTCCGAATCCCAGGCACAGCAAAACTGCTGGTACCCGCCTCCACCCGCGCTAGCCGGGTGCTCCTGGGGACGTGGGCTATTGCTACAAGATACTCTCGGGCCAGCTGTTAGGCAGTGACATGGAGCCAGCTGCTTGTGCCCCGGTAAAATATCCATATTCTGCCCAAAGTGACCCTGGGGAGTGACTGGTCACCACCCGCACAAGGCGGGTGTCATCTGTTCTGCAGCAGAAGACTGCTTCTCCCAAGACTGGGACCTTGGGCTGATCGAGTTCCACTATAAGTCAGCTCTACCTCACCGCTCCAGCATAGAGTGGGCTGCTGGCACTGATGGGAAGTAGGAGGGAGAGTGAGGGTCGCAAGGCCCGGGAATACAGTGCAGCCTCTGCTCCTACTCCTAGCTTTCTTGCATCTCATCAGCAATTCTGACTCTTCTCACCCCACCCCGACGTTGGCCCTCCTGAGAGCAGTGATCTGTTCAGTGCTGTAAAGAAGAAACTGCTGCGAGCCAGAGAAGAAAAATTACCTTTTTCCTTCTCTAGCCAGTTCCCTGACACCCTGGCCATTAACTACTCAATTTGCTGAGCTCACTGAATGGCATAGACAAGGTAAGGGTGTGGACCACAGGTTGGGATCCAGTTCCCAGCTGGGTTCAATTTTTATATTTTTAGGGGTGGGCGGAGGGAGAGGAGGGAAAGTCCTTCAATGACAATGTTATTACTTATTTGTATGTCACAGCAACTCTGCTAGGTAGATCTCATTTCATGGATGAGGATGCATGTTCAGAGAGGCCTGGTATCTTGCCCAGGAACAGGGCTGGTTAATGGAGGGACTGGTTTTTATAAACGCAAAGCAGTTTGACTCCGGAATCTGAGCTTCCTTTTACCTCATTAGGCTGCCATTATCTATATTTTTATTTTTTTGTCTCCTTTTATGTGAGCATACCCCTCAGTTGTCCTCTACTAGCTTCAGAAAGAATAAACTGGCAAACTGGACAATAGACTTTTGGCTCCCATTGTTCTCTGTAGTGGACAAAGTAGAGAGTGGAGGATGTAGAACAGGTGATTCTCAGAGGACTCCCTCCCACACCCGTTCCTTTCCTTCCTGTCAGCATATTCTGTCTCTGAACTCCTCCAGGTTTTCTCTAAGGGCCCATTTGGACCCCTCCTCCCATTCTTTGGCCTCCTTACCACAGAGAAATTTCCCCATTTGTCCAGAGAGCTCCTAGCTGGTCTCCTCTGTGTCATCCTCCTACTGTTTGCCTCAAGCTGCCCTAATCTCATCACCTCCCAGCACTCCCTGTCTTAATCCTGGAATCTTCCTCCTGTCCTAGGTCTGCCATAATGCTGCTGCTGCACAGAGCTGTGGCCCCAGGGCTCCGACAGGCCTACAGGTAGGGCATCCAGTTCCTAGCCCTTATTTCCTTTTAAGTACTTTTATGGCACTTAACTGCCAGGTAAAATGGTTGAGATAGTGGCCTGGGAGGAAAGGGAAAGCCACATCTCACTTGTCCCACCCATCCCTGACAAACTAAGTCCCAACTGAAGGAACCAATGGCTAACCTGGGAGAGGTACACCCCAGGCCTTCCCTAGCCCTTTCTTAGGATCAGAAGTGTGCTACTAAGAAGGCTTCTCTCTCTTCCAGACTCAAGTCAACCCCGGCAAGGCTCTGCATTCGGGCCTGCTGTACAAATGATTCATTTCAACCCCAGCGCTCCAGCTTCACCTTCTCTGGTGATAACTCCAGCACCAGGGGATGGAGAGTCATGGGGACACTGCTAGGCCTCGGGGCAGTGTTGGCCTGTCATGACCAGCAGTGCAGGGTAAGTAGGGAAGGAAGGGACTTCACTGTCAGAACCAAGGGGCCTGAGTGAGTTCCACAGGCAACCCAGGCTTTACCACAGAGCCCATGATTACACAGCCTTCATGGTCTTCATGCACAGCACAGATGGAATCTTCGACCTTCCTAGTGGCCATAACTTTGTGGGTTGGGTCAGGGTGTTAGTCACTCAGTTGTGTCTGACTCTTTGCGACCCCATAGACCTCATCATGCTCCTCTGTCCATGGAATTCTCCAGGACAGAATACTGGAGTGGGTTTCCATGCCTTTTTCCAGGGGATCTTCCTGACCCATAGATCAAACCCAGGTCTCTCTCACTGTGGGCAGATTCTTAACCATGTGAGCCACCAGGGAAGCACAGGGTCAGTGAGGCAGAGTGATTTCTTCTTAACATTCTGTTCCCTTTTGCCTCAGGCTTCTCAAGAGTCACCACGCAGATATACGAGGGAGGAAGTGAAATCCCACAGCTGCCCTGAGACTGGGGTCTGGGTGACTTTGGGCTCTGAGGTCTTTGATATCACAGAATTTGTGGACATGCACCCAGGGGGGGCATCAAAGCTGATGCTAGCAGCCGGGGGTCCTCTAGAGCCCTTCTGGGCCCTCTATGCTGTTCACAACCAGCCCCACGTGCGAGAGATACTAGCTCAGTACAAGATTGGAGAGCTGAGCCCTGAAAACAAGGCACCCTCCATCTTGAAGACCTCTGATCCTTATGCGGATGATCCTATACGTCACTCAGCTCTGAAGGTCAACACCCAGTGCCCCTTTAATGCGGAGCCTCCCCCTGAGCTGCTGACAGAAAACTACATCACACCCAACCCTATCTTCTTCACCCGGAATCATTTGCCTGTACCTGATGTGGACCCAGACACCTATCGCCTGAATGTAGTAGGGCCACCAGGGGGTCAGTCACTGTGCCTGTCCTTGGATGACTTGTACCAGTTCCCTAAGCATGAGATCACAGTCACTCTGCAGTGTGCTGGCAACCGACGCTCTGAGATGACTCAGTTCAAAGAAGTAAGAGGTCTGCAGTGGAGTTTAGGGGCCATTAGCACTGCACGCTGGGCTGGGGCACGGCTTTGTGATGTGTTAGCCCAGGCTGGTCACCAGCTCTGTGAAACTGAGGCCCATGTATGCTTTGAGGGACTGGACTCAGACCTTACAGGGACTGCCTATGGAGCATCCATCCCTCTGGCTCGGGCCATGGACCCTGAAGCTGAGGTCCTGCTGGCATATGAGATGAATGGGCAGCCTCTGCCTCGTGACCATGGCTTTCCTGTGCGAGTGGTGGTTCCTGGTGTGGTGGGTGCCCGCCATGTCAAATGGCTGGGCAAAGTGAGTGTGGAACCAGAGGAAAGTTTCAGCCACTGGCAGCGGCAGGATTACAAAGGTTTTTCTCCATCTGTGGACTGGGACACTGTAGATTTTGATTCTGCTCCATCTATCCAAGAACTTCCTGTCCAGTCAGCCATCACACAACCCAAAGAAGGGGAGACAATAGGGTCAGGGGAGGTGACTGTCAAAGGCTATGCATGGAGTGGTGGAGGAAGAGCTGTGGTCAGGGTGGATGTGTCTCTGGATGGGGGCCTAACCTGGCAAGTGGCTGAGCTGGAAGGAGAGGAGCAGCGTGCCCGAAAGGCCTGGGCCTGGCGACTATGGCACCTGCAAGCCCCTTTGCCAGCTGGGATAAAGGAACTGAACATTGTTTGTAAGGCTGTAGATGACAGCTACAATGTGCAGCCAGACACGGTGGCCCCAATCTGGAACCTGCGAGGGGTGCTCAACAATGCTTGGCACCGTGTCCATGTCCATGTCGCCCCATGAGAAGGTGAAACAGAACCACATTCTGAGCCCCTTTCCATACCCATTCTTTGGCCTCATTACCACAAAAAATCTTTTCCCTCCACCTCCTCTCCATGTCTTGGATCACAACCCTGACTATGCATTCTGAAGCCACACGCAAATACATTCCTCACACATTTCCACCCAGGCACTCACTCCTCCTTGGACACTATGTTATAGTCACAGGCCACTGACCCTGTGCCAGAAGGTAAGAGCTATTGGAGTAAAGGGCTAGAAGCAGGGAAAGTAATTCTGGAAATAAGCACTATTTTCTCTATCTACCCTATCTCCATTTCTAATGACTGTCACCATTGAGGCCTTATTTTGCCTTTGTCCTTGGGATTCTTCAGAGAATGTGTGTATATGTAACTTTTTACTGCTTCTAGGTTGCCAAGGTTGTGAAGAGCACAACACAACCCTCTCCCTTTATAGTTCCACTTTTCTAAATACATCAATAAAATATCTGTTTAAGACTACCACTCTGAAAAATTTTTAAAAGATGATTTGGGAGACTTCTTGAGGCTGGGGAGTGAGCAAATTGAAGGGAGGGAAATGTACTGCGGTATCTCTTGAGAACCCAAAACAAAAGGTGAAGGGAAGTCAAGAAGTGGGGTCTCCTTCTCTGAAGTCTGTCGGTATCTGCAGGGCTACATAGGTGAATGACCTCAAGATACCCCTCCAAGAAGAAATTTTTTTAAATTTGGCATCCTTGAGTCCCTCCCCTACACAATTCCTACGCCCTTGCAGGAAAGGCAAAGAATGCTAAGGAGGTTCAAATCAATATTGTCGTAGAAAAGGCAAAGGTAAAACTTGGCACTAGAGGCAGGCATGCCAGGGCAACTAGAGCGCCCAACGTGGACTTGTTTGCAAAATAGATGCAGATTAAGGGCCAGTCCTTGAGTTTTCCTTTGCCTGCGACCGCGCCTTTAGGACTTGAATCTTTCGGCGCTCGGCTACTCTCCCCTAGCTCTCCTTCCCTTGTCTCCCCAGCATGGAGGCGCTCGGTGTTCGGCCACACTGCCTGTCGCCTGGTAGTGGGACCGGAAGTTGTTCGGGGGAGGGGGACAGTCGTACTGGGGGGGGTTTATGGGGGGGGCCTGTCCCTCCTCAGGTGAAGCCGCTGATGGAGATGGAGCCGCCGCCGCCGCTGAGCGCCCGGGTCCCGCCTCCGGCCCGGTTGTGGCCAGCTCAGTGACCCCACTGCCCCCGCACTGGGCCGTCCGGGCCAGAGTGGGGGACCCCCGCTGCCCCGCCTCCCTCTCTCCCAATTCCGTCCCCTCTCCCTCACCCCTCAAGCCTGCGCGCGCGCGGAGCTGCCTCAGGTAAGTTAGGGGCGGGGTTTGGGCGAAGAGCGAGAGGCGGGGCCTCGGTCGCTGGGGGCGGGGCCTGAGGGGCCTGGGCGTGAAGGGAGGGGGACACGTGGGCAGGGGCCTGGCGGGGAGAGGGTCGCTGGGTGGGCTGAGGCCCAAGAGAGGAAGCTGGCGGTGGGGGGCAGGGGTTGGCGCGAGGCCATAAGATTGACAGGGACGTAGCAAGGACCTAGGTGTCCTAAAAAGGCGGGAGATGGGTCAAGGCAGAGAACCGAGGACAGGCAAGACCTGGCGTGCGCGAGGCTCCTTCGTTGGGTAAGGCTGGGGTAGAACAGAAGGACAGGGTGGAGAAAGAATTAGCCTGGGTACTTGGGCAAAGAAGCAAGAGACTGCGGGTGGCTAGGGGGAGATGTCGGTCAAGAAGGTTAGCGAGAAAGACAGGCCTAAGTGGGAAGACTAGGAGGCAATGAGCAGAATGGGAGAAACAAGTGGTAGAGAAGAAACTTAGGGTGGAGCAAAAAGTGCTGTGTGCGGCACTATGCAGGGTGAGAAGCCCAGGGAACCTGAGAAGCAAGGCTGGGAAGAAAGAGATTCATTGCATAGGAGCCTTAAGAAAGAAATGTAACAGGCAGAAGTCCTGGGGCAGACAACCAGAGAGAAAAACGGACTTGGGAAGCAAGTCTAAACTAAAACAGCCTTCCCTGTACCTCCTTACACAGCCCCATCCCGGTTATTTTCTTCCCCAAGTTTGCTAGAGTTGTAGAATCTCATTGTTTGATTTCTGTGCTTTTTTTTTTTTTTTAAGCTATGAGTGGTCCTGTCTAGTGACAATGTTTAATGGGAACATGGGACTTTAGATAGGAGATATTTAGGAAATATGGTATCCCATTTCCCCCTCCAAAGTCATGAATTTACTGACTCTGCTTCAAGGAAGATTTGATATATCACCAACAACATTGAACAACTTCTTTCACCTCAGTCCCTTCTCTTATAAAGCAAAATTGTCTACTGTCGTGACTTAAATACCTCCATTTACATGTTTGAGAGCTCCAGCTATGCCACAGTCTCCGCAGTATGAGCCCTCAAAGCATCAGTGGTGAGCTTGGTATGACTGTGACTTACAGGTCAACTCTAGGCCTTCCAATATCATGACCAAACAGAAGACTATTGAGGCCTGGCTATTTCCCTTTACTGCTACTTGTTCACTTTGCCTGTGTGAAGGTACATGTTCATGTCCTTGGGGGAAAAAAAGTGTAAATCCCTCAGTTTTGTCTGACTCTTTGCTACCCCATGGATTGTAGCCTGCCAGATTCTTCTGTCCACGGGATTTTCCAGGCAGTAATACTGCAGTGGGTTGCCATTTCCTTCTCCAAAACTGTTTACTGTTGTGACTTAAACACCCCCACTTATGTGTTTGAGAGCTCCAGCTTACCCCAGTCTCTCCAGTGAGCCCTCAGAGCATCAGTGGTGAGCTTGGTGCGGTTGTGACTTGCTCACAGGTCAACTCTAGGCCTTCCAATATCATGACCAAACAGAAGACTATTGAGGCCTGACTGTTTCCCCTTACCGCTACTTTTCCTTGGGGAAAAAAAAAAAAAGTCGCTTAGTCTTGTCTAGCTCTGTGGCTCCATGGACTGTAGCTTGTCAAGCTCCTCTTCCCATGGAATTCTCCAGGCACGAATACTGGAGTGTGTAGCCATTCTCTTCTCCAGGGGATCTTCGTGACCCAGGGATTGAACATGGGTCTCCTGCATTGTAGGCAAATTCTTCACTGTCTGAGCCACTTTAGGAAGCGTTAAAAACAGGTGTCTGACTACCTAGACTATTTCCACTTAAGATAACTCAAATTCTGAGGACAAGACCAGATAAAAGTCCAAATCAGACACTCTGGGTATGGCATCTTATTTGGTAGGGTATGTGAAATGCCCAGCCAGGAATTCCTTATCTCCTCATGGGTCTGCCAGTAGGTCAGTGAATCTTTCTTTGCGGTATGCAATGTGCGGTATTCGGCCTTCGCCAGTTACAGCCTAATTCAGAGAATCCAGACAGCTCCCCGGATCACAAGAACAGTCAAACTAGTGGCTCCTGAGATAAAAATAAAATCTTTATAAAAGAAAATAGCCTTACCATTGGGAATCAGGAGAGGTCTCACTGGAGCTTCTGGGGTGGGCCCCAGGATGGTGGGAGATGCCCTCATTTTGGCAGCTTCAGAATTATATCTTGTTCTACTCAACAGAGGTTGATTTCTCAAGCACAAAACATAATGACTTGTTGCCCACTGAGTGGGTATATGTGTAAGAGATTCACTTTACTGTACACCTGAAACTAACACAACACTGTAAATCAACTAAACCTCCATAAAAATTAAAATCATCATCATCATCACTGGGGAGGGACCTCCTGGGTGGTCCAGTGGCTATGACTCAAGCTCCCAAGGGGGCCCGGGTTTGACCCCTGGTCAGAGAACTATATCCCACACGCTGCAAGGAAGATCAAAGATCCCACATACCACAACTAAGACCCGGTGGCAGCCAAAGAAATAAGTATTTTAAAAATAATAGTAATCCCTGGGCTTCACTTTAGATCCTAAGTGAGACCAAAGAAAAAAATTCCCCTTCTCCCTACTGCAACCAAAAGGATGACATGGAGACTTAACCCTCTCTCCACTTCCACCTGCTTTTTCCAGCAACATCCTCTTCACTACCTTTCTACCCATGAAGCCACATGGAGTGTGTTTTAAATTCCAATTTTGGAGTATCACTGGGTCAAACAGGATTCTTTGGAGGATTTGAAGAACTTCCATTACTTGTGATGTCAACCTTATTTCAGGCTTTCAGAGCCAGTACGTAGAGAAAACTTGACTTTCTGATATTTTCATCACCAATAGTTAGAGCTGTGGGTATGTTTTTGTGGAGATGGGGATGGTAACTGAAGCCTGACCTTGGAAGTCAGACCTTGGACTGGTCTCACTTGCTGCTTGTCAGGAAGTGTGGTGGGAAATCTTCTGTCTAGAAGGGAATACCTGTTCCTGCCCATTCCTGTTCAAATGCAACGTTATGTTGATGAGAGAAAGCCAGGGCCATGGAGGGCTCTTTTAAGGGTGCCAGGTGCATTCGAAAGAACAAGGAAGAACATCTTTGTCTCAGGTTACAATGACCAACCTTTCCTCCCTCCTCACAGAGATACTTCCTTTTAAATTGGGAGGTTGGCTGTTTCTAGGTGCTTTGTATTCAGCTCACTGAACTGAATTTACAGTACATATATGCCTACCTCCATCGCTGAATGATGTCTGTGTTGCTATAAAGTCAGTTTCCTTTTGAGATCTTTGAACTAAGCCTATCTTGTGTCGCTAATTTCTCTCACGTTATACCTCCTCCCCCTCTGGTGTGTCTCCAATCTGCACTGCCTAATTTGACCCAGTTCCTCTAAGGAGAGGCCTGGCAGGCCAGGGAGGGGAGGAGGTTCTTGGGGGGCCGGGAATGGAAAGGTGGAGATGGATATGCTGCCTGGAGATGTGAGCAAACAGTGAAGTACATCTCCTGATGTGCTCCTGGCTCTCAGAATACCAGAATCAGGAGCAGCCACAATCTCAATTCCATCCCACTCCCAGGGCTCCCAACTTGGCATTTAGACCAGTTGGAGGCGGCTAAAGACTGATTTTGCCCGAGATGTGTCATAGAGCACCTGTTGAGAACAATTAAGAAGCAGAAGAGTTCAGTTTACTTCCAGGAACAAAGTTCAACTCAGAAAACAACTCCTTCAGAACCTTCTGGAATTTAAGACCTTTTGGACAGGTGTCCAAAAATGAGATGCACTTCCTGAGCCAGTACTAACTGAATGCTATGCTTCAACTGCTCTGGCCACCTAGTGCCTTTCTAGCTCCGGGTTCATACAAACACACAATCCCATTAGGATGTTTCTCCCGATAGAGCCTGCTCTACTGGCTTTTTCTTTTAAGTAACAGACCCCACTCCCATAGGGATCACAGCAAAGGAAAAGATGTAAGAACCAGGGAAATTGATACTAGAACCAGGGAAAAGCAAAAAAATCCAAAGGCATTGAGTACCCTGGCTTAAGAAAGGAAATAAGATGGTTTAATGGAAAGAGCACACCTCAGAGAGACAGGAAACTGGGGTTCCTTTCTTTGTTCCAGCTTCACTGTGAGCCCTGAGATAAGTCACTTAGCTGCTCTGAGCCTCAGTTTCTCCAAGCAGAAAATAGGGGAAAACCTGCTCACTCTTGCTTCTCCTGCATTGGGGGGTATGTGTGTGTGTGTGTGAGGGAAATAACATGTGGCATCTTGAGCTTTACAAAATCCCAAAGGGCAATTATGTAGCTAATGATTCGGAAATGAAAGGGATCCCATGAGTACACCACCCTCCCTCATATTTGCATCTCTAACCACCGAAGTTCTAGGCTAATTCCAGAGAGTTCACTAGCCACTGTGGACTTGGGCTCTTCTCATCATTGCCCCTAAGGGACCCTTCAAGGAATCACTTATTATTAGCATGGTCTAGCGGTCTGGTCCCAAAGCTCAGTCCATACCAGGGAGGATGTCAAGAAAAGAGGAGTTGGAAATCAACCTAGAGAATTTTTTTTCCCCCCACATCCAGGCTTCCTAGGTGAGACTTGAAATCTCTCTAGTGAAATCTAGGGAGAACTGCTTTGTGAAGTGAAGCAAAGCCCCGTGTCTCAGGCTTTCTCGTGAGACTTTTTAAAGCATGATACCTCTCAGCACTAGATAAGAATGACGAGGGGTGTGCTGGTGGTGAAACAGGATAATAAATACTTTCCTGATGTGTGCCCTCCAGAACCCCCCACCCTCACCTCGATCAATATAGTAGTACACTCAAACCAAATTTTCACCCATTTGCTTCAGTGGGATCCTTCAAGGAGACCCGAGAATCCTGATAGCAGCTCAGGCTGTTCTGCTGCCCCACTCTGTTGTTGTTCAGTCACTAAGTTGTATTTGACTCTTTGCAACCCCATGGATGCACGCCCTCTGTCTTCCACTATCTCCCAGAGTTTGTTCATGGCCATTGAGTCAGTGATGGTATCTGTCTCATCCTCTGATGCCCCCTTCTCCTTTTGCCTTCAGTCTTTCCCAGCATCAGGGTCTTTTCCAGTGAGTTGTCTCTTTGCATCAGGTGGCCAAGGTATTAGAGCTTCAGCATCAGTCCTTTCAATGAATATTCAGGGTTGATTTCCTTTAGGATTGACTGGTTTGATATCTTTACAATCCAGGGAACTCTTAAGAGTCTTCTCCAGCACCACAATACAAAAGCATCAACTCTTTGGTGCTCAGCCTTCTTTATGGTTCAAGTCTCAAATCCATACGTGACTACTGGAAAAAACGATAACTTTGACTTTATTGACCTTTGTCGGCAAAGTGATGTCTCTGCTTTTTAATACCCTGTCTAGGTTGGTCATAGCTTTCCTTCCAAGGAGCAAGTGTCTTTTAATTTCATGGCTGCAATCACCATCCACAGTGATTTTAGAGCCCAAGAAAATAAAATCTGTCACTGCTTCCACTTTTTCCCCTTCTATTTGCCATGAAGTCTGGGACCGAATGCCATGATCTTAGTTTTGTGAATGTTGAGTTTTAAGCCAATTTTTTCACTCTCCTCTTTCACCCTCATCAAGAGGCTCTTTAGTTCATCTTTACTTTGTGCCGTTAGAGTGATATATCTGCATATCTGATATCCAGATATGATATTTCTCCCAGCAATCTTGATTCCGGCTTCTGAGTCATCCAGCCTGGCATTTTGCATGATGTACTCAGCATAGAAGTTAAATAAGCAGGGTGACAATATACAGCCTTGACATACTCCTTTCCCAATTTTGAACCAGTCAGTTGTTCCATATAAGGTTCTAACTTTTGCTTCTTGACTCACTTTCAGGTTTCTCAGGAGACAGTAAGGTGGTCTGGTACTCCTGTCTCTTTAAGAATTTTCCACAGTTTGCTGTAAACCACACAGTCAAAGGCTTTAGGGTAGTCAATGAAGCAGAAGTAGATGTTTTTCTGGAATTCCCTTGATTTCTCCATGATCCAGCAAATGTTGGCAATTTGATCTCTGATTCCTCTGCCTTTTCTAACACCAGGTTGTTCACTTAGATGTTCTTGGCTCATGTACTGCTGAAACCTAGCTTGAAGGATTTTGAGCATAACCTTGCTAGCATGTGAAAGGAGCACAATCATATGGTAGTTTGAACATTCTTTGGCATTGTCCTTCTTTGGGATTAGAATGAAAACTGACCTTTTGCAGTCCTGTTGCCCCTACTGAGTTTTCCAAATTTGCTGAGTGCAGCACTTTGACAGCATCATCTTTAGGATTTTAAATAGCTCAGCTGGAATGCTTTCACCTCCACTAGCGCTTTGTTCGTAGTAATGCTTTCTAAGGCATTGACTTCATACTCCAGGATGTTTGACTTTAGGTGAGTTACCACACCATTGTGGTTATCCAGGTCATTAAGACCTTTTTTGTATAGTTCTGTGTATTCTTGCCACCTCTTCTTAATCTCTTCTGCTTCTATTAGGTCCTTCCCGTTTCTGTCCTTTATCGTGCCTGTCCTTGCATGAAATGTTCCTTTGGTATCTCCAGTTTTCTTGGAGAGATCTCTAGTCTTTCCCATTCTATTGTTTTCCTCTATTTCTTTGCATTGTTCATTTAGGAAGGCCTTCTTACCTGTCCTTGCCCTACTCTAGCTCCCCAAAATCTGCCCCTGGGGTATTTATTTTTCATTAGATGACTGGTGAAAGCAATTTTAGATGTATGTAGTGAAAGTCACTCAGTCGTGTCCAACTCTTTGTGACCATGGACTGTATGGTCCATGGAATTCTCAAGGCCAGAATACTGGAGTGGGTATCCTTTCTCTTCTCCAGGGGATCTTCCCAAGCCAGGGATCAAACCCAGGTCTCCCGTAGATCCTGCAGGCAGATTCTTTACCAGCTGAACCACCAGGGAAGCCCTATTCAGCTAATGCTACTACTATATTTGCTTATTTAATAAACTTTAAGTTCCATTCTTCTAGACTGTTGCTAGTATTCTCAAAGACTTTTCTCAAAATTTTGCGTTTTTGGTTGTCATGTTTTGAAAAATGTAAGGATGAATTCCGCTGCTCTGAACATCTACTATTGTTCTAGATAGGAGATGGATGGATGTAAATTTCTACCAAATAGAGATTTTATTTTTCCTCTTCCCACAGGCTCCTAAGGAGATAATTCATTGCAACAAATTATCACTTTTAATTGTCCTCACTTCTGGATTGTTTAATACTCTACTGCCAATTACTATTTGCCTTCCCTCAAATAGACTTTTTAAATAGTCTAGTAGTCTATTTTAAAATAGACAAATTTTAAATTCAGGTTCCCCCTCAACTCCCCTTAAAAAAAAATAAAGGTAGCAAAGTAATTGACAAAAACTAAGAAGAAACCACTTAAGGATTTAATGTGACTCTTACACCTTCCGTGCAGGACCCCTCTCTGAACCTGAGGTGGGCCGCTCTCCTCTATCTTCTATTTTCCTGTCCCCCTTCCTGCCCCTACCCAAACATGTTTCCCTTAAATGACTGATTCTAAACTTCTTAGATTACTACTCCCGTCTTAACAAGGTGTAGTGACTCTGTGGGATTGTTTCTTTGCCTGGTGAGCACTGAGCTGTAACGTGTCTCCTTTCCTACACCATCAGCTTCACTTACAGAGAGAGGGTCTACTCTCCAAACAACACAATCAGGGACCAGTTTGGAATGAGGCAGCATTTCCACCTGAGAGACTGGGGAGGCCTGCAGAAGTTGGGAGTTAGAGGAGACCCTGGGGTTTGGAAGTCAGGGTACATCATCTTTGTCATCAGGAGAAAGTCTGAGGTTTTGCTTTGTTATAATAGGGTCAGAGCACACTTAAGTGGTCCTTTAGGGTTCTTGCTAACTCCAAGATGTTAGAGAGAAAAACTACTCCCTTTCCAGATCTGGCTTCTAATAGTAGCTGTTTTCTCTTCCGGCAGAGTCTCTCTAAGATGGACATAGAAGACTGCAATGGCCGCTCCTATATGTCTGGTATGTCCTCTTGTGCTTTCTGTTTGTCAGGGGCTGGGAGCGCGCTCTTATGTGAAGTGGAGAGCCTTCAGCTTAGCATATGACCTCCCAGTGCACCGCAGTCTTGGAACTGTCACTTTTGGTAGTGCTAGATAGAGTGTGTTTATTGTGGTAATTTTATGTTCCCTAAAAAGTAATGCTCTTCCCAGACTTCCTGGAGGATAGGAGCAGGGGAAGGAAATAAGAGGGGTACTGTGAATGGAGACTGTTAGAAGATTTGAAACAAAGTAGTGGAAGCAAGATCTGGTTCCTTCTCCTGTGCCAAGGTCACTAACCAAACATGACACCTAGGGTTTCAAACCTCAAAGGCCTGCAGGGGCCAGGTAGGATGTAACAGAGTGAACTGGGCTCAGATAATGAGCAGAGAGTGATGGGGACGGTCATGGACTGGAGAGCACATGTCCTTCCTCAAGGAGCAGCAGCTCTGCAGGGTCCACCAGAATGTGTATGCAGTATGGCCAAAGCTTCCAGTTTTTCAAAAAAAATCAGAAATCAGGATTTTATATGAAATGTCTCCCTTTAAAAATAATAACTTTGAATTTTAAGAAATGTTCCATGGGGCAAGCCAAATTTGTCTACAGTCTGAATCTAGCCAGTGGGCCAAGAGCTTACACATTTGAAGTAGAGAGAGAGGGAGACCAATTCTCCCCCTATCTTTCCCATGATCATAAAGCTTTTTATACCTGCCAAATACTCTTATGAGGCAGAAGAGATCCCGGCTTGTAGTATGGATGGCTTTTAGGGATATGAAAGTAATCACGATCCTCTTAGTTTCACAAGATAAAAAGAAATGAGGAACCTCATTTGGCTCTCTCTCTGAGGATGTAGAAAATGGCCTAAGACAGAATTTGTCTCTGGGATGGGAAGGAACCATTTTTTGTACCATTAGAATTTTAGGGCAGGAAATGATTGTAAGAAATAACGGAAGCCAGAACTGGATTTTGACATAACACGTATCCCCATCAGTAATCCAAGCACCACTGTAGTAATGACCTATAGTTTATTTTTTTACCTTAAAGTGGGCCCACTGGAGGAATTATGGGCATGCACTAAGGGATAGCAAGATGGGCCAGACACATATATGAGGGTTATTGGCAGCACCCACATAATGTCAAGGTAAGAAGCTGACTCTGACCCCTTTCTCGTTTGAGGGAAGGAGTTGGAATTGGTACAGGCATTTGATACCTGCTACATGCTGGACAGAGTAACAGGGATCAAGTGGACTGATTCAGTTGAAAGAGACTTTATTGGAACTAAAGTCATGTCTCTTCTAAGGAGCCAACCAATCCTCCTGCCTCCTGCTCAGTTGGGCCTATTCAGAAAACCACTATTGAGCAACACCTGTTCTCAGGACCCTGCCTTGGAGCTGAGGACACTCAGAGAAAAACTAGTCCCTACCCTAAGGCAGGCAAGTGAGAAACTGGGAACTGGCTGAGGAAATAGCCCACGGAGCACTTTTCAGCCTATCTCTGGAGAACGTTGGATATTAGAGGAAAACTGAGTGTATTGACATCACTGTGCTATGAAACCAAGCTGTCCCGGCTTTCAGCAGGTTGGCCCTTCCTAGATGAGAAGAGTCCTCAGCAAAGGATTGTTTTGAATGAAAGTGGAGGCCAGAAACCACTCACCTGTGTTTTGAGAATTCTAAATGTCAGCAGCTACCATAGAGAGGGATGGGGACTAGGGGAGAGGGGCCGGGAGTCAAGGAAGGGCTAACATGAGCTCTGAAAAGCAGCCCCTGCAGGACCAGCCATGGCTGAGACAGTCCATGTGAGGGTCTCTTGAGAGCTGCCCCCGCACTCCTGCCCCGCGCTGAGCCATCTCTCCTGGATTGATGCGGAAGCAGTGGGAAAGGTCACAGAGTGCACCCCTCCTAAAGCATGTGGTGGAGGGTCACCACCACTCTTCTGCCTCTACACCTGGGGACTTTCCCTTGCCTGGCCAACTGATGAAGGGGGAATCTCTCCCTTCATCTCAAAGAGGTTTTCCCCGCACAGAACCAATTACAGAAAGTCCACCTCTTCCTTCCCTATCTCTTTCTTTGGAAAGATCATTCTCTGGGGGGGTGGGGGGCAGTGGGCGGGGGAAGAGAGGGAAGAAAAGAGGAGTCCATTCCTTTACCACACAGATGCTCTCCCTGCCCCCACTCCCTATCTTTCTAGGGAAACTGAGTTGCTCAAACCCAGCTCATGCAATTAATTGACTGAGCAGTGCTTGTTCGAAGTTTTCTGGGTCTGTGAAATGTTTTAGGGAACCTTGGCAGAAAGGGGTCCAGAGGTAGGCAGCCCAAAGTTTCCCAGCCCCTCCCACCCCCTAATTCTTGGAATCAGAAAATCTAGTCTTCCAAAGTAGGTCAGCACGGCCGTGAGCAGCTCTTCTGGAAGGGAAGGGAGCCGAGGCCTTGTCTTGATGGAGGGCGGATTCATCCAGGGCTGTCGGCGGCTGGGGCCCCAGGGGCACAGGAGGGGAGGGGAGGTGGGGAGACCGGACTAGCACTTTGCCTGCGATCCGAAAGGACTCCGGGCCACAGAGCAGCACTAGCCCAGAGATCAGACTGTGCAGGGCCCTCTGGCTGCTGGGAAAGGGGAGCCTGTCAGTCCCGCCCACCCCCAACCCCCCAGTCTGGAGAGCGACCTCCCTCCTGCAGGAGGAAGAAAAGGAGGGAAGACAAGGGCCTGAGTTCGGTGGGGGAAGGGCTTTTTGCCGATCTGGAGCCTTGAAGCTGCCCCATGTCCTGGGCCCCATGACCTCTGAGGCCTTGGCTTCCCCAGCTGGCAAAGGATTGGGCCTTCCCTGGGGGCCCCCCTTTCTCCCCCTGCCCCGCGGGCCCATCCATCTCCCTGTCTCTCTTGCACACACTCTTGTGTCTCTCAGGCATTTGTTGTGCAGTTCCTCTTTGTCTGCTGGGCACGAGGGCAGCAGCATCTGCCTCCCTCCCTGTGCACCCCCCACCCCAAGCCCTTCACCGTCTTGAGAAAGGGATGCTGTAGCCTAGCGACCCCCCCACCAGAGGCACAGACACATTCTCTCCAGCCCCCTCCCCAGGCACATTCAAGCGTGTGTTGCCTGCGCTCTCTCCCTCTCTCTCTCTCCCCCCCACCTCTTGCTCCCTCTCTCTCTCCCTCTCTCTCTCACACACACACTCACACAGACACACACACACACTCACGCACACTCACACACACACACACACCCTGGGCTGAGTTCTTCTCGCTGGCTGCAGCCGTGGGCCTCTGCTCACGGAGCCGCTGCCGCTGCCTGCGAAATGACGGCGGTTCCCCTCACTTCCAGGAATCCACGCTTCCTGGAAGGTGAGTGGCTGGGCTCACCCCTGCCTGCCACCGAGACGCAGACATGCACACACCACCCGCACTCGCTCGCCGTTTCCAAGGCGGCGGCCGCGCTCGCACCCCAGGGTCTCACCGGCAAGGGAAGGATAATGTAAGTTCAGGCAGAAGGTGGCTAGTGGAGGGGGGCGGGGAGTGGGGGCTGCTGCTGGGGCTGGGGAGCCAATTCAGTAACAACTCCCCGAGCCTGAGGAGAGGGAGAGGACTGGGGGCTATGTGTGGAGCGGGGGAGGGGGCGTTCCTCCTCACACTTGCGGAGGATGGGGAAGGGTGTTTGGTGTTGCTAAGCAAAGGCTGCGACTTGGTCAGTGCGAGCTTGTGGTGACATCTTGATTAGGCCTTGGGGACAGATGTAGAGCTGCCTGGGGTGAAATGCCGAGACAGGCTGGGGTGGGAATGGGTCATAAAAGAACCTAGGTAAAGAGGGGTCCCCCGGCAGCAGATGCCTCCGCCTGGAACTGAGAGTCAGGGGCCTCAGCCTCGTCCCCACAATAGAGCTGGGGATGGGCGTCTTTCTCTGCTCCTGTCCCCACTCTTCCCTGCCAGAAGGCTAGCATCCCGCCCCCTGGAGCCCATGGTCAAGAAGGCAAAGCAGTTAGGACGAGGTCCCTTCAGAAAAGCGTGGAGGCTCTGGGACCCCACAGCTGGCTCCTCCCTCTGTTTGGAGGAATGGAGGAAGGGCAGCAGGACCCGAGGGCTGGGCCCCCTCAACGGGGAAACACATCTAGCTGGTGGGACACTGCTCCAGTTCCTTTCTCTCCTTCCTGCCTTTCTGCCTTTTACCCACCTCCTGGTTCCTCTGATGTGAACCTCATGATTTGGCTTTGCCCTCCGGGGGGTTTGGATTCAGCCAACCTAGGATGACTTTGACCAAGAAAATTTCTCTGAGACCTAAGGGCATCCCTAATTCTTGGCTTTGATAGTCTGGGATTTCTTGGGAGTCCCAGGCATTTGAAATTCCCTCACTGGGTTTTCTGGGGCCAAGAGAGGAACTGCCGAACTTCCTAAATCAGACTCTTGTTCTCTTCACCATCCGGCTAAAACTCAAAATCCCTGGAGCCCCCGAAGACTTTTTAACCCCTGAAATGGATTTATTTCAGTTATTAGTCCCATAAAAGTCGACCTGAGCCTGTTTTGCCTCTTACCTTTATCCTAGGGAGGGCAATGGCATCAACGAGCCTCTTGAACTACAGGTGTGACCCTGGAAGTACCTGCTCCTCCTGTACCCAGGCCTTAAGAGGGAGAGCCGAAGAGAACGTTTTCCCCTTACTGTCCCTAAATATCCCTTTAAGGATGTTTTCCCCATATATCAAGCTCCAGGCCCCAAGAGGCAGCCTCAGCCCAGTAGGCTGGGACTAGCGATGGATTTCCAGCAACCTCACTCATCCTTTTAGGGTCAAGGACTTACACCAGGCCCCGGAGCCCTGTTCTTCCCCCATTACTGACATCCAGTGATTTAGGACAAGTCAGCCCTTTCAGCCCTTCCAACCTTAGCAAACCCTGCTCAGTTAAAAGGACATATTTTAAAACTGGGTCTGAGTCTACAGGTCTCAACCCACAGCTCTGAGATGCTCACTTGGTGATATGTGTGTGGTATTGATAGGGGGCAACATTTTTTTTTAGATAACCATGGCTCATCTAAAGAGCTACAGCTGGGGAACCTCGGTTTCAAGCCATAAGGCTTCTTCGATAGGTAGTAAATAAATGTCCTCAGGCTTTGATGGGCTAGAGTGGGGGAAATGGGACTTTTAGTAGAGGAGATGAATGGGAAATGGTCCCAAAGTCCTGAGTGGTTGTTTTCTTCCCACTGACCAAAGCTGGAGAGGGATCCCTCAGGAGGGTGTGTTCCGGATTTCTTGCCTCAGGCCCAAGACTCCAACCATTTTATAATGGAATCTTTATTTTGTGAAAGTAAGTATGTGCATAGCTGGGAAACTGGGTGAAGTGCTAATAGGTGGGCTTTAGGGATGAATTTTAGGGTCTCTCTCTCTCTCTCTCTGTCTCTGTCTTCCGTATTTAGACCTGTGTGCACACATCTATGCATGTCCATGTTAGCAGATAATGTAGACTGCCAGCCCAGTGCTTATCCCTGTAGGTACGTTCTCTTTATGTGCATCTACCTATGTGATATGTGTCCGTGTCTGTGTTTATCTACATGTGTTTTATTTCACATGTATATTTGTGCAGAAGACTGTGGGGAAGAGGGTTTTTTTTAAAGACATGGTTCGTATCTCCAGGTATGTTATCTGATTTTTTAAAAACATACGTGACACTCTTAGAAAGCATTTTTACAAAGCTATTTGTCAACAAGTTAAAATGCATATATATATTGAGAATACACTGATTATTTCCCTGTCAAGGGAATGTCAGGTAGTAACTATGTGATTGGAATACTATCAGATGGAGGTTTTCTAGAATAGCTACATTTTTGCTGATTTTAGAGTGAGATGGACCCAGATCTCCCCTTCTGAAACAGTGACTCCCAGTTAGCTCTACACAGGTGAGGGTTAAGGACACGGGTACTTACTATTTGTGATTAGATCCAGGTTCCACCGCTACCAGCTCTGTAACTTTGGACAAGTAACAGAGCTGTTTTTGTGCCTCAGTTTCCTCATCTGTAAAATTAAGATCATACTGGCCCTTACTTCACAGGGTTGTTGTGAAGATTCAATGAGATAATTATTTTAAAGTGCATAGAATGATGCCTGGCATGTAGTAAGCACTCAGTTAATGTTAGCTGCTATCATTATGATTACTATTATTATCATTAGATTCAGGGACAATTCCAGCCGCCCTTCCTGCAGATCCCGAATCCGGTGTTGGGGGCTCCGGAGAGTAACAGTAGGGAAGAACGTCTGTCCTGAACCGCCTCCCTCGCAAGGCCCCCATTTTCCTCTCCACCCCGGCCCGCCCAACCCCAGCCCTGCTTCCTGTGGACGTCAGGCAGTGATGCTCTTCCCCTCAGGCCTAGATGAAGGTAGGGTGGGCAAGGCGCAGCCACTGAGCTTGCGGAAGTCAGCGCCGGGCATCCAGGCTGGCAAGGGCACAAGGTATGGTGCCCCACATACAATGCTGCCTCGTACGTAGCTACAAGATAAATGTTTGTGAAATGTAACTGAACTTTGAAGAGATCAAGCGTAGACGGAAAATGGCTCGAGCTGCAGCTTCACCTTCCTTCTTATTCTCTCCTCCAAGGTAGCGGGGACTCATCTCTGGAGAAGGAATTCCTCGGGGCCCCAGTGGGGCCCTCAGTGAGCACCCCCAACAGCCAGCACTCTTCTCCCAGCCGCTCACTCAGTGGTAAGTGCAGCCTCCAGCCTCCCGGGCCCTGGGCACCCAGTGTGTGTCTGGCCCTCAATTCACCTTCCATGGCAGCCATTTCCCGCTCACTGCCTCCCTCTGATTTCCGGCCCAGAGTACCTACCAGCACTAAGGAGCTCCATGTCTAGGGTTTCCTTGACTTCTGAGAGGAGGGTGAGCCTTCACTGCCTAATGACTAGCGTGGAATTGAAAGAGGCATGGGTGGGATTAAGGTGAAATCTCCAAAGAGAATCTCTGGAACTGAGCAGATGGAAGTGGTCATGAGCTGGAGTTAGATAGGAAACAGAGATGAGAAGGATCCCCTCCTCACCCCGGCCGGTCTCCTGCCAGACAGGGTCCCCATGACTGCCCCTCCTCGCTGGCCCTGGATCTGTGACATTCTCTAAATGGTTGGAATAGCCAGGAATGTAGGTCAGAGCCAGAGCCAAAGCTCTCTCCTCAATGGCTCCTCCCTCCTCCGGTCCCCTCTCCAGATTTTCACGGAGGGGAATAGAGGTGTCCGGTCCTATGGGGTGGGAGGATAACGTGAGCTATGTCTGTCTTCCAGTTTTGCTCTCTTTTCAGCCTGCCGTCTCTGTCTTCCTAGGACTGTTTTCCCGCCACTGTTACTCCCTGGCTTCCTGCCCGGGGCCAAGCCAGACATCTTCCTTAATGACGAGAAAGTGGAGGAAAAGGCTCCCCTTAGTCTCCTCCTCTCCCCAGTAACTGAAGACATCCCATGTACCCCAACATTTTTCCTCTGGAAACCTGTTTGCCTCGTGGGTGGGAGAGGAAGACAAAGGTTGTCTCAGGTCTCAGCAGGACCCCATAGCACCACCCAGGATACTTAAGAGATTGGCTTCTCTTAAAGCCTGAATGTCTCAGGGCTTGGAGATAGCCTCTGGGACTTAAGGAGGGCCTCTGTGGCCCACGGGGAGGTTCCCTCCTTGGTCTGTCTCTATCCTAAACACGCTCCCACCCTCCAGCCAACTCCATCAAGGTGGAGATGTACAGTGATGAGGAGTCGAGCCGACTGCTGGGGCCGGACGAGCGTCTCCTGGAGAAGGATGACAGTGTGATCGTGGAAGACTCCTTGTCGGAGCCGCTGGGCTACTGTGATGGCAGTGGGCCGGAGCCTCACTCCCCCGGGGGCATCCGCCTGCCCAATGGCAAGCTCAAGTGTGACGTCTGTGGCATGGTCTGCATTGGACCCAACGTGCTCATGGTGCACAAGCGCAGCCACACAGGTGAGTACGGCAGGCGCCCCAGGCCCAGGCCATGCGGGGTCGCCTCAGGAGGGGGAGGTCTCTCCCAGCACTGTTTCTAGCTGCTAAAGAAAGGTGGGGGATGAAATCTGGGCTCCATCAACACCTGTACTTCCTGGCACTTTCCTCAACTGTAGTTATAAAGGCAAGCTGGTGTTTGTCTCAGGAGGTGATGAAGGAGAAGACGTGTTGCCTCAAGAAGTGTCCTATAGGAGACTTCCCTGGTGGTCTAGCGGTTAAGTCTCCAAACTTCCACTTCAGGGGGCACATGTTCGATCCCTAATCAGGGAACTAGATCTCACGTGCCACAACTCAGAGATGCCACGACTAAAGGTCCTACATGTTGTAACGAAGAGTAAAGATCCAAGTGCTGAAACTAAGACCGGGCACAGCCAAATAAGTAAATTTTTTTTACAAAAAGAAGAAGGATCCTATAGTCCAACAGGGTATTGTTTGGGCTCTTCTGTCTTTTGGGTTTTATTTTTGACTATGCCAGTTGGCATGTGGGAACTTAGTGCCCCACCAGGGATCAAACCTGTGCCCCTTACCGTGGAAGCGCTGAGTCTTAACCACCGGACCACCAGGGGAAGTCCCTGTCTCATGAATTTTTAAATAAAGGAAAACAGAAGCCTCTTCACAGCTATCTTGGGCTCCAGGTTCCTGGGGCAGAGCAGGCCCTGCGGGGCTCAGTTCTTGCTAACAGGCTTAGGCCCAGCATTCCAGGCCCAGTACTCTTCGCCCTGCCACACACCTCTAGTCCAGTTCTCAGGGTGAGACTGTACCCAAGGGGTCCTTTTCAAGCAGCATGTGTGTGTGTGTGTGGCACTGCCCTGCCTCGCAAATGTGTTCTGAGCACCGTCCTTCCCTGGGCGGGGTAGAGCAGAGAGGGAGGGACTAGGTTCCGCCTTCACGGTTCCTAACCCTCGCTGGTCTGTGATCTCTTCTTCCCCTCACAGGGGAAAGGCCCTTCCACTGCAACCAGTGCGGTGCCTCCTTCACCCAGAAGGGCAACCTGCTGCGTCACATCAAGCTGCACTCCGGGGAGAAGCCCTTCAAGTGCCCCTTCTGCAACTATGCCTGCCGCCGGCGCGACGCACTCACTGGCCACCTCCGCACACACTCGGGTAGGCCGCATGTCCGGAACACCCAGTAAACAGAGCTCAGCCACTTCTCTAGTATTGGAGGGTTACAGTGTCTACCACTGAGGGGGCAGAGCACTCCCTGAACAGAGCAGCAGGCCCCAGGGCACTTGGGGCTCTTTGATGTGGGTATTTTACATCTGCCATGCTCTGCGACATGGAGCAAGAGGAGCATGGGTGATGTTCCTGGCTGTCGATAGTCACCCTCCCTAACCTGGCTTTTCACGTTCATGCTGATGCCAGAACCATCTGGGCCATCACCCTCCCTTCCGAGCACCAGGGACGCCCCTCCTTACGCTCTCATGTGCCCCAGCCCCTCACCTGTCACCGTCTTCACCACCCTGCACAAACACCAGAGGTCTCCGGCCACCTCTGTCTGTCCTCCCCTTAGACTTCCGGCTGATTCCTGTAAATTTCCACAGGCCTCTCAAACTGGAAGGAAGGAAGCCTAGGAAAAGAGTATCCCATTTCTGTGTCCCATCTCACGAGGTCGTCACCTTCCTTGAGGCAAGAGCAAATCCAGAGGGTGCCTGGAGGTCAGTGTTGGGAACACTGCCAGGGACCCAGACTAACCAGGTTTCCTAGCCCCAGCCAAGACAGGTTAAGTCAACATCTTTCCGGATCATTTGGACCGGCAGCACTTTTGAAGCCTTTCACTAAGTTTTAACCTTTTGACTTGGACTTGGGAAAAGGCCAGGAGCTAAGCTGGCAGGAAGGAGGGAGCTCAAGATTGGGAAAAGGAAGAAAGGCAGAGGGGTAACAATTAGCAGGGTCTGTCCTTGGAAACTTTCCTTGTTTTTTCTCTTTTCTTAAACTCTCCTGAGCCAGGATTTAAAAGGCCAGAGAAGTCACCTCACCACCCTCTTGTTCCAGATTTCCCCAGCCACCTACCTTGTTCTAGATTCTCTCACTTTGGAACTGAGATCTCTTTCTCTCTATGTATGTGGAGAACTAGGGAGAAAGATCATTATTGATTCAGACATTATAATCTACAAATATTGTACATGTGTCTCCTCCCTCATGTGATACTCATAACAATTCCAAGGTATTTGTTATTATCACAGAGCTATTCTACAGCCTCTCTGGAATCCAATTAATGGCAGGTGTGAGCAGCAGGTGCAAGCAAGTCAGTCTCCTTTTCTGAGGAAAAGGGTGGCTCCCCCTGCTGGTTTGGAACAAGGATGGCTTGGCCCCTAGAATTCTTACCAACCACAGCGAGGCCAGCTGGGAGGACACTGGATGTTGTTGTGTAGGACATTTGAGGGACACAGGTAGACAGAGATATACTGTTGTGTCTCATCTCTGTGAGATGTTTTCTATCACAGCCCACCCTACAGGAAAGAAAAGGGAATTCCCCTCCCAGATGTTAGACCATCTCCCCAGGAGTCTTGGGTGGACAAGGACCATGGCATTCATCTTATCCCCCAACCGCTTGGGTTTACAGAGAAAGAGCAAAAAAGCAGTAGGTGACTTAGTCTAGGCCCAGGTTAAGCGTGTGTGAGTAGGGGCAGGGGCCGGTAGTAATTACCAGCCTCCTGAAGATACCTTCTCCTGTCTCCCTGCTCAGTAGTGGCAACATACTTTCACAAATATCCTCTCTCAAGTTGTTGTCAAAGGAAGTGTTAATCTCAGTTTTCCCGACTTTTTTTTCATCACTGGAAACAAAATCTTTATAACCTGTTTAAAAAAAAAAACGAAGACCCCCCCAAATTGGTGTGTTCTCCCTTTACTTTCCTCTGGTTATTTTATTTATTTTTCTCTTCTCAGAATTTCTCTATCAGTGATGGTTTTTCTGGGGCTCTCTTGGTATATCTCAGTGTAGCGAAAAAGAAAACTGAGCAGTTAAAACCAGGCCGGGGATGGAGGTAAAAATATAAGTAAAGGTCAGTGAACATGCCCCCCGCACTCTGGCAGAGCTGAGGGCTCTCATTTCTGTCACCCCAGCCCACCAGTTTTCCCCAAACTGAAGCAGATAGTTCGTAAGCAAAAAAATCCCCTTGTCTGATAAACAGCCCTTACACCCGCCTGCCACATGGAAAGGTTAAACCACAGTCTGGGCCCCAGACTCTGAGATCCTGGGGTGGGGCCAGCCTGCCTGCCAGGGATAATCCCCTGCAAAGTCCCCGGGTCCTTTCTTCCTTTGAACAGCAACGTGGCCATCTTGAGGCCCACCAACAGTCCGAATCCACGTGCCCTTTCTCCTCCCATCCCGGTGCATTGTCTCTCTTCTTCAAGGTTCCACCATCTGTCCATGGTGGCCACTGAAGCTGGGGAAAGAAAGATGAGCCAGAGAACTCAACTGAGCCACGTCCCTTCCTCCTCACTCCCATGCATACCTGCTCCTGGATGACTCTGCAGCGCCAGTGAGCAGTGACTCTGATGCCCTCTCTTCCCTCTCCTCTGCAGTCTCCTCCCCCACGGTGGGCAAGCCCTACAAGTGCAACTACTGCGGCCGGAGCTACAAACAGCAGAGCACCCTGGAGGAGCACAAGGAGCGGTGCCATAACTACCTGCAGAGTCTCAGCACTGAAGCCCAAGCTCTGGCTGGCCAATCAGGTGAGGCCGCAGGCACGACCATCAGAGTGGAGGACAGGGGCGACCCCAGCACCTACCCTCACAAAGGGATGGGATCTCTGGAACAGATAAATGTGCTAAGCACCCGAGTTGGTGCAGAGCCCGGTGGTGGGTGCTGCAAGGAGATCCAGAGGGAGGGAGGATTTCATCTATGTTGTCAGTCTAATGGGAGAGAGAGAGTGCACACAAGGAGGTGTGCAGTCAAGGGTCAGATTCATATAGTTGTTCCCACATCACCGGAAATGTGCTGTAGTGAGCTCAAGATGGGGTGCAGTAAGCAGAGTGCCATTTCCCAGGCATCCGAAATGACCTTCCTCAGCTACCAGCCTGCTGGTTTTCTCCAGGAAAAGGCAGCTGGGCCCCTGCCTCCCCTGCGCAGCTGCTCCTGCCTGTCGCGCCCATCCCACCCCACCTCTGCTCCCTCCCACCAGGTGATGAGATCCGGGACCTGGAGATGGTGCCAGACTCCATGCTGCACTCATCCTCTGAGAGGCCAACTTTCATTGACCGTTTGGCCAACAGCCTCACCAAACGCAAGCGTTCCACCCCCCAGAAGTTTGTAGGTAAGAGTCCAGTTGGAGAGGAGACATCAGTTGGAAGCCACCACTTGTCTAAATCTGAGCACTGGTGGCTGTTAGATCAGTTGGGTCTGGAGATTTGCTTGGGGTGGAAGAGAGCAGCCTGGTGGTCTCTTAGTGTTCAGAATGTATCCCCAGAAAAGGGGGGGAGTGAAGAGGGAGAACATCCCTCACGAGGGGGAGGAGGGGTTGAGGGCTCTCAGGATGGTTATAAGAGGAGAGGGTTGGGGGTCAGGCTTTTCCAGTTTTTGAAAATGGTACGGACTTCTGTTTATGGGGGCTGAGAGAAGGGCCCTTTGTTTGAGTCAGATTATGGGGACTGAGAGAAGGGCCCTTTGAGTCAGAGAGAAAAGGTGTGTATGGGGGTCCCCGGCCAGTAGCTCTCTTTATGGAGAGCAATGAAGGAAGTAAGTTTTCAAGACCAGTGGGCTGGGACCAAGTCTTTCTCTAAGATTATAGCCCAGGGTCGGGGAGCAGCCCCACAGAGGACCTGACCTGTGAGAGGTAAATGAGGGGTGGTGAATAATGTTACACTCATCCCCAGGGAAAGAAAACAAAGAAGGAATCCAAGGGGAGCTTGGACTGATCCAGAGTCAGCCCTTTTGAGACCCTTCTCTCCGCAGGTGAGAAGCAGATGCGCTTCAGCCTCTCAGACCTCCCCTATGATGTGAACTCGGGTGGCTACGAGAAGGACGTGGAGCTGGTGGCACACCACGGCCTGGAGCCTGGCTTCGGAGGCTCTCTGGCCTTCGTGGGGGCCGAGCATCTGCGTCCCCTCCGCCTCCCACCCACCAATTGCATCTCAGAACTCACGCCCGTCATCAGCTCTGTCTACACTCAAATGCAGCCCCTCCCTGGTCGACTGGAGCTTCCGGGGTCCCGGGAAGCAGGTGAGGGGCCCGAGGATCTAGCTGATGGAGGTCCCCTCCTCTACCGGGCCCGGGGCCCCCTGACTGACCCTGGGGCCTCCCCCAGCAATGGCTGCCAGGACTCCACAGATACAGAGAGCAACCACGAAGATCGAGTTGGGGGGGTGGTGTCACTCCCTCAGGGCCCCCCACCCCAGCCTCCTCCCGCCATTGTGGTGGGCCGGCCCAGTCCTGCCTACGCCAAAGAGGACCCCAAGCCACAGGAGGGGTTACTGCGGGGCACCCCAGGCCCCTCCAAGGAAGTGCTTCGGGTGGTGGGTGAGAGCGGTGAGCCGGTGAAGGCCTTCAAGTGCGAGCACTGCCGCATCCTCTTCCTGGACCACGTCATGTTCACTATCCACATGGGCTGCCATGGCTTCCGAGACCCTTTTGAGTGCAACATCTGTGGTTACCACAGCCAGGACCGGTACGAGTTCTCTTCCCACATTGTCCGGGGGGAGCACAAGGTGGGCTAGCGACCTCCGGCCCCACCCTCAGCCCACCACTCCGCTGCCCTGCCTGCAGGAGGCTAGCCCGGTTCCCACCATGTCCCTAGGAGTTGGGTTCTGTAGCCCCCACCACTGGCTACCTGACTTCACCCTCGACCCTGACCCGTCCTCACCTGTGCTCCTCCTGCCCCCTGACTGATCTAAGTGTTGTGATGAAACAGGTCTTTTGCTTATCTTTCTCCTCTTTCTCTTCTCCTTTCATCCCACCATACTCACTGAGTTATTTATTAATATAATTTGTTGAGTTTTCTTTTGCTTCTTTTTTTTTAACTTATATCACTTACCACACCCCCACCTTCCTGCCCAGTCTCCTTCCACTTTAGGCCTAATTTTTCTCTTTGCGCTTTCTCCAACAGCCCCAGGAGTAGGAAGCTTCTCTCAGTGCTAAGAGGCCTTGGGCTTCCCGATTTAGGTCCTCATCTTTTACTGTATCTGATTATTCCGTTTTGATGCTGATCACTCTCTCTATTCCTACCTTAGCTCTGTGGCATTACCTCTGCTCTCTGGGACCCTTCAACCTGGTACTCCATACCTCTTGTGCCCTCTCACCTTAGGCAGCTTGCACAACTCCTGATCAAATGAAGAAATCCCTCATTTGGAAGTAGGAGAGGCTGAAGAAATTCTCCCCAGGCACCCTGGGACTGAGGGTCCTCTTGACATCCCACTAGGAATTGCCCAAAGCCCACATTCAGGATCTGCCTCTCCAATGTGATATCTCTCTCTTCTCTCCTCGAACAACCCCCAACACTGCTGTACTCTCTTCAAACTGCCCGTCTACTCAGTGGTGGTTTTTCTCTCCTTGGAATGCCCCAACTTTATATTCTCAGGGGCCAAGGCTAGGTCAGCAGTCCTCTGTCTCTGACACGTGTGGAGCCACAGGTGCCTAACTGGGAACCAGGGAAGGGAATGGGTCAAAATTCCTCTTTCTCTCCCACCTCTCAAACTTCCTCACTCTAGTGACCTACTTGGGCTCTCAGGGGCTTCTATGGCCCCTGTCCTATGAGAAACTGGTGGGTTGCTGCCTGATAACAAGGGGGTATCCTCAGCCCCCCAGTCATGCTGCCTTCTCCCCCCAGCAGGATTCACCCTCTCATCCCCGGACTCCTGGGCCCTGTTCTTAGGATCAGTGGCAGGGAGAAAAGGATGTCTCTTTTCTCTCTCCTAACTCTCAGTATAACCAAAAATTATCCCCAGGATGAGCAGGGGCATATGCCCCTCTCCCCATTCCACTCTTGTGCCAGCAAGAATGGGATGGACACAGCTGAACTGGGAGAGTCATCCTTTCCTACTCCCTCTACACTCAGCTCCCAGATGGAGGGCAGGAGGGGGCTCTCTCCTGGCTACTGCAGAGACTCCTGGCTATTTGGGGAACCTAGGTAGTGAGACGGGGGCAGGAGGAGATAGCTCCACCGCCAAGGGGAGGTCTCTTCGACAAGAGTTCCCTGCCCAAGGCCACAGCCATCCCATTCTCTGCTTCCTTGAGATTCAAACCAAAGCCTGTTTTTCTATATTTAAAGTTTAAAAAGTAAAAACCAAACAGAACACCTCACAAGTTGTAACACTTGGTCCTTCTCTCTCTCTCCTTTTCTCTTCCCTTCCATTTTTCTTTCCACATGTCCTTTCCTTATTGGCTCTTTTGCCTCCTACTTTTCTCACTCCCTATCAGGGATAATTCAGGGGGATGGTAAAGGGTTGGCTAAGGAACAGACCCTGGGATTGGGGCTCTTAAGGGCTCTAAGAGAGTCTACCTTATCCTATTATGGGAAGGGAGACCCTAAAAGCTTCTTTCTCCTCTTCTCCCCCACTATGTGGTCTCCCCAAGAGAACCAGATTGTCAGGGAGGGACACAGTGGGTTGATTGTTTCTCCTTGACAGTGTAGCAATAAACAGATGCTGCCAAGGGCAGGGGATTTGGGAGCCACTTGGGAGAAGAGTGGTCTCTGGAGAAGGGGAGAGTCTTCTTGAGAGCACCCCCAGGGAACTGGCTCCTTGTTTCAGAATGGCAGCAGAGTTGAGATTCATATCTGGGGTTCCCCTCAACTCTCCTGGTTATCGAGCCCCTTCCTATTAGACCTGCCCTCACCACCTCTTCTGCGTCTGCTGTGTATTTGGTGACACCTCATAAGGACTAGTCCCTTCTGGGGTATCAGAGCCTTGGGGTGCCCCATCCCCTCCCCGTCAGTTTTGGCACCTGTAACCTCCTGGAACATGAAGGACTATGCTCTGAGGCCATACTCTGAGCCCATGAGAGCAGAGACTGGAAGGGCAAGACCAGGTGCTAAGGAGGGGAGAGAAGGGCACTCTGTCTCTCTCCAGACCATCACTGCACTTTAACCAGGGTCTTAGGTACAAAATCCTACTTTCCAGAGCCTTCCAGCTCTGGAACCTCAAACATCCTCATGCTCTCTCCTAGCTCCTTTTGCATAAAAAAAGAAAAAAGTAAGAAAAAGAAAAAAAACACATTGAAACCCACATGGAGAAAAGAGGTGTTTTCCTTTTATATTGATATTTAAAATCAACACCACACAAAAAAATTTCTAAATAGACACTTTTCCAGACCTTTGTTTTTTTGTGTCAGTGTCCAAGCTGCGGATGCGATTTTGTAATACTTCTGGCAGCTTCTTTCCTTGTGTACATAATATATATATAATATATATTTTTAATCAGAAGTTATGAGAACAAAAAGAGAAAATAAAACACAGAAGTAAGTGCAATACCACCTCTCTTCTCTCTCTCCCAGGGTTTCATTTGTAGCCTATGCTTGGTGTCTCCTTGGATCTTACCCCTTCACCTCCTCCTCTTCCTCTGGGGCCCCCCCCTCCTTTTTTTTTTTTTTAAAGAGTTTTTCTCCTTTCTCAAGAGGAGTTAAACTAGCTTTTGAGACTTATTGCAAAGCATTTTGTATATGTAATATATTGTAAGTAAATATTTGTGTAACGGAGATATACTACTGTAAGTTTTGTACTGTACTGGCTGAAGGTCTGTTATAAATAAACATGAGTAATTTAACACCCCTGGTTGTTTTTGCAGACTTCCTTAGCCTTGCTTTTCTGCTGGGAGGGAGGGGGACCTCCTTGCAGCATATTATACCAACTACTAAATGTTTTGAGGCTCAACTGGTAAAGAATCTGCCTGCAATGCAGGAGATCTGGGTTGGGAAGATCCCCTGGAGAAAGGAAAGGCTACACACTCCAGTATTCTGGCCTGGAGAATTCCATGGACTGTATAGTCCATGAGGTCGCAAAGAATCGGACACAGCTGAGTGTTCAATTTCACTTTCACACGTTTTTGAAGATGAACAAGTCTTAAGACTGAGAGGAAACCAAACAAGAATGCTCAAGATGTTACTACAGAAGAATTTTCAAACTAGAATGGGAAGTGGAGGAGATTTTCCCACCAGGAGGGCCTTCAGGATAAGAGAGAGAGCCCCACCTGCCTATGCATACAAAGCAGAGATTCATCAAACATTTGTCTACATGTAAGACACACTATACACCGAGGGAGATACAAGACACATAACATGAATATTTATGTATGATAATGATAGGATGATAGTAAGTCTACCAGTTCTTGAACATTCCATAAATGCCAAGCACTGTGCCAAGTATTCAGTTAACTGAGGGAAATGAATAGATAGAGACAACCTATAAAATAATTCATTACTAGTGAAGAATTAAAAACCAAGAGAGAATAAATAACTTGTCTAAAACTTATCAGTAAGTGACAGAACCCGTATTTGAACCCAAAGACATGGTGTCTTATTCCAAAGTCTGTGTTTTTCCCTTAAACCCCAGAAATCCAGCCAGTAAAACTCAGGCTATGAAAATCCAAAGAAAAACCAACATAGGAACATTAACTTTGTTCTTAAATGTAAACTATTTTCTGTCCCCATCACTGAAGTTTTTTTCGGTCCTATCTACCTCATTACCATTCCATACAATATTGTCTGCTTTGTGTTTTCCATGAGACTATGTTGAAGTGAAAACTGGAGACACTTCCATCTAGAGTCTGTCATTTTCTATATCCCATTGAAACTAGAAAAGACCACAAATATAATTGTTTTGAAGTCAAAACAAAAGTTGAGAAATAGATTTTAACTCCAATTACATGGGTTACAAATTTGCAGAAACCATGATGGGTTGTTAGATGGACAGTGAATCTGGTGTGTTTAGACTCCTGAATGACTCACAAATGAAGGGTTCGCCTCCAACTGTACTATCTTGGATCTGAATGCTGGGAGGTCACATTGATACCAAAGTTTCTTCAATTTTGGAGACAACTGTGTGGCTAGTTCTAGAAGGTCTTGTAGGTCTCCAAAGAACCATTCAACTTCAGCTTCTTCAACATTACTGGTTGGGGCATAGACTTGGATTACTGTGATACTGAATGGTTTACCGTGGAAATAAATAGAGATAATTCTGTCATTTTTGAGACTGCATCCAACTGCATTTTGGACTCCTGTTGACTATGGTGGCTACTCCATTTCTTCTAAGGGATTCTTGTCCACAGTAGTAGATATAATGGTCATCTGAGTTAAATTCACCCATTCCAGTCCATTTTAGTTCGCTGATTCCTAAAATGTCGATGTTCAATCTTGCTATCTCCTGTTTGACCACTTCCAATTTGCCTAGATTCATGGACCTAACATTCCAGTTTCCTATGCAATATTGCTTTTTACAGCATCGGACTTTACTTCCATCACCAGTCACATCCACAACTGGTGGTTGTTTTTGCTTTGGCTCCATCTCTTCATTTTTTCTGGAATTATTTCTCCACTGATCTCCAGGAACATATTGGGCACCTACCAACCTGGGGAGTTCCTCTTTCAGTGTCCTATCTTTTTGTCTTTCCATACTGTTCATGGGGTTCTCAAGGCAAGAATACTGAAGTGATTTCCATTCCCTTCTCCAGTGGACCACGTTTTGTCAGACCTACAAGGCCTTCTAGAACTAATACCCAAAAAGATGTCCTTTTCATTATAGGGGACTGGAATGCAAAAGTAGGAAGTCAAGAAATACCTGGAGTAACAGGCAAATTTGGCCTTGGAGTACAGAATGAAGCAGGGTAAAGGCTAATAAAGTTTTGCCAAGAGAATGGACTGGTCATAGCAAACACCCTCTTCCAACAACACGAGAGAAGACTCTACACATGGACATCACCAGATGGTCAACACTGAAATCAGATCGATTATATTCTTTGCAACCAAAGATGGAGAAGCTCTATACAGTCAGCAAAAACAAGAGCTGACTGTGGCTCAGATCATGAACTCCTTATTGCCAAATTCAGACTGAAATTGAAGAAAGTAGGGAATGCCATTAGACTATTCAGGTATAACCTAAATCAAATCCTTTACGATTATACAGTGGAAGTGAGAAATAGATTCAGGGGATTAGATGTGATAGACAGAGTGCCTGAAGAACTATGGATGGAGGTTCATGGCATTGTACCCCAAGAAAAAAAATGGAAAAAGGCGAAATGGCTGTCTGAGGAGGCCTTACAAATAGCTGTGAAAAGAAGAGACGCAAAAAGCAAAGGAGAAAAGGAAAGATATATCCATTTGAATGCAGAGTTCCAAAGAATAGCAAGGAGAGATAAGAAAGCCTTCCTCAGTGATCAATGCAAAGAAATAGAGGAAAACAATGGAATGGGAAGACTAGAGATCTCTTGAAGAAAACTAGAGATACCAAGGGAACATTTCATGCAAACATGGGCACAATAAAGGACAGAAATGGTATGGACCTAACAGAAGCAGAAGATATTAAGAAGAGGTGGCAAGAATGCACAGAAGAACTATACAAAAAGATCTTCATGACCCAGATAATGACGATGGTGTTATCACTCACCTAGAGCCAGACATCCTGGAATGCGAAGTCAAGTGGTCCTTAGGAAGCATCACCACGAGCAAAGCTAGTGGAGGTGATGGAATTCCAGTTGAGATATTTCAAATCCTATAAGATGATGCTGTGAAAGTGCTGCACTCAATATGCCAGCACATTTGGAAAACTCAGCAGTGGCCACAGGACTGGAAAATGTCAGTTTTTATTCCAGTCCAAACTACCGCACAATTGCACTCATCTCACACACTGGTAAAGTAATGCTCAAAATTCTCCAATTGAAGCTTCAACAGTACGTGAGCTGTGAACTTCCAGATGTTCAAGCTGGATTTAGAAAAGGCAGAGAAACCAGAGATCAAATTGCCAACATCTGCTGGATCATCAAAAAAGCAAGAAAGTTTCAGAAAAACATCTACTTCTGCTTTATTGACTATGCCAAAGTCTTTGACTGTGTGGATCACCACATACTGTGGAAAAATCTTTAAGAGCAGAGAATACCTGCATCCTGAGAGATCTGTATGCAGATCAGGAAGCAATAGTTAGAACTGGACATGGAACAGACTGGTTCCAAATTGGGAAAGGAGTACGTCAAGGCTGTATATTGTCACCCTGCTTATTTAACTTATATGCAGAGTACATCATGTGAAATTCTGGGCTGGATGAAGCACAAGCTGGAACCAAGACTGTGGGGAGAAATATCAATAACCTCAGATATGCAGATGACACCACTCTTATGGCAGAAAGTGAAGAAAAACTAAAGAACCTCTTGATGAAAGTGAAAGAAGAAAGTGAAAAAGTTGGCTTAAAACTCAACATTCAGAAAACTAACATCATGGCATCTGGTCCCCTCACTTCATGGCAAATAAATGGGGAAACAGTGGAAACAGTGACAGACTTTATTTTGGGGGGCTCCAAAATCTCTGCAGATGGTGAACAAAGGTCCATCTAGTCAAGGCTATGGTTTTTCCAGTAGTCACGTATAGATGTGAGAGTTGGACTATAAAGAAAGCAGTGTGCCGAAGAATTGATGCTTTTGAACTGTGGTGTTGGAGAAGACTCTTGAGAGTCCCTTGGACTGCAAGGAGATCCAACCAGTCCATCCTAAAGGAAATCAGTCCTGAATATTCATTAGAAAGACTGATGTTGAAGCTGAAACTCCAATACTTTGGCCACCTGATGTGAAGAACTGACTCATTGGAAAACACTCTGATGCTGGGAAAGATTGAGGGCAGGAGGAGACGACAGAGGATGAGATGGTTGAATGGCATCACTGATTCAATGGACATGAGTTTGAGTAAACTCTGGGAGTCGGTGATGGACAGGGAGGCCTGGCATGCTGCAGTCCATGGGTCGCAAAGAGTCAGACATGACTGAGCAATTGAACTGAACTGTGTGGTTGGCTACCCATGTATAGCCACTCTTGCTCAAGAACTTGGAAAAAACAAAGTATTTTCAGTAGGGGGTCAGATTCATCAGAGAGTGGTGCAATCACCTTGGTGTGGATTGATCAACACTTACTAAAAGAAAATAAAACATAACAGTGTACCTTATGTTGTAAGGGCATGGTTTCATGAAGTTTGTGTTTTACTTGTGTGTGTGTGTGTGTGTGTATTTGTATATATACTGAGTACCAATGTAAAACATATTTCTACTAGGATTCTGAGTCAAATCGTCTTAAGTCACTGCTGCTGCTGCTGAGTCGCTTCAGTCGTGTCCAACTCTGTGCAACCCCATAGACGGCAGCCTACCAGGCTCCCCCGTCCCTGGGATTCTCCAGGCAAGAACACTGGAGCGGGTTGCCATTTTCTTAAGTCACTAGTCCAGGCTATTTCCCCATCCATTTGTTTGTTAGGTAAGAGGCAGCATAGTATAGTGAAGCCAGAACACCTCTTATTAGCACGATGTGACTCTCAGTTCAGTTCAGTCGCTCAGTCGTGTCCAAGTCTTTGCCACCCCATGAATCACAGAACGCCAGGCCTCCCTGTCCATCACCAACTCCCGGAGTTCACTCGAACTCATGTCCATCGAGTCGGTGATGCCATCCAGCCATCTCATTCTCTGTCGTCCCCATCTCCTCCCGCCCCCAATCCTTCCCAGCATCAGAGTCTTTTCCAGTGAGTCAACTCTTCGCATGAGATGGCTAAAGTATTGGAGTTTCAGCTTTAGCATCAGTCCTTCTAATGAACACCCAGGATTGATCTCCTTTAGAATGGACTGGTTGGATCTCCTTGCAGTCCAAGGGACTCTCAAGAGTCTTTTCCAGCACCACAGTTCAAAAGCATCAATTCTTCGACGATCAGCTTTCTTCACAGTCCAACTCTCACATCCATTGGGCAACCTCAATTTCAACCTGTCTACACGGTTCTTCAATCTGTAAATTAAGGATAGTAATATAACTTACTTTATAGGTTACAGGCTTGTTGAGGTTTAAATGAGTTAATATTTACACAATGCTTACTACAGCGCCTAGCACTGTGCTAGTAGGATCCAGAAATTTTTTAAAAAGTTAATGAGAAACAGCCCTAGCACCAACGCACTCGTCCAGGGCTCCTCACTAGGGGGGTGGGGGGTGGGTTCCCTCCATATTCATTGGAAGGTGGTTCTTCAATCGCTCAGTTGTGTCCGACTCTTTGCCGACCCCACGTACTGCACCATGCCAGACTTCCCTGTCCTTCACTATCTCCCAGAGTTTGTTCAGACTCATGTCCTTTGAGTGGATGATGTATTGGAAGGAGGAATTAAAATGTTTTATTCCTCTCCCACACGCCCCGCCTTGGGTTTCTCAATCTTGCACCAACTGGAATATCAAAGAAACAGCGTCTCCCAGTGGCATGGTGCAGACTTCGGTCTAAATGGTTGGGACCCATGGCCTGCCAACCTCACACTACAACTCCCACCATGCATCTCTTCCCCTCCGCCCTCTTAATAGGTATTGTAACTTGCGTTCTGCGTGGGGCAACTTCCGCGCCTAGCGTCGCAAAAACGGATAGCTATAGTGGCCAGAATTACGTCCGGAGCAGGGGGTCGCAAGGGTTGCTGGGAAACATATAACTCTAATTTTCTTCCGCCAGTTGATTAAATAGTCCCATAGTCACCTTGCGCAACGGAAAATAAACTCGAAGAGCACCTTCCTACCCTAGATTTAAGCGGGAACAATGAATAGTAAAGAAAATTTGAGTAAAGTGGTTTCCTGTTTTGGCGTGCGGCCTAGAGACGTCTAGGGGGCGTGAGCGGAGGGATCTCACTCTATATAAGAGAGTCGGCGCCGTAGCCGGATCCTCTCTCGCCTCCGCGCTTCCAAGATGGTGAGTGCAAACGCGTGGGGAATAGTACGGGGCCGGGTGGAAACTGAGAGGAGCTGATTCTGAGATTGCGGGGAGGGGTGAAAGCCTGGACCGCGGCGGAAGAAAGGAAAGAGGGTGTTTTTCTTCCCGGCTTGGAGGGATCTGCCGAGGCACTGGAGATCTGAGTCGGTCTTCCTTGGGGGTGGCCGGAACGGGGCTAAAGCCGGGTAAGTTGCTCCTTCTTAATGGTATCTTCATCCTGACGCAGACCAAGAAAAGAAGGAACAACGGTCGTGCCAAAAAGGGCCGCGGCCACGTGCAGCCTATTCGCTGCACCAACTGTGCCCGATGCGTGCCCAAGGATAAGGCCATTAAGAAGTTCGTCATTCGGAACATCGTAGAGGCCGCCGCTGTCAGGGACATTTCTGAAGCGAGTGTTTTCGACGGTGAGTCCGCAGCGCGAAATGTGCGACTTTCCTGACATCTAAAACCGTCTCCTGCCGCCACCCCCCATCCGTGGGCTCTGTTCGTTGGAGCATCCCCAGCACTTTTCTTGCACTGTTAGGTTGTTGTCGGTAGAGGTGAATGGTGTTTTTGCTGCATTGTGTGCCGTTTTGAGCTCTGTTTGGAAAGAGAGGGGTTTTTTGTGTGGTCTTGCACAGTCTTCTTTTGTGTGGTCTTGCACAGTCTTTGAGTCTTATTTTGTGACTGTCTGTAGGGGATGAGATTCTAGAAGCACTTTCTGTGCTTATCCTGTATCAAAACTTGGGGCGCGCTGAAGAGTGGAAGGAGTCTAGTTGGGTTGACAAGGGTGATTTTTAGAGCGATATGGTGTCGTCTTATCATTTTCTCTTTTTAAACTTGTTAGATTTCTTAGGTTATTGGGAATGGGGCCAGAAATAGGCATTAGGACTGGCGCAGTTACTGAAGGAAGTGCATTCCTTCCTGTTGCGTCTGTGGTGTGGATTTAGTCCCTGTGGTGACAGGATGGGTTGGTAGGGGAACATTGATTTGTGAAGTGTGTATGTGTGTTTAGGTATAAACTGAACAGTTGGCTTTGGGAGTAAAATCTTGTAGGTATGCCTGACTTCTAAGTGAGTTTATTTTTGAGGGTTAGAAGGAACAAGGAAGAACAGGGCAAGGTGGGTACTGTATCTAATATCACAACTCTAATTATTTTTGTTTCTTAGCCTATGTACTTCCCAAGCTGTATGTGAAACTACATTATTGCGTGAGTTGTGCCATTCATAGCAAGGTAGTCAGGAATCGCTCTCGGGAAGCCCGGAAGGACCGAACACCTCCACCCCGATTTAGACCTGCGGTGAGTACCTTAAAAGAGGTATGGAAACCAGAGGGGTAGTTCAGTTCAGTTTAGTCGTTCAGTCGTGTCTGACTCTGCGAGGCCATGGACTGCAGTGAGACTTCTCCAATACCACGTTTTCAAAAGCATGTAGAAAGTCCTTTTGTGAGTGTTTTCTGGCAGTCCAAAGTCAGAGATTATCTTCTAGTAGATAGACAGCTACACCAATTCTTAGCCTTCAGGCTCTTGGATCCTTGGAGATAGGATTATACTGTGCACATTAATCCATTTTTAAACCCATAGGAGAGCCAAGGATAGGCTGATGTCAAGAGACATCTCACAGCAGTTACATGGTCCGGATTTACTACTTGAATCTCATTTTATTGAGCAAAACCAGATCTTGGCTTTAGTATCTGGGTCATGAAGATCTTTTTTGTAGGGGTAATAGAGGAAAGATAAATGAGGACAAGGAATATCAAATTATGATCTCTGTCTATGGGTGGGGTCAACTAAGTCATAAGACCCACACCTGAAACATTTGCTTTCAAGTTAGTCTGTTTCAGATTGAGTAGTGTAACTTCCTTCCACATCGGTCCATGCCTTTATGGACCAAATAATATTCTTTGAGAGGGGACGCGTCCATTGATGGTTTTTTAATTCTTTCACTTTGTCTTTTAGGGTGCTGCCCCACGTCCTCCACCGAAGCCCATGTAAGGATCCAAGTCCTTAAAGACTGAAGAAATTTTGGTTTCTCTGAAGAGACAATAAAATGGAGATTATACTTTATGTAGCATGTTGAATATATGTTGCTAGATGGAGTGGGGGTTGTGTACATCTTATTTCTGTCTTTGGTCTCCCCAGTTTGAACAGCTTAGGGGTGGGGCGAGGAATTAGGGCATCTGTGTTTGATTAATTCAGCCTGGCAAATGGCTTAAGTTGGTGTCTTAAAAAATGGGGAGGAAACTAGCAGAGTGAGGAGTGCATCAGGAAGTCACTTAGACTGAGGTGTGCATTCCTCTTGTGGCAACATGAAGACTTAAAGTCCACAACTTGAATAGCGTAAGGGGATCTGTATTCAGGTCCTTAACCTCAGGTCAAGTTTACCTGCCTACCTTGATCTGCTGCTAAGCTAATCACCCAGCCTTCATCTTTCTGTGGTACATTGCTCTACGGGGTGACAATGCCCTGAATGCCAGACATTCATAGAAATTTGTGGAAGTCCCATAAGAGGGGAGTTGATGCAAAAAGTCTGGGCAAAGGCTGTAGTCTGTGACAACAGTTCATTTGTTCCAGAATTCAGAAATTAGAGGGTTCCCAGCTAGCAATACACAGTTGACCCTTTTAACAACATGGGTTTAACTGCAGGGGGCGGGGGTTTTGTTTTTAGTAAATACATACTACAGGATCCACAGTTGAATCCTTGTGTGAAATTACAGACAGATACAAAAGGCTAACTAAAATTAAATATATAAGGATTTTTGAAGAGATGGTGCCCCTAACCAATGCTTTGTTGAAGGGTCAAATGTACACGTATATTTGAAAAATTATAAATGGTTTGCTAAGGACTTTGCTGGTTAGGTTACATGATTTTTTTCCCTTAAGCTAAACTAGTAGCTTGGAAGTTTTGATCAAAGTACACATTGTTCTGGGAAACAGGTTTTCACAAATGCCTGTATTCAAGGGATATGATAGCAAAGAAGGGGTGGGGTGTTTCGGAGCATAATGATGGCCCTATTAATGGGAAAACCTTTAACTAAAGAAACCCAGCTGGAAATTGTTGATCCTGTCTTGCTTGTGGTCCACATACTCATGCATGTACTGAAACAGCTGTGGCAAGTCTTGGATTTGTTAGAACACTGTAGGTGTGGGTTTCCATCGTTTCAGGAGACCCACCCCTTAATATCTGTGCTCTTTCATTCCTCTATACTTAGGACCCCTTTAACGCCAAGGATAAAACATTGGATAGAAGAAAGTCCCATTCATGGTGAAAACAAATGGTAAACCTGGTGGTCCCAAATCCCAGTTTGCTCAGTAAAACCAGGTTCAAGTAGTAAATCTGGACCATATAACTGCTGTGAGATATCTCAAGATGTTTATAGGTAGGCACAGCTTATCCTTGGCTCTCCCATGGGTTTAAAAATGGATTAATGTGCAAAGTATAATCCTATTTCCAAGGATTCAAGAGCCTGAAAGCTAAGAATTGGTGTAGCTGTCTACTCGAAGATAATCTCTGACTTTTGACTACCAGAAAAAACTCACAAAAGGACTCCACATGCTTCAGGCTCTAAAATAGCCCCATCCCACCTCCCAGTGTACCATCAGTTGCGAAGTTGTATCTAATGGGCAACCAGGATATCTAATGTTCCACCTGTGATGGTAAAGTTAAGCCCTATAAAGACATCCATAATTTATCCTAGAAAAGAAAGCCACTTAAATCAGAAGTGGCCCACAGGTCATTTACAGATATTTGCACTGCAAGATCAGTGGCCTATTCTTAAGCTCTTGTGGGCTGATAATTTTAGTAGTCACAAAAAAGGTGATACGGATCTTTGAGCCCTTGCCTCTTACCCTTCACCCCCAGCTTGTTTTAATGGACTATTAGGAGGGGGAGAATTGCAGTCTCATCACCTCACCTCTGTAACGTTTCTGGTGAAGAGTATTCAAGCCAGGTAGAAGCTTCTGGGCTCTTAGGTCATTGGTCCAACGTCCACCTGTGAGGTTTGGATTTCAGGTCAATTCCCTGTGGTAATCATGTTTCATTGAGGTCCTGGACCATCCTTTTCCATCAACATCAATTCCTGGCTTTTCATTTTTGTTTGCCTATCTCTCCATAACTTAGCATGTATGGGTACTTTGTTTCTGAGTCCAAGTTCTCTATTAAAACGAGCATCTGACTGCCTTGTGGTCAGTGGCTAAGACTGCTCCCAATGCAGGGGGCCTGGGTTCACTCCCTGGTCAGGGAACTAGATTCCACATGCTGCAGCTAAGAGTTTGAAAGTTGCAACTAAAAAGATACTGTGTGCTGCAATTAAGACCTGGCACAGCTAAATACCAGTCCATTCTAAGGGAGATCAATCCTGGGTGTTCATTGGAAGGACTGATGCTAAAGCTGAAACTGCAATACTTTGGCCACCTCACTGGAAAAGACTCATGCTGGGAAAGGTTGGGAGCGGGAGGAGAAGGGGACAACAGAGAATGAGATGGCTGGATGGCATCACCAACTCTGTGAACATGAGTTTGAGTGAACTCCGGGAGTTGGTGATGGACAGGGAGGCCTGGCGTGCTGTGATTCATGGGGTCGCGTAGAGTCGGACGCGACTGAGCGACTGAACTGAACAGCTAAATAAATACACAAAATTGTAGTTGATTTAAGAGAGCTGACTTCTAAATGTAAATCTCACCTCTCATACTTGGAACTATGTGACCTTGGGTGAGTTACATAACCTCTGTCTTCAATTTTTTAATCTTTAGGACAGTCATTCCTATATCAGTATTTTGATGTGACAAGTGATACAAAACGATCTTTTATTCAAGAAATATTGCAAACCTACTATGTGCCAACATCTCTAAGTGCTAAAGACATAAGTGGTGACCAAGACCCTGGTCTCGGCATTACATTTTAGTTGGGGAGGAGTGTGAGGGTAGTTAGGCCTGAAGAGGGGCTACAGTTTTATGTAAGATGGGCTACAGTTTTATGTAAGATGGCCTAGTAAGATTGGTAGATAACCATTAGAAAAAGTGAAAGAGAAGCCATTAAATCTCTCCAGCAGAGATAATAACAATTAGAAATGCCCTGAGGCAGGAGTATGCCTCGGTTCAGTTCAGTCACTCAGTCATGTCCGACCCTTTGCAACCCCATGGACTGCAGTGCACCAGGCTTCCCTATCCATCACCAACTGAAGCTGGCTCAGACTCATGTCCATCGAGTCGGTGATGCAATACAACCATCTCATCCTCTGTCGTATCCTTCTCCCACCTTCCTTCTTTCCCAGCATCAGGGTCTTTTCCAATGAGTCAGCTCTTCACATCAGGTGGCCAAAGTATTCGAACTTCAGCTTCAGCATCAGCCCTTCCAATGAATATTCAGGACTGATTTCCTTTAGGATTGACTGGTTTGATCTTGCAGTCCAAGGGACAATCAAGAGTCCTCTCCCAACACCACAGTTCAAAAGCATCAGTTCTGGAGAAGGAAATGGCAACCCACTCCCATAATCTTGCCTAGGAAATCCCATGGACAGAGGAGCCTTGTGGGCTACAGTCCATGAGGTGGCAAAGAGCTGGACATGATTGAGTGACTGAACAACAACAAAAAGTACCAAGTGTACAATCCTAACTAGCTAGCTGATCATTTAGAAGTTGAGTGTCAAAGTCAGAGAACCTGTCAGAGCTCATTCAGTTAGTAACCTTTATCGAATCCCATGTATGTTTGTTGAAAAATAAAATTGAAAGTCTGTATAAAAAAAAAAAAGTATCAGTTCTTCAGTACTCAGTTTTCTTTATGGTCCAGCTCTCACATCCATACATGACTACCGGAAAAACCGTATCTTTGACTAGACGGACCTTTATTAGCACCTGGCATGTCACAAAAAGCAAAGCAGTCAGTGGCTGAATTCCAGTTGACTGGGGGAAAGTGGTTCAGGTCTAAAATCCTTTATTTGAAATCCTTGAAAACTTATTTGCATTGGAATTACTTTTTGATTTTAGAACGGTAATACAGGCCATATACTATTTAATAGATAACATTCTCAAAGTGATGTGAAAGTGTTAGTCGCTCAGTTGTGTCCGACTCTGCCACCCCATGGACTGTAGCCCCCAGGCTTCTCTGTCCATGGCATTCTCCAGGCAAGAATACTGGAGTGGGATCCTTTAAGGGATCTTCCTGACCCAGAGATCGAACCCGGGTCTCCTGAATAGCAGACTGATTCTTTACCGTCTGAGCCACCATGGAAACCCAAAGTGATTTGGGACAGCACCAGACAGTAGGGTTTCTGCAGTAAAATACAAAAATGGTCATGTTAAGTAAAAAAAAGGAAGACTATATTTCATGTCAGGTTTTGCTGCCATGAGTTCAAAAAATTTTGAGTTTTAGAGCTGTTTTGTTTTTTCAGTTGCAAACAAGGGATTGTGTAACTGGTACACAAAGTTAGAGAAGACAGGTCCAGAGGACTTCCCTGGTGGTCCAGTGGTTAAGAATACACCTTCCGGTGCAGGGGACACAAGTTCAATTTCTGCTCCAGGAACTAAGATCTCATGGGCAGTGCCGAGGGGCGACTAAACCTGAAAGCCACAATGTCTGAGCCCAAGTGCTCTGGAGTCCACATGCCACAGTGAAGATACTGCGTGCTGCAACAAGGACCCAAGGCAGCCAGCAGACAGATACTAAAACATATAATAAAAGACAGGTCCGGATCACATGGGACCTTTTAGGCCCTGGCAGACTCAAAGTCTGATAGTAAACTGAGATATCACTTCACACTACTAGGACAGCTATAATAATTATAAAAAGTGTTGGTGATAGTGTGGTGAAACTGGAACCTTTACACACTTCTGATAAAAATGTAAAATGGTGTAACCACTTTGGAAAACAATCTGGCAGTTTCCTCAAAAAAATTCAACAGGGAGTTACCATATCACCCAGCATTCCATGTACCCAAAAGAACATGAAACTTACACATACCCACACAAAGACTTGCACATGAATGTTCAGAACAGCATGATAGCTGAAAAATAGGAAAAAATGTCCATCAACTGCTGATTGTATAAATAGATCTATAAAGACAGAAAATAGATTAGGGATAGGAAGGTGAGGGAAAGGGGACCAGTTGCAAATGGTATGGGATTTCTTTTAGAATTATGAAAATATTCTGAAATTGCGGTACAGTTGCACAGTTCTGTGAACCTATTAAAAACTACTGAGTTGCACATTTTATGTGGGTGATGTGAATTAGTGTGGTTTGTGAATTACGGCTCAGTAAAGCTATTACAAAAATACATCACACAAAAAGTGTGATAGTAATCTATTGGAGAATTTTGAGCAGAGCAGTGACGTGATCTGACTGATCTAGTCCATAAAAAATACTAGCTATTCTTTTTCTTTTTTTTCTTTCAGTTTTATGAGATATAATTAACATACAACACTGTGTAAGTTTAAGGTGTATAGCATAACGATTTGACTTAACATAAATCAGAAATGACTACCACAATAGTGAACACTGTCTCATTTAAATACAAAATTAAATATTTTTTTCCTTGTGATGAGAACTCTTAGGATTTACTGTCTTAACATCTTTCATATATAACATACAACAATGTTAATTATATTTATCATGTACATTACATCCCTAATACTTATCTATCTTGTAACTGGAAATTTGTGCCTTTGACCACCTTCATCCAATCTCCCCTCCCCTCATGCCCAGCTATCCTTTTTCTGATAATTTTGTTTGGTTGGTTTTGGGCCATACTGTGCAGCATGTGGAAGAAGGCACTGGCGACCCACTCCAGTACTCTTGCCTGGAAACTCCCATGGATGGAGGAGCTTGGTAGGCTGCAGTCCATGGGGAAGCTAAGAGTCGGACACCACTGAGCGACTTCACTTTCACTTTTCACTTTAATGCATTGGAGAAGTAAATGGCAACCCACTCCAGTGTTCTTGCCTGGAGAATCCCAGAGACGGGGGAGCCTGGTAGGCTGCCGTCTATGAGGTCGCACAGAGTTGGACACGTCTGACGTGACTAAGCAGCAGCAGCAGCGCAGCATGTGGGATCTTATTACTAGTTCCCCCACAGGGGATCATACCTGTGTGCTCCCTGCAGTGGAAGCACGGAGTCTTAACCGCTGGACCACCAGGGAAGTCCCTCTGATTCTTTTTCTTATACCATAGGCACCTCTGGAGGCCAGATGAGCATCTCCCAAACGTCAGGCATTTTTTACCTCTTGATATTTCTGCTGTACCTATGCAGTCATTTTCTTTAAATTGACTCACTTTTCACATGTTTATTATTATTTGCTGCAAAAAGCTTTATTGTTTCCATTTGGTCATATGTTTATTATTAAAGAAAAAAATTGTATCAGTATTCCTCCTGGGAAATTAACAATTCTTAGAAGGTAATTTTTAAACTCTACAGTGTTTAAATTTGGGGTCCACCGGGGGCTTCCCTGGTGGTCCAGTGGTCAAGAATCCGACTGCCAATGCGGAACATAGGTTCGATCCGTGGTCCGGGAAATAGGATCCCACATGCCACCAGGCAACTAAGCCTCAGTATTGTATACTGAGGCTGAGAGCCCTAGAGCCTGTGCTCCGCTGCAAGAGAACCCATTGCAACTCACAGCAACAGAGAGCCTGTGCACCACAACACAGCTCAGTCAAAAATAATTTTTAAAAGGGTTCATCACTACTTTTTATCGCCAAAACGGTACAAAAAACTGGTAGCATCCCAAGAATGTTCCTGGGAAGTGCCTCGCAAGGTCCTCACAAGGTCAGGGGCAGTGTCTAGATGGTCAGTTATATTGCCTGACATACAGCAGGAGCTCAACATTGGTGGATAATAAATATGCTTGACCAGTGGAAAAGTCAGGGGTTAATGAAATAATTTCCCTTGTAGAATCACCCCTACCATTTAAATACAATGCACAGCATGATTCAAAGTGCCTGGGATTAGGTCTGGAAATCTGCAATTTAACAGCATCCCCCAAAATTCCAACACAATTGGTCTACAGACCACACTTTGAAAAATATTAAAGAATTGTTCTAGAGAAAGAAGAAGACTATGCATGATTAGTTTGCTCTAGTTTGAGAATATAAACATGAACATCATGGTGCTCTTTCAGTCATGGCTGATTGGTGGATGGAGGAGTCCAAGATCAACTGAGAGAAAAGGAAAGCCAAGAAGGAACTGATTGGGAAAAATAAGAGTGACTGAGGGACTCAGAGTCTTGAGCAAAAGGGCAGATTCAGAATGTATGGTATGGGGGAAGTGGCTGGGTCCCCCTTCACAACTAGTTATAATGCAAAAAGTAAGGAATTCAAAAAGTGCAAAAGCATACAGGGTAAAAATAACTTAAATCCCCCCAGCTATACAGGAGACAAACTTTTATAACTAGTTTCCTGAATAAATATATATACTACAAGCAAATACAGGGTTTCCCAGGTGGCGTCAGCAGTAAAGAACCGCCTGCCAAAGCAGGAGATGCAAGAGACACAGGTTTGATCCCTGGATTGGGAAGATCCCCTGAAGGAAGACCTGGCAACCCACTCCAGGATTCTTGCCTGGAGAATCCCATGGACCGAGGAATCTGGCGGGCTAGAGTCCACAGGATCACAAAGAGTCAGGTGTGACTTAGCATGCAGCATACAAGCAAAGACATATATATTTTACACATTGTGTGAGTGTGCTCAGTTGCTCAGTCGTGTCAGACTCTTTTCGACTCCATGGACTGTAGCCCTACAGGCTCCTCTGTCCATGGGATTCTCCAGGCAAGAATACTAGAGTGGGTTGCCATTTCCTCCTCCAGGGGATCTGCCTGACCCAGGGATCAAACTCACATCTGTGTCTCCTTCATTGGCATGTGGATTCTTTACCAGTAAGCCACCTGGGAAGCCCAAACACCTGGTGGCACACTATATATATTCTGCAAGAGAAGAAAATTGGGACTTCCCTGGTGGTCCAGTGGTTAGGGCTCTGCACTTTCACTGCAGGGGAATGGGTTCCCTCCCTGTCAGGGAATTAAGATCCTGCAAGCTGTGCAGCACAGCAATAAATAAAAAATATTTAAAATATTGAACTTTTTTTGTCCCTGACTAGGCATTGAACCCTCAGCAGTGAAAGTGCTGAGTCCAAACAACTAGAATGCCACATCCCACTCTCTGAAATGATGCTTTTGAACTGTGATGTTGGAGAACATTCTTGAGAGTCTATTGGACTGCAAGGAGATCAGACCTAGACAGGGAATTAAGATTGTGCAAGCTGGAACTTCCCTGGTTGTCCAGCGGCTAAGACTCCATGCTTCTAATCCAGGAGGCTGGATTGTGGCTCAGCAGTAAAGAATCCGCCTGCCAAACAGGAGACGTGGGTTTGATCCCCGGGTCGGGAAGATCCCCTGGAGAAGGAAATGGTAACCGACTCCAGTATTTTTGCCTGGAGAATTCTATGGGCAGAGAAGCCTGGCAGGTTACAGCCCATGGGGTCTCAAAAGAGTTGGAGAGGACATAGCAACTGAACAACAACAGCAACAGGTAACTAGATCCCATGTGCCGAAACTAAAAATCTCTCATGCTGCAACAAAGATCAAAGATCCTTCATGCCACAGCTGAGACCTGGCACAGTTGAATAAATAAATATGTAAAAAGATCCTGCAATTGGGTTGTGGGGCAGGAAGCAAAGAGTTTCTATTACTGGTCAAGGGTCCTTTTGGGAGAACCAGGTTTCCTTTAGAGCAGATGGTAAAGGGAGTGTTAAAGTTGGGGGATTTTACTGATAATGAACCCTGAGGTCTAGAGGGCCATGAAAATGTTTCAGGAGATGGAGAAAAAAAATGGGATCAGAAATGACTGCATGGGCATTTGAAGCTGGGAGATGCCTGAAGAGTGACCTGGAGTCCTAGGCCTCTTATAGTGACCTCACTTCACATGAACAAGGATGAGGGCCATGGTACAATGAGTCCTGGTACAATGACTCCTGGCAGACATTATGGCTCACAAGCCCCACATGCAGTGGGGCACTGAGTCCCAGCTCACCTGTCTACAGGGACCCAGACAAAGGCTTTTGTCTCCTGCATCGCAGATGGATTCTTTACCCACTGAGCCACAGGGAAGCCCCTGAACCTCCATACATTCATTTAAAAATAGAAGTAGCAAGGAAACTCTAGTCAATGCTCTGTGGTGACCTAAGTGGGAAGGCAATCCAAAAAAGAGGGATATATGTTTATGTATAGCTGATTCACTTTGCTGTGCAGTAGAAACTCTGGAGGAGGGCATGGCAACCCACTTCAGTATTCTTGCTTGGAAAATCCCATGGACAGGAGAGCCTGGCAGGCTATCGTCCTTGGGGTTGCAAAAGAGCCAGACACGACTGAGTGTATACACAGGAGAAACTGACTCAACATTGTAGAGCAACCACACTCCAATAAAATTTTTAAAAAGAAATAAAAAATAAAAATGGTAGTAGTAGCTATTCCACAGGATTGTTTTGAGAATAAAATAATACATGCAAGGGACTTTGCATAAAACCTGCTAGGTAATGTAGCATTACAAATGGTGGCACTTATTATTCCTGGTCCAGTCTTCAGCTTTGCATGTCTTAAAAACTCAGATTTTATTTATTTATTTTTTGAGTCAACTTTTTAAAAAATAACTTTATGTATTTATGTATTTTTGGTTGTGCTGGTTCTTCATTTGCTCTGCAGGGTTTCGGAGATCGGGGGCTACCCTCTAGCTGTGGTGTGGGGGCTCCTTGTTGCCATGGTTTCTCTTGTTGCAGCTTCCAGGCTCTAGAGCACAGGCTTAATAATTGTGGTGCAAGGGCTTAGTTGTTCTGAGGCATGTGGGATCTTCCCAGAACCAGGGATTGAACCTGTATACCTAGCATTGGCAGATGGATTCTTTACCACTGAGCCACCAAGGAAGCCCAAAAAGCTCAATTTTAAAAATAGCTTTATTGGGAACTTCCGTGGCAGTCCAGTGGTTCCCCTACAGGGGCCACAAATTCAATCCCTGGTCTGGGAACTAAAATCCCACAAGGCAGGAGGCGTGGCCAAAAAATAAGCTTTATTGAAGGTAATTGATATACAATAAATTGTAGATATTTGAAGTGTACTATTTGAAAAATTTTGACATATGTGTTCCTATGAAAACATCACAATACTCAGGATAATGAACATATAGGTCACCCCAAAAGTTTCTTCCTCCTTTGTAATCTCATTATCCTGTAACTCCCAGTCCCATACCCAGGCAATCACTAATCTACTTTTTGTCACTATATATTGGTTTGCATTTTTTAGAATTTTATATCAATGAAATCCTACAGTAGATACTTCTTTGCCTTGGCTTTTTTTTTACTCAGTTATTTTGAGATTCTTCTCTATTGCATGTATCAGTAGTTGTTTCATTTTTATTCCTGAGTAGGATTTCATTTTATAAATATCCCAGTTTGTTTATCCATTCACCTAGTGATGGGCATTTGTGTGTGTTTCTAATTCTTGGCTATTATAAATAAAGCTGTTACAAACATTTATGTACAGTTTGTGTGGACATATGTTTTTATTTCTCAGTATGAATACCTAGGAATGGAAGCACTGAATAAGTCACACTGTAGGTATATACTTAACTTTTTAAAACACTGCCAAATTGTTTTCCAAAAGTGCTTGTATCATTTTACATTCCTACCAGCAGTGTACGGGAGTCCCTGTTTCTTAACATTCTCTTCAACACTTGGCTGTCTTTTTAATTTTAGAAATTCTAACAGATGTTTAATGATGTCTCATTGTGGTTTTAATTTGTTTTTCCACAAAGACTTTTTTGTTTTTCCATAATAACTAATGATGTTAAGCATCGTTTCATGTGCTTATTTGCCAGATATATATCTTTTTTTTTTTTTCTCTGCCACACAGCATTCAGGATCTTAGTTCCCTGAGCAGGGATCAAAATATGCTGCTTGTAGTGGTAGTTAAGAGTCATTCCTGGACTGCCAGGGAAGTCCACAGATATACAGCTTCCTTAGTGAAATGTCTTTTTGAATCTTTTTCTCCTATTTTTAAAATTAGGTTGCTTGGTTTTTTTTTCCAGTTTTATTGAAATATAATTGGCATACAGCCCTGTATAAGTTAAAAGTGTACAACATAAGGATTTGACTTATATGTGTCAGTTTAGTGACCATGTATCACCTCATATAGACACAAAATAAAAGAAAAAAATGTTTTTTCCTTGTGATGAGAACACTTAGGATTTACTCTTAACATTTTTTTTTTTCTGTAATAAAGGGAATGTATTGGTTCACTCAATTAAAAACTCTAGATGGGACTTGCCTGGTGGTCAGCAGTTAAGAGCTGGCCTGCCAAGGGATGGGAGGGACATTCCATTTCTGGTCCAGGAACTAAGATCCCATGTGCCCCAGAGTAACTAACCCAAAGAGCCACAACTACTAAACCCTCAGGCCTAAAAGCTGTGCTGGGCAACAAGAGAAACCACGGAAATGAGAAGCCCATGCACCTTAACTACAGAAAGCCCTAGGGCAGCAATGAAGAGCCTGAGCCCACAGTGAAGACCCCGGGCAGCCAAAAATAAATAGATAAATTAATGAATTAATTTAAAAAACTACAGAGGTACATAGTGTAGACTACATTTCTAGTACTTATTTATCTTATAACTTGAATTTTGTAACTTTTTACTCCCTTTCTCCAATTCCTTCCACCCCCCATGCTGGTAACACAAATCTAATCTTTTTCTGAGTCTTTTGTCTTTATTTATTTAGTTAATAATTTTATTTATTTATTTTTGGCTTTGATGGGTCTTCGTAGCGATGCTCAGCCTTCTCATTGCAGTGACTTTTGTTGTGGAGCAGTAGCTCTAGGGAGTGGTCTTCAGTAGTTGCGGGAATGCGGGCAAAGTAATTGCAGTTCCTGGGCTCTAGAGCACAGGCTTAATAGTTGTGGCATACAGGCTTAGTTGTTCCAAGACATGTGGGATCCTTCTGGACCAGGGATTGAGCCCATGTCTCCTGCATTGGCCGGCAGATTCTTTACCACTGAGCCACCAGGGAAGTCCATGTTAAATTGATTTATTTCTTTTTGGCAGCACTTGGTCTCCCACGCTGTGTGTGAACTTTCTCTAGTTGCGGTGATCGGGGACTACTCCTTGGCGCGGTGCTCAGACTTCTCACTGTGCTGGCTTCTCTTGTTACAGAGTGCAGGCTCTAGGATTCACAGGACTCAATAGTTGGGGTGCATGTGCTTAGTTGCCCCGAGGCATGTGGGACCTTCGTGGACTAAATATCGAACCCGTCCCTGTCCCCTGCATTTGCAGGTGGATTCTTTACCACTGAGCCAGAAGGGAAGTCTTCCAGCGCTATTTGTTAAAAAGACTACCCTTTCTTGAATTCCCTTTGCACTTTTCTCACAAATCACTTGGCTGTATATTTGGAGGACTATTTCTAGACTATTTTCTGTTTCATTGATCTACTTGTCTCTCTTTATTCCAATATCACATTATCTTGATCACCGAGGCTTCATAGTAAATGGTCCCTCAGGTTGCACTCCTGGTTAATGCCTTCTCATCCTTTACCCTCAGCCAAGACCACATACTCTTAGAAGCCATCTCTGACACCTCCAAAGAGGTGACTGCTCCTGTTCTGTTCTCCCATTGCGCCTGCCCCAGCGCTGGTCTCCCTGTAATGTTACTGATGGTTTGTCGCCCCTTCCAGGCCAATTGTAAGCTCTTTGCGGGCACTACCTCTTGGGGTCCCAGGAGCACAGTTTGAAAAATATTTTAGAAAAAGTAAAAAACAAAGCAAATCACCCCACACAGGTGCTATAATTGCAGAATAGCTCCAAAAGCAAAGAAAGTGACACTGTTGAAACCAAACTGTTGGCTTTTAGGAAGCATCATTGTGCAACCACATGATGAATAATTCCTCTACTGATGTTAAGGAGATTGAGAGTGCAAATATAAGATGCAAAAATACTGGCATTAAAAGCTGCATGTAGAAAAGCTGAGGACCCTTATGTTATCCATTTACAGTGGCTGCTGAGGACAGGGGCTTAGAATTCTGCTCCCCAAATCCTCTGAGGTCTTTCCCTCCCGGCCTCTCTGTTCTATCGGTGCAGTATGCAGCCAGGGTGCCACTAGCCCCCAGTGCTCTTACCTTCTAACTCGGCATAGTCCAAACGGACCTCACCTTCTGTATGAAGGGTGTGGTTTTCTGCTTACTCCTGCTCTCTCTTTTTCTAATTATTAAGCACAATAAAAAGGCCCAGATTTATTCTTTGTTCAGCTGTCTCTTAAAGTGAAGGTGCCAATCTGTGTATGTATTTCTTTTTCTTTTTTTATCATACTATTACAGTTTTTAATGTATGAAATCTGAAACAATTCAGATTTATCACTGACAAAGAGGTAAATACATACATCAATTTCTTAGGTTAAAGTTGTGACTAAATTCACTTTAAAATTCAGGGTTCTAAGTGACTAGGGAGCCCTCTGTACCTTGAACAGCCTTCCCTCCCAGTGAGATGAGTCCCTACTAAAACAACCTGTGCTAATACCATCATATTTATCACATTTTAATTTATCAGTTTCCCATTAGATTGGGGATTCCTTTAGGGCAGAGACTGTTCACTTGGTCTTGAAATAGGTACCAAATTATTTGTCAAATGAGTAGTGAACAACACAATGGTATGCATTTAGCCATAATACAATCAACAAATAATCTATAATCTGATTTAAAATCCTCAAATTTAAACAGATTTATACCAAGGCTTTGATTTAGCTTGTGCTAAATAACTTCTAAAATTTGTAGGTTTGAGGCATTTTATTATAAAAAGCTGGTACGCATAAGCGAATAAGAACTTAAAATCATCATACAGTTACTTCATTTTTTAGCTTGACCTTCTAGTAAATCTTTAGCTTCATTGATTTTGGCTGCTATATAAGGGGATCCTTCCTTGTCTGGGTGATTTAAAAGCATAATTCGTCGATGAGCATCTCTTATTTTGGCTTTATTTGCAGTAGGGCTTACACCTAGTATTAATGCTGCTTCCCGTTTTGTCATTTTGAGTTCAAACCCACCTCTGTAATAGCCACCACTGAAGGCAGATTTCGGTAGACTTTGAAAAACTTGTTTTATTTGAGGCTCCATATGCTTCATGGCTTGTAAAGCATAACGACCTGCAAATCCTGCAGCAGCAATGGTCAGTCCAACTGCTACCACTGTACTGGCCATGGCACCTGCTCGGTTCCCCTGCCTCCACCAGGAGCGCAGTTCATCCCAGCCCACCAAGTTTATGCCTCTATCACAAAGCGATTTCGCCACCACCAGCACTTACAAACCACCCAGGCAAGGGCGCCCCAGGAAATGTGTGTATGTATTTCTAATAACACCTATCCCTAACAAAAGAATCAACATCAGTTACTTCTATGAGTCAGTCCCTCCAGGCAAGTGGGTTAACTCAGGAGACCAAAGTAAAAAAAAGGATTGTTTAGTTAGCACAGAATCAGGGCTGAAGAAGTAAATTGCCCCTCTCTCTTCTAGGGACAATTTTATCTAGAGAAGATCATTTCAGTATAAACACAACACACCCTCCTTCTATAAGAAGGATGCATTCCTACTACCTTTTTAAATTGTCATTAAATAAAAATGGGACTGCCATGTTGGTTCAGTGCTTAAGGGCTTCCCTTGTGGCTCAGCTGGTAAAGAATCTGCCTGCAATGCAGGAGACCTGGGTTCAATCCCTGGGTTTGGAAGAGCCCCTGGAGAAGGGAAAGGCTACCCACTCCAGTATTCTGGCCTGGAAAATTCCATGGGCTGTATAGTCCATGGGGTTGCAAACAGCTGGACACGACTGAGCAACTTTCACTTTCAGTGGTTTAGACTCCACCTGCCAATGCAGGGGACATGAGTTCAATCCCTGCCTCAGGACGATTTCACATGCCACGGGGCAACTAGACCTGTAAACAGCTACTGAGTCTGCCTGTTCTAGAGCCTGAGCTCTGCAACAAGAGAAGCCCTCCCTCCCCGACAATGAGAAGTTACTGCACCACAACTAGAGAGTAACACCCACTCACTGCAACTAGAGAAAGCACTCTCGCAGCAATGAAGACCCAGTACAGCCAAAAAATCAACAAAAGCAAATTTGCAAAAAAAATTTTTAAATACACTTGCTATGTTTGTACATGGAACAGTTCTAGAAGGATTTTCAAGAAACTGCTGTGGTTGCCTCCAGGCTGTGGACCCTGGTCTAACCATCACTGCCTCTCACCTACATTACAGTGGTATAACGTTTGAAGTCACATAGGAAGGCTTCAGGTTGTTGACTGTTGTGTTACTCATTACCACAAAGTCAATGGCTTAAAAGAGCATAGATTTATTATCTTACAGTTCTAAATGTCAGAAGTCTGAAATGAGTCACACAGAGCTAAAATCAAGAAAGCAGCAGAATAATATCGCTCACATGTGGAATCTAAATAAATGATACAAATGAACCTATTAACAAAGCAGAAATGCAGTCACAGATGTAAAACACAAGCTTATGGTTACTGGGGAGAATGGAGGAGGAGGGATAAATTGGGAGACTGGGATTGACAAATACACACTACTATATGTAAAATAGATAACTAATAAGGACCTACTGTATAGCACAGGGAATTCTACCCAATACTGTATAATGGCCTATATGGACAAAGACGAAAAAAGACTGGATATATGTATTACAGATTCACTTTGCTGTACACCAAAAACTAATGCAATTTTGTAAATTAATTATATTCTAATAAAAAATTAATTAAAAAGATTTAAAAGTGGAATTCCATGGTGCTCCAGTGGTTAGGATTCCAGACTTTCACTGTCAGGAGCCCAGGTTTGACTCCTGGTCAGAGATCTAAGATCCCACAAGCTTCGTGGTGCAGCCATAAAAAAGGAAAGAAAAAAAAAAAAGAAAGAAAGCAGTAGAGCTGAGTTCCTTCTAGAGGCTCACAGAGAATCCACTTTCTTCCATTTTCCAGTTTTGACAGGTTATCTGCATTCCTTGGCTGTGTGGCCTCTTCTTCCCTCTTCAGGGTCAGCACCATAGCATCTTCAGATTTCCCTGGCAGTCGTACCTCCCTCTTGTAAAGATCCTTGCGATCTCACTGGGCCAACCCAGATAAAGCAGGATAATTTTCCAGTCTCAAGATTCTTAACTTCATCACATCTTCAAAGTCTCCTTTACCATGTAAGGTAACATATTCACAGCCTTCATAGATTAGGATCTGGACATCTTTGGGGGTCATTAATCAGACTACAACAACCAAAACTATCTATCCTAGTTTAGTCACCCTAACTCAAGCATTGCTTCCACCCTGGAATCTTCTCAGACCCTGTCCCTTGCAGAAACAGATCAGTCATCAGTTCAGTTGCTCAGTCGTGTCCAACTCTTTGGCACTCCATGGACTGCAGCACGCCAGGCTTCTCTGTCTATCACCAACACCCGGAGCTTGCTCAGACTCATGTTCATCAAGTCGGTGATGTCATCCAAGCATCTTATCCTCTGTCATCTCCTTCTCCTCCTGACTTCAATTTTTCTCCCAGCATCAGGGTCTTTTCCAATGAGTCAGTTCTTCCCATCAGGTGGTCAAAGTATTCGTGTTTCAGCTTCAGCATCAGTCCTGCCAATAAGGCTGGATCTCCTTGCAGTCCAAGGGACTCTCAAGAGTCTTCTCCAACACCACAGTTCAAAAGCATCCATTCTTCAGTGCTCAGCTTTCTTTATAGTCCAACTCTCACATCCATCATGACTACTGGAAAATCCATAGCTTTGACTAAGATGGACCTTTGTTGGCAAAGTAACGTCTCTGCTTTGTAATATGCTGTCTAGGTTGGTCATAGCTTTTCTTCCAAGAAGTAAACATCTTTTAATTTCATGACTGTAGTCACCATCTGCAGTGATTTTGGAGCCCCCCAAAATAAAGTCTGTCACTGTTTCCACTGTTTCCCCATCTATTTGCCATGAAGTGATGGGACCAGATGCCTTGATCTTAGTTTTCTGAATGTTGAGTTTTAAGCCAACTTTTTCACTCTCCTCTTTCAATTTCATCAAGAGGCTCTTTAGTTTTTCTTTGCTTTCTGCCATAAGAATGGTGTCATCTGCATATCTGAGGTTATTATATTTCTCCCAGCAATCTTGGTTCCAGCTTGTGCTTCATCCAGCCCAGAATTTCACATAATATATTCTGCATATAAGTTAAATAAGCAAAGTGACAATATACAGCCTTGACATACTCCATTCCCAATTTGGAACCAGTCTGTTGTTCCATGTCTAGTTCTAACAGTTCTAACTGTTGCTTCTTGACCTGCACAGATGTCTCAGGAGGCAGGTCAGATGGTCTGGTATTCCCATCTCTTTAAGAATTTTCCACAGTTTGCTGTGAGTCACACAGTCAAAACCTTTGGCGTAGTCAATAAAGCAGAAGTAGATGTTTTTCTGGAACTCTCTTACTTTTTCGATGATCCAGTGGATGTTGGCAATTTGATCTCTGGTTCCTCTACCTTTTCTAAAACCTGCTTGAACATCTGGGAGTTCACGGTTTACATACTGCTGAAGCCTGGCTTGGAGAATTTTGAGCATGACTTTACTAGCATGTGAGATGAGTGCAATTTTGCAGTAGTTTGAGCATTCTTTGGCATTGCCTTTCTTTGGGATTGGAATGAAAACTGACCTTTTCCAGTCCTGTGGCCACTGCTGAGTTTTCCAAATTTGCTGGCATATTGAGTGCAGCACTTTCACAGCATCATCTTTTAGGATTTGAAATAGCTCAACTGGAATTCCATCACCTCCACTAGCTTTGTTCGTAGTGAATGTTTCTAAGGACCACTTGACTTCGCATTCCAGGATGTCTGGCTCTAGGTGAGTGATCACACCTTCATGATTATCTGTGTCATGAAGATCTTTTTGTATAGTTCTTTTGTGTATTCTTGCCACCTCTTCTTAATATCTTCTGCTTCTGTTAGGTCCATACCATTTCTGTCCTTTATTGTGCCCATGTTTGCATGAAATGTTCCCTTGGTATCTCTAATTTTCTTGAGGACATCTCTAGTCTTCCCATTCTATTGTTTTCCTCTATTTCTTTGCACTGATCACTGAGGAAGGCTTTCTTATCTCTCCTTGCTATTCTTTGGAACTCTGCATTCAAATGGGTATATCTTTCCTTTTCTCCTTTGCCTTTAGCTTCTCTTCTTTTCACAGCTATTTGTAAGTCTTCCTCAGACAATCATTTTGCCTTTTTACATTTCTTTTTCTTGGGGATGGTCTTGATCCCTGCCTCCTGTACGACGTCACGAACCTCCATCCATAGTTCTTCAGGCACTCTATCAGATCTAATCCCTTGAATCTATTTCTCACTTCCACTGTATAATCATAAGGGATTTGATTTAGGTCATATCTGGATGGTCTAATGGTATTCCCTACTTTCTTCAATTTTAGTCTGAATTTGGCAATAAGGAGTTCATGATCTGAGCCACAGTCAGCTCCCAGTCTTGTTTTTGCTGACTGTATAGAGCTTCTCCATCTTTGGCTGCAAAGAATATAATCAATCAGATTTTGGTGTTGACCATCTGGTGATGTCCATGTATAGAATCTTCTCTTGTGTTGTTGGAAGAGGGTGTTTGCTGTGACCAGTGTGTTCTGTTGTCAAAACTCTATTAGCCTTTGCCCTGCTTCATTCCGTGCTCCAAGGCCAAATTTACCTGTTATTCCAAGTGTTTCTTGACTTCCTACTTTTGCATTCCAGTCCCCTATGGTGAAAAGGACATCTTTTTTGGGTGTTAGTTCTAGGTCTTGTAGGTCTTCATAGAACCATACACTTTCAACTTCTTCAGCGTTACTGGTTGGGGCATAGACTTGGATTACTGTGATACTGAATGGTTTGCCTTGAAAATGAACAGAGATCATTCTGTCATTTTTGAGACTGCACCCAAGTACTGCATTTCAGATTCTTGTTGACTGTGACGGTTACTCCATTTCTTCTCAGGGATTCTTGCCCATAGTAGTAGATAAAATGGTCATCTGAGTTAAATTCACCCATTCCAGTCCATTTTAGTTCACTGATTCCTAAAATGTGGATGTTCACTCTTGCCATCTCCTATTTGACCACTTCCAATTTACCTTGATTCATGGACCTAACATTCCAGGTTCCTAAGTAATATTGTTCTTTACAGCATTGGACTTTACTTCCATCACCAGTCACATTCACAATTGGGTGTTGTTTTTGCTTTGGCTCTGTCTCTTCATTCTTTCTAGAGTTATTTCTCCACTCTTCTTCAGTAGTATCTTGGACACCTGCCAACCTGGGAAGTTTATCTTTCAGTGTCATATCTTTTTGCTTTTTCACACTGTTCATGGGGTTCCACCCTGAAACCTTCTCAGAGCCTGCCCCCTGCAGAATCAGATAACCAGTCCTATTTTACCTGCATGATTCTGTACTCTGTAACAGCATTGACAGCACTTATTAGAAAGTAATGGGTCTATTAGGCTTCCCTGATAGCTCATTTGGGAAAGAATCTGCCTGCAGTGCAATTCAATTCCTGGGTCAGAAAGATCCCCTGGAGAAGGGATAGATTACCCACTCCAGTATTCTTGGCTTTCTTTCGTGGTTCAGTTGGTAAAGAATACACCTGCAATGTGGGAGACCTGGGTTTGATCCCTGGGTTGGGAAGATCCCCTGGAGAAGGGAAAGGCTACCCACTCCAGTCTTCTGGCCTGGAGAATTCCATGGGCTATATAGTCCATGGGGTCTCAAAGAGTCAGACACGACTGAGCGACTTTCACTGGATCTATTTACCTATATGTTCCTCCATTAGGTTATATGGGGGTGGGGCAGGATCCAATGTTTATTCATCTTTGCATCTTCAACACTTAAAATGCTGAGTGATCATTCATTCAAAAATATTTCTTGAAGGCCTGCTATGCTCAAAGTTCTGGGGATATAGTGCTACCAACACAGAGATGGTCTGTGCCCTCAAAAAGCTTATAATCTATTTTGAAAAGAAGTCAGTGGAACCATCAGTAACTGTGAAAGGAAACCAGTAATGGGGCAGGTACAATGGGAGAGCAGAACAGAAGCAGCCTTTCATTTAGCGGTGTCAGAGAGGGCTTCTAAGAGTAACCTGATATTGGCTGAGGGTCAGGGATGAGGAAGAATTAACCAGGAGTGCAACCTGAGGGAGCAGCCCCCCAAACACTACTGAGGCAGTGTCACTGCCACCAGTGCGACCCCCACACCGCTGAGTCCTGACACAGTGGGCAGGTGCCCCCCAAGCCACCACAGCCAAGTGATGCATTAGAAATAAGGGCTCCTGAGGAAACTGTAGGAGTCGTAGACACATTCATTATCTTGACTGTGATTATGCCCTCATATACATTTGTCAAAGCTTATCAACTTATACGGGCTTCCCTGGTGGCTCCGATGGTAAACAATCCACCTGCAATGTAGGAGACTGGAGTTCGATCCCTATGTCGAAAAGATCCCCTGGAGAAGGGAAAGGCTACCCACTCCGGTATCCTTGCCTAGAGAATCCCATGGACAGAGGAGCCTGGTGGGCTACAGTCCATAGCGTCACAAACACTTGGACACAACTGAGTGGGTAACACACACATCAGCTTATACACAGGGCTTTTCTGGTGGTTCAGTGGTAAAGAATCTGCCTGCAGTGCAGGAAACACAGAAGACAAGGGTTCGAACCCTGGGTTGGGAAGCTCCCTGGAGAAGGGAATGACAACACACTCAAGTATTCTTGTCTGGAGAATCCCATGGACAGAGGAGCCTGGTGGGCTACAGTTCATAGGGTTGCATAAAGTCAGACAATACTGAAGCAACTTAGCACACAGCATCAACTTATACACTTGCAGTTCACTGTATGTCAGTTATACATCAATAAAGTTGTTTAAAAATAGCAATGAGTGGAATAAAATGAAATCAGATGTTTATTTAAAAATAAATCATTATCAAGACTTCCCTGGTGATCCAGTGGTTGAGACTATGTGCTCCCAATGCAAGGAGCCCGGTTCAGTCCCTGCTCAAGGAACTAGATCCCACATGCTGCAACTAAAGATTCTGTGTGCTGCAACTAAGACCTGGTAGAGCCAAATTAAATAAATAAATAAATATTAAAAAAAAAAAAGACTCTGTGCTCCCAATTCAAGGGACATGGGTTTTATCCCTAGTCAGGCAACTATGTACCCACAAGCCAAGTGTTATGGCCAAAGAAAGAAAAAGAAAACATGAGCCAAGGATTTTACATCTTCCTTATCTGTTTTAATATTTTTCATTTTCTCTTGAATTCTTTTACTTCACTTATTTTTACTTTAAAAATTTACCTCTTTTTCTTCTTTCTAAAAGACATTATTTGTGTGTTTATTTGCTTGACTTCCTTCCCCATACTTTTTCTTTGGCCACACTGTGTGGCTTGCAGGATCTTAGTTCCCTGACCAGGATTGAATCTGAGTTCCCTATGTTGGAAGGCAGATTCTTAACCACTGGACAACCAGGGAAGTCCCTGAGTCTCTTTATTCTTTTAGTAATTTTGTATGGGATTTAAGCTGATACTTTATTTTTACCAGAATTTAATTTTCTGAAGGATTTGTTCAGATAGCTTTCCGATCTAGACAATGCTCTCTTGTTTGTTCCTTTGAGTAGTATTCAAATATACAGTCAGAGAAGGCAATGGTACCCCACTCCAGTACTCTTGCCTGGAAAATCCCAGGGACGGGGGAGCCTGGTAGGCTGCAGTCCATGGGGTCGCACAGAGTCAGACACGACTGAGCGACTTCACTTTCACTTTTCCTTTCATGCACTGGAGAAGGAAATGGCAGCCCACTCCAGTGTTCTTGCCTGGAGACTCCCAGGGACAGGGGAGCCTGGTGGGCTGCGTCTATGGGGTCGCACAGAGTCGGACACGACTGAAGCAACTTAGCAGCAGCAGCAGCAAATATACAGTGGCTTGCTCTCAGATTTTCCAGCTTCATACCCCCACCCCACTTTACTCCAGACCTTCTTTTCCTTTGTCTGTTGACCCTGTCCTCAATTTTGATTCCTCTCTCAGCAGTCTTTCTTCAGTATAGAACCTACCCTAAAAGGAAGCCCTGATGGTCAGTTTGGAGAGTTCAAAGGGATGCTGATGCTAAATCACTTCAGTTGTGTCTGCGCGACCTATGGCCTACAGCCTACCAGGCTCCTCTGTCCATGGGATTCTCCAGGCAAGAACACTGGAGTGGGTTGCCACGCCCTCCTCCAGGGGATCTGCCCAACCTAGGGATCGAACATGTATCTCTTAGTCTCCTGCACTGGCAGGTGGGTTCTTTACCACTAGGCCACCTGGGCAGCCCAGGTGCTGAGAATTAATATGAGAATTACCCCGAACTCCAGATTCCTGGGTCGGGAAGATCCACTAGAGAAGGGATAGGCTACTCACTCCAGTATTGTTGGGCTTCCCTGTGGCTTAGCTGATAAAAAAATAGCATGCAATACAGGAGACCTGGGTTTGATCCCTGGGTTGGGAAGATTCCCTGGAGAATGGAAAGGCTATCCACTCCAGTATTCTGCCTGGAAAATTCCATGGACTGTACAGTCCATGTGGTCACAAAGAGTCAGACACGCCCTGGAGAAGGAAATGGCAACCCACTCCAGTATTCTTGCCTCGAGAATTTCATGGACCAAGGAGCCTGGTAGGCTACAGTCCATGGGGTCGCAAAGAGTCGGATACAACTGAGCGACTTCCCTCCCTCCTCCTCCTGTGTATTCTTACCACCTCTTCTTAATATCTTCTGCTTCTGTTAGGTCCATACCATTTCTGTCCTTTATTGAGCCCATCTTTGCATGAAATGTTCCCTCGGTATCTCCAATTTTCTTGAAGAGATCTGTATTCTTTCCCATTCTATTGTTTTTCTCCATTTCTTTGCACTAATCACTGAGGAAGGCTTTCTTATCTCTTATTTCTTATCTCCTTGCTATTCTTTGGAACTCTTCATTCAAATGGGTATATCTTTCCTTTTCTCCTTTGCCCTTTGCTTCTCCTTTTCACAGCTGTTTGTAAGGCCTCTTCAGAAAACCATTTTGCCTTTTTGCATATATATGTGACAATATTTATGCATAACAAACTGTCCTGAAATTCAATGGCTCAAAGTGATAACATTTGTTTAGCTTAAAAGTATGTGAGTGAGCTTTGTAGTTCTTGTCTTATTGGCTTTCTCAAATGTCTCCTGAAATTGCTGGTGGCAGTGTAGATTAGTAAAAGAGGCTGATTGTTCACAGTCAGACTATCCTGCAATAGCTACAATATGTAAATTATCAAAATTCCCATCAAATCTAGAATGAACATATATAAATTACGGAATTCATACAAGAAAACTCCACTTAACAATGAAATAATTGATATAGACAACAAAACCTATTATTGAACAAAGGAAATAAGGTTATGTCCCTAACCCACCAGAAAATTTAAAAAAATATTCAAAAGAAAAGTCAGACACGACTGAGCAACTTTCATTTCAGTTCAGTTCAGTTCACTCCAGTCGCTCAGTCATGTCCGACTCTTTGCAACCCCATGAATTGCAGTACACCAGGCCTCCCTGTCCACTGCCAACTCCCGGAGTTTACCCAAGCTCATGTCCATTGAGTCGGTGATGCCATCCAGCCATTTCATTCTCTGTTGTCCCCTTCTCCTTCTGCTCCCAATCCCTCCCAGCATCAGGGTCTTTTCCAATGAGTCAACTCTTCGCATGAGGTGGCCAAAGTATTGGAGTTTCAGCTTTAGCATCAGTCCTTCCAATGAACACCCAGGACTGATCTCCTTTAGAATGGACTGGTTGGATCTCCTTGCCGTCCAAGGAACCCTCAAGAGTCTTCTCCAGCACCACAGTTCAAAAGCATCAATTCTTCCTCTCTCAGCTTTCTTCACAGTCCAACTCTCTTCAGTTCAGTTCAGTCACTCAGTCATGTCCGACTCTCTGCCACCCCATGAATCACAGCACGCCAGGCCTCCCTGTCCATCACCAACTCCCGGAGTTCACTCAAACTCATGTCCATCGAGTCGGTGATGCCATCCAGCCATCTCATTCTCTGTCGTCCCCTTCTCCTCCCGCCCCCAACCTTACCCAGCATCAGAGTCTTTTCCAGTGAGTCAACTCATCGCATGAGGTGGCCAAAGTATTGCAGTTTTAGCTTTAGCATCAGTCCTTCCAATGAACACCCAGGATTGATCTCCTTTAGAATGGACTGGTTGGATCTCCTTGCAGTACAAGGGACTCTCAAGAGTCTTCTCCAACACCACAGTTCAAAAGCATCAATTCTTCGGCGATCAGCTTTCTTCACAGTCCAACTCTCACATCCATACATGACCACGGGAAAAACCATAGCCTTGACTAGACGGACCTTGGTTGGCAAAGTAATGTCTCTGCTTTTTAATATACTATCTAGGTTGGTCATAACTTTCCTTCCAAGGAGTAAGCGTCTTTTAATTTCCTGGCTGCAGTCAGCATCTGCAGTGACTTTGGAGCCCAAAAAAACAAAGTCTGACACTGTTTCCACTGTTTTTCCATCTATTTCCCATGAAGTGATGGGACCAGATGCCATGATCTTTGTTTTCTGAATGTTGAGCTTCAAGCCAACCTTTTCACTCTCCTCTTTCACTTTCATCAAGAGGCTTTTGAGTTCCTCTTCACTTTCTGCCATAAGGGTGGTGTCATCTGCATATCTGAGGTTATTGATATTTCTCCCAGCAATCTTGACTCCAGCTTGTGCTTCTTCCAGCCCAGCGTTCCTCATGATGTACTCTGCATATAAGTTAAATAAGCAGGGTGACAATATACAACCTTGACATACTCCTTTTCCTATCTGGAACCAGTCTGTTGTTCCATGTCCAGTTCTGACTGTTGCTTCCTGACCTGCATACAGGTTTCTCAAGAGGCAGGTCAGGTGGTCTGGTATTCCCATCTCTTTCAGAATGTTTACTGTGATCCACACAGTCAAAGGCTTTGGCATAGTCAATGAAGCAGAAATAGATGTTTTTCTGAACTCTCTTGCTTTCTGCATGATCCAGCGGATGTTGGCAATTTGATCTCTGGTGCCTCTGCCTTTTCTAAAACCTGCTTGAACATCTGGGAGTTCACGGTCCACATATTGCTGAAGCCTGGCTTGGAGAATTTTGAGCATGACTTGACTAGCGCAACTCGGTTCAGTTCAGTTCAGTTCAGTTCAGTCGCTCAGTCGTGTCCGACTCTCCGCGACCCCATGAATCACAGCACGCCAGGCCTCCCTGTCCATCACCAACTCCCGGAGTTCACTCAAACTCATGTCCACAGAATCGGTGATGCCATCCAGCCATCTCATTCTCCGTCGTCCCCTTCTCCTCCCGCCCCCAACCTTTCCCAGCATCAGAGTCTTTTCCAGTGAGTCAACTCGTCTCATGAGGTGGCCAAAGTATTGGAGTTTCAGCTTTAGCATCAGTCCCTCCAATGAACATCCAGGATTGATCTCCTTTAGAATGGACTGGTTGGATCTCCTTGCAGTATAAGGGACTCTCAAGAGTCTTCTCCAACACCACAGTTCAAAAGCATCGATTCTTCGGCGATCAGCTTTCTTCACAGTCCAACTCTCACATCCATACATGACCACGGGAAAAACCATTGCCTTGACTAGACGGACCTTGGTCGGCAAAGTAATGTCTCTGCTTTTTAATATACTATCAAGGTTGGTCATAACTTTCCTTCCAAGGAGCAAGCGTCTTTTAATTTCATGGCTGCAATCAGCATCTGCAGTGATTTTGGAGCCCAAAAAAACAAAGTCTGACACTGTTTCCACTGTTTTTCCATCTATTTCCCATGAAGTGATGGGACCAGATGCCATGATCTTTGTTTTCTGAATGTTGAGCTTCAAGCCAACCTTTTCACTCTCCTCTTTCACTTTCACCAAGAGGCTTTTGAGTTCCTCTTCACTTTCTGCCATAAGGGTAGTGTCATCTGCATATCTGAGGTTATTGATATTTCTCCCAGCAATCTTGATTCCAGCTTGTGCTTCTTCCAGCCCAGCGTTCCTCATGATGTACTCTGCATATAAGTTAAATAAGCAAGGTGACAATATACAACCTTGACGTACACCTTTTCCTATTTGGAACCAGTCTGTTGTTCCATGACTGGTTCTAACTGTTGCTTCCTGACCTGCATACAGGTTTCTCAAGAGGCAGGTCAGGTGGTCTGGGATTCCCATCTCTTTCAGAATGTTCCACAGTTTATTGTGATCCACACAGTCAAAGGCTTTGGCATAGTCAATGAAGCAGAAATAGATGTTTTTCTGAAACTCTCTTGCTTTCTCCATGATCCAGCGGATGTTGGCAATTTGATCTCTGGTGCCTCTGCCTTTTCTAAAACCTGCTTGAACATCTGGGAGTTCACGGTTTACATACTGCTGAAGCCTGGCTTGGAGAATTTTGAGCATGACTTTACTAGCGTGTGAGATGAGTGCAATTGTGCGGTAGTTTGAGCATTCTTTGGCATTCCCTTTCTTTGGGATTGGAATGAAGACTGACCTCTTCCAGTCCTGTGGCCACTGCTGAGTTTTCCAAATCTGCTGGCATATTGAGTGCAGCACTTTCACAGCATCATCTTTCAAGACTTGAAATAGCTCAACTGGAATTCCATCACCTCCACTAGCTTTGTTCCTAGTGATGCTTTCTAAGGCCCACTTGACTTCACATTCCAAGATGTCTGGCTCTAGGTCAGTGATCACATTATCGTGACTATCTTGCTCGTGAAGATCTTTTTTGTACAGTTCTTCTGTGTATTCCTGCCACCTCTTCTTAATATCTTCTGCTTCTGTTAGGTCCCTACCATTTCTGTCCTTTATCGAGCCCATCTTTGCATGAAAAGTTCCCTTGGAATCTCTAATTTTCTTGAAGAGGTCTCTTGTTTTTCCTATTCTGTTGTTTTCCTCTATTTCTTTGCATTGATCACTGAGGAAGGCTTTCTTATCTCTCCTTGCTATTCTTTGGAACTCTGCATTCAGATGCTTATATCTTTCCTTTTCTCCTTTGCTTTTCGCCTCTCTTCTTTTTACAGCTATTTGTAAGGCCTCCTCAGACAGCCATTTCGCTCTTTTGCATTTCTTTTCCATGGGGATGGTCTTGGCCCCTGTCTCCTGTACAATGTCACGAACCTCCGTCCAGAGTTCATCAGGCACTCTATCAATCAGATCTAGTCCCTTAAATCTATTTCTCACTTCCACTGCATAATCATAAGGGATTTGATTGAGGTCATATCTGAATGGTCTAGTGGTTTTCCCTACTTTCTTCAATTTAAGTCTGAACTTCGCAATAAGGAGCCACAGTCAGCTCCTGGTCTTGTTTTCGCTAACTGTATACAGCTTCTCCATCTTTGGTTGCAAAGAATATAATCAATCTGATTTCGGTGTTGACCATCTGGTGATGTCCATGTGTAGAGTCTTCTCTTGTGTTGTTGGAAGAGGGTGTTTGCTATGACCAGTGCAACTCGGTTCAGTTCTTACTAAATGTGCGGGCCCTTGCCTTTATCCACCACTGGGGGGCGCAAAACTTCTCTCAGATGCAACCGCAGTTGTCAAGACTGGCCTGCCAGGCTTTCTATTTGGAGCTCCTCCTGTTCTCATATTTCTCTGACACTCCGGTTGTTTCCTCTGTTCCATAGACACCCATAACAAGCAGGTCTGGTGATTTCTGGTGGTCATTCTCACTGCTTGTATTTGGGGTTTGTGGGGATACCTTGTTGTAAATGCTGCCAGTGATTTTTTGGGTTTGCCTACTAGTTACTGTTTTGTGTTCATTTTTGTTTTGATGAGGATTTGCGAAATCCCAAAACCAGATATGGCTGCCATATCCCCCACCGCACATACCCCTCTCTCTTACTCTTGTCTGGAACTCTGCGTTGCTTTCTTCTCTTTTCACGTTGTAGTGACATGTGTGCTTGTCTATTATCTCTTTATCCATAGACTCTAGTACCGTGGGAGCTCAGGAACAGCACCTGGCGATATAGTTGGGGCTCAAAGAATAGTTGCTGAAAGAAAAATCTTCCTTATTTGGAGGCTGAGAGAAAAGAGTCAGTCTATGGCAGATACACAAAGGAGGATAGAAGTGGTAAGAAATAAAGCTGGAAGACTGGGCCAGGTCAGTGTAGGGTCTTGTAAGCCAGTTAGGAGTTTGTCCTTTATACCGAAGGCAATGAAAATCCTTTAAAAGATTTAAACAAAGGGGTGATCTGATGATCTATTTTTTGTTTAGTTTAACATCAGAAACTGCAGTAAAGAGGATGGATTGTGGGAGGCAAAACTGGAGATTAGGCTCCATCGGAATAATCCAGCATTTGAGTATAAATAATGAATAAAAAAACTGAACTGAAGTGATTTTCAGATAGCTTGCACGGTGGAAAACATAATTAGAATCCAAAGGGCAATAGAATGACCAGAAGAAAGATGAATCTCAAAAAGATGATAGTTAGCCTAGATAAATGAAAGCTCACTCATTCAGGCCTCTAATTCGTAACTGATGAACAAGTAAGGCTGGTTTAATTATAGCTTGTGGAAGATAAATATTATGTGATTTCACATATGTGGAATCTGAAAACTAATACAAATGAACATATTTACAAAACAGAAACAGACTCACTGACTTAGAAAACAAACATTTCTAAAGGGATGGAGGGATAAATTAAGAATATGGGATTCACAGATATACACTGCTATACATAAAACAGATAAGCAATAAGGATTTACTGTATAGCACAGGAAACCATGGGGCTTCCCAAGTGGCAGTAGTGGTAAAGAATCCACCTGCCAATGCAGGAGATGCAAGAGATGTGAGGTCAATCCCTGGGAAGGGGGAAGATCCCTCGGAGTAGGAAATGGCACCCCACTCCAGTATTCTTGCCTGGGAAATCCCATGACAGAGGAGCCTGGTGGGCTACAGTCCGTGGAGCCACAAACAGTCAGACATGATTGAGCGACAGAGCACAGAGAACTATATTCAGTATCTTGTAATAACCTATAATGGAAAAGAATCTCAAAAAGAATATATATAACTGAAATACTTTGCTATACACCTGAAATTCATATATTATTGATTTATTTTTATTTTTGGCTGTGCTGGTCTTTGTTGCTGTCTGTGGACTTCCCGTTGCAGTGGCTTCTCTTGCCGGGAAGCATGGGCCCTAGGGCACATGGGCCTCAGTAGTTGGGGATTTCAGGTTTACTTGCCCCGTGACATGCAGGATCTTAGTTCCCAGACCAGGGATCAAGCCTGAGTCCCCTGCATTGGCAGGCAGATTCTTAACCACTGGACCACCATGAAGTCCCTGTACGTCTGAAATTAGCACAATATTATAAATCAACTATAGTTCAAATAAGAAAAGCAATAGCTTGTGTAACAGCAATATACGAAGTGACACTATGGTGAAGTTGAACAAAAATGTTAACTTGCTTTTTAAAAAAACAAAAATAGCTTGTTTTAAAAATTCATATTGAGGGCTTCCCTGGTGTCACAATGGTAAAGAATCTACCTGTCAATGGAGGGGACACAGGTTTGACCCCAGTCTGGGAATATCCCTTATGCCATGGGGCAACTAAGCCCATTCACCACAGCTACAGAGTCTGTGCTCTAGAGCCCAGGAGCCACAACTACTGAAGCCCATGCGTGTACTCCACAACAGGAGAAGCCACTGCAATGAGAAGCCTGTGCACAGCTAGAGTAGCCCCTGTTCTCTGCAACCAGAGAAAAGTCTGAGCAGCAACGAAGACCCAGCACAGCCAAAAAAAAAAAAAAATCACATTGAGATATGATTCATGTACGACATAATTAATCCAGTAAAATATAAGATCAGTATTTTTAGTATATTCACAGATATGTGCAACCATTACTATAATCAATTTTAGAACATTTCCATCACCTCAAAAAGAAACGTCATACCCATTCAATATTATCCCTAATTACCCTTCTCCCCACACTAAGCAACCACTAATCTACTTTTTGTCTCTATAGGTTATCCATTTCAGGACCTCCATAAAAATGGAATTATATATTATGTGGCCTTTTTTGACTGGCTTCTTTCTTTTTATTTTTTGGAGAAATAAAGAGCAATTTTATACTTTTTCAGAAAATAACTTTTGGAAATAATTAAACTTGTATTTCACAATGAAGGTGAGAAAAAAAATAAACTCTAATATTAAACAAGTACAATAAACAATGTATTCAAACTCAATAATTTTTTTTTCACAGTACATTTTTTTTGTTGTTGTTTTATTTTTATTTTTATTGGAGGCTAATTATTTTACAATATTATATTGGCTGGTTTTGCCATACATTGACATGAATCCGCCCCGGGTGTACATGAGTTCCCCCTCCCAAACCCCCCTCCCACCTCCCTTCTCCCCTTATCCTCCCTCTGGGTCATCCCCTCATACCAGCCCTGAGCATCCTGTAACATTCATCGACTCTGAACTGGCGATTCGTTTCACATATGATAATATACATGTTTCAATGCCATTCTCCCAAATCATCCCACCCTCACCCTCTCCCACAGAGTCCCAAAGACTGTTCTATACATCTGTGTCTCTTTTGCTGTCTCGTATACAGGGTTATCATTTGCATCTTTCTAAATTCCATTTATATGCGTTAGTATTGACTGGCTTCTTTCATTCAGCATAATGCTTTCAAGATACATTAAATTGAAATTTATTGAAACTAAAAATTATCAGTGCTTCATTCTTTTTATGGCTTCCCAGGTGGCTCAGTGGTAAAGAATCCACCTGCTAAACAAGAGATGCAGGTTTGATCTCTGGATTGGGAAGATCACCTGGAAAAGGAAATGGCAACCCGCTCCAGTATTCTTGCCTGGAGAATCCCATGGACAGAAGGAGCCTGGTGAGCTACAGTTCATTGGGCACAAAGAGTCAGATACTACTTAGCAACTAAACAGCAGCATTCTTTTTATGGCAAATAATATTCCATTGTATGTACATACCACATTTGGTTTATCCATTTTCTGTTTATAGTCATTTGGGTTGTTTCCAGTGTAGGGCAGGCAGAACTTTACTTCTACCCATCTCAGGTCCTCAGTTGGAGCTCTTTAACAAAAAGATAGATTAACAGGAGAAAAATAAATTTATTAACACATGAAATGCACATCACACATGAGAAACTTCAGCAAAGAGTAACTCGAAGCAGTGACTGAGAACTCTGGCTAACATGGTATCTTCAAGAAAAAGACAATAAATCTGTGGAGAAATGCTAGGACAAAAGAAAAGGGTTTTAGGCCTCTAAGGGTGGCCAATTATGGGAAGATAAATAAATGGGAAGAAACTAACACAATAAGGTTTGTTTGCAGATTTCTCTGGTGCCATCTCTGGGCTGATAAGAGTCTAGACTGGGGAGTGTCTCTAGTAAAGGAGAATTTATAGCCTGCCTTTAGGCAGAAAAGGAGGAGGGTAGAGAGAGAGCTTTTTCTCTGTTTGCTGTTTTTAATTGCCTTACTCAAAATTTTTTTTTTTTTTTTGGTCAAAGAGACATATTTTGAGATGACATATTCTGGTTTTCAGCATCTTTTGGCTATTAGGAATAATGCTGTCATAAACATTCATGTACAAGTTTTGGTGAGGACACGTGTTTTCATTTCTCTTGAGTGTGTGCTAAGTCTCTTCAGTTGTGTCCGACTCTTTGCGACCCTATGGACTGTAGCCCAGCAGGCTCCTCTGTCCATGAGATTCTCCAGGCAAGAATACTGGAGTAGGTTACCATGCCCTTCTCCATTCTTTTGGGTATATAACCAGAAATGGAAATGCTGGGTCATTTAATTTGGTCTTTGGCTCCATTAATAGTGTTCAGGATGTGCTAAGTGAGAGCTCCATCTGTCATCTGACTTATAGTCTTGAGGTACACATTTTGACAAACTGGACCATGTACAGTCAAGAGAGACAGGGTAATAGGGAAGAGACTGTTAAGTGAGTCACTTGAAGAACAGCGGGAGGATTTAGAGGCATTTAGCTGGAGAAAAGAAAACTAAAGAGGAAACAAGAGACGTCCTCAAACATCTGAAGGGCTGTGACATAGAAGAGGGATTAACCACAGGATAGAATGAGGCCTACTTGGTAGAAGCCACAGAGAAACATAATTGGTCTGAAGACTTTTCTCCCTTCCTTTCTTCTTTCCTTTCCAATTATTTTATTTTTAAAAATTAAGTAATTAATTTTTAAAAGGTTTTTATTTCTTAAAAGTTAACATGTACATAATAGGAAACCAAACACTACAAGAAAAAAAACAAAGTCAGTTCATTATCACAGGCAGTTTATCGTTTGATGTGTCCTTCTAGGTATAATTTGACTATAAAATTTATTAATTTATTTATTCACTTTTGGCTGTGCTGGATCTTCACTGTTACGTGTGAGCTTTCACTTGTTGCAGCAAGTGGTGGCCACTCTCTAGTTGCAATTATTGGTGGCTCCTCTAGTTGCAGAGCACGGGCTGTAGGGCAACTAGCTTCGGCTTCAATAGCTGTGTTACATGGGTTTAGTTGTACTGAACAGGTTTTGTTGCCTGTGGCACACAGGATTGTCCTCGACCAGGGTCTGAACCTGTGTCCCTTGTACTGGCATGTGGATTCGTAACCACTGAGCCACCAGAGAGGTCCTCTTGAGTTCTTCTGACATAACACTAGTAGTCTTCGATAGTTTCTCCCATTCTCTCTTCAGTCCAGTCTAAATCAGGTTTGCTGCTGCTGCTGAGTTGCTTCAGTCGCGTCTGACTTTTCACAGCTCCATGGACTATAATTTTGCTAAGTACTCTGTACCAAATTTTTTAAAGTTTCTATCCCTAGTTTGTTAACATATATATATATATATATTTGGCTGTGCTAGGTCTTTGTTGCTGCTTGTGCTTTCTGTAGCTTCAGTGATTGGAGGCTACTCTAGTTGCAGTGTGAGAGCTTCTCATTGCACTGGCTTCTTTTATTATGGAGCACTGGCTCTAGGCACTCGGGCTTCAGTAGTTGTGGTCCATGGGCTTAGTTGCTCCAAGACATGTGGAATCTTCCCAGACCAGGGATCGAACCCATGTCCCCTGCATTGGCAGGAGGATTCCTAACCACTGGACCACCAAGGAAGTCCAATATGTTTTTGGTTTTTTTTTAATTTTTTACATTTATCTGTTATTTTTCGGCCATGACACATGCAGGATCTTAGTTCCCCAACCAGAGATCGAACCCGGGCCTTGGCAGTGAAAGCACTGAGTCTTAACCACTGAACTGCTAGGGAATTCCCATGTTTTTTTAAAAAATCATCAGTGGGTGTTGAATTTTATCAAATAGTTTTCCTACATTCATTGAGAGCTTATTTGATTTTTCTCCTTTATACTGTTAATGTAGTAAATCATATTACTTGGTTTTCCAGTGAACACTGGAATTCCTGAAATAAATCCTACCTGACTACAATGTTGTATAATTTTAGCTTATCAATGGATTCTGTTTGCTAATATTTTGTGTAGCTAATACTTTGTATCAAAGTTAATGAGAGATGGGCCTATAATTTTCCTATTTCTTAATACATTTGTTCAAGTTACGTTGTCTCATAAAATGAATAAGAAATTGTTTCTTTTTAAAATGTTTATTTATTTATGGCTTCTACCAGGTCTTCATTGCTGCATGTAGGTATTCTCTAGTTGCCGCGAGCAGGGGCTACTCTTTCATTGCAGAGGCTTCTCTTGCTGCAAGCATGGGTTCTAGGGTGCTCAGGCTTCAGTAGTTGTGGCTTGCAGGAATGTGTTTCTTTTTTTCTATTATCTAGAAAAGTTTTTGTAAGATCTTCCTTAAATGGAATAATTGACCAGTACATCTCCTAGGATCTAGAATTTTCTTGTGAGAAAGTCTTTATATTATGTATTCAATTTATTTAAGCGATATGAAACCATTCAGGGTTTTTTCTTTTTTTAATTTATTTGGCTGCGGCAGGTCTTAATTGTATTATGTGGGATCTTTCAGTTGCAGCATGCAGGATTTTTCAGCTGGGGCATGCAAGCTCTTAATTATGGCATGTGGGATCTAGTTCCCTGACCACAGATGTAACCCAGGCCCCTTGCATTGGGAACTCCAACTTTTAGCCACTGGACCACCAGGGACGTCCCCAGAATTTTCTGTTACTTCTTTGATCAGCTTAGATAAGTTTGTTTTCCTAAGAATATTTCTCTTTCAACCAAATCTTAATACTTATTTTAATAAAGTTACTCATAATATCCTCTTGTTATCTGTAGAATCTATAGGAAGTCTACTTTTTTATTCCTGATACAGGAACAAACTTAGTTCTGTTGATCTTCAATACTGCATAATTATTTTGTATTTCATTAATTTCAGTTCTTACCTTTATTATTTACTTTCTACTTTCTTTGAGTTTAATTTTTTCTCTTTTTCTGATTTCTCGAAATGGATGCCTATGGCTAGGGCTACCATGTTGGACAACAAGGATGCAAAGGTAACGATCCCACTTGTTACCTTTATTTACCAGTCTGATCCCTGCAGAAAACAAATATATCCTGGAGGACTGCAGTGAACTACTTCAAACTAAACCAACTACTAGCTGTAGTTGCAGATGCTTCTCCTATGTGGTATCACTGCAAAGCAGAAAAATAAATAGGCCTTAAGTATATGGTATGGGCTTCCCAGGTGGCTCAGTGATAAAGAATCCACCTGCCAAGCAGGAGATACAGGATCAGTCCCTGGGTTGGGAAAATCCCCTGGAGAAAGAAATGGCGACGCACTCCAGTATTCTTGCCTGGGAAATTCCATGGACAGAGTAGCCTGGTGGGCTCCAATCCATGGGGTCATATAGAGTTGGACATGACTTAGTAACTAAACCACCGCCACTCAGCACATGGTATGCAACCACTGCTCTGGAAAACATTCTTTTCCATCCCTATCAGAAAGTAGAACAGACACAGTTCACATTCTCTTGGAAAAGGCAACAATATGCATTTTCAGTCTGGCCCCAGTTCAGTTCAGTTCAGTTCAGTCGCTCAGTCGTGTCCGACTCTCCGCGATCCCATGAATCACAGCACGCCAGGCCTCCCTGTCCATCACCAACTCACAGAGTTCACTCAAACTCATGTCCACAGAGTTGGTAATGCCATCCAGCCATCTCATTCTCTGTCGTCCCCTCTCCTCCCGCCCCCAATCTTTCCCAGCATCAGAGTCTTTTCCAGTGAGTCAACTCGTTGCATGAGGTGGCCAAAGTATTGCAGTTTCAGCTTTAGCATCAGTCCTTCCAATGAACACCCAGGATTGATCTCCTTTAGAATGGACTGGTTGGATCTCCTTGCAGTCCAAGGGACTCTCAAGAGTCTTCTCCAACACCACAGTTCAAAAGCATCAATTCTTCAGCGATCAGTTTTCTTCACAGTCCAACTCTCACATCCATACATGACCACGGGAAAAACCATAGCCTTGACTAGATGGACCTTGGTTGGCAAAGTAATGTCTCTGCTTTTTAATATACTATCTAGGTTGTTCATAACTTTCCTTCCAAGGAGTAAGCGTCTTTTAATTAAGCGTCTTTTAATTTCATGGCTGCAGTCAGCATCGCAGTGATTTTGAAGCCCCAAAAAATAAAGTCTGACACTGTTTCCACTGTTTTTCCATCTATTTCCCATGAAGTGATGGGACCAGATGCCATGATCTTTGTTTTCTGAATGTTGAGCTTCAAGCCAACCTTTTCACTCTCCTCTTTCACTTTCATCAAGAGGCTTTTGAGTTCCTCTTCACTTTCTGCCATAAGGGTAGTGTCAGTCTGGCCCCAAGGCTATGTTAAATCTCCTACCCTTTGTCAGAAAATAGTCTAGGGGCTTCCCTGGTGGTCCAGTAGTTAAGAATCCACCACCAGTGCAGGGGATGCTGGTTTGATCTCTGGTCAGGAAGATCCCACCCGCTGCAGGGAACTAGGCCAAGCGTCACAGCTACTGAAGCCCAGGCACCTGGAACCCATGCTCCACAACAAGAGAAGCCCTCGCACTACAGCTAGAGAGTAGGTCCCCGCTCGCTGCAGCTGGAGAAAGCCCCCGAGCAGCAACACCCGGCACATCCCAAAAAATGAAAAAATTTTAAAAAGAGAAAAGAGTCTAAAGGGACCTGACCAGCTGCAGCTGTACATCTCTCAGAACATCACTATATTGATCTGCTATATTAATAACATCATGTAAATTGGACTGGTTGAGCAGAAAGTGGCAAGTATGTCAGATGCTTTTTGGTAAGACACTTGTTTTCCAGAGGGTAGTATGTTACCAAGTGTAAGCTTGCTCTGCTCGCTGCATGACAAGCCAAGGCTAATGAATCAGAGACGAGATGTTGAGGCAAGGAATACGATTTTGGTAGACTAATGTCTCAATAACCACTTTATCAGGGTCTAAAGGCCAGGTTCTTTTATAGATCAGAGATGGGGGGAGGTGAAACAAAGTAAAAAGGCCATTAATCTTGCAAATATCTCCTAGAATGACAGGCCTCAGGCAGGGGATGTGTTAATTTCTTCCTTCTTGCCATCCACAGGTAGACAAGGTCCTGAACAAAGGTACTTTAGTTTAACAGTCAGGTAGAGGGTCAGGGTCCTCTGAGGCAGGGCATTATCTATGATTATAATAACAAATAAGCGTATGATTGTGCTCATTTCACATGCTAGTAAAGTTATTCTCAAAATCCTTTAAGCTAGGCTTCAGCAGTACATGAACCAAGAACTTCCAGACGTGCAAGCTGAGTTTAGAAGAGGCAGTGGAACCAGAGATCGAATCACCAACATTTGTTGGATCATAGAGAAAGCAAGGGAATTCCAGGAAAACATCTACTTCAGCTTCACTGACTACACTAAAGCCTTTGACTGTGTGGATCACTACAAACTGTAGAAAATTCTTAAAAAGAAGGAAATACCTATCAGACCACCTTACCTGTCTCCTGAGAAACCTGCATGCGGTTCAAGAAGCAACATGAACAGCTAACTGTTTGTCAGAACCAGGCATGGAACAACTGACTGGTTCAAAACTGTGAAAGGAGTACGACCACGCTGTGTATAGTCACCTTGCTTATTTAACTTATATGCAGAGAACATCATACTAAAGACTGGGCTGAATGAATCACAACCTGAAATCAAGATTGCTGGGAGAAATATCAACAACCTCAGATATGTGGATGATACCACTCTAATGGCAGAAACTGAAGAGGAACTAAAAGGAATGAAAGAAAAAGTGAAAAAGCTGGCTTAAACCTCAACATTAAAAAGCTAAGATCATGGCATCGGTCCCATCACTTCAAAGCAAACAGAAGGGAAAAAAGTGGAAGCAGTAATATAGTTTATTTCCTTGGGCTCCAAAATCACTGAGGATGGTGGCTGCAGCCATGAAATTAAAAGACTCTTGCTAGGACTTCCCTGGTGGTTCAGTGGTAAAGAATCTGCCTGCCAATGCAAGACACACAGGTCCCTGGGCCAAGAAGATCCCACATGCTGCTGAGCAACTAAAACCTATGCACCACAAGTATTCAGCTTGTGCCCTAGAGCCCAGGAACTGCAACAAGAAGCAGCCACAATGAGAAGCCCCAACTCCACAACTAGAGAAAAGCCTGCAAAGCAACAAAGACCCAGCATAGCTAAAAATAAACAAAAAAAGATGCTTGACAAAAACAGCTATGACAAACCTAGACAGCATATTAAAAAGCAGAGACACCATTTTGTTTACAAAGGTCCCTATAGTCAAAGCTATGGTTTTTCCAGCAGTCATATACAGATGTGAGAGCTGTACCATAAAGAAGGCTAAGCACTGAAGAACTGATGCTTTCAAATTGTGGTGCCGGGGAAGACTCTTGAGAGGGCCGTGGACTGCAAGGAGATCAAACCAATCAATCCTAAAGGAGATCAACCCTGAATATTCATTAGAAGGACTGATGCTTAAACTGAAGCTCCAATACTTTGGCCACCTGATTCGAACAGCCGATTCATTGGAAAAGACCCTGACACTGGGAAAGATTGAAGACAAAAGGAGAAGGGGGTGGCAGAGGATGAGATGGTTAGATAGAATCACTGATTCAATGGACATGAATCTGAGCAAACTCTGGGAGACAGTGAAAGACAGGGGAGCCTGGTGTGCTGCCGTCCATGGGGTCATAAAGAGTCCTACACAACTTAGCGACTGAATAACAACATAACAAAAGCAATGAAAAGCAAGTCAAACAAACAGTTCCAGCATGGAGTCAGAATTGGCTTTCCCCTGCAACTGAGGTATTAACTTTTTCAGAGTTCCTTTCAGAATTAGCTATTGCATTGTGACTGTTCAGCAGTCCAACTTCTTCTTCTGTCCAGTCCTGTTTCCCTCCTTTCTTGCAAGTGTTGATCCCAAGATCACTCACTAATAAACTGCCCGCACTCTAATCTCCACTTTAGAATTGGCTTCCCTGGAAACTCAACCTTTGACCAAGGGAAATGTTTTACCAGGCAAAGATAAACCAAAAGCAAATCGGGATTTTTTTTTTTAAATCGGGATCTTAATGTGATATAATTCAAGGCAAAAAAAAATTATGGGACAAAGGAGAGAGTGTTACATAACAATAAAATAAAAAAGTTCAGTTCAGTCGCTCAGTCGTGTCCGGCTCTTTGAGACCCCATGAACCACAGCACTCCAGGCCTCCCTGTCCATCACCAACTCCTGGAGTCCACCCAAACCCATATCCATCGAGTCAGTGATGCCATCCAACCATCTCATCCTCTGTTGTCCCCTTCTCCTCCTGCCCTCAATCTTTCCCAGCATCAGGGTCTTTTCAAAGGAGTCAGCTCTTCGCATCAGGTGGCCAAAGTATTGGAGTTTCAGCTTCAAAATCAGTCCTTCCAATGAACACCCAGGACTGATCTCCTTTAGGATGGACTGGTTGGATCTCCTTGCAGTCCAAGGGACTCTCAAGAGTCTTCTCCAACACCACAGTTCAAAAGCATCAATTCTTCGGCACTCAGCTTTCTTTATAGTCCAACTCTCACATCCATACATGACCACTGGAAAAACCATAGCCTTGACTAGACGGACCTTTGTTGGCAAAGTAATGTCTCTGCTTTTTAATATGCTGTCTAGGTTGTTCATAACTTTCCTTCCAAGGAGTAAGCGTCTTTTAATTTCATGGCTGCAGTCACCATCTTCAGTGATTTTGGAGCCCAGAAAAATAAAGTTAGCCACTGTTTCAAATGTTTCCCCATCTATTTCCCATGAAGTGATGGGACCAGATGCCATGATCTTCGTTTTCTGAATGTTGAGCTTTAAGCCAACTTTTTCACCCTCCTCTTTCACTTTCATCAAGAGGCTTTTTAGTTCCTCTTCATTTTCTGCCATAAGGGTGGTGTCATCTGCATATCTGAGGTTATTGATATTTCTCCCAGCAATCTTGATTCCAGCTTGTGCTTCCTCCAGCCCAGCGTTTCTCATGATGTACTCTGCATATAAGTTAAATAAGCAGGGTGACAATATACAGCCTTGACGTACTCCTTTTCCTATTTGGAACCAGTCTGTTGTTCCATGTCCAGTTCTAACTGTTGCATCCTGACCTGCATACAGGTTTCTCAAGAGGCAGGTCAGGTGGTCTGGTATTCCCATCTCTTTCAGAATTGTCTACAGTTTCTTGTGATCCACACAGTCAAAGGCTTTGGCATAGTCAATAAAGCAGAAATAGATGTTTTTCTGGAACTCTCTTGCTTTCTCCATGATCCAGCGGATGTTGACAATTCGATCTCTGGTTCCTCTGCCTTTTCTAAACCAGCTTGAACATCTGGAAGTTCACGGTTCATGTATTGCTGAAGCCTGGCTTGGAGAATTTTGAGCATTACTTTACTAGAACGTGCTGCTGCTACTGCTAAGTCGCTTCAGTCGTGTCCGACTCTGTGCAACCCCATAGACGGCAGCCCACCAGGCTCCCCCGTCCCTGGGATTCTCCAGGCAAGAACACTGGGCTGCCATTTCCTTCTCCAATGCATGAAAGTGAAAAGGGAAAGTAAAGTCGCTCAGTCATGTCCGACTCTTAGCCACCCCATGGACTGCAGCCTACCAGGCTCCTCTGCCCATGGGAGTTTCCAGGCAAGAGTACTGGAGTGGGGTGCCATTGCCTTCTTCCTTCTTCACATGAGTCCTGCTCAAATGTCACCACCTCTGTGAAATCACCTCTGACTACCCTTTCCCAAGCTCAGGCAGCAGTTTTTCTCTCTCGTTCCTCTGTTTATCCCTCAAAAACAGCACTAACCACATGCTGTTGTGGATGTGCCTGCCTCCCACACCATGGACTGTGAGGTCTTCAAGGACACAGATCATGCCTTAGACATTCCTGTATAACAACAGTGTTGGATAAGATTCAGATATGTACTTGGAGAAATTTTGTCCTCTCAACTGGCCATACAGCATGCAATCCAGTGTTCAAACCCATCTCATTTCCAGTCAGCCTCTCGGTGGGGAGAGATCCCTGAGGTGCTTTTGCTACCCTTCCCTTAGACCAATCCCATTTACAGCCCAGTGGTGGAAATGCCACTTACCGGCTTGAAAATGGCCTCATAGGACTTGTGTCAATCCCATCTCGGAGAGGGTAGTTAACAGCATAATACTTGCCTTTGCCAGCTCCAATATCCCATGAAATGAGTGCAATTGTGTGGAAGTTGAGGCATTCTTTGGCATTGCCTTTCTTTGGGATTGGAATGAAAACTGACCTTTTCCATTTCTGTGGCCACTGATGAGTTTTCCAAATGTGCTGGCATATTGAGTGCAGCACTTTCACGGCATCATTTTCCAGGATTTGAAATAGCTCAACTGGAATTCCATCACCTCCACTAGCTTTGTTCGTAGTGATGCTTCTTAAGCCTACTTGTCTTCACATTCCAGGATGTCTGGCTCTAGGTGAGTGATCACACCATCGTGATTATCTGGGTTGTGAAGATCTTTTTTGTACAGTTCTTCTGTGTATTCTTGCCACAGAGAGAACAAGAAAATATAACCATAATAAATATGTTTAGCAATGTAGGCTCAAAATATATACATTTTAATAGTTAACTTTATTGAGTACCTTCTTTCTGTTGGGCATGCTCTATAGGCTTTGCATGCATTAATTCTTACTTTTCATTACAATCCTATAAGAAAGTACTGAGAATTCCCTGGTGGTCCGGTGGTTAAGACTCTGTGCTTCCACTGCAGGGGGCACAGGTTTCATCCCTGGTTGGGAACTAAGATTCTGCACACTGTGCAGCCAAAAAGAAAGGTACCATTATTCTCCCTATTTTGCAGTTATAAAACAACAACTTACAAATTTAGGAAAGAAAAAATAAATCAACTGTTAGAACTGGAAATATTTACATAGGTCTCTTAGAAACAGATGAATCTAGAAGACAAACAGGGACTTCTCTGATGGTCCAGTGGTTAAGAATCCACCTTGCAATGCATGGGAAGAGGGTTCGATACCTAGTCGAGGAAGTAACATCCCACAAGCTTCGCAGCAATTAAGATGTGAAGCAGCCAAATAAACAAAAATAATAGGTAAATAAGGAAAGACAATAAGCAGAGATATAAAAGATCTGAATAATACAATTAATAAGCTCAATATATTATATATGAAGAATTCTACATCTAACAGATAATGCACTTTTTTTTTAGCACGTGTAAAACATTTACAAAAAATGACCATGTACAAAATTACAAAGGAAGCCTTAATATTACATTTTAAAGAATCAGTGTTACACAGTCATGTTCTATGACTGTAATATAATAACATGAGAAATTACTAAGCAAAGGATAACTTTTTAAAGTTGACAAATGTCTGGAAACTAAAAATATATTACTAATAGTAAAATTTCAGTTCAGTTCAGTTCAGTTCTGTTCAGTCGCTCAGTCGTCTCCGACTCTTTGCGACCCCATGAATCACAGCACGCCAGGCCTCCCAGTCCATCACCAACTCCCGGAGTTCACTCAAACGCATGTCCATCGAGTCGGTGATGCCATCCAGCCATCTCATCCTCTGTCGTCTGTCCCCGTCTCCCCCCACCCCCAATCCTTCCTAGCATAAGACTCTTTTTCAGTGAGTCAACTCGTTGCATAAGGTGGCCAAAGTATTGGAATTTCAGCTTTAGTATCAGTCCTTCCAATGAACACCCAGGATTGATCTCCTTTAGAATGGACTGGTTGGATCTCCTTGCAGTACAAAGGACTCTCAAGAGTCTTCTCCAGCACCACAGTTCAAAAGCATCAATTCTTCAGCGATCAGCTTTCTTCACAGTCCAACTCTCACATCCATACATGACCACGGGAAATACCATAGCCTTGACTAGACGGACCTTGGTTGGCAAAGTAATGTCTCTGCTTTTTAATATACTATCTAGGTTGGTCATAACTTTCCTTCCAAGGAGTAAGCGTCTTTTAATTTCATGGCTGCAATCAGCATCTGCAGTGATTTTGGAGCCCCAAAAAATAAAGTCTGACACTGTTTCCACTGTTTTTCCATCTATTTCCCATGAAGTGATGGGACCAGATGCCATGATCTTTGTTTTCTGAATAGTAAAATTTGGGTTAAAAAAAGTCAGAGAAATGATGAAATATTTTAAATAAAAGTTTATCCGACTTTCTAAGCTACAACTAAGGCTTTAATTAGAGATGTAGAATGTTAAATATATTTGAAAGAAACCAAAAAAAATTTGGAACCTAATGACCAAAGCATTCAACTCAAGAATGAATCAACTATTAGAACTTTAGTTTTTAACATACTCTCTCAGACAAGATCTGAAGGATAGCATTAAAAAGCTAAATTTGTGAAATATCCCATCATGTGGCTGCTCAGTTGTGTCTGACTCTTTGTGACCACATGGACTGTAGCATGCCAAGCTCCTCTGTCCATGGGATCCTCCAGGCAAGAATATTGGAGTGGGTTGCCATTTCCTCCTCCAAGGGATCTTGCTGATCCAGGGACTGAACTCCTGTCTTCTGGGATTCCTGCATTGGCAGGTGATTTTTTTACCACTGCTCCACTTGGGAAGTCCCATGTCAAATACATGATGAGGAAATAAGAATAACTATAACCTGTGACCAAGAGAGGAAACAAGAGAACAGTATCTAGAAAATAAAGAAGACAGAAGAGCAGCAGTAGCTGCAGCAAATAAGCAAAATATAGAATGAAAATGGGACAGACTCCACAGATACAACACAAACACAACAGATTATTTTATGTTAATTTAAATGTAGTTTTTCATTACGGCTCATCACAGGATATTGAATACAGTGCTCTGTGCTGTACAGTAGGACCTTGTAGTTTCTACTTTCTATACATAACAGTTTTCATCTGCTAGTCCCACACTCCCAATTCTCCCTCCCAGATACCCCTTCCACTTGGCAACCACAAGTCTGTTTTCTATAATTGTGAGTCTGTTTCTGTTTCATAGATATGTTCATTTGTTATATTTTAGATTCCACATATAAGTAATATCATATGGTATTTGTCTTTCTCTGACTTACATTGCTTGGTGTGATAATCTCTAGGTTCATCCATGCAGCTGCAAATGGCATTATTTCATTCTTTTTAATGGCCTATATTCCATTGTGTGTGTGTATATATATATAAAAGAAGGAAATGTCAACCCACTCCAGTATTCTTGCTGGGAAATCCCATGGACAGAGGAGCCTAGTGGGCTTCAATCCATGGGGTTGCTATATATATATAGACCACATTTTCTTTATCTGTTCATCTGTTGATGGACATTTTTATTTCCATGTCTTGGCTATTGTAAATAGTGTTGCTATGAACATAGGGGTGCACCCATCTTTCTGAATTATAGTTTTGTCCAGGTAAATGCCCAGAGGAGTGGGATTGCTGGGTCATATGGCAACTCTAGTTTTCTGAGGAAATTTCATACTGTTTACCATAGTAGCTGGACATCTTACATTCCCACCAACAGTGTGGGAGGGTTCCATTTTCTCCACACCCTTTCCAGCATAGATTATTTGTAGACTTCTTAAAAAAATGGTCATTCTGTCTGGTGGAACATGGCGCCTCATTGTTGATTTGCATTTCTGTAATAATTAGCAACGATGAGCATTTTTCATGTGCCTATTGGCCATCTACATGTTTTCTTTGGAGAAATGTCTATTTGGGTCTTCTGGGGAATTCCCTGGCAGTCCAATGTTTAGGACTACAAGCCTTGTGGTGTGGCCAAAAAAAAAATATATCTTCTGCCCATTTTCTGATTGGGTTGTTTGTTATTGAATTATAAGAACTGTTGGTATATTTTGGAAATTAAGCCCATGTCGGTAGCATCATTTGCAAATGCTTCTCTCAGTCCGTAGGTTGTTTTTGTTTTGTTTATGGTTTCCTTTGCTGTGCAAAAGTGTATAAGTTTGATTAGGTACCATTTGTTTATTTTTGGCTTTATGTCTATTCCCTTGGGAGACTTAGCTAAGAAAACATGGGTAAATTTATGTCAGAGAATGCTTTGCCTGTGTTTTCTTCTAGGAGTTTTATAGTGTTATATCTTATGTTTAAGTCTTTAAGCCATTAGGAATTTATTTTGACACAACAGGTTTTTTAAATTTTACTCACTAGATTATTGGTTTATTATAAAAGGATACAACTCAGGGAACAGCCTAACGGAAGAGATGTAAAGGGCAAAGTATGTGGGAGTTCCCATCCCCTTTCCAGGTACCATTGTCCCTGCATCTCCACATGTTCCCCAACTCAGAAGCTCCCTCAACAGATTTGTTAAAAAAAATAACAATATTGGACTTCCCTGGCGGTCCAGTGCTGAAGACTCTGTGCTTCCACTGCAGGGGACGATAGTTCCATCCCTGGTTGGGGTAAAGTCCCATGTGCCATGTGGCCAAAAACTAAATAAAACAGCACAATAGGATTAACAATGGTACACTAATGAACTTATAAGCCTAGACAGAATGTATAGATTTCTGGGAAAATACAAATAGCAAAATGGACTTCCCTGGCCATCCAGTGGTTAGGACTCCATGCTTTCACTGTGGAGGGCCCAGAGCGGCCATAAACAAACAAACAAATAAAGTTTAAAAATAAATAAATAAATAAAATGTTAAAGACTTTCACTGGGATTTCCCCGGTGGTGCCCTGGCTAAGACTTTGTGCTCCCAATACCAGGGCCCCAGGTTCAAACCCTGGTTCAGGGAACTAGATCCCACATGTCGCTACTAAGAGCTTGCAAGCCACAACAAATATCTTCCCTGGTGTACAAAGATCAAGGATCCTGCCTTGCGGCAACTAAGACCCATCAAAGCCAGATAAAGAAATATTTTTTGAAAATTTTTAGAAGACTTTCCTACCAAAACTTTTGACCCAGATGACTTTACAGATATGTTCTGCTGCTGCTGCTGCTAAGTCACTTCAGTCGTGTCCGACTCTGTGTGACCCCATAGACGGAAGCCCACCAGGCTCCCCCGTCCCTGGGATTCTCCAGGCAAGAACACTGGAGTGGGTTGATTTCCTTCTCCAATGTGTGAAAGTGAAAGTGACCTTCAAAAACAGTTTCTTGCTACTTTTATGCAAGCTTTTCAGAAACTAGAAAAAGAATTGTGCAGATTTTTTTTTTTTTGGTTGTACTGAGTCTTCGTTGCAGCACCTGGGCTTCTCTAGTTGTGCCATGTGAGCTTAGTTGCCCCACATCTGATGGGATCTTAGTTCCCCAATCAGGGATTGAATTCATGTTCCTTGCATTGGAAAGTGGATAATTAACCACTGGACCTCCAGGGAAGCCCCCAGAAATCTTTTTAATGTTCTTATTAGTTGTAATTGTGTTTGTGGGGTTTTGTTTCTTTCTGCATTAATTACTCTTGCCAAGGCTTTATGTTAAGTGAAACGTACTTGGCATATAGCTTTTACCTCCACTAAGTATTTATTTGACAAGGTCCAGTTCAAAGGATTCTGTATGTAAAATACCTCCTCTGAAGTTTTCTCTCCTAAAAAATAACTTTTAAAAAATGCCCATTTTGGACTTCTCTGGTGGTCCAGTGGTTAAGAATCCACCTTGCAATGCGGGGACACAGGCTGGATCCCTGGCTGGGGAACTAAGATTCCAGGGCAGGAAAACTAAGCCCGAGTGCCTCCAGCCCTGGCATGCTGCAACTAAGACAGGAGGTAGCCAAATTGAAAAAATAAAAAATTATCCAATAGAGAGAAATATCGGTAATACAGGAGAAAGACAAGAAGACTGAGGTATAGCAACAAGAGGGCAGGGGTGAGGGATAGGAATGGGAGGATGACAGCTGACTTGTGCTGAGTGCTTAGTAGCTCAGTCGTATCCTACTCTTTGTGACCCCATGGACTGTAGCCCACCAGGCTCCTCTGTCCATGGAATTCTCCAGGGAAGAATACTGGAGTGGGTAGCCATTCCCTTCTCTGGGGAATCTTCCCGCCACAGGGATCAAACCCTGGTCTCCTGCATTGCAGGTGAATTCTTCACCATCTGAGCCACCATGGAAGCCTGACAGCTGGCTTAACTAGCAACAAAGACAATTCATTTTAATATGATGGAAGTCAGAGTACCTAAGCGAGGATGAAGGTAAATTGGCCAGATTGCTGGTAGATAAGGATGTTTTCCTTTTTTTTCTTTTCCCTTTTAAAATTTTATTTATTTATTTTTGTCTGTGCTGGGTCTTGTTGCTTCATGCAGGCTGTCTCTAGTTGTGAGTGTGGGCTACTCTAGTTGCAGTGCACTGGTTTCTCATTGCAGGGGCTTCTTTTTTTGAGCACAGGCTCTGGAGCATGAAGGCTCACAGCAGTTGTGGTACAAGGGTTCAGTTGCCTCGAGTCAAGTGGAATCTTCCCGGACCAGGGATCAAACCTGTGTTCTCTGCATTGGCAAGCAGATTCTTAACCACTGGACCACCAGGAAGTCCTTTATTATTATTACTACTTTTTAAAATATTGTGGCATGTGGGATCTTAGTTCCCTGACCAGGGAATTGAAACTGTGTCCCCTGTATTGGAAGGTGGATTCTTCCTTGGACTACCAGGGAAGTCCTAAGGATGTTTTCTTTTGATTACTTTCACAGTAAAATAAGAACCAAAGTTACCAGCTAAGAGTAAGGAAAAAATAAAGGGATGCTGGATAACTGCCAACTGCAGAGAGTGTTGGTAAATCAAGTCTCCATTAGTTCATTTGTTGGGTCAGTACAGCACCCAACAGAGATGGCCCCCTACTTGTCAGATATTTCCAGTGCTTACATCCCTGATATTTAGCATAATGTATTGAAGAATGAATACCAGCAAGCATACCTGGATATATCTAGTTGGGGAGGGAAGGATTAGGGTTGGTGATAATAAGATACATACAGCTACATAAGCTACATAAGATATATTAGCACATAATACGTAAGATACATAAGATATAATAATAAGAAAAATACAGCTAGCATTCAGTAATGAAGATCTCACTGCCTTTTCTTAGTAAATACAGACAACAACCTTTAATCAATATGACTGCTCTACAAACAAACTAGGGAGGGGTTCCTCCTTCGAAATGAGAGCCTTGAACACTAGGTCGAAATGTATGAGTGACAAAAAGAAAGGCCCCTTAAGTGGTAATAGCTCAATTATCTGATAAGAGTTTGATTCTGAGCAGATGAAGCTCCAGTCTAGAGCATGTAATCCAAGAAGTCCTAGGCAAAAACCTGAGCCCCTCCTTCTGATCACCTGATCATCTCAGCACTGTCACTGGGTGGATGATCTTGGAGTAGTCCCACATTTCCAGTTCTGTAAAACTGAGAGTGATGTCCCTAATTCACATAATTTTTATATTAAGTGAAACATTCTCTAAGTTTGAGAAAGTGCTTGCAAATGATCTTGTATACGAATGTATATGTTAATGTTGCTATTACTATCATGACTGTTAAGTGGTCAGGGCAAGGTCAACACTCAAGAGGGCAAAGGTAGCCTCCAACCACAGAATGGGCCCTCCAGGGTGCAAAGCAAGTTTAAAGAATTTTAGCCAGTACTCTTGGCTCAGAGTAAGAGGTAGAATTTTTCTTATTCAAAGCTCAACTGTTCTTGAAGTCTTCAGGCTTGAAACTCTGGGGAAAATAATTAGGCTCTCGGGGCAAGATCCGGAATGCCACACCGTGTGAGGCCTCACTGCAGCCGGCTGGGCACCAGGAAGTGCCCATCCGATCCATTTGGTGTCGGCCTGGGTTTGGGGCATCCCCTCGTGGTGGTCAGCAGCGCCTCTGGCTAGGACCCGGGAGCTGGTGCCCTGGGTTCGTGCCTTTCGGGGACGCAGTCTCTAGGGCCCTTTCCGCGTCCCCCTCCTCCTCCTTTCCAGGAAGACCCCAGGCCCTGAAGGCCTGGGAAAGTGAACGCCTGTGGTGGGAACGGTGGCCGCCCCGACGGCGCGGTCCGACTCCAGTGTGCAAGGGGAGGCAGCTGTTCTCCCAGGCGGCCGTGGGGGGCAGCAGAGGGGACGGCGACAGGTGCGGGAGCCCCTCCCGGGGTGGAAGTGAAAAGGCGGGCTTCGGGGTATGTTCCCAGGCTGGAAGCCACCCCCGCCCCCCTACCAAATCCCCGGGAGAGGCCGGGCCGGCGCCGGGTCTGGAGGAGGAAGCGGCCGGAGACAGTGCAATTTCACGCGGCCTCTGGGGCTCGGGTTCCTCGGCAGGGCGGATGAGTTATGGGGTTTCGAGGGGGTTTCCGGGGAAACTGAGGTGGCCTGAGCGGGCGGGAAAAACACCCTCCCCCTCAAAAACACACACACAGGCAAACATTGAGACAGAAACTCCCCCAAGTGACCCAACCGGCTAGGGGAGTTGAGTGATTTGGTTAGTGGGCGAGGCCAACTCGCAGGGGGTCGGGCTTTGGAGCGTTCTGTCCCCACCCCCATTACCTTTCTCCTCTGGAAGTATTTGGGGGCGTTCGGAATCTTGGACTCCGGGAGAGTAATTAGGGGAGAGCCGTTTAGGATCTGCGCGGCCAAGCTGCCGGGCGCTGGGCGTGGGGCGCGCTAGCTCGGGGCGGGCCGCCGAAGCTCCGGCAATCGCTACTCCAGCCTCGCGCCCGAGGGGGCGCGGCCGAGGCTCCCCCCTCCCCCTGCGCTCCGTCCTGCTCCCTCGCAGACTCCACTCCTCCCCTGCCATCCCTCCCCGGACTTCGGCTCCGGTTGCACTTCGCAGCCGCCTCTGCCGCCGCTACCGGGTCGCTGGCGGCTCAGGTGGCTCCGCTTCGATGTCCTAGTCCAGGGCCCTTCCCGGCCGGCTTGGGCTGGGCTCCCCTCACCCTCCGCTGGAGTCATGAGGGTGAACCGGGCTCTGCAGGTGCTGGGTTTCCTCCTCAGCCTGGCCCGGGGCTCCGAGGTGGGCAACTCGCAGGCAGGTAAGCGGCGCGGGAGCACGGGCGGGCGCCGAACCCGGGATTCCGAGCCGGATTCGTGGGGTGCCGGAGGCCAGCGGCAGGAGCTTGGGCTGCGCGAGGCTGGGGTGCGAAGCCACCGCCGGCCGGGACCCCCTGGGCCCGGGACCGTCAGGATTGGGTTCTCGGCGTGGTCCGGGCGGGGACGCGATTCCGCGACCTGCCCCCCGGCCACCGCCTCCTGGGCGCATCATAGACCCTCAGATTTGTCTCTCCGGCGGATGCTGAAACCATTCACACTTCTGAGGGGCCCTGCAGGGATGGGAACTAGGACCTCCATTCTGTGAACGTGAGGGGGTGATTGGAGGTGGAGATCTTGGAGGAAGCGGGACACGGAGGTGGGGGTCTCGGTTTGCCCCAGACCTCCTTGGCCCCTGGGGCTCAGCAAGCTCGAGTTTCGTTGTTTTACCGACAGGGCGGAGCTGTGGAAGAGGGGGAGGTTGTTGTTCTCTAGTGTTGGAAAACAAGAGTGGCACCTCCTCTTCCGTGAGTGGGCCTGCCCTGGGGAGAGTGGAGATTAACCTGGGAGCTAAGTCCAGGTAACAGCAGGGGTAGAGGCCATGCAGAGGCTGACTGCCCTCGTTCTCTCAAAATAATAAAGTTGGCTGGTCCCCAACTTGACCAAACTTTTTTTGTTAAGTCCCAGATCAATTTAACCAATATTTAACTGAGCATCTACTGTGTACAGAGCCCTGGACCACGAGCTTCCAGCTGGTCAAGAACTTCCAGCCGCTTTATTTCTGTCTTTTCTCTCCCCAACTTGGGGGCTGACAGGGCACCTGTCCTGTCTTCTGAGCCCACTATCCTGGGGAGGGGGGGTCCTTCTCAGACCCAGCTTCACCCCCACTCCCATTCTGTTTATTGTCTGGCTGTCTCCAGCTGTCTAGACAAGAGTCAGATCACCCCTCTGTTCCTTCTCCCACTCCCATGCCAGCTGAGCCCACCTCTTTGGGGTGTCTCTGGGACCGTGGACACCTGAGGGGTGCTGGGGATGCTGGCATTGGAGGAGTTCTGTTGATTTCCTCCCCTCCCCCCCAGATCTCAGCTTGGGGTTTGGCACTGTCAGGGCCCCTTCCCCAGGGTGGGAGTGGGAGAAACACCTGTGCTTCCCTCACAGTTGCTGGGCCTAAATTTAGACCCTGGGATCTTGGGATGTGAACACTCCCAGCTGGTGGAGGGCGGGGGTCTGGGGATTGGAGTGGGAGAGATGGAGTAAAGTGACTGTCTCACTATCCTGCTCAGACCCCTGGAATCTTCAGCTGGGAACCCAGGAGTCCCGGATCCTGGCCGCCTTCCCTGAGGGAGACAGGAGGCAGGCATGGTTGGGTCTCTTTACCCTTTATCTGGCTCCTGCAGCCTCTGGGCATCCGGCCCCGTCTCAGTCCTTCTATAGCCCCTTTGTCCTGGTGGTGATGGGGGCGGGGGACTTGGGGGAGAAGGCCTCTGGTTGAGGAGGGGCTGGAGATTCTTGTTCCGACCCACCCCAGTGCTCTCTACCAAAGGGGAGCCTGTGACACTGGCCCTCCCAGTGCCCCTGGTCGCTGGGTATAGCAGGGACTTTTGAATTCCCCTCCCCCTCCCCTCCTCCCCTAGATGCCTGGTTCCTCCTCAGAGGTGTTGTTCATAGTTTCCCGCCCAGCCCTTTGCTCTTGTTTGTGTAATATGGACTTTACCCTCAGGGTGGCGGGGAACCAGGACCTCTAACACTGTAGTCTCCCCAGCTCAACACAAAGTCTGCACAAACACATGCGGGCAGGTGGGAAGGATGGGGCCACCTGCAATACTTCCTAACAAGGAAACCCGAAGACGGAACCCGTGGAGACTTCTGGGCCAGTAGGGGAGCTGTGTACGTGTTTGTCTGCGTGCGAGTGTGTGTACACACACACACACCCCACTTCCCTGTGCAGAAATCTTGGCTCCTCCTTTATCTGGGCAGAAAGGTTGGCGCCTTGACTTGGAAGAGGGGGTGTCCTGCCAAGAAGGGAGTTGGGGTGGGGCTGTTGCAGAAACGACCAGCCTCTTAGTGGTTTTCTTTTCAACCCAAGGACCCTAGGGCTCCCAGGCACCTCTGGGAGCTCGTGTCTGTTTATTCCTCTGCCGGGTCTAGCTCACCCTTTTCCTTTCATGGGGAGTGATAGGGAATGGGAGCCCCTTAAAGGTCGAGTGGTCAGACTAGCGGTGCATCCAGGAGGACGGGTTGGGGCCTCACCCACTTCCCTCCCTACATTCCCACTCCTGCCTCCCACTAGGCTGCCACCGCCTCAGGGAAGGGTGGCTGGAACAGGTGGTATCTGCCCGTTCCCCCACAGCCTTTCACTGAGCCAGAGGAGAGACAGGGTAGGGCTTCAGGGTCCAAGATTGCCCCCATGTCCTCCTCCACACTTACAAAGTAAAGTGAACCTCCAAGACTGACAGCGAGTGAGGATTGAGTGAGAGAGCCATGTTGGAAGACTTCTTAATGAATCTCCTCTGACAGTGAAGTTGGGTAGAAGGCTGAGACTGGAGGCAGTCTACTGCTGTTTCCATCCAACTTCTCTGTATTTGCTGAAAAGTACTCTCGGGCTGGAAAGTGTGATGCGGAGAGAGCTGGCAGTGTGGGGATGAGGAAAGGAGTGAGAGGGAAGCCAGAGTTTAGGGAGGGGGTGCCGGGTAGGCAACCAGCTCCCTGTCTTCCAGCTTGAAAGACAAAGCTTACATTGACCCCACTACCACCATCACCATCACCACCAGAGGCCCCCCGCTAGTGAGGTCACTGGTCTGAACCCAAGGCTTGAGGGTGGAGGGGGGTTGCTGCTGAGGACAGGGTGTCTGGGGACAGGGTGGAGCAGCCCCCTCCTCCAAGACAGAATTGCCTCATTGTGGGCCGGACTGTGGCCCCAGGCGCTGCCCCCACCCTCTGCCCCCATCCCACCCTCCCTAGACACAATAGGGGCTGTGTGCTGCCCCAAAGAGATATTTATTCCAGAACCTAGAGAGGCAGGATGGGGGTAGAGAAGTGCCCGGTTGGAGTGGGGGCGGGGAAGAGGAGGGTAACAAAGTTGTGGTCCATTTCTAACTTCTTCTTAGGGAGGGGAAAACAACCCCACATCCTCCTTGATTAACTCCTTAGCACCCAAAGTAGTACTCAAAAGAGGCCCAGAGGAGGCCCAGGTGGGAGAAGGAAATCTTTTCACCTTCCTGTTCAGGGGGAGAGTGAAGGGATTTTGGGAAAAGAGGAAGTTAAAGCTCTCTGTCCAGCCTTGGTATCTGCCCCTAGGGTTGAGGGTTGGGGGCAGCTGCCTTCTGGTCATGTTGAGTGTTACTAGAGGAGGGCGACCAAGGGGGTGGTCTTGGGGGGATGGGGCTGAAAACTTCTGTCCAGCCCCCCGCCACTCTCCCCTCCACTTGGAACAGTGTGCCCTGGGACTCTGAATGGGCTGAGTGTGACTGGCGATGCTGAGAACCAATACCAGACACTGCACAAGCTCTATGAGAAGTGTGAGGTGGTGATGGGGAACCTGGAGATCGTGCTCACAGGACACAACGCTGACCTCTCCTTTCTGCAGGTTAGAGCGCTGACCTTCTGCCTCAACTTCTTCCCCCTTGTCCTCCCTATTGAAGCCTGTTTCCTGTCCTCGGGGCTCCCTGTGCTGGAGCTGGAGTTTAGCATTCCTAAAACTCAGTGGTTTCCAAGATCCAAGCTTGTGTATTTATGGGGCAGTGATTGGAGTCTAGGGCCTGTGGACTGGTGGCTGTAGCAGGGGATACACAAGGGCTGGCCATGAGAAGGGGCAGGGGTGGGGTAGATTCTACACCAGGGACTGAGGGGCACCGGGGGAGGTGAGGCAGGGATAAGCAAAGACCGTCCTGGCATGAGGAGCCCTTGGGAGGAAAGGCTTGGAGCCCAGAATTTCTCAATCATTTCTGCAGTCCATCTTCACTTGTGGAAGTCATGAGACATCTGCTATTCCCTACTCCAAAACAGGACTTGGAAAGAATTAGAGGAGTTAGAGGTTCCTCAGTGCCCTAGGGAGGGAAAGGGGACTGAGACTACTTGCCCCATTTCTTGTCCCTCTCACCGACGCGGTCTGCTCCGTCACAGTGGATCCGAGAAGTGACTGGCTATGTCCTCGTGGCCATGAACGAGTTCTCTACCCTGCCACTGCCCAACCTCCGAGTGGTGCGGGGGACCCAGGTCTACGATGGGAAGTTTGCCATCTTTGTCATGTTGAACTACAACACCAACTCTAGCCACGCTCTGCGCCAGCTCCGCCTTACTCAGCTCACTGGTCAGTTCCCGGTGATTCCTTCCAGGCCTGCCCTCAGCCCACCCACTGACAGGTGCCTCCTTGACCATGACCCCAGACTGCTCCCTCTAAGTGCCCCGTTCACGGCACCCACCACCTTGACCACTCAGGTGTAAAGGTCCACTTCTCCTTGAACAATAGAGAGACAGCCCTAACAGGGAGGTGGGGCGTCTTGCCCTGGGGGAGGGTCCTGATGTCTTGGTGGGGCTGAAGTTGGAGCCAGGGCTGTTACCCATTCCTCTAAGTTCAATACAGTGTACCTTAATGTCCCTCCTTCTCTGGGCATGGGAATCCCTCCCCCACCCCCAAGAACCAGGCCCCCCTCAAGCCAGAGGGCTACAGGCTGGGTACTAAAATTCTCCCTGTCCCAGTCAGCTGAAAAACAGGCAGGTAGGGCACGCGGGGGTGTGGGTGTGGACTTGAGTCAGGGATCTTCTCTCCTTCTTTCCCTTCCCCTCCCCCACTGGCTCAACCGGATCTGTACAGGTGTCTGAGGAGGCAGGACTTTCTTTCAGGCTGGCTCCTCCTGTTAGGCGTCTGCAGTTTGGACTTAATTGGATGTATCTGTCTGCCCCACATCTCCTGCTCCGGACTGGGGTGGCCTCTCAGACTGGTGGGGAGGCAGGGAAGAGGGGGGACTCCCCTGACTAGCCCTTGACCCTGGCACTGGTCTTCCCTACCTCAGAGATTCTGTCAGGGGGTGTTTACATTGAGAAGAACGAGAAACTTTGTCACATGGACACAATCGACTGGAGGGACATCGTGCGGGACCGAGACGCTGAGATAGTAGTGAAGAACAACGGCAAGACCTGTGAGTGGCTATGATCAAGACTGCCCTGCACCCAACCAGAGTGACTCCCATCCGCTCCTCAATATGACCCTAATCCGAACCCAGTCTCCCTTGAACAAACCTCAGGCTCTAACCCAAGGAACTTGCCAGGTGGAAGCAGGTTGGTCGCCTAGAACTGGAACTGCAGAAGCAGGGTGCCAGGGAGAGGGGTTGAAGAGCTCTGTGCTGAGTGAGAAGCCAGGTCTCGTCTCAAGATCCATTTCTCTTTCCACTCCAGCATCCTCCCTTCTTGGAGCCCACCTACCCCCGACTGCAGGCTGCCACTCCCTGTCCACTCACTTGCTCATATTCCTACTGAGCTCAGTTTGCCAAGATGAACCAAATTCCTGGCTTGAGACTGGGCTGAGCCGGGCATGTGCCCCAGGCCCTCCCCTCAGCTGCCCTGTGGGTGGTGTGGAGGCGCGGCTCCGCCCCGCGCTGACAGGTTCACTTGAGCCCAGCCCAGCCCTGCTCTGCGAGGGCAAGGAGGGACGCCGCCCTGGCTCCTCGCTTCCCGGGACTGGGTGCCTGTGTGCTGACATCATACCCTGTTGATTTGAGCAAGCCTTTTTGATGGCCTTTTTCCCTCCCAACCAGGTCCCCCCTGTCATGAGGCCTGCAAGGGGCGATGCTGGGGTCCTGGACCAGAAGACTGCCAGACATGTGGGTCTACTTCATTTTCAAAACTTCAAACTCAAGTACACTTTCTTGTCCTTTTCCACCCCAGCTGTGTCAGGGGGGTGGGGATGAGCCTAGAGGGCAAGAGGGTGAGGGAGAGCCTCAGATCACAGTCCCGGAAGCCCTGACAGCTGTGCTTTCTCTCCTTCCACAGTAACCAAGACTATCTGTGCCCCGCAGTGTAATGGTCACTGCTTTGGGCCCAACCCCAACCAGTGCTGCCATGACGAGTGTGCAGGGGGCTGCTCAGGCCCTCAGAACACAGACTGCTTTGTATGTACCGTTGCCACCACCTGACTGTTCTGAAATGGGATGCGGGCTTTGGGGAGGAAGTTAGGGTACATATGTAACATGAGTCTTATGAGCCTTCTGTGTTCCTAGGCCTGCCGACTCTTCAATGACAGTGGGGCCTGTGTACGCCAGTGTCCACAGCCTCTAGTCTACAACAAGCTAACTTTCCAGTTGGAACCCAATCCCCATACCAAGTATCAGTATGGAGGAGTGTGTGTAGCCAGCTGTCCCCGTAAGTGTCTGAAGGGAAGGAACAATGGTAGTAGAACCAGGATTTTATTCTTTTAGCCATTTTTTACAGAAATTTATTTATGAACGGTAGCACTGGATCTTTGTTGGCTTTCTCTGTTTGCGGTGAACTGGGGTCTTCTCTTAGTTTCAATGTGTGGGCTTCTCATAGTGGTGGCTTCTCTTGTTGAGAAGCACGGGCTCTAGGCATAAAGGCTTCAGTAGCTGTGGCTCGTGGGCTCTAGAGCTCAGGCTCAGTAGTTGTGGGACATAGACTTAGTTGCTTCACTTCATGTGGGATCTTCCCAGGCTAGGGATTGAACCTGTGTCTCCTGGATTGGCAGGCAGGTTCCCTTCCACTGTGCCACCAGGGAAGTCCTATCCATTTTATTTTTTTAGTATTGTTTTTGCCACACTGCACAGCATGTCGGAACTTAATTCCCCAAACAGGGATTGAACCCATGCCCCTTACACTGGAAGCACGGAGTCTTAACCATTGGACCACGAAGGAGGTCCCTGACAGGATTTTATTTATTTTATCTTATTTTTATTTGTGTGTGTGTGTGACCAGCAAATGGCTGTTTTTTAAAATATAACATTTATTGCATAGATGGTTTGATACAGAACAGCTTTTCTTCTCATTTTGAATTTGGAAGTACTATATGACTGAAAACAAAGAGGAAGGGAAACTACCAAAACTGAACTTGGGATTTTCTGTTTATGTGGTATAAACCAATTTTGTATTTAACATGTAGTGGTTTTTAAGTTCCCTTTAGAAAAATATGAATTCCACACATTTGTTATTTTGTCCTGTTTAATTAATGGGATGAAATCACTAGGATCAACTTCTTTCTAGAGGAGAGAGAGGAACAGAGAATGGAAGGAACAGTGAATCTTTCTGAAACCAGTATCCGACTGACACATAGCTTCCCCGGAGCTGGTGGAAAAAACAGTCCTTTGGGTTTTTTGTTTTGTTTTCACAGCGGGGTGTTTTATGTAGTGATTGAATCTCAGCATCATGTCCATAAATCACAGAGAAAAACAAAACAGAGAAACTTGCACCTCAAAAAACTTTTAGAAAGTTCTATCTATTTATGTATCTGTACATATATACATACACATATATATATTGGGTAAAAACCCTGAGGGAAGGAGAAAGAGAATCAAAGAAAATGTATAGAAACAAATTAGCTGGACATGCAAACTAAGCTCTGATTCATCCAGAGTTTAAACAGATCAAATTTCACAGTTTAATATTGGGGGAGGGGACAGAACAACAAACAAATGATACATCTTCCAACTTCACTAATAAAATGTGGCAAGACTTTATCGACTTCAAGGGTGTAAATGAAGGCTAAATAAAACTTTTAATCAATGGTGATTATTTTGAGCTGCAGTCCTGGCCATGTTGCTGGGCTGGTTCCTGCTATACATCTTACCCCAGGGGTAAACACATCCTACCCCTTAAGTTGTGCTTCTTCCCACAATATGAACCAGGGTTTTAGATGAAATTTTTTCTTTTTTTTGGCCGTGTCCCTGACTAGGGATCGAACTCGAGCCTTCAGCAGTGAAAGCACAGAGTCCTAATCACTATACTGCCAGGAAATTCCCTAGATGCAATTTTAGGAGGTGAAATGGATCAAGTTGGGAGGTTAATTGAGAGTGTAAAGAGCAATGGGCTGTGTTCATCATCACCCTTAACAAATGGCCCCTATGTCCTGTTCCCCCCATCTATTTCCCCATGACTTCCACCAATTGCTCCTAGTTCTGCTTTTTGGATCCAAAGAGCAAAGGACCTTTCTAATCCATGAGACAGCACTTAAGGAACCTCGGGTGGTCAACTGGAGAAAATCCATGCAGATGAGGAGGGAGGAGGTTCAGCTGGTAGTTGGCAGTGTTCCTTCCTCATCTCTTTCCTCTCTCCTAGATAACTTTGTGGTGGATCAAACGTCTTGTGTCAGGGCCTGTCCTCCTGACAAGATGGAAGTAGATAAAAATGGACTTAAGATATGTGAACCTTGTGGGGGTCTGTGCCCGAAAGGTGAGTAAGAGATGGATGGTGAAGAGAGACCCTTTCCCCTGAGACTACTCAGCCCTGACCCCTCATCCCCACACTGAGCCTCTTCTGTTTGCAGCCTGTGAGGGGACAGGCTCTGGGAGCCGCTTCCAGACTGTGGACTCGAGCAACATTGATGGATTCGTGAACTGCACCAAGATCCTGGGCAACCTGGACTTTCTTATCACTGGCCTCAATGGGTTAGAGATTCTGTTTTTATCCTCTGATCCCCCACCCCGTCAACCCTCTCACAGTTCATTGCACTGGTTCAAGCCTTCATACATGGAGCTGATCAGGAAGTTAGATCATAAAATCTTAGAGGTCACAAAGGACCTGCTGCTAAGTCGCTTTAGTCGTGTCCGACTCTGTGCGACCCCACAGAAGGCAGCCCACCAGGCTCCCCCGTCCCTGGTATTCTCCAGGCAAGAACAGTGGAGTGGGTTGCCATTTCCTTCTCCAGCGCATGAAAGTGAAAAGTGAAAGTGAAGTCACTCAGTCGTGTCTGACTCTTAGCAACCCCATGGACCGCAGCCTACCAGGCTCCTCCGTCCATGGGATTTTCCAGGCAAGAGTACTGGAATGGGGTGCCATTGCCTTCTCTGCACAAAGGACCTGACAGTGCTTAATTCCCCAGGGCTTGCATCCCCTCAGACACCCCTGAGCAACCCAGTTACCTGAATGGCAAGGGACAGGGACAGTGTCCTCCTTCTTAAAGGTTTCTAAATGTTCTCAAATTGTATAAAAATCTGTCTCCCCATGACTTCCAGCTGTTTCACCTAGTTCTCCTCCTTGGTATGGAGCCACAAAGAGCAAGGGACATTCCAGTCCATAGGACAGTGAGTGTATGTGTGTGTGAGAGAGAGAGAGAGAAACGTTAGGACCACCTGTCTTTGGACAATATTATATCTAAAGTTGCAAAAAATGGTATAAAGATTTTTCATATGCTCTTTATTCAGATCCCCCAAGTGTTAACAGTGTACCATAAAAAAAGGAAAGGAAAGTGAAGTCACTCAGTTGTGTCCAACTCTTTGTGACCCCACGAACTGTAGCATACCAGGCTTTGTCCATGGGATTTTCCAGGCAAGGGTACTGGAGTGGGGTGCCATTTCCTTCTCCAAACAGTGTACCATATGCTTTATCATTTCTCTCTCTACACATGACACACACACGCACACACACACACTCATTATATATGCTTTTGTTTTTCTGAACCACTTGAAGGTAAATTTCCAGACATGGTGTCCTCTCACCCCAGTGACATTTCAGGGTGTATTCCTTGAAAACAAGAACATTTTCTTACTTAACCACAGTACATTTGTTTAAATCAAGAAATTAGCACTGATACAAAATGTTGTCTAATCTACAGATGTTAATCAGATTTCTCTTGTCTTACTAATGTACATACATACATGTACATCCATAATAATGTACATACATACGTGTACATCCATTGTCTCTTCAGTCTCCTTTAATCTGTAACAGGTCATGTCCGTGACATTGTTGATGAGTACAGGTCAGGTGATTGGTAGAATGTTCTTCAGTTTGGGTTTGTCTAATGTTTTCCTCACACTTAGATTCAAGTTAGGCATTTTTTTTTACATAATTATTTCTTATTGAAATACAGTTGATATGCAATATTACACCAATTTCAGATGTACAGCCTAGTGATTTGACATTTAAACGCACTATAATATCACCACAAGTCTAGTAACCATCTGTCCCCATACAAAATCATTACATTATTATTAACCATATTCCTTATGCTGTATATTACCTCCCTGTGATTTATTTTGTAATTGTAAATCCGTACCTCTTTTTAAAATTTATTTTTAATTGAAGGATAATTGCTTTACAGTAATATATTGGTTTCTACCTAATATTAGCATGAATCAGCCACAGGTTTACCTATGTCCCCTCCCACCCAAGTTAGGCTTTTTTTTTTTTCAAGTGAGGCATTTTTGAAAATACTACAGACGTATTCTCAGTGCATCATTATCAAGAACGCACCTGATGTTGATCTGTCCCATTACTGGTGATGATGCCTCTAGTCATTTGGTTAAGGTGGTATCTGCCAGCTTTTCTACAGTAAAGTTATTTTCCCTTTTCATTTAAGTATCTTTTGGGGAGATACTTGCTTGAAGCAGTTTTTTGTGTTTTAAATATTTATTGGGCTATGCCAGGTCTTAGCTGTGGCATGTGGAATCTAGTTCCCTGATCAGGGATCAAACCCAGACCCCCTGCATTGAAAGTGTGGTGTCTTAGCCAGTGGACCACTAGGGAAGTCCCCCGAACCAGTTTTCATGAGAATCGCCAAATGATGATTTTCTAACTCCACTGTTGTGTTGATCACTTGCTAAGTTGTGTCCAATTCTCTGTGACCCCATGGACTGCAGCACACCAGGCCTTCCTGTCCCTCACAAATAAATGCCAATTTGTTGGCATTCTGGTATTAGGTAGAGCCCTTCCTTCCTATTTATGTGTTGGTGTGTTTAATCTGTGTGGATACTTGTTTTAGTCAATGTTTCATAGTCTCTTACAATCATTATTCCAGTTAACCAGTTCAGTTATTCTTGATCCGCTCAAGCTGGCTCTAGTGAAGAATGGTATTTGGAAACTAGGCATGCTTACTGCTACTAGGTTATGCTTCTACTTTTTCAGTGACTGATTTTCACTGTTCTCCCCAGAGACCCCTGGCACAAGATCCCTGCTCTGGACCCTGAGAAGCTCAATGTCTTTCGGACAGTGCGGGAGATCACAGGTGAGTGGGAGGGGAAGAGGCTGCCCTTTCTGAGAGGGCTGGGTGAACCACTGGTACAAACGGCAGCATAACTACTTGGGAAAACTGTGTCCAAGCAGCGGGGGAAGGACCAGGTGAAGCTGGGAGGGAAGGGGAGAGACGCCCCACTCATACACTCTTCTCCGTCCCCTCAGGTTACCTGAACATCCAATCCTGGCCTCCCCACATGCACAACTTCAGTGTCTTTTCCAACCTGACAACCATTGGGGGCCGAAGCCTCTACAAGTGAGTATGGGGTGTGAAGGCAAAGAATTGTTTCTTAGGCATCTTGAGTGAAATATCAGGCCTGGTCTCACACCTGCTTCCCAGGTGGCGCTAGTGGTAAAGAACTTGCCTGCCAGTGCAGGAGACAGAGATGTCATGTGGGTTCGATCCCTGGGTTGGGAAGATCCCCTGGGAGGGCATGGCAAACCACTCCATCTTTCTTGCCTGGAGATCCCATGGACAGAGGAGCCTTGTGGGCTATAGTCCATGGGGTCACAAAGAGTCGGACATGACTGAGCGACTTAGCAGGCATGCTTATACAGTGGGAGTCTGATGGGACAAAGGCTGCAGGAGGGGAAGTCCCTCTCAGTGACTAGTTCAGAGCAAATTTGTTGAAGGAAAATGAATCCAAAGCATGGTCAGTTTTTCCTCTGTGGTCTCCCCTCTCATCTGGTCTCTTTGCTTTCAGCCGGGGCTTCTCACTGTTGATCATGAAGAACTTGAATGTAACATCTCTGGGCTTCCGATCCCTGAAAGAAATTAGTGCTGGGCGTATCTACATCAGTGCCAACAGGCAGCTCTGCTACCACCATTCCCTGAATTGGACCAGGCTGCTTCGGGGGCCTTCAGAAGAGAGACTGGACATCAAGCATAATCGGCCCCGCAGAGACTGTGGTGAGGGAAAGGGCCCAGGACAGATGGGTGGTGGACTCAGGTGGGAGAGGGGTGTCAGGACTGCTCTGCCCTGCAAGTGGGAGAACGGATGAGGGATGGAACCAAGGAAAGGGGGACATTAGGCTGGAAACAGTAATGAGCTAGTGTTCTTGCCTGGAGAATCCCAGGGACGGGGAGCTAGTGGGCTACCATCTATGGAGTCGCACAGAGTTGGACACGACTGAAACAGCTTAGCAGCAGCAGCAGTAATGAGCAAGAGTAAGGAAAAGGCTTGTTAGGAGACCTTAGGCTCCTCCTAACCCAGCCTTTCCTTTCCAGTGGCAGAGGGCAAAGTGTGTGATCCACTGTGCTCTGGAGGATGCTGGGGCCCAGGCCCTGGCCAGTGCCTATCTTGCCGGAACTACAGCCGAGGAGGAGTCTGTGTCACCCACTGCAACTTCTTGAACGGGTACAGTGAGGGGAGAGAGTCAAGAAGGGGTGGGGGAGTTGGGCCCTGGGAGGAAGATGTTCAGGTGGCACCTGAAAGCCTTTAGACAACTTTCTGCATGTGCCTTGGTGGGAGTTGGGTAGGAGGCCCTTTGGTTGGGGGGTCAGGGCAGAGCAGGCCTTGGCAGTGACTCCCCCCACTTCACCCCATCCTCCCCCCAGGGAGCCTCGTGAGTTTGCCCATGAAGCTGAATGCTTCTCCTGCCACCTGGAATGCCAACCCATGGAGGGCACTACCACGTGCAATGGCTCGGTACAGTAACAGCACCAGGATCTCTGTGGGAGAGAGGGCAGGGCAGCACTGGAGGGTCTAGGGAATGCTGTGGCCAAAGTTCAAGGCCTTAGAGGCACAGGGAGGCCAGGTGATGCTAGGGCCTGAGGCCGGGGGATACCGAATGACTGGGTAAGTTCTTGTTGGGAGTATGGAGTTGATCGTGGGATTCCATACTTCCTGACCATCTCTCTTCCACTCAGGGCTCTGATGCTTGTGCCCAGTGTGCCCATTTTCGAGATGGGCCCCACTGTGTGAGCAGCTGCCCTTTTGGAGTCCTCGGTGCCAAGGGCCCCATCTACAAGTACCCAGATGCTCAGAATGAATGTCGGCCCTGTCATGAGAACTGCACCCAGGGGTCAGTGATGGGATGATGAAAGGGTATTGGAGGAGGGGTAGGAGCACAGAACTAGGGGGAAAGTAGAACTTGAGGAGACCAGAAAGGAGCTATGTTGTAAGAACCACTCCCAGCTGTGTAGTGAAGGACTGGAGAAAGGGAAACTCAGTAACTGCTCAAAATGACACCACAATTTGAGAGACCTGGAATAGCCTCAACTCAGGGGAGTTTCATTCAAGAGAGGGACTCAGGGAGGGTTGCTGAGCCAGAGATGGGGGCCATGTCTTGGGATATACTTTGGGCTCCAGGACTGGATGCCATGGAAGGGTCTGAAACAATGTTATATGTTGAGGCTGTTGGAATTGAGCCTCCCGTGGGACTCTCCCAAGCTCCCATTTAAGGAGCTGACTTTCTTCTCCAGGTGTAAGGGACCAGAGCTACAAGACTGTTTAGGCCAACTGCTGCCACTGATCAGGTATGGTGGGCTTAGAGGTATAGGGAGCTGGGGCTATTTGGGGAAGGGCAATGAATTTCCTTCAAAGAGTTGAGTCTATTCATTCTGGCCTTCTATATATAGGCTACTATCATGGGACTCAGGGACACAAGAATCCAGGTTTCTGGCCTTCCCTTCCTAAAATTAACTTGCAGTAGTCTTGGGGTGGAGATTTAGGCTAGCCTCTTCATTGCTCAAGGATTTATGCAGATGTGCATGTTAACTTCTTGCCCAAGATCTGTTCTATATGTTTAGTACAGGTATAAATGACATTTTTATGGGAAGCATAGACCCAGGATAATTCTGGGCTTCTCTGTCCTACAGCAAAACCCATCTGGCAATGGCCTTAACGGTGGTAGTAGGGTTGGCAGTGACTTTCCTGATCCTGGGCAGCACTTTTCTCTATTGGCGTGGACGCCAGATTCAGAATAAGAGGGCTATGAGGCGCTACCTGGAACGGGGTGAGGTGAGTGCCTATCTTTACCTGGAAACGTGCCTTGTACCATCACCCTTGGAGAGCCTCTTCCTTCCCCAGAGCCTTGATCCCTTTCTTCAAGGAGGTAGTATGGTCCACTGGAAAGAACTCTGCCCAGAGCAATGGGAGACTCCTGATTTTGCCATTAATTTGCCATATGACTTTGAAGAAGTTACCTTCCTTCTCTGCCTGTTTATGCACATATACAGAGGAAACAATAACACTCACCCTTAGAAGATGGCTGTAAGGGTGAAAGGGGATAATGTATGTGAAAATGCTTTGAAAAACAGAAACTGTACTCAAGGCATGGCTAAGTTCCTTCGCTGTTCACCTGAAATTATCACAACATTGTTGATTGGCTATACTCCAATATAAAATAAAAAATTCAAAGTTTGAAAAATTAATCAAGGTGATGGTATTACCAACCCTCTCCCCTACCCCCCATAAAAGGGAAAATCCAGCCCTCTTGATTCCTTATCTCATGAACACAACTTCCTCAGTCTTCAAGGTCTGTTATTCCCCGATAGGCCTGAAATGTTTTCTAAGACTAGAGACATTTCTCCTCCTGTTCCCACCCCTTCAGGCTTTGCTGCTCTTGGCAGGCACCTGTGGTGAGGGGGTTGGAGATGGACATGGGAGTGGGCTTTCCTGAGTACCTCCTTCCCATCTGTTCTGCAGAGTGTAGAGCCTTTGGATCCCAGTGAGAAGGCTAACAAAGTCTTGGCCCGAGTCTTCAAAGAAACAGAGCTGAGGAAGCTTAAAGTGCTGGGCTCTGGCATCTTCGGAACTGTGCACAAAGTGAGTGGCCCACAGGAAGTCTGGGGAGGTGGGGAAAGGGTCTAGGGCAAGGAGGAGAGAGATCGGGGAAAGATCCTTTCCTTCCATACCTTTTAATAGTGTTCTAGGTCAGACTTCAAAAACTAGCAGACTCAGAAAAAAGAGATCAGATTGGAGAGATTGGAGGTTACCAGAAGTAGAGGTGGGGTAGAAAGAAAGAATGTGAAGTCGCTCAGTTGTGTCCGACTCTTTGCTACCCCATGGAGTATAGCCCACCAGGCTCCTCTGTCCATGGGATTCTCCAGGCAAGAATACTGGAGTGGGTTGCCATTTCCTTCTCCAGGGGATCTTCCCAACCCAGGGATAGAACCCAGCTCTCCCACATTGTAGGCAGATGCTTTAACCTCTGAGCTACCAGGGAAGTCCAGGTTCTCCATTGGGGTAGAAGGAGGAGGAATTGGATGAAGGCAGTCAAAATGTATAAACTTGCAGTTATAAGATAAATATGTACTAGGTGATGTGTGTGCATGCTAAGTTGCTTCAGTTGTGTCCAACTCTTTGCGACCCTGTGGACTGTAGCCTGCCAGGCTCCTCTGTCCATGGCATTTTCCAGGCAAGAATACTGGAGCAGGTTGCCATGCCCTTCTCCAGGGGATCTTCCCGACCGAGGGACTGAAACTGCATTTCCTGCAGATCCTATATTACAGGCATATTCTTTACCGCTGAGCCACTGGGGAAGCCCACTAAGTGATGTAAAATGTGATAAATATAATTAACACTGCTGTATGCTATATATGAAAGTAGTTAAGAAAGTAAATCCTCTTAAAAGTTAAGATTTCCCATCATAAGAAAAAAACCTCTATTTTAAAAAAATTTTGTTTCTCTCTCAGATGATGGATAGTCACTAAACTTATTGTGGTTATCTTTTCATGATACATGTAAGACAAGTCATTATGCTGTACATCTTAAACATATACAGTGGTATATGTCAATTATACCTCAATAAAACTGGAAGAAGAAAAAGATCCAGGGAAAGGAGTAGCCTGGGGAGAATGACCTTAGGCTGATTCCTGCCCAAAACTTCCCAGGGCGTGTGGATTCCTGAGGGTGAATCAATCAAGATTCCAGTCTGCATTAAAGTCATTGAGGACAAGAGCGGACGACAAAGTTTTCAAGCTGTGACGGACGTAAGTGAAGGCAAGGTGTTCGGTGTGCCACTAGGAGAGGCTATCTATTAGATATAAATTTGCAGAAACACGGTCTTGTGTTAGCAGGTACTATATTAGCCACAGAGATGTCCCTGAATGTTGGGGGATCCCTGGTCTGGTTTTATGTGAACCTGTCTGTTCCCAGGATGACGTTTCTTGTTGTGTCTTTTAGCACATGCTGGCCATTGGCAGCCTCGACCATGCCCACATTGTACGACTGCTGGGACTGTGTCCAGGGTCATCTCTGAAGCTCGTCACTCAGTACTTGCCTCTGGGCTCCCTGCTGGATCACGTGAGACAACACCGTGGGGCGCTGGGGCCACAGCTGCTGCTCAACTGGGGAGTACAAATTGCCAAAGTGAGTGTGAGGAGCCTGGAGGAGTTTTAAGATGAAACTGCCTATGGGCCTGCAGGGAGGGGCCCAGGGGGTTGGAAGTGCTGAGAGGTGCCTGAGGGTTTGAGGTGATTCTGGGGCTCAATTGAGAACCAATTTCTCCAACTTTGAGAAAACTTCCTTCCCTATAGGGAATGTACTACCTTGAGGAACATGGCATGGTGCATAGGAACCTGGCTGCCCGAAATGTGCTACTGAAATCACCCAGCCAGGTCCAGGTGGCAGATTTTGGGGTTGCTGACTTGCTGCCACCTGATGATAAGCAGCTACTGTACAGTGAAGCCAAGGTAAGGTGATGTGAAGGCTGGGTAAGGAGTGGGCATGGACTGAAGCATGGGGATAGGGAGCGAGTGCTCTGTGGTCTCCTTCAGAGGCCATCGGATGCTGCAGGGGCAGTTCAAGGAGAGGAACCTGGAGATGCCAGAAATAAAAGTTTAGAGATCAAAAAAGGAAAGAACAATGGAGAATCTGGGTTTAGAAATGCTAAGATAATGTGTAGAAATCAGCTGGTAATGCTTTTGTCTTTAATCCCTCAGACTCCAATTAAGTGGATGGCCCTGGAGAGTATCCATTTTGGGAAATACACACACCAGAGTGACGTCTGGAGCTATGGTCAGTCCGTCTGGATGCCCACCATAAGATTAATAGCCCAAATTCCAAAGTTGCCTTTTGAGACCCTTTCTTAGAATCTCTAAGCCCTTTAGATCCTGAGTCAGATCAAGTTCTGCCTTCCCTTCATCTGCATGCCCATGTCTACTATTTTGCCATCAACTAGTCATGTCTTCCTATACCAGGAGTGACAGTTTGGGAGCTGATGACCTTTGGGGCAGAGCCCTATGCAGGGCTGCGACTGGCTGAAATACCAGACCTGCTGGAGAAGGGGGAGCGGTTGGCACAGCCCCAGATCTGTACCATTGATGTCTACATGGTCATGGTCAAGTGTGAGTTACCTGCTGATCTCAGCTTCTTTTTTTTTTACTTCATTATTGCTTCATTGAACTGAAGAAAAAAGAAAAATAAGAGCACAGATAAACAATGCTCAGTGATGAAAAGTGAATGCCCAGAACAGTGGTGCATGCCTCAGATGGTCTCTGCCCAATAAACATTAAGCATGGACAGGGATGCCTGGCGTGCTGCGATTCATGGGGTCGCGGAGAGTCGGACATGACTGAGCGACTGAACTGAACTGAACTCTCCACATTATTGTGATGCTGTTGGACGTCAGGCTTTCCACACAAAGACGAGGGAACAAAGCATCAGCTATTTTCTAAGTGACTTCCCTCCCTACTCCCTATTCCACTCCCCTCTTATGGCTCTGCTTCCTACATCTTATCCCCAGGTTGGATGATTGATGAGAACATTCGCCCGACCTTTAAAGAACTAGCCAATGAGTTCACCAGGATGGCCCGAGACCCACCACGGTATCTGGTCATAAAGGTGAGTAGGGACCTGGAGGTGCCAAGGAGATCTAGAAAAAGGGGAACTTGGCTGGAGCCAGATCTATCTTAACAATCACCTGCTCTCATAGAGAGAGAGTGGGCCTGGAATTTCCCCTGGGGCAGAGCCCCCACCTCTGACAAACAAGGAACTGGAGGAAGTAGAGCTGGAGCCAGAACTAGACCTGGACCTGGAGTTGGAGGCAGAGGAGGAGAATCTGGCAACCACACTAGGCTCTGCCCTTAGCCTGCCAATCGGAACACTTAATCGACCACGTGGGGTAAGACACTTTCCAGTTTCCTAAGACTTTATAAGCCAGCTGCATACCTGCACCCTCATGAACCCCACAGATGTCCATATTAATTACTCACAGGCCTCTGTAGTGAGCAGATTTCTCTCTTAATCTAAACCTTTTCCTCACTTTTTTTCATCCTAGAGCCAGAGCCTTGTAAGTCCATCATCTGGATATATGCCTATGAACCAGGGAAATCTTGGGGAGGTTGGCCAGGTAAGGTCTTTTTACGAGGAGGCCAAGATGCTATATTTAAAATGGATAACCAACAAGTACCTACTGTATAGGGCAGAGAACTCTGCTTCAAGATTCTGTAACAACCTAGTTGGGAAAAGAATTTGAAAAAGAATAGATGAACATATAACTTTGTTGGACACCTGAAACTAACATAACATTGTTAATCAACTAGGCTCCAATATAAAATAAAACATTTTTAAAAAAATTTTGAAAAGAGGCTATCAAGAGGTTGGGTGGCAGTGCCTTAGGACTGGTAGGGAGCAGCAGGGGAGACTTTGGAAATCTCCAGTTTGATCAGGGTTCTACAAAACAGAAGGTGCTAAACAGCCCAATCTCTTTCTAGACAAATTTCTCTTCCCTCGTTTCTGTGTAAATCACCATGTATTATCCTCCTCCTTAGGAGTCTGCAGTTTTTGGAGGCAATGAACGGTACCCCCGTCCAGCCTCTCTGCACCCAATGCCACGGGGACGCCTGGCATCAGAATCATCGGAGGGCCATGTGACAGGCTCTGAGGCTGAGCTCCAGGAGAAGGTGTCTATGTGTAGAAGCCGGAGCCGGAGCCCACGGCCAAGAGGAGACAGTGCCTACCATTCCCAGCGCCACAGCCTACTTACTCCTGTCACTCCACAGTCCCCACCAGGGTTAGAGGAAGAGGATGTCAATGGTTATGTCATGCCAGATACACACATCAAAGGTGCCTGATTCTGCAGTGCTTTCCTCAAATCTTTCTCTAATCCTCCTTTTGCAGGCTCCTCTTAATCCTTTTGTCTTCTCTGAGCATATCCTTCCCTATTCATTTTTTCCTAACACCCTTCTACTCCCCACTGCCTATTGCCATGAAGTAATACCACATACCTAGCCTCTCTTCTCTACCCCTAGGTACCTCCTCCCGGGAAGGCACCCTTTCTTCTGTTGGTCTCAGTTCTGTTCTGGGTACAGAAGAAGACGACGATGATGAGGAATATGAATACATGAACCGGAGGAGAAGATGCAGTCCATCTCGTCCTCCTAGGCCAAGTTCCCTCGAGGAGCTGGGTTATGAGTACATGGATGTGGGATCAGACCTCAGTGCCTCCCTGGGCAGCACACAGAGTTGCCCGCTCAACCCCGTGCCCAACATGCCCAATGCCAGCACAACTCCAGATGAGGACTATGAATATATGAATCGGCGACGTGGTGGTGGAGGTCCTGGGGGGGACTATGCAGCCATGGATGCCTGCCCAGCCTCTGAGCAAGGGTATGAAGAAATGAGAGCTTTCCAGGGGCCTGTACTCCATGGTCCCCAGGTCCACTATGCTCGCCTCAAAACTTTACGTAGTTTGGAAGCCACTGACTCTGCCTTTGATAACCCTGATTACTGGCATAGCAGGCTTTTCCCCAAAGCTAATGCCCAGAGAATATAACCCCTGCTCACTGAGGTGCTCAGGGAGCGTTTGATGGCAGCTAGTGCCTCTGGAGAGTAACCCTCTTCTTGGTCTCTCTCCCTCACAGGTCTCAGCCCCATTTCCTAGTCCTAGACAATTCCATTCAAACTTTGGAGGCCTTAAACACTTTGACGCAAATTTCTTGTGGTTATGTAGCCAGCTGTGCACTTTTTCTCTTTCCTGATCCCAGGAAAGGAGATGGTTTTCCCTATTTTGTGTGCTTTCCCAATCCCATTCCTCAGCTTCCTCAGGGGAACTCCCTGGAGATATGAAGGATTACTCTTGTCCCTTTTTCTTAGACTCTGATTTGTTGACAATAGGCTTTAAAGTATGCCTTTATTTCCTTTTAGACTTTAAAGGAAGAAGAAAGGGGGGAACCTGGCAGGGGAAAGTAAAATTTTGGCTTACGATCCTTAACCCCACAAAAGAATGAGAAGTGAAATCTTGTGGATTGAAGAAAGAGGTTGGGAGCAGATATTAATGATTACTATTAATTGAGCATTTACTATGTGCCAAGCATCCTGCTAAACTTTACCTATATTTATCTCACTTCATCCTTGACACCAACTCTGTGACCTAGGTATTATCCTATTTTACAAATAAGGAAACTGAGCCTTAAAGAGGGACTTCCCTGATGGCTCAGTGGGTAAAGAATCCGCCTGCAGTTCAGGAGACACAGGAGACACGGGTTCGATCCCTGGGTCGGGTAGATCCCCTGGAGGAGGGAATGGCAACCCACTCCAGTATTCTTGCCTGGAGAATCCCATGGACAGAGGAGCCTTGAAGAGATTAAGTAAATCAAGTAGCAGGTCCATGATTCAAAATCTTCCAATGCATGTGCTCTTACTGTAAGGTATCAAGGAAAAATGATGTAAGCCAGAGCCCTGGTAAGGGACATTGTCTTGTTTTTGCACTGAATCAAGTCTAACTCCAACAACTACTGTAGCCTCCTCCTTCACCCTGACTTCTTATCCTAGGAAGTGGAAGGGGGTGGTCAGAAGGAAAGATAACTGGACATCTCTGTGTAAACCATAGCCTACATGTGCTGTATATGAGCTCCACCCAAGGGACAGATTCACAGGGGTCCCAAGAGCCACTTTCAGGAGCTATTCTCATCCAGTCGTGGGAAGCTTCCAGTAGGGATAGAAGGAGGACCCAGCTTCAGACCTCTGTCCCTTTGGATGGGAAACTGGGGTATCTATTTTTATCCCTGAAATTTTTTGTTTTGTTTTTATACGTCTGAATAAAAATGCCAAAGTTTTGCAGCTTTCTGTCTGTCAAATGAAAACCTGTCAAAGTGTATGAGATAGAACACTTTTCCCCTGTCCCTCAGCAGTGGATGTTTCTTTCTGTCTCGACAATCCTATTGGGCCCCATGTCGCTTTCTCCATCCCTCCTTTTCCTTATTCCTTTAAGACAAGCATAGAGCATAATCCTTTTCATTTAAGGGTTTTACTATGAAATCTCTATAGGGCAATCAACTGGGAATAACAAAACAAATAACGCGTTCGGGGAAGTTAGAAAAAGTCCTAAGAGGTAGAATACTGAAATTCATGTTTTAAAACTCATTCTCTTAAAAAAAAGTCTCTGTGAACACTTCCCCCAGATGCCATAAAAGCCTGTTGTTAGAACAACAGTGCCATCTTCAGTGGGAGTCCGGTCTCTAGATCGGGATAATCCCTCAGAAGTCTGGCTGCCCAAGCAGCCCCTGCTTCCCGAACGCCCGATCTCTTTCCACACCCGCTCTGCGCCTCCGGGTTCTCGCAGCACCTGAGGACTAGAGGACTGGCCCGGCCGGTCTCGCCGGCAGCTCCAGGGACTCAGGGAAGGGCGTATCCCACCTCCCCACCCTTATTACGATCCTCCCAACTCGCGTCGGCTCCACCCCGCCCCTCAGACTCCAAACCTATTTCCCTGCCGTAGCTCCGCCCCTCTTCCCTTACCCCGCCCCTCTCTATTACGGGTTATCGCTCGGCGTTCCTGGTGGATATGCTTTTTCCGGAGAAACCACGCTTCCCCTCGTGCTTTCCAACGGCTCCGCCTTCCCGCCGGAGCCTGACCCTTCCCAGCGTGCTCGGCGATTCCAGCGTGCGAGGCCCTCGGAGGGCAAGGCCCCAGGGCCTGGCTTAGGGGCGCGAAAAGCATGCTGGGGATTGTAGTTCGGTAGTCCGCGAGGGCGGCTAAGGGCTGGCAGTAGGAGGGACTCGTTGTCCCAGCGTGCCCTGCGCCTCAGCCCGCGCGTTCGCAGTTTCTCGCTCTCGCTCGCCCGCCCTCCCGCTCCCTAGCTTGCTCGCGCTTTTGCTCGCGGTCTCCTCGCGGATCGAAGGGGTTCTGACCACAGCTTGTGGCTGAGAAGGGCGACAGAAGCTGCGGCTTAAGAGAAACGAGGCTGCAGTGGTGGTGGGAAGATGTCGGGCGAGGACGAGCAACAGGAACAAACTATCGCTGAGGACCTGGTCGTGACCAAGTATAAGATGGGGGGCGACATTGCTAACCGTGAGTGCGGCCTCAGGGGTCCGGATATCGAGGCTGGGAGGGAGAGTCAAGGGAGACGGTGATGGGTTGGCTCCTGAGGGCTGGAGCGGTGGGGTCACGCAGTGTGGGTTAGTGATGGCCCATCTCAGGTCTGCTGGAGGTGGCGTGGTGGGGAGGCTCCGTGTCGCGCCTGGGACCCGAGAGGCTGGGCCTGGGCAAGAGTCTCTGGAGATGCTGGCGGACGGTCGGCAGGACGGCTGGGAGAAGAGCAGACAGAGCTGGGCCCCTGGCCAGCTCCGACCCTAGGCCGTTGGTAAGGAGGCGAGGTGTACCTCCTGCCCCTCACCCTTCAGTTCAGATTTCTGTCTCTGATATTGGTGGCAGCGAGACCACCTCGAAAAGGTAGCGCTTCTGTTTTGTCGCGGCTCCCCGCCGTCAGGAGCCTGGCCGGCACGTGTTGCCAGGTCCGCTGCGGCTCGCCGGCTACCTTCCTCCGCTACGTCCCTGACACCAGCTTGCCTACCACGTGCTTTGCTGTAGTCTTTGGTTCTTTACTTCAGCTCCTTCCCTTGTGGGGGCCGCATTCAACTCTAGGGCCAACTCAGGGACCGTTAGAGAGCACCCCATAACTCTGTTTGACTGTTCTTGAAGTTGTTCATTGTACTTCCAGTCTGCGGAGTTGGCTTTAGTTAGTCGTCTAAATTGATCTTGAGTGTTTCACAACTTTTGTGGAATGTTTTGAGGTCCTCCTCACCCCAGCCAGTCAAACCTGTGAATAGTGCTGTTAAAGGGGGTCTGAAGTTAAAATCTCAGAAGTCATCCTTAATAAGATTGTGCTCTTGACTTTCTTAGCAGCTGCCTGCCACACTCTGCAGATGTCTCACTTTCTGTTTTCTCTCTTTCCAATTTAAAACCCAGTTAGGGGATACAAAATGCTTGTCTTTGGGGTTTTAAATGGTTTTGACAGTAAAGATAGGCATTTAGGATGCTTTTGATCCTGTGACTGAAAATCTGAGTTTTTCAGACTTTCAAAGAATCACCAAAACTTGGATCACAAAAATAAAGTCTGAAGTCCAGGATGGACCATGGAGAGGGTTCGGTGAACAGCATAAATGCTTTGTAACACAGTGGATATGTAGTGGGTTTAAATCAGAAAAAAAAATTTTCCCTCTTGCAGTTTATAACTTCTGTGATTCCCAGTACCAGTTTGAAACTCTTTTGGGTCACATACTTCTTTGAGCTCTGCTATAAGCAGAGTTTGTTGAAGCCCAGGGACCTAGGTTAAGTCTCCTTGACTTGTTATTTGAAGAAATAAATCTACATAAATTGAGATTACCAACACCCCCTAATTGGGGTGTCTGGGAAGGGAAGAAGGTAGCATTTAACAACGCATCAGCTTAGAGTCAGCAATTGTATGTCTACCTTCTTGTTGTCCCTGATGCCTATAAATTTCCTCCAGTCTGCTTTGCATGTGTTGGATATCTTGGTGAGAATGCCCTTGAAGTTTATAAATCTGTCCTCCCATACCACAGGTATCATATTTGGAAAGTCTCCCTTGCCTTTAGGAGACAGGTGGTACATACCTAGCTGTCACACTATATAAAGGACGAAAGGGAGTGTTGGCTCTTTTAAGTTCAGGAAAGGAAGGCAGAGATTTATAGAGATGACAGGTACATTCTAAGAGGCAAAACATATTCCTCTTTTTATCCTTAGAGCAGTGATACTAGGGAATATTTCTAAGTTGGACTCAGAAACTCTAAGTCCAACTTCTAGGTGTTTCTTGGAAGTTAACTTAGACAACACATTCAGGACTGATATATGGGATTCTGTTCCCAGGGGTACTTCGGTCTTTGGTGGAAGCATCCTGTTCAGGTGTGTCGGTACTGAACCTGTGTGAGAAAGGTGATGCCATGATAATGGAAGAAACGGGGAAGATTTTCAAAAAAGAAAAAGAAATGAAGAAAGGTAAAAAAACAACCCCCTACTAAGTTTGACCCTTATTGAGTCCTGTTTGTTTTATTGTAATAATGCAACCTTTACCCCAGCACTGGTTGAGATATTTGGAAATTTGGAATGGCATGGGGAATTCAGTTTCCCACTCAGTCTAGACTGATCAAACTTAAACAAGACCCTGAAGAAAATCCATTCATTTTTCGGAAGGGCAGGAGGGTTCCAAGAGAGCCAGCAGGGCAGTAAGGCTGATTGTCTCTTTACAGGTATTGCCTTTCCCACCAGCATTTCAGTAAATAACTGTGTATGTCACTTCTCCCCTTTGAAGAGCGACCAGGACTATATTCTCAAGGAAGGTGACTTGGTAAAAATGTAAGCTTAAAACATTTTAGAGCACTTGTCTTTTTCCTCAGCATTCACAATAGTACCAGTTGCTAATGCTGTACTCTGCTCTTACCTTTCAGTGACCTTGGGGTCCACGTGGATGGCTTCATCGCTAATGTGGCTCACACTTTTGTGGTTGATGTAGCTCAGGTAGGTGGACTGCTTTGAACTCTATTCAGCCAATGGGGAGCTGGGGAGGGCCCACTGCTGCCTCTTATCCTCACCTGCTACCACCACATTAAGTTTTGAGAGTTTCTAGAGAAATAAAATGGGAAAGGGTGTTTTCTGTCCTGACCACTGGATACATAATGGACACACAGATATTAACTGATCAGCTTTTTGGGGAGGCACTGACTGCATTTCCTCTTCTACAGGGGACCCAAGTAACGGGGCGGAAAGCAGATGTCATTAAGGCAGCTCACCTTTGTGCTGAAGCTGCCCTACGCCTGGTCAAACCTGGAAATCAGGTGAGCTATTTAGTCCAACTCCAAAGCTTGATAGAGCCAAAGATGCATTCCGGATGTACTGCTGTTCTGTACTGAAAGAGAAGAGGCAGGAACTAAAGAGTTTAAACCGAAGAGCTGTTAAATCTTAGTGCCTACCTTAGGTGCTATGATGCTCTCTGTAAGGGGATGTGTGATCCCTTTCTCATGGAGCCTATAGAAATACTTCCTTTTTCATGTTTTGGATGTGTATTGTTCCTGGAAATAATTTGAGATAGATAGCTCATAATAAAACACAGGTATTAAAACTAAGTTTTAAAAGCTTATAACACAAAAATAATAATAGTACCAGTAAGTTGGTGGCAAAAGACCCTTACAAGACAAAATTAGGAAGTCCAGGGATCATAAATTTCTCATGAATTCATACGATGACATGTTAGACTATCAGTGGAGACTTTGTCTAACACTTAGATTTCAGAACCTGTCACCACGTAAAGCATCCTCTTTTTCTGTGCTCTCTTCACCCTTTTCGTCCGTTTTTCCCCATTATCACTTAATTGCATTGTTTTTACTTCAGCCTCTGTTGTAGTTTTCTTGCAGTGGTATCTATCAAAGACCTGTTATAAAGCACTTTGAACAGTACCTGGCACATAGTTAACCCTTTTGTTAGCTTTTATTATTTTACACACTGATTATTTTTATTATTTATATGCTTACTATTGTTGGAAGATACTATTAATGTAGTGGCTGTTGTCTAGCTATGACATGAGACTTTCTGGATTCTCATCCCATTACCACCCACTACTGATTTAAAGTGAAGTACTATTGCCTAGAAAATCCCATGGATGGAGGAGCCTGTTAGGCTGCAGTCCATGGGGTCGCTAAGGGTCGGACGGGACTGAGCAACTTCACTTTCATTTTTCACTTTCACATATTGGAGAAGGAAATGGCAACCCACTCCAGTGTTTGCCTGGAGAATCCCAGGGATGGGGGAGCCTGGTGGGCTTCCGTCTATGGGGTTGCACAGAGTCGGACACGACTGAAGTGACTTAGCAGCAGCAGCTTCAAAATTACCTCATCTATAAAGTGGGAAAAATTAAATTGTGCCTCATTCTCACAGGGTTGTGAAGATTGAGATGATCCATATAAAGTGATTATCACAGTACTTTTGACATGTAGTTTAATAATAGCTATGATTGGAAATTCACTTTCCTTTTTTTCTTAACTATAATTTAGGTGAGGGTCAGCTCATGGTTGAAAGAGGTAAAGAGGGGAAAAGAAAACTTTCTGTACCCTTTCAACAGGTTAGAATGCCAGGTATCATGGACTAAACACTGTGATCCGAAAACCTGGGTTTATACCAGGTTCTTTTGGTTAACTGGTTTACCCTTGAGCAAATCATGTAACCCTTCTGAGCCTCAGTTTCCTCCTCCAGATTAGGATGTAGATTACCATACAGAATTGTTGGCACTAGTCACCTTACAGAATTGTTGTCTAAGTAGACCATCTTTGTGATAGCGCTTTGTAAAATGGGATGCAAATTTGATTTCTAGGTTGTAGGATGCTAGGGCTATGAAATGAAAAATTACTGAGAATCATTGCATTTGCTGGAGGATGTTAGAACTCAGTTCTTTTATGCTGCTGCTTCTCATAGTAGACAACTTACTAGCTCCTGGTATTTTATGTTTTATTTGATCTTGTACTTCTAGAACACACAAGTGACAGAAGCCTGGAACAAAGTTGCCCACTCATTTAATTGCACACCAATAGAAGGTGAGACTTCAGATAGTGGGGTTGAGGGTCTCAGTATGAGTGGGTTAGCAGAATTAAGACTTTGTTCCCTGGAGCATCCATCCTGGCTCTGGCATAATCCAAGCCCCAAACCTCAGTGCCCCGAGTTTCCATAGCTGGGCACTTTGATCTCATTGCCTGCTCCGTGGTTCTGCTTGGGTAGGTGGGTTGGAAACCTTTGGGGATTCTAGATGAGTGGTACCACAGGCTTTGTCCTCTCTACAGGTATGCTGTCACACCAATTGAAGCAGCATGTCATTGATGGAGAGAAAACCATTATCCAGAACCCCACAGACCAGCAGAAGTAGGTGCCCTGTATCCCACCCTCTACCTTCTGTCATATAAGACTAGTTATGAACTTACCCTTCCATACGCCAGGCTAATCTTATGCACTGTCTCCTCTAACCTGGACTAATCTTATCCACCTTCTCTTCTAAGCTCCAGGAACCACTTATTGCTCCTTATTGTTCCCTTTCTGTTCCTTTTAGGAAAGACCATGAAAAAGCTGAATTTGAGGTACATGAAGTATATGCTGTGGATGTTCTCGTCAGCTCGGGAGAGGGCAAGGTAATGAACGTTTGCCAGAGCCGGCAGAGAGGGGAGGCTGCGGGTGGGCCCCAGGAGCGCCAGATCACACGTGATCTTTCATAGGCCAAGGATGCAGGACAGAGAACCACCATTTACAAGAGAGACCCCTCCAAGCAGTACGGCCTGAAAATGAAAACCTCCCGTGCCTTCTTCAGCGAGGTCGAAAGGCGCTTTGATGCCATGCCCTTTACTTTAAGGTATTGCTGCGCTTACCTTAAAGGACAGGACCGGGAACAGTCTGACCCGCAGACCATACAACCAGATCGCTTTCCTTTCCCTACCCCGCTTGCCCTCCTTTCCTCCTCTTCTACCTAGACTTGTAGCTCCAGCTTGCATGCATGCCTTCTCTCTTTCTCCCTCTCATAGGAAGTAGTGTAAAAAGCAATCCTACACATGATTTCTGCCTGAGGGTAGGAGTTATTTAAAAACAGGAACAAAGTGGTAAGACATGATAGGGAGTTAAGGATACCTGAATTTGTGTTTCCCTCCCCAGAGCATTTGAAGATGAGAAGAAGGCCCGCATGGGTGTGGTGGAGTGCGCCAAACATGAACTGCTACAACCATTTAATGTTCTCTATGAGAAGGAGGGTGAGCTCTGAGAAGAGAGTTGTAGTTTGAAGCCCCTGATTATGGTCCCCTCCTTGCAGGCATGGGGACATTCTGTCAAAACACTTTGTTTCTCTCATAGGTGAATTTGTTGCCCAGTTTAAATTTACAGTTCTGCTTATGCCCAATGGCCCCATGCGGATAACCAGTGGTCCTTTTGAGCCTGACCTTTACAAGTCTGAGATGGAGGTCCAGGATGCAGAGCTCAAGGTTAGTGTGTGATGGAAAGGAGCAGGGACGTGGCACTTTTTGGGGGAGTGAGGACTGAGTGACCGGAAGTCCTGAGAAGAGCTCCAGTGCCGAGAGTAGCACTTGGCATTTGCTCCATGTTCCTCAAAATTTGTTTTCCTTCTTCTGTTTTGCAGGCCCTCCTCCAGAGTTCTGCAAGTCGGAAAACCCAGAAAAAGAAAAAAAAGAAGGTTTGTTATGATCATCCCTCCCTGGTGGGGTGAACCTGATCCGTCTTTATTCACCTTCCTGGGTCATGGTGGGGATATAGGTGTCAATATGTCCTTATTTCTTCCCATCTCAGCCCTGACCTAGAGAATTAGGAATATTCTTGTCCTTGGTCCCCCAGACAGTACCCTAAATTGTTGGAAACTGACACATCTTCTCCCTCTCCTTTCCATGAATGTAGGCCTCTAAGACTGCAGAGAATGCTACCAGTGGGGAAACTTTAGAAGAGAATGAAGCTGGGGACTGAGGTGGGTCCCATCCCCCCAGCTTGCCACTCCTGCCTCATCCCCTTCCCACCACACCCCAGGCTCTGTGAAGTGCAGTTCGACTTCTCCACCCAGGACCGCGAGCAGAGCGGGGCCTCCCTGTCCTCCTCCCAGTCCCCTATCCCAGCCCCCTTCCAACAACAGCCAGCTCCAACTGACTCTGGTCTTGGGAGGCCAGGCTTCCCAGCCACCGAAGACTACTTTAAATAGAAAAGAGAAATTGAATAATAAAATCAGGAGTCAAAATCCATCGTCTTCAAGCCCCTCTTTCTAGCCTTTTTCTACTATTCTCTGCTTGGTCAAGGTTTATGGCCCTACAACAGAATGGGAGGAGGCTAACATAGCCACCACCACTAAAAACTCAGATGAAATTTTTTTATACCACTCCAGTGTCAGCATTTTTCCATCTGTTGGGGCTTGTTCCTCTCTCTGTTCCCACTTTCCCCAAGTCTTTTATCAGGCCTCAAAATAGAGAGGAGCTATTCTTCAGACTATTTTTCTTCACATGTGGCAGATTCCTTTTATGAACCAGGCTGTCTAGCCAGGCCCCTCCCATTTTTAGGAGCTGGAGCCTGCATTTACCAGTGGATTCTCATCTGTCAATTGGATCCTCATTTGTAAATCTTTGTAGTCAGTTTTGTTCTACAGGACAGTTTTTCCTCCCTCCACAAGGCTGTAAAGAAGTAATCCATCTCAACCTTGTCCATTTCTTTGAAGTCAGTGGGGTTCTTCCCTTGCTCCGTCTTAGAAACCTGAGCTGGAAGCTCCACTGTGGTTTTGTTCCCTGTTTGAAATATTTTGACCTCCCTTCCTTGAAAGAAAGATGTGTAACCAGAGGAGCAGACTGAAGAGACAAAACTCCTGGCTTTCTGAAGCTGTGGACTTGGATTAATTGCTAGGGGTTTGGAGAGAAAGGTGACCTTTCAGTACCTCTGGCATGCTGTCCCAGGGAACTAGGGCTCCCACTAACTTATGAGGTTTTTAAACACATTGAAAATGACATGGCATTAAAATAAATTTGGATTTGCTCATAATCACGTGTCTGTATGCTGCTTTTATTTGATAGTGGTGGGAGAGTGAGCTGAAGTAATGGTCGTTTGGAACCAGTTTTTTGGGGTTTTTTGGCCTTGCCTCCTGTCATGCAGGATCTTGGTTCTCCAACCAAGGATCAAACCTGTACACCCTGCAGTGGAAGCATGGAATCTAAACCACTGGACTGCCAGGGAAATCCCTGGAACCAGTTTTCTATAGCCATAATTCTATTTTTCTAAAATAGAATACCTTGGGTTGGGGGAAGATCCAGGGTTCTGTGAATTGAAGAGTACATTTTCTATGGGAGTTTGGTCTAGTTTTCTGAAGTAAAAACATACCCCTTACTGCTGACACTATTTAGATATTCATTGCAAAAAAATTTAAAAAACTGCAAAGTGATTATCTTGGTTTAGGAAGCCAGGAAGAATGCCTTTAGTGTTAACACATTTTTTCAAGCCAGCCTGAGATTTGATGGGTAATGCGTATATTATAGCATTTTTTATATGAGTTACTGCTGACCTGAAGATACATAATTATGAATTAAACTGAACACAGATCCCTTCATAAGAGTTTAGAGCAATCAACAGGTGAAATTCCAGGGGGTTTGATATCTTGCTGGGTGGGGGGGCGGGCATTTTTGTTTTCAAACACATTACAGTCCATTGGTGACAATACTAGATACACTTAAGCACTTGAAATAAGGGTCCAAAATTTAGAAACCTGATTTTCCAGAACTAAAAAGGTGAAAGGTTCTAGAGAAAACACTAAAAAAGGAGGAATCATAACAAGCGTCACTCCATCTTATAGTGAATAAGGTGAAGTCTGTATGATGAAGGGTTTTCTTTCATCTTTCGTAATACACGTTTTCTGTAGCCAAATCTTACGGTGTCTTTTTTGGGTGCTTCTGACCTAACCATATCTTGATACTGGGGAGCTGTCTTATCACCAAATACTTACTATTCATGCCTAAAGATACAAGGAAAGATCGGGCTTTCCTTCTATCCATTAATTAGATCTGTCGTTAATTTGTTAATTTGACACGACTGAAGCGACTTACCAAACACTATGCAGAGGGAGAATCACAAGTATTTTCTAAACAAAATGCATTGTGGCCAGGAAAGTTATGACATTCTGCCTCAGGCATTGTAGGGAAAGACCACAGTTGACTAGGAAAAAGTTTGTCTTCAAAAGTAACAAAGGTCTCTTTTTGTAGTATAACAGCTTTCTCAATTCCCCGCTTTATATCCTTTCAGTGTTCTGCAATCTTAGGACCTTTGGAAGTTCCAAAATCGAGCCTGCAGATATTTAGTTTAATAAATAAGGTAAACCAGTAAAACAAATCAGGACTTTTAGTACAGTCCGCCTCGATCCACAGTAAAATGGAGGATGTCTCCAGGAAACTGCAACTCCCATGAAGCAACGAGAGGGAAGGCGGAAGTAGCTACCCTTTGCTCGTTTGCACCTCTAGGTCTCTTATTGGAAATATGTGCTCATATCTAAATAACACGGTACCCTCATAATAAAACAGATGAGAGGAATCTTGTACATCAAAATACTGATTTCCAACAGAGTTTTCCCGCTCAATCACTTTTCACACACCTGCGAACTGCCAAAATTATTGTTACGCCCCTCGGACGGCCCCGCCCCTAGGGGCAGGGAGAGAAAGCGGAAGTGACGACACTGAGTATTCCATTAAATATCTGTAGGCGGGCCCCCGGCGATCTCTCGGCCTTAGCGCCATCTTTTGAGGTGAGTGTCTGTGGTTGCTGTATTCGTGTTACGACTACAATCCATAAACATCTGATCTCCGCACTTACCATCACTACAGCAAACTAACCGCAGGCTTTTTTTCTTTACCCGTAGAAACCTCTGCGCCATGAGAGCGAAGGTAAGCAGTCCCTGCCAGTGAGCTAAAGCTGTAAGAATTGGCTGTTGGTAGGGGAGACCTTGGCAAGGGAAATCGGCCATCGTTCCGGTGTCGCCGGGTTCTCAGGTTGTGCTCATGAGCTAGTGGGAGAGGAAGGATAGTTTGGGGAGAAGCAGAATAGGCGGTGGGTAAGTTCTGTGGGGAGAAGCAGAATAGGTAATAGTTAAGTTCTGTGGCGAGAGATGCTGGAAGTGGGAGAGAGCGCATGCAGGCAGGATTCGGGGATTTACGTCTGGGATCCAGGTGGCGGTCCAGATCGTTGATGTGGTTTACTGCGACTGAGCCCTCCTACTTGGTCAAGAATCCACCCGTTTCTAAATAGTGTTCTTCATGAAAGTTGTGAAAGTGTTAGTCGCTCAGTGGACTGTAGCCCGCCAGGCTTCTCTGCCCATGGAATTTTCCAGGCAAGAATACTGGAGTGGGTTGCCATTCCCTTCTCCAGGTAATCTCCCTTACCCAGGAATTGAACCTGAGTCCCCTGCATTGCAGGCAGATTCTTTAATAAGCCACCGGGGAAGCCTCCCCTGGTGTTCTTCATATCCCTGTCTAAACTTGTTACTGAAACTAATGATATCTTGTTTTATTCTCTGACCTTGGTTATAATCGGTTGCCAGTGGAGGAAGAAGCGAATGCGCAGGTATGCTGGGACGTAGTTAGTACTGTGGCGGGTGGGGGGGAGTGGAGCAAAGTGGACAAAACTTGGAACGAACATTTGGTTTAGAAATCCAAAACAAGTTATGAGCATTGACTGGCCAAAACCATGAGTTGGGCAGAAGACGACAGAATCGTAGTGTTGATTGATTTTACCTGTCCCTTGTATTGGGTGCACATTTAAGATTGGAGGGAAAGACAACTCGGGTTTGTGGGCCCGAGATGTATTCTTATGTCTGGTTTTCAGGCTGAAGCGCAAAAGAAGAAAGATGAGGCAGAGGTCCAAGTAAACTTGTACACCCATGGAAGCCACAGAAGCAGAAACAAGGGAAGCCAGAGGCCAGGGACGCTGGTACAAATTGTGGACTGCATGCCTACTATCTAGAACTTCTCAATGGATCTGGAACATCTGTGGCCATTCTGATCGCCTTGACCACCTTTGAGAGACCTACCTTGCTCGTATCAAAGCCGTCCCTTTTGGTCGTTTGCCCTGGACCTGTGATAACTGTGGACTAGTTCTCTTCTCAGTTGTGGCTGAATGTAACGTGTACAATAAATCATGTCTTTTGCTGTCTTAGCTAAAGAAAAAATTTGTGTGTTACGTGGTTTTTTATGGTTACACTGGCTGGGGATTCTCTACCAGTACAATCTGTCTCTACTCCCTGCTGTAGAAAAAGTCTACAGGTCGGGGGGCGGTGAGGTGTGGGTTCCGGTCTTTCCGTTCTTAGGAGATGCTAGAGTATTGGGTGACCTTTACTTCCTGGAAAGGGCGTAAACGCTAGGGACGGTTTTCAAGTTGATTTCGCGGGCTTAGGAGCAACCAGGTCCGCTCTTATCAAGGTCCACGTTACAGAGTTCCGCTCTGAGGCGTTTTGCCATTGGGTCGGGTTGCCATGGTGACGCGCAAAGCTTGCTGGGAACTTCCTGCTGCTAGTTGCGCAAGTACTTCGCACACCACAGAGTGTGGTTCCGGGTCTGGTAGCTAGAGCGTCATTTCTTCCGCAGGAAGCGGAAGGGCGATAGGGTAGGCGGCTCTTTGTCGAAGCTAGAGGACCGGCAGGCGGCAGCAGCAACTACGGCGGCGGCGGCAGGTGAGGGAGGCGGGAGACTTAGGTGGAGGCCGCGCCCGGAGGGGAGGAGTCGGGGCCGGCCCAGCGGCTGGGCTCGGCCGGGTTACACAAGGCCCCCCAGGACCGAGTTGGCTGTTCCTCACGTCGTAGGGCCGAACCCCTTTTCTCACTGACCCCGCTTTGCGAGCAAACGCCAGCTCCGTGACGTCACACCCTTGCCCATCCCCTCTGCTTGATGTCACCTGGAGTTCCCTTCCCCGCTTCACTTCGTGCTCCCTTAGTGTCCTATTCATGTGGTCCCCGGCAGAGCTCCGGTGGCACTGCACAGAACCTGCCAGGCCAAAGACTTGCTCCGGGAAACTCCTAGGACTTTTTTTTCCCCAAACTCTGGGGTGTTGAGAAGCGTCATAATCACCGTCCCCAAGTCTAACCCGCCATCCCCTTGCACTGTCAGTCGCAGCCCTTGCGCAGCTCCCTATTCTGAGTTCCTAACCCCAGCCCGACTCCGGGCTTTGATCCCTACATTCTCCTTCATCTCGAGAAGCGTCCTTTACCCTTTGTTCACTCAGGGCTGGTTTTCCAACTCTTTCTCCTAGGCTCTCCAAATTAGTTCTGTCCCATACTACTCTTCTTACTGGCAGCTTCTCCCCTTGACAGGGGAAGTTCAATTTGTATCCGAAGGAAATCTTGGAGTGCCTAGAGTTCTTTCCATTTTGTCAGACTTCATTCTTACAGCAGCAACTACCCTGTAGTTCTCCATTCTTACCCCCTCTCACACCCAAGTCTCTGTTTTTCTCCTGCTCAGAACCCAGCAGTGATGTGGAGGTGGAGACCCACAGGAGCTCCGGACTTCACCTGAGCTACCTCAGGTATCACGCAATCCTGGGAAAGTTGGGTGGGGAAGAGATCTGCTTCTGGTGGGACTTGTAACATGGGTCAAGCTTGGATAGATGCCATTTGTTATTCAGCAGGTCAGTTCCCTTTTAGTAAAAGTTTGTATCTTCTTTTCCCACTCGTTTCCTTGATTGCTTATACTATTCTGGGACTGCCTCCCTTTGGAGGAAGAGGACCTCTCTTTTACAGATTCTCTTGCAACTCTGGCCTGTGATCCAGTCGGTATATTTTCGGGATCATTTTGCCTTGAAAGAAAGTCAAGGCAACAGACTGGGTGGTTGGGGGCCATCAAGGCCAAAGAAGTTGTAAAGATTCCCCTATACTCAAGGGGAAACAATATGAAGTTTTTCTGTTTGAACAGCAGGGGGAGCCTGAACACTGCTTAGGAAAGGCTTAGGAGGTCAGACACGTGGTAGCAGGGACTCCTAGTCTTGTTGCGGGTGGGGAAAGGAGAGGGCTAGAACCAGGGCAGTAGACTGACATTCCTGAAATCTCTTGGGAAAGAGGAGACTTAAAAAGCTTTTATAGAGTCTATAAATAAAGAAGATCTTCTTGGGGTGAGGAATGGTGTGGTTTGCTGTCAGTGAGATCTTCCCATGGAGGGTAGGAGGGGTATAGAGTGATGAAAGACAGGTTACTTGTTCCTGTGAAATTAACACCTTTCTATTGCCTTGATCTTGCCACAAATGGTTTTGCCCTTTGGGGGTCTGTAAGTGGAGATTCTAGCTGTTGAACTCTTCTCCTGAAATGGAGGGGAGCGGGATGACCATCCTAGAATTGAGAATAGTGGTAATCTGAGAGAGAACTCCAAAAAATGACAAGTTTAGATATTGCCCTCAAGGTGGTGATACCAGTCTCTTTACTCAGGAATTCCTGGGATCTGGAGATCTGTTTCTTCACAGAGTCCTTGCCTGACATCCCATGGAAGAGGGGGTCAAGGAAGCAATGTCACCAGCATCCCATTATCCATTGCCGTTAGTAGCTCACCAGCTTATCTTAGCCACAGTCCCTAGTCTTCTCTTAGCCTGATCAGATACCAACAACAGTTTTAATTTTGCTTCCACAAATTTAATAAGGTCAGTTCAGGAGGGGAAATAAAATCCAACACTAATCTCTCCCTCTGCCTCTTTGGCATGTCATGGTTATATGAGGTGGCTTCACCCCAACTCTTCCTGCTCCATCAGCCAGGCAAGTGTGAATCATTCTGACACAGACCAGGAGCACAGGGCCTGGGTAGGACTTCTGATAAGCCAGCCAGTCCAGGCAGAGTGCTCATTCGTTAGCTTCTCCACCTCCAATACCATTGTCCTTCTGGCCTGCCTCTTGCTGGACTGCCTGCCTGATAGTTAGGAAGAGTTTGGCCTCTCTGGAGGACTCCAGTTTGACACAGTTCTTCTCTTTCCTAGCGGTCACCAAGAGTGGCAAGAAAAGGAAGAAAGCCCTGAGTTGGGAGGGACCAGGATGCCTGACCGGGACAGCTATGCCAACGGCACTGGGAGCAGCAGTGGAGGCCCTGGAGGTGGTGGCGGCGAGGAGGCCAGTGGGACAGGGGCAGGCAGTGGCGGGGCCAGCTCAGATGCCATCTGTAGAGACTTCCTGAGGAATGTGTGCAAGCGAGGGAAGCGTTGCCGCTATCGCCATCCAGACATGAGTGAGGTGTCCAACTTGGGGGTAAGCAAAAACGAGTTCATCTTCTGCCATGACTTCCAGAACAAGGAGTGTAGCCGCCCTAACTGCCGATTCATCCATGGCTCCAAGGAGGATGAGGATGGCTATAAAAAGACAGGAGAGCTGCCCCCTCGGCTGAGGCAGAAAGTGGCAGCTGGCCTAGGCCTGTCACCAGCTGACCTACCAAATGGGAAGGAGGAGGTCCCAATCTGCCGTGACTTTCTCAAGGGTGACTGCCAGAGAGGAGCCAAGTGCAAGTTCCGTCACCTGCAACGGGATTTTGAGTTTGATGCTCGGGGTGGAGGCGGCACTGGTGGTGTGGGTTCAACAGGCCCCGTTCCCCCAGGACGACGTCATGATCTCTATGATATTTACGACCTCCCTGACAGGGGCTTTGAGGACCATGAACCAGGCCCCAAGCGTCGGCGAGGAGGATGCTGCCCCCCAGATGGTCCCCATTTTGAATCCTATGACTACAGCCTGGCTCCACCCCGAGGGGTGGAGTGCAGACTGCTAGAGGAGGAGAATGCCATGCTCAGGAAGCGGGTAGAGGAGCTCAAGAAGCAGGTCAGCAACCTGCTGGCTACCAATGAGGTACTGCTGGAACAAAATGCACAGTTCCGAAATCAGGCCAAGGTCATGACCCTGAGCTCCACTGCACCAACTGAACAGACTCTGGCCCCCACCGTGGGTACTGTCGCCACTTTTAACCATGGCATTGCCCAGACTCACACTACTCTCAGCAGCCAGGCTCTGCAGCCTCGCCCTGTGTCCCAGCAAGAACTGGTGGCCCCTGCTGGAGCTCCAGCTGCTCCCCCAACTAATGCTGCACCTCCTGCTGCTCCACCACCCCCACCCCCACACTTGAACCCAGAGATCACGCCACTGTCAGCTGCTCTGGCTCAAACAATTGCCCAGGGAATGGCACCCCCACCTGTCTCCATGGCTCCTGTGGCTGTATCTGTGGCTCCTGTGGCCCCCGTGGCTGTATCGATGGCCCAACCCTTGGCAGGAATCACAATGAGCCACACCACCACCCCCATGGTGACTTACCCCATCGCTTCCCAGAGCATGCGAATCACAGCCATGCCACACTGATGGGGCTAATGGACACTCCCCTGGTATAGTCTCCCAGGGCTGGAGTTGAGGGGCCTTCACCCACTCGCCTAGTCCTCCAAGGCCCTGTCCGAAGGGCTCACTCATGAACTAGGATGAGAGACTGTGAGGAGTTTGCTTCCGAGAAGGGGTTGGGTTGGTGTATTTTCTCCCACCTACCTTTTATGAGGGTCCCCTTGTCCATCTTCCTTCAAGCCTCACAGGGCTTGCATAGGAGTGCAGACTGAAGGCAACAGAGGAAGGACTGACTGAGGGGCTGTGTGTCCTCTGATGGGAATTTGGGGGACATCCTTGGTCTTGTCCTCTTTTCTGCACAGCACAGGTTCCAGCACAGGCTTTGGAAGAAAAAAATACCCTGCCCAGAGGGGAAGCCAGGAAAGAATAGAAAGTGGGTGGCCAGGAGAGAACGCCTGATAGGAGCCTTCAGACAGTTTGGGGCCTAGTTGAGTTGGATAATACAGGAACTGCTCCTGGGCCCATGGGAAGATGGGGACCATAGTACTCCAGCCCAAAGACTAGGGGAGCATTCATTACCTTGGCTTGACCTGGACATCCAGAGGGCAGGGCCAACCACGTTCCAAAGAAATAAAGAAAAGTTATTTTTGACACAGGAGGCAGTGAAAACTTGCTTAGATATTCTGTGTGGAAGATGGAAGCAGTAAATAGATGTCATGCCAAAATGGAATAAAGACCCCACTCTCACATAGCTTGGATGAGGATGGATGAAGGCCAGTGAAGAAGGGTAGAGGCCCAGAGCAAGATCAGATGGGGCTTCAGGGAAGGTACTTTGTGGGATAAAACCATTGGAGCCACCTCGTCTAGTTTAAAAATAGTCCCATCCATTCTGGTTTCTAACTGCATGTACTATTCCCAGGTTGCCTTAGTAACCAGGGCTCCCAGGGTCATTTAGGGGGGCAGGTACTAAGGAGGGTGGATGTGCTGGGAAATGGGAATGGGATATGTGTCGACTGATCCTTCCCTTATTCAAACAGAGCAGGGCAGGTGGCAGTTCCTCTCTGAGTTGTTGACAGCAACGTCCCCTCCTACCACATCCTTTTCTCAGTTCCCAATGCCTTAAGCCTTCAAGGCTTAAGAGGTGCTGGGGAAAGGAGAGTTATTCTGGGGACACAAGCCTCAGGGTTCATCCCTTACTTCCCTCTGCTTCCACATAGGACCACAGAAGTTTTAAATCCAGTTAAGAGTCAGTAAGGCCAAGGGTCCCAGTAGCCAAACCTCAGTTCCTCCTCAGCTCATGGCTGATGTAGGGGAAACAACTCAGGGGAATAGTCTAATGGGACAGTGGATTTGGGGGTAGAGAAAGTGATCCTGGTTTATCTTCCCCCGTCATATCTCGTGCTACCTCTTGCTCTTGTTTGGTTGATCATTCAGTATACACCTGGGATTGGAGATGGTGGGCTAAGTCAAGGCCAGTCATTAAAAAAAAAAGGGAGGGGGCGCAAAAGACTGAAGATGGGCAAATACTGAAATACTGTTTGTGGATTCTAGAAGCCACACACTGATAAGCTTAATGTTGATTTTCTGATATAATTCTGGATTATTAAAGAGATGGTTTATGAGCATTTAGACAAATGTGATCATAGATACCAACATGAATTTGTCCTAGCCAAACTCTGACGAGCTAACTTTATTTTTTTTTTGCCAAGTATCTCTGAAGAGGTAGATTTGGGTAACTGTAGATGTTGTATGTATTTTTTAATGTGCCCCAGCTAAAGACCACCAAGAATACACCTACAGTTGAGTAAGTTGGGTGGGTTTAACGCTCTTTGTGATGATGGAGCGAGGACGCCATTTGGAACTATAGTGTGTCTTGCAAGAGGATGTTAGGAAGGACCTATAGGACTTGGACTTTAATTGAGTTTGGGAAGGTTCAAGGAAATAGAGCTTCATTCTAAATTGGGTGCTGTCAGGGAAGTAAGGAAAATTCTATGATTGGGTATCTTATCTAGAAAAAGGACAGACTAAAGTGAAGCTGAAACTGCAATAAGTAATGAAGCAGTAGTCACTCATTACCTGGGAGAGGGGGATGTTTGCAATTTAAGGTTTGCACACTGACCTTGTTTAGCCCTTAAACGAAATTGTGAGCTTGGTTTTGTTCTGCTTTGTGACTCACTTCATCACAGTCAGCGAGTGCCCTTGTCTGGTGTTGGGGTTTTGTGGGAGTGTGTCCAGCGGCACCGTGAGCCCAGGTCTGCCCCCTAATAATCCAGAGGCAGCTGCGTTGGGCCATTTCCCGGATGTCAGGAACTGCTCTCCTCTTTCTCACCTAAGTCATTGCAGATAAGAGAATAATTATGGGTCGGTTAATAGTAGAATTTGATGGAATCAAAACTGAACGTTTGTGCCTAGTAAATGTTGATGAGCACATTCATGTTAGAGATATACCCAAGGGCTATATTTTTTTCATTGTATAAAAATATGAAAAGCCTACTCACCAACATAACACAAAGAAACAGTAATGCTGGAAGTGACTAATCTGAAGTGTCAATTTCGATTGACTCTGCCCCTAAAAATTACTTGAACCTGCCTGAGAAACAAACGTAGAGCTCTATATTAGCAATAATTCACATGAGAACAACATGGCATTTCCAACTGGCTGCAGAAAAATTAAAATGTTATTCTTCATAATATGTCAGTTAATATTACGAGCCTGTTGTGTTCTAGGCACCTTTCTAGAAGCTCCATAGGATAAAAGAACCATAGCTGCACATTGTAAACGTAGTAGTTGTACCATGTCTGTCTGACAGGAGTTAGTTCTAAAGTATTGTGTGTTCTAAATAGTTTTTACAGAGGGCCATTGGCAAACCAGTGGGGTATCTGGAAAAAAAAAATGATAAGATTGTGGGTAGACCCCATAGATGTCTTCAGATATTTGAAGGGCTACCTAATAAAGTTCCTGTCTTGCTGCACAAGCAGAGAGTTCTAGAAAATAGCTAACATGTGAGTACTTAATATAAACCAAGGCACTGTGCTTGTCACTTTACATGCAGTATTTCATTGCCACATTGGGCATTATTATTGTACTTGTTTCCCAGAGGAGAAAGACTTAAGGTAATCAACCCAAGGTTCCACAACTAGTAAAGAATAGATCCACGAATCTCTTCAGGCAGTCTGACTCCAGCTTGGCATAAGATAAGTGCTAACTAATAATAGAGCCATCCAACAATGGGATCACTACCTTCCAGTAAGTAGTAAGGAATAATACAGAGGAGGTTTCCTCAGATTTTGTTGCCATTGACATCTTGAAGAGTAGTCTGGGACCAGATTACCACTTCCAACCCGGGGAGGCAATTATAATTTACATATAAAGGCAGAATGCAAAACCAGGAAGTCTCAATGCTCTCCTCCCTTAGACACTTCCTCTAACAAATGGCCATCCTTTTTCCTGTTACCCACTTACTGCTTATCACCACCAGGTGGCACCTGGGCAGCAGAATTGTCAATGGGTGGGGATCCACCCTGTTTACTCATTCTGGTGCCTGCATTGCAGCTGCTGATTCTGTGGTTGCTGGGTGCCAGTTGCAAAGAGACCTTCCTGAGGATGAGCTTTTGTCCTGCACATACCATCTTCAGTAGGAGGGTCTGATCTGGATAGGATGAGAAAGGGGAAAAGTTTGGAAAGGAACTTCCATAAGTGCACCCTCTTTATCCCCCAGCCTAAGGGACTCCTCTCTACTCCAGTATTTGGCAAATTTCAGTTGTATTAGAAAGGTTTTCCTCTAAGGATGTTCATCCATTTTCCTGTTACAGTTCTGTTTCATCAGCTGGTGGGCAGACAAATCAGTCTTACCTCCTCCAAGGAATCAGAAATAATAACCCCTTGAACTCCTTTTATACCTGCTCATCTCAGGATATGGAGAACATAGACGGATAGAAAATTGTTCTTTATACAGTTCTGCAAACTGAAAGAAGCAGTTTAGTTACTGTTTCAGAGAAGTACAGGAAAGGAAGTGAGAAAATTTAAGGGAGTAAGGCTGGGTGGGGATAAGTTTTAAACAGCTTTGATGAAACATAGCCTGATGAAATCTATGCCCTGCAGAGCTAAATAAAATTTAACAGCTGCAAATCAAACAGTAACACAAGCCCCACATATATTGCATTAAAAAGTAATCATGGCCAATCCGTCCCTCCTGGGCCCAGTTTCTAAGTCCCTAGACAACACTCTTAAGTCCAGTTAACTGGTAACAAGTGTCCTCATTCAGTGTACCCTTAATTTTTTCATTCCTAAACCTACACAGTGCAATGTAGCACTGAGTTCCACATCTGACTATATTCTAAACCTTCCTTGTAACAGGCAAATGAGAATCAGAATTGTCTCATTACTCTTGATTACCCAATTTAGTGTCCTAGCAGTTCCTCAAAGTCAGGAATTCTTGGAAAAATCACTTCTGCTACAGCTGAGCCCCCACCTCCCTTTGGATCCAGTTTAGTTGTAACCTCTTTAAAATAGAGATGACTAATTCTTGGAGGTAGAATGGACATACTTGGAGATTTCTAAAGATAAATAAAACCTCACTTCCTATTCACCTTTCTCCCCCGCCCCAACCCCTTGCCTGAAGTCTGAATTATCTAAACACTGTAATTTTCAGACTTTCCAGTTTTTTGTTTTCCAGAGGCTGTCATTACATAGACGAGGCAGAAGATTGAGAACAAGATAGGGTAGGTCACTGAACACTTTAATTCCAAATAGGGTAATTTCCTTTCCTTTGTAAGGACAGCCAGAAAAAAAGTGGAAGGATAAGGAATATGCTTAAAGAATGAAAACAAGGGAAAGAAAACAAATTAGCACGTAGGAATCCCAGACCAAGTTCTGCCAAATCGTCTGAACAGAGTGGAAGGAAATCCCGACCCTCCACAACCCCTCAACTTCGCTACTCAATCTACCTCTAAAACCGAGTAATTAGCGGTGCGGCTCCGTATGACGTCATACCACAGGCACGCCAATCCCACGTGGGGGAGCTCCTGGTCCCGCCTCTCCCTTTAAATGGTAGCCACGCCTCCTCCTTTTTCTAACTAATCACATGCTAGTCTTTAGCCTTTACCTCCTTTTCCCGCCATCCCGGGCCGCCCATCTTGGCACTCAGGTCCAATCAGGAAGGTCCTGCTTCTCCCGAGTCTTTTCCCCCACTCCTCGCGGAGGGGGCGGGGTTTCGAGCTTCTGACTCCACCTTCGTCTATGCGGTGCGGACCAACCCAAATAGTCAGAACGAAGGGGCGTGGCTTGAAATCCCCTCCCCCATACTGGGGTTTATGGTTTGTAAGCGGGGGAGCTAGTCGCAAAACTAGGCAACCTCTAGCTGATCTCTGGGTTGGGCGGGTCCTCCCTGAGGCGGCAGCATGGAGCCCTCTCCTGGAGACAGCCCCAGCCCCAGCCCCAGCCCGGTGGACCAGCCCTACCCTCCCTCCGACCCCCCTGACCAGCCCCCCACTGCTCACGCAAAGCCAGAGCAGAGTTCTGGGGACCAACCTGCCGGCCCAGGAGCGGCGGGTGAGGCCTTGGCGGTGCTGACTTCGTTCGGCCGGCGGTTGCTAGTGCTAGTGCCGGTGTACCTGGCCGGGGCAATGGGACTCAGCGTGGGTTTTGTGCTCTTCGGCCTCGCCCTCTATCTGGGCTGGCGCCGGGTCCGCGAGGAGAAAGAACGGAGCCTTCGAGTCGCGCGGCAGCTGTTGGACGATGAAGAACGACTTACGGCGAAAACTCTTTACATGAGCCATCGAGAGCTACCTGCCTGGGTGAGCGCCCACCTTCAGTCCTCAGTGCAGAATAGCCTCCTTTTAGCGCCTCAGTTCGAGGGCTCTCCCTATCCTTAAAGTCAGCTCCCCACCTTGGGACGATGAGCCCCAGACTTACCCCTTTGGCCCGCTAGCCTCCTGCTTGCTGGGACGCGCCACTCTTGGGAGCGACTATCCACCCCCTTCCACACGCCCGGATCCCGATTCTTCCACAAAATCAGTACTTCTTCCTCCACGCTTAGGCAAGAACAGTAATAACATCTGGGAAGCCCGTCTCAAGCGTGGCTCTTCTTCCAGCCTACCATTCCAATGCCCCTCCTTGTTTCTGGTGCCACTCACGCTGCTTGTGGGCATCCCCGTTCCGGTGGCCGCTCAGAGGGTTTCCTCCTCTTTCCTGTCCTCCCCAAGACTTTTTTTTTTTAATACCCGTTGAAGGCCATAACGTTTTTCTCCCTTTTCCCTCACTTAACCTCGAGTACCCCGAGACCCGCCCTGGGAGCACTGCCCAGTGGAGGCCCCGCACCTGGACAGACCCTCCGACCCTCTTCTTTTCAGCCTGGGGTGGCTGGGCCCCGGAGAAGCGGAGGCGGCTGCTGGACAAAGGGCGGGGGTGCTTGGGGGGGGGGGGCGCATGCGACTGCTGCAGTGCCCGCTGCACACTCCACCGCCCCTGGCCGGCCCCACCCTTTTCCGGACTGCGGGCTGCGCTTGCTGGGTTGAAGCCAGGACCCGTTTTCTTCGCCCCCTCTGCTGTGGTGAGGGGCCCGGATGGCTTCTCTCAGGTCTTGCAGGTGCCCAGCCCGTTACCCAGCCCCTCCCGGCCCCTCCCTTCCCGCTCCTCTCAGCAGAGGTGCCCGTCTAGGGGAAATTAAAGTTGACACTTGGCAGACGTAGCCATGCTTCCCAGACTCTTAACTGGGGAGGAGAAAGGGGGAGCAATGGTCCCACAGGACTTGGAGCCCAGGCAGTAACTGTTTCTGTTCCTCCTCCTCATCAGAGAAATTAATCTTCCTCCTAAAGCGACTACCCCTCCTCCTCCCCCATTATAAAGCACAGGTATACTTCCTTTCCATGAAAGGAGTCACACTGATTAAAAAGAAAGAAGACACCAGCCTGGGCCCAAATAGCTCTTCTGGCCCCTCCCTAACTCAGGAGTCGCTTCCTGATTCACCTCTTGGTGTAGAAGCAGTGGTTCCAAGGGCAGAAGGAAGGCTGGTAAAGGAGCCAAGATCCCAGGATTTCCTCCTCAAACTCTGATTTGTCAGGACCTTCCCCTCCAGAAAGAAAGTGCTCTTCTCTCCCCTCCTCCTCTCCGCCTCAGCAGCTGTCATCATTTCATACCCTGGAGCTATCTGCAAAGCAACTTTGTGTGGCCAACTCTGTTGGCTCCCTTTATTAAAGAGACCTCAGTGCCCCCAGTCCCAGTGGAGGACTGAATCCTCAGGACATCTGGCTCCTCCCCCAACCCCTGGGTGTGAGGAGGCCCTGTCACACTTAGGTTTCCTCAGTGGGCAGCCAGTGGGCATCTTAACAGGAAACCACAAGCAAACGATAGTGCTCATCACTATCTCCATTTTTTTCCACCTCCAGGTCAGCTTCCCAGATGTGGAAAAGGCTGAGTGGCTCAATAAGGTGAGGGTTGATTGTCCTGGTTTTTGTTTTTCATGAGGGGGAATAGGGTTCATCTGTCTTGTCAGACCCTGCCACACTTCAGTTCTAGCCTCCCCATGGGGAGGATTCTGAAGGAACCTGCCTTTAGAGGAAAAGCAAGGCTCTTCTGTGACCAGCTCCCTTTCCCCCCAGATTGTGGCCCAGGTCTGGCCCTTCCTGGGCCAGTATATGGAGAAGCTTCTCGCCGAAACTGTGGCCCCAGCTGTTCGAGGATCTAACCCCCACCTACAGACATTTACATTTACACGAGTGGAACTGGGTGAAAAGGTACTTGTATAGGAGGGGAAGGAATGGAAGGGAAGAGATGGGGTCAGGGGAGGCAGGTGGCCTAAAGGGGTCTTTCCCTCCCCTCTCAAGCATTCATCTCTCTGCAGCCACTGCGCATCCTTGGAGTCAAGGTTCACACTGGTCAGAGTAAAAAACAGATCCTGCTGGACTTGAACATCAGGTACTGCCACTTGCCACTTTCCCCAGGTCCCCTTCCTGGTCACTCTGACTACTTTACTCCCTTCACCCCTCTTCAGCCTAGGACTCACCCTCTGTTCTCTTTCTCCCCAACACCCAGCTACGTAGGTGACGTTCAGATTGATGTGGAAGTGAAGAAATATTTCTGCAAAGCAGGAGTCAAGGGCATGCAGGTAGGGCAGATGCCTGGGGCCTCCACAAGAAGCCTTTGCCTGGAGTTTCAGTAGATGGGGAGAAGTGGGAGGTTGGGAAAACCAAGGCTGGGGAGGTCTGGGAGGGGAAAAAGACCTTTTCTGAGGAAAGGCTTTATTCATTTCTTCCTTCCCCAGCTACATGGCGTCTTACGGGTGATTCTCGAACCACTCATGGGGGACCTTCCTATTGTGGGGGCTGTGTCGATGTTCTTCATCCGACGCCCGGTAAGAGAAGACATCCAGGAGCAGTAGGGAAATAGGGGAAGCAGAGAGGACTGCGAGGTAGAGGATGGCCACCTCAATCTCCCCAGTGGGGAATGGAGGAGGGAACTGACAAGCAGGCTGAGAACTGGCCAGGAACTGGCAACAGTTGTATGGGAATGACCTTGCCCCCATGTGCTGTGTCCTGATCCCCCTGCTCTTTGCTTCCAGACCCTAGATATCAACTGGACGGGGATGACCAACCTGCTGGATATCCCAGGACTCAGGTATCAAGGACTTACTGAGCACCTGCTAAGTGTTCCAACCCTGATTTGAAGGTTTAAGGGGTACAGAGCAGTGAAAGATGCAGCCGGGAGACTTCCCTGGTGGTCCAGTGGCTAAGACTCCAACCTCCCAACACAGGGGGCCTGGCTTCCATCCCTGGTCAGGGAACTAGATCCCACATACCACAACTAAAGATCCTTTGTGCCACAACTAAGATCCAGTACATTCAAATAAATATTAAAAAAAAAAAAATGCAGCCTGTTTCCTCCAGGAGCCTTGACCCTACTTGGAGAGCTAAGACAAATACTCCTGAGAAGTTTTATACTGTGTTTTTTCTCCTGTGGAGACTGCATTTTGGTAGAGAATGAAGAGGGCTACGGGACCCTCAGCAGGGACCAAAGGAGAAAGAAGAGCTGGATGGCAGCGAGGAAGGGACTGAGCAAGGGGTGGGAAATGCGGATAGAAGAGTAGTGAAAAGGTATTTTCAAGAAAGACCTTCCCTCTAGCTGTAGGTCTCTCTTAGTGGTGGGAAACATAGTTGGGGGTGGGGAAACAGGTACCCTCACACTCACCTCCTTTTCCACTCCCCCATTCAGCTCCCTCTCTGACACCATGATCATGGATTCCATCGCTGCCTTCCTTGTGTTGCCCAACCGATTATTGGTGCCCCTTGTGCCTGACCTTCAAGATGTGGCCCAGTTGCGTTCCCCTCTTCCCAGGGTATGACCTCTCCCCCTAGATAGAGCCTTTGCTCAGGAACCCTGTGGTGGGTCTTTTAATTTCTCACAATCTGATTCCTACCCTTCAGGGCATAATTCGGATTCACTTGCTGGCTGCACGAGGGCTGAGCTCCAAGGATAAATACGTTAAGGGCCTGATTGAGGGCAAGTCAGATCCCTATGCGCTTGTGCGAGTGGGCACCCAGGCATTCTGCAGTCGTGTCATCAATGAGGAACTCAACCCCCAGTGGGGAGAGACTTATGAGGTGGGAGAGCCAAGGAGTCGGGGGGCATGGTCATGTGGGGAAGTTCCAGGAGGTGTTGAGAGAAGATGCTGATTGGATGCTGTTCACCTGCAGACCCTTATCCCTCTGTGTTCTTCAGGTGATGGTGCATGAAGTCCCAGGACAGGAAATTGAGGTGGAGGTGTTTGACAAGGATCCAGACAAAGATGACTTTTTGGGCAGGTGAGACTCTGCCTATGTTAGGAGCCTAAATCCCCAGGGCCACTGACATCCCAGAGGTAATTATAATCCTTTTCCAGGCCAGGGGAATAGTAATCATTTTCCTTCCCAACTTCCCACCCTTCATCCCCACCATACACACATACTTAAATACCTCCTGAGTATAAGAAGGGAGTCTGAGATCTGCCAGTTATTTCTGGGTGAGAAGCGAGCCAATGAATGACATTCTGCTAATTATAACACTCTCTTCTTTTTTTTTTCCCTTTCACTGCCATCATTACCACCACCATCCGCTCCCCCCCAGAATGAAGCTGGATGTAGGGAAAGTATTGCAGGCTGGAGTAATGGATGAAGTAAGTTGAGAGAAGAGGAAGGTGGAGGGTAGTGTCCCCCACTGCGTAGACAGTGGTTACTACATTGGTGGGGAAGTTGGGTGGGTATCTGATCTCTACCTCACTCTCTTCCACCTCTCCCTCCAGTGGTTCCCTCTTCAAGGTGGGCAAGGCCAAGTTCACTTAAGGCTAGAATGGCTTTCGCTTTTGCCAGATGCTGAAAAACTGGAGCAGGTAACTAATGTGCAAAACAGTAAGCTAGCAGAGGAGAAATAGGTAACTAGGAGTATGGGGGACTAAGTGGATGAAGGTCTGACCACTACCACCCCCTGGCCAGATTCTGCAGTGGAACCGTGGAGTCTCTTCCCGCCCAGAGCCCCCATCGGCCGCCATCTTAGTTGTTTATCTGGATCGGGCCCAGGATCTTCCCGTGAGTGTGGCTTCTGAGGGCGAGTGAACAGGAAGCCATGGGGTCAGCACTCCCACACCCTCCCTTGCCCCTGCCCACTCTGCTCCAGTAGCAACAGCAGAGGACTCCACAGAAGGGATCAGAGTCACCTCAGGGGAAAGACTCTGATGAGAACCCACCTTCCTTCCCGGAAACACAAAAGCAACCAAGATGGTGACTTCTGAATTCTACCACCCGCAGCTGAAGAAGGGGAACAAGGAACCCAACCCCATGGTACAATTGTCAATCCAGGACGTGACCCAGGAGAGCAAGGTGAGGGCCAGGACAAGGATACCACTGTGGGAGGCATTGTGTGTGGGGACAGGAGGAGGGGGGACTATTCTTGGGATGAAGTGTTCCCTTTAGGCTGCCCATAAGGGCAACGGTTTTCTGGAGAAACAGAACTGGTACTGGGCCATGTACCCTTGACCGAGTCCTGCATCCCTCCAGGCTGTCTATAGCAGCAACTGCCCAGTGTGGGAGCAGGCCTTCCGGTTCTTCCTGCAAGACCCTCGAAGCCAGGAGCTCGATGTGCAGGTGAGCTTCGCCTTCGGTTCCTCCTGGCTACTGCTATTCTGTCTTCCCAGGTCTGCATCATTTCCTCTCTGCATCGTCTCCTTTGATCTCTTATTTTCTTGGGGTTTTTTTTGTTTGTTTCACTGTGTGGCTTTCCAGGTCATAGTTCCCTGACTAGGGATCGAACCTGGGCCCTCTACAATGAGAGTATGGAGTCCTAAACCACTGGACTGCCAGGGAATTCCATGATCTCTATTTTCAGTCCATCTACCGAGACTCTCCACCTCTTACACTCTCCATGTTTCCCCACCCATCTCTCTAGGCTCATTCTTATAATTGAGAACTGTGTACTTCAAATGAATGATTTTTGTGGTTTGTAAATTATGCCTCAAAAAAAATATTATTTAAAAGAGAAGAACATATTGAGCACTAGTTAAATACCTAGCATTTTTTTTCTGGCATATTTTTATTTTTTAAAGTTTTTTATTTTATATTGGAGTATAGAGTTAGAACAACATTGTGTTTCAGATGTATATCAAAGTAATTCAGTTATACATATTCATATTTTTTTCAGATTTTATTCCCATCTAAGTTATTACAGAGTATTGAGTACGGTTCCCTGTGCTATAGAGTAGGTCCTTGTTGATTATTTGTATCACAGTATGGTAGTGTGCATATGCCAATCCCAACCTCCCAGACATCTAGCACTTTTAAGGTCATAGAAAAAGCATGGAACACAGTAGCTTCTGTCATGAAACTTACTGGCTAGTTTCATAGAGGAGACAAACATATATAAGGAAAGATGATTCAGCATTAACCAGTGGGAGTCAAATACGCAAAGTATAGTACTTAGGATGGCTGGAGAAAAGTACAGAGGCTGGAGTAACCAGAGAGACTTTGTGACAGAAGTAGGATTTTCAGAGGGACTGCAAGTATCAGTAGGATTTAAATAGGCAGAGAAGAGCAGAATGAGAACTTGCCAGGTAACGAGACCAGAAAGAGCAGAGGAGAAAGGGACCATGGAGTGGACAGAGGACTATAAAAGGGTGGCCCGGAGTGGAGCAGGCTTGTGACCCGCACAGAGTGAAGCTGCAGCCACATCATCGCTTCCATAGCGTATCTCCCTGTTCCCTAATCTTTCTCCCCGTCCCCTCTTCCTGTGCCTACAGGTGAAGGACGACTCCAGGGCCCTGACTTTAGGGGCACTGACCCTGCCTCTGGCTCGCCTGCTGACTGCCCCGGAACTCACCCTGGACCAGTGGTTCCAGCTCAGCAGCTCTGGCCCAAACTCCCGTCTCTACATGAAACTAGTCATGAGGGTATGGAGGTGGAGAAAGTGCTATGGGTGGAGACGGGCCTTGTGGATTCCTTGTGGCATCAACAGTAAGGAAAGGTGACTCGTTCCTGGGTTTCAGCACACTCACAAAAAAAAGTAAGGAAAGGGAACTTCCCTGGCGCTCTAGTCGCTTAAACTCTGCACTACCATTGCAGGGGGTGCGGGTTCAATCCCTGGTCTGGGAACGTGCAGCCAAAAAAAAAAAAAAAAAGGGAATCCTCTGTGATGAAATGAGCTAGTATATATGGAAGCATCTAGCGGACACACAAAAAGTTTGTTGATCAAACTGGGGGAAGAGATGGTGTCTGAGTAGGGTGAGTGTGGAGGGAACCCTCCAGAGATGAGCCCAGCCAAGGCAGGGACCTAGTTTCCCTGTCAGAGCCCCTGCTCTGCCTGCCAGGCCCCATATACCTTGCCCGCTGATGGCTAAATGCATCGCTTTGATTCGACAATCACTCTGCCCTTCCCAGCTCTTATACTTGGATACATCAGAAGTGCGTTTCCCTGCTATGCCTGGTATTCCTGGGGCTTGGGACCTGGACGAGAGCCCTCAGACAGGCAGCAGTGTGGATGTCCCACCTCGGCCCTGTCACACTACTCCTGACAGTAGCTTTGGGACGGAGGTAAGTCTGTATCCGGATAGGAATAGGGTCTATTTGCCCACTGTAGTCCTCTACATGTGCAAAACCTGTTTCAAGACTGGGTCTGACCGGTTTCTCTCTTTGACTGCCATCTGGTGTCCCCATCTGTCCCTTTTGCAGAATGTGCTTCGGATCCATGTATTAGAGGCCCAGGACCTGATTGCCAAAGACCGCTTCTTGGGGGGATTAGTGAAGGGCAAGTCAGACCCCTATGTCAAACTAAAGCTGGCAGGACGAAGCTTCCGTAGCCGTGTTGTTCGGGAAGATCTCAATCCCCGTTGGAACGAGATCTTTGAGGTCAGAATTGAAGGCTAGAACTCTTCCCAGTCCTGCCCCATCTTTCCCCTACTTCTGAAAGTGGTCCAGAAAACTTCTGGGTTCAGTTGACTGAAGGGGGAATCCATCATTCGGAGAAGAAAAGGAAATGATTCCACTGTTTTCTTCCACTAGGTGATCGTCACATCGATACCAGGTCAAGAGCTAGAGGTTGAGGTTTTTGACAAGGACCTGGACAAGGATGACTTTCTGGGCAGGTGAGAGGGTGGGATCCAATGGGGAAGACAAGCTGGGTCTTGTAGACCAGGACGTCTGGCCTCGTGGGGATAAGAGACTTGGCTCTTGACCGTAGACCTTAATTTTAATCTTTCTACTCTATACAGGTGTAAAGTGAGCCTCACCACAGTCTTAAACAGTGGCTTCCTTGATGAGGTAAGCATGAAATGAGAATCAGCAATCCCTTGGGACTTCCCTGGTGGTCCAGTGGTTGACTTCACCTTCCAGTGTGGGGCGTTTGATTGATTGTTGGTGGGAGCTAAGATCCCATATGCCTTGCAGCCAAAAAAATAAAAAACCCCAAAAAACATTTTAAAAAAAAAAGAAATAATAACAAATTCAATAAAGTCTTCAAATATGGTCCACAGATGGTATATTAAAAACAAAGAATCAACAGTTCCTCCTGATCCAGTTTTACATCTCATTCTTATGGTCCCTGTCCCACACACTCCAGTCTTAACCCTGCCTACTTCCACAGTGGCTGACCCTGGAGGATGTCCCTTCTGGCCGCCTACACTTGCGTCTGGAGCGTCTGACCCCCCGCTCCACTGCTGCTGAGTTAGAGGAGGTAAGGAAAGATGCTGGAAGAAGGAAAGGACCCAGCATGGGTCAAAGTAAGCTCTTCTGTCAGCTTTCAAGGCATATGCCAGCCCTCCAGAGTATCAGTTACCACCCCCCAGTCCCCATGTCCTCCCCTAGGTACTGCAGGTGAACAGCTTGATTCAGACCCAGAAGAGTGCAGAACTTGCAGCGGCCCTGCTGTCTGTCTACCTGGAGCGGGCTGAGGACCTGCCGGTGAGATCTGCTCCCCACGCCCCATAGCTCCCTGGGCCTTCTACATCCCTTAGGTTTGGATGCTTCTGGTGTATTTGGAATAGTAAATTCCAAATTCCTCTCTCCCAGGGTGGTGCTGGGATGGGAAGAATTGTCTGCACAAGGCCAGGAGGGTGGTGGCTGTCAAGTGGTAATAGGGACGTGGGCCACTGGCTATGGGGCAGGGGATCTGCCTTAACTGGGACATATTTAAGACCAGTATTTTCTTTCCAGCTCCGAAAAGGTACCAAGCCTCCCAGCCCTTATGCTACTCTTGCTGTGGGAGATACATCTCATAAAACTAAGGTACTGTATTGGGAAATGCCGCAGGACTAAGAATGGGAGGGCTGAGAGGAATAGAGGAGAAAATGTCAATCACTGAGGATCCTCCTCATCTCCACCAGACTGTTCCCCAAACGGCCACCCCCGTCTGGAATGAGAGCGCCTCCTTTCTCATCAGGAAACCAAACGCCGAGAGTCTGGAGTTGCAGGTACTATAAACTCATCCTACAAACATTTACCAGATTGCTGTCACAGTCCAGGCACTGAACCAGGCCCAGGGCATTAAGAGATAAAAGAGGTAGTTCTAATCTTTTTGGAGCTCATACTCCTTCTAGGAGAAAAATAACCAGAGAATACTTCCAGACTGATAACTGCCGAGGTAAAAGGCAGTGAGGGGAGAAAAGGAGGAGGGAAGGGTGAGGATGGGTAGTAAGAAAGGCATCCTTAGCTTAAGGGTGGATAGGCCCTGGCCAAGAAAAGGAAAGGAAAACCCTTCAGGCTAAGAAGGAAATGGAGGCAAATAATATATTATGGAGACAGGCAGGAGCAAGATCACAAGAGCTCTTAAAAATTATGTTGAGAATTTAATTTTATCCTAAAAGCATAGGAAAACACTAGAAAGAATGAGAGATGACATCCAGACTCATAGTAGGAAGACTGTTGATGTCAGGGTAAAAGATGAGCTGGAGGAAGGCAACACTGGAGGCAGGTGATCAGTTACGAGACTGTTAAGAGTAATTGAAGCAAGAATTGACAAAAGCCAGATGATATTTGGTATTATTTTGACTGGAGGGGAAGAGGGTGGGGAGGACCAAAGAACAGTCTAGGTGTTAACTCCTGGGTTTTTAGTGTGGATGGACAGATAAAGGTGCCATTGCCAACAGAGGGAATGCACAGAGCAGGAATTTTTGAAACTGAGATCTCTGAGGGTCATCCAAAGGGAGCCAGCCATTCCGAAGGTAGATCTCTGGCCCATTGTGGGGTTCCTTCGTCTCCTTCTTGTTTGAGCATCATGAGCAAGCAACAGGTAGTAGCTGCAGTCACGAGCATGAGCACGATCTCTCAGGGTGTGTGTAGAGTGAGAAGGAGACAGATAAGGGTGGGATGCAGGGCAGATGGAGGAGTAAGAGCCCTGAAGTACAGTGGGATGCTCACCAGGAAGGAGTGGGTTATAGAAGCCACAGGGAGTGACCAAATGTTATCGAGAGGTAAACTTAGGTGACTGAAAACTATTCACTAACTTTGAAAACCAGGAAGCACCGATGATTGGAACAACTTCAGGAGCTGGAATGGAGTAGAAACTAATTTCAGTGGGTTGAAGGGTGACCAAAAAGTGATGAGGTATGGGAGGTGAAGAGAGGATGGGGGAAGTTAATATAGGAGTGCTGGGCTCTTTCTGGAGTAAGGAGTCAAGAAATACCTTCCAAAGTTGATAGAACAGTAAGTAGAGAATTAAATGAATAGAAACCAATAGAACTTAAAGTAATGGAGCTATTAACAACACTGACAGAGGTAGAGAAGAGATGTAAATGAGCTCAGTTAATCCTCTTGCACAGCAGAGAATCAGTAGATAATAAAGCTGGCAAATTATGAAATAGAGATACAGGCATATTAGTTTAGCTAGAATTATGCCAGGATAAAGAAAACAGGAAGAGCTCTGGGGTAGAGTGTGGACATCAGGGTAGGATGGGCAAGAAACAATGTCATTTTTACTGTTCTTTTCCCCACCCCGTGCAGTTATTACTGGGATAATTTATGAAAGCTGAGAAAGTAAAGATCATACAGTCTATTCTGGTTGAAAAAGGGAAGTGGAGCCAGCAGCAACTATTAACACAGCTTCCCTGCCCTTCATGAAGGGGAGTCTCTCACCAAAACCACCCTAATGTCCAAGCATTTGGACCTGGAATGCCAGGATTAAATCACCTCTCTCCCTTTATGACCACGCTGTGAGGCTTGCACTGGAATCAAATCTGGGCCCCAGCAGTGAAAGCGCCCAGGCCTAACCACTGGACTGCCAAGGAGCTCGCTTCTCTCTCGATGACAGTCCTGTTGCTTCACAGGTTCGAGGGGAAGGGACTGGCACGCTGGGCTCGTTATCTCTGCCCCTCTCCGAGCTCCTTGTGGCTGACCAGCTCTGCCTGGACCGCTGGTTTACACTCAGCAACGGTCAAGGGCAGGTGCTACTGAGAGCACAGCTCGGGGTGAGTGCCAGGAGACATGGTGGCCGTGGGGAGGCGGGAGCAGAGGGCTGTGGCTCACGACCTTCTTGTCCGTCTAGATCCTGGTGTCCCAGCACTCCGGGGTGGAAGCTCACAGCCACAGCTATAGCCACAGCTCCTCATCTCTGAGCGAAGAACCAGAGCTCTGGAGTGGACTCCCTCAGGTCACCTCTTCAGCCCCAGAGCTCAGGCAGCGCCTAACACACAGTGACAGGTAAAGTGCCGGGACAGAAAGATGGGACTCAGTCGAGGATGTAAAGGATAGGCTACAGACTCCTGAGGCACTGCCTGCTCCTAGCGCTGTCTCCGTCTCTCCACAGTCCTCCGGAGGCTCCAGCCGGGCCGCTGGGCCAGGTGAAACTGACTGTCTGGTACCACAGTGAAGAACGAAAGCTGGTTGGCTTCATTCACAGTTGCCGGTGAGACCCCATCTGTCCACCCTCCAGGTTCTACCTGTCCCCTTCTTGGGTGGCCTTGTCACCTCCTTCCTCCCGTCACAGGGCCCTTCGACAGAATGGACGGGATCCCCCCGACCCCTACGTGTCACTGTTGCTACTGCCAGATAAGAGCCGGGGCACCAAGAGGAAGACTGCACAGAAGAGGAGGACCCTAAACCCTGAATTCAACGAGCGGTCAGTCGGTGGGCTTTCCAGTGAAGACAGGGCAGGCTTGGGAAGGGCCCTGCCCCTCACGCCCAGTCCTTCCTCAGGTTTGAGTGGGAACTGCCCCTGGATGAGGCCCTCCGGCGAAAGCTGGATGTCTCTGTGAAGTCTAGTTCCTCCTTCATGTCAAGAGAGCGTGACCTGCTGGGGAAGGTAAGAGGGCAGGGTAAAGGTGAGAAATGCTGCTGGCGGAAAGGCTTGTAGTCCCTGTTAGGGAGGAGGCACCCTGGTGACAGTACTTTACTACCCAGTTTGGAGAAGGAAGTGGTAACCCACTCCAGTACTCTCGCCTTTTGAATCCCATGGACAGAGGACCCTGGAAGGCTACAGTCCATGGAGTCACAAAGAATTGGACAGCACTTAGTGACTTAACAGCAAACAACACTACCCAGTTGCCTCTGTACTGGTGTGGGACCTGGAGTGTGACATGGTTTTTGGAGACATGAAAAGTAACATGTCACCCCTAATATTCTCCAACACAGGTGCAATTGGACCTCGCCGAGATAGACCTTTCCCAAGGTGCGGCCCAGTGGTGAGTACCTGATGAGCTGGCAATGGCCCAGGATGCTTCAGTAGGAAGGAAAAAGGATGTAAGCCAAGCTGAGAACCACTGATCTGAAGTATAAGAGCCCTAAGATCTTGTCTCATTTATAAGAGAACACAAGTCATCTTTTTACCTGAGGCTTCTCTGCTCGTTCCCACAGGTATGACCTCATGGATGACAAGGACAAGGGCAGCTCTTAGGAGCCGGGGATTTCTGCCTGACTGCTCTGTCTCCTTGCCTCGCCTCTTGCTGCATCACCGCCTCCATGCGATGAGCCTAAAGCTTGGGGCCCGAGGGCAGAGCCTGCACCACTCAGCCCTCTCCCTTCCCAGGCCTGTGCTAGGGCCTTTGCGTGACCAAAGAGGAGGACCATATGTTACCCTCTACTGCACGGCCTTTATCCTTCTGGGCTCCTGGGGCAGGGACGTGAGCTAGCTATTTCCTGCTCCACCCACACATTCTCCTTTCTGCCCAGCTCCTCAGGGCCTCTGTGTCTGTGCCTGGCCACTGGCAGCACTAGCAGTGGCATTAGCTTATGCCAAATATAGCTTTTGGAAAGACCTTTTTTCTTTGATTGGATGGTCTCCTTCTTCCCAAACATGAGCAGTCAGGGAGAGAGGAAAGGCTAACCATGCACGCTGAGCGCCTCCTGGACCACTTCATGCAGCAAGTGTACCAACCCAACCCCACGTCCCCTTCCGTACCCACTTCCTCAAGCCTGTCCCGAAGATGACAGCTGCTGTGTTGACTCAGGCCAGCCAGTCTCTTGATGGCTCTGGGAAGAGATTCATCAGAGCTTTCAGGTGGCCAGTGTTGGTCAGTGTGAGCCTCTAGCTGGGGCATGCAGAGAGCTCTGGAGGACTCAGGACAGCATGGTCAGCATTTGTCCAGGCGCCTCGGCTATTCAGTCACTGTCTAAAACTGCATCTCCTAGTTTTGTCCCAACTCTGCCAATCCAACCTCTCTTACATTAAACCTTATACTCAAACCAGCTGGGTTCTTTTCCTTAAGGGCAGAGAATCCAGCCTACTCATCAGGTGTTTATTCCAAGTGTCAAAAGCCTTTGTTCAGTTCACAAATCAGGTCTGTTTGTTTATATTTTTAACTGATTATCAGTTATTAAAAAAGCTGATTTAAGCATCTGCAGTGGTGACGTCAACCTTGACTCCTGGCTCAATACTGATGGCTCTGTCTTATTAACAGTCTCAGAAAGGACTGTGCATGTCCATGAGTTGCTTGTGGATCCTCATCAGAAAAATGATTCCAAGTCTTAGAACCTTTTAGTTATTTTCCTTATATTATTCTCAGAGTTTTGGGGGGGCCTCTGAACCAGGCTTTGAGAGTCTTTCCCTTTGCATCTCTGATCAAGTCAGCATGTACCTTCTCCAAAGACATTATGCTGCAGTTGCTTAGAATCGAAGTTAGATGCTTAGAACCTCTGGTTCCTGGAATCTCTCTAAGATCCAGGCCGTGGGGCAGCTTCTGACTGACATGTTCCTCCATGAGACCGAGGATTGGGGAGGTAGGCACAGGTGGGCCAGAGCTCCCTGCAGCTGAGACTGTGTCTTCCTCGGAGATCAAGTCAGGTTCCTTAATGTTCAGAACCTACTGTGGTTGCAGCCAAGATTGCTGGTAGTGCTGAGGGTGGTCATGTGACCTGTGTGAATTCACTGTGAATTTCTGGTGAGATTCATTCCCAGTCACGGTGATGATATCTGTTATACATTCTCGTCTAATGAGCTTTCCAGGGAAAGGATTCCTAAAGCTGGTGAACCTGGGAGCTCTGTGCCAGGGCACAGAGTCAAAGATGTTCAGCCACATCCAAAAGGGCTTCAGGCAACGACATGAGAAATATTTTATACTCATTCAAAGCTGCTCACCCTTGGGGCCCTTCCTGGAATGCAAGCTACAGAAGCTGTGCCCTATTCCCTCTTAACTACCATGTGAAGGGAAAGTGAGGTGGAGGAAGAAGGAATTACTGAAAGTTGGGTCACTGGAATAGGAACTTGGAGATTCCATAACTGCCTCAGGGGGGCTTTATCATCCTCTGAAATTTTAGGATGCTGTCCACTGGGAGGAGAGGAAAGGCTCAGGGAAAGAACTCACTTTGGAGTTGTCAAAATCCACTTTATCAGCAAAAGCTAAATTTAAACTCTATGCCATCAACTCACTCAGCTTCAATTTTTTTTTTTCCAATAAATCCCTGGTATTCACTGATGGTTCTTCTGTCATCTCTACTTCCTTCCCATCAATGTAAGAGCCTTGGCCATGAGCAAAAAGTCTCTGTTGCCCTTCCCTGAACCCACAAACTTAACGGGTGAAAACCCCAAACACAGGGCAGAGGAACTTATATTTCTAAGGTTTCTCGTCTTATTATTCAATACTGGGCATGTAGCCCAAGGCCTGCTGTTATAGCTGGCTTCCAGGATCTTGAAACGTGATTTTAAGAAGCATTCTTTACCTAGTTCATCACTTCCAGGTAATTACATTTCCAGAAAACTAAAGGACATGGCACAAATTCTCCCATCCCAGAAGGGTCTCTACTCTTTCCCAACCTTTTCAAGTTCAGGATACGTTAAGAGAAGGGTTATCGATCTACATATTATTAATAAACACAAGATGAGATGCAATTTAGTACACTGTTGTGCGTATATAAAATGAACTAAGGGTTGTTGATCACAGCATTTACACAATTTGGTATTTCTTACACACCTGGCCATTGACAGGCACACATGACACACGACCTCTTCCAGAGAAAAGGCAGAGATGACAGCATGTGGGTTCACTGTCACTGATGTTTACAGATACTGCCCTTTTGGAAGATGGCTTTATTGGCCCAAACAACATGCTTAGTTAACAGTGTGGCAACACATTCGTCTACCCAACAGCCACTTGCTCCGGAGCACTTGGCAGTGTGCCAGCCCCCAGGGAGTAATCACAACCCTTTTTGATGTACACTCACTTTCCCGGACTCTACAGCAACTTAAAGAGTGGTTCTGTGACCAGGCTGTGGTCAATGAGATGGAAGAGGAAGTCACTTGGGGATGGAGCATCAGCAGAAGAAAGCCCTTGTTGCTCCCTCCCTTTCTGCTGGGTTCTTAGTGGAAAGATGTGCTATCTGGAACTGCAGCAGATTTAAGGCCTGAGGTCACTAACACGAGGACGAAAAGCTAACACAATTACAGGAATAGTTTTTAAAATAGGATTATAACCTGCTTTTTTTCCAGTTAACACATAATAAGCATTTTTACACTTCATTAAATATTCTCTGAAAATACAATTTTAACTGTTACAACATGTACAGTTCTATAGAACGATTGCCCCATAGTTAAACTGATTCTGTATTGTCAGAAATAAAGGTAGTTCTGTTTTGTTATTCACTGTGGGAACACACACACAAAATTTATTTTTGGCCACTTTGTGTGGCTTGTGGGATCTCAGTTCCCCCAGCAGGGACTGAACTCATGTCACAGCAGTGAAAGTGTGCAGTCCTAACCACTGGACCACCAGTGGATTCCCTAATGATAATATATTCTTCCAAACTGCATTCTAAAGGAAATTATATGAGTTTTCTACTCCTACCAGCAATACATATATTTTCCTATATTCTTTTTCAGATAGTACAACTTAAAAAAATCTTTGCCAACTGATGAGCAAAATTTTGTCTACTTTTACAGATTTTCCTGTCTCTTCCCTCACTGTCAAATTACCAATTGTCATTTCTTGGTGAAATCAGTAGGCGTTTGCTCCAGCAGCAATTCCCCTACCTATCAATTTTCCACTCCTGGGTTGGGATTCAGATAACATTTGTGAAGCACTGCACTAGGAAGGCTACTGAAATGCAAAGGTAAGACTATCCTAAAGAATTAAAAACCAATCTGACACCAAAAGCAAAGGCAAGAAAAGCAAAAATAAACAAGTGGGAATGCATAAAACTGAAAAACTTCTGTAGAGCAAAAGAAACAATCAGCCTATTGAGTGGGAAAAAATATTTTAAAATCACTTATCTGATAAGGGATTGATATCCAAAATATATAAAGAACTCATACAAGTCAACACAAAAACCCATAAATAATCTTTTTTTTTTTAAATGGGCATAAGATCTAAATAGACATTTTTCCAAAGAAGATATACAGATGGCCAATAGGTATGTGAAAAGGTGCTCAACATCACGAATCACTGGGGAAATGCAAATCAAAGCCATAATAAGATACTACCTCATACCAGACAGAATGGCTATTATCAAAGACAAGAAAGAAGAGTTGGTGAGGATGTGTAGAAAAGGGAACCCTTGTGCACCGTTGGTGAGAATGTAAATTGGTACAAACACTATGGAAAACAGTATGGGGGTTTCCTAAGAAATTAAAAATAGAACTATGATCCAGCAATTCCACTTCTGGGTATTTTTCTGAAAAAAACAAAAACACTGGTTAGAGGCCCATTGCAGGACACACCCTCTTTCCCCAGGGGGTTTCTGTAGCAAGTTTTCATATTCTTTTCAAACAAAGGTTTCTCTGTATTAATGGTTGAGGAAAAAAACAAAAAGAGGCAGAGTAGGCAAGCCACTTATGCATGATGTAGAGAGCTGTTGATTTGTTTTTGTTTTTTTAAAGGAAAACAATTTGTAAGATGTTGCACTAAAATGTTTTATATACACTTCAGAGACCTGTAGTAAACTATGTTTAAAAAATGACTAGAAAAGATGTATGCACTATTTCACTGCAGCATTATTGACAGTAGACAAGATACGGAAACAACCTAAGTGTTCACTGATGGGTGAACAGATAGAGAAGACGCGGTATATCAATACAATGAAATATTATTCAGTCATAAAAATGAAGAAAATCTTGCCATTCCATTCCAAGGATGGAAGTTGAGGGCCTTATGGCAAATGAAATAAATCAGACAGAGAAAAACAAATACTGTATGATTCCACTTGTAGGTGGAATCTAAAAGACAATGACAACAGCAGCAAAGCCAAGCTCAGAGAGCAGACTGGCGGTGGCCGGTGGCTGGTGGCAGGGGAGCGCGGGTGGATGAAATGGGTGAAGAGAGTAAGAAACTATAAAATTGCAGTTATAAGTCCTGGGGATGTGGTATACAGTACAGCATGGTGACTATAGTTAATACTGTATTTCATATTTGTAAGTTGCTAAGAGTAAATCTTTTAAAAGTTCTCATAACACACATACCAAATTTTTATATGGTAACATGTTAACTAGACTTACTGTGATGATCATTTCACAGCATATACAAATATCAAATCATTATGTTGTACCCCTGAAACTAAAATAATGTTAAATGTCAATTTTTAAAAAAAGAGAACTAAAAACCTAGGAACAAGCAGGGTGATCGGGCAAGTAGAGTATAATACCACGGCACATAAGAAAGGTATAAAGAGTAAGAGAGCATCTGAAGAGCCTTCTCAAACCTCTCCACTGCACTCTCTGCAAACCTAGTTTCATAGAGCACTTCCCACTCACTCTACTCCTTACAATTCTTTATTTACACAAAGCTCACTCCGGCCTCCCCTGAAACCTGGCTCATCTCTCAAAAGAACTCGTTCGCCAGAAGCACCCTCCAGAGGAGACCATTCTTTCTCAACTCCATGTACTTAAAGTGGGAGATGGGCTTTGCCTTCTCTTTGCACCCCAGTGCTGCATCCCCATCATTATTCTCAGGACAGTGGAAAAAATCTCAGCTCCTTTGGAGATGATGCCAATCTGATATACCGTCTCTACCTTTTCCCATTGCTGTCACTCCCCAAATATACACACACTCAGTATTTACATAAGGGTGTGGTGCCCTGAATATTGCTGTCACCTTGGAGTCTTCAATGTACACTGCAAGTTATTCAATAACTAGAATCATAGTTCCTCATTTGGTGGACACTGTTGGTTTCCTCCCCAGTGCCCTTTCCTCCCCATCTGGATGAACTCCAATCCACCTCCAGTGGCAGGTGGATCCACCACCCTGGGTGGCCTAAGAGAATCAAAGTAACACCATCCTCCTTACCACAGGGTAGGCAATAACCCAGTCTGAACCTATCAGGGCAAATTTATTTCCCTGACCATAGTGATTAGTTCAAGGGTGGATGTGCATTTTTCGAAGTGGGTCTAGTCAGGAACTGATTACAATGGTCAAGAGAAGCTCTCTCCTTTCCTTCTGTGGTATAAGGACATGCAGCTAAGCCTATCTGGCTCCAGGAAAGGATCCAAGGAAGAAGCTAACACAGGGACAGTGTTAAGAGAATAAGATCCCTTGGTGATGTCATGAATTTCTGGATCGATATGAACTGAAAACCCACCCTACCTTTTCCAATTACTGAAGCCAATAAATCTTGTTTAGCCAGTTTCAGTCAGATTTTTTTGCTATTTGCAATTGAAAGAACTTTAAGGAACACTCTCCTTGAACCCAGTGACCTTCATCTCATTACCCTTTCAACCTTTCACCCCATGGTAACTCACCTAGTTCCTGTCTTCTCCTATATTCCTTGAAATTTTAATCTCCAAGGTGCTATTTTCTCCAGCTACAACTCTGAGGTCTCCGAACAGTTCACTTATTCATCCTCTTTGAGACACCAGCCTTGTGACCTCCCACATTCTCTGAGTTTAATCAGCCACTTTCATACTCACTCCTCTATTTGGCCTGGACTACAAACCTTTTAGTTAGACTCTCAACTTCCTCACTCCCAAGTTCACCCATTATCCCTATTCCATAAAATTTAAGCCACTACCATTCCAGCTGCCTCTATTCTCTAGCTTAATTATCCAAGTAGCTACTCAGCTACTCAGGAAAAAGAAAATAACTACCTGTGGATCAGCGCCATTACAGATTTATAATCTCCTTTTATAACCATCCTCCAAGCTATTCAGCAAGCTCATGTGTGGAGCAGAGTAGGCACTCAATAAATGTCAAATGAGTGTTTGTCAGTGGGTCCCCAGTAAGCTGTCACTTTTCTTTCAAAGCACCTATTTCAAACCTTCACTACTTTCTCAAGTCAACTGCTTCTACTTCCTCTTTCTGCAAACTGATCACCTCACTTCTTAAAATTTTTTTATTGTAGGTGCTTTACAGTGTTCTGTTAGTTTCTGCTGTACAGCAAAGTGAATCAGCCACGTGTATACTGAGCGCAGAAGAATTGATGCTTTTGAACTGTGGTGTTGGAGAAGACTCTTGAGAGTCCCTTGGACTGCAAGGAGATCCAACCAGTCCATCCTAAAGATCAGTTCTGGGTGTTCATTGGAAGGACTGATGTTGAAGCTGAAACTCCAATACTTTGGCCACCTGATGTGAAGAGCTGATTCATTGGAAAAGACCCTGATGCTGGGAAAGATTGAGGGCAGGAGGAGAAGGGGACGACAGAGGATGAGATGGTTGGATGGCATCACTGACTCAATGGACATGGGTTTGGGTGAACTCCGGGAGTTGGTGACAAACAGGGAGGCTTGGCGTGCTGCGGTTCATGGGGTCGCAGAGAGTCGGACACGACTGAGCGACTGAACTGAACTGATAAACATATTCCCTCTTCTTTGGATTTCTTTCCCATTTAGCTCACCACAGAGCATTGAGAAGAGTCCCCTGTGCTATATATTAGTAGTAATTACCTCACTTTCTACTTCATGATAAAAATAAGCTCAGTACATGGGAACTCTCTCAGTCTCTTGAATCCCCAACCTATCTCCCTATTGACTTACTAGTATCAGTGTCCATTCCTAACTCTTCCCTTTCACCCAGATTGCCACTCATTCTACAGATATTTGAGTGTCCAGCATATGCCAGGCGCTGTGCTCTGCTTGGCCCTGGAAATAGTGTGTGTTGGTGGGGAGAGGGGGCAGGAATATAAAAGAGGTAACAACCTAAGCCAAGAAGAATAGTGTTCTTTTTGAAGATCTAAAAGCTAGTAGGTATGGTTGGTTCAGGCAAGGAGTGTTTCGAAACTATGCTGGCTTTTGTGGGTCAATGTGAGGATTCTTTTTTATCAAAGCATGTGAAAGGATTTTAAGCAGGAAGATGACATGATCAAATGCACATTTTAAAAAGATCACTTTTATTACCTCTGTCTGTTAGTTTATTCTCTGTGCTTTCCAGTAGGCTAAAAATATTTCAAATAGATTTCCAGGCCCTAACACAGACCTAGAATCAGAATCTTTGGGAGCAGAATCTGGAAGTTTGTCTGCTTACAGGAAATTCTGAAGAACAGCTAAATCTGAGTATCACAGTTTTAGAATATTACAAAAATGAAATCGGCATTTCTTACCAGAAAACCCATTTTTCTGTTTATATGTGGCATCTAGTATGCATCTACAAAAATGGGTCTTGGAAAGGACTCCATCAATGACCTGTGCATCATAAAACATCCTCACCATTCTTCCTCTGCTATCACGCATCACCACCAGTACCACTTTCTGATCAAAATGCCAGAGGACTGAAGACATATTTCCTATTTACTCAGGAAACTGGGGTCTCTCTACCTAAACTATTATCCATCTTAACACATTAGTCACTGGTGAAAGAGCTAGGTAAGGTATATAGGGTGAAACCAAAATTATTCAAGTTACTAAAGATCCACATAGTGCCATGTAACTCCAGAAACTGTCCCATCAGGTTTTAATGTACATTAAAAGGTAGACCTTTCATAAGCTGTGCCCGTCCTTACCTCATACTGTCTGAATGGCTATCATCAAAAAGAACACAAATAAAAACATTGGCGAAGATGTGGAGAAAAGAGAACCCTTGTACACCATTGGTAGGAATGTAAATTGATGCAGCCACTATGAAAAACAGTACAGAAGTTTCTCAAAAGGCTAAAAATAGAGTTACCATATGACCGAGCAATTCCACTCTTGGGTATATTTTTAAAAAAAACAAACCAATACCCCAGTGTTCACAATAGCATTATTTAAAATTGCCAAGAATACAGAAGCAACTTAAGTGTCCATTAACAGATGAGTGGAACAAGATGTGGTATACACACACACACACACACACACACGAATACTACTCAGCCACAAAAAAGAATGAAATTTTTATCACCTGTAGCAACATGGATGGACTTGGAGGGCATTATATTAAGTAAAGTATCTCAGAGAAAGAAATACTGAATGATATCATTTATATGTGGAATCTAAAAAATACAACAAATCAGTGAATATAACAAAAAAGAAGCAGATTCACAGATATAGAGAACAAACTAGTGGTTGTTAGTGGGGAAAGGGTGGGGCAGCCTGGGGTAGGGGAGTGGGAGGTACAAAGTATGGGTGTAAGACATGCTCAAGCATATACTTTAAAACATGGCGAATATAGCCAATACTTTGTAATGACTGTAATTGGAAAGTAACCTTTAAAATTGTATTTAAAAAAGCTATGCTCTTCCTAATTATTTTAGGTTGACTAATATGCTAAAGCTGAAACTGCAATACTTTGGCCACCTCATGCGACGAGTTGACTCACTGGAAAAGACTCTGATGCTGGGAAAGGTTGGGGGCGGGAGGAGAAGGGGACGACGGAGAATGAGATGGCTGGATGGCATCACCGACTCTGTGGACATGAGTTTGAGTGAACTCCGGGAGTTGGTGATGGACAGGGAGGCCTGGCGTGCTGTGATTCATGGGGTCGCGGAGAGTCGGACACGACTGAGCGACTGAACTGAACTGAACTGAACTGAATATTAGAATATGCAATCTTTAAGAACACACAACTCACATCCTAGGTGGCACAGGAAGAGGAAAGTTGGATATTTGTCACAGAAAGCCCACATACATGATGCATAAATCACCTATGCCCAGTTAAGACCACGTTCAGTCTGGTTTGTGTTATTTATGATTAAAAGACAGAGATAATACAGAAAATGAAGGATAGTCCTCCAACTTGTATTTAACAAGGGACTTCATCTTTTCTTCTCACACTGCTTATCTATAAATCAGACAAAATGCTAGAGTCAGATGCTTCCATAAGCACTTCTCCTTGGCAAACTGCCAAAATGCAGTTATAAAGGGGAAGGAGAAAAAAAAAATCAGATAAACCATCTTCAAAACCAACTTCTGTGGAAGTGATGAAAGACACAAAAAGTCATCTTTGATGTGGCCCTCCCCCAAACAGTCTTGTAACCAAACACTTAAGACAAATGTATTCTTTCTTGCTGTCTATCTGTTCATGCCTAGTAATCTTTTATGGATGAAAAATGAGGAAATACCAACTACTTCGTATGTTGGGAAGGATAAAGGAAATTTAGCTAACAAATCACTTACTCTGTGCCTGGTCCATCCTGTCTTACAAAAATTAACACACTGAATCCTCCCAACGGAACTACAAGGTTATGTATTATTGATAACTGAACTTGCTTGTATGTGGCAGAACCTAGATTCAAATTTAAACATACAGAAACCCCTCCCCCCCAATCTAAGTGGTTCATAGCAGTACCTGCTCTGCTGAGACCTCCAGAATAGTTGCTAACACCCTCCTCATCGTTGTTGTTTCTATTACACAACCCATTTCTGGTCTTCCAAGAAGCTTTCCCCAACCAGCAAGTATCACTTCTGCACTGTCCATAAAGTTCACTTATGCCTCACACTACTGACCTCCGGTGGGTGGGTTTTCTTCTCCGACCCAATACTTGCCCATCCAGGCAAGCCCCAATGTCCAGCACTGTGGGAGCAACCAGGGCATTTACTGGTCCAGCCAGTGAAGTCGGGCTTGCCTGGGCTGGCTCCCTCCAAGCACAAACAGGAACTTTGATAATCATCTCGGGGATGTACAACACAGGGAATACAGCCAAAATTAATAATAACTATAAATAGAGTATAATCTTTAAAAACTGTGAATCACTATGTAGTACACCTGAAACTTATATTTGTACAACTATACCTCAATAAAAAAAAAAAAAAACTAAAAAACAACCATCTGCGGGAAAGAGATGTCCAATGCTGGGCAGAGACTTTTCATAGTCAAAGGCTGGAGAACCCAGCCCTGCATACCAAGATCTGTGAAGAAACGACTGGGAGGCTGGTACATACGCTGCCGCTAAATGGGGAAATTTCAACTTAGAGCGACTAGGGCAGGTGACCCGGCTTAATTCCAAAGTTTAACACTTCAACTAAAAGTTCATTTTTTAAAAAACGAAAAACTTCAGTTAACTGTTCCAAGTCACAGGGCAACTCAACGGCTTCTGTTCTCTTTCTACCAAACAGTAAGAGGACGCTAAAAAGGCCGAACCATTATGCCCGAGGGAGTAAGTGCTTCCTACTATCTGACCTCCATCCGGCCTGCTGCAGCGGCAGCCTTTCCCCCTCGTTCTGCGTTCTTACCAGTGGATTCAGGAATAAATTCCCGCCCACACTAAACGGGGAACTCAGAGCCAAGCAAAGGAGATATCCTGAGGGACCACGCGCGGTTTTACGGTCAGGAATAGGGGCTGTAAAGTGCTCTTTGCCTTTCGGTTCTAAGACAAGAATCGCACCCCTAAAACCTGAGTCACCAACCGCCGCCGCGGGCCGGAAGTCACTGCGCCAGCATCCTCCCTGAGCCTTACCGCGGTGTTTCCCGTGAGCCCGCGGGCGCGCGAGGACTACATCTCCCGGCATGCTCCGAGGCTGCAGAAATTAACCCTTCAGGGCCCGCGGCTGCCCTGCGCCCCGCCTCCGCCCCTTACCTGGACCCCGCAGGGTGAGTTTTGGGGCGCTGGGGAGGGGCTCTTTCCTTTATTTAAGGCTTAGGGGTGTGTGTGTAAGGGTGTGTGTGTGTATGTGTGTGAGATGTACTGGCTAGAGGAAAGATTCTGATTTTCCTAAAATGAGACGATTTGCAGTAATGAGGTTCAGATGATTTTTTTGCGAGTGGGAGACCCAGCATCAACTCTCTAAACCCCTAAATGGAATCACTACTGTCTTCCTCAGAATGCTATCTAAATCATCGCCTTCTTTACCCCCAGTACAAAAATAACCAGCAAACCCTCCCCTCTTTCATAGGCCCCTGACTTCCACCTTTCCCCAGTGCCCCCAGGAAGGTTTGCAACCTGGCTGCCAAGTCAGGGTTTTATTATCCATCTGGTTGAGGGTTGAATACTCATGGAGCCCAGAGGACCTTGCACATCTTTATGGATTAGAGATTTTAGAAATTAGGCCCTTTGCCTTTCAGAGCCTGCCTTTCCCCTCAGGTGACACCATGGAGTCCCTGCAGGTTCAGCAGGCACTCTGTCTTTGTCTGACTTGAATGACCATAGGCTTGTGGAGAAGGGTTCCTTTCTTCGGAGTATGGGTGATGGGTATTAAACTCAATCCTTCCCTCCATCCCCCCTCCTAAGACAACACTGGGGATAGGAGACAGTGGGTGGGAGTCACACCCTTCTATTACTATTCTTCCTCTGTATCGTGCAGTGTACAATTCCAGTTCTGGGCTGGGAGGGAGGGGGTTAGGGACTTGAGGTACCGAGTATTGCAAGCTGTGGGGTGAACTACCCTGCTCCTCATCCATAGGAAGAGGGAAGTGGAAGGGCTGCTTGTTTTTTCCCCTTTCACTACTCCCAGACACCCCTTTAATAAGGCCCCCATCCTTGCCTCCATCTTCAAGAGTCTAAAGCTGCTAGGAAAAAGGACTATTCCGAGTCAGGGGGTCACAATTTTCTGGGTCCCCTTCTTTTCCTCACCCGTTTCAATTTGTCCCTGGCAACCCTCCTATCTGCACCCTGAAAGTTAACTCCGTCGTTCTGGGCCATCTCTGCCTTCCTCCCCCTGCCCCCAAAGGGCCATTGTTCTGGTCAGCATTTGGGGCAGGGTGGACAGAAGGGAGAAGACCTTGGGGCAGGAGTCCTGAACCACACGAGGCCAGGGGAGTAAGGGTAGCCGGCATATCTCTCCTCTATCTCACCCTCCCTCCAGCCAACTGGCTCCCTGCCCCTGCCCCCGCCCCTTGACATCCCAGACTCCCTGGCTATTTAAACAGAGATGGGTGCCCCCATCGGCACACTGTCCTTTGGCCACCCGACATCATGCCTCCCAAGAAGGATGTTCCCGTGAAGAAACCAGTGGGGCCCCCTGCTGCCTCCAAGCCGGCTGCTAAGCCTGCAGCAGGGCCCCCTCCATCCAAGGTTGAGCTACCACCACCTGTCCCTGTAATCCTCGAGAAACCTTTGAAACCCCAGGAGCCCCCCATCGATCTCTCCAAAGTGGTGGTAAGTCCCTGAAAAGTGAGACAAGAATGGAGGGGTCGGTACAACAGTGGGATAACGCCCAGGGGACTATGGGTATCTAGAAGGTAGCGAATCAGTAAGCACTGGATGATGGTGGGGGTTTTTCTTAGTACCCCCTCTTGGAAGCATCTAGGCTTAATGACTCTATTGTCTTTGTTGCCCTCTGCCTCTAACCGATAACACGTGTGTGTATGTACATCACTTTCTCACTGTCCTGCGAGAGGCAGAGCCTGTAAGATGGGGAACATCTGGGTTCTGAGGACAGTTTCAGGGCGAAAGGGGGGAGCTGCTGCCTGTGCCTGTCTGACTATTCAATATGAAAAGCCACAGCTCTGAACCCCAGGAGGGAAGGCCGAAGAGGACAGACTTGTTAGACAATCACAGCTGGGGGCCAGGGGTAAATTTAGCCTTTGTTCAGCCCCCAGTTATGTGAGGGATGCAGGGCTCAGGGCAGTAGAGGGAGGGGAACAGGTGGCATGGGATTAACCCTGTTCCCAGGAAACCCTCCCCCCAATAATTCCTCCTCTTGGGATTCTCCCAAGTTCTGGAGCTGGGAATGGGACTGAGGTGGCTGGGTTCCCAGCCTGGTCCCTATGGGCCCCTCCCCAGAAGTGGCTGCCAGTTGGTCGGGAGGAGTGCTGGAGAGGGATTGAGTGAATCCTGTCATCTCTCCTCACCTGCTCTTCTCTTCCACAGATCGAGTTTAACAAGGACCAGCTGGAGGGTGAGGAGACACCCCTGAGCCCACTGTCCATCCCAAGTCCCTAGTCAGATCCTCTTTCTATTCCCCTACCTCTATTCCCGACCTTGAAACCTCCCACATTAGTGCTTCTTGTGTTCTCTGTTCTGCCCAGCTCAAGCACATTGTTTCTGAATTTCCTTTCTCCTGATGGTGATGGGAACCCCTTGTCAACACTGACCTTTCCTTACACTTCAGAGTTCAAGGAGGCCTTCGAGCTGTATGACCGAGTGGGGGATGGCAAGATCCAGTTCAGCCAGTGTGGGGATGTGATGAGGGCTCTGGGCCAGAACCCCACCAACGCCGAGGTGCTCAGGGTCATGGGATACCCCAAGAGTGATGGTGAGGGCACCTCTGGGACAATGCGGGTTTTCGGTTTGGTGGTGGAATGTGGTAAGGTGATAAAGGATACTGAGGTGGGTCCCAGGAATTTAAAAACTGTCAAACATAAGGGCAGAAAAATATCTGAATGTTGAACAGATGAAACCCTCATGGTGGGGATGGGAGTTGGGTCCGAGGTGACACCGTAGTAACCTCTCCTTCACCTCTCCATCTTCAGAGCTGAAGTCCCGGCGTGTGGACTTTGAGACTTTCCTGCCCATGCTCCAGGCAGTCGCCAAGATGCCAGACCGAGGCTCATACCAGGACTACCTGGAGGGGCTTCGGGTGTTTGACAAAGAGCAGAATGGCAAAGTCATGGGAGCTGAGCTCAGACATGTCCTCACCACCCTCGGTGAGGCAGGGACCAGAACTCCTGGGGTGCTGAGAGGAGGGGATGAACTGAGAAGGTCAGCCAAGTAGGCAGAGCCAGTGAGGGATTACTGTCCTGTGGGTCATGGGCAGGAGACTGAGGTCAGCAGAGCCTTAGGGACAGGATCTGAAGGTCTTCCTCCTTCAGTCTAAAGTGAGTAGGCTGCAGCTGCCTCCCAAAGGGCAGAGGAAAGGGAACGAGGTGGGAAATCTGAGTTTTAGTCTTGGGAAGAGATGGCTATTCTCTATGATATGGTCTCCTCTGGAATTCAGTTTCCTTGTCTGTCAAAGCTTTCACCACCTATAATTGAGGTGAAATGGAAAGCAAGATTCAGAGACACATTCAAGGCATGCCCACTACAAAGAGGGAATTCTCTTGGGGGACTGTTGCTATGGGCAAGTCTCCAGGGTGGGAGAAAAGGAGGTACCACCAGAAGAAAGAGGTGTGGGTTGAGGGAGGGAAGGCAGGGGCTGAAACACTGTGTCTGGGCCCAGGAGAGAGGATGACTGAAGAGGAGGTGGAGTCTGTTTTGGCAGGACATGAGGACAGCAGTGGCTGCATCAACTATGAAGGTGAGGGGCCAGAGGAGCTGAAACGACTGGGGAGGAGGGAGGCAGGAGGCCCGAGCTATGTGGGTGGAGGCATCCTGGAAACTGAATTATCTAAAGTCTGATGGGTTATCATCAGGCCAGCTTATGAAGCCCCTCTTGCCTCTTCTCTCTGCAGCCTTCCTGAAGCACATCCTAAGCGTCTGAGCAATGCAGGTAGGGCGCTCTCACTGCGCCTTCAGAGGCAAGCCTCCTGTCTGTCCCTCTGCCTGCGTACAAAAGCAGGGAAGTGCGTTTCCTTGTCTTGCTGCGCGAGAGCGGCAGGATTTGGCAACGTTCATCTTTTTCCACAGGTGCAGTGGGGTCGGACGCTGGGCCCCCACCAGGCAAAAGCACGTTCCTGCCACTAGGAGGCTACTGTTTCAAAATAAAGAGACGTTTCCTCCCTTAGCTTCCGACTCTTGTTTTCTTTAGAGGTGGGGGAGGGAAAGGGAGGGCTCTCCTCTTCCCACCCGCACCCACCAATGCGACCTCCTCTGACTTTCTGCTGCTCGGAGGAGCAGATTCCTTGCGCCCCATCCCAGCTTGTTCTGCAGTTTCTGTGCCCCAGGTAGGGCTATTCTGGAGACTTGAACACCAGCTGGCCCCCGCCCACCTCATTACTAATATAGGAGCGTCATCTGCATAAACCCGGGCCAGGATCCCTATTGGTTGGGTCAGCTGGGGTGACGTCATTGGGACGTACTAAGACTAGGGTTGGGCCAGGAACCGGAGCCATTACTGCAGGAAAAGGTCCCGCAGAGCTGAGCGTCAAGATGGTGGGGCCCGGGACCGAGGATGAGCGGGATTTGGGGCGAGAGGCGGGAAGCCGGGGAGTGGGGGCGGGGAGAAGGCAGAGAGTAGCGGGTAGATGAACCTGAGGCCCTCGAAGGCTGGAGGTGGGGTTGGAGTGTCTGGGATCCCACCCTGCTGGGAAGCGAGTCCCCAGCATGGAACAGGAGTTTGTGATTCAGAGTTCTTGGGATTGGGACGGAAGCTGGGGGGATTGGAGTTAAGATGCTGACCGTTCTCGTCTTCTCTGAGCAGTGTGATTTCACGGAGGATCAGACCGCAGGTAGGTAGTCTCTGACCTCTGTTGAGGTCATGTTAGGGAGAGGGACACTCCCTCTAGCTCCTTCACCCTCACCTGTCATCTCTTTAGCACCCCAGGGGAGTACCTGATGGGTTCCCTTCTCCTTCCTTCTGGATCTTCCATTTTCTTTTCTCACTCTTTCTTACTCCCTTCCCTTCTACTCTAGATCTGAGCCCCAAGCACTGGGTGAGTTTTAGGTGGTGTGGGTGTGTGAAACGACTTGATCACTAATGCCTGTTGTGTGTGGGGCTTGGGGACAGTGTATTAAGCTGTTTGTGCTCCTCTGTTCCTTAATCAGCCACTTCTGCCTCTTTTCCTCCTGTGATAACTACCCCCACCCCTCAGCTTGGAATTGTGAAGGCTATTTACAGCAGTGATCTGTTTTTTTGTGAAAGTGCAACAGGGGGTCGCTGAGGATAGTTCTTTGAAGCAGTACCCTCTGAAAGGACCCTGTACTGGAGGGGTGAGAAGTGGCAGGCTGGGATGACCCCAGTCCCAGGCCGCTGCTCCCACTTCCTTATAAGGACAGGGCCCAGACTGGGCGGTGGCAAATTCCTGCCCTGTGTCATGTAATGAGGAGGCTGGGCAGGCTTGCTGCGGGCGGAGAGGGTATGTAAATGGCCGTTACCACTCTGCTAAGGGTTGAGGAAGGCCAGGTCTTTATGTGATACACCTGAGTTGGGAGGGAGGGACACTGGATCCCTCTTAGAGAGCTTGGGTGTACAGTGTTATAAATATCTGATTTCCTCAGCATGATCAAAGTTGAATGGGCAGTGGGAACTGTGGAGGAGGGTTTGGGTTAACACCCGTGTGTCCGGTACTGATGTTTATCTGAATCCTCAGAGTTCAAGGAAGCCTTCCAGCTGTTTGATCGAACAGGGGATGGCAAGATCCTGTACAGTCAATGTGGGGACGTGATGAGGGCCCTGGGCCAGAATCCCACCAACGCCGAGGTGCTCAAAGTCCTGGGGAACCCCAAGAGTGATGGTGAGGGTCCATAAGAACAACTCCACAAGTGTGGTGGTGGGCCCGCAGTCTTCAGCTAATAGCTTCCTTTTATCTTCCTAGGCCCCAAACACGAGCGGGTCTTGTCTAGCAAATTGCAGATTTCTCCTGCCTGGAGTGGGAGCCCCTTAACCCCAGTCCTGAGAACACATATGACTTAAGCTTCCACCTCCTTTTCGACAGAGATGAACGTGAAGGTACTGGACTTTGAGCACTTCCTACCCATGCTGCAGACTGTGGCCAAGAACAAGGACCAGGGCACCTATGAGGACTATGTCGAAGGCCTTCGGGTGTTTGACAAGGAAGGGAACGGCACCGTCATGGGTGCTGAGATCCGGCACGTTCTCGTCACACTGGGTGAGGCTCTGCCCTTCCTTCTTGAGGTGCCACCTGACAGATCTCGGTGTCACCCAGCTCCAGAACACTCGCTCTTCCTTCCCCTCTGCAGGTGAGAAGATGACTGAGGAAGAAGTAGAGATGCTGGTGGCAGGGCACGAGGACAGCAACGGTTGTATCAACTATGAAGGTGAGGGACCAACCGGGGTCTCACGGAGGAAGCAGCCATACGGGGCAGGTCGTGCACAGCACTGAGGGCGTTCGCTGTCCCTGGATTCAGGCTCCTAAAAGTGCCAGGAGGCAAGGGGCAGGGCCCAGCCCAGCCCAGGAATGGGAGGCCAGAGGGGTGTGACAGGAAAGGAAGGGCTCATGTGGCCTGAAGGGTGGGGAAGGGATGGGAAGTAAAAATAAATGGATGTCCAGTCCCTCACCGCCGGACCCCTTCACCCCACGTCTGTGTCTTGTCTTCACCATGAATGTCTCTTCCTTCCTGCAGCGTTTGTGAGGCATATCCTGTCGGGGTGACGGGCCCATGGGGCGGGTACGGCTCCTCCCAGCCCCCCTTCTCTAGTTGACCTCCCCAGTGTTTTTCTCCCAGCCTTTGCTCTCTAGCCCCTGCCCTTCCCCTACTACCATCTGACTTCCTCCCGGCATGTCTCTGCATGGAGCTGACTGGGGAGGGGAGGGGTTCCTCAAAGAGGAAGACAGCCTGGGGGTGTGGTACCTCCTCCTCTCCTAGAACGGGCTCTGAGGTTTGGTTGGCTTCTAGGGTGCTGGTGTCTGGGAACTCACACCAGCCTACCTACCCCTGTCATGGTGATCCTTTAGCCCGGGATCACGTGGTTGGCAGGGGGGGGTGGGTTGCCTGCCCCTTCGTGCTGCTGTAGGTCTTTTCCCCTTTCCGCTGGGCAGCTTGGAGGTACCCTAACCCAAAACTCTGTCTCCTCCTCCCACCAGTGGCTGACAGTAGCTGTAGGTGTAGTTGGGAACTCTTCCGCCTCTGCTGTGTTCTTGCTGCTCAGGGTGGGGCAGGGGGAACTAACAGCTGGTGGGAGGGGAGCTGGGGGTCGAGAGTCCTGGTTAGACTCAAGGTGGCCCCTCTGCAAACTGACCCCAAGGTTGGTTGTTTTGGGCACATTCCTTCTTACGCTGCCTTTGTGGTCTTGTGGTCTCCTGGCCCCTGGTGGACCCCTCCCCTTTGCCCTGCTCCCTGGTCACCCGCCTCTTCTTTCCACAGAGCTCGTCCGCATGGTGCTGAATGGCTAAGGATATGCCCAGTATGCCTGGACACTGCACCTTCCTTGTGGGAGACCATGTATGTAGCCTGGAGGCTTCCTAGGTTCTCTTGTCACAGTATTTTCCCCAGATTCTCTCTCTTGGATAGTCTGCCATCAGCATTCACCAAATAAACTTGTTCTCTGCTCTGTGTGCGGTCCTGCTGTTCTTCCTGAGCAGGGGGAAAGGGAAGGTAGTCCCGGGTCAGTGGACCAGAGGTTGCGGAAAGCCAGCCAAGGGCCTGTAGGAGCCACTTTTGCCTCATTTAAGAAATGCTGGCTTCACTCATCGGTGCTACAAAGGCTACCTCGGGGGATTAGGAAAGCCATAAATGCCCGTAGAACTAAGGCTGGCCACCCCTGTTCCATCCCATGTGGGGCTTGAGTCCTCTCCTAGCCCTCCGTGGCATGGAAGGCCTTTTGTCAGGGAGCCCGGGAAGTGTTTATTGGAGTGAAAGTCAGGCCATATTAGTACTGCCTGGGCCTGTCACTTCAGCGAGGCCCAGGGCCAACAATAACAAGCAGCTGAGATGCCTGCCTTCTCCCGCCTAATAAGGGAAGACATGAAGCTACCACTTCTGAAAGGATAAATAGACAGTTTCCAGGTTGTGAGATGTCCTTCCAAGTCTTAAATGGCTATTTTTAGAGCAGGTGAGAGCCTCTCCCCAGCTCCTGCACAGTTGTTCAGCCCTGACAGCTGTGCTGCCTTTGGCCCACTGTGGAGAGAGGCCTGGTGTTGGCCGGGCTTCTCTCCAGCCCCGCCCAATGCTGCTGGAAGGACTCCCGGGGTGCTGCCTCCAGCCCGATCCCCCTGCCTCACAGCCACGGGTAAGAGAACACAGAAGGCATCCACAAGATGGAACTGAAAGCAAATTAATTTATAAAAAAAAAAAAGGGGAAAGAAAAAAGAAAAAATTTACAGAAAACTTTTGAACAGAAGAAAGGTGCCAAGACGCAGAGGAAGAGAAACATGGGGACATGAGGAACAAAGGGCCTGGTGGGAGGGACCAAGAATTGGTGGAGAGCCTTGGAATCACTGTTGTCTTCACATCAGGGATGAAGAGGGGAGAGCTGGTACTGGGGGCACTGGAATCTGGGGAGCAGAGCTGAGCCACAAGCTGCGATCAAGGGGTCGGCATGCCCCTAGGTCAGGCACCCCTAGCCAGCTGCTGCCCCAAATTCCAGGGAATTCCCCACTACCAGCCATGACGGTCATGGTGGGAGGGAAGAGGGGACAGAGTGACCCACCACGTCATAAGGAGGAGGTGCTTAAGTGCTTTTTTGACAATTCCACGTTTTTAAAACTCATTCTTTTAGTGCTCCCCTCTCCGCATCTTCTGGGAGTCAGAGCCCGCGGAGGAGGCCACAGAGCCCCACGTGCCCTTTCTTCCTCCACTACCTACCACAGGAATCCCCAAGACGTTTCCCCACCAAATAGACATACGCTGACATCAACTACGCAGGAGACTTTTAAAAACACAGAACTGACATTCAGAGGGAAAGGGGTCATTGGCTGAGCTGGGGTGGCCTAAACAGCAACACTGAGGAAGCAGTAGGAGAGAGGAGTGGGAATAAACGGGGCGGCCGAGGGGGGTGGGGAGCTGACTCGGTCACTAACGAGGGGCTGGAGGAGACACACCCTGCACCCTATTCTATCAGAGCTCTCCCCAGAACCTAAATAACCCTTTCCTAAAACTCACCTCCCTCCTCCAAAAAATGTAAAAGTTGGATTTTTCTCACTGGTTGGAGGGCTTTTTTAAACCTCTACTTCCTTTTAAAGGGCTTTTTTTTTTTCAATCCATAAAAAATGCAGTAGTTTTGTGGGGATGTACCCTTAACAGTGGTTAATTAGGACCTTGTAGAAACACCCTCGCCCAGCCCATCCTTTGAGGGCAGCGTCCCCATCCTATCTTCTCTCCCAGACATTAGAAACATCTTTTCCACAAAAGTCCTTGAAACATCCAATATAAAAATGCATGCCCCTGACAGGCACGGTGGGGGCTTTGGAGGGGCAGGAGGACTTTCCTTACGTAGTGATGAACTCTCCAGGCTGGGGAAGGGTCCCAGTGGTGGGGATGGGGCTGTTCCTGGAACCTTGATCTCCGTGGGGAGTGAGGAGGGAGAGAGATGTCGGGCTGGCTCCTCACTGTGGGGGTGGCACAGGGGTGACTGTGCCTGGGCTTGGGGCCGTGGGGTCTGGAGGCAGGGGGGTGCCTGGGTCTGTGGAGAGAAGAAAGTTGCATCAGCTGAGGTGAGCAGGAGAGAGGGTCCAGACCCAGGCCACCAGACACACAACCGGGCATGGCATGCAATGGACGGGAGATGAGACAGTACCCCCAATGGACAACTTCCTTTTCCCAGCGCCCTCTCCCACCACACGCTGGGAAAACTGCTACACCCCTAACTGTCCTCCTGTCCCCCACAGGGAACTCTCTAAATGGGGCACTTGAGCGTGATGGGAACAAGCACACAGGACGGCAATCATCATGCAAACAAGTAGCCGTTTTTCCAGTTTACAACTGAGATGCTCTGTGTCACAGGACTCCTTCGTGACCCACCAGTGAAAGGCCCCAGCGTCATCCCAGGGGGCAGCTGCCAGGCTAGGGAATGGCGGAGGACAGCCAGAGAGGCCCTTCCCTCCTGTATTCTAATTTTACCACAACGTTCAAAAAAAGGATCCTGGAAGCCCTAGTACCCGAGCCCCTCCCCCACCTGCCCTCCAGTCCACCCCGTGGACCCCTCTCCCTCCCCCTTGTCCCCTCCAGGACCCTTCTCACCTGGCAGTGGGCTGGCACTGGGCAGGAGGTTGCCCTGAACAGCTGCCACAATGGCAGGGCTCTGGGCTGCGGCGGATCCGAGCCCCGGCCCAAGAGGCAAAGAAGATGGCATGGTGGTGGTCGCCGGCAGGTTAGGATGTAGAGGGTTCGCCATGGACACAGGCAGGTTAGGTGGGGGGAGAGTGGCCGGGGCGAACGGGAGATGGTGGTGATGCCCATGCAGGTTAGGAGGAGGGGGGAGGTTAATACTGATGGAGTCGGCTAGGCTACCAAATGGGATGATGGATGGAGCAGGAGGGGGAGGCGGCATGCCAAAAGGCAAACCCAAAGGAGCATTACCCGCCACGCCTGGGTGCCCGCTGCCTGGCACTGCCCCTGGCATCATTGAGGGAGGAGTTTGTTGGTTGGGGAACGGTGAGGGGCCTGGGAATGAAGAGGAGAGATGGAGAAGATTGGAGGCATACAATCTCACTCACCAACTTGCTCTCACAGTGAGGATAACCCAGTCACTCCTAGGTACCACCTTCCCTTTTCCTGATACTAGAACTGAGTGATAAATCCTTGGAACAAAATTCCAAAAATCTGGCTCTGGGGAGGGAGCCCTGTTGACTTAAGGAATAGCCATGGCGAAGGAGGATCTGTAGAAACTGAGGTCAATCCTTATCTCCAGTCCTTTCACACACTGCCTCTGAGAGGAACTGGAACATTCCCCCGGACCCCTCCACGCAGCCAGAGTTCCAGAAGCTATCACTCACCATGGGGTCCAGGGGGGGGTACCCCTGGTGGGACGGCCCCAGGCTGGGGGGCTCCAGCTGGTGGCTGCTGCTGTGGCCCCACAGTTGACCCTGCCTGCCCAAGCTGTTCGGAGGGCCCCAAGCTTCCAGGAGGGGCCACACTGCCCGCAGGAGCTGGGGCCACGGAGGCTGGAGCCATGGCCAAGCCGTGGACAGTGGGTGGCCCAGCAGTGCCTGGAGGTGGGATAGGCTGGGAGCCTGGGGGCAGGGCTGGTGGTGGCTGCTGCTGCTGTTGGTGCATCTGCTGGAAGTGCTGCTGCCGGGCCCGCATCTCTGCGTACTTCAGCTGCTCCATGTGGAAGGCTTGTCTGTCGGCCAAGAGCTGCTGCCTCTGGTACTCCAGCTGCCGGGGCGATGGAGAGCTGTCACCCCGGGGGCAGGAAACCCCAAAGGCACACTCCTTGCCCCCTGCTTTGTCTTCTGACAAGCCAAGCCTCCCATTCTGGCAATCCCCACACCAAACCTCAGCCTTGTGCTTGTATTCCCCTGTTCTCGCCTCCCCTACCCTCTCCAGTTCCCCCCACCAGGTCTTCTGGCTGCCCGCATGGCTTCTCACTGCAGTGGACAAGTGGACTTAATCTGGTGGTAGCCCTTGTTCATTTTCAGCCCCAAAGCTTTGAATTTGTCATTACTTTCATCTGGAAACCGAACCCCCACTCCCACCCCCAACCAAGTTCGTCTAGTCAAATCATGTTCTTTCCCTCCTTCAAAACTGAAGAAAAACTCACAATTCTTACGAAGCCCTCCCAGATCACCTCACCAGCCTCTGAGCTTTGGCCTTTATTCTGCTCTCACTCAGGACTTTTATACTTGATTGGAAATCTCTTAATTTTCGTTTGTCAGATACTTGAAGCATTAGCCAACTTTGACGTCTCCATATTGGATATCTGCTATCTTCAATTAAGGAGTTCAGGATCAGAGTCCTTGTCTTCTACTTCGTTTATATCTTCTAAGAATCAAAATGATTCGACACCATGTCCATCCTATTCCCTTTCCAACTTTAAGCCCTGGACCTAAAGCCCTTACCCTCTCATCATGCCTTAAACCTGTCCAATCACTCAATAATCACTCCATAGCAAGTCTACCGTGGACTAAGCACCCTTCAAGGACCTGGATCCACAGCAAAGAACCAACAAGAACTTTACCCTGGGGCTGACATTCTGTGGGACCTCAGCCTGCAGCTGTGCCTGTGGGGCACTTGTCCCTAACCGCCCAGGTTGGCTCCTCCTGCCCTGGTCTGGGCTAGTCTGCTCCACTGGGATGCCCTCTCGGCCTTGGGTTCTCTGTACTGCTGCTTCCCTCGCCCTGAACTGAGGCCCAGCCCAGTGCCAAGGCGGGGCCCCGCCAACCCCCAGGGCACTCGACTCACTGCTTCTCGCTCCCGGTCCATGATCGTCTCTAGCTCCTCAAAGTGCCGGAGTTTGATTTCCAACTTTTTCATCTGGGTCTCTACCAGCAGGGCCACCAGAGATTTGATTTTCCTCTCCTCCACAGCAGCCAAGTGCTAAGGAAGGAGGGGTGGGGTGGCCATCAGTGGGAGGACCCAGCTGAAGACGCTGGGCAACAGAGGAGGGTGGTGTGGGGGCTGACAGGCTTTAAGACGGAACTTGCTGTGGCCACAACCCAGAGTAGCACAGGCTTGAGTGGTATTTTTAAAAGAACGTGAAAAAAGAGAGAGAATATCAAAGGATAAGAAAAGGTCAAGTAATCGATAGGGTGAACACAGGCCCAATCAGGACTTCCCTGGTGGTCTGGTGGTTAAGAATCCACCTTCCAATGCAGAGAAAGTAGGTTCGATCCCTGGTCAGGGAATTAAGATCCTGTAGGCCATGGGGCAACTAAGCCCACGTGCCCCAACTGCCATAACCAGAGCCCATGAGCTGCAATTACTGAAGGCCACTCGCTCTAGAACCTGTGCTCTGCAACGAGAGAAGCCCGCATGCTGCAACGAAGACCCAGTGCAGCCAAATAAATAAAATGTTTTACAATAAAAAGGTTAAAAAAAAAAACAGGCCTAATGATAAAAACGGGCTTAAAAAAGATAAGAGAAGAGAGGACCAAGTGTCCCTCTCAGGATCCAAAGGGGACAGGAGACAGGCCAGCATTGTGTAAGGATGACAACGCAGGCTTTCCTCCAGCTGGTGTGCGATGAGGAGCAGCACCTCCTTCCCTGGGTCTGGGGCCTTACCTTGGCCTTCACGGCGGCGGCAGCCAGGGCGGCGGCGGCGGCGGTGGAGAGGTTGCCCTCTCCAATGTCGCGCTCCACCTTCGCCTTCCTTTCCCCCTCTGACTCCACCACTTCTTTCAGCACCTCCTCCTGCCCTTCTTTGGGCTCCTTCTCCTTCTCAGGATCCGCTGGGCCAGGAAAAGGGTCGTGAGCCCTAGAGCCTGGCTTCCTTTCTGAACCCCAACCACCGCGTGAGGCTCACCGGTCGGGTCTCCGTCACTCTTTTCTGACTCCTTCTCACTGTCGCCATCTTTCCCTTTCTCATCGTCCTTCTTGGGCGCCTCACTGGTCTTCTCCTTTGCTTCTTCCTCCACAGTCCCAACTCCTTCTCGAGGTTCCTGAGTCCCAGGGAAAGGAAAAAGGGGAGTGTCAGGGTGCTGGTTTGCACACAGAGGGCCCAGACCAGGAGCTGAGTTTACACCTCTTACTTGGGAGGGGGCCTGGATCCAGGACGCAGCCCCATCCAAGCCCAGCCCTCGCCTGCCCAAGCTAAGTGGAGCCGGCTCCCCTTCCCTGGTCCACACCGGACCCCTCTGCCTTCCCAGCCCTGCCAACTCCGCTGTACCTTGGGTTCCTTCTTATCCTCTGTGGCCTGGCCCTCCGCCCGTGCCTCGTCAGTCCCGCTCTCCTCTGGGTCCAGGGGAAGAGGAAACAGGAAATGTCTGACAGTTGGTCTACAACACTCTTCCAACTGCCCCTTCTAGCCAAGATCTTACTGAGAGGACCAGTAGGGGAGCCACGGTACCTAAAGTAAAGCCTTGAGGGAAATGAACACCCCACCAACTCACCCCATTAGTCTCATGCTCTGAGGTCGGGTGGAGGCAGGGATGGTGTGGGGAGGCCAGGCGGCTGAGGCTGCTGGTAAAAAGGGAGGAATTGGGGAACACGGCAGGCCTTACCGATCCTCTCCGGCTCATCGGAGGTGGTCCCTGCGATGCCACTGCTTTCCAGACCAAAGGCTGGGTCTGCCTTGCCTGTCACTTTGGCGGCTTCTTCCACTTTTCTAACGTGGGCCTCCACCAGAGCTGTGGGTACCTCTTCCTTCATTTTGGAGAACTCTTCTGTAAGACCCAGAGAAGGGGAGGCTGGGAGCAGCCAGGTAGGCAGTTCTGGCACTCTCTGTGAGAGCTCCCTCACAAGCCCGGCTCTTCATCTCCGCCTGCGTGGAGCTGGACCATTGCCTGGGCTGATGCCAGCCGCAGACACGGCCAGTAGGGTAGTGAACTTGAGGGGGTTCCACGGTCAGAGTACCCAGCCTTCCAAATGCAAACCGAGAGGGCTGGGAGCCCTGCGCGTTACCTAGGGCTGACTTCGCAGCCGCTGAGGCCACTCGGGGGTCGACGACAGAGGCCAGGAAGGCGACGGTGCTCATCACAGGGTTGCCTGACTGGCTGAAGGGGATGGGCTGGTAGGCCAGGGGGCCCAGGGAGGCCTCCGAGTCCTCCAGGTACGGGTCTTCGATGGGAAGCCGGAGAAAATGCAAGATGCATTCATCCTGTGTGCGGCTTCCCACGTGCTCTGACACTTTGTTCCAGTCATCTTTGTACATTTCCAGTGCCTGGTGGCGGTGGAGACACAACCTCACTTACTCCAGTAGCCACCTCCCTCAAAGGTCAGCGTCCCCCACCCCACTAAGCAGAGCAGCTTCAGAGCTCTCTGGGTTGTGATATTTATTTATTCTGCCAGGCCCAAGGGGAATCTCCAAGCAGCACTTGGAAAGGACAAAGGACTGACAAAATGGTGTCAGTCCCTGTGTGGCAGCTGGCCCCTGGGGGAGTATGCGATGGGCGCTGGGAATGAGAGAGACAGGGCGATATCACGCCTTCCCCACTCCCAAGTGCAACTGGCACCCTGGCCACTTCCCTTTCACAGGAGTCTCCTTCCCTGGCCCCGGTTACCTCCAGGAGCAGCAGGGTCTCCTGTTCTGTCCACTCTCGAGTGGCACTGGCTGCAGCTTTGCTCTGCAGGGGAAACACGGGTGGGTCAGCGGGAAGAGCCCGCAGCCTTGAGGAGCGAAGGTGCAGCGACCCCGGGTGCCCGCGGCCCCATACCTTGGAGGGGACGTTTTTCTTCGTGTACATGTCTGTGCGCAGCCCGAAGTTCTGCATGTCTGTCGGTTTCTCCTTGCCTTTGTCAGGGAAGTTGAGCATTTGCTGGGAAGCAGAGTTCTGCTATTTGTGGAAGGGAAAGAAAGAGGTGAATCCGAGTGCCTGCCAGGAGCCAGGGGCAGACAGAGAGAGAGGACAGACAGAAGGAGCTCCCTTCCCACGGCCAGGGACACCCCTGGGTGGACTTCCTCCCTCACTGCTGTAGCTCCTCTGCTCTCACGGCTCTTCTTCCCGGGCAGGGGCCCTCCAATAAAGGGGCAAAGAAGCAGCCCAGCGGGGTCTACACCCCACCTACCAGCTCTGGCTTGCCCTTAGCCGTCTCTGGCACCAGGTCATCCAGCTCTTTGCCCTTTCGCCCAGCCTTGGTATCAGCATCAACCTGGCGGCCCTGGGGGACAGAGCTTGGTGTCATGGAGGCTGGGCACAAAATGACCAGGCTGAGGCCCTGGAGGCCTCAAGACCAAATGCTGGGCAGCCCGAAGCTCGGGGGGCACTCATGCCACAGTTCCGTGTTCCCTTAATGATTAATTAGATCTGGAATTGGCATGATGTCCATTTGTATTCACATGTATCTTTACAGGTTCTCTTAGGAGCTGGACAAGTAGGTTCTAATCCTACATGTCTGACCCTGGGCAAGCCACATAACAATTTTTGTAATGTATGAAATGGAAATGGAAAAAAATGGAAGTGATAAAAATTATGAAGCAAAAATGAAAAAAATGTTGGAAACGTGACAAGGTTAAAAAATTTCATGCAACTGAATTGTAAGCCATTTTTCTCTATCTGCTCCATCCCCTACATTAGCCTGCCTGCTCCCCGAGGACAACAAGCATCTCTTCTCCCTCAGCAAGTCCTTGCAGTCTTAGGGACAAAGGCTGAGAGAGGGTGCTAAATACATGGGACTGATTCCTGTGGCCCTTTGCATCCCATGGAAAAGGAAGAAGCCTCAAAACACTCCTGAAACATTACCCTAAAAAACCAGAAAAAGAAAAGTCCAAAGAAGCCCCAGTTTGCCCAGTTCCACCCCGTCCCCACAGCCCCTCACTCTACCTGCGGGGTCTTGGGCTGCAGCGGCACCAGCCCGGACGGTGTGTCCGCCAAGACGTGGAAGTGAGAGGTGGGCGGAGGCCCCATGGGAGTTGGTCGACTCTCGGCATCCACCTGGTAGTTAATGAGACCCCACTGTTCTAGGAAGGCATGGACCCTGTGAGGAGAGAGGCAGAGGCTGGGTCACACACGAGGAGAGGGTTGGGGGCACCCTCTTCTCTGTTCCTTCTGCTCCCTGGGAAATACAGCCTCCTCCCAGCTCCTACACACCAGACAGCCAAGTCTCCATCTGCACCAGGGCCTCTCTCCATATCCACCCATCAGCTAAACATTGCTTCCTGTATCTCTCACCGGATAGGCTCCTCCACTACAGACGGGCCTCTTCTCCCTCCAGCCACACTGCAGAAAGCGCCCTGCCATCCCTTAAATCACCCTGACCCAAGACTGAACTTGGCCTTTCTCTAGTAGTGTCTTTCCTGCTCATCCCAAGCTCCTTGCCAGCAGCCTCTCTACTTCAGCCAAGAGGCATCTGTGAGCATCGTCCTTGAGAATCTGCCACCCCTCAGCTGCAGACCCACCTCATGATGGCACAGACATCACCCGCCAAGTTCCTGCGACAGGCGGTGGACGTGAGATACTCCTGGGGGTTCAGCCGGTAAGTATCAATCATGAAGTTCCGATAGGCCAGGTAGCTTAGAAGAGAGAGATACGAACGATGAGAGGGCTGAGGGGCAGGAAAAATTGGTAAGAGAATGACCTTCATGTGTGAAAGAGAAGAATGCCTCATCCAACTCAACACACACAGCGGGTCTCCTGAGTGCTGGACATGAGGGGCTCAGCCCCTTGATGGGATTTTTCGTTAAATGAGTTATCTCCTTGGCTGTGTGTGCTTGGGGATGTTTCATCCAACTTTTTTGTTTTCAGCTATTCTACATGGCTTGCAGGATCTCAGTTCCCTGACCAGGAACGGAACCTGGGCCCTGGCAGTGAAAGCCCAGAATCCTAACCATTAGGCTAACAGGGCACTCCCTCATCTAACATTTGGAAAAGAAATCAAAAAGAGAAAGTGCCCTTAATTTCAAAGGCAGATGTTAAAGGGAAGTCCTTAGGGGTGCCTCCACCTAGTAAGCAGGGCATAGCCTAAGGAATACATGGTTTGAAGGTGGAAAGGTCTAAGTTCAAATCCTACTTCTACTATGATGGCCTTAAATTTTGAAACTTAGTTACCTTAACTGTAAAATGAAGTGTCTGTTGAGAATAGAAAGGTCTGTAGAGATACAGAATAGTGCTAAGCACGCTGTACAAACTCCAAAAATGATAGCTATTGTGTGGCGTAACGTAGAGTTTGAGAACATGAGCCAGACTACAGGACTCAGACCCCAGCTTTATTACTCATGAGCTGTGTAACTTTAAGCAAGTGACTGACGCCCTCCATGCTTCAGTTTCCTTGTCAGTAAATTGAAGATAATAAGACCTACAGCTAAAGCTGATGTGAAGATTAAATTAGTCAAGGTATGTAGCATACTTAGGATAATACCTGGGAGATAAAGGGCTCTCAATCCATATAGGCAATTATCATCATTTGGTATTTTACACCCAGAGTGCAAAGTATAAAGAGTTCTAGTTCCAACTCTGCCTGCAGATCAAGTTGAACTCATGTCATCTGTCACTACTGCCTCTGGAGATAGCAAGGCTTCTTCATATACTGCTTTCCCCAGCAAGAGGACGAGAAGAGAACCATACCAGGCTGTGGGAAAGAAATATGGTGGAAGGGAAGGGGACCCCAGAGCAGGGAGACAGGGAGCTGAGGAATAGCTGGGAAGCCAATGCGTTCAGTCCTCAGGGGGCCTGGGCTCAGCAGTAGCTCCCACCTGCCCAACCATACCTATCCTGGAACATTCCTAACCACAGAAAATCACCAAACTAAAGCCAGGCAGGTTTGGTCTGAGGAGGAGCCTCGAAGGACATGAAGATGCCGGAGCCCCAGGCCCAGACTTCACAAAACACATCTCTCCATCCTTTAATTCACAGACTAGGTCTTACTAGTTCCTCTTCCTGTTTCTTTCTGTCAAAACCTACTCTATGGGACCAGTAACAGTAAGTTACACTTTAGCCAAAGAGATTACTTATGCTGAAGATATTTGCATTTTAGACAACACAGGTAATTATGGATGGAAAGCTCTAAACCCTGTTAAAAGAAACAGAGGGAGGACACAGTTGAGCCCAGTGGGAAGCAGATACTTGTTTTGAACCGAAGAGCAAGCTTCACACAGCCCCTAGCAGATCCCAGAGGGCCGTGGTCACAGTGCTGGGCTGGAGCTGCCTGTGGGCAGAGAGCATGTCTCTGTGAGCCTAGCACAGTGCCTGGCTCATGTAAGGAGCTCAAGAAAGTGAAGTCACTCAGTCGTGTCCGACTCTTTGCGACCCCATGAACTGCAGCCTACCAGGGTCCTCTGTCCATGGGATTTTCCAGGCAAGAATACTGCAGTGGGTTGCCATTTCCTTCTCAGGGTATCTTCCCAACCCAGGGATCGAACTCCGGGTTTCCCGCGTTTTGGGCAGACGTTTTACCATCTGAGCCACCAGGGAAGCCCAAGAAGTGTTTGCCCAGTTAGATCAGGAGGAGCCACTGGGGACAGGAGGAAGAGAGCCACGAGCTAGAGTGCCTTACATTTCTGGAGTCTTGGACTTGTTCTTGCCATTGAAGAACTCAGGGAGAGCCCTCCGTTCGATAGCGTGAACACTGCAAGAGAAGCCAGGGTGCAATGAGAAGGCTGGAGTGGAGAGATGGGACCCCAAAGATGAGAGATGGGACCCCAAAGATGAGAGATGGGACCCCAAAGAGAGGAAATGTCCGGAAGAAGGGGCAGCAAGAAGGAATGGGAGGCCTGGGTCTGAGAACTAGACCAGGAGCTCCCCTACGGCTGAACTGTACCCTATTCTTGCTGGCTGAGAAAGAGGGCACTTATTTGGAGGTGGGAGAAGGAACAACATGCTAACCCGTGGTCACAGGAAAATAAGGCTTTAGTGAGGAGCTGGAGCAACGATACCTATTGTAGTCAAACCAGGCAGCATAGCTCGGGATGATGATGTGGTGGGTCTGCTCAGTCACGTTGTCCTCATGCAGGTCTGGGTTCTTGGTCTGCTCCCCCTTGTTGCCTGTGCTGTTCTCGTCCTCATCCTATGAGTATGGAGGCTGCTGGACTCTCAGCATTCTCGTTAAGCCCTTAGCAACCCCCTGCTTCTCTCCCACTCTGGGAATGTGGGCACTAAAGATGGGCTGGAACTGAACAGTTATGGGCCTTGGGACTCAAAAGGCTCAGAGTTTTGAGCAACAGTGAGAATGAGTTCTACGGTGGGAAGAGTCTGGGCAGTGGAAAGTTCTAGGTGAAAGGAACTTTATAATCACAAGGCAGAATCACAGGGAGAGGGAGGGGCCCTCTAAACTGGCTCTACCTTGCCCGTGGTCTCCATGCTTTCATCCTCTTGTTCATCTGAAAGAGACAGCAAGAGAGAAGGTTGGTGCTGCCTGAGGGTCCGGAAAACAAGTGCACTTTTGGAAAGGCCCCGGCAGGCCAGGGGCAGGGGCTGGCCTCCCGCCCCCACCTCTAGGCTCTGACTGCCTTGCCCCAAGCGCCCCATCTTACCCAGGTCAGTCATGGTGCCTCCTTTGACTGGGGCTGACTCCGAGTCCTTCTTAGTGTTGACTGCCAGGGGAGAAAGTCATTTTAACAGACAGGTTCTGTCTAAATCAAGCCCTCGCCTCTCCACTGTGAACAGTTCCAGACAGCTCACTTCCTCCCAAAGCTTGCTCCAACTGATCACAAAATGTAATAGCTTGCTCCAGTCACAATTATTCTAGAGCTTGAAACTTTTCCCCTTCTCCCATCAAAAATTCATTTTACTCAACCTTTTTCTTCTAAAGAAGCATCTTCTACTCTACGAACATTCACCAATCACTCTTGTCTTTGATTGCCCCTTATCTCCATCTAGGAGCTTCCCTGGTGGCTCAGATGGTAAAGCGTCGGCCTGCAATGAGGGAGACCCGGGTTCGCTCCCTGGGTTGGGAAGATCTCCTGGAGAAGGAAACAGCAACCCACTCCAGTACTCTTGCCTGGAGAATCCCACGGATGGAGGAGCCTGGTAGGCTACAGTCCATGGGGTCACAAAGAGTCGGACACAACTGAGCGACTTCACTTCACTATTCCCATTTAGAAGTCTATAAATTCCTTCTGGACTGACACAGAGTCTGACCAAATCATTCTGTAGAGGAGTGGCTGGATCTTAAACATTTTTGAAAGCAGGGACATTTTCCTCCACTGAATTCATACACAGAAGCTCACTCAAGAAAACACAGAGAGGAGAGCTGCTCTGATGGAAGAAGGGGTGAAAGCTGGAACTCCTCTCTCAGTGGCTTTCCCCAACCTACTCCTGAAACCCACTCCTGGATGTCTGTGGAATACAGACATAAAGCAGTACTGCAGAGCCATGGTCTCCAAAGTGGGGATGCAAAAGAGGGTCCACTGGAATATAGGCCAAGAATATCAGAACCTCTATTTTTTAATCTTATCCTCTACGTCTTCCTAATTTTACATAATGTATGTGTTTTATAATGTTCCTAAAAGTAGTGAACACTACATGTGGATAATTTGTGCTCAAGTATATCTTACTGACATTGAAAGTGAAAGTGAAAGTCGCTCAGTCATGTCTGACTCTTTTCGACCCCATGGACTGTAGTCCATGGAATTCTCCAGGCCAGAATAGTGGAGTGGATAGCCTTTCCCTTCGGGAAATCTTCCCAACCCAGGGATTGAACCCAGGTCTCCCGCATTGCAGGTGGATTATTTACCAGCTGAGCCACAGGGGAGCCCAAGAATACTGGAGAGGGTAGCCTATCCCTTCTCCAGTGGATCTTCTCGACCCAGGAATCAAACCAGGGTCTCCTGCATTGCAGGCAGATTCTTTACCAACTGAGCTATCAGGTGTGTAATAAAAAAAGTTTGGAGACAGCACGGTCCATGACTCAAGACATGGAAATGAAGTTAGAGGATTGTCTATGGTGATGACAATGGTTTCAATAACCAGCTAAGTTGAAGGGTAAGAGTCTCTATACCTGGAGCTGGGCCTGGGAAGTCAGCCCACCCAGGGGGCTTCAACACAGGACAGGGAGGGGGCAGGCCCAGGAGCCATACCTGTCTTGGGCAATGTCACCTCTTCCACATTGGGGACCGGTGAGGGCTCATCCATGTCCTTTGTCAGGTCTTCTTGCTCCTCTTCTCTGTGGCCTCGCTTTGACTTGGTGTAAGGTGTTGAAGGACTGCGAAGGAAAGACAGTGAAAGTGAATCCAGGCATCCTTGGACAAGGAATCCCTGGAAGGTGAGTTCAATGGAAAGGAAGCAAGAAAAACTCGCAAAGGGACTGTGAAGTACAATGTGATAAACATAATTAACACTGTTGTATGGTGCACACGGAAATTGTTAGGAGAGTTAAATCCTGGGCTTCCCTGGTGGTCCAGTGGTTAAGAATCCACCTGCCAATGCAGGAGACATGGGTTTAATCCTTGGGCTGGGAAGATCCCACATGACATGGAGCAACTAAACTCCTGCAACACAACTACTAAGCCTGTGCTCTAGAGCCTGGGAGCCACAACTACTGAAGCCTCTGTGCTCTAGAGTCTGTGCTCTGCAACAAGAGAAGCCACCTCAGTGAGAAGCATGCTCATCACAATTGAGAGTAGCTCCTGCTTGTCACAACTAGAGAAAAGCCCATGCAACAATGAAGACCCAACACAGCCAATAAATAAATAATGAAAAAAAAGAGTAAATCCTGAGAGTTCTTATAACAAGGGAAAAATTTTTTTTACTTATTTTTCTATTTTTTTAATTTACTATCTACATGAGACAAAAGATGTTTACCAAATGTACTTTGACAATCACTTCACAATGTATGTAAACCAAATCATGATGTATTCCTTAAACTTCTGCAGGGCTGTATGTCAGCTACATTGCAATGAAACTGCAAGGAAGGGGCTTCCCTGGTGGTCCAGTGGTTAAGAATCCACCTTCCAATGCAGGGAAGTGGGCTCAATCCCTGCTCCAGGAACTAAGATCGCACGTGCGGCAGGGCAACTAACCCATGCCACAACTACTAAGCCTGAATGCCCTAGAGCTCGTGTGCCATAACTGGAGAGCCCACGAGGTGCAGGGAAGATCTCAAGCAACCTCGAGCACTGCAACCAAGACCAGACGGAGCCAAAAATAAATTAATTTAAAAAACAACTGCAGGGAAGAAAAAAGGGAGAGAAAACCCTGACGGCAGAACTGAGCAAAGAAGAAAGTGATCTCTACAAAGTAAGTGGAAGAGGCGAAGACCTTTCATCTGCAGATTAAGCTCTGTTTGAGTTTACTAGTGGCAAGGACCAGAAGTAGACACTGGATAGCTAAAGATCTCCTCTTCCCTCATAGGCCAGCGCCTGGTAGTTACAGAAGGGGATTTGTCCTTCCTTCCTTAACCAGGGAGTGGACAGAGCAGTGAAGGCAGGGGCCGGTCAGGGGCTGGCCCACCCTTTCTTAGCATTCTTCTTCTTGGCTTCTGGGGTCGGTGAAGGTGAGGGGGAGCGCTTCCTCTTCTTATAGTTTCCCCCCTTCTTGTCCCGTCGGTCAGAATCTGGGCTGTTCACCTGCAGGTTGAAGAATTGGGGCAGATGTCAGCCAACAATCTCCAGCGAAGATTGTTCTGAGACTTGTCCTAAGGGCTCAGGAGAAAAGAAAAAGAGTTTTCACCTCATCTGTCAGCGTCTTGGCTGAAATCTTCTTTCGGCGGGAGACAGGGTTTTTGTCATCATTTACTTCGTAGTCTTCCTCATTCATCCATTCATTGAAGGTGTCTGTGTCCAGGATCCATTTTGCATGAACCTGAAGAACAAAGGCAGACTGTCCTGGGGAGAGGCCTGGAAGCCCTAGTTCTGTCTGGGGACCCTTAACAGAGGAGCCCAAGGGCCCAGGAGCCTCTCTGTTCACCTCCAAGAGCAATCTGGCCCCGGTATTCTTCTTGGGGGAGGGAGGACGGACAAGGAAAGCTCACCTTCCTAGGTTTCTCAGGAGTTGGAGCGTCTTCCACAGATGCTTCAATTTCACTGGCTGGGATCCACGTGTCGTAACTGCCATGGGAAATTGAGCGTGAAGCGCAATCAATGGGACGGAATTGTGGAAAAATAAAGGGCAAACCTTTTACCTTTTCCATTTACAAAAAGTATCGGGTTGTTGGGTTACTTTTTGTATGGTTTGTTGGGTATGATTATTTTTTCCAAATAATACGGGGATTCTTTTCACTATACAGTAATAAAAATGATTACAAAACATATAGAAGAAAAGAATCATCCTAACACAAGCACTTGTGACATTCAGTATATATGTTTTCCCCAGTAACTTTTTTCTACAATTTTTTTCCTGCTATTTTGTTTTCACATAATGGCAATGATAATATATGTCATTTCACAACCTACTTTTTGCAATATTTACCTATAAATTATGTATGGTATCTCTATTACTTTAAATACTGTAAAATAGCCCACTGACTAAATATATAAATTTGCTGAAACATTTCCCACTGTTAGATATTTAGATTATTTCTAATGTTTACTTACCAAAACTCATACTAGGATAACCATCTCACACACAAAGCCCCAATCCTTTTAGCCTAAGTTTTGTCCAGTAAGCCCAAACTTCCCACAGGACAGACAGGGGGTTCGCATAATAGGTGGGAGAACAAATTAACAGAGCAAAAAACAACCCTCAAAGAGTGCCTTCTTGCTTTACTAGATGTTCTAGGGCTTTTCAGTCTGGCTGTTGTACTTAAACCTGTCCCCAGATCCCATCCTCACCTGTCAGGATAGTAGCCCCAGTGCAGAAGAACCTGCTTATCTCTCTTCATGACTGGCCGTACCCATTCCTCTGGGGACAGAGACAGAGCAGGGTGAGACACGAGCTAAAAGGGTACATATACAAAAGAACTCTGTACACAACACCTGCTGCAGCAGGGGACTTCAGAATACGAACAAAGTGGTAAGAAGATTCTGGGTTCAAAGGAGGGAGGAGCCCAGGCACTGCACAGCTATTGAGTGGTCCTCCATCTCCTAGTGCAAGCCATCCACTGCAGTGACCAAGAAAACCCAGGTCTCACCTTCCTCCAGGTTCCCTGGAACGGGATACACAACGTGGGAGGCACTGTTCTTATCCTCAGTGACCGTTCCCTGGATGACATAAAGACAAGCAGGGAGGTGTGGTCCCCTTTGAATTAGTCATGAATGTAAATAAACCAAAGTAAGATTTAACCACAGATCTGTCTTCATAATCATATGGTATCAGAATGGTAAGAAAGTTGGTTTGCATTCTCTAAATACACATCAGCTGAGTGGCAGAGAGAAACAGCTGGGATTTTGCTAATAATGGATAAAAATCAAAGAATTTTAAATTGCTACAGATAAACCTCTGAACAGATAATCTGTTACACATGGGAAATGAACAGTCAAGTTTATGTCCCTGTATGTCCCAATGACATCTGCTTGTTATTACAGAGTTCCAGAGAGCAAAGATCTCATTGATCTGAAATCAGGCAATCTCTAGCTCAGTGGAAAGATGCTTTTCCCCTCAGGCCTATGCAGTCTCTAGGAACAGTGATCTAAACCTGCCAAGAATCGGAATGGGAGAAACAGAGAAACAGAAACAGAGGCTTAAAGCTTTAATTCTAATATTCTTCCAAATAGGGAGGGCTACTATGGGGCTGCTTCTTGTATGCAAAACATCAGAAAAAGAGTCATGGAGTTTCTAAAACCTCTCCTGACCCACCCACTCACCTGATGTCTCTTGATAATGTCTTTTAATTTCCCTAGCAGTTTGGGTTCAATTTCTGGGCACAGAAAAATGTTAGGTCGAGACAGGCAATTATTCTGTGGGGAGAAGAAATAAGTGGGAGGAGATTATAGGGAAGGGGTGTTTGGATTCTCATCCAGGGAAGGGAGATAAGTGGGGGAGTTCTGGACTATTACCTGCACCAAGGACTTCTCAATGGTCATGAACATTTCCACATTGCGGTCCATGCGTGATGGATTCTGGAAATCGTAACGCCGCCTTGTAAAGAAGCAATAATCTAGTGAGTGATATAGCTCAAGTCTGGGGACGAGGTTAGCATATGTGATTATTTTAACATGGGAGATTAGGAGGCAATTTTGCCCTCAGTTGTGCCAAAATCACCTGGGATCTGGGGTTCACTGATCTCAACTCCACAAATCACTTTGTACTTAGTCCGAAAGAACAAAGAAAGGCTTGAGATGCCAACCTAAGAATTCCTTTTCCTCTACAGTACACACTGACACACATATACATATTCACTCATGCTTAGAGACTCTTGGCTCTGACTCCCAGCCACTTTTCTGACCTAGGAGGTCAGGTCTGCTGATCTAGCAAAGAAAAAGACTTGCAAGAATGTGTACCCTCTCCCACCCCAAAAAGACCCCAGGGAATCATAAACGGGGATTCCCTTTAAACTAAATGTAAGAAGTACAGAGAGAAGAGAAGGCATCTCACCATCCCTGGTCACTCTTGAATTTGTAGGCAGCTGCAAGTATGTGGCACAGGGAGCCTCCTGCTTTGAAATCTAGGAAACATTTGATCTACAAAATTGAGACAGGGAAGAAGTATGTGAGAGTTACATCCTAAATTCTCTTATGATTTAACAATCCTTTCACAAAATCTTATGCTGAACTGATCTCCCTCTCAGAGCTGGAATTCTTTAACCCCTGTGCCATTCTATCTTGTAGCCTAGAAGAGGAGAGAGAAAGAAACCAATATTCACAAAGCCCCACCATGTCCCTTGCTGGATTCCCTTTACTGGGTTACCTCGTTAATCATTACAGGTTATACCTACATGGTAGATATATTAATCCCATCGAGAGATAAAGGAACCAAGACTCAAAAGGCATTAATGGCTTGTCCAAGATGACAGAGACACCAAGTGGCAGAGCCAGGATCTGAACACAAGAGTGTGCAAATCCAAATCTCACATGTTTTCACCATGCCATGAGTTTCATGACTGAGTTTAGATACTCTGAGATAACCTGTTGCATGAACTATTACTAGGACAAAGGGGATGGTAAACTGGGGGCTCTGCCAAGCCAGTAACACCCCAACCAGGGAAAGAGATGGTAGGAAGTCACCTAAACCTCAAAAACTAGAAGATTTACAAAAGACAACTCCTTCTCGGATTTGCCCCTTGCTTTTTGCACTCACCGGCAGTTTAGTGAGCGGTGCATTGCTGACATGTTTGCCAAAAACTTCTTCCTGAAATTGTAGCAACTGTACAACCAGGCTAGACAGGGACTTGTTGGTGGGTGGCTCGGCTTGTATATACTGGGGAAACAGGGAAAAGGAAAGAAAAACAGATCCCAAGTCAATTTCCCATTGTCTCCCTTATTTCTTCCCCAGGAGCTCTGAAAGCATCTGGGATAGAAACAGTGTCTTCATCCCCCACATGCCTAATCTCTTAGAAGGAAAATGGCAGGAGGAAGGCCTGACGTGCCCCTCACCAAGAAGATGAAATTCAGCTGCCTACTACCAGTCTTGGGTGCTGACGGTATAGGCAGCTTCCTACTCTCCCTCAACGACACCCTAAAAATGGAGTTGCAGGATCCCAATCTTTACCCAATGGCACCGAGAGCTGTAGAATTGTGAAGATTCACAGGGATCAGGCCACAGAAGCAACATCTGGAATGCTCTAAGGGAGACAGCAGTCTACTTCTTTGAGTAATGGTGTGGAAGGTCAAGATTCCCCCTATAATACAGCCTGATAAGAAAGATGCAAAGAAGCAACATAGGGCAAAAGTGTACCTTTTGGTGGGAGGTGTAAAGAGATCCTTGAAAGAAAAGGTAAATGACAAAGAGCTAAGAGCTTGACAGCTGAACTAGGTCACAGGCTGTCAATCCCCCCAGGGCCAGACACTAAGCCCCTAGACTGATCTCCAGTCCAAAAGGTCAAAGGTAGAAGCCTGGGAGCCAGAGCCTCACGCTGGTGTAGAGACAAGCCACAGACCCAGCAGCTGTTGGCCAAGCTCTGACACCCTGAGAGACCTCTGAGAACAGAGCCAGACTCATAACCAGGATCAGAGGGGCGTTCTCCTCCACCGGCCCATCACACTTCTGACAGGTTGCAGAGCGGAGCAGGAAGAACTGGGCAGCTGAAGGAAAGTCCCAGAACCTCTTATTGTGGGTAGTGAGAAGGAAGACATGCAGACCCTCACCAGAGAAAAGCCCTACGCAGAGATGTTCCTTTCAACCAGGCCTAAAGACAAAGACACCACCAGGAAGAGGTATGGTATAAAAGACAGGTAAGGCTTGAACCCTTTGTTCACTACCTTATTATTACGGGATGGGGGACTCCAGACACAAACTGCATCCTAGTCCCTGAACCCCAAACCCAAGGCAATGGAAGGCCAGGTGGAGGGGTGATTTCATTGTGAAGTTGAGCAATGCTTTTTGAAGGGGTAGCTGCCCAGAAACTCCTATACCCTGACACCCAAAGAGGTTCTGTCACCCCTTGTACGGAGATGGGGGACGGGCGGTAGACAGGTGATCCCGGGGTGGGACCCTTTTTCAGGCTGGTGAGCAGTCGAGGGCCTGCTCTGGGGCTGTTTACCCTCCGGCTTTCATCATCTTTCTCTGAACATACACAAAGCACTGGCAAGGCCTCAGCCCTGCTGGTACCTGGCTCCGTGGGGAGCTCTGGCGGGCACCGTGGCGGGCACGCTCGGGTGCGGGGGGGCATTCGGCACCCGTCCACCCCCGACCGTCCCTCCCGGAAAAGCCCGGAAGGCGATGGCTTCTGGAGGGTGGGCAGCTGGCACCGGGTCCCGCCGGGCCAGTGGAGAAAAACAAGGGGCAGAAGGCGCAGCAGCGGGGGCGGGGGCTGGAACCAGAGGCGGGGTGGGGGGTTAAAGGAGGCTGCGGAGGCGCGGGCGGCGGGGGGCGCGCGGGGGAGGGGCCGCGGCCGCGGGAGGGTGGGCCGGAGCCGGGGTGGGGGAGCCGCGGGGCCTCGGTCCCTTTGTCCCGCCCCCGGCCCCCGCGCGGCCCTGCCTGCGTACCTTCTTGTAGTTCTTGCCGAGCCACAGCCGCACGTTGTCGAACTGGGTCACGGTGTCCGCGGCCTCGTAGTACTTCACGTTGGGGCCGCCGTCCTTCTTCCGCACCGCCATCTTCTCGGGCTCGGGCCCCGCCGCCGCCCGCCCCGCTCGGCTCAGCTCCCGCCTCCTCCGCCTCCTCCTCCGCCCGCCTCCCGCCGCCTCCCGCCGCCGCGGCCGCCGCCTCCCGCCGCCTAGGCCGGCCCCGGCCCGCGCAGCGCCCCCTGCCGGCCGGCCGGCCGCGGTGGCGGCGGAGCGCCCGGCGCGGGGCGGACCCTGGCGGCCTCCCTGGCGGCGGCGGCCGGAGCTCTGGGGAGGAAGCGGCTTCCTGGAGGGGGCGCACACTCCCTTGAGATCGCCCTTTACCTGACCTGAAGTCTTTGCTTGCCTCAGCCGGGGGAGTGGGGTACCTCTCTATCCTACCCCAAGGGGATGCCGGTCGCCTGAGGAGTCCCCAGCCCAGACCTCAGTGGTCCTCACCTTGCACATTTCTTAACCCCACAAAGCCCCTAATCCCAAGGAGCCCTGGACCCGTTTCCGCAAGAAGTTCCTTCGTTTCCTCCATCCCCAGGAGTGCCCCGTTTAAACTCCTTCTGAGCCTCCCTCGCCCCTAACGCCTTGTCCCAGGTCTCATTCCGTAACCCGAGGAGTCCCCTAGCTGCCACCCCGGGGACCCAGCCCCTCCTCTCCAACTGCTTTCCTCTGAAGGCCTCGCCAGTGCTTCCTCAGCAGCTCTGCGCTCCTTGGGACCCTCATCTTCGTGGGGCGGGAGACCCTTCCTCCTTGGGTCACCCGATCCACCCGACTCTCTTCCTCTGAGCTGCGTGGAGGCAGAGGTAAGGAGCGGAATGTGAGGAGGTCACAGGCTGTGTGTTTGGGCTTGGCCCAACTTCCCGTCGCCGCCACCCGCTCCGGGCCGTTGTGCGGACCCTTTCTCTAAGTGCTCGGTGAAGGGCGGTCTTGGAAGTCACGGTGGCCGAGTGGTTAAGGCGTTGGACTCGAAATCCAATGGGGTTTCCCCGCACAGGTTCGAATCCTGTTCGTGACGGCCGCGTTTTTTTTTTCCCTTCAGGGTATGTGTGAAGGAAGCCTCTTGCCTTCCACGTGTCTTTCGTGCCCTTCCCTTTCTGTATCGGAAACAGAAGCCAGAAGGTCTCACCCCTGGATTGGGGGGAAGGAGGGGGCTGAGGGTGACCACAAGAAGTGTTTAATGATGTGCAACTGTATTGGCTTTTAGAATACAAAGCACTTAGAGAATTCTGTAACTTCAGGTTTGCAAGCAGTTTCGACGTACCTTGATTCATTCTTTCTGCAGAGCGTAGCAAAGGATTTGGTTCAAGAAGGGTTAAGTTTTGTTCGGGAATGTGAATGCCAGTTGTGCTTTTAATAGTCAAACTGGAGTTTCCAGATAAGAGGGCACCTCTGAATTTAATGACCAGACGTCACATCTTGTAGGTCTCTGTACCATGAAGATCCTGGAAACAAGGCTTTCTCTCACTGGGATTTCCCTGAAGTGCTACGTCTCAGGGATCACAGAGCTTGTGGGGAATAATCTACTGAAACATCAACACTGCCACTCTGGCTGCAGCCAGAGTGTGCGAAGTTAACTCACTTTTTATCGTGTGCTTATTATGCGCCAGGTACTGTTCTAAATTCCCCGTGTTCCAAGTTCCTAGCTAGGGAACTGATCCTTCCCCAGCCCTCCTGTAGTCACCTCAGCTGGTTCTTCCTCTTCCCAGTTTCTCACTGTGGGGAATATCTAGGATTCTTGTTGAGGATGTTCTCTCTCCAAGAAGATTCCCCAGAGGGCAGGGATTCAAAGGTAATTCATAGAGTTTTTTACACATTTATATTTTGGAGTTTCCCACCTTTCTGTCATTCTCATGCTATCTCATGAGATATGCAAGCATAATTTCATATGCAAAGTCTGCTTGCATACGTGATATCTCCTGTCTGTCTCATGCTGCTTTTTCCAATTATGCTGTTTTTTCCTTGCCACTGCCTCCCCCCACCATACCACTACCCCCCCTTACTTTCCATCCTGCATGTCTCTGTACCTGCTCTTGGAGGTTCTTGATTACACAGCTAGAACCTATCAGTCTGCCACTACCATCCATTAGGTTGTATGCAAGGCATCTCCTTCTATGTGCTTCTGCAAAATTTAATTAAAATAAAATAAGTTATATTTATTCTACCTCCTAAATAGGCTCAACTGTGTCTACTTTTCTCAGAAGTGAGTGCAGGCTGGATCCCCACCCCTTGCTGGAGCCTTCCTGTGAAGACTGCATGCGTTGACATATGTAATGCATCTACATTGTGATCTATCCACACTGATATTATCTAAAGCATCCACACTGTGGCCAGGGACCTTAAACCCTATCATGGTCCCTTTTTTTTTTTTCTTCTCCCCACTCTTTCATATTCACTACATTTCATCCACTGGTATTCTTTTAGTTCCTGGTGTAGTATTTGTCTGTGTTCATGCTGTTCTCTGCCTGAAATCATCTCTCATCCTCACTTTCTTCTCAGTCTCCATTAAATATTGGTTCTCCTGGGAAGTCTTCTGTAACCACGCATCACTCACATATCCTATTCCTTTATCTTACTATCTGAAATCTTTCTTCCCTTGTAGAATATACACTCTTGGCACACTTAAACCACTCCAAAAAAATCTTTTTTGAGTACGTGGATTTTTTTTTTTAACGTGTATATATTTTAATCTTCACTCAGACTGGACTGCATGAGAGCTTCTTGAGAGTTAGGACTGTGTATTTTATTCTTTTTTGCACCTCCTCTATTAGGCCTTAGACATAGATGTGATTAAAAGAAAAATGTACTGAATGAATATAATCTAATAGGTTCTATTCTGGACTTCGTACCAAATCCTGGTTTTGCGCATGCTCTCAAATTTAATTATCTGAAGAGCCAAGATCAAAATTGACCAGCAGAGGGCAGCAGACAACTATGTTGTGAGGAGAAGGAAGCCTCATGGTTTACAAAATGGAGGATCTGGATTCAGAATAAGCTGCTTGAGATTGTTTGGTACTTGAGATACTACTTTTCATTCTCAGATGATTCCCTTGTAGTGTTGGAGGTGAGAGGCCAAGACTTTGAACTGTCATGCACAAGACAGAATTTCAAAATTTTACCATCCCCATTGCCCATCACAATTTCTTCACCCTTCCATCCCAACAAATCTTCTTTCTATCCTTCTGATTTCTTTGTGTTTCATAATCAAGCTCCCTTTCTTACTGTTCTTAAAGATTTATTATATTCTACCCACTGGCATTCTTTACTTTCTGATTCAATATTTGGGCTTTCTCTTCTGCCCTTAAGTTACCTTCTGCACCTAGGCTTGCAAGCCCGGCTCATTTCAACCTCCTAAAGAACCTTCCATGAATAGCCTTTCATAACAAATTAAAATTCTCCTACTCTACTCATTCAATCCTTCATTAATTCAGGACAAACAAAACAAACTTGACACTTCCAAATCACCATATTGTTTTCTACTTTCTTTTTTTTTTAAAATATATACCCTCTGCCTCTCACTCCATGCTATCTTTAATACCCTGTGGTAGAAAACTTTGCTGTGTTTGAAGCCATTGATTTCTTACTGGGCATGAGAGACATTGTATATTCTTGCTTTTCTCTTAGAACACTATTTCTCCATCTCATTTATTTTCTCCCTTCTTCTGTGAAGTTCTACGAAAGCTTTGCCCTTCTCCTCCTCCCAAACCAGAAACCCCAAACCACTATTCCAAGCATGAACTTTCAGCCACACCATGGTCCTATATCTCAAGCTGCCTTGTTGTTTAGTTGCTAAGTTATGTCGGACTCTTGCGACCCCAAGGACTGTAGCCTGCCAGGCTCCTCTGTCCATCAGATTTCCCAGGCAAGAGTACTGGAGGGGTTGCCATTTCTTTCTCCAGGGGTCTTCCCAACCTGGGGATCGAACCTGCATCTCCTGCTTGACAGGCAGATTCTTTACTGCTGAGCCACCAGGGAAGCCCCATATCTCTCTGCCTATATGTCTGCATAGCTGACCTAATGTCACCTAAAACACAAAACTTTTTCCTTCCCTGAATCACATTTTCAACTTTTTTCATTTGCTAATATTATTCTCTCAATTCTATCTAGTTTTCAACCTTAAGAATTATCAGACATACCTGTCATTCATCAGTCATTGCTTCCCCCATCATATCATCTATTTCACGCTTTGTCACAGTGGCTGCCAGGTGCCCCAGTTTCACCACACTTTTAAAAATCTCTGAAACACTGCTTTCATCATATTCATCTCCTCTAGGAATTTCAGTGCCCCATCTGTTCAAACACATTCTCCTATTATCAATATGCCCTGCCTAAATCACCCGTTGTTTTAATCCTTGTGTCCTTCCAGTAAGATAGCCCCTATCTAAATGGGCTGGATGTCAGTCACACACAGCCTCATTCCTTCTTTCTCGTGAAGTTCCTTCTGTCTCCTCACCTTAAAACCAATGACTAGCTAATTCAACCCTATACTGATTTTTTTTTAAGCTGCAGATTCTTAGATCTTAATCAAATTTGCTTTTATGTGACTAAAAAGCTAATGTGGGGAAATCGAACATGCAGGAGCTTAATCTCCTTCCAATTTGTCAACTTGTTCCGGATGTTACGAGGCTTGGATCTCTGTAGCTTATACAGTAAAGCAAATCATTAGAGGACCCAAGCCGAAATGATCTCAACCTACACTTATTTCAGGAATGCTGTCCTTGCACAAAACATTTCTGGAGCTCCTTCATGGCTAGTTTACAAGCCACATTTAAATGATTGATTACTTCAAAATTACTTTTTAAAAAAAGCTGAAGCATTAGCTACCTTTATCATGCATCTTATTTTCCAGATTTTGTTCCAGATTACTTCTGGAATTCCCTAAGGTCAAATTCTTAGCCTTCTGTTCTCTCCTTTAGTGGCTGCTGTCATTCCTGGAACTTCTTGATAATTCCCAAATCTAAATCTTTAACCCTAACTTCTTGCTCTTAAGCTGTAGACCCACATTTCTATTTTCTAGCCAACCCCCTCTATGGGGAAGCACTTCCAACCTATTTTTCCCCGAATGAGCTCATGACTTCGTTCTTGAAACCTGCTCATCCTCTTCTCCTCGCTGTTCAGGCTAATGACATGTCCTCTCACTCACAGACTAGAAACCTCAGTCTTTATCTGTGACTCATCTTCAGTTAAGTGCCCCTTTTTATGTGTCCTGGTTAGCAACTCAGGCTCTGGAATGAATTCTGGGTTCAAATCCTAGTTCCAATTATTATTATTTTAAAAAAGAAATTTGGCCACAACCCACAGCATGTGGGATCTTAGTTCCCTGACCAGGGATTGAACCCATGCCCCCTGCATTGGAAGGCCGATTCTTAACCACTGGACTGGCAGGGAAGTCCCCCAGTTCTGATTATTAGCTACGTGAACTTTGTCCTTTGTCTCAGTTTCCCCACATAGAAAGTGATGATAATAATCTCTTTTTATAAAACTGCTGGGATGACTAGGTGCTTAATATTTAGCTCATGACTCACAATACGCTCAATCTGTTAGTCCCTTTGCACACTGCCAATATCTGATCCTATTTGGAACTCGGCTCCAGTGATTCTTGGGAAGCCTTCCCTCCTGCGTCCCACCAGGGTAGGGTAGGCAGTTGACCCCTTTCCTCCTCGTTGTCCCATTGCGTTAAACTTACATATTAGCAGTATGCTATTCTGTATTTCCCATTATTTGTTCAAGTGTATGTCACCCAAGCTTCAAATTCCTTTCAAGGAATATACAATTATTTGTATATCTCAAATGCCCAGAACCCTGTCTGGCACTTGACACTTATGCTGTAAATTTTGGCTGAGTGAATCCAGTCAGTTACCAAGGTCAGTTACCTGTTGATTTTTCTCCCCTCCTCTGTCCTCTTTCCTGGTCTATTTCAAGCTCTAATCCTCTCATGTGAATTACTGCAAAGCTTACTAATGTTATCATCCAATGTTCATTGTTTTTCTATCATCACTAGAACCATGAATTGCAAGTCACTTCTCAAGAACTTCTCTGTAAAACTAATGTCCAAATTCCCTGCCATATCAAAGCTTTCCAGGAATCAGCCCCAAATTATTTTTAGTCTTCCATTACTTCTTTCAACAAACTCTATGCTTCAGATCACATTCTTCCTTCTTCAACATATCCTTCACTTCCAATTGTTTTTATTCATGCTATTATTTAGCCTAAAACAGAGGTTGAAAACTCTGGTGAACCATGTTTTTTTTTGGCCCACATTAAAAAAATTGAGCCAACATTTAAAAGTTGTGACATTTAGCATAAACATTAGGATGTCCACAAGTTTTTGAAAAAATCATAAGAGCAGTGTTGGGTCCCTATTCTTGCATAGCAGTAACCAATCAGATCTGTACTGCCAGCTGCCCCTTCTCCCAGGGCACATATGTGTCACCTAGCCAGCTTCAAAAACCTCTCAATAATGGAAGCGTACAGTGAAGAGATCAGGGTAACAGTGGGATAACTGGGCCTATGTTCCAATGTTACACAACATAAAGAACATCTACCCTGAGATGTCTTTTATCCCCAGAACTGGTTAACTTCCCTCTCTCTGACTCCAGGGAATTCTCTGGTAGTGCTCTGACTCCACACTTTCACAGCTGAGGGCCCAGGTTCAATCTCAGGTTGGGGAACTAAGATCCCACAAGCCACATGGCATGACAAAAAAAACCCAACAACAGAATCTCTCTGACTCTAGATCTAATCTTGTTTAGGAAAAATAGCGGTTTGAAGAATAAGTTAAAGGACACTGTGAAAAAGGAGTCAAATTCAAAAGACCACTCTCTGGACAACTGACCCTATTCTCTTCAACAAATTAATGTTACCAAAAGAGGTTGGTTCAGGAATCCAGACAGAGTTAAAAACACGTAACCTGGTGTGACCACATGGTTCTTGGATTGGATCCAGGTTGGACAATAATCAGCTCTAAAAGTATTTTTCTTAGGACAACTGGGGAACTGTGAATATAAGTTTGTATTAGATTAAGTTTACATTGTTAATTTTAAGCATTTGTTATTTTGGCAATGCAGAAAAATTCTGATTTTTCAACGGCATATACTAAAAAAAAAAAATTAAAAAATTAAAACAAGCAACCCTCTTTACTTCCCTGCCCATTCTCCTGACCTTAAAATAGGTTGGCACATTTTCTATAAAGGACCAAGTAGCACATATTTTAGGTTTTGCCATAGTTCTCTGGCAGGTACTCAGCTCTACTGCTGTAATCTGAAAGCAGCCAGAGACAATATATATAAACACAAATGGGCATGGCTGTGTTCCAATACAACTTTTTTTTCAAAATCAGGCAGCAAGATACAAATTGTAGTTTGCCAACCTCTGATCTAGAACAAGATACCACGTCCCAGCCTCTGATGTAAAACGAGATACCACGTCTCCTGGAAAAGTCTTTCCTGGAACCCATGGCTTTATCTTCACTCTGCTCACATACTGCTTGTGGCAAGATCCACTTCCCACATTTATGATGTCTTATTATATACTCTGACGCTGGGAAAGACTGAAGGCAGGAGAAGGGGACGACAGAAGATGAGATGGTTGGATGGCATCACCGACTCAATGGACATGAATTTGAGCAAGTTCCAGGAGTTGGTGATGGATAGGGAAGCCTGACGTGCTGCAGTCCATGGGGTTGCAGAGTTGGACATGACTGAGCAACTGAATCAAACTGATTAAACATTTATCTCCATCGGGGAGTAACTTCTGTGAAGGTGGGTGCCATTTTGCTATATGAAACCACCAGCCCCAGCCCCACCCTAGTTGAATTCTTACAGAATAGACATTTAGTGAGTACTATTTCCAAAAACCAGGCCTACCCTAAAAGATTTGGCATCGTTCATGACATTCAAAAGAATGAGCAGCAGGTTCTAAACATAATTTTAAAGAAACTTAAAATAAAAAGCACTACTGCGGTCACTCATATATGTTGCCACTTGTGGTCTATACTGTGATGTGCTTCTCAGTATCTTCTAATCAGATCTCGTGTATATGAAAGTGTAGCAGATTCAGCGGGCACAGGAATGTTCTTATGCTTTTTTTTTTTCCCCTTTAAAGTGTCTAGAGTACTATTAGATTTATATTAGGTGCACAGTAAATGCTCAACAAATTTAAAATACAGTATTGTGGCAAAAATATTTTTTTTCTCATGATAGGGAGAAAGTGGCAGCAAATGCCTACAGAAGGGTTTATCAGGTTTGACAACCACAGCAGGTACCGTCATTCCAGGTTCCTTTCCTCATGTTTACTTTTGGTTAGGTGGAGGTTTCTCTGCCTGCCATGGAATCCCAGATTCCAAAGCAAAGGTGTTTGTGGGACAAGGGGAAAGGTACTTGCCTATCGTCTACAGAAAGTGTCCCCAAACCCCAGAGCAGCTGGGGAAGACATGGATTTGGGGCAAAGGAAAACTCTGAAAATAACACAGTCCAGATCACTAGCAAGAGTGCTTCAGCTCTACAGAGCAGGAGACAGGAGGGAAGGGTGTAGGAGGGTACACTCCTTCCAGACAGACATCCTCCTAAAACAGAGGTCAGCTCAAAGACAAGAGTCGGTTACAGAGCAAGGAATAAGTCAGGGAATTAAGGTAGAGAAAGGCCAAAACAGAGGAGAACCTCCAGGAGGGGAGTGATGTGAATTAAGAACTGAGAGAGCTGAGTAAAAGATTTATTATTAGTGCAGTCAATCCCATGGAACAGCACATGTATAACACAACCAGCGACCTGCAGACACTAGTGCAAAGGGTAGGGAAGCCTTAACTGAGCTTCCTGGCTCCATCTGAAGGTGATGACAGGAGGCTATGGGCCTGGGTAAGGCAGGCAGGGGCAGAGGGGAGTGGAAGAAATGTAGTAACCAGACTAAGTATAGCAGCGTTTTCAAATTCCTGAGCACAACGTCCCAGAGCTGGAACATATGACTGTTCCTCACCGCCTTCAAGCTGTGTCCCTGTCCTCCCCACAGTTCCAGTGGAGCCATGACCCAACTACCCAGACCTACAGCAAGCTGACCTGGGATAAAACTCCAAGCGGTCCTATGGCCATCTTCCTCTAGCTCCTCTCTCACCTGCATATTAAGATAATCACACCCACTATCCCTCCCCTTCTCTTACTCTGCTGGTCACCCCAGGGATGAAGGAATGCCCTGGGCAGCTTGAAATGGAGCTGAAGCCCATAGCGGGCATGGGTGAGACAGCACAGTCTGTGCTCAGTGACAGGATTTCCATCCCATCTTGCCTGGTGAAGCTTAGAACCCAGCTATATACCTCCAAGGAAATTGGGTGCTGGTGTAGGGCTGGTGGCGGGTAGGATTTCTTCAAAATTAAATCCAGAGTTTTACCATGAGACCCTGGAGAGGCTGGGAGCACAATTCTCTAGGGCACAGTCAGTGATGCTGGACAGTCACATCCATCACTGAAATAGAGGAAGCGCCTCATCCTAGACAGGTTATGGAAGATTGGGGCAGCCTTCAGTTCAGCCAGGGGCTCCCATGGCCCTTCCTATATTAAAGCCAAAGGTTGTGCTGAAAAGGAAAAATATAAAAGACCCCAGCCCTGTCCCACCCTATCCAAAAATCCCCACAACAGGAACAGCAAAAGAAAAGTTTTCTGTTTTGTTAATTTTTTTTTCTTTTTCCTTTCTTAAAAAAAAAAAAAGGTAAATAAATTAAATTGCCAACAATGTGGCTGGGCTAGAAAAGTGGGGTAGCCATAATCAGGCCTTTCTTAAAAAAAAAAAAAAAGTGGGAGGGAAAGAATGAAATATAAACAAACAACAATGGCCAAAGAAAGTTATCAAAATAATTAGTTACAATCACAGGGCTGGCGAGGGGTCTAGTGGGCTATCATGGCCCGTGCCGCAGAGGCAGCACCCACCCAACTGCAGCAGAAGCCAGCAGCCTGCTTCTTGCTGAGCACATTCACCCCAGGAGACTAACCCCTCACCCCCAACCCTGTCGTTGCCTAACCATGAGAAAATGTAGGAAAGAAGAGCTCATCTGAAAATATTCGGCATCCCCAACTGTACACCCGCAGGCCTGGCAGGAGCCCACACCTTTAAGTGGCCTGGGGGGTATTGCTTGGCACCGAGGTCCAGTCTTCCCTTAAGGGCCACCAGTGATGGCCTACTGGCCTCATTTATTTCTAGGCTTTTGTTCCACTCTGCCGTTTCTTCAGGATGTCTGCTCCCCACAGCTGCCCTCTAAGTGCTGTTCAGAGTCAACAGACCTGCCTCATCTGGATCCCCAGGCTTTGGAGGAGGGGAACAGTTAGCGAGTCCTCGCTCCATCCTGATCCTCTATCGAAAATGGTATCTTTGTGCTTTCTGAAAATATCTGGAACCAGGGACCCTAGGCAGGAAAACAGAAATAGAGATGGGGACTTTCCCAATCAGGTGGAAAATTTACAGACATCTTGGGGGAAGAAATTAGACCAAAGGAGGGAATCTGGGTTTCCCACCTGAAAGGCTGAGCAGAGTGCCCTGCGGCCCCCTTCAGTGGTGGCAGAGCTGGGACACATGTGGCTCCAGGGTAAGCCACAGTATTAAGGAAAGTGGGGAGGACTGGGGGCCCTGCTGCCGGAACAACAGGATCCTCAGATTTTCATCTCGTCCAGGGAGCCCGTCGCAGTCTCCTATATCTCCTCCACGCCGTGCGCGAAGATCATGACCAGCCCGGGCTCCTGCACCATGTCGTCTCCCATGTGCTGGTTCTCGCAGGCCATCACGACGACGGCCTGCTTGCCAGGGATGCGCTTGGCCACGTAGTTCTCATAGTAACGCCGGTTCATCTGTCTCGTCTCTAACGTGGCCAGACCCTGGGGCCAGCTCCGTTCGTGGGCGTTTTCAATCAGCTCATTGACAATAGAGGCAGGACAGCCACTCTCCACCAGGGAGCGCTTGATGACAGCCTGGAGCACAGCGTCAGGGGTGGAGATCATACCGCCCCAGCGGGTCACTCGTGCAGGCTGCAGGGAGTTCACCCACCTATGTGGAGGGAGTTGGAGGTGGTCAGTGAAGGTCAGCCCCTTTCTCTGCACTGGCTTTTCTCCTAATAGTAACGACTGCCTGCTCTGCGCCCAGCCTAACTCGATTTCTTCTTCTTTCCTTCCATCATTGGCTCAGACACTCCAGATCTTTCCCTAGTTGGTCCCATCCGAGTGTCACCAAGTGTTTCTCACCAGATTAAACCCCACAAGTGTAGGGTTCCTGTTGTTTCTCCTGAAAATTCCAATACTTAGCACATGGTGCCTGGCAGGTAGTATTTGACAAAAATGGATACCGAATGAAGCAATTATTCCTCTATTCTGTGTCCCATGCAGCACTGTATAGACTGAACTATGTAGAACTCTGGAACTGACAGGGATCTGAGACTTCACTTGTTTACTTCACTTGCTTTTGCCACATTGTAGATCACTTTCCTGGATTTTTGCACTCTTCTCTGAACTGTAAACTCCCTGAAGACAGGGACCATATTTTCTCTTTTAACCCAGGGTTTTGTGCATGTGGGCACCCACCTAACTTTTGGGTAACCTTTCCCCTCCATCCACCCAAAAAAATATATGAGATCCTCTACTGCGGCTGAAGGTGATCCACTTCTCCTCTACCTCTTGTTCTTCATCCCAGCATCTGAGGAGCAGTGGCCCCAGCCCAGCCCTCTTCTTACCCTCCCCCTCTGCCACTTCCCTGCTTTTCTCTCCTCAGGGCTCAGTGCCAGGACATGGAAGAGTGATTCCACATCCTAAATGACACTCACTCTAGAATCTCGTTGTACTCAATGGTCTCTTCCAGGTTCTGAAGGTTGGGATTGACACTGCGAATTGCACGCATGTATGCCTTGAGCAGCTGAATGTCTCGCTTCTGTCGGAGGGAAGGAGAACAAGGAATAATGGTTAAGACAGACAACAGATGAAAGACAAAATGAAGGCAATCGAGAGGTCTGAGGAACAACCAGACTGGAAGCTTCAGGAAGACAGGGATACGACTGTATCAATCCCAGCTGTACCCCCAGTGCTTAGCAAAGTGCCTTCAGGGGAAGGCATTTGATAAATGGTGAATAAATGAATGTCACTGGTGGGATAGTGAGGAACAAGAAGAGCTCCAGTATGATTCGCTGCTATGCACAGGCAGAGTATCCACTGACCAAGCTCACAGGCACAGGCACAGATCCACTGCTCATATCCACGCCTGTCACCCACAGGCACACACTCTGAGTTCTCCAGGCCCTACCTGCTCTGCCAGCTGGTGCTTGTGTTCCGCTGAGGTCTTTTCCAGCTCTGCAATCCGCGTCTGCTGCTGCTGTACCACTGAGCGCAGGTGCTTAATGCAGTTGTGGTTTGGCAGCTCATCTTTGGGCATCTCCAGGCTGCCACCCAGGGTGGGAAAAGAACATGACAGGAGCGTTCAATGAGATATGTGGGCACAGGCAGATAACTGCTGAGAGGGCTTTTTTCTACCGGAAATTACTAACATTCATTCATTTCTAACATTCTCTTGTTTATTGCCTTCACCTCCTTCTCCCCAGCTCCCCCACCCCCCATATCCCTTTGCTGTCTTTTTCCTCTGGGCCTCTTTCCTTCTCCGAGACAGTGTTTTATCTCCCACGTGGCTCTGCGTTCCTCCTACAGATTCTGCCTGTGAACTCATTCCTTCTGAGAAGCCCTAGATTCAAAGCCCCAGCTATCAGTATTTAATCAAATATTTTACACCCCAAAGAAAGACAAAATAGGACCAGAGGTAACATGAGAGGCCTGGAAATTAGAGCAGTGAATCTGACAAAGAGAAGTAGTACTGGACAAAAGGGAGGAATAAAGTAAATCAGTCTTTAGTGTGTCTCACACAGATTGCTGAATCGCTGTCTCCCTTCTTTTATTAAAGCAAGAGCACAAAGATCGTAGCTCGGAAAGCAGCATGAGACAGATCCTGGAGCAGGGAGCCAGGGAGGCCAAGAGCACTCCTTGCCTATGCACACAGGAGACCTCTTCAGCAGGGAGTGGGAAGTCCACAGATGGGTATAAACAGGAAGGCCCCTCTCTGCAGGCAGAAGAAAGGCAGGACTCTTACCCACAGCCCTGTTCACAGGTCACAGGCCTTTTGGGGTTGTGCTCACAGTCACTGAGGTGAGACATGAGGTTGTCAAGCCGGACGATAGCACTGCAGCCGAACACAGCGTTGTCGCAGGCAATCTGCAGCTTTGACAGCATGTTCCGCATGATCCGAGGTACTGGGCGCAGGTGGGCGACCGTCACAACGCTCCGGTCCACCGGACACGTCTGCTGCTGAGAGAACCACTGGGTGATGCAGGCATTGCAGAAAGCATGCTCACAGTGAGGCGCCTGGAAGGGAAAGCAGGGCAAGAGGGACACAAGAGAATTAGCCGGAGCTAAGAGCCTGAGGACGATAACTCTGCAAAGCCTATCAAGCCGCTGCGCAGCATCCAGGGCCAGAGGTCCCTGGGGTCACGGCAACAGTGAGATCTACAATGGGTAAGGCTTCAGATATGTTTCCTGTGCTCAAGATTCCAAATGGATTGTGACATAAGACAAGTAGAAAGTTATATAACAATAAGAACTATAAATAACATTCCAGTACAGTGAGTGAGAGACATAATAAGGTAGTCAATTATTAAATGCCAACTGGATTATATATACAATAATTGGCCAAAGAAATCCAGAGGAGGGTGAGATCTTTCCAGTCTAGGTCAATCAGGGCAGGTGTTTATGGACAGGACAGAATTTGATATGGGTTGGGGGGAGGGGGGCAGAGACTTACTGGCAGGAGTTCATTTATTTTTGGGTGCGAGACCTCAGTTCCCCAACAAAGGATTGAACTCACGCCACAATTGTGAAAGTGCCGAATCCTTAACCACTAGACCATCAGGGAGCTCCCCCAAGTTCTTATGTTATGAGGCCCAACCTAAGGTGTTGTCCTGAGTCCCAAGGAGCAATGCCTACACTCCAAAATGGGTCTAGATTTTTGTCGAATCACATTCTCTTCAGTTTTGTAAAGATCATATTTCAGCCTACTTCCTTGATAATGCAAAGTGAGAGGATTCTCTGGCCTCCAGCATGGGGTAAACAGAGCGGGCACTTACTAGATGTTGATGAATGGATGAGTGCCTTTTAGGAGCCAAACATTTTGCTACGTGGTTAAGTTAAAAAAAGGTAAGACAGTTTCTGCCTTCAAAATGCTCACAGATTGTAACATACAAAGGCTTCATAAGAAAAGAAGTCATTATCAATATCATTAATCCAACTGTCAGTACATTGAAAGACATAATATTTGATTCTTTTCAAAATCTTAGACCCTATCTCTAAAAAAAATCCTAAGTGTGTCCACTTTTCTCCATCTGTACTACCACTAACCCAGTTCAAGCGATCACCTCTCATCTAAATTATCATGTCTCTTAACTGGTCTTCCTACTTCTACCTTGCCCCGTTATAATCCATCCTACATTCAGCACCTAGAGTGATCGTTTAGAAATGCAAACTGGATCATATTCCTCACCTGCTTAAAATTTTACAATGGTTTCCCATTACACCTAAAATAAATCCAAACTCCTGCCCAGGACTTAAAAATTCCGTTTGATCTGGCCCTGTGCCTCTCCTCACACCACGCTCTCAGCGCTGACTTCAGGCCCTTCTGGCTTCCTCTCTGTTCCTATTCCCACCCCACTCATTCCTCTCTCTTGCTTTTGCTGCCCTCCTTTGCTGGCCTCTTATTCAGATCTCAGCTCAGCTGAACCTCTTTCATGACCTTTCTATCTAAACCTGCCACCCCTGCAGAAGTATACAGAAGGTGCTACCATTGTGTAAGAAAGGTAGGCAAATATATGTGTACATTCACACTTGCTTGTGTCTGCCCCCATACACACTGGAAGGATACCAAATTAATAGAAATGGCTATCGATGAGGGGATTAGGTGGACTGGGACAAAAATGAATTAAGACTTTTCACCATATATCTTTTTCTACTGTTTTGATTTATAAACCATATGAATTTATTATCTATTTAAAAAAAATGATGTAGGGAAATCAGCTTCCCTAGCAGAAGCTTTCTGTCCTTGGAAATGCGTCCATTAACCTGGCCTGCTCCTCAGAAGGTAAAGCCTGAGTGGGTGGGGGAGGATGTTCTGTCTCAGATAGTCACTAACTGCCACTGATTTCTCCACATGTGACTCACCTCAAATGAAGGTGCCAGAAAACAGACAAGGCCCTGCCAGGGTGGAGAGGGAACTGACACACCTCATGACCTCTTGACACTACCAGGAGAGCCTGCTCCACACCCAGCCAATCTGCTTCTAATGGCATGCGTGCGTGCTAAGTCGCTTCAGTCATGTCTGACTCTTTGCAACCCTATGGACTGTAGTCCACCAGGCTCCTCTGTGCCCATGGCATTTCCCAGGCAAGAATACTGGAGTGGGTTACCATTTCCCTCTCCAGGAGATCTTCCTGACCCAGGGATCGAACCTGCATCTCTTACGTGTCCTGCATTGGCAGGCAGGTTCTTTACCACTAGTGCGACCTGGCAGCACGCTATAAAGGCAGGGGGATAGGGCCAGGATTTGCTGCCACTGGAATGCATTCTGATTTTCATTCAGTTCAGTCATCTGTGTTCCTTTGGGTAGCTGACAATTGGAGAGTAAGAATAAATCCAAGAATCAAGGAGAGCCTCAGGGAGTTATAAGGAGTGAGTGGGGGAAGGGCCACAAGCCCTCACTGACTGGTGTCTGGGTTTGGAACATGGAATTATCCCCACCTAGCCAGAGGAGCAGCAGAGATTTAATTGGTATTTACAGAGTATAGGCAATAAGGACCATGCAGAATGATGTCCCATGAATACAACTGTTAAGAATTCACCTCGTTCATTATACTTGCCTGGTAATCATGAGCTTCTCCTCATACTTGCCCCAGGAAGACACAATTATCTTTGGTCTCTCAAAGCTGGTAAAGAAATGACCTAGTGAAGGTGGCAGCTTTCATATCACAATGCAGAGTACATGGCTGCATTAAAAACTTTTCCCCCACCAATAAATCCCAGGAAGAAAACTAGATCAGTTCATACAACTCCCCACTTCCTATCTGTTAAACAGTAGGCAGGCCCTGAGGCTGACAGGAGAAGGCAATGGCACCCCACTCCAGTACTCTTGCCTGGAAAATCCCAGGGACAGGAGAGCCTGGTGGGCTGCACAGTGGTCTATGGGGTCGCACAGAGTCAGACACGACTGAAGCGACTTAGCAGCAGCAGCAGGCTGATAACCTGAGACAATGCATCATGAAAATGCAGAGAGAACTCATTAGGAGAATTCAGAAGTTCAGTCGTGGAAAGGAAGATGGAACCTAGTTAGAGCCCCTGAAGAGAAAAAGAAGCTACCAAGCTATTGTCAAGAGGACAGAAACAAATAGCTGACCATTTTACAGCATGAAAACCTCACCTCCAAAGAAAATCTGAACCAGCTGCACTTCTGCGGTGTCCGCCACTAGACAGACTCTGGAAGGCCCTATTCCTGGTGTCGCCACCACTGCTCCTTTGCCCCAAACCTCTAGTCTGCGTGTGTCAGGGGTGTAGGGAGTGGGAGCCTGAACAGTGACTTCCCCGTTGGCCCCATTTCCTATGAATGTTTTCTAATTAGCTCCACTATCATCTGTTGCCTCACCAAACCTGCCGTCAACCCGACTCACCTGGACTGGCTCCTCCAAGACTCCACTGCAAATAGGACAGATAAGGTCTTCGTCAACATCCCCCTGGAAACGGGTTACATCATACCCCATGTCTCATCACTGAAACCCAGGTCCTGGAAGGAACAACAGAGGAAAAAGAGGCCAGTTCAGAAGAATACAGATATGTCAACTTTATCTCATTGCCAAAACCCATTCATTTGTCCAATATATATTTATTGAGAGCCCACTACATGCCAGTCATTTGTGGGGCAGCAGTGGAAGCTGACTCAAGAAATTTAATTCTAATGGGAGAATTAAAGGATTTTATATAAACATACACTTAAAATATGAAATGATAAATGCTCTCAGGGTAAGCACAGGGCATTATGATGGCAAGAAATTTGAATACCTAACCCAGGCTGAAAGGATAGGGAGGCTGAGAAGTTTTCCAGGACACTAGCAGGACAAACAAGTAGTTAGCTAGGTTGCTGGGGCGGGGGGTGGGGTGAGGGTGGGCGAGAGTGGGGGAGCCTGAGACATTAGGGTTTTAGGCATATGAGATAGTGTATTTAAAGGCCCAGAAGTAAGAGGAGATATATGATGAGTTCAGGGAACTGTAAGTGATTCAGAAAAAGGATGATCTGAAGGGTGCAAGAGAGGGAGTGTCAAAATACAAGGCTGGAAAGGCAAGCAAGGGCCAGGCCATGGGGAGTCTTAAACAAGGAATTTGGACTTTACCCTGAAGGCTACAGGGAACCACTGAAAGCCTTTAAAAGATACGATGATAAAAGTTATCTTTTAAAATCACTCTGTAAACGGGGCTGAGATTAGAGACAGGAAGAACATCTAGGCAGGAGAGAAACAGTGAGAGTCTAAATTTAGGCAATGGTGATGGGAGGGAAGTTCAAGAAAGAGAACACTCAAAGAGCAGCTAGGCTGCCACACCCCTTCCTTGGGCTCCTAAAGATCAAACCTAAATAAGACATTGTGTGTACATGCTCAGTCGCTAGGTCATTGACTGTAGCCCACGAGGCTCCTCTGTTCATGGGATTTCTTTTCCCAGGCAAGAATACTGGAGTGGGTTGCCATTTCCTTCTCCGAGGGGATCTCCCTGACCCAGGGATCAAAACTGTGTCTCCTGCATTGCAGGCAGATTCTTTACCACTGAGCCACCAGGGAAGCCCCAGATAAGACGTCACTGAACAGTAACTGAAACTCCCCTGTGGACATCCAACTAGTGGGCTACTAGGAGCAAGGATGGGCACCTGATGTAAGAGTAGACAATCTACAGACCAGCCATCAAACTGTGATGTCCTGAAAAAGATAAGCTATGTCAATCAAGAAGTTCTCAGAAATTTAGAATTATTGTGTTCAATTTCCAAGAGTGGGGAATGGGGGATTTCCCTGGCAGTCCAGTGGTAGGACTTGGCGTTTTCACTGTGGTGGCCCGGGTTTGATCCCAGGTCGGGGAACCAAGATCCCTGAAGCTGCATGGCTCAAAGATAAACAAACAAATAAAAACGGAAAATAAAAGGGTGGGGAAAGGAATGGACGCAGAGAGGCTTTGTTAGGTCAAGTACAAACTAAAATACAGCACTGGATTGAGTTAAGACTGACTGGATTTACATACCTAGTTCTACTACTCATTAGCTGTATGACCTTGGGCAGGGCATGTACACTTCCTAGGCCTAAATGACTTTTTAAATAGATGAAATGGGTATAAGTAAGAAACAATGCATGAAAAACATTTAGCATGGTGTTTGCTGGCACATACTAGGCACTCAATACACAAGAGTAACCATTATTTACGTATTTTTTTTTGACTGTGCCATGTGGCAGCTTAGTTCCTCACCAGGGGCCCTAACCACTGGACAGCCAGGGAGTTCAGTACAGTTCAGTTGCTCAGTCATGTCCGACTCTTTGCGACCCCGTGGACTGCAGCACACCAGGCCTCCCTGTCCATCACCAACTCCCGGAGTTTACTCAAACTCATGTCCATTGAGTCGGTGATACCATCCAACCATCTCATCCTGTCATCCCCTTCTCCTCCCACCTTCAGTCTTTCCCAGCATCAGGGTCTTTTCAAATGAGTCAGTTCTTCACATCAGGCCAAAGTACTAGAGTTTCAGCTTTAACATCAGACTGATTTCCTTTAGGATGGACTGATTAGATCTCCTTGCAGTCCAAGGGACTCTCAAGAGTCTTCTCCAACACCACAGTTCAAAAGCATCAATTCTTCGGCACTCAGCTTTCTTTATAGTCCAACTCTCACATCCATACACGGCTACTGGAAAAACCATAGCTTTGACTGGATGGACATTTGCTGACAAAGTAATGTCTCTGCTTTTTAATATGCTGTCTAGGTTGGTCTTAACTTTTCTTCCAAGGAGCAAACATCTTTTAATTTCATGGCTGCAGTCACCATCTGCAGTGATTTTGGAGCCCCAAAAAATAAAAGTCTGTCAATGTTTCCACTGTTTCCCCATCTATCTGCCATGATGGGACCAGATGCCATGATCTTAGTTTTCTGAATGTTGAGTTTTAAGCCAACTTTTTCACTCTCCTCTTTCACTTTCATCAGGAGGCTCTTTAGTTTTTCTTCACTTTCTGCCATAAGGGTGGTGTCAATTGTGTATCTGAGGTTATTGATCTTTCTCTTGGCAATCTTCATTCCAGCTTGTGCTTCATCCAGTCCAGCATTTCTCATGATGTACTTCTGCATATAAGCTAAATAAGCAGGGTGACAATATACAGCCTTGACATACTCCTTTCCTGATTTGGAACCTGTATTTTGTTCCATGTCCAGTTCTAACTGTTGCTTCTTGACCTGCATACAGATTTCTAGGAGGCAGGTCAGGTGGTCTGGTATTACCATCTCTTTAAGAATTTTCCAGTTTGTTGTGATGTGATCCACACAGTCAAAGGCTTTGGCATAGTCAAGAAAGCAGAAGTAGATGTTTTTCTGGAACTCTCTTGCTTTTTCGATGATCCAACAGATATTGGCAATTTGATCTCTGGTTCCTCTGTCTTTTCTAAATCCAGCTTGAACATGTGGAAGTTCACAGTTCACGTACTGTTGACACCTGGCTTGGAGAATTTTGAGCATTACTTTGCTAGCGTGTGAGATAAGTGCAACTTTATGGTTGTTTAATTCCCTATTTACGTACACATCCAATTTCTACTACTTGATTAAAAATTCCTTAAGAGTAGGAACTCACAAGTTACATCCAATTTAACACCAAGCTACAGTTCTTAACAAAACATAAAATATTGGTGTGACTAAATGTTGCTTTAACTAGGCGCTTCCCAGCAAACAGAGTATAGTGGACATGTATTTCTGCCTACCTACCATCCCATTTTCTGTAAAGAGCATCACAGTTTTCCTTTAGGATTCATATCCTGGTTCCTGATGGACATGTGACCCAACCCAGGACAATAAGAGAAATGCCTGGGACTCTCAAGGAGTTTGTATAGCTGGTAGGATATACAACTCAGAGTGGTCAGTGACCAGCCCTGCCATTAATGAGGAGAGCCTACTTATAGAATGACACCATAATTGGGAATTCCCTGGTGGTCCAGTGGTTAGGGCTCTGCACTTCCACTGCAGGGGGCATAGGTTCAATCCCTGGTTGGAAAACTAAAATCCCACATGCCACAGAGCTCAGCCAAAATAAATAAATAAATAAATGACGCCACAATAAAGAAAGCAGAGCTGAGAAACAAAATTTAGATGAAATCATTTGAGGGCCTGGATTCAGCCATGTCTGAAGCCACAATCACTTTCTGAATATAAGTTACACGACTGAAGTAACTTAGCAGCAGCAGAGCCAATAAATTCCCTATTATGTTTAGGCTGGTTTGAGCTGGGTTTTTGTCTCTTTAATCAGACAAGATCCTAACTAATATACTAGGCTAATGGAGATAAGAAATCACAAGGCTCACTTTGGAAGCACTCAGCTTTCTTTACCCATTTTATATAGGAACAATGATACCCCATGACATTGCTACAATTACACTGACCTCCATCACCACCATTTCTCTGCATTCCTGTTCCTCCATTTCTAGGATCTACATTCAGGACCTTGGGCTTACTAACAATGCCTCTGAAATTGTCACTCTCAACTACCTTGGTCTGGCTATCTTCCTCTAAGATGGGGATATCCATGGAGGGAAGGGAACCCTCCCACACTGCTGGTGGGAATGTAAATTGGTACAGCCACTGTGGAGAACAGTATATAAAGGCTCCTTAAAAAACTAAAAATATGGCTTCCATGGTGGCTCAGTGGTAAAGAATACACCTGCCTTGCCTATGCAGGAGACATGGGTTTGAGCCCTGATCCAGGAAGATCCCACATGCCTTAGAGCAAATAAGCCCATGTGCCGCAACTATTGAGCCTGTGCTCTAAAGCCTGTGAGCTGAAACTACTGAGCTCACGTGCCACAACTACTGAAGCTTGTGCCCCTAGAGCCCATGCTTTGCAACAAGAGAAACCACTGCAATGAGAAGCCTGAGCACCTCAACTAGAGAGCAGCCCCTGCTTGATGCAACTAGAGAAAAGCTCTAAAGCAACAAAGACCTAGCACAGCCAAAAGTAAATAAATAAAATTTTAAAAGCAGAGTATTTAAAAAAATTCCACTAAAAACAGAGCTACTATATAACCCTGCAATCCCACTCCTCGGCATATACCCAGAGAAAAACACGGTCTGAAAGGATACATGCACCTCCATGTTCACTGCAGCACTGTTTACAATAGCCAACCCACGGAAGCAACCTAAATATCCACAGAGGAACAGATAAAGAAGATGTGGTACATATATTCAATGGAATATTACTCAGCCATAAAAAGGAAACAATGCCATTTGCAGCAACACGGATGAACTAGAGACTGTCACACTGAGTGACGTCAGAGGAGAAATATCGCATGACGTTCCTTATGTGCGGAATCTAAAAAGAAATGATACAAATGAACTTATTTACAAAACAGAAATAGGCTCTCAGACTTACAGAATGAACTTATGGTTGTCAGGGGAAAGGATGGAAGGAAGGGAAAGCTAGGGAGTTTGGAATCAACATGTACACACTGCTATGTTTAAGAAGGACCTACTGTATAGCACAGGAAACTCTGCTCAATGATAAATGGCAGCCTGGATGGGAGGGGAGTTTTGGGGGAGATTGGATACATGTATACATTTGAATGAGTACTTTTGCTGTGCTCCTGAAACTATCACAACATCATTAATCAACTATAAATAAAAAGTTAAAAAAACAGTGGGGATATCCATATATTTGTCTCTCCTGAGACCTCTGACCTTCTGTTCTTATGTCAACATTCTTTTGAATAATCCATCAACAGTAATGGATCAGAGTGAGAACATGAAGGGTGATAGTAGAGACATCATAAAGTGAAATGTAAAACCCAGAACAAAGGCCCGTTGTGATTCCCCTTGTTGCGACTCACTGAACAATGAGGATGCTGGTGAGAGGGCCAAGAGAGAGCAGTCCAGGGTCCCTGTTCTGTGGCCCTGCATTACTGACCGTTGCAGTGCACACCATGGCATTGTTCACTCTAGGAATCCTACTCCCTCTCTCTCATCCGCATGGCTCCCAGAGAAGCTGCCCCACTAGTACAGAGACCTGACCCTAGGCTGCAGCTGGCCGGGCCAAGGGTGAGCCTGCAACCCAATCGGGGCCAACAGATCGGATCTCTGAGAATTTGAACTTGACATCAAGCAAGAGGAGTTGCTCCTTCTCTGTGTGCAGTGTTCACTGAGGAAGGCAAATCTACAGAGGGAAAGAAAGGACTGAGATGGGCACAGCGAGAAAGGCCTGGATGAGAGCAGCGAAGTCCTGAGATCAGAGTGCAGGTGTGTTCCTGATCCAGCTGCCTTCCTAACTTTGGTTTCTGTGAGTCACCCTGTGTATCCTCTTTTTATTTAAGCTACTTTGAGTTGGGCTTCTGTATCTTCCAACCAAAACCTGGCTCAAACAACAGTAGAGACAGCATATAGCATTAGAAGCTCGAAGAAGGATGGTTTAAAGAGTAATGAAGACCCTAGGATACTATAGTAGGGTTAGAATAAACCTGAAAGTTATGGGAGTGCCTGAAGGATTTTTTCCAGTGAGTCAACACGTCACATGAGGTGGCCAAAGTATTGGAGTTTCAGCTTTAGCATCAGTCCTTCCAATGAACACCCAGGATTGATCTCCTTTAGAATGGACTGGTTGGATCTCCTTGCAGTCCAAGGGACTCTCAAGAGTCTTCTCCAGCACCACAGTTCAAAAGCATCAATTCTTCGATGATCAGCTTTCTTCATAGTCCAACTCTCACATCCATACATGACCACTGGAAAAACCATAGCCTTGACTAGACGGACCTTTGTTGGCAAAGTAATGTCTCTGCTTTTTAATATGCTATCTAGGTTGGTCATAACTTTCCTTCCAAGGAGTAAGTGTCTTTTAATTTCATGGCTGCAATCAGCATCCGCAGTGATTTTGGAGCCCAAAAAAATAAAGTCTGACACTGTTTCCACTGTTTCCCCACCTATTTCCCATGAAGTGATGGGACCAGATGCCATGATCTTCGTTTTCTGAATGTTGAGCTTCAAGCCAACCTTTTCACTCTCCTCTTTCACTTTCATCAAGAGGCTTTTGAGTTCCTCTTCACTTTCTGCCATAAGGGTGGTGTCATCTGCATATCTGAGGTTACTGATATTTCTCCCAGCAATCTTGATTCCAGCTTGTGCTGGGAAGGATTGGGGGCGGGAGGAGAAGGGGACGACAGAGAATGAGATGGCTGGATGGCATCACCGACTCGATGGACATGAGTTTGAGTGAACTCCGGGAGTTGGTGATGGACAGGGAGGCCTGGCGTGCTGTGATTCATGGGGTCACAAAGAGTCAGACACAACTGAGCGACTGAACTGAACTGAAGGATTTCTGTTGACATAAATTTACAGGTTTTTTTATTTTGACAATTTCAGACTTCCAAAGATCCCATATATCCTTCATCCAGACTCCTTAAATGTTTACATTTAACCACATTTATAACTCCTATATATATATATAGATATAGATAGATCAAAATTTTTTGAACTTTTAAAAGTAAACTGTAGACTTGATGCTTTTAACCCTAAATAAATACTGTGCACTGTATTTCCTAAAAAGAACATTTTTTATATTGATAGTAAAATTATAAAAATCAGGAAATTAACATTGATGTAATACTATATTTACAAACCATTTTTTCCAGTTTTTCCAGTTGTCCCAATAATCTCCTTGAGCAAAAGAATATTCAAGATTATGTTGAATTATATTACGCACTGAGTTGTCAAACTTCTTTAATCCTATGACTGAAAAAGTTACTAAATCCTTTTGGTTTTTTATAAATTTGACATTTTTTAAGAATACACACTGGACTTCCCTGGTGGTACAATGGATAAGAACCCATCTGCCAATGCAGGGGACACAGGTCCGATCCCTGGTCCAGAAAGATCCCACATGCCACCGAGCAACTAGGACCGTGCGCCGCAACTACTGAGCCTGCGTGCTGCAGCTACGGAAGCCCACATGCCAAGGGCCTATGCTCCGCAACAAGAGAAGCCACCACAATGACAAAGCCCATGCACCGCAACTGGAAAGTAGCCCCCAATCACTGCAACTAGAGAAAGCCCAGCACAGCCAATAAATAAATAAGAATACACACCAGTTATATATGAGAATGCCTCTCATTTGTCTGATGTTTCCTCGTGATTAAATTCAGGTTTTGGGACTTCTTTGGCAGTCCAGTGGCTAAGATTCCAAGCTCCCAATGCAGGGGGCCCAGGTTCGATCCCTGATCAGGAAACTAGATCCCAGATGCAGCAACTAAGAATCTGAATGCCACAACTAAAGATTCGGCATACTGCAACTAAGACCTGGCACAGCCAAATAAATAAAATAAATATTTAAAATAAATAAGTAAATTCAGGTTTCATTTTAGGCAAAAATACCACAAAGTAGCATTGTGTTCTCAATGCATTATATCATCAGGAGCACATAATGTTGATCTGTACTGTTCCTGGTGGTACCAGCTTTGACCCTTTGGTTAAGTGCTATCTGTCAGGTTTCTCTAAGAGCTATTATTTTTTCCTATGTAATCAGTAAGAATGTTATGGGGGAGATTCTTTAAGTGTGTGTATACCTGAAGGATCTTTAAGAAATTGACATGATCAGCTTTCTATTTTAGACTGGCAGATTCTGGCAGCTGCAGCAAAAAATATAGGGGATAGGGAATATTAGAGAAAGTAAGATCTTTGTAGAAGTTTATTGTAAGAATTAAGATTAAAAAAAAGTATAAAGGTTCAAACCAAGGCATTTAAGAGAAGGAATCGGGAATCAAGCAGGCCAGTGGTTGTTGGGACTCCCACGCTTCCACTTTGGAGAACTAGGATCCTGCAAACTGCGTGGTGTAGCCAAAAATAACAATAATAAAATGAATAAACAAAAATTTTAAAAGAGGGAATTTATATTAGTTCAGGAAGTAATAAAAAGATTATTCTTTTGTTTCTGCTTAGGATAATTAGTGGTGAATTCTTATTTACCAAAATAAGAAACTTTGAAAAAATTCAGGATGGGGTAAAAAGTAATGATCCTAGTCTTGGACATGTAGAGTTTCAGATTCTAAGCAGAAATCCTGAAGGTAATAGCTGATGGGTTTTGAAAGGCCACAAGGGAAAGTACACAGAATGAAAACAGACAATGAGGATGGTTCTGAAGTCTATAAAACACTAGGGAGCAATGATTCTTTGCTTTATTTTTTGGTTTTCCTTTTTTCATAAGTAGTATATATGACTTTATGCTCATTTTAAAAGAATAAAGCCACTCTTCCCACCTTCCTCTCCCCATCCATTGCTTGGTGAATATTACTTCTTTCAATTGCCCTGCCCTCCTTTGCTATACACAGATATATTTTTTTTGCCCACGCTGTACAGCATGCAGAATCTATTTCCCTAACCAGGGATCAACCCACGCCCCCTGCAGTAGAAGCTGAGTCTTAACCACTGGACCGAAAGAGAAGTCTCATAGACTCATGGATGAAGGAAGCCCTGCTCCCATGTAGTTTATATTCTAGTGGTTAAGAACTTTCAAGCCACCAGTCTAAGCCATGATTACAATGTGTTTTGCCATTCCCTTCAGGACTGAAGTTTGCCTGATTGCCAGTTTTTCCCCTGAAACAAATCATGTTGCAATTAACACCCCTGTAACATGATTTTTTGGAGCATCAGAACAAATCTCTCTCCTAGGACAGATACCAAGAGCTGGAATTGCTGGGCTGAATGGTGGGCTTGCTATTTGTTTTCTAGATACTTCCATACCATACTCTGGAAAGGCCCTTTCAATTTACACCACCACCAACAGTGTATGAAAATACTTTAATAATGACTTTAATAATGAAATTTAAAAGGAGCCTGGGAAAAAAAAAGAGAGACTGAAAAAGATTAGCCCCAGATAAAAGAAAATCCTGGAGAGAAGAGAGTCACAGAAGTTAAGGGAGTTGGGGGTGTGGTGAGGAGGAAGGAAAGAGGAATTCTTGTTTCATGAGTAGAGTTTCCGTTTTGCAAGATGAGAATGTTCCAGAGGTCTGTTTCACAACAATGTGAATATACTTAACATTATTGAACTGTATGCTCAAAAATGGTTAAGATGGGAATTCTGTGTTACATGTTTTTGCCACACACACACAAGTTAAGGAAGTGGAATGTTTAGAGGGAAAAGAAGTGTCAAAAACTGCAAACACAAGTTAGACTAAAAACAGTAGAAAGTGCCAAGACACGGGACTGTGGATGCCCAGAGCAGAGGGGGCTACCTGGTGCTGGGTGGCACTGTGGCCAACGCAGCACTGAGAGTGGAGGCCAGACTGCAGGGCTCACAGCGAACAGGTGAGACAGAGAGAAGGGGACTGAAGAAAACTGTCAAAAGCCTGACTTCCAAGGAAGAAAGGGAGAGAGAGACCCAGCTAGAGAAGCACAGGAGGCTGAGCAAGGGCTGGGCAGGGGTGTTTGTTCCTCAGTGCTAAGGAAGGTTTGAGGATGAGTATGTACCAAAAGGAAAGCGCCATTGAAGAAGGAAAAGTAAAGATGAGAATCTGGTCACTGAGGGAAAGGTAGGATGGAAACCAGGAAATATGTTAAACAGAAAGAGGGACACCTTTAAAGCAGGAAAGCAGACAGACTGCCCTGGTGGTCCAGTGGTTAGGAATCCGCCTGACAATGCAGGGGACACAGGTTTGATCCCTGTGAGAAGATCCCACATGCCATGAGGCAACTAAGCCAGTGACCCGAAACTACTAAAGCCCAAAAGCCCTAGAGCCTGTGTTCTGAGACAAGAGAAGCCATTGCAATGAGAGGTTCGTGCAATGCAATGAATAGTTGTCTTCACTCGCTGCAATCAGAGAAAGCCTGAGTGCAGCAATGAAGACTAAGTGCAGCCAAAATAAATTTAAAAAAAATTTTTTAATTAAGGCTTAAAAAAAAAAGCAGGAAAGAAGAATAGTACTGAAAGAGGTCGACAGGTTTTCAAAAATCACACTAATGAACTTTTAAAAATCAGCCAATCACATTCATTTAAATGAACAGTAAAGTACAGCTACACTTAATTATGGTAACATAAGCCCACCCGATGGAAGAGCATATCTAGCATATCTATTTTATTTTTTTTAAACATCTATTTGTTTATTTTATTTCTGGCTATGCTGGGTCTTTGTTGCTGTGCACAGGCTTTCTCTGCTGTACTGAGTGCAGGCTACTCTTCGTTGCAGAGCACAGGTTTCTCACTGTGGTGGCTTCTCTTGCTGCAGAGCACAGTCTCTAGGAAGGAGGGCTTCCGTGGTTGCACCTTGTGGGCTCTGGAGCACTGGCTCAGTAGTAGCCTCGGGGTATTCGGGATCTTCCCAGCTGCTATTGTTCAGTCATTCAGTCATGTCTGACTCTGCGACCCACGCCAGGCTTCCCTGTCCTTCACCATCTCCCGGAGCTTGCTCAAACGCATGTCTGTTGAATTGGTGATACCATTCAACCATCACGTCCTCTGTCGTCCCCTTTTCCTCCTGCCTTCAATCTTCCTAGCATCAGGGTCTTTTCCAATGAGTCAGCTCTTCGCATCAGGTGGCCAAAGTATCAGAGCTTTAGCTTCAGCAGATCAAACACATGTCCCCTGTGTTGGCAGGCAGATTCTTAACCACTGGACCACCAGGGAAGCCCGAGTATATGTATTTTAAAGGCTGCTTATGAAGAATATACAATAACATGATATATTGGGTTGGCCAAAAAGTTTGTGCAGATTTTTTGTAATATCTTATGGAAAAACTCAAACTTCTTGGCCAACCCAATAATAGATTTAAAGAGTAGGACACAAACTTGAATATAGATCTGTTTAAATACAGTTTTCCCCATTGACCTGGTTAAGACAGTCTTATTTTTGCCTTTAGAGTTGAAATGGACCATAAGAGACCATCTGGTTTAACACACCAGGGCTGGAATCCTCTCCAAAGTATCCAAGAGTCAGTCACCCTGAGCTTAGACAGTCCTGGGAAAGGTCAAGATAGAGAGCAGCAGGAGCCCAGAAGAGAAGTATCTAGCCTAGACTCAACTCTCCCATAGCATCTAGAGTACCTACGTCCTTCTAAAACAGGTATTGGGAGCTTTACCTGTGGACCGACCTCTAAGGACACAATGGAACTATTATCACCTTTCCTCTCTACTTCAGTTAATGCAACCTGACACTGGTTTGTGCTGTTCTGAATAATGGCTTGGTGCTACCTGAGACAGCCTCTACATGATAGCAGAAATATCACCCGATACCCATAATTCAGCTGTTGAACTCTGACTTTACAATACTTGAAAATGAAGTGAAAGTGTTAGTCGCTCAGTCGTGTCCAACTCTTTGCAACCCCATGGACTATAGCCTACCAAGCTCCTCTGTCCATGGAATTCTCTAGGCAAGAATACTGGAGTGAATTGCCATTTCCTTCTCCAGGAGATCTATCTTCCTGACCCAGAGATCGAACCCAGATCACCTGCATTGCAGGCGCATTCTTCACCATCTGAGCCACCAGAGAAGCTTCTAACAATATCTACCTCAATTAAATAAACAAAGTGTAATCTGGTTTCTCTATAATAGCTATTATATTAATCAGAGGAAAAAAAATTATTACTGCCTTAAAATGTACCAGGTATGAAGCCTTCCAAGATATACTGCTAAGAGAAAAAAACTAAAGCATATAATAGTATATGGAAATGTGCCAAAATAAGTGCAAAATATAATACATATGTGTGCATATGTATTATGAATGCATATGAGTATGCTTTCATACACGCGGAACTCTCCAGAAATGGCCATTAGTGGCTGCTGCTGAAGAAGGGTCATTAAGGAACAGGAATGGGGGAAATTTTTAATTTCCTCAGTTATCCCTTTGCATCTTTGAAAAAGATTTTCTCTGAGTGTGTGTACTCAATAGTCACATAAAGGAATACTTTTATTTATTATCCTAAACTGTGAAAGTATTAAGGTTAAATGAAAAAACATGTCCAAAACACTCAATGTCACATATACTATATGTGTCATTTATATCATGTAACATATACAACACACACATATAACATGCTATACACTTTAGCAAGGTCTGGAAAAAATGTTCTCTTGCAAGAAAAAGTTAATCAAGGTGAATCATAACAAAAAAGTCAGTCAATATCCTAAAACAATATATACCTTTTATCCAGCAATCCTAATTTCAGTAACTTAGCCTAAGGAAATAATTACACAAGTGAACAAAACAATATACCAGGTTGTTTATCTAAGTATTGTTTATAATAGTACAAAACAATCAGAAGTGACACAAACATACAGTAGAATTCCTTATACCCTTAAAATGGGACACAGTGTAGCATTAATATGACTTAGGTATTTTTATTAATATTTGTTTATTTAGGTTATTGAAGTTTATTATTTATATAAGTAAAATAACATTTATTCATAGTATATATTCTACAGTGCCATTTTCATTAAAAACATTTTATGTGTGTACACACTTATGCTGGAGAGCATCTGAAGGCATATAAGAGAAGCTGTCCCTAAGTATAAACATTTAGTACTTTTACTTTTTTTCTCCATACTTTTTTTTAAAATTGAAGTATAGCTGATGTTCAATATAAGTGACAGGTGTACAATACAGTGATTCACAATTTCTGAAGGTTCCACTCCATTTAGAGTTATAAGATATTGACTATATTCCCCATGTTATTAGTACTTTTAATTTCACTCAGAGTTTTGCTTTATTAGTTTTTTACTCCTTTTTTTTTTTACAATGATGTTTTACTTACACAACCAAATAATAATTAAATCATTTTTTGTTGAGTATTTCTACGTCCTATGCACAATTCTAAACATTTCTGGCATATTAACTCAACTGATTTTTACAATAACTATGAGTTACTCTGTGAGGTTGGCATGACCATGATCTACCTTTTACAGATAGGAAAGAGATGCACAAAGGTTAAAAAGCTTCTCGAGGGACTTCTCTGATGGTCCAGTGGCTAAGACCTCCTGCTCCCAATGCAGTGGGCTGGGATTCGATCCCTGGTCAGGAAACTAGATCTCCATGGTAAAACTAAGAGTTTGTATGCCACAACTATCAATAAAAGATCCTGTGTGCCACAACTACGACACAGCACAGCCAAATAAATACATAAACATTAAAAAAAAAAAAAAGCTTTCCCCAAATCACACAGTTAACAGGTGGTGGAGCCAGATCCCAAACCAGGCAGACTGGCCCCAGGGCTCAAGCCTTTAACTGCTATGCTAAACTGCCTCTCAAACTGAAAAATGCAAGCTGCAAAAACAGAACATATAGTGGTGGTCCCATTTATATAAAAACTTCTTTCTTTAAGTGGAATATATTGTGTACAAATTTTAAAAATCTACTGAGATTATAATTTTGATCTACAGCATATATTTCTGCAAGACTTAATTTTAAAAAAATCAATTACCTTAGAGCAAGGGGATAAATTAAAACAATACCCTTCTTTCTCTCTCTCGTTGCTATGTGGCAATGTAGAAAGCAGGCTGAGAATCTGTAGTGTGCTTCACTTGTGTTTTAATTTCAAAACAGTCCTGGGACTTCCCTGGTGGTCCAGTGGCTAAGACTTCATGCTCCCAATGCAGGGGACCTGTGTTCAATTCCTGGTTGGGGAACTAGATCTCACAGGCCACAACTAAAGATCAACTAGAAGATTCTGCATGCCACAACTGAGACCTGGTGCAGACAAATAAATATTTAAAATAAAATGCTATCTTAAGGAAGACTACAAATTCTGAAAACTGATCTTAGTGAGGTCTCATTGGATCCCACATCCCCAAAAGAAATAGCAGAGAACTTGCCTCAGTTGGTACAGAGATGGTCAGAGGGTGTAAGAAGCCACCAGCTAGGCTTAGGAGTTACAAAGTTCCCACCATAAAGTCAAGGTTTACAGAATTCTGCAAAGATGCTTGGCATTGTTCTTTCTGAATCGAAACCTCTACTTTATCTGCTTGGAGATGCTCCTGTTTTATCCACCTTCCTCTAACTCTATTCTTTCAGAGGTGCGACCTCAAGAATTAAGGGGAAATTTAGATTTCGTTCTGACTAGGATATTTCCGATTTGTCTATGGAAACATGCTGAAGGAAGTGGTTATACACAGCCTTGGAAGCCAGCTCCTTGCCCTGTCTCACCTGGCCCCTGGGCAGACAGTCAAGCTGACAGGATAGGCTCTGTGACTAGTCCTTCTCTCTCTAGGACTCTCAACATTACTGTGGGACTATCACAGGGGTGGGGTCTCATTTCAAGGGGGGTGCCTCACAAGAACTCAACTGCTTACTGCCCTAGCAACAGAAGCCTTAATAAAACTGAAACCACAGAGACTGCAAGAATCACAGCCAGTGACCATAGCCACTGGAAGCACAGTTTCCTAGATCTCCTCCTCGAGCTGTAGAACAGGGAAAGGCCTTGGAAGGTTTCACGTAAGTTGGGGAGTTGAACTAAATTAGCACTGAAGTGTCGCTTCAGGCTTATAGGAGTTCTGCCAACTTACCCAATTTGAACATCCTGAACGCAAACTGAAAACTGCATTCCCAGCAGGCCAGAACCAAAGCAGGTAATTATGAGGCTGTACTTCCTCAATGTTACACTGGGATGTCTCTACATTTCTGGTCAGTGTTATAATAAAAATGTGACTTCCCTGGTGGTCCAATGGTCGAGAATCCTCCTTGTAATGCAGGGGACACAGGTTTGATGATCCCTGGTCCACGAAAATTCCACAGGCCTCGGAACAACTAAGCTTGTGTCCCACAGCCACTGAGCCCATGGGCCAGAGCCTGTGCTCCACAACAAGAGAAGCCACTGCAATGAGAAGCCTGTGCACCGCAGCTAGAGTAGCCCCCACTTCCCACAACTGGAGAAAGCCCAGGTACAGGAACGAAGACACAGTGCAGCCAAAAATAATAAGTAATTAATCAATTTCAAATAAATAAATAAAAACTTGAGAACTTTACTAGACCACTCCCTACACCCTTGTAACTTACTGTTGCAATTGTTTTCACTGGTCTACTCCCAGAGAGAGCTAGGAATTCAAAACAGATTGTTGCTAAACATGCGAACATTTACCTTCCCTTATTCAGGGTTTCTTGAACCCATGTACCAGTGTGCAAACCATGCACATTCACATGCACAGACGTCAGTGCGACCATTCCCATTTTAGAGTAACTGGGTATGCTGTCACCAATGTCTGGCAAAAACATACCGGCAAAATCCAAGCATATGTGCTGTAATCTCCTTCTACTCCTTCTCTCACATCCATGCCCTGAATACAATACAGGTAACAGAAGGCTGAGAATTCTCCAGCACCAATTACTACAAATCACCAGACATTAAGGCAAAGGGCCCCATAACCTGCCCCACTGTAATGAAACAGGTGACTCCTAGGAATTTCAACCTAGTGAAGAAAGTAGCTGGTGAAGGGTGCCTCACGGGAGTCCCTAAAACATTTCATCTTATCTCCCTGTCTCCCAATAAAGAAACAGATGTGGAAAAAGAAAACTGAGTTGACAATCTAGAAACCTGAGTGGCACTCTAGCTCTATTACCGAGCAGTAACCTTGGGCAACTGACTTCACCCCTCTAGGCCTCAGTTCCCTTTACTCCACATGAAATGAAGCATCCAAGACAATACAAGTTCTATGTAAGTACAAAAATAGGCTAAATTAGGGGTAATTATATTATAAAAGGTGCCCTGGCTTTATGAGAGCCAAGTTTGACCTTGCTCTCTTTAGGCAACTCTCCTGTCTAAATGAAAGAAAGTGGTCTTTTTCATCTAAGCAATAGAATCCTTAGAGTGAAGTCACTCCCTCTCTTACGGAACTGAGCTCTTAGAACTCAGTTTCCTCATTGCCTCTCTGGTCCCATTTAATTCCAGAAATCTGTGATCCAGACTAGATTTAGCACAGGGAATTTTTAAAGTCAGGCTTCTTCAGCACACTTTAATTGGTTAAATTTGAAAGACAATATAGAGGGGGACTTCCTTGGTGGTCCAGTGGCTACGACTCTATGCTCCCAATGCAGGGGCCCTGAGTTCAATTCCTGGTCTGGGAACTAGATCCCACATACTGTGACTAAGATTTGGCACACCCAAATAAATAAACATTTTTAAAAAATAAATAAATAAAAAAGCATCCAGAGGTCACACAATCCTTCAAATACTCTCAACTAACAACTCTAACACCTAGAGTGAGGCCTACCAGGCCTCAAAGATCAGCAAGGACCGCCCCCCCCCTCCCCCGCCACCTTGGTCATCAGCACCAAGCACTATTTGTGTGGTTACCCCCAATCTCATCTTCATGTAACAGACATGTAAAAGAAACGGCAAGCACAATCCTTGTCCTCAAACAAATGTGCAGGCTTGAGTTCAATAAGTGAGTACGCAGGATACAAAACACACAAAAATAGTAAAATTTAACAATTTATCAACAAGTAAAAGTTAATAGTTCATGGAAGACTTAAGTATACAATGAAGAACAATTGACGTAGGTTAATCACAGAAAAGTTTATGCAGAAAAGAGTTTTGAGAATCAGGTTTTCAAGAGCAGAAGGAATTCAGATTAGCAGAGAAGAGGGTTGAAGCCCAGAAGGGGGTTCTGAATCAACGCTTTTTACCTTCCAAGTGTTGGGGGGCAGGTTCCCTGTTCACAAGGCTCCGACCCCCTGATGCCTCCACTCAGTGCCACTCAGGAGACGCTCCCAGTAACCCATCTTGTTGGCTATTCTCCGACTGAGTCTTCCTTCCTAGTAACAAGCTCCATCGCCAAGGGGATGGATGTGATGTCACAATCGGGAGCACTCTATTAATAGGAACAAGGAAGAAAAAGGTGAGTCAGGAACACTACCTGCACTTGGCAGTGAAACGAGACAGACTTGGATCTGACGGTCGGTTGAGGAGGACAAGACAACTCCACTGAGAGCTACAGGTTTCAGGGTTAGGCACACAGGCTACTCTGTAAGCAGTGAGGTCATCTGCTAAGGAATCACACACCTGGGCCAAGTGATTCAAACACAGCTGAGGTGGGGACAGAAAGGGACAAGAAGCAGGCAGGGAAGAGGAGCTGTTTGAGACAGAAAAGATTCTTTTATTCAGTGCATACAACTGCAAGGAATGCCAGCAAATCCAAATCTGCGGAGAGCCGTGATACCTCACGGGCACGGTATGATGCTTTAATGTTTCCAAAGTGCTTTCATATAAAAAGAATTCTGTCCTACTCTCCACTCAGAAAATACTGTTTCACAAGGAGAAGATACTCAAGAATATTGGTATAGGTGTAATTCTACTTTCAAGTCTGGAAATATTCCTGAAGGGATCAGGCTCTTTTTAAAAAAATGAAGAGGCAGTCAATCAGGAAACTACTCCAGGACAGACAACTGGGAAGACCAAACTCCCATTACTAAAAGGATGAAACCAAGTAGAGGGAGACAAAGCTTCAGATGCAGAACAGAAACTACTCAAATTCCTTTCCTCACCTTCACATCGATCAATATTAAGGACTATGTTAGGAAAGATGACAATTTTTATCCATAAAACAGAGACCACCTCATCCTGAGTCTGGTACATGGGTCATTAGTTTACTATGCTCAGCAGCCATACCATGTTAGTACAGTATTTAAAAACTAATCAGAGGATAAAGGTGCCAGGCCAGGTCCACTTTCTCTTCCCTGTAGTTGGGGGCAGTGGGGGGAAGTTGATAGGTCTCTCCCATCCATAATACAGAGGAATGTACAATGATTCTTCCATTTTGACAATATTGTATTTCCCAATAGCCTGGCGTCCACCCCTGAACCTCAAGAAAAGCTTCCAGGAATCAGCGCTATGTTCAGTCTTCTAGAGACAAGTTCCAGACTAACAGTTGTCCATCCTGGAAAAAGCTTTCCCCCTCACAGCTCTCTTGACCAGAACAAAACAGGATTTTTCAAAACAAAGGGGCACCTGGAGTCAGGAGACTTGGATTCTGGTCCCTGCTCTGCCAGATGTACGACTTTTAACAAGCCATGTATCCCTTCTGCAGTTTTCCATTTCTTCACCTGTCAATCAGGGAAAATGATAACTGACTTATCTACCTTACATATTGTCCAGGAAAATCAAATGACATAATAAATATGAAAGCACACTGAATACTGCTATTCATACCACTATTCGTACAAACACCATGAGGTATTTGTAGTAATAGAATGCAAAATAAATTTAGAGTTCTGAGGGTCCACGAGGAAACACTGGAAAGAAGCTTGTTTCTTCTTTTCCATCCAGGTGGAGCCACAAAGTCGGCTGGACACACAGGGCAGTAACATTATTGCATCTCTCAGATTCCCTACCATTCCTATCTGGGGAAAACTAGCAGCCTGCAACAATATCAGCTTCTTGCTCTATTGTCAGACTAAAACCACCTGTACAGGAAGGGATTAGACTTTATCACAGCCCAGTCCCCAAGAACAGTGGTTCAGTGGTCTCATTAACAGCTGCATTTGCTACTAGGTGGAACGAAGTTAGTTTCTGAATGAAGACGCCTGTCAGTCCCTCAAGCGAAACAACACTCTCACCCCTCTCAGCTTTCTGCTCCTTCTCCAGCTCCCTCCTTCCCAGTCCTCAATTTCCTCTGCGTTCTGGCTTGGAGAAGGCTTTCCGGTGTGTGAAGCCTGTGAAGAGGGACTGGCTGCAAACCCTGGGCAGGGATGTAAGGAATGTGAGATTCCTACATAGAGGAGTGGGAGGGAGAGAGGGGAAGGAATGGAGGAGGAAGACAAGGCTGCCAAAGACAAGGCATGGGAGAGGAGCCAAGCTATGGCGCTTCGAGGGCGGGGGTTCAGGTTCCGCGGCCCCTGCCCAGGCTGGCCCTCAGAATGTTCCCTTCCTCCGCTCCCGGCCTGTCAATCATTGCCTATTTAAACACCACGCTGTTCCCGCAAGTCCCCTCCTCCCTGTGCTCCAGCCAGCAAAGGCCCCCTCCTGCACTTTTTAAGGCTCCCCCATTCTAATGGATCACCCCAACAACCCACCCACCAGCGCCCCTTTATCACCTCTGGACTCCTCCCTATTGCTGCTCCCCTCCTCCATTTTTCATCTTTACTCTCATCCCTTCTCCTGACCTCCAATATCTCGAACCCCCACCTCAAACCCGCTGGGACATCGCCCCCTCCCTCCCACACCCTCCTTTAAGTGGGAGCGCGCGCAGGCGCCGTACGCACCGCCCTGGAAGCGGTCTGGACTCTCTGTACCCGCTCCGGCCGAGAGACAGCCCGGGTGCCGGGTCCCAGCCTTTCCTGGGAGGGGAAGGGGAAGGGGAAGAAGACGCGAGAGGGTTCCGACCACTCTCCGCCGTGTGGGACTGAACCTTTGCTCCGCCCACCGCTGCTACGCAACCCGGCGGAAGCCCGTCACCAAACTCCGCCTCTTTGTTTAACTCAGTCCTGGACTAGAAACCACGAGCAGCCAACGAGGAGAGTGCAGGCTAGCCAGGCCTCCGCTCTAGACCGGATGTCTTTATGGTCCCAGGGAGAACTGGATAGCCATTTGGGAGGGAGAACTCTATGTTCTTCCCGGCGTGAACCTCAGGGGCTGAGCAGGAGGCCGACTCTCCAGGAGCGCGAGACTTCGCTTCGGAGGGGTGCACGTGTTCGTGCTCTAAAGCTGATGCGACTTGGTGCGAGATCGTCGCTAGTAGGCTGGCCTGCAGTGACCTGCCGTCTCCCCGGCCCCTCTCTCGTTTCCAGAGCCGTGGTCAGCATCCCGGAGCTTCCTGATCTTATGACTCATAGTCATGGGAGTGGATATGTAGTCAACAAGGCGACCACTGGGTGGGGAATGGGGGAGTGTCTGACCGGAAAACTTTGATCTATGGTTGCCCGCTTCCCTCCCCGTCTCACTCCCGCCGTATTTACGTCGGCCTTCGGAGCACTCGTATAGTTGCCTGAAACACCTCAGGGGACAGAAGGCAGATAAAAATGTCCCTCTTCCCGGGTTGTGGTTTGCTTTTCTTAAGGTACGACACCTTGGCTGGGGGTGTGGGCGGGAGAGAACCTGAGCTCCGAGGAAAGTCAAGGTGGAGCCCTCTAGAAGAAGGTAAGGGATTGATTAAGCAAACCAAGGCATTAGAATTGCTGGCCTCTTAGGCAAATCTGATAGTAAGCAGTATTTTTTACCGATGTTCGCTAGGCAGATGGTAACGCACATGTATGTACATTGTTTATATATATAATTGGTTTATAGGCAATACTACAGAGCTAGCTACATTTTGTTGACTATGTATCAAGTCTCAAAGGAAACTAAAGGTTCGGGCCTCTTCTTTTTAGTCCTCTGAGGATCCTGAGGTCTAGGGAGTGAGTACTTCAGGAACAGTTGCCTTTCGGACTGTGAGAGGAACAAATGCAAATATTGCTCTTTGAGCCCCACATTCCATCATTTCCGAGAGGGAAGGAGTGAGGCCGCCAATTGTCTGTCTCTGGTGTGAATGCTACTTTTTCCAGAGATCTTGACCAAGCTGGTTACTGCATTAAACTTGAGGGCCCCAAATCAGAAATAAAGATGAGGGTTAGAGCAGTCGGAGAAGAGGAGGAAACTGCCTGTTGTGTGCTAGACACTGCTTTTTACATGTGCTAGACACTGCTTTTTCTCGTCTGAAAAATGGAACCACGTGTTTAAGAACTGTCGAGTAAAAAAGTGAAGTGATGAGCTTCTTTTTATGCTTTTGTCCGCTGGATTCCAAAAAACCTTTGGTCCTATTTCCACTGTGTCACGACTAGGAGAAAATCTTGGAGCCTTCTCTTAGTTCTTGGCCCTAGTCAAGTGGAGGAATTGGGACCTGATGCGCCCCCTGGTGGTCTTTGTTGTTTGCGCAGTCAACCCTCTCTGAGGCTCCTTTAATACCTAAAATCCCACCCCTTTCGCGGCGCGTGAATCTCGAATCCCGATTGGTCGGGTGGGGACCCGCGGCGGGACTCAGGGGGCGAGCCGGGGCAGTGCTGATTGGCTGGAGGAGGCGGGGGAGAAACTTCCGGGAATGTTCTTACTCCTGCGTTCCATTGGTCCGCATCCGGCGGCCTGGGGACCTTTGGCTCCCCCTGCGGGCGACTCGGCGGCGTGCACAGTTCGGCGGGCTGGCTGGGTGGGTGGTGGGCTGTGGGTTGGGGGAGAGGATGGACTGAGTCCCGGATTGTCCAGATGAGGGTTAGGGAAGATGTGGCGAGTGGCGATTCCATTCCTTGGCTCTGCATCAGGTTCTCTGCCCGGGTTTCCGACGGCTTCCACACTTCGGAACTTGAGACTGAAAGAGCATCGGGGGAGGAGGGCTTCCAGCCCCGAAGCAGCCTATCCAGAGACCCTTTAAATTCTTATCTTGAAGTTGGAGGCCCACGGGGAAGTTCGTTTCTACCCTTTTAGAAGAGTTAGATGGTTTCGGGCTGCCTGATCAGCCTAGTGTGGTAGATAGGCCTTGCGAAGTGGACATGGGAAGGTCCGTGCATTGAAACTTCATCCCCTTTCCCCCCTTCTAGTGGGGTGCTGAGGCTCGGGCAGCATGACGACGGAGACCTTCGTGAAGGATATCAAGCCCGGGCTCAAGAATCTGAACCTCATCTTCATTGTGCTGGAGACAGGTGGCTCTGCTAGGGCGGCGGGCCCCCTGCGTAGGTTCTCGGGGTTGGGGAGAACCATTCTTAACTTGCACCCAGAATGGCAGGGCGCACCCCAAGACACTGCTCACGTCCAGTCTCTCTCCTAGCCCCCGCCCGGAGAGTTGTAGTCGAGTGTAGGGTAGATGGAGGGAACTCTTGCCAGATCCAAGCCTCCAGTGCCTCCAGGCCTTTTCCCACTCAGGGCCCTCTCCATGGTGCTGGCTCCTCCCTGCTCCAGGGATTTGGCTTTGCCCTGTTTGTACACCTCACTCCACCAATATCTAGACTTCATCCCTCTGATCATCACCACCCCTATTTATTTGACCACCCCCACCCCATTGGTCTATTTCCCTCAGGCCGAGTGACCAAGACAAAGGACGGGCACGAGGTTCGGACCTGCAAAGTGGCGGACAAAACTGGCAGCATCAATATCTCTGTCTGGGATGATGTGGGCAACCTGATCCAGCCTGGGGATATTATCCGGCTCACCAAAGGGTAAGCCATCAGGTGACTTCTGGTTATTCAAGGGCCTTCTCTGTAACTCTGATTCCTGCTTTTTGTGCCCCCACAGGTACGCGTCAGTGTTCAAAGGTTGTCTGACATTGTACACTGGCCGTGGGGGTGATCTTCAGAAGATTGGAGAGTAAGTGCTATCTTGGGAAGGTAGAAGCACAGGCGAAGGAAAGAAGTTTGTGTTTTACAGGAGCAGCATGAGGGTGTGCATTCCATATTCTGAACCTGGACCTTTCTGAGGTTTCCAAGGGATGGGCCTGAGGCTTTGCCACTTTCTCCCCTTGCAGATTCTGTATGGTTTATTCTGAGGTTCCTAACTTCAGTGAGCCAAACCCCGAATACAGCGCCCAGCAGGCACCCAACAAGACGGTGGGTCCCATGACTGTGATGTGGGGAAGGAGGGCAGGTCAGGCCAAGAAGCCTGGCAGAGAGTAAGGTCTGAATATGTCACTTGTGCCTTCAGGTGCAGAACGACAGTGGCCCTGCGGCTCCCCAGCCTACCACTGGACCCCCTGCTACTTCTCCAGGTAAATGTGTTCTCTTCCATTCACTAGTCCTCCTAGTTTCCGTAATCTCCCCAGCCTAGAGAGATGCATTGCCTTCATCCCTTTCCCAAATCTCTTTTCTCTGATTATAGCTTTTTCCACCCCAGTTCTTTTTTTTTTTTAATAAATGTTTGTATATTTATTTATTTGGTTGTATCAGGTCTTAGTTGCATCACACAGGATCTTCCTTGTGGTGCGTGGGCTCAGTTGCCCCCATGTGAGATATTAGTACCCTGACCAGGGATCAAACCTACGTCCCCTGCATTGGCAGGCGAATTCTTAACCACTGGACCACCAGGGAAGTCCCTTTCGAAGTTCTTCTGCAAGTCCCTCGGGTGAAAACATTTAGGGATATATTTCTATCACTGATAGAGCTCCCTTTTGCCACTGACACTCAGAGCCAAAAATGAGAGCAGTTTCTCATTCTAGCTCCTTCTCTCTGCTTCTTCTTTGGCAGAAACTTGGCGTTTTCCCCCCTTGCCTATTTTGATTCAGTATCGGTTCTGATACACTGTTACTTACATGACTCAACATGAAGTCCATACTGCACCACTTTAAGCACGAAATAGTTGCTGTTTAGGGTTGCCACTCTTGAAATTTAAGGCCCTGCTTCTAAGCCTTGGCCCTCAGGATTATGGTTCTTCCAACTCAGAAGCCCTTGCTTTTGGTCTCTTAAGAATTTGCCTTCCTATAGATCATCAACTTTTAATTAGAATCACTCACCAACATCACTCCCTTCTTCCCTTGGTTTTTCCTTAGAAACCTGTTTTGTTTTTTTTTTTACTGTTCTTTTCTCCTGGGTCATCTCCCAGCTGACCCTACTACTCCTGGATGTCTGGCGCTCTTGCCTCCAATCCGTGCCTTGTGTTTCTCCCTGTGACACTAGGCTTCGGGCTGCTTTGTCGTTCCCCAGCCTGTGTCTGCATCCTCAGTTACCGTGGTTTCCTAACCTGCATTAGAACCACTCAAGGTCATGGTGGTTTTTGGAAACTCCATGAAATAACAACATTTAATTCCACCATAAAAAGTAGCATCCATATTTTCAACTGAAAATATGACAGTTACATATTCTCCGGTCTCTATAACTCCATCATTTACAAAAATATTTTAAATAAGATACATTTAAGCCTGTTTGCCCCCCTCATATTCATTTGCTACATGTTTATTTGCTTTGTCCTCTGCTAATAGGTACAGAAGGTGTTAAAGAAAAAAATGTATGGCATAAAAACAGTTACTTTCTGCATACTCTCTTCTGTGAATTAAGGAAAGAGTGTTATTCTTCAGTTTTGGCTGCAGGATATCTTTGTCTGATGGACCAGCAGGGGTGTGGTTAGGGTTCATGGTGCCTTGTGTTTGTGAGAGGCAGGCATCTGTCTTCATTTAGCAAGCATTTATAGATGAGGAATACAAGGGAAAAAACACAGCACTTGTCTTTAGGACCTTGAAGTCCATTCAGGAAAGAGTCCCTGATGGTTATGTTAATAACACACTGTGGTAAGTGTGGTGATAGTGGTATTCACAGCTAAGGTGGTTCAAGGATTAATCACTGAAAACAAACACAGAAGTGTTGTCTATTATTTTGGGGGTGTGAGTATGTATAATAGTTTTGCTTTTTTTTTTGCTTATTGTTTATATTTTCTCAAATGAATGTGATTCATTGTGATTCACACCACACTTTGCTCTTCCTTTCAAGATCCTTCTTACATTTTAACACAAACCTCAGGCCCTTCCCTTCCCGTGATTCTCCAGTTTTACAGTCAGTTTTGGTCAAGAGCTATTTTGTTGGTGGTCCTTGAGCCTAGCACTAAACAGCTAGGTGTGACTCCTAATGATAGAGATGAATAAAAAAGAAAAAATAGGAATTCCCTGGCAGTCCAATGGTTAGGACTCCTCACTCTCACTGCTGAGGGCCCAGGTTCAATCCCTGATCAAGGGAACTAAGTAAGATACCACAAGCTGTGAGGTGCAGCCAATTTTTTTTTTTTTTTTAAGAAAATATACAATGGTTCATGTAGCGACTGTCAAAATGATTGTGTCTTCTCTGGGGCCCCTTCCTAAAACTCACATTCTTTGCACTTGGTCACACAGCCTTAAATGTGCAGTTGTACTTGGTGGAGATTGTTCTGTCCATCAGGGCTGCAGGGAGGTCTTGGGGATAGACGCCTGCCTGCCTTAGTTCTCTGATTCCTATGTTTCTCCTCTTTCTCCCACAACTAGCCTCTGAGAGCCAGAATGGGAATGGACTGAGCGCCCCACCAGGTCCTGGTGGTGGCCCGCACCCGCCTCACACTCCCTCCCACCCCCCGAGCACCCGAATTACCCGAAGCCAGCCCAACCACACACCTGCCGGCAACCCCGGCCCCTCCAGCAACCCCGTCAGTAACGGCAAAGAAACCCGGAGGAGCAGCAAGAGATAGTGATACTTTCCTCCTTCCCGCCACCAGCCATAAGTCAGGCATCTGCTAGAGAACACAGCTTTCTCCTGGGCTGCCGTCTCTGGGGGGCTGGGGGTTAGAAGTGTTTTAGCCACTAAACTTCACTGGAGGCTGGGTGAGCAGTGGCCTTTATCCACCCTCAGCCCATTCTCCCCTTCTTGTCCAGCTGAAGCTGCCTGTCTCCTGGGGTTCGGGGCCCTCTGCCTCCCCTCCTTCCTGCTTAGAAACGACGGTTAGTCTGTTTCTTAAGTGTGTGATGTGGAAGTCTAATTGAATTTCTCCTTCCTAATAAATGTTACCACTCTGTACTGGACTCCTTTGCTTTCCATGGGAAAATGAAGAGATCGGCAGCTGGGTATTCCGGAAGGTGGGGTGTCCCTAGGAGGTGGAGGGGAGAAGCAGGGCCTGCCCCTTTAAGGTAGTGCCCCTCCCCTGCCCCCTCCCTACCGGTGACCCTTGTCCATCTGCCCGCCTACCCCCCCACAGCTGGAACCAAGAAGACGGTGTCCCCCTTCCTCTGGGTGTCCCTGTTTCCTGCTGTCAGGTAATGCCAACCTTGACCCCCTGGACCAATCACCCCAATCAGACTGTGCTCCCTAACTTAAAGCCAGGTCAGACATTTGCAGAGGGCCTGGACACTTCTTTCCTCCTCCCACCAGAGCGTCCCCTTTCTTGGTCATGATTCCCTGAGTTCTGGCTCTTTCTCTTCTGGAATGGGGAATTGCTAAAAACAATTTCTTCCCCATGTGTCTGGGGTTGCCACTCATCTGCCTTTTTACTCTCCTCTCTAGCTTAGGGACATCTGGGGCCAACTTTCCAGGGAATGTGGGCATGGGGCATGGGGGTTGGAGCTGAGAGAAACTCAATGCCATATGTAAGGTAGGTGGGGTGGCAGTTTAGGCAGCGAGAGGCTAAGATGGTACTGACTGGCTTGGGGGTGTGTGTAAATTATTTAGAAGAAAAGGCCTGGCCCAGGCTCTCCTTGGCCATGTGGCTTTTCCAGGGGCAGAGGGTGGCCCCTCCCTACTCAGGGGCCCAGCCGAGACTGACCTTTGACCCCCACCCCAGAGACCAGTGAACCATTAACTCCTCTGATGTGAGTCTTCCCACTCTGGCACCTCCCCTGGCCCCACCCCCAGGCAGGTGGGCTAGGGGAGGGGACTTGGCCATCCTTTCTTTCTATCTGACGTGGCCTCCAACTTACCTGGGCAGTTAGAGACTGAGCCTGGCTCCCCTCCATAACTCAGGAACCTCTCAGTGCCCATAGCCAGGCCTCATGGGGACCTGAGGTGGCGGCTCTCACACCGCCAGTGGGGGTGAGGTCCTGGGGTTTGAAGGGATATAAGAGAGGTGGGGTGAGGTTGAGGGTTGGGCTCTGGGGGACATGGGAGGGACAGGGGCTGGGATCAGGTGAAGGGAGTGTTCTGGGTCAGGGAAAGTGCTTGCTCTAGGAACAGGTAAACAAGAGGCTGCTCAGAAGGAGGCAAAGGGGAGGAAGGGTGAGCAAGTGGAGCTGCCATGGTATTGGGTTGGGGCCGGTGGTGTGAGGAGTGCGGGCTCATGGCAGGAGCCCCAGCCCCTTCCTCCTTGTTCTTCCAGGGCACAGTCCTCAGGATGTTCCACCAGGGGGAATAGAAGCCGGAACCAGAGCCTCTAAGCCTGTCCCCCCAGTAATGGGGCCCCCAATGTGTCATCTGCTGGCTGGCCTGTGTGTGTGGGTGGCCTTGGGCTGGGCGGAGGGCTCAGCCCCCTACCTGGGCCCTGCTGAGCAGGAACAGAACCATTACCTGGCCCAGCTGTTTGGTCTGTATGGGGAGAATGGGACACTGACTGCAGGGGGCCTAGCCAGGCTCCTCCACAGCCTGGGACTAGGCCGAGTTCAGGCCCTTCGCCTGGGACACCACGGACCTCCTGCTGGTCGGGGTGCACCCCCAACTGGAGACAATTCCACACACAGGTACTAACCCATCTCCTCCCACCCAAAGTGTCACACCCCAGCTCTTCCCCACTGAGAGGAGTCTCCTCCAGCAGCCTAGCTCTGCCTTCCTAACATCAGATTCCTGGAATCACACATTTTTCAGACCCTGATTTGTTGTATCCTTTCAAGGCCCCTTTGTAAGAGAACACGAGGGAGCCTGACTTGCCATCCCATCCATTCTAGGTCACAGGACCCCGAGCTGAGTGTGGATGTCTGGGCAGGGCTGCCTCTGGACCCCTCGGGATGGGGTGACCTGGCGGAGACAGAGGCCCCAGGACCACCCCATGGGCCAGGCCCCTCGGGCCTGGGCCTCTTTCACAGGCTTCTGCTGCTGGACCATTCACTGGCTGACCATCTGAATGAGGATGTGAGTCTGATGATCTCCCGAGGGGATAGGAGCCACGGGATTTAGATGACCTGAAATGTTTGAAGACTCAGTAATTTAAAATGGCTACTTAAAAAAAAAAAAAATCCAGGTGTGATCTTAGGGTACATTATTCCAGTAGAGAAATATGTTCCCCTGTGTTCACAGTAGGTAAACCCACACCCTGAGCTCTAAGACTGGGTTTTGGGGCCACACTTGGCAAAGCAGAGAATCCAGAGAAGCAGCCCAGGGTGGGATCTGGGGGGCTGGTTACCTGGAGAGGAGGCCTGCAGGGGGCAGATGGCTATCATCATCCAGAAAGTCAGTGAACGTGTTCCATGTACACCGGAGGGCAGCCAAACCCAGCCCTGAAACAGACCTGGTGAGGGTGAGCGCCCTGTCACCAGAACACTCGATCCAAGGCTGATGGAATAAGTGTCAGGGCTGTTGAGAGGAGGTTTGCATGGCATTTTAGGTTCTTCTCCCTTCTAAGATTCTGGAAGGGTGGGCTCTAGTTGTCTGACCATCATCACTAAATTAATGAGACACCAGAGCTACGGAGGGAGGGAGATGGTGGCAGTGCTCACTAGCACCCAATTTGCACTGAATTGAATTATCTGCTTTGGTTTGAATATTTACTGATAATTAAATGCTGATTATAACTAACTGTCCCGAGTCCCTGATGCACCTGGCAGTGTGAGTGAAGGGGACCCTGGAAGAGACCCAGGAGTTCATGCAATGGAAGGGCAGACATTCAAGATATGAGTCACAGGTCTCAGCAATTCCCTGGTGCCTAACCTCCAACTCTACCTCCCTAGTGTCTGAATGGCTCCCAGCTGCTGGTCAATTTTGGCTTGAGCCCTGCTGCTCCTCTCACTCCTCGTCAGTTTGCTCTGCTGTGTCCCGCCCTGCTTTATCAGATTGACAGCCGTGTCTGCATCCGGGCCCCAGCTCAGACCCCCCCAGGGGATCTACTATCTGGTCAGTGGGTGACAGCGGGAGTTGGGGGTGGGACACCTGAATCCTGGGGGGAGTGGGTCTCAAGCCAAGGAAGGGGGTTCACTGGGGTCCTTTCTCCCCTTGCAGCGTTTCTCTGCCCCATCCCACCTTTACGGTGTCCCTCCAGCTCCGCCTGACTCCAGCCCCTGCTTTTGTGCAGCCCTGATTCATAGCACCCTGGCAGTCCTGCTGCTCAGCCTGCCTGCGCCCCTCTCCCTGCTGCTGCTGCGGCTCCTGGGACCTCGTCTGCTGAGGCCCTTGCTGGGCTTCCTGGGGGCCGTGGCCGTGGGCACTCTTTGTGGGGATGCGCTGCTGCACCTGCTGCCGCACGTACGTGAAGCCCCTTCCCTGTCCCCTGCCCCAGCATCCCCAGTCACAGGACATCCTCTCTCCCGCCCCAGCCTCAGCCCACAGCTGCCTTCTGGCAGGGCGTGTGGGTGAAGGCTCGCCAGCCCCCTCTGCCACCTCAGGAGAGGGGTGTTGTCGGGTGCGAGGGGCTTCTGGAGTCTGCCCTTGATGGCCTCTCCATCAGGCACAAGAAGGGCAGCATGCTGGAGCTGGCGGGCGGCCAGAGGAGGACCTGGGCCCAGGACTGTCGGTGCTTGGTGGTCTCTTCCTGCTCTTCATCCTGGAGAACGTGCTAGGACTCTTGCGGCGTCAAGGACGCAAGCCAGTGAGTGACACCCTATTGTCCTCTTCCTGCCGAGACCAGAGTCCTAGCCGAGAACCAGCCACTCAAGCCAGGAGGTGAGGGGCCGAGTGCTCCTGGCTCTGACGTCTGCCTGACTGTGCGGGGCCTGATGGCCAGCAGGGAGTGGGTTCGGGCTCCTCAGCACAGACCCAGGACTTCCGGCCAAGTGGGCTTCTCTCCTGAGTTCGGGGCAACGAGAAACAGAGGGGTGCCAACCTGGGAAGAGAGCAGAGGCCAGGGAACATCCCCAACTGCCAGAGGTGGAACCAGTGTCATTTTCGCAGCCGGCAGCCGGGGCTCTCCCTGCCCCCTGGCTTGGCTGCTTCCTCCATCAGGAAGGATGCCCTCCCATTTCAGAGATGCTGCGGGCAGAAAAGAAAGGACCTCAGAACTCCAAACCTGGACCTGGAGGATGGCAGTGGGATGGCCCTTCAGCCACTGCAGGCAGCTCCAGGTGACCAGAGAACATGAGTGGGCCCTGGCTCCCAGCTCACTTGCAGCCGCCAACATGGCTCTTGTCCTCCTTCCTGCAGAGCCAGGGGCTCAGAGCCCAAGGGAGCAGGACAGCCAGCCCCCAGCAGTCCCAGCCCTTCCTGGGCACCAAGGCCACAGTCATGGGTACCAGGGTGGTGGTGGCACCAACATCACGTGGATGGTCCTCCTGGGAGACGGTCTACACAACCTCACTGATGGGCTGGCCATAGGTGTGTGGGAAAGGGGATGGAGGGTGGGAGGTCAGGGAGAGGGCGGGCCTCTAGTTACTGGGTGGGGCTGGGAGAGGAAGTTGGGGGGCGGAGCTCTGGGCCCCTGCCCTACTGCCTCTGGGAAGACCCCTCTTCCAGACTGCCCAGCTCGTGTCTTGCCCACCCAGGGGCTGCCTTCTCTGATGGCTTCTCCAGTGGCCTCAGCACCACTGTAGCGGTCTTCTGCCACGAGCTGCCCCACGAACTGGGTAGGAATGGCCGGAGTGGAGTGGGGTTGACTCCAGAAAGCGGTGGAACGTGGAGGCTGGGGGGTGACATGGGTGAGGGGTGGCCCGGGCTTAATTCCCTGCTGCCCTGCCCTCTCTCTGCACAGGTGACTTCGCCATGCTGCTCCAGGCTGGGCTGCCCTTCCGGCAGCTGCTCCTGTTGAGCCTGGTGTCTGGAGTCCTGGGGCTGGGGGGCGCAGCCCTGGGGGTGGGGCTCAGCCTGGGCCCTGTCCCCCTCACTCCCTGGGTGTTTGGGGTCACTGCCGGGGTCTTCCTCTATGTGGCCCTCGTGGACATGGTGAGGGGTGGGAGGTGCAGAGAAACCAAGAGAAGCGGGCAGTGGAGAAGGGAGAAGGGAGTCTCAGCCCCTCTGCCTCACTGGGAGCCACCAGAAGGGTGGTGGGGTGGGGGTTGGGGGGGAACCCTGGTTCACCAGCATCTGAGATGCGGGAGCATGGAAGAGCTGGCACAGGGGCAGCGGGGGGGCGGGTGTGGGCGGGAAGCAGGGGGCTTTTCTGACCCCCTGATGTTCTTTTCTTTCAGCTCCCAGCCCTGTTTCGTCCTCCCGAGCCTCTCCCCCCACTCCATGTGCTGCTGCAGGGGTTGGGGCTGCTGCTGGGGGGCACCCTCATGCTCACCATAGCCCTGCTGGAGGAGCAGTTGTGGCCCCTTGTCTCTGATGACTGAGTGGGGTGCTGGTAGAAAGGTGTCCAGGCTGCCCTGCCTTCCCCCCAGCCAGAGGAATGGAGGCGGGACACAGGGCCAGTAGGATCAATAGGATTTTAATAAACAGAACCCATCCCCAAGCTATGACTACGACAGTTGTACTTGCACCAAAACAGCATAGAAAACGGGGATGTGGCAGGAGAAGGGCTCAAAGCAGGTAGCGGGAGGGAGGGCCTGGAGGGTGCAGGACGCATGGGTCTGGTCTGCGGGGAAGAGCTTTGTGCTTCAGCCCAGAGGAAGGGGCGGGTTGGGTCGGGACGATGCACCAAGGTCCCCACTTCTCCCTGCTGCCCTCAGCACCCTGGGGATGCAGGCATCCGGGCAGGGCTGCCCTTTATTGCTGCCCACCAGTATTAAACACCCCGCCCCCACCACACACACCGACCCCAACGCTAGCACCACAGGTGAATCCAGGGCAGGGAGAAGGGCAGGCGGGGAACATTGCTTAGAGAAAGATTCAACTAGAATCCAGTGAATTGTGCTCAGTTCTCTTTACTTCCTACAACCGAGTACATGGGTCACAGGGTGGCGGGTGCAACAGGACACGGGACGCGCCCCTCGGTGCCCCCAGCACACCCTTGCACACAGGATGGTGGTGTCTGCAGCATCACAGGTCATGCAGGGCACAGGGAAGCGGAGGCTCACACACACAGAGACGCCCACAGCGGGTACCAGACGGAGAACACCCCTGAATATACACAGCTGTACACAGGGAACCCCCAGGTCCCCAACCCAACCCTCTCCCCTGTCTTGCCGTCCCCCAGGCAGGAGGAACTGTATTGCTTTGAGAGAGCCACCCTGGGGGCTGCTCTGCCAGGCACCCTCCCCCCCACCCACCCCCATTTTGGCACATCTGCAAGACACGCGGCAGCAAGAGTAGGCACCCTCCCTCCCAGGCTTATGTGGCCGGGAGTTGAGGAAGGGGGCAGGAGATTTCATCCGCCATCTTTCCCCTAGCCCTTCCCAAACCCCTAGCAAACCCACTCCAGCCAGAACCCACCCCACCCCCCAAAACACACACACACAAAGCTGAGCTACCCAGGAATACAGAGGAATGAGGAGATTGTCCGGGACGGGAGCAGAGGCGGGGTGGGGGAAAAAGGACTGGAAGCAGAGACCCCGCCCTGGTGTGGGGTAAGACTGGCACACAGCTACTTTAGTGCAATTGGAGAGGGTGCCCAGAGTGAGGGATGGAGGCGGGAGGGGTGAAGCCAGGCTCCCCAGGGAAAGGGCCTGGCAGGAGCGAGCGCGGGCCCAGGGCAGACCCTCTCAACCCTGCCACCCTCGGCCCTCCCGAATGCAGTGACAGCGTCCCCCTCACACCTAAGTGGGCAACAGCAGCCTCAGTCAGTACCTTCAAGTAATTCATAGAGCAGACCCTCCCCACCCCAGCTTCCTCCCATCTCTGGGATTTGGTCGCTTCTCTAGGGGTTGGGTCGGGAGGAGGGGGTCCCCAAGTCAGACCCTTCCCTCTCTACCTCCCTCTTCCCAGACCACTGGGCTTGGTCCTCAAAGATCCTTCCCCTCAGCTCTTGCCCGATCTGGGTCAAGGCTGAGGGCTGGAGCCACCACAATTAGACGGGAAGGGGCTGCTTTACTCCTTATCCCTCCTTCAAAGGTAGGGTTCAAACTAGGTGGGTTGGGGCCCCGTACTGGTTTGCCCCGAGAGGAGGGGTTCTGGGCTAGGGTCTGTAAGGCTATTTTCCTTTGCGGCAGGAAGAGGAGGTGGGAGAATGAACACTGGGTGTGGGGAGAGGGTGAGAAATGGCAGAGACGGAGGGAGGAAGGGGCCACCCTCCGGAGCACAGTCCCCGGAGCCACTCGGACCAAGTCACACTCTCGCACGCAAGACCCCGAGCGTGCCTCTCCCAGTGCCGCCAGCCTGGCCCCAACGCCCCCTCCCAAGACCCCACGGGAGGTTTGGAGAGGCACACAGCTGCAGAACCGTTCACTCTGGCCCCACGCCCCCCACCCCACCCTGCCTCTTCTCCCCTCCTAGGTCCAAGGAGGAAGAAGGTGCTCGGGTGGGCAGACAGCGGTGGAAACAGTATTGAGTTTTCCTTTGGTTACATATTGAAGGCAAAGGTGAGCTGGACTTACAGTCAAAACGGATAGGGGTGAGGAAGGAAGAGGGGCCATGGCTGGGGTTGGAGAGGGAGGCAGGCCCTCCTCAGCCCCTCCACCCCAAGGAACACATGTCTAAGTGGGGTGGCAGTCCCTCCGTCTCATCTCTCCCACCCCCCACAGCACCAAACAAAAGGAGAAGCCCCCTCCCCCAGGGGCTGCTCCCCACCCCAACCTGGGCTGTACATTCAGTGGTTTTCAGCAGTCCTATGGCTCAGGGGGCCACGGGGTGGGGGAGGTGGCCCGTCAGTCTCAGCTGGACAGTGGCAGTGACCCGGGTCTGTTGGTCCATCCAGGGACCCACAGTTTGTGCCATGTGTTTTTCTGAAGGATAGTACACAACCCTACCAAAGCCACCGCCCAATCAGAAACATCTCCCCAAAAATCAGAAACTAAAAACTGGCTCTTTCCATCTCGCCCTCTGATTCACACGTCTGTTTCCCTGTCTCCTATGTAGCCCTCGCTCTGTCCCCTTTGCTGGGACCTGGGGCGGCTCCCAGGGTCCTCACTTAAAATAGGCCTTTTCTCAAAAGTGCTTATTACTTGAAGCAAGTGCTTTAGAGCTGCAGTGGGGAGAGGGGGACAGGGAGAGGGAGGGCGAAGGGAAGGAGACGATTCCTCCCCGCCCTACCTCCTTAAGATTGAGGGGGGCATTCTGCCTGGTTGATTTCTCCGCACCCGTTTAAGTCAAAGAGGTTTAAAACAAAAACCCAAAAACTTAACATTAAAATAAATATGCAGTGGCCATGAGAATGGTCAAAATGCTTCAAAAGACACTAGGGGCTGGGGAGCCCGGGGTGGGGTGTGGGATTTCCTTTGGCATAAGGGAGGAGGCTGCCCGGCCTCCCGGCCTCCTCACAGCCACACGAGGAGGACAGAGGACTCCCCATGGCCTGCCCCAGCACTGCTGATGGTGTGCCAAAGGCACGGCAGGGACTGGGCAGTCACCAGAAATCTCATCTAGCAAAACCACGGGGCTCCTGACAAACACTCGAGTCTTCCTGTCGTCACCAGACACTGATGAAGGAGAACACGACTGCAATCCCGAGAGTCTTCTCCAGAGGACCCATCTCCCTGCACCCCCTGCCCCCCCCCCACCACCAATCCCAGCACCAAAATGAGGGGGAGGGAGCGGAACAGAAAGAAGGAGAGAGAAGTGAAGTCAGGGGCAAGCTCTGCAGAACCAGCAGGACGGGGGCAGGGTGGGGGTGGGGGGGCTGCAGCCCTTAAGAGAGGTCACGTTGATTGTCGTCGAGGGGAGGACAGGGTGCGCAGGGAGGTGGGCAAGAGGGGCATTGCAAGGCCCTTTGGCTTTGAAAATAAAGACTACAACTAAAAGCTGCACACTCCTTCTCACCAATAATGGTCATTTGGAAGCTTTGAAATGGTTTAGGAACTGAGGGTTGGGGGAAGCAAGACACGGGGCAGGGGCGGGCGGGGAGAAAAGGGAGCAAGACAGAAAGAGTAAGGACTGGGACGAACACCCCAGGCTTCGGGAAACCAGCATGAGGTATGGTGAAGGGTGTCTGCGAGGGAGTGGGGTGTCCCTGGGATGTCCCCCCTCCCCTCAGCCCACCCCAGGCAAGGGCGGCCAGACTTGCGGCGGACACAACTGAAAAGGGTGTAAAAGATTGTGACTAAAGCAAGCACGGGTGGGGGAAGGAGACTGAGGGGACCCCCCCGCCCCGTCCCGGGGGTAGGCCCTGTACTGTGTAAACGAAGCCTGTCCAGTCCTCCGGGGACAATACTGATGGCGGCCAGACTGGGCGAGGATGCGCTGGGGTAGGGGGAGGGCAGGACCTCTATTCAAGTTCTGTGTCTTGGCCCCTGGCTGAGGTATTGAGTGTGAGGAAGGGAGCGCTGGGCTAAGGGAGCGGGTCCCACTGTCCAGGAGGCTGAGCTAGGAGATGGACGGACAGGGCGTCTGAAGGGACCAGGGCCAAATTCAATGCTACATGTAGAGAGAAAACTGCCCCCTCCTCGCTCCAGGCCAGTTTGGCTTATAGGGTGCAACGTCGGGACATCTCCTCAGTGCAGCCCTCAGATTGATCCCTTCTCTCCCAGCTGCTGGGAAGGCAGGAACCAAGCCCCAGTAGACGCAGACCTTCCTCCTGTCACCGGAGGAGACGCCTGGGCCCCTGAGCAGCCACGGTCCCTAGTCTGCCCTGTCCCTCCATCTTTGGCTTCAGATCAGGAGTGACTGGGGGCAGTGGGTACTCTTGGACATCACCGAAGGCGGCAGCAGGTGGGGTGGGGTGGGGGCAGAGAGCAACTGTGGGACTGCGGGACACAGGAGGAAGAACAGTCTCTCCCTCCACATGCATGCAAACACATGCCTGAAACACAGAGGACAGACTAGGGCTGTGGTTTTGAAATGGACAGGAAATTAATTTGTTTCTTCCCCTAAAGGATAAAATGCTTACTTAAAAATTCATGACAAGCCTCAAAGTCAAGGGAGGGGAGAGCCAGAGAGGGAATGGCCACAGGCTCCGCCCTCCCAAAAGAAGTTAAAAGAAAGAAGCAGGGTGGGGGGGGTTGTTAAAGTGCGTGGTTAGGAGGCCAGGCCAGGAGAGGGCTGGGGGAGGGGTGGGGCAGGCTGTGGGGGCAATGCCAGCCCTTGATTTGCATACGAGGAGCCGGGAGAGTGCAGGATTGGGGCCCAGGTACAGTAGTTGCTGCTTCAAGTGTTTTGCATTTGAACTTTAGGGGTGATGGGATACAGAAGTAGGGGAAAAGCTCCAGGCCCCAGTGCTAAATACCCTCCCCCCTCGTCCACTAGCTGCCCCTGAAGGGGGAGGGGGACACCCCCAGAGTGCTCACACAGTACCAGAAATTAAGGCTTCTCACTGCTGCGGGGATGGAGGGGCCGGCCGAGCAGGGAGGCAGTGATGGGTATGGAAGAGGAGGCAGGGATCTGCCTGGCAGGGGCAGGGGGACGGGGACTGAGGCGAGTCAGAAGGAAGAGTAAGGGGCAGCGGGCGGCAGAAGGGGGAACTGAGAGAGCAGATGGAAGAGAGGGGTGCCAGGCAGCGAGCAATCATTCTGGGACACTTGGCAGAAGGGGTTGCCCTGGGGGTACCAAGGGCCTGGGGTGCTCCCTGTTGGTCCCAGACCCCTGCCAGGCCAGGATGGTGTGGCAAAGGGGTGAGCAGCTGCTCCCCAGTGCTTTTTCCCCACTCCACCCCCCCAACCCAGTCGTGTTCTCCTTTAAAGTGCCCTAAATGTATAGACTTTTTCTAAATAAATAGAATAAGATATCAAGCCACCGGCAGGGGGAGGGACACTGGAGGGGGCTACTCGGAGTAGCAGCCATCTAACCCAATGGCGCCATGCCGCTCCTGGCTGTAGGGGCAGGAGGCCCCGTGGGGCAGGGCACCGCAGCCACCCACCGTCTTGGCTGCCGCGATGCCGCAGTTCTTGAGCAGGCTGAAGCTGAAAGGACTGACAGCGTCCTTGGGTGGGAAAGGCTTCATGGTGGAAAGGATCAAGGCCAGACAGTCTGCCACATCTTTGTTGGGGGCGCAGGCCAATGCTGGGGTGTGACCTGCGGGGCAAAGGGGAGAACTGAGCCCAGAGTCCTGTATTCCTGGGCCCCCTCCACCCACACCGGGCCCTGAATGCTCTTCTCTGTAGAGGGGAGCCGAGGCAGGCAAGCACCCCACAGGGTCACAATCGGGCGCTATAAGGGCCCCGGGAGGCTGACAGGCAGGCTGTCCAAGTGAGGGGCAAAGAGCAGAGCCTGGGGGACAGGAGGCTGAGGTGTGCGGGAGGTCGTCCTGAGGACCCTGCAGGCTCCACCTAGTTCCGTCAGACTCCCCTCAGAGACTCTAGCGTATCGGTGTTGGGTCCCTGCTCTGAAGAGTTCCCTTGGGAAGAAAATCCAGTTTATTAACCAGCCAGGTTAAGAAGTCACCTCCTGAAGAACGTCCCCGACTCCAGACCCCACCCACCTTCTTCATCCACAGCCAGCACGGTGGCCCCACGACTCAGCAGGGCCTGCACCACAGAGGCTAGGCCATTCCGGGCAGCAATGTGTAGTGGCCTTGGAAGAAAGGAAGAAAGGGGGAGTGTGAAGTCAAGGGGGTGGCAAGCTGCCCTTCCACCCTCAGCCAGAGCAGCCATGCTGCCGGGCGAATACTGTGAGCTCCTGGAATGGGCAGCAGCCTCCTTTCCACCTCACCTGGCCCCTACCCCTCAGCCAAGAGCCCCCTACCCCAGGCACTCACATCTGCAGCGCGTTGTTGGTAGCATTGATAAGGCCAAGGTCTTGGGTTTCTGCCAGGATCATGAGGGCACACTTCTCATGGCCCTGAGGGATGGGGGCAGAGAGTGAGGGCTGGAGAAGTGGAAGCCTGACCACGGGAGCTGAGGAGGGTGGCAGGGGTACACAAAGCTGCCCCACCAGGCAGACAGTCAGGACAATCCTGACTTCCCCTGAGCCCTCTCACTGGACCCAGGTCTTTCATCAGGCCCTGCCCCATACAGAGACCCCAACCAGCACCGCAGATGGTACCTTGCTACAGGCCAAGTGGAGGGCAGTGTTCTTGTTCTCATCCAGCACAGTAAGGTCTGCCTTCCCTCGATATAGCAGAAATTCTACAAGAGAAGGGAGGCAGAGAGGGGTGACGCTCCCTTCCAGAGCTGGGCCAGACTGGCTCTCCCTGCTCTTGTCTGCACATGTTTTGCATCCCCTCTGCAGAGGGTGAAGCATCCAAAGACATGCCTCCTGCCTCAACCCCCACCGGCAGGGCTGACTCATCTCGTGAAAACCCAGGGGGAGTACCTCCCATCCACATGGGGCCCCTACACACCCACAGCTGCAGTCTGCCCATTCTCAGCCGCTGTCATGAGCGCAGTGCGGCCAGTGTGGTCCGTGGCGTTCACCTCGGCTTGGTGCTGCAGCAGCATCCGGAGCCCAGAGACGTTGTCCGCGAAGGCAGCGGCGTGAAGAGGGGTCCTGTGGGGAGGGGTCAGGGCAGAGTGAACCGGGGGGCCCTTTCTCCTGAGCAGAGAGAAGAAGCTAGGGGCAGCAGAGGCATCTCCCAAGCCTCCTGCCACTCACCGTCCTTTGGCATCTCGGCTGTTCACAATCTTGGCACCCAGAGCTCCCAGCAGCATCTCTGTGGTGCTGTCCTGGTTATTAATACTGGGGGAAGAGGAAGGGTAAACAGGAGGGGCATGGGGAAACAGACGGTCTGTCTTGTGCCCACATCACAGACCCTGGGGTGGGGCCAGGGCGCAGGAAGGGACTTACACTGCACAGTGCAAAGGAGTGAAGGGGTTTCCTTCCAGATATGAAAACGGGCTGTGTTCAAGTAACAACTCCAGACAATCTTCGTGTCCTGGGGACGAAGAGGCAAGAGTGGTGATGGAGAGAAATGACACCACGGCCCCTTCCATTGGCCCTGTCCCATCTCTTGACACCCCATTCTACTTCCAGATCTGAAGCAACTCACGAGTCCTTGCCTGCCCTCCCCCACACCCCTCCACCCCCATCTCAGCTGTCCCCACAAAGGCCCCAGAGCCACACCAGTGTAGGAGGCCCAGTGCATGGGCGAGTATCCGCTGTAATCCACCCCGGTATCCAGGGGGTCTGTGGACAGGGCGGCCTGCAGCAGGGTCCGCAGCACTGCGGTGTGGCCACAGGCTGAGGCCAGGTGAATGGGCGTGCGGCCCTTGAAGTCTCGGCACAGCACAAATGCGTCGTGGTCCAGCAGGGCAGCCAGGCAGTCCTCACAGCCAGTCACTGCCTGCGGGTGACGTGGGGGTGTCAGTCCTGAGGCTGGCCCAGGAGTAAGAACCGCTTCCCGGGCTCCAATCCTTGTCTTTGCAACAGTGATTCTAAGTATTGTTTAGTCGCTAAGTCATGTCCCACTCTCTGCGACCCCATGGACTGCAGCATGCCAGGCTTCCCTGTCCTTCACTATCTCACTGTCTTCAAACTCAGGTCCATTGGGTGAGTGACGCCATCCAATCATTTCATCTTCTGTTGCCCCCTTCTCCTGCCCTCAGTCTTTCCCAGCATCAGGGTCTTTTCTAATAATTCTAAGTATTAAGGATCAGCATCTCCTTCCCTGATTCTATGCCATTAGACAAGCAAGATAGTGAGAGTTAACGCTGGCCCTCTGCAGCGGGAGAATAAGGAGTCAAACAACCCCACTGGATGAGGAGGAGACAGCTTTAGGGCAGATGATGGTGGAGAAGGACCGGGGTAGTGGCATCATTATCAAACACGAGATGGCCAGCTGGGGACCCTGGGCAGAGTCTGGGCGGTGAGCAGATGACTACACATGATCACAGAGCAAGGTAATCAGGAAGATGAACTGCGGGCATCAGATCCTCATCCTGGAGCAAGCACGCTAAGACTCCGGCCCACCTACTAGACAATCTGATATCCTACTGTGCGCTCCTGTGTCTGAGCCCTTCTGTCAGCAACCCCGCCCCAAAGCCCACTCACCCCACGGTGGAGGGCGGTGCGGCCCCGGAGGTCAGCAGCGTCAGCCGTGGATCCTTTCTCTAGCAGCAGATGGACGCAGTCCACGTGGCCATTCATGATGGCCAGCATCAGTGGGGTTCTATAGAGGGGGCGGGGAAAGGGTGAGGGGCTGGCAGGGTGGAGAACCCTGCACCCCACCCCCAGCCCACACTCACTGTCCATAGGCATCCATGACATCCGTGATGTCAGCGCGTTCCCCACTGTCGATCAGCAAGTGCAGGGAATCAGTGTGGCCAGAGGCAGCTAGGTGAAGAGGGGGCCTTCAGTGTCGGGCATGGTCGGGGAAGAAGACCGGGTGGAGGGTGGAGGTCATGGGAGGACGTGGGGTAGGGAGAAGTCTTGGGGGAGAGTCAGGACTTGAGGTTTCCATCCTCCTTGCCCTACCCTATCTCAACCCCAGTCCCTTCAGGGTTCTGCAGGGAGCTGGGGACCAGTTCCAGAGGAGGCCTGGGGTGGCAAGGGGAGGGAGCAGCCCGAAGGGCGCCCTTACCAGCAGCATGCAGGGGAGTCCACTTGCGTTTGCGCTCCTTGATGAGGGCAGAGGCGCCGTGGGCCGTTAGCACCTCCACACACTCAGTAGAGCCTCGCTCAGTGGCCAGGAAGAGCGCGGTCCGGCCCTTGTGGTCCCTCACGTCCAGGTTCACCAGCGTCTCAGCCAGTGTCTTCAGGGCTTCACAGTGACCGTTGTAGGCCTGGAGGAGTGTGGGAAATCCATGGATGAAGCTCCAGACATGGCTCCACTCTGCTCTTGGGGCCCACGGGGAGACTCTGGGCAGCAGGCCTCCCCGTGAGCTCCTTGGGCCCCTCTCAGACCACTGCCTGCTTGCCACATCCCCACGAGAAGGCAGAAGCAAGGACGGATTCACACGTGCTGGTACCTGTGAGCCGGCCTGGGGCGGGTGGGGACAGGGAAGGCAAGAGGAAAAGACCTGGGACTCACAGCTAAGTGCAAAGGGCTGACTGGAATGGTGCTCTCTACATCCTCCAGGCAGTTAAAGGACATTTCTAAGAGCTGCAATGGACAGAACAGGAGGTGCTGAGGTTCTGGTATTCCCAAGACATCACCCTTGACTCCACCCACAGCAGTCCCCGAAGTCCCTGGATCTAAAGACCACACTGAATTCAACCACCCGCAGCCTGAGAATCCAGGCACAGAAGAGGACTGCGTGCTGGGCCCTGCCCTGCTCCCATTCCCCACACCAGGTCCCACACGTACCAGTTCGAGGTTCTGTCTATTGCCATAGGCGGCTGCATAGTGCACAGCTGTGTAGCCCTGCCTGTCCCGCAGGGAGGGGTCTGCACCGTTATCCAGTAAGAATTCCAAACAGCTGGGGGACAGGAGCAGATGGTGAGGAAGGGACAGGCCCAGCCAGGGAGGGTACAGTTTGGGAGGAGCAGAGGAGAGGGCAAAGGAGTCCCTCCAGGCTGAGCTGGCCTACGTCCACCCCCAACTCTTAGTAGGCTAACTCCGGCCCCTTTGACCCCAGACCCAGACCCACCACCTCCAGGTCTGCCCTGAACCACTCTAGCTTCAGTGCCCTCCTCGACCCTTTGAATGCGCTCCGAGAGACCCTGGAGCAGAACCCTCAGTTACCCACCTGCTGATTGACACACTCTTCCCCACCTCCAGGAATACTGATCCCTGCTTTCTCCTCCTAGCCCATCGGGAAAAGGCCTGCTCATCTCACACTCACTCCCAGCATCCTCTTCTGTGGGAGGCCCTCCCCAACTTTCCCACTCTCACAGATCAGTAGTAACTCTGCTAGTAGTAATATTAATACTGCATTTAACATTTACAACGTGTCAAACACTGTTTTAAACACTGCATGTGTAGTAAATCACTTAATCCTCACAATGATCCTTTGAGGTAGATACTGTTCTTATCCCTACTGTGTCTGAGGAAACTGAGTCCCAGAGAGATTAAGTTACTTGCCAGAAGTCACAGTTACAAGTTAGGCCTCTCAGATTTTAAATATCTTTTTTTGCTGTTGTTGTTCAATAAATAAACCTTTTATAACAGTCTTAAAGAAAAATTATGAAGATAATAGAGAGTTCCCATATATTTGTCACCCAACTTCCTCTACTATTAACATCTTACACTAGAAGGTATAAAGTGCAGAAACTTGGGGTAATTCATCTTTTATCCTCAACACCTAGAACAGTACTTGGTGTACCTATTAAGTAAATACTCATTTAATGCTTGAGGAATAAATGAATTTGTGTTTGGCTTTTCTGATCCTCTCAAGAAGACCATCCATTTCTTGAAGGAAGGAAGTATCTCTCCACTTCTGTCTGTACCCACGGTGCTTGGTCCAAGATTAAACTCAGGGTACAAGGCAGCAGCAGACAGTGGTGGGAGAATAACAGGACGGGAATCTGCACTGCTGGGGAAGCGCAGCCCAGGGGTCTTCTCTGCTACTCACAAGAAGGCCTCCTTCCTGCGGGACTCCTTCAGGGGCTCATCCTCTTCAGCATCATGGCTGGAAGATGAGTGGGGCTCCGCCCTGGTGGAGGAGAGTGAGGAAGTCTGGCGGGGTGCTCAGGGAGGAGAGTGGGGCTGAGAAGAACCGAGAGGGCGCCTCACCTCCTGTAGGTGTCGGAGGCGGCAGCGTAGTGGAGGGGAGAGCAGCCTTTACAGTCAGCCTCATTGACGCCGGCCCCAGCAGTCACCAGTGTGACGGCGCACTGGTAGCTGCCGTTGGCGGCTGCATAGTGCAGTGGGGTCCTGGGGAGAAGTGGAGGAGGGTGGAAAAAAGACTCAGGGGCAGGTCCAAAGGCAACCAGAGGTGCAGCCAAAAGCTGCTCTGTAACGCTCTCCTTCCTTAGTCCCCAGCTCCCCACCCTGGCCTCCATCACTTCCTCCAGCACTGTCTCTCTGATCAGGCACCCTCTCTGTATATATACACCCCTGCATGTTAACACACCTTCCAAATTTGTCTCTCCTCCTCAAGTCAGCTCCACTGCTCAACAGCAAGTTAAGACATTCAACATTCCTGAAAGGAAAAAGGGTGCAGGTTCCTGAGAGAAAGTGCTTCGAGGAGAAGCCATGGGCTTCTCCCCAGGGAGGGGCTGAGGGAGGACAGACCCGGACAGCCCTTTCTGCTGCCACTGTTCTCACCGCGAGAGGCAGGGAGCTCTGGGCAGGAAAGAAGGAGAGGTCCAGGCTGTTGCCCAGACTCCTTTGCTCAGCCTGGGAGAGAGAGAGAGGGACGAGAACTCACCCTCCAGAAGCAGCAGCATGAAGACAGGTACGGCCAAGGTTGTCAGGTGTGTTGATGTCAAACCCAGCTGAAAGCACGTGCTCGTTGCTGAGTGAGGATACGATGCTGTACAGCTGACCTGAGGGGCCAGAACAGCCGCAGGTCCCACCTGAGGGCGTGGGCCAGGGAAGGACAAGGCCCCAGGTCTCCTGCCCTCCTTCCCACCCCCAAACCAGTGAGCTCATACCTGAGGAAAGAAGCTTACGACAACAGTCAGAGAATCCAAAGAGAACAGCTAAGTGCAGGGGAAACATGTCGTGGATGCCGCGCCTGGGAGAAGGGGAGGGACTCAGTCCTCAGGGGGGACCAGCTGCAGCCCCACCACCAGCCTGGGGTCTGAGGCAGCCTGGAGGTGGGGCCAGGGGTCTCCGCACTCACCGGGCGGTATCCGCGCCGTTGGTCATGAGGGTGCTGATGAGCAGCTCGTGTCCGTAGCGAGCGGCCACGTGCAGTGGCGTGTTCCCAAATTTGTCGGCGCAATCAATCTCGCTACCTGAAAGGGGGCAGCGCGTGCACACACTGAACTAACCCTTAGGCTTCAGGCCACTCCCACAGTTAGTGAGCCACCATCTGAGGGGGGCTGGGCAGGCGGAGCTGGGCCATTTCCACAGGCGCCTTGCTCCAGAGCTCCAGGTGCCTGTCCTGACTGAAGATGGGGTGGGAGATAGAAGGAGGAAGAAGAGGGGTCTCTAGAGATGAGTTCTCTGAGGAGGGAGAAGAGGTCACAAAGTCTCCCAAGTCCGTACCGTTCTGGATGAGGATCTGGGAGCGGGTGAAACGGCCGTGAATGGCAGCCATGTGCAGAGGACTCTTCCCTTCTTTGCTCTGTGGAAACACAGCAATTTTTCCCCTAGTGCAAAGCATGGAGCGTGCCCGATTCCCTTTCCAAAGGACACATCTCTGCGGATAGGGTGACCATAGGGACATCTTCTCAACCCACTTTCTCCTGGGAAGGTCTGGTCAATTCAGGACACAAGCAGACGACTCCCCAGAGAATTATTCAGAGGGGAAGATACAGTCAGCACCCCCAGAGCCAGGTCCTCTCCCCCTAGTCCCAGACTCTTCCCTTCAGGCACCTGGTAGTTGACATCCGCCCCGTTATTGACCAGCAGCTCCAAGCACAGCGCGCCATTGGTGGAGACTGCAGCCACATGCAGCGGCGTGAAGCCCTTGTCGTTTGGCTGGTTGACATTGGCTCCTGCATTCACCAGCTCGATAGCCACAGCATCCTGGCCCAGGTAGCAGGCGATGTGCAAAGCTGTGTTTCCAAAAGCGTTGGGCTCATCAATCTGGATTTCCAGGGGTGAGGGCCAGGGGATAAGGGAGGTATCAGTTTAAACAAAGTGGAAGCCAGCACAGATAGCCTAAAGAGTCCCAGAAATCCAACAATGGCCTCAGGCTCCTAAGGTTCCCAACCCAGAGACTGAAAGCACTTCTGCTTAAGACAAGCATTATTCAGATCCTCTCACCACATCCCCCCAACTCCCCAAACCACACCAGGAGCCCCATCACCCTCCCATCTCCTGAAGAGATTCTGAACTCCAGCTCACTGGCCTCCCCCTGAACCCCCCGCCATGCTCTGCACCCTGACCTCAGCCCCCATCCGGAGCAGGTACTTCACCACTTCAATCTGGCCACTGGCAGCAGCTGTATGGAGCAGCCCATAGCCCTTGCGGTCCTTGCAGCCGAGGTCTGCACCCCGTGCCACCAGCAGTTTCAGGACCTCCAAATGCCCTGGGAAGGGAGCATATGCTCTCAAGGATGTGACAGGTAAGCACCTCCAAAGTCTGCAACCCCCCATCCCTGCCGGAGGAACCCCAAATCCTGCTCATCCCCTGATTCTCCTCTCACCTAGAAAAGCTGCCCAGTGCAGAGGCTGCCGCTCCTTTTTGTCACAAACGTTCAGGCTGGCTCCCTTATTGAGGAGCAGGTTTACAGTCTGTAGCAGGACAGCAAAGACACCTGTTCAGAGCCAGCTCCCTGTCCTCAGTGTACCTAAAAGCACCTGAAAAGGTCTCTGCTCTTGGGCAGAACAATCTGGAGAACTAGGGGGAATGGATAAAGCAGGTACTAAGGAGAACCCAGATAGATGTGGAAATCTGAGGTAAACTCAAGAGAGTCTCTTCAGGTGATCTAGTGGTTTTTTAACTCTTCCAAAGCCTTCTAAATGTGCTGAAGGACATGGACTCTCCCTTCAGAAAAAGGCACGTAGGCAAACATTTTCCATGCAGCTTCAGAGGCTTTATCACCCTCTTGAGGTCCAAGTCAAGAATTCACCTCTAACCCAACCATTCATTTGGTGCTTGAGCCCAGGTATTTATATTATTATCTGGGCTGCTGCTCCCCAGGCCTAATGGCCTGGAAGCAGGGGAAGGTGAGCGGGAAGGGAAGGAAAAAGGCAGGAAGCTGGGTGTGGCCTGGCGCGGTCCTCACCTCCAGATGCCCACTATGCACCGCATGGTGCAGAGCACTGCGCCCGCTCCTGTCGGCCACGTTGAGGCTACTCAGTAGGGGTGCCAGAGCCTCAGCACATTTAGTGGCCCGGTTGGCAGCAGCCACGTGCAATGGTGTCTGCCACAGCTTGTCCCGGGCATTCACATCTGCTGAATGTGCTAGCAGTAGTCCCAGCACCTTCTGTGGAGGGGTGGAGGATAAAAGAGAAGACAGAGGCAGAGCAGGAGATAAACCAACAGGAGATGGAGGGGCAAACCAGCCAGCACAGAACACGTGTCCCTCTCTCCCCACTACCCCAGCACAGAGTTACTCCACGTTTTTCCAACACAGTGAGCTTTTCAATACCCACTTTCCATCTTCTGGATCTTCTCTGAGCTTAAAATCTTCCCTAACTTGCTGAGGAAAACACAGATCTCTTCCTCAAGTCACCTGGTGTCGTTTCCCAACCCATACCCTGAAAATCTTCACCCACACATACAGCCACTACTGAGCAGATCCCCACACAGAGGCTCCTGACCTCCCACCACTTTTAGGAAAGATAAATGCTCCCACTACATTAATGCCCTGAATACCCCCTTCTATCCTTCCATAGGCATCAAAATCATCTCCAGAGGAGCTAAAATGCCCCTCCTGTTCACCACCAACCCCATTCCCATTCCCCAGTGGCTGGAGCCAGGGGAAGTGACTGCCAAGCCAAGAGAAGGTCATCTTTTCCCACTCTTCAGGGTTGAGGGGCCCAACTGATGAGGTATGTTTGATCCTTGCGCTGTCAACTTCCAGGCTGCCTAATGGGCAGGGATGTCACAAACCACTCTCCACCACCCCCTGCCCCTCAAGCACAAGGAAAGAAATCTTAGTGCCCAGAGGGGGGTCAGACTGCAAGGTGGCCCCCCTGGGAGGGATGAGTCACTAAGGCCTGGCAGCAGGGCCCCCTGCAGTCTGCCAGCCCAGTGTTAAGCTCTCCCCTGACGTCACATCAGCTGGCAACACTCAGCCCCCACCCCTCCCTTACCGGCCAGTTCCAGGGGTAGGAGGGAGGGGACAAGGTCTGGTCTCCCAACCTGGGGGTAGACCAACCTGTGGGGCAGTGGGCTAAGACTCTCCAACCCTTGTCATCCACCTTTAACCAACTCATCTCGTTCGGAAGGGAGAAAGGAGCGGGGAGGCCAGTACCTCATTTCGGGAGGCAGCAGCACGATGAAGAGGGGTCAGCCACAGTGTGTCCTTAGCGTTGACATTAGCACCTGTGGGGACACAATACGCTCTTTTGGTGGGAGCTGGAGAGCAGGTGGGGAAGAAAAGCCAGAATTAGGCCAGGAAATCTAGATGGAGATAGAACCTCGCCTGGACTCAGCTGGACCATCCTTGGATACAACAAAAAGGCTCCTCCCTCAGGTCCCTCCCTGGGCACCACACCTTCCAGCTCCCCACTTTCACCTGACATCAGCAGCAACTGGAGGATGGGGACATCGCCGACGTAGGCAGCAGCATGCAGCGGGGTTCGCCTCTCTTGGTCCTGATAAGGCAGAGAAGACGGGCGGCTATGGGGGTGGACTACCCGGGACCCGAAGTCTTAGTGCTCCAGGCCTTTCCCCACAACCTCTTCGCACAGGTTCTGTGGCCTCTTAAACCCCAATCCTAGGTCAAAGCCAGGACCTAGGAGGGTGGAGTCAGGGGGTCGGGGCCACCGGCAGCGAAGCAACCTCCTCCTTCCAGGAGGGGTGGGGGCGCTGCAGACACGGATGGTTCAGGAGAGAGAACGCCGTTTCTGGTCATCCTCAGCCCTACTGGTCTGTGCTCCAAGCCGGCCCTGCTCTTCATCCCCAATGTAGAGCAGTCGCCCATCCCAGGGTGGAAAGAGCTGCGGCCTCCCCCGAGCCGAACAGACACGGAGCCGCCCCACGCGTGGGGAGGGGTCCCGAACCCCAGGGCCCAGATTACCGGTTCGCCATCCTCCCTGATCTCAACTCACCAGCACATTGATGTTCTCCTTCTGCGAGAGGAGGGAACGCACTTCCTCCACATCTCGGCTAAAGATGGCCTGGACCAGGGGCGGCTGCAGGGAGAACCGGCGTTCAGGGAGCGGGCCGGAGCGGAACCGGGGAGGGGGGCGGGGGACACCGCGTTTGAGATGGGGGGCGACGCCGGAGGGGCTCCGCTCTGGGGTCCTGGCTGCAGGGGGCTTCCACGGTGTCTCCGCCGGTCGCCAGGCCCCCAAGGACACCGGCTCGGTTGAGGGGAGCGTGGCGTGGGGCGGGGCGGGAGCCCCGGGCTCGGGCCCAGCCTAGGCCGCACATCCCCGGGCTCGCGTGGCGGCGGCGGCGGGCCCTGGAAGGAGGAAGCGAGCGAGGGCAGGAGGGCTGACCTGGTCCGTGATGCTGAGGATCCCCATGGCCCGGCCCGGGCTCCGTCCGCATCGAGCTCCCGGCGGCGGCGGCGGCGGCTCCACCGGGGACACGGGGCGGCCCAGGCGGCGGCTGCGGCGGCGGCTGCGGGGAGAGCGCAGCCCCGCCTACCGGGGGGCGGGCGAGCGGGAGCCCGCAGCGCTCCCTGGCGGCCGTCGGGGGCCCGGCCGCAGGGCGCTTGCCGCGCAGGCTGCCCCGGGCCGCGGCGCCCTCCGCCCTGGCCCGGCGGTCCGAGCGGCCTGGGCGCCCCCGACCTCGCACCCTGGTTCCCCAGCTCCTCAGGCCCGCGGCGCCGGGCTCTGAGCTCCAGTCTGCAGCCCCCCGGGGATGCCCCACAAAATCCTAGCGGCAACTGGAGCCTCGGCCCTCCCGCATTGCCTTCCAAACTGAGGACCAAATGGCGGGCCAGATCTCACTCAGCCCACAATGCCTCCGCCGAGCGAACGCCTCCGGCCCGATCACACAACGCAACATTCCCCGCTGACTTGGGGAAGCAGGGCGTGGAGATCTGGGGGTTATATATGGCAATAGTCCCAGAGGCAGGGAAGGCGCGTATCTCCGCAGGCGGTGGCAAGAGTTGGGTAAAAAGGAAAGAGCAAAAGTGCCCAAGCTGCAGAGGAGGGAAAAAAAAAAAAAAACCCTCAAGGATTCTTAGCTGCAGAAAAACCCCCACAGAGAGGATAGGATAGTTAGCTGGCTAGCTGGCAACTGAAGGACTCCAAGCCCAACAGAAGGGGGCTTTTCCATTGCCTAATTACTCCACTGCCAGGTTAAAGTGGTAGGGTGGCTACATTTTAAAAGACTCATCAGTTTCTCCCCAGAAAAGGGTCGAGGTATTTCTCCACTGGAGAGACCAGAAAGCAGCTAATCAGGCAAGATCTAGATAGAGGTCAACCTTCCCAAAAAGGCAAAAAGAGAGAAGAAAAGTAGATATTGAAGAATTTATATACAGTTTATAAAAGATGATTCAGTATCCTGTGCAGAGCTCAGCAACTCAATATATGCATTCTAAGGAACACATTTAGGAAAAAAGCATAGCACGTTGTCCACCCTGTCAAAGCAGAAGTATAAAAGCCCTCCATTGCCTTCCGACAATCTATGACCCTCATCACTTTCATTATCTTGATCCCTTGAAAAATACACAAGTGCCAGTGTTTTTTCTTGGAGAGAAAAACTGGGGAACAGGGAATAAGGAATGAGAGAGAAATTTACCTGTCAGTATATACCTTTACATTTTTAAAATTTTTACCATTTTGAAAATAAAATTCACAGTTTTACTGAAAATTTACCTCTTCGAGGAAGTCTCCCCTGGTTAACAGTTTCTTTTAGTTTTGACAGGTCTCCTTAACACTTCTATACTTAGTTTACACTGTCACAATCAGGTTGTTTTGGATGTTTTTTTTCCACTTTTAAAAATTGAGATATAGTTGATGCACAATATTATATGTTGCAGATGTACAACATAGTGATTCACATTTTTCAGTTTATACTTCATTTATAGTTATTATAAAATACTGGCTATATTCTCTATATTGCAGTCACAATCAAGTTTAAATTGCACATCTTTATTGGTTTTTTCACCTTACATCTTTGACATACAGGAATCCTATGTTTCAGAAGGGGTTTTAAGCTCCTTGTTAGCCAGACTCTTCCAACATTGGACTGTATATTGGTTTTCTTTTCTATGAAAAAAGGATGCTCAAGGAGAGAAGTATATAGGAACAGACACTTAATGCTTGATGATGATGATGAAAATGAGGCTGAAGAAGTAGAAACTGAAGGTAGCTTGGAATCTGATGGATAGAGGTGCTGGGACATGTTGACTTATCTTTTGGCTTTGACAGACCTTCCAGGAAGGGCTAAGCTAGAAAATGGCCCAGAGGATGGGGAGGAGGGGACTACATGGCCTCCATTGCCCAAAATAGCTTTTGGTAACCTGAGGAATTGGAGTCAGAGGTTGAACTGGGGTCACGTGCCTGGTTCTGGCTCCTGAGTGGAAGAGAACAAGGGAGTTTGCCAGCCAGGTCCTCTGGGCAGCTGGAAGGAGGAGGAAGGGCTAGAAGAGTTATTTTTAATATTATTCAGAGCACAGAAAGAGGATTTCCCAATAGGGAAAAAAGGGATATGATGTAGGTAACACAGTTACTTCCAGGGCTCAAGGAGATGCAAGGCGTGGGGATAAGGAGGCTAGAAGTGGTCCTAAAGTCCTCTTACGCAAACTGTCCTTCTGGTGTGCACTACTGTATTCATATTTGGATAACTAAGCAGATACCTGCCTGTCTTTAAGCCTCGATTTTCATTCTTCTAACAAACGTTTGCTGAGGCTTCACCAATGAATTCAGCCCTATACTAACTGGTTTGGAGGTAGAAACTTAGAAGTAATGGTTTCAGGATTTCCCTGGTGGGCATTGGTTGGGACTCCATGCTTTTACTACCAAGGGCGAGAACTAAGATCCCAGAAGCCTTGAGGTGCTGCCAAAAAAAAAAAAGAAAAATATATGTAATAGTAGGTTTTTAAAAAAAAAGTAACAGTGTCTATTTTCGTGTTTATATTAGAAAAACATATACATGAACATGAAACAATTAGAGAATATAGAATTCAAGCTACTTTATATGGCATTATGTGTTCACAATAATGTTGAGAGATGGATTCAGTCAAGAGGGTCTTCCTGGAGGAGCTGTGTTTTGTCAGTACTTGAAGGAAGTTATTTATGTAGAATGACAGGGAAATGGAAGGAAATTGGTTGTTTTAAATACACAGGATGAACTAGGAGGAGTTTAAATGGCAATAATTACCTAATCTAATTAGTAGGGGGGACAGCGAGCAAATTGGCTTGGCAGGCCTGTTCTACCTCCTTGGGGATTCTGTAGCAGTTACCTCGGTTAAGGCATAGTGTTAATGAGGTCACAGTTTAGTTATGTATCCCAGTTAACGTGTCTTTTATCTGACCAGATCCTTACCCCCCACTCTACACAGCTGTCTCACATGTGTAAGCCTGTAGTCAGAGGGGCTGGACAAGAGAGTGGGGTTGGAAAGAGTACATTTGTCCCTCAAGATCATATACCCTTTGGAGAGTGGCTCCCCATGACCATCTTCCAACTGGAGGAAGATATGGTGTCTTGTTAGCAGGGAGGGTTCTGAGGGGGAAAGAAGAAATGTTAAGAAAAAGAAATAAGATCATTCCACAATTGGGACTGAATGTGTATATAATACAAAGTAAGGATTGAAATGCCTTTCTTGCAAAATGGCAAATGTAAGCCACAGTTCAAGGGAGGACCCCACTTCTTGAAATCCAGACGAAATAGCCCAAACTTTAAAAAATCAATCCATATCCACTGAAATCCCCCAAATAAATGCCAAAGAGTGGGGAAAGTTGGAAGGTTTATATCTGTTTTCAGGGCCTTGTTTCTGGACAAGCTGTCTCTCTTCCCTTCCAGTTACGGCAAGTCCCCTACATAAAAATGAGTTCCGTTTCGAGAGCGTGTTTATAAGTCCAATTTGTTTGTAAATCCAACAAAGTTAGTCTAGGTACTCAACTAACACAACCAGCTATATAGTACTGTATGGAAACAGGTTTATAATACTTTTCACACAAATAAAACAAAAAATAAAAGATCTTTAATCTTACAGTACAATACCTTGAAAAGTAAAGTAGTACAATACAACAGCTGGCATACCGGGGCTGGCATCATCGAGTGAACAAGCAAGAAGAGTTTCTGACTGGAGGCGGCAGAGGAGGTGAGAGATGGTAGAGCTGAATGATCGGCAGCAACTGGAGATGAGGGCGAGCTGCAATTTCACTCCTGTCTGACATTCGTGGAACAAGTTCTGGTTCTTTGCCAGAGTCAATTCTATCTACCTTCTTGAAAAAATGATCCAGTGATGACCAGGTAGTAGCTCTTTTTTTTTTTCCTCATCATACATGATTCAGTAGCACTGGATTGAATTCTGAATGGCTGCTGCAACCTTCATGTACCATTCTATATTCAGGTCCTGCACCTCAAAACTAACAGTGCCTGCTCAGATAAAGAAAGTCCCCTTGCTGTTTCCTGCATCGTGAATCTTTTTGGTTCTATTTTCACTTTTGTTTCCATTGCAATCCCTTGGTGCTTCTTAGCAGTACCAGCTACATCACCACCACTTTCACACTTGGTCATAGACATCCTGGGCTTGAAATAGATACTCTACTGTTGCCCTCTATGCAGTACTGTACAGTACACAAAAGTGCAGCCATTTATAGAGGATGCATGCACATGACAGCATACACCAGACACATGAACTACATGTGATTGGAAGTGTGCACGCACATGTGCATCTTTGAAAGTTCACAACTTGAAGCTTTATATGTAGTGGACTTACTGCAGATCCTAAGGGCAACACCATCATTAATCATTTCATTCTTCCACCCTCAACCCCAGGACAGTATGGTATGTGCTCAGTCGCTCAGTCATGTCCGACTCTTTGTGACCCCGCGTATCATAGCCCACCAGGCTCCTCTGTCCATGGAATTTTCCAAGCAAGAATACTGGAGTGGGTTGCCAGTTTCCTCCTCCAGGTGATCTGCCTCACCCAGGGATCAAACCTATGTCTCTTCCATCTCCTGCAAAGGCAGGTGGATTCTTTACCACTGTGCCATCTGGGAAGCACCAACCACACCACACTATTCAGATAAAGATTTCCTGAATGTGGAGAACATGACTAAAGATTTACTCTCTCAAGACTAAAGCAGAGAAGGGGGTTGCACTGTAATAGTGTAAACATCTTTAAATGCAATAGCAGACACCACTGTTCTTAAAGTGTCCTTCCTTTACTCCACTGTGGAGAATTGCAAGGGCTCTTATACCCACCTAGATCTAGTCTCTAATTGTTGATTTCTCTCTGTTTTTCATCTGCTCGCCCCACTTTTATCAAGAACACTTTTTCTACCCTTGTATCATGGCTGAAAGCAGTGTAGTGACATTTCCTGACCCATGAGGTCTCACCTCTATCAAGTGCACACGTTTCCAGGAAAAAATGGTTCTCTATCTACCATAAAAGGAAGTCTGGTTCTTTTCACTTCCACTGCTAGCTATAATTATTAAGAGAAAATGATGCAAAGTCTTAGCCCAGATCTTGAAACATTGATTTTCTGTCTCAGAGCACTGCACTAGGCGCTATGCTGGCTCTAAAGATGAATGGAACGTCTAACTATAAAAAAGGCAAAATATAGTACAGGCTCTAAGAGATGTGCAGAAGACCGAAAGTATCTGTTGTTGACACGGCCACTAAGCCACCTCAGTGCTTATGTATCAGGCCCGTGATTAGACCCCTCAAGTAGTTTGCCTGTTGACCTCGCTCCACCGGGCCGTGTCTGCAGCTTCTCAAATACCCACTCCAGCGCCCTCGTCCTTTCTCGCCAGAGGTGTGAAACTACATCTCCCGACAGGCCGCGTGGTCCCCTTCCTTCCCCCCTCTCCCGGTCCCGAGCCATGGCAACGGCGTGACGTGGGGGTACTGGGAGCTGCGGGAGCGGCGGGAGCGGCTTCAGTTCTAGGCTACCCGGCCGCCCGGGCGGGAGCTGGGCGAGAACAGCCACCGCCCCGCGCTCGCGGGCCCTGAATCCGCCCGACTGCGGCTAATTCTCCGCTCTCCCTCCGGAGTGAGGAGGGCGCGGCCGTTAGCAGAGCAGAGAGGGCAAGGGAGGGTCGCGCGCATGGCCTCGGCGGGCGCGCGGCGACTCCCTACCGGGACGCGCGCCGCGGCCCGGGGCTGCTGCGGCCTCTCGCTGCGCCCGGCTCCGCCCCCGGGCACTCCGCGACCGCCGGGACCAATGAGGTGAGAGGGAGGTGCGGGCGTCCGCGCTGGAGCCGAGGGATAACCCAGGACCCCGAAGTTCCGCGGTGGAGTTGCAACCCTGGCTGCAGGCGCGGTGGGAGGGCGGTGATCATACCCTGGGGTCTAATGTGTTGCTTTGGGGAAACGCTTTTGTAACTTATTCGCCAGGCAGTCCCCGAGGTGAGTGCCCAACCACATCTTGCCGGTCGCGGGTGCCCTGACATCCGCCGGCTTGCGAGGCCCCGGGGGCTGTGAGGCATCCCGAGAGTCCTTGCTTTCAGCAATAGCGTAGCCTCCGGTCAAAGGCAACTGGAGCTTCGCACGCACCCCTCTTTTTCCCATCTCCTCCCTCGGCACTGTCCTCAGCCGCCCTCGACCTTTCGCACTCGTGACTGCCTGGCCGGGGAGCCTGGCGGGCTGCAGCAGGTGCTAGGGGAAAAGCTGCCTTTGGACGACCTTCCTCTGGGATGCGCCCCTCTTCCTCTGCACCTGAGAATGGCTGAGGACCACAAGGAAAGAATCTTGACACACACTCCTTTCCTTTTGGCCTTAGATTTCCGAGCTCCTGCAGCTTCTTCTGGCCCCGGGCTGCCCAGGTCTTGGCGACTAAGTCTGGCTTACCTCCCAGCCGTTCCTTCATGGGCTTTGCTGCCCCCTTCACCAACAAGCGAAAAGCTTACTCTGAGCGTCGGATCATGGGGTGAGCATCCTTTCCTGTCCAGTATCCCTCCACATTCCTTTTCCCGACAAACAAAACACTATGTCCAGGGTAGAATGTAAGGGTAGCCGTAGTGGGCAAGGTTCATCCCTGGCCATCCCACTCTCCCCAGTGGTATTACTGATCCCTTTACCCTCCTCTGGCAGCCTTCCAACCTTAATTCCCCTCTTCTTGGTTGCTATGCAGGTACATTGTGAAACGTGACTAGAGTTGGACAATAACATAAGACAAAAGGGTATTATTTCTTTACTGACTTGACTTTAGGTATTCTGAGCAAATATGAGTTAATACTTATTGAACACTTGACTACTGCTAGCAGTTAGGCTGTTTAGGTGTTTTATCACAGATTTTCTCATTTGATCCTCTCGACAAACTTATTAATCAATTGCTATTATTATTTATGATTTGCAGAGGAGATGAATGGAGACAATAATTTTCCTAGGGCCGCTTTGTCAAAAAGTTATAGAGCTGGGATCTGCGTCCCTGTGTGAATCACCAGTCATCCCTGTTCTCCCGACATGACCCTTTTAAGGATCAAAATAGTAAACACAAAAACACGTTAAATGGCAAGACTTGAGATGCATTAACATCATGGAAATCTGGACATTTGCTTTTGCAAAATCATTCATGGGGGCTTATTTGGGATCTCTAGTTTCTGAAGGTCCATGATTGGTGGGCAAAGGTGTGAGGGGAGGGCGCCTATGGCAAGGAGGAACCTGAGTCAAATGGCAGCTTCTTGGCCTCTGTGACTCCTTCCCCTAGGTACTCAATGCAGGAGATGTACGAGGTGGTAGCCAATGTCCAGGAGTATCGTGAGTTTGTGCCCTGGTGTAAGAAGTCTTTGGTGGTATCCAGCCGCAAAGGTCACTTGAAAGCCCAGTTGGAGGTTGGCTTTCCACCTGTTGTGGAACGTTACACTTCTGCTGTTTCCATGGTCAAACCTCATATGGTCAAGGTGAGGCCTGATTGGGAGTGATTGATCAGGAAGTTTTTTTCTGTGTTCTGTGGCATTTTTACACTTAAGGGCTATTTTGGTTTTCCTTATAATTATTTTTCTATCTCCATGTGTCAGATATTTCCCTAATATTTGAAGGAAAGGAAAATGGTTTCCAGTTCCTTCATATAGCTTCCTACACCTGATATAGGTCTCATTCCATTGTAATCTTCTTCAACTACCTGTCCTGTTCTAGGCTGTTTGCACTGATGGCAAGCTCTTCAACCACTTAGAGACCATTTGGCGATTCAGCCCTGGAATTCCTGCCTATCCTCGAACTTGCACTGTGGACTTTTCGGTGAGTCAGGCGGCTACATAGGGCTACCACTGGGCTGTGGGGGCTGAGCTGAAGTGCTGTGACAGTTACTTCCCAAGTCAATGACACTCTCCATGGGGGTGAGCTTGTACCACACTTGTACTTTATACTCAGTCCTAGGGCTTTTGAGATTTAAGGAACAGGAGTGGGGGGGAGGAAAAGGCACTGAATAGTACCCTTGCATTTGGTCAGGGACTATCCAACATGGTTTTGAAGAGTTTCTGACTGTCTCTTACCCATTCCCAGATTTCCTTTGAATTTCGCTCTCTGCTGCACTCCCAGCTGGCCACCATCTTTTTTGATGAGGTTGTCAAAAAGAATGTCGCTGCCTTCGAGCGCCGGGCAGCAACCAAGTTTGGTCCAGAAACAGCTGTCCCCCGTGAACTGATGTTTCATGAGGTGCACCAGGCTTGAGGCAAAGGATTATTCCCTAGCCTCGCCTCTCCTCCCCCTCCTCCCCCAATTTTCTTATTTATTTGGCTCCTGTTCCAATCTGAGAGAAGAGTCCATGTTCGTATTACTGTTCTCCCTCTCAGATCCCCCCAAATTGGGCTCTGAGCTGGTTAGAAATGCTGGGGGAAAGAAAAGGCAAGGAGGTATGGAAAGGAGACATGCCTAGGAAAGGGTCAGGGTTATCCTGAGAGCACCTATGCCTGAAGCCTGCCACCTTCTCACTGAATTATAGTCAAGGCTGTGCGGTCGTCTCTGAGCTCTTGTCAAGGTGCCTTAGTGTCTGACCAGGGGAAGAAAGCAGCTTTTCTTAGGACTGAAGAAATTGAACTCTTTCTTCTGACACAGAGCTACTGGGTGGTCAATAACCTTGCCTGCCTGAAATGCCTCAGGAGATGTCTGAGATCTGGCCCCAGCTTGAAATCCCTATGACCTCACTTCCATGCTGCCTGGCTAGTGGAGAGCAAGGGACTTTCTCAGCTATCAGTGCCACAGGGGCAAGGAGCAAAAGAGCACTGAACAGTTGTTCTCCTGGGCTGTCTTCTACTTGGCCTGAGTTTTTATAAAATTTCAATAAATTAATTGTGACAGTGTGAATCTGGCTTTTATATTGCTTCTTGGGGGAATAATGTAGATATAGCAGAGCAGAAGAAAGTCATGGCTTCCTTCCCTAGGGGAGTGAAGGTGTAAGAAGGCCTCTTGGACATAGCGTCCCTGCTAACTATAGTAGCACATTCTACAAGCCAGGACCTAGTACCCACTCCCTTGCCTATTTATAGACTTTTTCAGAAGGTCAGTTGCAGCAGGAGTCTCAGGACAGAGTAATCGGGTCTCAGACCTCCTATATAATGATGCCCTCCAGACCACCTCTTATTCTGGGGGATCTGTAAGGAAGGCAGCAAAGAAGGATCGGCATTCCACAAAGCTCCAGAGCCCTCTGGAGGGTCAGATCCTGAGTCAGCTGTTCTACCCTAACTGCCCTTGGTGTAGTTTCCTTTCACCCTGGGCTGGACCAGCTTCCTTGGATTAGTCACCTAAGCAGTTGTGAGGTCTCGGCTCTAGTCCTTGAGTGTTCTGCTTTACAACAAATTTAGGAAGGATGGGGGCTAAAGGTCAAGGACTTCTAACCATTAAGACAGCAGCAATCTTCTTTGGAAATCTCACAGGGAACCTGTCTTCTGATTAGGGTAAGTGAGTGCCAAACATGCCTAAAGATGAAGAGATGCACAGGATAACTTATAACCTACTAAGTCTAGGATCTTGCTACCCAGACTCCTTACCTCAGAATGGAGACTCTTCCAGGTCTCATTTAATAGGCTCAAGCATTGTTAATAAAAACATTTATTTTGCATTTTATACAGAACGACCTGAAGTCTGCATCATGACAGTTACCCAAGGGTTTACAGACAGTATTATCCATCTCAACAGCATGGTTCTGGGGATTAGGGGTCCACACAAAGACAGGCAGGAGTTGCAAGGGAGGAAGGGGGCACAGCAGGAGTGTATTTTTAATCCTTTCTTAAAAAGGCAGGAGAACCTTCTGAGTCACTTGAAACCTGTGCATATGGGGCTTCTAAAACAAACAGTGTACTGTGAGCTCTTGGGGAAGGGACAGGATAAGAACCTTGATAAATAAAGGGATATTGGCTTGTGGCAGGGGATGCGGAGGGAGATTTACTATTTTTAATGTCCTCAGCCCCAGCACCTGATAGTCAAAGGAGACCATGTCCAATCTTAAAAATCATTTCCCTGTTCAGAAAGAGGTACCAGTACTCCTGGGATCAGGCCATGAAGATATCATGCTGGTCTTTCCCAAGTCCCTGTTCTATAGCCCACAGCATATTAAAGGGGAAAAAAAAAAAGGTTAGAGGGTAGTGGTTTGTGTTCCAAGGAAGTAAAAACTTAGTTCACAGTAAGCACTGATAAAGCCAAATAACTAGGAAAGACCATATATTAGACAGTGCTGTATATACCTGCTGAAAAGAGGTCTCTAGGAAGGACCAAGACGGGAAGGTCCACAGCAACCTTGGCTTGAGGTGCAGCAGGTATAGAAAATCTGGAAAGAGGTGAGTATTCAAGTAATGGGGACTAGAACACTCCTAGATCTTAACTTTAATAAGATAATTTAAAAAAATAAAAATAAAAACCAAATATTGGTTGCCAGTCACAACAAATACCATGGCCTTTATGATCATCTGGCAGCTTAACCACAACAAAAAAAAGGCCACAGCATCACCAATAGATCTCGCTGGGAAGTGTCTGTGTGCATGGGAGAGGTTAATGGGGCTTAGTACAGCTGACAATCCAACATGATTCCTATGGAGACAGAAGGGGCAGAGTCCTGGTTTGCTGGCCATTAAAGGGTGGACAGAGTAGAACCAAAAGCTCTGAAGTGACGGCAAATTCTCTGCAACCAGCTTTGACCTAGGGAAAGAGGAGCCAGATTCTCACTCTGAAGATGGGGGTGAGGGCAAACCTAATCCATACTACATGCATTAGTCCTGGTCATCCTACAGTTGATGGGCAACTCATACCAGGCAGGGGGAAAGGAGCTGCTTAGGGAAGAAGGGGTTACTTTTCTTCTTTTAAAAATCTTAATTTATATTTTAACCTCAAACTTATCATCAGTGCCTCAGATACAAATTAATCTTACGTCTTTAAAAGCCCCGAAACAAAAGTATACTTTTTTTTTTAAAGATCCCTCACTCTCTGGTGGATGGTTTCCTCCCCATCTTCAGTTTCACCCTGACTTAGAGTCCACAAACTTCATCAGACCATCTGTGCTCATGGACTTGGGTCTCTCGAGAGGGAAGCCTAGGGCTCGGCTCCAAATGAGCTGCGCTAGTACTCCGAGTGCCCGTGATACCCCGAACAGGACTGTGTAGTAATTCATCTCCGTCATGCCGTAGTACTGTAAGGTAAAAGAGAAAAAAGTTGTGTTAAAGGCCCACAGGCAGTTGTATGTACAAGCCCAGGGTCATTAAAAGCCTTAACCCAGTTAGCCTTAAATAGAAATGACTGGGAAAAGTATAGCAACTGGATTCTGAAAGGAAATCATCATCCCTTCCCTCCAGCCCACACTTTCTACACCACAGGCAACTTTATCAACAGGGTTAAGGAAGGAGGTGTGAGAGTCCTGGCTCTGACTAGGAAGTTGATTTTGTGCATGGCAGAGAACAGTAGGGTATGGTATAAATTAGAGGAAAGCAGGGAAGGGAGGACTCACCTGGAGCAGCACCCCACTGTGAGCATCTACATTGGGCCACGGATTCTTTGCCTTGCCCTGCTCTAGGAGGATATTGGGCACAATCTTGTACAGCTGAGCAACCAGCTTAAACATGGGGTCCTGAGGCAGGTGTTTCAGAGCAAACTCTCGTTGACAGGTATATCGTGGATCAGTCTTCCTTAGTACTGCATGGCCATAGCCCGGGACAACCTGCAAAGGATGGGGTCGGGGGAAAACCAGTTGTATTCTTGGGCAGAAATTTTTGCCTTTTCTATCTTTAGGGCAGACAAATGGAAAAGAAATCTCCTTTAATTTAGGGAGTTATCTCATTGTTTTCTCCTTCATTCTTTCAAATTATTGAACTTTAGTCCTGGCTTCTTAGTTGCTAAGTATCTCTGCTTACCCGTCCTGAGTTGAGTGTGTTCCAGATGTAGTCTCGTAACTTCTCATCTGACACATCTTTGCCAACTTCCTTCTGAAGTTGTGTGAGCCAAACAAGCACTTCCTATGGGGAAGGTTTAGAGAATAAGAGTGTCAATGTATATGCCAGGAGAGAATGCCAGGATCAGAAATAAAAGCATGCCAGTGAGAAAAACATGCAGCAGGAGAGGATTCTTACTTGATTTGCCAGTCCATGCAGGGGCCCTGCCAGCCCATTCATGGCTGCTGCAAAGGACAAATAGGGGTCTGAAAGGGCACTACCCACCAAGTGGCTGGTGTGGGCACTTACGTTGCCACCTTCATGGTCACTGTGGGGAAATAAGAAAGGAGAATCAAGGCCCAGAGAAAGGAGAAAAAAGGGGCAGACTATGCTAACAGGGACCTTGCTGTTCTCTTACTGCCACATACTTGGCTAGCGATGGGCTCACACCAGCCTAGAGCCAGTCATTTATACATAAGCTCTTGTAAGAGATGTCCCAATGTTATTATCAGCCTTTGCTCACTAATCCACAGAGCTGGAGGGGTTACTGGTTGATGATGCCCAGCCTGTGTGCCATGCTCCCTGACTTCCACTCAAGCTTTAACAGCAATGACCAGAAGAGGGAGCTCCTGGAAAGCCAAAGGGCTCATCCAACGCAAACAGCTAGTACCTTTTCCTAGCTGGAAGCACTAGCTTATTCTTAGTGTGGTTATAGTAATTTCACTAGACCTCCTGTGCCTTTACCAGACCCCTTTCATGCTTTGTTTATCATTCCATATTCTGTGCTTCCGTCTCCTTGCTGCCTACCACCTGTTCCCAAAAGATGAGAATGTTAAGGAGCTTTTTTTTCTCTTGGTGCACTGTGTGGCATGCAGGATCTCAATTCCCTGACCAGGGATTGAACCCACACCCTCTGCAGTGGACGTGTAGAGTCTTAACCACTGGACTTCCAGGGAAGTCCCAAGGAGTTTCTCTTAATATTCACCATCAATCCAGCAACCTGGTGGCTGGGTCTCCCTCACCTGTGGATGGTGAGGTACAAGCGCATGAGCTCTGTGAACTGAGCGTCAGTATAGCCTAACATGTTGGTGAAATTGTGGGACCAGTCCAGCTTAGGGTCAATGGCCCCAATACTGCTGCCCTCTCGATACAGATTCCGGTAGATCTTTGCTGCAACACAAGGAAGCTTTGCGATCAGATCCATACAGTCTTCGTAAATCAACTGATGGGGAGAAAAGGAAAATGGAGAAAAAAGAAGAGGAATTATCAACAAGGAAGAGTTAGGCAGGGATGGTGTCTCTTCTCCATGGATTGGGCTTTTTGGATTGATATGGATATTTGGATTATATGCTGGGTGGTTATATATGGAGTAAATAACAACAATGACCATGTAACTGAGTAACTGTTCTGACCCAGGTACTGCATCAAGGGAGTTACACATGGTATCCCATGTACATTAAAATATTATTCCCAATTTTTCTCCATTCTACAAAATATATAATGACCTTCATTTTACAGAAAAGGGAACTGAACCTCAGAGCATTCAGCCAATGCCAAAGTCAGATTTCAAATCCTTACATGTTTAAACATGATCTTTTCCACTATATGACTTTGCACTCAAAGAATATGCTAAGACATTAGGTTATTTAATAATTCTATGTTCCATCTTTCAAAGAAAATTCACCATATATGCTAAGGATCAAACAGTGACATTCAATCATTAGTTATTAACAAAGGCTTCCATTTTTAAAGCACTTACTATGTAACAGGTACTGTGCTAAATATTTTCAGTTTTTTTCTTTACTTACAATAGTCTTGTAAGGTAACATATCCCCCATTTGTAAAAATTGGGGCACAAAGTTAACCACTCAGCTAATAAGCATCATCTAGCTTAAATTATTAACTCATGGCCATGCTTGTTTCATCTATACCCTTACTTTCCCCTCTCATCTCCCAAATTATTGAGTGAATCCCAGATATCATATATAACATGTAAATAAAAGATAAAGACCCTTCATAATCAAAATCACAAATCCATTATCCCACTGAAAAAAAATTTAACAAATCTTCAGTATCATTAACTAATCAGTATTGAACTCCCCCATGCACCTCATTCATTGATTAAAGCTCCCCCTCATTTGTTTGTTTTACTGAAAAACAGCCCACATTACAATTGTCTGATTTAAGTTCCCTCATATGCTGTCCTTTTTTTACTTTTCAATCTACTTGTGGAAAATCAGCCTCATTTGTTCTGTAGAATTTCCCTTAGTTTAGATTTTGCTGGTTATGTACTTGTGATGTCATTTAACATGTCCCTCTGTCCATTTTATTTCTGACAAACTGATAAGAGATGGAGGTTTGAGCAGATTCAGGTTCAAATTTTTTTTTTAGCAAGACTTTTTGATAAATAGCGCTATGTTCATTTATTAAGAGAAACATATAACATCTGGTTGTCTTTTTGTGATGTTAATGATCTGCTCAACTTTTATGTCTCAATTTTATCTTCTCATAGGGATTTTAAGTTCCTGCAGCAGCAGCAGCAGGGAAGGGGACAAGGTTTTTAGTAGTTTTTTTTTGGCCATGCTGCATGCACAGCTTATGGGATCTTAGTTGACTGACCAAGGATTGAACCTGCGTCCTCTGCAGTGGAAGCAGAGTCCTAACCACTGGATTGCTAGGGAATTCCTATTTTTTCTGTTAGTAACAAAAAATTTCGGGAATTTCTTGGTGGTCCAGTGGTTAGGACTCAGTGTTTTCACTGCCAAGGCCTGGGTTCAGTTCCTGGTTGGCTTCAGTTCCTGCAAGCCGTGAGGTGCAGCCAAAGGAAAAACAAAGAAATGTATACCTTCAGTCACAGTACATAGGAGCCATGGAGAAAATACTTGATGAATGATATTATATAGTGCTGACCTATCAAGCTAACTGGCTAAATGTTCCTGTAAGAAGTCATGAGGTTTTAGTAGTTCTGCTGGAACAAAGAACAAAATCTATAATAAGTATCTTAAATGAGATAATCTATATGAAGTCATCTATTACTCAAGTACTCAGCATTGAATTTTGTCAATGCCACCAGGATTCAATGAGAACACTGCCAAAATTAAAAAGCTACTTGAAGCAAGAAGTACTTAGCTAACACAAGTTCTCAGGAGATTACTTACACAATAACCAAACTATTAACCACACCTCCTTGCAGATTTACATCCCCCAAGGAAGTATATATTTTCCAGAAGTATGCATCAAGGATATGCAGCTCTAAGGGACCTGGACTGATTAGCAGAATGCCAAGAACAACAAGATCCTGGGCTAGGCCAGCTGGCATCTGTGGACTATGAACTAATTTTCACAATTATTTGTGAAGTATGAATGACCGATTCATAAAGAATCTACAGAAAGATTGTTTCAACTTCTCCCACTGAGGATGAAGTTTATGAAGCAGCAAGTATGACCAGGTCTGACAGTGTGGGATCTTTACCCTGCTTTTTGTAGTGGGAAAGGTGTACTGTCAAGAGATTCAATAAATAAACACACTGACAGAGAACTCCTTATTTCTTTTTTAATAGCTAATAAGACTGAGGTGCTACTTGGCTACTGGTACTAACTCATTCTTCATCTTTAAACCCTCAGAAAAAAAAAAAGGACAAAACATGCCACCACTGCAACTGCCTGGGATAAAGGTAACAAAACTGGCCATGATCATCACTGTGATCCAGCATCTCTAGGGCCAGAGAAATTCTGGCCAAGTACTTAGCAAGCAATCATTTTTTAAAAAAATTTTTATAGTTGATAAAACTATACTATACCTGGGAGTATAGTTAATTTACAATGTTGTATTCCTAATAGCCATCAATCGTTATTAAGAAGACATAGAAAACGAAGAGTCAGTATTAATGGTGAAGAGACCCTAGAGTGAAGCAAACTCAAGTCTCAACCTGGTAACCACCAGCTACTAGCTGCCATGACCCTGGGCATGCTACTTTATTTCTCTCATCTTCAACTTTGCCATTCAGTAAAATGAGAATAAACAGTAAGGTCTACCTCATGGGGTTGTTCTGATAATTAAATCAGATGAGTAGAAGCATTCAAGCCGATATTTGGCATGCTTTCAAGAGTTGTTTGTTAGGTGTTGGAATGATGATTTTACTATACAGTAAACAGCTTCAAACCCTACACATACTGTTCATAGGCCTTACTAGAAAAACCTGATCTGTCAGTTACTTGCAAATTTTACCCAATCTAACAGTATCTTAAGGCTACCTCACAGTTAAACAGCTTGTACATCAGAGTAATCTCCTAGTCACAAGTGAAGTTAAGTCAATTACAAAAAGACCTAACTCACCTCAAGAGATTACACTAGTTATCTAAAGTCATGTAAACTGCTATGAAAGGAAAGCTGTAGGCAGATCATCCTCTTGAGATATATGTAAAACAGCATGAACTGACGATTCTACAAGAGACTTAGGTCACATGTACTCTTTAACATAAATTGTTAAACAGAAATAACCAGTTAAATGCTGTCATGTAATTCTACTTAAGCAGAATGGTTAAATTAAGCAAGAGAGAGAACTAAATCGAAATAGTGCTTCAATGACCTTTGAGAGAGATACAAGACATGGCAGCAAAATAGCACCAAGTTCCACTAGAACAATTACTGGTGCTAACTTTTGTTCAGTATGAACTTTATTAGACACACATCCTGAGGCTGACAGATTTATCAGTAATGCTTATAAATACTCTCCAGGTTGGTAAAGTCCTGAAATACAATCTTTACTCAAGACAGCCACCCTCATATGATATCTCCCAAGAAGTGGCAGAACAACCAACCAGTAGCTGTACACTGAATCGGAGGCAAGAGCAAGCAGAGAACACGATTCATCTTCCTGATTCAATAAAGGACAGTGTGAAGCAATGCAGCCTGTTTGGATACCTGGGAAATATCTTACAGGTATTTACTACAAAGTATGAAGAACTCTACAACAGTCAATACAACAGAATCATAAGTAGTAACAGGCTCTCCTGAGTGGTCAATTTCTAACAAACAAGTTTTAAAAGAAATGTTGGGCTTGATTTAACCTTTTTCTGTTATGGTGACCCACACAGATAACAATGACTTGAAACAGCATTTTAAAAAGAAAATGAAAAGCAATATATTCAGGTTATACAACCTTCTGAATCTGCTGATTTGCGACTTCATAAATGCTTATGGGTATGTTTAGTTTGCATCATTCCTATACCTTTCTCCTCAAAGCCAACCAGACTAGTATCAATTGAAAACTTTCTCTCCCTCTTTCCCTCAACAGCACTCAATTCTGTATACACAGCTGGCACTGAATAAACACTGACCAATCAAATGGAGTGGGATTTGCCAAAACTGCAAGGAGATTTCATCAGACAGGTGGGCCACACTATTCTATGAATAGTATGAACTCACAGTGAACTCTTTAGGGGCCGCCTTCTGCTCAAAAATCATTTAGTGCATCTGCTTTGCCAAAAGGGACTTTTCCATTCCTATACTGCTGCTGCTAAGTCACTTCAGTCGTGTCCGACTCTGTGCGACCCCATAGACGGAAGCCCACCAGGCTCCCTCGCCCGTGGGATTCTCCAGGCAAGAACACTGGAGTGGGTTGCCATTTCCTGCTCCAATGTATGAAAGTGAAAAGTGAAAGTGAAGTCGCTCAGTCGTGTCCAACTCTCAGCGACCCCATGGACTGCAGCCTACCAGGCTCCTCCCTCCATGGGATTTTCCAGGCAAGAGTACTGGAGTGGGGTGCCATTGCCTTCTCCAATTCCTATACTACCTGTCTCTAAATAAGAAACAAACAAAAAAAGAGATGTCCTACTGTAGCCCTAGCCAGATAAACTGTACTTTACCCAGTATTTATGAGGTATTGGAAAGAGGAGGGAAGAAACTGTGTCCTACGCACTAGGACAAGGCCCAACAATCTTCTCATACTCTCATAACAGAGTTCAAACTATGAAAGTCACATTGTGTTTTCAGAGAATAAAGCTCATTTGCTTTTTGCATCCTAATTCCAGGATTCTAACTACCCTTCCACTCCTGACAGGTATCTGGAGTAGGTTAACCCAAACTGTGGCTGACTGCAATTGGTCCTTCCTAGACTCCAGAATTGCCTTAGGTGCCATTCTTCTAACTTAAAAAGGTTCTCATTTGAAGAAGAGGGTCCAGGGTATGTCTACTCTGCGAAACTTTCCTCAGGGACCCTGCACTTAAGTCACACCTTTTTCAATATTCCAACAGTGCTGTGTATATACCTCTATTATAGCAAGATTACTGAACTGTAATTTCTTTTTTATGTGTATATCACCCTTACTAAAATCAATAACCTTGGTGATAGAAAGCATGCTTCATTTATCTTTGTAATTCCAATGACCCGTAAAAAGCACGCCTACAATAAAATTTTGTTAAACGAATCTCTGGCATAACTCAGGGTAGTAATTTTCCTAAGGATTCTTCATTCCTTTTTCTTTCTTCACACTCAGGTCCTTTGAATCTCTATTGAACACCAATCATCACAGCAAAGTTTCCTACCTCCCAGTACTTGGTTCGGTTGATACCCTCTGCATATGCTCGGGCAAAGTTACTTTCACTGTTGAGAGCTGTAACAGCTGCACTGAGCTGAGACATGGGGTGTAGATTAGTGGGAAAGTTGTCCAGCATGGTGACCACATGGGAAGGCAGAGCTGCCCTCTTTGCCCACTCCTGTGAGAGCCAGGATACCTGTGAAAAGGAAGACATCGCTCATAACACTAGACAAGGAAAAAGAAGACAGAAAGACAACAGGGGACTTCTCTGGTGGTTCAGTGGTTAAGAATTTGCCTTCCAATGCAGGGGACATGGAAGGGAACTATGATCCGACATGTTACCGGCAACAAAGCCCACATGCTGCAACTGGAGAACAGAGAAGCTCATGTGCTCTAGAGCCTGTGTGCCACAACTACAGAAAGCCTGTGCACTGCACAGCACAGACAAAATTAAAAGAAAATGAGAAGAGAAAAAAAAAAAAAGACAATGAGTATTCCCTGGTGGTCCAGTGGTTAGGACTTGGCACTTTTACTGCTGGGAGCCTGGGTTGAATCTCTGGCTCTGAGTAACTTGCAAACTGCCTGGTGTGACCAAAATAAAAATTAAAAATAAAGAAAACGAAAAGACTGACCTCAAGTAAATAAAATCCAAGAGATTTCAATCCAGTCCACTTATAAAGCAGAACTCTGCTCCGATTTCCTTCCACTCTATAAACTACCAACCATAACCAGAAAAAGATTAAGTGCTTGAGATTAGAAAAAGGCAAAGGACGGGAATGAGAAGGGCTAGTGTCCTGCTTACCTGTTCCTCTGTTGGGATTTGTCCAGTTACCAGCAGCCAAAATAAGCCCTCTGGCAAGGGTTCTTCCCCGCCCTTAGCCTTTGGTAGCATTTTCTGGCATTCAGGGATGCTGTAGCCTCTAAAACGGATGCCCTTGAGGGAGAGGAGTAAGGATTACAGCTCAAAAATCACATAAATTGACTGATCTCACTTTCTTCAGACCTGTCAACAAATTACAACTTTCAAAATGTAAATCTTCAGATAACTTACTCTTGCTTTGTACTTTTACTAGTTGATATATTTAAAAAGTAAAGTTATTCTTCAGCTATTCCATATGTACCTATTTTCACTTTCCAAAATATATAGGTATGTGCCCTCTTTTGTTCTCCTCACCCTTAGTGATTTAATCCATGGTGTGCACAACTCAGTAAAGTCAGTGATTACTAGCGATCGACAGGAGGTCTCTTACCTCTTCAGGATCAAGAACTGACGTTTCATACACCAATCCCTTCATGCCTCGCATGCCACCATACATCTAAAGAAAAGAAGAGGATGTAACAAGTTGTTCAAATAATTCAGGCAAGAGCTTCTTAAAGCTTCACGGGATCAAGTCTCTGACTTGCAAAACTTTGGGAGATTTCTGAGTTAACTTTCTATAGAATGTAATTTTGAAAGGAAGACTGCTAATGCTGGAAATGAATTTTTTTTTGGAAATCAATTTTTTTTAAGTTGAGAAATCACTATCTTTGGTTAGTGTTTTTGCCTGTGCTCACTTTTGTTACTTTTTTCTCCTGCCTGCTCTTCTCCCCTCATTCCCACCAACCAGAGTAAACAGAATGGGACTGACTATAGGGAAAGAAGATGGAGACCAATGGCTAAACAGTGTTATGAAATTATCATCTGAGCTGCTGAGATTCTCAGAACTGAAGAAAAAACCATCCTAAAGCTGTTCTATAAGGTCAGCTACAGCTATGGTCTAACTGGATGATCAACACAGCATCAACTCAGAGACAGAGAACCCTGGGCCCAAAAGCTGAGGGGTGGGGAAAAGTAACAGAAACTTCATTCATCCTTTCCCATACATGAATTAGGTTAGCCTCAACTAGTAAGTCTGTAGAAAAGAACAGTCTAATTTCTAATAACACCGTTGGCTTCACCATTTCCCCATATGGGGCAGAATGCTCTAAACAGTCAGTGCAGAGAGCGGTGCTTTCATCACAGCATGGCACCGAGCTCCCTTCCAGGCAAAACCTGCAACCCTCACCATGTCCACAGTGATCTGGCCCACCACCGTCCTGCCGTGTTGCTGCCGGAAGGTCTTCACTCTGGTCTGCTCCTTAGGTATCAGATCAGCCAATATGTCTTTTAAATTCTAAAAGGAGAAGCAGAAAGGCTAAGTGATGATCAAAATATTGATTATATTTCTGCAAAGTTGATACGTTAAGACGGCTTTTTAGAATTTGGCTTTCTCTGTCAGGGAAGCCTGGTCAACTGCTCTGTACAGATGAGGGTAAAAGAATTAGGCAGAGGAAGAAGGGAATGGGGAGTTGTTTAATGGGTACAGTTTCAATTTAGGAAGACAAAAATTTTGGAGATGAATAGAAATGATGTTTGCACAATAATGTGAATTACTTGCTGCTGCTGCTGCTGCTAAGTCACCTCAGTCGTGTCCGACTCTGTGTGACCCCATAGACGTCAGCCCACCAGGCTCCCCCGTCCCTGGGACTCTCCAGGCAAGAACACTTAACTACCCCTAAACTATAAACTTGAGAATAGTCTATTTTCTAATGAATACCATAAGCTCCAGAATTTCCTTTTATGGCACAGAACACTGAATAGTCAGTGAAGAGAATGGTACTTTCATTGAAGTACATTACAGAGCTACTTTTTTCCAGCCAAAACCCCACAGCCCTTATCATGTCCACAGTGAATTAGCTATCTTAAAACAGTAGTAGTAATAATGGCTCTAACAAAGAGTTCTGGTCCCCTCCAGGAGACACCTGGGATAACGATAGAGTCCGGATGGGAGTCCACCCCAGGGTCCAGCGGCCTCAATGATCCTCAGTCCTTTTTTCCAAACCTTACCGTGGAAGAAGCACTGGCATGCCGGGCAGCAAGAACAAGACAGGACGCATTCTGCAAAAAAAAACCACAAAACCTCATACAATCATCCTCCTTCCTAAGTATTAACAAGTAATTACAATGACTCAACTTCTCTTTATTTTAGCCTCTATGGACAGTTTGACATATGAAAGCTGTATAAGGCCTTGAGCAACCTGGAAAGAATTTCCAGTCTAGAGGCAGCAGCTTCATCAGCACTCCCGAAGAGCCTCTGCCATCACCTGGGTTCTAAGGGCTGGGCTTTGTTAAGCATGAAAGAAATGGCAGAGAGGCAGTTGTTAAAGTATCCAGTCCTAAAAAAAAAAAAAAAGTATCCAGTCCTTCAAAAATCTAGCTTTCTGTAGCTCTGAGGAGCCCTGAGATAAGCAACGAGGAAACTGATCAATTCCTTAACCAGGCTGGTAATCTCTCTTCAGCACCTAGTCCTTTGGCAGCACTCCTCTCCAGTCTAGGAGAGTCCAGAGAGGGAAGCAACCTTTTACAACACTACCTGAAATGTTCCTGGAAAAAGCATGGAGAAGACAGGATATCTACAAAGTAACAACCAGACTGCTCAACAACAGCAATGGAAACTAGAAAACTGGTAAATTAGCTTTAACATACTGAGAGAAATTACTAGACTTGTGTACCCAGGTGAGAAAGAAAAAACTCTTAAAGGAGGTAAAATAAAGACATTTCAGGTAAACAAAAGCTGAGAGTTTATCACTTACACACCTATACCAAACAATTTTTTAAAAAATTTGGTATAGTTGATGTAGGTCTCAGGTGTACAACATGATTCATAAGAAGGTTACATTCCATTTATGGTTATTGCCCCACTTCACTCTCCCCACTGGCACCCATTAGTTTATTCTCATATCTGTATTTTTCTTTTTTGTTATATTCACTAGTTTTCTTTTTTAAATTCCATGTAAGTGATTAGCAGCATCTGTCTTTCTGATTTATTTCACTTCACATGGTACACTCCAGGTCCATCCATGTTGCTGAAAATGGTAAAATCTCATTCTTTTTATGGCTTAGCAGTATTCCACTGTGTATGTAAAACATATCCTTATCCATTCATCTCTTGATGGACACTTAGATTGCTCCCATATTTTGTAGCTAGGCTATATTTTTCTATATTTAGAGACAGTTTCCCCCCCGCCAAGAAACACAACTTTCTATGAAGATTGCTGAGTTGCAACAGGAAGTTCAACACTGCCTTTGAAAAAGACAACCAGTTGTACTACTACCAAGTTGTAAGGATTTAGGCAAGGAAACTGACTTTCCTTCATGAGATTATTCTGAAGATAAAATGAGACAGTAAAAATAAGCTCCAGGGTCCTCATCTATAAAATGGTGCTGATACCCACTATATCCCACAGGGCTGTCTTGTGATGATTAAATTACAATGGATGTGGAAGCACTTTGCAAACTAAAGATCACACACACACAAACTAAACATGCAGCAAGTCTATATACCTCTCCTTGTGTCAAAAGGTCAGAGACACTTTTTTAAGTAACTACAGTCATCTCTTGATATTCAAGGGGGAATTGGTTCCAGGACCTCCCCACTCTCAGCAGATAAAAAAATCTGAGGAAACTCAAGTTTCTTACATAAACTGGTGCAGTATTTGTATATAACCTATGCATATTTTTCCATATACTTTAAGTTATCTCTGAATTACTTATAATACCTAAAGCAATGTAAATGCTATATAGTTGGGAGTATAAAGTAAATGCTATGCCAATTGTCAGCACAAGTGCAAGTTTTGCTTTTTGGAACTTTCTGGAATTTAAAAAAATATGTCTGATCTGCAGTTGGTTGTACCCACAGGTGCAAAACCCATGGATACAAAGGGCTGACTGTATTGCGCTGCCGTCTGATTGTGCTGGAAATCATTTGAACTAGTGGTATTGTATAAATTCCAAAACACCACATGTTTAAGGTGAGACTGAGTAGTGCCTGAGGCTTTTAGAATTTCATACCCCTCTTTCTGCTGGGGCAGGAAGAAGAAATGAAAAGAGAAGAGACCCTTCAGAAAACTTTATTTTAAAAAGAATCAAAAGAAAGAAGTCACTCAGTTGTGTCTGACTCTTTGTGACCCCATGGACTGTAGCCTGCCAGGCTCCTCCGTCCATGGGATTTCCCAGGCAAGAATATCCAAAGCTAAATTCAGAGAACACAAGGCAAGCTAATGTGGCCCTAAAACAAAGGGGGAAGGCCTCAAATTGTTAATGAGGACTGCTTGCGACTCCTCTCATTAACTTTCTAAAGAATCTCCTCTAGCTCACTGAGGGCCATTTCACAGAAAGTACACAGCATAAATAGCTATTTAGCCTGTTCATCCTACACGGGGTGAACAGGAGTCGACCCAGCACTCAAGAAATAACTATTTCCTTTATCTTCAGTTCAGTTCAGTCGCTCAGTCATGTCCGACTCTCCGCGACCCCATGAATCACAGCACGCCAGGCCTCCCTGTCCATCACCAACTCCCGGAGTTCACTCAAACTCATGTCCACAGAGTCGGTGATGCCATCCAGCCATCTCATTCTCTGTCGTCCCCTTCTCCTCCCGCCCCCAACCTTTCCAGCATCAGAGTCTTTTCCAGTGAGTCAACTCATCGCATGAGGTGGCCAAAGTATTGGAGTTTCAGCTTTAGCATCAGTCCTTCCAATGAACACCCAGGATTGATCTCCTTGCAGTACAAGGTACTCTCAAGAGTCTTCTCCAACACCACAGTTCAAAAGCATCAATTCTTTGGCGATCAGCTTTCTTCACAGTCCAACTCTCACATCCATACGTGACCATGGGAAAAACCATAGCCTTGACTAGACACACCTTTGTTGGCAAAGTAATGTCTCTGCTTTGTAATATACTATCAAGGTTGGTCATAACTTTCCTTCCAAGGAGTAAGCGTCTTTTAATTTCATGGCTGCAATCAGCATCTGCAGTGATTTTGGAGCCCCCCAAAATAAAGTCTGACACTTTCCACTGTTTCCCCATCTATTTCCCATGAAGTGATGGGACCAGATGCCATGATCTATTTTCTGAATGTTGAGCTTCAAGCCAACCTTTTCACTCTCCTCTTTCACTTTCACCAAGAGGCTTTTGAGTTCCTCTTCACTTTCTGCCATAAGGGTGGTGTCATCTGCATATCTGAGGTTATTGATATTTCTCCTGGCAATCTTGATTCCAGCTTGTGCTTCTTCCAGCCCAGCGTTCCTCATGATGTACTCTGCATAGACGTTAAATAAGCAGGGTGACAATATACAGCCTTGACGTACTCCTTTTCCTATTAGGTACCAGTCTGTTGTTCCATGTACAGTTCTGACTGTTGCTTCCTGACCTGCATACAGGTTTCTCAAGAGGCAGGTCAGGTGGTCTGGTATTCCCATCTCTTTCAGAACTTTCCTTTATCTTACTAGTCATCAAAAAGTGAACACGGGAAAACCTTGAGTGGGTTCAAGCTACTCTTCTAAGGCACTTTCCATGTAGAAGCCCCATCTCCTGGAGACCACATCAGCACTCAGCAGACCCTTTCATTGTGGGTAGTTGGTTACGTGGGTTTGCTTTTAAAGAGGCTATAGGGGAACATACCATCTGAGAGAAAAAAGAAGTTGAAATCTCTCCATAATGATAATTTTTTTCACTTCTAAACCATCTTTAAGTTTCTATAATGGTTCGCTGCTTCACTGGCAAGAGGAAGACATTATAAGAATAGGTTAAATCTTAGGCAAAAGAAAAAAAATCTATCCAAGCTAAGCTGACAGAATGAAAGCCTGATCTTAAGATGAAAATGAAATTATCTCAGAATGGAGGGCTCTATTCCACTAATATGCCTGTATGAACATAAAACAAAAACGGTTGTTTCCCCTTATGAGAGAGAACTGCTAGAATCAATGAGCTTCCCTCTCTTTTTACTTAAGGTTAAAAAATAAAAAAGGAAATCAGAAAGAAAAGGGTGGAAGGTCAACTACCAAGGCTGTAAGAATACAACATCATTTAAAGGCATCAGATGACAAGTATCACCATACTTCTGCCACCAGCCAAGTCTTAATTTCCTTTGTGCAGAGTGTCTTTGCCATTTAATGAGGCACCTCAAAGTAACTTGAGGAGAGCTGATCTCAACTGTCCCTAATCTCCATCTGTAACACTTCTTAGCCAGATCACCAATTTGCAAAAATAATGCTAGTGTGTGAACAGCATGGCTATGTAGCTCCAAAATGAAGGTAGTATGTTCTGTTCCTACTATACTTCTGGTTGTGTGACCCTAGCCAAGCCATTTAATCTTTCTGTGCTTTAATTTCCTTATCTCTAAAATGTAAACAATCTACCTGAAAAAGAATTCAGAGTAAAGATGATCCAAGATCTTGGCAAAAGAATAGAGGCACTGATCAACACACTATTAATGTTTAACAACAAACTAAAGAACAAACAGATAAACATAAAGTTTAAGTTTAGTTGTGTTGAATTCTTTGCAACCCCATGGACTGTAGTCTACCAGGCTCCTCTGTCTACAAGATATTCCAGGCAAGAATACTAGAGTGAGTTGCCATTTCCTTCTCCAGAGGATCTTCCCGACCCAGGGATCAAACCCGGGTCTCCCACATTGTAGGCAGAGGCTTTACCATCTGAGCCACCAGGAAAGTTAAAACAGATAAACAATACAATAACTTAAATAAAAAACACACTAGAAGGAATCAATAGCAGAATAAGTGACACAGAAGAAACAGGTAAGTGAGCTTGAAGACATGAATGAAAAAGAAAGAAAAGAAAGGACAGTCTGAGACCTCTGAGACAATATTAAATGCACCAACATGCGCATTACACAGGTCTCAGAAGGAGGAGAGAGAAAGGACATGAGAAAACATTTGTAAAATGGAAATAACTGAACCTACCTCAAAGCACTGCTAGGAGGATGAATTAAGTCAATATTTATGAAGCACTTACGATCATGCCTGGCACACAGCACCAAGTGCTCTGTATTTGTTATTTAATAAATACAGAAAAATAGTATGGCTACTTTCCAGCACTCTTCAGTGTCAAGTTTAGTCATATTTTAGTTCACCCTGCAGCCTAGGGGGAAAAAAATCTTAAGAAATATGAAGGATTTTAAAAACAATCAATATGGATAGAATACTGGAAAAAATTCAGGTTAGGATAACTTTACCTAATGATGTAGAAGACAGAGCACATAGCTTGCAATTAGGAAAGGAAATCTGGGTTCCAGTCCCAGCTCCATTACTAAATAACTGAGACATCTAAAGCAAAACTACTACTGTTTCCCTTTCCCTCTCCACATCTAGGATAACACTCAAGCTACTTGGCTCCAAAGTCTGATCCTAAGGTTCCAACAAAGACATATATATAAAGGTACATAAAAACCTTGTTATTTAAAAAATATGACGGCCTGGCCAGCAATATTACCATTACCTGGAGCTTGTCAGAAATGCAGAATCTTGGGTTTCACCTCAGGTCTACTGAATCCAAATCTGTAGTTTAACAAACTCACTAGGTTGATTCCTATGAATAGTAAAGTTTGAGAAACATCCTGACTTCAAGTGTTAAGCAAGGAAGCAGAGGGGAGAACACCAAGAATCTAGGATGTGGTGTTATCAAGAGTCAAGTCCTAAATCCAGGTCCTGCTACTATCCTGCTGTGCTACCATGGCTCTATGACCTAACTTCTAGTTTCAATTTTGACATCTCAAAATTGGTAATAAAGTCAATTTCAGGGTAGACAAGTGGACTATAGGAAATAATTTGCATGAAAGCATCTAGAACAATGCCTTCTGCATAGCTGAGATCAGTAAACATGTTTCTGAGTTATGTGTTGGCTTATTACCTACCAACTCGTGTCACAACTCTCTCGTGGAGCTGGATCCCAGGAAAGAGAAAGTCAAGTCTGAGGAAGGGGTGAGTGAATAATTCCCTCCCTCTAGCTGAAGAACAGGAAATAAAGCCCCAACTTTCTGAAGGGCCTCCTGACCAAGAGAAGAGTCTCAGGGAGAGGAAACAAATTTAACTAACTATAATCTAACACCAGCAGGAGGTGTTAGAGGGCTGTCGTACCTTAGGTTACATCTCTCATCTCATCTACCTCCTGGCTGCCAGTGAAAGCTGCTAAATGGCTTTTGTACACTGCATTTAGGCTATACTCACAGATAGAACAGGCAGCTTACAAATCTGAGTCATCCCTGAACTTTTTTTTTCTGGTTAAATTACATATACCAGTTTATAACAAATGGCAAAATCTGTAACTCTGTTCAAAGTTTTAAAAAATTACTTAAGAATAATTTCTTGTATTTCTATGCCACCTTTATAGTTCTGGTTTCTCATTTCTTAATTAGTAAATTCAGCGTGCAGGTTCTATCCCAGGCTAATTTACACACTTCCGGAAGAAACGGCCTCTTAAATCCAGAGTGTTGAGGTGGGGAGCCCCCAACTACATCAGATTCGTTTCACATATGATAATATACATGTTTCAATCCATTCTCCCAAATTATCCCACCCTCACCCTCTCCCACAGAGTCCAAAAGACTGCTCCACACATCCAAGTCTCTACTGTTGTCTTGTATACAGGGTTATCGTTATCCTCTTGCTATAGTCCATATATATGTGTTAATATACTGTATTGGTGTTTTTGTTTCTGCCTTACTTCGCTTTGTATAATAGGCTCCAGTTTCGTCCACCTCATTAGAACTAATTCAAATGGATTCTTTTTAATCGCTGAGTAGAAAAACCATAGCCTTGACTAGACGGACCTTGGTTGGCAAAGTAATGTCTCTGCTTTTTAATATGCTGTTTAGGTTGGTCATAACTTTCCTTCCAAGGAGTAAGCATCTTTTAATTTCCTGGCTGCAATCAGCATCTGCAGTGATTTTGGAGCCCCCAAATATAAAGTCTGACACTGTTTCCACTGTTTCCCCATCTATTGCCCATGAAGTGATGGGACCAGATGCCATGATCTTCGTTTTCTGAATGTTGAGCTTCAAGCCAACCTTTTCACTCTCCTCTTTCACTTTCATCAAGAGGCTTTTTAGTTCCTCTTCACTTTCTGCCATAAGGGTGGTGTCATCTGCATATCTGAGGTTATTGATATTTCTCCTGGCAATCTTGATTCCAGCCTGTGCTTCTTCCAGCCCAGCGTTCCTCATGATGTACTCTGCTTATAAGTTAAATAAGCAGGGTGACAATATACAACCTTGACGTACTCCTTTTCCTATCTGGAATCAGTCTGTTGTTCCATGTCCAGTTCTAACTGTTGCTTCCTGACCTGCATATTGCAGCCAGGAAATTAAAATATGCTTACTCCTTGGAAGGAAAGTTATGACCAACCTAGACAGCATATTAAAAAGCAGAGACATTACTTTGCCAACCAAGGTCTGTCTAGTCAAGGCTATGGTTTTACCCATGGTCATGTATGGATGTGAGAGTTGGACTGTGAAGAAAGCTGATTGCCGAAGAATTGATGCTTTTGAACTGTGGTGCTGGAGAAGACTCTTGAGAGTCCCTTGGACTGCAAGGAAATCCAACCAGTCCATTCTAAAAGAGATCAATCCTGGGTGTTCATTGGAAGGACTGATGCTAAAGCTGAAACTACAATACTTTGGCCACCTAATGCGACAAGTTGACTCAATGGAAAAGAGTCTGATGCTGGCTGGGAGGGATTGGGGGTGGGAGGAGACGGGGACGACAGAGAATGAGATGGCTGGATGGCATCACTGACTCGATGGACATGAGTTTGAGTGAACTCCGGGAGTTGGTGATGGACAGGGAGGCCTGGCGTGCTGTGATTCATGGGGTCGCAAAGAGTCGGACGCGACTGAACTCCACTGTGTAAATGTACCACAGCTTTCTTATCCATTCTGCGGATGGACATCTAGGTTGCTTCCATGTCCTGGCTATTACCTGGTTACTTATCTCATCTCATCTACCTCCTGGCTGCCAGTGAAAGCTGCTAAATGGCTTTTGTACAGTGCATTTAGGCTATACTCACAGATAGAACAGGCAGCTTACAAACCTCTGAGTCATCCCTGAACTTTCAACTCGAAGCTTCTCCCCCCCAATTCTGGAGGTGTGGCAACTGAGCTTTGGCTTCTGGTTACATGCCACGTGTGGAGTCATCCTACCGGAAAGGCAGCTGTCAGGTGAATCAGGGAATCATCTCACTCAGTAGGTCAGCTGTTTCATGGGGAGAGATGGTAAGAGCTACTTCCAAAGATAAGGGACAGGCTCACAGCTTCTGTCTGCCAGAATCTCTACAGGGTGGTGGGAATTACCATCACTAAAAGGCTTTTTCAAACCCCACATGCTGCCATCCCATGCCAATAACTTTTAGTGAGCTGGCTATTACTGATAGAAATGGGCTGCAGCTGTCAAATGTGCTATGCTAGGATGGAAAAATACAATTAAGGGAACATCTACCTTAAAAGGCCAAGGGAGGAAAAGGACAAAACATGCAGGAAATTCTGCCAAAGATTTGCTTATAATATTTTAGGGTATTGGCCAAATCCCTTAACAAAAATCAATTAAAACTACTCCCCTCTCCCCCAAATTCTGCAAACAGTGGAATCTCATTTGGATAAGCACTTAATAACGTAGTTACTTCTCTCTTACTCCTCTTAGCCTATTATCATCATTGATCCACATCTAGGACCCTAACTCTACAAGGGAAAAGCCTAATTTCCTTCAATACTCCATCAAAGACGCATTCAGAACATGTCCTGGCACATATCCAGGAGCTCCAACATCAAATTTGTGAGCTTACAAACTACTGTGTGTAAAATAAATAGGCTACAAGGATATGTTGTCCAGTATAGGGAACATAGCCAATACATAGTAATATTTATAAATGGAATATAATCTACAAAATTGTGAATCACCATGTTGTACACCTGAAATACTGTAGATCAGCTACACCTCAATTTAAAAATCAATTTTAAAAAATTTTGTGAGAGATGCTCCTGATTTTATTAGAGCCCTTGTCCACTAACAAAAGATCAGAGCTTGCCAAGCCAGCAGAACTGGCTTAGTTGATGAAACACAATTCTCTAATAACTGCAAGAGAAATCTTGTGCTATGAAGGCTTCCAGTGCAGAAGAAACAACTTGCATTAAGTAAAAACGAACATACACAGCACAAAGACTCCTCTCTCCCCAGAACCAGGTCAGAGAACTAAAGCCATTTAACTAACATCTTTGTTTCACAAGGGCAATACTGGAAGTCTCCCCTCACTACTTGGTCAGGCCATTTAATAGACTGAGCAGAGAAATCTTTAGATTTCCTACTCTGATGCCCTTCATACTCACAAAATTCCCTTAATAACTCTGCCCTATTCCCACTGTCTAACAGACCCTTCTCTAAAGATTCGCTGATTATTCAAAGAAAAAGACTGCAAAGGACACCAATTCAGCCTTAGGAAAGAATTGAGTCCTAATTTTTCTTTCAGAGAAATTCTTATTGTTCTTTAATAGTTGCTAAACACCTATTTATTATGTGCATACTAAGCATATACTACTGAGTAAAATATATAGGATCTGTCACTGTACTACTTTCTTAGGAACTGGAAACTGTTTCCTCACTTCTACTAGTTCTTACAATGCTTTGTTTCACGGATTTACAAAAATCTTTTCCTAAGTCATTTGAAAAAAAGACATAAACCTAGAGAAAATAGTCTAAAACAGACTATAGCTACTTTTGAAGTCATTTAAAAATAATCACTAGTTAGGGACTTCCTTGGTGGTCCAATGGTTAAGAATTTGCCTTGCAATACAGAGGATGCAAGTTCAATCCCTGGTTGAAGAACTAAGGTCCCACTTGTCAAGGAGAAACTAAGCTCATGTGACACAGCTAAAGAATCTGTGCCAGATTCTGTGTACTGCAACTAAGACCCAATGCAATCAAATAAATATATATTTTTAAAATCACTAATTAAAAAAAGCACCCCCCCACACATACACACATATATTAAATATTGTTACAAACAAAAAGGGGGCTGCACATGGCTTTACTGGTCCAACAGGAGGGGATCACCAAGCAGTCAACTGAGACACTTGAAAAAATACAAATTTCCAGATCCACCCAACCTCTGCTGAACCAGAGTCTGCATATAGGATTTATAAACGTGCAATGTGAACAAGCCACCCCAGGTGATGATGCTCACTGTGAACTTACTTACAGATCTTTTAAAATTATAACATGTTAAAAGAATTCAGGCAAGTTCAGGGAAGAACTGAAAAACAGATCCTAAGATCTGCTGCTAAAGTTGTCTCTCTATTGGTTTTAATTTCACTCAAATCCTATTCAACTCTATTACATAAGGCACCAAAAACAGGGCAGAAGGAATTACTCTGTGGCTTTAGGGAGCTCCACCAAGTCTGGTTTCCTGTCTTCTGCCCAGTTGGAATGTCAGCCTTCCCTTCTGATTACCTGTTTAATCCCTGCTTATCTCAATGCCTCCCCACACCCATGCATACAGGCTACCAATCTAAAGACCACCAGGAAGAACAAATACTCCACCAGTAGCTCAGGATGAGGCTTTGCTCTCCACTGTTCATCTTTGATTCATCTAGTAAACCATCAGGGAGTTGCCATTACTTTGGGTAGCAGAGAATCAAAGAAGTTCAAGAGTTTGCCCTTAACAAGTTGTGGGCTTTAAGCTTAACTAGTATTTCAAAGGACAAAACTGACTCAATTGTGTAGAACCCAGTTTCAGGCTTGAATTTACAGAAGAGATGTGTAGTGGTGTGGGCTTGCTGTAAAGTGTCTTGAAAAAGTCTAGAAATAATCTAGAAATACTTTTGGATTGACTTAACTAAAGTCATCAAACAGCTTAGAGGAATAATTCTCAAAGATAAAGAAGTAGGGCTGTCTGAAACTTTGGTATTAAGAATGCAGAAAAAAAAAAAAAAGAATGCAAAAGTTAATTGGTGAATCCACTCTAATTCCCAACTCAGATCACCTATGAAAAGACAGTATTTACAGCACAAAGCGAAGGCACCCACAGCTAATACTAAAGCCATTGGTTACTAAAAATTCATTCAGATAAACAAGAAGTCAAATAATCTTAAGGCTCTGAATGAGGTGATCTCTTCAACTCAGGTGCTCATTAAATTACCTGACAGTGGGCAGGATGGAACAAAAGAACAATGATAAGCATTTGTGTCTCCTAGCAAGGTTAAAAAGTTTTCTCAGAAAAGTGAATTACACCTGACTTTGAGAATCAAAGTGGTAGGCTAGAAGACTATTTTTGCCTTCTAAAGCCTACTCTAATAGCAAAAGAAAAACTGAACACCATTAAGCTGTAGGCTAATCTGGAAAGTTCAGCCAGGTGCTAGCAATGCTGTCAGATTGAAAGACTTCTTGATATTCTGGCTATACTGCTTAGATCTCAGGAAGTTTCCACTCCTCGGTCTGTTGAGCTTTGTTATAAGGGTCGAAAGCCTTCTAAGGGCTTCCAATATACAGGTTTCTCAGATCCTCAGGTCCAACAAAACAATAATGATCACTACAATTAGGTTGCCTTGTCAATTCAAAAACTTTGAGTTTCTTTCCCCAGAGGTTTAAGAGAAAAACTAAATTCAAATGTAAATTCCAAAGGCTGTTTCAAACTGTAGAGTTAGCAGCTCTGGAATGAGCTAATTATAGTATCTCCTATTCTGCCAAAACACTATCCAGAACTTGCTTCATTTCCCAAGAGGCTTCCCTTCCCTGTTCCCTGGTAGTGGAAGGAACTACCATCAAGTATCTCCTAAATGGTCAGCCTCCACCTTGCTGCTGCCAAAACACTATCCAGAACTCGCTTCTTTTTTCCCAAGAGGCTTCCTTTCCCTGTTCCCTGGTAGTGGAAGGAACTACCATCAAGTAAGACAAGTATCTCCTAAATGCTGCTGCTGCTAAGTACCTGGAAAAACCTGTAAATGCTACAGGCTTTACTTTATCTGCCAACCATTCAAGATAACACACTGTAAGCCAAAACCTTTCTAGGTTTTTCCTTTCCTCCCCTTAGGTGGTGGCAGCTTTAATTTGTCTGAAGAAGAAAAAAGTTCTTTGCAAGAGTCAAGGTCACTTGTGGGACTATCCCTTGGATTAGAAGGCTGGGACCCCTCAGCACACCAGTCTTTCTGTTTAAAGGACCCAGTTACCCAGAGACAAAAGCAATTTTAGCAATATGAAATTGAAAACATTGTGTAAGCAACAATATTCCTTATGATCCCAACAAAAACAACAAAAGTCAAATAAAGAGCCCCCCATGGGACTTCCCTGGTGGCTTAGATTCCACGCTCCCAATGCAGAGGGCCTGGATTCCATCCCTGGTCAGGGAACTAGATTCCGTTTGCTGCAGTCAAATAAATTTTTAAAAAGTAAAGGGGCCCCCCAAAAGAGGAACCTTTCTTTAGTAGAGCAAATTTAAAAGCAACAGTAAAACTTAAGTGAGCAAGTAGTAGGACCGGTCATGTAACCTTGGAATTACTATCTCCCGCCCAGTTATCTTCACTTATCAGCCTGCAGTTTATAGGAACAAGTTTTCTCCAATCACATGCGATAATCGTGCAGAAGGTTCTACACAAGCCCTCCACCCCACCCAAGCTCCTCCTATATAGAGTAACTGCAAAAGTTCCAAGGACAAAGAGGACCCGAGTCGCATTCCTCCAGAAGGAATGGCTATGCTTGGTCACTAAAGGCTTAAATAACTGGGCAGGAGGAATGGAAGCCTGCAGTTCTGAAACTGACAAGGACCTCTCTACCCAGTCGAAGCTGAAATTAGCCACGGCTCCAGCTCCGGCCCAGGATAGAGTGAGCACATCTGCTCACCCTTGCCACTTCTCTTAGCCAGCCCCTTCTTCCAAACAGGCTCCTTCCCTAATCCCAGTGGAATACACCTATGTTCTTCACTCCTTTTTCCAAGGCCAAGCACCCCCGCCTCTTCCACCCTTGACACGCGGGGTGACAGCTCGGTTCGGCCTCCCCACCGGCCCAAGACCTCAGGCCAGGCGGGCAGCACTCACTTCACCCCGAATGGGCCGGAAGGCACATAGCCCTGGGAGCTCCAAGCAGGGCAGGCGGCCAGCCAAGCGCAGGGCCCCTTTAAGACGCGCTGGGGTGCGCCTGGGTAGGGGAGGGAGACCCCGGGCTTGAGGGCCTGCAGTCGCCTCAGCCCCACCCTGGAACCGCGCGGTCCCTCCTAGATGCTCACCTTAGCTCCGAACAGACGGGCGGCCGCAGTGAGTAAAGCCATGACGGGCGAACTCGGGGATCTGTCAGGGAGGGAAGAAGGGAAGAGAGCCGCGACAGGAACGGGAGGCGCCGCCGCTGCACCAGAGGCCGCGCGGACGAGGGGAACAAGGTTGAAAGGAGGCTGAGGGAAAGAGTAGATGAGCCGGCGGCGGCGCCCAGCCCGGGGTCCTCGGTGAGGCCCCGCCTACTGCCCGGAACCCGCTCCCGCCCCCTCTCGGGGGACACGCCTCGGGCTCATTCATTGGTCCAGTGTGCGTGGGGAGGCGGGTCCTAAGCCATTGACAGCAGTTGTGGCAGGGAGGATTGGACCGTCCGGGGTAGGCTAATTGAGGGTGAATGGGCGGGGGGAAGCGTGTAGGTGGTTAAGTATGTGCCTGAGAACTCAGTTAACTTCCTTCTTAGGCTTTGCCCCTTGCCCTTAACACGTTTAGGGTTAACTGTAAGGCGGCTGTTAGGAAAAAAAGCTCCAAGGACTTTGACCTTTGAAAGGTCCTCGGAAACCAACCCCTTAATACTATCACGGCAACTGATCCTACTCTATTGGCATGCTTTCTTGATCAATGTCATTGGTTAATGACTTAATGGCCATAGACATGACATCATGTGGACACAGGCTATGATGCCAGAATTAGCTACTTGGAAATCATTTGAGGTAAGCAGAAGCCATGGTATTATAGATACCAACAGATCCCAAAATGTGGAGAAGGAAAGCAAAGGCAGGAACCTGAATATCGGGTGGTCTTTGCCCACGGTCAGTTCTGTGATTAGTGCCAGGAAACCCAAGTCTTTCGAAGTGTTATTTGCTTAGTTGTGTCCTACTCTTTGTGACTCTACGGACTATAGCCCGCCAGAATCCTCTGTCCATGCAATTCTCCAGACAAGATACTAGCGTGAGTTGCCATTCCCTCCTCCAGGGGATCTTCCTGACCCAGGGATCAGAACCCAGGTCTCCTGCATCACAGGCCAATTCTTTACCATCTGAGTATCAGACAAAGCAACTCCTACAAAGGCCCCCTTAATGTGAGGGCTTCCAGAGCAGTCCAGAGCCTCTGGGTCCTGGGCGTTAAGTCTCATAGCCACTCCAATCACTTAACCCTACACAACAAGTCCACACCACATATAACCAAAAGATCAGAAGCTGCAGAATAACCCTTCACCCAAAATCACTTCCTTTTTTGTTACATCACTCCTGTTACTCTCACAGGGCCTCTGGGCCTTTACACGTACTTGGCTGTCTTCTATATACTCTTATCCTGTGCTCCCCAGAGACCGTTAAATGAACCATGGCACTGAAGTGATCTTCTATATCATTCTTGACTAATTATTCTGAGTAGACAAGAACTTAGAACCTTTCTACCTCTATAATCTATCACTGTCATTGACCCGAGGGCAGGGAGGAACTGACCCACACCCCACATGAACAGTCCTTTTATCTCCTTACATAGAAGTAACAAAGTTCAGAGGTCTCAGTACCATCTAAGCCAGGTTTAGCTAGATCTCATTTATAAAGAACCTAGTTTATAGCTTGAACTTGGAAAGAGAGAAAGAAAAGTCATTTTCTCTTGCCAGGTTTATTTATACTTAGCTTTACACCTATCAAGCAATGCTTCTTTGGCTTGGGGATCAGATCCTAGAAAAGAACTTCATAAATAGTGCCCCAGAGGAGCACTGAACTTAACTATCTCCTCGGTGACTTCAAAGCTTCACTGATCAATACTTGCTCCCAATTTAGCATCTCACAAAGGATATCCTCCTAACCCTAGAATAGTTTGACCTGGTTTCTTCTCTCTGGTTAATCATCCACTAGACTAGCCTGCAGACCAGAGGACTGACAGACAGAAGGAATTCTTAGGGTGAGGCTACCAAAGGGATAATTACTGAGTGGCCATGAGGGTAACCTATTTTGGAGCTCTAATGATGAGAGGAAGGGTGGGGAACAATAATGCTTACAGTGTCCTGGAGCCTAGTGTCATGAGGCCTTTATGGACTTGTTAGGGCAAACACATTGACTGAAACCGCCCACCCTGGCCAGGCACCATAGTAACTATTTGCGTGAGTTATTTTATGACAGGAGATCCTACTAAGGAACACAGAACTAATAAGCCATCACCAACCAGAAGAGTTCAGGAAACGTTAAAAGGAGACACCACATGTCCTACCACCTCCCAGAATCCTTCTCAATGGCATCCATCTTGGCTGAGCAATGTGTGTGCCACCAAGATGAACCCTGAGTCAGAATGATTGTCCAAAGACAAGCCAGAAACTAACCCCATCACCATAAAACCCTAGACTTTGAGCCACGTGGCAGAGCAGTTCTCCTGGGTTCCCTTACCCTGCTGCTCTCCACCCGGGTGCCCCTTCCCAATAAAGCCTCTTGCTTTGTCAGCATGTGTGTCTCCTCAGACAACTCATTTCTGAATATTAGACAAGAGACACGTTTTGGGTCCTGGAAACGGTCCGCCTTCCTGCAACAGACTTATTTTGAGATTGTTCAGTCCTGACATCCATTGCTATAAGATCAATGGGAAAACCCAGGGATCAAAGGGACTGAATAGTATTTTCCAGGAACTGGCTTAGAATCTTTTCTCTGAAGCTATTTGGGATCTGGGGAGGTGGGGAAAAAAATTAAAGGAGAAGAATTAGCATGTATAAAGCAGCCAAGTGAATTATAGGTCCAAATACAGCTAAGTGTCTGAGAAACTGGAGGGGACAAGGGAGAGAAGACTGAGAATTGAGGTCATCTTGACCTTGGGAATGACCTCTTTAAAATGGACAAGGGCAATAGTGCCCTCTGGTGGCCAAGGATAAGTAGAAGTGAAAGTGAAGTCGCTCAGTCGTGTCTGACCCTTAGCGACCCCAGGGACTGCAGCCTACCAGGCTCCTCCATCCATGGGATTTTCCAGGCAAGAGTACTGGAGTGGCTTGCCATTGCCTTCTCCGCTATGCAGTTAAGCATTTTTCTTAAAATTCATCAGTAAACCAAACTGCAGAAAAACATCTGCTTCATTGACTATGCTAAAGCCTTTGACTGTGTGAATCACAACAAACTGTGGAAAATTCTTAAAGATATGGAAATACCAGAACACCTTACCTGCCTCCTGAGAAATCTGTATGCAGGTTAAGAAGTAACAATTAGGATCAGGCATAGAACAACAACTGGTTCCAAATTGGGCAAGGACCATGTCAAGGCTGTATATTGTCACCCTGCTTATTTAACTTCTATGCAGAATACATCATGAGAAACGCTGGGCTGGAAGAAGCACAAACTGGAATTAAGATTGCTGGGAGAAATATCAACAACCTCGGATATGCATATGACACCACCCTTATGGCAGAAAGCAAAGAGGATCTAAAGAGCCTCTTGATGAAAGGGAAAGAGGGGAGTGAAAAAGTTGGCTTAAAGCTCAACATTCAGAAAACTAAGATCATGGCATCCGGTCCCATCACTTCATGGAAAATAGATGAGAAACAGTGGAAAGAGTGACAGACTTTATTTTCTTGGGCTCCAAAAATCACTGCAGATGGTGACTGCAGCCATGAAATTAAAAGATGTTTCCTCCTTGGAAGAAAAGCTGTGACAAACCCAGACAGCATATTCAAAAGCAGAGACATTACCGACAAAGGTCTGTATAGTCAAAGTTATGGTTTTTCCAGTAGTCACTTATGGATGCGAGAGTTGGACCATATAGAAATCTGAGCGCTGAAGAACTGATGCTTTTGAACTGTGGTGTTGGAGATGACTCTTGAAAGTCCCTCAAGAGTCTGCAAGGAGATCCAACCAGTCCATCCTAAAGGAAATCAGGCCTGAATATTCATTAGTAGGACTGATGCTGAAGCTGAAACTCCGGTACTTTGGCCACCTGATGGGAAGAAATGACTCATTGGAAAAGACCCTGATGCTGGGAAAGATTGAAGGCAGGAGAAGGGACAACAGATGATGAGATGGTTGGATGGCATCACTGACTCAATGGAGGAGTTTGAGCAAGCTCCAGGAATTAGTGATGGACAGGGAAGCCTGGTGTGCTACAGTGCATGGGGTTGCAAAGAGTTGGACACGACTGAGCTACTGAACTGAACTGAAATCAAACTCCTTTAATAGGTAATAACTAAAATTTGTTGAGTACTTACTATTTCCAGATACTGTGTAAATGTGGTACATCCATTACCTTAATTGATCCTCATAACTCTAAGGGATGTAGGTAATAGTAGTAGCTTTACATAGGAGGAACCCAAGGTTTAGATAAAGTATCCCACTCCGGATCAAAGCTTATAATTGGCATTGCTGGAATTCAGACCTAGGTTAGCCTCACTCCAGAAACTGTATTGTAACTACTAAGCTGTATTGTTTATATGATGATGACTGTATATTATCAGCTGCAACTCAGGAAGGGGACTTTGAGTCATTGTTAACTGCCTCTTGGGCACATTAGCTCAGTGGTATGTTTAAAGATATTTTAAAAGATAAGGAACTATAGGGAATTCCCTGGGGTTCAGTAATTAGGACTGCACACTTCCCATGCAGGGAGTAGGGGTTTGATCGCTGTTGGGGAACTAAACAGGCAAAAAGATAAAGAACTATAGTCTCATTCACCCTATAAAACCTTTGTACACTCGTACCTGAAATACATGATAAATGACGACCTTCCCGGAATACAGGTAGTAAAGGTAGGAGAGACAAACATTTAGCGCCTAAAAAGAACAGGGGGATAGAATGGGCTTCTTACAAGGATTAATCAGGCTGGAAAAAGGCTGAAAAGTGGATACAGCACTTTTTCACTGTACATTATTAGATTCAGAGGGCTTGTGTTCAAACTTGAAGGTAGTTTTCAAACAAATAAAGAAGTACTACTTTACAGAGCCACTAGGGACTATCTGAAGACTCCATTGGCCTAGGCATAAGGTGATCACTGGGGACGAAGCCTTGGCTACCCCACCCCTCTTTGAGCTTGTTTCTGCATCTGCAAAATGGAAGTAATATCTAGTATTTCTTTGAGTTATAAAGATTAAATAAGTGTTATGTGAGTAAAATATTTCTTTTTCCCTTATTATGCATTTTTTGTCTTATATTTAAAGAATTTTTGTTCCTGCTCAGAATCCTGTTACAGCAAAAAAAAAAATCCTCTAAAACATAGACTAGATTTTCACATAATACATTTTCCTAGTCACCCTGGATCTCATTTAACACCGTCTTTGGGAATTCCCTGGCAGTCCAGTCACTGCCAAGTGCCTGGGTTTGGTTGGGGAACTAAAACTCCATCAGTTCAGTTCAGTCGCTCAGTCGTGTCCGACTCTTTGCAACCCCATGGACTGCAGTATGCCAGGCTTCCCTGTCCATCACCAACTCCCAGAGCTTACTCAAACTCATGTCCATTGAGTTGGTGATGCCATCCAACCATCTCATCCTCTGTCATCCCCTTCTCCTCCTGCCTTCAATCTTTCCCAGCATCAGGGTCTTTTCAAATGAGTCAGTTCTTCGCATCAGGTGGTCAAAGTATTGGTATCAGCTTCAGCATCAGTCCTTGCAGTAAATATTCAGGACTGATTTCCTTTAGGATGGACTGGTTAGATCTCCTTGCTGTCCAAGGGACTCTCAAGAGTCTTCTTAAAATCCCGTAAGCTTCACCAAACCAAAAACAAAAGAAACAAGGCTATCACACTGTCTTTGGGAATGTTTCATTAAATGCTAACATTTTTCTAATAAACTCATTTAGAAGGCATGTAAAATTTAGGGTGTAACCATATATACGAGGTTGAGTATGAAAGTGAAAAGTGAAAGTGTTAGTCACTCAATCATGTCCAGCTCTTTTTGCAACCCACTGGACTGTAGCCTACCAGGTTCCTCTGTCCATGGAATTCTCCAGGCAAGAATACTGGAATGGGTTGCCATTTCCTTCTCCAGGGGATCTTCCCGACCCAGGGATCAAACCCCAGTCTTCTACATTGCAGGCAGATTGTTTTCTGTCTGAGCCACCAGGGAAGGCCAGGGTTGAGTATATGCTCTACCAAATACTAGGCTAGAATGATTTTAGTAGCCTCCAGAAACGTTCAGAAAAATTCATGGATTCCTTGTGCTAACCTGTGGTATGAATTGAGAGAGAAGCAAAATATATCCTCCTGACCTTCTGAGGATCAAGTCAAGGATGATAAGGTCCACTCTTTCCCATATAAGACACATGCCTGTGGTCCAGTGGCAAAAACTCATAGTCTGGAACATTCTTAACAGCTGTACCTTGACAAACTAATGAGGCACATCACAAGTAACTTGTTTATTTAAATTTGTAAATATCTTTCTTTTGTGTAAATTAGAAGAGTTTTGAGTTCCCCATAAGAGTACTCTCTCTTATGTTTCTGAGAAACTTTCTGGTGGAAGAGTAAGAACTTTTTAGACTGCAAGCAGATGATGGACAGAATCCTGGGTATACTCATAAGGGAATGAAGCATGTGAACATTATTCACCTGTATCACAGAAGACATAACAGCTGGAAAAGTGATTTGACAGGATACATTTCTTATGACTGATGAGAGAAAGAATTAGCACTTGACCCTGAATTTAGTTGTCAACTAGTATCAGAGTGCTTGCTCTGAGCTAGTTAGATTTCATAGGGATTTCTGGTACAAGAAAGCTTTGCTGAACATATTTATTCCATGTGCCAGGCTTAGTGCAAAGTATGAAGAGGGGAAAAAAAGACTTAATACAGAAGCTACTTCACAGCTATATTAGATCAGTTGACACTTGGGAACATTAGCTTATAGATTCGGTTTTGCCACTAAATAACTTGAGGACCTGTGGTTTCTGTGGGCCTCAGTTTCTTTATCTGTAAAATCAGTTACTTCATCTGCAGAAGTGAACCTGCAAGATGACCTTGGGGGTATCTGTGACCTCCAAGGGCCCTTAGATTCTAAAGTGCTTAGTTTACAAAGTCTTTGAAATGGGGCCTTCCCTGGTGGTCCAGTGGCTAAGACTCTGCGATCCCAGTGCTAGGTACCCAGTTTCAATCCCTGGTCAGGGAACTAGATCCCACATGCTGCAGGTAAAAGATCCCACAACTAAGACCCTGCACAGCCAAATAAATACTTTTTTAAAAGTCTTTGAAATGTAATAAACCTTAGTAACAGGTGTTTCTCCCTGGGACAGATGTTCCATTCCAAACCCTGAGATAGCCACACTTCAGGATCAGGGTGTTTTAGAAGCTCCTCAAAGAAGTATCCTTGACATTTTCATCCCGTGTCCCAGGACAGAATCTCTACACACAGAAAGTGTGTGTAGTCCACACTGTAGTGTACTTAGAGTCCACATTGGCCATAGCTAGGGCTGGAGATGACATGTTGCTGTTGGCATGGAATCTGAAAGCAAGACCTTTCCTTCAATAACATTCCTTACCTCATCTCTCCCTATCTGACAAAGAACTTACTTGTCAGCTGAGACGATCACATCCATTTGCCCCTTCCTGTCTGCTCCCGTTGATCCCTCCATCTCAAAGGGTACAGAGGGTAAAATAATCCATTTCCTTCAGGACTGCGCTCTATCTTATGTTTCATCAGTATGAATACAACTAATTTCTAGAATCCTATACTACCATGAATGTGTGCATGCATGCTAAGTCCCTTCAGTCATGTCCAACTCTTTGCGACCCCATGGACTGTAGCCCGCCAGGCTCCTCTGCCCATGGGATTCTCCAGGCAAGAATACTGGAGTGGGTTGCCATTCCCTTCTCCAGGCGATCTTCCCAACCCAGGGATTGAACCCGTGTCTCTTGCAGCTCCTGCACTGTAGGTGGATTCTTTACGGCTGAGCCACCAGGGAAGCCCTATACTACTCATACACTTATTCATGTTCCCTAGCTTATGCAGAGAGGTTCCTCTTCTCACAATAATTAGACTCTAAACACATTATATTGAGTAAGCACTGAATAAATGATTATCTAGTTTGTTAGTCCATCAAGAATTTCAGATAACAAAAGAATTTTATGCCTCAGGGTCCTTCTACCTTCAGTTCAGTCACTCAGTTGTGTCGAACTCTTTGTGACCCCATGAACTGCAGCACGCCATGCCTCCCTGTCCATCACCAACTCCTGGAGTTCACCCAAACCCATGTCTATTGAGTTGGTGATGCCATCCAACCATCTCATCCTCTGTTGTCCCCTTCTCCTGCCCTTCTACCTTAGCACTATACAATTCCCAAAGCTTTTCCTTTCCTTCCCTTTTTTTCTTCCTGTCTGGAATCTCCTATTTTCAAGCCTAATATAAGGGCCAATTCTGGGCATGAAAAGACAACACAGTTCATACTTTTGGTTTCATATTTTTTCAGTTCATTTCAGTAAAAACATAATATAAAAGGCATTGCCACCCTCCTCCCCTCCTGGGGGTGATCCATCAAGCTTGTCAGTCTGAGCCGCTCCAGTGGTTCATAGCTCATCATGCGATATGTGCAGGGCATGGTCACATAGATCTGCAAACAGCACATGACAGTTTCAAAGAAAACACCACTCTCACAGTGATATACGCCCCTATCAAGAAAATACCCCAAAACAAATTGAGACACACGGACCACCATTTTTTAGATCATATGCTTTTTTTTTTTTTTGCCATACCTCAAGACATGTGGGGTATTAATTCCTGACCAAGGATCCAACCCATGCCCCCGGCAGTGGAAGTGCAGAGTCCTAACCACTGGACCACCAGGGAATCCCCCCACCCTCCAGCATAGACTTTAAAATGACAAAACTTTCCCATCATCCTCTCACCCGTATGTATCTCAGGTGAGGGAGCCACAAATTCTGAAAGCTGACAGGAGGAGAATGGAGAGGATCAACCCAAGTCCCTAAACCTTAAGTAACTCTTAAGCTAACTTCATAGATTAGGCTGGAGGAGGAGGTGTTAGGGGGGTGCTGGAGGACAGGGAGCGGGAGGACAGGGAGCGGGACACACACTAGAGAATGTGCCAGGTTCCACAGAAATGTGAGGACAGGAGGTAAAGTGACAGTGGCTTACCTGTTCGCTTACTACAAAGTTTGTCTTTAACATTGTCAGCCTCTCGGGAAAAGAATTCAATGAGCTCATCCTCGTACTCCTCCACAATGCTCTCACACTGTCAACCCAAGGGAGAAAGGAGTGAGAGAAGCCAGCAAGGGGAAGACTCTGGTCTCCACCTCCAGAGAGGAGGACAAGGACATGAACCCAACTTTCCACTTGGGCTCTCCAATAACTCCCCTAATTTTCAAGAAATAGCTACCCATTCCCATAGCTCACCGCGAACTTGAGGGTGCCACTGATGTCTGAATCAATTCGAATGCCCTGTAGGTCCAGTTCACTGGATTCTCCATTCCGGCCCACGACACGTACATAGTTCTTGCGGTGTGTGGAAGGGTCGATCTGTTCCCCATACTCTTTCATCCGGTCGCATACCTCCTCTAGCAGCTCTGTGAGGTGGGCCTCTGAGCGAGCATAAGGCACCTAGAAATGTCCTCAGCCTTGGGTCATATTCTTCTACCTCTGTACATTAATAATTTATACCCTTACTTTTCCTTCCAAATCTAGCTTGATCAACCTATTCTAAAAAGCCTTCTCCAATTTAAAACCATTATGATTTGTGTAATTCTGAAGTCCTAGTGGCTCAGTGGTAAAGAATCTGCCTCCCAATGCAGGAGACCTGCATTCAGTCCCTGGTTTGGGAAGATTCCCTGGAGAAGGAAATGGCAACCTTCTCCAGTATTCTTGCCTGGGAAATCCCATGGACAGAGGAGCCTGGAGGGCTACAGTTCATGGGATTGCAAAGAGTCAGATACAACTTAGCAACTAAACAACAACAAAGTCCATTCAAATATGTGATCTTATTTTACCTCATTATACAAACCTAAAAAATAAAATAGGTGTTTTTCCAAATTATAGATAAATGACCTCTTTGATTAACCCTAGTCACTATGTGTTCTCTTCCTTTGAATTTCTTTAATTTCTTATGGCTGTAATTTTTTTTTTGGTATTAAACTGAGGCTAATACTTGCCCTTAAAAGGAGAGCATCAGACAGTTGCATGCATGCTAAGTTGCTTCAGTCAGATAGTGAAGGCTTTGAAGATAACTATTAAAACATTTCACAGGCATCATAACCTTAACATTTCCCAAATACTAGGTACAGCTTTCTGTCTGTGTGTATTATGTTTTCTACTAAAATAAATTTCCTAAATATATAGATAAGACCTATATATATATATTTTTTTGAATGAATGAATGTATGTATACCATACTGTCACAGTGAAAACACAAGTCACATGGATTAAGGATATGGAAAAAGGGGCTGATCAAGGTTCTCTGTCTGCTAACAACTTCTACAACTTCTACAAAGTATTAGGATTTCTGCTGTATTAGGGAGCTAAGGAAGCAAATGTATGGGGTACAAGCCTCCAGCCTCTTCCAAATGAAACAGCCCAATCTTTTACATATCTCACTCATTAGTGGAGTTCTCATTCAAAGTTAGAATGAGCTATTTGGGGGAACAGTCAAATTACCTCCACCACTGACTGGCTGCCATCTGGATTGATTCGGAAAGAACCCATCTGAATGGTCTTCTTGGGATCCACCTGGGCAATTTCCCACTCAAGTTCATCCACCAGAGCCCTGCAAGCTGATGCAAGGGGGGAGGGGGAGAAAGGAATCAACCTAGGGGCTTCCATTCATCCTTCTCCCAGGCCTTGGATCCCATCCTCTCCAAGGCTCTATCTTCCCCATCCCACCCTGCTTCCTCCCATTTCTTCTTCTGTGTCTTTACCTCCACAGTGTAGATCCTGGCTCCTCCGGGCCCAGGCAGTTCCCAACAGGGCCCCCAGAAGCAGGGCCAGCAAACCCCAGCCTTTCATCTTTGACGCAATGGGGTTGCTCCACCTGGGTTTAAAGCATAGGTGTGAGAAGCCTACTCCATTCCCCTGCCCCGCTCCGCCCCGCCCGCCACGACACCCAGTCAGCCTCTAATCCCAGCCACCACCACCCCTCCCCATCCCTCATCCCAAGCCTACAAAGGCCTCACTGTGATCTGGCTCTACTTTCCAGGAAACGGCCTGGACACAAAGGGGCTCCTCTGTTCTGGCGCTGGATGTCCCGGAGGCCCCAGGGCAGTGGGTGAGAGAGCGAGCTTGGGACTTGGGTCTTAGTCCCAGATACTTCATCGACAGGTGAGCCCTCAGATGTTGGTACTTAAGCGGTGGCTGCCAAGGATCACAGGGCTATGTGGCAGCCATGGGTTGGTGGCTGGGATTAAGCAAGGACGACAGGCACAGAGGAGCTGCTGGCAAGGAGAGTAGCTGATTCTGGCTAAGAGGTAGCGAGGTGGCTGGCTGGCTAGAAGAGCACTCAATAACCAGGGCCTATCTGGACCCAGCACCGAAGACTGCTGCATCCCCACCTCCAGCCTATAAGCTATTCCTCCGTGCGGACCAGCCCCCTTTGTAAAGACCCCACCACTGCCTTCGCTCCAGTCCAACCCCGACCCTCAGTGCCACTCGTATCCATCCCACCTCTGCTCCCAGGGCCGCCGCCGTGGCCCAGGCACTGGAAGACAGCCGAACTCTCACTTTAGCTCCCGACCCTAGCACCTGGCTGCGGGGGAGCGGGGCTGTCCAGGCTTCTCCAGAGCGCTCCTGTGCGCTCCAGACACAGGGTGCCCCGGTGACTGCCTGAGCCAGCTCCTCGTGTGCTAAGTGGATTCCTAAGCAGGGCTCAGAGGCGCTACAGTACGCGTCCCACACCGGAGACCGACCCCAAACCCGCCCCTCCAAACTCTCGCGCGAACAGGCAGCTTAGGAGCGGCTCCCAGACAGCAAGGACCCCGGTGGATCGCAGGACCCAGACTTGCGTGGCGAGGAGCTCCACGTGACCATCAGGGGTCAGCCGAAAAATAGGAGTGGCTTGAAGCAGGGTCAGAGCCTGACGTCGTGCGCGGAGGCGGTCAGGCTCACACACGCCAATCTAGGTGGGCTCGGACCTTCTAAAAGAAAGGTATGCGGCTTAGCCAGTGAGAAGTCCTGGTTTTAATACCCGGGAAACTACATCTCCCAGGAAGCACCACATCACCACACTGATACTTTGTTAGTAGCTACAGGTTTTAAGATTCCTGGGACCTGTAGTTTGTCAGTTTCCCCAACTTACATTTTACACAAAACTGGAAAAGCATACTGTACCTCTTAAAAGAATCCGACCCTAGGGTTCTAGGCAGCCACACCAAAGGCCTAACTGCCCAGGAATGACATATTTCTCCAATATGCTGAATTTTGGACTTGAGAATTTTATCTTCATTTCTGGGTGAGACTTTGACTTAGTTTTTTCCAGTTGTAATATTGGGTTTCCAAAAGAGTTTCTTTGGTTTTTTTCACGTAAGATGTCTGTAGTAGTACTTCGTTGTCTTTAACTTCATTCGAAGCAATTTTGTTAGATTGTAGTGTGACAGCTGTCCTATCAGCATGCACTAAAAATACTTAGCAAAATTGGTTAATTTTTGTGTAGCCATTTTACTATTTAAGATGAAAGAAACAAGCAAAATTTTGGCATATTGCTTTATTATTTCAAGAAAGAAAAAAATGCAACTGAAATGCAAAAAGACGTGTATTGTGTGTAGAGCAGGCGCTGTGATTGATGAAATGTATCAAAAGTGGTTTGCAAAGATCTCGGCTGGAGATTTCTTGCTGGAGGACGCTCCATGGTTGGGTAGGCCAGTTGAGGTTGATAGTAATCAATCAAGACATTGAGAACAATCAATGTTATACTGCAAGGGAAGACAGCTGACATACTCAAAATATCCAAATCAGTGAAAAGATTTTTTAAAAGAATCCAAATCAGGTAATTTGCACCAGCTTGGTTGTTTTGTTGTTTGGGTTCCACATGTTAAGTGGGAAAAAAAACCCAAAACATCACCTTCTTGGCTGTATTTCCACGTGATTCTCTACTAACCCTAACTAGAACGTTCCGTATTCTTTTTTTAAATTATTTTGGCCACACTTGGAAGCATGCAGAACTTCCCTGGCCAGGGATCGAACCTGCGCCCCTTGCAGTGGAAGCACAGTATTACCAACTGGACCACCAGGGAAGTTCCAAAACATCGTTTTTAAAACAAATTGTGATGAGCAATGAAAAGTGAATACTGTACAATAACGTGACACAAAAAAGATCATAGCACAAGCAAAATGAATCACCACCAACTACACCAAAGGCTGGTCCTTATACAAATAAGGTGAAGTTGTGTGGGATGGGGAGTTCTCTATTATGAGCTCCTTCCAGAAGACCAAACAATTAATTCCAAGTACTGCTCCCAGTTAGACCAAATGACAGCAGCACTCAATGAAATGTGTCCTGAATTAACAGAAAAAACATAATCTTCCATTAGGATAACGCAAGACTTTGATGACCAGACAAAACTTGCAGCTTGGCTGAGAAGTTCTGATGCATCTGTTGTAGTCACCAGACATTGCACCTTCGGATTTCCATTAATTTTGGTCTTTACAAAATTCTCTTCGTGAAAAATATTTCAATTCTCTGGAAGACTGTACAAGGCACCTGGAACAGTTCTTTGCTCAAAAAGGTGAAAAGTTTTGGGAAAATGAAATTATGAAGTTGCTTGAAAAATGGCAGAAGGGAGTGAAACAAAATGGATACACTGTTCAACCAAATTATTGGTGAAAATGAAAAATGTGTCCTTTATTTTTACTCAAAAGCTGAAGGAATTTCTTGGCCAACCCAATAAAAAGCCAACACAAAGGAGAGGGGGCTGAAGTCAGAGAACCCCACGTGCAGATATTTCTAATGAAATACATGACACTCAATAATATTTTTGTTTTTATTTTACAAAACATGCAGTTTAAAACAGAATTTTAAAAAAATAGCAAGAAAACAAAACTTGGGACAGGAGAGTGGATGGAAGACAGATGCTTCTCAGCTGTCAGCAGGAGTGAAGCCAGCAGCCAAGCTTTGTCTAGGACCCAAAGGCCCTTTTGGCAATGATGATGTTGGCAACACTGGTTTGCTGGGACCACCAGACTCTAAATGCTGGCCCCTCTGGGCAACCCTCAAGCAGCCAGACTTAGGCTAGGTCTTGAGTTACTGTTGTATCCTATCAGTGTCCGGGACTTCAGTAGGAACTGAGCGTTTTGGTTCCAGGAGCTTCTTTACCTGTGTATTAATTACCCAGGAAAATTATTAAGAACATGAATTACTTTCCATCTGGGTCAATTCTGGGCTTTTTCTGGCCCACTATTTTGCAAAGGATGAAAAAGGAATCTGGCTCCTAGACCTTTTGCAACAATTCTGCTGCATTCCAGTTCTATTAATAGCACCATCTGTAGACCCTGAGCGAGTCCAATTCTGGAAGTAGACAGGGTATAGCCAACTTGGGAACTCATCTCCCAGTTCTGGGGCCACAGAACACTAAAGGGAGAGGGAGCTGTTCGTTGGGAGAGCATGAGGTCAGAGTGCCAGCACTGAAGAGAAGACAGCTGCATCTGTCAGAGACAAAACCAACAGCATTGACTCCTAAGGTGAGTCAGGAGAAAAAGCACCTGGGACGCTTCTTATGAAGGAAAAATGCAGGAGAAAAGGCATGGACCTCCCCCAAACTTTTTAGAACTGGGAAAGAGAAGGTTAGGACCAATAGAGAGCTTCAATAATAAAACTGATTTCTGATTTCACTGAATATTGGAAGGAATAAGTGCTTTGTAAACGGTTAACTGCTTTCTATTACAAACAGAAGGCTGGGGTGGTACTGTTTTAACATCACCATTGTTCTTATTTGGAAAAGGAAAAAAATGGCAACCCACTCTAGTATTCTTTCCTGAGAATCCCATGGACAGAGGAGCCTGGCAGGCTACAGTCCATGGGGTTGAAAAGAGTTGGACATGATTGAGCGACTTCACTTTCACTTTCATTGTTCTTATTATGGTGGCTATAATCTTCACAACCCACCCAGACCAAAACCCACCCAGACCAGTTTCCCCTGTCCCATCCCAGGCCTTACTCTTGGGACTTGTCTGGCCCTCAGGCTCGGGCACCTTCCAGTCCATCTTTCGACCTTTCTCATAAAGGCCCTTGAGAACTTTGTGGAAGGACTCAGGCTCAGTGCCATTTTTGCTTAGTTCCAGATACTTTCGGTAAAGCTGAAGGGCTGTGCGGGCATCCTCAATACTGTCATGGGTCTCCCCTTGAATCTTCAGGTCTAGGGGAAGTAGAGGTGCAATAGTTTGGGACCTAGCAAAGGAAGGTAAGAACATGTCCTCCACTCACATCCCCACTCTCAACAGACAACAACAAATCCCTGACTGCCCTTAAGGGAAAGAGCCAAACACCATCCCTAGTGCACAAAAGGGATACCGAAGCTAATTAAATCCACCTGTAACTCTCACCAGCAATTCAGGGTTATCCCTATTCCCCTTGATCTCTCACATATTTTCATGCTCTTGCTTCACACAAGGATGTACAAGGCAGAGGAACTCACCTAGAAAGTACCAAGCAAGGAATCGCAGGGAAATCATTCGTTTTCGGGGCATGTGAAATAGATAAACAGTGTCAAGGACTTGGTCCTTGGGCACCTGCCAGGGATAAAAGAGTGGGAGACTGAACACAGGGGATCCATAATTTCCCATTTTCTCAAAACACAATGTATACCCTGGGGGGCCCACACAAAGAAAGACTCTTAAAAGAGCCCTGCCCGAACCATGAGGTTGATGACCCGGAAGTCCTTTTGCAGACCGTGACCCACAAACTTGACTCCAATGTCTATGAGAAAACGAAGCTTTAAGTAGGTAGACTTTAGAGTTGTGAGGTGCTTAGAGGAAATCTTGGCATCAAGGTCTCCTGGCTTTATCCCTGAGTACTGAGTCAAGTAATCCACCACCTAGGGATACAGAAAAGGTCAAGTCACACAAGAAGCGAAATGCACAGTTCCCCCTGCCATTCATCCCCAGGTTCTAGGGCCTTCTCTAGAAGCACAGGGTCTGTCAATTTGCACATCCACATCCTAATACCTGCTCTTGGGTAGAGATGTAGTCATCAATGAAGGGGATACCCTCATTGGGTCCCTGGCCCCTAACACAGGTAATCCTCGCCACTGACATCTGGCTTGGCTTGATGGTAGACTTGGTGCCATCGCTGCGCAGCTCTGCTTCTTCCTATATAAGAGTTCATAAGGAAACCAGAGAAATGCTTGTGACTCCTGATAGCCCCAGAGTTATGTCCTAACACCCCACTCTTTTGGTCTCGGTTACCTCATTAAGGGTGACAAACTCAGCGTCCAGGCCCACCAAGTCCCCAACCTGTGGCATCTCATTCAGCATCAGGGGAATAAAAGTAGTATGTGTTTTCCGCTGCTTCCGTGCTAATGAGGCTTCAGCCAGCAGAACACTTGCCTCAATAGGATTCTTAACTGGAGGGGAGAATCCAGAAGACAGATGGCTGCGGAGAGGGAAGTGACCAGGGGAGGGAAACCAGAGTGGCTGACTACAGACTGGGTCTACACTGTGATCCCAATAATCGAAGCATGTGACTAAAAAGATCATGTCTGATGAACAGAACAGACCAATGAACAGGTCAAATCAGAAAATTATCAAGAAATATGCTAAAAAATAAAAAACAACCAGAAAGGAGTGAGATTTTCACTTTGGACTTTACCTTAGAAAATCCAGAATTAAGAAAAAAGAAAGTCCAGAATAATATAGTTTATTACCACACACACAGAAGAGATCCTTACTTGGAGATAAGCTCAAAATCATAACCTTAGCCATTTTCAGATATCACCCCTCATCACCTCTTCCCACTACACCCTCAGGATCCCCAGCTTCTAAATTTAACGCCTGATGAGCAGACTCACTCTGTCCCTGGAAATATTAACACTGGTTGCCAATCCTAATAAGCTGTTTTCCAGATCTCTTCCTGAAGATGAATCTTATTGCTCACACCCTTGGGTCTACGCTGTACTACTTACTGTTCAGGTTGTATTTGGAATTAAGATTCCTTTTGATGTAATAAAGGATAGCAGGCACTTTCCAATTCATGTCAAACTGCACAGCTTCATGCTATAAAAGAAAAAGCACCTAATGGCCGACATATACACCTTTCTTCCCCTTTATCCCAAGTCAGAGAGAAGATAGGACTCAGGTGCTATATTTAGCTCTGCTAATGCTGAATGCTTTTTACTATTGAGGACCCATCCCTCCCTCCTGAATCTGCCTGGCATTCTCTTGGGTGCTGAGGATGCCAGGGAAAGGGGAGAGGCAAGGGGTAATGGAATATGTTACAACTAACCTTATCGATAGGTTCAATGAGAAAGTCGTTGAAGAGATACCACTGCTGGTGGGTAACACCCTGTGGAGATACAGAGGATGCCAAAGTGATGGCTAGAGCATTCTGACTCAGATTCAAAGTAAGGACAGAACTGGGATTCCACTGTGGCTGCCACCAGGAATACCCCTGCCCTGTATTACCTCACTCACCTCCTTGCGCTGGTGGTAGGTCTCTCCAACTTTGATGTGAGCCACCAGGCTGCCCCCTGTGCGTGAGTCCAGGATGTGTACCACAGTTGCCATCAGGTCATACACATAGACACCATGCTCCTCCTCTGCCCTGGCTGGGCCCCACTGTGAGGGGGGTACCCAGGCTGCTAAGCTAAGTTTAAGGGTGGGGAAGGAAGGGGAATGGGGATAGAGGACAGGGAGCTTGGGGGATGGGGAAAGGGGACCAGGGTGGGTTCTTTCCATCCTAGCCCAACTATGACTCCCAGCACTGAACTGAATCACTCTAGAAAAGCGCATAGCTGGTAGGCCTTATTCTCTTTTTTCCTCTATACTAAGTTCCACCTTTCCCTTGCCCTGCTTCTGCCCCATCTCTCCCTTTTGTTTTTCAGTCATGCCACAAGGCTTATGGGATTTTAGTTCCCTGATCACGGAATTGAACCCAGGGCCCCGGCAGTGAGAGCGCCGAGTCCTAATCGCTGGACCACCAGGGAATTTCCCAACCTTCTTTCCCTTATTCCCCCTCCTCTTCCCAGTTTTTCAACAACCTGCATCTCATCCCCATCAGTCCAATTGCAAACATCCAGCCCTTTGTTCTTGGTCATCTTCATTTGAATGGAGAAAGGAAGCCAGACATTCTTCAACTCCTCAATGGAGGGACACATCAGCATGCCCTCTGGACTGCCTAGTTCCTTCCTATCAGGACAGGAGAATTGGAAATTTGTTCTACGGAGATCTGACCAGTGACAAGAGGGGCCACTGGGTAGTTCAATCCTTTGACCACTCTACAGATAATACCTACCAATCAGCCAAAGCAAACTCCTTCTTCTTGGAGATTTCCCCACTATGCTTTTTTATTGCCATCTTGAAGGCAACCTGCACACAAGGAGAAAACATCCAATTCCTTGGAGAACATGAATCATATATAGAGGTTAAAAGAGAGAAAACTAAAAAATGCTCCTAGAGCCCTATTTCCAACCTAAGTCCTGACCTCAGCCTGCATCCTCCAGAAATCAGCTTCTTTCAAACTGTTCACCTCACAGTTGATGACAAGAATATCTGGCAGATGGCGGATGTTGCGGGTCTGGATCTGAGAGAATGAAACAAACAAGGAATGGCAGGAGGTCCACAGGGAAGAAACCCAGACAGGCACAGTTTAAGCCTGGCTCTGCTTCCTCCAACTGAGGTTCTTCACCCCCACTAGAGATCTCTGGATGGTGGTGCTGACCTAGTCTGTCCCAGATGAGGCCACAGCCGAGACCCCCATGTGGCAGGACTCTGGCCCAGGGCAAGTGCCCACTCACCGTGGGCTGGTACTTTTCACAGTTGTCACACCAGGCCTGTGTATTCTGCTCCAGGCAGATGCTTCGCTTCAACACCTGAGCAAAGTCACAGTTCTTCCCGGTTTTATCTGAGGGGAAACTGGATGCTTCACTCCAGGTCCTCCCTGTCCCCACCGTGAGCCCCCCAACACCCTTTTCCCTGATGTTTCAGGACACCTGGGGGAGCACCCCCCACCCCAGCTGCAGGGTATACCACTGTTGCTACCCTCAGGGTAAGAGAGCGTGAAGAGCAGTGTGGATGAGGCTCGCACGGTCTCACTGCCGCAGCGGCAGAGGCTGCAGTTTTCCATCTCACAACTGAACAGCTGCCCAATGACAGAGTCCCCCGATGAGCAAAAGCTGCTAAGAGTGGACAGGGCAAGATATGCACACTGAGGGAGTCAGGACACCCTTTAAGTCACATAGGGGCCTGTCGTAGTGGCTTTAACTATTCCATACCTGCCTCCAGCGCCTCGGTAAGCCTGGGGTACTTCCAGCTCCTGCAAATCTTGATGAAGTTGCGTGAGAATGAAGCGGTTCCACCTCTGAATGAGCCTGGCCAGGTTGCCCTTGCCCGAAGCCTCATCTGAGTCAGCCAAAATCAGACCAAGGGCTGAGGCCTCAGGAATGGTGCGGAAAGCTCGAAGAAAATTACTGCCCTGGAATCCAGGAAGTGTGTCGGTGGAAAAGGGTTATTTCCTCTTCTGTGATTACTGGCAAGAGTGATGACCCTGCCTACCATCCCCCTCCTTTCCCCGTTTATTGTCCCAGGTCTCCAGGCACTGACCTGACAGGGGTCACCTCGGGAGAGGTCCAACATGTGGAAGAGGAAGCCCAGCTCGCAGGCCAGGCAGAACTCCTTCTGGCAGAGGTGGTTCTGGATTAGACAGCGCACAGGCTCCAGGAAATAGAGCACCTGGAGGGGAGAGCAGGAGGTCTGCTGCGGACAACTGCTACAGGGAGAAAGAGCGACGGGAAGGCTGAGAGATGGCGGGGAACATAAAGCACGAGTCCACTGAGGAAGCGGAGCTCATGGGGGAGAACTGAAGGCTGGGGGCAAGAAAAAATGGTAGAGGAGACTACAGTGCACTTGGCCACTTGGTTAGGGAGACCTGGAAAAAGAGGGGTTGAGGGGCCCAGAGAGAAGAAGAAAAGCCGTAGCCATCTTCCAGTCTTACCTGGATCATGCAGTTACAGTAAGCATTGGGGATGTGGGGCTCCAATCCAGCAAACAGCGTCTTATTGTAGTGCTTGAAGTCGAAGTCCTCCAGCCCTAGCTTGGAGTATTTGATGGTCACCTGAGGCAGAAATAGTCTGAGCAAGATGAAGATGTCCTCAGAACCCCCTAAATCTTTGCAGTAACTGTAACCTTCCCTCAGACCCTTCCCAAGTCCAGAGTGATAGGTAAAGGCTTCTTGAATGACCCCTTCAATCCTTTCTCTGATGACCCCCTTTCCCAGGAACCTGTCCCCACATCCCAGAGGGCCCCTTCCTTGGTATCCCCCAGCACCTTGCGGTACTTCTTAGAGACCATGTGAAGATGTGGCTCCTCTTCCCGCCCTATTGGTGACTCAGTGACCTGGCTGAAGCTGTCAAATTCACTGTCAGACTCCTTGAGTCGGTAAGGAATCTAGGGTTTTTAAAAAGAGGTAGTCTTGTTGGATGTATAATGATCTTTGGTCCCTCCTACCTTTTATTCCAACACTGAAGCAATCACCAAGTCCTGAACCTAATAATTTCACGGGGTTTTCAGCATCCACTGCTGCCTTTTCACTCCTACTGCCATCACCCAACCTCATCGCAGGTGGACAATGCCAATGCTTCTACAGTGGGTCCCGCACCCCCATCCACTCAGTCCAGCACACCGCCACTGAGCTAGCCCCCCAGCAAGGCCTTTTTGGTGCATCACTTCCACTGCACACTGGTGCGCACAAGGTTTCACAACCAGGCCCGTCCCAAACTTCACTTCTCATTGGGTCCCAATACTAACAGCCGGTTCAGCATGGTCCCTGTCAGTTAGGCCTCCTGAGACCTCTGCTAACACTGTTCTCTCATCCTGAAAGGCTCCCATTACTATCTACTTACCCATCTTTCATCCCTCCAGCTCAACACCCACCTCGTGGAGTATGCCCTTCCTGACCAGTCTAGCCCAGAGTACCCTTTTCTCTCTAAACAGCTCTGGCACTGACTGCTTCTAACATTCCTTCAGCATTTAACGATAGAGCATAAATAACTTCTGCCATGGACAGGTCTTATCTTCAACAACCGAACACTAAAATTCTAAAGAGCAAGGATCTTATCTTGTGTGTATCTGAACCCTAACACCTAGTATAATACCTTCAATTCAGTAGGCTTCAAAAACCTTTGTTGACTAACTAAAAACAAAAACTGGAGAGAATTACTAAAGACAAAGGAGAAACACCAATGGGCTGGGGCGGGGGCTGACCCTTTCCCCTCTGAACAAACCTGATTTCGCAGCCTGGTGCGGGGATTGGGTGCATAGCCAATGAAGCCCACCTTCTTCATGGTGCGCAGAATCTCTGCATCCACAGGGGGTGCTCGCCTAAAATGCAGTATAGTTCTAGGGCTTGAAGGCTGTGGTGTCTGCCCATCCAATTCCCAATCCCCAAGGGACCAGAAAAAAAAAATACTAAGAGCAGACAAAAATCAGGAAAGAAGGAGAATAATAACAGGGCTTGCCAAGAATCCTGGTATCTTGGCCCTTTCCCCCTCCCTCCTTTTGGCCCAGATGTGAGGTACAACCTGGGAGCTGGAGCGGAGTTGGCAGCAGGCCAATCAGAGAGAAGCGTGTCAGTGGTGAGCGGGACAGGGATGAGGGAAAGCGGCAGTAGGTCCTGGCTCCAGTCCAGAGGCGGCAGTGAATCCACGAGACAGGGCAAAGCAAACTCGGTCTCACGGGAGTACGGGTTGAAGGAAGGCTCCGGGGAATCAGTCCAGAGGTGCACACAGCCCTCAGAATCCCCAAAAGCGAGGGCCTGCTTGCTGGCTGACACATCAAACGTCATTAGCAGAGGTCCCACAGGATTCACATGAAAGATGTCTGCTGGGTTGGCCAGGCCAGTGGGCTCACAAAACTGGCACTGCCCTAGGAGGGAGGAGGAAGCCCACTGAGCCCTGGAAGGTGAAAGGGAGCCATCTTGTTATGCCCTTCCTACCCTTTTCCCCTGGTATCAAGAAAAGATTGGCCCCTAAATACATGCCTAGAGATAAGAGGAAATACCATCTGGTGCCTCCCATAAATCACAAGGAGGTTTGCTACCCACTGGAGGCCAGTTCTCTAGTTGTCTGCGGGCTCTACCTGTATTTTTTGCATATGTGTTCTTCACATCCAGGGAGAAAATAAAAGCTCTAATCTCTTACCAAACCTAGGTGAGACCCTGAGACCCCTTAGAAAGGTTACTTTATCTCCAGCAAAGAAATCTCAGGGAGTACGCTCCTTCTCACTCCTAGACCTCCCCCTTTCACTCATCAACTCTTATCCCATCCTATATCCCCTTCATACCTGACTGGGAGATGATAGCAAGACGAGAAGTATATGTAGGGATGAAGCGTAAGAAGGCAGGATCCACGTGAACTTGAAGTGGTGTGATGGCACGCATCATGCGTAGATCGTAAACTTTGAGGAAACGGTCACAGGCCAGACCGGTAAGGCGGCTGGAGAAGCCACAGGTGGCCAGCAGGTTGCCATGCACATCAAAATCCGACAGGCTCCCTGAGAAGGCATCAAACTCATGTTCCATCTTAAAAGTACGGAGATCTCGCAGAGAAACCTGAAGAAGAGAGATCTTCGTTATCTGCCAACACTGTTATCAGGGATAGGACCCACCATCTACCTAACCCTGTGAGGTCCCTGCCAAAAGAACTAAGGCTCCACAATGTGTGTGTGCTAAGTCGCTGCAGTCATGCCTGACTCTTTGTGATCCTATGGACTGCAGGCTGCCAGGCTCCTCTGTCCATGGGATTCTCCAGGCAAGAATACTGGAGTGGGCTGCCATGCCCCACTCCAGGGGATCTTCCTGACCCAGGGATCGAACCCACATCTCTTATGTCTCCTACACTGGCAGGCAGGTTCTATACCACTAGCGCCACAATTTTATGCAATTAGAGCATAAAAAAAGCAAAACGAGAAGCCAAGAGCTGGAAGGGACCCCAAAGAGAACTCTTTTACCCCTTTGCTTCTAAGATACCCCGTTTACCACAGAAAATATCAGGCTCAAAGATAATCTCATAGTATAACATGGCTGAGTAGGAACTCAATTCACTCCTCCCACCCCCCCCAACTACAGCCCCAGAATTGAGTAAAAGACAGAGCCCAATCACATATCTGGTGAAACAGAGCCCCAAGGTGGGAGGAAAAATGGAACTTAGTCATTCACCTTGCCAGATGTGTGGCCACAGAAGAAGAAGCGATTCGTCTGTCTCATGATAGTGACTCCAGGTGTCTCAACTGCGTACTGTGAGGGAAGCGGGAGAAACCCATGAGAATGATTCTTCCCACAGACCAAAGGAACAGAAAGGTCACATGAGCATCATAGGCATTTCCAGTTTATACTGCCCCCAATAACCTCAGGCCCTGCCTGCGTCCCGCTTGTACCTTCTGAGTCTCCTGGACAGTGTTCAGGTCAATCTCTAGTATGTGGTTCTGCAGCCCCCCAACAAGCAGAGTGCTGCTGTCAGTAAGCAGCAGGCTGTGCATATCTTCAGTCTCATCCAGCCTGTGGGAGATGAAAAGCTCAGGGGCCAGGGTTTCCAGTTTCCAATCCTTTACCCTTCCCACTCTGTGAGGGATCCCCTTCCCCAGTCCAGAGGTAAGAAGCCACTTACAGGTAATCAAATATAATGAGGCCCCCTCGGGCCATATACTTGAGGTTGTTCTTGGTAAGAAAAAGGATGCCATTCTCCAGGCTATGGATCTGGCGAATGTCATCACTGCCATTGACCTGAAATGACGAGTAGCGCTCCAAAGTTGGGCCGAAAAATGATGTGGCATGGCCCTGTAGTGGACAAAAAGATGAGAGACACCCTGAGTGGAGGGGCAAGGCTATCCCAGCTACAAATCAGAGAACTAGACATTGCTCAGTTTTTCCTCCATTCTCGCCTGACCTTTCTGGCTGGCACTGACTAAGGCATAAAGCTGGGCACCAGTCTTATATGATATGATATGATATGATATGGTATCTTTTATTTATGATAAAAACACTGAGAATACTATCTTACATTCATTTAATATTTTACAGAGTACTTTTATAAACTCTACCTCATTTTATCCTCACAATGACCCTGCTGAATAGGTAATGGCTCAGTTGGTGAGAACAGTGCTCAGAAGGTTAGGGACACAAGTCCAATCCTCCACTGGCCAGGTGGCAGTCTTGTGTCCCACAGTCAAGTCCTCATCTCTACAAGCCATCTGGGAAATGTGTCCTGTGCGTCACAGGCTGGAACAGAGAGACTGAAACTCATGCCACCCTTGGCTCCTATGACATCATCCACTCCTGGTTTCTCTCCTCTTAGCTCATATCTTCTCCTTATGTGCAACCCTTATGACCACTCTTGAAACGTGACTATTCCAAGCCCACCATCTTCTCACTCTACTTGTCTTCCTAGATAATTTTACCCACTCTTAAGGTTTAAACATTCAGCTTAAACCGGATGAATCCTAATTTTTTCCCCTAGCCCAGACCATTGCCTCACGCTTCAGACTTGTATATCCAAATACCTACCACATGCCTCTCTTTAAAAGCTATTCCATGAGAACGCAAATTCATTACATCCTAAATCAAACTCACCATTTTTCCCCATTTCAATTCTTCTTAACTGTATTCCCTATGGTACCATGATCTACCCAGTGGAATAAGTCACTGGTAGTTGACTTAAATTTCATTAAACTTCCTAAATACTTCCCAAATCTGTTCTGACGTATAAATTTCTACAGTGCTTCATTCAGGCCTTCATCACATTTTACGTGAACTACTACAAAATCCTGTGCACTGACCTCACAGAGTCCTGTCCCATCCTTCTTAAATCAAACTCTATACTGCTACCTAAGCACTCCACCTAAGATGCAAACTGGACCTCATCATTCTGGATAAAAACCTTTAGTGGACTAAAAAATCAAGTCCAAGCTCTTTCAACAGAGCTTATAAGGCTTTCTAGAATGTCCTCCCACAGATAACTGCATGTTTCCTTCCCTTCCTTCCAGGGAGATGAGAATGGACATCCTGGCCTGCATCCAGGTCTCCACTCAAGTGTGACTTTATCGGAAAGCCCTTCCCTTGACTATATATCTAAAACAGCAATACCTCACACCCTTCAATACCTCAACCCCCTAACTCCACGGTACTTTTCTTAGGGATTCTATTTTTCTTAAGGATATGTCATAAATATATTTGTTGCCTTTTAAAACGCTTATTCAAAATCTAGACTTCAGAACAGCACCTAAAAGGTGCTCAAAAACATTGGTTGAAGAAAAGTCTAACTCTTCAGTTTCATCTTCCATTCCAGTAAACCCTACTTGCTTGTAGTTCCTGCACTGTGCAATCACCAAGCTGTGTACTAGCTTGGGAATCATTGTTTATTCCATTGCTTTTGCCGAAATGGAATTTCCCCCTCTTCTTCATCTGGCTCCTACACATCTCTCAAGACTGAGCTCAGGTGTCACTTCCTTCTGGAGATCCTCTAATTCTCTTCTATGCTCACCAACATCCAGTACATATTTTCACACTGGCATTTATTAAGTTCATATCCCAAATTCATAATTATTAAGTTAAACACTTTAGTTTCTTTCAAAATGCCATAAAATTATATTCATATACTTGGGTTTTTTCCCTCATTGTCCTGTGACCTCCTTGAGAGCAAAAATTATGTTTTATTAAGCTTTATTCCCTGAGCCTAGTCTAGTAGTAGACACTGCTTAATGAAATGAATGTATTACTAAAAAATTCACTCTTTCCAACAGAAAAGCAATTCACGCTCTATGGAAGGTAAATTAATAAACCATGGACACCACGTTATTTCTTACAAAATCTTTGGGCTCCCAAGCATATTGGCAATATGGATACATCTTTAAAAATTAACAATGATAACTGCTCCCAGAGAGTAAAGTCAGCCAAAGACAAAATGATTCCAGGTAATATGTGCAGAAACAGGAGTTAAACATTCTGTAGTTAGGGAATTCTCTGCCTGTCCAGTGGTTAGGACTCCATGTTTTCACTGCCCAGGCCCGGGTTTGATCTCTGGTCAGGGGTACTAAGATCCCACAAAGCGGCTGGCATGGTCAAAAAGAAAACATCCTATAATTATGAAAATGGAAAATAGAGGAAGAGCATTAAAGACTGTATTCAGATGGCTATAGACTAACTGAATGGGTACAGTTATCAAGATTAATCAAAGCATGGGATGGGCAAATTATGGAATAAGTGGGATACCTTCTGAATAAGAACACCTATGTAATCCATCTCTGCATTCTATGACTCCCTCCTTCTCCGTCCTCTCTCTCCTCTTGGCTTGATTTAGAGACCCAGCTAACTCCATCACCTCAACTTAGTTCTGGCTCCCCGCAAAGCAGCTGTTCTTGGGCTAAAACCAGGTAAGAGACCCCCAATATCTCCTTTCAGCCCTTACAAAGGGGTACAGTTCTTACCCCATGGCTTCCCACCCACAGCATCTCCTCGTGCAAGTCAAAGTGGGAAACGGAGACAGGCACACCCACTTCAGCCACCACACTGTGCAACTCAGAGTAGACACCTTCCATTATGTGCACTGACTCCTGGACTGGAAGAGCCTCTAGGGCCACTCCCTCCGGGTCCAGCTCCACGTTCTGTAGAAGACTCGGGTTCAGGTGGGCATCCAGGACAGGATCCAGGGCAGAATGCATGGCCGGGGCATACTCTGCCAGTCCAGGGTCCAGACCCTCGAAGTTCATGATGATGATGACGATGACAGCAGCAGACTGACCCGTGTCACACACCCTCCCTTGCCACAGCCCCTTTGGATGCCTGACCCAACCTTCAGCAGGACATCAGTGGACCCAGAATGGACATCCTGACCTGCAAAGGGAAAGAGGGAGCTGAGTCACGGGTAGGCCCAGGTACTTGTATTGAGTGTGTTCTACGTTTTACTGGCAGGACGGAGATGAGGCAGGCAGATGTAATACAAGGCAGGGGATGAAACAGGCAGGAAGGGAATGGGCACTGGGGTAGAGGTGGGAGAAGGTGTTGTCCCTTGCTCTTCTCATCTAAGATACTCTGAACTCTCAACACCCGACTAGTTAACTTAATCCCTGACTTCCTTTCACCCTCCTTCAGGGCTGCTCACTTGCCTGGTTCATCCCTGAACCATCAATGGCAGGAGCAGCAACTGTGGGGGTAGGGGTTAGGTAGAGGGGGGTTAAGTGCTTGTTTCCCAGAATTAGGGATAGGGGTAGAAGGTTGTAAGGGCAGAACAAGATAAGTCAGTTTCCCAGAATCCTCTGCAATGCTACCCAGGATTCGCTAGGGGAAAATAAGAATGGCCAGTTACCCACAGTTGGGGCGGGGGGTAGGGGGACGTGAAGGAAATAACTAGTTACCCAGAATTCTCTGGGGGAACCAGAAAAATCAATTACCCATAATTCTCCCCCGGCGGCGGGGAGGGGAGGGATTAGGGCAGGGGTCAGATGTGTTCCTGGGATGCTTACGGCGATTAGGTCATTACCAAGATTTCTCCATGGCGGATATTTTGGAGCGCGTGGAATTAAAACGAGTAGGGGGAAAGCAAGCGCCGTCAGCTCCGCGGGAAATTCCAGTTTCCCCACTTCTCCCCCGCGCCTCAGGTTCAACCAAACTCTACGACGGAAAGGGCGGTGCACTCCCAGTCGCAGCTTCCAATTAAGAAGGGCGAGAGGCTTACCTCAGCCAATCGGGAGCAGCCAGGTACAGCCGGACCCGCGAGAAGACGTGTGACGGGCGAGCTGAGCAAAACTAGACCTACGGGGCGCGGATAGGGACAAACGGAGTCCTAACCTTGTCCCTGTTCGGTGGTGGTAGAGTAACATTTGTCTTATTTAAGTGAAGTGAAGTCACTCAGTCGTGTCCGACCCTTTGTGACCCCGTGGACTGTAGCCCACCAGGCTCCTCCATCCATGAGATTCTCCAGGCAAGAAGCCCCAGGCTTGGAGCTCGAACTTTCAAGCTCTGTATAGCTCCAGACTAGAGTAAGGGGAGCCCAGAGCAAAACACTGGGAATCGATTGCTGAATATTTCCAGTATGGCCCAGTCCACCCCCTCTCCCCGTGGTATTCTTGTGAGCACTTCGCCACCTCCGACCCTGTTACTCCTGAAACTTGCCGGCATTTCCTATCATTTTCAGGCATGGGAGAGAAAAAAGGAAGCGGGAGGCAGCCTCCTAACACGGCCCAAGTAGCTGCATCTTCTACGATGCTAAAGGCAACCATCTGAAACTCCCATCTGTGATTATTCCCTCCCCAGAGTCGCCGGTTATATTTCCAGGGAACAGGACCCCTCAGCTATAAAATTCCCCTAGCTCGTGGAGCTGGACGTTATTCCTCGGGGGCAGGACACGGCAAATTGAGACGTTTGCCTTCCCCAGACTTAACAGATTTAGTGTCATCACTTACTCAGGGATTCTTGGGGTATAACTCTGAGCTTGAACTGCTTTGGAATAGATCCAGAATGTTAGATGTCTGTAGGGTGTTTTAGTTCAGTTTCTAAAGGGCACATAGAGGGCCGCATTGATGGGATTCCTCATAGAGAATACAGTTTTAAAGCATCCCAATGTTACTCCTTGGAAGGAAGGTTGACCAACCTGGATAGTGTATTAAAAAGCAGAGACATTACTTTGCCAACAAAGGTCCGTCTAGTCAAGGCTGTGGTTTTTCCAGTGGTCATGTATGGATGTGAGAGTTGGACTGTGAAGAAAGCTGATCTTCTAAGAATTGATGTTTTTGAACTGTGGTACTGGAGAAGACTCTTGAGAGTCCCTTGGACTGCAAGGAGATCCAACCAGTCCATTCTAAAGGAGATCAATCCTGGGTGTTCATTGGAAGGACTGATGCTAAAGCTGAAACTGCAATACTTTGGCCACCTCATGCGACGAGTTGACTCACTGGAAAAGACTCAGATGCTGGGAGGGGTTGGGGGCAGGAGGAGAAGGGGACGACAGAGAATGAGATGGCTGGATGGCATCACGGACTCGATGGACATGAGTTTGAGTGAACTCCGGGAGTTGGTGATGGACAGGGAGGCCTGGCGTGCTGTGATTCATGGGGTCGCAAAGAGTTGGACACGACTGAGTGACTGAACTGAACTGAATGTGGTGGTGGTGGTTTAATGGCTAAGTCCTGTCCAACTCTTGCGACCTCATTGACTATAGCCCTCCAGGTTTCTCATCCATGGGATTCTCCAGGCAAGAATACTGGAGTGGGTTGCCATTTCCTTCTCCAGGGGATCTTCTTACCCCAGGCATTGAACCCAGTCTCCTGCATTGTAGGCAGATTGTTTACTGACTGAACTACAAGGGAAGTCACCATCTAGGGACCTCTGAAGTCAGATCAGTTTGAGAGATCCTCTGAGTTAAACGTGTTTTTCTCTTGGTCTCTGACCTCTAAGTCTAGAACCCCTCTGATTCAGGATTCTGAGTCACAGGCTTCTAGGCTTAGAGGTCATAGACTGAGAGAAAAACACATTTAACTCAGAGGGTTTCTCAAACTGATCTGACTAAAGAGGTCCCTAGATTTAAAATCTTGTAAAAAATATGGGTGCTGAGTAATAGGGACAGTTCCTACACTTTGAGAAATTTCCATATTTAGGTCTCAAATTAAGAAAGACTTAACAGGGATTTCCCTGGTGATCCAGAGGCCAAGACTCTGTGCTCCCAGTGCAGGGGCCTGGGTTTGCTCCCTGGTCAGGGAATCCCAAGATTCCTCATGCTGCAACTTAAAGTGTTCACATGCCTCAAGGATCAAAGATCCTTGCCAGAACTAAGACCCAGTGTAGCCAAGTTTTGTTTTTTGTTTTTTTAAAAAAAGACTTAACAGTAAGAATTACAAGGCCTGAGATACCAGCAACATCAGGCTAAAAGAGCTCTTTATTAGGATGCGTAGTGTCCCCTCACAGCGTCCAATATAATAGAATGAGAATGCAGAATCTGAAGTCTATGTGGTAATTCTGGCCACTTAATAGTGATCTTAAGTAAATTACTTATCTTTGCACCTCAGTTTCTTCATTTGTACCCATCTCATTGGGCTGTTGCGAAAATTAAATGGGTTAATACATGAAAAGTGCTTAAACCAAGTGTTTGGTGTAAAATGAGAGTTGGATAGAAGCCATCATTACTAACCACCTGGGGAAACTTCAACTGGATTTGGTGTCCAGGCATCCAACTGGAAAGGCCTGCTTGGGAGTGTCTTGTCAATATAATTTGCATAACGGTTGAGGTCTTGCTGACGTCAAGGTCTCCTCGCAGCTCCAGGTCAGATATAGTCCTGGAAGTAGTTCCTGTCACACAACACTCCCACAGTCACCCCACCAACCTTGCTTCCTACCCAACTCCCAAAGCATCAGGAAGTGAAACAAAGCCCCGTGCTTCCAACTCACCCTTGTCCCTCTCATCCCATCCCCCAGGGTTCCACTTCCTTCTCCTCCTTTTCACCTTCCATCTCCTATCCTAAATGGCTCCCAGAATGGGAACTAGAGGTGGGAAAAGCATGGGAGACATTATACAAAAGTGAGGTAAGCTCCCCTACCCTACCCCCAATTTCCTTATTTCATGCATATCCATCTTTCTCAAAAGGCAAACCATTTCTCACTCAAACTGAGATAACTTCTCTGAGGCTGGAAATGTTTTATCCCAAGGGTAGATTTACCACAGCGTCACATTTGAATCAGAAATTTCATTGGGCAGTTTTGAATAGTCCTAAGGGAACGGAGACCTCTGTCGAGGGTAAGTTTCTCAGAGAAAAAGGGTCAACCTCTTGGAAAGCCTTTGGGAACCATCTGTGTGGTCATCCATGGCCTCATTCTGATGTCCAGATTGTCCTGGGACCCTCCACTGGGGTGGGGACAGTCCCAGATTTTTGCCACCCTCCACTCCCACGCCCAACCTCACAGTCTCAGCTGTTTCACTGAATGTTGCATCAGGGGTGGTGATGAAATCAGTATCAGCGGATTTTACCCATGGATGCAACAGGCTGGAGGACCAGCCAGGGTCACTGACACAGTGCACCTTTAACTACCCAGAACCCTGGACTTTCTAGCCATGGTGAAGGGCTTGGTGCTGAAATATCTCCAGTTGGATTTCTAGACCTCACTTACACACTGATGTCCCCTACCCCGAATCACCTGAATCCCACAGAGCCCAAAAAACTTGGGCCACTGAGGTTGAGGAATCAGATGGTTCTTAGCAACAGCTCTCTCCTCCCAACAGCCCCCCTAACCTCCAGAGTGAGGCCTGAAGTGAGGGGGCAGTAATACCTTATACTGAACAGATGCGGCTTCCCATTTCACAAGATGCCTTCATGTCCGTTCTCTCCTAGTGAAAATAACACTTCCCAACAGAGAAAAAGAAGCCCCCTTATTCTTGGATTGAGGGCATCAGGTGGGAACCCAGCTTCATTCCAAACTGATCTTGCCATCCTATTGGGAGATAAATGAATGCTTCTGTTTTGGCTTTTACTCAGGCAGGAGGTGAGGAAATTAGGTTTGAAGGGAGGGCTAATATAGCTTAGAGACACAAAAAGATGAGGGAAATGTTAAACAGGAAGGAACTTCAGACTAGATTCATTTAAATATTTGCTGCTCCCACCCCTCCCCCTGTCTTCGGCCACTTTGATTCCTGGAGAGCATTACACAGAAGTCTCATCCCAGGCCTCCAGCCTCAGCCACCACACGACTCATTTCCCCTGGAACTGAGGCTACTTACCTGGGCTCCCCACGGAGGGGGATGATGCAGAAGGGGAATCCCACCTGCTGTGAGTCACCTGCTAGTATAAAGGGCGGGTCTCACAATGCAGAGACCTTAAAAAGAGACTCAGAGACAAGGGGAGAAAATCTACAGGAAGCAGCTCAGAACCACGGTGAGCAAGAGGGAACCAGACGCACAGAACAAAGAATCGGATTCAGAGCAAGGGGAAGTGGGCAGAGGTTCCACGGGGACTGCAAGGCACGGAGCCAACCAGATTGGAGAGGCAGGCAACGAGATGCTGGGGAACAGAGCTGTGATGCTGCTGCTGCTACTGCTGCCCTGGACAGCTCAGGGCCGGGCTGTGTCAGAAGACAGCAGCCCTGCTTGGGCTCGGGGCCAACAGCTCTCACAGCAACTCTGCATGCTAGCCTGGAGTGCACACCTCCCAATGGGACACGTGGTGAGTGGCAGCCCCCAGAGTCTCTCTGAGCTCTCCAAGGCTATAGTTGAAGATGCTGTGGCCTGGGGTGGAAGCTGGAAGGTTGAAAGCCATCAGGGGTAAGAGAAACAGTGGTTGAGAGAACCCCTGGAGAAGGGATCCAGGAAGAGTAAGGGCCCAAAGGTACAGGTAGGATTTGAGAGTACTTATTTCTTTACTCTTCCCACCCCTCCTCCATTTCAGAATCTCCCAAGAGAAGGAGGTGATGAGACTACAGATGATGTCCCCCGTATCCAGTGTGAGGATGGCTGTGATCCACAAGGACTCAGGGACAACAGTCAGGTACAGAGATGAGGCTGGGCCTCAAGGAAGAGGGGACTGGAGACATGTCCACACTGGAGCTGGACACCATGGTGATTCAGTAAAAGTTGTATCTGTCCTTGTCCATTCAGCCTGCTGTAATAATAAACCACAGACTCAGTAGTTTATAAACAACAGACATTTATTTCTCACAGCTCTGGAGGCTGGAAGTCTGAGGTCAAGGTGCCAGTGTGGTTAAGTGAGGGCCCTCTTCCCGATCAGACTTCTTGCTTCCCCACACTGCGGGAAGGAGTAGGGAGTTCTGCGGGTCTCTTTTATAAGAGCAATAATTCCATTCATGAGGGCTGCATCCTCATGACCTAGTAACTTCCCAAAAGTCCCACTTCCTACCACCACCACACTGGGGGTCAGGATTTCAACATATGAATTTCACAGGGACGCAAACATTCAGATCACAGCCATGTCTTAAGAATGGCAAATATCAGGTGAGTCTTTGGTGGAGTAATTAGAAGGGATCTGTTTTCTTTCTTTCATTTTGATTTTGGCCGAGCTGTGCTGTGCCCAACCAGGAATCAAACCCATGGCCCCTGCAGTGGAAGCAGGCATCTTAACCACTGGACTGCCTGGGAAGTCCCCGTATCTGTTTTCTTTCATAGCTTTCTTTTCTCCCTAGTCCTGCTTGCAAAGGATTCATCAAGGCCTGGTTTTTTACGAGAAGCTGCTGGGCTCAGATATTTTCACAGGGGAGCCTTCTCTACTCCCAGATGGCCCTGTGGACCAGCTTCACGCCTCCATACTGGGCCTCAGGGAACTCTTGCAGGTATGAACTAGGGACCTGGAGGAGAGGGGCTTGCAGGTGTCAGAGATAGGGCCTGGGGGTGGGGTGAATGATTTAGACTCCTCTGATTGTGTCCTGTGTCCTTTCAGCCCGAGGGTCACCACTGGGAAACTGAGCAGACTCCAAGCCCTATTCCCAGCCAGCCATGGCAGCGCCTCCTTCTCCGTCTCAAGATCCTTCGAAGCCTCCAGGCCTTTGTGGCTGTAGCTGCCCGTGTCTTTGCCCACGGAGCAGCAACTCTGAGCCCCTAAAGCCAGCAGCTTAAGGATGACACCCAGACCTCCATGGCTCAGTAATGCTAAGATCAATCTATCAACCTAGACACCTGCGAACCAACAAGTTCATCGGTCCATTAATTTTAATGAGACTTATTCTGTTGAAAAATTACCAAAACTGACTGACTTATGATGTTGACCTAGGAGAGGCTGAATATTTATTACATGGGAAGGGAAATTTTGGGATTATTTATAGTGACAGGAGCTTGGGGATGAGGATTATTTATTATATTTATACTGAATTATGTACTTTTTTCAATAAAGACTTATTTATGTGGATCTCTAAGTCTAGGCTTGTCAATAAAAAGAAACAGAATGGAAAAATAGGGCCAAAGCACTATAAAATGCTTCCTTCTGCTCTGCAGGGCTGTGGTGGAAAGGGGTCTTACCTCGTGACTGCTTAGTATATAGAGTAACTGGGATCTTTTTGGCCATAATCCCTGCTAAGGCTGAGCAAGCTGAATGAGGTTACAAGGGACTGCAATTGGGAAGTATGGCTCCTAAGTGTGGCCCTCTCTTGCTCCTTGACCCAGGGCTTCCTTCCCTGCTTTCTTGGCCAAGAGTGTATTTGGCCAATGACAGGGGTCCCCAGGCACTGTGGGATCAAAAGTCAGAGCTGTTTTGAGCAGAAAGGGCATTCCAGAAAGAGGAAATGAGGACCAGGTTAGTCTTATCAGTCACTAAAATGTTGAAAGCCTTCCATACTGGAAAGAAGCCACTTCCCTGAGCCATACAGGAACCTCCTAACTGTCCTGGCCTTCCCTTGAATGCCTGTACCTCCCAGCACAGCAGGCAGCCTCCAGGCTCCTAGTCGGAGCCATGGGTAACATCTCTTCTGATTCATTGCTGCCTCTCCCTTACCCATACTATGCTTCTCCCTCACATTCCCCCAGGTTTAACCCAGTTTAGAAGGGGCACATGCTTCATGTCCCATCCTTGGAGAGCAGTATCATGATGTGAGGGTTAGGAGGGGCAAATGCACAGAAAGATCTGAGGAAATGTGGCTGCTAGTAGTCAGAAGGGCTCAAGGGCACATCTGCATAGAAGTGGCTGGGGCTGAAGACATCAGCTTCATCCATGGTGTTCTGGCAAGGCAACAGTGGATCACCGTTTGGCATGATTTCTTCGATCCTCATGCTGTTCCTAAAGACTGGATCGTCCAGAGAAAAGTCAGGGCCTGATCTCTGACTAGGAGTTCCCAAACCAGCAGGGAAAGCGAGGGAGGATGCCAGCAGAGGCCTAGATAGGGCCTGAGGGGGCCTTAGGTGGGGCGGAGGAAGCATGTGTATTTCCTGATGAAATGAATCGCAGGGAAATCAGCCTTTCTCCAGTGAAGAGCTTAGAACACAGGCTTTTTCTGCAGCGAGTGAGGGAGGGGAGTTGGGAAGGGCATCATCACTTACTTTCCATGTCCTCGGTGTTCAAGTGTCTCAGATCGTAGGGCAAATCTGGTTCTGGCATGGGCTGTAGATCGAGCTCTGGAATAGGCTCCAGCTGCAGCTGTGGTCCCGGGTGTGGTTCTAGGACTCCCTGTGACACCTCGCCTAGGGTGGGCTCCAGTGTGGGCTCCAGCATGGGCTCCATGCTCAGATCCAAACCTGCCTTCAGCAGTGGCTCTAAGTCCAGGCCTGGCCTGTGCTCAGGCCCTGATGCGAACCCCAGATCCAGCTCTAATGACTCCAGGTCTGGCTCCAACCTGAGCTCCGGCAGTTGCTGCAGTTCATCCACCTGTCTGGATACCCAATACAAACAAAAGAGCAGGGCTCAGTTGCTTAGGTGAAGTGGGGAATGGCAGAGAAAGCAGAAGCTATCTTTCTAGTCTAAAAAGGCAACAGAGCAGAGGGCTTAAGACCACAGGCTCTGGAATTAGGCTTCAGTTCAGTTCAGTTCAGTCGTGTCCGACTCTCCGCGACCCCATGAATCACAGCACACCAGGCCGCCCTGTCCATCACCAACTCCTGCAGTTCACTTAAACTCATGTCCACAGAGTTGGTGATGCCATTCAGCCATCTCATTCTCTGTTATCCCCTTCTCCTCCCGCCCCCAACCTTTCCCAGCATCAGAGTCTTTTCCAGTGAGTCAACTCGTCGCATGAGGTGGCCAAAGTATTGCAGTTTCAGCTTTAGCATCAGTCCTTCCAATGAACACCCAGGATTGATCTCCTTCAGAATGGACTGGTTGGATCTCCTTGCAGTCCAAGGGACTCTCAAGAGTCTTCTCCAACACCACAGTTCAAAAGCATCAATTCTTCGGCGATCAGCTTTCTTCACAGTCCAACTCTCACATCCATACGTGACCACGGGAAAAACCATAGCCTTGACTAGACGGACCTTTGTTGGCAAAGTAATGTCTCTGCTTTGTAATATACTATCAAGGTTGGTCATAACTTTCCTTCCAAGGAGTAAGCGTTTTTTAATTTCATGGCTGCAATCAGCATCTGCAGTGATTTTGGAGCCCCCAAAAATAAAGTCTGACACTGTTTCCACTGTTTTTCCATCTATTTCCCATGAAGTGATGGGACCAGATGCCATGATCTTTGTTTTCTGAATGTTGAGCTTCAAGCCAACCTTTTCACTCTCCTCTTTCACTTTCATCAAGAGGTTTTTTATTTCCTCTTCACTTTCTGCCATAAGGGTAGTGTCATCTGCATATCTGAGGTTATTGATATTTCTCCCAGCAATCTTGATTCCAGCTTGTGCTTCTTCCAGCCCAGCGTTCCTCATGATGTACTCTGCATATAAGTTAAATAAGCAGGGTGACAATATACAGCCTTGACGTACTCCTTTTCCTATTTGGAACCAGTCTGTTGTTCCATGTACAGTTCTGACTGTTGCTTCCTGACCTGCATACAGGTTTCTCAAGAGGCAGGTCAGGTGGTCTGGGATTCCCATCTCTTTCAGAATTTTCCACAGTTTATTGTGATCCACACAGTCAAAGGCTTTGGCATAATCAATGAAGCAGAAATAGATGTTTTTCTGGAACTCTCTTGCTTTCTCTATGATCCAGCGGATGTTGGCAATTTGATCTCTGGTGCCTCTGCCTTTTCTAAAACCTGCTTGAACACCTGGGAGTTCACAGTTCACATATTGCTGAAGCCTGGCTTGGAGAATTTTGAGCATGACTTTACTAGCTTGTGAGATGAGTGCAATTGTGCGGTAGTTTGAGCATTCTTTGGCATTACCTTTCTTTGGGATTCGAATGAAGACTGACCTTTTCCAGTCCTGTGGCCACTGCTGAGTTTCCAAATTTGCTGGCGTACTGAGTGCAACACTTTCACAGCATCATCTTTCAAGATTTGAAATAGCTCAACTGGAATTCCATCACATCCACTAGCTTTGTTCGTAGTGATGCTTTCTAAGGCCCACTTGACTTCACATTCCAAGATGTCTGGCTCTAGGTCAGGGATCACGTTATCGTGACTATCTTGGTCGTGAAGATCTTTTTTGTATAGTTCTTCTATGTATTCTTGCCACCTCTTCTTAATATCTTCTGCTTCTGTTAGGTCCATACCATTTCTGTCCTTTATCGAGCCCATCTTTGCATGAAATGTTCCCTTGGAATCTCTAATTTTCTTGAAGAGATCTCGTCTTTCCCATTCTGTTGTTTTCCTCTATTTCTTTGCATTGATCACTGAGGAAGGCTTTCTCATCTCTCCTTGCTATTCTTTGGAACTCTGCATTCAGATGCTTATATCTTTCCTTTTCTACTTTGCTTTTTGCTTCTCTTCTTTTCACAGCTATTTGTAAGGCCTCCTCAGACAGCCATTTTGCTTTTTTGCATTTCTTTTCCATGGGGATGGTCTTGGTCCCTGTCTCCTGTACAATGTCACGAACCTCTGTCCAGAGTTCATCAGGCACTCTATCTATCAGATCTAGTCCCTTAAACCTATTTCTCACTTCCACTGTATAATCATAAGGGATTTGATTTAGGTCATATCTGAATGGTCTAGTGGTTTTCCCTACTTTCTTCAATTTAAGTCTGAATTTGGCAATAAGAAGTTCATGATCTGAGCTACAGTCAGCTCCTGGTCTTGTTTTTGCTGACTGTATAGAGTTTCTCCATCTCTGGCTGCAAAGAATATAATCAATCTGATTTCGGTGTTAACCATTTGGTGATGTCCATGTGTAGAGTCTTTTCTTGTGTTGTTGGAAGAGGGTGTTTGGTATGACCAGTGCATTCTCTTGGCAAAACTCTATTAGCCTTTGCCTTGCTTCATTCTGTGCTCCAAGGCCAAATTTGCCTGTTACTTCAGGTGTTTCTTGACTTCCTACTTTTGCATTCCAGTCCCCTATAATGAAAAGGACATCTTTTCTGGGTGTTAGTTCTAAAAGGTCTTGTAGGTCTTCATAGAACCATTCAACTTCGGCTTCTTCAGCGTTACTGGTTGGGGCATAAGCCTGGATTACTGTAATATTGAATGGTTTGCCTTGGAAACGAACAGAAATCATTCTGTCATTTTTAAGATTGCATCCAAGTACTGCATTTCGGACTCTTTTGTTGACCATGATGGCTACTCCATTTCTTCTAAGGGATTCCTGCCCACAATAGTAGATATAATGGTCATCTGAGTTAGAGTTTAAATCTTATCATTTACTAGTTGGGGGACCTTAAGCAAAGTGACCCAACCTCTCTGAGCCTAAATAACCATACTTCAGAATACTTGAGAGGCAGCAGGATGGTTAAAATCAGGGCTCTGGAATTTGAGAGACCTGGATTACTGATCAGCCATGTACCCAAGGCATGATACTTCACCACATTAAACCTCAGGTTCCTCAGTGGAAAACAGTAATAACAGTATTTTCTGCCTCACAGGGCTGTTATGAAGTCATTAAATAAGAAAACGAATACAAAGCTTTTAGCCCAGTGCCTGACACATAATGAACTTTCATTAACTGTGGCTATTACCATTTCTGGCTTGGCTAGGTTCTCATAAGGATTAAATGAAAAAAAAAATGTTCTAAAAGAATCTAGTACTATGCTTTGCATCAAGTAGATGTCCATTAACATTAGTGATGATGACGATTATTATCAGGGAACCCCCATGGAGACAACCTAAGGATGGCAGCAGGAAAACAGAGTCTAAAAGAGTAGGAAAAAAAAAAAAACCAGATGGCAGGGGAGCCTGGGTCGGTAGGAGAGAAGGCTGAGGAGAACAGAATAGGGCAGGTCTGGGTCACTATATTAGCCAAGAAGGGTTAAGGAAGGTGGGCAAAGAGTTCATATCTCACCTGTTAGAGACAAAAATGAGCTTATGTTTCAGGTATTTCTTCCGCTCCTCGGGATTAACTATGGGACAGACACAGGAGGCAGGGGAGGTCAGTGGATTGGACACATCACTCCAGGGTCTTCTAGTGCAGGTGGTCCTGACTGCCATGTCTCCCTACTGACTTACTAGCAGCGCCCCACAGACAAATCCCTTCCCTGCTCTGGATGTGGGTTTTCCCATGTTGAAATGGAAGAGCTGCATTTATGGATGCCTGTGGACCCCTGCACTCTACCAGAGACATATATCAACGGTTCTCACTTTTCTCCTGGGAGTAGCACCCAAAAGCCTCATCCCGGGGGATTCGCGGGTAGAGGAAGCGCAGTGGGTTCTCAGGTATGTTCTCCTCCGTGAGCATCTGGTACTGGCTGATGATCTTGGTCAGTGGGAGTGACTGCAGCACCTCCTTGGTGAAGGGCTGCACAGAGTTGATGAGCACCTCGTCTGGAGAGCGGATGTAGGAACAGGCAGGCTTGAGAGGGGAGGCTGGGCCCAAGGGCTTTCCACCCGGGCTGCCCAACCCCAAATCTGCCAAGGGATTTAGGACAGAGCTGGGGAAGCCAAGGGCAGTCTAGGGGAGGAAAGTAGAGGCTGAGGGAACAGCAGGGCTGCTGACCATCATCCTGGTGTTCCACCCAGGAGCAGGTAATGCCCCCCTCCAACGTTTCACTGAAGCGCAGCAGGAAGGTGCCGGAGACAGTCTTCTTCAGCAGCCGGCGCACCTGGTTCCGGCTCACAAAGCCCATGATACGTCTGCAGCACGGAGAGCAGCTGTGAGGCCCCACTGCTTCCTACTCCCCTTGTAGAGGAACAGAGTGCCAGGGCTGGGCCCCAGCTCTGCCAACCTGTTACAGACTGTTCTGAGTTGGCCAAGTCATTTCACTTGACTGACAGTATCCACCTCCCAGGGCTGGAAGAGTTGTGAAACTTCAGTGAGATCACACAGGTGAAAAGCACCTTGTGAAAGGCAAAGTGCTGCCCAAATGGGCAGGCCATGCGGTGGAAAGTGCACAGGGGTGGGGTCAGGTAGCCCTGGGTTCGAATCCCGACTGTCCCCCTGGTGTAACTCCCTTAACATCCCTGAGCCCTCACTTCCTCACTTGAGGGTGGCAACACCCACCACGCAGCAGGGCTGAAAGGGTTACATGAGAGAATTCATCAAGTGCACCCAGTAGGCTCTGGAACACAGTGGGTGCTTGACAAATACAGGCTAGGAGATTATTACTGTGAGCGTGAGGGAGTGTGACCCCGCAGTGCGTTTTGCACGCTCCCTCTATTCGCCACATGAGGGCGACAGAGTCCACTCTCAAGCCCAGAAAGGCAGCTGGGCCTGAGGGAGTGGGAAGAGGCAGACTGACCAAGGCCTTACCCATCCTTCCAGAGATCCTTCAGGTGATCGTGTATCAGGTCCAGAATCTTGTCGAGCCACGTCCAAAATGGTAGCTTGCCAGGGGGACTCTCTCGCTGAAGGAGGAATGGCAAGGCAGGAAGAGGTGCAGAGCTGCCCCGGGAGTGGAGAGGGAGGGGTGGGGGAAGGGCTAGTAACTGGACGGGGCCAGGGGCCAGCTGCAAGGGATGCGGGGAATTACCTTAATGAAGTCAACCCAGGACAACAACGCATCCTCAGTCCTGGAGTTCTGCCCTGGGGAAGGACAGTTCAAGATGACGGAAGAAGGCAAGGCCAAAGGTCCTGGGACAGAAAGGACGGAGGGCTGGGGCAGACAGAGGCTAGAGAAAGGCTGAGAGAAAAGAAGTATTGGTACCAAACAGCTTGTCCCTCAGCATGCCAAGCTGGTCTGAGTCGAGGCCTCGCTTAACATAGGAGGAGAATTGCCAACTGAGAGCAGGGCCCAGCAAGTTCCACGGGGCCTTCGAGGGGTTGGAGAAGAACTGCTGATTCTGCAGAGGTGGGAGGGGACAGGGTGGCTCAGAATCAGTGCCCTCACACCAAGCTCCACGCCTCTCCCGGCCTTCCTTCACCTGTTGGCCCCACCTCCTACCTGGGGGTCTGAGCTGAGCAGATTGAACCAGAGAACCGAGGCCCAGGCAATTGAGAGTTGGTTTATGTTAGAAATAATCACCACAGGGAGGGTGTCCGTCTGAGAAGGAGACAGAAATCACCAGTGAGGGATGTGAGGTTTCCCACTGCAGACGTTTGGTAAGGGCCTGATCACAGCCTACTTTGAATGGTTTCTGCTTAACCCCTCCTTATGTCTCCCCACAAATCCACTTCATTTTCACTCACCGTCAGCTCCTGCTTCAGACCCTGGTAGGTGTATTTGACTGTGAAGCTAATGATGTGCAATTCCTCTGTAACGGACAGCGGCCCCTGAGACAACAGAAGACTCAGTGATCAGAGTGCCCTCTGGCAAGTTCCTCCTGCCCCCTAACCCTCTGTCCAGGCCTCACCTTATTGTTGCCTTTTCCTGAACCCCCTGAACGCTGCTCCACCAGAGTCTGTGAATGGAAGGGAGGAAGAAAGAATGCCAGAGAAGAGACCCCAGCGCCCCTGGAACCCTGGCTTTGCCCTCAGGATTTCCCAGGGCCTGGGAACTTCCCCCAGCCTGTTCTATTGCACTACAAGCTTAAAACAGCAACCCTCTGGGACTTCCCTGATGGTCCAGTGGTTGAAAATCTGCCTTCCAATCGACATGGGTTCAATACTTGGTCTGGGAACTAAGATCCCACATGCCACAGGGCAACTAAGCTCACGTACCACAACTAGAGATCCCGCGTGTCACAACAAAGATGCTGTGTACTGCAACTAAGATCCAATCCAGCCAAATAAACAAAAATAAATATTAAAAAAAAAAAGCATTCCTTCTTAACCACCTTACCAGGTAGCCAAAGTCCCAAATTAAGCCCTGAGTCTGGCCTTTCTCGGGGGTCAAAGTTTTCTGATTTGAGGTCAGAATGTTGAACTTCCGGAAGCTGTTCCAAGGAAAAAGAAGATATATGGAGGTCAGGAGCAGAGTCCGGTAGGAAAACAACAGAAGTTCCACTTCATTTCAGACCTCCCCCCTCCTTTCTCTGTCTATGCGTGCACCACACAAATCAACCTCCTCCTCGTCTGTGTCCCCATCAGGGCTGTCACACGTGACCATGCAGCTCATGCAGTGCAGAGTCTGCAGCATCCTTGTTAGGTACCTACCCTTGTGATTTGGAAGGATCCCTAAAAAGAAAAAAAAAATCATTAGGAAGCAAAATAATGTAGAAGTAAGGGATTCAGTCTTTGAGGTCAGACAGACCTAAGTTCAAATAGTTCACCAGTTACGTGGCTTGCACTAGAGAGATAAATTCTCTGAAGTTATTTCTTCATTTGAATAGTGCATTGATAATAATATCTAACTCCTGGGGTTCCTGTGACAATTTTAAATTGGGTACTTGACAAGCTACATGTCACACAGTAAGGACTCAAAAGGGATGAACTATTTCTATGAGGTAGTAATGGAAGGGGAAAGAACACAGCCCTAGGGCCCGGTTGTGAACGGTAGCTGTCTCCTCCACTCCATCATTCCACGTCCTGGGCGCCTCTTGGTCCCACTCTCCACCTGCCCCAACTCACCTGTCAACGGAGACTTCCGCAGTCAGTGATTCATTGCCTTCCTGGAGTCTCACTAGCAGCCTGGAGGAGAGGGAGGTAGATGGGGGAAAGTGGTCAACCTCAATCTCCTGGGTCCAGGACAGATGTTTAAAAAAGATAAGGGAAGAGATGAGAAAAGTTAAGTGGACTGAGGAGAAATGAGAGAAGAAACAGCTCAGAGTGAGATCTGAAAAGCCAAAGAGCACACAGTGTCAGGGCTGGAAAAAGAAAGCAGGAATGAGTTCTGAGATGCCAACCTTGTTCGGACGGTGAACTTGCTCCCTGTCTTGAGGATGAGAGGTCGATGAAGAGTTTGGGGCATGCAGGGCTGATTTTCTACTACAAAGGCTCTGGAGAGATGTGGAGAGAATATATAGAGGTCAGAATCTATAAGAATGGCTCCCTTGGTCCTTTCCCTCTGGCCTCACTGAGGGTCCCTTTCCTGTCTTCCAGACCTGTGGAGCAGGCGCTGCAGCAGCTCGGTGACCTGGGCCTCCCGCAGGTCCACCCCTTTGATCAGAGGGTCCCCCTCATAGGAGACCATGTGACTCAATTCCTTCAGCTCCTTCAACAGCTGCCTCAAGTGAAACAACAGCTTCGCTCCATCTGTGAACCTGGATGATGACATAATCCAAAGAAGAAAGAATCATGAGTTTCCTGGAACCCCCAAACAGGCTCCAAAAGCTCCCCTTTAACCATGTGGAAAGTCATAAACTGACTGGACAAAAAAAGAATCCAGGAAGTGTATGAAAGATTATTCAACATTGTTCGTAATGCAAGGGATGAAAATGAAAGCCACTTCCACAGATGAAACCAGAAATTCATTAACATAATAAGGCTAACATATGATGCTTGATCTCTACTTTTTTTTAAAAGTGCTTTACACATCTTCATGCATTTAATTCTTAAAACAACCCTATGAGGTAGGTACTATTTTATCCCTATTTTACGGAGGATAAAGCTGAGGCACTGTAAGAGTAAAGTGACCTGCTCAAGGTCATAAAACTAGTAAGGAATGAAGTTGTATGTGGTCCCAGGCAGTCTGGCTGTACAATCCATACTTTTAACTTCTATATTTTACTGTTTTTATAATAAATAATAACAATAGACAATGTGGTAATAGGAAAACAATTGTCCACTACATAAAAACAAACAGACTGGGATAGCAGTTTGGAACTATTTTTTAAAAAGCATCAAAAATGTACATATACTTTACAGTATTCCATTTCTAAGATACACCCTAAGGAAATAATCAAACAAACGGACAGACAGATGGTCATAGTTCATGGCTTTGTTATCTGTAACAGGAAAATTAGAAACAATTGGTGCTGGGTATATGTGCTGGTAATTTAGTCGCTAAGTCATGTTCGACTCTTTGAGATCCCAAGGTATAAATTATGTTATAGTTATATCGTGGAATACTATGCAACCATTAAAAATAATGATAAAATAGGTGGAAATTTTTAATATGGAAAATGTCCAAAAATATTAAATTAAAAAATATAAGATAGTATACATATATGATATAATCTGACTTCTGTTTAAAACAGATGTATATTTGTGTATATGCATAGGGAAAATCTGGAAAAATGTATTCAAAAGCATTAACAGTGGGTACCTCTGCATGATCGGATTATGCAGATGGATAATTTTTACTTTTTTTTCCTCTTTTCAGTAGTCTGAAATTTTTTCAATTGGCATATATTTACAATCAGAAAAAGCAATAAAGCTCTTTGTATGTAAAAACAATGAAACAAAAGAACAACACAATAACAGCAGCACCACCAAGAAAAGACATATTCTCTAAGCCGGGAATACCACTTCCAATAACTTACAGAAATAAATTAGGGTTGTAAATAAAGATGGAACTATGAGGTTATTTCTGGAGGAGGAAAAGGGATCACACTCCAGTATTCTTGCCTGGAAAATTCCATGGACAGAGAAGCCTAACAGGCTACCGTCCATGGGGTCACAAAGAGTTGGACACGACTCAACACGCATGCAAACACACAAGAGGTTATTTACTGCAGCACTGTTTAAAACAGTGAGAAATCAAGAATTCCCTGGCAGTCCAATGGTTAGCACTTCCACTGTAAAGGGAATGAGTTTGTCCTTGGTCATGGAACTAAGATCCCACAGGCCAGCACAGCACAGCCAAAAATAAAAAAAAAGCAAGAAATCAATCACAGGCCATAGTTTGCCAATCCTGCAACTGTAATTTAAATACTTATCCTGTACCCTAAACCCTATACACCTCTTTTCAATTAACCTGAAAGTTGTGATATATTTTTATTTATTTATTTAACTTTCAGCTCCACCACATAGCATGCAGGACCTTAGTTCCCTGACCAGCGATCGAACCCATGTCCTCTGCAGTGGAAGGGCGCAGTCTTACCACTGGACCACCAGGGAAGTTCCCTGTGGTATATTTTTAATAGATTAAATTATAATAAATTTTCTCATGAGAAAATATTTAAATAATAGGTATATTTCAAATAAAATATATTGAAGGACACATTAGTTATTTTTTCACATGACAATAGATAATATAAGATAGTTTACTAGAAAACAATAGCAAGAAATTAAAAGCAACCTGAATATCCAAATATAGGAGTTTATTAATTAAATTATATTACTCCCATAAAGGGAACTATGATGCATCTATTAAAAGTATCAGGAGTAGGGACTTCCCTGCTGGTTAAGACTCCAGGCTTCCACTGCAAGGGGCATGGGTTTGATCCCTGCTTGGGGAAATAGGATCCCACATGCCGTGTGGTATGGCCAAAAAAAAACATATCACAAGTAAATATTATATACTGCAAAGTTAAAAAAACAAACTCACAAGTCTCAAAGTAGTTTGAACAGTACGTTTCAATTTTTGTTTAATAATATTATAGTAGCTACAACTGGATATTAAGGTAACAGGTAATTTTCTTTTCCTTTTTTTGTGGCATTACATTCATTGCACTAAAAAAAGGTAAAAAGATATTTCTCTGGGGATTAAAGAGGCAGGAAAAACTGGCCTGTGGATCAATTCAGTACCTTCACCAAAGCAAAGATTGGGCTCTGGGCTTGCTGGGTGGTGAGAATGAAGAGCAGAGTGTAGCTGCAGTCAGATAAGGGAGCTGAGGTCATTCTGGGGAGGAGAGACTAAGGAGGGCGGTGTCTCTTGTCATATCCAGGCCATTGTGTGTGTGCTCACTCAATCGTGTCTGACTCTTTGTGACCCCACAGGCTGTAGCCTGCCAGACTCCTCTGTCCATGGGATTTCTCAGGCAAGAAAACTGGAGTGGATTGCCAATTCTTCCTCCAGGGGATCTTCCCAACCCAGGGACTGAATGCAGGTCTCCTGCATTGCAGGTGGATTCCTTACCACTGAGTCACTGGGGAAGTTCATTCAAGGCATTATAATCTACAAAGCACAGGTGGTAGTTAGGACTAGGGACAGGTGAGCGTGAGGTTGGGGAGGTGCCTCTCACCACTTCTCCAGCTGTTCCAACCCTCCGACAGGGGGCGCTCCAATGCAGGCTTTCTGCTGCTGGACTTTCCATTCCTCCAACTTGGGCAGCAATAGCTCAATTAAGGTAGTTAACTGGCCTAGCAGTGCTTTGGAGGCATCCAGCACCTCCTATGGAAGACATAAAGTAAGTACTGAGAGCCTCTTACCATTACCCTCCACCATCGAACTAGGCATGAAGAAACAAAGGCCAGGAAGCCAGGGCTCCCAATGCCTCATTTTCCCCAGTTCCCTGCTGCCCACTCCTTCTGTCCTCTGACTCCCACCTTTCTCTGTCTGTCCAGTTCATTGAGTGTTTCCTGAAGAATGTCCATCTGTCTGGTCTGACGGGGGTCCAAAGAAGGTGTCCTCACTGGATGGCAGGAGAGGGAGGGAGACAAGTGCTCAGACCTAGGGCTCCTCCCCTTCTCCTTCCTGACCCAGACCTCAATTAGAGTCAGGAGAGGGGAGTTTGAAAGGGAGAAGGGGAACCACACAAAGCACAGGCACCTCTGGGCCCTCAGGCAAATTTTGCATTGTCTTGCTAGAACCAGAAGCCCATTCAATCGGCCAAAGCAGTTTCCCAAACACCTCCTCCAACCTTCACCAGCTATCCCTTGGTTTATATCACTACCCTGACCTCTACGACATACCCTGGCACTTCCAGTATTCCATGGCAGCAGGACTATAACCAGCAAGATGCAGCCACAAGTGATTATCACTTACTGGGACTTTTCCCTTCTGCTCTACTCTACCCTCTGCCTCCCGGTAGGCACCCCACCCCTCAGAGTGCTTTCTACCTGATTTCTCGATATTATATCGGAAACAGAAGACATCCTGCTGGTCTTTCAGTTGGCTGATGGATTTCACCAGCTTCTGCAGAAGAGATGAGACCCCAGTGAGGCTGCCTCCATGAGAGGAGGCAGGTTGAGTCCTGCCCACCCTGGCTCTTGCCACGTCTACCAACCTCCTTCATGGCCTGTAATTTCAGGATCCGGGAATCAAGTTCATGCTGCTGGCTCTCCCCAGGTGCTTTAGGGGCTGGCTCTTGTTGCTCCTGAAATAAAAGGCTATGAGCACATTTCAACTCTGACCTGTCACCCCTAAAATCCAGACCTGAAATTAAACCACAGGATGTGGAGAGATATTGTTCTGAGGCAAATTTCCTGAGTCCTTTGCATGGTCCCTCTCTACTCCAGGAGTTTTTCAACACACCACCAAATTGTTCTCACCAGCTGAGCCCTCTGAGCCCAGGTCAGAATTCTTTTTTCTTCCAGAAGGAGATTAAAGATCATCTCAGCCAACTTGGTAGAGCCAGTGGGAAGGGCCTACAGTAGGAAAAGAGAAAGAATTGATAGAACTCAACTGCCATCAATGAGCTACCACTTCAGACCCTCCCCATTGGTGACCTTGGTATTCTCCCCTTCTTCAGAATCCCAAGCCCTACCCTTTTCCACCACTGGTTCTCCAAACCCTAGCCTCTTTCTAATAGGATCATCTAGACTCTGCCCTTCTCTCTTCCAGGGATCCCCTAAATCCGGACTCTGTCCTTTTCCCCCCAAATCTTCTTCTGTCCCTTTGAACCCCCAGGTCCTGTTCCACGTTCCATATCCAGAAAGTCCTCCTCTTCACTCAGTTCCCATTCCTACTTTGTTATTCCCCACTCCTCTGAGTACCTGAATGTCCCGATAGAATTTTCGCAAGTTGTGCTGTAGCAAAAAATACTCAGAGTCTTGGCTGCATCGGCCACACTCAGAGTTGAGTTGGTCCAAGAAATGGAAGAATAGCATATTAGCCATGGCAGCATCGTTTCCCAGTGCAGCTTCCTGCCTGGGGACCAGGAAGAACAAGGATGAGTGTGTCTGCAGGACTGGTACTATTTTGAAGCTTTTCAACCCCTTTCAGGAGTCTCCAGGATCCTGGTGCTCAGGAGAAAGAAATCACTCTGTTCATCCCCCCGATTCCCAGAAAGCCTCACCAGTTCTGATCTTCAATCCAGACAGCCAAGTGCTGTCGAACATCCATCGGCAGGAGGCTATTTGAGTAGAGCTCATGCAGCTGATCCTGAAATGGGCTGTCAAGGTTCTGCAGCATCTCCCACTGAGCCATTTGGGGTCTGAGCCTGAAAGATGTAGAGTCCCAACTGGAAATTTTGCTGGACTAAATCATCCACAGTCTCATGATTATTTATTATTACAAATTTTAAAATTAAATCATACTGGCAAGAAAAAAATTAAAGTCTAGATTGATCCCACTTCCAATCTTGGTCCCTTTTCCCCCTCTCCAGAAGTAACCAGTATTACCAGTTTGGTGCATTTTTCCTACGGAGTATTATTTAAGAGCTCCAACATGTAGGCCTTTTTTGTTTCAGTGGTAATTTTCAAACACATAACAAGTTGAGTGAGTAGTACAAGGATCATCCATGTACCCGTCACCCAACTTCAACAACCAGTAATGGTATTTCCACAATCTTTATTTCATTTATCTCCCCCAGTGAACTTATACATGCATTTGTTTGGTTTTGTATATACTTATGCTGGACCATTTAAAAGTCAGTCTTGAGTTTTTACTTCAGCATTATCCCTGCTGGCCCCAAACCTTTTATCAGAGGCTGAAACCTCCATGGAGATAAACTGCTCTCCCAGTTGGAAGGAGGAGCTCCACTCTTTAGCAGATGCTTAAGATGCCTAAACACTGTGCAAGGGGTCACTCAATCCCTAGGATACTTTTATGACCTCTGTCAATTTCTAATTCTTCATCTGGATTATCAACTTTGTGAGATAATCAATACACAATTTCAACTGAGTGAAACCAATTTCACTTAAAACTGGTTTTTGCCGGTCACCAAACAGGCTAGGTGAAGAACTGTTCTCCTTACCTCTCCCTGCCCACTGCCATCTCCTTGTTTGGGAAATCTAAAATTCTTGCAGCCTGAGCCTAACAGAAAAGAATAAACACCCTCTTCTGTGGTCTAAGAAAAGGTCACATGATTTAATTACAAATCAAATGCTTAGGGTGGGAAAGATTCTTTTCCATCAGTATAGGAATCATTTCTTCCTTTGGGAAGTAGGAACAGGGGAAGGAAAGAATTGGGCAGGGGCTCCACCATTTTAACCCTTTTAATAGAGCTTGACTTTTTAAACTATGTATTTGTATTGCTTTCAAAAAAACAAATGACCAGGCCTCAGTTCCTAAGGAACTAATCAGCTGGTATTAATAAAGCAAAGCGGCAAGTAAACCCTGAGGTTTAAATATGAAAAATAAAAACAAAAAAACCTGGCCTTCTTAAATAGATTGCAAACACACAGGTTAAGGGCTATAAACTCTTTTTTCTCCAGTTATCTATTATTCTTTCAGGTGCACATTTTGTTCTCCATAAACTTTTCTGAATTGAACTGTATCTTTTTTTTTGCTGAGGATCAGAAATAACACAGACTGTATGCAGGTCAGGAAGCAACAGTTAGAACTGGACATGGAACAACAGACTGGTTCCAAATAGGAAAAGGAGTATGTCAAGGCTGTATATTGTCACCCTGCTTATTTAACTTATATGCAGAGTACATCATGAGAAACGCTGGGCTAGATGAAGCACAAGCTGGAATCAAGATTGCCAGGAGAAATATCAATAACCTCAGATATGCAGATGGCACCACCATTATGGCAGAAAGTGAAGAACTAAACAGCCTCTTGAGGAAAGTGAAAAAGGAGAGTGAAAAAGTTGACTTAAAGCTCAGCATTCAGAAAACTAAGATCATGGCATCCAGTCCCATCACTTCATGGGAAATAGATGGGGAAACAGTGGAAACAGTGGCTGACTTTATTTTTCTGGGCTCCAAAATCACTGCGGATGCTGATTGCAGCCATGAAATTAAAAGACGCTTACTCCTTGGAAGGAAAGTTATGACCAACATAGACAGCATATTAAAAAGCAGAGACATTACTTTGCCAACAAAGGTCCGTCTAGTCAAGGCTATGGTTTTTGTGGTCATGTATGGATGTGAGAGCTGGACTAAAGAAAGCCGAGTGCCGAAGAATTGATGCTTTTGAACTGTGGTGTTGGAGAAGACTCTTGAGGGTCCCTCGGACTGCAAGGAGATCAAAGCAGTCCATCCTAAAGGAGATCAGTCCTGGGTGTTCATTGGAAGGACCGATGTTGAAGCTGAAACTCCAATACTTTGGCCACCTGATGCGAAGAGCTGACTCATCTGAAAAGACCCTGATGCTGGGAAGGATTGGGGGCAGGAGAGAAGGGGACGACAGAGGATGAGATTGTTGGATGGCATCACCGACTCGATGGACGTGGGTTTGGGTGGACTCCAGGAGTTGGTGACGGACAGGGAGGCCTGGCATGCTGTGATTCATGGGGTCGCAAAGAGTCGGACACGACTGAGCAACTGAACTGAACTGAACCTAGAGGAGTGGGATGGGGTGGGAGGTGGGAGGGAGGATCAAGAGGGAGGGCACACATATATACCTATGACTGATTCATGCAGATATATGGCAGAAACCAACACAATACTGTAATGCAATTATCCTCCAATAAAACAAACAAACACACACAGACCAAAAAATAAGTGTTGGCCAAGAAGTGCTGAACCAATGCAACAATGCCAGGTTTCGGGTCTTGAAAGTAGGGGTGTTTCTGGAGCGGGGCATTAGGTTGGACAGGAGGCAAGCGACAGCTCCTATTTCTACCTAGAAACAGGGTCTGACCCCTCCGGGGTGTACCCGCCCGGGCCTACCTTCCATCTGAGGAAAAAACTCGCGCCTACACCTACACCCCCGCGCGCCCTCTCAAGGCCAGTACCTGGTTAGGGTCTTAGGCCCAGTTCCCTGCAGTAGCTCGGGTTCAGGCTTCCGGTCGCCAGAAAGCGTTCCTGCACCAGGGCCTCCAGAGACGCCCTCGGCTTCTGCCGGCGTCTCGGACCCGCCCCCTTTCCGCAGGCTTGAGAAAGAGGCAGAATCTCAGAGCTCGTCACTTCCAGAGGGGCACCTCATCACCGGCTGCCATTCAGCCAAACGCTTCCCCAGGCAGTGAGCTCATTGGCGCCACCACGACACCTCCTTCCCCGAGGGGCGGGGCAAGAGGAGCCGAAGCCACACCTCCAGCAGCAGCAAACGGTAGGCAAGCTCAAGTAAGCCCCGCCCCGCGCGTGCGGAGGGAGGAGTCCAATTAGCAGAATTGCTCAGGACTGAAACAGCTGATTTCCGAGAATCAGAAAACACTCGGCGGAACCGAGACTAGTCAGGACCTTGGAGGCGTTGATCTAAGAAGCGGGCGGAATCGCGACACTTTGGGACGGGAAGGGGAGGGCTTAAGTAACAACAACAATAACAATGACAAAAGCTTCTTTATTGTTGGTACGGTGCTAAGCATTAGTACAACGTATCGTTTTTAATTTCCACGAAACCTATTGAGATGCAAATCATTACCCTCACTTTAGAAATTTAAAAAACTGAGTTTGGAGAAATAAGCTACTAGTCAATGATCTCTGAAGCTCTAACAAGTGGAGCCTTGTTTCAAAGCCAAATCCTCTGATTCCAAACCACAAACCTTAAAATTCTTACACGTTACAGTACTGCTTTGCTTTTCTCCTTGATAAGAAATCAGAGATTTGGATTTTGAACACACACATTATAACTTTTCAGAATACTAGATCTAGTCATCGTGTTTACCACATTCTTTTATTATTTACTTATTTATTTTTGGCCACACTGACAAAAGGTGAGCAGAAAAACGTTAGCTCTTCTCATTCCCCTCTTTCTTTGCCTTTTTGTAATCTCAGAACACTTAATCCTGATCTGGTTATGGATGGTAGTTTATAGAAGGGAAGGAATCAGAGTAGAGTTCTGCTGGATTAAGTGGACTGGATTGAATTCTCTTTACTCAGAGGTCACCATCTTTTTATTATTTTTTATTTTGGCTGTCCTGCACGGCTTGCATGATCTTAGTTCCCTGACCGGGAGTTGAACCTAGGCGCTCTGTCCGTGAAAAGGTGGAGTCCTAACAGTTGGATCCTACCACCTTCTTTTATATCCCAATATTCCAATACCTAGGATCTAAGCCACAGTTACTGAATAAGGTCCATCCCCAGCATGAATTTGAACTTACTACTTCTGACACGAAAGGGGCCATGATAGTTGTTTCTTCCACTTCACTCATATCTGAGGTGCTCTCCAAGACCTCCTTGCTGGTCTCTGGTGGAGGGGTGTTTGCCTCTCTCTCATAGTAATACTGGATCAACCGCTGAACCCCAGCCTTCAGTGCAGGTTTAAGTGCAGTACCAATCATTAGTCCTGTGGGTCCCCCTGACGCTCCAGCCATGGCCATCAGAAGGTCATAACCCAGATCTATGACCCCATCTCGGCCTCGTTCCTTGGCCACGTCTGAGCAGTTCTGAACAGCATAATACATTGCTGTGCCCAGGTTGTAGAAGGTTCCCACTCCTGGCAACATCTGGGCTATATTGTGCACACTCTGCTCCTGCTCCTGCTCACAGTCTTTGATGGAGGGTGATCGTCGGGCTCTCTGTGGGCCTGGGTTCTCTCTAGCCCACAGCTGCAGAGCAGAGGCCAGAGCATCTACTGACACTCCCCTCCCTGTGCTTGTGCTTTTCTCCAGTTCTTGAAGATGTCTGATGAGGGTCTGTGTAGCATTTACACCCCCCTGGCGGTACAGCTGAAGCTGCAGGACCTGTACATCAGCTTGACAACCAGCTTTCTCCAGGGCGATCATCAGTGGCAGGCTTACCAGGAACCTGGGGAGAGGGGCCATCTGAGTGAAGCCAGGGAGGGATTTGGGAAGAAGGGTCTGGCAAGACAAGGGGCATGAAGAAGTTAGCGAGGATTCCAAGGGTGAAGGAAGATGTAGGAAGACATCCGTCTGGTTTCCAGATGAAATGGCATCTGCAGCGTGCAGCAGGAAGCAGCAAAGAAGTAGCTCAACTGGTAACATGATGAGTCTGAGATCATGCAGGCTCATAACAGAGTGCACTGGAGAGGGGAGAAACCGGAAACACACACACCGTTTCCTTAAGGGCTGTGGTCCACAAGGAGCCCAGGACTTGGGGCGAACCTCGCCTGTTCCCTCCAAACTTCTGTTCTTGTTTAGCTAAAGGACTGAAAAACAGGAGACTCAACCCAATTGTTCCCACTTGATCTTCTCCATCTTCAGGTCTTCCTCAGCATGAATTCCACCCATTTACAAGGAGCTCCAAATTACCACACAGTCCAGTGATTAAGACGTGAGACTGTCTGATGGATTTGGTAGCTCCTTGATCCTGTTCTGCCTACTCCTCTGCCCCGTGAAGAGAGGAGATACACTGGCTTTCCCCTAGTATCAGTAAGAGATGTAATCTCTGCAAATATTTGTTCATCTGTTCTGGCTTCTCACACTTTGTGTGCTTGTTGCACACTTGGCCTCAGTATCTAAAAACTTTGGTATTTGGCATTTCCAAACAGTCCCTGCCACGTTCCCACTTTAGCTCATGACAGAAGCTGGGAGACCCAGAATCAGAAGAGATTAGATGTCTATGATTCCCTTTTATTTCTCTTTTTAGTTTATATATTAAATTAGCAAGCTACAATGTCTCATTGGGGATTTAGTACAGGTAGATGAATGAGGAAAAAAGTTCAAATGCTTCTCATGCTGAGATGTATTATAGGCAGAGTATATGCTAACTGAAAGGAAAAATGAAAAATGGGATGTGAAATAAGGACTGAGAGCTACTAAGTGGAGAAGGGCAAGGTTAACACCAGCACTGGGATGAAACAGAGTGTATCTATCCTAAGCAGGGAGATGGCAAGGGCACCCCACTCCAGTGCTCTTGCCTGGAAAATCCCATGGACGGAGGAGCCTGGTGGGCTGCAGTCCATGGGGTGGCTGAGAGTCAGACATGACTTAGCGACTTCACTTGCACGCACTGGAGAAGGAAATGGCAGCCCACTCCAGCGTGCTTGCCTGGAGAATCCCAGGGACGGGGGAGCCTGGTGGGCTGCCATTTGTCGGGTCCCACAGTGTCAGACACGACTGAAGGGACTTAGCAGCAGCAGCAGCATCCTAAGTAATGTCCAACATTTCTGCCTACTTACTGTGTCCCATCTTTATTTGTTTGACTGTGTTTGGTATTTGTTCCAGCATGCAGGATCTTCGTTACATTGTGTGGGCTTCTCTCGAGTTGTGGCGCATAGTTAAGGGTATATGGGCTTAGTTAACCTGTGGCATGTGGGATCTTAGTGCCCAGACCAGAGATCAAACCTGCTTCCCCTGCACTGGAAGGCAGATTCTTAACCACTGAACCATCAGGGAAGTCCCTGTCCCATCTTTGAACACAGTCCTTGGAGAGCAGATCTGTCTATAATGTGGCATTGAATATATGAAGTAAAGAATCTGGACAAGTTCCTGAATCAGTTTCTCCATAAAGCACTTCAGAATAGCTGTAGAACATTTTATAAATTATGTTGTTGTCATCCACAGACATTGAGAGGCTCTTAACTTGGGGATATTTTAAGCTTTTTACCTAATTCTCCAACTAGTTCCCAAGACTCATACTGGCACATACTGGCAGTTCTAGAAGATGTTGATAGCAAAAGCTCTGAATTGTGTTACCAGAAACATGGGAGATGGCTTCTCAGCGAATTCAGTCACCATCTAAGTTACCTGGCAGACTAGTCAGCCCAGAGGGTTGTATTCACCATCATTAATAAACCTCTCAAGGTAAGTAGCTGAGTTTTTTTATTTATCCAGGCCTCCCTGGGGGTCCCCCAAGATTCCTCAGAATTACTTTAGCACTGCCAGCACCTTTTCCTTCATTGTGCTTTTTGCTCTCACAGATGAGGGGTTCAGTCCTTTTCTCCCATCTTAACAAGTTGAAGCTAGAGAATGTGAGCCTCAGGTTGTGCAACCAGCCTCTTGCAGGACCACCTCCAAAGCTAAGTTGGATAGGTGCTCAAGCAGAGGGGCTAAGGAGGGGACCACATGCTGGCAGGTTTTAGGATCTGGGAGAGGGATCTGGTTCAGGGGATGCCCAATTTCTGAGATAGACTGCTGGAAGTTTGGGGCCCCTCCTTGGGCATTTTTTTGGGAAGGAAGCCACTGGAGACAGCAAGACAAAGAAAAGGAACAGTGCAGCCTGGATCATGGTAGGTCAGCAGAACAGCCCTGCTGGAAAGAAGCAGGACTCAGAGTGGGAAGTGGGGAAAGGCTTGGAATGAAGAGACTCCAGAACTGGTCAGAGCTTGGAAGCGCCTCAGCCCTTAGAAACTTCATACCTCACACCCATAAAGGCTATGGGAGGTCTTCACTGTTTTGAGGAAGAAACAAAGCAGAGGAACAAGAAAGTCCAAACATCTTTGCTTTGATATCTTCATGGCTGGAATGACTGTTTTGATTTTTTGATTGTATCCCACTTTCCTCTTTACCCTAGCCAAAATTACAAGGACCAGAATGCTGAGAGCATCCAAAACAGTGAAGGACATAGCATATGCAAATATTTATTCATCTCTTTCCAGCCCAGACTTTGTCCTTCTCAACTTTGTCCTATGCTGACAAATATAGGGACTTTTCTGTTTTTGACCCTGCTAGTCCTGCCCCATATCCCTATTGTCCTAAGGTTTTACTCTGGACCTATACATGAGATGAGGGAAATTTCCTCTGTAGATTCTGAAAGGGAGAAGAGGTAAGGTAAAAAGACTGATGATCTCTGGCAAGAAACTCCCCAAAACGTTTAATACGTTCTCATTAAAAGGATACACTGGATGAACTTCTGGGGAAACTGAAAATATTGGTAAGTTGAATGAAATCAGTAAAACTTTCACTTCTCACTTTTCTAATTCTAGTGGAAAACATAAAAAAAAATCTATTCATCATTTGGGTAGTAACTCTTTCCATATCTAACCAATACTCCAAAAATTGGGAGTTTAGGTTTAAGCAGTTTCATCTAGGGTTAGCAGTAAAGATGGTATCTGATGCCTTCTGAAACTAGTACAGGTTCCTACATATGGTTGTGGTAAAGTTTCCTTGGTGTTGTCACTCCCTTCTGATAGATAACCAAAAGGAACAGGCCAGAGGGAGGGGTTCAGGGTCCTTCCCTCTATTTATTTCTTTTAGTTCCCCAAAGTGGCCCCTGACAACTAAGAGCAGATAGAAGAAAGAAGAGGGGTTGGTCTGTACTACCAAAACTGTAGGAAGCAAGAACTAGGTGCAAAGGGAGGGATCCAACACTATCTGAAGTTCTTGTTGTTGTTTAGTCACTAAGTTGTGTCTGACTCTTTGCAACCCCAGGGACTGTAGCCTGCCAGGCTCCTTCTGTCAATGAGATTTCCCAGGCAAGAATACTGGAGTTGGTTGCCAATTCTTTCTCCAGGGAATCTTCCCAACCTGGGGATCATTGATGCCGCATCTCCTGCATTGGTAGATGGATTCTTTATCAATGAGCCACCACGGAAGTCCAGTTACCTGACTTTGTGTGTGAGCGTGCTAAGTCAATTCCATCATGTCCAACTCTTTACGACCCTATGGACCATAGCCCGCCAGGCTCCTTTGTCCCTGGAATTCTCCAGCCAAGAATACTGGAGTGGGTTGCCATTCCATCTCCCAAGGGATCTTTCCAACCCAGGCATTGAACCTGCGTTTCTTACATCTCCTGCATTGGCATGCGGGTTCTTTACCACTAGATAGACCTTGAGGGCAATTTGCTAAATGAAATATCAGACTCAGAAAGACATACACCTCATGATGTCACTTATGTGTGGAATCTTTTAAGGAAAATTGAACTCATAGATACAGAGAACAGATTGGTAGTTGCCAGGAGGTGGGGACTGAGCAAAATGGGTAGAGGAGGTCAAAAGGCACAAACTTCCAGTTAGAAAACTGAAAAGTCCTACGGATGTGATGTACAGCATGGTGACTATAGTTAATAATACTGTATTGTATATTTGAAAGTTGCTAAAAGATTAGATCTAAAAATTCTCATCACAAGAAAAAAGGCATAACTGTATGTGGTAATAGATGTTAAATAGACTTATTGTGGGATTGCTTTGCAATATATACAAATGTCAAATCATTATGTTGTACACCTGCAACTAATATGTCAATTACATCTCAATAAAAAGAATAAACAAAAATGGGGATATTAATACTTGTTTTACAGAAAGGAAAAGGACTTTAAGAGAGTATCATGGATAGGTGTGGGCTTCCCAGGTAGCACTAGTGGTAAAGAACCCAGCTGCCGATGCAGGAGATGCAAGAGCCTTGGGTTGGATCCCTGGGTCAGGTAGATTCCCTGGAGTAAGGCATGGCAACCCACTCCAGTATTTTTGCCTGAAGAATCCCATAGACAGGAGCCTGGAGAGCTATAGTCCATAGTGTCACAAAGAGTCAGACTTAGCATACATGGATGCATGAATAAGTATATGCTAATAAATTGTATAATCTAGAGGAAATAGACAAATTGCTAGAAACACACAACCTACCACGACTGAATCATGAAATAAAAGAAAATTTGAATATACCTTTAATTAGTAGGGAGATTGAATCAGTAACCAAAATTTTCCTAATATGGAAAAGCCCCAGACAAAACGGCTTTATTGGTGAATTCTACCAAACAGTTGCAGGTTTTCTTTTTCATTCCTTTTTTTCCTCCCAAACATTTGGAGAATTAACACCACTCCTTCTCAGACTCTTTCAGTATATCAAAGAGGAGGAGACATTTCAAACTAATTCTAGGACCCCAGTATTACCCTGATATCCGAGCTAGACAAAGACCCTACAAGGAGCGAAAACTACAGAAAACATATTTCATGAGACTATGAATGCAAAATACTAGCGTGTTGAATTTGGCAGCATATTAAGAGCGTTATACAACATGACCAGGCAGGATTTATTTCTAGAATGTAAGAGTGGGTCAATATGTGAAAATCAATCAGTATAATTCACTACATTGACAGAATGAAGGAGAAAAATCACATGATCATATCAACTGATGTAGAGAAGCATCTTAAATCAATAAAATATAAATAGGAAAAAGCTTGTTCAATAACAAAGGCTATATATGAAAAACCCACAGCTAACATCATATTCAATGGTAACAAGACTGAAAGTTTTTCCTATAAGATCAGGAACAGACAAAGATGTTTGTTTATGCCATTTTTACTCAACATAGTGTCAGATGTTCTATCCAGTGCAATTGTGCAAGAAAAAGAAAACAAGACATCCAAATTGGAAAGAAAAAAGCAAAATTATCTCTGCAGAAGACATGATCATATGTGTAGAAAACCCTAAATAGTTGCACCACACACACACACACACACACACAAACTTATTAGACTTAATAAGCAAATTAAGCAAAATTACAGGATACAAAAGCAACACCTCAAATTAGTTGCATTTCTATACCCTAACAATGAAAAACATGGAAAAATGAAATTAAGAGAGAAAACAATTTTTTTACAACAAATTTTTTTACAACATCATCAAAAAGAATAAAATCATTAGGAGTAAACAAAGGAGGCAAAAAAAAACTTATACACTGAAAACTACAAAACATTGCTGACAGAAATTAAACAGGCATAAATAAACAGAAAGATATCACACCTGTGGACTAGAAGACTTAATGCTGTTAAGATATCAATACTACCCAAAGAGACTAACAAATCTTACGCAATCTCTACCAAAATCCTAGTGATGTTTTTTGCAGAGTAGAGAAACCATCCTAAAATTCACATGAAATTTCAAGAGACATTGAATAGCCAAAACAATCTTGAAAAAGAAAATAAACTTGGGGAACTTGTTTCCTGATTTCAAAACTTATTACAAAGCTACATTACTACAAAGAAGAAAGCAAATTTGGTGATCAAAAAGAAGTCAGTAAAATAAAAATGAAGTGGTTCCTGAAAATTTTTAAAAAGCTATAGTAATCAAAACAGTGTGGTACTACATAGTGACAAGTGCCGCACAGGAGCCATTCTTCTAGGTCAATCAAAGCCACATTTGTGTGCTTTCATAAGCAGCTGAGCTGCAGGTAGAGAATAATCCTCCTCTTAAAAATAAAGATACCAACTAGGATACACGACTCAACAAGGCTTGCCTCCCAAGAGAATACGCCTAGGCAAGTGAAAGCATTTCCTGAAAATAATTCTAGGTTAGCCCTAACAGATAACTGAATGAGAGACTTTGCTTAACATATTGGGAACTTATAGAAATCAGTGAGAAAAACAAAAGAATGTTTCAATTTAAAAAATAAACTAAGAACAAAAACACCCAAAACCCAGTATGGTATAGGCATAGAAATAGAGATAGAGACTAATGGAATACAACAGAGAATCCAGAAGTAATTCTTTGCTTATGTAGTTAAATAATTTTTACAAGTGCTTTGAAACCATTGAATGAGATATATGGTGCTGAGACAACTGGATATTCACATGCAAAAGAATGAAGTTTCACCCTTCCCTTATATTATATACAAAAATTAACTCAGAATGATTTAAAGGAACTTCCCTGGTGGTCCAGAGGCTAAGACTCTGCGCTTCCAATAAAGGGTGTCTGAGTTGGATCCTTGGTCCCACATGCTGCAACTAAAGCTCCTGCATGCTACAAGGAAGACTGAAGATCCAATGTGCTGCAGCTAAAATCTGGCCCAGCCTAAAGAAATAAAAATATTTTAAAAAAGAATGGATTAAAGACTTAAACATAAGAACTAAAACCGCACAATTCTTAGAAGAAAACATTGGAAAAAAATCTTCATGACATCATATTTGGCAATGATTTCTTGGATGTGACACTAAAAGCACAGGTAAAAAAAGAAAAGTAGATAAATTAGACTTCATAACAACTTAAAAGTAATAAACTTTTAAAACTTTTGTGCATCAAAGGACACTAACAACAGAGCGAAAAAGTAACCCACAGGATGGGAGAAAATATTTGCATATCATGTAGCTGATGAGGGGTTAATATTCAGAATATATAAAGATCTACAACTTAACAACGAATAATTCAATTTAAAAATGTGCAGAGCTAGGCTTTCCAAGTGGTTCGGTGGTAAAGAATCTGCTTGCCAATACAGGAGACACAGGAGATGTAGTTTTGATCCCTGTGTCAGGAAGATCCCCTGGATTAGGAAATGGCAACCCACTCCAATATTCTTGCCTGAAAAATCTCATGGATGGAGCAGCCTGGCAGGCTGCAGTACGTGGGATCACAAAGAATCGGACATGACTGAGCACACACATATCACACCATAAGATTGCTTCCAGCATAAAAAAAAAAAAAAGTGCAAAGTCCCTCTGAGCAAATTGTGGGTTAGGGCTTCAATCTATGAATTTTGTTATAAAAGATTCAGTTTATAACACTTAGAGACATTATCATGTAATACCAAGAATAAAAACTATGAATAAGAATCTAAAACATGGAAAGAAAATTCAGTTTCTCAGTGATACCACCACATTTCAAGCACCCAGTAGACACACGGGGCTGGTGTCCACCATATTAGACAGCACAGATAGAGAATATTTCCATCTTCCCTCAAATTTATGTTGGATAGCAGTGGTCTGGAAATTGTGGAAGAAGTCATAAAACCCCTAAGATTGCATTTTAATACACCCCTCGGTTCCTCTTCCCTATCTTAATCAGATGGATCATCCTGATCCCAACTATCTGAAATTTCAACAAGGACTGGTGAGATTTATGTCACCTCTGATTTTCAATGTGTGGATTAGCACATTGATGAAAGACTTGCTGGCCTGGCAGCATTCTTGCTCCTGGGGCTACCTGATCATTGGGAAATCTTAATTTATTGCAGTACCCAGAGTCTGAAAGAATAAAGCAGACATGTATATGTCTTAAGGAGTCATATGATTTTATGATGAAAGGAAAAACTTTTTGTTTGTTTGAGGTAAGAGGATTCTCTTAGCACGAATACTGATAGACTGACATAATCATAGTTGACTTATTCCATTCCATACCTGAGGATTAGGATAAGGGAGTCAGTGACAATTTTAAATTCAGTTTAATTCCTTCTGTGCATAACCTCTTTATTTATGTAAAGCATAAGGTTAGTAGGAAAAGTATTTAAGTCATGGCCCTTGAATAAGGCCCCAAATGAGTAGGAGTTGAGATCACTTCTTCAGGAGTCTTGTCCTCTGAGACCTTGATTGTCGTTTGTCACCTCTGGGTGATTCACGTCTGTGCTGCCTCCCAAGCCCTCCTCCCTAGTCTCCAATAGAGGGGTATTTGCCTCTTTTTCATAGTAATACTAGATCAGCTACTGAGTCCCAGCTTTCACTGCAGATTTAAGCACAGAGCTCACCAATAACCCCTGGTCCCCCGACAACCTGGGCATGATCTATGGCCCCAGGTCTATGGTCCCATCTCAGTCTCACTCTTCGGGTCTGTTGTAGTTCTGAGCAGCAGAGTACAAAGCTATGTCTGAATTTGTAGATTCCCACTCCTGGCGACGGCTGGATCACATTGTACATATGCTGCTCTTGCTCATACTAACTTTCTAGAGTAGAGAAGGCACATCTTTCTCTCCTGGATAAGGCTGAACCCTGCCTAATAACTACAGTACAGAGACCAGAGCACTCCCTGGGAGGTCCCTCCCTGAACTACTGTCCATCTGGCACCTTGTTTTTGGTTGAAAAAAACTTACTTGGATTTCATGTCGTCCAGGTTATAAAGATGAAGCTGCAGGGGCTAGGGATCAGCCTGGTGATCAGCTTGCTCCAGGGACATTCTTGGCAGAGGACAAAATGGGTAAGGTCGGCAGGGACTTTGGGAGTAGAGCCTGGCAGAACCAGGAGTCTCCAGAGGGTGGCTGGATCCCCAGAGATGAGGAAAAAGATACTGGGGTCTTTTCTGGGCTCCACATGAAGTGACAACCACAGGGTAGAGCAGGAGGCACTCAAGGAGCAGGTCACGATGGGTCTCAGTGATGCTTAGCCAGATCAGACTACACTAGAGTGGAAGACAGCATTCATGCTGTTTCCTTTGGGCTGTGGTCTGAAGGAGCCCAGGGTTCAGTTGGAGGACATCTTCCCCATCAACTCCCAGCCTCCCTTCCTTTTCAGTTTGGGGCCAGGGAGTAGGGAATGGGACTCACTTGCTCTTCTTGGTCTCCCCATCCAGATTACCAGGGGCTTTTTCTGCTTCACGTGGGCCCATTCCATGCAGGTATAGGGCCCCAAACTACCGCACAATCCAGTCACCAAGAAGTGAAATCGCTCTTGTAGATCTAAACTCACTCTGCCCAGTTCTCCATTCGATGAGGAGGAAAGTTGGTTGCTTTCCCCAACAATCAGCAAGGGACATGCCGTCTACAAATATTTGCCCATTGGTATTGACTGCTCAAGCCTTGTCCCTCTGTTACACACTCAGTCTCAAAATTCATTGGGTCCTGCCACATTCTACCTCCAGCTCACAAAAGAAGCTATGGAAGGAATTCCCTGGTGGTCCAGTGGTTAAGTCAGGAAAACAAGATCCCGTGTGATGCAACACCAAAAAAAGAAAAAAAAAAAGCTGTGGAGACCCAGAGTTAAAAGAGATCAAATAACTGTGATTCTGATCTAGAAGCAACATTTAATTTCTCTTTTCAGTTTAAAAATGAACACAAACAAGTTACAGCATCCAGTTGGGAATTAGAAAGTAAAAGGTAGATAAATGGGGAAAGATTACAATATCCTTCATGTCTAGTACGTATACATCCCCAGTACCTGACAAAGAGAAATTGGGGAAAAAAAGAGAGACTAGGACTTATTAAGAGATGGGGCAAAGCTGACTCTGGTCACGTGGCTTTTAGCATTGGGATCAAATGAATAGATTCTTCTGCCCTAAGCTGTCTCAACATTTCTAACTACCTGTTGTGCCCAGTCCTTGTACACAATCCTATCAGAGACATTTGAGAAAGGAAATAGGGTGCCTTGGAGGCCTTCCCTATCCGAAAATATTCTGGACTTGCGTCTTTATGAATTCCACTGCAATGTGCATCAGAATGGTTGTGGAACGCTTGATAAAGTACAGCTGATCTTGCATAGGCATTGTGAAGTCTTTCATCTCAGGGGTGTTCACTAGCTGGTTGCTTACTGCTTGCAAATGCTCCCAGGACTCATCCGTGCACTTCTGGGTGACATCAATGGCAGCAGCCTTAAACTCTTTTACAAGCTCAGTGTTAGGGAGCTTCTCAGCAAATTCAGCTATCATTTTTGCTGTCTCATAGAGCACCCACTTATCTTCCTGCTTACATGCCTCCGGAAGGGTAACTGAGCGCTGCACCCGCCTAAGCTGCCCTGGGGATCCTCCCAGATCCTTCAGAATGACCTTAACTTTGCCAGTCCCTTCTCCTTCATTGTGCTTTTTGCTCTCACGGATGAGGGTTTCAGTGGTGTCCTTTCCTCCTATCTTAACAAGCTGGAGCTGCAGAATGTGAGCCTCAGTTGTGCAACCAATCTCTTCCAAGACCACCTCCAGAGCTAAGTTGGATAGGTACTCAGGCAGAGGGACTAAGGAGGGGGCCACATGCAGGAGATCTTGGCAAGTTTTAGGGTCTGATAGAAGGATCTGGTTGGAGAGCAGTTTCAAAGGATGCCCAGTTTCTGAGATAGACGGCTGGAAGGTCAGGACCCCTTCCTGGGCATTTCTTGGGAAGGCAGCCACTGGGGACAGCAAGACACAGCAAAGGAGCAGCACAGCCTGCATCATGGTGGGTCAGCAGAACAGCCCTGCTGGAAAGAAGCAGTGCTCAGACTGGGAAGTGGGGAAAGGCTTGGGATGAAGAGACTCCAGGACTGGTCAGAGATCGGAAGTGTCTCAGCCCTTGGAAACTTCAGTCACCCTGGACGTCAGAGCTTATGGGCTGTGGGAGATATTTACCTGCTCCTGGAAAGAAAAGAAGCCAGAGGAATGAGATGATCTGAACACGTCCTTTGCCTCCGTGCCTCTCTTGATCTGAATGACCACTTTCTAGATCTGACCTTCTCTTTATCTCAGTCAAAACAGTTGACCCCTCTGAAAACCTCAGTTGACCTCACTGAAAACAGTGAAGGACACAACCTTCACAAATATTTATCTGCCTCTTCTTAGTCCAGGCTTTGCCCTTACCTTTGCCCTGAAGCTGAAATCAGGTTTTTCCCTCTGTGGATACTGCCCCATATCCCTCTCACCTTAGGATTTCTCTAGACCTAAACTTAGATGAGGAAAATTTCCTTTGTGTCTTCTGGGAAAGAGGGGGGTGAAAGACAGTGATGCCAGTGATTTCTGGATAGGAGACACAAAAATAGTTCTTTTAAATTATTTTTATTTTCTAATTGAAGTATAGTTGATTGACAATGTTGTGTTAGTCTCAGGTGTATAGCAAAGTGATTCAGATATATATATCTGAATTATACATATATTCTTCAGATTCCTTTCCATTATAGGTTGTTACAAGATATTGAATACAGTTCTCTCTGCTATAGAGTAGGTACTTGTTTATCTATTTTACACACAGTAGTGTGTATCTGTTAATCCTAAACTCCTAATTTATCCACTCCTGCCTTACAGTTTCCCTTTTGGTAACTGTAAGTTTTCCCCAAAATACTTCTTATTCAATGGACTTAATGGATAGAGAAATAGAACAATAGAATCCACCAGCAAGTCAGAACAAATAAGAGCAACCACCAGCAAGTCAGAACAAATAAGAGCAACTTCTCAGTTTTTACAGTAATTCCAGTGCAGTTCCTTAATTAAACGTGTCTATTACCTTACTCGGGGAAAGCAATGGCACCCCACTCCAGTACTCTTGCCTGGAAAATCCCATGGACGGAGGAGCCTGGTGGGTTGCAGTCCACGGGGTCGCTAAGAGTTGGACACGACTGAAGCGACTTAGCAGCAGCAGCAGCAGCATTACCTTACTACCCCTTTCTAAGCCAATATCAAAATATAAGGAATTGGGCTTCATTCCTCAACCTGGGGTCTAGGAGAGAAACTGCAGTCTGAACAATAATGAACCATGGCATATGGTACTTCCTAAAACTGGTACAAAGCCCACATGTGATCATGGCATTGAGGTTTCTCTCTGGTTCCATAACACACCATGGCAGACAGCTAAAGGGAACAGATCAATGAAGGGATCCCAGGTCCCTCCTCCTATCTTATTTACTCCTCTCAGTCCCAGGAGGGTCCCCTAATAAGCGAGAAGAAATCAATCCCTAGAATAAGAGAAGTAAGTCTTCGGGGAGCTACAGGGACACGTTCCTAAAACTGGGAGAACCAGATGTAGAGATATCCAATACTGTTGCCTAAAATTCTTGGACCCTAAGTCCACAGGGAACCTCAAGACTCTACTGCTTCTGTACAGCTCAGTTAGGTCTTTGGATCCTGCCAAATTCTCCCGTTTCTGACTTGAGTTCCCCATCCATGACTGGACCTCCAGTTCTACGATCAGGTCATCCTCAAGATGACAATTACTTTTCCTTGAAATTGCTTACATTTCCAACTCTGGTGTCTTGGGAATGACAGGGGAGAGAGAATGTGTCAATGTGCAGGGGATGGAGAGTGGTGGTTCATTTGTCTCCAGGACTGAGGAGAGGAATGACAGAGGGATGAAGACCAAGTCTGGTCCCTCCAATCAGACTCCCTACCTATGCTCCTGTCCTCATCTGCTACCTGTTCCTCATCAGTTCCCATTAGCTATCACTCCTTGAGTGATGGGTTTTTTGTTGTTTTAATTAACAGTTTATTTTTGGGAATTCTCTGGCTGTCCAGTGGTTAGAACTCCAGACTTCCACTGAAGGGAGCACGGGTTCAATCCCTAGTTGGGGAACTAAGATCCTGCATGTCACATAACGTGGTCAGTAAAATAAAATAAAATGGCTCAAGAAATTGAGTAAAAAAAAGTTTATTATTTTAGTAGAAAAATTGAGCAAGAAGTACAGAATTTCCAAATATTCCCTCTTCCCCAGCCCCCAAGTTTCCCTATTTTTAACATCTTCTACTGGTGTGGTACCTTGGTTACATTTGATTGTTATATTATTTAAAATGTTATGTATTATTATTATTACCTAGGTCCATAGTTTACATTAGGGTTCAGTTCTTTGCATTTGCACAGTTCTATCATACCAAATGTATGTCATAAAACTTTACAGTATCATACAGAATACTTCCACTGTCTGAAAAATCTTGGGTGCTGTTTTCAGTTGTCAATCCCTATCAGCCTGTTCTCCCATCAAAGTAACTTCACCAGCCCCCTAGACCAGCATGGCTGGGACCTAAGTAATCAGTAGTGGTCTTGCTGTTATCCCCTTGGGACCCCAGACCTACTCTCCTTTTGCTGGAGGGCCCTTGGGCCTTGCCCTAAAGAGACTTTGGGTTCCACGCTGGCTGAAGCTTTCTTTCTCCTCTGAGTGACTCAAAGAAGCATCTAAAATACTCAGGGTTCAACATATGTGGACTCCACAGGAAGTTTTCCTATAGGGTCAGAGAAGTTGAAAATGCAGTAGAGTGAAAGAACCAGCTTGTTCTTTCTAAATCACCAGATTGTTAGTATTAAGGATTGAAAGTGAAGTCGCTCAGTCATGTCTGACTCTTTGCGACCTGATGGACTGTAGCCTACCAGGCTCTGCAATCCATGGGATTTTCCAGGTAAGAATACTGGAGTGGGCTGCCATTTCCTTCTCCAGGGGATCTTCCCAACCCAGGGATCGAACCCAGGTCTCCTGCATTGCTTTACTGTCTGAGCCACTGGGGATCTGCACGGGTGAAGATCAGTAAGCATGGTGACTCACATGTGAAGTGAAAGTCACTCAGTGGTGTCCGACTCTTTGCCACCCTATGGGCTATACAGTCCATGGAATTCTCCAGGCCAGAATACTGGAGTGGGTTGCCTTTCCCTTCTCCAGGGGATCTTTCCAACCTGGGGATCGAACCCAGGTCTCCTGCATTGCAGGCGGATTCTTTACAAGTTGAGCCACAAGGCAAGCCCATTGTTTACCTAGGCCTCTCCCTAATCTGAAGTTATTTCCTGAATCTCACTTCTACTCTACCTCAGCTGGAAACAGAAGAGGGCCAGAAAGCTAATGGTTTCCAAGAAAAGGGAAGGACATGACATTTGCAAGGTTTACTCATCTTTCTTGCCCAGACTGTCTGTCCCTATGCCCCATGCCAACAGACTGACTTTTCCTCCCTTTGTGTCTCCTGCTTCTTCCTGATGCATTTTTTTTAAGTTTGGCTGTGTAGGGTCTTAGTTGCAGCATGTGAGATCTTTTGTTGTGCTGCATGAATCCTCTAGTTGTGCTCAGGCTTAGTTGCTCAGTGGCCTCAGGGATCTTAGTTCCCTGACCAGGGATTGAACCTGTGTTCCCCAAGTTTCAAGGTGGATTCTTAACCACTGGGCCACCAAGGAAGTCCTCTGATGCATTTTTTTTTTTAATAACTCGATGTATAGTTGATAAACAATATAAAATATATGACATAGCAATTCACAAATTTGAAGGTTATTCTCCATTTAGTTATTATAAAATTCCCTGTTCTATACAATATCCTCGTGGCTTATTTTATATATAGCAGTTTGAACCTCTTAACTCTCTACTTCTAAATTGCCCCTCCCCGTTCTGTTTCCCAACCAGAAACTAGTTTGTTCTGTATAAACCGAGTCTGGTTTTTTTTTTAAACTTATATATTCACAAGTTTACTGTATTTTTCAGATTCCATATACATGTGATACGGTTTTTGTCTGACTTATTTCACTAAGCATAATACCCTTCCAGTCCCTCCATGTTATTGCAAATGGCAGAATTTCATTCCTTTTTATGGCTAAATAATATTCCATTACATTTTTGCCACATCTTCTTTATCCATTTTTCTGTTGACGGACACTTAGGTTACTTCTGTATTTTGGCTATGGTAAATAATTATGAACAATGGAGTGCATATATCCTTGTGAATTAGTGTTCTAATGTTTTTCAGATATATACCCAGGAGTGGAATTGCTTGGTCATATGGCAGTTCTATTTTCAGGGTTTTTTTTAGGAACCTCCATACCGTTTTCCACAGTGGCTACACCAATTTATGGGGTTGACAGAAAAGTTCATTTAAGTTGTGCCAGCCCAATATGTTCCTATCAACAGTGTACAAGGGTTCCCTTTTCTCTATATCCTCACTAACATTTGTTATCCCTGGTCTTTTTGATGACAGCCACTCTGACAGGTATCAGGTGATATCTCATTGTGGTTTCAATTTGCACTTCTCTGATTAACGACATTGAACATTTTTTCATGTACCTGTTCTGATGCATATTCTTTTAACCCTAAAGATTTATCCTAGACAAAGGATCTTGAGGTAAGAATGTTTTTGTGTCTTTTGTAGGGAAAGCAAGAGAAAAGGGAAGGCTGATGGTTTCTTTTAAACCTAACAGTTAAAAGTTCTTTCACAAAGATGCAGGTGGAGGGTTGGGGTATTTAGATTGGTAAGTCAGGTCAACACTGGCAACTTTAAATTTTACATGTTTAATTCGATGCCAAACACCAACCAAACATATTCATCATCTGAAGAATACCGCATCTCAGCCTTACTTCAGTGGCAGGAACTGGGCTCAATCTGGTGTTTCGAAGGTGATCACAGGAAAGAATATGAGAATGGGAGCCTTTTTAAAATGCTGCAACACCCACACTCATCATGTCACAAGACTCCTCATCTAGTGCTGGGACCCACCTCCAGCAGAAAGCCAAAAGAACAGACCACTAGCTGACCACTAAGAGGGGTCCAAGGTGCCTTCTGTATTTCATTCACGCCTCTCCTTTGCCAGGGAGTGCTATTAAAACCAAAGAAGAGGAATAAGTCTCCAGAGAGCTACTGAGGCACACTGATAAAACTGGGAGAAGGAAGAAGTAACAGGAGGCCAACACTGTTGCCTGGACTTCCTGGACTCTAAATCCATGGGGAAGTCTGGGGCTCGATAGCTGCTGTCCAGTAAGAGGCGTTTCCAGGTCCTGAATGCCCCTCCAAACTCAGATTCAAATTCGCCACCTAAAAATGGGGTTTATCTCTGCCCTGGGCATCTGCATCTTCAGTCGCTCTCATCATCATCCTCAATCTGAAACCGTTTCTTCTTCCGGATTCCTGGAACTCCCAACTCTGGTGCTGTGGGAATGACAGGGATGAGAAGAGAGAGGAGATCTCAGTATGTTATGGAGGAGGAAGAGGGTAGCATTTATCTTCTGGACTGGAGAGAAGAGTGCTAGAGGTCAGGAGAAAAAGCAGGTCCCAACCAGACTCCCCCACTTCTGCTCCCACCTTTATCTTCCTCCTGCTCCTCATCGCTGTCCAGCAGTTGTCGCTTCTTGGGAGCCATTATCAGCTGCTCTTTCCCACCATTGGTCCCTTCCTCTGAAACAACCACAAGAGGCATGATATTAGGGAACTAGGTTCCTGTAGTCTCAGAAGTCTTGGAGACCCTCTTGATCGATATGGCCAGCACGTAAGTAAGTATACAATAGATAAGTGGTCCTGGTATTACCTTCTGGCGACACCAGGCCTGCTTTCTTTTTTCGGGCTGACAGGAGGGTCCTCAGGGCATGTGCGCGGTGCTCCTCCTCTTCCTGTCGGTGCTCCTCCTCCTCTTGCTGATGCTCCTCCTCTTCCTGTTGGTGCTCCTCCTCTAGGCCTGGCTCCCCAGGGACCTTAGATTCTAATCCTAACTGAAACTTTTCCTCTTCTGCTTGGCTCAAGGAAGCTGCAATCCTCCGGAGCTGGGTGGGACTCAGTTTGGCTGGAATTCGCCAGAAGGTTTCCTACAGGGGCAAAGGAGTTGAAAGCAGGAGCAATGGGAAAGGAGAAGCCTCTAGCTCACCAGATTTTGATATGACTCACTGAATACATATGAGCATACATTGGTGAAGCGCCACAAGGGTTGTGAACTCTCATTGCTTATTAATCCAGTCTATGCCCAGTGTCTAGCACAGTGCCTGATACTGGAGAATATAGTTGTTAATTATTTAAGTAAATGAATGGATTCTGGGGATCTAAAAGTGAGTCAGATACGATCCATGCTTTCAAGGATCTCACAATCAAACAGGAGAAAGAACCAATGTACTATAACAATGTACTGTAACACCACAGGACGGGGGCTATACTAAGGGAATGAACAAATCAAATCACAGCCACCAAAATGATTACAGTTGGCCCTCTGCATCTGCGGGTTTTATATCCATGGATTCAACCAACTACAGATCAAAAACATTGGGGAAAGAAATGAAAAATTCCAGCAAGTTCCAAAAGCAAAACTTGAACTTGCTACACACTGACAGCTATGTAAATAGTATTTATATTGTATTAGTTATGACAAGTAATCTATAGAGATTATATGCAAAGATTATACACAAATACTATGCCGTTTTTATTTTAGAGACTTGAGCATCTGGTGAATTTTGGTAGGCAGTGTGGTTGAAGGAGTGAAAGAGACTGCTTTCCTGAGGAAGTGACAGCTGAACTAAAACTCTTGAAGGTCGGGTGGACTGTTCAGCAGGAAGATGGGTGATCGGCCACCTGTGTATGTGGTTGGAACCTTCCAGTAGGGGGAACTGGCATGATTGACTGTTTACAGGTATGAAAAAGTCTGTTTGGAGGATGGGAAGTAGCTCAGGATGACTACAGTGTGAGGCAGGTGTTGGGTGGCATGATTGTGAGGCTGCAAAGCTTGGCCAAGGCCAGATACATCACTCAGAGGCTGTGGACTTTGTCCTGCAAATAGTGGGGAACACCAAGTGCTCTGATCAGAGGAGTGATATAACCAAAACTATATTTTAGAAAGATAACTTGGAAGCAGTGTGGAAGATGGACTTAGGAGAAGAGAAGATAGGTGAGGAGAAGATCAGCAGGACAGCTGCTGCAGGAGTCATGGTCAGAGATGACAGGGAGTGAGAAGATGCATCTGAAAGAGGCAACAACATGCTTGGCTGATGCCGTAACTGGTGTATTTACCTGTCCAGAGGCAGGAGGCTGAATCCCTAGCTTTCGCAACAGCTGTTGAAACGGTTCATTTTCCATCGCGTCTTCATTTTCTTCTGTCAGTGGCACCAACGGAACTGCCTGGGAGCAGCCTAGGACAGGACCCGGGCACAGGGTGAAGATGTGAAGAAAGAACTGGCCCTCCCTCCCTCCCATGGCAGGTCCCCAGCAGCTTCAGCCCCCAGTCCTCCTGAACCCGTCACTTGTTCACTCACCGACCTCTTCCCGATCATCTGCTGCTCGGATGAGGCAGTTCTGGAGCCAGAGGAGGGGAGCAGAAAAGCCTGAAGGAATGTCGGAAACTCACAACTGGTCTATACAACCAACCCCGCCATCTGAGACATCTCTCCCAACCAAGCCCTCACCTTCCTGGTGCAGACTTTGCCCAAGATATTCAGCTGAAAGGATGGAGCCACCCTGGGCTTGCTCTGCTTCTGAGCCGCCTTCTTTCTCTTCATCCTCTTCACTGTCTTTCTCTGGCACATTTTCCTCTTCTTCTAGATCTTCCTGGCAAAAATCATGCAAGGATTCCTCTTCATTAGGCTACAATTCATTGGGGTGAGAAATGGACCAAAGGAGACAAGCTAAGGAACTGCGTAGAGTCCTCTGGTTCCTGACTACACCATTGCGGGGGACCTATTCAGAAGAGCCTGAGGCAGGAAGAATCTGGGTGGGCTACTTCTAAGGAGCACTGCAGGGGGAGAGGGGTGGGAGGGAGGCACGCCCGGCTGGCAGAGCCAGGGTAAGACTGTTACCAAGCTCAAGGGTGCCAACTTCTTCCGGCGTTTCTTGTACAGCTCCCTCCGCTCAGCCACCAGCCCCAGAGCCAGCAGTTTATCCACTATTCGGGCCCGTGAGCGTTTGGCTGTAATGTTCTTCATGATATTACCCAGGACGTCTATAGAGAGAGAAAAATGTGACTAGCCAAGAGCAACAGGGGAAAGGGACTAGTAAAGGAAACAGAGAGCAGTCTTTGGAAAGGGGATAACTCAATTCACTCAAAAATGACACCACAAAAAATACCAGTATGGAGGTCTTTCAAAAACTACAAAAAGAATTATCATATAACCCAGAAATTCCACTCTTGAGTATATATCTGAAAAAAATAAAAACACTAATTCGAAGATACATGTACTCCAATGTTCTTGGCAGAATTATTTACAATTGGCAAGGTATAGAGTCCCTTGGACTGCAAGGAGATCCAACCAGTCCATTCTAAAGGAGATCAATCCTGGGTGTTCATTGGAAGGACTGATGCTAAAGCTGAAACTCCAATACTTTGGCCACCTTGTGCGACGAGTTGACTCACTGGAAAAGACTCTGATGCTGGGAGGGATTGGGGGCGGGAGGAGAAGGGGACGACAGAGAATGAGATGGCTGGATGGCATCACCGACTTGATGGACATGAGTTTGAGTGAACTCCGGGAGTTGGTAATGGACAGGGAGGCCTGGCATGCTGTGATTCATGAGGTCACAAAGAGTCGGACACGACTGAGCGACTGAACTGAACTGAACTGAACTGCACTGAAAAGCGACCCAAGTGTCCATAAACATATGAATGAATAAAGAAGATGTAATACACACACAGGGCTTCCCAGGTGGCTCAGACAGTAAAGAATCCGCCTACCACGCAGAAGACGCGAGTTCAATCCCTGGGTAGGGAAGATCCCCTGGAGAAGGAAATGGCAACCCACTCGAGTATTCTTGCCTGGGAAATCCCATGGACAGAGGAGCCTGGCAGGCTACAGTCCAAAGGGTTGCAAACAGTCAGGTACAAATTAGTAACTAAACAACAATAATAATATACACATATACAGGAATACTACTCAGCCATACAAAAGAATGAATTTTTGCCATTTGGGTCAATATGGATGGACTTGGAGGGCATTATGCTAAGTGAAATAATTAAGACAGAGAAATATTATATGATATCACTTATATGTGGATTCTAAAAAATAAAACAAATGAACGAATATAACAAAAAAGAAGCAGACTCACAAATATAGAGAACAAATTAGTGGTTAACACGGGGGTAGGGGACTAAGAGTTGCAAGCTTAGGTGCAGAACAAGCTACAAGGACGTATTGTACAACATGGGGAGTAGAGCCAATATTTTTTAACAATGATAAATGGAGCATAAAATTTAAGAATTAGTGACTATAAAAAAAATTAGTGACTATAGTGAATCATACTACAGTGAATTGCACACCTGTAACTTATATAATTAAAAAAAAGCTATAAAAACAAACCAACGCGACACCACAAATAGAGCAGGTGGACAGAAAGGAGAGAATAAGGCTTCCTTGGGAAGAGGAAGCAGCAGGAAAAGAAGTGGGCAGCTCGGCTCTCCTCAGAGGCTCCCGAGCGTCCCCCTTACTCACCATCGGAGTCCTGGAACTCCTCAAAAAGCCGCTGCAGCTCCAGCTCCTGATCCTCCGTCCACAGCACAATCTGGGTTCCTTTCCTATTTAGGGAGGTGTCAGTGGAAGGGGGCGCCCAGGAGCTGCGTGGTGGATTCCCCAACTCAGTTCCCTCCAGAGCGTGTGCCGCTACCTCTGGAAGTCCTTGACGCTGTCGGCCAGTCCCAGCTGTACCAGATGGTGGATGACCTGCTTGCGTGTCCGAGGAGCAGTCTTCAGGTGTGCCAAGATGGTGTCCACCACATCCTGACCTGAGGGGGAGGAGGGGTGATGCTGGGAAGGGGGTCCCGGGGCTCTGGCTGCCCTCCTCCCTCAAGCTCTTCAGACCTCAAGGCCTCATACCTTCCACATCCTTATGGGCAAGGTACAGTTCCCGAAGCTGGGCCTCCTCCTCTGGGCTCCATCCAGGGAGTCTGCGGCTAGAAGATCTGAGTGGGGAAAGAAGGGGATCGGGGAGGCTGCTGGGTCCAAAAGAGGAGACCAAGGGCCTTCTCTTCTAACAGGAACAAGGGTGACCCAGGTACGTCAAAGTAGCCAGCCAGCAGAGGCCTAAGGTGTGTCTCCTTCCTTTTACTCTCCTTCTATTTAAGAATCCCAAAATCAAACTAAGATTTTCCAGGTTGGGCCCCTGGAACCTGACACTGCAGGGGCTGAGGGTATTACGAGGAGAGAGGAAAGTGAAGGGAGAGGAGCCGAGCTACTTAGAGAAAGAGGACAGACATTTCTGTGCGTCCTTCTGGTTCCCAGCACTTCTTGGTAAAAGGCGTGTACAGAGCCTCTGTGGGCCCCCAACTCTGACTGCCCCCCGAACACTGGTGAAGGAGAAGGAAACTAGAGTAGACAGGACACTTAGGCTTGATCCCAGTTTCTCTCTTGGGTGAAATCAGGTAACACGCTTCACCTTCGGGGCTTGTTTTCTCACCTAGGAAAGGGAAAGAAAGGTGACGCCGACTGATCCGCCAGGTCCTCCAGCTCTGACACACTGCACTGGCTCACCCCCCACCACCCACAACCAGGTCTGTCACCCTGTCCTCAAGCTCACCCGCCATCCAGGGAGCCATAGCCCTCGGTCATCTCTCGAACCACAGCGGTGTTCTTCCAGAACAGCAGCTCCACAAAAGCTTTCTGGTTGACAGCAGCCAAAGCAAAGAACTTGCCCAGGATATACTTGGCAAAGGTTACCAGCTCCTGTGGGAGAGGGAGGCTGCTGTTAGGCCCGTGGCCTACACATACATGAACACGGGCCTCTGGGGATCGTCTCTATACCTGCTCCCAGCTGGCCCTCCTCGCTCAGCCTCTTCTATCCTTCCCCACGCAACTCCCTCAACCTGCCTGCCTACGTCCTCACTGTGCTCTCATGGCACAGCCCTGACACCCCTCTCAGCCTTTTACCCCAGGACTTCCCGAGGCCTCCAGACCCCCACTCTTGGGTATTTAATCACTTTGTAGGCCCCGGCAGCAGGGTCGCTGAGCAGACGGTTGAAGAGGTAGAAGAGGGAAAGCTGGAAAAGCAGGGCTTCCATTTTGAGATCGTGGGCCAGCCGGTGCAGCATCTTGACCACACAGTGGTTGGTGTGGGCACTGTTCTGCTTGTAGCTCCGTAGCAGTAGCAGGTAGGCTCGGAGGACGGTGGAGTTTGCGAAGCTGCACGGAGACAAGGAGCGAGAGGATGAGGGCGTGAGAAAGATAAGCTCATCCGCATGGCACCGGTCTCCACCCTGACACCAACTCCATCCTCTGCGTGTGCACCGTTTCAGGTAGTCCAGAAAGTTAAATTCTCTCTCCGACACCTGGACCACTTCTAACTCTTCCTCCTCCTCCTCTTCTTCGTCTTCTTCCTCCGCCCCTTGTTCCTCCAGCCCCTGCTGGCCTACAGAAAGAGTGAGGATTCCTGGGTATCTGTGACGTTGGCGCTAGAGAAGAATGGGAAGAGAGTGATGAGAAGGAAATGGAGACTCACGGGGAAGCGGGGCCCAGAGGATTTGCTTCAGTAGCTGGATCTCCTCCTCTGGGGAGATGTCCTGAGCACCAAACACATCTCTTTCTGGCCACACCTCCCTGGAACACAGAAAGAAAAAGAAAAAAAGGCTTTTTGCCAGAGGGAATTTGGGCTTCCCTGGTGGCTCAGATGGTAAAGAATCTGCCTGCAATGTGGGAGATCTCAGTTCAATCCCTGGGTTGGGAAGATTCCCTGGAGAAGGGAATGGGTACCCACTCCAGTATTCTTGCCTGGAGAATTCCATGGATAGAGGAGTCTGGTGGGCTACAGTCCACGGGGCTGCAAAGAGTCAGATATGACTGAGTGACTAACACTTTCACCAGAGGGAATCTAAAGTATAATTTGAAGTAGTAGAAGGAATTTAGACTTATTTTCCAACTGGAAAGAAAATGCAAACTGTCATCTCAAAGATGAAACAAAGACTCTAGGGAAATTTTCCCTCGTAAGCCTCACTGCAATGAAAATCATAGAGGAACAAAATGCAAGTAATCTAAATGCATGACATTTAGTTGGACAAATATATACAATGGGGTTTTATAGCCATTAACAATTGCAGAAATATATCTGATGAGAAATGATGCTCACAATATATTCAGAGTTGAAAAAAATACTATAAATCAGTATCATAATATTTTGATTTTGCAAAAGAAGGTGCATATGTCTACATATAACACAGAGGGGGAAAATACTCTGGAAGATAACTCATCAAAATGTTAATGATGGCTATCTTTGGCTCACAGAATTATCTCTATTTTTTCCCCCAACTAACTGTGCTAATATTTTTCAAAAGTGAAACAAAACAAACAATAAACCCCCCTAATAAACCAACCAAAACTTCCCAGGACTCAGTGTCCCATGCAGAGCTGTTGCACTTCTGAGAAGATTCTCTTTGAAAGACTGAGAACCCTGTGCCCCAGTGAAAGCCACTCTCTGCCCCCAAAAGTCCAGGGACTGGATGCAGGAGAATGGGCAGGCAGAGCTCTTACCGGGCAGATCGCAGGAGGCTCAGGGCCTGAGGGGCCTGGCCAGTCAGGAGGCAGTCCTGGATCCGCACCATGGCTTCTGCCCGCTGCTCTTCCACTGGCACCTCTGAGGCCGCGTCAAAGGGAATCACAGAGTCCGAACTGAGCTCAGAATCCTAGAGAGGGATGATTAAGGCTACGGAAACAGTGGTGGGGGTGAGGGGATGCCAAGACAGCCTGTCCAGGGCACTAGACTCAAGAGAAGGTTTCTGCATCTACTTACCTGGGCACGGTACTGCAGCTGCTCGGCCAGGGAAGGCCACATGGCCTCCAGTTCCTCTGGGCTGTAGGGGGCATTACCAGAAGCAACAGACTGATCTAGGGCCTTCTTTTTCTTCTTTCTTTTCTTTCGTTTGTTCTACGGAGAAAGAACTATGTGAGGATAGCAGGGGAGCCAGAGAGGCCTTTTCCCATCAATGTGTTCTAAGAACTAATTAGTCAGAAGTCTGAATTAATTAGACATTCATGGAGTGACCACTATGTGCTGCTTGATGGCAACGGGTCAGCAGCAGTGACCAGCATGCTGCCTTCTCCTTGAGGCACTAGTTGGGGGAAACAGGTAAGTAGGTAAAAACACTACAGCATGGATAAGACCTAGAATATGGCTGAGCATAAAATGCCATGGCAAAACACAGGAACAGCACGTGACTCATTTCTTGGGGCAGTGACACCTTAAGCAGAAGCCTACAGAATAAACAGATTTGCTATAAGGATAAAAACTTCTATATTAAAAGGCTTTGTAAAAAGGAAAGCATTCTGTAAAAGTACACTATGATATTTTTCCTCTTAAAAAAGCAGGAGAATGAAAGTCAATACCCTGACCCTGTCTTCCCAAGTCATGGCTGTGAATTAGTCTTTGCTGTGGGTAAATAAGATGGGTTATGAGGTCCTTAATGAGATTCATGCTATTTTCAAGGAACTTAAAACACACCAAAGGTCAGGAGCATGAGCCTGGATTCCAGCAGGTTAGGATTTAAGTATGGATGCTAGTCATTTACCAGCAAGACCTTGGACAAGTTGCTTAACCATTCTGTGCCTGTGTCCAAGTGTTGCTGTAAGGATTATGGGAAAATCTTAGCACAACATCTGAGACATAGTAAACGCTAAACACTCAATACAGTACCGAGAACACAACAGAGTTCTGAGTATAAAAAGCCTTTTAGAAAAGTCTCATTGGTACTACCGGTGTCCTAGGTGGCACAGTGGTAAACAATCCACCTGTCAATGCAGGAGACGCAAGAGACTTGGTTTCGATCCTTGGAGTAGGAAATGGCAACCCTCTCCAGTATTCTTGCCTGGGAAATCCCATGAACAGAGGAGCCTGGTGGGCTGCAGTCCATGGGGTTACAAAGAGTTGCAATGGATGCAACTGAGTGACTGAGTACACTGGTACCACAGCCCCTTTCAAGTTCACTTCTGACCAAGTTTTAAGCTGTAGCAATTAGAAGTATAGGAAAATTTTTACAAAGCAGAGTCCTTGTGTCTCCAGGATAGAAACTCCTTGAGGTTTTCTTCTTGGTCCAGATTTTTCATTTATTATTTCATTTCAGGCTCATATGGGTAGATATTATAACCAACTTTAAAGACCTGGAGACTCACACAAGCAGCTTGAGTTATTCTAACAGTAGCTAAAACAGGATGAAATCCCAGATCTTTGACTTTTTCTATTTTTGGCTTCTCTAGGTGGCATGGAGGATCTTAATTCCCAGACCAGGGATCAAACCCTGGCCCCCTGAAGTGGGAGTGCAGAGTCTCAACCACTGGACTGCTGGGCAAGTCCCCAGATCTCTGACTTTTAATGTAAGATAAGGCCCTTTCTATCTCACAATAGAGCTTCTGAAGAATAACAGGAAATAGCACAGCATAATTACTAAATCCTAAAATTATGGACCCCCAGGGTCTATGTGCTTTTAGCACAGAGAAGGTGTTTAATAGATGGTTCCTGAATGAAGATATTTATGGTAGATCAGGAATTAACCGAATGAGAGGACATTCACAAGGCCAACTCACAATGGCAACACCAACAAAACTCTTGGCCTTAGTTGAGAGTATTTCTAACAGATCAGCTTTCCCCTTCCTCCTTTCCCTCCAGCTCTTTCTACATCTCTGGTCAGCCCCATACCTGCACCATCAGGTTCCCACGGCTCCGACAGAACCGCTCCAACATCTTGAGGAAGAGGTGGGTGGTTTCCACCAGGTCACAAAGGAAAGAACGGGGCTGGTATCTCTCATCAAACTTCCGAAAGAGAGCCAGGAAGAGCTCCCGGTACTCCATCACGTAGAAAATGTTGTCTGCAAACAGGGAAGAGAAGGGGATGGAAGGACTGGTCTGGAAAGCTTGGAGATGGGAGAGACAGGTGAAGCTGGGATGGGAAGGGTGAGGTTTGGGTTGAGAGGCAGGGAAGGCAGGACCAGCGACCAGGCCAGGCCTCACTCTTGATGATGCGGCTGCTCTCCCTCACAGCCTCGTCTGGGCACACATCCATCTCATTCACCGTGGCCAGCAGCTCCTGATGTGCCTTCAGAGCCAGGTGCATCCTTCAGGAAGAAAAGAGGTGAAAGGGAGGACAGCTTGGGACCTTGGTTCATGGAAATAGTATCACCCCATTGCACCCCCACCTCCCAAAATAGTTCCATCAAAAACTGAATTACCCAGCCCATCCTTGCTCCCCAGCCTGACCACCTGAAGCCTGAAATAGGGAAGAAAGCATCATCCAGAATTCAGGAGTTCCGAATTCAGGATTCCCAACCTGGCCAAGATGCCCACTCTGACCCCAGTTCTCTTCCTGCTCACCGGCGTGCCCAGGAGGCGGCTTCCTTGCGGTCGGTCAGCATCATCTCATAGTAGCTGGTGAGGTTCTGCTCAATGAAGTGGAAGGTGCGGACACTGAGGGTCTCAGAAACCAGGCCTGGCCGGAAGGAGGCAGCTCGGTTGAAGGCCATGAAGAAAGCCAGGGCCCACATGTAGTAGGTCTCGTCGTGCTGTTGAGCCTTCTCCCGAAGCAGGTGGTCCTATGTCCAGGAAAAACAGATCACTCCGTGACCTCAGGGCTTCCCACTTCCTCCTGTCCCACTGTGACCGGGTGGACCCTGGACATCACTGTAACAATACATTAGGACCCAAATTTCCATCCTTCTCTTATCCTCTCCACATTCCCTTCCCTTTCCTCTGGGGCAACTACTCTATAGAGTCTTTTCTGTCCCATCAATAACCTACTCCCTCTTGATTTCATCACCATGTCTCAGGAGCACCCTACACCCTTCCCACCTACTAGTCCATGGTCTTTGGCTAGCTTCCCGTGGGCTTCTCACCAGCCTGCCCTTCCCCTCACTGAGGCCCGAGTCACCTCTCTGCTCCATCCTTCCTAGGCTCTCACCTTTACCGAGCCCATGAGCCGGTTGTAACAGTTTTCCAGGAACTCTGAGCAGAAGTCCCGGAGGAAGAGTCTCACGTTGAGGGCAGAGCGGCGCTGGACAGACAGCTCCCGGGCAGCCTGGCGACGTTTAGGCACCCGTCGGGGTTGCTTTCCCAAATCGGAAGTGTAATTTTGGAGCTGGGGGTAGAGGTTGAGGGGATCAGAATTACTTCTAAACACCTCCCTCCCTGGCAGCTCTTTCCACATCCTTGGTACTTCAGTTTTCTCAGAAGAAACCTGTAGAAGGTTCTCTCCCGCTAGTACTAAGTGACGATGCCGGTAAAGACACCGCAAAAACTCTATTCCTCCTACGTCTCCAACTTTCTAAGCCCAAGAACAGAGACGGCTTTACCTCCAGAGATGCTTACCCTTTGGAGGCCCCCTACTCTACAATGCCCCCCAGCCGCCCCAACGGGACCATACTCACATTGTGGAGACCTTTATGAAAGACAAGGTCCCTCTCCCCAATGGATTTCAAGCCCTGGATGATATAGGAACCCCCAAATCGAGAATGCCTGCAGAGGGAAAAAAAAAAAACAAAGAAACTCCAGGGTGACTCTGTGGAAGCTCCGTCCGCACTCTCTTTCAGCTCACATCAGAGGGTGCTGTAACCACAAAGTGCTCTCTGGTCACTATTGTGACCCAGTGTTTGGTCCAAGCCCTGACAACTCCGTGCTGCAGGAACGGGCAAACAGGTAGAGCGGCTCTCTGCCACTCACCTGTTGCCTCGCTGCAGGGCTCGAGTCTTCTTTTCCGCCATCTCTCGCTGGCGCAACACCTCCAGCTCCACCACATCTGTCCTCCGCTCCTGAGCCAAGCGTCCCTGCCCTACTCCTGCCAGTTGCTCAGGGTTCTGGATTTAGAACGAGGAGGGACGAAGAGAACGAAAATAGGACTATCAGTGGGACTTCAGACATGGCTACCCCACAAGTCACCTGCCTTCCCCAGACATTTCAGTCAGGACTCAAGAGCAATTCTGGCCGCGCAGCAGAAAACGACGCAAGGGAAGGGACGGCGGCAAGAGGTCAGGGTCTCACCTGGTCACGAAACATAAGGGAGATGATCTCCAGCACGTGGAGGCCCCACTGCTGCTCCGCAGGTGAGCTGGCCAGGAAGAGGAGCAGGTCATCCAGGCCACTGAGGTGGACTGCCCAGAGAAGCCGGTCGTGGACACTGGCGTCATCGTCAATCCGCTGAGCAGTGAGCAGGGAGGTGGAAATGGGGCACTCGGTCAGTTCTCCTGCCCTGCCGAAGGTGCCCCCCACCAAGGTCTGTCAGAGGACAGAACAGTGGAAAAGGGGGCTGCTCACCCTACCCAAGCATGAGAACTCAGACAACCCTAGATCACCTTCTCCTGCTCAAGGTCGGCAGGGACATGGAGGACATTTCTGACCAGCAGCAGGATCCGCTCAATCAGCAGGTTGTCTTCCTCCTGCCGTTCCTCCCAGCCCTGGTCAGAAGAAGGAGAGACAGAGGAAGAGACTCCCTGGGGAAGGTGGGAGGGACCTACCCTGACAGAGGGACACAGCCTCAGAGAAGGGTCAGGATTAAAAAGAAAGGAAAGGTAGTGTTCAAGCAGTCCTGAGGCAGCAGACTCAGTGCAGTGGATTGGACTTGTACCCCAGGGATGGGGCCATATCTCCACAGCAATGCCCTGCCTGGGGCTCTGTGTGGAGGAGGAGCAGGGTGCTAACTGTACCCCTCACCCCCTACCCCCCCACCCCCCGCCTGGCATCTTGGGAAGCGGACACTCACCAGCTGCAGCAGCTCATACAGAGTTTCACTGAGGACCCCAAATGCCTTCTCACTGGCAAAGGCCTATGAAATAGGGGAATGGACCTTAAGGAGCCTCCACTTTCTCCTTCCCCACTGCCCCCAATTCTGCACCAGGGACTCTGGGGGAAAAACCTCACCTCTTTGTAAGCCTGCAAGTATGCCAGCACCTGCAGAAAGTGGTGCCGGAAGCTGGGTTCCTTGGGCACGCTGCCAAAACAGAGCAAGGCTGGTTGTGTCAAGTTTACCATCAGCCTAGGGAGATCAGGAAGGAGGGAGAAGCCTTTAAGTTTCCTCACCAGGCACCAAGACCAAAGGCTGGCACATGATAAACCTTAAAAAGCCGAGGAATCAACAATGAGATCCTGCTGCACAGCACAGGGAACTAGATTCAACATCCTGTGATGAGCCATAATGAAAGAAAAAAAACGATGTGTGTGTATATATATACATGTGTGTATAACTAAGTCACTTTGCTGTACAGCAGAAATTAACACAGTATTATAAATCAACCATACTTCAATTAGAAAAAAAAAAAAGCTGGGGAATCAACCTGATAACAGCATCAAAGAGAGGCTTGTCCTGGCGATGCTGGGTGAGGATGGGCAGGAGGTCGCTCTGCAGGATCTGAGCTGATCCCAGCTGCTGCCGCACGTCCCGTGTCTCATCCTCGTGCCTCAAGTAGCGGATCAAGTCCTTCACACTCTCTTTAGGGACAGAATAAACACTTACATGGAACCAGGGAAGACGCTCCACCCAGGTCCATGTGCCCTTCATACCCATGGCTTGAGAAATTCAAAAGATCTCGGTTCAAGCAAGTTTTTTTTCTTTTTTAATCTGTTTTCTCAAAAAGGGACTCACCTAAGCAATCTGGTTCCTTGTGGTAAGTGTCTCCCTCCAAGTACCCAAGGGCACTACATGTGGCAAGAAGTTCACAATTCATCATGCTGAAGTCCACACATCAGTGGACGAGCCAAGGGACACAGAAATGACGAGGCCTACAGATACAAGGAAAGATAACAAATGTGGGCTCCTCCCCATAAAAGGGAGAGGGAAACGCGCAGGCCCCGGATGCTTTGGGTATTCTGAATAAAATCCTCAAATGCTTCACTTCCATCAGCACCAACGGTGTTGTTCCCAGTCTCAGGGAAAGCTTTAAGTTAAGGCTTCCACCAAGGAGGCTCCAAGCCTAAGAATTAAGCCATCCCATCCTCTAAACTGGGGCTTCCCATATGTGCTAGTGGTAAACAACCTGCCTAGCAGTGCAGGAGACATAAGAGAGACAGGTTTGATCCCTGGGCCCCAGTATTCCTGCTTGGAGAATCCCATGGACAAAGGAGCCTGGTGGGCTACAGTCCATGGGGTCGCAAACAGTTGGACACAACTGAAGCGACTTAGTATGCATGCATCCTCTAAATTGGGTCTGAAAGTGTATGTTTCAGAGTCTAGATGACGTAGTAGAAAGAAAGGCTAGTTAGTGAAGGGCATCAACACCGAGACTCTCACCCTGAGAAAGCTCTGCAGCTCTACGAGGGAAATGAGCCTTCCTCTCCCTTAAAATTGCTGGCCCTGGTCCCCTTCCACCTTCCACAAACAGTTATGGCTCTTCTGTACAAGAACTGAGAAAACCCAGCTGTGACTGTGAGGTGATCCCATTGAGGATCTGATATATCTCAGGAGCCCGGAGGCTTCTAAGGCTTTAGTGCTGTGCAGAGAAAGTTCCTTCACTCTCCTCCCCAAAGTTACTCATAAGTTTTGATGATCTCAGTAGAAGCCAGTACCTAACAGGGTGGACAAGAAAAGAAGTAAATAGGAACTAGTTAAATTTCTTGTCCCTCTCCGCAGAAGGACCATCTTCCTTTTCAGAAGCATGCCCCCCTTTATAAAAAGTCCTTAAATCCGCATCAGATAATCAAGTAGGTACAGGTCCTGGATGTTCCAGAACCTGACACTAGTAACACACACAAACACATACACCGGGATATCCATCAATCTTGTCCCCTTATCACATTCAGCCATACTCTCAGCTTCCTCTAAAAAGACCTTTCCCCTATGTCCCATAGAGGTTCCATATGTGACTCTAGCCCAAGTCCACCCTTTTCCCCCCCCAGGAAATGGGCATGTCCAAAGGACCAAGGTTTGATGCCTGGTGCTGAATCCCTGTGTTTATGTAACTGGGTTATTTCTCCAGGCCGCTGCTTTCCCTTCCCCGGTGTGTCAGTCACGAAGCTGTGTCCAGCTCTTTTGCAACTCCATGGACTGTAGCCCGCCAGGCTCCTCTGTCCATGGAATTCTCCAAGCAAGGGACTGAACTCAAGTCTCCTGCGTTGCAGGCAGTTTCTTTACTGTCTGAGCCACCAGGGAAGCCCCCGCTGGTGGAAACATACCATTACAAAATCAGCCAGGGTTAGAAAACTTATAGTTCACTCTTTTCATTTGATTAAATAGAAGCTACTTGTGGCCTCCTCTTTCTCTCCTAGACCACTTAGAATCTGATTATCTGTCTTATGTGATCTACATCACACACACCTGCCCAACCCACCACTTCTTAGATCCATGCCTTAGCTGCCTCTCTAACCCTCCAGCTCAGGAACATAAACACACACATTCTTAGACATAGAGCCCCGCCTTGCACTCTCCAAACCTTGCTCCCACCTTCTGGAAAGTCTACCTCCCTTAACTCCAAAAGTTCTAAGCCTATCTGACATTCACAATCCAGCTCAATGCCACCCAGCTCCTCACAAGGACAGGGGTCTACAGCAGGGCAGGTTCTGACAGCACATGTCATTCTAAACGAACCGCCCCCTCCAGCACTGAATATTTCTTTATAATTATCTACAATATCTCTTTTCTCCTCTATTAAATGTTGTTTTTTTTTAATTTTTATCTATTTGGCTGCAGCAGGTCTTAGTTGCAGCACGCAGGATCTTTTGTTGAGGTGCGCAGGATCAGTTGTTCTGGGCAGGTGGGATCTTAGGTCCCAGACCAGGGACCGAGTCCCAGAGTCTTAACCAATGGACCACCAGGGAAGTCCCCATACAAGCCTTTAATTTATCTTTGTTTCAATCAGAGCACTTTATTCTCCTTTGTGTTTTCTACTTTGAAAATAATTCTCCCAATGCCCCCTCTTTGACCCACAACAAAGGCACTTCAAATATGCCAGCAAATTTGGAAAACTCAACAGTGGCCACAGGACTGGAAAAGGTCAGTCTTCATTCCAATCCCAAAGAAAGGCAATGCCAAAGAATGCTCAAAGTACCGCACAATTGCACTCATCTCACACGCTAGTAAAGTCATGCTCAAAATTCTCCAAGCCAGGCTTCAGCAATACGTGAACCGTGAACTTCCAGATGTTCAAGCTAGTTTTAGAAAAGGCAGAGGAACCAGAGGATAATTGACAACATCCGCTGGATCATGGAAAAAGCAAGAGAGTTCCAGAAAAACATCTATTTCTGCTTCATTGATTATGCCAAAGCCTTTGACTGTGTGGATCAAAACAAACTGTGGAAAATTCTGAAAAGAGATGGGAATACCAGACCACCTGACCTGCTTCTTGAGAAACCTGTATGCAGGTCAGGAAGCAACAGTTAGAACTGGACATGGAACAATAGACTGGTTCCAAATAGGAAAAGGAGTACGGCAAGGTTGTATATTGTCACCCTGCTTATTTAACTTATATGCAGAGTAAATCATGAGGAATGCTGGGCTGGAAGAAGCACAAGCTGGAATCAAGATTGCCGGGAGAAATATCAATAACCTCAGATATGCAGATGACACCACCCTTATGGCAGAAAGTGAAGAGGAACTAAAAAGCCTCTTGATGAAAGTGAAAGAGGAGAGTAGAAAAGTTGGCTTGAAGCTCAACATTCAGAAAACTAAGATCATGGCATCTGGTCCCATCACTTCATGGGAAATAGATGGGGAAACAGTGGAAACAGTGTCAGACTTTATTTTTTTGGGCTCCAAAATCACTGTGGATGCTGATTGCAGCCGTGAAATTACACTTGATCTTAGCCAAAAGGCCGAGAAGCGATGCAGCCATGAAATTAAAAGACGCTTACTCCTTGGAAGGAAAGTTATGACCAACCTAGACAGCATATTAAAAAGCAGAGACATTACTTTGCCAACAAAGGTCCGTCTAGTCAAGGCTATGGTTTTTCCAGTGGTCATGTATGGATGTGAGAGTTGGACTGTGAAGAAAGCTGATCGCCGAAGAATTGATGCTTTTGAACTGTGGTGTTGGAGAAGACTCTTGAGAGTCCCTTGGACTGCAAGGAGATCCAACCAGTCCATTCTAGAGGAGATCAGTCCTGGGTGTTCATTGGAAGGACTGATGCTAAAGCTGAAACTGCAATACTTTGGCCACCTCATGCGACGAGTTGACTCACTGGAAAAGACTCTGATGCTGGGAGGGATTGGGGGCGGGAGGAGAAGGGGACGACAGAGAATGAGATGGCTGGATGGCATCACCGACTCGATGGACATGAGTTTGAGTGAACTCCGGGAGTTGGTGATGGACAGGGAGTCCTGGCGTGCTGTGATTCATGGGGTCAAAAAGAGTCGGATACGACTAGCGACTGAACTGAACTGAACTGCACTTCAAAACCACCTTAGAGGGACCCCTCTGGTTGTCCAGTGGTTAGGACTCTGATCAAAGCAGGGGGTCTGAGTTTGACCCCTGTTCAGGGAACTAAGATCCTCCATGCCATATGAGGCACAAACACAAAAAATCCAAACCATCTTAGAACATCTGCTTAGGCCCAGTCCAAATATTCAGAAACTCCAGAGGCTGAGGAAAACGGTCACAGGCACAGTATTTAGGAAATATTTGCCAAATGACCCCGAAATTGCAAACTGCTTTAAGATACACAAGCCTGTTAGGCTGCAGAAAAATCAACATGCAAAGGCAGTTCTACAACTTTATTCAACAGTGAGCAGTTAGTTCTCATCATTTCTTTTTATTGATGACCTTCTGGATAGGGTTTTTTTGGTGTTTTTCTGTTTGTTTGCTTTGTGTTTAAATACAGACTGGTATAATGCAGTAGTTCCCAAACTTTTGGATTTCATAGATGGGTCTTTAATTTTTTTTTTTGTAATTTAGGGAGACTAACCTAAGGTTGCAGTCTTTAATTTTGTAACTTATGGACATTAAAAAAAAAATACAGGCACACAAACCTCATTTTTGGTGGTAGAGGACTATAAAATGGTGCAGTTGCTATGGAAATTGGTTTAGCAATTCCTCAAAATGTTAAACACAGAGTTAACATAGGACCCAGGAATTCCATTCATAGGTATGCTGCTGCTGCTGCTAAGTCGCTTCAGTCGTGTCCGACTCTGTGCAACCCCACAGACAGCAGCCCACCTGGCTCTCCCGTCCCTGGGATTCTCCAGGCAAGAACACTGGAATGGATTGCCATTTCCTTCTCCAATGCATGAAAGTGAAAAGTGAAAGTGAAGTCGCTCAGTCGTGTCCGACTCCTAGCGACCCCATGGACTGCAGCCTACCAGGCTCCTCTGTCCATGGGATTTTCCAGGTAAGAGTACTAGAGTGGGGTGCCATTGCTTTCTCCGATTCGTAGTTATACATCTGAGAGAAATGAAATGTATGTCCACGCAAAAAATGCACACAACTGTTCACAGCAGCATTATTTGTAACAGCCAAAATGTTAAAAACCCCAGTGTCCAAAAACTGATGAATGAATAAACAAAAAGTGGTGTATCTATACAATGGAATACTATTTGACAATAAAAAGGAATGAAGTACTGATACAAACCACAATATAGATGAAATCTGAAAACATTATGTCCTGTGAAGAAGTCAGACACAAAAGGTCACATATTGTTCGATTCCATCTATATGAAACACGCAGAATAGGTAAATCCATAGAGATATAAAGTATTATAGATCAGTGGTTGCCAGGGACTAAGCGAGAGGGGGGAATGGGGCTGATTGCTAGCAGTCATGTTTATGGCTTCTTTTTTGAGTGATGAAAATGTTCTAAACTTGCACATCTCTGTGAATCGTACATTTTAAAAGGGTGAATTTTATGGTATGTGAATTGTATCTCAAAACAGCTATTATAAAAAACACTCACACAATTACTACACATTCTGTTTTCAGTATTTAAACACCAAAAAAAGCCCATGAAAACCTAACAAGGACAAAACTCCCAGGATAAAATAGTCCTTTAAATTTAATATATTTGATTTTATGAAAAAACTCATTACATTGTATTTTCACATTTCATCATAGACAGATGAGAACTTTATCAAACACCTTAGACAAAGCAGACCTGGACATTTAAAAGGAATTTAGTTAAGTTTCCCACTCAGGTGAGTACTAAGCAGTTCAGATGAGGCAATAATCATCTGAAATTAATACTTGCAGGCCTCAAAATGCAAGACCCAAAGGAAAACAAAGGATAAAATATTTAAAATGCTTGTAATTCAAAACAGAAAATTAACACACTTCTTGAAAACGAAACCAAACAAAAACTTTGGCCCCAAACCCACCCTGCTCCAAGAAGCAGCTTTGAGTATCACTAGTATGAACAAAATGACACTTGGCATTTGAATTCCAGTTCTGTCCAGTACTAAGGTGGTGATCTTCAGCATGTGACTTAACCTAAACCTCAGTTTTCTTATTGGTACATTAAGAAAAACAAGTACGGGGTGGTTCAAAGGAGGTCATGGAACTCAAGTCATCTGTGGAGCAGTAGACCATTGGTGGTCCAAACTGTTAGTTGTCTGCATCAAAAAACAAAGCATGAGCATTTAGGACATCTTATAGCAATCTGACTGGAGAAGGAAATGGCAGCCCACTCCAGTGTTCTTGCTTGAAGAATCCCAGGGACGGGGGAGCCTGGTGGGCTGTCGTCTGTGGGGTTGCACAGAGTTGGACACGACTGACGTGACTTAGCAGCAGCCGCAGCATAGCAAACTGACAGAGCAGATGTATGCTGAATCTAATAGTGAAAAAAATGAAAGGGCTAGTCATTCAATCGTGTCCGACTCTTTGTGATCCCATGGGCTAATAGTAAAAATGTCTCTATTCTGTATATCTTTTTTTATGTTACTTCTCTAGTAATTTAATTTTTCTAATAATACTATTCAAGTTTTACTATTTTATTTTTTAAATTAATTAATTAATTTTAAATTTACTTTTTTGTGTGTAGGGGGTGGGGTGCAGCACCATGCAGCATGTGGCAATTTAGTTACCTGACCAGGGATCGAACTCATGTCCCCTGCATTGGAAGCATGTAGTCTTAACCACTGGACTGCCATTGAAACTCTGAATCCTACTATTTTAAAACAGTTCTTTATATGTCACGATATGTTCTTTATATGTTCTTTATATATCACGATAAAGTTGGTGGTGGGAAGGAGAGAAAGCATTGGTCTGCAATAGCTTGGGAGGGGAAAAACCCTGGTCCTTCACCAAGAAAGTCTGAGAAGCACTGATATCAAACGATATTTACTGAGTGCTGAGTACAAAGACTTCTCAAAATACTAATTTCCTCTCCATCTACTGGACTCTATAGTCAGTCATTAAGTGCTTACAAACAGCCTTAGGCAAAAGTCAGGGCTGTGCAGGTACAGTGGCTACAGTGTTGAAGATATTTAAGGAATTGAGTTGCACAAATAAAACTCACCTAATATAGAGGAAACACTGTAAAAGGCAAGTTAATACAAGCTCTTTAAGTGATATTGAAAATAAATTCTGAAAAACTAGGGCTCTTTTCAGGCTGAAGTAGTCAAGGAGGTTTTGTCAGAGAAGTGTCATTAGAACTGGGCCTTTGCAGGCTGCCTTCGAATTTAGGCAGCTGGGAGGAGGGGAATTTAAGCAGAGAATCTTCCAGAGCAAAAGCAGAGAGGGAAGCACTATGAATAAAGGAGCTTAACAGGAAAGCAATGAAAAAGAGGGTTGGAACTGGCTTTATGGGAAAACTTACTGACAACCAATTTAAGGATTTAGACTAGGAGCCTGGGACTAACTGAAGATTGATCAGACTGGGGTAAAGCAAGCAGGAGCACATATCCTACTATCGTACCACTACACATCACTCTAGTAAGGTCTCAATCTTTTTTCCTTTTACTGCATTCACTCTACAAAAGATCCCAGCCTCAGATCAATGCAATCATTTACTTTCCAGGCTCTTGGATTCAAATCTAGACTAGGATTTGCTGGAGGAAACCAAACAACCCCACACAACAAATGTGGTCTTCAATCTGAACAGGCCTTCAGCCTGGCCCAGCATCCTTAGTATTCTGGTCCCCTCCCTCTTCTCCTTCTGAAGGAACAGCTGTTTCTAACTTTCACCCATTACCCTTAAGTCCTTTCACTCCACTGCGTCCCACACCTCTCAGCTGGTGTCTCTGGTCCTTTCCTCTCAGAACAGAAATCAGAAATGAACTCTCTCAATGCTCTCCACCCAAGCTGAAAAACAAACATATTTCAAATGCCCACAGTGACATTTTTGCTTTGAATCTAAGCTCTCCATTTGTAACAGCTCAATCACTTCCTCTCACTTCTTCCTCTTTTTTTTTTTTTTAACTTTTTGGCCATGCCATGTGGGCTCTTAGTTCCTCAACCAGGGATTGAACCTGCACCCCTTGCACTGGAAGCTCAGAGTCTTAACCACTGGACCGCCAGGGAAGTCCCTGATCAATCACTTCTTATCCCTCAGTTGGTTCTTCCTCATTTGTTTCCAACATTCTCTTTATGCTGGCTCCATTCCCATATGAGTTGCTCAAAGCTCTTTCATCTTAGGAGGAGGGAAAATCCAATAAAGTGAAAACCAAAAAACCAAAACTTTCCTCAAACCCATACTGGCTGTTCCTCCTCTCCTCAAGTGATGATGCTCCTTTGGCCTGCATCTTTTATGTATATATGTCTGCAAGGCTTGCGGGATCTCAGTCAAGGCTTGAACCCTGGACATGGTACTGAAAGCCTGGAATCCTAACAACCAGGCCACGGGGGACTCCAAAGCCTACACCTTTAGTCTTCCTGTCTCACTCTACACAGCTCCTTAGGCAAACTCATCCACTCCCACATCTTCAACTACCATTTCTGAGCCATTAGCCAGCAAATCCGTTATCTCCTGCCACTTTGAACTCGCTGGTGCCAGTCCCACAAATAAATAGCCATCTCCATCTTCTCAAATCCTCACACTTAATATCTCCAACATGGAACATCTTTTCCCTTGGTTGTCTTTACTTCTCTGTTGGATTTCTCAGGAATTGACCCAATCTACTCAGTTATTCACATAAGAAACCTAGAAGTCATTCTAAATCCCTTGAGTCACTCACTCAAGCTAATTTTACTTCCTTATGCTCTTCTATCTGGCCCTTGTCTATCCCCATTGCTACTGCCTCGCTTCAGGTCCTGGGTCTCTCTTGCTTAGATTACTCAACTGCTACATAGCCTCTTTCCCTGCGTCCAATCTCATTCTCTTAAATCTATCCATAATACGGTTACCAGGTCTGACCATTTAACCACACCGCTTAAAACCTTTCAATGACTACATAAGAAATTCAAGGTAATTATCTATGGGGAGAACTGGGGGACATAGGTCAGGAGAAATAGTTATCTTTCTCTTCAGTACTATTTGAATTGTTTACCTTCAGCATGTGCTAATGACTACAATACAAAGTCCTTCATGATCTGTCTGCTAGTTAACCTTTTAAGCTTCTCTCCCAAGATACTCCTCTGTCAGGAACACCCTTCTCTCATCCACCTAAAGTCTATCCACTCACCTTTTAGAACTCTGCCCAATTGGCACTTCCTCCTGGTTTCTCCATACAGAAAGTATCTCTCTTTTGTGTTTACTTTGTGCCATAAACAGACTTTCATCATGGCATTTGTAGTTCATGTTGTACATAATACTTAAAGAGATTGTTTAAAACATCTGTATCCCTGAATTAGCCTTAGATTCCCTGAAAGGAGAAATTGTTTCATATTCACCTTTGAATTTCAGAGTCTATTGAGTGAGTCAGAACCTACAGTGAGTGGGGCTTGGACAAGAGTGTTCTGAAAACACTCTTTGGGTGACTCTAACTCAAGCTCCTGTTACCTGCACTAAAATATAAACTCTTTGAGACTAGAAATCTTGGTGACCAGCACAACGTAAGTGTCAATACACGCTTTCTAAGCTGAAGTAGACAAGCTGTGAAGTTGAGAGAGGAGAGGTTGGGGCTGGAGATTTGGAGGCATCAGGTTGTTAGGTGGTCTGTCAAGCTGTGAAAGTAGAGAAGTTTACTCAAGACAATTCCAAGTGAGCAGAGTAAGGAAGCCAGGGCATAATTCTCTGGCACCCTGTAACTGCAGAGGGCTCACATCTATCTGTTCCTTCCAGTTCCTTAAGGGCAGGAACTCTGTTTATTCATCTCTGTCCATCTGGTACTGAACACAGTGCACAGTCGGAGCTGAGTAACCTTTTACTCAATTGTATAAGTACCACAGAAAATGTTTAGTCGCAAAGTTGTGTCTGACTTTTTTGGACCCTATGGACTGATAGGCTCCTCTGTCCATTGGATTTCCCAGGCAAGAATACTGGAGTAGGTTGCCATTTCCTTCTCCAGGCAATCTTCCTGACCCAGGGATGGAACCCGTGTCTCCTGCACTGGCAGATGGATTCTTTACCACTGAGTAACCAGGGAAGCCCATCATATATAGAAGGAGGTAAAATACTTCAGGGACACAAAGGAAAAAGTGACTACTTTGGCCTAAGAGGGCTGGAAAGAGAGGTTTTCAAAGGGACAGTTGAGTTTGCTCCTGAAAGAGCAGCTCACTTGGCAGAGAAGTGATAAGAACTTCAAGTTCTACGAATAGCTGGAGCACAAGTATCAAAGCATGAAAGACACAATACAGACACCCTTTCCACAGGGCTGGGATTCAACTGGACAAAAAAAATGACAAGAACTTTAGAAAACAAGCTGAGTCAGAGTCAGACTGCCAAAGGCCTGGACACCGACCTAAGGATTTAAACTTGACCGTGGGCAGCCAAAGAGTAGTTTTAAATGTAATCTGAAATGACCAGATTGACTTTTTATAAAGGTAATTACGAGTGGCAGCACGAAGGGCCAAGAATTGAGAGACTCAAGGGAAGGAGCTTAATTACTGGCTGATGGTCCAGCTAACAAACCCAAGCAGAGACTGTAACCTCCATAAGTCTCCTACCAAGGGAAAGGTCAGAAGAGAATGAGAAATCCATTTTATAAAAACTCAAGATTTAAGTCAAGTGACCACTGGATCCTGGCTCCTGCTGACCACCAAGTTGCACACCTGTTTTTTTCGGGTCTGAATTGGATGGGAAGTTCAGGAGCGGAAATTCCTGGGAAGCTTCTGTCTTACAGTTAAGGTTCCAAGCCCCTTTCGAGCACAGCCGCACCCCCGCGGGCGGATCAGGCCGTGCGGAGTGACCTCGGGAGAACAAGGGGGCGTCCCAGGCAAGTTGGAAACGCCGGGACACCTACAGAGGAGCCCCCCGACTGGGAACTGCGCGTGCGCACCTAAAGCGCGAGCCCCGCCCCCTGCCTTTAAACCCGGTGGCGGGAATGGGGACTCCGCGCTTCCCGGGAGAGCCCCCGTGGCTGCGAAGGCACGCAGTCCACTTAGAGCCTTCTTGCCCGCACACTCACTCACCCGCTCCCCGCCGCTCCTCAAGATCCCCGCGGAGCCAGCAGCTCTTAAGCACAGTTCCGCTGCTTTTCCCGCCACCAGTGTGGGTCGGACCAGACCCTGCCTACGTGGGGAGCCGGGGCGGGGCGAGCCAGGCTGGTCCATGTGACCCTTAGCGGCCGGGGGAGTTGGTGATGAAGTTAAAAAAAAAAAGGAAGCGAGTACAAGTATTGTTTTATCTGAGTCGATCCCTTATATTGAGCCCGAGCTCATAGCGCAATGAACTTCCTGCTGACTTATGATCCTTGGGATCTAAGTCCGAATAGAGGTGAATTTACAAACATTCTTCCCTTTCCTAGTCAAGTGGATTATTCCAAAGTCTTAACAAAGTTAGTTAGAAAAGTTAGGCTTTATTTGTGAGGAAATGGAGCGTGGGCCTATGCGCAATAGTGGACTCATGTGGGGCCAGGGTGCCTGTCATAGGTACTATAGGTATAGGTTTAAAGCTTGCGAAGTGTGCAGTTGGCTCCTAAAAGGAAGAGGTCAACGTAAGTATTCATCGTCAAGTCAGGGGTTCCTCTGGCTTCTGTTGAGATGAGTGTATTTTCCCAACAACGAAGGAAGATAGGGGTCCAACAAATAATATCTCGTTAATTATTAAGATTTGAATAGAAGGAATCAATTTCTGGGACATGAGGCGTTAGAAGAAATTGGCTGAAGATGAAAAGACAGATGAGCAGAAAGTGAAAAGACACAAACAATGGAAAATAAAGACTACAGAACTAGTGATAAAGGCAGAAAGATTTTGGGCTGCTCTAAATTAAAATTCTGAGTGTCAAATCCTCTTTCTTCTATGCCCCCCACCCCTACCTCTGCATTTGCTCTAGGCATCAGATTTCCTGTTTTGGCCTTAGGGAGCACTTCTGGGCTTAAGTACCTTCTGTTTGGAGGTCACACTGGAGTTTGTCAGGCAGAACAGTTAAACTGCTTAATTTTTCTAGGCTCTAGGCTCATCCATTGCTTGGGTTGGGAGCTCAGTCACCCAGGGCCTCCAAAGAGATCCATCATGCCAGAATAATCTCAAACCCAGCCAGTGGATGTAGAGAGGTTGATGTGGAATTATAGCAGGGTCCCAACCCCAGTATTTACTTTTCTCAGAAATAGCCACCCAAGTCCGTGGGGCAAGCATCCCTGAGATAAGTAGGCTACACTCTCCTGTTAACTTCTTCAAAACTTCTTGGTACAGTTGCCTCCTAATCTGGGGCTGAAATCTACACCATGCCCAGCTGCTTCTCCCAACTCTTGGAATGCCTTGTCACCTCCACTTCCCTCCATCTGCCTCCTCTGAGGAGTAACGGAATGCTTCCCTGCTCCCTCAGAAACCTAGAGCCGTACACTTGACTGGCAGCAGGGTAAAAGCCAGAAACTTCAGGTCTTCATTCCCTGTACTTACCGCTCTGGGTTGGGAGAGGAAAGTATAGGGTGACAGCTCTTTTCCGTTCCCTACCTCTCATGCCAAGCCCCAAACTCAAGACAATCACATTCACTCACAGTCATACGCACAGTCATGCACACACAGCGGCGAAGAGAAGGGGGATGGGGAGGAAGGGAAGTGTGCACCAAACAGCTCGTGAATGCAACTTGAAAGATTTCACACGGCAAAAGGCAAAAAAAAAAAAAAACACACACATAAATTTAAAAATAAAGAAGTACATGCCCCTCCCCACAGTCTCTTTCTTCATCCGGGGGCTGGCTCAGCCCCCCCCATGTAAACCCAGAAGCTTCCTACTCCCTCTTTCCGGCTGGAGCTTTTACAGGGCCTGGGTCTTCAGTTCAACAGGTTCCCCTGTGACCTCTGGTTGTCCATTGGACTCACTGGGCCTGGCACCCTTGAGAATAGACAGTCTCTCAGAAACACTCTTGAGCCGGGGGAAGAGGAGAAAGTCATAAAGGAGACTGCCCAGGCCTGCTCCAATGACCGGGCCCACCCAGTACACCTGCAGGAAGAGGAAAAAAACAGTCAGGTTTGGGCAGCGGACGAAGAGCAAGGTTGCTCTTTTTCCAATCCTGTTGTTGTAAAACAAACTTCCTGCACTTAGCACATACAATTAGGCGCTATTTAAGTAGAAGTCAGTGTTCGTTTTAAAACTCCTAGACTGTTCCATAGCCTGCACTTCAGAATTCATTTCTTTTCTGACTTATTACGTTTTCCTTTATCCCATACCTTCTAACACATGTATATTCTATTTTTTTGCTATCAATCTGTACTAGTTTCCATATTGCTTTTTGTTTTGTCTTTTAATATTTATTTATTTGGCTGCCCAAGGTCTTTGTTGCAGCGTGGAGGATCTAGTTCCCTGATGTGGGATCAAACCTGGGCCCCCTGCATCCGGAGCTCAGAGTCTTAGCCACTCGGCCACCAGGGAAGTCCCTCCATATTGCTTTGAAAATTTCTTTTAAACTGTAGTAAATTACACATAACATAAAATTTACCATCTTAACCATTTCTAATTGTACAGTTCGGTAGTGTTCAGTATTTTCATGTTGTCGTATAGCCCATCTCCAGAAATTTTTTTATCTTACAAAACTGAAACTCAACACCTATTAAACAACTTCCTATATCCCCTACTCCCTAGCCCCTGTTACCTGCCATTTTGCTTGTTTCAATGAATGTGACCATTCTAAATACCTCATACAGGTAGAATTAGATAATATGAGTCTTTTTCTGATTGGCTTATTTCACTGAGCATAATGTCCTGAAGGTTCCTCCATGTTTTATTTACCATGTATAGAATTTCCTTCTTTTTTTAAGACTGAATACTGTTTCATTGCATGTATATACTACATTTCGTTTATCTTTTCCTCTGTGTGGGGCACTTGGATTGCTTCCACCTTTTGGCTATTGTGAACAATGCTACCGTGAAAATGAGTGTACAGCTTTGAAAAATTTTTTGAATTATCTACATATGCTTGACTGGCATAGGGCCAGACAATACAAGAATAGCCAATATTTATTGAGGACTTCATCTATATCAGATTCTGTACTAAATATTCCATACATCTGATTTTCACATTTATTTTTCATAACATCCCATTTTGTAGTTAAGGAAACCAAGGTGCAGAAGGATTGAGTTATTTGTCATGGTCCCACACGAGGCCAGTGACGCGCTAGAACGGGGCTGAGGCCCATTTGTGCTTATGTATATCCCAGCCTCTTGAGACTAGGAGCTTTTGTCTTCCTGTTCAGTAGTCTGTCCTCGTAGCTCCTAGTTTTGGAATCCAGCGAATATTTAGTAAAAAAAAAAAAAAAAAAAGCCCTGACTAACTAGTGAAGGAACAATATGAGCCAGAGTCCATCTTTCTAGCAAAATAATGAATCCTGCTCACACAGGCAGGCAAACTGTGACAGCCCCCTTAGCTGAGGGCTGGTAGAATAGTCAGCACATCCAGACAGGAAGCAGGAACCAAACCTAGAACCTGCAGTCCACACCCATCCAGGAGGGCTGCAGGGTCTGGCCCTCCTCCTCTCACTCACCCAGTGGTTGGTGAAGTTTCTGGTAAGAATGGCAGGAGCAAAGGAGCGGGCAGGGTTCATGCCTGCACCAGTATAATACATCTGCAAAAGACACAGTTGTAACTGAGACACTTTCCCCCACTCCAGCCCAGCTTCTCTCCCACCACCCACCTGCCCTCCAAGGGTTGGCACCTTGTCTGTAGCCAGGAGCAAGTGGGGGTGACGACGTGCATGGATGCCCCACAGTGGGGTCAGTAATGCCCATCAGAGGACAGACTATGGGTCCCCTGGCAAAGCCCATGTCTTCCCAGGAGACATGCCTTTCTACAGTGGGGTCAAGAAGGACTAGCTACAGCTGTCACTAGAGAGGGGAACACAGCAGGGTTCATTCCTCTGTGCTGTCTGATATAGAGGGAGGTGGATCATGTTCATGTTTGACAGTGAAGTGAGCAGGAAGAATGCTTAGAAGTTCTCAAAGGTTTGGGGGCTCTGGAATTTTAAAACAAGAAGTTGCTCCCCTCTTCTGCTTACCCCAAAGAGGTGCCCCAGGGCGAGGGAGAAGCCAACGGCCAGGGCCACGGAGCCCAGGCGGCCATTCCGCCGCTCATCGTATGTGGCAAAGATGCAGAGCACGAACTGGAGCGTCAGGAAGATCTCCACTATGGTGGCCTGGCCCACACTCACCCCAGGGTGCAGCTGGGCAAAGGAAGGAGAAGAGAGGCAGTGTCTTAGGGGCCGCAGCCTTACCTCCTCACGGCTTCCCAGGCAGGAACCCCTTTATCGTCCGTTCCCTGGAGAGGAACGATATTAGCACCTTCTTCACAGCAATTTTATTTGCTCCTTAATTTCTCCTACTAATATTCCTGCATAGTAGAAATATATGTACCCACTTATATGGATGAGGAAACTGAGACCCCATAAAGTAAAATAAGTTTCCTCAAGAACTTGCTAGGAGCTGGAAGAAAAGCTGGGACCCGAACTCAGGTCCAGGGCTTGATGACTTCCATACCCCTCCACAGTACGTGTTGATCCTCCCCACCTAAACATCCACACCCACACACCCACACACACACACAATGTCCCAGACCCCTGAGGAATTGATTTACCTGCACAAGAGGAAGTCAAGGCACCAAGTCCCCCAGCCCCACTCAGCCAACCATTACCGTGTTAAGTGCTAGGTTTCCTCGGACGGCGGGTGGGGTAACACTGTAGAGCACGGCGGCCCCAGCCACGGCTCCCAGGAGTTGGGCGACCATGTAGCAGATGGCACGGAGCAGGGACATCTGGGAGCCCACAAGGAAGGCGAAAGTGACTGCAGGGTTGACATGGGCTCCACTGATGTGACCTACAGCCTGCACCAGTGTAGCCAAGGCCAGGCCAAAGGCCAGAGCCACCTGCAAGACATGCAGGGGTCCAGGGGCCCAACGCAGTGAGGCCCCCAGCCCAAAGAAGACATAGAAGAGGGTGGCGAAGAACTCAGCAAATATGGCCCTCCAGAAGGAGGCTGACCGCAGTTCCCACATGGCAGGGGGGATGGGCACAGCGCCTGGGTCCCTGACACCCCCCTAGCCTGATCTGGATGGACAGTCCCCTTTATAGAGGACTTTTAATCCCTGGGAGGGGCAGGCTGAGGTGACTGGCCCAGCCTCTTAACCCCTTCACAGCTGCGGCAGGCAGGCCTGCTCTGGTGCATCAGATAAAACTGCAGCATTTCCCCCTCCCTTCTCAACTGGGAGATGAGCAGAGCCACGGGTGTGAGGGTGGGGATGGGGTCAGGGCTGGTGTGAGGCTCCGAGAAGAAAGGACCGAGAACGGGGGGACTGGAGGAGGCTGCCTTTCTCTTCATGTCAAAGTTGGGATTCATAGTCCTGACTGACATCTATATTAGAACTTTCCTCAACTCTGCTGGGAAGGTTAGTGAAGCTGAGTTCACTTCACAGAGCATGAGCCTATGCTCCTGGGGCCCTCTAGGCTCCTCTGAACTGGCCAGGGGTAAGGGTGGGGGTGGGGGTCAGGAGTGGAGTCTGGCAGGGAAGCTGGATAACTGAAGAGAATTCTTTAGTTCTCTGGGATTAGAGGGCCTTCTCCCATTGGCTGCTTTGGGCTGGAATCTGTGGACCCTGCAGCCCTGGGACAGAATAGTTCTGCTGCGTCTGGTTTTCTCTGAGCCCGGGCTCCCTACCCCTGACCCATGCCAGCACCTCCCTTTCCAAGCCCTCAACCTGGCCTTTTACTATTTATTTATTTGCTATATCACATGGCTTGCAGGGTTTTAGTTCCCCGACCAGGGATCGAACCCATGCACCCTACAGTGGCAGCACGGAGTCCTAACCACTGGACCTCCAGGGAAGTCCCAGCCTGGCCTTTCACAGGGATAGCAGGAAAAAGCTATCTTCCATGGACAGGCTGGGAAAGGTGTTGGGGAGCTGGGAGAGGAAATGAAAGTGTGAAAGCGTTGGTCACTCAGTTGCGTCCGACTCTTTGCAACCCCATGGACTGTACCCGGCCAGGCTCCTCTGTCCATGGAATTTTCCAGGCCAGAATACTAGAATGGGTTGCCATTCCCTTCTCCAGGGGATCCTACCCAAGGACCAAACCCAGGTCTCCCACATTGCAGGCTAATTCTTTACCATCTGAGCCACCAGGGAGAGGAGAAGAGAGGTTAGTAATTAAATCTCAGAATCAGCTTGTATTTCATTTTTCCTAATTCATAAGGTCCTAGACTGAAGCGACCTAGCAGCAGCAGCAGGAAGTACTGAAGGAAGGAAATTGAGTCTTGGCTATGAAGCAACAGGAGGGTCTAATGCCCCCTAAACTGGCTATGATCAGGACATTAAAGTCTTAAATCTTGACCTGTAGAGAAAGGTCTGGGCAGGTGGGTATCTGGGGCAGCAGGGTGGTCAAGGAGAGTGAAAAGGACAAGATGGGGAAGAAAAGCTTGGAGAAAGAAATTCAGTTGTGGTCAGGCTTAGTAAGGAAGTTGGGACCCTAGTGATGGGGGCTGTGTGGCGGTGGAGAAGGCAGAATGGAACACACTATTAAGTTTCACCAGCAATGGCAAGCCACTCCAGTACTCTTGCCTAGAAAATCCCATGGATGGAGGAGCCTGGTAGGCTGCAGTCAGTGGGGCGCTAAGGGTCTGACACGACTGAGTGACTTCACTTTCACTTTTCACTTTCACACATTGGAGAAGGAAATGGCAACCCACTCCAGTGTTCTTGCCTGGAGAATCCCAGGGACGGCCTGGTAGGCTTCCGTCTATGGGGTCACACAGAGTCGGACACGACTGAAGTGACTTAGCAGCAGCAGCATCTGCACATGGTGGCTAGTCACAGAGGCCACAAGCTCTTCCTGTGTGAAGTACAGGAATTAGGAGTCACATATACGCCAATGAGAATGGGAAGTCATGAACAAATGACTATTCTGTGCACTTGAAATCCATAAATAACCACTGCTGCTGCTGCTGCTAAGTCACTTCAGTCGTGTCCGACTCTGTGTGACCCCATAGACGGAAGCCCACCAGGCTCCCCCGTCCCTGGGATTCTCCAGGCAAGAACACTGGAGTGGGTTACCATTTCCTTCTCCAATGTGTGAAAGTGAAAAGTAAGTGAAGTTGCTCAGTCGTGTCTGACTCTTAGCGACCCCATGGACCGCAGCCTACCAGGCTCCTCCATCCATGGGATTTTCTAGGCAAGAGTACCGCAGGAGCAACAAAATTCCTGGCTTTACCACTTTTGAGGTGGGGAAGTTATCACCACTAGATATAAACTCCAGGAGGGCAGGGACTTGTCAATTTGTTCATCTCTGTAAACCCCGTGCTTGACACATCCTATGCAATAAATAAATATTCATTGAATAAATCAATATAAGCTCTCTGAGCCTTCTGGTTGGCTTCAGTCAACCGGAGGTGCTCACAGTGAAGGGAGGGACTCATTGTTTCACTCCTAATCATCGCTATGAACCTGGGTTTCAGGAGTCAGAGAGCCAAAGAGGAAAGCTAGTGTGCAGATCTGGAAGACAATGAGAATTCTAGGAAAGGCAAGGTAAAGACAGTCCATCCCTCACCATAAACAGTCAAGCAGTGAGCAGGTCCCAATGGTGAGCCAGCACTTGGGTCACTGGAATGGGCAAAGGAAAGCATCTTTGAGGAGTTGCATGGGAGTGCAGGGGATTCCTAGGTCAACACTCCTGGGATCACCCAGGACACAGTGTTCAACTTGGTCTTCTCTTCTGGTTAGTTTGTTCACTTTTTTGCTATCATTCTACTTCATTCTTTTTAAAAAATATTTTTGACCACACCCAGCTCGGTATGTGGGATCTTAGTTCCCCAACCAGGGACTGAACCCGTGCCCCCGTTATTGGAAGTGTGGAGTCCAACCATTGGATCGCCAGGGAATTCCCCACTACGCCATGCTTGTGTTGGGAGTTCTTTTTGGGGGTTAAGTTTACTCCTGGAATCTCCACATTTCTCTTTTCTGGCTTTAAGTAAACCTACAAACATTTTTTAAAATGCTTTTTAAAAAATTATTTTTGACTGGCTCTTCATTGCTGTGTGGGGTTCTCATTGCGGTGGCTTCTCCTGTTGCAGAGCATGGGCTCTAGGGTGCATAGGATCAGCAGTTGTGGCACATGGGCTCAGTAGTTGCCGCTCTTGGTCTCCAGAGCACAGGCTCAGTAATTGTGGCGCATGGGCTGCACACGGGCTTGATTGCTGTGGGGCAGCACTTGGGATCTTCCCGGACCAGGGAAGACTGTATCTCCTGGGTTGACAGGCGGATTCTTTACCACTGAGCCACCAGGGAAGCCTCTTGCAAACATCTTTGAAGTTTTTTCCACTAGGAACTATGGAAATGGAGAACAGGAATTTGTAAACTAACAAACTTGGGGTAGGTACAAAGTTATTTCAAGTCGTAATGGCTTGTAGTAGTAATCCATTCTAGAGTCTCCTCTCCCTCTACACTTGATTCAGTGATTTTTGGTTACTAACCATCAGCCTTTCAACTTAGTTCTGTTCCTGGGGCTAGTGAGCCTGTGTTTACTTCCATGTCAGAAGACCCCATTTCTGTCCCATGGAGGTGTCGTGGAAGCATAATCCATACGGCCAAGGAGCAAGTGAGTCTGTAAAGTTTAGGGACTCTTCAGGCAGAGCAATTTGCCTTGCTTCATTTCTGTACAGTGGTCCTGTGTGATGACTACAGCTACCTCTGAGGTTGCCTAGGACTGACTTTTCTGAAACTATTCCCTAGCCACCCTGTATCCCCTGGACCCAAAGAATAACTCAAGTTTGAGTTCCATAAAAAATCTACTTTGCTGACAAATGGAGAGAGTTGTTGTTCAGTTGCTTAGTCATATCTGACTCTTGTGATCAGATCTGGACTGCAGCACGCCTGGCCTCCCTGTCTTTCACTGTCTCCTGGAGGGAGTAGCATGGGAATATACATGTGACCATATGTAAAATGGGTAGATGGTGGGAATTTGACGTATGACTCAGGGAGCTCAAGTCAGTGTTCTGTGACAGCATAGAGGGGTGGGATGAGGTGGGAGGTGGGAGGGAGATCCAAGAAGGAGGGAATGTTTATATACCTATGGCTGATGCATGTTAATGTATGGCAGAAACCAGCATGATATTGCAAAGCATTTATCCTTCAATTAGAAATTTAAAAAAAAAGAAACACAAAAAATCCACTTTGTTGATCATACAGGATTGTATGAGGATAGGATGATATACACCTGAGCAATACATCCATGTTAAGTTGACTGCCTTGAAGTATAAATGAACTGATTCGTGAATTAATCAGATATAAACACAATTTCATGCTCATCAAGTATGGACCATCGTCTCTAGCAATTACAGTGTGGGTGAATAGTGATGCGGTGCTGAGGGGCTAGGCGACCATCCGTCTCTGCTTCCACCACGTGAAATCTCCATCCCAGCCCTGTACTGAGAATGCCAGCTCAGCATTTAACCCAGATCCATTGTGTGGACAGTTTCAGTAGGACAAAGGCCCCAGCACAGCACCAGCTAGCCTAGCAGCCCCTTTGGCTAGCTCCTGAGGGCCCCCCTTCTCTCTCTTTCTCTGGTAATGCTTTGCTGACTGCTGACTCCTGGCAAAGTCCAGAACAATCACCAAGCTCTGAGGGCATCATCCCTCTCCCACTCATATTTAAGGGCTCCAATTAGCACTTGGATCAGGCCAGGGCCCCTGCGTGTTAGAAACGGGGTAATCCAAGAAATAGAGTAAATAGTCTACCCTTTCCTTGGAAGGACTGATGCTGAAGCTGAAACTCCAATACTTTGGCCACCTGATGCAAAGAACTGATTCACTGGAAAAGACCCTAGTGCTCAGAAAGATTGAAGGTGGGAGGAGAAGGGGACGACAGAGGATGAGATGGTTGGATGGCATCACCGACTCAAAGGACATGAGTTTGAGCAATCTCGGGGAGTTGGGATGGACAAGGAATCCTGGCGTGCTGCAGTCCATGGGGTCCCAGAGTTGGAAATGACTGAGCGACTGAACTGAACTGACCCTGTCCTTGCCTCCTTCTCTACTTTCTTTCCTGTGGAGTCAGATACAACCCAAGACAGGCTGACCAAAGCTTGGTATGGGTCAGGTCCAGTTCTAAGCACTTTCATATCTCAGATACTGGTATTTCCTAGGATCGCACCTTCAGCTTATTCCCTGCTTACTCTAATTTACATCCTCTCCTTGGATGACTTCATCTAAGTCATCTCCTCCCTTGAAATTTATATCCATATACCTACAGAATGTCTTCACCTACTTGGGTGTCCCACAGGCCACAAATTCAGCCTGTTCAAAACTGATTTATCTTTCCCCATCCAAACATGTTTTTCCTTTTGTATCCCCTCATTAAAATTTTTTTTATTAGAGTATAGTTGCTTTATAATGTTGTGCTAGTTTCTGCTGTACAATGAAGTGAATCAGCTATATGTATACATATATCCCCTCCCTCGTGGGTTTCCCTTGCCCCCTTCCCTGGCTGTGTCCTCTCATTAAATCAGAAACCTATGAATCAAGTGTCCTTCCCCTGCCTCTCAGTCTTATCTAACAATAACCACAGTTCCATCAGTTCTACTTTTTGGATAGCTGAGCCCACACCAAAGACTCCCAGAGTCTTTGGACTCTGCTTAACTCCGTTTCTAGTTTCATCGCTTCCAATTCACTTTCCATGTTGCTGTCAGCTCTCTGTTTGTAAAAGGACCTGTAATTTGTCATTACCCTGTGTTCCCTTTAACAACTCTTGTATGCCTGAAAAACATTCTTATCAGGGCTCACATGACTCTTCATAATTCGGTATCAACTTTTCTAACTACTCTCCTTATGTCCCTAGCATGTGACTCTGGGAATACTGTGCTTCTTGTTGTTCCTCTAACACCCACTCTATTTCATGAGCCAGTGCTTTATCCCAAGCTGTTCCCTCTAGCTTAAATGTCTTTTCCTTCTTTGTTAAGTAAAGTTCTATCTCTTCCTTATTATTTATTATGCATGCAAGTGTTCAAGAGTTAATTACTTGTTCATTAGCAATGAGGCAGATAGAGCAACAGAATGAAGGTGAGTTTATCCGATAGATAGTCTGTAAAAGTGAAATAATCCAAGAGATGACATGTAAGAAACTATTCCCTGAGCAGGGAATAAAGTAATACAGTTGTGGTCTGACAGCGTGAGGAACATGGGAGTGATCACTTCGGCTCTCAGGACCAGGAGGAACAGAAGGAGAAGTCCTACAGAAACACAGTCCTGGAACTTTTCTCATTACTGATTGCTGTGTTAAGTCGATTCAGCCCTGTCCGATTCTTGGTGAGTCTATAGATGGTAGCCCGCCAGGCTCCTAGTTAATGGGATTCTCCAGGTAAGAACACTGGAGTGGGTTGCGATGCCCTAAACCCGCATCTCTTGTCTCCTGCGTTGGCAGGTGAGTTCTTTCCCACTACCACCACCTGGGAGAGGATGACTCTACTGAAGGAAAAGTCACCTTCACACCTGTGCTTCTAGTCTTGAAAACAGTGGAAGCCTCTCTTCTCACACCCTAATAGTATGGAAAGGCTGAGCCACGCTGACCCCTGGTGGAAGGAATGAGCTAGTGCGTGCAAGAACTTTGGCACAAAACTCCCTTCAGTTCAGTTCAGTCGCTCAGTCGTGTCTGACTGTTTGCGACCCCATGAATCACAGCACGCCAGGCCTCCCTGTCCATCACCAACTCCCGGAGTTCAGTCAAACTCATGTCCATCGAGTCGGTGATGCCATCCAGCCATCTCATTCTCTGTCGTCCCCTTCTCCTCCCGCCCCCAATCCCTCCCAGCATCAGAGTCTTTTCCAGTGAGTCAACTCGTCGCACGAGGTGGCCAAAGTATTGGAGTTTCAGCTTCAGCATCAGTCCTTCCAATGAACACCCAGGATTGATCTCCTCTAGAATGGACTGGTTGGATCTCCTTGCAGTCCAAGGGACTCTCAAGAGTCTTCTCCAACACCACAGTTCAAAAGCATCAATTCTTCGGCGATCAGCTTTCTTCACAGTCCAACTCTCACATCCGTACGTGACCACTGGAAAAACCATAGCCTTGACTAGACAAAACTCCCTTATGTATTCCTTTATTCAAAAACAGTGAACACTTACTCTGTACTAAGGAGAATACTGAGACCCAGGAGCACAGAGTACAAGAGACTTAAAGCCCCTTATGAATTCACAACCTAATGGGTGGGCTAGCCTCTTTAAATGTTCCCTCAGCCTCTCTGAGGAGAATGGAAGACCAGGTGGAAAGCCAATACAGCAGACCAGGGGAGAAATAATGTGATAGGGATTTAATAACAATCAGATATGTGAGAAGCTGGAATCAAGATTTCTGGGAGAAATATCAACAATCTCAGATACGCAGATGACACCACCTTTATGGCAGAAAGCGAAGAACTAAAGAGCCTCTTGATGAGAGTTAAAAAGCTGGCCTGAAACTCAACATTCATAAACCTAAGATCATGGCAGCCGGTCCCATCACTTCATGGCAAATAGATGGGGAAACAATGGAAACAGTGACACACTTTATTTTCTTGGGCTCCAAAATCACTGTAGATGGTGACTGCAGTCATGAAATTAAAAGACGCTTGCTCCTTGGAAAAAAAGCTATGACCAACCTAGACAGCATATTAAAAAGCAGAGAGATTACTTGCCAACAAAGATCCGTCTAGTCAAAGCTATTATTTTTCCAGTAGTCATGTATGGATGTGAGAATTGGGCTACAAAGAAAGCTGAGTGATGAAGAATTGCTGCTTTTGAACTGTGGTGTTGAAGAAAACTCTTGAGAGTCCCTTGGACTTCAAGGAGATCCAACCAGTCAATCCTAAAGGAAATCAGTCCTGAATATTCATTTGAAAGACTGATGTTGAAGCTGAAACTCCAATACTTTGGCCACCTGATGTGAAGAACTGACTCATTAGAAAAGACCCTGCGGGAAACATTGAAAACAGGAGAAGGGGATGACAGAGGATGAGATGGTTGGATGGCATCACCGACTCGATGGCCATGAGTTCGAGCAAGCTCCGGGAGTTGGTGATGCACAGGGAAGCCTGGCATGCTGCAGTCCATGGGGTCGCAGAGTCGGAGATGACTGAGCCACAACAACAACACAGGTGGTGGGTTCGAATCCAATCATTGTTTAATTCTAAAATCTATACTTATAACCATCTTGCTACACTTTCTAAACGTCCTATTTAGTTTAAACAAGAACAGCATTCCTCTCCGCGAAAAGCCAGGCTAACCAGCCCCCGAGGGAACAGAAACGGAACTCATTAAGATGGCGGCTCTTACGTCATCACGCTGCGCGGCGCGCTCTCTAGCGCCACGTGCGAGAGGAGCGGGCGGGCAGTTGGAGGGGGGTCTCAGCTGGGGGCGTGCCCTGTTCATCCGCGGCGCAAGATGGCGCTCCCCCTTGCACGTTCGTTGTGCCTGTGCCGCCGGGGAGCCAAACGATTGGGGGTTGGCGCCGCGGAATCCCGCAGAGGTAGGATTCTATCCTTTTACTCTCTTTTACGTCCAAAATAGTTTCCGTCTGATATTTCTGGAGCCCGCGGGAGAAACATCCGCACAGCCCCTTCCACTCATTCCCGTCCTCCACCTGCGTTCCAAACGCGGGACACTCTCTGGTTTCTTTAAATTACGCGACTTCTCCAGTCCGAGTTTTTTGGCTCCTTGGGCTGCCCGTACTAAAGCGCCCCCCACTCTCTGTCCGCTCGACATTCTGACTCTTCCGTGTTTCCTCGTGATTTGTCTCCCTGTTTTACATCGCCTTGTATGCGTTCTAGAGTTCTAGTTCACATCATTATCCAGTCTTTTTGCTCTGCCCGCAGGCATCAGTTTCAAATTGGAAGAAAAGACAGCCCACAGCAGCCTGTTACTCTTCAAAGGTGACACAGGTGTCAAATACGGCATGGTGGGATTGGAGCCCACAAAATTAGCCCTTAATGTGGAGCGCTTTCGAGAGTGGGCAGTTGTGCTGGCGGACACAGCAGTCACCAGTGGCAGGCATTACTGGGAGGTGACAGTGAAGCGCTCCCAGCAGTTCCGGATAGGAGTGGCAGATGTGGACATGTCTCGGGATAGCTGCATCGGTGTTGACGATCGTTCCTGGGTGTTCACCTATGCTCAGCGCAAGTGGCACACCATGTTGGCCAACGAGAAAGCCCCAGTTGAGGGCATGGGGCAGCCAGAGAAGGTGGGGCTGCTGCTGGAGTATGAGGCCCAGAAGCTGAGCCTGGTGGATGTGAGCCGGATTGCTGTGGTCCACACACTACAGACAGATTTCCAGGGTCCAGTGGTGCCTGCATTTGCCCTTTGGGATGGAGAGCTGCTCACCCATTCAGGGCTTGAGGTGCCTGATGGGCTCTAGTATGTCCGTGACTGGAGTCCCTAATCACTGTCTTGGCCTGCCTCCTGCTCCAAGTGTCTGAAACCTTTTAACTGTGCCCGAAGAAACCGCTGGCTCCCAAAATTCAGTGACGGGTCCTCTGTGCAATATTTGTCATCTTCCTTTCTCCTATCTTGTGAAAGCTAGGCATACGGCCATGCTCGCCCCTCCCCCAAACTACTGCCAATTTCCTTGGCTACTATGAATGTACTTTCTCTGACTTGCATCCTTCAATCTCTCTGCCTCCCTGTGTCCATGCCTTTCTCAGACTGAATTCAGTCTTACTCTTCAGCTTTGTTTGCTTTGTTTGAATTTCATCACTGTGCTACCTCTCCCTCCCTTTGCTCACATGGAACTCGTTTGTTCTGGGGGCTCTACCTAATCTCTCCAGAGTAAATCCTTTCTACCTCTGGCTGGAGGAGTGGTGCCGTGAATGACTTGGCCCTTTGTGTACAGCACATACAGAGTCTGGGCTCTGGTTCCCTCGGGAAGTGCTTTACTGACTGTGCCAGGATGAGAACAGAGCCCTCCTTCCCTCATGCCTCAGTGTTAAGACTCAGCCCCACACAGCTGCAGGTCTCCTCACCCTGAGTCCATCTGCCTTAATTGCACACCTCTGATACCTGGTCGTCTTTTGCAATCATTGGACCAGTTACAATCATGACCAAAGGGGAAGAGACACATGGGGGATATTGAGGGAATCAGTGCTAGAAACTTTATTCTCCAGGCGGTCCATCTTCATTTCAGCTACAGTTTTGACTTCCAGAGCAAGGAATACACAATTCACTTGGGGGTTTGTTCAGACCCAAGCATTTACCCCCACTTGGCAGCAGAATACACTTAATCTAAAGCAGTATTTGGGATTGAGGAAAACCTAGTGGGGTGAGTATGTATGTGAAATATGTATTCTTTGGGCTCTGTCTGACCCTGTGGTTCCATCTTACTCTACAATGCCTTTATGATGGTGATGCAGCTGGGTGGCCCTAGGGGAGAAAGAGAAGGACTGGGTCTAGCAAAAATAATTTGTGTAATTAAAGTTTATTTGAGCACAAAATACTTTATCTGTCTATAAAATTGCTATTAGCAGTAGCAGCAGCACTTCTGGCCAAGGGGGATGTCTCCAGACTACTAAAGCCCGGTACGTAGCTCCCTCTTCCTCTGTGTATATATACACGTGTCGGGTGGCTAGAGCCCTTCCGCCCGACTCTCTCTCAGAATGGCTTCTTCAGAGAGAAGAGGAGACCTGCGTGAAGACCTGGGATGATCTGGAGTGGGCTCAGCCATTAGTCTGTACTTTTAAGAAGCCCACAATCTTTGCAGATAGCTCTACTGTAGGTGTCCACAAAGGCACTTCTCTATACTCTTTCTGGCAAGGGAATGTGGTATTTCGACTCTTTTACAAAAAGCAGTGGCCTTAGTCCTGGTCCCCGCTGAAGCAGTGTGGCCCTCCGTAGCATGTTTGGTGGTTATAGGTTAAGTGTGCAGCCAGCTCGTGCTTTTTCTTGGCCAGGGACCATGCGTGCCCCATGCTCACACCATGCTCTCTAAGTTCTCTTTGGACAGGGCCTCAGCTGCAGCTTCCGCCCGAGTCTCAGATGGTGTGTATGAGTCCTGGTAGTCTTGGAGCAGTTTCACCACCTCCAGGTGGTTGAACTGCACAGCATCATCCAGGGGGATGTTGCCCCACCTGAGAGGAGAAACAGAGACCATGAGCAGGCAAAGAAGACGTCAGGAGTGCTCTGGTTATACACCTAACTGGTGGCTGGAGCACAGAAGTGGAGAGGTTGCTGCCCATTTTCTGTCCCCCCCGATCCACTTTAGCTTAATCCTACTCACCTATCCTTGACAAAAGGATTCACTTTGCAGGCCTCAATCAGGAATTTAACAACTTCAGTGTGTCCTAGAAACATGGGCAGAAGGAAAACGAAAGGGTACAGATCCTAATGCTTGTGGTGTTAACATGAGTACAGACACTTGGCAGCTGGAGTCTGAACTAAAAGGGGAGGGGTAAAGGCTTCTTTGATGCTTTTGAACTGTGGTGCTGGAGAAGACTCTTGAGAGTCCCTTGGACTGCAAGGAGATCCAACCAGTCTATTCTAAAGGAGATCAATCCTGGGTGTTCATTGGAAGGACTGATGCTAAAGCTGAAACTCCAATACTTTGGCCACCTCATGCGACAAGTTGACTCACTGGAAAAAGACTCTGATGCTGGGAGGGATTGGGGGTGGGAGGAGACGGGGACGACAGAGAATGAGATGGCTGGATGGTATCACCGACTCGATGGACATGAGTTTGAGTGAACTCCGGGAGTTGGTGATGGACAGGGAGGCCTGGCGTGCTGTGATTCATGGGGTCGCAAAGAGTCGGACACGACTGAGCGACTGAACTGAACTGAACTGAAAAGGCTTCTTCCCAGTTTTGTTCCCTGCAGCACCCAGTGATAGCCTGCGAACTGAAGGCCATCTAGACAGAACTAGTAGTTGCCTCTGTAACCTTGAGGGCACACATAATGGGGGGTACTCTTGGTAGAAAAGAAAGGTCTTGGGATCTGCTTCCCCTCTTATCTTTAACCTTCAGGTACCTTCAGCGGCAGCAACGTGCAGGGCAGTGCGGGAGTCATAGTCTTTCTGTTCCATGTCCATGGCTGACAAGGCAAACCTAAAGGGGAGTAGAAAGTAGCTGGAGTTACCCAGATCAGCCTAGAGTCACTGGTAGCCTTTCTGAAGTGGGGTCAGACTGGATGAGTTCCAGAAAAAGCAAGACAGAGCTTATGACAAGATCTGTGGACTCTGTATAGTCTCTGTTCTCTATCTGATGAGACTGTCAACTCCTATGTCAGGTGGGAGTGTGATGGTTCCAGGAACATCACTGCCTACCTGTAGTAGGTGCCCAGTACAGATTCATTGATGTTGGTAGTCCATTTGAGGCAAGGTCCTTACCAACCTCCTAGGACTCTGCTTTTAACACCCAGATTAATCACAACAGTGGCTACCATTAATTAAGTTCCTATCACATGGCAGTCACTGTACTTTAAAGAAAAAAACTCATTTAAATACAGTCTGACCATTCAGTCTGGCTGTAAGGCTGAAGCACTTAACTATTTGGCTATGTTGATGGCTAATGAGATCTCTACTAGGAGTATTTTGTGTTTATTTGGTCAGAGTAGAAGTACCTTCGAAGAGCTGAGACATCTCCACTAGAGGCAGCAAATAACAGGTTCACCACAGTCTTGTTCTGGAAAACAAATCAGACCCGCCTGAGATGAACTGTGACTTTGAACCCACCCATGTCCAGCTCTTCCCTGTCACCCTCCCTCATGGGTTAGCCTTAGGGGTTAACTTAGCCTAGGGTTTTACTGAAGTGTTACGTAATGTTCTTTTCTGAAATAGTCTTATGAGCCCCCCTCCCGCCAGGGTTTTCCTTACCCGGACTTCTCCCCCTTCACGCCGTGGGTCTAATTTCCGAGCACAGTGCCTCAGGTTATCATAGTTGTGGAAATTGAAGAGAGACACCAACCTCTAGAATTGTAAGGCAAAGAGATTGTTTACTTCCTCCCGGCACTTAGTAGGAGCTCGAAATTGTTTTATTTTCTCATTCAAAAATACGAAGTACTATATGCAAAGTCACTTACTTGGCAGAAGTTGACGCCCCTATAGCTGTTCCCCAGCTTGTCCAGCGGAGGTGACAGACACATCATCCCCATGACGCTGGGCACCACGAGGAGGATGGCTCCTGACACAGCTGATTTGGCCGGCAGGCCCACCTTGGGGACAAAGTTGGAACTGAGGCTGAGCCAGAGATGCCCCAACTCGGGGTTAACAAGTTAGCCAGTCCTAAATGACTGCATGGGTAAGGCCATGCCCATCTCAAACTGTTGGCTTGTTAATTAGCTATTCTTATTCCAGTCCTCCCCAGCCCTCAAATTTGTGGCTTCAGTAAGGAACCTATCTACTCTGTGCCTGAAGCTGTCCTCGAGCTAGGACAAAAGTCTGTCAGTTAACTTACATTCTGGTGGCAGGAGGTAGACAAAGACAAAAATAATCACAACTTAGGAAACACATTAGAAAAAGCAGGGTACTGTGACTAAGGAGGCAGTGGGAGGGAGGGGCCCAGTGGAGAAGTGGGTGGTCAGAAAAGCCTCTCTTTGGAAGTGACCGCCTGTATGAGACCTGAAGAGTCTACAGCCATGTGAAGGGAGGCAGAGGAGTGGTTCTGAAATTGTCCCCTCTTGCGTTTATGTGTTTGAGGGGCTTGCCGTGTTTGGCAAACTCCCCTAAGGATTCTTGGCCTAAATTGCCCGACTGGAGGTTAGTGAGTGAGAGGCAGGAACACACGTCCACCTCTCCACCTTCAGAGACTCAGTGTCCTCTCTTCCTGACTCTGGGCTCGTGACGAATGGATGGCAGGGCCAGACGCACTCACATGGAAGGCAAACTGGCCCGAGAAGTCGTACATGCCACAGGAGTGCATGAGGCTGAGGGTGTTGCGCACGGCTTCCGCGCTCAGCACGCTCTCTCCAGTGATGGGGCAGATCCCACCGTTGGCCAGGGTGGCTGCCATGACACTGCCCGACTCACAGGTCACCTCCACAGAGCACAGCTGAGGAGACAAGGCAGAGGTGAGGGTGCGGACTCGACCTGAATGCTGTGCTCTGAGGTGTAGAGCAATGTTCTTGACACATTGACCCTTCAACAAATTGCCCTGGGGTTTCTGAAGGACTCCGGGATCCCTGGTGACCATCCTGTGGGTCACAGGAAGGAAGGCAGTCTGTCTTGTTTCCTTGGCCCTAGGCTGAATGGCGGCTTTTGCTTACCTGGAAGTAGAGATCAAGGGCAGCCATCATGTCCACCCCTTTAGGAAAGCACTGCAAGGAAGAAGAGGCGAGAGGCATCAGCGGTCCCTGTCGCACTGCCAGAAGTCCCCAACCCCCTCTGCCCTTACACCAGCCGCAGAATTCCCAGGGTTTCTCTACTGCCTCTCCCGGTTACCTTCTTTTCCTTTAGATAATAACCAATGGCATAATTCCGATCCCCCGTTTCCTTCTCTGACTGGAATCTGAAACAGACACCCAATTTAGTAGTTGACATTTGAAAGATGGGTGTGAAGAAAAGGGGGAAAAATACCTTCCCTGAGAGAGAAAACTAGATCGCATATGTCAAACTAAATCAGCCCTTTTATAAATTCTCCCAGTGATACTGGAGGAAATGTCTGAAGCGAAGCCAGCACTGGGCCCAGCTTTATGGTAGTGTGAAAGACACAACCAAACCCCAGTGGTGTGGTCATCTAGCCTAGGAAAACGACGTTTTTGCCTTCGTGAAGCCTGGCAAGAAAGGGCCCAGGTGCAGACTCTCATGCCATCTTTCACGTTAAGTACTAAACAGAAATGGAACAAATTCTTTTACAAAGCAAACAAATGTCGACGATGGGGCAGGCAGGAAGCTGGGAAGGTCAAAGTTCCCATGGGATTCCTTCCTCCTAACAGTCTCTCTATCCTCCTTGATTCACCACGCCCCCCAGCATGTGAGTACACACACTCAAAACAGCCCCCCACACACACACACTTAGCCAGTCCTGTGAACAGGGCCTTACGTGGCATTGCTGAAACCCATGTATTCATTCCCAGCCATTTTGTTCAGATACTGCAAGACCTGGAAGAGAAAAGGGAGCATGGGAGGCACCCCATGCATGAAGACCCCCAGTGAACACACACAGGCTTCTGCACTCCTGCGCTCCTAACCCTTCTGCACTCCTCAGTCCTTATCCCAGCAGGGACTTCTTCTGAAGGTCTTCCTCCCTGACACCAGATCCCCACACTTCTGGAAATAAGGCTTCTGGTATGGGCTGGTGCACCATCAAAGTGGGGTTAAAGCCAGGCACCGGGGCAGCTGGAATGGACACCTTGCCGTGGAGAAAAGCAGCCAGGGGCTGAGCAGCGAGGGAACTTACAAAATCAAACTTTTCTGCTTTGTTACAGTCCATCTGCAAGGCAACAAAAAGAGCTGTCAGTTTTCTAAGCCTCTGAGGCTGACAGGGAGGGTCAGAAGGACCTAGTGGAGACAGACTGTTGGATTGGTTGTGCTTCTCGGCTGCTGCATTTTACAATGACATTTTTTTTTTTAAACTGAGACTTTTTTGTATCCATGCCTACGTAGTGATCTTAAAAACCATTTAGAGTTTATGATCAAGTAATGAGTACAGATAATTTCATCCCATCTGTGAGCCTCACCCATCCCTGAGTTTCAACTCCCATCTCCATTCTCAATACCAATCCTCATCCCTCACTACCACTTTCATGTTCCTGGTTCCAGTCCTGTCTCCAAGTCCCGCCCCTATTCCTGCTCCCCATCCTCATTGCTTATTCCCCTGCTGGAGCCTTGCTCTATCCTATCCGTGACGCCCACAGCCATCTCCAAGACTGGAGTGAGTGATGGGAATGGGAGGAGGGTGTGTCTTGCATACACTGTGGTACTCAACTATATAAACTATATTGATAATTGAAGTAAAGTTAAAGATTTTAGCTGAGGGTCATGTCAGTAGGGCCTATTTAGATGGGAATAGGATGAGGCAGGTCCCAGATACAGGGCTGTAGACAGAGTGATCCCAGAGCAAGGGGAGAGCTTGGTCCCTGCCAAACCTCCAATTGCTTCCTGTCTGTGTCAACTATAGTGTCAACACTGCAGGATCTCTGACACCTGAGTCCCTAGGGGGAGGGTTCCTAACACCACCTTCCTCAGGAGGGGCTGTGATTGGCTCTGGATTGTTGCTGCCCACACTGCTGTCGGGTTCTTGCTCAAGCCCTGGGAGACCTACAGCTGACAGGCTGGCCTGACATCCTTGCTCAAGGCCAACTCACAGCTCCAGGTGACGTGAATAGGTGCCCTGGTCTGGCCATTCACCCTTCTTTCCACGTGTCCCTCACCCAGAAGTGGCCAATCAGTACCTAATAGAGCTGTCCTCCCCTTGTGTCTGGCATTTGGTTCTTGGTCCTAGGCTGGGGTCAGGACCTTCTGTCTTCTCTCTGGGCCAGGAAGCTCTGGGCTCCGGACTCATGGGTGGGGGCAGGGATACAATTTCTCTTACTAATGTCCTCAGCATAATTTATGAGTCCCTGCTGTGTTTTCACTGCCTCCTGAGCACCCTTAAAGGAATCAAGGCCCCACCAATCTCCCTGGAGAGACAGGCAGATATGAAGGATAGAAGAACAAGGCAAGCTAGAGAGCAGTACCTTCCAGAAGCCTAGGTAGCACTGACCTTGATCAGGGAGCTCACGACAATGGCACCAGCATTGACCATGGGGTTATGGGGGATTCCTGGAGAAATACAAACCACCCAGAGTCTTATCAGCCACTGAGTAAAACCTTTACAGCCTGCCCACTCTGCAGGGTAGATGGGAAAGGTTTCTTTGCTGGGGAGGATGGAGTGACAGAGCTGATCAGGAAGGGCAGAGGACTTCCCTGGTGGTCCAGTGGTAAAGAATCCCCCCTAACAATGCAGGGGGCACAGGTTTGATCCCTGGTCCAGGAAGATTCCACCTGTCACAGGTAACTAAACCTGTGCACTGCAATTACTGAGCCCAAGTGCTGCAACTCCTGAAGACTGAGTGCCCTGGAGCCCGTGCTCCACAGCGAGGGAAGCCCCCGCAATGAGAAGACAGTGCACTGCGACTAGAGAGCAGCCCCACTCGCCACAGCTAGGGGAAGTCTGTACAGCAATGAGGACCTAGTGCAGCCAAAGATAAAAAAAGGGGCAAAGAAACACATACCCTTGGGAGAGGGGTGGGGTAAGAAGGGGACATCTGTGAGTCTGGTCTGGGCCCAGGGAGTGCTCACCTTCCTCATTGAGGGAGAGCGTGTTGTAGCGCAGGCCGCTGGGCTCCTTGCCCACGAACTTGTGCACGTAGTCCGTGCCTAGGGTGCTTATGGAGATGGCATATGTGAGGGGCTTCACGCAGGACTGCAGGCAGAAGGGGATCTTTGTGTGGCCCACGGAGTGCCTGGAGGCAAAGAGGGGCCATGAAAGGGGCTGGACGATGCTTGGCACCTGCACCTGCGTCCCCTTCCTCAGCCAGCATCTCACCGTTGGCCATCCACAGTACACAGCGAGACGCCCCACAGGTCTGGGTTTGACTTGGCCAGCTGAGGGATGTAGGCTGCCACCTGGGGAGGAGTGGGCAGAGAAAACAGAGACAGAATGGAGAAATGGACATGGAGAGGGGGAACAGAGCTGAGGTTCAGGATCAGGAGACTCTTTCAGATAAAAGCTAAAATTCTGACTTCTGCAGGACAACAGGGTTCCCTCCTGCCTGGTGTTCCTAGAGACACCGAAGCCTTAGGTCCTAGGCCTTACCCTTCTGCAGACCCAGAGATAGCAGTAAAGCGCATAGAAGGTATTAATACAAAGAGAATACTGGGCTAGCTTTCCTTTCTCTTCTTAGGCTCAATAACCCTATAGTCTCTTTCAAAGTTCTATTGAATCCTTATGTCAGTTGTCTCCATAAAAACATCAGATTCCCTCACTTGCTCTAGAAATCACAGGTAAAAATACTTAAAGCCCTTGTCCCCCACTTTTAGAGGTTCTGCTTCTCATCTCTCGTCAGTTGGATTTCCAGCGCCAGGAACTCTCTGAGAAGCAAGGTATACCTGGCCCAGAGCCCTTGCCCCTCCCTCTGTCCCCTGGCCCTCACCTTGCCTCCACTGAGCTCTTTGGCATCCTCAAAGATGCGGTCTACATGGCTTGTGAACTCCTCAAAATCAGGAATGACAAACTTCTTTCGGAAGGCCTGAGTCAGTAGCACAATGTTGCTGCTCACACACCTGGATCCCAGACACGACTGGGTTAGAGGGCTGGAGAGACACGGCTGTGACTCATGTGGCAGCATGGGGGTTGGGAATAAAAAGTGTGAGTGGTTGTCAGGTTTGGGACCAACAGCTGTGTATGTACCCTTTGGTCTATCCCTGAATCTTTCTGGGTCTTGTTTCTATGCCTCTAAAATGAGGGGTTGTAAATACTTTGGCCACCTCATGCGATGATTTGACTCACTGGAAAAGAGTCTGATGGTGGGAGGGATTGGGGGTGGAAGGAGACGGGGACAACAGAGAATGAGATGGCTGGATGGCATCACCGACTCCATGGACATGAGTTTGAGTGAACTCCGGGAGTTGGTGATGGACAGGCAGGCCTGGCGTGCTGTGATTCATGGGGTCGCAAAGAGGTGGACACGACTGAGCGACTGAACTGAACTGAACTGAATGATATGGAAAGATATTCCAAGACATAATGTCCTGGGATAGAAGGGAAAAACTCTGAACAATCTGTATAGTAGGTTTTATATTTTAAATCTTAAATGTTTACATATGTATATGGATATGCATAGGACATTACCTAGAAGATACCTACTAATCCGCTTACTTCTGGAAAAAGGGACTGGGATCGGAGAGACAGGGAAAAGAGAACATGTATTTCTCTGTTGTTTGAATTTTTATAATAAGTATAGGCATATTCACGTGTTGCTTGTGTAACCAGTAAATAATAAAATTAAGTGAGGGGTTGACTTGAATCCCTAGGATCCCTCCCGGCTGTTAAAGTCTGTGTCCCCAGAACAGTTTTGAGAGGGGGTGCCCTTGTTTCCTGGGCCCTCACTTTCGGAAAAGATCTCGGTCCAAGAGGCCACCACTGTTGGACTCTCGAACCATGCGGCGCATCTGGCTCATGCAGTCCCGGAGCCGGGGATCTGACGTCTGCAGTCCAGTGGCCTTCAGCGCCTTCCGGAGAAAGAAGCCTGGTAAGGTCAACTACGAGGACAATAATCCAATCCTAATTATTTTCCCCAATGGATAACAATGAACTCAACCCCAACTACTACAACAGGTGGAACAAATGGGTTTGCAGACTAAGAAAGGATGGAGTATAACAATATTGAAGGCTAACATGGGTTTCCTGTCCTTTTTCATCAAGGCAACTGGTTTCTGAACCCCTTGGATGTATGTGCCAAACCAAGAAGATAGGCCGAGTCAGAGGGTGGAATTATCCCTTCTGGGACAGCCTAGGCTACCTGCTATCATCAGCTGTTTTTCATCCTCATAATGAAGCCACCCATTAGCTGCCTTGTACCTGTCCTACCTTCCTTTTCCCAGTTTCCAGAGATCCTAAGGGATTAGTATCTTGAGCAGGTGGAGAGGAACTTACAGTAGTGAACTTGTGGATAGGGATTCGTTCCTGTCCCTCAGCAATAGTGTAGAAGAGCAGGTCACCCAGACGGGACAGCATGCCACTCTCTGAAGAGTCACTGTTTGGAGGCAGAGACAAGGGAGGAGGACAGGAACCTGAGAACTGCTCCCTGCTCCTCCTGCTAGAACAAGGGCTGATCAGTGGGGAGGTGTCCTCGGTCTACACCTTCTCCGGGAATCATCTGATCTATCCCTATAATTTTAACCTTCACATCTGTCCTATTCTCCAGCTTTCTTTTGTTCCTCAACTTCAGACATTTGTTTCTAGTTGCCTCCTAAATAATTGTGTTTCTAGATGTACCACAGCACTGCAAACTCAGCATGTTCAAGTCTGAGGTCATCTTGTCTGCCTCCCTCCCTCTGCTCCTCCTCTTGTGTTTCCCATTTGGATTAATAGTGTTACCAGCTACACACGGGCCAAGCTGGAAAAGTGGAATTATTTGGACAATCCCCATACCTTACACCCATAACCAAACCTGGATGAATCTATCAAATTCATGCGCTTTTCTTCTCTCCCGCTCTGCTGGAATGGGCTAGTAGAAAGTACAGAGTTTGCACCATAATAGCTGTGTGATCTTAATATGGATAGTAAGTCAGGTTATTTAATACAGCTGAACCTGCTTCCTCATCTCTAAAATAAGGGTTTAATATCTGCTTCACATGCGTAATGTGAGGTTTAATTTCAACGACATTCCATGAGAAACTATCTTTCACAAAGCAGGTTCTCAGTGGCTCCTTGTTGGTTGATTACACATTCTCTTGACTTGCAACCCATTGTTCACAATGTGACAGTTATCTTTCTAAAACTCAAATATCATTTCTCTAATCAGACCTTTGATAGCTCCCTAGTACCTACAAAGTAAGTTCTATTTCTTGGTATGGCATTAAAGGCTCTTTAAAACATGCCAGCATTCCTTTCCTACTTTCTACCATGCCCCCACACTCCAGTTATGCCAGGCATAATATTAAATAAAAGAAGCAAGCTGAAGAACACTTAATACTATGGTACTATAGTATGGTACAGGTAATAAATAGGTGGCTCCCCAAATGGGCTAAGGCACTGTCAGGCTTCCTGGCCTTTGCTGTGTACACTGAAACTTCTGCATGGAAAGACCTTTTCTTCCTTCACCTGCACAGTCCTGCTCATCCTACAAGGTCCATATCAAATGTTATTAACTCTAAAGGCTTCCCCAAACTCCTAGATTTTGCTTATGCTGCTGGTTTGACACAACATACCATCTTATTGACAGAAAACAATCTTCCCTGCTCTACTGTTGTGTCTTCTTGTTTTTTTTTTTTTTTTTGGATGCAGGGTTGGGCCAGGCAGCATTCGGGATCTTAGTTCCCCTACTAGAGATATCAACATATATTTGGTGATATTTGTATAAAATATCTCTAGAAGGTTGTACAAGATATCAATGACAGATATCTCTGGGGAGCAAAATTCCCTAAGAATTTAAGACATAATTGAACAACTGCATAAGAATATGTAGTAACCAAACTGAAGACTGGTTAAATAAATTAGGATATCTCAATACAATGGAATCTTACAATGACAAAACAGCAGCCATTAAAAGGACAATATCCTGCATGCACACATTAAATCATATTAAAAGCTGTTTATAAGTGGAAAAGATAGGCTATCAAAGAATAGGAATACTATGATCCTACTTTTGTTAAATTTTTATATATCCATATATAGCATATAGTATATATGTGGATATATTGAATACAGATATATGGTTACCTCTTATAGTGGGACCTTAATTTTTTCCTTGATACTCTATTTATCTTGTTTTTCTTTAATAATTAGAAATAAAGCTAAGTATTAAAAAACAAAACAATAACCTGAATTACAGGGCTTTTTCTCTTTGCTACCTTCCTCCTCCACCAAGAACACTTTCCCCTCATGGTGCCACATTCCCAGAGCCCACCCTGCTCCATGCCCTCAACTCCTTCTGCCCAATGGAGTATCAGTCCAAGGCCTTTACCAAGAAGTCTCTGGGAGCACAGGCAGCAAAAGGTAGGAGGATCAAGTTTCCTAAGAACACTTCCAACTGTAAATCAAATACTCCAGTTAAACACACACACACACACACACACACACACACCCACCACTTCTATTACCTGAGGCACAGGATAAGGAAGGAGGGGTGTGTGTGTGTATAGGAACCAGGGATGTCTCTTGCTCCCCATCCCACAGAAGATGTGAGGGTGAGGGAGATTAAACCTTTTCTCTATCCCACCACTATTTCTCTCAAGGTGATTATTTGGGAAAAGTTTGGATGGGGAGTAGACCGGGAGAGAGAAGGTTCTTTAAAGTTTAAACATTCCGTGTCTCCTTGAAAAGAGGCTGATTTATAACATAGTAACAGTTCTTACCAATAATAAATTGTTTAGTTGCTAACTCTTGTCTGACTCTTTTGCGACTCCATGGACTGTAGCCCACCAGGCTCCTCTGTCCATGAATTTCCCAGGCAACGATACTGGAGTGGGTTGCATTTCCTTCTCCAGGGGATCTTCCCCACCCAGGGACAGAACCGGAGTCTCCTGCATTGGCAGGTGGATTCTTTACCACTGAGCCATCAAGGATAAATAGATAAAGCTTATTGAATGTTACCTGTCCAGGACAGGGGGCTTCCTGGGTGGATCAGATGGTAAAGAATCTGCCGGCAATGTGGGAGACCTGAGTTCGATCCCTGGGTTGGGAAGACCCCCTGGAGAAGGGAATGGCTACCCACTCCAGTATTCTGGCCTGGAGAATTCCATCGACACTCCAGGACAGGAAATCTGGTGGTGGTGAGGTAGAGGACAGAGTGGTCTGTCTGGTTACTTTAATTACAGTGTGCATGTCTTTCTGATTGTCATCAATAGATGTCAATGACAGGGGAGTTGGTTCATTTCTTATTCTTGCTATAAAAGAGCAGGGGCTACCTGCCTAGTGTCTGTGTTGGCTTCTGGGGACGACAAAATTTCCTGCTCAGTCTGTTTCTGCGTGTGGAAGGCAAGAGGCTCATCCACCAAGTGTTCCTGGGTGGTGGGGGAGAGAGGTTCAGCCTCTAGGGCTGAGTAAGAGACCAAAGGAAGAAAACACCTTAAATCAGGGAGCCGCCTGAGCAGCACGTTTAATGGCTCTTGACTGGTTCTGGTTTGGGAGATCTGCGTCTTAAGATCTTCCCCTCCATTATAGATTTTCCTCCTTCAAAAACCAATCGGAGAACCACCCTTATTCTAGATTAGGGAGTCCTGATTACGCACACAACACATACGCAGTCGACCTACGCACATATCTGCGTACCAAAAAACTCGAGCATCACACATCACATGCCGAAACACAGACAGGCCACACACAGATCCAAGTACACCAGGACACGAGGCAGGCTGTCCCACACCCACGCATCCCCGAAAATACCCACGAGGATCAGGGAGAAAAGGAGGGTGAGGATGGGCAGTGCTCACACTGCCCTGCACTCAGACACGTGCACCAAGCAACATTCCGCACCACCAGCATTCTCAATTAAGTACGCACCTTGGATAGGCACCATCCCGAGCACCGACCTGCCCAAAAGCCCTGCCGGGCGGACGGCACGTTACCGCCCAAGCGTGGCGGACCCAAAGACCCAAATCTAAAGGAAAAGGCATCGCAGGCCAGTAAGCGAGGAGAGGAGAAGGGAGATGGGATGCGCTCCTGAGGGACTAGGACTCGGAAGCTAGCGGGAACCGCAGTGGGAGTGGGAGCGAGCCTGTCCCTTGCCCCTGTCCCGCGAGTCTTACTGATCCTGGTGCTGCGTCTGGTGGCTATGCGGCGTCTCCTTGCCCTGCGCCGCGGCCTCACTGAGGTGGTGCCGGATGCCCCAGCCAAGGAGAGGGTTCTGGCTCAGGTGACCCCAGCCGCCCCGCCGGCAGTGACTGCCAGCCCTGCTCAGCGAATTCTGTAGAGCCTTGACGGAGCGCATCCCCCCAGCTCGCCGCCCGCTCGGCCAGAGCGCCCAGGGTGTCTGAGAGGTGGCTGGAGCGAGGGGCGGAAGAATCGTGGACCAGGTAGGGAGAGTTCAGTGATGGAATGCCGTGGAGAGAGGAGGCCCGGTGGGTGGGGTTGGTACAGGAGGAGGGGCCGGTCTTTACAAGGCTCGGGACACTGCCAGGTGCACCCAATTCCCCCCAGACAGGGGATCGCGGAGGCGCGCACGCGGTGGAGCAGAATACCTGGTAGAGGACTGGGGGGTGTCCAGCAGCTGGTGAGAAGGGGGCGGTGCTTGAGATTTGGGATGGACAATGCCCAGGTCCAATCATTGGGAAAGTAAAAAAAAAAAAATTGGGGGCGGAGATAAGATGAGGCTACCCAATGAAAGCAAGGCGGTGGGCCGTCCATAAAAGCGGACGGATTCCTCCGCGCTCTGGCCGCTGCAGCTAGCGGTACGTGCAGGCGCTGAGGGCGGGAAAGCTGAAGTGTGGGCAGTTGCGAGGGCCAAGGACGCGGTGGCGGTCAGAACGATGGACGTCTCGGGGACAGCGGTACCCCTTTCCACTCCGATAGGAGTGAGCCCTGTTCAAAAGCCCTCTTACGTGACCTTCGACATTCGAAGGCCAGAACCAGCCCTCAGCACCCTCCCTCGTAGTGCGGCATCGAGGCGGAACGCCGAGTCTCCAGCACGTGGTGTTGGTGAGTGAGGAGTCAGATGGCCGGAAATCACCCCGGGTGGAAACAGCCCGCAGCCCTTCAGTGAGATCAGTGGGCGGAGGAAGGATCACCCTAGGTTGCTAGGGTGCCTGGGTTTTCGTTTTATTTCTACTATTTAGTGGCTGTTTAAGACTTAGGTGTACTTAATTCTGAGCCCTTAAACATTTTATAAACCGTTAGGTGCTCCCGAAATTTTATCTTATTTAATTGCTTGCCTCTGTATTCCTCACGGTTAGAAAAGAGGTACAAAAATAATTTTGAAAACTAAGCACATTCAGAAATTTTATCATTTGCAACAAAGAGAGCATTTGCGTGTATCTTCACAGCATTTTGTAGAAGCTCATGGAAATAATAACTCTTATGGTGTGTCAACCACTTCATATAGTCTCCCTCCTTCTTACCAGAGACCTAAAGAACAGATGTTACTAGTCCCATTTTGAAGATGAGGAAACTAAGACTCGGAAATTAAGATTTTCTTTTACTCAGACAACCCCTCTAATAGGTACCAGGATTGGGAATCAGACTCAAGTCTCTGGCCTCAAGGCCCTCTTAACCGTTCAGCCCTTACCAAAATTAACCATTGAATTATCCCAGGAAATAACCTCTTTCCTGAAGGAAGATATGTGTGGGGTCAGTATGATAAAATACTAAGTGTTGGTTAGAGGCTTACTGTGTCACAGAATGTCACTAGCTTTCCTTTTTGTTTTTGGATTAAAATGAGCATTAAGGGTAACTGTGGGAAAAGAAATATCAAAACCGTACACTGGTATGTTCTGTGGAAAGGCAGTTCTCCTTTGGCTTGGTTAAGGTTGGAGTGTTATTTAGATTGAAACCAAGTAGAGTGACCTTTCTTTTGGTTTGGTTTGTTTTTCTCTGCCGTAGTCATTCCTTAACTGCCCTATTCCTTCTCCTATAGGTAGGACTCTTAATTCAGGGACTCCAGCATACCCTGGCTGCCTTATTAATGGCTTTGCCCATTACTTCTTTTTTTATTATTATTTTTAATTGGAGGATAATTGCTTTACAGTGTTGCCTATTGATTCTTTAAGAAAGTTTTGGGTCTTAAATACTTAGTGTAAACTTGAGCCAGCATTGATTTTTTCCAAATGTAGTAGGCTAATCTTATCCTTATATCACAGGAATGTTATTTTGCTGAAGCTTTTTGAGCTGTCAAGAAAAAGATGACATGTGTCAGGGCATTTCTAAGCATTACCCAGAAGGTATTTGCTTCTTTTTATTTCCTAGCTCCTGCTCTTTTGAATTAGCTTTAATTATAATCAGTAATAAGTTCCTCACTCTTTCTCCCCAGTTCTCTCAGATAGTGGGAACTGGTTGGGCAGTGAAAAAAATCTACCGGTAGAAGGGGAGGTTCTTTTCATAGAGACTTTGGACTCTGCATAGTTCTTTGACTTTTGAACTGATTCTTCCACTATAATATAGCTGCTTGTGTATGAGGATGACCGTTGACTTGAGAAGCCTACAGCATTTAAGAAGATACAAGTTTGTCATCCTAGGTGGTTAGAGTTTGGCAGTGTCAAATTCTTTTTCTGTTTCTGATTGGAAAAGGTCCTATCTAGTTAAATCTTTGCAGAAGTACTCACCAACTGTGACATGGCCAGCTAGATCTGACTTTTCACAAGTGAAGGAAAACTCTTTCAGGTATCTCTAATAGTAGATTTTTAGGTCAGTCCCTGGTTGTGCTAAAGTTTTGTGGTATATGGAGGAGGATTTTGAGTTTTTAAAATCAGAAAAGCTGTATCTTCTGTGGTACAAAATTAGAAACTTGATGCTTATGTTTGGAGGATGTTTATTTGTTATGATTTAGAGACTCCCATTTGTTCTAATCTTAGACTGTAGTTAGAATCTCAGTCCAAGTAAAAGATTATTTCATATGTTATTTTTTCATGAGTGTTTATTTTGCTAATGTTGCTTTCAGTTCAGTTGCTCAGTTGTGTCTGACTCTTTGCGACCCCATGGACTGCAGCATGCCAGGCTTCCCTGTCTATCAGCAATTCCCCGAGCTTACTCAAACTCATGTCCATCCAGTCAGTGATGCCATCCAACCATCTCATCCTCTGTTGTCCCCTTCTCCCGCTTCAATCTTTCCCATCATCGGGGTCTTTTCCAATGAGTCAGTTCTTTGCATCAGGTGACCAAAGTATTGTTGTTTCAGCTTCCACATCAGTCCTTCCAATTAATATTTAGGATTGATTTCCTTTAGGATTGACTGATTTGATCTCCTTGTAGTCCAAGAGACTCCCAGGGGTCTTCTCCAACACCATAGTTAAAAAGCATCAGTTCTTTGGCACTCAGCTTTCTTTATAGTCCAACTCTCACATCCATACATGACTAGTGGAAGAACCATAGCTTTGACTGGACGGACCTTTGTTGGCAAAGTAATGTCTCTGCTTTTTAATATGCTGTCTAGGTTGGTCATAGCCTTTCTTCCAAGGAGCAAACATCTTTTAATTTAATGGCTGCTAGACCAGGAGCTGACTGTGGCTCAGATCATGAACTCCTTATTGCCAAATTCAGACTGAAATTGAAGAAAGTAGGGAAAACCACTAGACCATTCAGATACGACCTAAATCAAATCCCTTATGATTATACAGTGGAAGTGAGAAATAGATTTAAGGGACTAGATCTGATAGATAGAGTGCCTGATGAACTCTGGACGGAGGTTCGTGACATTGTACAGGAGACAAGGACCAAGACCATCCCCATGGAAAAGAAATGCACAAAAGCAAAATGGCTGTCTGAGGAGGCCTTACAAATAGCTGTGAAAAGAAGAGAAGCGAAAAACAAAGGAGAAAAGGAAAGATATAAGCATCTGAATGCAGAGTTCCAAAGAATAGCAAGGAGAGATAAGAAAGCCTTCCTCAGTAATCAGTGCAAAGAAATAGAGGAAAACAACAGAAAAGGAAAAACAAGAGATCTCTTCAAGAAAATTAGAGATTCCAAGGGAACATTTCATGCAAAGATGGGCTCAATAAAGGACAGAAATGGTATGGACCTAACAGAAGCAGAAGATATTAAGAAGAGGTGGCAAGAATACACAGAAGAACTATACAAAAAAGATCTTCACGACCAAGATAGTCACGATAATGTGATCACTGACCTAGAGCCAGACATCTTGGAATGTGAAGTCAAGTGGGCCTTAGAAAGTATCACTATGAACAAAGCTAGTGGAGGTGATGGAATTCCAGTTGAGCTATTTCAAATCTTGAAAGATGATGCTGTGAAAGTGTTGCACTCAATATGCCAGCAAATTTGGAAAACTCAGCAGTGGCCACAGGACTGGAAAAGGTCAGTCTTCATTCCAGTCCCAAAGAAAGGCAATGCCAAAGAATGCTCAAACTACCGCACAGTTGCACTCATCTCACATGCTAGTAAAGTGATGCTCAAAATTCTCCAAGCCAGGCTTCAGCAATATGTGAACCGTGAACTCCCAGGTGTTCAAGCAGGTTTTAGAAAAGGCAGAGGCACCAGAGATCAAATTGCCAACATCCGCTGGATCATGGAGAAAGCAAGAGAGTTCCAGAAAAACATCTATTTCTGCTTCATTGACTATGCCAAAGCCTTTGACTATGTGGAATACAATAAACTGTGGAAAATTCTGAAAGAGATGGAAATCCCAGACCACCTGACCTGCCTCTTGAGAAACCTGTATGCAGGTCAGGAAGCAACAGTCAGAACTGTACGTGGAACAACAGACTGGTACCTAATAGGAAAAGGAGTACATCAAGGCTGTATATTGTCACCTTGCTTATTTAACTTATATGCAGAGTACATCATGAGGAACGCTGGGCTGGAAGAAGCACAAGCTGGAATCAAGATTGCTGGGAGAAGTATCAATAACCTCAGATATGCAGATGACACTACCCTTATGGCAGAAAGTGAAGAGGAACTCAAAAGCCTCTTGATGAAAGTGAAAGAGGAGAGTGAAAAGGTTGGCTTGAAGCTCAACATTCAGAAAACAAAGATCATGGCATCTGGTCCCATCACTTCATGGGAAATAGATGGAAAAACAGTGGAAACAGTGTCAGACTTTATTTTTTTGGGCTCCAAAATCACTGTGGATGCTGATTGCAGCCATGAAATTAAAAGACGCTTACTCCTTGGAAGGAAAGTTATGACCAACCTAGATAGTATATTAAAAAGCAGAGACATTACTTTGCCAACAAAGGTCCGTCTAGTCAAGGCTATGGTTTTTCCCGTGGTTACATATGGATGTGAGAGTTGGACTGTGAAGAAAGCTGATCGCCGAAGAATTGATGCTTTTAAACTGTGGTGTTGGAGAAGACTCTTGAGAGTCCCTTGGACTGCAAGGAGATCCAACCAGTCCATTCTAAAGGAGATCAATCCTGGGTGTTCATTGGAAGGACTGATACTAAAGCTGAAACTCCAATACTTTGGCCACCTCATGCAACGAGTTGACTCACTGGAAAAGACTCTGATGCTGGGAAAGGTTGGGGGCGGGAGGAGAAGGGGACGACAGAGAATGAGATGGCTGGATGGCATCACCGACTCTGTGGACATGAGTTTGAGTGAACTCCGGGAGTTGGTGATGGACGGGGAGGCCTGGCGTGCTGTGATTCATGGGGTCGCAGAGAGTCGGACATGAATGAGCGACTGAACTGAACTGAATGTTGCTATTCCAGTACTCTTGCCTGGAAAATCCCATGGACGGAGGAGCCTGGTAGGCTGCAGTCCGTGGGGTCGCTAAGGGTCAGACACAACTGAGCGACTTCACTTTCACTTTTCACTTTCACACATTGGAGAAGGAAATGGCAACCCACTCTGGTGTTCTTGCCTGGAGAATCCCAGGGATGGGGGAGCCTGGTGGGCTTCCGTCTATGGGGTCACACAGAGTCAGATATGACTGAAGTGACTTAGCAGCAGTAGCAGCAATGTTGCTGTTGGTATACCTTCCTTCCTGACTTAGTTTCTCCATTTGTAAAAGATAATATTGTCTTTTACTGGATAAAATACAAGTACTGGGAACTCTGACATATACATGGAATGAATTGAAAATGATTATGTATCTTTTTTACTGTACATCTTGGAGAACCTTCCAAATCAGTATATACTGTGTTTTCCTTTATGGCTATGTAGTAGTCCATTGTCTAGATGTATCATTATTATTTTGAAAGTCCCTTATTGGTGAATTTTTGTGTTATTTTCCCTTTTCTATTATTGTTAGAAGGACTTCATTTCCTGGTTTGTTTGGGATAGTCTCATCTATGCCAATTGTCCCAGTTTAAATAGTAACAGTGCCCTCTTTTTTAAAGGGTCCTGATGTGGACAAAACAATATGTTTTATGGTTACCTTAGCAATTACAGTGCTGCAGTGAATAAGAATGTATACCTTTTTATTTTGCAGGTTTGCAAATATAACTGAGTTAAATCCTAGGGGTAGAAGTGCTGAGTGAAAAGGTATATACATTTGCAATTTTGATAGATGTTGCCCTATTGCCTTTCATATTGGTAATATAATTTTCCAGTCTCACCAGTAATCAGGAGAGTACTTGTTTTTCCACTTTTACCTCAGTTCATTATCACTTTTAAAAAAATGTTTGTCTTTCCAGTGTGTGTAAAATGGTAGCTAAGTGTTGTTTTTATTTTACTTTTCAAAAATTACAAATGAGGTTGAGCATCTTTTTATGTATTTAAGAGCATTTTATTTCTTTTATGAATTACGTGTTTTTCTATATTTTTGTTGATTATTAGAGTTTTGGTGTTTAGCCTTTTGTGAAATGAGTTCCATACATCCCTCTACCTCCCAAATCATTGACTTTTGGTTTTCCATTTGTAGTTTGCCATATGGGAATTTTTAATCTATGTAGTCAGAGTTCTCCATCTGTATCTTCTACTCAATGACTATCATTATTCAGCAAGAAATATGTAATCTTTGATTTCCTCACCCTTCAGATCCTATGTGTGTTTGTACGTGTTAGTTGCTTAGTTGTGTCAGACTCTGTGACCTTGTGGACTGTAGCCCGGCAGGCTCCTCTGTCTATGAAGTTCTCCAGGCAAGAGTACTGGAGTGGGTTGCCATTTCCTTCTCCATAATAGGTCTCAAAACCTTTACTTCTCTCCATTCCCATTGCTACTATTCTAGTTAAGTTTCTTAATTTAGGTCTCCCTCCCATCAATTTCACTCACTTCCAATCTGTTCTTTACAGCATAGCCACAAGTGACCTTTGAGAAATGCAAATCTGATTATGTTTTGTTTTCATAGAACCCACTGATGGTTTCCCAAATCTAACATAACTTAAAATATAGTTAAAAAAAAAAGAAAAGAATGGGAAGAATGCATTTTCATCAGAGATGAGGACACTTAGCAAATGTAGATAGCTCTTAACTGTGGGGAAATGAGAGCAAGAACAGCTAGAGAAGAACCTACAGTTCAGGGAAGGGGCTTTTGTTTGTTTTGAATATTTGTTTTTGTTTTGTCTTTTTAAGAAAATCATCATTTCAGTATGCGGAGGAGGAAAGACAGTAGCGATGAAAATGTTGAAGATAGGAGGTGAATATTATATGCTAAAATTATAGGAAGGAGTGAGGTAGAAAGCTTGAGACTGCTAAGTATTTAGAACAGCTGTTGTAGAAGTAAGAGAAGGCACTAACTAGACTCTTTTAGAAGTGTTGGGAAATATCTAAGAGCCTGTTGAGATGAGAAGTTTGTAGTTTAAACATTTATACAGAAAAAATATATAGATAGTTTTATGTGGGAGTGCTGTGAAATTTTCAGAGGATGGATAATCCCAATCTTAACTTGCTTTGTTCCACAAAAGAGAAAAGGAAGAAGAACTTTACAACCCCTTTTGTTAAAATACCATATACTTTAAAACCCAAACCAGACAAGAACAGTTTAGGAAAACTAATTTTAAAGACATAGATGCAAAAATCATAAAACATACATTTTTGTAATCAAGAAATTTTTACCCCAGGAATGCTAGAATGGTTTAATACTAGCAAATTATGCATAATTACCAAGTCAGTAGATTAAGAGAGAAAATCTATTTGATCCTCCAGATCATTGCAGAAGAAATATTTGATTAAATACCTGTTCATCTTCAAAGTTCTTAATCTACTAGGAAAGGAATATCCTGATAAACCTGACAAAAAGTTTGTCAGGGAACAGGCCTGGTTTTACTATTTCTGTTAAATATTTTATTGAAGGTCTTATTGTCCAGTAAGACAAGAAAAATAAATGGTATAAAGATTATGAGAAAGCAAAACTGTCATTATTCACAAATGATATTTATGAGGAAAATCCAAGCAGTGGGTAAATTATTGGGAGTAATAAGAGGTCAACAAAGTTGCTAGATAAAAAGATCAGTATCCAAAATTCAATAGCATTGCTATGTTGAAGTAATAATTATGCCTATTTTTTATGATGGCATTACACGCTGAGAAGTACACATGAATAAACCTAATATAGAATTAATAAACCTAAACTCCAATACTTTGGCCACGTCATGCGATGAGTTGACTCACTGGAAAAGACTCTGATGCTGGGAAGGATTGGGGGCGGGAGGAGAAGGGGACGACAGAGAATGAGATGGCTGGATGGTATCACTGACTCGATGGACATGAGTTTGAGTGAACTCCGGGAGCTGGTGATGGACAGAAGGCCTGGCGTGCTGGTGATGGACAGAAGGCCTGGGTTCGCAAAGAGTTGGACACGACTGAGCGACTGAACTGAACTGAATAAAAGAATTTTAGGGAGAAATTAGTTAGTGGAAAGGTATACCATATATTAAGCTGGCTCCCGTGATCCCTACCTCCTGATATTCATGCCTGTGTAAACCTTTTCCCTTAAGTATGAATGGGACCTCTGATTTGCTCCTGATAAACAGAATACAGCAATCGTTACTTTCCCTATTGGCTTTCAAGAATTAAGCTGCCATGTTGTGAGCTGTCCTAAGGAGAAAGCCACATGCTAAGAAACTGAAGGCAGCTCTCAGCCAACAACCCAACAAGAAAGTGAGGCCCTCATCCAAAAGCCTGGAAGGAGTTGAATGTTGCCAAATATCATGTGACAGAGTAGATCCTTCCTGCTTTGAGCCTCAGATGAGAATTCAACCCTGGCCAACACTGATTGTAGCTTAGCTAAGCTATGCCCAGACGACTGACACATAGAAACTGTGAGATAATAAATATGTGTTGTTATATACCATTAAGTTTACAGTAATATCTTATGTAGTAATAGACAACTAAAGAGGCTTCCCTGGTGGCTCAGATGGTAAAGAATCTGCCTGCAATGCAGGAGACCTGGGTTCGAGTCCTGGGTTGGGAAAATCCCCTGGGGAAGGGAATGGCTACCCACTACAGTATTCTTGCTTGGAGGATTCCATGGACAGAGGAGCTTGGCGGGCTACAGTCCATGGGGTCGCAAAGAGTCGGACACGACTGAGTGAGTAACACAACGCATACAGTGTTAAATGGGGGAAAACAGAATAAAAAAGATGGAGGCTCTCCCCAAAGTAACATAATCTTAACACAATTCCAGTCAAAATCTCAACAGGGTTTTGCACAGAATTTTCATGAATCCTAAAATCTTAGTAGAAAACAAAAGAGAGAAGCCAAGATAATTCTGAAAAAGAGTGAAGAAGGGTCTGGACTTCACAGGATATCAAAACTTTTATAAAGCTATATGGTAATAATGTGATTAACTTTTAAAGAAAACTGCCAGTTTTCTAAAGTGGATGTATCATTTTACATTCCCACCAGCAATGTGTGAGAGCTTTGGTTTCTCTACATCCTCATCAACACTTAATGTCTTTTTTATTGTTGTTTAGTCTCTAAATCGTGACCAACTGTTTGCAACCCCATTGACTGTAGCCCACCAGGCTCCTCTGTCCATGGGATTTTTCAGGCAGGAAATACAGGAGTGGGTTGCTGTTTCGTTCTCCAAGGAATCTTCCCAACCCAGGGATTGATCCTGTGTCTCCTGCATTGCAGGCGGATTCTTTACTCCAGAGCCATTCTAATGGGCATATAGTAGTTTCTCATTGTGGTTTTAATTTGCAAGTCTCTAAAAGCCAATGATTCTGAGCACTTTTTTATGTACTTATTAGTCTTTTGGATGTCTTTCATGAAATGTCTTTGGGTACCACTAGTCTTTTGTACATTTTAAAATTGGATTATTGTTTTATTATTCAGTTTTAAGAGTTCTTTGTATATACTAGACACTAGTCTTTTACCAGATATGTGATATGTAATATTTTCTTGCAGCCAGTGACTTGTTTTTTTTTCATTTTTAAAATAGTATCTTTTTAAAGTCAAAAGTTTTAAATTTTAATGAAGTCCAATTTTTCATATTTTTCTTTTATACCATGTGCTTTTGGTGTTGTGTCTAAGAATTTTAGTCCAGAGTCATGAAGATGCTCTCTTGTTTTCTTCTAGGAGACTGTAGTGTTAGCTTTTTCATTTAATTCTGTGATCCATTTTGAATTAATTTTTGTGAATAGTGTGATGTAAGGATCTAAGTTTTCTTTTTTGCATGTGGATATCCAATTATTCCAGCACTGTTTGTGGAAACCTTTGTTGAGAATTAGTTGACCATTAATATAAGGGTTTCCTTCTGGTCTCTCAATTCTGTTCCATTCATCTACATTCCTGTCTTTATAACAATACCACATTCTCCTGAGTACTTTAACTTTCTCATAAGATTTTAATTCAGTGTAAATCTTTCAACTTCTTTCTTTTTCAAAATTATTTTGCTTATCCTAAGTCCTTTGCAGCTTCACCAGCTTATCAACTTCTGCAAAAAAGCCTACTAGGATTTTAACAGGAATTGCATTGAAACTAAATATTAATTTAGTAAAAATTATCATCTTGACAATTACTTCTTTAATTTTTCTCAGCAATGTTTTATACTTTTCAGTGTGTAAATTTTACATTTGTTTGATTAAATTTATTTCCATTTAATCCCTTTTGATGTTATTATGAATAGAATTTTCTTAATTTCATTTGAGTCTGTTTATTGATAGTGTATAGGAATATAGTTGATTTTGTATATTGATCTTATATTCTGTGACCTCACTGGACTCATTTATTAATTCTAGCAGTTTTATTGTAGGTTCCTTAGGATTTTCTGCATAGACAATCATGTTTATGAATAAGGATAGCTTTATTTCTTCCTTTCCAATCTGGATGCCTTTAAGCTTTTTGGTTTTGTTGTTGTTGTTTGCTTGATTTTTCTTAGGGCATTGTCTAGAACTTCCAGCATAGCGTTGAACAGAAATGGTGAGAGCAGTCACCTTTGCCTTGTTCCTGATTTTAGGAGGGATGCATTCAGTTTTTTAGCATTAAGTTGAAGTAAGCTGAGGAGGTCATGGCAACACACTCCTGTATTCTTGCCTGGAGAATCCATAGACAGAGGAGCCTGGTGGGCTACAGTCCATAGGGTCACACATAGTTGGACACAATTGAAGTGACTTAGCATGCATGCATGCGTGAAGTTAGCTGTAGGGTTTTTATATTTATTCTTTGTCTATTAAAATGAAATTTTCTATTATTAGGAGATTATATCATGAATGAGTATTGGATATTGTCAAATGTTACTTCTGCATTTACTGAGATGATCGTGGGGATTTCAGTTCAGTCACTCAGTCGTGTGCGACTCTTTGCAACCCCATAGACTGCAGCACGCCAGGCTTCCCTGTCCACCACCAACTCCCAGAGCTTACTCAAACTCATGTCCATCGAGTCAGTGATGCCATCCAACCATCTCATCCTCTGTCGTCCCCTTCTCCTGCTTTCAGTGTTTCCCAGCATCAGGGTCTTTTCCAATGAGTCAGTTTTTCACATCAGGTGGCCATAGTATTGGAGTTTTAGCTTAAGCACTGGTCTTTCCAATGAATATTCAGAACTGATTTCATTTAGGATGGACTGGTTTGATCTCGGTGCAGTCCGAGGGACTCTTAAGAGTCTTCTCCAACACCACAGTTCAAAAGCATCAATTCTCCAGCACTCGGCTTTCTTTAGTCCAGCTCTCACATCCATACATGACCACTGGAAAAACCATAGCTTTGACTGGATGGACCTTTGCTGATAAAGTAATGTCTCTGCTTTTTAATATGCTGTCTAGGTTGGTCATAGCCTTTCTTCCAAGGAGCAAGCATCTTTTCATTTCATGGCTGCAGTCACCATCTGCAGTGATTTTGGAGCCCCCCAAAATAAAGTCTGTCACTCTTTCCACTGTTTCCCCATCTATTTGCCATGAAGTGATGGGACCGGATGCCATGATCTTAGTTTTCTGAATGTTGAGTTTTAAGCCAACTTTTTCACTCTCTTCTTTCACTTTCATCAAGAGGCTCTTTAGTTCTTCTTCGCTGTCTTCCATAAGGATGGTGTCATCTGCATGTCTGAGGCTATTATTAATATTTCTCCCGGCAATCTTGATACCAGCTTGTGCTTCATCCAGTCCGGCATTTTCATGATGTACTCTGCATATAAGTTAAATAAGCAGGGTGACAATATACAGCCTTGACGTACTCTTTTCCCGATTTGGAACCAGTCTGTTGTTCCATGTCCAGTTCTAACTGTTGCTTCCTGGCCTGCATACAAATGTCTCAGGAGGCAGGTCAGGTGGTCTGGTATTCCCATCTCTTGAAATGGAGTAGCCATCTTAGTCAACAAAAGAGTCTGAAATGCAGTACTTGGATGCAGTCTCAAAAATGACAGAATGATCTCTGTTCATTTCCAAGGCAAACCATTCAGTATCACAGTAATGCAAGTTTATGCCCCAACCAGTAATGCTGAAGAAGCTGAAGGTGAATGGTTCTATGAAGACCTATAAGACTTTGTAGAACTAACACCCAAAAAGGATGTCATTTTCATTATAGGAGACTGGAATGCAAAGGTAGGAAGTCAAGAAATACCTGGAGTAATAGGCAAATTTGGCCTTGGAGTACAGAATGAAGCAAGGCAAAGGCTAATAGAGTTTGCCAAGAAGCACACTGGGTCGTAGCAAACACCCTCTTCCAACAACACAAGAGAAGACTCTACACAGGGACATCACCAGATGGTCAACACTGAAATCAGATTGATGATATTCTTTGCAGCCAAAGATGTAGAAGTTCTATACAGTCTTCAAAAACAAGACTGGGAGCTGACTGTGGCTCAGACCATGAACTTATTGCCAAATTCAAACTTAAATTGAAGAATGTAGGGAAAACCACTAGACCTTTCAGGTATGACATAAATCAAATCCCTTACGATTATAATGTAGAAGTGAGAAATAGATTCAAGGGATTAGCTCTGATAGAGTGCCTGAAGAACTATGGACAGAGGTTCACGACATTTTTCAGGAGGCAGGGATCAAGACCATCCCCAAGAAAAAGAAATACAAAAAGACAAAATGATTGTCTGAGGAGGCCTTACAAATAGCTGTGAAAAGAAGAGAAACCAAAGGTAAAGGAGAAAAGGAAAGATATACTCATTTGAATACAGAGTTCCAAAGAATAGCAAGGAGAGATAAGAAAGCCTTCCTCAGTGATCAATGCAAAGAAGTAGAGAAAAACAATAGAATGGGAAAGTCTAGAGATCTCTTCAAGAAAATTAGAGATACCAAGGGAACATTTATTGCAAAAATGGGCTCAATAAAGGGCAGAAATGGTATGGACCTAACAGAAGCAGAAGATATTAAGAGGTGGCAAGAATATACAGAAGAACTATACAAAAAAGATCTTCAGTACCCAGATAATCATGATGGTGTGATAACCAGTCTAGAGCCAGACATCCTGGAATGTGAAGTCTAGTAGGTCTTAGGAAGCATCACTATGAACAAAGCCAGTGGAGGTGATAGAATTCCAGTTGAGCTATTTCAAATTCTAAAAGATGATGCTGTGAAAGTGCTGCACTCAATATGCCAGCAAATTTGGAAAACTCAGCAGTGGCCATAGGACTGGAAAAGGTCAGTTTTCATTCCAATCCCAAAGAAAGGCAAAGCCAAAGAATGTTCAAACTACCACACATTTGCACTCATCTCACACGCTAGTAAAGTAATGCTCAAAATTCTCCAAGTCAGACTTCAACAGTATGTGAACCGTGAACTTCCAGATATTCAAGCTGGATTTAGAAAAGGCAGAGGAACCAGAGATCAAATTGCCAACATCCATTGGATCATCGAAAAAGCAAGAGAGTTCCAGAAAAGCATCAACTTCTGCTTTCTTGACTATGCCAAAGCCTTTGACTGTGTGGATCGCAACAAACTGTGGAAAATTCTTAGAGATGGGAATACCAGACCACCTGACCTGCCTCCTGAGAAATCTGTATGCAGGTCAGGAAGCAACAGTTAGAACTGGACATGGAACAACAGACTGGTTCCAAATCAGGAAAAGAGTACGTCAAGGCTGTATATTGTCACCCTGCTTATTTAACTTATAGCAGAGTACATCATGAGAAACACTGGGCTGGATGAAGCACAAGCTGGTATCAAGATTGCCGGGAGAGATATTAATAATAGCCTCAGACATGCAGATGACACCATCCTTATGGAAGACAGCGAAGAAGAACTAAAGAGCCTCTTGATGAAAGTGAAAGAAGAGAGTGAAAAAGTTGGCTTAAAACTCAGCATTCAGAAAACTAAGATCATGGCATCCGGTCCCATCACTTCATGGCAAATAGATGGGGAAACAGTGGAAAGAGTGACAGACTTTATTTTGGGGGGCTCCAAAATCACTGCAGATGGTGACTGCAGCCATGAAATGAAAAGATGCTTGCTCCTTGGAAGAAAGGCTATGACCAACCTAGACAGCATATTAAAAAGCAGAGACATTACTTTATCAGCAAAGGTCCATCCAGTCAAAGCTATGGTTTTTCCAGTGGTCATGTATGGATGTGAGAGCTGGACTAAAGAAAGCCGAGTGCTGGAGAATTGATGCTTTTGAACTGTGGTGTTGGAGAAGACTCATAAAAGAGTCCCTCGGACTGCACTGAGATCAAACCAGTCCATCCTAAATGAAATCAGTTCTGAATATTCATTGGAAAGACCAGTGCTTAAGCTAAAACTCCAATACTGTGGCCACCTGATGTGAAAAACTGACTCATTGGAAAAGACCCTGATGCTGGGAAACATTGAAAGCAGGAGAAGGGGACGACAGAGGATGAGATGGTTGGATGGCATCACTGACTCGATGGACATGAGTTTGAGTGAGCTCTGGCCGTTGGCGATGGTTGGGAGGTCTGGGGTGCTGCAGTCTATGGGGTTGCAAAGAGTCAGACATGACTGAGCAACTGACCTGAACTGAAGAATTTTCCACTTGTGATCCACACAGTAAAAGGCTTTGGTGTAGTCAATAAAGGAAAAGTAGATGGTTTTCTGGAGCTCTGTTGCTTTTTTGATGATCCAGTGGATGTTGGTAATTTGATCTCTGGTTCCTCTGCCTTTTCTAAATCCAGCTTGAACATGTGGAAATTCATGGGGATTTTCCGTTATTCTATTAATATGTCATATTACATTACTTGATTTTTGGATATTTAACCAGCCTTGAGTTCCTGGAACTAACTGCTTTTGGTCATGGTGTTTAAACCTTTTTTTATATGTTTCTGAATTCAGTTTGCTAATATTTCATTGAGGTTTTTTATATCTACATTCATCGGGAATATTTGTATATAGTTTTTTTTCCCTTATGATCCCAATCAGTTTTATAATTTAATGATTTTTAGTACCCTTTGATAATCATAGCACAGACCAACTGTTTCACTAGGGTTTGTTCTATCATTCCTGAGTTATTATTTTGAATTCTTGTATAAATAAGGACTTGGCTTCATCAACTATTTAGTCATTCAGGAATACAGTTCGTATAGAAAAGGTAGGCTGTATATTTGATTTGTTTCTCTTTACTTGCCAATTTATAGAGTAATAAGTTGGTTCCATAATATCAAAGGTGATCAGTTAGAGTTTTAAAAATTACTATGAATTTGAACAACTAAAATATATTTACATTCTTTGCAATTTTAATTTTTTCTGATGCTCAAATATCCCATCTCTGGATAGTGGGAGTCCCCTCAAGTTGACTCTTGAATCCTTTGACACAACCCCAGTAGTTTTTTTTTTTTTGATGGTTGACAGATATTAACAGTGAAAAAAAAACTTCACACTTATGGATTTCCCTGGTGGTTCGGTGTTTAAGACCCTTTCCAGTGCAGGGAATGTGGGTTTGATCCCTGGTTGGGGAAGTTCTGCATGCCTCAGGGTGTGGCCCAAAATTAATAAATTCAAAACAACAACAACAGCCAGAGCTTCACACTGTTTATGATAGGGGAGTAAGTGTTTCTTTAATGAATAATTAAATGAAAATTACCTGGGACCTTACAGGATTTTTAATGCATACTAGGTTTGATGTATATCTTAGATAGGATTAGCTTGCTGCAATCATTAGAGTATGACTGAAAATTAGAAACAGATTCATGTAATAGATTTCGTAAACATTAATTCTCCTGAAATAAAATCAGGAAATAAAACTTCTGTTATACTTAGTTTTAGATATGGTTCATAACACAGGTCAATTTTATGATTTTGATGTTGCCTTTTCAAAGATGTGAAATACTCGGAATAGCTGAGATGCATATGAAAGAAATTACTTGAGCAAGCCCAGACTCCTGCATCTTCCCTAAAATAGAAAAGCAATAAATTCCTTAACTTGAGATACCTAGTTTTTCTTAATTAACATTAATCTTTTGATATTCAGACTACTTGCTCCTTATTGCAAACTTCTGTATAACCCTGACTCCTTCCTCCACCTCCTCTGAGCAGTTCTGTCAGTGACTTGAAATGGCTGTCTCCTGGGCTTGAAGTCCTAAAAATTCCCTCCAAATAAAACATTACTCAATTTTTACGTTGTGACTATTTTTAAGTTGACAAAGGGTAAAAGCATATGTCCTTTTGCTTAATAGTGCAAAAGGAGATGTGCTATTTTGCATTTCCACACACAATGTATGATGGCCTTTTTACCACACTCTCTCCAACAGTCTGTTGTCAAGCTTTTGGATTTTTGCCAGTCTGGTGGGTGAGAAGTGGTATCTCCAAGTAATTTTAATTTTATGCTCAACAGCACATTTTAATAAGTTAATGACAGTCTCAGTTCAGTTCAGTTCAGTCGCTCAGTCGTGTCTGACTCTTTGTGACCCCATGAATCACAGCACATCAGGCCTCCCTGTCCATCACCAACTCCCGGAGTTCACTCAAACTCATGTCCATCGAGTCGGTGATGCCATCCAGCCATCTCATTCTCTAGTCGTCCCCTTCTCTTCCCGCCCCCAATCCTTCCCAGCATCAGAGTCTTTTCCAGTGAGTCAACTCTTCGCATGAGGTGGCCAAAGTATTGGAGTTTCAGCTTTAGCATCAGTCCTTCCAATCTCCATTAACATATAAAGAAAGAAATTTGCCATTGGACATCTAAAATTTAATGAGTTGGCTCTGATCCTCAACCTGCAGGTTATTTAGTTAGATTTGTGGTGAGAAGTAAGATGGATTTGTTAAAACAACTGTTATGTTAATAAAATAGTCAATTAAAAAAAGATGGATTTATTATCCTCAACATGGCAGAGTGAATAATCAACTATGGTCTCATACTTGGAAAATGTTTTCTAATCAACAAAGTACTTTTACAGTCATTATAATTTGACTGTCATGATTATTCCTGAGAAATAGGACAGGTGCTATGCTCATTTTGTAGAAGGGAAAACTGATTGAGGTTTTCCAGTTTAACACAGCAAATGATAGAGCTCTGTTTAAATTTCAAATTTCTGATCTACCTATATACAGATTCTGTGCTTTCTCTTCCTGGTATTTGCTAAAGAATGCACAACCTATATTACCCAGGAGGTGGCAGTGTTCTCTTAATGTTCATTGAGATTCACTTTCACACTGGAGATACTTAAATTGAAAATTGTATTCTTCCAGCTGGTATTCTTGAGCGTAAGTTATGTTTAGGTGTTAAAGATAAAAGGATGAATAAAGTTGGTGTCTGCTTCCTAGAAAGTCACCATGTAGGTACAAGAGTTGGAGCAGTAAGTAGAGTTAAAAGCCTATAAACTTGTGTATAAAATGCTATGGAATACAAATTTATAGTGTGCCTTTTGGGTGGTGTCTTTTATGTGATGATGGGGGTATAGTTTTGTCTAGTACACAGATGAGAGACACAGGTAAATTCTAGCTTTCTGATCTCCTAATGACCAAAAACAAAACAAAACAAAACAAAACCCACAAAAGGAAAATCATATGCATTGTAAATGTAAAGGAAAAAGCTCCTACATGTCCTAATGTGCCATTCCATCACTGTCAACACTATATTCAGTATTTTTAATATCTTTTCAGATGTAAATTTAGTGTTGAAGTTTATTCCATTTGTTCATTAACCGAATTTTTTTTTAAAGTGGTGTGTGAAAAAAAAAAAAATAAAGTGGTGTGTGTACTCTCACGTGCGTAACCAAAATGTGTGTGTTGAAATGGTTTCTCATGAATCCTGATTTAGGGTGCTTTTATTTTTTCAAATTAATTAGCTTTTTATTTTTGGCTGTGCTGAGTCATCATTGCTTCACGAGAGGCCTTTCTCTAATTGTTGTGAGCAAGGTTACTCTAGTTGAGTATGAGAGCTTCTCTTGTTGAAGAGCATGGGCTCCAGGACGAGCAGGCTTCAGTAATAGCGGCTCTTGAGTTCTCGAGCACAGTCTCAGGAGTTGTGGCGCACTGGCTTAGTTGTTACGTGGCATGTTGGATCGTCCCAGACCAGGCATTGAACCTGTGTTCCCTACATTGGCAGGTAGTTTCTCAACCACTGGACCCACCAGGAAAGTCCCAGGGTGTTTTTACTGCTGCTTCTGTCTAAAGGAGCATGTTTATGTAAGCCTTGCTTTTTCTCCTGTAGACTGCCAGAGGACAGTAGAGCAGCCAACACACAAACCTAGCATTTGTGCATGACTAAAGAGAGAGTTGATTTTATAGCATCTGGGCATTTTACACCCACGAAGTAGGAATTAGGGTTCCTCTCTAGACGGGGTTTCCTTTCTCCTCTTTTCTTCTAGAAAGGGATGAAGGAGATCCTTTTCAAGAAGTAAGCCCTCATGGGGAGGTTGTCACTGCTGACAAATATTTTTAAATGTTAATTTAGCCAGATACTGTTAAATACTGGGGATATAATAGGGTACACAAAATAGTCACAGTCCCTGTCCTCATCAAGTCTGTGATTCTGGCAAAACCTGCTAGTGACTAGTAACCTCATAAATAATGTATATTGATGTTTTAGAAGCTACTTCTTATTTTCAAATCTTCTTGTGTTTCATCTGAGAGTTTCAGGTTATGGTACAAATGATCCCTGAGAGGAAAGCAGAATTCAAGCAAATTACATTCTAAATATATAATGAATCAAACCTCAGGTAGAATCTTGAATATTTAATTAGCAGCACTTCCCAACAACTGTAGTTTTCTATAAATCTTCTTGTTTGCGTTATAGGTTTATCCCTAGAAATATCCTCCAGTGTGCAATTTAGGAACAGACTGAACTATTAGATATCTCTGCTACTTGAGATGAAGAGTTGATTTGGGGAAAACAGTTGAACTTTCACCTCTGGAATCTTAGGATTATTCCTTTATTATTTATGACCCCTAAATATATATTTATCAGAATTTTAAATTTTACAATCAAATCACACTGATACGGGAACAATGCTGAATTAAGACAGAAAGTCTGGATTCTGGTGTCAGATATTATTTGACTCCCAGGACCTTATGGAAGTGAGTTTACCTCTCTGGGTTTGTTTCTTTTTTTTTTCTATCTGAAAATGAGACAGGACAAAGGAAAGGAGGTATCCAATTCACCAGTGTTCTGACTCGTTGTCATCCTCACTGCCTCACACTTTTTGCAACGTTGGATTTAATCACATGAAATTACCAGTATTTGACTATTTGAAAAGATTCTATGTTTAACCTACATAACCAGCCATTTCATTTGGTTCAGTCTAATTATTCAGTTGTGGGCTTTTATTGTGATTATCTGAGTTATTTATTTTAGGGATAGCTGAAGCTAAACAAAATTAATGTCTCAAGTGTGAAGGAAACATGCATTTGGAGACTAAAATATTACCTATCAATGCAGTCCATTCTGGGTATGCATAGAATCCAGTCTAGTCTCTTCTTTCTACATTATGCTAATTTTCTGGTCCATGGATGCTAGATGATTTGATTGCTGTATTTCTTTAGTGTTTGGCAAAGTTACTTGAAAGTTTTGTTAGGGTTTTCTCTGTAATAAGTTTTGGCCAGAAGTATCTTATTGTGGAAGAGGAGAATATACGATTATCACTGATATCCAGGGTATGAGCTAAATAATTTTTCAGAGTTGCCCGTCTTTTCCCTCTCTTTTCTATGAGTTATGTCAAGGAGTTGAAAGGGCGAACTTTCTCAATTTCTGGTTTAAACCAGTTTTGTCATTTTGTCATTCCATCCTACAACCGAAGGGGACAGGGCTAAGTTTTTCAAGGTGTTTGATGCAGATCCTTAAATATTCCTGCTTGAGTAAACTGGTGTGTTAAACTTTTTTTTTTTTTTTTCACTTCTTCAGGCATTATACATCTCTTTACCATTAAACAAATTGAACTTTTGGGTCTTTTGTCATTACTTAGACTTTTGGACACAGAAGTTAATCAGTGAGAGGAAAGATAACTCACAGAGGATTTTTTTTAGTTCCCCAACCAGGGTAAAACCCATGCCCCCTGCAGTGGAAGTGCAGACCACCAGAGAAGTCCCAAGACCTCTGACTGCTCTACTTGAGACACTTAAAACTGTTGTTTTGTTACTGAGTTCATGCTTGTACTGCTTGTCACAGGACAGGCAAATAAATCGAGAGACAAGTTGTTGAGGCAGGGAATAGTGACTTTATTTGGAGAGCCAGCAGACTGAGAAGATGGTGGACTATTGTCCCAAAGAACCATCTTACCCAAGTTAGAATTTAGGCTTCTTTTATACTAAAAGGGGAGAGGGGGTGTGGTTGGTTGTTACAAACTTATTGGGGTCAGAATCCTTTGTTCTTGCATCTGTCTGTGTAGATCAGGTTATATTGTTTCTGTGTACCTCCAACATGACAAATGTTATTCTGTTCTGTAGCCTTTTAAATCTCTACATGAATGGAAGTGTTATACCTTAAAAGTCAGAACCTTGAAAATGGGCTATTCTTTATATTTCAGGCTACAGGCAGCATTCTTAACTTGTAGCAAAAGCAACGGAGAAGGCAATGGCAAGCCACTCCAGTACTCTTGCCTAGAAAGTCCCATGGATGGAGGAGCCTGGTGGGCTGCAGTCCGTGGGGTCGCTAAGGGTCGGACACGACTGAGCGACTTCACTTTCACTTTTCACTTTCACACATTAGAGAAGGAAATGGCAACCCACTCCAGTGTTCTTGCCTGGAGAATCCCAGGGACGGGGGAGCCTGGTGGACTTCCGTCTATGGGGTCACACAGAGTCGGACACGACTGAAGTGACTTAGCAGCAGCAGCAGCAGCAAAAGCAATAGAATAAATACAAAGATTAAAGAAACAGATCCAATATGGAGTCAGATTTGTTCTTCCCTATTACAGTTTTTCTGGAAAAATCACATACTAGTCTATTTAGAATCTGAGGTGTAGATATCTCTTTCTAAGAGATGTTTCAAATAACTATTTTATTTTTTCCCTTCAGAAAAACTCTTGGGTGCTGGGCCCAAAAGAACCAAGAATTTGAGAGGCATCAACTAAATCTAGAAAAATGTAAGCAGTCATAATTGGCAAGGCAGATTGGCGGGTGGGTATCAAAGTAAACACACGGGAAGAAATAGGATTCTTCTTCTTCTCATACACTTTCTGAATCTAACCACAGAACTCCATCACCTTCTCTATCACTTCCATAAGATTCTGTAACTTCCTTCCTTTATTTATTTTAAAAATATTTATTTATTTATTTAGCTGCACTGGGTCTTAGTTGCAGTGTGTGGATTCTAGTTCCCTGGTCAGGGATCAAACCCAGGCGCCCTGTATTGGGAGCACAAAGTCTTAGCTACTGGACCACCAGGGGAATCCCTGCTTGCTTTAAAAATATACTTACCAGGGACTTCCCTGGTAGTCCAGTGGCTCAGACTCTCTAGTCTCAATGCAGGGGCCTGGGTCCATCCATGCCTGGGAACTAGATCCCACATGCTGTGAGCAACTAAACTCTTGAGCCACAACTAGTGAGTCCGTGGGCCACAGCAAAAAATCCTGTGAGCGGCAACTAAGACCCAACACAGCCTAACAAATAAAAACATATATATATATATATATATATATGTATATATATAATAGAATTTATTTAATTGGATCCTTTTTTATCTTCCTTCTGATACTGTCTACTTTTAGAATGGCTTAGGATATATGAAGATCTTCCTTTTTAAAAATTATTTCAGTTTCTTAAAGTGGCAGGACTCTAGAGAAACAGGAGCTGGGATGTCTTGTCTAAAGTGCTTTGATTCTGTATTATTTTGTTTCCTTTTTTTTCCCCCCTAGAGATAAGAGATATTCCACCAATTTCAGGAGATTGGAGTTATGAAAAGAATTTTCAAATAATCAGATTGTTTGCTTCCGGAAGATAGAGAAAAGAAATTGGGTTGGATGATTCCTGAAATTTCTTATTCAGTATTTCCACTTATATAGTTCAGCCTATCTAGTCCTAGTACGATCTTTTGAATGTAACTAAAATACAGTTTTTGGAAATGTTCACATCAGATCATGAAATCTGGGTTATATAATACCCAGAGGGATACACAGTGGGAGACAGAGTAATTAATCTAAATGGAGCTAACATCTGTTAGCTTTTTACAAAGTGTTTACCAAGTGTGCCACGTACCTTCCTAAGGGCTTTATATGCATTGCCTTATTTTACTTCATTACAATTTTAGGAAGTAGAGACTATTTATTTACTGTATTTTATAGATGAGTGAAGTGAGGTTCAGACATATGAGGTAATTCTCCCAGTGTCACTCAGTTTGTGAATGAGAGGACTGAACCAGAACTTAGATTTGACCCTAAAGGCTAGTGAAGGAGCTATTATCTCCATTTTGGAAATGAGTGCATCAGAGATGTTAAGTGACTTGGCCTAAAGTTACATAAACAGTAACTAACAGGATCTGAATGCATGTCTGCTTTTCTCTAAAACTGATGGTTTTAACTATCTTAAATTCTAAGATACCGTTGAGCATTAAGGAATGCAGTAATAGAACACAACATATTGAGAATATTAGGATTTTTAAGAAATTAGGTTGAGTGCTGTTATAAACCTCATTGTATTTATTTATCTCTGCTGGGTCTTAGTTGCAACACACAGAATCTTTTTAGTTGCAACGTGAGAATTGTGCTCTAATTACTGTATGGAGTTGAAGTGAAGTGAAATGTTAGTCACTCAGTCGTGTCCTGCTCTTTTTGACCCCCATTTCACTTCAACTCTGTATAGTTAATTAGTTCCCTGACCAGGGATTGAACCCAGGGCCCCTGCATTGGGAATGCAGAGTCTTAACCACTGAAAGATAAACCCCATTATAAATCAGGTCTTAAAGACTTAAGGTTTTGTGCCACATTTTTAGGCGAAGGGAGAAGGACCTAAATGGCAGTGATAACTTGGCATATAGTGAATGAGAACCTCTGAGGGCAGAAAAGGGACTTAAAAAAATATGGTATCTGTGGGAGATGCCTTTATTGATTTATTGACTGCATTTGGCTGCTCTGTTTCCAATCTCAGTTGCAATTCCCACATTGACGCTGTTCCCACCCTTCCTGTGTCCCTTGAGCTTAGCAGGCACTTCCTGTCCTATTGGAAATGAAAGTTAGAGATTGGGGGTGTGGTATGTGTGTATTTACTCTGCAGAATGTGGGTACTGTTTGTCCCTTTATTATAGCGAAAGGTGACAGAAGAATAGAGACTGGGACTTCATTTAAGGGAGGGTTTAGTCTCAATGTTCTGGTAAAGCAGGTTAATTTATTTCTTAGAATATCCACTATGACAGTGAGGGGGCCTTAAGAAGGGATTTGAAGGCTTTCATCCTATATCCCTGTTTCACTTGGACTAGATTGGTAAATTACTGGATAGCGTTCTTAAATTTTTGGTTTCCTACAAGTTTATTGTTAAGGCACCTTCTACAGCACATTCCTTTGGTACTATTAGAGGTAAGTGTTGCAATTGTGTTAAATTTTTGACTCTTAAGTTAATGTTCCTTTCCTCCTAAGATCTTTGTATTTTTCTTCTCTGTGAAGCATGTTTTAAAAATATTTATTTTTCTGCAGTTTAGAGACAGCTTAAAGCAAACATCAAGTGAACTTCAGCTTGAGCATAAACTGCAGATTGGGTGAGTAACCGTTTCAGTTTCATGGACTGTGGAGCTCAGAATAGTGGGATGAAGATTCATATAAGATAGCTAACAATTGTCAAAGAAATCACTAGGCAATTATGTCTCAGTAAAGCTGGGAAAAAGAAATAAGAAAGCACTAAGCATCAAGTTTCATGACATAGTCCAGTTTGAAAGATCCTTTCTGAAGTCATACCTGGGGGAATCTGAAAGGGTTAAGAAGCATCAGCCCATCAGCATGACCCAAGAGGAATAAAACTGTCCAAAGATCTGAAACTAGTTATTTCCCATCCTCTTTTTTGCTTGTCTCTGCTCTTTGGTGAGCTCTTCTGTTTGTTATTCTGTATGTTAAGCTCGCTGTAAATATAAAGTGGGGGGAAGTACTGAGCTTATTTTCTTCACATGTTCTCCAAAGCAGTGTCCCTTTAAAATCAAGCTTGGAATCTTATAGCTGAGATCTAAGGAGAAAATGTCCTCGTTTTTTCCATGAGAATCTGAACTTGTACAAAATAAATAGGAAAGGGGATAGAGTTGAAAGAGGTAGACCTAAAACTTCTTTTTGGTCTAACTGCTAAGCCTATGAAAAATTAAAAAAATAACATCTTGGGCATTAGGACCCAGTGGAAGAGCCTCACTCAGACTCGGGGTTAACTTCTATCAGTGACGTAAACAAGCAGCCCTAGCTCATTCTTGACTCCCCCTCCCTCCCCCCCCTCCCTTTTCCCTCTCCCTTCTCTTCCTCCCTCCCTCCCTCCTTCTCTCCCTTCTTTCCTCTCCCTTTCCCTCTCCCTCTTTCTCTCTTAGCTTCCTGACATTAAAGAGAAAATGCTGCTATCAGTGACGTCCAGGCCTGGGATTTCGACTTTTGGCTATAACAAGAACAACAAGAAGGTAGGGAAAAGTGCTTTTTTGGAATTCAGTTACTTCCTTTTCTGGGGATCGGGGAGTGCCCTTGGCTTTAACATTCTCCTTAAGAGGGGAACAGGCTTCCTCTCCTCTCAGTTCCTCTCTTTTTCCACCACTTTTTTTGGTCATCTTTTCTTACCTGGTTCTGAAGTTCCAGGAATTTACAGTCCTTTACCTGAGGCCTGAGAAGGCAGTGGAATTAAAAAGAAATCAAGCTTTGCAAGTTTGGAGCTTTGTGAAGTTAGTTTGACTTCCTTGATATATCCAGTTTTCACAGGGAAACTATGTCACCTCAAACCCTGGCCCCCAGCCTGCTTACTCCAAGGTTATTTCATTGTTTTGATTAACTGCATTCTCCTCCAGCCCACCTTCCTTCCTACTGTTCTATCAGGGTTATCAGGTAGCTTGAATACAGTCAGTGAAATCACAGTTTCATCTGGGGACTGAGTCTACTCTTGGAGCTTAGATAGAGACCCTACTCCACCCAGCCTGTAGGCATGGAGTTTTTAAGAGAAGACCTTGAGAATTAAGGCAGAAAGTTCTGGGATTCTTTGGGGTCTGCTGCTAAGCTGGGGCTTCCTGCTCTGCAGATAGCCAGGCTCAGCAGGGATCTTTGAAGTCTTGGTTAACCCACAGCTGCCAGGGAGTTGTGCTATGCTTGGGCACAGGGGCAGTCTGGGGAGAGGTGTACAGTTGTGCCCACAGTTGCCAAGAAATATCTTGGGCAGTTTCTTGGCATTTCAATGCACACAGTGCTGACTAGGAGGAACTTTATGCTGTAGCAGAAAGACCCTTTATCCTCTGTCTTGATTTTCTAGCTGTTCTTTGTAGAAAAAAGGTGCCATACATATTTTAGGATATTTTGCTCATTTGATGGATTGTTGGGGCGTGGGAAGGGATTCTTGATATGTTCTTATACACCTAAAGAGACTGTTATAGGTGAACAAAGTATCTGATCAAGGCAGTGGGTAAATATTTGGAACCGAAACACCTGGTGTTACTTTATATGGTATTCATTCTATCATTGCTTCCCTGGGGGCTCAGACAGTAGAGAATCTGCCTGCAATGCAGGAGACCAGAGTTTGATCCTTGGATCGGGGAGATCCCTTGAAGAAGGGAATGGCAGTCCACTCCAGTATTCTTGCCTGGAGAATTCCATGGACAGGGGAGCCTGGTGAACTACAGTCCATTGGGTGGCAAAGAGTCACAACTGAGCCAAGTAACACACATGTGCGCACATGCACACACACACACACGCATACTCTATTATATCCTTAAGAAATATGGGTTCATATGTTATCAATTTTATATACACACACATAAATCAATATGATTTTGACAGAGGGATAGCTCATCTGTCCTTATTCTCTTCAAATCTTGTATAGTACTGTATAACAGTTTCCTTCCTAATTTTTTCCCTCCAGGTCTCTCAGATTACCCATTAAAATACAATAAAATGAATTCCAGAAATTGGTTTTCTCCTATTAGTACCCATGTATTTGATGCTATCTAAAATATTCTTGTTTCTTAGCTCTGTACTTCCTTTTCCCCTTGTTCTAAAGGAAACATTTAATCAGCTTCTAAGTCTAGGATATTGTAGGGCAGGGGTCCCTAACCTCTGGGATCTAATGCCTGATGCCCTGAGGTGGAGCTGATGTAAGAATAATAGAAATAAAGTGCACAATGAATGTAATGCTCTTGACTCATACGAAAACCATCCCCTACTCCAGTCTGTGGAAAAATTGTCTTCCACAAAACCAGGCCCTGGTGCCAAAAACGTTGGGGACCACTGGTGTAGGGGACAAGGGTTATTATTGTGGCCTGGGATTCAAATATCATATCTCTTTCTGATAACTTGTAAGGTTTGAGAAGCGCCTTAAGAAACCTGGGATGGGTGGATCCGTACTCACTCAGGTATTTGTCAGATGTTCTCTGGGTTCTTGTAGGTCAGGGTTATGATGACATCACTGTGGCTGTGTGTATGTATAGGTTTGTAGGCATTGGGCCTGTTTAAATGAAGTGATTACTACGTTACTGTTTGTCTTTTTGTTGATACGTACAGCTTAATGTGTTCATTTTTTGAGAAGAATGTTTTGAGTGAATCTGATCATGTAATTTGGCTGTTTTTATACTGAAGATTAGTTTTTAAAATAAGTTGTTAGTTTTTAGTAATAAACATAAGACATTTATTTTTAAAATTTAAGCATCAAGAGGTATATAAAACAAAAAATCTTCCCTCCATGTCCTAAAGTTACTTACCTAAATCCCACCTGTTAAGGGAAATCATTAGTAGCGGTTTGCTTTGTCTATTCTACCAGACTTTTTTCAATGACGAGTTAAAGTTTTAATTTTGACATTGGCTTATTTGCCATTTCTATGAATAACTAAATTTGTCAGATAGGACAAGTCTATGTAAAAAGTTTTGGAGATCTCCGGAACATTTGAAAAACTGAAATAAAATTCTAAATTTCTGAAACGGTACACATTATAAATATCTGCTTTTCTTTTCCATCATTTTGTTGTACTAAAATCTGTAAGTAACAGATTTATAGAGATCCGTTTTCTTTAAGCAGTATTTTTATATCATAATTTACTATAGTTGTCACTTCTGGTTAGTGGAATAAAAATAATTTCTTGAGTGAGCTCACTTCGAAAAGATTTATTTGTACAGCACTTTTATAATTTCATTAATTTTTATTTAGTGTCCTTTAAAAGTAGAATTGTTTGGGGACTTTCCTGGCAGTCCAGTGGTTAGGACTCAGTGCCTTTACTGCCATGGCTGGGGTTCAGTCCCTGGTCAGGGAACTCAAATCGTGTAAGTCCTGCAATTCGGCAAAAAAAAAAAAAAAAAGGATTGTTTTATTTTGAAACATATTTGTATATTTTATCAGAAAAGTTGTTTCCTGAGGAGCCAAGGACAATTAGAGTTTTCTTATTCTTTCTTGGCTGTTGTAAATATGGGTATACAGTCAACAAATGTATACTGCCTGATAAAGGCATGCACATTCTTTCTCAGGATGTAGTGTTGAATATCCATTCTTTTTAATGGAATTAAATAATCACAAGGGCTTCCCTGGTGGCTCAGTGGTAAAGTATCTGCCTGCCAATTTAGGAGACACTGGTTCGATTCCTGGGTCGGGAAGATCCCCTGGAGAAGGAAATGGCAACCCACTCCAGTATTCTTGCCTGGAGAATTCTAAATCACAGAAAGGAGAAAACGTGAATTTCAAAGAGAGATTCTGAAAAATTATGGTATTAAGAAAAAATTTATCTTAATTATTCTTAGTTCTTAAAGAAAAGACTAAAGGTAAAGACTAAAGATCAGAGTTCTAAGGTCTCAACACTTCCTTCAGCTTTTGAAAGAGTTGCGTCAGTAGGGAGATTTGTGTATAGGTGAGACTGAAAGAGGAAGTGTTTGTGAGTAAAGGAATTTCAGACTTGTAAAGAGCCTAATCACGCCTTCCCTGACATCATCTTCCTGGCATGTGTTATTATAAGTTAACTCCTCAGAGCATCAACAACCATTCCCTTTGGAAAAAAAGAAAAGAGACTTTGTTTAACTTGGGATAATTTGGCTTCCCTGACCTATTTTGCATAAATTTCTATTTCTTCTTGATTTTAATATATTGAAGGCCATATTGGGGTGGGGAGTGCGGGGAGTGGGGTGGGGTGGAGGAGCAGAGGCAATGATGAGAATAGAACTGGCTGGTAGGCATTGCCAGATTTTCACTCTTTAAGAAGTTTGAGTTACCTGAAGTTTTTGGAAGAGTTTACTCAGGAGAGCAGAAAGTGGGAAGTAATACTGGAATTGTTTATACTTCTAACAGGGAGAGAGAATTTTTGTGTGTTTGCTACATTTTTATCTAGTTTCCATTGAATCAAATTTAGTAGAACTTTTATTTTTTAATTTTATTTTTTGGCCACACTGTGTGGCATGTGGGGTCTTAGTTTCCCCACCAAGGGTTGAACCTGTGCCCCTTTTAGTAGAAGCACGGAGTCCTAACCACTGGACTGCCAGAGAATTCTCTGGTGGAACTTTTAAAGTCTAATATCTCATGACCAGTGGCAGCTAATAGTTCTGTTATCAGTAATAAAGTGAACGCAGTTGGTTAAAGTTTACTGGTAATGTCTCTCCATTGCTTCCCCCTTTTCTAGCTCTACTACACTAACTTAGGCCCTTATTACCACAGTAATAAACATCCCACAGGATCTCCTCATCTCCTGTTTCTCCACTCCCTACCCCTTGTCCCCAAGTAATTTTATACCTGCTACCAGAATAATCTTCCATCATTCCAACAGTATAGTGCTGAGCATTTCTTGTATAAAAACCTTTGATGGGTATATGTGTGTTAGTTGCTCAGTCATGTCTGACTCTTTGCAACCCTATGGGGTGTTGCCTGCCAGGCTTCTCCGTCCATGTGATTTTCCAGGCAAGAATACTGGAGTGGGTTGCCATTTCCTTCTCCAGGGGATCTTCCTGACCCAGGGATCAAACCTGGGTCTCCTGCATTGCTGGATGGGTTTATATTACCTGCTAAACAAAGTCCAAATCCTTAGCCTGGTGCCCACTGTTGATCCAACTTTCCTTATCTTCCCCACCTCCCCTGCATGCTTTCATTATACTACCTCTGCTTGAACCAGTTGTGTTATCTGCAGTTCTCTGGCAATACTCTTTGGTTGTTGGTTTACATTTCTAATCTCCTAAGAAGATATGCTGTAAGACAGAAAAACATAGAAAAGAAACAAGACAGAAGAAAATATAAATCAGAATATGAAGTCAGGGACTTCCCTGGTGGACCAGTGGTTAAGATTGTACATCTCCAATGCAGGGCTCCCGGTTTCAGTCCCTGGTGAGAGAACTAAGATCCCACATGCTGTGCGTGTGCAGTGTGGCCAAAAAAAGTCAGCTAGAATTAAAATACAGATGTGCAAACCATAGAGTTAATCCTGGAAGATAAAGACTGATGAATAGTCATGAGTTTGTCAGTGGAGAGGTGGATGGTGACTTTAACAAGCAATTTCAGATTGGGGAGTAAAAGCAGGGTTGGAGTGGGTTGTTGAGTGAATGAAAATAAGGAAGTATAGATGGTAAATATAGACTGATCTTTTAAGAATTTTGATTAAGATGAAAGTGCAGGAAAAAAATTTTAAAAAGCAGGCAAAATGTCTGAATAGATGTTTCATCAAAGAAGATCTACAAATAGCCATGAAAAGGTGTCCAGCATCATTAGCCATCAAGGACATCAAAACCACAGTGAGATACCACTTCACACCCCCAAGGATGGTTGTAATCAAAAACACAGATAATAGCGTGGTGTAATTGTACCCTTGTAACCTGCTGATCGGAGAAGGCAATGGCAAGCCACTCCAGTACTCTTGCCTGGAAAATACCATGGATGGAGGAGCCTGGTAGGCTGCAGTCCGTGGGGTCGCTAAGGGTCGGACACGACTGAGCGACTTCACTTTCACTTTTCACTTTCCACTTTCACACATTGGAGAAGGAAATGGCAACCCACTCCAGTGTTCTTGCCTGGAGAATCCCAGGGACGGGGGAGCCTGGTGGGCTTCCGTCTATGGGGTCACAGAGTCGGACACGACTGAAGTGACTTAGCAGCAGCAGCAGCAGCAGCAACCTGCTGATAGGAATGTAAAATGGTACAGCTGCTTTGCAAAACATTTTGGCAGTTCCTTAAAAGGTTAAACACACTCCTAGGTATATACCCAAGGGAAATTAAAACATAATGTCCACACAAAAAGCCTGTACATCAGTGTTCATAACAGCATTATTCATTATAGCCAAAAAGTGGAAACAATCCATATATCCATTAACTGATAAATGGATAAGTAAATACTATATTTACCCATACAATGGAATTTTGGATTTTATTCAGTGATTAAAAAGTAGTAAGGGTACTGGGACTTCCCTGGAAGTCCACTGGTTAGGACTCCAGGGCATGGGTTTGATCTCTGCTTGGGGAACTAAGATCCTACCTGCTGTGTGATGTGGCCAAAAAAAGAAAAAGTAATAGGGTACTGATACAGTCTACAAAATGGATGAACCTTGAAAAAATTATGTTAGTGAAAGAAGCCAGTCACAAAAGACCACATGCATTTGACCCTTGAACATCGTGGGGCTTGTAACACCAGCCCTGTGCAGTTGAAAATCCACATATAAGCTATATTTGATCCTCCATATCCATGACTCCTCCATATCCATAGTTCTGCATCCTCAAATTAAACCAATAGCGGAAAATCCACATGTAAGTGGACCCGTGCAGTTAAAATCTGTTGTTCAAGGATCAGTTGTATTTGATGCTTCCATTTATATGAAATGTCCAGAATAGGCAAATCCAGAAAGATAGAAAGGAGATTAGCACTTGCCTGGAGATGGAGTAGGAGAGTTCGGACGGAAAGAAAAGTGACTGGTAATGGGTACTGGGAGAAGGCAAGGGCAGTCCACTCCAGTACTCTTGCCTGGAAAATCCCATGGACGGAGGAGCCTGGTAGGCTGGAGTCCATGGGGTTGCTAAGAGTCGGACACGACTGAGTGACTTCACTTTCACTTTTCACTTTCATGCATTGGAGAAGGAAATGGCAACCCACTCCAGTATTCTTGCCTGGAGAATCCCAAGGACGGCGGAGCCTGGTGGGCTGCCATCTATGGGGTCTCACAGAGTCGGACACGACTGAAGCGACTTAGCAGCAGCAGCAGCAACAGTGGGTACTGGGTTTCTTTTTGGGGTAATGAAAATGTTCTAAAATTGATTATAGTGATCCAAATACCATTGAAATTATATTTTAAATGGGTTAATTACATGGTATGTAAATTACATCTCAATAAAGTTATTTTTATTTTTTAATATTATATTTTTTTATTTGGTTTTGCTGGGTCTTAGTTGTGACATGTGGGATCTAGTTCCCTGACTAGGGATCAAACCCGGGCCCCCCGTATTGGAAGCATGGAATCTTGGCCACTGGACCACCAGAGAAGTCCCAAGTTGTTATTTTAAAAAGAAAGGGAGCAGAAAAATGAGATAAAGGCTGGAAGAGAGGATAGTGGTAGTGTGGGGAGAATTTTCTTAAAGATGGGGGCTGCTGCTGCTGCTGCTAAGTCACTTCAGTCGTGTCCGACTCTGTGTGACCCCATAGACGGAAGCCCACCAGGCTCCCCCGTCCCTGGGATTCTCCAGGCAAAGATGGGGGCTACAGAAGCCAAAATGTAAGAAGGTTCGTGATGAGTTACTTGATACTTTCCGAATATGGGTTTATTCATAATCCCTCCCATTCTCTGATTCTGTTGTCTTTGTGCTTCATGTAGTATCCAGCCTCTGATATTTTTTTGTTGTTGTTCCCTGCTTTTGTAATGGCCTTACTGTTTATTTCTTCATTGTACTCACATTCATTAAATAGCTCTAGAATGTGTTGCTGCTGCTGCTAAGTCGCTTCAGTCGTGTCCGACTCTGTGCGACCCCATAGACGGAAGCCCACCAGGCTCCTCCACCCATGGGATTTTCCAGGCAAGAGTACTGGAGTGGGGTGCCATTGCCTTCTCTGCTAGAATGTGCTAGGACCTATGTAAATAGCCTGCTTTTCTTTTATTAAAAAAAAAAAAACCAACCCTTTCTCTTGGTGCCATTTCTTCCTTCAGCTGCTGTTCCATTTCTCTTCTTCCCTTTATATAAACTATCTTGAAAGAATTGTGTTTTTAAGAGTTATATATACTAGCTGTCTCCAATTTATTTCCTTCCATTACTTCTTTTATTATCTTTAATGTATTATTTAATAACACAAAAGATTACACATAACTATAAAGCATATCATGTACGGATATGAGAGTTGGACTATAAAGAAAGCTGAGCACCAAACTGATGCTTCTGAACTGTGGTGTTGGAGAAGACTCTTGAGAGTCTCTTGGAGTGCAAGGAGATCCAACCAGTCCATTCTAAAGGAAATCATTCCTGACTATTCATTAGAAGGACTGATGCTGAAGCTGAATCTCCAATACTTTGGCCACCTGATGCAAAGAACTGACTCATTGGTAAAGACCCTGATGCTGGGAAAGATTGAAGGCGGGAGGAGAAGGGGACGACAGAGGATGAGATGGTTGGATGGCATCACTGACGCGATGGACATGAGTTTGAGTAAGCTCTGGGAGTTGATGATGGACAGGGAAGCCTGGGGTGCTGCAGTCCATGGGTTCACAAAGAGTCGGACACAACTGAGCAATTGAACTGAAACTGATAAAACATAATAAGGAACACCTGTGGGCTTCCCTGGTGGCTCAATAGTAAGGAATCCACTTGCCAATGCAAGAGATGTGGGTTGATCCCTAATCCAGGAAGACCCCATGTGCCACAACTACTAAGCCTGTGCTCTTGAGCCCAGGAGATACAACAACTGAGCCCACGAGCTGCAGCTACTTAAGTCCACACACCCTAGAACCTGTGCTCCACAACAGGAGAAACCACCACAACGAGAGCTCATGCACTGCTACTACGAGAGGGTAGACCCTGCTCGCCACAGCTGGAGAAAAGCCCTCCCAGCGGCAAAGACCCAGCACAGCCAAAAATAAATGAAAGAATTAAACAAGAGGAACACCTGTGAACCCATCTTCCAACTTGAACTAGAATCATTGCCTGTAAGTTACATATACTTAGGAGTTTTTCCCCATCCCACCACCTACCTCCCTTCTAAAAGTAACTACTCTTAAATTTTAGTTATCATTCTATTGCTTTTTTAAAATATAGTTTAAAATCATGTTTAGTTTGCTTTTTTACAGTGTTCTAAGTGCTTTACATGTATAATTACGTATATAATTTAATCCTCACGACAGTTTCATTATTATTTTCCCTGTTTCACAGATGAGAAAAAACAAACTACAGAGAGCTTAATAATCACGTTACTAGTGAATGGCCCAGCTGGGATTTGAACTCAGATCCTTGGCTCCCAATCTGTGCTGTCAGCCACTGCTTTATTGTCTTATTGCAACACAGTCTTCTGTTTGTTTCCATTCAGTATTACATCTTCATGGTTCATTCATGTTGTATATTTTATTCATTTTTTCTTGTTGTATAATATTTCATGTTGTGAATATACCATAATTTATCCATTCTTCTACCAGTGAGCTTTTGGACTTCCAAGATCTCCTGGAGACGGAAATGGTAACCCACTAGTATTCTTGCCTGGAAAATCCCATGGATGGAGGAGCCTGGTAGGCTACAATCCATGGGATCGCAAAGAGTCAGACACGACTGAGCGACTTCACTTTCTTTCTTTCTAACATAGCTGTTCAGAATATTATCATATATGTAGCACAGTTGTGTAAAAATTTCTTTGGAGTTGATATGTAGGAGTGGGGTTGTGAAGTATAGTTTGTGAATATTGACCTTTAAGAGATGATGCTGGAGAATTCCCTGGTGGTCCAGTGGTTAAGACTGCAGGGGGCATGGCTTGGATCCTTAGTGGAGGAGCTAAGATCCTGCATGCCCCATAGTGTGGCCAAAAAAATTAAAATACCTGTGCATGTTCAATCATGTCTGTTTCTTTGAGACTCCATGGACTGTAGCCCGCCAGGCTCCTCTGTCTGTGGAGTTTTCCAGGCAGGAATACTGGAGTGGGTTGCCGTTTCCTACCCAGGGGATCTTCTTGACCCAGGGATAGAACCCGAATATCTTTCATCTTGTGCACTGGCTGGCGGATTCTTTACCACTGTGCCTCCTTGGAAACCCCAGTTTAAAAAGAGATAATGCTAAATTGCTTTCTGAGTATACTACTGTTGTTTCCATCAGCAATATAAAATTTACTGTAGATTCATAGCCTCTACTTATTGAAAATGTCATACCTCTCTCATTCTCTCTTAAATTCAATCTCATTAGACTTTTATTCCCAACGCTTCACCAAAACTGCTTTTACAAAGTCTGCAATGACTTTTCATTTTCCTGAGTGGTCAGTTCATAACCCTTATCTTACTTAATCTGTTGTCAACACTTGACACATTTGATCACACAGTTGCTTGAAACACTTTCTTAATTTGGTTTACAGACCACCATACCCTCCTATGTCTCTAGTGTCTGTGGCCTTTTCTCTGCAGGCTTCTTTGCTGGTTCCTCCTAATTTTCCTGATCTCTGAACGTTGGGAGATCCCCAGGACTCAGTCCTTGAGTTTCTTTTCTATCTACACTTCTCCGTTCATAATTTTATTGAGTCTCATAGCTTTAAATATTATCCATATCTAATGGAAAATCTGAAAAAGACTATATAGATATATGTATATATATAACAGGGCTTCCCAGGTGGCTCACTGGGTAATGAATCTGCCAATAGTGCAGGAAACGTGGGTTTGATCCCTGGGTCAGGAAGATCCCCTAGAGGAAGACATGGCAACCCACTCCAGTATTCTTGCCTGGAGAATCCCATGGACAGAGGGGCCTGGCGGGCTGTAGTCCATGGGATCACAAAGAGTTGGACATGACTGAAGTGACTTAAGCACACATGCACACATGCTATGCATGAATCACTTTGCTGTATACCTAACACTACCACAACACTGTAAATCATCTATCCTTCAGTTAAAAAAAAAATCACCCATAGGATGACAAATCTCAAATTAGATTTCAACCTGGACTGCCCTCCTGCAATATAGATTCGTATTCTAACATCACATCTCGGTTTAGATGTTTATCAGACATTTCAAATTTAACATGTTTAAAACAGAGCTCCTGCGTGCTTTCTTCCTCCTCACTCTGCCGCAGCCGTCTTTCTCACTGTCTTCTCAATCTAAGTAAATGTAAATTTACTGTTAATTTCATTTTTTCCAGATGTTCAAGCCAAACTTCTTGACTTATCCATGACTGTTCTCTTTCTCCTACAGCCCCATGTCTAATAACGTAATATACTAGTACCTACTTTATTGGACTCTTAGTAATTAATGCCTGCTACATAGTAAATGATCATTAAAATTACTCATGGAAGATATGATTCCATTCTTTTTCTTCCTGTATGCATATAAACAAGCTTATAGTTTCTCTCATCTTAAAACAAAACAATGGAAACCCTGCTTGATCCCATGTCTCCTGCCAGTTACTGTCCCATTTTTCTGATCCATTTTATAATCCACCTTCTTGAAAAAGTAGTTTCTCTAAAATCTCTGCTTCATTACATTCCACTCTTTTTCTCAATATTTGCTTTTTATTTTTTAATTGTAAATATATATACAGAATTTGCCATCTTATCCATTTTTAAGTATACAGTGTAATAGTGTTAAGTACAATGCATTTACATTGCGCAGCCAGTCTCTAGTAGAACTCTTCATCTTGCAAAATTGAAACTACCCCTTTAAACAACTCCCCCATTCTCCCCTCCCCCCAAACTATTGGCAACCACTATTCTACTTTCTGTCTCTTATGAGTTCTCTAAGTACTTCATATAAATGTAGTCATACAGTATTTGTCTTTTTGTGATTGACTTATATAACTTAGCATGATGTCCTCAAAGTTCATCCATGTTGTGACATATATCAAGATTTCCTTGCTTTTTAAGGCTGAATAATATTACACTGAATGTACATACCACATTTTGTGTATCCATTCATCTGTGAGAGATACTTGAGTTACTTCCTCCTTTGGTTATTGTGAATAGTGTTTCTGTGAACATGGGTGTATAAATATCTCTTCAGACTCTGCTTTCAGTTCTTTTGGGTATATTCCCAGAATTGGAATTGCTGGATCATATGGTAATTCTATTTTTAATTTTTTGAGGAATTACCATATTATTTTCCTTAGTGGCTGTACCATTTTATGTTCCTACCAGTAGTGCACAAGTTCTGATTTCTCCGAATCCTTGCCAGCACTTATTTTCCATTTTTTTGATAGTAGCCATCCTAATGGGTGTGAGAAAGTATTTCATTATAATTTTGATTTGTATTTGTTTAATGAGTGATGTCGATCATCTTTTCAAGTGCTTATTAGTCATTTGTATATTTTCTTTGGAGAAATACTTAAGCCCTTTGCCCATTTTTAAAGTGGGATTTGTTTGTTATTGAGTTTTAGGGGTTCTTTATATATTTTGGATATTAATACCTTGTCAGGTATATGATTTGCAAATATTTCTCTTTCAGGAAGTGAATTTTTATAAACAAGTTCTACAATGGAAAGAAAAAAGTTTTGTTAAAGTTGTAAAAAATTTTTAAAAGGTTTTGAAATTTAATTTCATTTATTTATTTTTGGCTGTGCTGGGTCTTTACTGCTGCTCAGGCTTTTCTCTAGTTGTGGTGAGTGGGGGCTACTCTCTAGTTGCAGTGCACAGGCTTCTCATTGCAGTGACTTCGCTTGTTGCAGAGCACGGACTCTAGACATGCAGGTGTCAGCAGTTGTGGCTTCCCGGCTCTATAGCACGGGCTCAGTAGTTGTGGCTAACAGGCCCTGGCCCAGGGATCAAATCCGTGTCTCCTCCATTGGCAGGCAGATTCTTTACCACCAGAGAAGTCCTAAAATTTTTAAATCAGAAAGTGTTTAAGACTGCGTGGGTGCTAAGTTGCATCAGTCATGTTTGACTCTTTGTGACCCTATGGACCAGCTGTAGCCTGTCAGGCCCCTCTGTCCATGGGATTCTCCAGGCATGAATACTGGAGTGAGTTGCCATGCCCTTCTCCAGGGGATATTTCCCCTCCAGGGATTGAACCCACATCTCTTACATCTCCTTCACTGGGTTCTTTACCACTAGTGCCACCTGGGAAGCCCCATTTAAGACTAAATTCTTTCAAATGTTCAAACAAAATGAAAAGCAATAATAAAATAATAAATGTGTCCTTGGGGCTCAATAATAAAATGTGTCCTTGGGGCTTCCCTAGTGGTCCAGTGGTTAAGAATCCACTTTGCAATGCAAAGGAACAGTGGTTGGATCCCTGGTCCGGGAAGAAATCACATGCTGTGGGGCAAACGAGCCCATCCGCCACAACTACGGAAGCCCACACTCTTGTATGGAGCCCATGCTCTGAAACAAGAGAAGCTGCCATGATGAGAAACCCATGCACGGCAACTAGAGAAAGCCTGCTTGCATCTATGAAGACCCCACACAGCCAAAAATAAATAAGTATTAAGAAAGACTTGATCTTGGTGTGTGATCCTTTTAACGTGCTGTTGAATTTGTTTTGGTAGTATTTATTAAGAATTTTTGCATTTATACTCGTCATGGATGTTGGCCTGTTGTTTTCTTGTTGTATCCTCATCTGGCTTTGGTATCAGGGTAATGTTGGTCTCATGAACTGAGTTTAGGAGTGTTCCCTTCTATTGAGTTTTTTGGAAGAGTTTGGGAATTGGTGTTAATTCTTTGAATGTTTGGTAGTCATCTTGTGAAGATGACTTGTGAAGTCATCTAGTCCTGGAGATTGTCAGTCTCCTTATTAGTCTGTTCAGGTTTTCTGTATTTTTTATTACTAAGACTTGGTAGATCATACATTTCTAGGAATTTATTCATTGCTTCTAGGTTGTCCAATTTGATGGCATATGATTGTTCATAGTAGTGTCTTATGATCCTCTGTGTTTTTGTGATACCTCCTCTTCATTTTAAATTTTATTTCTTTGAGTCCTCTTTTTCCTCTGTAAGTCTAGCTAAAGGCTTGTCAATTTTATCTTTTTGAAAAAACTAACGCTTTGTTTCCCATTGTCTTTCTATTCTTGATTTTATTTATTTTTACTCTGATCTTTGTTATCTCCCTCTTCTAACTTTGGACTTAATATGTCCTTTTTCTTGATGTAGTTTGAGAATTTTTTTTCTTCTTAACATGTGCATTAGCTTCCCTCTGTGCTCTATTTTTGCTGCATCCCATGAGTTTTTGTATGTTGTGTTTCCATTTTTGTTTCAAGATTTTCTTTTACTTCATCTCTGACCCATTGGTTGTTCAGGGGTGTGTTTAATTTCCACACATTCATGAATTTTCCAGTTTTTCTTCTGTTATTATTTCTAGTTTATACCGTATTGGTCAGATACTTGGTATAGTTATGATATTTTTAAATTTACTGAGACTTTTTGTGACCCCATGTGCTGTATCCTGGAGAATGTTCCAGGTGCACTTGAAAAGAAGATGTAATCTATTATTTTTAGATGGAAGACTGTATATGTCTGTTAGGTTATTTGATCTAAAGTATAGTTCAAGTCCATTGTTTCTATATTGATTTTCTGTCTGGGTGACGTATTCATTATTGAAAGTAGGATATTGAAATCCTCTGCTATTATTGTATTGTCTGTTGCTCCCCTCAGATTTGTTAATATTTGCTTAATATTTTAGGTGTTCTTAATATTTTAGGCGCTCTGGTGTTTAGGTCCTCTTAATATTTTCAGTTTAGTCCAGTTGCTCAGTTGTGTCCGACTCTTTGTGACTCCGTGGACTGTAGCATGCCAGACTTCCCCTGTCCATCACCAATTCCCAGAGTTTGCTCAAACTAATGTCCATCAAGTCAGTGATGCCATCCAACCATCTCATCCTCTGTCGTTCCCTTCTCCTCCTGTCTTCAGTCTTTCCAAACATCAAGATCTTTTCCAGTGAGTTGGTTCTTTGCATCAGGTGGCCAAAGTACTGAAGTATCAGCTTCAGCATCAATCCTTTCCAGTGCTGTGAATCCTCTTGATGAATTGACCCTCTTATAATCATATAATGACGTTCTTTGTCTCTTGTTACAGTTTGTGACTTTTTTTCCCTGATATAGTTATCCTTGCTTTATTTTGGTTTCCCTTTGCATGGAATATCTTTTTTCATCCCTTCATTTTATTCTTATGTGTGTCCTTGTAGCAAAGTGAGTCTTTGTAGGCAGCATAAACATTAGGCCTTTTTTTTAATCCATTCAGCCACTCTTCACTCTTGCCTTTTGACTAGAGAATTTAATCTGTTTACATTTAAAGTAATTATAACTCAGTAAGGACTTACATTCTCCGTCGTCCCCTTCTCCTCCCGCCCCCAACCTTTCCCAGCATCAGAGTCTTTTCCAGTGAGTCAACTCGTCGCATGAGGTGGCCAAAGTATTGCAGCTTCAGCTTTAGCATCAGTCCCTCCAATGAACATCCAGGATTGGGGTCGCGGAGAGTCGGACACGACTGAGCGACTGAACTGAACTGAACTGAACTGAAGGACTTACATTCAGTAAGAGAGTTCCAGAAAAACATCTATTTCTGCTTCATTGACTATGCCAAAGCCTTTGACTGTGTGGATCACAATAAACTGTGGAAAATTCTGAAAGAGATGGGAATCCCTGAACACCTGACCTGCCTCTTGAGAAACCTGTGTGCAGGTCAGGAAGCAACAGTTAGCACTGGACATGGAACAACAGACTGGTTCCAAATAGGAAAAGGAGTATGTCAAGGTTGTATATTGTCACCCTGCTTATTTAACTTATATGCAGAGTACATCATGAGGAACGCTGGGCTGAAAGAAGCACAAGCTGGAATCAAGATTGCTGGGAGAAATATCAATAATCTCAGATATGCAGATGACATCACCCTTATGGCAGAAAGTGAAGAGGAAGTAAAAAGCCTCTTGATGAAAGTGAAAGAGGAGAGTGAAAAGGTTGGCTTGAAGCTCAACATTCAGAAAATGAAGATCATGGCATCTGGTCCCATCACTTCATGGGAAATAGATGGGGAAACAGTGGAAACAGTGTCAGACTTTATTTTTTGGGGCTCCAAAATCACTGTGGATGCTGATTGCAGCCATGAAATTAAAAGACGCTTACTCCTTGGAAGGAAAGTTATGACCAACCTAGATAGTGTATTAAAAAGCAGAGACATTACTTTGCCAACAAAGGTCTGTCTAGTCAAGGCTATGGTTTTTCCCGTGGAAAAACAGTTGGACTGTGAAGAAAGCTGATTGCCGAAGAATTGATGCTTTTGAACTGTGGTGCTGGAGAAGACTCTTGTGAGTCCCTTGGACTGCAAGGAGATCCAACCAGTCCATTCTAAAGGAGGTCCATCCTGGGTGTTCATTGGAAGGACTGATGCTAAAGCTGAAACTCCAATACTTTGGCCGCCTCATGCGACAAGTTGACTCACTGGAAAAGACTCTGATGCTGGGAGGGATTGCGGGCAGGAGGAGAAGGAGATGACAGAGAATGAGATGGCTGGATGGCATCACCGACTCGATGGACATGAGTTTGAGTGAACTCTGGGAGTTTGTGATGGACAGGGAGGCCTGGCGTGCTGTGATTCATGGGGTCGCGGAGAGTCGGACACAACTGAGTGACTGGACTGAACTGAACTGAACGAAGGACTTATATGGGCTTCCCGTGTGGCTCAGCTGGTAAAGAATCTGCCTGTAATACAGGAGACCTGGGTTCAATCCCTGGGTTGGAAAGATCGCCTGGAGAAGGGAAAGGCTACCCACTCCAGTATTCTGGCCTGGAGAATTCCATGGACTGTACAGCCCATGGGGGTCGCAAAGAGTTGGACACGACTGAGCGACTTTCACTTTCAAGGACTTATTATGGCAACCCACTCCAGTATACTCACCTGGGAAATTCCATGGATAGAGCAGCCTGGTGGGTTACAGTCCATGAGGTTGCAAACAGCTGGACACGACTTGAGCGACTCACACACACACAGTTCAGTTCAGTTGCTCAGTTGTGTCTGACTCTTTGTGACCCCATGAATCGCAGCACGCCAGGCCTCCCTGTCCATCACCAACTCCTGGAGTTCACTCAAAATCATGTCCACAGAGTCGGTGATGCCATCTAACCATCTCATCCTCTGTCGTCCCCTTCTCCCCCTGCCCCCAATCCCTCCCAGCATTAGGGTCTTTTCCAATAAGTCAACTCTTCGCGTGAGGTGGCCAAAGTGTTGGAGTATCAGCTTTAGCATCAGTCCTTCCAATGAACACCCAGGATTGATCTCCTTTAGAATGGACTGGTTGGATCTCCTTGCAGTCCAAGGGACTCTCAAGAGTCTTCTCCAGCACCACAGTTCAAAAGCATCAATTCTTCAGCGCTCAGCTTTCTTCACAGTCCAACTCTCACATCCATACATGACCAGAGGAAAAACCATAACCTTGACTAGATGGCCCTTTGTTGGCAAAGTAATGTCTCTGTTTTTTAATATGCTATCTAGGTTGGTCATAACTTTCCTTCCAAGGAGTAAGGCGTTTTTTAATTTCATGGCTTCACTTACCATCTGCAGTGATTTTGGAGCCCAAAAAAATAAAGTCTGACACTGTTTCCACTGTTTCCCCATCTATTTCCCATGAAGCGATGGGACCGGATGCCATGATCTTAGTTTTCTTAATGTTGAGCTTCAAGCCAACTTTTTCACTCTCCTCTTTCTTGAAAGTGGTCAAACAGGAGATGGCAAGAGTGAACGTCGACATTCTAGGAATCAGCGAACTAAAATGGACTGGAATGGGTGAATTTAACTCAGATGACCATTATATCTACTACTGTGGGCAGGAGTCCCTTAGAAGAAATGGAGAAGCCATCCTGAAGAAATGGAGTAGCCATCATGGTCAACAAAAGAGTCCAAAATGCGGTACTTGGATGCAATCTCAAAAATGACAGAATGATCTCTGTTCGCTTCCAAGGCAAACCATTCAATATCACGGTGTCCCAAGCCTATGCCCCAACCAGTAACGCTGAAGAAGCTGAAGTTGGACGGTTCTATGAAGACCTACAAGAGTTTTTGGAACTAACACCCAAAAAAGATGTGCTTTTCATTATGGGGGACTGGAATGCAGAAGTAGGACGTCAAGAAACACCTGGAGTATTAAGCAAATTTGGCCTTGGAATACAGAATGAAGCAGGGCAAAGGCTAATAGAGTTTGCCAAGAGAACACACTGGTCATAGCAAACACCCTCTTCCAACAACACAAGAGAAGACTCTATACATGGACATCACCAGATGGTCAACACCGAAATCAGACTGATTATATTCTTTGCAGCCAGAGATGGAGAAGCTGTATACAGTTAGCAAAAACAAGACCAGGAGCTGACTGTGGCTCCGATCATGAACTTCTTATTGCCAAATTCAAACTTAAATTGAAGAAAGTAGGGAAAACCACTGGACCATTCAGGTATGACCTAAATCAAATCCCTTATGATTATACAGTGAAAGTGAGAAATAGATTTAAGGGACTAGATCTGATAGAGTACCTGATTAACACACACTAAGGATTTATTACTGCCATCGTGTTAATTGTTTTCTGGCTATCTTGTAGTTCCTTTCTTCCTCTCCTCTCTTACTGTCTTATTTTGAAATTGATGATTTCTGATATGATGTACTTTGATTCCCTTCTCTGTATCTTATGTATATCTATTATAGGTTTTGGTTTGTTGTTACCGTCAGGCTCACCTGAAACATGTTACAGGTGTGATAATCTATTTTTAAGCTGATAATAACTTAACTTTGATTGCATACAAATTCTACCCTTTTACTTCCCCCCCCATTTTATGCTTTTCATGTCACAGTTTACATCCTTTTATATTGTGTATCTGTTAACAAATTATTAGAGCTATAGGTATTTTAATACCTTTGTCCTTTAACTTTTATACTAGAGTTAAGTGGTTAATATTATGATACTAGAGTATTCTGAATCTATGTTTACCTTTATCAATGTGTTGTGTATTTTCATTTATTAGTATCCTTTCTTTTCAGATTGAAGAATTCTTTTCAGCATTTCTTGTTAAGGCAGGTTAAGTGGTGGTGAACTCTCAACTTTTGTTAGGGAAAGTCTTTATTTCACCTTCACCTCTGAAGGACAACTTTGTTGGGTAAAGTATTTCTTGTTTTGCATTATTTTTTCTTTCAGCATTTTGAAGATACTGTCCCATTCACTCTTGGCCTGCAATATTTCTGATGAGGAATCAACTCATAGCCTTCTGGAGACTCTCCTGTATGAGAGACATTTTTTTTTCTGACTTTAAAAAAAAAGTTTTTTTGTTTATGTATTTATTTTTTTGACTGCAGTGGGTCATTGTTGCTGCGCGTGGGCTCTCGTTGCGGCGAGTGGAGGTTAGTTGCTCTAGTTGTGGTGCGTGGGCTCTAATTGCAGTGGCTTCTCTTGTTGCAGAGCATGGGCTCTCGGGTGTGCAGGTTTCAGTAGTTATGGTGCATGGGCTTAGTTGCTCTGTGGCATGTGGGATGGTTTTACTGTAATACATCTTGGAGAAGGTCATTTTGGATTGACATTTTGAAGTGAGCTTTTAGCTTAATGAACCTGGATGTCCACATTTCTCCCCACATTTGAGAAGTTCTCAGCCATTATTTTTTGAATAAGCCCTTTCTGCCTCTCTTCTGTGACTCCAGTGGTATGTAGATTGTTTCTGTTAATGTGCCCTGTAAGCCCCATACGCTTTCTTCATTCCTCTTCATTCTGGCTTTGTTTTGTTTCCTTCTGGCTGGATAATTTCAAATGATCTCTCTTTAGGCTCACCGATTCTTTCTTCTGCTTGGTCTAGTCCATAGTACTTTTAAGTTGCCAAATCCAACTAGTATTTTGTTTGTCTGTTGTCTTTTATCTTACATAACCTCTTAGTGGCGTTGCTTGAGTTGACCATTCCCCATTTCTTGAATCGCTGTCTTTTGTTGCTTCTGGTAACACCACCTTCTTGAGTCTTGCCCTTTCCTCCTCTTTTGACCTTCTTGTCAATTACCCTACTCAGTTTCTGAGTATTTTTTAGTTCTTTAGGCTTTCTTGCCCTCTCTCTAAATATACCTTCTTCCTAAATTTCACTTATTACTATGCTAATAGGTTTACTGATAATTAGTAGACCAGACTTCTCCTCTATGTATCCAACTTCTTAACTGGTATTTTTTCCTAGAAGTCTCACAAGTTATTAAAATTAATGTATTGAAAATGTAATGATTGCTTTGTAGTCCTCAGACTGGCTCTGCCCCCTGTCTCTACAGTGGTAGTGAATGATACCACCGTCCATCCAGTTACTCAAGCTAGACACTATACTTTCCCACTTCTAATTTATTATATAAGCTAAGACCTTAGATTCTACCTGTAAACTAAGTCTCAAATCTTTACACTTCTGTCCGTCTTTATAGCCATCTCTCCAATTATAGGCTATATTGTCTCTGGTTTGGACTATTACAGTGACCTACTAATTGAGCTTGCCACTTCAACTCCTGTCTTACTCTTGTTTATTCTTTCCATAGTAGCCAGACGAGTATTTTGAAAACCTAGATCAAATCTTATAAGTTCTCTCTTACATAAAATTATTCACTGTCTATAGGGTTGAATGAAAGCCAAACACTTTCAGACAGCCTGAAAGTTTGTACCTACACCTTCATCCTTGTATACACGAGTGTCACTGGCCTTCTGTTTCTTTCAGATTCAGTTGAAAATCTCACTTTGTGTCTTTTGCACGTTTCTCTTTCTGGAATGATCTTTTATTTCATTCTCTGAATGACTGGTTTCTGCTTATCCTTGAAGTCTCACTTAAATGTCACCTTTCCAACTATAATAACTAAAATAGGTCACAGCCTTCTGATCTTTTTTTTTCCCTAGCCCATTTATCACACTCGGTAATTATACAGTTACTTTGTGATTATTTGATTAATGGCTGTATCTCTGCTAAATGCTGAATTCCATTAGGACCAAGACCATCTCACATCTTTGTCTCCAGATCATCTTTAAATCAGCGTTTTGTTCTTGGTACCTGACATAGTGCCTGGTACTCTAAAGTGGGCATTAAGTATTCATTGAACGAATAAATGTGAGCTCCTTTCATATTTCAAGCACTATAAGAGCTTCTGTTGTTGTCCAGTCTCTCAGTTGTGACTCTGTGACCCCATGGACTGCAGCACGCCAGGCTTCCCTGTCCTTCAACATCTCCCAGAGCTTGCTCAAATTCATGTCCATTGAGTTGGTAATGCCATCCAACCATCTCGTTCTCTGTCATCCCCTTCTCCTCCTGCCTTCAATCTTTCCTAGCATCAGGGTCTTTTCTAATGAGTCAACTCTTCACATCAGGTGGCCAAAGTATTGGAGTGTCAGCTTCACCATCAGTCCTTCTAATGAATATTCAGGGTCGATTTCCTTTAGGATTGACTGGTTTGATCTCCTTGCAGTCCAAGAGACTCTTAAGAGTCTTCTCCAACACCACAGTTTGAAAGCATCGATTTTTCCGCAGTCAACCTTCTTTAGAGTCCAACTCTCATATCCATACATGACTACTGGAAAAACCATAGCTTTGACTAGATGGACCTTTGTTGGCAAAGTGATGTCTCTGCTTTTTAATATGCTGTCTAGGTTCATCACAGCTTTTCTTCAAGGACCTAGCGTCTTTTAATTTCATGGCTGCGGTCCCCGTCCGCAGTGATTTTGGAGCCCAAGAAAATGAAGTCTGTCACTGTTTCCATTTTTTCTCAATCTATTTGCCATGAAGTGATGGGACCAGATGCCATGATCTTAGTTTTTTGAATGTTGAATTTTAAGCCAGCTTTTTCCACTGTCCTCCTTGCTTTATGCCATTAGAATGGTGTCATCTGAAGTGTCAATTCATATCAGTATCTGAGGCTATTGATATTTTTCCCAGTAATCTTGATCCCACCTTGGCTTTATCCTGTCTGGCATTTCACATGGTGTACGCTGCAGGTAACTAGAATAAGCAGGGTGACAGTATGCAGTCTTGACATACTCTCTTCCCAATTTTGAACCAGTCTTTTGTGTAGTTCTAATTATTGCCTCTTGACCTGCATACAGGTTTCTCAGGAGGCAGATAAGGTGGTCTGATATTGCCTTCTCTTTAAGAATTTTCCAGTTTGTTGTGATCCACATGGTCAAAGGCTTTAGCATAGTCAATGAAGCAGAAGTAGATGTTTTTCTGGATTTCCCTTGCTTTCTCTAAGATCCAGCAGATGTTGGCAATTGGATCTCTGGTTCCTCTGCCTTTTCTATATCTAGCTTGTACATCTGGAAGTTCTTGGTTCACATACCGTTGAAGCCTGGCTTGAAGGATTTTGAACATGACCTTGCTAGCATGTGAAATGAGTGCAAATGTGCAGCAGTTTGAACATTCTTTAGCATTGCCTGCTTTATATGTATGTATTTTAATTCTCACACTAATCATATTACAACTGTTACTATCTGCATTTTGCAGGTAAGGTTAAGCAACTTACCAAAGTCACACAGCTCACATGTGGCAATAGTAGAATTAAACCTCAGGCTTTTAATTTTTGAGCCTGTGTTTTAACTACTTTCTGCTAGTTAATGGGCTCTATAGACAAGAAATACACTCTTTGAAAAAACATTTAGTGAACATTGGTTCATTCCCTACTCAATTGCTAATTGAATAGTGAAATAATTGAGTGCTTATATCAAAACTGAATCTTATTTTTTTCTTATTTGTAACATAAAGATCTTACATTACAAATGAAAATTATTTTCTTTGTTGTCCCAAATTTAATTAATACTAAACCATTATTTTACATTTACAGAATTTGTAGATTGGTATGGCTAGGCATGCTAACATTTTACCCTGGCCTCCACTTCAGCCATCAAATACTTACCTAACCCTTAAAGACTGGTGGGGTTTGAGGGTTTCGGTTTGAAGCATCCTTCTTCTCCACTCCAGTTGAGAAATAAGAAAAATGACTTTTGACAAATGGAAATAAAACCAACACCTTTATTACTGATAAAACTGATATTCAAGACCTCCTATCTGTGGGTCAGTGAATTTTCTAATACTGCGGGAATTCGGCAGATTTTTCCACCTAGGTGCAAGCAGTGATCAAAACCAAACCAAACAGAAAGCTATGGTCTTCCCTTGTGAGACACCCTTGTGAAACCTCACCAGTGTGTAAGGTAGCAAGCTGAATGCATGCTCCCTTCAGGCAACTGTACTCCCAGAGTAGAGCTGCCTGCCCACCAGGGATGGTATGCTGACGTCTGTCTCTTCACGTGGAAGGGAGCAGTGGAGTGGGCAGTAAGTGACTCCCCCAGTGAGGGTGACGATCAGATTCCTCAGTTTAGTTCCATTTTCACGTACCAGATCAGTGCTTAAATCTAGTGGATTTTTTAAACACTATGTATTTGTTTGTCTTTGGCTCTATTGGGTCTTCATTGCTGCACACAGGCTTTCTCTAGTTGTGAGGAGCAGAAGCTGCTTTGTTGTAGCGTGCAGGCTTCTCACTGTGGTTGCTTCTCTTGTTGCAAAGCACGGTCTTTAGGTTCAAAGGCTTAGTTGTCCCGTGGCATGTGAAATATTAGTTCCCCAACCAGGGATCAAACCATGTCCCCTGCATTGCAAGGCAGATTCTGAATCACTGGACTACCAGGGAAATCCCTAATCTAGTGGATTTTTTGATGATTTTTTAAAAAAATTATTTATTTTGAATTGAAGGATAATTGCTTCACAGTATGGTGTCAGTTTCTGCCAAACATCAACATGAATCAACTATAGGTATACATAAGTCCCCTCTTTCTTGACTCTCCTTCCCCCCTCCCTCCCCATCCCACCCCTCTAGGTTGTTACAGAGCCCCAGGTTGAGTTCCCTGAGCCATACAGCAAATTCCCGTTGGCTGTCTATTTTACATGTGGTAATGGAAGGTTCCAGGTTGCTCTCTCCATACACTTTCCACTCCTCCCTCCCTCTCCCACCCTGTGTCCATAAGTCTGTTCTTTGTGTCTGTGTCTCCATTGCTCCCCTGCAGATAAGTTCATCAGTACCATCTTTCTAGATTGCACATGTATGTGTTAGTATATGATATGTGTTTTTCTTTCTGAGGTACTTCACTCTGTAATAGGGTCTAGGTTCATCTGCCTCATCAGAACTGACCCAAATGCATTCCTTTTTATGGCTGAGTAATATTCCGTTGTATGTATACACAGCTTCTTCATCCATTCATCTGTAGATAGACATCTAGCTTGCTTCCATGTCCTAGCTATCGTGAATAGTGTTGCAATGAACGTTGGGGCACTTGTGTCCTTTTCAGTGTTGGCTTTCTCAGGGTATATGCCTGGTAGTGGGATCATGGGTAGTACAAGGGTGAAGAAGAGGAATGCTGATATTGTATTAACAACTGGCAAGTTGTTAACTAAGGCCACCACTGAATGCAACTGTCAGGAGTAAGCCTAAGCAAAGATAGGAAGGAAAAAACACGGAAGAAGAATAGAGAGGAATAAGAGAGAGGATGGAGACTAGAAAAAGGAAGAAGTGAGGGGCAGTAGAGGGTTGCCTCTCAACTATAAGTCTGTTATTCTCATTCTACATTTTCTTTCAGTTTCACCTCTAAAGGATAGCAAAAGTAAGCAGGAACCTGAGATTCTGCTCTGTAAGTTCTATCAAAACTATTTTGATAGTTTTGTAATAAGGAGAGAGGAAAATAGCTGTTTTGTTTTAGTAAATCAGCCTAAAAGAATAGGGATTTCCCCTTTTTCTGTATTGTTTATGGATTAAGCATACTGTGACTATTCTGTAAATAATGTCTTTATGTGGTTATGGGTACTAGATCTTACAAAAATTCTTACAGAACCTCCATATTACTACCCAGGAACTTGATAGAACTTACAGAACTTTTTCTTCCTCTTTTGGAGACCTTATCCCTTTGTTTATAATTGGCTTTTGGTTTTCAGTTCTTACTTTGGCAACCAGTCCTCACTTCCACCCCTTACCTCCAACTTCTGCCCAATTCCCAATTGTGATTTAAACCATGAATTGGATAAACTAGGTTAACACTTTCCTAAGGACTAGTTCTACTCAGATCACTGTCTTTTTTGAGATTCAAGGTATGTTAGAAACTATGAGAGTGTGGGTCCAGAGTCAGGCTGTATGGACTCAGGTGTTTTAACGTTCTGTCCTAGTTTTAAAAAGAAAAGTATGTCAGACTTTAAGAGACTTTTGTTTGTTTTAAAGTAGATAATAGATGTATGGACTTGATATAAAATATAAAAGGTTCAAACGAGTATAAAGGAAACAAAGAGTCTGTTTTCAATCCGTCTTCCATATACCTAGTTTGTCTTTCTAGTGGCCATCATTATTAACTGCTTCTTGTGTATCTTTCTAGAGATAATTCTATGTATATCAAATTTTTAAAAATTATTTCCAAAGTTCTTTGTGATTTGTAAAAATAAGCATAGATAAAGATTAAACTTAAAAAAAAAAAGATTAAACTTGATATAGTTAATGTGAGGCTAGGTGGTTGCATATATACATTTTATTTTGATCTGAAGATAGACTAGGCACGTATACCTTTCATATTCTTGGGCTAGGCTACTTCCTTCAAATGTGTAGTGTTGCCAGTATTTATTGTTTGGTGAAAGAAAAATATTTCTGTAATGACCACAGGAACAGAATATTTTCATGACTTTGAGATTTTAGGTCTTGATGAACCCAGACCCCTAATCTACCAATCTAAATATTCTTTCTGTGGGTAGTATAAGGGTGAAGAAGAGGATGCTGGTGTTTCCTAACTTCTAAGGGTTTGTGATCTCTGTACGTCTCACCAAACTGAAATTGTGTCAAATGATGAAAATAGAGTACAAGACAAGGTAGGACAAAGTAAACTCTAGGCAGACGTTATCTTTTCCTTCGTCTTTTCTCTGTCTAAGGCAGCCGTTTTGCAGAAGAGAGCCACATACACCTCTCTGCAAGCTCTGTTACCCTTTTTCACTTTGCAATTCCTTCTTCAGCCATATCTTCTCCTGAACACAGCTGATCTACCAGCTAGGCTGAATAGTGGAGGGGTTTTGTTATGCAGAGTCACACTGCATGGGGACTCAGTTGTGTCCCAGCCATGTTCTGCCTAAGCAGTTGGTTGTCATGTTCAGACTTAAGCTGCTTAACCTTCAAAGCTCCTTTGCCGGTCCTGGAAATTAAACTTTTTGTCTGTGTTTCCTGGTACATATGAGATGTTGCCACACTGACATGTACCTACACGCTGATGACATAGTTGGTTATTCCTTGGGATACAGGCGTGGGCTTTTGCTGCCTAAAAGGGCTGTGCCCCCCATAGAACTGCCCACATATTTCAGTTGAGGCCTCTTGCTCTGTCAGTCTATGTAAGCGCCAGTCTTATGTAGGTTTTACTCTTACCTTATACGGTTCAAATGCCTTTGTTTCTTAAATGTTCTACTTTGGACTCGACATTACCTATTCCCAGGGAATTTAGAACTGTCCTCTTCCCAGAAGGGAGATGAAAGAATGTAGGGTCATGTAAAGAACTGTTTACTCAACTCTCTGCACCGGTTTGGATACTGTCAGTCTTAGGGTTTCCATTACTTGGTTCTGCTTAATAAAAAGTGAAGTGACATACCAAAGGGAATGTTGAAATAAAATTAAGACTCACTTTCTAAGTTTTAGAAGGAAACTAATAACATATTCCCTGCTCTACTTCACAGAGTTGTTGGGAAGATCAAATGAAATCATAAATGTTATAGGACTTAAGATACTGTTTAATTGTTAGACAAAGAGATATAGTACAAAATTCTGCATCAAACTGTGCCTAGAGGAGTGAGGAGGTTCTTTTTCTAGTCTTGAAGAAAGCAGAGTTTCTTAAGAGTTTCTGGTACATATCCCCTTGCACCTGAGTCTTTAAGGTAGAATGGTTTGTTCATCATTCAGGGCCCCAAAAGGAAACACATGGCATACCCAAGCAGAGAAATTTGAGAAAGATGTAATAAAGGGACTATTTACAAAGAGACTTAGGGAAACCAGTGAGAGCGAGCAGAGTACCCTATGGCCAGCAATTACAGAGCCTACGTTACTCTAGATCGAAAGGGGGAAAGAACTGAGGGAGATTGCCAGAATCTAAGAGTAGCTGTATGGAGAGAACTTTGGGCCCCAGCAGCAGTATGCAGTCAAATCATGGTATTCTGGCAGGGGAAGGAGCTAGGAAAAGAAATATTCTGATCTCATTCTCCTCCTGCCCTTTGATATCCTGCTGGTGTGTATCTGGTTACCAGACCCAACTGGAACCCACAGGACAAGGGAGCCTGTTCATACACTCCTTATGGTCAGCTTCCTAGCCTCAAAGCAAGGTGACAGGAGTGGCAAGCAGATCTGGAAGGGTGAATGGATGGATCACTGGGCAATAAGTTTGATTGTTTTATTAACTGAGGATTCTTTAGTTATTTTGACTTAGGGTTTGAAAATGACGATTTTATACCTAAGACCTCGTTTGAGTATCACCTGGTGTGAATGTGAGTAACTCCCCCTGGCATTAAAGGAATGTGGAAAACAGATTACTGTTATAGAGGTAAGAGCCGTGAAAGAGAAGTGGGGAGGAGATGAGGAGCTGGAGGTGGTGTCAGGTTTACTTGAGCTAAGAGGAAGTAGGGGAAGTGCCGAGAGTCAGGTTTTAAGACCAGGTATGTTGGGCAGAGCTGTGGTGTGGGTTCTCTGGCTTAGGCTCTGCATGTTGCAGAGAACCTTTCTGTTGTTATTGTTTTTTGATAATTTTATTTATTCATTTTTGGCTGTGCTGGTTCTTTGTTGCTGCAAGGGCTTTCTGTCAACGTGGCGAGCAAGGGCTGCTCTCTAGTTGTTTTGCACGGGCTTCTCATTGTTTGGCGTCTCTTGTTGCGGAGCAGAGGCATGGTCTCCAGGGCCAATGGGCTTCATTAGTTGCAGCGTGTGGCCGCAGCAGTTGTGGCTCCCAGGCTCTGGAGCACAGGCTCAACAGTTGTGGTGCACAGCCTCAGTTGCTTCTTGGCATTTGGGGTCCTCCTGGATCAGGGATCGAACCTGTGACTCCAGCATTGTCAAGTGGATTCTTTACCACTGAACCACCAGGAAAGCCCCTTGTTTTGTTTTTAATGTTACTGTTTCCAGAAGGAAGGATTATTGAAAATGCTCCTTTTTTTGTTCTGATATGATGTAATGTCTGATTCATATTTTTACTTGAATTTCAATAAAGTATGTTAATTTTAAGATTTCTCTACCTGTAAATGAAGTAGGGTGATGCCAACTTAGGCTGAATCCTGTGCTAGGTCATGCTAGCCTGTAGGACGTTTTCAGTGGTTGGAATGTCCTCTCCTCTCCACCCATCTCTATGAAAAAAATTTTTTTAAATTATTCACTTCTTTATTTGACTGTGCTGGAACTTTGTTGCTGTACATGGGCTTTCTCTAGTTGTGGTGAGCAGGGGCTTCTCTCCAGTTGCACTGCGCAGGCTTCTCATTGCAGTGGCTTCTCTTGTTGTGGAGCAGGGGCTTTCAGTAGTTGTGGCTGCCAGACTCTAGAGTGCAGGCTCGAGTGCACGGGCTTAGCTGCTTCGAGGCATGTGTGATCTTATCAGATAGGGGATCGAACTCGTGTCCCCTGCATTGGCAGGCAGATTCTTAACCACTGGACCACTGGGGAAGTCTCTCTATGAAATTTTTATAACAGCTTTATTGAGATATAATTCCCATGATGTACAATTCACCCATTTAAATGGTACAGTTCAGTGGCTTTTCGTATATTTGCAGAATCATGCATCCATTACCATACTGTTAGGGCATTTTCGGTACCAACCCCCCAAAGAAACCTCACTCACACAGCCATCACTTCCCAATTCTTTCATTGTTCCCCTCTCCTAGCCATAGGTAATCACTCATCTGCTCTCTGTTTCTGAAGACTTGCCTGTTCTACACACTTCATATAAATGGAGTCATATAATTGGTGGTACTTTGTGATTGCCTTCTTTCACTTAACATGTTTTCAAGGTTCACATCATAGCATGTATCTGTATTTCTTTCCTTCTTAATGACTAATCGGCTCATATGTGGATGTTCCACATTTTATTCATCCATTTATCAGTTGATAGACATTTGTGTTCACTTTGGGCTATGGTAATGCTGCTACGAAATTCTTGTACAGGTTTTGTGTGGACACATGTTTTCAGTTCTCTTGGGTACATACGTAGGGATGGAATTGATGAGTCATGTGATAACTGTGTGTGATTATTTTAGGCACTGCCAAACTGTCTTCCAGAGCAGCTGCGTCATTTTACATCCCCACCAGTAGTGTACAAGGGTTCCAGTTTCTTCACAGCCTCACCAACACTTGTTATTTTTTATTGCAGCCGTCAAAGTTACTTTTGATTAAAGCCATAATCTTTTTATTATAGCCATTCTAGTGGATATGAAGTTGTATCTCATTATGATTTTGATTTGATTTTCCCTATGGCTCCCATTTAAAAGTTTACCATCCTACTCATTTTTCAAGGTAAAACCCAAAACATTTTCTTTGAGAAACTTTTCCCTCAGGAATTGTCTCTTCTTTCATGTTCTTATACCATTTTGCTTGGATCCCCATAAAAAGCACACACGTTTTGTTCTGCTAGTTATCTAGGTTGTATGCTCTGGTTTGTGAATTACTTAATGGCTTCTTCTGAAAGTGAAGTCACTCACTTGTGTCTGACTCTTTATGACCCTGTGAACTGTAGCCTTCCAGGCTCCTCCGTCCATGGGATTTTCCAGGTTAGAATACTGGAGTGGGGTGCCATTTTCTTCTCCAGGGGATCTTCCCAACCCAGGGATCGAACTCAGGTCTCCTGCATTATAGGCCCTTTACCCTCTGAGCCACCAGGGAATCCAGTGGCTTCTTGTGGATATGTGTTTAAATTTATTATGAAATATTCACTTATACACTTACCTATGAGTCCCCACTGCTTCAAGCAGATCTTACACATATTCAGCATTCATATATTTATTGAATGATTCAAATAATGCAAAGGGCCTCATGAGTGAATATTAGGAGGACTGATACTTTGCAGGGAAAGTGGACTTTATTAGGAGACATGAGAGAACTCAGGAAATAATGTATTTTTAGATAAAAATGATCAGATGTGTTATATATCCCAGAAACCACTGGCTCCAGAAACTTGTGGCTCATCAATATCCATATTGTAATAGGAATTTCGATGTCAGGCCACTGGGTTATGTATCTGTGAGACTTTCTTAGGGGTTTATTAAGATGATACACAGTTAGCAAACCCCCTAAATTTGTTTTACTCCTTTTAGTAAATATCCATGCTTATATTCTGTGCCAGGAACTTAGCTGGGCACTAGACATGGGGTGGAGTTTTCTCCTGCTCTGGTGATAATAAAGTTAAGGGCTCAAGACGGGGATGACTTTGATAGCAAATGAATGGATACAGGGTTTGTGAATTTTCTTAAACCAGGCAAAGTGAACAGTTGATCTGAGAACCTTATTTTCAGAATAAAGACAGTGTTTTACTTGCATTAGATTTTAATTAGCAAGTAACTCAACTGAGTGGATCATTCTTTTAAAGATCTGATGAAAACTTAGTGATTGGGAAGTAGGCTTTGAATCTCTTGCAAGAGAGCAGAAGGAAGAACATACTCTTGTCTCCTCGTTTCCTGTAACTCAGCAAGACAGGAAACATAAAGTTCCTGCTACAGGAAGTGGGGAGTTTGCTTTTTCTTTTTCTGGATGAAGATGAAGGAGTTATATATTTCTTTATCCCCGTGCTATAAGCCCTTCCCCAGACTATCTTGCCCCAGAGAATCTTTCAGGGTATTTTTACAACATAGTTCTCTAATCATCCTTTAAATAGCACCCCACCAATCTTTAATGCCACCAGTCTTTATGAAATAAAAGTCCCTTCAATATTTTATCTTAAAGGTCTCAGCGTTAGTAAAAGAAGAACAAAACAGAAGGAATTGTTTTATAATCTAGACATAAGTAACTGTCGAGGTGGTCAGAGAGAGGTAGTTGTCAAGATGGTTAGGACTCACTCGCTGCCTGTCTCCTAACCTCATATCTCTTCATGCGCTTTCCATGAAAACATCTCTCCAAAGTTTTCCTGGATCCTTAAGAACTGCTAGGGGAAGCATCAAATCTCTGAAGACAGATAATAGCTCAATTTGGGTGGGTGAGTTATCTATATTCTGAAAGGAAGGATTTTATCCTTTAATTATAGAACAACTTCATTTTTTTAAATGATTCCAACTTTTGAAAGAGTAACTGTAACCGACAGGGTGTGCTTGCTGTAAGCCCGTGTTATGCACTTGATATCCAGCAGCTCGTTTGTCCTACCGCTGTGCCTTCTCTCAGCTCTCCTTCAAGGGGAGTGGTCTTTCTTGGAAACAACCAACTCCCCCCCATGCTGGTGTTCCCACACACCTTTTACTGAGAGATTCTAGTCTCCAGCCAACCTTAAATTTGCTGTTCTCTGGTATTTGCATTCAGTCAGTTCACCTTTGCAGTCCAGCCAGTGTTCTCTATTTTGCCTTGGTAACCTGTTGCCCATAGGCATCTGAGTTTCACTGGAAGATCCAAAGCCATAAAGTCCTTGCCCTGAGATTGCCTCCCATATTTAGGGATCACAACTGAATTTATTCCAATTCCCAGGAATTAGTACAATATTAGAACTTTCTAAAAGCGTTGATACCTACTCTGTAAGCCTACATTTCTAAGGCACTGTGTTCACTTTTAGCTAAGAAATCAAATTTTAAGGCTCTCCAACACTTAACTACTATGCTTTTCAGGCCTTCCCTGCGTAGTATTTCTGAGGTATTTAAATGTTTATTAAATGAATAAAATTAACCAGTATTTATTCTAAAAGCATTCACATATATGCATCAAGCAGATCACTTCAAATTCTGCAAGTTTGAATTTTTTTCCAAGTAATTCCAGTAGAGAGCTTCCCTTTTTATTCCTATTATATAGCAATTTAAATCAACAAGAAAGGAACTGCCTAAAAAATTTATGAACACTAATTTAATGAAATAGTAACTTTTTTTTTTTGTAATTAATTTATTTTTTATTGGAGGCAAATTATTTTACAATATTATATTGGTTGGTTTTGCCATACATTGACATGAATTCGCCCCTGAAATAGTAACTTTTAAAAATAAAAGGCAGACAATGTGACATACACTCTTGATAAAAAACTGAGAAACAGAATATTAACCCAGAATATGAAACAAAAACAACTTTTAGTCCCCCATTTCCTGTTCCTATATCAACTAAAGATTCTTAAAGTAATTTAAAGCACTTGGATATCGTTGGAAAGTAATATTAAAATATACAATAATATTTCTGCACTACATTTTCATAGATAGTATTAGAAGGAATAGTAAATTGCATATTCTTTCATTCAAAATATGGAAATCTGAAATATTAAAACAGATTTTACAAAATTATAATTGATTTGTGCTGGGTTTTATCTAGTTTTAACACAAAGTTATTTTTATTACATACTACTTTTTTCCCGTGGTCATGTATGGATGTGAGAGTTGGACTGTGAAGAAAGCTGATCGCCGAAGAATTGATGCTTTTGAACTGTGGTGTTGGAGAAGACTCTTGAGAGTCCCTTATACTGCAAGGAGATCCAACCAGTCCATTCTAAAGGAGATCAATCCTGGATGTTCATTGGAGGGACTGATGCTAAGGCTGAAACTGCAATACTTTGGCCACCTCATGCGACGAGTTGACTCACTGGAGAAGACTCTGATGCTGGGAAAGCTTGGGGGCGGGAGGAGAAGGGGACGACGGAGAATGAGATGGCTGGATGCCATCACCGACTCTGTGGACATGAGTTTGAGTGTACTCCGGGAGTTGGTGATGGACAGGGAGGCCTGGCGTGCTGTGATTCATGGGGTCGCGGAGAGTCGGACACGACTGAGCGACTGAACTGAACATACATTTGAGGGCATAAGAAATTTTTTTTTTGATTGTACAAAATGATTCATTGCAAAATGCTTAAATACAGCTCTCTAGGAACATTTCCATGTTCTTATCAGTGACTATAAAGTGAAGAGAAGGCATTTTTCAAATTTTTGAGTATCAGTGTAGAGGAAAGTGGGATGGAAGGTGACTGAGATCCAGAGTTTAGCTGACTGGCAAACTCATCCAATTAGGAGGCTGCAGAGTTATGGATGGGACCCAGGATTTTCTTACCTAAAAATGCTTCAGATTAATGTACTCAAGAAGAAGGGGCTAGGGAATCTAATTATGACTGTAGAAACTTTCAAAACTCAGTTAGGTGTGTGTACGATGATAACCCCTGTCTGTTGCCGTAAGTGCTGTGTTCCACCACAACCCCAGCTTCAGCACACTTGCTATTAGCAGCTAATTCTTTGTTACAGAGATTCACAGATTGGGAATAAAGTTCTAACTCCTCTTCTTCTGCAGAGTTACAGTGATGCTGCGTGCTTCTTCCTTTCACTGTCCCACCAAGGGTGGCTTGAGGGATGATAAGAATGTTGCCAGGTAGATCTAATATAGAGATGTACTTGCCATTTTCTGTTTCACTTAATTTCACGTTTAACAGTGTGTTAACCATTTGGGAAATAAGTTCTTTATCAGCTCCCTTGAAAACTCACACTAGATCACTAATCCTCTCTGAACCTCCACCCACTCTGCCTTGACATCGCCCTAGGCCTGGCGTACTTGCAGCCAGGCGTGCAGGCACTGCTGCAGGAGAGCCTGGGCCTGAGGTGTTCTGCCACTGTCAGCCATGGCTCAGGCCGCGCGGATATCCCACAGGTTCCAGCTCCGCACCGCACAGGCCCACCCCAGCAAGTATGAATTTAACTTCTGTTTTTTTCCTGACCTCCCTTCATGTCTGCTGCTGCTGCTGCTAAGTCACTTCAGTCGTGTCTGACTCTGTGTGACCCCACAGACAGAAGCCCACCCGGCTCCCCCGTCCCTGGGATTCTCCAGGCAAGAACACTGGAGTGGGTTGCCATTCCCTTCATGTCTAATATCTCCTGATTAGTCTCACTACCTTTGGTCTTCTACCCCTCTGAACCAGCTGGGATAATGCAGCCAGTGTTAGCTTTCTTAAATATATGATATCATGTCATTTCTCAGCTTATAATAAACCTAGTAATGTTTCCCAGTCCTAGTAATGTTTCCCTGTCACTTCTAGAATTAAATCTCCTTCATAACATGGCTCATGCCTACCCTCTTCTATAGAATAACTTTACATATTTCTTTGCTACATCCTTTATTTCTAAATGCAAATTTAATACTATCCTAGGTGTCTTAAAATCCTAGGCCAAATGTGAGGGTCCTTACTTTAAAGAGTTCAAATCTTGCTCTTCATTTTCTAGCTTAGGCCCTGACAGAGGACCAGTGGCCTCAGAGGACTATTTCAGACAAGGAGGAGACAAGGAAGACAATTCTACCCTACCCTTCCCACCCCCAGTAAAAATATCTCAGTCCTCTGGACTCTCATATGTATTACCCTTTTCTCTTTTACATATATAGGTAAACATGGATCATTAGTTTAGTTAGTATTCTCTCTCCAAATAGTTTCTTTTGGGAAGCCAAATAAGCTTTACTTAGAGGCTTGCTCAACTTTATTTCGTAAATTCTCTTGAAAACAGAGTATTTTTCTGTTTTTTCTCTTTGGAGCCAAACCTTCATAGCAGTTTCAGAAGCTATTTGGGAACAGCAAAAGAGAAAAAAAAATTTTTTTTTTCTGAACTACATTTTTTTTTTAGGAGTTTTTCTGGCCTTTTTTTTATTAATGACTAAGTCATATTTTTAGATTATGGGTAAGACCTTAATGTTAAAACCAAGATTATAACCATGGTAGCAAACCAATAACTTGTTTTTGATTTCTTTCTTTCCTCAATAACCCTTGTGTTCTTCTTTGGACAGTCCTAGCATCACTGATGCTTCCTCTTTGGAATATTCTCTCACATTGGGGAAGGGGATGGATGAGCTCTGATTGGGATGGGTGACCTCATGTGCTTGTGCTTGGCGCCTGATGCGATGCTACGAGAGTTGCCACTGCTGTCACTGTTCCTGCTGGCACCATCATCACCCCCAGGCCTGGACTCTGACGCTGGTGGATTGCTGGGGCATGCGGGTGCTGCACAACATCAGCTTGCAGGGTCTTAGTTCCCCAGCCAGAGACTGAACCCAGCCCCAGCAGTGAAAGCACTGCGCCCTAATCGCTGGACCTCCAGGGAGTTCCCGAGAATCTTGTATTTAGAAGCAGCAGCTTGGCTTTCTCAGCTAAGAGGAAAGGCGTGTCTTAGCGAATGACCTCTAGCAGTGATCTTCTTATTCTGAACTCAGAAGCACTCATGATTAGAATATAGGTCATAATCTTCTTGCCTCTAAATCAAATGGTGCTCTTACAATAGTAGTGGCGATGGGGGAGGTCTTGACTACTAGTATTTGATTATTATTACATATCTACTAATTCACTGGGCAATTTCAGCATTGTTCTTAAGTACTCCCATTTCTAGCACTGGATGTATGACTTTAGGTTTATTTGCCCTGTTTTTGTCTTGTCGTCTGAAAGTTTCTTAAAAAATACACATGTCTTGCCCTGTACTTGTTGACTGTCACTGCCACCACAGAGGAATAATAATTCATATTCCGCCAGCATGTGGATTGTTTTGTATGGAAAATCCTAGTATGAGTGCTGGCAAACAAAGGGGGACAGGGATAGGAAATAGATGGGGTATATCAGGAGCTGCAGTAGGTCATGAGTCTTTGGGCCATTCCAGAATGTGGTATTGAATTTCTTCTTCGCTGTAGTATGGAGTGAACAGTGTATTTGCAAGTGGATACAAATGTGTATTTGAACATTTTTTAATGATAGAAATAGGGAAATATTTGCTTCAACATATTTAGCCTGAGCAAAGATTTTTCTGTTAAGAATTTTCTAAAGGTCAGAGGCATGAAATATAAGAGGCACATTTTACATTAAGATTTTTTTGGGAAGGTTTCCCCTCTTTCATATTTATGTATCTCTTTTTCTTCTGTTACCACCCCAGTCTCTTACTGCCACCGCCACCAAAGAAAAGCATGTAGGGGAAACCCTGGAGATGAAGCTGGCATTTTATAGGGAAGTAATTCCAAATAGATTTGTACTGTAAAGTGCTTTAAGCCAAGGGAGAACTGGAATTTGAGTATGATATAGTACAGTGCACCACGTTATAGGTAGTTATGCACATTTGGGGGCTTCCTCAGTGGCTCAACAGTAAAGAATCTGCCTGCAATGGAGGAGACTAGGGTTTGATCCCTGGGGTTGGGAAGGTCCCCTGGAGAAGGAAATGGCAACCCACTCCAGTATTCTTGCCTGGAAAATCCCATGGACAGAGAAGCCTGGCGGGCTACAGTCCATAGGATTGCAGAAGAGTTGGACACGACTTCAGTTCAGTTCAGTTCAGTTCAGTCGCTCAGTCGTGACTAACAAATGCAAATTTAGAGTATTATGAACCATATATTTGTATATACTAGAAGCTTGATTAGAGCATAAGGATATAAAATATGCCTAGAAAGAATGAATCCATGTTCCAGTCAACCTGGTAGTTTTTCTCTAACAGAAGGACCCCCAAAGCGTAGCAGAGTCTGGTTGCCTGTCCTGGTATCAATAGTGAAAGATTACGGATGTTTCATCCCAAATCCTGGATTTCCTTACCCATACTTTATCTAGTATTCTTTCATATTTAAACCTTTAAAATATAGTTGTAAAGAACTTAAGATTAAACCCCTATTAGCAGAGTCAAAAATTTCATTTTTTACTACCTGGCACGATAATTAGTATTTCATTTTATTTGTTGAAGTCTATAATAACTTTCAAACTCTCGCAAGTATTTTGCAGTTTTCATATTCTACAGTTCTGTGAATAATCTGTGTTCAGCGTTTCTATACCTTCTTGATTTGATGAATTACTAGTTTCTCTCTGTCATTTTTTAATAGAACTTTGATTTTTATTAATTTTGTCTCATTACACAGTTTACTTAAGAGGCATACATCAATTGTATTTCCAGCATCTATATAGTAAGAACACTTCTCTGTCACAAAGTATCTTTTTTCTAAACCTTTAGCAAACATATTTTGACCTCTCATTTTCCGTGAAAGGACAGTTAAATATTTTCTTATTCAGAGAAGAATTCCTCTGGATTTTTTTTTTCATTTTTTTTTTAAACTCTCCTATGACTTCATTGCTGTTTGGGTTTGGAATCATTCTTTCCAAGGGGCCAAGATCTTCCTCACTCCTGAGCATCTAAATGTATGATTTTTCTGACCTTTTGCTTTTCGTGTCTCCCTGCAGCCATATGTGTCATTGTCTCAGCAAATGGCACCACCTAGTCCAAGCAGCAGTACCCCTAACAGCAGCAGTGGGAGCACTGCAAATGACCAGCTGAGTAAGACCAACCTCTACATCCGGGGATTGCAGCCGAGCACTACTGACCAGGACCTAGTGAAGTTGTGTCAGTCGTAAGTTGGGGCATATGTGGATAGGTTTCCAAGGACAGTACAGATTTGGCGATGCTGGCTTTTTACCTGATACTCTTATCCTGAAATGCAGTATTATTTTGTTTCTACCCCTGTAGTCACAGGGTTTCTCAGCAACCCCTCCTAAAGAAATTCTACGTACTGCCAATATATAAAACTTTTATGTGTTTCTTTGAGGAAAGCCAGATCAGGCTGACCTGGAAAGCCTAGTTAGTATATGAGTTTGTTTCCAGCATGTATCCAGAACTGATGGTCTTAGTGGAAAGATTTCTATCCTTACACCTTGAATAGAAATGCTCGATATCTCTAAAGATATCGATCAGAAGATAGAGTTGGCAGTGAGGATAGAAGTGGGACTAAATTGAATTATGCTCTTAGGAGAGTTTCTGCTGCTAGAGATATTTCCAGGGACCCAGAGGGTTCCTCAAACTGGTGGATAAAGAAGAATATGAAGAAAGAGTTGTCACCTGGTATTTACCCTCTGAAGATCTTTGGGATTCTTTTGTATAGACTTGAGTCATGAGGTAGAGATAACTACCATGGAATTAGCCCAGTTAGGAAAGCCGGAAAAATTGAAAGCATGCAGAGATGCCAGCTCAATTCTATGTAGCAGAAAAATATGTGTTTCAGATCATTTATGTGGGGGATTGATTAGAGGCTGGTAGGATGGGAGTACTAAAAGGGAAGGAGAAATCGAGTTTATTTATTTGGGTGTGCCAGGTCTTAGTTGCGGCAAGCAGGGTCTTTATTGCAGCACGCGGGGTCTATAGTTGCAGCACGGGTTCTCTAGTTATGGCCTGCGGGTTCAGTGGTTGCAGCACTCAGGCTTAGTTGCTGTGAGTCATGTGGGATCTTAGTTCCCCTACTAGGGATCAAAGCCACATCCCCTGCATTGAAAGGTGGATTCTTAACCTCTGGGCCACCAGGGAAGTCCCTAAATTTACCATCGTTTAAAACTGTTGAAGTATAACAAGCATACAGAAAAGTGTACAAATCATAAGTGCTTATAGAACGGTGAATTTTCATAAGGGGAACATATCCCTGTAAGAGTCCCTTGTGATACAGATCAATGGAAAATTATCAGCTCTTCAGAAGCCTACCTCCCTGTGACAGTCTCTCTCCTACCCTCAAAGGTATCTACTGTTTGACCTCTAAACAATTAATGTGGCTTGTTTGAATTTCATATAAATATAATGATATAGCACGTACCATTTTGTGTCTAGTTTCTTTTTCTCAGTGTTGTTTGTGAAATGCATCCACATTGTTGCTTGCAGCAAAACTTTGTTCATTCTTCTTGCTTTCTAGAATTCCATCATAGGAATATAGCACAGTTTATTTACTTGTTCTACTGTTGCTAGATATTGGGTTGGTTTCCAGCATGTGACTGTTATAGATATGAATAGTGCTGCTGTGAATTTGTGCAAGGCTTTTGTTGCATGTTTATGTTACTAGGAGTAAAATTGCTAAATCATAGGGTATACATTTGTTCAGCTTTTGTAGATACTAGTAAACAATTTTCTGAAGTGGTCAAACTGACACAAACTCCCATAACAGTATGTGCATGTGCCAGCTGTCCCAAATCCTGGAGAGGCTGAACATCCTTCCCCCAGAATGTATGAGGCCTCAGAGGTACTCTGTAAATCCCTTAGTCTTCTGAAGTAGTGGTTTTGGAATTCTCTTTGCACCAGGCTGCACAGAATCAGTCTCTAAAAACTGGGTATGTATATAACACTGGATCCTTTACCTTGGTTTACCTTGTTGGAAAGGTATTTAAATGAACTTAGGGGACTTAGTCTAGGACTAGTAATTTTTTGAGGGAATAGGAATTGGCCAGAATGTCTTCAGGAGGCGTGAGAGACGTGGGTTTGATTCCTGGGTTTGGAAGATCTCTTGGAGGAGGGCCTGGCAACCCACTCCAGTCTTCTTGCCTTGAGAATCCCCATGGACAGAGGAGTCTGGCAGGCTACAGTCCATGGGGTCGCAAAGAGTCGGACATGACTAAAGTGACTTAGCACATGAAGGAAAAGAGTACTATATCAATCTAGTTCCTTGATTTCTCTACCTTTTGTTTCTTGGACTAAATATAGTGTGCTACAAAAATCAATTCTGTGACTCCACAAGACAGAGGAAAAGCTCAATTCTACTTCACTATACTTTAAGGCTTTCATTTTGTCCTTACTGATAGTTGCCTTACCTTCTGTTGTGTCTGAGGGATGAGAATAATCAGGGTCGGCATATAGGATGGGAGTAAGGAGCCCAGGAGGGGACCATAAGTAGGAGTGCAGCAGAGAAAAAATAGGTGCTAGATGAGTTATGACGAAAGGGAAGCTGAGAGGAGCAGGTGGGTGGAACCCTCACAGGCATGTGAGCTAGGAGATAAACCTCTCTGTGAATGGTGTTTCCCATGCATAGAAGGACTTCCTGCCTTTGTCCCAGCTATCTCTCTAGGTTGTAGGGGAAGTACGCGTTGCTGGATCCTAAGCTCTGGTGGGCAGGAAAGAGAGGCGTGGAGATTGGAACTGGAACTCCTGGTTCTCTCTTGGAGGGCTCCTTCCACGGAGGAAGCAGCACAACCCAGCTGTTGCCAGCTGCAGTGGAAACTCTGAGCTCAGTGTCTCAGGCTGCTCAGACCACAGCGAGCCCCACCCTGGGGCCTGGGTGGAGATAGCAGCATGTGTGTTCTTGAGCTCACAGTCTCCTTTATCCCTTCTCTTGCCTAAATCTGGGGAGGAATCCAAGTATGCAGCCCAAAAGGGTTAGGATCACATCTATTCTAGCCTCCAGGACCCTGCTTGGCTTATTCTGTCTAATCCAAGGGTCACAGAGCCCCACTAGAACAGTCAGGGGCTGTCAAGGAGCAAAGCAAATACATCAATCATCATATGTTCTTTAGGGATGGAATGGGAGGAAAAGCAGGAAAAAAAATGCTTGTTTCAGGTAATTCAGTCCCTGTCAACTGTTTCCAGTTAAATTTTATGCTCCTGACTTTGTTAGTGATTTTCTTTTCTGTCTCTCTAATATGGTTCACCCTCCTGAAGTAGAATGTAGAGACTTCTTTCTAGTAGAACACTTCTAATGTATCCCGGACAGTGATACGCCACCGTTCACAAGTTTGGGGAACTCCACAGGACCCCACATGGCTAAAGTATAATTTGAAAAGGTTGAAGAGCATAACTTTCCTACAAATATAGGTGAGCTTATGCCAAATATTTACTCATTAATGAGGGAACTAGCAGAATGGTAAAATGGGTTCAAAGAGCATTTGAGAGACTTGAGTATCGATAGGTACTGAATAAAGAAAGTTGGAATAAGATTACTAGGTTACAGAGAAAAGAGCTTTGTACCCTTTAGAATGGTAAAACAGTAACCTTTGGGATTATCTTTTCTAATGGACAAAGATTACTTGTATCTCTACTAGATAAAAATCTACAAGTTAATATGTATCTTCATAAAATCTGAGCCTCATCAGTAATAAATAGCAACCCAAAGAAACAGCCTTCTAGATAATAGAATATACCTTGAAGGGGCCTTGCAGACAATGTTCCAGAATAACATTGAAAGAAGATGAAATCTTCATTTTGCCTTATCATCAAGTTTTGTGTAATTTTCTTAACACAGCTATTGCATTTAGTCTAATGCCCAGTCCCCTCCCTAACACACTGAAATTTTAACAGATAGAAATCAGGGAATTCCTTGGCAGTCCAGTGACTAGGACTCAGCATTCTCACTGCCAGGGTTCTGGATTCAGTCCCTAGTTGGGGAACTAAAATTCCATAAGCCATATGGCACAGCTGAAAAGAGGGAGTGAGAAGTCTTAGACACTAAAGCCCAAAAGAGAGCCATTTGGTTAAATGTTGAGGTCCTTCGGATATAATATTATAGTCATAGCAATTAACAATGTTCAGGTGTTTTTTGGTAGACATTAGTGCTTTGTATTCATGATCTTATTTCATGTTCCCAACAATCTTCTCTCCATTTTACAGATGGTGAGACAGAGGCACAGAAAGATTAAATGACTTGTCCAAGATCACACATAGCTAAGTGGCAGAATCAGGATTTGAATAAATGCAGTTTGGCTTAAGTTGACCTTCAATCAGGGGGCCAGTAAAAGAGTGAGGAGTGGGACATTAGAGAAGAGAAATAGATTTTCATGGGAGAAATGGTGTTTCTGCAAAGGAAGATAAGTAATAGCAAGGATTACTTTTAGTCTTCAAGGAATTCTTGCCAGAGCTCTGCCCTTGCACACTGCTGAATGGACATCACCAAGCCTCTTTCCCCCCAAAAAGACAGTAGTCTCTTTCTAACTGGTATCTGAGTCTTATTTGGGGGAGAAGAGAGAAATGTGTTGACAGTGTAGGGACTACAGTTACCTTATTTCTTGTAGATGCCTTTGGGGAATAGGTTTATATGAGAACTGTGATATTTTAAATTCATTTGTTCTTATTGCTAAGGATTGAGCAAGGACAGTTTTTCCTAGTGGGAGTGAAGACAGGGCATGGATTCCTCTAGATGTCGCAGTCTCTGTCCTGGTCTAAACCCCTGCCCCCAGATTATCAGTTTGCGTTTTCTTCTCCCTTAGATACGGCAAGATTGTCTCCACTAAGGCCATCCTGGACAAGACCACAAACAAGTGCAAAGGTGAGATCACAGCGCTTCCTGCTGGTGGAGAGCAGCTGCAGGGGGGCCCTCGCTTGCCCCATCCCTCACTGCTTCAGGCCCCTGGTTTCCAGTGCCAGGGTGGCATCTCTCAGGGGTTCAGGCTTGAAAGTCAGGTAGGCATTTAGATTGTTTCATGGCCAGAGAGCTTGAGCTAAAAATGCAGTTTGGGGGACCCAAGGCTAGAAGCCTGCACAGAATGCCTTTGAGTCCTTTGAACATGCCTTTGTGTCATGTTCCCCCGGATTGGATGGTAGATATGGGTACGTGAGAATGTTTCTACTTAGCAAAGCACTGTAAATGTCTTTTATTGGTGTAGATGGGGTGACTTAATTTTGTTGGGGTTTTGAGCAATTCTAGGTGGAGAGGAAAAGAGGGAAGGGGCTGGATGCTGGGGTGAGGAGGAGCTTCTTCCAGCAGGTGACTGGCTATCTGCAGTGGCGAGGCTGTATTTCTTACATGCCTAGCATTTCTGGGATGTGGCTATAAAAGAGGAGGGAGTTCTTTTGGAAATAGAGGGGGGCCATGAGTTACTAGAGGAGCTTAGTTCTTGAAACCTTGGGTTTTTCTTAGGGGAGAGGGAGGAAGACAAGGATACCACAAAGACCTCATGGCCCTTGGCATTCTTAGTTATAAAGTAGACCAAATCTCACAGGGTTTGGAGAGCCCATGGAAAATCACCTGAAACCTCTTAATCTCTCTTCCTCCCTGCCACTTCTATTATGTGGGTCGTAACTCTTCCTCTGTTTCCTGAAAAGCTGAGGCCTCCTACCTCCCTTCCACCTCCTCCCTCCCAGTGACTCTGTTTCCCTCTCCCAGGGTATGGCTTTGTGGACTTTGACAGTCCTTCAGCAGCACAGAAAGCGGTAACAGCACTGAAGGCCAGTGGTGTACAAGCGCAGATGGCAAAGGTAAGGGTGCTACCCCACGTCTGTTCCTCTGAGAGGCGGTAGTTAGCCTCCAAGGTGTCCAGAGGATTTAAGAGCCACGTGGTTGAAGGGCAAGGGCTTTCTGCAGTGCGTTTTGACTATATCTAGTCTCAGCCTCTGCTGCTGGAGGAAGGTGGTATTCAGGTAGCTCTGTCACCTCTCTTCCTCTCATCAAGTATTAGAAGTGGGCAAGAGAGTCCAGAGGCTTCTTCCCTTCCTCCAGCTGTTTCCCTATCTCCACCCTGGTCCCACTTCCCTACCAAACAGCTTGTGGTATTTTTGCAACATTCTCTGAAGAAGGCAGTTGTGCAACTCCAAAGTTCAGAACAATGCTTTCCAGCTCCCAGCACTATTCCCTGTAGGAACAGGTGGGGGTGGGGCAGGTGGTATGTAGGGTGTCGGGGTTAGACACCACAGAGAGAAGGGAAACTATCCCTTCCTTTCTCCCATCTGTCTGTAAGTTTTATTTTCATTTAGGCTACTAGAAAGCTAGAGACTTTTCCTTCTTCTCTTAGGTGGAGTTACCCTCTTGCCTTTCTAAAGTCATTGTGAATACCTGAGAGGGGCTGATGCAGCAGGCCTGCCAGCCATCCTTGTCTGTAATGGTTGAAGAAAAAGGAAGCCCTGAAAGGAAAGGTAGAAGAAGGAGTAAGGTTGCAGGTGACCCACTGTCTAGGGCAGAGTGACTGCTTAAATTCTTAGCAGCACAGCACTGGGAAGTTGTTGCCATTTTACAGAGTCTGCTCCCTGGAGGTGCGAGACTCACCTCTTCTTTCTGGAGAAAACCCCTCTGACATTGGAGTGACTTCAGACTTCCTGTGAGACTGAAACTTCTGGGGCTCTGTGGTGACCCCGTGAGCTGTACATCTGTCTCCTGGTGTAGCCCGCAGCACTTCCCTTCTCTCTTCTCTCCTCTTCCAGCGTGCCCTCCATCAGGGAGTGTACAGACATTCCTACTACTAAGAGGAGTCTGCTGCGGCCGGAAGAGGGGGAGGGAGATTACTCAGAACAATCCAACCCTGGAAGCAAAGGCAGCCCAAGAGAATCCAGCCTCTGGGACAGGCTGCTGGATGGGAGACGAGTGCCGTTCTGCCTGGTTCTTAAAGCGACAGCCCAAAACTTCATCCATGACTTGTCTTATGGGCTCGTACAGTGCTAGAAATAGTAGATCTGTTTTCAGCCTAGACTCAATATATAACGCTTAACTGAAACTCCAATACTTTGGCCACCTCATGTGACGAGTTGACTCACTGGAAAAGAGTCTGATGCTGGGAGGGATTGGGGGAGGGAGGAGATGGGGACAACAGAGAATGAGATGGCTGGATGGCATCACCGACTCGATGGATATGAGTTTGAGTGAACTCCGGGAGTTGGTGATGGACAGGGAGGCCTGGCGTGCTGTGATTCATGGGGTCACGGAGAGTCGGACACGACTGAGCGACTGAACTGAACTGAACTGAACCCATGGTAGTGGGACTAGGTGTTACAAATAGTTGCTAAGATTCTCTTTGTTCAGTCATCCCTTCCTCCTCTCTCTTTTCTGAAATGTCATTTTGTGAATAACGGCTGAGGGTCGGAGAGGGTTAAGAGATATGAAATTCATTTTTTCACTTTTATTTCCATAGCAACAGGAGCAGGACCCCACGAATTTATACATCTCAAACCTCCCACTGTCAATGGATGAGCAAGAACTGGAGGGAATGCTGAAGCCCTTTGGCCAGGTTATCTCCACTAGAATCCTTCGAGACACCAGTGGGACCAGCAGAGGGGTCGGCTTTGCCAGGTGAGGGATGCCAAGAATGGCAAATGATGACGTTAGTAAAGAATGTCACATAGAAGGTCATCAGAAAGTCTGTGTCCTGTTGCCCCCAGGACCAAAGTTCTGGCCGGAAGTTCTTGACGGTAAATCAAAAGTTCATTTAATTATAGGTCATAATACTCAAAAAAACTATTTGCTATCAAATCTTTATGCTTTCGCCACTATTTCCTGTTACTCTAGGCTTTGTTCCTTTGATCTAGAACTAAGCAGAATAAAAGATTGTAATTCTGTATCCTGTTTTAGTTTCGTGAGTATTTCTCATCCTGTTATCTCATTTGGGCTTCCCTGGTGACTCAGATGGTAAAGAATCTACCTGCAGTGCAGGAGACCCAGGTTCAGTCCCTGGGTTGAGAAGATCCCCTGGAAAAGGGAATGGCATCCCATTGCAGTATTCTTGCTTGGAGAATTCCATGGACAGAAGATCCTGTCAGGCTACAGTCTATGAAGTTACAAAGAGTCAGATAAAACTGAACGAACCTTTATCTGTCTTATTTCATTTACTCTATGAAATAAATATTTTTTTATTTAAAAAAATAAATGTTATTGATAGTAAATGCAATGAAATTCAATTTTAAATATATAGTTTGAGTTTTTACTTATGTATATAGTTTTTTTAATTTTTAAAAAATTGGAGTATAGTTCCTTATAATGTTGTTGAAATAAATATTCTCTATTTTATGGAAAAGAAAACCAAAGTTCTCAATATGAAGTGATTTGCCCAAGGTCTCAGGAGTGGGTGGTAGAGTGGAGCCCTTACCCTTGTGACTTCAAGATAGGTAGGATTAAATGGAAGATCTGGTCTGCCTTTTCAGATCTATTGAGAGCCTTAAATTCTCCATCCAGCTCTGCCACTAACTGCCCGTGTGATATCAGACCTTTATGAGCCTTGGTTACCCTGTGAAGTAGAGGTTTAGATGAGTGATTTTCTTTTTTAAAAAAAATTAATTTATTGTAATTGGAGGATAGACAGTATTGTGATGGTTTTTGCCATACATCAGTATGAATCAGCCATAGGTATACATGTGTCCCCCCCATCCTGAACCCCCCTCCCACCTCCGTCTCCACCCTACCCCTCCAGGTTGTCCCAGAGCACCGGCTTTGGGTGCCCTGCTTCATGCGTCTAACCAGCACTGGTCACCTAGTTTTCATATGGTGATGTGTATGTTTCAGTGCTATTCTCTGAAATCATCCCACCCTCCCACTGAGTCCAAAAGGCTTATTTACGGCTGTGTCTTCTCTGCTGCCCTGCAGGTAGGGTCATCGGTACCATCTTTCTAAGGTGTTTCCTAGAGCTGTTGAGTTTTCCAGGGCACCTTCTTTGGAGGTTAGTGTCACTGTTGTAGGGCTTCAGCTTTCTCTAGCCCACTTAGGAAATGGTTTTTATTTATTTTAAGAGTTTGTTTGAAATGAGATTCTGATGCCTCTCTAAAAAGTTTGAAACCTCATGCGACGAGTTGACTCACTGGAAAAGAGTCTGATGCTAGGAAGGATTGGGGGTGGGAGGAGACGGGGATGACAGAGAGTGAGATGGCTGGATGGCATCCCCGACTCTATGGACATGAGTTTGAGTGAACTCCGGGAGTTGGTGATGGACAGGGAGGCCTGGCATGCTGTGATTCATGGGGTCGTGGAGAGTCGGACACAACTGAGCGACTGAACTAAACTGAAGTGATCTGAAAGTTCTTTTTTCTTTTTTAATATCTTGTCTGGTCCAAGAACACTGCTTTACTCTGCAGTGTTCAGACCTTGGGAACGTGGAATAAATAAGACCTCTTCCCTAGCCTATTCAGTCTCGATGGCGCCGCCTTCTGGTGACCCCGTGTATAACTAAAGGGAAATTTCTAAGGCTTGTAATCAACCTTTTTTGCTCCTGTACTCTCTTAAAGCAGAAGCTCCGTTTTGTCGCGATGATATTTTTTGCCCTGATGATATTTTTTGCCCTAGGCCAAAAGAAATATTTAACAGTTTAATTTATCAAGTAACTAAGTGGTCTAAACATTCAAAAAATGTTTAATATTTTAACAACTTTGTAGTTATTTGAAAAATACATTGAAAGAGAAAATATTTTTATCTCGTTCTTAAATAACTATACTTTCAGTGGATGTGGTCCTGTTGGACACTGCAGTTTCCAAACCTTGGAATCATACTGAACAAGGACACCCTCATTTCCTGTTACACATTGGTTTTCTTATGGTACTTGCTTTTGTCACAGCAACTACTGAAAAACCAGATTGTAGAAATATTGAACTGTTTAGAGTTAGTAGTCTTTATGATAAATAGCCAATAAATGTTGCTATATTTTCTTCGGAAAGTTCAAGTATCCCTTGCTATGCCTCTGTGAGCTCATCACAATGACCCAGGGTGCCTCAAAGCCCAGTTTAGGAACTATGGCTTTGAAGTCTTGAAAAGCCATGAAATCTCTTGTATGTTTCTACATTAATAACTTCAGATATTCTTCATACATTAAGATTCTTGCAGACTGTAATTTTTAGCAAATTATAAGTATTATGTTAATAATATTTACATAATGTTAATAATAATAATTTAGACTATGTTAGTCTAAATAAAACTGTCATACTATTTTAAAATATATCCAAATGAAATCTTAATGTAGCAATTTAATACACAAAATCATTTCAGAAATGTGGGGCATTTCTTTGTTTTGAGTCACAACTCTTAAATAATTCTTATAGTATTCCTTTTTCTCTTCTTGATCTTGTATTGCCATCTTATTTCCCTACAGAATTGTATTTTAGTTTAAAATATTTTTATAGTTGTAAGTCTTTGTATGGATCATTCTGCTATACTTCTCTGCAACAAAAATATAAATTAATTTTTTTATTGTGGCTCTGAATCATTATGCATTAATCCATAAGGAATTTATAAATAGTTCACAGTTGCCCCAAACAACATAAATATATTAAAATGTTGATACAGAATTGTTTTATATGAAATAAATTTTATTGGAAATGCTTCTTTTAGATTTTTATAATTAAATCATGTAGCCCAGGGATGGGGGAGCCTGGTGGGCTTCTGTCTGTGGGGTCACACAGAGTCGGACACGACTGAAGTGACTTAGCAGCAGCAGCAGCCATCAGTGAATATTATTTATTGCTGTAACAAGACAAAATTTAATGTCAGTTTTGTGTTTTGTTTTCATGGTAAGGAACCTTGTTCACATAAATAAAATGGGAATGGAAAGAGTTTTCCTAAAATAGGAATTCTCTGAATTCCGTCTGAATTATAGGCCAAGAACCAGGGTGATCTGTCATCAAAATTGACTTTTTTTAATGTGTCAATTGACAACTTGTTGAGTCCTTCAGCTTTGTGGGAAGGAAGAATTGGAAACATGTAACTTAAAAAAAAATTTGTAACTCAGTCCTCTGTGCTTCCTGTTGAGTTTTGGGATGAGTTTGAAGTAAACTGAGCAGAGTAGTTGTGAAAGGCGACCTCAGCCTTGATCATTAGTGACGATGAACTCCCTCAGACACATCGGTTTTAGGAAAGAGTTTATGAGGAAGTTGAATTCCTGAAAATGATTCTTTTAAAACCCTACATGCCTGTCACCCTTTTGAAAGACTCAAGAGTAGGAGTAACCCAACTAAACACTGTTTGCTCTAGAATGCTCATCATGCTTTTCTCTAGAAGGTTCCATTTAAGGTCTTTTTCTAGTAACTGCCAACATGGAGATCATTCAGATCTTTAGTGGTTATTGGCATAGAAAATATACTGACTTACTTTAAATGTGGAAAAGGGGGAAAATACTGTACCCAGTTTTATGTAGATCTTCATATAATTTATAGAACATATTTATACACATTATCTCATTTGAGCGCTGTATAGTAAGGTAGATGGAGATTTGAAGCAGAAATGAGGAATGAGTCCGGAGGACTTTGGTGCATGTTCTAACTCACAGAGCCTGTGAGTGGTGAGCAGGCACCACTAATTCCTTACTCATTTTCTCTTTCCCCAACAAGACACTTTAGCTGCGTAGCTTCTAACATTGTTCTATCACCATAAACCCTGTCTTAATACTCTTTCTTCCTACAGACTCATGAAATCTTTTTTCCCCATTTAAAAAATAATTGAAGTATAGTTGACGTACAGCAAAGGGGTTTATATATTTTTCATATGTATGTATGCATATACACATGTGTATCTTTTTCATATTCCTTTCCATTATGCTTTATTACAGGATACTGAACATAGTTTCCTGTGTTCTACAGTAGGACACTGTTTATCTATTTTACATATAGTAATTTGTATCTGCTTACCTCACACTCCTGATATACCTCCCTCCCCCGACTCATGAAATCTTAAGGAAGTTATTGGTAGCTAATTAGACTTTTATAATTATATCCAGAGCAAAAAAATAAATATTGGCAAATTCTTAGCTTGTACAGTTTCATCAGAGTGAAGGAACAGGGAAATTCCTTGGTGGTGCAGTGGTTAGGACTCAGCCCTTTCATTGTTGTGACTTGGGTTTGATCCCTGGTCAGGAAAGTAAGTGGAGAAGGCAATGGCAAGCCACTCCAGTACTCTTGCCTAGAAAATCACATGGATAGAGGAGCCTGGTAGGCTGCAGTCCATGGGGTCGCTACTAGTCAGACACAACTGAGCAACTTCACTTTCACTTTTCACACATTGGAGAAGGAAATGGCAACCCACTCCAGTGTTCTTGCCTGAGCCTGGTCTACTGCCATCTATGGGGTCGCACAGAGTCAGACACGACTGAAGCGACTTAGCAGCAGCAGCAGCAGCAGGAAAGTAAGATTACACAAACAGAGCCAAAAAAACCTAGGAAAGTTTTCATTAGGAATTTTGTAATAAAAAATAATGGTAACAGCCACTGTTTATTGTATTCGTATTTAGGAACCCAGACACAATACTGAATACTAGACCCATCCATCAGTATCTTTGGAATATTCATGGCTTGCAGACCCCCATTATCCCTTTCAGGATCCCTAGAGGAACCCCTTGAGAACACCTTCATCAGAAGCTGGGGTTTCTTCTCCAAGATGCCTCTAATTTGTGTGGAGGAAGCTCTGTTTCTGTAGTGACAATTTTTGGAGCATTTGTGGGGCTGGGAACTTAAGAGCTTTCTCTTTAAATGTAGGGAGGGTGTAGATCCTGGAGAAGCTAGACCCTAACTCCTCTTGTGCTCCTTAGGATGGAGTCCACAGAGAAGTGTGAAGCCATCATCACCCACTTTAATGGAAAATATATTAAGACACCCCCTGGAGTACCAGGTGAGGCATCTGGGAATCAGGCTGAGAGGCCACAGGTTATGACTTCTGTGAAGATTCTGGAGGCTTTTTGCATGAGTGAATGGGCTAAGTGAGGTGGGACTCAGCTGCCTGTCTGCTTTCTCTCTCGGCAGCCCCATCTGATCCCTTGCTTTGCAAATTTGCTGATGGGGGTCCAAAGAAACGACAGAACCAAGGAAAATTTGTGCAGAACGGACGGGCCTGGCCAAGAAATGGAGACATGGTAAGAGGCCCTCTCGGAGACAAGAATACTAATGACATTAAAATGGAATGGATGGGACATCCATGGCAGTTCAGTGGTTGGGACTCTGTTTCCACTTCAGGGAAGGCGGGTTCAATCCCTGGCCAGGGAACTAAGATCCTGCATGCCGAATGGGGACCCAAGGGGAATAAAAGAAGGAATGGAAATTTCCATGGCTTGATTCCTGGGGTAGGCTTGAGAGCTCCAGTATGTAAATGAGCAATGCTGGCTGCTTCACACTCTCTTCAGTGTGAATGGGATTGTGCACCCTGCACAAGCAGGAAAACCCTGAAACAGTTACTGTGGGGACTAGTCCAGACTTGGCTTTTAATCAGTTGAACCAAACGCTTCCCCAGCCTTGAAATTCTGGGCCTGCTTCTGTTCTCACCTAAGAGCTCACAGTGTGCGTGCTGTTTTCTTTCTTTCTAGGGTGGCATGGCTTTGACCTATGACCCCACCACGGCTCTTCAGAATGGGTAAGGGTGTCGTGTGTAAACAGCCCGCCTGAAAATGACACAGCCGTGTGTCCAGGCCCTCGCATGGTTTACCTTGATGTTCATGGCTGTATCTGTCAGTGAGGGCCCTTGCCTTGTAGTTTCCTGTGACTCCTTACTGATGTGGTCCCTTCCTACAGGTTTTACCCAGCTCCTTACAACATTACCCCCAACAGGATGCTCGCTCAGTCTGCACTGTCCCCGTATCTTCCATCTCCTGTGACGTCATATCAGGTACGTTCATGCCCAGAAAAGGGCTTAGGGTTTGCCCTTCCATTGTGTTTTAGGCTGGAAACTACTTGCTGTTTTTTCCGTTGTTTCCTTTACACAGATTATATGCAAAGAGTTTTACATAAAAGTGTAACACACCTTACACGCATACAGGCAGTTGTGGAAGCACCCTTTGTACTCTCCGTCCACCATTCCCACAAGCAAACCCATGTTAGTTTCCTGCTAGTTTCCACCTTTGTCATTTTCATACACGTATAAATATATATGGTTTTGGAAGTCATTGTTTATGTTATAAAAATTTGCCATGTTAAGTGTCTTTTTTACACTTTTCCCACATAAACCAGTGATTCTCCAAGCGTGGTCCCTGTACCTGCAGTATCAGCCCTACCTGGGGATTTTTAGAAACAAATTCTTGGACTTCACCCTAGATCCAAAGGAACTCTGGGGGATGAGTCCTACCAACCTGAGATTTAACAAGCCCTCCAGGTGGTTCTGTGCAGCTCTGTTCTAATTATTTCTTTTTTAATAGTCACATTATAGCTCATGCTGCATAAATACTAGAATTCTTTCACTGGACCCCCATGAAGGGCATTCTTTGGATTTCAGTTTTTCTGGTACAAATGATGCTCTGGTAAATATGCTCTTGCCTGTGTCCTCACAGATGAGTGCTTTTGTTCCTGGGGGCTAGAGTCCAAGGGGTGAGGTTGTAAGGTTGAATGATGCACAGACTTTTGGTTTTACAGATGTTACAGATTTCTTTCCACAAAGGCTGCCAATTCATATTTCCACTGGCAACATATGAGAGTACCCATTTCCCTCCAGCCAGAGGTGGCATTGCTCTTGTAAAGCTTTTCCTATCTTGGTAGGTGTAAAGTACAATGTTGCTTTAATTTGCACTTCCTGACTGAAGCCGAGTTTAAGCATTTTTTGGTCATATTTTGATTTGTTCTTTCCTGATTACTCTTCATATACTTGGCCCATTTTCCTATTTATTTGTTCTTTTCCCATCAGCTTATAAATACCATCAATATTATTGGGACGTCTCTATTGGTCCAGTGGCTAAGACTTTGTGCTTCCTGTGCAGGGGGCCAAGGTTCTATCCCTGAGTAGGGAACGCGATCCCACTTGCCACAAGTAAAGTTCCTGCATGCTGCAGCATACCACAAATAAGATCTGGCACAGCCAAGTTAAAAAAAACAAAACAAAACACCTCAACAGTGCATGCTCATCCTGTGGGACATTCTGAAGGCTGGAGGGATTTATTTCTAAGTTACCCACATACGCTTGTCAGACTCTCTTCTGGCTTGCTTCTGAGCAAGGAAGCAGGCTCAGCTATGGTTGTTAATCACATGCTTTAAAAAAAAAAACAAACTATCAATATTATTGGAATTTCCCTGGTGTTCCTGTGGTTATGACTCTGAGTTCCCAATGCAGGGGGCACAGTTTCAGTCCCTGGTCAGGGAACTAAGATCCTGTTCAGTTCAGTTCAGTTCAGTTGCTCAGTCATGTCCGACTCTGCGCGACCCCATGAATCACAGCACGCCAGGCCTCCCTGTCCATCACCAACTCCCGGAGTTCACTCAAACTCATGTCCACAGAGTCGGTGATGCCATCCAGCTATCTCAATCTCTGTCGTCCCCTTCTCCTCCCGCCCCCAACCTTTCCCAGCATCAGAGTCTTTTCCAGTGAGTCAACTCGTCGCATGAGGTGGCCAAAGTATTGCAGTTAGCTCAGTTGGTAAAGATCCTGTATGCCTGGCCAAAAAAAAAAACCCAAAAAAACAGCTATCATAAGTGCTAATCTTCTGAATGTTATCTTTGTTACAAGTTTTTTTCCAAAATTTTTTTCCCACTGACTTTGTGGTCCTGAAACTTCAGCTGTGCATCAGAATTAGTTGGAGAACTTATTCAGTTCAGTTCAGTCGCTCAGTCATGTCCGACTCTTTGCGACCCCATGGACTACAGCACTCCAGGCTTCCCTGTCCATCACCAACTCCTGGAGCTTGCTCAAACTCATGTCCATCGAGTTGTTGATGTCATTAAACCTAGGTCAGAGAGCTTATTAAACGTCCTGGGCACCACACTAAGAATTTCTGATTCAGCAAGTCTAGGGTAAGAGGCAAGAATTTGTATTTCTAGCAAGTTCCCAGATGTTGCTCCTGCTGCTGGTCCAGAGATCATACTTTGGGAATTACTAGTTTTTGCTATATACAAAAGTTTAACATTTGTATATAGTTAAATATGTCTGCTTTTTTTTTTTTTTTTTACTTATAGCTTTCGAATTTCTTGTCTTAATTCAAAAGGTCTTCCCAGTCTGTATATTGTTCATGTGGTCCCCAAGATTTATTTCATTGTTTTACATTTAAATGTATAGTTACCAGGAATTTATGTTTGTATATGACATAAGATAGGGGTCCTATTGTACTCCCTTCAAAGTATTCACCAGTTGTCCTAGCACCGAATTATTAAATAATCCGTCCTTTTCCCGGGCTTCCCTGGTGGCTCGGCTGGTAAAAAATCTGCCTGGAATGCCAGAGACCTGGGTTTGATCCCTGGGTTGGGAAGATCCCCTGGAGGAGGGCATAGCAACCCACTCCAGTATTCTTGCCTGGAGAATCCCCATGGACAGAGGAGCCTGGCAGGCTACAGTCCATGGGGTCACAAAGAGTCAGATATGACTGAGCGACTAAGCACATCCTTTTCCCACTGAATTGAGATGCCACCTTTGTCATATAATAAACACTGGAGTTTTTTTCTGTATCCTTTATACTCTTCCAGTGACCATTGTATCTGTTCCTATTTCAGTAATATGTTAATTTGATTACAGTGGCTTTCATAGTATGTTCTAATATTTAATAAGATAAAACTTTCTCCACTGTCTTATTTCATACTTTTCTTTGCTTTTTTTTTGCATCTGTTATTCTGTATAAGTTTATGATCATTTTGTCTAATTTTTAAAAATCTGTGAGGGAGGGCTTTAACTGAAATTGTTATACCTATATATTTGTTTAAGAGAACTGATTACTTAAAAGGTACAGTCTTTTCCCCTAAGATGTATTTCTTTTCATGTTCTCAAATCTTTGTTACGTCCTTCAGTAGGATTTTAATTTTGTTTATGTAGGTCTATACTTTTTATCATCATCTTTAGGTGCTTATTGATTCACCAAAAAGAGGTTATTGATTTATGTTCATCTATTTTGTATACGGGCTTCCCTGGTGGCTCAGAGGTTAAAGCGTCTGCTAATCCTATTACTATTAGTAATTTTTTAACTTAAATCTCTTAGGTTTTCTAGGTATACAGTTGTATCACTGATGCAAAATAATAGTTCTCTTCTCCATTTCAATTTTATGCCAGTTGCATCCCAGTTGAATTTCTTTGACTTCACTACCTAATAGGTTACCATAGTTGCAGTGTTTTTAATGTGGGTTAATGCTTGCTTGCAGCTAAGTTTTTGGTAATAGCCTTTAATATATGTAAGTAGTTTCTTTTTAGTCTCTGTTTTACTTTGTGATATTTTTTAAAATTTATTTTTTGGTTGTAACTCTCGGCTCTCAGAATCTTAGTTCCCCAACCAGGGATTGAACCCAGGCCATGGCCATGAAAGCGCTGAGTCATAGCCACTGGACCTCCAGGGAATTCCCTACTTCATGATTTTTTTTTTTAAGTAAATGGCTGTTGGAGTTTGTAAAATGTCTTTTCAGCATCTAATATTACACTGACTTTTTCCTTCAATTTTGACTTATGTTTGTAGAGTTTCTGATTTTGAACAATCCCTACATTTGTGGAATAGACCTACTTGTTTATCAAGATGCATTTCTAGCTTCTCATTGCTTTTTTTCTTTTAAAGTTGAGATATAAATTACAGACTATAAAAGTTTGCTTTCTTAGAGTATGCTAGTCAGTAGTGTATATTTATAGAATTATGCAACTATCACTGTTATCTAATTCCAGAATGTTTTCATTACCTCAGAAAGAAACTCTGTACCCATTAGCAGTCATTCCCCATTCTTCCTTCGCCCTAGCCCCTGGCAGCCACTGATAGGCTTTCTGTATCTATAGATTTGCCTCTTCTGGATGTACTGTAAAAGTGGAAGCATATAGTAAATGTCTTTTGTGTCTGGGCTTCTTTCACTTAGCATATTTTCAGTTTATTCATGGGTAGCACGTGTCAGTACTTAATTGTTTTTTGTGACTGAATCATATTCCATTGTATGGGCATGCCCCATTTTGTTATCCGTTTATCAGCTGATAGTCGTGCAAGTTGTTTCTACCTTTTGGCCATTATGAATAATAATATTCATAGTATTATTGGGTAATACTGCTATGAACTTCCGTGCACAATTTTTGTGTGGAGACATGTTTTCATTTCTCTAGGGTATATACAATTGCTCACTACCTATTAACTCTACGTTTAACTTTTTGAGGAACTGCCAAACTGTTTTCCAAGGTCACTGTACCATTTTACATCCCCACCTGCAGTGTATAACATTTGTTATTCGGTCCTTTTAAAATTGTAGCCATCTATGTGGGTGTGAAGTGGTTTCTCATTGTGACTTTGATTTATATCTCCCTGGTGACTAGGGGGTTCCCTGGTGGATCAGCGGTAAAGAATCTGCCTACAATGCAAGAGATGCGGGTTCGATTCCTGAGTCAGGAAGATCCCTTGGAGGAGGTAATGGCAACCCACTCTGGTATTCTTGCCTGGAGAATCCTGGGGACAGAAGAGCATGGTGGGCTACAGTCCATGGGGTCGCAAAGAGTCAGACACAGCTGAGTGACTGAGCACAGCGCGGCAGTGACTAACGATGTTGAGCCTGTTGAATGTGCTTGTTGGCCATTTGTGTATCTTCTTAGAGAAATATCTACTCAGACTCTTAGCCCATTTTAAAATTGGGTTACTTGAAGTGTAAGAGTTGTTAATATTTTTAAAATATTTTTAAAATATTCTTAAATATTTCTATTTTCTAAGGGGGCACTGAAATTGAAATTGTTAGTCGCTCAGTCATGTATGACTTTGCAGCCCCATGGACTGTAGCCTGCCAGGCTCCTCTGTCCATAGAATTCTCTTGGCAAGAACCCTGGAGTAGGTTGCCATTCCTTTCTCCAGGGGATTTTTCCCACCCAGGTATCGAACCCGGGTCTCCTGCATTGCGGGCAGATTCTTTACCATCTGAGCCACCAGGGAAGTCCCACACTCCAAACTTACTTGTGTTTTGCGGAAAATTATCAGATCATTGGGTGAAATAATAGTCTCCAGGAAGTTAACATTTTTGTTTATTTTTGCTTGCATTAGAGAGTAACTCAGACATCTCCTCTACAAGTACCTAACGCGTCTTGGATGCACCACCAGTCATACCTCATGCAGCCTTCAGTGAGTGTTAAGAAGTGGGCAAAAGCCAAAGCGGCAGTTTGAAGTAAAACAGTGGGATTTGATGGAAGGAGGTGTGGGTGTGAGTCCTGGCTCAGTCTCTTGTGTAACCAGGTGTCTGACCTTAAATTCTGTGCGTTTACTATTCTTAGACAAGGATGCCTCCAGACTGGTAGTCAGAGTGCATGTTCCTGCTGCAGAGCCAGGTGGTTGCTTGCCTGTCATTTTCCAGGATTGTTAAATGTCTGTCATCAGTGGTTCTGGTAGCCATGAACCACTGCTTCCTGCAGCCTCACAGGACGCTGCCAACTAACTTTGCCCTTTGTTGCTGCTTCTAGGGTTCAGTTCTGACACCAGGCATGGACCATCCCATTTCTCTCCAGCCTGCCTCCATGGTGGGGCCTCTTACCCAGCAGTTGGGCCACCTCTCTCTCAGCAGCACGGGCACGGTAAAGCAGGATATTCCTCTTATAAACTCCTGCCACGCAAGGAGCACCTGTGTAAGACTCTTAGGTTTAAACTCTTGGATAAGGATGGGAATGACTCCACTGTCACTGAGGACACACTCAGAAAAGGAGATGAACTGAAAACTTGTCAGTCTGTGAGCGAGGAATACAGCCTTCTCCTCTGAAACTCACTTGTTTTAACTGATTCCTGTTCATGTAACTAAAGGATCAGTGCTTCTGTCTACGTATTATCCAGCAGGGGTTCACACACGTTTCGTGAAAGCCTTATCAGAATAGAAATAGGAAGAATGGGTGAAGCCTGTTAGGTTTTTCGAAGCTCAGGTGCATTCTGGTTTGTGGAGGAGTGCTTAAAGCAGAGAGGGCAGTGCGTTGAGAAAAAGCAGAAGACGGGAAAGAGGAGGAAAAGTAGTCCTGTAGGTGAAGTCTCTGAGCCAGTGCACTTCAGAGTCATCAGAAGTGCTTTTAAAAAGCACAGTTAAATTAGAATCTCTGGAGAGGGAACACAGGCACTTATAGTTTTTAAAGCTCCCCAGGTGTTTTAATTGTAGCCGAGAATCACTGCTCTGAGCCTGTCAACGCATCTCATTCCAGTATGTGCCAACAGCTGCAGCTCTGCAAGGAGCTTACATCTCCCAGTACACCCCAGTGCCTTCTTCCAGTGTTTCAGCTGAGGTAAGAACTTCATAGTCTCTTGGGGTTGAAGACTGGAAAATGAACAGAGGCAGGTTTTCCACTGATCAAAATCTTCCTCTCGCAGTGATGCTGATTCTGTGTTCATACATAGCTGGTGGGTGTGTGAAGAATGCAGGGAGGAGAGACTTAGTGCCTTTGACTGAGGCCCTTCCTCTTGTTTAGCCGGACAGCAGTTAATCCCAGGGTGCTGGCTTGCACTGACCTGTGTGCCCTGGGATGAGGATAGGTTGCTCTAAAATTGGGGAAGTGATGCTATGAGTGTGCATGTGTATGCGTGCACTCGCACAGGTGTGTGGCAGTGGGTAGGTCGGGGAGGGCACTCAGCTTAGTGAGGCTGCTTCAGTGGGAGGTGAGGGAAGGATGCGCATGGTGACTCGCCTGCCTTGCCTGTGGTACAGGAGAGTGGCAGCCAGCAAAATCAAGTGCCGGTGGATGCACCCTCAGACCATGGCGTCTACTCTTTCCAATTCAACAAGTAACAGTGGTAAGAAGCACACGCCGAGGGTGGGGTGGGCTGAACAGCCTGAAATCAGACTGGTTTCTCATGCTTGTCGCTCCCCCTCCCGACCCTCTCTGGCTTATGCCTCTTTTAGGGTTTCCCTCCCTGTCTTTGTTGAATATAAAAGAATTCTTGGAGATGCTGATGCTCCAGACTCCAGAGGGCTGACCAGGAATACAGTCCTTCTGTGGGCCCAGCTGAGGACTAACACTTGGTCATCGGTTTTCACAGGCCTGGGCCTGGAAAAAGAAATCTCTGCACCCCTGCCCTCTGCTCTTCCTGCACTCCTGGTGGAGCCTGGCGGGGGTGGTGGCTGTCACCTTTTGTGTGTGCTGCAGTCAAGGACATCACCAAAACTTCTTTTCTTTTATGAAGAAAGTTTGCTGTTTTGCTTTTAACTGCAATATACTCTTATCGTACCCCAAAGAGACATGGTGCCTGGAACTTCTCATCTTTGTGAAAAACCATTTTTGATGTGTTGGACTTATTTGGGAAGTCTTTTTTTTTATATATATAAAAAAATTATTTCTTAAAAAAAAAGATGTGGTGCTAGGACATTGATGGAGTCCTTCATGGGCCCTTCTTACTGAGTTTAGCAATTGACGTTTTTTGTGGGGAGGTGTGTGTAAGAATACACAGACTTTCAATGTTTTGTTTTATAAAGCTCTTAAATCACGCATCCCATCTCTTCTTCATATACATTTTATGCCTTCTTTTCCTCATCCAGATTGTTCTTTTTCTCTTTTCCATACAGCAGAACCTGCTTACTTTAACCTCTTTACATCTTTTAATTTTGTGAATTTCTTTTTTGAATGAAATTTCCTATGGAATTTGGAGGGGCGGTGCAAGGAACAGGTAGAACCCTAAGCAGGCAGTGGAAGCGGCTTTTCCTCCCTCTGCCCTTCCGGAAGCAGAGCCTTGACCTCGGCTGACTAAGGAGACAGTTTCAGAGCCTTTGGTAGCCATCTTAGATCCAAATTGGGATGAAGACTAGGTTTTCCCTTGCAAGTTCCAGAGGAACAGACCTACTGACTTCTAATTCTTCTCACTGCCAAGGCCAGCACCACACCCTCTGAGAAAACGTCTTCTCCAGCTACAGCTTTTCAGGAATACCTGCTTTGCTTTTCTGCTTCCTGGAGGATCTTTTCTGCCCTGGGTCTCAGGGCCCCTCTCTTCCCTGTCACATGTCATTGCCATGCTCAGAGCCTTTGCATTTGTGACCTTGCTGAATCCACTTAGGTTCCTTCCCCACCTTGGACCGTCAGCTGCTTCACCTTTAGACCAGTGATTCTCAGAGAGGTGGTTTTGTCCCCTAGAGGCCATTTGGCGGTCTGGAGACATTTTTTGATGGTCATGTCTGGGGGTGAGGCTGTGTGCTGCTGCCACCTAGTGGCTGAAGACTAGGGATGCTGCTGAACAACCTACAGTGCACAGGAGACCTGGCTCCCCCACCAAAGAATTCTGACTCAAAATGTCAGTAGTGCCATGGTTAGGAAACCTTGATTAAGACAGTGTCACGCCTGCCTGAGTACCAGAGGACTTGGTAAATTCCCAGCCCTGGACAGTGCCTTTTGATCCCCAAGCAACTAGTTGAGAGAGAACTGAGGTTCTTAAATTTTCCCCAAGCTTTGACCTTTGGCACCTCTGTGTATACAGCAAGGGCTGCCCTTGAAAGGTTAGGCCACGTGCACACACACGTTGAGAGGGATCGAGGCGGGGACTGGTCTCTGTGTTTGTGTGTGCTATGCAGGGGTGGGAAAGGACAAAGTTCTTTGTAACTGTCCAGAGCATTTGGGCCCCTTTCCCAGGGAACCAGGATGTCAAAAATAATTTTCCTTGTGGAAGGACAGCAGGGAGCTAGGAGAGAAAAGAGCAGTAAATCCCATCTCAGTATTCCCAAGGTCAGGAGCCCTTCACAACAAGGTTGTTTTGTTCTTCAACCCCATCTCCTTCTGCAAGACCTGCCTGCGCACCTGGAGACAGATCGGAGGAAGCCTTTGCCCATCATCTAGGAAGTAAGGTCCTGTACATTCTCTTCCCAGTCACTCCCTTCTACGCTGAAAGGAGAGTGCTGCTCCCCTTCACTTCCAGGTCAGGTGCGTTTCCCCCAGACAGACAGAAAGCCAGATGATGGAGAATGGAGGAGCAGCTCTTCAGTAGGCTGGCCGTAGGGAGAGGAAGGAGATGCTGCAGGGTGGGAAGAAGCTGTGATGTCAGTTGTACGAAGAGCTTGGGCCCAGCTTTCCCTTCCCTTCACCCATCCTAGAGTCAAGAGTCCTGATGCTCCCCACCCTGAGTGTCCTCTTGTACATCCGGAGGGTAAGGAAGTAGAGGTAGCAGACAGTAGGTAGGGGCTAATCAGTAAGATGGAAAATAGAAAAGATGAAATTGCCAGTTTTCTCATAGGTATTTCCAACCTCAGGAAGGGTTTATCTGATGTAAAACAGCCCCAAGTCCAGTAACCTTCTGGGAGGGTTTGCCTGGGCAGGTAGCTCTTGTTTCTGAGTCTCTAGTCCTTAGTCAGAAAAGTATGCCATAGCATCAGGGGCCTTGAAGAAAAAAAGAAAAGTCTAGTTCATTTAATTAACAGTAGTTTGGGGGAACCTTGCTTTGCTAGGAGGTTCAGTGAAATGAGGGCCTTTCATGTGCAGAGGCTGTTATTAGTGCTGCCCCTTCTCTGCCTCTCAGAATTCTTGGTTCTACTTTCTCTGTATTTAAATGTTTAAATGGCTCTTATTTTGCATTGTTTTGTTTTAAAATTATGAAGTTACCTTTTGTCCGTTTTCCTCATGTAAATCTGCTTAATGGGTTTTATTAATGAGTGTTTCTGGTTTGGGCAGGTTTGGGCATGGGAACTGATGGAGTGAAAGCCTGAAGTTATTTCTGTAGTGGTTAATGGATTTTGTTTGGCCCCTTTTGGGTTACACTCATGATACTTTCCCCCTAATTGTTAGTTCATTTCTGATCATAACACAGGTGAGTGATTGGAAAAAGGAGAGAAGGAATGAGAGGCAGTTTTCCTCTCTCAGAATGGCCCACTGGAGGCAGTGGTGCTGCTGAGGAATTGTAGGGGGCGTCTTCAGGCTCATAGCCTTGGGCTGGGCTCTTTAAACTCTGCTAGTGTTTTCTGAATCCTGTCTTCATGGAGCCCAGGTCATACTCTCCCTGTACTTCACATCTCATCCCTGCTCATTAAGGTGCTCATAACATTCTTAAAATATTTTACTGCTTTGAGTTTTTCTCTTTTCAGTCAGATAGAACATACTAGAATCACTTTCTCAGATGATAGAATCCTTTACTAGGCTTAGTGCTTGCCTGTCCCACCTCATGCCAATATTATTACTGCTCCTCTCTCACTCTGGATACTCAGACCCAAGGCTTTTTGGAGGAGGGTATGGGTTGAGGTTAGGGAAGATGTAGAAATGACGGTGGGGAGAGATGTTAAGAGTATTTTTAACCAAAAGATTGGAAGAGCTGCCCAAACTAGGAAGCCTAGTGGCTCTGAAGAGTAAATAAATACCCCTTGTCAGGAATAGATGGGGTAAGCAGGGGGACATTACTTGCACTGAGTGTGAGGACCAGACTTTGTTGCTCTACTGACCCTCCCTGGATCAGGCCACCTCAGCCCAGTTTTTCTTTTCCTGACTTACTGATCAGTGAGTTCATTTAGCCCCTTGGTGCCTGCATTGCTTATCCCCTACTGCTTCAGTGTCTGCCGTTTGGGGCACCTACTTGTGGGTTGTTATTTTGCTCCACAAAGGTGAGGTGAGAAGGCTTGCTGGAATGGAGTGTAAACATCTAAAAAAAAAAAAAATGTTCTTTTGTGCACGTGCTCCACCTTCTGGGAGAGCAGCAGCGTTGCAGTTATTAGCAGGTTACCTCGACTTTCTTGGCCTAAGGCAGTAAACTTGGGTCAGCGATCAGGCCTAAACTTGTCCCCAGGAGGCTCTGCTAGACCAGCTTCAAAGAAGAGGGTGGTATTATGACAGCCAGTCTGTAAGGGCTAGGTCTAACCTTGTGCCTTGCCACATTTAACCCTTCATGATTCCCTCCTAAACCAACTATGCCATTTCTGTGCTACCTGCTTTTAACTCCTTCCAGGCATTGGCAGATCCCGCTTTCCCTCAGCTTTTACAAAAACCTTTCCGTTTGTAGGAGGGTCTTCCTTCAACAGCTGAGCCAGGCCTGTGAGCTCTATCGCCCTTCTCCTCTTTGCTGACTTCTGCGGCACCTCCCTAGAGGTGCTCCCCACGAGACTAGTTATAAGAGAGGTAGGTGCCCTCTCACCCCAGTTACCGCTGCTGCTTCTCCCTGGCCTGTCCACTTCCATTTCAAATGAACCTCCCTTCTCCCAGGTATGGCCCACTCCCTTGTCCTTGTTACAGACCTACCTCACAGTTCCACATGAGCACAAGCACCTGTTTACACGTGTTTCCTTCCTTTACTGTCCTTTCACGAGGGTTAGGAAGCTGGGGGCTAGAAAGGGCTCACGATCAAATGCAAAAATTCATTATTTCTATTTCTGGAATGTCTCTGAGATTTTTACCTCATTTTATCACCCTAGAATAGTGTGAACTCTGCAGTTAGATATTGCTGTGGTAGGCCAAATGATGACTGCTTAGGATATTAAGTAATACTTGGGAGCCACCCCCAGGAACACTAGCATTGGAGCGGAGCTTATAACTTGATTAAGTTTGCCAGTGGCTGCCACTAGCTGAGAAGGTAAGCATGGACCAAAGCGGCCATCTGAGGTTTTTGTAGGGCTGAAAACAGATATTCCTTCTCCTATTCCAGTTAGAGGGTCACCAAAACAAAACTTCCAGCCTTCAGTGTGATAAGCTTTCCCAGCTTGTAAAATGTTCTCACAACATTTACTGGTGTCTGCATCCCCCAACACGTACAATTTCGGGGGTGGCGAGTGCACTGCATGCACTTACCACCTTGGACAGGAAATAAGTTTAATTATCCTCAAAACACATTTTGTACATTTTTTATCCAGAGGTTTCTAATTTTATACTCTTGCCATGTTTGTTCCAGTGCTACCCATTCTAATTTTTCTGACACTTGGTATTCTCATGTTTCTTCCCTATAATTTGGTAGAACTTTGTCTTATTTCAACTTGTGAAATAAAACACAAAAGTCTACCTCGTGGTGTCTTATCCATGGGTGGGAAGCTGGGGAAGGTGGTGATGAGCACACACTTTTCCTGTATCAGGAACATAGGTGGCAGCCTTAGAAAGCCAAGGCCATGCCTCACAAGGTAGGAAGTAGGCACACTTGAATCCTTTGCTACAGCACCTGTTCCATTCACATAAACAGAAATTCTGCCTTGGACGCCTCCTGGAAAAGGGCCAAGCCTGGAGGTTTAGAGAGAAATGTTGACACTTAGGGGCACACTGCTTTCCTGCCTGCTGTCTTCTCCATCAAACCAGTCATATATTCACCCTGACACCACCCAGTTTTCCCCTTTAGGCAATTAGAAGAACCTATGTTGAAGGAAGATAAATACACAGAGTCTTTTGAGTCTCTATCAAATGTGGTTTTTATTCAACTGACAAGCACTTTTCTACAGCTGCACTTGTGGAACATCACATGGCAAAAACAGGAGTTTTTTTATCTCTAGACTTTTTTTTTCCTTTTTTTACCTTATTAAAAATGAGATTGGTCCTAAAAATATAGAAAGAAATAAATTTAAATTCACAAAAAACTGTACATTATCAAAAAGTCACTAAAACACCACATTTGGTTATATAAAAAGTCAAGTCCCTTTTGTTGTAAAAGGAACATGGAAATTTGTTGGTGTTGATGGTGTGGTTTCTTCCTGTTACCAGACTGATGGGAGAAGGGAAACAAAGGGGCAGGGGTGGTTTTTATTTACTTTTAAACTTGCCTTCCCTATCAAATATTCTTGTCAAGAAGAGAAAATCCACCTAGCTCAAGGGGCAGTGAAGATGAAAGAAAAGTGAGAAATGGCCCCTTTGATCATGCCCTATCCCCACCCCCCCATCAACCCCCACTCCAAACTGAGGCTAGGACTCCACCCCACCTTCAGAGTGCCTGGTCCCTAGGGAAAGAGATGGAGCTGGGAGAGGAACACATAGCAGGAACAATTGAAACTTCACTCCCCTGTCCATCTAACCTCCAACAGTAAAATTAATCTAGAACATTTTATACTGGGGAAAACTGCCATGGGGAAAAAGAAGAGCCCCCAACTATAACAGTTCCAAATGCTTGACTAACACAAAGTTTGTTACAGAGCAGTTATTTAGATAAAATATAAATATTTATGCATAATATAAAGTCAATTCAAATATTCTTCAATCCACCTCTTATTTAAAAGCAAAAAAAAAAAATCTCAAATAAAATTAAAAGTTCTGAGGTTTATCTGACAGAAAAGGCGACTTTAGAGATAGGCTATGGGGGAGTAGGGGCATAAAGAAAGAAAGGGGTTGCCCCAGGACCTAACTGCCCCCACCCCCTTCAGTGGCTATTCAGTGCTGCTGGAAGCACAGGAACGCTCTCCTCACCCGGCACCCCCCCTCCCACCAACGGAACATTTCTTGGATGCCTCAGCTCTCTGCTTGGGCCAGCCAGCAGCCACCTCCCCAGTGCAAGTACCCGTAATCTCTGATGGGAGGGGCTCTGCTGAGCAGGAAGGCAGGGGGCCAGGGGCCCATGGCTATAGCTGGGAGTTAGCAGCTTTCCTCTCACGTGTTGGGGCTTGGGCACAGTCACATGTAGGGCAGTGGTGGACCCAGAGCCTCTCCTCCCTACTGACTTGTGCTCTGGGGTCTCTGCTACTGGGGAAGGGGTCCCAGGATATAAAGTAGATAAGGGAAGGAAAGCACAACTAAACCCACAGAAGCTCATGGGATTAGGAAAAGATCCAGTTCTACCCCTCTCCCTGCAAAAGCTTAGGACTCAGAGCTACTGAAAGGAGAGGGTGTTCCTGCTGAAAGATTGCACAGTTTGAAGAGGCTGGAACAGAAATGCCTGGGAGAGAGGGAAGAGACACAGCTTTGACCCAGAAAAACTGTTCCTGTGGTTTCCCAAAGACAAAGTGATAGTTTGAAACAATGAGAAAGGTGTTTCAATGGTTTGAAACAATGGGAAACAGATACTTGGGGAAAAAACTGAATGGATGCCACCAAAAACAGGGGCACAGTCACATCCTCTCTCACACACACACACACCCACACACCCCGCCCCCCTCTTTCAGGCCAGTCATTGCTACCTGGCCTCCATCTTGGGGTGTGCCCGAACTCAGCAGTAGTTGTCCCTGAGGAGTTCCCAAGAGGGAGGTTTGGGTAAGAGGTGGGGAAGGAGGCTGGAAGGCCCAGGGTCCAGGGTGCCTCCCTGCCCTCTCCCCAGTTTACTGAGTTTCAGAAAAGGCTAGAAACTCAGCATTTGAGGAGTATCCAACATTATAGAGGGGCTAGCTATTGGCAGGAAGATGAGGACAGAGAAAGACAGGGACCTCTGAACTTCTTTTTCCTTTGAAGGGAAAAACGATTTGGGGGAAGAGAAAAGGATGGAGGAACCCGTACACATAGTTTTACATTATTGGATGAGAGACAAATCTGAAGGGGAGAGGGGACTGAGAGAGAGAAAGTGAGAAGCAGGGGAGGGACTGAACATGGAAGCAGCATGTTCAGGGCCCGGTGTCCGGCTCGACACACTTGGGAGTTAAGTCCACTTTACTGGCCGTCACTGCGGGTCCACACACAGTACAGAGTGTTTCTCGGTTTCACACATTCACTAGAACTATTGCTATTGTTAAATAGCCCCAGATTGTTGGGGCACGTACAAGGAAGGTGAGGAAGCTGGGAAGAGGAAGTAGGGGCTTCTTTCCTCCTCCTCTTATTTAATTAGGAAATAAAACAGAAAGGAAAAATTATTTTTTCTTTCTTTTTTGGCTTTCAGTCCAGAAGGACCTCATCTCTGCCCCTCTTATTTGAGGAACAAGAGGAGGAAAGGGAGAAAGGGTGTAAGGATAAGAAGATGTAGGGCGCTGCCAAGGGCAAGGTCAAAAATCAGGGTTCTCCCTCTGACTTTGAGTCTGGACCCAGGGCAGCATCAGCAGGTGAGAATGGCAGGGTTTGTGTGGAGGGCAGGGGGCAATGCCACAAGGACTCCCCACCTCCCATGCCTCACAGATTGGCCTGTTTTCCCTGATAAAACTCCTCCCAGCGGCTCTCAAAGAAGCGGCGCATGATGTGTCCAGCCTTGCCCACTTCAGAATCATCTTCATTGAAAGTCTGACAGTTGTCAAAGACCAGGAGCGCATCAGCCGCAAACTCCTCTGAGCTGGTGTACCTGGCGGGGTGGAGGCAGCGCTGTCAGCTGGGGCACCAGCAGCAGCAGTAACAGAAGAAGAGCCAGGAGAGCCAATGATGTCTACTCACCCTCCCCGGAGCAGTCGCTCCCGCATGGTGGAAAAATCCATAGGGTTTTTGATGATCCGTCGGTACCCACTCACCAATCGTGGGTTCACAGGCTCCAGGAAAGGCCAAGCTGCATCGTGGGACTCCATCTCCATCAAGATAATCCTATTATGAAACAGACAGTAATGATACACTATCAGGAAGCAAACCATGGACCCCTCCTAGCCCTCAACTCTGGAAAACGTAGAGTCTGTTGTCCCCAGAATTCACTCAACTCACTCGCAGAACGTGAGATCACTGTGATGGTTCCGCATGGAGACGCGCCGCCGCTTCGAGGGGGACAGCCCTTCCTCTGAGTACCGGGGCACTGCTGGGCTCTCTCGGCCCCTTGGCAGCAGCCGGCGCCGGCGGTTGTCACCTTCTGGGAAGTTCAGCACGTAACTGCTTTTCCGCTTCTGGCCTCGTTTTGGGAAACCAGATTTCTGAGTCAATTCTCCTTCTACCTGCTGAGGATAAGAAAAAGGTGAGATCAGCCACAGCTGGAAATATGTACTCTGCTTGCTCTCTACTTTATCACAATCCCTACTTGTCTGGGGGCCTCCCAAGTGGCACAAGTGGTAAAGAACTTGCCTGCCAATGCAGGAGACGTGGGTTTGATCTCTGGGTCAGGAAGATGCCCTGGAGGAGGGCATGGCAACCCACTCCAGTATTCTTGCCTGGAGAATTCCATGGACAGAGGAGCCTGGCAGGTTATAGTCCATAGGGTTGCAAAAGAGTTGGACACGACTAAAGTGACTTAGCACAGTACTACTTGTCTGAGTGTGACTGAGGTTTCAAAATACTTTCATGCATAAATCAGTCTGTGAATTTATTACTCACCCTTTTGGGTTATGTGAAAAAGGAAAGTATAATCACTCCCATTTTATAAAGAAAGCAAGTAAGGTGGTAGAATTTAAGTGACTAGTGCAAAAAAGGACCAGAACCCAGCCTCCTAGCACATCATCTGGACCCTTTTCCCAGGAGAGATGGAAGGCATGGGAATAATGATATTTTTAAGACTGGTGGTAAATGAGAAAGAAAACCTCACTTGCTCGGGAGTGGAATGAGAGAGCAGAAGACGTACCTGGGCCAGACAGACAGCACAGAACCAGTCTCCTTCTGGAACAGCCTCCATCTTGGGCCGAAGGCAGTAAATATGGCAGCCACGGTCGCACCCGTCACAAAGTAGAAGAAACTCGTCGTTGTCACCCTTCCGGCAGACTAGACAGGTCTGGACCAGGGTTCCGAGGAGTTAGGGTGAGCCCTCAGGCCTCTCTGCCTGCCACTCACCCCACCCATCCCAGCGGCCATCTCTTCAGCTCCCCAGGCTTCTTACCACTTTGTTCACAGACTTCTCCCAGGCAATGGACCTCTCCAGCTGGCCCAGGCACAAGCAGACTTGGGCCGCACTCCGGCATCGCTCGAGCGTTTGGCGCCAGGCCCGAACTCGAGGCGTGATCTCATATGATCTGATGGGAGAAAGTGGTGATTGGGGATGAGGAGTAGGATTTATTAAATTGATTCCTTCTCCCCAAGACCAAGAACTGGAGGGTGGGCACTCACATCTCTGTAGGCGTACACTGTGGGGCACTGCTGGGCGTGCTGAGCAGGGCCTTCTCCAGCACCACCTCATGAGCTGGCCACAGGGGTTCCCGCAGGTACCGCCGCTCCACATTCTGCTCCAGGGCAGCAAGTCGCATCACTGCCAGGTCCAGGGGGTTGGTAGTTTTACGCTGGGGTGCCAGACCTTCCTTGCCTCGACCCCGCCAGGTGATATCCTCCTGGGAATCAGCTAGGTGCTCACAGTAGGCCAAGTCTTCACGAGTAGAGTCTGGGCTGGGACATGTCCAGCCCTGCAGGTGGGAGAGAGAAATAAAACTCATTATAAAGGACATTAAGCACAGAAAAAGATGTGACCCATTTAGGGTCATGGGCGGTCACTTTGTAAAATGGGAACCCCAGGTTTTTCCTAACAGGGTATAAGAGATTAACACCCTTTCCTCAACAACCCCCTATGCAGTGCCAGCCCAGGGTACCCGAATCTGCAGATCAGACAGGATCACCCGCTGTTCCAGCTCCTCCACCCACTGAAGGACAGCCAGGTCTGTCTCATATGTCTTCTCTTTGGGGGTCCAGCTCATGATCCCTTCTTCAAAGGCAAGCAGCTGACTGGGCTCAAAGATGGGGTCTGAGAAGACAGAAGGCAGAAGGAAAAGCCCATCAGGCTGTTCACCATCCACAGCAGCAAATTGACCTGGGCTCCTCAGCTCAGGCTGGTTAAGTATTTATTTTACCTGTTGAGGGCCGTAGGCAGACTTCCTGTAAGAAGTCCCTGTGCTTATTTAGGTGCTTGTGAAGTGCTTTCTCTCGGATGCCTCGGGGGTGCAGGGCCTTGAGCGTGGCATCTAGAGTCTCAGGATCTCGGATCCACCACCAGCCAGAGCGCATCTCTGTGAACACAGTTTATTGTGTAATGGGGGCAATAGGAGCCACATGGTCCATATCTGAGGCCACTCCTACCTATACGCTCACTCCATCCCATCCCAAGGTCACTCACCAGGTGGGACAGGCTGGGCTGTCAGCTGGGTTAGGTAACGCTGCTCCATCTGTTTGAAGAACTTACTGGGAGGTCTCCCTCTCCGTTTTGGCTGTCCTTGCCCTGTGGGGCTCTGTGGTGTTTCTACAGGATCTCCTGCTCGCCTTTTAGGAGCCATGCCCAGCAAAGGAGTGGAAGAGAACGGCCCTGGAGAATAGGAGTTGGCAGCACTGGCTCTACTCACCTATGAATGAGATGAAACATAAGGTGATGGGGGTGTTTTCATGTTGACAGGACCCCAGTGGCCTCATCTCTTCCCCCCAACCATGCCAACAGCCCACAGCCAGGTAACCTAGCCTGTGGCCAGATGAATATAAGTGCATACCACTAATTCTGGCTACTTACTGGCTTGGAAGAAACAGGTGGCTGAGGGGAAAGAGTGGGCTGGTCCTCAGAAACTGCAGGGGGTGGTGTAGGGGCAGCATTGCAGGGCATCTGGGCTGAGAAATTAAACCAGGGAGCTTGAGAATCAGGGCTGGCTTCTGTCTCGTCAGGTTCTGGCTCTTCCAGGGCATGTGATGGGGCTGGGTCCAGTTTTCCAGGACTGCTATCAGGCGTGAGGACTGAGCTGCTCAGCAGGGAGCCATGGTTCTGAGTCTGGCTCAGCCAAGACAGGAAGGCTGACTGGCTGAGGTCATGCTGGCTCTGACCCAGAGACAATGGGGAGCCCTCTGGCTCCAGGAACCCATTATGAGAGTGAGGATGGGACTGAAGCTGGGGCTGGGCATGAGCCTGAAGCTGAGGATGGGACTGAGTCTCAGGCTGAAGCTGGGTCTGAGGCTCTTCTGAACCTTGACCCTTGGAAGGAGATTTCAAGTGCCTAGGTTGCATACAGCCAGGCTTAGTTTTCCGAGGTCGGCCTCGGGCCCGGGCAGGAGAACTGGCAGAGGTGTTGGAGCCAGCTAACTCCCTCTTCAGAGAGGAGGATGGGCTGGTTGTTGAATGGGTTGCCACTTTGAAGGAGTCAGTTTCCTGCTTTATCACATTCTCAGGAACTGTAAAGCAAAGTGAAGAGCATAAAATACACACTGATATACAATGGGAAAGAAAGAGGGTGTACAAACACAGGACATACACTTTTTCTCTTGGACTTAATCCCCCACTTTTTGAGATTGCACTGGAAAATGCTTATATGGCAACCAGCATAGTATCTGCAAAAGAAAAACTATGTTCCCAAGTAATTATCATCAGCATAAACATAAGCTAACATTTATTGAGAACCAGCTATGTTACACATTATTCTATCAACTTACTTTAATCCCCTCAATAGCCCTATGACATATACATTCTATTATTAATTCCATCTCACAAATGAAAACAAGCATACAGCTGGTAAATGGCAGAGCAGAAGGGAGGCAGTCTTACTTCAGAGCCTGTCCTCTTAACCACAGTATACTAAACTGATTGTCATACAATCAAAAAAGCCCAAGATGCTAGGTAGAGGAAAAGGAATTGCTTAACTTTTGTTAGCTAGGACTCAAACCAGGGTCCTACGATACACCTACCTAAGCTTCCCTCTGTTCCTTCCACAAAGATACCAGTCAAATAGGGCAACACCCAGTAGCGGCGTCTGTAGCGGTCCTGACCCAAGGAGACTGCTCGAAGCATCTGGGATGAGTGAAGCAGCTTTTTTCGAAAGAAGAGCTGACGCTGGGTAGGCAGTGGAAAAGGAAGATGAATGAAAAACACACTTCCAGGGTGACAGTGGTGACTTCGTCCAGTATATGGGAGAAGGGCATGGCTCTCAGCTTCCCTATAAAATTGATACCATCTAGGCCCAACTCATAAGGTAACCAATTCCCACCCAGCCCCTATCTCCAGCTCCTGGGAGGCTAGAAGCACAATACCTTGCTCAGTTTTTCTATCTGGCGCTCTAGCTCTGGGATGCTAGATGCTGTGATATCAACCTGGAGAAGAAACAAGTAGACACCGAGAAAATGGGAATCATCAGATTCAAGAGGAAGAAAGAATGTTTTCCACCTCCCACTTTCCTTGGTCTGGGCTAGTACCTCTCCATCCCTTCGACCCCTACGGCCATGGACAGCAGCTGCAGTCTCCTCCTCTTCCTCCTCTTCCATGCCACTCGTCTCCTCCATGATCCGAGAACTGCGCCTCCGCCCCAGGCCTTCCTCTGGTCCCTGCAGCTCTATCTCAGGTCGCCCCGTTCGCTTGGCCAGAGCAGTTTTCAATCTTGACACACATAGTTTAAGGGAAACTGTGGTGAGGAACATGATACCTCCACAAAAGGAACACCTTGAATCTAAGCCATCCTGGGCCCTGGACAGGTTTCAACCCCAGCAGAGGGGCTAAGGACACCAAGTTCCAAACAGCAGTCCTGGGTATGCTTCACCCTTTCCCCCTTCTCTCCTCTGTCCTGTCCTTACCTCCGCAGCCGGCCTTCAACAATCCACTTGTTTTTCCTGTAGCTGGACATACTCTCTAGAGTCTTGTCAATCTCACTGCAGGGAAACGGAATAGTATTTTGAGGAAGAAGTGCCAACACACACACAAAAGAAGGGAGGTTCAAGGATAAAAGGATTTTCATCCTAGAACCTAGACTGGATGAATGGCAGAGTAAGACTTGGGCTCTCCCAGGAAGGAAAATTAGATTCAGTCCCAGGTCATACCAGCATGCCCAGAGCATGGCAGTAGACACACATCACCCAGGATTTCTAGATGGCTAAACCCCTCCCCTATCCCAGTCTGACCAAGGCACATAGAAACCATCCCCACCCCAGCCCCTCACTTGATGATGAGGGTGGAGCCATTGAGCTCATGCACAAGGAAGGCCAGAACAGCAGCCTTCTGTTGGGGTGGCTGGGCTTGAAAAGGCTGGGTGCGCAGGCTGTCACAGAGGGCTGGCTCCACTCCATATGCCATGAGGAAGCAGCGCAGGATCTCAGACACATTGTCTCTTGTTAGCGGGATCTCAGACACCTTCTCCCCCAAGATCTTTACGGACTGTTTGGAGGAGAGCATAATAGGAGTTAGAGAGAAAGAGGAACAACTCAAGTCAGTCTGGAGAAGGAGAATAGAGTAGGAGAGAACTATGGGGTTAACACAGAGAAAGTTAAGAAGGAAAGTTGTGAGGGTAAGATGAGAAAAGAAAAAGGACAGGTACAAAAGGAAAGAAGTATATTAAAGGAAAATGAATAAAATAAGCAGAGGGAGGTCAGAAAGAAAAACAAAAAATAAGAGGAAAACAAAACCAGGAAGAAACTACAGATCTTCCTCCACTTGTCCCTGGAAAGAATAATGGAGAATCAGGACCTAAAATCATAAAGCAATGAGAAGTAACCTAAGAAAAAAGGCAGTAAATTACAAGGGATAGCATGTAGTATGCAGATCTTCCTCAATTTATGATGGGATCATTTCCCAAAAAATCCATCATAAACTGAAAATATTGTAAGTTGAAAACGCATTTAACACACCTAATCTACAGAGCATGACAGCTTAGCCAACCCAACTTTAAACATGCTCAGACATTTAAATTAGCCGAGAGGAAGGCAAAATCATCATTTAACACAAATCCACTTAATAATAAAATGCTGAATATCTTACACAATCTACTGCATACTGTATTCAAAGTGAGGAATAGAATGGCTGCACAAGTGACGTGCATGGCTGACTCACTGCCCAGCACCATGAGAGTGTACTATTGCATTTCTCCAGTCCAGGGAAAGATCAAAGTCAAAACCTTAAGTACCTCTACTGAAGGCCTATCACTCTTGAACCATTGTAAAGTCGAAAAAGTGTTAAGTCAAACCACTCTTATTTGGCGACCATTTGTGTATCTCCCTTTACTTGTCCTGATCACTTTGGAAGGGGCTTTCATGTGTTCAACTCAAAGAGAAAGCAAAACTGAGAAATGCACGGATCCCAAGCCCTCTGAACCCAGGAAAGGACCTCACCTGACAGTAGGAGGGCAAGCCAGGATCATAGAGTGCAGCTTTCAAGAGTCGCACCAGTAGATCTTGTACCTCGCCCAAGCTGTCACCTTGACACAGGAGCCCCTCCTGCAGGACCCCCAGACTAGGGACATCTTTGGCAGGGTCAAAGCCCAGCACCTTGCCGAAGCTGTGCAGGAACTCCACAATGGTCAAGCAGTCTGAGAAGGCCCCACTAGGCAGGATCAGACCAGGGATGCGTGAGAAGTCAGGCAGCGGCTGTAGGGACAAAAGTGGTAGGTGTTCTGTCAAACACATGGGAAGGCAACAGTCTGGATATCTAGGAGGCTCTTCCTTTAACAGAAGTGTCTTCATGGATGGCCCCTCCAGGACCTGTTGTTCTCCCCTCACTACCTGGTGGTCAGTCAGACACATGTCCTCTGTGGGTTTCTTCATTTCTTCCAAGATCATCTGCTGCCTCTGCCGCTCCTCCAAGCGCCTCTGTGTGGCCAGCACTTTATCTGCTTTACCCGTTGGCTTGGTCTTGGCCACCTCCTCCTTTTCCTTCACTTTTACCTTCTCCTTCTTCTCCCTCTTGACTTTTTCCTTCAGTTTTTCCTGCTTTGTTTTTACCTTCTCCTTCTCAGCCTAACCACCCAAGGGAGAGAGGAATCAAGAGTGCCGTGAAGACTCAAATCACCCTTCCCTGGTCCCCATCCTCCCCACCTTAAACCCTGAAACATGACTATAAAACATGACCAACTCACATGTCTTGCAAAATCAGTTTGGTGACTTCAAAGTTATGCCTGTGCATATAAGTACCTACCTTGGATTTCTTCTTGGCTTCCTTCTGCTTTAAGCTCTTGGTCTCTTGTTTCCTCTTGTTTTTGGCCTGTAAACCATAAAGGAAGTAATTTCTCCTCAAACTGAAAGCATCACTGCTTGGGCTAGGATTCAAAAACAAGGATGCTGGGGAGAAGAGCTGAGACATGGGATGAGGGGTTGGCAATGTATCAACTCTTTCACCCTGGAGATGCCCACATTATTTCTGAACAAGCCAAATTCTCTAAATGGCAGGTGGCAGGCGTGGGAGATGGAAAATAAGACAGAGCAGCTGTAGGAGAAGTTAACCTACTGTGGAATCTCTCTGATGTCCCTCACCTGCCCTTGGTTAGTAGTCTGACACTCTCCCCGCTGCACCTTCTGCTTTATCTTCTTCTTGATTTTACACATCTTAGGTTTATCCTCCTCATTCAGTGTTTCTGTGAGAGCAAAAAGAAAAATGAAGAGTGAGGCAGGAGACCGGTCTCCAGCATCCAGACCAGCACATGCCTATCACAAAGCTGGCCTCCAAAGAGCTCCCTGAAGAAACCAGATGCCTTTTTTTTTTTTTTGAAAGTATACATAAAACACTGGGAGAAAAAAATGCACGAGAGGAACCTCCTATGGAGAGAACACAAATGGCATCTCATGCCCAGAAGCACCAGCCTCTGGAACTTAGACTGCTTTAGAAAGGGTCCTGGAGGCCAGAACAACGGAATAGCCTTAGAGACTGTCTCTGTCCCAGGCTGCCTGACAGGCTGATTTTAGAACTAAGAAAGGAAACAGAAAAACTGCCAGAGAAAGCAGGTGGTCTTGAGTTGGAAGCACCAATTAAGCAAGAATGTGCCAGAAAGGAAGGGCCCAGATAATGGACATTTTAGTAGAATCCTATCAAATCTGACATAGTTATTGCCTATGTTCAGCTCCTATGTCTTGCTCCATTAAAATATCTGAATTTCTTCTCCTTTGGAAGATGATACTGAGATGTGATTCTGCAGACAGCTGTGTTTTAGAACTGATGTTTTTGATATGATAGTACCTATCCTATTCTGGCATAGAAATAGCACTACTACATCTGTGCAGCAACCCTCCAAGTTTAGATAGATACTATCTGCAGAAGAACCACTATGAGCAAGTCACATAGTCATACAGTCAGAATCTGGCAGAGCTGGAATTCTGAATAGGAGATACTTGATTCCAAATTCTTTCACATTCTTCATACTATATAAGGGTAAGTGCAATATTTACTGAAAAATATAGACATTTCTTACCTGTACATCCCACTAAAACAGTACCAATTATCTTTTGGATTCAGATGTGAATTCTGAACCTCTATGATGGTGGCAATGAGTGTTTACACAAGACAAGCAAGACCAGTAAGATAAGTAAGAAGCTAAAAGATGGTAAGAAAGGACATGAAAGCCCTCTCCTCTCATAATTATTCCTGGGATACCACCCCCCCCTCCCCACACAAGGCTCCACTAAACAGAAACTCAAGAAAGGAACTGGCTGTTTAAAAAAAAAAAAAACCCACTAAAGTGCTAGGACCCTGATGCTGCTTTCCAGAGAGGGGAAGGTAATTCAGATACATTCCATCTAGATGTCAGTCACACTCCTGGGAAACCCAGGCATTAACCAATACATCAACATTTCAGATACCTCAGAGAGTGAGCAGAATTCCCAAGTTAAGAAACATCATGGTACCTTGGGCCTCCAGTTTCTTTAGGAGGCGGGTGTCTGTCTTATTCAATAGCTCAGTGATTTTGACTTTGGGTGGCCGACCTCGGCCCCGTTTCACCTTGGGGACTTCCTTGGTCTTGGCCTTCTCAGTGTTTCGAGGTCGGCCCCGTTTCCCAGTAATTGCCTGAATCCTGGATGGGATCTCCTCTGCTGAGAGCTGCACCCACTGCAAGCCCTGAGGTAAGAAGGACATTGTCATAACCGAAGTTCATGGAAGCCACCAGAACCTCTGAACCATTTGATGCCTGAGAATCTCCAAACCCCATGAGGAAGCTGCAGCTTGTCCACCAACCCCTCCTCATATTTAAAAAAGTATATTTAACCCTTGGGTGTGCACCTCTGGTGTGTCTCTCTCTTCAAAGAAATCACCAACAGGCATACGGGGACTGAAGCTGAAGTGCTCCCGACGGACGTTGTGTACCACGTTGCGGCTCAGGTACTACGAGGAGGAGGTAAAGTGGCGTCAGTGAAGTTACGGTCCTACCATGCCCTTTGGCCAGCAACAACACAAGCAGAACAAGCCCCAGAGCAGACAACGCCAGCCTGTTGCCACTGGGCCCAAAAAAGGAGTCTGTGCTTTTCTACAAGAGTCCACGAAAGCTCCATTACCTTGATCACTTCTGGGAACTGTTTCATCCTCTTCCCACAAGGGCCGTAATACCAGGTCTCCCCCTGCCATCGGTGGCTGCCCTTCTTGATGCGCACCTCTCTCCGCCATCTGCCAGAGAAGCACACGGGCCCTGCCACCAGGTCACACCCCTACCCACTCTTAAATCACCCAGAAGCCAACCCCACTAAGCAGATAGCCCTCCCCACACCTGTCTCATTAGAACTGCATGTAGATGCAGAGGCACAGGACTTCCCTGGTGGCTCAGATGGTAAAGCGTCTGCCTACAGTGCGGGAGACCCGGGTTCGATCCCTGGGTCAGGAAGATCCTCTGCAGAAGGAAATGGCAACCCACTCCAGTACTCTTGCCTGGAAAATCCCATGGACAGAGGAGCATGGTAGGCTACAGTCCACGGGGTCACAAAGAGTCGGACACGACTAAGAGACTTCACTTTCACTTTTTCTGAGATACAAGCTTGGCCAGAAGGCAGGCCTGAGCCTCAAGCCCCTCAGTGCCTCAGGGGAAAGCAACACACCACATTGCACAAGCCCAGAAAGACCTCCACCCATCCCCTTCCAAAGTCAGTGAGATGGGCAGTCAGAAACCCCCTCCCTAATGCCATTCAGGACAAATTACTGGGCTTCCAGCAAAGAGAATATAGACCTAAGAGAATAAAGGCAGAAATGACAGAGGGTAGGGAGGGAAGCAGAAGAACAAACTCACTGCTGACTCCATGAAATGACTCCGTAGAGGCCAGGGTTTAGTAAGGAACTCTGTGTTCTGAGCAACAGATAATTCTAAGACTAAGCCTTATCTTTCTCTCAGAACTTAAAGCAGAACTCAGACTTGGTGACCACAAGTAGCCTAGAGGGGCAGGGGTGGGGAAGATCAGGAAGGCAGTTATTCCTACAAAGCCCTTGGTGTTAGCTGGCTTGTTCATTCTGGTCACATACTGTTCCTACCCTTAGAGTGCATTAAAAAAAAAAAATCCCAATTCATGGAGATGAAGCCACTCCCCATTCACTGCTATTCCTTCTCCAAACATATAGGACAAATTAACTCATTTGGACACCTGAACTCCAGACCCACCAGCTGAATTTGTAAAAGATAATAGCACTAGCCCCTCAAGGAAAAAACTAAGTGGCCACAAAATGAGAAAAGAATGGGTGAGGGAAGAAGACCACGACAAAGGAAGAAAGAAAGCCTAAGAATCTCATGCCCAGAAACACTATCATTGCAGATAACTATCCTTTAACCTATTCTTGTCTAGTCCATTCCTCCCCCATCTCAGATGACAGCTCCCTTCCTTCTTCCTAGAATCATTCATTAACTGTGTCAAAGGTCAATGCATGTAACAAATTAGAGCATTTACCCATGTTGGAGGGGAAGACGAACTTCTTCTGGGGTAGCAATACGTCTCCTCAGGACATCACCTGGGGTGGGGGGAGACAGGGATACCCAAGTTAAGAGGTCAAGCAAAAGACTGAAACAACAGGTCAGTGAGGAGGGGCTAAATGCCACCAGACAGTTTCCCTAGAACCAGTCAGGGGTGGAACAGAATCTAGAGACTCACCGCTAGCAGAGGAAGGGACTCCTTCTACAGTGGTGTCTTCCAGGTCAGCAGTTGTTTCAGGGACGCTGCTGATATCCTTGTCTGCTGGGGAGGCTGTCGGGAAGACAGCTGCCGGGGAAGCTGCAGGGGAGGCTTTTGGGGAGGTCACTGGGGAAGCTGTCAAGGAGACTTCTGAGGAGACTGGTGGGAGGGCTGCTGAGGAAGCTGGAGAAACTGCTGGGAAGGCTGCTGGGGAGATGGCTGGGGAAATATCTGGAGAGGCTGCTGTAGAAACTGCCAGGGAGACTTCTGGGGAGATTTCCGGGGAGATTGCTGGAGACGCTGCCAGGGAGATTGCTGAGGAGGCTGTTGGTGAGACTGCTGGCGAGGTTGCTGGATGTAGCTGAATAGTGGATGACTGGTCAGGGGCTGGCTGGGTCAGAGGTGGGAAGTCTGAAGCCTGAGTCTCCATTTCTTCCTGTTCTGCATCACTACCATTATTCAGGTCAAAGCTATTATCTAGAATCCAAAGGGACAGGATGGATAAAGGAAAAATGACCCTATAAAACAAGAGAATCTATCAGACAAACCTGGACTAAGTTAAGCAAGGTTACTTCAAGGGCTTTCCCCTAGGATAGGAAAAAGAGAAATAGCCTCTGGCTGTCCTCCCCTACCATTCATGAAGGTTAAAGGGCAAAACTGCTGCTGCTGTCACTGTGTGAATACTTTTCACCTGGAGCCAATAAAGGCCTCTGGGCTCCTTTCTCCTGCAAACTCCAAGTCTTACCCCACAAGTTCTTTTGGGCACAGAGAAGTCAGAATGCCTTTTTTCAGTCCCACCATACACCATCCCATGGCCCTTCAGCTCCCAGCAAGGTGTTCTCATAGATCACCCAGCCCTAAGGCCTGTACTTTCACCTTTTCCTAGGTCAAGGACTTTGTCTAGCTCTCCTCACTCACCTTGCAGAACAGACTCCCCAAGGACAGGTGGAGAGGTGGGGCTGGCAAAAATAGAGGCTGAAGTTTGACTGTCATCTGCCAGGAGACTGAAGGCAGTGGCATTATTGAGGGAAGGGCAATCAAGGGCAGATATCACAGGGCTGTCCTCCAGAGGCAGCTTGTCCTCTGCACCCATCAGCTCCGTGTCATCTATACCGTAGAGTCCTCCACTCACTGGCTCTTCAGGGGTAGAAAATCAGGAAGTGAGATTTAAGAAATATTAGTGTGAATACGGAGAAGGCAATGGCAACCCACTCCAGTACTCTCGCCTGGAAAATCCCACGGGTGGAGGAGCCTGGTAGGCTGCAGTCCATGGGGTCGCTGAGAGTCAGACACGACTGAGCGACTTCACTTTCACTTTTCCTTTCCTGCATTGGAGAAGGAAATGGCAACCCACTCCAGTGTTCTTGCCTGGAGAATCCCAGGGACGGCGGAGCCTGGTAGGCTGCCGTCTACGGGGTCGCACAGAGTCAGACACGACTGAAGCGACTTAGCAGCAGCAGCAGTGTGAATACCTCCAATTCTAGTTCCTACAGGATGAAGGTTCTTTCTAATATTAGGGAAGGAAAGGGAAGGTCTATTAACCCATAGACCAACACGAAATTCTAGTATCTATCATAAAACAGTGTGGTAAAAGGTAATGTTTTCTTTCCAGTTAGTGACAACCCAAATAGCCCAATTGTGTTGTAAGAAGTCCCTATCCAGGGCTCCTGGCCAAAAGGAACACTGGGAGAGAACGTGGGAAATGAACCAATTCAGCTCAGAGTGCAACTGGCGCAGTCAGGCCAGTGGCATGAAACTGTGATCTGCAACAGGATCATCTGGAGGCCCTGCTGCTGCTAAGTCACTTCAGTCGTGTCCGACTCTGTGTGACCCCATAGATGGAAGTCCACCAGGCTCCCCTGTCCCTGGGATTCTCCAGGCAAGAACACTGGAGTGGGTTGCCATTTCCTTCTCCATTGTGTGAAAGTGAAAAGTGAAAGTGAAGTCGCTCAGTCGTGTCCGACCCCTAGCGACCCCATGGACTGCAGCCCACCAGGCTCCTTCATCCATGGGATTTTCCAGGCAAGAGTACTGGAGTGGCTTGCCATTGCCTTCTCCGTCTGGAGGCCCTAGGAGCCCAAATTCCCAAATACTTTCCCTGGCTTACTATCTCTTCTAGGTGGTATAAGTCAGTTACCCTCTGCATGGACACATTGAAGGGAGTCAATCTCCAAGCCTACCCGGTGCCAGAGTGTTGAAGGGCTCAAGAGAGACTTCACTGAGGATTGGAGTGTCTTCCAGTTGATCAGGAAGATGTGAAGGATCGTCTAAGCAGCTCACTGTGGGATCAGGGACCAAGACTGAGACCTCCTGGTGTAATGATTCCACAGAAGGGACGGAGCCGTTGTAGCCACACATCTTTAGTTCTAGGATACCCCAGAAGAGGGCAAAAGTCAAAGTCAGTGCCTTCAACGGGTTCAGTCAGCTATAGTAGGCAATCTTTGCTAGAGGGATGGATGATCATTCTTTTAACATTTATGGGTACCAATTCTATGTTGGGTACCAAAAATACCAAGAACTTTGATTAAACAAAGATTAAGTGAGTAAGATCTTACAGCAGATAAAAAGGGAAAAGAGTGGGGTCTGAGACAAGAACCCATCATGTTTTCAGCTATTTTCCCCCATCCAGTGGGAACAGGTGTTAGAGAAATCATCCTGTGACTTTACAGGGTGGTCACCCCTTGCACTTGGAATCAATAGCAAATTATATTCTGAGGGAAAAGATGAGAGGGACTGCACATGTACCAATGCTAAGAACAACAAAAAAGAAAGAAGACCGAGTAGACAAGCAGTGGTATGCTCTGCCTGTTCCTTCCCTCCTTCATGTGTCAATCACTACTTAGGGCTCAGCCCACTTTAGCAGCCAGTCTGGCTCTGCCACAGTCAAATCAAATTGGCCTCTTTGCCTCTTGCTGATGCTCCAAACCCTTCCTATATATTAGAAGAAGGCTTTCTTGATGCAGGGTGTCTGTTGGGGCTGTTTCGGGCTCGCCCACCTGCCCTCTCCAGGCCAGCAGCTCTGCATGAGCTTGAAATAATTTGCACTCCCACTCTCGAGCTGGTGCTGCTGCCACAAAAACACCAGCCACTTGGCTCTGCTAATCACCAACATGCAAATCAGCCTCCACTGCAGAGAGCTGGAAAGACAAGTTTTCCTCACCTCAAAAAGCCACTGCCCCCCACAGCCCCATTTTCCCTCTCCCAACCCAGCTCATGGACCCACATGAGTAATACCTGGCTGCTCTTCTTCCAGCTCCAGGCTGCCTACTAAGCCAGCACCATTCTCTGTCACGACGGAAGTAAGTTCCTTTTCTGCTGCCTCATCAGGATGGATACCACTGCCTACCTCCTGGGAGGGTGCAAAGGTCTGGATGCTGGATCCCAACATAGGAGAAGTCTGTGGGGAGGTGAAAAAACTAGGGGGTCCATTGGGCATCACCTCAAAATTCTGATCAGGAAAGGAATCATAGAGTTCCTGTGAATCGAAGTTAAGCCCCATGGGACTCTGGGTACCGTTGGCCCAGAACTCTTGGCTCCCAGCCCGAAGGTTAGTGTTGTGACTTGGGGATGAAGGTTGCCGGCTGCCCCCAAGGATGCCGTTGAGTGGGTATTGTCCCCCCGAGAACTGGGAGAGAAGGGGTGGGTCCTTGAGGTTGCTGCCAGGATTGGCAGATGGGTACTGTGAGTAGTTCCAGAGACAGTCGTAGGCCACGCTGGGGTGATGGAGGTGTGAGGTGCTGGAGGAGTGGGGAGCAGAGTTCAAAATCCCTGAAGTAGTAGTGTGAGATACAGTAGATAAGCCATTAACATTCACATCCCCATTCAAACCTGGCAGAGAAGGAGGGGAAAGGGTCAGTTTCAGATATGTATGCAAGTAACAATACCAGTTCTACTAAAGGAACAGCACTGACTAGAAAAAGTAAAGGTGAAGGGGTGGGGGATTCCCCTTCTACTATATTTACAGTTTTTTTTTTGGTCTCCAGGGAACACCAAACCCAGATGCTCCTGGATGTAAGCTTAGCAACTGCGGCTGAGGCTGCTGAGTAGGGGGTTGGGGAACTCTCCTGGCCTACTACAGAAACGATCAGCAGGGAGAGATGGCTGCTGCTGACGCTCAGGGCCTTTTAATTTTTTTTTTCTTTTCTAAATGAAACTGTTTGCAGAATCCCTACAGTGACTTGCATTCTTCCCCACCCTCATTCCCTGGAGGAATTCTTCCCTTGGAGTGGCATGACTGAATTCTCCATTTCCCTTCCCCCGCCCCCCTGCCTTTCCCAGTGCCTGTTTGGCCCCATGGTGGCACCAGAAGGGACAGCCTCCACCTCACTGGCACATGCAGATCCAGCACTTTGTGCTGGGCTAAGAATAGAATCTGCAGTCACCACAGCAGCAAGATCCCAGCTCAGAAGAGACTGGTCTTGGTCCCTCCCCATAAGTACTGTACCCCATAGGGCAATAGGCACCGAGTGGAGTCTCTGCATGACCAGTACTGCAGACTTCACCTTTCAACACCCATGGCAGCCTCTGGACTGGAGGGCAATCAAATAAAAGAAACCAAAATACTAAGGAAGCTTCAGGGGAGGTGGGGGTGTGAGGGAGTTTCTATCTATCTGCAACCCTTCTGTTGAAGACAGGAGGGAGTGGTGGTTAAGCATAAGCCTGTGGCAGTATTTTTCTGCTGCAAGGAAGGAGGGAAGCATTTGAGCTCCCCCTGCTTCCAAGCATAAAGTACCTGACTGAAACCAAGGCAAGAGTAGAGAGGTACTTGGCAGAGCCACTGCAGAGAGCACCTGATAAGCCAAATCCAGAGAAAGACCTGCTCCTGGCAGCAGCACTTCCGTCTGGAATTAGATGTTCTCTCTGGGGAAGTAGGTAAACTTAAAACTCTCCCTGTCCCTCTCTTCTATCCGCAAGGACAGTAAGTGGCACAAGCACTTCAAGCATCTGCCCTCTTCTCCACTGCACAAACTAAAAGGCAAACACATCCCAACCCTCACCCAACCCCTCTACCTCTAGTCCTAGGGGGCGGCTACTCCAACCTCTAAAAACAGTTTCTCAGAGGACTGGCCCTTTATCTCTTTCTCACGGGTGCAACCTGGTTATCAGAAGCAGTAGCCACCTCACCACTTTGGGGCAGTAGCCAGGGAACAGGGCTAACAGAAGAACAAGCTAATACGAGAAGGCAAGTATATTTTTCTAATCTCTTCCAACCTTAAAACTAACAGTGTTTCTTCTACAAACCCCTAGAACTTGCTCTAAGAAGCTTGATTTCTGTCCAGCAGCTGGAGTTCTGAGGATTCACTTCCTCCCTTCCCACCTGACATAAAAGAGAGCTATTGTGAAGCAGCCAACTCATAGGAGAGCCCACTGATCCCATCAATCTGCTCTAAAGAAATGAAGCCCCCTCCCTCCCAGGCCACATGGCCTCACACTCACTTTTCCCTTGCTGGGGGAAGTTCATGGGAGACCCGTTAGTGTAGAGCCCCTCCCCTGAGGAGGGAGAGGGTTTCAGTCCTGAGGCAGCAGGTGCAGGGGGAAGGCCAGTAAAGTTAAAATGGTCGTTTGCCTCCATTTCTGTAGGAGGGGAGAGAAAAGGGAAAAAAATACTGGCGGTTAAATAAGGTTATCATGTCACCTGAAATATTCTAGAAGGAATGCCCTCACCCTTCCATCTACTTTACTTACCCTTCTCCTACCTAAGTAATGGACAGGGCAGAGTGGTGGGGAGAAAGGGGGTTGAGGAAAAAGAGAAGAGAAGAGGAAGAGGAAATATACTCCTAATCTGGGCAATGACACTATAGAAAGTTTTTTTTTTTTTTAAGTCAGCCTTTTAGAGATAAGAGTTAGGGAGAAAAACCAAAATAGCCGCCTGGAGGAGTCTTTCCCCGGTATAAGCTCCACTCTTTTAACTCCCAGCCCAGGTTACCCCTCTGTGTTAGATATTAACCCTCAACTGTAATATTTAACATTCTCCATCCTTTTTTCTCCCCCTCAATTAAGGCCAGAGTCCCATTCTCAGGGTCTATAGAAGGTTCCCAAAGCCACCTTTTGACGGGAAAGCATGGACATGTTGGCAGAAAAGTATATTTAATACATATCATGTTTTATTATTACAGTTGAGTTAATTTTCATGTTATCCTATCTACAGCCTCAGACATCAGAAGAAGACAGTGTAGTTACCTGAGTAAAGGAATTTGAAAAGCACACATTTCAGGAAAGGTGATCATAATGGCAAAACTCAAATCATCAAGTAACACTTCTACTCCTTTTTCATGGGAAATCGTATGCTCTCAAGAACATAGCTCTGAAAAGTGTCAGAGCTGGAAAACTGATTAAATAAGAGTACCCTAAGAAATAGTATTTTGTTATGACTACTTCCCCATGTTTTGGTTTTGTGGCTTAAATGTAAAGGGTCACTGAGAGAACTGCTAAGTGCTTAAACTGTAAAATGCAGTGGCTCATTGGGGAGAAATATGGTTAAAAAGTTCTTTACCCTCTACTGAATATGAGGTGATATACTAGTAGGAATGATGATCAGAATAAATTTATCTCTGGAGCTTCCCTGGTGGCTCAGTGGTAAAGAACCTGCCTGTCACTGTAGGAGACATGGGTTTGATCCCTGGTCCAGGAGGAACTCACATGTCACACAGCAACGAAGCTCGTGCGCCACAACTATTGAGCCGGTGCTCTGGAGCCAGGGAGCCAAAACTACTGAAACCCACGAACGCTAGAGCCTGTGCACCAAAATGAGAAGCCCGCACACTCCAACTGCAGAGTAGCCCCCTCTGTACAAAACTACAGAAAAGCCCTCGCAGCAACAAAGACCCAGCACAGCCAAAAATAAATTTAAAAAATTATTTTGAGGAACTTCCCTGGTGGCCTAGTGGTTAAGAATCTGCCTGCCAATTCAGGGGACATGGGTTTGATCCTTGGTCTAGGAAGAACCCACATGCAGTGGAGCAACTTGGCCCGTGCCCCGCAACTACTGAGCGTGACCACCCCCAGAGTCTGCGCTCCACAACAAGAGAAGCCACCACAATGAGAAGCCACACACTACAATGAAGACTAGCCCCCACTTGCTGCAACTGATCAAAGCCAGTGTGTGGCAACTAAGAACCAGTACAGCTGAAAATAAATAGATCTTTATAAAAATTTAAAAAAAAAATTTTTTTTTTTAAAGAATATATTTACCTTTGATAGAGCAAAGAGAAAAAGGAAGAAAGGAAACAGAAGCTAGGATTATTGGCAAAGTCTGACACATCAATTAGATTCTTAGGATATACTAGCACACACTAATTTGACATGTGAAAGACATGATCTGTTGTGATACAGAAAAAGCAACTCCTCTGGTTACTACATTTTAAAAAAGGACAGAAGAATTCAGGCAGAAAGATTTATCAAGCTCCCAAGATGAAATAATAAGCAGACCTAGGTTATGTGGATTTTTTTAATACATAATTTTATTTATGGCTGTGCTGGGTCTTCATTGGTGCGATAGGGCTTTCCCTAGTTGTGGAGAGTGGGGGCTACTCTGTTGCAGGCCCTTGAGCACAGAGATTTCAGTAGTTGTGGCATACGGGCTTAGTTGCTCTGCAGTATGTGGAGTCCTGGACCAGGATTGAAGCCATGTCCTCTGCACTGGCAGATGGAATCTTACCCACTGCGCCACCTGGGAAGTCCGAGGGTTACGTTTTTTGTTTTGTTTTTATTCGGTTGTGCATGTGGGATCTAGTTCCCTGACTAGGGATCAAATCTGGGAGCACAGAGTCTTAACCACTGGACCACCAGGGAAGTCCCCTAGGTGAGGTTTTTTTAAAATAACTTCTTAAAAAAAAAAAAAAAACTAGAAGTAAAGCTTCTTAAAGAATGAATAAATTAGTTAAGAATATATAAGACCACTGCCCAAGGTTTGTAAGAATCATATTCTTGAACATGCTAGATAATGCAAATTGGCCACCATTAGGTGAACCTAAGATAGTTCTGAGCATGAAACAAAAACCCAGTATAGCATATGGTATGAGAGCTATAAGATTTTCCATGCTTAATACCATAATTGTCTCCACCTTCATCAATTTTAACTAGAATTTGAAAAATAAAATCCACTCTGTATTTTGTCAATGAACTGAACTGAAGGGAGGAAAAGTTTTTAGGATAAATTTATTTTTCATACAGAATTTCCTATCTTCATTCTAAAATAAGTAGCAGATCCAAACTTACTAGGCATCATGAAGAGAAGACCTCAGGGCCCTCCAAGATTTCCCTATAGTTAAAGGCCACTCCTCAGCACTAACGGTCTGAAAAATAAGCATCATGAGAACAGTGATCCTTCCAAAATGAAAGACATTAAGGAAGAAAAGTTCATCCTCTATCCCCTAGGTTGCATGCCTGCTCAGTCACTAAGTCATGTCCAACTCTTTGGGACCCCATGGATTGTCGATCCTGTAGACTATAGTGCACCAGGCTCCTCTGTTCAGGGGATTTCCCAGGCAGAAATACTGGAGTAGATTACCATTTCCTTCTCCAGGGATTTTCCCAAGGATCAAACCCACATCTCCTGCACTGGAAGGCAGGTTCTGAGACACGTGGGAAAGCATCTATCACAGGGAATTCCCTGGTGGTCCCTGGTGGTTAGGACCCGGCACTTTCACTACTGGGGCTTGGGTTCAATCCCTGGTCAGGGAACTAAGATCCCTCAAGCCAGGCAGAACAGCCAAAATAATAATAAGCAAAGCTATAAGCAAACTTACATCACAGAGAAGATATTCAGTAATTCATCACACAAATCTAGAAATGCTATGCTTGATAATTAGATGAGAGCCAATCTCATCTGATCCCCACCTCTCCACTCCTCCAGTTTTATGCACAGCCACACCTCTGCTGCGGTGTTTTGAGACACACATCTTCTCTCCCATTTCCACTGGACTATATTCTCCCACTCAATGATAGGCCACAGTTTGTTGTCCCTTTTCTGTTTGAATCCATGAGGAAACTAGTGACTTTTTCATCTCTGCTAGTCTGGGACCAGTATACCATTTCATGTCTCACAAATTATACACTAATAAGCATAAATTAAGGAAATGGCAACCCACTCCAGTATTCTTGCCTAGAGAATCCCGTGGACAGAGGAACCTAGTGGGCTGCTGTCCATAGGGTCACACAAAGTTGAACACGACTCAAGCAACTTAGCATGCATGCGTGCATTGGAGAAGGAAATGACAACCCACTCCAGTGTTCTTGCCTGGAGAATCCCAGGGATAGAGGAGCCTGGTGGGCTGCCATCTATGGGGTCACACAGAGTTGGACATGACTGAAGCAACTTAGCAGCAGCAGCAGCAGCAAGCATAAATGGATGGCTTACAGAAATCAGATAAGCAAAAGGGATGAGAAGTTATCTAGTGCCTGAGGTCTATTTCCCCAGTAGCCTCTACTGAGGGGTCACCAGGACCACAATCACTTCATTTATAAGAAGCTTCCTAGAACCATAAAATACTCTGTGCTGTGCAGTGAGATCAGTGGAACAACAGTGGGCTCTAGGTACAAATTCCAGCTCTACTACCACTAGCTGTGTGACCCTAACAAGTTACTTTAAAACCATTACTATTTTACTAGTATGAGAGATATTACAAAAACAGGGATGATCCTCCCAGCCAGACTCACTGTATACTTCTGTTGTTCAGTTGCGCAATTGTGTCCAACTCTGCAACCCCATGGACTGCAGCATGCCAGACTTCCCTGTCCTTCACTATCTCTCCCAGAGTTTGTTCAAATTCATGTCCATTGAGTCGGTGATGCCATCCAACCATCTCATCCTCTGTCACCTGCTTCTCCTCCTGCCTTCAATCTTTCCCAGCATCAGGGTTTTTTCCAATGAGTTGGCTCTTTCCATCAGGTGGCCAAAGTTTTGGAGCTTCAGCCTCAGCATCAGTCCTTCCAATGAATATTCAGGGTTGATTTCCTTTAGGATTGACTGGTTTGATCTCTGTGCTATTCAAAGGACTCTCAAGAGTCTTCTCCAGTACCACAATTTGAAAGCATCAATTCTTCACTGCTCAGCCTCCTTTATGGTCCAACTCTCACATCCGTACACGACTACTGGAAAAACCAGAGCTTTGACTATATGGACCATTGTATCAGCAAAGTGATGTCTCTGCTTTTTAATATGCTGTCTAGGTTTGTCATAGCTTTTCTTCCAAGGAGCAAGTGCCTTTTAATTTCAGATGTCACTTAAACATGGCATCACAGTACAGGAATGCAAAGAAAATGTGGGCAGCTCCTCTCAGCAATAAAATCAGAGTTATTTTATTTTAACCTTTCTACCCAAGATGATTTTCAGATAAGGCCTGAAGGTAAATCATGTCTTCCCATCTAGAGCTAATGAGAACAGTAAAACAAAGGAGAGTGTCTCCCTTTGAACTAACAGGATTTTGGCCAAATGAAAAAAGGAAATCAGTTAGTGCCCAACCCCCAGAATAGTAGACAGCTCTTCTGACCAGGAAGTACAATCAGGCCAGCACCTAGTCCAGTCCCAGTTTATTGTAAATGGATCACTTAAGAGCCTCTAAGCTTCATTTATGAGTTAAAGGAGGGACACTACCCCTTAAGCTTGAGGCAATAAAGCTCTTGCCACATGGGCAAACAGCCTGCTCTCTCAGTTGCAACTGAAGTTGCAACTCTGTGGACCTGTGACATGGCATTAACAGAAAAAGGCTGACAATGCACAAAGTGTTGAAATAAACATTGCAAATTTCAACACTGTTGCAGGTGCCCTGACCAACACCAACACTCAGACCTCTGAGGCTACCTACCCCCAAACAAGACACATCATCAACACCATCCAGTTGGACCCTTGAGCAATGCCTGCAGCTTCTTGCTTCGTTCTTCCCATACAGAATGCTAAAATTCCACAGAGAGATTTCTAATATGGGGGTTAGGAAGAGATTTCAAACACCTGTCTTTACTAAAGGGTTAATGTAAATCTTGCAGTATAGTAAATAAATCATATTACTACATTTTAGATTTGTAATGGTGCATGTTATGATATTTCTGAACACTGAACATCTCTGGATTCACCCACCATACTCTAATACAGTGGTTCCCAACCAGGGTGATTTTGCCCCCAGGGGACATTTAGTTATGTAGAAAGGTATAGGCTACTGGTATCTAAGAAATCGACACTGGGGATGCTCCTAATGATCATGTAATACACAAGACAACCCACCACACAAAGGATTATTTGGCTCTTGCTCAAGGTTGAAAAACTGAAAAACTCTGCTGGAATACAAAAGCTGCCTCATTTCCCATTCCTATCCTATTCTCTGGGGAAGATCCAAAAGTTCTCACTATTCCCAATGCCTGATGCTGCAAACAAGGATGCCTTGCCTTTCAAACCTAAAAACCCCTTCCCTGGCTAGGCTGTCTTCCTCCAATACAGTTCCAAGTGTCGAGCCACAAAATCAACATGCCTTCTTCTATTGTCAGGATAGCCCATTTCAACAGCACTGGTAACTGACTTCCCTTGGAAGCTGACTCAGACTACAGCCATACTGACTGAGGCGCATTCTCTCAGTGTCCTTTCCTTAACCTCCCTTTCCTAGTCAGGACAGCGAGGCAGAAGGAAGATGATGAAAGAAGGAAGGTTATTATACTAAGGAAAGCTATTCAAAGACAACTGCCATGTCCAAGCTGCACAGAACACAAAGATGACTGTTCTCTGTTCTTATTTCTTCTATACTATGTAGGTTCTAGGGGGCCCAGGTGGCGCAGTGGTAAAAAATCCACCTGCCAATGCAAGAGTTCATCATGGGTTCAATCTCTGGGTTGGGAAGATCCCTTGGAGTAGGAAATGGCAACCCACTCCAGTAATGCATGGAAAACTCCATGAACTTGAAGAGCCCGGTAGGCTACAGTCCATGCAGTCACAAAGAATCAGACAAGACTGAACGACTGAGCACACATATAGGTTCTACAGCATCAACCAGGTATTAGTTTTACCATTATATCTCCAGCACTTAATTTAGTGCTGAGTACATAAAAAAATGAAAGGAAATATTTGTTGAACCTGTAGATTGAACAAATGAATGAATAAATCTATCTTTTCTGTCACTATCAATTTACTCATCCAATATAGAATATGGTTTTTTGCTCCTACCATTCTCAGAGAATAGTAGGAACACAAAAAATTCAGTTTCATTCTTAATAGAGGTAACCCTTCTAGAGGGAAGAAAGGCCCCAAATCTTGAAATATTTTAGACAGATGTCTCATGCAGAAAATAAGGCCTAGAAACAGGGAAGCATGATTTAACTGAACACTCAAGGTATACAGCAGGTTTTAAAATATTTGGTGACTGAATAAAGGAACCACATACAAACAATCTAGGCTAGGTTTTCTGCCACTGCTCTGGTCACTTCATCAGAGAACTGGAAATGCCTTTAAAATTGCAGGACATTAAAAGCCACACTCCAGAGGCTGTAACAAGGTTATTTCCCTTTCAAGCTCTGTTTCTCAATTTCAGCTCTAACAGTTAGACTTCACCCCTTTCTTCAAAAATATATTACCCTCCTCCTCAAAAAAAAAAAAAAAAACTGAGCTGAAAAGCAGGTTAAAGATTCCATTTAGTGAGGCAGGTTTTATAAATTTATAATTTTATAAATCAGAATTATGAAAAACAACAAGTTGGTGAAAAATGCTCTCTCTGACCCATGTGCAACAATGCTAAGAAAGTATAATCTTGGGCTATGAGGTATATGAGAACATTCATATCCTAAGAAACAAATCCAGAAGATTATTTGCCCCCAAAATTCCTCAAGAGTTTTATAAGTCACTCTATGTCATAGGAAATAAAATTTCTGGCATTACTGCCTCACTGTACACATCTCACACAAGACTGAGCTGCATATCAGTTATCAGAATAACTTCCACACTATTTTAACTATTTTACTATTTTAGTAAAAGAATATAGCAGACCTCTTCAGACGTGAGAAGAAAGGTCAACAGGAGCAAGACATAGTAACCCTAACAAGGTTTGCTTCTCCCCTGGCAACACCTGATTCCAGAACCACAAGACTGCAAGATGAGCCTCTTAGGGCATTCTAGATTTCTGACTGACTCTGAGGTCGGCCCACATAGTTCTCTCTACACCTCAAATTTTCTCCTCTACAGAGAGGCTTAAAAAAAAAAAGTCAATATTCAGAAATCCACTTCTGAAAGAAAAATACATCCATTTTACAAAAAGGCCATGAAAGCTTTACTTCATTCAGCTTTCGGATCAATCATGTATCGAATGAAGCCATAGCTATCTCAAAAATCAACTTCTCTTAAAGAGTCCAAAGAAACAGGAGTAGTCTTTCTCCTTCCTTCATTGTTTTAATTTCCAACAGGGAAAATCAATTTACTATTCTGTCAGGCCCCAATCCAGGTAAACAAAGGTTGAAGAAAGGGGAACTTAAAAATCAGTGTCAAGTCAACCCTGTCAGAAAGCAACTCAAAGAGCCAACCAGGCAAGCAGAGGGGCAAGAAAAAGGACAATGACACTGAACTTGTTTTTACTGTTTCCAGAATATCAACTCCAAAAGCCCCAGTAAAAAGAGCAAAGCTGCTATCCTAACAGTGATGATGCCACTGTCATATAATCATATATGTCTACCAGGTCCTATCCTAGACCTTTAATCTAAGAATCTACAATTCAGGTGGAAAATACTGAAAAAATTATTTAAATGTTAGGCTTAAACCATCTTCAGGATAGTTCAAATGATCTCAATACTTCCATCTCTCAAAATATAAAATCCTGTGGCCAACTCACCTCAAACCAAATCCAGGGTCTAACTAAGTGCCTGGGGGCATAGTACACAGAGTCCATCACTGTATGCTGCAATAAAAATCTCCTGGAATTATCAGGTGGGAGAAAGAGAAAATCTTTGCATAGACACATGACTTTGCATAGAACAGGGGAAAAGGTTACCTCTCTCCATGAATGTTAATAAGAGAGAATATGTCTTTTATGAACTGAGGCGTAAATCATATGATAACTAACTTTCCTAATGAGTTGTTTCTGCAGAAGGTAAACCATCCTCTATGTTAACTACTAGCAGGCTTCCAACAGGGACTTATTCTTAGGCTAGAATTACCACTGAGGAACAAGCCCACCACCCTCACTCTGCAAATCAGTCCTACCCCAACACACAAATCCCACTCAATTAAATCTTCCCCCTTCCCTCCTCTTCTTGCACATCTCAGAATTCACTTCTTCACAAGCTCACTTGCTCAAGTGGTCTGCAATACAGAAACTGTCATATGTAAGAATATATTTAAATATTCATATACACATATAAAGCAAGATCCCCAAAAGCCACTGTCATGCCACAAAAGATCCCAAGTCTTCCTGGCTACTCTTCACACTCAGGGAATTTGCATCACTTGTACTGAAAGTGTAGCCCTGCTGGTGAATGAGTGAGTTTGATTTTCTATGACCTCTAGCTCAGGAGAAAAAAATCCAGACAAGGAGACAGAGATGCTTTGGAGCGGGGATTGGGATCAGTGAGTCAACCGCAGTGACTACTTTCGGTTGACAAATTAAGTTTACTAAAAAGAAAAAAAGTCGAACGAAAGGACTCTCAGACCACATGGTTGGCAGGATCCAAGTTTGCCTGAAGGCCTGAGAAAATGAAACCAAATCTGATTAAAATGGACATTTCAAAACAACAAGAGACGCAGCAGCAAACGCACAGCTGCCATTTCCCGGCCACTTCCTGCGGGAGGCTTGGGGGAGGGGCTGTTTGTGTACAGATGGAGGTAGAAGCGATCCCCCCCCCCCGCATCGCCCCCCGAAGGATGCAAATCTCTCACTCCAACAAATCCTACAAAGGATGACTGCTGATGGCACTGCCTTCCCCTGAAAATTGGGCCCCTCAGGGAAGAAAGGGATGATGCGGGATCCTCTTTTCTGCCATGGAAATGGGGATCCCCTTAGCAAGGAATCCCCCTTGTTAAGGGTTCCCTCTTTATTCTTCGCTCCTGCCCTTAAGCCCAGCTCAAATCCGGACGCTTCAGCACCAGCCCTACCAACCCCCATCCCTGGAGTGGGGGATTCTCCCTGGACTCGAGGGCCCCAAGCCAAGCACAGCTTCACTCCAGCAAGGCTCGCTCCTGCTCGCCAAGCTCAAAAGAACGTGCACCCCGCCCCCAACTCCGCCAAGGAGACACCCCGAGACCCCTGGAAAGCCCTTTAACCTCCACTCACTGTTGCCAAAACGCCCCAACCCCCACAAACGGAGTGTGTAACCCGTCCAGGGAACCCCCTCACCTACCCTTCGCACTCGGGCAATCCCCACCCCTTCTGAAGAGGTGGAGCCCCTCCCGGGGATTCCACCCTGAGTCCCCCACAGGAGTCATCTCCATCAGCCAGGAGGCTTCGCCGCCGCCTCCTCGCAGCCTCCGCCGTCGCCGGGAGCCTCCACAGCTCCTCTCGCTCCCGCCCCCGCCGCCCCATCCCGGGTCTACAGCAGGCCGGCCAAACCCCTTCTCCTTCCAGCCCCCTGGGCGGAAAGACCCCCGCCCAGGGTTGGGTCCTAACTAGAAAGTCGGCGTCTCTCCCCCCTACTTCCCCGCAAGGCTGTAGGCGGTTCCAGAGCCTCCGTTCCCTGAGGGAAACCTCGGATCAAAGCGGGGCTCCCTCCCTTCAGGCCCCCAGCCACAGACCCAACAGACCTGAGGCGGCGGCGTCCAGCCAGGCTCGGGGCTTGTCTCTCCCCGGGGGACGGGCGGTTCACATGGCCGCGCTCCGGGCGCCAGGAGGGGAGGGGAACGCGGGGGAGGGGGTCTGGGGTCCGGGAGGGGGTAGGGGGACGCGGCTCAACCGCGGGGCCCGAGCGGAGCCAACATGGCCGGCGGGGGAGGAGTGAGCCGAAGCCGGAGGGGGCGGGGAAGCTGCGGCCGCAGGAGAGCCGCCTTCCGCCGCCGGGTCCTAGCGCCGGGAATCCCGGCTCCCTGACCCGGATCTGGGTCCTAGCGCCGCGGCGTCACCTTAGCCTACCGGTAAGCTACCTCTGCACTGTTTCACTGTGGGCGGTAGTCCCGCATCGCGTTGAGCAAACTGAAAGGCGTGCCCTGAACCCAAGGTTAACCTCAAAGACTACACCAAATTTCTAGGACCAAGACATGTGCCAGTCCCCTAAGGAGGGGCGGGGCAGGAGATGGGAGAGGGAGATCATTTCGGGGGCAGCTATTTCCCATGATAAGTAGTGGAAAAGTGGGAAGTGCAGAAACGGAAAGGTTAGGAAAATTCAATCCTGGTAAAGAGGTGGAAAAAGGCAAGCTCCATCTGCTGCCCACTCACCTGTCCCGTGGATGGCAGCCCGGTCCTGCCTGGATCACCAATTTCCCGGCGACATCAGCAGGACCCTGAGGGTCAGGAAGATTCCTGTGGGTAAGAAAAGGAACCTTGAGACTAAAAAGGGAAGGCCAGAGTCTAGCCTAAATCTGGTCAGAGGGACAGGGGAGGAACAGAAAAACTGACCAGCAAATAAGGTGCCCTAAGTCACCATTTTTTATATAGTTCCAGTACTTTTTCTTATAGGGCTATATGTGAAAACTTCTGAGAAGAGGAAGGAAAAATCTAGCAGAGGACTAGAAATTAGCTATCACCTAAAATGTCTATTGCAGAGGCCCAGAATGTAGAGAATTTCTAGTTCAGTCTTCTCTTGTTAGGTGAAGAAATTATGGTCTGAAGAGAGTAACCAACTCGTTCAAGGTCAAACAGTGGATAAAATGTGACCAGAAACCAGGTTTTCTTTCCCTTGCAACTCAACAGACTTTGCAGGCGTCAAGATAATTCCTATTCAATTCATTGCAATGCAGTTTTACAACAACTGCCTAACTGTGCAAAACTCAGGCTGAATTCTCTGGAAGAGGAACAGTTTCAGAGTGGGGATGATGAAACTCTGGCAGGTTGCGGGGGTCAACAAATACTTTTTCCCTCTGGGAGTCAGGAGGAAGAAGATCTGAAAACTGGGTGGGACCAGAGTAAGGCAGGACCAAATCCATCAGTCTAGACTGGATTTTCTTACTCCACAGAGAAGTGAGTTCTTCCTGAGTTTTGACAGACTTCATTCACCACAACAAACAAATGCCTCAGAAAAGCTAAGAAGGAAGTGAGCTTCAGCAAAGCTCAAAGTGTATAGGCCAGAGACAGGCTAAGGAGGGTTAGGAGGATGTCTCTCCTGAAAAAAATAGGTTGCCAGTGGGAAGAAGCAGACAGAAATCAAAATCCTTTTCTCCTCCACGACTCAATAACAGATTTATAGGGTCACCTTGAATAAAAAAATCAAGACCCCTAACAGCCTACTAACCTCAAGTCTCTGGGTAAATAGGGATTACACTCAGGGTAGAGGGGGGGTCCTTTCTTCTGGTGAAAGCAAGGATCCAGCAAACTTCTGCTAAGGAATGCCTCCCCTATCCCCCAAATAAAGACAAGTGAAGAAGAGAGCTCAGGGCATGGAACTGGCTTCCTGAAGGGATAAGAGAGAGAGAGCTAGGTATCCTTTTTCTTTTTTTCTTGTTCCTTTTCCAGGGCAGATGAGGGCGAACCTTCCTACCTCCCGCCCCCAATCAGAGGGCAGGACAGTCGGAGGCGGGCGGCAGGGGAGGAGCCTGCGCCAGTCAGCCGGGTGTAGCCACGCCCCTTCCCCCCACCACCACACACCCACACACACCCACCCACTGGCTCCACTCCTCTCCGGAAGAGCCGGTTACTCTTGTGCCCCACTGACTGCCCCCACCCCTTCCGAGCCTCAGGCCTAGTCTCCAGGACAACCCCTGGGACTATCCCAGCCAGGAGCCGTAGGGAAGAAGGGTGTTGGATAGGAAAGGGCCACTCGGGATTAGAAAAGAAAGCGAGGCAGGATCCTTTCTTTCCCATCTGATGCAGAAAGACTACAATCACCTTCCTCCTTGAATGAGACCCCTCCTCGTCCCTTCTAATCAGAGGTCTTCCTTGCTCTTTGAGGAAGAATGAGGGTGGGGTGTCAATATGCCAACAGCTGGGTGTTTACTTCTTGCCAGACGCCACCCCAAACAACAGCTGTGCTTCTCCCCCACATCCAGACGACAGAGGGCAGACTGACCCTTTAGATCCCCAGACATTCCTCAATCCTATCAGATGTGGACAATTCCTACCCCATCTCTCTTTCGGAAGCTACTAGAAACAGCAAGGGGCAAATGGTCATTTTTTTCAGCAACTTGTGAGAAGAGTACCTAGAGAATACTCTGAACCTCTAACAAGCCAGGCCAGCGGGCGGGTAATAAAGAGAATGGGGAGGGAGAAATTAGCACCTGCTCTCCCTTTCTCACCCTCCCTGTGTTCCTGCTGTACCACCCTGACTGGGGTCAGCTGCCATAGTGCATGGCTCCATTGAGGAGCCAGATGGCTGGAGCTCAGAGGGGGAAGAGACTGCGGATTTGTTTGTATCCTTCTACCTCTCCCTCTCCTTGTCCAGGTACTCCCGGAATTCAACCCCAAACACCACTTCTGACCACCCTCTCCTTCATCCCCCATCCCCCACCCAGCTCCCTCTCAGCCTGTGAGACTCAAATGCAGACACCCTGTCCCTTCATCCTGGAGTGTGTTGTGCTGGGGACAGTGGGGAATGAGAAGGCAAGAAGAAAAGGGGCAGAGCTAAGGTCTCAGCTGGATTTGGAAGGAGGGGAATTCTCTAATGGAGATGGGGTAATTATCAATATTAAAGCCCTCCCTCGCCCTCACTGGCTGAAGGGTTCACATGTTAATAGGGTTTAGTGGGGAGATAGCCTTCAACCTGGTAACCATTCCAACTTGTCCCACTTTCCTCCCCAGGTTAATGGAAAACAGTCTCCTCCCACCACCCTCCCACCTGGTATTTTGGGGAGGCCAGATTCTCCCCATCAAAAGGGAGAACTCATCCCTCTTCTCTCCAAATTGGTATGGTCCCCTCAGATTCAGCAGTCTTCTTTCAAACTCTCCAAGGAGCTTATCCAGACTGGTCTCAGAAGAGAATGGGAAAAGACCTAATTTCCTCAGGACTCCTTTTGCATCTGAATAGAAAAGGCCGGGCTTCCCAGGCCTTCCTCAACACCCCCAACACTCTTAGAGACTTAGTCCTAGCCCTTCATCCACTGTTCTCCAACAGACCCTTAAGCCCAGAATTACAAGATTCTGGGTGGCATCCCCCAATTCCCTGACTCTGGGGTAAGAGCGGTCTTAGGCGGGACTGGCCCACCCCAAGCTTAGAAGGGCCGTTCCCACCTGGGCTGGTGCTGAGATCGCACCCCCGAAGTCTGGGAGAGAATGAGGTAGGGTGAGGGCTTCAGGAAAGCTTTAGATGAGAGTTAGTTGAACTTGAATGGCTAAACGGAGCAGAGCCTGAAAGTGACTCTAGGCTATGATAACCCCCACCCCCCTTACTACGGGGAAGGAGAGGAGTTGGGGTGGCGGTTATTCCCCCTCCCATTGGAGGTTAGGATGGCGTGGGAAAGCGATGGTTCCAGAGGGGAGGAGGCGAAACCCAGACCGCGGGAGATTTTTCTGGCGAGAAAGGCGCGGGGGAGGGGGAGATCCTGGGTCCAGAATAGGAGGGGTACCCGGGAGAGGTTGGCCGAGAGGCGTGAGAAGCCTCCGGATTCCGGTCGCAGAGGACAGGGGAGAAATGGGCGAGTAGATTGTGCGGGGGAGAGAGGAAGGGCAGCTCCCGCAGGGGGAGGATCAGATCCTGAGTCCCGGGCAGCGCGGATCCCGGGTAGGAGACCGCAGGGGCGGACCGCCGGGGGACTCCGGGACCGGACGTGGGTGCCGGGCCTCACCTGGAGCAGGGCCGGGCGGTGGCGGCAGCGCAGGTGGCCGAGCCGGGCGGCGGCGGCGCCTCCTCCCCCAGCCCTGGGCCGCCGGCGGGGCGGGGGGGGAGGTAGCACTTAAAGGGGCAGGAGCTACTGGGGTAGGGACAAGCGCTCGGGTAGGGCTGTCGCGAAGAATCCGCTGGGGGAGGGGGAAGCGGGTGGCGTCTCCTAGGGGCCAGAACCAGGAAGAATCCCAGATGGAGGAGGAGAACAGATCCCCAGGAAGAAGAGACAGAAACTTCTGCGGTGAAGTGGGGGATGGTGGTGGGTTCAAACTGGAGGACCTGGGATAGCTCCACCCGCGCTCCGGGAGACACCGGCCGAGATCTCTTCACAAAGGAGGACCAGGAAGGCAGTGAGAGTCACAGGGACTCCGGAGGAATAGAGGTGTCCGAGAGGAAACTCACGGCCGAGCTTGCTGCGGGTAACGCACAGCGGCCCTACTAGGTGAACAGGTTCAACTCCTCGGGAGCTCAAGCCCTACCGCTGTGGGGAGACGCAGCTTCCTTCCCCCGGCACGACCCAAGTGTAAAAGCTTCTGGAATCAGGAAGCCACAGGGCAAACACCTCCTAGGCCTTTCAACCTCAGTCTTGCCTCTCCCTGTCTCTCAGTGACTGGAACGTGGGGGGCCGCCAGTAGCTGCGCTGGTGAAGCTGGTGTGGGACCGTGAGAATCGGCTTTATTCTAGTTCAGTTTTCCTCCAACCACCACCACCCTTGCAGCAACCTCTGGGGCAACAGGAAGCAGCTGCTCAGTGCAGCCCCCACCTGGTGGTGGGTCACGGTGGGGGAGGAAAGAAGACAGGGACTTAAAAAGACCTGGGAAAAAATAGAGGGAGAGGCACCTTAAAAATTCTCCAACGTGACCAAAAGTGGGCTTTACTTTGAGGGGGAGGCCACCAATGAGTGCTGTAAAATATTTCTTGAATCCCAGCAGCTTAATGGGGAGGCACAAGGGGCTGGGGGGTTGAAGGGGCAGGAGTTGGGAGGGGGAAGCCCCCACCTAAGGTGCAGTCCAGGCTCTTCCCTGAGGCTGGTGCTTGCCAACGCTCACGATCCCTTGGTCAGCAGCCTCACCAGCTGAGTCCTGTGCCCCTATAGTCTGGTTTCCCCTCCTTCACCCCCCAAAAGAGCAAAGGTTAGGCCCCACCCCTGCTGAGTCAGCCAGGGAGGGAGGGAGGCATCCCTCAGGCCTTCCCGGGGGCTGGTCCTCATACTTACTCATGTCAGGCTGGCAGGGCTCCAGGGCTGGGACCACCAGCTCCTCACTGTCCTTGGTTCCCCCTTCACGTGCAGGCTGGTGTTAGATCCTTCCAAACTATGAGCTGGGAACTAGCACGAATCGAAAAGCCAATGTATGCTTCCTGCGAACCACAGCCTGAACTGCTGTAGGGTGATGTCCCTGTGTGACAGACTGGGGTGGGGAGGGAGGAGGGAGGGGCGGGGCTTTCTCTGGGTGGAGAGGGAGGAGGCGGTGAGGACAGGGCAGAACCAGGAGAAATATGGAGGAAGGTTAGATCTGTGTTGACACCCTAGTGGCGTGGTACCAGGAGTGGTGAAGGGGGAAGGAAATAAATAGTCGCAGCTAGTGAGAGGGAGAAGGTTCTCGATGAATGCTAAGAGACAGAAATGCGTGGGGGGAGGGGTAGAAGTATGGGAGAAACCACCTTTAGGATCACGGTTCCTAGGTCTATCTGCATCTAGATAACATGAGAAAACAGAGCAGAAAGGGTGGACCCACAGCCTGGGGACTTCTGAGTCAGCTTTTTACCCACTCCAGAGTCAAAACCTAGAGGATGTGCTCACACCCCCATAACTCAGCATTTCCCCAAATCCAGGCTTTCCTAGGGGCAAACTACTGAGCACAGGCGGCTCAGAGGCTCCACCTTCCGGCCAAGCAGTGACACAGGACAGGCTGGTGCCAAGGACGTCAGAGGCAGATGGGAGGAAACTTACAGGCCCCTACTCCACCCCTGGCACCTCTCCCACGGCCCCTCCCCAACCTTCAGCCCCCAGGGGCCTCAGAATTGGGATCTCAGTTTATCCTGCCCTGCTTTTGCCCAACTTGAATGCCTCGGGGTGGAGCTTATAGATTCAGGCTCCTCCTTAGGACAAAAACCCCAGCTGGTTTGTAAACAGTCATTAGCAAAGAACCACATCCCAGCAAATGGCCTTCATGGATTTCAAAATGGTGAGATCAGAGTTCTTGCAGAGCCTTCAGTCCTACCACCAGAGGGCAGATGGGTCTGGGTCTACAAAAGAAAATCTAAGGGAACACCTAAGGGGCACCATATCAGACCTTGCACTTTAACAGGCACTTGTTAGGTGGCTGTTCTTGTAATCCTTGCAATCTTCATCATTTTAGTAGCCTAAAATGAAGGGAAGATTGTCTAAATCCCATTATGTAGCTCAGAAACTCAAGCCCAGCAACCCTGAAAATTACCTCTAAAAAAATTTATTTTGGCCACACCACAGGGTGTGGATCTTAGTTCCCCAACCTGGGATTGAACTTGCACCCCCTGCAGTGGAAGCAGTCAAACACTGGACCACCAGGGAAGTCTCTGAAAATTACTCTTCCTGTTAACATTCTTTCCCCAATTTTCTTAAGGAATTTTAGCAAACCTCAGAATAGGCCTTAAGGCACTTTATATTCTGCATTGCCTCAAGGAATCAAGCCATACAAATCTTGCTCAAAATATGTTCGGAGGTAGTAGTCAGGGACACCTGAAAAAAATGAAGGTGGTAATAGAAGAAAGCCCTTTTGACTCAGTTTTAATCCCTCAGAACATGCATCATTTCCAAAAAATTTAATTCACTGATTAACCTGTGCCTTCTCTTAGCATAGTTATTTCTAAACCCATTTTCCCCAAAATACTCTTCTAAAAATCCTTTTGCTTTTTAAAAAAGTAGGACTGCACTACGTATATTTAAGGGGCAAAACTCAACTTGCTTTGAAGAATGACATAAAAGGGCCAAAAATGAGACCCTATTAGGATCCCATCATCCCCAGGAAACCCCTTCACAAGACTCAGCTATTCAACAATGCAAGACAATGGCTTTTCTTTTTGGATGACCTCATTTCAAACATATATATATGGCCTACTTTGTGCTGTTTCTTGTGGCGATTCTAAAATACTATTAAAAACTTCAGTACTGGCTGTGTTGTCAGAATGAAGAAAAACAGACAGATGTTGAGGGATGTATATTTTATTGGAAACTTTAAATATTTTTCAGACAGAACACAATGTCTTCAATCAAGGCTCTCACGTGGCCTACAGAAAAAACTGCAATTTCTGGATTAGGGGCAAGGAGAGGGACACCATGGAGGATGAGTGCTTAATTTGCCAAAAGGACCCCTCATGAGTGCTCTTCAGCCAGCTTATCAGCTTTTGCCACAGCTTCTTCAATGGGTCCCACCATATAGAAGGCCTGTTCTGGGAGATGGTCATATTCACCTACATGGAAAAAAAAATCCAACTGGTGAAAAGTGAAGGATACCAACTTCTACAGTGGTTACATACCTCACCACTTGAGGCCACCAGTCAGAACATGATGAAATCTTGTCATCTTAGGTTCTTTTCTTAAACTTGCCTCACAATTTATAAGAAATGCTACAGTACAGATTAAGAATATATGGTCTGGAGTCACATAACTCAGGTTCAAATTCTTTCTGGCTGTATGATACTGGGGCCAGTTAAACTTTCCATGCTTCAAGCTTCCTAATGTGTAAAATAGGATAATGCCTTCTTTATAAGGATGTTGTAATTCACTTAGAAGAGTAGCTGGCACTGAAAACTAAGACTCACTAAATCTAAGGCTCACTCTCAGATGGTATTTTCAAAGAAAATCGATGGAAAATAAGTTATTTTCATATAAAAATTATGTAATTAGGCACAATATATTTATATATTGCTTGATGGTTCCTTGAACAGGAGCACAGCACAGCATTCAAGGGAGTTCAGCTTTTATGCCACTTTATGTTCAGCCTTATACTGGAAATCTCACCTGCCAAAATCTGCTGGAATCCTTTGATGGTCTCCTTAAGGGGCACCAGCTTCCCCAAATGACCAGTAAAGACCTCAGCCACCTGGAATGGCTGAGACAAGAAACGCTGGATTTTCCGTGCACGAGACACAGTTAACTTGTCTTCTTCAGAAAGTTCATCCATACCCAGGATGGCAATGATGTCCTGGAGGGATTTGTAGTCCTATGAAAAGACAAGATTAGAGAGGTCAAGTAAATATTTACATTCCTCAAATCTGGATAAAAACTTAAGGGTTAATACAACTTTATATTCACAATGAGCTTTGTATAGAGCATTTTAGCACTTTACTGCACTTCTTAACTGAAACAAATCAGTTAAATGAGGGTCATGAGGGCCCTCAGCTAAGATTGGTATTTTGTTTCCCCTACTCTGAACCTATCGGGTGCTGTTATAAAAAACTGCGACTCCAAACCTGGAAACTCAGGAGACCTCACTAACACTCACTAGGAATTCTAGTCTCTTCTTTCCTTGCTCTAAAGCAAATCACACAAATTACCAGGGAAGATCTTATCCTAATATAGTTCCCAAATTCCCTCTACGACTTTATGGCCACTGATCTCACCTGCAGAATCTTTTGCACCCCACGGGCAACATCATAATGCTCACTGCCAACAATATTGGGATCCATGATGCGAGACGTGGAGTCCAGAGGATCCACAGCCGGATAGATGCCCAGCTCAGCAATAGCACGGGACAGCACAGTGGTAGCATCCAAATGGGCAAAGGTAGTGGCCGGGGCAGGGTCAGTCAAGTCATCAGCAGGCACATAGATAGCCTAAAGTGAATCAAGAACCCATTAAGAGCAGCAGGAAGCCAAGTAATTCTACTTAAACCATTTCTTTTTCTGACCCCTCCTCATTATGTTACTCTTTCTTCTCAACATTCAAGAGTCCAACGGAGACTCTTACCACTCCTAATACAGTATTAGTAGTTATATATTATCTGGTTCCTCCAAGCTGTGATGGAAGAATTTTCACTGTTATTCCTTTTGTTCTTCATCCTACTTTTTTTAACTCTAAACCAAAATGAATCATGAAAGTTAAAAAAATTTAGACAAAGTTTTTGATGATTTTACTATATACACCATCTACATACATTTGAAAATTGTAGTAGCTAGTGTAGTACATATTTAAAGCTCACTTTGAAGTTCCCTTCAGGCTGGAAACCACTATTTTGTGATCTACATTTACACATACACCTTCAATTAGTTCAGATGAGTGGTTTCTTAATCTTTTAGGGTCTTTAACATGCACACACATAACTTTAAAAATTATTTAAGCTCCAGTACCTACTTAAAAAAAGTAACGAGATTTTACAACTCTGTACACGCCTTTACACAAATTAGACCTTCATCCATTTAATTGTTCTCACCTGTACAGAGGTGATAGATCCCTTTTTGGTGGTGGTGATTCTTTCCTGCATGGTACCCATGTCAGTGGCTAGGGTAGGCTGGTAACCCACAGCAGAAGGGATTCTACCCAATAAAGCAGACACCTGGGAAAAAAAAGAAAAACCATATCGTTAGCCTTATCTGCATCATTCATAGAAAGGTCAAATGAACCAGGTTCTCTCAAGCCTACCTCTGAGCCAGCCTGGGTGAAGCGAAAGATGTTATCAATAAACAGCAAGACATCTTGACCTTCTTGGTCTCTGAAGTACTCAGCTACAGTCAACCCAGTCAGAGCGACCCGGGCCCGAGCACCAGGTGGTTCATTCATTTGACCGTACACCAGCGCTACCTGAAGCAATTATAAACAATCAGAAATCCTGGCAGAAGAGTGTGAAAGTCATTTATCCAAGGTCCCCAAATCAGAGAAACTACCAAAAACCCTTCTCCTTAGGTGTCTAGGTTTTTGTTCATAAATTTCTTTTTCCTTTTAGAGCTGCAGTTCAAAACAAAAGATAATTTCTTTTATTACTGAGGCAAAATTCTTCTGGTATTAAGGGAATATAATGCCCCCATTATTAGCTTTCAAATGATGGGTCTATATATCAAAAAAACAAAAACCACAGAAATGTTATCTCACATTAGGGAAAATGCAATATACATGAGTGTATTAGAAACGGGAGAAAATGACTGACAGAACTTTCCTTTGTAGGTCCTAGGACAATAAAATGAAAATACAAAACAAGTCAACTTCAACAGTTTCTTGACACTACTTACATGGACATCAGCTCAGTGCTCACCTTAGAGGTAGCATCTTTTAAGTTGATAACACCAGACTCTATCATTTCATGGTATAAGTCATTGCCCTCACGGGTCCTTTCACCAACACCAGCAAACACAGAGTAACCACCATGGGCTTTGGCAACGTTGTTGATTAACTCCATGATCAGTACTGTCTTGCCGACTCCAGCACCACCAAAGAGCCCTATAAGAGGTTGAGAAAAAACAAATTAAGAATTTCATTTCCATATAAGCAAACTTAAAAAAAAAAAATTTGTTTCTTTCCATCTTTTCCCTTCTCAGAAATGGCATCTGGCTTCAGCAAACTCAGAAGAACGAAAGTCAGAAGCTGCTCATCAATGAGGGATGTGTCTCAGTACCCACTCATAATATGGTAGGATCTGTTTTCCACATTCGGTTTGGAAAATATCTGTCAATTAACATACCAATTTTGCCACCCTTGGCATATGGAGCCAGCAGATCCACAACCTTGATACCAGTAACCAGAATTTCCTGCTCAACACTCATCTCCACGAATTCAGGAGCCTCAGCATGAATAGCAGCAAATCTGTAACAGCAGACGAGAAGGTCAGTGTCTATTCATCTTATTAAAAAGTTCTTCTCAATTCTCAAGCCTAACCCTTTACTCACAGTCTCTTCTCTTATATAACAAATTACCACCCACCATTGAGCCCAAATACTCTGCACTAAAAGGAATTTCATTATCTCAGGAAGCAATAATCCCATTCCCTGACAGCTCTGTCATGAAGTTTTCCTTTTACATTCTAAACATCACTTCTTCACATACCAATATGAAATACAAACACCACTGGTATTAAGATGAACTGAAATAATCAACCTATGGAGTTCAGTTTTCTCTTTTTTTATAATCAGAATTTCTGCATCATTAATTTTCTTCATAAGAAGAAATTGCATTGTGTGGTTTAAAGAAATGACTAGAACAACATTTTAGGGCTGTTCTGCAGAAAAATTCTGCTATAGTAGATGGTGCCACCTTAATGTATAAAACTGCTAGGAAAAAGTTTCTTTGTGTGTAGATACAACAGGAATACTTACTGCTTGGTTTTGATGGGACCCCTCTCATCAATAGGTTCTCCAATGACGTTCATGATTCTACCCAAGGTCTCAGGGCCAACAGGAATTCTTATTGGTGCACCAGAATCCAGGACTTTCTGACCTCTAACCAAGCCTTCTGTGCCATCCATAGCAATGGTCCTTACTGTGCTCTCACCTGTCAGATATAGGCATTGCAGGATTATACAGAAGGACAAATTGGCTTCGTGGTATTTAATTAAGTTGTAGCTGGCATTAAGCACCTAAGTCAACCAAGACTACTTCTCAGTACCTAAATGTGGCTTCAGCAAACTCAGAAGAACGAAAGTCATTTTGGTAAAATCATCATAGAAGACAGCCTGGTTTTGAGGGATATTTGGGTCGAACAAGATCTTTACTATTCCTAACAAATTCTACTTACCCAAATGCTGGGCCACCTCCAAAACCAGCCTGGTCTCCCTGCCTTGCACCTCCAGGGCATTTAGGATGGGAGGCAGTCCCTCATCAAACTGGACGTCCACCACTGCACCAATGACCGCCACGATGCGCCCAGTGGCGGCACCTGCCTTTGGCGATGGAGATGCTTGAGCGGCATAGTCTCTGGCTAAAAGACAAAAAAGATATTGAAGAAGTTGGGGTTAGGACAGTTAAAGGTCATAGGACGCCCGGACTTAACTCTCAAGGACTGGAGAATGCAGCCCAGGCCCGGCCCCCTTCCGCTTGCACGGAAGGCGGGTCCAGAGGGAGGGCCGCGCTGGAAGCGGAGAGCGAGCCTGCACCATCTTCCCATCCTCATGCACAAAACTCCATTATTCGAGAGCGTGCGCGGTGCCCCCATTCCACGGGAAGGTCAACGCACCTGCTTGCACGAATACGTCACACAGCGCCCCTCTTCCAAAATAAGACGGAATTAGATTGTCCCTGTTCTTGTTCTCCCGCCGTTAGAGGGCAGGGCGCCGGCCCTGGCGGCCTTCTAGCACCACAGACCCCTTAGGCCGGAGCAACTATCGGCCCCAGGCTCAAGGTCATGGGACGACAGAAGCGAACCCAGGTGCTAAAGCAAGGCACTTACCAGGCTGGAGCGCTGCAGGAGCAGCCCGCAGTAACAGCTGGGCTTGCGGTAGCGGCGCTGAAGGGCTGAGTCCCCGCAAGGCCCCGGAGGCCGAGGCAGCAGCCACACGACCCACAAGTCCCAACATGGCGGAGCCCGGGTGGAGACTGAGCGCTGCAGTGGTCTGGCCTCCAACTGCCAGCAGTTGGAGGCGAGACCTACTCTGCAGTAGGCACGGCCATTGGGTGATTTTTCTGCTTATCACTCTGGGCGCTGCTCCTATAGGCCAATAGTCTCTCATCTTCTCAACCATTGGCCAAAATTCGTGCTAATCTGAATTTCTTTTTTTATTGGACAGTGACTGGCTCGGTGCAACCCTCAGAGCTTTGAAACCTAATTGGACAACAGGGATGTCAGTCGGAGAGAGCACTTGGAGGAACTGCGTTTGGGAAAGGGGCTGAGTTCCTGTGCGGAAGCACATGGGCTGTCTTTGCTGCCCTTGGGCTCTCTCCTTAGACAGGACCTTGAGCTAGGTGACAGTCTCGGGGGCTGTTTTAAGGAAGTGATAGCCTCAACATTGACTGACCTTGTCTAGTTAGGAGTCTTCTCTAGAGTCAAACGGCAGTAGGGAGATTGGAAGTTTTTAGACAATTCAGCAGGTCAGGAGTCTGGACAGAAAAAAGCTACAATGAAAGACACTTATGTGAACCAGTCTTTTTTAAAATGTGTGCTGGGCATTGAGGAGGCAAAGATAAATAAGACTTGAAAAACAGATGAGCAAAAAATGCAACAAAGTGGAAGAGGCTGATAGACCTGTTGGGAAACATCCGTAGAATTCCTAGGGAAAAGTAGGAAGGAAGACTATTCCATTATATATTTGTATTACACAGCATGTTTCTTTTGTGGTACTGCAGGTGAGGAAGGGAAAAAAGAGGCGAGAAAAGAGATGAATATAGAAAGAACCAGTTCTCAGGGCCTTGGATGGGAGTGGAGGCAGGGCAGAGGTAAGTGTGTGGTCCTTGAACACGAAAAATCATAAAATAAATAGGATATCCTTTAATGTAGTATTGATTTTATTTAAGGTATTTGGGAGCAGGGTGGAGGAAACCCTTAATCTATTGGTACAAACATGGCTGCTGGTCAGCATGAAGATACTTCCCCAGACTTTCTCCAACCAGCACCCATTAGTTCTTATTTTTCTGCATGATAGTGAAAGTTTTCTACTGTTTGGTAGCAAGAACTATCAAAGAACTTAAAAGGAGAAAGCAGGAACAGAAGAGAATTAGAGAAAGTTTAATTTGAAGTGCCTGTGGTTTCCCAGATGGCGCTAGTGGTAAAGAACCTGCCTGCCAGTGCAGCAGACTCAAGAGACGAGGGTTCCATCCCTGCGTCGGGAAGATTCCTTCAAGAAGGGCGTGGCAACCCACTCCAGTATTCTTGCCTGGAGAATCCCATGGAAAGAGGAACCTGGTGGATTACAGTCAATAGCGTCCCAAAAATTCACGTCTAAAGCAACTTAGCATGCACACAGGTAATCTTGCCTAGTAAGAGGGGAAAGAACCCAAGAAAACAGCAATGTGTATGGAGCAGGCAGAAAAAAATAAACCATTTTAGGAAACAGCAGAGGAATAAGAAGGCCAAAGAACACACACTATGTAAGAATCAAGTAGAATATTAAGGAGAAAGTGGTCAATAGTATCAATGACATAACTATGCTGTAAAATAAGGGTTCAAAAGAACTAGTTGGGTTAGTTTGTTATCTGCTGTTATAACAGGGTCAAAGAATTTCAATGGGCTGTATACAAGATATACATTTTTGTTTTGCAACTTGTGCTCTTCCAATTACACGGGGCAGCATCCCATTTAATAGCAACCTATACATTTCACTTGCTTTTCTCAACTATTAGAGTTGAAGTTTCTGTAGAAAGGATAAGATACTTAAGAGTATTGCCCCTGGAACCAGACTGGGTTTAAAATCTTTTTACACTTACTAGACATCACTGAGCAAGTTTAAAATCTCTGTGTATCATCTTCCTCAATATAAGAGATGAGGATAATCTCATAGAGTTGTCTCAAAAATCAAATAGATTAAAATGCGAAAGAAGCATTTAGAAAAATGTCTGGCACGTAATCAGGACCATATTTGTGTTGACTAGTATTTTTACTTACTATTGACTTAGTGTTACGATCCTTTGGTTCTGTATCATCACTTTTGGTTGTGGCCAAAACTTTTATTAACCATCAGACATTTAAACTGACACTTCACTTAATCCAGGTGTCCAAGGAAAGATTTCAACATAAAATTCCAGGTAACTGAGACTCATCACTTTTTGAAATGTTTTTACACGTTTAGGATATTATCAGGAAACTTTTTTCTTTGGGCAGCTTCTGCTGCTGCTAAGTCGCTTGAGTCGTGTCCAACTCTGTGCGACCCCATAGACAGCAGCCCACCAGGCTCCGCCGTCCCTGGGATTCTCCAGGCAAGAACACTGGAGTGGGTTGCCATTCCCTTCTCCAATGCATGAAAGTGAAAAGTGAAAGTGAAGTCGCTCAGTCATGTCCGAGTCTTCTCGACCCCATGAAGCCTCCCAGGCTCCTCCGTCCATGGGATTTTCCAGGCAAGAGTACTGGACTGGGTTGCCATTGCCTTCTCCCTTGGGCAGTTGGGTTTATTAAACAAATCTTTGTGTCACAATGCAACGCTAAATGCTCTTAATATTACCGAGGTGGATATATAAAGCTATTTCTCCACTATGCTCGTTTGTAAATTTTTAATTTTTCTCCTTTGCTGAAATTAAATAACCTCCTAAATTTATAAGTAATACTGTCTAAAATCCGCCTGCAATGCAGGAAACCCGTTTCCTGGTTGGAGAAGTTCCCCTGGAGAAGGGATATGCTACCCACTTGTATTCTTTGGTTTCCCTGGTGGCTCAAACAGTAAAGAATCTGCCTGCAATGTGGGAGACCTGGGTTCAATCCCTGGGTTGGGAAGATCCCCTGGAGGAGGGCATGGTCAGCCCACTCCAGTATTCGTGCCTGGAGAATCCCCACGGGCAGAGGAGCCTGGCAGGCTACACAGCCCATGGGGTCACAAAGAGTCAGATACAACTAAACACAGCACATTTTAGAGTTTTGACATATTTTGGTCTTGCTTATTTCTTGATTTCCAGATAGCCCAGGTAGTATTTCATGTAAAATACAAGTTACTTACCAAGGGATAAGAGAGACCACAAAGACTGAAACTGAAGTTAATTTCAAATTAACCTCTCAATTTATGACTGGAAACCTTACGAATTTCATCTTAAGGTGAAAATTGTGTTTACCATGAATTTTTATTTTGGCTGAGCAGCAGTTTTCGGAATCTTAGTTCCCTAACTAGGGATTGAACACACAGCAGTGAAAATATAGTCCCAACCACTGGACTGCCAGGGAATTCCTTACAAACTCATTTTGACTGCCATTCATAATGGTCAAGTCCCACATTCTTTCAGTACTTTGTCTCTACCATATTTTTTGACAATCACGTTGGATGATTTCGAAAATAAGCCAATCAATTCCCTGGCTTCAGAGTTTTTTAATCTCTCCAACTCCAATTAGTTTTGAACTGACATTCCACTTAAGTATCCTACTCAAGTTTTACCTCAAAAATCTAATATTCTCTTGTCAGACCACAATTTTTTTTTTTAATGCAAGTAATACATGAACAAATTGTAAGCACACAGAATCAGGATAAATCCTTTCATCACTCCCAAATCTCATTCCCAGAAATAAGCATTAAAAAATATTTTGCCTCTACGCATTCACTTTCATTCATCCCATGTCCCTGAAACATATATTCTTCTTTTTTTTTTTTGAAACATATATTCTTATAAAAAACTTCAGTGGAGGCACACTACAGAAAACATAAGATTTCTGATCTTTATATTTTTGAGAATTTTGTGTCAGTTTACATTTTTAGTTGTACTACATCTTATGGCACAGAAACGTACTCCATTAATGGTTATTTGGATTGTTTTAAATGGCTATTACATGCAGTATTGAAGGAAAAAAAGGAAATCTTATAAACATGAGTACACCATCTATTGCTTCTTTAAAATTACTAGAAATAAAATGTTGGTTTAAAGTTATGTTCATTTAATTTAAAAAATTTTATTTTTGGCTGTGCCACAGGGCTTGTGGGATGGGGGAATCTTAGTTCCTCGACCAGGGAGTGAACCTGGCAGTGAGAACACAGGTGCCTGGCAGTGAGAACACAGGATCCTAACCACTGGACCAGCAGGGACTACCTGACCTATGTTTTTTTCAGATCTCTTTGTACCTTCTAGTTTTGTTATCATTCTTGGAAGAATTTCCCCCTATCATTAATAAGAATTTGAATTTTTTGCAGTGAGTGGGCCAGGAACCACCAGCACCAGAATCACCTAAATCTACATTATCTACTATGGTAATCACTAGCTATATGGGATTACATTTGTTAAAATTAAGTAATGCAGTTTTTAGTCACACTAGCCACATTTCCAGATTTCCAAGTTCTAGGCAGCTGGCACTCACTGTATCAGACAACGGAGACACAGAACAATTTCATCAGTCACACTGGATGGGGCAGCCACCTCAGCAGGACCAACTGATTCAGAATCTGCATTTTAGATCTAAAGGAAGTTGTCAAACTTCAGCACACATCAGAATCAGCTAGAGGGTCTAAGACCCTACAGTTTAGTTTCTAATTTGGAAGATTTGGGGGCCCAGGATCTATATATCTAACAAGTTCCTAGGTGAGACTGATGCTGGTAGCCGGGACACTTAAAAAAAAAAAAACAAAACTACATCTCTATTTTGGCTGCACCTTGTGGCATGTGGCATCTTAGTTCCTTGCTGCTGCTAAGTGGCTTCAGTTGTGTCCGACTCTGCGACCTCATAGATGACAGCCCACTAGGCTCCCCTGTCCCTGGGATTCTCCAGGCAATAACACTGGAGTGGGTTGCCATTTCCTTCTCCAATCTTAGTTCCTTGACTAGGGATCAATCCACTGCCCCCTGTGTATTGAGAGCATGGAGTTTTAGCCACTGGACCACCAAGGAAGTCCTGGGATCACACATGTCAAGTATCAGTTAAACTGCAAATTTCTGGGCCCCACATGCACCTACTATCCTAAGACATATCTTCCAGTTGGGACTTCTGAATCCACACAGACCCAAGGTGGTTCTATAGCTACAGGGCCTACAGGTACAGGACAGGAACTAGAGCTTTGAGATGAAACTTGTGAGAATACAAAAAATGGCTGAGGGAGGGAGGTAAACTCGAGGCTGTTAATTGTACTGGAAACAGCTTTATAGCAATCCCTCCTAAACCTGTGATCACGAGATATGGGAATGGGTTGCTAAGGAGAGAAGGAAGTCAAGGTCATTGGACTTGAGGCAAAGAAATTTGAGCTAGAGGTCTGGATAGGTTCTTCACATAAACAATGAAATTATCCATGCTGACACTAAAAGCTATAAGCTATTGACATTTTGTTTTCACTTTAGCAGGTGCTGTCCTCAGGGTGGGATATTTAGTGGTGACATACATCCTTCACTGTTCCTGAAGAGATTACCAACTATCATCAAGTATGGAAGCCTATCAGACACAAACCTGCCTACCCTCTCCTCCCCAGCCTTTATGTTCTCAAGGGTAGTACAATACTGGGAGAGCAAAGGGGAACAGCAGCTGATATTCACATACAGGTGAAGTCCATTATCACGCATCAAAAGAACTCCTGCTAAATAGAAAAAAAACCTGCACAGAACTGAATGGGTAAATAAAACCTAAGCTGTAGCAAGTAATCACTTTCCTTTCTTCCTTGAAGGTAACTTTACAGTTCAGGAAGTTGAATATAGCCATCTTTATCACATGTCACAATAGCCAAATGGTAATAGAGATGCTATCTCCCTTATTCAAGCTTAAATTAACCAAATGATCCTCTTCCCAGTGACTCTTTAAGGCAAAAGTAGCCACGGTTCAGATTTGCAATGCAAGGCCAAATAGTCCTCAAGTTTTAGCCTGTCAATTCACCTTTTGGCATGATACCTTTTTAACTTAAAGAGGGGTCAGATACCACTGAGAGGCCTTCATACCTGACAGCAATAAGGATTACTGAAATCCCACTATAGTATTTGAGCACTAAGGTTTGAAAAAATCTTAAGGAACCAGATGAAATTAGAAATCTATCATGCTATATTTTAGCTATAGCCCAATGGCTGGCATTAAGCCAATAAATCATTAATGACTCTAACTTCCAGAACATACACAAATAATTCTTTGAGAAAAAAACTAGAGGGTATTTTTTTTGGAAAATTTAGTTTTTCTATGAAGCAGTACATTATCAATCATACAGGTACCTCTGGCATGCTCCAGAGAAAGGAGACCAAGTATAAAATAATTTTCTAGGTACATAAGTCCAAACATACCTAATGCAGAAAAACCTAAGGCTTTGAAGAAAAATTGCATTCCCGTAAGGAGATCCTACCAGTCCATTCTAAAGGAGACCAATCCTGGGTGTTCATTGGAAGGACTGATGCTAAAGCTGAAACTCCAATACTTTGGCCACCTCATGTGAAGAGCTGACTCACTGGAAAAGACTCTGATGCTGGGAAAGGTTGGGGGCGGGAGGAGAAGGGGACGACAGAGAATGAGATGGTTGGATGGCATCACCGACTCGATGGACATGAGTTTGAGTGAACTCCGGGAGTTGGTGATGGACAGGGAGGCCTGGCAAGCTGTGATTCATGGGGTCGCAAAGAGTCGGACAAGACTGAGAGACTGAACTGAAGAGGACCAATGTAACATGAGAGTTGATTGCCCAGTCTCTAAGTAGTAAGATTTTCTATTTGTACCATTTCAAGAAAATGGCTTTGAGGGTCATTTGGAACAATTATATATTTAAAAAGGAAATAAAAAAGATTGTTTTACTTTTAAATCCCCACAATACTCTATCCATACCTATTACTACATTTGCCATTTCCCAAGTTTCTCTTCACTATCTATCCTGAGGCTTAGCTTGTGATGTGTGCTCCCTGAGTATACAATTACCTGAAGGATTATTCTTTATATTCCCTGCCCCCAGCACTTTAACACTGCCTGTAACAAAGGTCCTTAGTGTCTGACATGAGAAAATACTGAAATATGAAGCATTTCTATGCTATGACAAATACAGAGAAGCTGGAAGAAATAAAAAGTGCCAAAATGCGAAAGCTCAAAGATTTAGAGGAGGACAACACATTTAGTTTTATTTCAATCAAATCACAACACTTTCTTTTCCAACTGTTGCAAAGTGCATCTACAATTTTCTATTACAGATCCACTTTTAAAAGATTTTCTGTGACATTACAGCAAGTCTTTGTTTCCCCCAAAGAGAGGAATATTCCCAAATTCTTCCTCAAGTAAAAATAAAAACTCCATTCCAGTAAATGGCAATACATGAGATTACAGTAAACCAGACACTTGAAAGGATAGCCAAGAAGTCTTCCAACAGTTTATTAGAAAGAATGTAGACATTAAAAAAAAAATCCTCACTGTCATGAACATAAATTGAGGTTTTCAGCCCAGGTACAAGCTGAATTAAAAAAAAAAAAAAAAAGGAATAAAAAAATCCAATAGTGTATTAACATTTTTTTCCACTCATTTGCCATACTGACAGTGCAAATACAAATTTGGTCTAAATGTACAGACTCTCAAGCAACAATGTACAGCCTTTCTTCGTCCTCCATGCTAAGAGATGTAAAAGTTTAAGGGTCAAACAATACCAAATGTACAGGCTTCAAAACCATCTAAGTTAGGGCATTCACTAGTTTTAGCTAAGATACATCTGGAACACTGACAAGTGATCACTTACATACAATAATGTGAAGTAAATTTTTTGAAAAATAAAACTTTAGTGGAACAATCCTGAAGGATATGCCAGAGGAACAACATGTTACCAGTTTAAAGTATCAACCAATTGTTTCAGCCACTTTGAGTCCATGTTCTAAAATCTAAAATTTAGTTACTTTCCCTAAGCCAGAGAGCTTCCTATCATGTCAGTATCTAAGTTATGAGTAAAAGAGACTTAGGTGAGATTTTTATTTATCACAACTGCTCTGTCAATTGCCTAGGACCTCAACAGCATCATGGAAATCTGGGAAATGTTCATGCACAAGGTTATTGCCTTAGCTGACTTAAAACTGCCCCATACAATGGTACATATCAACCCTTAGTGAAGCCTTTAAAAAAACAAACAGGTTGAAAAATGGGTTAAAGGAGGCAAATACAGCATCTGCCTTTAGAGCTATCAACTCAGGAATTCTCTCAATTATGAAATCTTGCAGAGAAGTTATTTTTCTTTCTCAAAATCCAGCGATGACAACATTCCTTACTCCAGATCTGGCATTTCTGAAAAGATTTTTGAAAGATTAGTATAAATTACAAGACGATAATAACCCAACAACTTTGAACCATTCAAATTTTTGCTTTATCTATTTATTAGAGGCCATAAAGAAATAATCACGTATCTTCTAAGAATTTTAAACAAGTAACTTCTCTATTTTGAGAGTTTGGTCTTTGATGTGAAATATCTCTGTGTAGATTTATTTTTACAAAGATACTTACTTTCATCATCACTGTCTTGTGAATCCTGCAGAAAGAGAAATAAAAAATTTCAACCAAATTGATCAAATATTCCTCCACTAACTGAACAGTTTGCCTTAAAAAGTTGAAACACTGTACTTTTGACCAAAGTAGCAGAGACATGTGGTTACATTAATCTCATGAATTTATCAATGGACTTAAAAACAGGTTTATTTAAGATGAACAGTACGTACAGCTGAGGATATATCTTCCTATAAGATGTGTGCCTTTTGGAGGGAATTGAGCCCATCCTTTGAATTCCTCTCTACTAATCAAAATGAATTTTTCTATAAAATGGTTTCTTTTCTCTCTTGGCATTTAATTCAAGAGAAAAATGGCTCAATAAGAAGACCACTGGAATGACAGAAGATAATGAACTCTAATCCTGTCGAACTATTTAAATAAATATTTTCCAAACTAGATAGAAAAACTTTCTTAAAGATGTTAACAGGATGCCAGGTGGGAAAACACTGAGAAGAGTGGACCAGTATATCCTTACAGATTCAAAACATCCATCTGTTTACTATCTGTCTCTCTGACCATCCTGCTGTTAAAACCTGTTTAACTTTGTCAAAATATTCCCTAAACTGTTAACTGAATAAGGCATATGTCTCTGTACCATTATTATTCTCAACTATAAGTCTGGTCCCTTTAAGAATGATCCATGGAACACCTGTTTCCTAGTAGGTATCCATCCCTCTAAAATGAACACTCCTAAAGAATTGGTTTTCCCTGTAATATTTTTTTAGGAAAAAAACCAACCAATGGCAAAAAAAGAGCAGTCTTGATTTATATAAAACAACCTGTAAATACATTCTTACTATTTTATTAAACATAGAAAAGAATTTATAGACTTACATCATCTGCTCCATCTACTTCTGGTAAATCTACATCCTCATCACCACCCATGTTGTTCATCATCTATTCGAAGTGTAAAAATTAGTTTTAAAAATGATGTTAAATTAAACCCTAATTATTAGGTTGCACACTCCAGAATAAACCTTAGCTCTGCCACAGATTTCCACCAATTAAAAAAAAATTCAACTATAGGTTAGTTAGGTACTTTCCTGTCTGGAAAAGGTAAATTTTATGTAATTACATAAAATCCTGAAACTTTGTAGGAAGTTAAGAGTAAGTTCTCATTGAACAAAAGTGAAGCTTTTAGAATTCATCCAACAAGATACCTATGTATGATGCAGAAATTAAATACCACAATCCTGAACAGCAGGTACCTCTGGTGACTAAGAATGGGATTCTTTTTAGTTGTAAAGTTTTGTATTTCAACTAAGTGGCGTGTGTATTATGGTATTCTCATTGTAGTTTTAAATACTGTGAACAATCTTAAAATAACTTAAAATAACAGTCCTTTGGGCTGATGATTAGTTTGTATAAAAGGCCTGAACACTGAATCAGCTAAATACCAGTAACAAAGTTAAAAACAGAAAATAAACATAATCCTTGAAAGAAAACATATAGGCTGTGTAAAATACTCTATTATATACTTAAAATAAACTGGGCCCAACAGAGTATAAAAACCACAATATATTACGTAAAGAGGTATAAATAAGCAGACTAAATAATTCATATGGAACTTCAAAAACACATGCTTACCTGAACTTCAGAGTTAGAAGGGGTCTTAAAAAGATACTGACTCAAAAACCTTTCAGTATAAAAATCCTGAGCATCTACTCTCAAATAGTATGAGTAACTAGTGAAGAGTTTTCCTACATCTGAAGACACTAAATACTGGTTAAGTTTCTTTGAGCAGGAAAAATAGAAGGCCCAAGTGCAATACTAGATGTCAAGATGCAATGGCAATACATGTAGAACTGAATACATTTAAGAGTTCACTTAGGAGATAAAACAAAATACAGACAACACAGCAGCTAATGTCACACTGGATAGAGAGAATCAGAGAAAGAGAACAGTGTTAAAAGTTGTGACGTGCACATCTGGGTAAATGGTGGCACCACTTACTACAGGTAAGGAGTAGCACACTTTAGGAGAATGAATATCATTTCTCCCTTCTCTCTTTTGAAATCAAGGTGCCAGAGCCATGTGAGATATGCTAAATAAGTAACTGTATACATGAAATTGGGTACTTACTTTTTAACTCTTTGTTTTCAAAGAAACAGTAAAAACTAGCTGTGTTGTACTGACCATTTAGTTTTTTCCCCTTACACATCAACTTTAGAACTTGACATTAATTTTTAAAAACTCGTAAAAGAATGTTAAATGACCACTGTTAAAAATCTCACTTGATTTTCTGCAAAATAGTCTTGAAAGTAAAGTAATGTCAAGTCCTTACATATCACTAGACCTTTAAAACCAAATTAAACTGACTAGAAAGAAGTATCCTGAAAGGGAGGTGGAAGAATGCATTTAAAAGAACTTACCTCAGAGAAACGATCAAAATTAGACATGTCTTCATCGGAATCATCTTCCCAGTCTTTCCAATTATTAAAGTCCACACTAAGCCAATTAAGCTATAGATCAATACAAATATCAACCTCTGATTAGATTATTCAACTGTGGGGTTCATACTCACTAGCAAGGTACAAAAAATCAGCACAAAAAAGAACAGACTAGAAAAATCAGTCAAGTCAAATGCAATATATATTAGTAAATATAGTTTCATGAAGTCTCAGTTGTCAGAAACTTTTTTAAAATAAATTCCCTAGTAGAAACTATTCAAATTCAGATAATCAATTAACTTATTATTTTTTAAATGCCACCATAATATACTCTGATCTGATATCTGAGTAATTTATACCTTTAAGTCTTTCTCTTGAATGCAAAAGAGCCTGCATCAATTAGTGACTGATCTTATCCTGACCACCCTAGGTATTAACACTAATAAATCTCAAAGTAGAGAAGAGCGTATGGAACACAGGGCCTTAGTAGTACTATGCCATGAAATACAGACACTATAATTCCTCATACCAATTTTTAAAAATACCAGTTCCAGGTGTATAACATCATCATCGACATCTGCATACAACCACAAAGTGATTACCTTCCAAGTCCACTTATTGTCTGTCACTATAACACTGACTCCTTGTACCCCTTTATCTACCCCTTCAACTCCCCCTCCCCTGCTGGTAATCATCAATCTGTTCTCTGTATGTGTCTTTCAGTTTTGTCTGTTGTATTTTTTTTAATTAGGTTTGTCTTTTTCCTTCTGACTCATTTTACTTATTACCCCTCAAGGTCCATCCATGTTGCTGCAAATGGCAAGATTTCATTCTTTTAAAACGGCTAACTACTAATCCACTGAACAGACACACACACACACCGGTTTACCATTCATTCATCAATGGATACTTTGACTGCTTCCATACTTTGGTTATTTTAAATAATGCTGCAATGAATAGAGATGGCCCACATTTTTTCCAGCTAGTGTTTTCTTATTCTTCAGATAAATACCCAGAAGTGGAATGCCTAGATAATATGGTAGTTCTATTCTTAATTTTTTTGAGAATCTCCACACTATTTTCCATATTGGCTACACCAGTTTATAATCCCAACAACAGCATTTCTTATTGGCCTTCTTGACATCAGCCATTCTAACAGTTAGAAGATGATATCTCATTGCGGTTTTATTTTGCATTTCTCTAATAATTAGTGATGAACCTGGGGCCAAGGCAATGAAAGCCTGGAATCCTAATCACTAGGTCACCAGGGAACTGCTCTACCTGTTCCTTTGTTGTTTAATTTTTATTTTATATTGGAGTATAGTAGATGTCTGCCCCTTTTTTAATTGGATTTTTGTTGCCGAGTTGTAGGAGTTCCTCATATACATTAGATATTAACCTTTTATCAGATACATGATTTGTAAATATATTTTCCCATTAAGTAGGCTGTCTTTTCATCTTGTTGATGGTTTTCTTTGCTTGGCAGAAACTTTTTGAGTTTGATGTCAATATATCTTTAATTATTTAAAAATACCTTACTTTCAAAAAAAGGAAAAGAAACCTACCTTTGCCCTTTCTTTTGTTAACCTTGGCCATGACTGGCCAGATTCTCCTTTTCGTAAACAACATAAAATCGATCTGTCAGTTCTTTTATGCTTGGAATCCTAAAACAAAAATAAGTGTTATCACACTATTGTAACTCTCTAGTATTAATATAGGATACAAAGTTGCTTGTTGTCATTTCTTTCCCTACACCCTGAAACATCCCCTAGGCTACTGAAGATTTCATAAGCTACCCAATAGCAAAAATATCATTTTTGCCTCCCCTGAACAAGATGAATAGCATAAAGGTAGTAAAAAAAATTAGTAAACAGGGTGTAAGCATAGAACATACTTAGCTACATCTATGCTTAAATAAGACAAGCATCAAGAGTACTATCCATATTACACTGCAACTTTAAAAAGGTTAAAAAAGACAGTACTGTCCTGAGTCCAAACATTGATAACAACAAAAATAATACGCAGAGAAGTAGTTACAAGATGGAAAACAATGCAAACCATATAATTATATTTAGCCTCTGAACTGTTAAGAATATTTATCTCTAAAATGAGTATTTAAATTATGTCCATTTCCTCACAATTTAAATCGTTATTAAAGTTTCAAAACTACTTACATTTGGATCAATACAGTGAAAAAGATCAATTTCATTTAAATGTTTAAAATTATCACTTCCTCCAAGACAGCTGTACAAAAAAAAAAGGAGGGGGAAAATGAGTCTTTTAAAAGAGGTAAAGATTAGTGTAACTTTAGAGAGAACACAAAACAAACCAAAGCTATTCAAACTGTCTGAAACAAGTTTTTCACCCAATGATGGTAATTTACCTGAATGTAAGTTTTGATTTTTCAAAATTTACATTAACATCTTTACTGTCTTCAACACAAAATTCAATGAAGACATAGTCCCTCCGATCGTACCACTTTGCAGAAGCAGGTTGCCTATAATGAGATAAAATTAGACAAAGTTAAGCTGAAATTCACTAAGTGGGTATTTATATAACCTCCGAAATTTAGCTTATATTTAAGTAACATACTTCCGTTCTCCATCAGAGCATTATTTTAAGGCAGTATATTACAATTTCAAATGTGAACTATTAATATGTTTTTTCCCTAACAGTTGCATTTCAGGTTAAAATGCAATACTGTTTCATCACAGGAAGGGATTTTAAAACATGAGACCAAAATGTTCAATGGAGCTAACCATTTAGGTGGCCCTGTTAAAATTTGTGTGCTACTTCTTTACAGCTCTGCTCTTAAAAATTCAACTTCACAGGATTTAAAAGAACTAATCCGTTGTCATCTGATATATAGTATGCAACATTTCTATTTACAATTCTATAAACTGTGAGAGGAATTTTTCAGAAGTAGGAGAAATGATAGTATTTCAAAGTTCTGCCTAAAGCTCTACTCATCCATTAAAAAATATGTTTTAGGATATAGCTAAAAATCTGCTAGAAGTAAATATAGTGAAATATGGTTAGTTAATAGGCAGTAAAGATTATAGGTGCTTCCCAGGTGGTTCTAGTGGTGAAGAATCCACCTGCCAATGCAGGAGATGCAAGAGACTTGAGTTCAATCCCTGAGTAGGGACGACCCCCTGAAACAGGAAATGGCAACCCAGTCGGTATTCTTGCCTGGAAAACCCCATGAACAGAGGATCCTGGTGGACTACAGTCCATGAGGTCAGAGAGTAAGACAATACTGAGTGCACACACACACAAGATTACATGTGGTAAATAAAATTTTTCTTTGTTATCTTCGACAACAAGACAGGTTACTTCTATAAATATTTACACACTCATAAAAATTCCAAGAATTCACACACATACACACGCAGGCATGGACACACAAAGAACAGGTAGATTAACAGCACTTGCCTCATGAGCCAGAAAGAGCACATGAGCCAGAAAGAGAAAAGAAAGGAAATAGAGCCATACCAATCTCAATTGTTCCAATTATTTAAAGAAACTTTTATTTTGCATTTTGGGTGCAATTATTTTTTAAAAATAAGTATGTGCCACTTTGATCACCTAAAAATCAAAGTTACAGGAATTACTTGTATTTTTTAAACTTTTCTATAAACCCAAAACTTCAAAACTTTTAAACAAATTAGTTATATGTCCAAACACTACTCATAAATCAACATAAAGGAATTGTTTGCTTCCGAAATTACCAATCCTAAGGTGTAACGGTTTCAAGTTCTAAAAAGTTACAGCCACAGCTCATTAATATTTTTACATAATGGTTACACTTGTGTAATAGTTAAACTAGTCGCCACACACTACTCTGCAACACTGATATTAGATCTGAAATTAAAAATTATAAAAGGCGGACCTTCCCTGGTGGTCCACTGGCTAAGACTCCACGCTCCCCATGCAGGAGGTCAGGTTTGATCCCTGGTCAGGGAACTAGATTCCACAAGCCGCAACTAGGGAGCCCACATGCCACAACCAAGATCCAGCAGAGGCAAATAAATACATATTTTTTTGCCTCCCCCTCCCCCCAAATAAATATTATAAAAAATTTATAAACAGCAATTTCCAAAGCCTAAATACCAACAATTCAGCAAAAGTAACAGCTTCCCTGGTGGCTCAGAGGTTAAAGCGTCTGCCTCCAATGCGGGAGACCCGGGTTCGATCCCTGGGTCGGGAAGATCCCCTGGAGAAGGAAACGGTAACCCACTCCAGTATTCTTGCCTGGAGAATCCCGTGGAAGGAGAAGCCTGGTAGGCCACAGTCCACGGGGTCGCACAGAGTCGGACACGACTGAGTGACGGAACGGAACAGCTATTTCTTTAGGCATTTACTGACAGACGGGGGTGGGACTGAAAAATGTCTATGACTTCCCTAGTGGCTCAGACAGTAAAGCGTCTGCCCACAATGCAGGAGACCTGGATTCAATCCCTGGGTTGGGAAGATCCCCTGAAGAAAATGGCAACCCCCTCCAGATTTTCTTGCCTGGAAAATCCCATGAAGAATCCTGGTAGGCTACAATCCATGGGGTCGCAAACAGTCGGACAGGACTGAGCGACTTCACTTTGAAAAAGAACCAAACTTCTCTGGACTAAAATAAAAATCACAACTTCTAATGTTACCATGTCAATGTAATGTACATAAAATAAATGACTTAAGAGTTTATTAATAGGTTCCAATAGGCCACACGTTACCTCTAGTTCATTTTCTTGCCAAAACAGCTTTCTCAATATGTGGTAACATATTTGGCCTTTTCTATGCAGCTTGTGGGATCTTAGTTTCCCAACCAGAGATCAAATGGGCATTCAACAATGAAAGCCCCAGGAGTCCTAATCCCTGGACTGAGAAGGAATTCCCCCATGTTTGCTCTTTAACGGAAAACATTCAGTATTTGTTAACTCAGAGGAACTAAAAAGCCTCTTGATTGAAAGTGAAAGAGGAGAGTGAAAAGGTTGGCTTGAAGCTCAACATTCAGAAAACAAAGATCATGGCATCTGGTCCCATCACTTCATGGGAAATAGATGGGGAAACAGTGGAAACAGTGTCAGACTTTATTTTTTTGGGCTCTAAAATCACTGTGGATGCTGACTGCAGCCATGAAATTAAAAGACGCTTACTCCCTAGTAAGAAAGTTATGACCAACCTAGACAGTATATTAAAAAGCAGAGACATTACTTTGCCAACCAAGGTCCATCTAGTCAAGGCTATGATTTTTCCAGTGGTCACGTATGAATGTGAGAGTTGGACTGTGAAGAAAGCTGATCGCCGAAGAATTGATGCTTTTGAACTGTGGTGCTGGAGAAGACTCTTGAGAGTCCCTTGGACTGCAAGGAGATCCAACCAGTCCATTCTAAAGGAGATCAATCCTGGGTGTTCACTGGAAGGACTGATGCTATAGCTGAAACTGCAATACTTTGGCCACCTCATGCGACGAGTTGACTCACTGGAAAAGACTCTGATGCTGGGAAGGATTGAGGGTGGGAGAAGAAGGGGACGACAGAGAATGAGATGGCTGGATGGCATCACCGACTCGATGGACATGAGTTTGAGTGAACTCCAGGAGTTGGTGATGGACAGGGAGGCCTGGCGTGCTGGGATTCATGGGGTCATGAAGAGTCGGACACGACTGAGCAACTGAACTGAACTCATTATTGACTAAGGAATTTTTGCAAAAACACCAGTGGCTGGAAATTTGTTATATAAGTGAATATTTAAACATCTCTAGTCAATAATGTTTGGGGAACAAATGTCTGGGCTTCGCAGATGGCTCAGTGGTAATGAACCTGCCTACCAATGCAGGAGAAGCAGGTTCGATTCCAGGGCTAGGAAGATGCCCTGAATAAGGAATTGGCAACCCACTCTAGTATTCTTGCCTGGGAAATCCCATGGACAGAGCGTGGCAGGTTACAGTCCATGGTGGTCCGAAGAGTCAAACATGACTTAGGAACTAAACAATAAAACAAATTACTATCTCTTTGGTCAATAAAGTGTTGGAACTTCTCTAGTGATCCAGTCGTTGAGAATATCCCTTTGAAGGGGACTTGGGTTGAGCCCTGGCTGGAAAACTAAGATCCCATATGACTGAGGGAAACTAAGCCCACTAACTGCAATTACTGAGGGGCTCTGCAATAAGAAACCTGCACACAGCAAAGAAGAGGCCACATGCTACAACAAAGACCCTGCACAGCCAAAATTTAAACAAATAAAAACAATGTTTTGCCCACTTGAGGCAAAAAAAGTATGGTGTCTCTCTCCTTGGCCAGTGACAATTTGAAAGAATGACTGCAAATTGATCCAAATACAGACTATAAATACTCCAAATTTTTATTGATTAAAAAACTACCCACAATTATAGATCACCAGAAGATGATACAGCTCCAATTCTTTACAAAAAGGCAACTAAGAAAGAATAGGCATCTATCTTCTTTTCCCTTTATGAATCTTTAAATTTTGTTTACTCATTTATATTTTATTTTTTGGCTGCACTGGGTCTTCACTGTTGCTCTCAGGCTTTCTCTATTTGCAGTGAGTGGGAGCTACTCTCTAGTTGCAGTGCTAAGATTTCTCTTGTTGCCAAGTGCAAGTTCTAGAGTGTGCAGGCTCCACTTCTAACTCTAGTGGAACGCAGGCTCAGCAGTTGTGACGCACAAGCTTAGCTGCCCTGTGGCATGTGGACTCTTTCCAGATCAGAGATAAAACCTAGGTCCTCTGCATTGACAGAAAGATTCTTTACCACTGGACCACCAGGGAAGTCCCCTTTATGAATCTTTATTCATGATACCCGAAAAAGACCATTTCATGAAGGAAGCTTCCTTACAGAATTCTAGCTCTGGTGTGGAATAAAATGTGAGGGGCAAAAAATAAAATCACCATTTTCAATCTTTATACCGATTTGGCAGTTATTCATCAATAAATAGGACCATGAGTAATGATTAGATGAATAGCAGATAAAGAATTTATGATCTCAGCATCACCAAAAGTGGGACAACCAGACATTTATCTCCTGATGTGATCAATATGATTCATTCCAATCTAGAACTTAACTGTTCTAGACTAAGAGAGACCTAGGAACTATCCAATAAGCACAATTTCTAAATCTGGTATGTGTCTCGATTCAAACTGACTATAAAAAAAAGATTCCCGAAACCGTGGAAACCTGTCCTAGATATGGACAGAGTATTAGACAATGTGAAAACTGGTAGTTTTGTTAGGTGTGAAAAGCACTGCTCTACGAAAGAAAAAAAAAATCCACTCAATCTTTGGCCACCTCATGCGACGAGTTGACTCACTGGAAAAGACTCTGATGCTGGCAAAGGTTGGGGGCAGGAGGAGAAGGGGACGACGGAGAATGAGATGGCTGGATGGCATCACCGACTCTGTGGACATGAGTTTGAGTGTACTCCGGGAGTTGGTGATGGACAGGGAGGCCTGGCGTGCTGTGATTCATGGGGTCGCGGAGAGTCGGACACGACTGAGCGACTGAACTGACCTGAACATGAGGCTTGCTTTAAAATAATTAAGGAAAGGAAGAGACAGAAAGCAACATGGCAATGACCTGCTGAATGTTCAAACTGCTAAGGGTAGATGGGTTTATTATTTTCACACTTTAAAAAAAATGATATTAAATGGTTTTGACATAGAATGGTTTGTTTCTTTAGAGCAACATAGTCTAATGGTGAAACTGTGTTATTTAAGAAGAAAAATCAACCTTTTCCATTAAGACACAAAACAACAAAGACTGCAATAGCTACAGCCCAGAAAATCTATCTAGGATTTATTGTCCAATTGTCATTTATTCTCAAGTTTTAGAAATTGTGTTTTGGTAAACAAGAATTGCCTGTTGTCAAAGGTATCCAGATTGCAGATGTTCCTTATTTAAAGGAATATGTCTGGGATTTTCTTCAATATAAAATCCACTGGGGAAAAGGGAGTGGGTAGATAAAATAAGAATAACCCTGTACTGATAAAGGTTGAGACTGAATAATGGGTTTCTGAAGAATTCATTGTAGGATTCTACCTTTCCTGTTTTTTTTTTTTTTGGGGGGGGGAGTAGTAACACTAAAAACAATTACCCAGATTTTTTAAAAAATTAATTTTTATTGTCCCAAGTTGACTTACAATGTTGAATTAACCTGATTAATGAGAAGATTCTTCTCCCAACATGTTTACCAATGGCTATTTCAATACTGGTAAACATGCTTTTCCAGCCAATTTAACGACATAATCTGAAATGGTTAACAGTACCGTTTACCATGTTAAAGTAGAGTGTTTACCTTCTTAGAGTTATGCGTTAAGAACCTATAGTAATGGAGGAAGAGCACCACTGGTGACCTGGCAGCTCTATTAAAAACCAAGTACATAAACTCTTCGGTTTCTGTTCATATCAAGGACAATGGAATCAGGGAGAATCTTTCTTCTTTCCTTGAATTCACAATCAGTAATCTAGATTTACATCACTGTTATGGCCTGAATTGTGTCCCAAATTCCTATGTTTAAGTCTTAAACCCCCAAATTCCTATGTTAAGTCCTAAACCTCATGTGACTGTATTTGGAGACTGGGTCTTTAACATAAAATGAGGTCTCAGAGTGGGCTGTAATGCAGTATGGCTAACAGCCTTGTAAGAGATCAGAACAGTTACAATGAAGCAACCTAAATGTCCATACCTAGAGGAACCAATGAAGAAAATGTGATAGGTATATACAATGAAATATTACTCTCAGCTGTAGAAAGGAATGAAATAACACCATTTGTAGAGACATGAATGGACCTAGAGTTTGTCATACAGTGGAAGTCAGAAAGAGAAAAACAAGTATCATATAATATCGCTTATATATGGAATCTAGAAAAATGGTACAGAAGAACTTATTTCCAATGCAGAAAGAGTCAGATGTAGAAAACAAAGTTATGGTTACCAAGCAGGGAAAGGAGAAGTGGGAAGAATTGAGAGATTAGGACTGACATATACACGCTACTATATACAAAACTGACAACTAATGAGAACCTATTGTATAGCACAGGGGCTGTGGTGACCTGAAAGGAAATTTAAAACAGAGAGGATATATGTACATGTAACTGATTCACTGCAGAAACAAACACAGCACTGTAAAGCAATTATACTTCAATAAAATTAATTTTAAAAATAAATCAATTTTTTACAAAAGATTAGGATCATTACAGAGGGAAGACCCTGTGAAGATAGATGAAGGCCATTTGCAAGCCAAGCAGACAGGCTTCAAAAGAAACCAACTTTTCTGACACCTTGATCTTGAACTAACCACCTTCCAGATTGTAAGGAAATTTTTTACTGTTTAAATCACCCATCCTCTAGTACTTTGCTATGGCAGCCCTAGCACACTAATAGGGTCATTTACCAGATAATAAAAGCAAAATCAAATGATCCAAATCAGAGGTTGGCCCAGGAGCCATTTGTTGTATATACGTACATATGCATATATATATGAATAAATTATTATTTTTGGTTGTGCTGGGTCTTCATTGCTTTGTGCAGACTTTCTCTAGTTGTGGTGAGCGAGACTACTCTTTGTTGCAGAGCATGAGCTCAGCAGTTGTGGTGCACAGGCTTAGTTGCTCCACAGCATGTGGAATCTTCTGGACCAGGGACTGAACCTATGTCCCCTGCACTGGCAGGCAGATTCTTATTCACTGCACCACCAGGAAAGTCCTAACTTTTGTAATATTTAAGAGTTGCAAAAGTAAGAATGTGAGACAGGGATACTCGTGGCCTCTAAAGCCTAATAGTTACCAAGTGACCCCGATCTAAACCATCAGAAAATACAAGAGAGAAAATCCTACCCTTAACCTAAATAGTAGCAGACACACATTCACTCACTTGAAAGGCAAACCAAGTGTTTATGAAATTCTTTTGTCTTCTGTGAGGATCATATCACATCACCCTTTTTTCCTATTAACCCAGAGAAAGGCTGATTTTAAACTCTAGCATCTAAATTATGCTGGATTTATCTCTAGTCTTATACAAATCCTGGCAAAATCCCACACTACCATTCAAGTCTGTTAATCCATTTTTTAATACTAACATAAATGCAAAACCTTTTTCATCTCTCTATATATTATGTGAATAAGCCACTAATTACACCACCACCCAAATCCCTGAAGTGGGACATTCCAAGTTCTTCTGACAAGTATTTTCAAGTTCAATATTTAGGGCTATGTCAATTCAAGCGATTAAAATTCGCATTACCTAAAATTCTCCTCTGTAGTTTTGACTAAAATTTCTTAGTTTGTCTTAGAATGACAGAATGGAAACCACATTTATTCCAAATATTGCTTTTAACATACTAGAATCTGGTGCATCTTAACTATGGTTTGTAGGAAAACAACAGGCACTTCTCTCCTTATTTTAAATTGGATGATTCTTTACAATATCGTGTTGCTTTCTACCTTACAACATGAATCAGCTATAAGTATACATATGTTGCTTAGCTACTCAATCGTGTCTGACTTTTTAGCAACCTGACTTTTAGTAGCCCACCAGGCTCCTCTGTTCATGATTTTCCATTCAAGAATATTGGAGTGGGTTGCCATTTCCCACTTCAGAAGATCTTCCCAACCTAGAGATCGAACTCGCATCTCCTGCGTTGCAGGTGAATCCTTTACCATTGAGCTCTCAGGGAAGCACACTTCTCTCTTTAAAAAAAATGGACGCACCAGTGACTTCCCCTAGTGGTCCAGTGGTTAAGATGCCATTTTTCCAATGCAGGGGTCATGGGTTCATTCCTTGGTCAGGATCCTGCATGCAGCACAGCTTGGCCAAAAAACAAAACAAAAAATGTTCTACTTTTGTAAAAGTACTTAAGGGGCTGAAAAATGTGATATGAGCACATGCTAAATGACAATAATCTTTGTGATAAAACAAATATTGTAAATGTGTTAAGTTTGGGGACTTCTCTGGTGGTCCATGCTCCCAATGCAGGGGACCCAGGTTCAATCCCCAGTCAGGAAACTAGATACCAAACACCTCAACTAAAGATCCCACATGTCACAACTAAAAGATCCTGCATGCCACAATGAAAACTGAAGATACAACGTGCCATAACTGAAACCTGGCACAGCCAAAATAGTAAGTACATTTTGAAAAGATAAATCTGGGATTCCCCTGTGGCTCAGTGGTAAAGAACACGCCTGCCAATGCAGGAGACACAGGTCCGATCCCTGATCTGGGAAGATCCCACGTGCCACAGAGCAACTAAGCCTGTGCAGACTCTATTGAGTCTGTGCTCCAGAGCTTGAGAGACCCAACTACTGAGCCCATGTGCCACTACTGAAGCCCATCTGTCCTAGAGCCCATGCTCCCCAACAAGTGAAGCCACTGCAAGGAAAACCCCATGCACTGCAACTAGGTAGCAGCCTTCCCACTGGCTGCAACTACACAAAACCCCATGCAGCAACAAAGACCCAGCACAGCCAAAAATAAATAAAAAGTAAAAAAATGTACTAGGTTTTATCTTCAACTGATAGGCACATATAAAAACTAATCAAGCAACAAAAATTAAAGTATTACTTTTTTACTGAAAGGCCAATTTCTTTGGATGTAAAAAAAAACTGGAGGGGAGAAAAGGGTAGAATCTTTTAAAAGAGAATCTATGGTAATCACTCAATTAAGAGAAAAATCAGTCTGATCAAATTATAATAAATATTCCCAAAATAAACATTTCCCTAACAAAGGGCTCACAAACAAATCAAATGTAATTTGAGAGTATATACTCATTTGGTGGTACTTCTTTTCCAAATTTCCCCAAATACAGCAAAGTCTCAGTTAATAGAATCTAAAATTATAGATGACTCTAACCAACTTTACTTTTCAACTACTGACCACCAATCTACTTTTGATTCTATATGATATATAGCTGAATTTGACCAAAGATGTAATACAGCAGAACACAGGACCAGCTGTAGAAGATCTGAGTTAGTCCCAACCTTCACTGTCAAGAACCTCATATAGTCAAGCCTTATAGCTAAGAGATTTAGAGTTTGAGTATTATTCAATAAACAAGTACTTACTGAACACAATACCAGGAACTGTCTAGAGATACAACTGTCCAGAGATAAAATCCTCTGCTTTTAAGAAGCTCACATTCAAGCTGGATGACACTTAGCCCAAAAATCTTCTATGAAACATGGGGGTAGATGGTTCAGATCCATTACTAGTTATGGTTTATCTTTCTTAAAGCATAAATATGTGATACACAATAAGATACTCATGTTGGTTAGCACTTTGAAAGGTAACTCATCTGTGTATTTAATTGTAAGATATTTTATGACACACAACCTCATATACTTTATTCAGAAATAATAATAATCCCCTATGAGTTCATTTTTAATGGAACATGATGTTCGTTTGAATTAAAAGATCACTTTGAATTCTAAGATACAACAATAGTAATCAGAAGACTAAATTTTTAATAGAACTTAATGGAGTAAATATACTCTTTGTTTAAAGGATAAACTAAACATTTCTAGTAAATGGAAAGCTTCTTAAAGACTAGAATCACTCATTTTAAATATATCTAGAGTATTTTTAAATATCTAGAAAAATTACAGGGACTTCCCTGTGGTCCAGAGGCTAAAACTCCACGCTCCCAATCATAAGGGCCCAGGTTCTATCATCCCTGATCAGGGAACTAGATCCCACATGCTGGAACTAAGACCAGGCACAGCCGAACAAACAAACATTAAAAATAAAAAAATTTTAAAAAGGAGAAAACAGAAAAGAAGTTTAAAAAAGATGTCATAGAAGTTCAGAAAAACTGAAACTTTAAGTCTATCAACTGGTCTATCATTTACAAAAAAAGAAACTGGTAATCTATTTCAGTTTGTATCAAGTGAGGAATGATATGGAAACACGAATATTCCACTAAAAAAGAAAAAAAGCAATTCCAGTTAGTTAAGTATTATCAAAAGTCCTGCCTGTAACATCTAAAACCAAACTCTCTTTCACATACTCTTTGCTCACAGAAACCCTGATATGCTTCTCATATTTTCAGATTTTCTGTATGTCAGTTGCACTACTACGTAAAACTTTCTGGAAAAGTGATCTGAATATACATGCAAGTCCAGTGATTCCCAAACTGGGTGCCAAGGTAGACCACAGCTCTATGGGAGAATTTACACAGCTGCCACAGGAGATTTCAAATTTAAAAGGAATTCAGCAATACTCAGCTTCAGTCAAGATACCAAGTAGCTCAGTTTCCACAGCATACTGCACTATATCCCTCTTCTCCACTAAATTTCATCTTTGCAAAGCTGAATTTCTGGAGGCTGTTCTAATTTAAAACTAACAAAATAACACAACAAACCAAAAACAAAAAAACAAACAAAAAAATCAATGCGGAATTGAGATGGAAGTATCTAATCTGATTTCAAGGTATAACAAGTTATAGAGTGCCCAAAAGGCAGACACCTTCCATTAATAACCATAATTATACAAGAAACTACATTTTTCTTGCAATTTATGTGTATTAGTTTCCCAAAGAGTTAAGAAATTGTTGCTGCTGCTGCTAAGTCACTTCAGTCGTGTTCGACTCTGTGCGACCCCATAGACGGAAGCCCACCAGGCTCCCCCATCCCTGGGTAAGAAGTTGTTAGGACAAAGCATTTAAGTTGCTTGGATCCAACTACCTAATAAATAGAACTGCTAGGTTACGCCATTTGGCGCTCTAGCAGCACCATTAAACTAACCAACCCAAAACCCCGAAACAGTTAACAACAAAAACAGAAACACTACCAAGACACCAAGGGGTGAGTGAACTGTGAACCTTTGTGCTAGTTCCTTTCTTTGGTAATTACCACTCTAAAATATAAAGGTGAATCTGTTCTTAAATACACTATTTCCCACCCCAACTTAGTGCTTATCTTCCAAGCAACTCTATGACTTTCTTACATTCCCACTTTTGTGCACATATCCTTTTAACACTGTCAAAGCAGGTAAAATTTTTAATTTTTCTCCATACAAATAAAACTGAAGTAAGGCCAATCTCTCATTGCTTCCATTACAGATTTCAGAGCCTCATATCTCAGGAAATGACAAGGTTTTAATAGAAACAGTTATATTAGATAATAAAACTGAGCTCCAAAAATGGTTACTTATTGGAAATAAAAGGACCACTTGGAAAATTATTCTCCCTTTTCATAAAGTGGGGGAAAAAAACTTTGTCAGAAATTCTAGGTTCAAATCATAGTTGAAGAACTAAACCTTGTAATAATACTAAAAATTTAAAAAACACCTCTGTGACTTACATCCTTTCAGTTCAGTTCATTAAGCATACTGAGGTGGAAAGAGCCCTGACATAAACAGTTTCTAGCAATAAACTACGGGTACATGAGAAGATCAACTAGTGCATAAACAATCCACAACAGCAAGTTTTATTTGGCTCTGGAATACAACACAGGTGAATTAGCATCTTCCTGGAAAACCAAAAGTTCAAAGGTGTTCTGGGAAAGTCAGCTTCAATGCAAAATCTATCACTGCCAATCTACACAGTAAATAATAACAACACTTTAAAATACACTAGATACAGTAATTTTCAGGTTAGTGTTTCAGAACTAGACTTACTCTAAACAGTTGATATTACAAAGGTATTTTTTCATGGGAAGAATTATCACTAATCACCTATGACCCCACAATGATACAGCTTCTAGAAGATCTTTAAACACAATTCAACAGGAAAATCTTAACAATACATATTGGTCTGCACTCAAGTGATCTGTCACTTTGCTTCTACTGCCTTCTAGTGCAAACACAGAAAAAAAACAAAAAACAAAAAGAAAATCCAGTTGCCAGGTTACAGTGGTTAGGAAATCAACACTGAACAAAAGCCATCATCAGTTACTCTTAGCTTATAGAAATTAACCATATGCTGTATGGTCATTATTACCACTTGCTTTGAAGATTGAAAACAGATGGATTTTATTTTGGAAACAATCTTACAAAGCTGAATGATGGCCAAGTAAGTACGATGTTAACCAATTGTAACAATAGTTACAGTACGTTTTTGGACAGTGTAATAATTTAAGTAAAAGACATTCCAAAGAATGACTTCAAATAGCTCAAATTTAAACATTTTACTACATCTCTTGTTAACAGATCCAACTTAAAACCAACTACAATAACTTAAAAAAGGAAAAGTAAAGTAGCACCCCCTGCAGGGGATTTGTGTTGGTCTCTCAGAGAGGTCCTCAATTCCCAGCTTTCTCCAATGACTTCCCTGGTGGCTCAGACGGTAAAGGGTCTACCTACAATGCGGGAGCACCTGGGTTCGATCTCTGAGTCTGGAAAATCCCCTGGAGAAAGAAATGGCAACCCACTCCAGTTCTCTTGCCTGGAAAATCCCATGGATGGAGAATCCTGGTAGGCTACATTCCGAGAGTAGGACACGACTGAGCGACTTCACTTCAGTTCTATGCAAACTACTAAACAAAAGTTTAAAAACTTGAAAGAAAGAAATGTACCTAGGAAATGACGGCTGAAGAGCTAAGGAGTGATAAAAAGCAGACCCTAAACCCTTGAGATGTCCGGCAAAAACATCTTTCTCCACAACTAAAACAATGTTTACAGCAGACATCAACAAAATGAACCCTCATCAGCCAGATTCTTCCTAGGACTCTTAGTAGAAAGTCTTTTCTAACTCAAGTAACTGACTCATAATACTCATCTTGTAAATTCGCTCAGTCATTAATAAGATCTCCTTAAGAATTTGCAACAGGGTATATATATGGAGTTATCTTGAACGAGATTTACCTGGACTCTTCAAAACACTCATTTTGAAAGTAGCATTCTTAACTATAGACAGACTGCTTTTAGAAATAGTGATTGTTACACTTTTCCAGAGTTCTTAATCTATTTACAATACTTAATATTTCTTACCTATTACCTATTTAACTATTTCATGTGACCTCCCAGAGTGTTTCTATTTCAAACCATATTCAACGTACTATTTCTTCGTGAAAAAATTTGCTTGGCTTCATTAACCTATTGAAAGTTGGTAATGCCTTACTTGAGGATTCATGTTCTCACAGTTTTAAAATTTGACAATCCTTGTACATTATCTGGAATACGGATTTCTTAGAGTAAAAGCACAAACTACGTACATTAAAATCTATTATATACTTTTGGGGGTGGAGGAATCCTTCCAAATTCTAACATATTACTTTACAATAACACATGCGTTCTTCTCAAGGCTAAATTTCCATCGTTGATTGGCTCTGGTGTTTTTTTCCGTATCTATTTAGATGTCTAACTAAATATACTCACCGCAATATCATTATTTTATTAAGGAAACCCTTGAAAGTGCATTATTTTCTCCAGGAATAAAAATTGTTCCCCTCAACTGCTCTCCATATGCAACTTTTAGGAAGCATTCAGTGCCAAAAAACTCTCACATCCGAAAAGGGAAAGCTTTCCCTGAGAAAAATTGAAAGGCTGAAAGTGGCGGTGTCAAGAATTCTCATTTGGTTAAAATCATCAAGGTTTCCCTGTATCTCAAAACTTCTAAAGTATCTAGTCACCTCACGTAAACAAATTTGAGCCAAGGTAATGACATACCTGTTACATCCTTAAATTAAGGTAGGATAACGAAAGCTCGCCTAAAGTTTAATACAGAACACAGAAAATGTCTACAAATATCTCTCGACTCCCAACACGTGCAGAACTCCCCGCACAATGCTAATTCCTCGCTGCCAGGGACACGATTTAGTTTTGGCAACCTTCACTCCCGTAGCGAGACTGGAGTCAGGAGGAAGTCTGCAAAGACCACACTCAAGCAATCACGACACCCGAGAGGGAAGTTAAGTTGCGAAAAAGGTATGGCCTCCCTCCAGTCGCCTGGAAGTACCTGTCGCTCGCGGGGGAGGGCCGCGTGGTGCCCTACGACGAGCACCAGCAGCCTCGTGGTAGCACCCACCGCAGGTGCACTTGGCCCCGGGCCTAGTCCCAGCATCACAAAGCGACAGGGGCAAACTGCCCCTGGAGCGGAGCAGAGGCCCACGAGGGTCCACGCCTCCAGGGCGCTCGCGTGGTCAAAAGCTCACGGGAGATTAAGGCCTACAGCTAAGTTACCGAGAGTTAGGAGCGGCCCGCCCGGCCGATGGGGGGGGTAAGTGGGATTTCCGGCACGAGGAAGCCAAAGGCCAGTTTAGAGGTGGGGGAAGCGGACATAGGAGGAAAAATGTCCTCCACCCGCCAACGGTAACCGGAACTAGGATAATGAACCTCCCACCCCCAGGCAAGAACGATTTCCACCGAGGACGAAAGCCGAGGGGGCCGAAAGCGGGGGAGGGGAAAGGACGGCTTCCCGGCAGCCCCCCGCGCGGCCTCGGCCTCCCTCCCGGACGACCTTCTCTCGGCGGGGTATCGCACTCACATCGTGAACGGGGCAGGGGGACGGGCGAACGGGTGGGCGGGCCTCTCCGGCGGCAGCTCCTGGGCAGGCGAATCCTCTCCGGTGGCGACTCCGGCGTCTTCTCCCCAGTCGCGGCCTCTTCTCGCTTTCCTCAAGCGACGGCGGCGGCGGCGGGCTCGACCTGGCTCCCCAGAATGCACCGCGCGGGGAGAGCGACTCCTCCGGTCGGAGAGAAGAGGAAAGTGTAGGAAAAGGGGCGCGAGGACGGAGAATGAACGTGCGTGCGTGCGAGCGAGGGGTGGTGAGGCCGGGCGGCGGCTGGTGACGCAGCAAAATGCCCGGGCCTAGCCGCCGCGCGTGCGCACTCTTTGTTTTCGGCCTCCTGCGCGGCTTTCTAGAGATATCTACGGAAAGGGCGGGGCCTCCCAGCTTCTTCGCGATCCTTCCCGGCGCTAGCTCCGCCCTACGTCCTCAGCCTCTGGCTGGACTGGTTCCCGCCGCTCCTTCCGCGCTCCCCCCTAGAGGTGGAAAACCGTTGGCCGTGTAACCGCCGCGCCACGCACCTCGGACTATCTCCCAGAAAAACGGCCGCGTTGACCGCGGGAGAAAGGCCGAGGCGGAGGTTGCGGATCCCAGAGTCTCGGAAAGTGAAGGGGAGGTTCGGTTATTCATAAAGAGAGTGAACCAGTCTGCTGAGGAAACAGCACCGCAGACGCCTCTGCTGTTGATATTTGCAGAGAAGGGCTAACTTCTGAATTAAGGGCCTGGGTTCACCTCGCCATTTTTCTGAGGGTTGGAGACCCTGTAAAGCAGCGAAAATTTGACGTCTTTTGAGGGGGAACTTTTTACCTTTTGGCCCCGGCATTTACACCTACTTTGAGGAATTAGTGCTGTAGCTGAGATAGGAAGGTTATTAGCCGTTTAAGTTTGTAGGAATGAAGAGATTAGGACACTCCTGTCTCCAGGCACATCAGTTGGGGGATAGGCCCCCTCCCATCTTTTTTCAACAGTTATTTGTGGAACTGCCAGTTTGTGTAAGGCACTGGTTTAGGATCTTGAGGGTTGGTAAACAATCAAAACAATTCCTTGTCTCCTCTAGAAGGTCACCTAACCCTGGGGCAAGGGGAGACATACACCAGTGCACCGCTCATTAGATAAAGTTTAAGGAAAGTGCAGTCGACTTAAGAAATGTTTGGGGGCTTGCATGTTCATCTCTGAGGACTTAGTGTCTATTCTGTGCAAGGCAGATGTTGGGAGTTAACAGAGACTGGACTCAGTGCTCAAATCTCGGTAAAAGGGGAAGTTAAACTCCAACTCTCATATACTATGATTCTACAGAGCCTAGTACTTGTTGGGGAAAACGGAGTACGCACACAAGTCATTTGCGTCCTATAATGAAAGTACAAAATACAATGGGTGTATAAAAGGAGAGGCCTTATGGAGAAAAGATCTAAAACATGGAAATGAGTAGAGGCATGAATGACCTTTCAGTTGACTCTGGGACGTGGTTTAACCTCTGCCCAAGGATGAGTCTCTAAGAGAAGGTGAAATGAAAATGAAAGTTGCTCAGTCGTGTCCGACTCTTTGCGACCCCATGGACTATACAGTCCATGGAACTCTCCAGGCCACAATACTGGAGTGGGTAGTCTTTCCCTTCTCCAGGGGATCTTCCTAACTCAGGGATCGAACCCAGGTCTCCCACATGGCAGGCGGATTCTTTACCAGGTGAGCCACCAGGGAAGGTACCTGTGTTTAACTTTGCTGCTGCTGCTAAGTCGCTTCAGTCGTGTCCAACTCTGTGCGAACCCATAGACAGCAGCCCACCAGGCTCCTCTGTCCCTGGGATTCTCCAGGCAAGAATACTGGAGTGGGTTGCCATTTCCTTCAGTGCATGAAAGTGAAAAGTGAAAATGAAGTCGCTCAGTCGTGCCCGACTCTTACTTTACTACTTGTTATATAATTAGAGCTCAAACATTGTGAAGTTACTTGAGTTGCAAATTTCTGACTGATGGAAAAGGTAACCCCAGACTTTAGGGCTTTATTGATCTGTGGGACGGTATCCAGTTTTGTTTAACATGCAACCTTATTTGAATTCTGTTAGGCCCATAAATAACTAGTCCCTCAAATCCCCTTGGAACTAGCTTTACCATCTTACTGGGTCCCTCAATGAATTGAGTAAATGCTTAAGTGTAAGTGTTAGTTGCTCAGTCATGCCCAACTTTATGGACCCCATGGGCTGTAGTCCCACCAGGCTTCTCTCTGTCCATGGAATTCTCCATGCAAGAATACTGGAGTGGGTTGCTATTCTCTTCTCCAGAGAGCATCTTTCCGAACCAGGGATCTAACCTGGGCCTCCTGCATTGCAGGCAGAGTCTTCACCATCTGAGCCACCAAGGAAGTCTAAGTTAATGCTTGGCTCATGTTGATTTTGTATTTGTGGGAGAATCATGTTATGAAAGTTTTTGAAAAATTTACTTTGATATCCTCAGAGGTGACATCAGGAATGACTGGGAGTAGTACATTCCAGGCAGGGAGGGATTTTGATAGGTTAAGCGGTGGGAACAGAAGTGGATCTTGGAGGGACTGGCAAACTTTCTGTAAAGGGTCAGATAAGACCACAGGGTCTGTACTGGAACTTTTGAACTCTACTATTGTAGCATGAAATCAACCATAGAAAATATATAAGAAAACCAGAGTGATTGTGTTCAAAAAAAAAAAATTCTGAAATTTGAATTTTTTATGTCCACGTGTCACCTTATTTTCTTTTCCATCCTTTATAAATGTAAAAGTCATTCCTGAAGGCCATACAGAAATTAACAGCCTGAAGTCTGCAGGCCAGTCCTTGGCATAGATAGTCCAGAGCGTAGGGGGAAAGGTAGGTTGCAACCAAATAATGGTGGCGCTGAGTAGCAGGCTAATTGTTTTCAACTTATTTCTCTGACAATGGGAAACTTAGTTTTTTTGAAGGTGTTCTAGAAAGATTAATTTGGCAACAACATATAAGATGAACTGAAAATGGAGGAATTGAAGATAGCATTTGGAAGTCTGCAAGCTGAAACAACTGGCAATTTCCCTTATCAAAAGAAAGTGCTGTGGGAAAAATTGCCTTCCATACAAATTTTTTGAAAATTCAAATCCATCACATTGTATTTTATAGTTTATTTACTACCCCCATTGCACATATTTTAAGGGATTTCACGTTAGTGTAGCTCTGGAAATGGCTTCTCACCCAGAAGTTTCACAAATACCTTGTAATAAGGATTATCCATGCATTTACAGCTTATCTATTAACTGATGGGGACCCAATTTGTACCAGATATGTTTTTCAAATTCACTGAAAAGTTTTATATCTAGTAGGGAACAAAATCTAGTTTCAAAGATGTGTAGCTGTAGTGTCAGGGCTCTGGGGAGAAAAATATGCAACCCAAATTGGCAGAAACCAGAGAATAGTTGGTATTAGCTGCCATTTCACAAATTTGATCCTAACAGTCTTTCAAGAGAAAAGAATTCCCAAGCCAGTTTAACAAACTAGTGGACTTCCCTGGTGGTCCAGTGGTTAAGAATCCATCTGCCAATGCTGGGGACACCAGTTTGATCCGTGGTCCGGGAAGATCACACGTTCCTAGGATCAACTTAGCCCATGTGCCACAACTACTGAGCCCCATGTGCTGCAACTGTTGAAGCCCAAGCCTAGAGCCCATGCTATACAGGAAGAGAAGCCATTACAATGAGAAGCCTGTGCACCACTGCAACTAGAGAGTAGCCCCTGCTCCACAACTAGAGAAACAGACCCAGCATAGCCAAAAATAAAATTTTAAAAAATAGCAGTCAAAAGGAACACAAAGAATTTGTCAGTTTCAGCTATAGCATCCATCTTTTCCCTGATATTTTTCTGAGGCCGGAATTTTAAGTATGTGTCCACAGTCACTAATAGCAAGAGAGAACTTTATAGATTGACATGAGCCATTTTAAAAAATTTTTTAATTTTCAAAATTTTTTATTAGAAAACTGAAATTTACAATGTGTTTATATCGACTCACTGAGTACATGGCATTTAAAAACAACATCATTACAGAAAGATAACAAAAATACAAAGTCTTAAAACCTACGGGATAAGGAAAACATTATCCACTGAGGCCTTAAATGTAGTAAACTTTACATAAAAAGGAAAAGCAATGAGTATACAAGTATACAGCCAGTTTAAGAAGCTAGAAAAATAAATAGAATAATCAAAGAAAAGAAAGCAATTAATGCATACCAGGTATTAATGCAATAAAAATAAAGATAAAATTGAGAGGCTCAACAGAGTCAAAGCTGCCTTAAAAAGCTTCTCTAAAAAGGGAAACATCAGGTAACAATAATCAACAAGAAAAATCTTGCAAATAAACAATACTCAAAATGGGAATTACTCATAGAAGCATTAAGAGTATAAATAATAAAAACAACTTTATGCCTATATATTCAAAGATTGATTGTCTCGTATACAGGGTTATCATTACCATCTTTTGAAATTCCATATATATGCATTAGTATACTGTATTGGTGTTTTTCTTTCTGGCTTATTTCACTCTGTATAATAGGCTCCAGTTTCATCCACCTCATTAGAACTGATTCAAATGTATTCTTTTTAATTGCTGAGTAATACTCCATTGTGTATGTGTACCACAGCTTTCTTATCCATTCATCTGCAGATGGACATCTAGGTTGCTTCCATGTCCTGGTTATTATAAACAGTGCTGCGATGAACATTGGAGTACATGTGTCTCTTTCAAAAATGAGCCATTTTTTAAAAAGTCCAGTTTTATGAATGGGTTTTCTAATAAGACAAGAACTTTTGTAAATAAAAGGAAAAGGAGCAAGGTAGTAATCTGTTCTAGGTAGAGGTATAAGAAATTGGTCAAAGTTTAAGGGAGACAACATGACATGTAAACATCACATATCCCATGATGTAAACATAACATATACCAACTTAAATTACTTTATGATTGTAAATTACTTTTTTTTTAACTTAAATTACTTTATGATCTCTGATACCATCGCATCTTCCTGCTAGAAACATACCCTGCCAGCCTGGTTTGGCAGTAATAGAAAGGGGTAAAAAAATGACTGACTTATGTTGAGCTTTTTCATATCCTGAGTTCTGCTACTTTCTCACAGTAGAATGACAAAGGCATGAACTGCTCTAAGTGAAGGAAGAGGCTTAAAAAAGCTAATTTCATTTTAAAATAAAATACATTGAAATAGCCTAAAAATGGCCTTCTACCCCAAACATCACCTTCAGTTCAGTTCAGTTCAGTCGCTCAGTTGTGTCCGACTCTTTGCGACCCCATGAATCACAGCACACCAGGCCTCCCTGTCCATCACCAACTCCCGGAGTTCACTCAAACTCATGTCCATCGAGTCGGTGATGCCATCCAGCCATCTCCTTCTCTGCCGTCCCCTTCTCCTCCCGCCCCCAATCCCTCCCAGCATCAGAGTCTTTTCCAGTGAGTCAACTCGTCGCATGAGGTGCCAAAGTATTGGAGTTTCAGCTTTAGCATCAGTCCTTCCAATGAACACCCAGGACTGATCTCCTCTAGAATGGACTGGTTGGATCTCCTTGCAGTCCAAGGGACTCTCAAGAGTCTTCTCCAGCACCACAGTTCAAAAGCATCAATTCTTTGGCGATCAGCCTTCTTCACAGACCATGGGAAAAACCATAGCCTTACTGTAGTTCATATTATAGAAAATATGACAATAAATAGTGATATATTCTTAATTCTATGTAAATTATCAGTACTCTCTGGGATCAGAAAAAATGAGGTAATAGTTTTAATTTCATAGTCTTCATGAGAAAGAATGTATTACTGTTTGTGGGTAACTCTGTTTGCCATAGATAAACAGGTCATTGTGCTTTTTCCATTGTGTAAGGTGGGAAGTGACCAGAATAAGGTTACATATACATTCAGACATTAGATTTTGGTGGAATATTAACATTTTGTTCCGCACTTTGCAGGATAATTAGGATAACTGGGTATATAATGGGATGATGGAGAAAAAGGATTACTTTCAAAGTTAAAGGAGCTTCTTTTTTCCTGATATTTTAGTTGCTCACTTGATTTTTTTTTAATGCTCCCTTTTCTAGGAGATAAAGACTACCATTTGGGGAAAATAAGAAAAGACCAAGTGCTTAGAGATCTCACGTATAAAATATTTGGACGGAATTCCTTGGTGGTCCAGTGGTTAGAACGCTACTCTTTCACTACTGTGGGCCTGGTTCATCCCTGATCAGGGAACTAAGATCCCACAAGCCACCCAACGTGGCAAAAAAAAAAAAAAAATGGAATTTATCATATGCCTGATACAGAAAAGTGATACTGTTCCTGACTTCCAGGAATTGTAGAAAAGATAAGTAAATAGATACTATTATGCATGGTGATGAGTACTATATTAGAGCTATAAACAGACTATTGTGGGAACAGCAACCCAGAGAAATAAGAAGAGGAGTCTGGGAAAGTGTCAAAAAGGGGTAGTGATCAAAGTTGAGTTTCAAAGGCTGAGTTAATCTCTCCCAGGCCAATGGTGAGAGGCAGAAGAGGTTATTCCAGGCATAAGATGGCACATAAAAAACAATGTAATTTTCAAGGATCTGTGCAAAGTTCAGCATGGCCAGAGCTTAGAAGAGACTGTAGGTAAAGGAGAGTAGTGAGAAATAAGGCAGCAAATTCAGTGGGTTCAGGGCAGATGGTAAATGGCCCTATATGTTTGCTTAAGGAGTTTGGATTTAATTCTGCTGGCAAGATAAGTTTTTTTATTAATCATATAGGAATGATGCTACAGTGTGAGTGGACAAGCTTCTTGACTATAGGGACTGGTGTCATATTTGTCTTTGTGTTTCCAGTGCCAGACATGTAATAGATGCTCAAAAGTTTGTGGAATATAATTTGCTGTAAAAAGACTGCAGACAGGACAGCTATGATAGTTTAGGCAAGACAGTAGACCCAGAACTAAAACAATCGCTGAAGAATTGAAGAGAAGTGCTCACCCAAAACTTTGACTGATTTTTGACCTTGAAGACCAGTTAGAAAAGGGGGAAGAGATAAAGAGGTTTCTAGTTTGGGAGAGTGGGTGAATGACACCATTAGCTGAAACTAAAAGGGACAGATGGAGAAATAAAAAGAGACACTCGTGCTGTAAAGAGCAATATTGCATAGGAACCGGGAATGTTAGGTCCATGAATCAAGGCAAATTGGAAGTGGTCAAACAGGAGATGGCAAGAGTGAACATAGACATTCTAGGAATCAGTGAATTAAAATGGACTGGAATGGGTGAATTTAACTCAGATGACCATTATATCTACTACTGTGGGCAGGAATCCCTTAGAAGAAATGGAGTAGCCATCATGGTCAATAAAAGAGTCCGAAATGCAGTCCTTGGATGCAATCTTAAAAACGACAGAATGATTTCTGTTCGTTTCCAAGGCAAACCATTCAATATTACAGTAATCCAGGCCTATGCCGCAACCAGTAACGCTGAAGAAGCCGAAGTTGAATGGTTCTATGAAGACCTACAAGACCTTTTAGAACTAACACCCAAAAAAGATGTCCTTTTCATTATAGGGGACTGGAATGCAAAAGTAGGAAGTCAAGAAACACCTGGAGTAACAGGCAAATTTGGCCTTGGAGCACGGAATGAAGCAGGGCAAAGGCTAATAGAGTTTTGTCAAGAGAACACACTGGTCATAGCGAACACCCTCTTCCAACAACACAAGAGAAGACTCTACACATGGACATCACCAGATGGTCAACACCGAAATCAGATTGATTATATTCTTTGCAGCCAAAGATGGAGAAGCTGTATACAGTTAGCAAAAACAAGACCAGGAGCTGACTGTGGCTCAGATCATGAACTCCTTATTGCCAAATTCAGACTGAAATTGAAGAAAGGAGGGAAAACCACTAGACCATTCAGATATGACCTAAATCAAATCCTTTATGATTATACAGTGGAAGTGAGGAATAGATTTAAGGGTCTAGATCTGATAGATAGAGTGCTTGATGAACTCTGGACGGAGGTTCGTGACATTGTACAGGAGACAGGGACCAAGACCATCCCCATGGAAAAGAAATGCAAAAAAGCAAAATGGCTGTCTGAGGAGGCCTTACAAATAGCTGTGAAAAGAAGAGAAGCGAAAAGCAAAGGAGAAAAGGAAAGATATAAGCATCTGAATGCAGAGTTCCAAAGAATTGCAAGGAGAGATAAGAAAGCCTTCCTCAGCGATCAATGCAAAGAAATAGAGGAAAACAACAGAATAGGAAAAACAAGAGATCTCTTCAAGATAATTAGAGATTCCAAGGGAACATTTCATGCAAAGATGGGCTCGATAAAGGACAGAAATGGTATGGACCTAACAGAAGCAGAAGATATTAAGAAGAGGTGGCAGGAATACACAGAAGAACTGTACAAAAAAGATCTTCACGATCAAGATAGTCACGATAACATGATCACTGACCTAGAGCCAGACATCTTGGAATGTGAAGTCAAGTGGGCCTTAGAAAGCATCGCTACAAACAAAGCTAGTGGTGGTGATGGAATTCCAGTTGAGCTATTTCAAATCTTGAAAGATGATGCTGTGAAAGTGTTGCAAATTTGGAAAACTCAGCAGTGGCCACAGGACTGGAAAAGGTCAGTCTTCATTCTAATCCCAAAGAAAGGCAATGCCAAAGAATGCTCAAACTACCGCACAATTGCACTCATCTCACACACTAGTAAAGTCATGCTCAAAATTCTCCAAGCCAGGCTTCAGCAATATGTGAACCATGAACTCCCAGATGTTCAAGCAGGTTTTAGAAAAGGCAGAGGCACCAGAGATCAAATTGCCAACATCCGCGGATCATGGAGAAAGCAAGAGAGTTCCAGAAAAACATCTATTTCTGCTTCATTGACTATGCCAAAGCCTTTGACTGTGTGGATCACAATAAACTGTGGAAAATTCTGAAAGAGATGGGAATCCCAGACCACCTGACCTGCCTCTTGAGAAACCTGTATGCAGGTCAGGAAGCAACAGTCAGAACTGTACGTGGAACAAACGACTGGTTCCAAATAGGAAAAGGAGTGCATCAAGGCTGTATATTGTCACCTTGCTTATTTAACTTATATGCAGAGTACATCATGAGGAACGCTGGGCTGGAAGAAGCACAAGCTGGAATCAAGATTGCTGGGAGAAATATCAATAATCTCAGATATGCAGATGACACCACCCTTATGGCAGAAAGTGAAGAGGAACTCAAAAGCCTCTTGATGAAAGTGAAAGAGGAGAGTGAAAAGGTTGGCTTGAAGCTCAACATTCAGAAAACAAAGTTCATGGCATCTGGTCCCATCACTTCATGGGAAATAGATGGAAAAACAGTGGAAACAGTGTCAGACTTTATTTTTTTGGGCTCCAAAATCACTGCAGATGCTGACTGCAGCCATGAAATTAAAAGACGCTTGCTCCTTGGAAGGAAAGTTATGACCAACCTTGATAATATATTAAAAAGCAGAGACATTACTTTGCCAACAAAGGTCCTTCTAGTCAAGGCTATGGTTTTTCCCGTGGTCATGTATGGATGTGAGAGTTGGACTGTGAAGAAAGCTGATCGCCAAAGAATTGATGCTTTTGAACTGTGGTGTTGGAGAAGACTCTTGAGAGTCCCTTGTACCGCGAGGAGATCCAACCAGTCCATTCTAAGGGAGATCGATCCTGGGTGTTCATTGGAAAGACTGATGCTAAAGCTGAAACTGCAGTACTTTGGCCACCTCATGCGGCGAGTTGACTCACTGGTAAAGACTCTGATGCTGGGAAAGGTTAGGGGCGGGAGGAGAAGGGGACAACCGAGAATGAGATGGCTGGATGGCATCACCGACTCTGTGGACACGAGTTTGAGTGAACTCCGGGAGTTGGTGATGGACAGGGAGGCCTGGCGTGCTGTGATTCATGGGGTCGTGGAGAGTCGGACACGACTAAGTGACTGAACTGAACTGAACTGACTGAATATTGTAAATATTTAGTAGTTGAGGGAAGGTTTTTTTATTTTTGTGGCTTGTTTAGGAATGAGGAAGGGTTTTTGTTTTGTTTTTATCATGTTTGAAGAGTAAGAGTAAAAGCCAGTAGAAAGGGAGGGGTCAAAGACAAGATAATTGAGAGTACAAGATCTGATATGAGACTGGAGAAGATAAAACCCAGAGGAAATAGGGAAGGAGATGAATGTCTAAGAGCTTTTAAATTATTATATAATCGAGTTCTAAACCCCTTAACATACAAAAACTCAAGGCTTGGCTTGTAAGGTAATCTCTTATGTAGTGTATACAGATAGAACTATTTTGGTACTCTAATCCTAAATTTTGTATTTGTGTGATATACTGAATGCTTGTGTCCCCCCAGAATTCATAGGTTGAAATCCTAACTCCCAATGTGATGGTATTAGGAGGTGAAGACTTTGAGAGGTAATTAGGACATGAGGGTGAACCATCGTAAATGGGATTAGTGCCCTTTTAGAAGGGAACCCAGAGACCAACTACTCTTCCCTCATCTTTCCACCATGTGAGGATACAATGAAAAGTCACAGTCTGCAACTGGGAAGACAGCTTTCAGCAGAACCCAACCATGCTAGTACCCTGAATCTCAGATTTCTTAGCCTCCAAAACTGTGAGAAGTAAAGTTCTATTGTTTCTAAGCTACCTAATACATAGTACTCTGTTAGAGCAGCCCAACCTAAGACAATTTGCCAAAGGTGATTAGTCATATATCAAAGTGATGATTTCATACAGATCTGATCACCTTTGTATAAACTTTAATGATAACTAATAACAGGAATGAGGGTATTCCTTTTTTTAATATTTATTTTTATTTGACTGTGCCTGGGCTGGAAGAAGCACAAACTGGAATCAAGATTGCTGGGAGAAATATCAATAATCTCAGATATGCAGATGACACCACCCTCATGGCAGAAAGTGAAGAGGAACTCAAAAGCCTCTTGATGAAAGTGAAAGAGGAGAGTGAAAAGGTTGGCTTGAAGCTCAACATTCAGAAAACAAAGATCATGGCATCTGGTCCCATCACTTCATGGGAAATAGATGGAAAAACAGTGTCAGACTTTATTTTCTTGGGCTCCAAAATCACTACGGATGCTGATTGCAGCCATGAAATTAAAAGACGCTTACTCCTTGGAAGGAAAGTTATGACCAACCTAGATAGTATATTAAAAAGCAGAGACATTACTTTGCCAACAAAGGTCCGTCTAGTCAAGGCTATGGTTTTTTCCAGTGGTCACGTATGGATGTGAGAGTTGGACTGTGAAGAAAGCTGATCGCCGAAGAATTGATGCTTTTGAACTGTGGTGCTGGAGAAGACTCTTGAGAGTCCCTTGGACTGCAAGGAGATCCAACCAGTCCATTCTAAAGGAGATCAATCCTGGGTGTTCATTGGAAGGACTGATGGTAAAGCTGAAACTCCAATACTTTGGCCACCTTATGCGACGAGCTGACTCACTGGAAAAGATTCTGATGCTGGGAGGGATTGGGGGCGGGAGGAGAAGGGGACGACAGAGAATGAGATGGCTGGATGGCATCACCGACTCGATGGACATGCGTTTGAGTGAACTCTGGGAGTTGGTGATGGACAGGGAGGCCTGGCGTGCTGTGATTCATGGGGTCGCAAAGAGTCGGACACGACTGAGTGACTGTACTGAACTGAACTGAGTCTTAGTTATGGCACATGGGATCTTTGATCTTCGTTGTGGTACACAGGATGTTTAATTGTGGCATGCAGGATCTTTAGTTGCAGCATGTGAATTCTAAGTGGTGGCATGTGGGATATAGTTTCCTGACCAGGGATCTAACCCAGGCCCCCTGCCTTGGAAGTGCAGAGTCTTAGCCACTGGACCACTCAAGAATGGGAGTACTCTTGATAGAGTCCTGATACAGACTCAAGAATATTTTGTACTGAATCTCATATAATGTATGTGTTAATTATATTTCAAAAAAAATAAAAGAATACTTTGTTACCTAAATAGTGAAGTTTCATCACTTTAATATTCTTATTTTCAGTATAAAATTGTAGGTTCCAAAGATTCAGAGATTTTGTATTGTTTGTTGTGTTCCTAGGGCCTGATATGTAATAGATATTTCTTCCAGTCATTTATGCAACACATTTATTAAGAGCCTTCTATGACCCAGCGTTGTTGTAGATGCTAAGGGTGTAACAATAAGCAAAATAAAAATCCTTACCCTCAAAGAGCTTACACTGTAGTCAGGGAGACAGTAAAGAAGCAAGAAATATGCTGAGATGTATTATTCAACGTCTTTTACAAAAAGATTTAAGAAGTTACAATCACTGCCAAATATCTAATATATATTAAAATTACACATTCTCAAGTATGTGGCCGAAGAAGTTTGCAAAGAAATGAAGTTATAGATAAGTTACAATTTTTGGTGATGATAAGGCCAAGACCACTGAAATGAGTGGCTCAGGTATGATGTAGAATATCATTGGGGGAGAAGAGGTCAATGAACTTGAAACATAAGTTATTGAAGAAATACTGATATCACCAAGAATTCTGATAGTTTTGTCCCTGGAGAGAGTGACAGATAACTAGGATCTAAAATCTTAAAGAAATGAGTAGAAGTAACCTAGGGAAAAAGGCAATAAATTACAAGAGGAGCTAGCCAGTGTGTAGTATACAGATCTTCCTCAACTCACAGGGGGGTTATATCAAACCCATTGTTTGTTAAAAATGCATTTAATATACAACCTACTGAACAACATAGTTTAGCCTACAGTAAATGTGCTTAGAACACATTCTTAGAACACATTCAGTTCAGTTCAGTTCAGTTCAGTCGCTCAGTCGTGTCCGACTCTTTGAGACCCCATGAATCACAGCACACCAGGCCTTCCTGTCCATCACCAACTCCCGGAGCTCACTCAAACTCCTGTCCATCGAGTCGGTGATGCCATCCAGCCATCTCATTCTCTGTTGTCCCCTTCTCCTCCTGCCCGCAATCCCTCCCAGCATCAGAGTCTTTTCCAGTGAGTCAACTCTTTGCATGAGGTGGCCAAAGTATTGGAGTTTCAGCTTCAACATCAGTCCTTCCAATGAACATCCAGGACTGATCTCCTTTAGAATGGACTGGTTGGATCTCCTTGCAGTCCAAGGGACTCTCAAGAGTCTTCTCCAACACCACAGTTCAAAAGCATCAATTTTTTGGTGATCAGCTTTCTTCACAGTCCAACTCTCACATCTATACATGACCACTGGAAAAACCATAGCCTTGACTAGACGGACCTTTGTTGGCAAAGTAATGTCTCTGCTTTTTAATATGCTCTCTAGGTTGGTCATAACTTTCCTTCCAAGAAGTAAGCGTCTTAATTTCATGGCTGCAGTCACCATCTGCAGTGATTTTGGAGCCCAAGAAAATAAAGTCTGACACTGTTTCCACTGTTTCTCCATCTATTTCCCATGAACACATTAGCCTACAAGTTAAGCAAAATCATCTAATACAAATTACTTTATAATGTTGACATTAAAAAAAATGCTCAGCATCACTAATAGAAAAGTGTAATTCTAAGCTACAATGAGAGGGACTTCCCTGGTGGTCCAGTGGTTAAGAATCTGCCTGCCATTGCAGGAACACAGGTTTGATACCTGGTCCAGGAGGATCCCATGTGCTGTGGAGCAATTAAATTCCTGTGCTACAATTACTGAGCCCACACTCTAGAGCCCATGCTCCACCACAAAAGAAGCCATTGCAATGAGAAGCCTGTGCACCACAACGAAGAGTAGGCCCCCACTTGAGGCAACTGGAGAAAGCCTGTGAAGCACAATAAAACAAGGTATCCCTGAATTTTACTAAAAGTGAAAAACAAATTGATCATATGGGTACAGAATGGTGGTCAGTGTATGGCTTGTTTACCATCTAGATCACATGGCTGATGGGGAGCTGTGGGTCCCTGCACTGCCTCAGATCACAAGAGAGTATTATACCAAATAATGCTAGCCCAGGAAAAGATCAAAATTTAGAATTTGGAATATGGTTTCTACTATATGCATATTGGGGCTTCCCAGGTGGCCCTAGTGGTAAAAAACCCACCTGCTGATACAGGTTAGACGTAAGAGACACAGGTTTGATTCCTGGATCAGGAAGATCCCCTGGAGGAGGGCACGGCAACCTACTCCAGTATTCTTGCCTGGAGAATCCCATGGACAGAGGAGCCCCAGGTTACAGTCCACAGGGTGACAAACAGTTGGACACGACTAAAGAGACTTAGCACACACACGTATGTATATTTCTTTTGCACCATTGTAAAGTTGAAAAATCAACCATAATTATACAATTCAAAGTTGGGGGCTGTCTGTAGTCTGATAACTTATGCTTTTTTAAAGAAATTTATTTTGACTGTGCCAGGTCTTCGTTGTTGTGCCAGCTACTCTCAAGTTGCAGTTTGAGTGCTTCTCATTGCGATGGCTTCTCTTGTTGTGGAGCTCAGACCCTAGGGCCCGTGGGCTCAGTAATTGCAGCTCCCAGGCTCTAGAGCACAGGCTCAACCGTTGTGGCACATGGACCTAGCTGCACATAGGATCTTCCCAGACCAGGGATCAAACCCGTGTCTCCCGAATTGGCAGGAGGATTCTTTACCACTGAGTCACCAGGGAAGTTCAACTTATATAAAAAGGACACCCCCATCTCAAGGCCCCATAGTCCCAAAGACTGTAGGACAATAGTTACATTCAAGAAGGCTGCAGGGAAACACTGCCATCAGAGAGCCAGGTTACACTTAGAGCACTAAGGTGAAGGAATTGTTCAGAAAAGAGATTGAGAATGTAAGTGATTTTGCAGACATTTGATCTTGAGTTCAGTTGTGAAAGGATTTCAAAATTTAGGAAGGGGTGTGAAATAAAGTTAGAAGTGATGATATGCAGGTTGTAGGAATTTTAGAGATCAGGATATAAAGCATGGCTGGGGATTCCTGGATTCTAATGATAACTTACTGAACAGGGATAAAATGCATAATGATCTTAAGGGAGATGGTGTTAGAGAAGTTGTGAATGTTGAGTAAAATGGGGACTTTTGCCAGGACATGCACAGTTCTGGGGTTCCTACTTAACTGCTGCTGACAGAGGTCAGCAGGGAAACATGCAGAAGCTGTTCTTACCCTGAGGACACTGACTCCCTCATTAAAAAAAAAAAATAATAATAAGGTTTTGGGAGTTCCCTGGTGGCCTCATGGTTAGGCTTCCAGGCTTTCACGGCTGTGGCCTGGGTTCAGGCCCTGGTCAAGGAACTGAGATCCCACAAGTGACATGGCACAGCAAAAGTAAAAAAATTAAAGTGTACAAATATGAGTCCCTCTTGACTTACCAGGGAACTCTACTATACGCTTAAAGAGGGACATATTTAATTCTTAGCACATGGGTCACTCTATTGACCCCTGCAGTTGCCAACAGCATCTGGTTTTATTTCTAGTAGCTTTATTTTTTGGTCATGCTGTCGGGTATGCATGATCTTAGTTCCCAACCAAGCATCAAATCTGTGCCCCCCTTCAGTGGAAGCATGGAGTCCTAACCAATGGACCACCAGGGAAGTTCCTATTTCTAGTAGCTTATCTTGATTCTTGCTCAATAAATAATTTGTTGAAAGAGGGTGTCAGGTGCCAGATCTGTGAGGAAAATAATTTTTTAAAAGATCTTTTAAGTCCTTATTCTTGACCTCTTTGAAACATCTGACATAATTGATCAAGCACCCCTTTTTCTTGAAATGGCTGCCTTCTAGTTCTTGTCAATCTCTGTGACTGATGACTGACCGTTCTTTGTCCTTCACTGACTCTCTGCTGTCCACTAAAATATAAGTGATCTCCTAAATTCTACTCTGGAGCTCTCTGTTTCGTCACTGCTGCTGCTGCTGCTGCTAAGTCACTTCAGTCGTGTCCGACTCTGTGTGACCCCATAGATGGAAGCCCACCAGGCTCCCCCGTCCCTGGGATTCTCCAGGCAAGAACACTGGAGTGGGTTGCCATTTCCTTCTCCAATGTGTGGAAGTGGAAAGTGAAAGTGAAGTCGCTCAGTCGTGTCCGACCCTTAGCGACCCCACGGACTGCAGCCTACCAGGCTGCTCCATCCATGGAATTTTCTAGGCAAGAGTACTGGAGTGGCTTGCCATTGCCTTCTCCGGTTCCTCACTAGTGTTTGCCAAACTTTCTTGATCACAGTAATATATTAATATATATATATCAACATATATATTGCTCTGCACATATCTGTAAGATTACCACTAATTCACAGATATGAAATCCATGAATAATGATGATTAGCTGAATATGCACATACATTTTGTTGTTCAGTCGTGTCCGACTCTTTGCGACCCTATGGACTGCGACACTCCAGGCTTCCCTGTCCTTCATTACCTCCTGGAATTTGCCCACATTCATGTCCATTGAGTTGGTGATTCTATCTAACCATCTCATCCTCTGCCGCACCGTCTCCTTTTGCCTTCAGTCTTTCCCAGCATCAGGGTCTTTTCTAATGAGTCAGTTCTTTGCGTAAAGTGGCCGAAGTATTGGAGCTTCAGCTTCAGCATCAATCCTTTCAATTAATATTTAGGGTTGATTTCCTTTGGGATTGACTGGTTGGATCTCCTTACAGTCCAAAGGAGTCTTCTCCAGCACCACATTCTGAAAGTGTCAATTCTTTGCTGCTCAGCCTTCTTTATGGTCCAACACTCACATCCATACATGACTACTGGAAAAACCGTAGCTTTGACTATACAGATCTTTGTCAGCAAAGTGCTGTCTCTGCTTTTTAATATGCTGTCTAGGTTTGTCATAGCTTCCAAGTAGCAAGTGTCTTTTAATTTCGTGGCTGCAGTCACCATCTGCAGTGATTTTGGAGCCCAAGAAAATAAAATCTGTCACTGTTTCTACTTTTTCCCCATCTATTTGCCATGAAATGATGGGACTGAATGCTATGATCTTAGTTTTTTGGATGTTGAATTTTAAGCCAGCTTTTTCACTGTCCTCTTTCATCTTCATCAAGAGACTCTTTAGTTCCTCTTCGCTTTCTGCCATTAGAGTGATATCATCTGTGTATCTGAGGTTATTGATATTTCTCGTGGCAATCTTAATTCCAGCTTGTGAGTCATCCAGCCTGCCATTTAACATGATATACTTTGCACATAAGTTAAATAAGCAGGGTGACAACATACAGCCTTGACACACTCCTCTCCAAATTTGGAACCAGTTAGTTCCATGTCCACTTCTAACTGTTGCTTCTTGTCCTGAATACAGGTTTCTCAGGAGACAGGTATGGTGTTCTCATGTTCCTGTCTCTTTATGAATTGTCCAGTTTGTTATGATACACATAGTCAAAGGCTTTAGTGTAGTCAATGAAGAAGAAGTAATTTTTAAAGTTCCCTTGCTTTTTCTATGATCCAATGAATGTCGGTAATTTGATACCTGGTTCCTCTTCAGTTAAGTTCATTCACTCATTCAAGTCCAATGCTTCGTGACCCCATTGACTGCAGCTCACCAGGCTTCCCTGTGCATCACCAACTCCCAGAGCTTGCTCACACTCATGTCCATCAAGTCAGTGATGCCATCCAAACATCTCATCCTCTGTCTGCCTTTTCTAAATCCAGCTTGTACACCTGTAAGTTCTTAGTTCACACCTGTTGAAGCCTAGCTTATTAGGACTTTTGAGGATTACCTTGCTAACGTGTTAAAAGAGTATGGCTATAAATAAAATAAAATGGTTTCTTCTCATACTTCAGGGCTTCCTTTCCCTGTTGATTTCGAGGCATGAGGGTGGTAAAATGTCACTTTTTTTTCTGGCCATGGTGCAAGACTTGTGGAATTTTAGTTCCCCAACCAGGGATTGAAACCCAGGACCTCAGCAATGAGAGTGCAGAATTCTAGCCACTGGACTGCCAGAAAACCCCTGAGATGTCTTTTTTGTTTTTTTGGCTGCATTGGGTCTTATTGCAGCATGTGGAATCTAGTTCCTTGATCTGGGATCAAACCAAGCCCCACCCACCTTGGCATTGGGAGCTTGGAGTCTTAGCCATTGGACCACCAGAGTAGTCCCAGGCCTCATTTTAAAATGAGCTTGAAAACTTTACCTACTTAATTGAATTATTGTGGGGATTAAATAAAATAATGTACTTAATCACATGATCAAGCAGATAATAAAAATTGGATGAATGTCAGGTATTGTTGTTAAATCTATTGTCCACCCTCATTTGGTAGAAAATCTTCCAGTGGAATAGCATAGGGGAGGGTTACACCCCAGTGCCAGTTTAAATTAATTATTTTGGCTTTCTGGGTTCTGTTCAGTTCAGTCACTCAGTCATGTTCGACTCTTTGTGACCCCATGGACTGCAGCATGCCAGGCCTCCCTGTCCATCACCAACTCCCAGAGTTCACTCAAACTCATGTCCATTGAGTCAGTGATGCCATCCAACCATCTCATCCTCTGTCATCCCCTTCTCTTTCTGCCTTCAATCTTTCCCAGCATCAGGGTCTTTTCAAATGAGTCAGTTCTTCGCATTAGGTGGCCAAAATATTGGAGTTTCAGCTTCATCATCAGTCCTTCCAATGAATATTCAGGACTGATTTCCTTTAGGATGGACTGGTTGGATCTCCTTGCCATCCAAAGGACTCTCAAGAGTCTTCTCCAACACCGCAGTTCAAAAGCATCAATTCTTTGGCACTCAGCTTTCTTTATAGTCCAACTCTCCCATCCACACATGACCACTGGAAAAACCATAGCCTTGACTAGATGGACCTTTGCTTACAAAGTAATGTCTCTGCTTTTTAATATGCTGTCTAGGTTGGTCATAGCTTTCCTTCCAAGGAGTAAGTGTCTTTTAATTTCACGGCTGCAGTCACTATCTTCAGTGATTTTGGAGCCCAGAAAGATAAAGTCAGCCAGTGTTTCCACTGTTTCCCCATCTATTTGCCATGAAGTGATGGGACTGGATGCCATGATCTTAGTTTTCTGAATGTTGAGCTATAAGCCAACTTTTTCATTCTCCTCTTTCACTTTCATTCAAGAGGCTCTTTAGTTCTTCACTTTTTGCCAAAAAGGTGGTGTCATCTGCATATCTGAGGTTATTGATATTTTCCTGGCAATCTTGATTCCAGCTTGTGCTTCATCTAACGCAGTGTTTCTCATGATGTACTTTGCACAGAATTTAAATAAGCAGGGTGACAATATATAGCCTTGATTTACTCCTCTTCCTATTTGGAACCAGTCTGTTGTTCCATGTTCAGTTCTAACTGTTGCTTCCTGACCTGGATACAGATTTCTCAGGAGGCAGGTCAGGTGTTCTGGTATTCCCATCTCTTTCAGAATTTTCCAGTTTATTGTGATCCACACAGCCAAAGGCTTTGGCATAGTCAATAAAGCAGAAGTAGATGTTTTTCTGGAACTCTCTTGCTTTTTCGATGATCCAGTGGATGTTGGAAATTTGATCTCTGGTTCCTCCGCCTTTCCTAAAACCAGTTTGAACATCTAGAAGTTCACGGTTTGTGTATTGTTGAAGCCTGCCTTGGAGAATTTTGAGCATTGCTTTGCTAGTGTGTGAGATGAGTGCAGTTGTGCAGTAGCTTGAACATTCTTTGGCATTGCCTTTCTTTGGGACTGGAATGAAAACTGACCTTTTCCAGTCCTGTGGCCACTACTGAGTTTTCCACTGCTGGCATATTGAGTGCAGCACTTTCACAGCATCATCTTTTAGGATTTGAAATAGCTCAACTGGAATTCGATCACCTCCATTACTTTTGTTCGTAGTGATGCTTCTTAAGGCCCACTTGACTTCACATTCCAAGATGTCTGGCTCTAGGTGAGTGATTACACCATCGTGATTATCTGGATTGTGAACATCTTTTTTGTATAGTTCTTTTGTGTATTCTTGCCACTTCTTAATATCTTCCGCTTCTGTTCAGTTCAGTTCAGTCGCTCAGTCGTGTCCAACTCTTTGCGACCCCATGAATCACAGCACACCAGGCCTCCCTGTCCATCACCAACTCCCGGAGCTCACTCAAACTCCTGTCCATCGAGTCGGTGATGACATCCAGCCATCTCATTCTCTGTCGTCCCCTTCTCCTCCTGCCCCCAATCCCTCCCAGCATCAGACTCTTTTCCAGTGAGTCAACTCGTCGCATGAGGTGGCCAAAGTATTGCAGTTTCAGCTTTAGTATCAGTCCTTCCAATGAACACCCAGGATTGATCTCCTTTAGAATGGACTGGTTGGATCTCCTTGCAGTCCAAGGGACTAGCAAGAGTCTTCTCCAGCACCACAGTTCAAAAGCATCAATTCTTCGGCGATCAGCTCTCTTCACAGTCCAACTCTCACATCCATACATGACCACTGGAAAAACCGTAGTCTTGACTAGATGGACCTTTGCTGGCAAAGTAATGTCTCTGCTTTTTAATATACTGTCTAGGTTGGTCATAACTTTCCTTCCAAGGAGTAAGCATCTTTTAATTTCATGGCTGCAATCAGCATAATTTCTGTCCTTTATTGAGCCTGTCTTTACATGAAATGTTCCCTTGGTATCTCTAATTTTCTTGAAGAGATCTCTAGTCTTTCCCATTCTATTGTCTTCTCTATTTCTTTGCACTAATCACTGAGGAAGGCTTTCTTATCTCTCCTTGCTATTCTTTGGAACTCTGCATTCAGATGGGCATATCTGTCCTTTTCTCCTTTGTTTTTCAGTTCTCTTCTTTTCACAGCTATTTGTAAGCCCTCTTCAGACAGCCATTTTGCTTTTTTGCATTTCTTTTTTCTTGGGGTACAGAATGAAGCAGGGCAAAGGCTAATAGAGTTTTGCCAAGAGAACACACTGGTCATAGCAAACACCCTCTTCCAACAACACAAGAGAAGACTCTACACATGGACATCACCAGATGGTCAGCACTGAAATCAGATTGATTATATTGTTTGCAGCCAAAGATGGAGAAGCTCTATACAGTCAGCAAAAACAAGACTGGAGCTGACTGTGGCTCAGATCATGAACTCCTTATTGCCAAATTCAGACTGAAATTGAAGAAAGTAGGGAAAAACCACTATACAATTCAGGTATGACCTAAATCAAATTCCTTACGATTATACAGTGGAAGTGAGAAATAGATTTAAGGGACTAGATCTGATAGACAAGAGTGCCTGATGAAATTTGGACAGAGGTTCGTGACATTGTATAGGAGACAAGGATCAAGACCATCCCCAAGAAAAAGAAATGCCTTCTGGGTTAAGGATCCATAACTTACTCATTTTGCTTTTTCCTGTCTTTGTAGACAAAGAGTATCTGAAATGTAATATTTATAATAGGTGAGCATTAGAGGTCACCTAATGTTCCATGTAAGGACAAATCTTCAAAGGATCTTGACATAACCTAACCTCTACTAGGTATATTATTATCCAATAATAATGCCCAACATTTGTAGACTGTATTACAGTTTATAATGCCTTTTCATATGCGTTATTTAGTGCTCATAACTCTGTGAGATTATATCCCCATTTTACACTTCAGCTGAATCTCCAGGGAATCAAATTACATTCATGTCCAATATTACATAGATTTTAAGTGGTAGAATTAGTATTTGAATCCAGTGTTACAAAAGCTGTAGTTTAAAATATTTCAATATAAACAGTAAAATATGGACATGTAAGGTTAAAATTATACTGCTAGTGTAGATGGCATTCTAACAGGGAATTCATACTCCTAGGGGTTACCAGAAGTACTTCAGTTGTCTTAATTCTGGTCAGCATCAGACATTTTGCACATTAAACTAATGAATGTCAGAAATTAGGTTCTGTTGGGGACATTAATGGATTATTAATTGGAATAATGGATGTTAAAATATGAGCTCCCTTTGTTGAACATAGTGGTACTATGGATGAACCAAAATACTTAAAACACTCCCCATTCTTATGTGAACTGGTAATGATACATGAAATGATAAAACAAACAAAAGATCAGTTAAACTCAAGGAAAGCCTATAGCCTATGTTCTTAGGGATGGAACCTGACATCCAATGGGGATTTGTGGTTGGCTGGTAACACTAATGGTAATAGCATCCTGATTTTATAGTATTACTGCACGTATCTTGACTCAAACTTCATGCCAAATATTGGTGGGATCATGGAACACAGTGCTTAGATTTTTAAAAATTATTTTGTTTTGTTTGTGTGCGCTAAGTTGCTTCAGTCCTCTCTGACTCTTTGCGACCCCATGGACTGTAGCCAGCCAGGTTCCGCTGTCCATGGGAATTCTCCAGGCAAGAATACTGGAGTGGGTTGCGATTTCCTTTTCCAAGGGGATCTTCATGACCCAGGGATCGAACCCAAGTCTCCTGCATTGCAGGCAGACTCTTTACCTTCTGAGCCACCAAGGAAGCAGAAAATAACTGCCATTTGAGACATGCAACTACGGGAAGGGATAGACTACCCACTCCAGTATTCTGGCCTGGAGAATTCCATGAACTGTATAGTTGGACATGACCGAGCAACTTTCACTTTCTTTCGACTATGTGAATCACAAGGAAGTCCTGTGAAAGCAAAGGAGAAGAAACTTTTATAGAAGAGAAGGGGAAGTTGGGAGGAACCTTATAAACAAAAAGTCCATTGGAGGAAACTAGAAGTTCAACAACAGGCTTCCCCAGTAGCTCGGGCAGTAATGCATCTGCCTGCAGTGCAGAAGACCCTAGGTTTGATCCCTGGGTCGGGAAGATCCTCTGGAGAAGGACATGGCAACCCATTCCAATACTCTGCCTGGAGAATTCCATGGACAGAGGAGCATGGCGGGTTTCAGTACATGGGGTTGTGAAGAGTCAGACATGCGACTAACACACACACACACAGGAGTTCAAAGTATTGTGGTTTTTCATTGGCTGAGTTGTGACAGGCTCATTGGCTGAGCTATTGCCAGGCCAGAAGATTTTCTTCCTCCTGCTGCCTTAGTGAAATAGTGTTAGTTCCTTCTGGAAGTGCAAAGTAAGTTCCTTGGTACTGGGATCTGTATTGATGTTCCGTGGCAAAGCCTGAAAGCTCCCCATTCTGGTCTTGCTGCTCAATTTTAGTGAAGTTTCCCTTAATTTTCCCTTTATTTTATCACTAGTACCACCTGGGAGATGCTAGTGGTAAAGAACTAACCTGCCAATGCAGGAGACATAAGAGACACGGGTTCGATCCCTGGGTTGGGAAGATGCCCTGGAGGAGGGCATGGCAACCAACTCCAGTATTTTTGCCTAGAGTATCCCATGAACAGAGGAGCCTGGTGGACTATAGTCCATACGGTCTCAAAGAGTCGGACATGACTGAAGCGCTTGGCACCCACACCCTTTATTTTCACAACATGTTTTGGTGTGCACTCAGTTGCTCAGTTTTGTTCAACTGTTTGTGATCCCATGGGCTGTAGCCTGCCAGGCTCCTCTGTCCATGGAATTTTCCAAGCAAGAATACTGGAGGGAGTTACCATTTCTTTTCCCAGTGGATTTTCCTGACACAGGAATCAAACCCCGTCTGCTATGTCTCTTGCATTGGGAGGGGATTCTATATCACTGAGCCATCTGGGAAGCCCATTTTCACAATACTAAGATGTTATTTTCTGACTTATAAACTTATGTTCTTTTTATTCAGTTCAATTCACGTGCTCAGTAGTGTCTGACTCTTTGTTACCCCATAGACTGCAGCACACCAGGCGTCCCTGTCCATCATCAACTCTCAGAACTTGCTCAAACTCATGTCCATCGAGTCAATGATGCCATCCAAACATCTCATCCTTTGTCATCCCCTTCTCCTGCCTTCAATCTTTCCCAGCATGTGGGTTTTTTCCAATGAGTGAGTTCTTAGCATCAGGTGGCCAAATTATTGGAGCTTCAGCTTCAACATCAGTCCTTCCAATGAATTCAGGGTTGATGTCCTTTAGGATTAACTGGTTTAATCTCCTTGCAGTCTGAGGGATTCTCAAGAGTCTTCTCCATTTCCACAGTTCAAAAGCATCAATTCTTCGGCGCTCAGCTTCTTTTATAGTCCAACTCTCACATCCATACATGACTACTGGGAAAACCATAGTTTTAACTAGACAGACGTTTGTCGGCAAAGTAATGTCTCTGCTTTTTAATACACTGTCTAGGTTTGTCATAGCTTTTCTTCCAAGGAGCAAGTGCCTTTAATGTCCTGGTTGCAGTCACCATCTGCATTGATTTTGGAGCCCAAGAAAATAAAAGTCTTTCACTGTTTCCCCATCTATTTGCCATGAAGTGATGGGACCAGATGCCATGATCTTAGTTTTTTTGAATGTTGAGTTTTAAGCCAGCTTTTTCACTCTCCTCTTTCACTTTCATCAAGAGGCTCTTTAGTTCCTTTTCACTTTCTGCCATAACGGTGGTGTTATCTGTATATCTGAGGTTATTGATATTTCTTCCTGATTCCAGCTTGTGCTTCATCCAGCCTGGCATTTCACATGATGTGCTCTGCACATAAGTTAAATAAGCAGGCTGACAATATACAGCTTTGATGTACTCCTTTCCCGATTTGGAACCAGTCCATTATTCTCTGCCCGGTTCTAACTATTGCTTCTTGACCTGCATACAGATTTCTCAGGAGGCAGGTAAGGTGGTCTGGTATTCCCATCCCTTTAAGAATTTCCCACAGTTTATTGTGATCCACACAGTCAAAGGATTTAGTATAGTCATTAAAGTAGAAATAGATGTTTTTCTGGAACTCTCTTACTTTTTCAGTGATCCAACGGATATTGGCAATTTGATCTCTGGTTCCTCTGCCGTTTCTAAATCCAGCCTGAATATCTGGAAGTTCTCAATTCATGTGCTGTTGAAGCTTGGAGAATTTTGAGCATTACTTTGCTAGTGTGTGAGATGAGTGCAATTGTGTGGTAGTTTGAATATTTTTTGGCATTGCCTTTCTTTGGGATTGGAATGAGAACAGACCTTTTCCAGTCCTGTGGCCACTGCTGAGTTTCTCAAATGTGCTGGCACATTGAGTGCAGCACTTTCACAGCATCATCTTTTAGGATTTGAAATAGCTCAACTGGAATTCCATCACCTCCACCAGCTTTGTTCGTAGTGATGCTTCCTAAGATGCACTTGATTTCTCATTCCAGGATGTCTGACTCTAAATGAGTGATCACACCATCATAGTTATCTGGGTCATTAGGATTTTTTTGTATAGTTCTTCTGTGTATTCTTGCCACATCTTCTTAATATCTTCTGCTTCTGTTGCTGCTACTGCTGCTGCGTCACTTCAGTCGTGTCCGACTCTGTGCGACCCCATAGACGGAAGCCCACCAGGCTCCCCCATCCCTGGGATTCTCCAGGCAAGAACACTGGAGTGGGTTGCCATTTCCTTCTCCAATGTGTGAAAGTGAAAAGTGAAAGTGAAGTCGCTCAGTCGTGTCCGACCCTTAGCGACCCCACAGACTACAGCCAACCAGGCTCCTCCATCCATGGGATTTTCTAGGCAATAGTACTGGAGTGGCTTGCCATTGCCTTCTCCGTCTGCTTCTGTTAGGTCCATACAATTTCTGTCCTTTATTGTGCCCATCTTTGCATGAAGTGTTCCCTTCGTATCTCTAATTTTCTTGAAGAGACTTCTAATCTTTCCCGTTCTATTGTTTTCCTCTATTTCTTTGCATTGATCACTGAGGAAGACTTTCTTATCTGTCCTTGCTACTTTGGAACTCTGCATTCAGATGGGTATATCTTTCCTTTTCTCCTTTGCCTTTGCTTCTCTTCTTTTCTCAGATATTTGTAAGGCCCCCCTCAGACAACCACTTTGCCTTTTGGCATTTCTTTTCCTTGGGGATGGTTTTGATCATCGCCTCCTGTACAATGTCAGGAACCTGTTCTTTTTATTACGAGGCAGCTATTCCAGTTTCTCCACTATCCTGCTACTCCTTTTGTTTTCTTTTCCCTTTTTAGTCAGTGGCAGCAGCCCTCAAGGCATTTGACTGGCTGACCTGGGCCCACAGGTGAAGTTGGATCCAGCCCTGCCTTGTGGGGACTTGGCAGCCATGGAAGACAGTGTCTATGAGCACCCAGACCAAACTCCTAAGGAGCAGATGGAGCTGGAGAATGTCTCATTGTTGACTCAGAAGCTGCTGCTGGAGATCCACGACCTGTGGTAGGAGCTCAGTGAAGCCATGAGTGAGGGTGCCTGGAGGCCATTGAGTCCTTGCAACAGGATCAGAACATGGCACTAGAAAGAACTTCAACAAGGACCCCAAGAAGGGGGATCAAGTTCTTGGAGAACAAACTTCTCCAGTGCACACCCCCAGGGGGTCACTTCCTGTTTCCTGTTCAAGGGCAAGGGCCTGAACAAGACAGTCATGGGGACTACTTAGGGGAGAGGGAAGAGCTGAACCTACCAATGCTCCATACCTTCATGGATCTGCATGACTGTGAGGCCCTCAGGCAATTTCTATGGAGCTTACTGTCTCCCCAGAGAGGGCCAGAAGATTGATCAGGTGATGGAAGCCTTTGCCTGTGGATACTGCAGATGCCACCCTGGGATTATCCAGTCCACAGATGCCTGCTATGTACTGTCCTTCACCAGAGATAATGCTGAACACCAGCCTTCACAATCCCAACATCTGGAACAAGCCAGGCCTGGAGCACTTTGTGGCTATGAACCAGCACAGCAAGTAGGGTGGGACCTGCCTAAGGAGCTGATCTGAAACTTCTAGGACCACACCCAAAATGAGCCCTTCAAGAGCCTGAGAATGATCAAGAATGATAATCTGAAATTCTTCAACCAGTGCCCTGGGGCTGACTCCTTAAACTGGGCGGGAGAAGGGGGCCAGGTGAAAATGTGGAAGCAGTACTGGTTAATCTTAATAGACAACTGCCTCTACTATTTTGAGTTCATGGTGGATAAGCAGTCCAGAGGAGTCATCCCCCTGAAAAATCTGAGCATCAGAAAGATAGGTGACAGCCAGAAATGTAACTACTTTGAGCTCTATATCCGTGATAACAAGGAACAGCTCATCAAAGCCTGCAAAACAGAGGCAGATGGTTGGATGGTTGAGGGAAACCACGTGGTGTACTTGATCTTGGCCCTATGCAGGAGTGGACCAGTGGATCAAGTCCATCCAGGCAGCTGTGAACATGGACCCCTTCGAGAGTTGTTGGCAGCAAGGAAGAAGTGGATTTCTGTTAACAAAAACCATTAAGAGCCCTACCCCTTTGTACCCACTCCACTATTTAGTACAGAACTGCCTACCCCAGTGGCTGACTGGGCCCTGCAACTGTGGATCCTGGTGCCCTATTTAGAAAACTGTTCATTCTAGCACCTCGCTCTGATTTGTAATCAACATGCAGTTCAGTTCAGTTCAGTGGCTCAGTCATGTCCGACTTTTTGTGACCCCATGAATCATAGCACGCCAGGCCTCCCTGTCCATCACCAACTCCCGGAGTTCACTCAAACTCATGTCCATCGAGTTGGTGATGCCATCGAGCCATCTCATTCTCTGTCGTCCCCTTCTCCTCCTGTCCCCAATCCCTCCCAGCATCAGAGTCTTTTCCAGTGAGTCAACTCTTCGCATGAGGTGGCCAAAGTATTGGAGTTTCAGCTTTAGCAGCAACATACAGTTCAGTTCAGTTCATTTCAATCGCTTAGTCGTGTCTGACTCTTTGCGACCCCATGAACCACAGCACGCCAGGCCTCCCTGTCCATCACCAACTCCCGGAGTTCACTCAAACTCATGTCCATCGAGTCGGTGATGCCATCCAGCCATCTCATTCTCTGTCGTCCCCTTCTCCTCCTGCCCCCAATCCCTCCCAGCATCAGACTCTTTTCCAGTGAGTCAACTCGTCGCATGAGGTAGCCTAACTATTGGAGTTTCAGCTTTAGTATCAGTCCTTCCAATGAACACCCAGGATTGATCTCCTTTAGAATGGACTGGTTGGATCTCCTTGTAGTCCAAGGGACTCTCAAGAGTCTTCTCCAGCACCACAGTTCAAAAGCATCAATTCTTTGGCGATCAGCTTTCTTCACAGTCCAACTCTCACATCCATACATGACCACTGGAAAAACCATAGCCTTGACTAGACAGACCTTGGTTGGTAAAGTAATATCTCTGCTTTTTAATATACTGTCTAGGTTGGTCATAACTTTCCTTCCAAGGGGTAAGCGTCTTTTAATTTCATGGCTACAATCAGAATCTACAGTGATTTTGGAGCCCCCCAAAATAAAGTCTGACACTGTTTCCACTGTTTCCCCATCTATTTCCCATGAAGTGATGGGACCAGATGCCATGATCTTTGTTTTCTGAATGTTGAGCTTCAAGCCAGCCTTTTCACTCTCCTCTTTCACTTTCATCAAGAGGCTTTTTAGTTCCTCTTCACTTTCTGCCATAAGGGTTAGTAATCAGTAATTATTTAAACATCAAACAAATTAATAAACAAAAGTAGGAGAGTTCCTACTTGGTGGGGTGGTTATTCTAAATAACACATTAGCAAAGAGTATCCATCAGTGTGCAAAAGAATAATACTCTACAACTAACTCAAGATTATTGTGGGAATGCAGGGGTGGTTTAATATTAAGGAAACCAATTACTATAATTTATTATTAATATAATTAGGATTATTATTAATGAAAGCTGAAAAACTTTTCACAAGTCAGTGTTTATGCATAACAATATAAATAATAAGTCTAAATAAATAAGAATTCAAGGAAACAATTTAAATAAAAGCTATGTTATATCCAAATAAATTGCAAGTATTATCCTAAATGGTAAAACACTACAGCAATGTTTAAATCATAAACTAGTAGGGATGCCCCATTACCATTTATTATTATTGTGTAATTTTTATCAAAATTACAGAAGAATGTGGTTTAAGAGAGTCATTCAATTATATATGTTATGAAAAAATAACCAGTCCCAACAGCCTTACTCCCCATTTCCACTCAGAGACAACCTCTTATAAAGACAAATGTATATAAATCAATATCTTTTCTCTGTTTTAGCAATAGGCACCTGGGAAACCACCGTAGACTGCTAATGAGGAAGGAGCTATGCAAGAAAAGTGCCAGGACTACTGCTCTGGCCAACATAAAGTAACAGGGGTCTAATCTAATCATACTAGACTATATGAAACAATTGTTTTCAAGACATTGAACATCAGGTAACAAAGGCTAGTGATTACTTAAAAATGACAGACCAATGAAGTGAACCCTATGACTGTCTCAGTTTAATGCCTAGAGAGAAGTTCCAGGTCATGGCACAAGGAGGAAGAATCTAGGAGGAGCCTGGCCATTACCTTGAGTAAAGGAGGTGGTTGAGTAAATTGATGCTTTTGAACTGTGGTGTTGGAGAAGACTCTTGAGAGTCCCTTGGACTGCAAGGAGATCCAACCAGTCCATCCTAAAGGAAATTGGTCCTGAATATTCATTGGAAGGACTGATGTTGAAGTTCCAATACTTTGGCCACCTGATGCGAAGAGCTGACTCATTAGAAAAGATGCTGATGCTGGGAAAGATTGAAGGCACGAGGAGAAGGGGACGACAGAGGATGAGATGGTTGGATGGCATCACCGCCTCTATGGACATGAGTTTGAGCAACCTCTGGGAGATAGTGATGGACAGGGAAGCCTGGAGTGCTGCAGTGGGGGTCACAAAGAGTTGGATACACTGAGTGATTGAATTGAATTGAAAGGAGATGAAGGTCAAGGTATCACAGGGTAAAGTATCAGAAAATAGAGATACACACTGAGAGATTTCTGGAAATCTTTAGAGGTTCCCTCTTAGGTCTTTTCCTGAGTATTGTTTAGTGCATATACGTGAGGAAAGAACCTTTAGAGTGGGGAAAGAACCACCTGAAACAAAGAGAGCAATCTTTGAATGTAAGATAAGATCAGGAATAATGCCTATTCCAAAACCTCATAAATGATTGAGCAAGTGTACTTAGAAGAGTTTGCCTCAGTACTGGGAAAAAATTAGCCCTAGACCAAACTCTGCCCTGGCCTCATCTAACAAAGTTTAAAAGTAAGACCTGAAAGAATTAAGCTGTTTGCAAGTAATTTAACTGCACCTCAGAAAAAAATCTCAATGTTTATAGATATACAAAAATATCAAGAATCCAACAAAGTAATATTCATGTCAGAGTACTCAATCAAAAATTAACATAAGGGCCTCCTTGGTGACTCAGTAGTAAAGAATCTGCCTGCCAATGCAAGAAACAAGTTCAAACCCTGGTTGGGGAAGATTCCACATGCCTCTGAGCAACTAAGCCCAAGTGCCACAACTACTGAGATTATGCTCTAGGGCCCATGAGCCGCAACCTCTAAGCCTGTGTGTGGCAACTATTGAAACCCTTGTGCCTAAAGCCTGTTCTCCTCAAAAGAGAAGTCACTGCAATGAGAAGCTCATACACATCGAAGAGTTCCACTCACTGCAACTGTAATATCGCAAATGATGCTGCCAACAAGGGGTTAAATTCCAAAATATACCAACAGCTCATACAACCCAGTATCAAAAAAAACAACCCAATCAAAACAATGAGCAGAAAACCTAAACATACATTCCCCAAAGAAGACATACAGATGGTCCACAGGTACATGGAAAGATGCTCAATATTGCTAATTGTCACCTCAACCTAGAGAAAGCCCACGTGCAGTAATGAAGACCCAGCACAGCCATACATAAGGACAAAAGTATTATTTTAAAAAAATGACTGCCAATGTAGGGGACATGGGTTCATCCCTAGTCTGGGAAGATCCCACATGCCACGTGTGCTAACCCTGTGTGCTATAACTACTGAGCCCACGCACTCTAGAGCCTGTGCTCTGCAGCGAGAGAAGCTCACGCACCACAGCAAAGAGTAGCTCCCACTTGCTGCAACTAGAGAAAGCCCACATGTAGCAATGAAGATCAGCACAGCCAAAAATAATACAATTTTTAGAAGAATGATTGTTTAAAAAAAATACACCCACCCTAGTGTTCATAGAGCACTGTTTACAATAACCAAGACATGGAAGCAACCTACATCAACAGGAAACTGTGACAAGGTTAGGATGACAAGACTTTTCTTTAAAAAAAAAAAAAGCACAACATAAAATTTACCTTTTTAATCATTTTTTTAAATGTACAGTTCAGTGGGATTATGCTCTTGTCATTGTGCAACATTATTACCATCCATCTCCAGAACTTTTTTATATTCCCCAACTAAACTTCTGTACCCATTAAACACTAATTCTCCCTTCCTTTCTCCCCCAGCCTCTGGCAACCACTGTTTTGTTTTCTGTTTTTGTGAATTTGACTAATCTAGGTACTTCATATAAGTGAAATCACATGCATTAATATTTGTCTTTTTTGACTGGCTTATTTCACTTAGCTGAAGCAACAGTTAGAACTGGACATGGAACAACAGACTGGTTCCAAATAGGAAAAGGTGTACGTCAAGGTTGTATATTGTCACCTTGCTTATTTAACTTCTATGCAGAGTACATCATGAGGAACGCTGGGCTGGAAGAAGCACCAGCTGGAATCAAGATTGCTGGGAGAAATATCAGTAATCTCAGATATGCAGATGACACTACCCTTATGGCAGAAAGTGAAGAGGAACTCAAAAGCCTCTTGATGAAAGTGAAAGAGGAGAGTGAAAAGGTTGGCTTGAAGCTCAACATTCAGAAAACAAAGATCATGGCATCTGGTCCCATCACTTCATGGGAAATAGATGGAAAAACAGTGGAAACAGTGTCAGACTTTATTTTTTTGGGCTCCAAAATCACTGCAGATGCTGACTGCAGCCATGAAATTAAAAGACGCTTGCTCCTTGGAAGGAAAGTTATGACCAACCTAGATAGTATATTAAAAAGCAGAGACATTACTTTGCCAACCAAGGTCCATCTAGTCAAGGCAATGGTTTTTCCCGTGGTCATGTATGGATGTGAGAGTTGGACTGTGAAGAAAGCTGATCGCCGAAGAATCGATGCTTTTGAACTGTGGTGTTGGAGAAGACTCTTGAGAGTCCCTTATACTGCAAGGAGATCCAACCAGTCCATTCTAGAGGAGATCAATCCTGGATGTTCATTGGAGGGACTGATGCTAAAGCTGAAGCTGCAATACTTTGGCCACCTCATGCGACGGGTTGACTCACTGGGAAAGACTCTGATGCTGGGAAAGGTTGGGGGAGGGAGGAGAAGGGGACGACGGAGAATGAGATGGCTGGATGGCATCACCAACTCTGTGGACATGAGTTTGAGTGAACTCCAGGAGTTGGTGATGGACAGGGAGGCCTGGCGTGCTGTGATTCATGGGGTTGTGGAGAGTCGGACACGACTGAGCGACTGAACTGAACTGAACTGAATGTCAAGGTTTACTCTTATAGCGTGTACCAGACTTTCTTCCTTTTAAGGCAGAATAATATTCCATTATACGTGTATAGTGCATTTTGCTTTTTCCTTCATCTTCAAGGGACACTTAGGTTGTCTCTTCATTTTGACTATTGTGAATAATGCTGCATGGGTGTATAGAAGTCTCCAAGGTCCTGATTTTGACTGGAGTATATACCCAGAGTGGAACTGCTAGATCTCATAGTAATTCTATTTTTGATTTTTTGAGAATTTCCATACCATTTTCTGTAGCAGCTGAAGTACTATATAGGCCCATCAACAGAGCACAGGTGTTTCCATTCTTCACATCCTCACCAACACTTGTCATCTATTTTATTGATAGTAGCCATTCTAATGCTTGTGAGGTGGTATCTCACTGTAGTTTTGATTTGCATTTCCCTAATGATTTGTGATGTTGAGCATCTTTTCATGTGCTTATTGGCTATTTGAATAACCTCTTTGGAGAAATGTCTATTCAAGTCCTTTGACCACTAAGTTGTAGTTATTTGTACATTGTAGATATTAACCTATTATAAGGGGGCGGGAGGAGAAGGGGACGACGGAGAATGAGATGGCTGGATGGCATCACCAACTCTGTGGACATGAGTTTGAGTGTACTCCGGGAGTTGGTGATGGACAGGGAGGCCTGGCGTGCTGTGATTCATGGGGTCGCGGAGAGTCGGACACGACTGAGCGACTGAACTGAACTGAACTGAACCCCAAAATTGTCATTTGCAGGTACTTCCCCCAACTTCTGAGTTGTCTTTTTACCCTGTTTATTTGTGTCCTTTGACACAGAGAAATTTTAAATTTTGGTGAAATCTAATTTATCTAATTCCTTCTTTTGTTGCTGTGCTTTTGTTGTTCATAAATCATTGCCAAATCCAAGAACATGAAGGTTTCCCCTGTTTTCTTCTGAGAGTTCTATCATTTTAGGTCTTACATTTAGGTCTTTGATCCATTTGTAGTTATTGTTTATTTTTTATATATATTTTTGGCCACACCATGAGGCTTGTGGGATCTTAGTTTCCTCACCAGGGGATTGAACCTAGGCTTACAGCAGTGAAAGTGCTGACTCTTAACCACTAGACTGCCAGGGAATTCCTTGTAGTTAATTTTTGTATACGGGGTAAAATAAGGGTCCAGCTTCATTCTTTTGCATGTGGATATCTAGTTTTCCTGACACAAATTGTTGCAAAGACCAAGTTACTTTTTTTTTAAAATTAATTTTTGGCTGCACTGCATGGCTTGCAGGATGTTAGTTCCCCAACGAGGAATTGAGCCCATGCCCTCGGCAGTGACGATGTAGAGTCCTAACCACTGGACCACCTGGGAATTCCTTTTTTTTTTAAACATGACTGAATGAATAGCTGTGTCATTCATTAAGTGTATTAGCAGGAAATACATAAGGGAAAATTTTGACAGGCTAGATAATGTTCCGTTCATCCGTTCAGTTGCTCAGTTGTGTCCGACTCTTTGCGACCCCGAGAACTATAGCCTACCAGGCTTCTCTGTCCATGGGATTCTCCAGGCAAGAATACTGGAGTGGGTTACCATTTCCTTCTCCAGGGGATCTTCCCGACCCAGGGATCGAACCTGGGTCTCCCGCATTGGAGGCAGACGTTTTAACCTCTGAGCCACCAGGGAAGCCCAAGATAATGTTAAGAAAGCTAATTTGAAGAGAGACAAATGCAGCCATGCATGAAGTGTCCGTCCACTGGACTTAGCAACTAGGTGCCCTGGATGAAAAACAGTTCCTGGAGAAATAGAGATAAAAGGAAGACGACAGTGGACTGGGAAGGGAATGAATACATCTATCATAGATAAATCTTGGAAAGTAAGTTGAAAAGCAATTTACATGAAGATATTTTTATTTAAAGTTTTTAATTTGAAGAACACTAACTTTTTTTGGCATATTATAAATGTATGTTAAGAGTAGGAACTCATGTATAGGAATTAAAAAAATCAATTTTTGGGATTTCCTGATCGGCCCAGTGGTTAAGAGTGTGTCTCCCAGTGCAGGGGGGCATGGGTTTGATCCCAGGTTGGGGAACGAAGAGCCCAAATGCTGCACAGCATGGCCTAAAACAAAATAAAACAATAATCAGTTTTTAAGTGATGGGGCTTCCCTTGTGGCTCAGTGGTGAACAATTGGCCTGCCAATGTGGGAGACACAGGTTCAATCCCTGATCAGGGAAGATCCCACTAAGTCCCTGAGCCACAACTACTGAGCCCATACACCCTAGAGCCAGTGCTCTGCATCATAAGAAGCCACTGCAATGGCTTCTGCCCGCAAACCGCAACTAGAAAGCAGCCCCCACTCGCTGCAACTAGAGAAAAGCCTGTGCAGCAGTGAAGACCCAGTGCAGCCAAAAATAAAGAAAAAAAAAAATTAAGTGAATGGTTGAAATGTGAAATCTAGCTAAGTAAATAAACTGGCCCATTAGGAAGCTTTTCATTTTTCATTTAAAAAATGTTTATTTTTACCTTTGATTGCATTGGGTCTTCGTTGACGCGTTCAGGCTTTCTCTAGTTGTAGTGCCTGGGCTTCTCATTGCAGTGGCCTCTTGCTGTGGAGCACAGGCTCTAGGCATGCGGTCTTCTGTTTCTGCAGCATGTGGGCTCAGTAGTTGTGGCACATGGGAGTAGATGCTCTGAGGCGCGTGGAACCCTTCAGGACCAGGGATCGAAACTGTGTCCCCTGCATTGGCAGGAGGACTCTTATCTACTGTGCCACCAGGAAGGTCCTCATATTTTATTTTTATTATATGTATTTTTGGTTGCGCTGGGTCTTTGTTGCTGAGCACACTTTCTCTAGTTTCAGCGAGTAGGGGCTACTCTTTTTGTGCAATGTGTGGGCTTCTCATTGCAGTGGCTTCTCTTATTGCAGTGTGTGGGCTCAGTAGTTGCAGCACATGGACTTCGTTGCTCCATGGCATGTGGAATCTTCCTGGACCAGGGATCGAACCCCTGTCCCCTGCATTGGCAGGCAGGTTCTTATCCACTGTAACACCAGGGAAATCCTTTTATTTTAAATTAGAAGGGTGATTTAGCAAATAACCTGTGCCAATTTCAAATTTTTATCAAATGCTTCTAACCATCCTATATATGTTTTGGGAGTATTAGGTCTACTGTTATAGATGGAGGCAGAGATTACTTGAGATTTCACTGATATGTGGCCTATTGAGTATTTGAACATAAGTATTTAATCAGTTTGAGAATCAGTTCAGTCAGTCAGTTCAGTCGCTCAGTCGTGTCCAACCCTTTGCGACCCCATGAATCACAGCACGCCAGGCCTCCCTGTCCATCACCAACTCCCGGAGTTCACTCAGACTCATGTCCATCGAGTCGGTGATGCCATCCAGCCATCTCATTCTCTGTCGTACCCGTCTCCTCCCACCCCCAATCCCTCCTAGCATCAGACTCTTTTCCAGTGAGTCAACTCGTCGCATGAGGTGGCCAAAGTATTGGAGTTTCAGCTTTACCATCAGTCCTTCCAATGAACACCCAGGATTGATCTCCTTTAGAATGGACTGGTTGGATCTCCTTGCAGTCCAAGGGACTCTCAAGAGTCTTCTCCAGCACCACAGTTCAAAAGCATCAATTCTTCAGTGATCAGCTTTCTTCACAGTCCAACTCTCACATCCATACATGACCACTGAAAAAACCATAGCCTTGACTAGACGGACTTTGGTTGGCAAAGTAATGTCTCTGCTTTTTAATATACTATCTAGGTTGGTCATAACTTTCCTTCCAAGGAGTAAGTGTCTTTTAATTTCATGGCTGCAATCAGCATCTGCAGTGATTTTGGAGACCCAAAAAATAAAGTCTGCCACTGTTTCCACTGTTTCCCCATCTATTTTCCATGAAGTGATGGGACCAGATGCTATGATCTTCGTTTTCTGAATGTTGAGCTTCAAGCCAAACTTTTCACTCTCCTCTTTCATCAAGAGGCTTTTTAGTTCCTCTTCATCACTTTCTGCCATAAGGGTGGTGTCATCTGCATATCTGAGGTTATTGATATTTCTCCTGGCAATCTTGATTCCAGCTGGTGCTTCTTCCAGCCCAGCGTTCCTCATGATGTACTCTGCATATAAGTTAAATAAGCAGGGTGACAATATACAACCTTGATGTACTCCTTTTCCTATTTGGAACCAGTCTGTTGTTCCATGACCATTCTAACTGTTGCTTCCTGACCTGCATACAGGTTTCTCAAGAGGCAGGTCAGGTGTTCTGGTATTCCCATGTCTTTCAGAATGTTCCACAGTTTATTGTGATCCACAGTCAAAGGCTTTGGCATAGTCAATGAAGCAGAAGTAGATGTTTTTCTGGAACTCTCTTGCTTTCTCCATGATCCAGCGGATGTTGGAGAATAGGAAGGAACAATTCCTCTTTAAAACGTTTATCCAAACTATACATCCCCTAATTTGAGAACTAAAAATTTAATCATTCTGTAGCAGAGGAGGTTAGTTGTACATTTTAAGGGTAGTAGATAAAAAATGGTTGAAGGAATTATAGGCATTCCTAGTTTTATTTGCTTTGCAGACACCGTGTTTTTTACAAGTCGAATGTTTGTGGCAACTCTTGAGTCGAGTGTCTATTGGCGCCATTTTGCCAACAGCACTTGCTCCCTTCATGTCTATCTCACATTTTGGCAACTCTCACAATATTTCAAATTTTTAAATTACTGCATTTTTAATGGTGATCTGTGATCTTTGATGTTACCACTGTAATTGTTTTAGGACATCATGAACCATGCCTGTATATGATGGTGAACTTGATAAATGTGTTTTGACTGCTTTACTGACCAGCCATCTCTCTTTCTCTCCCCTCAAGCTTCCCTATTTCCTGAGACACAAGGATACTAAAATTAGGGCTAATTAATAACCAAACAATGGCCTCTAAGTGTTCAAGTGAAAGGAAGAGACTCACATCTCTCATTTTAAAATTAGAGCTAGAAATGATTAAACTTAGTGAGGAAGCCATGTCAAAAGCAGAGATAGGCTGAAACTAGGCCTAAATTACACCAAACAATTGGCCAAGTTGTGAACACAACAACAAATTTATTCAAGTAAATTAAAAGTGCTACTTCAGCAACACACAAGGGAAAGAGAAAGTCTTATTGCTGATAGAGAATTTCTAGTGGTTTGTATAGAAGATCAAGCCAGTCACAACATTCTCTTAAACCAAAGCCTAATCCAGAACAAGGCCCCAGCTCTGTTAGATTTGATGACAGTAGTAGAGAGGTGAGGAAGCTGCAGAAGGAAAATCTGAAGCTGGTAAATTTGGTTCATGAGATATAAGGAAGTAAGCCATGACATAAAAGTGCAAGATGAAACAAGTGTTGATGTAGAAACTGCAGCAAGTTATCCAGAAAATCTAGCTTAAATAATTAATAAAAATGGCTACACTACACAACAGATTTCAGTAGAGATACTATTCAGGACTTTCGTAGGTAGAAAGGTCAATGCCTGGCTGAAAAGCTTCAGTGGACAAGCTGACTTTTTCATTAGGGGATAGTGCAGCTGGTGACTCTAAATTGAAGCCAGTGCTCATTTATCAACCATTCTGAAAATCGTAGGGCTCTTAAAAATGCTAAGTCTATGCTGTCTTTGCTCTGTAATTGGGACAACACAGTCTGGATAATAATAGCACATCTGCTTACAACAGGGTTTACTGACTATTTTAAGCTCACTGTTGAGACTTAACTGCCAGAAATAAGGATTCCTTTCAAAATATTATGGCTCATCAACAAGGCACCTGGTCATCCAAGAGCCCTGAAAGATATACAGTGAAATTAATGTTGTTTCCGAACATATCCATGATGCAGTTCAGGAATCAAGAAGTAATTTCAAGTCTTATGACTTAAGAAAGAAATACATTTCGTAAGGATGCCATGATGATTTCTCTGATAAATCTAGGCAAAGTAAATTGAAAACCTTCTGGACCAGATTCACCATTCTAGAAGCCATGAACATTAGTGATTCAAGAGATCAAAACATCAGTATTAAGAGTTTGGAAGAAGTTCATTCTAGCACTCATGAATGACTTTGAGGGGTTCACGATTTCAGTGGAGAAGTAACTGCTGATTTGGAAATAGGAAGAGAACTAGAAATTAGAAGTGGAACCTTAAGCTGTAATTGAATTGCTCCAAACTCGTGATAAAACTTGAATGGATGAGTTGCTTTTTATGGATGAACAAAGTAGTTTCTTGAGATGGAATCTACTCTTGGTGAAGATGCTGTTAAGATTATTGGTATGATGACAAAGAATTTAGAATATTACATAAACTTAGTTGATATTGGCAGTAGCAGGGTTTGATAAGAGTGACTTCAATTTTGACAGAAGTTCTGTGGGTAAACACACTATCAAACAGCATTGCAGGGACTTTCCTGGTGGTCCAGTGGCTGGGACGCCATACTCCCAATGCAGGGGGCCAGGGTTTGATCCCTGGTTGGGGAACTAGATCCTATATGCCACAACTGAGTTTGCATGCAGCAATGAAGATTGAAGATCCCAAGTTGCTGGCACAACCAAATAAATAGTAAAATAAATGTTAAAAAAGAAATCTTATATCCTACACACAGACTTTGAACCAAATGGCATGGCCATAAAAAAAAAGTTACTCTCAATCTTCAGAAACCCCTACCTGATCGTTGGTAGCCATCGACTTCCACCAGTTAAAAAAAAAAATTCTGGTTAAGCCCTACATAACTTTTATATGCACTAGAAAACAAACAAAAATCATGACTCACTGTATTGTGTGGTGGTATGGAACTGAACCCACAATATCTTTGATGTATGCCAGAGATCAACCGTTTTGCCTTACTACCCCTTCTTCCTTTCTGGGTTTCCCTGGGAGTTCAGTTCAGTCCAGTCAGTTCAGTCGCTCAGTCGTGTCCGACTCTTTGCGACCCCATGAACCACAGCACACCAGGCCTCCCTGTCCATCACCAACTCCCAGAGTCCACCCAAACCCATGTCCATTGAGTCGGTGATGCCATCCAATCATCTCATCCTCTGTCGTCCCCTTCTCCTCCTGCCCTCAATCTTTTCCAGCATCAGGGTCTTTTCCAACAAGTCAGCTCTTTGCATCAGGTGGCCAAAGTATTGGAGTTTCAGCTTCAACATCAGGCCTTCCAATGAACACCCAGGACTGATCTCCTTTAGGACAGACTGGTTGGATCTCCTCGCAGTCCAAGGGACTCTCAAGTCTTCTCCAACACCACAGTTCAAAAGCATCAATTCTTCTGTGCTCAGCTTTCTTTATAGTCCAACTCTCACATCCATACATGACCACTGGAAAAACCATAGCCTTGACTAGACGGACCTTTGCTTGCAAAGTAATGTCTCTGCTTTTTAATATGCTGTCTAGGTCATAGCTTTCCTTCCAAGGAGTAAGTGTCTTTTAATTTCATGGTTGCAGTCACCATCTGCAGTGATTTTGGAGCCCAGAAAAATAAAGTCTGACATTGTTTCCACTGTTTCCCCATCTATTTGCCATGAAGTGATGGGACCAGATGCCATGATCTTTGTTTTCTGAATGCTGAGCTTTAAGCCAACTTTTTCACTCTCCTCTTTCACTTTTAAGAGGCTCTTTAGTTCTTCACTTTCTGCCATAAGGGTGTATCATCTGCATATCTGAGGTTATTGATATTTCTCCTGGCAATCTTGATTCCAGCTTGTGCTTCCTCCAGCCTAGCGTTTCTCATGATGTACTTTGCACTAAGTTAAATAAGTAGGGTGACAATACACAGCCTTGACGTACTCCTTTTCCTATTTGGAACCAGTCTGTTGTTCCATGTTCAGTTCTAACTGTTGCTTCCTAACCTGCATACAGGTTTCTTAAGAGGCAGGTCAGGTGTTCTGGTATTCCCATCTCTTTCAGAATTTTCCAGTTTATTGTGATCCACACAAAGGCTTTGGCATAGTCAATAAAGCAGAAATAGATGTTTTTCTGGAACCCTCTTGCTTTTTCAATGATCCAGCGGATATTGGAGACTTGATCACTGGTTCCTCTGCCTTTTCTAAAATCAGCCTCACGACCCAGATAATCATGAAGGTGTGATCACTCACCTAGAGCCAGACACCCTGGAATGTGAAGTCAAATGGGCCTTAGGAAGCATCACTACGAACAAAGCTAGTGGAGGTGATGGAATTCCAGCTATTTCAAATCCTGAAAGATGATGCTGTTAAAGTGCTGCACTCAATATGCCAGCAAATTTGGAAAACTCAGCAGTGGCCACAGGACTGGAAAAGGTCAGTTTTCATTACAATCCCCCACACAATTGCACTCATCTCACATGCTAGTAAAGTAACGCTTCCCTGGTAACTCAGTGGTAAAAAAATCCACTTGCAAAAAAACAGACATGGGTTTGATCCCTGGGTTGGCAAGACTCCCTTGAGTAGGAAATGGCAACCCACTCTGGTATTCTTGCCTGGAAATCCTATTAACAGAGGAATCTGGTAGGTAGTCCACAGGGTCACAGAAGTCAGACACGACTTAGCAACTAAACAACAAATGCCTATAATACATGACATAAAGGGTAGCAATAGTTTGAAATGGGAATACACTACAGTTATCAGTGGCAGGAATAGCCTTGAACAAGATACTTCTCTAAAAATGTAACCAAGAACTGGCAGTTTTTTCTCTCTGTAGAGAGGCAAGGGTGAAGAAATGGGAATTAATATCCCTAATTTCTTCCTGAAATAATTACTACCTGACTCAGACTTGGCAGACTTCAGCCTCTTGAGACTTCTGTTCATTTAATGATTGTTCTACTCCAGAGAAACAGAATATCATTATTCTCAGCCAGAAGTCAATCTGTGCTTCTCTAGGATAGCTTACCACAGTGAAAAGTCTTTGGTCTTTGGGAAAGCCATTTAACCTCTTTTGGTCCTGTCTTAATCCCAACTCCTAAAATACTGCCTACTTTCTCAAAGGAACTGAGAATAGTAAAAAGATTTAAACTTTAGTTCCCAAAACATACCTCAGCATGTAACTTTTTTTTAAAATGTAGCCTATTTTCAAATTTTAGCTCTCTGCTCTCCCCCAAACCACCCTAATAACTAAAGAGCTTCTAGATCAAAGTGAGAGAGCATAGTGAAAAAGCTGGCTTAAAACTCAACATTCAAAAAACTAAGACCATGGCATCTAATCCCATTACTTCACAGCAAAAAGATGGGGAAACACTGGAAACACTTGACTTTCTTGGGCTCCAAAATCATTGCAAATGGTGACTGCAGCCAGGAATTGCTCTTTGGAAGAAAAGCTATGACAAACCTAGATAGCATATTAAAAAGCAGAGACATTACTTTGCCGACAAAGGTTTGTCTAGTCAAAGCTATGGCTTTCCCAGTAGTCAGTCATGAACGGATGTTTAAAGTTGGACCATAAAGAAAGCTGAGTGCCGAAGAATTCTGAACTGTGGTATTGGAGAAGGGTCTTGAGTCCCTTCAACTGCAAGATCAAATCAGTCAATCCTAAAGGAAATCAGTCCTGAATATTCACTGGAGACTGATGCTGAAGCTTCAACACTTTGGCCACCTGATAGGAAGAAATGACTCATTAGAAAAGACCCTGATGCTTAGAAAGATTGAAAGCAGGAGAAGTGGATGACAGAGGACGTGATGGCTGAATGGCATCAACTAAACAGACATGAGTTTGAGCAAGCTCCGGGAGTTGGTGATGGACAGGGAAGCCTGGCATATTGCAGTCCATGGGGTTGCAGAGTTGGACATGACTGAGCGACTCAGAAACTTCACTGTTCTTAGGACTTCTAGTTATCTATATTGTGTATTTATCACAACTTGCGAAACTAAACTCCAGTTTGCCTTTAGCAGTTATGATTTCATTTATTATTGTAGCACGATTATGGCTACCCTAATCATAATTTATAGATTAATATGTCTGTATGTCTAAGAGCACAGAATGTGCACTGTCTATAGTCAAAAATCTCTCCTTCATGAGGTACCCTCCTTTAAAAAAATATTTAACCTGGGCCCCCTGCATTGGGAGTGAGGAATCTCCTAGTATCTTCACTTTTTTACAAAGTACTATCTGAATACATATTGGGCCTCATCTGGCCTCTGTGGAAAGCATTTCACATCTGTTACTTCCAACTGTGTACCAAGCTATTACATGACAAGAGGCCAGATGAGTCCCAATATGTTTTCAGAAAGATCATAGGTCAGAGGAGGGGATAATTATTAAAAGGGAAACCTGTGGCATTAAACCTCTTTAACTGAAGCTGAGGTCTTAAGAGTTACAAATAAATGTGTTCTCATTTCTAGAGCTTTTGTCCCCCCACCCCAAAGAGATCAAGCACCCACTGAGTTCATCCAACAAGAAGCCATAACTTTATTAATGATAGAAACAGTACAAATTTCAAACCCAGCTGCAGTTACTCTTTTGAAACACCAAAAAAAGGTCCTCTTTTCAGATGATTACATTGTTAATTCCTGTAAGAGAAAAGAGATCATCAGAAGTGGTTACAGGCAAATTCAGAGAATACAGGTCACTAAAATCCAAGAAAACTCAGAACGGGCTCTGGAAAGAGGCTTCTTAATTTGCTGATATTAAGCACAAAAAATAGTCACCCACCATTGGTCAGGGCAGAGGGAGTCAAGGAGTAAGCTTGGATACGTACCATAATAGCATTTACAATATCATTACTGTTGTTCTTCAGGGCTCGGACTGCCTTTGCTCTCGACACATTTGCTTGTGACATGACCAATTCTATGTCCTTAACTTCCACACCTGTTTCATCAACCTAAGAAAAGGAAAAAATACTTAATAAACTAAAGGCAAGAACAACTTCAAGAGTTATCAGGCATCTCTTGAATCTACAGACAGTACTTAACATAAGTCAAAAGCTACTTAACTCACAGGAGTTCAAGAGCCTAAAGCCATATAGAACACACCCATCAATATAAACATGGTATTATCTTGAAAGGATTTAAAGTACAAAAGATTTCTTTATATACCTCTTCCTCTTCACTCTCCTCTTGTACAGTTGGAGTCTGTGTGTTTTCTTGGATGTTTGAGACAGCTTCACCTTGAACTTTGAATTTCTCAGCAGCTGCTAACTGTGCTTGCTGAGATAAATCCTCAATCTATAGGACAAAAAGTACAGATTCAAATGAGTAGATCAATTGTAGTAAATCAAAATGGTTATCTTTCCCAAACTCTCACTCCAAATCTAACTAACTTAAATCGAATTCACATTAACTTACTACCTAGCTTTAAATCGCTTGATCTCACTCAGATTATACAGCTATATCCCTGTAGACAAAGAAATAGCTTATGTCTAAAGCAGTGGTCCTCCATTGGAGGGTGATTTTGTTCACCACGGGACATCTGTCAAAAGCCTGGAGATTTTGTTGGTTATCACAACTGCAAGTGATACTGTTTAATAGATAGCCCCTCTACAACAAAATTATTTGACTCAAAATGTCAACAGCACTGAGGTTGAGAAATCCTGGTCTACAGCAATTCTCAAGAAAACTGTCCTTACCTTGGCTTCCCCAAAAACAATGTAGGTATCTGAAGCTGGGCTCTTGTACACATCTGGTTTTGTGATGACAAAAAGGATATTCTTAGATTTCCGGATAGTGACTCTAGTAACCCCTGTAACCTGTCGAAGACCCAGTTTGGACATAGCCTAAAGAATAAAAAAGAACAGGTTGTCAACTTCTTTAGAAGCAGCTTCAGGAAATAAACTCAACAAAACTACATTCTAAGCAAAGATTTCTGTAGGCGAAGAAAAGTTTATACAAGAATACATCATTGATTCCCAGGCTTCCTGCCACTACCCTGAGTTCCACTACAGATTCCGCCTTTTGAAAGTTGCTTCATCAGAACCTTTAACTCTTGTTTATAACTTCAATTCTTACCTTCCGTGCCTTCTTTTCACTCCGGCTCTGTTTTGCTTTACTGACTGGTTCTTCATCGATTTCAGCTGCTGCTGCCAGCTAAGAAAATCAAATAGCTATGAGTAAACTGGAATGTAAGACCTGGATACCAAAATCCCCATGTGGGTCTCCCTTTACGAAAGTTTACAGCTCCAAACGCGTAAGCCAGCTTTCTCTGATCAACACTAGTTCACCAATGTTTCTCTGACTCAAGTACTTACACTAGTAATCTAAGATAATACCCACCTGAGCTTGTTGTGTGGTTGCCTGTGTAGAATCCTGTTCCTCAAGTTCTGGGACTGATTCATCACTATCAGATTCTGTTCCAGACCCTAAAATGACAAACAACTTTTAGTATTTTATAGTAAAGATTACAAGAGGCACCTCACCATGGCCTGCCCAGACCAAAAGTCACTGGTTTACGCTAGACCTCGGAAAATTTAGTGCAAACAAATGGACTTTTATGAAGTCGGTTTGTACAGTATGATAGCCTGTAACTCAGTCACAAACTAGTGTGTACACATCCATTAAAGACCCAGCCCCAGAAACACTAGACACAGCTAAGCAGTTTAAATAACTGCTACTTTTCCTTCAAGTTCTTCACTTCTTGGCATAGGCAAATACCAATGATTCATGCAATGCCAAATTCTACCCAATAGCCCAACCATCTTAGAAAGTTCTGGTAGGCAAGGTGCCTCCAGGTATACTTCAGTGAAAACAGTTCAGATGACATTGTGGAGGCGGTCTTGAGGGGGTTGAGGGGAGAAGACACTTTCCCCTCATCCTTTAAATTGGGTTGGGGGAGGCCAGAAGCAGTTGTGTACACATTTAGCTTTGTTTTCAAACTGCTAACCCTAGCAGTTTGATCTAATCAACACTACCCGAAGATTCTCAAAATACTGATCTATAGTTCTAATAGTCACTTCTAGATAATTGTGCTATGACCTCATCCATTTCTTCCAAATGTAATTCACATATTTAAGTTTCCCTCAATTCAAAGGCCAAGCATCAATGGACTACTGAGGAAAAAAGCGTACACCTCTACCATTCTCAGGCTAGGAAAAATAGGTCTTGGAGGAAGAGTCCCTGGGCACTGGTTATTACTAAGTTTAAGATGTGAAGAAATTCAAGCAGTTCTACATTTCCCAATATTTTAGCAAATCCCAGGCCCAGGGACAAGGTTAGTGATGTGGTAGAGATTAGAGCAAATTAAAGGTCTAGAAGGTCTTGGTTTTCAGTGTCAGATCAGCTCAGTAAGGAAGATGATGGACCCAGAGTTGGTCTGGACCACATTACACAAGATAATACACAATGGACTATGACTATCTGAAGTGAAAACCAAGATTCTGTCTCACATTCCTAGAGTTTCTGCATTTAAACTTATTGTTCTATGCCCAAACACAAGCAGGTATACTGGAGAAAGCGGCGCTTCCTATGGTTAGTATTGGTGGGTAGCCCGGGAGGGTTGTGGGCAACACACCATGCACACAGCAAACCAAGGCAAATACCCTTATTGTTCTTCAGAACAGGCTGCTTGGCAGAGGGGGTTGGGGCAGGGATCCCAGCAGGTTTGGGGGTGGGCATGTTGACGAGGACCGGCTGGAAAGGCACTCCCCCCGAGATTGGTTCCGGGGGAATCAGAGGCGGCAGCTCATCCTCATCAGCTGGGGCTGAGGGCTTACAGGGTGATTCCAGCACCAGCCCAGGTGAGGACGGCAGAAATTGCTGTTTAGGAAGCAGAGGGGGAACTGGGGAGGAAGCAAGAGGCAGAGAGACTGATGGGGTAGGTGCTGGAGAGACAGACACTGATCCATCTTTAGGAAGGATCTTCTCTGGGGCAGCTGTTGCTGAAGGGGTAGATGTCTCTAACTCAGAAGGAGGTGGCAAGGGGCCTTTTGGGGAATGGAAAGAATCTTTGCCCTTTAAGGGAGAGACAGGGAGGGTTTTTGGAGCCTTTGGAGAAGAACCTTTCTGAGTAGAGACTGTCAGTAGAGGAGCTGGAGTCATTGCAGGAAGGGGTCCTTTAGTACCATTCTGAGCTGAGGGATCTGGGCACACAGGTGGTGAAACAGAACTCTTCTTGGCTGGTGGACCTTTCTCAGTGGGAGTTATGATGACTGGTGCACTTTCTGGAGCTGAACCATCAAGCACTGCTTTGACAGCTGTGGGGCCTTTCTTTATTGGGGGCCCTTTAGATGCCTGAGGGGTAGTGGACCCCAAGGGACATGTGACAGAAACTGGGGAAGTAGGGGCCTCTTTGGAGGATGAGGTTGCTGGGCCTCCTTTGGGGACTGGACACTTTTTTGGGGAGGGAGGAATTACAGCTGAGGGAGTGGGCACCCCTTTGGGGACTGGGGTTCCTGTTGCTTTTTTGGTGGAAGGAGCCACGGCTGGGGACGTAGGGACCTCTTTGGTGGCTGGAGTTGCTGAGGCTCTTTTGGGGGCTGGAGTCCCTTTGGAGGAGGGAGGAGCCACAGCTAAAGGAGTGGGAGTTCCTTTGAGTGATGCTGCTGCTGAGGCCTCTTTGGGGGAAGGAGTCATGGCTGCGAAAGTAGTGATCTCTTTGGGGTCTGGAGTTGCTGGAGACTCTTTGGGACCCAGAGTTGCTGAGGCTCTTTTTGGGGAGAGAGGAGCCACAGATGGGGAAGCAGGGTCTCCTGTGAGAGGTGGGGTTGCTGGACCCCTTTTGGGGGAAGAAGTCACAGCAGAGGGCGTGGGGGTTCCTTTGGGTGATGGAGTTGCTGGGCTCCCTTTGGGGGAGGGAGGAGTCACAGGTGGGGGAGTGGAGTCTCCCTTTGGAGGTGGGCTAGCCGGGGCTTTTTTGGGAGATGGAGTTGCTGGGCTCCCTTTGGGGGAGGGAGGAGTCACAGGTGGGGGAGTGGAGTCTCCCTTTGGAGGTGGGCTAGCTGGGGCTTTTTTGGGAGATGGAGTTGCTGGGGTCCCTTTGGAGGAGGGAGGAGTCACAGGTGGGGGAGTGGAGTCTCCCTTTGGAGGTGGATTAGCCAGGGCTTTTTTGGGAGATGGAGTTGCTGGGGTCCCTTTGGAGGAGGGAGGAGTCACAGGTGGGGGAGTGGAGTCTCCCTTTGGAGGTGGGCTCGCCGGGGCTTTTTTGGGAGATGGAGTTGCTGGGGTCCCTTTGGAGGAGGGAGGAGTCACAGGTGGGGGAGTGGAGTCTCCCTTTGGAGGTGGGCTAGCCAGGGCTTTTTTGGGAGATGGAGTTGCTGGGCTCCCTTTGGGGGAGGGAGGAGTCACAGGTGGGGGAGTGGAGTCTCCCTTTGGAGGTGGGCTAGCTGGGGCTTTTTTGGGAGATGGAGTTGCTGGGCTCCCTTTGGGGGAGGGAGGAGTCACAGGTGGGGGAGTGGAGTCTCCCTTTGGAGGTGGGCTAGCTGGGGCTTTTTTGGGAGATGGAGTTGCTGGGGTCCCTTTGGAGGAGGGAGGAGTCACAGGTGCGGGAGTGGAGTCTCCCTTTGGAGGTGGGCTAGCCGGGGCTTTTTTGGGAGATGGAGTTGCTGGGCTCCCTTTGGGGGAGGGAGGAGTCACAGGTGGGGGAGTGGAGTCTCCCTTTGGAGGTGGGCTAGCCGGGGCTTTTTTGGGAGATGGAGTTGCTGGGCTCCCTTTGGGGGAGGGAGGAGTCACAGGTGGGGGAGTGGAGTCTCCCTTTGGAGGTGGGCTAGCCGGGGCTTTTTTGGGAGATGGAGTTGCTGGGGTCCCTTTGGAGGAGGGAGGAGTCACAGGTGGGGGAGTGGAGTCTCCCTTTGGAGGTGGGCTAGCCAGGGCTTTTTTGGGAGATGGAGTTGCTGGGCTCCCTTTGGGGGAGGGAGGAGTCACAGGTGGGGGAGTGGAGTCTCCCTTTGGAGGTGGGCTAGCCAGGGCTCTTTTGGGAGTTGCTGGGCCCCTTTTGGGGGAGGGAGGAGACACAGCTTGGGGAGTAGAATCTCTTTTGGGAGATGGGGTAGCTGAGGCTCTTTTGGGGGCCTGAGTCCCTTTGAGGAAGGGAGGAGTCAGAGCTGAGGGAGAGGAAGTCTCTTTGGGAGGTGGGATTGCTGGGCTTTCTTTGGGGGAAGAATGAGTCACAGCTAGGGGAGTGGAATCCTTTGGAGGTGGGTTAACTTTGGAGGTGGAAGAGGGAGGAGCCATAGCTGGGAAAGTGGAAGCCTCTTTGGGAGGTGGGGTGACTGGGGTTTGCTTTGGGGAAGGAGTTGCTTGGGCTCCTTTTGGGGAGGAAGGGGTCACAGCAGGAAGGGGAATCTCTTTAGGTAATGTGGTTGCTGAGCTTCCTTTGGGGGAAGGAGGAGTCATAGCTAGGGGAGTGGGAGTCTCTTTAGGGGAAGGAGTTGCTGGGGCTCCTTTGGGGGTGGAAGAGGTCACAGCTAGAGGAGTAAGGGTCTCTTTAGGGGATGGGGATGCTGGCCCCTCCTTGGGGGAAGCTGCCATAGGCAGGGGAACAGGAGCCTCTCTGGGGGATGAGGGAGTAGGGGAATGCTTCTCGGCTAGTGATCCTTTAGAGCCATGAAAAGGAAGATCGGCCTCTGGAAGAGAGGAAGCTTCAACTGGAGAAACAGTGAATGAGAGATTTCCAGCAGGAGTATCAGGGATAGCAGGTACACTTTTAGAAGCAGAAGGGGCAAGACTTAAGGGAGCAGTAGCTGAACCCTTCTTGGCTGGAATTCTTTTAGGCTGAGGAGACACAGTAGTCCCTAATGGAGATGGGGAGTCAGCTAGGTACATTCCTTTGGAAGATGCAGTAATAGAAGCATCAAAGTCCTCAGTTGGGTACCCTTCAGGAGCGGAAGCCACAGGTGCCAATGGTGAGGTTTGAGAAATGCCATGAACTTTCTTTTCACCCTGAGGAGTACCAGTTGAAGGCAGAGGGGTAGAAGACTCAGACTTGGGAATTTCAGGGACCTGTGCCATAGGAGCTAGAGAAGCAGAAGCATTCTGGGGAGATAAAGTCACTACTGGAGCCACAGGGCAAATTTCAGAGGTTGGAGGCATCAAGGGTAAAGCAGTAAGAGTGGAAGGACCGGCTACAGTTGAAGGAGTGGAAGTACCTTTGGCAGTTGTAGGAGCCATTCCATCAACGGCAGCACTTTCCAAAGGAAATGCAGCTACAGTTGGGGTAGTGAAAGAACTTTTGAGAAGCAGATTAGTTGGGTCTGGGCTTGAGTAGGAATCTGTCTTGATTACAGAGATTGGGGAGTTAACACTCAGAGAAGAGGGAGCAGTACTGGCTGGCTTCACTACAGGGAGAGGCTCTGGGTAGCTTTTTGTTGCTAGGGTGGCTTCAGGAGAAAGAGCTATCTCTGGAGAAGATGATGTACTTTGGGGAGACGGGGCATTTTTAGGTGCTGCCAGGACTGCTGTACTAGGAAAATCTTTGAGAATGAGAGAGGCTGTAGGAGATAATGGAGAAGAGGCAACTACATTTGAGGAGGCTAGGTCAGTGACAGCAGAGATGCCTTTGTCAGCAGAAAGAGCCAGAGAGGAAGTTGGAGTCCCCCCTGGAAAAGCAGTCGCAGCAGTAGGAACCATCTCATTTCTGGAAGGAAGGGAAGGAGATCTCTGAGAAGTGTAAGAGGCATCTGGAGAAGAATGATCTACAAAAACAGTATCTTCTATGGGATCTGACAGAATATTAGAACTTGAAGTTTGGACAGGAGAACTCTGATGTAAAGGTGTAAGATGAGAGTCCAGAGAAGTGGGGAAAACTGGGGGGGAATCAGCAGCCACAGCAAGAGACTGAGTCGAAAGAGATGAAGCAGCAGGTGGACTAAGCGGTCCCTTAAGGCTGAGGCTTACAGGGTTTTGTGGAGCAGTCAGAGCTGAGCAAACAGGGACACCTCTGACTTGAGGGGAAGGGATGGCTGGGGAAGTGGTGGGTGGTATCTGAGAACATGAGGCTAGTTCAGACTGAACAGAGGCCAAAGGAGTTACAAGATGGGAAGGGATAGCACTGACTATACCTGGAGGGTTGGGGGTACCCTTTGGATTAGGAATTACTTGAGAGGGAGCTTGACTAGGAGAGGGCTTTGGTTCTGAGCGAGCAACTGGGGCTGACAGAGATGTCACTGACCCCGAATCAATCACGGCAACTGAAGGAGGTGAACTAAGAGCGTTAGGGGGATAGTCAGAGCTCTTCTGAACTGAGTGGGGAGCCAAGGCCACCAGAGCCAAGGGCGCTGAAGAGGAATGAGCACCTTTCAGAGTTGGAGTTATCATGGGAGAGGCCAGAGCTAAGGCAGCTGGGGAGATGGGAGGCCCTATTAGGTTTGGTAAGAAAACGGGGGTGTCAGTGGGAGGGGCAGCTCCCAAAGGCAGGGCTGTCCCACAGGATGACTGGAGAAAAGGAGCTTCAAAAGGGGTTGAGGCAGTGGTAGAGGGAGAAAGGAATGGGGAAGGCTGGTCAGGGGTTGCCAGAGGGCACTGTTGGGAGGCCAGGGAACAAGGAGGGGTAGGGGTAGGTTTGGGCTGCCCTAAAGCAGCAGTGACACTCAAGGCTGAAGACACAGGAGGCACAGCTGGAGAAGAAAAGCAAAAAAAAAAAAAAAGGGCAGGGATGAAGGAGGAAAGGGAAGGAAAAAACAAAAGTGAGTTATACAGCCCAACTTGGTACAACACGCCTCACACAAGAAACACTGGAATTTTAAATCTGAGAATGAAAGTCACCACGCAGGATTAGACAAAGGTGACAAGCAACAGCAATCTTCCCCAAACATACTTCAGTGGTCAAGTAGAACACATCATTCTTCTCCTTTCCCAAATCTACTAAAATAAGTAAACCACTTTAGGGTGAAGAACAATCTAAGAACAGCCTATTAAGTCTCTAAATGGGGAGCACAGGCCCAGGAATAAGTTGGCAACAGCAGGGCTTTCTACCCTTTCCCAGCTGTGCTCTTCTCTTCCCTCCTCAAAGGAACCCTAAGACTTTCTCACAGACCATGGAATCACTGACAGAAAGTTCTACTCTATCCATCCAAGGGGCATGAACTGAAACAAATGCTGAAAACTGGAACAAGGAAGGTAATGAGTGGCAATAATGATGGAGAATCAGCTGAATGAGAAAAACAGGTCTCTTAATGCTCAGGCTTCAGAATACTCAATATTAAATACTAAGTCACTGAGCTTCCCTACACCTCATTTTACTCACCCAAATGAAACAAAAAACTGACTGCAAAAGCGTGGACTCTACAGTCTCTAAGGAATGTTAGCTCTTCAGACATCAATCTGGATGAATTAGACCATGAGTAAGAGCTTAGTCACAAGGGTAGGAACTGTATTATGAAACTGTAATCCAACTTGTCAAACTAGACTGTGGTTCTATTTTGAAAGTAGGGAATTCAAGTGGAGAGAATACACTGGGTCCCCAACTCCTTAATCTGGATGAGCATGCCATTGTGCCAAAACATGCACTACTTGGCAGCACAATGAAGCTGTGCAAAAGATTCTGAATGATTGCGCAACACCTAGAAGGGAGTATTATTATTTTTTAAAAAAGCCTAGAGCATCCAAATTCACAGGTCACTCAATCAAGAGTATACCCACTACAGAGGTAGGCTCAAACCAGTCTTTCCTGGAAACTTGGTAGCTCAAAGTCTTTATGACTACAGTGCAAATGCTCTCAAACATATTAATCAGAATTTGAAACTTAGAATGTTTTCTTCTCACTGAACCTCAAAACTCCGGGATAAGGCCCAAATTACTTGCTTTAGACACCATAACCAATTTCCTGAGTCAGTTTCCTCACTTACTCTAATAATTATTTAGTTATAGTTATGTATTAAAAAAAAAAAACCCAAAAAACAAACCCCGAGTATTCACCACAGGCACTTAATCTTAACCTACAGTGCAACCTCAAAACACTTATACCTAAGTTTAACAGGTGTGAGGACTGCTTCAGAAGCAAACAGCATTAATTTTGAAGCTTGATTCAGGTTATTCAAAATTCATCAAAATTTCAGTTCCCACACGTGTAAAATCAAATTGAGATTCTCTTAAGTTTTATCTAACACTGAAACTACAGAATCATCAGAGACCAGTCCTTTATTTTTTAACCTTCCTTAAGTCCCAGTGGCAACCCACTCCAGTATTCGTGCTTGGAGAATCCCATGGACAGAGGAGCCTGGCGGGCTACAGTCCATGGGGTCGCAGAGTCAGACATGACTGAGCGACTTCACTCACTCACTAAGTCCCAGTAATTCAAGGATTTCATACAGCTCATTCCCCAGCTCAGAGGCCCCCTCCTTTTTCTTTTCAAGCAGCTATATTAATCCTTTCAGCTGCTAAATCAGACAGGTGGGGAGGGAGAACCTTAATGCTTTCAACTATTTTAATTCCAGGAGATAGAAACTGCTCTTAAGTGACAGGTGGAGTTAAAAAAAAAAAAAATTTACCATGGGGCCGGGGAGAGGAGAGAATGGAGGTCACAGCCTGAAGATTCCTTCATTTACTTCTGTACAACTGAACAGCATGAAGACTACCATAAAAGTTTTTTCACGACCCCCCTCAGGTTTTGTAGAGATGTATTTTAAACAGAATTCAAACCTTGCATTTACACTACGTTCTACATTCATTAATTTCAAAGCCGAAGAGTAGTCAAAAGAAGGCTCTAATTCAATCCTGGGATAAGCTGTTGATGCAGGCATTGTTCCAGAACACTAGAAACATCTCAGACCAATCCACAAAACAAGTTAATCAATCTAGGAGGGCCCAGGGCCCAGAAGAACACATTTACCACCAACACATATGTCATCCAGGCATGTGATGACGGCACAATGCCAAGCACTGCCATCTAAAACCTTGATGCAACTTGCTGGCTGGAACTTCACAAAAGCTCAGGTCTCCTTGGCCTGCCAGTGTGTCACCTATTTCCAATAGGTAAGTTACCATTATGGATTCTCCTCCCTGGTAAAGCTACAGCCCCATCTTCTTTAATGAGAACCAATACTGAAAAACAGAAGTATAGTCTATTTGTCACTTAACCCACCGAATGTTTTTAGGGCCAATTTTACAATCTTAATTAAGGGCAAGGGGTCCAGGGGGAACCTACCTGTCTCAGCCTGGGGCTGTGGCAACTCCTGCTCTGTAGCAGGGACGGTTTCTGTGGCTTCACCGGGCATTTCTGAAGGGAATAAAAAGGAGGCCTGAATTGACTCGGATCCATTCTGCTGCCCAATCCAGAGCCACGCTTAAAACTGCTGAGGGCTGTTAAATACCGTAAGGGTGTGTGGGACAACCCTATCCAAAGTAGCTGGAATAGGTGAAAAACACGACGCGACCCTCACATTTTTGATCAAGAGAATCACCTTTTAATCGCTCCTCTTCACTCCGCGGAGAGCGGATTTCCCAGTGCCCAGGGATTCGTTTTATTCCACACTCCAAATCCCACACAGAAGCAATTACCACTGCGTTCTCAACCCGAGGGAGAGGATCCCGGTCTGGCTCCTGAGCACGGGATGGGAGACTTCAGACGCTACATTGAAACGCCGCGCCCTCTCTCCCCCGCACGCTTTCTGGGCGAGGACCTCCAGGACCCCCGTTTGCTGACTTCCGGGACCCAGAAGGGGAAAGAGGGTGTCTTAAGTCCCAACACTGTCTTGTCACAATTAGGGTGTCTGTGTGTATATACACGCGCGCGCGCGCGGGGGTGGGGGGTGGTTGTTTCAAAGCTGTGACCCCTTAACCTCCTCTGGGTTCTGGCGAAGCCGGTTCCAAAAGCAGACGCACCCCACTTCCATCCCCAACGGCTCCCAGATCCCCAGCCCTGGACTCTGGCCTTTCTGCCCTACTCTTGCCAGGACACCAAGAGCAGACCCCATTTTGTCCGGAGGCCCCAAGGCCACACTGCTCAGGGTTGAATAGGAGCCCCGTGACCACATAAAACCTCTAATTCTCCTCAGCTCCTATTCTGCGCGGCGCCTCAGGCCGCAAGAAAGGCGGATGGCTTCGGATAAAAAGTAGCGGCGAAAACAAGCACTTACTGTCCGGGGAACGCGGAACCAAGATGGCGGCAGAAAGAGAGCGAGCGAGCGAGAGCGTGACCCACGCCTGTTGCAGAACGAAGCCTGGCGGAGGGGGCGGGACCAGCATCTAATTCCGGGTCAGGAGATGCTTACAGTCACTTCCTTTAACCAGTGAGCCATCGGGCTGTTTCCAGTTGGGGGTGGTGACGAGGTCTAAATAAGGGTATGAATTTAGAACGGGACTCGCTGGCCTGGCAGAAGTCTCTATCCTGAGCTATGCAGACCTTAGATAGCCGACCCCTTCGCGTCCCTCATGTCGAGGCATTTTTGATACGCGAAAGGCAGCAGCCTCTGCTCTCGGGTCAGCAAAGCAGCCACAACAGTATTACTTTCTGACTTCGTTTTATCAATTAATTCAGTAGAACGACGTATTAAATAATGCCGAATACACGGAGATTGTAGTCACACCAATGAAAGGTAGCTGTGACCTAGGCTGTTAATTATTTTACTTTGGAATACATAATTTAAAGTGAGATTATTGTGAAGGTGTAAATTTCTATACTCAGTGTATTTCTTTTTGCCTCTATTTTGGACACTGTATCCTGAAACTTATCCGTTCTAGAGAATCCCACTCCTTATACAGTAGTTTTTGAAAAGCAGAATGTAAATGTTTTGTTAATGAGAAGGTTAGGGGTCCCAATTCCCATATCCTCTCTCCAAAAGGACTCAATACAGAATTCACACTTTCAGTTCAGTCGCTCAGTCGTGTCCGACTCTTTGCGACCCCATGAACCGCAGCACACCAGGCTCCCTGTCCATCACCAACTCCCGGAGTCTACCCAAACCCATGTCCATTGAGTCAGTGATGCCATCCAACCATCTCATCCTGTCAGCCCCTTCTCCTCTTGCCCTCTTTCCCAGCATCAGGGTCTTTTCAAATGAGTCAGCTCTTCACATCAGATGGCCAAAGTATTGGAGTTTCAGCTTTAGCATCAGTCCTTTCAATGAACACCCAGGACTGACCTCATTTAGGATGGACTGGTTGGATCTCCTTGCAGTCCAAGGGACTCTCAAGCGTCTTCTCCAACACTTTAAATACACTTAAAAGCTACTTGCTTTAAGACAGTTGTGGCTACCTTTTAAGATAAGTGGGCTTCCTATTGTCTCAGATGGTAAAGAATCTGCCTGCAATGCAGGAGATGAGGGTTGCAGTCCTGGGTGGGGACGTCCCCCCCACCCCACAGAAGGAAATGGCAGCCTACTCCGGTATTCTTACCTGAGAAATCCAATGGACAGAGCCTGGAGGGCTACAGTCCATGGGGTCCCAGAGTTGGACATGACTGACAGCCTAACACTTAAGCAGTGAATACTGTAAATGCTCTAAAAGCTACTTTAAAATTTCACTATTTTACTATAATGGTGAGGATTGCTTCATAGGATTGTTAGGAAGGTAATATAAGCCAACTTATTGTTACTATTAAATTTTTTGATAGAATTTCTGCTTAATAGTGATCTGGGAGGCTTTCAGTGCATTCCAAATACCTTCAGAAGAAAGGGCCCATAATAGCCAACTGTGGCCTTAGATAAGTAAAACATTCTGACTACTCCCCTTTCTTTCCCAGCAAGCCCACTGACTTATAACTGTTGCTGCTGCTAAGTCACTTCAGTCGTGTCCAACTCTGTGCGACCCCATAGACGGAAGCCCAATCGTTAGCTAAGAAAGGATGTACTTTCTTTCTTTGGGTTTCTTTATAAACTGGGCAAGTTTGAAAGTGGAAACTAGTTCTGTGCCCTTTGTTTCTACAATTTTCATACATGGATGAGTTGGCAAATCAGAGTTAGAGAAGTCAGTTGTCTTTGAGCATGTTTCTGCTATTTTCAAGAACCAGACATTGTTATATACAAGCACAATATATTCTGTAATTTATTTTATGGGCTGTTATACCAGTTTTTATCAAAGGCTCTAATATTAAAGTATTAAAATGCTTTAATGCTAAAACATCTTTTATTGAACGGGTAATCCCAGTCTTTTTCCTCTCATTCTGAGTACTTAAGATGGACTAACGAGTCTTTAGTAATTTTGTATTCAGGAGTTTTAATTGACCAATCACTGTTTTCCAAAAAGACTGAACAACATATAGCAAGCAGAACAGAGGAATTTTACACAATAGTCTTTAATTTTTTTCTTAAAAAATTAGAAGAGAAAGAAATGCAAGGCATTTCAGGGTGTTGACTGTATTATACAATCTGTTTTATATAAGTCAAAAGACAAAAGGAAAAAAAAGACTGTGGCTACGGTGAAAACAATGTTATAGGTAATACAAAGAAAGGAAAATTTTCATACCCCAAGGAAAGCACCAGCCTGAAAACCTGCTTCTCAATGTTTCTCAAAAGACAATGTAAACCAGAATGACTGTTTTGTTTTTAGACCGGCTGTAAACTCAGGCAAAAGAAATCTGACATTTCAGAATATATTACATGAAATCAAATATGGAAGAAATGAAACCTTTAAGTGTTTGGAGATATACGAAGTCCAAGTGTTTTGACAAGTACAAAAAGTTTTATGCTGATGAAGTGGTTTATTTTTTCTAAATTGCTTAGAAAATTATTCTCTGAGGGAAGAAGTTAGGAGTTACAATTGCCAACAGTTGTAAAAAATAGTCTACTAGGCTCTATTATTGTAGCAGTATTAAGTTATATCTTTTGAAGTAAAGTTATAGAAGGTTTAGATGCCCATTTTAAAATGATTTTTTAAAAGACAGGGAGTGGGGTGTGGCCTGACCAATAAAAATATCAGTAAACAAAATGAGGAAGTTACTGAATACACACTCCATGTATAATTAACTTAAGTGTTAATTAAGAACTTAAGAACAAAACCCTCATACACCTAGATATATGGAGGTTGAATCTGGTGAGCTGACGTTAAAGTCTTAGTCATATTACTACTCACTTCTATATATGGTAACTACTAGAAGTTAGTACCTGTATCAGTAATCTTAGGATTATATTAAATTTTACAGATTAATCTGCATTCACTTATATCCTCCCATTATTGCTCCTTCCAGGAATCTGAACATTCTCCTTTGGTGGTTTCCCGAATCTTTTCAACGTAATTATTTCTCAAGAAAAGGAAATTTTGCTTTGAGCATTAAGACACACAGTTCTGCTATGTTTATTAAATGGTTCTTGAAGTATCTGATTCTTGGTTGAAGGTAGACGATAATCCATATTCATATAAAAGGAGCTGTTATCTTCAGAAGTCTTTTTGTAAATCTGAAATAGGATAGATTTTTATCAAGGATAGTAAAGGAAAACAAAGCTCATTTATTTCACATTCTGATTTGCTTAATGCTTCCATTAAATTCACATCATGCATAAAGATTTGCTTTCACATTTGCTGAAGCCCACATTATAGGCTGAGTTGGTACAGAACGAGAATACAAAGGACTTAATATGCCCTAATGGAATGGCAGCTTCAATGAGGCTTTCCAAGTTCAGAGTCATCACTGTTCATTCAACAAGCACGTATTTGAGTGTCTACTATGAGTAGAGCATTATCTTAGGTACTACTATTTAATCATCACGTTTTATTAAAAAATGAAGTGGAAAGGGGGCTTATATTTCTATAACATTGCCAGTTTTCTATGGTATTCATCAATCTCTTGAATAATACTCACTACTGATTTTTTTCCTCTTGCCTTACACATATGCTTGGGTGTCTCCTAGTCAAAGAACTTGATAAGCTCGTTGAAACTTTCCTGTTGCTTGGCTTCTGTGACACTTATACTTAGATCTTTCAGCTTCCAAAAAAATCATTACCAAGTTTCAAGGATGGCTCTAGTATCTGCACTTTTGGGAGATCTCCAGCTCTACTGTCCTAATACTAACAACTCAATCTATTCCCTGTTTCTCCCTAGATACTGCTAATACATTTATCTTTCTAGATACAACTACAAATCATGACACTCCCTTCCTCAAAAAGCTTTAATTGCTTCCCTGTTCATGTGAATTAAACTCAAATTCCCAAGACTGGAATTCAAAGCAATCTGCACTGTGGCTTCTTTGAATTTCTATCTCATCACTCCCTGATGCATCTTTTTACAAATAAGCTATGCTACTTGATGGCCTCTAGAGTGACTTGATGCTTTCTTGCTTCTATGCCTTTGTTTCTGCTGTTCCTTCAGGAATGACAACCTGTCTCCTTTCTCCACTCCTGTGTCTTTATCTCATCAAATCTGTTTGTGGAATTCCTACTTATACCTCAAGTATGATATATTGGCACTGGGGACTAGAATTCATACAGTAGTTCACTGAATAGAGTTAAATGCCATTCTTTTCATATAAAATCTTCCCAGGTTCTCTCAGTCAGACGAGACCTCTATTGCTTTTTTAGCATTTTATACTTTTTTTTTTTTTATCAGTTAGTACTCCCTAAGGGCAGGGAGTCATGATGTGGAATTCATCCTTGTAAAATTCATTTTTATTTTTCTCATAGAACCTGACATATAGAAAGTGTTAAATGAGTATGTGCTGAATTGAATTAAGGGACCTCAGTTTTCAAAACACTAAAGATAGTAAGATAAACTAGTAACTTTTCTTGCGAGGGCAAAGATTAGAGCTCTAAAAATTGTTCACTTGCTAGATGTTTTAAACTGCCCATACTAAGATCAAAACAGCTCTAAGGGAAAGGTATAGAATCTTACCACTCCTCTTGAGAAGTTCTCCTTTTCGGGATTTGTCCAGGTTTTCAAGAAACTGCTCAAAAACTTTTACAAAAGGAGCTAGACTGGTCTTCTTATAATCTAAATTATGAAGACCATGAGTTATAATTAGCATTTTGGCAGCAAGAATAACATGAAAATATAACTTTTAGTCTCTTGTAAAAATTCTATAGAATGGTGCTGTCCAATAGAAAATAATGAGAAATGTATAATTTAAAACACTCTAGTAGCCACATTAAAAAGGTGAAATTAATTTCAATGGTATATTTTATTTATTTAACCCATTATATCTAAAATATTTCAACATATAAAAAGTGAGTGAAGTTGCTCAGTTGTATCCAACTTTTGCGACCCCGTGGACTGTAGCCTACGAGGCTCCTCCATCCATGGGATTTTCCAGGCAAGAATACTGGAGTGGGTTGCCATTAAAGATTGAAATATTTTACATTCTTTCATACTAAGTATTTGAAATCTAGTATTTTGTACTTAAAGTATAACTCAATTTATTAACAGATACTATATTATCATATCATTGGAAATACTTCATCTAGATTTATAGTATATGTAGGTAAAAAAGCAAGCTCATATAACTAATTTTTCTAACATGCTTAAAAGTTTTCCAATAATTGACTCAGTTATCAGTTTTTAAGCTTAAATTAATTAAAATTAAAAAAACAAAACAAAACCCTGTTCTTTAGTTATACTAGCCACATTTCAAATGCCTAATAGCCACACGTGGCTAATGTATTACAGACAGTGCTACTCTAAAACACCCAAGCCATATGTATATAACTACTCTAGTAGTCAGGCTTTCTGGTATTAGACCAACATCATCTACTGCTATGTGTTAAGTCCCACCAAACACTCCTTTCTTTGGAAATTGTGGCTTCAATAATAAATAGTTTAACCAACAGATCAAAACACTGAAAATGTGAAGTGAGGGCCATACCTTCTGGAAACAATCAGAAGTTTATAGTCACATGCATTAAGTACAGCGATTCTTTGATTTATAAAATAGTCTTAAAAATGTATATAAAACTTTGAATACAGAATCTTAATCATTATTTAATTATACAACCTATAATTAATTCCCAAAGGAAGGGAAAAAATCTAATTGAGATCAAGATGAGATTTGGATTTTATCTGCATGGAATTAAGAATACTCATAATAGTTTACTAAAAAGAATTTAAAGAAAGAAAAGAAAAGGAACCAGGGACTTCTCTAGCGGTCCAGTGGTTAAGACCCCATGCTTCCACTGCAGAGTAGGTTCCATCCCTGGTCAGGGAACTAAGATCCCACATGCCATAATTATATATTGAGTACTATGCTAAATTATAAAAAAGTATAATCCATACATACTACTTTATCTCAAGAAATTTTTATGTTTTAAAATATTTATTTATTTGTGCCACTCTGTGAGGCTTGCAGGATCTTAGTTCCCTGACTAGGGATGGAACCTGGGCTCCTTGCAGTGGAGGTATGGAATCCTAACCACTGGACCATCAGGGAATTCCTTCAAGAAGCTTTTAAATGAATTGGAAAAACAACTCCTCTATGTAGTAACAGAAGACAATATATAATTAAAGGCCAAACAGGCATACGGATAATTTGTGTCCAAAGAACTGACCAATCAAAGTTGACTGAGGTAGCTATGAACTGGATTTTAGAAAAAAGATTAATTTTAATTAGACAGTCAGTGAGGAGGGTAGAGAACATACCAGTATTTGGGAAGTAGAAGGGAAGGAGCAAATGGTATTAAAATGAAAATGGACAAAAGTTTAGAATCATAGAAATTAAAGAAATAATAAGGAACTTAAATATCACCTATGCCAGCCTCCTACCTCATCTAAAGCATCCCTGACTTACTCATGGCTAATAGCCTTTATGAATACTTGAAAGTGCAGTTTATTTCTGAACACATATTTATTATAAAGCTTCTCCTTATAGGGAGCCAAAACTTGCTACCTTAAAACCTCTGAACAAAGTAAAAAGATGTCCACAAAGCGATACTATTAAATTTAAAAAGTTGTGTTAAAAAAAAAAAAGTAAAATAGTACTAGTAATAGTACTAACTAACTAATTTTTATGTGGGAAAAAATAGCAGCAGCAGCCCTAATTCTAACCTTTCCATCTTCTTGAATGGCACCTACTTTTTTCTTATCTAGCACTTAATTTTAAAAATGAATACTTTCATTTTTACTTAGAAATTTAAGGCCATTCTTCCTAGGTCCATGGCTTTTTTGTGGGGAGGGACTCTAGGAAGGGGTTTGAAAGCTCTTAAGATCCTCTCTTAATTCTGAGTGTTAAATTTCAAAATGATGTGCCTTGGTGTAGGCATATCATTCTCATTATGCTGAGCCCTTTCAACAAAGGGCTCATTTCTGGGATGTTTTCATATATAATTTTGACAATTTTCCCCCTCCCTGTTTTATTTGTTCTTTTTCTGTGAGATATTAGACCTCCTGAATCAGTCTTTAATTTTCTTTATTTTTTTCCTCCTTATAAACATAACTAACTTGTCTTTTTTCTACTACTTTCTAGGAAGTCTCCTCTTTTCTTTTCCAGTGAGTTTTATTCTAATGATTATGTTTTTGATTTCTAAGACCTCTTTCTTATTCTGAATGTTTTTTTCCCCCATAGCATTCTGGTCTTGCTTCATGGATACACTGTCTTCTCTTAATCTCTGAGGATATCAGTTTAAAAAAAAAACAAACGGTTTCCTCTGTTCCTTGCATTGTTTATTTTCCCTGAGTTCTTTTTTTCCCCTAGTTTATATTATTATCCAGTTTATTTGTTAGAGACTTTGGTCCATTATTTTAAACAGAATGCTTGTAATTATTTTATAAATATTGATGGAGGAATGTACCTTGTTTATGTTAGAGCTGAAATATATGAAGTGACATTTGAGCTTGGATTCTGAAAGAAAGGTAGCAACATTTGACTAAAAAGATCAATCAGAGATCTGTTCTGCCCATTACAGTAGTCACGAGTCACATGAGGCTATTTAAATTAAATGAAGCTAAAAATTCAGTTTCTCACATTTCAAGTTCTCAAAAGTCACGTGAAAAGGCTAGTGATCACCATTTGGACAGTGCATGACATTTTCATCATAGAAAGTACTGGTGAACTATTGCTATAGTGTCTCTTGGGTGTTGGTATAAGATTTGACTTTCACTAACAGGCAGTTTCGGAGAAGGCAATGGCAAGCCACTCCGGTACTATTGCCTAAAAAATCCCATGGATGGAGGAGCCTGGTGGGCTGCAGTCCGTGGGGTTGCTAAGGGTCGGACATGACTGAGCGACTTCGCTTTCACTTTTACACATTGGAGAAGGAGATGGCAACCCACTCCAGTGTTCTTGCCTGGAGAATCCCAGGGACGGGGGAGCCTGGTGGGCTTCCGTCTATGGGGTCACACAGAGTCGGACACGACTGAAGTGACTTAGCAGCAGCAGCAGCAACAGGCAGTTTTATATTCCCAGCTCCTTCAAATTCTTGGATATACAATTCAGTTACCCTTTAGACATATATTTAATATAACACTCATCTGGATACAAAAACAAGTAGAGAACAAAATACTGCATACATAGTAGTTGTTAAGTACATAGTTATTGAATCTAAGACTATGAGATTCAAACAATTGTCAAAATCAATTGACGATTTAATCTTTCAGTATAGATCCTGGCATTAAATGTTACTTTGTGAATATTTGTTGACTCACATTGGATTCAACAGCAACTGATGAAGGAGAGAAACATTGTGATCATATTATTTGCTACTGAGCTGGTTTCAGGATAAACAATGATCCATTCTGGTCTGAATCCAAGGCAAATTAATTACTGAGTCACAGAAAGATGTCAATATAAAAAGATTATGTTAAAGTGAGACTTCAATATACTAACTTACCTCTGGTTCTGTGTTTAATAGCAGATTCAGCTCCGTTCTCTTTTTCTTCTTTAGTAGAAATAACATCCAATTCATGGCAAATGGAACTACAAATAATAGAAGAAATTTAAAAGTTGATTCTTGGTCAACATTACCCAGTGTATGAAAGCACATGAATTTCACAAGATTTTTTGTGAAAAAAATGTGGCCAAATGAATTTGGGATATTCTAAACATCATACTCTCTCGAGTTTTCTATGCAGGTTAGCATATTAAAGACTAGGAAATTTTGCTTAAGTCAACATTTCTCAAACTTATTTGAACTTTTTTTTTTTTTTGCATAATAGTAGTTGAAAAACTTGTGTTCTGTAGAACTCACTAGGAAATGCTCTTCTGGAAGGGCACCATCATACAGCCTCAGAGAAACTGCCTCTCCAGAAGGGATCGAATCCAATTTACTTCACATTTACAACAGTCACAAACAAAAAAGGAGTGATCAGTGCCCTGGAACATACCTTATGGTTGGAACAGTAAACGGATCAAACTGATCCACTTTCTGTAAGTCAATAGGCACAGAAATGCGACCTGTGAGAAACAAAAAATTATAAACTGAATATTGTACAATACAAATAATTATAGGCTGTCCCCTATGAGTTATTTGTGGCTAAAACTTTAAGGCTTAGAAAGAGGGTTACATTAATCTGTTAAGAATATTTATTTAGAAATATAAATTAAAAGTACTTTTGGGGCTTCCCTGGAGGTCCAATGGTTAAGACTCCACACTTCTAATGCAGAGGGTATGATTCTATTCCTGACTGGGGAACTAAGATCCCACATGCCATGTGGCCAAAAAGTTTCAAAAAATAGATAAATACAATAAAATTGGGTCTTTAAAAAAAAGCACTTTCACATTAGTGTCTTTTATTTCTCTAAAAACACCAAAAAATAGATGTGGAAGATTGTTATTACCTAGCTCCTCTTATATCTATTTTGATTTCTGTTTTCCTCTTCCCTATATCCTCCAATATGTAAATATGGAACAATCTCAAATTTAGTGAGTCCTGAAGATGGAACACAAAATAGATGGAAGTAGTTTACTTCATTACTTTGATTAATTTGCCGAAATCAAATAGATACCTATGTGTTGAGCATCTTTGGAAATAATATAAATGACATATTACCCTTTTACAAAATCCACAAGTGGGACATGACATAAAATTAATATCTGAAAAATGAGATAATGAATTTAAAGAATGGCAGGTGACTAATAAAATAATTAAGGAAATTGGGAGTTACTGGTGGAAGGCAGAGTGAAAAGACTATAGCCATTTAATGGGAAAAAGATATAATAAAAATGTATACTTATGAGTGAGGTAATTAATTCCTCAAATCTTGAATATTAAATAAGGGAAATACTCAGTGAAGCTTTAGAATATTAACATTAAGAAACATTAAGCTTATTACCAAAATAAACTAAAAACACATAATTGGCAGATTTGAAAAGGGGCTATATAAATGTATACACTACAGAGCCATTGTAGACTATTAAAGTAAACTAGGCAATTTGGGAGTATTGAATATGTGACAGACACTTTTCTAAGCATTTTACCTTTTAGATCTTCACCATAAACCACTGAGGTTATCTCCAATGTACAGATGCTAAAACCAAGGGTAGTTTGCTTAACTTCCCACAGCAAGTGGTAGAGTTGAATTGTTGATACTAAAAAGGACAACTAGATACTTCTAATTGTGTCCTCTAGCTGGATGGAGCAAAATTTATGCCAATATATCTACTATCATACTTATTGTAAAGTCAGTTTTAGTCCATCAAATCTTATCCAGAAGAGTGAAAGAAGAAAGCTAAATCTATTGAAAAAGACCTGAGGGAGGCAGCATAGTGGAAAGACCATGGAATTTTTTTAAATTGAAGTACAGTGTCGTTAATTTCTGCTGTACAGCAAAATGAATCAGTTCTACACCTCCCCCCCGCCTTTTAAGATTTCCTTCTCATTTAAGTTACCGCAGATAATTGGTACAGGTTCCCATTATTTATTTACACAGTAGTGTACATATGTCAATCCCAATCTCCCAATTCATCCCACCCCCTGCTTCTACTTTGGTAACCAGAAGTTTGTCCTCTACATCTGTGATTCTATTCTAAAAAGCATGGAACTTTGAGTCTTAAGAATTGAACTCTGTTATCAGTTCTGACATAATTTTTTTATTTTTGGCCATACTACGAGGCTTGTGGGCTCTTAGTTCCCCGAATCGCTCATGGTCCCCATGAGTGAAAGTGCTGAGTCCTAACCTCCTGGATCACCAGGGAATTCCCCTAAATTTGTTTTAAGACTGTGGACAAATCACTTTAACCTCTCGAGCCACTGTTTTCTCATCTGTACAATATGTGCTGTTGTTCTGTGATTTTTAAGTTCCTCTCCAACTCTACTTTTAATGCTGAACCTTAGAAACTGAACTGAAAATTATTTACATAGTGGAAACTCATTGAATAGCTACTAATTGACAATGGAAAAGTAAGTTAATTCACATATTAGCTGACAGAACAATTCTTCAAGCTTTACTATTTCAGACATTCATTCACACCCAGTGACATGGTTTCTGTAACAAAAAATAACTTTGATTTTTCTTTTGTTTTTCATTTTTTTTTACATAGTACCTGTTTTAGGATGAACACTAAAAGGGCTCTTCAGTAAATGATTGATTCCTTTGCTAACATTGATATCCAGTCGTGGAAAACAATACTGGAGCATGATCTCCCACTCAAGCCAGGGTCCACATTTGTCGTTTTTGTTGTTTTTCTAAAAACAGATGCAAGTCCAGCATGAGGATCAGTAGGAACTTTTGAAGATTTCTTTAAGGTGGTGAAAAAATGATCTTCAACCAACTTTAATTTAGTAAGTGAAAAAATGAGAATTTAATGAAGAATTGCATTATTGTATTTATAATACAGATTTCAATGGAATATACCTGATGTTTGTTGACAGTGTTCTTCAAATTCTCCCAACGCTGAAGTGAACTGCTATGCCTTTGGAAGCCTTGTTGAAGTTCATCACGCATTGGTGATGGATCATTAAGGAACACACTTATTTAGGGTACATCAATGAATAACTTATTTCAATGTGTATTACCATAAGGATATCTAAAGATTATATAGAAAGTAATTATTATTTTCTAAAATACAAATATTAAACACAAAACCTTAGAAAAATTCCCCTGTTAAATTGTATTAGGTACGACAGAAAGAATGCCAAAATAGCTATAAGGTTTAAGGTAGAACTGGTCCGTGATCTGTATATATTTTGATGATGATTTTGCATCCGTTAAGCAGTCACTAATTTTAGGAGGATCAACTTCCAAAATGAGGAAATTTATTTATAAAAGAGCCTCACTTCTTATTGTATTCCAGACTAGAGATTAAAAAAAAAATGCAGAAATATAGGAGATGTGTAAAAAAGATTAAAACATATTATATAAGTACGTGAGAACATGCAGGTAGAACAAATTTATAATATCATAGGTCAGTACAAGTAGCTCACATAGAAATGGTCTTGGGAAAGGATATTTTCAGGAACAAGGGCTAAAATTTTATCCCAGCTTTCTTTATTCTCAAGAATATCTTGATCAACTAAGGCATACTGTTCAAAGTATTTTTTTATTATGTTTATAGATTTTCTGTAGGAACAATAATAACAAAGTCCCAACACTATTAGCGACATATATGGCACATGGCTTTTGTTTACTAGGGAGGCTAGTACTTATTTTCACTGAATTTCTAGAACTTAATTAGATAAAATGGGAATTATACCTCTTCACAGGGTTATGAGAGTTAAACACTCTAAGGGGAAAGACCCTAGCATAGTACTTGGCTTAGACTAGATATTCAAGAAATGTTTACTTCTTAAACCTCACAATTTAGAAGGTTAATAGCAGCGTAGACATGTAACAAGGACAGAAAGGAACCAAGTCAGGACAATGTAATAATACATCAGAAGTAGGATGTGGGATACAATCTACAGTTTCTATTCTGAATTGCTTGCTTTAGCATCTCAACACTTAAAGAGTGCTTTGCATTTTGAAAATAGACTTTGCATCAACTGTTTTATGTATATAGATTTGTATGTTAGGTTACTAGCTTTTATTTTATTATTATTATTTTTTTGGCTGCACAGCACGCAGCATGCAGGATCTTAGTTCTCCAGTCAGGGACTGAACCCATGACCCCTGCAGTGAAGGCAGAGAGTCTTAACCACTGGACTGCCAGGGCCCTTCTACTGTTTCATTTAATCTCTGCCACAACTCTGAGATAGATGGAGTACACATTGTTCTCCCCGTACTGATAAGAAACAGAGTCTCTAATATTTTATCAAGGTCATATTAAAGTGGCAGAATAGGGATTCTTACTTCTAATGCAATGCTCTTTCCATTATCCTAGAGAAGTAGTGAATTCAATGGAAAGGGTACGGTCTTTGGACTCAAGCAGACAAGGACACGTATCCTGATTTTAATAATTACTTGCATAAAGCCAAACAAATTATACAATCTCTCCAAATCTCACTTCTCTCATCTATAAGTGGAGAAAACCATCATGTATCTACTGAGGTTGTTGTGAAGACCAATAAGAACATTTGTGAAACACCTATCAAGAATACTGGAATGTACAAAACAGACAATTAATTAATTCTATTATTGTTGTAAAATGCTACCCTGGTGTAGAAAATTGATAAAGTAATTCTAAAAGCACATGCAGGTAAATCAGACACAACTTAAACTTCATGGAGTCTTCCCCAACAGACCTGACAAAAGGGTGAATTTTTTCACTTAGGTGAACTTTCTTTTTAACATCTTGACCACCCTGAAAAACAAACCATCAAAAACAAACAAACAGAAAAAACTTCATGTATATTATATAACATAAATGAAATAAATCAAAATTTTCTTTAACGTGTTCTAAAGATATTGATTAAATTCTGTCAAAGTATAGAATCTTGGATGCCATTTTATACAGTCTCAATACCTGTAATTTTCTTGGTTAACTTTACTTGACATTCTTTGACCAGAAAAGTAAACTAAACTTCCTTTTGCCACAAAGGAGGATACTTACAGCAAAATATGAGATAATCTTAAAAAATGTAACTACTGTGATTTTAAATGAACTATTGGTAAAATCATTTACTCTGAAAAATGAATGCTTCAAGGATAGTCTGCTTTTGTTACTAAGCATACAAGGCTGGGTAATGTCTAGCTAACGAAGAAATGTAAACTATCATTAAGAAGACCTTACCTTTACAAGACTCAAATATTCAACTATCCCAGAACGTACTGCAGAGGACAGTTTTCTAACTGATTCATCACAGACCCAACAATGAACACCTCTCCTTCCAGAATATACCCAGAGACGATGTTTAAATCCAAAGTCCTCTGAGGAGGGAAGAAATCATCAGTTTTAAAATAAATTTGTAAATTTCTGGTTCTTGCATATTTCTCTAGCTTATTTTTAACTCTTATCCACATGCACTCATCTTAACTATACTACAGTTGACCCTTGAACAAAGTGGGATGCCAAACCTCCCACTAGAAAATCCACATAAAACTTATGGTTGGCCTCCATAGACACAGTTCCTTGAACTTCCTGGGTGGTCCAGTGGTTAAGAATCTGCCTGCCAATGCAGGGGACACAAGCTTGATCCTTGGTCAGGGAAAATTCCACATGCCATGGGGCAACTAAGCCTGTGTGCCACAACTACTGAGCCTGTACTCTGCAATAAAAGTCTGCACACTATAACGAAGAATAGCCCTCCTTGTCAACTAGAGAAAGCCCATGCCTAGTGATGAAGACCCAGTGCAGCCAACAAATAAATAAGTTGTATGTGTATGTGTGTATATATATATATATAAAAAGACGAGTGCCTCTGCATCAGCAGTTCTTCTATATTTGTGGTTGCACATCTGCAGATTTAACCAACTATGAAGCATATAGTATTGCAGTATTTACTATTGAAAAAAATCTGTATAAGTAGACTTGCGTTGTTCAAGGGTCAACTGTACATAATTTGTAGTTTCCCATGCTCCCTGAACTCTTGCCTTCAGTTCTTTACTTATCCTGGTCACTCTGCTAAGAATTTCTTCATGCCCAAGTACTTCCATTTCTCTCCCTGACCAATTGCCATTTCTCTCTAAAGACCCAGTCTAAGAATATTAAAAGAGGTAACAAATGAAAGTGTTTGGAACAGTGCCTGGTACATAATAAGCCTCTTATATAAGTTAGTCATCATCACTGTCATCCTTATCATCACCTCTTCCAGGAAGCCTTTTCTGATCTAAGATCTTCCCATTCCCTGTATGCACTCCTGCTGTTCTATATCCCCATAGCACCCTGTGCATATTAACACACGTAATCCTGAATTTTCTTGTTTCCTCTTTAGACTGCATAACTTACTTGAGGTAAAAATTGTTATCTTTCATAGTTCCCTCACTTAGGACAGTAACTAGCATGCAAGAGTTGCTCAACAGATGACTGAATTGGGAAAAAAATTACATGATTTGATCAATAGCTTTATCAAAGTTTTAACTACAACTTTAGCTATCATGTATTTCAAAGAAACATGTCAGAAATTTATGAGAATTGATTATAAAATGGTGTAGACAGATTTATATTCATAAGGAAAAAAGATTCTTGCATGTGACCCCATTTAGATACTGCCAATACTTGCCTTTCAATGCTCGGTCGATGATATGTATGGCCATCGTCATGAGGGTCCAGCACTTGGAACATATGTCTGCAGAACTGGGGCAGAATGATCATTACTCACTGTCAGTGATATCACCCACTCTACTAGCAAAGCATGTGGAACTCACCTGCAACATCTCCTCACATCGTCGTAGTCTGTCATGTCAATGTCAAACACCAGTTCTTTTTCCTGAGCCTGGAAAGCTCCCAGCTTCACTGTGTTGTGTTGATTGGGCTAAAGGGACAAAATATCAATCAGTTTCTATAAGAGCTGCCACACTGTCAGATATTCTTATTTCCTGCTGCTGCTGGTAAGTCGCTTCAGTCCTGTCCGACTCTGTGCGACCCCACAGACAGCAGCCGACCAGGCTCTGCTGTCCCTGGGATTCTCCAGGCAAGAACACTGGAGTAGGTTGTCATTTCTTTCTCCAATGTGTGAAAGTGAAAAGTGAGAGTGAAGTCGCTCAGTCGTGTCCGACTAGTAGCGATCCCATGGACTGCAGCCCACCAGGCTCCTCTATCCATGTGATTTTCTAGGCAAGAGTACTGGAGTGGCTTGCCATTGCCTTCTCCGGCTTATTTCCTGCTGCTGCTGCTAAGTCACTTCAGTCGTGTCCGACTCTGTGCGACCCCATAGACGGTAGCCCACCAGGCTCCGCCGTCTCTGGGATTCTCCAGGCAAGAATACTGGAGTGGGTTGCCATTTCCTTCTCCAATGCATGAAAGTGAAAGTGAAGTCGCTCAGTCGTATCCGACTCTTCCAGACCCCATGGACTACAGCCTACCAGGATCCTCCACCCACGGGATTTTCCAGGCAAGAGTACTGGAGTGGGTTGCCATTGCCTTCTCCCCGGCTTATTTCCTACCTAGAAAGAAAAAGGGGCCAAAGAGAAGGAAAGAAACCATATAATGCCAAGTCTGTCAGTGACTGACATAGAAAAGCAGCTCACCGATTTGATCCTATACAGCCAGAAGTGATGATGGTGTAACTTTCATCTACTAAAAACAAGGTTTGATAAATGTTTTACCATAAGTCTTTGTTTTCTTATAGTCATATTGATATATAATTGACATAAGACATTGTATAATAAACATTTGTTGATCAATAGAAATAATAAAGCATTTTTAGGTTTCTGATCAGGAAAGGTCCATACAAATAATTAGTAGCCTACTGCAAGATTTTTTAAGGACCTTTAATTGTTATCGGGCATTATAAGTAACAAAAATGTGTTTAAAAATTTTCAATAATTCAAAAAGATCTCCCAAGTCAGTCTGGCTCAAGCTCTAAGTAATTTCTTTTGAGGCTATGGACTATCTGATAAAGAAGGTAGACTGAATGCAAATACTTATTTGGCTTCCTCTAAACCTGGCATCACTGACTCTGTGGACATGAGTTTGAGTGAACTCCGGTAGTTGGTGATGGACAGGGAGGCCTGGCGTGCTGTGATTCATGGGGTCGCGGAGAGTCGGACACGACTGAGCGACTGAACTGAACTGAAACCCGCACAGAAATAATTTTTTCTTTTTAAAGACAGGTATAAGTCTTTTTAAAAAGAACCAGAGAGGAGACAATACCACCACAATTTTTATAAGGAGACTTAAAAAGCTGAATCTTCAGCTCTCAGTGAAGAAGAACAAGAAGAAACCCAGTTTACATCTCAGAATCCCCATGTCTTAGGAATAGGTGACAACAGGTATCTCTGGAGCTGAGATTAAAAACAGAAGGATCGATTACAAATCTATTTACGAAGCAGTTAGTGCTAAACCTACTCTGTGGAGCTAGGTGAATGTGCTCCATTTCCCTGGCAAAGACACCTGAATCATTACCTGGAGAGCATAAAACAGAGGGTCCCTGGACTGAGAAGGGGAGAGTAGGCACAGCTGAAAAAAGGTTGTACTGTACCGATATTCAGGGGATTAATTAGACATTTACTTGTGGAATGTTGAGACCTAGCTCTCTCCTCTGTACCTTTCCACTGCCACCCCAGGCAGGAGATAGGAAGATTCCTCTCTGAAGACCGACCAGGTGTGTCAGGCATTGTTATTAGGCTCTAGGAACAGATCAGTGATCAACTAGAGCTTTCATTCTAGCAAAGACCTAGAGAAATTGACATCAGAGCTTCCCACAATAAAATGGCCCAGTCAGATCACTCTTTAGTAAAGAAATCTCAGCCATGTACACAGAGCTTCCAATCAGTTCTTTGGTACTCTATTCTTAAATATAAGCAACAAGCAAGAAATTACCAGATATATGAGGAAAACCTCTGATAAAAGTGGAAAAACAGAAAAAAATATAACTGTAGCGAAAACACCTGTGTAACAGAAGAAAATGTAAAAAACTGTCATTGATATCTTCAGCAAGATCAGATGTATCAGTGAAAAGAGTACAGGATATGTTAGAAAAAAAAGGTTCTTGGAAATGAAAACATAATAGCAGAAATGAAAACCTCTAAGGAAATTCCCCAGAAAGCAGAAACAATGAAAACAAAAAGTAGGAAGAGAGACTTCCCTGGTGGTCCAGTGGCTAAGACTCTGCACTTCCAATACAAGGGGGCCTGGGATTCAATCCCTGGTCAGGGAACTAGATCCCACATGCCACAACTAAAGATTCCATATGCTGCAATGAAGACTGAAGGTTCCTTGTGCCTCAGTTAAGACCCAGCACAGCCAAAAAAAAAAAAAAAGTTTGCCTCTTGGGAACAGAAAATAGGGGCAAAAGTAGGAGACCAAAAAAAAAAAAAAAAGCCTAATTAATAGTAGTTGACTTTGTAAACTACATGCATATATAACCAATAAAAACACACAAAGAGGATGTATAGATGCCTGTCTTGGCCCATTTTAAGAAATGAAACCTTTTCCCCTTTCTGTGCTAGGGAGAAGGAGTAGAGTAACACCTTGGCTCTTCTATAGACTTCAGTTTTAATCTCCATCCCTAAAAGAGGAGTAACCTGCTCCAAAGTATTTTCCCTGCCTGTCTTTTCTTACCTCCTCTCCTTTTCCTTTGGGATTTAGAGTCAGAAAAACTGGATTCAGGTCCTATCTCCCTCCTTTACAAATTTTGTAACCTAGGCCAAATTATCTAAGTTCTCCTTTTTAAAAAAGAATAATGAAGAATGACACGAAAAACAAGCTATACAACATTAAGAAAAAGCTTCATACAAAAGCTATTATTCTATGTGTATCTTTTCCCTACCTATGTGTATTTTTAAGGAAAGGAAGAAGGGCAATTTTGGGCAATTATGTTCATTCATTCAACAGACACGATGTACTCTCTCTGCCCAGCAGTATTCTAGGCACTTAGAATGTATCAGTGAGGGGAGAGGGTAGGAGGAAGGGCAGGCTGCAGGCCTCTTTGAGTAAGGACTTGAAGGAGGTGAGAAAAATGAACCAAAAAGATACTCTGGGAAATGGGTTCTAGGCAGTGGAAATTGATTGAGCACAGGAATGCAGTGAGTGAGGGAGAGAGAGTGGCTCTTACTGTGCGTGAAATGAGAAGCCACTGGAGAATGGTTTTGAGCAGATGAATCATGATGATCTTACTTGTTTTAAAAGGATCCTTTTGGCTGCCGTGTTGAGAATACAGTTTAGTCTACAGGAACAAAGTGTTAGGAAGTTTTTACAATAATTCAGATAAGAGGTGATGATGATGGTAGTAGCACTAGCAGCAGTGGTTAGTAGATATTATTATGGCAAAGCTAAAGAGATTACCTAGTGAAAGAGATATAGGTGTGAGAGAAACAGAGGAATAAGAATGATTCTCTCCAATATCCTCTGTGTTCAACCATGCTAACTTATTCACTTAGTCTTAAAAATTTTTTTTTAATCTATTTATTTTGATTGTGCTGGCTTTTCCTTGCTGCATGGGCTTCCTCTAGTTTCAGTACATGGGGTTCTCATTGGAGTGGCTTATCCTGTTGAGAAGCATGGGTTCTAGGGTGTCTGGGCTTCAGTTGCAGCTCCCAGGATCTAGAGCACAGGCTCATTATTTGTGGCACACATGCTTAGTTGCCCCGTGGCATGTGGGATCTTCCTGGACCAGGGATCGAACCCATGTCCCCTGCATCCACTGTACCATCAGGAAAGTCTGTCATTTAGTCTTTTAGCCAGATACTTGGCTGAAAGTTTTTTTGTCCTACAGTGAATATAGCCAATCCATTTCCAAATGATTTCCAGTCAGTAAAGTATCAAAGGACATTACAATTTTTTTTTTTTACTTTACAACTTCCTTATAAAAATGGTTGAAGTGTGGCTCTTCAAATAAAATAAACATTACAAATTTATCTCAATGCTAGGGGCACCAATGCTTTCTTGGTTTAAAAAACAACAAATTACATAAAAACCGATTTCTTACTCTGTGGGAATATACTGCGCCAATATCAATCTTGTATGGATTCATTTTCTGCATCTCCTTTTCCAGATCACTTTGGTTGTTGAAGGATTGGTAGCGAATGTAAATATCATCTTTCAATGTGAATGAAAATTCACGGTGCTGAAAGTAATTCTTTACCACTGCAAAATGTACACCTTAAAGTTAATTTGGTACTTTATCCAGCTCAGAGCATTAAAACATTAACCAATGAGAAGATATTTTTAATGAGTCCTCTGTGCTCATCACTATGCTACATGTTAAAAAAAAAAAAAAGAGCTAGTTCCTAATTTGAAGGGGTTTACAAAGATGAAAAGGCTACCCACTCCAGTATTCTGGCCTGGAGAATTCCATGGACTGTATAGTCTATGGGGTCGCAAAGAGTCGGACACGACTGAGCGACTTACACTTTACACAAAGATGAAGATAAAGATGCAGAAATATTTTCAATATGTAATACCACCTCTCTTTCCTTGGTGGGCACTAATAAATTCAAGCGGGAAGGGTTAAGTACCTCTCCTCTTTTAGGAGATGCCCCTCTGTCCCTGAGCAGAACACGACTTTGCAGCTTCATGCTGACTCTGTACCTCCCCCCACCCCCACCCCTCGCTCGCTCTCCGCTCCGTGGTTGCAGGTAAACACCAAAAGGAAAGTGAGTCCGACCATTTGAGTCGGAAAAATCTCATGGCCTGAGGAGCTGGTGAGCTACAGTTCACAGGGAAGCAAAAAGTCGTCATGACCGAGCGACTTAGCACACACTAACATGTAGTGGTAGTGGTAGTGGTAGCGGCTATACCTTTCAGTGTGCGGCGTAGGCTGGTCATTACATCCTCTCTCGGCCCATTTACTCCTCAGAGGTTTCGGAGAGGGCTCGAGATAACGCACGAAGGCGCCCAGCCCAACGCCTGGCGCACAGGAGGCACTTCGTATTGTCATTCCAAGGTACCCTCCCCAAACCTCCTCACACGCCTTTGCAGACACAGTACCACCCCTTTCCCTGCCTCCATCACCTCCGCCATAGTTGAGCCAGCGATAGTATTGGCCGTAGGGAAAGAGCCTTCGGTAATAAAGCTTAAGCAGCTCGGGCAGCTCAGCAGGGTCAAACGCCTCCATGGCACGCAGAATTCAACCGTGAAAGGACTACCGCAGGAATTGGCGGGAACACACAGGGCGAGCGTGCGCTACTGCGCAGGCACTTCGTGGCCACAGCCCGCCTTCCGCAGGGGCCGCTGGGAATTGTAGTTCCTATTTGGAGGCTGGCCTGGGCGAGGCCGCTTCTGACCGACTGGGCTTCCATGGTAGCTCAGCTGATAAAGAATCCGCCTGCAATGCAGGAGACCGCGGGTTCGATTCCTGAGTCGGGAAGATTCTCTGGAGAAGGGATAGGCTACCCACTCCATTATTCTTGGGCTTCCCTGGTGGCTCAGACTGTAAAGAATCCGCCTGCAATGAGGGAGACCTGGTTTCCATCCCTGGGTTGGGAAGATGCCCTGGAGAAGGGACTTGACTACCCACTCTGGTTTTCTGGCCTGGAGAATTCCATGGACAGCAGAGTCGGACTCGACTGAGCGACTTTCCCATTCACTTTCTGGTCGAAGGTGGTGCACCTGTGGTCTCTGCCCATTTACTTCTTGGCTAGGTTCCCTGCACACGTGGGACGAAGAAGACCACACCCATTCCGGGACGATTTACTGCGGAAAGATGAGCCCTGGAGCATATGGTTTTCGTTCAGTCTCTCAGTCGTGTCCGACTCTTTGGGACCCAATGGATTGCAGCACTGCCAAGCTTCCCTGTCCTTCAGACATCTCCCAGAGCTTGCTCAAGCTCACGTCCATTGTGTTGATGATGCCATCCAGCCATCTTATCCTCTGTCGTCCCCTTCTCCTCCTGCCTTCAATCTTTCCCAACATCAGGGTCTTTTCCAATGAGTTAGCTCTTGCCATTGTGGCCAAAGTATTGGAACTTCAGCTTCAGCATCAGTCCTTCCAATGAATTCAAGGTTGATTTCCTTTAGGATGGACTGGTTTGATCTCCTTGCTGTCCAGGGCACTTTTAAGAGTCTTCTCCAACACCACAGTTCAAAAACATCCATTCTTTGGTGCTCAGCCTTCTTTATGGTCCAACTCTCACATCCATACATGACTACTGGAAAAACCATAGCTTTGACTAGATGGACCTTTGTTGGCAAAGTAATGTCTCTGCTTTTTAATACTCTGACCAGGTTTGTCATAGCTTTTCTTCCAAGGAGCAAGTGTTTTTTAATTTCATATCTGCATTCACCATCTGCAGTGGTTTTGGAGCCCAAGAAAATGAAGTCTGTCACTGTTTCCTTTGTTCCATCTATTTGCCATGAAGTGATGGACAGGGAGGCCTGGCGTGCTGTGATTCATGGGGTCGCAAAGAGTCGGTCACCACTAAGCGACTTAACTGATGGGACTGGATGCCATGATCTTAGTTTTCTGAATGTTGAGCTTTAAGTTAACTCTTTCTTTCTTCTCTTTCACCTTCATCAAGAAGCTCTTTAGTTCCTCTTTGCTTTCTCCCATAAGGACGATATCATCTGCATGCTGCTGCGTCACTTCAGTTGTGTCCGACTCTGTGTGACCCCATAGACGGCAGCCAACCAGGCTCCCCTGTCCCTGGGATTCTCCAGGCAAGAACACTGGAGTGGGTTGCCATTTCCTTCTCCAATGCATAAAAGTGAAAAGTGAAAGTGAAGTCGCTCAGTTGTGTCCGACTCTTAGCGACCCCATGGACTGCAGCCCACCAGGCTCCTCCATCCATGGGATTTTCCAGGCAAGAGTACTGGAGTGTGGTGCCATTGTCTTCTCCGGTCATCTGCATATCTGAGCTTATTGCTATTTCTCCTGGCAATCTTGATTCCAGCCTGTGCTTCTTCCAGCCCACCATTCCTCATGATGTACTCTGCATATAAGTTAAATAAGCAGGGTGACAATATACAGCCTTGATGTACTCCTTTACCAATATGGAACCAGTTCATTGTTTCATGTCCGGTTCTAACTGTTGCTTCTTGACCTGCATACAGGTTTCTTGGGAGCAGGTAAGGGGGTCTGGTAGTCCCATCTCTTTAAGAATTTTCCAGTTTGTTGTGATCCACACAGTCAAAGGCTTTAGTGTAGTCAATAAAGCAGAAGTAGATGTTTTTCTGGCATTGTCTTGCTTTTTCTATGATCCAGTGCATGTTGGCAATTTGATCTCTGGTTCCTATACCTGTTCTAAATCCAGCTTGAACATCTTTGTATTCTGGGTTCACATACTGTTGAAGCTTAGCTTGGAGAATTTGAGCATTACTTCGCTAGCATGTGAAATGAGTGCAGTTGTGTGGTAGTTTGAACATTATTTGACATTGCCCTTCTTTGGGGTTGGGGTGAAAACTGACATTTTTCAGTCCTGGGGCCACTGGTGAGTTTTACAAATTTGTTGGCATATTGAGTGCAGCACTTTAACAGTATCATCTTTTAGGATTTGAAATAGCTCAGCTGGAATTCCATCACTTCCACTAACTTTGTTTTAAGTAATACTTTCTAAGGCCCACTTGACTTTGCATTCAAGCATGTCTGGCTCTAGGTGAGTGATCACAGCATCATGATTATCTGGGTCATTAAGATCTTTTTTTATATAGTTCTGCTGTGTATTTTTGCCACCTCTTCTTAATATCTTCTGCTTCTATTTGGTCCATATCTTTTCTGTCCTTTATTGTGCTAATCTTTGCATGAAATGTTCCCTTGGTATCTCTAATTTTCTTAAAAAGATCACTAGTCTTTCCCGTTCTATTGTTTTTCTCTATTTCTTTGCATTGTTCACTTAGGAAAACTTTCTTCTATCCTTGCTATTCTTTGGAACTCTGCATTCAGATGGGTATATCTTTCCTTTTCTCCTTTGCCATTTGCTTCTCTTTTCTCAGCTATTTGTAAGTCCTCCTCAGACAACCATTTTTCCTTTTTGCATTTCTTTTTCTTAGGAATGGTTTTGATCACTGCCTGCTGTACAATGTTACGAACCTCCAGCCATACTTCTTCAGGCACTCTATCTATCAGATCTAATCCCTTGAATCTATTTGTCACTTCTACTGTAAAATCATAAGAGATTTGATTTAAGTCATACATGAATGGCCTAGTGGTTTTCCCTACTTTCTTAAATTTAAGTTTGAATTTGGCAACAAGGAGTTCATGATCTGAGCCACAATCAGCTCCTGGTCTTGTTTTTGCTGACTATGTAGAGCTTCTACATCTTCGACTGCAAAAAATATAATCAATCTGATTTTGGTATTTACCGTCTGGTGATGTCCATGTGCAGAGTTGTTTCTTGTGTTGTTGGAAGAGAGTGTTTGCTATGACTAGTGCATTCTCTTGGCAAAACTCTGTTAGACTTTGCCTTGCTTCATTTTGTACTCCAAAGCCAAACTTGCTGGTTACTGCAGTTATCTTTTGACTTCCTACTTTTGCATTCCATTCACCTTTGATGAAAGGACATCTTTTTTTGGTGTTAGTTCTAGAAGGTCTTGTAGAACCATTCAACTTCAGTTTCTTCTGCATTAGTGGTTGGGGCATAGACTTGGATTACTGTGATGTTGAATGGTTTGCCTTGGAAGCCAACCAAGATCATTCTATCATTTTTGAGATTGAACCCAAGTACTGCATTTCAGAGTCTTTTGTTGACTATGATGGCTACTCCATTTCCTTTAAGGGATTTTTGCCCACAGTAGTAGATATAATGGTCATCTAAATTAAATTCTCCCATTACTGTCCATTTTAGTTCACTGATTCCTATAATGTCAATGTTCATGCTTGCCATCTCCTGTTTGACCACTTCCAGTTTACCTTGATTCATGGACGTAACATTCCAGGTTCCTATGCAGTATTGTTCTTTACAGCATCGGAATTACTTTCATATCCAGACACATCCTCAACTGGATGTTGTTTCTGCTTTGGCTCAGCCTCTTCCTTCCTTCTGGAGCTATTTCTCCGCTCTTCTCCAGTATCGTATTGGGCACCTACTGACCTGGGGAGTTCATCTTTCATTGTCACATCTTTTTGCCTTTTCATACTGTTCATGGGGTTCTCAAGGCAAGAATGTATATAGACTTCGGTTATCAAGATGAAGTAAAAGAGATGTTCTCTGCTAACTTTGACTGTTTTAGAAACAACACATTTAAGCAATTAAAGAAGGTTTGGAAATTAGTTCTTCATAGGATTTCTAGGTCCAATATATGGAAATAAATGACCAACCAAATGAGAAAAGCAGGATCTATTTATTCAAGAACTTGTTTATACAGAAAGGGAGTCAGCCACCCTCACTTGTATTTTGACAGACTCAAATGTAGGCAGAGGAATGGGAAAGCTTTAATAGGGACAAGAGAGAAGGTTTCAGGTGTATCCTGAATCAAGGCTCTTTGCATTGGGCAGGTACTTTATAAGTGGGCTAACACACATTGGGACATCGTATGTGATTGGTTAGGTGTGCATATTTGGCTTTCTCTGGTTGGTTCTAAATTGGAAGTGGGGGCAAAATTTAGGGAAGCTGTCAGTTTTTAATCAAGTCCTGACTATTTTGGGTGGATTATTATATGGGTTATGTAGTTTCCTGTACTATTACTCCAGACTGCAGTCTAACTTCCTCACTTAGTCTGACCTAAAGCAAGCTGGCTTCCTGGGATGTTTATTATAGATAAGGGAGTTGGTTTCCTGGGTGTGCTTTGGGCAGATTGTGGATCAGAGTTCTATTTTTGTATATGGTCTGGTCATTATTTGTTTTTATATTTGGTCTCTCATATAGAACATCCAGGAATACTAAAATCTGAATCCAAGGAAGCTTGCAGAATCATGAAGAGTTTTATAAGTATGAAAGGAGCCTGTTTACTATTGATGTGCAGATTTGCCAATAAGTCTTACCAGGTAAAGATACATCTCACTACAAATGTGGGCTAGGGTGAGTAGTCTCATAATTGCGTCAGTGTTGTGTTGCTTGAAAGCTATGATTTTCATGAACTTTAATTTTTGAAAGTGGTCATGGTCCCTCATCTTCTGTAGGCAACATGGTGAAAAATAGTCTCTAGACAGATGACATTTACTTGATTATTTATAGAAATGTGATGTTATGCACAATATTAGTTGATTTTCACAATCCCCAGACAACCTGTTTTGGGTAGAGTGAATTTCATTTCTGGGAATGTCTTCACTCTAATAACAGTAGCAAGAGTGCCAATAGAGGGACTTCCCTAGTGGTGCAGAGGTTAAGATTCCATGCTTCGAAAGTAGGGGATACAGAACCTCACTGGGGATCTAACTGAGCTTCCCACAATTAAGATCTGATGTAGTCAAAAATCAAAAATTAAAAAAAGAACAAGAAAGAGAGCAACATGAACAGTTCTCTTTTCCAGAGGTGCATACCCTTGGGCTTTTTAATGGCGGTTTTGGTGTTTCTTTACTGGAAATTCCTTATTGCTGCCTTTAGGAACTAATTTCTTTTAGCTATTTGGGAGTTCCCTATTTGAATTTCAGGACCATTAAAGAGGGCACACTGTAAGGAGCTAAGACATAAGGGGACAAAGCAAAGGAAGTTTATTTATTGAGTTCCTATTGTATGCTTGATTTATTTAACATTAGTTTTTCTTATTAGGCAAAAGGACATAATAATAGCTAACATTTGTATAGCATTTGCTATGCTGTCAAGGACATATATGACTGGTACTAACCATATTCCCATTTTACAGATGGAGACATATTTGTTGTTGTTCAGTCACTCAGTTGTGTCTGATTCTTCATGACCCCATGAACTTCAGCACGCCAGGCTTCCCTGTCCTTCACCATCTCCCAGAGTTTGCTCAAACTCATGTCCATTGAACCAGTGATGCCATCCAATCCTCTCATCATCTGTCATCTGCGTCTCCTGCCTTCAATCTTTTCCAGCATCAGGGTCTTTTCCAATGAGTCAGCTCTTGCCATCAGGTGGCCAAAGTATTGGAGCTTCAGCATCAGTCCTTCCAGTGTTCAGGACTGATTTCCTTTAGGATTGACTGGTTTGATCTCCTTACAGTCCAAGGAACTCTCAAGCGTCTTTTCCAGCACCAGTTTGAAAGCATCAGTTCTTTGGTGCTCAGCCTTCTTTATGGTCCAACTCTCATATCCATAGATGACTACTGGGAAAACCATAACTTTGACTAGATGGACATTTGTTGGCAAGTAATGTCTCTGCTTTTTAATATGCTGACCAGGTTTGTCATAGCTTTTCTTCCAAGGAGCAAGTGTCTTTTAATTTCATGACTGCATTCACCATCTGTAGTGATTTGGGACCCCAAGAAAATAAAGTCTGTCACTGTTTCCATTTGCCATCTATTTGCCCCATCTATTTGCCATGAAGTGATGTACCAAATCGGAGAAGGCAATGGCAAGCCACTCCAGTACTATTGCCTAGAAAATCCCATGGATGGAGGAGCCTGGTAGGCTGCAGTCCGTGGGGTCGCTAAGGGTTGGACACGACTGAGCGACTTCACTTTCACTTTCACACATTGGAGAAGGAAATGGCAACCCACTCCAGTGTTCTTGCCTGGAGAATCCCAGGGACGGGGGAGCCTGGTGGGCTTCCGTCTATGGGGTCACACAGAGTCGGACACGACTGAAGTGACTTAGCAGCAGCAGCAGCAGCAGATGTACCAAATGCCGTGATCTTGGTTTTTTGAATGTTGAGTTTTAAGCCAGCTTTTTCACTCTCCTCTTTCACCTTCATCAAGAGGCTCTTTAGTTCCTCTTCACTTTCTGCCATTAGTGTGGAGACATATGCCGAGATCTAATTTGTCCCAGTCACAAAGTTAGTGAAAGAAGCAGACATCCTGGTTCCAGAGTCCATGAGATTAACTCCTAAGCTTCAAGCTATTTGTCTACAAGGGGTTGTTGTAAGGGTTAAATGAGATAAACTAAGAGGTGCCTGGCACAAGCTCATAGCCCAGAACCACTCAAAATGAGAAAGTTATTTTGTGGAAGTGCTCTGATATAGAGGTTTGTATCCCAAGGGCCACAGGGAGGCAGTATTGCCATTCAGTTGGTTTCCCCTTGTGTTTTCATCCTTGTACTTGCAATACCCCTTTGTCCTTCAAGTCTGACACTATCTACCATTTTTACATTTACTGCTTATGTCTACTGTCAACCTCTTTGGGTAATCTGTCAGCCCTCCATCTCTCTCTTCAAGTTCTTTGCAGACTTGGACATCTACTTCATGGACTTTCAGTACAGCTCTTATTGTTATTCTGGATGTTTTTAGCATGTAAAAGGATGATCTGTTTGGGAAAGATATGGTTCATCCAGCCATTTTTTGACTAATTCATTTATCCCGCAGTTAATAAAAAATTGTGTTGGACATTTAGCTAGGCTCTGGGGAGAAAAATGACATGGTTTCTGCTTCCAAGAAAGTTATAGTTTAATAGGCGCAATTGATACAAATCAAAAAGTAGAATAAAACGTTATAGATAATTTTTTAACCCAGTTGTCTATTGGTGTCAGTATTTTTTTTTTTTTTAAAGACTTGGGCAAGATTGGTACAGGGAGGAAGGGCTCAAAAGCTTAAGTGGCATGGTGTTTCCAGGAAACTGCCAGTAATAGTTCCATATGGTCAGAACTCAGACTTGAAGGGAAGGCACAGTAAGAGATGAGACCAAGAGGCAAGCTATGGCCAGAGCATTGTGTGCCAAGCTAAAGAGTGTGGGAATAAAAGTCATTTGTCCATTTTAATTCAGCTTTGGTTAAAATTAAAATAATATTGATCATATCTGTATTCAGTGAGAAGCCTTGGGAATGAATAATATTGTTGAAACAAGTTGAAAATTTGAATTACCCTGTGCTAGTTATTTTCCTCCTCAATAAAATAAGAGAAGATAAGAAAATCTGTTATGTTCACAGAAAAGCATCATAAACCAAGGGAGACTGTCTAGGTGGAGCCAAGATCATATTTCAATTTATGATAACTTTTATCACTTGTCATCAACTACTGAAAGTAATAAAAGAGTACCCTCATTTTTTTTAATGACAAAGTTTTAGTTAAGTCTCACAGGAATGATTCTTTTAACCACAAAGCAAATGATGACTTCAAAGCTGATAAAATGTGCTATAGGACTTTGCAATTGTTTTTTAACCTATTTGATGGATATAATATATGAAATTGAATTTTTTCACTTAAGCTGTAAATGAACCCATAATATTAAGCAATTTTTTTAAAATTTAATTTTAACAAAAAACATTTGGTTTTGGGGTATAGCCAATTAACAATGTTGTGATAGTTTCAGGTGAATAGTGAAGGGACTCAGTCATTCATATACCTATATATGTATCCATTCTCCCCCAAACCCACCTCCCATCCAGACTGGCACATAACACTGACCAGAGTTCCATGTTCTATACAGTAGCAAACCCACCAGATTTTTGATGAATAACCTGCCAATATACCTACTGAATAGATTTTCTTGTTAATGATAAAGTTACATACATTTTGGGTCTAGCTTCCTCCTTGCGGGCTGCTTAAAATAAAGGATGGCAGATTCAAATCAAAACACAACATCAAACTTTGTTCCTCCCCAGGAATCTGTATTTGTCTGAAGACTGTGGGGACTCTTGGAAGGCTTTTAAGCAGGGAAGAAACATAATCAGAACTCTGGGGACTTCTATGATGGTGCAGTGGGTAAGAATCTGCCTGCCAATGCAGGGGACAGGGTTAAATCCCTGGTTTGAGAAGATTCCACATGTCATGGAGCAACTAAGCCTGTGCACTCTAGGGCCGGTGAACCACAATAAGAGAAGTCATCGCAATGAGATGCCCGCACACCACAACGAACAGTAGCCCCTGCTTGCCGCAACCAGAGAAAACCTGCACAAAGCAATGAAGACCCAGGGCAGCAGAAAATAAATAAATAAAATTTTAAAAAAGAAAGAGATAACCTCTCAGTTCAGTTCAGTTGCTCGATCTTGTCTGACTCTTTGCGACTCCATGGACTGCAGCATGCCAGGTTTCCCTTTCCATCACCAACTCCCGGAGCCTGCTCAAACTCATGTCCATTGAGTCGGTGATGCCATCCAACCATCTCATCCTCTGTCGTCCCCTTCTCCTCCCGCCTTCAATCTTTCCCAGCATCAGGGTTTTTTCAAATGAGTCAGTTCTTTGCATCAGGTAGCCAAAGTATTGGAGCTTCAGCTTCAGCATCAGTCCTTCCAATGAATATTCAGGACTGATTTCCTTTAGGATGGACTGGTTGGATCTCCTTGCTATCCAAGGGACTCTCAAGTGTCTTCCCCAACACCATAGTTCAAAAGCATCAATTCTTTGGCGCTCAACTTTCTTTACAGTCCAACTCTCACATCCATACATGACTACTGGAAAAACCATAGCTTTGACTAGACAGACTTTTGTTGGCAAAGTAATGTCTCTCTTTGGAGTGGGTTACCTTTTCCTTCTCCAGGGGATCTTCCCAACCCAGGGATCGAACCCGGGTCTCCCGCTTTGGAGGCAGACGCTTTAACCGCTGAGCCACCAGTAGACCTCCCCAAAACCCTTCCATTTGGTTTTCTGGAACCATGGACAACCCACTTCCCTGACTCAGCAAAGTCATTGTGACCCTCCCAACTGGGACTGTGCTCTGGGCTAGAAAGGCACTCCTCCAGAGTGAGAGCAGCCTACAGTCATTTCTAGCATTTGTCTGGTTGAGTCTTTCAGAAATGACTAGCGTATAATCATAATAATGGTTTCCAATCAATTGAGTCCACTTAATGCTTTTGAACTGTGGTGTTGGAGAAGACTCTTGAGAGTCCCTTATACTGCAAGGAGATCCAACCAGTCCATTCTAAAGGAGATCAATCCTGGATGTTCATTGGAGAGACTGATGCTAAGGCTGAAACTGCAATACTTTGGCCACCTCATGTGACGAGTTGACTCACTGGAAAAGACTCTGATGCTGGGAAAGGTTGGGGGCGGGAGGAGAAGGGGACGACGGAGAATGAGATGGCTGGATGGCATCACCGACTCTGTGGACAAGAGTTTGAGTGAACTCCGGGAGTTGGTGATGGACAGGGAGGCCTGGCGTGCTGTGATTCATGGGGTCGCGGAGAGTCGGACACGACTGAGCGACTGAACTGAACTGAACTGAACTGAATACTTCAAGCACTGATCTAAGCACTAAATCATTTAATCCTCTAGACAACCTTGTGAGGAAGATTGTCGTTTTACAGATCAGAACACAGAACCATGGTTCAATAGCTAGTGAGTGGTACAACTGAGATTTAAACCCGAGCAGTCTGATTCTAGCCTCTAGTCTTTACTGTTAACCCCTCTGTTATACTGTGCTGTCGAAAGATTGGCTTCTAAAATTATGATAGTCAAATTAGTGGTCTTTCTCTTAGTGAAGCCACATTTAAGGTTGCTTATGCTAATAATTCTGACACTGGTTGAAATATTTTTAGAAATCTTGTTTTGGAGTTATCTGGGTCACATCACTTAATTTTTCTGGGCCCCCGTTTTCTTATTTGTAAAATGAGGAGACAGCCCTTCACCATTTGAAGGTAGATTAAATTTTTGGAATGAACAAAAGGCAGTTTGAACCAATTTTAAAAAAAAAGTTTAGAAAATAAATTAAAATAACATCTTTAACATATTTCATTTTATCTGGTAATATTTTACTATTTTGGCTTTAATGTGTATGAATTAGAATAAAATAACATGCTATCCCTTTAAATAATTTATGGTGTAACTTGGAAGAACAATGGACAATTGGAAATGGAAGTCTAATACTGTGTGACTTTAGCCAAGGTACTGAGCCTCTCTGTGCATGTTTTCATATCTTTAACACAGAGATGATAATACTAGTCATCACAGAAATGTCAACAAGATCAAATCAGAATATATATATATATGCATTCATTTGTTTTTAATTTTAAGATTACAATTTGGAGTATTTTTAAAAAAAGATTGGCTTTCCCTCAAATATTCTGAATTAGTAAGGAACAGGCCTTAAGTCTGGTTCTACTTGGCTATCTTTTCTGAGTAAGTTTTTAGGTTTAAGCTGGTGGCAGCTGAGGTTATAATCTTGTTGCAATATTTCCTCCAAATCCAAATTGTTTCAACATAGGAAACACACACACACAAAATTATGTAAATGTGAAGCCTGTGAACACCATGATAATTTACTTCAGCTTATTCTTTTTTCCTACGACTGTGAAAAAAAAAAAAAAACTGGCCCATTCAAAGCAAGTCTTTGCTTCTAACCCAAGAAATGGAAGGAATACCAACTATAACAGCCATCGGGTATTTCATTAGAAAGAGAATCAGATCTGGACGACTCATTTGAGTAAACTATAAGAAGGGAAAGAAGAATACCTTAAATATATAAATAGAAATTTCTCTTAAAGACCACTGTAAAATCTTTTAAATAAATAGAAAATAATTATACAAGTCTGATGTTTGCACTTACACAGTCCTATAATTTTCTCGCTATACGGAAAAGATACACTGCTGAAAATTTTACAATGACTATATATTCTATAGCCTGAGTTCTATAATTTTCTTGCTAGCCCATATTAGATACTGTCTAAAGAAAAAGATTACTAGTATAGAAAATAAACCATGAATAGGAATAGAGGCGCAAATAATACCTATATTCTTCTTGGCCAATTCTGCTCATCCTATCACTGGTTATCACAATATACAATTAGGAAAGGGTTAATCATTTCCCCCATTTTATTAGTTTCCGTTCTTTTATTTAATATGCTCCTCCTTTCACGTCTGCTTTGCTGGCTGTTTTCAAGCAGCCTCTTTAACCTATGAGTTATTTATAAGTACATTTTTTAGTTTTTCTTCAGGTGAGTTTTTTTAAAGATTTCTTTTCATTGTTGATTTCAAGTTAAATTATTATAGTCACAGAATGTAGTCTATTTGATTCTGGTTACCTTATATTTTGGAAACTTCTTTTGTGATTTAGGACATAGTCCATTTTTTAAAGTACTCGTTCTGTGCTCAGAAATAATGCTTACTCTCTATTTGTTAGGTACAAAATTTTCTATATGTATTGGAATAACTTTATTAGTTGTGTTGTTCAAATCTTCTATACAGGCATTCTCAAAGATGCTGTAGTCTGGTTCCACACTACCACAATAAACAAATACCACAATAATGTGAGTCATGGGGATTATTTTGTTTCCCAGTACATATAAAACTTATATCTATATCATAATGTAGAATGTAGTATCTACTCATAAGAGTCTAAATAACAATGCTCATATCTAAATGAAAAAATAGTTTATTGCTAAAAAATGCTAACCATCACTTGAGCCTTCAAGTGAGTCATACTCTTTTTGTTGTGGAGGGTCTTGCCTCGATGTTGAAGGCTGCTGACTGATTGGGGTGGTTTCTGTAGATAGGATGACTGTGGAAATTTCTTAAAATAAGATAATAATGAAGTTTGCCGCATCCATTGATTCTTCATGAATGACTCTTCATTCGATGACTCTTTCATTTTTCATGAAAAATTCTCTGTAGCATGAATTACTGTTTGGTAGATAGCATATTAAAAAGCAGAGACATTACTTTGCCAACCAAGGTCCATCTAGTCAAGGCTATGGTTTTTCCCGTGGTCATGTATGGATGTGAGAGTTGGACTGTGAAGAATGCTGATCGCCGAAGAATTGATACTTTTGAACTGTGGTGTTGGAGAAGACTCTTGAGAGTCCCTTGGACTGCAAGGAGATCCAACCAGTCCGTTCTAAAGGAGATCAGTCCTGGGTGTTCATTGGAAGGACTGATGCTAAAGCTGAAACTGCAATACTTTGGCCACCTCATGCGACGAGTTGACTCACTGGAAAAGACTCTGATACTGGGAAAGGTTGGGGGTGGGAGGAGAAGGGGACGACAGAAAATGAGATGGCTGGATGGCATCACTGACTCTATGGAAGTGAGTTTAAGTGAACTCCAGGAGTTGGTGATGGACAGGGAGGCCTGGCATGCTGTGATTCATGGGGTCACGGAGAGTCAGACACGACTGAGCAACTAAACTGAACTGAACTGAACTGAATGTCTCTCTCTGCTTTTTAACATGCTATCTAGGTTGGTCATAACTTTTCTTCCAAGGAGCAAGCATCTTTTAATTTCATGGCTGCAGTCACCTGCAGTTATCATCTGCAGTGATTTTGGAGCCCAGAAAAATAAAGTCTGTCACTCTTTACATTGTCTCCCCATCTATTTGCCATGAAGTGATGGGACCAGATGCCATGATCTTAGTTTTCTGAATGTTGAGTTTTAAGCCAACTTTTTCACTATCGTCTTTTGCTTTCATCAAGAGGCTCTTTAGTTCTTCTTCATTTTCTGCCATAAGGATGGTGTCATCTGCATATGTGAGGTTATTGATATTTCTCCCAGCTATCTTGATTCCAGCTTGTGCTTCTCCAGCCCAGGATTTCACATGATGTACTCTGCATATAAATTAAATGAACAGGGTAACAAAATACAGCCTTTCCTGTACTCCTTTCCTGATTTGGAACCAATCTGTTCCAATAACCTCTGGAGCCCTGTAAAGGACAGATAGAAGGGGAAAGAGCAACCAGAGGCAGCACCATCCCAAGAAACTGTTGTTGGAATCCAGGGCACAAATACATGTGGCCTGAACTAAGGCAGTAGAGATGGATGTGATTGGGTGGACATAAGTGACAAGAAATATTATGAAGAATTAATGTTGATTGGTAGGGGATGAGGGATGGCTCTAGGATGATCCCCAAGGTTTCAGGATTGGGCAGCTGGTTGGAAGGGAGTTGTTTAGCATCTAGTGGGCAATCATTAAATTTGTTGAGTATTTGTTGAATACATGTTCTGTTCTGTTCTGTAGGGATAGGAAATAACATGAAAATGAGGAGGATCAGATTGCACTGAATCATCATGATTTCAGTTTTGAAAAGTTAAATTTGAGTTTTTATTGTGATATTTCCTAAGCTCCCTACGCTTTTCTTCCATAGCCTTCATCACAGTGTGTAATTATATATTTATTTGTAGGAATGTATATTTAATGTCTATTTTCCTACTAAAATGATAAGTTCTAAGATTTCAAATATGCCAATTTACTCTCCTCTATTAGCTCCAGCGGCTTCCCTGATGACTCAGTGGTAAAGAATCCACCTGCCAGTGCAGGAGGTGTGGATTTGATCCCTGGGTTGGGAAGATCCCCTGGAGAAGGACATGGCAACCCACTCCAGTATTCTTGCCTGGGAACTCCCATGGACAGAGGAGCCTGGCAAGATATAGTCCATGGGGTTGCAAAGAGTCAGACATGACTTAGTGACTAAACAAAAGCAACAACATTAGCTCCAGTAAATAGCGTTGGACCTAGCATATAGTAGGAACTCTATATTTATGGAATGAATGAATGAATTCAAGTGAAAGATGCCCAGCAGGGAGTTGGATATGAGGAGCTAGATGTGAGGAGAGATCTTGACTGAAGGCAGAGATTTATAAAGTCATTAGAATGTAGATCAGGTTGAAGTTGATGATGACTGAGGTCCCCATACAAGGAGGGTGTGTGTATTGAGAAGAAAAGGGCCTGGATAGGACTCTTAAAGATACTGACTTTAAAAATTGGGTGGAGGGGGGTTCAGGAGGGGGAACTTATGTAAACCCGGGGCGAATTCATGTCAATGTATGGCAAAACCAACCAATATAATATTGTAAAATAATTTGCCTTCAATAAAAAATAAATTAATTACCAAAAAAAATTAAAAAAAAAAAATCTGTAAGCTTAAAAAAGAAAAAGAGAGATGCAAAAATAAAAAATAAAAAAAAAAATTGGGTGGAGGAAAAGAAGGCAGTGAAGGACAAGGATAACAAATAGAAACAGAAACAGGGGAGCTAGGAGATGATGATTTCATAGGAGCCAGGAAAGGAGAGAGTTGTGAAAGAGTGCAGAAGGAATATATCAATTCCAATGTGAGGGAGGGATGTGTTTACCCACACCTCCAAACCAGTTCTTTGGATACTAGCTGTGTGTATTACAATTCATCTCAGCCCTGATACTATCTACCCAACTTCAGGAGACAGGTTTGATCCCTTGGTCAGGAAGATGCCCTGGAGGAGGGCGTGGTAACCACTCCAGTATTCATGCCTGGAGAATCCCATGGACAGAGGAGCCTGGTGGGCTACAGTCTACAGCTTTGCAAAGAAGTGACTGAACATGCATTCACCCAGAGGTAGTGTCAGATTCCGTAGATCCAAGGTTCATCCCATAAGACCCCCCCACCGCCATCCCATATGCTAATCGTAAGCCCAGTTTGTTACCTGTGCTTCTGACAGACTGGCTTTAAATTGAAGGTTCCCATGACTCCCTCAACCACTCCATTCTAAAGGAGATCAATCCTGGGTGTTCATTGGAAGGACTGATGCTGAAGCTGAAACTGCAATACTTTGGCCACCTCATGCGACGAGTTGACTCACTGGAAAAGAGTCTGATGCTGGGAGGGATTGGGGGTGGGAGGAGACGGGAACGACAGAGAATGAAATGGCTGGATGTCATCACCGACTCGATGGACATGAGCTTGAGTGAACTCCGGGAGTTGGTGATGGACAGGGAGGCCTGGCGTGCTGAGATTCATGGGGTCACAAAGAGTCGGGCACGACTGAGCGACTGAACTGAACTGAACTGAACTGATGACTCCCTCCTTGGGTTTGACTGATTTGCTAGAATGGATTAAATCATAAAGCAACGGCAGATCTTTTGGAAATGTGTCTGACAGCCTTAAGGCCCAAAGCCCCAGTTCGCAGAAACTGATCTCAGGTGGGAAGTCTAAGAGCAGGCTCTGCTTCCCCATTCCCTGGCTCCAGCAGAGGCTCCAACTTAGAGAAGGGGAGCTTTCTGTTTTTAATTTTGACTGTAACAGGTCTGATTCTGCAGCTGAACAAGGCTGGCACTGTTGAAAACTGTAGGCAGGGCACAAGCGAGTGAAGCACCCTGAACTCTGACCACAAGAGAGTGGTGTTGTGAAAGAGGTGCAGAGGTTGGGATGCGCAGCGTGCAGGAAAGGAAAGGGACCTTGCCCAGTGGCGTTCATGAAGTCCTCTGAAAACTCTTCCTGAACAAATGGTGTGAGTGTGTGTGGATGTGTTTTGGGTTGGTAATAAAATCTGTTTGGAGAAAGATCTTGATTGTGGTCTATAATTTTCTTAAAAGACCCTTCAACTTTGATTTCTGAAAGAAAATTCATCACCATGGATTTCTCTGATGCTGAAGCTGAAACTCCAATACTTTGGCTACCTGATGTGAAGAACGGACTCATTAGAAAAGACCTTAATGTTGGGAAAATTGAAGGCGGGAAGAAAAGGGGACAACAGAGGATAAGATGGTTGGATAGCATCATCGACTCAATGGACATGAGTTTGAGTAAACTCCGGGAGTTGGTGATGGACAGGGAGGCCTGGCGTGCTGCAGTCCATAGGGTCGCAAAGAATAGGACAACTGAGTGACTGAACTGAGCTGAACTGATGGTTTTCTCTGCTTTTTTGATCTTTATTCTTTTGCAATTTAAATATTGTTTAGAAGTTGAGAGTGATTTTATACTTACACAGAAGACCCCTTGGGTATGCTCTGTAAACTGGGAATCTTGACAGTGTGGAAAACCAGCTCTTTTTTAGTTAATGCTAGGAGCTGTGGAGTAAGTTCGTGAACTTTTGGATAAGCAAAAGCAGCTTTATGTAATTAAGCCCTGAAAGTTGTGTTGCTGAAGCTCTGTGATCTAGTTCTGTCCTGCCCTAACCCTACCCCCATTTCCTACTGTGAGCAAGCTCTTTGCAGTGGGAGTGGTGAAATTGTTTTTTTCTTTTTTAACCCATGTGACCAGTAAGTAAACAAGGGTTTAATAGTCCCATTATTCCTTCTCTCTTGTTACATTTCTAATCCTGCGGAGAACAGAGAAGTAAAATTCCAAAGGTGGGTGAAATAAAAATTCCTCAGGTAACATTTTTCCTTTCTCTTTGTGGAATCTCATATACTGATATGAAATGCAGTATGATATACGTATATGTGTATATATACATTTTATCATGTTATACATAGGTATATGTGTATATATATGCCAGTACATGGCATCAACTACTGGAGTATTTGCTAATTTTTTTCCCACTTTTTTTCCCACTCAATCCCTCTGGGGATTAGACTCTCATTTTGGGATGAGACTGAGGTTGGTGACTCTTTTAGATTTTATTCTTGGACAAATGCAGCATCTTCAAAAAGAGTTTGAGGTAATCTATAGTAAAAGACACATACACACAAAAAAGTTATTAAAATGCAAATGGAAGCATAAAAAGAAAAAGAAAATCAATGTGTTGAAAGACGAAAGAAGAAGAAAAAAATGCTATTTATGAGGACTAATAGATTAAATTTGGCCTTAAACCACTGATATGGAAAAATTAGATACTTTAAAAATAATCGATAGTATACTATTTACTTAGAAAAGACAAAATCTTTCCTGGTACTAAATGCATGACAGGATTTATCACGTGGGATCTTACACAGTGTTCTTTTTTTTTTTTTAAAGTATGAATATTTATTTCAGGCTTTAGATCCCAATTTCAAAAAACAAGATCTGATTCCTCTCTTCCGTGTGAGGATGATTTCCTGGAGGCTGAACGGTTCTGTGCCCTTAGGAACATGTCTCATCAGGTTCAGAACAAAGTCCCTGACGCCCACTGTACTCCAGCTTTAAGAAACAAAACTCACCACCATGGGGCTGAACAAATGCACACACACGTAAATGAGCAGCTAAACCTTGGCAAATCTGCTTTAAAAAAAAAAAGTTTGTTTTCTGGGGGTTTTGTGGTTGTTTTGTTTTTCTACCCAGCATATGCAGCACTTGTGAACTCCCAATGGGTTCCCAGCTTTAAACACATTAAACGTCTTGGTGAAAGACTACTTCTTCAAGAATCTAAAAACAGACCAAACGTGTTTTGCTGTGAACGCTTTGTAGAGGCAAAGTGAAGCAGGAGTTTGGATTTAAAGAAAGGAAAAAAAAAAAAAAATCAATACAGTGATGGAAGGGTAAAGAATGCAAGAATTCAGACATTCTGTGGAGGATTACTTTCTCTCCATTAAGAGGTCCATAAAAAGGAGCAAACAGATCCATAAGGGGAGTCAGCAGGAGCCGTGTTTGTTTTCCCCACCCCCGTGATAGCTTTTTGCCGAGGGGCCACTGCTAGGTCCCCACTTGCTCCCCTCCCTTTGGCCTGAGATGGCAGGGCAGTACAGGGGCCTTGAAGGAGCACGTCACGACTCCTCATTTCCAGAATCATCATCATCGTAACAGTCGGCATCTTCCTCCTCCTCATCTTCATCATCAATGTCGTCGTCGTACAAGTCGTCATAAAGCAAATCTGAGCTGTTGTCATTGGAAGGCACTTTAGTTTTGATGCAGTATTCCGCCAGGGTCGTAGGGACCTTCACTCCATCCTTTTCTGCTTCGGCTTTAGTTGCTGACACCGTTTCCTAATGATTTCAGCATATTCTTTGTCTTTTCCTTTACTGTCCCTCCATTTCCTGAACATAACCGAAGCATCCACATTGGCTGGGGAGTGGGCTCATTAAGCAATGAGATTACACTTAACAGGATAGTCCTGACGTTTTGAGTAGGATTCCACCTTTCAGAGGGCAGTTCTCCTCCACTCTGTGAGTCATCTACAGGCGGATGAAGAATTGAAATGCATACATCTCCATTCTCATAAATGTTGGGGTGCCACATTTTGGTCAAGAATCTGAAGGTAGGTGGTGAATATGGGTAGTCAATAGGAAATTTAATATGCGCCTTGAAGTAGCCGCCCTCGTAGAGCGTTTTAGGGGGTCCGAAGATGGCAACCTCCCAGTTGTAGAGGTCGGATTCATCTACCAGGGTGATCCGGAAGCCCTCCACCGGTTCCTCCTGCAGGGATTTCAGCTCGAGCATCAGGGCCTTCTGCGAACTGGTCATCTGCTGCTGGGCCATCGCGGCGGCGGCGGCGCCGGGCCGGGGCCCCAGTCCTCACGCACCAGCCGGGCCGGACCAGGCCCCTCCCCTCCGCTCGCCCTCTGCCGGGCAGCTCCGGGCCCCTGTCTTCACACACCCGGCGGCCCGGACCAGGCCCCACACGGCCCGTGGGCCGGCCCGGTTCCTCCTCACACACGACGCGGGCCGGGCCGGGCCCTTCTCCTCACACTCGGGCCGGGGTGGGGGGAGGGGTGGAGAGAGTTAAAGAAATTCGCTCCGAGTCTCGGGCCTCCCCCCACTGCAGGGGGCCTCAACTTGGTGGTGGCGGGGGGAGAAGAGGTGGAAGCGGAGGAAGGCGGCGAAAGGCCGGCGACGGTGAGGAGACCGGGCCGGGATGGCCCGGGAGCGCCGCGCTCGCTCGCTCTCTTGTTCTCCTCCGGGGCCGCCGGGGCCCTACAGTGTTTTTGATAAGAATTTTATGACAAATGCAGAAGTGATTTTCTTCAGACTGTTTCTTCTCTTTTTAATCAAGGTGGTATTTTAATTTTTCTAATTTGAGTGGAGAACGCACAGGTGACAGTTCAATGAATTTTTACAAAATTTGCACTTCTGTTACAGCCACACATGTCAAGTAATAGAGCATTATGAGCACCATAGACAGTCTACTAATACCTTTCTCATTCATTGAACCCTACCTCTTCCCCTAAAGTAACCAGTAATATGATTTGTATTAATATCAACATAGATTAATTAACAAAAATTTATAGCTTTAAAAAATAGTTTTATTTATTTGGTTGCTCCAGGTCTTAGTTGTGGCATCGGGATCTAGTTCCTCGACCAAGGATTGACTGTTGGTCCCCTGCACTGGGAGTGTGGAATTTTAGCCACTGCACCATCAAGGAAGTCCCAACATAGATTAGTTTTGTATTTAAAACTTTGTGTAGATGGAATCATGTAGTATATGTTCTTATGTGTCACAGTGGAAGTGAAAGAGAAGAGTGAAAAAGTTGACTTAAAGCTCAACATTCAGAAAACTAAGATCATGGCATCTGGTCCCATCAGTGTATATCGCATTGTTTTCTTGTCAGTCTTTACACTTAGACCATGAATTCAATGCATAATGGAATCTTGTTTTGTTCACTTTTGTGTATCAGTGCTTAACATTGTGTCTGACTCACAGTGGCTGTTGAATTGATGTTGTTGAATGAAAATGATTCAGTGGAGTCTTAACAGATGAGTATTGTTTGTCAAATGGATAGAGCTGGGAAAGAATTATAGACAGAATTGTATCCTGGGTATGAAAAGCCTGTACTGTGCGGGTTATTGAAAGGTGCTTATTACAACTAAAGAGCAGGGTGCAAAAGAGGGTGAGTAAAAGAGGAGGCTAAGAAAGAAATCTGGGGCCAGAGAACTGGGGAGACCTTACAGCCAAGCCAAGGTAAGCATCTTGCAGGCCTTGTGGTGTCCTAGTGGGCCCAAACCCATCTATTTAGAAAAAACTTTATTTATGGCTGATCTGGGTCTTTGTTGCTGCACTTGGGCTTTCTCTAGTTGCGGTGAGCGGGGGCTTACTCTCTGGTTATGGCATGTGGGTTTCTAGCTGTAGTGGCTTCTCTTGTTGTGGAGCATGGGCTCCAGGCGTGCAGGCTTCGTTATTTGCTGCATGTGGGCTCAGTAGTTATGGTTCTCAGGCTCTAGAGCACAGGCTCATAAGTTGCAGTGCTCAGGCTTAGTTGCCCCATGGCACATGGGATCTTCTCAGGCCAGGGATCCAACTGTTGTCCCCTACATTACAAAGTGATTTTCAACCACTAGACCACCAGGGAAGCCCCTACACCCATCTTTGACCTCTATCAATGACTTCCCAAGTGGCTCCATGTTAAAGAATCCACCTGCCAATGCAGGAGACACAGGAGATTCAGGAGATTCGAGTTTAATCCTTGGGCTGGGAAGATTCCCTGGAGAAGGAAATGGCAATCCACTGCAGTATTCTTGCCTGGGAAATCCCATGGACAGAAGAGCTTGGTGGCCACAGTCCATGGGGTCGCATAGAGTCGGAAACGACTGAGCAACTGAGCATGCTCGTGACTTTATGAGTCATATGTTAGTTCAGCCAGAAACTACAGATTGCCCCCAAAAGGTGGATGTTTCTCTAGAACTATGTATTGAAGTGTAGGCATTTCTGAACATTCATTTCAACAATGCATATGATTGATCTATATTTACAAACTGCTTTGGCTGCAATGTCTCACCAAACTGTTGGGTCTCTTAACTAATCTCTTTGCCTTCATCACACCACTGTTTAATCCATACTTCATTCCCACTGTGAGACAGATCTTTCTAAAGCTAAATCTGGCCATCTTAGCCTTCAGTTTAATACCTTCTAATGGCACACTCTTGTTGCCTATAAGATACATCCAGATTCCTTAGTGTGGTTTACAGGACCCCTCCTGGTCTGGCCCTTCACCACTTCACCTTCCATTTCTTCTTCCGTAGGCTCTCTACATTACCTGAGCTGCTTGTAGGTATCAGGAAGTTTTATGCTGCTCACCCCTCCATTCATGTACACATTATTGCTGCCTGTAATGTCACTTCATCCTTATCCACTTTTTGAACTCTTTAACTATTTTATTGAAAGTATTTAAAAAATCATTGCCTCTGTGAAGCTAAGTCTAACTTAGCAGGTAGTGGGCCATCCTCCTTTATACCTCCATCAGACTGTATATACTTCTGTTTGGCACCTACCACATTGCAATGCAGTTGTTTGGTTACTTCCCTGACTCCCCTATCTAGACTGGCTAGAGGGTAGGACCATGTATTAGTTAATACCGAGTCCTAGCACATAGTGCAATGGTTGGCACATAGTAAATACTGGTTAAAGAAAAAAGGAAGGGATAAAATGAAAGCTGTTCTTTTTCTTTTGAAGGAGGTCCTCTCACCATGTGGCTATACCTGGCGGTCCTCGTGGGCCTGTACTACCTCCTGCGCTGGTACCGGGAGAGGCAGGTCGTGAGCCACCTCCAGGAAAAGTTCGTCTTCATCACGGGCTGTGACTCGGGCTTTGGGAACCAGCTGGCCAGGCAGCTGGACCTGCGAGGCTTGAGGGTCCTGGCTGCGTGTCTGACAGAGCAAGGGGCCAAGCAGCTGAGGAACCAGACATCAGACAGGCTGCAGACGGTGATTCTGGACGTCACCAAGACAGAGAGCATTGCTGCGGCCACCGAGTGGGTGAAGAAGCGTGTTGGGGACAGAGGTATGGGGAAGTTTTTCCTCCTTTCATTTACTCAGGCATGAAGATGTTAACATTTCATGTTCATATATATAACACATATATAATCTCAAAAGCAGGGCTTGAAAGGCTGGCTTTGTCAGTTGAAAGACAGTTGTGATCTTTGGCAGTGTTTCCTTTCCTTAACAATGCTTGTATTAACAAATGAACCCAGTAGATTTCAGGCTGTTATCTCACCTTGCAAGTGAGGTATTTACAACCACAATTCTTTTCTTCACAATTCTTTATATTTGAAGAATTTTCAAGGGGTCCTTAAGAATCTGCTTCTTCCCTTGGCTGCCATCTAAAATACAAACATTCCTTGAAGCCAGCCTTTGATTGTCTTTTTTTTTTTTTAAATAAGTTTTCATTTTATTTTTTCTAATTAATAGGCTGTATTCCTTACAGCAGTGATAGATTTACGGAAAAGTTGGAAAGCACAGAGTTCCCATATGCAACCCCCCTCTTATAGTTTCTTCTAGTATTAACATCTTGCATTGGTGTGGTACATTTATTACATTGATAAACCAATACTGATACATTAGCATTAATGAAAGTCTGTAGTTTATACTTTGGCCACCTCATGTGACGAGTTGACTCACTGGAAAAGACTCTGATGCTCTGATGCTGGGGCGGGAGAAGGAGGGGACGGCAGAGAATGAGATGACTGGATGGCATCACCGACTCGATGGACATGAGTTTGAGTAAACTCAGGGAGTTGGTGATGAACTGGGAGGCCTGGAGTGCTGTGATTCATGGGGTCGCAAAGAGCAGGACACAACTGAGCGACTGAACTGAACTGAACTGAATGGGTTTTGCCAAATGTAAAATATCCTATATTTACCATTATAGTATGATGCAAAATACTTTCAGTGCCTGAAAAATCCTTTGGCTCCACCTATTCATCTCCTCTCCCCACCTCCCAAATCCTGGCAACTGTGCAGCCTTTTACTCTTTCCATGTTGTTGTTGTGCAGTTACTCAGTTGTGTCCAACTCTTTGCAACCCCATGGATTTCAGCACACCAGGCTTCCCTGTCCTTCACCATCTCCTGGAGCTTGCTCAAACTCATGTCCATTGAGTCAGTGATGCCATCCAACCATCTCATCCTCTGTTGTCCCCACTCTTTCCATAGTTTTGCCTTTTCTCAGATATCATGCAATTGGAATCATATTGGATGTAGCTTTTTAGACTGGCTTCTTTCATTTAACAATATGCACTTAAGGTCCCTCTGTGTTTTTCTGTGGCTTGAGTACTCATTTAATTTTATTACTGAATAATATTCCACTGTATGTACTACAGTTTGTTTATCCATTCACTTACTGAAGGACATCTTGGTTGTTTTAAATTTTTTGGCAGTTATGGATAAATTCTCTTTTCTAAAGTTTATTTTCTCTGGATATGATCCAAATCCTCTTTGATCCCCTTCTTCTTTCTCTACTTGTTTTATGATTCTTTCAGTTCAGTTCAGTTCAGTCACTCAGTCGTGTCCGACTCTCTGCGACCCCATGAATCACAGCACGCCAGGCCTCCCTGTCCATCACCAACTCCCGGAGTTCACTCAGACTCACGTCCATAGAGTCGGTGATGCCATCCAGCCATCTCATTCTCTGTTGTCCCCTTCTCCTCCCGCCCCCAATCCTTCCCAGCATCAGAGTTTTCCAGTGAGTCAACTCATCGCATGAGGTGGCCAAAGTACTGGAGTTTCAGCTTCAGCATCAGTCCTTCCAATGAACACCCAGGACTGATCTCCTTTAGAATGGACTGGTTGGATCTCCTTGCAGTCCAAGGGACTCTCAAGAGTCTTCTCCAGCACCACAGTTCAAAAGCATCAATTCTTCGGCGATCAGCTTTCTTCACAGTCCAACTCTCACATCCATACATGACCACTGGAAAAACCATAGCCTTGACTAGACGGACCTTTGCTGGCAAAGTAATGTCTCTGCTTTTTAATATACTATCTAGGTTGGTCATAACTTTAGGTCCTGATAATTGGACCTCCTAGATGTCTATTCATCCAATGAGTTCTAAAATAGTAATAAAATTATTTTTTTGGATTGAAGAAAGTCTATTTTTTAAAAAATTTTCTTTAAATTAGAAAACTGATTTTAAAATATTACTTCTACCTGAGCATGTTCTTGACTCCAGAGTCAGAAGTTAGGGTTAGTTATAGCCTCTGTGCTGTATGTAGTGGTTTATTTCTACTGTATTGTTATTATTATTGTTAATGTTTTCCCACCTGTTAGAGAGTGTGCTCATCAAGGACATGGATCTCTCTTAACCATCACTGTATTCCCCCAGTTTCTAACATACTGTCTGGTACATGTTAAGGGCTCCACAAGTGTTGAATGGATCTCATTTACACATAGTTTAATCTATTACCTTTATGCCCTTGATTTCTAAATTATTTCTTGTTCATCACACCTGAATTTCCAACTACTTGCTGGTTTTCTCAACTGGAAATTCTACTGGAAGCTCAAACTCACCAAATCTAAAGGAGAACTCTTATTGTCTCATCTTCACCAAATCTGCTTTTCATTTTGGTCCTTGAGACTGATTCTTCTCTTCTCCCTCCAACCCCAGAGCTCAAGACAGGAAGTTATACTTTCAGTCCTTTGGAAGTACTTTCTGTTTCATCCTTAAAGTGATAATATAGCCATTTAATCCAGAAAGAGTCTTTTTACTAGACTCCCTACCTTAGTGGGCCTTGGACTTCATATCTTCTAATTGTGTACATTTTTTGATGCTATAAATACTAAAGTTCAATTCACACTGTTTGGCAAATTCCCTCAAATCAAAAGCTATCATTAGGCTTCTGTTTATCCCTCCCTGGATTCCTGCCTTCTCTTTGTTTTTGGCTTGACCTTCTTTTATTTTCTTACTGATAGATGTGTTTAAGATTGAAAAAACATATTTTGATTTGTTTAAGATTGAAAAAGTATATTTTGTCTAGCATTTTTAGCTGTTTTCAGCAGAAAGATTGATCAAGGTAGAAGTCTATCATTTTTGTCTGAAACTGAACTCCTGCTTTGATTTTTATTGTTTTAGGACTCTGGGGTCTGGTCAACAATGCAGGTGTTTTTCACTCACATGGCTACACTGAGTGGCAGAAGATTGAGACTTGCAGGGATACCCTTAGGGTGAACCTTGTTGGTGTGATAGAGGTGACCCTGAGCATGCTTCCCCTGGTAAGGAGAGCACAGGGGAGAATTGTCAATGTCTCCAGCATTCTGGGAAGAATTGCTTTCTTTGGATCAATCTACTGTTGTTCCAAGTATGGAGTGGAAGCCTTCTCAGATATTCTGAGGTAAGACTCTAAAGTTAAAACAATCTAGAAGAGTGGGATGGGGAGGGAGATGGGAGGGAGGTGTGGGAAGGAGGGGACATGGCTGATTCTTTTTGATGTATGACAGAAAACCACAAAATTCTGTAAAGCAATTATCCCTCAATTAAAAGAATAAAGTGGCAAAGAAACTCCCAAACAAAAGCAACCCCTGAGCACTTAAATATGTCTTAGTCACCACTACCTACTAGTCACTAGTCACTTTCACCTACGTTATCTTATTTCATCACTTACAAAATGTGACATGTTTACTAGATATTATTTACTAGATAATAATTAAATATTATTGTTTACTAAATATTATTGCTAGTCTGTTTTATACAGAAAGGTGAGGCTCAGATTTGGTATCTATTCAGAGTTCACCTGCAACAGCGATGATTTGGCAGACTCGTGTCTTGACCCCAAGTTTTTGTCTCTTGTCACCACACCACATTTTAACTTTCAAGATATATCCTTGATAAAATTTTATTTCTGAAGAGAAGATGACTGTTCTCTTTCCTCCTGTCCTCATCTCTTCACAGTGACTCTTTCTGGTGCTGATCTGCTTCCAGTTAACTTATTCATCCCTTTATTCTGTATATCTTCTCTTTGTCTAATGGTTTCTTTCCTTTCTTATAACTTTAGTTTGCCACAACCCTCTAATGGCCCTGCCTCTACCTCCTGGCTTTTTAAAATACCTCATTTCAGCTTCCTGCTCCTCTTTCAGCGGTTCCTTCTTTTTATAGTTCCCTTCATATTTTAATTGCTGAGACAGAGAATCCTGTTTGGCCTGAGATAATTTTTTTGTGTGTTCTGTATGACACTGCATGATGTGATTTTTTTTGCACTTACTATCTGTTAGGCACTCCTGTGGGTATTTTACATCTAATAAATCATTTAATTTTCACAGCACCCCAGTAAGGAAGAAATTATTTTTATCCCTATTATATGTCTAGGGAAACTGAGGCACAGAGCTTCAGTAATTTGCCATGGCCATCTCGGTAATAACAGGCTGAGTCACTGTCCAGTCCTAAGAGGGGCTCTCCTCCCATTAAGGACCCTTCCTGGTCATGCCAGCTGTAGACATGAGGATGCAGTCACATGGTACAGAATAGTGCTGCACAGACTCTCCTTTAGCAGAGGCTGATTCTAGGGGCAGTTTCTCTTAGAAACAAGCTACGAATATTATAGACATCGTGAATTAACTTCCTAGGGCAGTAGTAATAAGTTTCCACAAGTAATTTATGGTACATGGTGTCTTACAGCAGCACACATATATTCTCTCACAGTTCTGGAGTCTAGGAGTCTGAAATCAGCATCACTGGGCCAAAGTCACTTGTTCACAGGGCCATGTTCTTCTGATGGCTCTAGCAGAAAATCTGTTACTTGCCTCCTGCTTTTGGTGGCTGCTGGAATTCTTTGGCTTGTGGCCACATCAACCTCTGCCTTTATGGTCACTTTGCCTTCTCTTCCTCTGTTGGTCTTTGGATCTACCTATGACTCTCTTATAAGCACAGTTGTGATTGCACTTAGGATGCACCCAGATCACCTGGCAGAGTCTCCCTAGCTTAAGATCCTTAACTCAATCAAACTTTCAAATTCTTTGCCACATAAGGTAACATTTACAGGTTTCAGGGATTAGGATCTGATATGTTTGGGAGTCATTATTTAACTTACTGCATGCCATGACTGGTGTATATCTAATACAATGTGCATATCATATTATCTGCTTAGGAAAGGAGTAGGGAAATAGCTGAGGACATTACATGAGTTGTTACTATATGGCAGGCATCTTTCCTGGCTTCCTGCCTATCCAATATTTTGACCACCTCCATGGGGCCGCTGCCTGCTGATTTACCACTGCTCATGCCTCTTGGACTCCTTGAATCATTCCCAGGCCAGGAGCGAAGACATGCCCTTCCAACTTTTAAATCATTATTTAGTTCCTGTAGCAAATTCCAGTTTGCCTTAATTATGCTAAGGATAAACAGAAAAAGGAAGTTTTGTTCCCCATTTGAGATAGAGTTTTAAAGGGTATGGAGATGTGGTGTGTTGGGAATGTATGAGAAAGCTGCAAGGGGAAGTGAAATGCAAAGGGCCAAAGCACCCCTGGCTTGCCTAGCCCCTCCTTCTGCTCCAGTACACACAGGCACCTGGAGAATCATTTTCTGATAAGGGAGGGTTTTCCTTTAGAGCAGTGGTTCTTAACTTTTAACATGCCTCAGAGTCACCTGAGGCTACTTTGGACAGATTGATGGTTCTTAACCCCAGAGTTTCTGATTTAGTAAATTTAGACTTGGGCTCAGTAATCTGCATTCTAACAAGCTCCCAGATGCTGATGCTATTGATCTGGGGTCCACACTTTGAGAACCATTCATTGCTTTAGAGGATCACGATGCTTTGTGTTTTATATTCTTGTGAAACACTGCTCCAAACATTTCTCCTTGACATCAACTTGGGCTTCATCTTCTCTAGCAAGGCGCTCCAACCTCTAGAGCAAGGAGCACCCCTCATTACTGTCCCGGAGTACTGAAAGAATACCTCACAGGGTGTACAACGCCATCTTACTTCACTTGGTGAAGGCAACACTTCGCATAGTGCCTGATACTTACACAGCCCCCCGATGAATACTTTCGAAAATGTTTTTTGAACTAACCCGAGTATTCTGGAGTGACCAGTGACTTGTCAATTTAATGCCCACATCATATTCCACTAATGGTCTCTTGCAGCCTTTGAACACACTGTAATTTTTCACAGCCCCCTGCTTCTGTGTGTGCAATTCCATCAGTATGGTATTCCACTCCACTCTTTCTTCACTTGGAAATTTCCTCTTTATCCTTGGAGGCTCAACTGAAACATTTTCTCCTTATTGAAACCTTCTTTGACTCCCTCAGAAAATCGACACCCTCTTTTCTACTTGTGTAGCCCCTTGAATACCTTGCCTTTATAATTCTTTTGACTTGTATTGCAATTATTTGCTTATTTATCAGACTCACTCACTGTGGGCTTTTCAGGGGTGGTGAGCAGAGTCTTAATTTACTGAGATTGTGCATGCAAAACACTTAGCCCAGTAGATACCATAAAAACATTAATTTTCCTTATTATTCCTTGTAGTCTTCATTTTTCCAGTGTATACCACATGGTCAAAAGTGAATAACTCTGTTAAATAAATGGATGTGGAATTGAATGGTTATGGTAGTTTGTATAATCATATCCCAATTATTGCACCTAGGGATCTGTAAAATTTTATTTTGTTTCCCTCCATTTCTTTATCCTTTAAAATATTCAGTAAAGGTGTTTTTATAATAATTTTGTTTTGTTTTCTCCCTGAAAACATTGAAATTGTGGTATCTTTCAATCAGAGGAGTTAACTTGAGATTTTTTTCCCCTAGGCGTGAGCTTCAACATTTTGGGGTGAAAGTCAGTATGGTTGAACCTGGCTACTTCAGAACATCAATGACAGATGTGCAGAAGTTCTCAGAGTTAATGAAACAAACCTGGAAAGAAACCCCTGCGCATATTAAGGAGAGCTATGGACAGAAGTTTTTTGATGCCTGTGAGCTTTTCTTTTAATGGCATGATGGATAATCTTGCATGAAAAGGGCAAAGGTGGTTGGTAGAGAGTGATTGGGAGATCTAAGAATAAATCACCTTCAATAAAGCCTTCCCAAGACAAGAGGGAAGGTTCAGGAAGGTCCTAGTGCCTTCACAGTTGGTGTGGTGATGGCTGTTGTGGCTGAGGAAGAGGCCATACAAGCAGCCTCAGGCCAGAGCTTGCCCTGCCTTGTCACCTATGGGCCTGGACACCAGATCTCCAGGGAGGTATTATGTGGTTGGAGGCGTGGAATCTCTGGATTTTGTGAGGGGGTGCCCCTCCACAGTTTGAAGGGGCTGGTGTGGGAGGCCTGCTTAGTTGAGCATTCAGTATTATCTACTCTTTGGATAACAGCCTAGCCACAAACTCCACATTTTTTTATGAGAGGAGGGAGGGTGCATATAGGTGGGGAGAGGTAAGTGGATTAGGACAGGATTTGCAGGGCGCTGTTGGCCATTCCCAGAGGCTGGACCTCATGTGCAGACCATGGGAGTCTTGCAGGAGTGAGAAGGTTCAATTTCATGGTGTGGAGGAGGATCGGTTTTGGGGGAAGAGGGAGGGCAGTTCTTCAAGTAGAACAAAGTCATGCACACTAGTGTGGGGTGCACCTTCCTGGGGAAGGGGTACTTTTTCTTCACATAAAGAATTTAGCAGCGTGCCAAGGCCAAAGGGAGCAGCTCTCTTTTCCCGTGCAGAAAAGGCCCTGTGGCAGGTAGCAGTAGCCCTGGACTTGACTTTGGGTGATATCTCAGTACAGAGAAAGGAGAAGGGGAATGTGCACGTGGAAGACTCCTGACCTACAGCCCTGTCTTACATCAGGCTTAGGGGGGTGACTGTCCACAGAGAGGAGAGAAACTGAATCAAGGAAAGGCTGATAGAAAACTTCCTGAGCCTCTCAGAATACAAAGCTGCTGCTGCTGCTGCTGCTAAGTCACTTCAGTCGTGTCCGACTCTGTGCGACCCCATAGACGGAAGCCCACCAGGCTCCCCCGTCCCTGGGATTCTCCAGGCAAGGACACTGGAGTGGGTTGCCATTTCCTTCTCCGATGTGTGAAAGTGAAGTCGCTCAGTCGTGTCCGACCCTTAGCAACCCCAGGGACTGCAGCCTACCAGGCTCCTCTATCCATGGGATTTTCTAGGCAAGAGTACTGGAGTGGCTTGCCATTGCCTTCTCCGGAATACAAAGCTAGGGAACTACAATTTCTAACAAGTCAGGCGGCCAGCTGCTCTTTTGAGCTCTTCTCTACCTAAAGTTTTAAACGATTAGAGAATTTGTATCCCCTTGTGAGTATGTATATTTGACAATAGAAATCAAGGGAAAAGAGAATTTACTAAGAAGTGGCTTCATGTAAAAGGAGGGATATATATATTTAATGATTTAAAGGAGTTGAAATTGTTCATTTATTTGTCCCTAGATCAGAATAATTTAGATCAGTGCTATCCAATAGATATATGAGAACCATATATATAATCTTAAATTTTCCAGTAGATACTTTTTAAAAAGGACAACAAAAACAGGTTAAATTAATTTTAATACATTTTACTTTAACCCCATATATATATCCAAAATACTATCGTTTAACATTTATTATCAATATAAAAGTTATTGATAAGGTATTTTATATTTTTTCCCTATTAGTCTTTGAAAATTGATGTGTAGTTTATACTTACAGCACATCTCAACTGGTGCTGCTGCTGCTGCTAAGTTGCTTCAGTCATGTTTGACTCTGTGCGACCCCATAGACGGAAGCCCACCAGGCTCTCCCTTCTCTGCGTTTCTCCAGGCAAGAACACTGGAATGGGTTGCCATTTCCTTCTCCAATGCATGAAAGTGAAAAGTGAAAGTGAAGTTGCTCAGTCGTGTCTGACTCTTTGTGACTCCATGGACTGTAGCCTGCCAGGTTCCTCTGTCCATGGGATTTTCCAGGCGAGAATACTGGAGTGGGTTGCCATTTCCTTCTCCAGGGGATCTTCCTAACCCAGGGATCGAACCCAGGTCTCCTGAATTGCAGGTAGACTCTTTACCATCTGAGCCACCAGGGAATCCCTAAACAATAAGATTGCTAACCACCATTTTTCTTTTTGTTTACAGATCACGATCTCATGAAACAAGGGCTGCTGGGTTGTAGCACAAACCTAAACCTGGTCACCGACTGCATGGAACACGCTCTGACATCTGTGCATCCCCGCACTCGATACTCAGCTGGCTGGGATGCTCAGTTTTTCTTTGTCCCTCTATCTTATTTACCTACATCCCTGGCAGACTACATATTGACTAGATCTTGGCCCAAACCAGCCCAGGCAGTCTAAAGAAAAATGGTTTGATGGCCCTTGAAATGAAGACAAAAATCTGGAATTGATGGTGTCTGGCTAATCCTAATGCATAATCTATAATTTTTCTAGCAATCAACTTTCTTGCTTAAACTCATTTATCTGACACCATCAGAGAACCAACATGTTGATGTTATAGATATCCAAAGCTTACTCCCTTTAGGTGCTAAATCTCTACTATTTTAGCCATTTTTGGATGACAATATTTCCAAAATGCATCAATCTTCCTTGCCCTGTTAGAGTAGACTAAAAACAGTTTAGCTTGTTTTGATGTTATTTCTTTATGTAAGTGAATAGCTGTTCTGTGCTGTGATCAACTGTTGTTTAGGGACTATTGAGAAATGTGGGTCTGTTTAATTCTTACTTGAAATGGGTCTGTACTTTGGTACTTTTAATAAATGTTTAATTTCATCTTCTTCCTATTAGCCAGCTGTTTTTGGATATGTTTCTCCTTTATTTAAAAAGAACTGATTATTAATTTTTTAAAATTTAAAAGTAATGTAGTTATTAATTTGATATATTTAAATTTAAAAGTAATATATGCTTAGTTAAAAATTCAGTTATTACTCAAAAGCTTAAAAATGAAAATATAATTGTTTCCCACCTGCATTGCTGCTCCTCAGAGACTAGTGCTTTTGACTTTCAGCTATTTCTTCTGGTATACATCACTGTATTTTTTAATAATATACTTTATACCGTTATTTCTTGATTTATTAATTTTAGACATTTTTGATTAACTTACTGTTAGGCTAAATGAGAATATAATCTTTACACCACTTTCCTGACCATTTTCTTTATCTCCATTCTTCTTCCTTTTTTCTTAAATTTATTTTTTATTGAAGTATAGTTGTATTACAATGTATTAATTATTGCTGTACAGCCAAGTGACTCAGTTATGCATATATATATATACTTTCTTTTTCATATTCTTTTCCATTATGATTTATCACAGGATATTGAATGTAGTTCCCTGTGCTATACAGTAGGATTTTGCACATTATCAATAGAGGATTGGATGAATACAACAGAATATTACTTAGCCATAAATGGTACATATATATAATGGAATATTCCATTCCATTCAGTTCAGTCGCTCAGTCGTGTCTGACTCTTTGCGATCCCGTGGACTGTAGCCTACCAGGCTTCTCCGTCCATGGGATTCTCCAGGCAAGAATACTGGAGTGGGTTACCATTTCCTTCTCCAGGGGATCTTACTCAGCCATAAAAAGAGTGAAATAATGCCATTTGCAGCAACACTGTTGAACTTAGAGATTATCATATTGAGTGAAATAAGTCAGACAGAGAAAGACAAATGTGATATTGTTTATATGTGGAATCTAAAAAAAAGGGTACAAATTGAACTTACCTACAAAACATAAATAGAGTTACAGTTGTAGAGAATAATGTTAAGGTTACAAGGGGGTAAGGGAGGGAGGGATAAATGAGAAGAATGAGATTGACACATACACACTACTACACATAAAATAGAGAACTAATAAGGACTATATAGCACAGGGAGCTCTACTCAATACTCTGTAATGTCCTATATGGGAAAAGAATCTAAAAAACAGTGGATATATGTATATGTATAACAGATTCACTTTGCTGTACACCTGAAACTAAAATAATGTTGTGGATCAACTATACTCCAGTAACAATTTTTAAAAACCTTTTACGATTCTGACAGTTTTAAAGAGTATGCTGTGCTGTGCTTAGTTGCTCAGTCATGTCTGACACTGTGACCCTATGGACTGGATTGAACCCAGGTCTCCCACATTGTAGGCAGATTCTTTACTATCTGGGCCACCAGGGAAGACCAAGAATACTGGGGTGGGTGGCCTGTCCCTTCTCCAGGGGGTCTTCCTGACTTAGGAATCAAACCAGGGTCTCTGCATTGCAGGTGGATTCTTGACCAGCTGAGCTACCAAGAAAGCCCTTTGAAGAGTATGTACTGTATGTGCTTAGTCACTCAGTCATGTTCGACTCTTTGTTACCCCATGGATTGTGGCCTGCCAGGCTCCTCTGCCCATGGGGATTCTCCAGTTGGTCTGGAGTTGGTTGCCATGCCCTTCTCCAGGGGATCTTCCCAACCCAGGGATCGAACCTAGGTCTCCTGCATTGCAGGCGGATTCTTTACTGTCTGAGCCACCAGGGAAGAGTACAGGCCAGTTATGCAAAGTGTCCCTCAGTTTGGACTATGTGATCCATTCTCATGATCAGATCCAGGTTATGCATTTTAGCAGAAATGACACGGAAGTGCATCACTGTATCCCTCTCAGTGCATCCCATCAGTAGGCACAGATGTAAGTGTATCTCAGTACTGGTTGTTAAGTCTGAACCCTTGGTTAAAGTAGTCTGCCATGTTTCTCCACCATAAAGCTATTTTTTTCCTATGTACTTAATAAGCTGGAATCAAGATTGCTGGGAGAAATATCAATAACCTCAGATATGCAGATGACACTACCCTTATGGCAGAAAGTGAAGAGGAACTCAAAAGCCTCTTGATGAAAGTGAAAGAGGAGAGTGAAAAGGTTGGCTTGAAGCTCAACATTCAGAAAACAAAGATCATGGCATCTGGTCCCATCACTTCATGGGAAATAGATGGAAAAACAGTGGAAACAGTGTCAGACTTTGTTTTTTTGGACTCCAAAATCACTGCAGATGCTGATTGCAGCCATGAAATTAAAAGACGCTTGCTCCTTGGAAGGAAAGTTATGACCAACCTTGATAGTATATTAAAAAGCAGAGACATTACTTTGCCAACCAAGGTCCGTCTAGTCAAGGCAATGGTTTTTCCCGTGGTCATGTATGGATGTGAGAGTTGGACTGTGAAGAAAGCTGATCGCCGAAGAATTGATGCTTTTGAACTGTGGTGTTGGAGAAGACTCTTGAGAGTCCCTTATACTGCAAGGAGATCCAACCAGTCCATTCTAAAGGAGATCAATCCTGGATGTTCATTGGAGGGACTGATGCTAAAGCTGAAACTCCAATACTTTGGCCACCTCATGTGACGAGTTGACTCACTGGAAAAGACTCTGATGCTGGGAAAGGTTGGGGGCGGGAGGAGAAGGGGACGACGGAGAATGAGATGGCTGGATGGCATCACCGACTCTGTGGACATGAGTTTGAGTGTACTCCTGGAGTTGGTGATGGACAGGGAGGCCTGGCGTGCTGTGATTCATGGGGTCGCGGAGAGTCGGACACGACTGAGCGACTGAACCGAACTGAACTGAACTGAACTTAATAAGTAATTTTTGTACACTAATAAAAATTTTTAAAAATATCACACAACTTGGAGATTTCACAGCAAATAGAAACACCTAATATTTGTACAAAATATAAAAGTAAAAACAATTATCAAAAAGATCATGATCTTAATATTTCAGAAACACAGAAAGTTATCACCAAACACCTTCTGAGTTTTGGCACAGTTTTTACACTGTATTTTCCATTAAAAGAAAGCTTATATTGAAAAAGTAACTTGTCAGGATATTTCAACATTATATAAATGCCCCATTCCTCATTAAACTTTTACCCACTCATTTTAGAATTATTTATAATTCTTTTATTTTTTAAACTATTTATTTATTTTTAATTAATTAATTAATTAATTTTACTTTACAATCTTGTGTTGGTTTTGCCATACATTGACTTGAATCTGCCATGGGTGTACATGTGTTCCCCATCCTGAACCCCCCTCCCACCTCCATCCCCATCCCATCCCTCTGGGTCATCCCAGTGCACCAGCCCCGAGCATCCTGTGTCATGCATTGAACCTTGATTGGCAATTCGTTTCACATATGATATTTTACATGTTTCAATGCCATTCTCCCATATCATCCCACCCTCGCCCTCTCCCACAAGTCCAAACGACTGTTCAGTACACCTGTGTCTCTTTTGCTGTCTCGCATACAGGGTTATCATTACCTTCTTTCTAAATTCCATATATATGTGTTAGTATACTGTATTGATGTTTTTCTTTCTGGCTTACTTCACTCTGTATAATAGGCTCCAGTTTCATCCACCTCATTAGAACTGATTCAAATGTATTCTTTCTAATTGCTGAGTAATACTCCATTGTGTATATGTACCACAGCTTTCTTATCCATTCATCTGCTGTTGGACATCTAGGTTGCTTCCATGTCCTGGCTATTATAAACAGTGCTGCGATGAACATTGGGGTACACGTGTCTCTTTCAATTCTGGTTTCCTCAGTGTGTATGCCCAGCAGTGGGATTGCTGGATCATATGGCAGTCTATTTCCAGTTTTTTAAGGAATCTCCACACTGTTCTCTATAGTGGCTGTACTAGTTTGTATTCCCACCAACAGTGTAAGAGGATTCCCTTTTCTCTACACCCTCTCCTGCATTTATTGCTTGTAGATGTTTGGATAGCAGCCATTCTGACTGGCATGAAATGGTATCTCATTGTGGTTTTGATTTGCCTTTCTCTGATGAACTCAGCATTCAGAAAACTAAGTTCATGGCATCCAGTCTCATCACTTCATGGCAAATAGATGGGGAAGCAATGGAAACCGTGATGACTTAATCTTTTTGGGCTACAAAATCACTGCAGATGGTGACTGCAGCCATGAAATTAAAAGACGCTTGCTCCTTGGAAGAAAAGCTATGACCAACCTAGATAGAATATTAAAAAGCAGAGACATTACCTTGCCAAAAAATGTCCTTCTAGTCAAAGCTATGGTTTTTCCAGTAGTCACATATGGATGTGACAGTTGGACTATAAAGAAAGCTGAGTGCCAAAGAATTGATGCTTTTGAACTGTGGTGTTGGAGAAGACTCTTGAGAGTCTCTTGGACAGCAAGGAGATCCAACTAGTCCATCCTAAAGGAAATCAATCCTGAATGTTCATTGGAAGAACATGTAGTGATGCTGAAGCTGAAGCTCTAATACTTTGGCCACCTGATGCAAAGAACTGACTCATTTGAAAAGAGCCTTATGCTGGGAAAGATTGAAGGCAGGAGAAGGGGACAACAGAGGATGAGATGGTTGGATGGCATCACTGACTCAATGGACAAGAGTTTGAGTAGGCTCCAGGATTGGTGATGGACAAGGAAGCCTGGCATGCTGCAGTCCATGGGGTTGCAAAGAGTTGGACATAACTGAATGACTGAACTGAACGGACTGAACTGAACACAGTGCAGATGTTAATGAACATATATATTATTTTGTAGTACTCAAATATTTAATAATAAAAATAAAAATTAAAAAGAAGTAATAGTCTGTGTAATCTCAAACTATAGAGACAACTTCTTTAAATACCTTTTCCTATGCCTTGTATGTGGCTGGCCAGCCAACTAAGTCCCTTTAGTCTCTTCCAACTCTTTGCAATCCCTGTGGACAGTAGGCTGCTAGGCTCCTTTGTCCATGGGATTCTCCAGGCAAGGATACTGGAGTGGGTTGCCATTCCCTTCTCCAGGGAATCTTCCCAATCCAGGGACTGAACCTGGGTCTCCTACATCTCACGCATTGGGCAGGTGGGTTCTTTACCTGCACCACCTGGGAAGCCCCCATGCCTTGTGTATAGTAACAGTTAAAAAAAATGTTGAATGTAAATAATAAACTTTTTTTTCAATACAGAGTAGTTATTTTAATCTACTTTCATATATTCTCATTTCAGTGGTTATTGTTGGAAATTTTAGTGAGGCTAAAGACTGTTTTAAAAAATTTGTTCAAGTAGATCATTAACAGACAGACTTTTCTATCCTGTCAACTGATTGAGGAATAGAACATTTAGAGGGCACCAGCATTATAAATAGCTTAGTCCCTGGAAAGGAAAACATCAGTAAATATGTCAATAAAATGTTAATTTCTAGGACCTTGCCTAAGTTATTTAATGACCCAGTAGTTATTAAATAAATACTTGCTGAATGAAACAAATATAGGAAATATAAAACTATGTGAAAAGTAAAGACTTTTTTTCTGATGCTTTGGGAGGGATATTTTCTTGAGAATTTAGCAATTCTAGCAGCAAGAGTCAGAATTTAAATTGTTGACCTGACACAAAAGAGTAAGACTTCTCTATGTATGGTTAGGAGTCTTACCATTGGACTACACTATTGAGTAATGCTGGAAGCCTCTGAACATTAATTTAGACCTGGTGGACAGGGTAAACAAAACAGTGATCTTCCTGTAAATGGCTTCAGCAAAATCTCTAAATCATTAACTTCTTATCTACATGGAAGGCTGTGTCTGAGACACATACATTATTAAGTAAAAAATACAGGGTTGCATGTATAGTGTTGGGAAGAGGAAAAGTTGCCTTACCCTTCCCTTCTTTGGATCTTTTTTACTGGTTAAATAATTAAAATGACATGAGACATATTAACTGAAGAAAATGGAATTGAATTTTATATGTATGAGAACCCCACAGACATGAGAGGTTCAGAGACAGAAAGATAAAATGAGATATGTATGCCATCCTAAGCTAAGGAATGGGATAGGGCCTTGGGGCTTCCAAGGACAAGAGAGTTATTAATAGTACACAAGAGCAGCCGATGTTAGTAATTAGAGGTTTGCTCTGCCATATATATGAGGTTACTTAGATAAAAGCTATATCTGGTAGGGACTTCCCTGGTGGTCCAGTGGTTAAGACTTTGAGCTTCTATTGCAGGGGAACGTGGGTTCCATCCCTGGTTGGAGAACGAAGGTCCTGTATGCCACATGGTATAGGCAAAAGATTAAAAACAAGTTGTATCTGGTAATAATTATTTTTCTGGAAAAAGTTCCCCAATTTAAATTCTTCTAGGAAGTTAGTTCAGTTCAGTTCAGTCGCTCAGTCGTGTCTGACTCCTTGCGACCCCATGGACTGCAGCACTCCAGGCTTCCCTGTCCATCACCAACTCCTGGAGCTTTCTCAAAATCACGTCCATTGAGCCGGTGATGCCATCCAACCATCTCATCCTCTGTCGTCCCCTTCTCCTCCTGCCTTCAATCTTTCCCAGCATCAGGGTCTTTTCAAATGAGTCAGTTCTCACATCAAGTGGCCAAAATAGTGGAGCTTCAGCATCAGTCCTTCCAATGAATATTCAGGACTGATTTCCTTTAGGATGGACTGGTTGGATCTCCTTGATATCCAAGGGACTCTCGAGTCTTCTCCAACGCCTTCTCCAACACTTCTCCACAGTTGAAAAGCATCAATTCTTTGGTGCTCAGCTTTTTTTATAGTCTAAATCTCACATCCATACATGACTACCGGAAAAATTATAGCTTTGATTAGACAGACCTTTGTTGGCAAAGCATTGTTTCTGTTTTTTAATATGCCATCTAGGTTGGTCATAGCTATTCTTCCAAGGAGCAAGCGTCTTTTAATTTCATGGCTGCAGTCATTATCGGCAGTGATTTTGTAGTCCAAGAAAATGAAGTCTGGCTTTGTTTCCATTGTTTCCCCATCTATTTCCCACGAAGTGATGGGACCAGATGCTATAATCTTAGTTTTTTGAATGTTGAGTTTTAAGCCAGCTTTTTCATTCTCCTCTTTTATTTTCATCAAGAGGCTCTTCACTTTCTCTTCACTTTCTGCCATAAGGGTGGTGTCAGCTGCGTATCTGAAGTCATCGATATTTCTCCCAGCAATTTTGGTTTCAACTTGTGCTTCATCCACCCCTGCATTTTGCATGATGTACTCTGCATATAAGTTAAATAAGCACAGTGACAACATACAGCATTGACGTACTCCTTTCCCGATTTGGAACCAGTCTGTTGTTCCATGTCCGGTTCTAACTGTTGCTTCCTGATCTGCATACAGATTTCTCAGGAGGCAGGTAAGGTTGTCTGGTATTCCCATCTTTTTAAGAATTTTCCACAGTTTGTTGTGATCCACACAGTCAAAGGCGTTGGTGCTTCAATAAAGCAGAAGTAGATGTTTTTCTGGAGTTCTCTTGCTTTTTTCTATGATTCAACGGATGTCGGCAATTTGATATCCAGTTCCTCTGTCTTTTCTAAGTCCAGCTTGAACATCTGGAAGTTCATGATTTATGTACTGTTGAAGCCTGGCTTTGAGAATTTTGAGCATTACTTTGCTAGCATGTGAGATGAGTGCAGTTGTGCAGTAGTTTGAACATTCTTTGTCATTGCCCTTCTTTGGGATTGGAATGAAAACTGACTTTTTCCAGTCCTGTGACCACTGGTGAATTTTCCAAATTTTTTGGCATATTGAGTGTAGCACTCTCACAGCATCATCTTTTAGGATTTGAAATAGCTCAACTGGAATTCCATCACTTCCACTAGCTTTGTTCATAGTGATGATTTGTAAGTCCCACTTGACTTCACGTTCAAGGATGTCTGGCTCTAGGTGAGTGATCACACCATCGTGGTTATCTGGGTCATTAAGATCTTTTTTGTACAGTTCTGTGTATTCTTGCCACCTCTTCTTACTATCTTCTGCCTCTGTTAGGTCCATACAATTTCTGTCCTTTATTGCACCCATCTTTGCATGAAATGTTTCCTCAGTATCTCTGATTTTCTTGAAGAGATCTCTAGTCTTTCCCATTCTATTGTTTTCCTCTATTTCTTTGCATTGATCACTGAGTAAGGCTTTCTTATCTCTCCTTGCTATTCTTTGGAACTCTGCATTCAGATGGGTGTATCTTTTCTTTTCTCCTTTGCCTTTCACTTCTCTTCTTTCCTTAGGTATTTGTAAGGCCTCCTCAGACAAGGGAGAGGCAATAGTTTCTCTTGAACTTGGACTTCCATTGCCTTTCATTCCAAATAATCCACATGCCGAAGTATCATATCTTGGGGAAGCCTATTCTGAACTTCCACAGTAGTATGAAACCTCTGTAAAATTAAATTTGTGTGTGTACATATACATATATAAATTTATGTAAGGTTGTGCGTGAAATGATTCTAATTGTTTTAGAAGAATTCATATTGTTAAAATGACCATACTACCCAAAGCAATCTACAGATTTAATGTGATCTCTATCAAATTACCCATGATATTTTTCACAGAACTAACACAAATAGTTTGAACATTTATATGGAACCATAAAAGACCCAGAATTGCCAAAATAATCTTGAGGAAAAAGAACAAAGCTGGAGGCATAACCCTCCCAGACTTTAGACAATAATAAAGAACCATAGTAATCAAACCAGCAGGGTCCTGGCACAAAAATAGACATATGAATCAATGGAACAAAATAGAGAGCCCAGAAATAAATCCACACACCCATGGTAAATTAATTTTCAACAAAGAAGGCAAGAATATACAATGGAGAAAAGATAGTCTCTTCAGCAATTGTTGGGAAAGTTGGACAGTCACATATAAATCAATGAAGATAGAACACTCCTGTATACCATACACACACATACAAAAACTCAAAATGGCTTACAGACTTAAATATAAGATCATAAATGATACCATAAAACCCCTAGAAGAGAATGTAGGCAAAATTTTTTCTGAGATAAATTGTAGCAACGTTTTCTTAGGTAACTCTCCCAGGGCAATAGGAATAAAAGCAAAAATAAACAAATGGGACCTAATGAAACTTATAAGCTTTTGCACAGCAAAGGAAATCATAAACAAAGTGAAAATACAACCTATGAACTGGGAGAACATATTTACACATATTGTGATTGACAAGGATTTAATTTCCAAAAAAACAAACAGCTCATTCAACTCAATATCAAAATAAACCAAACAACCCAATTGAAAATGGTCAGAAAACATAGAGAAACATTTCTCTGAGGAAGACAAACAGATGGCCAGTAGGCACATGAAAAGATGCTCAACATCGATAATTATTAGAGAAATACAAATCAAAACTACAATGAGGTATCACCTCACACTGGTCAATATGGCCATCATCAGAAAGTCTACAAATAACAAATTCTGAAGAGGCTGTGGAGAAAAAGGAACCCTTCTACACTGTTGGTGGGAATGTAAATTGATACAGCCACTATGGAGAATAGTATGGAAGTTCCTTAAAAAAACAAAAATAGAGTTGCCATATGATCTAGCAATCGTATTCCTGGGTATATATCAGGAGAAAGCTCTAATTCAAAAAGATACATGCATCTCAGACTTCCCAGTGTTTAAGAATTTGCTTGCCAATGAAGGGAACATGTGTTCCATCCCTGGCCAGGAAGATTCCACATGCCATGGGTATCTAAACCCATGAGCCTCCACTACTAAGCCTGTGCTCTAGAGCCCCCACACCACAACTGCTGGAAGCCTTCATGCCTAGTAGAGTCTGTGCTCAGCAGCAAGAGAAGCCACTACAACCAGAAGCCCAAGCACCTCACACAGAGTGTAGCCCCTGCTCACTGTAACTAGAGAGAAGCCGGAGCAGCAATAAAGACCCAGTGCAGCCATACATAAACAAAAATTTTTTAAGTCTCATTTGGCTTAAAGACAGAAACAAAAAAAACTAAGAAACTATTAAAAAAGATACATGCACCTCAATGTTTATAGTGGCACTGTTTACAATAGCCAAGACATGGATGCAACCTAAATGTACATTGACAGAGGAATAGATAAAGAAAAAGTGACACATATATACACACACACACACACACACACGCACAATAGGATGTTACTCAGCCATAAAAACACTGAAATAAAGCCATTTAGAGCAACATGGATAGACCTGGAGATTATCATACTAAGTGAAATGAGTCAGAGAAAGACAAATACCATTATGATACCACTTAAATATGGCATCTAAAAATGATGCAAATGAACTTATTTACAAAACAGAAACAGATTCTTAACATAGAAAACAAACCTATGGTTGCCAAAGGGGAAAAGAGGGTAGGGAGATATAAATTAGGAGTTTGGGATTAGCAGATACAAACTACCATAAATAGGATAGATAAACAGTAAGGTCCTACTGTATAGTACAGAGAAAGTGAAAGTATAAGTCCCTCAGTTGTGTTTGACCCTTTGCGACCCCATGGGTAGCCTGTCCCTTCTCCAACAACCTTTCAACACCAGCTCTGTTCTCTACATAGACCAAACTTTGTAAACTTCTTTATTGAGTTAGAAACTGAATTTCTAGTTCAATGCAGTTTAGTTTTAGGAGGAAGAGTGATGTGCTTTGTTACAGCGGACAAGTTCTTCCATTCTGGTGGTCTGAGTGAAAGGCTGTTGCTGAACCACAAAAGACGCCGGGATTCTTGGCCTCTGGAGAAGAATTCAATCTGGGGTCAGAGACGAGGCTTGATTGCTCAGAGCTTTTGTGTAATAACGTTTTACTAAAGTATATAAGAGATAAAGAAAGCTTCTGGCATAGACATCAGAAGGGGACAGAAAGAGTACCCTGCCAGCTAGTCTCTAGCTGGATGTTACACAGCTTCTAGCAGTCTGCTAATAAAGAAAGGAAATGTCTCAAAACTCAGAGAATGACACCAGGTCCCTCATCCACAAGATGCATTTTGAGATAATGTTGGCACCAGGTGAGTCATCCCGGGCCATAAAACTATTGACATGAATCTTGAAGAGAGGCAGATTTCCATACAAATATATAGTTTCATTAACACAGATTAGGAGAACAATGTATCAGTATAAGATACTGGTTCTGAGCCTTTAGTCAGAACTGACTTGAAGACAGAGTCAAGGGTAAATACATAGTATGTTAACATAGCTTAAGACAAATATTTCCATAAGAAAAATGCATTGGTTAGCTCAAGGTTTGAGAAAAGTTAAGTTCAGGTGGAACCAGCTGTTATTAGGCAGCACAGAATTTTCAGAGAAACCTCTTTTTAAATTTGTATAGAGAAGGGGAAAAAATATAACACTAGTTTCACTTGCAGCCTATTTCCTCCGTTTGGCGACCCCTGGCCTTCCTGCCTGTTACCCTCTCATGAGGATACACTGTACACTGTACAATACATACACTTATGTATTGCAGCCACTTCTCACTAACCATAGTAGCTGAAAGGAGAATATATGTGCAACATAGTGTAGTGGTGAAGAAACCGTCTGCCAATGCAGGAGACGCAGGAGACATGGGCTCAATCCCTGGGTCGGGAAGATCTCCTGGAGGAGGAAATGGCAACCCACTCCAGGATTCTTGCCTGGAAAATCCCATGGACAGAGGAGCCTGGCAGGCTACAATCCATGGGATCGCAAAAGAGTCAGACATGACTGAACACATATGCTTCATGTACAACAAAGTTTCCCTAAACTTTAATAGCCTTACTTTAAAAAGTTGTTTCTAGATGGCTTGTATCATGCTGATATTCCAAGTTATAAAGGTTTAAAAGGCACAAGGAAAGCTGGGACACAGGAAGTACAGGATGTAATGACTTTGAAAGCGTGAGTTGCAGAAAGAAAGCTGGATGCACCCTCATCCATCTTTATTCAGTGTCTGGGTGTATGTTTATAATAGTGCCTTTGTTGATCTGAAGCAATGGGTCTCAAAGGCGCTTCAGGGGATGTCAAGAGAGATTGTTCCCTAAATATAATAGTTGCTTAATAAATATTCATTGAATGAGAAAGCAGAGACAGGCACTTCAGAGCTTTGTTGATATGAAAAGTTATTCATTGAGATTGCTGCAGGTTTTTGGTGTGGGTGGAAGCGGTAATAAGATGGTGGTTTTATGTGGAACACGTAGGACATGGAGGCAATTGAATGGAAAATAGTGCCATAAAAAATTTCTGATGTGATTATGTAAAAAAGTTACTCAGAGCTGAGGACTCTTGAGTCTATGCCCAAGGAAATCTGATGTCCCCTAAACTTTTCTTTCACTTTTATTTTTTCAATTTGGTGTCCATTTAACAATACTAAGTTCCTTTAGGCCAGGTACTGGGGCCACAGAGGCCAGGAGGCAGGATTCCTGCTTTTGGAGAGCATATTGTTGAGGCTATCGCAGGCACCTTGTGTGGTGCCAATCACATTGTGTGGTTGTGACAATGACTAGGACTAGGGCTGTCAGGCTCAGAGAAAGAAGCCATTACTTTGGAGGGGTGGGAAGAAAGAAAAGAAGTTGGGGGAAATTTTCTCAGAGAATGTCACAGATAGATGAGCTAGACCCTGACGGTGAAGCAGAAATTAAAGAAACTGTGTGTGTATGTGTCTTAAGTTTTAAAGAGAAAGGCCTTATAAGACACAACTGATTAAGCATGAAGTGCGTGGTGAATGAAATGAAGTCGTCAAAGATCATCTTCAAGGATTTGGAATCAGTTAAAAGTTATGCTGAGTCATTCTCCCTGTGGCTGGAGGTTCTTCAGGCTGGTCTTTTCCTGAGAGGGTCAGGGAAAGTAAGTGAGAACAGAGTCTCCTGATGGAAAGAGAAGTAGGGAAGAGAAATTTCTACTCTCATTTGAAGAACATAACACGAAGACTAATAGACAACAGACAGAAGGGAAGAGGCCTAAGTGCATGTCATGCTCTTTCAAGACAGCCTGTACTTGCTGGGCCCCCTTGTCCCATGTGCCAATCCCTGCTCCCTTCTTTGGGAGGCCCTGCCAGACCCCCTCCCATCCTTTTATGAGTTCTTGCAGAGCTAGTTTCTGGCTTCACCCCTGTGGTGCTTTGCACTGTACACCTTCTTGTGTGCATTTGTTGTGCTGCCCTTGAGAGCTAGCACCTTTTGCATTTCTCACGGTCTCTCTAGGAGCTTCCACAGGCTCTGGAAGATTACACTGGCCTCTGAATGGGCCTTCCATGTCTAGCTGCCACTGCTCCAGCCTTCTTTTCAGAATATTTTTTTTGGTGACAACCTCAATTCTCTTGCTCATAAACTTCATGCATACTTCATCTGTGAAAGAGTAAAAAAGAGTCTTTAAAAATCAAATGGTAGAAGAATGATGCTTAATGAATGGGAGATGTTCATGGCATATGGTTAGTAACATGTAGATTATGTTTCATATGTTCCATATTTTGTTAAAAATACAGGCCAGGGACTTCTGTGGTAGTCCAGTGGTTAAGAATCCACCTGCCAATGCAGGGGACATGGGTTTGATCCCTACTCCGGGAAGATTCCTACATGCCATGGGGTAACTCAGCCTGAGCGCCAGCCACAACATCTGAAGCTCATGTACCCTAGGACCCACACTCTGGAAAAAGAGAAGCCACCACAATGAGAAGCCCGCACACCACAGCTAAAGAGTAGTCCCCACTCACCACAACTAGAGAAAGCCCACACGCAGCAACAGAGACCTAGTGCAGCCAAAAATAAATAAATAAAATAAAATAAAAATAGGTCAAATGACTGAAAGCGTGTAGATCAAGATGAAATGCGGCACTGCGGCTTTTTGTGAATAGGCTGCAGCTGGTGCTTTTTCCCTTCTCTAACTCTGCTGACTAAAGATACTGAAACCTTTTTTCAGCTTTCCTGGCATTGTTCTTGCTCCTCAGTATAATATTTTTTTCCAAAGAGACTGGCTTCCTCACTCTCCCTGTTAATACCCAGCTCGTATTTTTTTTTTTTTTTTATCACCATCTGTGTTCATGCTATCCCTCTTAGATCGTCTTTCCTTCTTTTTCTTTCTTAAGCCTCTCAGAAGCCTTTTCTGACCAAACTCCTTCCTTCATAGATTGTTCCCTGTGGTACCCATAGTATATATCATACACTTTGGAACTATACAAGGAATGAAACTTGTTCAAAGATGAATGAAAATGCATAAAGCCGCTAAAGTTTATCAGTATAGGATATATACACAAAAGAGATGCTTTTTGGAGGTCGGCCTCACTTTCCTCGGGACTTGGGACAGTGGCAGTCATGGCGCCACCCGTGAGGTACTGCATCCCCGGCGAACGTCTGTGTAACTTGGAGGAGGGCAGCCCGGGCAGCGGCACCTACACCCGGCACGGCTACATCTTTTCGTCGCTTGCGGGCTGCTTGACAAAGAGCAGCGAGAACGGCGCGCTTCCTGTCATATCTGTGATGAGAGAAACAGAGTCCCAGTTACTGCCAGATGTAGGAGCTATAGTAACCTGTAAGGTCTCCAGCATCAATTCGCGCTTTGCCAAAGTACACATCCTATATGTGGGGTCCATGCCACTTAAGAACTCTTTTCGAGGAACCATCCGCAAAGAAGACGTCCGAGCTACTGAAAAAGACAAGGTTGAAATTTATAAGAGCTTCCACCCAGGGGACATCGTCTTGGCCAAAGTGATCTCCCTAGGTGATGCGCAGTCCAACTACCTGCTAACCACTGCCAAAAATGAGCTGGGAGTGGTGGTGGCCCACAGCGAATCAGGTGTCCAGATGTTCCCCATTAGCTGGTATGAGATGCAGTGCCCGAAGACCCACACCAAAGAATTCCGGAAGGTGGCCCGAGTACAGCCTGAGTTCCTGCAGACCTAAGAAGCCACTTTTCCCACGCAGAGGGGAAGCTGTTTTCCAAGAGTACATGTGTGAGTGACATCAGGGGTTGGTCAGCAGCCACCTTTACAAAAATCACTTCTGTAGGTGGAACATTTTTCTTGTAAATCTTTTAGCAGATTTGATTCTCTGGAGTAATTTCTTTTGGAGGCACCAGCAAACAAACTGTATGATGGTAGATTATAGCCTGTTCTTTGAGTGTTACAAATGTGTATTTTTGCTATGACAAAGAAAATGTTTTTATGAAAAAAAAAAAAAAGAGAGATGCTTTTTAAAAATTTTTTTTAATTTTTATTTTTATTGGAGGCTAATTATTTTACAATATTATATTGGTTGGTTTTTTGTCATACATTGACATGAATCCGCCCCAGGTGTACATGAGTTCCCCCTCCTGAATCCCCCTCCCACCTCCCTCCTCCCCTTATCCTACCTCTGGGTCATCCCCGCATACCAGCCCCGAGCATCCTGTAACATACATCGACCCTGAACTGGCGATTCGTTTCACATATGATAATATACATGTTTCAATGCCATTCTCCCAAACCATCCCACCCTCACCCTCTCCCACAGAGTCCCAAAGACTGTTCTATACATCTGTGTCTCTTTTGCTGTCTTGTATACAGGGTTATCATTTCCATCTTTCTAAATTCCATATATATCCGTTAGTATATTGTATTGGTGCTTTTCTTTCTGGCTTACTTCACCCTGTATAATAGGCTCTAGTTTCATCCACCTCATTAGAACTGGTTCAAATGCATTCTTTTTAATGGCTGAGTAATACTCCATTGTGTATATGTACCAAAGCTTTCTTATCCATTCATCTGCTGATGGACATCTAGGTTGCTTCCATGTCCTGGCTATTATAAACAGTGCTGCAATGAACATTGGAGTACATGTGTCTCTTTCAATTCTGGTATCCTTGGTGTGTATGCCCAGGAGTGCGATTGCTGGATCATATGGCAGCTCTATTTCCAGTTTTTTAAGGAATCTCCACACTGTTCTCCATAGTGGCTGTACTAGTTTGCATTCCCACCAACAGTATAAGAGGGTTCCCTTCTCTCCACACCCTCTCCAGCATTTATTGTATGTTACTTTTGTTGATTAACCAGATATGGTTGTTCTCTGTCCTCTTGCTCTGGTAGTGTCTGTGGTTTTGCTCCACTTAAACCACAAAGCAGGACTCAGAATCTCTCCAAATTTTCTCCGGAGTCTACTTAAAAAAGAGTAGTGATGAGAAATGTAGCTTTCACTGAGGCTTTTTGTGGGAGAAAACCAGAAGGTAGCTATATGCCTCAAAGCAAGCAATTTAAAATGCATAATTGACTTTGATTTGATTTCCTCAAACCTGTTCTCTGCTACCTTCATTACAGGGGCCTCTCTACCTAATGCTCTTTTAGCTGCACCCAGCCTCTTGACTTTATCCCATTGCTCTGAGTTTTCCCCTGAAAATATCAACTTCTCCACCATGCAGACTGATTTAGCTTGGTCCCACTTCCTGTCCCATGTGGCAAATCCATGTCCCTCTTACACTTCAGCAAACAAAGGGTTCTTCAGTAATGCAGACCTGTTCTCTTTATGGGATTCATACACCCACTTTATTTCTACTTCTTGCCCACTTTATTCCTATTACCTCAGCACAATTATTAATAGCCCCTTCACATTCTCAAACATGAATTGGTTTGTACAACAAATTATATGTTCTAAGTTGTAGATAACTTTTCACCCTTAAGTAGCTAGTTCTTTAGCATCTACTTGGTTTCTCAGATGAGACTGATGGCTCTTTTAAGCAAGGGACCCAATCTTCTTCATGTCTGTGTCATTGTACTTGGTAGCAGTTCAATAGGTACTTGTTAAATTGGATAACGTGAGTTAAAGTGTTTGAGCAGACCTCTGCAGGTGTGAGTTGGGGCAGAAGGTACCTTCCCTAAAGAAAACATTCATGCAGGGGAACCTTGGTGAGAGATCAGGTTTAATGGAAAATGTGGGGCCTGTAAGAGGCAGGAACCATATGAAGGTTAATGAGATTGTGTATGTATGTCTGCATGAATGTAGACAGATTTCACTACAGTGGCTTGTAGTAGGTCTTCAATGAATGTTCATTTTTCTGTCATTTATATCCCACTAGCTTTTTCTCCCCCAGCTTTATTGAGGTATGTGTGCATGCTAAGTAACTTCAATAATGTCTGACTCTTTGAGACCCTGTGGACTCCAGGCTTTCAGGTTCCTCTGTTCATGGGATTCTTCAAGCAAGAATACTAGAGTGGGTTGCCATGACCTCCTCCAGGGGATCTTCCTGGCACAGGGATCGAACCCACATCTCTTAGTTTTCTGCATTGGCAGGTGGGCTCTTTACCACTAGTGCTACCTGAGAAGCCCATGGTATATACATGCAATAGACTATTATTCAGTCATAAAAGAATGAAATATTGCCATTTGTGGCAATATGGACTCAGAGAATATAATGCTTAGTGAAATAAGTCAGAGAAAGATAAATACTATATGATAACACTTATATGTAGAATCTTAAAAATAATACAAATGATTGCATATGCAGAACAGAAATAGACTCTCAGACAGAAAAAACAAACTTATGATTACCAAAGCAGAAACGGTGAGGGGAGGGACAGATTAAGAATATGGGATTAACAGATATTGAATACTATTTGTAAAATAGATAGGAACAAAGATTTGTTTGTTTTTATTACCTATTATCCAATATCTTGTAATAACCTGTGAAAGTGAAAGTCGTTGCTCAGTTGTGTCTGACTCTTTGCAACCCCATGGACTATAGAGTCCATGGAATTCTCCAGACCAAAATACAGGAGTGGGTAGCCTTTCCCTTCTCTAGGGGACCTTCCCATCCAGGGATTGAACCCAGGTCTCCCACACTGCAGGCAGATTCTTTACCAGATGAGCCACAAGGGAAACCCTAGAGTTCAACTATAAATGAAACCGTTCAGACAGCTTTCTCTCCCTCTTAATCTCCCAAAGGAAGAGGAGATCATGTATAACAGAATATAATCTATAAAAGACTGAATCACTGTTCTGGGCACCTGAAACTAATGCAATATTATAAATCACCTATACTTGAATTAAAAAAAGAAAGTAAGCTATTAGAGTTAATAAATAAGTTCAACTAGATTACAGAATGCAAGATCAATATACAAAAATAAATTGTATTTCTTCACAATAAAAATGAACAATACAAAATTGATTTAAGAAAATAACTCAATTGACAATAGTATCAAACAGAATAAAATACTTAGGAATAAGTTTAATCAAACAAGTGTAAAACTTGCACACTATAAACTACAAAACATTGTAGAAAGAAATTGAAGAAGATCTAAATAAATGTAAAGACATTACATGTTCATGAACGTGAAGACTTAAAATTCTTAAGATAGTTCAGTTCAATTCAGTTCAGTCATTCAGTCGTGTCCAGCTCTTTGCGATCCCATGGACTGCAGCACACCAGGCCTCCCTGTCCATCACGAACTCCAGGAGTTCAGTCAAACTCATGTCCATTGAGTTGGTGATGGCATCCAACCATCTCATCCTCTGTTGTCCCCTTCTCCTCTAGCCTTCAATCTTTCCCAGCATCAGTGTCTTTTCAAATGAATCAGCTCTTCACATCAGGTGGTCAAAGTATTGGAGTTTTAGCTTCAACACGGTCCTTCCAAAGAACATTCAGGATTGGTTTCCTTTAGGATGGACAGGTTGGATCTCCTAGTAATAACCCCCAAATTCATCTATAATTTCAATTCATTCCCCCTTAAATTCCAAGCTATCTTCTTTGTACAAACCGACAAACTTATCCGAACATTCATATGGAAAGTCAAAGGACTCTGAATATCAAATACAATATTGAAAAGGAAAAACAAAGCTGGAGAATTGGCTTATCTCTGGGTTTTCTATCTTGTTCCTTTGATCTATAGTTCTGCTTTTGTACCAATACCATACTGTCTTGATGACTGTAGCTTTGTAATATAGTCTGAAGTCAGGAAGGCTGATTCCTCCAGCTCTGTTTTTCTTTTTCAGGATTGCTTTGTCTATTCTGGGTCTTTTGTGTTTCTAAAAAATTGTAAAATTTTTTGTTCTTGTTCTGTGAAAAATGCTATTGGTAATTTGATAGGGATTGCATTGACTCTGTAGGTTACTTTGGGTAGTACAGTCATTTTCACAATATTGATTCTTCCAATCCAAGAATATAGCATATCTCTCCATCTGTTTGTGCCATCTTTGATTTCTTTCATCAGTGCCTTATAGTTTCCTGTACATAGGTCTTTTATATCCTTAAATAGGCTTGTTCCTAGGTACTTACTCTTTTTCTTGCAATGGTGAATAGGCTTGTTTCCTTCATTTCTCTTTCCGATTTTTGGTGGAGAGTGTATGGGAATGCTAGGGATTTCTGTGTACTAATTTTTATCCTGTGATTTTAGTAAATTGATTGATTAATGCTAGTAATTTTCTGGTGGCTAAATCCTAAATCCTTAGTATTTTCCATGTATAGTATGGGCTTGCCAGGTGGCTCAGGGGTAAAGACTCCACTTGTCAATGCAGGAGTGGCAGGAGACTCAATCCCTGGGCAGATTCAATCTCTGGGTCGGGAAGATCCCCTAGAGAATGGATGGCAACTCACTCTAGTATTCTTGCCTGGAACAGCCCATGGACAGAGAAGCCTGGTGGGCTAGAGACCAGGGGATTGCATAGAGTCAGACATGACTGAGTGACTGAGCATTCACACACACATGTATATATCATGTCCTCTGCAAACAGTGACAGTTTTACTTCTTCTTTTCCAGTCCAGATTCCTTTATTACTTTTTCTTTTCTGATTGTTGTGGCTAGGACTTCCAAAACTATGTTTCGATGAGTGACAAGAGTGAGCACCCTTGTCTTGTTAGAGGAAATGCTTTCAGTTTTTCACTGTTGACGATAATGTTTGGTGTCAGCTTGTTGTATATGGCCTTTATTTTGTTGAGGTAGGTTCTTTCTATGCCCACTTTCTGGAGAAGTTTCTTTTAATCATAAATGAGTGTTGAATTTTGTCAAAAGTTTTTTTCCATCTATTGACATTATCATGTGCTTTTTATTTTTCAATTTGTTAATATGGTGTGTCATATTGACTGATTTGCATATATTGGAGAATTTTTGCATGCTTTGGATAAACCCCACTTGATCATGGTGTATGATTCTTTTGGTGTGTTGTTGAATTCTGTTGTAGTGTTTTGTTGAGGATGTTTGCATCTATGTTCATCAGTGATATTGGCCTGCAATTTTCTTTTTTTGGTAATATTTTTGTCTGATCTTGGTATCAGAGTGATGGTGACCTTGTAGAATGAGTTTGGAAGTGTTCCTCCCTCTGCAATTTTTTGGAAGAGTTTGAGAAGAATAGGTGTTAGTTCTTCTCTAAACATTTGATAGAATTTGCCCATGAAACCATCTGGCCCTGGGCTTTTTTTTGTTGGAAGATTTTTGATCAGTTTTGATTTTGGTGCTTGTGATTGGTCTGTTCACATTTTTGACTTCTTTCTGGTTCAGTCTTGGTGGTGGTGGAGGTTTAGTAGCTAAGTCATGTTCAACTCTTGTGACCACATGGACTATAGCCTGCCAGGATCCTCTGTCCTTGGGGTTTTCCAGGCAAGAATACTGGAGTGGGTTGCCATTTACTTCTCCAGGGGATCTTCCTGACCCAGGTTTAGAACCTGAGTCTCCCACATTGCAGGCAGTCTTCAGTCTTGGACTCTTGAAATTTTCTAAGAATTTGTCCATTTCTTCCTGGTTGTCCATTTTATTGGCATATAATTTCTTGTAGTAGTCTTTTATGATCCTTTGTATTTCTGTGGTGTCTGTTGTAACTTCTCCTTTTTAATATCTAACTTTATTGATTTGAGTCTTCTCTCCCCCACCCCCTTTTTTTTTGATGAGTCTGGTTAATGGTTTATCAATTTTATCTTCTCAAAGAATCAACTTTTAGTTTTATTGATCTTTGCGATTGTTTTCTTCATTTCTTTTTCATATATTTCTGCTCTGATCTTTATGATTTATTATTTTACTAATTTTTTTGTGTTTTATTCTTCTTTTTCTAGTTGCTTTTGGTGTAAAGTTATGTTGTTTATTTGATGTTTTTCTTGTTTCTTGATGTAGGATTGTATTGCTGTGAACTTCCCTCTTTGAACTAATTTTGCTGCATCCCATAGGTTTTTGATTGTCATGTTTTCATTGTCATTTGTTTCTATTTTTTTTTCTTATTTTCTCTTTGATTTTTTCAGAGATCACTTGGTTATTTAGAAGAATATTATTTAGTCTCCCTGTGTTTGAGTTTTTAACAGTTTTCCCACTGTAATTGATGTCTAATCTCATATTGTTGAGATCAGAAAAGATGCTTAGTGTGATTTAAATTTTCTTAAGTTTACTGCGACTTGACTTGTGACCCAAGATGTGATCTATCTTGGAGAATGTTCCATGTGCACTTGAAAAAAAAAAGTGTATTATGCTGCTTTTAAATGGAATGTCCTATAAATATCAATTAGGTCCATCTGGTCTAATATGTGATTTAAGGCTTGCATTTCCTTATTAATTTTCTATTTGGATAATCTGTCCATTGGTGTAAGTGGGGTGGTAAAGTCCCACACTATTATTGTGTTACTGTTGATTTCCCCTTTTATATATGTTAGCATTTATCTTATATATTGAGGTGCTTCTGTGTTGGGTGCATAAATATTTATAATTGTTACATCTTATTCTTAAATTGGGGCTTCCATGGTGGGTCAGTTGGTAAAGAATTGCCTGCAGTATGGGAGACCTGGGTTTGATCCTTGGGTTGGGAAGATCCCCTGGAGGAGGATATGGCAACCCACTCCAGTATTCTTGCCTGGAGAATCCCCAGGGACAGAGAATCCTGGTGGGCTGCAATCCATGGGGTTGCAAAGAGTTAGATATGACTGAGCAATTAAGCACACACACACATTCTTAGATTGATCCATTATGTAGTGTCCCTCATTATTTCTTGTTATTGTTCAGTCATACAGTTGTGTCTCTTTGTGATTCCATGGACTACAGCACACCAGGCTTCCTTGTCCTTCACTCTCTCCCAGAATTTTGCTCAAACTCATCTCCATTGAGTTTGCCATCCAACCATCTCATCCTCTGTTGCCCGCTTCTCCTCCTGTCCTCAATTTTTCCCAGCATTAAGGTCTTTTCCAATGAGTCCTCTCTTTGCATCAGGTGGCCAGAGTACTGGAGCTTCAGCTTCAGTATAAGTCCTTCCAATGAATATTCAGGTTTGATGTTCTTTAAGATTGACTGGTTTGTTCTCCTTGCTGTCCAGGGGACTCTCAAGTCTCTTGTAACTGTCTTTATTTTAAAAATCTATTTTTTTCTGATATGAGTATTGCTATTCCAATTTTCTTTTGATTTCCATTTACAAGGAATATCTTTTTCCATCCCCTCACTTTCAGTCTATATGTGTCCTTAGGTCTGAAGTGGGTCTCTCTCTCTTTTTAAAATATTTATTTGGCTGTGTTGGTTCTTAGTTGCAGCATGCAAGATCTTTGTTGTGTAATGTGGGATCTTTCATTGCAACACATGGACTCTTTAGTTGTGGTGCATGGGCTCTGGAGCACATGAGCTCAGTAGTTACAGCACATGGGCTTAGTTGCTCTGTGGCATGTGGGATTTTATTTCCCTGACCAGGGATCAAACCCACCTCCACTGCATTGCAAGGTGGATTCTTAACCACTGAGCAACCAGGGAAGCCCCTGAAGTGGGTCTTTTGTAGACGGTATATATACAGGTCTTATTTTTGTATCCATTCGCCAATCTGTGTCTTTTGGTTGGAGCATTTAATCCATTTATACTTAAAGTAATTATTGATATATATGCTCCTATTAATATTTTCTTAATTTTTTGCATTTGTTTTTGTAGATCTTTTTCTTCTCTTGTTTTTCCTGCCTAGAGAACTTTCTTTAGCATTTGTTGTAAAGCTGGTTTGGTGATGCTGAGTTCTCTTAACTTTTGCTTGTCTGTAAAGCTTTTGAGTTCTCCATCAAATCTGAATGAGATCCTTGCTGGTTAGAGTAATCTTGGTTGTAGGTTTTTCCCTTGCATTACTTTGAATATATCCTGCCACTCCGTTCTGACTTGCAGAGTTTCTGCTGAAAGATCAGCTGTTAACCTCATGGAGGTTCCCATAAGGTTATTTGTCTTTTTTCCCTTGCTGCGCTTAACAGTTTTCTTTGTGCTTAATTTTTGTTAGCTTGATTAATATGTGTCTTGGCATGTTTCTCCTTGGGGTTATCCTGTATGGAACTTTGTGTTTCCTGGACTTAATTGATTATTTCCTTTTCCATGTTAGGTAAGTTTTTGATTATAATCTCTCCAAATATTTTCTCAGACCCTTTCTCTTTCTCTTCTTTTCCTGGGACCCCTATAGTTAGAATGTTGGTGCATTTAATATTGTCCCAGAGGTCTCTGAGACTGTCCTCAATTCTATTCATTCTTTTTTCTTTATCTGGTTCTTCAGCAGTTATTTCCACCATTCTATCTTCCAACTCACTTATCTGTTCTTCTACCTCAGTTATTCTGCTATTTATTCCTTATAGAGTATTTTTTACTTTCAGTAATTATGTTGTTCATTACTGTTTATTCTTCATTTCTTCTAGATGTTTCTTTCATCTTCTCCAATCTATCTTCGAGATTTTGGATCTTTACTAGTACTGTTCTATATTTCTTTTCAGATTGCCTATTTCCTCTTCATTTATTTGGTCTTACGGGTTTTTACCTTGATCCTTCACCTGTATGATATTTCTCTGTCTTTACATTTTGTTTAATTTACTGTATTTGATGTCTCCTGTCCTCAAGCTACAGGGTTGTAGTTCTTGCTTCTGGTCTCTGTCCCTGGTGGGTGAGGTTGGTCCAGGGGCTTGTGTAGGCTTCATGGTGGTGGGGATTTGCATCTGTGTCCGGGTAGATGGAGGTAACTTTTTCCCTCCATGTCAGGTGATGTGTTTGGGGTGTTTGTGGGTTTAGTATGACTTTAGCAATCTGATGATTGATGGGTTTGTTTTCCTGTCTTGTTTGTTTTTTGGATGAGGCATTCAGTGTGGTTGCTGCACGCAGTTTAGTGGAACTAGGTCTTGGATTTAGAAGGAGGCCTTTGTGGGAGTTCTCACTGATTAATATTCTGTGGGGCCAAGAATCTTTGGTGGTCTAGTGTCCTGGACTTGGACACTAGGCCCGATTTCTGGTAACCAAACCAAGACCCATAAGCTGTTTGTCATGGCAAAACAGGTGATTTAAAAAATACAAAAAAAGCAAACACACACAAAAATAAAAAAGAAAATATGAAACCCAGGCAAATGGTAAAAGAAAAATCAGCCAAATAGAAACAAATAGAAACAAACACAAAGGAACACACACACACACACACACACACACACACACATACAAAAGGACCAAAACTGAACCAAAGAAAACAAAGTACAAGAGAGCAACCAGATGAAAAAGAGAAACCAAACATGAAATCGGCCAATTAAGAAGAAAACTAACTAAAACACAAATGGAAAACAAAACCAAAGCAGAATGCCAACTGAGGAATAAAGCCAAGAAAACAAAGCAGACAAAAATGATTTAAAAAAGAAAGAACAACAGAAAGGCAAAGTTAAAATAGAAGTATATATAAAAAGATCTATATGTATTAAACAACTGCTGCTGCTGCTAAGTCACTTCAGTCGTGTCCGACTCTGTGTGACCCCATAGACGGCAGCCCACCAGGCTCCCCAGTCCCTGGGATTCTTCAGGCAAGAACACTGGAGTGGGTTGCCATTTCCTTCTCCAATGTGTAAAAGTGAAAAGTGAAAGTGAAAAGTGAAAGTGAAGTAGCTCAGTCGTGCCCGACTCTTCCCGACCCCATGGACTGCAGCTTACAGGCTCCTCCGTCCATGGGATTTTCTAGGCAAGAGTACTGGAGTGGCTTGCCATTGCCTTCTCCAATTAAACAACTACAACAACAAAAAGAACCAAAACAACAACAACAGCAACAAAACACAGAACAACAGAAAACCAAAGTAGAAATACATAAAATAATAAAAAGTATGATTAAAAAATCCTGTAAACTTAAACAGAAGTAATAATAGTAATAAAAGCAACCACCACAACAGGGGGAAAAACCCAGAGTCAACAATAGAATGAATCAAAACATAATAATAATAATAAAAAATGTTTTCTTAGGGTTCCAACTGTCAATTGTCCTTGCCCCCACCATGAGCCAAAGCCCACCTCTATCTTTCTTGGAGCCCTTCCAATGCTGGGGAGAGCTGGTCTCTAGATCTACTGTGGGACCTGTGGGGATAGCTTGGACATTAATCTGGCCCTACCCTTGTGTGTGCTTGCCTCCAATGTCCATAGCTGCCAGAGCTAGAGTGTTTTCTTTGTGGGAACACTCACTGTCCTTTCACATTTTGCATAGACACAGAGTCTACCTAGTTAATCATGTGGATTTAATCTTCAATTTGGATGGAAAGCTTTTCAATTCTCTTCCTTAGCTACTCCACTGCTGGAACTCAGTTGTGGTTTTAGCCCCACCTCTGAATGTGGGCCACCCACAAGAGTCTGCTCCTGAGGCTGCCCTGAAGGACTTGGGTCTGCCCCAATGAGGATAGGGCGTGGAGGTGGCATGGCTGCTTGAATCGTGGGGAGTCCAATGGTGCCAGGTGTGCAGGGAAGCTAGTGACTGTGGTGCAAGAGATGTGGCTTTACAAGGAGCCATTTTTAGCCTCTGGCAGCAGGGGCACAAGAGGCAGCTCTGGCTGATTTTTCTTGGGCTCCAACCCTTGCACATGATTTAGTAGTAGTGCCCTGCTTTCATGACAGTTTGGTTTTCCTCCAAAGGCATTTCTTGTTGCTAATTTCCTCCATCCTGTTTCCTCCGGTCATCTCCCTGCAGCCAACAGCAGTCCTTGCCCCAGGCTTGCTCTCCAATCCCCACACTCTAGCTTCACCCCGTGCACACCAGTATACACATGTTCCAGTCAAGGGTATGTATACTTCGTGGGGTACAGATTGTCTGTATGGTTCTTACTCTATCCAGACTGTCACAGATCAGCTGCTTCACCCTCCTCCAAAAGCCTCAAATGCTTTTCTTCTGTCCCAGCCAATTTCCCCAGATGCAATAATCCATTCCCTGTTTCGGCTCCCCCACCCTGGGGTTCAGGTTCCATCCTGCTTGCTCTTCTATTCCCTTCTTTCTTTCATCATACCCAGTTATGCATGGATCCATATGGCCCTTTCCGGTGGTCAAGGACCCTGGCTAGTATACAGCCAGTGTTCTGTGAGAACTGTTGTGTCTGTAGATAGATTCCTGATGCATCTGTGGAGAGAGATGCACTCCATGACCACCTACTCCTTCGCTCTGCCATTTTGGAACTCCTTATAATGATATTTTGAAGAAGTTTAATTCATAAGGAAAGTGCTTCAGTTAAAAAGGCAGGATACAAAGCATATTAAGCATACTGTCAACCATGTATGTATAAACATTATTTAGAAACTAGAAGGAAACACATCAGTAATTTAAATATCATCTCTAATTGATAGGACTATGGATAACTTTTAAAATTTTTTCTATATTTTCATATTGCATGTGTATCATTTTATAATTAATAAAACAAAATGTGCACATTTTATTATTATTGTAGTAAAATATATATAACATAGGGTCTACCATTTGAATCACTGAAAATGTACAGTTAGTTCAGTAGCATTCAGTTCAGTTGCTCAGTTGTGTCCGACTCTGTGACCCCATGAACCACAGCATGCCAGGCCTCCCTGTCCATCACCAACTCTCGGAGTCTACCCAAACCCATGTCCATCCAATCATCTCATCCTCTGTCGTCCCCTTCTCCTCCTGCCCCCAATCCCTCCCAGCATCAGGGTCTTTTCCAATGAGTCAGCTTTTTGCATCAGGTGGCCAAAGTATTGGAGTTTCAGCTTCAACATCAGTCCTTCCAATGAACACCCAGAACTGATCTCCTTTAGGATGGACTGGTTGGATCTCCTTGCAGTTCAAGGGACTCTCCAGAGTCTTCTCCAACACCACAGTTCAAAAGCATCAATTCTTCAGCGCTCAGTTTTCTTTATTAGTCTAACTCTCACATCCATACATGACCACTGGAAAAACCATAGACTTAACTAGATGGACCTTTGTTGGCAAAGTAATGTCTCTGCTTTTTAATATGCTGTCTAGGTTGGTCATAACTTTTGCATTCATATTGTTGTGCAACCATTACCACTATCTGTCACCAGAACTTTTTCATTTTTCCCACCTGAAACTCTATATCCATTAAATATGAACTTCCCATTTCCCCTTCCTCCAGACCCTGGTAACCACTTTTCTGCTTTCTGTCCCTGTGAATTTGCATATTTTAGGTACCTCGTGTAAGTGGAGTCATATGATTTTTGTCCTTTTGTGACTGGCTCATTTCACTTAAACACAGTGTCTTTGAGGTTTATCCATGTTATAGAATATATCATCCCTTCTTAAAGATTGGATATATTCAATTGTATGTGTATATCACATTTATTTATCCTTTCATCCACCTGTAAATATTTAGGTTGCTTTGTTGCTATGAACACGAGTGTACAAATAACTGTTTGAGCCCTGAATTTCAATTCTTTTGGCTACATACCTAGAAGTGGAATTGCTGGATCATATGGTAATTTTGTTTAATTTTCTAAGCCATACTGTTTTCCACAGTGGCTAATTTTTTTAAAAGTAATTTTATTTTTAAGTACTTAGGAAGGCTGATATTGTAAATCTATCCATGTTAACAAGTGAATTTAATGTAAACCAACTGGATTTGGTAAGTTGATAATAAAGAGCACCTGGAAAAAAAAGCTTGGGAATATTACAAAAATAATTGAAAAGCAACAATGAGGGGAAATTTGCCTCAACAAGTGTCAAAATTCATTTTTCAATAGTGATAAAACCATGTGGTACTGAGACTTCCCTGGTGGTCCAGAGGTTCAGAACCTGCCTTCTAATGCAGGAGACTTGGGTTTGATCCCTGGTCAGCGTGCTAAGATCCTCCCTGCCTTGTGGCAACTATACCTGTGTGCTGCAACTATTAGCCCGTGCTCTAGGACCTGTGCTCAGCAAGTAGAGAAGCTCGCAAGCTGCAACTAAGACACAGAGCAGCTGGAAAAAACAAAGACTTCTCCAAAGGTCATAGATAGTGCTGGCTAGAAGTGTGGGGCACAGAATATCATGTTCTGGCTCCATCTTACTCTTGCCAATTTGGCCTTGTTTCCTAAGCCTCTCCTTCCTGGGAAAATAGAAGAAAAGACCATATAGGCCAGTAAAGACCTGAGACTCTGGGAAAGTTTATTCTGTGATCCAGGAATCTGTAATAAAGGCACGCAACAGGGAGAAGGTGGCATTGGAACTGTTAGAAAAATACTGTTCAAAGTGGGAAATAGGAGAGAAAAAACAAAACAAAACAATTGTGTGGTACTAACACAGAGATTTGCAAAAAGCTTTGTAGGATACAGAATCCCTGAACAGAACCGTGAATGTATGCAAATGTAAGGATAATGTTTTAAATAACTTAGAAAAGAATGAATATTCACTAACTTGTATTGGAACAATACATTGTCTGTGCCAATTACCAATTTATTGCCTCTGAACTCCAAATTCATTCTTCAGAAACTGCTCTGTGACTTTGGATTGGACTGTTCAACAAGCAGTTTCGCACCTATGGACACCTTATCTTCGACAAAGGAGGCAAGAATATAAAATGGAGAAAAGATAGTCTCTTTAACAAGTGGTGCTGGGAAAACTGGTCAGCCACTTGTAAAAGAATGAAACTAGAACACTTCCTAACACTATACACCAAAATAAACTCAAAATGGATTAGAGAGCTAAATGTAAGACAGATTCTATAAAACTCCTAGAGGAGAACGTAGGCAAAACACTCTCCGACATAAATCACAGCAGGATCCTCCAAGACCCACCTCCCAGAATATTGGAAATAAAAGCAAAAATAAACAAATGGGACCTAATTAAAATCAAAAGCTTCTGCACAGCAAAGGAAACTATAAGCAAGGTGAAAAGACAGCCTTCAGAATGGGAGAAAATAATAGCAAATGAAGCAACTGATAAAGGATTAATCTCCAAAATATACAAGCAGCTCCTGCAGCTCAATTCCAGAAAAATAAGTGACCCAATCAAAAAATGGGCCAAAGAACTAAACAGACATTTCTCCAAAGAAGACATAAAGATGGCTAACAAACACATGAAAAAATGCTCAACATCCCTCATAATCAGAGAAATGCAAATCAAAACCACAGTGAGATACCGTTTCACACCAGTCAGAATGGCTGCTATCCAAAAGTCTACATGCAATAAATGCTGGAGAGGGTGTGGAGAGAAGGGAACCCTCTTACACTGTTGGTGGGAATGCAAACTAGTACAGCCACTATGGAGAACAGTGTGGAGATTCCTTAAAAAACTGGAAATAGAGCTTCCATATGATCCAGCAATCGCACTCCTGGGCATACACACCGAGGAAACCAGAATTGAAAGAGACACGTGTACTCCAATGTTCATTGCAGCACTGTTTATAATAGCCAGGACATGGAAGCAACCTAGATGTCCATCAGCAGATGAATGGATAAGAAAGCTTTGGTACATATACACAATGGAGTATTTTTCAGGCATCAAAAAGAATGCATTTGAATCAGTTCTAATGAGGTGGATGAAATTGGAGCCTATTATACAGAGTGAAGTAAGCCAGAAAGAAAAACATCAATACAGTATACTAACGCATATATATGGAATTTAGAAAGATGGTAACCTTAACCCTGTATACGAGACTGCAAAAGAGACATAGGTATATAGAACAGTCTTTGGGACTCTGTCGGAGAGGGTGAAGGTGGGATGATTGGGGAGAACGGCATTGTAGCATGTATATTATCATATGTGACCAGTCCAGGTTCGATGCATGATACAGGATGCTTGGGACTGGTGCACGGGGATGAACTGGAGGGAGGATATGGGGAAGAGGGAGGTGGGAGGGGGGTTCAAGAGGGGGAACACATGTGCACCCGGGGTGGATTCGTGTCAATGTATGGCAAAACCAACCAATATATTAATGTAAGGTAATTTGCCTCCAATAAAAAAAAAAAAAAAAAAACCCAAGCAGTTTCTTAAATTATGCATTGCCAGTAGAGACCAGTAGAGGGTGCTGGAGGGACATTATAGGAGGAAGGGTGTCTTTCCTGATTCAAGTTGTGTGTGTGTGTGTGTGTCTGTGTGTGTGTGTGTGTGTCTGCTCCATGACCCTTAGTGACCTCAGTTCTAGTCTAGGCCTGGTGACCACCTTACTTTGGTCCTTAAAATGCAGACAGTTTATTTTTTATAAATTTCTGTTTTTTTAAATTGAGATATAGTTGATGTATAATATAGTTGATATAAGTTACAGTATAGCAAATTTTTTTAAATTCACAATTTTTAAAGGTTATAGTCCATTTATAGTTATTATAAAATATTGGCTATATTCCCTTCTAAAGAACTAAAGAACCTCTTGATGAGAGTGAAAGATGAGAGTGAAAAGGCTGGCTTAAAACTCAACATTCAAAAAACGAAGATCATGTCATCTGGTCCCATCACTTTATGGCAAATAGAAGGGGGAAAATTGGAAGCAGTGAAAGATTTTATTCCCTTGGATTCCAAAATCACTGTGGGTGGTAACTGCAGCCATGAAATTGAAAGACACTTGCTTCTTGGAAGGAAAGCTATGACCAGCCTAGACAGCGTATTAAAAAACAGAGATGTCACTTTGCTGACAAAGATCCTTATAGTCAAAGCTATGGTTTTTCCAATAGTCATGTACGGATGTGAGAGTTGGACCATAAAGAAGGCTGAACACCAAAAATTGATGCTTTTGAATTGTGGTGCTGGAGGTGACTCTTTTTTTAAAAAAAATTATTTATTTTATTTTAATTGGAGGATAATTACTTTACAGTTTTGTGATAGTTTTTGCCATACATCACTATGAACCAGCCATAGGTATACATGTATCACCTCTGTCCCACCTCTGCACCTTATCCCTCCAGGTTGTCACAGAATACCGGCTTCATGTGTTCTGCATCATACATCAAACTCACACTGGTTATCTGTTTCACATGTGGCAATACATATGTTTCAATGCTATTCTCTCAAATCATCCCATCCTCTTCTTCTCCCGCTGGAGAAGACTCTTAAGAGTCTCTTGGACTGCAAGGAGGCCAAACCAGTCAATCCTAAAGGAAATTAACCCTGATATTTATAAAGGACTGATGCTGAAGCTGAAGTTCCAATACTTTGGCCACCTGATGCGAAGAGCTGACTCATTTGAAAAGACCCTGAAGCTGGGAAAGACTGAGGGTAGGAGGAGAAAGAAGTGACAGAGGATGAGTTGGTTAAATAGCATCACCGACCCAGTGGGCATGAATTTGAGCAAACTCCAGGTGATAGTGAAGGACAAGGAAGCCTGGCGTGCTGCAGTTCATGGGGCAGCAGAGTCAGATGTGCTTAGCAACTGAACAACATTAACAAATATTCCCCTCTGGGCTTCATCAGTCTGTGGCTCAGTGGCAAAGAATCTGTCTGCAATGCAGGAGATGCAGGTTCCAACCTTGCGTCAGGAAGATCCCCTGATGCAAGGAGGAGGAAATGACAACCCATTCCAGTATTCTTGCCTGTAGAATTCCATGGACAGAGGAGGCTGGTGGCTACAGTCCATAGCGTCAGACACGATTGAGTGACTGAGCAGGCATATACTCCTCTCCCCAGTGATAACCACTAGTTTGTTCTGTTTTTCATAGTGGCTACGCCGATTTGTATTTCCATCATCAGTGCACAAGAGTTCTCTTTTTTCCATATCCTTGCCAGTATTTGTTACTTGCGTCTTTTCTGATAACAGCCATTCTGTTGGGTGTGAGGTAATATTTCATTGTGGTTTAATTTGTCTTTCTCTGATGATTAATGATCTTGACCATCTTCTCATGTGTTTGCCGGTCATCTGTGTGCTTTTGGTCTATTCAGGTCTTCTCATTTTTTAATCAGGTTGGGCTTTTTTTGATGTTAAGTTGTATGAACTGTTTATATATTTTGGATGTTAACCTCTTTTTGGTCATATAATCAAGAAATATTTTCTCCCATTTAATAGGCTGTCTTTTCGTATTGTTCATGTTTTCTTTGCTGTGCAAATTTTTTAAAGTCTAATTAGGTTCTATTTGGGGCTTCCCAGGTGGAGCTAGTGGTAAAAAAACCTGCCTGCCATTGCAGGAGAGATGCAGGTTTGATCCCTTGGTGGGGAAGATCCTCTGGATGAGGGCAGGGCAACCCACTCCAGGATTCTTGCCTAGAGAATCTCATGGACAGAGGAGCCTGGCAGGCTACAGTCCATTGGGTGGAAAAGAGTCAGACACGACTGAAGTATCTTAGCACACACACACTCAGATTCCACTTGTTTATTTTTCAATGCAGACAGCTCTTGTCTGAGGCCTTGAGCCCAGGGCTTTCCCAAAACTTGTTGATTGGAACCACATTCAGGCTTCCACACAAAAAACTGATGAACATGTTCATGACTACTTTAAACAACTTCAGATTGTTTTTAAAGAAAATTCTGGTCTTTTTTCCAAGGTAGTTTTTATTTCTATATTTATTAAGGGGTAAACCAGGAGCTTTCCCGCTTAGGAAAAAGGACCAGGATGGAATCAGAAACTACGTCCACTTCAGATTTCATTAATCTGGTAAAGCAGCTCTCTTACACTGTCTAGATGAGTCATCTCTAAGGAAGACCACCAAGATTCTTAATCTTCAACTCTGGAAAATGAAGGCTCCTAAATGAAACCAAAGCCCTCCTATTTTCTGCTATTTTTGCAAAGATCCAGGATATTGGGAAAGAGACTGTTCCAAATTTAAGCACTTTCCAACTTCCTCCCAAATCTTACAGATGGGGCTCCAAGGAACTACAGGTGCTCTTTCCAACCCTCCTTGTTAATCAACTTTGAGAAACATTTCTCCAGATTGGGGATGAATTTCTCACAGTCCTAACTGACATTGTAGCCACATTCTTGATGCTCAATCCCACTACTGTAAAGCAGCCACTGCCTCAGAGAACTAAAACAGTTCAAATAGTGGAGATCTTTAATGAACCTCAAGAGGGCCTGTCTCTGAACAGAATAGGTTTAGACCTTTGTTTAGACCCTTTGAGAGAGACACACCTTTTTTCCCTTAGGAACTCTGCCCCTATTCATTCTGATAGTCATTCTGTTTTTGAGACTTCTTAGAAGTATTACACCAGAATTTCTTTCTCCCAAAAGGAGGAAATAATTCTAGAATTTGACAGTAGTCATCAAAGTAAACCATCAGGTGAATTAAATGACATTTTGACATCTTTTATTTGTTCTATTTCTGATAGTACTAGAGCTGATTCTGGAAACATCCATCATTTGTCTCTATTGAATCAACTACCATCCTTATAGGTAAAATCTCCAAATGATGTTGGCAAAATCTACAGTGCATCTCCCATCAAAATTCAAGTAGGTCTCTCAAAACCTCTTCCCAGAATTAATCAATTCCCTGTCAGTAAAGAAAGCCTTCAAGGCATAAAGTTCATAGTAGAAGATTACAAGGCTCTGCTGCTGCTGTGACAAGGCTCAAGTCCTCTTTATTCCTTGCACTAGCCCCCATAACACTCCTATTTTACCAGTAAGAAAACCTAAGGATCAAGGGTGGAGGTTTGTCCTGGCCTGAGCAATAAATAACATTTTTATCCCATACCCTGTTATCCCTAACGCTTATGTGTTACTTAAATCCATTCGCACTGAAAGTAAATTCTTTTTTTTAACTTTTATATTGGAGTAGTGTTGATTAACAATGTTGTGTTAGTTTTAGGTGTACAACAAAATGATTCAGTTATACATATACATGCATCTATTCTTTTTCAAATTATTTTCCCATTTAGGCTATTACAGGATATCGAGCAGAGTTTCTGTGGTGTACAATAGGTCCCTGTTGGTTATCCATTTTAAAAATAGCGTTTATACCTGTCAGTAGAATCCTTTCTGAACTCTCACCACACTCAACATTTCTCAGTCAGTCACCTCAACTCTTACACAGTCTTTTTGTTAACTGCCCCTCACATTACTCTTTTATATCATGGTAATCTTAGCCTTAATATTTTTTATATTACTTTAATAAAAATTATATAAATTTAAATGATTCTCCATATTTCAGCAGAACTCATTTTATACTTGTTATTCTTTTTTAAACATTGAGATATAATTGACATTATACCTTAGATTATACATTATAATGTATACATTATACATTTGATTAGTTTTAGATGTACAGTGCAATGATTTCATATTTGTTTATATTGTGACATGATCACCACGATAAATCTGGTTAACATCAATCCCCATACGCGGTTACAGAATTTGTTTCTCTTGTCATGAGAACTTTAAAGGTTTACCCTTTTAGCAACTTTCAATATGCAATACAGTGTTAATAGAATTGGCGTGCTGTATAATATATCCCCGTGACTTATGTATTTTTTTTTTTTGACTTATGTATTTTTAACTGGAAGTTTTGTAAGCTTTCATCCCCTTTGGCTCTTTTTCCCTTCATTACCAACAAAGTCCATCACAGTTTCTTAATGCTGACAGATCATCTTCTGACTCCTGTAATGATCTACAGGAAATACCTTTAGGTAACATGGACTTCTGGTTGACTGATGGCTCTTACTTAAAAGGTGATGATGCAAATACTGTGCTAAGTATGATACTGCAACTTCTTTTGATGTTGTTAAGACAGCATCTTTACCTAACAGCAACACTGGCCCAACTGTCTGAATTATATGCTCTTACATAGGCTTGCACTTCAGCCCAGGACAAAGCTGCCCACATTTACGTTGATAGTAAATATATTTTCTGTTCGGTTTTGGTGATTTCTACTATTCTTTTCAAATTCACTGATTCATTCATCTGTATTATCTACTGTTGACTCCTTCTAGTGTATTTTAAACTTAATTATTGTACCCTTCAGCTCCATTTGGTTCTTCTGTATATTTTCTAACTCTTTGTTAAACTTCTCACTGTGTTCATCCATTCTTATTCCAAGTTTGTCAGCATATTTATGATCATTAGCTTGAATTCTTTACTGGGTAGATTGCTTGTCTCCACTTTGCTTAGTTCTTCTGGGGTTTTGTCTTGTTCTTTCATTTGGAATATCTTCTGCAACCTCATTTTGACTAGTTCTCTGTTTTTATTTCTATGGATTATTAATAGGTAGGTTGGCTACATTTCCCAATCTTGGAGAAGTGGCCTTATGGAGGGGATGCCTTTGGGGCCCAGGTACACTCTCCTCTGGTCATCAGAGCTATATTCTCTAAGGCTGTCTCTATGTGGGCTGCATGGACCTTTCTGTTGTGACAAGGCGACAGCTGTGGGCAGGCTGGTAAGTGGGGCTGTGCCCAAGTGTGTCCTGGGGCTTGTGACGGCCTGCTGGTGGGTAGAATTGGGTACCCACTTGGCTTGGCCTGCTTTCTGACATTTTAAACTGCCTAATGGAGCATCGAGGTCTGGCAGATGGATTTCTTAGAACTTCCCATGTCTAGTGGATATAAATATGATTTAGTCATTATCTGTTTGTTTTCACACTGGACTGAAACCTTCTTTTGCAAGCAGGCTTCTGCCTCTTCTGTGACTAAATTCCATTTGGAAAACATTATCCCTACCTGGGGAACTCCTCTCAAACTGCATAGTGATCAAGGAACCCATTTTACTGGCCAGATACTTTGGCAAGTTTGCACTGTTTGGCCAGTTTTACAACACCTTTACTGTGATTACCATCCTCAATTGGCTGGCTTAGTTGAATGCACCAACTGCATTATTAAAACTCATTTGGCAAAATTTGTCGAGACTCTCCAAATACATTGGCCAAAAGCATTGACGTTGGTCGTTTTATATCTTGCATTTGACTCTTTTGGAATCTCACCCTTTGAGATAATAAAGGACACCTAACACAGTTGGCTTCTACTTATTTTGACCCACAACCGATAAAAGGAGAGATATTCCAGTATTGCAAAGGCCTAAATGTTTCTATGAAAAATAACCATGTTTTGGTAGAGCAGTCTTTTCACAGTGGACTCTCAGGAGATGAAGACCTTAAGTATCACAAGTTGGAAACTGGAGATTTCATCTTTTGCAAAAGATACCTTCAGAATAACTCCTTTCAACCTTGTTGGAAAGGTCCCTATCAGGTACTGCTAAGCAACACCTGTGCCACCGAACCCCAAGGAATAGACTCCTGGACTCACGTGATACACTTAAAGAAAGGACTGAACCTTGACTGGACCTATATATCATCTGTTAACCTAAAAATAAAGATTTCCTGGAATTGAAGCAGATGACATCTGATGAGACAATTTTCCCAAAATTGTCTTGAAAATTTGTCGCCAAACTTTTGATGAATCACAATGCTGGAGACGGTCTCCAATGTCTGCTGCTTCTGCTGCTAAGACACTTCAATCGTGTCCGACTCTCTGCAACCCCATAGACGGCAGCCCACCAGGCTCTCCCGTCCCTGGGATTCTCAGGCAAGAACACTGGAGTGGGTTGTCATTTCCTTCTCCAATGCATGCAAGTGAAAAGTGAAAGTGAAGTCGCTCAGTCGTGTCCGACTCTTAACTACCCCATGGACTGAAGCCTACCAGGCTTCTCCGTCCTTGGAATTTTCTGGGCAAGAGTACTAGAGTGGGGTGCCATTGCCCGCTCCACTCCAATGTCTATTTTCCTTAAAAAAACAATTTTTTTGACTGTGCTGGTCTCTGTTGTGGCACACAGGCTCTTTGTTGCAGCCCAAGGGCTTTCTCGAGTTGTAGCTTGAGGGCTTCTCATTGTGGTAAGCGGGTTTCTCTAGTTGCAGTGCACAAACTTAGTTGTCCTACAGCATATGGGATCTTAGTTCCCCAACTAGGGATAGAATCTGCATCCTCTGCATTGGAAGGCAGATTCTTAACCACTGGGCCACCAGTGAAGCCCCATTTTGATAATGATCACTGCTTTGAGCCCTGTCTTGGGCAGATTACCTATCTACACTTCACTTAGATCTTCTTCCTCTGGGATTTTATTTTGTTTCTTAATTTGTTAATATTCTGCTATTGCCTCATTTTTGCCTAATTTACCATTTTTTATTTCATGTATTAATATCTGTTTTCATGTATTAGTATTTTGTATTCATGTATTAATATTTTTTAATGTATTATATCTGGTTATAAGTAGCCAGAGATGACTACTCCCTGCCTTGGAGAAATGGCTTTTTGTAGAAGATGTCCTATGTATCCCAGCAGCATATTTTCTTCTTGTCACCAGAGCTATATGCTCTCAGAGTTCCCCTTAAGTGGACCGCGTGGGTCCTTCTGTTGTGGTGGGTGACTACTTTGGGCAATCTGGTAGGGTTGGCTGGCCCCTGGTCTGGTTGGTTGCTAGGTTCTGCCTTGTGCAGAGACTGCTGGCTACTTGTTAATGATTTGGGTCACATGGCAGCTGGTGAAGAACCCAGGGGGCCCCATCACTAGCTGGCTCACCAGTGGGTGGGGTTGGGTTCAGGAGATCCCAGGACTGGTGCCTGTCCACCAGGTCCTGGTGCTTGTGCAAACCCACTGGCAGGCAGAGCCATCTCCTGGTGTCTGGCTTCAGGGTCAAGAGGTCCCAGAGCTGGTATCAAATCACTGGTGGGTGGGGCCAGTTCCTGATACTATAAGGTCAGAACTGTCAAAAAGGCCCAAAGCTGTCGAATTAGAGAACCCAGACACTGAATAGATAATGCAACAGGCTTTTAATGGCTAGGCGGCCTCTGGGCGGGATTCCAAGACCCAACAGAGAGAGGTCGAGGAAGTCCCCACGCTTCCTGGGTCAGAAAGTGGCTTACATAGATTTACAGTGGAGGGTAGCAGAGTTTTATTCCAAAAATGGTAGGGCAAGGAAGGGAGCATCACAATAGGCTGAAGGGTCAAGGCGGGTCGAGGTGTCATAGCCTGATTGGCCCCTCGAGGCGGAGTGTCGCTGTCGCCCCATGGTTGACATGGCGGCCTGTCATTGGTCTCCCCTGGGTGGGGTGACTTGGGGCTTTCTGGAGGGGATTTTCTTCAGGGACTTTCCTGCCAGGGATATATTTCCCACCAGCAGGAAATAAGGAGAAGAAGGAGCCAAGATGGCCAGCGGGGAGGGGAAGCCAAGATGGCCACTGAGGAGGGGAAGCCAAGATGGCCACTGGGGTCCGACCTTACATTCTGACCCTTTTGATAGGATAAGGGGCGACGTTGTCGTCTCTGGCTACTTCCGGCTGGAAAGGGGCGTCTTGGGGCTTTTGGGTCATGGCCGGACTTGGTGTCTTTCAGGGGTTTTCAGGGTTGTGGGGTGGAAGTCTGGAATAAGCGACCACCATCATCATCTGGCTGGTGGTGGTCTGGGTCAGCTCTCTCATCCGTCGGAGGAAGTTGGAATATGCACGGTCCTATTGAAAGCATCAGGACTAGGGCTTCAAGAGGCCCTAGCAATGGGAGGAGCCATTTAACCCATGACGATCTCCACCAGTCCGAGAGATCGAAGCCATCTAATTCGGTCTGTCTGCGCCTGATACTGTCCCTTAACTCATGGACCTTGTCTTGAACTATCCCTGAGGCGTTGATGAAGAAACAGCACTCTTCCCCCAGGAACTGGCAGATTCCCCCTTTTTCTGCCGTCAAGAGATCCAGGGCCCACCGGTTTTGTAGGGCCATTGCTGCTAGAGAAGTTATGTAAGTCTGCAACGCCAGTAGGGAGTCAGCTACTTTGTCTAAATCTCGATTAAGGTCTGTCAAGAGCTTGTAGTAAAAATGGGTGGCCGAACCTAGTCCTCCTGCTCCCAATCCCAGGGCCGTGATCAGGCCTTCCCCCAGGAGTAAGGGGGCTAGTGCCCTATTTTGGCAGGGAGCTCGTTGGGTCAGATCTTCCATATCCTGTGGAGTCAAGATCGTTAGATAGGGGGTAAGGAAGACCGGGGTACATGGTTGGGTCCACTTGGGTGGGAAGCAGTGAATTAGGGTAGTTTGGTTACACAGAAAGAATATTCAGGTTTTTCCGCAGACTGAAGGAGAAGGAACCAGGGGGTCCAGTCCGGATTGGTTACATGCCACCAGGATGAGTGAGGTATTATTGGGCCGGACACAGGAAACATTGGTCGAGAGATCCAGCACTTCAGTGGTTAAGGGCCCCACTGGCAGCGTCTGATTGATTTTTGTGTTATCGCGGGTGAGATTTTGAGCAGCCACCCATTCACCAGGCACTGAGTGGGCCACGAAGGGATGGGGTTTCAAGGGAAGGCAGAGCCAGCATGTGAAAGTTGACGAATTTCCGGCTAGTGTCTGGTATGTGTCATTCAGGTTGGTGAGAATCTGGGCAGACAAGTCCAAGGGTTTGAGGGCTTGTCGAATCTGGTCTAGGCATTTGTTAGGGTCATAGGGTGATTTTAAAGCTATGCTTTTTAAGTTTTGCTGGACCTGTTGCAGGACTTCCTCTCGCTTTTGGTCCTGAGCCCCTCCCCCGTCTGTCATCCCATAATGGGTTTGCACGGTGAAGCAGAGATCTTTTCCCTTTGCCTTATAGCAGTTTGAGGAGGAACTGGACCGAGAAGTCCCAAGGCTTTTGGCTGTCCAGTAATATCTGTGGCCTTGTCGGCACGGTTTAGTGGGTTGGGAATTGAGCATAAGTGTAGGCTGTCAATCCCGATCCCCAGCGATCTTGCTCGGTGCACCCCAGTGGGCATGGTTTTGTTGTCGCCGGAGCGCCCTCCCACATCAGGGTAGTCAGGAGAAGCAGTGGAATGAGCATGATTGACTAGGATATTAAGCAGAGGAGAACCAAGGTGTAGAAGTTAATCTGAGTGTTGGTATAAGAGAGAAAGGTTCCCTGTAGCCAAAGTTCAATGATAGTCTGGGTGAGGGAATCAAAGTCATTCATAGGAGTGGCAAGCCAAAGGTCTTGCAGGAGATCTGACAGAAAGCTTTCAAGACTGGCTAATGTGAGAGACATGTAAAAAAAAAGGAGATCACTACAAAAAATAGTAACACCCCAAAAGTATAGTGCAGCTTATGACATAGGCGAGAGCCAGAATGAGGCGAAGAGCAATGGACCACTCCAGTGGGGTGGTTGAAGCAAGGCCTATGGCAAAAAGTATGGCCAGGAGGATGACTAGAAGCAAGTCCCACCAGTTGAGCCTAATAGTCATTACTCGTCTATGAGAGGAATAGGTACTTTGGTAATAGTGAGCCTGGTGGGCCCGGAAACTTTGGAAGTGTAGGTATGAGTATTTGTGGACGGTGGAGGGGGCAAGCCATGTAAGGGGGCCCGTTTGAGTCTAGTGATGTGGTACCAGGGTTTGTGTCCCAGGAGCTTGGCCGCTGTTGGGGTGGTGAGAATTACCGTAAAGGGGCCAGTCCACCGCGGTTGGAGGGGGGTAGGTGTCAGCGTCTTTACAAGAACCTGGTCTCCCGGTGCCAAGGTAGTTAATTGAGACTCCTGACATGTGTTGTTAGCAGGCTGGGGTAGGGTGCAGTCTGCCTGTTCCCGTAGTAGGGATCGGAGGAGTGTGAAATAGGGCAGATATGTTCCGAGAGGTGGTAGCGGGGGGGTTCCGGGAGATTGGCGAGCAGATACGGCCTACCGTACAGAAGCTCGAATGGCGTGAGGCTGGTCTTGGAGTGGGGAGTTGTTCAGATGTGTGTGAGTGCTGCCGGCAGAAGGTCAACCCACGAGAGGTGTAACTCAGAGGACATTCTCACCAGGTGGGCCTTGAGAATGCCATTGGTCCGTTCAACCTTGCCTGATGATTGAGGCCTGTAGGGGACATGTAAGTGCCAGTAGATATTTAATGATTTAGCGACCTGTTGAGTTACCTGGGAGACAAAGGCAGGGCCATTGTCAGATTGAATGGAGTTAGGCAGGCCAAACCTTGGGATGTGGTTGAGGATTGTGTCAGCAATGATGCCAGCCGTTTCTTTGGCCATTGGAAATGCTTCCACCCATCCTGAAAATGTATTGATAAAGACCAAAAAGTATCGAAAGGCCTTGTGCCGTGGCATGTGAGTAAAGTCAACCTGCCAATCTTGTCCTGGAAGGTGTCCCCTTAGCTGGTGAGTCTTTTGGGGTGGTCTGAGTCCCCCTTGGGGAGAGGCCTTGGAGCAAACGAGGCAGTGGCAGGTTGGAGGTGTAATGGAGAAAAAAGAGGGCTGAGGAAGGTTAGGAGGGCTCGGGACCCAATATGTAAAGAGTTGTGAATATCTGTAATTATTTCTAGTGCCTGTCCTTCTGGCAGGACCAGCCTATCGTGAAGCATGATCCAACCAGAAGGGTGTGTGGAAGAGCCCTCTTTTGAGAGTAGGGCCTTGGCCTCATCAGCAGAGTAGTGAGGAGTGAGGGGAGTCTTGAGAAATAGAATGGGTGAGGGTGCCTGGTCTAAGGCTAGCCATTTGGCTATCTGATCGGCTTTGTTGTTGCCCAGAGACACAGTGTCATGTGATGTCTGGTGGCCCTTACAGTGTATAACAGCCACCTGGGTAGGGTGTGAGATGGCTTCCAGGAGTTTAGCAATAAGTGGGGGCGTTAGTGACTGGGGAACCTTTGGTGGTGAGGAAGCCCCTCTCCTTCCAGATTGCGGAGTGTGAGTGAGCAATCGGGAAGGCATATTTGGAGTCAGTGTAAATGTTAACCCGCTTTCCCGCTGACAGAAGCAAGGCTCGGGTAAGGGCTTTCAGTTCTGCCTTTTGGGAGGTGGTCCCCTCTGGCAGCAGATGAGCCTTGATCACATCGGTGGTCGTGACTATGGTGTTAGCGGCCAATCGACGGCCATCGGACCCTCGTTTGGAGCTGCCATCTACAAACAGCGTAACCTCGGTGTTCGTTAGCGGCGTGGCAAAGAGGTTAGGTGGTGGTTGGGTGAGGGTCTCCAAGATTTCTGGGCAGGAGTGAGGTTTAGTGTTGTCGACATAAGAGGAGACAGGGAGTGCAGGAAGGGACGATAGGAGGTTTAGCGGGGGACTGTGACCCAGGGTGATCTGAGGGTTATCAAGGAAAGTCAGATGAAACTGTTGGAGCTGGGATTCGCTAAGATCCGATAAGAATCTAGAAGCCAAGAGATCAGTCAGGCGATGTGGGGAGAAGATGGTCAAAGGCTGGTCCAGGGTGAGCTTCCTGGCATCGGTGTAAAGAGAAGCTGCCACAGCCAAGGCTCGCAGACAAGAAAACCATCCCTGGGCGGTGGGGTCAAGCTGCTTGGAAATGTATGCTACTGGAAGCATCTGCGGGCCCGCTGGCTGCACGAGGGCCCCAAATGCTATTTCCTTTTTTTCATCTGTATATAGGTGGTAGGGAAGGTTAGGGTTGGGCAGAAATAGGGGAGAAGAGGACAGTAGGGCTGAACGGAGACTGTTAAAAGCTTTGCGGACGTCTGTCTCTGAGGAAAGTGGCCCTGTGGGAGTTTCTTTTGCAGCTAGGTAGAGGGGTTGGGCTAGAGTAGCATAGTTAGGCACCCAGTGGCGGAAGAATCCCGTGAATCCCAAAAAGAATAATATCTGTTCCCCATTAGATGGGGGAGAGAGTTCCCGAAGGAGGCTCAGCCGGTCGAGAGGGAAGGCCTTAGTGGTTGGGGTGATCTTTAGGCCTAGGTAGGTTATGGAAGGCTGTGTCAGTTAAGCTTTTTGTCTAGAAGCTCGGTATCCCCAAGAACTGAGAAAATTAAGAAGAACCATTGTATGAGTTTGGGAAAGGGCTTGTGAGGGACTACAGAGGAGGAGGTCATCTACATATTGTAGGAGGACGCTGGGGGTCAGGGGGCAAGAGGCCAGATCCCGAGCTGGGGCCTGACCAAAGAAATGGGGACTGTCTCTAAACCCCTGTGGGAGTATAGTCCAAGTGAGCTGGGACGACTGTCGAGTCTCGGGATCAGTCCATGTGAAAGCAAAAAGGAACTGACAGTTTGAATGGAGAGGGATAGTAAAGAAGGCATCTTTGAGGTTGATGACTGTAAAGTGGGTCATGTTATGCGGGATGTTAGAAAACAGGGTATAAGGGTTAGGCACTACCGGATGGGCGGGGATTACAGCTTCATTTATCAACCGGAGGTCTTGGACCAGGCGGTAACTGCCTGAGGCCTTAAGTACCGGAAGACGTACCGGAAGGATTGGTGTGTTACAAGGTGATGTTGTGGGAACCAAAAGACCCTGGCCCAGGAGACAGTCCACTATGGCCTTGAGGCCACATAAGTGAACTCGAGAAATGGGGAACTGGGGGCTGTGTGGGTAATGTGAGGGATCTTTTAGCTTAATTAGGATGGGGGTGTGGTGGTCAGCCACCGTGGGTACCTCGGTGTCCCATATTGTAGGGTCTATAGGGGAAGGTTCAGGGGCACAGAGAAGAAGTAGAGGTAGAGTGGGAGAGTGAGAACCGTAGGAATCTGAGGAGGGCAAAAGTATGGTGGCTTTGAGTTTGGTCAAGATCTCTCATCCCAATAGTGGAGTAGGACACGAAGGAACTACCAGGAAGGAATGTGTGAACAGGTGTTGGTCAATTTGACAGAGCTGTGGTCCTGTTTGTAGAGGTTGTGAGGGCTTGCCATCTATACCCACCACCGAGATCTGGGAAGGAATTAAAGGGCCCCCGTGAGAGGGAAGAACAGAGAGTAGCCCCCGTATCTATCAAGAAATTGATAGACTTACCCGCCACTTGAAGCATCACCCTGGGCTCGGCTTGGGTTATGGGGGTCCCCGAGTCTGGGCGCCGTCAATCTTCATCAAGGGAGAGAAGCTCCAAGGTGGGAGACAAGGGCGGGGCGTCCTTCTGGGAACCCAAGCCCCGGCCCGATGCGGTTGAGACCTGAGCTGCCTGGGGACAGTTGCTCGCCCAATGTCCCTTTTGTTTACAGCGAGGGCATGGCCTAGTTGGAAACTTGGGATTTGGGCATTGACGGGCCCAATGACCCTCTTGGCCACATTTGAAGCAGACTCCCAGAGGTGGCTTCTAGGGACTCACCTTTTGTTCCGTGGCCAGCCGCAGGGCTGCTACCAGTGTCTGGGTGTGCCTCTCAAGGAGGTTGGCCTGCAGTTCGGCCTTTTGTTTAAGTCTTGCCTTGCGGCTGGCTTCGGCTACTTCTTCCCAGGCATTATATACTTTAAATGCCATTTTTGCCAGGTCTCGGAGAGGAGTTTGAGGTCCTTCTTCAGCCTTGGACAGCTTTTTTCTGATGTCTGGGGCTGACTGAGATATAAAGCGATTAGCCAGGGTGGTGACCCCTGCCAGGGAGTCAGGGGCGATGCGGGTATATGTGGTGAGGGCCTCAATCAGCCTGTTAAGAAAGGCTGCTGGGTTTTCATCTGGACCCTGGGTTACTTCATCTAGTTTTAACATATTAACAACCTAAAGAGAAGTATTTTCCATTCCCTCTAGTAAACACTCTAACATGTATCGAATGTTTGCTTTTCCCCTCTGTCCTTCCTGGTAGTCCCAGTCTGGGTCGACATCCGGGATGGCAGCTGCCCCAGGGGGTCGGGCAGGATCTGCTGGGTTTGCCAGGTGGCGTTGATCAGCTACCATTCTGGCTGCCGTCCAAATGGCCTGTCTTTCTTCGGGTGTTGTGGTGGACCCCAGGATCACATAGATGTCTTGCCAGGTAAGGGCATAGGACCGGGACAGCTGGGTGAAGTTTTTGATATAATTGGAGGGATTGGCTGAATAAGAGCTCAGTTTTTGTTCAATGTGAGATAGGTCCTGAAGGGAAAACGATACATGCACATAGACTAGACCATGCGGGCCAGCCACTTGTCGGAGAGGAAATAGCGGGGTTGGCGACGTGTGGAGTGTAGGGTTAGGGGCAGTTTGGGATCTAATGTGGGAGCTAACAGGTGAATCCGAAGGGGGAAGGAGTTTAGGGAGGGACGGATATTGCGCTGTAACAGAAGGAGTTCCTGAGGGTGTCTCCAGGGCAGTTTGTGACTTGGTGTGAGAACAGTCAGGCGTGTCAGGAAGGGAAGTAAGTTTAGGGAGGGGTGGATAAAGCGACGGAGCTGAGGGAGTCTTCAGGCAAATTTCTGGGGATCTATCTCCGGAGGAAGATGGCTGTGAAGAAGGCATTGAAAGCGTTAATGACGAAGGGGTTGGGGACACCCGGGAAGAAGGGGTTGAGGGGGTAACAGGAGCGGAGGTATAAGGTGGGGGCACCATCAGGTCTTCTGGAGGAACCGTAAGAGTGGAGTTTTCCTCAGTCGGTTGTTGCTGCTGTGCCTGGCTGTGTGAGCCGAGGGCCTCTGCAGCTGTTTGCATGGAGCCAGGGGCAAAGTTTTTGTCGGCCTGTGCGGATGATGTTTTGGATGGCGGAGAAGGGGCAGTGGGGGCCATAGTTAGAAGGATTTGAGAGAGGGAACAGTTAGTACAGAGGTTGGGGCGGGAGCGCAGCAACCAAAAAGCCTGTACATAGGGCACCTCAGACCACTTTCCCGTCCTTCGACAGTAATTATCTAAATCACGGAGGATGTTAAAATCAAAAGTCCCCGTCGAAGGCCATTGGGAGCCGTTGTCAAGAGGATATCGGGGCCAGGCCTCAGAACAAAGAAAGGTCAACTGCTTGCAGCGGTTGTCTTGAGAGAGGTGTAGTTTTAAGGTTGGCTAGGAGGCCCTCTAAGGGGGTTGACCTCTAAGGGGGCAGTCCCCATGGCGAGCGGTGGAATTAGGCTTAGGGGTCGAGTCAGTCACGTGTCCCCGAGTGATTCAACACCCCAGCAAGGAGGGCTACCGCAGTCGAAACAGATGTCTCCGAAATCGACTGGTGCTGAGAAATGGTAGGGCCACTGCAGCTGAGACGGATGGCTCTGAATTGATTGGTGCTGAGGAGCAGGCCTGGCCTGTGGGAGGGAGCCGGACACGGCCGCAATTTCGGGGTGGGCCTGGCCCGTAAGAAATACCGGACTCCCTAGGATCGCTCGCCAAAGGGAAAGCTTGCCCCAAAACCTGACTCAAGGGACTTACCTGTATTCTGCCGGATGGTAGAGCAGTCTTATCAAGGCGATGAATCAGCCCAGGGCGCGGGTCAGGCTTGAGGGAGCCACAGGCCCCGTGGCTGGCAGGGTGGGCTCTCACCTCAAGTCCCACGTTGGGCGCCAAATGTAAGGTCAGAACGGTCGAGACGGCCCAAAGTTGTCGAATTAGAGAACCCAGACACCAAATAAATAATGCAACAGGCTTTTAATGGCTAGGCGGCCCCAGGTGGGAGTCCAAGACCCAACAGAGCGAGATCGAGGAAGTCTGCGCGCATCCTGGGTCAGGAAGTGGCTTATATAGATTTACAGCGCAGGGTAGCAGAGTTTTATTCCAAAAATGGTAGGGCAAGGAAGGGAGTGTCAGGATAGGCTGAAGGGTCGAGGCGGGTCGAGGTGTTGTAGCCTGATTGGCCCCTCAAGGTGGAGTGTTACTGTCGCCCCATGGTTGACCGTGGCGGCCTGTCATTGGTCTCCCCTGGGTGGGGTGACTTGGGACTTTCTGGAGGGGATTTTCATCGGGGACTTTCCTGCCAGGGATATTTCCCACTGGTGGGAAATAAGAAGAAGAAGGAGCCAAGATGGCCAGCGGGGAGGGGAAGCCAAGATGGCCACCAGGGTCCGACCTTACAGATACATTTGGCTGCAAGGTCTGGGGTTCCCAAAACTTGTGTTGGTCTGCTGGTGGGTGAGTTGGGCCCACAGGCTACAGGGCTGTGGTTGTACTGGGGCTGATGTTCACACACTGGTGTGTGAGGCTGGGGTTCAGCCAGTCCCAGGGTCTGCTTGTGAGTGGGCTGATTGGGTATGGGTGGCTACAGTTGTTCTGGGGCTGTCGTCTGCCCACCGGTGAGTGAGGCTGATTCAGAGCTTAAAGTCTAATTTTCTTTCTACTTCTCTGTCAATTGATCCATCTTCAGGCTCATCTTTCTTCTGCTTGATTAAGTCTGCTGCTGGAAGTGTCTATCAAATTACTTTGTTCAATTATTCTGTTCTCTAGCTCCAATATTTCTGTTTGGTTCTTTTGTTTTCTCTTTTTTTAACTTTTCATTTTGTTCTTGTACTGTTTTTCTGATATCATAAAATTATCTGTGTTCTCTTGTAGCAATGTGAGCATCTTTTAGATCTATTATTTTGAACTATTTGTTGGGCAGTTCCCACATCTTCATTTCTTCAGGGCCAGTTAAGAGAGGTTTACTATTATCTTTTGGTAGAGTCATGTTTCCCTGATTCTTTGTGATCCTTGTAGCCTTGTGCAGATGTTTGTGCATTTGAAGAAGCAGTTCCCTCTTCCAGACTTTGTGGGCTGACTTCAGTAAGGGAAGACTTTCACCTGCCGGTGGGGGCACTCTGGAGTGCTGGGTCAAGGGGTGGCACAAAGTCCAGGGTGGAAACTTGTGTAATCTCCAGGGTGACTGTGGTGAAATCTGATGGAGAGCAGGTCACTGTAGACCATGATTGCTCCTGCTGTGTGGCTGCTATTGGCAGCCCCTGCTTTTCTTCCTTGTTCCTAGATATTTCTACACATCTCAGCTTTTTTGGTCTGGGTGGGTTGAAACAAACATGGGATATTTGTGCAGTACCCCAAAAGGCTGAGGAAGCTGGTTGCTTACTCTGCTCATCTGTTCCTGGTGAGGAGAACTCTTTTTAATTGGAAAGTTCCCTTTTGACCCTGAGCAATGCCCATTTGGGGGATGGAGTCAGGCAGGCAAAATGAGACCAAAAAACAGTGGAATAAAAAACCTTAGAATACTGCACAAGAAGAATCATTGTGAAATCTGACATCTGGTCAATGTGGGGGTTGGTCACCAGTCCAAATCCCAGCTCTGCAGTAATTTTCATGTTCCTATTCAATTTAATCTTAGCTATGCTCTCTGACTTTCTTAAATATTTTACCCCACTCTTCTCCACTTTTTTTCTCAAAGGAATTATATTATTTTAAAATATTGTTATACAATGGAATACTACTCAGTCATAAAAAAGAATGAAATAATGCCATTTATAGCAACATGGATACAGCTAGAGGTTATAATACTAAATGAAGTAAATCAGAAAAAGAAACACAAATGTCATATAATATCACTTGTATGTGGAATCTAAAATATGGCACAAATGAACCTATCTAAAGAGGAGAGTGAAAAGTTGGCTTAAAGCTCAACATTCAGAAAACTAAGATCATGGCATCTGGTCCCATCACTTCATGGGAAATAGATGGAGAAACAGTGGAAACAGTGTCAGACTTTATTCTTTTGGGCTCCAAAATCACTGCAGATGCTGATTGCAGCCATGAAATTAAAAGACGCTTACTCCTTGGAAGGAAAGTTATGACCAACCTAGATAGCATATTAAAAAGCAGAGACATTACTTTGCCAACAAAGGTCCGTCTAATCCAGGCTATGGTTTTTCCCGTGGTCATGTATGAATGTGAGAGTTGGACTGTGAAGAAAGTTGATCGCCGAAGAATTGATGCTTTTGAACTGTGGCGTTGGAGAAGACTCTTGAGAGTCCCTTGGACTGCAAGGAGATCCAACCAGTCCATTCTAAAGGAGATCAATCCTGGGTGTTCATTGTAAGGACTGATGATAAAGCTGAAACTGCAATACTTTGGCCACCTCATGCGACGAGTTGACTCACTGGAAAAGACTCTGCTGCTGGGAGGAATTGGGGGCAGGAGGAGAAGGGGACGACAGAGAATGAGATGGCTGGATGTCATCACCGACTCGATGGACATGAGTTTGAGTGAACTCTGGGAGTTGGTGATGGACAGGGAGGCCTGGCATGCTGTGATTCATGGGGTCACAAAGAGTCGGACATGACTGAGCGACTGAATTGAACTGAACTGAACTGAACTGATACTCTGGAAGCAGTGAGCAATGGAGAGAAGGGTGTGAGATGAAGAAGGGACTTGTCCCATAAGGCCTTATCACTCATTTGATAGGAGATTTTGTGCTAAGGACAAAAGAAAGACATGCCAGGGGCAACATGACCTGAGTTGTACCTTTGTGAGACTACTCTAACCCTTGGGTGGAGAAGGACTATAGAAAATCAAACAGGATTCAGAGACCACTGAAGAGACAATTGTAAGGTTCAGCCTAGGTATGGCAGAGTCTCTGGACAGACTGTGGAAATGGAAAGAAGTTATTAGATTCTAGGTTTATTTTAGAAACAGAATCAATAAGCTACAGTAGAGGGGACTCTACTTGATGCTCTGTGATGACCTATATGAGGGAGAGTTATGTCCGACTTTTTGCAACCCTAATGCAGCCATGAAATTAAAAGACGCTTACTCCTTGGAAGGAAAGTTATGACCAACCTTGATAGTATATTAAAAAGCAGAGACATTACTTTGCCAACAAAGGTCTGTCTAGTCAAGGCTATGGTTTTTCCCGTGGTCATGTATGGATGTGAGAGTTGGACTGTGAAGAAAGCTGATCTCTGAAGAATTGATGCTTTTGAACTGTGGTGCTGGAGAAGACTCTTGAGAGTCCCTTGTACTGCAAGGAGATCCAACCAGTCCACTCTAAAGGAGATCAATCTTGGGTGTTCATTGGAAGGACTGATGCTAAAGCTGAAACTGCAATACTTTGGCCACCTCATGCGATGAGTTGACTCACTGGAAAAGACTGATGCTGGGAAAGGTTGGGGGCGGGAGGAGAAGGGGATGACAGAGAATGAGATGGCTGGAAGGCATCACCGACTCTGTGGACATGAGTTTGAGTGAACTCCGGGAGTTGGCGATGGACAGGGAAGCCTGGCGTGCTGCTGTTCATGGTGTCACAAAGAGTCGGACACGACTGAGTGACTGAACTGAATAGTTTTTTCACTGTTCTGCAGAAACTAACATAACATTGTAAAGCAACAATACCCCAATTTAAAAAAAAGGTACATCTAATCAACATCTGGATTGCACATGGAGCCTGAGGGAGCAAGAAGGTTTAGGAATGACTCTCAAGTTTCTGGCTCATGTAAGTGGGTGGAGAGATGCTATTTATTAAAATAAGAAAGATTTAAGAAGAGAGTAATTTGGGGCAGGAAGATGAATAATAGTTCTCTTTCAAGATTTTAAATCTGATATATTATTTCTATTTGAGTGTTGTATTTTATATTTTATAGGTTAACATTTTTATGAACCTGTGATTCTGTATAACAAATGTCAAGAAGACAGTAGGGTAGATGAATATGAGTTCTATCAGAGAAATATCAATTAAAGTTACTCTGAGAGAGTCTCAGCCCTTTAGAAGTTACTCATAGCTTTCATTTCTCCAGCCAGATATAATCTATCTTTCCTCTTTGATCTCGGTACATCTCATGGCTTTTATCTTTCTCTCTCCTTTGACTTTGTATTTAGAGAAGTTTTAGACTCACAGCAGAATTGAACAGAAAGTATAGAGTTCCTATATACACTCTGACCCCACGTATAATAGCCTCTCTCACTATGAAATGTCCCACACCAGAATAATATATTTGTTACAATTGATGAACCTACATGGATACATCATTATTACCTGTAGTCTACAGTTTACACTGGGTTCACTCTTCGTGTCATACCTTCTGTGAGTTTTGACAAATGTATAATGACAGGTATCTGTGGTAGGAGATAGATGGGCCTGTGGGCTGGACAGTTAGAGTTTGTCAAGTGGAGTAGAAATGAAGCTTTTTATTTCACCCTGACACTCTTAAGAACAAAGCTAGTGGTAGAAGCTGAGCTCTACTGAAGTAAAGAGATAAGATGACCCCTCCTGAGGTCAAGAAAAACTTCGCTGTCTGCACATGTGCAGGAAGGCTCCTTGGGGGGTCAAAAAGGGAGGGGGTACCACCCAGAATTAGTGTGGACATACCCCCACAGGCCTCTGTGATGGGATCTATCTTAGCAAATAGTTGTGCTCGAATGTTGCAGAGGGTCCTAGAACCAGTAAGGTGTGAAAAGAAAACAAGATAATTGGCCAAAGGTGAACAAGGACCGGGAAAGATTATCCTATGTAAGTGATTTAAGTCACCTTTTTCCTGGGCTCCTCCTCATTAGATAGGATGCCCACACTTTTTTTTTTTGGCTGTGTAATTACTGCCTTGCTTCTGTCTTAAATAGTTTCTCTGTAATGCTGTGTCTCCAAAAATAAACTTTGTACCTATTTTTACAGTTTTTGCCTCCTTGAAACATCCTTGCTTTCCATGGGGGTAAGAGCCAGGAAAAATATGCTTCTGGCTTCTAGCCCCTGGTGGTCTAGTGGCTAGGGTTTTCAGTTTTTATCCAGGCTACCCCGGTTCAACTTCCAGGCAGAGAACAAAGAACTCTTTTCAGGACTGCTCATTGTTGACTGTCTGAGATCATGCCAACCATTACAGTGTCATCTAGAATAGTTTCACTGTCCTAAAAATTGTCTACATTTTACCTATTCATCCTGTTCTCCTCCCAACGTCTAGTTACCACTTCTTAGTGTTTTTACAATAGTTTTCGTTTATTTCTTGAGTTTCCCTTCTTGATCTTAAATATGTATATTTACTTATTTATCTTTCTCCTTCACTGTATTTACATAACAGGGATGTTAATATAAATTAACATTTTAATTGAACACTCAATATCAGATAAAATTAAGATTAAATTAATTATAATTATGATCTTTAGTCTATAAAGTTGCGTAAATGTACTTTTTTGTTTGTTTGTTTAAAAGAGGAGAGAACAAAGAAGGAAAAATCAATTTGCAGTCTGCATATCTTAATAGAAACACTTTTAATTTTGACAAATTCAATTTTGAAGAGTCAAGATGTATCTATTTCTGAATGCTTGAAGTTGCCAACTTACTCATTATTTCTTTTCTTTACCTGATATCAACACATCTAAATTTTTGTTAAATACTCCTTTTTTTAAAACAGCATGACCAGGAGTTTCATATTAATTCCTAAACCTGATAGAATCATCCTGCTTGCCTATTTTCAAATACATTCCTCAAAAACCTCTTAAATAACTGACCTTCAGAATTATTATGTAGAAAGTTAATCTTTATAGGAGTCATTAACTAAATTGAGTAGATTAAGCGTAAACTAGAAAACAATAAAAAAGCAGGCAAACATAACCCTAACCTGTTTGAGTCTGGAAGAATTTTCTTTTTTCTTAAAGGGAAGGACAGGTTTCTGCCATGTGGCTGTACCTGGCAGTCCTCGTGGGCCTGTACTACCTCCTGCGCTGGTACCGGGAGAGGCAGGTGGTGAGCCACCTCCAGGACAAGTTCATCTTCATCACGGGCTGTGACTCGGGCTTCGGGAACCTGCTGGCCAGGCAGCTGGACCTATGAGGCTTGAGGATCCTGGCTGCATGTCTGACAGAGCAGGGAGCTGAGCAGATGAGGAACCAGACATCAGACAGGCTGCAGACGGTAATCCTAGACGTCACCAAGACAGAGAGCATTGCTGCGGCCACCAAGAGGGTGAAGGAACTTGTTGGGGACAGAATTATGGCCAGGGGAAGTCTGTCCATTGGATAGGCTGCTTTGTATTCAGTGTTTTAGAATTAGCAAAAACCACGCCAGGTGAAAAGTCTTGGGGATCAGGGTGGGGATAAATTTGGGACATGTTTTATTACATGAAGACTCAAAAATACACTGGCATTCATGAAGTAAGTGAACATATTTGGGACTGGCCTAAAAAAGTCAGGTTGTATGGAATATGTGTGTATCAGAGTGGAAGGTAAAACAGTGAGGAAACATGTTTAACAGGTAAGAGTATGTATAGGTAGGGAAGATAGAATGAAGGCTAGAAAGGCAATGAGGGGAAAGAAAGAGGTGACTGTGGTGCAGAAACCGTAATTTGTGTGTGTGGTATCCTCTGAAAGTCCAGAGTAAAAATGTTAACTCTGCCACGAGCAGGCTGCCATTATGTTGCTTGTATATAATTTTACATGTCTTTTCTTGAGAACAGTATAAACCTGTCTTTCTTAAAGTTAGCAAATGGTGAGAATCAGAAAAACCTACTGTATCCAGGGAGGGTTCTGGAAATGTCTTTAGTGTTCAGTCAGTGCCAACAGTGAATTTATGATGAGTCGACCTTGAGAAAATAATTGAGATCAAGGTATACCCAAACTCTTGTCACCAAGACCCAAGCAAAATCTGTGTGAACTGTCCCCTCTTATCAGTCCTGGTGTGAGTTTCTCAGATAGCCCAGGCAAGCAGCAGAGAGGGCTTCCTGTGAGGCTAAGTAAGTGCCTGACCTTTGGCAAGGGAGCAGCCAGATTTCTCAATTTTATAGAAGAAAGTCCAGGGCCGGCCATTTGGGATCTGAAAGTGGTATGTCCTTCAGCTGAGTGAGCATTCTGCAGACTAATAGCTGTAGGTGTTGGTTCTTTCTCCCTTTCTTGCACTCACCTGGCCTTGACACATGTGCATCCTGGGAAAGAACTCTGAATACAGGAAATCCCTGAGAGACAGGCTGAAGCCAAGGAAAGGCACGTTGACCGTCCCACTGCCCGTCCTGCGCTCAACATGAAGGAACTGCTGTTGTTGTTCAGTCTCTAGGTCATGTCTGACCCAATGGACTGAAGCCTGCCAGGCTCCTCTGTCCATGGGATTTTCCAGGCAAGAGTACTGCAGTGGGTTGCCATTTCCTTCTCCAGGGGATCTTCCCATTCCAGGGATCAGACCCACATCTCCTGCATCTTCTGCATTGGCAGGCGGATTCTTTCCCACTAGCACCGCCTGGGAAGCCTGAAGGAACTGCTGCTTTCTCTCAAGTTCTGCATGTTTCTCCCTTGCATAGCCCTTCTGCTCCCAGTGCTGAAAGGAAATCGAGAATTAATTCCCTCTGTCCATGCTGGGTGGTCCTCTCAGCTGCAAGTGTTCCAGTCGTTGGCACAGGTGGAGGACACTTTATCCTTATTTTTGTAAAAGGCTCTGGGACCATTTTTTTTTTGGGGGGGGCGCTGCTGTTTAAATGTCTTCTTTTGGCACTTTGGCAAAATGCTTGTTCACAATTACTGACAGCAGCATGATTTTCTAGTTTAAATTCATGACACAAAAACTTACTAAATTTTTGTTTGAGCTACATAGCTACTGAGGCCAAATAAAAGAGGATGAGATATTGCCTTGCTTCAGCTGAATGTCCAGCTGGTCACTGTAGAGACCCTGCACTGCACATCAGATCAAAGGCGTGGAAATGCAGCTACACCCATGTAGAGAAAAGATTTTCTCTTAGTTAAAAAGTAAATTTTAAAATAAAGCTTTGTTTGAAAACAAACTAGTGCTAGAAATAAAACTGTCATAACTAACTATAATTCATTTTAATTGGTGATTGCGACTCTGTAGCTATCATCACAAACACTTGGAAATTCTGTTGATGTGAGAAAATTGAACTCTTAAATTGTTTACAGAACAATGAACCATTAATTAGGTTGACATGTATTTTGTAATCATTTATTTCAAAAAGTGTTCTATTTGGTCACATTATTTCAAGATCTTGGAGTGAATAAGGACTTTTCACTGCCTCAAGTATTTTCAAAGCACCCCAAAATTTCTTGAGCCCCAGGATGCATGTCTCCTTTGAAGTTTCGCTTTTCTCTCCCTCTCCCGTAGTAATGAGAGAAAAATGAAAAGGGGGTTCGGCCCTTTTAGAGATAAGTCTCCATATGTTAATGAAAGGTTGGAGCCTCAAAACCTCACACCCTCAAGGTTCCAGAAATAAGCCTCCTCCTTAAGGAGCTAAATCTGATGCATTTGGGGACTGCTGACGCCCATGGCTTCCTGTGGTCACCGTTTTCTTCATTCTGCATCTCTGAATTGGAGCCTCTCCTTTAAAGGCCACCCCTGGCTGAAGCCTTCTCTCTAAATCTAGTTATGCATACATTTCTGACTTTTTTGGAATTTAATCTTGGTTGTACTGATTATCAGTGTAGTCCCTTTTCCCAATACAACTTTTATTGCAAGCAATTTTAAATTTCTTGAGAGAATGATTGATATCTTAACTATTTGAATATGTATTATTTACACATACAGTCTTCTATGAGACTGGATGACATTGGCACATAAGAATCAGTGAACACCCCAGCACAGATCCCTCACACTCTTCCCCTTTAAAAAAAAATGGGATATACTTGCTTTACAATGTTGTGTTGGTTTCTGCTGTACAACACAATGAATCAGCTATAAGCATACATATATCCCCTCTCTCTTGGACCTCTCCCCCACCCGCTTCCCCCATCCCCCCATCTGGGTCATCACAGAGCCCTGCTCTGAGCTCCCTGTACTATACAGCAGGTACTCTCTGTCTTTTGAGAATGGGATCTCTGAAGTGGAGAATGGCCTCTGCTGGGATTTTGAGCCAAGGACATAAATTATGGCAGATGTCATTTCTTTCCTATTCACATCCTCCATCCTCTGCAAAGTTCTAAAAAATGATTAAAGGAAAGAAAGTAATATTGTTTAAAAAAAAAGTAATACTGATATTGGGGAATCATTACTTAAACAGCATTCTCACAATACAAGAGTGTATATTCTCTTCCTTTCAGTCTTTTTGGGTTGTGAGAGTGGTGGAGAGAAGACCAGGAATTGTGAGACAATGAAAGAAATGTGAAGGGATTTCCCAGGTGGTGAGAGTGGTAAAGAACCTGCCTGCCAATGCAGGAGATGTAAGAGATGTCGGTTTGATCCCTGGGTTGAGAAGATGCCTTGGAGGAGGCCTTGGCAACCCACTCCAGCATTCTTGCCTGGAGAATCCCACGGACAGAGGAGCCTGGCAGGCTATTGTCCACGGGGTGAAGTGGCTTAGCACTCACACACATGAAGGAACATGGAATTTAAGACCTTTCCCTTTGTTTATTTTTGTAAGTTACAATCTGTTCTCTATGAGTTACTGCCCTGTTGCCAGGACCTTGCCACTTGGGTAACTTTACTCTGAACATCGCCCAACATTGGCAGTTCTTAGTCAGTGTGTGTGAAAACATCAGGATGTATCAAAAATCATGGGGACAGTACAGTAATTTATTGGTTAAAAATTAATATTTTAATTAAATATTAAAATTAATGTTGGTTAAAAATTAATATTTGAGTTACTAAGTTTGGCTTCCCTGGTGGCTCAGATGGTAAAGCGTCTGCCTGCAATGCAGGAGACCTGGGTTCGATCCCTGGGTTGGGAAGATCTCCTGGAGAAGGAAATGGCAATCCACTCCAGTGTTCTTGACTGGAAAATTCCATGGATGAAGGAGCCTGGTAGGCTACAGTCCATGGGGTCACCAAGAGTAGGACACGACTGAACCACTTCACTTCAAGGTTGTACAGGGTTCAAGATAAATTGGAAAGGAGTTAAGATTATCTTTGATTTCACTCTCTGTTGGTCACTCACATTTCCATTGTTTTTTAAAAGGGAGGGAAGTGTAGTACTATCATCTCAGGTATGGGAGAGTGTGAGAGTTAATAACTGAGTCATGAGAACATGCTGCTTCAGGATATTGCATGCAAAGCTTAATGATATAAAAATAAGTAATTTTTGGTCCTGTTGTTTACTGAGCTCTGCAAGGTTTTCAAAGCAAAGACAGGGCAATGGGGCTGAGGCTTGCTGGGCTCATTACTTTCCTAGAAGCCTGAGACATCTTAGTTGCATCCCATTTTTATAACAACCACCTCTACTTTTTCCAGCTCACTGCAACTCTCCCCCAGATCCCAAATTTTCTGGCCCAGTAGGACCTCCAATCCATTGATTTAAGTATTTTTCACAAATCCTTATCCCCCTGTCTTCATACCATGATCTGTTACTGTGATCACCCCATTGCATATGCCTGACACTCTCTCATCCCCTTTTCTCTCTTCGTGGTACTTGGTAAAACCACAAGCCTGGGTAATACCATCTCTCACTGCCCCATGCCTGCCCTTGTGGAAAAATTCATGACCACAACTCTCTAGTGAGCTTTTATGCTGTTGCTGTTTATATGGTTATACTTCATTCATTCTCCTAATTTCCAAACAACCATTTCAAACTTTTCCTCTCTTCATACCTCCAACTTATTCCCTCCTACTCTTGCTCTGGGCTGATGACCTACTTAACTGAGAAAAACTGAAGCAATTAGGAGAGAATTTCCCTAGACTCTTCCTATCTCCTCTACCCACCTGCCATCATCTGTACCAGCAAAACCTGTCCTACCTTCCTTCTGTGTAAATCCAGTCCACTCACTTGTGCAATAGAGCATATCCCTTTCAGCCTATTCAGCACACCTTTCCAGTGGTTCTACTCTCTATCTTGTCTGCTGAACCATTAATGTTTTGCTCTCCACCACCTATTTCTCCCATCTTGCCATCCTCTTACTGCTACCTCCAGTCACCACCACCAAATCTTTTTCTTGTTACAACCAAGTTCCTCTATGGATTTGTCTATGCTCATGGCCTTCAATCCCTCTTCCTATTTTCTACTGAAATGTTTCCAATCATGCATCCATAGCTGCTTTTATCAAGGTATCCAATGACTTCCACCTTCTCCACCCAAGGGACAATTCTCAGTCCTTACTCTACTCTCCATAGCAAAATTTGACCACTTTCTCTGTCTCTTTCCTTCTCGATATACCCTCTATCCTTGGTTTTCAGAACACTATTCTCTGACAGCTTATTTCCTCTTGTCTCAGTATTTTCTCTCAGTTTCCTTTGCTGGTTTCTCCGTTTCCTCCAGATCATTAAAGTAGAATGTGCTCAGGGCTTAATTTTTGGAGATCTAGGGTAAGAAAAGCTATGACCAACCTAGATGGCATACTAAAAAGCAGAGACATTATTTTGCCAACAACGGTCTATCTAGTCAAAGCTATGGTTTTTCCATCAGTCATGTATGGATGTGAGAGTTGGACTATAAAGAAAACTGAGCACCAAAGAATTGATACTTTTGAACTGTGGTGTTGGAGAAGACTCTTAAAAGTGCTCTGGACAGCAAGGAGATCCAAGCAGTCCATCCTAAAGGAAATCAGTCCTGAATATTCATTAGAAGGACTGATGCTAAAGCTGAAACTCCAATACTTTGGCCACCTGATGTGAAGAACTGACTCATTGGAAAAGACCCTGATGCTGGGAAAGATTGAAGGTGGGAGGAGAAGGGGAAGACAGAGGATGAGATGGTTGGATGACATCACTAACTCGATGGACATGAGTTTGAGCAAGCTCCAGAGATTGGTGATGGACAGGGAAGGCTGGTGTGCTGCAGTCCATGGATACAAAGAGTCCAACACGACTGAGCGACTGAACTGAACTGAGGATATTTACACTTATATTTCCAAGCCATATCTCTATCCTGAATTCCAGACTCAAATTTCTAATAGCTTCCAATTGGATATCTTGAGAAACATCTCAAATTTAACCTTAGTGTGCCAAACACCTGATTATTGCCCGTCTCCCAATATTTCCCATTTCATTAATCATAACTTCATTCTGTTGTTCATTTCAGAAAAATCATTCTTGGTGTCACTTCTCTCCCTCACCATATTCAAAAAGTCAGAGATTTATATTGTGTCTTGAAAATTTGTCTAGAGGTTTTTTGTTTTTTTTTGATACTGCTGTTCTAGCAGTCCAGCACTAGGCATCATCATTTCATGTCTGGATCACTGCAATAACATCCTTCCAGGTGCTTCTGCATCAACTCTCATCAGTTCAACATAGCAGACACAGAGTACCTTTTAAAAAATAAATTCAATATGTCACAGCTCTACCGAAAACCTTACAGTGAGACTTCCTTGGTGGCCCAGTGTTTAAGAATCTTCTTGCCAATGCAGGGGACATGGGTTCAATCCCTGGTCAGGAAGTTTCCACATGCTGCAAAGTAACTAAGCCCATGTGCCACAACTACTGAGTCTGCGAGCTATAACTACTACAGCCCGTATGCCTAGAGCCTGTGCTCGGAAACAAGAGAAGCCTGTACACTGCAAAGAAGAGTCACCCCCGCATGCTACTTGCCGCAACTAGAGAAAGTCTGCTCACAGCAATGAAGATCTAGCACGAAAAAACAAAAACAAAACCCGCAAAAATCCTACAATGGCTTCCTTTGTCACCTGAAGTAAAAGCTAAACTCTTTAAAGTGACCTGAAAGGCCTTGTATTATCTGGCATCCCACTGCTTCCCTGACCGACTCTCTGCTGTTACCTAACTATTGCCTTCAGCCCCAGACACGTTGGTCTTCTTGCTGTTCCTCCATCAGGCCAGGCATCCTCCTGCCTGACAGTATTTATTGCAGCTGTTGTTTTTAACTTAAACCTATCTAAGCTCCAGATGGTCCTTTGACCCATTTTTCTTCTGTAAAATAGAACTTGCTCAGTTCTCTATTTTACTAGGAAGCTTGTCCCAACCACCTCACTCAGTATGGTGACAAACAGTTCTCACCAGCCCACCCAGTCCTGCTCACCAGCTTTTTAAATCCATTACTATTTACCACCATCTAAATACTTTGGCCACCTCATGCGACGAGTTGACTCACTGGAAAAGACTCTGATGCTGGGAAAGGTTGGGGGCGGGAGGAGAAGGGGACGACGGAGAATGAGATGGCTGGATGGCATCACTGACTCTGTGGACATGAGTTTGAGTGAACTCCGGGAGTTGGTGATGGACAGGGAGGCCTGGCGTGCTGTGATTCATGGGGTCGCGGAGAGTCGGACACGACTGAGCGACTGAAATGAACTGAACTGAACTGAATATACTTTAGGTCTTCTCTGTAGCTTAAACGGTAAAGAATCTGCCTGCAATGCAGGAGACCCAGGTTCGATCCCAGGGTCAGGAAGATCCCCTGGAGAAGGGAACGGCAATCCACTCCAGTATTCTTGCCTGGAGAATCCCATGGACAGAGGAGCCTGGAGGGCTCAGTCCTTAGGATCGCAAAGAGTTGGACTCGACTGAGCAACTAACACTACTAACATACTCCATCAGGCTTCCCAGGTGGTGCTAGTGGTAAAGAATCTGGCTGCAATGCAGGAGACCAAATGCAGTTCAATCCCTGGGTTGGGAAGATCCCCTGGAGGAGGGCATGGCAACACACTCCAATAATCTTGCTGGAGAATCCCCTGGATAGAGGAGCCTGGCAGGCTACAGTCCATAGGGGCACACAGAGTTGGACATGACTGAAGTGACTTACCATGCACACATAAAACATACTTTATAATTTGCCAATCTATTGGATTTATTGTTTATCTTCCTCAAGAGAATGTGGTTTGAACACTGAAATGATTCGTAAATGGGTTTTCTGTCTCTAATACCCTTTGTTTCTACCCCAGGCCCTTGGGGTTTGGTGAACAATGCCGGCATCCTTCTGCCTGCTACCCTGAATGAATGGCTGACCAAAGATGACTTCTCCAAGATCTTGCGTGTGAACTTGATTGACCGCATCGAGGTGACACTGAGCTTTCTTCCCCTGATCAGAAAGACCAGGGGAAGAGTAGTCAATGTTTCTAGTCCAGCTGGGAGAGTATCCCTGTTTGGCGGTGGCCACTGCATTTTTAAGTACGGGGTAGAAGATTTTTCCGACAGTCTGAGGTAAGGCCCAACCTCTGAGGAAGACTTGACTGTGGCTAGGAGTGTATTTGTGAATGGTGAGCCTGGTTTCCTGATATATAGATGGCAACTAAAATGAGAAACTTTGGAAATGGAATGTCCAAATCTTTTCACAATATAAGGTAATACATTAGGGAATGTGAAAAATGTATTAGGATTTATTTGGTCTTAATTGCCACTCCTATAAGATTTCTATGCGTTTCAAATAAATTTAATATATTTCTGTAAGACATATATATGTATAAAATATAAATGAATATTATGCATGTAATGTACACTTCACATGTGAATGATAAGAGTCTGTCACTAAAAAATTATTTGCCTTATTAATTAAGTACCTTAAGTCACTAAACCTGACTGACAGTTCTCATAAGGAAAGACTGAACCTTGGTGAGTTAAAGGGAAAGCTCTGGCCCAAGCATTCTATTTACTCCTCACAGAAAACTCATGCATAAGACATGATGATTCTCTATGGTCAAATGTGAAGTTGAGCCAGGATCTGAACTCAGTTCTGTGGGTGAAAATCTCTGGAGTGGGCGTACAGCAAATATGAACATGAGTATGTGCTGGTGCATAGAGGCATCGACAAGGGGGTGACTTACCTTTCCCTGGGGCAGAGGCCAAGGAAGGCTTCACAAAGACACTGAGTTCTAACCTGAGCAGTAGGTAAGGAGGAAGAGGCTCAGGGGTTCAGGGAGCTGTCACAGAGGGGGGAGGGTCTGTAAGAAAGTGGTGTGAGATGGGCAGCAAGAGGCAGCATCAAAGCCCAGATCTGAAGCGTTTTAGAAAGCAATCTATGGGTGTTGGCCCTTCTCATTTGACTTGAACATCTTCCCAAGATGCTTCAGTGTACTCTTTCATATTCTTCCCTGACCCAAATGCCTTTCTTGAAACATTCTGTCTTGGGCATTCTTTGCTTAAGAAGGGATGAGATTGATTAGGTCAGACATTGATATCGTTTCCTTGGTTAACACTCTCTCAGCTTGTGTTTCAGAAGGGAGCTCAGTCATTTTGGCATTTGTGTTGTTCTCATAGTACCTGGAAAGTACAAAACATCCATTTTCCCTGACAATATGCAGGATATACTCGAGGGGATCTGGAGTCAAGTGTCCTCAGAGGTGAAAGAGAGCTACGGACAGAAGTACTTTGAAGACTGTAAGTTCTTCCTCTATTCCCCCAGAGTGGGGATGGCAGAGTTATTAACTTCTCAAGTCCTTGCTGTGTATAGCAGGAGGCCCAGCTCACTTGCTGCTGTCCCTCCTGCTTCACTCAGGCTGTCAGGTTTCCCCTGAGCCCCAATACCTGCTCAGTATATGAGAGCTCTGTGCCAGGTGCTATGGAAGAATTAACTCTGTCAGTTCTCATAACCCTAGAAGGAAAGTGGTGGTGTTATCCCTCATTTACGGATAAGGAAACTGAAGCCTGAAATATTGAGTCATTTCCCAAGATTACTCTGCAAGTCAGTGGCAGAGTGATGAATTGAATCCTGCAATGTTTGGACATGACTGAGAGACTGAGCATGCACACAAACATATATATGTGTGTGTTACATACACACACACACACATATATACACACACACATATAATGTTGCTTTAGACAACTTTAGCCCAATAGAAATACAATGCTAGCCACAACTGTTAGCCATATATGCAATTTTAATTTTTCTAACAGCCACATTAAAGAAAAACGACAGGTGAATTTAATTCAGAACAGGTTCGACGCATAAATTTTCCTCTGTTCAAAAAAAAAAAAATAATTCAGAACAGACTCTATCCAAAATACTGTCATTTCAACAAATCAATATAAAAAATTACGACTGAGATATTTTACATTCTTTCTTTGTACATTTGCAACCCAATGTGAATTTTTACATTTATTGTGCATCTCAGTCAGACCACATTTCTTATGCTCAGTTGCCACATGTGGCTCTGGCTGCAGTGCTGGACAGCACAGCTGCAGAGCCTGTGCCCTGAACCCTGCACCCTGCACCCTCTTGCACAGCCCTCCAGCAGCTACCACCCAGCCTCAGACCTGGAAAACAAGGTACTCCCCCACTCCTCCAATATTGCTTGTACCTTGTATTTTCTCCTGCTTCTTTTCAAGTTAATGTGTTACCACAGTTCTAACTTTTTCCCCTCTCTATAACAGATTGCCAGTATTTTCATGGCTTCATTGCTAAGGGAAAGGAGAATCTGAGCCTGGTCACCAACTGCATGGAGCACGCCCTGACTGCTGTTCATCCTCGTATCCGCTACTCTATTGACTGAGATAGCAAATGCTTCACTTTTGCTCTTATTCACCAACATCTGTGGTAGACTTTATCCTTTGTCATATTTTATAGGCAATTGGGCCCTAAAATGCTTTGTAGTCTGTGGGTTCAACCTAAACACTTGATTCCATATGGGGAGCAGTCATCAGATTTTCTTCTTGAAAGGAGAACGAACCAGAGGAACATGCAGCTCTCTGCTCCGGTGGGTCCTCAGAGATGATGCCATATTTTAGTTCACAAATTTTCAGATTCTTTCAAAAAATACTTGGTGCATACGTCCAATATTCCAGGCACAGTTCTGGGTGCTAAAGATTCATCCATGTACAAAACAAGGTCCCTGCCTCGTGGCACTCACTTTCTAGCTGGATCACTCCAGTGTGGGTTGACTCTGCCGAGAGAATTTTCAAAATTCAAAATTCAAAGGTTGTCTCTTAACAACCTGGTGTAAGGGGTGTGGGCATGATATTAGCTAGTAACTTGAGAGTCTCACATTATTGGTGGTTTTCTATTTTAGATATAATTTTCTTTCCAGCAGTTTTTTTTTAATCTTACTTTTCTAAAAATTACTTTTCTATCAAATAAATCCTGGAAAATCCCATGGACAGAGGAGCCTGGGGGGCTATAGTCCATGGGGTAGCAAAGAGTCGGACACAACTGAGTGACTAACACACACACATGCACATAACTACCTCTGCCCAGATTCTCTGGCAGTGGTCACCTGCATGACTCTGTGGAAGTGTTCCTCTAGTCCTTACCTTGTTTTTTGACCCCTGCTTTGCCCCAGATCAACCTCACTCTCCTTCCATCACCCAATTCCTCTCAGTTTTGCTCCCCTCCCCACTTAGCTTTGGGGAGAGTACATTGAGTGTAGGGAAACTGGCCTTGGGAATCAAAAAGGGCCAAGGTTGGATCCCAACTCTGCTATTTCTGACTGTATAACTCTGGGCAAAAGTATTGTTCTGAGTTTGCTTCTCTTAAATGAGAATAATGTTGTCCCATATGTCTGTTTCAAGAGTTCAGAGAGACTCAAGGTGCTCTGAGATGGATCCTTCTTTCTGCCTCTGGAGGATATTCTTGGAAGTTACGCTTCAAATATTCTAAAACTAACCATTTGTCCTGTGTCTCTCTTTATGCTTGGTCGCTCAGTTGTGTCCGACTCTTTGTGATCCTGTGGATTGTAGCCCACCAGGCTCCTCTATCCGTGGGATTCACCAGGCAAGAATACTGGACTGGGTTGCCATTTTCCTTTCCAGGGATCTTCCCAACCTAGGGACTGAACCTGCATCTCCTGAGGCTCCTGCATTGGCTGGCAAATTCTTTACCACTGAGCCACCTGGGACTCTCTTAGCAATATCTAATTATATGATGCTTTGGACTCATCATACCATATCTACATTTAAAAATACTTAGCTCATGGGGGATAATGCTGTGAGATAGGCAGCCTCTTATTATCCCCGCTTACTTTTGTGAAAACTCAAACTGAGAATGGCTCACTTCTCTTAGTTCTGAGAATTTCCAGCTAAGGGCAGGACAGGTCTCCTGACTCCAAGTCCCATGGTTGCCTAAATGGATAAATAGAACTCTCAGGGTATGCCAACATTTCTATTCTTGTAGTGATAAAATGATACATTTTTCACATTGAAAAATTATTCATTTGATGTCCTACCCAGGCAGAATCTTAGGTATTTCAAAGAGAAAATTATGTCTGTGCTGGAATCATTGCTATGTTTGGAGACATGGGAACTTGCTGTCTGTATAATACATGCATCCTGTCAGAATTATTCTGCTTTACAAATGAGAGAATACTGATTTCTGCTATCTTTGATAGCATAGACCTGGTCCGAATCAAATGGACAGTTACAGAGGAAAATTTATCATCACCGTTTTGCCATAATTTTCAATAAGAATAATTCTAAAATGAGGTGACCAACAAATCAAACCATCATAAATAAATCATCATATGCTAAGATCCTCCTAAGTTGAAGATTTCACATGAATATTGCTACCAGTTAATAGTATGCTAAAAGAGTCAAACATGTGAGATCCGTGGTAAGGACAGTGGTCTCACTGTAAGCCCTGATAAGCATAGCATTTATCCTCAGAGTTCTGATGGCAGAAAAATCTAACCTCTTTTATTCTAATAGTTTGGCAGATTAAAAAATGTTTTGCCCGGATGGACGGGGAGCTCGGGGGAGAAGGGATACATGTGTATATATGGCTGTGTCCCGTCACTGTTCACCTGAAACGGTCACAACAATGTTTGTTAATTGGCTATACCCCAGTACAAAATAAAAAGTTTAAAGAATAAATAACTTGATTTCTGAAATCTAGCTTAAGAAATCCAATAAAAGCAACATTTTATTGAGTAACTACTACATCTTAGTCATTGGGCCAAGTGGTGAAGGAAAAGTGAAATACAGCTCTCAATTTTAAGATGGCAGCAGGGGCTTCCCTGGTGGCTCAGTGGTTAAAGAATCCGCCTGCCAATGCAGGAGACATAGATTTGATCTCTGGGCTGGGAAGATCCCACACACCTCAGAACAACTAAGCCCAAGCTCTACAACTACTGAGCCTGTACTCTAGAGTCTAGGAGCTGCAACTACTGAGCCCACGTGCCGCAATTTCTGAAGCCCTCATGACCTACAGCCCAAGTTCTACAACAAGAGAGTAGGCCTTGCTCACCACAACTAGAGAAAAGCCCGCAGAGCAACGAAGATCCAGGACAGCCAAAAATAACTAACTAAATAAAGTTATTTAAAAAGATGGCAGCAGACTGAAATTACTGTAACCTTGGAAAAGGAAATGGCAACCCACTCCAGTGTTCTTGCCTGGAGAATCCCAGGGACGGGGGAGCCTGGTGGGCTGCCGTCTATGGAGTCGCACAGAGTTGGACACGACTGAAATGACTTAGCAGCAGCAGCAGTAACCTCTACACTAAATCCTAGAAAAGGGGGAACAAAGTGAAGGGGAAAGACCATATAAGTGAAAGTTAAAGTGTTAGTCACTTAGTCGTGTCCGACTCTTTGTGACCCCATGGACAGTAGCCCCCAGGTTCATCTGTCCATGGAATTTTCCATGCAAGAATACTGGAGTGGGTTGCCATTTCCTTCTCCAGGAGATCTTCCTGACCCAGGGACCTAACCCGGGTCTCCTTCATTGCAGGCTGTGTCTTTACTGTCTGAGCCGCCAGGGAAGTCCATGTAAGATGTATATTATGCTTCTTTGGGGACTATATATATATATGAATACAAACTTCAAAAATACAAGCATATACATTAAGCTAATGGCATGCAAGGGTTACTACTCGAGAAAAAGAAAACACCAAAAGTTGAGGCTAATAGTCAAAAAAGACAAGTATTATTTGCAATGCTATAATTAAAAAATAAGGACATAGATATACATTATAATTTAATACGTAGTAATAAAATAACATTAAAAAAATGAGGTGCTGAGAATTCACTCAACACCGTAACGATGAGTCAAGTTAAGGCAGGCATTGACACTGTGGAGGGTTTGGGGAATAGGTGGAGTGTCAGAGAATCTGAGCATGAGCTGAAGGAGGGGACTGCATGTGCAGGAGAGCTGTCCAGATTCACCTGGGTGAGTATTGTGGTCACATAGGAGGGCTGCCCAACATGGCTTGTTGGAGCCCAGTGGAAGTAAGGAGGGTGTTTGCACATGGAAGGGGTTGCGGCAGTGATGGGAAATTGCTTTCGTGAAGGGGGCAGATTGAATAAATGACTATATTAATAAGATTTCTTACTTATAGAGAAAGGAGCTATAAATATGCAAAGGCAAAAACTCTACTCTGATTTTGGACTGAAACTGGAGGTATTGTTGTGAGTCCATGGTTTTCCATACAAGTAAATATAGATTTAAATATGTATACACATTTATACACATGTATATGCCGGGAGCCAGCGAGGGAAATCCTACCCGTGGCAAAGGTCAATTGGGGAAGAGGCCTGACGGGCAAAGGCTAATCAGGACTCGAGGAACCCCCTGGACTTACCTGAGCATCTACCCCAAAGAAAACCGGAATCTGACTGCTTTACTATCTTACGCCTCTTACCAAGTCCTCTAATACTTACGGGGGCTTCCCCCCAACCACTTTTCTCTGAAAACATTAATTCAGAGCTGTAGTTTAAAAGTTCTCCTCGGCTTAATAGGAGTGTTCCAATCCAAGCCTCTCTGATAGCTTTCTAACTTGCATGACAAGTTTGTCCGGGCTCTTACAACTATGAGTGTGACTGTTTATAGCCTCCCAGCCATGCAAGGACAGAAAGCCTAATATTCTAAAATACAGGAATCTGTTGAAGAAGTTAAAATCATTAGAATAGTACTAAAAAAGATTTCATTGTTGAATCAATGCTTGCTGCAAAGTTTCCCCTATCTATTGTATCCTTGGAAATATATTAATCACATATAGAGAATATAAGTAGTGGCCTTTGATTTAACCACATCAGATCTTAAGTTAATAAATTCCTTTCTTGTAGCTCACTACACCTGTGCCTTATAGGAATGTAACCTTGTCATATGTCTAGCACCTGACTTTAGGAAAATCATCTTAAAAGAATATAAGACTTTTTCTAGCTAACTAACCTTTGTTAGGAGAGAGGGCCATAAACTGTTAGCAGGCCACCTGGCCAGAAGATGATGTAAACCACCCAAAACTTTTGTATATCATGAGACATACAAAAATGAGCCCTGATCCTGATAAGGGTCAAGACTGCTGACCCCGCGTGATTTTGGCGTGACTCTGTACCTCTCTTTCTCTATTTTTTATGTGCAAACTTAGGGTATAAAAGCAGCACTGGAAAATAAAGTTTTGGGCCTTGCTCACTGAAGCTTGGTCTCCCCGTGTCGTTCTTTCTCTTTTTCCATCCTTTTCTCTATTCTCCTTTTTCTGGTTGAGATCCTTGGAGTGCTGGGCCCTCTGAGTTTACTTATCTGCCTGGGCTTCTAAGACCCACTCGAGGGGGTGCCCTGGTGGGGTGCCTCCAGTGATTCGAGAGGGCGCCTGCGGCCTACGTAAACAGAGCAAGCCCCGTGCTGGGGTTTTATTGGTTTCCAGCATAAACCAAGGAATCATCAGCCCCTGTCTCTCTCTCTTTCTCTCTCTCTCTCTGACGCCGACGCCGTTCGTCCCAAGGATACCCTGGGCCATATCGAGGCTGGTCCCCGATATGTATACACATATCCATACCTATACATTTTGTTGTTGTTCAGACACCAAGTCGTGTCCGACTCTTTGTGACCCCATGGACTGCTGCATGGCAGGCCTCCCTGTCCCTCACCATCTCCAGGAGTTTGACCAAGTTCATGTCCATTGCATTGGTGATGCCATCCAACCACCTCATCCTCTGTCACCCTCTTCTCCTTCTGCCTTCAGTCTTTCCCAGCATCAGTCTTTTCCAATGAGTCGGCTCTTCGTATCAGGTGGCCAAAGTATTGGAACTTCAGCTTCAGCATCAGTCCTTCCAATGAGTATTCAGGGTTGATTTCCTCTAGGACTGACTTGTTTGATCTTGCTGTCCAAGGGACTCTCAAGAGTCTTCTCTAGCACCATAGTTTAAAAGCATCAGTTCTTTGGTGCTCTAGTCTTGTTCACTAAAAGGGCTTGGGAAGAATTACACAATAGCAATAGCAATCAGAAAACTTTGTATCTAGATCTTGACTTCTACCTACCATTGTCTACTAAAAGGAAACAGGACTACTTAGAGAAGTGGTTGACTCTGGACAGGTGCTGGGAATATGCAAGATGAGTTTGGACCATCTTGTCAAAGGAGAAAGGCAGTAAGCACTCAAAGGATGAAGAGATTTGTCAAAATGACACAGAAGGTAGATTCCAGGAGCTCCCACTGAACAAATCTGTGAGTATTTGAGCATCAAAATAAATATCTAAAAAAGAGATATTTAGCCAATTGATCAAAACAAAAAACCATAAGCCATATTGACATGGAGGATCTGTTTGACCCATCACAAAGCTCCATCCCCTTGGCCATAGCCTTTTGTTTAGAGATAAGCACAAGATTTATATAAGGTTAATAAAGTAGGTCATTAGTAGGGATTGATATGTGGCTACAGTGAAAATTTCATTTTCCTCTAGGATTTTTTATCTGGGGACAGTAAGTATAGGGTACTGGTGGCCATCTTGCCTACCTCATGGAAAGAGCCAATTCTTTTTGAAGCGCAAAGCCAAGCAGTGATAAGTAGAATTGAGAGCTGGGATGAGAAACTGCAAAGACATTATTTGGTTCCCTGGATTCAGTAGGGCCATAAGCTAATTTAGTTCAGTTCAGTTCAGTTCAGTTGCTCAGTTGTGTCTGACTCTTTGCGACCCCATGAAGCTAGTAACCTCCCTGGATTTCCCTGTCCTGGTTATGTGGAGATGCTTTCTTTTCTTTTTGTATATTTGTTTATCTCTCAATTTGTGGAAATGTCCTTAGTTTGTTGATGTAGCAAACAAACTTCAACTTCAACTCTGATTGCTATGCAAAAGAATAGAAGATAATCTGCTTTGCAATGAACTTTAAAGTTCAACTGTACACAGGCAACATGTTACGTATGAAAAAATTACTACCTGAACTACAGGTGTTAAATACCGAAAAAGAGTTAGCCATTTATTATAATTTATTTTATTTAACAATCTAGGAAGTTCACAGCCATCAGCAGTTCCAGTCGAATTTCAGGTGCAATTGGGAATTGAGGAATCTCCTTGGAACTGTTAGTGTATTGAATCTTGTAGGTAAAATACATGCATACTTTTGATAGCACATGTGAAGGAATCTCTCTAAAATTGACTTCATTAGTTTTGTTCTCAGCAGACTGACCTGGGCCACTCAGCATGGTTTTTATTGTTCCTGATATTAGTGCATGTTCTCTCTTTACAATAAATTCATGACCATCTGAAGATATCAGTTTGACATACATGGTATCAGGGCCCTCACAGCCACCATAGGTTTTCTCTTCTCCATTAATTATGTTCTTATGAAATTCTACTTGGCTTCCACAGGAACTTTAGTAGTTTCTTATCAGCTCCGCAGCAATCCCAGCCACTGCACTGGGTCCCTGCACACCACCACAGTCCCTACACCAGGGATTCCCTGCACCCCCCATCCCCACCCTGCCTAGGTTCCGGGGTAGTGGCTGCTTTCTTTTTTTCTTAAGATAGTTTGGTTTGGATTTCTATCACTTGTACCCCAAGTGTTCTACTATAGAGAGATATACACTTAAAATGATAATTTCAGTAAAATGTATAATTAGATATAGAGAAGCATGATGTGGATCAGAGAAAGTGTTATTTAGCCCAACCTAGACCTTTAGACGGAGAAGGCAATGGCAAGCCACTCCAGTACTCTTGCTTGGAAAATCCCATGGATGGAGGAGCCTGGTAGGCTGCAGTCCGTGGGGTCACTAAGGGTCGGACACGACTGAGCGACTTCACTTTCACTTTTCACTTTCACACATTGGAGAAGGAAATGGCAACCCACTCCAGTGTTCTTGCCTGGAGAATCCCAGGGATGGGGGAGCCTGGTGGGCTTCCATCTATGGGGTCACACAGAGTTGGATACGACTGAAGTGACTTAGCAGCAGCAGCAGCAGACCTTTAGAGTGGGCTTCCCAGGTGGTGCTAGTAATAAAGAACCTGGCTGCCAATGCAGGAGACTTAAGAGATGGGGGTTTGCTGTGCAGAAGCTTTTAATTTTAATTAGGTCCCATTTGTTTATTTTTGCTTTTATTTCCAATATTCTGGGAGGTGGGTCATGGTGAAAAGACAGCCTTCAGAATGGGAGAAAATAATAGCAAATGAAGCAACTGACAAAGAATTAATCTCCAAAATATACAAGCAGCTCCTGTAGCTCAATTCCAGAAAAATAAGTGACCCAATCAAAAAATGGGCCAAAGAACTAAACAGACATTTCTCCAAAGAAGACATAAAGATGGCTAACAAACACATGAAAAAATGCTCAACATCCCTCATAATCAGAGAAATGCAAATCAAAACCACAGTGAGATACCGTTTCACACCAGTCAGAATGGCTGCTATCCAAAAGTCCACATGCAATAAATGCTGGAGAGGGTGTGGAGAGAAGGGAACCCTCTTACACTGTTGGTGGGAATGCAAACTAGTACAGCCACTATGGAGAACAGTGTGGAGATTCCTTAAAAAACTGGAAATAGAGCTGCCATATGATCCAGCAATCGCACTCCTGGGCATACACACCGAGGAAACCAGAATTGAAAGAGACACGTGTACTCCAATGTTCATTGCAGCACTGTTTATAATAGCCAGGACATGGAAGCAACCTAGATGTCCATCTGCAGATGAATGGATAAGAAAGCTTTGGTACATATACACAATGGAGTATTACTCAGCCATTAAAAAGAATACATTTGAATTAGTTCTAATGAGGTGGATGAAATTGGAGCCTATTATACAGAGTGAAGTAAGCCAGAAAGAAAAACATCAATACAGTATACTAACGCATATATATGGAATTTAGAAAGAGGGTAACCTTAACCCTGTATATGAGACAGCAAAAGAGACACAGGTGTATAGAACAGTCTTTGGGACTCTGTGGGAGAGGGTGAGGGTGGGACGATTTGGGAAAATGGCATTGAAACATGTATATTATCATATGTGAGATGAATCACCAGTCCAGGTTTGATGCATGATACAGGATGCTCGGGGCTGGTGCATGGGGATGACCCAGAGGGAGGATATGGGGAGGAGGGAGGTGGGAGGGGGGTTCAAGAAGGGGAACACATGTACACCCAGGGTGGATTCATGTCAATGTATGGCAAAACCAACCAATATAATATTGTAAAGTAATTAGCCTCCAATAAAAAAAAAAAGAAAGAAACATACAGAGTTCATAGTAAAAAAATAAATAAATAAAATAAAAATAAAAATACTTAAAAAAAAAAAAGAGATGGGGGTTTGATCCCTGGGTTGGGAAGATGCCCTGGAGGAGGGCATGGCAACCCACTCCAGTAATCTTGCCTGGGAATCCCAAGGACAGAGGAAACTGGTGGACTACAGTCCATAGCGTTGCAAAGAGTTGGACACAACTGAAGCGACTTAGCAAGCATGCACAGAACTTTAGCGTAAGTTTTCTGAAGAGCCCTGCTTGGATCAATCTTGTCCAGCTGAATCTTTCAGGCCAGGGAGGCTTAAAGATCCCTCAAAGATCTAGAAAACTCTGCCAGAACCTCATCAGTGAGATTATATCTCCAGCTACATCTTCTGGAAGCTGTGAAGACAAGGTAACTTCTAGTTATGAAGCCAGAGAGGTGCCTCTAGGAAGCTGCCCCTGTCCAGGAACTGGCCTCACCCACCCCCCGGAGTGGAGCCTCTCACCCAGGTATGCTCCCTTGAGGATTCTCATTCTCCCAGAAGATTGAGTACCTACTGGATGTTAAGCACCTTATGCTAGGGGTAGAGCATTAAGAAAGGTAAGCAGTGTCTCCAGCCTCAGGAAAGATGGACAGTTAAGCCGCCAGTTACAACACAGTGTGAAAAGTGCTGTGATGGGGAACATCAGGGAATCAGTCCTAGTTTGGGGGATCTTCACTCTAGCAGGAAAGAAAGAGAAAAGCAGGGATGGCAGGCAAGTATTTTTTAAGGTGTTTAAGAGAAAAGTTCCCTTTGGGTGACTTCTAGTTCCTTTGTGGAGGCCCAGCACACCACTGTGAGGATAGAGGGGCAGAAAGTTGAAGAAAGGGTCAAATGGAGCTGGAATTTGAGGTCAGATTGCATTATATTGGACACAAAAGAGTCTGAAATGCAGTACGTGGCTACAATCTGAAAAACAATGGAATGATCTCTGTTCATTTCCAAGGCAAACCATTCAATATCACAGTAATCCAAGTCTATGCCCCAATGAGTAATGCTGAAAAAGCTGAAGGTCAATGGTTCTATGAAGACCTACAAGGCTAAGAAGACCTAGAAGACCTTCTAGAATTAACAACCAAAAAAAGATGTCCTTTTCATTATAGGGGACTGGAATGCAAAAGTAGGAAGTCAAGAAATACCTGGAGTAAGAGGCAAATTTGGCCTTGGAGTACAGAATGAAGAAGGGCAAAGGCTAATAGAGTTTTGCCAAGAGAATGCACCGGTCATATCAAACACCCTCTTCCAACAACACAAGAGAAGACTCTACACATGGACAACACCAGATGGTCAATACCAAAATCAGATTGATTATATTTTTCAGCCAAAGATGGAGAAGCTCTATACAGTCAGCAAAAAAACAAGACAAAGAGCTGACTGTGGCTCAGATCATGAACTCCTTATTGCCAAATTCAGACTTATTGAAGAAAGTACAGAAAACCACTAGATCATTCAGACATGACTTAAATCAAATCCCTTACAATTATACAGCAGAAGTGACAAAATGATTCAAGGGATGAGATCTGACAGACAGAGTGCCTGAAGAACTATGGATGGGGGTTCATGAAACCATTCAGGAGGCAGGGATCAAGACTATCCCAAGAAAAAGAAATGCAAAAAGGCAAAATGGTTGTCTGAGGAGGTCTTACAAATAGCTGTGAAAAGAAGAGAAATGAAAAGCAAAGGAGAAAAGGAAAAATATACCCATTTGAATGCAGAGTTCCAAAGAAAAGCAAGGAGATATAAGAAAGTCTTCCTCAGTGTTCAGTGCAAAGAACTAGAGGAAAACAATAGAATGGGAAAGACTAGAGATCTGTTCAAGAAAATTAGAGATACCAAGGGAACATTTCATGCAAAGATGGGCACAATAAAGGACAGAAATTGTATGGCCCTAACAGAAGCAGCATCACCGACTTGATGGACATGAGTTTGAGTGAACTCCAGGAGTTGGTGATGGACAGGGAGGCCTTTCGTGTTGTGGTTCATGGGGTCGCTAAGAGTCGGACATGACTGAGCGACTGAACTGAACTGAACTGAACTGAAGCAGAAGATATTAAGAAGAGGTGGCAAGAATACACAGAGAAACTATATAAGAAAGATCTTCACAACCCAGATAATCATGATGGCGTGATCACTCACCTAGAGTCAGACATCCTGAAATGCGAAGTCAAGTGGGCCTTAGGAAGCATCACTACGAACAAAGCTAGTGGAGGTGATGGAATTCCAGTTGTGCTATTTCAAATCCTGAAAGATGATGCTGTGAAAGCGCTACACTCAATATGCCAGCAAATTTGGAAAACTCAGCAGTGGCCACAGGACTGGAAAAGGTCAGTTTTTATTCCAATCCCAAAGAAAGGCATTGCCAAAGAATGCTCAAACTACCACACAATTGCACTCATCTCACACACTAGTAAAGTCATGCTCAAAATTCTCCAAGCCAGGCTTCAACAGTACATGAACTTGAACTTCCAGATGTTCAAGATGGATTTAGAAAAGGCAGAGGCACCAGAGATCAAATTGCCAACATCTGCTGGGTCATCATAAAAGCAAGAGAGTTCCAGAAGAACATCTATTTCTGCTCTATTGACTATGCCAAAGCCTTTGACAGTGTGGATCACAACAAACTGTGAAAAATTCTGAAAGAGATGGGAATGCCAGACCACCTGACCTGCCTCTTGAGAAACCTGTATGCAGGTCAGGAAGCAACAGTTAGAACCGGACATGGAAAAACAAACTGGTTCCAAATCGGGAAAGGAGTACATCAAGGCTGTATATTGTCACCCTGCTTATTTAACTTATATGCATGCAGAGTACATCATGAGAAACGCTGGGCTGGATGAAGCACAGGCTGGGATCAAGATTGCCAGGAGAAATATCATTAACCTCAGTTATGCGGATAACACCACCCTTATGGCAGAAAGTGAAGAAGAACTAAAGAGCCTCTTGATGAAAGTGAAAGAGGAGACTGAAAAAGTTGGCTTAAAACTCAACATTCAGAAAACTAAGATCATGGCATCTGGTCCCATTCAGTTCAGTTCAGTTCAGTTGCTCAGTCATGTCTGACTCTCCGCGACCCCATGAATCACAGCACGCCAGGCCTCCCTGTCCATCACCAACTCCCGGAGTTCACTCAAACTCGTGTCCACAGAGTTGGTGATGCCATCCAGCCATCTCATTCTCTGTCATCCTCTTCTCCTCCTGCCCCCAACCTTTCCCAGCATCAGAGTCTTTTCTACTGAGTCAACTCGTCGCATGAGGTGGCCAAAGTATTGCAGTTTCAGCTTTAGCATCAGTCCTTCCAATGAACACCCAGGATTGATCTTCTTTAGAATCGACTGGTTGGATCTCCTTGCAGTCCAAGGGACTCTCAAGAGTCTTCTCCAACACCACAGTTCAAAAGCATCAATTCTTCGGCGATCAGCTTTCTTCACAGTCCAACTCTCACATCCATACATGACCACGGGCAAAACCATAGCCTTGACTAGACGGACCTTTGTTGGCAAAGTGTCTCTGCTTTTTAATATACTATCAAGGTTGGTCATAACTTTCCTTCCCAGGAGTAAGCGTCTTTTAATTTCATGGCTGAAATCAGCATCCGCAGTGATTTTGGAGCCCCCCAAAATAAAGTCTGACACTGTTTCCACTGTTTTTACATCTATTTCCCATGAAGTGATGGGACCAGATGCCATGATCTTCGTTTTCTGAATGTTGAGCTTCAAGCCAACCTTTTCACTCTCCTCTTTCACTTTCATCAAAAGGCTTTTTAGTTTCTCTTCACTTTCTGCCATAAGGGTGGTGTCATTTGCATATCTGAGGTTATTGATATTTCTCCCAACAATCTTGATTCCAGCTTGTGCTTCTTCCAGCCCAGCGTTCCTCATGATGTACTCTGCATATAAGTTAAATAAGCAAGGTGACAATATACAGCCTTGACGTACTCCTTTTCGTATTTGGAACCAGTCTGTTGTTCCATGTCCAGTTCTGACTGTTGCTTCCTGACCTACATACAGGTTTCTCAAGAGGCAGGTCAGGTGGTCTGGCATTCCCATCTCTTTCAGAATTTCCCATAGTTTATTGTGATCCACACAGTCAAAGGCTTTGGCATAGTCAATGAAGCAGAAATAGATGTTTTTCTGGAACTCTCTTGGTTTCTCCATGATCCAGCGGATGTTGGCAATTTGACCTCTGGTGCCTCTGCCTTTTCTAAAACAGGCTTCAGCAATATGTGAACCGTGAACTCCCAGATGTTCAAGCAGGTTTTAGAAAAGGCAGAGGCACCAGAGATCAAATTGCCAACATCCGCTGGTCCCATTACTTTATAGCAAATGGATGGGGAAACAGTGGAAACAGTGACAGACTTAATTTTTTTTGGCTCCAATATCACTGCAGATGGTGACTGCAGCCATGAAATTAAAAGATGCTTGCTCCTTGGAAGAAAAGTTATGAACAACTTATACAGCATATTAAAAAACAGATACATTACTTTTCCAAGAAAGGTCTGTCTAGTCAAGCTATGTTTTTTCCAGTAGTCATGTGAGAGTGGACTATAAAGAAAGCTAAGTGCTGAAGAATTGATGCCTTTGAGCTACAGTGTTGGAGAATACTCTTGAGAGTCCCTTGGACTGCAAGGAGATCAAACCAGTCCATCCTAAAGGAAATCAGTCCTGAATATTCATTGGAAGGACTGATGCTGAAGCTGAAACTCCAATGCTTTGTCCACCTGATGCGAAGAACTGACTCATTGGAAAAGACCCTGATGCTGGGAAAGATTGAAAGCGGGAGGAGAAGGGGAAGACAGAGGATGAAATGGTTGGATGGCATCACTGACTCAATGGACACGAGTTTGAGTAAATTCCGGGAGTTGGTGATGGACAGGGAGGACTGGTGTGCTGCAGTCCATGAGGTCACAAAGAGTCAGACATGACTGAACGACTGAACTGAAGAAGTTCACTATATCAGAAGGCAGAGCTTCTGTGTGTAGGCTGGGTATGAGGGACTGAAGAGTCTGCTCTCTTCCCTCATCTCAGGGCTCTCTGCAAGCCATGGACAATATCTGAGGGGATGGTCTCAGCACTCTTTGGCCCTTGTTTACCCTGAGGTGAGAGGGCAGGGAGAAGATAAAGGGTTATCTGTTTGGGGTGGGGACCAATTCGTGTCTGTGTGTGTGTGTGTGTGTATGTGTGTGTGTGTGTATGTGTGTGTGTGTATGTGTGTGTGTGTGTCTATTAGTAAAGAAACTGCCTGCCAATGCAGGATATGTAGGAAACATGGGTTAAACCCTTGGTTTGGGCCCTGGAAGAGGGCATGGCAACCCACTCCAGTATTCATGCCTGGAGAATTCCATGGACAGAAGAGCCTGGCGGGCTAACAGTCCATAGTTGCAAAGACAACTTGGCCTGAGCACCTGATTACAGTACCTTATCTTTGCAACCTGTCTGAGAATTTCCTCCAAGGAATTTGGCAAACTTTACTATGGGGTTAGCCCCTGAAACATGAGTGACTAAGGAGGGAAATGGGCTGGGATTAGTCCTCTTTCAACTGAAGCAGTTTTATGGATTCAAGGAGATTAGGAGGGAAATCCAACATCTGCCACACCCAAGTCACATAATATGGACTTGTATTGGTTAAGCTCCTGCATCAAGGGGAAAAAGTACTCTCATTGTACAGTCAGGCAAATTTCCCACCCAGCGAGGATACTAAATTTCTGATCTGGAAGTGGCTATGGAACTTCCCAGGGAGGATGATGTACAGCTGGCAGCAAGCCACGAGTGGCACACATGGACAGGGATCCTATTTTGATTGCTCTGTCCCAGCTCTTGCCCAGATGTACCATGAAGGTGTCTTCTACTTCTCTCTTCTCCAGGTCTTTGAGATCCCAATAAGTCACTCTGAATCAATCCTTCAGAGACTCATTAAATCCTTTTCTACCTCCTTCACAGTCAATCCCCAGACCCCTCATGGGACAGCATTCTGAGCCCTTTGATAAATGATCTTTTGGGCCTCTCCTCAGACTTGTTTTGTCATTTCCTTGTTGGTTGTTTCCTGAGTTGCTCACATGAAAGTTTCTTGAGTGCCTCGACACTATTACCCCTGGAGTTTTGCTCATTTGGTCCTTAACCAAGAAGCCATGAGAGTTCATTTTTGCTCTTGGACTGCAATATCTTTGGGAATTTGCTCTGATATTTCATGAGTGCTAGAGACTCTTGATTCTTGTGGGCCACACCCCACCAGACAGGTGCTTTCGGAACTTGCTACTAGGGAAGGGGGGAATGCTGTGGGAAGGATGGAGGCTGATCCACAGAAGATGAGGTTGTAAGCAGAAAGATTAGGAGATAAAGGACTAAATACTTTCCAAGATCCTTGAACCTCAGGGGAGGGCAAGCCCCACCCATTGTCTAGCTGCCTCTGCAGTAGTGCCACTCTGCAGAGTTTGCTGAGTTTCAGTTTGAGTTAGAGACCATATCTCATACCTAACTGACTCTTTGTGGGGAGAAGGAGCAGGAACTGGAGAAAAAGTTTCAAAGTGAACATGGGGCAGACATTAACCAGAGCTTTGGGCTTGATTTGGGGCAGAATTTGTGGTAAATATAGAGTCTGGGCCTCAGGATGTGGCATCTCTGGAATTGGGGAAACAATGGGAATACTTCAGCCTACATTTGAATGTGGAGAGTTATTACTGAGTCCTTTGAATAAGATAAAGGGAGACTTTGGGGAAATAACTATCAGATAGAAGACATCAGGGACCAGCTGTACAGAGAAAGGAGACCCTAGAAAGGCTGGCTTCATTTCTGCTGCAAATGTTTCCTCTGAAGTTCTTGGAATCAGGGTGCTGCTGAAAACTGTGCTACGGTCTGACTTGCTTTTGCTCCTCCAGAAAGAACAGAGCTCAAGCATCCTGCCTGTCATTAAGTGACTCCAAAGCAGTGCTTCTCAATGGAAGGGTAATTTTGTCCCCCCAGGGCCATTTGACAATGTCTGGAGACTTTTTTGGTTCTCATACTTGAGGTGGGTACTACTGCCATCAAGAGAGTAGAGACCAGGATGCTGCTAAATATACTACAATGCACAGACCAGCTCCTCACAACAAAGAATTATCTGGTCCAAGATGTTAATAGTAACAAGGTTGAGAAATCTTGCCCAGAAGTATCCCCAGAAGAATTCAGATGGTAAGCCAGAATGAGTTATTTGAAAATGATCCCTTTCTTTCCCTTTACTTCTTCCAAGAAAGATTTTTATCTCCAGAAGCTCTGCAACATCAGGGCTGAGGCAAAAGGCTATCAGCTTCAACATGCCTGGTTTGCTGGGTTTCTCAAGAGACAGGTCTCTGGCAACCTCAGAGAAGGAAGGTTTTGGTGAAAATCATCACATGAAGAGGTAGAGAGGAACAAGTTGTTCCCTGATGTCTGCCAAGTGGAGAAGGCTGAAATGAGAATGTTTGCACAGCCTAAAGTTACTGGGACAGAAGATGCAAACTAATACCTATTACCTGGAGATGAGCTTTCTGGGACAGTGATTAGCTGGATTTGAACCAAGTCCGACTGAGTCAGAATTCAAGTGGAGTGAGACAGTATTGGGCAGTATAGAGGGTTGATGATAGGCTAATGAATTAGTGGGATCCATGGTATGGGTCAAGTATACTGAGAAGGTGACATTCTGAGAAAGGGTGGTATCAGTTCAGGAGGCACCATCCAGAGAGAAAGAAAGCTCTGGTTGGGATTTAATATCTGAGGGTGATCTGTGGAGAAGGCAAGTGATGGGGTAAAATGGTCCATTAAGAATTTGGGATTCAGGGCTTCCCTGATGGTTCACTGGTAAAGAATCATCCTGCCAATGCAGGAGACACAGGTTTGATCCCTGATCCAGGAAGATCCCACATGCCACAGAGTAACTAAGTCCGTGTGCTACAGATACTGAGTCTGTACTCTAGAGCCCGTGAGCCGCAACTGCTGAAGACCGAGTGCCTTAGAGCCTGTGCTCCACAAGAGAAGCCATCACAGTGAGAAGCCTGTGCATCACAAGTAGAGGGAGTCCCCCGCTCACCACAACTAGAGAAAAGCAGCAACAAAGGCCTGCCATAGCCAGAAATAAATAAATAAAATAATAAAAAATGAATTTTGGATTCAGTGATTTTAAAACAGGCAGAATTGAATAGACATTTTTCCAAAAAGGACATGCGGATGGCTAACAGACACATGAGAATTAGTTCAACATCACTAATTATTAGGGAATAAATTCACATTTAAAAACAAATATTCCAGCAGAACTGATTGTATTTTCTTTTACAAAAATTTAAATTGCTTTAAAGTGAACTATATTTTATACTTATTATAAATTATGAATAAAATATTCTATGCTCATTACAAAAATATAAATTACAGACAATTCATAATAGTTATGAAGAAAAATAATCCATTATCCTACTAGTAAGAGATAATTAAGATTTAAATTTTGGTATATTTCCTTCTAGATTTATTTATAATGCATATATGTACATTGTTGAGTTTATACTATATATACAGTTTTATTTCCTGCTCTTTTTTATTTAACATAAGCCATTTTTTTTTCTTTTTGTCTTTTATTATGCCATGAATTTAATGGCTGTGTAATAGTCTGTCTGTTAAAAAGGAAAATAACTTTTTAAAACTGCTGTGGAACATTTAGGTAATTACCAACTTTTCACTGTATACATAATGGTTCGACTAAGATGTTTGTGCAGAAGTGTTATCTATTTGCATATTTTAAAAGTATGGATTATAGAAAGTGAAAATGCTAATGCCAATAGTAAAGCATTAAGAATCTTGATGAGTGTTCTCAAAATAATTTTTAAAAGAGTTGTACTAATTTACTCTGCCTATTAGAAAAGCAATAATAGAAGAGTGTTCAAACTACTGTGCAATTGCGCTCACTTTACATGCTAGCAAGGTAATGCTCAAAATCCTTCAAGCTAGGCTTCAACGCTACATGAACTGAAAACTTTCAGATGTACAAGGGATTTAGAACAGGCAGCCAACATCCATTGGATCATAAAAAAGGCAAGAGAATTCCAGAAAAAACATCTACTTCTGCTTTATTGACTACACTAAAGCCTTTGACTGTGTGGATCACAACAAACTCTAGAAAACTGTTAAAGAAATGGGAATATTAGACCACCTTAGCTGTCTCTTAAGAAACCCCTGTATGCAGGTCAAGAAGCAACAGTTAGAACTGGACATGGAACAACAGACTGGTTCAAAATTGGGAAAGGAGTACGTCAAGCCTGTATATTGTCATCCTGTTTATTAACTTACACGCACAGTGTTGTTGTTGTTCAGTTGTTCAGTCATGTCTGACTCTCTGTGACCCCAGGGACTGCAGCACGTCAGGGTTCCCTGTCTTTCACCATCTCCCAGAGCTTGCTCAAACTCATGCCCATGGAGTCCGTGATGCCATCCATTCATCTCATCCTCTGTCACCCCCTTCTCCTTCTGCCTTTAGTCTTTCCCAGCATCAGGGTCTTTTCCAATGAGTCAGTTCTTTGCACCCGGTGGCCAAAATATTGGAGCTTCAGCTTCAGTATAAGTCCTTCCAATGAATATTCAGGATTGACTTTCTTTAGGATGGACTGGTTGGATCTCCTTGCATTCCAAAGGACCCTCAAGAGTCTTCTCCCACACCACAGTTCAAAAACATCAGTTCTTCGGTGTTCAGCCTTCAAGTCCTACTCTTACACCCATGTAGATTACTGGAAAAATCATAGCTTTGACTAGACAGAGCTTTGTTGGCAAAGTGATGTCTTTGCTTTTGAATATGCGGTCTAGGTTTGTCATAGGTTTTCTTCCAAGGAGCAAGCGTCTTTTAATTTCATGGTTGCCATCACCATGTGCAGTGATTTTGGAGCCCCCCCAAAATAAAGTGTGTCACTGTTCCATTATTTCCCCATTTATTTGCCATGAAGTGATGGGACCAGATGCCATGATCTTAGTTTTTTGAATGCTGTTTTAAGCCAGTTTTTTCACTCTCTTCTTTCACCTTCATCAAGAGGCTCTTTAGTTCCTCTTTGCTTTGTGCCATAAGGGTGGTGTCAACTGCATATCTGAAGTTATTGATATTTCTCTTGGCAATCTTGATTCCAGCTTGTGCTTCATCCAGCCCAGCATTTTGCATGATATACTCTGCATAAACATTATACGGAACGCTGGGCTGAATGAATCACAAGCTGGAATCAATGTTGCCAGGAGAAATGTCAACAACTTCACATATGCAGATGATACCACTCTAAAACAGTAAAGAGGAACTAAAGAACCTCTTGATGAAGGTGAAAGAGGACAGTGAAAAAAAAACTGGCTTAAAATTCAACATTCAAAAAACTAAGATCATGGCATCCAGTTCCATCTCTTCATGACAAAGAGAAGGGGGAAAAAGGGAAACAGTGACAGATTTTATTTTGGGGGGGCTCCAAAATCACTGCAGATGGTGATGGCAGCCGTGAAATTAAAAGATGCTTGCTTCTTGGAAGCAAAGCTATGACAAACCTAGACCACATATTAAAAAGCAGAGACGTCACTTTTCTGACAAATGTCCTTATAGTCAAAGCTATAGTTTTTCCAGTAGTCATTTATGGTTGTGAAAGTTGGACCATAAAGAAGGCTAAACAATGAAGAACTGATGCTTTTGAACTGTGGTGTTAGAGAAGACTCTTGAGAATTCTTTGGGCAGCAAGGAGACCAAAGCAGTCAATCCTAAAGGAAATCTACCCTAAATATTCATTGGGAGGACTGATGCTGAAGCTGAAGCTCCAATACTTTGGCCACCTGATGCAAAGAGCTGACTCATTGGAAAAGACCCTGGTGTTGGGAAAAATTGAGGGCAGGAGGAGAAGAGGGCGATAGAGGATGAGATGGTTGGAGGGCATCACCGACTCCATGGACATGAGTTTGAGCAAACTCTGGGAGATAGTGAAGGACAAGGAAGCCTGTCGTGTTGCAATCCATAGGGTCACAAAGAGTTGGACACAACTTAATGATGGAACAAAAAGAAGAATTAGGAGATCTAAGATAATCAGTATAATTTAAGAAAATCAAGTGTTATCAATATAATATCAAATTTCAGAGCAAACTCATTAAGAAGATAAACAGGAACACTCAATAATGATAAAAATAGCTTTAAAAATTAATGATCATGAGCATCTAGACCCAAAATATAATTTTTAAAGAGGAAAGGATTGATAAGAAATCAGAAATAGGTAGAAATAGAATTAAAGACAATGTTTGACTATCAAAATATGATATTTAGTAAGCAAAATTTTTAATGAGTCTATTATATACTCTAGGGTTTTGTCTTATGCCTACAAGTTATATATGAAAATAAGTAACTGACAAATAGGATAAAGGTAGTTATTTCTTTTCAAGAATAAATGAATGTCACAAATTTGATTGTATACTAGGACACAAAGATGCATGTCAAAAAATTTAAAGGCAGGATATTTTACTTGTACAACATCTTAAAGTGAACAACAAGCAGAATAAGAAAATGCCCAACATGGAAAATACATTAAAATATTCTATTGACTATTATCTAGATCAAGGGTGAAATTCAAAGTGAAATAATTCTTTAGTTGCTAAGAAAATTAAATACCACAAACATATGCAATTTTAGGAAATTTGGGCCAAACAGAACATATAGTAAGGTTAATCACACCAAGTGGTGCAACTGTTTCAAAAATCAGTTGAGTTGTTCTCCCAAAAATTTGACATATGATCCAGAGTTACCATATGACCCACAATTCCCCTCCTAGATATATATCCAAGAGAACTGAAAACATGTTCACACAAAAGTGAAGTGAAGTTGTTCAGTCATGTCCGACTCTTTGCTACCCCGTGGAGTATAGCCCACCAGGCTCCTCTGTCCGTGGGATTTTCCAGGCAAGAATACTGGAGTGGGTTGCCATTTCCTTCTCCAGGGGATCTTCCCAACCCAGGGATCGAACCCAGGTCTCCTGCATTGCAGGCAGATGCTTTAACCTCTGAGCCACCAGGGAAGCCACAAAAACTTACATACAAATGTTTATATCAGCATTATTTATAATAACTAAAATGTGGAAATACCCCAAATATCCATCAATCGATGAATGGATTCTTAAGTGAGGGATAAGATATGTAATGGAATATTATTCATCCATAAAAATGAATGAAGTACTGTACATGCAACAACATGGATGGACCTTGAAAATATGCTAAATGAAAGAGATAGGACACAAAAGATCACCCACTGTATAATTCCATTTATATGAAATATTCAGAATAAGAAGCCATAGTGACAGAAAGTAAATTAATGATTGACAGGGGCTGAGGGACAGAAGAATGGCAAGTGACTGTTTGATGGGTACAGGGTTTCTTTTCTTAGGAAGGACATGACTTGGAATGACATGTCCTAGATAGTAGTTAATGGTTCAGTTCAGTTCAGTCGCTCAGTCATGTCAGACTCTTTGTGACCCCATGAATCGCAGCACGCCAGGCCTCCCTTTCCATCACCAACTCCTGGAGTTCACTCAAGCTCATGTCCATCGAGTAGGTGATGCCATCCAGCCATCTCATTCTCTGTCGCCCCTTCTCTTCTTACCCTCAATCCCTCCCAGCATCAGAGTCTTTTCCAGTGAGTCAACTCTTCACATGAGGTGGCCAAAGTATTGGAGTTTCAGCTTTACCATCAGTCCTTCCAATGAACACCCAGGACTGATCTCCTTTAGAATGGACTGGTTGGATCTCCTTGCAGTCCAAGGGACTCTCAAGAGTCTTCTCCAACACCACAGTTCAAAAGCATCAACTTAAAAATCACTGAACTGTACACTTTGGTTCTCATGAAGGGTTGATGACAAGTCATACTGGACTATGTGAACAAGGACCACAGTTAGATATGGTAAAGCAACAAGGTCTAAGGGCAGGATTCCTGACATCTTAGACCTGTCACACCACCTTGGACTGTTCATGCTCAAACTACTGCAGAGGGGGAAAAAGCTATTTTTAATTAAGCTACAGAATGATACTTTAGATACCTGTCTTGCAACCTATTCTACCCTTGAACGCTGCAACTACTAAATACTGGTTAGGATAGGTAATTAACCTTCTCTATTTGATCATCAAATTCATCTGTGCACTATATAGTTGAGAATGCTTCCATTTGCCACTTCCACTTGCAATTTTGAATTCTCTCATATTCTAGGCTTAGATTTCAAATTCTTATTCATTATTTTTCTGTCTTTATTTCTAAAGTAGCTATTTGGTCAAATTTTTTGTTTACTTTTTTATTGATTTAATTCACATACTACAAAATTCACCCTTTTCAAAGTGCCCTGGAATGTTCCAGGACAGAGTTGGGAACACATCCTTTTGATTTGCCACCTAGAATTGCACAACATGGTAGCCTTACTCAGCAAACCAAAAACTTGTTCTGTGGGATACTAGCTAGAATATCTTTTTTTTTTTTTTTCAAAAAAATCTGTTCTTAATAGATGTTATAACATCCTCCTTCCATATGATTGTACATTGCCAGTAGAGGGATATCTTACTATTATAGCTGTTTTCATCCCCACTGCTCTGGTAGACTTGCATTGACTGCTGACTTAAATACACATGATGACACCATCTGGGTCCTTGCTATTTGCCCAATGTCCTTATACCTTGAATTTCCCAGTTTTATGAGACAGTGCATTTGCTTCTTGCCTAAGCTACTTTGAGCTGGATTTCTATCACTGGCAGACAGAAATTATTTTATTGTTTCAACGCTCAGTTGTGTCTGACTCTTGGTGGCTCCATGAATATTAGTCTGTCAGGCTCCTCTCTCCATGGGATTCTCTAGGCTAGAATACTGGCATTGGTTGCCATTTCCTTCTCCAGGGGCTCTTCCTAACCCAGGGATCGAACCAATGTCTCCTTCATTGGAAGGAGAGTTCTTTACCACTGAACCTCCTGGCTAATGCTCCCAGTAAGTCTTGTTCAAGGAAGAGGAGACATTTTGCAAGACTTCTAAGTATTCTGGTCTCAACAGCTTTTCTTAAAGTGGAGGGCAACATTTTAAAGATTAAATTTGTATTATTTAAAGAAAAAATTTGTATTTTTTTCTTTTGGAACATATATATGAATGTAAATTTTTCTTAAAAGCTTAGAAAGATATACATCAAACTAGTACCAGTGAATTACTTCTGGAGACAGAATAAGCAGAGCAGAATTGGGGATAGTGATCAAAAGAGGCTATAATTTAAAAAAATTTTTTAAATTTTAATTGGAGATAATTACTTTATAATATTGTATTGGTTTTGCCATACATTGACATGAATCCGCCCCGGGTGTACATGTTTTCCCCATTTTGAGCCCCCCTCCCACTTCCCTCCCTTCTGGTTCATGCCAGTACACCAGCCCAGAGCATCCTATATCATGCATTGAACCTGGACTGGTGATTTGTTTCACATATGATAATATACACGTTTCAATGCCACTCTCCCAGATATATATTTTTTTTTCTTTTTTAAAAATATATTATTTATTTATTTGGCTGCACCAGATCTTAGTTGTGGCATGTGCGATCTAGTCCCCTAACCAGGGATGGAACTCAGGCCCCCTGCATTGGGAGCTCAGAGTCTTAGTTACTAGAATATCAGGGAAGTCCCGAGGTTATGGTTTTATCTGTAACGCTCTACTTTAAAAAAACAAATGTGTAGACATACTTGTGATATTTAGATTAGTCATAAAATAGCAGTTTTAAAGAGCAAGCTTCACTTTTCCTCTTCCAGTTTTGCCAGTTCATTCCTGAATAATTCAGTTCTAATGCAAGGCAAGTGTTCATTCTGGTGAAGGTTGTAGTGTACGGCAGGAGCCATAGTGGCCAGAAATGTCAGAACCCAAGCAGGTTGAAGAGGTAGCCCACAAAGAAAAGGCTGCTGGTGGGGAGTGTTTTCATGTGGAGTATGAAAAAGTATGCACACAAGAGAGGGCAATGGATATTTGTTATGTATAGGCATTTTGCTAAAATAAGTAAATCTACTAAGGAAAACTGAAACCAGAGTTCTCACTGAGAAAGTAGTAAGAAATAAGGAAAAGGAGAAAACTAGAATGAAACCTGAGATATTAGGTTGGAAATGGAGATATCTGTGTGAAGACAGGATATTTTCGATTGATAAATTGATTCAAAAGGGAATATGTTTGTGGGTGTATGTGAACACATATGTATGTTCTGTAACGCTCTCACTGAAAGGGTTACAGCAACCTGCTAGTATCAATGAGAACACCTAGCATCCAGATCTTGGCTTTTAAACATCATTCTCCACTAAAAAGAAATAAGATAGTGACGTCAGGGCTGATGCAGCGAAAGTAGAAATAGAGCCTGGAACACATATTTGTGCCAGAAAATAAGGAAAATGCTAAAAGAATGATGGGGACATGATAACTGGGTACAGAAGCTGCTTTGAAGGGGTTCCACTTGCTAAATGGGTGACAAGTTGAGCATCAAAATAATATTAAATTTAATAGAAAATAACCAATTGAATAAAGTAGCAAATTGTAAGTTCATACTGATATGAGTTAATTAGGTAATGAGTAATATACTTAAATAGTTTCACAATCATTTCACAAAACACTAATTACCAAGAGAAATAAATTTTACAGTAGAGAAATTTGTCAGGCACCACTTGAATCAAGTGATGAAAGTGAACTTTGTCAGTAACGAGACAAACTGAAATTGTGTGCCACCTGAGAGGATGCAATGAGAGAAACATAGCTTCACCTGTGTGACACTCACACATAGCCTAAATCCAACCTTCAGGAAATGGCAGACACGCCCAAACTGAGGTACATTCTACAACATAACTGGTCTGTAATCTTCAAAAGTGTTTAGGTCATGAAAGCCAAGAAAAGACTGAGAAACTGCTTCAGACTGAAGGAGATAAAAAGATATAACAAATGAATACAACCTATAATTCTTAACTGGATCTTTGCCTTCAAAGAGCAGTATTAGGACAACTGGCAACACTTAAACAGGGCCTAAGATTAGATGGTAGTCCTGTAACACTGTTAATTTCCTGTTTTTGATGACTGCTTGGTGGTTATGTAGAATGATCCTGTTAGTGGGAAATGCAACCAAGGGTGATGTGGCATTATGTTAGCAACTTGTTCTCAAATAATTCAGGGAAAAAATAGTTTTTTTTTTTACTATAGGTGAAGCTTTTCAGCGTTTTTGAGATTGTTTCAATGTAGAAAAAACAAAGCACATAACAGAATGTTCCAGAAAGCAATATTTATGTTTCCTAAGAAACTAGCAATAGCTCTTGTTTCTAGGGAAGAGAACTGGAGAACTAAGAGATAGTTATAAGGGAAAGAGTACTTTTTATTGCATACCTCTTATCAGTTCAGTTCAGTCGCTCAGTCGTGTCTGACTCTTTGCGACCCCATGAATCACAGCACGCCAGGCCTCCCTGTCCATCACCAACTCCCGGAGTCCACCCAAACCCATGTCCATTGAGTCGGTGATGCCATCCAGCCATCTCATCCTCTGTTGTCCCTTTCTCCTCCTGCCCTCAATCTTTCCCAGCATCAGGTTCTTTTCCAATGAGTCAGCTCTTCGCGTCAGGTGGCCAAAGTATTGGAGTTTCAGCTTTAGCATCAGTCCTTCCAATGAACACCCAGGACTGATCTCCTTTAGGATGGACTGGTTGGATCTCCTTGCAGTTCAAGGGACTCTCAAGAGTCTTCTCCAACACCACAGTTCAAAAGCATCAATTCTTCAGCGCTCAGCTTTCTTTATAGTCCAACTCTCACATCCACACATGACCACTGGAAAAACCATAGCCTTGACTAGAAGGACCTTTGTTGGCAAAGTAATGTCTCTGCTTTTTAATATGCTATCTAGGTTGGTCATAACTTTCCTTCCAAGGAGTAAGTGTCTTTTAATTTCATGGCTGCAGTCACCATCTGCAGTGATTTTTGGAGCCCAGAAAAATAAAGTCAGCCACTGTTTCCACTGTTTCCCTATCTAATTGCCATGAAGTGATGGGACCAGATGCCATGATCTTAGTTTTCTGAATGTTGAGCTTTAAGCCAACTTTTTCACTCTCCTCTTTCACTTTCATCAAGAGGCTCTTTAGCTCCTCTTCACTTTCTGCCATAAGGGTGGTGTCATCTGCATATCTGAGGTTATTGATATTTCTCCCAGCAATCTTGATTCCAGTTTGGGCTTCTTCCAGCCCAATGTTTCTCATGATGTATTCTGCGTATAAGTTAAATAAGCAGGGTGACAATATACAGCCTTGATGTACTCCTTTCCTATTTGGAACCAGTCTGTTGTTCCATGTCCAGTTCTAACTGTTGCTTCCTGACCTGCATACAGGTTTCTCAAGAAGCAGGTCAGGTGGTCTGGTATTCCCATCTCTTTCAGAATTTTCCAGAGTTTATTGTGATCCACACAGTCAAAGGCTTTGGCATAGTCAATAAAGCAGAAATAGATGTTTTTCTGGAACTCATACTGAAGTTTTACTCTTTCATGTGAATGTGTGAAATATGTGTTTGGAAATGTGGTAGGAAGCTAAGTAGGGACATGGAGTATTATTGGACAGCTGAGGCCCCAACTGAGGAGTTTTAATGTCACTAACCCCACACATAATTTTATTCTGGCAGAGCTCAGCAATGAGGATGATAGCAGAGAAGAGGACCATTGGGTTAAGCCAGAATTGAGGTTTTACTTGGCAGATGGTGCCAGAGTATGGAAGATATTTGCTGTAGGAGTTTCAGAGCAATAGTTTTGGGTCTGGGCTTTGATTGGCCAGGCGAAGGGCTAGGAGGAGTCAAGAGCCCATACAGGTTCATTTTTTTAATCCATAAACTATATTAAAAGATTGTAACTTTAATTAGAATAGTATCAACAATCCATCTCTTAAGAGAACAGAAAAAATCACGAACAAAAAATAAAAATGACAAACTTGGAGAATGTTCAAAATATGTGAATTTAAGCACTGAGGTTATCATTTTTTCACCTGGGATAGTAGTAAAAAAAAAATTAATGTAAATACTCCATGCTAATAAATCAGAGATAAACTAGTACAATCAAACTTAATAGGCACAGCATTGTTGCAGTTCAGTCAGTAAGTCATGTCTGACTCTTTGTGACCCCATGGATATGTGAAGTTGTTGATACTTCTCCCAGCAACCTTGACTCCAGCCTGGCATTTCACACGATGTACTCTACATATAAGTTAAATAAACAAGGTGACAATATACAGCCTTGACGCACTCCTTTCCCAATTTGGAACCAGTCCATTGTTCCATGTCTGGTTCTAACTGTTGCTTCTTGACCTGCATACAGGTTTCTCAGGAGGCAGGTAAGATGGTCTGGTATTCCCATCTCTTTAAGAATTTTCCACAGTTTGTTGTGATCCACACAATCAAAGGCTTTAGCATAGTCAATGAAGCAGAAGTAGATGTTTCTCTGGAATTCCCTTGCTTTTTCTATGATTCAGTGTATGTTGGCAATTTGATCTCTGATTCCTCTACCAGTTTGTACATCTGGAAGTTCTCAGTTAGCATCTTTTAAAATGTGAGTCTTATTGTCAGGAAATTATTGAATCTCTTAAAAATATTCCTGGTAACTCTTCTTTTTACATGAGAATTTAACGCTCTATTTGAGAGGTATTCTTTCTACCCTCCAGTTTTACGATTGTTTGCTCTTTCCGTTCAGCTATGTAGTTTCTGTATTGCACATAACACTCATTTTCCTTGTAACACGAGAGAACAGTCTTGTCTAAATGAGACAAGATGTTTTTCCATGTCAGCATCAAAGATTTAAAAGTCATCATCATCATACTGGGTTGGCCACAAAGTTCATTCCACAGACATTATGGAAAACCCAAATGAACTTTGGGTCAACCCAATATTTTGTTTCTGTAACTGATTTTTATTATCTAAGCAACCTTTGAACTTATTTCCAGAAGTGATAAAGAACAGAGATATCTTTACCAGCTAGCCTCCCAGCCAACCAGGAGTCTTATCTATCAATTACATTCTGGAACACAGCATGTCTGGGCTGCTCATGGAGGCTCAGCTCTTGGTGTAACCTCTTTGCCAGGCCTTTTGGCAGTATTTCAGAATCTTTGAGATGAAGGTACTGAAAGCTGTCATTTAGGGGAAGATGAATGTTATGACTTCTTTGCTCAATCCCAACTAAGGAACCTGGTTTTACCCAGAAACCTTGCCCTGAAGCAAGGTGTTAACCTTAAGCACTTAAGATGCTATCTCTTTTAATTCAGTAAAATTTACATTTTAAATTTCTTACACTCCAAAATTGTTCATCTGTTTTTTGCATTGCTTAAACGTGTTTTGTCTTTTTGTCTACTCAATTTTTATATTTCTTATTGTACTGTATATTTTATGTCTAATCAACTGGAATTTACTTCTTATTAAGACTAATTTCGATGGCATCACCAACTCGATGGACATGAGTTTGAGTGAACTCTGGGAGTTGGTGATGGACAGGGAGGCCTGGCGTGCTGTGATTCATGGGGTCGCAAAGAGTCGGACACTACTGAGCGACTGAACTGAACTGAAGACTAATTTCATTTTAATTGTTTTTTCCTCCTATCTAAATTTGTTGTTCTCTGAATTCAATAATCTTATATTTATCTTTTTATTTTATTTATTATAATTGTAATCAGCATGTTAAACCTTGACTTCTATATATATAATCTTTTATATTTTATTTTTCCCTAATTTAAAACATAATTTTTATAATTTTAATTCTCTTTTAACCTCACTTTATCTTTATTATTCAGAGTATTTTCTATTTTAATTCAAGACTCCTTGACTTACTTTATCAGTTTTATGATTTCTTAATCTTTTAGCTGTTGGTATCAAGCAAATTTATTTTTAATTAATTTTATTACTTACTGTTAAGCAATGGTGTTGGTTTTTAATGTCAAATTTTTCCAGCTTAATGAGATGGAACTCATTACATATAACTGTGGAAGTTTAGGTACATAATGTGATGTTTTTATTATATATATAATATGAAATGATTAACAGAATAGGATTAATTAACACCTCTGTTACCTCACACATAATTAAAATCTTTTTGTGTGTGGTGAGACTATTTAAGATCTACTTGCAGCAACTTTTAAGTATACGATATTGTACTTCTAACTATAGTTAGCCTGTTGTGTATTGAAAGTGAAAGTTGCTCTGTCATGTCCGACTCTTTGTGACCCCATGGACTGTATAGTCCATGGAATTCTCCAGGCCAGAATACTGAAGTGGGTGGCCTTTCCCTTCTCCAAGGGATCTTCCCAACCCAGGGATCAAACCCAGGTATCTCCCATTGCAGGCAGATTGTTTGCCAGCTGAGCCACAAGGGAAGCCCAAGAATACTGGACTGGCTAGCCTATCCCTTCTCCAGGGGATCTTCCTGACCCAGAAATCCAACTGGGGTCTCCTGCATTGCAGGTGGATTCTTTACCAACTGAACTACCAGGGAAGCCCTGGTATATTGTTGTATATTAGATTTCCTCAATTTATTCATCTTATAATTGGAAGTTTGTATCCTTTGACAAATATCTCCCCATTTTCCTCACCCTCCCAGCCATCAGCAGCAGCCATTCCACTGTTTCTATGCATTCAGCTTCTTTTAAAGTCCACATTTAAGTGATATCATACAGTAAATGTCGTTCTCTGACTATTTCACTTAGCGTAATGCCCTCACAGTCCACCCATGTTGTCATAAATGACAGGACTTCCATTTTTAAACAACTTAATAATATTTCATAATACGATATACATGTATATGTGTGTGTGTATACATATCACATTTTCTTTATCCATTCATCCATCAACAGACACTGAAGCTGTTTCACCTCTTGGCCACTGTGAGTAATATTGCAACGAACATGGAGACACAGATGTCTCTTCGATATAGTGATTTCATTTCCTCTGGATACATACTCAGAGTGGGATTGCTGGATCACATGGTAGTTCTGTTTTTAATTTCTCTAGGAACCTCCATACTGCTTTTCCATAGTAGCTGTACCAATTTACATTCCTACTCATAGAGTGCGATTCCTTTTTCTCCACATCTTTGCCAATCTCTTGTCTTTTTGATAGTAGCCATTCTAATAGATGGGTACACTGTAGTTCTGATTTGAATTTCTCTGATGACTGGCGATGTTGGGCATCTACTCATGCACCTGTTGACAATTCATATATCTTCTTTTGAAAAATGTCTATTTCAGTCCTCTGCCCATTTTTAAATTGTGTTACTTTGTTTTGGCTTTGTTATTGAGTTGTATGAGTTTCTTATATTTTTGGATATTAACCTCTTATCAGATATATGGTTTTCAAATATTTTCCCTCATTCTGTAGGATGCCTCTTTATTTTGTTCACTGAGTCTTCTGCTGTGTAGAAGTTTTTAATGTTTCAGTTTATTTTTGGTTTTGCATTTGTTCCTTTTGGTATCATATCCCAAGAAATCATTGCCAAACCAATCTCAAGGAGCTTGTTTATTTTGCTTTTGCATTTGTTTATTTTGGTGTCATAGTCTAAAAATTGTTGCCAAAATCAATATCAAGTAGCTTTTCTGCTATATTTTCATCCAGGCATTTTACAGTTTCAGGTCTTATATTTAAGCTTTTGATCCATTTCAAATTAACTTTTGTGAATGGGATAAGATAGTCAATTTCAGTCTTTTGCATGTAAATATCTAGTTTTCTTATCATCATCATCTTTACTGAAGAGACTATCCTTTTCCCTTTGAGTATTCTTGGCTTCCGTGTCAAACATTAGTTGGATTTATTTCTGAGCTCTCAATTCTATTCCACTGATCTATGTGTCTGTTTTTATACTAGTGTCATACTGCTTTGATTACTATACCTTTATAGCAGTGGTTCTGATTTTCTTGTTCTACAGTATATTTGAAAGATATAAAACATTCCCACAAGTGGCTCCTAATATCTAAGGGAACTATTATTTCATTACACTATTAATAATTATGTCAGGACAACAGGCATGAATCAGTATAGTTCCAGACAAACTGGGACATAATAGGTGCCCAAATTACAGCAGTGATTTTCAACTGGGGAGACGGCTTCATCTCCTAAAAGGGTGTAGGAGTATGTCAGAATAGTTCGGGGTATGAGTATCCATCAGGGCCTAAGTACATAAAAACATAAAACACACCAGCTATTTTAAGAGAGATAATTTAACATAAAGCATCATTAATCTGTGATTGAGAGGACTGAAAAGACAAAGAGGGAACACAGAAGTTTTCTGGTGGTAGAACTGCAAGAAGTAACTGCCACTCCTAGGGCTGGGAAAGAAAAGATTGGGGGATTATTTGAATTTCTGTGCTCCAAAGAGAGACTCTCAAGGAGCTAAAACTCAGATCCCTGAGGATGAGGCACTGGCTGGAAGGTGCCAGTGCCCTTGGAGCTTGGAGAAAGTCTCTGCAGAGCTGAGCCTCAGACCTCTAGGGAGGAGGTGTCAGCAGGTGGTGTTGGTATCTCTGAAGAGGCATAATGATGCCAGTTTGGGGAGTAGAGGAAAGATCTGCAACCTGCTGTCAAGTTGTTGTTATTGCTCAGTCGTGTCCAACTTTTTGCAACCCCGTGGATTGCTGCATGCCAGGCTTCCCTGTCCTTCACCATCTCCCAGAGCTTGATTAAATTCATGTCCATTAAGTTGGTGATGCCATCCAATCAGCTCATCCTCTGTCATCCCCTTCTCCTCCTGCCTTCAATCTTTCCCAGCATCAGGGTCTTTTCTAATGAGTTGGATCTTTGAATCAGATGGCCAAAGTAGGAGTTTCAGCATCAGTCCTTCCAATGAATATGGACTGCAGTCAAGTATTGCTACTGAAACCAAGTGCTGATATGGGAGTGAGGACCAGTCACTAGGGGGACAATGATAGGAACAGAAAGCAAACAGGAGGCTGTAAATCTCTCACCACCTAGCCTTCTAGGCTCCTTGTAGAACCTCTACTAGAAGATCCTAACAGGGAGAGCTGCTAGAGAAGCTTGCAGGGTCTAAGGCACAGCAGCATAAAACAGAGCAAAGCAAGGCAGAAGCTTAAAAAAAACAGCTTCATAACCAGCACATTCCTTCCCTTTGGCTACTTAGCATCCACCAAACCCTTCTAATCATATTGAACTTCTGTACAAGAACAAAACAAATTTATGCCTTTAATGGCAAGACATAACTTTCTTTTATATAAATGAACACAGTCTCATTCTCTCCCCGAACACAAAGACACAAAATCCTAACACATTTTGATCCATCTCTGTTAACTATCATAGTATCTTTCTCTGGAAGATAGGTGTGTGTGTGTGTCAGTGCTAGTCTCTCAGTCGTGTCTGACTCTTTGTGACTCCATGGACTGTAGCCCGCTAGGTTCCTCTGTCCATGTGATTTTTCAGTCAAGAATACTGGAGTGGGTTGCCATTCCCTTCTCCAAGGCATCTTCCCCACCCAGGGATTGAACCCAAGTCTTCCACATTGCAGGCAGATTTTTTACCATCTAAGCCACCAGGGAAGATAGACATATAGCTGGTTAAAATAAAACCCACTCTTATCCTATCCTATACTTCATTAAAGTGAGGACTCAACTCATTTTTTGTTTCCCAAGAGAGGAAAAGATTCCATTTTGAGAGAGTGTCTCTGAAATATAGTTTCATTGAGCTTCAGGTGTTAGTTTACAGTGATAACACTATGTTTACCAAACTTCTGTTTATCCAAATTAGAGATCCTATCTAAGAGAACATTCTCTCCTACACCAGAAGTTGTACAGTTGGAATCTCCAGAGCTAACATCTGACCCCATGGAGGTCTTTGAAGTAGCTACTGCAGGAAATGCAGGAGTCAAAGGAACTCGTTCCTGGTCTTGTTCTGTACCATTCTCTAATCTGCTCCTCACACCTGATCCAACAAGTCTGACATCCTTGAAAACTGCCTTGTGCTCACTTTCACCTCATCTACTCAGCTGCACTTCTGAATCATTATTTTGACTTAACAATTGGCACCAACACCAGCCTAAGCATGCTTTTACAAATGGTTCTTTTTCTATGTAACCTCTCAAGTAAACGTTCTTCTTGCTGAGCGCAGCCCAGGATGCATCCAACTGATTCAGCAGGACCAGGCACTGACAAGGTCCCTGTAATTGTACGATTACACTTCTGCTCACTAACTTTCCTTGTTTGTATTTCCAAGGCAGACTCTACACAAAAGGTTATTTCTACTTTCCGTTGCAGCTATGGTTTGCAATAATTCACCTGAGTCAGCTGACTCTCTTATGAACTCTGCTGTCATGGCATTTACTTCTTCTGCAAACCTGACCAGTTTCATAATCTCAGACAGTTGGCTAATCTTATTAGCCTTTGGCCTGCTGGTGTTAGGCTTGTTTATTTAAGGTCAGTGCACTCAATCTGTAACTATAATTTGATAATCCCAAGTGACATAAAGCTAATAGCTACATTGTTCCAGTCCTATGAGATTTCATAGAGCATACTCTTTCTCACACCTTGAGCCAAGTGACCAAATTTCATTCTGTGAGCTTTTCTTCTGGAGATTTAATATCCTGGATCTGTCAAGGACCTGGATTGGAGAGAACAGATGGCCTTATTTTCAAGGCAGCAGGTACTTCCTTCTAGTTCTTCAAAGTCAAAATTTGGCAAAAGGTTGGCAAAGGGTTAATTGACTGCTGTAATCTTTGTCATGATCCAGCGGATGTTGGCAATTTGATCTCTGGTGCCTCTGCCTTTTCTAAAACCTGCTTGAACATCTGGGAGTTCACGGTTCACATATTGCTGAAGCCTGGCTTGGAGAATTTTGAGCATGACTTTACTAGCATGTGAGATGAGTGCAATTGTGCGGTAGTTTGAGCATTCTTTGGCATTGCCTTTCTTTGGGATTGGAATGAAGACTGACCTCTTCCAGTCCTGTGGCCACTGCTGAGTTTTCCAAATCTGCTGGCATATTGAGTGTAGCACTTTCACAGCATCATCTTTCAAGACTTGAAATAGCTCAACTGGAATTCCATCACCTCCACTAGCTTTGTTCTTAGTGATGCTTTCTAAGGCCCACTTGACTTCACATTCCAAGATGTCTGGCTCTAGGTCAGTGATCACGTTATCGTGACTATCTTGATCGTGAAGATCTTTTTTGTACAGTTCTTCTGTGTATTCCTGCCACCTCTTTTTAATATCTTCTGCTTCTGTTAGGTCCATACCATTTCTGTCCTTTATCGAGCCCATCTTTGCATGAAATGTTCCCTTGGAATCTCTAATTTTCTTGAAGAGCTCTCTTGTTTTTCCTATTCTGTTGTTTTCCTCTATTTCTTTGCATTGATCACTGAGGAAGTCTTTCTTATTTCTCCTTGCTATTCTTTGGAACTCTGCATTCAGATGCTTATATCTTTCCTTTTCTCCTTTGCTTTTCGCCTCTCTTCTTTTCACAGCTATTTGTAAGGCCTCCTCAGACAGCCATTTCGCTCTTTTGCATTTCTTTTCCATGGGGATGGTCTTGGTCCCTGTCTCCTGTACAATGTCACGAACCTCCATCCAGAGTTCATCAGGCACTCTATCAATCAGATCTAGTCCCTTAAATCTATTTCTCACTTCCACTGTATAATCATAAGGGATTTGACTGAGGTCATATCTGAATGGTCTAGTGGTTTTCCCTACTTTCTTCAATTTAAGTCTGAACTTCGCAATAAGGAGTTCATGATCTGAGCCACAGTCAGCTCCTGGTCTTGTTTTCGCTAACTGTATACAGCTTCTCCATCTTTGGTTGCAAAGAATATAATCAATCTGATTTCGGTGTTGACCATCTGGTGATGTCCATGTGTAGAGTCTTCTCTTGTGTTGTTGGAAGAGGGTGTTTGCTATGACCAGTGCATTCTCTTGACAAAACTCTATTAGCCTTTGCCCTGCTTCATTCCGTGCTCCAAGGCCAAATTTGCCAGTTACTCCAGGTGTTTCTTGACTTCCTACTTTTGCATTCCAGTCCCCTATAATGAAAAGGACATCTTTTTTGGGTGTTAGTTCTAAAAGGTCTTGTAGGTCTTCATAGAACCGATTAACTTCAGCTTCTTCAGCATTACTCGTTGGGGCATAGGCCTGGATTACTGTAATATTGAATGGTTTGCCTTGGAAACGAACAGAAATCATCCTGTCATTTTTAAGATTGCATCCAAGTACTGCATTTCGGATTCTTTTGTTGACCATGATGGCTACTCCATTTCTTCTAAGGGATTCCTGCCCACAGTAGTAGATATAATGGTCGTCTGAGTTAAATTCACCCATTCCAGTCCATTTTAATTCACTGATTCCTAGAATGTCAACGTTCACTCTTGCCATCTCCTGTTTGACCACTTCCAATTTGCCTTGATTCATGGACCTAACATTCCAGGTTCCTATGCAATACTGCTCTTTACAGCACCGGACCTTGCTTCTATCACTGGTCACATCCACAACTGGGTTCTGGTTTTGCTTTTGCTCCATCCCTTTATTCCTTCTATAGTTATTTCTCCACTGAGCTCCAGTAGCATACTGGGCACCTACTGACCTGGGGAATTCCTCATTCAGTATCCTATCATTTTGCCCTTTGTTACTGTTCATGGGGTTCTCAAGGCAAGTATACTGAAGTGGTTTGCCATTCCCTTCTCCAGAGGACCACATTCGGCTGTGGTCCATGTGATCAGATTGGCTAGTTTCCTGTGATTATGATATCAGTCTGTCCGCCCTCTGGTGCCCCCTAGCAATACCTACCGTCTTATTTGGGTTTCTCTTACCTCGGTAGTGGAAAATCTCTTCACAGACGCTCCAGCAAAGTGCAGCCGTTCCAGCAAAGTGCAGCCGCTGTACCTTACCTTGGGTGAGGGGTATCTCCTCGAGGCCGCCCCTCCTGACCTTGAACGCGGAGTAGCTCCTCTCGGCCCTCCTGCGCCCGCGCAGCCACCGCCTGTTGGACATGGGGTAGCTCCTCTCGGCCGCCGGCCCTGGCCTCAGGCGTGGGGTAGCCCCTCACGGCCACACCTCTTTGCGTGGCTCGTTGCGCCGGGGCCGGCGTCTCTCGCGTCGCGTCTGAAGCACAAGCTGGAATCAAGATTGCCGGGAGAAATATCAATAACCTCAGATATGCAGATGACACTACCCTTATGGCAGAAAGTGAAGAGGAACTCAAAAGCCTCTTGATGAAAGTGAAAGAGGAGAGTGAAAAGGTTGGCTTGAAGCTCAACATTCAGAAAACAAAGATCATGGCATCTGGTCCCATCACTTCATGGGAAATAGATGGAAAAACAGTGGAAACAGTGTCAGACTTTATTTTTTTGGGCTCCAAAATCACTACAGATGCTGATTGCAGCCATGAAATTAAAAGACGCTTGCTCCTTGGAAGGAAAGTTATGACCAACCTTGATAGTATATTAAAAAGCAGAGACATTACTTTGCCAACCAAGGTCCGTCTAGTCAAGGCAATGGTTTTTCCCGTGGTCATGTATGGATGTGAGAGTTGGACTGTGAAGAAGGCTGACCGCCGAAGAATCGATGCTTTTGAACTGTGGTGTTGGAGAAGACTCTTGAGAGTCCCTTATACTGCAAGGAGATCCAACCAGTCCATTCTGGAGGAGATCAATCCTGGATGTTCATTGGAGGGACTGATGCTGAAGCTGAAACTGCAATACTTTGTCCACCTCATGCGACGAGTTGACTCACTGGAAAAGACTCTGATGCTGGGAAAGGTTGGGGGCGGGAGGAGAAGGGGACGACGGAGAATGAGATGGCTGGATGGCATCACGGACTCTGTGGACATGAGTTTGAGTGAACTCCGGGAGTTGGTGATGGACAGGGAGGCCTGGCGTGCTGTGATTCATGGGGTCGCAGAGAGTCGGACACGACTGAGCGACTGAACTGAACTGAACTGAACTGAACTGAATCTTTGTCAATATCACATATTTATTAGGCATTTATAATAAGAATAAATTCTTTCCTTTGAAAATCTGGTTCCCAATTAGATGCATAAGAGATACACTTTACATGTTTTTCCAGTAAAGTAAACTGTGTCTGTATTTGGCATTCTTTTGAATCTTTACTCTGAAAATTGCCATAACTACTTTCAGAGCTTGAAGTCCCAGGATCTGTTCTGGATCACCACTCAATTTGTGTTACTAACCACTGTTTTTTTCTTGTAGGTCATACCCCTAAGGATAGTTGTGTGAATTGATTTGAAAGATCCTTATCTCCAAACCTAATTTAATACTGCTGAATGGAACATTAAGGGCTATTGCTATGGATTAGTGTGTCTTGATTTTTTATTTGGCCATGAATTAGCTGGAGATCTTGTTAAAATGTGGATTCTGATTCAGTAAATTTGGCAGGGGTGGAGGCTGAGTTTTTACATTTTAAAATAAATTTCCAGGTGATACTGGGCTACCAGAGCTATTTTAAATAGCATGGTTCTAGATTGTGTGATAAGTGGCTTCTCTTGACTTTTCAGCAAGCTCGGGGTAGGTGTTGTGACACTTTCAAAAGCAGGTTTCCAGAAAAGCTGGACAGCTACATGTAAAAGAATGAAATTAGAACATTCTCTAACACCACACAAAAAAGCCCCCCTCAAAATACGTTAAAGATTTAAATGTAAAAATGGTTACAAAACAAAAATGGTTATAAAACTCCTAGAGGAAAACATAGACAAACCACTCTTTGACATAAAACACAGTAGTATATTTTTGGATCCATATCCTAGAGAAATGGGAATAAAAACAAAAGTAAAGAAATGAGATCTAATTAAATTTAAAATATTTTACACAGCAAAAGAAACCATAAACAAAACAAAAAGACAACTTACAGAAATGGAAGAAAATATTTGCAAACAGCTGGCAAGAGATTAATCTCCAAAATAGACCAACAGCTCATACAGCTCAATATTAAAAAAGCAGACAACCCAATCAAAAAATAGGCAGAAGATCTAAATAGACATTTCTCCAAAGAAGACATATAGATTGGAATTCCTTCGTTGTTCCAGGGTTTAGGACTCCACATTTCCATTGCAGGGGTCACAGGTTCAATCCCTTTTTGGGGAGCTAAGATCCCACATGCCACATGGCTTGTTCCCCACAAAAAGAAAAAGGAAACATACAGATGGCTCAAAGACACATGAAAAGATGTTCAACATCACTAAATATTGTTGTTGTTCAGTTGCTAAGTCATGTCCAACTCTTTCCAACCACATGGACTGCAGCATGCCAGGCTTCCCTATCTTTCACTATCTCCTGGAGTTTGCTCAAACTCATGTCCATTGAGTCAGTGATGCCATCCAACCATCTCATCCTCTATTGCCCCCTTCTTCTCCTGCTCTCAATCTTTCCCAGTGTCAAGGTCTTTTCCAATGAGTTGGTTCTTTGCATTAGATGGTCAAAGTACTGGAGTTTCAGCTTCAGCATTCCAGTGAGTATTCAGGGTTGATTTCCTTTAGGACTGACTGGTTTGATCTCCTTGCTGTCAAGTGACTCTCAAGAGTCTTCTCCAGCACCATAGTTCAAAAGCACCAATTCTTTAGCACTCAGTCTTCTTTATGATCAAACTCTCACATCTGTACACGATTACTGGAAAAACACTTCCTGGTGGTTCAGATGGTAAAAAATTTGCCTGCAATGTGGGACGCCCAGGTTTGATTACTGGATTGGGAAGATCTTTTGGAGAAGACAATGACTATCCATTTCAATATTCTTGCCTGGAGAATTCCATGGACAGAGGCCATACAGTCTATGATGTTGCAAATAATCAGATATGACTGAGTGACTAACACTTTCACACTTTTGTTAATTATTAGAGAAATACAACTCAAAACTGCAAATTAGAGTGAGGTATCACCTCACACCAGTCAGAAAGGCCATCATCAAAAAGTCTACAAATGAATGGTAGAGAGCGTGTGGAGAATAAGGAACCCTCCTACACTGTTGGTGAGATATAGATTGCTATAGCCACTATGGAGAACAGTATGCTCAGTGTGCTCAGTTGTGTCCAACTCTTTGTGACCTCATGGACTATAGTCTGCCAGGCTCTTGTGTCTATAGGATTTTCCTGGCAAGAGTACTGGAGTGGGTTGCCATTCCCTTCTCCAGGGGATTTTCCTGGCCCAGGGATGAAACCCACATCTCCTGTGTCTCCTGCATTGGCAGGTGAATTCTTTACCACTGAGCCACCTGGGAAGCCCATGGAGAATGGTATGGTAGTTCCTTAAAAAACTAAAAATATAGTACTGTATGATCCTGCAATCCTACTCTTGGGCATATACCAGAGAAAACTATAATTTGGAAAGATACATGCACCTCAATGTTCATTGCAGCACTATTTTCGATAGCCAAGACGTGGAAGAAACCTAAATGTCCAATTACTGATGAATGGATAAAGAAGATGCACTTTATACATATACAGTGGAATATTACTCAGTCATAAAAAGAATAAAATAATGCCATTTGCAGCAACATGAATAGATCTAGGGGTAGAGAAGGGACAGAGAAAAGAATTGTCTGAAAACCTGTTTAAGAAACAGACGATTGGATCCCCTCTCAAATACGTTGTATAGCAACTGTCCTTCTCACACCTGGGAGGAAGTGGTGTAGTCAATATAAAGATACAACAAAGAGTATCTAGATGAGAATGGGGTTGGGCATTTGGCAGAGTTGAAGACGTGGATATTGTCCTGAAAAATGGGATGGAATGAAATGTCCATAATGAGCACTGAAACCATGGGCCAAGCTTTCTTCCTGCATTTGGCAACCAAAATGGTGGCAGCCCGAGATACTCTCCAGGTGAGAGACTAGAGAAGCTTCTCTAGGGAATATGACAAATCCGAGAGAGAAGGGAAAAAAAACCAGCCTAGGACACTGATATCAGGTATTCACTGAAACAATCCAGTCAGAGCAAAATAGCGACAAGCCCCACCAACTTGCAGTTCTTTATTTACCCATTTAAATGTGAGCAAATAGCTAAGGATCAACAAACTTTAGAAGAAAACATTAAGTATGAAAAGTAAAGACCAAAAGGGGCTGACAGAATAAAGCCACCTGAAGGAAGCATAAAATGCAAATGGGAAAATGTACATAAAACATTCTCAGTATCTTCACAGAGATAAGAGAAACGCTACATGCATGAAACAAGAAGAGGATATTATTTAAAAAGGGACAATCAGAGAACAAAAAAGAGCTTTTGGAAATTATAATAGCAAAAACGAAAACTCAGTGGATGGGCTAAGGCAAAGAAATGGAATGCAGAAAAGAAAACCATAAAAATGTGACTTCCAAATACTTGAAATTCTAGAAAGAGGGCACACAAATAGTGATGTATACAATCAAAATTTTTCAAGGAAAAATTTAGTAAGATTTCTAAAAATAAAGGACATGAATTTCCAGATTGATGGGGAGCACCAAGCACAATGGGTGAAAGCAGACCCTGGCTCTGGCACTGGGGCATATTAGAGTGAAAGTCAGGAACAGTGAAGATAAGGACAAGATCCTATAGACTTCCAGAGAGGGAAACATGATTCTTGTAAAGGGTCAGGAGTGGCATCAGGTTCCTTTATAGTAATGATAGAAGTCATGAGAGAAGGGAGTTATGCCTTAAAATTTCAGAAAGAAAGCAATTTCCATTCTGGGGTTCCAGAATGGAACCCCAGCCAGTATTAATTAAAGATGAACATGAAGTAAAGGTATTTTCACATAGAAATTCTCAAAAGTATTGTCTCCCATAGACCTTTTGTTAGAAAGATACTCTAAAATGAGAGAATTAATCAACAAAGAGGAAGGCATAAAGATCCAGGCAACAGCGGGTCCAACGTGGAAAAAAGGCAAAGGAAGTCCTAAGAGGCCAGTGAAGAGGAATCCCAGGCTGTGCAGCAGGCCTCAAGAAGCCAGCCCAGATTGGAGCAAGCCCAGAGGCTTTAGAAGATGAAATCAGAGAATATCTAAGATACTTGAATGTACTGAGAAGTGGTTTATAAAATGATGGGGTAAGGAGGATGAAGGGAAGAAGGTCAATTTAGTGGTAAAATATAAAAAACTAAGCCAATAAAAGTAATTATTAACTGGATAGAAAATAAAATGTTCACAGAATCAAAAATATTTACCAAGTTAGCTTAATGCCAACACTGAACATCAATCTGGCCAAATTTCTGCAAGGATGGGGTGATTGAAATGTACCTGGCACTGGTGTAAGAGTGGTGAAACAGGTTAGTCTGATCACCCCACAGAGTAACCAATGGGCGATTCAAAAATAAAAAACAAACAACATGAGCATGTTGTTTAGATATGTAGAAGTAAATACCACAATAATTGACTAAAAGAATCTAAAGAGTGTCTTCGTTTGCTCTTCGTAGAACTATTTGACTATCTGTGCCCATAAAATTTTTGCAAAATTACCAATTTTGTAAAAATAAAACCCACATATGAGAAATGAGTGAGATAAGGAGAAGGGAACTCTTTCCTATAAGCAGTCATCTGTTGTAGTCTACAGTGGTGGTTTTGGAAAGTAGCAAAAGGATGAGGAAGGAAATAAAAAAGCACAAGAATCTCACTACCCAAAGATGATTGCTGTTAGAATTTCAGCTAAGATTCAGTGTATTTCCTATGAGCAGAGAATTTAACTTAGCACATTTCTGTTTCACTCCAAGATTCAGTTGAATGGAATAAGCACGTGCATGCCAGGTATTGTGTTAGGTGCTAAGAAGATTGAGACAAATATACGTAGTCCCTGTCCTCTAATTCTGTTACAGGTTAGACTTACTCTAACAGAGGTAAAAGGAATATGGAATTTTCATTACCTGGAGAAGTCCCCTGCTTCCATTTCTTATTAACAAACCAACACTGAACTTACTAAACTCTGTAGCCGCAAAAGTTATAAAAGGAGAAGAAACCCTGCAAGGCCAGTAATAAAATGAAGCATACTACAGGCTAATCATTGGAAGGACTTATGCTAAAGCTGAAACTCCAATACTTTGGTCACCTCATGCGACGAATTGACTCACTGGAAAAGAGTCTGATGCTAGGAAGGATTGGGGGTAGGAGGAGACGGGGATGACAGAGAATGAGATGGCTGGATGGCATCACCGACTCTATGGACATGAGCTTGAGTGAACTCCGGGAGTTGGTGATGGACAGGGAGGCCTGGGGTGCTGTGGTTCATGGGGTCACAAAGAGTCGGACACGACTGAGTGACTGAATTGAACTGAACTAAACAGGCTAATCAGGAATTCAGTCAGTTCAGTTCAGTTCAGTCGCTCAGTCGTCCGACTCTCCGCGACCCCATGAATCACAGCACGCCAGGCCTCCCTGTCCATCACCAACTCCCGGAGTTCACTCAAACTCATGTCCACAGAGTCGGTGATGCCATCCAGCCATTTCATTCTCTATCGTCCCCTTCTCCTCCCGCCCCCAACCATTCCCAGCATCAGAGTCTTTTCCAGTGAGTCAACTCGTACCGCATGAGGTGGCCAAAGTATTGGAGTTTCAGCTTTAGCATCAGTCCTTCCAATGAACACCCAGGATTGATCTCCCCTAGAATGGACTGGTTGGATCTCCTTGCAGTCCAAGGGACTCTCAAGAGTCTTCTCCAACACTACAGTTCAAAAGCATCAATTCTTTGGCGATCAGCCTTCTTCACAACCGAATTTAATTCCTATATACTCACTGCATGTTCAGTTGCATCTAACTCTTTGTGACCGCCTGTACTGTAGCCCATTAGGCTTCTCTGTCCATGGGATTTCCCAGGCAAGGATACTGGAGTGGGTTGCCATTTCCTCCTCCAAGGGTTCCTTCCAACCCAGGAATCAAACCTGCATCTCCTGCATTGGTAGGGGGATTCTTACCACTGAGCTATCATGGAAACCCTACATACTCACTACCAGCACAAAATGTCAAGTATAGTAAGTGCTTGCAGCCCTTACTTTGGCTGATGTAACTGAGAGTAAACACTTATGTTAACTGTTTTGGCACTGGTGAAGCCTATTAACAATTCCTGAGAAAGTAAAAAAGAATCTGGGTAATAAGGTCTAACTTTTTCTTTTCCTTTGAGTCTGTCTTGTTTCACCTGTTCATATGGTGCCCATTGCGAGGCCTTGCAGCAGCCACTTCAGACCCAAGTTATTCGTGTGGAATGGCTGTGACTGACACCTCAGCTCTGTGGACCACGTGGAGAAGAGCTGCACATGAGCCTGCAAATCAAGATGGCAGCAGTGGGCTAGGTGCAGAGATGCTGCCCCCAGCACTGTGATCCAGAGCCTCAGTACAGCTGCGCTGCTCTGCGGACACTCCACCCGCTCCCTGCTGCTGTTGTTCTTGTTGTTCAGTTGCTAAATCATGTCTGACTCTTTGTGACCCCATGGACTGCAACACGCCAGGCTTCCCTGTCCTTCACTATTTCCTGGAGCCTGCTCAAACTTATGTCCATGGAGTCGGTGATGCCATCAAACCATTGCATCCTCTGTTGCTCCCTTCTCCTGTCCTCAATCTTTCCCAGCATCAGGGTCTTTTCCAGTGAGTTGGCTCTTCGCTTCAGGTGGCCATACTATTGGAGCTTCAGTTTCAGCATCAATTCTTCCAATGAATATTCAGGGTTGATTTCCTTTAGCATTGATTGGTTTGATCTCCTTGCTGTCCAAGGGACTCTCAAGAGTCTTCTCCAGCACCACAGTTTGAAGTGCTCAGCCTTCTTTATGGTCCAACTCTCACATCCATACATGACTACTGACTTCTGAGAACCCTATAAAGCAGTTTTGCTCATAGACTATAGAGGAGAACTTCACTCTACAGTAAGGGTCTACACCTCTCTGCTCTTGATCAAAGAATTAAACTTTTCTTTGCTTCTGAACTGCTCTGCCTTATTATATTGGCTCTAAAGACACTGCCAACCAAGGTCTGTCTAGTCAAGGCAATGGTTTTCCCCGTGGTCATATATGGATGTGAGAGTTGGACTGTGAAGAAAGCTGATCGCCGAAGAATTGATGCTTTTGAGCTGTGGTGTTGGAGAAGACTGTTGAGAGTCCCTTGGAGTGCAAGGAGATCCAACCAGTCCATTCTAAAGGAGATCAATCCTGGTTGTTCATTGGAAGGACTGATGCTAAAGCTGAAACTGCAATACTTTGGCCACCTCATGTGACGAGTTGACTCACTGGAAAAGACTCTGATGCTGGGAAAGGTTGGGGGCGGGAGGAGAAGGGGACAACAGAGAATGAGATGGCTGGATGGCATCACCGACTCTGTGGACGTGAGTTTGAGTGAACTCCGGGAGTTGGTGATGGACAGGGAGGCCTGGCGTGCTATGATTCATGGGGTTGCGGAGAGTCAGACACGACTGAGCGACTGAACTGAACTGAAAGACACTGAGCAAAAGGACCTTTGTTGTGCCAACTGAAAGTCAGTTAACAGCTTTGCTACAAAGCTGGGCAGGGCAGTGGCCTGGTGACCAGGCCTGGTGTTTATTTCTCCCAGCTTTATGCTTTTAATAAGAAAATTAAATTCTGCACCTTTTAAGCCCAATTCATCTCAAAGCCATAACTTCTCTTATCCCAACTTGATGAAGGAAAAAAATAAACAAGGCAAACAGATAAGAAAATGTTTTATACCAGAACTATTTGTTGGTGCTGGGCTCCAGCTTCTTTAGTCTACTTTCTCGGCAGTTGCAATCCTGTCTGAAAACAGGGATTGGCAGCATCCCACATGTCTCTGGAATCTGATTGAAACCCTATTCTCCTCCCACTTGGTTCCTCATCTATAGAATGGGCCTGTTCATAACATCAAATTTTGTTGTTGTTCAGTCCCAAAGTCACGTTCAACTCTTTGTGTCCCTATGGACTGCAGCATGCCAGGCTCCTCTGTCTCCCAGAGCTGCTCAAATTCATGTTCACTGAGTTGGTGTTGCTATCTAACCATCTCATCCTCTACCACCCTCTTACCTGATCTTTCCCAGCATCAGGTTTCTTTTTTTTTTCCCCCAAGTGAGTTGACTCTTTGCATCAGTGGCCAAAATATTGGAGCTTCAACTTTAGCATCAGTCCTTCCAATGAATATTCAGGGTTAATTTCCTTTAGTACTGACTGGTTTGATCTCCTTGTAGTCCAAGGGACTCTCAAGAGTCTTCTTCAGCACCACAATTTAAAAGCATCAATTCTTTGTATTTGTAAGGCACATAGACCAGTGTCTGGCACCTAACAGGTACTATGTAAGCATTTCCTGTTTAATGGAAATAAATCCTGTGTGATTGGGGTCAAAAGTCTGTGCCCCAGTGAGGGAAGAAGAGGGTGCGATGAATTGAGAGAGTAGCATTGGAATGTACACATTACCATATGTAAAATAGATGGTGGGAAATTGCTGTATAACATAGAGAGCTCTACCAGTCCTCTGTGACAACCTAGAAGGGTGGCTGGGAGGGAGGTTCAACAGGGTGGGGACATATGTTTACTTATAGCTGACTTATGTTGCTGGGAGAAACCAACACAACATTGTAAAGAACTTTTCCTCTAATTAAAAAAAAAGTAGTCTGTGATCTTTACTAGTCAGAAAAGATTACAGACTTAAGAGTTTAGCTAACCATTTCTTCCATTCTTTATACCAGCTTCTTACCAACCTGTTGGTTGGCTTTCTTCTCCATCTAATTCATGAGAAATAAGCTACTCCACAATCATTAGATTATAAAAATATCTTACTATATGTCAGATACAATTTTAATCATTTTGTGTACACCATCTCAGTTAATCTTTACAACAATTCATTTTAGAGATAAGGAAACCAAGGCACAGAGAAATTAAGTTGCTTGCCCAAGGTTGCACAGTTGGCAAGTGTTGGAGCCAAGATTCAGTCCTAAACAAGCTGGCTGCAGGGACCATGTGTTTCACATGACAATAGGCTACAAAATGCTCTGTTAGGAATAACATGCAACATTAAATGCTACTGATCTTTGTTTTGTCTCTGCTGTGAATAGAAGCCAGTTATTCCCAAAGCCTCAACAAAACTCACCAGTTCCCTGTTTTCATTTGCCACAAAGCACCAACTTCTTTCCTATCTGAACTTTTCTTTCCACTTTCATAAAAATTAGTTGTATTCCACTGAAAGATCAGAACCTACTGATTTTGAATTCTACATTCACCAGATTCATAGCAAAGTATAGCTAAAGAAAAGTCAGCAGGGAAGTGAGTTGGCCATTTGCCTCAGGCTGAACTCTACTACTGGGCTCTGATGGTAAACAGTCCCTTAGCTAATTCTGTATTTTAGCTTTGCTGGTCCTTACATCTAATTCCAACCATTACTCAAGAAGATCAAACTGTGGTGGGAAACTGATCTGTAAACCAAGAACCCCATTTACAGGAGAGACTGCTTCTGGGTATAAAAGCTATCTAGGGTATTCCCTTGTAGCTCAGTCAGTAAAGAATCTGCCTGCAGTGCAGGAGACCTGGGTTTGATCTCTTGGTTGGGAAGATCCCCTGGAGAAGGAAATGGCAACCCACTCCAGCATCATTGCCTGGAAAACCTCATGGACAGGGGAGCCTGGTGAGCTGCAGTCCATGGGGTCGCAGAGTCGAGCACGACTGAGTGACTAACACTTACTTACACTTAGGGTATTTTCATAGGACTTATTTATCTGGGTGAGACCAAGAACTCCAGAGCCCCTACTATTGATCAGAGAGTTGTTTATAGAGAGGACAGGTTTAGCACCAAACCAACAAATCAGTGAACTTCTCTCTCCACACTAGGACTTTGGGGTCCTGAGGATCAGTAGTAACCCTTAGGGCCAGAACAGCCTCTCTCTTGGGTTAGGGCAGCAGACCATCTGGCATGGCTCTCTTCTTTGGCTACCTTCTCCTAGGCTCCATGTTACCTGTCACCCCTCTGTCATGATCCTCCCATACCACACTTGTTGCAGTGCAAGTGCATGCATGTAAGGTACACACCTCACAGGTCTGTCTTTCCTTCTTGGGGAATAGCCTTGCCCAAACAAAACTGAGGAGTTGCTTATGACACTTCAGGGTGACACTAGCAAACCATTTCTTGGGTAGGGTTACTTCTACAATGACTCACCCACATTTAGAGAGGGAAGTTATTTCTATCTTTATTTCCAAATTCTGAGATCAGTTCCCCGCACAGAACCGATCTCTAGCCGATTAAACATTTAGGGATTCAACATTTATAAGTGTTTATATGGATGTGTGCATGTACATATATATCTGTGTGTATATGTATATGATCATGTATTAAACAGACAAGGAAAAACTTCTGGGAAATTACCCAAAGTTCTATATTTGAGATGAAAAGTTGCCAGAAAGCGGAAATAATAAGAAGTTCCCATGTAATTAATTTTAGGCCAGTATTTCTTATTTCTTACTCACAATGCACTTTGCTTCAAACCCAGAAAAAATTAACTTCATCATAAGGACTAGAAATAGTTTTAGCAGAGAATATCACTGTATTATAGGTATGCATATTAAAATCACAGATATCTTTGTACTGGTCCAAGAATTTAATTTAAAAACTGTCAAAGTAAGCATGATTGCTTATTTTTGAGCTTATATACTAATATTTACTAAAATTCACTTGGTACTTGTTCATTTATTTTTGTCTTGAATGTAGACACACACTAAGTAGCAAATATCAAAAGTTTTAGAATGTTCCAAGTTAGACCATTCAGCAGAAGTAGAGTGATTTTGTGGAATTCAGATAATTTTGTAGCAAGTGTTATCCCTCTTTTTTGCAATGATTGCTCTTCAACTTGCTCTAGTGGCTATAGTGTGATGAGGGAGAAAAAAATCAGCATTTTCAAAATAGCATTTGTTAAGGCCTCTGTGAAGTGATTGTATTGTCAAATGACAATTTATGAAAATTGTCATTTTATATTTGGGGCACATGAGTTAAACATTAGACCACTATGGAAAAGTTTTACTATAAAACTGTCTTATGCTAGAATCAATAAAGCCACACATCGGTCATTCACAATTTACAAGTGAAGTGATAATATATGATTGTGGTGATTTGCAGAAGATGGGAGGAAGGAAGAAAGAAAAGAGGACTCTATGATTGAATTTGTTTAGTCGCTCAGTTGTGTCTGACTCTCTGTGACCCTATATGTTGTAGCTTTCCAGGCCTCTAGGTCCATGACATTTCCCAGGCAAGAATACTGGAGTGGGTTGCCATTTTCTTCACCAGGTGATCTCCCTGACCCAGGGATTGAATTCATGTCTTCTGCATTGGCAGGCAGATTCTTTACCTGAGCCACCAGGGCAGCTCACACGGTTGAACTAAACCTGGTTGATTGCTAGTGATTATTTATTGCAGTGACTTTTAAACTTTGTACTTATCCTGTTTTATTTGCCTTTTAAAAAACTGTTATCTATTATCACAAGAATGATGTTAGAATTCTGACCTTTGAATCAGACAGACATAGATTTTACAGGATCCAAACGGATGTCATTTAAATACTGTAAGACTTATAGCAGTACAGATAGGAAGAATATAAAAAGCCTTCAGCCTAGAATGTAATTAGATATGACCCATTGGATCCAAACAGTTAGTGAAGCAATGTGGATGAGGATTGCGGGGTTAAATCATATGTGAAAATTAGGGCTCATACACTCTGATCCTAGGTCAGTGGTTTGTTTGAGATCCCCTTATCTGGCATAGGGACAGTAAAGAGACTTCTGGTATGACTATGCCAGAGCCTTTGACTGTGTGGATCACAATAAACTGTGGAAAATTCTGAAAAAGATGGGAATACCAGATCACCTGACCTGCCTCTTGAGAAACCTGTATGCAGGTCAGGAAGCAACAGTTAGAACTCGACATGGAACAACAGATTGGTTCCAAATAAGAAAAAGAGTAAGTCAAGGCTGTATATTTGTTACCCTGCTTATTTAACTTATATGCAGAGTACACCATGAGAAACCCTGGGCTGGAGGAAGCACAAGCTGGAATCAAGATTGCCAGGAGAAATATCAATAACCTCAGATATGCAGATGACACCATGCTTATGGCAGAAAGTGTAGAAGAACTAAAGAGCTTCTTGATGAAACTGAAAGAGGAGAGTGAAAAAGTTGGCTTAAAGCTCAACATTCAGAAAACTAAGATCATGGCATGCGGAAACAGTGGAAACAGTGGCTGACTTTATTTTTCTGGGCTCCAAAATCACTGCAGATGGTGACTGCAGCCATGAAATTAAAAGACGCTTACTCCTTGGAAGGAAATTTATGACCAACCTAGACAGCATAGTAAAAGGAAGAGACATTACTTTGTCAACAAAGGTCCATCTAGTCAAGGCTATGGTTTTTCCAGTGGTCATGTATGGATGTGAGAGTTGGACTGTGAAGAAAGCTGATCGCCGAAGAATTGATGCTTTTGAACTGTGGTGTTGGAGAAGACTCTCAAGAGTCCCTTGGACTGCAAGGAGATCCAACCAGTCCATCCTAAAGGAGATCAGATCAGTCCTGGGTGTTCATTGGAAGGACTGATGTTGAAGCTGAAACTCCAATACTTTGGCTACCTGATGCAAAGAGTTGACTCATTTGAAAAGACCCTGATGCTGGGAAAGATTGAGGGCAGGAGGATAAGGGGACGACAGAGGATGGGGTGGTGGGATGGCATCACCAACTCGATGGACATGGGTTTGGGTGGACTCCGGGAGTTGGTGATGGACAGGGAGGCCTGGCATGCTGCTGTTCATGGTGTCACAAAGAGTCGGACATGACTGAGCGACTGAACTGAACTGAACTGAGTAAGACTAGTGCTCCATTATTGTGAGAAAACTCATCCTAGACGTTGTTGAAATAAACTTCCAGACTCAAGATGGAGCGGCTCCTGTCTGGAGTGTTACATCAGCAAACTTTCCTGTTTCTGTAAATGTTTCATGTGATCAGAAACATCATGTATCAAATCAGACAGTTCCACATATTGGACCAGCTGTGGACTCTGAACTAATTTCCTTGTTCCTTGATCTTTCTAAATAAGGTCAGATATACAGTCCTAATCAACCATGCCTTCTTTCCACGTTGGAACTTGTAAAGCTTTGCAAAACTCACCATTAACCAAAACACCTCAGGAAAGGTGTTCCACTGTTTGTGAGGCACAGTATGCCCCCAACCCATGGATTTTTTTTCCTTGAATAAAGGGAATTAAACTCATCACTAAATTGTTTAATTTGTCATTTGACAAGGTCTACAGTGACTGCAAGGAGTTCCAACCAGTCCATTCTAAAGGAGATGAGTCCTGGGTGTTCATTGGAAGGACTGATGCTAAAGCTGAAACTCCAATACTTTGGCCACCTCATGTGAAGAGTTGACTCACTGGAAAAGACTCTGACGCTGGGAGGGATTGGGGGCAGGAAGAGAAGGGGACGACAGAGGATGAGATGGCTGGATGGCATCACCAACTCAATGGACATGAGTTTGAGTGAACTCCGGAGTTGGTGATGGACAGGGAGGCCTGGCGTGCTGTGATTCATGGGGTTGCAAAGAGTTGGACAGGACTGAGTGACTGAACTGAATTCAACTGAACAGTGATAAATATTCTTATCCCACCCAAAGTGTCAAGTCTACACACAACCTCAGCTATCCAACAGGGCAATGACAAATTACTTGGGAGGAAATAATTTCCTCATTCATGGGTAAATGTCTGAAGAGATTTAGAGTTAAGTATAGAGATGGTAAAATTAACCAAACTCTGATTTATTACTATTTTGAGTTAAATTTTGGAATAGTCTATAGCTATCAAGTATTTTAAGTATAGGCACAGCTCAGAGATACTTCAGGTTTGGTTCCAGACCACCACAACAAAGTGGGTATTGCAGTAAAGCAAACACGAATTTTTGGGTTTCTTAGTGCATATAAAAGTTACATTTATACTATGCTGTAGTCTGTTAACTGTGCAGTAGCATGAAGTCTAAAAAATAATGCACATACTTTAATTTTAAAATAATTTATTGCTAAAAATGTATTGCTAACGATCATGTGAACCTTCAATAAGTGGTAGTAGTAACATCAAAGATCACTGGTCACAGATCACCATAATGAATACAATAGTAATAAAAATAAATAAATAATGTAACACATAAATGTCACATTAAGAGACATTAAGTGAGCAAATGCTGTTGGAAAATGGCATTGATAGACTTGCTTGACACATGATGCCATGATCTTTTTTTTTTCTCCAGCAAAGAGCTCAGCTTTTTATTAAATGTGTTACTATAGAGGTTTAATAAAAAAGACCGAAGTTCTAGTGGGAAGCTGCTGTATAGCACAGGGAGCTCAGCTCATTGCTCTGTGATGACCTAGAGGGCTTGGATGGGGGCGTGGGGGGTGGGAAGGAGGCTCAAGAGGAAGGCAATGTATATATACATATAGCTGATTCACATTGTCATACAGCAGAAAGCAACAAAATTATAAAGCAGTTATATTCCAATTAAAAAAAAAAGACCAAGGCCTATGTCATCATCAGACTCTTCAGATTCTTCTCTCTTGGCTTCAAATTTTTTTTTTTTTAATGGACAAGTTATTTAATTAGGTTCTTTGCAAGAAGTTCAGAATACTACTTTGTGAGGATAAATTCCATTTGTGAGAGCAAACAGAGCGGAGGTAGCCCTGGAGCTGAGGGACAGCTTTGATTCTTTACAGAATTTGTGAGTCCACAGTTTTCTGATCAACCTTGCGCTGCTCTGTGATCTTCTATTTCTCTCTCTCTGTGTCGAAGATCTCACCCTCCTGGTGTCTGGGTTTACGAAGCTTCTTCTTCTTAAAATAAGTGTCAGTGAGATGTTCTGGGATTTTCACACCACTGATATCGATTTTGATGGAGGTGGCAATGACAAATTTCTGGTGTGTTCTACGCAGAGGAACTCGATTGAGAGATAGAGGCCCGGTCACAAGTAGCAAGCCACTGCCCAGCTGCTTCAAGAAAACGACCCTCTTGCCTCTGTGGTGCCCAGTGAGGATGATCAGAATGGTCCCAGGAGTGATGCTGGCATGCTGCTTCCTCACATGCTTACTGAAGGGTTTTTTGCCGTGACTCAACAGTTTCTGAGGCACATCTTCAGTAGGGTAATACCTAGGCATTTTGCGAAGTTTGACCACTCGGGTACCACCATTCTTGTCACCACCAACTGGTTTTGTGACAGTAGCAAGAACCCGAACCTTCTTTTTCTTTTCGACCTTGGATTTAGCTGCTGAATACTTTCTCTCGTACAGGGCCTTTCTGGAGTACATGGCTGATCGGGAATATCTGCCAATTCCTCTGACCAGGACAGGATTTCGGCTGCAGTGGGGCTTCCCCTTCTTCACTTGCTTCACTTTTTCCACCTTTTTAGCCTTGTTGCCAGCATCAGCCTTCTTGGCTTCAGGTTTTTCTTAGTATCTGGCTTCTCAGCCTTTTCACCCGCCATCTTGCAAGATGGGAAAGAGAACTAAGGTCCTGGCTTCCGGTCTATAAGGAATCTTCAAATTTAATTCTTAATTTTCTTAGTTATCAAATAGAGTGCACTTACTAGAGCATACACACAGCATGAATGTGCTGCTAAACAGTTTATCATCAAACATCCATGTAACCACCAGACAGTCTGAGAAATGGAATATTGCTTGGACCTTAGAAGTCACCCTCATTTTTCCTATGTCTATCTTTCCCCCCAAAAATAACCATTACCCTGACTCCTATGATAACTATTCTTTGTATTTCATTATAGCTTTTCAGCTTATTCATGAATCCTTAAATACCGTAGATAGTTATGAAGACTCTTTTCAGTTGTATTTAAGTGGAATTATACAGCATAGATTGTTTCATGCTCTGCATTCTGTCTGCGAGAGTCATCCATGTTGCGGTATATCAGTTCAGTTCAGTTCAGTCGCTCAGTCGTGTCCGACTCTCCGCGACCCTATAGCTGTGGTTTATTTATTTTCAAGGAGTTGAATTGCCAGCTCATAGGGAAGGCCAGGCTGTTTCCCACAGTGCTTGTGGTCTATCTGTCCCCAGCAGTATATGAAGATTCCAGCTTCTGCACATCCTCATCTTCTCTGAGTGTTTTCCATCTTTTTCACTTTACCTATTCTGATGGGGGACTAGTGATATCATACTGTGTCCATGTTGTATTCCCCTGATTAATGAGGCTTAAATTCTCTTATATGTTTATAAAAAACTGGGGCAACGGTGATGGAGAGGGCAAGATCTCTGCTGGCACAGCACCAGTGGCTGGGGCAGGTCCACCAATCCCACATTGCAGGTGATGTTCCCATTGCTGACATTGGCCAAGCGCTTTAATGAGGACGGTAATCTTATCATCATGGAGAGACAGACACCAAAGTGCAGGCGAGTGCTAGGTTGGGGCTGCCAGGTTCGGGGCTAGTTCCCTGGAGAGAGTGAGGGCCAATCCCAATATGTCCTTAGCTTCCTCAGAAGAAAGGACCTAGCACCTTAGCGGCACCTGAGGAAAGCACCACAAACCTTCAATTTGTAAAAAAACTTAGTGTCCGCAAGCTTCACTTTAAAGTGAAGCACAATAAAACAAGGTTTTCCTATACTTAAAATAAGGAAGAGAATTTGTTATATTAAAAGACAAACAGACTAACAGATTTGCCTTATAATTACATTATTTTCAAGATTTTTTTTTTTATGTGGGCCATTTTTAAAGTCTTTGTTGAATTTGTTACAATATTGTTTCTGTTGTTTATGTCCTGGTTTTTTGGCAGAGAGGCATGGGGGATCTTAGGCCCCCAACCAAGGTTTGAAACCGCACCTCCTGCATTGGAAGGTGAAGTCTTAACCACTGGACCATCAAGAAGGCACCTTGATTTTAAAATGCATAATGAGCATTGGCTTTGTGATTTTAGATAAGAGAAAATTGTGCTAAATTCATAAACCATATTAGAAAGTTTAAGATAACTTGATTTTGCCATATTTATAAGTTGTTATTTGATTTATAAAGCTTATTATTTGAGGTTTATTTATCACACAATTGATGTATTTTCAAAGAAAATTAAATACATTACATTTACAAATGTACTTTAAATTTTTGAAAGGAGTTTAATTAGCAAACCAACCATTAATCCAACACCCCCTTAAAAACTGAAAAAACTTGCTAAATTTTATGGATGCAATAGATCTATAAAATGAACCAGTTGGTAAAGAAAAAATATGCAACTCCATGGACTAAACAGTCCATGGAATTCTCCAGGCCAGAATACTGGAGTGGGTAGCTGTTCCCTTCTCCAGGGAATCTTCCCAACCCAGGGATTGAACCCAGGTCTCCCCCAATGGAGGCAGATTCTTTGTCAGCTGAGCCATAAGGGAAGCCCAAGGATACTGGAGTGGGTAGCCTATCCCTTCTCTAGGGGATCTTCCTGACCCAGGAATTGAACCGGGGTCTCCTGCATTGCAGGCAGATTCTTTACCAACTGATCTATCAAGGAAGCCCATTCTTAGTTACAACATTAGTAAATTAAACATTAATTTTAATAATCAAAGTAGCCTCAGGAAATCTCAGTAATGCCTTGCTCAAGGATACACACTTACTCACATGCACACACACAAAATCTAGTTAAATACCTATCATTACAGAAAGGGCTTTGAGTCCCAGGAATCCTGGGACTGACCTAATTCTCAAATGAAACGAGGCACTCAAATTGCTCTTGAAAAATAAGCAATAAATAAGAACCCTCTTTTATATTATAAACCACGAGCTCCCCATCAAAAGATGGGAACTGCTTTTGTTAATTCATATATATATATATATATGACTGTATCACTTTGCTATACACCTGAAACAAACACAACACTGTAAATAAAATATAGTACAATATAAAATAAAAATAAGTAACAGATCTTTGGGGCTTTACACTGAGTAAGGAGAAAAGCATCAGTACACATATGAAAAGAAACTTAATCTCCTCAGTGGTTAAAAGAATGCCAAGTAAAACAAGAATGACTGCAATAATCTAGTGTTTTGTTGAGCTTGCCAGGTGGGACTGAGTTAAATTCACCCACTTCACCCCATTTTAGTTCGCTGATTCCTAAAATGTCGATGTTCACTCTTACCATCTCCTGTTTGACCACTTCCAATTTGCCTTAATTTATGGACCTGACATTCCAGGTTCCTACGTAATATTGCTCTTTACAGCATCGGACTTTACTTCCATCACCAGTCACATCCACAACTGGTTGATTTTTTGCTTTGCTTTGGCTCCATCTCTTCATTCTTTCTGGAGTTATTTCTCCACTGATCTCCAGTAGCATATTGGGCACCTACCGACCTGGGGAGTTCATCTTTCAGTGTCCTATCTTTTTGCCTTTTCATACTGTTCATGGGGTTCTCAAGGCAAGATTACTGAAGTAGTTTGCCATTCCTTTCTCCAGTGGACCACGTTTTGTCAGAACTCTCCACCATGACCCATCCATCTTGGGTGGCCCTACCCAACCTTGGGCGTGGTTCATAGTTTCATTGACTTAGACAAGGCTGTGGCCCATGTGATCAGATTGGTTAGTTTTCTGTGATTGTGGTTTTCAGTCTGTCTGCAAGGCAATGGCAAGCCACTCCAGTACTCTTGCCTAGAAAATTCCATGGATGGAGGAGCCTGGTAGGCTGCAGTCCATGGGGTCGCTAAGGGTCGGACACGACTGAGCGACTTCACTTTCACTTTTTACTTTCACACATTGGAGAAGGCAATGGCAACCCACTCCAGTGTTCTTGCCTGGAGAATCCCAGGGACGGGGGAGCCTGGTGGGCTTCCGTCTATGGGGTCACGCAGAGTCGGACACGACTGAAGTGACTGAGCAGCAGAGCAGCAGCCCTCTGATGGAGAAGGATAAGAGGCTTATGGAAGCTTCCTGATGGGAGAGACTGACTGAGGGGGGAACTGAGTCTTGTTCTGGTTGGCAGAGCCATGCTCAGTAAATCTTTAATCCAATTTTCTTTTGATGGGTGAAGCTGTGTTCCCTCTGTGTTATTTACCTGAGGCCAAACTATGGTGGAGTTAATGAAGATAATGGTGACCTCCTTCAAAAGGTCCCATGCACTTACTGCTACACTGAGTGCCTCCAACCCTGCAGCAGGCCACTGTCGACCCACGCCTCCACCGGAAACTCCTGGACACTCATGGGCAAGTCTGGGCCAGTCTCTTGTGGGGTCACTGCTCCTTTCTCCTGGGTCCTAGTGTGCACAAGGTTCTGTTTGTGCCCTCCAAGAGTCTGTTTCCCCAGTCCTGTGAAAGTTCTGGTGGCTCTATGGTGAGGTTAGTGGCAACCTCCTCCAAGAGGACCTCCTCCATTATACCTACTACTGTGGGCAGGAATCCCTTAGAAGAAATGGAGTAGCCATCATAGGCTCCATCTCTCCTTTACAAAGTTTTTTATATACATTACACCATGTAAGCTTTACTGGAACTTTTGAGGGGAGGCATTATTATTCCCATGTGACTGGGAAAGACAATTAGATGACTTACCTAAGGTCACACAGAGTGGAGAATTTTATCACAGGTATCTCACATGCTAGCAAGTTAATGCTCAAAATCCTTCAAATTAGGCTTCAACAGTATGTGAATTAAGAAATTCCATATATACCAGCTGCACTTAGAAAAGGCAGAATAATCAGAGATCAAATTGCTAATATCCATTGGATCACAGAAAAAGCAGGAGAATTCCAGAAAAACATCTGCTTCATTGACTACACTAAAGCCTTTGACTGTGTGCATCACAACAAACTGTGGAAAATTCTTAAAGAGATGGGAATACCAGACCATCTTACCTGAGAGATATGTATGCAGGTCAAGAAGCGAAAGTTAGAACTGGACATGGAACAATGGACTAGTTCCAAATTGGGAAAGGAGTACATAAAAGCTGTATATTATCACCCTGTTTATTTAACTTATATGCAGAGTACATCATGTGAAATGCTGAGTTAGATGAATCATAAGCTGGAATCAAAGTTGATGGGAGGAATATCAACAACTATTTGCATATCAGATATGCAGATGATTCGACTCTCATGGCAGAAAGCAAAAAGGAACTGAGGAGCCTGTTGATGAGGGTTTGAAAGAGGATAATGAAAACACTGGCCTAAAACTCAACATGCAAAAAACTAAGATCAGGCATCCTGTCCCATCACTTCATGGCAAACATATGGGGGAAATTGCAAACAGCGACCGTTTTTATTTTCTTGGGCTCCAAAATCACTGTGGATGGTGACTGTAGCCATGAAATTAAAAGAAACTTGCTCCTTGGAAGAAAAGCCATGACAAACCTAGACAGCATATTAAAAAGCAGAGACATCACTTTGCTGACAAAGTCAAAGCTATGGTTTTCCCAGTAGTTATGTACAGATGTGAGAGTTGGACCATAAAGAAGGTTGAGGGCTGAAGAATTGATGCTTTTGAGCTGTGGTGCTGGAGAAGACTCTTGAGAGTCCCTTGGACAGCAAGGAGATCAAACCAGTCAATCCTAAAGGGAATCAATCCTGAACATTCATTGGACTGACTGATGGTGAAGCTGAAGCTCCAATACTATGGCCACCTGAAGCAAAGAGCTGACTCATTGGAAAAGACTGATGCTGGAAACTATTGAGGGCAGGAGAAGAAGGGAGAGGCAGAGGATGAGATGATTGGATGGCATTGCTGATTCAATGGACATGAGTTTGAGTAAACCCTGGGAGATAGTGAAAGACAGGGAAGCCTGGAGTACTGCTGTGGGTTGCTGACTCAGACACACCTGAATGGCTGAACAACAACGATCTAGACTTCAGCTCTCACGTCTCATTGCACCAGCATGTGCAGGAACAATGAGCAATGACCTCTGCTATGCGTCTTCCTTTTGAAATCAAAGATCTTTAAACTGGACATGGAGTAATGTACATACAAGAATTTTGTAAAATTGCGAAGTGCTATACAAAGATAACTTGTTGTTAGTTTGCACTTATTTGAAGTGTGTTTGGATGCCTTTGGCCACATGCCACGGAGTATGACTAAGTAGAATCAGCTGCTGTCTTGGACCCACATGACTGTTCTTTTCTCTCAAAGTAAATCATTGAGTACATTTTATAACTTGATAGTATCTCTCTCTTATTTAGTGGGCTGGCGTCATCTCATGGGACCACTGCTTGGAATAAGAGGACATCTAGATTAAAAGAAGTATATCTAAGTCATGGGCTTCCTAAGTGGTGCTAGAAGTAAAGAACCTGCCTCCAAATGCAGGAGATGTAAGAGAAGGAGGTTTGATCCCTGGGTTGGGAAGATCCCCTAGAGGAGACCATGGCAACCCTCTCCAGTATTCTTACCTGGAGAATCCCATGGACAGAGGAGCCTGTCAGGCTACAGTCCATAGGGTGGCAAAAAGTCAGACACAATTGAGGCGACTTAGCAGGCTACGCACACACATCTAAATCATATCTCTGTCCTCCACACACTCCATTACCCATTGGGCGGCTGCAACAATGCTGTCTTGGTGACATCCAGGATCACCGTCTCCAGACTGTCTGATGTTTGGCTCCTCAGCTGCTGGACTCCCTTGCCCATCAACCCAACCCGCACCTTCAAGCTTCACAGGTCCACCTTCCTGGCCAGCAGGTTCACAAAGCCTACATCACATTGTCAGCTTATGGTGAACCACGTCAGATTCATGATCTCTGAAGAAGGTTTTGCTTCAGGACCAGGGACCAGGCTTGATCACTCAAGAGCTTTGGTGTAGCAGAGTTTTATTCTTGTGAAAGGGGACAGATAAACCTTCTGACACAAACATCAGAGAGGGGATGGAGAGTGCCCCCCTCACTTAACAAGGGAGCTATATACTTTCTCAATTGGTTATTACAGTAAATCAAAAGAATGTCTCAAGGTTGTAAAAGTCTTACCAGACTCCTCCCACAATATACATTTTAAGATAACTGGATTAGTCAGAAGGTTCTCAAGGAGAAACATGTCCTCAAGCAGGATACATTGTTGTTATATAATCCTTATTACAGACTTTAAGCTGAGTTGTTTTTTTTTGTGTAATCATCAGCTCTGGGCTTAAAGAAAAAAACATTTTATGTGACTAAAACTAAGGAATGTAGGAAAAAGTTTGTCCTTTTCATTTCCTTGAGAACTTCAGACCCCTATCTCGAGAGCCCCAGATCCCTTCCTCCTTGAAGGCCCTGGACTCCTTATCAACCTACCTAAGGATTAGTTCTCTCAACCTGTCACAATTGAGTCATAGTTGTCTTGGAGGTGGCTCACCCATCACTGGCCTCTCAGATACCAGTGCAGAGGATGAGAGAACAAGCCAGGGGGGCTCTTTCTCCTCCTTCTTTGGCAGAAGGAAATTCAGATCTCTCTTTCCCTGGCAACCTTGGAAGAACTGGCATTTCTCTCCTTACCTACAAAGCCCTCTGAAATGTTTCCTATGTAGAGTTTCAGTTCTGCATTTGAAAATTTATAGTTGCAGTTCATATTCATCTCATGGATGAAACTTGTCCCTGACTAAACAAACATGAACAATTAAAAAAAAAAATCCTGCTCCTCCTGTTCTTCTGTAAGAAATTCCAAAAGTAACACTATGTTACTGTTTCAAGTTTGGCATTAAAATTCTCATTCTTCAGTGGTAGCAAAATTGATCTTCTTTAAAACTATGTAGCCTCAGAATGAATCTATTGTGTCTCTTTGGAGCAGTTTCTCAGAGTTATCTGGGATGCTGTCTCCTGGGCTGCAGTCTCATTTTGCCCCAAATAAAATTTAACTCACAATGCTTATGTTGTGCATTATTTTAAGTCAACAGTGAGGTCACCCAGAGTCTCACAGGCCTAAACACAATGCAACTGGGACTCTTGAGTCTTGCCACCTCCCCATCATACTTTCAGAAAGTGAACCCTGGTCCCTCCTGCTCTGGAAGCTTCAAACCTCACTTCTTTCCACATCAGAATTCACCAGAGTGAATCTTCTAGTCTTAGGGGAAATGCTCTGCTTTTCTGAGGCATGGTATAAATTCTTTGTCAACTTTAAAAATAGTTACAACTTGAAAGTTGAGCTGTTTGGGAGCCTGATGGCTGCTGGATCTCAGGTTTTGTTTTCTTTCCTGGTTGCCCTTAGGGCTCAGAAATTCACATTTGGAGGGCCAAAAATCAGTGATGACTGTGACATCCTTGTTTATTGATATGGCAGGAATATTCCATTTCTCACCCACAAGATACATTCCTGTTGCTTCTTTCTCTAAGTTCTATAATTTCTTTAAAGAGATTAAGGTTGAGGGAAACTAAATCTGGAGAAAGTACAAGAAATGTATTTGTTTTATTCCATTAAATATCTCATCCTAAGTAAAGATGTACGAAATTGGCTCCTTACTTGAGTGGGGAAGGGGGAAATGAGAAACCAAGGAGCAATGAAAATCTATAAATTGATATCTCAAAAGTTATTACCTAGCTATAGGTAGAACGGCCAATCCCCCTCATAAATTTTTGTGTCTTCAACAAGAAAATTTATTTTTGACCTAGATTTAACCCTCTCAATAGCATGGAGTCTGAGGTTTGAATTTTCCAAGGTGATAGGCACTGTGACTAACGTTCCCATTCTGTCTCATTTCCACAGTTTATTGTGATCCACACAGTCAAAGGCTTTGGCATAGTCAATGAAGCAGAAATAGATGTTTTTCTGGAACTTTCTTGCTTTCTCCATGATCCAGCGGATGTTGGTAATTTGATCTCTGGTGCCTCTGCCTTTTCTAAAACCTGCTTGAATATCTGGAAGTTCACAGTTCACATATTGCTGAAGCCTGGCTTGGAGAATTTTGAGCATGACTTTACTAGCATGTGAGATGAGTGCAATTTTGCAGTAGTTTGAGCATTCTTTGGCATTGCCTTTAGGCATGACCTAAATAAAATCCCTTATGATTATACAGTGGAAGTGACAGAGAGATTCAAGGGATGAGATCTGACAGACAGAGTGCCTGAAGAACTATGGATGGAGGTTCATGACACTGTTCAGGAGGCAGGGATCAAGACTATTCCCAAGAAAAAGAAATGCCAAAAGGCAAAATGGTTTTCTGAGGAGGGCTTACAAACAGCTGTGAAAAGAAGAAAAGTGAGAAGCAAAAAGGAGAAAAGGAAAAATATACCCATTTGAATGCAGAGTTTCGAAGAACAGCAAGGGGAGACAGTGCTGTATTCAATATGCCAGCAAACTTGGAAAACTCAGCAGTGGTCACAGGACTGGAAAAGGTCAGTTTTCATACCAATTCCAAAGAAAGGCAATGCCAAAGAATGCTCGAACTACTGCACAAGTGCACTCATCTCACACACTAGTAAAGTAATGCTGAAAATTCTCCAAGCCAGGCTTCAACAGTACGTGAACTGTGAACTTCCAGATGTTCAAGCTGGATTTAGAAAAGGCAGAGGAACCAGAGATCAAATTGCCAACATTCGCTGGGTCATCGAAAAAGCAAGAAAGTTCCAGAAAAACATCTATTTCTGCTTTATTGACTATGCCAAAGCCTTTGACTGCATGGATCACAACAAACTGGAATATTCTTAAAGAGATGGGAACACCAGACCACCTTACCTGCCTCCTGAGAAATGTGTATGCAGGTCAGGAAGCAGCAGTTAGGACTGGACATGCAACAACAGATTGGTTCCAAATCAGGAAAGGAGTATGTCAAAGCTGTAAATTGTCACCCTGCTTATTTAACTTATATGCAGAGTGCATCATGAGAAATCCTGGGCTGGATGAAGCACAAGCTGGAATCAAGATTGCCGGGAGAAATCTCAATAACCTCAGATATGCAGATGACATCACTCTTATGGCAGAAAGCAAAGAACTAAAGAGCCTCTTGATGAAAGTGAAACAGAAGAGTGAAAAAGTTGGCTAAAACTCAACATTCAGAAAACTAAGATCATGGCATCTGGTCCCATCACTTCATGGCAAATAGATGGGAAACAATGGAAACAGTGGCAGAGTTTATTTTTGGGGGCTCCAAAATCACTGAAGATGGTGACTGCAGCCATGAAATTAAAAGATGTTTGTTCCTTGGAAGAAAAGTTATGACCAACCTAAACAGTATATTAAAGAGCAGAGACATTACTTTGCCAACAAAGGTCCATTCAGTCAAAGCAATGGTTTTTCCAGTGGTCATGTGTGGATGTGAGAGTTGGACAATAAAGAAATTTGAGTTCCGAAGAATTGATACTTTTGAACTGTGGTGCTGGAGAAGACTCTTGAGAGTCCCTTGGACAGCAAGGAGATCCAACCAGACCATCCTTAAGGAAATCAGTCCTGAATATTCAGTGGAAGGACTGATGCTGAAGCTGAAACTCCAATACTTTGGCCACCAGATGCAAAGAACGGACTCATTTGAAAAGACCCCGATGCTGGGAAAGATTGAAGGCAGGAGGAGAAGGTGACGATAGAGGATAAGATGATTGGATGGCATCACTGACTCAATAGACAGGAGTTTAAGTAAACTCTGGGAGTTGGTGACGGACAGGGAGGCCTGGAGTACTGCAGTTCATGGGGTCACAAAGAGTCAGACATGACTGAGCGACTGAACTGAGGGTTCCTTTGGGCTTCCCTGATAGATTAGTTGGTAAAGAATCTGCCTGCAATGCAGGAGACCTTGGTTCAATTCTTGGGTTGGGAAGATCTGCTGGGGAAGGGATTGGCTACCTATTCCAGTACCCTTGGGCTTCCCTTGTGGGTCAGCTGGTAAAGAATCCGCCTGCAATGTGGGAGGCCTGGGTCCTCCACCTGCAATGCAGGAGACACTGGTTCAATTCCTGGGTTGGGAAGATCCGCTGGAGAAAGGATAGGCTACCCACTCCAGTATCCTTGGGCTTCCTTTATGGCTCAGCTGGTAAAGAATCAGCCTGCAATGTTTGAGACCTGGGTTCGATCCCTGGGTTGGGAAGTTCCCCTGGAGAAGAGAAAGGCAACCTACTCCAGTATTCTAGCCTGGAGAATCCCATGGACTGAATAGTCCATGGGGTCGCAAAGAGTCGGGCACAACTGAGTGACTTTCACTTAGGGGTTCCTCACAGCTCCAAAAATTTGACTTACTGATTTCTGTTTCTTCTATTGTTGTCCTATCTCTGCTACTAGATGCTATGCTAAAACAGAAAAAACAAAACTGCAAAATAAAGAGTGAAAAATCAAGATCATGATTTAATCAGATTTGTATCCTTCCTTGGTGATGGACAGGGAGGTTGGTGATGGACAGGGAGGCCTGGCGGGCTGCAGTTCATGGTATCACAAAGAGTTGGACACGACTGAACGACTGAACTGAACTGAACTGTATCCTTCCAGCTCCTACACAGTGCTAGTTTGCAGCAGGCCCTCAATAAATATTTGAAGAATTAATCCATGGCAATTAAATAAATAATTGTTATTTTATGTGAGTCCTAATCACCTATGGATACAGAAATCCATAAAAGAGAGAGAAAATACTATGATAAATTTTATGTGATATAATCTTGCACTCCATGTCTGTCCTAATACATACTTTAAATAAAGCGCTATGTGAATAAGGCTAATGCATATTTAGAGACACAAAAGGGAAGTGGTTGGGTTTTCCTGTGGGCTACAGTATCCCACAAAGTTTCCCAGTGGTGGTGATAACTGAGGGAGGCTCATGATTCAGCAGGAGCTAGTTTTCCTTTCCCTGACACTTCTAGGTCAAGAAAAGTCATATCCTGACTGGGAAATAGATGTTCTTGGAGATATACTATAGATCTTTTAAGTAATTTAAAAAATTTTTTTACTTTTTGGCCACATTGTGTGGCATGTGGGATCTTAGCTCCCTGACCAGGGATCGAGCCTGCACTCCCTGCATTGAAAGTGCAGTTTTAACCACCAGGAAGTCCTCATGCTATATAGCTCTTTGAACCTGCAAAGGCCACCTCAAGTTTCTGTGGGCCCCAGTGATTGAGAAGAGGAATGTATCTTCTGTTAGAAGTTACCCATAAATTTGCCAGAAGCAGGCAGGGTGTCAGCTAAGCAAAGTGCCCCCAGAACATCTGATCCCTTTTCTTGTGACCTGATGGTGACTTCTCTCACCCCCTCCCCTACACCCCACTGAGCACCCCCTGAGCTTCCCCAGCTCAGACACTGTCTGCTGGCCTTGGAAGGTACCGGCTCAGGATGAAATCTGTCACAGGGGTGGGAAACTTAGCCAAGGGGAGGTACAGGAGTTTGGCATCCAGGCCAGGGTTATAACGGATGCGAGGGCTCCGGGAAACAATGGCGTGCTCCATGCTGTTAGTGACTTCGCTGATCCTTGGCTCTGCCAATTGCATTGTGCTCTTTAAGTTGTCAGTATCTGTTTGAGGGTACAAGACAGGAAAAAAAACAAAGGCTCTATTATTCTTCATTAAAGATCATGTCTTCTGAATTCTATCCAAGCTCCTTTTCCATTAGATTACAGATCTAACATTTCAGGCAGATCTCACAAGTTCCATGCCATTCCTTAAACAAACTATAAATAATCTTATTTCCCTTCCCCAATTCAGCAATTATATACTGAATTCCTACTATTGTGTTAGACTAGCAATGAGACTTTTAGCTGTGTGACCTTGAGCTTAAACTGTTATCATTTGTAAAATGGGGATGATAATACCATGCCCTAGAAAATAATGAAGACGACTAATAGCAGGATAGACAGTGGAGAAGAAGAGGATAGAAAACGGGTGAATATAAGTGCACAGAAAAATTGGAAGGAAATAAGGAAAAACATGGTCTGGTGAAATTAAAACATGGTCTGGTGAAATTCCTAGTCACTAGAGGGCTTTTTTCCTCCTATGTACTTCCTGGAGTTTCCAAATTTTCTACAAAAGCCTGCAGGGGAAAAAAAAAAAGATGTTATTAAAAAATAGTAACACTGCCTTTGCTTTGGTTATAAGGTCATTATGGGGCTCTGATGAGCTAAGGCACTGATGAATGTGAGGGCCATTCTGTTAGCCTGCTGGACATGGATATGGAGATGGTCCAAGTCCGCCCTACTCACAACACAGACAGGAGACAAGCCACATGATAAGCTTATGTAGCCCTGATCTGCACCCTCATCCCTGCTGAGACAGGAACAGCTCAATGGGACTCATACTTCACTGCGTGCCCCCAAGAACTCAGGAGGAAGTGATGCCTGAGAGCCAGGATTCATGATAAGGACTTCCGTTCCGTTCCGTCGCTCAGTCGTGTCCGACTCTATGCGACCCCGTGGACTGTAGCCTACCAGGCTTCTCCATCCATGGGATTCTCCAGGCAAGAATACTGGAGCGGGTTACCGTTTCCTTCTCCAGGGGATCTTCCCGACCCAGGGATCGAACCCGGGTCTCCCGCATTGGAGGCAGACGCTTTAACCTCTGAGCCACCAGGGAAGCCCTGATAAGGACTTAGAACTTGAAAATAAAGAGAGAGCAAAAGCTGTCCTGATTTTGGGCATGGTCCAGGAAGCAGAGAAGTCACCTCTTCCATGCAGGACACTGGTGGGTGGTTGATAAGGGCAGAACAGAGTTGTTCAAGTATCCTTCACCCCTCACCCCGACTCCAAGGAACTCCCTTTCTCTTTCCTAGGGAAAAAACTGCAGTGAAAAGAGGCAAACTACATTTTGAGAGTGAAAGTCCCTCAGCCGTGTCTGACTCTTTGCCACCCCATTCTCTAGGCAAGAATACTGGAGTGGGTTGCAATTCCCTTCTCCAGGGGATCTTCCCAATACAGGGATTGAACTGTAACAATGGGGTTGCCTGCATTGCAGATAGATTCTTTACAATCTGAGCTAAGCCCAAATGGGGTCCCCCAAAATAGCCATGCTGACTTAAAGCCAGAAGGTCTATGGTGATATAATGTCCTAGGAATCCAACACTCCGTGCTCTGTCCATGGATCTGACACAGAGTCCACCACAACCGGGCCCGGGCAGGCAGGTGAGTGTCAAAGGCCTCACCCAAGAAGCTCAGGGTCATGGCTCCCTCAGAGGCAGGGAAGGCTATGCCATCATCAAGGGAGGCAGGATGGTGGGATGAGATGGCTTTGGAATCAGGTTCTGAAAGAAGGGAGGATCCACAGAAGCAGTGGGGTGGAAGAAGCTATCTAAGACCTGGAAATAGTCTATGGCACATTCTTTCCATGTCTTTCAAATATTTACTGTGCTCCTGCTTTGTGCTCAGCATCTAGCTTGACACAGATTGGAAGGGAGACAGAGGTACCCTTTAGCCCCTGTCAGTCTCCTGGACAGTGAGAAAGAACACGAACTTCGCATTCAGACATCCAGGAAACATTTGTGGTATTGTGAGAATTAAGCAAAATAGTCTATAAAGGGGCTTCCCAGGTGGTGCTAATGGTAAAGAACAAGACTGCCAATGCAGGAGACATAAGAGACTGGTTGGGAAGACTGGTCAAGCCCTGGGTCGGGAAGATCCCCTGGAGGAGGGCATGGCAATCCACTCCAGTACTCACGCCTGGAGAATCCCGTGGACAGAGGAGCTTGGCAGACTATAGTCCATAGGGTTGCAAAGAGTTGGACATGACTGAAGCAACTAAGCACACACACAAAATCTATAAAATAGCAGGGATGAGGCTTTGGCACTTAGTATGGACCCAACAGTCCTTCCCTCCCTAGGAAGAAAGGGGACTAAAAGGGCAATTTTGGGTGGCTTCCCCGGCAAAGTTGAGATGAAGAAACTTGGCAGGTGGCTATGTTGTTCTGAAGCATGCTAACTAAGCCAGGCTGTGGCTTAGTTCCAGGCCCGTGAGGACCAGAACACTGTCCTGTTCACATGCCTGTTCCAGGGACTCTGTGTGCTGCTCCTCAGGAATGTGCCTAGGTTAGATTGCAATTAACTGCCATTTCCAATACAGTTCTATTTTGGGTATGGCTAATGGCTGCAAGGAGATCCAACCAGTCCATTCGAAAGGAGATCAATCCTGGGTGTTCATTGGAAGGACTGATGCTGAAGCTGAAACTGCAATACTTTGGCCACCTCATGCGATGAGTTGACTCACTGGAAAAGACTCTGATGCTAGGAAAGGTTGGGGGCAGGAGAAGGGGACGACAGAGAATGAGATGGCTGGATGGCATCACCGACTCTGTGGACATGAGTTTGAGTGAACTCCGGGAGTTGGTGATGGACAGGGAGGCCTGGCATGCTGTGATTCATGGGGTCGCAGAGAGTCGGACACGACTGAGCGACTGAACTGAACTGAACTGAACTGAATGGTGTTAGTGGTAAAGAATCCGCCTGCCAGTGCAGGAAATGCAAGAGATAATGGTTCAGTCCTTGGGTCTAAGATTCCCTGGAGTAGAAAATGGAGACCTGCTCCAGGATTCTTGCCTGGAACATTCCATGGACAGAGGAGCCTGACTGGCTCCAGCCCATGGGATTGCAAAGACTGAGTGGGCGCGCGTGTACACACACACACACACACACACACGCACCCACACAAATCATTCCAAGATATCTGGCCTGATCCTGGGATTCACAAGCCAGGAGGCTATTTGGTTGGCTGTGAGGGCCCCTCTCCACTCTCCAAAGAGACCTGAGATTCACAGGATTCCCTTAGCTCAGGGAGAAACAGAGCTGCCTAGAGTACCTTCCTTTTAAATACTGGGTGCTTTTTCTCTTTACTGACCTAACAAGCACTTAGTGCGTGTGAGATACTTCATAGGTATCAGTCCTCACAGAAGCCCTGGGAGGTGGGCACTATCATTAACTCCATTCTCTAAATGAGAAAATTGAGGCTTACGGTGACTCGGTAGCATTCCCAAAATCTTTTAGCTGGGAAGTGGCAGGACCGGGATTCAAACCCAGGCAATCTGGCCCAAGCAGCTGTGCTCTTAATAACTTCTCTGTACCCAGGACGGATTCACCGGCATAGGGATGTTTGGCGCGGGGGGTGGGGTGGTGATGGTGGGCGGACGCCGCGGGGAGAGGCCGAGGTGGGGAGATCTCTCCTAACCACCCCATCTCCCCGCAGCTATGGTTCTGGCACTCCCAGCAGTTCTAACCCCAGCTCTGCCACCAGCGGTGTGGCCTGAGGCTCATAACCGCTCTGAGCCTTCATCCCAATATCTGTAAAATGAAATCGGGTCGGTGACTCCCAAGACCTCTCCACCCCTCTCAGAGACCCCTTTCCCTTCTGGGGAGCTCACAGGTCCGGAAGTACTCTTCTCCGTAGCTCTCGCGGGTCTCCGGAGGCAGACGCTCCCACAGCTGGCGCATGCGCTTCTCCAGGCCCTCCTTGCCCAGAATGGCTGTTCGGTAGTTCCCCGGCTCGATGATGCTGACTTTCACCCCGAAGTAGTGGAGCTCACGCCTGGGAAAGATGAGCTTGGACTCAGTCTGGCACCCCACGATGACCAACGGTCATCAGAGAGAATCACCTCTGACACCTCCAGAGGAGCTGATCTCCCCGGGAGATCAGGAACCTGGGGGTGCGACCCCCACCCCTGCCCCAGGCCCAGCGCTGCTTTCTCGCAAATAAGCCCTTTACCAAGCCTGCCTCTGGGCAATTCATATTAGGCCAGTCCAGCCCGGAGGAATCTAGACCACGCCTTGCTCCCACCAGGTCCCTCCCACTCGGAACCACCCCCAACACCCAGGTGGCAAAGGAATGCAGGGTCTATACAAGGCTTGCATTATCCTTGGAAGGTCGCCCACAGTGCATCTGCCTCCAGGCCTTTCTGTCTCTTTGGGGGACTCTCCCTCCTACTCACACAGGCCCAAAGCAGTCCAGGGGAAGGCTGCCCATCACCACCCCACCTCTTTTCATCCTTTTTTTTTCTAGGTCCCTGGGGAAGGCCGCTGGTGGGCTAGTCGTCTTCTTGCTACTGTTTTAGCATCTTCCCTCCATAACTGCCTCCACCCAGCTCTCTTTTCCTGGGGTGAACCCCCCCGGAACTCCCACCCCTAGTGGTTTGGCACTTGGGCCCAGTCACCTGATGCTGTCAGAGAAAGCCTCAACACCAAACTTGGAGACGCAGTAGCCTCCACCAATGACAGCCACACGGCCCCCACAGCTGGACATGTTGACAACCCTGCCCCGGGCTTTCTTGACCATGGGCAGCATATGGAGGGTCACTTCAATCAGTCCCACCAGGTTCACGTTGATCACCTTCACAAAGTCCTCCTTGGTCAGCCATTCATTGGGACCACTGGGCAGGCCCACACCAGCATTGTTCACCAGGGCCCAGAGGCCTAGGGGTAAGATGGAGGGAGAGAGAACCAGACAGAAATCAGCAGTGTCTCTGGAATATCACCAGGGTCCACTACCCATCGGCTTTGGTCTTCTGAGGATGGTTAAGCATGTTCACAAAGCACACGACAGCCAGACTGGGGTGTGGGGTGGGGAGCTATGACAGCCCAGAGGAACATATACCTAGAGGGGCACTTTTTCTGATTCACACAGTCAACCAGCTTAGTTGTGTGCTGTACCAGCTATGATCCAGGCTTAATAGGATCTAAGCTATTAGCTCAAAGAAAAAGAGATCTCATTTTCATACCAGTGAATTAATGTTTCAATTCCTTCCCCCATCATACTTCCCCCTCTCTATTCATCTGAGTATAAGAAACCAATTCTACTTCACACATTACCGAAATTGCTCCATTCATTCATCTGTTCACACATTCATTCATTTCAGGCATCTGTCAGTTACAGAGGAAGGTACTAGAGGCACAGCATGAACAAAACAGGGTCTTATTTTTCTAGGAGTTCACAAACCAGAAAAGAAATAAGATTTATAAACAAATACATAAAACATTTAAATAATTTTGGAAAAATATGAAAAGAGCTCTCTTTGAAATATTTCAATGAGTTGGTATTAATATAAATGGAGAGAAATAATGCTAGGTATTATCATTTAGCTCTGCAGGGGCCAGACTTGAAGAGCCTCAAGTTCCAGTCCTGGTTCTAACTCCAGCCTTGAAATCACTTCCTTTTCCTGGGCCTCAGGTTCATTGCTGGCTGGATTAGGACAGTCGTTTCCAGCCTATGGTTTGCAGTCCTGAGAGATTTCAGGCTGAATCCCATAACGTGCTAAAGAAGGGAGATGCCAGCAAACTTGGAAAACTCAGCAGTGGTCTGAGTTTGAAATGAAAACGTTCTAAGGAGAATGTTAGTTTTCATTTGTTTTACATACTGAGGTTCCAGGTAAAATTCCACCTGGGGAGGGGCTTGGGGTTCCTTCCCTTCCCCTCCCCCTGTCTCACTACCCTACTTGGGCTATGTAGACTCAAGACAGTCTTCCATGCACACATGGGCAGGTCTGGATGTACAAACCAATCCTGTTTCACCCCTTCCCCACACAAGCTGTGTTCCCACCCTCTCTTTCTGCTTTCCTCCAAGTAGAGACCACAGGAGACCCCTGGCTGGCAGCACTCAGAAATTCCCAGCTAGAGGAGACTCTCTTGCCTTGCAGTGAACAACATGAGCCCCTGAGACCCAAAGATTTAAAACCCGAGCAGTTCTGATAAAAAGCTCTGCCTGCTAGTAAACCAGGACAGCCTTCAGTTTAGTTCAGTCGCTCAGTCGTGTCCGATTCTCCGCGACCCCATGAATCACAGCACGCCAGGCCTCCCTGTCCATTACCAACTCCCGGAGTACACTCAAACTCATGTCCACAGAGTCGGTGATGCCATCCAGCCATCTCATTCTCCGTCGTCCCCTTCTCCTCCCGCCCCCAACCTTTCCCAGCATCAGAGTCTTTTCCAGTGAGTCAACTCGTCGCATGAGGTGGCCAAAGTATTGCAGTTTCAGCTTTAGCATCAGTCCCTCCAATGAACATCCAGGATTGATCTCCTTTAGAATGGACTGGTTGGATCTCCTTGCAGTATAAGGGACTCTCAAGAGTCTTCTCCAACACCACAGTTCAAAAGCATCGATTCTTCGGCGATCAGCCTTCTTCACACAGCCTTACACTTTTGTTTTCTCTATTGAATAGTGGTAAAAATGTCTAGAGAACTTTCATAACTCTGTGAACAACTTCAGGGTTGGGTCAACTTGTCATGTCCAGAGACTCTAAGGGGCAACAAGAAAGCATATGAAGACCCCTTCCCCTCATTTCCCAGTGCTGCTTAGACCCTGTACCAATTCCGGGAAGCTGTGTGAGGTGGATTACATGGGAAAGAGAAATTAAAGTAGCAGATAAAATTTAACTCAGTTCAGTTCAGTTCAGTCGCTCAGTCGTGTCCGACTCTCCGTGACCCCATGAATCACAGCACGCCAGGCCTCCCTGTCCATCACCAACTCCTGGAGTACACTCAAACTCATGTCCACAGAGTCGGTGATGCCATCCAGCCATCTCATTCTCTGTCGTCCTCTTCTCCTCCCGCCCCCAACCTTTCCTAGCATCAGAGTCTTTTCCAGTGAGTCAACTCATCGCATGAGGTGGCCAAAGTATTGCAGTTTCAGCTTTAGCATCAGTCCTTCCAATGAACATCCAGGATTGATCTCCTTTAGAGTGGACTGGTTGGATCTCCTTGCAGTACAAGGGACTCTCAAGAGTCTTCTCCAACACCACAGTTCAAAAGCATCAATTCTTCGGCGATCAGCCTTCTTCACAATCCAACTCTCACATCCATACATGACCACGGGAAAAACCATAGCCTTGACTAGAATTGACCTTAAAATGGGGAATATATTCTGGATTAGCCTGCTGAGCCCAATATAATCACAATGGTCCTTCTAAATGGAAGAGGGAGCCAGAAGACAGAGAGCCAGAGAGACGGCAGCATGAAAGGTACTGTGCCCAGCCTTTCTGGCCTTGGTGCTGAAGAAGTCATGAGCCAAATTGTGCAGGCGGCCTCTAGAAGCTGGAAAAGGCAACGAAAGCAGTCTTCCCTAAAGCTCTGTCAACACGTTGATTTTAGCCTGGGGAGACCCGTTTTGGACTTCTGACTTCCGGAACTATAAGATAATAAGTATGTGCTCCCTTAAGCCTCTAAGTTTGTGTGCATTTATTATAGCATTTATTATGTGTGCTCAATTGCTTCAGGTCATGTCCAACTCTTTGTGACCTCATGAACTATAGCCCAGTCTCCTCTGACCTTGGGATTATCCCAGCAAGAATACTGGAGTGGGGTGCCATTTCTTTCTCCACGGGATCTTCCTGACCCAGAGATCAAACCCTCTGCATCTATGCATTGCCGGCAGAGTCTTACCACTGAGTTGCCTGGGAAACCATAGGAAACTAGTATTACCTGGTGAATCATTAACACAAGGGGCTTAAATTGAATGTAGGGTACTGGGGCGAGACAGCATGTTGAAGAAAGAAATTCACTTTTGCTGAATTATTCATTACTTAGTTCTTTTCACAAATATTTACTGAGCACCTTACTAGATGCCAGACACAAGTAAGTATTCAGGATATATAGTAAATAAAAGGAACAACACCCCGCCAACATACACACCAACCCCAGAAGTTTTATTCTAGCAGGAGAAATAGATAAGTAAGAAAACTAAGTAAATAAAACATTGAGTATTGAATTGTGGTAAATGCCAAAGAGGGAAATCAAGCAAGAGTCACTGTCTGCCCCTGCTGGACCCCAGAGGTCTCTGCTCTGACTTGTGTGCATAGTCCCCAGTTTAGTTCCCTCAGGAGGCAGGACTTCCTCCAGACTGCTGCTTCTACAACTGGGCCATGCTTTCCTCCCATTCCTACACCCACGTGTTGTGTGTGGGAAACTCCCTGGGCTGGTCCTCATGCAGTCCTAGTCTAGCCCTATCCCACAGACTCCTTTCTCAATAAGAGCAGCCCTCCTGACATAGACACTGACCCTCAAGTCAACCCAGTATCCATCATGATATGAGAAAGAGGACAGGTCTCCCTCCTTACCCTGCAATCTAGCCTGATATAGTCAAGGATAACAAATGCCCTGACTCAGGGAGTCCAACCTCATGTTCCCTCTCCCCTCCCTCCAGCCTGATCCCAACAAGTAATATGCTTACATTTCTACAGGAGCTGATGATTAGAACAACCGAAGTCCCAGTGAGACATTTAAAGGTTTGGACATTCGGAACACATGTTCCCTTCCTGATCTTCTAGTGCAGCTACCCACCAAACCCTGCCACCCCTCTGAGTTTCTGGGAGAGAAAACTTCCTTGGAAAATCATCTCTTCATGTGGACAGTCCAGTGCGCTTCTCCGGTGGCGCTAGTGGTAAAGAACCCCCCTGCTGATGCAGAAGACACAAGAGATGTGGGTTTGATCCTTGAGTCTCCAGGGAAGATCCCCTGGAGAGGGTCATGTCAATGCACTCCAGTATTCTTGTCTGGAGAATCCCATGGACAGAGGAGCCTATCCACAGGGCTACAGTCCATAGAGTCTCAAAGAATCAGGCACTACTGAAACGACTTAGCATGTATGCATGTGAACAGTCCAAACCACACAGCAGTTTCCAATCCCACTAAGCTACAGCCTCAGTCCCTTTCTCTCCCACCCTACCTGAACAGGGTCCCTGATAGCTGGCAAATGCCTGTGGGAGACAGAGAGAAAAGGAGGGATACACTGAGAAAACCAAAGAATGCAATCTGTCCCACCTTGTTCACCCACTTGGTCTCTCACCCACTGGGCTGCCGCTTTGATGCTCTCCGTCTTGGTGACGTCCAATAGGGTGGTCTGCAGCCGATAGGAAGTGTCTTGCTGAAGCTTCTGGGCCCCCTCCTCAGTGAAGCAAGCAGCCAACACCCGCATGCCCCGATCAACCAGCTGCCTGGCCAGGAGGTTCCCGAAGCCCGAGTCACAGCCTGTGATGAAGACGTACTTGTCTGAGAGGTTGCGGACCAGATTGCAGTTCTTGAACCAGCGGTACATAAAGGAGAGGTCTGAGATAGCTGCCATGGTTTGTATGGGGGGGCCAGTGATGAGAAGTGATGGCCAAAAAGTATCGGAGTCAGGGGACAGCAGGAGAGGCGTGCCCTCTGAGTCACAACCTGCTGGAGCCTGCTGAGAAGAGCTCTCCTCCCTTCGGCTGCCAGCAACAGATGCACAGCCCCTGCATGAGCCACTGTGTAATTTGTATAGGTGGATGCATCACCACACCAATTAGCCAGAGGCAAGAAATTCAAGTTCAACCTGAAGCTTTGTTACTTCCGACCGCCCTGGTGGCCGCCTCTCTCTTTCCTCCAGCCCTAATGGGCGAAGGTGCCAGGGATGGGACAAACCACAGTGGTGATGCTGGTGCTGAAAGGTGGCTTACTTGGGTGGCCTGAGCAGGGGAAGGAGCAAGGAGGACTAAGCCCAGAAGACCCATCCTGGCAATCCCCCACCTCAAGCCCAGGGATCAAAATCATTTGTTATGAATGCAGGCATGTAAAGAAATGTAATTGTTATTTTGAGTGGAAAGATGAAGACAAATCTGTTATTGCAAAACAAACAGAACTGGTTTTGTGCCCTTCAAACCCCAAGGGAAATGAGTTCGTGTATCAGCTCTTTGGAATTCTCTGTTCTTAGGTGAGTCTCCCCTGATGAGAGAGGATGAGAAATAAAGGGTTTGCTCCAGGGTGGATGCACCTCCATTGTCTGGAGGTCAGAGTCAGCAGGGCCTCCTTAAGGGAAACTGGTTATGTGAGACCCCCAACTCCCAGAAAGCAGAAACTCCTGAGGGGCTCAGGGCCTGGACCCTTGGGAGATGAATCTTGAGTCATCAATGAGGAGTCCCCACTTCACTCCAAGCAAGCCTAGCACCCCTCCAGCAACTGGACAAGCAGAGGGCTTCAAGGATCGAGGACACATCAACTTCCCCAGGCAGGGCCCCCAGTGGGCATTTTCTTCTACCCCCAGGTCCAGGCACCTGGTAGGCTGAGTTGAGTATCCTGAAGAGGGGGTGATGTCAGGGGAAGCAAGGGACTATAAAGTGGTAGCAAATGACTATAAAGTCAGCTGACACAGTGCTTAATGGAAAGTGCAGAGGGAAGGGAGGCCAGGAACCAAAGTGATTGTAGAGCATGAGGCTGATAACATGTCCAACCACAGGTGGCAAGAAAAGTTAGGAGGAGATGCTTGGGGCACAGGGAGGGGAGGCAGGAGAACAGAGAGTTCTGAGAGAAGCGTCACTGAGACCGAGGCTCAGCCAGATGATGAGGAGGGGTGCCCTGGGCAGTTGTAGGAAGGACCTGGGGCCAGATCCTTCGCTCTGAGAGGGGGGTGACGTAGGAAGAACTGAGGATGCAGGTCAGGGGCTTGGGAAACTCTCTGTGTCAGGTCTTTGAGGGAAAGGAGACATTCTAGGCTATGGGGCAAAGAACTCACAGAGAGGTAGAAGGGAAGTCAGTAAAGCAAAGGAAGCAAGGAAATGAGACAGAGGTGTGAGTAATCCCACACCAGGATTGCAAAAATATGGGGACAGAATGATGCTGGAGTCTGTATTGGTCCTCTGGACAAACCTCTAGGGTCATCATTCCTCAGGACCATCCTGGTGACCAGCCTGAAGGACCCAGGACCAACTGCCTACGCCTTCCTTGTCTACAGAGTCTGACATAGAAATGAGGCCATGAAGTCCCCTAGAGTGAAGGACAAGGATGCTGGTATGCTGCACTCTCTACCAAGGTTGGTTAGCTGTAGAATCAGATAAAGCAGGTGTCATCTTGGGAAATCACAGGGAGTTTGGGCATTCTATACAAAGCGTGCTGGGATTTGGTGGGGGGGGCAACAGTTCATGGACCCGGTCCTGGGGAGCAGACCCAAAGCCTATAGGATATGGAGATGGAAGATTGGAGGTGGAGGCAAACCTCACTTACTTCCTACTCACCCCAAGGCACCGCCTACAACTGATGTGGGAGGAATCTCAGAATTCTGTCTGCCTCCTCGTTGAGTGAACAAGGAAGTTTTGGCTCAGGGAAGTCAGACAATGTCACTCAAGGGCTGAGCAGGCCCAGGAATGTCCCAGTTCTTGAGACAGTCCCAGATGGTGAAATCCAGGGTTTTGTCTCTAAACCTGAAAAAGAATGAGTTGGAACTGCCCCAACACAGGCCTGGGCATGACTTACCATCTCACGGGCCTGTCTTCTGATTTCCAGCACACATAGCGCTTCCCTGGACTCAAACTTCCAACATCAGAAAAGGCACGTTGTGGAATGGGAGATTGGGGGGCTGCAGGACAACACAAAGAGCTCTTCTCCCAGGACTGAGAATGCTGCCCCCTCTGATGAGCAGCCCTCCTACTCAGATGAGGCTGCTGGGTGCCCTGTGCATCCTTGACTCCTGCCCATAGGTATTTTCAGTGTAGACAGGACCCTTTACTCCTCCAGGTCATTTCCATCCCATGGGATGGGAAAACCAAGGCACGCCCTGAGAAGGTGACCAGAGACAGAGCACGTGGGGCTGAGCCCCTTCCCAGAAGCTCACCCTTCAGACAGTGCAGATTCCTCAGGGTGGCAAGAGGGCCGTGAGGCTCAGAGCTTTGAGATGCTGCCCAAGAAACAGGGCACAGATGTGTGCTATTGGATCCCTGTTCCTCAGCCACAAAACTTTGTCCTTCCTTCCCAATATCCCAGAGCCTCAGAAGAAGCCTGGGGCAGAGATGAGGAGGAGGATGAGCTACCTGACCTTAGAAATGGGGAGCTCCCTCCTTCCACCTTCTTTCCTTCCTCTTGAAGCATCATCCCTCACACAGCACCCCAACTAGACCCCTGTATCCCCCAGTCTTGACTTGATAGGGCCCTGGCCCTTGGGGAGCTCTGGTAGACCATGGCATCCATCAGGAAGGAGGGCAGGTAGCTCATGGGAAGTAGATGAGCTTGGCATCCCAGTCAGGTGAGTATCGGGTGTGTGGGTGGCAGACAGTCAGGGTGTGTCCATGCAGTTCAGACCAAGCACAGAGATTCAGCTTTTATATTTTCAGTTATTTCGATGTCTATTCAGGATGAGAAAGTTTCTGTATATATATATATATGGAAAGTTTCCACCTCCCTCCATTCCAACTCATGGCTCTAACACAGGGAGAAAATTTCTAAGAATTCCTGCCCTTCCCTCCCCTGTAAACCCATACCTCAAATTAATCATTCAAATTCCCCAAGAAGCACCCAAACTCTTATCCCAGGAATAACTGTTCCACACTAAGCAACCTCTGGCTCTATTCCTGAGAATATCCAATACACAAATTGGATATTTCTAAACACTAGAGTGGGCTTCTTTGGGCTCACTGGTAAAGAATCTGCCTGCCAATGCACAAGACTTGTGTTCGATCCCTGGGTGGGGAGCATCCCCTGGAGGAAGAAATGGCAACCCACTTCAGTATTCTTGCCTGGAAAATCCCATGGACAGAGGAGTCTGGAGGGTTACAGTCCATGAAGTCACAAACAGTTGGACACAACTTGGTGACTAAACAACAGTAAACGCTGAAATCTAAGCACATGAAAACCATCTGCTCTAATGTCAGTTTGTCTTAAGTCCACAAGTCTCTGTCCTCCCTAGATTCAGTTTCTTCCCCAAGCAACAAGGGATTCAGATGAGACAGTGGTCCCCAGGTCTACCAAGCCTGAATCCTTTCCTCTGTCACCAATTGACCACATGGTACCCTGAGGATAGAGCTAATGTCCTCACTGTGTGGATGACTCAGAGCCTGGAGGATGGAGCTAAGACTAGGGGAGGTGCTAATGATGAACCCAGGCTTCCAGACAAGGGTTTGCGTCTCACTCCAAGGTCCACAGCTCACTTACCTGATGCCAGGAATGGCTCCCCACAGAGTTCTTTGACCTATGGAATTGCCCAAACCCATGCCTTCCGGAAGCTCCCATCTAGAACCTCAGGATTACTCATGCTGGTCTTTTTTTTTTTTTTTTTTTTAATGTTTTAAGTATCTTTTATTTTTGTTTTGTCCATTTTCTTTTTTTTAAAATTTATTTATTTTAATTGGAGGCTAATTACTTTACAATATTGTATTGGTTTTGCTGTCCATTGACATCATGCTGGTCTTGAAGTAACTGTGCTCGATCCTAGCCACCTTTACCCCAAAGGTGGTAGGAGAGTTCCCTGCTCAAGGCCAAGAGGCAGAGAGGCAAGGCACTCAGAACCTCAGGAAATAAACAGAAAACAATAGAATCTCAGTTCAGAGTGGAGTGGGATAAGATTGAAAGTTTGAGGAGTTGTAAAGTGTAGCAGCCAGGGAGAGAAAATTTATGATGACGGTACTGTTTTTGTATAGAGCTTGAATAATTTTTGAAATAGTTTATTTATATGGGCTTATCAACTCTGTGTGTGTGTGTTAGTTGCTCAGTCATGTCTGACCCTTTGCGATTCCATGGACTGTAGCCCACCAGGCTCTTCTGTCCATGGAATTCTCCAGGCAAGGATACTGGGGTGGGTTGCCTTTCTCTTCTCCAGGGGATCTTCCCAACCCAGGGATTGAACCTGGGTCTCCTGCATTGCAGGTGGATTCTTTATGGGCTGAGCCACCAGGGAAGTCCCTTATCAACTCTAAATCCTACCAACAGTGGTGCAAGGCACCACTTACAAGCTATATCCTCCTATTCTCTGCACATGTATTCAATTATCAGAATTTGCCCATATCACCTCCTTCATACTCCCTCATACTCCTCAGTTCCCTCTCTCCCTCTCTCTAGCCAACAACCTGGCCATCTGTCAGCTGGGTTATTTTAACTGTCCTCTAAGGAGCACCTCCCAGCCTGTGGTCTCAGCTCTCTCACATTCAAAGCCACCCCTTGCTCTAGAGGCTGATTTGACTATTTTAACTCCCCTGATTAAATCTCTTCCGTGGGGTTCCATTGCCATCAGAAAGATGGTCCCCAACCTTTCCAGGGCCTATATCTTTCTTCAAGCCCACCAATGCCTACCTGTCCCTGGTGGGCCCCACAGGTTAGGCCATCCACAGTCACTCATTGAGCTGGTACCATTCCCATGTCCTGAAGCCTTCCTGCCCTACTTTGCCCGGTTGCCAGGGTCTCAAGTTCAGTACTTCAGTCCTCAGTTCAGACCCTTATCTCCTGAACCCTCACCTCATTTCACTGGCTACCAAGGCTACCTACCTTCGTTAACTTAGTCACAAGCAGCAAAAGTGATGACAATGGCATTACTGTATCTCTTTTTCCTTTCTCAGCTGTCAGACACTTTAGGTAAAGGACCAAATCTTCTTGAACCGGGAACAGTTTTTGAGGACTCACAGAAGTGCCCAAGAAGTATCTGTTGATTTAAGTGTTCCATGCCCCGCTTCAAGGGCTCCCTGAAGCTGAATATCTCAGGGGTTATGGACATGGGCTCTGCAGCCAAGTAATCCAGATTCCAGTTATGCCTCAGATACTTTCTAAGAGTGGGTCCACATCAAAGGTGGGGAGTGGTTGAAGCAAACTCTATAGTCCTGGAGCACATTCTGACACCCGAAACTTAGAGAGGTGCTTCCCAATGCACAGAGCAAGAAAGAGGGGTTGGAAGGTCCGTGAAGAAAAGAAACCCCTATAAAAGTCGGGCACCACTGGGTGTAAGTGGTGTCTTACACCCAGTGTAAGACAGAAGTAAGAGGAACAAGGGAGGGTCTCCGTGTCAAGCCAATTCCTGAGGGAGTCTGAGAAGGCCTCCATGCTGTACTTGAACATGGAGGAGCCTCCAGCCAAAAGGCTCAACCGGTCCATGACACTGGAGGTGTTGACCACATGTCCCTCTGCCTTCCACACCAGGGCCAGCAGGCTCAGGGTTACCTCGATCACCCCCAACATGTTCACCTCTAGCAACCATGCAAAGCCGTTCGGTCAGCTACTCATTAGGTGTGGTGGGTGTGTGAATGCTGGCATTATTCACCAGACCTCAGAGTCCTGGGAAGAGTGAGGACAAGAGGACAACACTGTGCTGGGCCCAGGAGAGAGGACTCAGCCATGGTGTCAAATGATCTTCCAACTGAGTGTTTTAATTGAGTCAACAACAACGTGCCATGAGGCAGGAGGGAAAAGAGTTCAGGAGGGGGAAAGAGTTCAGGAGAGTAAAAGGGTGTGGTGGCTGCAGGGCTGTCAGGGTTTGGATATTCTTTGAGCTGTTAGAAGGCAGGGATGGTCCTACTCATTTTTCTGCCCATCAGTAGGCAATAAGCCCCTTTATTAAGGTCACAGACAGAGTTTGGAAAAATAGAGTGATGCTCACAGATATCAGAGGAGAGAGACAGAGACTAGGAGAGAGGAATGGTAAGAAACAGAAATTAAGGGGAAATTAGAAAAGAGAAAAGATAAAGGAAATGAATGAAAAAAGAAATGCCAAAAAGAAAAAAAAAAAACATGAATAATCACTTTCTGCAAGCTGGTTGGGAAAGACACACTTGAAAACCCAGGACAGGAGAATTTAGAGAACAGGCCTGCATTGCGCATCAGGAGACAAGCTTTGCAACAATCTGCACCAATTCCTAGGCAATATCAAGGCTTTGAAAAACAAAACACCTTGGGGACCTTCCCAAGTAAATGAACAAACACAAAGAAATGTGGGTGGTGTCTCTGTCCCTCACACCCTCCTTCACCCACTGGGTGGTCATAGTCATGCTCTCTGTCTTGGTGACGTCCAGGATCACTGTCTGCAGTCTGTCTGATGTCTGGTTCCTCAGCTGCTCAGCTCCTGCTCTGTCAGACACGCATCCAGGACCCTCAAGCCTCGCAGGTCCAGCTGCTGGGCCAGCAAGTTCCTGAAGCCCAAGTCACGCCCCATGATGAAGATGAACTTGTCCTGGAGGTGGCTCACCACCTGCCTCTCCCAGAACCAGTGCCGGAGGTAGCACAGGCCCACAAGAACTGCCAGGTACATCCACAAGGCTTTGCAGGGGACAGTGCCTAAAGGCTACAGTTGAACTAGAGTTCCAGCACTCTCTGCTATGGAGTGCTCAGATATCCTCCTATTCATACTGGAGTCCCTTCTGATCTAGATCTTATAGCTCAAACTGTCTGTGCTTATGTCAACTCCACTCAGTAAATGTTTACTTCTGTTACATTCCAAATGATTCAATAAGTCAATGCATCTTAAAAAAAAGTATTTATTTATTTATTTGGCTGTGTCAGGTCTTAGTTGCAACATGCAGGATCTTCGTTGCATTGTGTGAGGTCTTTCAGTGGGAACATGGACCTGTAGATGTGTCATGTGGCCTTCAGTAGCTGTGGCCCTCAGGCTCAGTGCTCCACAGCATGTGGAATCTTAGTTCCCCAATCAGGGATTGGACCCGCGTCCCCTGCATTGCAAGGCAGATTCTTAACCACTGAAACACCAGGGAAATCCGAATTCAATGCTTTTTTAAGTTCCGTTCTGTTCCGTTCCGTCGCTCAGTCGTGTCCGACTCTTCGCGACCCCGTGGACTGTAGTCTACCAGGCTTCTCCGTCCACGGGATTCTCCAGGCAAGAATACCGGAGTGGGTTACCGTTTCCTTCTCCAGGGGATCTTCCCGACCCAGGGATCGAACCCGGGTCTCCCGCATTGGAGGCAGACGCTTTAACCTCTGAGCCACCAGGGAAGCCCTTTTTAGTTATGATATAGATATGACTTAGTTAAAATATATTGTTCAATGGGATAAAATCCCCCAAAGTCTCTATAACCTCATTTTTATAATCAGGAAGGTGAACTAAGATGACTGGGAGATACCTCCCACTTCATTTTGCACTCAGTCAAGAAATCTGTATGATTCTGTACAAATGCCTTCTCCACTGAGTCCATACTCAGATCATCATGACAGCAGAGGACACAGAGAGCCAGGGCCTCTGGAAGCACTGGGACATCAGAGGAATTCCTGCCCTGCACACAGGAGGTGCTCAGTAAGCATTAGTAGAAAACATAAGACCAGGCTCCAGAAGTGACTCCCACTCTCCTCCACTGGAGGGTGGGGGAAGGGGATCTGGGCTGGAGGACCTGGCAGGTGGCAAAGGAGGGAGGGTAGTGACTCTATAGGAGGGGACACAGGGAGGACGGCAGGGAGGGTTCTGGTGAGAGAGGCTACATGTCCCCAGGGAAGGGTTCAGACCCTGCCTCTCCCTTACAGACCTCTCCTTGTTTGTCCGTCCTTGTGTTAATGCTGGGACCCCAGGTCACATGATAAGCCCCAGAAAGACACATTAGCCCCTCGCTTCTGCAGATAAAGGGATGACCTCACTTCCTTCTTCAAATCCTCCTCAGGTCACCCCACTCACCCCTACACCTCCACAAGGTCACCTGACTCTTTCTCTCATAGACACACACCCATCACTGCCCAAGGCCATGGTCACAGTCACTGGGCCTGGCTAGGCTCAATTTTTATTTTAAGGGAATATAACCAATGGAAATTCATGATTTCAAGACAAAACAAGAATTGGGTTCTGTGTTCTCTGTCAGGACCTCCACTGAAGATACCACTTTCCAGCCAAGATTGGCTGAGTTGGCACCTGGGCTGGTGTGTTAGGCTGGTGGTCACCCTCCACACACAGCCCTGACTAAGTATCTTTAGGGAAGAAGGGCTTTTCTCTCCCGTGTGCATTGCAGTGGGAGGGGAGGCTGGCCAGGGCCAAGGCACTGCTGGGAGAGGGGGACAGGGGCAAAGGGTGGGGGCCGGGACCCTCCCAGGTGCTCAGCCCTTCCCTGAGTGTGGGTTCCTCAGGGTAGCAGGAGGCCATGAGGCTCAGAGCCCTGAGAGGCTAATCACGGGATAGAACATGGATGAGAGCTACTGAATGAAACAAAACATGTTTCTTCCTACTATCCCCGAGAGCTAAGTAATGTCCCAAGAGGAGACTGGGGAGGATGTGGCAGTGAGGTGGAAGGGAATCCTGGTGAAATGAGAACTCTGCTCTCCACTATATTTCCCTCCACTGACATATCCTCTCCCTACTCTGTATGCAACTCCCCCTTACAATGCACCCCAGTCTTGGGTTACAGGGCTTTAGCAGGCTGGGGGTTACTCCAGTACACCATGAGATCCACCAGGAAGATGGGCAGGTAGCTCATGGGGAGGTAGATGAACTTGGCATCCCAGCCAGGTGAGTATTGGTTGTGGGGGTGGCAGGAGGTCAGAGGGTGCTCCATGCAGTCGGTCACCAAGGACAGATCCTGGCAGCAGCTTGTCTCCAACAAGTCAAATGATTTCATGACTGTCCAGAATGAGAAAGAATCCAGATATATTTCCACCTCCGTCCATCCTGACTTAGGGATCAACTTATGGAGCAATGTTCCTAAGAATCCCTAGACCACCTAACTTGAATCAACCTATATTCTCAAACGAGTGCCCCAATTCTTACACCAGGAGCAATAGTTCCACATGAAGTCATCTCTAACGCCATTTCTGAGAAAATCAGGATTACAGAAACTGTAGGTGTCTACAAACAATAAACCTGAGGACATGAAAAACAGCTGTTCTAATACCAGCTTGCCATGACTACACAGGGTCTTCCCTCTCTAGCTTCAGTGTCCTCCCAAAATAATAAGGGGTTCAGGGAGACACTGGTCCCCATGTGTACTAAGCCTGGAGACTTTCTCTAGATCACCAGGTGACTACATGGAACCCTGGGGACAGAGCTCATGTCCCCACTGTGTGGATGACTCAGAGCCTGGAGGATGGACATGATACTGAAGGAAGCGCTAATGACCAACCCAGGCTTCCAGACAGGGTTTACTTCTCTCCCCATGGTCCACAGCTCATTCATGGTTAACCATGAACTTCTCTCCATAGAGTTTCTTGATCTCTGGCTGGCCTGATTCCATGATGCCTGGAGGCCCTGAGAAGTGCCTTAGGGCTGGTCACAGTGGTCTTGAAATAACCAGGCTCTATCATAACCACCTTCACCCCAAAGTAGGAGAGCTCCCTCCTGCAAGGCAAACAGGCAGAAGGGCAAGGACTTCAGAGGTCTTCCAACATAAACACAAAAACACACCCAAAATTAGTATGATACCAAGAAAGAATGCAATGGGATAAGCAGGAAATGCTGGGAGGTTATGAAGTACAGAAAGCCAAAGGGAGAAATCTAATGATGCTGTTATTCTGAATAGAGTTTGAATATTTTTCCAAATATTTTGTACACATGTGCCTACACCTCTAAATCCTACCAGTTGTGTTCCAAGGTACCGCTTAAGTACCATCTCCTCATATTCCCCTCACATCCAATTGATCACCAACCTTTTTCTGTTTAATCTGCTCCATACTCCTCAATTTCCTCTCTTCCTCTCCTAACTGGTCTATTTCCTGGCCATCTATCATCTGGACTGTTCTAACTTATATATCCCTTAAATATCATCTCGTTATCTGAGTACACCCTTCCCCCACATTTGGAGCTATCTAAGCCCTGCAGAAGGTAGAGTCTCTACTGCTGATATGATTAATTGATTCCCTTGATTAATTGCTTCCATGAGGTTACACTGCCTACAAGTTTCCCCGTATCTAATATTATAGCATCAATAAATGTGGAACATGCTGTAGCCAATTGTATTAGTGACAATTCTGCCTCACTTTCAGACAGTAGGACATCATCCAGGGCAAAGTAAGTTCATTCAAACTCTACAGTCATGGAGCCCATCCTGACATCAAGAACTTAGGAAGGAGCTTCCCAAGGAATGCCTGGTAAAGTAAGAGAGACAGTTACAGAAAAAAGAGCTCCAGTCAATGATGAAAAGAACACTGTGAAAGACTCCCCCAGAAGCACAGAAGCAGGAGGACCAAGGAGGGCAGTCTGTCCCAGGCCATTACCTGAGGGAGTCTGAGAGGGCCTCCACACCATACTTGGACATGAAATAGCCTCACTAAAGAGGGCCACCCGGCCCATGATGCTGGAGACATTGACCACACGGCCCCTCGCCTTCCGCACCAGGGACAGCACACTCAGGGTCACCTCAATCACCCCCAACAGGTTCACGTCCAGAATCTTCACGAAGTCCTCTTTGGTCAGTCACTCGTTGGGTGCAGTGGGCGTGGAGATGCCAGCATTATTCACCAGACCCCAGAGCCCTGGGAACAGTGAAGGCAAGAGGGCAACACTGTGCTGGGCCCAGCAGTGAGGACCCTGTCATGGTGACAAGTCTCCTTCCGACCCGTGAAGACTTTAGGACAGAGGCCACAGTGGGAGCAGCTAGAGAAGAGACTACCATGCTCCTGGGGGTTTGGGGAGACCAAACCCTGTGAACAGTGGAAGGACAGAAGGCAAGCCTCCCTCCTGATTCAGTCCTCACAACCCACCCACTGCCTGGTGACAAGGAACCCAGTGATAAGGAACCAGTTTTGATGAAGGCGGGTATTGAGTTTCAGGAGATCTAATGTGCCCATAGCTGGAATTTGAGAACCAAATTAACACCAGTGATTAGAGCTTAGGAAATGGGTAGAAAGAAGTTTACCTAGACATCATTTATGTTCAAGGCAATGAATAAAATATGGGAACCAATTACATTCATACCATGAGGTAATTTTCATGAAGTAGAGCTATTCTAAAGAATATAATATTCTCAATCATTATTTATTATGTTTTTGAACACTTTTTTGTTACCTGCAAAATTGTTCACCTTCTTTCACTGGAAAATTAGGAAAGAGACTATGTCACAAATGTAATATCATGTATGTCAAAATTTTATCAGTACTTATCTGTGGGTGGTAGGGGTGATTTGGTTTTCATCGACCTACTTTTCTCACTGTCCACCATGTCATGTTTAAAGCTGTATTTAGAGAAATTAAAGTTCTTTCCTTCTCCCATAAAACACAGGCACAACTGTAGTACCACAAAGAGACACATCACACATAGAGAAAAACAAACAAAAAAAAAGAGAATGTGACCCCACAGTAGTTTTTAGGCCTTCCTTAGATAACTCCTGAGAGTTCAGTGTCAGCACCGAAAATGGGTGACATAGAGTTTTGCCAAGAGAACGCACTGGTCATAGCAAACACCCTCTTCCAACAACACAAGAGAAGACTCTACACATGGACATCACCAGATGGTCAACACCGAAATCAGATTGATTATATTCTTTGCAGCCAAAGATGGAGAAGCTCTATACAGATAGCAAAAACAAGATCAGGAGCTGACTGTGGCTCAGATCATGAACTCCTTATTGCCAAATTCAGACTTGAACTGAAGAAAGTAGGGAAAACCACTAGACCATTCAGATAGGACCTAAATCAAATCCCTTATGATTATACAGTGGAAGTGAGAAATAGATTTAAGGGACTAGATCTGATAGATAGAGTGCCTGATGAACTCTGGACGGAGGTTCATGACATTGTACAGGAGACAGGGACCAAGACTATCCCCATGGAAAAGAAATGCAAAAAAGCAAAATGGCTGTCTGAGGAGGCCTTACAAATAGCTGTGAAAAGAAGAGAAGCAAAAAGCAAAGGAGAAAAGGAAAGATATAAGCATCTGAATGCAGAGTTCCAAAGAATTGCAAGGAGAGATAAGAAAGCCTTCCTCAGCGATCAATGCAAAGAAATAGAGGAAAACAACAGAATAGGAAAAACAAGAGATCTTTTCAAGAAAATTAGAGATTCCAAGGGAACATTTCATGCAAAGATGGGCTCGATAAAGGACAGAAATGGCATGGACCTAACAGAAACAGAAGATATTAAGAAGAGGTGGCAAGAATACACAGAACTGTGCAAATGAGATCTTCATGACCCAGATAATCACGATGGCATGACCACTCACCTGGAGCCAGACATCTTGGAATGTGAAGTCAAGTGGACCTTAGCATCACTACGAACAAAGCTAGTGGAGGTGATGGAATTCCAATTGAGCTATTTCAAATCCTGAAAGATGATGCTGTGAAAGTGCTACACTCAATATGCCAGCAAATTTGGAAAACTCAGCAGTGGCCACAGGACTGGAAAAGGTCAGTCTTCATTCCAATCCCAAAGAAAGACAATGCCAAAGAATGCTCAAGTTACCACACAATTGCACTCATCTCACATGCTAGTAAAGTCAAGCTCAAAATTCTCCAAGCCAGGCTTCAGCAATATGTGAACTTTGAACTTCCAGATGTTCAAGCAGGTTTTAGAAAAGGCAGAGGCACCAGAGATCAAATTGCCAACATCCGCTGGATCATGGAGAAAGCAAGAGAGTTGCAGAAAAACATCTATTTCTGCTTCATTGACTATGCCAAAGCCTTTGACTGTGTGGATCACAATAAACTGTGGAAAATTCTGAAAGAGATGTGAATACCAGACCACCTGACCTGCCTCTTGAGAAACCTGTATGCTGGTCAGGAAGCAACAGTTAGAACTGGACATGGAACAACAGACTGGTTCCAAATAGGAAAAGGAGTACGTCAAGGCTGTATATTGTCACCCTGCTTATTTAACTTATATGCAGAGTACATCATGAGGAACGCTGGGCTGGAAGAAGCACCAGCTGGAATCAAGATTGCCGGGAGAAATATCAATAACCTCAGATATGTAGATGACACCACCCTTATGGCAGAAAGTGAAGAGGAACTCAAAAGCCTCTTGATGAAAGTGAAAGAGGAGAGTGAAAAGGTTGGCTTGAAGCTCAACATTCAGAAAACAAAGATCATGGCATCTGGTCCCATCACTTCATGGGAAATAGATGGGGAAACAGTGGAAACAGTGTCAGACTTTGTTTTTGGGGACTCCAAAATCATTACAGGTGCTGATTGCAGCCATGAAATTATTATTATTTTTTTTTCAGCCATGAAATTAAAAGATGCTTACTCCTTGGAAGGAAAGTTATGACCAACCTAGAAAGCATATTAAAAAGCAGAGACATTACTTTGCCAACAAAGGTCCAGCTAGTCAAGGATATCGTTTTTCCAATGGTCATGTATGGATGTGAGAGTTGGACTGTGAAGAAAGCTGATCGCCGAAGAATGGATGCTTTTGAACTGTGGTGCTGGAGAAGACTCTTGAGAGTTCCTTGGACTGAAAGGAGATCCAACCAGTCCATTCTAGAGGAGGTCAATCCTGGGTGTTCATTGGAAGGACAGATGCTAAAACTGAAACTCCAATACTTTGGCCACCTCATGCGATGAGTTGACTCACTGGAAAAGACTCTAATGCTGGGAGGGATTGGGGGCAGGAGGAGACAGGGATGACAGAGAATGAGATGGCTGGATGGCATCACCAACTCAATGGACATGAGTTTGAGTGAACTCCGGGAGTTGGTGATGGACAGGGAGGCCTGGCGTGCTGTGTTTCATGGGGTCGCAAAGATTCGGACACGAATGAGCGACTGAACTGAACTGAACTGAAACCTTCATAGCCTGGCTATGGGTCTCCAGCAAGACCATGTTCAGGTGCTGAGAACACAGCCCAGCTCCAGCCCTGCTCCCAGCCACCCATGCAGCCTTCCAGCTAGAGTCCCCCTCTCCACCCCTCCTCGAGAAAGTCAGCGCTGATTACCCTGCTCACACAACAGCAAGAACCAGACTTTCGCTGAGAGATGAGGGGACACCAGACAGGTAGTCTGCAAAGACACAGTATCATCAGGGAAAACTCTCCCCTAAACTGCAGAGCCTCAAGTTCAGGAGGTGGGGTTATGTGGTGGCAGAGGTTTGGCTGGTCAGCTGGGTGAGGTGAAGAAGGCAGGTGGGACTTCAAGTCATGGAAACACCTTATAATGTTCCCCAAGGAGCTGACAACCAGTGTGCCCTCACACAGAGAGAAGAAATTAACAAGAAATCTGGTTGGTACCTCTGTCCCCCACACACTCCTTCACCCACTCGGAGGCCGCAGCAACATTGTCTGTCTTGGTGACATCCAGAATCACTGTCTGCAGCCTGTCGCACGTCTGGTTCTTTAGCAGCTCAGCCCCCTCTTCCGTCAGACACGCAGCCAGGACCCTCAAGCCTCGCAGGTCCAGCTGCCGGGCCAGCAGTTTCCCAAAGCCCGAGTCACAGCCTGTGATGAAGACGAACTTGTCCTGGAGGTGGCTCACCATCTGCCTCTCCCGGTACCAGCACAGGAGGTAGTAGAGGACCAGGAGGACTGCCAGGTACAGCCACATGCTTTGCAGGGGACGGACACACACAGACTAGGGTGAAATAGAGTCTGGCTAGTGATCAGACAGGACAAATTAAGAACACACAGGATTACTGTTGGCAAACCAGGTTCCAAGCTCTCTCGCATGGAGTTCTCAAGATTGTCCTGCTCACCTTCTTCAGTGAGTATGACTTACTCTAATCCCAATGTGTGCTTTTTGGTACATTTCACCCATTTCTAATAGATGTCAATGTAATTACGACACAGTCTCTTAGGGATGACAACAGGTTTCCCAACCACCTCCGTCTGGTCCTCTCACTCCTCCCTGTTTGCCTCTGCCCACCTCTCCCTTCCACCCCCACCCCACACATCGGAACCCACACATGGCATGGTTCCATGGCTCACAACTATCTTCTTCCCTTTGTCCCTTTCAAGTCTGGGACCTGAGTCTCCCAGATCTAAAGAATTTTCTTCAGAGGGGAATATACTTAGATTCATGAAACACATGGCTTCAAAACCCAGTTCGTCTGCCAACTAGCTGTGTGACCTTAGGCAAATGGCTGAGACTCTGACCTGGTTTCCTCCTCTGGCTCAGCTCACAGGATTCCCTCCTAAAAGACTAAGTACCCTCTGCTTCTCTAGGTTTAGAAGGAGAAGGCAAAGGAGAATAAGGTCTCACCTGGTTCCCTGGACCAGAAACGTGTTCAGAAGAGCAGTGGGGGTGTCTGAGGCAATGAGAAGGAACACAAAGGGAATGAGGGACACAGGCAATGGTGAGACTTCTCCCAGATGCTGGGATGGTTCTTGGGAGGACTCACACAAAGCTGCTCTAATAGTCATTCCCCTTTTACTCCATGAAGATGCCCTGCCCACAGCCCTGGGTGCCCGGCTCCATTGGCCTCTCCCTTCTGTGCTCAGCCCCTTCCCAGCCCAGCACCACACCCAGAATCCTGACCAATCAGACACTGAGAAGAGACTGATTTGAACCGTGGCAAGCATTAACTGGAGTTCTAACTCTCCCAAGCAGGAAGATCTATAAATCACAATGATGGAATGGAATAATTGCAGTTTGTATTGGTGTGACAGTGGAGAAGAGAAGGGAGCTGACCCCTCAGGAGACTAAAGAAAGGATCTGAGACTGGACCCCAGAACAGCTGTGCATGGAGGAGTTCATGGAGAGGTGGAGGATACCATCCAGTAACAGGCGTGGACCACCAGGGTCGTGGGGCTGGAGAGAGGGGCAGGGACAGAAGGAGCCAGGGTCAGTGCCCTGGGCATCTCACCAACCACGTTTATCACAGCGCCGACTCCATGTAAGGAAAGAAAACAGACACTGGGAAGAAGGAGAGGCTTCCCCAAGCACACAGGCTCAGATGCTCCTAGAACCCACCCCAGCAGCCAACAAACACAGAGGAGATGACAGATCAGCCATTGCCACCTGCAGGGAGCTGACTGTCATCCTGAAAGGGGTTGTCCCTCAGGTGGGAGTCGGCAGCAGTAATGGAAAGGATAGTCCTGCAGAAACCAGCCTGTGCATGCTTCCTTGGTCACCAGCAGGACCCTCCTACAGGGCTCCCCAAAGAGGGAGGAGGAAGAAAGTCAAGATGTAGGGTGGTGTCTTGGAAACTGTCAGGACGTTGTGGGGACATGCAAGTTTATACAAACACTAACCCTGCTAAGGGAGAAGCTTGCAGTTTCTTTACTGGAAGAAATGAGATTTTTTTCTCAATAATTACGAATCCCACCACCATAACTTACCAAGGAGTCATTCAGCAGACATATCCCAGCCTTCACCCCATCTGCTTCCTTTTTGTGAATCTGAGAGTAATGTGATGACACACTGTGGTCTCAGGAACTTCAGACAACATTCTGGGTGGGACAGCCACAAAAAAGTCAGGCGAGAGGAGAGAAGGAGTTTTGGTGACACTCACTCACCTGAGAGCTGCAAAGGGCAGAACAAGAAATCTCTGAATCGTGAACCCTGCTGGGAGACTCACTGACATAAATCTCTGCAGGAAGTCCCACAAGGGACAGCTGCACTGGGTACTAAGGCAGCACATGTTTGAGCTTCTTGTGAATTGGATAGATGTGGCTTGCCCCCTGGTGACACCCTGCAGGGTGTCATGAGATGCACTGGTCCAGAGTCAGGGCCACACACAATTCCTCCATCCACCCAGGAAGGGTCCTGTGAAGAAGGGAAGGCATCCGTAACAATGGGAGGTGGTAGGACTGGAGTGAGAGTTAATTGTGCAATTTATTTCTCGCCCCATGGATGCTGTCCCTCTACCTGGAGACATAACACTGCCTTCCTGTGCTGAATTTCTGCAGTTGAGGATTGGGAGTGGGGAGTTACTGACCACATTCCACTCACAGTGGGCCAGGACAGCACAAGGAAAAAGTGACCACAGCTTCCTATGGCACTATTGTGGATGTTCATAGCATGGGTCCCTCCCCCTGCACACGTCCATTAGACCAGACCTGCTTCCCTCCCCAGGAACGCGGCCAGGAAAGAGGAGGAACAGGGCTCTTCCGAGGATCCAGGCTGAGAATGTGCAATGGTGTTCACTGCACTTCCTTTTAATGCATCTGTTATTCTGCCTTGTCTGAACTGGGGCCCTTGAGTCACAGTCCACTCTGTCCACCATGACATCCATCTCAGTGCAGCCATCACCCCCCACCCTGGCCCCTCTGTAGGATCAGCAAGGAGGGTCATGTGGTTTAACATCACAAGCTCTCTATGATCTGAACAGGATTCCTGGGGGTTAGTCCCAAGGTCCTGAACACATACCTTCAAGTTATAAAGTGAATCAATGATTATTTGACTTCAGTTGGTTTGATATGTCTGGCATTCTGTGTGTGTGTGTGTGTGTGTGTGTGTGTGTAAATAACAATATGAAAATCTGGAGTCTTCAGATCAAGCATGAATTTCTAGGTCTGCATCTGAGTAGGGGACATGGAGTGATGTGAGGGCCTGACACCGCAGCCTTGGAGGACTCAGAGACTCTTGAGAATCTTCTTATTCATGCTGACTCTTCAGCATTCCCCTGTCTGACACCAAACACTCAGAACTCAGACACTTCAAACATATCCTCTCTCTGCTGTCCTCCCCTGGTAATGCCCTGGCCATCTCTCCTCTAGAAACATCCCCCTGCCCATGGACACAACTCCCACACATTTAGAAGCGCCCTCTCAGTGCAGCCTCTGGAATCTCACCCACAGTTGTGATGCAGCAGCTCCCTTGATTAGTTATTTCATGGGGACCCTCCCCACAGGGCTCCTGGAACCTATATATGTAGCAATTAAGCACATGGAAGGACTGCACACTGAAATCATTTCATTTCCAATTCTGCCTCCAAAACTGTGACTGTGGGCCTTCATGTAGGCAGTATTATGTTTAATCAAACTCCTTAGTCCTAGACCCAACTGGACACTAAATAGATAAAAAGTTTCTTCCCAGTGAAAGACCTACACAGAGCAAGAGAGAGACACTTGGAAGGAACAGTTTCCAGAGAGAGGAAACCCCTGAAAAACAGTGCCCTGCAAGCACAGAAGCAGGAGGATGAAGAGGACATCCATTCAGGCCGTTACCTGAGGGAGTCTGAGAAGGTCTCCACGTTGTACTTGGACATGAAGTAGCTTCCAAGGTTCACCCAGCCCATGACACTGGAGACATTGACCACACGGCCCCCTTACCTTCCACACTAGGGGCAGCAGACTTTGGGTCACCTCTATCACCCCTAATAGGTTTATGTACAGAATCTTCATGAAGTATCAGCCACTCATTCAGTGGGGGTGGACGTGGAGATGCTGGCATTATTCACCAGACCCCAGAGTTCTGGGAAGAGTGAGGATGAGAGGACAACACTGTACTGGGCCCAGGAAAGAGGACCCAGCTGTGATGCCAAGTTCCTTCCAACCCAGGGAGGACTTTAGGAGACAGGTTGCAGGGGGAATGGCCAGAACAGAGGCCACCATGATCCAGCTGGTTTGGGGAGATAAGTCCCTGGACCCTGTGAGCAGTGGGAGGACGGAAGGTGTGCCTCCGTCCTGACTCAGTCTTTACAGCACAGTCCACTGCCTGGTGACAAGAAACTAGCATCCCAGAGTTGATGAAAGCAAGGATGGACAAAAATGAAATAAGATAGATCCATAGTCAGGAAGTCGGTGTGAGAAACTTTATAGTCCATGTTGTCCTCCTGGACATTATAAATATCCCATTACATAGTCAGATTCTCAAACAGCTTCAGGATGATGCTCAACAGCTAGTAAGAGGGAAGAGAGGAAAACATAGAGAGACAATAAGGTAAGAGGGGATGAGAGAAAGAATATTGAATAAAAGCAAAAAAAAACCAAAGGTGAGTAAAGTCCGGGTGTAGGTTGGTTCAGTAAAATACACCTGAAATCCAGGTTTGGGGGAACATGTTGACAAGCCTGGTATTGACTTCTTGGACCTGGGCTTGAAACACTCTCATCAACACTAAACTACATTCCTGAAGGAATCTGAGGAATTCCTTCAAGGGGTAGTGTTTCAGAGGAAGGCAGACATGCCTCTATTAACCACCATCACCAAAACTGGAATTTACACTTTGCGCTAGGAAAATCCACCCTCCTTCCCACCATCAGAAGCCACTCAGGCTTCAGTTCCCTCCTTCAAGTGCTGATCAGTCCCCTCTGATCACAGTTTCCCAGCTTCATGGAAACCTGTCTAGGAGAAACAAAGATGAATACCAATAATGTAAAGATGTACCAACTAACAGAACTCAGGGCAGAAAAGCAGGGTCAGGGCAGTTGGGAACAGGGTGTCGGAATTATTAACACACATAATTAGTCCCTCCAATGCTCAGCAGCAAGTCTGCCCTTGTAGAAATGGTCATCCTCTCTCCGTATTTGACCAAAGATCAGATTAATATACATGAGTAGAGAGGAAGGAATTGGGTAGAAAGAAGTTTACCAAGACATCATTTATGTTGATTACAATGAATAAAATGTGGGAAGCTATTATATTCACACCATTAGTACCTTTTACTAACTAGTGCTGTTGTAAAGAATACAGTATTTTCCATTTATAGTAGAGCTAATGCCTATCCTTCTAAAACTCTATCAAAAAATTGCAGAGGAAGGAACACTTCCAAACTCCTTCTATGAGGCCACCATCACCCTGACAGCAAAACCAGACAAAGACAACAACAACAAAAAAGAAAATTACAGGCCAATATCAACGATGAACATAGATGCAAAAATCATCAACAAAATTTTAGCAAACAGAATTCAGCAACATATCAAAAAGCTCATACACCATGATCAAGTTGGGTTTATTCCAGGCATGCAAGGATTCTTCAATATATGCAAATCAATCAATGTGATACACCATATTAACAAATTGAAAGATAATGTTGTAGCCACGAGTTCCAGGAAACAAACTCACTGAGAGGACAATGCAGATAGTGGAGTGCCGTTTATTACACCAGTGGGCCCAAGCCAGAGTCTCCTCTTAGCCAAGGACCCCGACCAGTTTTTGTGAAAACCTTATATACCCTAAGGGTACATGCTCAAACCCGTCTCCCCAGATTATCTGAAGTTAGTCTGAACAAAGGAAAAGAAAGATACAATCAAAGTTAACTCATGATTCATATGCCTTAAACCTAGGTAGTTAACAGTGGACAATTATCAATAGGCCTGTGGTCATACCCCAATAAGCATAACAGAATGTATGATTCTATTCCGTAACACAGATAATTAGGGTATTCTTTTAGGCGAGGGAGAGCCTAGGTATGAGCCTGGGACTCTTCCATGGTGGGAGTGGGGTCTGGTTTTCCAGTTGGTATATTGTTTCCATAGATACTGGACATATAGCTCAAAGTCCGTGGTCCAGGCCAAGATGGAGTCCTGCTTTCAAGATGGAGCCTGTTCTGTCTCTTTCCTCCTTCATTCTCCATTCCTGATGCTCTTAACTTATAGTATGAGCATCACTCATAGGGATATATTGCACCCTGGCCCTCTGACTGCCAATTTGGGAGAACGACACCAACCTTCGGTTTACAAAGTTCATAATACATTGTGATCCGCAAAGCAGAACTATCGAGGCAACTGTAACAATGGTAAATAGTTTTCCGCCAATCACCCTTCACCCAAGACAGGACTGAAGTCCAGAAAGGAATGTTTTCATTTGACATTGCTTTTAGCTGGTTTTTCATGTCATCTAAAGCAGCTGATACATTGCCAGATAAATCAGGAATATATACACAACATTCAACCTTAATTATAGCACAGGTCCCTCCTTGAGCAGCTGTGAGCACGTCCAAAACCACTTTATTTTGAGTTACTGCTGTTCTCATTTGGATTTGTTCTTCATTTAAGGCTTGGATGGCTTTAGCACCATTTGGAGGGCCTGTTTTGTGAAATTAGTCAAGGCTTCTACTTTATTTATTTATTTTTAATGTTAATTGGAGGCTAATTACTTTACAATATTGTGATACTTTTTGCCATACATTTATATGAATCAGCCATGGGTGTACATGTGTTCCCCATCCAGACCCTCCCTCCCACCTCCCTCCCCATCCCATCTCTCAGGGTCATCCCAGTGTGCCAGCCCTGAGCACCCTGACTCATGCATCGAACCTGGACTGGCGATCTATTTCATATATGATAATATACATGTTCCAATGCTATTCTCTCAAATCACCCCACCCTCACCTTCTCCCACAGAGTCCAACAGTCTGTTCTTTATATCTGTGTCTCTTTTGCTGTCTCACATATAGGGTCATCATTACCATCTTTCTAATTCCATATATATGTGTTAATAAACTGTATTGCTGTTTTTCTTTCTGACTTACTTCACTCTGTATAATAGACTCCAGTTTTCTCCAACTCATTAGAACTGATTCAAATGCATTCTTAATAGCTGAGTAATATTCCATTGTGTATATGTACCACAGCTTTCTTATCCATTTGTCTGCAGATGGACATCTGCATTGCTTCCATGTCCTGGCTATTATAAACAGTGCTGCGATGAACATTGGGGTACATGTGTCTCTTTCAATTCTGGTTTCCTTGGTGTGTATGCCCAGCAGTGGGATTGCTGTGTCATATGGCATTTCTATTTCCAGTTTTTTAAGGAATCTCCACACTGTTCTCCATAGTGGCTGTACTAGTTTTCATTCCCACCAACAGTGTAAGAGGGTTCCTTTTTCTCTGCACCATCTCCAGCATTTATTGTTTTTAGACTTTTTGATAGCAGCCATTCTGACCAGCATGAGATGGTATACCTCACTGTGGTTTTAATTTGCATTGCTCTGATAATGAGTGATGTTGAGAATCTTTTCGTGTGTTTGTTAGACATTTGTATGTCTTCTTTGGAGAAATGTCTGTTTAGTTTTTTGGCCCATTTTTTTATTGGGTTGCTTATTTTTCTGGAATTGAGCTGCATGAGCTGCTTATATAGTTTTGAGATTAATCCTTTGTCAGTTGCTTCATTTGCTATTATTTCCCCCCATTCTGAAGACTGTCTTTTCACCTTGCTTATAGTTTCCTTCGTTGTGCAACAGCTTTGAAGTTTAATTAGGTCTCATTTGCTTATTTTTGGTTTTATTTTCATTACTCTGGGAGGTGGGTCATAGAGGATCCTGCTGTGATTTATGTCAGAGAGTGTTTTGCCTATGTTTTCCTCTAGGAGTTTTATGGTTTCTGGTCTTACATTTAGATCTTTAATCCATTTTGAGTTTAATTTTGTTTATGGTGTTAGAAAGTGTTCTAGTTTCATTCTTTTACAAGTGGTTGACCAGTTTTCCCAGCACTATTTGTTAAAGAGCTTGTCTTTTCTCCATTGTGTATTCTTGCCTTCTTTGTCAAAGATAAGGTGTCCATAGGTGCGTGGATTTATCTCTGGGCTTTCTATTTTGTTCCATTGGGACGACAGAGGATGAGATGATTGGATGGCATCACCGACTTAATGGACATGAGTTTGGAACTCCAGGAGTTGGAGATAGACAGAGAGGCCTGATGTGCTGCGGTTCATGGGGTCGCAAAGAGTCAGACACTATTGAGCAACTGAACTTAACTGATCTATATTTCTGTCTTTGTGCCAGTACCATACTGTCTTGATGACTGTTGCTATGTAGTATAACCTGAAGTCAGGCAAATTGATTCCTCCAGTTCCATTCTTCTTTCTCAAGACTGCTTTGACTATTCGAGGTTTTTTGTAATTCCGTACAAATTGTGAAATTATTTGTTCTAATTCTCTGAAAAATACCCTTGGTAGCTTGATAGGGATTGCATTGAATCTATAGATTGCTTTGGGTAGTATACTCATTTTCACTATATTGATTCTTCTGATCCATGAACATGGTATATTTATCCATCTATTTGTGTCATCTTGATTTCTTTCATCAGTGTTTTAAGTTTTCTATATATAGGTCTTTTGTTTCTTTAGGTAGATTTATTCCTAAGTATTTTATTCTTTTCGTTGCAATGGTGAATGGAATTGTTTCCTTAATTTCTCTTTTTGTTTTCTTATTGCTAGTTTATAGGAATGCAAGGGATTTCTTGTTAATTTTAATTTTATATCTTGTTAATTTTATATCCTGCAACTTTACTGTATTCATTAATTAGCTCTCAAAATTTTCTGGTGGAGTCTTTAGGGTTTTCTATGTAGAGGATCGTGTCATCTGCAAACAGTGAGAGTTTTACTTCCTCTTTTCCAATCTGGATTTCTTTTTCTGCTCTGATTGCTGTGGCCAAAACGTCCAATACTATGTTGAATAGTAGTTGTAAGAGTGGGCACCCTTGTCTTGTTCCTGACTTTAGGGGAAATGCTTTCAATTTTTCACCATTGAGGATAATGTTTGCTTTGGGTTTATCATATATGGCTTTTATTATGTTGAAGTATGTTCCTTCTATGCCTGCTTTCTGGAGGTTTTTTTTTTTAATATCATAAATGGATGTTGAATTTTGTCAAAGGCTTTCTCTGCATCTATTGAGATAATCATGTGGTTTTTATCTTTTAATTTGTTAATGTGGTGTATCACATTGATTGATTTGCAAATATGGAAGAATCCTTGCATCACTGGGATAAAGCCCACTTGGTCATGATGTATGATCTTTTCAATATGTTGTTGGATTCTGTTTGCTAGAATTTTGTTAAGGATTTTTGCATTTATGTTCATCAGTGATATTGGCCTGTAGTTTTCTTTTTTTGTGGGATCTTTACCAGGTTTTGGGATTAGGGTGATGGTGGCCTCATAGAATGAGTTTGGAAGTTTACCTTCCTCTGCAATTTTCTGGAAGAGTTTGAGTAGGATAGGTGTTGCTGCTGCTGCTGCTGCTAAGTCACTTCAGTCGTGTCCGACTCTGTGTGACCCCATAGACGGAAGCCAACCAGGCTCCCCCGTCCCTGGGATTCTCCAGGCAAGAACACTGGAGTGGGTTGCCATTTCCTTCTCCAATGTGTGAAAGTGAAAAGTGAAAGTGAAGTCGCTCAGTCGTGTCTGACTAGTAGCGACCCCATGGACTGCAGCCCACCAGGCTCCCCTGTCCATGCGATTTTCTAGGCAAGAGTACTGGAGTGGCTTGCCATTGCCTTCTCCGAGGATAGATGTTAGCTCTTCTCTAAATTTTTGGTAGAATTCAGCTGTGAAGCTATCTGGTTCTGGGCTTTTGTTTGTTGGAAGATTTCTGATTATGGTTTCGATTTCTGTGCTTGTGATGGATCTGTTAATATTTTCTATTTTTTCCTGGTTCAGTTTTGGAAAGTTATACTTTTCTAAGAATTTGTCAGTTTCTTCCAAGTTGTCCATTTTATTGGCATATAGTTGCTGATAGTAGTCTCTTATTAGCCGATCTGATCACATGGACCACAGCCGAATGTGGTCCACTGGAGAAGGAAATGGCAAACCACTTCAGTATACTTGCCTTGAGAACCCCATGAACAGTGACAAAGGGCAAAATGATAGGATAATGAATGAGGAATTCCCCAGGTCGGTAGGTGCCCAGTATGCTACTGGAGCTCAGTGGAGAAATAACTATAGAAGGAATAAAGGGATGGAGCAAAAGCAAAACCAATACCCAGTTGTGGATGTGACCAGTGATAGAAGCAAGGTCCGGTGCTGTAAAGAGCAATATTGCATAGGAACCTGGAATGTTAGGTCCATGAATCAAGGCAAATTGGAAGTGGTCAAACAGGAGATGGCAAGAGTGAACGTCGACATTCTAGGAATCAGTGAACTAAAATGGACTGGAATGGGTGAATTTAACTCAGATGACCATTACATCTACTACTGTGGGCAGGAATCCCTTAGAAGAAATGGAGTAGCCATCATGGTGAACAAAAGAGTCCGAAATGCAGTACTTGGATGCAATCTTAAAAATGACAGGATGATTTCTGTTCGTTTCCAAGGCAAACCATTCAATATTACAGTAATCCAGGCCTATGCCCCAACCAGTAATGCTGAAGAAGCTGAAGTTAATCGGTTCTATGAAGACCTACAAGACCTTTTAGAACTAACACCCAAAAAAGATGTCCTTTTCATTCTAGGGGACTGGAATGCAAAAGTAGGAAGTCAAGAAACACCTGGAGTAATTGGCAAATTTGGCCTTGGAGCACGGAATGAAGCAGGGCAAAGGCTAATAGAGTTTTGTCATGAGAATTCACTGGTCATAGCAAACACCCTCTTCCAACAACACAAGAGAAGACTCTACACATGGACATCACCAGATGGTCAACACCGAAATCAGATTGATTATATTCTTTGTAGCCAAAGATGGAGAAGCTGTATACAGTTAGCAAAAACAAGACCAGGAGCTGACTGTGGCTCAGATCATGAACTCCTTATTGCGAAGTTCAGACTTAAATTGAAGAAAGTAGGGAAAACCACTAGACCATTCAGATATGACCTCAATCAAATCCCTTATGATTATACAGTGGAAGTGAGAAATAGATTTAAGGGACTAGATCTGATAGATAGAGTGCCTGATGAACTCTGGATGGAGGTTCGTGACATTGTACAGGAGACAGGGACCAAGACCATCCCCATGGAAAAGAAATGCAAAAGAGCGAAATGGCTGTCTGAGGAGGCCTTACAAATAGCTGTGAAAAGAAGAGAAGCGAAAAGCAAAGGAGAAAAGGAAAGATATAAGCATCTGAATGCAGAGTTCCAAAGAATAGCAAGGAGAGATAAGAAAGACTTCCTCAGTGATCAATGCAAAGAAATAGAGGAAAACAACAAAATAGGAAAAACAAGAGACCTCTTCAAGAAAATTAGAGATTCCAAGGGAACATTTCATGCAAAGATGGGCTCGATAAAGGACAGAAATGGTATGGACCTAACAGAAGCAGAAGATATTAAGAAGAGGTGGCAAGAATACACAGAAGAACTTTACAAAAAAGATCTTCCCGACCAAGATAGTCACGATAACGTGATCACTGACCTAGAGCCAGACATCTTGGAATGTGAAGTCAAGTGGGCCTTAGAAAGCATCACTACTAACAAAGCTAGTGGAGGTGATGGAATTCCAGTTGAGCTATTACGAGTCTTGAAAGATGATGCTGTGAAAGTGCTGCACTCAATATGCCAGCAGATTTGGAAAACTCAGCAGTGGCCACAGGACTGGAAGAGGTCAGTCTTCATTCCAATCCCAAAGAAAGGCAATGCCAAAGAATGCTCAAACTACCGCACAATTGCCCTCATCTCACACGCTAGCAAAGTCATGCTCAAAATTCTCCAAGCCAGGCTTCAGCAATATGTAAACCGTGAACTCCCAGATGTTCAAGCAGGTTTTAGAAAAGGCAGAGGCACCAGAGATCAAATTGCCAACATCCGCTGGATCATGGAGAAAGCAAGAGAGTTTCAGAAAAACATCTATTTCTGCTTCATTGACTATGCCAAAGCCTTTGACTGTGTGGATCACAATAAACTGTGGAACATTCTGAAAGAGATGGGAATCCCAGACCACCTGACCTGCCTCTTGAGAAACCTGTATGCAGGTCAGGAAGCAACAGTTAGAACTGGACATGGAACAACAGACTGGTTCCAAATAGGAAAAGGTGTACGTCAAGGTTGTATATTGTCACCTTGCTTATTTAACTTATATGCAGAGTACATCATGAGGAACGCTGGGCTGGAAGAAGCACAAGCTGGAGTCAAGATTGCTGGGAGAAATATCAATAACCTCAGATATGCAGATGACACTACCCTCATGGCAGAAAGTGAAGAGGAACTCAAAAGCCTCTTGATGAAAGTGAAAGAGGAGAGTGAAAAGGTTGGTTTGAAGCTCAACATTCAGAAAACAAAGATCATGGCATCTGGTCCCATCACTTCATGGGAAATAGATGGAAAAACAGTGGAAACAGTGTCAGACTTTGTTTTTTTGGGCTCCAAAATCACTGCAGATGCTGATTGCAGCCATGAAATTAAAAGACGCTTGCTCCTTGGAAGGAAAGTTATGACCAACCTTGATAGTATATTAAAAAGCAGAGACATTACTTTGCCAACCAAGGTCCGTCTAGTCAAGGCAATGGTTTTTCCCGTGGTCATGTATGGTTGTGAGAGTTGGACTGTGAAGAAAGCTGATCGCCGAAGAATCGATGCTTTTGAACTGTGGTGTTGGAGAAGACTCTTGAGAGTCCCTTATACTGCAAGGAGATCCAACCAGTCCATTCTAAAGGAGATCAATCCTGGATGTTCATTGGAGGGACTGATGCTAAAGCTGAAACTGCAATACTTTGGCCACCTCATGCGACGAGTTGACTCACTGGAAAAGACTCTGATGCTGGGAAAGGTTGGGGGCGGGAGGAGAAGGGGACGACGGAGAATGAGATGGCTGGATGGCATCACCGACTCTGTGGACATGAGTTTGAGTGTACTCCGGGAGTTGGTGATGGACAGGGAGGCCTGGCGTGCTGTGATTCATGGGGTCGCGGAGAGTCGGACACGACTGAGCGACTGAACTGAACTGATGATCCTTTGTATTTCTGTATTGTCTGTTGTGATTTCTCCATTTTCATTTCTAATTTTGTTGATTTGATTCTTCTCCCTTTGTTTCTTGATGTGTCTGGCTAATGGTTTGTCAATTTTATTTATCTTCTCAAAGAACCAGCTTTTAGCTTTGTTGATTTTTGCTATGGTCTCTTTTGTTTCTTTTGCATTTATTTCTGCCCTAATTTTTGTGATTTCTTTCCTTCTACTAACCCTGAGATTCTTCATTTCTTCCTTTTCTAGTTGTTTTAGGTGTAGAGTTAGATTATTTATTTGATTTCGCTCCTGTTTATTGAGGTAGGCTTGTATTACTATGAATCTTCCCCTTAGCACTGCTTTTACTGTATCCCATAGGTTTTGGGTTGTTGTGTTTTCATTTTCATTTGTTTCTATGCATACTTTGATTTCTTTTTTTGATTTCTTCTGTGATTTGCTGGTTATTCAGAAGAGTGTTGTTTAGCTTCCATATGTTTGTATTTTTCATAGTCTTTTTTCCTGTAGTTGACATCTAATCTTACCACATTGTGATCAGAAGTAATGCTTGAGATGATTACGATTTTTCTGAATTTACCAAGGCTAGATTTATGGCCCAGATGTGATCTATCCTGGAGAAGGTTCTGTGTGCACTTGAAGAAAAGGTGAAACTCATTGCTTTGGGGTAAAATGTCCTATAGATATCAATTAGGTCTAACTGGTTCATTGTATCATTTAAAGTTTGTGTTTCCTTGCTAATTTTCTGTTTAGTTGATCTATCCATAGGTGTGAGTGGGGTATTAAAGTCTCCCACTATTGTGTTACTGTTAATTCCCCCTTTCATATTTGTTAGCATTTGCCTTACATATTTGGAGAAGACAATGGCACCCCACTCCAGTACTCTTGCCTGGAAAATCTCATGAACAGAGGAGCCTGGTAGGCTGCAGTCCATGGGGTCGCAAAGAGTCAGACATGACTGAGTGACTTCACTTTCACTTTTCACTTTTATGCACTAGAGAAGGAAATGGCAACCCACTCCAGTGTTCTTGCCTGGAGAATCCCAGGGACGGGGGAGCCTGGTGGGCTGCCATTTATGGGATCGCACAGAGTTGGACACGACTGAAGCAACTTAGCAGCAGCAGCCTTACATATTGTGGTGCTCCTATGTTGGGTGCATATGTATTTATAATTGTTATATCTTCTTCTTGGATCGATCCTTTGATCATTATGTGGTGTCCTTCTTTGTCTCTTTTCACAGCTTTTATTTTAAAGTCTATTTTATCTGATATTAGTATTGCTACTCCTGCTTTCTTTTGGTCTCCATTTGCGTGAAATATCTTTTTCCAGCCCTTCACTTTCAGTCTGTATGTGTCCCTAGGTTTGAGGTGGGTCTCTTGTAGACAGCATATATAGGGGTCTTGTTTTTTTTAATCTATTCAGTCAGTCTTTGTCTTTTGGTTGGGGCATTGAACCCATTTGCATTTAAGGTAATTATTGAAAGTATGATCCCATTGCCATTTACTTTATTGCTTTGGGTTCGAGTTTATACACCCTTTCTGTGTTTCCTGTCTAGAGAAGATCCTTTAGCATTTGTTGTAGAACTGGTTTGGTGGTGCTGAATTCTCTCAGCTTTTGCTTGTCTGTAAAGCTTTTGATTTCTCCTTCATATTTGAATGAGATCCTTGCTGGGTACAGTAATCTGGGATTTTTTTTTTCTCTCTCATCACTTTAAGTATGTCCTTCCATTCCCTTCTGGCTTGAAGAGTTTCTATTGAACTATCAGCTGTTATCCTTATGGGGATCCCCTGTGGGTTAATTGTTGTTTTTCCCTTGCTGCTTTTAATATTTGTTCTTTGTGTTTGATCTTTGTTAATTTGATTAATATGTGTCTTGGGGTGTTTTGCCTTGGGTTTATCCTGTTTGGGACTCTCTGGGTTTCCTGGACTTGGGTGGCTATTTCCTTCCCCATTTTAGGGAAGTTTTCAACTATTATCTCCTCAAAAATTTTCTCATGGCCTTTCTTTTTGTCTTCTTCTTCTGGGACTCCTATGATTCGAATGTTGGGGTGTTTGACATTGTCCCAGAGGTCTCTGAGGTTGTCCTCACTTCTTTTAATTCTTTTTTCTTTTTTTCCTCTCTATTTCATTTATTTCCACCATTCTATCTTCCACCTCACTTATCCTATCTTCTGCCCCAGTTATTCTACTGTTGGTTCCCTCCAGAGTGCTTTTGATCTCAGCTATTGCATTATTCATTATTGATAGACTCTTTCTTATTTCTTCTGGGTCCTTGTTAAACTTTTCTTGCATCTTCTCAATCCATGTCTCCAGACTATTTATCTGTAACTTCATTTTGTTTTCAAATTTTTGGATCATTTTTACTATCATTATTCTGAATTCTTTTTCAGTTAGACTCCCTATATCTCCTCTTTTGTTTGGTTTGGTGGGTTTTTATCATGTCCCTTTACCTGCTGAATATTTCTCTGCCTTTTCATCTTGTTTAGGTTGCTGTGTTTGGGGTAGCCTTTATGTATGCTGGAAGTTTGTGGTTCCTCTTTATTGTGGAGGTTCCTCCCTTTGGGTGGGGTTGGATGAGTGGCTTGTCAAGGTTTCCTGGTTAGGGAAGCTTGCGTCAGTGTTCTGGTTGGTGGAGCTGGATTTCTTCTCTCTGGAGTGAATAGTGAAGTGTCAATAGTGAGTTTTAAAGTGTCTGTAGGTTTGGTGTGACTTCTGGCCGCCTGTGTTTTTGTGCTCAGGGTTATGTTCCTGCTTTGTTGGAGAATTAGCTTGATATGCCTTGGTCTGACACTTGTTGGCTCTTGGGTGGAGCTTGGTTTCAGTGTAGGTATGGAGGCTTTTGGATGAGCTTTTGTTGATTAATGGTCCCTAGAGTCAGGAGATTTCTGATGATCTCAAATTTTGGTTTTAGGCCTCCTGCCTCTGGCTTTCAGTCTTATTATTGTAGTAGCCTCAACACTTCTCCATCCATGCAGCACTGATGACAAAACAACTAGGTTAATGGTGAAAAGATTCTCCACAGTGAGGGACACCCAGAGATGTTCATGGAGTTACATGAAGAAGAGAAGAGGGAGGAGGGAGATAGAGGTGACCAGGAGGAGAAAGGGGGGGGAATCAAAAGGGGAGAGAGCAGTCTAGTCAGTAATCAATTTCCTATTTGCTCTCCACAGTCTGGAACACTCAGAGAGGTTCACAGAATTCCATAGAGAAGAGAAAAGGGAGGAAGGAGATAGAGGTGACCAGGAGGAGAGGAGGGGGAGTGAAAAGGAGAGAGACCAATCTAGCCTGTGAACAGTTCCCTATGTTTTCTCCACAGCCCGGAACACCCAAAGAGATTCACAGAGTTAAGTAGAGAAGAGAGGGGGAGGGATGGGATAGAGGTAACCTGGGGGAGAAAAAGGAGAGTCAAAAGGTGAGAGAGCAATCAAGCCAGTAATCACACTCCTAAGTAAAAATGGGTACTGAAGATTGAATTCTTAAAGGTACAAAATTGATAACAAATACCAAAAAGCAAAGATTAAAAATCTAGAGTAGAGGTTAGACTCTCAAAAATACAATATAAAAAACAAAGCAAAATCGCAAAAGTTATATAAAAATATGAAATTTGCTTTAAAAATAGGATCTTTTTTCCCAAGGTAATAGTAGGTTTTAAAAATGAAAATTAAAGGATTAATAAAGAACTTAAAAATAAAAAATATAAAAAAAAATTAAGAATGATAATAGTAAAATATATTTAGGAATTTCTCTGAAGCTGTTGAGGGCAGTGTGTCATCAGTTCAGTTTCAGACAGTTCCTTGTTCCACCTTATACTTCTTCTCGAGATCTATAGGTCCCTTCCAATGTAGTCAGTGTTAACTACAGTGTTTTAATCTGTTGCACCTGTCACTTCAAGAGCATTCCCTCTTCTTTGTTTATTTTGGCTTCCTCTGTTTGCAAGTCTCTTCAGTATCTAACTTCCACCCTGAAACAAGCGGGTGAAGGTGGTCATTTATTTTGGCTCACTTGTTCAATTGTGCTGCGGGGAGGGAGGAACACTGCATAGAAATATCACTGGCGTGTGTGGGGACTGCTCACAGTATCTGGATCACACTGGGTTTGTCCCTGCTCATGGTGTGTGTGCTTTCCCGGTCTACAATGCTTAGGTTTTGGGTTGTTCTGCTGGGAATTGTCTGAGGCGGGCCCTGGGTTGCATGCATTTCCCAGATCTACACTGTTCAGGTTCAGGTTCTTGGGTACTACACAAAGGCACAGACTCAGTTGGGCCTGCGTTTTGTTTTGTGCCCTTCCCAGGTCCAAGCAGCTCAGGCGACCAGGTGCTTGGCGAGCGCACACTCCCCAGGTTCAGTGCATCTTATCACTTCCCCGTCCCAGCCTGTCTGTTTCCTGGGTGTGCAGCTGCGTCTCAGGTGTGCCTTGTGTCTCTTCTGGGGAGCTGATCTCTGGCTGCGACCCTCCTGATGGATGTTAACCGTCCAAGATCCCAGGAAAACTTGGTTAGCGACTGAGAGCCTGCTCACAGTTTGGTAGGGGATGCTGTCTCTGGGTTGAGTTTGCCCCTTTCCTTCCGGCTCTGGGTGGCGCTTGCCTGCCTCCCTGCCTCTGGAGGGGGATGAGCCAGCCCGCAGCCAGCTAGCTGTCCTCTGGTATTTGCTCAGTCCTTTGTTTTGTGATCGGGCTGGCTGTGCCTTAGTTTAGAGTTTTTCACAGGAAAGTTCTCTCTCTCTCTTGCCTCTTTTCTCCCCCCATCTCTGTTTATCCCACAGTTTGGTTTGCTGTCTCACATTAGCTCCCTCAGATTGCCCTCAGGGCATTCAGGCCTGGTCCTTACCCTAAGCGGTGCAGCCCACGCCTCCCTGTTCAGCTCCTGCTTGCTGGTGGTGGAGGCGAGCGTCTGGGCTACTTCTCCACTAGGATTGTAGTTGGACCTGTAATCTGTTGGTTTTATTTTTTCCTCCCAGTTATGTTGCCCTCTGAGATTCCAAAACTCCCCAGAGACCCGCTGGAGAGAGTGTCTCCTAGTGTTTGGAAACTTCTCTTTTAAGACTCCCTCCCCAGGATGGTTCTCTGTCCCTAACTCTTTTGTCTCTCTTTTTATCTTTTATATTTTGTCCTACCTCCTTTCAAAGACAATGGGATGCCTTTCTGGGTGCCTGGTGTCCTCTGCCAGTGTTCATAAATTGTTTTGTGGTATTTGCTCAGCGTTCAAATGATATTTTGATGAATTTGTGGGGGAGAAAGTGGTCTCCTCGTTCTCTTCCTCCACCATCTTAGGGCCATCTCTCAAGGCCTCTACTTTAATCATAATATCTGTTGTCCCTATAGAAGGTACGAATAAGGCAGAAATATACCATACCATACCATTGAAACACAGACTTTGTCCACCTAGCATGTAAATAAGGTAGATTTACCAGGGCTTGTTGTAGGTTAGGCTTTAGCAGCCATGGACAGAAGTGAATCTCAGTGTGCAGCAGCCTACCCAGCTGATTGGTAACCAAGGCCAAAGCTTAGGCCCACAAAACCATTGGGTTCCCTTGGACACCGTCCAGTGGATTCCAGGGTCATATTTCCAATCAGAGCCTGGCCAGTGGATGGACTGTTTGGGGTGGTATGTAACCTCGAATGTTCATTTACATTTTTGGGGGGAGGGTCAGACACGACTGAGCGACTTCACTTTCACTTTTCACTTTCACACACTGGAGAAAGAAATGGCAACCCACTCCAGTGTTCTTGCCTGGAGAATCCCAGGGATGCGGGAGCCTGGTGGGCTTCCGTCTATGGGGTCACACAGAGTCGGACATGACTGAAGTGACTTAGCAGCAGCAGCAGCAGCAGGTATCCCACTTATTTTAGTTCTTTTGGGTCTAATGGAGGTTACCAAACCCTACACTTTGTTCCCAGCATTTAGCAGTGGGAGTAATTAATTGACCCTTTTCTGGGATTATCCAGAAATATTCATCCCAGACTTGGTAGAATTGTTCAATAAACCTAAAGACCTGTCCTCCCTTGCTGGCCAGGGAGCTTTTTTCCTTTTGTTCTTTAAATATGAAGTATAGGCTTTTGTTACTCCTATGAAACTGGTGTTTACATCAAATGTAACCCCATAACCAGAGTCTATTGACTGTAGACTTGGCTTACACCAAGAAAGCAGGAAGAGATTATGATTGAAAAGAGAAAGGAAAGTCTGTTTTTGTCATCCCAGAAAAGAGCAGAGTGGTTTAAAAATCTCCTTGACGGAGCAGGGACACCCACCAAGGAAGTCCATCCATCACAGACAGAGGCATAGCCCCACACACCCAGCAGTTGGAGGTGTTGTGGAAGTCCGTGTAGGAATGTGCCCATGAGATGAAAACATTGTCCTGAGTTGAAACGGAAATTAAATTCAAAATCACGTTGATGAGGCCAAGCAGAAGGAGTTGCTCATGCGGCTTCATCCTGAAGAAGCTCGACTGGGATCTTTTTTTCCTTCTTAAGGATGATCTTGGTCTCTCAGGGGTCAGTGGGGTCCCTCTGCACACTCCACTCAGCGTTTTCTGGGTCTGCATGGTATGTTCTCTTCATCCTTATGTGGTGGATCCAGGGAGTGACACCTGCAACTTAACTGCAGAAGGGGTGGTTAGAACAACAGTATATGTACCCTTCCAATGTGGGGCCAAGGAGTCATGTTTCTAGTCCTTGACCCACACCTGATCCCTGGGCACAAATTGGTGAATCTGTTCCCCAAGGGGGAATGGCACCTTTCTTGTACAAACTTAGTTACCCGATTTATTACCTTATCCAGTTGTTCCATCTGCTGTGAAATCTCATCTCCCCTTACCTGAGGCAAATTTGTTGACACCTGTTTTATTATGGGAGGGGGCCATCCATATACAATTTTGTACAGAGAATAGCCATGGGACTGTGGGGTCATCCTGAGTCTGAGCAGAGCCATCAGAAACAAGTCCACCCAGGAGTAGTCAGTCTCTATGATCCACTTGGAGAGTCTCTTTAAGTGTCCGGTTGGTTCCTTCCACCATCCCAGAAATCTGGGGCCTATATGCTGTATGTAATTTCCACTTAATGTTGAAAGTTTTGCTTACTTGTTATACTAAATCAGATACAAAAGCTGGGCATTGTCCCATCCAATGCTAGTCAGTCAGTTTAGTTCAGTTCAGCCACTCAGTCATGTCTGACTCTTTGTGACCCCATGAATCACAGCACACCAGGCCTCCCTAATCGTCACCAACTCCTGGAGTTCACTCAAACTCACATCAATCGAGTACGTGATGCCATCCAGCCATCTCATTCTCTGACGCCCCCTTCTCCTCCTGCCCCTAATCCCTCCCAGCATCAGAGTCTTTTCCAGTGAGTCAACTCATCACATGAGGTGGCCAAAGTATGGGAGTTTCAGCTTTAGCATCAGTCCTTCCAATGAATACCCAGGACTGATCTCCTTCAGAATGGACTGGTTGGATCTCCTTGCAGTCCAAGGGACTCTCAAGAGTCCTCTCCAACACCACAGTTCAAAAGCATCAATTCTTCGGCGATCAGCTTTCTTCACAGTCCAACTCTCACATCCATACATGACCACGGGAAAAACCATAGCCTTGACTAGATGGACCTTGGTTGGCAAAGTAATGTCTCTGCTTTTTAATATGCTATCTAGGTTGGTCATAACTTTCCCTCCAAGGAGTAAGCGTCTTTTAATTTCATGGCTGCAATCAGCATCTGCAGTGATTTTGGAGCCCCAAAAAATAAAGTCTGACACTGCTTCCACTGTTTCCCCGTCTATTTCCCATGAAGTGAAGGGACCAGATGCCATGATCTTTGTTTTCTGAATGTTGAGCTTCAAGCCAACCTTTTCACTCTCTTCTTCCACTTTCATCAAGAGGCTTTTGAGTTCCTCTTCACTTTCTGCCAATAAGGGTGGTGTCATCTGCATATCTGAGGTTATTGATATTTCTCCCAGCAATCTTGATTCCAGCTTGTGCTTCTTCCAGCCCAGCGTTCCTCATGATGTACTCTGCATATAAGTTAAATAAGCAGGGTGACAATATACAACCTTGACGTACTCCTTTTCCTATTTGGAACCAGTCTGTTGCTCCATGTCCAGTTCTAACTGTTGCTTCCTGACATGCATACAGGTTTCTCAAGAGGCAGGTCAGGTGGTCTGGGATTCCCATCTCTTTCAGAATGTTCCACGGTTTATTGTGATCCACACAGTCAAAGGCTTTGGCATAGTCAATGAAGCAGAAACAGATGTTTTTCTGGAACTCTCTTGCTTTCTCCATGATCCAGCGGATGTTGGCTACTTGATCTCTGGTTCCTCTGCCTTTTCTAAAACCAGCTTGAACATCTGGAAGTTCACGGTTCACATATTGCTGAAGCCTGGCTTGGAGAATTTTGAGCATGACTTTACTAGCATGTGAGATGAGTGCAATTGTGCGGTAGTTTGAGCATTCTTTGGCATTGCCTTTCTTTGGGATTGGAATGAAAACTGACCTTTTCCAGTCCTGTGGCCACTGCTGAGTTTTCCAAATTTGCTGGCATATTGAGTGCAACACTTTCACAGCATCATCTTTCAGGATTTGAAATAGCTCCACTGGAATTCCATCACTCCACTAGCTTTGTTCTTAGTGATGCTTTCTAAGGCCCACTTGACTTCACATTCCAAGAGGTCTGGCTCTAGGTCAGTGATCACACCATCGTGATTTCTGGGTCGTGAAGGTGTTTTTTGTACAGTTCCTCTGTGTATTCTTGCCACCTCTTCTTAATATCTTCTGCTTCTGTTAGGTCCATACCATTTCTGTCCTTTATTGAGCCCATCTTTGCTGAAATGTTCCCTTGGTATCTCTAATTTTCTTGAAGAGATCTCTAGTCTTTCCTATTCTGTTGTTTTCCTCTATTTCTTTGCATTGATCGCTGAGGAAGGCTTTCTTATCTCTCCTTGCTATTCTTTGGAACTCTGCATTCAGATGCTTATATTTTTCCTTTTCTCCTTTGCTTTTCACTTCTGATGCTAGTAAGAAATCCAAATCTGGGACCTATCTCCTGAAGCAGGCACTGGGCTACTTTTGATGCTCTTTCAGCCCGGGTAGGAAAAGCTTTTACCCATCCCGAGAATGTACATACCATGACCAGCAGGTAACGGTAGTGTCAGTGAGTGGACTTCATTTCAGTGAAGTCCACTTCCAGGTGTTCAGAGGGCAGCATATCTTTTTGCTGAATCCCTGGAGGTTTCTGTCTGTGCCGAGAGGTGGCATTGACCTGTGAGCAGGCAGTGCAGTTCTGAGATTTTGTCCTGCATAGGGAAGAGAGGCGGGGAACCAAGAAATATTTTCGAATGAGCTCTTCCAGTTTATCATGGCCTAGGTGGGATGTTTGGTGTGTTTGGCTTACCAGAGTGGGTGCCAGCTCCTCTGGTACCAATAATTTGCCACCTGGAAGTTCCCACCATCCTGTTTCAGTCTTGATGCCCCTTCTGCTTTGGCTAGTTGGTTTTGGGCTTAGTGTATTTTGGAGAGTCCAGCATTGGCTCAGGCAGCTCTGCCAATACGAGAGCTTTAATTAGGGGCTTCACTTGTCAACCCCAAGCCCTCAGCTGCTTATTTAGTGGTCTTATCTGCCAGTTTGTTCCCCAAGCCCGGGGGGTATTCTCTTTTTAATGTCCTCAGCAGTGTATGACCGCAACCCTTTCTGATTCCCAGGCAACATCTGCTGCTGCTGCTGCTGCTGCTAAGTCGCTTCAGTTGTGACTGACTCTGTGTGACCCCATAGATGGCAGCCCATCAGGGTCCGCCATCCCTGGGATTCCCCAGGCTAGAACACTGGAGTGGGTTGCCATTTTCTTCTCCAATGCATGAAAGTGAAGTCGTTCAGTCATGTCTGACTCTTCGCGACCCCATGGACTGCAGCCAACCAGGCTCCTCCATTCATGGGATTTTCCAGGCAAGAGTACTGGAGTGGGTTGCCATTGCCTTCTCCTCAGGCAGCATCTAATAGGGTCTTAATTTCTTTCTTATTTTTAATATCTTTTTCACTAGCTGTCAAAATGCCTCTCTCCTTATACAGAGCCCTGTGTACATGTAGTGTGGCAAAAACATACCATACCTGGATTCTGTATAAATATTTTCCATCTTACCTTTGACAGCTGGAGGACCCAGATTAGAGCATATAGTTCGGCCCACTGAGCAGACCAGTGTGATGGCAGAGAGCTAGCTTCAATGATAGCTTCTTCCATGACTATTGCATATCCCAAAAGTTGTCCTCATTTCACCAGGCTGGTGCCATTGGTGTACAGGACCAAATCTGGGTCTGGGATTAGCTGGTCTCTCAAGTCAGGTCTGCTGGCACTTTTCCTTACAATCATGTGAGGCCCACCTTTTCCCACAGGAAGGAGAGTGGCTGGATTCAGGGCCTGACAAGGCTCAGTAGTAACATGGGGGTTCTCACATAACAGTCCTGGTATTGAGTAATCTGGGATGTTGACAGCCATTTACCGGGGTCCGCTCACAGGAGAGTTTTGACCTCATGAGGGACTTTTACAATCAAATCTTGGACCAAAGTCAGCTTGGTTACCTCCCGGACCAATAAGGCAACTGTGGCAACTGCCCTACAGCCACCCAGTGGCAACATTGTCCAGCCGTTTCAGGAGATAAGCCTCGAGTCTGTCCCATGTCCCCATAGTCTGGGACAACACTCCCATAGCCACCTTGTCATTTTTAGTCACGTAAAGAGTAAGTGGCTTGCAAGGTCTGGCAGGCCTAAGGTGCTGATGTAATTGTACTGGGTTTGAGAAATGATGTTTTTAAACTGTGGTGTTGGAGAAGACTCTTGAGAGTCCCTTGAACTGCAAGAAGATCCAGCCAGTCCATTCTAAAGGAGATCAGTCCTGAGTATTCATTGGAAGGACTAATGCTAAAGCTAAAACTCCAATACTTTGGCCACCTCATGTGACGAGTTGACTCACTGGAAAAGACTCTGATGCTGGGAAGGATTGGGGGCGGGAGGAGAAGAGGACGACAGAGAATGAGATGGCTGGATGGCATCACTGACTCGGTGGACGTGAGTTTGAGTGAACTCCGGGAGTTGGTGATGGATAGGGAGGCCTGGCGTGCTGTGTTTCATGGGGTCGCAAAGATTCGGACACGACTGAGCAACTGAACTGAACTGAACTGAGTTCTATTACCAGTGGGACTTGTTTTGCAATCCTGGGAGGGGGTTGTCTTCTGCCCAGACCTCAGGGAATTGTTGAGTTAACTCTCTCTCTAGACTGTGTAGCCCAACCAGTTTCCCTTCCAGGAAATCGTGTAACCTCCATCCATCTTGAGGGGTTACCAAGAGGAAGAGTAAATAGGTGGTTGAGCCCACTTGAAGAGTGGGTCTTTCGTGAGGGGGAAAGATCACTTGTGCCCCCAATTTAGACAGTAAGTCTCTTTCTTCCAAACAAAGGTACTGGGCATTGAGGGATGTATAACAATTCATGAGTCACTTGGTGCCCCCCCCCCCAACATCTGACACTTTCAGGGTAGGCTTGAGACGCAAAGGCTGCATTTATCACCATCTGAGACCCAGTAGCCTCTGGATCTATTGGCGTATAAAGTCTATAGGCCTCGCACAGCCTTTTGTAGAACTCAGAGGGTGATTTGCTTCCCCTTTGAGTTACTACGGAGGGTTTTGCCATACTCATAGGTTTTTGGGCTCCCTTCTCGAGACTTTGTAAAATAGCCGCCTGATATCTCTCCAGGTGGCCCCTCCGTTCCCCTGTGTTACAGTCCCAATTGGGGCTCTCAACAGGGGTGGCTAGTTCTGCCCACCGCTGCAGGTTTGCAGTACCCTCAGGTGCCATTTCTCTTAACCATTTTTCTGGCCTCAGTTAGGATCCTGCATCTTTCCTCAGTGCTGAAGAGGGAGACTAGTAGTTGGATTATGTTATCCCATGTAGGGTGGTGTGTTTGGAAAATAGTCTCCATTAGTCTAATCATGGCTTGTGGCTCCCCAGAGTATGATGGAGTGTGTCTCGGCCAGTTTAATATATACATAGAGGAAAGTGTCTGGTAATAATAGGCTACAGGGGGCTGATGGTGGTGCCCAATGTGTCCTGAACCGGAGGCTGTTGTAGCTCTCTGGGGGGCATGTGTAGTGGGGTTCTTTCCCCCTGTTCCTTGGCAGAGTGCAGCCTCTGTCGAATTCCTGTGTTTTCTTCCCCCTTCCCATCAGTACTCACCGGGAGAGGTGTATACAATCTAGGCTCAGGTGGAATTCTGGGCATTGACCAGAGGTCTCCATTGCTGGGATCAGAGCCTGCCGGGACAGCGGCTCTACGATCTCTGGGCGAGCTGGTGAAGAGCAGCAGCTGCTGCAGGAACTTCACCTGGCCCTGGATCAGGCATTAAGGCAGCCTCCGGTCCTGGTGTGGTACTGGGAGGCAGGTGCGTCATTATCCAGTATGGGGGAGGGGGTCAGGTCATCCCCGTCCAAATCCTGTAGAATTTCCTTTTTTATCATCAGTCAATTTTTGTGCCATTAATATTTTTCCCTTTCCCTTCTGGATACAGAACCTTGTCCAGTAGTAGGGTCTTGCACTAACCCTAGCCATGAGTCAATATATGGATATTGATCTGGGTGTCCTGCCTCTCCTGTGACTACTGTATAGGCTGCTTCCACTATTTTTAAATTCATGGTGTTCTCTGGTGGCCATCCTACTCCCACAGGGGGACATTTGACCTCATAGAGTATGTGGAGGTGGTTAGGCGTCATCTTCACCCCATAGTCTCCTCCAAATCCCTTCTTTAAAATTTTAATCATGCATTCCAATACAGTTGCCTTAGATTCACTTCCCCCCATCTGGCTTACCTTCTTGGACCTTCTTCTACTTTTCCTTTTCATTCTGTCTACGAAGTTCTCAGTACCCTATGAATTTCTGATATTTCCAACCAATGAAACAATTAAATTGCCATTCTACCTCCTTCCTAATTGGGGTGAGAAGAGCCTTACCTGCCAGATCACAGAGGGAGAAGGGGGATTGGCATGTCTTCACCTGCCAGTCAGCACAGCCGAACCAGAACACCACGTGGTCCAAGACTGTTTCTCCCTTAACTTTTAAAGTCCGTTCTGCCTTGGAGGGCTTGATCAGGTGCAGATGAAGACACAGATGGGTTAAATATCCCACGTCCAGGCCATCTCCGGAAAAGCCAGTTCATACTCACTTATGTATTCCCCTTCTTCTAGCCTGACAATTCCAAGGGGACCAAGAATTTCACAGCAGATGGGACACCTCCTTGAGGAGGGCAGAATACGAGCACGCAAAGACCAAGTTTCTTTTCCTAAAAATCCCCTGGCAATTGTTTGGTAATAATTTTCCTCAAGAGGGCGTGGATATCATCTCCTAAATGACCTTCACAAATTTCCTTCCTAAGCCCTAACATGCTCGTCAACCTGTGTACCAAGCAATCGCTGCCACCTGCCTATTTCAGGCTCCTGTGGGTCCATGCCCCTTCTAGTCCTTCCCAGAGGGGTGATCAGGCCCCCTCTTCCACCCTGATGGGTGGGTTCCTCCTCACCTGAGTGCTCAGTTCCCCACTACCTGCTACCTGCCCCACAGCCTGCTAACGTGCAAGGTCTGGGCATTGAGAAACAGAATCCTTCCAGAAGGGCGAGGCGCCTTCCCCCCTCTAGAAAATTCAAGCCACAAGGCCTCAGAGTAATCCCAAATGGAACTTGTCGCCTCAAAATGAGAAGTTTCCTGGCCAGTGCATCAAATATTGTAGCCATGCGTTCTGGGAAACAAACTCACTCAGAAGGACAATGCAGATAGTGGAGTGCAGTTTATTACACCGGTGGGCCCAAGGCAGAGTCTCCTCCTAGCCAAGGACTCCGATCAGTTTTTGTGGAAACGTTATATACCCCAAGGGTACGTGCTCAAACCCACCTCCCCAAATTCTCTGAAACTAGTCTGAACAAAGGAAAAAAAAAGGATACAATCAAAGTTAACCTGTGATTCATATGCCTAAAGCCTAGGTAGTTAACAGGAGACAATTATCAATAGGCCGGGGGTCATACCCCAATAAGCATAATAGAATTTATGATTCTATTCGGTTACACAGATAATTAGGGTATTCTTTTAGGCAAGGAGAGTCTAGGTACAAGCCCTGGGACTCTTCCATCCGGAGTGGGGGGACGGGGGTTCTGGTTTTCCAGTCAGTATGTTGTTTCCATAGATACTGGGCATATAGCTCAAAGTCCACAGTCCGCACCAAGATGGAGTCCTGCTTTCAAGATGGAGCCTGTTCTATTTCCTCCTTCAATAATAACCATATGATACTCTCAATAGATGCAGAAAAACCTTTGACAAAATACAGCACCCATTTGTGATTAAAGTTCTTCAAGAAATGGGCATAGAAGGAACCTACCTCAACATAGCAAAGGCAGCATACGATAAGCCTACAGCAAACATTATTCTCAATGGTGAAAATCTAAAAGCGTTCCCTCTAAGATCAAGAACAAGACAAGGGTGTCCACTTTTGCCACTATTATTCAACATAGTTCTGGAAGTCCTAGCTACATCAATCAGAGAAGAAAAAGAAATAAAATAACCCAGATGGGAAAAGAAGAAGTAAAGCTTTCACTGTTTGCAGATGACATGATACTGTACATAGAATACCCTAAAGATAGCATCAGAAAATTACTAGAGCTTATCGGTGAATTTAGCAAAGTTTCAGGATACAAAAGGAATACACAGAAGTCACTGGCATTTCTATATACTAACAATGAAAAATCAGAAAGAGCAATTAAGGAATCAATCCCATTCACCATTGCAACAAAAAAGAATTAAATATCTAGGAATAATCTTACCTAAGGAGACAAAAGAACTGTACACAGAAAATAATAAGACACTAATGAAAGAAATCAATGATGATATAAACAGATGGAGAGATATTCCGTGCTCCTGGGTGGGAAAAATCAATATTGTGAAAAAAACTATACTACCAAATGCAATCTACAGTTTCAGTGCAATCCCTATCAAATTATGAATGGCATTTCTCACAGAACTAGAACAAAAGATTTCACGATTCATATGGAAACACAAAAATTCCCGAATAGCCAAAGCAGTCTTGAAAAAGAGGAATGGAGCTGGAGGAATCAACCTTCCTCACTTCAGATTATACTACAAAGCTACAGTCATCAAGACAATATGGTACTGGCACAAAAACAGAATACAGACCAATGGAACAAGACAGAAACCCAGAAACAAACCCATCCACCTATGGGTACCTTATTTTTGACAAAGGAGGCAAGAATATACAATGGGGCAAAGACAGCCTCTTCAATAAATGCTGCTGGGAAAACTGGAGAGCTACATGTAAAATAATGAGTTTAGAACACCTCCTAACACCATCAGTTCAGTTCAGTTCAGTTCAGTTCAGTTGCTCAGTCGTGTCTGACTTTTTGTGACCCCATGAAACACAGCACGCCAGGCCTCCCTGTCCATCACCAACTCCCAGAGTTCACACAAACTCGTGTCCATCGAGTCGGTGATGCCATCCAGCCATCTCATTCTCTGTAGTCCCCATCTCCTCCCACCCCCAACCCCTCCTAGCATCAGACTCTTTTCCAGTGAGTCAACTCGTCGCATGAGGTGGCCAAAGTATTGCAGTTTCAGCCTCAGCATCAGTCCTTCCAATGAACATCCAGGATTGATCTCCTTTAGAATGGACTGATTGGATCTCCTCGCAGTCCAAGGGACTCTCAAGAGTCTTCTCCAACACCACAGTTCAAAAGCATCAATTCTTCGGCGATCAGCTTTCTTCACAGTCCAACTCTCACATCCATACATGACTACGGGAAAAACCATAGACTTGACTAGATGAACCTTTGTTGGCAAAGTAATGTCTCTGCTTTTTAATATGCTATCTAGGGTGGTCATAACTTTCCTTCCAAGGAGTAAGCGTCTTTTAATTTCATGGCTGCAATCAGCATCTGCAGTGATTTTGGAGCCCAAAAAAATAAACTCTGACACTGTTTCCACTGTTTTTCCATCTATTTCCCATGAAGTGATGGGACCAGATGCCATGATCTTTGTTTTCTGAATGTTCAGCTTCAAGCCAACCTTTTCACTCTCCTCTTTCACTTTCATCAAGAGGCTTTTGAGTTTCTCTTCACTTTCTGCCATAAGGGTGGTGTCACCTGCATATCTGAGGTTATTGATATTTCTTCCGGCAATCTTGATTCCAGCTTGTGCTTCTTCCAGCCCAGCGTACACAAACAAAAACTCAAGATGGATTAAAGACATAAATGTAAGACCAAAAAGGATAAACCTCTTAGAGGAAAACATAGGCAGAATACTCGATGACATAGATCAAAGCAAGATCCTCTATGACCCACTTTCTAAAGTAATGTAAATAAAAACAAAAGTAAACAAGTGGGACCTGATTAAACTTAAAAGCTTTGCACAGCAAAGGAAACTATAAGGAAGGTGAAAAGACAACCCTCAGAATGGGAGAAAATAATGGCAAAAAAAAAAAAAAGACAAAGAATTAATTTCCAAAATATAGAATCAACACATATAACTCAATACCAGAAAAACAAACAACCCAATGAAAAAGTGGGAAAAAGACCTAAACAGATATTTCTCCAAAGAAGACATACAGATGGCTAACAAACACATGAAAATATGCTCAACATCATTCATTATTCAGTTCAGTACAGTTCAGTCGCTCAGTCGTGTCTGACTCTCCGTGACTCCATGAATCACAGCACACCAGGCCTGCCTGTCCATCACCAACTCCCGGAATTCACTCAAACTCATGTCCATCGAGTCGGTGATGCCATCCAGCCATCTCATTCTCTGTCATCCCCTTCTCCTCCCGCCCCCAACCTTTCCCAGCATCAGTCTTTTCCAGTGAGTCAACTCATCTCATGAGGTGGCCAAAGTATTGCAGTTTCAGCTTTAGCATCAGTCCTTCCAATGAACACCCAGGATTGATCTCCTTTAGAATGGACTGATTGGATCTCCTTGCAGTCCAAGGGACTCTCAAGAGTCTTCTCCAGCACCACAGTTCAAAAGCATCAATTCTTCGGCCATCAGCTTTCTTCACAGTCCAACTCTCACATCCATACATGACCACTAGAAAAACCATAGCCTTGACTAGATGGACCTTGGTTGGCAAAGTAATGTCTCTGCTTTTTAATATGCTATCTAGGTTGGTCATAACTTTCCTTCCAAGGAGTAAGCATCTTTTAATTTCATGGCTGCAATCAGCATCTGCAGTAATTTTGGAGCCCCAAAAAATAAAGTCTGACACTGTTTCCACTGTTTTTCCATCTATTTCCCATGAAGTGATGGGACCAGATGCCATGATCTTAGTTTTCTGAATGTGGAGCTTCAAGCCAACCTTTTCACTCTCCTCTTTCACTTTCATCAAGAGGCTTTTGAGTTCCTCTTCACTTTCTGCCATAAGGGTAGTGTCATCTGCATATCTGAGGTTATTGATATTTCTCCCAGCAATCTTGATTCCAGCTTGTGCTTCTTCCAGCCCAGCGTTCCTCATGATGTACTCTGCATAGAAGTTAGATAAGCAAGGTGACAATATACAGCCTTGACGTACTCCTTTTCCTATTTGGAACCAGTCTGTTGTTCCATGTACAGTTCTGACTGTTGCTTCCTGACCTGCATACAGGTTTCTCAAGAGGCAGGTCAGGTGGTCTGGTATTCCCATCTCTTTCAGAATGTTCCACAGTTTATTGTGATCCACACAGTCAAAGGCTTTGGCATAGTCAATGAAGCAGAATAGATGTTTTTCTGGAACTCTCTTGCTTTCTCCATGATCCAGTGGATGTTGGCAATTTGATCTCTGGTGCCTCTTCCTTTTCTAAAACCAGCTTGAACATCTGGGAGTTCACGGTTCACATATTGCTGAAGCCTGTTCACAGAATTTTCTCCTGAAAGACTAAGTCCCCTCAACCTCTCTAGGATTAGAAGGAAAATGCAAAAGAGAATAATTCTCTCCTGATGAAGTGGTTCTCTGGCCCAGAAAGGTGTTCAGAAGAGCAGGGGAGTGTCTGAGGCAAAGAGAGGGAACTCGAAGGGAAGGAGGGGACACAGGCAATGGTGAGACTTCCAGATGCTGGGACGGATGGTGGAAGGACTCACACAAAGTGCTGTAACAGTTGTGGCCCTTTTATTCCATGAAAATGCCCTGCTCACAGACCCGGTGCATGGCTCCATTGCCCTTTGCACCTCGGGTGCTCAGACCCTGCCCTCCCCAGCACACACCCAGAATCCATACTCTCAGACACTGAGAAAAGACTGACAGTAAAGACAAACTTTTACAGGGACCACGGGATGGGGAGTGTTCACCTCTCTTAAGCAGGGAAGGCTGTAAACCCCCAAAATTTGAAATTAAGTGAAATTCTATAAGGGATGGTGGAGAGGAGAAAGGAGCTGACCCCTCAGAGGACTGAAGAAAGGACCCGAGACTGGACCCCAGAACATCTGTGCATGAAGGGAGGATACCATCCAGGAACGGGAGTGGGCCACCAGGGGTGTGGACCTGGTGAGAGAGGCAGGGAAGAAGGAGTTGGGGTCAGTGCGTTTATCACACTCACTGCCCACGTTTATCACAGCTCCAACTGCCAAGTCAGGAAAGATGATGGGAACTGGGTGGAAGGAGAGGCTTCCCCAAAGACACAGAGGCTCAGATGCCCCTGGAGCCCATCCCAGCAACCAACAAACTCTGAGAGGAAGACAGATTCAGCATTTAGTGATTTTTGCCACCTGCAAGGGGCAGAGAGTCTTCCTGAAATTTTTGTCCCTAGGGTGGGAGTTGAAAATAGTAATGCAGAAACAATCAAGGATGAAGGATATGCCCTGGAAACTGGCAGGAAGCCAGGGAGCCGTGAAAGTCTTAGACAAACACAAACCCTACTCAGGGGTAGAGTCATGACTTTATTACTTGAAAGAAACAGGAGATTTTTTTCTTAGTGAACACGAATTTCTTCAACCATAAATTCCCAAGGGGCCATGCAGCAGACATGTCCCAGCCCCCACATGATTAGCTTTCCTTTCGTGAATCCTGAAAGTAGTATGATGGTTGTGGGGGTCTCAGGAGCTTCAGGCTACATTCCAGGTGGAAACAACCACAGGAAGGTAGGAAGAGAGTAGGAAGAGACAGGAGGCTGGAGTGACTCTCACTCACCTGGGAGCTGCAAGGCCCAGAACTAGAAATCTTTCAGGGAGACTCACTGACAAAAATCTCTGCATCCTTTTCCTGGGGGCTGCAGGGGGGCCACATTCCAAGTCAGCAGCTGTCAAGCCTACATGCTCAGGAGTGGGGCAGTCTCACCCTGGTGGTGCTCTCCCAGTCTCAGGAGGACCGCAGTCAAGACCCAGGGCATTCCACACCCATCCCCTCATCTCCTCCCAGGATGAGTCCTCTGAAGAGAGACAGGCTTCAGTAACAAACAGGGCTGGAAGGGGCCACGAGTGAGGGCTAATTGTGCAACCTTGTTTCCAGCCCTACCTGTCTGCTGTCCCCCTACTGGAGTGAGTGTCCAGAATGGACAGACAAAGTCTGCCTTCAGGGCCTAAGTGTCTGATTCTGGGAAGAGGTGATATTTGTGGTGGGGAGCCATTGAACCTGTTCTCCAAAACCACCAGGACAGCCAAGGGAGGAGAGGGAAACTGCCTGGAGAGTGCTGTGTGGACTCTGGCATGGGTTCCAGCCGCTGCTCATGTCCATCAGACCAGACCTGGCTCTGCCCCCAAGGAAGGCATCCCGGAAGGAGGAGGATTGGTGATCTCTGAGGGTCCAGGCTGACGACTTGGCTGGTGTGCACTGCACTTGTTTTTCTCACTGATCTGGGTTTCCTTGCTTGCCATGGGTTTTCTCTGGTTGCAGGGAGCAGGGGCTACTCGTTGTTGCGGTGCACGGGCTTCTCACTGCTGTGGTTTCCCTTGTGGAGCACAGGCTCCAGGCCCATGGGCATCAGTAATTATAGCACACGGGCTCTGTATTTGTGACTCGAGGGCTCTAGGAACCCATACTCAGTAGTGGTGGCACATGGGCTTAGTCACTCTGTGGCATGTGGATTCATCGGGGTTTGAACCCGTCACCTGCACTGGCAGATGGGTTATTATCCACGGCACCACCAGAAAAGGCCTGCACTTCATTTTCGATGCATGTGCTGTTTTGCCTTGTCTGAGAGAGGGCCCTTGAGTGACAGTCCACACAGTTGGCTATGGAACCCATCTCAGTGCAGCCCTGCCCCCACCACTTGTAGGACCAGCAGGATGACCAGGGCCTGGTAACCTCACAAGCTCTCTACATTTCAGGGAGGAGTTCTGGGGGTGAGTCCAAACTTCCTGAACACATATCCCAAGGCATAAAGTGAATCGATGATGCTTTATCTGATGTCAGTTGGTTTTGTGAGACTGGCTATGTATGTGTGTGTGTCAATAATAAATTGAAAATCAGGAGTCTTCAGATTAAGCATGAAGCTCTAGCATGCATTCAAGTAGTTGAAATTTTCGACTATAATTTTGAGGAAAAAATAATCAATGGAAATTCTTGCTTTTATTTCCTCTTCAGGATCCTATTCCGGCTGAGGGCTACTGAGTTGGCACTAGGTTGAAGGGTTGGGCTTGGTCACCCTCCATTGTCAACAGACACCTTCAGGCAAGAGGGTCTTTATCTCCCCTGCCCATTTCTATCCTGGGGAAGAAGGAGACTGGATACAGGAAAAAATACATGTGAAGAGGTGGACACAGGCAAAGCAAGGGGGACTGGAATCCCCAGTGTCTCATACCCTCCCCAAAATATGGCTTTGCACACCTGGATGTGGGTCATAAGGCACAAGGAACAGAATGGAGACCGAACTCCTGACTCAAGCTACTCAGCCACAAAACTTGTCTCTTTCTTCCTAATACCCCTGAATCCCAAGCAATGTCCCAAGAGAAGCCTGGGGTGGAGGTGGTGAGCGAGGTGAGATGGGTGTCCTGGTGATATGAGAAGCCTCCTGTCCACTCTATTTCCCTCCCCCCATGCACCCTCTCCCCACCCAGTACCCAACTACCTATCATGCACCCCAGTCTTGGGTTATAGGGCCTTATCAGGCTGAGGGAAACACCAGTACACCAAGAGATCCACCAGGAAGCTGGGCAGGTAGCTCATGGGGAGATAGAGGAACTTGGCATCCCAGCCAGGTGAATATCGGGTGCGGGGGTGGCAGGCGGTCAGGGCGTGCTCCATGCAGTCGGTTGCCAAGGACAGATTCTGAGCCCACGGTGGTTTCATTAAATTCATTGTCTTCAAGACTGCCCAGAAGGAGACAACATCTAAGTTATTCCCATTTTCCAACCCTCCCATTTCCAGATCAACTTGAAAGTTTCTAAAAATTCCTTTCTCTCCCCAAATCATCCTCCAAATTAAATCAACCGATTTCATTGGAAAGTGTCCCAACACCCCCATATTTCTATCCACACTAAGTAAGCCCATTCTAGAGCTCATCCTGTAGGTATACAACATAATCTGAAGATCTCTACAAACACTAGAAATAAGAAATTGAGGCATCTGAAACAAAGTGGTTCTAACACCAGCTTGCCATGTTTCCATGGGTGGCATCCCTCTGTGACTTCAGTTACCTTCCCAAATAAAAGAGTATTGTAAGAGAAACTGGTCTCCTGGTCTGCCAAGCCTGGATCCTTTCCTTCTGTCATCAGTTGACCACATGGGACCCTGGAGATGAGCTCAAGTCCCCACAGTGTGGGGGGACTCAGAGTCTAGAGGGTGGACCTGAGACTGGACAAGGCATTAATGATGGACCCAGGCTTCCAGACAAGAGTTGGTTTCTCTCCCCAAAGTCCACAACTCACTCACAGTCAGCAACGAAATTGTCTCCATAGAGTTCTTTCACCTCTGGGCTGGCCTGATTCCACGATGCCTGGAGGTATCCAATAAAACCCTTACCTTTGGTCATATTGGTAACGAAGTAACCGGGCTCAATCATAGCCACCTTCACTCCAAAGTAGGAGAGCTCCCTTCTGTGGACAGGACGAGGGGCAAGGAAATGAGAGTTCATGCAAGTAGAACATGAAAGAATGGTCAGACACCAGTAAGGACTGGGTGAGATGGGCTGGGAGCTCTCAGAAGTTGAGTGGCACAGAAGCCAGAGAGAGAAGCTCATGGTGATGTTACCTCTTCTCTATAGAGTTTGACCATTTTCCCAAGTATTTAACACCCCATGCCTATCAGCTCTACATCCTACCAACTGTGCTGCAGAGCATCACTGAAATGCTGCCTCCTCCTGTTCCTCTCACTCCAATCAATCACCACATTTGCACAGTGTCTTTCCATAGTGCACACCTCCTGTCTCCCCTCACCCACCCGTTACCCCTCTGTCCTCTAAGGCGTATCCCCCTGCCTGTGGACAGAGCTTCTACACATCAGAGCCACCCTCTCTCCTCAGCCAGTGGTCTCTACCACTGATTTGACTAGGTGGCTCCCTTAACTAATTGTTTCAAAGGGTACACTTCCCCCTAGGGCTCCCTGAATCTAAATATCACAGCAGCCGAGTACATGGAAGGCCTGCACAGTCAAATCTACCCATTATTGTGCCTCCAATAATTTCTGACCATGGGCCCTCCTGTAAGACAGGAATAAGTTGAATCAAACTCTACAGGTCTAGAAACAACTGGGTATGCGAAACATTGGAAGGTGCTTCCCAGCTTTCCAGTGAAAGACATACACAGAGTAAGGAAGAGGGACCTAGAAGGAAGAGCCATTAGGTCTGTGATGTATGAAAACCTCTGCACAATCTCTGCCTCACTCCCCGCCAATCCCCATCCCCCCCCCCCCGCCCCGGACTCAGAGCACAGAAGCAGAAGAGAAGAAGGGTATCCACCCCAGGCCATTACCTGAGGGAGTCTGAGAAGGCCTCCACGCCATACTTGGATATGGAGTAGCCTCCACCATTGAGGACCACCCGGCCTAAGACACTGGAGACGTTGACCACACGGCCCCTCGCCTTCCGCACCAGGGGCAGCAGACTCAGGGTCACATCAATCACCCCCAACAGGTTCACGTCCAGAATCTTCACGAAGTCCTGTTTGGTCAGCCACTCGTTGGGTGCCGTGGGTGTGCAAATGCCGGCATTATTCACAAGACCCCAGAGTCCTGGGAAGAGTGAGGATGAGAGGACAACATGTGCTGGGCCCAGGAGAGAGGACTGAGCCATGGTGCCAAGTCACCTCCCAACCCAGAAGGACTTTAAGAGAGAGGCTGCAGCGGGAGAGACTGGAACAAAGACCAACGCGCTCCTGGGGTTTGGGGAGTCCGGACCCTGTGAGCAGTGGGAGGACAGAAGGTGTGCTCTCTCCTGACTCAGTGTTCACACCCCGCCTACTGCCTGGTGACAGGGAACAAGCACCCCAGAGCGGACGAAGGCAAGTATTGAGCTTAAGGAACTCTTGTGTGTCTACAGTCTCTAACTCAGAGGGTGAAGTTGTGTCTTTCACAGTCCCTGTTGTCTTTGCAGACATGATAAATATTCCCTAGCTGCTCAGATTTTCTGCCACCTTCAGGACTGAGTGGTTAGCAGCTACTATGAGGGGAAGAGAGGGAAACAGAGTGAGATGGTGAGAGAGTGAGGGCAAGAGAGACAAAGAAGAGACACTGGATAAAAGACAGAAAGAAGTACGAGTATCGTATGGATGCAGACTGTGTGGATAAATCAGACTTGAAATCCTGGGTTCGGGGGAAATTGTGGACAGGCCTGATGTTGACCTCTAGAGCCTGGGCTTGAAACACCCCCATCAATACTGAGTCATGTCCCTGCAGGAATCTGGGGGGTTACATGGGGTATTTGGAGGGGAGGCTGGACTCCCTCTCTATACCCATCAACCAAAGGACACAGAGTTCACCCTCTACCCCAGAAAACCCCACCTGTCCTCCCACTCATATAAGAGATCACTCTAGCCTATCTCCTCAGGAAAGATTCATCAACTGGAAGGAAACTACACTGCTGGAATCAAAGACACAATCCTAAGGATTTCTTTTTTGCTCTTTGTTTGTTTTTTTTTAAGTTTTAATTGAAGGATAATTTCTTTAATCAAAGGATAATATTGTGCTGGTTTCTGCGATACTTCAATATGAATCAGTCATGGGTATACAAAAGTTCCCTTCCTCTTGAAGCTTCCTCCCACATCCTATCCTATCCCCTCTCTCTAGGTGGCCACGAAGCACCTGATCTGAGCTCCCTGCATCATACAGCAAATTTCCACTGGCTTCACACTTGACATATGGTAATTTATATTGGTACTGATCAGCCTATTAGCACAGCAGCAATGGAGACAGGGACAGAGAGGACAGACTTGAGAAAACAGTGGGGAAGGAGAGGGTGGGACGAATCGAGACAATCTCAAGGTTTTATTTAGGGTAAACACTTAAGAACCATAAGCCTCAGGGCAGCAGGAACAGGCATTCAGGGTTGCTGGGGTAGGACTGCCAGAAATATCCACACAGAGAGCTGAGTTCCTCCTCTGGTCAGAAACACGCCTGCCTTGTAAGAAGAATATTCTCCAACCGCTTGTTATCAGAGACACAATTAATATACATGATTATAGTGTAGGGACTTGGGTAAAAAGTTTACTGAGATATCATTTATGTTGAATATGGTGAATAAAAGTTAGGAAATGATTATGTATCATACCACAAAGTACTTTTTCATAAGTAATGCTATTTAAAAGTATAGTATTTTCTCAATCATAACCTATGATGTTTTTGAAGAAATTTTTGAAATGTTCTAAATCTACATATACTTATTCAGAGGAAAGAAAAAGATACTAAAACATGAAAACAGAAGACTATGTAAGTCAAAATGTTAGCATTACTTATCTTTGGGAGATGAACGTGTTTCAGAGTGTTTGGTCTTAATCCCTACACTTTTCTGAGTTTCCACAATGATCATGTAGTAAGATGAGAGAAATTAAAGTTATTTTCTTCCCTTGCAAAACTTGGGATGATTGTAATAATAAGAAGATGCACGGGGATGACATGGAGGGAGGATATGGGGAAGAGGGAGGTGGGAGGGGGGTTCAAGAAAGAGAACACATGTACACCCGGGGCGGATTCATGTCAATGTATGGCAAAACCAACCAATATATTAATGTAAGGTAATTTGGCTCCAATAAAATAAATGTTAAAAAAAAAAAAGAAGAAAATACAGAAGAAGAAAAACTGAAAAAGGAGAGCGAGAGGAAGTGACCCCATAGTAGATTTCTGACTTTTTCTGACAAGTGTTGAGAGCACAGTGTCATCCGTCAAAATGGGTGACATTTAAACCCAAGTGAGACGACAAAGGGTAACCAGCAAGAACATAATCAACAGCTGAGAACACAGCCCAGTTCCAATCCTGGGTTCCAGCCCCTCATCCACACACCCCTCCTCCACCTCAAGCATCTTTTCAGCCAGACTCCTCCTCCACTCCTCCTCCAGAAAGTCTACCTTGATCACCATGCTCACTCAGCAGCAAGAAACCAGACTTTCTGCTGAGCGAGGAGGGGACACCAGACAGGTAGTCTGCAAGGACATGGTCTCATCAGGGAAATCTCTCCCCAAACTGCAGATCCTCAAGGTCAGGAGGTGGGTGTGGAGAGTGGAGGAGGTCGGCTGGTCAGCTGGGTGAGGTGAAGAAGACAGGTGGGACTTCAAATCCAGGAAAACACCTTGGAATCTTCCCCACGGAGCTGACAACCAGTGCCCCTCACACAGAGAGAAGAAGTAAACAAACAAGAAATCTGGGTGTTACCTCTGTCCCCCACACTCTCCTTGACCCAATTGGTGGTTGCAGCGACATTCTCAGTCTTGGTGACATCCAGGATCACCGTCTGCAGCCTGTCTGATGTCTGGTTCCTCAGCTGCTCAGCCCCCTGCTCTGTCAGACATGCAGCCAGGACCCTCAAGCCTCTCAGGTCCAGCTGCCTGGCCAGCTGGTTCCCAAGGCCCGAGTCACAGCCTGTGATGAAGACAAACTTGTCCTGGAGGTGACTCACCACCTTCCTCTCCCGGTACCAGCGCAGGATGTAGTACAGGACCACGAGGACCACCAGATATAGCCACATGGCTTTGCTGGGGACAGATACATGCAGGCTGACTGACTAGTCGTTCAGGCTGACTGAATAGACTGACTAGTGATCAGATAGGAGGAATTAAGAACATACAGGATTATGGTTGGCCAACCAGCTTCCACGCTCTCTGGCATGGAGTTTTCAAGATTTTCCTGTTTACCCTCTTCAGTGAGTATTACTGACTCGAACCCCAAAGCATACTCTCATCTCCAGCCAAAATCTTGCCCTTCTCTGTCCACAGAAGCCAAATGAAAAATTCGGACAGAGTTTAGAGGAAATAGAAAGGTGGTTTTTATTCTTAGCCAGTGGAGAGGGGAACACAGTAGGCTCATGCCTCAAGTACTGTGCCCTCCCACTCCCACTCCATAAGGAGTGTGCTGCTGCTCAGTCGCTTCAGTTGTGTTCAACTCTGTGCGACCCTATAGAAGGCAGCTCACCAGGCTCCACCGTCCCTGGGATTCTCCAGGCAAGAACACTGGAGTGGGTTGCCATTTCCTTCTCTAATGCATGAAAGTGAAGAGTGAAAGTGAAGTCGCTCAGTTGTGTCCAACTCTTCGCAACCCCATGTACTGCAGCCTACCAGGCTCCTCCGTCCATGGGATTTTCCAGGCAAGAGTACTGGAGTGGGTTGCCATTGCCTTCTCCGATGAGTGTAGGGGCTTACATAAGGCAAAGGCTCACAGTCAGGAGTCAGTGATGAGGAACAAAGGTAATAGGATCTTGATTTCTTCCTCTTGCATTATTTCAAAGATAGTCATAAACTAGCGTCAGTATCCCAGTAATTGAGTCTAACAGTTCGATGGCTCTGCGACCTTCTTTCTGATATGGAACTGCAATGGAAAGGATGTTTTAAGGGTAAACAGCAAGTAGGGGATGTGTTTAGCATAGAGTCAAAGGAGAACATGTGAATTGTAGCTCCTCATGAGTTCTGGGGCAGAAAAGCAAACTTAGTTACAGACATAGAGGGATAGAAACAGTTAAAGTGATAAAAAAGCTAGGAATGTTGAGGTCTGCTCACTGTTTTCTTTATCTTCTTTGTTCTCAGGAAAGGAAAAGAGAAAAACCCATTCCTCTTTTTTCCTTCTCACTACAACACTCTTTGATACAATTACCCCTTTTCTAATCTATGCCATTGTATTTTCAACACAATCTCTTAAGGATGACAATACCTTTCCCAACCACCTAAGCCTGGTCCTCTCTCTCCTCCAGGATTCCTCTACCCAATTCTCCCCTCTCCACCCCCACCTCTATACATTAGAACCTTACATCTCTGGTTTCATGGTTCACAACTGTCTATATACTGAGAGAATATAATCAATCTGATTTCGGTATTGACCAATAGTTGATGTCCATGTGTAGAGTCTTCTCTTGTGTTGTTGGAAGAGGGTGTTGCTATGACCAGTGCATTCTCTTGGCAAAACCCTGTTAGGCTTTGCCCTGCTTCATTGTGTAGTCCAAGGCCAAATTTGCCTGTCATTCCATGTATCTGTTGAATTCCTACTTTTGCATTCCAGTCTCCTGTGATGAAAAGGACATCTTTTTGGGTGTTCACTCTAGAAGGCCTTGTAGGTCTTCATAGAACCATTCAAATTCACCTTCTTTAGCATTTCTGGCTGGGGCATAGACTTGGATTACTGCGATATTGAATTGTTTGCCTTGGAAACGAACAGAATTCATTCTGTCGTTTTTTGAGATTGCACCCAAGTACAGCATTTCAGACTCTCTTATTGACTATGAGGGCTACTCCATTTCTTCTAAAGGATTCTTGCCCCAAATAGTAGATGCAATGTTCATCTGAGTTAAATTTACCCATTCCAGTCCATTTTAGTTCATTGATTCCTAAAATGTGGATGTTCACTTTTGCCATCTCCTGTTTGACCACTTCCAATTTACCTTGATTCATGGACCTAACATTCCAGGTTCCTATGCAATATTGTTCTTTACAGCATCAGACTTTATTTCCATCACCAGTCACATCCACAACTGGGCATTGTTTTTGCTTTGGCTCTGTCTCTTCATTCTTTATGGAATTATTTCTCCACTGATCTCCAGTAGCATATTAGGCACCTACTGACCTGGGGAGTTCATCTTTCAGTGTCCTATCTTTTTGCCTTCTCATACTATTCATGGGGTTCTCAAGGCAAGTATACTGAAGTGGTCTGCCATTCCCTTCTCCAGTGGACCACATTTTGTCAGAAATCTCCAGCATGACCTGTCTGTTTTGGGTGGCCCTACACAGGCATGCGTCATAGTTTCATCGAGTTAGAGAAGGCTGTGGTCCATGTGATCAGTTTGATTAGTTTTCTGTGACTGTGGTTTTCATTCTGTCTTCCCTCTGAGAGATGACGATAAGAAGCTTATGGAAGCCTCCTGATGAGAGAGACTGACTGAGGGGAAAACTGGGTCTTGTTCTGATGGGTGGGGCCATGCCCAGTAAATCTTTAATCTAATTTTCTGTTGATGGGTGGGGCTCTGTTCCCTCCCTTTGTTTGACCTGAGACCAAAGTATGGTGGAGGTAATGAAGTTAATGGCAACTTCCTTCAAAAGGTCCCATGCACACACTGCTGTAGTCAGCGCTCCTGACCCTGCAGCAGCTCACCACTGACCCACACCTCTGCCAGAGCCTCTTGGACACTTACAGACAAGTCTGGGTCAGTCTCTTGTAGGGTCACTGCTCCTTTCTCCTGGGTCCTGGTGTGCATAAGGTTTTGTCTGTGCCCTCCAAGAGTCTGTTTCCCCAGTTCTGGGTATGTTCTGGTTGCACTTTGTAATCATTAGCTCTGGGCTTAAAGAAAATAATTTTCATGTGACTAAGACAAAACATTATAGAAAAAAATTTTTGTCCTCTTCTTTCCTGAGAGCCCTGGACTCCTCATCAACCCAACTAAGTATTAACTCTCTTACTGGGATACTATAGAAATCGACCACATGGCCCCTCACTTTCTGCATCAGGGTCATGTCAATCATCCCCAACAGGTTCATGTCCAGAATCTTCACAAAGTCCCATTTGATCAGCCACTGGTTGGGTGCAGTTGGCGTGGAAATGATGGCATTATTCAACAGATCCCAGAGTCCTGGGAAGAGTGAGGGTGAGAGGGAACACTGTGCTGGGTCCAGGAGAGAGGACCCAGTCTTGGTGCAAAATCACCTTCCAACCCAGACAGGACTTTAGAAGAGAGGCTGAAAAGGGAGCAGCTAGAGCAGAGACCCCCATGCTCCTGAGGGTTTGGGGAGACCAGACCTTGAGAACAGTGGGAAGACAGAAGATGTGCCTCCCTCCTGACTCTGTCTTCAAGGCCAAGCCCACTGCTTGGTGACAAGGGGCAAGAACCCCAAATAGGATGAAAGTGGGGGATGAAGATGAGGAAACCTAGTGAGTCCATATTCTGACACTCAGAGGGTGACGTTCTGGCTTTTCGCAGTTCATGTTGTCTTTGCAGTCCTGATAAATATTACCTTGCATTTTCAGATTATCTGACAACCTTCAGTACTGAGTATACAACACCTAATATGAGGGAAAGAGAGGAAAACAGAGAGAGACAATGAAGAAGGGAGAGGAAGAAAAGAAATAGTGGCTAAAAGACAAAACCAAAAGATGAGTAAAGGCTGAGTGCAGATTGGCTTGGTAGAGCAGACCTGACATCTCAGGTTTGGGGAACTTGTTGACAGGACTGGTATTGACCTCTAGGCCTGGCCTTGAAACAACCACATCAAAACTGAGCTTACTCCTATAGGAATCTGGGGATTTAAGTGTAATCTGTCAGGGGTGCACACTTGCCTCTATTAACCTGCCTCCCCGAAAATTGATTTATACTTTGCCCTAGAAAAATCCACCCTCTCCTCCCACCCACAGGAGGCCACTCTGCCCCTTTACCCACAGTTCACAGGTCACCCAGATGTGTCTGTCTGTGAGACACAAAGACAAATACCAAGAGCTTAAAGATTAAACAACTAACAGAATTCAGAACCAAGAGCAGAGTCATGGGAGTTGGGTACAATCTGTTGGAATTATTAGCACACAGATGTAGTCTCTCTGCTGCTCAGTTCCAACCCTGCACTTGGAGGAATGTATATCCTCTTATCATATTTGACCAAAGATCAAGTTAATACTTGTGATTAGAGTGTAGGGAAATGGTTATAAAGAAGTTTACCATGATATCATTTATGTTGAATACAGTGAATAACATGTGGGAACAAATTGCATTCATGCCATGACGTACTTGTGACTAAGCAGTGCTATTCTAAAGTGCATAATATTCTTAATCATTATTTACTTTGTTTTGAAGAAATTTTTGTGGTGTGTAAAATTGTTTACTTTCTCCATGGAAAATTAGATTACACATTATAGGCAGAATGTAACATAGACGTGAAAAACAATATCAGTTCATATCTGTCGTGGTGTGATTGGTGTGACCATAGTTTTTAATCTGTGTACTTTTCCCATTTTCCACAGTAATCATGTTTAACATGTATTCTAGAATGAAAGAAATCATAGTTCTTTCTCACTCTCTTATGATACGTAAAAATTGTGGTAAAATGCAAACATACACACACAAAGAAAAAAACATAAAGAGAGAGAAAGTGACCCCACAGTAGTTTTATGACCTTCTTTAATGAAGACTTGAGAGCTCAGTGTCATCACTGAAATTGGGTGACACTGAGACACAAGTAGGATGATTACGAGTCACCAGCAAGATCATGATCATGTGCTGAGAACACAGCCCAGCTCCAGCCCTGCCCCCAGCCAGTCATGCACCTTCCAACCAGAATCTCCTCCAGGAAGTCTGCCCTGATTCACCCTGCTCACTCAGCTTCAAGAAACTCAGACCTTCTGCTGAGAGGAGGGGACACCAGACAGGAAGTCTGCAAGGCACATTCCCATCAGGGAAAACTCCCCCAAACTACAGAAACTTCAGGGCAGAAGGTGGGGGGGGGGGAAGGAAGAGGCTCCTCTGGTCAGCTGAGTGAGGTGAAGAAGGCAGGTAAGACTTCACATCCTGAGAAACACCTTGGAATCTTCTCCTGGAAGCTGTCAAGTGGACTCCCCTTCACAGAGACAGGAACCATCTGTCCCACACACATTCCTTCACCCACGGGGCTGCTGCAGCATTGCTTTCTGTCTTTGTAATGTGGTGGATCCCCTTCTCTGGCCTGTCTGATGTCAGGTTCCTCAGCTGCTTGACCCCAGACTCCATGATACATGCTGCCAGGACCCTCAAGCCTCACAGGTCCAATGCCTGGCCAGCAGGTTCCTGAAGCCCGAGTTACAGCCCTTGATGAAGACGAACTTGTTCTGGAGTTGGCTCACCATCTGTCTCTCCTGGTACCAGGGCAGGTAGCACAGGCCATCAACACCACCAGGTTCGGCCACATGGCTTTGCAGGGGACAGACCTCCAGAGGCTGGGATGAAACTAGAATCTGGTTAGTGTTCAGACAGGAGGAATTAAGAACACATATTATGTTGGTTGGCCAGTCAGGCTCCAGGCCATCTGGCATGGAGTCCTCAGGCTTATCTTGTTCATTCTCTTTGGTGACTATTATTAATATAAATTCTGGCCCCAACACATATTTTTTATTTTTTTTAATACACTTGACCCATTTCTACCACATGACTTAGCACTTGCAAAACAAGCTTTTAAGCATGACAATAGTTTACCCAATCTCATTTTCCAGGTTTTCCTACTCCTGTTTATTTCCTTCCAGCCACAACTCCCCTCGCCACCCCTACTCCTGAAGAGGGAATTCATAGGGCCTGGACTCCATCTTAGGCCTGTTCATTGGCCACCTCTCCAATGGACTCTGAACTCTGTGCTTAGTGCCTATGGAAACTACAATAGAAAGATAAGAACCCCTCTAGACAGGGGAATCTTGAAGATCACAACCAGGTTACTCATCGCCTAAGAGAAAACATATTCTAATCACCCCTGCCTCCAGACAGGTCATAAATTCTTTCCATGTCTATTGGAATGTAATCACAGGCTTATTGATTATTAACTGTTTGAACACCTAACACATGAATGATGGGGTTATTGTGATTATATTTACCCTTCCTTTGTTTTATGTAAGTCTCAAGGAAATAGGGGTGGTGGGTTCGAGGTACACATAGGGTATAAAAGATTTTCACAAATGGTAGTTGGGGTCTTTGGCTAAGAGGAGACTCTGCCTTGAGTCCGCTGGTGTAATAAACTGCACTCCACTATCTGCATTGTCCTTCTGAGTGAGTTTGTTTCCCGGAACGCGTGGCTATAACATTTGGTGCATTGGCCGGGAAACTCCTCGCTTTGAGGAGACAGGTCTCATTTGAGGCCACCCCAAGGCTTTGTAGCTTGAATCTTCTAGAGCGGGGAAGGCGCCTCACCCTTCTGGAAGGATTCTGCTTCTCAACGCCCAGACATTTAACGTTAGCAGGTAGTGGACGGCAGCAGGGGAACTGAGCGCTCAGGTGAGGAAGAGGGAGTCTTCTGCCAGCAGGGAGGAAGAGGGGGTCTGATCACCCCCCTGGGAGGGACTAGAAGGAGCGGGGACCCACAGGAACCTGGAATAGGCAGGCAGTGATTGCTTGGTACACAGGTCAACGAGTGTGCTAGGGCTTCAGTTCAGTTCAGTCGCTCAGTCGTGTCTGACTCTCTGCGACCCCATGAATCACAGCACACCAGGCCTCCCTGTCCATCACCAACACCCAGAGTTCACTCAAACTCACGTCCATCGAGTCGGTGATGCCATCCAGCCATCTCGTTCTCTGTCATCCCCTTCTCCTCCTGCCCCCAATCCCTCCTAGCATCAGACTCTTTTCCAGTGAGTCAACTCTTCCCATGAGGTGGCCAAAGTATTGCAGTTTCAGCTTTATCATCAGTCCTTCCAATGAACACCCAGGACTGATCTCCTTTAGAATGGACTGGTTGGATCTCCTTGCAGTATAAGGGACTCTCAACAGTCTTCTCCAACACCACAGTTCAAAAGCATCGATTCTTCGGCGATCAGCTTTCTTCACAGTCCAACTCTCACATCCATACATGACCACGGGAAAAACCATAGCCTTGACTAGACGGACCTTTGCTGGCAAAGTAATGTCTCTGCTTTTTAATATGCTATCAAGGTTGGTCATAACTTTCCTTCCAAGGAGTAAGCGTCTTTTAATTTCATGGCTGCAATCAGCATCCGCAGTGATTTTGGAGCCCCAAAAATAAAGTCTGACATGGTTTCCACTGTTTCCCCATCTATTTCCCATGAAGTGATGGGACCAGATGCCATGATCTTCGTTTTCTGAATGTTGAACTTCAAGCCAACCTTTTCACTCTCCTCTTTCACTTTCATCAAGAGGCTTTTGAGTTCCTCTTCACTTTCTGCCATAAGGGTGGTGTCATCTTCATATCTGAAGTTATTGATATTTCTCCCAGCAATCTTGATTCCAGCTTGTGCTTCTTCCAGCCCAGCGTTCCTCATGATGTACTCTGCATAGAAGTTAAATAAGCAAGATGACAATATACAGCCTTGACGTACTCCTTTTCTTATTTGGAACCAGTCTGTTGTTCCATGTCCAGTTCTGACTGTTGTTTCCTGACCTGCATACAGGTTTCTCAAGAGGCAGGTCAGGTGGTCTGGTATTCCCATCTCTTTCAGAATTTTCCACAGTTTATTGTGATCCACACAGTCAAAGGCTTTGGCATAGTCAATGAAGCAGAAAATGATGTTTTTCTGGAACTCTCTTGCTTTCTCCATGATCCAGTGGATGTTGGCAATTTGATCTCTGGTTCCTCTGCCTTTTCTAAAACCAACTTGAACATCTGGGAGTTCACGGTTCACATATTGCTGAAGCCTGGCTTGGAGAATTTTGAGCATGACTTTACTAGCATGTGAGATGAGTGCAATTGTGCAATAGCTTGAGTATTTTTTGGCATTGCCTTTCTTTGGGATTGGAATGAAGACTGACCTTTTCCAGTCCTGTGGCCACTGCTGAGTTTTCCAAATTTGCTGGCATATTGAGTGCAGCACTTTCACAGCATTATCTTTCAGGGTTTGAAATACCTCCACTGGAATTCCATCACTTCCACTAGCTTTGTTCTTAGTGATGCTTTCTAAGGCCCACTTGACTTCACATTCCAAGATGTCTGGCTCTAGGTAGTGATCACACCATCGTGATTATCTGGGTCATGAAGATCTTTTTTGTACAGTTCTTCTGTGTATTCTTGCCACGTCTTCTTAATATCTTCTGCTTCTCTTAGGACCATACCATTTCTGTCCTTTATCGAGCCCATCTTTGGGCTTAGGAAGGGAATTTTTGAAGGTCATTTAGAAGGTGTGTCCACGCCATCTCAGGGAAAATTATTACCAGCAATCGCCAGGGGATTTTTAGGATAGGAAACTGGTCCTTGTATGCTTGTATTCTGCCCTCCCCCGGGAGGTGTCCCATCTGCTGTGAAATTCTTTGCCCCCTCAGAATTATCAGGCAAGAAGAAGGGGAATACATAAGTGAGTATGAATTGGCTTTTCCAGAGATGGCCTGGGATATGGGATATTTAACCCATCTGTGTTTTCATCTCATCTGATCAAGCCCACCAAGGCAGAATGGACTTTGAAAGTTAAGGGAGATACAGTCTTGGACCACGTGGTGTTCTGGTTTGGCTGTGCTGACTGGCAGGTGAAGACACGCTGATCCTCCTTCTCCCTCTGGGATCTGGCAGGTAAGGCTCTTCTCACCCCAATTAGGAAGGAGGCAGAATGGCAATTTAAGTGTCATTGAGTTTAAATATCAGAAGTACATAGGATACTGAGAACTTCGTAGGCAGAACGAAAAGGAAAAGTAGAAGAAGGTCCAAGAAGGTAAGCCAGATCGGGGGAAGTAAATCTAAGACAACTGTATTGGAATGCATGATTAAAAATTTAAAGAAGAGATTTGGAGGAGACTATGGGGTGAAGATGACGCCTAACCGCCTCCACATAATACTCTGTGAAGTCGAATGGCCCCCTGTGGGAGTAGGATGGCCACCAGAGAACACCATGAACTTAAAAATAGTGGAAGCAGCCTATTCAGTAGTCACAGGAGAGACAGGACACCTGGATCAAAATCCATATATATTAACTCATGGCTAGGATTAGCTCATGGAGAAGGCGATGGCACCCCACTCCAGTACTCTTGCCTGGAAAATCCCATGGACAGAGGAGCCTGGAAGGCTGCAGTCCATGGGATCGCTAAGAGTTGGACACGACTAAGCGACTTCATTTTACTTTTCACTTTCATGCATTTGAGAAGGAAATGGCAACCCACTCCAGTGTTCTTGCCTGGAGAATCCCATGGACAGGGGAGCCTGGTGGGCTGCCATCTATGGGGTCGCACAGAGTCAGACACGACTGAAGCGACTTAGCAGCAGCAGCATGGTTAGCTCAAGACCCTCCTGCTTGGACAAGGTTCTGTATCCAGAAGGGAAAGGGGAAAATATTAATGGCTCAAAAATTGACTGATGATAAAAAAGGAAATTCTACAGGATTTGGACGGGGATGACCTGACCCCTCCCCCACACTGGACAATGATGTGCCTGCCTCCCAGTGCTCCACCAGGACCGGAGGCCGCCTTAATGCCCGATCCAGGGCTAGGTGAAGTTTTTGCAGCAGACACTGCTCTTCCATCAGCTCTCCCAGAGTTTGTAGAGCTGCCGTTTTGGCAGGCTCCAATCCCAGTGACAAGCCTCTGGCCAACACTTCCAGGATTCGGATCCAGCCGAACCACCCAAGCTATACCCACCTCTCCCAGTGAGTACTGACAAGAAGGGGAGGGAGACGTTGGAATTAAGCAGAGAATGCGCTCTGCCAGAGAGCCAGAGGGCACGAAAGAGAACAGACAAGAGATTTACAGTGCTAGCTGCTGCTCTGGCAAAGTCTATCTCGTGCCCTCCAGAAAACCTCATCTGCCCCAGGGACAGAACAGTCCTTTAGCCTGTCCCAACAGAGGCCCTGGGCCCCATTACAGCCAAACCAGTGTGCCCAGTGCTGAGCTTTTGGCCCCTGGAAGAATAAATGCCCTAAGGAAAGGAAGGAAGAGGAAGCTCCCACAGTTGTGGGGCTTGAATACTTGGAAATTAAATAGGGCTGCTGGGGCTCAGAGATATCAGGCCTCTGAGAGCCCATGGTAATCTTAAAAGTGGTGGACCAAAACATTGATTTCATGGTGGATACAGGAGCAGAACTGTCAATAGTAACAAACCCTGTGGCACCACTGTCCAAAAAGACTACCGCTGTAACTGGGGTATCAGGAAAAGAGATGATTAAATCATTTTGCCAGCCTAGAAAATGTCAGATGGGGGGCACCAAATGATTCATGAATTCCTCTACATTCCTGAGTGCCTAGTCCCCCTGTTGGGAAGAGACTTGCTCTCCAAACTAGGAGCACAAGTGAATTTCTCCCCGGGGGAGAGGCCCACCTTCTGGATGGACACTATGACTTATTTGCTCTCTCTCTCAATACCACCCTAAGATGAGTGGAGGTTGCATGAGCCTCCGAAGGAAGAACCGGGTGGGCTTGAAGAGCATGAGAGAGAGCTAAGTCAATTATTCCCTGAAGAGAAGTGAAGTGAAGGTCGCTCAGTCGTGTCCAACTCTTTGCGACCCCATGGACTATACACGCAGTCCATGGTATTCTCCAGTCTGGAATACTGGAGTGGGTAGCCTTTCCCTTCTCCAGGGGATCTTCCCGACCCAGGGATCAAACCCAGGTCTCCCGCATTGCAGGCGGATTCTTTACCAGCTGAGCCACAAGGGAAGCCCCCTAGAGGTCTGGGCGAAAGACAAACCCCCCCACCCCCCAGGCTGGCTAAACATCAAGCCCCATTGATAATAAAATTCAAACCAGGCACCATCTGGAAAGCGCCAGTACCCACTACCAATAGAGGCCTGGGCTGGCATACTGCCCCATATCAATAGATTGAAACAAGTGTGCATTCTAGTAGAGTGCCAGTTGGCTTGGAATACACCGATCCTGTCAGTCAAAAAGGAAAGAGGACAGTACTACAGGCCTGTACAAGATCTCAGGGTAGTCAACCAGGCTACTGTGACTTTACACCCCACTGTTCCAGACCCCTATACCTTACTTAGCCTCCTCCCACCGAGGAGTAAAATTTATACTCACCTAGATCTCAAGGGTGCCTTCTTCTGCATATGCCTCACCCCAGCGTCACAGTCCATCTTTGCCTTTGAATGGGAAGATCCAGTCAGGGGCACCAAACAACAGCTCATCTGGACTCCCCCACAAGGGTTAAAGAACTCCCCAGCCATCTTTGGGGAAGCCTTGGCTTATGACCTGAACTCATTCCATCCAGAAGAATATGGATGTTGGCTCCTACAATACGAGGATGACCTGCTGCTGGCTGCCGAGACCAAAGAAAAATTCTGGAAAGGGACAAAAGCACTGCTCCAGCTGCTGATGGAAGCAGGTTACTGGGTGTCAAAGAAGAAGGCACAGATCTGAAAGGAGGAGGTAAGGTATCGGGGTTTGTTTTAAAGAAGGGCACAAGGTTCCAGACCCTATTTGGGTCCTATATACTGATGGCACTAGCCTGATAAAACAAGGACAACGGCTGTCAGGTTAGCCAAAGGAGAAGGGGTCATCAAGACCAAAAAGGGATGGTGGGAATTGCCAAGTGGCAAATTATTGGTACTGGAAGAGCTGACACACACTCTGGTAAGCCAAACACACTAAGCGACCCACCTAGGACTTGCTGCCTGCTCACAGGTTAATGCTGCCTCTAGGTACAGACAAAATCCTCTGGGTATTCAGCTGAAAGGCACGCTGCCCTTTAAACACCTGGGAGTGGACTTCATTGAAATAAAACCTCACCACACTACTGTTACCTGCTGGTCATGGTATGTACGTTCTCGGGATGGGTAGAAGATTTTCCTACCTGGACTGGAAGAGCATCAGAAGTAGCCGGGTGCCTGCTTAGGGAAATAGTTCCCAGATTTGGATTTCCTACCAGCATTGGATCAGACAATGGCCCGGCTTTTGTAGCTGATTTAGTATAACAAGTAAGCAAAACTTTAAACATCAAATGGAAACTGCACACTGCATATAGGCTCAGAGTTCTGAGATGGTGAGATGAACCAACCGGACACTTAAAGAGACTATCCAAGTGGATCATAGAGACTGACTGCTCCTGGGTGGACTTGCTTCCGACGACTCTGCTCAGACTCAGGATGACCCCACAGTCCCAAGGCTATTCTCCATACAAAATTGTGTATGGGAGGCTCCCTCCCATAGTAAAACAGGTGTCAACAAATTTGCCTCAGGTAAGGGGGTATAGGATTTCACAGCAGATGGAACTGGGTAAGGTAATAAATCAGGTAACTAAGTTTGTACAAGAAAGGGTGCCGTTCCCCCTTGGGGAACAGATTCATGAGTTTAAGCTTGGTGACCAAGTATGGATCAAAGATTGGAAACTTGATTTACTAGCCCCTCGGTGGAAGGGCCCTTATACTGTTATTCTAACTACCCCTACTGCAGTTAAAGTTGCAGGTATTGCCCCTTGGATCCATCATACGAGGGTGAAGAGAGCATACAACGCAGATCCATAAAACGTTGAGTGGGTTGCACAGAGGGACCCCGCTGACCCTCAAAAGACTAAGACCATCCTTATGAAGAAGGAAAAAAAGATCCTGGATGAGCCCCTTGAGGATGAAGCCACATAATCAACTCCTGCTGCTTGGTCTCATCAACGTGCACATTCCTATGTGGACTTCACAATACCTCCAACTGTTGGGTATGTGGGGCTATGCCTCTGTCTGTCTCTTCCCTGGTGGCTGTCACTGCTCCACCAAGGAGATTTTAAACCACTCTGCTCTTTTCTGGGACACAATCATAATCTCTCCTTGCTCTCTGGCTGTAAGCCAGACCTACAGTCAATAGACTTGGGTCATGGGGTTACATTTGATATAAATGCCAGTGTAACAAAACCCTAACGTACAACAAGCCCCAGTAAATCTACCTTATTTACATGCTAGGTGGACAAGATCTGTGTTTCAAAGTATGAGTATATTGCTGCCTTATTCGTATCTTCTATAGGGACAACAGATATGATTAAAGTAGAGGCTTTGACTAATTTCACAAAACAGGCCCCCTGAGACAGTACAAAAGCCATTCAAGCTTTAAATGAAGAACAAATTCAGATGAAGAAGGCAGTAATTCAGAATAGGATGGCGTTAGACATACAGCAGCCCAAGGGGGAATTTGTGCCATAATTAAAGTTGAATGTTGTGTATACATCCCTGACCTGTCTGGAAATGTATCTACTGCCTTGGAGGATATGCAAAATCAAGTGAAATCCTTGTCTAATGAAAATATTCCCTTTTGGACTTCGGTCCTGTCCTGGGTAAAGGGAGACTGGTGGAAAATTATTGTAATTGTTGTTATAGAAATCTTAATCATACTGCTTTGTGGGCCCTGCTTCTTACAATGCCTTGTGAATTTTGTAACCCAGAGGTTGATAGCGTTCTCTCATGTGGGTGGCCAGAGGACTAAGGTGCAGTATATCTCAATAAATGATGCTTCTTACGGAAACTAAGAGCATCAAGAGCGGGGAATGAAGAGGGAATTCATAGGACCTGGACTCCATCTTAGGCCTCTTCATGCTGATCATGCTCGGCCACCTCTCCAATGGACTCTGAACTCTGTGCTTAGTGCCTTTGGAAACTGCAATAGAAAGATAAGACCCCCTCTGCTGCTGCTGCTGCTAAGTCAGTTCAGTCATGTCCGACTCTGTGCAACCCCATAGACGGCAGCCCACCAGGCTCCCCTGTCCCTGGGATTCTCCAGGCAAGAATACTGGAGTGGGTTGCCATTTCCTTCTCCAATGCATGAAAGTGAAAAGTGAAAGTGAAGTCACTCAGTCATATCCGACCCTCAGCGACACCATGGACTTCAGCTTACCAGGCTCCTTCCATGGGATTTTCCAGGCAAAAGTACTGGAGTGGGGTGCCACTGCCTTCTCTGAAGACCCGCTCTAGACAGGGGAATCTTAAAGATCACATCCAGGTTACTCATCGCCTAAGGGAAAACATACTCTAATCACCCCTGCCTCCGGACAGGTCATAAATTCTTTCCGTGTCTATTGGAATGTAATCACAGGCTTATTGATTATTAACTGTAACACATGAATGATGGGGTTATTGTGATTGTACTTACCCTTCCTTTGTTTTGTGTAAGTCTCAAGGAAATTGGGGTGGTGGGCCTGACATATACATAGGGTACAAAAGATTTTCACAAATGGTGGTCGGGATCCTTGGCTAAGAGAAGACTCTGCCTTGGGCCCGCTGGCGTAATAAACTGCACTCCACTATCTGCATTGTCCTTCTGAGTGACTTTGTTTCCCATATAGCGTGGCTGTAACACTCTCACACATGTAGAACCTTTATATACCAGATTTCATGGATCACCGCCATCTTCTTACATTTATTTTATTTACCTCTGAGACCTGGATCTCCTCGTTCTTATAAAAGGAACACAGTGAAATCAAGTCACCTGACTTCAAACCCAGCTCTGCTGCCAACTAGCTGTGGGACCTTGGGCAGCTGGCTTAGGCTCTGACCTGTTTTCCTCCTCTGACTCAGCTCACAGAATTCCCTCCTGAAAGTCTAAGTCCCCTCAGCCTCTCTAGGATTAGAAGAAGGCAAAAGAGAATAAGGTCTCTCCTGATAACAGTGGTTCTTTCGACCAGAAAGGTGTTCAGAAGAGCAGTTGAGGTGTCTGAGGCAAAGCGGGGACTCAAAGAGAATTAAGGGACACAGGCAATGGTGAGATTTCTCAGATGCTGGGATGGGTATTGGCAGGACTCACACATAACTGCTCCAACAGTTTGAGAGGGTAACAGTCTGGAGGGCAAGGGGTCGCCAAACGGAGTAAATAGGCTGCAAGTGTCAGACATTTTTTTATCTCTCTCATAAATGCCAAGAGGAAACAAACTAGTGTTATATTTTTTCCCCTTCTCTATAGAAATTTAAAAAGAAGTTTCTCTTAAAATTCTGTTGCCATAATGACACCTGGTTCCATCTGAACTTAACTTTTCTTAAACCTTGAGCTAACCAATGCATTTTTCTTATGGAAATGTTTGTCTTAAGCCATGTTAACGTACTGTGTATTTACCCTTGACTCTGTCTTCAAGTCGGTTCCCCCTAAAGGCTCAGAACCAACTTGACAAACCCGTATGTTATACTGATACCTTGTTCTCCTAATCTATGTTAATGAAACTATATATTTATATGGAAACCTGCCTTTCTTCAAGAATATTGTCAACCATTTTTTTGCCCCTGGATGACTCACCTTGTGCCATTCTCTGAGTTTTGAGATATTTCCTTCTTTAATTAGCAGACTGTTAATTAAAGTACCTACATACAGAGAAGGCACTGGCACCCTACTCCAGTACTCTTGCCTGGAAAATCCCATGGATGGAGGAGCCTGGTAGGCTGCAGTTCATGAGGTCGCTAAGAGTCTGACATGACTGAGTGACTTCACTTTCACTTTTCACTTTTATGCGTTGGAGATGGAAATGGCAACTCACTCCAATGTTCTTGCCTGGAGAATCCCAGGGATGGGGGAGCCTGGTGGGCTGCTGTCTATGGGGTCACACAGAGTCGGACACGACTGAAGCGACTTAGCAGTAGCAGCAGTATCTATATAACATCTAGCTAAAGACTAGCAGTGAGGCACTCTTTCTGCCCCCTTCTTATGTCTATGTCAGAAGCTTTCTCTATCTCTTTTATACTTTAATTAACCTTTATTACACAATAGCTCTGAGAGATCAAGCCTTGTCTTTGGCCCCAGATTGAATTCTTCTCCTTTGGAGGCCAAGAATTCTGGTGTCTTTCGTGGTTCAGCAACAACTTTTCAACCCATTTTCCCCTTTTAACCCATGAAGATATCCTGCTCACAGACATGGGTGCCTGGACCCATTGCCCTCTTCCCTTCTGTGCTCAGACCCCACCCAGCCCAGCAACACACCCAGAATCCTAACCAGACACCGAGAAAAAGCGGATTGGAACCCTGAAAAACATTAATTGGAATGCTAACTCTTCCAAGCAGTGATATCTGTAAACCATAATGATGGAAAGAAATTAGTTCAGTTTGTATGAGGGTGAGGGTGGAGAGGACGAGGAAGCTGACCACTCAGAAGACTGAAGGAAGGTCCCAAGATTGGATCCCAGAACAGCTGCGCATGAGGGGTTCACTGGGAGGGGGAAGATGCCATTCAGGAATGGGGGTGGACCACGAAGAGTGCAGAGCTGATGAGAGGGGCGGGGACAGAAGGAACTGGGGTCAGTGCCCTGGCCGTCTCCTCACTGTTCACGTTTACTACAGCTCTGACTCCTGAGGTGGGAAAGATTACAGGTCCTGGGTGGAAGGAGAGGGTTCCCCAAGGACACAGAGGCTCAGATGCCCCTGGAACTCACCTCAGAAGCCAACAAACACAGAGGAAGACAAATTCAGCCTTTAGTGGTCATTGTCTCCTGCAGGGAGCTGATTGTCATCCTGAAAGGGGTTGCCCTTCAGGTGGCAGTCGGCAGCAATAATGGAAAGGATGGTCCTGCAGAAAACAGCCTCTGCCTGCTTCCAGGTAACCAAAGGGAACCCTTCTACAGGGGTTCCCTAAAGGGTGAAGCTGAAGAAGGCCAGGATGGAGGATGGTCCCCTGGAAACTGTCAAGAGCCAGGGGGACATGCAAGTCTTATACAAACACTAATCCTGCTAAGGGATAATGTTGTGGTTTCTTACTTGGAAGAGGAGATTTTTTTTTTTATCTCAGTGACCATGAAATCATCAACCTCAAATTCCCATTGAGCCATGAGGCAGACTGGTGCCAGTCCTCAGGGCATTTGCCTCTGTTCTGTGAATCCTGAAGGTTGCAGCATGGCTTTGGGGCTGAAGGAGGAACCAGAACAGGCTCTATCTTGAAAGGACTCCTTCTTGGGCCAGACTCTGGACTTTGAGCTATATGCCCAGTATCTATGGAAACGACATACAAACTGGAAAACCAGGCCCCTGGAAGGAAGAGCCTCAGGGCTCTCCTTTGCCTAAAAGAATACCCTAATTATCTGTGTAACTGAAGAGAATCATACATTCTATTATGCTTATTGGGGTATGGACCACAGGCCTATTGATAATTGTCCACAGTTAACTACCTAGGCTTAAGGCATATGAATCAAGGGTTAACTTTGATTGTATCTTTCTTTTCCTTTATTCAGACTAGTTTCAGGGAACCTTATACACTTAGAGTTTTTAAGGTTTTCACAAAAACTGGTCGGGGTTCTTGGCTAAGAGGAGACTCTGCCTTGGGCCTGCCACTGTAATAAACTGCACCCCACTATCTGCATTGTCCTTCTGAGCGAGTTTGTTTCCCGGAATGCATGGCTACAACATTTGGTGCATTGGCCAGGAAACTCCCCACTTTGAGGAAACAAGTCCCATTTGGGACTACTCCAAGACCTTGCGGCTTGAATCTTCCAGAGGGGGCAAGGAGCCTCGCCCTTCTGAAAGGATTCTGCTTCTCAACGCCCAGACCTTTCACGTTAGCAGGTAGTGGACAGCAACAGGGAAACTGAGTGCTCAGGTGACAAGGAACCCACCTGGCAGGGTGGAAGAGGGGGCCTGATAACCCCCTTGGAGAGACTAGAAGGGGCACGGACCCACAGGAGCCTGGAATAGGCAGGTGACAGCGATTGCTTGGTACACAGGTCGACGAGCGTGCTAGGGCTTAGGAAGGGAATTTTTGAAGGTCATTTAGGAGGTGGTGTCCATGCGCTCTTGGGGAAAATTATTACCAATCAATCACCAGATTTTTTAAGAGAAGAAACTTGGTTCTTGTGTGCTCATATTCTACCCTCCCCCAGTAGGTGTCCCATCTGCTGTGAAATTTTTGACCCCCTTGAAATTGTCAGGCTAGAAGGAGCGGGATACATATGTGAGTATGAATTGGCTTTTCCGGAGACGGCCTGGGACGTGGGATATTTAATCTGTTTTCATTCGCACCTGATCAAGCCCACCAAGGCAGAACGGACTTTAAGGAAGAAACAATCTTAGACCACGTGGTGTTCTGTTTTGGCCATGCTGACTGGCAGGTGAAAACACGCCAATCCCCCTCTCCCTCTGGGATCCGGAAGGATTTGGATGAGGATGACCTGCCTCTCACCCATACTGGATGATGATGCGCCCCCCTGCCCAGTGCTCCACCAAGACCAGAGGCCACCTTAATGCATGATCCAGGGCCAGTTGAAGTTCCTGCAGCAGCTGCTGCCCCTCCGCCAGCTCTCCTGGAGGTCGTAGAGCTGACACCTTGGCAGGCTCCAATACTGGTGGCAGATGCCTCTGGCCAACACTTTCAGGATCTGGCTCCAGCTAAATCACCCAAGCTATACCTGCTTCTCCCTGTGAGTACTAACAAGAAGGGGAAAGGAGACACCAGAATCAAACAGAGGCTGTGCTCTGCTAAGGAACCCGAAGAAAGGTCCCCACTACAAATGCCCCTCAGAGAGTTACAGCAACCTCCAGTTCATGGGACAGACGGCCACTAGCGTTAGCCTCCTGTAGCCTATAATTACCAAATTAGGCTAATGGAGACTATTTTTCAAACCCACTGCCCTACATGGGATGACATAATCCAACTACTAGTCTCCCTCTTCAGCACTGAGGAAAGACACAGGATCCTAACTGAGGCCAGAAAATGGCTAAGAGAAATGGCACCTGAGGGTACTGCAAACCTGCAGCAGTGGGCAGAACTAGCCACCCCCGATGAGAGCCCCAGTTGGGACTGTAACACAGGGGAAAGGAGGGGCCACCTGGAGAGATATCAGGCGGCCATTTTACAAAGTCTCAAGAAGGGGGCCCAAAAACCTATGAGTATTGCAAAACCCTCCGTAGTAACTCAAAGGGAAAGCAAATCACCCTCTGAGTTCTACAAAAGGCTGTGCGAGGCCTATAGACTTTATACACCAATAGATCCAGAGGTTACTGGGTCTCAGATGGTGATAAATGCAGCCTTTGTGTCTCAAGCCCACCCTGAAAATGTCAGATGGGGAGACACCAAGTGACTCATTAATTTTTATACACCCCTGAATGCCCAGTATCTTTGTTGGAAAGAGACTTGCTGTCTAAATTGGGGACACAAGTGACCTTTCCCCCCACCAAAGACCCACTCTTCGAGTGGGCTAAACCACCTATGTACTCTTCCTCTTGGTAAACCCTCAAGATGAATGGAGGTTACACAATCTCCTGGAAGGAAAACCGGATGGGCTCAACATATTCCTTGAGGTTTGGACAGCAGAAAACCCTCCCAGGCTTGCAAAACAAGTCCCAGTGGTAATAGAACTCAAACCTGGTACAATTATGTCAGCACCCGTCTTAGGCCTGCCAGACCTTGCTAAGCTGTTTACTCTTTATGTGACTGAAAAAGACAAGGTGGCTATGAGAGTGTTGTCCCAGACTATGGGGACATGGGACAGACCCATGGCTTATCTCCCGAAACGGCTGGACAATGTTGCCACTGGGTGGCTGAGATGCTTACAAGTAGTTACTGTGGTTGCCTTACTGGTCCAGGAGGCAACCAAGCTGACTTTGATTGTAAAAGTCCTACATAAGGTCAACAATCTCCTGCAAGGGGACCCCCATAAATGGCTGTTGACATCCCAGATTACTTAATAACAGGGACTGTTATGTGAGAACCCCCATGTTACTATTGAGCCTTGTCAGGCCCTGAATCTGGCCACTATCCTTCCTGTGGGAGAAGGTGGGCCCTCACATGATTACAAGGAAATCCTAGAATTTTATGCCAGCAGACCTGACTTGAGAGACCAGCCAATCCCAGACCCAGATTTGGTCCTGTACACCAATGGCACCAGCCTGGTGAAACAAGGACAACTGTTGGGGTATACAGTAGTCATGACAGAAACCATCGTTGAGGCTAGCTCTCTGCCATCACACTGGTCTACTCAACGGGTCAGCTATATGCTCTAATCTGAGCCCTCCAGCTGTCAAAAGGTAAGAAGACAAACATTTACACAGACCCCAGGTATGCTTTTGCTACTTTACATGTAAATGGGGCTTTAGAGAAAGAGAGAGGTCTTCTGACAGCCAACAGAAAGGATATTAAAGATGAAGGGGGCGGGCGGTCCTAATGAGAAAGTCATTTCCTAGGCAGGTTGATAAGAAGTCTACTGGCTAATCCTGTTATCTTAAGATGTAAATTATGGGAGTAGGTCTAGTTAGGTTTTTACAACCTCCGACATTCTTTTGATTCACTGTAATTACTAATTAGAGAGTATATAACTCCATGGTTAACACTAGCAAGGGGGTACTCTTTCTGCCCCCTTCCGATGCCTATGTCAGAAGCTTTCTCTATCTCCTTTATACTTTAATAAAACTTTATTACACAAAAGCTCTGAGCAGTCAAGCCTTGTCTCTGTCCCCAGATTGAATACTTCTCCTCTGGAGGCCAAGAATCCTGGCATCTTTTCGTGGTTCAGCAACTAACTTTCACTAAGATGGCAGAGGAATAGGATGGGGAGACCACTTTCTCCCCCACAAATTCATCGAAAGAACATTTGAACGCCAAGCAAATTCCACAAAACAACTTCTGAATGCTGCCAGAGGACATCAGGCACCCAGAAAGGCAACCCATTGTTTTCGAAAGGAGGTAGGACAAAATATAAAAGATAAAAAGAGAGACAAAAGAGGTAGAAATGGAGATCTGTCCTGGGAAGGGAGTCTTACAAAAGAGAGAAGTTTCCAAACACCAGGAAACACTCCGGTGGGTCTGTGGTGAGTCTTGAAATCTCAGAGGGCAAAATAACTGGGAGGAAAAATAAATAAATAATTAAGCCCCACAGATTACATGCCTAACAGCAACTCCCAGCGGAACAGCAGCCCAGATGCTCGCATCCCCCACTAGCAAGCAGGGCCTGGACAGGGGGGGCGCAGGCTGCATTGCTTAGGGTAAGGGCTGGGCCTGAATGCCCCGAGGACAATCTGAGGGAACTAGCTTGAGATAGCAACCCAGACTGTGAGATAGCTATCCCGTGAAAAGCCCTAACCTAAGACACTGCCAGGCCCACTCACAGAACAAAGGACTGAGCAGAGCTAGCTGGCTGCAGACTGGCCCATCCCCTGCCAGAGACAGGCAGGCAAGGGCAGTCAGAGCCGAAAGGGGGCAATTGTGGCCCCAGAGAGGCATTCTATACCAAACTGCAAGCAGACTTCATTGCTAACCAAGACTTCTTGCGATTCTGGACAGTCAACATCTGCCGGGAGTGTTGCAGGCAGAGATCAGCTCCCCAGAAGAGACACACTGCACACCTGAGAAGGTGCACCTGTTGTACACCCAGAAAACTGAGTGGCTGGGACAGGGGAGGTGATAAGTCGCAGCCTTCAACTGCAGGCAACTGTGCTCACCAAGCACCTGGTCACCTGAGCTGCTCAGACCTGGGATGGGCACAAAACGCAGGCCCAACCAAGTCTGTGCCTTTGTGGAGTACCCAAGAACCTGAACCTGAGTGGCTCAGACCTGGGAAGTGCACGCAACCCAGGGCCCACCTCAGATAGTTCCCGGCAGAGCAACCTAGAGCCTGAGCAGCATAAACAGGGAAAGCACACACACCATGAGCGGGGGCAAACCCAGTGTGGTGGAGAATTGCAAGCACTCCCCACACACGCCAGTGATATTTGTTTGCAGTGTTCCTCCCTCCCCACAACACGACTGAACAAGTGAGCCTAAAAAATGTGACCACCAGTGACCCCCTTGTGTCAGGGCGGAAATTAGATACTGAAGAGACAAGCAAACTAAAGAAACTAAAATAAACAGAGGGAACCGCTTTGGAGTGACAGGTGCAATAGATTAAAACCCTGTAGTTAGCACCAACTACATAGGAAGGGGCCTATAGGCCTTGAGAAGTACAAGCTGGACCAAGGAACTATCTGAAAATGAACTGACCCCACACTGTCCACAACAGCTCCAGAGAAAGTCCTAGATATATTTTTACTATTATCATTTTTTAAATTAAAAAATTTTAAGTCCCCTATTACTCCTTTAATTTTAATCTTTATAACCTACTATTACCTTGAAAAAAAAGACCCTATTTTTAAAGCAAACTTCATATATATATATTTTATAATTTTTGTGACTTTTTTCCCCTAATATTATATGTTTGAAAGTCTAACCTCTACTCTCGATTTTTAATCTTTGCTTTTTGGTATTGTTATCAACTTTGTACTTTTAAGAACCCAATCTTCAGTACCCAATTTTACTTGGGAGTGTGATTACTGGCTTGATTGTTCTCTCCTCCTTTTGACTCTCCTTTTTCTTCACCAGGTCGCCTCTATCTCCTCCCTCCCCCTTCTCTTTTCTATCCAACTCTGTGAATCTCTTTATGTGTTCCAGGCTGTGGAGAACACTTAGGGAACTGATTACTGGCTGGATCTGTCTCTCTCCTGTTGATTCACCCTTTTATCCTCCTGGCCACCTCTGCCTCATTCCTCCCTCCCTCTTCTCTTCTCTGTATAACTCCATGAACATCTCTGAGGGATCCAGACTGTGGAGAGCACATAGGGAAGTGATTACTGGCTAGCTTGCTCTCTCCCCTTTTGATTCCCCCTCTTCTCCTCCTGGTCACCTCTATCTTCCTCCTCCCTCTTCTCTCCTCCATGTAAATCTGTGTACCTCTCCAGGTGTCCCTCACTGAGGGGAAACTTTTCATCATTAACCTAGATGTTTTATCATTGGTGCTGTATAGATGGAGAAGTCTTGAGTCTACTGTAAGAATAAGACCAAAAGCCAGAGGCAGGAGGCTTAAGTTCAAATCCTGAGAACAGCTGAGAACTCCTGAATCCAGGGAACACTAACCAATAGGAGCTCATCAAACGCCTCCATATCTACACTGAAACCAAGTACCACCCAAGGGCCAACAAGCTCCAGAGAAAGACATACCATGCAAATTCTCCAGCAACAGAGGAACATAGCCCTGAGCTTCAATATACAGACTGCCCAAAGTCACACCAAACCCACAGACATCTCAAAACTCATGATTGGACACTTCATTGCACTCCAGAGAGAAGAAATCCAGCTCCACCCACCAGAACACCGACATAAGCTTCCCTAACCAGGAAATCTTGACAAGCCACCCATCCAACCCCATCACAGCGAGGAACCTCCACAATAAAGAGGAACCACAAACTTCCAGAACACAGAAAAGCCACCCCAAACACAGCAATATTAACAAGATGAAAAGGCAGAAAAATACCCAGCAGGTAAAGGAACAGGATAAATGCCCACCAGACCAAACAAAAGAGGAAGAGATAGGGAGTCTAACTGAAAAAGAATTCCAAATAATGATAGTGAAAATGATCCAAAATCTTGAAAACAAATTGGCGTTACAGATAAATAGCCTGGAGACAAGGAATGAGAGATGCAAGAAAGGTTTAACATGGACCTAGAAGAAATAAAAAAGAGTCAATATATAATGAATAATGCAATAAATGAGATAAAAAAACACTCTGGAGGGAATCAACTGTAGAATAATGGAGGCAGAAGATAGGATAAGTGAGGTAGAAGATAGAATGGTAGAAATAAATGAAACAGAGAGGAAAAAAGAATTAAAAGAAATGAGGACAATCTCAGAGACCTCTGGGACAATGTTAAACGCCCCAACCTTCGAATCATAGGAGTCCCAGAAGAAGAAGACAAAAAGAAAGACCATGAGAAAATACTTGAGGAGATGGTAGTTGAAAAATTCCCTAAAATGGGGAAGGAAATAATCACCCAAGTCAAAGAAACCCAGAGAGTCCCAAACAGGATAAACCCAAGGCGAAACACCCCAAGACACATATTAATCAAATTAACAAAAATCAAGCACAAAGAACAAATATTAAAAGTACAAAGGGAAAAACAACAAATAATGCACAAGGGGATTCCCATAAGGATAACAGCTTATCTTTCAATAGAAACTCTTCAGGCCAGAAGGGAATGGCAGGACATACTTAAAATGATGAAAGAAAATAACCTACATCCCAGATTACTGTACCCAGCAAGGATCTCATTCAAATATGAAGGAGAAATCAAAAGCTTTACAGACAAGCAAAAGCTGAGAGAATTCAGCACCACCAAACCAGCTCTACAACAAATGCTAAAGGATCTTCTCTAGACAGGAAACACAGAAAGGGTGTATAAACTCGAAACCAAAGCAATAAAGTAAATGGCAACAGGATCATACTTTCAATACTTACCTTAAATGTAAATGGGTTGAATGCCCCAAGCAAAAGACAAAGGCTGGCTGAATGGATACAAAAACAAGACCCCCATATATGTTGTCTACAAGAGACCCTCAAAACGAGGGACACATACAGGCTGAAAGTGAAGGGCTGGAAAAAGATATTCCATGCAAATAGAGACCAAAAGAAAGCAGGAGTAGCCATACTCATATCAGATAAAATAGACTTTAAAACAAAGGCTGTGAAAAGAGACAAAGATGGACACTACATAATGATCAAAAGATCAATCCAAGAAGAAGATATAACAATTATAAATATATATGCACCCAACATAGGGGCACCGCAATATGTAAGACAAACGCTAACAAGTATGAAAGGGGAAATTAACAATAACACAGTAATAGTGGGAGACTTTAATACCCCACTCACACCTATGGATAGATCAACTAAACAGAAAATCAACAAGAAAACACAAACTTTAAATGATACAACAGACCAGTTAGACTTAATTGATATCTATAAGACATTTCACCACAAAACAATGAATTTCACCTTTTTCTCAAGTGCACACAAAACCTTCTACAGGATAGATCACATCCTGGGCCATAAATCTAGCCTTGGTAAATTCAAAAAAATTGAAATCATTCCAAGCATCTTTTCTGACCACAATGCAGTAAGATTGGATCTCAATTACGGGAGAAAAACTATTAAAAATTCCAACATATGGAGGCTGAACAAAATGCTGCTGAATAACCAACAAATCATAGAAGAAATCAAAAAAGAAATCAAAATATGCATGGAAACAAATGAAAATGAAAACACAACAACCCAAAACCTATGAGACACTGTAAAAGCAGTGCTAAGGGGAAGATTCATAGCAATACAGGCTTACCTCAAGAAACAAGAAAAAAGTCAAATAAATAACCTAATGAACTGTGAAGAAAGCTGATCGCCGAAGAATCGATGCTTTTGATCTGTGGTGTTGGAGAAGACTCTTGAGAGTCCCTTATACTGCAAGGAGATCCAACCAGTCCATTCTAAAGGAGATCAATCTTGGATGTTCATTGGAGGGACTGATGCTAAAGCTGAAACTGCAATACTCTGGCCACCTCATGCGACGAATTGACTCACTGGAAAAGACTCTGATGCTGGGAAAGGTTGGGGGCAGGAGGAGAAGGGGACGACGGAGAATGAGATGGCTGGATGGCATCACCGACTCTGTGGACATGAGTTTGAGTGAACTCCGGGTGTTGGTGATGGACAGGGAGGCCTGGCATGCTGTGATTCATGGGGTCACGGAGAGTCGGACACGACTGAGTGACTGAACTGAACACCTAAAGCAACTAGAAAAGGAAGAAATGAAGAACCCCAGGGTTAGTAGAAGGAAAGAAATCGCAAAAATTAGGGCAGAAATAAATGCAAAAGAAACAAAAGAGACCATAGCAAAAATCAACAAAGCCAAAAGCTGATTCTTTGAGAAGATAAATAAAATTGACAAACCATTAGCCAGACTCATCAAGAAACAAAGGGAGAAAAATCAAGTCAACAAAAATAGAAATGAAAATGGAGAGATCACAACAGACAACACAGAAATACAAAGGATCATAAGAGACTATTATCAGCAACTATATTCCAATAAAATGGACAACTTGGAAGAAATGGACAAATTCTTAGGAAAGTACAACTTTCCAAAACTGAACCAGGAAGAAATAGAAAAACTTAATGGACCCATCACAAGCACAAAAATAGGAACTGTAATCAGAAATCTTCCAACAAACAAAAGCCCAGAACTAGAAGACTTCACAGCTGAATTCTACCAAAAATTTAGAGGAGAACTAACACCCATCCTACTCAATTTTCCTTCCAGAAAATTGCAGAGGAAGGTAAACTTCCAAACTCATTCTATGAGGCCACCATCACCCTAATACCAAAACCTGACAAAGATGCCACAAAAAAAGAAAACTACAGGCCAATATCACTGATGAACATAGATGCAAAAGTCCTTAACAAAACTCTAGCAAACAGAATCCAACAACATATTAAAAAGATCATACATCATGACCAAGTGGCCTTTATCCCAGGGATGCAAGGATTCTTCAATATCCACAAATCAATGTAATACACCACATTAACAAATTGAAAAAAAATACATATGATTATCTCAATAGATGCAAAGAAAGCCTTTGACAAAATTCAACATTCGTTTATGATAAAAAAAAAATCCTCCAGAAAGCAGTAATAGAAGGAACATACCTCAACATAATAAAAGCTATATATAACAAACACACAGCAAACATTATCCTCAATGGTGAAAAATTGAAAGCATTTCCCCTAAAGTCAGGAACAAGACAAGGGTGCCCACTCTCACCACTATTATTCAACAGAGTTTTGGAAGTTTTGGCCACAGCAATCAGAGTAGAAAAAGAAATAAAAGGAATCCAGATTGGAAAAGAAGAAGTAAAACTCTGTTTGCAGGTGACATGATCCTCTACATAGAAAACCCGAAAGACTCCACCAGAAAATTACTAGAGCTAATCAATGAATATAGTAAAGTTGCAGGATATAAAATTAACACACAGAAATCCCTTGCATTCCTATACACTAACAATGAGAAAACAAAAAGGGAAATTAAGGAAACAATTCCATTCACCATTGCAACAAAAAGAATAAAATACTTAGGAATATATCTACCTAAAGAAACAAAAGACCTATATATAGAAGGCTATAAAACACTAGTGAAAGAAATCAAAGAAGACACTAATAGATGGAGAAATACACCATGTTCGTGGATTGGAAGATTCAATATAGTAAAAATGAGTATACTACCCAAAGCAATCTATAGATTCAATGCAATCCCTATCAAGCTACCAAGGGTATTTTTCAGAGAATTAGAACAAATAATTTCCCAATATGTATGGAAATACAAAAAACCTCGAATAGCTAAAGCAATGTTGAGAAAGAAGAGTGGAACTGGAGGAATCAACCTACCTGACTTCAGGCTCTACTACAAAGCCACAGTCAACAAGACAGTATGGTACTGGCACAAAGACAGGAATACAGATCAATGGAACAAAATAGAAAGCCCAGAGATAAATCCACGCACCTATGGACACCATAGCTTTCACAAAGGAGGCAAGAATATGCAACGGAGAAAAGACAATCTCTTAACAAGTGGTGCTGGGAAAACTGGTTGACCACTTGTAAAAGAATGAAACTAGAACACTCCTTAACACCATACACAAAAATAAACTCAAAATGGATTAAAGATCTAAACGTAAGACCAGAAACCATAAAACTCCTAGAGGAAAACATAGGCAAAACACTCACCAATATAAACCACAGCAAGATCCTCTATGACCCACCTCCCAGAATATTGGAAATAAAAGCAAAAATAAACAAAGGGGTCTAATTAAAATTAAAACCTTCTGCACAACAAAGGAAACTATAAGCAAGGTGAAAAGACAACCTTCAGAATGGGAGAAAATAATAGCAAACAAGGCAAAGGACAAAGAATTAATCTCAAAAATATACAAGCAACACTTGCAGCTCAATTTCAGAAAAATATACGATCCAATCAAAAAGTGGGCCAAAGAACTGAACAGACATTTCTCCAAAGAAGACATACAGATGGCTAACAAACACATGAAAAGATGCTCAACATCACTCATTACCAGAGCAATGCAAATCAAAACCACAATGAGGTACAATTTCACGCCAGTCAGAATGGCTGCTATCCAAAAGTCTACATGCACTAAATGCTGGAAAGGGTGTGGAGAAAAGAGAACCCTCTTACACTGTTGGTGGGAATGCAAACTAGTACAGCCACTATGGAGAACAGTGTGGAGATTCCTTAAAAAGCTGGAAATAGAACTGCCATATGACCCAGCAATCCTACTGCTGGGCATACACACTGAGGAAACCAGCATTGAAAGAGACACGTGCACCCTAATGTTCATTGCAGTACTGTTTATAATAGCCAGGACATGGAAGCAACCTACATGTCCATCAGCAGATGAATGAATAAGAAAGTTGTGGTACGTATACACAATGGAATATTACTCAGCCATTTAAAAGAATACATTTGAATCAGTTCTAATGAGGTGGATGAAACTGGAGCCTATTATACAGAGCCAGAAAGAAAAACACCAATACAGTATACTAACGCATATATATGGGACTTAGAAAGATGGCAAAGATAACCCTGTATGTGAGACAGCAAAAGAGACACAGATGTATAGAACAGTCTTTTGGACTCTGTGGGAGAGGGTGAGGGCGGGATGATATGGGAGAATGGAATTGAAACATGTAAATTATCACATGTGAAACCAATCGCCAGTCCAGGTTCAATGCATGATACAGGGTGCTTGGGGCTGGTGCACTGGGATGATCTAGAGGGATGGGATGGGGAGGGAGGTGGGAGGGGGGTTCAGGATAGGGAACACATGTACACCCATGGCGGATTCATGTCAATGTATAGCAAAACCAATACATTATTGTAAAGTAAACAAATAAATAAAACCAAAAAAAAAGAAGAAATTCTGACCCTATTAGGTGCTGTCTGGGAACCAGAAAAGGTTGCAGTCATATACTGCCGAGGACATCAAAAAGAAGATACCCCCTAGGCTCAGGGAAACAAAGACCACTAAACAAGCAGCTGAGGGCTTAGGGGTGACAAGTGAAGCCCTTATTAAAGCTCTCATATTGGCAGAGCTACCTGAGCTAATGCTGGACTCTCTAAAATACACTGAAGCCCAAAACCAACTAGCCAAAGTGGAAAGGGCCATCAAGACTGAAAAGGGATGGTGGAAATTGCCAAATGGCAAATTACTGGTACCGGAGGAGCTGGCACCCACTCTGGTAAGCTAAACACACCAAGCATCCCACCTAGGCCATGATAAACTGGAAGAGCTAATTCGAAAATATTTCTTGGTTCCCCACCTCTCTTCCCTAGGCAGGACAGAATCTCAGAACTGCACTGCCTGCTCACAGGTTAATGCTGCCTCTCGGCACAGACAAACGCCTCCGGGAATTCAGCTGAAAGGCACGCTACCCTTTGAACACCTGGGAGTGGACTTCACTGAAATGAAACCTCACCGACACTACCATTACCTGTTTGTCATGGTATGTACTTTCTCAGGATGGGTAGAAGCTTATCCTACCCAGACTGAAAGAGCATCAGAAGTAGCCAGGTGCCTGCTTAGGGAAATAATTCCCAGATTTGGATTTCCTACCAGCATTGGATCAGACAATGGCCCGGCTTTCATAGCTATTTAGTACAAGTAAGCAAAACTTTAAATATCAAATGGAAACTGCACACTGTATATAGGCCCTAGAGTTCTGGGATGGTGGAACAAACCAACTGGACACTTAAAGAGACACTCTCCAAGTAGATCATAGAGACTGACTGCTCCTGGATGGACTTGCTTCCGATGACTCTGCTCAGACTCAGGATGACGCCATGGTCCCAAGGCTATTCTCCATACGAAATTGTGTATGGGAGGCCCCTTCCCATAATAAAACAAGTGTCAACAAATTTGTCTCAGGTAAAGGGGGATAGGATTTCACAGCAGATGGAACTGGGTAAGGTAATAAATCAGGTAACTAAGTTTGTACAAGAAAGGGTGCCGTTCCCCCTTGGGGAACAGATTCAAGAGTTTAGGATTGGTGACCAAGTATGGGTCAAAGATTGGAAACATGATTTATTAGCCCCTCGGTGGAAGGGCCCTTATACTGTTCTAACTACCCCTACTGCAGTTAAAGTTGCACATATTGCCCCTTGGATCCATCATAAGAGGGTGAAGGGAGCATACCATGCAGACCCAGAAAACGCTGAGTGGACTGCACAGAGGGACTAAGATCATCCTCCAAATAGGAAAAGGAGTACGTCAAGGTTGTATATTGTCACCCTGCTTATTTAACTTATATGCAGAGTACATCATGAGGAACGCTGGGCTGGAAGAAGCACAAGCTGGAATCAAGATTGCCAGGAGAAATATCAATAACCTCAGATATGCAGATGACACTACCCTTATGGCAGAAAGTGAAGAGGAACTAAAAAGCCTCTTGAGGAAAGTGAAAGAAGTGAGTGAAAAAGTTGGCTTAAAGCTCAACATTCAGACAACTAAGATCATGGCATATGGTCCCATCGCTTCATGGCAAATAGATGGGGAAACAGTGTCAGACTTTATTTTTTGGGGCTCCAAAATCACTGCAGATGCTGATTGCAGCCATGAAATTAAAAGACGCTTACTCCTCGGAAGGAAAGTTATGACCAACCTAGATAGCATATTAAAAAGCAGAGACATTACCAACAAAGGTCCATCTGGTTAAGGCTATGGTTTTTCCAGTGGTCATGTATGGATGTGAGAGTTGGACTGTGAAGAAAGCTGATCACCGAAGAATTGATGCTTTTGAACTGTGGTGCTGGAGAAGACTCTTGAGAGTCCCTTGGACTGCAAGGAGATACAACCAGTCCATTCTAAAGGAGATCAATCCCGGGTGTTCATTGGAAGGATTTATGCTAAAGCTGAAACTCCAGTACTTTGGCCACCTCATGCGACGAGTTGACTCACTGGAAAAGACTCTGATGCTGGGAGGAATTGGGGGCAGGAGGAAAAGGGGACGACAGAGAATGAGATGGCTGGATGGCATCACCGACTCGATGGACGTGAGTTTGAGTGAACTCCGGGTGTTGGTGATGGACAGGGAGGCCTGGCGTGCTGTGATTCATGGGGTCGCAAAGAGTCAGACACAATTGAGTGACTGAACTGAGAACTGAAGAAGAAGAAGGAAAAGAAGATCCCAGACGAGCCCCTTCGGGATGAAGCCGCATAATCAACTCCTGTTGTTTTACCTCATCAACATGCACATTCCTACTCCGACTTCCACAACACTTCCAGCTGGTGGATATGTGGGGCTGTGCCTGTCTGTGATGGATGGACTTTCCTGGCGGGTGTCACCGCTCCGCCAAGGGGATTTTAAACCACTCTGTTCTTTTCTGGGACAACAAAAAGAGACTTTTCCTTTCTCTTGTCAATCATAATCTCTCCCTGCTCTCTTGGTGTAAGCCAGACCTATAGTCAATAGACTTGGGTCATGGGGTTATATTTGATGTAAATACCAGTTTCATAGAAGTAACAAAAGCGGTAATTCAAAATAGAATGGTTTTGGACATGCTCACAGCTGCTCAAGGAGGGACCTGTGCTATGATTAAGGTTGAAAGTTATGTATATATTCCAAATTTATCTGGCAATGTATCAGCTGCTTTAGATGTCATGAAAAAACAGCTAAAACAATGTCAAATGGAAACATTCCTTTCTGGACTTAGGTGTTATCTTGGGTGAAGGGTGATTGGTAGAACATTGTTATCAGTTCAGTTCAGTTCGGTCGCTCAGTCGTGTCCGACTCTTAGCGACCCCATGAACCACAACACGAAAGGCCTCCCTGTCCATCACCAACTCCCGGAGTTCACTCAAACCCATGTCCATTGAGTCGGTGATGCCATCCAGCCACCTCATTCTCTGTCATCCCCATCACCTCCTACCCCCAATCGCTCCCAGCATCAGAGTATTTTCCAGTGAGTCAACTCGTCCCATGAGGTGGCCAAAGGATTGTAGTTTCAGCTTTAGCATCAGTCCTTCCAATGAACACCCAAGATTGATCTCCTCCAGAATGGACTAGTTGGATCTCCTTGCAGTATAAGGGACTCTCAAGAGTCTTCTCCAACACCACAGTTCAAAAGCATCAATTCTTCGGCGATCAGCTTTCTTCACAGTCCAACTCTCACATCCATACATGACCACGGGAAAAACCATAGCCTTGATTAGACGGACCTTTGTTGGCAAAGTAATGTCTCTGCTTTTTAATATGCTATCTAGGCTGGTCATAACTTTCCTTCCAAAGAGTAAGCGTCTTTTAATTTCATGGCTGCAATCAGCATCTGCAGTGATTTTGGAGCCCAAAAAAATAAAGTCTGACACTGTTTCCACTGTTTTCCCATCTATTTCCCAAGAAGTGATGGGACCAGATGCCATGATCTTAGTTTTCTGAATGTTGAGCTTCAAGCCAACCTTTTCACTCTCCTCTTTCACTTTCATTAAGAGGCCTTTGAGTTCCTCTTCACTTTCTGCCATAAGGGTGGTGTCATCTGCATATCTGAGGTTATTGATATTTCTCCCGGCAATCTTAATTCCAGCTTGTGCTTCTTCCAGCCCAGCGTTCCTCATGATGTACACTGCATATAAGTTAAATAAGCAGGGTGACAATATACAACCTTGACGTACTCCTTTTCCTCTTTGGAACCAGTCTGTTGTTCCATGTACAGTTCTAACTGTTGCTTCCTGACCTGCATACAGGTTTCTCAAGAAGCAGTTCAGGTGGTCTGGTATTCCCATCTCTTTCAGAATGTTCCACAGTTTATTGTGATCCACACAGTCAAAGGCCTTGGTATAGTCAATGAAGCAGAAATAGATGTTTTTCTGGAATTCTCTTGCTTTCTCCATGATCCAGCAGATGTTGGCAATTTAATCTCTGGTTCCTCTGCCTTTTCTAAAACCTGCTTGAACATCTGGAAGTTCACAATTCACATATTGCTGAAGCCTAGCTTGGATAATTTTGAGCATGACTTTACTAGCGTATGAGATGAGTGCAATTGTGTGGTAGCTTGAGCATTCTTTGGCATTCCCTTTCTTTGGGTTTGGAATGAAGACTGACCTTTTCCAATCCTGTGGCCATTGTTGAGTTTTCCAAATTTGCTGGCATATTGAGTGCAGCACTTTCACAGCATCATCTTGCAGGATTTGAAATAGCTCAATTGGAATTCCATCACCTCCACTAGCTTTGTTCGTAGTGATGCTAAGGCCCACTTGATTTCACATTCCAAGATGTCTGGCTCCAGGTGAGTGGTCATGCCATCGTGATTATCTTGGTCATGAAGATCTCTTTTGTACAGTTCTGTGTATTCTTGCCACCTCTTCTTAATATCTTCTGCTTCTGTTAGGTCCATACCATTTCTGTCCTTTATTGAGCCCTTCTTTGCATGAAATATTCCCTTGATATCTCTAATTTTCTTGAAAAGATCTCTTGTTTTTCCTATTCTGTTGGTTTCCTCTATTTCTTTGCATTGATCGCTGAGGAAGGCTTTCTTATCTCTCCTTGCTATTCTTTGGAACTCTGCATTCAGATGCTTATATCTTTCCTTTTCTCCTTTGCTTTTCACTTCTCTTCTTTTCACAGCTATTTGTAAGGCCTCCTCAGACAGCCATTTTGCTTTTTTGCATTTCTTTTCCATGGGGATGGTCTTGGTCCCTGTCTCCTGTACAATGTCAAGAACCTCCGTCCAGAGTTCATCAGGCACTCTATCTATCAGATCTAGTCCCTTAAATCTATTTCTCACTTCCACTGTATAATCATAAGGGATTTGATTTAGGTCCTATCTGAATGGTCTAGTGGTTTTCCCTACTTTCTTCAGTTCAAGTCTGAATTTGGCAATAAGGAGTTCATGATCTGAGCCACAGTCAGCTCCTGATCTTGTTTTTGCTAACTGTATAGAGCTTCTCCATCTTTGGCTGCAAAGAATATAATCAATCTGATTTCGGTGTTGACCATCTGGTGATGTCCATGTGTAGAGTCTTCTCTTGTGTTGTTGGAAGAGGGTGTTTGCTATGACCAGTGCGTTCTCTTGGCAAAACTCTATTAGCCTTTGCCCTGCTTCATTTCGTGCTCCAAGGCCAAATTTGCTGTTACTCCAGGGGTTTCTTGACTTCCTACTTTTGCATTCCAGTCCCCTATAATGAAAAGGACATCTTTTTTGGGTGTTAGTTCTAAAAGATCCTGTAGGTCTTCATAGAACTGTTCAACTTCGGCTTCTTCAGAATTACTGGTTGAGGCATAGACTTGGACCACTGTGGTATTGAATGGCTTGCCTTGGAAATGAACAGAAATCATTCTGTTGTTTTTAAGATTGCATCCAAGTACTGCATTTCTGACTCTTTTGTTGACCATGATGGCTACTCCATTTCTTCTAAGGGATTCCTGCCCACAGTAGTAGATATAATGGTCATCTGAGTTAAATTCACCCATTCCAGTCCATTTTAGTTCACTGATTCCTAGAATGTCTATGTTCACTCTTGCCATCTCCTGTTTGACCATTTCCAATTTGCCTTGATTCATGGACCTAACATTCCAGGTTCCTATGCAATATTGCTCTTTACAGCATTGGACCTTGCTTCTAGCATCAGTCACATCCACAGTTGGGTATTTGTTTTGCTTTGGCTCCATCCCTTCATTCTTTCTGGAGTTATTTCTCCATTGATCTCCAGTAGATACTGGGCACCTACCGACCTAGGGAATTCCTCATTCACTATCCTATCATTTTGCCTTTTGATACTGTTCATGGGGTTCTCAAGGCAAGTATACTGAAGTGGTTTGCCATTCCCTTCTCCAGTGGACCACATACTATCAGACCTCTCCTCCATGACCCGTCCATCTTGGGTGGCCCCACACGGCATGGCTTAGCTTCATTGAGTTAGACAGGGCTGTGGTCCATATGATCAGATAAACTAGTTTTTTGTGATTATGATTTCAATGTGTCTGCCCTCTAATGCCCCCTCCCAACACCTACCCTCCTATTTGGGTTTCACTTACCTTGGTCGTGGGGTATCTCTTCACAGCTGCTCCAGCAAAGTGCAGCCGCTGTACCCTACCATAGTTGCCTTGATAAGTCTGCTTTGTGGACCCTGCATTTTACAATGTATTATGAACTTTGTAACCAAAAGGTTGGTGTCATTCTCCCAAATTGGCGGTCGGAGAGCCAGGGTGCAATATATCCTTATGAATGATGCTCATACTATGAGTTAAGAGCATCAACGGGGGGAATGAAAGAGGAAACAGAACAGGCTCTATCTTGAAAGCAGGACTCCATCTTGGGTCAGACTGTGGACATTGAGCTATATGCCCAGTATCTATGGAAACGACATACCAACTGGAAAACCAGGCCCTTGGAAGGAAGGGTCCCAGAGCTCTCCATCGCCTAAAAGAATACCCTAATTATTTGTGTAACCGAATAGAATCATACATTCTATTATGCTTATTGGGTATGACCACAGGCCTATTGATAATTGTCCATGGTTAATTACCTAGGCTTAAGGATGCTGATTGCAGCCATGAAATTAAAAGACGCTTACTCCTTGGAAGGAAAGTTATGACCAATCTAGATAGTATATCAAAAAGCAGAGACATTACTTTGCCAACCAAGGTCCATCTAGTCAAGGCTATGGTTTTTCCCGTGGTCATGTATGGATGTGAGAGTTGGACTGTGAAGAAAGCTGATCGCCAAAGAATTGGTGCTTTTGAACTGTGGTGTTGGAGAAGACTCTTGAGAGTCCCTTGGACTGCAAGGAGATCCAACCAGTCCACTCTAAAGGAGATCAATCCTGGGTGTTCATTGGAAGGACTGATGCTGAGGCTGAAACTCCAATACTTTGGCCACCTCATGCGACGAGTTGACTCACTGGGAAAGAGTCTGATGCTAGGAGGGATTGGGGTGGGAGGAGACAGGGACGACAGAGAACGAGATGGCTGGATGGCATCACCGACTCAATGGACATGAGTTTGAGTGAACTCCGGGAATTGGTGATAGAGAAGGAGGCCTGGCGTGCTGTGATTCATGGTGTTGTAAAGAGTCGGACACGACTGAGTGACTGAACTGAACTGAAGGCATATGAATCACGGGTTAACCTTGATTGTCAGGGAATTTGGGGAGGTGGGTTTCTGCACATACACTTAGGGTATATAAGGTTTTCACAAAAACTGGTCAGGGTCCTTGGCTAAGAGGAGACTCTGCCTTGGGCCCGCTGGTATAATAGGCTGCACTCCACTATCTTCATTGTCCTTCTGAGTGAGTTTGTTTCCAGGAACACGTGGCTACAACAATAACATAAGATTCCTGTAAGCACTCCATAATCTCAATTTTGAACAAAAAGAGATAAAAATTCAGTTTTTTAGTTGACTCTTGGAGAAGACCCTCCCACTCCAATTTGCCCTCAGCCCAGAAATCTGTATGACTTTATACAAGTGCCTTCTCCACTGAGTCCATATTCAGACTATCATGGCAGCAGAGGACACACAGAGAGCCAGGGTCTCTGGAAGCACTGGGACATCAGGGGAATTCCTGCCCTGCACACAGTAGGTGCTCAGTAAGCGTTAGCAGAAAACATAAGACCGGGCTCCAGAAGTGACTCCCACTCTCCTCCATTGGAGGACGGGGGAAGAGGATCTGGGCGGAGGACCTGGGAGGTGGCAAAGGATGGAGGGTAATGACTCTATAGGAGGGGACACAGGGAGGACTGCAGGGAGGGGTCTGGTGAGAGAGAGGTTACATGTCCCCAGGGAAGTGTTTGGGCCCTTCCTCTCCCTTACAGGCCTCTCCTTGTTTGTCCATCCTTGTGCTAATCCTGGGATCCCAGGTCACACGATAAGCCCCAGAAAGACACATTAGCCCGTCACTTCTACAGACAAAGGGATGCCTTCAATTCCTTCTTCAAATCCTCCTCAGGTGGCCCCATTGACCACTACACCTCTGCAAGGTCACCTGACTCTTCGTCTCATAGACACACACCCATTGATGCACAAGGCTGTGGTCACAATCACTTGGTATTGATGCACAAGGCCATGGACACAATCACTGGGTCTGAGTAAACGTCTCAATTTTTATTTTAAGGAAAAATAATGGAAATTCATGATTTCAAGAAAAACAAGAATTAATTTCTGTGTTCTCTGTCAGGACCTCCACTGAAGACACCACTTTCCAGCCAAAGTTGACTGGATGTGCACCTCAGCTCCTGACCACAAGTATCTTTAAGAGACAGAGGCCTTTACCTCCCTTGTCCATTTCCATTCAGTGGGACAGGGAGTCTGGCCAGGGCCAAGGCACACCTGGAAGAGGTGGACAGGGCCAGAAGATGGGGGGCCAGGACCCTCCCAGCTGCTCACACCCTCTAGACAATGCAGATTCCTCGGGGTGGCAGGAGGGCCATAAGGCTCAGAGCCTTGAGAGGCTGATGAAGGAAGAGAACACAGATTAGAGCTATTGATCTCACTACAAAACATGTTTCTTCCTACTACCTCTGAGTCCTAAGTAATGTCCTAATAAAAGCCTGGGGAGGAGGTGGGTGTGGGGCACAATGGGCATCCTGGTGATATGAGAACTCTGCTCTGCACTCTTATTTCTCTCCCCCGATGCATCTTCTCCCCACTCTGTATGCAACTCCCCCCTACAATGCACCCCAGTCTTGGGTTACAGGGCTTTAGCAGGCTGGGGGTTACTCCAGTACAGCATGAGATCCACCAGGAAGCTAGGCAGGTAGCTCATGGGGAGGTAGATGAACTTGGCATCCCAGCCAGGTGAGTATCGGGTGCGGGGGTGGCAGGCGGTCAGGGCGTGCTCCATGCAGTCAGTCACCAAGGACAGATCTTGGCAGCAGCTTGTCTCCAACAAGTCAAATGATTTCATGACTGTCCAGAATGAGAAAGAATCCAGATATATTTCGACCTCCATCCATTCTGACTTAGGGATCAACTTATGGAGCAATGTTTTTAAGAATCCCTAGACCACCTAACTTGAATGAACCTACATTCTCAAATGAGTGCCCCAACTCTTATATCAGGAGCAATGGTTCCACACGAAGACACCTCTAAATCCATTTCTGAGAAAATCAGGACTACAGAAACTGTAGGTGTCTACAAACAACAAATCTGAGGACATGAAAACCAGATATTCTAATGCCAGCTTACTATGACTACACAGGTTTTTCCCTCTCTGGCTTCAGTGTCCTCCCAAAATAATAAGGGGTTCAGGGAGACAGTGGTCCCCATGTCTACCAAGCTTGGAGACTTTCTGTAGATCACCAGGGAACCCTGGGGACAGAGCTCATGTTCCCACTGTGTAGGTGACTCAGAGCCTGGAGGATGGACATGATACTGAAGGAAGTGCTAATGACCGACCCAGTCTTGCAGACAAGGGTTTACCTCTCTCCCCAAGGTCCACAGCTCACTCACGGTTAGTCATGAACTTCTCTCCATAGACTTCTTTGATCTCTGGGCTGGCCTGATTCCATGATGCCTTGAGGCCCTGAGAAAGTGCCTTAGGGCTGGTCACAGTGGTCTTGAAATAACCAGGCTCGATCATAACCACCTTCACCCCAAAGTAGGAGAGCTCCCTCCTGCAAGGCAAACAGGCAGAAGGGCAAGGACTTCAGAGGTCTTCCAACATAAACACAAAAACACACCCAAAATTAGTATGATACCAAGAAAGAATGCAGTGGGATAAACAGGAAATGCTGGGAGGTTGTGAATTACAGAAAGCCAAAGGGAGAAATCTAATGATGCTGTTATTCTGAACAGAGTTTGAATATTTTCCAAATATTTTGTACACATGTGCCTACACCTCTAAATCCTACCAGTTGTGTTCCAAAGTACCGCTTAAGTACCATCTCCTCATATTCCCCTCACATCCAATTGATCACCAACTTTTTTCTGTTTAATCTGCTCCATACTCCTCAATTTCCTCTCTTCCTCTCCTAACTGGTCTATTTCCTGGCCATCTATCAGCTGGACTGTTCTAACTGTCTCCTAAATATCATCTCCTTACCTGAGTACATCCTTCCCCAACATTTGGAGCTTTCTAAGCCCTGCAGGCTTCAACAAAATGTGAACCGTGAACTCCCAGATGTTCAAGCAGGTTTTAGAAAAGGCAGAGGCACCAGAGATCAAATTGCCAACATCCGCTGGATCATGGAGAAAGCAAGAAAGTTCCAGAAAAACATCTATTTCTGCTTCATTGACTATGCCAAAGCCTTTGACTGTGTGGATCACAATAAACTGTGGAACATTCTGAAAGAGATGGGAATCCCAGACCACCTGACCTGCCTCTTGAGAAACCTGTATGCAGGTCAGGAAGCAAGAGTCAGAACTGTACATGGAACAACAGACTGGTTCCAAATAGGAAAAGGAGTACGTCAAGGCTGTATATTGTCACCTTGCTTATTTAACTTCTATGCAGAGTACATCATGAGGAACGCTGGGCTGGAAGAAGCACAAGCTGGAATCAAGATTGCTGGGAGAAATATCAATAACCTCAGATATGCAGATGACACTACCCTTATGGCAGAAAGTGAAGAGGAACTCAAAAGCCTCTTGATGAAAGTGAAAGAGGAGAGTGAAAAGGTTGGCTTAAAGCTCCACATTCAGAAAACAAAGATCATGGCATCTGGTCCCATCACTTCATGGGAAATGGAAAAACAGTGGAAACAGTGTCAGACTTTATTTTTTGGGGCTCCAAAATCACTGCAGATGCTGATTGCAGCCATGAAATTAAAAGACGCTTACTCTTTGGAAGGAAAGTTATGACCAACCTAGATAGTATATTAAAAAGCAGAGACATTACTTTGCCAACAAAGGTCCGTCTAGTCAAGGCTATGGTTTTTCCCGTGGTCATGTATGGATGTGAGAGTTGGACTGTGAAGAAAGCTGATCGCCGAAGAATTGATGCTTTTGAAATGTGGTTCTGGAGAAGACTCTTGAGAGTCCCTTGGACTGCAAGGAGATCCAACCAGTCCATTCTGGAGGAGATCAATCCTGGGTGTTCATTGGAAGGACTGATGCTAAAGCTGAAACTGCAATCCTTTGGCCACCTCATGGGACGAGTTGACTCACTGGAAAAGACTCTGATGCTAGGAAAGGTTGGCGGCGGGAGGAGAAGGGGACGACAGAGAACGAGATGGCTGGATGGCATCACCGACCCTGTGGACATGAGTTTGAGTGAACTCCGGGAGTTGGTGATGGACAGGGAGGCCTGGCGTGCTGTGACTCATGGGGTCGCGGAGAGTCGGACACCACTGAGCGACTGAACTGAACTGAACTGAACTGAAGCCCTGCAGAAGGTAGAGTCTCTACTGCTGATATGATTACCTCTTTCCCTTGATTAATTGCTTCGGTGAGGTTACACGCCTACAAGGTTCCCATATCTAATATTATAGCAGCAATATATGTGGAACATGCTGTAGCCAATTATATTAGTGACAATTCTGCCTCACTTTCAGACAGTGGGACATCATCCAGAGCAAAGTAAGTTCATTCACACTACAGTCAGGGAGCCCATCCTGACATCAAGAACTTAGGAAGGAGCTTCCCAAGGAATGCCTGGTAAAGTAAGAGAGAAAATTACAGAAAAAAGAGCTCCAGTCAATGATGAAAGGAACACTGTGAAAGGCTCCCCCAGAAGCATAGAAGCAGGAGGACCAAGGAGGGCAGTCTGTCCCAGGCCATTACCTGAGGGAGTCTGAGAAGGCCTCCACGCCATACTTGGATATGGAGTAGCCTCCACCAATGAGGGCCACCCGGCCCATGATGCTGGAGACATTGACCACACGGCCCCTCGCCTTCCGCACCAGGGGCAGCAGACTCAGGGTCACCTCAATCACCCCCAACAGGTTCACGTCCAGAATCTTCACGAAGTCCTGTTTGGTCAGCCACTCGTTGGGTGCAGTGGGCGTGGAGATGCCAGCATTATTCACCAGACCCCAGAGCCCTGGGAACAGTGAAGGCAAGAGGGCAACACTGTGCTGGGCCCAGCAGTGAGGACCCTGTCATGGTGCCAAGTCTCCTTCCAACCTGGGAGGACTTTAGAAGAGAGGCCACAGTGGGAGTGGCTGGAGCAGAGACTACCATGCTCCTGGGGGTATGGGGAGACCAAACCCTGTGAACAGTGGGAGGACAGAAGGCAAGCCTCCCTCCTGACTCAGTCTTCACACCTCACCCACTGCCTGGTGACAAGGAACCCGGTGACAAGGAACCAGAGTTGATGAAGGCAGGTACTGAGCTTCAGGAAATCTAATATATCTATAGTCTGGAATTTGAGAATGAAATTTTGAGTGTTCACAACCCATGTTGTCTTTGCAGACCTTATAAATATTCCCCTAACTTTTCATATTTTCTGACTGATTTCTCAACATCTAGTATGAGGGAAAGAGAGGTAAACAGAGAGAAACAATGAAGAAGAGTGGGAAAGAATAGAGGAAGGAGAAAACAGATAAAAGACAAAAATAAAAAGATGAATGAAGGTTGACAGTGAAAGTGAATGTGGCTCAGTCGTGTCCGACTCTCTGTGACCCCATGGTCTATACAGTCCATGGAATTCTCCATGGCCAGAATACTGGAGTGAGTAGCCTTTCCCTTCTTCAGGGGATCTTTAGAATCCAGGGATCGAACCCAGGTCTCCCACATTGCAGGCAGATTCTTTACGAGCTGAGCCACAAGGGAAGCCCAAGAATACGGGAGTGGGTTCAGTTCAGTTCAGTCTCTCAGTCATGTCTGACTCATTGCAACCCCATGGACTAGAGCACGCCAAGCCTCCCTGTCCATCACCAACTCCCGGAGTTTACTCAAACTCATGTTCATTGAGTCTGTGATGCCATCCAACCATCTCATCCTCTGTTGTACCCTTCTTCTCCCACCTTCAATCTTTACCAGCATCAGGGTCTTTTCAAATGAGTCAGTCAATTCTTCAAGTCAGGTGGCCAAAGTACTGGAGTTTCAACTTCAACATCAGTCCTTCCAATAAACATTCAGGACGGATCTCCTTTAGGACGGACTGGTTGGATCTCCTTGCTGTCCAAGGGACTCTCAAGGGTCTTCTCCAACACCACAGTTCAAAAGCGTCAGTTCTTCAGCACTCAGCTTTCTTTATGGTCCAACTCTCACATCCATACATAACTGCTGGATAAACCATAACCTTAACTAGATGGATCTTTGTTGGCAAAGTAATGTCTCTGCTTTTTAATATGGTGTCTAGGCTGGTCATAACTTTCCTGCCAAGGAGTAAGAGTCTTTTAATTTCATGGCTGAAGTCACCATCTGCAGTGATTTTGGAGCCCCTCAAAATAAAGTCAGTCACTGTTTCCATTGTTTCCCCATCTATTTGCCATGAAGTGAAGGGACCTGATTACATGATCTTAGTTTTCTGAATGTGGAGCTTTAAGCCAACTTTTTCAGTCTCCTCTTTCACTTTCATCAAGAGGCTCTTTAGTTCTTCTTCACTTTCTTCTATAAGGGTGGTGTCACCTGCATATCTGAGGTTATTGATATTTCTCCTGGCAATCTTGATTCCAGCTTGTGTTTCTTCCAGCCCAGTGTTCCTCATGATGTACTCTGCATATAAGTTAAATAAGCAGGGTGATAATATACAGCTCTGACCTTTTGGAACCTTTCCCAATTTGGTACCAGTCTGTTGTTCCACGTCCAGTTCTAATTTGTTTCTTGACCTGCACACAGATTTCTCAAGAGGCAGGTCAGGTGGTCTGGTATTCCCATCTCTTTCAGAATTTTCCACAGTTTATTGTGGTCCACATAGTCAGAGGCTTTGCCATAGTCAATAAAGCAGTTCAGTTCAGTTCAGTTGCTCAGTCGTGTCCGACTCTCTGCAACCCCATGAATCACAGCACACCAGGCCTCCCTGTCCATCACCAACTCCCGGAGTTCACTCAAACTTATGTAAATAGATGTTTTCCTGGAATTCTCTTGCTATTTCAATGATCCAGCTGATGCTGGCAATTTGATCTCTGGTTCCTCTGCCTTTTCTAAAACCAGCTTGAACATCTGGAAGTTCATGGTTCACGTATTGTTGAAGCCTGGCTTGGAGAATTTTCAGCATGACTTTATTAGTGTGTGAGATGAGTGCAACTGTGCAGTAGCTTGAGAATTCTTTAGCATTGCCTTTCTTTGGGATTGGAATGAAAACTGACCTTTTCCAGTCCTGTGACCACTGCTGAGTTTTCCAAATTTGCTGGCATATTGAGTGCAGCACTTTCACAGCATCCTCTTTTAGGATTTGAAATACTCAACTGGAATTCTATCACCTCCACTAGCTTTGTTCGCAGTGATTCTTTCTAAGGCCCACTTGACTTCACATTCCAGGATGTCTGGCTCTAGGTGAGTGATCACACCATTGTGATCATCTGGGTCGTGAGGATCCCTTTTGTACAGTTCCTCTGTGTATTCTTGCCACTTCTTCTTAATATCTTCTGCTTCTGTTAGGTCCATACCATTTCTGTCCTTTATTGAGCCCACCTCTGCATGAAATTTTCCCTTGGTGTATCTAACTTTCTTGAAGAGATCTCTATTCTTTCCCATACTATTGTTTTCCTAATTCTTTGCACTGATAGCTGAGGAAGGCTTTCTTATCTCTCCTTGCTGTTCTTTGGAACTCTGCATTCAAATGTGTATATCTTTCCTTTTCGCCTCTCTTCTTTTCACAGCTATTTGTAAGGCCTCCTCAGACAACCATTTTGCTTTTTTGCATTTCTTTTGCTTGGGCATGGTCTTGATCCCTGTCTCCTGTACAATGTCACAAACCTCTGTCCATAGTTCGTCAGACACTCTGTCTATCAGATCTAGTCCCTTAAATCTATTTGTCACTTCTACTGTGTAATCGTAAGGAATTTGATTTGGGTCATATCTGAATGGTCTAGTGGTTTTCCCTACTTCTTTCAATTTAAATCTGAATTTGGCAATAAGGAGTTCATGATCCCTTCTCCAGCGGATCTTCCAGACCCAGGAATCAAACTGGGGTGTCCTGCATTGCAGGCAGATTCTTTACCAACTGAGCTATGAGGGAAGCCAGAATGAAGGTTAGGGGCAAACTGGTTGAGTAAAAGAGATCTGAGATTTCAGGTTTGAGGGAACTGGTCGAGAGGCATGGTATTGACCTGTAGGGCCTGGCCTTGAAGCACCTGCATCAATATTGAGCTATATTCCCACAAAAATTTGGGAATTCAGTGGGTAGGCTTTCAGGAGAAGCCATGATTCCCCAAATAGGAATTTCACCTCTTCCTAGAAAAATCTACCTTCTCCTTCACACGAGAGGCCACTCTGGCCCCAGTACCCTCGGAACACAGGTTGCCCAGCTTCATGGAAACCTTTCTGTGAGACACAAAGACACATCAAGAACTTAAAGACTTATCAACTAACAGAACTCAGGACAGAAGAGTGGGATCAGGGCAGTTGGGAACAGGGTGTCAGAATGAACATACAGAATTAGTCCCTCTACTACTTAGCACCAAGCCTGACTTGTAGAAATGTATATTCCTCATTATTTGACCAATGATCAAATTAATATATGTGATTAGAGCCTAGGGAATTGGGTAGAAAGAAATTTACCTAGACATCATTTATGCTCAATGCAATGAATAAAATATGGGAACCAATTACATTCATTCAATGAGGTACTTTTAACGAAGTAGAGCTATTCTAAAGAATACAATATTCTCAATCATTATTTATTATGTTTTTGAACACATTTTTGTTACCTAGAAAATTGTTCACCTTCTTTCATTGAAAAATTAGCAGACAGACTATGTCCAAATTGTAATATCATGTATGTCAAAATGTTATCAGCACTTGTGGGTGGTGGGATTTGGGGTGATTTGGTTTTCATCCACATACTTTTCCCATTGTCCAAGGTCTCATGTTTTAAATCTATATTTAGATAAATTAAAGTTCTTTCCTTCTGCATAAAACACACACATAACTATAGTACCACAGACACATCACACATAGAGAAAAATAAAAAATAAAAAAGAGAATGTGAACCCACAATAGTTTTCAGGCCTTCCTTAGACAACTCATGAGAGTTCAGCGGCAGCACCAAAAATGGGTGATATTTAACCTCAAGTAGCCTGGCTATGGATTACCAGCAAGACCATGTTCAGGTGCTGAAAACACAGCCCAGCTGCAGCCCTGCCCCCAGTCACCCATGCAGCCTTCCAGCCAGAGTCCCCCTCTCCACCCCTCCTCCAGAAAGTCCACCCTGATTACCCTGCTCACACAACAGCAAGAAACCCAGACTTTCTGCTGAGACAGGAGGGGACACCAGACAGGTAATTTGCAAAGACACAGTCTCATCAGGGAAATCTCTCCCCCAAACTGCAGAGTCTCAAGGTCAGGAGGTAGGTGTGGGGGGTGATAGAGGTTCGGCTGGTCAGCTGGGTGAGGTGAAGAAGGCAGGTGGGACTTCAAGTCATGGAAACACCTTAGAATGTTCCCCAAGGAGCTGACAACCAGTGTCCCCTCACACAGAGAGAAGAAGTAAACAAACAAGAAATCTGGGTGGTACCTCTGTCCCCCACACACTTCTTCACCCACTCGGTGGCCGCAGCGATGCTCTCTGTCTTGGTGACGTCCAGGATCACTGTCTGCAGTCTGCCTGATGTCTTGTTCCTCAGCTGCTCAGCCCCCTGCTCCGTCAGACATCCAGCAAGGACCCTCAAGCCTCTCAGATCCAGCTGCCTAGCCAACAGGTTCCCGAAGCCCGAGTCACAGCCCGTGATGAAGACGAACTTGTCCTGGAGGTGGCTCACCACCTTCCTCTCCCGGTACCAGCGCAGGAGGTAGTACAGGCCCACAAGGACCGCCAGGTACAACCACATGGCTTCCCAGGGACAAGACACATACAGGGTGGGGTGAAATAGAGTGGCTTGTGATCAGACAGGACAAATTAAGCACACACAGGATTACTATTTGCAAACCAGGGTCCAGGCCCTCTGGCATGGAGTTCTCAAGATTGTCCTGCTCGGGCTTCCCTTGTGGCTCAGCTAGTAAAGAATTTGCCTGCAATGTGGGAGACCCAGCTTTGATCCTTGGGTTGGGAAGATCCCCTGGAGAAGGGAAAGGCTACCCATTCCAGTATTCTGGCCTGGAGAATTCCATGGACTGTATTGTTCATGGGATCTCAAAGAGTTGGATATGACAGAGCAACTTTACTTTCACACTTTCATTTTCTTTCAAAAAAAAAAAAAAGATTGTCCTGCTCACCTTCTTCAGTGAGTATGACTGACTCTAAGCACACACTCAATGTGTGCTTTTTGGTACATTTCACCCATTTCTAATAGATGTCAATGTAATTACGACACAGACTCTTAGGGATGACAACAGGTTTCCCAACCACCTCCATCTGGTCCTCTCACTCCTCCCTGTTTGCTTCTGCCCACCTCTCCCCTCCACCCCCACCCCACACATCGGAACCCACACATGGCATGGTTCCATGGCTCACAACTGTCTTTTTCCCTTTGTCCCTTTCAAGTCTGGGACCTGAGTCTCCCAGATCTAAAGAATATTCTTCGGAGGGGAATATACTTAGATTCATGAAACACATGGCTTGAAAACCCAGTTCGTCTGCCAACTAGCTGTATGGCTTAGACTCTGACCTGGTTTCCTCCTCTGGCTCAGCTCACAGAACTCCCTCCTAAAATATTAAGTACCCTCAGGTTCTCTAGGATTAGAAGGAGAAGGCAAAGGAGAATAAGGTCTCACCTGGTTCCCTGGACCAGAAAGGTGTTCAGAAGAGCAGTGGGGGTGTCTGAGGCAATGAGAAAGAACACACAGGCAATGGTGAGACTTCTCCCAGATGCTGGGATGGTTCTTAGAAGAACTCACACAAAGCTGCTCTAATAGTCGTTCCCCTTTTACTCCATGAAGATGCCCTGCCCACAGCCCTGGGTGCCCAGCTCCATTGGCCTCTCCCTTCTGGGCTCAGCCCAGCCCAGCACCACACCCAGAATCCTGACCAATCAGACACTGAAAAGAGACTGATTTGAACCGTGGCAAGCATTAACTGGAGTTCTAACTCTCCCAAGCAGGGAGATCTATAAATCACAATGATTGAATGGAATAATTGCAGTTTGTATTAGTGTGACAGTGGAGAAGAGGAGGGAGCTGACCCCTCAGGAGACTAAAGAAAGAATCTGAGACTGGACCCCAGAACAGCTGTGCATGGAGGAGTTCATGGAGAGGTGGAGGATACCATCCAGTAACAGGCGTGGACCACCAGGGTTGTGGGGCTGGAGAGAGGGGCAGGGACAGAAGGAGCCGGGGTCAGTGCCCTAGGCATCTCACCAACCACGTTTATCACAGCTCCGACTCCATGTAAGGAAAGAAAACAGACACTGGGAAGAAGGAGAGGCTTCCCCAAGCACACAGGCTCAGATGCTCCTGGAACCCACCCCAGCAGCCAACAAACACAGAGGAGATGACAGATCAGCCTTTACTGGCCATTGCCACTTGCAGGGAGCTGACTCATCCTGAAAGGGGTTGTCCCTCAGGTGGGAGTCGGCAGCAGTAATGGAAAGGATAGTCCTGCAGAAACCAGTCTGTGCGTGCTTCCTGGGTCACCAGCAGGACCCTCCTACAGGGCTCCCCAAAGAGGGAGGAGGAAGAAAGCCAGGATGTAGGATGGTGCCCTGGAAACTGTCAGGAAGTTGGGGGCACATGCAAGTCTTTTACAAACATTAACCCTGCTAAGAGAGAAGGTTGTGGTTTCTTTTTGAAAGAAATGAGATTTTTTTCCCCCTCAATAACCATGAGTCCCACCACCATAACTTCCTAAGGGGCCATTCAGCAGACATATCCAAGCTTTCACCCCATCTGCTTCCCTTTTGTGAATCTGAGTGTAATGTGATGACTCGCTGTGATCTCAGGAGCTTCAGACTATATTCTGGGTGGAAACAGCCACAGGAAAGTCAAGAGAGAGGACAGAAGGAATCTGGGTGACATTCACTTACCTGAGAGCTGCAAGGGGTAGAACAAGAAATCTCTGAGACGTGAATCTGGCTGGGAGACTTACTGACATAAATCTCTGATAGGAAGTCCTACAGGAGAGAGCTGCCCTTTGTACTAAGGCTGCGCAAGTCTAAGCTTCCTGTTCATTGGAGAGACGAGCGGCGCCCCCTGGTGACGCCCTTCAGAGTGTCATGAGATGCAGTTCTCAAGAGTCAGGGCCACACACAATTCCTCCATCCACCCAGGAAGGGTCCTGTGAAGAGGGGAAGGCGTCAGTAACAATGAAAGGTGGTAGGGCTAGGAGGAGTTAATTGTGCAATTTATTTCCCGCCCATGGATGCAGTCCCACTACCTGGAGACATAACACTGCCTTTCTATGCTGAATTTCTGGCCCTTGGAAGGGTTGAGGATTGGGAGTGGGGAGTCACTGACCACATTCAGCTCACAATGGGCCAGGACAGCCTAAGGAAAAAGTAACCACAGCTTCCTATGGTACTACTGTGGATGTTCATAGCATGGGTGTCTGCCCTGCACACGTCCATCACACCAGACCTGCTTCCCTCTCCAAGGATGGAGGCCTGGAAAGAGGAGGAAAGGGGCTCTGCTGAGGGTCCAGGCTGAGGAGGTGCACTGGAGTTCACTGCACTTCCTTTTAAAGCATCTGTTGTTCTGCCTCGTCTGAACTGGGGCCCTTGAGTCACGGTCCACACTGTCCACTATGACATCCATCTCACTGCAGCCTTTGCCCCCTGACCCCGGCCCCTGTGTATTATAAGCAAGGAGGGTCATAGGGTTTAACACCACAAGCTCTCTACAACCTGAAGAGGATTCCTGAGGGTTAGTCCCAAAGTCCTGAATACATACCTTCAAGGTATCGAGTGAATCTCTGATACTTTATTTGATTTCTGTTGGTTTGGTGTGTCTGGCTCTGTGTCTGTGTGTGTAAGTAATAATACGAAAATCTGCAGTCTTCAGATCAAGCATGAAGTTCTAGGTCTGCATCTGAGTGGACATGGAGTGACCTGAGGCCCTGATACTACAGCCTTGAAGGACTCAAAGACTCTTGAGGATCCTCCTGGTCATGCTGACTCCACAGCAGTCCCCTGTCTGACACCAAGCACTCAGAACAGGTTGGAGTTGCAATCACACTGCAACCCAGTCTCTTGCAGCTCTCCCTGCCTAGTAATGCCCTGGCCATCTCTCCTCTATAACATCTCCCTGCCTGTGGACACAGCTCCCACACATTTAGAAGCGCCCTCTCCCTGCAGCCCCTGGAGTCTCACCCACAGCTGTGATGCAGTAGCTTCCTTGATTACTTACTTCATGGGTAGCCTCCCAGCAAGGCTCCTAGAACCTATGAAAGTGAAAGAGAAATCACTCAGTCGAGTCCAAATCTTTGCGACCCCATGGACTGTAGCCTACCAGGCTCCTCCGTCCGTGGGATTCTCCAGGCAACAATACTGGAGTGGGTTGCCATTTCCTTCTCCAGGAGATCTTCCCAACCCAGGGATCGAACCCAGGTCTCCCGCATTGCAGGCAGATGCTTTACCATCTGAGCCACCAGGGAAGCTCCCTAGAACCTATATACATAGCAGTTAAGCACATGGAAGGATTGTACAGTCAAATCATTTCAGTTCCGATTTTGCCTAGAAACCTGGGTGACTGTGAGCCCTCATGCAGGCAGTAATATGTTCAATCAAACTCCTTAGTCCTCAGACCCAACTGGACACCAAATAGATAAAAAGATTCTTCCCAGTGAAAGACCTACACAGAGCAAGAGAGAGGGACTTGGAAGAAACAGTCTCTAAATCTCCAGAAAGAGGAAACCCCTGAAAAACACTGCCTGCAAGCACAGAAGCAGGAAGAGAGAGGACCATTCAGGCTGTAACCTGAGGGAGTCTGAGAAGGTCACCATTCTTGGACATGCAGCAGCTTCCAAAGGACACCCAACCCATGACACTGGAGACACTGACTGCACAGCCCCTTGCCTTCTGCACCAGGGGCAGTAGAATTCAGGGTCTCCTCCATCACTCCCAACAGGTCTTGTCCAGCATCTTCATGAAGTATCGGCCACTCAGTTGTGATGGGCGTGGAGATGTCAGTGTTATTCAGCAGACTTCAGAGTCTTGGGAAGCATCAGGGGTAGAGGGCAACACTATGCTGGGTGCAGGAGTGAGGACTCAGCTGTGGTGCCAGGTCACCTTCCAACACGGGGAGCACTTTAGGAGAGAGGCTGCAGGGGGAGAGGATGGAGCAGAGACCGCCATGCTCCTGAGGATTTGGGGAGAGCGGACCCTGTGGGCAGTGGGAGGACAGGAGGTGTGCCTCCCTTCTGACTCTGTCTTTACGGCCCAGCCCACTGCCTGGTGACAAAGAGCAAGAACCCCAAATAGGATGAAAGTAGGGAATAAAGACAAAGAAATTGAGCGGGTCCATAATCTGGGCATCAGAGGGTGAAGTTTTGGGTTTTCATAGTTCACGTTGTCTTTGCAGACATGATAATCATTCCCCTACATTTTCAGATTTTCTGATACCTTTAGGATCTAGATCTCAACAGCTAGCATGAGGAGAAGAATGGGAAACTTAAAAAGACAATGAGGAAGGGAGAGGAAGAAAGGGAAAAAGAAATCAGTACATTAAAGACAAAATATAAAGATGACTATATCTGGGTGCAGATTGATTGGGTGAAACAGACCTGAAATCCCAGGTTTGGCAGAACTTGTTGACAGACCTGATAGTCCAGTCATGGGCTTGGCTTGAAACCCTAGTGCTTCAATACTAAACAATGTATCTGCAGCAATCTGGAGAATTTCAAGGGGTATTTTTAGGGGGATGGGGCAAGGATGCCTCTATTTACCCCTTGACATCTAGGGCAGATAGTCCATCCCCTACCCCAGAAAACTCCACCTTCTCCTCCTACTCACACTGGAGGCCACCCTGGCCTCATCTCCTTGGTGCAAATTCACCCAGCTTAAAGGAAACCTCTGTAAGAATCCAAGACACAATCCCAAGGTTTTAAAGTAAACCTTTAGCAACCATAGGCCTCATGGCGGCGGCAGCAGGCATTCATTCAAGATTGCTGGGGTAAGGGAACCAGAAGTTCCACACAGAGAGCTGAGTCCCTGCCCTGCTCAGCCACATGCCACTGTCTGACCATTTGTTATAAAGAAACGAACAAGGGCTTCACTGCTGGTTCAGTGGTTAAGAATCTGCCTTGCAGTGCAGGGGACACCAGTCCAACCTCTCCCCTGGGAAGATCCCACATGACACTGGGCAAATAAGCCCATGTGCCACAATTACCAAGCCTGTGCTCTAGAGCCCACAAGCTCTGACTCTGATCCCAGTGCTTGTTTTCTGGTATATTTTTTTGTTGTTACATTTTTGGGTTTTGGTACATTTTTGGTACATTTTACCCTCTTCTCATCCATAGCATTGCATTTCCAACATAAACTTTTAAGGATGACAGTACTTTTCCAACCTCATTTCCTGCTCCTACTACTTTCCCTATTTCCCTCTGCCCACCTCTCCCCTCTAAACTCCCCTTGAATACACACGCACACATTAGAACCCCTCCATCCCAGGTCATGTATGGATGTGAGAGTTGGACCATAAAGAAAGCTGAGCGCCGAAGAATTGATGCTTTTGAACTGAGGTGTTGGAGAAGGCTCTTGAGAGTCTCTTGAACTGCAAGGAGATCCAACCAGTCAATCCTAAAGGAGATCAGTACTGAATATTCATTGGAAGGACTGATGTTGAAGTTGTAACTCCAATACTTTGGCCACCTGATGCGAAGAACTGACTCATTTGAAAAGACCCTGATGCTGGGAAAGATTGAAGGTAGGAGGAGAAGGGGATGACAAAGGATGGTATGATTGGATGGCATCATCAACTCAATGGACATGAGTTGGTGATGGACAGGGAGGTCTGGCATGTCGCAGTTCCAAGGGTCGCAAAAAGTCTGACATGACAGACCAACTGAACTGAACAGATCCCAGGTTTCATGGTTCACAATTATCTTTGTCCTTTTTCCTGGTTAAGTCTCAGGCCTGGGTCTCCCAGATCTAGTGGAGTTTCTTACAAAGGGAATACACCTGGAATCAAGACACATGTGGCTTCAAAGCCCAGTTCTCCTGCCAACTAGCTGTGTGATCCTGGGTACCTGGCTTAGCCTCTGACCTGGTTGCCTCCTCTGGCTCAGCTCACAGAATTCCCTCCTGAATGACTAAGTCCCCTCAGCCTCTCTAGGATTAGAAGGAGAAGGCAAAAGAGAATAAGGTCTCTCTTGATACAATGGTTCTCTAGACCCAAAAGGTGTTCAGAAGAGCAGTGGGGGTCTCTGAGGCAAAGAGAGGGAACACAAAGGGAATGAGGAGACACAGGCAATGGTGAGACTTCTCCCAAAGCTGGGATGGGTGTTGGAAGGACTCACACAAAGCTGCTCTAACAATTGCTCCCTTTTCACTCCATGACGATTCCCTGCTCACAGCCTTGTGTGCTCGACTCCATCACCCTCTCCATACTCTCTGCATAGACTCTGCCCGGCCAAGCACCATACCCAGAAAACAGACCACTCTGACATGGAGAAAAGACTGATGGAAAAGCCTGGTTTCACAGGGACCATGGGATGGGGGGCTTCCCTTTTGGCTTGGCCTGTCAAGAATCTGCCTGTGATGCTGGAGACCTGGGTTTGATCCCTGGGATGGGAAGATCCCTTGGAGAAGGAAACGGCTATCCACTCCAGTATTCTGGCCTGGAGAATTCCATGGACTGTACAGTCAATGGGGTCACAAGAGTCAGACACGACTGAGCAACTTCTTTTATTTTTATGGAATGGTTTGGACTTCCCAGGTGGCCCTAGTGGTAAAGAACCTGCCTGCCAATGCAGGAAACATGAGTCGTGGTTTTGATCCCTGATTTGGAGAGATCCCCTGGAGGAGTGCATGGCAAGCCACTCCAGTATTCTTGACTGGCGAATCTCATGGACAGAGGAGCCTGGTGAGCTACAGTCCATGGGGTTACAGAGTCAGAAAGACTGAAGCGACTTAGCACCCATGGATGCATGTGATGGGGTAGGCAACCTCCCATTAGCAGGGAGGTCAGTACACCACAGTAACTGGAAAGGAATTAGTTCAGTTTGTATGAGGGTGATGGTGGAGAGGAGGAGAGAGCTGCACACTCAGGAGACTGAAGAGAGGTCCTGAGACTGGATCACAGACTAGCTGGGCATAGATGGGGTTCACGGGATATGGGGGGAGACCATCCAAGAATGGGGCTGGACCACCAGGGGCACGGAGCTGGTGAGAGAAGCAGGGACAGAAGGAGCTGGGGTGGTTGCCCTGGGCATCTCCTCACCGTCCACTTTAATCACAGTTCCGACTGCAAGTCAGGAAAGACTACAGGTACTGGGTGGAAACAGAGGCTTCCCCAAGGACACAGAGGCTCAGATACCCCTGAAACTCATGCCAGCAGCCAACAAACACAGAGAGGGAGACTGGTCACGGTCACCTGAAGGGAGCTGACTGTCATCCTGAATTTAGTTGCCCTTCAAGTGAGAGTCGGCAGCAGTAATGGAAAGGATGGTTCTGCAGAAAGCAGTCTCTGCCTACTTCCTGGGTGACCAGCAGGATCCTCCTACAGGGGCTCCCCAAGTGGTGAGGATGAAGAAGGCCAGGATGGAGGATGGTGCCCTGGAAACTGTCCGGAAGCTGGGGGGACATGCAATTATTATAAAAACACTAAACCTGGTAAGAGAAGGTTGTGGTTTCTTTACTCAAAGTAACGAGACATTTGTTTTCTCAGTGACCACGAAAGCATCAACCATAAATTCCCAGGGGGCCATGCGGCAGATTGGTGCCAGCCCTCAGGGCATCTGCCTCTGTTCTGTGAATCCTGAAAGTTATGGTGTGGGTTTGGGGCTTCTCAGGACCTCCACACTACATTCCAAATGGGGAAGACCACAGGAAGGTGAGGAGAGACCTGAGACAGGAGGCTGGGTGACTCTCACTCACCTGGGAGCTGCAGAGCCCACAACAAGACAACTTGCAGGGACCACCCTGTCAGGGAGACTCACTGACTAAAATCTCTGCATCTTTGATCCTGGGAGGTGCAGCTGGGCCACGTTCCAAGGCAGCAACTGTCAAGACTATATGCTTGGAAGCAGGGTGTCGCCCCTCTGTGGTGCCCCTCTGGTGGCACTTTCCCAGTCTCAGGAAGACCACAGTCAAGACAGAGCATTCCACACCCATCCCCTCATCTCCTCCCAGGACGAGTCCTCTGAAGAGAGAGAAACTTAGGAAATAACATGGGGCTGGAAAGGGCCACGAGTGAGGGCTAATTTTGCAACCTTCTTTTCAGCCCTACCTGTCTGCTGTCCCTCTACTGGAGTGAGCTGTCAAAATGGACAGAAAAATCATGCCTTTGGGTCCTAAGTGTCTGATTCTGGGAGGAGATGATATTAGGGTTGGGGAAACACCAAACCTGTTCTCCAAAACCACCAACACAGCCAAGGGGAGGAGGAAGGAGACTGCCTTGTGGCTGCTGCATGGACTCTGGCATGGGTTCCAGCTCCTGCTCACAACCATCAGACCAGACCTGGCTCCACCCCCAAAGAAGGCAGCCTGGAAGGAGGAGGACTGGGAATCCGCTGAGGGTCCAACCTGAAGACTTGGCTGGTGGGCACTGCACTTCTTTTTCAATGCATTTATTGTTCAGCCTTGTCTGAGTTACAGCCCATGAGTCACCGATCAAAGAGATGGCCATGGAATCCATCCTGTGCTGCCCTCCGTCCCTCAATCCTTTGTGGGACCAGCAAGGAGGGTCAGGAATTGGTAAGTTCACAAGCACTCTGACATTCTGGACAGGATTCCTGGAGATGATTCCATACATCCTGAATACACACCCCCAAGTCATAAAGTGAATCAATGATGATTTATTTGATTTCAGTTGGTGAGACTGGTACTGTTTGTGTGTGTCATAAATAATAATTTGAAAATCAAGTGCTTTCAGTTTATCCATGAAGCCCTAGCTTGTATTCTAGTAAGGGAACTTTTAAAATGAAATTTTAAGGAAAAAAAATCAATGGAACTTCTTGTTTCCAAGATGGATCAAAACCTGGTTTCTGTACCAAACCTGCCAAGGCCACTGAATTGGCACTTAGGCTGTTGGATCAGGCTGCTGGACACCATTTACTATCAACAGAAGAGGGAAGAGGGGCTTTTATCCCCCTGCCCATCATTTCTATTCTGGGGAAGAGGGAGACAGGACATGGGAAAGATTCATCTGAAGAGGAGGACAGAGCCAAAGCACAGGGCACTGAAACCCCCAATGTCTCATGTCCTCCCCACAGTATGGCTTTTCACAACTGATGTGGGTCATAACGCACAAGGAACAAAATGGAGAGATGAGCATCTGACCCCAGTTCTTCAGGCCCAATCGTATCTCTTTCTTCCTAAATTCTTAGAGTCCTAAGCAATGACCCAAGCAAAGCCTGGGGAGTAAGTGGGAAATGTGGAATGTGTGTTATGGAGCCCTTAGATTCCCCCTCTCCACTCTATTTCCCTCCTTCCATGTGTCCTCTCCCCACCCACGACCCAACTCCAGCCTACCAGGCACCCCACTCTTGGATTACAGAGCCTTAGCAGGGCCAGTGTAACACCAATACATCATTAGATCCACAAGGAAGCAGGGCAGGTAGCTCATGGGAAGATAGAAGAAATTGGAGTCCCAGCCAGCTGAGTATCTGGTGCGGAGGTGGCAGGCAGCAGCGCGTGCTCCATGCAGTCAGTCACCAAGGACAGATTGCCAGCCTACAGTGGCTTCAGTAAATAGGATGTCTTCATGACTTTCCAGAAGGAGACACCATCCTAGTTCTTCTCATTTAAGCCCTCCCACTTCCAGATCAACTTTCCAAAAATTTTGTTCTCTTCCCACATCATGGTCCATACCATATCAATAGATTTCACTGCAATGTGTCCTCAGTTCAGTTCAGTTCAGTCGCTCAGTCGTGTCCGACTCTTTGCAACCCCATGAACCTCAGCACACCAGGCCTCCCTGTCCATCACCAACTCCTGGAGTTCACCCAAACTCATATCCATTGAGTCGGTGATGACATCCAACTGTCTCATCCTCTGTTGTCCCCTTTTCCTCCTGCCTTCAATCTTTCCCAACATCAATGTCTTTTCAAATGAGTCAGCTCTTCGCATCAGGTGGCCAAAATACTGGAGTTTCACCGTCAACATCAGCCCTTCCAATGAACATTCAGGACAGATGTCCTTTAGGATAGACTGGTAGGATCTCCTTGCAGCCCAAGGGACTCTTAAGAGTCTTCTCCAACACCACAGTTCAAAAGCATCAACTCTTTAGCGTTCAACCCTCTTTAATAGTCCAATTTTTACATCCATACATGACCACTGGAAAAACCATAGCCTTGACTAGACAGACCTTTGTTGCAAAGTAATGTCTCTGCTTTTTAATATGCTGTCTAGGTTGGTCATAACTTTCCTTCCAAGGAATAACCATCTTTTAATTTCATGGCTGCAATCATCATCTGCAGTGATTTTGGAGCCCCCCAAAATAAAGTCAGCCACTGTTTCCACTATTTCCCCATCTATTTGCCATAAAGTGATGGGACCAGATGCTATGATCGAAGTTTTCTGAATGTTGAGCTTTAAGACAACTTTTTCACTCTCCTCTTTCACTTTCTTCAAGAGGCTCTTTAGTTCTTCTTCACTTTCTGCCATAAGGGTGGTGTCATCTGCTTATCTGAAGTTATTGATATGTCTCCCGGCAATCTTGATTCCAGCTTGTGCTTCCTCCAGCGCAGCGTTTCTCATGATGTACTCTGCATATAAGATAAATAAGCAGGGTGACATATAAGTCAAATAAGCAGCCTTGATGTACTCCTTTTCCTATTTGGAACCAGTCTGTTGTTCCATGTCCAGTTCTGACTGTTGCTTCCTGACCTGCATACAGGTTTCTCAAGAGGCAGGTCAGGTGGTCTGGTATTCCCATCTCTTTCAGAATTTTCCACAGTTTGTTATGGTCCACAGGGTCAAAGCCTTTGGCATAGTCAATAAAGAAATAGATGTTTTTCTGGAACTCTCTTGCTTTTTCGATGATCCAATGAATGTTGGCAGTTTGATCTCTGGTTCCTCTGCCTTTTCTAAAACCAACTTGAACATCTCTAAGTTCATGGTTCACGTATTGTTGAAGCCTGGCTTGGAGAATTTTGAGCATGACTTTACTATTGTGTGAGGTGAGTGTAATTGTGCAGTAGTTTGAGCATTCTTTGGTATTGCCTTTCTTAGGGATTGGAATGAAAACTGACTTTTTCCAGTCCTGTGGCCATTGTTCAGTTCAGTTCAGTTTAGTCACTCAGTCGTGTCCGACTCTCCGTGACCCCATGAATCACAGCACACCAGGCCTCCCTGTCCATCACAAACTCCCGGAGTACACTCAAACTCATGTCCACAGAGTCGGTGATGCCATCCAGCCATCTCATTCTCTGTCGTCCCCTTCTCCTCCCGCCCCCAACCTTTCCCAGCATCAGAGTCTTTTCCAGTGAGTCAACTCGTCGCATGAGGTGGCCAAAGTATTGCAGTTTCAACTTTGGCATCAGTCCTTCCAATTAACACCCAGGATTGATCTCCTCCAGAATGGACTGGCTGGATCTCCTTGCAGTCCAAGGGACTCTCAACAGTCTCCTCCAACACCACAGTTCAAAAGCATTAATTCTTCGGCGATCAGCTTTCTTCACAGTCCAACTCTCACATCCATACATGACCACGGGAAAAACCATAGCCTTGACTAGACAGACCTTGGTTGGCAAAGTAATGTCTCTGCTTTTTAATATACTATCAAGGTTGGTCATAACTTTCCTTCCAAGGAGTAAACGTCTTTTAATATCATGGCTGCAATCAGCATCCCCAGTGATTTTGGAGCCCCAAAAAACAAAGTCTGACACCGCTTCCACTGTTTTTCCATCTATTTCCCATGAAGTGATGGGACCAGATGCAATGATCTTTGTTTTCTGAATGTTGAGCTTCAAGCCAACCTTTTCACTCTCCTCTTTCACTTTCATAAAGAGGCTTTTGAGTTCCTCTTCAATTACTGCCATAAGGGCAGTGTCATCTGCCTATCTGAGGTTATTGATATTTCTCCCAGCAATCTTGATTCTTAAGTTTTCCAAATTTGCTGGCATATTGAGTGCAGCACTTTCCCAGCATCATCTTTCAGGATTTGAAATAGCTCAACTGGAATTCCATCACCTCCACTAGCTTTGTTCATAATGATACTTCCTAAGACCCACTTGCCTTCACATTCCAGTATGTCTGGCTCTGGGTGATTGATCACACTATCGTGATTATCTGGACACATCGTAGGACACATCATAATGTGTCCTAGCACCTAGAAAAAAATACACTTCCACACTAAGTACCTTCGAGTACCTTTCCAGGGAATATGTATACTACATACTGGAGGCCAAAGACTTTGACTGTATGGATCACAATAAACTGTGGAAAATTCTGAAAGAGATGGGAATACCAGACCACCTGACCTGCCTCTTGAGAAACCTGTATGCATGTCAGGAAGCAACAGTTAGAACTGGACATGGAACAACAGACTGGTTCCAAATAGGAAAAGGAGTACGTCAAGGTTGTATATTGTCACCCTGCTTATTTAACTTATATGAAGAGTACATCATGAGGAACGCTGGGCTGGAAGAAGCACAAGCTGGAATCAAGATTGCTGGGAGAAATATCAATAACCTCAGATATGCAGATGACACCACCCTTATGGCAGAAATTGAAGAGGAACTCAAAGGCCTCTTGATGAAAGTGAAAGAGGAGAGTGAAAATGTTGGCTTGAAGCTCAACATTCAGAAAACGAAGATCATGGCATCTGGTCCCATCACTTCATGGGAGGTCTCTACTCACCCTAGAAATTGAGGCACCTGAAAAAAGGTGGTCCTAACACCAGCCTGCCATGATTCCAGGGGTGTATCCCTCTGTGGCATCAGTCTCCTTTCCAAATTAAAAGGGTTTCTGAAGAGAAACTGTTCTCTAGATCTACCAAGTCTCAATCCTTCCCTTCTGTCTCCAGTTGACTAAACAGAGACCTTGGGGATGAGTTCATATCCCCACTGTGTGGGTAACTCAGAGCCTGGAGGATGGGACTGAGACTGGAGGAGGTACTAATGATGCATTTCTGAATATTTTCCCAAAGCCCACAGCTTACTCACAGTCAGCAAGGAAGTTGTCTCCATAGAGTTCCTGGATCACTGGGCTGGCATGATCCCATGATGCCTGGAGATTTCCATTAAACACCTCATCTTGGGTCATATTGATCAGGAAGTAACCAGGCTCAATCATACCAACCTTCACTCTGAAGCAGGAGAACTCCCTCCTGTAGACAGGATGAGGGGCAAGGACTTGAGAGGTCGTGCAAGCAGAACATGAATGAACAGTTAGACACCAGTACAGGGCTGGGTGAGATGGACTGGGAGCTCTCAGAAGTTGTGAGACCCAGAAGCCAGGGAAAGAAGCTCATGGTGATGTTACTGCTTCTCTATAGAGTTTGACCATTTTCCTAATTATTTTACACCCTGTGCCTATCTGTGCTACACCCTACCAACTGTGCTGCGGAGCATCACTGAAACGCTGCCTGCTCCTGTTCCTCTCACTCCAATCAGTCACCACGTTTGCACATTCTGTCTTTCCACAGTCCACATCCTCTGTCTCCCCTCTCCCACCTCCGTAACCCCTGTGTCCTCTAAGGAGCATCCCCCTGCCTGTGGACAGAGCTCCCACACATCAGAGACACCTGTTCTCTGCAGCCAGTGGTCTCTACCACTGATTTGACTATGTGGCTCCCTTAACTAATTGCTTCAAGGGGTACACTTCCACCCTCCCCCCCAAGGGTTCCCAGAGCCTAAATAACACAACAGCTGAGCACACGAAAGGCCTGCACAGGCAAAACTATCCGTCATTGTGCCTCCAATAATTTCTGACCATGGGCCCTCCTGCAAGGCAGGAATAAGTTGAATCAAACTCTATAAGTCTGGGACCAACTGAGCATGGGAAACATATGAAGGTGCTTCCCAGCTTCCCAGTGAAGGACCTACACAGAGTAAGGGAGAGGGACCTAGAAGGAAGAGCCGTTAGGTCTGTGATGTATGAAAATCCCTGGAGAAACTGCCGCCCCACTACAACCCCCTGCTCAGAGCTCAGAAGCCGAAAAGAAGAAGGACCTCCATCCCAGACCATTACCTGAGGGAGTCTGAGAAGGCCTCCACACTGTACTTGGACTTACTATATCCTCCCCCTTTGAGGGACACCCAGCTCATTATGCTGGAGACGTTGATCACATGGCCTCTCGCCTTCTGCACCAGGGGCAGCAGACTCAGGGTCACATCAATTACCCCCAATAGGTTCACGTCCAGAATCTTCACGAAGTCCTGTTTGGTCAGCCACTTGTTGGGTGCCGTGGGTGTGCAAATGCCGGCATTATTCACAAGACCCCAGAGTCCTGGGAAGAGTGAGGATGAACATGTGCTGGGCCCAGGAGAGAGGACTGAGCCATGGTGCCAAGTCACCTCCCAACCCAGAAGGACTTTAAGAGAGAGGCTGCAGCGGGAGAGACTGGAACAAAGACCAACGCGCTCCCGGGGTTTGGGGAGTCTGGACCCTGTGAGCAGTGGGAGGACAGAAGGTGTGCTCCCTCCTGACTCAGTGTTCACACCCCGCCTACTGCCTGGTGACAGGGAACAAGCACCCCAGAGCGGACAAAGGCAGGTACTCTTGTGTGTCTACAGTCTCTAACTCAGAGGGTGAAGTTGTGTCTTTCACAGTCCCTGTTGTCTTTGCAGACATGATAAATATTCCCTAGCTGCTCAGATTTTCTGCCACCTTCAGGACTGAGTGGTTAGCAGCTACTATGAGGGGAAGAGAGGGAAACAGAGTGAGACGGTGAGAGAGTGAGGGCAAGAGAGACAAAGAAGAGACACTGGATAAAAGACAGAAAGAAGTACGAGTATCGTATGGATGCAGACTGTGTGGATAAATCAGACTTGAAATCCTGGGTTCGGGGGAAATTGTGGACAGGCCTGATATTGACCTCTAGAGCCTGGGCTTGAAACACCCCCATCAATACTGAGTCATGTCCCTGCAGGAATCTAGGGGGTTACATGGGGTATTTGGAGGGGAGGCTGGGCTCCCTCTCTATATCCATCAACCAAAGGACACAGAGTTCACCTTCTACCCCAGAAAACCCCACGCTGTCCTCCCACTCATATAAGAGATCACTCTAGCCCATCTTCAGAAAAGATTCATCAGCTTGAAGGAAACTACCCTGCCATAATCAATGATACAATCCTAAGGGTTTCTCTTTTGCCCTATTTTGTTCCTTTATTTTTTAATTGAAGGATAATTCCTTTAACTGAAGGGTAATATTGTCCTGGTTTCTGTGATATATCAAGCTGCCCAGCCAGCAGTTTCCCAAAGCCCGAGTCACAGCCTGTGATGAAGACGAACTTGTCCTGGAGGTGGCTCACCACCTGCCTCTCCCAATACCAGCACAGGAGGTAGTACAGGGCCACAAAGACCACTAGGTCCAGCCATATGGCTTTCCAGGGGACAGACACACACAGGCTGTGGTGAAATTGACTTACTAGTGATCAGACAGGAGGAATTAAGAACACACAGGATTATGGTTGACCAACCAGCTTCCACACTCTCCGGCAGGGAGTTTTCTAGATTTTCCCGTTCACCCTCTTCAGTGAGTATTACTGACTCTAACCCCAAAGCGTCCTCTTATGGCCAGCCAAAACCTTGGCCTTCTCTGTCCACAGAAGCTCAGTGAAAAATATGGACAGAGTTTGGAGGAAATAGAAAGGTGGCTTTTATTCTCAGCCAGTGGAGGGGGGAACACAGTAGGCTCATGCCTCAAGAACTGTGCCCTCCCCACCCCCACTCTATGAGGAGTGTGGGGGCTTATAAGGCAAGGGCTCACAGTCAGGAGTCAGTGGTGAGGAACAAAGGTGACTGGATCTTGATTTCTTCCTCTTGCATTATTTCAAAGATAGTCATAAACTAGTGTCAGTAACAGGCTTCCCTCATAGCTCAGTCGGTAAGAATCTGCCTGCAATGCAGGAGACCCAGGTTCGATTCCTGGGTCGGGAAGATCTCCTGGAGAAGGAAATGGCAATCCACTCCAGTACTCTTGCCTGGAAAATCCCATGGACAGAGCAGCCTGGTGGGCTACAGTTCACTGGGTCACAAGAGTTGGACACGACTTAGCAACTAAACCACCACCACCAGTGTCAGTAACCCAGTAATTGAGTATGGCAATTCAGTGGCTCTGTGTCTCCTTTCTGATATGGAACTACAAGGGGAAGGATGTTGTAAGGGTAAACACCTGGTAGGGGATATATTTAGAGTCAAAGGAGAAAACGTAAATTGTAGCTTCTAATGAGTCAGGTGGCAGAAAGGCAAACTTAGTTACAGACATAAATCTTAGAAAAAATTACAGTGAAAAGAAAGCTAGGAATGTTGAGGCCTTGTTCTCAGGAACAGAAAAGAGAAAAACTCATTCCTCTTTTTTCCTTCTCACTACTACACTCTTTGGTACATTTACCACAATCCTTTCTTTTTTATTTTTTTAGATTTTTTTAAAAATTTTAATTGGAGGCTAATTACTTTACAATATTGTATTGGTTTTGCCATACATTGACATGAATCCACCCTGGGTGTACATGTGTTCCCCTTCTTGAACCCCTCTCCCACCTCCCTCCCCATATCATCGCTCTGGGTCATCCCAGTGCACCAGCCCTGAGCATCCTGTATCATGCATCTAACCTGGACTGGTTATTCATTTCACATATGATAATATACATGTTTCAATGCCATGCTCCCAAATCATCCCACCCTCACCCTCTCCCACAGAGTCCAAAAGACTGTTCTATACATCTGTGTCTCTTTTGCTGTCTCATATACAGGGTTACTGTTACCACCTTTCTAAATTCCATATATATGCATTAGTATACTGTATTAGCTGTGAAAAGAAGAGAGGCGAAAAGCAAAGGAGAAAAGGAAAGATATAAGCATCTGAATGCAGAGTTCCAAAGAATAGCAAGGAGAGATAAGAAAGACTTCCTCAGTGATCAATGCAAAGAAATAGAGGAAAACAACAGAATAGGAAAAACAAGAGACCTCTTCAAGAAAATGAGAGATTCCAAGGGAACATTTCATGCAAAGATGGGTTCGATAAAGGACAGAAATGGTATGGACCTAACAGAAGCAGAAGATATTAAGAAGAGGTGGCAGGAATACACAGAAGAACTGTACAAAAAAGATCTTCACGACCAAGATAGTCACGATAACGTGATCACTGACCTAGAGCCAGACCTCTTGGAATGTGAAGTCAAGTGGGCCTTAGAAAGCATCACTACGAACAAAGCTAGTGGAGGTGATGGAATTCCAGTTGAGCTATTTCAAATCTTGAAAGACGATGCTGTGAAAGTGCTGCACTCAATATGCCAGCAGATTTGGAAAACTCAGCACTGGCCACAGGACTGGAAGAGGTCAGTCTTCATTCCAATCCCAAAGAAAGGCAATGCCAAAGAATGCTCAGTCTACCGCACAATTGCACTCATCTCACACACTAGCAAAGTCATGCTCAAAATTCTCCAAGCCAGGCTTCAGCAGTATGTAAACCATGAACTCCCAGATGTTCAAGCAGGTTTTAGAAAAGGCAGAGGCACCAGAGATCAAATTGCCAACATCCGCTGGATCATGGAGAAAGCAAGAGAGTTCCAGAAAAACATCTATTTCTGTTTCATTGACTATGCCAAAGCCTTTGACTGTGTGGATCACAATAAACTGTGGAACATTCTGAAAGAGATGGGAATACCAGACCACCTGACCTGCCTCTTGAGAAACCTGTATGCAGGTCAGGAAGCAACAGTTAGAACTGGACATGGAACAACTGACTGGTTCCAAAGAGGAAAAGGTGTACGTCAAGGCTGTATATTGTCACCTTGCTTATTTAACTTATATGCAGAGTACATCATGAGGAACGCTGGGCTGGAAGAAGCACAAGCTGGAATCAAGATTGCTGGGAGAAATATCAATAACCTCAGATATGCAGATGACACTACCCTTATGGCAGAAAGTGAAGAGGAACTCAAAAGCCTCTTGATGAAAGTGAAAGAGGAGAGTGAAAAGGTTGGCTTGAAGCTCAATATTCAGAAAACAAAGATCATGGCATCTGGTCCCATCACTTCATGGGAAATAGATGGAAAAACAGTGGAAACTGTGTCAGACTTTATTTTTTTGGGCTCCAAGGTCACTGCAGATGCTGATTGCAGCCATGAAATTAAAAGACGCTTGCTCCTTGGAAGGAAAGTTATGACCAACCTAGATAGTATATTAAAAAGCAGAGACATTACTTTGCCAACAAAGGTCCGTCTAGTCAAGGCAATGGTTTTTCCCATGGTCATGTATGGATGTGAGAGTTGGACTGTGAAGAAAGCTGATCGCCGAAGAATCGATGCTTTTGAACTGTGGTGTTGGAGAAGACTCTTGAGAGTCCCTTATACTGCAAGGAGATCCAACCAGTCCATTCTAAAGGAGGTCAATCCTGGATGTTCATTGGAAGGACTGATGCTAAAGCTGAAACTGCAATACTCTGGCCACCTCATGCAACGAGTTGACTCACTGGAAAAGAGTCTGATGCTGGGAAAGGTTGGGGGCGGGAGGAGAAGGGGACGACGGAGAATGAGATGGCTGGATGGCATCACCGACTCTGTGGACATGAGTTTGAGTGTACTCCGGGAGTTGGTGATGGACAGGGAGGCCTGTCGTGCTGTAATTCATGGGGTCACAGAGAGTCGGACACGACTGAGCGACTGAACTGAACTGAACTGAACTGATACTGTATTGGTGTTTTTCTTTCTGGCTTACTTCACTCTGTATAATAGGCTCCAGTTTCATCCACCTCATTAGAACTGGTTCAAATGTATTCTTTTTAATGGCTGTGTGATACAATGGCACCCCACTCCAGTACTCTTGCCTGGAGAATCCCATGGATGGAGGAGCCTGGTGGGCTGCAGTCTATGGGGTCGCACAGAGTCGGACACGACTGAAGCGACTTAGCAGCAGCAGCAGCAGCAGCAATACTCCATTGTGTATATGTACCACAGCTTTCTTATCCATTCGTCTGCAGATGGACATCTAGATTGCTTCCATGTCCTGGCTATTATAAAAAAATAATTTATTTTTAATTGACGGATAATTGCTTTACAGAATTTTGCTGTATTCTGTCAAACCTCAATGTGAATCAGCCATAGGTATACATATATCTCCTCCCTTTTGAACCTCCCTCCCACCTCCCTTCCAATCCCACCCCTCTAGGTTGATACAGAGCCCCTGTTTGAGTTTCCTGAGCCATACAGCAAATTCCCTTTGGCTGTCTATTTTACAAATGGTAATGGAAGTTTCCATGTTATTCTTTCCATACATCTCACCCTCTCCTCCCCTCTCCCCTTGTCCATAGGTTCTCTATGTCTGTTTCTCCATTGCTGCCCTGTAAAAAAATTTTTCAGTACCATTTTTCTAGATTCTGTATGTATGTGTTGCTGCTGCTACTGCTGCTAAGTCACTTCAGTCGTGTCTGACTCTGTGTGACCCCATAGACGGAAGCCCACCAGGCTCCCCCATCCCTGGGATTCTCCAGGCAAGAACACTGGAGTGGGTTGCCATTTCCTTCTCCAATGTGTGAAAGTGAAAAGTGAAAGTGAAGTCGCTCAGTCATGTCTGACCCTTAGCAACCCCACGGACTGCAGCCTACCAGGCTCCTCCATCCATGGGATTTTCTAGGCAAGAGTACTGGAGTGGCTTGCCATTGCCTTCTCCGATGTATGTGTTAGAATACAATATTTATCTTTCTCTTTCTGACTCACTTTATTCTGTATAATAGGTTCTAGGTTCATCCACCTCATCAGAACTGACTCAAAGGCATCCCTTTTTATGGCTGAGTAATATTCCATCATGAGGAACGCTGGGCTGGAAGAAGCACAAGCTGGAATCAAGATTGCTGGGAGAAATATCAATAACCTCAGATATGCAGATGACACTACCCTTATGGCAGAAAGTGAAGGGGAACTCAAAAGCCTCTTGATGAAAGTGAAAGAGGAGAGTGAAAAGGTTGGCTTGAAGCTCAATATTCAGAAAACAAAGATCATGGCATCTGGTCCCATCACTTCATGGGAAATAGATGGAAAAACAGTGGAAACTGTGTCAGACTTTATTTTTTTGGGCTCCAAAATCACTGCAGATGCTGATTGCAGCCATGAAATTAAAAGACGCTTGCTCCTTGGAAGGAAAGTTATGACCAACCTAGATAGTATATTAAAAAGCAGAGACATTACTTTGCCAACAAAGGTCCGTCTAGTCAAGGCAATGGTTTTTCCCATGGTCATGTATGGATGTGAGAGTTGGACTGTGAAGAAAGCTGATCGCCGAAGAATCGATGCTTTTGAACTGTGGTGTTGGAGAAGACTCTTGAGAGTCCCTTATACTGCAAGGAGATCCAACCAGTCCATTCTAAAGGAGGTCAATCCTGGATGTTCATTGGAAGGACTGATGCTAAAGCTGAAACTGCAATACTCTGGCCACCTCATGCAACGAGTTGACTCACTGGAAAAGAGTCTGATGCTGGGAAAGGTTGGGGGCGGGAGGAGAAGGGGACGACGGAGAATGAGATGGCTGGATGGCATCACCGACTCTGTGGACATGAGTTTGAGTGTACTCCGGGAGTTGGTGATGGACAGGGAGGCCTGTCGTGCTGTAATTCATGGGGTCACAGAGAGTCGGACACGACTGAGCGACTGAACTGAACTGAACTGAACTGATACTGTATTGGTGTTTTTCTTTCTGGCTTACTTCACTCTGTATAATAGGCTCCAGTTTCATCCACCTCATTAGAACTGGTTCAAATGTATTCTTTTTAATGGCTGTGTGATACAATGGCACCCCACTCCAGTACTCTTGCCTGGAGAATCCCATGGATGGAGGAGCCTGGTGGGCTGCAGTCTATGGGGTCGCACAGAGTCGGACACGACTGAAGCGACTTAGCAGCAGCAGCAGCAGCAGCAATACTCCATTGTGTATATGTACCACAGCTTTCTTATCCATTCGTCTGCAGATGGACATCTAGATTGCTTCCATGTCCTGGCTATTATAAAAAAATAATTTATTTTTAATTGAAGGATAATTGCTTTACAGAATTTTGCTGTATTCTGTCAAACCTCAATGTGAATCAGCCATAGGTATACATATATCTCCTCCCTTTTGAACCTCCCTCCCACCTCCCTTCCAATCCCACCCCTCTAGGTTGATACAGAGCCCCTGTTTGAGTTTCCTGAGCCATACAGCAAATTCCCTTTGGCTGTCTATTTTACAAATGGTAATGGAAGTTTCCATGTTATTCTTTCCATACATCTCACCCTCTCCTCCCCTCTCCCCTTGTCCATAGGTTCTCTATGTCTGTTTCTCCATTGCTGCCCTGTAAAAAAATTTTTCAGTACCATTTTTCTAGATTCTGTATGTATGTGTTGCTGCTGCTACTGCTGCTAAGTCACTTCAGTCGTGTCTGACTCTGTGTGACCCCATAGACGGAAGCCCACCAGGCTCCCCCATCCCTGGGATTCTCCAGGCAAGAACACTGGAGTGGGTTGCCATTTCCTTCTCCAATGTGTGAAAGTGAAAAGTGAAAGTGAAGTCGCTCAGTCATGTCTGACCCTTAGCAACCCCACGGACTGCAGCCTACCAGGCTCCTCCATCCATGGGATTTTCTAGGCAAGAGTACTGGAGTGGCTTGCCATTGCCTTCTCTGATGTATGTGTTAGAATACAATATTTATCTTTCTCTTTCTGACTCACTTTATTCTGTATAATAGGTTCTAGGTTCATCCACCTCATCAGAACTGACTCAAAGGCATCCCTTTTTATGGCTGAGTAATATTCCATCATGAGGAACGCTGGGCTGGAAGAAGCACAAGCTGGAATCAAGATTGCTGGGAGAAATATCAATAACCTCAGATATGCAGATGACACTACCCTTATGGCAGAAAGTGAAGGGGAACTCAAAAGCCTCTTGATGAAAGTGAAAGAGGAGAGTGAAAAGGTTGGCTTGAAGCTCAATATTCAGAAAACAAAGATCATGGCATCTGGTCCCATCACTTCATGGGAAATAGATGGAAAAACAGTGGAAACTGTGTCAGACTTTATTTTTTTGGGCTCCAAAATCACTGCAGATGCTGATTGCAGCCATGAAATTAAAAGACGCTTGCTCCTTGGAAGGAAAGTTATGACCAACCTTGATAGTATATTAAAAAGCAGAGACATTACTTTGCCAACCAAGGTCCGTCTAGTCAAGGCAATGGTTTTTCCCGTGGTCATGTATGGATGTGAGAGTTGGACTGTGAAGAAGGCTGATCGCCGAAGAATCGATGCTTTTGAACTGTGGTGTTGGAGAAGACTCTTGAGAGTCCCTTATACTGCAAGGAGATCCAGCCAGTCCATTCTGAAGGAGATCAATCCTGGATGTTCATTGGAGGGACTGATGCTAAAGCTGAAACTGCAATACTTTGGCCACCTCATGCGACGAGTTGACTCACTGGAAAAGACTCTGATGCTGGGAAAGGTTGGGGGCGGGAGGAGAAGGGGACGACGGAGAATGAGATGGCTGGATGGTATCACCGACTCTGTGGACACGGGTTTGAGTGTACTCCGGGAGTTGGTGATGGACAGGGAGGCCTGGCATGCTGTGATTCATGGGGTCGCGGAGAGTCAGACACGACTGAGTGACTGAACTGAACTGAACTGAATATTCCATTGTGTATATCTGCCACTACTTCTTTATCCATTCATCCATCGATGGACGTCTAGGTTGCTTCCATGTTCTAACTATTGTAAATAGTGCTGCAAAGAACGATGGGATACATGTGTCTCTTTCAATTGTGGTTTCCTCAGAGTACGTGCCTAGGTGTGGGATTGCTGGGTCATATGCTGGTTTTAGCCCTAGTTTTTTAAGGAATCTCCATACCGTCTTCCATAGTAGTTGTGCCAATTTACATTCCCACCAACAGTGCAAGAGCATTCCCTTTTCTCCACATCACCTCTAGCATTTATTGTTTGTAGACTTTTTGATGATGGCCATTCTGACTGATGTGAAGTGACATCTCATTGTAATTTTGATTTGCATTTCTCTAATAATGAACAATGCTGAGCATCTTTTCATGGATTTCTGTATGTCTTCTTTGGAGAAATGTCAGTTTAATTCTTTTTCCCAGTTTTTGATTGGGTTGTTTGTTTTTCTGGCGTTGAGTTGTATAAGCTGCTTGTATATTTTAGAAATTAATCTTCTGTCAGTTGTTTCATTTGCTGTTATTTTCTCCCATTCAGAGAGTTGTCTTTCACCTTGCTTATAGTTTCCTTTGCTATGCAAAAGCTTTTAAGTTTAATCAGGTTCCACTTGTTTACTTTTGCTTTTGTTTACATTAGTCTAAGAGGTGGGGCATAGAGGATCTTGTTTTGATTTATGTCATCGAGTGTTCTGCCTATGTTTTCCTCTAAGAGTTTTATAGATTCTGGTCTTAAATTTAAGTCTTTAATCCATTTTGAGCTTATCTTTGTATGTGGTGTTAGGAGGTGTTCAAATTTCATTCTTTGTAGCTCTCCAGTTTTCCCAGCACCATTTATTGAAGAGGTTATCTTTGCCGCATTGTATATTCTTGCCTCCTTTGTCAAAAATAAGGTACCCATAGGTGGATGGGTTTATTTCTGGGCTTTCTGTCTTGTTCCATTTGTCTATATTTCTGTTTTTGTGCCAGTACCATACTGTCTTGATGACTGTAACTTTGTAGTATAATCTGAAGTCAGGAAGTTTGATTCCTCCAGCTCCATTCCTCTTTTTCAAGACTGCTTTGGCTATTTGGAATCTTTTGTGTTTCCATATGAATTGTGAAATTTTCTGTTCTAGTTCTGTGGAAAATGTCATTAGTAATTTGATAGGGATTGTGTTGAATCTGTAGATTGCATTTGGTAGCATAGTCATTTTCACAATATTGATTTTTCCTACCCAGGAATATGGAATATCTCTCCATCTGTTTATGTAGTCTTTGATTTCTTTCATTAGTGTCTTATCATTTTCTGTGTAGAGTTCTTTTTTCTCCTTGGATATGTTTATTCCTAGATATTTAATTCTTTTTGTTGCAGTGGTGAATGGAATTGATTCCTTAATTTCTCTTTCTGATTTTTCATTGTTAGTATATAGAAATGCAAGTGGTTTCTGTGTATTGATTTTGTATCCTGAAACTTTGCTAAATTCACTGATAAGCTTTAGTAATTTTCTAATTCTATCTTAGCGTATTCTATGTACAGTATCATGTCATCTGCACACAGTGAGAGCTTCGCTTCTTTTCCCATCTGGGTTCCTTTTATTTCTTTTTCTTCTCTGACTGCTGTAGCTAGGACTTCCAGAACTATGCTGAATAATAGTGGAGAAAGTGGACACCCTTGTCTTGTTCCTGATCTTAGAAGGAATGCTTTCAGTTATTCACCATTGAGAATGATGTTTGAGAAGGTTTATCATATATGGCCTTTACTATGTTGAGGTAGGTTCTTTCTATGCCCATTTTTTGAAGAGTTTCAATCATAAATGGATGCTGAATTTGTCAAAAGGTTTTTCTGCATCTATTGAGATTATCGTATGGTTTTTATCTTTCAATTTGTTAATATGATGTATCACATTGATTGATTTTCATATATTGAAGAATTCTTATAATCCTGGGAGTGAACTCAACTTGATCATGGTGTATGAGCTTTTTGATATGTTGCTGAGTTCTGTTTGCTAAAATTTTGTTGAGGATTTTTGTATCTGTTCATCAGTGATATTGGCCTGTAGTTTTCTTTTTTTGTGTTGTCTTTGGTTTTGGTATCAGGGTGATGGTGGCCTCGCAGAATGAGTTTGGAAGTGTTCCTTCCTCTGCAATTTTTTTAAAACAGTTTTAGAAGGATAGGCATTCAGTTCAGTTCAGTTCAGTTGCTCAGTCGTGTCCGACTCTCCGCGACCCCATGAATCACAGCACGCCAGGCCTCCCTGTCCATCACAAACTCCTGGAGTTCACTCAAACTCATGTCCACAGAGTCGGTGATGCCATCCAGCCATCTCATTCTCTGACGTCCCCTTCTCCTCCCGCCCCCAACCTTTCCCAGCATCAGTCTTTTCCAGTGAGTCAACTCGTCGCATGAGGTGGCCAAAGCATTGCAGTTTCAGCTTTAGCATCAATCCTTCCAATGAACACCCAGGATTGACCTTTAGAATGGACTGGTTGGATCTCCTTGCAGTCCAAGGGACTCTCAAGAGTCTTCTCCAACACCACAGCTCTTCTCTCAGTGTTTGATAGAATTCTCCTCTGAAACCATCTGGTCCTGGGCTTTTGTTTTTTGGCAGGTTTTTGATCACAGCTTCAATTTCAGTGCTTGTAATTGGGTTGTTCATAATTTTTATTTCTTCCTGGTTCAGTCTCAGAAGATTGAACTTAGTTTCTAACAATCTGTCCATTTCTTCCAGGTTAACCATTTTATTGCCATATAGTTGTTCATAAGAGTCTCTTACAATCCTTTGTATTTCTACATTGTCTGTTGTAACCTCTCCTTTTTCATTTCTAATTTTGTTGATTTGATTCTTCTCTTTTTTTTTTGGATGAGTCTGGCTAACGGTTTGTCAATTTTGTTTATCTTCTCAAAGACCCAGCTTTCAGTTTTATTCATCTTTACTATTGTTTCTTTCATTTCTTTTTCATTTGTTTCTGCTTGGATCTTTACGATTTCTTTCCTTCTACTAATTTTGGAGGTTTGGGTTCTTCTTTCTCCAGTTGTTCTAGGTGTAAAGTTAGGTTGTCTATTCAACATTTTCTTGTTTCTTGAGGTAGGATTGTATTGCTATAACCTTCCCTCTTAAAACTGTTTTTGCTGCATCCCATAGGTTTTGAATTGTCCTATTTTCATTGTCATTTCTTTATAGAAATTTTTTGATTTCCCTTTTGGTTTCTTCAGTAATCCATTGGTTATTTAGAAATGTGTTGCTTAATCTCCATGTGTTTGTGTTTCTTACACTTTTTTCCTTGTAATTGATATCTAGTCTCATAGTATTGTGGTTGGAGAAGACACTTGATATGATTTCAATTTTCTTAAATTTACTGAGGTTGTATTTGTGACCCAAGATGTGGTCCATCCTGGAGAATGTTCCATGTGCACTTGAGAAGAAGGTGTATTCTACATTTGGATGGAATGTCCCGAAGATATCAATGAGATCCATTTCATCTAATGTTTAATTTAAGACTTGTGTTTCCTTATTAAGTTTCTGTTTTGATGATCTGTCCATTGGTGACAGTGGGGTGTTCAAGTCTCCTATTATTGTGCTACTGTCAATTTCTCCTTTTATGTCTGTTAGTCTTTGTCTTATGTATTGAGGTGCTCCTATGTTGGGTGCATAGATATTTACAATTGTTATGTCTTCCTCTTGGATTGATCCTTTGATCATTATGTAGTGTCCTTCCTTATCTCTTGTAATCTTCTTTATGTTAAGGTCTATTTTGTCTGATATGAGGATTGCTACTCAAGTTTTCTCTTGCTTCCCATTGGCATGGAATATATTTTTCCATCCTCTCACTTTCAGTCTTATGTGTCTTGAGGTCTGAAGTGTGTTTCTTGTAGACAGCATAATATGGGTCTTGTTTTTGTATCCATTTGACCAGTCTGTGTCTTTTGGTTGGGACATTTAATCCATTTTTATTTAATTATTGATATGTATGTTCCTATTACCATTTTCTTAATTGTTTGGGGTTGATTTTGTAGATCTTTTTCCTTCTCTTGTATTTCTTGACTATATAAGTCCCTCTAACATTTGTTGTAAAGCTGGTTTAGTAGTAGTGAATTCTCTTAATCTTTGCTTGTCTGAAAAGCTTTTTATTTCTCCATCAATTTTGAATGAGATCCTTGCTGGGTACAGTAATCTTGGTTGTAGATTTTTCCCTTTCAGTACTTTAAATATATCCTGCCATTCCCTTCGGGCCTGCAGAGTTTCTGCTGAAAGATCAGCTGTTAAACATATGGGGTTTCCCTTGTATGTTACTTCTTGTTTCTCCCTTGCTGTTTTTAATATTCTTTGTGTTTAGTCTTTGTTCGTTTGATTAGTATAAGTTGTGGCATGTTTCTTCTTGGGTTTATCCTGTATGGGACTCTTTGTGCCTCTTGGACTTGATTGACTATTTCCTTTTCCATTTTGGGGAAATTTTCAACTATAATCTCTTCAAAACTTTTCTCATACCCTTTCTTTTTCTCTTCTTCTTCTGGGACCCCTATAATTTGTATGTTGGTGCATTGGATATGGTCACAGAGGTCTCTGAGACTGTCCTCAGTTCTTTGCACCTTTTTACCTTATTCTGCTCTTCAGAAGTTATTTCCACCATTTTATCTTCCAGCTCACTTATTCATTCCTCTGCTTCAGATATACTGCTATTGATTCCTTCTAGACTATTTTTAATATCAGTAATTGTGTTGTTTGTCTCTGTATGCTTATTCTTTCATTCTTCTAGGTCTTTGTTAATTGATTCTTGCATTTTCTCCATTTTGTTTTCAAGGTTTTTTTATCATCTTTACTATCATTATTCTGAATTCTTTTTCAGGTAGTTTGCCTATTTCCTCTTCATTTATTTGGACTTTTGTGTTTCTAGTTTGTTCCTTAATTTGTGCAGTATTTCTCTGCATTTTCATATTTTTTTTAACTTATTGTGTTTGAGGTCTCCTTTTCCCAGACTTTAAGGAAAGTTGAATGCTTTCCTTGAAGAAGGTTGAATTCTTTCTTCCTTCCTAAGGTTTGTGCAGTGGTTTGTGTGAGCTTCATACAGGGTGAGATTTGTGCTGAGTTTTGTTTGTTTGTTTTTCCTCTGATGGGCAAGGCTGAGTGAGGTGGTAATGCTGTCTCTTAATAATTGGGTTTGCATTTTTGTTTTGTTTGTTGTTTAGATGAGGCATCCTGTACAGGGTACTACTGGTGGTTGGGTAACGCTGGGTCTTGGATTCAAGTGGTTTCCTTTGTGTGAGTTCTCACTATTTGATACTCCCTAGGGTTAATTCTCTGGTAGTCCAGGGTCGTGGAGTCAGTGCTCCCACTCCAAAGGCTCAGGGCTTGATCTCTGGTCAGGAACGAAGATTCCACAAGTGGTTGGTCATGGCATTAAATGAGATTAAAACAAATATCCAAAAATGAGAAACCAAAGGTGAACCCCACAAATGGCAGTTACAAAATCAGGCATATAATAATTAAAATAATGAAATACATACATATACACCCATGAGGAAAGTGAAACCAGTCCAACAAAAACAAAGTACAGTAGATTGACTCAGAAAACAAAGGAAATAAAAAAGCATATTTACCAATTAAGAACAAAACTAACTAAAGCACAAACTGGAAAACAAAACTAAAGCAAGGTGCCAAGTAGGGAATAAAACAATGAAAATAAAACTAACAAATATGTTGAGAGGAAAGGAGGATGAGAAAAGAAAGAAGGAATAGATATGCAAAGTTAGATAGAGGCAGATAAAGAAGATTTATATTCATTAAAGATTAACTGCAAGGGGAAAAGAACAATAGGAAAAGCAAACAAAGCAATAAATGTAGAAAAAATAATAATAGGTTTAAAAAATTAAAATTAGAAAAAGAGAGAAAAAAAAAAGAGGAAAACTCCAGAGAACTGCAAAAGCCCAACCTAGAGGCAGAGGTTTATGACAACTATAAAAAATGTGACTGAGGGGAGAAAAGCTCAAAAGCTTAATTGGATTTCTTAGTGCCAATAAAATCAACAACTGCAACGGAGAGTGGGAGGGAGAAAAAAAGAAAAAAGTCCAAAAGAATCTACAGAACAAGTCAAAAAATAAGAATAATAAACATTTTTCTTGAGTCACTATCGGGGTCCAGCCCCGATATGACCCAGGGTATCCTCGGGATGAACGGCGTCGGCGTCAGAGAGAGAGAAAGAGAGAGAGAGACAGGGGCTGATGATTCCTTGGTTTACGCTGGAAACCAATAAAACCCCAGCAGGGGGCTTGCTCTGTTTACGTAGGCCGCAGGCGCCCTCTCGAATCACTTGAGGCACCCCACCAGGGCACCCCCTCGAGTGGGTCTTAGAAGCCCAGGCAGATAAGTAAACTCAGAGGGCCCAGTGCTCCAAGGATCTCAACCAGAAAAAGGAGAATAGAGAAAAGGATGGAAAAAGAGAAAGAACGACACGGGGAGACCAAGCTTCAGTGAGCAAGGCCCAAAACTTTATTTTCCAGTGCTGCTTTTATACCCTAAGTTATGCACATAAGAAACAGAGAAAGGGAGGTATAGATTCACACCAAAATCACGTGGGGTCAGCAGTCTTGACCCTTATCAGGATCAGGGCTTATTTTTGTGTGATAAAAGTTTTAGGTGATTTACATCATCTTCTGGCCAGGGGGCCTGCTAACAGTTTTATGGCCCTCTCTCCTGACAATAGGTTAGTTAGCAAGTAAAAGACTTTTCTTTTAAGGTGACTTTCCTAAAGTTAGGTGGTAGACACATAACAAAGTTACATTCCTATAAGGCACCGGTGTAGTGAGCTGCAAGAAAGGAACTTATTAACTTAAGATCTGATGTGGTTAAGTCAAAGGATTAATATATTTCCAAGGATACAATAGAGGAAACTGCAGCAAGCATTGATTCAACAATGAAATCTTTTCTAGTACTATTCTAATGATTTTAACTTCTTCAACAGATTCCTGTATTTTAGAATATTAGACTTTCTGTCCTTGCATGGCTGGGAGGCTATAAACAGTCACACTCATAGTTGTAGGAGCCCGGACAAACTTGTCATGCAAGTTAGAAAGCTATCAGAGGGGCTTGGATTGGAACACTCCTATTAAGCCGAGGAGAACTTTTAAACTACAGCTCTGAATTAATGTTTTCAGAGAAAGGTGGTTGGGGGGAAACCCCTGTAAGTATTAGAGGACTTGGTAAGAGGCGTAAGATAGTAAAGCAGTCAGACTCCAGTTTTCTTTGGGGTAGATGCTCAGGTAAGTCCAGGGGGCTCCTCGAGTCCTGATTAGCCTTTGCCCGTCAGGCCTCTTCCCCAGTTGACCTTTGCCACGGGTAGGATTTCCCTCGCTGGCTCCCGGCAAGTCACTGCTGTCAGAGTTCTTTCCCTCTCTGGGAGTCACAGTCCACCTTACCTCCCTAGGATGCCCTCCAACATTTGCTGATCTCTGGACCTGTGGGAGCAGCTCAGATTCTAATCTGGTCCTACTCCTGTGAGTTCTTGCCTCCAATGTCCACAGCTATCAGAACTAGCACGTTTTCTTTTGTGGGAGCTCTCGATGATCTTTTATATACTCCATAGCCACAGGTCTGCCTAGTTGATCATGTGGATTTAATCTGCAGCTTGTACAACTGGTGGGAAGGTATTGGGTCTTATTCCTTAGCCACACTGCCCCTGGGTTTCAATTGTGGTTTTATTTTCACCTCTACATGTGGGTCATCCACGGGGGTTTTGCTCCTGAGGCTGCCCTGGAGGGCCAGTGTAGAGGTGTTGCAGCTGCTTGTGTTGCAGGGTTCTGGCAGCACCAGGTACTCAGAGGGGTTGGACCCTAGGGCAACAGGAAATACGATGCTCTAGAAGGGTATGGTAACCAGTATTGGCCACTTCACTCCAATATTCTTGCCTAGAAAACCCCCTCTCTGACCCAGAAGCCTGGAAGGCCACAGTCTACAGGGTCACAAAGCGTCAGACAGGACCGAAGTGACCCTGTGTGCATAGACACAAGACTTTTTTTGCCTGTGGCAGCTCTGCCCCGGTGAGAGTTGAACGTGAAGGTGGCGCAACAGCTTGGCTTGCAAGGACCCTGGCAGCACCGAGTGTGCAAGGACACTGACTCCCTCGGCCACAGGAGTTATGGCCCTATCAGAATCTTTTTTTCGAGTCTCTTGTAGCTTGCAATCAGAAGGTCTCTTTGGTCAGTCTTTCTCTGTAGCTCCACTCATTCAAGCACTTAGAGGGCTCCATTGCCTGGGATCCTTTTCTGTTGTTCTGGTAGTCAGGCACAGAGAGGGGCCCCCCTGACTGGGGTCCTACTCTGTAGTTCAGTGCTTCAGGCATTTCATGGGTCAGCCTCTTTATTGTTCAGCTACAGATGCTGACCTGTGGGGAGAGAGAGGCTATGGTGATGGCTCCACCCGCTATGCATGACTCAGCAGTATTGCCTTGCTTCCATGGCTGCCTGGCTTTCCTCCACCAGCATTTCCATTCATGATTTCCTCCCTCACATCCCCTTAATCTCTGCAGACAGGCTGCTGACTGTCTCTCCACAGTCAACAGCAGCCCTCACTCTGGGATTGCTCTATAATCCCTAAACTCTGGCTCCTAGCCACTGCGCCTTCCAGGGAACCAGCATTCCTGTCCGGGTATGTATGGGCGCGGCAAGGACTATCTTATTCTCATTCCATTTAGACTGCCACAGATCAGCTGTTTCACTCTCAGCCTTAAATGGTTCTCCTCTGAGTCAGACAGTCGCCCTGATATGGGGATTGGACCCCTGCTACAGTTCCCCTGCCCAGTGAAGGCAAGTCCAGACCTACTAACACTCCTGTTTTTTCCCCTAGTTCCTTCTTTCTACTGAGTTTTGCACAGTCCTACATATTCTTTTCCACTGGTCAGGTACTCCTGTCCACTCTCAGCTGGTGTTCTGCATGCAGTTCTGTGTCTGAAGGTATATTCCTGATGTATCCATGAAGAGACATGTACTCCACATCCACCTACTCCTACACCATCTTGTTCTCACTCACTTACCCCATTTCTGATCGATGCCATTATATTTTCAACACAAACTCTTAAGGCTGACAATAGTTTTCCCAACCACCTATGGCTGGTCCTCCCACTCCTCCATGATTCCCTCTGCCCAATTTTCCCTTTCCATCTCCTTCTCCATATATCAGAACCATTACATCCCTGGTTTCATGGTTCACACCTATCTATTTCCCTTTTTCATATTCAAGTCTGAGACCTGCGTCTTCCTGATCTATTGGAGATTCTTACAAGGGAATACAGTTAGAATCAACACACATGTGGGTTCAAAACCAATTTCTCCTGCCAACTAGCTGTGTGACCTTGTACAGCTGTCTAAGCCTCTAACCTGGTTTACTCCTCTGGCTCATCTCACAGAATTCCTTCCTGAAAGACTAAGTCCCCTCAGCCTTTCTAGGATTAGAAGGAGAAGGCAAAAGAGAATAAGATCTCTCTTATACAGTGGCTCTCTGGATCAGAAAGTTGTGCAGAAGAGCAGTGGGGGTGTCTGAGGCAAAGAGAGGGGACACAAAGGGAATGAGGAGACACAGGCAATGGTGAGACTTCTCCCAGATTCTGGGATGGGTGTTGGAAGGACTCACACAAAGCTTCTCTAATAGTTGTTCCCCTTTCACTCCATGAAGATGCCCTGCCCACAGCCCTGGGTGCCTGGTTTCATAGCCCTTTGCCCTTCTGTGCTCAGACTCTGGCCTGCCTGGCACCACACCCAGAATCCAGACCACGCAGACATGGAGAAAAGACTGACAGGAAAGACTGAATTAAACAGGGACAATGAAATGGGGTGTACAGACCTCCCTCCAAGCAGGGAGATCTGCAAACCACATTGATGGAAAGGAATTAGTTCAATTTGTATGAGGGTGATGGTGGAGAGAAGGAGGGAGCTGACCCCCTCAGGAGAATGAAGAAATGACCCAAGATTGGACCACAGAGCTGCTGTGCAAGGAGGGGTTCACAGGGAGGTGGAGGATACCATCCAGTAATGGGGGTGGACCACGAAGGGTGTGGAGCTGGTGAGGAGGGCAGGGACAGAAGGAGCCGGGGCCAGTGCTCTGGGCATCTCCTCACTGTCCACATTTATCACAACTCTGACTTCAAGTAAGGAAAGATGACGGGCATTGGGTGGAAGAAGAGGCTTTCCCAAGGACACAGAGGCTCAGATAGCCCTGGAACTCACCCCAGCAACCTACAAACACAGCAAGAAAGACAGATTCAGCCTTTAGTGATCACTGTCACCTGCAGGGAGCTGACTGTCGTCCGGAAGGGGTTTGTACCTCAGGAAGAAGTTGGCAACTGTAATGGAAAGGCTGGTCCTGCAGAAACCAGCCTGTGCCTGCTTCTTGGGTGACCAGCAGGACCCTCCTACAGGGGTTCCCCAAGGGGTGAGCAGAAAGAAGGCCAGGATGGAGGATGGTGCCCTGGAAACTGTCAGGAGGTTGAGGGGACGTGCAAGTCTTATACAAATACTAATCCTGCTAAGGGAGAAGGTCATGGCTTCTTTACTTGGAAGAAATAGATTTTTTTCTCAGTGACCATGAATTCCTTCACCATAACTTCCCAAGGGGCCATTCAGCAGACACGTCCCAACCTTTACCCCATCTGCTTCCCTTTGGTGAATCTGAAAGTAACATGACTTGTGGGGTCTCAGGAGCTTCGGACTACATTCTGGGTGGAAACAGCCACAGGACAGTTGGGAAAGAGGAGAGAAGGAGCCTGGGTGACACTCACTCACCTGAGAGCTGCAGGGGCCAGAACAAGAAATCTCTGAGATGTGAGCCCTCTTGGGAGACTCACTGACATAAATCTCTGCACAGAAGTCCTACAAGGGATGGCTGCACCAGGTTCCAGTCAGCACCCCTGAGCTTCCTGTGAATTGGAGAGCTGAAGGTCGCCCCCTGGTGACTCCCTGCAGAGTGTCAGGGGACACCATTGTCAAGAGTCAGAGCCACACACATTCAGCCCTATTTCCTCCCAGGATGGGTCCTGTGAAGAGGGGAAGGCATCTGTAACAAGGAAGGTGGAAGGGCCGGGAGTGAGAGTTAATTGTACAGTTTGTTTCCAGCCCTGTGTGGATGCAGTCCCACTACTTGGAGACATAACACTGCCTTCCAGTGCTGAAGTTCAGGCCCTTGGAAGGGTTGAGGGTTGACCCTATGTGAGTCACAAAAGGTTAGGACAGCCTAGGGTAAGAGGTACAACAGCTTCCTTGTGGCCCTACTGTGGATGATCATAGCATGGGTTCCTGCCCTTGCACACATCCATCAGACCAGACTTGCTTCACTCCCCAAGGAAGGTGTCCTGGCAAGAGGAGGAACAGGGCTCTTCCAAGGGTCTAGGCTGAGGATGTGTGCTGGAGTTCACTGAACTTCCTTTTAATGCATCTGTTGTTCTGCATTGTATGAACTGGGGACCTTGAGTCTCAGTCCACACTGTCCGCCATGACATCCATCTCAGTGCAGTCTTCGCCCCGCACCCCAGCCCTCTGTAGGATCAGCAAGGAGAGTCATGGGATTTAACATCACAAGCTTTCTACAATCTGAGAGGGATTCCTGGAGCTGAGTCCCAACGTCCTGAACACATACCCTCAAAGCATAAGGTGAATCAATGATGCTTTATTTGATTTCAGTTGGTTTGGTATATCTAGCTCAGTGTGTGTGTGTGTAAATATTATGAAAATCTGGAGTCTTCAGATCAAGCATGAAGTTCTAGGTCTGCATCTGAGTAGGGGACATGAAGTGACCTGAGGGCCTGACACCACAGACTTGAAGGACTCAGAGACTCTTGAGGATCCTCCTGGTCATGTAGACTCCCCAGCAGTCCCCTGTCTGACACTAAGCATTCAGAACAGGTTGAAGTTGCAGAGACACTTAAACCCTATCCTGTCTCTGCTCTCCTCCCCTAGTAATGCCATGGCCAACTCTCCTCTAGGAATATCCCCCTACCTGTGGACATAGCTACCACACATTTAGAAGTGCCCTCTCCCTGAAGACCCTGGAGTCTCACCCACAGCTGTGATGCAGTAGCTCCCTTGATTAGTTACTTCATGGGGACCCTCCCCACAGGGCTTCTGGAACCCATATATATAGCAGTTAAGCACATGGAAGGGCTGCACAGTCAAATCATTTCAGTTCCAATCCTGCCTCCAAAACTGTGTGACTGTGGGCTCTCATGCAGGCAGGAGTATGTTGAATCAAACCCTTTGGTCCTCAGACCCAACTGGACACCAAATAGATAAAAAGTTTCTTCCCAGTGAAAGACCTACACAGCACAAGAGAAAGGGACTTGTAAGTAAGGGTCCCTGAATTTCTAGAGAAAGGAAATCCCTGAAAAACACACCCTGGAAGCACAGAAGCAGGTGGACAGAGGAAGGGATCCACTCAGGCCACTACATGAGGGAGTCTGAAAAGGTCTCCATGTATTTGGACATACAGTAGCTTCCGAAGGACACCCAACTCATTGATAGTTTATGGTGAACAATGTTCAAATTCATATCTCCAAAGAAGATTTAGCTTCAGGACCAGGTTTCAGGCTTGAATACTCAGAGCTTTTGTGTGTCACAAGATTTACTACAGTGAAGAAGGGCAGAGAAAGCTTCTGACATAAATATCAGAAGGGTGATGGAGAGTGCCCCCCTCCCTAGTCTTATCAACACCTTATATACTTTTATCAGACCCACTCCCACAACATAGATATTAAGATAAAAAGATTAGTCAGAAGGTTCTTGTTAAGAAGGTGAACCATGTCCTCGAGCAAGATCAATTCAGTTCAGTTCAGTTCAGTTCAGTCGCTCAGTCGTGTCTGACTCTTTGCGACCCCATGAATCACAGCACGCCAGGCCTCCCTGTCCATCACCAATTCCCGGAGTTCACTCAAACTCATGTCCATCAAGCCAGTGATGCCATCCAGCCATCTCATTCTCTGTCGGCCCCTTCTCCTCCCGCCCCCCAATCCCTCCCAGCATCAGAGTCTTTTCCAGTGAGTCAACTCATCGCATGAGGTGGCCAAAAGTATTGGAGTTTCAGCTTTAGCATCATTCCTTCCAATGAACACCCAGGACTGATCTCCTTTAGAATGGACTGATTGGATCTCCTTGCAGTCCAGGGAACTCTCAAGAGTCTTCTTCAACACCACAGTTCAAAAGCATCAATTCTTCAGCGCTCAGCTTTCTTCACAGTCCAACTCTCACATCCATACATGACTACTAGAAAACCCATAGCTTTGACTAGATGGACATTTGTGGGCAAAGTAATGCCTCTGCTTTTTAATATGCTATCTAGGTTGGTCATAGCTTTTCTTCCAAGGAGCAAGTATGTTTTAATTTCATGGCTGCAGTCACCATCTGCAGTGATTTTGGAGCCCAAGAAAATAAAGTCTCTCACTGTTTCCATTGTTTCCCCATCTATTTGTCATGAAGAGATGGGACAGGATGCCATTATCTTAGTTTTCCGTATGTTGAGTTTTAAGCCAACTTTTCACTCTTCTCTTTTCCTTTCATCATGAGGTTCTTTGGTTCTTTGCTTTCTGCCACAAGGGTGGTGTCATCTACATATTTGAGATTACTGATACTTCTCCCAGCCAACTTGATTTCAGCTCGTGCTTCACCCAGCACCATTTTTCATGATGTACTCTGCATATAAGTTAAATAATCAGGGTGACAATTTATGGCCTTGACATACTCCTTTCCCGATTTGAAACCAGTCTGTTGTTTCACGTCCATTTCTAACTGCTGTTTCTTGAACTGCATACAGATTTCTCAGGAAGCAGATAAGGTTGTCTGGTATTCCCATCTCTTTAAGAATTTCCACAGTTTGTTGTGATCCACACAGTCAAAGGCTTTGGTATAGTCAGTAAAGCAGAAGTAGATATTCTTCTAGAACTCTCTTGCTTTTTCAATGACCCAGCGGATGTTGGCAATTTGATCTCTGGTTCTTCTGCCTTTTCAAAATCCAGTTTGTACATCTGGAAGTTCACGGTTCACGTATTGTTGAAGCTTGGCTTGGAGAATTTTGAGCATTACTTGCTAGTGTGTGAGATGAGTGCAATGGTGCAGTACTTTGAACATTTTTTGGCATTGCCTTTCTTTGGGATTGGAATGAAGACTGACCTTTCCCAGTCCTGTGGCCACTGCTGAGTTTTCCATATTTGCTGTCATACTGAGTACAGAACTTTCACAAAATCATCTTTCAGGATTTGAAATATCTCAACTGGAATTCCAGCACCTCCACTAGCTTTGTTCATAGTGATGCTTCCTGAGGCCCACTTGACTTCGCATTCCAGGATGTCTGGCCCTAGGTGAGTGATCACACCATCATGATTATCTGGGTCGTGAAGATCTTTTTTGTATACTTCTTCTATGTATTCTTGCCACCTCTTCTTAATATCTTCTGCTTCTGTTAGGTACATACCATTTCTGTCCTTTATTGCGTCCACCTGTGCATGTAATGTTCCCTTGGTATCTCTAATTTTCTTGAAGAGATCTCTAGTCTTTCCCATTCCATTGTTTTCCTCTACTTCTTTGCACTGATCACTGAGGAAGACTTTCTTATTTCTCCTTGCTATCCTTTGGAACTCTACATTCAAATGGGTATATCTTTCCTTTCCTCTTTGCCTTTAGCTTGTCTTCTTTTCTCAGCTATTTGTAAGGCCTCCTCAGACAACCATTTTGCCTTTTTGCATTTTTCTCTTAGGGATGGTCTTGATCACTGCCTCTTGTACAATGTCATGAACCTCCAACCAGAGTTCTTCAGGGACTCTATCAGATCTAGTCCCTTGACTCTATTTGTCACTTCCACTGTATAATTTTAAAGGAGTTGATTTAAGTCCTACCTGACTGATCTAGTGGTTTTCCCAACTTTCTTCAATTTAAGTCTGAATTTGGCAATAAGGAGTTCATGATCTGAGCCACAGTTTGCTCCCAGTCTTGTTTTTGCTAATTGTATAGAGCTTCTCCATCTTTGGCTGCAAAGAATATAATCAATTTGATTTCAGTATTTACCATTTGGTGATAGCCATGTGTAGAGTCTTCTCTTGTGTTTTTGGAAGAGTGTGTTTGCTATGACCAGTGCATTCTCTTGGCAAAACTCTGTTAGCCATTGCCTTGCTTCATTTTGTACTCCAAGTCCAAATTTGCCTGTTATTCCAGGTATTTCTTGAATTCCTACTTTTGCATTCCAGTCCCCTGTGATGAAAAGGATATCTTTTTTGGGTGTTAGTTCTAAAAGGTCTTGTAGGTCTTCATAGAACTGTTCAACTTCACCTTCTTGAGCATTACTGGTTGGGGCATAGACTTGGATTACTGAGATATCGAATGGTTTGCCTTGGAAACGAACAGAGTTCATTCTGTCGTTTTTGAGATTGCACCCAAGAACATTTCAGACTCTTTTGTTGACTATGAGGGCTACTCCATTTCTTCTAAGGGATTCTTGCCCACAGTCCTATATATAATCGTCATCTGAGTTAAATTCTCCCATTCCAGTCTATTTTAGTTCACTGATTCCTAAAATGTGGATGTTCACTCTTGCCATCTCCTGTTTGACCACTTCCAATTTACCTTGATTCATGGACCTAACATTCCAGGTTCCTATGCAATATTGTTCTTTACAGCATTGGACTTTACTTACATCACAAGTCACGTCTGAAACTGGGTGTTGTTTTTGCTCTGGCTCCATCTCTTCATTCTTTCTGGAGTTATTTCTCCACTCTCCTCCAGTAGCATATTGGGCACCTACTGACCTGGGGAGTTCATCTTTCAGTGTCCTATCTTTTTGCCTTTTCATACTGTTCATGGGGTACTAAAGGTGAGAATACTGAAGTGGTTTGTCATTCAATTCTCCAGTGGACCACGTTTTGTCAGAACTCTCCACCATGACTCATCCATCTTGCATGACCCTACAAGGCCTGGCTCATAGTTTCATTGAGTTAGAGAAGGTTGTGGTCCATGTGATCAGTTTGATTAGTTTTCTGTGATTGTGGTTGTCATTCTGTCTGCCCTCTGAGGGATGAGGATAAGAGGCTTATGGAAGTTTCCTGCTGGGAGAAACTGACTGAGGCGGAACCTGGGTCTTGTTCTGATGGGTGGGGCTATGCCCAGTAAATCTTTCATCCACTTCTCTTGATGGGCGGGACTCTGCTCCCTTTCTCTCGTTTGACCTGAGACCAAAGTATGGTGGAGGTAATGAAGTTTTAATGGTAACCTCCTTAAATAGGTCCCATGCATGCACTGCCATGCTCAGTGCCCCTGATACTGCAGCAGGCTACCACCGACCCACGCCTCTGCCAGAGACTCCTGGACACGCACAGACAAGTCTGGGTCAGTTTCTTGTGGGGTCACTAACCTCTTTCCTAGGTCCTGGTGCACACAAGATTTTGTTTGTGCCCTCCAAGAGTCTGTTTCCCCAGTCCTGTGTATGTTCTGGTGGCACTATGTAATCCTTAGCTCTGGGCTTAAAGAAAATAAGTTTCATGGGAGTAAGACAAAACATTGTAGAAAAAAATTTTGTCCTCTTTTCCTTCCTGAGAGCCCTGGACTCCTTATCAACCTACCTAAGAATGAACTCTCTTACTAAAGACATCAACTACATGGCCCCTCACCTTATGCACCAGGGGCAGAAGACTCAGAGTCAGGTCAATCATCCCCAACAGGTTCATGTACTGAATCTTCACAAAGTCCTGTTTGCTCAGCCACTGGTTGGGTGCAGTTGGTGTGGAGATGCCGACATTATTCACCAGACCCCAGAGTCCTGGGAAGAGTGAGGGTGAGAGGGCAACACAGTGCTGGGCCAGGATAGAGGACCCGTCTTGGTGCCAAGTCACCTTGGAACCCAGGGAGGACTTTAGGAGAGAGGCTGCAGAGGGAGCAGCTGTAGCAGAGACTCCCATGCTCCTGAGGGTTTGGGGAGACCAGACCCTGAGAACAGTGGGAAGACAGAAGATGTGCCTCCCTCCTGACTCTGTCTTCAAGGCCCAGCCCACTGCCTGGTGACAAGGGGAAAGAACCCCAAATAGGATGAAAGTGGGGGATGAAGATGAGGAAATCTAGTGAGTCCATAATCTGGCACTCAGAGGTTGACATTCTGGCTTTTCACAGCTCATGTTGTCTTTGCAGTCTTGATAAATATCCCCCTGCATTTTAGATTATCTGACAATCTTCAGGACTGAGTACACAAAACCTAATATGAAGGAAAGAGAGGAAAACAGACAGAGACAATGAAGAAGGGAGAGGAAGAAAAGAAATCGTGGATAAATGACAAAAACAAAAAGATGAGTAAAGTCTGAGTGCAGATTGGCTTGGTAGAGCAGATCCGACATCTCAGGTTTGGAGAACTTATTGACAGGACTGGTATTGACCTCTAGTCTTGGCCTTGAAACAACCACATCGAAACTGAGTTACTCCTATAGGAATCTGGGGATTCAAGCGTAGTCTGTCAGGAGGACACACCTGCCTCTATTAATCTGCCTTCCCCTAAATCGATTTACACTTTGCCCTAGAAATATTCACCCTCTCCTCCCACTCACAGGAGGCCACTCTGCCCCTTTACCTGCAGTTCACAGGTCACCCAGATTCATGTAAACTGTTTGCTAAACACAAAGACAGATACCAAGAGCTTAATGACTAACCAACTAACAGAATTCAGAGCCAAGAGCAGAGTCATGGGAGTTGAGTACAGGCTGTTGGAATTATTAGCACACAGACTTAATTCATCTGCTGCTCAGTTCCAAGCCTGCACTTGGAGGATTGTATATCCTCCTACCATATTTGACCAATGATCAAATTAATACATGTGATTAAAGTATAGGGAAGTGGGTAGAAAGACGTTTACCAAGACATCATTTATGTTGAATACAGTAAATAACATGTGGGAACCAATTACATTCATGCCATGATGTACTTGTGACTAAGCAGTGCTATTCTAAAGTATATAATATTCTTGCTACCGCTAAGTCACTTCAGTTGTGTCCGACTCTGTGCGACCCCATAGACAGCAGCCCACCAGGCTCCGCCATCCCTGGGATTCTCCAGGCAAGAACTGGAGTGGGCTGCCATTTTCTTCTCCAATAATATTCTTAATCATTATTTATTTTGCTCTGAAAAAAATTTTGTTATGTGTAAAATTGTTTACTTTCTCGGTGGAAAATTAGACTACACATTATAGGCAAAATGTAACATGGATGTGTAAAACGTTATCAGTTCATATCTGGGTGGTGTGATTGGTGTGACTGTAGTTTTTATTTTTTATTTTTTTATAAATCTATATAGTTTTATTAAGATAAAAAACTGACAGTGTTGATATGAAGTTTACATTTAAACAAAAGTTTTCACAAAAAACTAACACACGACTAAAAATTACAATGGAGTTCTAGATGCAGATCAAGACGATGTCAACAACTGATAGATCTCATGACTCAAGACAGCATTTTGGATTTTAGTTAATTCTTAGGACTAAAAAATTTGTTTTAAAGTGAACCACTGCCCCAGTATGAAAATTAAATCTTCTCCTGAGACCAGGGCTTTTGAAATCATTCAACTCTTGAACTTGTGCTGTCAGTGACTGAACCCTGCCACCAATGGTTTCAAAGTTCAAAAAACAGAGGCTCCAAGAGTTTTCCACCCTATGAGCACCAGCCCTTGTCTTTCCCTACTCACTTACCTCCTATACCACTCTCTGCCCTTCCCTAAATACTTTACCAGTGGCTTGGATGGAGAATCTGCTATTTATAACTTCACAATAGGAAAAGAAAGGGTCGTCTTGTCAGTTTCATGAAGTAGCACCTCTAAGACAGAAAGATCTGCCTGTGTATACACTCCAATAAGACTTTTCCTCCCCAACCAGTTTCCATCCCCCAAATGACAGCTTTGGTAGCTTCTTAGTCCTTTGTTGGGAACAGCATTAAGCTCAGGCAGGGAATACCTTGGCTTCTAAGTTTCAGGCATTCACAGCTTTTAAACAGTCTCTCACAGTCCTCATTTAGGTTGCCAATGACATTTTTTGAAAGGATACAATATTCTGGACACAAAACCCAATCATCATTAGTTGTTCTTTCGTTTCGTTTCCCCAAATTTTAACAAAAATGAACCTAACCCATCTCCCTTCTTTCCCACCCCACCCCACCCCACCCACCCCATAATACACCAGTAATAGCCAAAAACTACACACATGCTACGCTGTAAAAATGCAGAGTTAACACTATCAGGAAGAAGGCTGTGTGGGTTGTGGAGATGCTCTTTGAAGATCTACAGTATCTCTTGCTCTCCCACATCCCATTCTGCATTTTGTCCTTCATAGAAGGCCCTTTGCTTTTTTTTTAAGCAAAGTTCAGAACGGACCGCCTTGAAACACTGACCCTCCTTTCCCTCCACCGGGACGGGTGTGCAAACTATACAGCATGGAACGGCTTTAAAGCACTTGGGCTGCTGTAGGGCACAGAAACTATACTGGCTCTTCAAAGGACATCTTCTCAAGCCACCTTTATGGTGTCAAGACAAGTAGAACTCCTTCTTTCCCCACTTGAAACCCACAGTCAGATGTGACAGGGGCTGGTATTCAAGAAAGTTAATTCTTATCATCTTTTTTGTCATCATCCTCTGAGGGGTAAGAATGCCACGTCGGCCTTTCCTCATAGAAGGATATGACAACCTGCGGGCACTTGACATTGGCTTCCTTCGCAGGGACCAGGTCAGCCTCATCAGAGTTCTTCCATTTCATTAGGAACATGAGTTCTCCACTGGAGTCCGTAGCTCCAATAATCCTCTCTGGTTCCAAACCCCGGGCAAAGCCTCGTGGCTTTTCTGACTCTTCTTTCTTCTTCTTTGGCTTGCTCTCCTCCCCCTTATCTTCCGAATCAGAATCAGCTTTGCGCTTGCCTCCCTCTGATTTATCTGTCTCGTGTGCTGTTTTCTGTGACTGCAGAAACTCAGCAATGAGGTCAGGGCAATCCAGGTTCTCCTCTGGTTCCCATGTGTTATCCTCATCTGAGAACCCCTTCCACTTTAGGAGATACTCCACTTTGCCCTTTACCACTCGACAGTCTAGAACTTTTTCCACCACATATTCTTCTTCCTATTCTTCTAGCACCTCCTCCACTTTCTTCTTGTTTTGTTTTTTCCCCATAGTGCCCGCCAGCTTTCTGGTATAAAGGATGACGCTGCTCAGAGCAGCGCCCACAAGCCCGAGAGGAATCGGTGCCGCGCTACTGGCTGGTCTTGTCCGGCCGGCCGGGGGAGTGGCGACCAGCAAAGCAACAAGCCGGGTGACCGCTGTCGAGCCCCTTCACTGAAGCGGCGTACTGCAGGCCCCGGCCAACGGCCCTCCCCTCAGACGAACAAAAGAGCCTCGCACTCTGCGCTGCCTGCCGCCCGCTGACTGTAGTTTTTAATCTGTGCACCCTTCCCATTTTCCACAAGAATCATGTTTTACATGTATTCTAGAATGAAAGGAATTATAGTTCTCTCTTACTCTCTTATGATACATAAACACTGTGGTAAAACACAAACATACACAAACAAAGAGAAAAACAAAAAAGAGAGAGAAAGTGACCCCATAGTAGTTTTCTTACCTCCTTTAATGAAGGCCAGAGGGCTCAGTGTCATCACTGAAATTGGGTGACACTGAGCCCCAAGCAGGATGACTATGGGTCACCAGCAAGATCATGATCAAGTGCTGAGAACACAGCCTGGCTCCAGCCCTGCCCCCAGCCAGCCATGCACCTTCCAACCAGAATCTCCTCCAGGAATTCCACCCTGATCACTCAGCTTCAAGAAACTCAGACCTTCTTCTGAGAGGAGGGGACACCAGACAGGAAGTCTACAAGGCACATTCCCATCAGGGAAAACTCTCCCCCAAACTACAGAGCCTCCAGGGCAGGAAGTGGGAGTGGGGGATGGAAGAGGCTCATCTGGTCAGCTGAGTGAGGTGAAGACGGCAGGTAGGACTGCATGTCCTGAGAAACACCTTGGAATATTCTCCCGGGAACTGTCAAGGGGTCTCCCCTTCACAGAGACAGAAACCATCTGTCCCACACACTCTCCTCCACCCACGCGGCTGCTGCAGCATTGCTCTCTGTCGCTGTGATGTGGCACATCCCCTTCTCTGGCCTGTCTGATGTCTGGTTGCACAGCTGCTCATTCCCAGGCTCCAGCAGACACACAGCCAGGACCCTCAAGCCTCGCAGGTCCAATGCCTGGCCAGCAGGTTCCCAAAGCCTGAGCCACAGCCCATGATGAAGACAAACTTGTCCTGGAGTTGGCTCACCATCTGCCTCTCCAGGGCAGGTAGCACAGGCCATCAACACCACCAGCTTCAGCCACATGGCTTTGCAGGGGAGAGACACACAGAGGCTGGGATGAAACTAGAATCTGGCTAGTGTTCAGACATGAGGAATTAAGAACACATATGATATTTGTTGGCCAGTCAGGCTCCAGGCCATCTGGCATGGAGTCCTCAGGCTTATCATGTTCATTCTCTTTGGTGACTATTATTAATATAAATTCTGACCCCAATACATGGTTTTTATTTTTTTAATACACTTGACCCATTTCTACCAGATGATTTTGCACTTGCAAAACAAGTCTTTAAGGATAACAGTAGTTTATCCAACCTCATTTTCCCGGTTTTCCTACTCCTCTTTATTTCGTTCCAGCCATAACTCCCCTTCCCACCCCTACTCCCACACATATAGAACCCTTACATTCAAGATTTCATGGATCACAACCATCTTCTTATATTTATTTTATTTACCTCTGAGACCTGGATCTCCTAGTTCTTATAAATCAAGTGAAATCACAGTGAAATCAAGTCACCTGACTTCAAACCCAGCTCTGCTGCCAACTAGCTGTGGGACCTTGGGCAGCTGGCTTAGCCTCTGACGTGGTTTCCTCCTCTGTCTCAGCTCATAGAATTCCCTCCTGAAAGTCTAAGTCCCCTCAGCCTCTCTAGGATTGGAAGGAAAGGGCAAAAGAGAATAAGGTCTCTCCTGTTAACAGTGGTTCTCTGGACCAGAAAGGTGTTCAGAAGAGCAGTGGGGGTGTCTGAGGCAAAGAGAGGGGACACAAAGGGAATGAGGGGACACAGACAATGGTGAGACTTCTCCCAAAGCTGGGATGGGTGTTTGCAGGACTCAAAGAAAGCCGCTCCAACAGTTTGAGAGGGTAACAGGCCAGAAGGCCAGGTGTCTCCAAAAGGAGGAAATAGGCTGCAAGTGTCAGACATTTTTTATTTCTCTCTTAAATGGCAAGAGGAAACAAACTTATATAACAAAAATATAACAAAGTATATATAAAATATATACAAAATATATATAAACAAACTTATATAACAAAAGTATAACAAAGGGTTATATTTTTCCCCTCTTCTATAGAAATTTAAAAAGAGGATTCTCTTAAAATTCTGTGTTGCCATGACACCTGGTTCCACCTGAACATAACTTTTCTCAAACCTTGAGCATTTTTCTTATGGAAATGTTTGTCTTAAGCTATGCTAATGTACTATGTATACCCTCGACTCTGTCTTCAAGTTGGTTCCCCCTAAAGGCTCAGAACCAACTTGACAAACCAGTATGTTATACTCATACATTGTTCTCCTAATCGATGTTAATAAAGCAGTATATTTGTATGGAAATCTGCTTTTCTTCAAGATATATGTCAATCATTTTTTGCCCCCGGATGACTCACCTGTTGCCATTCTCTGAGTTTTGAGACATTTCCTTTCTTTAATTAGCAGACTGCTAGTAGCTATATAACATCCAGCTAAAGACTAGCAGTGGGGCACCCATTCTGCTGCCTTCTGGTGTCTATGTGAGAAGCTTTCTGTATCTCTTTTATACTTTAATAAAACTTTATTACACAAAAACTCTGAGCGATCAAGCCTCGTCTCTGGCCCGGGATTGAATTCTTCTCCTCCGGAGGCCAAGAATCCTGGTGTCTTTCGTGGTTCAGCAACACCTTTCAGATTGTTCCCCTTTTAACCCGTGAAGATGTCCTGCTCACAGACATGGGTGCCTGGACAAAATGCCCTCTCTCCCCTTCTGTGCTCAGACCCTACCCATCCCAGCACCACACCCAGAATCCTAACCAGACACTGAGAAAAAGCAGATTGGAAACCTGAAAAACATTAACTGGAATTCTAACTCTTCCAAGCAATGAAACCTGTAAACCACAATGATGGAAAGAAATTAGTTCAGTTTGTATGAGGGTGAGGGTGGAGAGGACGAGGGAGCTGACCACTCAGGAGACTGAAGGAAGGTCCCAAGATTGGATCCCCAAACAGCTGAACATGGAGGGGTTCACTGGGAGGGGGAGGATACCATCCAGGAATGGGGGTGAACGACAAGGGGTGCAGAGCTGGTGAGAGGGGCAGGGACAGAAGGAACTGGGGTCAGTGCCTTGGGCATCTCTTCAGTGTCCACGTTTATCACAGTTCCAAGTCAGGAAAGGCTACAGTTCCTGGGTGGAAGGAAAGGCTTCCCCAAGGACACGGAGGCTCAGATGACCCTGGAACCCACCCCAGTAGCCAACAAACACAGAGGAAGACAGATACAGCCTTTAGTGGTCACTGTCTCCTGCAGGGAGCTGACTGTCATCCTGAAAGGGGTTGCCCTTCAGATGGCAGTCAGCAGCAATAATGAAAAGGATGGTCCTACAGAAACCAGCCATTGCCTGCTTCCTAAGTGACCAGCAGGAACCCTCCTACAGGGGCTCCCCAAAGGGTGAGGCTGAAGAAGGCCAGGATGGAGGATGGTGCCCTGAAAACTGTCAGGAAACCTGGGGCACATGTCAGCATATAGACACTAACCCTGCTAAGGGAGAAGGTTGTGGTTTCTTACTTGGAGATTTTTTTTTTTTCCTCAGGGACCATGAAATCATCAACTGTAAATTCCCACAGGGCCATGCAGCAGATTGGTGCCAGCCCTCAGGGCATCTGCCTCTGTTCTGTGAATCCTGAAAGTTACAGTGTGGGTTTGGGACCTGTCAGGAGCTCCACACTACATTCCAAGTGGGGAAGACCACAGGAAGATTAGGAGAAACCTGAGACAGGAGGCTAGAGTGACTCTCACTCATCTGGGAGCTGCAGAGCCAACAGCAAGACGTCTTTCAGGGGCCACCCTGTCAGGGAGACTCACTGACTAAAATCCTGGGAGGTTCAGCTGGGCCACATACCAAGGCAACAACTGTCAAGACTATATGCTTGGGATCAGGGAGTCGCACCCTGGTGGCGATCTCCCAGTCTCAGGAGGACCACAGTCAAGACACAGATCATTCCACATCCATCCCCTCATCTCCTCCCAGAACAAGTCCTCTGAAGAGAGAGAGGCTTAGAAAACAGGGGGCCGGAAGGGGCCAAGAGTGAGGGTTAATTGTGCAATCTTGTTTCCAGCCCTGTCTACTGTCCGCCTACTGGAGTGAGCTCTCAAAATGGACAGACAAACACTCCCCTCACGTCCTAAGTATCAGACTCTGGGAGGAGATGGCATTAGGGTTGGGGAGCCAATGAACCTGTTCACCAAAACCACCAGCACAGCCAAGGGGAGGAGGTGGGAGACTGCCTTGTGGCTGCTGTGTGAACTCTGGCATGGGTTCCAGCCTCTACTCACGTCCATCAGACCAGACCTGGCTCCTCGCCCAGGGAAGGCAGCTGGAAGGAGGAGGACTGGGAATCTGCTGAGGGTCCAGCCTGAAGACTCGCCTGGTGTGCACTGCACTTCTTTTTCAATGCATTTGTTGTTCAGCCTTGTCTGAGTTAGAGCCCTTGTGTCACAGATCAAACAGGTGGCCATGGAACCCATCTCAGTGCAGCCCTGCGTCCCCCAACACCTTGTGGGACCAGTAACAAGGGTCAGGGCTTATAACCTCGGAAGCCCTCTGACATTCTGGAGAGGATTCATGGGAGTGATTCCAAACCTCCTGAACACATCGCCCCCAAGGCATAAAGTGAATCAATGATGATTTACTTTATTTCAGTTGGTTTGGTGAGACTGGTACTGTTTGTGTGTGTCATAAATAATAATTTGAAAATCAAGTGCCTTCAGTTTAATCATGAAGCCCTGGCATGCATTCTAGTAGGTGACCTTTTCAAATGAAATTTTAGGGAAAAAATAATCCATGGAAATTCTTGTTTCCAAAATGGATGAAAACCTGGTTTCTATATCCAAACTTGCCAAGGCCACTGAATTGGCACCCAGACTGTTGGATCAGTCTGATAGTCACTCTTCATGACCAACAGACACCTTCAGGGAAAAGGGGCTTATATCCGCTTGTTCATCATTTCTATCCTGGGGAAGAGGGAGGCAGGACATGGGAAAGATTCATCTGAAGAGGTTGACAGAGCCAAAGCACAGGGCACTGAAACTCCCAGTGTCTCATGTCCTCCCCAAAGTACGGTTTTTCACAGCTGATGTGGGTCATAATGCACAAGGGACAGAATGAAGACGTGAGCATCTGACCCCAGTTCCTCAGGCACAATCTTGTCTCTTTCTAATTTCCCCAAGTCCTAAGCAATGACCCAAGCAAAGGCTGGGGAGCGGGTGGGGAGTGAGGCGGACTGTGTTCTCTGGCTCTGTGAGATTCCCCCTCTCCACTCTATTTCCCTCCCTCCATGTGTCCTCTCCCCACCCAGGACCTAACTCCCTCCTACCATGAACCCCACTCTTGCATTACAGGGCCTTAGCAGGACCAGAGTAACCCCAGTACACCATGAGATCCACCAGGAAGCTGGGCAGGTAGCTCATGGGGAGATAGAAGAACTTGTCGTCCCAGCCAGCTGAGTGTCTGGTGTGGGGGTGGCAGGTGGTCAGAGCATCCTCCATGCAGTCAGTCACCAAGGACAGATTTCTAGCCCTCGGTGCCTTCAGAAAATCCGATGCCTTCATGACTGTCCAGAAGGAGACACCATCCTAGTTATTCTCATTTTCCAGCCCTCCCACTTCCAGATCAACTTGACTTCCCAAAAATTCTGTTCTCTTCCAAAATCATGGTCCATACGAAATCAATAGATATCTCTGCAATATGTCCTAGCACATAGCAAAAAATGCACTTCCACACTAAGTTAGTGTCGTCTAGTACCTTTTCAGGGAATATGTATACTACATACTGGAGGTCTGTACCCACACTAGATATAGAGGCACCTGGAAAAAGGTGGTCCTAACACCAGTGTGACTCAGCTGGTAAAGAATTTGCCTGCAGTGCGGGAGACCTGGGATCGATCCCTGGGTTGGGAAGATCCCCTGAAGAAGGGAGAGACTACCCACTCCAGTATTCTGGCCTGGAGAATTCCATGGACTCTATAGTCCATTGGGTCACAAAGAGTTGGACACGACTAAGTGACTTACTTTCACAACACCACTTTGCCATGATTCCAGGAGTGTATCCCTTGTGGCATCAGTCTCCTTTCCAAATTAAAAGGGTTTCTGAAGAGAAACTGTTCTCTAGATCTACCAAGCCTCGATCCTTCACTTCTGTCACCAGTTGACCAATCAGAGACCTTGGGGATGAGCTCGTATCCGCACTGTGTGGGTAACTCAGAGCCTGGAGGATGGGACTGAGACTGGAGGAGGTACTAATGATGCATTTCTGAATATTTTCCCAAAGCCCACAGCTTACTCACAGTCAGTAAGGAAATTGTCTCCATAGAGTTCCTGGATCTCTGGCCTGGCATGATCCCATGATGCCTGGAGGTTTCCATTAAACACTTCATCTTGGGTCATATTGGTAGGGAAGTAACTGGGTTTAACCATAGCCAGTTTCACTCCAAAGTAAGAGAGCTCCCTCCTGTAATGTAGACAGGACAAGGGACAAGAACTTGAGAGGTCGTACAAGCAGAACATGAAAGAACAGTCAGACAGCAGTACAGGGCTGGGTGAGATGGGCTGGGAGCTCTCAGGAGTTGTGAGATGAGAAGCCAGGGAGAGAAGCTCATGTTGATGTTACTGCTTCTCTATAGAGTTTGACCATTTTCCCAAGTATTTAACACCCCATGCCTACCAGTTCTACATCCTACCAACTGTGCTGCAGAGCATCACTAAATGCTGCCTCCTCCTGTTCCTCTCACGCCAATCAATCACCACATTTGCACATTGTGTCTTTCCATAGTGCACACCTCCTGTCTCCCCTCACCGACCCCAGTATCCCCTCTGTCCTCTAAGGAGCATTCACCAGTCTGTGGACAGAGCTCCGATACTTCTCTCTGCAGCCAGTGGTCTCTACCACTGATTTGACAGGGTAACTCCCTTGACCAATTGGTTCAAGGGGTACACATCCCCCCAGGGCTTCCAGAACATAAATACCACAGCAGTTGAGCACAGGAAAGGCCTGCACAGCCAAATCCTATCCGTTATTGTGCCTCCAATAATTGCTGACCATGGGCCCTCCTACAAGGCAGGAATAAGTTGAATCAAACCCTATAGGCCTGGGACCAACTGGGGATGGAAAATATACGAACATACTTCTCATCAAGAAGACCTACACAGTGAGAGGGACCTAGAAGGAAGAGTTAATAGGTCTGTGATGTATGAAAACCCTGGTAGGACCTCCGCCTTAACCCCTTCCCTGCCTCAGTGCTCAGAAGGAGGAGAAGAGAAGAAGGGACTCCCTCGCAGACCATTACCTGAGGGAGTCCGAGAAGGCCTCCACACTGTACTTGGACATGCAGTAGCCTCCACCAAAGAGAGCCAGCTGGCCCGTGATGCTGGAGATGTTGGCCACACAGCCCCTCCTTTTTCACCCCAGGGTCACCATACTCAGAGTCATGTCAATCACCACCAAGAGGTTAAATCCAGAATCTTCACGAAGTCCTGTTTGATCAGCCACTGATTGGTTGCCATCATTGTGCAAATGCCGGCTTTATTCACCAGACCCTAGAGTCCCGGGAAGAGTGAGGACAAGAGGGCAACACTGTGTGGCCCCAGGAGTGAGGACTGAAGCAAGTCACCCTCCAACCCGGAAGGATTTTAGGAGAGAGGCTGCAGGGGAGGGGCTGGAGTAGAGACAAACATGCTCCTGGGGGATTGAGGAGGCCAGACTCTGTGAGCAGTGGGAGGACAGAAGGTGTGCCTTCCCCCCGACTCAGTCTTCACACCCCACCCGCTGACTGGTGACAAGGAAGAAGAACCCCAGTATTGATGAAGGCAGGTATTGAGCTGAGGAAATCTAGTGGGTCTATTGTCTAGAACTCAAGAGTGAAGTTTTGGGTTTTCACAGTCCATGGTGTCTTTGAAAGTGAAAGTCACTCAGTTGTGTCCTACTCTTTGTGACCCCAGGGACTATAGAGTCCACGGAATTCTCCAATCCAGAATACTGGGTGGATAGCCTTTCCTTTCTACAGGGCATCTTCCCAACCCAGGGATCGAACCCAGGTCTCCTGCATTACAGGCAGATTCTTTACCAGCTGAGCCAACAGGGAAGCTCAAGAAGACTGGAGTGGGTAGCCTATCCGTTCTCCAGTGGGTCTTCCTGACCCAGGGATCGAACCAGGGTCTCCTGCATTGCAGGCAGATTCTTTCCCAACTGAGCTATCAGTGGTGTCTTTGCACACTAATAAATGTTCCCCAGCTTTCACGATGTTCTGACGGCTTCAGGACTGAGTGCTCAACAGTTAGTACGAGGAAAAGAGAGGAAACAGAGACAATGAGGATGGGCAGAGAAGAGAGGAGAAAAGGAATCGAGAGATGAAGGCGAAACAGAAAAAGATGGCTGTCACTGGGTGCAGACTGGCTGGGTCAAACAGACCTGAGACCTCAGGATGCCGGGAACTTGGCGGCAGACCTGGTATCGACCTCTAGGGCCTGGGCTTGAAGCACCCGCATGCCAATACTGAGCAATGTGTCCCAGGAATCTGGAGCATTCCAAGGGCTATTTGGGAGGGGGAGGGCAGGGATGCCTCTCCTTATCCTTGACACCCAGAGCATCACCCCCTACCCCAGAAAACTCCACCTTCTCCTCCCCCACACACAGGAGGCCACCCTGGCTTCATCTCCTTGGTGCAAATTCACCCAGCTTAAAGGAAACCACTCTCAAGAATCCAAGACACAATCCCAAGGTTTTAAAGTAAACCTTTAGCAACCATAGGTTTCATGGCGGCAGCAGCAGACATTTAAGGTTGCTGGGGTAAGGGAACCAGAAGTTCCACACAGAGAGCTGAGACCCTGCCCTGCTCGGCAACATGCCTGAATTGTAGGATGAATACAGTCCAATCATTTGTTATCAAAGACACAATCAACGTACACAGTTATAGTGCAAAGATATCATTTCTGTGGAATATGGTGAATAAAATATAGGAAATGGTTATGTATCATACCCTGAAGTACTTTTCAGGAAGTGATGCTGTTTTAATGTGTAGTATTTTCTGTTATAATTTATGATGTTTTTGAAGAGACTTTTATCATGTTCTAAATCTATATATTTTCACATAGTAGAAAGAAAAGGATAAATATAAGCAAATATAAGACCATGTATGTCAAAATACTAAGAGCCCTTATCTCTGGGTGGTGAGATTTTCAGTGTTTGGCATATATCTCCATTTCCACAATGATCATTCTTTCATCACTTAGATGAAAGAAACTAAAGTTCTCTCCTTCCACTGCAAAACATAGGCAATTTCTAATAATTTAAAAAAAAAATCAGTAAAGAAAAGAAGAAAAGCAGAGAGAGAAAGAGACCCCATAGTAGTTACTTGACTTCCCCTAGACAAGTCCTGAGAACTCAGTATCATTATTTGAAAGTAAATGACATTAAAAGCCAAGTGGGATGCCTATGGGTCACCAACAAGAACATGATCAAGTGCTGAGAACACAGCCCAGCTTCAGTGCTGCCCTCAGCAGCCTATCAACCAGAGTCCCCACCTCCACCCCTCCTCCAGAAAGTCCACCTTGATCACCCTGCTCACACAGCAGCAAGAAAGCCAGGCTTTATACTAAGACAGGAGGAGATACCAGACAGATAGTTTACAAGGACACTGTCTCATCAGGGAAATCTCTCCCCCACACCGCAAACCCTCAAGGTCAGGAGGTAGGGGTGAGGGATGGAAGAGGCTGGGTGAGGTGAAGAAGGCAAGTGGGTCTTCACATCCAGGAAAACACCTTGGACTCTTCCCCAGGGTGCTGACAATGGGTCTCCTCTCACGCAGAGAGAAGAAGTAAACAAACAAGAAATCTGGGCGGTACCTCTGTCCCCCACACACTCCTTCACCCACTCGGTGGCCGCAGCGACACTCTCTGTCTTGGTGACGTCCAGGATCACCGTCTGCAGCCTGTTGATGTCTGCTACCTCAGTTGCTCAGCTCCCTGCTCTGTCAGACACGCAGCCAGGACCCACATGCCTTGCAGGTCCAGCTGCCTGGCCAGCAGGTACCCGAAGCTCGAATCACAGCCCGTGATAAAGACAAACTTGTCTTCCCAGTAACAGTGCAGGGGGTAGTACAAGCCCATGAGGACCACCAGTTTCAGCCACATGGGTTTTTAGGGGACGGGCACACACAGGTTGGGGTGAATAGTGTCTGTTTAGTGATCAGACAGAAGAAATTAAGAACATGCACGAAGGTGATTGGCCAGTCAGCCTCCAGATTCTCTGGCATGGAGTTCTGAAGATTTCCTGTTCACCTTCTTCAGTGATTATGACCGACTCTGATCCCAGTACTTGCTTTTGGCTTTTTGGCACAATTAATGCACTTCTCATTGATACTACTGCATTTCCAACACAAACCCTTAAGGAGGACAATACTTTTCCCACCTCATTTTCTTGGTCCTTGCACTCCTGCCTGTTTCCCCCTGCCCACCTCTGCCCTCTCAATCCTCACACACCCACACACACATTAGACATTTTGGATCCCAGATTTCATGGTTCAAAACCAAATTGTTCCCTTTTTCTTACTGAAGGCTGTGACCTGGGTCTCCTAGACTAGGAACATTCTTATAAGGGGATACACTTGGAATCAAAACCCAGCTTTGCTGCCAACTAGCTGTGTGACCCTGGGCAGCTGGCTTAGCCTCTGATCTGGTTGCCTCCTCTCCCTCAGCTCACAGAATTCACTCCTGAAAGGCTAAGTCCCCTCAGCCTCTCTAGGATTAGAAGGAGAAGGCAAAAGGGAATAAGGTCTCTCCTGATACAGTGGCTCTCTGGATTAAAAAGATGTTCAGAAGAGCAGTGGAGGTGTCTGAGGCACAGAGAGGGAACACGAGGGGAATGAGGGGACACAAGCAATGGTGAGACTTCTCCCAAAGCTGGGATGGGTGTTGGCAGGACTCTCACAAAGCTGCTCTAACAGATGTTCCCCTTTGTCTCCAAGAAGATGTTCTGTCTACATACCTAAGCGCTGGGTTCCATTGCCCTCTCCTCTTCTGTGCTCAGACCCTGCCCTGCCCAGCACCATACACAGAGTCCAGACCACCCAGATGTGGAGAAAAGACTGATTTGAACCTTGATATATTATCATTAATTGGAATGCTAACTCCCCCAAGCAGGGAGTTCAATAACTGGAAATGAATTAGTTCAGTTTGTATGAGAGTTATGATGGAGAGGAGCAGCAAGCTGCCTGCTCAGGAGACCGAAGAAAGGACGGGAGACTGGACAGCAGAACAGCTGTGCATGCAGGGGGTTCACAGGGATGGGGAGGATACCATTCAGAAACAGAGCTGGACCACCAGGGGCACAGAGCTGGTGAGAGAGGCAGGGGCAGGAGGAGACGGGGTCAGTGCCCTGGGCATCTCCTCACCGTCCACGTTTATCACAGCTATGACTCTAAGTCAGGAAAAAAAATCGGCACTGAGTAGAAGGAGAGGATTCCTCATGACCCAGAGGTTCAGATGCCCCTGGAGCCCATCCCAGCAGCCAGGAAACACAGAGACGAGGACAGATTCAGCCTCTTGTGGTCACTACCACCTGCAGGGTACTGACTGCCGTCCTGAAAGGAATTGTCCCTCAGGTGGCAATCAGCAGCAGTAATGGAAAGGATGGTCCTGCAGAAAGCAGCTTCTGCCTGCTTTCTGGGGGACCAGCAGGACTCTTCCACAGGGGTTTCCCAAAGGGTGAGGAAGAAGGCCAGGATGGAGGATGATGCCTTGGAAACTGTCAGTTAGTCAGGGGAAGATGCAAGTCTTATACAAACACTAACTCTGTAAAGGGAGAAGGTTGTGGTTTCTTTACTTGGAAGAAACAGGAGATTTTTTTCTCTGACCATGAATTCCTTCACCATAAATTCCCACGGGTCCATGCAGCAGCCCCATCCCAGCCCTCACACCATCAGCTTGCCTTCTGTGAGTCTTGAAAGTCATATGATGACTTGCGGGGTCTCAGGAGCTTCAAACTCCTGTTCCAGGTGGGAACAATGACAGGCAGGTCGGGAGAGAGCAGTAAGAGGCAGGAGCTGGGGTGACACTCACCTGGGATCTGCAGGAACCAGAGCAAGAAAACTTTCAGAGGAGTTACTGTCAGGGAGACTCACTGACAAAAATCTCTACATCTTATGTTCTTGGAGGGGTAGCTGGGCCACATTCCAGGGCAAAACCTCTGACCCACATGTGATCCAGAGCTGACACACATACCCCTTGTTGTAGCCCCAGAGCATCTCAGCGGGGACCACTGTCCTGCATAAGGCCACCCCAAACCCACTGCTTGTTCTATACCCAGGACAGGTCCTCTGAGCAAGTGGAGGTGTAAGTAACAAATGGAGGAGCTGGAAGGGCTAGGGAGTGAGGCAAACTGTGCAAGCTTGTTTCCAATTCCAATCTGAAGTGGAGACTCTAAAAAGTGCAGACAGGCAGTGTGTTGTTGATTGGAGGGGTTGGGGAGTCACCGACCCCAGGTAACTCACAAAGGCCAGGACAGAACAGGGAAAGAGTGAAAACACCTTCCCTTTGGCACTCCTGTGGATCTTCATAGCATGGGTTCCTGCCCCTGAAAACATCCATCAGAGCAGATCTGGTTCCCTCCTCAAGGAAGGTGGCCTGGAAAAAGGAGAAATGGGGCTCTGCTGAGGGTCCAGGCTGAGAATGTGACCTGGTGTGTCCTGCACCTTTTTTCCAGTGTGTTTGTTACTCTGCCTTGTCTGAGTTGGGGCCCGCGAGTCACAGTCCCCAGAGTTGACCATGGAACTTATCTCAGTGCAGCCCTGCATCCCCCAACCCGTTGTAGGACCAGCAAGGAGGGTCAGGGTTTGTAACCTCACAAGTCCTCTGACATTCTGTAGAGGATTGCTGGAGATAAGTCCAGACCTCCTGAACACAAACCCTCAGGGCATAAAGTGAATTAGTGATGCTTTACTTGATTTCAGTTGGTTTAGGTGTATATGTGTGTAAACAAAAATATGAAAATGTGGGGTCTTCAGATCAAGCAAGAAGCTCTAGGTTTGCATTTAAGAGGATGTGGATCGACCTTGAGGGACTGACACACCACAGCCTGAAGGATTCAGAGATCCTTGAGAATCCTTCTGGTCATGATCATCTCTTCAGCAGTACCCTCTCTGACACCAAGCCATTAAAACAGGTTTGAGTTTCAGGGGTCCTGCAGCATCTGACCTCGCTCTCTGTTTACTCGAAAATGGTGAGATTGTTCTATAACATAAAGTTCCCGTAAACATGCTATCGGAGAAGGCAATGGCAAGCCACTCCAGTACTCTTGCCTAGAAAATCCCATGGATGGAGGAGCCTGGTAGGCTGCAGTCCATGTGGTCACTAAGAGTCAGGCACGACTGAGTGACTTCACTTTTCACTTTCACACATTGGAGAAGGAAATGGCAACCCACTCCAGTGTTCTTGCCTGGAGAATCCCATGGACGGGTGAGCCTAGTGGGCTGCCATCTATGGGGTCGCACAGAGTCAGACATGACTGAAGCGACTTAGCAGCAAACATGCTATCATCTCAATTTTTAACAAAAAGAGATAAAAATTCAATTTTTTAGTTGACTCTTGGAGAAGTCCCTCCCACTCCAATTTGCCCTCAGTCCAGAAATCTGTATGACTTTATACAAATGTCTTCTCCACTGAGTCCATACACAGACCTTCATGACAGCAGAGGACACACAGAGATTCAGAGTCTCTGCAAGCACTAGGACATCAGGGGAATTCCTGCCCTGATCACAGTAGGTGTTCAGTAATCATTAGCAGAAAACATAAGACTGGGCTCCAAAAGTGACTCCCACTCTCCTCCATTGGAGGGTGGGGGAAGGGGATCTGGGCTGGGGGACCTGGCAGGTGGCAAAGGAGGGAGGGTAGTGACTCTATAGGAGGGGACCCAGGGAGGACGGCAGGGAGGGTTCTGGTGAGAGAGGCTACATGTTCCCAGGAAAGGGTTCAGGCCCTGCCTCTCCCTTACAGACCTCTCCTTGTTTGTCCATCCTTGTGTTAATCCTGGGACCCCAGGTCACACGATAAGTCCCAGAAAGACACATTAGCCCCTCTCTTCTGCAGACAAAGGGATGACCTCACTTCCTTCTTCAAATCCTCCTCAGGTCACCCCACTCACCCCTACACCTCCACAAGGTCACCTGACTCTTCCTCTCATAGACACACATCCATCACCTCCCAAGGCCATGGTCACAGTCACTGGGCCTGGGTAAACATCTCAGTTTTTATTTTAAGGGAATATAATTAATGGAAATTCATGATTTCAAGACAAAACAAGAATTGGGTTCTGTGTTCTCTGTCATGACCTCCACTGAAGATACCACTTTCCAGCCAAGATTGGCTGAGTTGGCACCTGGGCTGGTGTGTCAGGCTGGTGGTCACCCTCCACACACAGCCCTGACTAAGTATCTTTAGGGAAGAAGGGCTTTTCTCTCCCATGTGCATTATGATGGGAGGGGAGGCTGGCCAGGGCCGAGGCACTGCTGGGAGAGAGGGACAGGGGCAGAGGGTGGGTGCCGGGACCCTCCCAGCTGCTCAGCCCTCCCCTGAGTGTGGGTTCCTCGGGGTGGCAGGAGGCCACGAGGCTCAGAGCCCTGAGAGGCTGATCACGGAACAGAACGCGGATGAGAGCCGCTGATCTCAGTTTCTCACCACAGAGCATGTTTCTTCATACTGTCCCCGAGAGCTAAGTAATGTCCCAAGAGGAGACTGGGGAGGAGGTGGGAGTGAGGTCAGATGAGTGTCCTGGTGACATGAGAACTCCACCCTCCACTCTATTTCCCTCCCCCAAAGCATCCTTTCCCCACTTAGTACACAACTCCCCCCTATAATGCACCCCAGACTTGGGTAACAGGGCCTTAGCAGGCTAGGTGTTATGCCACTACACCATGAGATCCACCAGGAAGCTGGGCAGGTAGCTCATGGGGAGGTAGATGAACTTGGCATCCCAGCCAGGTGAGTATCAGGTGCGGGGGTGGCAGGCAGTCAGGGAGTGCTCCATGCAGTCAACTGGTCACCAAGGACAGATCCTGGCAGCAGCTTGTCTTCAACAAGTTGACTGATTTCATGACTGTCCAGAATGAGAAAGAATCCAGATATATTTCCACCTCCATCCATTCTGACTTAGGGATCAACTTATGGAGCAATGTTCTTAAGAATCCCTAGACTACCTAACTTGAATCAACCTACACTGTCAAATGAGTGCCCCAACTCTTACATCAGGAGCAATGGTTCCACACAAAGGCACGTTTAACACCATTCTGAGAATATCTGGACTACAGAAACTGCAGGTGTCTACAAACAATAAATGTCACAACATGAAAACCAGCTGTCCCAATGCCAGCTTGCCATGATTACACAGAGTCTTCCCTCTCTGGCTTCAGTTTCCTCCCAATAATAATAAGGGGTTCATGAAGATAGTGGTCCCCATATCTACCAAGCCTGGAGCCTTTCAGAAGAGGTGTTTTAACTGGAAGATAATTGCTTTACTATACTGTGCTGGTTTCTGTCATACATCAACATGAATCAACCATGGGTGTACATGTGTCCCATCCCTCTTGAACCTCACTCTATACCACCTCTCTGGGTGGTCACAAAGCACCTGATTTGAGCTCCTTGGGTCATACAGCAAATTTCCTTGGCTACCCATCTGACATATGGTAATTTATATTGATACTGATAAACCTTCTTGCAGGGCAGCAATGGAGACCTGGACAGAGCAAACAGACACAGTGGGGAAGGAGAGGGTGGGAAGAACTGAGAGAATCTTAAGGTCTGAAAGGAAACACTTAGTAACCGTAGGCCTCAGGGCAGCAGGAGCAGGCATTCAGGGTTGCGGGGGCAGGAGTGCCAGAAATATCCACACAGAGAGCTGAGTTCCTCCTCTGCTCAGAAGCATGCCTGCCTTGTAGCAAAAATATTCTCCAACAATTTACAGTAAACACATACAGTTATAGTGTAGGAACTTGGGTAAAAGTATCTCAACTTTACTGAGATATCATTTGTGTTGAATATGGTGAATTGAAGGTAGGAAATAATTACGTATCATACCATAAAATACTTTTTAGTAAATAATGCTATTTAAAAGTATAGTATCTTCTCAATCATAATCTATGATGCTTTTGTAGAAATTTTTGAAATGTTCTGAATCTACAGATATTCATTTAGTGTAAAGAAAAGGATACTAACGTGAAAACAGAAAACCATGTATGTCAAAATGTTAATATTACCTTGGAAGGTGAGATATTCATGTTTGTTCTTAATCCCTTCACATTTGTGAGTTTCTACAATGACCATGTTTTAGATTTCTAGTAAGATAAGAGAAATAAAATTCTTGCTTTCCTTTGCAAAACTCGGAACAATTGTAGTAATAAAAAAAAAAGCAGAAGAAGAAAACTGAAAAAAGAGAGAGAGGAAGTGACCCTATAGTAGTTTTCTGACTTCCTTTGACAAGTCTTCAGAGTGCAGTGTCATCCTCCAAAATAGGTAACGTTTAAACCCAAGTCAGTCTAATATGTTTCAGCAGCAAGAACGTGATCAAGTGCTGACAACACAGCCCAGCTCCACGGCTGCCCGCAACCCAGGCAGCTGAGCAGACTTCCAGGCAGAGTCGCCATTTCCACTCCATCTCCAGAAACTGAGACCTGATCACCCTGCTCACTCAGCAGCAAGAAACCAAGTATTTTTGCAAGAGAAGAGGGGCCACCCGACAGGGAGTCTGCAAAGAAACATTTTATCAAGAAAAACTGCCCCTTGCTCGCCCACACTGCAGAGCTTCAAGGTGGAGTGGGGGATGAAGGAGTCTCCTCTGCCAGCTGGGTGAGGTGAATAAGCCAGGTGGAACTTCAAGTCCTGGGAAACACCTTGGGAATTCCCAGTCAGTTGAAAAGGGGTCTCAACCTTTACAGAGAGAGAAGAAATAAAGAAACACAAAATAAATGTGGGTGGCACCTCTGTCCCCCACACACTCCTTCACCCACTGCCTCTCCTGGTACCAGTACAGGGCCACAAGGACCGCCAGGTCCAGCCACATGGCTCCCAGGGGACAGACACACACGGGTTGGTGTGAAACAGAGGCTGGCTAGTGGTCAGGCAGGAGAAATTAAGAACATGCACAATGATAGTTGGCCGGTCAGCCTCCAGGCTCTCTGGCTCTCTGGATGGAGTTCCCATGGATTTTCCTGTTCACCCTCTTCAGTGACTGTGACTGACTCTGACCCTGATACTCTTTGGTACACTTAACCCATTTCTAACAGATGTCATTGCATTTACAACACAGCCTCTTAAGGATGACAACAGTTTTCCCAACCACCTGTCTGATCCTCCCACTCCTCCCTGTTGCCCTCTGCCCAACTTGCAACCCCTGCCCTCACACCCCACACATTAGAACCCTTACATTCCTGGTTTCATGGTTCACAACTACCTTCTTTCCTTTTGACAATTCAAGCTTGAGGCCTGCGTCTTCTTAACCCATTGGAGATTCTTACAAGGGAATACACTTAGAATCAACACACACCGTGACTTCAAACCCAGTTCTGCTGCCAACTAGCTGTGTGACCCTGGGAAGCCGGCTTAGCCTCTGAACTGGTTCCCTTCTCTGGCTCAGCTTCAGAATTCCATCCTGAAAATCTAAGTCCCCTCAGCCTCTCTAGGGTCAGAAGGAGAAGGCAAATAATTTATCATTCTCTCCTGATAAAACGGTTCTCTGGACCCAAAAGGGGTTCAGAAGAGCAGTGGGGAGTGTCTGAGGCAAAGAGAGGGGACGTGAAGGGAATGAGGGGACACAGGCAATGGTGAGACTTCTCCCAGATGCTGGGACGGGTGTTGGGAGGACTCACACAAAGCTGCTCCAACAGCTGTTCCCCTTTTATTCCATGAAGATGCCCTGCTCACAGTCCTCGGTGTTCGGGCCCATTGCCCTCTGCTCTTCCTGTGCTCACACCCCGCCCTGCCCAGCACCACAGCCAGAATCCAGACTGCTCAGACACTGAGAAGAGACTGATGGAAAATGCTGGCTTGAACAGGGACCATGGAATGGGGTGTGCAGACCACCCATGAGCAGGGAGATGTAAACCACAATGATGGAAAGGAATTAGTTCAGTTTGTATGAGGGTGATGGTGGACAGGAGGAGGGAACTGACCCTTCAGGAGACTGAAGAAAGGACCTGAGACTGGACTCCAGAACAGCTGTGCATAGAGGGGGGTTCATAGGAGGGGGAGGATACCAGCCAGGAACGGGGCTGGACCACCAGGGGTGCGGAGCTGGCAAGAGGGGCAGGGAGAGAAGGAGCTGGGGTCAGTGCCCTGGGAATTTCCTCACCATCCACGTTTATCACAGCTCTGACTGCCAAGTCAGGGAAACAATAGGCACTGGGTGGGAAGGAGTTGTCATTTAGTGGCTCAGTCATGTCCAACTCTTTGCAAGCCCATGGACTGCAGCAAGCCAGGCTTCCCTGTCCTTCACCATTTCCCGGAGCTTGTTCAAATTCATGTCCATTGAGTCATTGATGACATCCAACCATCTCATCCTCTGCTGTCCCCTTCTCCTCCTGCCTTCAATCTTTCCCAGCACTGGGGTCTTTTCTAATGAGCCAGTTCTTCCCATCAGGTGGCCAAAATACTGGTGCTTCAGCTTCAGCATCAGTCCTTCCAGTGTATATTCAGGACTGATTTCCTTTAGGATTGACTGGTTTGATCTCCTCTCTGTCCAAAGGACTCTCAAGTATCTTCCCCAGCACCATAGTTTGAAGGCATCAATTCTTCGGTGCTCAGCTTTTTTATTGTCCAGTTCTCACATCTGTACATAGCTACTGGAAAACCATAGCATTGACCAGATGGACTTTGTTGGCAAAGCAATGCTTCTGCTTTTTAATACACTGTCTAGGTTTGTCATAGCTTTTCTTCCAAAGAGCAAGCATCTTTTAATTTCATGGCTGCAGTCACCATCCACAGTGATTTTGGAGCCCAAGAAAATAAAGTTTCTGTCACTGTTTCCATTGTTTCCCCATCTATTTGTCATGAAGTGATGGGACTGGATGCCATGGTCTTAGATTTTTGAATGTTGACTTTTAAGTCAGCTTTTTCGCTCTCCTCTTTCACCTTCATCAGGAGGCCCTTTAATTTCTCTTTGCGTTCTGCCATAAGGGCTGTGTCATCTGAGTGTCTGAAGTTACTGATATTTCTCCAGCAGTCTTGATTCCAGCTTGTGTTTCATCCAGCCCGGCATTTCACATGATGCACTCTTCATAGAAGTTAAATAAGCAAGGTGACAATATACAGCCTTGATGTTCTCCTTTCTCAATTTGGAACCAGTCTGTTGTTCCATGTCCAGTTCTAACTGTTGCTTCTTAAACTGCATACAGGTTTTGCAGGAGACAGGTAAGGTGGTCTGGTATTCCCATCTCTCTAAGAATTTTCCATAGTTTGTTCTGATCTAAACAGTCAAAAGTTAAAGCATAGCCAATGAAGCAGAAGTAGATGATTTTCTGGAATTCTCAGACCTTTTCTATGATCCAGCCAATGTTGGCAATTTGATCTCTGGTTCCTTTGCCTTTTCTAAATCCAGCTTGTGCATCTGGAATTTCACAGTTTGTATACTGTTGAAGCCTAGCTTGAAGGATTTTGAGCATTTTTATGCTAGCATATGAAATGAGTGCAACTGTGCAGTAGATTGAACATTTTTTGGCATTGCCTTTTTTGGGGATGGAATGAAAACTAAACTTTTCTAGTCCTGTGGCCACTGCTGAATTTTCAAATTTTCTGGCAGACTGAGTGCAGTACTTTCACAGCATCATCTTTTAAGATTTGAAAGAGCTCAACTGGAATTCCATCACCTCCACTAGTTTTGTTCATAGTGATGCTTCCTAAGACCCACTTGATTTCACACTCCAAGATGTCTGGCTCTAGGTGAGTGATCACACCATCGTGGTTGTCCAGATCATTAAGATCTTTTTTGTATAGTTCTTCTCTGTATTCTTGCCACCTCTTCTTAATATCTTCTGCTTCTGTTAGGTCTTTCTGTCCTTTAGTGTGCCTATCTTTGGATGAAATATTCCCTTGGTATCTCTGATTTCCTTGAAGAGATCTCCAGTTTTTCCCTTTCTATTGTTTCCGTCCATTTCTTTGCAATGTTCACTTAAAAAGCCTTTCTTATCTCTCCTTGCTCTTCTCTGGAACTCTGCATTCAGATGGGTATATCTTTCCGTTTCTCCTTTGCCTTTTGCTTCTCTTCTTTACTCAGGTGTTTGTAAGGCAACCATTTAGCCTTTTGGAATTTCTTTATATTGGGGATGGTTTTGATCACCACCTCTTGCACAATATCACAAACCTCCATCCATAGTTCTTCAGGCACTCTATCAGATCTAATCCCTTGAATCGATTTGTCTCTTCCACTGTATAATCGTAAGGGATTTGATTTAGGTCATACCTGAGGACAGCCTAGGGTAAGAGGTACAACAGTTTCCTTATGGCCCTATCATGGATCTTCATAGCATGGGTTCCTGCCCTTGCACACGTCCATCAGACCAGACCTGCTTCCCTCCCCAAGGAAGGCGGCCTGGAAGGAAGAGGAAAGGAGCTCAGTGGAGGGTCCAGGCTGAGAACGTGCGCTGGTGTTCACTGCACTTTCTATTAGTGCATCTGTTGCTCTGCATTGTCTGAACTGGGGCCCTTGTGGCACGGTCCACACTGTCCACCAAGACATCCATCTCAGTGCAGCTTTCACCACCCACCCCAGCCTCAGTGTAGGATCAACAACGAGGGTCATGGGGTTTAACATCACAAGCTTTCTACAATCTGAAGAAGATTCCTGAGGGTGAGTCCCAAGGTGGTCCTGAACACATACCATTGAGGCAAAAAAGTGAATCAATGATGCTTTATTTGATTTCAGTTGGTTTGGTATGTCTGACTCGGTGTGTGTGTGTTTGTAAATACTAATACGAAAATCTGGAGTTTTCAGATCAAGCGTTAAATTCTAGGTCTTCTCTGAGTAGGGGACATGGAGTGACCTGAGGCCCTGATACTACAGCCTTGAAGGACTCAAAGACTCTTGAGGATCCTCCTGGTCATGCTGACTCCACAGCAGTCCCCTATCTGACACCAAGCACTCAGAACAGATTGGAGTTGCAGTGACACTTCAACCCTATCCTTTCTCTGCTCTCCTCCCCTGGTAATGCCATGGCCATCTCTCCTCTAGGAACATGTCCCTGACTGTGGACACAGCTCCCACACATTTAGAAGCGCCCTCTCCCTGCAGACCCTGGAGTCACACCCACAGTTGAGGTGCAGTAGCTCCCTTGATTACTTACTTCATGGGTACCCTCCCCACAGGGCTCCTGAAACCTATATATGTAGCAGTTAAGCACATGGAAGGACGGCACAGTCAAATCATTTCAGTTCCAATTCTGCCTCCAAAACTGGGTGACTGTGAGCCCTCATGCAGGCAGTAATATGTTCAATCAAACACTTTAGTCCTCAGACCCAGCTGGACACCAAATAGATAAAAAGATTCTTCCCAGTGAAAGACTTACACAGAGCAAGAGAGAGGGACTTGGAAGGAACGGTCTCTAAAACTTGAGAAAGAGGAAACCCCTGAAAAACACTGCCTGCAAGCACAGAAGCAGGAAGAGAGAGGAAAACCATTCAGGCTGTAACCTGAGAGAGTCTGAGAAGGTCACCATGCCATTCTTGGACATGCAGCAGCTTCCAAAGGACACCCAACCCATGACACTGGAGACACGGACCACAGGGCCCCTCACCTTCTGCACCAGGGGCAGTAGAATCAGGGTCACCTCCATCACCCCCAACAGGTCTCGTCCAGCATCTTCATGAGGTATCAGCCACTCAGTTGTTGAGACGGGCATGGAGATGTCAGTGTTATTCAGCAGACTTCAGAGTCTTGGGAAGCATCAGGGGTAGAGGGCAACACTGTGCTGGGCACAGGAGTGAGGACTCAGCCGTGGTGCCAGGTCACCTTCCAACACGGGGAGGACTTTAGGAGAGAGGCTGCAGGGGGAGAGGATGGAGCAGAGACCGCCATGCTCCTGAGGATTTGGGGAGAGCGGACCCTGTGGGCAGTGGGAGGACAGGAGGTGTGCCTCCCTCCTGACTCTTGTCTTTACGGCCCAGCCCACTGCCTGGTGACAAAGAGCAAGAACCCCAAATAGGGTGGAAGTGGGGAATGATGACAAAGAAATTGAGCGGGTCCATAATCTGGGCATCGAAGGGTGAAGTTTTGGGTTTTCATAGTTCACGTTGTCTTTGCAGACATGATAATCATTCCCCTACATTTTCAGATTTTCTGATACCTTTAGGATCTAGATCTCAACAGCTAGCATGAGGAGAAGAATGGGAAACATAAAAAGACAATGAGGAAGGGAGGGGAAGAGAGGGAAAAAGGAATCAGTAGATTAAAGACAAAATATAAAGATGACTATATCTGGATGCAGATTGGTTGGGTGAAACAGACCTGAAATCCCAGGTTTGGCAGAACTTGTTGACAGACTTGGTAGTTCAGGCATGGGCTTGGCTTGAAACCCTAGTGCTTCAATACTAAACAATGTATCTGCAGCTATCTGGAAAATTTCAAGGGGTATTTTTTGGGGGATGGGCAAGGATGCCTCTCCTTACCCTTGACACCCAGGGCAGATAGTCCACCCCCTAACCCAGAAAACTCCACCTTCTCCTCCCACTCACACTGAAGGCCACCCTGGCTTCATCTCCTTGGTGCAAATTCACCCAGCTTAAAGAAAACTTCTGTAAGAATCCAAGACACAATCCCAAGGTTTTAAAGTAAACCTTTAGCAACCCTAGGCTTCAGGGCAGCGGCAGCAGGCATTCACTCAAGGTTGCTGTAATAAGGGAACCAGAAGTTCCACAGGGAGAGCTGAGTCCCTCCCCTGCTTGGCAACATGCCTGACTTGTAGGATGAATACAGTCCAACCATTTGTTATAAGGAAACGATCAAGGGCTTCCCTGCTGTTTCAGTGGTTAGAATCTGCCTTGCAGTGCAGGGGACACCAGTTAGACCCCTCCTCTGGGAAGATCACAGATGCCATTGGGCAAATAAACCCGTGTGCCACAATTACCAAGCCTGTGCTCTAGAGCCCACAAGCTCTAGCTACTGAAGCCCGAGCATCATAAAACCAGTGATCTGAAACAAGAGAAGGCCGCACACCTCAAATAGAGAATAGCCTCTGCTCTCCACAAGTAAAGAAAGACCCAGCACAGCCAAAAATAAATAAAAAAACAAACAAACAACATATCTTCTTTTACAAAAAGATACAATCAAACATACATGGTTATAGTGTAAGGACTTGGGTAGAAAGAAGTTTACTAGATATCATTTATGTTCAATATGTTGATTAAAAGGTCGGAAGTATTATGTCTCAAACCATGAAGCACTTTTTAATAAGTAATGCTATTTTAACATGTAGCATTTTCTCAATCGTAATTTATGAGGCTTTTGAAGAAATTTTTATTATGTTCTAAATCTATATATTTTAATATAGTAGAAAAAAAGATAAATATCTGCAAAATATAAGACCATATACACCAAAATATTAACAACACTTATCTGGGTGGTGAGATTTTGAGAGTGTTTGGTTTTAATCCCTGCATGTCTCTCAGTTTCCACAATGATTATGCTTTACATTTATACTTGGAAGAAAAAAAACTAGCTCTTTGAGGAAGACGCGGTCGCCGCTGTTGCGGAGCTCCGTGCCGCCCATTCCTGCTCCTGACTCACCGCTGTTCGCTTTCGCCGAGGAACAAGTCGGTCAGGAAGCCGCACCGCAGCCATGGCCTTCAAAGACACCGGTAAGACTCCCGTGGAGCCACAGGTGGCCATTCACCGGATTAGGATCACCCTCACCAGCCGCAACGTGAAGTCTCTGGATAAGGTGTGTGCTGACCTGATCAGAAGCACGAAGGAAAAGAATCTCAAAGTGAAAGGACCAGTTCGGATGCCTACCAAGACTCTGAGAATAACTACAAGGAAAACTCCTTGTGGTGAAGGTTCTAAGACTTGGGATCGATTCCAAATGAGGATCCACAAGCAACTCATTGACCTGCACAGCCCTTCTGCGATTGTCAAGCAGATCACTTCCATCAGTATTGAGCCAGGAGTTGAGGTGGAATTCACCATTGCCGATGCCTAAATCAACCTTTTTAATAAATCAATAATCAGTTATTAAAAAGAAAAAGAAAAAAACTAAAGTTCTCTCTATTCCCTGCTAAACAACAGCGGATTTGTAGTAAAAAAATAAATAAAAATAAAAAGCAGTAGAGGCTTCCAGTTCAAGATGGCAGAGTACAAGGATTTGTGCTCATGTCCTCCAATGAGAACACCAAAATCACAACAACCATCCACAGGAGGATGCTGGAACCAACCAAAAAAAGATACCCCAGGTCCAAAGACGAAGAAGAAGCCGCAGTGAGACCGGAGGAGGGATGCAGTCACAACAAATCCCATAACCACCTGGTGGATGACCCACAAACAGGAGAACAAAAATACCAAAGAAGTTCTCCCAGTGTTGTGAAGGTTCTGAGCCCCACGTCAGGCTTCCCAGCCTGGAGATCTGGGACAAAGGGACTGGGAATGCCCAGGGAACCTGACCTTGAAGACCATCGGGATTTGATTACAGGACTTCCACAGGACTGGGGGAAAGATAGACTCCAGTCATGGGGGCACAAACAAAATCTTGCGTGCAGCAAGACCCAGAGGAAAGGAGAAGTGACCCCACAGGAGACTGAACCAAACCTATCTGATGATGTTGGAGGGTCTCCTGTGGAGGCTTGGGTTGCAGGGGCTCACTAAAGGGATGGGGACACAGCAGCCGCAGTCCTGGAAGGCCCCCCTTGGCATAAGCCCTCTTGGAGATCACCACTAACCCTGCCATAGAGCCTGCAGGCCCCAGGGCTGGGTGGCCTCAGGCCAAACAACAAACTGGGAGGGAGCACAACCTCATCCATCACCCATCAGCAGATAATTGGATTAAAGCTTTACTGAGAAAAGACTCTGATGCTGGGAGGGATTGGGGGCAGGAGGAGAAGGGGATGACAGAGAATGAGATGGCTGGATGGCATCACTGACTCGATGGACATGAGTTTGAGTGAACTCCAGGAGTTGGTGATGGACAGGGAGGCCTGGCATGCTGTGATTCATGGGGTCACTAAGAATCAGACACGACTGGGTGACTGAACTGAACTGAGAAAGGAAAAACTGACCCAGTCTCTCCCATCAGGAAGCTTACACAACAGGTCTCTCAGCATCCTCCATCAGAGAGCAGACAGAAGAAGCATGAAGAACCACAATCCCACAGCAAGTAGAGCAAAACCACATTACAGAAAGTAATCAGGAAGAAAAGAGCAGAAAGTTATGTTCCAGATGAGATGACAAAATAAAACCCCAGGAAAACAATTAAATAAGTGGAGATAGGCAACCTTCCAGAAAAAGAATTCAGAACAATGATAGTGAAGATGATCCAGGATCTTGGGGAAACAATGGAGAAGATGCAAGAAATGTTTACCAAGCATCTAGAAGAGCTAAAAGCAAACAAACAGATAATAATATTCTAGAAGGAATCCGTAGCAGAATAACTGAAGCAGAAGAACAGATAAATGACCTGAAGGACCGAATGGTGGAAATCATTGCTGCAGAACAAAATATTAAAAAAACAAACAAAAACAGCCTATGAGACCTCTGGGACAACATTAAACACATTAACATTTGCATTACAGGGGTCCCAGAAGGAGAAGAGAGAAAGAAAGGACCTGAGAAAATATTTGAAGAGATAATAGCTGAAAGCTTCCCTCACATGGGAAAAGAAATATCAACCAAGTCCAGGAAGCACAGAGAATCAGGATAAATCCAAAGAGGAACATACCAAAACACATAGTAATCAAACTGACAAGAACTAAAGACAAAGATGAAATATTAAAAGCAATAAGGGAAAAATGACAAATAACATACAAGGGAACTCCTATCAGGTTATCAGCTAATTTCTCAACAGAAATGCTTCAAGGCAGAAAGGAATGGCACAATATATTTGAAATGATGAAAGGGAAGAAACTACAACCAAGAATACTCTACCCAGAAAGACTCTCCTTCAGATTTGATGGAGAAATCAAAAGCTTTCCAGACAAGCAAAAGTTAACAGAACTTTGCACCACCAAACCAGCTGTATGACAAGTGCAAGGAACGTCTCTAGGCAGGAAGCATAAGAGAAGGAAAAGACCTAACAGAAAATAAACCCAAATAATTAAGAAAATGGGATCATACATGTCAATAATTGGGCTTCCCTGGGGGCTTAGACAGTAAAGAATCTGCCTGCAGTGTGGGAGACCTGGGTTCGATCCTTGGGTTGGGAAGATCCCCTGGAGGAGGGCATGGCAACCCACTCCAGTATTCTTGCCTGAGGAATACCCATGGACAGGGAAGCCTAGTGGGCTACAGTTCACGCTGTCGCAAAGAGTCAGACATGACTGAGTGACTAAGCACAGCACAGCATATCAATAATTACCTTAAATGTAAATGAGTTAAATGCCCCAACCAAAAGACATAGACTGGGTGGGTGGATGAAAACATGTGCATGTACACACTTTCACTTATCACATCACTCTGCTTGACCCCCCCCCAAATTGTATTTAATTATTTTATATTGCTAGGTTAATCATGTTCCCATTATACCTTGCAATTGTAATTATCTTTTATTTATCTGGCTGTTGATTGTGAAAAGTGATAAATATCTTTTACTATTTTGATAATGTAACTATTACTCAATACGGTTGTATCATGATTGGTCAACAGAAAAATAATAGATTCTGTATCCTCAAAACTACCACTTAATAGAAAAACCTGTAAACACTTTAAAATCCAGATGCATATCAGAATTATTTTAGAAGTTTTTGAAAAATACAAATGCCCAGGTATTGCTTTTTTTTCCTTCAAATCTCCAGATATATATCTGATCAACAGCTCTGTTTAAAACCAACTGGGTTAGATGATGATCTTTAACTTTTATCTAGTTTGTTTGATTTTTTCTATTTTATATTCAGTGCTCCCATCTCATTTAGTTTATGTTTTTCAATTTTTCCATCTCTTCTTTCTTTTTTTGATGTTCTTTCTAGAGCCTTTATCAAGAGTAGTAGAAAACATTTTGTGTACATAAATATCAGTCAGTTCGGTTCAGTTCAGTCACTCAGTTGTGCCCAACTCTGCCACCCCATGGACTGCAGCACATCAGGCTTCCCTGTCCACCACCAGCTTCTGGAGCTTCTTCACACTCAAGTGCATTGAGTCGGTGTTGCCATCCAACCATCTCACCCTCTGTCATCCCCTTCTCCTCCTGCCTTCAGTCTTTTCCAGCATCAGGGTCTTTTCCAAGGAGTCAGTTCTTCACCTCAAGTGTTGGAGTTTCAGCTTCAGCTTCAGTCCTTCCAATGAATATTCAGGACTGATTTCCTTTAGGATTGACTGGTTTGATCTCCTTGCAGTCCAAGGGACTCTCAAGAGTCTTCTCCAACACCACAGTTCAAAAGCATCAATTCTTCAGTGCTCAGCTTTCCTTACAGTCCAACTCTCATGTCCATACATGACTACTGGAAAAACCATAGCTTTGACTAGATGGACCTTTGTGGGTAAAGAAATGTCTCTGCTTTTTAATATGCTGTCTAGTTTTGTCATAGTTTTTCTCTGAAGGAGCAAAGCTCCTTTAATTTAATTTCATGGCTGCAGTCACCATCTGTAGTGATTTTGGAGCCAAAAAAATAAAGTCTCTCATTGTTTCCATTGTTTCCCCATCTATTTGCCATGAAGTGATGGGACCGGATGCCATGACCTTCGTTTTTTGAATGTTTTGCTTTAAGCCAGCTTTTTCACTCTCCTCTTTCACTATCATCAAGAGACTCTTTACTTCTTTGCTTTCTGCCATAAAACTCATGAATCTTGCCTAATTAAAAAATTTGTGACATTTTGATTCCACTTGTATGACTTAGTATGAATAGAATGCTAATTTCTAATTTTAAAAATGAGATATACAATAAGAACCAAAGGTTTACTGAATAGCACAGGGAACTATAGTTAATATCTTGTAATACTCTATAATGAAAAATTATTTCAAAAATCACACATGTGTATGTGTACAACTGAATCACATTTTGTGTATTTGAAAAATTTTAAGTCAACTATACTTCAATAAAAAATATATATATATATATGTTATATATATATATATATATTTTAACCACAGAGAATAGAAGAAAAACAGAAACCAAAGAGAGAAGGAAAATCACTCCATGGTAGTTAACTGAGTTTCTTTAGATAAGTCCTGAGAACTCAATATCGTCATCTGAAAGTGAATGACATTTATACCCAAGAGGGATGTCTATGGGTAACCAGTAAGAACCCAATCAAGTGCTGAGAACACAGCCTAGCTCCTGTGCTGCCCCCAGATACCTTGCAGCTTGCAGACTTTCAGCCAGAGCCCCCACCTCTACCCCTCCTCTAGAAAGTCCACCCTGATCACCCTGCTCACTCAGCAGCAAGAAATCCAGACTTTCTGTTGAGAGAAGAGGGACACCAGACAGATAGTCTGCAAGGACACAGTTTTATCAGGAAAATTTCTCCCCTAAACTGCAGAGCTTCAAGATCAGGAGGTGGGGATGGGGAACGGAAGAGGCTAATCTGGTCAGCTGAGTGAGATGAAGAGGGCAGATGGGACTTCACGTTCAGGAAAACACCTTGGACTCTTCCCCAGGGAGCTGAAAACGGGTCTCTTCTCGCGCAGAGAGAAGAAGTAAGCAAAAAAGAAATGTGGGTGGTACCTCTGTCCCCCACACACTCCTTCACCCACTTGAGGGCCGCAGCGACACTTTCAGTCTTGGTGACGTCCAGGATCACCATCTGTAGCCTGTCTAATGTCTGGTTCCTCAGCTGCTCAGCCCCCTGCTCCATCAGACACGCAGTCAGGACCCTCAAGCCTTACAGATCCAGCTGCCCTGCCAGCAGGTTCCTGAAGCCCGAGTCATACCCCATATTGAAGATGAAGTTTTCCTGGAGGTGGCTGACCATCTGCCTCTCCTGGTACCATGGCAGGAGTTAGTAAAGGCCCATAAGGACCACCAGGTACAGCCACATGGCTTTGCAGGGGACAGACACACACAGGCTGGGGTGAAACAGAATCTGGCTATTGACCAGACAGGAGGAATTAAGAACATGCACCAAGATGGTTGGCCAGTCAACCTCCAGACTCTCTGGCATGGAGTTCTCAAGATTTTCCTATTCACCTTCTTCAATGAGTATGACTGACTCTGATCCCACTGCTTGTTTTTGGTACATTTAACCCACTTCCCATCGATACCATTGCATGACAGTACTTTCCCAAACTCACTTTCCTGATCCTCCCACGCCTCCCTGCTTCCCTCTGCCCACCTCTCCCCTCTCACTCCCCCCTCCCCCATACACATGCACACATTAGAACCCTTGCATCCCAGGGTTCATGGTTCACAATTATCTTTGTCCTTTTTCCCGGTTAAGTCTCAGACCTGGGTCTCCCAGATCTAGTGGAGTTTCTTACAAAGGGGATACACCTGGAATCAAGACACATGTGGCTTCAAAGCCCAGTTCTCCTGACAACTAGCTGTGTGATCTTGGGCAGCTGGCTCAGCCTCTGACCTGGTTGCCTCCTCTGGCTCAGCTCACAGAATTCCCTCCTGAAAGACTAAGTCCCCTCAGCCTCTCTATAATTAGAAGGAGAAGGCAAAAGAGAATAAGGCTCTCCTGATACAATGGTTCTCTGGAGCCAAAAGGTGTTCAGAAGAGCAGTGCGGGTGTCTGAGGCAAAGAGAGGGGACACAAAGGGAATGAGGGGACACAGGCAATGGTGAGACTTCTCCCAGAGCTGGGATGGGTGTTGGAAGGACTCACACAAAGCTGCTCTAACAATTGCTCCCCTTTCACTCCATGAGGATTCCCTGCTCACAGGCTTGGGTGCCCAGCTCCATCACCCTCTGCACATTCTCGGCATAAACTCTGCCCTGCCAAGCACCACACCCAGAAAGCAGACCACTCTGACATGGAGAAAAGACTGATGGAAAAGCCTGGTTTCACAGGGCCCATGGGACAGGTTGGGCTTCCCTTGTGGTTCAGCTGGAAAGAATCTGCCTGCAATGCAGGAAACCTGGGTTCGATCCCTGGGATAGGAAGATCCTCTGGAGAAGGGAAAGGCTACTCACTCCAGTATTTTGGCCTGGAGAATTCCATGGAGTGTATAGTCCAGGGGTCACAAAGAGTTGAACACAACTGAGCAACGTTTTAAATTTTTTATGGGATGGGGTGGACTTTCCAGGTGGCCCTAGTGGTAAAGAACCTGCCTGCCAAAGCAAGAAACATAGGAGCCGTGGTTTTGTACCCTGATTTTGAGAGATCCCCTGGAGGAGGGCATAGCAAGCCACTCCAGTATTCTTGCCTGGTGAAACTCAGGGACAGGGAAGCCTGGTGGGCTACAGTCCATGGGATCGCACAGAGTCCAAACACTGAAGCAACTTAGTGCCCATGGATGCATGGTATGGAGTATGTCTTCCCATTAGTAGGGAGGTCGGTAAACCACAGTAATCAGAACAGAATTAGTTCATTTGTATGAGGGGGTGGAGAGGAGAAGAGAGCTGACTGCTCAGGAGACTGAAGAAAGGTCCAGAGACTGGACCACAGAATGGCTGGGCATAGAGGGGGGTCATGGGGAGGGGGAGGATACCATCCAGGAATGAGGCTGGACCACCAGGGGCACAGAGCTGGTGAGAGGGGCAGGGACAGAAGGAGCTGGGGTCAGTGCCCTGGGCATTTCCTCACCATCCACATTTATCATAGCTCTGACTGCCGAGTCAGGAAAGACTACAGGTCCTGGGTGGAAGGAGAGGCTTCCCCAAGGACACAGAGGCTCAGATGCTCCTGGAACTCACCCCAGCAGCCAACAAACACAGAAAGGAAGCCAGATTCAGCCTTTAGTGGTCACTTCACCTGCAGGAAGATGATTGTCATCCTGAAAGGAGTTGTCCCTCACAGGGGAGTTGGCAGCAGTAATGGAAAAGATGGTTCTAAAGAAAGCAGTCTCTACCTGCTTCCTGGGTAAACCTCTGACAGGGACTCCCCAAAAGTTGAGGAGGAAGAACGCCAGGATGGAGGATGGTGCCCTGGAAACTGTCAGGAAGCTGGGGGAACATGCAAGTCTTATACAAACACTAACCCTGCTAAGAGAGAAGGTTGTGGTCTCTTTACTCAAAGTAACAAGACTTTTTTTTTTTTTCCTCAGTGACCTCGAAAGCATCAACCATAAATTCTCACAGGGCCATGAAGCAGACTGGTGCCAGCCCTCAGGGCATCTGCCTCTGTTTTGTGAATCCTGAAAGTTACAGTGTGGGTTTGGGGCCTGTCAGGAGCTCCACACTACATTCCAAGTGGGGAAGATCCCAGGAAGCTCAGGAAAGACCCAAGACAGGAGGCTGGGGTTACTCTCACTCACCTGGGAGCTGCAGAGCCCACAAGAAGGCATCTTTCAGGGCCCACCCTGTCAGGGAGACTCACTGACTAAAATCTCTGCATCTTTGATCCTGGGAGTTGCAGCTGGCCCACATTCTATGGCAGCAACTATCAAGCCTATATGCTTGGGAGAAGGGTGTCACCCCTCTGGTGGCACTCTCCTGGTCTCAAAAGGACTACAGTCAAGACAGGACATTCCACACCCATCCCCTCATCTCTTCCCAGGATGAGTCCTCTGAGGAGAGAGGCTTAGAAAACAACCTGGGTCTGAAAGGGGCCACGAGTGAGGGCTAATGGTGAAACCTTGTTTCCAGCCCTACCTGTCTGCTGTCCGCCTACAGGAGTGAGCTCTCCAAATGGACAGACAAATCCTGTCTTCACGTCATAAGGGTCTGATTCTGGGAGGAGATGGTATTAGGGTTGGGAGCCACTGAACCTGTTCTCCAAAACGACCAGCACAGCTAAGGGGAGGAGGTGGGAGACTGCCTTGTGGCTACAGTGTGGACTCTGGCATGGGTTCCAGCCTCTGCTCACGTCCATCAGACCAAACCTGGCTCCTTCCGACCAGACCTGGCTCCTCCCCAAGGAAGGCAGCCTGGAAGGAGGAGAACTGGGAATCCTCTGAGGGTCCAGCCTGAGGACTCAGCTGGTGTGCACTGCACTTCTTTTTCAATGCATTTGTTGTTCAGCCTTGTTAGAGCCCTTGTGTCACAGATCAAACAGGTGGCCATGGAACCCATCTCAGTGCAGCCCTGCGTCCCCCAACCCCTTGTGGGACCAGCAACAAGGGTCAGGGCTTTATAACCTCACAAGTCCTCTTGATATTCTGGAAAGGATTCCAGGAGATGATTCCAACCTTCTGAACACACACCCCCAAGGCATAATGTGAATCAATGATGCTTTATTTGATTTCATTTGGTTTGCTGAGAATGGTACTATTTGTGTGTATCATAAATAATAATTTGAAAATCAAGTGCCTTCAGTTTAACCATGAAGCCCCAGCATGATTTCTAGTAGGTGAACTTTGCAAATGAAATTTTAGAGAAAAAAATAATCAACAGAGATTCTTGTTTCCAAGATGGTTCAAAACCTGATTTCTGTGCCCAAACCTGCCAAGGCCACCGAATAGGCACCCAGGCTATTGGATCAGGCTGGTGGACACCCTCTACTGTCACTAGACACCTTCAGGGAAGAGGGGCTTTTATCCCCCTGCCCATCATTTCCATCCTGGGAAGAGGGAGACAGAACATGGGAAAGATTCATCTGAAGAGGAGGACAGAGCCAAAGCACAGGGCACTGAAACCCCCAGTGTCTCATGTCCTTCTCACAGTATGGCTTTTCACAGCTGATGTGGGTCATAACGCACAAGGGACAGAATGGGGGCATGAGCATCCGACCCCGATGCCTCAGGCACAATTTGTCTCTTTCTTCCTACTTTCCTCAAGTCCTAAGCAATGACCCAAGCAAAGCCTGGGGAGCGGGCGGGGAGTGAGGTGGACTGTGTGCTCTGGCTCTGTGAGATTCCCCCTCTCCACTCCATTTCCCTCCCTCCATGTGTCCTCTCCCCACCCACGACCCAACTCCCGCCTACAACGCACCCCACTCTCGGGTTACAGGGCCTTAGCAGGCAAAGGGTAATGCCAGTACATCATGAGATCCACCAGGAAGCTGGGCAGGTAGCTCATGGGGAGATAGAGGAACTTGGCGTCCCAGCCAGCTGAGTATCTGCTGCGGGGATGGCAGGCGGTCAGGGCGTGCTCCATGCAGTTGGTCACCAAGGACAGATTTCCGGCCCACGGTGCCTTCAGAGAACCCGATGACTTCAAGACTGTCCAAAGGAGACACCATCCTAGTTATTCTCATTTTCCAGCCCACCCACTTCCACATCAACTTGACTTCCTAAAAATTCTGTTCTCTTCCAAAATCATGGTCCATTACATTTCAGTAGATTTCACTGCAATATGTCCTAGCACTTAGCAAAAAATACACTTCCACACTAAGTTAGTGCCCTCTAATACCTTTCCATGGAATAGGTATGCTACATACTGGAGGTCTCTACCCACCCTAGAAATTGAGGCCCCTGAAAAAAGGTGGTCCTAACACCAGCCTGCCATGATTCCAGGGGTGTATCCCTCTGTGGCATCAGTCTCCTTTCCAAATTAAAAGGGTTTCTGAAGAGAAACTGTTCTCTAGATCTACCAAGCCTCGATCCTTCACTTCTGTCACCAGTTGACCAATCAGAGACCTTGGGGATGAGCTCATATCTGCACTGTGTGGGTAACTCAGAGCCTGGAGGATGGGACTGAGACTGAAGGAGGTACTAATGATGCATTTCTGAATATTTTCCCAAAGCCCACAGCTTACTCACAGTTAGCAATAAAGTTGTTTCCATAGAGTTCCTGGATCTCTGGCCTGGCATGATCCCATGATGCCTGGAGGTTTTTATTAAACACATCATCTTGGGTCATATTAGTCATAAAGTAACCAGGCTCAATCATAGCCACCTTCACTCCGAAGTAGCAGAGCTCTCTCCTGTAATGTAGACAGGATGAGGGGCAAGACTCGAGAGACTGTACAAGCAGAACATGAAAGAACAGTCAGACACCAGTACAGGGCTGGGTGAGATGGGCTGGGAGGTCTCAGAAGTTGAGCACACAGAAGCCAGGGAGAGAAGCTCATGGTGATGTTACTGCTTCTCTACAGAGTTTGACCATTTTCCCAATTATTTCACGCCCTGTGCTTATCAGCTCTACATCTGACAAACTGTGCTGCAGAGCATCGTCTAAATGCTGCCTGCTCCTGTTCCTCTCACTCCAATCAGTCACCATGTTTGCACATTCTGTCTTTCCATAGTCCACATCCCCTGTCTCCCCTCTCTCACCCCAGTAACCCCTGTGTCCTCTAAGGGGCATCCCCCTGCCTGTGGACAGAGCTCCCACACATAAGAGCCACCTGCCCTCTGCAGCCTGTGCTCTCTACCACTGATTTGACTATGTGGCTCCCTTGATCAATTGCTTCAGGGGGTACACTTCCCCCCAGGGCTCCCAGAGCCTAAATACCACAGCAGCTGAGCACACGAAAGGCCTGCACAGGAAAAATATCCGTTATTGTGCCTCCAATAATTGCTGACCATGGGCCCTCCTGCAAGGCAGGAATAAGTTGAATCAAACTCTATAGGTCTGGGACCAACTGGGGATGCAAAAGACACGAACATGCTTCACATCAAAAGACCTACACAGTAAGTGAGAAGGACCTAGAAGGAAGAGGCATTAGGCCTGTGACATATGAAAATCCCTGTATCACACCCCCCTTGCCCCCTTTCCGCCTCCGTGCATATGAGAAGGAGAAGAGAAGAAGGGCCTCCCTCCCAGACCATTACCTGAGGGAGTCCGAGAAGGCCTCCACACCATACTTGGACATGCTGTAGCCTCCACCAAAGAGAGCCACCCGGCCCATGATGCTGGAGACATTGACCACACGGCCCCTCGCCTTCCGCACCAGGGGCAGCAGACTCAGGGTCACATCTATCACTCCCAACAGGTTCACCTCCAGAATCTTCACGAAGTCCTGTTTGGTCAGCCACTCATTGGGTGCCATGGGTGTGCAAATGCCGGCATTATTCACCAGACCCCAGAGTCCTGGGAAGAGTGAGGACGAGAGGGCAGCATGTGCTGGGCCCAGGAGAGAGGACTGAGCCATGGTGCCATTCACCCTCCAACCTGGAAGAACTTTAGGAGAGAGGCTGCAGGGGAGGAGCTGGAGCAGAGACAAACATGCTCGTAGGGATTTGAGGAGGCCAGAGCCTGTGAGGAGTAGTAGGCACACACAGAAGGTGTGCCTTCCACCCAACCCATTCTTCACACCCCACCCACTGCCTGGTACCAAGGAACAGGAACCCCAGAGTTCATGAAGACAAGTATTGAGCTTGAGAAAATCTAGTGGGTCTATTGTCTAGAACTCAAGAGTGAAGTTTTGGGTTTTCACAGTCCATGGTGTCTTTGAAAGTGAAAGTCACTCAGTTGTGTCCTACTCTTTGTGACCCCAGGGACTATAGAGTCCACGGAATTCTCCAATCCAGAATACTGAGTGGGTAGCCTTTCCTTTCTACAGGGCATCTTCCCAACCCAGGGATCGAACCCAGGTCTCCTGCATTACAGGCAGATTCTTTACCAGCTGAGCCAACAGGGAAGCTCAAGAAGACTGGAGTGAGTAGCCTATCCGTTCTCCAGTGGGTCTTCCTGACCCAGGGATCGAACCAGGGTCTCCTGCATTGCAGGCAGATTCTTTCCCAACTGAGCTATCAGTGGTGTCTTTGCACACTAATAAATGTTCCCCAGCTTTCACGATGTTCTGATGGCTTCAGGACTGAGTGCTCAACAGTTAGTACGAGGAAAAGAGAGGAAACAGAGACAATGAGGATGGGCAGAGAAGAGAGGAGAAAAGGAATCGAGAGATGAAGGCGAAACAGAAAAAGATGGCTGTCACTGGGTGCAGACTGGCTGGGTCAAACAGACCTGAGACCTCAGGATGCCGGGAACTTGGCGGCAGACCTGGTATCGACCTCTAGGGCCTGGGCTTGAAGCACCCGCATGCCAATACTGAGCAATGTGTCCCAGGAATCTGGAGCATTCCAAGGGCTATTTGGGAGGGGGAGGGCAGGGATGCCTCTCCTTATCCTTGACACCCAGAGCACAGGGTTCACCCCCTACCCCAGAAAACTCCACCTTCTCCTCCCCCACACACAGGAGGCCACCCTGGCTTCATCTCCTTGGTGCAAATTCACCCAGCTTAAAGGAAACCACTCTCAAGAATCCAAGACACAATCCCAAGGTTTTAAAGTAAACCTTTAGCAACCATAGGTCTCATGGCAGCAGCAGCAGACATTCAAGGTTGCTGGGGTAAGGGAACCAGAATTTCCACACATAGAGCTGAGATCTTGCCCTGCTCGGCAACATGCCTGAATTGTAGGATGAATACTGAGCAACCATCTGTTATCAAAGACACAATCACCATACATGGTTATAGTGTAGGGACTTAGGTAGAAGCAAGTTTGCAGAGATATCATTTCTGTGGAGTATGGTGAATAATGATAGGAAATAATTATGTATCGTACCATGAATACTTTTTAGTAAGTGATGCTATTTTAATGTGTAGCATTTTGTCAGTCATAATTTATGATGTTTTTAAAAATTTTTTATCATGTTCTAAATCTATGTATTTTCATATAGTAGAAAGAAAAGGATAAATATGTGCAGATATAAGATCATGTATGTCAAAACACTAATAACCCTTATCTCTGGGTGGTGAGATTTTTAGAGTGCTTGGCATATCTCTCAGTTTCACAATGATCATTCTTTCATCACTTAGTGAAAGAAACTAAAGTCCTCTCCTTCCCCTGCAAAACATAAGCAGATTTGTAGGAATTAAAAAGAAGAAAAAAAACAGTAGAGAAAAGAAGAAAAGTAGAAAGCAGAGAGAGAAAGTGACTCCATAGTAGTTACTTGACTTCCCCTAGACAAGCCCTGAGAACTCAGTATTGTTATTTGAAGATTAAATAAGTGACATTTAAAGCCAAGTAGAATGACTATGGGTCACCAACAAGGACATGATCAAGTGCTGAGAACACAACCCAGCTCAAGTGCTGCCCTCAGACACCTTTGCAGCCTTTCAACCAGAACCCCTACCTCCATCCCTCCTCCAGAAAGTCCACCCTGATCACCCTGCTCACTAAGCAGCAAGAAACACAGACTTTCTGCTGAGATAGGAGGGAATACCAGACAGGGAGTCTGTAAGGACACAGTCTCATCAGGGAAATCTCTCCCCCACACCGCAAACTCTCAAGGTCAGGAGGTAAGGGTGAGGCTCCTCTGGTCAGCTGGGTGAGGTGAAGAAGGCAGGTGGGACTTCACATCCAGGAAAACACCTTGGACTCTTCCCCAGGGTGCTGACAACGGGTTTCCTCTCACGCAGAGAGAAGAAGTAAACAAACAAGAAATCTGGGTGGTACCTCTGTCCCCCACACGCTCCTTCACCCACTCGGTGGCCGCAGCAACGCTGTCTGTCTTGGTGACATCCAGGATCACCGTCTGCAGCCTGTCTGATGTCTGGTTCCTCAGCTGCTCTGCCCCTTGCTCCGTCAGACACGCAGCCAGGACCCTCAAGCCTCGCAGGTCCAGTTGCCTGGCCAGCTGGTTCCCGAAGCCCGAGTCACAGCCTGTGATGAAGACGAACTTGTCCTGGAGGTGGCTCACCACCTGCCTCTCCCGGTACCAGCGCAGGAGGTAGTACAGGCCCACGAGGACAGCCAGGTACAGCCACATAGCTTTGTAGGGGACAGAAACACACAGGTTGTGGTGAATAGGGTCTGTTTAATGATCAGACAGGAGGAATTAAGAACATGCACCAAGTTCGTTGGTATGGAGGCTCCAGACTCTCTGGCATGGACTTCTCAAGATTTTCCTGTTCTCCTTCATCAGTGAGTGTTACTGACTAAGATCCCAGTGTTTCCTTTTGGTACTCTTAACACGCTTCTTATCGATGCCATTGCATTTCCAACACAAAACCTTAAGGACAACAATTCTTTTCCCAGCCTCACTTTCGTGGTCCTCGACTCCTCCCTGTTTCCCTCTGCCCACCACTCCCTTCTCAATCCTCACACCCACACACACATTAGACACTTTGCATCCCAGTTTTGCATTTCATGATTCACAACCAAATTGTTCCCTTTTTCTTACTGAAGCCTGTGACCTGGGTCCCCCAGGCTATTTTACATTACAGGAGGCTTTTTCTAATGAAGATTCTTATAATGAGATACACTTTGAATCAAGACACACATGACTTCAAAGCCCAGCTCTGCTTCCAACTAGCTGTGTGACCTTGGCAGCTGGTGAGCCTCTGACCAGGTTTCCTCTCTGGCTCAGCTCAGAAGTCCCTCCTGAAAGACTAAGTCCCCTCAGCTTCTCTAGGATTAGAAAGAGAATGAAAAAAGGGAATAAGGTCTCTCCTGATACAGTGGCTCTCTGGACCAGAAAGGTCTTCATAAGAGCACTGTGGCTGTCTGAGGCAATGAGAAGGAACACACAGGCAATGGTGAGACTTCCCAGATGCTGGGATGGGAGTTGGAAGGACTCACACAAAGTTGCTCTAACAGGTGTTCCCCTTCCAGTCAGTGCCCTGGGCATCTCCCCACCATCCACGTTTATCACAGCTTTGACAACGAAACAGATGCCCCTGGAGCCCATCCCAGCAGCCAGGAAACAAGGAGAGGAGGACAGATTCAGTCTCTAGTGGTCACTGCCACCTGCAGGGTACTGACTGCCGTCCTGAAAGGAGTTGTCCCTCAGGTGGCAATCAGCAGCAGTAATGGAAAAGATGGTCCTGCAGAAAGCAGCCTCTGCCTGCTTTCTGGGGGACCACCAGGACCCTTCCACAGGGATTTCCCAAAGGGTGAGGAAGAAGAAGGCCAGGATGGAGGATGGTGCCCTGGAAACTGTCATGAAGCCAGGGGAACAAGCAAGTCTTATACAAACACTAACCCTGTTAAGGGTGAAGGTGGTGGTTTCTTTTCTTGGAAGAAACAGGAGATTTTTTTCTCTGACCATGAATTCCTTCACCATAAATTCCCACGGGTCCATGCAGCAGCCCCATCCCAGTCCTCACATCATCAGCTTCCCTTTTCCCATATGAAAGTCATATGATGACTTGTGGGGTCTCAGGAGCTTCAAACTCCTGTTCCGGGTGGGAACAATGACAGGCAAGACGGGAGAGAGCAATAAGAGGCAGGAGCTGGGGTGACACTCACCTGGGATCTGCAGGGGACAGAACAAGAAATCTTTCAGAGGCAATTCTGTCACGGAGACTCACTGACAAAAATCTCTGCATCTTATGTCCTCGGAGGAGTTGTTGGGTGAGATTCCAGGGCAGAACCTCTGACGCATGTACCCCTTGGCGTAGCCCCAGAGCATCTCAGCGGGGACCACCCCCCACCCACGGCCTGTTCTACATCTAGAACAGGTGTTCTGAGTAGGTGGAGGTGGAGGTAACAAATGGAGGAGCTGGAAGGGCTAGGGAGTGAGGCAAACTGTGCAAGCTTGTTTCCAGCTCCACTGTCTGAAGTGGAGATTCTAAAATGTAGAGACAGATCAGTGTGTTTAGGTAATTGGATGGGTTGGGGAGTCACTGACCCCAGGAAACACACAAAAGCCAGGACAACCCAGGGAAAGAGTGACAGTACCATCCCTTTGGCACTCTTGTGGATCTTCATAGCATGGGTTCCTGCCCCTGCATCCATCCATCAGACCAGACCTAGCTCCCTCTTCAAGGAAGGCGGCCTGGAAAAAGGAGGAATGGGGCTCTGCTGAGGGTTCAGGCTGAGAATGTGACCTGGTGTGCTCTGCACTTTTTTTCTAGTGTATTTGTTGTTCTGCCTTGTCTGAGTTGGGGCCCGTGAGTCACAGTCCCCGGAGTTGACCATGGAACTTATCTCAGTGCAGCCCTGCATCCCCCAACCCTTTGTAGGACCAGCAAGGAGGGTCAGGGTTTGTAACCTCACAAGTCCTCTGACATTCTGTAGAGGATTGCTGGACATGAGTCCAGAGCTCCTGAACACAAACCCTCAGGGCATAAAATGAATTAATGATGCTTTACTTGATTTCAGTTGGTTTGGTAGGTCTGGTGGTGTGTATGTAGGTAAATAAAAATATGAAAATGTGGGGTCTTCAGATCAAACAAGAAACTCTAAGTTTGCATTTAAGAGGAGGATGTGGATCGACCTTGAGGGACTGACACACCACAGCCTGAAGGATTCAGAGATCCTTGAGGATCCTTCTGGTCACGTTCATCTCTTCCGCAGTCCCCTGTCTGACACCAAGCCTTTAAAACAGGTTTGAGTTTCACAGGTCCTGCAGCATCTGACCTCACTGTCTGTTTACTCGAAAATGGTGAGATTGTTCTATAACATAAAGTTCCCGTAAACATGCCATAATCTCAATTTTGAACAAAAAGAGATAAAATTTCAGTTTTTTAGTTGATTCTTGGAGAAGTCCCTCCCACTCCAATATGCCCTCAGCCCAGATATCTGTATGGCTGTACAAATGCCTTCTCCACTGAGTCCATACTCAGACCTTCATGACAGCAGAGGACACACAGAGATTCAGAGTCTCTGCAAGCACTGGGACATCAGGGGAATTCCTGCCCTGATCACAGTAGGTGCTTAGTAAGCATTAGCAGAAAACAGAAGACCAGGCTCCAGAAGTGACTCCCGCTCTCCTCCATTGGAGGGTGGGGGAAGGGGATCTGGGCTGGGGGACCTGGCAGGTGGCAAAGGAGGGAGGGTAGTGACTCTATAGGAGGGGACCCAGGGAGGACGGCAGGGAGGGTTCTGGTGAGAGAGGCTACATTTCCCCAGGGAAGGGTTCAGGCCCTGCCTCTCCCTTACAGACCTCTCTTGTTTGTCCATCCTTGTGTTAATCCTGGGACCCCAGGTCACACGATAAGTCCCAGAAAGACACATTAGCCCCTCGCTTCTGCAGACAAAGGGTTGCCTTCACTTCCTTCTTCAAATCCTCCTCAGGTCACCCCACTCACCCCTACACCTCCACAAGGTCACCTGACTCTTCCTGTCATTGATACAAACCCATCACTGCCCAAGGCCGTGGTCACAATCACTGGGCCTGGGTAAAGTTTTCACCTTTTTTTTAAGGAAAATATAATCAATGGAAATGCATGGTTTCAAGAGAAAACAAAAACTGGTTTCTGTGTCCCCCTATTGAAGACACCGTTTTCCAGCCAAGATTGGCTGAGTTGGCACCTAGGCTGGTGTGTCAGGCTGGTGGTCACCCTCCACACACAGCCCTGACTAAGTATCTTTAGGGAAGAAGGGCTTTTCTCTCCTGTGTGCATTGCGGTGGGAGGGGAGGCTGGCCAGGGCCGAGGCACAGCTGGGAGAGGGGGACAGGGGCAGAGAGAGAGTCGGGGCAGGGACCCTCCCAGCTGCTCAGCCCTCCCCTGAGTGTGGGTTCCTCGGGGTGGCAGGAGGCCATGAGGCTCAGAGCCCTGAGAGGCTGATCACGGAACAGAACGCGGATGAGAGCCACTGATCTGTTTCTCACCACAAAGCATGTTTCTTCCTAATATCCCCGAGAGCTAAGTAATGTCCCAAGAGGAGACTGGGGAGGAGGTGGGAGTGAGGCGGGACGGGTGTCCTGGTGACATGAGAACCCCGCTCTCCACCTTATTTCCCTCCCCTCATTCATCCTCTCCCCTCCAAGTACCCCATGCCCAGCTACCACGCACCCTAGTCTTGGGTTATAAAAAACAAAAAGACAAGGAATATCACTCACAGTCTGGTTTTACAAGGATTAAGTCATTCATCACTACATTGCTGGCTTATAACGTACAATGAAAGGAATTCACAACGAAGAGCAGGGGAAGGAACTCTGCTCTGGGAAAAAGAGCAAACAGGCCATTAGGTGGAAATATTTCAAAAGAAATTCTTTATTACCATGGATTCTTGCATCTTTCCATACTTAACAAAGCACTTAAATCATAAACTGAGATACATGTTCCTTGGGACTAACAATAACCTTCTACTGAGATGTATGCTTGATTGCACATATCCTTCAACCAAAATTACTGGTTTCTGTTTCTGCTTCTTTGGGGCAGGACCTCAGAGTAATCCTATAAACTCTATCCTGGGACATTGTCCTCATGGGGCATTGTCCTCAGGAAGACACTAAATCAACTTAAGTCACAGTCCTTACATTGTGGGGTTTCTTTTGTTGGTTTTTTTTAAGTTGATGATTTCATGGGCTTTTCATGCATCTCCAGTATATCATGAAATCAGTCAGGAAGGTGGGCATGTAGCTCATGGGGAGTTGAGTGAGCATGCCATTCAGGCCAGTTGAGTAACGAATCTGGATGTGGCTCGTGGCAGGGCGTGCTCCATGGAGTTTCTCAAGAGTATTAGATTCAGATCATTTTGGCTTCAATATTTCAATTGACTTCATGAATATCCAGAAGGCCATCTCATACAAATATATTCTCATTTCCCAACCCTTCCACTTTATTTTATATTACATAGTTCAGTTCAGTTCAGTTCAGTCGCTCAGTCGTGTCCGACTCTCCACGACCCCATGAATTACAGCACGCCAGGCCTCCCTGTCCATCAATTATATAGTATATACATTATATTCCCCTTCTTTTTACTGACACCTTTTGGACTGAGTGCTCAACAATCAGTATGAGGAAAGGAGAGGTAAACAGAGAGACAATGAGGAAGGGAGGGGAATTCAGGAAGAAAAGAGACAACAGATAAAAGACAGAAACAAAAGGATGAGTATAGTATGGTGCAGATTGGTTGGGTAAAACAGACCTTATATCCATTCTCTACATCTGGGTCTCTTTTCCTGCCCTGGTAATAGGTTCATCTGTACTATTTTTTAGATTCCACATATATATGTTAATTTTGTTAATACCAGGCTTCCCTGGTAGCTCTGCGGTAAAGAATCCACCCCCAGTACAGGAGATCTGGGTTTGATTCTTGGGTCAGGAAGATCCCCTGGAGAAGGAAATGGCATGCACTCTAGTATTCTTGCCTGGGGAATCCCATGGACAGAGGAATCTGGCAGGCTACAATCCATGGAGTTGCAAAGAGTTGGACATGACTGAGCAAATACATTATATGCGTTAATACATGGTGTTTGTTTTTCTCTTTCTGACTTACTCTTCTCTGTGTGACAGACCTAGGTCCATCCACATCTCTACAAATGACCCAACTTCATTCTTTTTATGGCTGAGTAATATTCCATTTTATTATGTACTACTTGATTGCGAGGGGGCATCAGAGGGAAGACACACTGAAATCATAATCACAGGAAACTAGTCAATCTGATCACATGGACCACAGCTGAATGTGGCCCACTGGAGAAGGGAATGGCAAACCACTTCAGTATACTTGCCTTGAGAACCCCATGAACAGTATCAAAGGGCAAAATGATAGGATACTGAATGAGGAATTCCCCACGTCGGTAGGTGCCCAGTATGCTACTGGAGATCAGTGGAGAAATAACTATAGAAGGAATGAAGGGATGGAGCAAAAGGAAAACCAATACCCAGTTGTGGATGTGACCGGTGATAGAAGCAAGGTCCGGTGCTGTAAAGAGCAATATTGCATAGGAACCTGGATTGTTAGGTCCATGAATCAAGGCAAATTGGAGGTGGTCAAACAGGAGATGGCAAGAGTGAACATAGACATTCTAGGAATCAGTGAATTAAAATGGACTGGAATGGGTGAATTTAACTCAGATGACCACTGTATCTACTACTGTGGGCAGGAATCCCTTAGAAGAAATGGAGTAGCCATCATGGTCAACAAAAGAGTCAGAAATGCAGTACTTGGATGCAATCATAAAAACGACAGAATGATTTCTGTTTGTTTCCAAGGCAAACCATTCAATATTACAGTAATCCAAGCCTAGGCCCTAACCAGTAACGCTGAGGAAGCCGAAGTTGAACGGTTCTATGAAGACCTACAAGACCTGTTAGAACTAACACCCAAAAAAGATGTCCTTTTCATTACAGGGGACTGGAATGCAAAAGTAGGAAGTCAAGAAACACCTGGAGTAACAGGCAAATTTGGCCTTGGAGCACGGAACGAAGCAGGGCAAGGGTAATAGAGTTTTGTCAAAAGAACGCACTGGTCATAGCAAACACCCTCTTCCAACAACACAAGAGAAGACTCTACACATGGACATCACCAGATGGTCAACACCGAAATCAGATTGATTATATTCTTTGCAGCCAAAGATGGAGAAGCTGTATACAGTTAGCAAAAACAAGACCAGGGGGTGACTGTGGCTCAGATCATGAACTCCTTATTGCCAAATTCAGACTTAAATTGAAGAAAGTAGGGAAACCACTAGACCATTCAGATAGGACCTAAATCAAATCCCTTATGATTATACAGTGGAAGTGAGAAATAGATTTAAGGGACTAGATCTGATAGATAGAGTGCCTGATGAACTCTGGACGGAAGTTCGTGACATTGTACAGGAGACAGGGACCAAGACCATCCTCATGGAAAAGAAATGCAAAAAAGCAAAATGGCTGTCTGAGGAGGCCTTACAAATAGCTGTGAAAAGAAGAGAAGCGAAAAGCAAAGGAGAAAAGGAAAGATATAAGCATCTGAATGCAGAGTTAAAAAGAATAGCAAGGAGAGATGAGAAAGCCTTCCTCAGCGATCAATGCAAAGAAATAGAGGAAAACAACAGAATAGGAAAGACAAGAGATCTCTTCAAGAAAATTAGAGATTCCAAGGGAACATTTCATGCAAAGATGGGCTCAATAAAGGACAGAAACAGTATGGATCTAACAGAAGCAGAAGATATTAAGAAGAGGTGGCAAGAATACACAGAAGAACTGTACAAAAAAGATCTTCACAACCAAGATAATCACGACAATGTGATCACTGACCTAGAGCCAGACATCTTGGAATGTGAAGTCAAGTGGGCCTTAGAAAGCATCACTACGAACAAAGCTAGTGGAGGTGATGGAATTCCAGTTGAGTATTTAAAATCTTGAAAGATGATGCTGTGAAAGTGCTGCACTCAATATGCCAGCAAATTTGGAAAACTCAGCTGTGGCCACAGGACTGGAAAAGGTCAGTCTTCATTCCAATCCCAAAGAAAGGCAATGCCAAAGAATGCTCAAACTACCGCACAATTGCACTCATCTCACATGCTAGTAAAGTCATGCTCAAAATTCTCCAAGCCAGGCTTCAGCAATATGTGAACCATGAACTCCCAGATGTTCAAGCAGGTTTTAGAAAAGGCAGAGGCACCAGAGATCAAATTGCCAACATCCACTGGATCACGGAGAAAGCAAGAGAGTTCCAGAAAAACATCTATTTCTATTTCATTGACTATACCAAAGCCTTTGACTGTGTGGATCACAATAAACTCTGGAAAATTCTGAAAGAGATAGGAATACCAGACCACCTGACCTGCCTCTTTAGAAACTATATGCAGGTCAGGAAACAACAGTCAGAACTGGACATGGAACAGCAGACTGGTTCCAAATAGGCAAAGGAGTACGTCAAGGTTGTATATTGTCACCTTGCTTATTTAACTTCTATGCAGAGTACATCATGAGGAATGCTGGGCTGGAAGAAGCACAAGCTGGAATCAAGATTGCTGGGAGAAATATCAATAACCTCAGATATGCAGATGACACCACCCTCCTGGCAGAAAGTGAAGAGGAACTCAAAAGCCTCTTGATGAAAGTGAAAGAGGAGAGTGAAAAGGTTGGCTTGAAGCTCAACATTCAGAAAACAAAGATCATGGCATCTGGTCCCATCACTTCATGGGAAATAGATAGGGAAACAGTGTCAGACTTTATTTTTGGGGGCTCCAAAATCACTGGGGATGCTGATTGCAGCCATGAAATTAAAAGACGCTTACTCCTTGAAAGGAAAGTTATGACCAACCTTGATAGTATATTTAAAAGCAAAGACATCACTTTGCTAACCAAGGTCCGTCTAGTCAAGGCTATGGTTTTTCCAGTGATCATTTATGGATGTGAGAGTTGGACTGTGAAGAAAGCTGATCGCTGAAGAATTGATGCTTTTGAACTGTGGTGTTGGAGAAGACTGTTGAGAGTCCCTTGGACTGCAAGGAGATCCAACCAGTCCATTCTAGAGGAGATCAATCCTGGGTGTTCATTGGAAGGACTGACGCTAAAGCTGAAACTCCAATACTTTGGCCACCTCATGCGACGAGTTGACTCACTGGAAAAGACTCTGATTCTGGGAAAGGTTGGGGGCGGGAGGAGAAGGGGACAACAGAGAATGAGATGGCTGGATGGCATCACCAACTCTGTGGACATGAGTTTGAGTGAACTCCGGGAGTTGGTAATGGACAGGGAGGCCTGGCGTGCTTTGATTCATGGGGTTCCAAAGAGTCGGACACAACTGAGCAACTAAACTGAACTGAGAGGGAAACTTGAGAGGGAAACTGCTTGGTGCCCTCTGATGATCTAGATGGGTGGGAATGGGAGGGGGAGAGTTCTAAGAGGGAGGGGATGTATGTATACATAGAGCTGATTTACTTTCTTATACAGCAGAAATTAACACAACATTGTAAAGCAATTATAATCTAATTTTAAAACTGAAAAACAAAAGTCAGAAACCCTAAGTTTATGCAAATATGTTGACAGGCCTGGTATTGACCTCTAGGGCCTGGTTTTGAAATACCCACATCAATACTGAACAATGTTCCTACAGGAATCTGGAGAATTCCAAGAGTAGGCTTTCAAGGGGAGGCAGGGCTGCTTCTATTAACCACTCTCCCCAAATCGGAATTTACACTTTGTGCCAGAAAAACCCACCCTCTCCTGCCACCCATAAGAGGCCACTCTGCCCCAAGGCCCCTCATTTCACAGGTGCCCAGCTTCATGGAAACCTATCTGGGAGACGTAAAGACAAATACCAAGAACTTAAAGACTTATCAACTAACAGAATTCAGGCAGAATTCAGGGTCAGGGCAGTTGGGAACAGGGTATCAGAACTATTAACACAGAGAATTAGTCCCTCCACTGCTTAGCACTAAACCTGCCCTCAGAATGTATATTTTCCTACCATATTTGACACCAAACACCCAATCAATACATAAGGTCATATTATTGTACCACACATGGCTTATGTATGTGCACGCTCAGTCATGTCCGACTCTTTGCAACCCCATGGACTGTAGCCCTCCAGGCTCCTCTTGTCCATGGAATTTTCCAGGTAAGGATACTGGAGTGGGTTGCCATTTCCTACTCCAAGGGATCTTCCAAGCTCAGGGATCAAACCTTGTCTCTTGCATCTCCTGCTTTGCCAGGCAGATTCTTTACCACTAGCACCACCTGGGAATCTCTACCACACAAAGAATGTTAGCCAATATTTTGTAATAAGTATAATGGAATGCAACCTTTAAAAATTGTAAAATAAAAAATAAAAAATTTTAACAAGGAAAAAACAAACATAACCAACCAAAGTAAAAAGTATAGTTATACTATAAAATTGGATAAATAAAAGTCTACCAAGACATCATTTATGTTCAACACAATGAGTAAAATCTAGGAAACCATTATGCATCATATCCATTACATACCACTTTAGTAAGTAATGCTACCCTACAGGATAGAATATTCCATCATTAATAATTATGTTTTTTAAATGTTTCTATTATGTTATAAAATTGATTATCTTCTTTTAATGAAAAGAAGTAACACTATTTGCAAAATATAGTACTATGTATGTCAAAATGTTATCAGTACGTATATATGAGTGGTGATATTTGGGGTGAATTTGGTTTTCATCCTTGTACTTTTCTGTATCCACAATGATCATGTTTTACATTTAAACCAAGATAAAAGAAATTAATGTTCTTCCTTTTACCAATAAACCACAGGCAGAACTGTGTGAACAAAAAAAGAGGAAGAGAAAGTGACCCCATAGTACTTTTCTGACCATCTTTACACAAGTCCTGACAGCTGTGCCATCATCTGAAAATGAGTGACGTTTAAACCCAAGTAGGACAACGATGGGTGACCAGCACGAACATGATTAGGGCTGAAAACACAGCCCAGCTCCAGCCCTGCCCCCAGCCCCAGCCACCATGCAGCCTTCCAACCAGAGCTCCCACCTCCACCCCTCCTCCAGGAAGTGCACCCCAATCACCCTACTCACTTAGCATCACGAAACCCAGACCTGCTGAGAGAAGAGAGGACACCAGACGGGAAGTCTGCAAGGACACATTCTCACCAGGGGAAACTCTCCCGCAAGCTGCAAAACTTCAAGGTCAGAGATGGGAGTAGGGGGTGAAAGAGGCTCCTCTGTCAGCTGGGTGAGGTGAAGAAGGCAGGTGGGACTTCAAGTCCTGGAAAACACCTTAGAATCTTTCTTGACAGGGGATCTCCCCTTCACACTGAGAGAAGAAATAAATACAAAAGAAATCTGGGTGGTACCTCTGTCCCCCACACGCTCCTTCACCCACTTGGTGGCCGCAATGACACTGTCTGTCTTGGTGACGTCCAGGATCACCGTCTGCAGCCTGTCTGATGTCTGGTTCCTCAGTTGCTTGGTTCCCTACTCCATCAGACTTGCAGCCAGGACCCTCAAGCCTCGCAGGTAGAGCTGAATGGCCAGCTAGTTCCTGAAGCCCGAGTCACAGCCCATGATGAAGACTAACTTGTCCTGGAGGTGGCTCACCACCTCCCTCTCCTGGTACCAGCGCAGAAGGTAGTACAGGCCCACGAGGACCGCCAGGTACAGCCACATGTCTTTGAAGGGGACAGACACACGCAGGCTGGGGTGAAATAGAATCTGGCTAGTAAACAGACAGGAGGAATTAGGAACATGCATGATGATGCTTGGCCAGCCAGGTTCCAGGCTCTCTGGCACAGAGTTACCAAGATTTTCCTTTTCACCGTCTTCAGTGAGTAAGACTGACTCTGACCTCGATGCATGCTCTTTGGTGTGCTTATGTCATTTCTAATAGATGTCATTGCATTTTAAACACAAACCCTTAAGGATGACAATACTTTTCCCAGCCTCACTTTCCTAGTCCTCCCTGTTCCTTTGGCCCTCCTCTCCACTCTCCACCCCCACCCTTACCCCCACAGATTAGAACCCTTACATCCAAGTTTCATAATTCACAGCTAAATTCTCTCCTTTTTCGTATTGAAGTCTAAGACCTGGGTCTCCCAGATCTAGTGGAGATTCTTACAAGGGAATACACCTTATAAGGGAAGACACACGTGGTTTTGAACCCCGTTCTGCTGCCAACTAGCTGTGTGACCTTAGGCAGCTGGTTTAGCCTCTGACCAGGTTTCCTCCTCCAGCTTAGCTCACACAATTCCCTCCTGAAAGACTAAGTCCCCCCAGCCTCTCTAGGATTAGAAGGAGAAGGCAAAAGAGAATCAGATCTCACCTGGTTCCCTGGACCAGAAAGGTGTTCAGAAGAGCAGTGGGGGCGTCTGAGGCAAAGAGAGGGGACACGAAGGGAATGAGGGGACACAGGCAACGGTGAGACTTCTCCCAGATGCTGGGAAGGGTCACACAAAGCTGCTCTAACAGGTGTTCCCCTTTCACTGTGTGAAGATGCCCTGCCCGCAGCTCTGGGTGCCTGGTTCTGTTGCCCTCTCCCTGCTCTGTGCTCAAACCCTATCCTGCCCGGCAACATACACAGAATCCAGACCATGCAGACACTAAGAAAAGACTGATTTGAACCGTGACATCATTAACTGGAATGCTAATCTCCCCCCAAGCAGGGAGGGCTGCAAAGCCCAATAATTGGAAAGGAATTAGTTCGGTTTGTATGAGGGTGACAGTGGAGAGGAACAGCGAGCTGTCTGCTCCAGAGACTGAAGAAAGGACCTGAGACTGGACCCCAGAGCAGCTGTGCATGGAGGGGCTTTCTCCGTGAGGGGCAGGATACCATCCAGGAAGGGGGGTGGAATTCTGAGTGGAACAGAACTGGTAGGGCGCCTCCGTCCTGGCACCCCTGAAGCCTCTAATGGATGGGGCTGCAGTCCCTGTTCAAGTCACCAACGGGACCTGTTCCACCCCTCAGGGAAAAAGCCAGCGCCCTCAGGAGGCCAGTGAGGCATGCTGAGGCTTCCAGTGTCTCCGAGAAGAAAGACTTCTTCATCGATGCGGTTCTCCCTCCACGGTGACTGGCTCCCAAGTTGTAACCCTGTAAGAAGCATGCATGAGTGGTTTGTTTCAGGAAGTACTAGCAGAAACCAGAGTCCTAATCAGTCCACCATTCCCTGACTTCTGGAGAGGATTCCTGGAGTTGGGCCAAACCTCTTGAACATCTTTCCCCTCGGGGCTACAACAGTCTTTGTCTGGGGGGAAGAGAAATGACAGGCATCAAAAAGTTCCAGGTGAAGCCCGAAGCAACGGCTTAGTGTTACTGAGCCTACGGGGACTGTGCTGCTTGTGCTGGATGCTAGAGAACTGCTGCCTCAGAGCTCTGGAGAGCAAGGGCTGAGTCTCATCATCTTCTATTTCCAGAACCTGGCAGTGCCTGGCATCTGACAGAAATGAATGAACCTTTACCGCGACATCCTCTTCCTCTCTCCTTTTCCCCCTGCATTTCTGACCTTGTCTGACAAGATGAAATCCCCAGAAGACTCCATCTCCCTCATGTTTATTATAAAGGAGGGAATGCAGGAGGCCTCAGCAAATCCTCTCCACTCCAGCTCTCCAGGAGTCTAAGAATCCATATGTTGTCTTCAAAAGCATTAAACTTTAGGAAGGTCAGGTCTCAGAGAAGCATCAGAGAATTTGAGGGGAATTTCTGTCCAGCACATATTAGGTGCTCAAAATGAGTTATTAGGGGGCTTCCCTGGTGGCTCAGATGGTTAAGAATCTACCTGCAATGCGGGAGACCCGGGTTGGATCCCTGGGTTGGGAAGATCCTCTGGAGAAGTGAATAGCTACCCACTCCAGTATTGTTGCCTGGAGAATCCCATGGACAGAGGAACCTGGCGGGTTACAATCCATGGGGTCTCAAAGAGTCAGACATGACTGAGCAACTAACACATACACACAAGTTAGTAGAAACTGAATAAATATGCCATCAGCAAGGGATTGTCAGAAAATCTACAGAGACCCCAGGAAGGTGCTTTGGGTCAGGAGGTGGGGGAATCCGAGGGAGGAAAAGAAGCAAGGGCAGGATGGACAAGTGGAGGAAAGGAATGCTGAGGCGTTCCAGGAGGGCTGCCGGATGGAGCTGGTTTCCCTGGAGGAATGGTACCTGGGGCCCTGCTGGTCTCTGTCTGTCTCTCCAAGCTTCCTCTTCCTTAGACTAACGTGCATACCCCCACACACATTTTCTTGGAAACCACGAGAGGAAACGGCTGTCCTTCATCTTGTGGAAGGCTAAGGGCTGGGAGCAAAGGCAACTCACTTCCCCTTTCTCACGTTCTTCCACAGATCAAACCACTCTTCTCTCAGCCTCCATAAAGGAGGCTTCTCCCTGACTCAGGAAATGTCCCAGAACTTCCAAAGCTGAGTCCCCTCCTTGGAAGTGTCGGCCCTACCCCGCTGTTTTTTATCCTAGCCTTCATCCATGAGAAGGTCTTCTAGGGTGGTCATTTTTAACCTTCTGGACATCATGAACCCCTTTGAGCATCCAAGGAAGGCTCAGTTCAGTTCAGTTCAGTTCAGTCGCTCAGTCGTGTCCGACTCTCCACGACCCCATGAATCACACAGCACGCCAGGCCTCCCTGTCCATCACCAACTCCCGGAGTTCACTCAAACTCATGTCCACAGAGTCGGTGATGCCATCCAGCCATCTCATTCTTGGTCGTCCCCTTCTCCAAGGAAGGCTCAAAGCCCCATAAAAATGACTTCACACAACAGACAGGGTTTTGTATGTAATTTTCAGTGAGTTCACAGACCATCTAAAGCCATTAGGTGCCAGCATCCAGCTCAAAAATCCTCATAGTAAGAGTTTACTGAACTACTAGCAGTGTGACTCAGGCAAGTTGTTTAATCTCTCTTTCCCTCTGTGTGTCTACATAGAACCTACCTCTTTAAGTTGTGAGGATTAAATGAAGTAGTTGCAACTGGCAAATGTAAAGGTAATAGCTGTGAGCTGTAACTGTTACTACAACTCTTCTATGGTGATTCTATGGCATTGAGGTTCTTGACCTTCTATGTAAGAAACACACTGTCATAGGATAACTAAATAGAAGAGGAAGGTGGTATTGAGCTAATTTGCTGCTGCTGCTGCTAAGTCATTTCAGTCGTGTCTGACTCTGTGCAACCCCATAGACGGCAGCCCACCAAGCTCCTCTGTCCCTGGGATTCTCCAGGCAAGAATACTGGAGTGGGTTGTCATTTCCTTCTCCAATGCATGCATGCATGCTAAGTCACTTTAGTCGTGTCCAACTCTGTGCGACCCTATGGACAGCAGCCCACCAGGCTCCTCTGTCCACAGGATTCTCTAGGCAAGAATACTGGAGTGAGTTGCCATTTCCTTCTCTAGTTGAGCCAATTTACAGGGGGGAAAATGGATAGTGTTAGTGGGAATATGGAGAGGATCTTGGTCAATTCCATTAAAAAGGGGTTTTTCCAAGAAGTGGAAAAGGGGTCATGCTTATGCCAGACTTCCCTGGTGGCTCAGACAGTAAAAGCATCTTCCTACAACATGGGAGACCCAGGTTCGATCCCTGGGTTGGGAAGCTCCTCTGGAGAAGGAAATGGCAACCCACTCCAGTGTTCTTGCCTGAAAAATCCCATGGATGGAGGAGCCTGGCAGGCTGCAGTCCATGGGGTCGCAAAGAGTCGGACACGACTGAGAGACTTCACTTCACTTTATGCCAGACGCTTTACATATACAATGTATCTCATATAATAATCCTGCAAGGAAGCACCGTCATTTTCATTTTACACATAAAAATGTAGGTTCAGGAAGATAAAGTGACTTGCTCAAAGTCACACAGCTACTTACTGGTGGGACAAGGTGTCAAAGCTAGGTCTGATCCCCAAGCTAGGGTTCTCTTTACCGTCTCCATAATGAGTGAGGGAGCAAGAATAACTGAGCAGTGCCAGGATCTGGTCGCTGGACCACATCCATCATTGGGGAGCCTGGGGAGCCCCTGATCTGACAAGGCTGCCTCCTGGCATGGGGACGCCACTGCAGGCAGGCAGAGCACCTTCCAAGCTTGGACTTGGCTTCTGCACTCAATGACCTTCAGGAAGCTCAGGTTGGGGAAGGAAGTACAGTTGTTGCCAAACTCCTCTGCCCTGACCTGTCCACAATCCACCTGCCCTCACACACGAAATAGGGTCTTTGGCCACACAGGCCGGGCAAGCAGGGCAATTCCTGGGACAGCTCACATTGCCCCTTTCTCCAATGTCCAGACACAAGGCCCTGGCCCCCTCCCGACCCTGGGAATCTGCTTGCCTTTATCTGTGCCTCTCAATCACTCCTTCCTGGTACCTTCCTTCCTTTCTGATTGTTGATTACAATGTCTTGTCTATATATATTTGAAAAAAAGGGGGGGGGAGGGGAGGTTGGGAGGAGAGAGAGGAAAGAGTAAATTTCCAGGAATTGTTTGGCTGCTGCTGCTCTTATTGCTTGGAGCAAAGTGTTTGCCGCCACCTCCTCCTGCCCAGCTTGGCAAGAAGCCTGGGCTCCTGCCCCTCCTTTTTCCCCTCCCTTCCAGTCTCTCTTTTCAGCTGCCTACCTCGTCCCTCCTAAGAAAAACACCCACAAGAAAACTGCAGAGCTATCACTTATTCCTTCCTGAGGGAGCAGCTTTCCCTCTGGGCCTCTGCCAGAAGGAACCACCAGCATTTCCTCTTGCTGAAATTAACTCAGTTGGGTGATGGGGGTGGGGGAGGGGACTGGGGAGCAGGTGGAGGTGAGGAACAAGGGGTGATGTCTCCATATGGGAGGGAAGAGGTCCTTGACAGAAGATTCAGAGACCTGGGAGCAAGTCACTAAAGGAAACAACCACAGATCAGAATGTGTGGTCCACGTGGAGAGAACAGAAGTGAGTGAAGTGAAGTCGCTCAGTCGTGTCCGACTCTGTGCGACCCTACAGACTGAGCCCACTAGGCTCCTCCGTCCATGGGATTTTCCAGGCAAGAGTACTGGAGTGGGGTGCCATTTCCTTCTCCAGAGAGAACAGAAGCCAGAACTAAAGGTTTTTCTGGAGGGTGTTCAGTCCAGTGGAGCCTCCATCTGTGTGGGTCAAAGGCACTGAGAAGGAAGTGAAAATTCTCAGAAGGTTCCTTACTGAAAAGAGGTAGCCCATAGGACAGAAACTGAGATCCTAAACAGAGAGAGTAGAACTGTCTGAAAAATAAAAGTAAACCTCATTTTAGGGACTTCCCTGGCAGTTCAGTGGTTAGAACTGGGCACTTTCACTGCCAGAGCCTGGGTTTTGATCCCTGGTCGGGGAACAAAGATCCCACAAACCACACGACATGGCAAACACACACACACACACATCACATTTTATCTGTTTTTTAATCATTTTCTTCCTCTCTGCCTTTTAAAAAATTATTTATTTATTTACTTATTGCTTTCCAGGTGGTGCCAGTGGTAAAGAATCCAGTTGCTAATGCAGGAGACACAGAGACTCAGGTTTGATCCCTGAGTCGGGAAGATCCCCTGGAGTGGGAAATAGCAATCTGTTCCAGTGTTCTTGCTTGGAAAATTCCATGGACAGAGGAGCCTGGAGGGCTACAGTCTATGGAGTCCCAAAGAGTCGGACATGATGGAGAGAACGTACTTATTTATTTATTTTTGGCTGTGCTGGGTCTTCCTTTCTTCTCTGACTTTTCTCTAGTTGCAGAGAGCGAGACCTACTCTCCAGTTGCGGTGCAGAGAATTCTCACTGCGGTGGCTGGTCTTGTTGCGGATCCCGGGCCCTAGGACACCCGGGGTCCTGTAGTTGCGGTTCCTGGGCTCTAGAGCACAGGCTCAATAGTTGTGGTACATGGGCTTAGTTGTTCCACGGCATGTGGGATCTTGAGAGACCAGTGATCGAACCCATGTTTCCTGCATTGGCGGCATACAGATCCTTTACCACTGAGCACCAGGGAAGCCCCCAAAACGCCACATTTTACATCATCACAGCTCATCGTGACAGATTTCTGGACCTGGGAATGATCTGATATGTGAGTGGAGATGTAACACAGTAAGAAATATATTTTTTGGCGGCGGCGGCGGCAGCGGAGGTATGGGATGCGCCCGCAGGAAGTGAATGGTTTTATCCAGAGGGCCTTGCGCGGCCTTTCTCCGCTGGCAAAGCGCTGCTCCCTTCTCCCAGGCCACTGCATTCACTTTCGCGGCCTCCTGCTATGTGCTGGCTGGCTGCTGCTCATCTCCGCGTTCATCTTCTTCGCCATTTGATTATAGCATTGGTTGAGCTGAAGACTGATTACAAGAATCCTATAGGCCAGTGTAATACCTGAATACTCTTGTCTTTCCTGAGTACTTCATCTATGCTTACTTTCTTTTTTTTTTTTTTTATGCTTTCTTCTGTGTCATGTTTCTTTATGTAGTAGAGTGGTTTACGCTGGGTGTCAATATGCCCCTCTTGGCATATCATATTTGGAAGTACGTGAGTAGACCAGTGATGAGTGGACCAGGACTCTGTGATCCTACAGCCACGATGAATGCAAATATTCTAGCATACTGTCAGAAAGAAGGATGGTGCAAATTAGCTTTTTATCTTCTAGCCTTTTTTTACTACCTATATGGCACGATATATGTTTTGGTGAGCTCTTAGAACAATGCTCAGAAGAACTGGTCCAGTTAAGGGCATGCAAAAAGCCACCAACGAATGGATTCTATCCAGCAAGATCCTGTTTCCAAGAGTGGCCTATGGAATCTGATCAATTACTTTAAAAAATGATTCCTTAGTTTTTTAATGTTTCCACATTTTTTTGCTTTTGGAAAGACTGTTTTCATATGTTATACTTGGATAAAGAATTTAAATGGAATTACATATAAATTAACATAAAATGATGCTTCTGGTATTGACAGGTTGGAACTTGCACTCCTTAAGGAACAGCCATAATCCCTTGAATGATTGCATTAATTATTGACTGTCCTTAGTCCATTGGAAGCTTTTGTTCATAGGCGCTTATAGGGCTCATTTTGGTTTTATTGAAATGCCATTTAATTATAAATTAGCTGTAGATATCAGATGCTTCTGATGAACTGGAATTATGTATCTGACCTATGGGAAACTTCATGCGTTTCATTATCTATCATGTAGGTGATTATATACGGATGCATTAAAAAAAAATAAGAGTGGGATTTTTTACCCCCTTGGACTTGAAATACTATCCCTGCATACTGCAAGAATGAGAGAGTTTCTCCTATTTCCACCAGCGTAATATACTTGCTTTAATTCTTAAGCATAAGTGAACATGATGCAAAAATATATTCTGACTTACTTGTGAAGAATGCATTTAAAGCTATTTTAAATGTGTTTTAATTTGTGAGACTTTACTTATTAAGAAATTGGTTACTATACTTAATGTTATAATCTGGTGATAAAGGTATTCTTAAGAATTTGCAAGTACTTTAGATTTTCAAAACTGAATGAGAGAGAACATTTTATAACCATCCAGCTGTTCCTTTAATGCAATACAATAAAACTCTGAAATTTAAAAAAAAAATTATATATATATATAGTCTCTGCCTCCAGTTCCTCACACAGAGCTCCTAAAACCTTTGTCATTTCCTGAGTGATGAGAGCATCTTACACAGAGTTCCCAGTTTCCTTGGAAATTCCTGGGTGATAGGAATGTCTTTGTTCTAATGAGGTAACTCCTGGCCATGATAGGAATGTCTTTGTTCTAATGAGGTGACTCCTGGCCAGCTCCTGAATGGCTTCAGGATAGGGGTGCCCACCAGAAAAACCAAGCCTTGATTAGAAGCTTAGAACTTTCAGCTTCACTCCTACCATCCTCTGGAGAGAAGAAGGGTGTTGGAGGCTAAATTAATAATCAATCGTGTCTATGTGACGATGCCTCCATAAAAACTCCTAAACTATGGGGTTCAGAGAGCTTCCAGTTTGGTGAACAACACATCCATGTGCCAGGCGGGTGGTGTATTTCAACTCCATGGGGACAGACCTCACCCTATGTACCTCTTTTTCTGGCTCTTCATTTATAGCCTTTACAATAAAACAGTAAACATAAGTAAATATTCTCCTGAGTTTTGTGAGTCATTCCACCAAATTATGAAAACTGGCAGGAGGGGATTGTGGGAACCCCCAACTTTGTAGTCACATTGGATAGAAGTGTGGGTACCTAGAGGAACCCATTGCTTGCAGCTGAAGTAAGGACAATCTTGTGAGCCCTTCAACCTGTGGAATCTGACACTAATGCCAGGTGGTTGGTGTCAGAATTGAATTAAATTACAGAATGCCCAGTTGATGTCTGGAGAGTTGGAAAACTGGTTGGTGTTGGGGGGAAACTCTACACATTTGGTGTCAGAAGTGTCATGAGTAGAGAAACAGTTTTTCTAAAGAAAGCTTTAAGAAAACTGAAAGATTTAAAATATCCTTTTCCATGGAGCTGGTTGGTGGTGATGGTGGCATTAAGTACATGTGAATGTACAGATGGCCAATAAACATGAAAAAATGGTCAACATCACTCATTATTAGAGAAATGCAAATCAAAACTACAATGAGATATCACCTCACACTGGTCAGAAAACCATCATCAAAAGATCTACAAACAATAAATGTTGGAGAGGATGTGGAGAAAAGGGAACCCTCTTGCACTGTTGGTGGAAATGCAAACTGATATGGCCACTATGAAGAATGGTATGGAGGTTATTTTTAAAAACTAGGAATAAAACTACTGTATGACCCAACAGTGGTAAAGAATCTGCCTGCCAATGCAGGAGGTGCAGGAGATGTGGGTTCAGTCCCTGGGTCAGGAAGATCCCCTAGAGGAGGAAATGGTAACCCACTCCAAAATTCTTGCCTGGAAAATTCCATGGACAGAGGAGCCTGGTGGGCTGCAGTCCACGGGACACAAAGAGTCAGCCACTAAAATCCCACTATTGGGCATATACTGAGAAAGCCATAATTCCCACTGTTGGACATATACTGAGAAAACCATAATTCAAAAAGACACATGTACCCCAGAGTTCATTGCAGCATTATTTACAGTAGCCAGGACAGGGAAGCAACCGAGATGTCCATCAGCAATGAATGGATAAAGAAGTATTACTTAGCCATAAAAAGGAATGAATTTGAGTCAGTTCTAGTGAGGTGAATGAACTTATAGCCTGTTATACAGAGTGAAGTAAGTCAGAAAGAGAAAAGCAAATATTGTATATTAATGTATATATATGGAATCTAGAAAAATGGTACTGATGAACCTATTTGCAGGGCAGGAATAGAGATGCAGACATAGAGAATAGACTTGCGGACACAGCTAGGGGTGGGGGTGGGAGGAGAGGGTGAGATGAACTGAGAGAGTAGCACTGTAACGTATACATCACCATATGTAAAATAGCTAGCTAGCAGAAGTTGCTGTATAACACATGGAGCTCAACCTGGTGCTCTGTGCCAACTTAGAGGGGTGGAATGAGGCGGGGGTGGGAGGCAGGTTCAAGAGGCAGGAGACATATGTATATTTATGGTGGTGATGGTTGCATTGTCACATTATGGTCATGTTATTGTATAGCAGAAACCAACACAACACTGTAAAGCAATTATCTTCCAAAAAAAGTTAAAAAAGAACTTTTAAAAGTATATGTGAATATACTTAATTCTACTGAACTAGATACTTTAAAATAGCCGCAATGGTAAATTTGATGTTATGTTTATTTTACCACAATTAAAAAGGTCAATTAGCAGACTTTTAAAAAAAACACTTTTTGAATGGGTAAACAAAATGCACTATATCCACACAATGGAATATTCAGTTCAGTTCAGTTCAGTCACTCAGTCGTGTCCGACTCTCCACGACCCCATGAATCACAGCACGCCAGGCCTCCCTGTCCATCACCAACTCCCGGAGTTCACTCAAACTCATGTCCACAGGAACATTACTTAGCCATAAGAAGAAATGAAGTATAGATACAAGCTACAACACAGATGAATCTCAAAAATGTTACTCTAAGTGACACAAATCAATTAAGTTAGAACACTCCCTCGCACCATACACACACATACGCACATACAAAACTCAAAATGGCTTAAAGACAAATATAAGAAATGACATCATAAAATTCTTAGAAGAGAAGATAGGCAAAACAGTTTCTGACATAAATTATAGTGATGTTTTCTTCGATCAGTCTCCAATAAATATAGAATAGAAATAAAATAGAAATAAGCAAATGGAACCTAATCAAACTTACAAGTTTTGCACAGAAAAGGAAGCCATAAACAAAATGAAAAGACAACCTACTGAATGGGAGAAATTATTTTTGCCAATGATGCAAGTAACAGGGCTTAATTTCCAAAATATGCAAACAGCTCATATAACTCAATAACAAAAAAAATCAAAAAATGAGCATAAGACTTAGACATTGTTCCAAAGAAGGCATACAAATGGTTGATAGGAAAAGGAAAAGATGCTCAACATTGCTAATCATCAGAGAAACGCAAATCAAATTTACAATGAGGTATCACCTCACACCAGTCAGAATGGCTGTTTTTTAAAAGTCTACAAATAATGAATTCTGGAGAGGATATGGAAAAAAGGGAACCCTTCTACACTGTTGGTGGGAAAGTAAATTAGTGCAGCCATTACAGAAAACAGTATGAAGGTTCCCTAAAGAACTAAAATTAGAGTTGCCATATGATCCCCTCCTGGACATATCCAGAGAAAATTCTTTCAAAAAAGATGCATTCACTCCAATGTTCATAGTGGCACTATTTATTATAGCCAAGACATGGAAGCAACCTAAATGTCCATCAGTAGATAAATGGATAAAGAAAATGTGGATACTAGTCAACCATAAAAAAGAAGGAAATAATGCCATTTGCAGCAACACAGATAAATCTAGAGATTATCATACTAAGTGAAGTCAGAGAAAGACAAACACCATATGACATCACTTAGATTGGAATCTAAAATATGATACAAATAAACTTATTCTTATTTACAAAACAGAAACACTCACAGACATAGAAAACAAACTTATGGTTACCAAAAGGGGAAAGGTGAGGGGGGGGTGGATAAATCAGGAGTTTGGGATTAGCAGATACAAACTACCATGTATAAAATAGATAAGCAATAAGGTCTTACTGTATGGCATAGGAACTATATTCAATATCCTATAATAAACTATATAACCACTGGTGGTTCAGTGGTTATGACTCCATGCTTCCACTGCATGGGGAATGGGCTGGATCCTTGGTCGGGGAACTAAGATTCTCTGTGCGGCATGGTCCAAAAAATAAGCAATATATATATATAACTGAATCACTTTGCTATATACCAGAAACTAATATAACATTGGAAATCACCCATACTTCAGTTTTTAAAATATTTTAATATTATGCTAAGTGAAAAAGAAAAGACACAAAGGTCACACATTGTATGATTCAACTGATATTAATTATCTTTAATACATAAATGGCTTGCCAGGTGGTGCTAGTGGTAAAGAATCCACCTGACAATGCAGGAGATGTAAGAGATATGGATTCGTTCTCTGAGTCGGGAAGATCCCCTGGAGGAGGAAATGGCAACCCACTCCAGTATACTTGCCTGGAAAATTCCATGGACAGAGGAGCCTGGTGGGCTACAGACCATGGGATCACAAAGAGCTGGACACGACTGAGCAACTGGGCACAATACATAAAACCAGAGAGACAGAAAGCAGAACAGTGGCTGCCAGGACTGAAGAGAGAGCAGACTTCAGAGTGCAGGCTTGACGGATGTAACAAAATTTTCTTCTGGGTGACAAAAATATTTTGGAATCACATAGAGGTAGTGGTTGCACAACAATGTGAATACTAAATGCCACTGAATTGTAAACTTTAAAATATTAATATTTTCACAGGGATTTCACCTCGATTAATTTATATATGTCCAGTCCCCTCCAGCCAGCACACCCCTGGCCCCACAAAGCATGGGCCTAGATCCAGGTGGCTCTGCTCTCACTTCAATGCCGCTGTGTGGCTTGTGTGAGACAGGCAACATCTCTGGATAAGGAAGCCCATCCTCCCTCCCCACAGGGGTTCCTGGGGGATCAAATGACTAACTGAGATGAAAAAGCTCAGCTGACACAAGATGCTCACCAAGAACACACATCTGGGGCTCCGAGCCTTCCCCTCAGCTTGGAGTGGGAAAGAAGCCTGGTGTCTGTCTGTATTCTCTCTCTCTCCTCCACACTTGTCTGGAGCAGTATGGGGCTTGGGGGCTGGAGAATGCTGTTCACCTCCCCCTCCCCAACCAGGAGTCTCCCTGAAGCTCAGCACAGTCCCCTCCCCATTCAGTCTTACCTCTCTCCAGAGTCTCACGTCAGATCACAGAATGAAGGCTGGAGGAATGGCAGGGTGGCCATTCAGCAGAAGGGCCAGAGTGATTACATCTGAATGATTTTCAGATTTATTTTAGCCCTCCTACCCCCATCCTGTTCTATTTCAGTAGGAGTCAAGACAGACAGGGAAGAGTGGGATTCCAACCCAGTTTATCAGTGGAAAATAAATACATATATAAAGCTTTAGCATGTCACCTTGATGGCTCATTTAATTCTCACAAACACCCTTATTAGTAAATATGATTGTTGTCCCATTTTGCAGAGGAGAGCATTGAGGCTTAAAGAGGTAAATATACCCAGCCACAGGAGTCTGGATTTTAATGTTTGCAGCCTGACTCCTCCCTGTCACCGCCACACTGGAACTTTTGCTGTGACTTCCCCTCTAACTGGATTGGGAGAAGGCAGGAAAAACCCCGACCCTCTCCCACAGAGCCTCAGCCAGTGATACTGCTTCCCGGATGAGAAGGGCGGCCCTGAAGCCTGCAGCAGAGCCAGCTCCACAGCCACAGTCTCTTCAGCCTCCCTGCCGCTCCCCAACGGTCCAGACCCACCAGCCCTCCCCGACCGGAGGTGCTCTCGACAGGGAAGCTCAGGTGAGGGTCACCCTCTCTTAGGGAAGCAGGGCATGGGGTCTGGAGGTGATTGGTTTTCCTGCATGATCCACAGATGTCCCCAGGGATGAAGCAGAGGGGTGTGCATGTAGGTATGTGTGTGTGTGTGTGTGTGTGTGTGCATGTCCCACACGCAAGGCCCAAACAGTGAGACAAAGCAGGAGCCCCTAAGGAAGGCCTGCACAAAAGGGCCAAGCAATGAAGCTCCAGGAGAGAAGCAGAGATGGAGCCCACCTGGGGGGACTGGTCGCTGGGAAGAAGGTGGTTGGGCTCTGGCCTCTCCCACTATGGAGACCCCTTAACAGAATATTTCTGTTCATGGGTCAAAGCCGGCAGTGAGTTATGTGCTATTTATTCACGGTTCGAATGTTACACTTCCCTTTCTTCCTCTTCAGACTCAGGATCTTTCCCCAAAACCTCCTGGCCCCGTGGCCTGTGACCTTGGGGACACGAGGCTGCCTTCGAGGCTCCCTTGCTCCTCCAGCCCTCCCTTCTTCCCATTAGGCACTTGCCAGTCCTCATGTCGGCCACCTCGGGGCCCAGCGTGGAGCCCACCAGGGACGTGGGAGAGATCTACAACTGGACGGAGCTGCTGCACTTCTTCAACCACACCCTGCCTGAGTGCCACATGGAGCTCAACGAGAACACCAAGCGCGTAGCCCTCTTTGTGCTCTACCTGGCCATCTTCGTGGTCGGGCTGGTGGAGAACCTCCTGGTGATCTGCGTCAACTGGCGGGGTTCGGCCCGCGCAGGGCTGCTGCGTCTCTACGTCCTCAATATGGCCATCGCCGACCTGGGCATCATCCTGTCTCTGCCCGTGTGGATGCTGGAGGTCACGCTGGACTACACCTGGCTCTGGGGCAGCTTCTCCTGCCGCTTCACCCACTATTTCTACTACGCCAACATGTACAGCAGCATCTTCTTCCTCGTGTGCCTCAGCGTGGACCGCTACGTCACCCTCACCAACGCCTCTCCCTCCTGGCAGCGCCATCAGCACCGAGGGCGCCGGGCCGTGTGTGCCGGTGTCTGGGTCCTCTCGGCCCTCATCCCGCTGCCCGAGGTGGTCCACATCCGGCTGGTGGACAGCTTTGAGCCCATGTGCCTCTTCATGGCACCTTTTGAAACGTACAGCACGTGGGCCATGGCGGTGGCCCTGTCCACCACCGTCCTGGGCTTCCTGCTGCCCTTGCCCCTCATCGCCGTCTTCAACGTGCTGACGGCCCGCCGGCTCCGGCAGACGGGACAGCCCGAGGGCCGGCGCCACTGCCTGCTGGTGTGCGCCTACATAGCCGTCTTTGTCATCTGCTGGCTGCCCTACCACCTGACCCTGCTGCTGCTCACACTTCACGGCACCCACATCTCCCTCCACTGCTACCTGGCCCACCTGCTCTACTTCTTCTACGACGTCATTGACTGCTTCTCCATGCTCCACTGTGTTGTCAACCCCATCCTCTATAACTTCCTCAGCCCGAGCTTCCGGGGCCGGCTCCTCAATGCCGTGGTCCATTACCTTCCCAAGGTCCAGGCCAGGGAGGGCAGACATGCCTCCTCCTCCTCTTCCTCCTCCACCCAGCATTCCATCATCATCACCAAGGAGGGCATCCAGCCCCCTGCAGCCAGCCCCCACCACCACCCAAGCCTGAACTTCCAGGCAGCAAATACCCCACCCACCTCTGCTCCTCAGTCTCTTGTAGCCAGCTGAGGAAGAGTCCAGTGTCCTCCACCAGTGAAGTAGGAAACTGGAAGTAGGTGAGAGATCTGGCGGGGGGGCGGGGTGGCATGGGAGAGGGTCAGAGCACTCATGGCCAATATTGAGTATGTCTTCAAATATTGAGGTGGGGATGAGGAGGGAGGCAGGCAGGGGAAGAGAGCAGATCCTTGGCGTTGTACTATTTGAAACCATCCTTGTGTCAAAGGGAGAGATGTGGGGGTGGGGGAAGGTGAAATAAAGAATAGAGAGAGACACGACTCTGAATCTCTGAACAAGTCTGCACTGCAAGCTAGGATTGGGAATGGAGCTGAGGCCAAAGAGATGCTCAGCAAAAACCACCCCAGCCGGAAAGAGTGAGCTCCACAGGAACCGCACACAACTTTCCTTTTGTGTTTGCGCTTGTTGACCTCCCAGCACATCATGCAGGCTGCAGGGACAAGAGGCCAGAGGCCAAGGAGCCAGGAGGCCTCAGCAGGCTGTTTCCCAGCAGTGCATCCTCAATGCGATGATAAATGGAGCGGGTGGGGACAGCGGGGGCGGGTGAGGCCGAGGTCTGAGACAGGCACCCTGCAGCTGGGCCGCAAGGAGGACTCTCCTCCCCCACCATTCAGGAAAGGGCTTGCTGACACTCTCCTCCTTGTCCATCCTGATCCCCCTCCCCCCACAAGCAGAGGAGCTGTCCCGAAGTCCATGCTGCTCATAGCCCCTCTGCCCCCAGCTCTGGGTCTAGCACGTTTCCAGACTTCTGCCCCGAGTCCCTCCCTTTCTCTCTGGATCCCAGGAACAAGGGACAACTATTCTGGGAGCAGACTTCAGGATGGGCAGCATTCTGATGTTCCATTCTGGATGTTCCATTCAGATGTTCCATTCTGGAACAAGGGACAACCATTCTGGGAGCAGACTTCAGGATGGGCAGCAGCAGGCACTCACAGGTGCTCTGTCCCTCTGTCCTGTCCCTGCAGGGGGTGGGAAGTGGAAATCCTCCAGTTCTCTCACAGGGCAGAGGCCTGGTGTCTCCTAAGTCAGTTTTCACCCTCAGGCTTCTTTCTTCCTGGCCAAGTCTCCTCATAATTTTCCTGTCCAGCAACTTCTATTCACACTTGTCCTATAGATAGGAACAGAAGTCCTCTTGCAAACATGGAGGTCTTCTGGAAAGGGCTCTATATACCCTAGAGCCCTGTTTGAGAAACTAGGACCTTGTCCACGAAGCACTCTGACTGAAGTAAAGCCTCAGAGCAGGCCCCAGCCCACCAGTCCTGAGCCCCCCGCCTCTGCATCCTGCCTGCGGAGAACTGAGGGGCTTATGGACACAATCACTGAGACTTTCTGTCCTGCTCAAGTGCTCAGTTATGTCTGGAATGTTTAATTTGGAATAGCTACTCACTGACCTGGAGGGCCTCCCCCTCTGCTCTTGGAAATCTGAGATGCATTAAACAGATTCACCAGATGCATTAAACATGTGCTCCAGCACTGTATGAACCCATTTGTCAGGAGCACCAAGGGAAGTCCGTTTAACTCCCTCTGTTCACTGGACCCAAACGTGAAAAAGGGTCTTTTTATTTAAAGGGTCTTCATGCTACAAACCGCTGCTCAGTGGCACAGAGCTGAAGCCTTTTTCAACTAGGGGAGTCCAGGAACCTAACAATGCAGAGAATGAAGACTTTCCTCCCCTGTGCCCACATAAAAACCCAGCCCAGATCCAATGCCCTTATCATTGCCGACCCCAAATCAGACTCCCGAAGTTCCCTCAAGGAAACCCAGATCTACATCTCTGTTACATTCTAGGTTACCTGAGACCACTTTCCCAACATCTTTTCTCACAGACTCCACTTCGACAACCAGTGATCACTCTGGTAACACAGGTACTTCCTCAGGGCCTGAGAAGCAAGCAAGGGGCTGATGACAGCAAGGCCCTGGCTGTGTTTGCTGAGCACTGATGGGGGCCGGGTCCAATCCATGTGCCCTGAGACCAAGAGGGCCATGTCACATCCTAACTCTAGAGGTCTCCTCTCTGTAGGGGGGTGTTGGTTACCAACCTCATGAAATTAAGCCAAACCTCTGCCCCCTCTCTGAATCTGCCTTTCTCCATTCCGACACACCTTATCATGTTGAATGGCACCAGCAAGACAATTTGTGACCAACCCTCTGGTCCAAGCAGACATCAGTAGAGTCCCACTGCTCTCTCTGGGCTAACAGAACATTCCCCTTAGAGATGGTCCCTCTGAAAAGGTTGGGTCATTGAGTTAATTTTCCACTAAAAACAGATCAAGTCAACCCCGGGGAATTCCAGCTACAGGAGAGGAAATGTGCTACCTGAAAGAACTCTGGCATCCGCTGAGCAGAATATGCTACTGAGAGGGCGATGGCCCAGACACTCTGAACTGCGAGGGGTGAGCAGACCACAGTAAACAGGAAAAACTACCATTTCAAATTTCCTTTTTTTATTCTAAATAAAAACCACACTTTGTGCTGAACAATGGAATATAAAAGAATCAGATGTACAACGATTTTAGACATCTACTATTTGAGAAAAGAAGTTTACAAAATATACAAAACTTTACAGCAATAGATAGTAAACACTTAAATATTAGGAGGTCAGTACTTATTAATTTAATGGAAGGAGTTAAATGTCAACAACTCTCCTCAGTTTCATAAGAGATGTAGCTAGTAGAGGTGGGAGGGGAGGGTGGACTGGACAGGGGAAGGGTGTTAAAGAAACATCCAAAGTAAAAGCTTCATTTCCATTCTGATATTAAGTTTACCATGAGTAAGCACATTGAAACAAACACTGTGTGCCCTGCTTCCTGATTCATTCAGTGCAGGATTTAGGGAAAAGGACATATGAGGATTCCCAGATGGGCAGGTTTCTGCACACAGCCCACTTCCATGCCAACAAAACCGTGTCCGTATATGAAGAAGTGTAAATTCACTTCCAAAGTTGAATAGTCTGGGGGTCGGAGGGTGATAGGGCACAGCAGGTGGTCAGAAGAGGAATATTCACCAGCAGCAAAACCTGACTGGGGAGAAGGGCGTTAAACTCAGAGGTTTCCTAGAGACAAAAGGGTACTCATAGACTAGAAGAATGTCAGAAAGAATTTTTACCTATTTCTTGACTCCCATCCCCACCTCCTTTCTTCCCAACTAGCCATGAACTAGAGACTCCATGGAGTCTGAAACTTTAGGACCAAACACCAAGGTACAGCAGAGCTTCCCGGCAGGTCCTGTTAGCATCAGTGAGTCACGGATGGGCAGAGGAGTGCCACGATACTGATCCCTTCCTCTGGGCACAAGCAGCTGTTTACAGTGTGCCATTAGAATAGCAGGGGCTTCCCTGGTGGCTCAGATGGTAAAGAATCTGCCTGCACTGCAGGAGACCTGGGTTGGATCCCTGGGTCGGGAAGAACCCCTTGAGATGGGAATGGCTACCCAGCCCAGTATCCTTGCCTGGAGAATTTCATGGACAGAGGAGCCTGGCAGGCTACAGTCCACGGGGTCGCAGAGTCAGAACGACTGAGCGACTAACACAAGAACATTAGAGTATCACCCTTTCCCTCAGGAAAAAAGATGAGAATAGCCTTGTGTTTGCTTTAATGCTCTAGTTGCCACAAAATTCTTAATCGTTTTTAAACAAAGGGCTCTATAAATTATGTAGCCAGTCCTGAGTGCTGAACAAGAAAAAAAGGTGGGGGATGAAAAAGAAAAGACATTCAAGGATCAAACGGAACGAACCTTGGAACAATACAGCAGAAGACAGTGCTAAACTGGGCTCCAGGGCAGAGGGCAACATAACCCAATGAACAGACGATCGAAAATATTTTAAATTCAGAATAAAATTAATACCTTCCACCAGGTATCCTAGAGTGCCCTTTGCCACAATATAGTGTTTCAAGTAAAAGAGTGTGGAAAAGAGTGGCTGGGGGCAGAGGAAGCAAACATGACTCCAAACAGAGGAAGGGTTGAGGTGCAAATATGGGGGACACGCGGGGAACAGTGTATGGTCAGAGCCTCATGAGCTACTGACCCTGCTACATGTCTGATTGCAGCCAACCAAGCCACCCTGGTCAATCACTTGGCCTCAGAAGGATCAGGGGGTGCAGTCTTATTTAGTGTTTTAGGGGTAAAGTTCCAAGGATTTGCTTTTTGGTTTACTGGCAAAAAGGGAAAACTTCACAGTTTCAGGTTAAGTATACAGACTACCCAGCATCAGTGATAACCCTCTGTTAAGGAAAAGGGTTTCTCCAGCATACTGATCCATTCTCAGCTACCCAGCTGGCTTCCAGGGAGTAACCCCACTCTCAAATCTGGCCATTCAAAACTCAGTCCTCACCCACAATCTGGGAGAAACCACTCAGGTTTGAAAAGCTGAGAAGATACTTGACTGTGGTCTTTTACACACTTTCCTTCTTAAACAACTAATGGGAAGAAAGGAAGCAGTCAGTCAGGGATTAAAAGTCTCAGCACTGCTTTCTAACAAGAATGTCCCAAGGGAACATTTAATTCATTGGATTCTGATAGTGAAAGCTGGCCACTTGACAAGTCCCTTCAAGTAATGGTCACCTCACTGGACAGCTATGCACACAAAACTCCGAGGCTTTATCAGTTAGGGCTGGGGGGAGATCCGGGGACAAGTCCAAAAGGGACAGGGCTTTGGTTTACTTGTATGTGTTACTATAACTTCCCAACTTCAGGAAGACTGAGAAAATATGCAAACAGGGCCTTCATGTGATCTTATCCCCTCACCCAGTTCCCAGCCTACTCAACCACAGGATGGAAAGGGGATAAAAGGCCCAGGGATTTAACAAGCCTCAACTTTCTAGAATTTACATACATTCCTTAAACGGCTCCCTGGGTTTATTCTGCAAGAGACTTACCTGGAGGGAAAAGCATTTGCTTGTTTAAAGGCTTGACCTGTTCTCCCCTAGTTCAAGCCCCTACTTCCCAAATATCTGGCCAGGACTGTCCCCTGGAATATGGCTACTTGCTAGGGATAAGCTCATTTTCCTGAAATCTCTTAGCCAACAGAGATGCTGGGTAATATGTATACAAAAACAAAAATAAATAAATATTAATGTCCAAAAAGGCTTTGTGAGTTAATTAGAACTATTTGCTTGTAAAACAGCCCGGGGTGCTGCTGAGTCCCAAGAGGGGCAGGGGCAGGGCCGAGGCCAGGGACCCCCAGAGCTCGCCTGAGCAGGTGAGGTAGTATGGGTTTCGGAGGTGCCACCTTGTGAGATGCGAGATCCGAGGGCTCTCTCCCTCACGCCTTCTTTGGGCAAGATCCCCTCAAAAGGCAACTAAGAACAGAGTCAACCAGCAACCCCAACTGGGCAGATCCATTACCCAGTCACCTGGAGAGGGCTTGAATCAGCTATCAGTCAACAGCACCCTCTGGTGGCCATGCAATGACAGATCAGGATAAATCCAGCAGGTCAAAGGTGAGCTGCCAAAACTCTGGCCCAGTTAGCACAAAGTAAACAACAGGTTACCTGACTGGGACAGACAGAATGTACATCCAGCTACTTGGGTCCCTTTAATCCTGAAGGGCTCACAGGCCACCCCTCCACCTCATGGGGTCTTCGCATCTACACTATAGACCAAAAACACGTCTAGGTGGGAGACTGGATGCAAATTAAGGCAAGGCTGCTGCTTCAGAGACATCCCCACCCTTCCACCAGAAATTCAGGGTCGAGGGAGGTGGCCAGATGATTGATGACTACATCAAAGTGGCTCCCTGTCTTTTTTGCGCACAGGGAAGGCCTGACATCCTGGGCCACCACTCCGTAAGATCACATTTCTTTGGAATTGAGGGGAAAAGAGAAGTCTCCCTTCCTGTCCATCCCAGGCTGCTGCTTTCGGCAGCACTGCAGGACACCTCTTGCGGCTGGCAAGGATTCATCCCAAAGCTTTCAGACCTAAACAGAAAGCTTTGTCCCCGGTTTGGATCCAGCTGCCAAGAGATTTTACTGTCCAATCAGCAGATTAGAGCCCTGGAACAAGCAGGCCCCTCATCCCTGACAGCTTGCCCCTGCTAAGGGCTGGGACCAGCACCCAAGGGTGAGCTGCCTTGTCTTTTCTGAATGACCACATTCCCCAAATCTCTCTCCTAGCTGGCTGTCCCGGTTGGAGGTCTGGCAGTAATACCCACAGTGAATATCTCTCTCCACCTCCCCTGTTCAGTGAGGCTGTTGGCTGGATTCTTAGCAGCATAAAACCTATCAGTAAACTAAAACTCAAGAGGCTGGGGAAGGGAATCTAGCTGACACCAACTGCCTGATGAGATCCCAAAACCAGCCTCCAAAGAATCAAAGACACAGCCCTCCACGGACAAGAACAGGTAAGGAGGTAAACATGACAGGGCCGCTGCTTCTCAGAAACAGTTAGTGTTCATGTGCTATGTATTCTTTCGTCTTCTTTAAACACAGGACAGAACAGAATTCCTAGCAAGGCAAAACTGTAACTTCAGCTGGGGCAGGACCAACAGCCATTAGGAAACCAAGGTCCTGGCTGCCGCCTGGGAGCTCCCCCTGGCTCTGCTGGGACCCAGTCAGCTGTCCGGGTTCTTTTCCGCTTCTTTGGAATGGATAATGTACATGAAGGTCTGCTCGATGGTGAAGTCGGGTGGAAGGCTGCCTTTGTGCACACCGACATGCTTGCTCATGAGGTTAAGGGTAGAGCTGTAGTGGCCACAGACCGTGCAGCGATACATGAGAGCCCCTGAGTGCGTCTTCAGGTGGCACTTGATGGTCGAGCGGCCTCGGAAGAACTTGTGGCACACCTTACACTGGTACGGCTTCTCGCCCGTGTGGATCCGCCGGTGGTAGTTGAACTCACTCGTGTGGGCAAACCTTTTGCCGCACACCTTGCAGCTATACTTGCTGTTCCCGGGTTGGCCCTGCAGCGCCAGTTCCTCACTCAGGAACTCCTCTGCCGGCAGCTTCCGCTTCTGGAGAGCTGGGTTCTGGAGTCCAAAACCAGGCCGTGTGTCAAGGCCACTGTTGCACTTGTGCTGGCTGACATGGTAGCGATAGGCAGCCTCTGACTTGAAGCTCTGGCTGCACAAGTGGCAGCGGAAGAGGGCATCTTCCAGGCTTTGATGCACAGCCATGTGCTTCTCCAGGAGATGCCAGTCCACAAAGCTGTTTGCACACACAGAGCAAGAGAAGACAGAGATGCCAAGGTGGGAAAGTGTGTGCCACATGAGGCTGCAGAGGTTGAGGTGGCGCTGGTCACAGACGCTGCAGGCCTGGCCCTTCAGGTTCAGATGGTCAAGGATATGGCCCCGGACCACATGGAAATCTTTGGCCAATGCCTTCCCACAGGCAGCACATTTCAGCTCTGCAGAGACCGCCCCTGCAAAAAGACCCAGCTTCCCAGGCAAGGGGTCGTTGGGGTGGACGATGATGTTGTTCTCAAATATTCCATCCCGTCGGTGGAGGGTCAGCTGCCACTGGGTAAAGAACTTAGTTTCACACATGTCGCAGGAGAAGAGGAAAATGCCGATGTGGGAGAGAACATGGGTGACCCGGGAGTTCCGGTCCTGGAAATGGGTCTCACAGACCTTGCAGTTGCCAGTCAGCAGGTCCACGTGGTCCCGAGCATGTTGTCGGATCAGCTGAATGTTGGGCTCTAGAACCTTCTTGCATACCTGGCAGGGCATGGCCTTATTCTCTCGGTTTTCACTCTCTCCAAAAGTTAGCTCATCCTCACTGTCATCACTCAATTCAATCACTTCCTCAGCTGTGCCAATCTCCTCAGTGGGGTCTTCAAACTGCAAGTCGTCATCCCCCAGGTCCTCCAGTTGGAGCTCATCCATCTGCCCAAAGCTTGGGTCTTTGGAATGGTCGCTGTTGCTCAGACAGGAGTTGGTCCCAGTGGTAATGTCTACTGCACTGTCAGGGGTGAAGAAGCTGTTCTTACTGAAGTCTCCATTGCTCTGGACTTTGTATGGCTGGCAGGAGCTGGTGCTGGTTTGGATGCCCGTGCTGACAGTGCCCAGGACTGGCTGGGTCACCATGCTGGGGACGGATGTGAACGGAGCAGGGGCATCGTGGTCTTCTGTCTTTGGTGGCAGCGGCTGCAGGCTATGGTTAGTGTCACTGGTAACATTTCTCTCCTCCTCTTTATAGTTTCCTCCAGCATCACTAGGTAACACATAGTTTCTATCAGGACCAAAAGGCTCCCCGCCACCCCGGAGTTCTCCAAGGGGATGGGGGGGTTCTGCTGAGCTACAACTCGGGGTACCAGAGTGGTTCTCGCTGGTGCTGGTCAGGGGCTTGGCCACGGCTGTGCTCTCCAGGTCAGGAAAGGTGGAGTGACAGGCCCGGAGGAGATCCTCCATACCCAGACGCTCCGCTACCTCGTAAATGACCCCAACGTTGATCAGGTCCGTGAAGAGTTCCGACGTGTAGACAAAGCTCAGAATCTTCTCGAAGTTGGCAGGGGTGATGAAGTCCACCACATAGGTCCTGGCAGCATCAAGTCCAGTGTTGAGGAAGAGGTTCTGGAAGTAGCCAGCCGCGCAGGCCAGCACGGCTTTATGGGCTGGAAAAGAACGGCTCCCCACCACGATGGTGACATCGCACATGGTCTCCGAGAGCCGGCACTTGTTGAGTTCTTTCAGCAGGTTGTTGGGGTGGTTGGTGCTTTGCAGTTTGATCCTCATGCCCATCTTAGCAGCTCCTGTGAAGTTGCCTCCTTATCAGCACGGTTAATCTGCGGATAGCAAAAGGATAAGGTGGATGGCCAAACACATCCTTGTAGATGAAGAGCTCTGCGGGACAAAATGCCACCCGTCTGCATGTTTTCAAGCCCCAGGTGGAGAGCAAGCGTGAATGGACATACACTTGCTCCATTCTGCTGGAGGGGACAATGACAGCAGAAGTGATGGGACAGTGACCTTTCTCCCTGTACATCCCTCAAGACAGAGTGATCACGAAAAAATCCAAAAATACTGAAAAAAATCTGATAAACTGTTCTCCAAGAGAAGCTGGAGGCCTGACTGGACAGAAGCTAGTGCTTTAAAGCCAAAGCGTTCTCTTGATACCTTCTTATATTTCATTACCAGAGCAACTGGTTCAAACTTTTCTCATATTAATTTCCTAATTTCTTCCTGAATACAAGCTTTCCTATCTCACTGAGTATATTCTCTTCCCTTACTAGGCCAAATGCCATACACATACTTGAACACAATTATCGAGCTCCATTAGCTCCTGGGGAAAAGATGCTTTATCCTTTCCTTTCCTCTCACTGCTATTTTCTTTCAGGCCCTAAAATAAATCACTTGCTTATTCTTGAGTTCCCATCTTTCCCTATCTAAAGCTACCTGCCTCCTAGCCCAGGTCCATTCTCTGTAGCTTGTGGATGAAGCCAGAGAAGTAAAGGAAAGAACACAACTATGGTATTTAGAATTACCTAAACAGTCTTCAGGTCTTTTTTTCCCCACCCTTTTCAGGAGCTATGCTTATGCTGACCAGAACTGAGAGATTTACCTGATGCCTTGGGATAGGGTTTGGGATAAGAAGCTATCCAATTACACAGGCAACTCCTAAAGGCTTGCTCAGTACCATTTCGCAGCCCCCCCCCCGCCCCTTTTTGAGTCCTGCAGGCCAGAAAAAAGCCAAACTCGCTGCTCTCTCCTTCAGCCTCACGACTCGCCCAGTGCAACACAGCCCCCTTCCTCCACCTCACCACACTGGACTAACTCCCAACTTTTTCTGGGGCCCAGGAAGCCTTTGTTGGGTACCAGCGAAGGATCTCCGGGGCCCTGGTGGCCACACATCAACAGTCAGCAGGTCGGGGCACCGGCAAGCACGAGCGGCAGTGGGAGGGGACGGATTCGGAACTTCTGAGAAGGGACCCCAACAACCGCGCGGCGCCACGGTGTCCCTTCTGGAGGGTCGAATTCGGGAGGAAGGGCGTTGGATCCGGCTGGGGCACTCCATCTAGGGGGCATCGAGCACCTCGGTCCCTTCCCCCAAACTGCCGGGAATTCCTCAGGGCGACCTCGGGCGGGGGCGAGGGGCTGGCGGCGGGGCGCAGAGCCGGCCGGGGGTCGAAGGGACCGGCGGCGGGGCCGGTGGGGGTCGGCGCGCGGCGGGGGAGGATGGATCCGGCCGAGGGCAGCGGGCGGGAGGGCGCCCAGCGAGGGCGAGAGAAAGGCCGGGACGAGGGCCGGGCCTCGGCCAGGGCAGCCCTCGGCCTGGCCGCGCTTACCCGGCTCCGCGGGGCCCGAGCACCATCGCCGCCGCCGCCTCACACAAAGGCCCCGGCCCGCCGTGCCCGGCCCGACGAGGAGGCGGCGCCGCCGGCCGCGGCCAGACTCTCCATCCGCCGCGCTGCTCGCCGCGCCGGCCCGGGCCGCCCCCGCCGCCCGGCCCGCAGCGCCCCCCGCCGTCCCGGAGGAGGCAGCGCCCCCCGCCGCTCGGCCGCAGCGCCCCCGGCCGCCAGGGAGGAGGCAGCGCCCCCCCACGGTGGGGCCGGGAGCGAGGCAGGCTGGCAGTAGCCACCGCGCCACCGGGGACCCCCGGCCCCACCTCTGACCCCCGCGAGGCCCTGGGGCCGCCGCCACCGGGCCTCCGCGGGCATTTGCCAGGACGTTTCCAGCCCTCACCGCCACCACCACCCAAGCCTGGGTTTTTTTGAAGCACTGATCCTGTAGGTGCTGGACCACTCCCTCATCGCCCTGGTACCTGGAGAAGTGAAAAACCCTATCCCAAGGCTAAGCTTAAATCGCCCCCCCTGTTCTACATTCTGAAAGAGATGGGAATCCCAGACCACCTGACCTGCCTCTTGAGAAACCTGTATGCAGGTCAGGAAGCAACAGTTAGAACTGGACATGGAACAACAGACTGGTTCCAAATAGGAAAAGGAGTACGTCAAGGTTGTATATTGTCACCCTGCTTATTTAACTTCTATGCAGAGTACATCATGAGGAACGCTGGGCTGGAAGAAGCACAAGCTGGAATCAAGATTGCTGGGAGAAATATCAATAACCTCAGATATGCAGATGACACCACTCATATGGCAGAAAGTGAAGAGGAACTCAAAGGCCTTTTGATGAAAGTGAAAGAGGAGAGTGAAAAGGTTGGCTTGAAGCTCAACATTCAGAAAACGAAGATCATGGCATCTGGTCCCATCACTTCATGGGAAATAGATGGGGAAACAGTGGAAACAGTGTCAGACTTTATTTTTTGGGGCTTCAAAATCACTTCGGATGCTGATTGCAGCCATGAAATTAAAAGACGCTTGCTCCTTGAAAGGAAAGTTATGACCAGCCTAGATAGCATATTAAAAAGCAGAGACATTACTTTGCCAACAAAGGTCCATCTAGTCAAGGCTATGGTTTTTCCCGTGGTCATGTATGGATATGAGAGTTGGACTGTGAAGAAAGCTGAGTGCCGAAGAATTGATGCTTTTGAACTGTGGTGCTGGAGAAGACTCTTGAGAGTCCCTTGGACTGCAAGGAAATCCAACCAGTCCATTCTAAAAGAGATCAATCCTGGGTGTTCATTGGAAGGACTTATGCTAAAGCTGAAACTCCAATACTTTGGCCACCTCATGCGAAGAGTTGACTCACTGGAAAAGAGTCTGATGCTAGGAGGGATTGGGGGTAGGAGGAGACGGGGACGGCAGAGAATGAGATGGCTGGATGGCATCACCGACTCGATGGACATGAGTTTGAGTGAACTCCGGGAGTTGGTGATGGACAGGGAAGCCTGGTGTGCTGTGGTTCATGGGGTCGCAAAGAGTCGGACACGACTAAGCGACTGAACTGAACTGAACTGAACTGTTCTACATCTCACAGTCCCAAAAGTTTACTCTCAAAACGTCTGCTGGTGTCATTTCAGAAATACTTGTAAGATTGCCACTTTAACTATTTGTCTCCTCCACTAGGCAGTGAGCTTCCTGATGGCAGGGGCTGTTGTTCTGCACACGGCTGTGTCTCCGCTGCTGCCTCCCCCCCGCAACCCCGCCCCAACACACAGGCTCCTGGTTCATAGAAAGGTGCTTAATAAAGCCTGTCTGAATGAAGGAACAAGTACTTGAGGGCTGGGCTCCCGGTGGACCACCCTCCGAAAGTTCATTATGGACCCTCCTTCCAGCTGCGCTGCCAAATGAAGGACTTCACAGTATCCCACTGCACCTTGTCAGCCCAGGCCTATTTCCAACAGCCTGTCCTTCCTGGAGGGGAGCAGAACTTGACACCCCAACATATGCTTCTTTGGCATAAGGATTATTTTTAAGAAGCAGCAGACAGTGGAGAAGCTCTGAAAAATGAGCAGAGGTTACCATTTTGTAAGAGCCATTTACATTTATAAGGGAAATGTCCATTTGTCTCTGAACCGGGAAGAGAAGGGTAGATAATGTCAAGAAAGTCTTAGTTTTCCTGGGTATCCCATGGATATAGGAAGTATACATATTGTTAAACTTCTGTTTCTTTTTTTCCTGTTATGCTGTCTTTTATTATTTACTCAGCCAAGAACCTCAAAGGGTAGAGGGGGAAATTATTTTTCCTCCACTACTTTCTCAACTCTTTCTAGAGCTCCATTTCTCTGCTTCTGCCCTTTAGTGCAGCAGCTATCCTTCAAATCTCCCTAGATGTTCCTGCCCAAGATGTGTCATCAAACCAAGACTTTGCCTGAGTTTCACTGAGAGATGTGGTCAAAACGTAAGGCATGAGCACCATTGCCAGCTATCTCTCTGAAGTTCTCCCCATAGCTTTTACTGTGACGATCACAGGTCATGAAGGTTTTTTGGTTGAATCTTTGTGGTATTCACAGGTCATAACTTGAGGCTCACAGGTTTTTCAGTCAGTCATACTTTTGATTCCCTTTTTGGCATTCCAGTCTTAGAGAGATCATTGGCTTGGTGGTTAGCAGCTGAGGACACACATTTAAAGCTTTTAGGGGAATATAGGACACCAGAGGGACTACTATGATGATTACAAGCTGGACAATTCCCAATGTCTGGAGTGCACTTCAGAGCCATGGTCCCCAAGACCCAAAGGAATCAAAATCAAACCAGTCAAAGAAAGACCCCTTGTGAAGTGGCTTATTCAGTAATCTTAGGTAGCTGAATTCAACCTCCCCAGAAGTGTTGATTTAGGTATGATAGGTGGTGGTGGCCATAGCATAGATACCTATTTGTTCAGCTAAAAGAAAATCTAGAACAACTTCGGCTAGAGAGTCTAAGGATTTTTGTTGGACAGGTATTGCTCCAGCAGTACAATCAGCAAAATCTTCAAGAGTTGAGGAGAGATTCCTGATCATACACCCTCATCTGTACTCACCCCTAACCAGGAGTAGAGGGTCTTGTAAGCAAATCCTGAATCATGAAAGCCTCCTGGTAGGTCCTTTCTAATTTGATGATGTAAATTCAGGGGAGTTGACGCAATGAGGTGAAGAATTTGCATAGGGCCTTAAAGAACAAACTCTTTTCCAGCATCCCCATTGATTACAACTGAGATATCAATCCCTGGGGAAGCATTTTGATGATGGGTCCCTAGAAGGATATAATAGGGGAGGCCTGGGTGTTGTTCTAGATACTTTTTGTGTTTTTAGTAAGATTTTGCCATTTTTGTAGGTATTTATAGATTCTGGAACCATCATTCTTAGACATAAAAATAGGCAGCTATGCCAGAATTCACTCTTTGGAGCTTAAGAATACTGTTACGTTTTTAGCTAAGATTTTGGGTCTCTTGAAGCTAAACTAATACCTAAAAGGAATTGCCACTGGGTTGGAGATTGTGTGACATTTTACAAGTGTATTTCTTTGCATGGAAATTTTATTGATGTTGACATTCTATGACCAAAATGGGAGTCTCTCTGTTAGGTGATGAGCACTCTAACAGCTTTTAAATGCTCATCAATGTTTGTGGCTTGTTGGCTTCGAATCTTCCCATTAACAATAGCCTTTATCTACACTAAGAGAGACAAACAAGCATGTGCATCTTAACACACCAGCAGTAACCAAGAAATGTCACTGCAGCTTGCCCAAGAAAAGTCCCTGTGTGTCCCACCAACAATTCCCACGAACTGGGGACTGGAAAAAAGACTGAACCAGCAGACCCTAAACAATGGGGGCTGCAGACTGATTCCAAACAAATGAGGAACCGCAGCTGCTACCAGCAGTTCCCAGCGTGCAATTTGGGAAAGATTTCAAACAAATGTGGAACTGCAGACTAAATGCCAGCAGTTCCCACTGTGGAGTCTGGGGACAAACCAACTGCTGAGTTTTTCCACTCAAGTTGGGGAATTATGGTCTGAACAGAGGGCTAGGGGATTAAGTTCTGGCTGGACTCATCTGCTAGCTCAAGCTGAACTGCCCTGGATTGGAACGCCAATTACATTACGAGGCTGACACAGAGTGGAGCTCAGAACTGAGAGGAACTTATTTGTGGCCCTTGGAACAGTGAGAGACAGAGAATGCAAAAGGGTTTGCAGGGACCGTACCTGTTTCTTATTGTCTCTGAAGCCATCAGAGGTCTCCTGCAGTCCTACTGTTGACAGTAAATCTCTTAAAAAACTATTCAACTGAGTAAATTTGAAGGTCTAATAGTCTTTATTCAACAATTCAGGACTGGGCAGCATCCCATTTCAGCATCCCATTTAGCACATAGAAAAGAGCTCTAAAGAACCATACAAAATAGAAGGCTTTTATAGGCAAAAGGGACCAGGAAAAGGAAGTTTCTATCAAAGAGTTGTTAAAAAAAAAAAAAGAAATAGGCACAAAATGGAGTCACTTGTGCTAAGCTCTATGCCAGCAAAACAATCTTAATTGCTGTTTCAGCCTCTCCCAGGAATGTGACTTTTAACCAGTCAATGTGAAACTATCTAGCCAGCACAAGTGAGGTAATCACCTCACAGACACTTACCTTCCCTCAAGGAAGGTGGACTTGTCTGAAACAATCCTTTCTTTTATTTGTGACTTCCTTGTCCCATTCTCTTTCTGCCTCTTAAAACTTCTTCTTTTAACAACTCTTTAGAGCACCTTTCTATTTGCTAGATGGAATGCCGCTTGATTCAAATATGATACAATTAGGAGCTCAGTCATGTTCAACTCTTTGCAACCTCATGGATTGCAGCCCACTAGGCTCCTCTGTCCATGGAATTCTCCATGCAAGAATACTGGAGTGGGTAGGCATTCCCTTCTCCAAGGGATCTTCCCGACCCAGGGATCCAACCCGGGTCTCCTGCATTCCAGATAGATTCTTTACCATCTAAGTCACCAAGGAAGCCCACTTGATTCATAGATCATTGAATAAAGTCAGATCTCCAAACTTAGTTGAATTTTGCTTTTAAACAGAGTGGATTGTCTCAGGCAATCCACTTTTGTCTCCCTTCCTTTAAGTAACTCCAGGTAATTCCAGATTGCCTGGTTAAAGTTCACATTCCTGGGAGAGGCTAAAATTGCAGTTAGGGTAAGCATTAAGTCTTGGATAACTGACATGGTACTTAGTACAAGTGATTCCATTTGGGGCTGTTTCTTTTATTAACACAACCAGTAGACTCCTAAGCTCTAGCATGACTCTGAGACATTAGGCTGCAAGACTTGAGTCTTGGGCCTGTTCTGTCTTTCTGACCAACTGCCTTAACCATCTCTGGAGTGCTGTAAATGTACTTCACATGTTTACAAATCCCCTAAAATTGTAGGTTAAATTTTATATCATTTATACTTGTGATATTGTGATTCATAATAAGAAATATATATATTTGATCTTCACCACCATTTCTAATGGGCTTCTCTGATAGCTCAGTTGGTAAAGAATCTGCCTGCAATGCAGGAGACCCCGGTTCGATTCCTGGGTCGAGAAGACCCCCTGGAGAAGGGATAGGCTACCCACTCCAGTGTTTTGGGGATTCCCTTGTGGTTCATACAGTAAAGAATCCATCTGCAATGCAGGAGACCTGGGTTCAATCCTTGGTTTGGGAAGATCTCCTGGAGGAGGGCATGGCAACCCATTCCAGTACTCTTGCTTGGAGAATTCCATGAATAGAGGATCCAGGTGGGCTACAGTCCATGGGGTCACAAAGACTGGGACACAGCTGAGCAACCAAGCACACCATTTCTAACACAGAACTCCTAAAACAATTGGAAGTTCCTAAGTGATGAGATGGAGAAGGCAATGGCAATCCACTCCAGTACTCTTGCCTGGAAAATCCCATGGACAGAGGAGCCTGGTAGTCTGCGGTCCATGGGGTCATGAAGAGTCGGACACGACTGAGTGACTTCACTTTCACTTTTCACTTTCATGCATTGGAGAAGCAAATGGCAACCCACTCCAGTGTTTTTGCCTGGAGAATCTCAGGGACGGGGGAGCCTGGTGGGCTGCTGTTTATGGGGTCACACAGAGTCAGACACGACTGAAGCGACTTAGCAGCAGCAGCAGCAGCAAGTGATGAGAGCCATAATGATATCTTTAGTTACGTTACTGAGTAACTTTGGGACTGCACCTAAAGATAGAGGCTGGTTGTCAGGAGAAACAATTTTATGATGAAATGGAACTTTTGGTCCCAAGTCTCTGCCCTTCAGGGAGGAAAGAGGAGTGGAGGTTAAATCAGTTATCACTGGTCAGTGATTTAATCAATCATACTTATGTAATGACGCACCCATAAAATCTTGAAAGAACTAGGTTGGAGTGCTTCTGGATTGGTAAAAATGTAGAGATTCAAAGAGAGGAAGGTGGCATGCTCAGAGAGAGCATGGAAGCTCCACACCCCTTTCCTAATAGCTTGCCTCATGCATCTCTTCCATCTGGTGTTCCCAAGTTATATTCTTTTATAATAAACTGGTGATCTGTGAGTAAACAAGTCTCCTGAGTTCTATGAACCACAAGAACAAATCAGCAGAACACAAGGAGAGGGTTGTGGGATCCTCCAACCTGTAGACAGTTAATAACGGGTTTGAGATTGACATCTGCAGAGGTCAAGATGGCAGAGGAGTAGGAGGATGTGGAGTTCATCTCTCCCTACAAATACATCAAGACTACATCTACAAATGGAACATTTCTCACAGAACCCTAGCTGGACACTAACAGAGGACCATGGATGCCCAAAAGGACAAGAAAAATCCCTACATAATGGAGTAGGATGATAAAATGAAAGTGTTAGATGCCTAATCCTGTCCAACTCTTTGTGACCCCATGAACTGTAGCCCACCAGGCTCCTCTGTCCATGGAATTCTCCAGGCGAGAACACTGGAGTGGGCAGCCATTCCCTTCTCCAGGGAATCTTCCCGACCCAGGGATCCAACCCAGGTCTCCTGCATTGCAGGCAGATTCTTTACCATCTGAGCCACCAGGAAGCCCAATAAAAGAAGAAAGGAAAAAGAAGAAAGGAAGGAGGACTGGATCAGTGCCCCTCAAGAGAGGGGCTGAAGGAGTGGTAAGGTTCCTGCATCCAGGGAAGCCCCCTCACCAGCAGAGAGATCAATTGGGACAGAAGGGGAGCTTTGGGGGCTATTGGAGGAGAGTGCAGTAACTCATCTGTGGCAGGCAGAACAGAGTGAGACCTAAACACATGGTCCTTGCCACAGCCCTGAATCCCCCAACCTGAGACATGTATCTGCTAACACACATAGGGACTGGGGGCTGGAACACGAGGTTTGGAGAGCAAACCCAGGGAGAAGGCTGACGTTAGCTGCAAGGAGATAGCCTGAGGGAACGAAAGTGAGGAAATGTGCAACACAGAACACTTGAGGAGGAAACCCTGGCTGCCATAAAAGCAGAGCATCATTGTTGAATGAGGATGGAGCCTCCATTGCAGACTCTGTCCCCACACGCTGCCCCCTGCCTCCCTGGGCACTAAGAAAGGCCCCCACTAGGTCGAGCTTTCTTGTGCCCATGGCCTTCTGCTCCCCTGTGTGCCTGTTACTGCCAGGGCTCCCACAACCTGGGCCACCAGACCACCTCCACACATGCTCCTCACCAGGCAGACTTGTGTGCTCCAGGGCAGCCTTGAAAGTAGGCCCTTGTGGGGTCTGAACCCCAGGGGCTTTGCAACTAAGGAAAAGGCTGAAATCTGTCCTAGCAGCTGCACAAACCCTGAAATGATACCCATGTGGCCGGGTTTGTAAATTCAAGCATCTACAGAACATCTGAATGGGCCACGAGTGCTCCTGCAGCCAAGATGGACCTAGTTTTAGCACCTATAGATTTTGTGGACACATACAAGGAGGGGTTGGACCAGGCTAGAGTTCAAACTCCCCCTATAGCACAGAGAGTCCAGAGCCATGAATACTGGTGTCCTGGGATCTGACTTCAGAGGATCTATGCTAGTGGTCTGGTGAAAATAATGTCTGAGAGACATAGGGTCAATAGCCAGCATACCCAGAGTTAAGGTGGGGCTGAGAGCAGTGCCAACAACAGCGTAAACTGAGAGCTTGCACAATGGGTCAATGGTGACACCAGAAAGCTCACCGACAGGTGAACAGCTCCAGAGGAGGAATGGCAGCGGTTTAGTCGTTCTCTGCCCATGGGGTTCTCCAGGCAAGAATACTGGAGTGGGTTGCCATTTCCTTCTCCAGGGGATCTTCCTGACCCAGGGATTGAACCTGTGTCTCCTGAAGCTCCTACATTGCAGGCAGATTCTTTACTGCTAAGCCAAGCTCACAGCCACCTCAAAACACACCCCTTGACATGGCCCTGCCTATCAGAGGGACAAGACGTGGCTCTACCCACGAGAGGGCAGACATCAATCCCTCCCACCAGGAAGTCTCTACAAGCCCCTGCACCAACCTCCCCCCAACCAAGGTGGGCAGACAAAAGGAACTATGATCTTGCAGCCTACGGAAGAGAGACCATGAATGCAGAAAGTTAGGCAAAATGAGATGACAAATAAGTTGCAAATGAAGGAACAAGAGAAAAACCCACAAGAACAACTAAATGAAGAGGAGATAGGCAATCTACCTGAAAAAGAATTCAGAGTAATGATAACAAAGATGATCCAACATCTTGGGGGCGGGGGGAAAGTGGAGGCACAGATTGAGAAGATACAAGAAATGTTTTACAAATAGCTAGAAGATCTAAAGAAAAAACAGAGATGAATAATATAATAACTGAATTGAAAAATACACTAGAAGGAATCAACAGCAGAAGAACTGAGGCAGAAGAATGAATTAGCGAACTGGGAGACAGAGTGGTGGAAATCACTGCCATAAAACAGAACACAGAAAGAAGAATGAAAAGAACAGAACAGTCTGGGACAATATTAAACGTACCAACATTAGCATTATAGGGGTCCCAGAAGGAGAAGAGAAAGGGACTGAGAAAATATGTGAAGATGTTATAGCCAAAATTTCCCTACCATGAGAAAGGAAGCACCCACTCAAGTCTAGGAAGTGCAGAGAACCCCGTAGAGGATAAACCCAAGGAGGAACATGCCAAGACATATAGTAATCAAACTGACAAAAATTAAACAAAAAAATAATAAAAGCAGCAAGGGAAACGCAACAAATAACATAGAAGGGAATCTCCATAAAGTTTTCAGTTGATTTTTCAGCAGAAATTCTGCAGGCCAGAAGGGAGTGACACAATATATTTCAAGTGATAATTGAAGGGAAAAACTTACAACAAAGGATACGCTACACAGCAAGGCTCTCATTCAGACTTGAAGGAGAAATCAAAAGCTTTACAGACAAGCAAAAGCTAAGAGAATTTAGCACCACCAGACCAGCATTACAACAAATGTTAAAAGGAACTTCTCCAGGTAGGAACGAGACCAACAGCTTAAAGCAACTTTGTACACATGTGGACTACTAAGTCAAAACCTCATGGGAACAGCAAATCCCAAAACTACAATAGATACAAACACAACAAAGAAAAAGTGGACTTCCCTCACGGTCCAGTGGTTAAGAATCCACCTGCCAATGCAGGGGACGTGGTTTTGATCCCTGGTCTGGGAAAATTCCACACACTGCAGGGCAACTAAGCCCATGCACCACAACGACGGAGCCCACACTCTGGAACCCCCACGCCACAGCCGCTGAGCCTGAGTGCAGCACATACCGAAGCCCGTGCGCCCGAGAGCCACGCTTTGCAACAAGAGACACCACCACAATAAGAAACGTGTGCGCCACAACTGGAGGGTAGCCCCTACTCACCTAACTAGAGAAAGCCCTCAGCAGCAGTGGAGACCCAGCACAGCCAAAACTAAACAAATAAAATTGTACAAGAGAAAAGCAAATACCACAGGATATCACTTGTTTGTGGAATCTAGAAAAATGGTACAAATGAACCTGTTTATAAAGTGGAAATTGAATCACAGTGTAGGAAACAAACTTACGATTACCAAGGGGGACAGGGGGAGAAGGACAAATTGGGAGATTGGCAGTGACACATAGACATCGCTCTATACAAACAGGTAACTAATAAGAACCTACTGTATAGCACAGGGAACTTTATTATACTCTGTAATGACCTAGATGGGCTTCCGGGTGGCTCTGACAGTAAAGAATCTGCCTACAATGCAGGAGACCTGCGTTTGATTTCTGGGTCGGGAAGATCCTCTGGAGAATGGAACGGCTACCCACTCCAGTCAGTGTTCTTGCCTGGAGAATCCCCTGGACAGAGGAGCCTGGCAGTCTACAGTCCGTGGAGTCACAAAGAGTCAGACATGACTGAGCGACTAACATTGAACTGAACTGAATGACCTCTATGGGAATAGAATATAAAAAAGAGTGGATATATGTATATGTATAACTGATTCACTTTGCTATACTGCAGAAACTAACACAGCATCGTAACCCAACTATATTCAAATTTAAAATTAATTTCTAAACAAAAATTTTAAAAATTAATAAATAAAAATTAAGAGATTGGCATCTGAGGTTGTTCCATAGGACTGAGTGTTCAATCTGTGGAATCTGATACTATCTCCCGGTAGACAGTGTTGGAGCATTGTTTGTTAGTGTGAGAGATCTCCCCCTCCACACGCATTGAATTGGGTCTAGAAACTTTAATACAAAAGTCTTTGAAGTAAATCACCATGTAATCAAAATAACACAGATGTACAAAACTAAATGGAGAAAAGCCAGGAATTAGGCCAAGGTCTCAACCTCCTTCCAATAGGAAGCAGGCCAGGATTACTTCACACATTCTCCAAGCAAAAAACCAGGAATTGGATTTAAAGCTGGTCTTCATTTCTCCTGGAATCCCCAGTACTGCAGTTTTCATCAGTCCCACCAGAGAGCAACATTTCTGTATGTATGCTCCTACTTGGCAAAGCACTTCTGTCAGGCAAAACACAGGCCTGACTCTCAAGTCTGAGCAGAAGCTTTCATGACCCAAATAAATCCCCCAGACTCTGCAAAACTTATCCCACTTTTAAACAATCTAGGTAGATAATTTTGAAATGCTAACATGATAACTCATTGAGAAAAGCCTTCAAGATTTGGGGTGAGGGTATTCTTTGAAACGTGAAAATGTTAGTCATTCAGTCATGTCTGACTCTTTGCAACCCCATGGACTGTAGCCCTCCAGGCTCTTCTGTCCATGGAATTCTCCAGGTAGGAATTCTGGAGTGGGTCACCACTCTCTTCTCCAGGGGAATCTTCCTGACCCCTGGGCTCAAACGCAGCTCTCCTTTATTGCAGGTAGATTCTGTGGCTTCTAGCAGTAAACCAGACGTCAGAGATGCTCAGGGAAGTGCCCCCACCATGGAACTGTGGGCCCAAAATTGCCCCAGTCAGGTTCTGGGAAGAGAGAACATTCACTGGGGTGAAGGACCTGCAGGAAGAAGTCTCTGGCTCTATGGCCCTGTCTTTTCCCAGCCTTGGGAAAACTGAGCACTGAGTTGAGATCTCCCACACCAATAAGCAATGCTTCAACACTATCTACCTGGAGATAGTATCAGATTTCATAGGATGAAGTTTCAGTCCTACAGAACGCCTCCCATCCCTACATCTCCAGATGCCAATCTTCTAATTTTTATTTATTTTTAACAATTTTATTTATTTTTAAATGCTTTGTACCACCCTTTGTATGAGGGTGGTTCAGGGTCATGGCCAAGGCCCTTGCACTAAGCTAAGGCAGGGAGCCTGAGGACTTCTCAGGCTGTTCTCTTCCATTAGGGTACAGAACCCCCATTTGGGACCAGTGGACTGTGATGGGTGGCACATCCAATTAATAAAAGACACCCACACATACCTCCTTTAAGTGCCTTACATACATTACAGACTACTAGACCACCATTACAGAGGCTGGTAACAGTTGCATTACAGAAGAGTCGAAAATAAACATTTTCCCTTTATAACTAAAGCGACCAGTTAAAGCTCAAGAGATCTTGCTCTCCTCCTTCTCAGCTCCTACAGTAACTTTCCTGTCTGTGTTCCAGCCTAGCAAGATCAGGTGCTGTTTGCTGACCCAAAGCCCTGCTAGCCGGTAAACTCTGTGGGTCACCATCTCATCCCACTACCTGTTGTAGGACCCAAGCCCAATATCTGGGGATGGAGAAATGTAGTGCTACAGATGCGCCCTTCCTTGGGACTGGGTCTTTGCACAGCCATCATCCCCATCTCCCTTCTCTACAGAGTAGGAGTCAGGGGCTAATGTCTCCCAGGCCCATCCTGGAAATACAGAATATCTGGTTTTTCTTTTTTTTAATATTTATCTGTTTACTTGGCTGCATCAGGTCTCAGCTGCAACATGCGGGATCTTTTGTGCGTCATACCAGATATTTCCCTGTGGTGCACGGACTCTTGTGTCACTCGGGCTCAGTAGTTACTGCACGTTGGCTTCATTGCTCCTCAGCACACAGGATCTTAGTTCCCCCACCAGGAATTGAACCTGGGTCTCCTGCATTTCAAAATAGATTCTTAACTACTGGACCACCCTGGAAATCCTTGTTTTTTTCTTTATCTAAAGCTGGTCTGTGAAAGTCTTTGAGTGCTAGAAACCATCTTCCAAATTCATTTATTTCAATCACTAAATAAATCCTCCCATACTAACTATATGAAGCAATGAGTAAGACACTATTGGGAAAATTGACATGTGTACAAAACAAAGAAACTTCCATTTATATATAAGTGTATGTATCATATGTGTGTGTGTGTGTGTGTGTGTGTATGATACAGCCAGAAGAGTCAAGAAAGAGAAAAACCCATCCACCAACCAAATACATCCTATAGGTCATAATATGTAAAAATCCTTTATTATTGAGGAATAGAGAGAGACATCATATATGTAGGACGCTACAGAAATTCCAGGGCAATCTGTAGTCAATGGTTACAGGGACTGGGGATGCTCACAAGGCAGTTTCTGCAGCCAGTGGGACAGAGAGAAGAAGGGGTCAAAGCACAAGAGTGTTACAGGGGTGGGGAGGAGGAAGGGAAATAGAAGCACGTGCATCTAGGGGTGGGTGTCTTCACGATGTAGCCCAGGAGTCCAGGAGTGGAGTGCTGAGGACGAAAAAAAAGATCAGATCACATCTCTGTCCTTAAAACTCCCACCAACCACCCACCAGGGAGGTGGGGGAGAAAGGGAGGGGCCTCTGTAAGGGAACCGTAGAGAGAACGGAAGCCTTAGCCCTCAGCTCTCAATGTAGCCTTTGAACTAGAGGATTGAAAAACTCTCCTAGCTACAGTTGCTTGCGTCTTCCCAGCTGCCGTGTGCATCGCACTACCCATTCATAAACACTGTGTGCGTGGTCTGAGGGGCCCACACAGAAAGACATAGTGGCAAAGTTCATATCATCCTGGCATCCCTATGAGCCAGGCATACACACAGCCCTGTCCAATGCACCTTGGAGCTAATGTTCCCCTGGCCTCACCCAATCCCTCCTCCTCTTTCCAGAAACCTCCCAGAGGAAGGACAGGTCCAGGGATCACTTCGTTTTTCAGCAGTTTCACATGAATGAAATTAGATGGCATGATGATCTGTGTTGATCCATCTCATCTAATCTTTACACGCCAGCCCCCAGGGGCCTTGAGACTATTCTCCTCAGTACCTAACAGGTTCAGAATGCACCATCTGTGGTGAGATTATGAGGGCTGCAATTATGAGCCCAGTCCCTCCGAAAAAGCCTAGATTCACCAGAAAGCATTACAAGTAGATTTCTATAATGTGCTTGTTTCTGCCATTTGTATAAAATACTATGGCAAAATTGCACTGTAATTATCTTTACGGCCAATGCGTAACGTTGGGGAGAGTATATCACCCGGATATAGCTGCCCGTATAATTATCTGGCCGTGGGCAAAACAACCTAATGAGAGCAAAATGATACAGTAAGTACCATGTAATCAGCGAGTTACAGTTATTACAGCTTTTTGTGCCCCCTCGCCCAACACTGAATGGGGGGCACAGTCATGACTCTGGGCCTGGGAGTCATGCACAGGCAGTCTCATTGAGAGCCAGCTCCTGGTCCTTGGGTCTCCCTTGAGACCAATGAGAGGGGGTAACAGGGCCGCAGGGAGAGGGACAGGAGTCTCTAGGAAGACAGAGGCTTCCTGACCCCTCTCTTTGCCTCCCCCGACACCTTTCTTGGGAAGCCGGTGCAAAGAAAGCCATCAGGGAGCTGCTATTGCTATGTGTGGGAAGCTGGTGTCAAGGCAGATGGTTCTGCATTTTGACAAGACACTTCCCCCAGGGGGACTCACGTTCGCATACCAAGTGGAAGAACTGTCAGCCCACTCAGGCCTAGGGTCCAGCCCAGACAGCTTCAGACAGACAGACCAGAGCCCACCGAGGCAACACTGGAACCTTCCCTACACCTCCCAGACTGCAACGGTCACAATTAAGCCAAGGTACAGTACTGCATGCCAGGCACTGTTCTGAACACTTGACCTAGACTCAAAGCAACAGCCCTGTGAGATAATATTATCATCCCCACTTTTCAGATGAGGAAACAGAGGCACAGAAGGATTATGTAACCTGGCCAAGGGACACAGCTAGTGAGTGACAGACCCAGGAGTCAAACTCAGGCCATGCTCTTATTCATTACTCTACGAGTGATTACGATACAGTTTCCAACCACTCCCCATTAGATTTCAGAGTCTTTTTTTTTTGCATTTCTAGAAGGAAATGCAAGAATCATCCTTGCAAAGAACTTTATAGTGGACCCGATAACCCAAAATTCAGGATGATCTGGACGGTTTCAGCCTCCCTGGGAAGCAAAATGCTTCACATGCGAATAAATGTGGTACCTATAATTATCCAATAATGATCTCTCCATCTTTTGCACAAATCACAAGAGAATAGAGTCCAAACAACGGAAGTTGTCCATCAAAGAAACCCCAGGGGAAAACCTCCCCTTGCCATTTCCCCCCACTCACTCCTGCTCAATCGTAAGCCGGGATCCATGAGGCTGGAAAGAGATGAGAAAGAGGGGTACGTGTGTCTGTGCGTTTGTGTGTTTTTCTGTGGGCACACACGCATGTGTGTGCGGTCACAGACAAGCACACACTTCTAAGTGTTGGGATGTACTTAGGGCATTAATTATGAGCATTGATGCCCATAGCATCAGAGGAAATGATCCTCTGGCAATGCCCCTCCTACCCCGCCACATACCCACAATCCCCTCTCCTCGCCCTGAGTAAGTCCTTACCTCATTCCACACTGGGGGGGTACTTGAAGGTGCCAAAGCTGGGGGTGTTTTCTTGGTTTATATCAACAGGAGTGTCTGGGGGGATGTAAAGAATGTAGTTAGGAGGGATTTTTCTGACTATGACCTTCACCCTAACTCAAAAGCAAAGGGCTGGCTATGCAGGACAGCTTTGGAAGACAGAGTTAGGAAGAAGAGGGGCTCTCTGTTTGGGAAACGGGGGAGGGAGCAAGCAAAGCCTTTCTGACGCTTTCCCAACTGCAGCAGGACCTTCTTAGAAAGGTCTCTCCGCTTTGCTCCTGGGGAGGGCTGGACTGTGGGTCCAAGCTTATTGAGTAGAAGGGGTGGAGGAGCCCTCACTGTAGCTAGGGAAAGTCCGGTCTTTCCCCCTGCTGACAAACATGAAGCAGGTGACTCCTGCTACACCTTTGCCAGCACCCCAGCCCTTCCACCACACTCCTACCTGGCTGGAGGTTCCTCTTGCCCATGAGACCCACAAAGAAGTCATGCATGTCACCTGCATAAAAAGGGCCAACATGGTCAACCATCACGATGAGGGGTTGATACATTTCCCCAGACAGGCGTCGAGACTTCTGAGGCTGGGTTCTGGTCTCTGCTTCTGTGCCTCCTCACAGTTAGCAGGCCGTCCCCTTAGTCCGCCCTCTCTGTCTACCTCCCTCTCCCCCATCTTTCAAGAGCTCTCTAAAATTCTCCCACCCAGCAGGTGCCTGATATAGAATCTTCACAGCCACCAAGACATCCTCTCGACTCGCACTACCACGCCCGAGGAGGAAGACCTCACCAGGCCCCTCACACCTGCTTCCTCTGGCGCCCCGGGGCCTCTCACACTCTGTGGAGGCTGGCTGAACAGTTGCAGCTGGGATGCTGTTTGCACCAGTGGAACCGGGGCCAGCCAAAATAGTCACTGGGCCCTGTGTCCGTGGAGCTCTGGGCAAGTGATCAGCAGAGGTCAGGAGGGAGAGGAGGCTACTCACGTTTCTGGGGAAGTGGCGACTCCTTAGGACCTGTGAAGCAAGAACAAGCATGTAACTGGGGAATGGGACCTGCAAAGAGACGACTGGAGGGGGTTCAGATCACAACCCTCAATCATTCACGAAGCCATCTCCAGTTTCCTTCCCGCCTGAAGGGTCTCCCAGGCCTATTTAACCTTCAGAATCCCGCCCCCCCCACACACCCCTTTCCCTGGGGCTGTGTCCCACCTACGCTGGCCTTGCTCAGCATCTTGAGCAGTCCATCCAGGGAGACCACGCGGCTATCGTAGAGTCTCCGGAGCAATGATGGGGGCAGCTGGTAGACAGCTGAGTCCTTCTGTGGGGGAGAGACAAAGAGGGCCAAGAAGGAGGCTCACCCCCAGTCCTCTCACTCTTCTCCCACAAGAAGTGGCCTCTTCCTGAGCTCATTACAGCTGAACCTGGCATCCTAGTTCTTTCCGGATTTCCTCTGGTTCACACTAGAAGAGAAGTGGGCTCTCAAATTGTGGTCCGTGGACTAGCAGCTTAACCGCTGGGAGTATTTTAAAAATACCTAATCTTGGTCCTATACCAGACCAACTGAGACAGAATCTGAGCCTTAACCAGGCTCCCAGGTGATTCATAGACACAGCAAGATTTGGGAAGCACGTGTAGAGGGATCATATTGGGTATCCCTGTAGGCCGACCAACTGTCCCAGTTTGCCCAGATGTGTGGGGCTTTCAGTGCTCAAGCTGGGACAGTCCTGGGAAAACCAGGACAGTTGGTCATGCTATCGCCCAAGCTCAAAGGGAACAGACTCCTGGGGCCCCCTCGCAGCTCCTGCCACCTCTCAGTGAAAAGGACCTTTGGTTCTTTTCACCCTGGCACATCCGGAACCGGTCTGACCAAGGATAATCGAGTGAGCCAGGAATTTCCGAGAAACGTTCGTCAGACAGAGCTAGTATCCTCTGGTCTGTGCTCCATGATTGAGCCACAGACAGGACTTGGTCCTGGGGACAGGTGGGTGTAGGCAACCGGGGCCACCAGCCATCCTGGAACTGCCTCACTCTCCACTGAGTCCGTGGGTGTTTCTCTCCCTGTGCTTCCCACCACCTCTCCCTCTCTTTTCTTTTCCATTGGTTTCCACCTGTAGTTTTCTGTCTCTGTCCCCACCACCCCGGATTTAGAATTTCAGAAGGCAGCATGCTCAGAATGAAGCCTCTTCTCCTCCACAACTGAACCCCATTGTAGCCCTGCTGCTGAGCAGGGGTTCTTAATCATCTTGGTGGTTTCACACATGCCAACCTGGCTGCCCAGGCACACATACATCCTACCCCCATCTCATCCCAAATTCTCTCATCCTCATGGACCTATAGGGAGAAGGGGCAGGAAGGCAATCTCTCTTTTACTGGACAAGAGGGGCAAGGTCGCAAAGCACATTTGTCTCAGAGTAACAGTCCCAAATATTCCGTCTCCAGCTGGAACTTTGGCTCCAAACACAGTGTCCAGCCTCTGTCTGGCACTTGCTCTGTGTTTTTTGAACTGGCTCTGGTCTTTTGGAGCCGGTGCAGTGGCTACCACCTGCAAGGTTGCCAACCCATCATGCCTTGGGACACCCCACCAGCTGGACAAAAGCTAATGATGTCTCTCTTTGCCCAGCCCACAGCTTCCCACGCAACTACTTCCCCAAATTGTTCAAATACTCTGCGCACCTCCTGTAATAAGATGCTAAACAGATCCAAGCTGGAGAGGCAGTTAGACTTCACACGCTGAATTTGTAATAAGTTCCACCTGTAATCATCTTAAAAGCACTTGTACCAATATAATTGCTGTCTTTTCAAAACCTCGAAAAGACTTCCTCCTTGTTCTCCCCCAGTATCCCTATTCTGACAACTCCTGTTCTTTTTCTTAGAGCAACTTCAGAAATTGGGGCCCAACTTGTTTTGTGATTTTTTGTTTCCTATCCTGGCTAAGCAGAGGCTAGAAGGGGACATGGGATAGGAGGAAAGAAAGGGTTGGGATCTTAGGGGCACCTGAGGTTATTGGGGGTGGAAGAGCAGGGGATAAGGGAATTTATGTGAATTTTTAAAACAACATAATACATAAAACTGACAGGTAACAAAGAATACAAACGACTATTTGGGAGAGAAATTCTGACTGTTGCATACCATCCAGGGAGTGAGGAAGACCTGCCCCCCTGCAAAGGGACAGAACCTGAGCTGGACTCAGGGAACCTGAGACCACCTTTTCCAGCACCATCCACTCACCAGGTCACCAGACAATCAAACAAACAACGTATCAGTGGGGCACCTTTTACGTACAAGGTGTCAAAGACATGCAGAGGGACAGAGACACTGACAGACATACTGGGAGAACATGAGGCCCCCAGAGAGGCTGCCCTGCCTCTGGTGGGTAATCCAAGTAACTCTCCACCCTCCCAGCCCACCTTCCTCCTTCAGAGGTGGGACAGGCAGACTGTGGCCCCCATGATGGTGTCTGGTGTTCTGCCAGGGTGCGCAAACCAGAGAGGGAGCCTTACCTTGCTGTGACCCTCACCGGGCACCACCTGCTCCTGTGACTCCTCACAGACCGCACCAAAACTCCGAGCCGAGCCGACGGCCAGGACGACTGCAAACAGCAGGGCGCTGCGCATGATGCCTAGGAGGACAGAGAGACAGGACAGGGGAGGCAGGGAGGAGGAGGACACAACACAGGGGCAAATGCAGGAGGCGTTCACCACCAGGACCCGGCCTCCCCAGCCCCCAACTCTCCCACCCCAGCCTTGGTCAGGGAGAGTCTCTGAGCTGAAGGGGCTCAGTCTCCCTGCCCCATCACATGTTCCCCCAGTCTGCACACCTGGCAATGAGCAATGGCGCAATAATGCCGGGGGCTCCAGCTCCCAGGGAAGATAATAGACTGATGGGACCTGCGCGGGTCTATTTCGTGCGTCAGCTAAAGGAGGGATCCTGAATGCTATTTTCCAGCCCTAGATACCCTAAGACTTAGGCCAAAACTTTCTAAATATTGGAAGAATCAGTCTGTACCCACAGGCTTCAGGCATCACTACATCAACCCGTATCGCCTCTTTCTGCTCACCTGCCCAGTAGCCCACTCCCTGATCAAAGGCTGCCACCTTTATTCCCTCCTGACTCCACCCCTGTCCTCTGATGCCAGCTCCTATCCATCCAACATTCTCTGGCTTGTGCCTACCTGTGGAACAGCTTGGAGCCTGGGACAGATGGTCTAGCAGGATCAGGGAGCTGGCCGGAAGCACTGCCCGCTCCCCACAAACGCTGCTGGTGCTGCTGTGAAGAGAGAAACAGGGAGTGGAGGGACCGGGGAATGTGGCAGGAACTCCGGCCCAGCTCCCTGATAAAGGCTCTGGGAGGGTCTGGGGGAGCCGGGGGAGGGGCTGAGACTCACCAATCCCAGGGTGGCTGGCGGGGCGGGAGGCTGTTGGGGGTGAAGGGGGATATAGGCTGCAGACACGCGGCACATACACACACACACCACATACCCAGCAGTGAGCTGAGGTTATCCAGCAACTCACAGTCCAGCAGCCCTGGAGCTGGGCGCACTAAGGGATGATGTCGCTTATGCAACTCAATAGATGAGGTCCCTGGGCTCTTTCTCCTCCATGTCCATGCACCAGCTCTTTGCCCTTTAAACTTCCAGCCTCAACTGCCAGGCCAAACCAATTTCTGGCAGATCCTTCTCTGCCCTCCCCCCCCCACCACTAGGATGAACAGGATCCTGTCCCGGAGGATTGGGAGGTGAGTCTGGCACCTCTCTAGTCTTCAGCTGTCCCTCTGTCCTCCTCCCAGCTGGAGCTGACCCATCGCACTGGCCCTTAAACCTCTTAGGGTCAGCACTTCTCCCCAGTGGCTAGTGCAAAACCTCCAGTGTCTGCCTCCCTCCATCACCTCTCCAGGGCCAGCGCCCCTCCCCCGGGCCTGCCACCCCATTTCTTGACCCATGAATCAGCCTGACGTTATTGCATCCTTCCAGGGTTCTCACTTCTATCATTCCTGCTGTCATCTCTGAGAGGAGGAACAGAACGCCACGGCTAAGCTGTTTGCCTCGCCCCCGCTCCAGCACTGATCTCTTAATTGCTTCTTTTTCTCCTTTGTTATGTTTATACCCCCACTCTGTCTCCCAACAACTCAGGCACCTTCTCCCCTGAACTTTCAAGCCTCTAGTTCTTGCCCCACAGTTGAGAGGCTTCACTGTGCTCACTTCAGCCCCCCAAGGTAAGAGAGCCCAAGGGGAGGGTCAGAGTCAGGAGAGAAAGAATGCCGCCATAGGAGATGAGGGGAGGTGAAGTGAAAGTCGGCTTCGGAGCAGTCATCACTCTCAGTGTTTATTTATAATGGAGGAAGAATTTGAACATCTGCAAGGTACTTCGGCAGAGAACAATTCAACTGATTTTCATCACCTCCACTGTGTGAGTAGGAAACATTCCTATTTTCAGATGAGGGAACTGAGGCTCAAAAAGTTGAGTCACATGTTTCAGGACATGTAGTTCCTGGAGAACGGCCTCAAGTCCAGGTGTTTCTCACTCCCAACCTCCCCTTCATTGTACTGCACTGGTCTATACTTTGACCAGTAAGGGGAGAGTTAGGTCCCCCAGAGGGGTGGGGGTGCACCTCCCGAAAAGACCTAGAGATTGGGACTGGGTACTCTTCTATATCTTGGGATTTGGAAGAGAATCATAGCTCTGTTGCATATTTATTACAACGGTTCCTGCTCACCAGCACCTTTCCCAATCACCCTATTTAAAGTTACTACCACTAGGGACTTCCTTGGCAGTCCAGTGGTTGACTCTGAGCTCCCAATGCAGGAGCACAGGTTCAATCCCTGGTTGAGAAACTAAGGTCCCACATCCCTCTCGGCTTGGCCAGAAAATTTTTAATAACATTACTACCACTTTATTCTCCATATCCCCTCATTTCTTTTCTTCATACATTACATCAAACATACTACAAATTTACTTTTAATGTCTGTCTACCTCACCTCCCACCAGAATGTCAGCTTTACAAGGGCAAGGACTTTTCATCTGTTTGCTTTGGATTCCTAGTTCTGTAGTGTTTGGCATATAATAGGTACTCAATAAAAATTTATTTATAAAACAAAAAAGGTAGCCTGAGTCTAGCTTCTTGCATTGCAGCCCACAGTGTGGATCTTCCATAAAGCCTCTCAAGCATTGCTAGAGTCCTGAAATGTCTCTTTCCCCAGCCCACCCACCCTTGGGCTTGGGCCACACTAAGAAGTCATTCTGGCTGCACGGGACTCCAGGTTCATCCCCAAGTGAGGGCAGCAGCTAGGTCTTGTTCCTGCGTGCTCATCTGGTCATTGTCCGACTCTTTGAGACCCCATGGAATTACGTGAGAGGCCACTGGGGCCTCATGTAATTACCCAGCTAATTACATGGCTCTCTGGGGAAACCATGGCCCCGGACTCAGGGTTGGGATAAAGGGCAGAAGGGGAAGACTGTTTGCATGTAAATAATATGACTGGTTCATGCCTTTGAGAAGTTCAGGTGCTATTTTTAATTGGACCTGGACATCTCCCACCTCCTCCCCTCCTCTCCTCCCACCAATCTGGAAAAGGAGGTCCAAGCCATACAGGTTGGAGGAATTAGGGGTGCAGGAAGAACATATTAGATGAGGGTCAAGGACTAAAGTCTCCTGGGTCCTATCTCTATGTCAGCCTCCTGCCCCACCCCCACCCCATTCATCCCTGCCCCCACGCCCTGGTACCAGGGAAGCAAGGCTTCAGCAAAGGTCCAACATGAATAATGTCCTTTGATGATAAGGCATCTCACAGGATGGCAGGAGCCAAGGATGGGGGGAGCAAGGGAATGGCAGGGAGAATTGATCACCCCTTGATCTCTGGGATTAGCAAAGACTTGAAAGAGCTGGTGCTAAGTCAGAGAGGTGATGAAGGAGGGAGGCAAGGACAGGCTGGGCTTCACTTTGCCCACAGATTCATATGCAAATAGCATGTAAAGCAGGTACTGCAGCTACAAAGAAGCTGGGTGTTTTTTCCTTTGAACACTTGTGACTTGAGCCACATCTCAGACACTGTCACTGGCCTAGAGAGCAGAAACCCTGGAAGGATCCCCTCTGGGGCTTGCCCCTCTCTTTACTGCTGATTCAGGTTGGAGGTGAGGCCAGGAAATGGGGGAGCTGAGATGAGCCGAGCTGGTCAGCCCATCCCGGGGCTCGAGGTGGAGCATGTGCTTGTGCGCACGAGATGGCCTGTGTGTGTCCACCACGCGCACAGCTTGCGGGGCGACACGTGGACCCCTCCAACATCCTAGAGGGGTGCTGCGGGATGCCATGGGAGGGGCCAGAGCCACAGGTGACAGTGGGTGGAGAGATACCGGTGAGGAATGGAAGGATGCCAAATCCCGTGGCCAGGACACAGCTGGGAGACAACCTGCAGCACGAGGAGTAGGAGTCCCTCAGAGCCTGGGGCAGAATGGGGCCGAGCCAGCAGGGCTGAGCAAGAGCTGGTTTGTGCCATGAGACCAGAATGACTCCTCGTTGGGGTTAGGGGAGTGCTGGGATGACTTGTGCCTATCGGAGGCTGAAACAGCCAAGACTGAGAGAGTTGGACTGGTGATGGGGAGTGGGAGGCAGAACTTCGGCTTCTCCCATCATGATGGAGCCACTTCAAGCCCTATGACAAGGGTAGGGAAACAGCCCCTATAGGCTTCAGAGGATGAAAACACATGAATTCCAGAAGAGAAGAGAAGCAGAGACAGGAAAGAGGAGGAGGGAGGGAGAGATGGGAGAGTAAAGAAGAGAGGATCCCCACATGCCTTCCTTAGCCTAGCATCCATCCACATGACTGACAGGGGAGGACAGGAAGGTTAGGAACCCTCCCCCCCACCCTCCCCCCATCCCTAGCCCAGAGGGCTGACAGTGCCTTCAGCCCTGGGAAAGGAAAAGCAGGATAGGGAGCAGCAGCTGCAGATTCTCCTGAAATTGCTTCTGAAAACGACCAGACACTTCACTGGGAAAGTGATAACAATTTGGGCCCTGGGAGCAGGAGATGAGGCAGAGAGCCGGGGCGGTCAGGCTCTGGTCACCACCCCCTCTCGGCCTGATTCTAAGAAGTCAAGGATGGGGATCTGTTGGGGTGGCAGAAGAGTGGCCAGAGCCCCAGCTCAGGACAGAGCCCCCCTACCAATGACAGCTCTAGACCCTCACCCACGGGGAAGAGCTGCCTCCCTGGGTCCTATGTCAGCTCAGGGCAGGGTGTGCCACGACTCAGGGCTGGCTTGTGCCCTGAGAGCTAGATTCGTCTGCAGGCAAGACGAGGAGTTAATCAGGTCTCCCGCCAGCATGATCACCTGGGGCGTGAGCTGCCTGCTGATGGAAGCTGAGGTGGAGGGAGACCCCGTCCTCAAGGCACAGTGAGCTCAGCAGAGACAGGGAAGAGGCAGGGAAGGCAGAGCCGCCCAGACAGAAACAAAGGCGGCTATTTGTGTGCTCTCACGAGCGGGGATCTACACCTTACCACAAACAAAGGAACTAAAGGTAGAGAGCAGAGCAGAAGAGGCTGAGACAATACAGCATCTACGAGGAAACAGACATAGAGGGAGTGGGGGACATTTAAAGCACGATACGAAATATTACGTGTTAACATTAGTCAGAGCCCACAGAATCGGGGACAATGAGATGGTGTGAGACAGTTGGAAACCAAGAAAGAAATAATGTCAATGACACATGGAAATCAAATGAAGACAGGAGGGGAGACGTCAGTCACGAGGATGAGAGAGCCTGGGTGGCGGAGCGGCCCCCTGTCAAGTGCCACCAGCTGTAGGCCCCAGCTGTGGAGCAGTGATTAGCAAGGTGACTGTTGGCAGCAGCCTGACATCTCTGGTATGGCAAAGCAGGGGGGTGCCAGAGGGCAGGTGTGATGAAGTCCAGCGCTGAGCTTGGGATGGAGGGGACCATGCATGCAGCCATGGACCCAGCTCACCTCTGCTCACATGAGCCCCCCCAGCCTCGGGCCCCCTTTCAGGCTAAATCTCGAAAGGATCCCAGTATCTGATGAGCCAGAGATCCTCACTTCCCTCCAGGGACACACTTAATGAATCAGCTCTTTGGCCACCTGCGACCTGAGCCCCATCCCGGACTGCCCCGCCCCCACCCCAGTCTCTCCAGGCCCCGCCAGAGCTCAGCCGGTCAAGGAGCCCCGAGACAATTTCCCTTCTTTTTCATTCTTATTGTCTGCATTATCTGGCTCCAAGGAGCCCCAGTAGAGGAAAGCGAGGGGGCAGAGGATCTAAGTACAAGCCGGTGAAAGGATGGGGGAATAGGGACCCACCCACATGATCAAACGTTTGCAAAGTCTCTTGTCATATTACTAGTAGGCAAAGAGGCCAAGGGTGGGAGGAAGCTAACTTTGGAGAGAGTTCTGGAAAGGTTTGGGAGAGGTAAGGTCCTCTTCAAGGGCTCTTCAATCTCCGACCCCACAGCCTATCAGGGGGTTCAGACTCGAGATCCCCCAACAAAGGTGGGCAGGTGGGGGTGGGGCCGTTGAGTGTCCAGGATGAAGAAACTGCTGCACCTCCTCATTGTACAGTCACCTCCAGGCAACGACTCCCCTTCTTCTTGCAGCTCAGCTTGCCAGTCCCACCACCCCCAGGGCCCTGGATGACCTTGACTGTCAAGCTGCCCTCCTTGAACTTCACTGAGAACCTGGAGGGGGAACAGACAGAAAGGCAAAGCTAGTGCCCTAGTCCCCTCACCCCTACTCCTGTATTTTCACAGTGGCTTCCCCTCCCCTTCTTGAGCTAAGTACATTCCCCCTCCTACCCACCAGCCCCCTATGCCAGAAGACTCAAGGCCACAGGGAACTTGGGTGGCCCTGACCTGACACAGTACGCTTCACTTTCTGACAGGACAAATTTTCTTGGTCACAGTGACCACCAGCTTGGTTGTCTGCCCAAAGCCATCCCTCACCCCTGGCTCACGGCCTTACTCCTCAGTCACGGTGACTGGAAGCTGTATCCGAGTGGTATCCAGTGTAGCCCGGTATATTTTGGTCAGCAGTTCAATCACGTGCTCACTGACCAGCAGGAAGTCCCCCTTGGAGCCCACCGAGGAGATCTTAGGGAGGGGAGAAAACAGCAGGGAAGGGATTCACTTTTTCTCCTAGGAGCAGCCTGGGAGATATCAAAGGCCCGGAGTGAGAGGGCTGGTCCCCCTTGCCTCCAGCTCAGCCTGGCCCTGTTGTGCCCACCGCCTTCTCCAGGCTGGGCTCTGCCCCCACTCAGCTCTGATACCTCGCTCAGATGCAAGCTAAAAAGCCCATCCTTGAAGCTGGTGACCGACACCCCCGCCAAACTGTTTAGGGGGATGACAGTCTTGGCCTGGGGATTCTTGGCGTCTGTGATGATCACATGCCCCTTGGTCAGGAGGAGGATTCGAGAGGAAGTCTAGGGACAGAAGAGAAAATGGTGAGGGAAGGTGGCAATTAGTCCTCACCCTTCTGGCGACCAGCCAGGGCTCTGGATCAGGCCGGGGGGATGGGGGGTTCAGGGTGTGGGGCTTCACCTTGCCGTTGCCACGATTGACCTTCATCACAATCTCAGCCATCAGAATAGGCCCTTCTTCCCCACCCTTCAGCTTCTGTAGCTTGGGGTTTCTTTGCAGCCCAATGTAGTCACCATGAAATGGAACAGGGACACTGAGGACACACAGAAAGTACACAGTGGAGACAAGGTCCTCACCTCTGACCCCCAAGGTCCTCGCACCTCCCCCACGGAGTTCCCGTCGCAGTCCTCCCGTCTCCATCCCCCATCCTCCACGGTATCCTGTCTCAGTGGTTCCTAGATGTGGTCCAGGACCAACATCAGCATCCCCTAGAACCTGGTTAGAAAGGCAAATTCTCAGGCCCCGCCCTAGACCTCCTAAGTCAGAAACTCTGAGGAGGGCTCGAAGCCATCTGGCTGTTATCCAGCCTACCAGGTGACTCCGATGCATACTGAAGTTTGAGGACTACAGCGTTATTCTTCCTGGGGAAGCTTCTCTTTGCTCTTGATGAAGCTGCACAGGGTCTGGGAGGTCCTCACCTCTGGGGGTATGAAGCCTTTTTGCCCTTGAACAGCTCGCTGGCACAGAGCTTCTCCCTCAGGACCTCTACCTGCTTCGGGGACAGCTGATCCCGGAATTTCTTGCACTGTGATGGGGGAGGGGAAGGAGCTAAGGTCATGGAGGAAGCGGGCAGGGCTGGGGTGTGAGGTGGGGAGAACACTGAGAGACATGTAAGGAGAGGGGAGTTGAAAGGACAGGGAGCAGACACTTTGGAGAGGGCTGGAGGAACACTGGGGAGGGGGGAACTGTGGGATGCTGGGGGAGGGAATGGAAACTATCACATTCAAGCCCCAGGAGGGCGGTGTACCCAGCACACAGCCTAAGGCATAGTCCCAGACAGGAGCGCAAAAGTATTCCTGAATAGAACACTGTGCTAAGTGAAATAAGCCAGATGAAAGGACAAGTGTGGTATGATTTCACGTATATGAAGTACCTGCTGCTGCTGCTGCTGCTGCTAAGTCACTTCAGTCGTGTCTGACTCTGTGTGACCCCATAGACAGAAGCCCACCAGGCTACCCCTTCCCTGGGATTCTCCAGGCAAGAACACTGGAGTGGGTTGCCATTTCCTTCTCCAATGTGTGAAAGTGAAAAGTGAAAGTGAAGTCACTCAGTCGTGTCCGACCCATAGCGACCCCACAGACTGCAGCCTACCAGGCTCCTCCATCCATGGGATTTTCCAGGCAAGAGTACTGGAGTGGCTTGCCATTGCCTTCTCCGTATGAAGTACCTAGAATAGTCAAATTCATAGTGACCGAGTAGATGATGGGTTCCAGGGGCTGAGGCGATGGAGGAACAGAGGGTTTTTGCTTAATGTGTACAGAGTTTCAGTCTGAGATGATGAAAAAAAGTATAGAGACGGATGGTGGTGATGGTCACACAACAATGTGAATGTCCTTAACTCCACTGAACTGTATATTTTAAAATGGTTAAAATGGGGACTTCCCCGGTGGTCCAGTAGTTGACTTCACCTTCCAATGCAGGAGGCCCCGGTTGGATCCCTGGTCAGGAAACTAAGATCCCACATGCTGTGGGGTGTGACCAAAAGAATTTTTTTACTGGTTAAAGTGGTAAATTTTATGTGTTACCACCATAAACAGAAAAGGTTTGGAGTGGACGAGGGAAGCAGAAGAGGAAAATCAGAGGAAGGAGAAGAGAAAAAAGACAAATGAGAAGAGTTGCCCGGGTGCCAGGAGAGCTGCCCAGGCCCCACTCACCTTCCATTGGTGGAAGAGCCTCTGGAGCTCATGGTTGGCTGTGTTGAAGTACTTATAAGGGGCAGACGGCCACTTTTTGTCCAAGATGCTGGGAGAAGGCAAATCGTTCTTCAGCCCCAGTAGGAATTTCTGCACCTGGGTTGGGAGCAAGGGGATTGGGAGTGGGATGATGAGAAGACCTCCTGAGAGGCAAACTTGCACCCAGATCCGGCCCCTTCAACGAGGAAGGCCACCAGAGGGAGGAGCAACAAGTGGAGCTGAGGAGGTGGAAGCAAGTCCACCCCCCATCTCTTTGAGTGTGAATGTAGGCTTGAGGCTGGGCAGAGGGCATGCTCCTACATGAATGGGAGATGGAAGAGAGAGATGGGCTAGATCCAACCAGATACCTTCTAGCCATTTTAGTGAGATAGGAGGAGCCAATATGAAAACTGGCCTTAATATCTTGCTCCTGCAGTTTCCTATTCTCAAGACTCTTAACTGTTTACAGGTGGCTGCCCCACTGAGTTAGCTATTGGACAGGTACCAAATCTTCCTTCCTCTCTGCTCAGTCAAGCCCAACACTGCAACCTGGTTGCATTGCCTCTAGGACACTGTTCAAAGTCCTCTACTTATAGTCCAACCTCATATCATGGGATCCCCTGTGTTACCCTGGCACACTAACCAGACTGGACTCCTTGCCCTGCCCTCTGCCCAGCCCATGCATTACCACTCTCTGCCTTAGCTAATGCTGCTCTCAGCTCAACTCTGCCAACCCAGATTCTACTTATCCTTTGAGACGGAGCTCAAAGCCCTCCCAGATTCCCTGGGCCAGGGTGTCTCTCCTTTGAAGTCCCTTAGCACTTTGTCTATACTTCTGGGTTTTGTACTACTGTTATTTGCATGGCAGTCTTCCCCGTCTTCTATAGGGCAAGTCTTTGGGAGTCAGGATCCCAGGTCCTGGGTGTTTTCACCATTCAACATCATTGAGAATCTGCTCTGTGCTGATACTGCTCTAAGTATGGACACACAGCAGTCAACAGAGTAAACAGTCTCTTCTCACTGAGTTTACATCCTACTGGGACTGGAGAAGGACACAGCCCACAAGCAAATAAACACAGAACATAACATTAAAGAATTCTGTGCGCTATGATACCAAAAAAGCAGACCTGAGACAGGAATGAGAGGTAGCATATTCCAGACACAGAAGGAAAGCCAGTGCGACTGGCCTAAGCTGAGTGAGAGGAGAGACGATCAGAAAATTGGTTGGCCAAAGACAGATCATAAAGGGCCTTGTAGACTGTGATAGCGAATCTGGCTATTATGTGGAGTAAAACAGAACACCATTAGAGGATTTTAGGAGAAGAGTGACATAATCTGACTTAAGATTTTTACATTTTAATTGGTTTAATTTTTAAAATGTAATACAGTTTATTTTCCTATTTTGAAAACTTTTTAATTTGCATGAAAGTTGAAAAAAGATTACAGTGAGCATCTGAATAATATATACTTCTTACCTAAATTCACCTACTAGTACCTTACCCTATCTTTGCACTCTCTCTAACACACACTTATATTCAAATGCATATAAATATACACATATGTGCAAATCTTGGCTACTATAGCATCCTAAAGCAGGTCACAGTTATCATGACATTTTCCCCTGAAACTTAAGCACACATTGTCCAAGAACCAGAATATTTTCCTACACAATTATAAGTCCATCACCACACCTTAGGATATTAACATTAATTAAATACACTCACCCAACAGCAATGCATATGCAAATCTCTTCTTATATCCTTTATAAACTCTAAAAGTATCCTCTTTGACTTTGCTTTTATTTTTCCTGATCCAGGATCCAATCAAGTTTCATCCATGGCATCTGACTGTTTAGAACCAAGCTAGAACCAGGACTCTTAAGTCTTTACATCCCAGGGAGTACCTAACACCTTGTTTATGGGATAGAATTATTGAAGGTATAGAAAGTGACTTGATCTTGAACACTTCCAAATTTTTGGAATTTTTACGAAAGCTTTCTATTGAGACATTAGGGTAAAACACAAAAATAGAAAAAGGCAGAGTAATATTGCTAAAACTCTTCAGGAACCATCCAAGCTCTTTGTATCTTCCACTACCAAGATCTAGTGGGCTTAGTCTAATTACCCTGAAGCCCCAGTCCTTGGCCTGGTTTGATTTAATTCAATAAACATTCCTAAGCATCTCCTATAATCTTCCATATACCAGTTGGTGGGGAGCTTCTTTCTGAGGTTTCTCTTTTCATTTCCTTGGACCTAGAAAGTTCCACTTTTCCCTATGTGTCTCTTCTGCCCCCAGGTCTACCCAGAGTCATGGATGCCTGGGTCACCCTGGCCTCTTTGTGTGTGGTGGGGGTGGGGAGGGAGGAAGGAGAGGGAACAGGCATAGGTGATGGTTAACTAGAGTCAAATAGTTGATATCCCAGCTCTTACCACACACCAGCTGTGAAGTGCCCACAAGTTATTCAACCTCTCAGGGCCTTTGTCATTTAGTCACTAAGTCATGTTGAACTCTTGCGACCCCATGGACTGTGACCTGCCAGGCTCCTCTGTCCATGGGATTCTCCAGACAAGAATACTGGAGTGGGTTGCCATTTCCTTCTCCAGGGGATCTCCCCAACCCAGGGATCGAACTCAGATCTTCTGCATTGCAAGCAGTTTCTTAATTGACTGAGCTACAAGGGTAGCCCCCTCTCTGGGCCTTAGTTTGTAACAATAAAATGGATTTATTTTAAAGGAACAGACACTTTGAATGGGCTTCCCAGGTGGCGCTAGTGGTAAGAACCCACCTGCCAATTCAGGAAACATAAGAGATACAGGTTCAATCCCTGGGTCAGGGAGATCCCCTGAAGGAGGACATGGCAACCCACTCCAGTATTCTTGCCTGGAGAATCCTATGGACAGAGGAGCCTGGCGGGCTATAGTCCATAGGGTTGCAAAGAGTCAGACAGTACTGAAGTGACTTAGCATGCATACTTTGAATAAAAATTCTCTGGGCGTGTTTAACTAATCTAGGTGAGAAAACTAAGTGAAAGTGAAAGTCGGTCAGTCATTTCCGACTCTCTGTGACTCCATGGACTATACAGTCCATGGAATTCTCCAGGCCAGAATACTGGAATGGGTAGCCTTTCCCTTCTCCAGGGGTTCTTCAGGTGCTGTTTAATTGTAAATAGACTGATATAAGACTGGACTGATACTTGATATGAACAATTTTAGTATGTAAGGTTTTTGTGCTTTTTTAAAAAAATGTTCAGTAAATTAATTAATTAAAAAAAGAATAAAATGGGGGAAAGGTGAGGACCTACCTCACAGGGTTGTTGAAATCATTCAAGTTAATGTTTGTAAAGGGCTTAGCGTATCGTTAAGTGATCAAAAAAAATAGCAGGTATTAGCATTAGTAGTGTTAGCTAAGTAGGTAATAGTATAGGCAAGGTAACGGTCTAGTCAGAAACACAACACTGGGGCAGTCAGTGCCCAATGGCCCCCTGTGAGCAGACTTCCATAGTGGGTTTGATTTATTGAAATGCTGGTTTAAACCCAGCAGCTCCTATGGTGACATTCTGCAGATGCCTGATAATACACAGGTGAGAGTGAAGGTAGATGAGAGGTCAGTCGGGAGATAAGAGCAAAATCAGATTACAGACTCAGGTGTGCAGCAGGAAAGCACGTACTCTGGTGAGGCAGACACAACGGAGCCTGCCTGAGGAGAGCCCGGCAACAGAAGAGGCCCAGGAGGAAGACGGCGGAGCTTCCCTGGGAGAGGGTGGAGGACACAGTGAAGACTCAGGGAGGCGGGGAAGAGGCCCAGAGCCCCATCCCTCAACTCAGCCAAGGGAACAGACAGGAGCACCAGTGACTGCATCTCAAGTCTCTAGAGCAAAGTCAGTAAGAGTATTAACAACGTCAATGGTCAAAGCAACCGAGGTCGGTTCAGAGTCACTCCAGCCCTCTGTCCAAAGCTGCCTGCTCTCCTCTATGGCATTTCCCAAGGTCTCACTGGAAGTCCTGCTCCCCCCGTCTGGTTTCCCTCCAACACTTCTCAGAAGCACCATCGCTACTGGAGATCTGTCTCTGGCAATCACCCCTCTCTGTCCCCATCTTCCTCTCACTGGAAACTGTTCATAGTTTGAAGCTTCAGGCCTGCTCCTGACTTCTTCCTGCTCACCCCGACCTGAGTCTCCTTGAATCAAGATCTTTCCTGAGGTTCACTTCCAGCCTTGCCTGCTACAGTGTTCAAAGAGATAGAAGGAAGATACTATTCCTCCATCATCAAAATGAATTTCAGGAGGCTGGGTTACTTAACCCTATGTGTGTTCTCTCGCTGCTCTTCCATGAGGCTCAGACTCTTCAACTCTCATTAACCACCCAGCCCCAGTCTCTTCTCCAGCCTGTTCACCACGGACTAGTCAGTGGATATGCTGGGACCCCTTCCTGCCAGAGGTTGCTGCAGTGTCCATTCACGCCAAAATATGCTCTGATTCTATCCCTGGGTCCTGAGCACTGGGGCCCTCCTTCTATAGCCCTATCCCCTCACAGACAGAGGAGGGGCTTCCCAGGTGGCTCAGTGGTAAAGAATCCACCTGCCAAGCCGGAGACTCAGGTTCGATCCCTGGGTCAGGAAGATCCCCGGAGAAGGAAATAGCAACCCACTCAAGTAATCGTGCCTGGGAAATCCCATGGAAAGAGGAGCCTAGTGGGCTACAGTCCATGGGGTTGCAGAGTCAGACAGGACTCAGCGACTAAACAGCAGCAGCAGCAGCAGACAGAGGAGGCTCTTGGGGAAAAGCTTCAGATCACCTCATCTTGAGCCCCACATACTTCCTCTTCCCAACCTGTCCCTCCCTCCTCAATGCCCTGTTTTCTTCCTCAACCCCCACCACTTACCATGCTCTTGTAGATGAAATTCGACAAGATGAGGGCAGCCCCTGACCGGAAGTACTTTCGATAATTCTTTCGGGCCTGGCAGGGACAAACAAGAAAGGAGCCAAAGTAAAGACAGTGAGTTCTACCTGGAAGATAGCAGATAGGCTGCAAAGAGGTTCTACTATTCTTCAATCACACAAAGAACAGAGTAAGGTAAAGAGCTGAGACTCTAACTGGAGGGAGAGAGTGAAGTCAGACAAATGGGCAACCAGAAGGACACCCAAGAGCAAAAGGCAGAGCCAAGTCAGAAACACACCCAGGCATGTGTTCAGATCTCCCCAAGATGCATCCACGCTCCCGGACACACACAGAGCAGACCCAGAAACACACCCAGACACAGACGTGTGGTCACATAGAGATGTGTCCTGGATTCGGGCAGGACCTGCTCTCTGCCACTCTTCCCCTGCCACCCCTGGGCTTCCCAGGTGGTGCTAGTGGTAAAGAACCTGCCTGCCAATTCAGGAGACATTGTGGTTTCAGCCCCTGGGTCGGGAAGATCCCCTGGAGGAGGTCATGGCAACCCACTTCAGTATTCTTACCTGGAGAATCCCCATGGACAGAGGAGCCTGGTGGGCTACAGTCCATAGGGTCTTAAAGAGTCGAACATGACTCAGTGACTTGGCACACACACATTCTTCCCCCCACCCCAGCAGCAGCTGGCATAGGGAGCCACGTGTGGGGATGAAACCCCTCTCCCCTCCCCATTACCTTCCACCCTCTCACAAAAGCCTGGATCAACAATGCTGATGCCTTCATCTTCCCGTAGCGTTTCTTTTGCTGTAGAAACAATGAGCCTGTTAGAGAAACTCCACCTCCCAAACCACCTCTCTACTTCCTGCTCTCCTATCAGACTGAGGGGGATAGAACTTCAGGGTTAACTGGTACCATGTTGCCCCGAAACCAAGAAGATATGACGATCTGACTCTTGCGCATCAGCTGGTAGTGGGTGCGGCAGCGCCAGCCTCGGTATGTCTTCTGTATGAGCGTGGCTAACTGCTGGAGTCGAAGGCGCCTATGCTCTTCCAAGTAGAAAAGCTGTGGAGGGGTGCAGGGGGCACAGAGAGGCTGGCCAAGGGGGAACCCATGGCACCAATGGCTTCCCAGTCAGTGTTTTATTCAATCATTCCTTTATCCTCTTAGTTTCTTCATCTGTGCACCCATTCATTTAATTATCCACACATCCATGAGCCCTAACTCTTGAGCAGGCACTGTGCTAGGACTTGGACACTCAAACCAATTACTCTCAAGGAGCCCTGCTTCAGGTAGAGGTGCTCAGACTGGCAAAGCAAGCACACCTAACTTCCAGGGCCCAGGGCAGGTGGGCTGGGGCCCCAAGGGGTCAGTTCCCAGGGATACAACCCCTGCAGAAAGACATCCTCACCCACTATCCTTTCCAGGTTCTAGAAGCTCCCCTCACCCAGCCTCTCACTCAGATGGGCTCTCCAACTCATCCACCGTCCAGCCCCACCAAACACAAGTGCCCCCTGCAACTCACAGTCTTGGGGCTTCTGATGAAGATCTTTGTCTTCCCAAAGGCCAGCTCCTCTGAGGATATGCTCAGCTCCCCCAGGACCTTCTCGACCCCCTCCCTGCCGAGTCAGGTGAAGAAAGCTGTCCAGGGGCATCCCAGGGGAAGGGCCTCTCCCGGTTTTCCTCTACCTCCTCTAAGAGGGGAGAAGAGCTCAGGGCTCAACAGACTTCAGAGCCTCTGAAAAGTCACCATTCAATTCATGTCCCCCAGTAGCCATTCGCCAAACTCCAGCGACGCCCATGGTACCGCCTGAGGGGTCTCCTGCCCACAGGTTCCTTGCACTGCTCCTCCCTGCCCACCCTCCAGTCCCCCACTGAATCTTACCTGTCTCCACCATTCCAGCGTGGCCAAGTGCTCCGGCTCAGCAGTCGGTACCTTTCCAGGAAGGACCCGTAGACCTGGCGGTAGGCGTAGCCTGCCCGGCGCACCCGCACGTTCTCCAGCAGCCCCAGGTACCGAGCCTGGACACTTACCAGCTCAAAAGAGAAGTGACCTCGCTGCTGATGCTCGTTGGGCTTTATACACCTGATGAGAGGCAGGGCAAGGCCCAGGCTGCAGGAGCTGCACCCTTGCCAGAGTCACCCGTCCTAGTCTCTACCTCCTTGTGCTTGTGCTATGTTGCTTCAGTCGTGTCTGACTCTGCAACCCCATGGACTGTGGCCCACAGCCTCCTCTGTCGATGGGATTCTCCAGGCAAGAATACTGGAGTAGGTGGCCATGCCCCTCTCCAGGGGACCCTCCTGACCTAGGGATCTAACCCGCATTTCGTGCATCTTCTGCTTTGGCAGGCGGGTACTTTACCACTAGTGCCACCTGGGAAGCCCACACTCCTTAGCCGAAAAATTCCAGAGAAAGCAGATATACTAGCCTTCCCAGTTTCACTCACGAGAGCATGGTCGCTACCTGACCACGCTGCTCTCCCCTTTACAGGACATTTGGCTGCTCAGCGGGCTCTGTTTTCCATGAGGAAAGGGTTTCTGGTACCCTTATTCCAGGGAGCCCCCCTCCCTGCATGGACATGTTCTACTATGCATGGACCCTGTGCCTGTCATCACAAAAGCAGCCTGTTCCCCTGTGTGCCCAGCATGTCACCTGATGTAGTTGGGGTTCTTAGAATATAGGTTCTTCATGAGAGTGGTCACAGAACTCTTGAACTGGGCCCCAGCAGTTGGGGGGCGTTTGAGAGATGCCTGTTTTGGATCACCCTCAGGAAACAAGGACCGAAGGAGTGGATGCCGGGCCTTCCACATGGCCTGGGACAAGTCTCGGAAGAGTAGGTCATTGTTCTTGTCAATGAAGCTGTTCACGTTGTAGGTCACCTGTAAAGGAACAGCACTTGGTCTGGAGCATCCGCCATACTGTCTGTCATGTGCTTGGCTCTCCCAGTCTCACTGTGAAGTGTTCCCGCTTCCCATCTTCCCCCAGTGCCTCCCTCGTCATCTTCAGTCTGTGCCCAGACCCTAATCTTCACCATCCATGCCCATCACATCACCTTGCCTGCATAGTGGCAGATGCGGAAGCAGCTGAGGCCCATGCTGTGGTCATATTGGCGCTGGGCATTCTGGGTGACTTTGCTCTCATAGTGGCTGTGCTTGGAGAAGAGCTGGTTCAGCTTTGCTAGGAAGGTGGAGTCACTGACCACCCCAGGCCGCAGGCACTCCTCATCCAGCATGGCCAGGATGCCTCGCTGATTCTGGCCAGGGGAACGAGAACAGCCCAACTAGACCTTGCCCTTCAAGACGTCCACACCTCACTGCCGCCCCTCTGCCCCTCACCCTTTGCCCCCCTTACCATCCTTATCAAGTAGGGTGGGAGGGGGAGAGAGACAGGGCAAGGGTGTTCAAGCAGTCTGGAGCAGGAGGCCCCAGAGATAAGAAGAGAACTTACATGCTCAATGAGGTTACAGATAACGCCATTATCAAAGTAGTCCACCTTCACCCACGGTATGCCCTGGCAAGGGGAGACATGAAAAATTACAGGCAGCAGGTCCAAGATGAGACTTCAAAGACCCCACCAGAACCAGGTCCCCTTTCATCCACCCGACCAGGGACCATCCTAAAGCCCTATAGTTCACAGGGTCCTTGGTGTGGTTTCTATTACGCCCTTGTCCCTCCAGGGTTGATGGAGAATTTGTGGGCTGGGTGGACAGATGTCTGGGAGGATCCAGAGCAGCTGTGAGAGGGGGTAAGACAGTGTAGAGAGCCCTGGGGGTGCTGTAGGTTGGGGACAGAAGAGTAATATGTTGGGTAAAGACTGGGACAGGAATCACCCCACTGTGGAAGGGGGAAAGGATCCATGAGTATGTGGAAGAGCAAATCGCCATACCGCTCTGGCAACAAACCAGAGAACAAAAGCGCTTAAGTAAACCAAAGGCTTATCATCAAACAACAAAGCTGATTTGACACACCTTCAAAGACCTGCATCAGTGATACTAAAACTCAAGCATTCATCCCAGTCACTGAGAGGGCTTGTTAAAACACAGGCTTCTGGGTCTCAGCCCCAGTTTCTGATTCAGCAGGCCTGGGACAGGGCCTGCGAACTTATCTTTCTCATATGTTCCCAGGGACCACTGCTGCTGCTGGCTCAGGACTACACTTTCAGAACCACAGATCCACGTGCTACATTGGGGCTGTATAATTTGTTTCTTAAAAAGCAAGAATGGTATAGAAGCAGAGGCCTGAAAGACCATGAATCAGTCATTTAGAGATTTGCTGGGCATCAGGCCTACAGGCAGGCCCTGACCACCCAAGGGCCAGAACTCCCCAGTTTGGGCCACTCCCAGGTGTGTTTGGGGAACACAAGCCTTTCTCTTCTTCTTCCCTCACAGGTCTTTAGGGAATGAGAGTGGAGTTAAGTAAAGTTGCCCTCCCACTTCATCCCCCAAATACCTCTCCCAACTGGTTAAATGAATGAGGATATCCTTACAATCCTAGGCAGCTATAGAGAAGCATCTTTATGAACTGATACAGAAAGGTCTCTTGTTGACTGGTGAACACAAGATGCAGAGTGGAGTGTGTTTGTGGCCGCTTGAATAAATATTGTGGGAAAATGTATTTACAGATTTGCTGTGGAAGGAGGCTGACCTCAGTTGCCTCTGGATGGGAAGGAGAACTAAAAGGGGGTGGGAGGAAGACTTTTCTTTAGACACCTTTTTAAGCTTTTTGAATCTGGAAGCATGGGTGCGATTTATCTACTTGATAATATAAGTTCTTAAAGTCAAAACATACAAAATTTTAAAAAAAAAAAAACCTTTGCGTCATGACCATATTGCCTGAAATGCTGCCACAGCAGGTTCCTGAGTTCACAAGGAACATCCCTAGGAGGGCTTTGATGAGTGAGACACAGCCATTCACACTTTGGAGTGAATTAGCTCCATCAGAGAGCTTTTTTAACACTTGGCCATAGAAAAATGGGGACCAGGGAAAGAAGTGTGGAAATTTTGAGCCACGGGGCACTTATGATGAGGAAGTCTGGGATCAGAGTGCTACAAAAGATGACAGCGACATCAGTCCAGCCCGGAGGAGACAAAGGATTCTGATGTCAGAGAAGGGCACCAAAAGGGATGTGTAGGGTTGCAAGCCCAAGGGAAATGCCCCTTCTAAATTCAGCTCACAGTCTGCCCTGGGCCAAGCACAGCTGTCACTTCACTTCTGCCAGGACTCTTTCCCACTCCCACCTACCCCTGACACCCTTCCATCAATCTGTCCCCTTCCTCGCCTAGCCTGGAGTGGAAGGGTGGGGAACGGGGGGTGGAGAGCAGAGAGTTAGGGCTTCTTGGTAATGCTGGCATATTCAGCTGTGCAAGGGAAACTTTCTGTCCTTAGTGTTCCCATCTGGGGACAACTGAGAGGAAATTGTGACAAGGGAGAGAAAGGTCTGGCATATGCCTTACGTCATCTGATAGAAAGGCAAGCAGGAAGGCTTCGTTTACCTCTCTCTCGTATTCCTCTTGCTCCTCTTTCAGTGTCATCTCTATGAACACCTGCTGTAGCTTCTCGTTGCAGTAGTTGATCACAAATTGCTCAAAGCTATTATCCTGAGGTGGGTACACAGGTTAGAGAGAGAGAGAGACCAGCTCAGCACAAAACTCTTCCTCCATCTCAGCCTGACCTCCCTTCTCCCGTACCCCGCTTCGAGCTTGCCACCCCTCACCCCCAGGAAGCAGGGTGCTGAGGTTGCTGGAGCTCTCTCACCTCTAATATTTCAAAGCCATAGATGTCCAGAACCCCCATGACCTTCCTCTTCTCCCCAGTACCCACCTGAAGAGGAGGAAAAGATACATCTGAGGACCAGCCCTCTGCACATGTGGCCAGGCCCTTCTGGATGGATGAGAGTGAAGCAGGAGGCAGATAGCACTTGAGTGAATTTGACCATGCTGGAGAGGAATTGGGGTGATTTCATGCTCCCTCTTCCTCTATAGACTGAAGGACCAGCCAAAAGGGAGGACAGGAGGGAAGGGAAGATGCAAATAGATTCCAGGAAAATGCTCCCATGGCACAACGTAGAAAAACATTAAAATCTCAGGAAAATACCCTTCCCTTATATGTGTAGAGCATTTTACAAAAAAATCCTAAGATCTTATTTCATTTATCTGTATATCCCTATAAGGTGTGATGATTCCCTTTCTACAGATGAAAAAAACTCAAACTTCAAAAGAGCTAAGAGACTTCCCTAGTCCAGGGGTTAAGACTCCATGCTTCCACTGCAAGGCGTGCAGGTTCAATACCTGCTAGGCGCAGGAGGGTGGAGGGGAGAGCCGGCGGGGACTAAAATCCCACATGCTGCACAGTGTAGCCAAAACAACAAAAACTGCCAGGAGAGTTAAGCATTTACCCAAACCTAGATTCAAATCCTATTTTACCCTGCTGCCTTCCAGTAATAGGTTCTAAACTGATGGCACTTTCACGTATGTAATTTTTAAACAATAGCTCTATCTTGGCCTAATTTGTACACCATAAAATTTACCCTTTAAATGTATACAATTTGGTAATGTGGTTGTTTTTTTTTTAGTATATTCAAAAAGTGTACAACCATCACAACTAAATTCCAGAGTATTTTCATCACCCCCAAATGAAATGCTGTACATGGACCCATTGGCAGTCTCTTCCTATTCCTCTGATAACCATGGACCTACTCCCCATCCCTATAGACTTGCCTATTCTGGATATTTTATATAAATGGAATCACATAAAATGTAGCCTTTTGGGTCTGGCTTCTTTCACTCAACATGTTTCCAAAGTTCATCCATGTTGAGCTTGTATCAGTACCTCATGGCTTTTTATAGCCAAATAATAAACCACTGTATGGATGCACCACATTTTGTTTATCCATTCATCAGATGATGTGCATTTGGGCTGTGTCCACTTCTTGGCTATTATGAACAATGCCCCTATGAACATTCATGCACAGGCTTTTATGTGGACATGTTTTCCATTCTCTTGGATATATACCTAGGAGTAGAATTCCTGGATTGTATGGTAATCACGTACACAATTTTATCTGATCATCACTGATGGTTTAGTTGCTAAGTCGTGTCTGACTCTTGCGACCCTATGGGCTGTAGCCGCTAGGCTCCTCTGTCTGTAGGATTTTCCAGGCAAGAACACTGGAGTGGGTTGCCATTTCTTTTCAGAGGATCTTCCCTACCCAGGGATCAAACTCAGGTCTCCTGCACTGCAGGCAGATTCTTTACCAACTGAGCTACCAGAGAAGCACTAAATTTAGTGATCCTCACTAAATCCTGGGAAACACGTAAATGTTAGTGTCTCATTTCCCAAATCAGGAAACTGAGGCTCAGAATCTTTGTGAAGCTGAAAGACCAGGCAGCTAATAGAGAATCCAGATAGTTGAATTAAAAAAAAAAAAAAGAGGTATTTCCAAAACAACACAGATTCAAAAATAAGTAGATAAAAGAAAACATGCTATCATTCTTCCTCTGTTCATCTCAGAACCCAAGGCACAGGGCAGGCAGAGGAGAGCACTGAGGAAGGAGGGCAATCTCTCACCTTGATACTTTCGTTGATTCGATTCACTAACCAGTTGAAAAGGCGGCTGTAGATGTTCTTAGCCAGAGCATCTCGGGCATACTGAGCCTGGAGGGCGGGGCTGCTGGTTAGTGTGACAGCCATAGAACAGACTCAAAACCCAGCCTCCTCCCTGAGAGCCCCTCACCTGGACGACATTCAGTGCGGTGACCACCTTTTCTTTGGCTGTTTCCATGGTTCTTGAGCACAAAGCTCTCTCTAGTTCCACTGAATTCAAACCCACCAATTCCCCAATTTCTTGAACACCTGGGAGTGATGAGGAAATACAACATGGCCTGAGAGAGGGTTTACTCCCAGGGGAGGAGGGAGGGTTGATACGTGAAACTGCTGGGGACCTGCTGTTCCCGAGTCTTACTGGGAAAGTCCTTACAGCCCATCCAGAATATGGCCTTGGAGGAATATCTGGGGAGGAGGAGGAGAGAAGAGAGATCTTGACACTTTGTGTGTATCATCTCCTTTAATATGAGAATCTCCTGAAATGAGTGTAATTGTCCCCATTTTTTCAAAGAATCCACTGAGAATTCAGAGAGTCCCAGAACCAAGGTCTATGGAACATCCACACTTCATTCCAATATGTCTCACAGGGCATTCTGAATGAGTATGTTTGGGGAGGAACTCCTGAGCAGGCAGAGGGGGACTTAATCAGAGTGAAGTCTATTATGCTGAAGATGGTGGGAGAACAGAAATTGCAGTAGGAGATTCAGGGAGCTGTTTGGGTACAAACCTCTCCCATCACGGATGCCACTTGCTGGTACCCCATTAGCCTGGAACTCGTTGACCAGTTCCACGTTCCCCAGCTTCAGCACCAGGGCCGCCACCTCTAGCACCTGCCGAATCTCCTCCTCGGAGAAGCCAATCACAGTCATCGCACTCTAGGGAAGAAAGGAGAATCGGAAGCTGCACTTCAGGCCAGTCCAATGCCTGCCTCCCTGCCCAAAGCCAGAGCCTGGACTCAGGGCATAGCCTAATGGCCCATCCTGGGTACCCACCTGGAGGACCTTGAAGTTAGCATCATCATCCATGCCATCCACCCTGGACGTGTCCGGGTTCAGGTAGGCATAGCCACCTGTGTCCCGTTCAAGCTTCAGGGCCTCTGCAAGGACCAGCATGAGGGAAAAGGGTCAGTACATGGGCTCTCTGAGTCCTCCAACCTTGACCCTCATGACCCTTGCTCTAGGTTGGTTCATTCACTTATTCAGAGGAGACAGTTTTTGTTTTAGGTTCTCCCTGTGTCTTCTTTGTACTGGGATCATTAATTCTTATAATTATAGACTACTTTTTTAAGTTGTATCTAGGATTTGAAAGTGAAACTCACTCAGTCATGTCCAACTCTTCACAACCCCATGGACTGAATTCTCCAGGCCAGAATACTAGAGTGGGTAGCCTTTTCCTTCCCCAGGGGATCTTCCCAACCCAGGAATCAAACCAGGGTCTCCTGCATTGCAGACAGATTCTTTACCAGCTGAGCTACCAGGGAAGTGGGTGTTCATAATCCTTGAGGTTTTCCCCAAGTTTTATGAAAGAAAATCCTCATTCTACTCTTCTCTCCACCCTCAGGGTTCTAAACAATAAAACCAGAAAAGCTAACCTTCCATGCTGCTCAGTTCTCAGTGGTTCTGGGAGGACAAAGGTAAGGAAAGAAGGGTGAGCACCTATCTCCCACCTACCCCAAGCCTCCACATGTTGCCCATTGCCCAGGTTGGGGCATTCATTACTTGTTCACAAAACACCGACCAAGTGGCAGACACTATGTTCCCCAAACCAGACCCCCTTTGGGAAGGTTTTCTCAGATTGGGGCTGAGCCAAATGGCTCTCCTGTGTGCCACATGGTACATCCCTACCCCAGACTACATCTCATGAACTGGGTTTTGGGGTTTTTTTCCTGTTCCTCTTACCAATGAACAGCTTGTGTGTTAGGACTGTGTTTTTCATCTTCATATTCTGTGTGCCTGACTGGCATGCAAGAACTTTCTTTTGATGAATGAATCAAGGGAATGGACAAAGCCATTCACTGAGATGGGAAGGAATGAGCTAATCATAGAGCTTGAGTGGTATCAGTTATCTGGTACTCAAAAGATCTGAGAATTAGAGAGTGACTCTCAAAGTAGAGTTTAATGGCAGCTTCCCCTGAGACACAAATTTTGAAACAGGAGGCTGCTAAAGAGGGGTGTCTGGAAGGAGAATGAGTCAGAAAGGCCCTGGGATGATGACACCAGGAAGGGAGGCCCCACCCGGACTCAAACCAATGAGCGAGAATCAGCCAGAGCAAGACTCCAGTGTCTGATTCAGACAAATTGAATACAATCAAGACTATTAAGCCAGGAGGGAAGATGATACCTGTGGGGGCCCTTAAACCATAGAGATCTCCAGGAGGGTGAAAGGAGACAGGCACAAGGCCAGCACAGAATAACCAGAAATCAAAGCCATAGGTTCTTAGGCATCAGATATCCATAGTGCCCACAGCCAGAGGTGGGATTTAGAGAGGAAACTCTGGCAGGGCTTGAAGTCCCATCAGACCCTGCAGTAAGGCCCAGCCAGCATCCAGGCTGAGATGGTCTCTTCCCTAAGACAAAGCATGGTGCTCCATGACTTCTGCACCTATAGCCACTGCACAGCGTATTGGCAACAGTCACACTGCACTGTGATGTATCTGCTCACATATCTGCCATTCCTAGAAGATGACTTCTTCAAGGACAAGGTCCATGTCTTACTTAACTCTGTATCCTTAGAAGCTAGCAGGATGTTCAAGCATAGTAGATGTTCAAGAGGTGTTTGATGAATGAATGAATGGAACCTCCACAGACCTATCCAAGAAGAAAAAACCAAGGACAAGGTCATGGGTGAGACAGATATAGACCCAAAACAACTTCAACTAGAGCCCATTGAAAGTTCTTGAATACTTGTAACATCCTGTCCGATCTCCTGCTGAGCTGTGGATAAAGTCCCTTAAATTAAAGGTAGAAAAGCATGGCAGATGGAAATAAGTGTTCTGTTTTTGAAGCCAGCTTGGGGAAAAAGGAGATTTAGTCGCTAAATTATGTCTGACTCTTTTTGACCCCTTGGATTGTAGCTTGCTGGGCTCCTCTGTCCAAGCAATTTCCCAGGCAAGAATACTGGAGTGGATTGTCATTTCCTTCTCCAGGGAATCTTCCTGACCCAGGGACTGAACCTGTGTCTTTTGTGTCTCCTGCATTGGCAGGAGGGTTCTTTACCACTAGCGCCACCCAAGAAGCCAGGACAGGTCATGGTGGAGTGTTCTGACAAAATGTGGTCCACTGGAGAAGGGAATGGCAAATCCACTTCAGCATTCTTGCCTTGAGAACCCCATGAACAGTATGAAAAGGCAAAAAGATATGAAATTGAAAGATGAACTCCAGTAGGTGCCCAATATGCTACTGGAGAAGAGTGGAGAAATAACTCCAGAAAGAATGAAGAGATGGACCCAAAGCAAAAACAACACCCAGTTGTTGTTGTGACTGGTGATATAAATAAAGTCCAATGCTGTAAAGAACAATATTACATAGAAATCTGAATTGTTAGGTTCATGAATCAAGGTAAATTAGAAGTGGTCAAACAAGAGATGGCAAGAGTGAACATCAACATTTTATGAATCAGTGAACTAAAATGGACTGGAATGGGCAAATTTAACTCAGATGACAATTATGTCTACTACTGTGGGCAGGAATCCCTTAGAAGAAATGGAGTAGGCCTCATAGTCAACAAAAGAGTCTGAAATGCAATTCTTGGGTTCAATCTCAAAAACAACAGAATGATCTCTGTTCATTTCCAAGGCAAACCATTTGATACCATAGTAATCCAAGTCTATGCCCCAACCAGTAATGCTGAATAAGCTGAAGTTGAATGGTTCTATGAAGACTTTCTAGAACTAACACCCAAAAAAGATGTTCTTTTCATTATAGGGGACTGGAATGCAAAAGTAGGAAGTCAAGAGATACATGGAGTAACAGGCAAATTTGTCCTTGGAGTACGAAATGAAGCAGGGCAAAGGCTAACAGAGTTTTGCCAAGAGAAATCACTGGTCATAGAAAACATCCTCTCCCAACAACACAAGAGACGACTCTACACTTGGCTACCACCAGATGGTCAATACCGAAATCAGATTGATTATATTCTTTGCAGCCAAAGATGGAGAAGCTCTATACAGTCAGCAAAAACAAGACTGGGAGCTGACTGTGGCTCAGATCATGAACTCCTTATTGCCAAATTCAGACTTAAATTGAAGAAAGTAGGGAAAACCACTAGACCATTCAGGTATGACCTAAATCAAATCCCTTATGATTATGCAGTGGAAGTGACAAATAGCTTCAAGGGATTAGATCTGATAGACAGAATTCCTGAAGAACTATGGATGGAGGTTCATGACATTGTACAGGAGGCAGTGATCAAGACCATCCCCAAGAAAAACAAATGCAAAAAGGCAAAATGCTTGTCTGAGGAGGCCTTACAAATAGCTGAGAAAAGAAGAGAAGCTAAAGGCAAAGGAGAAAAGGAAAGACATACCCATTTGAATGCAGAGTTCCAAAGAATAGCAAGGAGAGATCAGAAAGCCTTCCTCAGTGATCGATGCAAAGCAATAGAGGAAAACAATGGAATGGGAAAGACTAGATATCTCTTTGAGAAAATTAGAGATACCAAGGGAACATTTCATGCAAAGATGGGCACAATAAAGGACAGAAATGGTATGGACCTAACAGAAGCAGAAGATATTAAGAAGAGGTGGGAAGAATACACAGAAGACCTGTACAAAAAAGATCTTCATGACCCAGATAACAACGATGGTGTGATCACCCCCATAGAGGCAGACATCCTGAAAGGTGAAGTCAAGTGGGCCTTAGAAAGCATCACTATAAACAAAGCTAGTGGAGGTGATGGAATTCCAGTTGATCTATTTCAAATCCTGAAAGATGTTGCTGTGAAAGTGCTGAACTCAATATGCCAGCAAATCTGGGAAACTCAGCAGTGGCCACAGGACTGGAAAAGGTCAGTTTTCATTCCAATTGCAAAGAAAGGCAATGCCAAAGAATGCTCAAACTACCGCACAATTGCACTCATCTCATGCGCTAGCAAAGTAACGTCCAAAATTCTCCAAGCCAGGCTTCAACGGTACGTGAACCATGAACTTCCAGATGTTCAAGCTGAATTTAGAAAAGGCTGAGGAACCAGAGATCAAATTGCCAACATCCACTGGATCATCAAAAAGCAAGAGAGTTCCAGAAAAACATCTACTTCTGCTTTATTTTCTACGCCAAAGCCTTTGACTACGGGGATCACAACAAACTGCAGAAAATTCTTCAAGTGATGAGAATACCAGACCACCTTACCTGACTCCTGAGAAATCTGTATGCAGGTCAAGAAGCAACAGTTCTAACAGTTAGAACAATTAAAACAGACTGGTTCCAAATCGGGAAAGGAGTATGTCAAAGCTATATATTGTCACCCTGTTTATTTAACTTATATGCAGAGTACATAACGTGCAATGCCAGACTGGATGAAGCACAAGCTGGAATCAAGATTGCCAGAGAAATGTCAATAACCTCAGATACACAGATGACACCACCCTTACGGCAGAAAGTGAAGAAGAACTAAAAAGCTTCTTGATGAAAGTGAAAGAGGAGAGTGAAAAAGTTGGCCTAAAACTCAACATTCAGAAAATTAAGATCATGGCATCCAGTCCCATCACTTTAAGGCAGGTAGATGGGGAAACAATGGAAACAGTGAAAGACTTTATTTTGGGGGGCTCTAAAATCACTGTGAATGGTAACTGCAGCCATGAAATTAAAAGATGCTTGCTCCTTAGAAGAAAAGCATGACTAACCTAGACTGTATATTAAAAAGCAGAGACATTACTTTGCCAACAAATGTCCATCTAGTTAAAGCTATGGCTTTTCCAGTAGTTATGTATGGATAGGAGAGTTGGACTATAAAGAAAGCTGAGCACCAAAGAATTGATGCTTTTGAACTATGATGTTGGAGAACATTCTTGAGAGTCCCTTGGACTGCAAGGAGATCAAAACAGTCAATCTTAAAGGAAATCAGTCCGGTATATTCTTTGGAAGGACTGATGCTGAAGCTGAAATTCCAATACTTTGGCCACCTTTTGTGAAGAACTGATTCTCTAGAAAAGACCCGATGCTGGGAAAGATTGAAGGCAGGAGGAAAAGGGGACGACAGAGAATGAGATGGTTGAATGGCATCACCGACTTGATGGACATGAGTTTGAGCAAGCTCTGGGAGTTGGTGAAGGAAGGATAGGAAAGCCTGGAGTGCTGCAGTCCACGGGGTGGCAAAGAGTCAGGCACTACTGAGTGACTGAACTGAACTGGGGAAAAAGGAATCAAGGCAGTTCAGAGAAGTAAGAGTGGTGAAAAGGGAAGAAGGCTTATTCCTAGACTAAAATCCCAGAAAAGGAAGAGAACACAGAAGTCAAGGCATGTGTTCCCAACAGTGGGTGGGTGAGAATCAGGGTAGGACTGCCCTGAGAGTCACGAGAAGATGGCTTTAGGGATCCAGAGGGGCCTGGGGTTCTGGGGCTTGAATGGAGGCTGAGGATTTTCTGCTGAATGCCGGGGGCTGGCACGTACTCAGCAGCTGTGCGTCTGCTCCCGCCAGGAGCTGATAGAAGATGTGGAAGTTCCTTTCTCCGTCAAGTTGCTTCACCACACGGGATTTCTCAAGCAGATCTGACAGAAAATTCAAAAATAATGTTCTGAGGATCTGGGAGGTACCACAACTTCCCTCTGATTCCGTCCTAATCCCTGGTGTTCCCAGTGGTTAGGAAGTCTGTTAGTAGTCTAACCTTCCTCCCTCCTAGATTAGCAGAAAGGGACACCACGGGGCATGCAGGAGAGGGGGTAAGTGGGACAGGAGACACGTACAGTTTGTGATGACGCCACCGAGGGGGGATCCCTTGAAGTCAAACTCAATATCCATGTATTTTCCCTTCAGACAGCAGAGAGAGAGAGACTTGGCTTCCGCCTTTCCTCATCACCCTGTCCAGAGGGCATCGGGCCATGTTCCTCCCTCTCAGGACCCCACACCCTCTTGTCCCAGGCCAAGGAGATGTTCACTCACAAATCGAGAGGAGTTGTTGTTGCGAATGGTCTTGGCGTTGCCAAAAGCTGTGCAGAGGAGGGGAGAAGGAGTTAGGTGGCTGAGGTCAGAAGAAGGACTCCAGGGACAGGAAGGGGGAAGGTCCTCCAGCCATCAGGCCAGTCTCAGATTTTTCAGGCTGAACACGAACAGTGATCTCGGGAACACAGGGGATGGTAGGGTGGCGGTGGAGGTGGAGAGGCAGAGACTGGACTCCTCACCCTCCAGCACTGGGTTCGACTGAAGCAGTTGCTCCTTCACAGAGTTCACTTGCTCCCCTTTCCCGCAGACGGCAGCCACATAAGACATCACTAGCTTACTAGCCTCTGCAAGAGAAATCCCCGCATGGATTCCCCTCCGCTGCCCTTAACCTCCCTCATTGCAGCACCTCATACCACTCAGAAAAACCCAGGAAGGAATTTCAGAGGTTGGGGGCAGGACTGGGTCTGTCTTGGGGAGAGACAAGGGGGTAGTTCAGCAGCATCCCCATGGCTCCCCCGCCCCACCTCACCCAGAACCTCACCCGTCTTCCCAGCTCCACTCTCGCCCGTGATGAGGATACACTGGTCTCGGTCCTGGTCCCTCAGTGACTGGTAGGCCATATTTGCCAGTGCATAGCTTGCAGGGAGGAAGTGGGTGATGACTAGTGTGGGGTCAGTTCAAGACACCATCTTTCACTCAATCCCCAGACTCATTGGCCCTCCCCACTTAGGCCAGACCATGGCAAACAACAGGCCTAGTAAGGGGCCTCCAAAGGGCCAAGGGAGGAAGGGGCAGCTGGAGAGCCTCCTTCAGGAGAAAAGATAGAGGAAATGAGGCTGTCTCATCATGGTGAGCTGGGCCCTGTTACCTTCCCCTGGTCCCTCTACTCACATATGGGGCTTCAGCTCGTAGAAGGTATAGTCCCGGTATTTGGCAACAAACTCCAGGTCATAGATGGGCAGTTGTTGGTAGGGATTCACAGAGACCAACACGTTCCCGATGTAGGTCTGCAGTTGTGGGAGATGATGGAGTGAGCCAGGGTGGGTCTGGGAAAGGCCTGGGAACTCTCTAGCCACACATCCACAGCCGGGGGCACCCATGGGCACTCACATAAATCTCCTTCTTTTCATAGCGCAGCTGGAGGTTCCTTATCAGAGACTCCTGATCCAGAGGTTCCAGGAGCACAAGGTCCTCCACCCCCACGGAACCTTCCAGAAGGGTCATGTCCAGAGACGCTATCGGTCCTGGGATCAGTTTGTTGGTGTCTGCTCAGCTTTCGCGGCCAGTAACTATCTAGGGGAGGAAGGCAGAAGGACCTAAGAGACCCTTCCCCTCCCCCTAGTCCTGGCCCTGGAAAGAGCCCCTGGCCAGCTGAAAGAGGCCTCCAGACCAGCCCAAGCTAACTGCGGAGATTGCAGGGAAGCCGGGGGTGGGAGGGATCCTCTGCTCCCTGAATTAGGGTTGGTGGGAGTGAGACGGGACCACCTGCCTCCAACTACCAGGGTAAAGAAGGCCCCCAGTATGTGGCAGCTGGGGGAGCATCCTTGTGCTGCAGCAGGGAGGGCTGGGGAGGAAAGGAAAGCAAAGTCCATGCCACATCCAGGCACCAGAGGCTCCCTCCCTCCAGCACTGAGGCCCTGGCCCCGGTCCAGTTTCCCTGACTCTGTGCCCCATCTCCCTCCCAACTCCTTGCCTCTCACAGCCCCTGTTTCCTCACCCAGCACACCCATACTCATTTCCAAAGTTGCTCCAAAGTTTTCCCTCCCCTCTCATTGTTATAGCGAGATTCATTTCTTAAATGGGGCCTGGACAAGGTGATGAGCCCCAGAACAGAGGCAGGAGCTCCTCCATTAAAGGCTGGAGTGCCCCAAAGAAAATGAAAATGAGATTTGTTTTCCTCTACAAGCAAGCAGTGGTCAGGAACTTTGGATGTGCCTCCACATCTGTCCCCGTTTTTTGATCTCGATCTCCAACGTTTACATCCATGACCTTAAGCTTCTCACATGGATTTGCCCCAGAGGGACACACCTAGCTTTTTAGTAACTGGTGGGAATGAGCAAGGAAGAGCAGAGTGGGAGAGGCTCGGCCCCACACAGCAGGCACATGGCAGGTGCTCCCTAAGGAGAAAACCCAACCCTCCTTAGTCTTTCTTGTGGGACTGAGTAGGCGGGGTGCCCTGGTGCAGGACAGAACTACTAGTACAATGGTCAAAGCCACTCCCTAACAGGAATGAAACAGCCACATCCTCCTCTCCTGCATCGCTGAACCTGAATGGGGGGAGGGAGGAAAGCCAGAAGGATGGTGAGGCAAAAAGGGCACATATGCTGCCTTCTCCCTCCACTCTGCTTTCTCCAAGCTCCAGGAAAAGGGAGCACTTGTCACTTCCTGTAAAGTCACAACTGAGGGAGCTATGAGAATACTGATCACAGCAGCCAACAGCAATCAGGTAGTAAATACTATGGGCCAGGCCGGCTCTAAAGACTTAACACGTACTCATTCATTTGCTGCTTACAATTATCTCCAGGAAGCAGATACTATCATTGCCCCACATTTTCTAGATTTGAGAAAAAGTTAAGATTTGAAATAATTTGGCAGGCAAGGTAAGAAGCAGAAGTAGGGCTGGGAATGAAGCATCTTTGGATTTAGATTTGAAAGGAATAAGATTGGTTGGAGGCTGGGGGGCAGGGAAGAAGCCCCCACATAGGGCACCCTAAGATCTGAAAAGAGGAACAGGTTAAGGCGGGACTCACCCCACGCTGGAACCAGGGTGTAACTTCAGTGTCAGAGAATGGTAGATGAAATCCCAGTGTGACAGGAAGGGGGCATAGGAGTCCCAGGCCCCAAGGGTGGAGAGGCGTCCTCGTTAGTGGGAGCTGTCCATGGTGTCAGGAAAGATTCTGCCCTCCTCTAGCCTGTGTCCACGATTCTGACCTTCCTCTGTCCTGCCTCCTCCAGCCAGGGCTTCCTGTGCCAGTCAAGCCAGGCGAGGCAGAGATGGCTGCTCAGCACAAAGTCCGAGGCTGTTCCTGCTGAGGGTGTGGCTCACTTAACCCTTCACAGGCCTGCAGCCCCAGAGGGAGACGCTTAGCCACATGAGAAAGCCCCCTCTAGGTAGGAAAGGGTATCTGGATGGCCTGAGCTGAGGAGTTGAAGCAGAGTTCTGGCTCCATTGCCCCCTAAATTTGGAAGTGAGGGCAGAAGGAGCAGACTTTATTGCCAAGGGAAAGATCTCTTGAAATCAGGAATTTTGTCAAAGAGGAAGACAGGCTGTGGTGTCTTCCGACCAAAGAAATAGTACCTCCCTCACACCTACCCTTCTTATGTTATTGGAAGCCAGGGCATATTGGTGACACTATTGGAGGAACAGACAAAAGCAGACAAAAAAGCAGACAAAACCCCCCAAGTTTCTCTCCATTTGCCTCCAAGTTAGAGATAACACCCGACTTTGCATTTATTCCGTTTCAGTGAACTCCCACCTGTGTCATCTTACTGAATTACCCCACCCTGTGAAGTAGGCAATGCAGAATTACTCTACCAAAAAGGAAAATTAGAGACAACAAAAAGGTGCAGTGCAGAATTACTCCACCAAAAAGGAAAATTAGAGACAAACACAGAGGTTCAAAGAGGTTACACAACGTGCCCTGAGTTCCACAGACATCATGTGGCAGAACTAGAAATAGAATGGCAGCTTCCTGAGCCTAAGTTGGCCATAGATTCCAGCTTGGGCCAGTTCTGGTATTTCTCTCTGTACTCCTTCTTCTGTGCTAGAATACTGAGTAACAGCCTGGGTGCTGTTTCCTGGGCACTAGCTCAGCTGGAAATCACTGCCTCCACTAGACCAGAAGCATATAAAATCCTCTTTGCCACAGTACCTCTTCATCCACCTAGGAAAATTCCTAAACAGCAGGCTCCCTATCCCCACCATGCTCCCTCCCAATAATGCACAAAAAGCAAATCAGGTAATCACAAACACTTACCTGAAGATAGAGACTTGACTCTCCAACTCCCAGCCACAGCTGCGTGGTTCAAAGTCCACACTCTATTGCTCTCACAGCACTCTGCATAAGCCTGGCCCATCAGCAATTCCATTATGAACCTGCCCTTACATAATTTATTGACCTACTATATATATTTGAAAGGGGGAGATGGTAAGAGGCAAGAAAGAGAAACCTGAAAGTGACATCAGAACATAATTCCATGTATGGGTAGAGCTATATCACAGCAGAGGCAGAAGTGACTACAGATCCCCTATTTTGCAGTGGAGGAAACATACCTAGAGTGAGAAACCACTTTTCCAGGATCATACCACTGCAGACCTGGCAGAGCCAAGACCAGAACCCAGGCCTTGCGTTCTCCAGGCCAGGAATCTGCAGCTGCCTACAATGAGGTTCATTTGTGTCCACCCATGGACTTGTTTATTCAGTGTCTACTTTGCGCTCCCATGAGAGAATTGACATTAAATGAGATAAGAAACTCAGGCTTAGAAACAAGGGCATGAACGTCACAGCTAGGGTAACCAACCACCCTGGTTTGTCTAGGATCTGAGATGAGTTTTCTGGACGAATATTTGAGTGCTAAAACCCAGAAAGTTCTTGGCAAATGAACAAGTGGGTCAGTCTAAATTTACACGGTACAAAACACACACCCGACCCAGTTGGGATTACAAGATCTGTCAGTATTCTTGGGATGGGGAGGAGACACAGGGGGATGCAGGATCCTGATCTCCTGCTTCTCAGGAAAACTGAAGCAACTGGAGCTTAAATCCCCTTCCTTTTCCCAGTAAAATTTCTAGTCCGTGTAAGGGACACGAGGGAAGTTTTTGGGGTGATGGAAATGCTCTAGATCATGACTTTGGTGGTGGTTACAACTGTTTGTCAAACTCAGCAAAATTTAAAACTGGTGAATTGTATCATTTTATAAATTATACTTCAGAATGATGGCAAAGAACTAGAAGCAGCAGCAATTCTAAACCCCTGGATGCTGGTTTCTGAGTTGAGAGGACAACAACCTGCCCTCACACTTGTTGGATTCGCACTCACTAGTCCTCCCAGGGACACTCATTTTTTTAAAAGATGTCACACAATAAAAAGATATGGTGGAGAGGATATTTGGTAGTAGAGGGTCTATTGACTCTCATCAATTATCCCGTATCAATTAGTAACATTGATCAAGTACAATTGACCTTTGAACAAAATGGGTTTGAACTCCCTGATCCATGTACACTCAGATTTTTTTCAGTAAGTACATATTGCTACTATGTGATCCATGGGTGGCTGAGTCTGCAGATGTGGGATGGCAGGTACAGAGGCCCATCAACTGTAAAATTATAGGATAAGCTTTGACTGGACTGAGGGTCAGCGCACCTAACCAATGTCCCCCTCCCCAGGTTGTTGAAGAGTTAGCTATACTTACCACGTGCCAGGCAACAAGCAGAATGCTACTCAACGTGAGGTCCATGGACCAGCAGCATCTGAAACACCTGGGAGCATATTAGAAATGCAGAATCTTGGGCCTCAACCCACTTACTGAATCCCATGTCTGTAGTTTAACGAGCTCCCCAGATGATTCCTATGCATGTTGAAGTTTGAAAGGAACTACCTTTACACACCTTTTTTTAATCCTACGATCTTACAAATCTGGCAATTACGCTTTTTTATTATTTCAATCACTGATGATCATCCAATGTCTCTTATTTACCTAGTTGGGTTATAGAATGAAAAGATGTCATCACTGTGCCTTAATCTACATAAATTCACATATGGTCCACATCCTGTTTCCATCCTATTTCAGTCTTTAAAAAATAGACAATAGATTTCCATGTGGCCTGAATAAGAAGAGACAGGTACAGAATTAATGCAAAGTCTAGAATGGATTCCCAGAGCAAAGAAAATAGCCAAAACAGAAAATGGAAGGCACCAATCTCCTTCCTACTGCAGAAGCTGGGCCTAGACACAGCTGAAGTTTTTATTCCATGTGCCCTAATACTCACTACATGAAAGCCCTGCTCCCCTTCACCCGACAGAAAGCTCTTAGTGGGCATCTCACAGCTGGATCCACAGGTTTTCTCCTCACTTCAGTGGAGAAAAAGAAGATACTTTATACCATTAAAAATAATAATAATAATAATTAGAGTACAAAGTAGCTACCTGGACCAGGAATAAGCTATACATTGTTTTCCTATGAGACAGTACAGTGGTATAACCCTCTGCTCCTGTAAGAATACCTCTTAGAGATCTGGCATCCTGGAAACCATTCAGTCCAAGGAAGTAGACCAAGACAGACCCAAGATGGGAAGCAGTGGTTTATTTTTAAAATATTTTTTATTTGGCTGCACTGGGTCTCAGTTTCGGCATTTGGGGTCTTCGATCTTCACTGGGGCATGCACATTCTTTAGCTGTGGCATGCAAGATCTAGTGATAGTTCCCTGACTAGGGATCAAACCCAGGCCCCCTACCCAGGGAGCATGGAGTCTCAGCCACTAGATCACTGGGAAATCCCAAGGGAAGAAGAGGTTTTTTAAAAAAAGGAAAATAAATAACATGCAAAATACCTGTCTAGAAAGGTGAAACAGAAGAGCTAATTGCTGATTACCTGAAAACAAGAGATCCTAACAAGAAAAGTACATGTTCATTAAGAGAAACCACTACATAGTATATAAAACTTTATTAAAATTGGAATTACCTACAAACTTGTACAATAAAAATGAAAAAAATATATAAGACATTGCTTATTTTTCTTACAGAAAAAAGTCAAAATGAGACCCATGGCAAAGAGTCATCCCTGATCATTTTGTTCCTTTCAAACATTCATGAACACTTATTTTAAATATAAATGACAAATCTTTTAAAATAACACTAAGGCATTACCCACAGGCTAAAACTTACCCAGGAACTCCCTATTTCTTCATCAATCCTAGAAACATGATAAACTGAGGCAACTGCAGGCTGTAACAGTTCTAATACTCACATTAAGAGCTACCTATTTATTATGTTAACAAGATAAGAACATTGCCCATGTTGTAGAAAAATGCAGAGATAGTGATTTCACCATTTTCAAGTTATTGTCAAGAGTGTGCAAAGGATGGTGATGCACATGGGCAAGGGGTGTGGGAGCCATAAGCCCCAAATTTGGGGGTGCTGTGTGCCATTCCTTTCCCTGCTGAAGCTGTGCACTGACACTGGTGTGAATTCACGTTGTTTATTCCCAGCAGGCTCTGGCTCCCATCATATAAGGCACCAAACTCCCTTTTCAAGTTAGTAACTGTCTAGAATCTACCTCAACAGCAACTGAATCCATAAGCTAAGTTATCAAGAGACACCACAATTGCATAGGTTTTCCTAAAAAAATAATGATCCATTTCTGTTACATCAAAACACAAACAAAAAGTTTTAGGTGCACTTGCCTTGTACAATGGCTATTTTATGCTTATTACTTTGTTTCAGTGCCTATGTAACATGAAGGCATAATAAATCTGTCAAACTGTCCTCTCCTTGGTTCAGATAAAATTCTTGGTATTTCAATATAGGTTATTATCTCATATGTCAGACCTGAGTCCAAAGGAATACTAGGACATTTAATTTCCTTTCCTCCTACTTCAACTTTCACTACTCAATTCAGAGAAAAGTATGAGTACATAGCTAGGAACCATTTTTACACAGGCATCCATCTGAGCCCATCTTTTTTTCTGGAACAACAAAAAGATTAAAGGCAATTGCATAATCCATTCCCATGCCTTTTATGGAAATCAGGGCCTGGGGAACTATCTAGCCTATTTGGGTGCTTTTGCTCATCAACTGTCTATCATACATGCAATGTGGGGACTGCGTTGAAGGGAACACAAGTCAGTGAAGAAAAGGCTGGGCCCTAGAACGGAATGTATCAGCACAAAATCAGAACTCAAAATTATATCATCAGCAAAATTCTGTAACAGAATATAAAAGTCATGAATTTAGGAGGAGAAATAAACTAGTTTTGGGGCATGCAGTGGCTGATAGGAATTTCTTATTAGAAGATATCAAAAGTGCTAAATTTTCCTTATTTTCAGTCATTGGTTCCATTGGTCTCATGAAAGCAATCCAACTGGGAAAGTGAAGGGAAAGTGTTTTAAGCCAGTTGACTTGTACTCCCATTAATGGGAGGCATGCTCTATATAACTTAATCAGATCCATTAGAGGCCATAGATTTCTGACGCTGATGAGACCCTGACTCCGAGAGCCAATTTGCAGCTTGATATTTGTGGAGCAAGACGCTGACGTGGCGGCAGACGAGGGCTCCGATGTCCAGCTCACTCCAGTTATCCCTTCAATCCTTCCTGATGAGATCGGTCTGAGAGACAAGACTATGCTGAAGCTGCAAGAGCTGTAACTGCCAGAGAAAATAAGCCGAGGGCCTCAAGTAGTGATGGAGCCAGCAGACTAAGTGGCCAAGCAGGAGACAAGAGCAGCTCCTAAAGGTGGACCGAGTCAAGCAATCTCCAGGCACACAGAGGCTCAGCAGCATCTGGGGAAGAGCTGCACAGGAGGGCAGGGCAAGGACACAAGGCACACCAGCCGCACTGTCCTTTGCCATCTGAGAGGAGCTCTCATGACAACGGGACCTGTTGTCACTGGCGCTGCCTACAACTCAGTTCTCCAACTACCAGACAGGGAGTAATAAACTGAGTTTGATTTCACTCACCCCAAATTCAAACACAGTGAGAAAAACTTGTCTTGAGATGGAAGTGGTATATCACAAGGAGTTTACTAAACAGAAAAAGAGGAGAATCTTTCTCTACTTCACAGTGCTTTCTCACTGAAATAAAGACAGGCATCAGGAAGTATCAGCCTAGAGGCAAGTGACCATATCCCTAAACGGCCATGTGGGGAAGGTACCAAAGTCTCAAGGAAACCCTGAGACCACTTGTACAGCCATATTATTTTTTCAAATCAGCTTATGCTTAAACATGCTAAGTTTCAATTCCTATAAATGAGGCAAAAAAAAAAAAGTAAAATTCAGAAGTCTTAATAGATTTCTACAGAAGGATGTAATGTTACCATGTACGTAACTACAAAGGTAGAAAGGTTTCCTAATATAAAGCATTTTAACCCATGTCATCTGTCCAAATACTGTTTATTTTCCACTTTCTTCTACAAGTCTATTTGCCAATTGAGGTAGTTGTCACTTTAGGACAGTTTAAAGCTGTGGGAAACACTGTCAGAAAAAATCAACTGGCTACCTGGAGGGGAGTCTCAGAGCTGACATTCTGGAAGTCAGTAATGGAGCCCAGAGCCTTTCAAAATTATCTGTTAAATGGGTGGTCTGAAGGAGTCATTCACTGCAGATTTTTAACAAAAATCATCTGTCTTCTCCATGACATGGTCAGTCAGTCAGTTCAATGCTATGCTCCTGCCATCAATGTCTATCTTCCTGGCTAAAGTAATTACATCTTTTTCCAAGGTGCAAGGGTGAAAATCACAAAGACAGAACCAAGTGAATGACAGAGACTTGGGAATTTGCTCCCTCATAAATAGCATTGCTGGTTTATAAGGGTACTTTCCAATGGCAAAAGAATGTGAAACCAACGCCACTGTAATAAAAGGCAGCAGGAACCTCTGGTCAGAGATGGAATTGCAAATAAGTACAAGATGTTCATAGGAAAGCACATCTGATCCTGATGGCTGCGCAAGTACCCAGGGGCACAAGGATGATCTGGAAGTCTGTTTCCTGGCAATGCAAATTGTGGCAGCCACATAGCTACAACATGTATGTTGTATCAAGAGCCTTCACAGATAGTTTCAGGGCTCACAAATGAGCCAGGCTTCCTGCAGGGAGAGGGATAGGTGGCAAGCAAACACTATTAAGAACAGGTATTAACAGAATGGGTAGACAAAGGAAGGGGAAGGAAAAGGAGATAATTTCATGATCCCACAACAATTCAAAGATGTGTGGTCAGTGGACAGGAAAAATAAGAGAACCTGTAAAAAGCATTTAAATTCCCTAAATAAGATCACTTCTCCTAATTAGTGGGAATAATGCTATAAATCAAAGAGAAGAGAATATAAGAAATAAAACAATATGAAATGTACATACTCAGAGATGAAAGAATAGACCCTTCTTGAAAGGGCAAAGGGGACAAAGAGGGATTGGAAGGGATGCCTGAAAGCCTATTTGGAATTGGAAGTTAAATACTGGGTTGGCCAAAAAACTTGTTTCCATAAGGAGCTTACAGAAAATCTCAAACTTTTTGGCCAATGCAATATAATAAAAACCCCAACAGACCTCATCTACAGAAGGGCCTGCAGGCATGTTCCTAAAGTAAGCAGGACTTAGAATATCATAGGTGTGAGAACTAATTTAAAGTTCAGCACGAGAGTTACTGGGGCTTTAACGGACAACCCATATTAATAAATATGCAGGAGGCTTGTCACTCTGGAGCACTTGCCAGTACTGGAACATAAGTTTCACCTTTTTTTTTAATGTATTAACTTAAAAAACAAGACAGGCAAATAATAATCCATTTTCCTCTTAGTTAAAATAAGGATTATGCTAAAGTCATTGAAATGAAAGCAGAAGTAAAAGAGGCTCAGATTTGTGGATTTGTCTCTGAAGATGCAGCCATAGTCTGAAAGCATTAATTCACATGTAACAGTTATCACTTCCAAGTCTGAAATGCCACAATTAAACCAACTTCAGAGGAACTGGAATGCCCTGGGCTAGCTGTGGCAATCCAGTTTCTTCGGAAATATAAACGTGGGCTGAGAACTGAACCAACAGGATGCACTGGGAAGCAGTCACTACGTTATCCACTCTACTTCCTCGGGACCCCACAGAGACCCCACTGAAACCATTTCCAGAGGGAGGTCTACTCAGGCCTCTAATTTCAGTGGAAGAATTTCTGCAGTTATCTCACCCAGCTTCAAAGATTTGAGAAGCAACTGTACACCAAACACACGCGACCTGGACCACTGAGGTACCAAGTCAATCCACCTAAGTCAGGAAGCTGTTCTGTTGTACGACAAGGGGATACCGAGAATCTGAGTCCTCCTCCTCTGAGGATGTTTCTTCATAGAGTTCGTCCTGGGCAATAATGCTCCCTAAGCCGTACTCCTGCTCGTGGACAGAAACCTCATTGGGTGTGAGGTGGAAAGAACCTTCCACAAAGTCAGCAAACCTGGAAAAGAGAAAATAATACTCATTTACTCATTAGAAGCTGCCTTCCACCCTGTTTTCTTTCAAAATAAGAACAAATTGAAACCTTGATGTGCTCTCAGCTCAAATGATATTGAGCCTAGCCCCCAGTCTTATCCTTACTCTGGCAGATAAATCAACTAAAGCAAGAAATGATAAGAGAAGGAAAACTAGGATCGTAGGCTGACATTCCCTGCAACACCATCCTGCTTAATAAGCACTTTCAAGTTATGGATGTTTGCTTACCCTTTTTAGTTATGGAAGTGCTAAAGTTCCTTCAGTTATCTGTAATCCTTGATTAAGATTAAGGAGTGTTACATATTTATTTGTGTTTATGGCCCTATCAACTTTATGCCATCAAGATTCCAAATTGAAGTTTCATATACTCATTGGTATGATTGCTTCCAAATAAAAGTATCCCTCTCCACTCAAAAACTATATTAAACATTCAGAGAGCAACACAAAACTGTAAGAGGGGAAACTTAATACCATACTAGAGTCTTCTCATCTCAGTGCTACAATGAAAGTTAGAGTAAATAGTTCCTTGAGGAATCAGAAAATGGCTACGGCTTAAAATATGATATACGTACTTTTCCCTTGACTGCTCCTAGAAGAACAAGAAAACAAAGCCACAAATACAAAATAATTATAGAAATATAATCTCTATTAAAACTGTAGGGTCATGATTACCCTGAAAGATTCCTGGTACTTCTTGCCAAGGGTTTGTTTACCTCTTTGGAGACTGAATTCGAGAAACAGTCTTCCAAGCTGAGCAGTCTGGACTGTTGCAGTATTCTCTAAGCTGCTCTAAAGCCTTTCGGGTCTCCACCTCTCCTTGCAGCCGGTATTCTTCTTCTGTCAGAAGACGAGGGGGGACAGTCTTTTCTGTTGCCTTACACATCTTTCTGTGCTCACCAAAATAACATCATGAATGATTAATCAGTAATCTATGTCCATCGTTATCTCTTAACTCCCTTCAGTGGGTCAAGCATATAAGAGCCTAAATCATTAAAAGTCATTGCTCCCACCTTTATTCCACAGACATCCTTAGTATAATGGACCCCTGACACATTAGACTATTGACAAGTCAGAGTAGTCAATATTATTCACTAATGTGAATAAATTCACTTATGATAGACAAAATATTTATTTCCCAATAAATGGAAAACTACAAGAAAATGATGGCATAAAATTGTGGTGCATTAACCTGGACCCCACCATGAACTGAAGGCATTACTTTGACTATCTGTACTAGAAAGAAAAACCATTGATAACCTCAGAACCTATGACCATTCCATAGTCACCAGGTAAAAGTGACTACATGCTTGAATTACACCTGAAACTAAGACTAGGACTCCCACAACAATCTGAAAGGCAGTGTGACATAATCCGAAACCAGGTGACTGAGGCATGTGGCATAAAAGTAATATACTTTGCACCACCTAGTGGTAACAGGAACACATGACACTTTACTAGATGTTTTTATTTTATATAAAATGATTAGAATTTATAAGTTCTTTAAAATGTCTACAGAGAATCTAAAAAGAAAGACTTGAAAGAAACACAAGTGAAACATAATACAATAAATTGACATTAACAAAGAGGCTCCCAGGTCAAAACCTGTTTCCTTTGCTGCAACTGCATCCCACATTGCACACTTCAGTACAAAGTTACACTGCCTTTCAGTCACCTGTAGGTGATGTACAGCCAGTGAATAGGGTACTCCAGGTTCTTAGTACACAGTGCAATGACGATAATGGCAAGGGCAATGTGTGGTATCTGGATACTGGAATACATGAAACACAGGCCCAGCAGCTGTAAGGTCCAGGTCAGCAGGTTGATACTTCGTTCATTCTCCACAGGCCCATACTTGTAACAGACTGCAAAACTCATGAATCCAACTGCGAGGATATAGCCTATGAGAAGAGTTATCAGAAGACATTCTTTTTCATCTACAACTGGTAAAATATCCCATCTGGGGAGCAGCAGTAAACTCACTATATAGCACCTACTGAACCAGGAAAATGGATAAGATCTTTACTCAATTATTCATACTTCCTTCATTATTCATAAATATTAATCTATTTTCAGTTTCTATCATTTCTGTTGTCTCAAACTTATTTAATTCTCAAATGGGGAATTAAAACTACATACTGAACAACTCTAAAATAGTCTGTTTCAAAAACCTAATATATGAAAATCCAAATTAATTCCTTCTCAAAGGATAGATTAAGAGTTACTATCTTTACAACCAAAGGATTCTTTTCTTGTTTTACAGATAGTGTTCACTGTAGAGTCCTTTACCTCTTAAGGTCCTCAAGTGAATTTAAAATACAATTATATTCAAAAAGCCAATTTACAGCTTTTCAGAAAGATGCCTATGCATAAAGAGAGATGTACTTATAAACCCCAACAAATTAGTCTTCTCCCTAGCAACAGCATCTTAATTTAAGAAAAGGTGACAACTGTAGAGTTAGAAATAAAAATTATGATTCTTACAAGTTAATAAAATGGCATAGACTATTAAACTCCATAAGCAGGCAATATCTTTTCATGATCAAATTAACTAAAACAGCCTATAAACATATAAAAAAGAAAGCAAAACCAATAACACTTACTTAAAAGATACTGCCAGTAACACCTCCAGATCTCTTGTAAATTTTTAAAAACTAGTTGAATAAGGTACAGAGAAAAGGACCAGCCTCCTACCAGGATGATGTAAATGGGACTTTTCTAAAACAGAGTAGAAGTGAAAGTAAAAAGTTACAACAGGCTTTCCCTACATACAAGAAGCAAAATGGAACTGCGATTTAAAAAAAATTCAACCTACTAAAAATGCACAAAACATCTCTCTTAAAAATATGTACTTTATACTTAAAATTATACAGTCTGCAAAGAACATTGGGAAAATGAGATGCTAAATAACTTAGAAGCCTGGGTATATAATGTATATAAATAATAAACAGGAAAAACACTTTAACCACCCCCCCGCCACACACACACACACACACTGTAAGTAAGATTTCAAATAAAAAGGGAGAGATTGTATATCATCAGGCTCCAAGTTTCATCATGGAAAGTATCTTTCTGAAACGAGGAAAGAGTAGGACATTGACTTATCAGCCATCAATGCAAATTTTCAGTGCTGTAAGATTATCCAAGAAAACAGTCCTTCATCTACCCAAGCTCATCCTAATTGCATGTGAGGATTCTGCCACTTACCTTGGGCATAAACTTGGACACTATAAAAATGATGATTAGTAAAGAGGCCACAATTCCCACACTCATCCCAGTAGAATAGTAGAAGATTTGACTTCTGCAGAGAGAAAACTCATTTCATTATTACATTTGTATTCTTCACAAATGGCACTGTTCAACCAGATCACAATCCCAGTCAAAAGGTAGAAAAAAGGTACAAGATGAGAACAGGTACTTGCTCAACACTTGAGGTCAGAAAACTAAAGAGACCAGTACAGTGTAGTTGCTGCCAAATTATAAGGATTAGTACCAATTACAGCCCCTCAAATATATCCCAACAATAAACCTCTGCTTAGTCTCCAGCTCCCATCCCCAGTACTGCTCCCCACTCAATTTTTAATGAGAATCTTTCTTCTGGGAACTGCACAGATTCTCTGGGGAGAAGAAACGGATAAGAGGACTGCCAAGTGGAAACCAGTAACAAGAAGTGAATTGCTTACCCCAAAGGGCATAGAACAGAGAGCTCCTACTCCTAGTCTAGAATCTTTCTACCAAATATTCCTCCTTCATTTCGAATTTCTCTCAGGATCCCCAAAATAAGGAACAACTTCCAACAACCTCACTCCAACTGAACTTCAACTGGTTAAGCTTTAATTCACTACTTCACAAATATTCTCCTTCTATACAAAGTTAATGTTGATTCTATCTCTGCTGAATGTTTGTTATTTGTGTGCATGGGGGTTAGTCACTTAGTCATATCTGACTCTTTGAAACCCCATGAACTGTAGCCCGCCAGGCTCCTCTGTCCATGGAATTCTCCAGGTAATAATACTGGAGAGGGTTGCCATGCCCTCCTTCAGGGGATCTTCCGGACCCAGGGATTGAATCCAGTCTCCTGCACTGCGGGCAGCTTCTTTACCATCTGAGCCATCAGGGAGACTATATGTTTCCTTTGTATTTGTACATGCCTGTTTCACCTATCTTAGCTAGTGGGTTTCTACAGGCAGGAAATGAGTTAAGTGATTGATCCTTGCTTCTTTACTTCTGAACAGCATGAAACTCATCCTATAAAATGTAAAACACAGCCCTGTAAAAATGAGGGCTAAACATGACTAATGGTAGAAGGATGGTGATATACTGGCTAAATCCCATCACATGATGGGTAACCTAATAGGGGAATTTCATTATAGCCAATCTTATTAACACAAGAAAAAATAAAAATAATAACACACATTAAAGTATTTTTTAATGATTGAAGCAGGTAATGACTTAGCCCATCCATAAAGGGAATGGCAGCACTTTAAGACTTTATGATAGAAGTCAAGCTGGGTAGGTCTGAGCATCCTCATTCCGCCCTCTAGCCTTAGAACCTACCTGCTCAGCAAGTCTCCACAAAAAAATAGTGTAAGTCCAAGGAGGAAAATGAGGAAGAGTTTGGGGTCAAATCCTGAAATAAATAAAATATTTCTGCTTAACAAGGGAACCAAACAATTTAAAGCATTACAGAATAAAAGGCAACGTTGGCATCACTAGTCAGCTAATAAATGCAAACAGCCCACCTAAACAGCATTTTAACAGCATTCCACACAAAGCCTGGGCACCCTTCCAAAGAGAAAGTATAATTAGGTCTCTGTCTAACCTATACTTCCCTGAAGAGTTTATTTTGTTTTGGCTACCTACGCTAAGGCTAAAAGAAGCTAAGCTCTGCTTTGGTTGGAGCCATAGTAACATGAGCACTTCATGCAATTGCCCACAAGGGGTCTCCACCACCCTGGTTTTCAAGCCTTAAATCACACAGGCTCGGATTCAGCCGATTAGCCAGAACTCTGGGTCAGGGCCCTCTGTTGTTCTCTAAGGGGCTGTTTTTCTTGACCACCACCACCACCTACTTCTTTTGACAATATCTGAGCACTGTGTTGGAAAAGCCTACACTCAATCCGATCGCCCAGGACCAATGGGCCCAAGCACAGGTCCTTTACTTGTGTACCAGTCACTCCCACAGCTTTCACATTCAAGAGCTGAGTCTAGGGGAGGTCCACAAACAGGAGCAAGAGTGATCTGTAAATGCAAAAGGATCACCAGAAAAAGAGGCTGATCCTGTTCAAAAAAGAAGTATGGAACTTTAGGACAGTTAGAATTGGAGAAGGAAATGGCAACCCACTCCAGTGTTCTTGCCTGGAGAATCCCAGGGACAGAGGGGCCTGGTGGGCTGCCATCAATGGGGTTGCACAGAGTCGGACATGACTGAAAAGACTTAGCAGCAGCAGCAGCAGGACAGTTAGAAGCACACAACAAATTTCGTAGCAAAACCCAGGAACATTTCTACTGCTCACAACATTACTCTCCTGGGAGTAGTTACCAAGAAGAGACAAAAGTCATAGAGAATTCAACAGGATAATGATCTGCCTCTTCTGTGAAACTTTCTCAGACACATCCAGAGAAAGGAAAACTCCCAGTTACACTGAATAAGGCTAAAACTGAAGTGATCTTCACATTTATGGTTCCACATATATTCTTTTGCTTGTGAGATATTCAGGTCTATTTTCAGTCTGATTTAACCATTCATGTCTTTAAATGTAGGCTGAAATATACAGGCCTACAGTTAAAGCACCCAGAAGACAGAAATACATCTATCTAACTCGAAGAATACTAGGTACATCAGCTCAGAGCCACTGTAAGTATTAGGAATGCAAGCCTTCACAAACCAAGTAAGGAAGCACTCAGAATGAAAGACTTATGGTGAAGTCTCAAATCCAGGCTTAAAGCCTTTTATGAGGGGTAGAGTCTCTCTGCCTTGTTTGGAGCAGTGGTATATTCAGGTTATAATCAGAACCAAAATGGAGCTGTCTTGGGCTGACTTCTCTCACTAATTATACCCTCCAAAGCTCAGTCTCTTCTCACCATAGAATCCCTCAGAAAAACAGAGGTAAGACTTACTCCGAGTCACAATGACACTGTACTTGGTGTCTTCCTCTAAAATCTCAACTTTGAGGCAGGTTTTTGTGCTGTATAGACCCACATTAACATAGGTGTCATTCAATTTCTCTTTTAAAAAGGAGGAAAAAAAGTTCCAGATACTAAACTGCTCTAGCTCCTTCAGTTTCTCTTCATTCTCCACCTGGGTGACTCGGACCAGTTTGGAACTATTTACCCGGATCTGTAACACAAGCAAAATCAGGATGAGAAAGAAGGAAGTAGGAATTTAAACTTTTTCCAAATACAATTTGGAAAAAAAAAAAAAAAAACTTTAGCATAAATAGTTGAATCATAAATGGCATTGGCTTTTCACAGGCTTATGAGAAATATGGAGATAAAAGATAAAAGCAGCTAAAAGATAACTGGGCAAATAGCACTGCACATGGTTCAGAGAGGCAGCTGTTAGAATGTCTTTTGTTAACATGATCTGGATCTACTATTAGGCTAGAACATAGGGGTAAAAAAAAAAAAAAGACTTCCAAGCTGAAAGAGTTACCAATACAGCTATTTATAAGAGATCACACAAAGCAAGGGTCCAGAATATAAAGAAAACTGCCAGGCATAAACAGCACCAAAAATGTTTCCCATAATGACAGGCTGAGAAGTTCAATTCTTTGTCACAAATTACTGATTATGGGTAAATGTTGGTTATAATGTGCCCCAGATGGAATATGATCTTTATATCAGACAATGAAAAAAGAGAATTTTTTGAAAAAGCCCACCCTTGTGTTTTTTTGATGTGAACAAATGCCCTGATCAGTGACTATGCTTATAGCAGCAGAAACATTTCCAAAGGACTCATCTTGTTTAATCAGTATAGCCAGACACTCTTGCTTGCCAGGTGGCTCAATAGTGTTATGAAATAAGAGACCAAAGTCATTCTATCAAGGGGAAACCAGTTCAGGGCATTTATGCAACATCTTGTGCAGAATCAAAACAGAATAGGAGTAGCAAGGCAGAGTGTACATCCTGACAGGCATGCAAAAAAGAGGGGTGTGTGTGTGTAAAAGGAGCCGGGAAGAGAAGAAAATAGTCTCTTGGGGAAAAAGAGGAAGTTAGTTTACCTCAGGGTCAAGTATTGTGGGCCACTTAAAGGAACAGAGAGAGGAACACAAAGTAGGGATAAATGCTTTACTGATGAAAACACTGATGAGATTAAGAATAACTGCAATCTTATCAAGGTTGTTAATTTTTTATATTTATATATATATATATTCTTTTTTTTTAATTGTGAAAAGGGAAGAAGGTGTCATAGTACTCACTAATCAGATATTCACACAATCTGCCGCTCCCCAGAGCCTCCAAACCATTACCTGTATCCGTGTCCATACATCATGCCACTTTGGGATAAGCACATTTCTGTAACAGTACTGTTGACTGGCATTCATACAATAAACTTCGGATTCCGGAAGCATGACCACGTTTAAACCAATTCCAGCTTTATGCAAAGAAAGAAAGCAACAATTAAATATAATAACAAAACAAACTAATAACAATAACTCATTTCATAAAAAGAATTAAAATGACTGCTTTCTAAAAGCTGGGGTTAAAATATCAGGGACTGACGCAAAGAAGAAAACTAAGATGGGAGGAGTAAGGCAAAGTCTTGTTTCTGTCAAATGTAATTTTTAAAAATAAATAGTCACTAATCCAGGATGAGTAATAATAAAATCCACTATTATGTGTGTATTAAGACAGACAATATGTGTTTCATTTAACCCTCCCAAAAATGCTATCAGGTAGGCACTCTCATAATATTCATTTTTATAAATGAGGAAACTGATATTTAGGAACAATTAAGTACTTTGTCCAAAGCTACAGAGCTAATAAATAGCTTAACTGAGATTCATACCAGGTCCTGTTTTTCTTATAAAGGCATAGCTAAAGTAACCCATCTAGTGATTTCCTCTATTACTTTCCTGAGTAGGATGAACAAAATTAGCAACATCTTGTGTATTTGAAGTACTTTAAACAGATACTAAAAGACTGCAAAGTTTCTTTTTCCTAGCTGTTTTTGTTTCAAAGTTCAAAAGTGGCCAATTAACATATGCAGTCCCTCAGACTTGACCACAACAGAAGAGGTGCCCTCAGGAGTTTATATTCAAACTCAGCTAAGTTAAGGTTAACAGGTGACCACTCTCATTATCTTCCCACCTCAGTCTGCTCAAACGACCTTCTTTACCACAGAACATTTCAGTATCTTCCTTGTTCCACACTGTACATATCAACTCATTTAAATGCTACTCTAACTGGAAATGTGGATATCACTTTGGTTCTTAGTGTAAAAGGGGAAAGATTTAAATAAACTAACAAAACACCCCAAAACAAAAACCTCCACCAAAATTTAGAAAGCCAAAGCTACATATGCACAAAGGCAATGACACAATTTTAGAGTGAAGCTAAGACTAATTTTGAAGTTAAATTCAGTCCTAAACCTAAACATCAAGAGCAAAAACTACAAAATACTTAGAAGGAAAAAAAACAAGTGTGTAAATCTTTGTGACCTTGGATTAGACAATGGCTTCAAAAAATTTAAAAATTCTTTGTTTCAGAGGCCACTATCAAGAAAATAAAAAGACAGCCTACAAATTGAGAGAAAATATTTGCAAGTCACGTATCTGATAAGGGTCTAGTATCCAGAATATATAAAGAACTACTACAACTCAACAACAAAAAGAGGGGGGAAAAAACAATTTTTAGATTGCATAAAGTATTTGAATAGACATTTCTTGAAAGAAAATATACAAATGGCCAATAAGCACAATGAAAAAAGGCTCAACATCATTAATCACTATGGAAATGCAAGTCAAAACCACAATAAAACGCCACTTCATACTCAGTAGGATGGCTACAGCCAAAGAAAAAAAGAGGACAATAACCGCAGCTGGCAAGGATGTGGAGAAACGAGCCCTCATACATCGCTGGTGGGAATAAAAAATGGCAGTCTCTGGAAAACAGCTTGGCAGTTCCTCAAAAACAGTTATTTGACATAGCAATTCCACTCCTCTGTATACACCCGAGAACTGAAAGCATGTTCACACAGAAACCTGTACACAAAACTTCACTGCAGCAATATCCATAACCAAAATGTGGTAACATCCTAAATCTCATCAGCTGATCAATGGATAAGCAAAAAGTGGTATTATCAATATGATGGAATATTATCCAGCCACAAAAAGAAAGTACTGATACATACTACATGAACCTTTAAAACATTATGCTGAATGAAAGCCAGTCAACCAAAAGGCCACATATTAAATGATTCCATTTATGTAAATACCCACAATAAGCAAAGCAGATTAGCAGTTGTCAGGGGCTGGGAGAAGGGAATGGGGAATGACTGCTGAGGAGTACTGGGTCTCATTTTGGAATAATGAAGATATTCTGGAATTAGTGGTGATGGCTGCACATTACCAATACAGCTGACCCTTGACCCACAGATGGGTAAGGATGCCACCTCTCTACTCTGTCAAAAACCAGCCCTGTGGACCCACAGTTCCACATCTGTGGATTCAACCAACCAAAAACCAGGAAGTACTATAATATGTATATATTGAAACTAAAAATCCATGTGTAAGTGGACGCATGCAATTCAAATCTGAGTTGTTCAAGGATCAACTCCATACCAAAAACCAATGAAAGGGTGGATTTTATGGTATGTGAATCATATCTCAATATTTTAAAATTCAGTTGATTTTATGGGGGGAAGGAAAAGTTTTCCTTCGCCCTCTTTAGAGTCTCTGGCTAGGCCCAAAAATTAAACTGACAAAGACATATTAACAGGAGAAAAGCATACATATTTAATGTTTTATGTGACTTCCCTTGTGGCTTAGCTAGTAAAGAATCTGCCTGCAATGCGGGAGACCTGGGTTCATTCCCTGGGTTGGGAAGATCCCCTGGAGAAGGGAAAGGCTACTCACCCAGTATTCTGGCCTGGAGAATTCCATGGACTCTATAGTCCATGGGGTCGCAGAGTCGGACACGACTGAGCGAATTTCACTTCACATGTGACATGAAAGCTTCTAAGGAAATAAAGGCCCAAAGAAACAGACCCACATACTTGAATGCTAGGTTTGATGAAGAGTGCATCATCACAGAGGAATAAGATGAGTTGAGAATGAGGTAACTGTAGTAGAGTGGGGAGAACTAAGCAAGGCCTGCTTATTAGGATTCTTCTTTGTATCCCTTTGTCTTCAAAGCTAAGGATGCTCCTTTCCTTCAGGTAAGGGAGGGCACCTCTCACATGAGGATTTTATGGCCTATTTCAAGGAAAAAGGGCAAAGTGGGGCAGGTCAGAGTGACTTTTCAGCTTCTGTTGTTTTCTCAGACTCCTTCAGCTTCAAATATTCAGTATGCCAAGGTGCCATATTTTGGAGTAGAATGTCCTGAACCCCATCTATCAACCTCTCACTAGTGTTCAATAGTAGTTTGGATTTCCTCCAAGCCTATTTTTCACAAAGTGAAACCTTTCCAAAATTCTACTGACATTTTTTTCACTAGCAAATCCACAAATATACTGAAAGAACACCCACTCACAAATTTGGATCAAGAGTTTATTTTCTTCGGGAGACTAAGAAAGTAAAATTCTATGAAACTTAAAACTAGTGTGTTTACAAATAAATCTTTTAAAACCCAAGAATCATACTTTATTAACTCTTCTCCTACAGCAAGTAATGTAACACAACGTTATCTTTAAACCCATTTTCAAGAAAGTGTGTGTGTTAATTGGTCAGTCGTGTCGGACTCTTTGTGACTCCATGGACTGTAGCCCACCAGGCTCCTCTGTCCATGGAATTCTCCAGCTAAGAATACTGGTTGCCATTCCCTTCTCCATGGGATCTTCCCAACCCAGGGATCGAACCTGAGTCTTCTGAACTGCAGGTAAACTCTTTACCTGAGCCACCAGGGAAACAGTAAGATACAAATAATATGTCAGTAGCATAGGCCATTTGAAAACCTTAACGTCAGGAAAAGGCATTAGTATTTTTAAGACAATTTTTAAAATTCTTCAGGGGTTTCCCTGGTGGCGCAATGGTAAAGAATCCACCAGCCAATGCATGAGACATGGGTTCAATCCCTGATCCCAGAAGATCCCACATGGTGAGAAGCAACTAAGCCCATGTGACATAACTACTGAGCCCAGTGCCTAGAGCCCACGCTCTGCAACAAGAGCTGCCATCGCAATGAGAAGCCTGAACTACAACTAGACAGTAGCCCCTATTTGCCATAACTAGAAAAGACGCCCTCACAGCAACAAAGATCCAATGAGGCCAAAAATAAATAAAAAGATAAAACTAAATAAATAAAGTCAATGTCATTTTCCTAAAGAAATAAAACATTTATAAGAAGCAGCACTTTGGGAGGAATTCCCTGGCAGTCCAGTGGTTAGATGCCAAGCTTCCATAGCAGGGGACATGGGTTTGATCTCTGGTCAGGGAACTAAGATCTCCAATGCCACAAGGTAGTCAAAAAATAAATTTAAAAATGCCTTTTAAGCCCAAAGATCAAATTCTTCTTGGAATTTAGTGGATCACAACTTGCTTGCATGTATTTACGCATGAAAGATACTCAAAATTTAGAAACTTCTTATTTACTTATATTCATCAACTTTTCAATCAACAACACTGATCATTTAACATCTAATGGTAGAAGGTAATGAAAATGATTCATAGTATGTGAGGACCAGAAAAGACCTAAAAAAAGTCATGAAAAACCACCTCCTCTAATTCTTAAATAGCCTCTAATCATTTCTGTCAAGAGGTAATCCAGTTCATACTTAAAAGCATTTTAAAATTCTCCGTAAAAACTAGCATGGTGTAGACACTCTGTGTCTTCAGGTATTAGCAAAGTGTCTTGTGACAAGTGTCTAGTTAATGTGTATAATTGTTTCCTGAATTAAACTATAAACAAAATTATGAAGATCCAGCAAATAAAAGTTTGCAATTTAAAAAAAAAAAAAAAACAACTAGCATCTTTAAGTTAGTGGGCTTAGCAAAGGATTATTCAATGGGATGCTGAGACAACTGACAGTCATCTGGAAAACAAAATTCATCTACTCACCTCACACCAAATGCTAACATTAATCATTGGTTAAAAAGTAAAATGAAAAATAATTAAATTGTACTACAAAATACACACATATAAAAACTCAATTCTGGAAGGCTCTTTAAGTATAAAAGCAATGGAAATAAATCTAAAGAATAAAATCAAGAAACTTCCCTGGTGGTCCAATGGTTAGACTCTATGCTTCCAATACAAGAGGCTGTGGGTCTGCTCCCTAGTCGGGGAACTAAAATGCCTAGGACTCCCTGGCAGTCCAGTGGTTAGCACTCCACACTTTCACTGCCAGGGCCTGGGTTCAATCCCTGGTCAGGAAACTAAGATCACGCATGGTTCTGTTTCACCAAATAAAAATTTAAAAAAGAATAAAATCAAGCTACCACATAAAAATATAAATCTTCTATTTAAAAAGATATAAAGAAAAAAGATAAAAAGGGACAAACATTAAAGTTTTGTAATAATTATAAAATATATATCCTTAATATGTTAAAAAGGTTCATCAATTGATTTTAAAAGTACACAAAAACCCCAATAAATGGTAATCACAATAAACAAACCAAGAGCAAAGGACACACACTCTAAAATTGTAAGTCTAAACAGATAATTAAATAACTAATGAGCACTTGAAAGATACTACTTCACAAATAATGCAAGAAATTCAAAATAATTAAGATACCACTTTCAATCTACCAAATTAGCAAAGGTGTTTCAGTCTGGAATATCCAGTGCTGGCAAGGATATGGGTCACAAACAAAATAGAGCTGATAGTGGTATAAACTGGCACATATTTTCAGAAAAATATTTTAGCAAGATGTTTCAAGGGTCTTAAAACAATATATTTTAGCCATTTCTAAGAATCTACTCTAAAATTAAAAAAAAAAAAATTTGTCCATAGCATAAAAGTAGAATAACTTTAATGAAGACTTTTAAATGACAAAGGAAAATGCTTATGCTACAAAACCAAATGAGAAAACTACCTCTGGTAATAACTGGTGGCCTCCAAGGAAGATAACTGGACTGCTGACAATTTTATGAATGTATTATAAATTCAGACAAAATTTTTTAAATTAAAGACACATGGAAACAGACCAGAAGAAAGAGTGCTTTAACGGACTGGCTCTGACAAAATAAAGTGAATGCTTTTTCTACTTCTTTATGCTTAATTGTTCTTGTCAAATAGTCTAAAATAAATTCAAATGATTTTTATAATCAAATTCAACAACCTTCAGTGAGAAAGAACTCTTGTTTTTTGAAGTACTCCATTCTGTCTTTAGGTACCTCTCACTTTAGAAAGTTCTCTATTACATGACTGTCTTTTGTAGCTAACACCTATATCCAGTAGGCCACGAAGAACAAGTATTCCCTGAGTTTACCCATCTCCAAGCCAAAAAGTCCCCACTCATCTCCTTATTAAAGAAACCTTGAGACTACTAACTGAGCACTAAGGAGGAGCATTCTGGAATAAATACTTTCATCTCCACAATACACAAACCTCTACGGTTAAACATCTGGTCAAAGGTCATTCAGAACATATGCAGTCCTTCAAATTACACTCTGGGCCCTGACTCGAAAAAGTGTCTTCTTGGATACCTATATCCCTCTCCCTTAAAAAAAAAGTTTCAGACGGTCGCTGCGCTTTGAAACTAGTTCTGTGGATCCTTAAGGTTGTGAGATAACCTTAAAGCTGTAGCTCAGGATAATCATTAAGTGACAAGAAGAAAGCGGCAGCAAACGATGGGAAAGGAGAGAAAGCATATGTGTTTACAAGATATGGTTATCCTTAACCCCAAGAGTCTCAACTTCCTCCAGTGGAAGCTTCCAAACTTATCTTTCTGTTGTGCAATTAACAATGTTCGAAGGAGGTTTTTTTTTTTTATACAAATACACCCTATGTTTTCCGAATTAGAGCGGAAAAGGAAAATAAATTCATCCCGGTCCAAAGCCAATTAAGCAGCAGCAGGCATCAAGAAAGTTTGCTTGAGGAACGAATAAATTTCCAAAAGAAAATTACTAGACGTTAACTAACGTTTGTCTTTTCGGAAACTGGAATTTAACTACTCCAGATCGGTTCCATAAGGCCGAGAGGGGCCAGGAACTTACAAGTGCGCAAGATATTAATAAGAGACCATTACATTTCAGTGAACTACAATCATCTGTTCAGCCATCGTGCCCTGAGTCCTGACAGCATATGCCCAGGTGTTGCTAATTTTCTGAATGAACAGGATGCTCCCTTTCCAGTGGCAGTGCTGTCTGTCCATTCGGTCCTCGGGTCACCTTCCTTTTAACCAAAGAAATCGAGGAACCAGTGAAGCAAGACGGAGCCCCAGGACCACTTTTGATCCAGTGCAGGCCTCTCTGTCTCCGCCAAAAGGGCTCCAGGCTCCTCCCTATTCTGGATAGCTCCCGCAAGCCGCCTCCAGGGCCCTTGGGCCCTCAAGGCAGGCGACCATTCGCCAAGGATGTAGCTCCTTTCTCCGCACCACGCCCGCGCCCCTCAGCAGAATAACGGCCCACGCCCTGGGGACACTCCCCACCTTTCCAAATAGAACCCCTCGGCACCCGCCCCCTTGGCAGCTGCTGCCCGCGGTACCTGAGCCGCAGACAAAGCAGCTGGAGAGGACCAGAAGCAGCCGCACTGCCCCACCACCCCCGGCCCCCCAACTCCAAGGCCCGGCACCAACTGCCGGTAAGACCGCCAGTTTCATTCCTCCCGCCATGGTCGCCTCACGCCGCCTCCTCCTCACGTGCCTCTCCCCGGCAACTAACCCGGAACAGGCAGGACCAGTAGCCTATCCGCTACAAGGCCCGCCCCCTATCACCCAATCGGGTGGGCGGTGCTTCGAGCACTCAGTCCTTTTTGCACCCTATAGTCCCGCCTCTTAGCAACTGATGCGGGAGGGCGGAAAATGGTATCTTTCAGCCTATAAGAAGACATGTTCTCACCTTAGCAATGGCGACAGGAAGATCCCGCCCCTTAACAACATGCTTCCGTCTCCACTTTATTTACAACTGGACCGATTGATGGTAAGCTTAACCAATAGAAAATCAGAATGGGCGAGGCATTCTTGACCAAACTTATTATTTCCATCGAAACTATCTCAGATTCTTTCTTTGCTGTTCTCCGTGATCTTTCCGTTGTGGGAAACTTAAGACGACTGTCTTCCAAAGTCTTAAATGATTTAAAACGGAAGCTATACAAAAAATTCTGTTGACAGTTTTATAAGGAATAAACATTAACGTTTAAGAACGTAATCGTAGGGTAGGGGGGTTTTTGGGGGCAGGGGGAAGGGAGCTAAATCCATGCGAAGATTAAGAGAAGCTTTTTTATTCCCCACAACATCCTGGGAGATAAATAGCTTCATTTATAAAGGAGTCAAAATTAAGACAGAAAAAGGAACCTGCCCAAGATTGCAGTTTCTTGGACTGGGCTGTGGTTCCAACCCAGGTCTTACCCCAAAGCATGAGTTCGTTCTATGCATCAGGTGCTTCCAATTAAATGACTCACACGATGAAAGCCTAGCAGAGGGCCTAGCATGTAATAAGTGTTCAGCAAATGTTAGTTGAAATTGAAGCATCTTATTTTTTAGAGGATCTGGTAGTTCCTTTCAGCCACTCAAATGTGTTCGACTCTTTGTGACCCCATGGACTGCAACACCCCAGGCTTCCCATCACCAACTCCTGGAGCTGGCTCAAACTCATGTCCATTGAATCTATGATGCCGTCCAACCATCTCCTCCTGCCTTCAATCTTTCCCAGCATCAGTGTCTTTTCTAATGAATCAGTTCTTCAAATCAGGTGGCCAAAGTATTGGAGCTTCAGCTTCAGCATCAGTCCTTCCAGTGAATATGTAGGACTGATTTCTTTTAGGACTGACTGGTTTGATCTCCTTGCAGTCCAAAGGACTCTCAATAGTCTTTTCTGACACCACAGTTCAAAACCATCAGTTCTTCAACACTCAGCTTTCTTTATGGTCCAACTCTCACATCCACATATGACTGTTGGAAAAAGCATAGCTTTGATCTGATAGTGGTGGGTAGGAATACTAGAGATGATGGAGTCCAGTGAGTTAATAAAAAATTCAGAGAAGGAGGTAACTGCTGGGGAAGGTTCAAGCTTTCAAAACAGGGACTTTTAAAAAGTGAAAATGAAGCCGAGCAATAGGCAAGAGAAGAAATTTCATTCTCAGAAAGAAAAGTCAAGGCTACCTCTGGTGCAACAGTTATCCTATCTCTCACACACTTCCACCACACACTCCCCTGGCTGATCTAAAGAGGTCAGTATCCACAGTAATACATCTTGTTGCTACTATGTACCCTTGATAGTGTGTAGAGAAAATGGTATTTCTGTTTTCCTCCTCAAAACTCATAAAACTGAGATAAATATTTATTATTAAGTCTCTCAGTTGGGTCCGACTCTTTGCGACGCCATGGACTGTAGCCTGCCAGGCTCCTCTGTCCACAGAATTCTCCAGGCAAGAATACTGGAGTGGGTTGCCATTTCCTTCTCCAGGAGATCTTCCAGACCCAGAGATGGAACCTGGGTCTCCTCCATTGCAGGCAGATTCTTTACCATCTGAGCCACCAGGGAAGCCACTTAAAAAATTCAGATAAAGAGGTAAACTAGGGACTTCTCTCATGGTCCAATGGTTATGACTCTGCACTTCACTGCCGAAGGCGCAGGTTCAGTCTCTGGTGGGGGAACCCATAAGATCCCACAAGCCATATGTGGTACAGCGAAACAAAGAGGCAACCTACAAAATACTTGATCAATACTCCTCTTAGTCATCACAAACAGGGCAACTCTGAGAAACTAACAGCCAAGAGAAGCCTAATAAAATATGGAAACCAAATGTAATATGGTATCATGGATGGGATCCTGAAATAGAAAAAAATTAGGTAAAAACTAAGGAAATCGGAGTAAACGATAGGCTTTAGTTCAGTTCAGTTCAGTCGCTCAGTCGTGTCCGACTCTCCACGACCCCATGAATCACAGCACGCCAGGCCTCCCTGTCCATGACCAACTTCCGGAGTACACTCAAACTCATGTCCACAGAGTCGGTGACGCCATCCAGCCATCTCATTCTCCGTCGTCCCCTTCTCCTCCCGCCCCCAACCTTTCCCAGCATCAGAGTCTTTTCCAGTGAGTCAACTCGTCGCATGAGGTGGCCAAAGTATTGCAGCTTCAGCTTTAGCATCAGTCCCTCCAATGAACATCCAGGATTGATCTCCTCTAGAATGGACTGGTTGGATCTCCTTGCAGTATAAGGGACTCTCAAGAGTCTTCTCCAACACCACAGTTCAAAAGCATCAATTCTTCGGCGATCAACTTTCTTCACAGTCCAACTCTCACATCCATACATGACCACGGGAAAAACCATTGCCTTGACTAGACGGACCTTGTGGTTGGCAAAGTAATGTCTCTGCTTTTTAAAATACTATCAAGGTTGGTCATAACTTTCCTTCCAAGGAGCAAGCGTCTTTTAATTTCATGGCTGCAATCAGCATCTGCAGTGATTTTGGAGCCCCAAAATATAAAGTCTGACACTGTTTCCACTGTTTTTCCATCTATTTCCCATGAAGTGATGGGACCAGATGCCATGATCTTTGTTTCCTGAATGTTGAACTTCAAGCCAACCTTTTCACTCTCCTCTTTCACTTTCATCAAGAGGCTTTTGAGTTCCTCTTCACTTTCTGCCATAAGGGTAGTGTCATCTGCATATCTGAGGTTATTGATATTTCTCCCAGCAATCTTGATTCCAGCTTGTGCTTCTTCCAGCCCAGCGTTCCTCATGATGTACTCTGCATATAAGTTAAATAAGCAAGGTGACAATATACAACCTTGACGTACTCCTTTTCCTATTTGGAACCAGTCTGTTGTTCCATGTCCAGTTCTAACTGTTGCTTCCTGACCTGCATACAGGTTTCTCAAGAGGCAGGTCAGGTGGTCTGGGATTCCCATCTCTTTCAGAATGTTCCACAATTTATTGTGATCGACACAGTCAAAGGCTTTGGCATAGTCAATGAACCTGCCTCTCAGAAAACAAAGATCATGGCATCTGGTCCCATCACTTCATGGGAAATAAATGGAAAAACAGTGGAAACCGTGTCCGACTTTATTTTTTTGGGCTCCAAAATCACTGCAGATGCTGACTGCAGCCATGAAATTAAAAGACGCTTGCTCCTTGGAAGGAAAGTTATGACCAACCTTGATAGTATTTTAAAAAGCAGAGACATTACTTTGCCAACCAAGGTCCGTTAGTGTTATCAATGCTGGTTCATTAATGGTGGTAAACACACAGTACTAATGTAAGATAGTAACAGTGGAAACTGGATGGGGAGTACAGAACAGCTCTCTGTTCTATCTTCTCAATTTTTCTGTACGTCTGAAACATTAAAAAAATAATTTATACACCCACACCCCTCAACACACAAACACACTTCATTTTCTACCAGGTCCTGAACTCTCAGCATTCAGAGCTTGCTCTTCAGTTTTGAACAAAGGCCAGAGAACAGGGCAAGTAATTCCAGAGGATCATTTACTGACTTTTTTTTCAATCCCCCACCAGGGATTGAACCCAGATCAGGCAGTGAAAGCAATGAGTGCTAACCACTGGACCTCCAGAGAATTCCCACCACTGACTCTTAAAATATGTAAATACAGTGTACAGTAATAAGACTGGTTGTCCATAAACACATCATACCTTATCATCCAAATGAGTTCCGTCACTTCCAGGTACTCAATTCAAGAAGCTTTTAGCCTTGTTTTAATAACATGAACACTGCTCAAAACACTTTGAGAATCATTTTCAGAGTCTATAGCACACACTTCAATGAATATTCATTATCTGCAGGTGGATCTGATTTATGCAAATAGCCAAAAAAACTCAGGCCAATGCTGATGAGTAAATGTGTTTCAGAATTTTTGGGGATTTTAGAAATGTAATATGGTGCATATGCAATAAATAAGACAGCAATCTCAGTGGGGTCTGGGACAGTACCTCATAAACAAATTAATGTTTCTGCAATGATAGATGAATATTCACATTGGTATAAATGAAAGTGGTATAAATAAAACTATAAATAACCTTATGTATTAATAAGTTATTTCACTCTCCTCTTTCACTTTCAAGAGGTTCTTCAGTTCCTCTTCGGTTTCTGCCATAAGGGTGGTGTCATCTGCTTATCTGAGGTTACTGATATTTCTCCCTGTAACCTTGATTCCAGCTTGTGCTTCATTCAGTCCGGCATTTCACATGATGTACTCTTCATGTAAATTAAATAAGCAAGATGACAATATACAGCCTTGATAAGCTAAGAGATCCGCCACAAAGTAAGTTCAAGTCAGATTAGGTTTTGTAGTCAAAAGAGGAATGAAAATTTTTGGTTTTCATAACTTTCTTAACTTAGGAAAAAGACTGCATATGGTGACTATCTGATGACAATGCTCCATTCTAGCCACTCAGTCACCCAAGCTAGAAGCCTGAGAGTTACTCTAAACTCGTCTCTTCCCCCAACCCTTTACCAATCATCAAGTTCTATTCATATTGCCTGATGATGATCTATTTTAAAAGTTTTTTTTGAAAAATAATTATCTATTTATTTATTTTCGTCTTGTCACTATGCTGGGTCTTCACTGCTGTGTGGGCTTTTCTCTAGTTGCAGCGAGCAGGGGATATATTCTAGTTGCTATGTGTAGGCTTCTTGCAGTGGCTTCTCTTGTAAAGCACAGGCTCTAGGGCACTGGGGCTTCAGTAGTTGTGTCTCCTGGGATCTTCAACACAGGCTCAATAGTTGCAGCGCAAGGTTAGTTGCCCTGCAGCATGTGGGTCAGTGATAGAACCCATGTCTCCTGCATTGGCAGGTGGATTCTTTACCTCTGAGCCACCAGGGAAGCCCTGATGACTGTCTTTTAAATCTGTCCTTTCCTCTCCATCTCCAGCACCAGTGATTTAGTCTAGCACCTTGCCATGTCTCTCAGAGCACTTTTGTTTCCTTCAAATTGGCCTCTCTGCAGTTTTTACATCCATAAAACCTTTTCTCCACACCATTCCTAAATACAGATCTGACCATGTTACAGTCTTTATGGTTCCATGGTATCTCCTGTGATACTTCATGGCCCATTGTCCTCAGTTCAGTTCAGTCGCTCAGTTGTGTCCGACTCTCCGCGACCCCATGAATCACAGCACGCCAGGCCTCCCTGTCCATCACCAACTCCCGGAGTTCACCCAAACTCATGTCCATCGAGTCGGTGATGCCATCCAGCCATCTCATTCTCTGTTGTCCCCTTCTCCTCCCACCCCCAATCCCTCCCAGCATCAGAGTCTTTTCCAGTGAGTCAACTCATCGCATGAGGTGGCCAAAGTATTGGAGTTTCAGCTTTAGCATCAGTCCTTCCAATGAACACCCAGGATTGATCTCCTTTAGAATGGACTGGTTGGATCTCCTTGCAGTCCAAGGGACTCTCAACAGTCTTCTCCAGCACCAGAGTTCAAAAGCATCAGTTCTTCGGTGATCAGCTTTCTTCACAGTCCAACTCTCAGATGCTGATTGCAGCCAGGAAATTAAAAGACGCTTACTCCTTGGAAGGAAAGTTATGACCAACCTAAATAGCTTATTAAAAAGCAGAGACATTACTTTGCCATTGTCCTAATATCACCTAAATACAGATGTACAGAAATAAATTTGGGGACTTCCCTGGTGGTCTAGTGGTTAAGAATCCACCTTGCAATACAGGGGATTCAGGTTTGATGCCTGGTTGAGGAACTAAGATCCTACATGCCACAGAGCAGCTTAGCCCATAAGCCACAACTAGAGAGTTCATGCCCCAGAATGAAAGATCCCCCATGATGCAATGAAGATCCCAAGTGCTGCAATCAAGACCCAACACAGCCAAATAAATAAAAACACAAACAAGGCCATCCTCTGTGCTCACAGAGCACCTCATATGCTTATCACTTAAATAAAAGAAACAAATTTTAACTACAACAGTGCCACTCAAAGTTTGTTGTTATTTTTGTTGTTCAGTCGCTCAGTTGTATCCAACTCTTTGTGACCCCCCATGAACTGCAGCACGCCAGGCTTCCCTGTCCTTTACCATGTCCCGGAGCTTGCTCAAATTCATGTCCATTGAGTCGGTGATGCCATCCAACCATCTTGTCCAAAGTTTGTTACCAATCTGCAATGAAACAATTTCAGAAATTAAGTGTAGGCATTTAGAAACTTCTATAGCAATTTAACAGCAAAATTTTATATTTATTGAATCTAATAAGATGGGGATTTTTAAAAAATAATTCATTGTTAGTGTTTTTTTATAGAGTAGTTCACTCTACAGTGATTATAAATTGCTTTAAAAATTGGTCCTGGGCTTACCTGGCGGCTTAGTGGTCAAGAATCCACCTGCCAATGTAGGAGTCATGGGTTTGACGCCTGGTCTGGGAAGATCCCACGTGCCGTGGAGCAGCAAACTAGTGCACCACAATTATTGAGCCTGCGCTCCAGAGCCTGTGCTCCGAAACAAGAGAAGCCACTGCAATGAGAAGCCCGAGCACCACAACTAGAGAGCAGTCTCCGCTCTTCACAACTAGAGAAAAGCGAGTGCAGCAATGAAGACCCAGCACAAAATAGATAATTTCTTTAAAAAAACTTGTCCTTTAGGTTGAGAAGCTCTGGTCTAGAATATCCTAAGTGAAATGGCCTTGTACACCTCCCAGGGCTCCTTTTTATCACCTGCAACCCCCCTCCAGCAATAATGAACAATTTCTAATTTCTCCAATGTATCATTCTGTTTCATACTTCTGTGTAAATTTAAACTCCATTTTCTGTGACTTGATTCTCCCTTCTTCCTGGAAATCTATTTATACTTCAAAATTCTAGGCTGCATCATCACCTCCTTTGGATGCCTGTCTCAACCAGCCCCTCACAACCCCAAGCAGAAGATATCACTGCCCCATGCCTCTGTCACTGTTTGTAGCCCTATTATTGCACCATATGGTAATTGTTTATGTGTCGACCACCCCTACGACCTATGCGGCTCCTTAAACACAGAAGTCAGGTTTGTCTTTGAAGGTGAAGCATCTCTGGTGAGATGACTAAACTGAAGGACAATACTTCAACTACAATTCTAACATATTTTTCTATTACCAGCAAGGGCTTCAGACTTTTTTACCTTTAGCACCTGGGTATGAATTAATTTACCAAAATAGCAAACATTAGAAGGCCAAGGAGCCAGACTTGTGCGACTCACTGGCAACTTTAAAAAGGAAGGGGACATGGAAAACAATTGTCACCACTTGAACAATTCTGCCCAGGTTCAGCCCCCTCTGGGTCAATTGCCCTTTTCAAAGCTGCTCAGGCCTGGAAATAGCATCATCAACTCACTCATTTCAGAGGACCCACCAGACACCAGATCAGAGGTGGAAACAATCAACTATAATTGAAACATGTACAAAGAGCCTGGGCGGGGCGCATCACTGAGGGATGGGAGGAATTAATTTCGGACACGACTGAAGTGACTTAGCAGCAGCAGAGGAGCTGCAGGAAGGACAGGGACCAGTAAGGTGACATTCGCGCTGCATTTGCCCTGGTGAAAACTTGGGGGACGGTCGTTGGTGAGCAGGGTAATCTGCTAGATGCAAATCTACTCGTGTCTAGTAATGACAATCCTTCTGGTTAGCAATTTCCTTACTCCTCTTCCACCCACTTTCTTCACAATCTTTTCCTCTGTTCTTGGAAAATTGCGACTGAGGATAGTTTCCCTTCCTGGAAGAGATCAGTGTAGCATTAAACTAATCCTTGATTAAACCGGACCCGCTGCTCAGCTCTGTGTCCCTCTGAGAACACCGCCCAGGAAGGAGGGGGGAAGCAGGTGAGCCCAGTAGAGGAGAGGGCTTGAGCCACCCTGGGGAAAACGGGGCTCAAGGAGAAAAGTGAAGTCAAAACGGGGCTCAAGGAGAAAAGTGAAGTCGCTCAGTCGTGTCCGACTCTTTGCGACCCCATGGACTGTAGCCTGCCAGGCTCCTCCGTCCATGGGATTTTCCAGGCAAGAATACTGGAGTGGGTTCCATTTCCTTCTCCAGATCTTCCAGACCCAGGGATTGAACCCGGGTCTCCAGCATTGCAGGCAGACGTTTTACTGTCTGAGCCACCAGGGAAGTTGTATATCAAGGAGAAAAAGAGAAGAAATTAATTTTTTTTTAATTTGATGCACCTCTTTGTCAATCATCCCCACCTGTCTCGTCTTTGTTGTTTTTCCGTAGTTTCTCTTAATCTTGGTCTCTTTGTTTCTGTCTCTCTCCATTTGCTAAGGGCTGGAAATTCCTTGTTCTCAACGGAAGGGAGGAGGAGGGGAGTTGGAGGTGGGAGGAGTGGGAGGGAAGCGAAGAACAGACATCTCAGCAGCTCCGGCTGCGGGGGAGTTTGGGCCTCTGGCGGGGCTTGACAAGTCAATGGTTTTTAAAATGTACATATTTTTAAATCCACGCAGAGGGGCTCACAAACCTAGAGACACAGTCACGCAAGTAGATGTAAAGAAACGTATAGATACACAACCTCGGGGTACAGAAGTACAAACTGGGAATAACGTCTTCGATTTGCTTCTGAGCATTTCACAATTTACAGAGTTTTCATATACACTCTCACTTGAACCTCAACAACCCTGAGAAACAAAGATACAAACACTCGGGAGTTTCACTCTCAAACACACGTTCGCACCCAAAGAGATTTCTTCTGACCCCGAGGGGCATGGGCTGGCCCAGTGCGCGGGTTTTTTTCTCCCCTCTTCCCTCTCTGGCCTAGTACCGGCCCCACGAACAGGTCCCTTCCTCGTTCTCTTTCCTGGGCCGGGACCCAAGGCCGAGCGCCCAGTCGGTTACCGCCCCCTTGCTTCACGCCCTATTCCGCCCTCTTCCCCGGCGGACCCGCGACTCCCCCCAGATCCCCGGGCTCGGCACCGCCCCAAGGGGGGCCGGGTGGGAGGGAGGGGGGCGCCTTGAGCAGAGGCTGCGTGGGCGGAGGATGTGCGTCACGGGGAGCGTGGGCAGAGGGAGGGAGGAGGCACGTGGAAACCCGGGGCCAGCCGCTGGCAGCCCAGGCTCTAAAATAACCCGAGAGGGGAATTAGGGAGGGGCGCCCACACACCTAAGGGGGGTCGGGGATGACCCCGGAGGGACCTCGTGTCGCCGCGCCCTCCAGTTGCGGGACGGAGGACTCAGCTCGTTCCTATCACTCCCCACCCCCGTGTTTGTGGCTTTATGGAATGGAGAAGAAAATCTTGGCTACCGAAATTCCCCCCGGTGATGCGATGGACCCCCCCGCCTCCTCTCCGGCCCTCCACTAAAGGCCGAAAGGTCCCCTTGCCAGGCCGGAATGTAGAATCAGCCCTGGCCCACGCCACCCACTCCAGGCCGCCCCGGGCCACTCAGAAGTGCAGAAGGGTGGGCGAGGCTGAGGTTTTGGACTAGGGGGACCCTTGCTTCTGGCCAGCCGGCTCGCTTCCCGCCGCCTCCCCCCACCCTCCTTCATTTCATCGGGGCCCAGAGCCGCAGGGCCGGGCGCTCAGAACCCCCGCCTGTCCGCCCTCCCAGCCGTGGGCGGGAATGTAATGGGAACCAGATGGAGCTGGGAGAAACAAAGGGGGTAGGGAGTGGGTTTCGGAGAGGGGTAGGCACCTCGAAGGAGCTCCTCCCTCCTACTCCTCGGTAGGGAGCCACGTTGGACACAGTCGGCCTGCTGCCCATCTAACTCTGGACTCTTGCGGGCCAAGTGCCCTAACAGACGTCCCTAGAAAGGGTATCCTCCCTCTCCCAGGGTTGCCACAACAGTTTCCCAGGAACAGGTCCCCATCCTCAGCAAATAGGGTGCGACGAGAAGAGGAAGGCGGGGTACCCCTCCCGTGCCTGCCTGACCTAAGCGCTAACAAAACCCGTCGCGACTGTAATCGACGCGCGTCAAAGTGGTAGCTTCTAACAAGCCCCGCCCATTCCTGTTTCCCAAACTTGGACGTGGATTCCAGGCCGGGATGGAAGGGCGCCTGGGTTTCCGAGAACTGCCTCTTCAAATAGCTCCTTTAGGGGCTGGGAAAGAGCGTTTGGAGATGGAAGAGATCCCTGCGGAGCCCCACGCTCACAGACCTGCCTTAAGCGCACTCTCTAAGGGAGTCAGACGCACGAAAGAAGACGCGCACCCCGTCTCCAACAACTTTTCCCGGCTCACTCCTAACGTTCACAAGTACAGCACCGCGAGGTTCGAGTGTGGGCAGCAGGCGTCCGCGTAGCTGTTTAGACGCGTGTGCCCGTCCTTTGCGCTGCTCGGTGTCTCTGTGTACCTGTGCGTGGTTGTGAAACTCCGCTCTCCTCTCGGAGGGGAAGGGGGAGTGGGAGTAAGAATGTCGCCGGCTGGGCGCTCACGTGGGTACGTGGGCGCGGAGAAGGCCGGCTGTGCATCCGGCGTGGGCGGCACGGAGCGACCTCGCCCCGCCCGCTGGATCCCCAAGCCCGCCTTCCACAGCCCGGCCTCGGTCACCTCAGTCTCCAACTCGGCGCCCCGGGCTGAGTCCCCGCCCCCGCCCCCATCTCCACCCTCCTCCCCTCCCCCCCGCCTCTCCGCCTCTCTCCGTCTCTCCGCCGCGGCGTCTCCCCGGCCCGGCGGAGAGGCCCGGGCGCCCGCCCCCCGCCCCCGGCCTCCGCCCCCGGCTCGGCCCACGCCCTCCGCCCGCCCGGCAGCCAGCGCTGCGCCGGGCCTCGCTCCCCGTGCGTCCTGCGGGGGCGGAGGCGCGGAGAGGCGGCAAGCGCAGCCGGGGAGGGGGGGGCAGAGGCACAGACAGAGGCGCGGAGGCTCGGAGAGAGGAGACGTGGAGGGAGGGACGGAGCCCGGACAGCGGCGGACGCGGCCTCGCGCGCGGGGAAGAGCGCAGCGCGCAGCAGGCGCTGAGCGCCGGGCACTGAGAAGGGCACCCCCGGTGGTCTCCAGCTGTCCATGCACAGAGCTGCCTCCCCCACAGCCGAGCAGCCGCCGGGCGGAGGAGGGGACAGCGCCCGCCGGACCCCGCAGCCCAGACTCAAGTTAGTGGGCAAAGGGAAGCGGCGGGGAGTGGAGATGGGTGGAGCTGGACTCGGGAGAGGGGTCCGGAGGGCGGAGGTCGAGGAGAGGACGAGGGGAAGCGGGACGGGGGTGGGGGGTGGAGACTGACGGAAAAGGGGTGCGTCTTCGAATTAGGGGGCCCTTGGAACAGACAGGGATCTGATGCAACTGGAAAGACTAGAGAAAGAACAGTACCTAATTCTCCATCGCCCGTTTATTTGGGGAGCATGACCTGCATGTGAGCCCCCCTGCAAAGAATGTGGGGGCTCCTAGGCGGCAGGGGAAGCCCTGGGGCTCTAGCTGACAATAGTGCCGGCGGAGGTCCGCTCAGCTGGCTCAGCGCGTCATTGGTGCCGAGCGCGCGGCTCTGGGATCCGGGATAAACCGGCGCCTTTGAACCAAGAGAGCATCAGAGGAGCTTTGCAGAAGCGGGCAAACCTTGGGCGTCTGTTCATTTCTGTAGCTTTGTTTACAGAGTGGTGAGGGGAGTTTCGATGTGCAACCTCTCCCTCAAGAGGCCTTGAGTCGCTCCCCCACAACACTTGAAGATGTGGGTGGAAAAATGAAGGAGAGAAGGGTAGGCGGGAGGCCCCCCCCCGGCGGTTTTCGCCCACAGACGCTACCACTGTGGGAGTGTGTGGGGGCGGACCGGGCCCCAGAGCAGAACAATTGAGGCACCCCTCCCCTCCCCCGTGCCTGAGCTGAAGGGATGGCCCTACCTATGGAGAAGGTGGGAAGGTCACTGCTGGGAGAGGGACCAACTGAGGGGCCCTGGGCAGTCTGGAAGGTAGGGGAGGTCCTGGGGAGAGAGAGCAAGAAGGTGCAAAGAATGCCTAAGCCGTGGGAAAAGCTGAGCAGGGGTGGGAAAAGGGAGCAGAGGATGGTCTGCCTGCTTCTCAGTGAGAAAGGGCAGGGGAAGGGGCCACACCTCTCCTGCTCAGCCACCTGGTGGCAGGATGCCACCACGGAATAAAGCTGGCCAGCAGTGGTCCTAGTTTCCCCTGTAGGAAGGACAAGGGTCCTATGTTCACCTCAGTGTGGACATTAACTTTGTGTTGTTAAGACTGTTAGGTGTGTAGGGTGGAAAGTGAGGATGGTGTTCTGGAAGAGATGTTGGTCCTGCTAATCTAGGGGTATACTGACTGTCCTCATACCCATGGTCTCCTTGCCCCAGACCACAAAAGTAAAAGCTGAGGATGGGGGAGCTTGGAGCCTTTGACTCCCACAAAAACCAGTTTGGCTTCTGGTACTTCTAGTCAGTCTGGGAAAACACTGCCTCTGAGCAGTGGCTGGTTCGCCTAGTCTGTGCTCAAGTCTCAGCAGAGAGAGCATTCAAAAGAGGGGAAGAGAAGCAGGCAGGAAAGAGAAGACAATTGTGAGGGTGGGTTGGTACCCAGCAGGGAACTTGCACTGACTGTCCCCCCCACCTTGTGCGCCTCCTTCCCAGGCCCAGTTCCCGAGCCATGGCCCTGCCTCGGACCCTGGGGGAGCTGCAGCTGTACCGGGTCCTGCAGCGCGCCAACCTTCTTTCCTACTACGAGACCTTCATCCAGCAGGGAGGGGACGACGTGCAGCAGCTGTGCGAGGCGGGGGAGGAGGAGTTCCTGGAGATCATGGCGCTCGTGGGCATGGCCACTAAGCCCCTCCACGTCCGACGCCTGCAGAAGGCACTGAGAGAGTGGGCCACCAACCCAGGGCTTTTCAGCCAGCCCGTGCCTGCTGTGCCTGTCTCCAGCATCCCACTTTTCAAGATCTCTGAGACGGCGGGGACCCGGAAAGGGAGCATGAGCAATGGGCATGGCAGCCCGGGGGAAAAGGCGGGCAGTGCCCGCAGTTTTAGCCCCAAGAGCCCCCTTGAACTTGGAGAGAAGCTGTCACCATTGCCTGGGGGACCTGGGGCGGGAGACCCCCGGATTTGGCCAGGCCGAAGCACTCCAGAGTCTGATGTTGGGGCAGGAGGAGACGAGGAGGCTGGCTCACCCCCGTTTTCCCCACCGGCAGGGGGAGGCGGCCCTGAGGGGACTGGGGCTGGGGGGCTGGCAGCAGCTGGGACTGGGAGTGGTCCGGATCGACTGGAGCCAGAGATGGTGCGCATGGTGGTGGAGAGCGTGGAGAGGATCTTCCGAAGCTTCCCAAGGGGGGATGCTGGGGAGGTGACATCCCTGCTGAAGCTGAACAAGAAGCTGGCACGGAGCGTGGGCCACATCTTTGAGATGGACGATAATGACAGCCAGAAGGAAGAGGAGATCCGTAAATACAGCATCATCTATGGCCGCTTTGACTCCAAGCGGCGGGAGGGCAAGCAGCTCAGCCTGCACGAGGTGAGGACCCCAGCCTGCCAGTATTGCCCGGGACATCTAGAGCTTGACCTGCTTTCCTCTGAGAATCCTCACATTAGCCAAGTCTGTTTCATTGCCCCATGACTAGGACCCAAAATCCTGATCCCCTCCTCCACCAACCCCAGCTGCTGCTGTGCCTCCCTGCTCAACTGAGGGGGATGCAAAGACACAGGCAAGAGCCCAGCTGTCCAGTTCCATGCCATCCAGGACCCCACAGGATTGGAGGAGGCCCCTGGCATACATAGGAAGCTCTGGGTGCTGCCCTCTGTCTTCCTCCCCCAGGAAACTCCTGGTAGTGTCAGAAACCCAACCAAGTGTCTGATGGATGGTCTCATTTGTCTGATGGAGAAGGGGAGGGAGGAGGTCTGGGCAAGGTAAGGGGTGAGTCAGGAGTCTGACTGCTCTGGTGGTCCTCTTCACAGCTGACCATCAACGAGGCTGCTGCCCAGTTCTGCATGAGGGACAACACCCTCTTACTGCGGAGGGTGGAACTCTTCTCCCTGTCCCGCCAAGTGGCCCGAGAGAGCACCTACCTATCCTCCTTGAAGGGTTCCAGGTGAGACCCGCTTCTCTAGGTTCTTCCTCGATCAGATTCCTGTGCCTAGGAGCTGGGTCACATCCTGCCTTCCCATTCAGGTGCCTCTCATCCTGCTTCCCACCTGCCTTGCTTTGACCAAGTCCACTTGTGTGAGGTCCGGCCCCTTCTCCACTTGTCTGAGGTTTGGTCCCTCCTCCCATCCATCTCAGACCCCCTCCCCCTGCAGCAATGGCGCCTGAGCTGGGTACACCTGCTTAGCTAGCCTCTTTCTGGATTCTGGAAACGATGCATTTTAGATTCTGTGTCTGCCACGTGTCTCTCCCCAGCCTCACTGTCCTTGTTCCTCTCAATCTTTGCAGGCTCCACCCTGAAGAACTGGGAGGCCCCCCACTGAAGAAACTGAAACAAGAGGTGGGTTTTCCAGGGCAAACATCGGAGTTAGGGCAGCCGTCCCCAGCCCACTCCCTTGCCAGTTCTCATTTCCTTATTTGGGGCATCCACAGGTTGGAGAACAAAGTCACTCTGAAATACAGCAGCCTCCTCCCGGCCCTGACTCCTATGCTCCCCCATTCCGCCCCAGCCTGGAGGAGGACAGCGCCAGTCTGTCTGGGGAGAGCCTGGATGGGCACTTGCAGGGTGAGTGTGCATCACAACCCTTCTTACTGTGGGGGTAGAGGGCACGGGAGGAGGGCTCCAGGAGGAGGGCACCAGGAGGCAACTGCCTGGAGCGGGGTTGGGAGGCCTGGCCAGATAGGAGCCTATGGACCTGGGCCTATGGGTCTGGCTGTGTGGTTGAGGGTGGGGGTTCTGTTGCTGTGGTCCCTTACCTGACCAGTGCCCATGCCCGCAGCTGTGGGGTCATGTCCAAGGCTGACGCCGCCCCCTGCTGACCTGCCTCTGGCATTGCCAGCCCACGGGCTGTGGAGCCGCCACATCCTGCAGCAGACACTGATGGATGAGGGGCTGCGGCTAGCCCGCCTCGTCTCCCACGACCGCGTGGGCCGCCTCAGCCCCTGTGTGCCTGCGAAGCCACCTCTCGCAGGTGAGGCAGCCAGCAGTGCTGTCCCCAAGCACCCCACTACCCAGGCCCCACACAGCAATCCTGTTGTCCTGGGGCCAGCTGGGAGGAGGAGGGCAGGATGGTGGGGTTCCAGCCAGCCAGGCCTTGAGCTGAGGAGGGGGCACCCTGCAGGGCTGTTCCCAGTAGGGAGAGTCCAACCCCTAATCTGTGAGGGGGGATCTAGGGGAGCAGGGAGACAGAGAATAGGGGACAAAGGGGAGCAGGAAGAGGAGAGCCACCAAGAACGGAAGCTTGGCTGGAAGTTGTGCCAATGCAAGAGGGTGGAGCAGGCGAGGAGCTGGAGTGGGGTTGCCAGCTTGGAATTGGAAGAGTCCGAAGGGGAAGGGGGATGCTTTGTGTGTGGATGGGGAGCGGGGCAGGCAAGTAGGCCGGCAGAGAGGGCTGGGCATCGGCTGGGCTGAGAGTGACGCAGCAGACAAAGCCACCAACCCTAGCTTGGTATTTTTAAACTCTGCGTGGGTGGGAAGTGGGGGTGGGGACTGAAAGAGGGGGGCTCTTCTTGGAGGAGGAGCTGGGAGGCTGACTTCCTGTGTTCCCCCTGTTTTGGCTTCTAAGAAACTTGGGGGGCCTGGCAAGGTGGGTGGGGCCTGGGAGGAGGCCAGGGAAGAGTGGGGGTGGCAGAGCCTGAGCAGGGGGGAGGGGGAGAGGTCAGAGCCAAGCCGCCCCCACAGCTCCGACAGAACCAGAAATTCCAGCAGAACGGAGGCGGGAGAGACGGAGAAGGAGAGACACACACACAGAGAGACAGAGAGCTACACACAGCCAGAAAGAGGAGGGGGTGCACACGCTTGGGTATGGAGCCCCGGCCCCGCCCCGGACAGGAAGTGGGCCGGAGTCCGTAAACCAAGCTCATCCTCGCAGCCTTCTCCGCCCCTGCCTCTCAGCCACCTCTGTGTGCAACGTCCACCCCACAGCCGCCTGACCTGGCCCTTCTCCCTGCAGAATTCGAGGAGGGGCTTCTGGACCGATGCCCGGCCCCGGGACCGCATCCTGCGCTGGTGGAAGGTCGGAGGAACAGCGTGAAAGTGGAGGCTGAGGCCAGCCGGCAGTGAGGGGCGGACTGGCGTCCTCAGACCCCAGGCTTCTGGCTCATACAGATCCCTCCACTCTCACCCTGGCTTCCAGTCACGACCCTAGATCCTTCCCCTGCCCTTCTCCTGCCTCCCCCCCTGCCCCATGGGCATAGGACTATGGGGCTTCAAGCAATAACGAGCAGGGGCCTGGCCAGAGGACACAGGGAGGGAGCATGGTGCCGCCTCCCCCTTTCCTAGAGCGAGGAGGCAAGAACTCTGCCCCCAGGGCACTTGGGGTCCCCCTTCCCCTACACAGCACACTCCCAGTTCTCTCTAGTTTGAACCAGTGACATGAGCAGTTGGACTCAGTTTGGACATGGGGGAAAGGGGGACTTCTCTGGGAGGGTCCAGCAGCTAAAAATGGAAACATTTTCCCCCAGATCTGGGGGCTGTGGAACACTGGACATGCTCCTCCTCCTCTACCCCCCCATTTTTGTGCTTTTAGTTTGTTTCTTTAATTTAACAAGTGCTGCAGTTTGTCCCCCGACCCCCATCTCTCCCCCCAAGTCCTCAGCGTTCTCTCCTTCTTGCCCTCTTTAGGGGGTGTGGGGCCCTCTTCACTGGCCCCCTTGGGAGGCCTGGGTGAACTCAGGGTCTCCCTCAGCTGGGGGCTGGGCCGCAGCACCTGTCTGAGCAGTTAGAGCGTCTTTCTTTTCAGATCGTGTACAGTAGATTATTTATTTTGTTATTTTGAAATAAAATTTATTTTATGGCTTAGGATCTCTGACCCCCAAGATGGAGAAAGGGCAGCATGGGGTGGGAATGTGGAGGGAGGCTGGCGGTGGGTGGGAGAAATAGAAAAGAAGCAGCAGGTAGGGCCCCCAGTACATCAAGGGGACCACACACCTGAGTCTGGACCCCAATTTACACTCTGCCTCCGGGCAGGACTGGGGATGGTGAGCCACCAAACTATAGCCTGATATGCAGATGTTGCAGCCACATAGACCCACGTGGGCACAGTCATGCCCAGAACTGAGTACATTTAGGTTAGCATACATCCGAGAGGCCAGCATACTCACTGGGGCCTTGTGTGCAGTATCTCATACTTGCTAACTTAATGTTGCCACACAGGCAAAGTCAGAGAGAACAATGTTCTATGTAGCCATACAACTAACGTGTGACATCCATATATTAACATGTCCCAAGTGCACACACTTTCACCTGGCTGTACACAGATCAGCCCTTGTACTTCTGCACAATCTCACACACATGTCCTGAAGCCTCCAGCTGACTGACAAGAATCTGGAGCTGGCTGGAACTTGTTTTTTTAATCTGGGCAAAAGCCACATCTGTAACCAAATGTACAGACCCCACCCCACCTCCCTGCAGGGTCTTTTGAACTGCTCATCTCTCCAGGGCTGGGGCCCAGGCCCATACCACCATCCTGTCTGTGGAGCAGATGTGTGCATGTGTGCGCGTTTCCACCTGTGAGTGTTGAGCTCCGGCTTGGGGCAGGTGGAGAAATCCCCCGCCTTGCCTGCACCTGTGCTCTTGTCCAGCTCTCTTCCTGCTGAGCGCCATCTTCCAAGGAGAGCTCTGTGTGTGTGTGTGTGTGTATGTGTGTGTGTGTGTGTGCGCGCGCGCGTGCGCTGCCTGTGCAGGCATGTTGGGGCGTGTCTCACTTGGAACCTGAATCTCCCTTCCACTCTCTGGAAGGGAGAGGGCAGGGGTGTGTTGGAAGGGAAGGAGTAGGTGTGTTCCACCCAGTGTACCTTCTCCTGGCAAAGTCTTTTCCTCCTGAGCAGGGAGTGGGTGGGGAGAGGAGGACACACCCTCCCTCTCTGCTGTTGGGCAGGAGCAGGGGCAGGTGCCCAGAGCAGGCCTGTGGGGGCAGGAGAGTGGTCTCTCTGGGCTCCACCTCCAGCTGGGATCACCAACTGGGGTTAGCCCTTAGGTCCAGGTGGGACATTGAGATCCCAGACTGCCCGTAGGGGGAGGGCTGCAGGAGGGGTTGGGCTCCCAAGGACCCTCCCCCTGACTCCCCTTGGCCCTCCAAGAGAAGCTTGGTAAGGTCCTGTTCAGTGGGAGGCAACAAGGGCGGGAACATGTCTTCACGGACCCTGCAGGGAGGAAGTGGAGAAGCAGTGGGATACGCATGGTACCCACACCTTAACACCCCACCCAGCCTCCACCCCCAGGCTGACACTCACCAGGTGCCTTGAGGGAACCCTCCCACCGGCTGGTTCAGGCAGCTGTCTTCTGCCATGGTCACGTCTGAGCAGAGCAAGGGCTCAGGGCTGGACACGGCATGATCCTGAGGCGGGCACGGCAGCAGGCCCCTGCCAGCCCCAGAGAAGTAAATGAGGTGGGGGTGGGGGTCAGGGTGGGATTGAGGCTGGGAATGAATGAGGAGCTTGAGCTCAGGATGGGGGTGGGGGTGGTCACTCACTGCGGGTGAGGCTGGTCAAAGGGCAGGCTCATCTGGCTCAGGTTGGGAGGCATCGGCAGGTGAGGTCTGGAAGCAGGAAGGAGAGGCCACAGTCAAAGGAAAGCTGGACCGGGGCGGCTGTTGCAAAGTCAAGCCCAGTGAGTAAGGAAACTACTGGTTCCTCATCCTGATGGCATCGCCTTGGGCAAGTGATTTCTACCTGTGAGTTTGGTCCTCTTCTCTGTATAAATGTTATATGCACTGGGGACGAGCGGGGGACAGAGGAAGGATAGATTAGCTAATTTCTGATGTTTCTTTGGATTCTGAACTCTGCTGGTTCTAAGATCCCACCTCAGCTCCTATCGGGGGAAGATGTCCTGCCTTGACTGAGAGTTAGTAAACACCCGAGTGCTACCTGGAGGACAGAAATGCCTGTGCCACTTCCAGGCCAGAAAGATAAATATATACAAACCAAGGTAACAGAAAAATGACAACAGATTTCAGAGGCAGGAGAGAGAATACTAATACTTGCATAGCTCTTACTAGGAGCCGGGTTCTATGTTCTATGCTGCTACTGCTGCTGCTAAGTCACTTCAGTCGTGTCCGCCTCTGTGCGACCCCATAGACGGCAGCCCACCAGGCTCCCCCGTCCCTGGGATTCTCCAGGCAAGAACACTGGAGTGGGTTGCCATTTCCTTCTCCTCTATGTTCTATACATACTACTAACTCAAATTAACATTCACAATAATCCTGTGAAATAGGTATTATTATCATCATTATTCCATTTTACACATGAGGCATCAGAGTTAAGTAACTTGCCCAAAGTCAGCAAGTGGTAGAGCTGGAATTTGAACCTGGATCTTAACACCTCAATGGAGTGGACAGAAGAGACACAGGTGTTGGCTTTTTGCCACCCCTTTCTCATTGAAGAGCCTCTCTTCACAAATACAAGTGCCCATCCCCACTGCAGGGGGTGACCCAACCCATTCCCCAGAGGTGGCCCCACTTACTCCTGGAAGGCTGGCAACATATTGACTGATTCTTCCCGGGGGAGGGCTGGATATGAGGGGATGGAGTGAGAGCGAGGTGGGTACACTTGGGGCCTAGGGAAAGAAAGCAGACTCCTGAGGCCAGCCCTTCTCCTGGACACTCCCAACCTCCTACCCAGGAATCCTGGGGCTTCCCTGGGGGCTCAATGGTAAAGAATCCACCTGCCGATGCAAGAGACATGGGTTTGATCCCTGTTGCAGGAAGATCCCACATGCCGTGGAGCAGCTAAACCTGTGCACCACAACTACTGAGCCTGTGCTCTAGCACCCGGGAGCCGCGACTGCTGACACCCATTAGCCCCAGAGCCCACGCTCTGCAATAAGAGAAGCCGCTGCAATGAGAAGCCTGCGCACCGCAACTAGAGAGTAGCCCCCACTCGCCTCGACTAGAGAAAAAGCCTGCACAGCAAGGACGACCCAGCAGAGCCAAAAATAAAATAGGTTTTTCAAATTCTATTTTTAAAAGAAAGTTGGGGGAATCCCTTTCAAACAAAGGAAATTCCCTACTTCAACCCCCAGTGCCCACTCTCCCCATGCCCATGCTGAATGCCTGCTGGCACAGACCACTCCCAGTTCTATCTCTCAAGCTTCTTACACCATATCTGGGCCGAGCTGCAGGTTCATGGAAGAGTCAGGGGCCATTCCAAGGTCATAAGAGGGCACCATGGTAGGCATTTGGGGTTCTGGGGTGGGAAGTGGCTGGTCCCTGGAGGAGGGGAGGAGGCATGTGTGACTGACCAGGGGTTGATGCCACATCTCCTGCTTACAAGTAAGTATCAGCCCCGCCCTCTGTCCACACCAGCACACTCACCTTTCCACAGTCATCTTGATTGTAGCTGGGACATAACCTCTACCATCCTTACCCATCTGCTCGGCTGTTGTGGGGAGGAAAGGAGAGCCATGGAATGCTTCCGGGTTAGGGAGGAAGGGAGCTGGAAAAGGTGAGCATGGATGATGGGCAGGGTCCAGAAGCAGGGAAAGGACAATGGAGGAAGAAGTCAGGGATGACACACAGCAGGCGGGGTGGAGGCAGCCAGGAGCAGGGAGGAGGCGGACCACAGAAGGAGTCAGAGCTGCCAGCCCCGGCTCACAGCTCACGTTTGTAGTGGCTCCGGAAAGCCTCATCCTTGGGTTTCTTGGGGTAGAGGTTTTTGAGCTGAGCCAGGTCCCGGATTCGGTCCCCAAGTGAGCGAATGGACAGGTCTTTGGCAGAGAACGGCTGGATGTTCTCTATCTGTGGGGAGCCTACATAAGGAATGAGGCCATGAGTCCTGTCTGTCCAGACTTGCTTCCCCTTCCCCAACCTACCCCCATGGCTGGACTCATTCTCAATCTACCAAGGTAAGGAGAGGAGGAGCTGGTGTGAGGGTCCCACCAGTCCCCATTCCCACCAAACTCCAAGTGAGAAGGTAGAAGTTTAGGCCACAGAAGGAAGAAGAGAAGTTGAACCTAAGGAAGAACTTCCTGAAGATCATGGTTGGCATCAAAGAAGGCCAGGACCTTTCTCAGAAGAAACCCCTGAGGGCACAGGCACAGAGGCAGAGGACTGGCTGGGGTGACCTCACCATCCTGGCCTCGGATGACGTGGGCAATGGTGATGCCCCCAATCTCTGAGTCACTGAACCGAAGGAGGAAGGTTCCATCAGGCTCGTTGAGAAGAAGGCTAGTGACGTACTGTTTGCTGATGAAGCCAATGATCAACCTGGCCAGGATGAAGAAGAGGATGTGGGTGGGGGTGTAGGGTGTGGAGCAGGATCTGGAGGCCCAGATCCTCAGGTCACCTGGCGCAGGGACTCACCGGTCTGACCAGTAGCTCCGGAGACAGCGTTTGGTGAGATCCAGGACACCATCAAACCACTGCCAAAAGGTGAAGCCACGACCCAGCAGGATCTCCTGTGGGGAGAGGGGAGCCAGTGTGAGCACAAGAGGGCCAGAGCAGGAGCCTGGCTAGGCCAGGCACTGTGAGTACCGACAGGACAGAGTCACAGGACTGAGGGACCACACTGCACCTGAGACCCCATCAATGACAATGGCCAGCACTCAAGCTTCCCATGTGCCAGGCACTAGTCCAAGCTCTTGCCATAAATTATTGTATCCGATCTTTACACATCTATTGATGAAGATCCCATGAGTATCCCATTTTACAGATGAAAAAATGAAAGCCTAGAAAGATCAAATAACTTGCTTCTTATACAACCAGTGAAAAGCAGAGCTGGGATTTAGTCCAGGAAGTCTGGGCTGGGCCCCCTCATAACCACTGTGCTCCACCCCCTCCCGAATGAGGCCTGGCGGAAGTGGTGTCCAGAGGAGGCAGCTTGCAGGATGTAAGTGTCCTGTTCCCTTTGCTAACACATCCTCTGGTCGTGTGGGCTTTTCTTTCTTCCTTTTTTAAAAAAGAGATCAGTACATGACAGCATTGACTCAGCTGGTCTTCAACCAAGACACCCAGACCTCTATTTTTCCCTGTTTTTGTAATAGATCCAGTCCTGAGCCACCTTATTTTGGGGGCAGTAAAATGTAGTAGCCAAGAGCAAGAGTCAGAAATATGGCCTCACTTGCTGGGAGGCCTTGGAGAAACTACTTAACGCCTCTGAGCCAGTTCATCCTCTATAAACTGGGTGTAATAGTACCTACCTTAAAGAGCTGCTGTGATGATTAAGTGAGATAGCATACATACAGTGCTCAAGTACAATCTGGCATATACTAAGCTGTCAGTGCATGGTCGCTGGTGTTATTGCATTTGTCCCTGTGGGATTCCATCCTGGTTTTTGCAATAAGAACTGTTTTCCCAATGGGTCAAAGTCATTTTGAATCAAAGCTGTGTTTACACACAATCTGGGTGAGTCATGCAAATCACTAGCAAAAGGGAAGACAGAGGGCCCCCAGACAAAAACTAGGGGGATGCCAGAGAGCCAAGGGGTTTTCCTGCCTGGGCCAGGGCAGAGGCCCTCCTGATGAACATGGTGGGGCACTGTGAAAATCCTAGCGATCCATCCCTGGGCAGAGGTTAGGGAGGACCTGAGTGCCCCAGGGATGAAGAACTTAGGGGCGGGAGGTCCAAAGGGCAAGGGAATGACCTTGTTGAACTGTGACCAGGACACAGAACGGTGCTGGAAGGCCTCCATACTGAGGCTGTTGTCATTGAAGATCTTCTGGGCCAGGAAGAGGAAGTGCTCTGGGAGTAACCCCCGGTTGGTCCCCACTTCAGCCATGAACTTGAGGTTCAGAGTTTCACACATCTTCTCCCAGGGCACCCGCTCAGCCACCACAAAGGGCACGCGGTCCTGGGAGGGGAGGGGAGAAGGTGAGGGAGCCGCAGGCTGACAGAGTCATCCTCCTCAGAAGGGCCTGCATCCTCCCTCCTTCCCCAAGACTGTCCTTCCCCAGCCTCATCCCCCTGAGTCTACCAAGAAAAATAGTGCTTTTCCAACAGTAGTCTAAGGTGCCACCACAGAATAGGTGTTAAGATTGCCATGAAAGGAGGTCAGAAGGACACAAACAAGTCTATGAAAAGGAGTTATGGTCACTCTCATGTGGACATACCAGCCACCCCACCAGCCTGCACCCACCCCCCAGGTTAGAGCCCCTCCTCCCGCCAACTCCGGGTCTTGCCTCACCATCTCAGAGAAGGCATTGTCCCACAGGATGGTGGCTTTGGCGTTATTGTCTTGGTTGCCATGGACGATGACCACCAGGGGCAGAGACAGGGCCTGAAGCAGGTGAGGAAAGGGAGCTCTTGGTACTGCAGGACAAGGGGCCTCTGCAGAGGGCTGGCTCTGAGGGTGCCCGGAAGCTCCTGAACTCCCACCACATAGTTAAAAACTCGTGGTGTGTGATCGAGTGCTTTCTGAAGCTGAATTATGGCCTCCCTGCTGAGACGTGGTGAGGAGTCAGTGCTATGGAGTCAGACCTCCAGGTTTCAAATACCAGCTCCAACATTCAGGAGCTGTGTGACCCAGGCTAAGTACTCAATCTCTGTGTCTCAGTGTCTTATCTCGGAGAAGGCAATGGCAAGTACTCCAGTACTCTTGCCTAGACAATCCCATGGATGGAGAAGCCTGGTAGGCTGCAGTCCGTGGGGTCGCTAAGGGTCGGACACGACTGAGCGACTTCACTTTCACTTTTCACTTTCACACATTGGAGAAGGAAATGGCAACCCACTCCAGTGTTCTTGCCTGGAGAATCCCAGGGACGGGGGAGCCTGGTGGGCTTCCGTCTATGGGGGTCACACAGAGTCAGACACGACTGAAGTGACTTAGCAGCAGCATGAATAACTCCCTCATAATGTTAACTGTGCAAACCCTGCATGTGTGCACATGCGTATGACTTAAAACAGTGCCCTGGTCTAAGAAAAGTGCTTCAATGCGTTAGCCATCGGCATTCTTATTGCAAAAATTGGGACAGAATCCCACAGGACCATATGCAATAACACACACCATCATTCCCTGGAGTGTGCACTTGAGTTCTCATCCTCCCCACTCCCCCTGGAGCCCCAACATGCATGAACCCCAGACCCACAGGGTACAGGGCATTCATGAGGAGTGAGGATCCAGGCCTCGGTGTGTGGCCGGGGCACCTGGGACCCCTCCTTGGGCGGGGCTGGGACCCAGGCTCACCTGGAGCTGGATGGGGAGTTTGTTAGGGCCGAGGGTGAGGCTGGTGGAGAAGAGCACAGCACACTTCTCCTCGGTGACAGACTCGGTGCCCTTCCGTTCACACCGCTTGATTTTCTTCAGAAGCTGGAGGATGGGGTGAGGGCGAGGAGGATGAGGGCAAAAACTGCTTCTTCTGGACTCCCCACACCCTCTCGAGGACACTTGCCTGGCCTGAGGACCCCCGCCCACTGCTCCCCAAAGGCCTCTCACCAGGTTCTTGAACAGCGCAGAGCAGCAGTTCCCAGGAATGCTGTTCTCCAGGGGCACGGTGTTGTTGATGATTTCCCCGGTGCTTTCCCTGCCAGGGCAAGTCAGAGAGGGGCTCATCCTGACTGGCCCAGGAGTGGCAGGAGCTTGAGTCCACAGGTGAATGGCCTGGACTATTGGTCCCTAATCACCATCTCCCTACTTGGGTTCTCGAGGGAGAAACCCCCATCTTAGCCAAATCAGGATGCTTCCACCCCATTCCAGCGCTGGTGGGTCCCTTCCCTTCCTCTGGCTTGACTGTTACACAGGGTCCCCATATCCCACAGCCCTCCCTCCCAGTCGTCACCCGGCCCCCTTTGCTGTGCCGGTCCCCCAGGCTCCTCTAGCCTCCTTCACCCCCCCAGGCCCTCTCCAGCCCTGGCTTACGCTCCAGCTCCGGGCCCCTGGGGCATGCTCAGCTCCCTCGCCTGCTTCTCCGTGACCATGTCAGCCCTGACCAGCGGAGGCTTGGCTGGGGCCCCCAGGAACCGCAGGCCCAGCAGGAATCGAACCCCAGCCTGGAACTTGGTCTGAGTCTTCAGAACCTGGGGGGGCTGCTTTTCCACCAGGAAAGAGCTGGGAGGAGTAAGGAAGACATGCGGGAAGTGAACAGCTGGGCCCCTCCGGGCACCGGCCCCTCCACAACTCTGACCCTCTTGCTTCCTTGGGGTCTGCTCTTCACCAGGCAGGGGGCTCATACCTGGTGACGAGTGTGCGCAGGACTTCATCCAGTCGGCTAATCAGCGCTGCCCGGGTCTTGGGATCAAGCTCCCCACCAGCTGCCCCCACCTCCTGCTGCAGCTGGGAATAAATGTCCACCAGGCTCTCACACCTGGGGCCAGGACCGTGGTCAGGGGGCACAGTCTTCCAGCCTGCTCCCGTCCCAGACCACCCCTCACCCCTCAACCCAGGAAGAAAGCAGGATAGTGTGTGTGGAGGGTTGGGGATGAGCAGTGGGTGTGACTGCAAGGCACCGGGGCTGAAGGGGTGGTGGGACACGCCTTGGCTCTGGGGCAAGGTTCCCGCTCAGTGCCTGGAAGCTCTGTGGAAACGAGCTGCCCCTTCCCCAGGGGTCTGATACCCAGGTCCGAGTCCAGCACAAATGATGCTTTTGCACATATTGAAAGATGTCCTGCCCAATAAACCAAAAGGACTTCCCAGTCCTCTGGGCACGGAGCTCTCGAAGAGAAAAGTGTAGGTTGGTGGAATGCCTGCTCATGCCGGGTCAGCCTGGTGCACGTGTGCAAGACATGAGCTGAACAGCAGTATGTGTGGCTCCTCTGGAACTGGCTTCTCCGAGTCTTGGCCCACCCCGAGACCCTCTGGCCTGGTTTCTGTCTCTCACACCTCCAGCAGGGAGAGCAGGTGTCCACCCCCAGTGCATCCCGCCTCCCTGTCACCCTGCCCCCACCTCTCTTGTAGTGGAGCCAGGCTCTCCTCAAAGGGTGCGCCATTCCCTGCCAGCTGCTGTTGCCGCTTCCATATCTGGATCCTCTTCAGCACCAGAGCCTGAGCTGCTTCCAGCTCACCAACAGTCTCCTGCAGCAGCGTGACCAGGGCCTGTAGGCAGGTGGGGCCTGAGCCGGAGCCACACGCTTCCTCTTTGCCCAGCTCTGGAGGGTAGACCTCCCTTTCTCACCTCTCAGAGGTCTACTCACCATCCCTCCACAGATCTGAGACCCTCAAAGTCTACACTTTGAGCTCAGTCTCCAGGTCTCAGTCCACTACTCACCTCACTTGGCCCAGTCCCGTTGGCAGGCGTTTCTATCAGGCTGTGCAAAGACACTGAGGGTAGGGGCAAAAATCGGGGTGCGGATAGATCTGAGAGGTTCAATCAGGGTTGAGATCCAAGAGGGGGTCGTTCCCACACACTCCCCGGAACCCCACCTTGGCCAGCCTCAGCTCCAGGCTGCCGGGCCTCCCGGAGAAGGCGGGTCTCCCGCACCCGGTGCTGCAGCCTCCGTAGGACTGTGTTAAACTTGAGTTCCTCCTGCTTCCAGTGGAAGGACATTGGCAGGTGGTGGAACTGCAAGGAAGGACAGGCGACAGGTGAGACACTCTGCCCATCCCTTTTCACTCAGGCTCCACCCCCTAAAGAGGTGCCCATTGCCATGCTCGGCTGAAAACAGACCACTTCCCTTGTCTCGCTCCCTTCTCCTCCTTGGCAGTTCTTTCTGGCATTTTGCAATCTTCTGGAGATAACAGCTCTGTATCACTCGCCCCAGACCCCTCACTACCCTCAGTTCCTCACTGGAAGCTTCTCTGAGCTTAACTTGGGGCTCACTCTGACCCCAGGAATCCCCTTTGATCATCTTGGACCTAGAACACTGAGCTTTTCTTGAAGTTCAAATCCTTTCTAGTTTCTCATGGCTCGGGCTAAAGTTCCCAGGGGCTGAGTTGGGGTGGGAGGTGGGATATCAAATACCTGCTCCATAACAGCTTTTTTTTCACCTTGAAGTATGTGTCTGCAAGTGGCCACCAGCTTCAGGGGGTCCCTCTGATATATGGTCTAGAAATGAAGGGTGGTAGATGGGGTTAGCCTTGCTCTTACCCATGTCATTCTCCCTCCCCAACCCCCTCCCCATTCACACATGAACTAAAAGGGAGCACAATCATAGACTCCAGAAGTTTGCATGCATTTGCATGCTTTTAAAATCTAATTTGCCTGCTAGCTAACAGCTAACCAGAGGAATACCAATTTCCTTCCAACATCCAATGCTCACCCCAGCTCCGGGCCCCACCCTGGCCCTGTCCCCTCCCTCCTGCCCCCACCTCCAGAGTGCTGATGTGTTGCAAGATGGTGTTCCCCTCCCCCTGCTCTCCGGCTGAGGCCTGAAGGCTCTGGACAGTGGCAGAAAGTAGGGCGCTGGCCATGTTGCAGCAGAAGGTGTCTGAGCCGACAAGGAATTCCCTGCAGGAAGATCAGGATGAGGCCACCTCAGGTCAGGGCTTCCTTGACTCTACTGCCCCTTCACCCCACAGCAAACAGCTCAGCGGCTCCTTCCTCCACTTCTCCTCCATCCAGGCCCTCCCTAGTCCTCAGCTGCGCCCCTTGTTCCCCAATTTTCCAGCTGTTGTGGGTGGTGCCCTTGCCCTAGCTCTGACCTCCCTCCTCTTTGGCTCAAGTTCCTAAGGGGGTGGGGAACTCCACGTGTTCACACGCCGTAGTCTGTTTGATGCAGTACAGACTCCCGGCTAAATCTGGACCACTGCATGTGGAATAATGAGTCCCAAGTCTCAAAATGGGATGAAGAAAACCTAATGAGGAGGAAGGTAGGTGGGGGAGGCCCTGGGGGACTGATAGCGGGGCAGCCAGGACTCACCAGGGCTGGTTCTCCAGCCAGTCACCCAGGAGATGCCGCAGGTGTTGAGGAAAGTCGACATAGAGCCGCTGCAGTTTTTCTGGGGGCATTTTGGAGACCAGACCCCACAGAGACATGATCTGGGGTTTGGAGGGTGCCTGAAGAAAAAGAGGGCTTCCCTGGTAGTTCAGAAAGTAAAGAATCTGCCTGCAATGCAGGTTTGATCCCTGGGTCAGGAAGATCTCCTAGAGAAAGGAATGGCAAAGCCACCCTAGTATTCTTGCCTGAAGAATTCCACAGACAGAGGAGCTTGGTGAACTACAGTGCATGGGGTTATGAGACTCGGACATGACTGAGCGATTGACGCGAACAACTGAAGAAAAAGAACAAGGTTACTTGAAAGTTGGCCTTTGGGGGCAGCCAAGGACCTCCCATAGACAGCTCTTTCAGAAACCATCAGCACCACGACTCTCAGCCAGACTGTATCAAACCAGGAACGTCCCTGGCCAGTGCCTGAAACAAGGTATTTTCTTCAACAGTATTTTCCCATTAGGCGTGGGGGTAATGGAGTGGGAAGAGCTGAACTGCAGCCAGTTGGGGTGGGGAGGGTAAGAGACAGGGGCAATGGGGCAGGAGGGAAAGCTCTCTGAGAGAAGGCAGAGAATGCGGGTTGTAGCTCTAGACCCGGCTCTGATTCTGTTGGCAGGAAACCTCCCCTTGGAACTTCAGTGGTGGTCCAGTGGTTAAGACTCCATACTGCCAATGAAGGGAGCAAATCCCTGATCAGGGAACTAAGATTCCACATGACCTGTGGCATGGTCACAAGATTTTAAAAACAAACAAACAAAAAGAAACCTCCCCTCTGTGGATCTCAATCTTCTCATCTATAACATATGAGGCTTGGGTAAAGTATGAACTTTCCAAATTTTTTAAAGAAGTAGACTGTTTTAGCCAATTATGTAATATTGGAATTTCTCCGTTGAAATCAAGTGTGGTAGACCTGGAATTCTACCACTTCTTGCTTCCCTCTCTCCACCTCTGGACCCCAAAGGTGTCCCTGGAGAAATCCCTCAAAATTCCAGGGTTCCATGAAACAATCTGAAAACTGCCTGGCTAGATGAAGAAGTTGGTAGAGTAATAATAATAGCTATCACTCATTAAGCACTTACTATGTACGAGGCATTACACTGAGCGCCTTACCTCACTAGAATCTTGCAACAATTTTTAAAATATAAAATTATCCCGTCACAGGTAAAGAAACAGCTCAAGGAGGTTCTCCAACTTGCCAAGGCCATTCTGCCAGCCATTTGAACCCAAGTGGGGATAAACCACCACTCTGTGCCCTTAGGATCCCTTCCGGATCCAGATCTCATAATCCCAAGAGGAGGGGGGCATAGGAGGAGAACTGAAGAAGAGCAGATGGAGCGAGAAGAAAAACAGAGAGAACTCAGGAAGGAGAAAAAGTGAGGTTAGTAAGCCTGCAGCGAAAAGCCTAGAAGAGGGGTGGGCAGGCTAGAGGACCACGAGGAAGAGAAGGAAAGGGGGCAAGAGGCAAGGAGATGGGAGAACAGGGAGGGGTGGTTACCTCCCCATTTCTAGTGGACTGCAGGGCGGAGTGGGTAAACCAGTGGTTCCCCAGGGGTCTCTCAGTTCATGTTTCTCAAAATGTCCCTCTTCCCAGAGATGACAGAAAGGATGGGGGTGGAAACTCCCTAGGTCTTCCTCAACCCAGTTAGCCCAAGTTCTCCTGCAGCACGTTAGCTTCTCCCCTCTCCCAGATCTCCCAAAGGAACAGAGAACAGAGAGGCCCCCTTTCTGGAGATCCGCGCCCCTCCCCCAGTTCCTATATCCCCCTGACCTCTTTTCTCCCAAAGGCAGAATCCTCCCCCTCCTGCTCAGGCTCCTCTCACAGATCTTTCTTTACACCCACCTTGGGCGGGGGGCACTTTTTGGTTTGTGTTTCAAACTCAAGGGAGGACTCCATCCCTCTCTTCCCTCTTTCTCTCCTGTTTCTCAGGGTGCTCAGACCTTTGACCTCTATCTCTACCCTACCACGGACCGAGCTGATCCCTAAGTCAGAGGCAGCTCCCCTTTCCTCCATATCCCCTAGATTAGGAAGAGTGACCAGCTTCCTGGCATGGCCTTGCCTTCAAATCTCCCTATTCCATCCTCAGACAGCGAGGGCCCAGACTTTCCCCCACTCCCACCCAATAACCAGGCTGGCTCAGTTGGCCTGCCAGGCCAGGGGCATCTGCTGTAAACCCCCCTGAACACCAACAGGGAGGGAGGAGCCACGGCCTGAGGGGGCGGGGCCCGCGTTCCCTTCCCCATGGGGAAGGGAAGTCCAGGATCTTCATCAGCCCCGCTTCGTGGCCTAAACTTCACCTCAACCCCCGACATTCCTGAGCCCTCTGACCGTGGGACCACAGGATCAGAAGTCAAAAGAACTTCTCTGAGTTGCCCAGTGTGTATGCGGTGGTGGGAGCGGGGAGGGGCGCGGGGAGGCGGAGCCAGTTAGGCACCAGGAGGGTTAACTCCGTGACGCCGCCGGGCCAAGCGTGGAGCAGTTTTGAGGGGGAAATTCCCCCTCCTCTGGGGCACCATGAGGTTCTACTTCTGGGACACGCTCACCCCCTGGCCACACCCTTGAAGAGGAACCTTTGTGGGGGGCCCTGATAGGGGTCTGTGGCGGACCCACTGCCCTCTGCCGTCAGTTAGCTATAGGGAGGGGCGGCCACCTCCCCCCGCAACCCAGAGGGCAGAGGGGCACCTCCTTGCCCTCCTGCCCCTGCCTTAACACGTCCCTGGAGATGTGGGGGATGGGGTGCGTGGAAAAAGTGACCCATGTTGGGGAGGAGCGGGGCAAGTGCTGGGCCTGTACCCACCCCAGATTCCTCTGATATTTCGAAACTGCCAAAACTCAAAAACACCAGCCACCAGCCCCAGCTGAAACAATTTCTTGGGAACCATCCATTCTGCCCAGGCAGGATCCTGAAAAGCACTCCCCTCCTCCCCCCACATTGATAGTCAGAGGCCCCCCCCCTCCTTGGAGGCATCCCCTCACCTTGGCAACCCCTCTGTTGTCGTCTCCCTCTCTCAGCGGGCTCTGCCAGGCCCCATGGGTCTGTAGCTCTGTCCAGCGGGTTCAGGACTGGCCCTGATAGCACCCCTCCTTCACCACCACCACCAAGAAGAAAAAAAAAAAAAAAAACACATACACACACACACACAATCCTCTCCCGTCCTCCCTCTTCAGTGTAAGCAGTGGCTGCCCCAGCCCGCTGTTTCCGGCTTCTCCGACTACCCAGGTCCCTCCCTGGAGCTCTGACGACACAGAGAAGAGAAAGTGGGCTGGAGGAGGAAGAGGAAGAAAGTGGGGTGAGCATGTGTGCCTCTGGTATGGAGTAGGGGAGCATGGGCTGGGAGGGGGAGCCAGGACTGGGGCTTGGGGGCCCCTGGCGCCAGACTGGAGGAAACGCTGATCCCCACTCTGTCCCCCATCAAAAACAATCAACTTTTCTCCAGAAAGTCACCTAATATTAAGCAGAGACATGCCACCCCAAACTGCAGCTCCCATACTCAAACTCTTGCAAGGACCGGGGGTTTGGGCTCACGAGGGACTGGGCTCCCCTGCGGCGGGGGGCCTTTGGATAAAGAAATCCCTCTAGGCTCTGCGCTCCCTCCAGTGGAAGACCCTGAAAGCCGCTGGGGAGCTGGGATTCCTCGGTCCCCCTCCCTGCTGGGTGGGGAACGCCCTAGAGGTCTCGTGACCCGCTGATGGGAGGGAGTGGGGGAGGGGGCCGTGAAGCTAACAATCCTGTAGGCCTCCAGGGGTGCCTGGGACTGAAAATCCTTTCTGCCGTCTCCTCATGGGGTACTACTCCGGAGACCCAGGTAGGAGCCAGCAGCAAGCTGGAGTAGCCGCCTGTAGGTTCCCAAGGGACAAGTTTGAGTCTGCTGTGCAACCTTGGCGAAGTTCCTATTTGTTTCTGGGGTAAATACTGAGACACACCCAGAAATAAACGTGCATGTACGCAACTTCCCCAGCCAGAAGGACACCCCCTCCTACACACACACATGCTTACACACGCGCGCAGGCAGCCTCACAGACGTGTCAGCACTCAGAGCCACATGCAGTCACAAGGACACACACTCACACACACAAGGCTTGCTCAGCTTCTGAGTCATTGTCACTAGTGGATGGTTTTTGAAGCTTTGGCTGAAGGAAGAGCTGGAGGAGGCCAAGGGACCTTCAAGCCCCCAAACTTGAGAGACCGGTATGGGGAAAGGGTGGTCTCTGAGGGGCGGTGAAAGGTGGGAGGCGGTTTCTACTCCCCTCTCTCCCCAAACAGGGCTGGGCTCAGGGGCCAAAGCCAGGCTTATGCTGCCCCCTGGTGTCCGAACTGATTCCCAGAACCTGGCTCCTCCCCCTCCCATCCACGTGGATGGGCAAGTGTGTGCAGGTCCGAGTGCCCAGCCAGGCAGAGGGTAGGAGTTAAGAACTTGGCCTCTGGAGACAGGCTGCATGGGTTCAGATCCTGCCAACAGTGCAAGCTGCACAACTCTGGGCTGTTTACTATTTGTGCTTCAGTTTTGTTGTCTGTAAAATGGAGCAAATAATAGCCTTAACTTACAAAGTTGTGAGAGTGAAATGCAATAATACATGTGAATGATGCCTGGTACACAGTAAACATTAGACACTATTTTATTGTCCCAGAACTAGCCAGGAAGGAGAAAGACAGAAGAGCCTCTATCTTACATAGGATCCCCAGATTTGAGGGTAATATTAATTCCACAAAGGCAGAGACTGTTGGAGGTGTGTGTTTATATGTTTATTGTGTCTGGAAGGCAGCCAGTTGGAGAGGAGGGAGAGCTGGGGCGAAGATGGCAGGCGGGGACCCTGTCCTTGGGTTTATACGGCTGGCAGTGCTGCGATCAATCGCAATGTGTGCACAAAGGCGCTCATGACACATGCATTCTGTGTGCGCTCCAGGGCACCCCCTCTGCCTGCTGACATCCAGAGACATTGTCTAAACTCAGGCCTTGCCACCTAAGGGTCTCCGGAAGGCCATGTCCCCCAGAAGTTCGGCAAGAGGAGAGGAGGCATGAACGTGAGTCTTTAACTTTGACTGCTTTTGGGGATAGGAAGGTGAGAAGCACACACAAGTAGTAACACAGTATTTATTATCATCTTCTCTAACTGACCGCACAGACGGGGAGACTGTGATGTCATCAGAGGAATTACAGGCATATCTGACGTGGGTTAAACTCCACTTAAAAGCCTTGTGACTGTGTGTCAACCTTTCAAATGGAGACAAGGATTGTACCCACTTGACACAGCCTAGGCCAGGGTGAGGTGTTGAAGGTGCTGAGTTGGAGGAGGTACTCACCTTCAGGTCGTATAATTGTGGAGTTGGCAAGACTACTGGTAACGACACCCCCACCTGCGTGACCCTGAGAGTTGGTTCCTTGCTTGCCTCACCCACTTCCAGGCCCTGCCATCCCACCAGTGGCTGTGAAGAATGCAGGAGGAAAAGCAGAGAAAAAGGAATGTTGCAGTCTGGGAACTGCAGGTTGCAACCCAATAGTGAGTCACGAAATCAATCAGGTGATTGTATTTTTTTGCTGAGGCAGGGAGTTAACCAACCAAAGGAATTCACTCTGTCAGAGTACCAAAGGCTAGAAGTCTAAAATCAATGTGTTGGAAGGCTTGGTCCCCTCTGAGAACTGAGAGGACTCACTCCAGGCCTCTCTCCTCGGCCTGTGGATGGCCATCTTCCTGTTCATGTGGTATTCGCCCTGCATGCAAGTCTGTCTCCAAATTTCCCCCCTCTATTGCCAAGCCACATAGGATCCTGTTCCAAGACCAGAGGTCAAACCCAGGGCCCCGGCAATGAAAGCACCAAGTCCTAACTACTGGACTGCCAATGAATTCACAAATTTCCCCTTTTTCTAAAGACACCAGTCATATTGGATTAGGGCCCATCCTAAGGATTACATCTAAAGACCCTGTCTCTAGATAAGGTCACATTCTGAGGGACTGAGGGTACCTTCTATGAATATGAATTTTTGAGGGATATATGATTTCAACATACTAATATATGAATTTTTGAGAGGCACAGTTCAACCCATCACAGTGAGCCTTGACCACCACTGTTTGAAAACAAAGTAGAATACAATAGAAAATACCAAAATGCATGACACAAAGTAAGAATAAGTAGTGTCTAATGAAATTTGTTTCACTTTTATATATTTATTTGAGTTCTAGGTCTTGATGGAAAAGATACTTTTCAATGCTGGTTGTGATCAAAAACAAAGCACCATTTGGATGTTGGTAACCATCACACGGGGCTTCACTGATGGCTCAGTGATAAAGAATCCACCTGCCAATGCAGGAGACACAGGTTCAATCCCTGGATCAGGAAGATGCCCTGGAGAAGGGAATGGCAACCCACTCCAGTATTCTTGCCTGGGAAATCCCATGGACAGAGGAGCCTGGCGGGCTATAGTCCATGGAGTGGCAAAAGAGTTGGACACGAAAAACAAAAAAAAGAGAGAGACATGATTTAGTGACCAGACAGTAACTATCACATATCACTTTGTATTGCTTTTTAATTATAATATGGGTATATCCTTCTCTGACAAGGAAATAAGCTCCTGAAGGGCAGGAGCATGTATCATCCTGTAAACGCTGCTATGCAGCTAAAAAAAAAACAACAGTTTATCCTTGCTAGTCAATGCAAAGACTACCATTTACTCGAGTTTACTGTGTACCTGGGGTGGGCTGTTTTACATATACTCTCTTATATTAGGACTAAACTTAGTGATGGATTAATGGCAGGAGCTTAGTACATTTCACAGCCAAGATAAATGCAGGCCACATTCAGGAGCACTGGACAGCGGCCTGGGATTTGTGGGTGGAAGACTGAGGGATCGGAGGAAAAGTTCACAGATGTGTGGGAAGCGGCTTTGGGTCCCTAGGCAGCTGTGTCTCCCAGGCCTTTGCTCTTCCCCCCAAATTTCCATTCACCTTGATCCCAACTCACCATTTAGATTAGAGGAAACAGAGACTTGTCAGCTGGAAACTACTCCAGTTTCCTGCTCCCTGCCAACAGACATTTCATCAGCACTTGCACCCTCCCTGCAGGCTCAGAGGAGAGCCTGACTCTGCCCCTGCCAGAAGGCTGTTCCTCCATCTGTGCTCAGGACCTCACGTGCCTCCCCAGGCACTGTTCCAGTCATTGCCCCTCCGTCCTCCAGATCTCCAGCCTCTCATTCACTAATTATTGCAGGTCATTTTCTTTTGGTCACACCTCACAGCTTGCAGGATCTTAGTTCCCTAACCAGGGATTGAACCTGGACCCTCAGCTGTGAAAGTGCCAAGTCCTAAGCACTCGACCACCAGGCAATTCCTTATTATAGCTCTTAACCCTCAACATACAAACACATTCAAATCCCTCCACCTTTAAAAAAGTGAATTGAACTGGTAGCAAGCAATCCTCCCAAAATTATGTCCAGTGAATTCAGTAACAATTTGTTGGGTGTCTGTTCTCAGGCTCTCATAGCCAAGACAGGGAGTCAGGTTTGTTAACAATGATATCTTATATCAATGCCCAGCATCATTAGGACTGTGACTCCAGTGAAGCACAGGGTGCCATGGGAGGGGCACCTAAACTGGGCAGGGGACAGGAGAGATCAGGGAGGTGATGCCCAAACTGAATCTTAAAGGGAAAAGAAGAAGTTATTCCGACCAAGAACAGGAGGAGAGGTAAATCAGGAAGGGAGTCTAGCATGTGCAAAAGTATGGATGCTGTGGGAGCATGGTACCTTCTGGAAATGGGTAGTAGGTGGGAATGGGGAACAGCAGAGGAATTAGGGCAGGTGAGCAATAAGATGAGATTTGGTAGAGAAACCACCCTGGTTGCAGTGTGGAGAATGGATTTAAACAGTAAATCTGAAACCAGGAGAACTGTTCAGAAGGTTAATAATAATGAAGAAGGGGACCATATGGAGGAGGAGGAGAAGTGAAGCACTGTGGAATCAACCTGGTTAGGGAGAGAAGTAAAGACAAGAGCCAGTGGGAAAGGGAAGAATAGAGTCAAGGAACTGGAAGTCTCAACCAACCTAAAGATCAGACTTCCTGGGGGCAAGGGAAGGAAGGAATTGAAAGGTTGGCATGTTGTGGTCAGAGACAAAGGGGTGAGATTCCACTGAGCTCACTCTCCTGGGAGGGTATGGTAGAGGTTGTGGCTATGGGAGTGAGTGCCTATGGCAAAATGGAGGTGACTCCCTGGAGCTGAAGAGACCAGGGTGCCGCTGGACTACCTGCATGAACATTGAAGCCCCCCGGGTTTGCTAAAGACCTGAGGTGGCAAGGAAGACGGTGAATCAGATGCCATAGTCTTTCTTCAAGGAGAGTTGGCAAATGACCAGGACATCAGTGGGTGGCTGCAAAAGTAATAACTAACATTTAATGAGAGTTTATGTGTTACTTCAATTCCTGCTTTTTAAATCATCCAAGTACTGTACATTTTATCCTACAACAGTACTATGAATTAGAACTATGTGCCCAGTGTGGTGAAGTGAAAGTCGCTCAGTCATGTCCCACTCTTTGTGACCCCAAGGACTATAAAATCCATGGAATTCTCCAGGCCAGAATACTGGAGTGGGTAGCTGTTCCTTTCTCCAGGGGATCTTCCTAACCCAGGGATCGAACCCAGGTCTCCCTCATTGAAGGCAGATTCTTTACCAGCTGAGCCACAAGGGAAGCCCAAGAACACAGGAGTGAGTAACCTATCCCTTCTCTAGCAGATCTTCCCAACCCAGGAATCGAACCAGGGTCTTCTGCACTGTAGGCAGATTCTTTACCAACTGAGCTATCAGGGAAGCCAAGTCACTAGTCAAATGTGACTATTTAATTTTCATTAAAAAAAAAAAACAACAAAACAGTTCTTGGGACTTCCCTCGTAGTCCAGCAGCTAAGACTCCACGTTCCCTGTGCAGGCGGCCAAGGTTCCATCCCTGGTCAGGAAACTAGATCCCACATGCTGCAACTAAACTTCCCATGTTTCACAACTAAGAAAGACCCAGTGCAGCCACATACATTCATAAATAAACAAACATTAAAAAACAATCCCTCACATGTACTCACCACATTTCAAACACTCAGCAGCCACATATGGCTAGTGGGTACTGTATTAGCACAGACATGGGTCATTCCCTTCCATCATCACAGAAAGTTCTATTGGATAGTCCTAATAGTCCTTGTTTTACAGATCAAGAAGCTGCAATGTGGAAAGTTTAAGTAATCTGCCCACAGCCAAAGAGCTGGCAAGTAAGCTGGGATTTGTATCCAGTTAGTCTGGCATAAGCACTGTTACCCTTAAGCAATATGCTACACATCTTCTCAATGGAGGGTGAAATCAGTTCAGTTCAGTTCAGTTCATTTCAGTCTCTCAGTCATGTCCGACTCTTTGTGACCGCATGAATCACAGCACGCCAGGCGTCCCTGGCCATCACCAATTCCCGGAGTTCACTCAAACTCATGTTCATCGAGTCGGTGATGCCATCCAGCCATCTCATCCTCTGTCGTCCCGTTCTCCTCCTGCGCCCAATCCCTCCCAGCATGAGTCTTTTCCAGTGAGTCAACTCTTCACATGAGGTGGCCAAAGTATAATAGCTGACCCTTAAAAGGAAGAGGAATTTGTATGACTATCAAGGCAAGCATTGATGATGCCTGCTCAGCAGTCTTTCTCCCTTGTTGGCAAAGTCTGGATTATATACAGGTGCTCCCCTCCCATGCATTTAGGGGATGAATCTCATTGGTCTTACCAATCATGGTGTTTCCATTGTCCTGGCTAATAGGAGTTTGTGGGGAGCTTGGGAAAGATTTTGTTTTTCTTCATTATCAAGACTACATGTGACATCTGAGGAAAGAGACCATCAGCCATTGAGGACAGAGTAACAGTGTGAAGAGGCAGAAAACTCTTAATGAATCAAGCAGTCCTGGGTCTGTTCTAGAACTCTTTGTTCAGTCTACTTTAATTGGGTCTTCTGTTACTTGCTGCTCAATGCATTCCTGAGACTTTGGTGGAGCCACACTGACTATAAGAAATGGTGAGCACAGAGCAGGCTGACTGTCCATGCTCTCACAGTCACCTGACTTGTTCACTTGGGAGAATAAATGATTTAAAAAAAAAAAGTGTCCTCAGGGAAGAGCCATGTTTCAGACAAGTAAAGAGGGACAAGGCTAATCTGAGCCAAGAGTGGCCCAGGGCCTTGTACAAGGAAGGGACTGGGGAGCAGCACAGGGTGGTCAGGAAGAGGAAGAACTAGGCTGAGCAGAGAAGGGTAGACGCCCACTGAGGCCTGCCAAGAATGACAGGATATGAGCAATGGTGGTGTCAGCTGATCCCAAGTTCTCAAATGAAGCCGTGTGGCTGTCAGGGGCTAACTGTGGCCAACAGACCTTCACCTCACAGAAGGATAAGTAGCAGCCCTGGTGGGTGGGCCAAGGCAGGCGTCTCTGGATGGAGTCAGCTGTGGTCAGGACTGAGCCTCTGCAGGGACATTCTAGCCCTCTAACTAGCACTCTAATTACTGTCTTGCCTTTCTCTCTTCCCTGGAGCAGCCAAACTTCTTGGGAAAGTTATTCACATTCTCTGTCTTCCCTTCCTCACCTCCTCAGAATACTGCAAGCTGCCTACTGCCTCCACCAGTCCAATGAAACTGTTCTGGCCCATGTCACGCATGCCCTCCTAGAATAATGACCTGCCCCTGCCCTTCTCTTGGTGGGCCGTTCAGCAGTTTTCAACACTGTTAGCCACTTTTGAATAAGCACTTCCCCCACTGGTTTTCACGGCCCCTCTCTCCCAGTCTTCCTCCTGCCTGTCTTGGGGCTCCTTCTCAGTCTCCTGTCTTCACAGGCTATCCTTCCTGTGTAATCTCATCCATACCTGAGGCTGCAGCACACGTGGAGAAAAGCAATGTAACATGGGAGTTAAAACCATGGCCTCTGGGGCCAGGCCAACTGGGTTCAAATCCTTGCCCTACCACTTCATTTCTGTGTGACATCTACACTCCTACCAAGATGTACATCATTATTCTCAACCCACCCCCTGGGGGAGCCACTGTTCTGATTTTTTCCACCATAGGTTTGTTTTGTCTATTTTAGAATTCATATAAATGGAATAAAGCAGGATATGCTTTCATGTCTGGCTTCTTTTACTCACTGTGTCTTGAGATTTATTGTGTTGTGTGCATCCATAATGTGTCCATTTTATTACTAATATCTCATGGTAGAGATATACCACAGATGCTTAGTCCTTTTTAAAAAAAAAAGATAGGCACTTGAGCAGCAGCCAGTTTTTGGCTAACATGAAGAAAACTACTATGAACATTCTTCGAATCTTAGTGTAACCATATGTTTGCCCTTGTCTTGAATAAATAACTAAGAGTATAATTGCTGGGTCATAGGGTAGGTATATGCTTAATATAAGAAACTGCTATATATTACTCCAAATTTATAGTACATTCCCAACACTGTTAAGAGAATTCCTGTTGCTCTATGTTCTCAGTAACGTTTGGTATTGTCAGTTTTTAAATGTTAAACCATTTTCGTGAATGTGGAGAATTATCTCACTGTGGTTTTAATTTGCATTTTCTTGATGACTAGAGATATTGAGCACTTTTCATGTGCTTTTTGGGCATTCATACATGTTCTTTTATGATGTATCTGTTCAAATGGTTTGTCCATTTTTAAAAATGGGGTGTTTTTATTATTACTGTGTTATAGGAGTTTTTATGTATCCTGAATACCAGTTCTTTGTGAGATCAATATTTTGCTTATTTTCTGGCTTACATTTTCTTAATGGTGTCTTTTGATAAACAGACGTTTTCAACTTTGATGTTTCCTACATCAATTTGTTTTCTTTTATGGTTATTGTTTTCTATAACATAAATTTTTACCTACTTCCAAGTCAGGAAGATATTCTGTGTTTTCACTTAAAAACTTTATGATTTTAGCTGTTATGGCTTAGGTCTATGATTAATCTGAATTAATTTCTGCATATGATGTGAGGTAGGGATCGTGATCACTTATTGTTCCAACACAGTTTGTTGAAAAGATATCCCTTTCCCCAGTGGATTGCTTTGACATCTTCCTCAAGATTAAATGACCTTTGGGACTTCCCTGGCCCAGTAGTCCAGTGGCTTAATACTCTGAGCTCCCAAAGCAGGGGAACTTGGTTTGATCTCTGATTGAGAAACTAGATCCCACAGGCCAACTAAGAGTTTGCACACTGCAACACATGCTGCAACGAAAATCGAAGACCCTCATCTGCCACAACTAAGACCCAGCACAAGCCGAATTTAAGAAGGGATTCAGTTCAGTTCAGTTCAGTTGCTCAGTCATGTCCGACTCTTTGCGGAGAATCACAGCACGCCAGGCCTCCCTGTCCATCACCAACTCCCGGAGTTCACGCAAACTCATGTGCATCGAGTCGGTGATGCCATCCAGCCATCTCACTCTCTGTCGTCCCCTTCTCCTCCCACCCCCAATCTTTCCCAGCATCAGAGTCTTTTCCAGTAAGTCAACTCTTCGCATGAGGTGGCCAAAGTATTGGAGTTTCAGCTTTAGCATCAGTCCCTCCAATGAGTACCCAGGACTGATCTCCTTTAGAATGGACTGGTTGGATCTCCTTGCAGTACAAGGGACTCTCAAGAGTCTTCTCCAACAATTAAATGACCGTTAAGTGTGTTAGTCTATTTCTGGCTCTCTATTTTATCCCATGGATATGTTTGTCAGACCCCATGCCAGAACTATAGTGTCTTTATTATCATAGCCTACAAGTCTCGAAGTCAAGTAGTAAAGTCCTCTGGCATTGGCTAATTGTTTTTACTTTTATTTTTCTGTTAGCATTGGGATTTTGAAAGCTCCCCAGTTGATTTAAATGTGCTGCCAAAATCTGAAAACTTGAGGACATTCTAATGTGAGCCACAGTTTCTAGACCCAGCTTTCCGTGTTACTATCTTCTAGGCCAACATGATAAACGAATTAATATACTTGATCCTGCCTCTTTAGCCTGGAATCCTCTTCCTCTTCAGCTCTGAGGCTGGTGCATTAAGGGCTTCATCAATTTCTCACCTGGTTCCCCTCTACTTTCATTTATTTTCAATATTTATTTTTTGTTTATTTGGCTGCATGGAGTCTTAGTTGTGGCACGTGGGATTTAGTTCCCTGACCAGGGATCGAACCCAGGCCCCCTGTATTGGGAGTGCAAAGTCTTAACCACTGGACCACCAGGGAATCCCCCCTGTACTTTCAGATAAAAATTCTAAGTCCTTAGTGTGGCTAACGTCACCTTTTGTGATTCGGCTCTCTGATACTTCATCCATTATCTTCCCAACAAGTACCTTAAGCTTCCACCATAGCACATTTGCCTTCAGTGTTTCAAATTTCTTCATGCCTACATGTCTTTGCCTGTCCTGCAGCCTAAAACACCCTTTCCTTCTGTCATTGTTTGCATCTCCTTCCTCTCTTTCAACACATAGCCTAGTATCATCCACTCTGCCCTGCTTTGACCCTCTTATCTGGGATAGGTATCCTGCCCTGGTTCCCATGGCCCTCTGTGCCGTGTGCCTTTATCCTAGGCATTAAGGTCCTTTGTTGTAATTGTCACTGATCTAGTTGCTCAACCCTATTAACCTGCACACACCTTGAAGGCTGAGACTGCGTGTTTCTATCTCATCTCTAGTGCCTACCAATGTAATTGGCACATATGAGGTACCTAATAAATGTTTTTTAAATGAAAGGAAACCGGGCTCCAATCCACACTGTGATTTGAGGCAGATTTCTCAACTTTTCTGAGACTGTTTCCATATCTACAAACTGAAAATAACACCTATGCCACGAGGTAGTTGTAAAACTTAAATGAATAATCCATGTAAAATCTACTGCGTGGTCTTGGTATATGGAAAGTACTCAATAAGTCTTGGTTCTCTTCCCATCTTCCAACACACCCTTCCCATTTTTCCTGTTTACACTTCTTTATCTGACCGCTAGGTGGTGCCAGTCTCTGGCCTGACATTCAATTCCAGGGCTGCCCTCTTAATGCCCCCTTCTCAGTGCCTGTTACACTCAGGAAAAGGAAAGTGGAAAGGAAAGTGAAGTCGCTCAGTCATGTCCGACTCTTTGCGACTCCATGGACTGCAGCCTACCAGGCTCCTCCATCCATGGGATTCTCCAGGCAAGAATACTGGAGTAGGTTGCCATTTCCTTCTCCAGAGGATCTTCCCTGGCCTAGGGATCGAACCCAGGCCTCCCGCATTGCAGGCAGATGCTTTACCCCCTCTGAGCTACCAGGGAAGGAAAGGGACATGTTTAATAATCTGCTGGGAGATCCAAAAAAAACGAGGTATTCCCTCCACAAATTTATTTGCCTGTTGTCACCATTCTTGATAACCTGATCATAGATTGCACAGAATTAATTCCTCCTTGGTTTCCCCTATTTGGTTATAATTCCAACCCAAGGATTTGAAGATGGAAAAGCTTCTTTAGCGTAGAAGTGGGGAGAAAGAGAAGAAGTCAAGGCAGAGAGGGACTGCATAATGGGTGCTATAGGAGAAATATGGAGACAATCCTTACAGTCACATCCCATTTGATGGTAATTAATTACGATGGTCTCCTTTACCAGTGCAGACACCCCTAGCCCTAACACTCCTGTAAGCTCACCCATCTAACAATCAAGAGGTCTTAACACTGTGTGGATACAAATAAGTAAAGGGACATGATACCTGCCCATAGTGAGTTTATGGTCTGATGGTAGACAAAAAATCGCAAAATTAAGTGCCAAATTCTAGGTACTGAGGCTGTCTTGAGGGCAAGCTTGGTACAGGAGAGATGGGCAGAGTGGGAATAACAGGAGAGCCTTGCTGAGGAGAGTAGGAAGGAGCTGAGAGAACAGCATAAGTAAAGGTTCAGGTAGAACTATGCATTCTCTCGTCTTATGATGACAACCTCAGCACTTCACACATTGGAAATGACCCGAGTGCCCAACAATCCCAGTAGAGTATGGAATATCCAAGCAAGGAGATCCCAAGTAGTCCATGGAAAGAGCGACTTAGGTGTGTGTGTACAATGGGAAAGGGATCAAGATGAGGTAATTGAGAAAAAGCAAGTTCCAGAACAGTATATACTTAATGAGCTGTTTGCAGTTTTAAAAGATGTTTATTTGTATTTGTTTATTATTTATTTATTTTGGCTGCACCAAGTAGCTTGCAGTATCTTGGTTCCCCGACCAGGAACTGAACCCAGGCCTTTGGCAGTGAAAGCATGGAATCCTAACCACTGGACCACCAGGGAATTCTGTTCATTGTTTTTAAAAACTCTCTTGGAAGGAGACCCAGGGAACTCTTAGTAGTGGTTATTCTGAGGGTGGGACTGAAGATGGGAGCGTGACGTGTGGCAAGTTTACTTTTCACCTTGTACCTTCCTATACTCTGAGTTTTGCAACCACTAAGTATTATTATTATTTACAATATAAAGTTACTAAAAATAAACAAACAGTCATATCCAGGAGACAGCAGGGATTGGGAGGTAGCAAGCGAGAAATGTCCATGTGCTGGCTGAGGCCAGATACTGGAAGGCCAAGACTGGGAGAAGAGTTAACATGTGATCATTCTGTTGTCTATGGACACCCAACAGAGGTTCCCCAGCCAGGAAGAAACAGAGGAAGCAGTTTCAGGAAGATTCACCTGCATAAGAGAGGTATCAGGGAGAGCCGAGAAACAGGGCTGCCCCCCCTCACAACCTTCTTGGGCTATGTATGGTCACTCGAGCTAGCGTTTTCCTTTCAAAGCTGCCTGAAGTCTGTTTCTTTTTTTTTTCGGGTGGTGCTGGGTCTTCGTTGCAGTGCTTGGGCTTCTCTAGCTGCGGCGTATGTGGGCTCTCTAGCTGTGGTGGTCAGGCTCAGTAGTTGCAGTGTATGGGATCTTAGATCCCTGACCAGGGATTGGGAGCTCAGAGTCTTATCCATTGGACCATCAGGGGAGTCCCCTGAACTCTGTTTCAGTCTGACTTTACTTGGATGACAATATGGGGAACGGGTTCTGGGAGAAGGAACCTAATAGGTGTTCATTAAAAACCTTTGGTAAGTTCCTGCCCTGTGACCCATGTTACATGTGTTAGTCCATGAGGTCTGGATGAAAGGATGAATAAGACCCCACCCCGGACCAGAAAACTCTGGCAGTAGAAACGGAGGAAAAATCTGAGCTCTATTTCAAAGGTAAAATGAAAAGTCCTGAGCCCAGGTTTGCAAGATCGGTAGAGAAAGGCCCAGAAGACCGGTTGGCAACAAGTCTAAGGTTTCCGGACAGGGAGACTAAAGGCAGGTGGCCTTGGCCCTGAGCAAAGCTCGCCTGGAGAAAGCTCTGGTTTGGAGAAAAGGTCTAGCTGCTTCTGGATTCTTCTCTGGCTGTCGCTGCTCTCAACAGACAAGCCCTCCATGCTGCTCTGCTTTCTGCCAGGGCCTGACTGGAGTGAGGATGTGGGGCCTTTCCTTGACTAGAATTTTAAAAGGGAGAAGGGTGGCGCAAGCCTCCCTCAACTCTAACGTCAGTTTCTGGCAGCCAGCGTCGCTGGCTGTCTCCCTGAACTCCGACTTCCAGACATCAGAAAGTCAGACATCCGAAGTACAGCGGCAAAACACCGCCCAGAAGCGGGCAGTGGCCAGAAGCATAGTGTTGGGCTCTGGGAGCCGCCTGGCGCCCCGTGGACTCCAAGCTAGGAGTCCCTTGTGGACTCTGGCTAGGACAAAGGTCCGGGACCCAGCAGACACCTCAGAAGAAGAACTCGAGGCCTGGAAACACAGGTCCAAGAGTCCCTCATCTTATTCCAAATCCCCGTTGCTCGGAATCTAAAACCCCGACTTGGTGGGAAGCCAGTCAGAAGGTATAAAAAAACAAAACACCAAACAAAAAAATTAATGAGCCCCGACCTCTTGGGACGAAAGGGGGTGGACCTTCCTCAACCCCACCCGCTGGTGACTCACCTCCCTCCTAACCGGGGCCTGCCCCTCCCGCGCCCAGTGCCAGGCAAGCAGGACAGGGCGGGTGCTAAGGTGGGCTCCATCCCCAAGCCCTGGGCAGGCGGACAAGCTCCGGCGTGTCCCCGCGGGTGTCCCTGTTTACGCCAAGCCCTGGAGCGAGGTGGGGGCGGGCCTTCTCGGCCCCTCCCCCACCCCGCCCCCCTCCGCCGCAGGCCCCAGTCCCGGTCCGGGTCTGACACTGTCTCCAAATCAAAGCTCAGCCTCTCCCCGCATCTTCCCCACGGCCTGGCGGCCCCCAGCCCGCCCGCAGCCCAGGCAGGGGAGTCACAGTCAGGGTTCCCCCAGGAGATCAAGCCTTGGGTCCACACCTCCCGATCTTAGATCCCCAGACGGGGCCTGAAATCCGAGGGCGAGACGCCGAGTTTCAAAGCCAAGCGGCTCAGCTCTCCTCGTCCCCTGCCCAATCCCTCTCGCCCCTTCAGTTCTCGAGCGCCAGGCAGAAGGGCCCAGTCAGGGGAATGGGCACTCCAGGCCCAAAAGCAGCCAGCGGGGCCCCAGGAACCCCCGCTCTCGGACCGCTCGCCAGAGCTCCAAATCCTGTCGCTCCTCTGACTCCCCCTCCCCAGGGCAGCGCGCCAAATCGGCGCATGCGCACTCGCAGGCTTGCCGCGTAGCTCGTTCTCCCCCCCCTCCACCCCACCCCCCGGCTTTTTCTTTCCCCGCCCCTTTTCTCCCTCCCTCCTCTCCCGGTCCCCTCCCTCTCCCCCCCGCCCCGCTCCGCCCGCCCCGCGGCACCTCAGTCCCGGGAACAGTGGTGCGAGCTCCAGGCCCGTGCACTGAGGAGGCGGACACGAGGGGAGCCCCCAGAGCTGCATCAGGCCCCTTCCAAAGGCTCCCCCACCCGGTCCACGCCCCCCACCTCCCCACCCCGCCTCCTCCCAATTGTGCATTTTTGCAGCCGGAGGCGGCTCGGAGATGGGGCTGTGAGCTTCGCCCCGGCAGGGGGAAAAAGAGGAACGAAGAGAAAAGCAGGGGGTGAAGGGTTTGGATTTGGGGGCAGAGGGTGCAGCCCCGTCTGCAGGCCCTCCCCAAGGGGCTCCGAACTCTACATCCTCACCCACGCCCCTGGTGCGCTTTGCTGAAGGATAGGATAAGAATAGAGAAGAAGGGAGGAAGGAGGAACGGGGGGGGCCCCCCAATTGGGGGGGGCGACGGCGAGAAGTAACTGGACCGGAGGAGAGGGGGCTGCTGCTTGCATCAGCCCGCACCATGCTGACCCCGCCGCTGCTGCTGTTGCTGCCCCTGCTCTCAGCTCTGGCCGCGGCCGCTGTCGACGGTGAGTGAGATTCCGCGGTCCCCTTGGACCCTTGGGGACACCCACTCCCCAGCCCCCACTCCTGCGTTCGGATGGGAAAGGGAGTCGCGGGAGGGGGTGCCTTTTGTTATCCCAGTCCAGCTGACACTGCAGCGGCCCAGCTGGGGGCGGGGATGGGGGTCCAATTTGGAGGATGGGGGCCTTGGGCAAATGATGCTTCTGGGATCCCCCCCAGCCCAAACAAAGACCAGAGGCCTGGGAAGGGAGAAGAGGGACCCCCTTTTTCTGATCCTGGGATCTAGAGGCCTTCTCCTGTCTCTGTTCGGGGAGGGCCTCCACCTCCCCTACATCCTCTACCCCCCACCCCCATCTAAATTGTAAAGGAATCCGGATTTGCAATGTACTGGCTGCAAAAGGGGGCGGGGGTCCTTTTGCTGTGGCCTCTGAATCTGGAAGGGGGAGCCGGGTCGGGGTGCCCTGCTGGGCAGAGGGCAGGCTAGATGGGGACTGGCTTTGGGTCGGGAGAGGGAGGGCCACGAGAAGGCCCCCTGCTTGGGTGTGGAATCTGGGCCCTTGGAGGCCTGAGTCCAGGATTTAGCGGGCTGCCAGCCTGGGTTCCGAAATGAGCACTTCCCCCTCTCAGGGCCTCTGTCAGTAGCCTGGAAAGATCTGTATTGGGGGGTGTAGCGGGTGGGGGCAGGCGAAGCTATATGACTTTGAATTTTCCTTCTTAATTCCTGGGAGCTTTGAGATGAAAAAACGTCAGATGTCATCATTGGGGAAGGGGACTGGAGAATGGCCTGGAATGCTGAGCTGGGAGGGTGGAGGAAGGCTGCTCTCTCCCTGACTTCTGGCTTGATCACAGTTTGGACTAGAAGGAGAGCTGGAGGTTGGATGGGGGTTATGTCATGCCCCCACCCCTAATTCCCTGCTCCTTAGGTAGATGTGTTTATTTCTCTCCACCACTTCCCCTCCTCCCCTCATACACACATACTTTGTATATTGCAGTTAGCTTTGGGCTAGAACTGTGTCCTTTTGGAGAAACGGGGTGCCCTCTTGCTTTTTTTTAGCATCAGCTATTTTCCCTCTTACTTGTGAGTCACTGGTTCAAGTCTTGCTCAAGCTTTGGGCTGGGGTCACGGGGTTGGGCAGGGCTGGGCCCCTGATTTGAGTAGGGGTGCGATCTGATCCAGTCCCGACACTTTAATCTTCTCATCCAGGGAAAAAAATCTGCACCCAATACCATCGTGCACCCCTCCTCCATCTTCTCAATTCTGCCAGATTGGGATTGGGAAAGTTTTTCTCTGAAACTGGATTAACTCTTCCCCTCCCCACAACTTGCTTCAGTTGGGAGGAGGGGGTTAGGGGGACAGGAAATATATAGGACAGTATATTCAGTAAGTCTCAATTATGCCATCTTGGGGACTCTGTCCACCTACCACTCACCCCACATGGAGAAGAGGAAAGAAGCTATGCCCGGAATACCCTTCAGACCAGCCCTTGCCTGTGATTTCCTCAATTATGGGTGTTGTTTCCTCTTGTTCTTAACCCTGTTAAGTGAGAGGGGAAACTGAGGCAGAGAGATCTGGAAGGGATAGAAAAGCATTTTAAGAGAGAAAGAGTGATGCATCAAGAGCCCCATGATGGAAGGAGGATGGAGTTAGGCAGAAAGAAGAGGGGGTCTCTGTGGAAAGCAGACAAGGGCCCCAGCCCAGTCAGTAATGGCCCCAGGGAGCTTCACCCCTCGGGTAATTACCTCACCAAGTTGGTGAGTGGTGAGTGGAGAAGGGAGACTAGACGTGTTTTCCTTAATGGTTTCCCACCCTTTTGTAAGTTTCCACCCAGCCCACAGCTGTAACCCCAACTCAAACCACACTCTATCCAAAGTCCTGGGCAACTCTGAGACCCCATAGACTGTAGCCCGCCAGGCTCCTGTATCCATGGGATTTTCCCAGTAAGGATACTGGCGTGGGTTGCCATTTACTCCTCCAGGGGCTCTTCCCGACCTAGGGATCAAATCTGCATCTCCTGCATTGCAGGCGAATTATTCACCGATGAGCCACCAGAGAAGCCCCTAGGGAGAGGACCCCTCCCCAAACTCACATTACTGTTCTCACCTTTGGAATGGGAATATGACTCATCCAGAATGGGAATATTTCCCACTCTGGGGAGTGGGAAAGGGAGACTGCACAGACCTGTAGAGCCAATGTCGTCCAGGACCGCCCAGGGGTTCCTGTATCCTACCCTTGCCCTCATGCCTCGGGCCCACAGACACAGAACTTTCTCCTTCGTTTCCCAGAGAAGGGCATGTCCTGGCTGCAGCTTACCTCCCTCAGTGTCTAACCTTCCTTCCTGCTGCTGGCTCGCATGGACCCTGCTGCTTTGCCTTCAGGGGAGCAGCCCTAGGTCCTTCTCCAGCACTTCTGCCTTCTCTGTTGTGCCTGAACCCTATCCCCAGGGTCCCTTTCTCTTTGGGGAGTGATGTCACTCCTTGCCAGTAGACAGAACTGGGTCTACTTGCTTCCTGGGAGGCTGGAGAAACAGATGGACTGGAGAGTAAGAAGAGAGGTCATTGAGGTCTCTTCTGAGATTAGGAAGATTTTGTAGTGGGGAGGGCTGGCTGCCTCCATGTCTCCTACCCATCTCCACATACTCCCTTGAGCCAGTATATTACCTGTTATCACACAAGCTGGACAGTGAACTGAGTTATGAGGCTGAGCCTCCTGACTCTGTGAGAGAATGTTCCAAACTCCTTTCTCCCCTGATCAGACCCAGATGCCTCACCCTTGTCTTTCAAACCAGGGACGTGAGGACATTGATTTGGGGATGGAGGTATATTTTGATGTTTGAAGCTGCTTCTCAAGACTTCCCTTTCTCCCCATCTTAGCCACCCCCCTTCCTCCATTTTCTCTATTATTTCCCCCCCAGCCACTCCCCATCACTGGGCCTCTTAAGGATGTCAGCCGGGCGGGAGGGGCGCTGGCCAGAGCCAGATCCTATCCAAATCCCCCTCCCACCCCCGACTTTTCAAAACTTCTTTGGGAAGCCCTTCCTCACCAAGTCTAACTTTCTTTCCTCCTGCTGTAGCCTCAGCCTTTGCATATCAAACCCCAAGCTTAAGGCTTGTTACCCGCCTCAGCCCCTGCCCCCAGCCCTCTGTGAGCTCTCCAGCATTCAAGCCCTCTAGCTCTTGATGCGGGCTCCTCGCCCTTGGGCGATCTGAATGCAGTGGGATCGTGCGGGGGTCCCTGACCTGGTGGAACTGTGTGCGGGGACTATTTGGAGCATCTCGACCAACCCCACTGTGTTCAGTCCCAGATTTCAGCCCAGTTTTTAACAGGATCTTACATTGTTTGGAGAAGGAAGTAGTTGGCTCTGGGATTGCTTCCGGTGCAGTGGCCCCAGGCCCCAGTATAAAGCCTCCCTGGGAAAGAGGCGAGGGACAGCGGAGGGCAGCATTTACCCCTCTTGCACTCCAGGGGAGATGAGGGTCTCTCTGAGGCCTTGGCCTTCCCGTCAAAGAGCTTCCATCTTCCTTCCTCCCACCCTCCCAATTCTGTGGGAGGCAGTGGCCCCTATTCTGAGTTTGCCTGGGATCAGACAGTGCTAGGGCAGGGACTCCACTTGCCTGAGTAAAGGTACATGCTTCCCCACCCTGAATCTCAGGGATGTTTTTCTCCAGGTTCATCCCAAGACAACTGTGTCATTATCTTGGCAACCTCTGGCCTGAGACCCTCTTCCTAGGTTTTTTCCTCTATCATTGGCCTCCAAGAACCTCTGTCTGTCATTCTAGCTCATCTCTGTTATCTCATCCTCTCTCCTCGCGTCGTGGTGTTCTCTGTCCAGTCTTTCTCCGTCTCTGTGTCGTGCTCTGTCTCTGCCTGTCTCCATCCACCTCCACCCAGGCCTCTTGGTCTCCCAGAAGCTATCTGGGAGCAGAAATCACTCCTGGGCTCTCCCGTGAGCTCGCCATTTTGGAGTTGTTATTCCCCTCTTAGGCCAAACTGGGAATCTCCATTTCGGCAGTGAAAGTTCTCCCTCCACTTTATTCCAAGTTCCTCTCTCTTTTTCCCCCTCCGCTAATTTGGGAGAGAATGTTTCTGGAAGAAGGGAATTTGATACCCTTTGTGGGTTGAGTAAGAAGGAGAATGCAGATAATTCAGAAAGGAGGAGGGGGGTTAGACTTCTGGCAGAACTTCCTCATGACTTGAGAACTGGAGAGAGGTATGGGGAATGGGTCAGGAGCTTAGAGCTTTTATTTCTACGGCTGTGTGTGCAGGGGGTTGGGGGTAGGTGACGAGGGCTTCTGAAGGCCTGGTGAGAGATATGCTGACCTCCAGAGGCATTTGAAGGGTCTGGATTTTGCTTGCGGGGGTGGGGGGGGGCCATGGAGGAAAAGATGGTGGGGAGGTCAGGCTAATGTCCTGCTGAGTCAATATTGACTCAGGATGGAGGGGGAGACCGTCCCCCTCCCCCTGGCAGCCCAAGCCATCCTGTCTGTCTGTCCAGGCCGCAAAGCAGAGGCCCAGACTCAGGAATGACAAAAATGTGTCTGAGCCTCACTGAGCTGCGGGGAAGGAGCCACCGGGTAACACCCAAAATACATAAAATTCAGTGAAAAGCTCTCGGTTTGGGCCTGGGAGGCCCCTGCTGCCCCACGCCCGTGTGTTTGTAAGTTTAGATTCCTGCAGGCTCTGGCCCCCAACTCCCTGACCACCCCCTGGCTCCTCTGTTCCCTTAGCTTTATCATGTGGTTCCTTTTAGAAAACATCCCCCGATACACAGCCTGTCTCTCCCTCTGCTGTGTCTGCTGTTGAAAAGGGCTTCAGGGTTCTCCTTCACCCTTACCCTGCCTCAGGTCTCCTGGGTCTTCAGAAAATCTCAGCCACCCCCCCCCCCCCCCCCCGGTCTTCCGCTCTCTCTCTGCTCCCAAGGGATCAAACAATGGGTCCCCTCCTCTGGAGAAGTCTCCCTCGGGGCTCTGCTTTCCTGTCGCCCTCTTTTTTCTCTGCTCAGGCACCCTTGCCACCCTGCCCCCAAGGTCTCAGAATGGGACAGGATGACAGCCAAGGCTCAAGCAGGGCAGTGGGGTCCGTGTTGTGTCTGGATGCACACCCAACCCTACACCTCCTGTTCTGGCTCCAGCTTGGTGGCCCTGGGGGCCGTGGCTGGGCTGGGTGCCGGGTTCGGGGGGGTGGGCAGGGGTGTTGGCCAGAGTTAGCATGGCGGTCACATTCATCTCCGGGCAAAGCCGAGAACAGACAGCCCCTGTGTCCTGGCGTTCTCTCTGCAACCTCACTCGCTCTCCCTCTGTAGTTCTCTCTTCCTTCTTTTGCCTCCCTCTCCTGTCCTGTTCTTATCCCTTTCCATCTTCTCTACCGTCTCCCCTCCTCTCTGAGGAGCCTTGAAGGTAGGGCCACCTCCTGTAATTCCCATCCCCACTCCCAATGCCAGAGGACCCTGTCATTTCCCGTTTTCATCCTTCTGTTCCACCGTCATGGCCAGTAAGAAACCACCTGTTCAGTTACTAATTGCTGTATGCCTCAGTTTCCTCATCTGTATACGGGGCTTGCAACCGTAGCCACGTCACAGGGTTTGAGGATCTAAATGAGTTAATGTGTACAAAGTGTCTCAGCCCAGATGCTGACACAGAGTGACCATGTTGCAAAGTGTTAGCTCATATCCTTAGAAACCCCCAGATCTCCCCAAGGGCGGGAGCCAGGGGAGGTCACTAGCTGCTCCCTAATGTAGGGCCGTGTTGTTCCCTCATCTGGGGCCACCTAGCTGGGTTTTCTGAGTGCTGGCATCAGATACAGAAGGCTCAGCTGAGGGGAGTGGGGTTGGCTGCGGCCTCTAAGCAGATTACAGGTTTCCGACCCCACCCCCACTGCAACACCCTCCACCTCTGAATGAGGCTTCCCTTGGCCCGTGTAGACTGCTCCAAAGTAGGTTATTTGTTCCTTTCCTCCCCTTTTCCCATGAAGGAAATCAAAGACAGGCCTTAGCCTTCAAACTCAGGTCTTTTCTCCACCATCCCTGAGAGAAAGGAAGGTCTTCCCGCATCTCTCAGGTCCTTGTGCTGCCCTGGTGTGTGCCCAGTCCCCCGCCCCGGGCCGGAGGGGTCTGCTGTGGGCCAGGGCCCGAGGGGGGGTGCTCCTCTTCCTTTCACTCCCCATCCCCCACTCCCCTCCCTCGCAAGAGCACATCTGGTTTGTGAATCTCTCTCATTCCAGCTTTCGGAGTTTGCCAGCTGCTGTTTCCTCTGTCTACTTCAGGCCAAAAATGGGGGTGGGGGACAGCGAGGGGACAAAGTGAGGGCCAAAGGAGGGGGGGATCGTAGCCGGGATGTGGAATAGAGAGGAGATTGGAGTGACCAGCCAGTGACCTCGGGGCTGGGCTGTGAGTTCTACCCTGGGGAGGAGTGGGGCGTGGACTACTAAATCCAGGTGGGGGCAGGGATGGGCATGGGGACCTTTCTGGGCTCCAAACAGCCCATCTGCCTCTGAATACCATTCCAGCCCCCTCTACCACCGCTCCCCCCTAGCCTGTCTCGGCCAGCCAGGGGAAGAGGACCTTCTCCGGCATGCTAACTAGGCTGCCTAGCAGTTTCCCCGGGAAGACCTCACAGCTGGCCCAGTGGGGCAATGAACTCAGCATTATCCGCCTCCTCAAGGGGCCTTTATTCCCTGCTCAGGGTGGGGGGCAGGGGAGGGGGCTCCAGGGTGGGGGGCCTAGCCAGGCCATCCTTGATGTGTTTCCTGAACTTGGCTCTCACCCTGGCCAGGGGCCTGAGCGCAGTCCCCTCTGCCAGAGGCGGGGGTTGGCGGGGAGGACGTCTTCCCAGTGTGGCTCCCCTCAGAGTCCATCCCTCCCTGCTCAGAGCCCCGACACACTTTCCTTCTGCTCCGTCCCGGCCCTGAGCTCACTCTGCCCTGCTGTTTTCCTGGGGTGCCATGGCTCCTGAGGGGCCACTCCGCCCCTCCCGGGCACCCCAGTGCCTAGTGCCCCATCCGGCACAGAGCTGGGCTCTGAGAAATGGGATTGACACAGATCGAGGAAGAGGCAACGAAGGGCTGGGAGACTGGGGGGCGGCAGTGACGGAGCGGGGCTTGCCTTCCCGAGGAGGACATGGCAACAGGGTTGGGAGGAATAGCGCCTGAGGACCTCTCAGTGGGAATGGGGAGACTGGTGTGAACTGGCTGCTTAACAGCTTAGAGTAGGCTAAACTGGTCTGAGTCCTGATTGTGACATTTGCCTGCTGGGTGACCCCACATTCTCTGAGGCTCAGTTTCCTCATCTGGGAAATGGTATTAGTCGTACCTACTTTGTCATATTGTGGAGAGGATTGAACGCGATGATACATGGAAAGAACTGGTTGATCACACTTCCCGGCACATGCTGAGGCAACAAAGAGAGTTAGTGTTAGCATGTTTAATTCATCCCTGGAGAATGAGCTAAGAGAATGGGGTGGGCGTAGAGAGCAGATGGTGGGGTGAGGGATTAGGGCAAAGAAGAGGTCCTGGGTATAGGAACTTCTTGGGTTGGCTGGGCTGAAACCAGCTCCTGCAGGTCACCCCAGCCATCCCTCTGCCTCGGCTCTCCAGCCCTGTCAGCCTGAGCAGTCTTAGGTGACTTTTAACTCTGAGGGCATCCTCAAGGGAGGGTGTGTGTTTAGAGAATGGATGTGGAGGCAGAACTCCTCTGTTGATACCATCTCTGAGACACCCATGTGCCGAGGGCACCCCAAACACATGCGCCGTCTGGGGAGGGCCTGGTGGTTAGGAGTTGGAGATGTGTTGGGTGATGTGTTCCAAGGACCAGGAGGGTCCCAGAGGGTGAAGGAGCAGAGAGATTAGAAAAGACCAGCTCTGGACCTCAGAGAAGATAGAGAAAACCTGTCAAAACCCTAAATGCCCCATCACTCAGTCAGCAGAGCGGGGGCTGCTGTTGTCTGACCAGAGTATCAGAGAACACAAGGGCTTTGGCCCTGAGAGCTGGGAGAGCACACACCCAATGGACAGCCTGCAGGACTGGGTCAGGCGGCAGTAGTGTGCTCCCCGCATCCTTCCCCTCCCCCATCTCAGGCACACAGTGTTCCAGGAGTGACCCCCAGCCCCTGCCCACCACCCCTGCTCCACACGTGAACCTCGGGTTAGAGCCTGGGCCAGATGGAGACTGCTGCTGCCCAAGGAAGGAGGAGGAACCCTTGAGGGCTTTCAGACGGTAGAGCTGGCCTCCACTCCTGTTCACACCCCTGTTTTCTTCCCTTGCCCCTAGTCCCTAAGACTTGCAGCCCCAAGCAGTTTGCCTGCAGAGACCAGATCACCTGTATCTCAAAAGGCTGGCGGTGTGATGGGGAGAGGGACTGCCCGGATGGATCTGATGAGGCTCCCGAGATTTGTAAGTACCTTTTCTGGATCCCTACCCCCCATCACTGGTTTATCCCTTTTCCTTTTGGCCCAGGCAGTCCAGGATGACGACAGTTGAGCTCGAGCTTGGTGTGGACCTTGCTCTGTGATTGTTTGTACATGACACAGCTAAAACTGTCCCACTGTCCTCCCCCTGCTCTTCAAAGAGCCCGGCAAGGTGTTTGGTATACTCAAAAATGAGCTTCCTCAGCCGCTGTACCCCCGCCCCCTCAGCCTGCCAGAGACCATGTTCTCTGGGCTGACAGCTTTGCTGGAAGGTTCCCCTCCCTTCTGGCTCCTCCCACTTCTTCCCACCTCTGAGCCTCCTGATCCTTGATGGGTGCCCCTGGGTCTTGCTGGGTCCCCTTCCTGTCCTCAGGTTCCCAGGCCAAAGGCCACTGGCTCTGGCTCAGTCTCTGTACCAGAAGCCCCGCCCCTGAGCATTTTCCGCCCTCCTCCCTCCCCCTACCCTCAGTAAGTGGTGTAATCAGAGGCAGCTGTTTAAACTGGGAGAAAGGTCCCCACCCAGCCTTTACCCTGCCAGTGGGGGGTGGAGAACTTGCTGGAGGGACCCTGGAGTCCTGGGCAGCTGGCAGAGTCTCCACCTTCAGAGCCTCTCCCTTGTTGGGCTAGTCTGGGGACCCTGTGTTCTTAGGTCTTTCTCTGTTCTCTCTCGGGGTTTACCCTGTCCCAGCCCCATCTCCACACCCTCAGCTCATAATTATTAGCAGTAATTTTAGGGCCAGAAAAGGGAACCACTAGTTCTCTCTGCCTCACTTAGATATCCTGCTCTGGAGGTGTGGGAGCCGGGGATATTCTACCAGTGTTTCTGTGGTGGCTCAGCCTGGAGTGTCTGCTTGTCTCAGGCCACCTTTATGTCCCACTTTTCAGACCCCAGTGTTTGGTGCTGAAGATACAGAAAGCCGTGCAGAGGGGCCAGATCTGGCTCTTTTTATCCATCCTTCCTTTAGTTTGATGCAGATATACATATCTGCTCATTGTCCCCACTCATGCACACTCCTGGACCCATCACACTCACACTTAGCCACTCCCGGGGTCTTACTCACTCCCCCTACCCTGCCTACATACACACACAGAGGCAGACGCTGGCACAAACACATTCTCGCAGCCACGCAGAGTCACCACTCTGAAATGGGGATGCAGAGACATAACCTGCACTCAGACAGATGCCCCAGACACTCACACACAAACCCAGACTTGCTCCCAAGAGGACCTGGAAATATACATACTGAGGCCAGCAGCACCGGCACACGTGGAGATTCACAGATTCGCCCTCACTCCACACCACTCTGCTCCACGGTACACACCTCCCCTACCTGTGCATGTGACTCCTCCCCGGCACAGGAGGGCAGGTGTGCTCGCATGCAAGCACCTTCTTCCATCCTGTCTGGGCTTGGAAACCAATGGGCAGTGATCTGTCAAAATAATCGGATGAAATTAATTTTTTTTCTTTGCTCTTTATTTTTTTTAATTTTTATTTAATAAATGGTACAAAGCACAATGCCAAAAACATTAACAGTTAAAATTACACCAAATGAAAAAATGCTATATAATACACAGTTTTAAAAAGCTACATTAAGTTATTTTACAACTGCCTCAAGCTGCAAAAAGAAAAAAAACCCAATACCATACCTAAGTTATCCCTCTCTCAAAATAATGCCATTTATGTTATAAACCATGAGCACCCCATCAAAAGATGGGAACTGCTTTTGTTAATTCTTATATATATATATATGAGTGTATCACTTTGCTATACACCTGAAACAAACACAACACTGTAAATAAAATATAGTACAATATAAAATAAAAATAAGTAACAGACCTTTGGGGCTTTACACCGAGTTAGAGTTCCTATCAGAGGGATAACAGCACCACAGCGCACTGAATCCTCATGAAGGAGGCACACGAATGGCTGGATTACAAGAGTTATAGGAATGAGAGCTGCTCACTTCCCAGAAACTACAGCTCACAGAGAACCAACAAAGGCACGAGATACAGACCATTTACTTATGAATGTGTAAAACTCAAGAAAGTCCACATTATTCCTACAACATGTTGAAAGTGCTTCAGAATTCACATAATACTAATTTTCTTATGGTTCTGGTTAAATTATATTTACCAGTTTATAACAAATGGTAAAATCTGTAACTCTGTTCAAAGTTTTAAAAGATTACTTAAGAATAGTTTCTTGTATTTCTATGCCACCTTTATAGTTCTGGTTTCTCATTTCCTAATTAGTAAATTCAGCGTGCAGGTTCTATCCCGGGCTAATTTATACACTTCCGGAAGGAACGGCCTCTTAAATCCACAGAGTATTGAGGTGGGGAACCCCCAACCACGTCAGATTCGTTTCACATATGATAATATACATGTTTCAGTCCATTCTCCCAAATTATCCCACCCTCGCCCTCTCCCACAGAGTCCGAAAGACTGCTCCACACATCCGAGTCTCTGCTGTTGTCTCGTATACAGGGTTATTGTTATCCTCTTGCTATATTCCATCAGTTCAGTTCAGTCACTCAGTCGTGTCCGACTCTGCGACCCCATGAATCACAGCACGCCAGGCATCCCTGTCCATCACCAACTCCCAGAGTTCACCCAAACTCATGTCCATCGAGTCGGTGATGCCATCCAGCCAATCTCATTCTCTGTCGTCCCCTTCTCCTCCTGCCCCCAACCTTTCCCAGCATCAGATATATATGTATTAATATACTGTATTGGTGTTTTTCTTTCTGGCTTACTTCACTCTGTATAATAGGCTCCAATTTCATCCACCTCATTAGAACTAATTCAAATATATTCCTTTTAATTGCTGAGTAGTACTCCATTGTGTAAATGTACCACAGCTTTCTTATCCATTCGTCTGCTGATGGACTTACACTGTTCCCCCCAACTTACACTGTTGGTGGGAATGCAAACTAGTACAGCCACTATGGAGAACAGTGTGGAGATTCCTTAAAAAACTGGAAATAGAACTGCCATACGACCCAGCAATCCCACTCCTGGGCATACACACCGAGGAAACCAGAATCGAAAGAGACACATGTACTCCAATGTTCATTGCAGCACTGTTTATTATAGCCAGGACATGGAAGCAACCTAGATGTCCATCAGAAATTAATTTTAACTTTATTTTACTCAGTGTATACAAAATATTATCATTTCAGCATATTTTTTCGTATAAAAGTGTTGGGGCCTTTTTCATTCTTTTTTGTGGCTGTGGTATTAAGTCTTCATAAACCAGTGCACATTTTATTTATTTATGGCCCCTCCACATACCTTGTGGGATGATATTTCCCCAACCAGGTGTTGAACCTGGAGCTACTGCAGTGAAAGAGTCCTAACCACTGGACCGCCAGGAAACTCTCATTGCTTTTTGTTTGTTTGTTTTTGCCAGTGCACATTTTATACTTCCAGTTGGAACTGGTCACATTTCAATAGCCATGTATGATGCTTCATATTGTAAAGTGCATTTCTAGAAGACTTGGTCCAGCTCTCCGCCCAGGCTTTGTGACCCAGGATGTTATGGGAAGGAGGGGTGCTTTGTCTCCTGGTGTAGAATGTGGAAGCCTTGCGGTCCACAACATGGGGCATCTGGGAAGTGGACTCTTTGCTGAAACCTAGTTATCCCCTCCGGGAGAAGGCAATGGCATGCCACTCCAGTACTCTTGCCTAGAAAATCCCATGGACGGAGGAGCCTGGTAGGCTGCAGTCCGTGGGGTCGCTAAGAGGCTGACACAACTGAGCGACTTCACTTTCCCTTTTCACTTTCATGCATTGGAGAAGGAAATGGCAACCCACTCCAGTGTTCTTGCCTGGAGAATCCCAGGGACAGGGGAGCCTGGTGGGCTTCCGTCTATGGGGGTCACACAGAGTCGGACACGACTGAAGTGACTCAGCAGCAGCAGCAGTTATCCCCTCCACCTGGTGGATCCCCGGTGTGGCTACTATTGGGAGTAGCATAGATGAGCCCGAGGTTGAAGAGTCTAACAGGCCCTAGGCCTCCTGAGATCTAAAAATTGCAGGTGCCTGAAACCCCAGTCCCAGCCCCTCCCCCAGTGAGTGGCTGGCCAGACAGCCTGTGTAGCCAGCATGCCCATACCGACCTTTCCGTCTGCCCCCAGGCCCACAGAGTAAGGCCCAGCGATGTCAGCCGAACGAGCACAACTGCCTTGGCACCGAGCTGTGTATTCTTATGTCCCGCCTCTGCAACGGGGTCCAGGACTGCGCGGACGGCTCGGACGAGGGGTCCCACTGCCGAGGTAAGGGCTCTTCGCCTCTGCCCTCCCAGATGGGTGCTGTGAGTTCTCCGCCGGGCACCTGATGGGTCTGGAGGCCTGCTGTCTGAGTCCCGTCTGCACACTGTCCTTGTCCTGCAAAGGGGATGAGGCCTGGTCCTGTGCCCTGTGCCCCGGGCACTTCTCTGGCTGTGTGCGCTCACACGTGTCACTACCCTTCTTCAGTCCCCCGTTTCCCACCTATGAAACAAGAGCTTTCTACTAGATCAGAATTTTCATACTTTTTCATTTTTGTACACAATGGGATTGTTTCTTCACACAGTTTCTTATATGGAACCTGAGTCTGAGCGGAGACAAGCAGATGCTGTCACTGAAGCGGGGGCACGGTGGGGGGGTCTGAAACGTTGTTGCCTGCCTCCCCTGCCAGGGCTCCCGAAGTCATCCCCCGGGAAGGGCAGGTCTTTGAGGCTCTTGGAAGCTGCTTCATGGGAAAGGTTCCTCCCCCGACCCCCCAACTTTGGAGGGAACTTTAGGACAGTAGGTCAGACTTCCTTCCCACCTGCATCTCAGGTCCACCAGCTCTGCAGTTCTTCCTCTAGAGACCCTTCTGTCCCAGTGGGGAGTCTGGATCTCTCGTGAGGATGGGAGAGATTCCCGGGGATGGGGGTTGGAGGGGGAGGAAGCTCAGGCCTGCACCTCAGGGAATAAGAACTTATACTGCCCTCAAAATCTGGGCCTGGAACAGGAAGCTGGCTTTGTGAGGCCCTAGGCGAGCCCCCGGGGGTGGAGACCCTGTCCTGTGTCTGTAACGCGTGTCAGAAAACATCTGCCTGTGGGAAGAGACACATCTGGATCCTGTTCACTGAGGGCAGGGAGTTTGTGGAAGATTTTTATCCTTTTCTTTTGGTTGAGTCTGCATGTTTTTGTCAGAAGCTCCTGGAATGGGAGGTAGAATGTGGGCCTAGGGGGCTGACTTCAATTACCACGCACGTCCCATCTTATCGGACAGTACGTGTTCAAGTTTGCCTGCTTTTGCATACCCGGTCAGCATCACAAACAACCAAGAACATATGAAACCTAGGGCTTGAAATTCCTTCTCTGATACTACGGAAGCTGGACCTCCTCATCCTCCCATCCCATATCCAGAAGAGAACCTCTTTTCTAGATTTTCCGGAAACAAACACTACTTCCCTTCTTTGGGGGACGAGGCTGGACTGGGGAAGCACCTTCGGGCTCTGGCACAGAGGTGGGGAGGAGAAGGCTAACCAGGGCCCGGCTCCCCGTCTCTGCCCCTCCTGGCAGGCCTAGCGCCACTAACCGTCTTAGCATCTCAGGCAGCGCTCTCTCCTAGGTGGGAGGCGGGGAGCAGGGGTGTGAGGCAGCTGGACAAAGGGGTCTTTGTGGCCGGGCCGCCTGGCCCCACGCAAGGCCATTAATTGGGTCGCTGGTCTGGGGGGGTAGCTGCTCCCCCATCTCTTCCCCCTCCTGCTTCATTCCCTTCTGTCTCCCCTGTGGAAGTGGGTCAGAGGCAGGAGGAAGATTAGAGAAAGATCCCGGGGGAGCCAGGTTTGCTTCTCTTTCTCCTCTCCTCTACCTGGACCTTGGGCCTTCTCTCTGGGCCCTCTCGGACACCAGGGCTGGGCTTCCAGACCAGACCTGGGGTTCTGCGTGGCAAGGCTCGATTCCCTGCCAGCGCTTCCCCTTCAGACCCAAAGCCAAAATTGCAGTCCTCGGGTGCTGCAGGCAGGAGGCATGTGAAGGGGCTGAGAGTTAGTCCCCACGTGCTGTTGACCAGCAAACTAGGAATGGAGCGGGTCGGGGCAGCCAGAGCAGAAAGATGCGGGTTCTGAGCCACAATTGGCGATGCGACCTTGGACCTATCTTATACCCTCATCAGTCTCAGTTTCCTCACTTACAAAATATACTTGATGCTTCCTAAGCCACTTCCTCTCTGACCCTGCAGGCCTGGGAGGTGGTTACTGAAGGGTTGAGGGAAGATTGCTGTCTGGGTATGATTGCCAGATCTGGGGCCTGAGTATGTCACCTGCCCCCCTCACAGAGCAACGAGGACAGTGTTCCCATCTGGGCTGCCAGCACCACTGTGTCCCCACGCTCAACGGGCCCACCTGCTACTGCAACAGCAGCTTTCAGCTACAGGCAGACGGCAAGACCTGCAAAGGTGAGTGTGCACACGTGCGCATGCTGGGGCTCAGGACTTGCTGTGGTGGGGGGCAGCGGGCCAGGTTGGGGAGGAGAAAGCGTGAAAGGCGCAAGATAGGAAGCGGGTCTCCAACATGCCTGACAGCCTCAGGGCATGACTGTGGGCCCTGACCACTTGCTTCTACCAGACTTTTCAAAACTCATCTTAAAAATTATATAGGTCAAGGACTTCCCCGGTGGTCCAGTGGTTAAGATGCACTTCCAATGCAGGGGGCACAGGTTTGATCCCTGGTAGGGGACCTGAGATTCCCCATGCCATACAGCACAGCCAAAAAAAAAAAATGTATATATATATATATAGGTCATATGTGAGTTTTCTTGTTAAAAAAGAGTTTAAAGCGTTACGGACAAAACCAAAGTCCCCTTTAACAAATCCTCTTTGGTTACGGTCCCTTCCCCATCTCTCTGGAAATCAGCTCTTGTTAACAGTTTGACTACTTCCCAGTCCAGGCCTTTTTCTATCCAGGTATACATGTATTCATGGAGAATCTAACTGAAAGTACTGTTTACGTGCATCTGATCTTGTTTACATAAATATCATACTGTATATGGCTTCCCAGGTGGCCTAGTAGTAAAGAACCCGCCTACCAATGCTGGAGACATTAAGAGACATGGGTTTGAGCTCTGAGTCAAGAAGATCCCCTAGAAGAGGGCATGGCAACCCACTCCAGTTTTCTTGCCTGGAGAATCCCATTGACAGAGGAGCCTGGCGGGCTACTGTCCACGGGGTGGCAAAGAGTCAGACATGACTGAAGTGACTTAGCATGCATGCACATACTGTACATTGTTTTTTTCCAATTTTTTCACCCAGTATGTTCTAGAGACTTTCCCATGTTAATGTGTAGAGATCTACCCCATTCTTTAAAAAACCATGGTGATGTATGACTATTACCACAGTTCACTTGGCCATCTCTCTTTGGATGAGTAAGATGTTCCCAGTTTCTCTCTGTTACAAACAATGCAAACTTTTCTGTTTTAAATGTACCTCCTTTCAGTCTTGGCACAAATGTAACCTTCTCAGTGAGACCCTCCGTATAGCCTAAAATCCCATCCCTGCTGCCTGCATTCTCTGTCCCCTTTCTCTGCTTAGTATTTCATAGCACCAGCTACTTCCCGTTGAACTAACTCTTCTAACAGGTCATTTACCTTTTTATTGTATTTATTATTATAATAGCAGCATTTAATTTATTATCAGAATTTAAGTTCTTTAAAGAATATTTATTTATTCATGTATTTGGCTATGTTGGGTCTCAGTTGTAGGGCACGAACTTAGTTGCCCCACAGCTTGGGTGATCTTAGTTCCCCGACCAGGGATTGAACCCACGTCCCCTGCACTGCAAAGCAGATTCTTAACCACCAGGGAAGTCCCGGAATTTAAGTTTTTAAAGGGAGCAATTTGAATCTATTTTTTTGGCTGATGTGTCCCCCCGAGCCAAAACTGTACCTGGCACATTGCAGGTACTCAAGAAATCTTTTCTGAATGAATGGATGATAAGCACGTGTGTAGATACATCTCTAGAGTGGATCCCAGGTCTGGACTTGCTAGGTGGTAACGTCTCCACATTTCTTGTTGCAGTAGATTCTGTCAAACTGTTCTCCGAAGTAGCCGTAGGGATGGACACACCCCTGGTGTTGTCTGAGGGCACTCCCTTCCCTGCCCTCGGCATGCTGGAAATGACCACGCTCTCGCCTTTTCCCGGCAGACTTCGACGAGTGCTCGGTGTATGGCACCTGCAGCCAGCTGTGCACCAACACAGATGGTTCCTTCACGTGCGGCTGTGTGGAAGGGTACCTGCTGCAGCCAGACAACCGCTCCTGCAAGGCCAAGAATGGTGGGTGGGCTTACCTGCGACCGTACAGCTAGGCGCCCTCAGTGTCGTTCCCTGATGGGGAGAGGCCAAAGTGGTGCCAGGGCCACTCGCTGCCCTGACCCTCTTCTCCTGTGTCTCCAGAGCCGGTTGACCGGCCCCCTGTGCTGCTGATTGCCAACTCGCAGAACATCCTGGCTACGTACCTGAGTGGGGCCCAGGTTTCCACCATCACGCCCACTAGCACACGGCAGACCACAGCCATGGACTTCAGCTACGCCAACGAGACGGTGTGCTGGGTGCATGTTGGCGACAGCGCTGCCCAGACACAGCTCAAGTGCGCCCGCATGCCCGGCCTGAAGGGCTTCGTGGATGAGTACACCATCAACATCTCCCTCAGCCTGCACCGTGAGTCACTTGCTCCAGCACAGGGAGCCGGCGAGGGTGGGGGAGATGGGCGAGGCAAAGCCTGTCTGGGATAAGCTGGGTCGGGGGAGTGGATAGACGGGATGACCCCTGACTGGTCCAGGAGCCTAGACAAAAGCCCCTGACTGAGGCCGAGGCAGCGAGTTGAATGTGGTGACCCTTGTTTTGGGCCGGGGCAGAGCTATGTCCCTGCTTCCTCTCCTCTCTCTCTGAGCTGAGTCTCTGATGGCTCCAGTGTTTCTGGCCCAGGGCAGAGAAGGGCCTCCTAGGAGAAGTGCCCAAGAGGACGATGTCTGGTCAACCTCCAGAGACCAGGGACTGTCCCTTTTCAGAGAGAAGAATGTCGATTAGTCCACAGAGGGGTTTTCCCACATGGCGGAAACCACAGCAAGGGAAGGAAGGGGCCTGGAGCCGGAGGAGCCTTGCTAAGTTCTGGCTGAGGGCAGAGGAGCCGGGGCCAGGCTGGGTCCATCTTCATGTCTGTCGTTTCCCTTGAGAGCGTCGCCAGAACTGACTCCCTGCCACAGCATGGCTGTGGGGGTCCTGAGGCTGTTTCTGGAGGACAGGCTCTGTGGCAGGAATGACCGCACCGGGAATGCTCTCAGATACCCTGGACATTCCCCTTTGAGCTCCCACCCCAGGCTGTACGCTGATGCCTCAGAGGTGGAAGATGGAGTGTGGCTGGGGACCTGGCCGGGGCAGAGGTCTGCTGCCTCGAGCACTTCTGCTCATCTCAAATGCTGCTGCTACATGAACAAACAAAACCTCTGCGTCATCACATCTCCAGGAAATGCACCACAGGGCTGAGAGGGGAGGTCTGGCCTGTGGTTGATCTGACCCCCTGGGAGAAAGGGTAACTTGATCTGTGACCTTGAGTAAACCAGAACTCCCTGTGTCAAGCTTTGGTTTCCTAATCTGCATAATGGGCTTGAGCTTGTCTGGCAAAATCAGATAAATTGAAGTGAAAGCCAGGAGTCACTAGAGGCCATGCAGGAAGTTTAGGATGGTGAACTGGGGCCTGTCCAGAAAATCTTGAAGTTTCTTCCTTGGGTCCCCACGTGACGATCTGCACAGAAATCCCAGGAGGACCCAAGGGCTCAGTTCTGGTGGGAACAGGAGTTCCTCCGAGAGCTCCCCTCCCCTGTGGCCTCATCAAATGAACCACAGCTCAGCCGCAGCCCCTCCACAGCATCCCGGGGGGGTCCTTGGGCTGTTGGTGACCAAAGCCTGCCTGTGATAGACTTGTCAGCCTTGGGGTGCTGGGCTGGGGGCTCTGAGGGGCAGGCAGCTCAGGAACCCCATGGTAGGTAGGGTAGGATTAGGGCAAGACCCCATGAGACAGCTGCCCTCTCCCTTTTCCCTGTCAGCAGCCCCACCCATCAGGCCTGTCTGGGCAAACAGCTCCAGCCCTTCCCTCCCTGGCCCTGCCTCAGGGCAGACGATGGGCTGATGGGCTGGTGGGTAGGCGGCCTGGTGGGGATGCCCTGATGGGAACCTTCTCTGCTTTCGCTCTGACCTGGCCCCTCTCCTGTCTTCCTCCCCAGGAGAAGCAGGAAATAACCTCAGGCGGGTACCCCTCCCTTGGCAAACAGAGTATTGCCTTCAGAGTCTGCTAGATTTGTTGGGCCCCTCTGGGGCAGAGTCCAGGAGGCCAGAAGAGACCAGAAGGTTCTGGGGAGAAGTGCTACCGGGGTGAATGAATGGGTTCCTCTTGCCCCGGCCTCTGTCCCTTCCTTCGGCCCTGCCCCCACCCATGCCGCCTGACTGTCTGGCTGTCACCCTGAGGATGGTTGTTTTGCTCTCATCCCACAAACTAATTATGGGCCCTGAGCTGAGAATGTCGGAAGTGTCTCTCCCCAGCACCCTCCTCCACCCCCAGCTCATCCCCCTTCCCAGGAGAGGCTGATGGCCTGCCCAAGTGCCAGTGAGAGCAAGCGTGGCTGGCCCCAGGCACTCACCTGTGCAGGGGGGCTGCTGGCCTGTAATTAGCTCCCCCAGGGGCAGGAAGAAGAAGGCTGCTGCTTTCTCCTGCTTTCTCTCGGCCCTCTGGGGGAGCCCTCCCTGCAATCATGCCATTCTTGGCTGACCATGACCTTCATCGGGGCCCCTGAGCTGAGCCCCACACAGGAGGGAGGAGCTTGACAAGGGAGAGGTGCTGGAGCCCAGAGCCCAGGGGCTGAGAGAAGCCTGCCTGCTGGTGTGGGAAGAAGGGGGAGACTGCCCTGGAGAAAACTCTGGAAACAGAAATAGAATAGAAAGAAGGAAGGAGGCCAGGAAGTGAGCTTGTTTCACATGGGTCCTGGGGCGTGTCTGTGAGCCAGACCTGCTTTGAGTCCTGAGCCCTTGAAAGGCCCCGCCCGGGCCCCACAGTGGTCAGCACAGGTTCATGCGAGGCTCTGTGGAACAGGCTTAGGATTGAGGTCCTGCTGTTTCCTGTGTGAGTCCAGTCCCTTCCATCTGTTTCTACTCGAGTAGGAAGAGGTCCACTGACCATGTCCTCACTCGTCCTGACAGGTGTGTGTGTGTGCATGTGAGCACTTTCCTACCTTAACAGGCTGGGCTGCCAGCCCTTCCTTCCCCAGCCTATGTCTTTCGTTGGCCTGGATGGGAGGTGGGTCTTGGGGACTCAGTGTTCATCTCTTTCCCTCCCTCCTGGAATGTAACCCCAGGGCCCATCCTCCACTCGGCCATGTGTGGCAGGATGGTCAGGTTTCCGAGGACTCTGATCCCATGATTGGACAATGTGATGGGGACAGCCAGGAGACCCTCAGGGAAGACCCTGGTCCCACCCCCGCCTCCACTTAGGGTTAACTACTGCCTTTCCCTAAGTGGGCCTGGAGAAGGAAATGGCAACCCACTCCAGTATTTTTGCCTGGAGAATTCCATGGACAGAGGAGCCTGGCAGGCTACAGTCTAGAGGGTCTCAAGGAGTTGGATACGACTGAGTGGCTAACACTTTCCCTAAGTGTGAATGCCTACATGTTTAGGTTGTATGTGGACATGCATTTTTTTATTATTATATTAATAGTTACGTTTTTATTTAATACCTATTAGGAAACTCCTACAACTGGCAAGTCAAATCTCTGATTTCATAGATTGTTTAGGATGCCGCAAGATAAGAAAAGTGAGTGGATGTAACGAAATGGTAGATAAATGGTGAGCAAGCTGTGCATAAACACATCAAACATTTTGGGAATGAGAGACCAAAGATTGAAGTTCTGGAAAGCGAGGCCCTGAGAGGTCAGCAGTCCTGGCCTGCCCACCCTCCCACCTCACCTCTAACCACCCTCTGAAGGAACTTCAGGTCCTGTCCAGGCCCCAACAGGGCCGCCCCTGGGCAGGGCTAGAGGTCAAGTGTACCAACTCCTCCACTCACCACAGCCCTGCGTGACCTCGGCTTCACTCCTCTGACCTGAGCTATCAGGATGTTTCTACCGTCAAAAGAACGGGCACAGACCTCAGGACTGGGGCCCTGGGAGGATGTGTGTGCACATTGAGGGGAGGTTCTGAGGTTGCCAACAGAGGCCTTGAGGGAAATAACATTTGCTGCAGTCACTTTATCTGGAGCTGTGTGTGTGGGGATGCTCCAGGGTCCCCTCGGAGGTCCTCAGCTTTCTCCCCAGTACCCTGCTGCCCGGGGAAAGAGGAGGTTGGCCGGGAGGCCTAGAAAAGGCTGTGAGCTTGCGAAATGGGTCCCTAAGTCCAGCTGGCCAACTTCACTTCTCCCTCCCTTGCGTGTGTGTGTGTGTGTGCATTTAAAATCACAACAGGAAATAGAGCAGTGATTTGTCTAGAGGAGGGGCAGAGAGAGAGTTGATCCTCTGAGTCTGATGAGCTGGCCTCCCGGCTGGCAGGGAAGCCATCCTCCCACGGAGTGGGTTACCCCCGACCCTCTCAGCCCCCACCCCAGCCTCCAGAACACTTCAGTGTCACAGAGGAAAACCAGCCACCCGCTTCTTCGGCCTTTCTCACCTGCCGGGTGTCAGAATATCGAGGGGCTCTAGCCAGCCCATCATTGGCCTCAGGCTCCCCACATCCTGGTGCTTTTGCTTCCCATTCCCCTTCCCAGTGTCCTCACATTTAATGGCCCTTTGCTCCTCTTCCTGGCCAGGATGGGCCGGCCCTGCGTCGGCCGGCCCTGCGTCTTCCGGCACGGCTCCAGCCCAGTGCTCTCCTCCCCCGCTGTCTCCTTGAAGCTGCCTCTCCACCCAGCCTGCTCCCAACAACCCCCTCCCTGTTTTCAAGCGAAAGGAAGTAACTTAAGCAAGAGAGATGCGTTTTAGAGCCCAGCAGGCATTTCTCAATAGAGGGAAGACCCTGGTTCTGACTTTGAATCGGAGCTGCAGAGTCCAAGTGTCTCATCCCGGGACCCAGGACTGAGCCTGTGTGGACCCAGGCCAGGCAGAGGAGGGCAGTGGGGCTGGAAGTACACACGGCGCAGGGAGGGGGCCCGGGGGATAGAGCTGACCCCACGTGGCTGATCCCCGGACCTGCTGGTGAAACGAGAAGAGCTGAAGTCAGGACCCAGCAGGAAACAGGAGCATGCAGACACTCCATTTAGCAAAGCTTCTGCCAGGCCTGCCCAGTGGTCTCCTCCCTACCTGCGAGGCCCCGGACCCCCGAGCATCTCTCCCAGCCCCTGGGTGAAACACCAGAGTAGCTCTGACAAGCAGGAAGTTTGTCTGTCTTGGGCATCCTCAGGCCAGAGAAGGAGGATTCTGGAAGAAGCAGGGAAGGGAAAAACTGATGTCCCAGCACTGGGACAACAGTCATGAGCACTCAGTACTCACCAAATATTTGTTGAATGAATCAGTGCATGTGTGTAGAGCGCTGGGCACAAAATGAAAGACAGTGCCCTGCCCTCATGATATTTGTCATCAGGTAAACAGGCTGTGATAAGAGGAGCTCTGGGGCTTATGAAGGCCTGCAACACGGAGATCTTCCTCCTGGGGGCCTGAACTGTCTTGATGAATAGTAGGTGTCGGCCACAAACTGCCCACCTTTAGTCAGGAGGCCACATGGCTCTGGCTGAAGGCACAGAAGGAAAAGGCAGGAAGGATGGGGTTGAGGAGAGGGAGGATCAGGGGATGGGATGAACAACAGCTCCCGTTAGTAGAGTGCTTATCATGTGCCAAGCCCTGTGCTGAGTGCAGAGGGCATCATCCCATTTTCCAGATAAGCAGACTGAGGCTCAGAGACATCAAATAACTTGCCCATAGTTCCACAGTTGGAAGGTGGCAGAACCAGGATTCAAACCTGGGCTGGGCTGTCAGTATCTGAAGACTGGCTGGGCCCAGGGCACAGCAGAGTGATGGGAGAGTTTCCTGGAACAAGGCCAAGAAGTCCGTGTGTTCCTCGGGATGTGGTTAAGGAGGAAATGTGGTTTTCCTTCCTTGTCCAGGGACCTTGTACTCTATTTGCAATCTCCAGGTGTGTGGATGTTTTGGGGGATATTTCCCCCAAGGCATAGAGGCTCTCTTTCTTCCCCAGGATTACTTTAGGAAGAGTGTCTTAAATCCTGTGGCTGAAGCTAGGGTCTTCGTGGGAATGAGGTGGGTGCTATTGTTTCTGAAAAAACAGCCACTGTTTAAGGAGATGCTTCTTGAGTGATGGAAACGTTGAGAAAAGCTGGAGTTGTGGGGAGTGCAGAGTGCTGAGCATTGGGGAGGGGGCACAGGGAAGCCTGAGCATTCACACACACACCCCAGGTCTATTCTGGAGCCTGGAACTGAAAGTCCTTCGTGACATCACCGACAGGCTGTGGTCTCTCCTCTGCCTCTTCGCCCTCCCAGCTTACTAGCCACCTCCTCTGCTCTGGCATCCCTGGCCCCTCGGCTCTCAGACCAGCCCCAGACTCCTCCCACCACCACACAGCATGCCTCCCCTAGGGTTTGCCTGAGATTCTCCTGTCTTCCAAATTTGGGCTCTTTGGCCGGGGGCCTTCTGGAAGGTCTGTGAGGTGGATCAGTCCTGAGAAGGATGGCCCATGAGGGGACAGCTGCTCTCTGGGTATGTGGGACCAGAGTGTGAAGTCCTCTAGGCCAAAGCCCAGGATTGCATTTGTCCACTCTGTGCCCCGGGATGGGGGGCAATGGTCCAGCACCGCCTTCAGAGGGAAGGTGCCCAATTGAACCCATCTCCTTAGGCTTGGAGGGGAAAGAGTGGCCAAGCGTGTGTGTATGTGTGTGCCTGTTTGTGAGTGTGTGTAGTGTGGTAGGCAGAGGAGTCTGGACTTGAGAAGAAAGGAAAATAATGTGATGGAGGGGGATTGGATAACAAAGGATTTTTGCTTGCAACTAATAGTCTCCAGCTGCAAAAATACCAAAGGGGAGCCTAGGCCAGGCCAGGGACTTCTGTTCTTGCCAAGTCCTCACCGGCCTGCTGAGCGGGGCCTTGCCTGGCCTTTGGGAGGTGGAAGGGGTGACCAGCCAAGGGTGAGTATCAGAGAGCAAGGACAATCCCTTCTGCCTTCCTTCCCAGAATTGGCAAGGAACCCAGGCCAGGAGGGAGGCGCGAAGGTCAGCACATCCTGGGTCTGGAGGAGAGGATGTGGAGCTCCATCTGAAACCGGGGCATCAGATCCCTTCAGGTTTCTTCCTCCTCCCCTCTTGCTGAGGGAAGGGCGCATGGGGAAGCAGTGGCAGTGTATTGCCAGCCTTGAAGCTGGGCAGTGACTCAGGGAAGCCTCAGGAAGTTGGAGAGAAGAACACAGCTGCACCAGCTGGTGCTGGGGAAACAGCTTCGAATGAGGAGGTCCATCTACATGCCAGTAGCCCCCAGACCCCCACTGTGCCCACCAAATAAAGGCACACAGCCCTGTTTGCCTTTTAATCTGTTTGCCTTTCAGCCACGCTGCTGGCTGCCTGGGACTGGCAGGTCCCCACCTCATCCCGACTTGGGACCTTGATTTCCTCTGGACGCAGCCCAGCAGCCTTCATTTTCATCTGCCTTCTCCGGGATAACAGTGCGGGGTCATTTACTCGCCTAACCCCTGCCCTGGCCTGAGACCCATGAGCCCCTTCTCTCTGCCCTTGTCAGTTCTGGGGCGCAGAGGAGACAGTGGTTGGGTTTAGGGGAACCTGAACACTCACGGGGTAACAGCTCATGTCTGTGACTTCTTCTTCCAGTTGTCTTGGGGTGGGTTGCAACAGGGGGGACCTGAAGAGGAAACTGGTTTGATGAGAGTCTCAAATTGGTTCTTTCCCTTCCTCCCTCAGCTTTAGTCCTGTGACTGTGAGTCAGTGTCAGGGCCTGGCCAAGTTCCTTGGGAGCCACGTTCCTGTTCCCTTGGCTTCCCCCAACCCCCAAGCCTCTGTTAAGAAACAGCCCCTGAATCCCTGTGGGGAAGGGGGAGGATTAGCAGAAAGCCCAGTCATTATACGTGTAGCTGTGCAAGGATTGAAGTCCTTACTGGGTTGATTGTGGCTAGTGGGAGTTTCCAGTAAAAAAAAAGTTTCAGCCAAAGGCAGATGGTCTAAAGATTCCTTTGCCTGGTGGGGAAACTGGTGGAAATAGAATGCAAGGCAGGGGTCCAGGGAGTCACTGTCTTGGAGAAGTCCCAGCTTGCTAGAGGCATCACCTCTGATAGCAGTAGTAGGAGGAGGCCATGGATGGATGGGAGCCAGTGGGTCCTGCAGAGAAGGAGTCCCACCACCCAGGAGGGCAGCAGGGGTCCCATCGCCAGACTTCCTGCATCCCAGACTTCCTGCTGCCCTGGCCCACCCTTGACTGAGTGTGGGCACCTGGCCTGCACCCTCCCCCACACTCCCACCCTTCTGAAGCTCCCCCTCTTTGTGAGTCATGCCTCAGTTTACCTTCAGAGTCCTTTGGTGGTTCTCTGTGCTCTCTTCTCCAGCCCTATATCTTATTTCCCACTATATCTTATTTCCACCCTCCCTAGGACAGAGGAAATTGAGCAATAGGGAAGTAAAAGCATTGGCCATGGAAGTGAGAACCGGATGTCTGACCCATGTCACTGGTCCCAATCTTTTGCCACCGTGGACCTTCCCTTTTCCATCTCGTGGGCCCTGTATTTGAACATTCTCTTCTCTCAGATTGGATTTACTGATGGATGCCTGGCTTTTCCATTTTGAAAAGTCAGGAAACACGTATAGCTTCCGGTTGGTGCTCCTGGCCAGCGTGAGTTAAGCCGACTCACCATACAGAGTTGATAAAAAGCAGAGAGGTGTGGTGTTTTATTAGCCTGAGTGCTCTCATTCCAAGAAAAAGCAAATTTTAAAAATTCTGGAGTGAGCTCATGGACCTGTCTTCACTGCCTTTCGGAAGTGCAGGAAGATGGACCCGTTCAAGCAGGGGCTAGAGTTGGGAAACCCGTCAGCCAGCCAGCCAGCCAGTGATTTCCTGCTGCCCATGTGTGCCACCCTGAGCTCGGCCTGGGGAGCAGGGCTGTGAAGGAGTATACTCAGAGGCTTGTCTTCAGAGAGACGCGGTTGGTCCAGGGTGGCCAACAACACCAGGCAAAATATGCCACTGCTGGTAGCTCCTGTAGGAGCTCAGGGAGAAGAGACAGCCATGGCCTGGGTGGTGGAGGAGGGCACCCCAGAGGAGGTGGGCATGTCAGGGGAGGACCTCCCCCATAGCGCTTTCATTCCCACTCTCCAGACGTGGAACAGATGGCCATCGACTGGCTGACCGGCAACTTCTACTTTGTGGATGACATTGACGACAGGATCTTTGTCTGCAACCGAAACGGGGACACGTGTGTCACTCTCCTAGACCTGGAACTGTACAACCCCAAAGGCATTGCACTGGACCCTGCCATGGGGTGAGCGGGGCAGGCAGGGGCGGAGGCACAGGCCCTGGTAGAAGGGAGGGTACCCAACGATCAGACCCGGTGTAACGTGCCGTCTGCCCACAGGAAGGTGTTCTTCACTGACTACGGGCAGATCCCCAAAGTGGAGCGCTGTGACATGGACGGGCAGAACCGCACCAAGCTGGTTGACAGCAAGATCGTGTTTCCTCACGGCATCACGCTGGACCTCGTCAGCCGCCTTGTCTACTGGGCTGATGCCTACCTGGATTACATTGAAGTGGTGGACTATGAGGGCAAGGGCCGGCAGACCATCATCCAGGGCATCCTGGTGAGGAGGAAGTCTCAGCTTTGGGAACCCTTCTCTAGGCCTTCCGGGATGGGGGACAGTATGGGAGGGGTTGGCACGAGCACTGAGGGGAGAGGACGGGTCGTGACTTCTGCTGGGATGGTCACAGTCGTTTTAGAGAACACCTCTTACTTCCCTTTTCTCATTTGATCCCTACAGCAACCCCTGGAGAATGAGCTGGCAGGGTGACTCAGTTCCCCTTTGGCAGCTGAAGAATGTCAGGGTTCACGGGGGTTAAGTGATTTCCTTGAGGTTACACCACTGGGAAATGGCATTTGCGCCTGGTCTAGAAGCCCTTCCAGCCCGAATATGGCATCTCTGTTCTGGGGTAATTAGGGTGACCATCCATCGTGATTTGCCCAAGACTGTCCCAGTGTTGACTCTTGAAGTCCCCCGGGGTCAGTCTTGGACAAATGGGACAGAAGGTCACCTTAGATAACATTATGCAGGTAATGGGGACTGTTATCAGGCTTGCTTGGGGCCAGTCTGTCCTCTCAACCCTCCTGAAAGCTGGGAGCTAGAGGCGGGCTAAGAATGTTCTCTATGGACAGAGGGTAGGACCCAACTCCAGGTCAGTGCAGGGTCACTCCATCAGAGGATATGTGCCTGATTCTGAGAGGGAGGGGTCTGGTTCCTCCCTCAAGGGGTTTGAGCCGAGGGGATAGAGTAAATCCACAGATCACCAGACAGTAGATTACAGCCAGAAATGGAGTGTGGAAGCAGAGACCATCATCTCTGGTTAGAAGATTCCAGAAGCCCTTCAAAGAGATGCCCTGTGAAGGATGAGTGGGATTTGACAAGCAAATCTCAAGAAAGGTTAATCCAGAGAAGATAGTCCGGGAGTAAAGCACGGAGTTGGATAATGGGGGGATGAGTTAGGAATGCGAGTCACGGAGTCTGGATGCAAAGCTGACGGGTTCTGCAGCAGTGTTGGTAGGAATCTCTTCTCCTCTTGTGTTGATGGTTCCTGCCTGCCCGTCGCAGATCGAGCACCTGTACGGCCTGACCGTGTTTGAGAATTATCTCTACGCCACTAACTCGGACAATGCCAACGCCCAGCAGAAGACGAGCGTGATCCGCGTGAACCGCTTCAACAGCACTGACTACCAGGTGGTCACCCGTGTGGACAAGGGCGGCGCCCTCCACATCTACCACCAGCGCCGCCAGCCCCGAGGTGAGCGGGCTCCATAGGCCCTCAGGACCCTCCGGTGGGAACCCCCGATTCTCTTGCATCATGACTGCTTCTCCAAGTCATCCACCCCAGACTGCCTCCGCCTGTCCGCCCCTCAGCCTCCGAATCCCACCCCGGGAGCCCCTTGTCCTCATTCTGCTTAGGATGTCCATCACCCCTCCCAGTTCACTGGCTGGTCTCGAGTAGAGGCACCTAGCTGGGGGCGGCAGTGTGGCTCTGTCCCCTGACCACGGAAGTCCCCACCTGAGTCTCGAGGAGGGGTGGCGTCAGGGTAGAGGAATCCCAGTCCTGCGGCTTCCGAGTCCCTGGAGGGGACAGCAGACACACAGATAGCAGTGGGAGGGGGTGTGGTCAGACTTGAGGAAGCCTTCTCAGGGCCTGGCACGGGGACTTCGAGGGGCCCTGACCGGCTCTCCACCCTGCCCCAGTGAGGAGCCACGCCTGCGAGAACGACCAGTATGGGAAGCCAGGCGGATGCTCCGACATCTGCCTGCTGGCCAACAGCCACAAGGCGCGGACCTGCCGCTGTCGCTCCGGTTTCAGCCTGGGCAGTGACGGGAAGTCATGCAAGAGTGAGTGCTGGGGAAGGGCTTGGGTGCCTGCTGGGGTGAGACAGGAGAGGTCTGCCTCCCGTAGCCCAGCTTCTTCCCTCTAAGATGAAGAAAGATGGAGGGACTTAACCCAAATGTCGTCGCTAGTGAGGGGCAGGCCGGGACTTGAACTCCCATCTGAGAGCAGAGCTTCTCCCACTACCCCACTCAGGCTGCTACTCAGAACACTGTCCACTGGCCCGTTTCAGCCCTTCATTTGTTCATCAAGTATCTAGTGAGCACGCACTGTGTCTGGCATTGTCCTGGCAGCGAGGGTTCAGCAGTGAACAAGATAGATGTTGTCTCTGGCCTCGTGGAGCTTATAGTCTGGCAGGGGAGGTGGGCAAACGCAAAAATGACTTCGGGTGGTGGTAGGTGTTAGGAAGAAAATAGAGCAGAGCATGGCGTTCATGGTGACAGCCAAGGCTCCCGTTGAGACAGCCGTCAGGGAAGGCGTCTCTGTGGAACTGAAATTAGAGTCAAACTCTCTGTGAAGTGAGGAAGTGGATCAGGTGAATCACGTACCTGGAGCAAGAGCGTTTGTGGCAGAGGGAATCTGCAGTGCCAGGGTTCAGAGGCCAGCGTAAGCTTGGAGTGCTGGGGAGCAATGTGGAGGCGATGGGGTGGGGAGCCACGTGAATGAGGGAGATGAGAACCGAGGTTGGATTGTGTTTTAACTGGGATGAGGAGCTCTGGGTGTCTTTATAAATTTGACTCACTTTTGTGAAAATGATCCTGCTGGCTGCTGGGGGGAGGATGGGCAGCAGGGAAGTGATGGGAGGCTATTTCTGCGGCGTAGGCAAGAAGTGATGTGGCTTAGACTGGGATGGCAGCAGAGGAAGTGGTCAAAAGGGATCAGATTCCAACCTATTTGAGCTGCTAATTTCACTACTCAACAGTGGGCACTTACTGAAAACATGCTACTTGCTACTTTTGCTCCATTTCCCACCCCTGGAGTCCACAGGAAACCACCCCTCAGGGCGTTGTTCCTGGGCCTTTCAGGCTTTGTGTCTGTCCATGTGATTCAGATCCCCATGCTGCCCCCACCCACTCACTGCAGGCGGAGCATCAGCTGGGTGGTGGTCGTGTGCACGTGGGGGTGTGTGTGTGTGTGTGTGTGTCTGACTTTGTGCCCCTCCTTGTGCCTGCCCTAGAGCCAGAACACGAGCTGTTCCTTGTGTATGGCAAGGGCCGGCCTGGCATCATCCGGGGCATGGACATGGGGGCCAAGGTCCCTGACGAGCATATGATCCCCATCGAGAACCTCATGAACCCCCGGGCCCTGGACTTCCACGCTGAGACCGGCTTCATCTACTTTGCCGACACCACCAGCTACCTCATTGGCCGCCAGAAGATCGATGGCACCGAGCGGGAGACCATCCTGAAGGACGGTAAGGGCCCCGGAGTGGGAGGTGGACGGTCGGAACTCCTGGGAGGTGGCACCCACCTGAGGAAGCAGGAAGCTGTGTGGGGCCTGGGCATCTGTCTCCCCTTGCCCTCCCTCCTAGCGGGGAGAGTCCCCTGGTGACTGGCTGACTGGGCTGGTTGGCATGGAGATGAGGGGATAGACAGATTGACCCCTGGGTGACCCCCTTCTTGGCTGAGCCGAAAAGAGGCAGGAGGATGGATGGGTAAGGCAGCGTCCTTGCCAGCCCTTGGGAAAACTCAGGGTCTTTCTGCCGTTGGCTCTGAGCCCTGGAGCTGCACGCAGTGCACAGCCAGGGAGAGGCCTGAGGCTCCGAATCGGAGCAGGCACACACAGGGTCTGTGCAGCCAGACTTCACGGCCACTGAGAGCTGCAGGCTTACATGCCCTGAGAAAATCATGTTTTGTGAATGGAATCCAGTTTTCCCTCTGAGCTGCCCCAGCAGGTCAACAGTGCATTGTCTTCTGAATACCTACCTGCGTGGAGGCTCTGAGCCCCCGAGTGCTGCACCATCCGTGCCGGGTGTTCTGAACTCCCAAACCTGCCCTCCTGACAATCCGTCTGACTGATGCTGGTTACCACCCCTGGTCCTGCTCCCCATGTCCCACCTCGACTCAGAGAACCTCAGCAGTCAGCATTCACAAGACTCTGGGGAAACCGAACGTAACTCCTCCTCATCAGGAAAAGATTGGGGTTCCCTCTCCAATCCAGGGACCTGCTATTTAAGCTGGGGATGAAGCATGGGGCTAAGTGGGAAATCACTCCCTAACTTATTTATTTTGTTAGCTCAGGGTTTTTAGGCCTGGCATGTAGTGCTACACTTGTGCCCAGAGTCACGTGTTTAGCGACCCAGTTCTCCACCCACCTCAGGCCCTGACGTGCCTTCCCGAGTGAGCCCGTGTATACCACAGAGTTTTCCTCGCTGCCATGTGCAGTTTTGAGAGACTGCCTCAACACAGATGTCGCAGCACAAATGACCTCCTATCCCCTTCCTCTATATTCCTAGCCCAGCCCAGCCTCACCACCATCTAGGGCCAGGAGGCTCCCTGCACTCCCCAGTAGCCAAGGGCTCCAAAGTGCAGGTATCCTGAGGACCAGAGGCAGTTTTAAGCCTCCTCTGACACTTCCCCTCTGCCCCTCGCCACCCCTTTGCAGGCATCCACAATGTGGAAGGCGTGGCTGTGGACTGGATGGGGGACAATTTGTATTGGACGGATGATGGACCCAAGAAGACCATCAGTGTGGCCAGGCTGGAGAAAGCTGCTCAGACCCGCAAGACCTTAATCGAGGGCAAAATGACACACCCCAGGGCCATTGTGGTGGATCCGCTCAATGGGTGAGTCCTTCCAGGGCCTTGGGTCGAGGAGAGAGAGAGCCAGGGACCCAGAGCCTGAGTCCCATGGGCCTCAGGACTGGGGGGTAAGACGGAGAGTGGACGGGGGAGGGCAGCGAAAATTTGACTGAAAGAAGAAAAGGTGTCCTTATCTACAGGGCAGTGGGAGCGATGCATAGGGATAATCTGGTCCTGTCACTCCCAGCAGAGCCCTCCCCTGGCTCCCTGTGCCCTCATCAGCCCTGAGGTCCTACAGGGTCTGCCTGCAGCTCGTTTGACCTCTGCACCTCACTTTCTGCATCTGGAAGTTCTGTTCCCACTGCCTGCTGTCTGGTCCTCAAACCAGCATCCAGCCCTTCCTCCCTCAGGGCTTTTTGCTCTTGGAGTTCCTCAGCCTGGGCCTCCCAAGTCTTTACACGTGGGGCTGCTTCTCAGCGTTCCCGTCAGCTCAAGTGCTACCTCGTGGGAGAGGCCTTCCTCACCAGCTACACTCTCAGTCCCCATGCCGTCCCCCTTCCTGGAGTCCCTCCTGACCTCTCCAGTGTGTGTGACCCTCCTGGCTGACTTGTTTCTTGTCTGCGGGTGGGACACGGGCTCCGTGAGAGAGGGGCCTTGGCAGCCTTGGCTTCACCTCCAGTGCCAGAGCTGTGCCCACCTCAGTAGGCACTCACACCTGCTTGTTGAATGGAGGAATGAGATGTGTGGGCCAGGGATGAGCAGGGCAGGAGGACCCTGTGAGGGGCTCTGGGAGGGCCTGCCTGGCTGAGGATCACAGGGGAGGATGCTGATGGCAGGGGTGGCCCATGTGATGCTGACCAGTAATTGCCCACAGGTGGATGTACTGGACTGACTGGGAGGAAGACCCCAAGGACAGTCGGCGAGGGCGGCTAGAGAGGGCCTGGATGGACGGCTCACACCGAGACATCTTCGTCACCTCCAAGACAGTACTTTGGCCCAATGGGCTGAGCCTGGACATCCCAGCTGGGCGCCTCTACTGGGTGGATGCCTTCTATGACCGCATCGAAACCATCCTGCTCAATGGCACAGACCGGAAGGTGGGCAGGCGCGCAGCTGTGTGCAGGCGTTCGTGTGTGCATTTCTGGACCATGTGTGTGTGACCGAGGCTGGGTGTCTGAATGTGTGGGCATCCGTGAGTGTCCAGGCCTGGGTGCTGCATGTGTGTTCGCCTGTGAGCTTGTTTGTGTGCCTGTATCTTGGGTTGTTTAATGACTGCTTCTTCAGAGTATCTCTGACTGTGCACATGGCCTGCGGGCCTGACCACCTGAGCATACACATCGTGTGCACCTCAGCCTGCTTGTGCCCGAACGCGCAGCACACGCTGGTGTGTGCCTGTGTACAGGTGCAAGACACCTAGAGATGGTATATTCGTATGCTCGTTCATTCATTCGGGTGGTGCATGCTTCACTCGTGTGTTCTGCGCACGTCTAGGCGTGTGACGCAAGCTCTCATGGTATTTAAGGCCGTCTGCAATGTGGTCCTGACCATCTCTGCGGTCGTCTTTCTCCCTGCTTCCCACACCCCAGCACTGGGACAGCATCATTAGACAACTCATGAGCCCAGTACACGTCAAGGCGCTGCCCTCTGTGCTGTTGCCTGTGCAGACCTTGTAGCCTCTGCCCAGCCCCTCCTCACCTGCCACACCTCTCAGGGGCCACCTCCGCTGGGATGCTGTCTCCAGACCCTCTGCCACCCTGATGACCCTGAGTATCTTTCCGGAGACAGTGGCGGCTCCGGTGCAGGGACCGCACCTTCTCCGTTTCTGAGTGCTACTTTTAACAGATTCTGGCAAACGTGTGGCGGGTGACGAAACGAATGGATGGATTCTGTCTGTCAGCTCCCTGCTCTGTGTTTGCGTGTGCGTGCGCACATGCGCGTATGTTGGAGGGGTATCAGTGAATAAGAATCAGCAAAGGAGAGGAGTCTGGGCCAGCCCTCACAGTGTCCGCTGGGTTCAGGGTTTGGCACCTCACTGAGTGCAAAGCTCCCATCCTCGGGGGCTTCTGGGCTGATGGGGAAGACAAGCCCACACCCAGGCTGTGGACATATGAGTGCACAAAGCAGTGAACATCTAAGCCTCCCTGAGGCGCCCTCACTTGTCTCTCAGCTGCTGGGTAACCCCCTCTCCATTCCTAGATTGTGTATGAGGGTCCTGAGCTGAACCACGCCTTTGGCCTCTGTCACCACGGCAACTACCTCTTCTGGACTGAGTACCGGAGCGGCAGTGTCTACCGCCTGGAGCGGGGCACAGGAGGCGCAGGCCCCATTGTGACCCTTCTGCGCAGCGAGCGGCCCCCCATCTTTGAGATCCGCATGTATGATGCCCAGCAGCAGCAAGGTACCCCTGGACCAGAACTGGGACCTGGGTGGGACCTGGATGGTGGACGAGGCTCCTGCGGGTGGGGTGAAGGCACTCCCAGGGAGCCTAGGCTCTGACTTTTGAGGCTCTTGAGAAGAGAGGTCCCCACCCCAATTTGACCTTCCATGTTCCCCATCGCCCCTCCTGCCCCGTGCCTCCATCTCCTCATCTTCGACCCCTCCATATTCCCTCTTTCTGTCTTCTCCTTTTAATGCACCTGTTCCCCTGGCCTTTCATCTCTCTGCTCTGGCCTTTCCTGACTCTGCCACAACGCATCTCCTGTCCTCCTGCTCCTCCCTCCTTGCGCCCATGGCCCCTCCTTCACAGTGGGCACCAACAAATGCCGGGTGAACAACGGCGGCTGCAGCAGCCTGTGCCTGGCCACCCCTGGGAGCCGCCAGTGCGCCTGCGCTGAGGACCAGGTGTTGGACGCAGACGGTGTCACTTGCTTGGGTATGAGGGGCCCAGCTGGGGTGGGAGGTGGGGGAGCAGACTCCAGCAGAAGGCCACAGTGTCTGGATGGGGATCGGAGATACAGGAGGCAAAGAGGGCCCTGGGGGACGCAATAGAAGTTGAGGGATGGACTTTGCTGGCGGTCCAGTGGTTAAGACTGTGATTCCAGTACAGGGGGCCTGGGTTCCATCCCTGGTTGGGGAACTAAGAGCCCATACACTGCGTGGTGCAGCCAAAAAGAAAAAAGTTGAAGGATGGAGTGAGTGAAGGCTCCAGGTGCTAGAGGGTTTTCCGGTGACCAGGGTCTGGGGATTTTGGGAGGGCATGAAGATTAAGGGAAACTGAGTGGCGAGCAGGACAGCTCTAGAAAGGGAAAAGCATTCTTAACTTCTTCTACATTTGTTTCTCCATTATTAAAGTAATGCAATAGTTCAAAATATTGGACATTAGAGGAGAGGGGAAAGCCCAGCCTCACCAACAAACCACCACTGCGCTGTTAGCATTGTGGCAAGTGAGCACCGTCCTGTCTGCTTTGGGGTGTTTTTACATGACTGGAAATTGTAGTGTATATAAACGTTTTCTGCCCCTTTTGGCTCGTATATGCGACAGATTTTCTGTGTTATTATTGCATTGTTTTAACTAGCCCCATTTTTAGATAAAAGAGGGTCATATACATTGTAAAAACAAGCAAACACTATAGAAAAATGCAAAGAAGTACAAATCACCCCAAATCCCACCACGCATGGTTTGCGCTGTTAGTGTTTAGGGAGCACTCTCTGGATTCCCGTCTGTGTTTGCTGTTGCTTAAACGGAATCGTGCTGCACCTGCTCTTCTGTTTCCTGCACTTGTCACTTGACAGGGTGTCATGAGTACATCAGCAGAATTTCTAATGGCCAAAATGTATTTCATTCAGTAAACATCCCATAATTTACTCAGCCATTTCTCTACTGTTGGATGTTTAGGTTGTTTCCAGTTTTTTGTTATAATCACTGCCAGCATTTACTGAACACAAACTATGTACTAGGCATGGTTCTAAGCACACCCCATGCATTAACTGACTTACTCCTTAAAATATTCTTGTAAAGAAGATTTTGTTTAATGTTTATTTATTTGGCTGCGTTGGGTTTTAGTTGCGGACATGGAATCTTAGTTGCGTCTTGCAAGATTTTTTGTTGCAGTGCAGACTCCAATAGTGGCACGAGGGCTCAGCAGCAGCGATGAGTGGGCTCCAGGGCATGTGGGCTTCAGTATGTGGCACTCGGGCTTTCTCTCGTTGTGGCGATGGGCCTCATGGGGCACAGGCTTAGTTACTCAGTGGCACGTGGAATCCTAATTCCCTGACTGGGGATCAAACCCGCATCCCCTGCGTTGCAAGGCAGATTCTTAACCAGTGGACCACCAGGGAAGCCCCGGGAAGGTATTTTTATTATCCTAATTTATAGATGAAAAAATTGAGACCCAAAGTGAGAGCAGGGGTTTGTTTGAACCCAGGAAGTCTGGCCCAGAGTCTGGTTATTAATCACGTGCTCTGCCATTTCTTATACTTTCATGCCCTCCCAGATTCAGGACGGTTTCCTTAGGATAGAATCCTAAGAAAGGAAAACGGGTCAGTGGGCCATAGTGTACAGTTAAGAGCGAGTGACTGAGGCCAGGTGCAGGGCAAGAGCATTGGTGGAAAGGAGCTTCGGAGCTGAGAGGCCACTGCAGTGGAAGAGTATCCACATGCACGTTGAAATCACCGAGAATTAAAGGGAGCGATTATGGAGAAAGTGACAATGAACCAGGAGCTAAAAACTCTAAGGATGCTGGGGCCCGTAGTGGTCGGAGCTTATATAGTTTTATAACATGAAAGTCAACACTGATTTTTGAGAGAGGAGAGAGGGAGAATGGTCTGGAAGCAGAGGTGAGGAACACGGGGGACACATACAGCCTCCAGACCCAGTGGCCCACGGAACCCACAGGATTAGAGAAGTGGGCCAGAAAGGCGAGAGCAGAGCTGTGGGATCCAGAGCCAGGGACGGACATGGGCATTCCTGGGCTTCCAGAGCCCACCCTGTGAAAACACAGAGGACACAGTGACTTTACTGCTGACTGCTGAAGGCAGATGGTGGTATAAGGCGTGAGCGTTGGGGACAGGAGCTGGCAGGGTTCTGGGGCCTGTTTTCACTCCTGCCTGTAGAACTGACACATTTATGAAGGAAAAAGTTCAGGGACCAGGTCAGGGCCTGGGGGTCCCTGAGATGACTTCCAAGTTCATGGAGATGGCAGGGAGGGACAAAGGTGGTCTGCTCGGTGAGAACAGAAGGCCGGGGGGTTCTAGATTCTCTTGGAAGCTGCATTATCCTCCAACCACATTGCAGAGCTGGAAGCAGCCAAGCAGGCATCACCCTGTGGCTTGACAAAGAGTTGCAGCTTCCATCCAGATCATATGTTCATGAAAAACTATGCCCTGAGAAAAATTGCTGTGTATATTATTTTAAAATAATGAAACAAGCAGAGGACAGGGGCTCAGCACCTGTCTGTGACCTGGGTCTGACTTTCCCCCTCATGTCCGGTGGTGCCCGCAGCGAACCCATCCTACGTGCCCCCACCCCAGTGCCAACCTGGCGAGTTCGCCTGCTCCAACAGCCGCTGCATCCAGGAGCGCTGGAAGTGTGACGGGGACAATGACTGCCTGGACAACAGCGACGAGGCCCCCGCCCTCTGCCGTGAGTGCCTGTGGCGCAGTGGGACAGCGACCCTCGGGCTGCAGCTAGAGAGCTGAGTCCCCTCCCTCTCGCTGACCCCTGACCCATCCCTCCCCAGATCAGCACACCTGCCCCTCGGACCGGTTCAAGTGTGAGAACAACCGTTGCATCCCCAACCGCTGGCTCTGTGACGGGGACAACGACTGCGGGAACAGTGAAGACGAGTCCAATGCTACCTGCTCAGGTGTGGGAGGGGGTGACCACAGTGGCCCCCCTCTGTCACCGGGCAGGGCAGATGGGGGAGCCAGGCTTGGGGAGGCAGAGGGGCCTCAGGAAGAGAAAGGAGCAGGGGGCACCCAGGGCAGAGGGGAGGGAGGACGGGGTTGGCTGGGAGGCCAAGGAAACAGAACACAGCTCCAGGTTGGGGATGACAAGCCAGGCGGATGGGTCTTCTCCTTGGAGGACACCAGCAACCCCTCAAGAGATGGGATCAACTGTCCACTGTGAGATCACACGGGTGATTTTGAATGACGTCTCTAAGAGAAATGGCTTTGAGATCCTCGGGAAGACTTCCAGAGAGGCAGAGAATAATAGGAAAGAAAATGAAATATAAAGCGAGGACTGGACTGTGAGCATTCACACCCACGCCTGTCCCCAGCTCGCACCTGCCCACCCAACCAATTCTCCTGTGCCAGTGGCCGCTGCATCCCCATCTCCTGGACATGCGACCTGGACGATGACTGTGGGGACCGCTCCGATGAGTCAGCCTCGTGTGGTGAGCAAGACGGCAGGACAGCCAGGCTGGCACGGGGAGGGAGGGTCCACCAGGACGGGCCCTGGGGCGGGGGTACTGGAGAGACCCCGCAGCTTAGTACCTGGGTGGCGTTGAGCAAGTCACTTAATCTCCATAGACCCCTGTGAGTTTCATCTGCAAGTGAAAGTCATTCAGTCGTGTCCGACTCTTTCAACCACATGGACTGTAGCCCACCAGGCTCCTCTGTCCATGGGATTTTCCAGGCAAGAATACTGGAGTGGGTTGCCATTCCCTTCTCCAGGGGATCTTCCCAACCCAGGGATCCAGCCCAGGTCTCCTGTGTTGCAGCTGGATTGTTTACCATCTGAGCCACCAGGGAAGCCTCTGCAAAATGGGGCTAATAATGGCTCCCACACCCTAGCATTGATGTGGGGGATCAGTGAGATCATGCATGGAAAACACTCAGCACACAACTTGTGTTTGGAAACTAGTTATTTGAAGGAAGGATGCTTAGAAATGGATATGTGTGTATGTTTGGCTGAGTCCCTTTGCTGTCCACCTGAAACTATCACAACATTTTTAATTGGCTATATTCCAATATAAAATAAAAAGTTTTAAAAAAACAACAGCAAAAAAAAAGGATGCTTAGTGGGGGTAGGCGTGAATGGGCAATTTCAGGCCAAGGCCCCTCTACTTATCCTTCCCTCCCCCACCTGGTTGGGCAGGGGATTGTGGGTTATGGTGGGGAGCCTGCACCCACCTGCTCATGCTGTGATGCTGTATAATCTTAAGGACCCTACTCAGCTAGTCTTTCTCTCTGACAGCCTATCCCACCTGCTTCCCCCTGACTCAGTTTACCTGCAACAATGGCAGATGCATCAACATCAACTGGAGATGTGACAATGGTAAGAGCTTCACCAGCCCTGATTCCCGGGAAAGCTAGAAGCCATAGCCAGGTCCTAGGTGGGAGATGAAGAGGTTTTAGAACCAATCCAGGGCCTCCCTGCAGGTTACTGATGCCCCACCGGGTTGTCTGGAAGAAATAAGGATGAGCTAGAAACATTGCAGGGGATCCAAGATGACCAAGGGGAGACCCTGCCCACTGCCTGTCAGCGCTGTTCCTCTCTGGGCCGAGCTGCCCACCCCCTGGCAGAGGCTCAGGGGCCAGGGAGAGATGAGCAAGAAGGGCCAGAGGGGCAGAGCAAGGAAGGCCCACGCCCAGCTCCCTTCTCCCTACAAGCCCCATCTTCTGGGGTCCTCGGTGCCCCCTCCAGGCTCCGGCTCCAGACTCGGGAGCCCACCTGGCGGTCAGCCCTGGACCAGGTGATGTCAGCCCCGGGGGCCGGTGGACTGTTGTGTGTGTGCTGTCTCCGGGATCTGGTCCTGTCTGGTGTGGTGTCGTGCCGTGTCGCAGTGGGGCCTCGAGCCCTGGCTAATGTGTGTGAGGATGTGCTGGGTCAGCGCCACGTTGCCCCTCATCTTTGCTGTGTCTCGTGTGCCAATGGTTGCCCTGGCGGTTTCTGTGTTTCAGAGAAGGATTGTGGGGACGGCTCTGATGAAAAGACCTGTCCTGAGCCTGCCGGTCAGTGCATAGAAGCACATGCACCATCACCCTAGAGCCCCAGCTGGCCTTGGGCCGCCTCCCAGGACCCCCACGCAGCTCCCTTCCCCAGAGCTCCTAGGATGTGGAGGAAACGCACAGAGAGAAGCGAGAGGGGAGACCACAGAGGGAGAAGGAAAATGTGGAGGGGAAAGCAGAGAGGGCGGAAGGCACTCTCCCAGGAGAGGTGCTGACAGAGAGGCGGGGCAGGAGGACCAAGGCATGGCGGGAGGAGCACTTCCGAGATGCAGAGGCGGCTGGGAAAGAGGCAGGCGTGCAGCCCGAGGGGACAGCCCACGCCACCTTCTCCCGTGTCCTGAAAATGTGGGGAGAAGCCTGGTGGCCCGGCCCCCCAGGCCTAGAAGACAGGACACTGGCTCAGTCACCCTCACATGCCTTCAGGGGGTGGCCCCCGGCCTTCCCAGCGCAGGCAGTGCCCCTCACCCAGACTTCCGGCCCGTGATGCCCACACTCGGGGGCTCAGGGCGAGGCCTCGCTAACCCTGTCCCCCCAGCAGAGCCCTCACTTTTACTCCGCCCACCTCTGTCCCTCCCTAACCAGAGAAATCCCTTTCCTTTCCACCAGGCAAGCAGACCCCTGTTCCCACCCCCTGCCAAAAGGGGAAAGAGTGCGTCCTGTCCCCACCCCCAGTCTTGCAGACTGAAGGAAGGGCCCTCCGGGAGCTCTCCCCACCTCTCCCTGCCCCCCACCGCGTGGGCCATGGTGCATGCTGCAGTCTATGCAGTTTCTGTGTCTTTTCTGTTTTTTATTTTCTCGGTGGGGAGGTTGGGGTGGGTTGAGGTTGGGAATGGGGAGGAGGGAGTGGGGACCCCACGCTGGGGTCACGGAGAAAGTCACGTGCTGACCCCCTGCTCGCCTCTTCCCTTCTTGCCACCCCCCCCCCAGACAATGACTGTGGGGACAACAGCGATGAGGCGGGCTGCAGCCACTCCTGCTCTAGCACCCAGTTCAAGTGCAACAGTGGGCGCTGCATCCCTGAGCACTGGACCTGTGACGGGGACAACGACTGCGGGGACTACAGCGACGAGACACACGCCAACTGCACCAACCAGGGTGGGCGCCTGGGGCCGGCGGGCGGGGCCAGGCCATCCACCGTCCATCAGGGTGGGCGCCTGGGGCCGGCGGGCGGGGCCAGGCCATGCACCGCCCATCAGGGTGGGCGCCTGGGGCCGGCGGGCGGGGCCAGGCCACCCACCGCCCATCAGGATGGGCGCCTGGGGGCCGGCGGGCGGGGCCAGGCCATCCACGTCCATCACCCTCCCCGTCGTGCGCCGCCGCCATCTGGGAACCAGAGATAACCCTGGAGCAGCTCTTATCCTCTAGGAGTTTCCAGTCGTGTGGGAGAGGAAAGCTGTGGACAAGTCAATGTCACGCACTGTTACGATCTCAGGCTTTGCAGTCAGGTGGCCTTGGGTTTGAGCTCCAGCTCTGCAACTTACTATCTGGGTGGCCTTGAGCAAGTTACTTAATCTCTGTGGGCCTCTGTGAGTTTCATCTGCAAAGTGGGGATAATAATAGCACAGGGCATTATCGCCTTGATGTGGGGGTTCCGTGAGATCATGCACGGAAAGCACACAGCCTGTGTTCAGTCGCTGGTAGCGTGAGAAAGGGATGCCCACAGGGCGAGGGGAGGATGAGCACAGTGGGCACCAAAGGGGAGAGGAGTCAGCTCTGTGGGGTCCCCAGTGCCCAGGCCTCCAGGACCTATGGGGACTGGCGTTAATGGAAGGACCAGGGCCCATGGGGACTGGGGTTAATGGAAGGCACAGACCTTCTCAAGGGATGTTGGTTTTTCAGCCCTGGCCCATCGTTGCCATGGAATAATGCAGCCCCCAGGTTGCCCCGGCTTCAGGAGGGCAGATTTTGGGTGAAATCTACCCATTTAAAAAAATACATATATATATATTTATGGCTGCACTGGGTCTTCGTTGCTGTGCTCGGACTTTCTCTAGTTGCAGAGAGCGGGGGCTACCCTCCAGCTGTGGTGCACAGGCTTCTCGTGGCAGTGGCTTCTCTCGTGGAGCACAGGCTCAGTAGTTGTGGCACACAGGTTTAGTTGCCCCACAGCATGTGAGATCTTCCTAGACCAGGGTTCAAACCGATGTCCTCTGAATTGGCAGGCGGATTCTTATCCACTGTACCACCAGGGGAACCTGAAATTACCCATTTTAACACACTGGTATATTAGTTTTCTAAGGCTGCTATAACCAAGCTCCACAAACTAAGTGACTTAAACAACAGAAATCGAATGTCTCACAGTCTGGAGGTTGGAAGTCCAAGACCAAAATGTCAGCAGAGTTGGTTCCTTCCGAGGGTCAGGAGAGAGAATCTATTCCAGGCCTTTCTCCTAGCTTCTGGTGTTTGCTGGCAGTATTTGGTGTCCCTCAGCTCATACAAGCTTCACCCCAGTCTCTGCCTTCATCTTGACATGGCAAACCCAATGAGTGCGTGTTGATCTCTGTGTCAGATTGCTTCTTTATATAAGTAGGCAGTCAGAGTGGATCAGGGCCTATCCTAATGGCCTCATCTTAAGTTGATCATCTGCAAAGAAAGACCTATTTCCAAATAAGGTCCTATTCACAGGTGCTATGAGTTAAGATTTCAGCACCTTTTTAGGGAACACAAGTCAACCTGTAACAACTGGCAATTTGTTTGAAAAGTTTTAAAAATATGGCAGACCGAAGTCTCTCTACAGGCTGCATCTGGCCCCTGCACTAGCTCCTGCAACCCCCGCCTGGCAGAGTTAAGGTGCCATGGCGGGAACAGTCCTGAGCGCTGAGTGTGCACTGTGGGCCCAGCACTGAGAGGGAGGGTGGGGAGGGTCACCCGAGGCCTGGGGAACAGTGACTGTGTCTCAGGGGTTGTCTGAGAAGGGCCGGCAAGTGCGACAACTAACAGTGCCTTGGGACTCTGAGAACCCCTGGAGGCCTGAGGTGTGGCAAGGTGGGGAAGCTCTTTGCCCCTCACCAGCTGGGCAGACTTGGACAGGTTGCTTCCCCCGAGACTTGGTGTCTTCCTTTATGTCCTCTGTGAAGTGAGAGGAGATATGTGGGGGCCTGGCCCACGGGAGCAGGGGTGTCGAGCCACAATTATTAACTGTGGCTGTGAGCTGGAATGGTCGGGAACCGTTTCAGAGGAGGTGGGGTTTGAGGTGGGCCCCAGTGAGGGTTTAGGCTATGGACAAGAGGGAGGGTCTTCAGATGGGGGTGGTGGGAATGGCCTGGAGAACCCAGCAGTACAGCTTAGAAGGTACAACTGAGCACTCTTGCAGGGGTCATTGGGGCTGTGAGGCGGGGGGCCTCAGACTGGAGGGGACAGCAGGCAATGAGGCAGCACCTGGAGGGGCCAGATTACAACTGCAGGTCAGGCACTGGGGACCTTCGAAGGGTCTCAGAGCTGGAAGGTGTTGAGATGTTGGAAATACTTTCAGAAGGCAATCCTGGGAGGACATTAGATTGGGAAGAGGCTCGGGGGGGAGACCCTGAGGGAGGGAGATCAGCTGGGAGGCTGGTGCTGAGGTCCAGGGAGGAGATGAGCACATGGACCGTGTTCATGGCAGAGCGTGAGTGCGAGGCAAGTCTATGCACAGTCACCTGTGCCTCCCATTACTGCTTCTGCTCCTTCCCCAGCCTCCTGAGTCATAGCACAGCTGCCAGATCACATCCTACACATCAGATCACTCCCCAGCCCTGCCCTTGAGCCTGCCCTGGCTCCCTGTACACTTCGAATCCGTGCTGAGCCCTGCTTCATGGCCTGCAGGGTTCCCCCAACCTCTCTGACCTGCATTCCTGCCACTCATCTCCTCCATCACCTGCTCCAGCTGCGCAGCTTTAAATACACCCTGGGCATTTTCCAAGTACACCCCGCGTGGTCCTGTTTCAGAGGCTTGTGCTAGCTGTTCCCCTTCCTGGGATGCACAGGTTAATCTCACAGCTCCCGTCATTCAGGCCTCTGCTTAAACATCTCCTGCACAGGGGGCCCTTCCTGACTCTTTATCTCAAGTAGCATCCCATGCTCCCTAGCCTTGACCTGGCTTAGTCTGCATAGCCTTCCTTGATCACCACCTGTAGTTCCATTCTGAATTTCCATGTCGCATCTTCACTGTTTCTCTTCACTGCTAGAACTTCAGCTCCACAGGGGTGAGGATGCTGTCTTATTCATGCTGGCTCCTGGGACAGTGGCTGGCACACAGTAGGTGCTCAGTAAGTGTTTGTGAAGTGAACAAGTGCAGCAGAGGCTAGGCTAAGGTGGGCAGCATCTGAGCTTTGACCTGCTGCTGCTGCTAAGTCACTTCAGTCGTGTCCGACTCTGTGTGACCCCATAGACCTAGCGAATTGCTTATCCAGCCGAGCTCACATGTGTGAAACAGGGAGGTGAAACAAGAGGATTTCTAAGCCCTGGAAGGTGTCACGGCCCTGACTTGGAGTTAGCACTTGCAGGAGAGTCAGTGGGACTCAGAGATCTCTTCAGCCTGCCTCAGCTCATAGCCCCGGGCCAGGTATGGCAGGAGAGATTTGGAAAGGTAGAGATGCGAATGGCTGATGCGGAGCCCTCCACCTGTCCCCCTGCAGCCACAAGGCCTCCTGGCGGCTGCCACAATGACGAGTTCCAGTGCCGGCTGGATGGTCTGTGCATCCCCCTGCGGTGGCGCTGTGACGGGGACACTGACTGCATGGACTCCAGTGACGAGAAAAGCTGTGAGGGAGTGACCCACGTCTGTGATCCCAACGTCAAGTTTGGCTGCAAAGACTCTGGTAAAAATAAGGACTGAAGAGAAACTCACAGACAGGAGACGGTACTGAGAGCAGGGCAAGGGCACGGGGAGCACCGTGAGGCAAAAGGCTATACAGCAAAGCTTGTGCCAGATGCATGGGGGGGTATGGACCCCAAGGCATTATAGTGTTGACCTGATTAGAGAAGCCCACTGGGTTGGGGAAGAAGGGCACAGATAGCCCTGCTGTCCAGGCCTGGCCCCTGATGCTATACCCCTTCCCCAGCTCGGTGCATCAGCAAAGCATGGGTGTGTGATGGTGACAGCGACTGTGAGGATAACTCAGACGAAGAGAACTGTGAGTCCCTGGCCTGCAGGCCGCCCTCGCACCCCTGTGCCAACAATACCTCAGTCTGCCTGCCGCCCGACAAGCTGTGTGATGGCAATGATGACTGTGGAGATGGCTCGGATGAGGGAGAGCTCTGTGGTGAGTCCTGGGCCCAGGAAAGACAAACGGGCAAGGGAGCTAGATGAGGCTGGGCCAGGCTGGGGCTGTGCAACAGGACAAGCTCTGTGGGGAGGGGGTCTTAGACTAGAAAGGGCAGATCTGGCTGCTGGGCGAGCAGTCCTCAGAGCTGTTACTAAAAAACCCATTTCCAAGAGGCTGTGCTCAGTGTCACCACTGTTCCAGCATTTAATCCATAAAGCAGCCCTGTGAGACACACAAAATTCTCACCCGCATCTTACCCATGAGAAAACAGGCTCAGAGAGGTTGAAGAGCTGGCCCAAAGTCACACAACCCATGAAGTGCAGTGGAGACAGTGCAGTGCAGCCCCTCCCTGCAGGCCCAGCCCCCCTCTCCCTCACCCGGCTTTCAGGATGAAGGCACCAGGGTTGAGGCTTGATGTGGTCAGTAGGGCAGGCACCCTGTCCTGCTGAGTGAGTGAGAAGGTTGGGGGAGGAGGCTGTGCATTCAAGATCAAAAGGACGAGGGTCAGGGAGGGCTGCCTGGTGTGACTCTGGGATGAAGAGCAGAGTCCCTTATCTCCTCTGAGCCCGGCTGGCCCAGCGTCGGGTTCCTTGGAGGAGAGGAGCGGGAGATAAGGACCAGCCCTGATGGGTCATCAGTCAGGGCAGACACGTCCTGGGGTGTGTCCGAGGACCCGGAGCAGGACATTCCCTACCGCACCCCACCCCCAAATCACACCCGCATCGGGAGAGATAGAGGAAAGCCCCCCCATCCCCCGCCCCAGAGAGCGGCAAAAGGCTGGGACCCCACCGTGGCTCAAGAAGAGGCTGGGAAATAGAGATCAGAGAGAAAGACGCGACCATGATGGAGGGGTGCTCCTAGAGAGAGGAGATGACCACCCACGCAGTGGGTGCAGGGATCCGAACCCTGGTCCCAAGGGTGCCTGGGAAGCAGGGGGACAGAGGAACGGAAAGGACCTGCCTCCTGGAGCCTGACCCTGATCCTGTCCCCTGCTCCCCCCTCCCCCCACCAGACCAATGCTCTCTGAACAACGGTGGCTGCAGCCACAACTGCTCCGTGGCACCTGGTGAAGGCATCGTGTGCTCATGCCCTCTGGGCATGGAGCTGGGGCCTGACAACCACACCTGCCAGATCCAGAGCTACTGCGCCAAGCATCTCAAGTGCAGCCAGAAATGCGACCAGAACAAGTTCAGCGTGAAGTGCTCCTGCTATGAGGGCTGGGTGCTGGAGCCAGACGGCGAGAGCTGCCGCAGCCTGGGTGAGAGGCGGTCCGACCGAGGCGGGGGAACCGGGCCGGGGGCGGGGAGGGGGGGGTGGGGGTTGGGAGGCGGGGCGGCGGCTGAACTGCAGGGGGAGGCTGAGGTTTCCATCTGGGCCCAGTGCCAGGGCCCACGGAGACCCTGTCTGCGCCTGGACAGGGTGGCTCGGGGGCAAGAAGTGACCCCATCACACCCCTCCCTAGACCCCTTCAAGCCGTTCATCATCTTCTCCAACCGCCACGAGATCCGGCGCATCGACCTCCACAAAGGGGACTACAGCGTGCTGGTTCCCGGCCTGCGCAACACCATCGCCCTGGACTTCCACCTCAGCCAGAGCGCCCTCTACTGGACCGACGTGGTGGAGGATAAGATCTACCGCGGGAAGCTGCTGGACAACGGAGGTGACCCCCGCCTGCCCCTAGACCGACGCCGACACGGGGCCCAAGGGCACCCCAGACCCGGCCCTTGGGCTCTCAGATCCACGGGACCAGATGCAGGCTGCCTGGAGCAGAGGCCCTGAGTTCCCCTATCCCCCACACTCTTGTTAATTGGGTTAGATTTTGCTGTGGGTCTCAGTGCCTGACGCCCGGTAATTATCGTCAGCAGAGCTGCCAGCCTGATAATTAACAAAATGATCAGCCTTTCTTTGGAATGGCCAGAATTGCAGGCTTGCAAGAAAAAAGCCTTTTAGGGGTGGGGTACCTGAACCCTGCCTTCTGTCCCGCGGTGGCCTGACCCATCACAGACTTGCTTCTTTAGTAACGCTCATTCCTGAGCCCCTGCCACACACTCCAGGCCCAGGGGAAATAGCAGGGAGCCAAACAAGACAGAATGTCTGCCCTCATGGAGCCTACACGTTAATGGGAACATCAGAGATAAACCCAGGGAGTGAGAGCAGCACAGACTGTGACAGAGGGATTAGGACTATGGATAAGGAGAAAGGGGGCAGGGTGGGGCAGGAGATGGGGGGGGCATTTAAACTGGAGGGTCATGGGAAGCCCCCTGAGAAGCTGACATCTGAGCAGAGACTTGAAAGAGGAGTTTACTAGAGGAGTTGGTATTGTCGTAGAGAAAAATGTGAAGTGTTAGTTGCTCAGTTGTGTCCGACTCTGTGTGACCCTATAGACTGTAGCCCGCCAGGCTCCTCTCTCCATGGAATTCTCGAGGCAAGAACACTGGAGTGGGTTTCCATGCCCTTCTCCAGGGGATCTTCCCAACCTAGGGACTGAACCCTGATCTCTTGCATTGCAGGCAGATTCTTTACCATCTGAGCCACCAGAGAAGCCCATAGAGAAAACCTGGAACCATCTCAAATGTCCATCAACTAGGAGATGGTTAAGTAGACTATAAAAATGTTCACATTATGTAACAGTTTATAAATTATTTTATATATATTTATAAATTATTTTTATATAATATTATATATTATTTTATATATATATATATATATAGGGTTTCCCTGGTGGCCCAGACAGTAAAGAATCTGGCTGCAGTGCAGGAGACCCGGGTTCAATCCCTGGGTTGGGAAGATCCCTGGAGGAGGGCATGGAAACTCACTCCAGTATTCTTGCTTGGGGAATCCCATGGACAGAGGAGCCTGGTGGGCTACAGTCCATAGGGTCGAAAAGAGTTGGACATGACTGAAGTGACTTAGCATTCAGCACAGTATATGTGTGTGTGTATATTCATGGGGTCGCGGAGAGTCGGACACGACTGAGCAACTGAACTGAACTGAACTGATATACATATATATATATAAGGGTCGAAAAGAGTTGGACATGACTGAAGTGACTTAGCATTCAGCACAGTATATGTGTGTGTGTATATTCATGGGGTCGCGGAGAGTCGGACACGACTGAGCAACTGAACTGAACTGAACTGATATACATATATATATATAACCATAGAAAGACCTCTAGGACCATCTGTGGAGTAACTTCTAGAAAATTCTGTCTGCTTCCCCAAAGCCCCCACCCTCTGCTCTGACCTCCTCCCAGGAGTTGGCCCTTCAGAAAGTGACAGGCAGAAGATAGTTGCCACTTCCCCTTCTTCAGGGTTCTAGAAGCCAGACTTCTGTTGACCTCCTGGGACAGGGGGCCTGGGTGAGGCGAGTGGGGGTTCTGGGAAGCTCTGTTGAATCCAGGGCACACCAGAGGTGTTCACAGAGGTCTCAAGGTTGGGGTGGGCCATCCAGGATTCCTAGCATGTATCATGAGCTCACCCCCAGCCCCAAGTGAGTCTAACTTCCTGCGACCTCTCTTCTTCAGCCCTGACCAGTTTCGAGGTGGTGATTCAGTACGGCCTGGCCACACCCGAGGGCCTGGCTGTAGACTGGATTGCGGGCAATATCTACTGGGTGGAGAGTAACCTGGACCAGATTGAGGTGGCCAAGCTGGATGGGACCCTCCGAACCACGCTGCTGGCCGGCGACATCGAGCACCCCAGGGCGATTGCACTGGATCCCCGGGATGGGTGAGGGCCCTGCCCAGACCTGTTCTGGCCCCATGACTCCCCTGAAGGGGCCAGGCACACCCATCTCCCCAGTGCTCCTTGCCTCCTCCACCCTTCACCAAGGATCCTCCTGCAACCCCTCCCCCAGGCCTCGACCTTGGCCCTCCTGACCCCCTCCCCACTCCCCCAGGATCTTATTTTGGACGGACTGGGATGCCAGCCTGCCCCGCATCGAGGCAGCGTCCATGAGTGGGGCCGGGCGCCGCACCATCCACCGGGAGACAGGCTCTGGAGGCTGGCCCAACGGGCTCACTGTGGACTATCTGGAGAAGCGCATCCTATGGATCGACGCCAGGTCAGCACCTGCACCTCCCGGGAGCCCTGTCCTCCCCGCCCCCTGGGGACAGGGTGGGGCCGAGGGTCCCAGGACCCAGTAGCCACAGGCATGGTGAGAAGGCCAGGATGGAAGTAGAGCTGGAGCCGGAGCCATATGGACAAGAGCCCAGGAAGAGTACTGAGCAGGGGGCGAGGCTGGGCTGGGAAGGAGGTGCAGATACAGGAGGCAGGGCTGCCGCCCGCACCGGGCTGGGTGCAGCACCATGCTTGCTCAGACATCTGTAAGCTCTACTTGAGGGGGCAGGATTTTTGTCAGTTGATGTCCCTGAAGGGGGCATCTTTTTCTAAACTTCACCCCAGCCCTGTGTGCTGGGGAGAGTGAAGGGGCAGGGGAACTGGGGTCAGAGCTGGGGTCCCAGCCCTTGAGCCATGTGTTTCTTGCTCCATGGGGTGCCGAGGGCCAAGGCTGGGAAGGTGGGAACCCCGGGCCACGTGCCCCGAGGTCTCAGGTTCCCGCTGGCTCCTCACTCTGCCCCGAACCACGCTCTCAGGTCAGACGCCATTTACTCTGCCCGTTACGACGGCTCCGGTCACATGGAGGTGCTTCGGGGACACGAGTTCCTGTCGCACCCGTTTGCAGTGACGCTGTACGGAGGCGAGGTGTACTGGACGGACTGGCGGACAAACACACTGGCCAAGGCCAACAAGTGGACGGGCCACAATGTCACCGTGGTCCAGAGGACCAACACGCAGCCCTTTGACCTGCAGGTGTACCACCCCTCCCGGCAGCCCATGGGTAAGGGGCCAGACAGGACAGCCCCCTCCACAGAAGCCTCGCAGAGAGCAGGGCTCTGTACTGGGGCTGTGGCAGCGACACTGGGACAGGAGGCGGTGTGGGCCAGGGGAGCAAGGCCAGTAGGGTCACCGAATGGTCTGGATTTCCCCTCCCCGCCAGCTCCCAACCCCTGTGAGGCCAACGGGGGCCGGGGCCCCTGCTCCCACCTGTGTCTCATCGATTACAACCGGACTGTTTCCTGCGCCTGCCCGCACCTCATGAAGCTCCACAAGGATAACACCACCTGCTATGGTAGGGCCCCCCCAGAGCCAGGGGGACACCGAGGCTGACGGGGCGGAGGGTCGGGCTACCCCAGCTCCAGGTTCTGAGCAAAGTAGGCCATCTCAGCTGGGAGGGGCCTGACAGGAGAGGCTCCAGAGACAGCCGCTGTCAGAAAAGACTGGCTCCCCGACCAGTCATGCCCAGGGGGTCTCCCTGATCACCAAGGGCCAGCAGCAGATAGAAGGAACCAGGAGAGTCTGGGTGGGTGGGAGGCGTGGAGGCAGGGGGCTGCCCTCAGTGACCTGCCCTGTGCCCGCAGAGTTTAAGAAGTTCCTGCTGTATGCACGTCAGATGGAGATCCGGGGTGTGGATCTGGACGCCCCCTACTACAACTACATCATCTCCTTCACGGTGCCGGACATCGACAACGTCACGGTGCTGGACTACGATGCCCGCGAGCAGCGCGTTTACTGGTCCGATGTGCGGACCCAGGCCATCAAGCGGGCCTTCATCAACGGCACTGGCGTGGAGACAGTCGTCTCTGCAGGTTCTGTCTGGCCCCCACCCCCTGGCTCCCTGGGTCCTGTTGTCCCTTCTCCGAATCCTCTCTCTGGAGTGTTTCCATCCCCAGGTCGTGATCCCTGTTCCTCCAGAAACCAGGCTGGCCCCCTCCCCTCGAGCCCCCTGACCTGTGTCCTGCAAACACCCAACCACAGCTCCCCACTGTGTCCCCAGATTTGCCAAATGCCCACGGGCTGGCTGTCGACTGGGTGTCCCGAAACCTGTTCTGGACAAGCTATGACACCAACAAGAAGCAGATCAACGTGGCCCGGCTGGACGGCTCCTTCAAGAATGCGGTAGTGCAGGGCCTGGAGCAGCCCCACGGGCTGGTCGTCCACCCTCTGCGTGGGTATGTCCTGCGGGGCCCCAGGTTGAGGGGCACGGGGTGTGGGGCAGGAGAAGAGGACTCTGATTGTCCCCCCTCCCTGGTGCCCCTAGGAAACTCTACTGGACGGATGGTGACAACATCAGCATGGCCAACATGGACGGCAGCAACCGCACCCTGCTCTTCAGTGGCCAGAGGGGCCCTGTGGGTACGAGTCCCTCCTGCTGCTCTGCAGCCCTTCCTCCCCTAATTCCTCCAGCCGGAGATGCTCTCAGGTCCCCCCACCATTGCCCCTCTGCTCTCAGAGATTCCTCCCTATCACTCCTCCGTCTCCCTGAGCTCCCAGCTTAGTCCTATTCTCAGCACCCTACCCCTAAACCACACACATACTCTGTGCCCATCCCCAGAGGTGAGATGGACCCCAGCCACTCACTCGGGCTCCTGGCCCCCAGCCCTGGTGGGTGCTGGGCTCTCTGGCCGTGACACCCCTCTTCTTCCAGGCCTCGCAATCGACTTCCCTGAGGGCAAACTCTACTGGATCAGCTCCAAGAACCACACCATCAACCGCTGCAACCTGGATGGGAGCGGGCTAGAGGTCATCGATGCCATGCGGAACCAGCTGGGCAAGGCCACCGCCCTGGCCATCATGGGTGAGGGCCGGTGGCCTGGGAGCTAGGGGCTGGAGCAGAGCAGGCAGGGCCAGGGAGACAGGGCTGGCCTGGAGTGGGGCCTTTCCGGGGGTCTCATCCCCTCCTGCCTCCCCAGGGGACAAGCTGTGGTGGGCAGATCAGGTGTCAGAGAAGATGGGCACGTGCACCAAGGCTGACGGCTCGGGGTCCGCGGTCCTGCGGAACAGCACCACGCTGGTGATGCACATGAAGGTCTACGATGAGAGCGTCCAGCTGGGTGAGGCAGGGCAAGGGCAGGGCCAGTGGGCCGGGGTCAGAGGCCAGGGCCGTGCCAGGAGGAGCCCTGAGCAAGCGAGGGGAATGAAACGGGTTAGGCTCTGCTCACCACCCTTGGGGCCCCTCTTCCACAAGGGCCAGGGGCCCTGCAGGACTGGAGACCTGAGCTCTGGGTAGGGGTGGTGACCCCCACAAGGTCTGGGGTCAAGGGGTGACCATCCTGTCCCAAGGCATGCTCAAGCCTGACGCCTAGGTCCTGAGGAGAACTGGTAACCCTTTCTCTGTGCCTCCCACTCGCCCCCAGACCACGAGGGCACCAATCCCTGCAGCGTCAACAACGGCGACTGCTCGCAGCTCTGCCTGCCCACGTCCGAGACGACCCGCTCCTGCATGTGCACAGCCGGCTACAGCCTCCGAAGCGGCCAGCAGGCCTGCGAGGGTCAGTGCCCCTGCCTCTGCTCCCCTCCCCTTGACCCCGATCCCCAGCCTGACTCGTCTTCCTCTGCAGCCCACCTTCCTCTTTGCAGCTTGGGCACAGGACGAGTGCATCGTGTATTAAGTGCCTTCTGGGTTAGATGCTTGGTCAGCGTCCACTGTGCTGGTTGCTATGGGGGAGGCGGGGGACAGAAGTCCCTGTCCCTGTGCTCAGCAGGCTTAACCAGAGGTGGGGGAGGGGAGACGAGAAGTGGCTCTGACTTCAGTAGGATTTTGGAGAAATAGACGTCGGAGGGGACGCCAGGGTCACTTCATGCAAGAACTGTGCTAGGCACAGGATTTGAGTCTGTGGTTTGAAGGAGAAGGGACAACGTGCCAGGCGAGGGGTCCAGAGCAATAGGGGGATGGGTGCAAGACCCTGAGGTGCCAGCCCGAGTGGCGTGCAGGGTGTGGGGTTCATGGGTGAGGCTGTGGGGCAGGCGGGGTTCTGCAGGTTCTCAGCCAGGAGCGCCTGGAAAGTGGCATTTGAGGCAAATTAACCTGGCGGCAGAGAGCCGGCTGAATGGGGGAGGGAGAGACCAAGGCAGTTAGACCAGTTGGGAGGCTGTTAGCCTGGGCTGGGGCTCAGCAGCGGAGTTGAAGAGAAGGGATGAAACTCAGAGCTGTTTCACAAGAACTTGCTGACTGATTTACGAGCCCGCCCCAGGACAGCATTTCCCAAAGTGCACTCCTAGGAACCTCCCTCTTTGATGTGGTCGATGTTACAGAAAGAAACACTGGGTTGAACTAAGTTTAAGTGGATTTTTTTTTTTTTTGCTGCAGAACTTCTCAGAGCCTTGCATATGCTCATCTGCTCTGAGAATTTTCCGTGGGGAGACTCTTAAGTGTTTGGGGTCTCCCCACACTCGACCATGAATCCTTTTTTTCAGGGAGCCTGAGCAACCAGGGCCCATGAGGGAGATTCAGTTGAGGATGTGCTTTGCAAGGGGATAAAGGCAGGGGGAAATTCTAGGGTGCATGGATAGTGGCGCCTTGTTAGAAATGGGGAACTGGGAAGGGGGCCAGCTCAGGAGCCAGGTGCCAGAGATCCAAGGATGTGACACAGACCAGACAGATGAGGACAAAGAGGAAACTAGGGTGGAAATCTAGATTTGGGAATCAGTCCTATTGTCTCATCTAAACCTCTCCAGATTCTCCCTAACACCTTTAGGGTTGGTAAAGGGTTGAGTGGAATGAGGCAGAACTTTTTGGTGCAGCGAAAGCCTGGTCTCTGCTGCCCTCTAGTGGTCACTGAGGGGTCTCACAGGTGTTCCCTGGAGCCGGCCAGGGGACTTGACCTCCCGTCCCCGCCAGGCCCCATGCTAGGGTGTGTGGAGAGAGGGGAGGTGTGATGGGTGGGAGGAGGTATCAAAAGGGTTTGTGGGTGACAGAGCCAAGCTTAAGGGATGTCAGCGAGGCCCATGCCCAGTGTCCTTGTGTTTCAGGTGTGGGCTCCTTTCTCCTGTACTCTGTGCATGAGGGGATCCGGGGAATCCCGCTGGATCCCAACGACAAGTCAGACGCCCTGGTCCCAGTGTCGGGGACCTCTCTGGCTGTCGGCATTGACTTCCATGCTGGTGAGCCATGGTGGCAGGAGGGGGTGGGACATGGCCTTCCCTTCGCGGTGAAGTGTTCTGGGGGTCCCGGGAGAGGTTGCCTGACTGCAGCTGCCCTGCCCCGCTATACCATCCCAAGCTGCTGGTCTCCCCAGCTCTCAGACACCCCCTTCTGATTTTGACCGCTCCACCTCGTCCCCTGCCTCGGTGAGCATCCCCACATTGGCTCCTCTGCCCCCAGAGAATGACACCATTTACTGGGTGGACATGGGCCTGAGCACCATCAGCCGAGCCAAGCGGGACCAGACGTGGCGCGAGGATGTGGTGACCAACGGCATTGGCCGCGTGGAGGGCATTGCGGTGGACTGGATCGCAGGTGAGCTCCGGGAGGGCTGCGGGGCTGCAGGCGAGGCAGCAGGCTGGGGGAGTGGGGTCTCAGAAGGAGGGGGTCTGCGGAGAAGGGGTAGGCAGGAACGGATGGGGAGAAGCGGGGGTCTCAGAAGCCTGGAGGGGACGAGGTACACGAGTCCCCACACGCCCCCCTGAGCACCCCGCCTTCCTCCCTCCTCAGGCAACATTTACTGGACGGACCAGGGTTTTGATGTCATCGAAGTTGCCCGGCTCAATGGCTCTTTCCGCTACGTGGTCATCTCCCAGGGTCTGGACAAGCCCCGGGCGATCACTGTCCACCCAGAGAAGGGGTGAGGAGCGGGGTGGGCTGACCAGTCCCCACTGCTGGCTCTGGTCTAGTCCAGGCCCTCTGGCCACAGGCCCATTCTCCTCCGGGCTCTGGGGACTGACCGCCTCTTCCACCTTCACCCCAGGTACTTGTTCTGGACTGAGTGGGGCCAGTACCCACGGATTGAGCGGTCTCGGCTGGATGGCACTGAGCGAGTGGTGCTGGTTAATGTTAGCATCAGCTGGCCCAACGGCATCTCCGTGGACTATCAGGTTTGGAAGCAGGCTCAGCCCTGGGGCCAAAGAGGTAGAACCCGCACTCTGCGGGGAGGGGCAGTTCCGCTTAACCTGTGCCCTGCACCCCATTGAATCTCATGTGACATGCCCATTGGTGGGAAGATATGGACCCAGAAGTCATGGGGTCCTCTGGCCCAGGCCCCATGCAGAGTAGGGTTCCACCACCCAGGAGGTGGTCAGGGAAGTCACTCAGAAGTGGGCACCAGAGGGAGGCCAGCAGAGCCGCAGGTCAGAGAGTGGAAGGGTGTAGAGCCAGGAGGGAAGAGACAGTGAGGCAGGAGTGAGAGCTGCCCCATGCCGCCTGGGGCGTGGACTGACAGTGAGGTGGGCGCCTCTGCTGCAGGATGGGAAACTATACTGGTGCGACGCCCGGACGGACAAAATCGAGCGGATCGACCTGGAGACGGGCGAGGACCGCGAGGTGGTGCTGTCCAGCAACAACATGGACATGTTCTCAGTGTCCGTGTTTGAGGAGTTCATCTACTGGAGTGACAGGTGGGCTTCTGTCTTGGCCTTCCTCTGGGCCATCTGTCCCCTCCCCCTCAGCCCTAGCTGACAACCTCCTCATGGCCCCTTGCTTCCCCGCAGGACTCACGCCAATGGCTCCATCAAGCGCGGGAGCAAGGACAATGCCACCGACTCGGTGCCCCTGCGAACAGGCATCGGCGTCCAACTCAAAGACATCAAAGTCTTCAACCGGGACCGGCAGAAAGGCGAGGCTGGGGCTCTGGGCTGGGCAAGAGAGGGCCTGGGGGAGAAGTTAGTCTACAGGGCAACTTCCAGGAGAGCATGATGAGAGAGACCCAGGGGTGGTGAGGAGAGGCTGAAGGGGTTGAGTGCCAGGGCCTGGAGAGTTGTCTGAAGTGGGGACGTGGAGGCGGAGCAGGGCACCAACCAGAGTTTCCACCTCAGCCGAGAGGACAGGGGCAGCCAGCTGGCCCTGCCCACCATGACCTCTGCTCCCCCACCCCCAGGAACCAATGTGTGTGCTGTGGACAACGGCGGGTGCCAGCAGCTGTGCCTGTACCAGGGCAACGGGCAGCGGGCCTGCGCCTGCGCCCACGGGATGCTGGCTGAGGACGGGGCATCGTGTCGTGAGTACGCGGGCTACCTGCTCTACTCGGAGCGCACGATCCTCAAGAGTGTCCACCTGTCAGACGAGCGCAACCTCAACGCGCCAGTGCAGCCCTTCGAGGACCCCGAGCACATGAAGAACGTCATCGCTCTGGCCTTCGACTACCGAGCGGGCACCTCCCCGGGCACCCCCAACCGCATCTTCTTCAGCGACATCCACTTTGGGAACATCCAGCAGATCAATGACGACGGTTCGGGCAGGACCACCATTGTGGAGAGTGAGCCCAGGCTTCCTTTCTTCCAGGAATTGGGGGGCGGGGGTGTGGGTAGTGCTGGGAGGGTCGGCCCAGATTCAGGGCAGGGACGCCGCGGACACCAGCCAACCCACCCCTGCCCCAGATCTGAGTCCCACCTGCTTTGGCGCCCCTGACAAACAGCCAGTGAATCACACTGAGTGTTGCTGAAAGTCTCTCCCGTTGGAGTCAGAGTTGGTCCCCTCCGGGCCTTGTTATGCCCACAAGGTGGCCAGAATAAGCCGAAGCTCGCCCATGTATGTCTGGTTGCTCGTAGAACAGGCAGAGACCAGGTGGGTTCAACCCCAGACACAGGATTTTAGTCACTTGGGCAAGTTTTCTGTGCTCTCACAGCCTCAGATTTCTCATCTGTGCAAAGAGACAGGGTGACCTGAGACGTCAGGTGGGAGAGCTTAGCGGGGCGTAAGGCCACGTCGTGTGCGCTCTCTGAAGGGAGAGGGCCTAGAGCTTCATTCCCAGACAGCCTTTATGCTCCTTGGAAAGTTCTACTCTTTTCCATTAGTTTGCTCTGCTCTGGGCTGGATGCCCCCGGTCCTTTGCCTCATTCACTTGTTCATACATTTGTCGTTCCTGTCCGTAAAGACCTGCCAAGCGCGTTACTAGGTGCTAGGCAGACAGTGGTGATAAAAACAGACCTGTCCTTTCAACCTCCTTGGTCATTTTCTGCCTCACAGAGTCCCGTCCCCACATCTGTCTGAAAATGCAGTGTCCAAAGCTGAACTCGATACTCTGTAATCGCAGCTTATCTGGAGAGCCTGGCAGAGCTGTCATCTTCCTCCAGGCCATTGTTCAGGCTACAATAGTTCTATTAATGCAGCCTTCTGGCAGCCACATCACCAGACAGCTTGAAGCCGCTGAAACCCCTGAGTCTGTCTCTCTTAAACTAAGTTCTGCCGCGTCTCTCTCATCACGCTATCGGTTCTTTAACCTGAGCTTCAGGTGTCTACCAGTCAATCCAGTTCAGGGTCCAGAAGTTGGAGGCTCCCCAGTACAGCCCACGTGGGAGCTGATTTACTGAAATCCAGTTTGCACCCAACTTGGCAGAACTCTGGCTCCAGGGAGGTGTAACCGCAGCATAAAGCCAAATCTAGCCAGCGGTGGGGAGACACCGGAAGAAGGGTTGGGGGATGGACCATGGATCGTTTGGGTGGGAAATAGAGGAGTGCCGGAGGGCCTGGGGGCACTGAGGGCCGCCCCACACACCCACTCCCCAGCTCCCACACTTCCCCCGTGTGCAGGCGAGTGGGTGCCCCTGTGCTCCGTTCTCTGGCCCTGTCCTGATCCATCGCTGCTCATGTCTCCCTGCAGACGTGGGCTCTGTGGAAGGCCTGGCCTATCACCGGGGCTGGGACACACTCTACTGGACAAGCTACACCACATCCACCATCACCCGCCACACAGTGGACCAGACCCGCCCAGGGGCCTTTGAGCGTGAGACGGTCATCACCATGTCTGGAGACGATCACCCCAGGGCCTTTGTGCTGGACGAGTGCCAGAAGTGAGTGGGGGCCCAGGGTGTGGGAATGGGTGGGCACAGGGGGGCAGAAACTGTCCCCAGACAGATTGGGACAGGGGATGCAGGAGAGGGAAGGTCTTGCTCTAACCTGGGCTCAGCCACTTTCTTGCTGTGAGACCTGGGACCAGCTGCGGGACCTCTCTGAGCTTCAGTTTCCTCGTCTGTAATATAAGGATAGTGCCATCTCAGACGCCTCATCAAGGAGAGGGTGAGAGGGCTGTGGCGGGCTCTCTGGCTTGGTGATTAACTGAATCTTGATTCGTTCATCAGAGGGCCATGCTCAAGGCACACAGCAGGTCCTCCGTATTTCTTGGTCTCCAAGTTTCAAGCAAAGTTTGTTCACCAAACATCTGTTGTGTGGAAGCCTCAAGCTGGGCCCATTCCAGCCACCGAACTGGAGAGAGAACTCACTGGTGGGAAACGAATGACAGCACAGGGCCGGGTGTGATGACAGAGAAGCATGACAGGGGTGGTGGGTTGGCACAGGGCCTGCAAGTGGAAAAGCCAGAGAAGAGAGGCCTGGGTAGGGCAGAGCTTTGAGCAAGAGTGGGAGGAGGGAGGCCTCCAGGCAGGGGAGGAGCCTTACTCACGCCCAGCCCAGCTGAGGCTCTGTGACCCAGGACTTGGGGGGCATGCAAGGGGGCCGAGGGGGTAGGCCTGAGGAAGCACAGGAGTCTGCGCTGAGGTTGCACGTGGAGTTTGGGAGGAAGCCCCCTGGATGGTTCACACCGCCAGCCTCCACCCACTCCACCCTCCTGCAGGGACAGCTCCGCCCCACCGTCACCTTGGCACTCTTGGCCCACATGTGAGCAAACCTTTTTGCCCCTAAATTCTGTAGCTCTTGGAATGTTTTCCCAAAGTTTTACTAGGAAACTAAGGGACAAACAAAACCCCAAAGCATCTACTTAGAAACAGTGAGTGCACTGAACCTAGATTCCTTGCCCTGATGTAACTCACGCCTGGCCCCTGCCTGGCCTGCTGACCAGTTCGAGGGCCCTTCCCGCCTCAGTCCTGTCCTGCGTGTACATGGCTTATGACAGAGACCCCGTCTTCCCTGCCGTGACCCTTGGCAACTTCACCTGCCAGAGGCTAGTCCCAGGGCTCATCTGTCCTGGAAGGGCCATGCTCGGGTCCCCGCCTGCCTCCCATCTTCGATGCAGAGCCCACTAAGTTCCTTTGCTGTGAGCCCAGGGGATGAAGCCCTCCACTCAACAAATGGATTTTTTGTCTGTTTTAATTTTTATTTGGCTCCGCCAGGTCTTAGTTGAAGCACACAGGATCTTCGATTTTTGTTGCAGCACTCAGGATCTTTTTTTCTTTAATTGCAGCATATGGGATCTAGTTTCCTGACCAGGGATTGAACCCAGGCCCCCTGCCTGGGGAACACAGAGTCTTAGTCACTGGACTGTCAGGGAAGTCCCAGCAAATGGTTTTTGAGAACCAGTGCTGTGCTGAGGATCTGGCAGGGAGCAGGGTTGGGTCAGCCATGCGCCGCTGGCGTATTTGATGTCTGTCCTGATGAGGCCGCGGGGAGCTCCGCAAGTAGGTGACGAGGACCTGACCCAGGCTGGAAATCAGGGAACGTGTCCTCAAGTAGGCAGTGCATGAGCCAGGTCTGAAAGATAGCAGGGTGAACTGAAGCTAGGCAGAACACAGGAGAAAGGGCTGAACTGTGTGGGAGAGGGCCTCCCTTGGCCAGAATGAGTGAACGCGTTGGAGGAGCGTGAGGGAGCCAGCGTGGACCCAGATGGAGGGGGCAGAGCCGCTCCCGGTCAGGTGACCGCAGTCCTGGGAGCACGGATCAACCTGCCACGTGCAGCAGTTTGTCGTGACAAGAGGGAAGCACTTCCCAGCATGAAGTGAGCCAGACTGTACTTGAGGGTGTAGGCGTCCCTGGTGGGAAGGAAGATGACTCTAGCAACTGTCCTGGGACACCCGTTTTCTCTGGGGGAGGCCAGTAGGACACGCCTCCATCCGCTCCCATCCTGATTCCAAGAACCAGAACCCCGCCCCTTCCCCTGAGAGGAAGCCTTTCAAACCAGAGCATTATCCTCATGGGCTCAGGGGCAGTCAGCCTCCCTAATGAAAAACCTCTTACCTGAGCATAGTGGCAGGGTGGAGAGACTGGGTCGGGGGTGGGGGTTGTTAAAAAGAGTGAGAGCTGGAGAGGTTTGAGGAGACAAGTCTGGCTGCCGAGGACAGCTCTGCGGCCAGAACGGACAAGGGATGAGGGACCCAGGCCTGGGGTGGAGGGAAGCAGAGAGCAGGTCCTGTGAGGGAACTGAAGGGGTATAGCTTTGGTGTTATTCAGTCGCTCAGTCGTATCCGACTCTTTGTGACCCAGCCATGGACTGCAGCACGCCAGGCTTCCCTGTCATTCACTATCTCCTGGAGTTTGTTCAAGCTCATGTCCACTGAGTTGGTGATGCCATCTCGTTCTCTGTCATCCCCTTCTCCTCCTGCCTTCAATCTTTCCCAACATCAGGGTCTTTTCCAGTGAGTCAGCTCTTTGCATCAGGTGACCAAAGTATTGGAGTTTCAGCTTCAACATCAGTCCTGCAAGTGAATATTCAGGACTGACTTCCTTTCGGAATGACTGATTTTCTTGCAATTCAAGTGGCTTTGATGTAGCTCATGCTCAGTCGCTTCAGTCATGTCTGAATCTTTGCAACCCCGTGGACTGTAGCTTGGGGAGACACAGGCTCCTCTGTCCATAGGATTCTCCAGGCAAGAATACTGGAGTGCATTGCCATGCCCTCCTCCAGGGAATCTTCCTGACACAGGGATCGAACCCGGGTCTCATGTCTGCTGCATTGGCAGGCAGGTTCTTTATCACTAGCGCCTCCTGGGAAGCCCTGGTGTGGCTCAGTGCTTCTCAAACTCCAGGGTGGGTGAGGGTGGCCTGGGGAGCACTGGAAGGTCTGGTTCCTCAGTCTCCCTCCTTCCTAAGTGAATGTGAATCTGGGACAAAGACCTAGGAATCACCATCCACCGCAGGTGGTCAGAGGACCATAGTGTCACACCCAGTGTAGTGCCTGAGCATCCCTGAGGTCTTCCATACCCATCTCTAGGACCTTACCACCACCACCACCACCCCCAGAGAAGCAAAGCATGGCTGACCATTCCCATCACCTCCTAAACTGAGAGGAAACCGAGGATCAGAGGGACCAAGAGAAAAAGAAAAAAGGAGAGGCCAAGAGGCATGTTCAAGGTCAGAGCTAGTAAGCGGCAGAGCTGGGACTCAGATCCCAAATGTACACAGGCCTTAAGTTATGGAGAAGGTGATTCTCAGGAACTTGGTGGTAAAACCCACGTGTCCCTAGGACCTGGGACACACTGGACACCCAAGGGTCTTCAGGATGCCAGGAGAAGAGAAAAACGAAGAAAAAAAAATAATAGAAAATCCTCACATAGCACACAGACTGTCGCTTAATCCTCAAATCATTCCACAGAGCAGATGGTATTAATAGTACTATTCATTCCTATTTCATAGAGCAGAAAAATGAGTTGCAGAGGGGTTAAGTAGCTTGCTAAGGTTCCCAGCAGCCAGGGTCAGAATCCCAGAGCCCGCTGTCTCAGAAGAGGCAGGCGTGGACACAGAAGCACACACTAATGCTGTCTGAGCAGCCGTCCTTCCCAGGCGCTAGGGCTTCGTTGGCTTTGGTGGCCTGAGGCTGCCTGTGGTGCCGGGGCCTAGTTCACATGCTGGCGGGCCTCTGGGTCTGGCCTGTCTGCATGCCCTGGCCTGGGCTCACCGCAGCAGCTCCCTGGCTTTGGGTCCTGATCTCTGTGGCCTCTCTCCCCTCAGCCTGATGTTCTGGACCAACTGGAACGAGCAGCACCCCAGCATCATGCGGGCAGCCCTGTCAGGGGCCAACGTCCTGACTCTCATCGAGAAGGACATCCGCACCCCCAACGGCCTGGCCATCGACCACCGAGCTGAGAAGCTCTACTTCTCCGACGCCACCCTGGACAAGATCGAGCGGTGCGAGTATGACGGCTCCCATCGCTACGTGAGTCTCCAGGGCAAGCGGGATGGGCAGCAGGAGGGGGCTGACACCGGGAGACTGCCGGGCAGCCAGGGAGGACACTGCCCAGGCGCAGAGCAGGAGAAAGGGAGGCCGCCCGGTGGAGCAGGAAGAGCCGGGAGGACAGTGAGGCATCCTGACCTCGGCACTTAGCATCCTCGACCTTCCTGGTCTGGCTTCCTCGGCAGCTGAATGAGGGAGGTGTTCGCAGTCCTCTGCAGATCCTCCGCTTGTGTGACTCTGTCTAGGGAGCCAGGCCGCTGGTCCCCGGAGCAGCTGCAGGGGGTGGAGGCAGAGGTGAGAGCCATACCTCTGACAATGCTGAGGGTGTCTCCACAGGTCATCCTGAAGTCGGAGCCTGTCCACCCCTTCGGGTTGGCCGTGTACGGGGAACACATCTTCTGGACTGACTGGGTGCGGCGGGCCGTGCAGCGAGCCAACAAGTACGTGGGTAGCGACATGAAGCTGCTGCGCGTGGACATCCCCCAGCAGCCCATGGGCATCATCGCCGTGGCCAATGACACCAACAGCTGTGAGTGGGGCCGCTGCCACCAGCCTTGCCCACCTGCCCACTGTGCCAGCATGCAAACACGTACACACACACACACACACGTACTCAACTAGACCAACCCACGTCTCTGGACGCACCCACATGGTGTATTCATTCCTCCCACACAGAACCACACAGACCCGCTGGAACCCGACCCCGTGCCTATCCCAGGCACTGCCTGCTCCACCGTCTGCGTGCGTGGGCACAGATGTGGTCCCACACTGGCTTGACACCGAGGGTCCCCCACCCAGATCTGCAGTTTTCTCAGCCTCTCACACATTCTTCACACACGCCCTGGGGTTCCCGCCACATACATGACCTCAGGGCTCCTTAGATTTCAGTTTCCCCAGTGTACAGCTCAGAATGCCAGTCAGCCCACCTAAGAGCACACGGCATCCTCAAGCTCAGGCCCACCCCGAATGCTCCTACCCCACCTTCCCATAGCAGCCTCAGGCCAGCTGTAAGCCACCGTGTCACAGGCGGTGCCAGGAAGCTCAGCGCAGCTGGGTGGTTGGGGTGGGGATGCGCTGCGTGCAGGAGAGGATACCCTTGGCCCACTCTCCTCCACCCCTGCCCCAGGCGAGCTCTCCCCCTGCCGCATCAACAACGGGGGCTGCCAGGACCTGTGTCTGCTCACGCACCAAGGCCACGTCAACTGCTCCTGCCGTGGGGGCCGTATCCTCCGGGATGACTTCACCTGTCAGGGTGAGAGAGGGACCAAGGCTCCGCATGGGGGGTCCTGGGCACAGACGGGAACCATCTCACCCCCGACGCTCCAACAGCCCAGCCCCCACCAACAACCCAGCCCCCTGAAGCCTCAGTTCCTGGGGGGGAGATGGGGTACAGGCGCTCAGGCCCCGGCTCAGGAAGCTCCTCGCCTCCCTCCCCAGCGGTGAATTCCTCGTGCCGCGCACAAGACGAGTTCGAGTGTGCCAATGGCGAGTGCATCAACTTTGGCCTGACGTGCGACGGCGTCTCCCACTGCAAGGACAAGTCTGATGAGAAGCCGTCCTACTGCAGTAAGGGCCCCCGCCCGTACCCCCAGGCCCCCATCTTCTGAGTCACCAGCCTCAGTCCCCACTGGGTGGGGCGTGGGAGTGAGAGGAGCAAAGCCCCCACCCTCCCTGCATCCCCAAGAAAAACTGGGGTGCTCGTGAAGGGGAGAACCACCCTGAGACCCACACCAGTCCCGAAGCAGGGTCTCATCAGAGGCAGCCCCCAGCTGTTGCTCACCATGGCCTGCTCCCGCCTGCAGATACCCGCCGCTGCAAGAAGACCTTCCGCCAATGCAACAACGGACGCTGTGTGTCCAACATGCTGTGGTGCAATGGGGCCGACGACTGTGGGGACGGCTCTGACGAGATTCCCTGCAACAGTGAGTGGGACCCGGGCCAGGCCTCGGACCCCCACCCCCACCCACCCTGCCCCACCCCCACCCTCGCTGAGCTTTGGTCCCCAGGTCCCAAGGACTTTGGTTCAGAGCACAGTATGGTGGCCCTGGGCCGGGAGGTCTGGCCCGGGCCGGCCTGGCCCTCACGGGGAGGCCCCTGGCTGATGGCACCGGGCGGGCACTGTTGTAGAGACGGCCTGTGGTGTGGGCGAGTTCCGCTGCCGGGACGGCACCTGCATCGGGAACTCCAGCCGCTGCAACCAGTTTGTGGACTGCGAGGACGCCTCGGACGAGATGAACTGCAGTGAGTGACGCCCCCTCCCTGCCCTCTGGCCCCGGCTCCTCTCTGCCTTCCCTCTGGGCGCCCAGGGCAGTTTCAGTCCCCTCCCGGCCCACCCCAGCCCTGGGCTCCCCTGGGACTCGGAGGGGCAGGGAGTGGAAGGCGTGGACAGGGCTCAACTTTCCTAAACACATGGGGGCGCTGTGCGGGCCAGAGCTCCGCGGGGAGGGTGTTGTGGGCGGAGCCTGGTGCCACCCCTCCTCCCCGCCCCTGCCAGGCGCCACTGACTGCAGCAGTTACTTCCGCCTGGGGGTGAAGGGCGTGCGCTTCCAGCCCTGCGAGCGGACCTCCCTCTGCTACGCGCCCAGCTGGGTGTGCGACGGCGCCAACGACTGCGGGGACTACAGTGACGAGCGCGACTGCCCAGGTCCGGCGGCGGGCGGGTGCGCGGCGGGCGGCCGGCCCCCGAGGTGGCCGTGCCCTCATGCCTGCCTCGCCCCCAGGTGTGAAGCGCCCCAGGTGCCCCCTGAACTACTTCGCCTGCCCCAGCGGCCGCTGCATCCCCATGAGCTGGACGTGTGACAAGGAGGATGACTGTGAACACGGCGAGGACGAGACCCACTGCAGTGAGTGACCACAGACCCACCCCCGAGCCCGTCACCCAGAGGACCCGCAGGGGATGGGGCCTCACCGCCCCGCTAAGACTCTGTGCGGACCCCGCCCTCTTGACACCCTCGCAGGAAATGCCCTGCTTTGAGAGGGGCACCCAGGGCCTCGCCCCGTGCCTCCCACCCAGACCCTCAGGCTCTGAGAGGGGACCACCTCTCCATTCCTGCTGAGTCCCCCTAGCGGGTGCCATGAGTGTCTCCCCCATCCATCCCGTGGCATCTATCTGCAGCCCCTCATCCCTTCCCGATCTAACTGTGACCTCTGTCCGGCTGCCCCAGACAAGTTCTGCTCCGAGGCCCAGTTTGAGTGCCAGAACCATCGCTGCATCTCCAAGCAGTGGCTGTGCGACGGCAGCGATGACTGCGGGGACGGCTCGGACGAGGCGGCTCACTGCGGTGAGGCGGGGCGGGGGGCTGCAGTCAGGTTAGGGAGGTGGCGCCGGAAGGGACAGACCCCCCCAGCAAACCCCACCGAGTGACAGCACAGCAGCGGAGATGTCTTTCCAGCTGCCTGGCCCGGCTCTGCCTGCTGCTGCATCTCTCAATGTCTCCCTGTTCCCTCCACAGAAGGCAAAACGTGCGGCCCCAACTCCTTCTCCTGCCCTGGCACCCACGTGTGTGTCCCCGAGCGCTGGCTCTGTGACGGGGACAAGGACTGTGCTGACGGTGCTGACGAGAGCATCGCGGCAGGCTGCTGTGAGCGGCGGGGGCTCCGAGGAGTGGGGCGGACAGTGCGTGGCCACGGGCCCACTTTGCAGAAGGGGAAACTGAGGTCAAGGAGAGGAAGGGGTCACTCAGGCAACAGGGGCAGAGCTCTATCATCCAGACTAGCCCAGACTCCCCATCCAGTGCTCTGCCCACCCTGCTGCTCACGCCACAGGAAGGCCGGGGGGTGACACTCGGCAGCAGATGGGTGGGTGCTGAGGGGCTGTGTCTGCCTCCGTCCGCAGTGTACAACAGCAGCTGTGATGACCGGGAGTTCATGTGTCAGAACCGCCAGTGCATCCCCAAGCACTTCATGTGCGACCACGACCGTGACTGCGCCGATGGCTCTGACGAGTCCCCTGAGTGTGGTGAGCCCGGGGCCGCGGCGGGATGGGGCCCTGCTCTCGGTGCACAGGCCGCCAGCCTCACCTGCCCCCTCCGACCGCAGAGTACCCGACCTGCGGCCCCAACGAGTTCCGCTGCGCCAACGGGCGCTGCCTGAGCTCCCGCCAGTGGGAGTGTGACGGTGAAAACGACTGCCACGACCAGAGCGATGAGGCCCCCAAGAACCCGCACTGCACCAGCCCAGGTGGGCCCCCACGTGGCTCCCTCCCTGCCCTCGGCCCCCGGCCCCAGTCCCCAGGCGGCCGGGGACCCAGCTGACTCGCCCCCCTCCCCCTCACCCCCCAGAGCACAAGTGCAACGCCTCCTCGCAGTTCCTGTGCAGCAGCGGGCGGTGTGTGGCTGAGGCGCTGCTCTGCAACGGCCAGGACGACTGCGGCGACGGCTCAGACGAACGGGGCTGCCATGTCAACGAGTGTCTCAGCCACAAGCTCAGTGGCTGCAGCCAGGACTGCGAGGACCTCAAGATCGGCTTCAAGGTAGGCTGGGTGGGAGCCTCTGCACCCCAAGCCTGGCTGGGACTCCTTTCTCTGCTCCTCGTTCACACGTTCATCCGACAAAGGCAATTTCAGCCCCTGTCCTGCCAGGCAGCTTTCTAGGCCCTGGGGATACAGCGTTGAGCACAGCAGAAATCTCTCCTAGTCGGGTTCTGGTCGGTGTGGAAAATAGCACTGGCAGGCTTTGCTGGCAGATGAGGTCGGGGCGTGAGAGGAGGAGGGGCGTGTGGATGTCAAGCAGGCCCCAGATGCACAGGTCCACGGTTCAAGGGAGAGGCCAGACGGGAGAGGGAGTCCGGGAGCTGTCACCATAGAGACGGCATTTAAGTCAGGCGTCTGGAGAAGACCCTCATGGGGGCGAGTGGATATGGAAAGAGGGCGGTCTACGGCCTGAGCCCTATGCATAGCCATACTGAGGGCAGTGAGGTGAGTGCGGAGGGGAGCAGCAGGGAAGCCTGAGCAGGGCCAGCTGCTGGGGCAGGAGGACAGCCAAGAGAAGATAGTTTTGGAGGAAGAGGTGCCCAGCTGTCAAATGATGCCCACGGATCACATAAGACGAGGCCTGAGCGTTGAGCTGGGGATACAGAGACGTGGCGGTCATTGGGGACTCACACCAGTGGCTGGGTAGGCACGAGAGCCGGATGGTTGGCGTGGGCCAGCTCAGTGCCTCCTCTTACGGGCAGGCCTCTGTGCTGCCTGCCTCCTCAACTTCCCTGTGCCAGCCAGCCACCCAGAGTGAAGGGAGCCGGAGGGGCCCCTCAGTCTCAGGGTGAGAGATCTGCAGTCCCTGGGGCAGCCCAGCCCCCTGCCCATGCCCATCCCAGGCCCCCCGTGCCCGCAGTGCCGCTGCCGCCCCGGCTTCCGCCTGAAGGATGACGGCCGGACATGCGCCGACGTGGACGAGTGCAGCACCACATTCCCCTGCAGCCAGCGCTGCATCAACACCCACGGCAGCTACAAGTGTTTGTGTGTGGAGGGCTACGCACCCCGTGGCGGCGACCCCCACAGCTGCAAGGCCGTGACCGGTGAGACGGGGCTTTGGGGGTGTGCAGCTGGCCCAGGCCACCGGGGACAGTGGCGGGAGGACCGGGATGGCAGAGCTGAATGCAGGCTGGGGGCTGGCGGTGGGGCGGTGCCAGAATGCACCCCGGCCAGCAGCTGAGCCAGCATCCTGTCTCCAGACGAGGAGCCGTTTCTGATCTTCGCCAACCGGTACTACCTGCGCAAGCTCAACCTGGACGGCTCCAACTACACGCTGCTCAAGCAGGTGCCAGACCCGCCCTCCTCATCCCACCGCCTCCCCAGACCCGCCGTCGAGCCCCACGCTCTCCACACTCAGACCCGTGGCCGTCCTCCCTGCCACCTCACCAGCCTTCCATATCCTGACTCTTTGGTCACCCCTCTGCTCACCCCCCAAATGCAGGGCCTCAACAACGCCGTCGCCTTGGACTTCGACTACCGAGAGCAGATGATCTACTGGACGGACGTGACAACCCAGGGCAGCATGATCCGCAGGATGCACCTGAATGGGAGTAACGTGCAGGTGAGCCCGGGGGCCGGGAGCCAGCCGCTGTCCCTGCCCAGAGGACCCTTTCAGTTTCAAGGCCATCCCCGCTCCTCACTGAGTCACTGCATGACTTGGCTTGTCCTCGCTTCTCTCCCCTCTGAGCCCAGCGAGTGGCGGGGTCTAGGAGACTCCTCTCTCTCCCTTCCCCTGATTAGCAGTGAGTTCTCCTTAGTCTGACCTCCCTCACACCTGTGCTCCCAGGCTCTGTGGGGTTGGGGTGTGGTCTCTGTCATCTAGAGACCCATCTCCTAGAGCCCAGGCTGACACCATGCCCTGGGCTGGGCCTTTCCCATCCACTGTCCTCCCAGAGAGGCTGAGAGTCCTGGCCCATGTCACCCAGGGCCCTTCCTCCCCGCCCCTGCCCTCAGGTGCTGCACCGGACGGGCCTCAGCAACCCCGATGGGCTGGCTGTGGATTGGGTCGGTGGCAACCTGTACTGGTGTGACAAAGGCCGGGACACCATCGAAGTGTCCAAGCTCAACGGGGCCTATCGCACAGTGTTGGTCAGCTCCGGCCTCCGTGAGCCCCGGGCGCTGGTGGTGGACGTGCAGAATGGGTATGTGGGTGAGGAGGGCCAGGGAGGTCTGAGAGCAGCTGGTATAGTCGGGCACCCAGGTCCAGCCTCCCTGCAGGCTCCTGGTGGGACCAGTCACGGGATCTCTCCTGCCTCACTGCCCACCGGCCCGCCAGGTACCTCTACTGGACAGACTGGGGAGACCACTCACTGATCGGACGCATCGGCATGGACGGGTCCAGCCGCAGTGTCATCGTGGACACCAAGATCACGTGGCCCAACGGCCTGACGCTGGACTACGTCACCGAGCGCATCTACTGGGCCGATGCCCGTGAGGATTACATTGAGTTTGCCAGCCTGGACGGCTCCAACCGTCACGTCGGTCAGTATGCCAGTGAGGCTGCCCCGGCATAGCCAACTGCTGGGGCGGGGGTTCTGAAACTTAAGGGGATCAGGCCTCTGGTGCAAGAGTGGCTTAAAAGCCAGAGGGCATGGCCTGAGGACACTACCCACCAAGGATCTGGGGATTCAGAGCACCACAGGGTACGGCCACCGCCGGCTCCCTGAGGGAGGCGAGAGACAGGCACCTTCCCAGGCATAGTTCTAGATGATGGGCCCCGAGGACGGTGCGGGAGACTGGGGCTGGGGTACGCAGCATGCCCCCACTTCCCGACAGGGAACGATGGAGAATATAGGGTCAGGACCCTGCCATCAGACGGGCCTGGAGTTGAGTTTCAGCTCTGCCACTCACTTGCTGTGCGACCAGGGGCTGCAGCAGGGCCATGCCCACCTCACAGAGTTGCTATGGGGTTAAGAGGGCCCAGTAGGGAAGGCGCCTCATATGCTGCCCAGTGCTGACTGGCGGCCCGGGCCTGACCCCCATGCCCTGCGGCCCCCTGCAGTGCTAAGCCAGGACATCCCACACATCTTCGCGCTGACCCTGTTTGAGGACTATGTCTACTGGACTGACTGGGAGACAAAATCCATCAACCGAGCCCACAAGACCACAGGCTCCAACAAGACGCTCCTGATCAGCACATTGCACCGGCCCATGGACCTGCACGTCTTCCACGCCCTGCGCCAGCCTGACGGTAAGCGGCTGGGGCCTGAGAGCTGGCCACCAGCAAGCCAGGAATGAGGGGCCCTGGGGTGAGATGGGACCCCACCGTCTCAGCAGGGGTTGCTGCCCCATTCCTTCCCCAGTACCAACTGAGCAGTGCCTGTAGACACCCAGTGATCTGGCGGGCGGTAGATGGACTATGGTCTGGCTCTCAGGAGTTACAGCCCAGCTGGGTCCAGCCGTGGATCTTGTAGCAGCGAGGCCCTGAGGCCATCCAGCAGAGCAAGTCTGAGGGGAAACCCCCAAGGCAAGGCCCTGAAGGCAGACAGGCCAGAGCCAAGGGAGGCCCAGCCTGACCCTGAAACCTCAAGAGAGTCCTCTCCTATCTCTGGCTTCCGCTCCCTTCCGAAAGAGCAGGGTTTGGACCTACCCCACCTCTGCCCAGGACAGATGGGCTGGGCAGCCTTTGAAAGACCAGAAAACGTATTCCCAGCGAGCGCTGCCCTCACCCTGCCAGAGGCTGGCAGCCGAGGGAGCAGTGGCCCATACCCTGGACCCGTTTGCCGCCCGTTAACTCCATTTCCTCTGGCAGTGCCCAACCACCCCTGCAAGGTCAACAACGGTGGCTGCAGCAACCTCTGCCTACTGTCCCCCGGAGGCGGCCACAAGTGTGCCTGTCCCACCAACTTCTACCTGGGCGGCGACGGGCGCAACTGTGTGTCCAACTGCACGGCCAGCCAGGTGAGGCTCGTCCCCGGACCCCACTCACCAGTACCCCACTCCTCCTCAGACCCCACTGCCCGCTCGAATGTCCGCACGCTAACACCCCCACATTTCTTGCCTACCTCTTGTCTCCCCACAGCAATACTTTTACACCCGTCACCTCACACAGACACCCCCACACCCTAACCCTGACCCTCTCCTCGCCAGTCCCCCCAGCCCCAAGATCCACACAGATACCCCCCGACCTGGCCCCCCTGCAGTCCCCGAATCCCAGTCTCCCATCCAGCTCACCCTCCCCCCGAGATACCTGGCCCTGCTTCTTCTAGGAATCACACCAGCCCCTCAAAAGAAAATCTCCTGAGTTCCCCAGACCCCCACCAACCCCTCTCGCCCCCACCTGCCCTCCAGTTTGTGTGCAAGAACGACAAGTGCATCCCCTTCTGGTGGAAGTGTGACACGGAGGACGACTGTGGGGACCACTCGGACGAGCCCCCGGACTGTCGTGAGTGCCCGGGCGGGGTGGGGAGCGGGTCCTCCGTCAGGGCTCCCTGCCTCCCGAGGCCCCAGGGGTCTGCGCCCACCCCAGCCCACCCCCACCATCCTGATGCTGAGCATCACTTCCCGGCAGCCGAGTTTAAGTGCCGCCCAGGACAGTTCCAGTGCTCAACAGGCATCTGCACGAACCCCGCCTTCATCTGCGACGGCGACAACGACTGCCAGGACAACAGTGATGAGGCCAACTGCGGTAAAGGGCCCGTCCTCCCCGGGGTCTGGGGGTGGGTGTCTGAGCTCCCGGGGCAAGGGAGCTCGGCCCCGCCGCCTCTCCAGGCTGGGCTCCTGCTGCTCCCGCTGCGGGAGAGGGGTCCCCGCCCTGCCTGCGTCCTCCGCCCGCCATGAGTTTCCCTGCCCTCCTCCCACCCCCACAGACATCCACGTCTGCTTGCCCAGTCAGTTCAAGTGCACGAACACCAACCGCTGTATCCCCGGCATCTTCCGCTGCAACGGACAGGACAACTGCGGAGACGGCGAGGACGAGAGGGACTGCCGTGAGTGCCCCGGGTGCTGGCAGGGCCGGAACACGATTCACCTTGAAGTCCAGCCCCCGCTGCTTCTAGGGACCGTGCCGTTCTCAAGTTATGTTATTAGATGAGCAACATGAGTTATATGGGGTGTGACTCGGTTTGCTCATAAAACCATCGTGCACATCATAGAGATGTGCAGACCCCGAAGACAAAATCACCAAAATTAGAAATAAACTGTCTCTTCCTGCAAGAAATTGCTGGCAGGACCAGGACAAGGCCAGGGCTTGGGAGAGGGAGAAGCTGTGGAGGGGAACTGTGGGGAGAGGCGAAGTGGGCAGGTCCTGACTCTCTCCCCAACCCCACAGCCGAGGTGACCTGTGCCCCCAACCAGTTCCAGTGCTCCATCACCAAGCGCTGCATCCCCCGGGTCTGGGTGTGCGACCGGGACAATGACTGTGTAGACGGCAGTGACGAGCCTGCCAACTGCAGTGAGTCTCCCGGAGCCCACCCTCCCTCCACAGGGCCTGCGGCTCCCGCCACCCGCCCCTGTGACCCACCTTGGCGGCCACTCCCACCCAGACCTCACCCTCACAGCGCGTTCCTGAAAGGAGCCTTCCTCCTCACCCCGGCCACCCCCTTGCAGCCCAGATGACCTGCGGGGTGGACGAGTTCCGCTGCAAGGACTCAGGCCGCTGTATCCCGGCACGCTGGAAGTGTGACGGAGAGGACGACTGCGGGGACGGCTCGGACGAGCCCAAAGAGGAGTGTGGTGAGCGTCCCCAAGCCTGCTCGGGAGAGGTGCCTGCTGGGGGCGGGCAGGGGCTGTCCGCTGCCTGAGTGCCCTCACAACCTGTGCCCACCATCCCCTCACTCCCCACCCCCACTGGCCATGGACATGAACTTGGGCAAACCCAGGAGATGGTGAAGGACAGGGAAGCCTGGCGTGCTGCAGTCCATGGGATCGCAGAGTCAGACGCGACTCGGTGACTGAACAACTCCCACTGGCACCTCATCGGCACACATCTGCCCACCATCTGGGATCTGTGGGATCCCCTCCCTGAAGCAGCTCCCCCAACTCGTGTCCCCTCTGCCCCAGAAGCTCCCATTGCCCCCACATCTCAGAACACGGCCTCGGCTGCCACTGCTGACCTATGTCAGGCTGGAACGCCCGCTCTCCCGCCCCTGGCTATCCTGACTGCACCTCCCAAGACCGTGAGGTCTGCCCTCTATTCTGTCCCTGACTGCCCCCCAAAACAATCTTGCCTCTTCTAGACGAGCGCACCTGTGAGCCCTACCAGTTCCGCTGCAAGAACAACCGCTGCGTGCCAGGCCGCTGGCAATGTGATTACGACAACGACTGCGGGGACAACTCCGACGAGGAGAGCTGCAGTATGTCCCCTCCCCATCCCCGCCCCGGCCCACAGCTGCCCTTCCCCGGGAGACCTCCACACCTCCCTGCTCAGCACCTTCCCCTGCCCATCGCCGCTGGGCTGCGCTCGGGCAGGTGGCCGCCTCCCGGGGCTGGGGTCCGGCCCCCTCCTGCCTCAGCCCCGCCCCCACTTCATGTTGTGTATCTGAGTTTGTGCCATTTCACCGCATCTCATGTTTCTCTCCATTTCCACACTGTCCTCTCGGGGCTGCAGAGGTAGGTGTTTCTGACGTGCCCGTGCCCTGCCACATCCCTGCCACTGCCCCAGAGCCCACCTGTCCCCGTGCCGTGCCAGCCCGTCATCCTCTACTGGCCTCTCCCTGAACCCTGCTGCTTGTCTTAGTGGTCTTGTCCCCCCCCCCATCCCTCCCACACACAGTCTGTCCTGAGGGCAGAGCCAGGGACCCCATGCCCTCTCTCGTGTATCTGTCCCAGAGGGCTAAGTGTGAGTGTGCTCTGGGCCCGGCTGGTCCCAGGAGGGCAGCCAGTTGGCTTGCCCAGGATGGGTTGAGCCTCTTGGTCATCATGCCAGTCCACTGTGACCTTCAGGGGTGCAGGGACAAGTGACTCTGCTCTGCAAGGGCTGGAGATGCTCTCAAGGCTGAGTCCCTATGCCCACCCTCCTGGGGCCTGTCTCTCCCTGTCCCTCCCCAGCGCCCCGGCCCTGCTCCGAGAGTGAGTTCTCCTGTGCCAATGGCCGCTGCATCGCTGGGCGCTGGAAATGCGATGGGGATCATGACTGTGCAGATGGCTCAGACGAGGTAGGCAAGGAGACCAGATGGAGGGAGGGTCGGACTTAGGTGAGTCAGGGCGGGTCCGCAGGGGTGCCCAGGTCTGATCAGGACATCTGCTCCCGTGCCCACAGAAAGACTGCACTCCCCGCTGTGACATGGACCAGTTCCAGTGCAAGAGTGGCCATTGCATCCCGCTGCGCTGGCGCTGTGATGCAGATGCAGACTGCATGGATGGCAGTGACGAGGAGGCCTGTGGCACTGGTGGTGAGCCCTCCCACCCCACAATATAGCCCCACCCCACAGTAACACTTAATCAAGGAGCCAGTTGAATCCAGCAGAAACCTGAGGGCCGTGTCCATCCAGGCCCCACCCCACAAGTTCCAACATGGCTTAGTCGGCTGTCCTGAGAAGCCAAGTCCCTGCTCACTTTTCCTTTCCTGGAGCAGTGAGGCAGCACTGCTGCTGGCCTGGGCTCAACAGTCCAGAGGGGGACACGGGGAGCCTGAGTGGTGGAAGGTTGGAGCTTGGAGCCGTGAGGGCAGACTTCCTGGCTCTGGGCTGGTGGGCTGAGGTCAGAGACTGGAACCCAGGTCCCCTGACTCCCAGGTGAGGGATCCTCCTCTGTACCTGCCACTGCATGACAGTGGGCCCTGGGCCCTGCCCCACCACCAGAAAGAAACGGGGCTCTCTGGACACTTCCCCAAAATGACCTCTTCTCCCCGAAATACCAGAGGAGACAGCTCTGCCCAGCTACCTGGCTGGTGGAGAAAATGAGGAAACCCAGGTTCTATCCAGTGGTGGTTCCACTGCTGTCCTGGAGTGCCCTCTAGGTCTCGGCCATGGAGGGAGGGGTCTGGCCACAAGACCCGGCCCCAGTAGCTGGGGGCTCAGAGCTCATTCTTTACTCTTTGCTCCCACCGGCGCCCAGTGCGGACCTGTCCCCTTGACGAATTCCAGTGCAACAACACCCTGTGCAAGCCGCTGGCATGGAAATGCGACGGCGAGGACGACTGCGGGGACAACTCAGACGAGAACCCAGAGGAGTGCGGTGAGGCTCCAGGGTGGCTGCGGGGCTTCAGAGGGAGTGGGGTGGGGCGGGGCTCTCCCGCTCCCTGGAGGCCCTCAGCCTGGGTGGGGGGACCCCCAAGGCTGATTCTGACTATGTCCTCTCGCCGCTGCAGCCAGGTTCGTGTGTCCTCCAAACCGGCCCTTCCGTTGCAAGAATGACCGCGTCTGCCTATGGATCGGGCGCCAGTGCGACGGCACGGACAACTGCGGGGATGGGACGGATGAGGAGGACTGTGGTGAGCAGGGGGCCAGTGAGGGGGCTTCTGGGGGGCTCCTGGAGTGGGGGTGCTGCACACGCGGTGGGGGTGGCCCAAGTGGGAGGTATGTCTGGTGAGTCGATTCAGGGAAAGGGGAGGATCCACTGTGGGGAGGCTGGGGGCCTTGTCTTGGCAGGAGAGAAACCTCTGGGGAAGGCACTGAAGCGGAGACTGAAAATCCGAACAGTTTAACCAACTTCCCCTGAGGCTTGAGAGCCAGGCTTGGGGCCCCTCTACCTGTGACTGAGCGGGGGTTCCTGTGGGAAGAGGGGGCAGGGTGGTAAATACCAGGACCTGAAGCCGCGCCCTCCCCCAGAGCCACCCACGACCCAGACCTCCCACTGCAAAGACAAGAAGGAGTTTCTGTGCCGGAACCAGCGCTGCCTCTCCTCCTCCCTGCGCTGCAACATGTTCGATGACTGCGGGGATGGCTCTGATGAGGAGGACTGCAGCATGGGTGAGGGTGAGACCCGCGTGCTGGCGTGGGCGGGGCCGGGAGGGATGGAGAGCCTAAGCCCAGGCCTAGACTCGCTGTCTCCGCAGACCCCAAGCTGACCAGCTGCGCCACCAACGCCAGCATCTGTGGGGATGAGGCCCGCTGCGTTCGCACCGAGAAAGCTGCCTACTGTGCTTGCCGTACTGGCTTCCACACAGTGCCAGGCCAACCCGGATGCCAGGGTAGGAATGGGGAGTCCACGAGGCGGGCAGAAGCCCCCCACCGCGAGACTCTCCCTGACCCAGGCGTGTAACCCCCAGACATCAATGAGTGCCTGCGCTTCGGCACCTGCTCACAGCTCTGCAACAACACCAAGGGCGGCCACCTGTGCAGCTGCGCGCGCAACTTCATGAAGACGCACAACACCTGCAAGGCGGAAGGTAGGCGCTGGGAGAGGGCAGAGAGAGGGGCGGGTCTTACAATGCCGGGATAGGAAATGAACCTGGGATGCAGTGTCTTCCTCTGGCCACCCTTGCCCAAGCCTGCGATTCCAGACCCACTGGACAGTTTCCTGAACACGGCTGGCAGCCGGGCAGAGGCCAGAGGTCCTGGGGCGAGAGCAGCACCACTCACACAGTCAAGAGTACCCCACCTGCATATTCCCATTGTGTTTTTCTCAGCTTCACTGAGGTATCGGTGACAAAACTGTCAGATATTTAATGTGTGCAAGGTGATGATCTGATGTACATACGCCTTGTGAAAGAATTCCCCCCGTTGAGTTAATTAACACAGCCTTCATTTCACATATTTACCTTTTGTTTTTTTTGGTGAGAACATGTGCTTTGATGCACACCTACACCTTCCTCATGCCTCTATACAAAGACACCCCGTATCCATGTACACACACCCGGGCACACACAGCCCCTAATATGTGCAAGGGTACTCATACACCCACGCACACCTACCCGACTCCATGGCGGTGCTCATGCACCCCAACATGTGTGCGCACCTATGAGCAGATATCAGACATTATGGAGCAGAGAGTGTGGTGATGCCTGCAGAGGCCGTGAGGAGACAGAGGTCCCTGAGGCTGGAGGAGGAGGGACGGCTTTCTGGAGTAGCAGGTCACCCTCGATCACCTAGGAAAGGAGGAAGTTCAAGGACTCAGGCTGGAGCCCTCAAGCCTGGAACTGGGTTGGGATGAGCAGACACTTCGGGCCACGTCAGATGGCTTGTCTAGGAGAGAAGACATTGTTAATGTGAAAGGGGGGAACTGGGTAGGGAGCACAGCTTGCCCGGCTCTTTCCAGCACCAGGCCCGACAGCCCCCAGCCTGCTCTTTCACCCCCACCAACGTCTGGGCTCTCGTCCCTCCAGGCTCTGAGTATCAGGTCCTGTACATCGCTGACGACAATGAGATCCGCAGCCTGTTCCCCAGCCACCCCCATTCGGCTTACGAGCAGGCCTTCCAGGGGGACGAGAGCGTCCGTATCGATGCCATGGATGTCCACGTCAAGGCTGGCCACGTCTACTGGACCAACTGGCACACAGGCACCATCTCCTTCCGCAGCCTGCCCCCTGCTGCACCTCCCACCACTTCCAACCGCCACCGGCGGCAGATTGACCGGGGCGTCACCCACCTCAATGTGAGCACCCAGCCCAGGGTGGGACCTCCGTGGAGGCACAGACTGGGTGGGGAGTCTCCAAACAGCAGACAGTTCAGAGCAGAGTTTGCAGAGGACAGAGGAAGGGGCAACAGATGAGGCTGGCAGGCAGGGTGACCTTCAGATGGCAGGTAGGCAGAGCAGCACCGTCGTCAGCAGGTGGCGCCACCACGTGGCGGCCCGAGGCTGCAGGGCACCGTGGACCCTTGACCTTCAGCCTCAGAGCCACGTTCGGTTCCTGAAGGTCACAGCCGGCACACTGGGTCCATGTTGCCAAGCTCTTGAGCCTCTTTGGGCCTCACTTTGTTCCTCAGTAACGCAGGGTAATGGTAACAGCAGGGACAGGGAGTCGGGGAATGGATAATGGGCAGGAAGGCCAAAAGCAGTAACCTCTGAACCTGTGACCCCCGTCCAGATTTCAGGGCTCAAGATGCCAAGGGGCATCGCCATTGACTGGGTGGCTGGGAACGTGTACTGGACTGACTCAGGCCGGGATGTGATTGAGGTTGCGCAGATGAAGGGCGAGAACCGCAAGACGCTTATCTCCGGCATGATTGACGAGCCCCACGCCATTGTGGTGGACCCACTGAGAGGGTGCGCGGGGGTGCTGTGGGGAGGCATCTGGGCTGGGGCTAGGAAGCCCCTGGGATGGAGGTGGGTGCCCGGTGCCCAGCGTGGGTGTTTCCTCCCAGACCAGCCTGAGGTCAGTGTCCTCTGCAGGCCCCTGGGTCTTCCAGGCTGCATCCAGCCCTGGCCCTCCCTGATGTCACCGGGGTCACACTGGCTTGCCCAGCTGGGGCCTGGCCTCTGCTGGGTTGGCTGTCATGGGCAGCCAGGTTCTGGGCTTCTCCTCTGCTGCAGGGGGCAGCTCTGCCTACTGAACTGGGACCCGAGTAGCACCAAGCAGTTTTAGAGATCTTTAACCTGGTCAGGAGGTTGACTCCCCTTGACTCTCTGTGGAGGAAATGGAGAGAACACCTTCCTCTCTGTACCCAGCAGTCTCTGTGTTCCCCTTGAGTGACCTCCTCTGGGAACCCACGTCCTGCCCACACTCACTTCTTGTCCCTCCCCAGCACCATGTACTGGTCAGACTGGGGGAACCACCCCAAGATTGAAACAGCAGCAATGGATGGAACCCTTCGGGAGACGCTGGTTCAGGACAACATCCAGTGGCCCACAGGTCCATGCTGCAGGGGCGGGGATGGGGGAGACGTGGGCTCACTGAGCTCAGGGCCACACAAAAGTTGGGGAGGGGAGGAGGCTTGGACTGGGATGGGACAGAGGGGCTGCGGAGGCTTTTCCCAGGAAAGGTGACTGCGAGTGACCGTGGAGACAGGGTGGAGCCGTCCCAAACACGGACCCGTCCTGCTTGCTCCCCGAGCCTGGGCTGGAAGGCCAGGCCCTCACAGCGCTCTCTGCTCCCCAGGGCTGGCCGTGGATTATCACAATGAACGGCTTTACTGGGCGGATGCCAAGCTCTCAGTCATCGGTAGCATCCGGCTCAACGGCACGGACCCCATTGTGGCTGCTGACAGCAAACGAGGTCAGCCTCCGCCAGCAGTCTTGCAGCCCTGACCTCAGGCCTCTGTCCTCCCCTCTGGGCCCAAGGCCTCACCCAGCGCCGGCCATCTTCCTCACCTGGCCCTCAGCAGTCCTGCAGTGCCTTTGGGGCCCCTCCCAACCAGACACCCCCAGCACCAGTCCTGCAGGCCTGAGTCCACCCTGACCCTCTGGGCCACCTTTACATGCATTCATTCTACCAATGGGCGTTGAGCTGCGTGGAGGCGACATGGGTGATTATGGGAACTTAGCACACGTGGGGAGAGGGAGCAGAAGCCGCTCCTGACCCCACAAGTCAGGGGCTGATGGGACCTGTTGCCAGCGGGAGGAACAGGTTGAGGGGCGGTGTGAACAGGACATGTTCAACCTGAGGTCCCCAAGAGCCTTGAGACCCAGTGTCTGGAGAGTGCGACTAAGGCCTGAGTCCCCTCCGACTTCTCCCCAGGCCTGAGTCACCCCTTCAGCATTGATGTCTTCGAGGATTACATCTATGGAGTCACCTACATCAATAATCGTGTCTTCAAGATCCATAAGTTCGGACACAGCCCCTTGATCAACCTGACCGGGGGCCTGAGCCACGCCTCCGACGTCGTCCTGTACCACCAGCACAAGCAGCCTGAAGGTGGGCAGCGAGGGAGAGCCCGGGCCGGGGCGCGGAGGGCCCAGGGGCGCGGTCTCCAAGCTGCAGCCTCAGGTGTTGGTGCGGGGGAGGTGCTGGCTCACAGGACTCAGCCTTCTCCCACGCTGCCCACCCCTGCAGTGACCAACCCCTGTGACCGCAAGAAGTGCGAGTGGCTCTGCCTGCTGAGTCCCAGCGGGCCCGTCTGCACCTGTCCCAACGGGAAGCGACTGGACAATGGCACCTGTGTGGCTGTGCCCTCGCCGACGCCCCCGCCAGACGGTATGCTCATGCCCCTCCCTCCCTGGTCCCTCATCCCTACCCCGGAACCCTCCTCCCTACAGCCCCTGAATCCCCCCTGCCCTGGCTCTGCCCTTGACGACCCTTCCTGCAGCTCCTCGGCCTGGAACCTGTAACCTACAATGTTTCAACGGCGGCAGCTGCTTCCTCAACGCACGGAGGCAGCCTAAGTGTCGATGCCAGCCCCGTTACACAGGCGACAAGTGTGAGCTCGACCAGTGCTGGGAGCACTGTCGTAACGGGGGCACCTGCGCTGCCTCTCCCTCGGGTATGGCCTTTGTTCTCCTGCCAGGACTCCTCCTGGCCCCTGAGCCCTGCGGCCCCCAAGCTGCCTCTGCCTTGCCTTGCTTCACCTCTGCTGCCCTCCTGCCCGCTGCCCCCAACCCCAGCATTGCTGGCCTGTGTTGCCTGCCTCCCCTCTGCTGCCGTCCTCCAGCCGGGCCCTCCCAGCCCTGTTCCCCTGCAATAGGGCCAGGTGGCTCAGTGGGCCACAGTCCCGCTCACACGTCGTCTCCCGCCAGGCATGCCCACGTGCCGGTGCCCCACAGGCTTCACGGGCCCCAAATGCACCCAGCAGGTGTGTGCGGGCTACTGTGCCAACAACAGCACCTGCACGGTCAACCAGGGCAACCAGCCCCAATGCCGATGCCTGCCTGGCTTCCTGGGGGACCGCTGCCAGTACCGTGAGTGAGCCATCCCTGGGCCCCAGGCCAGGGGATGATGGAGGCAGGGGGTGGGGGGTGTGCAGGTCACAGGGGCTACTTCTAGGGAAGGAGGCCATTCATAGCTCGGCCAGGCTCGAGGTGCCAGGGCTTCTCCCCAGGGAGAGGTCAGCACACCCCCGCTGCCCTGAAGTAGTGAACCCTCTGGCATCAGGATTATTCAAGCAAAAGCCCTGTTAGGATGCTCCGGGACATCTTTGTAACCCTGGAGCCTGTGACATGAGGACAGTGGGGGGCTCAGGAGGAGGTGGAAGTCACCCCAAGGGCCAGCTGCCCCCCACCACCTCTGGAGGGCCCTCATGACAGTGGGGTTCTTCTCCCATCCCCTGAACCACAGGACAGTGCTCTGGCTACTGTGAGAACTTCGGCACGTGCCAGATGGCCGCCGACGGCTCCCGCCAGTGCCGCTGCACCGCCTACTTCGAGGGGCCCAGGTGTGAGGTGAACAAGTGCAGTCGTTGTCTTGACGGGGCCTGCGTGGTCAACAAGCAGAGCGGGGATGTCACCTGCAAGTGAGTGGGGCCCACTCCCAGGCTGCCCCACCCTCCGCCCACTCCCCGCCCCACCCCAGCCTCTGGGACACCCGCCTCCAGCCCCGCCCAGCCTCTGCACTCCTCCCCGCAGCTGCTCCGATGGCCGGGTGGCCCCCAGCTGTCTGACCTGCGTTGGCCACTGCAGCAATGGCGGTTCCTGCACCATGAACAGCAAAATGATGCCTGAGTGCCAGTGAGTTGGGCCTGTGCCTCACCAAGGCCTAGATCAGCCTTCCCTCCCCCAAGTCTGAGCCAGACCATCAGGAGCCTGCAGTCCCTCCGTTTCCCTGGTGTATGGCATGCCCACTCAGCTCTGCCCCTCTCGTCTGCAGGTGCCCACCCCACATGGCGGGACCCCGATGTGAGGAACAAGTGGTCGGCCAGCAGCAGCCTGGACGTAGGTGGCAGGGACCTGGGATGGAGGGCTTTGTGCCTCTGAGGCCTTTTGGACTCAGCTTCCCTCCTCTTCCCCTCTAGATATGGCCTCCATCCTAATTCCTCTGCTTTTGCTGCTGCTGATGCTTCTGGTAGCCGGAGTGGTATTCTGGTACAAGCGGCGAGTCCGAGGGTGAGTTGTGGGGAGTCTGGAAAATTATGGCCACGATGTTACTGCCCTAGTCTCACCCTCTCCTAGAATCACTGCCTTCATGGTCTCACCTTCCCCCACAGGGCTAAGGGCTTCCAGCACCAGCGGATGACCAACGGGGCCATGAACGTGGAGATCGGGAATCCCACCTATAAGATGTATGAAGGCGGGGAGCCTGATGATGTAGGGGGCCTACTGGATGCGGATTTCGCCCTGGACCCTGACAAGGTGGGCTGGGAGGGGGCTTCCAGGACAGGGCCAGAGGGCTGTGGGTGGGGCAACCAAGCGTGTTGGGCTGCATGATGGAATGGAGGTAGGCGGAAGATACCTAAGCCACAGAGCCCAGTCCCCGAGCCCCACCTGAACCCTCTGTTGTCTTGCAGCCCACCAACTTCACCAACCCCGTGTACGCCACACTGTACATGGGCGGTCACGGCAGCCGCCACTCCCTGGCCAGCACAGACGAGAAGCGAGAACTCCTGGGCCGGGGCCCCGAGGACGAGATAGGGGACCCCTTGGCATAGGGTCCTACACCATCGGACTTCCCCAGAGAGCCTCCTGCCCCCGGCCAGAGAAGTCCTTCAAGGAGCCCCCCTCTTGCCCAGCCAACCCCTCCCCAGCCCTGCTGGGATGTATAAATGTAAAAAATGAAGGAATTACTTTTTATATGTGAGTGAGCAAGCGAGCAAGCGAGCACAGTATTATCTCTTTCCGTTCTCCTTCCTGCCTGCTCCTCAGCAACCCCCCCCCCATGCTGCCTTCCAGGAGGGGGGGAACAGGAAGGGGGCTCCTGCAAATTACAGGTATAAGGGAGCCCTGCCTCCCACCTTCCCACCAAAAACGCACCCCCACTGGGAGAGCTGGTGGTGCTGTGTCCCCCTCCCTGTACAAGACACTTTGTCAAGGCTCTCCCCTCTCACCCCACCCCCTCACCCTGCCAGTCCCCTGAGGGCTGATTCTGGGATCCTGAGGAGGGTGAGGCCTTTGCTGCCCTTGTCTGGAAGATTTGGCTCTGGCTGTGGTAGGAAGGGAAGGATGGAGTTTTTTAGTTCTTGGGGGAGGCCATCCCATGCCCCAGCCCCCACTCCAGGGGCATCTCTGAGATGGCCGCGCTCAGCATCCCTCCCAGACAGGCCCTCCCCTTCTCCAGTGCCCCAGCTGTGGCTCCCAGGGCTGGAGACTTTCTTTGGTAAACAGTCCCCCCAGGCTCCCCTCCCCTGGGGATGAGGAGGAAGTGGGGCACACCAAGGAAGGGCAAGCGGGCAGCCCCGTTTTGGGGACATGAACGTTTTAATAATTTTTGCTGAATTCCTTTACAACTAAATAACACAGATATTGTTATAAATAAAATTGTAAAAAAAAAAAAAAATGTGTCTACCTGAATGTGAGACTCTGAGAGCTGGTCTGTGCTTGCATGCTCCAGCCACCAGAGGGAGCCATGCTCTGTGCTAGAGGAAGGCTGGAGCATCTGGTCTTCGGTGCCCTCTGGCCCCCATCCCCGTTTGCTGGGCTGCGGCAAGGAAGCTGGTGGCATGGAACTTCACCAGAAAGACCTGCTTCTCCTGGCTGTGTCAACTTGAGCCAGTGACTTCACCTCTCTGAAACATGTGATCTCTCTGGCCGTTGGACACTTAACTCCAGGATCTGTATTTTCTCTGCACTGTCACTTTTAAGGGACAACACTGCCACCCATCCTTAAAATGCTCTTCCACAGTGAGAAATCCCACAATAAGAGATGAACACACTGGGATTGTGAACGACTTTCTAGTCGTTCAGGATGGTCCCATTCCCATTCAGCTAAGTTTGCTCTTGAAGCATTAACATCTCACACCTCATAGAGACTAATTAATCAGATGTCAAGAGTAAGAACCCTGGGTTCAGGAAAAGGAAGGCATTTGTAGTTGAAGTTGGGAAGAATAGTTTTCCAGGTCTCGCGGGCCACCAACAAACCCAGTTTACATCCCAGGCGTTGACTGCTACAGTCAAAGGGGGTCCCAAATGTGCTAAGTTGTTTCAGTCGTGTACAACTCTTTGCAACCCTATGGACTGGTTCCTCTGTCCACGGGATTCTCCAGACAAGAATACGGGAGTGGATTGCCATGCCCTCCTCCAGGGGATCTTTCTAACCCAGGGATCAAACCGTCATCTCATGTCTCCTGCACTGGCAGGCAAGCTCTTCCCGCTAGCTCCACCTGGGAAGCCCAGGTCTACAATTCCTGGGCAGAAGGTCACACTGCTTTACATGGTCCTATAATGAGAGAGGGTTACAGCCCTTTTCCTACAGTAGCAAATACGCTCAAAGAAGGCAGTTTTAAGCATCTAAAGAAACCTAGTGTGTGTGTTAGTCGCTCAGTCGTGTCCAACTCTTTACAACCCCATGGACTGTAGCCCGCCAGACTCCTCTGTCCATGGAATTCTCCAGGCACAAATACTGGAGCGGGAGGCCATTCCCTTCTCCAGGGGATCTTCCTCATTGCAGGCAGGTTCTTTACCCTCTGAGCCACCAGGGAAGCCCAAAGAACCCTTACCCAACTCCCAAAAGAGAAGCATTGCTTTTCATTCCTCCTCCCTCCCTGGCTCAACTTTCTCAGCCTATTCCTCCTTTCTTGAGGAAGTTATGGATCCAGCCACCTCCAGAAACAAGAGCCCTCCCCTTCCGTCTTAGCCTTGAAGTCTCAGCTCCAGCCTCAGCTTCCAAGTCAGTTCTGCCATCCTCCACTGGCTCCCCGGCTCCCTAGGGCCCCAGAGCAGAGCCATCCTTCTGGGGAAAAGGGGCGTCCTTGTTGATTGCTTGGAGGGAGGCTTGTGTCATCATCTGTCCACCAGGTGGCGTACACACTCCTGCAGCGCAGCTCATTCGGAAACCCAGCACAGCCCCCTCCTAGCACACTAATTATGCACCTGCCCTCGAACCCCCGTCCAGCCTCTCACTTCCTTCCCTGGGGCTATTCTGCCACACCCCCTCTACTCTCCTCCAGCCGGCTCCTCCCCCTCCCCCAGCGCCTGTCTGCTCCCCACCACCAGCAGCCCCACCCCCTCACTCCCTCCCTCTGCCAGCCGTGCATCTGGCGCCCCCGGGGAGCCACTGATTCTCTGCCTGTCGCCTCAAGATCCTGGGCAGAGCGAGAGGGGCCCCCAGCTGCGGCTTGGAACACACACCCCTCCAGTCAGCATCCTTCCTCTGCCCACCAGGATGGCCAGGAGAGGGTCTACCTGAAGGCAGTGCTCAAAAATTCCCCACCTGGCAAGGATGGCAGAGAGACCTAAGACAGAGATGAAGAGACCGGGACAGAACCAGAGGCTGATACAGACAGAATTAGAGACGGAGAGAGGGACTGGGGTGTGTGTGAGAGAGAGAGTGAAGAAGCTGGGGGGAGGAAGCTGTGACCTGAGACTAGCAAAAGGAGGCGAGGTGGGATGGTTAGGAGTCCAGAAAAACAGGATGGGCTTCTGTCCTGGGCACCATGGGCCTGAGTGTGCCCCCTACCCCCACTACCCACTAACACCTCAGCAGCCCCTGTGTTTGGCACTCGGGCTCAGGGTTCTGGATGGAGCCTTCCGGCCCGCGGCCTGGCTGTTCCTGCCTCTCCCTGCCTCCCTCTCTGCCCCACCTACACCCAGGTTCCTGGTCCAGGCTGCTGTCTGTCTCTCCCGGAGTACCTGTGTCCACTTCATCTTCTCAGCATTTCTGATCCTTGTTTTGTGTCTTGTCGCATCCATGTGTCTGTCTGTCTGTCTATGTGTGCCCAGGCTTGTCTTTTGGACTGCCAGTGCCAGCGTACACCTGTGCGTGTCCATCACTGTGAGAATGTCCACCTCTCAGTCACCTCTCTGAGTACCTGGCTGGGTAAGGGTGTCTCTTGATGAAAGTTGCATTTATCTCTCGGGTCTCTGTATGCACACTCTGTGTAAACCGACTGTGTCCATCTACGTGGATCAGCGCCACTAGGCATGCCCCTGTCTGTGTACATGTGCGCTGTTCTCCGTGTGAGTGTGTTTCACTCTGCCTGTATGTTCACCTCTACTGTGTGGCCTGCCCCTGCGAGGCACCTGCGTGCATGCCTGGGGGCGTGTGTGGGGTCTCCCAGTACGCATCTGTGTCTCTGTCTCTTTGCTTGTCCCTATCTCTCTCGCTGTCGAGGTGTCGGTCATACCACAACCTCAGCCACAGCCTCAGTGCATAGCAACAGCTGACAGCTGAAGACTCCCTGGGCAGGAGAGAGCGAGAGACTAGGGGGAGGAGGGAGCTGATGAAGAAACAGCCAAGAGGATCGGGGCAGAGACAGGACCAGACTGGGGACAGAGGCAAGGACAGGCCAGAGGAGAAAGGGGAGAAGGATCTAGAGCGACTGATGGTGGAAGATGGGACCCTGGGCGGAAAGGGATGGATGGAGATCGCACCGAGAAGCCGGGCCGCTGGTGCGGCTCCTGCCCAACCCCCACGCAGGGACGCTCTGGGCCGCGTGGGGGGTCAGCAGAGGGGGCGAGGGGCAAAGGCGAACGGCGCGTCTGGCGGAGGGGTCCTGAGACCGCAGAGGTGCCTTGAAGGCGGGGGTGGGGGCGGCGGGCGCCGTTTGTCAGCCCTATTGACAGACGTGATGGGGTTTCCGTCCGTGATCAATGATACTCATCTCCGGGCCGAATGAGCCGCGGGGCGCCCATCCATCCCCGTCAGCGCCGCGCGGCAGCAGTCGCCCGGGGCCCCGCCCGCCCTCACCTCGGCCCCTGCCCTGCTCCTGCCCGGGGACCCTCCAGGGCCCGGAGCACCGAAGAGGCCGGGAGCTCCGAGGGACCCGGGTCTTGCTGGGCTGTTGAGCCTCACCAGGCTCCCCACTCTCCGTGCCCCGCTCCGGGAACAAGGTCCCGGAGCCGGGAGCCCCACCCCCGGCCCTGTTCCTCAGCGGCGCACCCACCCAGCCTCTCGGGTCCGCGGCCCCCGAGCCCCGCAGCCCGCTCCGCTCCGCACCTGGGCCGGGGGCGTGTCTGGGGCGTGTCGGGGTGAAAGTCACCTTCGGTGCCCCCGGCCGGGCGGGAGGGGGCGCGCGGGGCGCGGCCGGGATTGGAGCGCCGCGGAGCCCCGCCCCCCCGCGCGCCCGCCCGGGTCCGACCCAACTTTCTCCCCCGCCCGCGCCCCGCCCCCGGCGCCGCGCTCCGCGCCTCTCGCCGCTCAGTCCGCGGGCCGCGCCGCCCGCTCCCGCCGCTCCGCCAGCCACCCCGCGGCACGCCCGCCGGGGCCGCGAGTCCCCAGGCCCGGCGCCCGCCCCGCCCGGCCGCCCGGGAAGATGCGGTTGCTCCCGGAATGGCTTCTCTTGCTCTTTGGCCCGTGGCTCCTGAGGAAGGTAAGGGCGGCCGGGAGGTAGTGCGAGCGCGGGGGTCCCGGACCCCAAGGTCCCAGAGTGAGAGGGGCTCCGCGCGCCCGCCTCGTCTACAGCGCAGAGCGTCTCAACTTTGCCCGGCTCGGGGTGGGAGAAGCGGGGGACGCGGACAGACAGACTCCCGGTTCAGGATAGGCGCTCTCCCAGCGCAAGTTGGCTGAGGGTCCCGGGTGGGGTGGTGGGATGGGGTTGCCAGGGTGGAGGCCCGACTCGGATCCCGCTCCAGGCGAGGCGGGGGAGGGGACGAAGCCAGACCCACGAGTGTGCCAGACGGAGCGGGAGTGCGAGACAGACAGACAAGCCAGCAGGGTGTCAGCCTTGCCGTCTTTCCGCGCCAACCTCACTCGCCTTCCTCGCTGTCTGTCCTTCCACCGCTCCACCCCCGCCTTCTCATTTCTCTCCTCTGCTCCTGTCACAATGCCAGGTGGGCACTGTGCTCCGAGCAGACTCGGCCTGAACACACGCGCGCACACACGGACCCACACAGATACCGCCGAACTTGGCTACCATCTCCCATCGCATTTCCCGCGGAGACACCGTCTCCCCTGCACAACCTCACAGACACACCCCTCTCGTGCGCCCGGCGGGTAGGGGGTGTGGGCTGTCTGGACAGACTCTCTCCTCCCGTCCTCTCCTCGCTCCATCTCCCCGAGGCTGGCCTGTTTCCCTGAAGCTCCAGGGCGAAGACAGGCTAAAGGGGCCCAGACTTGATCTGCGTCCCTCCAGACTTGGAGGCTTCAATTCGTTTACACCGGGTGCTCATGTGTGCTGGTGTGGAGTGTGTGGGTCAGCGTGTGCGCCTGTGTGTGTGCCTGTGTCCCGAGCAGCCAGGCTTGCGTGTCTAGTGCTGGAGTCCAGGGTGCGTGTATGCTGGTGGGAGTGTGGTGTTGGCTCTGAAGGGGTGAACGTGAGTCCCTGATTCACAGTGCAGCCATCTGTGCCCCGCTGTGCATCCCACAATGGGGGCCTAGGCCCTGGACCCCTATCTTCTTACACCAGCCCCCTGCCTCTGACTTTCCTGTTTCCTATCCTAAGTGTGACCTACCTAGTCTGGGGGCAGACAGGTAGCTCCCCAAAGCCCTACTCCCTGCATCCCAGCCCCCAGACCCTACAGAGTCTGGAAAGGGTGTAGACCCCACACACACACTTAGCCTCCCACCTGCTCATTCAGATCGCCTTCAGCAGCTCCAGCTGGGCGGGGGCCCTTAGTGAAGCTGGTGACAGAGCTCCCTGATTCTCTCAAACCAGCCTGGTGACCTTGAGGGGCTGGAAGGTGGGTGGAGGAGCCCCCTCCACAAATACTGCTTCCACTGGCAGGAGCTTCTCTGGGACCTGCTGCCTAGCTCTGCCCTCGTAGAGCACTCTGGGAGGGGGTCTCTGCCCCACAACCCACTGGGATGTGAAGGTCCCCCGGGGGGGAAGAGGTAGTGGGGCTGGATGGTCCTCCCCTGCCCCTCCTTCCTGGTTCCTCCCCACTCTCCTCTCCATCAAATAAACTCCCCTGTGGACAGATCTGGTTTAATTTCCTTTGCCCCCTGAAGGGGAATGAAACATCTGGTGAAGACTTGAGGGAGAGTGAGCGTGAGGATGTGAGCAATGGGGATCTGAGTGTGTGAGAGCTGCTGCTCTGGGCCTACATGTTGGAGTCCATGGAGGAGAGGGTGTCTGCCATTTAGTGCGGCTTGTCTGCATGTGAGAATCTGTGTTTGCATGTACATACAGACTGTGTGTGCATGTGTGTAACTGTGAAGGGGGGATGTGTGTAGGACAGTGTGTGTCTCCCTCTCTGTGTGTGCTCATGTGTGGTGTATGGTGTGGGTGTGTGCACATATGATGCACACCTCAGAGTATCGAAGTGTGTCTCTGGTGCATATCTGTGTGTTGGGGTGCCTGTGTTGTCTGTATGTGAGTCTCCGAGGCTTGCGTGTGTCTGTGTCTGCGTTCTTGTCATCTTGAGTGCATTTGAGTGTGGGGATGAGAAGGAAATGGCAACCCACTCCAGTACTCTTGCCTGGGAAATCGCATGGACAGAGGAGCCTGGCAGGCTATAGTCCTTGGGGTCACAAAGAGTCTGACACGACTTAGGTTCAGAAACAATAATGGGATTGTGAGCCTCAAGATGTGTTCATGTATCCGAATGTGGTTGTGTGTGAGTGCATGCGCTCAGGGCTGGCACTGGGCTGACACTAAGAGGCTGGTGGGGAACAGTTTGCAGGGAAACCCTAATTGTCCCATTTTAAGCACCCTGCCTTCTCCCATCTTGCTCACCGGCCCCTCCTGCAGGTGCCCTGTCCCTCCTCCCTCCTTGCTCCAGGCTCCTGGTCTCCTATGGGGCCTGCGACTCCTGGCTTCCACTGCCCCTGGGGCTGTGGCCCAGGTCTCCTGCAGGATCTTTCTAACACGTCTCTGACTTCTCGCCCTCTCTGTCTCTGTCTTCCCCACCCCTTGCCAAAGCAGCCGCCTACTGGGAGAAGCAGCAGGCGATCAATAGGCACTAATCACCAATCACTAATTACTAATTAGCTGGGGGAGGGCAGGGGCGGGGCCCTGAGGGACCTTCCAGCTCTAGGCTGCCTCAGGAAAGGATTAGGCTGAACTGAGTCTCTCAGCACTGGCTGGTCCCAGCCCTACATCTAGCCACCCTCTCCTGACTCCATATCCCCCTCTAAACCCCCAGCTAATCTCTGGCTGGGCCACTTAGGCACGTGCAGCCTGGGCCAGGGCCCAGAGCTGTCCTCGGGATCAGGGGCCGCAGCTGAGCCAGGAGCATAGGCCAGGGGGGGCGCTGATAGCTCCCTTGGGTCAGAGCCCCAGAGTATGGGAGGGGCACCCGACAGAAGAAGGTAGACTATCTTAGGTTTGGGGTGAGGGAGGAGCTGGGGGTCCAGGACTGGGTGGCTGGGGAAGAGGTGAGGTAATTTGGGGACAGAAACAAGGTAAAGAAGAGTCACTGGGTTCAGAGACAGTGTCCTTGGGGATGGGCGGGATAAACGTTCAGAGAGACCCGGTGAGTGGAGGGGGCATCATCGGGTCAGAGATGAAGTCATTGTGGAGGAGGTGCAGAACTTTGGACCGAACCCTAGAACTCCACGTGGGTGGGGACGGGGGACAGGGTCACAGAGAAAGGGCAGGGTCTGTCGTGGGGGAAGGGTTCCAGGACTCCCACCTGGCCGGGCGCTGTGGCGAGTCCCAGGGCTTGGGGTGGGAACGAGCTGCGGGCCAGGGATGGGGAGCGGGGAGCGCTTGCCTTGAGCGCTGGAAATTGGCGAGTCTCCCCCTCTCCCTAGCCTACCCCTCCTCCACATTCACCCCGCCCACTCCCCCTCCGGCTCCGGCTTCGGGAAATTACATCCCAGCTCCGCGGCTCCCACCCACCCCCCCACCGCGCCCCGGAGCCCGCGCCTTTATAGGCACATTTATTGCAATAATAAAGTGAGGCGCGGGGCTGGGGGCGGGGGGGCGGTCGTTCCCGGGGGGACTGCGCCGGCTCTAGGAAGCAGGGAAATAAAATAAAATAAAATCAAAATTCAGATAACGGTGAGCCTTGCGCTGCAGGCCAGGAGCAGGCGGGCAGGCGGGGCTGAGGGGGAGTGGGCGCCCGGCCCAAGGGCAGAGCCCGCCCCAGCAGCCATCCCCGCCCCCTCACGCTATAGCTATAGTAGGGTCTGCAAGAAGGTATCTTCACCTGCCCAGACCCCTCTGTGGCCTGATCCTGCCGGTCTTCTGCCTTTTTCTCTGGCTTGACTCCCATACCTGTCCTCAGCCCGTCTCCCCATCCCTGTCTCTAATCTCCTTCCTCCTCTCCCATTTCCCATTCCAGCCCCCATTCACATTCCCCATCCCCACCTCCTGGGTCTCTGCATCCTTCAGCATCCCCGTTTCTGCCCAGTAACCATTTCTCATCCCCCATCTCTGTTCCCACCCGCATCTGGTCCCATCCCCATCTCCCAATCCCCGTCCCACTCCCGTTCCTCCCAGGGCCCATCCCTCATCCACCATCCCTGTCTCCCCCATCCCCATTCCCATTTTAGTTCCCACCTTGTTCTGTTCCCCATCTTCACTGTCTTGGCCCCCGTCCCATCTGCACCCCAGTCCCTGCCCAGTGCCTGTCCACCGTTTCTGGCCTCCTCTTCCTTCCTGCTCCCATGCCTGCCCTCGTTCCAGCCTTGTCTCTGCACCGTGTGCCTCTGCTGCCCAGGCCTCAGCCCCAGCCCCCCTCCATCTCTGGCCCAGGCCTTATCGCATGCAGCCTGTCCTGTCCACCCCACCTCTGTCCTCACCCCCATCTCCATCTCTGCTTCCCAGCCAGACCCTGCCCGTTTTACCCACCCTGGCTGCGGGGTACCCCCGCCTCTTTCTAGGTGCAAGGCCTCAGTACGCACTTCCCTCTCCTTCCCCGACCCAGGCCTGGAGCACTCTCCTTCCCCAACTACTGGGTGCTTTCCCCTCCCGCAGTCAGAATCCTGAGCGGCCCCGCCTGACCCACACAGCAGAAAAGCCAACGACCAGTCTGGAGGCCTGGGGGAGGTGCACCCTGCAATGCGGCTGGGGGGCCGACAGCCTGATCCTCCCCCCATTCCCAGCAGTCCCGTCCCCAAAGAGCCCCCCACCACAAGTGGAGTTTGTTCAGCAGAAAAAGGCATCCTCAACTCCCCTCCAATGCGTGGGCTCGCTGCCTGGGGGGCAAAGCACTCCTGGCTCGGCTCCCACCCAGCTAGGGCCCAGAGGCGCCTGGTGAAGCGCACCCCCACCCTCACCCCCCCACTCCCTCCTGCCACCACACCTCCGCCCCCCCAAGCCGACAGCCAGGCTAGCCTCTCCCCTTCGCAAATGTCACTGCGCCCAATTAGCTTAATTAAACCAGCTCCGAAGCTACCGGGACCCCTCCTCGGACAACACCCTGCTCCCACTCTCGATCTAGAGGGGGAGGGACAGCACGGTGGATTCTAGGCAAACAGGGGCTCCCTTATCACCTTGCTTTCCCCTCCCTCCCACCCCCACCCACAGCTGGAGATAGACCACCTGAAGGGTAGAGGGAGAGAACCACAGTTAGACAGACAGAAACAGAAAAGCAGAATCACTGAAGAAAATTAGAGACAGAGACGAAAAGAGACTAAGAGAGCGCGAGGGAGATGGAAAACAGTGAGCGGGGGAGCGCGAGTGTGAGAGCTAGGAAGCCAGAGGCAGGGCTTGGTCTTATTTTATTCCATGTTCCCATTTCTCGGCTCGTTTCCTCGCAGACTCTCACCCCTCCCTGACTGAGTTCTCCCCCCAAGGTCGCTTCGGTCGCTCCCCCCAACTCTTCCGTTTTATCTTGGCTGTCTCCAGCGGCGGGTGGGGGGTGCGGGTGCCCAAAGCCCAGGGATTTGCCAGGATCAGAGAAGCGTAGACAGCAATTTGTCTGGGATCGGGGTGGGGGGACACCTGGCGCCCCTCACCACCCAGCCAAACCTCCTTCCCTCTCCAGCCCCTGCCTGGGAAGAGTGGCTGCACTGAAGCAGTGGACAGGTCCTGGACTGGGTGCAGGATGTCTAGTGCTGTTGGGGTGTGCTGGGGGAGGGGGCAGGCTCAGAGGTATTTGGGGTCATAACAGCAGGTGTAGGGACTCAGGGATGCCCCTGGAAAGAGCTAGTGGTTGGGTCCAGAGGGGTGAGGAGTTTAGGTGTCAGAGTTCAAATGACTCCTCCCAACCATTCTTGGACTTCCCCTGGAAGCTTCGATACACTCCCACCTCCAATGCCCTCTCCAGGGCTCAGGCCCTGCCCTCTCTAAGCCCACCTCCTGGAGCCTCGGTCCTTTCTGCTAGAAGGCCCTTCCCTCCTCTGCGGCCCAGGACCCCTTCCCCCATCCCCTCTCAGGCCCACCCTCTGGGTGTTAGTTGCCAGCTCAAGCTTGTCAGCCTGAGTCAGTCTCTCTTACCTCCCCCACCCCCCACACCTGAGCTGGGAGGAGAGATGGACGGGAGGAGGAATGAGGGGGGCGATAAATATGTATGACGAGCGGGTGGCGCGGCATTAATAACCCAGGATCGCAGAGCTGCGGGAATGGGACCAGGCGGTGGAGATTCGAGCCTAGCAGCTTGACTCTGCTGTTCCTGTCCCCGGTGGACACATGGTATAGACACATGGTATATGCAAACAGAGGGGGACACCCATGCTGCCCGGCCTCTTTACCTACTCAAAGCTCATCCTGTAGGCCAGTGTGGGGATCCCCCCACCCCCCAGGAACATTCATGTACAACTGACATGTATGCACCCCCCCCAGGGTAACACAATGAGACCACACTTGTTCTATCATTGTGAATACACTGACCCAGCCTGAGAAAGGGCTTGACACGTGGACAGAGCATGAGAGGAGATCACAGAGGAAAAGTGACTCCCTCAGTGAATCACACACAGCCACCCTCAGATCCACAGCCAGCCCAGGCATACGACTCCACCAGCCACAGAGAGGCAACCACCACAGCCCAAGACAGCCTCACTCAGACCCACACGCACGGACACAACCAGCCTAGGCACATGTATAAGCCAGACACCTATACAGAGCCGCCATGGACTGACACAACAGGCATTCAGCCACCACAAGCAGGCAGACACAGCCTCTTCAGACTGCTACACAGGGCATACAGATACGCATAGACACACACACACAGAGTCACCATGCGCAGCCACCCCAGGCAGACACATACACACCCATCACCAGAGGTTGAGACTTGAGCATGCGCGCGCACACACACACACACACACACAGTCATCACTCCAGGCAGATAGACAGATGCATATACAATATAACAGAAATACAATCACCCCAGACTCACTCATGGTACTCCCCCCCACCACATCCAAACCCACAAGCAGTAAGGGCCACACTGAATGGCCACAGCTAGCACGGTCTGACTGACACACTCTGACATGCACAGCTCCTCTCCTTTCCACTCCCCTTGCTGGAGCAGCATCTCCATATTTCTTCCTCTCCGCTCTCTCACGTCTCCTTCACTCGCGGCCACCCCCCACCCCGCCCTGGATAATTGATGGCCCGGGCCTGGCCCGGCCGCTCCCGCCTCTCGATCCATCTTGTACTCTCTCCGCGCTGTCTCCTAGATCGGCTGCCACCTGAGACACAGAGACGGTGGGGGGCAAGCAAGGCAGTCCTCCTCTGTAGCCCTCCTAGTCCAGGGGAGGACCACCAGGCGGCCTCCCCAAGAGCAGGAGCACTGGAGGTGGAGAGGGGTGCCCACTAGTAGCCCTGAAGCCTCAGCCTACAGCAACTATGCAGACTCTCCACTGCTCTCCTAAGCTCCATTGGTCTCCCATGCTCCACCCCTCAAGGGAGTAGAGGCTGAGGCCTGGGTGGGGGCTCCAGTCTTGGCAAAGGTGTGCTGGGAGGTCTCACTCTTTCCTGATGCTGGGCACTGACAGTGGTCATGGCCTCCCTTGTCTGAGTCCAGCTTCTCCATGGTCCATTACTCCCAATCAAGCCAGAGTTCAGAGCTCCAGTCCCTTTCAAACCCACACTGCTTTGGCACTTTTGGTTTTCTCAGCCCTGGTCAGAGTTCTGTGAGAAGACAAGGATTCTAGTGTCATTTCACATATGTAGAAACTGAGGCCGAGACCACACACCTTGAAAGAGCCGCAGGCCCATTCCAACGGGCACTCCCTGAACCACTGCTGTGGCAGCCCGATTCCATTTGTTCTCCCAGCTCCTGCGGACGGGGACCCGCTTGGCCCTGGCGGGTGGCCCCAGAGAGCTCCAGCGTCTCTCTTTTCCTCCTTCTTGGTCCCCAGGCCGTCAGTGCCCAGATACCGGAGTCCAGGAGGCCGCAGTACCTGGAGCTGCGCCCCGCCACGGCCGGAGGTGGTACCCCTGGCCATCAGCTCCCGGCAGCGCCAAAGTCCTCCGACGGCCTGGGCACCGCGCGTGCCTGGAGCTGGGCCTGGCCGGCTAACCACACAGGGACACTGGCCCGGGCTGGGGCGGCGGGAGCGCCCGCGCAGCGCACGAAGAGAAAGCCGTCCATCAAAGCGGCCCGCGCCAAGAAGATCTTCGGCTGGGGGGACTTTTACTTCCGGGTGCACACTCTCAAGTTCTCGCTGCTGGTGACGGGTAAGATCGTGGACCATGTGAACGGCACCTTCAGCGTCTACTTCCGCCACAACTCGTCCAGCCTGGGCAACCTCAGCGTCAGTATCGTGCCGCCCTCCAAGCGTGTCGAGTTTGGGGGCGTCTGGCTGCCGGGGCCCGCCCCCCACCCGCTGCAGTCTACGCTGGCCCTGGAGGGGGTGCTCCCAGGGCTGGGGCCCCCGCTGGGGATAGCGGCGGCGGGGCCGGGGCTCGGGGGCGCCCTCGGCGGTGCGCTGGCGGGGCCGCTCGGGGGCGCGCTGGGAGTGCCTGGGGCCAAAGAGTCTCGCGCTTTCAATTGCCACGTGGAGTACGAGAAGACGAACCGCGCGCGCAAGCACCGCCCGTGCCTGTACGACCCGTCGCAGGTGTGCTTCACCGAGCACACGCAGAGCCAGGCCGCCTGGCTGTGTGCCAAGCCCTTCAAAGTCATCTGCATTTTCGTCTCCTTCCTCAGCTTTGACTACAAACTGGTGCAGAAGGTGTGCCCAGACTATAACTTCCAGAGCGAGCACCCCTACTTTGGATAGCCCACCCCGCCCTCGTCCGGGGCCCTGAGCTTCCCGCGAAATCCCGGACTCCCTTAAGTGGAACCCCTGCCCCTACCCCGCAGCTCCTGTGGCCGCGTCCACCCCTTCCACTCTGGGGGTGGAGAGGAACAGCCCTTCCGAGACTGTCAGCCGGTCTGGATCCCCTTTTCCTTACGGGGAGTGCCCACGAGGCTGGGGTATCCCCCCATTGGCTACACCTCAAGTGGGGGGCCCATAAGGCAGCCCCAGAATCGGCGGGGCTTGGAGGCGGTCCCCGCGTCCCCTGCGTCCCCAGTGAGTCCTCTTCACGCCTGCCCCTGGCGCTGGGCTGGATACTCCCTTTGCCCGCAGCTTTAATAACACCTTGCCTGGCATCCTCATCCCACCCCTTACTCCCAGGCGCTTGTCTTCCACCCTATACCCATGTAAAGACCATAAAGGCCTATACACCGTGGCCTATTCTCAATCCCTCTGCCTGTCTTATGCCTGTCCCCATTTCCCCCGAACCCCAATAATTAGAGTAGGGGAAGCAAAACTCCTGTGCTTAGGCGATCCACTCGCCCGCCCTCTGCCCGCCTCCCTCCAGTCCCTGCCAGCCTTGCTCCACCTTCCGGCTGCTTCCTCTCGGTGATTTTTTTTTTTTTTTCCTAGGCCAAAACAGAAGGGAAAGGGAACAAAATAAAGTGAAATCCAATACGCGTCTGTGTGAGACCTTTAGGCAAGGGTGGTGGTGGTGGTGGTGTGCGTTTCTGTCTGGCAGAGACCTGGCCAGGGTCTTCTCCCTCGGCGGCTCATGGGGAAACTGAGGCAAATATTGACGGAGCTGGCACCTTGGAGGTCATCCAAGACGAGATCAGATTCAGACGAGGAGGAAGACCCTTGGGGTTGAACCCTGCAGGAGGTGGGTATTTTCCTCCCAGAGGTGGGCGGAGTGAAGCTGCCGGAAATGGGACGGGGATTAGACCTGAGAGGGGACCACCAGCGGGCTGTCTGGGGGAGGAGGAATAAGGCCTTGAATGAGAGGGAGATGGAGGGACCGCGTAGGCGGAGCGCTGACAACCTGCTAAGCTCCGCGGGCTGGCGGGAGGCGGCAGGTGGGGGGGGAGGGGAAACAGAGTTTGCGGCATCTGGAGTCATCGATCTTCCTTTTCCTTCCTAATTTCGTGGGCGCTGAGTTTGCAGACGGTTGGGGGAGGGAGAGAGGAAGGCCTGAGACGAGGGGATGGGGGAAGGGACGACTGCTAGTTTGGAGAACTGGGCAACGCCGCTCCCGCTAGCCGTCTGCAAACGCAAACAAGGGCCCCTTCAGCCAGCTGTCCACCCTCCCACCCCTGCAGACGCAGCTGCTAATTTTATCCGCCCCCAACCCTGGCCCAGGCGTTAATTGGCTGCGGCTTCATTAGCAGTTCTCAAGCTCAGCCGCCCCCCTCCCCTCGGGGGACCCCTGACGACGAGGCTAGGGAGGAGGTACAGACAAGCTGAGGCACAGAATGACACCTCCTCTATAGCCTTCCTTCGCTTTGAGTCCTGGGTCAAGGTAAAACTGCGAGGCAGCAGTGTTCTCCGGAGGATTGCCCGCTGGCTGCACCGGGAAACTGAGTCAGAGGTGAGTCTCACCCAGACACCCTGAGTCTCACTCGCGGAGTGGAAAGTCAGTAAAGGGAAAATAAATACGTGATGGATGGATGAACGAACTGAAAGGAAGAGGGAGGTGGGAAGTGGTTCTGGGTCAGAGATTGTAAGAAGAACGGGAACCGGGCTGACTCCCGACACCAAGCCTATTATTGGAAAAAGCTGAAAGCACCTGAGGCTAGAGTGGGAGGGAAGGAGATTAGAGCTAACTAAGGGGGGACTTCTAAGGTCTGAAAGGAGAACCAAGTGGGAATAACTAGAATTAGCAAATTAGCTCATCTGGGCCTCAGTTTCCTCACTTGTGATGCAATAATAAAATAGTTCTGGACACTAAACGGGACTTTGCAAGTGAACATGCTTTGTGATGGATTGTCCTCCCCCTCTGACTCACAAACTTGCCTCCACCACCATCCTTTCCTCCTCCTCCTTTCCTTGTTCTTAGGATGTCTGGACACCTGGGAGCAGAGTGAGATGCCCCTGCTGGTAATTACACTTGTTCACCTCTTAATGTCCTGGTAGTCAGTGATCTATTCTGCTATCTCCAGGGCTAAGGCATGCCTAGCATGGTGAAGGAGTTCAGTGTGTTTGCCAAATGAATGAATGAATGAATGAATGTGTAATATTGCTATGTAAGGCAGTGGTTCTCAAAATCACTGCTTATAGAATCACTAAGGAGAGGTTTTGTTGTGTGTCAGTGTGATTGGGCAAATGCCCACTCTTTAAGACCCACTCTTTAAGACTTAAAACCTCTGAGGAAACTCTCAACACTCATATATTTATATCACACAGCCAATTCTGATACCCAGGTTTGAGAACCTACTCCTGGAGGGATCAGTGAGTCCCTCCCCTAAAGGACAAGTCCAGATGAAGTCAGGCTATAAGGAAATCCCTTACAGCTCCAAGAATCTATAGCCCCAGGGTACAAAGAGAGCTCACTGATTGCTGGAGCATCGCTGAATTGGTAACAAAATTCAACCGGTGCAGTGAGAAGGGGGCACCTCAGTCAGCTCCCACATGTCCCAGGGAAGGAGATGGCCACAGAGGAGGCAGGTTTGTGAGGATGAGGTGAGGGGGTGATCCATCCAACAGCATGTTTACATACAGTCTCATTAAATCCCCACCACATGTTATTTTATTATTGATTTGCAAGTGGGGAAACTGAGGCTCAAATCACCTAATTTGTTAGTCCCAGAGTGGGAACTTGAACTCGAGTCTCTCACCCTTCCAATCCAGGGTGCTTTCTAGGGGGCTCTCCAGCTTGTACAGGAGTCTTTGTATTTCCCAGTGAGCCTAATAATAACTGGTTTCCCTGGTAGCTCAGCTGGTAAAGAATCTGCCTGCAATGCAGGAGACCCCAGTTCGAATCCTGGGTTGGGAAGATCCCCTCGAGAAGGGATAGGCTACCCTGTTCTTGGGATTCCCTGGTGACTCAGACGGTAAAGAATCCACCTGCAATGTAGGAGACCTGGGTTCGATCCCCGGGTTGGGAAGATCCCCTGGAGGAGGGCATGGCAACCCATTCCAGTATGCTTGCCTGGAGAATCCCCATGGACAGAGGAGACTGGTGGGCTACAGTTCAATGGGTCGCAAAGAGTACGACACGACTGAGCAACTAAGCACAACACATTCACCCAGTAGATACCCAATAAATTGCTATTGTCTGAACAGACGAACAAAGCAAAACAAACGCTGAAGAGCTTCAGGACAATGAGGAGACAGGGCGGCAGTGGATCTCTCATCTTTCAGGCAAGAGCTTCTCCAGTTGGAAAACGAAACTGAAGAGAAAAAAAACTACAATTCCCAAAAGACCCTAAAGGGCCCACCTTACGCATGCGTAGATCCCGCCCTAATTCCGTGGCTTCCCGGTAGCTCCTTTCGCGCCTGCGCCCTCCGATCAGTCGCGTTTCGACCCCTTGTTTTCCCCCCGCCGGAGTTGGTACCTGGATCTCGTGCGACTTTCAATCTCTTGTTGCGATGTTGTCCTTCTCTTTTATTTGGGCGACTCGGGTAAGAATGGGGCTCCAGAGAGTGGGTGACCCGTAGAAAGTAAGTTCCCAACCTATCCCAGTTAGTTCTATTCTAACGATTCACAAACTTGGGCTTCTCTGGGCTTTTAATCGCACGTGGTCAGGGTCCTCGGGGAGGGGAGAGCGGAGGGTAGTGCGGATGTGCAACTAGGGGATCCTTGAGACCCCCCGGTGCTCGTAGGGTGATTGGGGCCCCTTCTCATTCCGGGAACCAGATGACCCAAGGCCTTGTGACTGGCCGTTTGACGTGGCATTAGGGAAGAGAACCATACTGAATGCCCCGTGGACCCTGTACTGGCCAGCCAGCACGGTTTTTGGCCTGGACCCGCGAGCTGAATCTTTCTTGCCAGATCTGAGCCATGCGAATGATGCAACTGGTCACCCCTGCTTGCATCAGGAGTCCAGCAGCTCTGGGCTGGAAGGAGGTGGAAAGAATGGGGAGCTCAAAGGACAAGATACAGGTTTTGCCCTCTTCCCTAGAGGCTGCTAAAGGTCTATGTTTCCACCTCCATTGCTCTGGAAACCACCTGTACAGCTTATTGCTCTAATCCTTGCCAGATTGGTCGCCACCATGCCCCCCGACTAGGGGATCACTTTGTTAAGGCTCTGCAGGAAAACCATGTGTTTCTGTGGGTGGGGACTGCCCGGGGTTCCAGAGACACAGGCTTCTAGAAGACAAACTTTGCCCTGAGGCTTTGCAGAGTGTTTTAAGGGCAGAGGTGGAGGGAGATTCTGAGGTGAGCTGAATGGATCAAATCAGAACCACCCCCAAGATGTTGATCTCAGCCTTGGCTCTAGATCTGGTTTTTGAAGGTGGAGGTGGGGTTAATGAGAACTGAACGGACTGACTTTACAACTGACTGCTGGATATGGTGCCTGAGGACCTGATAAGCATAACTGAGGACTGTTTCATCTGGACACTTTTTCTTTGACCCGAGCTTTTCTTTCCCTAGCCTCTGCGGAGATGTGGTCAGCTGGTTGGGATGGCCGTACGGTGCCAGCACAGTGAGGTGCCCCAGACTCAGACCGGAGAAGCAAGCAAGGGCTGGTCAGGCCAGGAGAGTCTATCAGACAGTGACCCTGAGATGTGGGAGCTGCTGCGGAGAGAGAAGGACAGGCAGTGTCGCGGCCTGGAGCTCATTGCTTCAGAGGTGGGGCCTGGGGAGAGGGGCCAGGGCTTAGGCCACAGCTGGAAGTAACAGATCATCTTCCTGCTATTTCTCCAGATCTCCCTTTCAAACTCAGGGCCTTCCTGCTGGGCCTCATCTCCACCTCTTCTGCTGATCTCTGAAGCAAAGGCAGGGCCAGTCTGGGTTATGGACAGGGGCATTAGGAATCCCGCCAGAGCCTCCTGGAGCTCCTGTAGTTTAGTCTGGTCCCTCTTCCATCCGAGGAGGAAACAGAAGCCTGGAAGCACAGGCTCACGTGGACAGGAGGCTTTGCTGGAGACACCTATCATAGAAGCTGGGTTTCTTTTTTTTAAATATTTATTTGGCTGTGCCAGGTCTTAGTTGCAGCATGCAGGATCTACCCTGCGACATGTGGGATCCAGTTCCCCAACCAGGGATTGAACCTTGGCCCCTGCATTGAGAGCCCAGAGTCCCAGCCTCTGGACCACCAGGGAAGTCCTAGCAACTGGGTTTCTGAGAAGGATGCTCTGGCCCTGTCCCTGACCTGGCAGGGAATCCTAAATGAACAGAGCTTTCTATAGAACCCAGCTCCTCCCTGCAGCCTGGGGCTCTGTCCGGAGGGGGCTGTGGGGTCCAGGGAAGGGGGCTCGGTACCTTCTGACACTGCCCCCTCCCCCACCCCAGAACTTCTGCAGCCGAGCTGCGCTGGAGGCCCTGGGGTCCTGTCTGAACAACAAGTACTCGGAGGGTTATCCTGGCAAGAGGTGAGGGCTAGGCACCGCAAGGCTGGAGGACAGCCTCAGGGATGGTGTTCCCAGTGGGGGACACCTGCCTGTACCCTGCAAGTGTGTCTAGAGGATGGTCTTCCCAGTCCTTTGCTGCTGGTCCAGGGGATGGTGGAACCCTTTCTCTGTGCCCTGATCTGCTCCCCTCCCTTTGCAGATACTACGGAGGAGCAGAGGTAGTAGATGAAATAGAGCTGCTGTGTCAGCGCCGGGCCTTGGAGGCCTTTGACCTGGATCCTGCTCACTGGGGAGTCAATGTCCAACCCTACTCTGGATCCCCAGCCAATCTGGCTGCCTACACAGCCCTTCTGCAGCCTCACGACCGAATCATGGGGCTGGACTTGCCCGATGGGGGCCAGTGAGTGTCGGTGGGGTGGCGGGAGGGCTTGTGGGCAGTATGGGCGCGGGAGAAGAGTAATTTATTGAATACCTACCGTGTTCCATGCAGATGGAACAGGCCTCTCCCAGTCCAGGAGTGGTTGATGAAGATAAGACCCCATAAGTGTTGCTCAGAGCCACAGGGGTAGTACTTGCTAGGAGCAGTGTTCCAGAGATCCCAGCCTTTGGAGCAGGGCAGGAAGCCAGTGGCTAAGTTGGAAAGTTCCTGTACTGAACCTGCCTCTTTACTCTCCTATCCTCCCAGTCTCACCCACGGCTACATGTCTGATGTCAAGCGGGTCTCAGCTACATCCATCTTCTTCGAGTCTATGCCTTATAAGCTGAATGTGAGTGCTCTGGGGTGTGAGGAGGGAGCTGTGAGGATCTGCTCCGCTTCCTTCTTAGAGCTTTAGCTTTTTGTCTGTCTGTCTAGCCCCAAACCGGCCTCATTGACTATGACCAGCTGGCACTCACTGCTCGGCTCTTCAGACCACGACTCATCATAGCTGGTACCAGTGCCTATGCTCGCCTCATTGACTACGCCCGCATGAGAGAAGTTAGTGGTGGGCTGGAATCTCTGCCCCTCCCCAAGGGGTGGTGAGGTGACTTGGGAGGAGGGGCAAGCCTTGGGCAGGCCTGTCTGGGCCCTCCCCAGGCTGAGGCCTATCTCTGTCCTCCTCTGTGCCCGCGTAGGTGTGTGCCGAGGTCAAGGCACACCTCTTGGCCGACATGGCCCACATCAGTGGCCTGGTGGCTGCCAAGGTGATCCCCTCACCCTTCGAGCACGCAGATATTGTCACCACGACCACTCACAAGACTCTTCGAGGGGCCAGGTCAGGCTTCCCTGAGGTCTTTCTGTGCCTCTCCCTGTCTTCATGCCCCACCCCGGGGCATGGTTGGGGCAGGATGTGAGTTTGTTCCCACCAGAGGCCCTGTCTAGGATACTTCTCCTTTTCTTGCCCCTGGTGGCAGCTCCCTGGCAGGCAGTTTGGGGGTGGAGGTGAGATCTGCTCCCCTCAAGCCCTGGAGTCCAGCACGCTGGACACCACTGGGCTGGACTCTGTGAGCGAGTGGGGGCCAGGCCAGCCAGTCTCCTCTGCTCTCCCCATCCCAATGTTCTTTCTTGTCAGCTTAGATTCTGACCGCCTACCTCCCACACAGGTCAGGACTCATCTTCTACCGGAAGGGGGTGCGGGCTGTGGACCCCAAAACTGGCCGAGAGATCCCTTACACATTCGAGGACCGAATCAACTTTGCTGTGTTCCCATCCCTGCAGGGGGGCCCCCACAACCATGCCATTGCTGCAGTGGCTGTGGCCCTAAAGCAGGTTGGGGAGCCTACTCTTGTGCAGTGGGTGGGGGCAGGACCCAGAGGCTCAGACCCTGCACCTTGCTAGCTGAAACTGGAACTGATGGAGGGGAAGTGTCAGGCTGGGAGGGCGTGGGGATGGGGTCCCAAGTGTGCTGGGGGTGGTGGGGCAGGAGGGGCCGGGCTTAAGGCGACAGTGCTGCTGCCTCTTCTCCAGGCCTGCACCCCCGTGTTCCGGGAGTACTCCCTACAAATTCTGAAGAACGCACGGGCCATGGCTGACGCCCTGCTGGAGCGAGGCTACTCCCTAGTGTCTGGTGAGTGGGGGTGGGGAGGGGGAGGTGCAAGCCCCATAGCCTCAGCCAGAGGCCCAGGACACCACTCCCTGCTCACTCTCCCCGCCTCAGGTGGCACTGACAACCACCTAGTGCTGGTAGACCTGCGGCCAAAGGGTCTGGACGGAGCTCGAGCTGAACGGGTGTTGGAACTTGTATCCATCACGGCCAACAAGAACACCTGTCCTGGAGATCGAAGTGCCATCACACCTGGGGGCCTGCGGCTGGGTGAGACCTGGGTTCTGGTAGGGGTGGGGGATGACTGCCAGGTGGACCGGGGCTGTGCTAATCCTCTTCTGCTTCTCTCACAGGGGCCCCAGCCCTGACTTCTCGAGGGTTCCGTGAAGATGACTTCCGGAAAGTTGTAGGCTTTATAGATGAAGGTGTCAACATTGGCTTGGAAGTGAAGAGCAAGACCAGTGAGTGGACAAGACCTCCCCTGCCCCCCAGCCAGTTCACACTATCTCCCCCTCCTCCAGCTGATCTCACTGCCTTCCCCTAAGCTCTGACCACTTTTTTTCCTCATCCCTGTCTAGCCAAACTCCAGGATTTCAAATCTTTCCTGCTCAAAGACCCAGAAACAAGTCATCAGCTGGCCGACCTTAGGCAACGGGTGGAGCAGTTTGCCAGGGCCTTCCCCATGCCTGGTTTTGACGATCACTGAAGGCACCTAAGAAATGAAGCCTGCGGACTGACATTTCTCCCTCTTACCCTTCCTAGACAAGCTGGGAAGGGGGTGGTAACTGCTCCTCTTCCAGTTTACTGCTGGAGGAGGGAAGGGCCCCCCACTTAGGGCAAGAGCCATGTGTAGTTCCCCTTCTCAGAATGTGCAGCTAAGAAGGTTTCTTCTTGTAATAACACTTAGGAAGAGGAGGCTTGGAGCGTTCTGCCCTAACCTCTCCCATTATCTCAGTATTATAGACCCCCTGCCCTTTCTTGGGGAGGGGGGAGTTCCTCTCCTGAGCCAGAGGAAGGGGTGGATAGGCACCCTCCTTTCTGTTTTTATCTAATAAAATACTAACCTGCCCTGAGCTTCTGTTACTGGGGTGAGGTCCCCTGGGGGTCCCCTGGGCCAGGTGGTGATTCCTCTCCCTCAACGTGTTCCTCATTTCCTTCCCACCACCACCACAAGGACCCCCAAGGCTGCCTCCTCCTTTCTGATCAGAGGCAACACCAGACGTGATTAGCAGGCGCAGCAAATTCAATTTGTTAAATGAAATTGTATTTTGCCCACGGCTGCTTCTGTTTGATCCCTGGGGACCGAGGGAAGTAGGGGAAGGGTTGGGGAGGCCCAGGTGTGAGGCGGGAGGGGGTGCCCATTGGTATTAGAAGCGGAAGGGAAGCGGGAAGCAGCGCAGGCACTGGAGGAGTGAGCCGCACCTTCTTGGGGGTAGGTGCCTCACCCCAAGCTGGCTGGACTGTCAGCGACGAGCCTAGTCGAGCCCAGCCAGCCAGAGTAGCACCGCCCCCAGGCTGGCGCCAGGGAGCCTGGAGCCGGGGCTAACGTGGGGCCCGCCACGTCATTTGGCACTCAGGCCCCTGCTTGGTCTTGTCTCTCACGTAGGCCACGCTCAACACGTACGTAGCGTGCACCCCGCCCTCCGAAGTCAGGGTAACGGGGTAGAGGGGCTGGCATGAGCCTTTTGGGTTAGGCTACTCCCTGCCCTTTAACTGCTCCTCCCCCTCGTGGGACTGAAGCTGAGGGTCAGAGGCGCTTCCGCTGCTGGGAGCAAGGGAAGGGGGGTGGGGCTGCCTCCCCTCCTCGTGGGAACCCGGCTGTGTAAGCAGAAACTGGACTGGGTGGCTAGCGTGGCGCCTTGGGGTTGAGGGTGGAGAGTGGAAGAAACGAGGAGGCTGGCTGCTGGCGGCTCACAACTGGCACTGCAGCCGAGCTTAGAAGTCTGGCCTGTCTTTCTTCAGTTTCTTGTAGTCAGTGGAAACTGCAAGGAACTATGGAGAGAAAGGGGGACTGCACTGAGGGCCCCATGCTTCCCTTTGCTGGGGTGGGAGGTCCCAGCTGGGATCAAGAGATGAGCGGATGGAGGTGCAACCCGAAGGCCACTGGGAGGTACCTTGTATTGGTCATTGGGGCTCAGGCGGTTCCAGGGCTCCGGGTTGTTCTTTCGGTCCCAGCTGTGGAGACGAAGGTGGGGGTGGGGTGGGGTTAGGGTTTTCTCTCTGGGAGCTGGGACTCTGGAGCCTAAGGGGACCTATGAGATCTGTACCCCCACCCCAGCACCCTCTATCCTCCCGGGGGATGGGGGTGTGTTCATTTCCCAGAGACAGGGAGGGGAGGGGGCACGTTAGTGGGTGCTGACAACTGAGGCAAGAAGGCTGTCACCCTTGTCAGCGTGGGGCCAGGTGATAGACTTGACAACCTGGCCCAAGGACTCCCGCCTGTTCGGTGCCACCCTAGGCTAGCCCCGCAGAGCTGGGAGGTGGGAATCAGGCAGAAATCCCGAAATCCCGAGGTACTGGGTTTGCAGTGATGTGCCTCAAATTCACACAACGCCATGGGTGCTCCTGCCTGCTGGCAGACCCTCCATTCCCGCCGCCTCTCTCTGGCGCGGCTTGGAGTCTCCGCGCTCCCCTGGTTCCAAAGGCGACCCTGGCAGCTCACCCGGCCACACCCCCAGCGCTTGGGCAGCGAGATAGAGGTACCCAAAGGCCGCCAGCGGCCGGCAGAGCGGCGTCGTCATGGTAACGCGGCCGGGAACGGTGCTTGTTCCGCAGCCCAAAGCCGGCAGAATCCCCAGCTACTGAGGGTGGGCCCGAGGGGAGGCGGGGGTCTCCCAGGTCAGGAGCAGGCTCCAGTCCCGAGATGTCACCTGCCTGGGAGTCCCCGCGAAGACCATCATTCCTGAGAGTCCTGTGCATTCCTGTCCCATCTTGCCCCACCCAGGACCCCTTCCTGCGTCCCAAGCCCGGCCTTTACCAGACGTCCGGGCTGCGCAGGGCGAGTCGCAGCAAGTAGAGCGCAGCGCTGCCCATGCCCAGGCCGATGAAGCCGATCATCGGGATGAGCTGCGGGAAGACAGAAAGAACTTTCTTTCAGGGACAGCCCCCTCCCAATCGCCTTTTACAAGCTTTTCTGCTCGGCCAACCCCCACCCCACCCCATTCCAGGTCTGGTGCTCCCTCCCTTTGGGGAGAGAGGACCTGCAGCCTCCCACCACATTTCCTGCCATAGTCTCCCTCAACCTAGAGCTAACCTGTTTGAGGTGGATTCAAGAGACACGGGGACATACTGTAGGGACGGACTGAGGGCACTGCAGAGAAATACTAGGAGCTTTGGGGAAACTTGGCAATAAGCAGGGTACGGGGAGATTTCGGGGCTGCCAGGGCAGCTAGAGAGTTAGAAGGTAGAATCATGACTCCTGGGACCAAACTTACCCCGGGATGTCTCTTGATCTGCCTGTAGAAGCGGGCTCCGAGGCTGGTTCCCGCCATAGCGCCTTCCAGTGTCTGCTGCTCTCCAGCGGCCCTGAGCCCTTGCTCCTCCTGGGGTCCCGCCCCTCTCTGGGGAGGGGTCAGCCCAGCCCAGCCTGGCCCAGCCCCGGCAACTTCATCAGACTCACCCCAACCCCCATCTCTCTCCTTATGGCAGTTCCAGGATCGGCCAGGAAGAGAATTGTTGGGGAGCAGGGGGATTTCTGCTCATCCATTCTCCACTCCAAGGGGTCCGACCCTGGCCCAGGAGACATTATCATGCTTTGGGCTGGTCCAAGGGAGAGGCCTCCCAGACTCTAACTGAGAGACCGACTGAGGGGGATCCTGAAGTGGGAAGAGGTACTCAACATGGGACAGGCGCACCGACCTCCAGTAAAGTGCAGCTGAGGGGTGTTCACAGGTGGGGTGGAGGGGTGAGGGGACGGGGATCAGGGACATGTGAGGGCCTCTGTAATGTTTCCCTGACACCCCTAGAGCCACTCAGGAGCTAGCAGGGCCACCTCCCTCCAAGAACAGTGGGAAATGGGGGGGGGCAGACAGACCCCAGCCGCACTAGACCTGGGTGGCTTCTCCAACTTGTGTTGTGGTTAGCCTGGAAGACTGTGGAGGCCAGGGGAGCTGGGCATTATCTCAAACCTGGCTCAGGATAGAATAAATCAGTTGGTTAAATCTGGGGGTTAAGAGACTTCCTTCTCCTACCTACCTCGGGTATCCATCCAAGGAGACCACTTCTGCCTCTGACTCTGATGGAAAGAAAGAGAATGGAGTGAAGGAAATTGTAGAAGAAAGATAAGATGTTGAAAGAGAAAAGAGAACACATAGAGACAGAAGCTAGAGTGATTGCATTCGACTGGACAATCAACTAGGGTGCATGCTGTGCTATCAGGTGGGATGCTATGCTATCTCTGCCACTGCCTTTGGGGAACTGGGGTCCTAGGGAGCCCTGCAAGAGCTGAGCCCTAAGCACCTCTCCCCATTCCACGCTAATCTACCCACTCCTTCCCCTACTGCTGTCCTGGCAGCCGATTCCTATAGAGCGCTCCCACTTCTCCCCTCCAAAGCCTCGTGGTGCCCAGGCAGGGGCGAGCCGTGCACCCGCTGCTGTGCCTGTCAGAGTACCGAGAGGGAGGGGTCCCTTCCTGAGGGCCCCCTGCTTTCCCCTCCCGCGCCTGATACCTCCCCCACCTCCTGCGCTGACAAGCGCGGCTGTAATTAGGCTGCGGGGTCCCGAGCTCTCCGCCTCCCTCCGGCGGATAATGAGATAAAGTGTCAGAGACAGGGCGAGAACAAAGAGACAGAGACGGTGCTTACGTGTGTGTGGGGGGCGGGGGCGGGGGACTGACGGGATGTCGGAGCGTGGAGAGCTCAGAGCCTGGCCCTGAGTACCTGCACTTCCAGGGCCGGGTCAGGGGCTGGGGTGTCCTGTCACTTGTGCCCCTTAGCCCTCCAGTCTCTGGGACTAAAAATCAATCCTGGAGCTCGAGCTCGAGGGGCCGCACAGCTGGGCTGCACATCTGACTCTTGCGGCACAGCTGGAGCGATAGGGACGTCTGGCTCCGGTGCCGCGCCCCTTTGCTTCTTGGGCATCTTCCTTGCGGGGCCCTTTCTCTGAGTCACAGTGAGCCGCGCCTCGCGCATTCCGGGCCCTCCGCCCGGCTTTTTTCCTGGGAGCCCCAGTGATCCTCCTGCCTTGGGCCTCCGCCCTTGCTTTTCGAGTTTCTTACTACGTTATTGCTTCTGCCTCTCCGGGGCTCCTTGACCCTTCATCTGCTTCTGGTACTTTTCTCTGACCCCTTGTCTGTGACCCTATTTCTAAGGCTCCTCCCGTCTCTGGATCTTGGTCCAGAACTCCTTGAGTTCCAGATCTCATTTCTTCCCACCAGAAGGACTCAGGCTACGCTGACCGAGCAGACAGAAGTCATTAGCCGGGGATTAGGCGTGGCCAGGGGCGGGCAGGGGTCCCGCTGGGATCTCTCTCAAAGCTAACCCGCACAGGACACTAATCCGCGCTCTGGTGGAGCTGAACTTCAAAAGCAGCTGGACTCGCGGGAGCGAGCAGGCCGCGGGGCCATGGTCGCGGGCGCCCCCTGGAGGCGGAGGTGCTCTCAAACTCTTAGGGGCGATGTCTCAGGCGCCCCCTATCGGGCCTCAGCGGCCCTGCGCCTCGCGGCTTTCGAGCAGGGAAGTTACTGCCAGGAGTGTAGGTCCCGCTCTCGCCATTCCCGCCGCCAGAGAAGTGAGTCCAGCAACTTCCACTCATCTGTTGTGAGGAGGAGCCGAAGGGAGGGAAGGAGAGGGGACTCAGAAGCTCCCACTTCGCCTGTTGCGGGCATCCCAGGTTCAGGCTGGCTCCTCTTGCGGAGCTGGGCGGCCCCAGGTGCCCAGGGCTCCGTCTCAGCGCCGAGACTCTTCTCAGCCCTCTGACCCTACCTGCCCCAGTAGGATCTCTGCCTCTTCTTCAGGCCTTATCACTGTCTCTCTCTGCCTTCCCATTCTGTCTCTCCCTCCGCAGCTCTCTACCTGCCTTTGTCCCCCTGCATCTGTTTCTCTGCGTCTCCCTGCGTTTGTTTCTCCTTTCCTCTACATCTACCTCGCCGTGTCTCTCTTTATAAATGCCTCCCTGTCACTGTCTTTCTCCCCCCTCCCATTCCCTGGTTCTATTCCTATTCTCTGGCTTGCTGCCCCTGGGTGTCTGCAGCAGTCCAACGGGACAGCCCGCGGGCACCTCGGGGCTCTGCCCAGGGTCCCCTTCCTGGTCACCTCCATACGCCCGTCACCTTGGCGCAGACTCCGCTTTCCCTCTGCAGCAGTGGGGCGTGGAGGGGGCGCTAGGGAGGGAAGACACAGTGCCCAGCATCTGCTCGGGAGCCCCGGGGCCCCTAACCCCCCTCTGCCGCTATTAAGGGCGCCGGGTCCCGAGGCTCTGAGATGATCATGGTTGCATCAGCCAGACAGCCGCGGAGCCCGGAGCCTCGTAGCGAGCGAACCATCTAGACAAAGACGCCCGCGCCATCTGTTTATGCAAAGCGCTTTCCGCTGGGGACCCCGGCGTCCCGGTGCCTGGCCCGGCTCTGGACACAGGGTCGTGAGCTCTCAGGAGCTGCAGATGCAGCCCCGCCGCGCTGCGGTTCCCCCACTCCCCAGCACCCAGAGGGGCCGCGGGGCGAGAGGAACGGAGGAGGCGGGGGTGTTGATGTGATTGGAGCGGACGCGGCTGTTTCTTCAATAATGGATGGAGATGATGCGGACGGCGGAGCCAAGCCCGCCCGGAGAGGAGAGAGGAATAGAAATGGGGAGAGGTAGAGGCGGGGGCGGGGGACTCACCCTGGCGAGCGCACACGCGCGCGCGCTCACACACACACACACACACACACACACACGAGCGTGCGTGCGTCACACTGTCATTCGAATACACGCCGCCGCGCGGCTCACACCCAGGCACACGCCCACGTACTGTCACCGAGACACACACCTGCAGGCAGAGAAGCCAGAGCAACACACTCACCAGAGGCTTTTCCTGGTTCTCACACCACATGGTCCTGCAGGCAGAGGCACACGGAAATGCCCACACGCGGGGCACACGCAGGCGTGAAGAATGCACAGACACGTAGACACATCAGAGCACATATGCCCATCTGATGATACCCAGGGACTAAGACAGCCAAAAACCTCAGAGGGTGGGGTAGTGGAGCAGAATAGGGACAAGACACACAGTGGCACAGACATGCACCGGGGGCACAAGTTCCAGGGGCACACACATCAACACACACACACAACATCTGGGACTCTGATAGACACACCTCACATCTTCAGGGCGGACACATACATTGCACAGCAGGGGCACAGAGGCACCCCTCACACACTCAGAGTTTCCCACCCAACCATGCTAAAGCTGCTGCCTCTGCCCTGCAGTGGTGAAGTGTGGCAGAGAGGTCACTGGGATCCCCAAAGAAGGCCTTGTTAGTCTAGCCAGGTAATGAGGTTCTGATGACAGGAGATGCCTGGGGCTGTGGACACTGAGCTGCTGCTTAACTGCCTACCAACTTCCTTTCTTGGCCCCCAGAGCCAGTGGTGTGGGCCTTAGGCCTCTCTAGCTACAGCCAACCCTGCTGGCTTCAACCCCCAAAGCTGGGGGAGAGGTAGCAGAGCCATAGAGGGGTATCGAGGCTGCATAGGGAGACTGCCAGGATTCCCAGCACAGCCAGGAGGCAGGCGCACACCTGGTGCTGCCCATCTTCTCACTTCAAGGGGCACTTTTCTTGCTCAGAGCCAGGGGGCCCTGGGGAGGGTTAGGATGTGGGTTATCTTGGACCCTCCTAACCTGACCCCTCCTTCCGTCTGTTTTCAATTCAGTCAGCTCCTTGGCCCAGACTTATGACCTTTGCAGCCTGAGGCAGCACCATCCATCACCCAGGCGGCTGCTAGTGGGAGTGAGGGGCTCTGGGGGCTCACACAGGGTAGCTGTCCCTCCTGCCTCCATCTCTTGAGACCTGCTCTCTGCCCGCGGGCCAGGGCTCAATGGGCGGGGCAAGTACTGCGGGGAGGGTGTGACCAAGGGGCTCAATTGCTATAAATGAGCCTTGTGTCCCCACCCCTGATAGCCCAGCACCCTGTCCTTCGAGCTCGGTACAGTCAGCCTTCCCGCTCCTCCCGCCCTCCCTCTCTCGGGCCCTTTGCTTAATTTCCTATTAACTGCTGATAAATCCAATTAAACCGCAGCTCTAATTAGGGACAGCTGCCGGCTCTGGGAGGAGGGGGAGGAGGGTGCCCCCCCCCGAGTGTAGGGGGAGAGAACAGCAGCTCTCTCTGCTTCTCGGTACCCCCACACCAGCATTGCCGCCCAATGAGCCAGTAAATTGGTTTTGCTTCAGCATTGTGGCGGGGGGGTGGTGGGCTCTCGAGGATCTTGGGGAGTTCTGGTTTTGAGTCCCTTAGACTGCTTGATGAAGAGTTGCGACCCAAGCCCTAGCCGTCCCTGCTCCCTCCGCCCTTTGGTGGTAGGTGGATCCAAAGGAGGGATGGGGGCAAAAGGTTTGATTTGTGTGCGGCGGTGGAGGGGGGCCTGTGATCTGCTCCCGTTCCAGCCCAACTGCGGTTCAAAGGGGCTGCCTGACTCTTCATTGTGACCCCGCCGCCGCCCCGAGGCGTCCCGGACAATCAAGGGCAAAGGGAACAGGAAGCCGAACCAGTTTCTGAGACGAGTTGTCTCGTGTGCTTCCCTACCCCCAACGCACCTCAGCCTTCTGGATGGAAGGGGGGCGCTCCCGTCCTGGGCCCTTCTCTTCCCTAGCCCAGCTGAGCCTCTGCCCTCCCCCCTGCCAGCAGCAGATGGTGCCTGGGTTCCCGCTGCCAACCTTGCTAGGCGGTGCCAACCTCAGGCCTGGCAGACAACGAGAAGAGGCTCTCTTGGCTGGCCAGGGTGACCCTCCCCCACTCGCCATCAAGCTCAAGACCCTCAGCCGGCCTCATTCCAGCGGACCACCCCAGGTTGCCTCTCTCTGTTCCGCTCCCAGGTCCCTAAACTCCTCGTCTCCTTCAGCTCCCTTTCCCACACCTTCCGGCTCCCGGCCACCTGCCACCGTGACCGGGGCCGGTACATTTGCATATTTACATATGCAAATAATAACATTTGCATACGGCACACCACAGGGGCGGCTCCGCGTGAGCTGGTTAGCTGTCTGCCCCGCGCCCTCTCTCTCTCTACCTGTCGCTAAGGGCTGGGGCGGGGGCCGCGCGGGAGGGGTTAGGCCCCCCGGTCTCGCTAGCTCAGTTCCCGGAGGATTTGAGTAAGTGTTGCCATGGAGACGGCACGCACCCCACCCCCTCCCAGACCGAGGGTCTGGAGCTTGGTGTCTCCAGTTCTCTCCTCTCCCCCCAACCCCTCCCATCCCATCCCTCGCATTTCAACCGAGATCTTGCATCGCCCCCTGGCGGCCTACCTCGGAACTGAGCCAGGTTCCCGAAAATGGCAATGGGCTGCCCACGGCGAAATCGCTCTGAGCTCTAGGGAGCTACCCTGCTACTGGATCCTGCTCCCAGCGGCAGGGGCGCGGGGACCGTGACCTCAGTCCGACTCTCTTCATTGACGACAGAGGCCTTGCCGAGCGGACGCGTCTATCTCCCCACCTCGCGCCAGCCTCAGCCCAGGTGGGTCTCGGGTTACTCGATGGTAGTGAGGGGAGACTGCTGGGGGAGAGTCTCCACCCCTTTGGAGGCCTTCTCCTCCCTCTCCCCTCGGCCCCCAGTTAAACAGCAAACTTTTCTTAACTTTTGTCAAAACTTTAATAAATTCGCAATATTCGATGGTTCGTCTCAACCCCCCACCCCTCCCGTCTCCCTAATTGAGACGCATTCTTTCTACCCCCACCCCCCCACCCCAGATTTGGGAAAAAAAGGCTGGGCCTGAGGGTTACGAGTGAGGCTGCTCCAGGCACCAAGAATCCGACGCCCTCGGCGGGGGAGGGGGACGGGAACCAGTCCCTTCCCGGAAGCCCTGTCATGTTTCGGTGGCCTTCCCAGCCCTCCCCAACCCAGCCATATAGTTGCTTTCGCCCATTTTCTCCCCAACCTCCACTGGGCCTGCCCAGAATGGGGTTTGGGTATCTCCCACTGGCAGGCGTCAGCACGCCTAAATCTCCTCCAGAAAGTCGGTGGGGAACAGCCCCACCTTGCGGCCGGTGTAGACCTTGACGTAGCCGCCGGCTTCATCGCCTTTCTGCACCACAATCTAAAGGATTAAAGGACGAGGGAGAAGAGAAAATGGAAGAGCTGAGCAAGGGAGCCCAGAGCCATGGAGGCCCAATCTAGTCCCATGAATGAGTTACGATCTGCAAGGAGTGTAGTTGGCAGAGGAGCCTCTGGGCCTGGCTTTGAGTTGGGGCACCAGAGCTACCTGGTCCTTCTTGAGAGTGATCTGCCCTATCTCGCGGTTCCCCACGAAGGATCTCGTTACGCGGTGCACACGCTCTCCAGCCCGGACCCGAATGATGAAGTTTGGAGGGAAAAATCCAACCTTCTCCCCTATTTTCCCCTAGAGGAGATGGTAGGAAAAATTAATCTAACAGTCTCAAGCTCTAAACTCAACCCCGGTCCTATCTGAGCCTCAGCCATCTCTTACCCGCCACCACTCCTCGTTGGAGTCATCAATGACTGTGATCTTCTCTCCAGGCCTGGGACAGGAAGGAAGCGGCCTCTGAGATTTAGGGATCTTACACATTCCGTCCCTTGGCTGTGCCCAGGTCCAGCCCCAAATAGGTTCCACGCCCTGAGTCCCCCCTTTTCCTTTCCCATAGGGAGCTGGGCTCTCCGCTCTCCACTCCCAGTACACCCCCACCCCAATTCTAAGGTCTCTCACGGGAAATCCAGATCGTCCTTCTCCAGGGCTTTGAATCGATAGAGAGCCACAAAGTAATGAGACTGCTGGAAGCCAGGCTGCTTGTGCTGAGGGTGAAAGGGGGTGAAGAGTCTCAGGGCTCCTCTGTCCCACACCGAGGGGCAGGAGGCCAAGGCAGGGACATTTTCCAGACACACTACATTCCACCTCTCTTCTGTGTCCCTGAACTGAGAGGAATGTGTTGGTCATGTGTATGGGTGAGGTGGTGAAGAAGGCAGATTAAGGACTGGAACCCATGGAATACGTGTGAGAGCTGTCAGACCTGGGCTGGGGAGAGGACCGGGGTCCCCTTAGGGAGAAAAGATTCTCACTTTGTCATCAGGTGTCTTCTTTTCAGCTTTCTTATCCCCTTCAGGGTTTCCTAGAATGGGAAACACCAACAAATTGTCTCTGGCTTTTGGACGGTAGCCCTCACTCCCTTACCTTTCTGTTCCAGGGCCTCTTATCTCCAAACCTGGCATGCCCTTTGGCTCTCCATCCCTGGGGCCACGACTGAGCCCCAACCCTCCTCCATCTCAATGGATGGAGGTGGGTGTTACTCACCATCCTGGGGTTTGCCTTCCTCTGATCTGGCAGACTCTGGCTCCTCTTCCATCATGGCCGCTAGAGACTGGAGAGGGCACCAGCATTAGGAAGGTGGCTGTCTCGAAAACCCACATTGCCCTGGCTGTCAAGTCAGTCCAGAGAACTACGGAATAGGATCTCAGGTTTGGAAGGAGCCTTGGAGGAAGTATCTAGCCAACCACCTGCCTACTGCACGGATTTGCTCTGAAACATCCTACTAGGTTACCACCTAAATTGTGCTTGAATGTAGGTGACAGGAAGCTCACTATCTTGCAAAAATCCACGTCCTTTACGTAATGTCTGCTTTTCAAAATATTACAGTGTGTAAGAGAAAAACAGGCAGCACAATTTTTGTAATTCAAGACAATAGAACCTGAGTGGGCTAGCCTCTCTGGAAGCAGTCACATCACACTGATAGTGCCTTAGAAGTCATGGCTCACGCCACAGAAATCCCTAATTTGCACCTAACCTCCATATCAACTACTTTGAGGCCAGATCTCTAGTTGTGTTTTTGTGCAGTTGATTTTTTTTTTTTGATCTAAGAACAGTTAGGTACTTTTTCCTTACAAAAATTTTGGATTCTTAGTTCTTGGTCTTTCTTCTAGTCTGTAAGGTTTTTGAATATATAATTCAGTGTATAAGTTTTCCCTCAGAGGTTTCCTACAAACTTCATGGGACATATCATTTATATCTTCATTTGTAGCAGTGAGAAAAACGTCCGTAGGTGAGAACCAAGGACTAAAGCATGTCAAAAAGCATCAGAAACCTCCCTATAGTTGGAAGCTCCCTAAAGGACCAGGATCCTTTGGGTGCTATCATTCAATTAATTTTACAAATCCATCTAACTGTGATCATTATCCACATTAGTCCATCCTTGTTGTCCAGAAAGATATAAAGATATCCTTGCTGAGCTGAACACAAGTCTGTTGTATTACCAATCTAGGAAATGAAAGCGCTCTTGGCCACAAGCTTTGTGTCTCAGTTTCCTCCTCTTTAGGATAGATGAGTCAGAACAGATTGTCTTCACGGGCCCACACAGGGTTCTAGAATGGCATGACAAGTTCTCCTTCCCAAATCCAAAAGAATAGATCACTTCTGTTGCCTGGCAATGCCAGAGGCCTAGGTCCTAGCCTTTAGTTGAATTACGGTGGTTAATCTGACAAGTTCAGAAGGGAGTTTCTAGAGTAAACACATGCTGGAAGGAGATGCTAAACTGAGGCCCTTTAAAATTGCACACAGAAATTTGTCTGTTGGGTTATGTGCAGTTTTAGGGGAAAAGGATCCCTACTCTTGTCAGCTTTCCAGAGAGGAGACAGGACCTGCTCACTGGGGTCTCTGGAGCAGATCTCAGTGGGAAGATTGGGTGCTCACATTTTTCTTATCTGCCTGTCCCTTCTTCCGTTCTTTGTTTGCCATGATCACCCCAGTGCGAAGAGTTTCAAACACAGGGTCATTGCGATTGGCAGAAGCTAGTTGGATTGGGAGAAGAAAAGAGAAATTAGTGGGGAGGCAGAAAAAGGCTTGGAGGAAAGAGAGACCATCTAAGTAAGGGAGAGATGGGACTGAGTAATAGATACCCGAGTGTGTGTGTTTAGAATTAGAAAAGTGTTAGCTGGGTATACCTAGGTCATCAATTTATAAAGAACTCTAAAGACATCACTGGAAATATGATGGAGAAAAATATTTACCAGGACTCCTTCCAGGCCGAGCATTATATGTTGTTAGAAAGACAACTCAACCAGTAAGTTGCTTGGGAGCTGGGGAATGCTCAGAATCATTCTTTTCTAGGAGAGTGGGTCCTTTGTGTAACTTTTGGCTTTTATTCCTCTGAGTGGCATGTGCAAGCTGGGGTACTACCAGCAGTGGGTTCTTCTTTTTTTCCATCCATGCTCCTCACAGAGAGTTCAGCCTCTTCTTCAGATAAAGGGTGAGCAAATTATCAGTGACTACATTTTTAAAGGGTGACAAATTATGAATCTTCCCAGGATGCCCACAGCTTTTGATCTGGCCCTGAGTCTGGCATTATTTTGTAATAAGGAGATGAGGAGAGTGTAGTTCATGGTTACAAATGGTCTTGCATAGAAAGAGCACAGAGTTTGATAGAAAGAGCACAGAGTTTGAAGTCAGGCAGATGAAAGGTTCGGTCTTGGTTCTATCTCTTCCTTACCGTACAGAGCTAAATCTTATCTCCCCCAGTCATAAAACATGGGAATACTGACTTTGTATTCAAGATGGCTAAAACACTAGATTGAGTGAAAACGATGGGAAATAGAATCTGTTTCAGAATTTGGCTTCCAAAGCTGGAGACAGTGCTGAAACCACCTCTAGGCTTTCCCACTCCCTCAGGTTCCGTATGGGGCACTTACAGAGATCTTTGACACAAGCGTACTGCTGGTTGCTGTAGAGTGGAGAGCTATAGGCCCGATGGAAACCAGGGGGCTGTAGGATTGGACAGGAGACAACATTAGAGATACAAGGCAGGACCCAGAACCCCGTCTCTCCCACAGGTGTTTGCCCCTTCTTGGAGTGAAAGATGGGCTGAGGAAGAAAAAGCAGGGAAGTGGGTGGGATGACTTGAGGGACTGGCAGAGGAGGAAGCTGGCCATATGTCCCCTCCCTTCTACCTTCTTGCTCCCAGAGCCTACTCACGATCTTGCCGAAGCATCTCTGCATCTCCACGTAGGACTGACAGTGTTCGTGGATGTTGGTTTTGCAGTTCTTACAGCGAAGCCCAAATTTGTTGTTGACTTGGGAGATGGAGAGAATACTGGGTGAGGTTCCTGATTTCCCTCCCCCTTTGAATGGCTGCTGCTACTCTAGCTCTCAGGTCCCTTTTCTGTCTGGGAGCCAACACTGTCTGTAAGTATTTTCTTAGAGCCAGATCTTGCCACAGCCTATCTGATAAGACAAATACTTCTCTCCTAAACCCTTCCCCCACCCCTGCCTTCAACAGCACACTCTCCACTTCCCTTCGTGACTCACGCACAATCATCCGGGCACAGACATCACAGAACTTGGGCTTCTTGAAGAAATGATCTTTGAATTTGTGAGGTTTATCATTAACAAGCTTAGGAGGCTCTGGGGGTGGCTCCTCCTCCTCCTCCTCTTCTTCCTCCTCTTCCTCATAGATGTAGTAGATGGGCCCACCTCCAGCTCCCACTGCCTCCCCATTGGCCTGGGGCTCTGGGGGAAGCTCCATCTCCTTTGTCCCTGTAGACTCCTTCCTGAATAACTGTTTCAGCCGCTGTAGCTGAGGGAGGGAGATCCAGTGTTGAAAGAACTGTCTTGCTTTCTAGAGTAGGTAAGGCTGAGGCTATCTATACATTTTTCTACCTGGGACAAGGGCCACACTCCAGGATTGGGGGGTGTGGGGGCTGCGGGGGCTGTCGAGCATTTTAACAGTAAGTGAGATTTTAATATATACAAGTGAGATCAATTCAAACATTTTTCTTCAAGAGCTGCAGGGGCTCCCCAGCTCCTCACACCCCGTGGTCAGAGGCCCAGACTCACCCTACCCTTCCGAGTCTCTGATGGAAAAGAGGAGGACTCCAGCACCTCTTTTTCTGTCATCCTGCAAGAAGTTGGACCCACCGTGAAATCTCATCCCCAGCTGCCATTCTTCCCTCCCTTATTCCTGTCTCTTGTAGTAGGGTGGTCCTTGAAGGGGAGTCTTTGTGAGAAATTTGGTTAAAAAGAGATCCTTTCACAAGGTTTATGAGCAGGGAGGGCCAGAGAAAAGCCCAGCAGACTAAAGAACTTCCCAACTAGCTCCTCAAACCAGTAAGCATCCTTCTGCCCTGAGGGACAACCCAAGTTTACAGCCCCAAGGCTGCATGGTTTCCAGATTTTCCTACAGATACTTTGTTTCTCCTGGAAACCTGGGGCAACAGAAATGTTACACACACACCTTCCTAGATCCTCTTTCAAGAGGTTTAATGTGTGTGTCCACAAGCATGCAAGTATAGGGATGGGCTGAGGACAGTTGTTCTCCAGCTCTCTTGTGAGCCCTGGGGGCCCAGTGCCTAGTTCCCAGCCTGCCTCAGGCTTCAGCTATTTTAAGTTTTCAGAGTAATATGAGCCTTTCCTTCCCTTACTGCTCCATTCTCCTGCTCCCACCCTCACCCCACCCTCCAATCCTAGCTCTTATCCTTGAGTAGTATAATAAATGCACTCCTAAAACCCAAACTAATCACGAACAAGGAGGGAAATGCAGAAGCTGAATAGACTATGGATTGGGGAAGCTTGAGTGAGCAATCCTGGAAATGGAAAGAGGATGAAGAGGCAACTTACGTTTGGGATTCCCTAAGTCAGTTCACAGCCTGCAGAGGAAAGAGGGAGCCCCTGTGATCTTGATGGTGGTGCTGGGGGAGGACTGGTCGTCTTCCTTGGGGGCTAAGCCCCCCCAGTACCCTCTGTACTCACACCGGCTACCCAGACGGTGTTTGTAGACCTCCTAGCCTCTTGCCTTAGTGTCAGAGCTGAAATGACAGGGCTAGAGGAAAGTGGACAGCTGAGCGACACAGCTGACACAGAGAAATTGGACACGGGGAGGGCTGGACCCTAACTCCTCCCACCCCGCTGAGTGCTGTTGCCTAGTGTTTCATCTATGGTGTGCAGGTCAGAACTGGCTAAATTCAGGAAGGCACAGTGTCCATACTGCATACTCATGTGGATGAATTTTTTTTTTTTTTTGGTTGCTCCATATGGCTCGTGGGATCTTAGTTCCCTGACTAGGAATTGAACCTGGGCCCAGTGAAAGCTCAGAGTCCTAACCACTGGACTGCCAAGGAATTCCCTCATGAGAGTGACTTTAAATAACTAAAGGTAAAGATGAATTATAAACAGCCTTTTTCATCCCTTTATCCCAAGGTCCAAACACCTCCCTCGTTCTACTCTCTCTGCAATCTTAGCTTTCAGCCTCTTAGCCACTGTCTTCTTGTGTTTTTTTATACCCTCAAGCACTGATCTAGCCTCCAATCTTTAGGAAGGTGCTTGGAAACTGGTGAAGGAAGGAAAATTTGAATTTTCAGAACTCCTCAAAATCAGCTGATTGCTTTTCTATCCATGGGAAGCTGGAAGAATACCTTGCTGCTATTCTGTGAGGGAGTGAAGAACATGTGGTACTGCTTTGCTCCCTCTAGTAGCCCTCAGAGATATCTGTCTCCTATTCCTCTAAAATCTTGTCCTCGGGGTGAACAGAATTCTGAAAAGCTATTTTAAAAAGCCAGGCTGGGACTTCCATTTGAGAGGTTCTGGGGGAGTGAGGGTCTAATGATCACACAGAGATTGTTCTGATAATGCTGGACAGAAAGCAACAGCTGTCACACAGGGAGTCTTTGTCATCTGTAAGTAATGTGTCCTTTCCCATCTGCAAACTCTTGGAGGTAGGATGGCCAAGCCTCAAGCTTCCTTCATCATTCTGACTCCCTGATTCCATCTCCTTCCTCTGCTGCCCTGGCATATGAACCAAGGGGTCAAATAGATATCTGGCAGTCTTATCTTGCAGGGATGCAGCCTTTTCCTAGTCTGAGCTATGACATGGTTGAAAGAGGAGATACTCCCATCTCGAGGACAGTAATTTGGAGACGGTAATGTCATGTTGCTTTATCCTGTGTGTCTGCAAAAAGTAAAGGAACTTCAGAGAAGGCTGGCTAGAGACACTGCTATCCAGACCCCAGGGATTTCCACGGCAAGTGCTATGTCAATTCTACCTGCTGCTCTGTTTTCTTTAAGGGGAGGGTGATATTGAGAAGGGGCTGCTGGATGGTTCTGGGTCAACAGGCTCTTTAACGGCACTGGCCTGACTGGCTGAACAACAGGGTTAGCTTTGTGAAGACCGTGGAGCTCTATCTTATGGGCTCGTGACTTCTGTTCTTCACCTTTCTTCAGTTGCGCAGGACAGGGACTGCTAAGCACACCTGGACAGTATGACATCTTGGCACAGCACGTTCAACTGATACAGCTTTTATTTTAAGAAACATGCAATCCTGTTCCTATCAGGTAGAACCCAGCTCTCTGGCTTTGGAGTTAAAGAAAGGCCCAAGTCCTCCATCCCTGAAGAGTTTTCAGAAGATGAGATGGGCAGATATGAGGCCAGCATCTTGACCCAATTTTGACCTCACTCACACCCCTCTGGCTTAGCTACCAGAACCCTAAATGAATATCACAGAATTAACAGGGTGGAAGGAACCTGGAGGTCACCTAGTTAGTCTAAGCCTCTTATTTTACTGGTAAGAACTCAGAGGTCCAGTGTCTAGAGTGATGTGCTTGATAAACCACAGTTCGTGGCAGAGTCCTGTCAGAGACCCAGCCATCTATCAGAATCACTTGTTAAGGAGGATGGGATGCAGGGGACTGTGTTAGGCAGATATGTGTGCATATGCCAGAGAAAGCCATCCAGCCCACACCAAACCCATCCAGCCCCCATCCACACCAGGGTGGCAACAGAAAACAGGGACTGATGTCCAGTGACAGATTTTTTTTTTTTATATTTAAAAACAAAATCAACCTCCCCCCAAAGAACCCCCCAACAAACAAAAAATCAGATTAAATAAAATTTACAGTGAATATACCCAGCAAACATCTGTATGTGCAATTAAATACTGTGTCTGTTACTGCGGCACAAACCTCAAACAAACAATATACAAGTGTTCTGGGGGGGGTGGGGGTGGAAGGAGGCCCAAGTTTAAACTCTGTGGGGTTTGGAGAGACAAGATGGGGTGAGAGAAAGGGGAAATCAATTTTGTTTTTCTTAATTCTGTCCATATAAATATATTCATAAAGACCAAAAAAGAAAAGGGACCTTGGGATGGTAAGGAAATAGGAGAACAGGGGAGTGTGGGACACTCCCAATTCTACCTGACCAAAAAATATGAATTAATTTCATGGTGAGAGAAGAGATAAAAAATGATAGAAGAGGATGGGAAGAGAGGGAAGCGGACATGGGCCAACCAGGGAAACGGAGGGACCCTTGGCAGGGGAGTGAGAAAGTCCAGTGCAGTGTGAGTGTCTGTCTCCATCTTCATCCCCACTGTCTTAGGCTCCAGTTTAGTGTCTGCCTGTAGACCTTATCTTACTTTCTGCCTCTGTCTGTGGTCTGACAGGACCTCTTGGCTCCCTCCACCCTGCCCCCACCCCTGCCATGCTGGTCCCTTCTCTTCTCCATTTATTGGGAGCTGGCTCGCTCCAGGATCCTCAGGTCATAGTTCTTTTTGGCCACTCGAAGTTTGAAGCGACTCACGGAGTTGTTGAGGCGAAGGGAGGCATTTTGAGCAGCCAGGGGGCTGGGGAACACAGCCACAATGGTATACAAGGCAGCAAGGTCTGCGTGGCGGCCATTCTCAGCAGTCCCACCGTTGTCCCCCCCACCCCCACCAGGCAGCCCCTGAGCATCCTTGAGCCACTGGATCTTGGCGCCGGACATGGCAAGCTGAGTGAAGAGTTTGTCTGCCTCGGTACGGGTGATGCCCTCCGGGAGATCTGTCACCTCCAGTACCCGTCCCAGAACTGGAAGGGGAGGAGAGAGGACACGGTTGTGAGAGGTGCACAGTAGGCAGGACTGGACAGTGGCCTGGCCAAGGAGGATCTAGTTGACTAAGTCTGTATACAATGCCCTCAAAAGCCCAGCCTTTCTCACTCAGTCCTTTCCTTCCTTCCCACATCAACCCAACTCCCCACAGTTCAGACTCTGATCAGGGCCAACTAGGAGACACAAAGAACCTTTCTCTTCTCTTAGCTTAGAGATGTAGCAAGAAGAGACTGGGAATCAGAATGCCAGAGTTAAGATCTGGAAACCTATACCTTAGTTCTTGCATGGGATGCCATCACCATGAAGGAAGTATGGCTTTTGGTGATGTTCGTTCACAAAGTTAACAGCTCAATCTGAAATATGTTCCATTTCCTTCCCAGAGGCTGGCCCAGGTAGATTCCTCTTCCTTATCATCTAGGGACGTCAGTTTCCCTTCCTTTTCTTGTTTAGCAAATTGCTTCAAACAGGGGAAACATCAAGAGATCTTGTATGCCTAGTATGGAAGGCCTGCAGGAGGAGAGCTACTCCCTCATGTTCTAGTATCAAGCCCTCCTAAACTGGGTCTAGGCCTACCAGAGATAGATATTCTAGATCAGGACCACTTCCACAAGATTCTGCTAATAGCAGGCTCAGCAAACTTCATCACTGTGTTATCCCCAATTTTTACTCTCATCTTCCCCAAGACCTGGAATGGCTTGGTAAGGAGGACCGAGACACAAGTCCTCCAGCTTCTCCTTGCTCTTGATACAAAAAGGTCCTCTTCTGACTCCCCACTGACCCTAAGCTGGCCTTTCTCACCATCCTGGACCGGTAATGCAGAGCTGGAGGGTTAAGTTCTTCTTGTAGGGCTTCAGCATCCTATCACTCACCAACATCTGTTGTCCCCAGGTCAGTGGAGGCAGATTTGAGTGCTTGTCTCTTGCTCCGGTTTCCATGCTTCAATCCGCTCTGTCCCTTCAACATTTGAAAGATAACTCTCATTCCAGGTAAACAATATTGACTGCCTTGCATCCCAGTCTGTCTGAGAGATTAAGGAACAGTATTGCAGCCCTGAGGATCCCACCCTATCAGGCAGTCAGATTGGCCAGAGAGCAGCCAGTGAGAAATAAAGAGCCCCTCCCTACTGGCACTGGGAAGGGGTGAGGATGAGCACGGGAGCGGGGTACAGGATCCTTCTGCTTCGCCCACTCTCTCTGGGTTGTCTCCCTTGTCCACCCAGCTGGTTGAGGTGATGGCTCAGAAGCAGGGGCCTGGCTGAGAAGGAGATCCCAGTGGCCCTGAGGCTGACGGGAGACACCTTACCTGGTGCACCGTATAAGCTGACTGGCCATGGAGCAAGGGAGGGCAGAGGGACAGATTGTACTGTAACGGCTGGCCCAAGAGGGAGTAGCGACCATCACCTAGGCAGGAAGCACAGATGGTTTTCCGGGAGTCTGAGCTATTTGTTATGACTTCTGTAAGACTTCATGGGCCTTTGGAGATGGACTGCAACAATGCATACTATTCCTACTTTTTCTTTGACAGGAGTGCCCATGTCACTGATTAAGCGTTGTCTTTCTTCCTAACCCCTTTGGTTCGCAGTTGTGTCTTGGACAAAAGGGGTTATCAGGTCCCCTCATCTTTGAAGAAGGGCTCTGTTCATTGAAGGCAAAAGGCCCTGGAGGAAACCTACAGACTGTTACAACTGTCTTTTATTTCTCATACGGTTGCTTCTCACCCTAAACCCAGGGCTCAAGTTTCTGACTTACATGAGAGGCAATACAGTGTAGTAGACAAGAAAAGAGACCTGTAGCCAGACTATATTCAAATTCTGTCTCTGTTACTGAAGATGGGATGCTGGGTATGTTCTTCTCTCATCAGCACTGGTGCGGTTAAATGATTATAAGATATAGCACCTACGTGTTACCTATTATTGGTGACAAATACTGTATTTCACAGCACTCTGGAAGTTTTAAACCATATTCTCATCTTATTCTTATACTGCTTTTGATAGCCAAGGCAGAAAGCAGATAAGATTATTTCCATTTTACATGTGATTAACCTCATTTTATATATTAGAAAACTGAGGTCTGGTTCTAAGTAACATGGTAACATACTCAGCTTCCCAAAATTAGTTAGTGGTAGAACTAGAATTTGAACTCAAGTTTTTTTTTTTTACTTTTTAAGAAATTGAGTTATTTCTGAAATAAAATATTGGCTGTATGCTTTAAAGCTATAAAACTCTAATTCTTGTAAATTCTTGGTTAAAAATTTGACTGTGCTTATTAAAATGGTCATCTATGTTCTGCACTTGAGATTTGTGAAAAATAAAGTTTCTGTGGGAAGGTGACCTCTGGTTTCCTGATCATAGGAGGGAGGTGGTCGTCTGGGGCTTGGTGGCTTGGGACTAGTTTCCTTGGTCCACACACCCCAGGCTGGAGGAAGGGGCCACATCCCCCACCTGCCCAGGTGAAGGGAGTAGGACTCCCACAAGCTGGGTGGCATTCTCAACAGACTCATATAACTTGTGATTCTGATTGAAAGAACAGCAGAAGATGCTCCCTCCTCGTCTCCGACAGTCATAGCTGAGCCCTCCTTTGGTGTCCACCAGGGAATAGACAACAATGAGCAGCTGTTCTAAGCTTCTGTCACGGTAAGTTGGGGGTGAACCCAAGTCTTTTCACTCAAATCCAGCATTCCCTTTTCTAAAACCATACTGTTTCTGACACACCCCATATTCCTAGCCCTCAGACTGATGGGTTAAACTCTTCGCTTTTCATTAGAAAGTTCAGGGAACTTCTTTTCCCTGGCTCACAGTCTCTGGGGACTTGGAAAGAAATACTGACTACATAAAGGAGATCTAGAGTTAAGGTAACTATGGGCAGCACTAAAGAGGGCCGTGTTTTCGGCCTAAAGGGACATTAAAGGAGGAGCTGACTTCCACGAACTGGATGGCCAGCCACAGTGATTCTCTGTCTGTTGCTACCCTCCTGATCTCCCCACTTGGGAATGGGATGCAAAGGGTGAATCTGACAGCTGACAGCAGCCCACCTTACTGAACCCTTACCCTGTGCGGGACCTCCAGGCCGGGGAAACTGCGTGAGGACAGGCAGGGGACTGAGTCCTGTGCAGACGTTGCTGAGGCTGGTGACAGGAGAGGGTGCTGGAGATTGAGTAGGAGACGTGACAGGGCTGCTGCTCATCTGTGTGCTGGCCTGTGGGAGAGAGCGGAGTACACATCACATATACACCAGACCCTGCCCTCTGGATTACTCCTACAGCTTGGCTTAAAAGTTACCTCTCTCAGGAAACTTCTCTTGCTGAACTCTGTCAAAGTCAGAGTGCGCCTTCAAACTGGCCCCTGAGTGCCTAATTAGTTGGAATTATTTTAATATTCACTTCCTGACAACCTGTTTTAAGTATTCCCTTAGCATTTTTAAGCATGCGTCCTATCTGCCACCTTAGGTCTTAGGTTCCTTGAAAGAAGATGCTTCTTCCTCGCTTTCCTGTGTTTTTTCTGAAAAGTGCCCAGGGTAAAAGAGCGCACAAATAAAAGAGGCTGCGTGGTCAATGGCAAAGATTGCTGCCTGAAAAGAATCTGGTCACCTCTCTGCCAAGATAAAGCTGGGTTGCAGGACTCACCTGGGGGCTACTCTCAGGATTATACAAGTCTCCAGGTTTCTGACCCCGCTGGTCCATGCTGTAATATTTACAGTGACTCCACTGGACCATGGATGGGTTCTGGGGAGGCTGGGGTCCATTAGGGACATTCAGCTGCATGACCACCACACCCGGTCCAGAAGGTGACACTCCTGAGTGGCAGGAAAAAAAGGAGTTGGTTGTGAATTCAAACTACATTTTAGCCTGTCAGCTAACCCTGAGTGGGAAAGTCAGTAAGCAAATCCACCTACTGGCTTCAGGGTCACTTAAACTGTGTCCTGCCAGGAATCTGAGACAGTTGCTGATTTGGTTTCTGACTCTCTCTCCTCAAACCAGTGGAAGTTTGAGGGGAAGATGCCAATGCTCTCCTGGCCTTCACCTGGTTGAGGGGTACTTTGGTAGGCTCGGCCGAAAACTGCTCCGTTCTTACATAGTTAGGTATTACCAAATGCCCAGATCAGATTGCTCAAACGTCTGGGCATGGGACAGGTCCCAGTCTGGAGCTTGGGCCAGGGCTGCAGGCATGTGCAGGCTTTTCTGGTAATGGCTGTAGATAAGTCAGTGATCTCTGGTTGTTCTGGAGAAGATAAATGTGCACAGCTTCACTAAGCCAGATCCAGGACATTAATTCTTGGGCAAGGATAGGGTGAGTTGGAACACTTCAAGTAGAGGGAATGGCATAAGAGATATATGTCACATTCAGGAAATGACAAATAATTCAAGGTGTTAAGGAAGGCCCAGGAGCTATGTAGGGGAAGTACTAGGGGATGAGATACATCTCTTCATTTATTCAGCGAACATTTATGGAACATTTACCAGTACCAGTTCCTATGCCAGGCACTGGGTATACAACAAGAAAAAAACTGGTCTCTACCCCAATGGAATGAACAGTCTATTAGAGAGTTGGACATTAAACAAATAGCTGGTGTCAAGAATTTGAAGCACATTCAGGTAAGGGTTGTATCCCAGAGGTGTTGGTAACAGGACTTGTGCTTCAGAGCGCTAACCCTAGTGGCCAAATGTAAGATGGATGAAGGGAGGGGGAGACTAGTGACTGGAAGACTAGTTAGAAGTCTACTGAAACAGAACAAAGTAGTTATGAATTAGAGCAGTGACAGCAGGAATGAGTGGGAGGGTGAGACCCTCTGAAGATTTTACTGACTGGATGCAGCCGTGGGGTTTTAGTCCAGGCAACCATGGATGTAGTCTCACCCTCTCATAGGCTGGGTGAAGGAAAGGGCTCACTGAGGAGGAATACTAAGTCCTGAATCTTCCTCATGGTGAAAAGCAAGGTAAGGGGTCAGGAAGAAGCAGTCTGATGGACAGTTCCTGCTGGGAGAGATGGGCAGGAGCTCCGCTTCCCCACAGGGGACTGTCGAGTGTGAGGTTTGCTCTTGACCCACAGCCTGTATTCCTGAGGATGGACAGGGTGAGTTCATGTGTGTGTGTGGTGGCAGAGATATGGGGCTGGGGGTCGCTAGATCGAAAACCTGCTGCAGCGCTGCTGTCTTCATGGCTCAGTGCTCTGGGGCTGCCACTGCCGCCACCATCACACTGCTTCCTGTGACAGGAAATGTTGCAGCCTCTGCCCTGGGCACCAGTCATGCTGGGAAGTGAGCGTGATTGCTTTTCTCAGGTAGCATCGGTCAAAGGAAAGGAAAAGAAGTGGGGGAGGTCTGACAATAGCTCAGGAGACACAGCATCTGTTGTATCCTATTCCCCAATTTGTGCTCCTCCCCCATCCTCCAGGGTTCATCTAATCAGAGAGTACAAACACCCAGAAGCACAGGCTCACATCTTCCCTTCCCCTGCCAGAGGGAACAGGGTATTTATCAACACAGCCTGTGGAAGAGCCATAGGAAAACTGCACAGTGGTGAAGTGTCATGCATTTAACAACTCCCCCTTTACTTCAGTTGCTCTGGGCACTGTATCTCCCATCCTAGGAGCCCCACCTGCGCCTATGTCCTTTAGCCACAAAACTGCAACTGACTTTCTTCAAATACCTCACTGCTGAGGGGGCCAACGCAAAAATAATCAAATCCACAGCTTTTCTGGAAGGCAACATATAACCTAAGACCTAAGCCTAATGCCCTGGGCCAGGAAAGGGTAGAGGATGTGTGAATGTGTGGGGTATGGGCACAAGCAAGGCAGTAGATGCTCTTTATAATGCCAACATGTAGCCATAAGGAGCTATTAGGGGTCTAAAGTGGAGGGGGGAAGAGAACAAAGTCCTCATATTATTTTCTCTGATCCTAGCAAAAACAAACGCAGGGTTCTCAGTCGCAGCCTTATTCCTGAGCCCTCCCCCGCTGGCCGGGAGCGTTGTTCCTTCACTCAGCCGAGGACAGAGAGCACTACTCTGCTGATGAGCTGATTTTCATGCTTCTCATCCTCAAGCCAGAAGCAGGTGGCATCCATTAGCAGCTGAACTGTGGCCACTTCTTAATGCACATGGCAAAAAACTGCCCAAATCTCCCAAAACAAAACCCCCCACGGCACTGCCCAGTGACAGCACTTCTATCTTATCAGGCTGGGGGACGGAGCCTGGGTTAGAGTAGGAAGTGGGAGAAGGGAATTGAATAAGGAAATCAATTTCATCTTGAAAGCTCTGAAAAGAGAGGGGACGTGTGAATGGCTTTTTAAGTGGCATCGTTAAACCTGGGCAGAAAGGTCGATTGGGCAGAGCAAAACCCATAAATATAAACAGATGACATTTATGTCTGGCAGAAGTGGTTTTTGTTTAGTTGTTGTTTTTTTTTTTTAAACACTGAGGTAGAAAACTGATAAGGCTTCTTCTTTACCACCTGGAATGAAATCTATGGAAAGGAATGTCCAGAGAAATAAAATCCCTCAGGCATCTTTCCCAAATTACAGGATATAATCCTACAGTATCTTCCTCTTTTTCCTTTTTTTGGTGGGGAAGAGGGTTATCTTCAGGAAGTGGGGAGAGAAAAGAGTTATCTCCGCTTTGGAAAGCCCTCAGCTACAGAATGAGCCAGTAAGTATGTGGGAAGCTATTTCTGTATGTACCTCACTCTGGCCACGCTGCTGTGTCACTGTGAGTTGAGAGTCTGTGCATAGGTTTCACTGCCATTTCATGTCTGAGTGCATCTTCCCAAGACAAGCTTGCAGAAACCTCAAAGGACCTGCAAGTCATTATTTTAATGGGGAGAAAACTATTTCCTAGGGTTATAGTTCTATCTAAAATCACAGTGGAGGAATTAAGGTCCAGGCCTGGGGGCAAACTGGGCAACAACAAAAATGTATTAATAAACCAGAACAGTTGCTCCAGGAACAGTCAATCTTAATCCCTGCCTTTATTTTTGGAAAACTGACCATGCTGCTACATGGGAGAAGGGCGGGTGACTGTCCTCTAAAGGTGACATAGCAGCCCTTGTGGGCAATGCTGGCCTTCTAGCTTTCCAGTAAAGGGCAAACTGGAAAGGAAGACAAAAGAAGCACTTTTCCTTTTCTTCCACTTCCTCTTAAGATTCCCATGACCTGGGATTGAAGATTTTTAAGATCAATGATATGGTGAATAGGTCTCTTAGATGATGTGGGTGGAAGAGGGTCATCATCTAGGAAAAGTACAAGGGGTCAGTCGGAAGCCTAGGTCAATGAGGGTGGCTAGAAAGAAAGGAAATATATTAGAAAATTCTAAAGCAGCAAGGAAATTAGATGATGAAGAGGGTTTTTTCTATTTCTATTAATTTGGGGAAGAGCCTAGATTATCCCCTTCCAATTCCAGTCCAGGTCTCTAGTGCCAACTTTCAGAACCAATAGCTGTTTCAGTTTACTTATCATTAGGTCCACAGTAGGTACTGCAAAATTATTTTCACTTGATTTGTTTCTAATTCAAAGACGATGTATTTGTATATGAACAGACATAAATGCAGAGACCCAGTAGATATACTGATATACTACTAAGGATTTACACAGAAATTCACATACAACTATACCCATATGCACACGCACACACTTAACAAACAGGAGAGAAAATGCCCTGCGGTATCAAGCACCACCACAGGCTACAGCAGTTCTTGGAGCTAGTTTCCATCATTTCCATACCCCACTGGGAATTTCAAGGTCAGCTGCCCCTGGCGGACACTAGGAGATACAGCTGGAGAGACCAACAATGGAGTAAAGGGTAGTAAGGGTTGTTGAATTTTAAAACCTCAGCCTGTAAGAAAGAGATCCATGGTTGGTCTGGATAAAGGTATAAGTCATTACTCCTTGAAGTTAAGAATTGATCAGGTCTTGTGAGCAAGACTGATTCTGGAATCTATTCTACAACACCCAACATAGAATACAGAAAATCTTATGTGAAACATCCCATTTCCAAAATATGAAAAACTGGCAAAATACCTTATCTCACCAGAAGAGGGCACTCTGACGTTCCCACTGTAGAGCAGAATGAGGAGGGCTGGAGGCTACCTTAAGACCCCCTCCCCTCCAGAACCCCGAAGTCAATTTAAATCCCTGAAGTCAATTTAAATGCAGTGCAATGATATGTCAGGGTAGGGTGAAAGGGAAACAGCAGTTGTTCTTGGTATATGGAGGGGCACGGGTTCTAGGCAAAGACAGACAAGCTGTGTGGCATTAAGTGTATTCACCTGGGATAACCAGCCCCTCCAAAGAAGGCCTTTTTACTTCCATTGCAGGGAAAGGAACAGAGTACAGAAACCTGTTGAAAATGTGTCAGAGGATGTAGCAGGGGTTACAGAAAGTGAAAAGACCCAAGTTCAAGCTTTAGGATTGTGACCTTACACAAAATTTATCCCTCTTTTGAGTCTTACATTTTCTCTTCACAAAGTTGTGGAGAGAATTAAAAGGACACAATGTATGTGAGTACAAATGAAAAATTGCTAAACAAATCTAAGATACAATTTTAAAAGCATTTTATCAGCCTCCCTCACACTCCCAAGAGAAAAGAAAAGCTATTTACAGGAAGAATGAGTGCAAGAGACAGAGATATAAGCACTTTATGTCATAAAGGCATGTGAGTCGTAATCCCGTCGTAGTGCTGAATTCAGCACAGAGAGGAAGAAACAAAGAAGGAGAGAGAAAGGAAACAAAGAACCCAATTGACATGTGGTTCCCCAGGGGTAGGGATCAGGCAAACGACCTCACCTCTTGAGGGGGTTAATTTCAACACCTCTGGAAAACACTAGCCAGCCAGGACTTTGGTCTTTCCTCCGGATGAAGTCACAGCTGGGGACAGAGCCAGTCCCTGAACTTTTTCTGCCCTAACCAGTTCTAGAGCACAAGTCCTTCAGCAGTGTTTTGCTCTCACCAGTGCCCAAGACCCCTCCATTCTTTATGCTCTTACCTGAGTACTGCTGTGGCATCTGTGGTGGACTGCATGGAGAGGGGGACTGAGGCATCTGGTACTGCTCAGAGCCAGGAGGCTGCAGAAACCCCACAGAAGGGCTGGGGAGATGGAGAAGAGGGGAGTGGTAAAGCGGTAGAGGGAGGAACACAGCTCCTGGCAGACAGCTGTTGCCTCCTGGGCCTCCCCTGTGGGAAGTCAAGGCAGCTCCAAGCCATTCCCAGACCAATTTGCCATGCAATTTCTAAAATCATTCATCAGTTCAAAGTTAATTATATATATTTGTACTTGATCATCTTTCAATTAGGAAGCTGCTAATCAGCGCTACAGATGGAATGTTAGTAACACATGCTCTTCCCAACAGTGTAGAAACACCAAATAGACAACTCATGCGAGTACATGAGCACGTGTACACACATACACAAATTACACACACTCTCTCTGTCTCTTTGTCTGTCTCTCTGTCTCCTGCTCTCAGAAACACAACAGAGACGCAAAGAGTGCCAGAAACAGACACACAGGGCTAGAGTGCTAGCGAGAGATGGGTAAAAAAACAACTAAGGAGATTCAGGATATTTTCTTAATGGCAAGCACAGATCATCAATTAAAGAAAAACAGGGGAAAATCTCACAAAATTCAAGACACATTAAAAAAAAAAAAAGACAGAAATAAACATATGTGCACTGAGAGAGACACAGAAATACACCGACGTAGGCCCAGACTTGCGTTCTAGTCCCAGCTCTGCCTCTACTAGCTAGATGTATGACTCTGAGTAAGTTTCTTAATATCCCTAGCTGGAATTTCCTCATTTATAGAAGGGCAAAAAATAAACCAAGGGGAGTGGATTAGATTTATCTAAGATAAACTTCTATTTCTAAAATTATATTCATTATACTAAGATATACAAGCTTCCCTGGTGGCTCAGTGCTAAAGAACCCACCCATCAATGCAGCAGATGCAGGTTTGATCCCTGGGTCGGGAAGATCCCCTGGAATAGGAAATGACAACCCACTCCAGTATTCCTGCCTGGGAAATTCCACAGACAGAGGAGCCTGGCAGGCTACAGTCCACGGGGTCGCAAAGAGTTGGACACGACTTAGCAACTAAACAACAACAACATACTAAGATACATAAACAGACTTATAGAGACAACACCTCAGATTCATCCATGGCTACAGAGGTACATGGGAAAATTTACATATGTATACACCAAACTGCTTCATAATAAGCAGTCTCTATTTCATAGTTTAGAAAAACAAAAATTGGGGGAAATTATAAAGTCTGTTTCTGAAGCAGGAATTTTTTTCCTGCTAATGAATTCTTATGCAAATATCAAATTAACAAGGAGAAAGAACTCCCTCATGTTCTACCTGCTTTGGGGTACCCCTGATCTTTTAAAAAAATAAACATTTATTTGACTGCACCAAGTCTTAGTTAAGGCATGTGGATCTAGTTCCCTGACCAGGGATAGAACCCAGACCCCCTGCACTGGGAGCACTGAGTCTTAGCCACTGGAGCACCCGGGAAGTCCCTACCCCTGGGATCTTTACCCCTGCCTTTCTTTTCCAGTGGAATAAAAAACATGGTGCAACAGCTGCTAAAGGTCTGTGGGAGATGTGCCCTGTCTCTCTGGGAGCCCTCACCTTGTACCATTCTGCTGAGCTGGAGGGATCATGCTGTAATACACTGGAACACCTCCTGCTGGGAGGGCCCCCTGCACAGATTGGCTTGCAGGGACCAGCATGGGTTGCTGGAAAGGCGGCTGGACCACATTTTGTGAGTCATTACCCACTGGGACCTGGGTGAAGACAAGAAGAGAATGACCACTTTTACTCGCAATGAAGTCATCCAAAGAACAGCTTAGTCATCACTGGACAGGGACACTCTAACCTCCTTCCCTACCTTTAGAGATCGTCTTACTCTTCTCACCTAAAGGAAACGCCTAGTGCTACCTCCATTTCCCTTCTCCAAACATCACCTTTGGGCATCTGATGTACAGGAAGGAGCCTAATTTCCTCTAGATCCTACTTTTCTGGGCATATACTCATTTGCATGGTATAAAGACCACACAAAATAAAGACTCTTCTCAGACTCTCTGGACCTTCTTTCAGAGGAAGAAAACCTAAAAGTGCTAGAGGTAAAGTGAACAGTGTTTTAGTGTTCGAGTTGTCAGACTCGAGGACAGATGTGGGAACTGTCCTCCTTTTCCTCGTCCTGAGGACTGGGTGGTTTCCCCATTCAGAATGCACCCACTTGGTAAGAAGGCAGTGGAGTGTACTGAACCACCAGGCCTTGCATCTGGCCCCCCATGCCGCTCCTCTGGTTGCTGAGCAGGCCCTGGTTCTGTGGCTGCTGGACCCCAATCATGCCTTGGTAAGCCGCCTGCTGCTGGTTAGGCATCATGGGCTGTAAACCTAGGGACAGGCAAAGCAGAGAAGACGTCAGCATAGCCTCAACAATGTTTAGGAGTAATTTTCCTTCTTTTTTGGAGATCACAGGTTCCTCTTTAGGACCCTAACCATTCCGGCCACTACTCCCCTTCCCCACCGCTTTTTAAACAGGGAAAGTAATTCTCTCCCAGTTGCTGTCCTTCCCTTACTTGCTGCCTCCTTACATCAGCAGTTCCTCTTACCAGGCTGCTGGGATGGCTGAGGCAGCTGCTGACCACGCTGGGGGCTGTAGGCCACCGGGTGAGACAGAGGTCGGTATTGCTGGTTGGAGTTGGGATACTGTCCAGGGGAATAGTAAGACACCTGGATCTATGGTGAGAGGAAACAGATGCATGAGAAGGTCCCTCAAATTCATCCCCCAACATCCTCTAACTATTAAACACATCACAGTCCATTCCAGAAGTCTATAAACAGAAATATTTTGGGTCTGCAATTGCAGCATTAGTGTACAAGTTTGAAACAGAAGAGGAAGGACCTGTGTTATTTGATAGATGTTTCTGACTAGAAAGACAATTCTCAAGAGAAAGGTGGGGAAACGGAGGTGGGTAGCGGACAGGTATCTCTTCTGATCTGTCTAAACTAGAGGAAAAAAGAAGGTTTATAATACTGGATAAATTGAATTCATGATTTAGACTGGAAACCCAAACCACTTACCTGTTGAGGGGGCTGCATGTAGCCCTGGGGTGGCAGGACTTGCTGAGTAGGTGGTGCATGGCTAGAGGTGGAATAGTTGGAAGTAGGGAGGGGCTGCCCTGTAGAAGCCATGATGAAGCTAGTCTGCTGAGGGTGCTGGGAGATAAGTGGGGGCTGGAACAGAGCTGAGGATGGGTCAGCTGCTTCAGTAGAACCTTGGCGACTAAGGCTCATTTGTCCAAAGGGGTTGCTGAGATCATCTGCCTGTTGAGAGAGTGGGGGAGACCCAAGGACTGAGGTCATATCAAGCCCCAGGTCTTTGGCTTCAACACAGACAGACAGATAGAAATAGTAACCCTTTCTACCGCCTTCCTTCCTTACACCAATTTGGGATATTCCTACCTCTGTGCCCTGGGAGGTACTTTTTAGCCCTAAGCCTCTGTCATGTGGTATTTCAAATTGCTATGAATCGAAAGCTGTTTGAAGCCCAACTCCAGAGCCAGTCTCCCTACCACATATGAGGTAACAATGGCCACTCTGATTATGATCTTCATTAGAATTAGTCCTGGGGAGACGGGAGCAATGACACAACTTCTATATATAGAAAAAACAGGACAAACTAGTGGGGAAAAACAAAGACTATTTAAGTCTTTCCATTTCCTGTCTTCCTCATGCTTCCAACCATGCAAAGGGCCTATATGTTGTCATAAATCTCATTTTTATAATAAAGGACCCAGATAACACCTTGTGTGGATGATTGGTAGGTTCATGTGGCTCCCCAGCTCTGCCTATGCACTGGAAAGACTGGTGGGATCCCAGCTCCTGCTGCTTATCTCCTTACTCCCTCTTGAAGTCATTTCCACCTCTGTTCTCTGACACTTGCCTAGTGTTCTCCTGCCCTTCAGAAACCACTTCCAATTCTCACCTCTGAAAGGAGGCCAGGGTGAGCAGCTGGGCTGGGGAGAGAGACTGACTGACTAATCTGTAACTGCCTTCTCTCTCAGCCTTCATCTTCAAGCAGCAAGGGTGAGGGTGTTCCATCTCTCACTTGTATGGTGACAGGTTAGTCTGTTAACTTTCTCATCTCTTTTGCTCCATGGATAGTAATCAACATACACATACATATACACAAGCAGAGCAGAAGTTCTGCAATGAAACTAGTAGAAACAAAAGATAGTACTTTCCTGTGGTTTCACTCAGTTTTCAGGGATCTGATCTTAGCTATTTTGCTAACTTAGTGGGAAGGAACAGATGACAAGAGCACTGGATTGCAGTTACTACTTTGAGGTTCATATTCTAGAACTTTTCAGTATGGAGCTAAGAGGTGGGAGGAAAGAAGGGATTCTAGTGAAAAAGCAGACAGGTGTGATTAACACAAAAATTGAAAATAGTCAGGGCTCCTATAACCATGACAGAAGTCACCAACTATGAGACAGACCAGATCTTTATAAAGGGTTTGCTGTCAGGGTACAAACAATTTAAACAGTACATGCTATACAACAGAAGAGGGTATTTTTTATGTAAAACAGGGAAACATTTGAAGCTTTAACCAGTGGTACCAGAGAAATCTGCAACTGTGTTTTTATTTTTAAAGGAAATTATAGAGAATCATTCTCTACAGTACAGAATAAACTGGGTTCCTCCAACATGGCCTGGGAGCAGATGAGATGAAGAATGCACATGGCAGAGAGGACGAGGAGCCCAGGTTAGATCAACATCTGATTTTGTTCCCCCCTCCTGAAACTTGGAGGAACTCTATTCTCTGTCTTACATTTAGGCATCTTTGATGCCTGAAGTACTGTGAGGAGGTCATTAGAAATGAAGTATAGTTCAGCCTGTGCCGGCCCCTAAAGAAGAACTATATTCCTAACAATGGTCCTCTAAAAAGCATTAACTTCTTTGCAAGGTTGTCACAGACTGATCCAGACATGCCCATAGACACAGGCCACACACGAACAAGACAAAAAGGGGGAATGGAGTTTATACCATGTTGTACTGCTGGGGCGGAGAGACTGGCAGAAGGACTTGGGGACAGGAGCCTGGAGAGAACTGAACAGGCTGCGGAGAGGGCTGCAGAGCTGGGACTGGCTGTGGACCAGCAGTGAGACATGTGGAAAGGCAAGAGCAAAGGGAGGTATAGGGAGAGGCAGGGGTGGGGGTGAGGGTGAGGCAGAGAAGGGGAAGGAAAGGGGAGGAAGAACAAGGTTAATCATAAAAGAAATTTCACATGAAGAGTAAGGCAGCTGAGCAGGCTGGAGACCAAGTCCAGGACTTGGTCTCTAGCTTTCATATCTTTGACAGGCAATTTCCCCTATCAGTACAGACCCACTGCAGACACTACCCCGTTAGCCACTCAGAACTCTGTAGCTGCTGTATACAATCTCAGGACTCTCAGAGCCAGAGTTTGCCGCCCGATTCTAAACACAGCTTTTTCCCTAAGCATTTTTCCTGGGCACAGGATTCCTGGGGAGCATAACCCTCCTTGAGAAGGGATTCCTGCTTCTGTAGGAAGGGTCATCCAAGGTCTAGCTTGGCTCTCCCAGGCAGGCTCCTGACTTCATACCACAGCTCTCTTGAAGGAGTGCTCATTCACAAGGATCATCTCCCTCCCAAGGGCAGAGAAGGAAAAATAAGCCAGTTCATGTGCTACTTCCTCCTGCTCCATAATTCTTCTGTGCTCCTCCAGGCTGAGAGGGCAGTATTAAAAATGCTCCCATAAGCAAACAGGGAGGGATTTAGGAATAAAATATAAATAGCCTAGTTTTAGCTTTTGTTCTTGGGTTCCTTCACTTGCCTCAAGCAGGAGGACTTGTTTATTAGGAACACGGTGTGTTCTAAACCAACTAATAGGGAGTTATTTTTTTCTCTCTTCTTCCCCTCCAGTCATTTCAATCACCTCATCAGCTCTCCAGTCATAGCTTCTGGAGCCCTATGAAGAGAGGGGGAAATAACACTGATATACACTGCTCATTTACATACACTTATCTCATTACAACCTCACAATTATCTGATAGGGAGATAACGTGTATTTGCAATTAAGATAATAGGGCTCAGAGAAATTAAATCACATACCCAGGATCACACAGCTAATGTGGCAGAGCAAGGGACAGGAACCTAGTTTTGCCTGACATATGTTCTTTCCACTCCACTCCAGCAGTAGGGAAAAGGTAAAGGAAGAAGTCAAACAATTACATAAATATCTTTTTGATTGTATAATTCTCCTTCCTTCTTTCAAATTTAGAGTATTAAGAGTTAGTTGTGGGGGAACCAAGGCATCAATATATATATCTGCCTGCCATATATCTCCTGGGAGACCCTTTCAGAGGGGATTAACAGCTCCAAAGGCAGACAGTCCAGAAATTAGAAGACTCCCAACATGGAGAATACTCCTGATATCTGCACTGAATACAATGTAAGTCATCTTGGAAAAAGTTACCAAGAATCAACTATGTGACCTGAGTGAGATACTGCCACAGCCTTGAAAATAAGCTCTCAGCAACTCTGGCACACCTATTTTCTGTAAGCTGATGACATTCCAAATGTAACTGCTGGCCAACCTGTTCAGCATGAGCTACCTGTGCTGGTAACTTTTAGACCCATTTTCTATGATCCTAATCCATTTCTTCCTCTTGAGGGATGGCCTGCCATATTTCAGGCCTTACATTCTCTGGGGGACAATGGGAGACCTTAGGGACAGTGAAGTGGTAAAATAACTGCCTGTTTTTCCTCATGTTTGTGAGTTTTGGATAAAAAGTGAAGATAGGGATGGAGGTTCAAAAGGGAGGGGATATATGTATACCTATGGCTGATTCATGTTGAGGTTTGACAGAAAACAAAATTCTGTAAAGCAATTATCCTTCAATAAAAAAAAATAAATTAATAAAAAAAAAAAAAAGTGAACAGAAAAGAAACAATGCTCTTCTCTTCGGCATCTCCTGACTGAGGAAGGGAGTGGTAAAGGCAAGCGTTCTCAGTGCTATTTTTAAGTTAATCTACCACTACCCTCAGCCACAGTTCTCCTCTTGGAGAGTCTCAAACTCCAGATAGGGAACTTTGAAGAACCATAGGGAAGCCAAAGACTGGCCCTGAGGGACGTGACTGCCACCTATTGGTGACTTCTGGGCTAGATCATTGCTCTTGGATCCTGACTGGACTCCAGGGAGAGGCTCAGAGGACTCATTTTCATAAGGTCTGCTCTAAGTTAATTGGGCAAAAGGTAGCCACTGGTCCTTTAATCCTCACAATCACTGCCTGGTTTCAAACGTTCTATTGATATGTGATATAGAAGCCTGCTCTAACAGCAGGGGCTGCCAAGAAGGGAAAGAGCATAGTTTACCCAGAACTGTCCCCCAGGCCTGGGGCAAATGCTTGTTGCTACAAAGCTAAAGGTTTTTCTTCAAAAGGAAAACCTTTAGGGTAAGCACAGTGGTGTGCATGTGATCACTTCCTTCATCCCCTGTTACACACCACTGAGAAATGAAACGGTCAGTATTCTGGGGTTTAACGACTTGAGTTTGGAGAGCCACCAGTGTTGAGAGACAGGGGTAAAGAGAAAGGAAGAAAGAAAAAGGCAGGAGGAAGAGGAAGAAAGGGATAAAGAGAAAAGGAGATATATATAGTAGGGTGGCACTGGTATAATATTAGCAGCTACCATGAATGCTTCAGAGACACCAAAATTAACCAGCATAAGATTTTTTACTTTGGAGTTTGTGATCACAATTAAGTGCAAGAATAAATTTCTGAGATCTCTGTACCAAATAATGTTCCTCTTCCCCAATTTACAGGACCTAATCTAGCACTGTACTGCCTGGAGATGATCAGTTGATACCAACAACCAACCCACTGACCCTCATGACTCAAGAAGTACGGAAAGAATCTGAGTAAAAGTTTTGGATTTAGGGCCAGTCACCTGAACATTCTATCTAAAAGTTTTTCAGTCCCAAGTGGTTATTCTCTTTACTTATCTCTTCATCCCCCTCCCACTCTTGCTGTCTGTTTCTAGATATGGATGGATGGAGGAGACAGATGGAAGACTAAGAGGGAGACAAGGAAACAGAACTGTATTAAAATACACACATTTTAGAAAACTCAAAAAATATACTAGGACCTTAAAAAAGTAAAGCACACACACACAGAAACAGCAGGGGATGGCCAGAGGGAGAAGTTCAGAGTTTACTCACTTACAGGTCTAAATTAAGACACAGACGGGGAAAGCACACATACATGCTATGCTTCAGTACAGAGTGAGATAAGCTGATGTGAATGAGACTTAATGAGGTGGTAGAAAGACAGTGGGTGGCAGAATAAGAAAGTCAGGACTATAGAGAAACTGATTAGGGACTGAGATGAAGGACTTGGAATGACTGGCATGTGTGTGAAGCTACAAAGCAGAGTTTCCTAGATCTTCACTGTTCTTTATTTTAGTTTCATTTTCCAATATATTGAATGGGGTAGTGATGAGCCATTCTGGAGTGTTCCCTCTCTAGTTTCCAATCCTTAGGGTATCAGTGCTTAGGACTTCTTGTACCTATGGAAGAGATCTATCTGAGGCCAAGCTGGACTAACTGAGTATGGAGGTAAGAGAGTCTGGGAGGTGAAACAAGAACTTAAACTGCAGCAGAAAAAAAGTACAGACATATTGGCTTCCTGACTACCAGAGAATACTTCAGGAGAAAGTGTAGGCTCTATTCATGGAAGAAAAGCGTAAGTGAAGATCTCAGCAGTTCTCCTCAAGAGTATTAAAGAGACTTTAAACCTAAAACACGTAGGAGGTTCCAGTTTAGAATAGGATTTAATTCTTATGCTGATCACTTGCATGGTCTCCATAAAAGCAAAACTTTCTCAAACCCTAGTTGGTACCAATGTCTAACAGCCCAACAACAGAAGGAGAAAGAGAGCTCTTTTACGGTATGGGAAACAAAGACAACACTGGGAGGTTTTATGGTTGGGCTTCCTAGATGGCTCAGTGGGTAAAGAATCCACCTGCAATGCAGGAAACGCAGGTTCGATCCCTGGGTGGGGAACATCCTCTGGAGAAGGGAATGGCTACCCACTCCAGTATTCTTGCCTGGAGAATCCCATGGACAGTGGAGCCTGGCGAGTTAATAGTCCATGGGGTCACAAAGAGTCAGACACAACTGAAGTGACTGAGCATGTGCTTATGGCACATGAGTCTTGATAAGTATTATTTACTTTTCCCCAAACGCCAATATATAAATATTTGTTTATGGCTCAACAGTCATATAAATACATTCAGCTAGACTATGGTGGGAGCTGTGATCTTTTCAAGCTCCATGTATGGATGTAGGAAGCAAAACCACCTTGAAATTACACAGGATGTAGAGGGAGACAGAGTACAGCAGAAATACGGGATAAGGTAAAAGATCCCGCTGACCATTCCCAGAACAAAGAGAAGGAAATATAAAGCAGAAAAAAAAAAAACAAATCCTCCCAGGCTGACTCTACTAAGAGCCCTTTGGCCAAACCTCTGCCCTTACTCCTCCCTCCCACAACTAGCAAACAAGAAGTTGGGGAGGGGGAGGCATGTCTCCAAAAACAGATCTTTCCTGTCACCCACAGTACAAGAGACATGACTGTACGTCCAGAGCTTGCTTGAATCAGAGCTGGGCGGGGGGAGCTCCAAACCTGAGTGCTGACTCACCTGTGAAATCATGTGATTATTCAAGGGTGGCTGTTGTTGAGGCGTGGGTGGGAGAGCAGGAAGTTGCTGCTGCTGCTGCTGCTGCTGTTGTTGGGCAGTACAAGGGAGAAGGCCCCGGACAGACTGGGATGAGGTGACCTGGTTGCACACTTCTGGGGCACCTAGCGCCATACCTAAGGCAAAGAGGAGACCCAGCAAGAGATTTAAGCACAAGCCATGAACACACCACCCCTGGAGGGCCCAGTCGCAGGGCGTGACTCTTTCCTTGCTGTCTTCCTCATAATTCCCCTTCTGTCTATTTCCCGTCTTAGGAGATCCATGCACGAGCACAGATGCATTTCAGATGTCCTATTGATGGGAATCCTCATCTTAGCAGGTTTCCACTCCCAGGTGTCCATAACCACCTTGACTGTCAAGGTTTGGTTTTGAAAATGAACGTTCCTAGTCCCTTAAGAGACCTGTTTTCACTTTTCATTTCTTCTCAACTTGCAGCATCTGATAAAAGTTGCTGAAGGCAACCTCCAAGTACATGCCTGTGCACACACCCCCCACACAGCCATCATCCAACTATATTCCTCATTTCCAGGCTGTCCAAGTCATGAATGCATTTACACAAAATACTTTTACTGAATATGTACTACATGAGGCACTGTACAATGAACTGAGGATACAAAGGTAAAGGAAACACAGTCCTTGCCCTTGAACAGTACAGGATCTTCCAATGGAGATGGACATCCACGTGATTACAATCTGATAAGGATAAAGGGCTTCCCTTGTGGCTCGGCTGGTAAAGAATCCACCTGCGATATGGGAGACCTGAGTTCGATCCGTGGGTTGGAAAGATCCCCTAGAGAAGGGAAAGGCAACCCACTCCAGTTTTCTGGCCTGAGAATTCCACGGATTGTATAGTCCTTGGGGTTGCAAAGAGTTGGACACGACGGAGCGACTTTCAAGGATAAAGGATGCATCAGTGACATGAATAAAGTTGTATGAAAGCAAAGATTAGGAAGCATAACTCTTGGGAGGGTTAGAGGAAGGATTTAAAGAGGAAGCGGCAGAAGAGACAGGTTTGAGGGATGAACCGAAGACTTTTCAGGCTGAGAGGAGACAAAGCTAATGCCATACTCAGAAAATGGTTGGAGGGTCAGGAAAGGATGAATGTTTGAAAGTAAGATTGAGATGGCACACTGGAGTCAGGAAGTTATGCTGTATTAAGTAATGTGGATTTTATTATTCAAGAAATGCAGAACCATGAATGTTTTTAAGGGAGGACTGATGTGATTAGATCTATATTTTAGATTAGTAAACTGGCTCAAAACAGGGTTGAGAATAGTAAATTCCCTGACGGTCCAGTGTTTAGGACAATGAACTTTCACTGTTGAGGGACCGGGTTCAATCTGGGGTTGGAGAACTAAGATCCCTGCAAGCTGCACAGGACGGTCAGCTGAGGATAAAGCAGGGAAACCAGCTTGGATAAAGGCAGAGGCAGTGGGATTAGAAAAGAGGTAACACAGAAGCATAAACAGAAGCAAAATCTTTGCCACTACTGATGTCTATTGAGGACAAGACCAACAGAACTTTGGGGATGAAAGTCAAGAAATTCTTCAGAGGCAGGAGGATGGTGAAATAGCGACTTACTGGGTAAAAAGAGCTGAATGACCCTCTGCTAAGAGTGCAGCAGAAATCGATGGAGAAAGTTACACAGCAGCTCAGGAGAGCTGATGGATGCTCCAGGCTGGCAGGTGGAACACATGCTCCTTTACCGTGATTGGGCTCCAGAGAAGCAGTTGCAGCTGCTGCTGCTGCTGCTAAGTCACTTCAGTCGTGTCCGACTCTGTGTGACCCCATAGACAAAATTTCAAGCCTACTGGTTGCTACCAATTAATTACAAAATTACAAACTCTAAGGTTCCCTCTACTTTACAAATCCTCTTTATAGTCTCAGGGGCCTCATAATCATCCTAATTTTAGTACACAACCTGAACCGGGATTGACAGGGCTGTCCCGCCTTGGTCAGAAATCACGTAAAATAATCTAATCCCAATCAGTTTTTTTTCAATTAGGAAAAAAGGTTAGAAAGGAAATCAGAGAAGGAACTCAAAGGACAATGGATCCAAGAAATCAAACTTCCCCTTATCTGGCTGTGTTAGGTTTCTGGGACACAATATGGGACAAGTGTTTTGTTAAAAGTAACTATCAGTGATGTCCTGCAAAAGACACACAAGCCGTGATGGAAGGAGAGAAGCTGTGGCACCTGGCCTGGAGATCCTTCCTGCACTGCCACCTTTGCTGCTCCCAATGCTGTCACCCCGGGTGAGGATGGAGATTCCACTGAAGCTGCTGGCTTTGGTGACAGGGGGCCGCATGCTCCGGACAGAGCCATCGGAGTCCGTGCTGCTCCAAGGCCGTGGCTCCAGGGATTTGAGTTCGCTGTCTGTGCTGCTCTGGCGGCTGCTTGAGGTGCGGCTCAGCCCCTCACGGTTCCCCCTGCAGAGACCACAGTGGTCAGAGCACCTCCCACCTACCACTTCAGCAGAAGGGCTAGGAGAGAGTTCATTTCTATTCTTTCAGTAACAGAGAAGGGGTGAGGGTTGGGGAGAATGGACACTGACTTCGTGTTAGTTGGCTGGCCAACCAAGACTTGATGGGAGCAGACAGAACAAGATCCAGTACAGTACAAAGAGCACAGAGGCAAATCTGGAAGACAGTGCGCTGGCAACTAGTTCAATACAGCAGACCAGAGGTGGATGGGAAACCACGTACATGATGCTGAGATTGGCTGCGGTCTCTTCCCCTGGCCCTGCAGGGATCCCACACATGCAGGAAATAGTGGGGAGCACAGGGGTACCAGTTCCTTCTGGGAGTTCTTGAAACAAAAGGACTCCAAGAAGTTACTATTGCTAGAAGGCAGGAGTAGTAGCCAACGACATGGATAAATCTCACATCAGGTCTTCCATATAACACATGTCTGAGCCAGCAGAGATGTTGCTTACGGCCACTTTTTCAGGGTTGGGAAAAAGAGTATAGTGACTAAAGGGGTACTGAGTCTGGTAAGGAGAAAACTCAGTCTGATAGTCTGGAATCAACCCAACCTGTTCTGTGGAAGTCTTGTGTTAGCATCTGAGAACAATTTATTCCAGGGTCTCTAAAAGCTGACGTTCTCAGCAGAATCAAGCAAACATATCCTGAGGACTCAGGATGTCAAAGATGAGGGGGCTGCTTGCGCCTAGTTGCCTCCATATTAACAACACTGTTGCCCTGGGTAAGGCACAAGGCTACTGAGAACAGGGATTCATCCTCTTATTTCACTCTGGAAACATCAGGGTTAGCCTGATAGTATAATCACTGTCATTATAAACAGCTGTGCTCCTCAAGCTATCTGAGGTTAGCCTGAAAACCCTTAGTGTTGACTCTTACTGCCACTTAACTGATAAGCAATCAGCAATCAGGAATTTTCCTTTCGGATTCCCCACCACTCCAATAACTAATTACCTAAGAAAACCAAATTTTGATTTTGATATAAACCAAATAAAGATTTTGATATGTATGCCAGGGAGCAATTGAGCAACAATCATGGTAGCTTGGGTTCCCTCCTTTTCCCACCCAAAGCAAACAGAATACTCTATCCCAAAGCCCACAGCTCTTCAAAAACATCAGGCTCAGAGTTATTCTAATAAAGAAAGTTATTTTTCTTAAGGGGGTAATATTAAAGAAAATACTTTTCTTTATTAGAATATCTATTCCAAAGATACTGTAGGGAAAATAGACAAAATATCTGCTAGGGTCACTATTTTAGTTTTTAGTCAATCATGGGGGGCTAAGACACATTGGCCTAAATGGTTAGGGACATGCTAATTCTCTGAATCTTAAGTAGATGTATTGATACATATAATCTCAATGCTTCTCTCTATACAGTTAGAAGACTGGAAAATATTTATGTTTCCCCAATGCTTTACCCCTTTGCTCTTGGGGATGTCAAAAGTAGAATGGGAAACAAGACATAAGAATAACTCAGGAACTCTCCAGGAACAGAACCAACCTGAAATAAGAGCCAACAGCTCAAATCTACTGACTGGACTCAATAAAGATGTGTTTTTCTGTGGGATGTGGGAATACAGCAGCTGCAATGAATGAGGCTGCTCATTAGACACTGGAACTTGAATTTTGCAAGACAAGCCCTTATGGCCTTTTATATCTAAATCAAACACTATAGTCTCTATTAGAGCAATTCTGCCATTTACGTTCTTTTTCTACCAGGGATAGACAGTGAAATGAGTCAACTTTAAACCAAACACCTGGGAAACTTGAACCAAACTGGCAGCACTTCTGTACTGATCCAGTTTCCCCAAGACAGTAATGGCCTAGTGCTCAAATGTGGACTGTCTGATGATCTTCTAACCTGGGTTAGTACACTACACCCCTGGGAGTTGGAGAATCTAAGTTGAGTCTGGACTAGGAAGAGAGATCAATTCTATTTCTCTACAACTAAAGCTAATCTCTAGTCACGTCTTTGTACTTCACTAAAAATAAGGCAATTAGGGAAAGTTACTAGATCTAATTCTAAGCACTGGATTGGGTTGTGTATGTGTTGGTGAGATGGAGGTGAAGGACAGAGACATTCACACTTGATAGCACAATCAGGAGATGACTTAGTTTTTACAAGTAAATTTAGTGCTGGTGAAAAGTCCTGTTTATTGGCCTTGGGTAGAGAGGCCCATGAAAGAGGGGGCAATAAGCATCAGTAAACCTCAGGTAGCTTATTTATCAGTGGAGCAGTAGAGTAGAATCTTCCAAAGAACAGAGAAGTTGCCATAGTTATTATTATTATTATTATCCACATTATTGCTAATGTAGATAATGGAATCTATATATCAGTATTCGTTTCACACACCTGGGAAGAAAGATTTAAAAGTTAGAGAAAATCAGCTTCTAATCATTTGAGCTCTGGACTAGTACCCAAATAGAGGAAGAAGTTACCCCCTGAAGAGTCCATGGAGCTGCATTTTAGATGACCTAGATCTTTAATCAAAACTCAGTATGGAAAGCAGTAGCTTAAAAGGAGGTCTGGACAGAAGGCTGCACCTGCTCACTAGCTCCTTCAAGCTATTATCTGCACAGTTTGATGCAGTCTGATGCTCCACGGCACTAATAAGGGCGTCATTCTTATCAGTGAATCAATTAGGCGTGATATTTATAGACAGCTTGTGCAGAGTGGTGAAAAGAACACTGGACAGAGTCAGTCCCAGTTTTGCCACTAACAGCCATGTAAACTTGGCTAGCTACTTAATCTCTCTTGCTTTTGTTCTCTTGCATGTAAACCAACTCACCAAATCAGGATATTCAGAGAATTCAGACACAGTATACTGTGGCAACTATAAAGTGCTGCACATTGTCACACACACTTTTAAAAGTTCTGTTTATTAAAGGTATCCTGGAATGGTTACGGAGTAAGCTCTTTTTTAAGGGGGACTCTATCTTGACTACCACTGGCAATGCAGAGCCCTTTTGCCTGGGCTTTCAGATGGACCTCAGGGCAGGCTGGTCTAGGAGAAAGAGTTCAGAGATGTGGAATGGGAGATAACTCTCCTTCCCAAGAAGGGGAAATCTTGCTATCCCACTTTCCACACGGTTTAATTAGCTCTAGAAAGGGTGATAGAGAAGGGACTACTAAAGTACTGGGGCTGATAGCTGTAACTAATGTGTGTTAGTGAGCACATATCAAGCTTAGGGGGCTTCCCTGGTGGCTCAATGGTAAAGAATCCGCCTGCACCTGCAGTGCAGGAGACCTGGGTTCAGTCCCTGGGTTGGGAAGATCCCCTGGAGGAGGGCATGGCAACCCACTCTAGTACTCTTGCCTACAGAATCCCATGGATAGAGGAGGCTGGCAGTCTGCAGTCCATAGGGTCACACAGAGTTAGACACGACTGAAGCGACTAAGCAAAAGCAGCATCAAGCTTTGGACTGAGAAAAGAGATAAACCCTTTGGAAGAGTGAGACCTGAATCCTAGCATTAAATTGTCAGGTTATCTGTATTCTATAGTTTTTCTGTTGGTAAAATGGAAAGTATATACTTAAAATGAGTCAGTGTCAGGATACGATCCTAAAGTGCTTCTCTCACATTGCCTCTTGTAATTGTCTGGGATGGGACTGAGAGACTAAGATGACGCGAGAAGCTTACAACTGCTTTGTGGAAAACGGAGAATATGAGGCACAGAAGTTAGTACAGTAGCTTTCAGCAACATTAAGAGTAAGTCATGGACAATTATATTAAGGACATGCCCTAAGTCCATTCTAAGGCATTTCTGAGCTCTTCTTACACGTTACATTGTCCTAAAGAGAAAACCACACAGACAGAGGTGTTTGTATGTTTTTTTTTTTAATATGTGTGTGTACTATTCCTTCTTAAGGATACAAAACATTCCCCTATGCTGGGTGAGGGATAAGTTCTTCACATCTTTCCATAGATTTGGAAAAGGCAGCCAAAAGACACCTGTTCTTTGACCTTAATAGGCTTTCCTTGTGGCTCAGCTGGTAAAGAATTCACCTGCAATGCAGGAGACCTGGGTTCGATCCCTAGGTTGGGAAGATCCCCTGGAGAAGGGAAAGGCTTTCCACTCCAGTATTCTGGCGTGGAGAATTCCATGGACTGTATAGTCCATGGGGTTGCAAAGAGTCAGACATGACTGAGTGACTTTCACTTTGACATATATGCTGAAATCCTCCAAAAATGCTCAGTTTCAGCAAACTTCTGAAATAGAGCAGTACCTATCCTAAACATACTCATTTGGTCCCCTTCACCACCTATCCAGGACTTACAATGAAATCAGCAACAATAAAAGTAAAGTCATTGAGCACTAGCCATTTTTTTTAAATGGGGAAAATATCCAATGTTGCAAAAATCACAAACTGACTTATTCCACAAGCAGCCATGCATGGAGCAAACTTACTCCGCTGAAAAGATTACAGCAAAACAAATAAAATTAAAAAAACAAACAAACAAAAACAAGGGGAGATATAGACCACACAGAGGTACCTAAAAATCTGCCTTCTCTTGTGAGAGCTAGAAGAAAAGGCTTCTTTGGAGAGTCTGTTGGTTAACATCAAAGAAAAGCATCATTACAGGATTATATTAACCTCACTGACAAAGCTCAATGAGAAGCAGGGAACATGCTAAGTGGTACTAACCTGATGTCATTTAGATATCCGTTCTGGCCAGTCTAGGTGAAGGGGAGAAAACGGAAAATAACTTATAAGAAAACAGCATGGCATAACCAAAAAGGGTGTCCATGATGCTATGAATACCCAAGGTCCTCAAACCAAGCTCACCCCCCAACAGGGAGAGAGGGAGCAGGGACAGGATGACCCACACCCACACACCCAATCTGACTTCTCACCTTTAATGGGAAAGCACATTCAGAGTTTTTAGCCTTCCCACAGAGTGTTTAAAAAGAGAGGTCAATGAAGGTAGGAGTATGGAAAGGAGAAAGAGGAAAGTATTAACCTAACTATTAATTCCCTTTTTGGTTCTAAATTTATTCTCTCTATAGGTAAGCTGAGCATAGTAACTGGTGTGCTTGGTCCTAAAAAGTATTCAAAGAAAGGGGAAAGGGAGAGAAGAGAAAAAAATTTAGTTTTTGTTAGAAATCATCCTCAATGACTATCCCATTTCTGTCCTCTACGCTGGCCAAAATGAAAGACATTCTGACCTGATACCCAAGGAGAGTAAGAAATTGGGGAAGCAGGTATTTTTCAGAGCCTAGAAAAAATGAGAAAATTAAAAGCCTGAAACATTCCTTTTGGGGATCATTTCCTGACAAAGCCACTGAGCTGAGTGAAGTGAGCATTATGGTGGACTCCCAAACCTTAGAAAAAGGTACACAGAGTGTCCAGCTGCTGAGCACAGGGGCCTTCGTGCGGAGCAGAGCCTGAGTGGGGCAGCTTTCCCAAACACAGCTCAGCTCCAGAGAAGGCTGTAGCAGCAGCATTTCCATCCAAACACCCTTCTTGCCACTTCCCTTTCTTTTTGGACTGCCTCTTCCTCCCCTCTGTGGCAACCCACAACTCCACCCTTAATCAGTTCCCTTTGATTGGCCAGGTACTTTCCTCTCCACATGGGAATCTTTGGCATATAGTAGTCTTTGGCCACTTCCCCCTGCCTAGACCTTTTGAGATTCCTGATGCCTCTTCCACAGCAAGAGTTAGGAAGTGCTAAAATGAAAATGATAAATCCATAAGGATTTAACAAAGAGTACACCTATTAGTAGAGGCTTGAGAGACTAGATATCAGAGAAAAAGGAGAGAAGAGCTTCCTTTGTTATGGTAGTATAGATATAGTCCAGTGTTGTACATAATAAGCCCTAATATCCTATGAAAAGTTACTTGTGCTTTCAGAATGGCTTTGCTAATGGCTGGCATGGTGGAACAGTCATTTTCCATGTGTCAGTGAAGCAGAGGAGCACATCACAGGTAGCTATGCTATGATGTCACGGGAACTTCTTAATTTAAAAAGCCCAGAGCAGAGCTAGCTATTGAGAGGTGGTTTACTTAAGGGGTTAAGAGCGTGGACTCTGGAGCCAAGGACTGCCTGAATTCAAATATTGGCTCTTTCACTAAATAGTGGTGTGATCATAGGTTACTTAACCTCTTCATGCCTCAGTCCCTCATTTCTAAAATGAGGAAGATAATATAACCTATCACATAGGCCTAGTGTGAAGATTAAATAAATTTATGTGTGCAAAGTGTTAAGGACAGGGTCTGAAAGATAATAAGCACTATTTGAATGTTTGCTATTAACTTCCACCATTCTGCCCTGTCCACAATTTAGTGTCACCACCAGCTGTAGCCATGTACAAATGACCACTCTCCTAGCATTCCACTTAACTGATTTTCAGATTAAGTTAGAAAAACCCTCTCTGGGCCACAGTTGGATAATTGGAAGGATGGGTTTTTCTGACTCAGAATGAAAGGCTACATAACATAAGAAGAGTCCTTCTCCTCAGACTTTAGGCCAGAAGGTTTGCTATGTATCTGACCACAGTGAGGCTCCTTGGAACAACTGTGTCTTCCAAGACAATGGAACAAATTCACAGAGGAGGTCGGTTTTTATAAGTTAGAGACAATATTTTTCTGAGCTAGGTGATAATGAAAAGATACTTTTTTTTTTGTCTTGATGAGGGAGAGTGAGGAAGTGGGAGGGGAGAAGTGTGCATCTAAGTATTGATTAGAATTGGCCATCTTTTGATGACAAAGTGAGGCTGGCTCTTCTTTGTTTAATAATTTGACTGTAAGATGGTGCTGCTATCTGGATTGTCTATTTTCTGGAGATTTGTTTCTCTCTTGCCTTTCCTGAATTCCTCCTATACTTCTGTTCAGTCTGGTAGAAAAAGGCCACCAGACACAGGGATACCAAGTATATCTGATATGGCCCACAGTTCTTAAGAATAAAGTTGCCCATAATAACTCATGTTGCCTTTTAGCCCATGGAGCAGACCTATTCTAAGAAACAAGGTAAGAAATACAGGAAAAAAAGAGACTTCCTATTCAGGTCAAGACTGTATGGAATAGTGAGTGTACCCTCTGTGCGTGAGGAATGTGGAGCTCAGAGAATGGATGACACATCTGTGCTCTGATAATCACCAACATAGCCTAAAAATGAGCCAGACCAAACAAGATGAATGTACATAGGCTGTGTGGACACTAAGTCTTCCACTTAGAAGCAAAGATGCCTAAGATAGTGGAAGTGAAAGAGGGTAAGCGGGAGGAGGGTTTGACAGGCAAGATCCAGGGCCCTTCCGTAAGTCCTGCCAAAACCATTTCTATTTTCAGTCTAATCAAATCTACCAAATTCAGCCACTCCATTTGTTCTCTTTATAGGCCACATGCATTAACTATAATATGAATAAAAATCTGCAGCTTCTTAATAAGCTACATTTAATTTTAGAGATCAAATATGGGGCTGGCTGATGTTGGTTAAAAACAAAATCAGAAAAAAACAACAAAACATTTATGGAGGGTTCATTCCATTCACAGTTCCAAAGATTAAGAGCTAAAAGCTAGGGGCTGACAACTCTCAGAAGCTACACTTACCTCTCGGGCAAATATTCTCTCTCGGACCCTTTGATATTCCTCCTCTCTCTCTTCTATTGACTTGCTCCTCCTTCCATCCTGCAATGGAACTCTGATCTAGATCGATGAGCAGAATTAAGCTAGTTAAGTTCTCCTCGTACTGCAAGCTCACTGCACACCAGCAAGGAAGAGAAACCGGGAGAGTTTATAGTTGCCATCAAAAAAATGGAAAAATAAATAAAATTTCCAGTGTTGGACAGGTTTCACTGGGTACATCTGACCATGCAGTTTGGGAGATCAGGTTTTCTGGATGGTTGGGGCCTCACCAGCTCCCCACCCCCCCAACCAGAGTATCAAGAACAATAACTTTTGATAAGGATTAGGTTGCTTCCTTATGTAGCAGGGTACTCTCCAGTCAGTAAGGATGAAGAGAATAGCCCATGGAGTAAATAGCATTGCTTTGGAGGGAAAGCAAGGGATAGGAGGGAGCTAGAAAGGGAGAAGAGACAGGTATTTACCAGAGCTAAATTTAGAAGAGTTTTTACAGAACTAGCACCTGACCTTATCCCTTCTTTAGTCACTGATGCCATGGCCTGTAGATCCAAGTCACACATAGCTCAGCAAAGAGGGCCTTGCAAGTGAAAGCCCAAGGGCAAAGCTAAACTCAGAGCTTAAGCATTTTTTCTCATCTTAACTACAGCTACTGGAGGGAGGGAAAGGGTGAGAGCTTACAGAAATATACAGTAGAAAGAGAACACAGCAACACAAAGAAGAAAAGAGAAAGAAAAGGAGAACAGAAAGAAGGATGGACAGAGAAGGAACAGACAAATGAGGTATGGTAGAGAAAAGGGAGAAGTACAGTGATAGAAAGATAAGAAGGAAATAGAGGACAGAGAACCTTACATTCTCAGAAAAATGTAGTGAGGTGACCAGAGGGGATGGCTGGGCAGACCACCACCTCTGCGAGCCTACCACCCCTGCAAGCCTACCACCCCACTCTCCACCACCATCTTTTCCCCTCTTTGCCTGGGAGTTGTGAGCACTGTCCTGGGTAGGATGTTACAGAATGTCCTTTTTCCATACTGTTCTTGAAGGCAAAGTGTTCTGAGGGAGGTAAGTCATCAAATGCATGTCATCAGGTTATAAAAGATTCTGATCTTCAATCCAGAGGCTTTTAAAGTTTCAGATGAAGCAACCAAGGACACCACTGGTCTAGGCTGATCTTCCTGACCTTCACCAATTGCCAGAAGTAAGCATAATTTCAGGAGTATCTCAACTTTTGACTAGATGTAGTTCTCACTAGCCTAAAGAACCTAAATTCTACTAAATGTCCTTTTTACCAATCCCATGCCAAGAAGATATAGGACCTCAAGTGTTACATTGTCCTTAGCCCCTAGCACTGGTTAACCAGTGGCATAACAGATAGAGCATAATGGGCTTTGAGGTCAGGCAGAATCTCAGCTCTGCTACCTCCAAGTAATGTCACTGGCAACCAACTTAACATCTCCTAGCTCAGTTTACTTTTATTTAAAACAGGGCTAATAATCCCCATCTAGACTGGGTTGTGGAGAGGATTAAATGAGACAATGAATATAATGTATTTAGAACAGAGGCTAGCAGAGGCAAAACACTCAGTGAAATAGCAATTACTGTGTTTATTATTAATATCACAGACAGAAAGTGCATAGAGCCTACCCTATTATGGATCAAGCCTGAAGCCGAGAGATGAAACGTTCACAGTAGGGAGAGATTCCATCCCACCCAATGTGCCTCTAGGCCTGAATAATTCCTGATCCACAGAAAAGGGGTTTTGGGAAAGTGGAGAGAAGGGCATCAGGATGGAAAGGCTCTTTCTTGTTTTTGAATTTTGTCTTTTGTGTGTTTCATTGTTTTCAGTCAGACCCAGCATGTTTGTCCACAATAGATAATGGCGCTTTTCTCAAGAGGACTCCCTCAAATACTCAAGTAGCAAGCAGGAAAAGTCCTGGTCTCAGGACCAGACAATATTGAAAGGAAACTAATTTTGACTCTAGAGGTAAGATATTATTAGAGTTATCATGAATTAGCAAGACTAGTTATTGGCTTTACTCCACCGTATTATTTAAACTGTAATCCTGGTTCTCTACCTAACCTCCTTTGGAGGCCAAGCAGAAGCAGGCTGGATCTTAACCCCATATGAGGCTAGGAAACTAACTCCAAATAATCACTATCTGAAGGATGCACTAGAAGTCAGGGCAAAAGCCAGGCCCATAAATGAAGGGATGGGACAGACTTTTCACTTCCATTCCCACAGGAGTGGATCAAAATGGGGATACTGCTTGAGGTTTCAAGCATCAAAAGCCAAACTGACTCACTCACCTTGCTGGAAGGAGTTGGGAAAAGAATAAAGGGTTTGCAGAAAGGGATCAGAAACACCTTTACAAGTGGGTAAATCAGATAACAATTTTCCCAGTTCAAGGCTAGCTCTGAGACAGGAAGAGTTCAAGTGGGATAAAAGTAGCTTTGGGTGGTTCCCAAAGAAATTCCTAACTATTAAAGAAAAAAAGAATGGAGCCATCAGTTGAATCAAGGCTGAAGCAGGGAGGGACCTTGTTTTGTCCCAAAATGAAGTGGAGTTAGAAGTCAGTGGCAGAGCCAGGGAGTTCCAGGCCAAATGAGAAAACCCAGCAAACCTCAGCACCATGTCACTCTGGGGCTAAGAGGGTGGCATTTAGCTCAACAAGTGTACTTAATCCTCAACATTAAGCTAAAGCCAACTCAGTGTAGCTCAAGAGTTTCCTTCCATACTAAGATATTTTGAGTTTTCTCCATCCCACAAAAACTCTTCTCCCCTCCCAGTTTCTCTTACTGCAATCTCTCTGTATAGACCCAACCCTTTCCAGTCTTCACCTGGTTATCATCTCGGTCCATACTGGCATCATCTCTCTTAAGAATGAATCTCTGTTGAAATTCTGTATTCTTCTCATCCTTTATATGTTCTGAGAATCTCTGTTCAGGGCTGGGATTGGGAGAGAAATGTGGAAGGAAGGGAAGAAAGACTCTTCTGTTAGGAAGCAGACTGTCTATATAGTTCTTTTAAATTCCACAACTCCCACCCAGGAGATTTCTGAAGCCAGGCATTCCAAAAGTTTTAACGAAAGTTTTAACAAAATCCTCAAGGACTGTTCTTTATATATCTATAACTTACCTTCTTCCACAGTTATTCCTATTCTATCACTAAAGGTGAAGACAGCCAGAGGCCAGTCTTCACAAAATGCCAATGCCTCTAGAATCCATCTCCAAGGCTTCAAAAAGAGTAGAAATTGGTAATATAACCTACCCACTCCCTCCACTGTTCCCTCTCCAGAAACAGAAATCTTGCATCTTCCTCTCCCACCCCAGAGCTATCCTAGGAAAGTCTTCCCAATCTATGGTTTCCTCCCTTACATTCTTGTGTTACTGGTTTTGTTGATGATGACAGCTTTTCCAGTTTGATCTACATTGTGGTCCATCCCAAAATAGGCAGCTACCCGGTGTAATAGCATCCGGTGATATGAGGTCATCTGAGGGAACTTCTTGAACTGGTTGCTGCAGGGAAACCCAGGGGGGAAAAGTGAAATAAGAACAAATAATAGCCAATTGTAATTTTTCTTACAAGTGTTGAAAGTGGAGAAATTCCTAGGAGACATTATTATAAGGAAGATAGATATTTACTCAACGGTAACCAAACAAGTTCTCTCAGCTTTATCTATAGTATTGAGTAGATTCCTCTGACCCACTATCTTCATTAAGACTGCTCCTTAGACAAAAAGCCCTAGGTCTCACCCACCTGGATGATATTCTACAAAGAAAAAAGGGAAAAACTTAAGAGTGAAATATGGGACAAAGGGCTAGCTGCTGAAAAGATATAAATATTTTTTCCAACTCAAGTCTAAGTGATCATTTAAAAAGTTGATTTAGTTTCCACACATATACATTTTGATTCATTTTGATTCATTGTGATTACTTCTTCCCAACTCCTCCTGGATCCTAGTAAGTTAATTCAGACTTTAAGGGAACGATAAAAGAGGGATATCCTTAAATTTTACCTAAATTTATTTCCAGTACCCCCTCCCACCTCTAAGGTGTATTTCATTCAAGTAACTTACTTGTTGTCATTAATAAAGTCCAGAATCTCCTGTTCTAATTTTAGCAGCATCATTCTGTCCCTGTTTAAAAAAGATTAAAACACAACAAAAGGTAGCCCTCCCATAGACATTGAAACAAGGATTGAAAACACAACCTGCTCACTATAGAAGCTTAAGGGAGGGATAAATCCAAACTCCAAGAGTGGATAAAAATTCAAAGGCTGCCAACCTCACTACCCTGTCTTATGTTACTTTAAAAAAACAATCAAGCCTCCTAATCATGTCCTCTGTTTCCCTTATCAGAAACCTAATTCTGTTGGCAGTCACAGTCATACAAACACATACTTTATACTTATACTAATCGTAATTCTACACTCCATCTGGTTATTTATAGAATTTTTAAACAAGTATGATTTAGCTTTGTTACAAATCAATTCTTTTTTCTTCTGTACTTTCAAATTGTATTCTTAAGCCTTTATATTTCTTTGTCTGCATTCTTCTTCCACAGAATTTTTCTCAACTCTTCTGAAAGCAGAAATCTCAATATAAGGGTATTCTGAATCCCTCCACAGAATATAAAACTACTTTGGAGAGAAATGGTGGTGGGGGGTATAGCGGAACTGGGCATCCCAGATTCTAACAATAATAGAAAAACTCTGAGAAGCTACTTGGCTTCTTGGGTATTCTGCTGATCCCGGCCCCTTTCCCCCTTCCATCAAATCATGTTATTACCTTGGGTTCTTTTTCAGTGTATTTACAAGAAATTCATGTAGGTCTATTCCAGTGGAGTCCGTATATTCTTGGCTGGAGTCTAGAACACCACAATGAAATAAATTTGAAATAAATGAAACTGCTTTGTATGATATTTAACCCCAAGCAGAAGCCTACAATCTGATAAGGAGACATAAGAAGAAAAGTAGAATCAAACTTCAGGAGTTTTAGATTTCAATGAGAGTAACCTTGATTTACCAGCTTCTCAAAATTTCCCATGATAATGACAGAAGGTGGAATCTGGGTCACAGTGTTATATTCATATTACACTGAATAGTCACCTTGCCATCAGTAAGTATTTACCAAATGGCCAGACCAAAACAAAGGTTTTATTCTAGTTAAAGAAAATAAATTCTAGGTAAGGTCGGACAGGGCTGAATTTTCCAGAACGTCAGCAAATATATTCAAATGGTGATTATTTATATGTTTATATTTGCTTATAAAATTTTAATACTACAATTGCTTTTTCCCTCTTAATTATTGTTAAAAAAATTTTTTTTTGGCTATACTACATGGCTTGTGGGATCTTAGCTCCTTGACCAGGGATCAAACCTGGGCCCATTGCAGTGAAAGAGTTGAGTCTTAATGACTGGGCTCCCAGGGAATTCCCTCCATTTCTATGGACCATGTCTTTTTGCTACCAGCCCAGGAATTTAAAACCAAAGAGAGCTTAATCAGTTCAGTTCAGTTCAGTCGCTCAGTTGTGTCCGACTCTTTGCGACCCCATGAATCACAGCATGCCAGGCCTCCCTGTCCATCACCAACTCCCGGAGTTCACTCAAACTCATGTCCATCGAGTCGGTGATGCCATCCAGCCATCTCATTCTCTGTCGTCCCCATTCTCTGTCTTCCCCGTCTCCTCCCACCCCCAATCCCTCCCAGCATCAGACTCTTTTCCAGTGAGTCAACTCGTTGCGGACCACCCCAGGAATTTAAAACCAAAGAGAGCTTAATAATTACATGCAAATTTAATTATAAAAAAAAAATCACTCTTAGGATCTCCAAACCAAACTATAAATGGTATTGAATCTGCTACCAGTAATAATCCATCACTATTTATTCCAAAAGCAAGAATAAATTCAAAATTGACTACAACGTCCTCCCATCGGTAGCCCAATGTTAACAGAATAGCTCTCTGTCAGCCCTTAAGGCAGAGCTGGATAAAGCAGCAAAGAAAATAACCTAGTTAGGCACCTCCCCAAACAATGATGAAGTCAGCAGGACACTGTACAGTGTTGGGCCAATAAGGCCAGCGGGAAGATGGAAGGAAAGGGCACTGCAGAGCCAGGCCCTAGGACAGATGAGAAAGGGGGAAAAGTCTTCACCTCTCGAAAGCATCCTCCTTGGGACCTTTTCTTTGTTTTTGTCCTTATCTTCCTTTTCAGAGACATCCTTTGTGGACTTTTCTTCCTCCTTGTCAGAGGGACAGCTGATGTGCAACTGAATTATATCCTTGGACAAGGGGAAAGAGAAATATAATCAAAAGGGATGAAACAATTAACTCTCCTGCAGCTCCTTTAAAATCTAAAAGAAGGCAAATCTTAGGGTGATAGCATTGTATTACAAAAGAGAATATTTTAATTAAATTGTTTTAGCTTTTGTTCTACCAATAAGGTAGAGGCCAAGTCCTTTCTGCCAATAATCACAGCCTACTCTTTGGAGAGCTCAAGTTATGCTGGCTGTTTCTGGCATAAGAATTAGAATGGAAATGGTTCTAACCACCAGAGGGAAAGGTGTGGTTGGGAAAACATGATCCAGCCCTGGAATCTCCCAGTCTGCATCATCCTGGGTGGACCAGGTGTGAATACCTACACTTCATGCTTTCACCCATGCCACTTTACTGCAACGACTTGTTTTGAAGGTTTTTCTACCCCAATTTCCAAGCCTAATGTGGATGCCATGGTTGTGACACCACTGTTCAGCAAACAACTGCCAAACTCAAAAGCTGCACTTACTCTTATAAAGGACCTACCTGGGTTTCTAGTGGCCCGTCAGCAAATGGAGCAGAGGATTCCTCACATACTGCAAGGCTGCGCACCAATTTCAGCTTGGAATTAGACTGAAAAAAAAAAAATATATATATATACACACACGCGCACACACACACACACACACACACATACATATTCCCTTGGGGAACATTTGAAAATCTTTCCGCTGAATAAAGGGCATCCTCTTTGGTTCTGTTAGTTGCTGCTTCTATTAAAGAGGGTTTCTTTCCCTTCTTCAAACAGGTCCTTCTCATCCATTCCTGATCCACTTGAAAGATAATTCTCTTGCTTACAGGAGTAGATACATAACAACAAAACAACTACTTTTGGCTAGATGATAGGCAAGTCACTTTGTTTAGCTCTCCTCTCTCTCCAGCTCAGTGCTCCAATATTAGACTCAGAAGTTAACTGAGAATACACAGCAGCAAAGCTTAGCAGAAAGACTAGATTTAAGAGCCAGAAGTCCTAGATTTAACTTCTGGTTCAAACGATGAGATATGAGACCCTCAGCAAACTACGTGACCTCTCTGGATCCTCTTTTTCTCACAATGAAAATGGGATAGAAATGCCTAAGTTCTTGTGAGAATTATATAACATATGTAAACATATGTACCATAAATAGTGTTTAGCATACAGTAGACAACAAATGCTGCTGCTGCTGCTGCTAAGTCACTTCAGTCGTGTCCGACTCTGTGTGACCCCATAGACGGAAGCCCACCAGGCTCCCCCGTCCCTGGGATTCTCCAGGCAAGAACACTGGAGTGGGTTGCCATTTCCTTCTCCAATGTGTGAAAGTGAAAAGTGAAAGTGAAGTCGCTCAGTCGTGTCCGACCCTTAGCGACCCCACGGACTACAGCCAACCAGGCTCCTCCATCCATGGGATTTTCTAGGCAAGAGTCTAAACCTGAGGTGGCAATGTAATGGGGAAAAGTGTCTAAGAAAAAAGAGAAAGAAAACTTTCTAACACTTGGGGTTCAGTGTAATAAAGAACTAATCCACTTGGTTTATTTATGCTACCTGGAGAATCCCCAAAAGATCTGAAATTCACTTTATAAATCACTGCCCTTTCAGGGATCTCCAAAGTCAAAAATTATAGTGACTCATTAAAAATCTACCTATAAACATTTATTGAGAGTTCTTATAATAAAACAAAAGTTTACAGTAAACACAAAAGCACAAAACACAGTATGTGTGTTTCAGGTTGTACAGTACAGTGAAAAGAATTTCCGCCTGGCTTTGCCACTTACTAATAAATGTCCTTTGTCAATCTCACTCAAACTCTATTAAGCCCAAGTTTTCTCCTCTGTAAATGGAGACAATAACAATAGTAATTTTTTAAACTTTTCTGTCTTATTTCAAGAAGTTTGGAGGAAGTGAAATAGCAGAAAACATCCTCTGGTTTGCTCCCCACCCCACCCCCTTTATGAGGTGTGCCATGCAGCATACAGGATCCCAGTTCCCTGACCAGGTATCGAAGCTTTACCTCCCGCACTGGAAGTGTAGACAATTAACCACTGGACCGCCAGGGAAATCTTGAACATCCTTTTTACTGTCAAGTCCATTACTTGTGGATTAGGCCATGGAAGGCAGTCCACAGAAACAATTTATCATACATCATAGTATTCTTCAAACCCAAGCTACATACTGGCTGGGACATTCCCAAATTCTACCATTATTTTTCTAGGGGAAAAGGGTGGACACCCTTAATTACTATTTCTGTTGACAATTTTTCCCAATGCAGGACAAGTTTAATATTTTACTGTTCCCTAATTAAAATTAAAAAGCTATCACACACTAACACCTATACTCCTCCCTGATAACACTGCTTAAAATAACCTGTGATGTGCTAATTTTATCATACAATGATTAAAAACAAAATCCTCCTCCCTAAACCAACCTAAAAGGTGAACCAAACCAAACCAAAACAAAGCCTCTATTTTTAGGACGTCCAAAAATGTTGAACCATTTTACTAATGAGGGAGGATTTATCTTACAGAAAATTCTCGTGGCAAAAATCCCCAAAACTGTTGGGGGAAAAATAAGAGAGCCAGAGATGAGCAGAGAAACTAATTTTACAACAGAACCAGTATCAATCTGCTCAGGCTTTGTGGGAGGCTTTGGTTGCGTATCCTTTCAGGTAACAGATATAAAGATAACAGAGAAAAATAAAGCCAGACATTCCAACAGGACATATGTATATATGCAATTCATGTTTGTGATTATGTTTGTGTGTGTGTGTGTGTGTATGCATGTTCACAATTAGGGTACAAAGTATAGGCAAAAAACTTCACATATATATAACCTAAATAAACTAGATATTAGTGTTAAGTCCATTTGTACAATGTACTACTAATAACACTAGAAGTTATAGAGGAAGGGCTCTCACCTTGGCTCTTTTCCTGGCATGACCATGGTTGGATGTCCGCCTCTGTGAGAAGGGCATTAGAAAATATTAAAGGTAGGGGAAATAAACACTTAAGTTAAAAGCAATACAAATTTACAGAGAAAAAGCACTAACTTTAAAACCACTGTAACAGCCAAACTATGATGAGACCCTGTTGTCGTGGTTGTCCCCCAAGCTACAACTCTAGCAACTGTGACATGGAGGCGACCACAGGCCACCTACAGACAAATCACTCACCGTGAAGATAAAAAACAGAAAGAGACTCACTGGTTGGCCTAGTTCACAGATTGATAAAAATTACTTTTGAATAAACCAGGGAATCCTCTCCTGATTAGGATGGTTCCAGAAATATCACTACCATAGCATGATGAGTGTTTCTTCCCCAAACTTTGCTAACAGAAGCCTGTTTAGCCTATAATGGATGTGAGTTATGGCCCCTAAGCATCACTTAAAATATTATCTTTGTAGGACAACACACTGAGAGTTCTAACTTCAGATACTCGAAAGACCTGTTCCTATGGCTGCAGAAATGGAATGAAGGCTCTTCTTGGCAACTGCCTACTTCCTGGAATATGAGAATTCTCCCAGTGCTAAGCTCCTGGTTGTTGGCTCTTATAGCCTATTTGAGTCAGGGACATAAGATGGGACAGGATAAAAAGAAAGGAGCATGGAAGATGTGGACAAGACCTCCAGAGCAAAGGGAGGTAAGGAGAGTGAGTAAGGAGCAGGATAGAAGCTGAGGAAGATGAATGAGGGCCTGAGGTGGGATGAAGGGAAAAATGACTACTTAATATATGAGGTTTCTGAATAGCTGAGAAGTCAAAATGGGGACTCCAGATAAGAGGTTGGGTAGGGTTATGCATGGAGAAGGCAATGGCAACCTATTCCAGTACTCTTGCCTGGAAAATCCCATGGACGGAGGAGCCTGGTAGGCTGCAGTCCATGAGGTCGCTAAGAGTCAGACACGACTGAAGCGACTTAGCAGCAGCAGCAGGGTTATGCATTGATACTTAGGGCTTCTAAGATGTTTGGAATGGAACTGTCACTGGGGTGTGGAGAAAAAACTGAGGCTGGTGGGTGGAGGCAGAGTACCAGCATGGTTCTGGGTAGGTGAGGATTTCTCTTTGCTTTGTCCTCTTCAGTTCAGTTCAGTCGCTCAGTCATGTCCGACTCTCTGCGACCCCATGAATCACAGCACGCCAGGCCTCCCTGTCCATCACCAACTCCCGGAGTTCACTCAAACTCATGTCCACAGGGTTGGTGATGCCATCCAGTCATTTCATTCTCTGTCATCCCCTTCTCCTCCTGCCCCAAATCCCTCCCAGCATCAGAATCTTTTCCAGTGAGTCAACTCATCGCATGAGGTGGCCAAAGTATTGCAGTTTCAGCTTTAGCATCAGTCCTTCCAATGAACACCCAGGATTGATCTTTAGAATGGACTGGTTGGATCTCTTTGCAGTCCGAGGGACTCTCAAGAGTCTTCTCCAACACCACAGTTCAAAAGCATCAATTCTTCGGCAATCAGCTTTCTTTACAGTCCAACTCTCACATCCATACATGACCACTGGAAAAACCATAGCCTTGACTAGACGGACCTTGGTTGGCAAAGGAATGTCTTTGCTTTTTAATATACTATCTGCTGCTGCTGCTAAGTCGCTGCAGTCGTGTCCGATTCCGTGCGACCCTATAGACGGCAGCCCACAAGGCTCCCCCATCCCTGGGATTCTCCAGGCAAGAACACTGGAGTGGGTTGCCATTTCCTTCTCCACATATACTATCTAGGTTGGTCATGACTTTCCTTCCAAGAAGTAAGCGTCTTTTAATTTCATGGCTGCAATCAGCATCCGCAGTGATTTTGGAGCCCCAAAAAGGGAAGTCTGACACTGTTTCCACTGTTTCCCCATCTATTTCCCATGAAGTGATGGGACTAGATGCCATGATCTTCGTTTTCTGAATGTTGAGCTTCAAGCTAAACTTTTCACTCTCCTCTTTCACTTTAATCAAGAGGCTTTTTAGTTCCTCTTCACTTTCTGCCATAAGGGTGGTGTCATCTGCATATCTGAGGTTATTGATATTTCTCCCAACAATCTTGATTCCAGCTTGTGCTTCTTCCAGCCCAGCGTTCCTCATGATGTATTCTGCATATAAGTTAAATAAGCAGGGTGACAATATACAACCTTGACATACTCCTTTTCCTATTTGGAACCAGTCTGTTGTTCCATGTCCAGTTCTAACTGTTGCTTCCTGACCTGCTTTACAGGTTTCTCAAGAGGCAGGTCAGGTGGTCTGGTATTCCCATCTCTTTCAGAATGTTCCACAGTTTATTGTGATCCACACAGTCAAAGGCTTTGGCATAGTCAATGAAGCAGAAATAGATGTTTTTCTGGAACTCTGCTTTCTCCATGATCCAGCGGATGTTGGCAATTTGATCTCTGGTGCCTCTGCCTTTTCTAAAATCTGCTTGAACATCTGGAAGTTCACTGTTCACATATTGCTGAAGCCTGGCTTGGAGAACTTTGAGCACGACTTTACTAGCATGTGAGATGAGTGTAATTGTGCAGTAGTTTGAGTATTATTTAGCATTGCCTTTCTTTGGGATTGGAATGAAGACTGACCTTTTCCAGTTCTGTGGCCACTGCTGAGTTTTCCAAATTTGCTGGCATATTGAGTGCAGCACTTTCACAGCATCACTAGTTACCAAATAACACTGCTACAATGGAAAATGGAGAACTGGAAAGCTGGATGGAAAGAATAAGAAATGATGGCGAATCTGGTCAGTGGCAAGATCTGTTACAGTAAGAGAATAGTCCAGGGATATGAAGCAGTATTTGTCACTATTTTTTCAAATAAGAACATACACATGGCACAAAACAGAAGAGTAAGTCTCCTTTTACATGTGTTCCCCAGCTTACCTGGATCCCTCCTAAAGTATCAACTAGTACTGAATTTCTTGTAATCTTTCCAGAGATCTTTTATGTATCTATAAGTTTATTGTACATGTGTACACACACTTTAAAAAAAAAAAAAGGATATTGTACACACTGTCCTAAACTGTACTTTTAAACTTTTCTTCAAGGATATACCTCCACAGAAGAGATACTGTTTTTCTTAGTGGCTACATGGTATTCCTTTGTGTGGCCATACACAAACTGTACCATTTAGGATGTTTCTCATGTTTGTTAGTATAAACACTGCTTCAATGACTATATCATTGAGTATACATACAAATACGTGTACAGTCCATTCAAAAATTTTATAAAGTATTGCTAAATTGCCCTTCAAAGATGTTATACCAATTTCAGTCAGTTCAGTTGCTCAGTCATATCCAACTGTTTGTGACACCATGGACTGGAGCATGCCAGGCTTCCCTGTCCATCACCAACTCCTGGAGCTTGCTCAAACTCATGCCCATCACGTTGGTGATACAGTACAACCATCTTATCCTCTGTTGTCCCCTTCTCCTCCTGCCTTCAATCTTTCCCAGCATCAGGGTCTTTTCAAATGAGTTAGTTCTTTGCATCAGGTGGCCAAAGTACTGGAGTTTCAGCTTCAGCATCAGTCCTTCCAATGAATATCCAGGACTGATCTTTTAGGATGGAGTGGTTGGATCTCCCTGCAGTCCAAGGGACTCTCAAGAGTCTTCTCCAACACCACAGTTCAAAAGCATCAATTCTTAAGCTCAGCTTTCTTTATAATCCAACTCTCACATCCATATATGACTACTGGGAAAACTATAGCTTTGACTAGATGGACCTTTGTTGGCAAAGTAAAAGCAGACACTACTTTCTGCTTTTTAATATGCTGTATGGGTTGGTCATAGCTTTTCTTCCAAGGAGCAAGTGTCTTTTAATTCCATGGCTGCAGTCACCATCTGCAGTGATTCTGGAGCCCAAGAAGATAAAGTCTGTCACTGTTTCCATTGTTTCTCCATCTATTTGCCATGGAGTGATGGGACCGGATGCCAAGATCTTAGTTTTCTGAATGCTGAGTTTTAAGCCAGTTTTTTCACTCTCCTCTTTTTCATCAAAGGCTCTTTAGTTCCTCTTCACTTTCTGCCATAAGGGTGGTGTCATCTGCATATCTGAGGTTATTGATATTTCTCTTGGCAGTCTTGATTCCAGCTTGTGCTTCATCCAGCCTGTCATTTCTCATGATGTACTCTGCATATAAGTTAAATAAGCATGGTGACAATATACAGTCTTGACATACTCCTTTCCCAGTTTGGAACCAGCCTGTTGTTCCATGTCTGGTTCTAACTGTTGCTTCCTGACCTGCATACAGATTCCTCAGGAGGCAGGTTAGGTGGTCTGGTATTCCCATCTCTTCAAGAATTTTCCAGTTTATTGTGATCCACACAGTCAAAGGCTTTAGCATAATCAATAAAGCAGAAGTAGATGTTTTTCTGGAACTCTTTTGCTTTCTCCATGATCCAGCTGATGCTGGCAATTTGATCTCTGGTGCCTCTGCCTTTTCTAAATCCAGTTTGAACATCTGGAAGTTCATGGTTCACGTACTGTTGAAGCATGGCTTGGAGATTTTTGAGCATTACTTTGCTGGCATGTGACATGAGTGTAACTGTGTGGTAGTTTGAACATTCTTTGGCATTGCCCTTCTTTGTGACTGGAATGAAAACTGACCTTTTCCAGTCCTGTGGCCACTGCTGAGTTTTCCAGTTTTGCTGGCATACTGAGTGCAGCACTTTAACAGCATCATCTTTTAGGATTTGAAATAGTTCAACTGGAATTCCATCACCTTCACTAGCTTTGTTTGTAGTGATGCTTCCTAAAGCCCTCTTGACTTTGTATTCCAGGATGTCTGGGTCTAGGTGAGTGATCACACCATTGTGGTTATCTGGGTCATGAAGATATTTTTTGTACAGTTTTGTGTATTCTTCCTCCTCTTCTTAATATCTTCTGTTTCTGTAAGGTCCATGCCATTTCTGCCCTTTATTGTGCCCATCTTTGCATGAAATGTTCCCTTGGTATCTCTAACTTTATAAATACCCATTTATAACTCTACAAAAATGTATAAATCTGCAAATTTCTCAGAATGCATAATTTTCATTTAATAGTCAAACACATACTGAAGGCGTAGTATGTGTCAGACACCATGCTAACTACTGGAGGATACAGAGATAAAAGACAGAAACCTTGTCAAAAAGGAACTCATAATTCTGCTGAAGAAGACAGACAAATGGACAGTTACAATACAGGATATTAAGTGCATTACAGAGGTACTTATGAAGTGCTATAGGAGTGCAAGTATCTAAGACCTAGGAATTCACAAATTCACATGTTCATAAATAATGAGTGCCTGCAAGGAACTGTGTTGGGCCTTAGAGATACAATGATGAGACTAAACTGACCTGGCAAAGGCCAGGGAAAGAATACCAAGGAGGGTGTTCTAGTTAGAGAAAGCATGTATAAAAGCATGCTTTCTCCAAACTCTTCAGCTCCCATTTATAACCGGGACCAGGGAATCCATTAGGCTGAAGCATAGAATGCCAGAGGTGGATGGATAGCAGGCAAGGGGCTAGGTCACAATATGCCATGCTGACAAATTTGGGACCTAGCCTAGGGCATGAAGAGACATAGAAAGTTTGAAGAGAATTAACACAATCAGATCGTTATTTCATAGCCATCTTTCTAAAGCAGTATGGTAGATGAATCAGAGGGGATTACAAGTATAAAGGTAGAAAGCCTAGCTCAGTTCTTTAAAGGACCCACCTAAGAGTTCAGTATTTGTTACGTCAGGGCTCGCCCATTCTAAACTGAATTTCAGAACCTATCTTACATAGCACTGTTTTCATGCCAAAGATGTTCTGAATTCCAATTGCTGATTCCAAGAATAAGTCTCACACAGCACAAGTAATGAAAGTACCCTTTCCTCAAACTTTCCAGCTCCAATTCATAATATTCCAGAACAATATTTGGAACTATCCAGCTCTAATTCATAATAGGTACTCTCAGCATCAGTAAGATTCTTGGGGAGACTTAAGACGAGGGGAAGCTAAGAGAAAGAGTAAAATTTTTAGTGTTACTTAAGAGGAACACTGGTAGAGGGGAGAAGGCTTCTGAAGGGTGGCCAAGGGTGGCCAAGAATGAAGACTTTGTAGAAGGAGCAGGAGCTCCAGGAAATGGCAGCAGCAAATCAACCTGTGCTAGCAGCCACAAAAGGAGTCTGAGGGGAGGCAGGTTCCCTTCCCAGCCTCCCACACAACCTATCCGGACATTCTTAAACCAAGGAAGTATCCATAAGGCATATAAAACCTATAGTCATCCTTTCTTTTCTGCGTATCTTCAAGAAGAACACACAACAGGAGTTCAGAACACCACTTAAAATAGTCTCCTGAGAACAGAGTAACTTGGACCCAAAAGTTCGTTTAATTATTATCCTCCATGTAACATGACGGCACATAAATATTCAGCACTTATCTGTCCTGAGGATTTAAAATTCATTATTGGTATCAGTGGAAACTAAAAGTAGAGCTGCAACAGCGGCAGAGTGTCTCCACAAACTGGAAGGATGGGTGGGGAATGACAACTCACATGCAAAAGACAATGGAAAGAAAAGTAGCCATGACAGAGATCTGGCAAACTGTAAGAGGAAAAACAGTAAAAAAAGCAGGCGGCTAGAGAACAAAATATTTCAGAGAGTTGTCTGATTTTAATTTAATTTATCCCTTTGTATTGTTGCTGTCTTAACCTTAATGACAAGGCCTAGGTGAACTGGTTGTCAAGAAAAATCATGCTTCAAGTTTCCAGACCCTCAAAAATGTTATTGCTACTGTTGTTTAAACTAACTACAGTTAACAGTCTACCTCCTAGGCATATAATAATGACCAGTCTCACCCTGGGCAAGAAGGAAAAGATTTATACCATTTTGGCTTGGGTAACAGAGGAAACTAGTTATAACCACAAGGAAGAGAACTGGAACAGGTAAGATAGAGAAGGCTCAGAGTCCGGGCTGGCTGGGTACCAAAATGGAGCCCTGGAAAAAGCTCGGCTGGCAATCTACTGCCATCATATCTGCACTGCAGTATGAATTTGGATGGAAAACAACATGGCAACCAAAGAATAAAATTCTTCTTACGCACATTTACCAAGTGGCAAGTTCAGAGACTATTTCTGATCCAGAAAATACTGACTGCTTTAACACAACCAGAATATGAATTTAACACTGTGTAAAGCCAGGCAGTTCTCATTTTAAGAGTTTATTATAAGCCATATTATGACATCAAATATCACTATATAGTTTATCTTTTGATCATTAAAAAAATGTCAAAATGTAGCAAGAACCAGTGTTACTCAGGTCCTAACAGATTAGGGATTTCACTCTGTTTTCTTTGAACTTCATTGTGGACTCTGACAAAAAGTGGAAGAGATATGTCTTGAGAGTTTAAGTTGGGGTTTTAGGGGGATTCAAATGTCTGTATAACTGACTGGCTTCCTATAGATCCCCAATACTGCCCATAAGGACATTTCTGTTTTGCTGAAAAGAATGCACATAGGATGCACTTCTAATCCTTACCTGTGTCTCTTGACGCAAACTGGTATCTTCACTCTCTTTCTCAATTTCTTCCTTGCTTGGAGTCTTAGATATAAACTTGTTTTTGTTTACAGATTCTTCCACCAGCTTTTTTTCCGATTCTTTCATTATTTCCAGGGTCTCTTGAGTAGTGTTGCTGTTAGACATCTTCTTCAATAGAATACAGTAGCCTCTATGGACTCCTAAAAAACATGAACTGCATTAAACAGGAGTTGTGCATCTATACTTAATACACTTACAAGATTAGCATTTCACACAGAAGCCTACAATAGCCTTCCTATAACCCAGTATAGGGTTCTTTGATAAATGTTGCCCCTAGACTATCTAATTTCATTTTTTTTTTAACTTTGGGGTGTGATGTGTTAGTAGCTCAGTCGTGTCCAACTCTTTGTGACCCCATGGACTGACTATAGCACCTGCCAGGCTCCTCTGTCCATGGGATTCTTCAGGCAAGAATAATGGAGTAGGTAGCCTTTCCCTTCTTCAGGGGATCTTCCTGACCCAGGTTGATCGATCAAATACAGATCTCCTGAGGTAAAACTGACATAAATTTCATATATTTAAAATGTACTAGGAGAAGGAAATGGCAACCCACTCCAGCATTCTTGCCTGGAGAATCCCATGGACAGAGGAGCCTGGCAGGCAATAGCCCATGGGGTCGTAAAAGTCAGACACGATTTAGCAACTAAACCATCACCACAGGAATTCTCTGGCAGTTCAGTGATTAGACTCCACATTTTCACTGCTAAGGGCCCAGGTTCCCTGGTGGGGAATTAAGATCCTGCAAGCCACGTGGTACAGCCAAAAAAAAAAAAAGTACAATTTGATGAATTATGAAACATGCATACATTTGTGAAACATCATCACAATCAAAATAGTGGGCATATCATACAAGCTTCCTCCTGCTTCTTTATAAGCCCTTCTCCCCTCTCCATATTCCCAGCCAACCACTGTCACTACAGTTGTGTCTCCATTTTCTAAAATTTTACATCATACATTATATGGATTCTTTTACTCAGCATAATTATTTTGAGATTCACCGGGATTCAGTTCTAAAGCAATGCAGTATAAAGTCCCCTTGGCATTTTATTTGCCTCCCTTGTTCCCTCCAGAAATTTGCTCACATTTTCAACTTGAGCACTTCACAGAGTTAACTGACAAGACTCTTTTCAGAAAGGAGGAAAATATAAAGCTCTATTCAATATTAGAGAAGATAACTCTTCTTTCCCAAGGGAGAACCCCCATAGCTACCACAAACCACAATACTGTTAACAACTTCAAGTGTTTCCTCCATCAAAAAGCAGCAAAATCAGACAATGTTTACAGAATCTTAAATTCTTTTTTTTAATCTTAAGCAAACTGAAAAGGTAAGAAGAGTTTGTAGTCATCTGCTCTTCAGAAAGACTGGGTTTCTCCCTGGAGAAAGGGAGAATCTTTGCTTTGCTATTCACTATTTGAGTTCAGTCACTTTACTGCATCCCAAAGACACAGAGATTTATACTGGAGGGGTTGCTAGTTCTTGTCACTTACTATAGCTACCTGGGAAATCCTGTAATAAGGTCAACATAGTAATCTCAGCACATATTCAGAAACAGAAGCTGATGCTCTACACAAAGATTCATGTTCTCAACAACTGTTGAAGTCAAACATGCTTAGTTCCAACAATGGTTTATAATAGAGGCTTCTCCTTATGTGGATTACTGACTGTACTTGAATCCTAAATAATTCTATCCCCTCTTTAAAAAGATAAGACTGGAAACCCTCTCAGATGTCATGTCTCTTGGCATGTGACCCTAGAAACTAAGCCAAACAAACAGAAGTGCTTCAAGAAAATTGTCATGCCAGACATTTTTTCCTCCTTCAAATCAATTTCAAGGATAAGACCCAGAAGGTTCTTAAGAAGCATGTGTAACCTCAACCTGGCAAAAATTAGTCCGCAAGATTATTGCTTTGTTCACCTTTTGGTAGCTCCTGAGCAGCTGCCTGGAGACTTAAGTTTAAAAGGCTAGAGTCATTCATACACTCAGTCAAATAGTTGAATTTAAAGATGAGAAACACTGGAAGATACTGACTACACAAGGAAAACGGCTGATATTTTATTTTTAATTGATTCAGTGTCTAGCTGCTACTGCTACTGCTGCTAAGTCACTTAAGTCGTGTCCGACTCTGTGTGACCCCTTCGACGGAAGCCCACCAGGCTCCCCCGTCCCTGGGATTCTCCAGGCAAGAACACTGGAGTGGGTTGCCATTTCCTTCTCCAATGTGTGAAAGTGAAAAGTGAAAGTGAAGTCGCTCAGTCGTATCCGACCCTTAGCGACCCCACAGACTGCAGCCCACCAGGCTGCTCCATCCATGGGATTTTCCAGGCAAGAGTACTGGAGTGGCTTGCCATTGCCCTCTGTCTAGAGATTTCTATTAAAAGACTTCCCTGGTGATACAGTGGTTAAGAATCCACCTTCCAATGCAGGGGATATGAGTTTGATCCCTGGTCAGAGAGCGAAAATCCCACATGTCATGAGGAAACTGAGCCCATGTACCAAAACTACTGAGCCCATGTACTCTGAAGCCCATGCGCCACAACTCCAGAGAAGCCTGAGCACTGCAACAGAAGCTGCCACGTGTCACAACAAAGAAATAATGCAGCCACATAATTTTTTTTTTAAGTTATAACCTACAGAGCTTATGGTCATTGGCTGCACATGGGAACTGCATACACACACAGACTTGTCTTTTCTCTCCATGGATAAATCAAGCCTCAATTCTCTTCAGTCTGAAGGATAGTAAAACTTAGTACATCCCTTCCCTGTATCTCTTAGCTGGGAAACATCAATAAAGATGCGAATTGGAAGAGTTCTTAGATACAACCTCATGCAATCATCCCCATTCTCCCCAAAGAAGAGTTCCTTTGTGTGAATTCCTGAGAGAAACTTTCTTTCTTCTAGAAAACTCCCAGGTCAGGATCAATTCACCATTTTATAGCCTTAACTTGACTCAGCTGGTAAAGAATTCGCCTACAATGTGGGAGACCTGGTTGGGAAGAACCCCTGGAGAAGGGAAAGGCTGTCCACTCCAGTATTCAGGCCTTGAGAATTTCATGGACCGTATAGTCCACGGGGTCACAAAGAGCTGGACACAACTGAGCAATTTTCACTTTCACTTTTACTGTTGTATAGTTTCTCCCTATAGAAAGCTATGAACTGTTTCAATCCTGACCCTAAATCTGCTTTAAGAGTCAAACAAAATTAAGTTTACTACTTTTACCACATGATAGATCTTTAATATTTTTCTTTTTCAGGCTTAAATAACCTTAAACAGATTACTCTGTCAGAAAGAAAAGGTTAGAGGTGGGGAGTGGGGAAAACTGGATGAAAGTGGTCAAAAGGTACACACTTCTAGTGAAAAAATACATAAGTACTGGAGATGTAATGACTACAGAGATGACGATAGTTAACTGTATGGTACATTTTGAAAGTTGCTAAAAGAGTAGCTCCTAAAAGATCTCATCAAAAGAAAAGAAATTTTTTGGCCTGGAATTGTATTTAACTGAATTTTAAAAATTCACTCAACATAAATTAAGCACTTTGAAATGAATTCAGTGGATCTGTATATTCACAATGTTGTGTAATCATCACCTCTGTCTAGCTGCAAAACATTTTCATCAACCTAGAAGGAAACCATCTATGAGGAAATGGATGTTAACTAACTTATTGTAGTAATCATTTCATAGTATATGTATGTGAAATTATTAAGCAGTACACTTTAAACTTATACAGAGCTATCTATCAATTAAATCTCAATAAAACTGAAAAAAAGGGAGAAAGTGGCATGGAAAAATGTAAAGTAGCAGCTGTTTCTTTTTCCGGGATGGGCTTCAATTACCAAACAGGTATATTGTCAAATCAGAAATAATAACTTTGCAGCTCCTCTTTATATCTAAGGCAGAAAAGGCTCAACCGTCTGGACACCTGGACTAATAATAACTTCATGGTGTCCAAGCACTGTTATTCAGTCAAAGCACTAATGAAAAAATTCAACAAAAAACAGTCTTTCATAACAGCCACCTGTGGAATATGGTCACATATTCCAACTTAAGTTGCAGGGAGTCACATGGTTTCCTTCACTCACTGGGAAACAGGAAAACTTGGAACTTTAGATTAAGACATCCATAAAATAGACAGTGATTAATGCACCCACTTTTAAGAATTTTGACAGTCATCTCCACTTAGACTACTGGCCTCTTAAAGATCTGTGTGAAACAAAGTAATTCTTACTCTAAGGAAAGAGGAAGCAGCAGAGGAAAAGGTACAGTAGACCTTATACTGGCTGCCTATCCAAATCTCCTCTTTCTCCCACACTTCTCTAGCCCAGATTTCCTCTTGGTGTTTGCCTTCCTCTGAGGACACGATCAGCGAAGGTGATCCTATCCCTGAGGTGGATCCTAATTAGCTAGCCTAATCATGGTAATTCTGTTTTCTTTTGTGACTGGGCTGGGAAGGGACAAGTGACTCAATCATTACCAGCTAGACATGAGAGGACTTTGCTGGGTCGGTGGCTTTAAAGAAAGGCCATTGTATTTAAAAAACAAAACAAAATCCATTAGAGAAATGGTTTTCTTCTGCTGAAGGTTGTCTTCTGTGTAGATGATGCCTGGACTGCAACAACCTACAAACACACGGAGAAAGGTGCATCAGAGAGAATAAACTAGTAATGAGAGGTCAGAGTGTTACTCCGAGAGTTAAGACCCATCACAAGTTACACGGAGCTCAAAGCTGTATTACTTTGCTGGGGTTCTGTTTTGTTCTATAATTTTAACTACAGTCACTTCTAACCCTATAATCCTATGCAGAAGGCTCTCTTTATCTGTTGGGGCATAAGGATCCCTGGAAACAACTGTTTCTGGGCCAAAACAAAGCAAAAGTTGCAGCCAAGGGACAAGATAATTTATTAGCAGGAAGAAAGGAAGAAAAGAAAGAAAGGTCTTTAAAGAGCAAAAATAAAGTCAGCAGATAAGGGTTAAAAGGCAAAAAAGCAATTTCCGCTGTGGATGGCTTATTCAATGAAGAAAGGAACTATTTCATATACAACTTGACTAAAACAAAGCAAGACAGTAAGCTCCCAAGAGAGCCTAGATGTGTGCTTCCCTACAACCTATTTGTGTACATTGTACATTACACCCTGGCAAATAGCACAATTTTAAGGCAGAGTGTCTCCTGAGGACACTCAGTGGCTCGAAGCTGCACAAAGGGACTGTCAGAAGTAAGGGGCAAGGAGAGGGAGTGAGGAAATAGGATGATACAGGAGAAGATGATTGGAAGCCAAGATTTGGCAATTTTTTTCAGGGAGAATATTGCATATTTCCCATAAATTTTTTGACTGCCAAGTTAAGTACCTTCCAGAGCATTGTGAGATTATATATCCTTCCATCAACTCTATAAAAAACCTTCTAGGCATTGTGCCAAAAAGAATATATAGAGGATATTCAGAGACAGAAGGGCAATTTAATTTTCTTCCTTTTAATCTATGACCAGGTAGAGAGAATGAAAGAAAGAAGAAAATAACTAGAGGCTAATTCTGACTTACTCTGTGGCAAAATCCCTATAAAATTTCTAATCCTTTTCTTTTTTTTAATTTATTTTAATTGGAGGCTAATTACATTATTGTATTGGTTTTGCCATACATTGACATGAATCTGCCCCGGATGTACATGTGTTCCCCATCTTGAACCCCCCTCCCACCTCCCTCCCCATCCCATCCCTCTGGTTCATCCCAGTGCACCAGCCCCGAGCATCCTGTATCATGCATCGAACCTGGACTGGCGATTCGTTTTACATATGATAATATACGTTTCAATGCCATTCTCCCAAATCATCCCACCCTCTCCCTCTCCCATTGAGTCCAAAAGACTGTTCTATACATCTGTGTCTCTTTTGTAATCCTTTTCTAATTTACACATCAACAATAAGTTACTCCCAACTGATATTCATATTGAAAAAATATTTAAAATCTAGGGGCTCAGGAGAATGGATAAACAAATTGTGGTATATTCATATAACAGAATACTCTTCAACAATTTAAAAAATGAACTTCTGGTATCTGCTTTCCTCTGAGAACACATGATTAGGGAAGGAGACCCTATCCCTGAGCCCCTAGAAGGTGGATCAATCGTGGTAATTCTGTTTCTTGAGATTTGAGAAGAAACAACTGATTCAATGACCACTGACCCCACTGGCTATATACTGACATACACAAAAACATGCATGGATTTCAAAACTGTATGGTAGGTTCAGTTCAGTTCAGTCGCTCAGTCGTGTCCCACTCCTTGCGACCCTATGAATCACAGCACGCCAGGCCTGCCTGTCCATCACCAACTCCCGGAGTTCACTCAAACTCATGTCCATCAAGTCGGTGATGCCATCCAGCCATCTTATTCTCTGTTGTCCCCTTCTCCTCCCGCCCCCAACCCCTCCCAGCATCAGCAACGAGTATGGTAGGTAGAAGAAAGCAAATCTCTTTCCCTAAAAATATAGACTATGTAAATCCACTTACATGAATTTCAAGAACAGGCAAAACTACCTGACAGTGGTTTAAATCAGAAAGGTTTGGGGGTAAAATACTGATTCAAAAGAGACATAAGGGATCCTTTAGGAGTGATGGAAATATTCTGCTTTGTTTGGGGTAGTGATCACATGGGTGTATATAAATGTCGAAACTTAGTTATTAACTGAGTGCTTAATATTTGTGTAAATAATTTTACAGTGTCTGAGTTAAGCAGTGTATATAATTGTTCTAAATACACAACTTAGACATGTAAAAGCAACCACAGATCAATAATATGTTTGATTATCAAAAAAAATAACTCCATGAAATGACAGATATGAGAAATAAATTACTGTACATCTAGTGTTTGCTATTTTTTAGATTTATTTTTATTTATTTGGCTGTGTCAAGTCTTAGTTGCAGCGGGCGGGATCTAGTTCCCCGACCAGGGAGTGAACCCTGGTCCCCTGCATTGGGAGCAAGGAGTCTTAGCCATTTGACCACCAGAGAAGTCCCAGTATTTACTATTTCTTAAGCCAACATTTTCACTTTCACACATTGGAGAAGGAAATGGCAACCCACTCCAGTGTTCTTGCCTGGAAAATCCCAGGGAAGGGGGAGCCTGGTAGGCTTCCGTCTATGGGGTCACTCAGAGTCGGACACGACTGAAGTGACTTAGCAGCAGCAGCAGCAACTGTATGTTATTTAAACACACATACATACACAAAGAGAAAAAAATGCCCTTAGGAGTCAAGACAGTGGGGACAAAATATTCATAGGCTTAAAATGACAGGTTAAAAATAAAACAAACTGTCCAGGCACTCATGATGGCTTAGCCTATTCATACACTCTTTGACACTGGAGTTAGGACAAAAGGAAAAACCATTAATGTTTATTGAGCACAATTATGAACCTGGTGACTTTATGTACTTCAAACTGTATCAACCAAGAGTAGTTAAGGAATTTACCCAAGGTAACACTACTATTAAATGACAGAATCAGACCTCTGGTGATGATGCCAAAGATTACATTCTTTCTATGACTCTGATTACTGTTTCTATACATTACTTTAATCCTAACAAAATGTTAGGGTATTTTTCATATGAAGAAACCAAACCTCTGAGGAATTAAATAACTTTCCCAAGTTAATACAATCAGTGGGCAAAGGCAAGATTCTAGCCTAGCTATGTCTGATCCCAAAACCAAAGTTCTAGGTGTCCCAAGGTAGACATTCAAGAGTGTCCTGAGACATGAAATACAGGATGGAAGGAGTGCCCAGATCCAAGGACCCTTCAGACAGTGTCGGTGCGGGACATATTTTGGGGCTTGAAACTCTCCCATTTTTTGCCTCAATCTGAGTCACCTCTCAGGACTTTAAATTTTTTATATTTTTTAGAAGATATCTTGTTTGATCTTCTCAAGGTATAAAATATCATCATTTAATAAATAAAATACATTGTTGAGGGCCATACAGTCTGTAAAAGAAGCTAGAATTCAAACCAGGTCTTCTTGATTCCAAAATCCCATGTTCTTTCCACTACAGTGTCCAAAGGACAAAAAGCAAAAAAGTATGGTAACTGTATGTCTGAAAACGAAAACTGGTTCAACTGCCCTTGGGACAAGGACAAGAAAGAAGGCTGTACTGAGTTATGAGAGATACAGGTCCAACATTCCCTTCTCGTCAAAGAGAGAAAGCAAAATATGGGGGAATAGAGTACAAGGTACTTATGGAACATATAAAGCTATAGCTATGTGACAGTCACCAAGTCTTTCAAAGATTTCAGAAGTCAAATGTCATAGGTTTCACTAGTACTAAGCCAATAAAAGCAGCAGCAGCAACAACAACTGTGCCAATTCTCCAAAGCAGGGAAGCATGAGAAAACCATTCTACTCTATAAATGCAGAAGGATTCACTGGAGGGTAAGGGAGGCCACAGGAGTTGGCTGATGTCCACAGCAGTTCCTCAGGCAAAGTAAAGAGAAACAAGATTAAGATGTTCTGAACACATACCCTCTTTCTCTGCTCAGTATCTGTTATGGTTGTACTTGCCCCAAAATGAGAGCTGCAGGTGCTCTGATTAATGGACTGAAGTGTCAGCTGGGCTTCATTATAGTTTTATCGGCTTCTCTACATTCTTGGCCGAAAATGCCCATTTTATTTCCTTGAGCAAAACAGAACAAATCATATTTCCTCCTCTTTCAAACAAAAAGCAGCAGTGCTCCAACAGTGGAGCACCTCTACTACTTCCATATTCTTTAGCTTTATCACAGTAATGCCACTATGTAGAAAATAGCACAAAATTTTAGAAATGGAAAAGACTTTGAAAGTTTACACTGTCTTTTCCCACATCCTGGCAAAACTGCTCTCAACTAAACCCAGACAAGACATGCTAGGAAAGAAAACAAACAAAAAAAATCACAATTTACCTATTGCTTATGGCATTTCAAGATGCCTTCTCTTGCAAACTTAAACACCATGCAGCTAAGTGTGTATTGCCCACTGTGATGAACTCAGAGGTCAACCTATGAGGTAGAGAGGGCACCTAAGCCAACAACTTAGTTTTAAAATAATCCTTCTGAATCTAAAACTGAATGTGAGTTTGGCCAGAGAAATAAAGTAAGAACAATCTAATTTCACATGAAGGAACTGGAAAAATTTAAGAATCATTACTCCTTAAGCCTCCGCTACAAAGGAGAGCTTGCTGTTCATTCCCCAATATCCAATCACTTCTTTCTTAATACAACTATTGATTTTCAGTTGGGCACATGGCTGACTGTAAAAATGTTATACATATTCTAACTTTCATTATAGCTAAAAATGAATGTGTGACTAGGTTGTGGTCCATGGGATATAAGTAGAAAGAAGTATTATTATGGCTGGATTGTGTCCTCTCAAAATTCACATGCTGAAGCCCTACCCACCCCCCTACTCCCAGTACTTCAGAATGTGATTGTTGGAGATAAGGCCTATAAAGAGGTGATTATATTAAAATAAAGCCAAATCTGACTGGTATCCTTCTAAGAAGAGGAAACTAAAACATACTGGCTACCTCTGGATTTCCTGAATGTAAGAGAAAGACTTCTTTTGCCTTTTTTAAGATACTATTTGAGTTTTGCTGTAATATATATTAAAAGCACAACACTCCCTTAAAAAATGATAAAAAATAATACCAGACCACCTTACCTGCCTCCTGAGAAATCTGTATGCAGGTCAAGAAGCAACAGTTAGAACTGGACATGGAAAAACAGACTGGTTCCAAACTGGGAAAGGAGTACATCAAGATTGCATATTGTCACCCTGCTTATCTAATTTATATTCAGAGTACATCATGTGAAATGCCAGGCTGGATGAAGCACAAGCTGAAATCAAGATTGCCAGGAGAAATATCAATAACCTCAGATACGCAAATGACACTACACTTATGGCAGAAAGTGAAGAAGAACTAAAGAGCCTCTTGATGAAAGTGAAAGAGGAGAGAGAAGAAGTTGGCTTAAAAGCCAGCATTCAAAAAACGAAGATCAAGGCATCCGGTCCCATCACTTCATGGCAAATAGATGGAGAAACAATCGAAACAAGCGACAGACTTTAGTTTCGTGGGCTCCAAAATCACTGCCCATGGTGACTGCAGCCATGGAATTAAAAGACACTTGCTCCTTGGAAGAAAAGCTATGACCAACCCAGACAGCATATTAAAAAGCAGAGACGTTACTTTACCAACAAAGGTCCATCTAGTCAAAGCTACGGTTTTTCCAGTAGTCGTATACGGATGTGAGAGTTGGACTATAAAGAAAGCTGAGCCAAGAAGAATTAATGTTTTTGAACTGTGGTGTTGGAGAAGACTCTTGAGAGTCCCTTGGACTGCAAGGAGATCCAACCAGTCCATCCTAAAGGAAATCAGTCCTGAATGTTCACTGGAAGGACTGATGCTGAAGCTGATGCTCCAATACTTTGGCCACCTGATGGGAAGAACTGATTCACTGGAAAAGACTTTGATGCTGGGAAAGACTGAAGGCAGGAGGAGAAGGGGACAACAGAGGATGAGATGGTTGAACGGCATCATCGATTCAATGAACAAAAGTTTGAGCAAGCTCCACGAGTTGGTGATGGGCAGGAAAGCCTGGCATGCTGCAGTCCATGGGGTCGCAAAGAGTCAGACATGATTGAACAACTGAACTGAGCTGACTCTAAGGAAAAGGCTGAGCATCGTTAAAGGGTGAGTTAGGGATGGCTTCCCCTTCAAGGATCACTGCCTTGTTGTGGCAAAGGGGTGCGCATAACTCCGTAAAGCTAAGAGCCATGCTGTGCAGGGTCACCCAAGATGGACAGGTCATAGCAGAGTTCTGACAAATGTGATCCACTGGAGGAGGGAATGCAAACCACCAGTATAACCATAAGAACCATGAGAATCTTGCATACTGGGCTTCAGCATTATGTGAACCAAGAACTTCCAGATGTCCAAACTGGGTTTAGAAAAGGAAAAGGGACTAGAGATCAAGTTGCCATCATTCACTGGATTACAGCAAGAGAATTTCAGAAAAACATCTGTGTTTCATAGACTACACTAAAACCTTTGACTGTGTCAATCATGAAAAACCATGGAAAGCTGTCAGAGAGATGGGAATATCAGACCATCTTACCTGTATCCTGAGAAACCTATATGCAGGTCAAGAAGCAAGTCAGAACCCTGTATGGAACAACTGATTGGTTCAAGACTGAGAAAGGAGTATGACAGGACTGTCTGCTGTCACTGTTTAACCTATACACTGAGTTCATCATGAGAAATGGTGGAATCAAGATAGGCGGGAGAAACATCAACAACCTCAGATATGCAGATGATACCACTGTAATGGCAGAAAGCGAAGAGGAACTAAAGAGCCTCTTGATGAGGGTGAAGGAGGAGAGTGAAAGAGCCGGCTTAAGACCATGGCATCTGGCCCCATTAGTTCAGTTCAGTTCAGTCGCTCGGTCATGTCCGACTCTCCACGACCCCATGAATCACAGCACGCCAGGCCTCCCTGTCCATCACCAACTCCCGGAGTTCACTCAAACTCATGTCCACAGAGTCGGTGATGCCATCCAGCCATCTCATTCTCTGTCGTCCCCTTCTCCTCCCGCCCCCAACCTTTCCTAGCATCAGAGTCTTTTCCAGTGAGTCAACTCGTCGCATGAGGTGGCCAAAGTATTGCAGTTTCAGCTTTAGCATCAGTCCTTCCAATGAACACCCAGGATCGATCTCCTTTAGAATGGACTGGTTGGATCTCCTTGCAGTCCAAGGGACTCTCAAGAGTCTTCTCCAACACCACAGTTCAAAAGCATCAATTCTTTGGCGATCAGCTTTCTTCACAGTCCAACTCTCACATCCATACATGACCACGGGAAAAACCATAGCCTTGACTAGACGGACCTTTGTTGGCAAAGTAATGTCTCTGCTTTTTAATATACTATCAAGGTTGGTCATAACTTTCCTTCCAAGGAGTAAGCGTCTTTTAATTTCATGGCTGCAATCAGCATCTGCAGTGATTTTGGAGCCCAAAAAAATTACTGCATGGCAAATAGAAGGGGAAAACAGACAGATTTCCTTTTCTTGGGCTCCAAAATCACTGCAGACAGTGACTGCAGTCATGAAATCAGAAATCAGAAGACTACTGCTTCCTGGCAGGAAAGCGATGACAAACACACCTAGACAGTGTGTTGAAAAGCAGAGACATTACTCTGAAAATAAAGGTCCGTATAGTCAAGGCTATGGTCTTCCTAGTGGTCATGTACAGTTGTGACAGCTGGACCATACAGAAGGTAGAGTGGCAAAGAATTGATACTTTTGAACTGTGGTGCTGGAAAAGACTCCTGAAAGTCCCTTGAGCAGCAAGGAGATCAAATCAGTCACTCTTCAGGGAGATCAACCCTGAATATTCACTAGAAGGACTAAAGCTGAAGCCCTAGTATTTTGGTCATCTGATGTGCACAGATGACTCACTGGAAAAGTCCCTGATTCTGGGAGAGACCAAGGGCAGAAGGAAAAGGGGGTGTGAGAGGATGAGATGGCTGGAAGGCATCATCAGTGCAATGAATATGAACTTGGGCAAACTCCAGGAGATGGTGAAGGACAGGGAGGCCTGGTGTGCTACGGTCCATGTGGTCACAAAGAGTTGGACACGACTGGGTGACTGAACAACAGTATCAAGGGATGGCTTTCAGAGTTCCCTCTTCTACCTGGTTACTCAGTCTTTTCAGGTCTTTACTCAGATGCCATCCCAGGGAGCTTTTTTCTGGTCACAATAACTAAAATTACAAAATCCCAAATACTTCCCATCCTATTTTTCTAAGGCCTCCCCCACAAAAAATTAGTCAGATACCAAACAGATTTTTTGCTCCTCTCTGCTAAACAGATGAATTTGAAGTTTGGTTTTATTCCTCTGAGACAGAAAGTACAGTATGAGAAGTTCACAACTCACAGAGACTCAAATGGTTCAAAGGAGGAGAATAGACTCATGGACCTTTTGAGGTCTCCCTCAATCCTTCAAATCTGTAAATAGCCAAGCATGGGAACACTGGAGGAGAGAAGAACAAGACCCATCACAATTTCTCAAGTATTCCTGACACAAAATGTAAGAAGATAAACACAGTACTCTTTTTTCATTTGCAAGATCCAGAAGGGATACTTTCTTTATATGAATGAATCATTTTCAGTCATAAGGTACAGAGGAAGATCCATGCCATGATCTGCCATGACAGGGAACTAACACTGAGTTAAATGAACTCTCGCTCTCTTTTATGTTGATAAATATGAACAAGCTAAAGAAGTGAAGATAGAGAACTCAGAAGCTGCTCCCAGATCATTCTGTAACACCAGATCAAATAATGTGCAATATAACATTTACATGGACTATCATATCAGAGCGGAAGAGAAAAAAGAAAAAACAAGAAAAAAAGCTGCCAATTTCTGACTCAGCTCTAAAGCGACCAAAATAAGCAAGGCAGCTTCAGATAGCAAGACAAATCTCCTCTAGTCCAGAGGCCAGAGTTTGACTTAGACTTGGCATAAGCCCAACTGACTGCAGCAGCTGCTCAATTCACAGACAGGTGAAAGGTATTTCCCACATTTTCTCCCAGTCAAATCAAAGCAAGAAGATAATGTATTATTACAACTGTGTGCATTAAGCAGCAAATTTTGAAAGGGAAGAGAAAACCACCTTATACCATTCTTGAAACAATTTAGTTCACAACTCTATGTACAGTATTAATGTCATATATCGCTGAATAAATGAATTCTGCAAGGTTAAATGATGATGTATTTATGTTCTAACTGCTCATTGGCCCAGGGTCAGCCAATCTGATCCAGGACTCCATGGCAACAGGCTCTATCACTAAGAGCTACAAGATGATATTCCCCTTGCCACCACCTTTTTTTTTTTAATAAAACATTTTCCACAGAAACTGCTGCAAATATTGTCAAAGAATAGTCTTCACAGGCAAATAAGAAATGCTGATACATTAAAAATGAATAGTAGGGGGAAAAAAGTGAATAGCAATGACAATGAATCTATGCAAACAACAAGGGATCTCCCAAACTCCAAAAATCGTCTTTTGTTTAGCTTCAAAGGAGAAATTCAGGAATCTTTGCACTGAAAAATCATCAGTAGGAAAAATTGTGGGATTAGTATAAGTAAAGTGCTGCCTAGCTGAAATTCCAATATCAAAGTGTCCCATGCCACAATGTATGGAGAAAGCTAAACATTTTAAGACTGCTAATCATTGTAAAGAAAATGTGTCATCTGCTGACATGGATAGACTTGGTAACTATCATAGAGAGTGAAGTAAGTCAGAAAGAGAAAAATAAATATCGCACATTAATGGAATCTTAAAAAATGATACAGATGATCTTATTTGCAAAGCTGAAATAGAGACACAGACATTGAGAACAAACCGTATGGATGTCAAGGTGGAAAGGGGTGGGTGGGATGAATTGGGAGGTTGGGACTGACATATAAACACAACTATGTATAAGATAGATAACTAATGAGAACCTACTGTGTAGCACAAGGAACTCTACTTGGTGCTCCGTGGTGACTTAAATGGGAAGGAAATCCAAAAACAGAGGGGATATACGTATATGTATAATTGATTCACTTTGCTGGACAACATAAACTGACACAGCAGTATAAAGCAGCTATATTTAAAAAAAAAAATTCTCCCAACCTTTCTAAGAGGGCTTCCCAGGTGGCTGAGTGGGTAAAGAATCTGCCTGCCAATGCAGAGGATGCAAGAGATGTGATCCCTGAGTCAGGAAGATTCCCTGGAGGAGGGCACAGTAACCCACACAAGTATTCCTGCCTGGAGAATCCCGTGGACAGAGAAGCCTGGCTATAGACCATGGGGTCGCCAAGGGGAGGACATGACTGAAGCGACTGAGCACAACTTTTTTAAGTTTCCATAACTTTCTTTGAAATGTTAAAACAAACATCAAACTCCACAGATTTCAGGCTCTTGTTTTCCACATTCTCAAATCACAGTCAGTTTATATCGTTTCTGTAATTCTGTATTTTTCCTCTTTTCAACACTTCCCTCCCTCATCACCCTCCTCTATCCATAGAGAAAAAATTGCTATGTCCAAATGAGGACATGCAGTAGTTTCCATCCCCCACTCCCAATTCTGTAGCTTTGCTTTCCATGGTTTCAGAACTGTAGTCCAAAAATATTGAATGGAAAATTCCAGAAATAAACAATTCATAAGTGCTGTTCCGAATAGCATAATGAAATCTCAAGCCATCCCACTAAGTCCTGCCCAAGACAGGCATCACCCCTTTGTCCATCATATCCCATCAGTCAGTTACTTAGCAGTCCTCTCATTTATCAGATCGACTGTCATGGTATCGCAAATGCTAGTGTTCATATAAGCCTTATTTTACTTAATAATGGTCTCAAGACACAAGTAGTAACGCTGGCAATTTGGATATGCCAAAGAGAAGCCGTAAAGTGCTTCCTTTAGGTGAAAAGGTAAAAGTTCTCAACTTAATAAGAAAGAAAAAAAAAAAAAAAACACACTGAGGTCGCTAAGAATGAATCTTCTGTGAAATTGTGAAAAAGGAAAAATAAAACTGCTAATTTTGCTGTCACACCTCAAACTGTAAAAGTTATGGCCAATACATTATAAGTGCTTAGTAGGTAAGGTGGAAAAGGTATTACATTTGTACAATAAGATATTCTAAGAGAGAAAGAAAACTTTTACTAATATAATTGCCTTTGTTAATCTCCTACTATGTCTAATTTATAAATTAAACTTTTTCATAGATATGGATGCCTAAGAAAAAGTATATAGTATATACAGGGCCTGGTACTATCCAGGTTTCAGGAATCCACTGGGGGGTCTTGGAACATATCCCCCGTGGATAGGGAAGATCTACTGTAATATATTTGTTCTTCACAGTCCATATGTCCCAATTTCTTCACCCTCAGTTGCAATCTCCTTGAAGTAAAGAGGATTCAAGATAATTATAAACTAGATACGGAGACTAGACCAAAAAGCATATCTTTCTCCCTAGTGGTGCTCATTAATATTCTAAAATCCACCTGATGTATTATAAGGCATCCCCCTTTCCTCACAGGCTTTTTACTAGTAATTGACACAATATCCCTGTAAAAAGCAACTCTGGGCCATATCTTTTGGTATTCGGAGGTAAAGTGAAGTTGCTCAGTTGTGTCCGACTCTTTGAGATCCCATGGACTGTAGCCTACCAGGCTCCTCCGTCCGTGGGATTCTCCAGGCAAGAGTACTGGAGTGGATTGCCATTTCCTGCTCCAATATGGAGGTAAGTGAATGCTAACAAGTAGACAGAATCTGAGGTGTCAGGGTAGAAATTTAGCTGGGAAACTACATTTTCATTTAGTTCACACTGTTGAGTTTTTGGTTTTAACAGTGGTAAAATACACATAACATAAAAATTACCATTTCAATAATTTTTAAGTATAAATTTCACCAGTATTAAGTACATTCACATTATTGTGCCTTCTGGAAGAGAAAATGGCTTCAGGCACACAAGCCATGATGTTAAGACTACAGTCATTTTTTCTGTGACTTTATTAAACATGTATTTATTGTATAAGTCACATATTAAGAACTATAGTTATTATGAAGAATAAATAGTCAAAATTTAAGAATATCTGACACTACTGCCCAGTAAAAATAGCCAAGTGTATTTCCAGAATGTTTTTCATGTGTTGAAAGTAGCTTCTTAGATGCACATCTCAGTTCCCAAGCAAGTCCAAAGTAGATGGAAGTCTACATTTCTTTTTTTATCATCAGCTGAGTTCCAAGAGGTCCATAAGAGTAGACTAACATGAAAGGTCAGTCTTCATTCCAATCCCAAAGAAAGGCAATGCCAAAGAATGCTCAAACTACCGCACAATTGCACTCATCTCACATGCTAGTAAAGTCATGCTCAAAATTCTCCAAGCCAGGCTTCAGCAATATGTGAACCGTGAACTTCCAGATGTTCAAGCAAGTTTTAGAAAAGGCAGAGATCAAACTGCCAACATCTGCTGGATCATGGAGAAAGCAAGAGAGTTCTAGAAAAATATCTATTTCTGCTTCATTGACTATGCCAAAGCCTTTGACTGTGTGGATCACAATAAACTGTGGAACATTCTGAAAGAGATGGGAATATCAGACCACCTGACCTGCCTCTTGAGAAACCTGTATTCAGGTCAGGAAGCAACAGTTAGAACTGGACATGGAACAACAGACTGGCTCCAAATAGGAAAAGGAGTACGTCAAGGTTGTGTATTGTCACCCTGCTTATTTAACTTATATGCAGAGTACATCACGAGGAACGCTGGGCTGGAAGAAGCACAAGCTGGAATCAAGATTGCTGGGAGAAATATCAATAACCTCAGATATGCAGATGACACTACCCTTATGGCAGAAAGTGAAGAGGAACTCAAAAGCCTCTTGATGAAAGTGAAAGAGGAGAGTGAAAAGGTTGGCTTGAAGCTCAACATTCAGAAAACAAAGATCATGGCATCTGGTCCCATCACTTCATGGGAAATAGATGGGGAAACAGTGGAAACAGTGTCAGACTTTATTTTTTTGGGCTCCAAAATCACTGCAGATGCTGATTGCAGCCAGGAAATCAAAAGACGCTTACTCCTTGGAAGGAAAGTTATGACCAACCTAGACAGCATATTAAAAAGCAGAGACATTACTTTGCCAACAAAGGTCCGTCTAGTCAAGGCTATGGTTTTTCCCGTGGTCATGGATGGATGCGAGTTGGACTGTGAAGAAAGCTGATCACCAAAGAATTGATGCTTTTGAACCATGGTGCTAGAGAAGACTCTTGAGAGTCCCTTGGACTGCAAGGAGATCCAAACAGTCCATTCAAAAGGAGATCATTCCTGGGTGTTCACTGGAAGGACTTATGCTAAAGCTGAAACTCCAATACTTTGGCCACCTCATGCATCGAGTTGACTCACTGGAAAAAGAGTCTGATGCTAGGAAGAATTGGGGGTGGGAGGAGATGGGGACGACAGAGAATGAGATGGCTGAATGGCATCACCGACTCGATGGACATGAGTTTGAGTGAACTCCGGGAGTTGGTGATGGACAGGGAGGCCTGGCGTGCTGTGATTCATGGGGTCGCAAAGAGTTGGACACGACTGAGCGACTGAACTGAACGTGAGAAGCAACGGAAATTCTTAACTGTTTCAAGCTTTCTAAGAATTTTTAAGGAGACAACCCAGAAACGGGATAAAAGCAACCTGTAGTGGGACTCATAAATTATACCAAAGCTAAAAAAATTTTAAATCACTACAGAAAAATCATTACTAGGCCCCCTCTACATCAGTTTCCTTTACACCTTCATATGAGAACACCAACATTTCACTCTGGTCCTAAGAGTCATTTTGTTTTAATATCCTAGGCCAGACAAAATGCAACATGCCTTTGATGCTCCTGTCCAACATGAAAGGGTTCTGGTCCAAGAGGTGATCTTCCTCAGTACATAGGATCTACTGTTTATCAAGCATTTATGGCATTCCAAACACTATGCTTAGGAATTTACACGTCATCATTTATTTTCACTTTAACAGATTCTGAAATTTTACTTTCAGATGCTAACAGAAAGACTTTTATGATTAGAAAAGTACTATAGGCTTTATGGGCTTCCCTGGTAGCTCAGCTGGTAAAAGAATCTGCCTGCAATGCAGGAGACCCCGGTTCAATTCCTGGATCGGAAAGTTACCCCTGGAGGAGAGCATGGCAACCCACTCCAGTATTCCTGCCTGGAGAATCCCCATGGACAGAGGAGCGTGGCGGGCTGCAGTCCATGGGGTTGCAAAGAGTCAGACATGACGACTAAGCACACACATAGGCTTTATACTTACAGAAAAGACACACAAGTAGAAATAGAAAAGAAAAATCACCCATACTCTGTAGCTCAGAAATAACTGCTACTAATGACACTAGTGTTTTGAGGTATGCTTTTTAAAACTTGGTTTCCATATTCAAATGGAATTTGGATGTTCAGATACATTTGGATGTTTCTACACCTAACAATTTTTATGTAATTTATATTATACAGAACATTTTAAAAATACTATGCTTTTTTCTACTACTAGAACTGTGACCATTTCTACAATTATTAATTACTTCTACCAACTATCCAATATTCTATTACATACTGGTACAATGATTTATTTAACCATTTCCTTCTTACTGGATATTCAGGAAGCTGTTTATTTTTATAATAAAATAAGGCCGTGATGGGTATCTGTGCACCTAAATCTTTATTCACATTTCTCATCAACGCCCTAGGATAAACATGTCCAACAGTCTTGGAGATAAAAAATTTACCCCTCAGTTCATTCTAGAAGCAAGGCCAGTCACATTATCTAATTAGAGTGTTTCTCAACGTTCCCCCAGCAACACATAATATCCACTTAGCACATCCCTTGGCAGTGGCTGGACTTTGAGGACATTTACCTGGGCAGTGTGTCTTACTTTTTATTTTTCTTCAACTTATAAGTTCCTTTTTAATAATATTAACTCTCCGTCCCCATATAGTCCACTAAAAAGATATGTATCCAGTACTCCTTAAAACTCATTGGCCTAAGAAAATTAATAGGGAAAAAAGAAAACTTTACATATAAAGCTATTTTCTTCACAGTAAATGTTACACACATTACTAGCTATCGTCAGTATACATTGGTAGTTTAGAGAGCAATCCAAAAGGGGGAAGCCTCAAAAACCACAAGAGATTAATACTCTAAGCCTTTAATATAAAATTAAAAGAAGGTAAACGGACATGGTCATACTGGGTATTTGAATATTTGTGAGTTGATATTTGGTCCATTTACAATCCTAGGATTTTTTAACATGGCAAAGGAAACAGTCACTTAAGCCCGGGAAGCTATCTTAAAGGTTTTACATGAATTAACTCTTAATCTTCAAAATATTTCACGTATTTTACATATGGAGAAATGGAGCAGTTAAGTAATCTGTCCAAGGTCACAAAACCAGCAGCTGGCATACCTAGGATCTGTACTCAGGCAGCCTAACTTCAGAGTCCAAGCATTTAGCTACTGTCTGTGCTTTTCCAAAAAAAGAAGTTCCTAAACAGGCTACAAATCAGCAAGTGTAGGTGGGCTAGAGGTACTTCCCCAATGGCTCAGCAGAGTAAAGCCTGCAATGCAGGAGACAGGGGAGGCACCGGTTCGACCCCTGCGTCAGGAAGAGCCCTTGAAGGAAGAAAATGGCAACCCACTACAGTATTTCATAGACGGAAGAGCTTGGAAAGATACAGTCCAAAGGTTAGCAGAGTTAGACATGACTGAGCGACTAACCACACATACCACAGGTGGGCTAGGAAAGGAGAACTTCTGAGAGAAGTTTTTTATTATCCACATATTTGCTGCAATATTTAAATGCAAGGTAACTTTTAGACACAAAAACAGTCCCTCTCAATTTTGCTGTAAAGTTCTTCCAACATATATTATATTTTAATTATCACAAACAAGGTGATGGTAAACATCTTTTCCAAAAGCAGTTTTTTATCTTTTCCTTTTCTTGGGGAGATAGGAGAAGTGAATGAAGAAAGGATAAAAAGAAATAAACCTTATTTCAACATTTTTTCACAGCTTTTCTTTCCTAGACCTTTTCTAAAATCTTGATGGTTAGAAAACAAAGATTAAACAAGAAGGTACTTTTAGTTAAAACAAAAAGATCTCTCAGTAAATTTTCCAATGCTAATGACGGAAACATTTAAGAAAGACTTTCGGCCTATCCCACCCACTCCCAAATGGAAGGAAAACCAAGTTAACAAAACCGTCATCTTTAACTTCACAGCAGCTTTCTTCCCCCTCAAAGGCTATTCCTGTCCTCGTTGCAGACGGGGAACTGCTCCCAGTGACGTCAGAGCAGTCGCCTGGCAACGATTAATGAGGGTTGTCCACCACAGGGGTTTCCTGAAAAGCTAGCAAGAAATTATCCACATATTTGCTGAAATATTTAAATGCAAGGATGCAGTGGAATTTCTATTAACCCTTATAGCCCTGGTCTCTTGCAAGCTTCTAAATAGGTTATTCTTTCAGAATGCTCTTGGCTTACCCGAGGACGGTATTTCTTTACTTACCCCTACTTATTTCCAAACAAAATTAGAATTTTGTTAGTTTGAAATATTTATGGCTGTAATAAATGTTAATACATTTGAACTACCATAAAAATAGGACTGTATAATGTAAGATAAAAGCAGATATTACTCTTTTCACTGCACACAGAGAACTTAGAAGAAATGAAAGCACAAAAAAGAAAAGAAGATCAGAAAATAAGCCAGCAAGTTCTTAAAGGCACTTTTCAACATATTATATCCACACATATATTGGATCCAAATACAGGCAAACCTAAAATATTCCTAGGCTCTAGTCCACTGTAAAATTTTCACATTGGCCTCTGCAGGCAGCCCTCCAGAGATCAGATTATTAAAATAGAGTTGCATAAAGAGAAAGTGGAGGTCCAAAAACTTAACCCAAAAAAAGGTAAGTTAGATGCACACCTAAGAGTATAACGATTTCTTCCTAAATCTTTGCTTTAGCTTCACGCCTTCAAACTGAGTTTCACTCTAACTACTGTGGCAAACAATTTTATATAACTATCTATTTTTGAGGTCTGAGAAACAGTGTACAAACTGCCTGCTCAGGACCAGCACAAGTAAGGTAGAAAAATTTCAAATTCCAAAACCCAACCTAGAATTACTCATGTTTGGTAGGTTCAAGAAATCTCTTTATAAGCCCCCTTTTCATTCCATACTTAGAAAAGACAGTTAAGTAAAATTCATTAGCAGCAGGACATAAAGGGTTAAAGAAGGCACTCTGCTTCAGCAATCCTGACTTTGGGCTCAGCCTATTCTAAAAGGAAAATAGCATCCCTGTCATTAACAGCATCCCACTCTGGCTTCAGTTCTGTTCAACGGTACCCAGTTATCATCAAGGCATAGATGGGAGAACGCACCGCTTCAGATGGATTTTTCTTCTTCCTCTCTCTGTCCCCTCCCTTTCAGAAGAAAAAGACTGCAAACAAAATCACTACGTCACTGGAGGTAGAGGGAATCCCATCTCTACACCCTTTAGAAACCAAGGGGAGCAAACAAAAACAAACCAATTATAAGAAACAAACAAGTAATCCAAAATAAGAAGCAGTAAACCCACAGGAAATTCTTATGACAACCTCAATGTCACAAGGCATGTTTCACTAAAAAGGCTGAATAAATTCTCCTTAGATGTTCATAATCAAAAAAGCTTCCTAGACACAGCAAAGGCGACATGTTTCTTTTTAACACATTTAAAGACTAGGGGACAGTTATGTAAAGACATAGGACAGAGAGACATATTTACCAACTGGGTGTGGATAGCTGTGGAATGACACAGTGAAAGATATTTATAGGGGATTCCCTGCTTCCTGCAATGTGCGTCAACAGCATCATCGAAAAGAACAGAAATCACCACTATTCTCATAAGCGAAATCTGAATGAAGCATAACTTGAAATAGCCATAGAAAAGGTAGAATCTGACTACAGAAAAGTTCTAGCAAACCTAATTTTAAAAATATTTTAAAGATAAAAAACAAAAATCCTCACAAACTTAACACCTGAAAATTATCTTATTTCCCTAAATGTATTATACAGTTAAAATGGCCAAGATACAAAAGATATCTTTCTAGCTTTTCCCCTACCCAGTCTGTGGAGTTCAAGGACTTTTATATAAAAGAGAGAAAATTATCCAAAACTCACCCCAGATGGATCTGCACTTAAACCAACAGCGAGCTCACATTATTAATGGAGACCTCATTGTAAGAATCTGTTCTGCCGGAATTTTGCCGGAAGAAATTCCTTCTGGGAAACCTGTGCCTCTTCCCCCGCCCACAGGCCCCTCCCACCCCCTTCACCCTTGAATGAAACGCTACTGATCCTTGCTGCTGCGTCTCTAGCAAGCTAATTGCTCTGACAAGCAGCTCTGAAGCAGACCATGGCCCAGCTGTTCAGAGGGATGTCACCTAGAGCTCTGCCAACAGTCACATTCACATGTGCGCGCGCAGGGAAACACACACACACACAAAGAGGCTATAAGAGCACCCCTTTCTACCTCCTCTTCTTGCTCTCATTCAAGCACTTCAGTGACATGCCTGCTTCCACACTGCTCAGAGGATAGTTTTTAAAGACACAGCACCAGCTCTTTTCTGCTATATATGCTGAGATGCCAAAACAGTCTTATTAGAGAAGAAGAATGAGTTGCGGATGTGTATTGAATTATAAGTTCACGTTTAAACTTATTTTGCCTTTTTCTCACCTGCAAAATAACTGAAGTCAGAGAAATGGTCTTTGCCTAAAAGCTACTGGGCTGGACTTTAGAAACTAAGGGCAAATCTACATAAAAAGAATTTTCTTTTCAGCAAACTATATTTAATAATCCTTTTTCAGTTTGAACACAGGATACTAGCAGCTATCTATTCCTTCTCCCATATCTGCCCCCAGAATGATGGGGAAAAGACTGGCTATAAAATGGGTGTAATAAGGAAACCGTGAAGCTATCTTACTAACAACTTACTTACAACTGATGAAAAGAATGAGAGTACTCATGGGTGGAGATGGGGATAAACAGATTAAAATGAAGTGGCACCAAAGACACCAGGAAAGAAGAGCAATAGTTCCTGAAAGCATGTATGGCTCTGGGACATAATTTTTAAGGATTAAAAAATGTATTTAAAATTAGGTTCTAACTTTTAAGAGCCTAACAAAAGGGAATAAATAGGCAAGTAATAGACATTGTAGGTGGTGCAAGGTCTGCAAAATCACAAAGTAACATATAAGTGGGGTTCAGACATCATCCTGAGAAAACCAATAAAATCTGTCACAGAGACACAACTAGTCAGTCATTCATACAAACATGTCTGTCCTGTGTTTGTGTTCTTACTACAGGCCAAACATTACAATGAGTTCTAGGAATATAAGATAAATTAAAGGTCATATAGAAGAAGGAAAAAAAGGGAGGATTCGGGCTTTTACTCTGAATGAGATGAGAAGCCACTGGGGGTTTTGAAAAAGTTCATCCTGAAGGGCCAAATGGACCACAAAAAGGAATCTGGCTCTTACACTCAGTGAGATGAGAGGCCACTGGAAGTTTTTAAGAGGAGAAATGGCATATTTCTGACCTATATATTTTTTTCTGCCTCCAAATTTTTATTTGAGAAGTTTCTAACATACAGAGAATTTGCAAAAATAGTACAAGTCACCCAGATTCACATACAGATTTAGTACATATATGCTACAGTATGTATATATTCTTTTCAGAACTATTTGCAATGTTCTCATAATGACCTTTCATACCTAAAATAATTCACCATGTATCTCCTAACAGGTTGAACTATGAGAATAGCCACCAACCAAGTCCCATATGGGGGCTTTCCTGATGGCTCAAACGGTAAAGAATCCACCTGCAATATGGGAGACCCAGGTTCACTCCCTGGGTTGGGAAGATCCCCTGGAGGAAGGAATGGCAACCCACTCCAGCATCCTTGCCTGGAGAATTCCATGCACAGAGGAACCTGGGGAGCTCCAGTCCATGGGATCACAAAGATTTGGACACAACTGAGCAACTAACACACACACAAGTCCCATATGAGTTAATGGGTAGCGCACATGCAAAGCAGATCTAAATAGCACTGCAAAAGTTAAGAAAAATGAAACAACTTTGGAATCATCATCCACTGGAGGCCGGACAGAATTTGCAAGCTGAACCCCCAACCAGGTCAAGTATCTGCTAAAATAAAAGTCAACATTCGCCACAGCATTTAACAAGATCCAGATCCTTATAATATTCAAAAATTTCAGGATATGATCCAAAATTACTTAGAATACAAAGAAGCAAAATAATCTCAATCTGCATAGGAAGAGAGATGAACAGATACAACATGAAGTTGACATACATGAAGAAATTATCTGACAGCTATTAAATCATCTATTACAAAAAAATGTTGCCAAAACGTAGAGAAATCACTCATGAAACTAACAGAATGTTTCAGGAAAGAAATAGAGGCTATGAAAAGGAACCAAATGGAAATTTTAGAACTAAAAATAGAGCAACAAAAACATATACACTCACTTGATGAGTTCAATAGCAGAACAGAAATGAGAGAAGAGTCAGTGAATCTAAAGACAGATCAAATTCCAATTGAAGACAAATCAAATTTCAATAGAAATACCAAATATGAATCAATACCAAATATGAACAATAAAGAGAAAAAAGATTGAGGCAGGAAGAACAGATTATCACAGGCCTGTAAAATAATACAAAAAAGCCTATATCTGGGCTATCTGTATCCCAGAAGGAGGGGAGAAAGTGTGGTGAAACAATTAAAGAAATAATGGCTGCGAGCTTCACAAACTTGACAGAAGACAAAAACCTACAGAGTTAAGAAGCTCAGAAATCCCCAAACAGGATAAACACAATAAAATCCATTCCTGGATTCATCACAATCTAACAGGTTAAAAACTACAAAGAACAAATCTTGGCAAGTAATAAGACAGAAATGATGCAGGACTTACTAAGGGAACACTGACCTGAATGACTGCATATTTCTCATCAGAAACTATTAAAACTAGAAGGAAGTAGAATAACATGCTTAAAGTGCTTAAAGGAAAGAACCATAAACACAGAATCCTATGTCCAGAGAAAAGACCCTTAAGTAATAAAAATGACAAAAGACATTCTCAGATGAAGAAAAACTAAGAGAACTGTCAGCAAACCCACTCTAGAATGACCAAAGAAGGTTGTTCAAAAAGGTGAGAAACAATACAGTAAGACTTGGAATACCAGGAATGAGGGAAGAAAAACAAAAATGCTAAATGTCTAGTTACATATAACATTCTTTCCTATTTGGTTTTTTAAAACATATTTTGATGTTTGAAAACAAGAACTGTAAGATTATCTCATTAAGTTTTCAATGTATATAGATAAATGTAATGGACAGGACAACTATAACATTAGAGGGGACAGGAAAGGAACCTGGAAAGGCTTTGACACTCCAACTGAAATGGTGAAATAGTAAATCTAAGTAGATTGTTAAAATTTAGGTGTGCATAAAAAGGCTATCCACTCCAGTATTCTGGCCTAGAGAATTCCATGGACTGTATAGTCCATGTGGTCCCAAAGAGCTGGATACGACTGAGAGACTTGCACTGCACATACACATATGTATATGTGTATTTGTGTTTGCATGTGTATTCTGAGAGAAAAAAGAGCAAGAGACAGATCCCTAGAGCAACCAATAAAAAACTATACAAAGATAGCCAAAACCTTAAAGACAAACAAGAATAATTAAAAGACAAACATGAATGATTAAAACGGAATACTACAAAATGTTCAAATGACTCAAAAGGCAGGAAGAGGGGATCCTCAGAGTTTAAAAACAGAAGCAACAACAAAAACCAAATTAGATGATACACCTAAATCTAAACTACCCGTAATTACATTAAATGTAAATGGTCTAAAAATGCCAATTAAAGAGAGACTGTTCAAATAAATTACAAAGCCACTTCAAATACAGTGATATAGGCGAGTTAAAAGGAAACGGAATAAACTATTCTGTATGATACTTTAATCGGAGAAGGCGATGGCAAGCCACTCCAGTACTATTGCCTAGAAAATCCCATGGATGGAGGAGCCTGGTAGGCTGCAGTCCGTGGGGTCACTAAGGGTCGGACACGACTGAGCGACTTCACTTTCACTTTTCACTTTCCACTTTCACACATTGGAGAAGGAAATGGCAACCCACTCCAGTGTTCTTGCCTGGAGAATCCCAGGGACAGGGGAGCCTGGTGGGCTTCCGTCTATGGGGTCACACAGAGTCGGACATGACTGAAGTGACTTAGCAGCAGCAGCAGCAGCATGATACTTTAATAGTGGATACATGACATGTATTTGTCAAAACCCAGAGAACTGTACAATACAAAGAGTGAAACCTAAACTACAGACTTTAGTTAACAATAACATACCACTATTGGCTCATCACCTGTAACTCATGTACCACAGTAAAGCAAAATGGTTATTAATACATTATTGACCAGGGATGTATGAATATGTCTTTTATTACCCAAATGTTACTGACTGGAGATTTTTCAATATTCACCTATGTAACAAACTGCCAGCCACAGGCATTCGTTTCTGAAAAATCCCCCGGTAAATAATGTGCTAACAGGGAAACGATGCGTCTATTGGAGAAGAATAGCATATGGGAACTCTGTGTACTTTCTGCTCAATTTTTCTGTAAACCTAAAATTCTTCCCAAAAATAAACTCTATCAATTTAAATTTTAAAAGGTTAAAAAAGATACACTATACAAATACTAGCCTAAAAAAGCTGGAAGGGCTAAATCGGTATCAGACAAAGTAGACTCCAGAGCAAAGAAATCACATGGATAAAGAATATTCAGTTCAGTTCAGTTCAGTCGCTCAGTCGTGTCCGACTCTCTGCGACCCCATGAACCACAGCACGCCAGGCCTCCCTGTCCATCACCAACTCCTGGAGTTCACTCAAACTCATGTCCACAGAGTCGGTGATGCCATCCAGCCATCTCATTCTCTGTCGTCCCTTTCTCCTCCTGCCCCCAACCTTTCCTAGCATCAGAGTCAACTCGTCACATGAGGTGGCCAAAGTATTGCAGTTGCAGCTTTAGCATCAGTCCTTCCAATGGACACCCAGGACTGATCTCCTTTAGAATGGACTGGTTGGATCTCCTTGCAGTACAAGGGACTCTCAAGAGTCTTCTCCAGCACCACAGTTCAAAAGCATCAATTCTTCGGCGATCAGCTTTCTTCACAGTCCAACTCTCACATCCATACATGACCACGGGAAAAACCATGGCCTTGACTAGACAGACCTTTGTTGGCAAAGTAATGTCTCTGCTTTTTAATATACTGTCAAGGTTGGTCATAACTTCCCTTCCAAGGAGTAAGCATCTTTTAATTACATTATGATAAAAAGGGACATTCACCAAGATGACAACAATTCTAAATGTCTACCAACACAGATTCATAATACACAAAACAAAAACTAATAACTGAAATGAAATATTGTTGTGGTTGTTTAGTTGCTAAGTCATGTCTGACTCTGACTCTTTTATGACCCATGGCCTGCAGCCCGCCAGGCTCCTCTGTCCATGGGATTTTCCAGGCAACCTCTGGACTAGGTTGCCATTTCCTTTTTCAGGGGATCTTTCCAACCTAGGGATTGAACCCATGTTTCCTGCATTGCAGGCAAATTCTTTACTGCTGAGACCCAGGGAAGTCCTGAAATGAAAAACAGACATGCACAATTACAACTAAATATTTCAACACCCCTCTTTTAGGAATAGACAGAACCATTAGATCAAAAATCAGCAAGGATACAGGGCTTCCCTGGTGGCTCAAGGGTGAAGAATCAGCTTGCCAATGCAGGAGACACCGGTTTGATCCCTGGTTGGGAAAAATCCTACATGCTGCAGAGCAACTAAGCCCATGAGCCACAGCTACTGAGCCTGTACTCTAGAGCCTGGGAGCTGAAACTACCTAGCCTGTGTGCCCCAACTACTGAGGTTCACATGCCTAGAGCCTGTACCCCAAAACAAGAGAAGCTAATGCAATGTGAAGCCACAGCACTACAACTAGAGAGTAGCCCCCACTTGGAACAACTGGAGGAAAGTCCTCACATCAATGAAGACCCAGCACAGCCAAAAATAAATAAATTTTTAAAATTACTTTAAAAAATTAGCAAGGATACAGAAAGAACTGAATAAAATCAACAAACAACAGGATCTAGTTGACATTTACAGAACACTCCAACTATAAACAAAACGCATATTCTTTTTCAGTGCTCATGAAACATCACCAAGATAGACCATATATGCCAAATCATAAAACAACTTGAATAAATTTTTTTAAAAACCTGAAATCATACAAAGAATCTTCTCTGAAAGTCGTTCAGTCGTGTCCAACTCTTTGCAACCACATAACTGTACAGTCCATGGAATTCTCCAGGCCATAATACTGGGGTGGGTAGCCTTTCCCTTCTCCGGGGATCTTCCCAACCCAGGGATGGAACCCAGGTCTCCTGCTTTGCAGGTGAGTTCTTTACCAGCTGAGCCACAAAGGAAGCCATCTACTCTCACCAAAATGGAATTAAATTAGAAATCAATAATAAATATATAGCAGGTCCATCTCCACATGCTGAGAAATTAAACACCACACTTTAGGCTTCCAGTTTAAGATGGTGGAGTCAAAGGACGTGTCCTCATCTCTTCCCGTGAGAGCACCAAAGTCGCAACTAGCTGTGGAACATCCATCGACAGGAGGATGTTGGAACTGTATGTAACAGGAGGGAAAGCGTAGGGCACAACTTTTGAAAGAATGACATGGCCCAAGGACACAACATAAACTGATTAGAATCAAATGGGACCAAGATAGCAGACAAGACCAGGCCTTGATCCTGAATCAGCAAGTGAAATGACACACCCAGAGATGACAGTTCCAAGACACTGATAAAAGACCAAGGAGTGGGCGGTGGCCCAAATCCAGGAAATCTCCGCCCCTTCCCCAAAATAGTTGGAATAGTCCTCCTACTCATTAGCATAAAAATTTACCCAGCCTATAAAAACTAACCATGCCACATTTCACAGCCACCACATTCACTCTCTGCAATGGCCCACACACTGTCTGTGCAGTGTGCTTTTCTCTGTATCCGAATAAATCCACTTACCTATCACTTTGTCTCTCACTGAATTCTGTGATGAGACATCAAGAACCTGAGCTTCATTAGGTCCTGAAACCAGGTACCGTGGGTTTTGGCTGGGTTTGAGTCCCAGCCATGTGGGTTCAAGTCCCAAGCAGGGTTTTGGCTGGGTTCAAGTCCCAATCTGTGGTAAATGGTTTCAGAACCCACCAAAAAAAGATACCCACGTCCAAAGACAAAGAAAAAGCCGCCTCAAGATGGCAGGAGGGACGCAATCATGATAAAATCAAACCCCGTAACTGCTGGTTGGGTAATTCACAAACTGGAGAACAATAATACCAAAGAAGTTCTCCTACTGTTGTAAAGGTTCTGAACCCCATGTCAGGCTTCCCAGCCTGGGTATCTGACAAAGAGACTAGGAATCCCCGGGGAATCTTGTCCTTGAAGGCCAGCGGTATTTGATTACAGGACTTCCATGGGACTGGGGTAAACAGAGGCCCCAGGTGTGGGGGCACAAACAAAACCCTGCACACACCAAGACCCAGAGGAAGGGTGCAGCGACCCCACAGGAGGCCGAGTGAAACCACCTGCTCAGAGGGCCTCCTGCAGCAGTGAGGGTCCCAGGGGATCAACACAGGGCAGAGGCAGGGGCAGCAGTAGTTTAAGAAGGTCACTATTAACCCTACCACAGAGCCTGTAGACCCCAGGGCTGGGTCACCTCAGGCCAAACAACTCCCAGGGAGGGAGCACAACCCCACCCATCAGCAGATAACTGGATCTAATCATCTTTATTGAAGAAGGCCTTGCCCACCAAAGCAAAACCCAGTCCCTCCCATCAGGAAGTTTACACAAGTTACACATCAGGAGTTTCTTAGCCTCCTCCATCAGAGGGCAGACAGAAGAAGCAAGAAGAACCAGTCTTCTGTTTTTCTAAGACCACTCATAATAAAAACTGTCAACAAACTAGGAATAGAAAGAAATTTCCTCTCGTCTATAGATAAAAGGCATCTATAACAAACCTACAGACTGATGCCTTCTCCCTTAGATTAGAAAAAAGGCAAGGTTGTCCACCACCCTTGATAGTATATTAAAAAGCAGAGACATTACTTTGCCAACCAAGGTCCGTCTAGTCAAGGCTATGGTTTCTCCCGTGGTCATGTATGGATGTGAGAGTTGGACTGTGAAGAAAGGTGATCGCCGAAGAATTGATGCTTTTGAACTGTGGTGCTGGAGAAGACTCTTGAGAGTCCCTTGGACTGCAAGGAGATCCAGCCAGTCCATTCTAAAGGAGATCAATCCTGGGTGTTCATGAAGGACTGATGCTAAAGCTGAAACTCCAATATTCTGGCCACCTCATGCGACGGGTTGACTCACTGGAAAAGACTCTGATGCTGGGAAAGGTTGGGGGCAGGAGGAGAAGGGGACGACAGAGAATGAGATGGCTGGATGGCATCACCGACTCTGTGGGCATGAGTTTGAGTGAACTCCGGGAGTTGGTGATGGACAGGGAGGCCTGGCATGCTGTGATTCATGGGGTCACAAAGAGTCGGACACGACTGAGAGGCTGAACTGAACTGAACTGAAGTGTTAGTCGCTCAGCCGTGCCCGACTCTTTGCAAACTATAGCCCACCAGGCTCCTCTGTCCGTGAGATTTTCCAGGCAAGGATACTGGAGTGGGTTGCCATTTCCTTCTCCAGGGGATCCTCCCAACCCAGGGATCGAACCCGATCGCCTGCACTGCAGGCAGATTCTTTACCGACTCAGCTGCAAGGGAAGCCCCATGGATTTAGTATAAGTCTACTCAAAATTCCAGCAGGATTTTTTGTAGACACAGACAAACTAATTCTAATATTTATATGGAAAGGCAAAGGAGCAAAAGGGAAAACGATTTTTACCAACAAAGTTGTAGGAACTATATTACCAATTTTAAGACTTACTATAAAGTTACAGTAATCAAGATGGTATAGAATTGGTGAAGGAAAGAACATACAGATGAATAGAACAAGAGAGTACAGAAACAGATCCATACAAACATACTGTTTTTTTACAAAGATGCAAAGGCAATTTAATGGAGGAAATACAGCCTTTTCAACAAATGGTATAGAAGTCACGTACATTCATAAGCAAAATAAAAGAATACTGACTTTAACCTTATACTTACACAAAAATGAACTCAAAATGGATTGATCTAAATGAAAAATGTAAAACTCTTTCATTAGAAAACATAGAAGCAGTAAATCTTTGTGACCTGAGATTAGGTAAAGGGTTCTCTAAAGATATCAAAATCACAACACAAAAAATAAAAAAATCAACAAGTTGGACTTCATCAAAATTAAAATCTTTTGTTTTGCAAAAGACCCTGTTAAAATAAAAAGATAAGCTACCAGATGGAAGAAAATATATGCAAATTATGTATCCAACAAATGATTTGTATTCAGAATAAAGAACTCTCAAAACTGAATGATAATAAAGTAACCCAATTTTTAAAAGGGCTAAGGTTTTAAATATAAAATATTGATACTTCTGGCAAAGATATGGGGCAACTGGAACTCTCATACATTGGTAAAGCCACTGTGGATATTAGTTTGGCAGTTTCTTACACAGTTAAAATACACTTATCATATGACCCAGCAACCCCACTCCTAACTATTTAACTTAGAGAAAAGAAAATCTACATTCATACAAAACCTGTGTAAGAATGTTTACAGCTGATCTGTTCATAACTGCCAAAGGAAAAAGGAAACAACCTAAATATCCTTCAATGAGTCAATGGATAAATTGTGGTATATTCATACAACTGAATTCTACAGTGCAATAAAAATGAACTAACGATACACACAACAACTTGGATGAACCAGGATATTAAGCTGAATGAGACCAGCTAGTATGAAAACGTATATTATGTGATTCCATTTACATGACGTTTTGGAAAAGTCAAGAATTATATGAACAGTAAACAGATTAGAAGTTGCCAGGGTCTGGGGATGAGGAAAAGAGACCAACTACAAGAGGCAAAAGGGAACTGTTTGAGGTGATGGAATATTCTGTGTCTGGATTGTAGTGATAGTTATAAGATGCTATATGTCTGTCAAAATCTATAGAAATGTTCACTTAAAAAGGGTAAATGTTACTCTATGTAAAATTATCTTATAAACATGACTTTTACAAATAAGAAAAATAATCAAATAGGGTAATCAATGACTGGAGATATATAGATTGAACAAGAACAGTAAAATGTTGATGATTATTGAGGGGTACATGCAAGGATTTGTTATAATATTCTATTTAATTGGTATTTTTGAAAATTTTCACTAAAAAAAAGGTCAGGAGAACCAGCGAAGGAAACTGAGAAGCAGTGGTCAGTGAGAAAGAAAACTGTGATGTTTTGGAAGCCAAACAAAAAAGTGTTTCAAGGAGAAGGTTAGGTCAAAATAAGACGAGAACTTACAACTGATTATCAGGTTTAGGAATAGAGGGTAGTGCTAGTGAAAGCTTAAATGGAGTGGGGTTAAGAGAGAAAAAAGGAGAGAAATTAGTATTAGCAAGAATAGACAACTCTTTCAAACAATTTTGCTGTAAATAGAAATGAGGTGGTAGCCAGAGCAGGAGATCAAAACGAGGTTTTTTAAGATGTGACAGATTGAAATATATCTGAATGTTACTATTCTTTGACAAAGTTATTCTTTTAAAGAATCATCAGCTAAATCTGGATGGAGTATGTTAAGACCTTCAGGTCATATTAAGTGATACAAGCAAGTTACATTTCCGAAATTATTTTTGAGTGTTCTCTATGGTTTAGGCACTATTTTAAGCACATCGAATGTTTTTCACTGAAATTTCATTCTCAATAGTGAACATTATATAAAATATCTGCATGCAAAAATGTTCAAAAGCATTACTTATAATAGAGAAAAATCTAGAAATAACTAACCAATAAAGGAATTACAATAAATGATGACAAATTCAAATGAATGAAGTTCATAGTTATTCTCATGCTGTGTTTACAAATTTTTAATGACAAAGGAAATACTTACAATAGCCTAGAAAAATCTTATATAAAAGTATATTTATTATATATTATGTATTATATATATTATAGTTAATATTATGATATTAACTAAAATTTATGAAAAAAAATAAATTTTTAAAAATATAACAAGTATCTTTCTCTGAGGAGATTATAGGTGATATTATTTAACTTATATGCAGAGTACATCATGAGGAACGCTGGGCTGGAAGAAGCACAAGCTGGAATCAAGATTGCTGGGAGAAATATCAATAACCTCAGATATGCAGATGACACTACCCTTATGGCAGAAAGTGAAGAGGAACTCAAAAGCCTCTTGATGAAAGTGAAAGAGGAGAGTGAAAAGGTTGGCTTGAAGCTCAACATTCAGAAAACAAAGATCATGGCATCTGGTCCCATCACTTCATGGGAAATAGATGGAAAAACAGTGGAAACAGTGTCAGACTTTGTTTTTTTGGGCTCCAAAATCACTGCAGATGCTGATTGCAGCCATGAAATTAAAAGACGCTTGCTCCTTGGAAGGAAAGTTATGACCAACCTTGATAGTATATTAAAAAGCAGAGACATTACTTTGCCGACCAAGGTCCGTCTAGTCAAGGCAATGGTTTTTCCCGTGGTCATGTATGGATGTGAGAGTTGGACTGTGAAGAAAGCTGATCGCCGAAGAATCGATGCTTTTGAACTGTGGTGTTGGAGAAGACTCTTGAGAGTCCCTTATACTGCAAGGAGATCCAACCAGTCCATTCTAAAGGAGATCAATCCTGGATGTTCATTGGAGGGACTGATGCTAAAGCTGAAACTCCAATACTTTGGCCACCTCATGAGACGAGTTGACTCACTGGAAAAGACTCTGATGCTGGGAAAGGTTGGGGGCGGGAGGAGAAGGGGACGACGGAGAATGAGATGGCTGGATGGCATCACCGACTCTGTGGACATGAGTTTGAGTGTACTCCGGGAGTTGGTGATGGACAGGGAGGCCTGGCGTGCTGTGATTCATGGGTTCGCGGAGAGTCGGACACGACTGAGCGACTGAACTGAACTGAACTGAACTTGCTTTCTTTATATAGTTTTACTTGCATTTTCTAAAGTGTCTTTAATAAGCATGGCTTGATTCTGTAATCAGATATTAAAAAAGTCTTTCTTGTATTGAACTACATGAGCTAACAGATGACAATGACAAGGAAATTAGGAAACCGGCAATTTTTAGGTCCCTCCATGCTCAGTACAAGAAGGCTTAAATGTGAGCTTTACAAAACAAATCTTCAAAACTGAATTTAGAATCTTAGCTGGGTTATAGAACAATGATATGCTCAGATCCTCGTAACTGTGAACAAAGCAAGTCAGTAAGTTTTGACACGGACAGTATCATAACTACAGCAAAAGACCTCTAGTTCTACACTGCATCACAAAAAAATTCAACAACAGCACCTTCAAATAAAAATTAAGGAATTCACTGGTTCCCACAATCTGTTCAACTAAGAAGTTAAAACATATGGACCTTGTTTGGATCCATATTCACACAATTATAAAAAAAGATACCTTACAGACAACTGGGGAAAACCGAACATGAAATAAGTATTGTATGACATCATCATCATTGCTAATTTTATAAAATATGCAAATGGTATGGTAGTTATTAAAGTCATTATTAGTTGTAGACACATCCTGAATTGTTTACAGGCAAAATGATGTGTTGATTTGTTTTAAGATAGTCCAACTTCAATAACAACAACAAAAACCTGTGTTGACTAGATATTGAATTCATGGTGGTTCATTAGACAATTCTCTGGTGTATTTATGTTTAAATCTTCCATTAAAAAAACTGAAAAGAAAGTTTACATGAGTGGGGAGAGTGAGGATTTAGATAAATTTCCAAGAATTTTTCCCATATCTGGATGGCAAATAAGACATCAAATGTCTAAAGAATCCAAAACAATATGTAGAACAGGAAACCGTTGGTGATTCTGACAGTAAAAATATGCTTATGTAATGAATAAGATATATCCTGAATTAACTCATAATTAAGACTAAAAATCAACAGTGTTATTCCTATCAACAGGACATAAAAGGAAGCAATAACTAAGGTCTATAGATGGTGAGTACCGAGGTGCACATACGTGCTATTTCTACAGCACAGAACAGGCAGAGAATTCATAGCTAAGGAAGACGTCAGTACATGTTTCATTTTAGTATGTATTTCCTTCTACTTCTCAAGGAGAGAGTTTCCTCAATGTAAAGCACACGGACTAACACTGACTGATCTGCAGGCTTTCTACTCAGTAATCATGTAACTGGCAAGCTACTTTTTTGAACTTCATCTATAAAAATGAGGGTTAACTATACCTGCTTCCCAAGATATTACAAGTCACTGGCACAGGACCTGGCACAAAGTATGCAACCTTAGTAAGATGTAGGAAATGGCAACCCAGTCCAGTACTCTTGCCTGGGAAATCCCATAAACAGAGGAGCCTGGCAGGCTATATATATAGTCCATGGGGTCCCAAAGAGTTGGACACAACTTGGCGGCTAAACAACAGAGTATTATTACTACTGAGTTTAACAGGAAAAAGAATATCCATTAGAGTGAGGTATGATATAAGGAAGCTCACCATCACTGTTTTATTCAATACTAAATGGTAAGGCTTAAACAATAGCAGCAAGACACAAAAAAGAAACAAGAGATAGAAGAATTAGAAAAACAAAATTTCCCTGAATTTAGCAATGTTACTGTGTGGAATCCAGAATCCAAGGACTAACCATTAAGAATTTAAAAGAACTCAGGTGAAATGATGCTCAATGTAGCAAAATTAACAATGTATCTATATTCTAACAGCAATAGAAAAAAAGAACACATACACAATAACAACCAATACTACCCAGGGATACACCTAATAAAGGAAAAAGATCTTCAATGAAAAATAAAACATTATTATCAAAGGATATAAAAAACCCAAACAAATATAGAGACCATATGCCTCACTGGAAAGACTCAATATTGCAAAGAAACCAGTTCTCTCCTTAATCTATAAATTCAATGCAATTCCATCAAAAAAAGTCAATGGAATTTGAATAAGATCAAAGGAGATCTGCCTGACTAGGCATAGGCTTTATATACAGTAATTAAAATATGTGTAAATAGAGCAAAGCAATGGAAAAGAACAGAGATTCTAGAAGAGATCTCCACATATCCAACAACTTGGATTATATTACAGGAGACAACATTAATATTCAGTAACAAATGGTTTGGGGCAACTATTATCCATATAGAAAAAAAAATCAGAGTCTTTTTCATTGCCACACACAAATATGAATTCCAGGTGGATTAAAAAACTTACATATGAAAAGCAAATCCTTAAAACTTTTAGAAATACGTATACAAGAATCTTTATGACTTCAGCAAAAGAAGGATTTCTTAAATAAGAATCTGAAGCACAAAGGAGGAAAAAAGATTGCAATATTTAATGAATTTTTTAAAAATTTAAACTTTACACTTAAAAAATCATAAACAGTTAAAAGATACACTATAGATTTGAAAAAAATTTTTAATATACATCTATGATAAATATTCAGTGTACACAAAAAGAAATAAACAACTCAACAGAAAATTTGGCAAAGACTCAAGAGTAGAAACCTAAAACACCAATAATAAAAGAAGAGAAACTCACCTTCTACTAGTAATTAGGAAAATGAAAATTAATACAAGGAGATACCATGTTACACACAACAGACTGTCCAAAAAAAATTTTTAATGAATAGTTTTATAATATCATGTACTGGTACATCAATAGATTGTTAATTTTTATTGCTGAGCTGTAATCCATTATATACACCTCAAAATTTGCTCATTTACTTATCTGCTGAGTACTGATCTGTTTCCAATTCTTAACTATTACAAATAGATATGGTATAAACACTCATGTATATAAGTACTGAGGCAGACATAAAGGGACTCATTCCAGAGGTGGAATGGCTGTGTTGTTACAACAAATGTATTTTTTTTTAAGTCAAACTATTTCAAAGTTACATCATCCTACATTCCTATCAGTCACATATAAGAGTTCCAGTTGCTCCCCATCCTCACCAACATTTATATTGGTGAACCAGTCATATTTTTTAAGATTAATCATGCTAATAATAGTTGTGTACTGGTATCTTGTGATTTTAGCTTGCATTTCCCTAATGACTAATGCTGAACATCTTTTCATGGGTTTATTTGCCAACCACATATTTTCCATGGCAAAGTGTTCACATATCTTGCTAATTTTTTAATTGAGTTCTTCTGTTGGGGCTTCTCTGGTGGCTCAGAAGGTAAAGAATCCACCCGCAATGTGGGAGACCTGGGTTTGATCCCTGGGTTGGGAAGATCCCTTGGAGGAAGGCATGGCAACCCACTCCAGTATTCTTGCCTGGAGAATCCCCATCGGCAGAGGAGTTTGGCAGGCTACAATCCATGAGGTCACAAAAAGTGAGACAAGACTGAATGACTAAGCATAGCATCGTTGAATTATGAGAGTTCTACATATATTTCACATTCAAGTATTTTCCTGTAGATGAAATCAGGTGCATTCAGAGTGGTATGGCTGAAGATCAGTAATTTTTTTTTTCTGGCTGTGCTGGGTATTTGCTGCTGCTCGTCAGCCTTCTCTAGTTGCAGCGAGTGGGGGCTACTCTAGTTACAATGTCTGGGCTTCTCATTAGGTTGGCTCCTCTTTTTGTGGAGCACAGGCTTTAGGCACACAGGCTCAGTAGTTGTAACGCATAGGCTTAGTTACCCCACGGCATGTGGAATCTTCCCAGACCAGGGGTCAAACCTGTGTCCCCTGCGTTAGCAGGCAGATTCTTAATCACTGGATTACTAGGGAAGTCCAACAAGTACATTCTTAGACATATTTCTTCCAATCTGTTACCTGTCTTTTCATTTTCTTTACCATTGTCTTTAAAAAAGAAATTTTATTTTGATGAAATAAAACATCAAACTTTTTAATACTTTTGTGGTTTGTGTTCATCTTATGAAATTTAGCCTAATCCATGATAATGATGATATTCTCAGAAGTTTTCTTCTAGAATTTCAGTTTCAGCTCTTACATGTAAGTCTATGATCCATTCTGAGTTAATTTTTTGATGATGTCAAATAAGGTTATGAGTTTTTTTTGTAATTTTTTTTTATGTGATGAAGGGTAGCAGAAGCAAAAATGTCACTTCTAAGGATTATTTAAGAGAAGGCACTTGAAAAACAGATGCAAGAAAAGCTCTCTGTATTTGCCTAAAAGCAGGAATTAAATTTACAAAGGTATCCTCCTCCCCTCTCTACCAGGAAAGACAAAAGTTAATCACAGAATACCAGCCTGGAGATGGCACCAGAGGACTCTATGTAACAATCTTCACTAGCATTTGCTTTTCCACAATTTGCCACCCTTAGAGACTCAAGGTCTTTCCACTTTGTCCTGTCACATCTCAAAAAATTTACTGTTCCTTTGTTAAGCTATATAAGCCTAACTTCTAACTGAACCTTTGAGTTACTTATCTAAGAAATTCTTCCATGTACATATGAGATACACGTTAATAAATGTATTTTTCTCTTGCTAATATGTCTTTTGTTAAAGAGAACCAGCTGAGAACCTAGAAGAACAGAAGGAAAAAAGATTTTAATGGTTATCCAATTATTAAAGGGCTACTAACTAAAAAGATACCCTTTCCCCACTGAAATGCTTTGGAAACTATCAAAATTCAATTGACCATAAACCTGTGGATCTACTTCTGGACTTCTATATTCCATTAACCTACATGTTTACTTTCACACCAATACCACACTATCTTAATTACAAGCTTTTATAATAAGTTTGTGATCAGGTAGTAAAACTCCTCCAATGTGGATCTTTATTTTCAAATTTGTTTTGTTTACTCTAGATTTTTTGTGTTTCCAGATAAATTTTATTCAGTCTATCAACTGATTTGGACTGTGTTGAATCTATAGATCTGGGAAGAACTGAAATCTTAACAATACTGAGTCTTCTCACAGGCAATATTTTGTATTTCTTAGTATACAGCTATCACATGTATCTTGTCAAATTCAACCCTAACGATTTCATACTTTTATGTTTTTTGTAAATGCTGTTTCATTCACTTTAATTTCAGATTGCTCTTCCAAGTATATAAACATAATTTTTATATACTGATTTTGTATCCTACAACCATCTTAAATTTAATTCTTTATGATTTCCTATACACATCATGCTGTCCTCTGCAATGGGAAAATAGTTTTATTGCACTGGTGAGATTCATCAGTTCTGTATTGAAAAGAAGTGGTGAAAGCAAACAGTCACATCTTGTTCTTAGGAGCAAAGAATTCAGCATTTCACCATTAAGTATAGTATTAACAGAAGGTTCTTCAAAGATGCCTTCTATCATTTTGTGGAAGTTTCCCTTCTAATTTGTTGAAATTTTAACACAAATGAAAGTTGAATTTTCTCAAATGCTTTTTCTGTTTCTCTTGAGAGAAGCATATTTCCTTTTTTTGTCTATTAATACAGTTAATGACATTGTCTGAATTTTGAATGTTAAACCAACCATTAATTGCTGGGATAAACCCTACTCAGTCATACTGTATGTCATTTTTATAAATTGTTAGCTTCAATTTACTAAAATTTTGCTAAGGATTTTTGCACCTATGTTCATAACTGATACTGGTCTGTGATTTCTTATATCTTTGGTTTTGGTAACAAAACAAGGTTGGGCTGATACAATGATTTGAAGTATTCTGAGCTCCTCTGAGTTTGTCAAAAGTTTATGTAGAAATGGTACATAAATTTTTCCTTAAAATTGCTTCACAGTGGTGAAGTCCTCTGTGCCTGGAGTTTCCTTTGTGGAAAAATTTTAAACCACAATTCAGTTTCTTTAACAGAGATCAGGTTATCTGCCTCCTTTTGATTAAGCTTTAGCAGTCTGTGTCTTCAAAGAAACCTGTCCATTTAATCTAAATTGTCAAATTTACCAGCATAGAGTAATTTGTTGTATTCATTATTATCTTCATAACACCTTAAGAAGTATCAGTAATGTCCCATCTCTCATTTGTGATATTGGAAATGTGCTCTTTTTTCCTCTTCTAAGTCTGGCTAAAAGTTTATTAATTTTGTTAACTGTTTTAAAGAACTAGCTTTTTAATTCATTGACATTCTCTGTTTTCTGATTTTTTTGCTCTAATATTTGCAATTTCCTTTCCTCTGCTTCCTTGGAGTTAAGTTTGTTCTTCTAATTTCTTAAAGTGAGAGCTTAGGTCAGTGATTTTAGATCTTTTTATTTTCTAATATAAACATTTAATGCTATAAATTTCCTTTTAAATACTGCATCCTACAAATTTTGCTATCATTATTTTCATTCTTTAAAAAATATTTTCTAAAATTTTTTTTTCTAATTTCTCTTGTTCTTCTTTGAACTATATCTAATTCACTGTGTCTAATTTTCAAATGTTTGGGAATTTACCAGGCAATTTTTCTATTACTGATATCCAATTTACTACCTTTATGATAAAATAACATATTCTGTGTAATTTAAAGCATATATTTATTGAAACTACTTTGATGGCCCAGAATATAGTTTACTTTGTAAATATTATGTGAACACCAGAAAAGAATATGTACCATGATGTAGTTGGGTGGAGTGTTCTATAAATGTCAACTAGGTCAAGCAAGTTACTTACTGATTTTTTGTCTAATTGTTCTATCAATTATTAATAGAGTGGTGTTGAAATACCTAACTATACTGGTGGCTTCTCTATTTTTCCTTTCAGTTTTCTTTTGCTTTATGCATTTTGAAATTGTTATTGAATGCCTAAGTATTAGCAATTGTGAATCTGCCTGGAATGCAGGAGAGACCCAGGTTTGATCCCTTAGTCAGGAAGATCCCCTGGAGAAGGAAATGGCAACCCACTCCAGTATTCTTGCCTGGGAAATCCCATGGTCAGAGAAGCCTGGCAGGCTACAGTCAGTCCATAGGGTAGGGTCACAAGAGTCGGACACGACTTAGTGACTAAACCACCACCATCACCATAGTCGTCTTGAAGAACTGATCCTCTTTTCATCATGAAGTAACCCTCCATATCCATAGTAATATCCTTATCCTGAAACCTACTTTGTTTAATATTAATTAAACAAATTGATTAATTTGTCCTGCTTTCTTCTGATTAGTGTAAGCATAGTGTATCTTCTCCCATCCCTGTACTTTTAGTCTGTGTCTTTAAATATATTTAAAGTGGGTTTCTCATAGACAGCACCCAATCAGGTCTTGCTTTTAAATGAAATCTGATAATTTCTACCTATTAATTGTAGTTTCAGGTCATTTGCATTTAAAATGATTACTGATATTGTTGGATTAAAATCAACCATCTTGGTGTTTGTTTTCCGTTTGTCCAATTTGTTCATCTTTCCCTTTTAGACATCTTTTATATTAATTAAGCATTTTTATGATCCAACTTGACCTTCTTTATTGGCTTATCAACGATATCTCTTTGCTTTCTTTTTAAAAGTAATTTCTTTAGCATTTAGGGTATACATCTTCAACTTACCACTTTGTATGCTATAAGAACCTTAGAACAGTATACTTCTATTTTACTTTTCCCAACTTTTTGGGCAACAGCTATCATATGTCTTATCTCTACACATGTCATAAATCCCATAATGCAGTTTTATCATTTGTTTTAAATAGTCAATTATCTTTTAAGTGGTTTTTTTTCAAATAAGAGAACTCTAATATTTTCTATATAGATTTCTGCTCCTCTTCATACTTTTACATAGATTGAAATTTCCAACTGGCATATTTTTCTTCTGCCTTTAACATTTCTTATAATGGTAGTTTGATGGTGATTAATTCTATCAACTCATATATTTTTAAAAGGCTCTATTTAACCTTCAATATTTTTATTGTGTATAATTCACTTACCATACAATTCACCCTTTTAACATGCACAGTTCAATAGCTTTTAGTATATTTACAGATGTGCTTCTATTGCCAAAACAGATTTTAGAATATTTTTATCACGCTATAAAGAAATGCCTACGCCCATCATTAATAACTTCCCATTTTCTCCCAATACTTGGCCCTAAGGAACCATGAATGTACTTTCTGACTTGAGTGACTTGCCCATTTTGGACATATTCCTCAATTTTGAAAGATATTTTCACTGCATATACCATTTAAGGTTGACAGGTATTTTTTTTATTTAGGACTTTAATGCTGGGTGGCTTAAACAATAAAGGCTCCAAGTTCAGGTGTCAGCAGTCTGTTTTCTCCTAAGGCCTCTCTCTTTGGCTTACAGATGGCCGCCTTCTCACTCTGACCTCAGACAGTCTTCCTCTGTGCACCCATGTCCCTGGTGTCCCTGAGTGCCCAAATTTCTTCCTCTTATAAGAACACCAGTCAGACTGAATTAGAGGCCCTTCTTTTAAAGAAGGTTCTTTCCTCAAATACAGTCATATTCTAAGCTGCTGGGTGTTAGCGCTTCAACATATAAATTGGGGGGAATATAATTCAGCCCGTAATACTTCTGTAAGATTTTGGTATTTTTGTTCCTGCCTCCTTTGAAGACTTTCTCTCTCCACTAGTTTTGTGCAATTTGATTAAGATGTGCCTTGGTACAGCTCTCTTCATGATTTTTCTATTTTGGGTTCTCACAGAACCAAGCAGCTCAAAGAACACAAAACAGAAAAATCATGAAGAGAGCTATACCAAAGCATATCATAATCAAATTGCTTAAAATCAGTGATGAAAAGAAAATCTTAAATGAGCCTTTTGGATCTGTGAGTTCAGTTTTCAATAAATTTAGAAAACACACAGCCATCATTTTTCAAATATTTTTTCTGTCCCCATGCCCACATTTCTCAGACTACAATTATATGCATTCTTAGACTTCCTGATGCCACTTATTCATTATTCACTTATCACTGTATATTTATACTTTCAATCTTTTTCTTATGTTTCATTCTGGATGCTTCTATTGTTACATCTTGAAGTTCACTATTTTTTTCTTCTGCAACACCTATCTGCTATTAATCCCGTCCACTATAGTTTTTCATTTTAGCCATTGTAATTTTCAACTTAAAGAATTTTGAGTTATTTTTGTATCTTCCATGTCTCTACTTAACATGCTTAATCTTTCCTCTAGCTTTTTGAACCTATGGTACAGTTATTACAGCTACAATATCACTGTCTACTAAGTCTGTCATCTGTTATTTCTACTGACTATTCTTTTTCTTCCAAATGAACTATGTGCTCTCTACTTCTTTGTATGGCCTGATAATTCGTGATTGGATGTCAAACACTGTAAATTCTGCATTGTTAGCTGCTAGGGTTTTTCTTTAAATTTCTTTAACTTTGAGCTTTGTTTTACGAATCAGTGACTTGAAATAACTTGATCCTTCTTGAGGCTTGCTTTCTACTTAGTCAAATCCTTTAAACTGCAGCAAATCTGGCACCATTACTGAGGCAATACCCTTTTAAGCACTCTATTCAATGTCCCAGATGTCAGAGCAGCTTCTGCACTGGTTAGTGAAATCAAAATATTTGTGGCCCTAGATTCCAGTTCTGACTAATGCTTTCTAATAATCTTTTCCTGGTCTTGGGTTAGTTTCCTCACTAATCAAGAATTGACACTCAGCTAAAGAGATTAAGGCAATAAAAGAACTTACTGTGGTGATGAAACTGTTGCTACTGAGCATCTGAAATATGGTTAATGAACCCAAGGAACTGAATTTTTATTTAAATATCTACATGTGGTTAGTAGCTATGGTACTGGACCATGAAGGTTCAGGGGAAACCTCTGCAAATCTCTGGAGTCCTCTTTCCTATGAAACACTCTGCCCACAAATTAGCCGCCTTGGCTTCCCTGAACTTTTACCTCTGTCTCAATTCAGGGAGACTGCCAGCTTTGTTTAGGTATCCCTTTCAATAATAGGTGCTGTAGTCTGGGAACTCTCTTTAGGTGCAAAAGTGGGAACAGGAGAGGGTTCAACTTATTTTTTTCCCTTCTTTCAAGTAATACTACTCTGTGCTACCCTTTGTCCAATATCTGAAAGCAGTTTCTGAAATACATTTTGTACAGTTATTTATCTGTTTAAGGCAAGAGCATACACAAAACAACTTCTTGCTATTCCATCATAACAGAAGCATACATTCTCTTGCACTGAGTTAACTTTGAATTATATTTTTTTACTTTTAAAATATTTAATGGCTTGTTTTATAAATCAACCAGCATTGCTTTTTTCTCTTCTTTGTTATTCATGGTTTTTATGCACACTCTTATTTCATTAAATATATTTATTATTTTATGTTCTATATCAAATAATCCCAATATCTGAAGTTTCTGTGGATCTCAATCAATCGTTTCTATTGACACTTACTCAGTAACTTGTTTGCTGGTTATATTATTATGAGCTCATATTTGTTAACAATCCATCTCCGTAAATTCTTTGAAGCTACAGCTGAGGTATATTCCACCACAGATGATCTGAGTTTGCTTCTCTCAGGTGCCTAGGAGCTCTAACAACTTGGATCTACTTTTTAAAAAAATTCAGTTTATATATATCTAGCTTTTTGACCAGAAAATAAATATACGTGGTTCAAAAAATTTAAACTAGGGACTTCTCTGGCTGTCCAGTGGTTAAGACGCCACGCTTCCACTGTAGGGGCACAGGTTCAATCCCTGGTCAGAGAGCCAAGATCCCACATCCAAGTGGCAAAAAAAAAAAAAATTAAACTAGTTCCCTTCCCCTTTTACTTGGTTGGGCCTATGGTCTGAACTAGCATAGTATGTTGTAAAAAATGTAACTTTGCCCCTCAAAAAGCTCTGGTTTTTGCCTTTAGAGCCCTAGAAGTAATACTAAATTGCTGGAATGTGTTGTTGGATAAGAGTCTTTGTTTACTAGGGGACCATGAGCTGTGCCAAACAGCCTAACAATGTGATTTATGGCAGGAACTTTGAGTCACACAGTATCAGCTCCATCTGAGGAGGGGCTGGAGACTGAGGCTGTCTACCCAGGCAATCAAACATATCCAGGGGATGATGGGGTCCCCATAAAAACTCTGGACACCAAGGCTTGGGTGAGCTTCTTGGATTGGCAGTTGCCCTTGTGTACTGTCGAACGTCATTGCCAGGAAGAGTTAATGCTCTCCATGTCTCCACTGGGAGAGAACAACTAGAAACTCAGCTTTGGAACCCTCTTGGAGTTTATGCATGTCTCTTTCATTGGCTGATTTTAATCTGTGTCCTTCTGCTGAAATGAACCATAACTTTCAGTGGAACAGCTTCTAGTGAGTTCTGTGAGTCCTTCTAGCAAATTACCCCAAGGGTGGTCTTGGAGATCCTCAGAAATTGGTGCTAGAAGTGAGGGCAGGTTTGGAGACCATTCCCTAACTCCGCACAAAGTCAGCGGCATCAGCTGGTGGGGCTGGGGTGGGGCTAAGAAGGTGGCATAAGTAGTCAGGAGATTGACTTCATATAGAAGGATTAGGCAAATAAGTGTCCTCAAGTAGCTTTCCTTCTAGTCTTCACTCAGGAACCTTCATGATGCCAAATCTCACTTTTCCTATCCCCTCCTACTACCCTAGCACCTTAACATCATCAAGTGATAGAAGTGCTAGGAAAATGAAACACAGCTCCACTTCTTAAAAGATCAGGGACATTAGCTCTGAATTAAGATTTCTAAGGTAAACTCATGCATGTATACTGTCAAGGGGGGCTGGAAATAAGGTTAACAGCTCTGCAGATAATATGCGTTTCTAATTTTGAACGTCACCTAAAAGACTTTCACAGTAAACTAAGACGAACTCAAATCTATTAAGAATGTACAATTATACCATCAGACTGTCAGGGATAGACCTTTTGCTCAGGTAAGCCATCCTTCTAGCATGCCAGTAATAAATATGCTCTAATTTCATTATGCAGACAAAACTTAGATAGCTACTTCAGAAACCAAGCATATCTTCTGAACTTTCAATCTGTAATCTGTGTCATTTTAGTTTCCAAAATATAATTCCAAGTAAGACTGTAGTCTTAGTCTTCTCATCATTATAAAAGATCCAAAATAGAGAATATCCAGAACTTAGGGTCCCTCTTTCCCTACACTGATAACTATTATTATTCAATGAGACTGCCCTATGTTAAGGCAAGTGGCTGTCTACCACATGCTAAGACCAGTAGGAACAGTGCATCAGATTTCTTCTATAGAAAACAAGATACTTGCTCCTGTGCTCTTACAAATGAAAACTGGAATTTAAAAATATATATGTGAAATTTAAAACCAAAAGAAGTTAAAAAATAATTAGAATAATAAGTCCATTCATCTCTGATTCCCTCCTAAGATAAAGACTTCCTAGAGTACAAGGACTATGCTTTACATGATCAGCAACTTGAAAATAGAATAAATACAAAAACTAGGAGTACATACAAATTAATAAGAACTGGGTAGTTTGAACCATGGAAAGCTCCCTAAAGAACATAATTTTGCACTGGATTTTTCAAGAAGTCATGGAAATGAATTGAGAGAGAGTCAACGTAACTCAGAGGAGAGCAAAAGCACATGGGGCAAGACAGTAAATTTAATTTTGTTTAACTTGGCTGACACAGTCCAAATTGGCTGACACAGTCCAAAGAAAGGAATTTAATGAAATGTCAGAACAGTCTGTGAGTGGGGCTGTCCTTAGGTCCTGCTGAGATATGTTGGATTCATGCAACTGAGAACTACTATCACAGGGTAGCGAAATGATCGTAATGATAAAACCTACAATCACTGAGCAGTGAGAAGCAACAGAAGGCTATAAAACCTGTTCTAGTTCAAAACATAAAAGCATTTCATTATGCAAGAATGGGAACCAAGTCTATACTATGACTTTTGTTAAAAAGGTCCGAAGTAAACTCGGAGATGGACAACAGGGCAGTGGGGACAAACAAGGTTTCTCTTTCGCCCAACTTAGTGACAGCTACCTGTACTTTCTGTTTACAATGATATATAAGGGGGAAATTATTTTAAAAAGTAAAGAATATGCATATAGTAGGGTGCTCCCATTTCAAAGAGGAAAAAAAAAAAAGAAGGAAAAACACAGGACAGAGACAAAAAGAGAAACACCATTTCTGATGCACTGGAAAATAGAAAAGGGAAGAAACATTCAAAATAACTGTCTCACTCTTCGATTTTGCCACCCTTCTTCCAAGTCTACAATCTCTAAGAAAGTGAAAGAACAGGAAATGAGAAGAAGTACTCTCAAACAAAACAAATTAATTCCCCACAACCCATATGCCAAGACCAAAGAATTTCAAAATGCCCCCAAGTATCTGGGTCATATTTATAACTAAATTTGAAACTTGGTTCAATGTCACGTTTTTTTGTAGGGATTCCTTCCTCATCTCTCCTGAAAGTATAACTATAAAAACATAAAATAAGCTTCATAACAAAAATCAGCATAATAATCGCTCTTTGAATAGAGACTAAGGGAAGCACATGGCATAGCTTCTATCTTTCCCATTGGTGCCAAAACAAAATAACAATAATCTAAAAGCCTGAATGATCTTACAATGCCATCACAGATTGTGGCCTGTACCCACACTGCCATGCAGCCTTCCGAGGATGAGCCAGTGGGATTTAACATGAACCAGATCTGTCAACCAAGTCGAAGACAGACACGTGGGTTCTAATGAGCAGTGGCGAAAAAACATACTGCTCCATTCAGCTCCAAACAATGATAAATAATTCAGGAAAAGAACTGCTGCAAGTTAGAGCACAGCAGCAAGGCTTAAAAATAGAGCTTAGGTGGAAGAATCAGGAGTCAAGAGAAAATGATTTATGTTAACAATTCCCAAGCCATTTGCAATACAGGATGCTGCTGAAATTGTCACTCAAAACAGATGCCAGAAATCTAATGTGCTTTTTCAAAAAACAAGTACTTTTCCCAAGAACTTGGCAAAGCTGGTAACAAGATAGGTAATAAACAATAGTACTATTTGGCAATAGTAGGTATCATTTTTAAAAAAAGCAAATCCAAATGACATAGGGAAGACATGTTCTTAAGAAAAAAATTAGAAGGGGGATTAAAATTCTATTTTTCATACCACTACATTCTCGGTATAACATCAATTTAGACTTACTAATAATTATACCTCTAAAAATTGAGAGTACACAGCACTCAAGATTTTTCTATTCAGTTTTCCACCACTAACAGATCTGATCATGCAACACATGCAAACACAAGATTCTCTCCTGTTTAAAAAAAAAAAAAGAGGACCTTGAAAACTGAACAGAAGTCATGACTATATTATTTCCACATTTAAATTAAACTCTAAGTCTGATAAAACTGATGAATTTGGGACTTCCTGGCAGTCGAGTGGTTAGGATGCAACATTTTCACTGTCAAGGGCCCGTGTTCCATCCTGGTCAGGAAACTAAGATCCCGTCAGCCCTTGCAACTCAGTCAAAAAAAAAAAAAAGAACAAATTTATAATTAGATGAGGATAATCCAAGATCATGGGTTCATGTAGATTTTCCAGGTTTCAATCTACTCAAGAATGCTTCAAGAATGGGGTCTGAGGAATAGTGTGGCTGGACAGTCTTTCTTAAGACTGGTATCTTGTGGACTATTAATATAAGAATGACTAGAACCCAGAAGTATTCTACAAACTCAACAATCTGTATAATGAAAATCTAATATTCTACATCCAAACGGCAATTCTTCACAGCCACCAAAACACACACCACTCTCTCTTCCTAATTCTAAGATCAATTTCAGACAACTGAAAATTTTAAGACTATATAATGATGCCTAATCTGTGAAGAAAGCTGATCACCAAAGAATTGATGCTTTTGAACTGTGGTGTCGGAGAAGACTCTTGAGAGTCCCTTGGACTGCAACGAGATCCAACCAGTCCATTCTAAAGGAGATCAATCCTGGGTGTTCACTGGAAGGACTTATGCTAAAGCTGAAACTCCAATACTTTGACCACCTCATGCAACGAGTTGACTCACTGCAAAAAGAATCTGATGCTGGGAGGGATTGGGGGTGGGAGGAGACGGGGACGACAGAGAATGAGATGGCTGGATGGCATCACCGACTCGATGGACATGAGTTTGAGTGAACTCTGGGAATTGGTGATGGACAGGGAGGCCTGGCGTGCTGTGATTCATGGGGTCGCAAAGAGTCTGACACAACTGAGCGACTGAACTGAACTGAATCTACCTTTAAAGTATAATATACAACAGAAACCATAATCTTGTCCTTCTATAAATGTTTCATTCTAACTAAGCAAAGCAGGCAGTACTGAAGAAATTCTTGTTCAGCATAAACTCCAGACCAATGCATAAACAGACCAATATGCTTCTGCCTCACCTATCTTCAAAAGAAAATTTGGTTATGTCTCCTCATAGTCATTTAACTTAAACTGCAGAAAGATCAGAACACACTTAGAACAACTTTCATTTGTTTTTTTTTTCTCCCACTCTTAAATTCTCTAGAATCTAAGATTAAATACTAAATAGTATGTTAAAAGGTAAAACATACTGGCTTACTGAAAACATGATCCATCCAAAGCACTTCTCCAGGACTTCCCTGGCAGTTCAGTGGTTAAGACTTCGCCTTCCAATGCAGGGGGTTCAGGTTCTACGTGCATCTCGGCCAAAACACCGAAACATAAATAATATAATCAATACTGTAGCAAATTCAATAAACATTTTTTTTAAAAAAGGTCCATATCAAAAGAAAAAAAAAAAGCCAACTTCAAAGCACTTCTCCAAGCATGACAAAACATGGTCAAATTAGCTGTTTTCCATACCTGCTGCACTCACTAAACAATAAACAATCATGTCCTTTCTATGTAAATCCACACTTTCTCACTGTTGACAAAGGACAGTATAGTCAAATATACCTGAGTTTAAGTCCTGGTGCTAGTACCACCCTCGGCTATTGTAAAGAAAGCCTATTCTGAGTCTTGTACTTCAGACAGATTCACTCTGATGCTCTTCTGACCTGTCTATCCCCTCAGGGCAAGATGCTTACAGGACCAAGGTGCCACACCTACCGGAAGCCCCTGACTCTACCATCACCAACTATAGTCTCTGGATTCTAGAATGCCCTGCCCAAGGCTCAAACTTACTTTCAGGGCCTTCAGAGGGTCTCTCCTCAAACTCCATCCTCAACAGACAATACTTGTTGTTCTCATCCCACGGTCTGAATGGTGGGCAAGGGACAGATGATGAGACGGATGTAGACGGAGACTAGACTTAAGAGGACATCCCTGTACTACCCCCTTCCTGTCTCAGAACTTTGAGGAGTCCAAGAATTCTGACCTTCCAGGACATTATGAAAATATATCTAAGCAGGAGGACAATTTTTTTTCCCCAAAGTTGTGTTTAAAATTCTGATTTCGGGAATCCCTGGTGGTCCAGGGTTAAGAATCTGCCTTGCAATGTAGGGGATGCAGGTTTGATCCCTGGTCAGGGAACTAAGATCCCACATGCCGCAGAGCAATTAGGCCCATAGGCCACAACTCCTGAGCCTGAGCACAGCTAGAGAGTCTGTGCACCGCAATGAAAAATCCCACATGACGCAACGGAGATCCTGTGTGCTGCAACTAAGACCAGAAGCAGCCAAATAAATAAAATTCTGATTCAAAACTGAAATATCTAAACACATGGAATATACGCTTTCATTCACACTTTCATCCTGGGACTTAAAATTGTCGGGAACAGGTCTACCTAGCCACATCACACATCAGCTGTGTGATCTGAGTAGTAGCCACCTCTATAACCCTCACTTAACTGATCTGTAAAATAAGTAAGTTAAAAATGCCAATGTAGGATTTTAATGCAATTAAATAATTTTCAAAATTATTTTACAGGGCGCCTGATGCTCAGCAAATCTGTGACAAACTGAAACTATCATTTATTACATGTTCTGCCATCACATTTCTCCCTGGAAGGGCAAAATAGGTACCAAAGACAAAGAGAAACTACAAGCAAAACACCACCATCTATAAGTCTCACTTTAAGGAATTCCACATTAATTCCATGGAAGTTTGATGGCATTGATAATTTCTCCCAGTAAAATGTTAAGCTCCAATTTTTAAAACTACACAAAGAGATAAATATTAATAAAACTTTTTGCAGTAATCCTTTCTTATTCCAAGTCATCATGCAGTACATCTTAAACTTATTCAGAGTTACATGTCAATTGTATCTAGATAAAACTGGGGCGGGGGGGAATGTAAGCTGTACAAGGGCAAGGATTTTTCCTTTTCTTTTCACTGTTATATTCCTTACTCTCAGACAGTTCTTGGCATAACAAATAAACCACTGTCTACTACTTAGCTGCTTCCTCTAATTTCAGAACAGTTTCCTTAGAAATGAAACTAACTGAAACTGTAGAGTATGTCTTTAATATAGGACAATTTTGTTCTCCTTAACTTGATGCCTCACCTTCCTGCACAGGGATACTAAAAATACTCAGTAATTTCACACATAATCCTACCAGAGAGCATAATCCAATTAACTAAATTATACTGAAGTTCTTATTTTGAGCTCCAAATATGATGGGATGTAGTAGAAAGATATCCAAAAGAGCAGTTTAAGGAAAAAGCACCTTTCTGCATATCTCTCATGCTTTTCTCCCTAAGCCCACTGAATCTTGCATAGGCCAATCCTATCAGCTCTTAAAGAGCTCAAAGTAAGTCTATAAACCATATCCTGCACCCCATCACATTCTCAAAAACATTATTATGGGGGTTTCCCTGGTGGTCGAGTGGTTGAGAATCCACCTGTCAATGCAGGGGACACAGGTCTAGTCTGGGAAGATCCCACATGCCATGGAGTAACCAAGTCCATTTGTCACAACTACTGAGCCAGTGCTCTGAGCCCATAAGAGCTGCAACTACTTAAGCCCACACCCCTAGAGTTTGTGCTCTGCAACAAGAGAAGCCACTGCAGTAAGAAGCCCGTGCAACCACTGCGAAGTGTAGCCCCCATTCACCACAACTAGAGAAAGCCTGCCTGGCAATGAAGACCCAGCGCAGCCACAAATAAATAAACAAATCTTTTCTAAGAAACATTATGACTTTCAAATTTTCTTAAACCAATCCACTTATCTCTTTGGTGAATGCTTATTTTCAAACTAAAGGTTAAAATATTGTGGCAGAAATACGTAATTTGGAAACATATCTATTCTGAAACAGACTAAAACATTGACAACATTGTACCTAACACTTTCAGAGAGACAGAAGGAAGGCTGGTAAAAAGATAGTGTGGCAGCAAACCCTAAATAACTGAGAATTAAAAATGTGTCAACAAAGGGGACCTGTTGTGGATGTGCTTTTGGATTCACACAAACCCTAAAACTAGGCTGGTTGTTTAATAAAATTACATACATTCTCCATATTGGTCTGATTCCAAAACCCATCTACAACATACGGCATCATCTTAAAGAACTACTTTTGGTGACTTCAAAATACTATTAGCAAAAAATAAGTATCATATTTCTGGATACTGGCTAAATAAATCTGCAGTAGCCCTAAATTCCATGACTGAATTTAGATTAACAAGCTCCTCCATGAACTAAATTCAAAGCTTTCTTGAAAAAAAGAAAAAAAGACACAAAAGGCAAAAAGTTCCAACACATCCTATTCCAAACCAAAAATACAAAGCTATAAATGTCTAGACATGCCTCAAGGTGTGTAATTACTGAAGCTAATTAGCATTCTTAAAATTAAACATCCAGAGCAATGCTTAAGGGATGGGGGTGGGGGTTGGGGAGATGTATCTCTCAAATAAATTAAGAAAATAGGATTCTGGAAATACCTAAGGTAAGTTGCTAGAAGAAGAAAAATGATTATCAGCTTCCTAAGTCTCAACTAAAATGTGAGACTTCTTGTTGCTATTATTCACTGGAAAAGTAAGAATTGAATTGTGCAGGAAGCTCAGAACTGATATTAATTTTGTAATAAAGATAACAAGAAAGATCCTTTCATTCATACTAACAAGATGGTGTTTTAAAAAGAAAATACATTTTTAAAAATCTATAGTAAATTATCACTTTCTATAAGTTCCTGACAGTAGAGTTGCACCATATAATTTTACCTCTATTCCTCATTTATCTTTACCCTAACAAAGACTGCACTATGAGATCCTGGGGTAAAAAGTATTCAGTATTCTGTACAGTATTGTTTTTAGAGATTTCTAATTCCACACCTGCCACTTAAAAACTGTGTGATGTTGAATAAGTTACTTCTTTTCTTGGTGCCTCAGCTTCCCTTAGGGCTTTCCTGAGTGGCTCAGTGGTAAAGAATCCACCTGCCAAAGCAGAAGATGTGTATCTGATCCCTGGTCAGGAAGATCTCCTGGAGAAGGAAATGGCAACCCACTCCAAAATTCTTGCCTGGGAAATCCCATGGACAAAGGAGACTGGTGGGCTACAGTCCATTGGGGCGCAAAAGAGTTGGAAAAGACTTAAAGACTAAACAACATAAACCAAAACAAGATCAGGGACACTATTTTTTAAACTTGGAAGAATTAATATAGAAATATTCTTAACTGTTTTATGGTTTCTCTGAAATTGAGGGCCTTGCTGGTATAGAATGAACAGAGTAAGTAGGTCCAGAGTGACATTAGGTTTTAAGGCCCTCAATATGCACTCTCCTTTTAGAGATAAATATTCTGGGATGCAGACTAATTTTCCTACGCCAGAAGAATGAAGTTCCCTTCCTGTACCTACTAGGAAAATTAATGGTACAGGAGACAAATATGTAAGTTCTAATGTGCTAAGTGCTAGCTAGAGCTGCTTACAAGGTCAAATGGGAATAGAGGAAGCGGTCATCTAAATCACACTGGAGGGAAGGCTTCCAGAAGGAGATGCTTAAACCTAATCATCAAGGAAAAACAGCCAAACAGGAAATGGAGAAACATATCTAGATTCCATATTTAACAACTGGATAATGTGAAGCCAGATACTTAATCTTTCTAAACTTCAGTTTCTTCATCTATAAAATGAAATGTAAGAGTACTTCATTTGGAACACTGTGTGAAGATTAAATGAGATAATACATGTAAAGAATAATGCCAGGAACATAATGTGAACCCAACAAACAATAATATCATTAATACAGATGTATGGGTCACCATGATGTTTTCTCAGAACTGCAAGTATCGCATTAAAAAAGCTATACCATAAGACACCCACAGAAAAGTGGCTGCAAAAGAAGTTAGAGGTTAGGGAAACAGGCTCATGAAACATCTTGTGTAGTGGGACTTCCTGGTGGTCCTGTGGCTAAGACTCCACACTCCCAATGCAGGGGCTCTAGGTTTAACCCCTGGGCAGGGAACTAGATCCTACATGGACCCAGCACAACCAAATATATATGTACATTAATCTGGTGTACTAACTAAAGCAGTGGGAAACTTATAAAGGACATCCAGAAAGGAGATACATGATTTTATTTCTATTTTAAAAAGACTACTTTTGCTACAAAAGTAATGGGTTAAGAAAGCAGATAAACTAGAGGCAGAGACACTAACTAGGGGAAAGATGAGATAAGCATTCTGGCTGGAGAATGAAGGGACTCTGATCCAAGAAGCATTAAGGAGGTAGAATCATTAAGACATGGTGACACAGGAGACATATATGATGATAGGGAGAAGTCAAAGAGGACCTCCAGGCAACCAGAGACAAAAGCAGCTCTCAAAGTGTGGCCTGGGAATGCCTAAGACTTTTTCAAGGAATATGCTAGATCAAAACCATTTTTATAAGCATGTGAAACCTTATTCATCCTTTTCGTGTATCTCAAAGATACACAAGAGCATTTTCCGAAATGGCAACCCACTCCAGTACTCTTGCCTGGAAAATTCCAAGGACTGAGGAGCCTGGTGGGCTACATACAGTCCATGGGGTCGCAAAGAGTCGGACACGACTGAGCGACTTCACTTTCACATGACATGTAATATCACAACTAACTGAATGAAAAGCAGATATGAAATTCATCTGTATTCTATTAACCCCAACACTAAATTATTTGAAAAAATTAAAAACAATGACACATTTCTTATAAATTTTGTTGCTGTTGTGGGAAAAAAATATTTAATTCACTTTTATGTTAACATGTAATGGATTTATTATCATACTTGAACTAATGTGTTTTAAATTTCTCAGTTTTAATTTCTAATACATTAATATTGATAGATATAACCTACATAAACAAAAGCTCTTTTGGAGGCTCTGGTAATTTCCAAGAGTGTAAAGAGATTATGATACCAAAAAGTTTGAGAACTGGGGTACATAGACATTTCTCAGTTTTCTGAGATATGTATATTGAAGGAGAATATAAAGAAAGAAAGAATAAAGCTCTACTTAAAAAAACATGGTATATATGTGATGTACTGACATAAAGTGCCCAGTAGGCAGTTACACTGATAGAACTGGATAACTCGACGACCAGATTGTGACAGGAGCTGAAACCTTGGATTTTAAAGGGAGAGTGCATGGTGAGAACAGTGGCAGATTAACAGCAGAAAAGACTAGAAAGGTGAGCAGAGGTTTCAGGATACACCAATATTTAAGGAATAAAGAAGTAGAAAAGAATTCCACATAGAAGAAAAGAAAAGGTTACAAAAATTAGAGATAAAAATGAAAACTAAAGCAGCATGTGAAAGTGAAAGTGAAGTTGCTCAGTCGTGTCTGACTCTTTGTGACCCCATGAACTATACAGTCCATGGAATTCTCTTATCACCAGCTCTAAACTAAAGAGTAAAAAGCTGCTCAGGATGCTGAAGAAAAGCAAAGCACCAATTCAGCATTAGTAATGGCAAGAAAAATAGAGAAGATAAGTGAAATCCAGTATTAATTTTAAAACCTCATTTTAGGCAGGAGTTTCAATTTCTTCTCATACAGTACTCTTTCCTTATCGGAGTTATTTACAAACAATAGAATGATTTCTGGTTCATCTTTTTTGCCTTCTCTGTCCACCCTCTGGAGGAAATGCAGACCCAAGAAAATGACCAAAAGGATACAGATAGAAAAGGAAAGATCCTGGACAAAACATACGAAAGGAACTGACCAAAGCAGTGACTCAATGAAAAGGCATTCATTCATTCATGCAACAAGTACTCACTCACTGAGTAACCATTTTGTGCAAGGCATCCATGATACACACTGCGGAAAATCAGCTGACTAATAATATACCAAGCTATGCCCCTGTACATCAGCAGAAGCAATAGACTGGGAATAGAAGTAAAACTTTCCTAATGAGACTAGCATAAGCAGAGACAGCTCTATTCTAAAGGTGACTCTAGCAGCTTCCCAGAGCTCAGTTAACAAATTGCTGAAATGTGTCCTCATTCTACAAAATAACTCCAAAGAAGTATTTCCTTCAAGTGTTTGATAGCTACATGATCCTGTGGCAATGCTTATCTCTTTGAATTTTACACAGGCAAGTTCAGTTTTGAAATGCAGAGCAAACTCTTTAAGAAACACTTGTATACATATTAAAACATCAAAAGCTCTGATGTAAGCTCCAAAACTAATAATAAAGGTCAAAGGAGAATTACCCAGCTAGATGCACCTAAGCTTAAAAAGCAACTTTTTTAACTGGTTAACTCTACCCTTTAGATAAAAGAAAATGTGATTTTAAAAATACGGTCATTCATTCAAGACAAGGACTGTAAGGATAACAATAAAGATATTTGAAAATATCCAGAATCTAGCATTACATCCAAACAGAACCCTGAACAAGAAAGGATATATTATCACACACAAGCTGTCACAAAAATCTTTTCACATCATCATTGTGTTCTATGGTAGCTGACCTATTTCTAGCTCTAAACCTGTATCTGATTGATTTGCAAACTTCTGAAAGTACCTGGGCTTCAAGAGACACTGAACAACATCAGAAGTATCTTTTGTCTGAGTTATATTTAGCCTCCATTCCCACCTTATGCCCACCCTTTTTAAAAAACAATCTGAGAAAGGAAGGAATTTTTGGACAGTAGTTAATAACAATGGATGTTCCTAGTGTTACTGAAAATTCTGAGAGTGGGATGGGGATTTCACTTCTAACTAACTTGGAATAACAGGAATGATATTTATATTCCTGGCAGAAATAATAAAAAAATCAGACAAATGTACAAAACACTGGTGTTTAAGACACTGAACATCAGGCAATGAAGGACAATGATTCCTAAGAGATGAGGAAAAGGTAAGCTCTGTATTATACTGCGTGCTCAGTCTATCTCTGACTCTTTGCAACCCTATGGACCGTAGCCGACCAGGCTCCTCTATCCACGGGATTTTTCAGGGAAGAATACTGGAGTGGGTTGCCATTTCCTACTGAAGTGAGATCTTCCCAAACCAGGAATCGATCCCGTGCCTTTTGCGACTCCTGTGTTGCCAGGCAGATTCTTCATCACTGAGCCACCTGGGAAGCCCCAACCAAGTTCTATATTACCTAAGTTTAATGCCTAAAGAGTTTCCAAGAAATATTAAAAGGAAGAAAGAGTCTAAGGGAAACTCAGGCATGTTCCTACAGGCTTCCTAAGTGGAGAACACAGGAGTGAGAGCCAGAGAGAGCAAAGGAGTTACAGTAAGCAACAGATTGGAGAAAAAAATCTGCAAACCACATAACCAACAAAAGACTTGTATACAGAATATATAAAGAATTCTCAAACTCAACAGTAAAGAAACAAAAAAAAAAAAAAATGGGCAGTAGACATGAACAGACATATTGAAAATCAACCATTAGGGAAATACAAATTAAAACCATAATGAGATATCACTACACACCTATCATAATGGCTAAAATAAAAAATACTGTCAATATCAAATGCTGGCAAGGATGCAGAAAAACTGGATCACTGGTAGGAATATAACATGGCACAGCCACTCTGGAAGAAAGTAAAGCAGTTTCTTATGAAATGAAATACGCAGTTACCATGTTATTAAGCAACTGTAATCTGGACCTTTATTCTAGAAAAATAAAAACTTATACAAAAACATGTATATGAATGTTCACATGTATATAAATGTATAGCCTTATTCACAATAGCCTGAAACTGGAGCCAACACAAAAATCTTTCAACACATGAATGTTTAAACAGACTTGGGATAGCCACCACGGAACACTACTGAGCAACAGGCACTATTGATACACACAACAACGTATATGGATTTCAAGGGAATTATGCTGAGTAATGTGGGGAATGCCAAAGAATGCTCAAACGACCACACAATTGCACTCATCTCACACGCTAGTAAAGTCATGCTCAAAATTCTCCAAGCTAGGCTTCAGCAATATGTGAATCATGAACTTCCAGATGTTCAAGCAGCTTTTAGAAAAGGCAGAGGCACCAGAGGTCAAATTGCCAACATCCACTGGATCATGGAGAAAGCAAGAGAGTTCCAGAAAAACATCTATTTCTGCTTCATTGACTATGCCAAAGCCTTTGACTGTGTGGATCACAATAAACTGTGGAAAATTCTGAAAGAAATGGGAATCCCAGACCACCTGACCTGCCTCTTGAGAAACCTGTATTCAGGTCAGGAAGCAACAGTTAGAACTGGACATGGAACAACAGACTGGTTCCAAATAGGAAAAGGAATACGTCAAGGTTGTATATTGTCACCCTGCTTATTTAACTTATATGCAGAGTACATCATGAGGAACGCTGGGCTGGAAGAAGCACAAGCTGGAATCAAGATTGCCGGGAGAAATCTCAATAACCTCAGATATGCAGATGACACCACCCCTATTGGCAGAAAGTGAAGAGGAACTCAAAGGCCTCTTGATGAAAGTGAAAGAGGAGAGTGAAAAGGTTGGCTTGAAGCTCAACATTCAGAAAACGAAGATCATGGCATCTGGTCCCATCACTTCATGGGAAATAGATGGGGAAACAGTGGAAACAGTGTCAGACTTTATTTTTTGGGGCTCCAAAATCACTGCGGATGCTGATTGCAGCCATGAAATTAAAAGACGCTTACTCCTTGGAAGGAAAGTTATGACCACCCTAGATAGCATATTAAAAAGCAGAGACATTACTTTGCCAACAAAGGTCCGTCTAGTCAAGGCTATGGTTTTTCCCGTGGTCATGTATGGATGTGAGAGTTGGACTGTGAAGAAAGCTGAGCGCCGAAGAATTGATGCTTTTGAACTGTGGTGCTGGAGAAGACTCTTGAGAGTCCCTTGGACTGCAAGGAGATCCAACCAGTCCATTCTAAAGGAGATCAATCCTGGGTGTTCACTGGAAGGACTGATGCTAAAGCTGAAACTCCAATACTTTGGCCACCTCATGCGAAGAGCTGACTCACTGGAAAAGACTCTGATGCTAGGAGGGATTGGGGTAGGAGGAGACGGGGACGACAGAGAATCAGATGGCTGGATGGCATCACCGACTCGATGGACATGAGTTTAAGTGCACTCCGGGAGTTGGTGATGGACAGGGAGGCCTGGCGTGCTGTGGTTCATGGGGTTGCAAAGAGATGGACACGACTGAGCAACTGAACTGAACTGATGCTGAGTAAGGGGGGAAAAGGTCAATCTTAAAGGGTTACATGGTGTATGATTCCTTTTAAATAACATTTTGAGGACTTCCCTAGTGAATCTGTCTGCAAATCCAGGGGACACAGGTTTGATCCCTGCCTGGGGAAGATTCCACATGCCTCAAGAGTAACTAAGCCCATGGACCACAACTACTGAGCCTGCACTCTAGAGGCCGAGAGCCACAACAACTGAAGCCCATGCACCTAGAGTCTGTGCTCTGCAACAAGAGAAGCCACTGCAGTGAGAAGCCCACACACCACACTGAAGAGTAGCCCCTGCTCACCACAACTAGAGAAAGCCCATGAGCAGCAATGAAGACCCAGCAAAGCCAAAAATAAATAATTTAAAAGTGGCAAATGCAAAGAAAATGTTTTGAAATGACAATATTATAAAGATGGAGAACAGATTCTGGTTGTCAGGGTTACAGGTTTATTAGCGGGGTGGAGGGAGGTAGGAGTGGTTTTAAAAGGACAACGGGGACTTCCCAGGTGGTCCAGTGGTTCAAACTGCATTCCCAATGCAGAGGGCACAGGGAACTGGCTGGGAAGATCCCACATGCTGCACAGTGCAGCCAAAAAAAGGGTAGGGGCAACAGGAAAAATTCTTGTGGGAATAAAACTGTTCTGTATCTCCATGGTGGTGGCTGCAGATATACAAATTCACATGTGATGAAATTCCATAAGAACTACATGCACACTAATATACACAAGGGAATAGATCTAAAATGCTGACCAGGTGTGAATAAACTCTGCAGACTATACCAATATCAATTTGATAGCTTGATATGGTCCTATAATTATACAAACTGATACCACTGGGAGAAAATGTGTGAAAAACACATGGAACATGTGCAACTTCTTGTAAATTACACTTATTTCCTAATGAAAAGATAAATGACTAAGAAACAATGTAGACTATAGAATTAGTAAAGAAAGACATTTAGAAAATTATTATAACTATATATGCAAATATATTCTCCAAGCCAGGCTTCAACAGTACATGAATCATGAACCTCCACATGTTCAAGATGGATTCAGAAAAGGCAGAGGAACCAGAGATCAAATTGCCAACATCCGTTGGATCATTGTAAAAGCAAGAGAATTCCAGAAAAACATCTATTTCTGCTTTATTGACTACACCAAAGCCTTTGACTGTGTGGATCACAGCAAATTATGGAAAATTCTTGAAGAGATGGGAATACCACACCACTTGACCTGCCTCCTGAGAAATCTGTATGCAGGTCAAGAAGCAACAGTTAGAACTGGACATGGAACAACAGACTGGTTCAAAATCAGGAAAGGAGTACATCAAGGCTGTGTATTGTCACGCTGCTTATTTAACTTATATGCAGAGTACATCATGAGAAATGCTGGACTGGATGAAGCACAAGCTGGTATCAAGATTGCCGGGAGAAATATCAATAACCTCAGATATGCAGATGACACCACCCTTACGGCAGAAAGCGAAGAAGAACTAAAAGCCTCTTGATGAAAGTGAAAGAGGAGAATGAAAAAGTTGGCATAAAACTCAACATTCAGAAAACTAAGATCATAGCATCCAGTCCCATCTCTTCACGGCAAATAGATGGCAAAAATGTGGAAAGAGTGTCAGACTTTATTTTTCTGGGCTCAAAAATTACTGCAGATGGTGACTGTAGCCATGAAATTAAACGATGCCTCCTCCTTGGAAGAAAAGCTATGACCAACCTAGACAGCACAGTAAAAAGCAGAGACATTACTTTACCAACAAAGGTCCATCTAGTCAAGGCTATGGTTTTTCCAGTGGTCATGTATGGATGTGAGAGTTGGACTGTGAAGAAAGCTGAGCGTCAAAGAATCGATGCTTTTGAACTGTGGTGTTGGAGAAGACTCTTGAGAGTCCCTTGGACTGCAAGGAGATCAAACCAGTCAACCCCAAAGGAAATCGGTCCTAAGTATTCATTGAAGAACTGACGCTGAAGCTGAAACTCCAATACTTTGGCCACCTGATGGGAAGAACTGACTCACTGGAAAAGACCCTGATGCTGGGAAAGATTGAAGGCAGGAGGAGAAGGGGACGACAGAGGATGAGATGGTTGGATGGTATCACCAACGTGACAGACATGAGTTTGAGTAGGCTCCAGGAGTTGGTGATGGATAGGGAAGCCTGGCATGCTGCAGTCCATGGCTTTGCAAAGATTTGAATACAACTGAGTGACTGAACTGATATATGCAAAATTATAAAGAAAAAACTAAGCATGTTAGAAGTAAAAAAAAAAAAAACCTGACATATTAGAGATAAAACCACACTATGTAAGACTAACAGCAGATTAAAATTTTTAACAGAATAAATTAGGAGAAAAAATTTGAGAACATAGGACTAGAAACTAACCAAAAACAGAAGAAAAAAATAAAATGAACAAAGCAGTGAACTGTGGAATAATTTCAAATTAACTAATATATGTGTCAGTGGTATTTCCAAAGAAAATGAAAAAATATTTAAAGAAATAACTTACAAGTTTCTAAACTGGATTAAACTATAAATACACAGATCCAAGAAGCTCAAAGAAAAAAACAGACATATTATTAACAAACTACCTAAAACAAGTAATAGAGAGTAAATCTTAAAAGTAGTCAATGAAAAAGAACTTTTTATCTATAGAGCAACAAAGATGAAGATAACAACATAACTCTCACTGGAAACTATTCAAGTCAGAAGACAATAGAGTGGTATCTTAAAAGACTGAAATTTAAAAAACAAAACAAAAATACCCTGCCAACCAAGAATACTAAATTCACAGAAAACATTGTTAAAAAATGAAGGCAAAGTAAGAACTTTTTCAGACATACAAAAACTAAAAGAATTCATCACCAGCAGACCTGTACTAGTCCTTCAGGATGAATGAGTATAACAGATGAAAATCTGGATCTACACAAAGGAGTGAAGAGCACCACAACTGGTAACAATGTGGGTAAATATAAAAAATTATTCCTTCATTACTTAAATACCTTTTAAAAATAACCAGTTATTCAAAGGAAGAAAAATTAAAATATATTATTTTAATATATTAAAATATATTAAAGGTTTAGTATTGTAAAGTTCTTAACAATATAACAACATTACCTTGAAGCAGAAAGTATGGCCCACAAGAAAAATGACAGTCAAGAGAAACTTACTTAGCAAGCCCAAACATTGGACTTAGATATATTTAATTTTCAAAAAAATTGTTTAAATTATATTTTCGTATTAGACTTTAAATCAGTCATTTTAAATAAGATCAAAAAGGAAAGAGGGAGGGAAAATTTTTTTTTAATTAAGAAAACTATGACTAAAAAACTAAAGAAAAACTGTGAGAACAATGTCTCACCAAAAATAGAATACTGAATGAAAGGAACCAAAAATGAAAATTTTGGAGTCGGAAATTACAATCATGGAAATTAAAAACATTAGTAGAGAGTTCGACATGAGATCTGAGCAAGAAGAAATAATCAACAAACTTTCAGTTGGGTCAATTAGGTTAGATTTTGAGGAACAGAAAGAAAAAAAAATAAAGAAAAATAACAAAATCTCAGCACAAAACATAACAATTCATTTTGGGAGTCCCATGACAGGAGAGAAAGGGAAAGAAATGATATTTAATTAAATAGTATCCAAATTTTTCTCAAATGTGATTTAAAACACTAAATCTGCATATCCAAGAAGTTCATCAGAAACCATGGAGGTTAGAAGGCAATGGGAAGATTTATTCAAAGTGCTAAAAGAAAAAACTATCAAGCAAGAATTCTATATCCAGCAAAACCACCCTTCAAAATCAGAGAAGAAATTAAGACATTCCTAGATAAAAATGAAAGAACTCATCACCAGTAAATTTAGTCTATAAGAAATACCAAAGAGAGTCATTCAGCCTGAAATAAAAGGATACTAGGCAGTATCTCAAATCCAAACAAAAAAACTTTACTAGTATTTACCAATATTACTAGTATTGGTAAAAGTAACTATATAGGTAAATATTAAACATAGTATAAATGCTTTGTATGTAACTCTTTGTCTATCTAATTTCAAAGAAAACCAAATAAAGCTATAATTATAAAACTGTGTTGATGGGCATGCAATATAAAAGGATATAATTTGCACGTAATACCACAAAAGAGAGGGGAGGGAACAGAGCTAAACAGGCACAAAGTTTTGCACACAACTGTAAATGAGTTGGTATTAATTAAGATGTCACTGTTATAAATTAAGATGTCAACTGTAATCCGCAGAGCAATCCTAAGGAAATAGCTCAATTTCATAAAAAAAAAAAAAATCTACAAAGCTTCATATATGACATCCTACTTACAGATGGAATGCATTTATCCTAAGCTCAGTAACAAGACAAAGACATCCATTTTTGCACTGCAGGTTCTACCTAGGACAATGAGACATAAGAAGAAAGAAGCGGCACCCAGATTGGAGAAGGAGTAAAAACTATCTCTATTTGCAGATAACATGATCATGTATCTGCACAATCCTAAGGAATCCACTAAAAACTAGTAAGTAAGTTTAGCAAGGTTTCAAAACACAAGGTCAATATACAAAAATTGATTGCATTTTATCCACAAGCAATGAACAACCCAAAAGTGAAGTTAAGGGAAAAAATTATTTACAGTAGTAAGAAAAATAAGACAAGCCAGGATAAGCCCAGCAGCCCCCACCTTCCCCAAGCCAGGGTCCTTATTGCTCTGTGATGTCCAGGGTGGCCTGAGGCCTGTGCCAGGCAGAACTGGGACCCTTCGTTTCCAGGCTGGGAGACAGCCAAGGATGCTTGAGCTGAATCACATGGTGACAGTTCTTCAGGCATTTCTTTCACAATATTGGAATTGGACACATTGGCCAAATAAAGTTCAATTAAAAAAAAAATGGTGACTCGGCGGTAAAGGATCCACCTGCCAATGCAGGAGACACAAGTTTGACCGCTGTTCCAGGAAGATCCCACATGCCATGGAGCAACTAAGGCCGTGCATCACAACTATTGAGGCTGTGCTCTAAAGCCCGGGAACTGTAGCTACTGAAGCCCACTTGCCCTAGAGAGCCCACATTCCACAACAAGAGAAGCCACAGCAATGAGAAACCCAAGCACAGCAGCTAGTGAAAAGCCCGTGCAGCAACAAAGGCCCAGCAGAGCCAAAAATAAATAAATTTAAAAAATAATACTTAGATATAAACTTAATCAACTCTGAATATTCACTGGAAGGACTGATGCTAAAGCTGAAGCTCCAGTACTTTGGCAACTTGATGCAAAGAGCCAACTCATTGGAAAAGACCCTAATGCTGGGAAAGATAGAAGGCAAAAGAAGGGGACAGCAGAAGGTGAAATGGTCAGATAGCATCACTGACTCACTGGACATGAATCTGGGCAAATTCTGGAGCTAGTGAAGGACAGGGGATCCTGGCATGCTGCAGTCCATGGGGTTGCAAAGAGTCGGACATGACTGAAGCGACTTAGCCTGATGATATGTATGTTCTGGAAAAGGAAATGGCAACCCACTCCAGTGTTCTTGCCTGGAAAATCCTGTGGACAGAGGAGCCTGGTGGGCTGCTGTCCATGGGGTCACAAAGAGTTGGACACAACTGAAGCAGCTTAGCATGCATGCATGTATGTTTTACATACCAGAGAATGTATGATACTGTCAAGATGAATAACACTCCCAAAACTGATTCAAAACATCCCTATCAAAATCCTAGCTGGCTTTTTTATTCATAAACTGACAAACTGATCCTAAAATTCATATGGAAATGCAAGGAACCTAGAACAAACAACATAATCTTAAAAAAAAGAACAAAATTGGAGGACTCACATTTCCCAAGTTCAACTAACTACACAAAGCTATAGTAATCAAAACAGTATTGTAGTGGAATAGCACTGAAAGTCCAGAAATAAATCCTTACCTGTACAGTCAACTGATTTTTGACAAGGGTACCAAGACAATCAATCCAACAGGCCAAAGGAGGGCATGGCAACCCATTCCAGTATTCTTGCCTGGAGAATCCCCACAGACAGAGAGGCCTGGTGGGCTACAGTCCATAGGGTCGTAAAGAGTTGAACACAACTGAGCGACAGTCTTTTCAACAACAATCAAAAAAATAGATTAAGTGGATTTAATCAAATTTAAAACTTGTCTGTGAACAATATCATCAAGGAACTTCCCTGGTGGTGGTGGTGAAGAATGCAGGAGACGTGGATTCAATCCCTGATTAGGGAACTGAGATCCCATATGACACAGAGCAACTAAGTCCACATGTCACAACTACTGAGCCCACACATACCAGAGCCCACATGCCACAACTAGAGAGTCTGTGTGCTGCAACAAAAGCTCCTGCATGACGCAATGAAAGTCCCATGTGCTGCAACTAAGACTCAATGCAGCCAAACAAATAAATATTTTAAACAAAACAATACCATCAAGGAAATGAAACAAAACCCATGGAAAAACTATTTGCAAATTATGCATCCGATAAGGAATTTGTACCCAGAACTCTTACAATTCAATAATAAAAAGACAAGTTGTCCAATTTTTTTAAAAGACAAAGAATTTAAATATACATATTTCCAAAAAAGATATACAAATGGCCAACTTGTAAGTGAAAAGATGCTCAACATCACTAGTAATCAGAAAATCAAAACCATAATGAGATTCTATTTCACACCCACTAGGATGGCCAGACTCAAAAAGACAGATAAGAAGTTTTGTAAGGACAGACAAACTGGTACTCTCATAAACTGCTGGTGGGAAAGTAAACTAGTGCAACCACTTTGAAAGCAATTTGACAGTCCATTAACAAGTTAAACACAGAGTTACTATTATGCACATGTGCTCAGTTGTCTCTGACGCTTTGCAACCCCATGGACTGCAGTTCGCCAGGCTCCTCTGTCCATGGGATTTTCCAGGCAAGAATACTGGAGTGAGTTGCCATTATGATCCAACAAATAGACTTTGAGGTATATAGCCAAGATGAATGAAAACGTATTTCCACACAAAAGCTTGTATATAATTGTTCGTAGCAGCATTATTAATATTTCCACCCAAAAAGTGGAAAACAACTTAAAAGTCCCCTAACTGATGAATGGATAAACAAAATATGATATATTACCACACAACAGAATATTACTCAGTCATAAAAAAGAACAAAGTATTGGGAATTCCCTTGTGGCCTAGTGGTTACAATTTCAGGCTTTCACTGCTGTGGCTCAGGTTCAATCCCTGGTCAGGGAACTGAAATTCCAAAAGCCATGTGGCACATCCAAAACACGAAACAAAGTACTGATACATGCTACAAATTGGATGACTCCAACCATGGGATCAAACCCAGGTCTCCCACATTGCAGGTGGATTCTTTACCAACTGAGCTATCAGGGAAGCCTGAACCATGAAAACATTATGCTAAATGAAAGAAGCCAGCCACAAAAGTTTACATACTGTCTGATTCCTTTTATATTATAATGTCCAGACTAGAAAAATCCATAACAACAGAAATCAGATTCAGTTCAGTTCAGTTCAGTTCAGTCGCTCAGTCGTGTCCGACTCTCCGCGACCCCATGAATCACAGAAATCAGATTAGAAGTTACCAAAGGATGGGAGGAAGAGAGAATGGGAAAAGATTAGTTAATGAGCATGGGATGGTTCATGGAATAATCAAAGTTCTGAATCTAGAAAGTGCTAGTGATTGCAGAACACTATAAATATACCAAATACCAATTAATTGTACACTTTAAAATTGTATGCTATGTGAATTCACCTCAAAAAAAAAAAAAGAAAGGAATTAACTTGGAGGGAAAAGTAAAGTCTAAGTCCATACAAAGATTTGTATACAAATATTCACAGCATAGTGTTATCTATAACTGCTAAAAACTGGAATAAATCCAAATGTCTGTCAGTAAGTAAATGAATGAACAAATTGTGCTACAGCTATACAAAAGATCACTACTTAGCAATAAAAAGTAATGAAGTACTGATACATACAACAACATATATGAATCTAAAATAATTAACTTAAAAAGCCAAACCAAAAATAATTAAATATGAGAGTGTACACTTATGATTCCATTTATATAAAATTCCAGGCACTGCAAACTATTCTATAGTGACAGAAAATTGATCAATGGTTGTCCAAAGACCACAGAGGCTGGGAGAAGAATTACAAATGGGGATAAGAAAACTTGAGGGGTGATAAATATATTCACTATGCCTTGATTGTGGTGACAGTTTCATGATAAGCACATGTCAAAACTTTACAGATTGTGTCTTTTCAGATGTAGTTTCAGTTCAGTTCAGTCGCTCAGTCGTGTCTGACTCTTTGCGACCCCATGAATCACAGCATGCCAGGCCTCCCTGTCCATCACCAACTCCCGGAGTTCACTCAAACTCATGTCCATAGAGTCGGTGATGCCATCCAGCCATCTCATTCTCTGTTGTCCCCTTCTCCTCCCGCCCCCAATCCTTATTTTTAAAAACCTCAATTAAGCTCTTTTTCGAAAACTATGAGAGGACAATGTACTCCTGCTGGCCACTCAATAATTGATAAGGCATTAATAAAGCGGTTTTACTTTCCCTTACTGAGTGTACAGGCAACTCTTGGCAAAACTAAACAGAACCCCTCAAAGCAGCATATACATTTGAACTTTTGTAAACGTAAAAACACTTCCATTAACCTATATTATAATTTCAGACATGTTCCATCTTTAATTTTGACAGATCTTCAGTCTGTACTGCTAGAAACTCTGTCAGTTCTGGCAAGTACACAATTAATGTAATCTGTAAATAAGCATTTAGATACACCAAAAAAAGCTCCTATAAGAAACTCTAATAAGGTTCCTTAAACTTGGAAACATCTGTGAATAGTAACCCAAGTGTGATAAAATCAACAAAAAACACTATTATCTGTATTATCACCTCTTAAGAATTCCCGAATTATAGATTTTTACCTTTTGTAGACATCTACTCAAAAAATATAAACTTTTTACCTATTTTTAAAAAAAAAGTTTAAAAGCTTTAAGGTTAAAATTCCTAAACTGAATTTTTCTTTACCAAAAGATATTTTCACTGTTTTAAAGACAAACAAAAAGTATGATGCACTGAGCAACAGGAAAAAGTTATGGAGATGAGAGTGAACTACAGTCAATCAAAACCATTTTATACTCATATTTATGTCAGATAATGAATAACATCATCTAATCCAAGCTACTACATCTCTCACTTTGACTACTGCAGTAGCCTTTTTGCATTTTTTAATTAAAAATTAAAATTCAGATGAATTCAATCTTGATATACTGTGAGTCTCAACTTCTTCACCCATTATATGGGTACAATAACTCTCCCAGATTGTGTGAGGATTAAATGAGATCATGGGTAAGCATTTACTTTGTTGCCTGGCACATAAAAAGTATTTCATAAATGTTAACTATTATTACCTGAATAAATGTTCAGCCTCCATGAGTTCAGTGCTGGAATGGTGTCACATATAAGTAACAAGTCTAACCTCAAAAAAAGAAAAAAAAAGTAAGTTAAAAGCAATATTTCAATCTCAATATACTGAGACTCTCAAAGAAAATAAAAGAGATCTATTTAAAAATCCATAGCAGCTTCTTAATATTTCCTTTTTCAATTCTATTTGATCGCAATATTTCTTACAACCCTACACTTTGCCTTGAACCCTCGGTGAAAGTGAAGTCGCTCAGTCCTGTCCAACTCTTTGCGACCCCATGGATGGTAGCCTACCAGGCTTCGTTGTCCATTTCCAGGCAAGACTACTGGAGAGGGCTGCCATTTCCTTCTCCAGGGGATCTTCCCAACCCAGGGATCGAACCTGGGTCTCCTGTATTGCAGACAGATGCTTTACCATCTGACACACACACACACAGACAACAGATGCTTTACCATCTGACACTGACACACACACACACACACACACCACACCACCCCCCCCGCGGTATCTGCTGCTGCTGCGTCACTTCAGTCGTGTCCGACTCTGTGTGACCCCATAGACAGAAGCCCACCAGGGTCCCCCATCCCTGGGATTCTCCAGGCAAGATCACTGGAGTGGGTTGCCATTTCCTTCTCCAATGTGTGAAAGTGAAAAGTGACAGTGAAGTCGCTCAGTCGTGTCCGACCCTTAGCGACCCCACGGACTGCAGCCTACCAGGCTCCTCCATCCATGGGATTTTCTAGGCAAGAGTACTGGAGTGGCTTGCCATTGCCTTCTCCACCCCGGTATCTACCCCTATTTTAATTCACAATAAAACACTGGTCATTTGGCTCCTCCCCCTCTGCTGATTCCTTCTACTTATAAGCAGTTCTCAGTCCACTTTCTAATAAAGTCCACTTTCATCCAGTCTTACTCCGTGAACTTCTTCAGCTGTTTTTTTACCCATTATCCCTCTACACAAGACAAACCTAGAAAATGAGCTAGCAGAATAGCATCTGGTAGATGTGAAGCAAAAGTAGAGTGGTCAGAGAAAAAATTTTCCTGAGTAGAAAAAATATCACAAACACAGAATTTAGTATCTCCTCACTCCAACTGCAATATTTATTATTACTGTTTTTATAGGACTCTGAGGGCTGGTTGCTGCTGAATCCACTTTAGAAACCCAGGGTGCTGAGTGCCACCACCAGAACCCTTAATATGCTCAAGCCAGCCTGTCTCCAAAACCTAAGCCCTAAAAAACAAAAACAAACAAAAAAAAAAACCTAAGCGCTAATAAGATCTATACAGTGAGGAGTACCTCCAATTCATCATTTTGTTTTATAACTCTATTTTATGAATCACTAAGTCCACCTTCCCAGTATCTTACACAGATTTCCAAGAAAAACCTCTTCCAGTTTCTGTAGAGTCCCTTCCCCTCAGACTTTTGGCATTAGATGTGTGGTGGTTTGGTTAGGATTGGGAGGCATGACCCGAGGATACTGCCCTTCCCCTTTTCATCGCCAATCTTGGTCCTGAAACACTACCTGCACAGTGAAATTTTTCCCCACGAAATGCCTTGTTCTTCCTCATGCAAAGAAAGTACTTGTTGCCTTTCCCTAAAGGCCCTCAAGCCACGCCCAGATGCACCTTATTCTTAAGTAAGCAAAGGAGATTCAAGTTGAAGCCTTGCCACACCAAAAAGTCACTTTCCAACTCTTGAGTCAGAGAATCAAGAGCAACATAATTCAAAGCCCACACTAGTACTTATTGCTATGATGGTTTTCTTGCCCAAACTGTAATCTATCAAAATTAAAAATGAAATACTTTCTGAAAGAAGTTGAATTCCTTTTTGCTATCCATCCTCTTTAACCTCTATATAATTGCAATTTTTAAAAAAATAAAAGGCAATAGAATCTGCCTGGAATGCAGGAGACCAGGGTTTGATCCCTGGGTCTGGAAGATCCCTTGGAGAAGGGAATGATTACCCACTCCAGTATTTTTACCTGGAGAATTCTATGGACAGAGGAATCTGGTGGACTGAAAGTAAAATCTGGACTCAAAAAATAGATGCAATCTTACCTGGCAACACTGTTCTCTAGGTCTGTGGGGTTCAGATCCAAAGTTCTCAGGCAGCAGCAATTACCAAAAATCTGGTCACTAGTATTGCACTGAGGAAGAGCAGAACAACCAGGCTAATCTGAACCAAGTTGCAAATACTTGTAAGAGTATCATAGTTGATAAGAGTTCTGTGAAGCACTCCTCATAGGAGTAGGGAGATTTAGTTCAGTCATCAGACTAGTAGCACATTCTATAAAGCCTAAATAATGATCCTGTCACCAGAAAAACAGATACTTTGTCCCAGCCTTCCAATCAGCTGCATTTAGCAACCAACATCCATCTTTCACAATAAAATGCCACCTCTGAGTTCCTATTCCTATCAAATTATCACTGGTTTGGGCAACAGATAAATCAGAAACTACAGTTAACAAATCTACTTGTCTGGGACCCAAGACAATTAATTAAACTTACTCAGAGAAACAGAATAGCCTCTAGTCACCTGGAGACAAATTTCAAAGATGCAAATAACTGAAACACTTGGGCACATGAAAATGGCTATAATCTGAAGAACAGCCACACGTCACTTCCAATGGTGCATCTATACTGAAAGTGACCTTCCCCCTCCAAAAAAATAACGTTTAAAGTCAGCTGAATCTTGAACAAATACTCTGACTTTTCTTTAAAATAAGGGCTATGACAGCTACCTTAACGAGAGACCCAATAAACTCAGACAAGGGGCTCACTGTGCTGACACTGTCACCTCATTTAGGACTTGAGCTGATTTATCCTGATGGGCTGACAGGTCACTGACATCTGCACCTTACCCAAGATTCTTACCGATTTCACATGTAAAAAACACTGTCCACTCAAGACAACTGCAATCCAGACACCTTCTCCTGATAGGGAACCTTTCCTTTCCCGACTTCACTGAGCACCATGGAAAAAAGTTGTCATTTCAGGCCCACTTCAGTAACTCTGGATGACTAACAACTCTGAATGACTGAATGGCTGGGAACAGAGACCATAAAAGGACTAGAATGTTAAACCTTAGCAATTACAAATAAAAGGATTTTTTTTTAAAAGATCAAAATCACCTGAAGAAAAAACTAATCTCTCCTGCATTAAGAGACATCTGGTATTACAAAGGTAATTTGAAAAGAAGATAGAAAGTCAAGACATAAAAATATCTGGTCCTTGGCCACACCAAGAAATCACAGAAGAAATCCTTTAACCAAGTAAGCTTTGTTCTAACATGAATTTCAAGAAAAAGACAAGGCAAGGCAAGGTATTTTTTAAAAATCCACAAATTATCCACTTAACTTGAAGGAAGGAAGGGAGGTAAGAGAAGGAAGGAGAAAGAGCAAGAAGACAAAAAGAAGAGGAACAAGGAAAAGGAATGCCCAGTGTTACAGGTTAAACATGGCCACAGATTAATTGTAGCAATTCCCATCAGGAAGTGGAGCTCAGGGACTTCTCCGGTGATCCAGAGGCTAACACTCTGCACTCCCAATGCAGGGTATCTGGGTTCAATCCTGGTCAGGGAACTAGACTCCACATGCCACAACTAAAGATCTGGTATGCTGCAAGACAGTGAAGACCCTGTGTGCAGTAACTATGACCCTGCACCTAAATATATATATATACACACACAAATAACAAATGCTGAATAGGGTGTAGAGAAAAGGGAACCTTCCTACACTGTTGGTAGGAATGCAAATTGGTACAGTCACTACAGAAAAGAATATGCAAGTTTCTCAGAAAACTAAAAGTAGAATTACCAAATGATCCAGCAATCCTACTCCTGGCTATACACCTGGAAAAAAACTGTAATCCAAAGAGACACATGCATGTACCCTTTTGTTCAAAGCAGCACTATTTACAACAGTCAAGACACAGATACAACCTAAATGTCCATCGATCGATACATGAATGGATAAAGAAGATGTGGTACACATACATACACACACACACACACACACACATACACAATGAAATACTATTCAGCCAAAAAGAAGAATGAAATAATACCATCTGAAGCAACATGGACCTAGAAATCATCATACTATGTGAAGTAAGTTGGAAAGACAAATACCATATGATATCACTTGTAAGAGGAATCTAAAATATGGCACAGTGGGGACTTCCCTCGTAGTCCGTGGTTAATATTCTGGACACGACTGAGCGACTGAACTGAACGTCTTTTTAAAATTTTTTATTTTTTTCAAGTATAGTTGATTTACAATGTCATGTTCATTTCTACTGTATAGCAAAGTAGTTCAGTTATACACATACTATATATTTTTTCATATTCTTCTCCCTTATGGTTTATCACAGGATACTGAATATAGTTTGAGTGAACTCCGGGAGTTGGTGATGGACAGGGAGGCCTGGCGTGCTGTGATTCATGGGGTCGCAAGGAGTCGGACACAACTGAGTGACTGAAATGAACTGAACTGAATGAGACATTACTTTGCCAACAAAGGTCCGTCTAGTCAAGGCTGTGGTTATTCCAGTGGTCATGTATGGATGAAGAAAGCTGATCGCCAAAGAATTGATGTTTTTGAACTGTGTGTGGTGCTGGAGAAGACTCTTGAGAGTCCCTTGGACTGCAAGGAGATCCAACCAGTCCATTCTAAAGGAGATCAGTCTTGGGTGTTCATTGGAAGGACTGATGCTAAAGCTGAAACTCCAATACTTTGGCCACCTCATGCGAAGAGTTGACTCACTGGAAAAGACTCTGATGCTAGGAGGGATTGGGGGCGGGAGGAGAAGGGGACGACAGAGAATGAGATGGCTGGATGGCATCACCAACTCGATGGACATGAATTTGAGTTAACTCCAGGAGTTGGTGATGGACAGGGAGGCCTGGCGTGTTGTGATTCATGGGGTCGCAAAGAGTCGGGCATGAATGAGCAACTGAACTGAACTGAATAATACTTTGCATCTGCTAATTTCAAACTTCCAATCTATCCTCCCTGGCTCTTGGCAACCAGTCTGTTCTCTATGTTAACAAGTCTGTTTCTGTTTTGTTGACAGGTTCGTTTGTGCCATATTTTAGATTCTACATATAAGTGATACGTCTTTCTCTTTCTGACTTACTTCAATTAGTATGATAATCTCTAGTTGCATCCATGTTGCTGTAAATGGCATTATTTTGTTCTTTTTATGGTTGAGTAGTATTCCACTGTATATATGTACCACATCTTCCTTATCCATTCATCTGTTAATGGACATTTAGGTTGTAGTCATTGTTTTGGCTACTGTGGTGCCGCTATGAACATGTAAGTGGTATCATATGGTATTTATCATTCTCTTTCTGACTTAATTCACACTGGAGAGGATGCAGAGAAAAGGGAACCCTTGGTACACTATTAGTGGGAATATAATTTGGAAGAGTCATCATGGAATACAGTATGACGTTTCCTCAAAAAACTAAAACTAGAAATACCAGAGGATCCAGCAATTCCACTCCAGGGCATATATCTGAAGAAAATGAAAACACTAATTCAAAAAGATACATGCACCCCAATATCCATGAAGCACTATTTACAATGGCCAAGATAAGGAAGCAACCAAGATGCTCGTGGCTTCTCTCAAAGCTGAGATGATAAAGAATCTGCCTGCTAATGCAGGAGACCCAGGTTCGATCCCTGGGTTGGGAAGACCCCCTAGAGAAGGAAACAGCAACCCACTCCAGTATTCTTGCCTGGAGAATTCCCGTGGACAGAGAACCCTGGTGGGTTACAGTCCATGGGGTTGCAGAGTCGGACATGACTTAGTGACTAAACCACCACTACAAGATGCTCTTCAACCTATGAATAGATAAAGAAGATGTGAGACTGAGAAACACACAAACACACACACACACACACAATACACAAAAAATACTCCTCAGCCATAAAAAGGAATGAAATCCTGCCATCTGCAGCAATATGGATGGATCCAGAAAATATTATGCTTAGTGAAACATGTCAAACAGAGAAACATAAATACTGTGTATCACTTATATGCAGAATCTAAAAAATAATACAATAGGGGGCAGGGGAGGGTTGGATTGGGAATTTGGGACTAACAAATGCAAATTATTATATATAGAATGGATAAACAATGAGGTCCTACTGCATAGCACAGGTAACTATATTATTTTATAAAAAACAATAATGAAAGAGTATGAAAAAGAATATATATACATATATAACTGAAATAGTTTGTTGTACACCAGAAACTAACACAACATTGTAAATCAACCACACTTTGATTAAAAGTAATTAAGTAAAAAATTTAAAGCAAAAATAAAGAAAAATTAGAATAATACAAATGAAAATACAAACAAAAAAGAAACAGACTCACAGATATAAAACAACAAACTGCTGCTGCTGCTGCTGCTGCTGCTAAGTCACTTCAGTCGTGTCCGACTCTGTGTGACCCCATAGACGGAAGCCCACCAGGCTCCCCCTTCCCTGGGATTCTCCAGGCAAGAACACTGGAGTGGGTTGCCATTTCCTTCTCCAATGTGTGAAAGTGAAAAGTGAAAGTGAAGTCGCTCAGTCATGTCCGACCCTTAGCGACCCCACGGACTGCAGCCTACCAGGCTCCTCCATCCATGGGATTTTCTAGGCAAAAACAACAAACTAGTGGTTACTAAAGGTGAGAGGAAAGGGATGTGGTGCAAATTCAGTTCAGTTCAGTTCAGTTCAGTCGCTTGGTCGTGTCCGACTCTCCACGACCCCATGAATCACAGCACGCCAGGCCTCCCTGTCCATCACCAACTCCCGGAGTTCACTCAAACTCATGTCCATCGAGTCGGTGATGCCATCCAGCCATCTCATTCTCTGTCGTCCCCTTCTCCTCCCGCCCCCAACCTTTCCCAGCATCAGAGTCTTTTCCAGTGAGTCAACTCGTCGCATGAGGTGGCCAAAGTATTGCAGTTTCAGCTTTAGCATCAGTCCTTCCAATGAACACCCAGGATTGATCTCCTTTAGAATGGACTGGTTGGATCTCCTTGCAGTCCAAGGGACTCTCAAGAGTCTTCTCCAACACCACAGTTCAAAAGCATCAATTCTTCGGCGATCAGCTTTCTTCACAGTCCAACTCTCACATCCATAAGGAATTAAGAGATACAAACTACTACATATAAAATAGATATGAAACAAGGATACATTATATAGCACAGGGAATTAGAGCCACTATCTTATAATAACTTTTAACAGTATAATCTGTAAAAATACTGGCTCACTATGCGGTACACCTGAAACTAATATAATAATGTGGATCAACTATACTTCAGTTTTAAAAAAGAAAAATATACCCACTATGAAGGCTTTAAATTAATTGTGTTAAGTAGTTAACTAATGGTTCTGGGGTAGGGTCATGGTCTCCACCTTTTACATTTTTTGAATTATTTAAATTGCTTATAATAATTAATTATTACTTTCACAATTTGAATAATACAAATCTGTAAGATTACAGATACTGAACTTAAAAATCTATAGTCCTATCTTTGAATTGGAAATACTGATACAAACTTGTAATACACTTTCTTTCAAAAAAAAAAAAACTACAAAAACCTTATTTCCTCGCCTTCTTCACTAAAAACAGCAAGAAATAATGAACAATCCACTAAGCAATAGTGCCTCTTGCTCCCAGACTGTGGCTTCTAAACATCATTTCCCAAAAACAGGGCAATGGCTGTTGCATGCCCATGAATGGAAATGGAAAAGAGGATCTCTGAATATCAGGTCAGACCAGAAAACAAAGAAACTAGGAGGATCACATGAAAAGAACACTGGAGGGAATTCCCTGGTGGTCCAGTGATTACGACTCCACTCTCACTGCCAAGGTCCCAGGTTCAATGTACTAAGATCACACAAACAGTGCAGTGCAGCCAAAACAGAAAGTTTTTGTTTTTTTTTTTAAAAAAGGACACTGGAGCCAACTTAAAGAGGTTCCCATTTGCCATTATGAGTTAATCAATGAGATATCAATAAGAATAAAAAAGAAATAAGACTGAAACACATCAATATATTTAAATTGATGAGTTCACAATGACAATTCAAAAAGCTTACCAGTCACCTTTGCAGGATATTAGTGAACAAACTATTTTGAAAATAAAGATTCATTAATTAAAATAAAGATTCAAAGCATCTGTCTCACCTTTCCTGTGTAAGATACACCTGAAAGTAACCAAGTAAATAATGAGGGAAGTATACCTTTATAAAAGTACTCCAGGACTTCCCCAGTAGTCCAGTGGTTAAGAATCAGCCTGGCAATCCAGGGGACATGGGTTCGATCCCCATCCAGGAAGATTTCACATGCCGCAGGGCAACTAAGCCCATGCATCACAATTGCTGAAGCCCACGCACCCTACAGCCTGTGCTTTGCAATAAGAAGCCACCACAATGAGAAGCCTGCACATCACGGCTAAAGAGTGGCTCCCACTCACTTCAACTGGAGAAAGCCCACGCACAGCAATGAAGACCCAGAGTAGCCAAAAATAAACCAAAGAAACATTAGAAAATAAAACTGCTAAAAAAAATTCCAGCTAAAATACATTTTAAAATAATACAAATTGAGTATCATCATTTTATAACCACTAATGAAATTCAATAAAGGATGTAGACAAGGTTCATCAATGGCTGCTGACATAATGAAAATCAGACTAATAGACATCACACACTTCCTCCTAATAGGAGTACACTGTAAAGTATTCTAGCCAAAAACACTGAATCTGAATCTGATCAAATCCACTTTGTGGGAAATTACTGGACAGATAACCAAGTTTCTTCAACAAATACTGGGGGAAAAAAAAGGAGAGGGGAAAATTTTCAGATTAAGTGATTTTTAAACATATATTAACCAATAACAAGATACAGACTTTATTTGACTAAACATACAAGCTGTTTAGAAAATATGATATAGTCAGGGAAATATGAACACCAGATATTTAATATTCAGGAATTACTGTTAATTAATTTAGAAGTATAAATGGTATTGACATTATATCTTTAAAGTCATTATTTAGGGGTATATACTGAAACATTCAGGGTGAAATTATACACCAGATTCTCTTCAAGACAGTCAGGAAAGGGGATAGGATTATAGATGAAACAAGAGTAGCCACAAGCTAACAACTGCATATGGAAGTTCATTTAACTATTCCACTGCTTTCAAATGTTTGAAATTTTCCATAGTAAAGTTAAATTAGCAATTCTCAAAAAAGAAAAATATACATATGTGAAATATAGCCACTGAAATAAATTTTATATACTAATCTTTTATTGAAGCCCAGTTCAATTCCTACCTCGATCCCTACTTCCTACATTGATTTATATCTTTTTTTCTTTTATACTTGTTTCTACTGCACAGTTAGATACAACTAAATTCTACAACATTCCATCTATACTATAGAATCTAACTCACTATACCTACTGTTGTTTTGTTCATAAATTATCAAGTTTATCTCCACAGCTAGCCAGTAAGGTCTTTTAATGCACATAAAAATTTTTTTGATCCCACAGCCTTAAAATAGTCCTAAGACTTTTCTTAGGACCAAATACCTTATCTGATACTTAGGACCAAATACCTTATCTGATACTCAAGGTGTCTCTGAAAATCCCTGGGACCTAGGGGAAAATGCAACAGTCTTCCCTGTCACCCCAAAGACTACTAAGATTTTACTCTGGTAAAAGCATATAATATTGTCTTTTTCAAATTTAACTGAGGTTCCCTCTATAACATCAAAATGGTAAGTCTCCAGCAAGCTAGGGCGAGCGAATAAGCACAAGCTTTCCTCCCAGAATTCAAATGGGAACTTGAGTATTTATACTCTTTCACAAAAACAAAATTATACATTACTAGGTTTAAATAGAAAGTTTATTACCTAAGTGGTTGATTAAACACACTGAAATTATTTAATAAAAATTTCTGCTATAATATAAAGAAAGTTTGCCCAAAGAAATAGTCACAAAGCCCAGGAAAAAAGAACTCACCACCTAACTGGAGTCCAAGAGCACTGGAAAACAAGTCTATGAGCATACTTACAAGTGTCAAGAGTTGATTTATAGCCCCTTTATCCTTTTTAAAAATGTTTTAAAATAACTGACTTTTCCATCTAATCATAAGAGAAATCCATGTTATTTATAAAGAGATAAGCAAAAAAAGAAAATAAAAACCATCCTACTACCTCCTTCATAACATTTTGTCTTACTAAACAGTGTTTTGAGAGCAGGAAAAAAAAAAAGGCACATGGGCTTACAATGAGAATAAGATGCAGATTTGTCTTTCAATTTTTTTACATTTCACCATTTGTATAAGTCCAGGACCAGAAAATAAAAAAAAAACCTATATTCCACTCTGGGAATTTTCTTGGTTTAAAATAATTCGGGGGCATTTTTCTAATGTCCTCAAAATTTCTTACCACAGTAGCACCCAAGCCTTACATTTCCAATTGCCAAGTCAGGTAGTAAACACATCATATATACTCTATATAAAATCTGTCCCTATTTTAATTTACATTTAGTTACTCAAACTACCATGCCTTTAATTTGCTATTTTTTATGTCTATCCAACTTCATCAAGAGATTTTTATTTCATGTACAGCTAAATATACACTGAATAAGTTTCTCCTCAAAATATCCTAGACTAGTCTGAATCCACACATATGCAAAACAATTCTACTGTCATAAAACTCACCCACCAATACCCAACCATAATGCTCACCTGATCTCTAACTCAGATGTACTGCCTCATCCATCCTGGTGAAGTATAAAGAACTGCATTTATCAAGCATAATCTGAAGAGACATTGGAGAAAGGAGAGTGGATAGCCTCCAGCAATTCACCTAGGAGGAGGAAAAAAATTATCCCTTTCACCACCCAGAGTCTAAACTCCAACAAATTTTCAGCAACATTCAAATAAAATTCTCAGAACAGTTTTGACTTTTCACTGGCCTCAGTGCCTTAATTAAGTAGCCTAGGTGACAGTGCAAAAATTAATTTGAAGTTAATATTTTTCTACCTTATTTCAAAGAGCCAAATATTGTCTGTCTTGACTATTAAAATCCCCTGAGATTTCAATTCTGCAGGAGCTCTACAGGATTCTAAATTTAGTCAAGTAACAGAAATAGTTGGAAGGCATGCAATTCATTTTAATATCTCAGGCAGCTAATTTTTAAAGTACTCTTAGAGTAGTCATCTACATATAAAAGAACAAATACATAAGCCATGTAATTGAAATATTTATTACCTATAACTTCTGGAAGTGACCAACATCACTCCTCCAAAAATATATTCCATGCTTCTTCCACAGGGACAGAGTTTTAAATATTTCAACAAAACATGGGACTTTCCTGGCAGTCCAGTGGTTAAGACTCCACACTGCCAATGCAGGGGACACCAATTCAATCTCTGGTCAGGGAACTAAGATCCCACATGCCATGGCCAAAAAAAAAAATTTAATGTTAATAGCAATTTCCTTACAGCTTATTTATTTGTTTCCACTTCAAAGGAATATATAGATAGGTTTAAAGAGTTTCACCTTCAACACAAAACCTTTTTGTACACTTTGCTATATGATACAAATTAGCACAACACTGTTAATCAACTATACTTCAATTTTTAAAAATCAAGGAAAAAAAGTTTTGTAGAAAGGACTGACATGTCTATTTCATGTAGAGTCCCATAGCAGGACGTTCTCAAGTTGTTGGACCATTAGCAACTAGGGTGTACAAGATCTCAATTCTAAGGCCAAATCTATTTTGGATTTTTCTGAAACATCAGACCTCATAAGGAGCCATAAAACCAGGCTCCAGCATAAATGTTCAATACAATAAACACCCTAACTTCATGTCCGTTTCATAGATTGTGTACACAAACCAATGTGTAAAGCGTACAAGCACATGAATACAACATGCAGGTTCAAAATACAAAGTATTAAACAGCTGGATTACAATTTCCCTATCTAAGGAGATTTCAATTCAGAGAGCAGAAAATAACAAAGAGGGAAACAACTCTTAAGTAACTATACCACAGGAAAAAAAGCCTGGATTATATAAGAGTAAAAAGGATACAAATACTTGTTTTCACCTTCACAGGTCACCACCAAGTTAGAGGGGGAAAAAAAAATACAATGCCAATTTTCTAAACAACATCCTATTATTTCCCATGGCAAGTCATCGACATTGCCTGTAACTCACTTCATTCTGAGAAATAATTCAGACACTTTATTATTGAGTACGTCTAGGAAGACACAGAAGGGTCTTAGGTCTGGAATCCACTCATTTTTTTGTACTGGAAATAACTGACCCCATAAAGATAGCAAAGGATAGATAATTAAATATGAGCAGTTCCCCTTTAAAGGAACCATTCCCCACTAAAAGAATCAGGGTTCCTTGCAGAAAGGACTGATTCCAGGTTTGGAGCAAGTAAAGTACAAAGTGAATCCAAAATACCTTGTTGTGCCAGGATGTAAAGAAGTTCTCAGAACCTGACCAGGACAAGTCAAAAAAGCATAGGAATTAGTTTGAAGGTGCTCCGATTGACCAAGCTGACAACAATTGTTGTATGTATAATACTAAATACTGATAGTATTTTATACATTGATAAAGGACTGCAACATTTTGAATTTTTTTAAATACCAAGTCTATGATCCTCAAAAACAAAAAACGGGAGAAATAAAGTTCTGCTTTACAGAATAACACCAACTAGTAAATGGAGAAGGAATGACAAAAATCAACATTTTGTAACCACCAATGTAATAATTAATTCAGGCAAGGATCACCAACAAATGCTAACACTACTGCGTAAAATGTAGAGAAAAAGAACCATACAATCTTAACAGCACCATCCTACAGATATTTCCTTAATTACAAAGGGAAAAAGGCACTTTTACAAAGAAGAAATGCAGCCTATATCAATTCATCTAAGTAATCAAACTTATCACCAATAATACGGCAAAATGACATTGTGTGCACAGAGAAGCACACACATTACCTAAACAGTATTCTTGTCAAAACTGATTAATAAAATGACATAATCATGACAAATGCAAATTGTGAAACATTCTTCAACACAACTGGCCTAAACTCTTCAAAAGTATCAATAACCCAAGACACAAAAATGGAAAGAACTGCTCTGAATTAAAAAGCTAAAAAGATATGAAAATTAAATGTAATTCATGATCCTTGAATAAATCCAAGATTGGAAGGACAGCTATAAAACATTATATTAATATGATTGAGGAAATCTGAGCATACACTATAATTATTATATCACTGTAAAGTATTTTAAATAAGGTAATGAATTTGATAACAATATTGTAGTAATATAGGAAAATACCTTGTTCCTAGGTGACATATGCTTAAGAAATTCTGGGTGAAGTTTCCTGATGTCTGAAATTTCCTAATACAAATTCCTAATACACAGTAAAAAAATAATAATAATGTGTATATGTATAGGGAGGGAAGGGGAAGCGAGAAGTGAAATGTGACAGAAAGGGAAAGAGGGAGAGAGGGAAGTAGGTAAAGGTGTGAGAGCACAAATGTGACAAAACATTCAATAAATATTAGGCAAAATCATACGGGTGCTCATTATATCACTCCTTCAACTTTTCTGCAGGTTTGGAATTACACATAAAAACAAGGATGTAAAAAAGAACAAGCAGCAACATTAACCCAAGCTCCTGGCTATCCAGTATAAATTTTGCTGTGTTCTATTAATAAAAAGCAATTCCAGGTGATGCTTACAAGTGCAGACTTCAGCATGAAAGTGGGTTGTCCTGGCTGCACAATGAACAAATAACCTAACTTAACCTCTCTGCAATGGTCTGAATGTATCCTCCCAAAATTCAGGTTAAATCCTAACCTCCAAACATATTAAGAGGTGAGGCCTCTGAGGTGGTTAGGTCATGAACCTACTGTCTTACACAGAAAGATTCTAGAGAGATCACTAGCTCCTTTCACCATGAAAGGACATAATAAGATGCTGGCTATTAACCAGGACAAGGGTCCTCAGCAGAATCAGACCATGTTTGATCTTGAACTTCTCAGCCTCCAGAACAGTGAGAAATAAATTTCTGTTGATGAGCCACCCAGTACTTTGTTATAGCGCCCTGAACAGAAAAAGACACTCCCTGAACCTCACCTGTAAACAGGGATAATACAGTACTGATCCACAGGGACTATCTTATAAGAATTAAACCATCTAATATGTGTTACTATTATACTTCTGTGATACCACATTCTCTGTTCACTTATATTCCTTTTAAGTATATGGGGAGACTGGATCAATTTTTAGCCTTTTTCTGTCCTGGCAACTAGCTTATGAGCTATTAATATAATAACTTTACTAAAATTTACTACAATAACTTTACTAAAACTTTACTACAATTTTGTAAACTGCCAAATATATCCAAATTCAAATAAAAAATTAAAATGCATTCCATCTAAGGACCAATAAAAATAAATCCACCATTTACACAAATAACAGAGCTAACATACTCTACCATGTTAAAGCAGCAGCTTTTCACAGCTTATATCTGCTCCTTCCTCACGAGAGGGTTCTATGTCAGAAACAGATATAGCCTGCCTTGGCCCCCAAAATATCAATCTTTACATTAAAATCCAATGCCCTCACTCCAGAAATGCCTCTTAAATTCTGGTATTTCCTGGAGTTTCCTCTCAGTTCTCTTATCACTCTGTAAGTTTGTCTGCATGACCCTATTTCTTCTCATGGATTGAACACCATTCATGTACAGAGTACCTCAAAATCTAAATACCTCTGCCCCTCTGAAGAGCTCCAGATTCATTTAGACAACTATATTTCCAAAAGTGAACGTCCTACCAACACTCCTCTGCCCATTTTAAAATCAGATTGGTCTTTTTTCTATTGAGTTGCATGAGTACATTTCACATACTAACCTTTTTTCAAATATATGAGTTTTTTGAAAGTATAGTTTATGTACAATATTACCTAAACTACAGGTATACAATATAGTGATTCATAATTTTTCAAGGTTATATTCCATTACCTTAAAATACTGGCTATATTCCCTGTGTTGTACCAATAAATCTTTGTAACTTTTATATATAATCATTTATACCCCTTTCAAGTATATTATAAGCAAATATTTTCTCCCATACAGCAGGCTTTTTCATTTTGTTGATGGCTTCCCTTTCTGTGCAAAACTTTTTAGTTTGATGTTCAGTTCAGTTCAGTTAAGTCACTCAGTCATGTCCGACTCTCTGCGACCCCATGAATCACAGCACGCCAGGCCTCCCTGTCCATCACCAACTCCCGGAGCTCATTCAGACTCAAGTCCACAGAGTCCTTAATTCATTTTTACTTTTGCTGCCTTTGCTTCTGGTGTTAAATCCCAAGAATCCTAATACTGATGTCAAGGAGCTTACTCCCTATGTTTCTTTCTGCAAGTTTTATAGTTTCAGGTCGTATGTTCAAGTTTCTAAACTATTCTGAACCATTTTTTGTGTCTGGTATAATACAGTAGTCTAGTTTTCCCAACACAATTTGTTGAAGAGACCCTCTTTTGCCCACTGTACATTTTTGGCTCTGTTGTCATAAATGAACTGACCATGCGTGCATGGGTTTATTTCTGGGCTCTTTATTCTGTTCTATTAATCTACTCATCTGTTTCTATGCCAATACCATATTGCTCTGATTATTATGGCTTTGTAATATAGTTTGGTATCAGCAAATATGATACCTTCAGTTCTGCTCTTCTTTCTCAAGATTTCTTTGACTATTTGCTGTCTTCTGTGGTTCCACACAAATTTTAGGATTGTTTGTTCCCTGTAAAAAATGTAATGAGAAATACAATAGGGGTTGAATCTGTAAATTGGTTTCAGTGGTATGGACCTTTTTCAGTATGGACTTTTTAACAATATTAATTCTTCCAATCCATCAGCAGAGAATATCTTTCCACTAATCTTTCCACTAGTTCTTCAATTTCTTTCACTGATGTCTTACAGATCTTACAATAAAGTGTAAACGCTTTTTACCTCCTTGGTCAAACTTATTTCTAGGTATTTTATTCTTTATGCTACAATTGAAAGCGAGATTATTTTGAAAATTTCTGAGTTAACATATAGAAACACAACTGACTTCTGTATACCTATTTTGTATCCTGCAACTTTACTGAATTCATTCATTAATTCTAAGTTGGTGTAGTGTTTAGGATTTTCTATATATAATATCATGTCATCTGCAAATAGTGACAGTTTTACTTCTTTCTTTCCAACCTGAATGCCTCATTCCTTTTTAATAATTTTATTTATTATTTGCCTGGTTTTTGCTAAACTGCACTGACTAGGATCACCAAAACTATGTCAAATAAAAGTGGGAAGGAAAAGCTTTCAGCTTCAGTTGAGTATGTTAGCTGAGGGCTTGTAATACATGGTTTTTATACACAGGAGGAGTTTACAAAGACTTCTGATTTAAAGAGTTGCTTTAATAGAAGAAAAAGTTTCTTTAAAAAATATGGATTTTATGATGTTGAGGTACATTCCCTCTGTACCCACTTTGTTGAAAGTTGTATCATAACAGATGTTAAATTCGTCAGATCCTTTTTCTGCACCATTGAGATGATCATGTGATTTTTATCCTTCATTTTGTTAATAAGATGTATCACACTGATGACTTGCAGATGCTGAACCACCTTTGCCGCTCCAGAATGAATCCCACTTGATTATGGTGAATGATCCTTTTAATGTATTGTTGAATTTAGTTTGCTAATATTTTGTTGAGAATTTCTGCATCATATTCATCAGGGATACTGGCCTGTAATTTTCTTTACTTCCAGTGTTCTTGTCTTTTTTCTGTATCAGGGTTATGCTAGCCTCATAAAATGAGTTTGAAGTGTACTCTCCTATTTTGTTTTTTGCAAGAGTTTGAGGACTGGTAATAGCTCTTCTTTAAATGTCTGGTAGAATTCACCAGTGAAGCCATCTGGTCCTGGACTTTTGCTTGTTGGAAGTTTTTTGATTACTCAATAATCAAGATTATTTGATCCAGATTCAATCTCTTTACTAATATAGGCATACCTTAGAGATATTACAGGTTTGGCTCCAGAACACTGTAATAAAGCAAATATCAAAATAAAGCAAGTCACAAATTTTTTGGCCCTTCAGTGCATATGAAAGCGCATTTACACTATATTGTAGTCTATTAATTGTACAATATTATTTCATCAAAAAAACAATATACATACCTTAATTTTAGAATAATATTTTATTGCTAAAAAATTACAAGATAACATAATAGTAACACAGATTACCGAACACAGAGCACCATAATAATAATGAAAAAGTTTGAAACACTGAAAGAATTACCATTCTGTGACACAAAGACACAAAGTGAATAAATGCTATTGGAAAAACAGGGCCATGAGACTTACTGAATCCAAGGTTGCCACAAACCTTTAATTTGTTTAAAAAAAAAAAAAAATACAGGATCTGTGAAGCACAATAAAGCCAATTTCAAAAAAATGAGGTACACCTCTAACGGGGTTTGGTTCAGATTTTCTATTTCTTCATGATATAGTTTTAGTAGGTAGTATGTTTCTACGAATTTATCTATTTCTTCTTCGTTGTCCAATTTGTTGGCATGTAATTGTTCACAGTAGTCTCTTGAGGTATGAGGAATTAACGTCTCCTCTTTGATTTCTTATTTGAGTCCTCTTTTTTCCTTAGTAAGTATAGCTACAGGTTTGTCTATTTTATCTTTTTTAAAATATCTAGCTCCTAGTTCCACTGATCTTTTCTATTGTTACTCTAGTTCTAATCTAATACTTATTTCCTTTCTTCTACTAACATTAGATTTAGCTTGTTCTTCTAGTTCCTAGAGGTGTAAAGTTACGTTATTTAAGATCTGCTTTGTTTCTTAACTTTGGCATTTTCTCAATGAACTTCTCTTTTGCTTCATTCTATAGGTTTTGTATTTAGTACATTGTATTTTCATTATTCTCTGAATATTTATTAATTTTTCTTTTTATTTCTTCTTTGACCCATTGATTACTCAGTAGAATGTTGCTTAAGCTCTACATGTTTATGAATTTTGCAGTTTTCCTCTTGTCACTGAGTTCTAGTTTTATACCACTGTGGTCAAAAAGATTTGATAACTCAAATCTTCTTAAACTTATTAAGATTTGTTTTGTGCCTAACATATGATCTTTGAGAATGTTCCAATGCACTTGAGAAGAATGTGTATTTGGATACACATTTGCTTTTGGATAGAATGATCCATACATGCCTGTTAAGTCTATCTTGTCTAATTTGTAATTTAAGGCCAATGTTTCCTTATTGATTTTCTGTCTTGATGACTTACACACTGATAAAAGTGGGGAATTAAGGTCTCCTATTACTGCATTGGAGAAGGAAATAGCAACCCACTCCAGTGTTCTTGCCTGGAGAATCCCAGGGATGGGGGAGCCTGGTGGACTGCCGTCTATGGGGTCATACAGAGTCGGACACGACTGAAGTGACTTAGCAGCAGCAGCATTACTGTATTGCTATTTCTCCCTTTAGGTCTGTTAATATTTACTTTATATATAATTCAGTTCAGTTCAGTCGCTCAGTCGTGTCCGACTCTTTGCGACCCCATGAATCACAGCATGCCAGGCCTCCCTGTCCATCACCAACTCCCGGAGTTCACTCAAACTCATGTCCATCGAGTCGGTGATGCCATACAGCCATCTCATTCTCTGTCGTCCCCTTCTCCTCCCGCCCCCAATCACCCCCAGCATCAGAGTCTTTTCCAGTGAGTCAACTCATCGCATGAGGTGGCCAAAGTACTGGAGTTTCAGCTTTAGCATCAGTCCTTCCAATGAACACCCAGGATTGATCTCCCTCAAAATGGACTGGTTGGATCTCCTTGCAGTCCAAGGGACTCTCAAGAGTCTTCTCCAGCACCACAGTTCAAAAGCATCAATTCTTCGGCGATCAGCTTTCTTCACAGTCCAACTCTCACACTTTATATAATTAGGTACTCCTAAAACCTGCCCCCTTTCTTATCTCTGTTAACACCTCCCAGTCATCTAAGACAGAAACTGAGAGTCATCTGTTCTCAATGACTTCTCTCTCCTCCCATATTTAACCAATTTCCAAACTCTGGTACCATCTCCTGGATCCATCTGATCGTCTTAGCTCCTGTCCCTTCTTCTCCACTTCCATCATTGATAGGCAGAGAAATCAGTTAATGGGACAAGACCTCCAGAGTTCTTTTTTTCCTCCAGCAAAGCAGTTGGCAATGTTCCCATGGTGGCTCCTCTGCTGGCCTTTTAGCCTTTATCCTTGAATAACTAAAATTCGAATCTATCCAGATGAACATGTATTGTGAGAAATAAACTACTGTTTCAAGCTACTAAGATTTGAGGGTTGCTTCTTACCCACCATACCCATCTCTATCTTGATTTCAACATCTTCTCCACGACTACAATAGCCCCCTAACAAATGTCTCTCCCTCTACTCTTAATCCATTGTATTTTTCAAAACTGGTACCAGAGTTACCCTTGTAAAATAATCATTCTGTTTCTCTGATGATAATCTTCAGAGGTTCCTCTTTGCCTCAAAATATTTCAAATTCCTTAATGTAATTCTTAAAGCCTACCATGAAATTAGGCTCTACAGATATTCTCTCCAGTCAATCAAATAATGCTACCTCTCCGTACACACCATAGTCTTTAACATTCCTGGGATTTTGCCCAGGCTGTTCTATTTGCCTGAAATGCATTCCCACCCTTATACCACCTCACCCTACCTTTGCTGTCCTAGCCAAACAAACTCCTTGGCAACTATCCTTCCCATTCTCTCAACAGTTATTCAAATTTCTGTCTCTTCTCAAGGACTCTTTTACCAACTCTCTTATTAGAACACACCAGCCCCCTAACCCAAAAGGATAAGTCTCCTCCATCACAAGGAATATCAAGGCCCTAAAGTCAGAAGCTCCCTCAAACTCCTTTGTTCAGTGACCAAGCATTTGTCCCCATCCCTTTCTCGACCTTTTCCTCTATCTTAATGAAAGACATAAAAATAATTCTACCTCCCTTATGGCAGAAAGTGAAGAGGAACTAAAGATCCTCTTGATGAAAGTGAAAAGGCTGGCTCCAACATTCAAAAAACAAATCATCGCATACAGTCCCATCACTTCATGGCAAATAGATGGGGAAACAATGGAAACAGTGGCTGACTTTATTTTCTTGGGCTCCAAAATCACTGCACATGGTGACTGTAGCCATGAAATTAAAAGACATTTACTCCTTGGAAGAAAAGCTATAACCAACCTAGACAGCATATTAAAAAGCAGAGACATTACTTTGCCAACAAAAGTTCATCTAGTCAAAGCTATGATTTTTCCAGTTGTCATGTATGGATGTGGGCCTTGGACCATAAAGAAAGCTGAGCACCGAAAAACTGATGCTTTTGAACTCTGGTGTTGGAGAAGACTCTTAAGAGTCCCTTGGACTGCAAGGAGATCAAACCAGTCAATCCTAAAGGAGATCAGTCCTGAATATTCACTGGAAGGACTGATGCTGAAGCTGAAGCTCCAATACTTTGGCCACCTGATGTGAAGAACTGACTCACTGGAAAAGACCCTGATGCTGGGAAAGACTGAAGGCAGGAGGAGATGGGGATGATAGAGGATCAGGTGATTGGATGACATCACTGACTCAAAGGACCTAAGTCTGAACAAGCTCTGGGAGTTGGTGATGGACAGAAAAGCCTGGTGTGCTGCAGTCCATGGTATTGCAAAGAGTCGGACACAACTGAACTGAACTGCTCTGGAGTTCATTTTCTCTTCACTCTCAAGGACTTCACTCCATTATCACCACTCTCTAATGTCTTGCTCGTTCCCTGAACATATAAATGTGCTGAAGTCTCTCACCTTAAAAAACTCTTCCTTGGGACTTCCCTGGCAATCCAGTGGTTACAACTCCACAATTCCAATGCAGAGGGTGCAGGTTCAATCCCTCACCCCAATCCTCACCCCAATTCTTGGTGAGGAAACTAAGATCCCACATGCCATGCAGCATGGTCAAAAATATATAAGTTGATTATTTTTAAAAAAAAACTCTTCTCTGAACTCCACCTACTCTCACTATTGTCCTCTCTCTCCATCTCTTTGTAATCTTCCTGAAAAATAGTTTACTTTCTCCCACCTCCTATTTATTCCTCAATGAAATGCAATTTTGCCTCTGCTCTCATCACTCCAGTGATCCTGCTCTCACTGATGTCAACAATGACCTAAATCCAGTAAGTAAGGGCTTCCCTGGTGGCTCAGACCGTAAAGAATCTGCCTGCAATGCAGGAGACGCAGGTTCAATCCCTGGGTTGGGAAAATCCCCCAGTGAAGGAAATGGCTATCCACTCTAGTATTCTTGCCGAGGAAATCCCATGGACAGGTGAGCCTGGTGGGCTACAAACCATGGGGTCACAAAGAGTCGGTCACGACTGACAAACTAACACTTTCACATCCTTTCTATCTTTATACTTGACATTTCAACTACACACAAACACAATTACCTTCCTCCTCTTTGAAAGTTTCTCCTCTAAAATCCTATCACATGCACCTTACTGGATTCCCATCAACCTTCCTAGTTTCCTCAATTTTCTTCCAGAGCTCCTGCCACCGATCACATCTTTAACTGTCAGTGTTCTCCAAGGCTCTCTCAGCTTTTAGCTCTTCAGTCTTAACATGATCCTTGGAGGAAACAAACCTTTCCCTTCAACTACAATGTATATGATGTTGATTCCTAAATATCTCTCCAGCCCTGATTTCTCTCTTCAACTCCAGACTGAAGCATCTAATTTCCTATTATGCATTTCCACAGGGTTCTACAGATACTTCAAATTCAACCAGTCCAAAACCAAAGACCTCACCTTTATTTCCAAACATCCATCCCTAACTCATGAATGATGGTCACCATCCATTATGGCATGGAATCCAGAAAACTAGGAATCATTCAAGAGCTCATCCCTCCCACTTACAACTATACTCACATACATACACAACACACACACACACACACACACACACACACACACACTTTCAAGTCTAATAGATTCTACCTTGAAACATCTCTTGAATCTGTACATCTCTATGCATTTGCAGGACCACTTTAGAGCCTCACAATTTGTTATCTGGATTATTTATTATATATTAGCCCCTAAATAGGACTCCCTGGTTCTAGTCTACTTTCCAATCCAGTTCCCACATTGCTACAAGCAATCTTTTAAAATACAACCCTTCAATAGTTTTCATACTGTAACACGAAATTCATTTTAGCCTATGAAATAAGGCCTTCAAGATCAGGCCCCTACCTACCTCTCTCTCTAGCATTTTCTCTAAACAATCCCCACAAATATCCCATGTGAAGGCACATCCCTCTCCTTGAAGTTTGACTAGGGCAGCATGCTGTTCAGCTCTACACTCCCACCCTTTACGTGGGTAGTTCCTCCTCTAGAACTCTCTTCCTCATAAGCACCTGTTCACCTTGTTAACTCCTTCAGGTTAACTACCTGTCACCCCTTCAAGATTCCTAACTCCCTGACAGAAAGTCTTTCCAGATCTTTATTGTGCTTCCAAAGCACTTTGTGCATTCCGCTAGCTCAGAGGTCATCAGGCTGCAGTATCCTGACTTCTCAGTCTATGCTCTTTGAAGGTAAGGACTATGTCTTAACACCTCCAGCACCTAATCCTGTAGCTATTTATACGCTGGTTGAATTAATAAGCCCACTGAGACTAATTCAAATTTTACCTTCTCTGAAAAGTTGATTCTGAACCTGTCATTTAGAATTAAGCATTCTTTCTCCTTGCTCTCATATTCCATTTTATACGTCAAGGCTGTATATTGTCACCTTGCTTATTTAACTTATATGCAGAGTACATCATGAGGAACACTGGGCTGGAAGAAGCACAAGCTGGAATCAAGATTGCTGGGAGAAATATCAATAACCTCAGATATGCAGATGACACTACCCTTACGGCAGAAAGTGAAGAGGAACTCAAAAGCCTCTTGATGAAAGTGAAAGAGGAGAGTGAGAAGTTTGGCTTGAAGCTCAACATTCAGAAAACAAAGATCATGGCATCTGGTCCCATCACTTCATGGGAAATAGATGGAAAAACAGTGGAAACAGTGTCAGACTTTATTTTTTTGGGCTCCAAAATCACTGCAGATGCTGATTGCAACCATGAAATTAAAAGACGCTTACTCTTTGGAAGGAAAGTTATGACCAACCTTGATAGTATATTAAAAAGCAGAGACATTACTTTGCCAACCAAGGTCCGTCTAGTCAAGGCTACGGTTTTTCCCGTGGTCATGTATGGATGTGAGAGTTGGACTGTGAAGAAAGCTGATCGCTGAAGAATTGATGCTTTTGAACTGTGGTGTTGGTGAAGACTCTTCAGAGTCCCTTGTACTGCAAGGAGATCCAACCAGTCCATTCTAAAGGAGATCAGTCCTGCGTGTTCATTGGAAGGACTGATGCTACATTGGAAGGACTGAGGCTAAAGCTGAAACTGCAATACTTTGGCCACCTCATGCGACGAGTTGACTCACTGGAAAAGACTCTGATGCTGGGAAAGGTTGGGGGCGGGAGGAGAAGGGGACGGCAGAGAATGAGATGGCTGGATGGCATCACTGACTCTGTGGACATGAGTTTGAGTGAACTCCGGGAGTTGGTGATGGACAGGGAGGACTGGTGTGCTATGATTCATGGGTCGCGGAGAGTCAGACACGACTGAGCGACTGAACTGAACTAAATGGCTGCCTGAGGAGGCCTTACAAATAGCTGTGAAAAGAAGAGAAGCCAAAAGTAAAGGAGAAAAGGAAAGATATGCCTATTTGAATGCAGAGTTCCAAAGAAGAGCAAGGAGAAATAAGAAAGCCTTCCTCAGCGATCAATGCAAAGAAATAGAGGAAAATAATAGAATGGGAAAGACTAGAGATCTCTTCAAGATAATTAGAGATACCAAGGGAACATTTCATGCAAAGGTGGGCACAATAAAGGACAGAAATGGTGTGGACCTAACAGAAGCAGAAGATACTAAGAAGAGGTGGCAAGGATACACAGAAGAACTGTACAAAAAAGATCTTCACAACCCAGATAATCACGATGGTGTGATCATTCACCTAGAGCTAGACATCCTGGAATGTGAAGTCAAGTGGGCCTTAGGAAGCATCACTATGAACAAAGCTAGTGGAGGTGATGGAATTCCAGTTGAGATATTTCAAATCCTGAAAGATGCTGCTGTGAAAGTGCTGCACTCAATATGCCAGCAAATTTGGAAAACTCAGCAGTGGCCACCAGACTGGAAAAGGTCATTCCAATCCCAAAGAAAGGCAATGCCAAAGAATGCTCAAACTACCACACAGTTGCACTCATCTCACATGCCAGTAAAGTAATGCTCAAAATTCTCCAAGCCAGGCTTCAACAATACATGAACCGTGAACTTCCAGATGTTTATGCTGGTTTCAGAAAAGGCAGAGGATCAAATCACCAATATCCACTGGATCATCAAAAAAGCAAGAGAATTCCAGAAAAACAATTATATCTGCTTTATTGACTACATCAAAGTCTTTGACTGTGTGGATCACAACAACCTGTGGAAAATTTTTCAAGAGATGGAAACACCAGACCACCTGACATGCCTCTTGAGAAACCTGTATGCAGGTCAGGAAGCAACAGCTAGAATTGGACATGGAACAACAGACTGGTTCCAAATCAGGAAAGGAGTACGTCAAGGCTGCATATTGTCACCCTGCTTATTTAACTTATATGTAGAATACATCATGAGAAATGCTGGGCTGGAAGAAGCACAAGCTGGAATCAAAACTGCTGGAAGAAATACCAATAACCTCAGATATGCAGATGACACCACCCTTAAGGAAGAAAGTGAAGAGGAACTAAAGAGCCTCTTGATGAAAGTGAAAGAGGAGAGTGAAAAAGTTGGCTTAAAGCTCAACATTCAGTAAACTAAGATCATGGCATCTGGTCCCATCACTTCATGGCAAATAGATGGGGAAACAGTGGCAGACTTTATTTCTAGGGGATCCAAAATGACTGCAGATGGTGACTGCAGCCATGAAATTAAAAGACGCTTAATCCTTGGAAGAAAAGTTTGACCAACCTAGACAGCATGTTAAAAAGCAGAGACATTACTTTGTCAACAAAGGTCCATCTAGTCAAAGCTATGGTTTTTCCAGTAGTCATGTATGCATGTAAGAGTTGGACTATAAAGAAAGCTGAGCACCAAAGAACTGATGCTTTTGAACTGTGGTGTTGGAGAAGACTCTGGAGAGCCCCTTGGACTGAAAGGAGATCCAACCAATCCATCCTAAAGGAGATCAGTCCTGAGTGTTCACTGGAAGGAACATTGGATGTTGCTCTGTGGCATGTGGACATTCAACATTGGATGTTGAAGCTGAAACTTCAATACTTTGGCCACCTGATGTGAAAAGTTGACTCATCTGAAAAGACCCTGATGCTGGGAAAGATTGAGAGCAGGAGAAGGGGATGACAGAGGATGAGATGGTTGGATGGCATCACCGACTCAATGGACATGAGTCTGAGTAAACTCTGAGAGTTGGTGATGGACAGGGAGGCCTGGTGTGCTGCAGTCCATGGAGCTGCAAAGAATCAGACGTGACTGAGCAACTGAACTGAACTGTAACACTCATGACCTTGTAGTTTATTTACTTTTTTGTAATCTATAAAAATAAAACATGAAATAAGGACAATAGGGAATGATGACAATCCTTGACAATATCACATCTATCTTATTATCGTTAGTATATAATCTATCACAGTTACCTATTAAACAGCTGAGTAAATGAATGAGTTGCTCTTTTCATAAATTTTCTTGTCGTATTACTTTGGAAGCAGTTCTGTAAACCTGACTTGAAGATCACTCTTTCTATTGTAAAAACAGAGAAGAATCAGAAACTAAGAGAATACCTTCTAAGAAAGAACTAACCTGGACAGAAAACATATGGGTGATGTTTATTCTAACAAAGAGCAATAATAAACTGAGTTCCTCTGATTTCTAAGCTAATACTGTAGCTTAGAAATGTACTAGGCTCATGGTAAACCAAACGAAAAGCTGGGTTTGTAAGATGAAACAGTAGCAAGTGAATGACGGTAATTCTTAACTGAAAATCTATAATCAGGCTTCCCTGGTGGTCCAGTGGTTAAGAATCTGCCTTGCAATACAAAGGACATCGGTTCAAACCCTGGTCTGGTAAGATTCCACATGCCACAGAGCAACTAACGCCATGAGCCACAATGACTGAGCCGAAGCTCTAGAGCCCATGAGCCATAACTACTGAACCCACATGCTGCAACTACTGAAGTCCGAGTGATTAGAGCCTGTGCTCTGCAATAAGAGAAGCCACTGCAATGACAAGCCCACACATCACTATTAGAGAAAGCCCATGTGCAGAAACAAAGACCCAGCACAGCTGAAAATAATTTTTTAAAAAGAAATAGACTTAGAAAAAAAAAATCTATCATCTTTTCAGAGGGCCTCAGGTGGCACTGTGTGTGCACATGAATGTGTATGGCTAAATCTGTGTACCCTACTTTGGGAAATGAACAAAGCACAAGTCTACAATAAAGGACAAGATAGAACAGAAAGAACACAAGAGACTCAGGGCCTAAAACACATTATAGATCTGAATAGATTCTATAGCTGAATCCAGTCAGTCTACTAAATTGAAAAGACAATTGCTACTTCCCAATCTATAAGAAACTAATAGGCAGAAAAATATTTATGAAAGCAATGCTAATTCCAAAGAGAAAAAGGAAGAAAAAGAAAGAAAACAAAGCATGGAAATAAAGCACCATTTTATCTCTGCAAATATTAACTTCAATGCTGTTCTGTTATTTAGTAGCACTAGAGAATGTCATTTGCTGCTGCTAAGTCACTTCAGTCGTGTCCGACTCTGTGTGACCCCATAGACGGAAGACCACCAGGCTCCCCCTTCCCTGGGATTCTCCAGGCAAGAACACTGGAGTGGGTTGCCATTTCCTTCTCCAAGAGAATGTCATTTAGAGACTAGTAATTTGATCATATTTAATTTAATACAGACTATCCTTATGGCAACCCACTCCAGTGTTCTTGCCTGGAGAATCCCGGGGACGGGGGAGCCTGGTGGGCTTCTGTCTTTGGGGTCACACAGAGTCGGACACGACTGAAGTGACTTAGCAAGCAAGCAAGCAAGCATCCTTCTATGAAGGCTTCCCTGATACCTCAATTGGTAAAGAATCTGCCTGCAATGCAGAAGATCCTGGTTCGATTCCTGGGCCAGGAAGACCTCCTGGAGAAGGGACAGGCTAACCATTCCAGTATTCTTGGGCTTCCCTTGTGGCTCAGCTGGTAAAAAATCTGCCTGCAATGTAGAGACCTAGGTTCAAACCCTGGGTTGGGAAGATCCCCTGGAGAAGGGATAGACTACCCACTCCAGTATTCTGGCCTGGAGATTCCCATGGACTGCACAGTCCATGGGGTCACAGAGTTGGACACGAGTGAGCGATTTTCACTTTCACCCTTCTGTGAGGTAGGCAATGCTTGCTGATTGTGGCCACCACAGAGATGTAAATACATCCCAGGTACATGGAAAGTATGCTCATTAATATATGTAGACACCTCTTTTTCTCTCTTCTGTATCACCTACTAACTATAGGTGATAAAATATTGAAGCTAGTCTAAGAATTCATTAAGGGCAGCTCCAATCTCAAGTGTTTACATTTTAAATCAGTAGATGTATCAAGAAGTATTATCATACTTAATCTTAAAATAAGTTAAAAATAAATAACAGTTAAAAATTGACCTCCAAAAGTCAATTTTCCTGTATCCCAAAAGGCAACAGACCATCAACTCCATTTTACATATAAAGACCTGATTCAGCAGAGTTCATGAGGGTAAACACAGTAAAGCCTTGAAGAACCTCAAATAACGTTAAAAATTCAAGTCTCAAGCACTGGCTCTGATTTTACTCCCTCACAAAGCCTACAAAGAAACTAAACAGGTTTGATTCCTTTCAGTCATTCTATCTTAGCAGTCATTACACTTAATTTTTCAGCCATCACATTCATTTAGTTAAGAAGAAAGAAAAATATTTTTGCATTACCATATAGGGAAAATACACCCTGCTTATTTAACTTATATGCAGAGTACATCATGAGAAACGCTGGGCTGGAAGAAGCACAAGCTGGAATTAAGACTGCCGGAAGAAATTATCAATAACCTCAGATATGCAGATGACACCGCCCTTATGGCAGAAAGTAAAGAGGAACTAAAAAGCCTCTTGATGAAAGTGAAAGAGGACAATGAAAAAGTTGGCTTGAAGCTCAACATTCAGAAAACTAAGAATCACGGCAACTGGTCCCATCACTTCATGGGAAATAGATGGGGAAACAGTGGAAACAGTGGCTGACTTTATTTTTTTGGGCTCCAAAATCACTGCAGATGCTGATTCCAGCCATGAAATTAAAAGATGCTTACTCCTTGGAAGGAAAGTTATGACCAAACTAGACAGCATATTAAAAAGCAGAAACATTACTTTGCCAACCAAGGTCTGTCTAGTCAAGGCTATGGTTTTTCCCGTGGTCATGTATGGATGTGAGAGTTGGACTGTGAAGAAAGTTGAGCACCAAAGAATTGATGCTTTTGAACTGTGGTGTTGGAGAAGACTCTTGAGAGTCCCCTGGACTGCAAGGAGATCCAACCAGTCCATCCTAAAGGAGATCAGTCCTGGGTGTTCATTGGAAGGACTCATGCTGAAGCTGAAACTCCCAAAACTTTGGCCACCTCATGCAAAGAGCTGACTCATTGGAAAAGACCCTGATGCTGGGAGGGATTGGGGGCAGGAGGAGAAGGGGATGACAGAGGATGAGACGGCTGGATGGCATGACCGACTCGATGGACATAAGTTTGGGTAAACTCCAGGAGCTGGTGATGGACAGGGAGGCCTGGTATGCTGCGATTCATGGGGTTGCAAAGAGTCGGACACGACTGCGCGACTGAACTGAACTGATAGGGAAAATACTCTAAGGGCAAACCTTGTCTTCCTGGTTTTTTTACAGTTAAAAATACTGCTAGGATATGTGCTATAGCAAATGCAGCACAATACTAATTATTGGCTCTTAGAGGTAAGTTAGGGACATTGACTGTAAAATTTTTTCAGCTCTTCAGTATGCTTGAAAATTTTCCAATCAATGTTGGGAGAGAAAGCTAATTATAATGTAAAAAGACATTATAAAGAGATGTTTTCTTACTTTACTCACTTGTCAATATATGAGCCGGAGAGGGCAATGGCAACCCACTCCAGTGTTCTTGCCTAGAGAATCCCAGGGACGGGGGAGCCTGGTGGGCTGCCGTCTATGGGGTCACACAGAGTCGGACATGACTGAAGTGACTTAGCAGCAGCAGCAGCAATACATGAGCAGACAAGTTTATCTGTGAATAAAGTGTATGTGTGTGTATGTGTCATGAATCTGAAAGAAGGCTCATTTGTTAGTAAAAATCCACTGATGCTGACTAGGTTTCACAGGACACAGTGATATATTAGACTTGAATGTGTTTATCCTGCCTATAGCCCGCTTTGCCTACATGCAATGAACGAAACTCTTGTCTAACATGGAGTAGGGGGAGTGTTTTGACAATAGTAACTCATCTAATGCTTAAATATTAGTAACTGTGGCTTTGCACCGTTCAACTTTGCCGTTAGATATTGGAATACATTCTTAAATAAATGTGGTTATGTATGCACTTCTTGCTTTATGTTTTTTTGCTAATGACTTGCCATTTATTTTATACTCATTTTAGACTAAGGATATGATAGACAAAAAGCAAATTTGAGCGATTTTCTTATTTGAGTTCAAAATGGGTCAGAAAGTAGCAGAGACAACTTGCAACATCAACAGAGCATTTGGCTCAGGAACTACTAACAAACACATAGTGCGGTGGTGGTTCAAGAGGTTTTGCAAAGGAGAAGAGAGCTTTGAAGATGAAGCACACTGAGCCGGCCACTGGAAGTTGACAATGACCAATTGAGAGCAATCATCAAAGCTAATCCTCATAACTACACGAGAAGTTGCCAAAGAACTCAATGTCGACCATTCGTTCGGCATTTGAAGCAAACTGGACAGGTAAAAAAGCTTGATAAATGAGTACCTCAAAAGCTGACTGAAAATCAAAAAAGCACCCTTTTGAATTGTCATCTTCTCATATTCTATGCAACAATGATGAACCATTTTTCGATCAAATTGTGATGGGCAACAAAAAGTGGACTGTATACAACAATCAGTGATGACCAGCTCAGTGGCAGGACCGAGAAGCTGCAAAGCGGTTCCCAAAGCTGAACTTGCACCAAAAATAGATCTTGGTCACTGTTTGCCAGTCTGATTCACAAGTGCTTTCTGAATCCAGCAAAAACCATTACATCTGAAAAACATGCTCAGCACATCAATGAGATGCACCAAAAAGTGTTAATGCCACCACTGCATTATGTGCTTCCACTGCAAGGGCACAGGTTCAATCCAACCTCTGGTAAGATCCCACGTGGCACAGCCAAAAAAAACAAAAAACTGACCAAATCACAATCCAGACAATAGACCTCTAGAACATATACCTCAAATTATCTAATTATTTTTCTTTTCTTCTCTTTTCCTTTATACCTAATAGAGGAATAAGACAAAAACCACATGCTCTAGAGAGCTCTTTTGGCACTGGAGAGATGACGATTCTAGAAAATTTAACTTCAGTGTGAGTAGGAAACTCAGAATGGAATGTACAAAGGGAAATATGGTAAACTAAAGAAGAATCCAGATTTGTGAACATTGGTTCAAAAAAGGCAGACAAAATGAGAAGTCTAGGATGCCCTGAAGTGTTCCAGAATGTTACACCTAAGCCAAGGAAGGCATCTGTTGTTTTGGGGTGCAGAGGTGTCCTGTTGAAACAATGGTGTACCCAAGGGCAGGAAGGTGTAAGAACAGGGAAGGTAAAAGAACAAGTAATTCATCTGTAGCAGAAGCCTAACCCTGAAAGCAAAGGGAAAAAGAAAAATATAAGGCAGGTGAGATAAAACAAGCTAGATTTTAATATAAGTGTGTGTGTGTGTGTGTGTGTGCGTGTATATATATATATACATATATATGTATATATATATATATATATAGGGACTTCCCTGGTGGTCCAGTGGCTAAGACTCCATGATCCCAATGCAGGGGGCTCAGGTTAGATCCCTGGTCAGGGAACTAGATTTTACATGCCACAACTAAGACTTTGCATGCCACAGCTAAGATCTGGCGCAGATGAATATATTATATACATAGATGCTTTATTTTATTTATTTATTGGCCACTCACCATGTGATCTTGCATCAGGAGCACAGTCTTAACCACTAGACTACCAGGGAAGAGCGTGTGTGTGTGTGTCTGTGTGTGTGTCTGTGTCTGTCTGTGTGTTTGGCCTAGCCTTTGTACTGGGAGCAAGATGACATTTAAAATTAAGCTGGAGAAAATAAGAGACTTCAGTTTTGTTTGGCAGAAGGGTAAAAACTAAATGAAACATTAGAAGAAGTAAGACTAGGGCAAGGAGACCAGTTAAAAGCCATTACAGTTATCCAGATAAGAGATGATGGTGGCAATGCTGCTGGAGAGAAATTAAAAAGATTCATCAGAAATTGAGCAGATAAGAGGCTACCTAACTGCATGATTACTTAATATTAAAGAGTAAGAATGACTAAAGTATGACATCCAGGTTTCCAGCTTGCACAACTAGGTAGTATAATTCAAAGAAAAAAGAATTCATTTATGCTTTGGTCATACTGAGTCTGAGATGCTGTGCGGCAGTCATATGGAGATGTTCAAGAGGTCACTGAATAAATGAGCCTAGTGCTCAGGTAAAAGATCAAAATTGGACACAGAGAATTACAAATTGCCAGCTTATAACAGATGCCAAGTGAAGCTATCAGAGTGGATATGTGACAAACTATGTAGAACAATATTCTTCTAAATGTTATCCAAGACAACTGACCAGAGACATCACAAATACCTGGAATGTTTGTTAATACACAAATTCCTGGGCTCCATCCCAAGCCTACTAAGTCACAATCCCTGCGCATAAGCCCAGGAACCCATGTTTCACCCATTCACTCATTCATTCATTCCATAAACGTGTACTGAAAGACCATTCTAGGCATGTTATAAAATAAACAAGACCCCTGTACTTATAGGTTTGAGGTTTTGGCTATGGCCAGACTATAGACAAGAAAACAAACAAGATAACTAAGATAGTGTAAGTGCTATGGAGCAAATAAAACAGAACTGTAACGAAGGAATAGTAAGAACAGGGAAATGAGGTACAAGGTAAGTCACAGCAGTTGGCAGTGGTGAGATCATGAAGGCTTTTGTAAGTCACATTCTTAAATTCTCCAAGAGATGCTTATGCCATTATGGTTTAAGAATCAGAGGAAAAGAGAGAATACAATAGTAACCTTAAGGAAAATACATATTTAAGGGATGAGCAGGGGACAAAGGGCCTGGAATGCAAGTGGAAAAGAAACTAATAACACTGAAACATTTTAAGAAAGAGAAGGGTCAAAAGTGACAAATGCTCCAGGAAACTTAAATCAAGGATGAAAAGAAATCCATTACATTAACAAGGTCCACCATATCCTTCCCACTGATTTTGATGGCTGCTGGAAGCTGCTCCACCAACAGTACTAGAAATACTAAGTGACCATTCGCCTTCTAACAGTTGCAGCACACTGCTTCCTGCAAGTTATCAGCTGGCTACTGTCCTAGATCTTTTTCCCTTTTCCCCAGAATCACAAAGGAGACAACATAATTTGTGAGCACAGGAAGAAAAATATATTTCAAATACATCACTTATTAAGTATGAGTTGCCACTGCCTTGATTACTTTCCTCCTAGTTCTGTTACAAGGCTTATGGAAGTCTGAACCACTCTTGTCCAAGGCACAGAGAATGCCCATAGTGTTGCTCACGTGTCAAAACCGTGCACAAATTCTTAAAAACTGACAAAAGTTCTTGCAACTGGCACATGCAACAAAAACACTGCCCCTACAAAAATATAAACTGCATCCTTGGAAAATCTATCGTTTAATATGAATGTTGACCACTTTAAGGTTTGATGAGCTTTTAGGAAAAAGAAAATGCTTTGCAGATATGAAATATAGTTTTGATCATTATTAATAATAAACACTAAAAAAAAATAGTAATAAACACTGCAGCAGGTTATCAACATGAAACACACAAAAAACATCATATAAGATAATGAATCAAGTGGCAAAGGAAACTAGTTAATAATTAAGTTAAAAGTTTACTTATATGCTGTACACTAGACAAGAATTATACAGAAGACTAGCAGTGGGAGCAAAATTACCTCCAAAATGGCCATCATCAAAAAATCTAAAAATTATAAAACACACACACACAAAGAAAATTTAAAAAAAGAAAGAAAGAAAGAAATCTACAAACAATAAATGCTGGAGATGGTGTGGAGAAAAGAAAACCCTCCTAAACTGTTGGTGGAAATGTAAATTGGTACAGCCGCAACGGAGAACAGTATGGTGGTTCCTCAAAAAGCTAAAAAGAGGGACTTTCCTGATGGTCCAGGTTAAGAATCTGCCTGCCAATGCAGGGGACACAGGTTTGATACCTGGTCCAAGAAGATCCTACATGCCTCGGAAGAGTAGTGCACCATAACTACTGAGCCTGTGCAGTGAAACTATTGAAGCCCACATGCCTAATGCCTACGCTCCGCAAAAAGAGAAGCTGCTGCAATGAGAAGCCCACGCATCACAACTAGAGAGTAGTTCCCATTCTCCCCAACTAGAGAAAGTCCGCACACAGCAACAAAGACCTAGCACAAAAACAAATAAATATTAAAAAAAAAACTAAAGACCGAAATAACATATGAACCAGCAATCCCACTACTATGCATATACCCTGAGAAAACCATAATAACCATAATTCAAAAAGACACATGTACCCCAATGTTCACTGCACACTATTTACAACAGCCAGAACATAGAAGCAACCTAAATATCCACTGACAGATGAATGGACAAAGATGTGGTTCATACATACACTGAACTATTAGCCATAAAAATATAATGAAACTAGGTCATTTGCAGTGATGTGGCTGGACCAAGAGTCTGTCATACAGAATGAAGAAAGTCAGAAAGAGAAAAACAGTATCATATTAATTCATATGTATGGAATCTAGAAAGATGGTACAGATGAGCTTGTTTGCAAGGCAGGATTAAAGACACATATGTAGAGAACAGACTTGTGGACACATGGGGAAGAAGTTGAGGGTTAAGACAAATCAGGAGCGTAGGATTGACATATATATATTGTACATAATGTATATAATGTACATATGTATATGTAATAATGTACATAATGTATAAAATAGCTAGTGGGAAACTGCAGTATAACACAGGGAGCTCAGCTTGGTCCTCTGTGATGACCTACAGGGGTGGAATGAAGAGGTGAGATGGGAGAGGAAGAGGTTCAAGAGGGAGGGGATATATGTATCAGTTTAGTTCTCACTTTGTTGTACAGCAGAAACTGACATAACATTGTAAAGCAATTATATTCCACACACACACAGAAAAAGATACATACATCCCAACGTTCACTGCAGCACTACGTATAATAACCAGGACATGGAAGCAACCTAAATGTCCATCAACAGAGGAATGGATAAAGAAGATGTGAAACACATATACAGTGGAATATTATTCAGTCATGAAAAGGAATGAAATAGTGCATTTGCAACAACATGGATAGACTTAAGAGATCATCATTCTGAGTGGAGTAAGTCAAACAAAAAAACAAATACCATATATTAATGCTTTTATGTGGAATCTAGAAAAATGGTACAGATGAACTCATTTCCAAAGCAGAAATACAGATGTAGAGAAAAAACTTATGGATACCAAAGGGGAAGGGGGCGGATGGGATAAATTGGGAGATTGGGATTGACATATATATACTGCTACATATAAAACAGAAAACTAATGAGAACCTACTGTATAGCACAGGGAACTCTATTCAGAGCTCTGTGGTGACCTAAACAGGAAGGAAATCTAAAAAGGGTGGGATATACATATAAATATGTTTGTGTGTGTGTGTGTCTGTGTGTTTGTATAACTGTGTTTGTATAACTTCGCCGTACAGCAGAAGCAGAACATTGAAAAGCAAACATACTCCAGTGAAAATTAACTTAAAATAATTACCTCCAGGGCTCCCCTGGTGGCTCAGTGTTAGAATCCACCTGCCAAGGGGAGACATGGTTTGATCCCTGGTACAGGAAGATCCCACATGCTGCGGAGCAACTAAGCCCAGGAACCACAACCACTGAAGTCCGCACGCCCTAGAGACTGAGAAGTCACTGAAATGAGAAGCCTGCGTGCGCAGCACACCAAAGAGCAGACCTCACTGGCTGCAACGAGAGAAAAGCCCACACAGCAACAAGACCCAGCACAGCCAAAAACAGATAAATAAACAGTATCAAAAAACATTACCTCCAAAAGATCAAGCGAGAACTTGACCGGTCTGCAAGTCAGTTTTTTCTCTTTCTCTTCCCACTGCCTCAGATGCACAATCAACAAATACCAATTAGAAATAAACTAAGTTATTTTATTAAAGTTTTTGCACAGCAAAGGAAATCATAAACAAAATGGCAACCCTCAGAATGGAAGAAAGTATTTGCAAATGAAGCAACAGACAAGGGATTAAGCTCCAAATATGTATAAGCAGCTCATGAAGCCCAGTTAAAAAAAAAAAAACCCGATCAAAAAGAGGTGGAAGATCTAAATAGATATTTCTCCAAATAAGACACACAGAGGGCCAGCAGGCACATGAAAATATTCAATATCCTCAATATGTGCCTTACTACAGAAAGGCAATCAAAACTACAATGAAGTATCACCTCACACTGGTCAAAAGGCCATCATCAAAAAATCTACAAATAATAAATACTAGAGAGGGTATGGGGAGAAGGCAGTGGCAACCCACTCCAGTACTCATGCCTGAAAAATCCCATGGACGGAGGAGCCTGGTAGGCTGCAGTCCATGGGGTCTCGAAGAGTCGGACACGACTGAGCGCCTAAACTTTCACTTTTCACTTTCATGCATTGGAGAAAGAAATGGCAACCCACTCCAGTGTTCTTACCTGGAGAATCCCAGGGACGGAGGAGCCTCGTGGCTGCCGTCTATGGGGTCGCAAAGAATTGGATACAACTGAAGTGACTTAGCAGCAGCAGCAGAGAGCATATGGAAAAAAGAAAACCCTCCCACACTGTTGGCGGGAATATAAACTGGTACAGCCACTATGGAGAACAGTACTGTTTGTTTGTTGTTTAGTCTCTATGTCATGTCCAACTCTGCAACTCCATGGACTGTAGCGTGCCAGGTTCCTCTGTCCATGGGATTTCCCAGGCAAGAATACTAGAGTCAGTTGCCATTTCCTTCTCCAGGGCATCTTCCTGACCCAGGGATTAATCCTGCATCTCCTGCACTGCCAGGCCAATTCTTTACCACTGAGCCCCAGAGGCGGATTCTTCTCCAGCGAAGCCCCAGGGAACAGTATGGAGGTTCCTTAAAAAAGTAAAAACAGAACTACCACATGATCCAGCGGTCCCACTCCTGGGTATAAACCCGGAGAACACCATAATTCAAAAAGATACCTGCACCCCATTGTTCAGTGCAGCACTATTTACAATAGCCAGGACATGGAAGCAACCTAAACGTTCATAAACAGAAGAATAAAGAAGACGTGATACATATATATATATAGTGAAATATTATTCAGCCTTAAAAAGGAACGATACAGGAGCATTTGCAGCAACAAGGTTGGACCTAGAGATCATCATACTGAATGAACTAAGTCAGAGAAAGACAAATATTATATGATACTGCTTATATGTAGAATTTTTTTTAAATGGCACAAATGAACTTATTTACAAAACAGAAATAAAGTCATGAACACAGAAAACAAACTTATAGTTACCAAAGGGGTAAGGGGTGAGGAATAATTGGGAAACTGGGACTGATATATCCACATTACTATATGTAGAACAGATAGCTAATAAGAATCTGGGCCTCCCAGGTGGCTCATTAGTAAAAGAATCCGCCTGCTAATGCAGGAGACACAGGTTAGATCCCTGGGTGGTAAAGATGCCCTGGAGAAGGAAATATCAACCTCCTCCAGTATTCTTGCCTGGAAAATTCCAAGGCCTGGCAGGCTACAGTCCATGGGTCACCAAAGAGTTGGATATGACTTAGCAACTACACAACAACACAACAGTAAGAACCTGTATAGCACAGGGACTCAATACTCTGAAATTTGGGGTGGGATGAACTGGGAGATTTGGATCAGCATATATACACTATTGATACTATGTATAAAATAGACAACTAACCAGTCCATTCTAAAGGAAATCAATCCTGGGTGTTCACAGGAAGGACTGATGCTAAAGCTAAAACTCCAATACTTTGGCCACCTCATGCGACGAGTTGACTCACTGGAAAAGACTCTGATGCTGGGAGGGATTGGGGGCAGGAAGAGAAGGGGACGACAGAGAATGAGATGGCTGGATGGCATCACCGACTCAGTGGACATGAGTTTGCGTGAACTCCGGGAGTTGGTGATGGACAGGGAGGCCTGGCGTGCTGTGACTCATGGGGTCGCAAAGAGTCGGTCACGACTGAGCAACTGAACGGAATGAGAAACTACTATATAGCACAGGGAACTCTACTCAATGCTCTGTGGTGACCTAACTGGGAAGGAAGTCCAAAAAAGAGGGGATGTATGTGCATGTATAGCTGATTCAGGCTTCCCAGGTGGCACTAGTGGTAAATAGTGGTAACTAGTCTCCTGTTAATGCAGGAGACGCAAGAAACACCATTTCGATCCCTGCGTTGGGAAGAGCCCCTGGAGGAGGACATGGCAACCCACTCCAGTATTCTTACCTGGAGAATCCCATGGACAGAGAAACCTGACAGGCTATAATAGTCCATAGAGTCGCAAGAAGTCTGACACGACTGAAGTGACTCAGCACACATGCATACATAGCTGATTCACTTTGCTATACAGCAGAAACTAACACAACATGGTAAAGCAACTATACTCTAATAAAAATTAAAGGGCATCCCTGGTGGCTCAGTGATAAAAAATCTACCTGCCAATGCAGGAGACACGGGTTCGATCCCTGATCAGGGACGATCCCACATGCCTGCCACAGAGGAACTAAGCCCATGTGCCACAATTATTGAGCCTATCCTCCAGAGCACAGTCTCAAAAACAAAAATCTATTGAGCCATGTGCCGCAACTACTGAAGCCCACCCACCCTACAGCCCCTGCTCCGCAACAAGAGAAGCCACCGCAATGAGAAGTGTGAGCACCACAACTACAGAGTAGCCCCCATTCGCTGCAACCAGAGAAAAGCCTGCACAGCAATGAAGACCCAGCACAGCCAAAAATAAATAAATAATTTTTAATTAATTAGTAACTCTGTAATGAGCTGTATGGGGAAAATTCTAAAAAAGTGGATATACGTATAACTGATTCACTCTGCTGTATAGCAGAAACACAACACTGCAAATCAACTATACTCCAATAAAAATTTAAAAAAAAAAAGAAATTGAACTGTCTCATTTTTAACTTACAGAGCTTTATTTTTTTTATTTTTTTGGCCATGCCACGAGGCTTGTGGGATCTCCACCAGGATTGTAGTTCCTCCACCAGGGATTGAACGCAGGCCCTCAGCAGTGAAAGCACAGAGTCCTAACCGCTGGACTGATTATTTTAAACCCTGATGATGACCTCATTTATCTTTACACTTCTAGCTCTACAGGATAAGGACTCAAGCTGAGATATTTTGGGACCTCAAAGTAATCGTACGGGTATAAAACTACAGATTTTACTTGCCTGCAAAAGAGTCCGAGTCTTCAATGAAAAACAAACACAAACTGCAAAACACCACTAACACCTTTAGTGCACTGGTCTAAGTCAGGGAAGAGACCTTACAAGAACACTTAACAACCGGCTTCATTTTGTTCCCCCAAGAAAATACCCAGAAAGTCTAAAAATTATCTCCTAGCAGTTAAAGAGACTGAAAAGATTTTTTTCTCCTTGTGGTATACAAATTAAGGAGGAATAGAATAAAATGTCTTTTGAAAATTACCAGAAGTGTTCTGACTACTGGAGACATGACTGCCTGAGCTTTGGGGTGTTTTTTGTTGTTTTTCTTTACCTTTTCTCCTTATCCTCTCTTATCTCCAGGCTGGGGTACCCAATTTGATTAGTTCTTTTTTAAAACATTCCAGGAAACTTACTGTCAAAACTAGAAAGCTGACAGGACTTCTATGATAGTCCAATGGTTAAGAATCCGCCCAGCAATGCAGGGGATATAGGTTTCGATCCCTGATCAGGGGCACGAAGATACCAGATGCTGGAGCAACTAATAAGCCTGCTCACCGCAACTGGAGCATGGGCGCCACAGTGAAAAATCCTGCATGATGCATCTAAGACTCGGTGCAGCCAAATTAGCTAATTAATTAAGTAAACAAAAACTAGAAAGCAGAAAAGTTTTCCCAGTATAGAATCAAACAACTGGATTGAACAACTCACAAGAGATCTTGCATAAAAGCAAAAAGTGCCTGGATTTATGAAACATCCCAGAATCTTTCCTTTCAGCTCAAGTAAAAATGATGGAAGCACTGCAGATTACCGTAATTAGGGCTTTCAACACCCATTTTTTAAAGAGTTGGAGAAAACAGACACGTGCTAAGGAAATCTAAGGGAACTCAAAAAGGAATTAAAACAGATCAACGTTAAGAAATCTTTCCTATCTATATCTGTTTTCAGAAATAAACTCAAATTTAAGAAGGAACAGACAGAATAACTTTATCAGAGAGATGGAACAAGTGCTACTTTACCAAAGTGGCAACCATAGTAAGAACAAAAGGTAACCAGAAAAGACGATTAAGTGGAATGTTTTCCACAGAGCGTGAAAGGATACAGCAGGAGGAAAACACGAAAGCCACTGTGTATGAAGACAGTCTCTAAAATTAGACCCACCAACTGTATTCACGCACACATATTCAAGCCACGAGTCCAGTTATTTTTCCTACTTGTAAGTTGGCAGCACATTTCACACAGAGGGACATTTAGAGTCCTTTATCCCATCTCACTAGTAGACACAGGGGAAAAAATAAAAGAAAAACAACACCCGTGTGCATACACACAGAATTTCACAAAATTCTCTCCTCTGTACTTCCTGGGGCCTTGTGATGAAAACGCAGCACTTTTATCCCTTCCTCAAAACTTGCTTTCTCCTAAAAGCTTTCCTCGAGTTCATGAAGAGACCTGGCACAGGAACAAGCAATGCCTCATTCAGAAACCATTACCTATACTGAAACATCAGTACTCAGTACAGTATTTATCTCTTAAGAGGTGAGAATATAAGATGTTTGAGTATCTCTAGGTACTGAGACAGACTTCCTAGAAACTTTGTGAAGGGATTTTAAAAGGAACAAATGTGGTAGAAGCCTTTATCAATGTGCCAAAATTATACCAGAAAGTATTCACAAAATGAGAATATATGTCTCTACGTTAATAATAACAGTATCAGATCTAGTCCAATATACACAGGATCCCCAATTCTCCCACACTCCCACCCCCAACTCAAACCATTCTCTCATAGGATTGGAAGCTTTCAATGTCCTGATAAAAATTTAAACAAAAACAGCTTTGCAACCAGCATTCTTACAGTGTCAAAAGTGTCTCACCCCTTTCACCTTCCTAAGCTGAAAAACAGTAGCCAGGGCTGCCTCCAGAGAGAAATCTCATCCAGGCCACTTTAGCCAGGTCAATGAAGATAACGAATACACCAATCAAGAAATAAGAAGGGAAAAAATAAATGACGGAAAATCCACAGAACTCAGGGGGCCTGCTCCTTTATCCTCAGACTTAATCTAGCTGCTAAAAATGACCCCAAAAATGGGTTTGTGGAAAGAAGGATCAGACGTTCCCCACAATCAAACACTCCACCATTGTTAGAGAAGGGTTTTCTTACAAGCTTTCAAGCTCAACTGTCTCCCCATTAATGGGGGGGGGGGGCCGGGAATCTAACCCATACAGCCCAGACTATTTTAAAATCTTCAGTCTACTGAAAAATTCAAAGTGGAACCAGCCTACTTAGTTCTGAGGCCAAAGACGTAAGGATGGTGATATTTGTCTCTTCGAGGATGTGAACCAATCTCCAGGAAGAGCCTGAAACAGTAAAAATTCTGACCACATGAGATCTGAGATAATCTTCCTCTAAGACACCACGCTCCATCCTCTCTGCTTTCAAAGTGCTTTCACTCAAAGACCTGAAAGCACTAGACTTCTGTCAAAACAGAAACGTGGCAAGAACTGACAGAAAAAAACATCTCAAGTTCTTCCAATAAATATCTTATAAAAGCCTAGTGGAAATCCATGTCTCTCATTTATGACAATGAGAGAGTTCAAGAATAAAACTTCTTTACCTAGTCAGTCAATAAATTTGTTGAGTATCCGCTGCATGTCAAGGGTTATGCTAAAAGCTGAGGATACAGCAACTGAAAAAGATTATCTAAACCTCATGAAGCTTATTTTCTAAAGGGTTAGACTAAACATATATGTTATCTGTTGATGAGTAAGGAGGATATTAAATCAAAATGGGATAGAAAGTTATGTAACTGTATGTGGAGGAAGGGCTTTGCAATTTAGATAGTCTAGGAAATGTCACTGTTAGAGTGACTTTTGAGTAAAAACCTAAAGGAGGTGAGGATACAGGGTTATGCAGCTTTATAAGAAAAAGGTGATCCAGGAAGGCTCACCGGCACAGCTGCTGAGGCAGATGTGCCTGAAGAGCTCAAGGAACAGTGAGGAGACCAGTGCGTTTGCTGCTGGGCGCGAGAAGGGGGCAGCAGGTAAAGCTACTACAGATCTTGGACTTTAAAGACGACTGTAGTCTCTGGGTTTTATTCTGATACAGGAAGGAAGCCATCTCTTCAGACTCCTTTCGATTAAAAAAATCAGGCATCCTATTCTTACATACGCAAGTTTTTAAAATTTTGTTTTAAAACTGAAGATCAACAGTGTAAATCATATAGTGGACACTAAACTGGAATTTAAACAATGAAAAATAACACTGTAAAATATTATTAACTGTCAGTGAAAATTAGTAATACAACTTTTGCTGAGAGTTCATCAGACCCTCAAGAAAGGTTCTCCGTTCTCAGCCCTGTGGAGAAACGCAAAAGGAAGGAAAAATACAACTAAAAGTGAACTGAATTGATTACCACTTTCTGCCACTATTTAAGCCATTTCAGTCTTGATGCCCCAGACTCCTCGTGGTGGGGAGATAAGAGAAATAAAACGAGGTGGGGGAAGCATTTAGAAGAAAGAGGAGCACAAACAGCTGATTCAAATGTCAATCTGACTATCCAAAAATACAAAAAAAAAAAAAGGCTAGGTATTTGTGCAAGTTCTTAAGTGGAACCTGTCACCTCCCTCCACCAGTCACCATGTTGCCTACCAACAACACAGGGCTCAAGCTTCTCAATGTTAGTTAAGTCTACTTGGAAAAAATACATAAAAAGACATCCATGCAACTGAGAGCTGAATTTAAATTTTTCCACACCGGTCTCTGGTTTAACGAACCTCTGGGACTGTTATTCGGTCATTTTTCATCATTATGCAAGAACAATTCATTTTGAATGAATAAACACTCTGTGGAGTTACTAGGCTAATGGTCACAAATGTTGCAATTTGGGGCTCCAGAGGTAATCAAAACCGAGAAGAGTTTTCAAAGCCTCAAGAGTTAGCCGCAACTGCAAACGAAGTGTAGGCCCAACTTTTAAGCTCCAGAAAATCTTGTATGTGCCAACTCAAACCTCTGTCCCTCCAATAAACTCGGGCACCACCAAGATCTGAAACACTCCAACACCTTTCCCTCCCATTTTTCCAAGGCTCGAAGAAAAACGGAGGTCCAAGAAACACATGGGACTAGTCACCCTGGAGCACAAGGGCGCAAGTTTTCAGGTCCCACCGCACAGGCCACAGGTGGCCCCAGTCCCCCCACCACCGCCCCCCGCCCCGCGCCCCTCGCTTCTCGCCTGCGCTCCCGGTACACACCCGGGGCGTCTCTGGCCTCCGGGCCGTCCTTCACCGGAGGCTCGGGTCGACCCACCGCCCGCGGGTCCGCGCAGAGCCAGGGCGGGGAACCCAGGTCAGGGGGCCTCCGCCCGCCCGCCCGCCACGCCCCCGCCCCACGGGCCGCCCGCGTCGCCCGCCCCCCCGGCCCGGAGGTGGCCTCACCTCACGCGGGCCGTAGCGGGGAGGGCGCCAGCGTCTCCGCCCGCCGCCCGGGCCCACGGCCGCTCGGCTGCGGCTCGGCCCCGACGGCCGGCGGCGGCGCGCTTCTGGGGGCGGGCTCTTCTCAGCGGGGGTTTCCCCAGCGCCCAGGGCGGGGGAGCAGGGGGGACTGGGGCGGGGGAGGGGAAAGGGGCTTGGGAAGGAAGGGGGAGAGGGGGAGAAAAGGGGGAAACCAAACCCGGAAAGGGAGAAAAGGGGGGAGGGGGGAAATCAGAAGGGGAAGAAAGGCCCAGAGTCCGCCCCCCGCTGCGGCCTGCGCCCGACGTCACCACGTCCGGCGTAGTCGTCACCGCGTCCTGCGCCCGGCACTTCTGTGCTTCCTGTGTGCCTTTCTCCGCGCCTGCGGACCCCCTCTGCGTGTTCACCCACCTACCCCGTACGCTCACTCACGCTCTCAACTCTGTCGCTTCCGCTGCGTTACCTATGTCTTCAGCCGCCAATCCAGATCCACTGCTCCCCTTAGTTCACCTGAAAAAGATCAAGCCTGTCAGAGTCACCCTTGATTTAAACATGATACTAATAACTGAAATTTTTAAGTTTACAGAGTACTTTCAAAATCGCCTTTCACCTAGGACTGTAACTCCTGCTCCCAAAACAGCATATATGAAGTAGATACTTGTAGTATAAATGAATAAAGATCATGTAGTAGGTAAATGTCCATTTTTCCCTTGATGTAAAACTTTAACTCTACATAAAGTAGGTTTCAAATGGGTATATCTTTCCTTTTCTCCTTTGCCTTTAGCTTCTTTTCTTTTCATAGCTGTTTGTAAGGCCTCCTCAGACAACCATTCCAAAGAACAGCAAGGAGAGATAAGAAAGCCTTCCTCAGCAATCAGGGCAAAGAAATAGAGGAAAACAATGGAATTGGAAAGTCTGGAGATCTCTTCAAGAAAATTAGAGATACCAAGGGAACATTTCATGCAAAGATGGGCACAATAAAGGGCAGAAATGGTATGGACCTAACAGAAGCAGAAGGTATTAAGAAGAGGTGGCAAGAATAAACGGAAGAACTATACAAAAAAGATCATCATGACCCAGATCATCACGATAGTATGATCACTCACCTAGAGCCAGATATCCTGGAATGTGAGGTCAAGTGGACCTTCGGAAGCATCACTACAAACAAAGCTAGTGGAGGTGATGGAATTCCAATACAGCTATTTCAAATCCTAAAAGATGATGCTTCTGTGAAAGTGCTGCACTCAATATGCCAGCAAATTTGGAAAACTCAGCAGTGGCCACAGGACTGGGAAAGGTCAGTTTTCATTGCAGTCCCAAAGAAAGGCAATGACAAAGAATGCTCAAACTGCTGCACAGTTGCACTCATCTCACATGCTAGTAATGCTCAAAATTCCCCAAGCCAGTATGTGAATCATGAACTTCTAGATGTTCAAGCTGGATTTAGAAAAGGCAAAGGAACCAGAGATCAAATTGCCTACATCCATTGGATCATTGAAAAAGCAAGAGAGTTCCAGAAAAACATCTACTTCTGCTTTATTGACTATGCCAAAGCCTTTGACTGTGTGGACCACAGCAAACTCTGGAAAATTCTTCAAGAGGTGGGAATACCAGACCACCTGACCTGCCTCCTGAGAAATCTGTATGCAGGTCAGAAAGCAACAGTTAGAACTGTACATGGAACAACAGACTGGTTTCAAATCAGGAAAGGAGTACATCAAGGCTGTATATTGTCACCCTGCTTATTTTACTTATATGCAGAGTACATCAAGTGAAACACCAGGCTCGATGAAGCAGAAGCTGGAAACAAGATTGCTGGGAGAAATATCAATTACCTCAGATATGCAGATGACACCACCCTTATGGCAGAAAGTGAAGAACTAAAGAGCCTCTTGAAAATGAAAGAGGCTAGTGAAAAAGCTGGCTTAAAACTCAGCATTCAGAAAACTAAGATCATGACATCTGGTCCCATCACTTCATGGCAAATAGATGGGGAAACAGTGGAAACAGTGAGAGACTATTTTGGGGGGCTTCAAAATCACTGCAGATGGTGACTGCAGCCACAAAATTAAAAGATGCTTGCTCCTTGGAAGGAAAGCTATGACCAACCTAGACAGCATATTAAAAAGCAGAGACTGCCCGGCTAGCTTAGTCAGTAGAGCATGAGACTCTTAAAAAGCAGAGACATTACTTTGCCAAGAAAGGTCTAGTCAAAGCTATGGTTTTTCCAGTAGTCATGTATGGATGTGAGAGTTGGACTGTAAAGAAAGCTGAGCACCGAAGAACTGATGCTTTTGAACTGTGGTGTTGGAGAAGATTCTTGAGAATCCCTTGGACTACAAGGAGATCCAGCCAGTCCATCCTAAAGGAAATCAGTCCTGAATATTCATTGGAAGGACTGATGCTGAAGCTGAAACTCCAATATTTTGGCCACCTGAAGGGAAGAACTGACTCATTGGTAAAGACCCTGATGCTGGGAAAGATTGAAGGCAGGAGGAGAAGGGAACGACAAAGGATGAGATGGTTGGATGGCATCACCGACTAAATGGACATGAGTTTGAGTAAACTGTGGGAGTTGCTGATGGACAGGGAGGCCTGGCATGCTGCAGTGCATGGGGTCGAAGAGTCAGACATGACTGAATGACTGAACTGAACTGAACTAAAAGTAGGTTTAAGTCCATCCTGTTTAAAATCACTGATTCACATCACCACTCTTTAACACACAATTCTTTTTTAAAAGATCGTCTTAAATTTGCAACTTCTCCCACACTGTCCATCCTAGGCAGAATCAATTTAGTTACTGATTACATGTATTTGCATCATTTCTTTACTAAGTCCATCAAAGCATTGTAGTCGTACATGGATAGAATTCAGTCATTAAATATTTATTATGCAATGGTGCTAGTGGTAAAGAACCCACCTGTCATTGCAGGAGATGTAACAGACAAACAGCTAATATTTTATCAATATTATATATATGTGTGTGTATATATATATATATACACACACACACATATATGGGGTTTCTCTGGTGACTCAGTAGTAAAGAATCCATCTGCCAATGCAGGAGATGCAGGTTAGATCCCTGGGTCAGGAAGATCCCTAGAGGAGGGCATGGCAGCCTGTTCTTGCCTGGGAAATTCCATGGACAGAGGAGCCTGGTGGGCTACAGTCCATAGGGTTGCAAAGGGTCAGACATGACTTAGTGACTAAAGAGCAACAACAAACAGGTGCTGTAATAGAGATGTGTTCGATGTACTGTGGAAACTCAAGAAGGAGCTGTTAGTTCTTAGACGTCGTAAGAGAGATCAAATGAGCTACAGAAATGCTAAAGGTGAAATTTCAGCTAATTTCAGCTAAATTTCAGCTTGAAGAATATAAGTTGGAGTTCATCAGAGAGGCAATGGGTAACCAACAAGGCTGTAAAGATAAGAAATTCTCTGTTCCTTCAAAAATCAGCAGTTTCCAGGTTTTCAAGTTGGAGGCAGGAGGCAGTGATGGCCAGGAGGAAATAATAATTAATATTAGTATTAATGTTATGTATATATGTATATAGGACTTCCCTGGTGGTTCGGTGGTAAAGACTCTGTCTGCCAATGCAGGAGACATATGCAGAAGGTGCAGGTTCTATCCCTGGTTCGGGAAGAACCCCTGGAGAATGAAATGGCAATCCACTCCAGTATTCTTGCCTGGGAAATCCCACAGTCAGAGGAGCCTGGCGGGCTACAATCCATGGGGTTTGGAAAGAATTGGACACAACTTAGGGACTAAGGCAACTAAACAACAACAATATATGTACATGGAGTATAGGGTATGTAGCATTCTCCATCTGTTATTTCAATTTAATCCTCAAAACAGTAGGTATTGCCCTGTACTCATTTTATAAGAGAAGGGTTTCCCTGGTGGTATAATGGATAAGAATCTGCCTGCCAGTGCAGGAGACACCAGTTTGATCCCTGGTCCTGGAAAATTCCACGTGCCACGATACATGAGCAAAGAAGTATCACAGCTACTGAACCTGTGCTCCACAGCAAGAAAAGCCACTGCGGTGAGAATCCCATGCACTGCAACGAAGAGTAACTCCTGCTCCCCAGAACTAGAGAAAGCCTTCCCAAAAGCAATGAAAACCTAGCACAGCCAAAAATGAATAAAGAGAAAAAAAAACTCTAGTTAAAAAAGAAAAGGATAAGGAACCCTGGGGCAACAAAGTCCCAGATTTTGAACTGAGACATTTTATCTTCATAAACTGCTCTTAATCACTACACTCTTAGAAGTGCAATTGGACTCGGTGGGGGAGAGGGGAAGGTAGGGTGAACTGGGAAAATAGCATTGACATATATACACTACCATATATAAAACAGTGGGAAGCTGCTGTATAGCACAGGGAGCTCAGGTCAGTGCTCTGTAATGCCCTAGATTGGTGGGATGGGTTGGGAGAGACTCAAGAAGGAGGGGATGTATGTATACATACAGCTGATTCACTTTATTGTACAGCAGAAACTACCACAATATTGTAAAGCAATTATACTTTAGTAATAAAATAAAATTTAAAAAAAGATATGTAACTGAAAAGGGCAGGTTTCAAAGGATCTGTGTGTCATAATGCAGAGTGAATCAGTAGGGTCTTTTAGGGACAAATGCAGTAATTGAAGAACAGCTAGGGCAGAAACATGAAGCATCCACCCCTAGGAGAAACCCTGCTCTGTTTCTCCTGCTTTTGCTAACCTCTTATTTCCCACCTGTTTGTCAGAGAGAAGAGAAGCAGTTGAGATCATCTTAGAGTCTGAGGGGGTCTGGGAAATACATAATGTAATTAAGACATGAAACAAATAGCCATGTAACTATTTCTCCCAACCTCCAGGTAAAGTTATATCCAAGAATGAAATTAGGAATATTAAAATATTAGATATAAGATCAGTTCCTGTAGGTTGGAAGATTATTAGAAAATGACTACTAATAGGTACAGGGTTTCTTTGGGGAATGATGAAATGATTCTCAAATTAGATAATGGTGATTTTTGCAGAACTCTGTGAATGTACTAAAAACTGGTGAATTATATACTTTAAAGGGTGAATTTTTTTGTGTGTGAATTTTTTTGTTAAAATTCAATAAAACCCTTATTTTATAAATAAACCTATACTAGAAATTAAATCATAAATCTACTTCTATCACAGGTACGAATAAAGAAGAAGAGGGACTTCCCCAGCAGTCCAGTGGTTCCAACTGTGTGCTTCAATGCAGGGGGTGAAGGTTCCATTCCTGAGCGGGAAACTAAATTCCCATACACTTTATGGCAAAAAAAAAAGAAGAAGAAGAAAAGATGAGCCCCTGTTGAAGAGCTAATAAACTGTGACACAAAAATTCAATCGAGTGTGATTTCTGATAACCAGCCAGTACACTAGCATTGGTGTTGGAGAAGACTCTTGAGAGTCCCTTATACTGCAAGGAGATCCAACCAGTCCATTCTAAAGGAGATCAATCCTAGGTGTTCATTGGAGGGACTGATGCTAAAGCTGAAACTGCAATACTTTGGCCACCTCATGCGACGAGCTGACTCACTGGAAAAGACTCTGATGCTGGGAAAAGTTGGGGGCGGGAGGAGAAGGGGACGACGGAGAATGAGATGGCTGGATGCCATCACCGACTCTGTGGACATGAGTTTGAGTGTACTCCGGGAGTTGGTGATGGACAGGGAGGCCTGGCGTGCTGTGATTCATGGGGTCGCGGAGAGTCGGACACGACTGAGCGACTGAACTGAACTGAACTGAACACTAGCATTTATTCATCCAATAAGTGTTTTAACCACTTGTATTATAGTTCCTGTGTGCAGTGCTAAGAATATGAATGGCAGCATGTGCCACAATTTCTAAGCCTGTGCTCTAGAGCCAGTGTGCTGCAACAAGAGAAGCCCACGCACCACAGCTAGAGAAAGCCCCCACGCAGCAATGCAGCACAGCCAAAAATAAATAAAATTTTTAAAAAAACTTTACCCTATGCAAAGTTAAAATGTCATATTAAAAAAAAAAAGCATGTAGCAAGAATAATAATAAACTTTAATTAAGAGACTTCCTTGGTGGTCCAGGGGCTAAGTCTTTGTGTTTCCAATGCAGGGGGCATATGTTCGATCCCTGGTGGGGGAACTATGATCCCACACAACACGAAAAGTGACCAAAAAAATGAAACAAAAACACCCTGGTGCAGTCAAATAAATAAAATAAATATTAACAACAACAACAACAAAAAAAAAACTTTATGAAGATGGAAATGGCAACCCACTCCAGTATTTTTGCCTGGGAAATCCCACGGACAGAGGAGCCTGGCAGGCTACATTACATAAGTTCACAAAGAGTCAGAAATGGCTTAGTGACTAAACAACAACTATACAGATTTTGGATTTCTGTCTTTCAGACCTGTGCAAGAATAAATTTCTGTTGTTTTAAGCAAAAAAAAGAAAACTTTAATTAAGCACTTATTCTGTGCCAGCCAGTGTAAGTACTTTATAAAATTATTTAAATTTCAAAACTCTCAGAAAATCATTAAAGATCTGTAATTCCATATTCAAAATCCATAGGGCCAGGCATGTTTCAGAGTTTAGGAAATTTCAAAAAGGTAAAATGGGGAAATCCTTGGCAGTCCAGTGATTAGGACTCTGCACTTGTACTACCAAGGGCACAGGTTCAGTCCCTAGTCCAGGACCTAAGATCCCACAAGCCATGGGGTACATGGTCAAAAAATAGAAAAGTAAAATGGTACATATATATCACCCATAATCAAATAATATTTCTGGAGTAAAAATGTATAAATAGTCTCTAGTATGAGTTTTTAAAAGACCACGAGTAACCACACTTTTCTTCAGGTCAGGTTTGGTTGCCGTATGAACTACCTCCAAAGTAGTATGGATTACAAGGTTTTTTGGATTTTAGAATCATGAATAATCATTTTTCCCATTTCTCTGATGAAGAAATTGAAGTAAGAAAGATCAAGTTGCTTGCCCACAGTCATACAGCTTATAAAAGGAAGAGACAGAATTTTAACCCAGGCCATCTGGCTTAAAAATCTATATTCCTAACTCCTCCTGACCACCCCTGCCAGGTAAATCCCTGCTGTGGATGCAGAGACTTGTCCTTGGAGACCTGCTACAATCTCAGAATGTATTTTCCTAAAGAGGAGAAACCTCCAAGTCCGAGGAAATCTAGATCTCAAGCTCTTTCTCCATTTCAGACCTCCCTCTGAGGACCCAGAAGACCTGGCTAGCACAGTTCCCTTCCCCTTTTTTAACCTTCAGACTGGATGTGATTTTTGAGCCCCACAGGGCAAAACCCAACCCAGGGCTACAAAGGAGTCTGGACTGTGAGCCTCTGGGAGGGAGGAAAGGGCGGTAGGGCTTTGAGATGGACCAGGCAGGGGGAAATGAACTCTCAACAACCTACATGACAATGACCTTCAGTGTCCTGCCAATGACCCCCTCACGTTTGAAAGTCATGTTTTAACATTCTATCTTTAAACCTCTGATCTCCACACCCAACTCCCACCCCCTACTGCCAGGCTTCCGAGCAAGGCTATCAATCTGAAGAGGAATTTCATCTCTGACCTTTGTCCCCAGGCCTGGCAGCTCACATGGGTAACCCACCCTCTCCCAAAGTTGGCCGAGGGACAATCCAACCAACCTCGCCTCACATCCCCCACTCTGTACTTTCATTGACTATGTGGCTTCTGCCAGGTTCTACCTGTAACTGACTTCATCTCTCAAGTTGGAAGTTTGACAGCTCTACCCCCTACAACCAGGAGTCATGCCAGCTGGACACACTCTCCTTCCGGGGCCCCCGGCGGCCAGCAGGGAAGGAGCCGAGACCACAGCTGTTGAGACCCTGAACCCTGGGGTTGCAGCTCTATCTCAGGTCCATAGCTCAAGGAAGCCCCTTGGCGATGATCTGCTCCTTGTTCCTGGCCTTCCTGGTCCTGGCTGCAGCCATGGTGGCCACTCCCAGAACTGACAGACAGTGTGCAGCATGCGGGGAGCCTGCCTTGGACCTGGAGAGCCACCGGGAGCTGCTGCTTAACCTGGCCAAGAAGAGCATCTTGGACAAGCTGCACCTCAGCCAGCGCCCCACGCTGGGCCAGCCTGTGTCCCGAGTTGCTCTGCGGGCTGCCCTGCAGCGCCTCCATGGGCCCCCACAGGGTGCGCTTCCGGAAGCCGATAGGGGACAGGAGTATGAGATCATCAGCTTTGCCGAGACAGGTGGGTTCTTGGCCTATAGATTTTCCCCCAAACTCTATCTCCTCAGGAAACGAAAAGCTTCCTTCCCAATATCTAACCTCTGACTTTCTCCCCAAAACCATCCCAACTCTGGCCTCCCACAGCCTATAGTCTCCTAATCCCAGGCTCCCAACCCCCACCCACCCAAGCGCTCCCTTATAAGTTTAGACTTGACCAATGGGCACCTAGGAAGTGGGTACCTTTCACTTCTCTTTGAGACTGCCTACCCCTATCTCCCCTGGTTCCTTTCTCTGCAGGCCCCACACACTTCCACAGTCTGTGATGTGAGCCCAAACACTCCCTGAGCCTGGACTCAGGGTCTGGGACTGGACAGTCTGTCCCTCCTCTGGCCCCAGGATCCAGCCTCTCTGTACCCGCTCCCCCCCCCTCCCCAGATACCTCATTTGGGTAAAAGGTAGAAAAGTGAAACACTCCAATTACAATTTCACTCCACCGACTCCTGTCCTCTTGCCTTGATTACCTTCGGTCCCCACATCAGAATAAGGCCAAAAGGGGGCTCAGAAAGATATTTAAAGGATAGATAAAGAACAGGGGTGGGGTAGAGAATTTAGTGAACAGTTGGAGAGAATATCAAGAATTCAGAGACAGGGGAATTCTTTGGTGGTCCAGTGGTTTTGGAAATGGCAACCCACTCCAGTGTTCTTGCCTGGAAAATTTCATGGATGGAAGAGCCTGGAGGGCAGGCTACAGTCCATGGGGTCACAAAAAGTGGGACGTGACTGAGCATGCATGCCAGTGGTTTAGGACTCTGCACCCTCATGGCTGAGGGCCCAGGTTCAATCCCTGGTTGAGGAACTAAGATCTCAAAAGCTTCAAGGTGAGGCCAAAAAAAAAAGAATTCAGAGACAGGATCTGAGAAACAGAACATAAACAAATGATCTCTCTTGCCTCTGAGCTTCTTGCAAGTTTTGTCTTAGGTTTAGAAGGCCCTTCCCAATCCCGGTCCCTTTCCTTTGGTCAGCATCTATTCCCTTCAAGACCCAGCACCCCTATCCTGAAAATACCCACCCTGACTTGAGGCCGAGGGGCTCCCTCTCTTGTGGCCCCCATACTCTAACCCGGAACCTGGACCGTCCTTGTGGAATTGCCTGTTTCCAGATTTTCTATGAAGTCTGTCTTCCCATAGAATTCAACCCCTTGAGTTCAGGAACTGTCATTTATTCCTCACATTATCACCAGAGACTAGTATATAGTAGAAATAACTAACACTTATACAATATTTGGGCTTCCCCGATGGCTCAGTGGTAAAGAACCTGCCTGCAATGCAGGAGACACACAAGACTCAAGTTTGATCCCTGGGTTGTGAAGGTCCCCTGGAGGAGGACATAGCAACCCACTCCAGTATTCTTGCCTGGAGAATCCTATGGACAGAGAAACCTGGCAGGCTACAATCCATAGAGTCGCAAAGAGCTGGACGTGACTGAAGCAACTGAACACGCACACATACAATGTTTACAGTGTTCTAAGCCTTTTATAGATACCAACTCCTTGAGAGCCTCACAAGTCAGGTAGGCAAATACTATTGTTGTCTGTATTTTAAAAGTGATGAAACTGAGGCTCAAAGAGGTTGAGTAGCTAGCTCAAGGTCATATGACCAGTAAGTGGTCCTTGACGATTATACCACTCTGCCTCTTGCAAACAGAGTAAATGCTTGACAAACAACCAAACCATTCTGTAGGTCAGCTTGACCATGTCTAGAGTCCCCAGTGATGAATGAGACCCTATTCCATCTCAAAAAATGGTGTCTGCTCGTAATTAAGAACACAAACTCTGGAGCCAGATAAACTGGGCTCAAATTCTGGCTCAGCTACCTATTAATATATATCCTGGGTTGTTGATTGTTTTCTCAGTTGCAAAACAGAGATAATGAGAGGATAGTTGAGAGAATTAAGTGAACTAATTAATGTACTTAGAAAGAATGGTCTTCCTGGTGGCTCAAACAGCAAAGACTCTGACTGCAATGCAGTAGACCCAGGTTCAATCCCTGGGTCGGGAAGATCGCCTGAAGAAGGGGATGGCAACCCACTCCAGTATTCTTGCCGGAGAAACCCACGGACAGAGGGGCCTGGCAGACTATAGTACATGGGGTTGCAGAGTTGGACACGACTGAGCGACTAACACTTTCACTTTCTTTCACTTAGAAAGGAGAAGGTGGGAGGGAACTTAGAATACTCAACTTCTGCCCATGAAGAGTTTAATTGTTACTGCTAGGAATAAATTACTTAGAATACAAGGCAGAATGAAATTAATGCTGGATGAGGACACAAGTACTTGATGGCCAGAAGTCAGTCACTGGGACCTGATGGGACAGGAAAGTTTTTCAGAAGTTTCCAAATAGGCTAGATTGTACAGGAAGTTGACTTCAATGGGTAAAAAATGGTAAACAACATCCTAAATGGAAAAACACAAGTAAAACTCTGAAGAAATGGACTGCATTTGGAGTTGAAGGTAGTTTGGAGCGAATGAATACAAAGTGGACAATGGCCATGAAACCATGAGTCCTTTGAATACCACAATCCTGGTATGTTTTTATTATTATTTATTGCTGTTACCATCCTATCTGCAACTAAACCTTGTTAATTTATTTTTTTAATATTTATTTTAATTTTTGTTACACTGGGTCTTCATTGCTGTTCACAGGCTTCTCATTGCTGTGGCTTCTCTTGTTGCAGAGCACAGGCTCTAGGCGTGAGGGTGTCAGTGGTTGCAGCACGTGAGCTCAGTAGTTGTGACTCATGGGCTCCAAAGTGTGGGCTCAGTAATTGCATCTCATGGGGTTAGTTGCTCCTCACATGTGATCTTCCCAGATCACGGGTCAAATCCACGTCCCCTGCACTGGCAGGTGGATTCGTTACCACTGTGCCTCCTGGTTGGTTTTTTTTCACCTTTGTATCCCTGATGCTTAGCCTGGTTTCTGGCACATTGTGGCAGTAATGACCATTACCAGATATTTATTGCACCTGCCTCCTCTCAGTTAATCCTTGCATAAAGTGGACTTTATCATTCCCTGGTCACTCAGACGGTAAAGAATCTGCCTGCAATGCCAGAGACCCAGGTTCAATCTCTGGGTCAGGAAGATCCCCTGGAGAAGGTAATGGCAACCCACTCCAGTATTCTAGCCTGGAGAATTCCATGGACAGAGGAGCCTGGCAAGCTACAGTCCGTGGGTCGCAAAGAGCGACTAACATTTTATCATTCCCATCTTAAGAATGCAGAAACTGAAACTCGAAGAAGATAATTTACATGGTCAAGGTCATACAGCTTACAAAGGGCAGAATTCAAACACAGTTCTCTCTGACTTTAAAGTCTATATCTTTCCATATTTGCTAATCAATGAATGAATACAACATTCAGGCTGGAGGGGGTGTGACCCAAAATGAACTTTGGAGATGAGAATGACTGATCCCTGGATCCTATCTTTTACATTTAAATATTTTAGTTTCAAGTTTTCATTCCAGCTTAAGCTATCATCTCCACCATTGTGTGAAAGAGAAGATCTGAGAATTGTTCTTTCTGGAGATACAAAGAGAAAGAGCTTGGGGCCCCGCAGAAACCAGGGGAAGAACCTCCAGTGGCGTCCTGACGCTGGCTCAGACTGGCTCTTGAGGCCTGATGGTGAACATCTGCCAACTGTGCATCCAGTGGTATCACATTGGTAGTCTGAAATTGGCCAATGTAGCAGAATGTATTCCTCAGAAATTGGCTAACACTATTAATCAGTGCCTTTTCCCCCTACTCTGGAATCCCCTTGTTAAATATTTACCAGCACCACACTGCCTTTGACCTAAAAATTCAAGTTACCTGCTTCCCACATACCTAACGTACAATGCTGAGACAGGAATGGAATAACCATCATAGATACACCTGTTCAAAATGGGAGAGAGGGAAGGAAGATGCAGAGCAGTCACTGGTTCATGAAAATTCTACCCTAAGTCTGGAATTCCTTTAGTTAAGGCTTTTTTCTGCGATTTCCCTCTCCTCTTAAGAAGAGCCCACCATTGTTCTCCTAGGCTTCTAGATCCGTTCTCTCAACCCTAAGTGACAGCCCCAGAGTCTTTCCTTTTAAATAAAAAGTGGCCTGTGTTTGCACCTGAGTAGTTTTCTCAGCCTGCATCTGCCCAAAAAAGTTGGGGGCCTGGAAACCTGGAGACTTCTTTTCATTCTGAGTCATCTCTATCTCTTTTAGTCCAAATTGGTGCTGCTTTCACTATTAAAATTCTCTTTAACACTCTGTGAGCCTTCTAAATAATAAATTATAGTCTACTCAGTCAGACAAAAGGCTCTCCATTCTAACAAGACAGGTGCCCGTCTTTAGGTTACAAGTCAGGGTGTTGGGGGATAAGATTCTTAGAAGCCCTTCTGTCTAGTTGAGAGAATCTATAGAAAAACATCTTACATTTTAGGTCTTTGAACTTCCCTGGTGGCCCAGTGATTAAGACTCCGTGCTTCCACTACAGGAACACTGGTTCCATCCCTGGCTGGGGAGCTAGTGTGACCAAAAAAAAACAGATCTTAACAAAGATGTTAGACCCTAACAAAAGGTCTTAGAGCTTACCCTTTACTGTTTTGATCATAATTCTGAAGCCGTGTTTTACCTGCAGTGTCCTAGGGGTGATTTTTGCCCTGAGACCATTTCTTAGTTTGAGAACCTTTTGCCAGGCAGAGCTGAGGAATGAAAAAATATTTTATTGTTCAATCTAACAAGTCCTATTGGAAAGTTTTTCTCTAAATTCTGCTTGAACATTGAACAGTTCCTTTTTTAGTTCATCTCACTCTTGAGATGCCTTATCATAGGCAGCTAAAATAAGCCAATTGGCACTTTCAACATTCTGCCTGAAAATATCTTTAGCTAAATTCACAACTTTGTTAGATACCATTTCTAGCTTCCAAGTTACCAGAGACGATAGCCAATACATAACACAGGTTCCCCTTTCTCTAGCTTCCAACAGCGATTTCTTCACTGTCCTTCCTGCCGTCACTAACAGTCTCCCTGATGTCCTTCCATCGCTTGTCTGCCACCCAGTCCCTAAGCCTGCATTGCATTTTTTTGGCCTTTGCTATTGGTATACCCCCAGGAGATCCAACCAGTCCATTCTAAAGGAGATCAATCCTGGGTGTTCACTGGAAGGACTGATGCTAAAGCTGAAACTCCAATACTTTGGCCACCTCATGCGAAGAGTTGACTCACTGGAAAAGACTCTGATGCTGGGAAAGGTTGGGGGCGGGAGGAGAAGGGACGACAGAGAATGAGATGGCTGGATGGCATCACCGACTCTGTGGACATGAGTTTGAGTGAACTCCAGGAGTTGGTGATGGACAGGGAGGCCTGGCGTGCTGTGATTCATGGGGTCGTGGAGAGTTGGACACGACTGAGTGACTGAACTGAACTGAACTGAACCCCACTTCAGATACTTATTTCTGTTTTAGTTATCCATTAATATAGCAGATCAGCTCAAACATTGAGGTTTAAAGAGAAAAAAAATCAGTATTTTCTGTGATTTTATAGTTTTACTGGACTTATTCTGAGTAGTTCTTTCATTTGACGTGGGATCAGTGAGGTCATTCAAGCAATTGCATTCTCAGATGGGGCTGAAATCTCTAGGATGGCCTCTGATCTTCCGAAGTCTCTCTCCACATGGCTCCTCATCATTCAGTAGTCTAGCTCAAGTTTCTTTAAAGCATTTAGAGGTTTCCTGGACTCCTCTGGCAGTCCAGTGGTTAAGACTCCACACCTCCAGTACAGGGGGTGCAGATTCAATAACCAGTCAGGGAACTAAGGTCCCGCATGTGGCCGGATGAAACAAAGCAATTTAAAATAAAGGTTTCCTTCCAAGAGGAGGAAGCCTCAAAGTACTTATTAAGTACTTATTAAGCATCTACTTGCAGCATGCTTGCCTACCTCTCATTGACCAAATCAAGTCACGTGCCAAGCCCAGAATTAATATGGGAAAGGATTGCACAAAACCGTGAATATTGGGAGGTGGTGTTCACTGATGGTCAACAGTGTAAAACCATGGGGTGGTTTCCATGCTTCGTAAGAGTTCAAGGAACAGAAAAATCCAGTATAGGTCAAATATAGTCATTAAGTGGCAGAATGCCTAATCATACAAGTTTTCTATGCTCTGTGTGTGTGCTAAGTTGCTTCAGTTGTGTCTGACTCTGAGTGTCCATGGACTATAGCCCGCCAGGCTCCTCTGTCCATGAATTTCTCTAGGTAAGAATGTTAAGGGTTTTATTTATTCTAATTATGGCTGTTCTGAGTCTTCATTGCAGTGTGCAGGCTCTTCCTTGTGTGACTAGGCTTCTCCTCTAGTTGTGGCACTAGGGCTTAGCTGCACCACAGCATGTGAGATCTTAGTTGCCGGAGGATCAGGGATTGAACTCATGTCCTTTGTATTGGAAGGTGGATTCTTAACCACAGGACCACCTGTTAACCAGAGAAGTCCCTGTTAAGGGGTTTAGATTTTATTCAAATAGCAATGGGAAGCCTTTGAAGGGTTTTAAGCTGAGAGGATTAAGTTGATCAGATTTATGCTATAAAAAATTTACTCTGGGACTTCCCTGGTGGTCCAGTGGTTAAGACTCTGTGCTTCAACTGCAGTAGGTGTGAGTTTGATCCCTGGTTAGGGAACTGAGATCCCACATGCCACATAACACAGCCAGAAAAAAAAAAAACTTACTCTGACTAATGTGTGAAGAATGGTTTTGTGGGCAAGAGTGAACCAACCACTTGGCAAGCTATTGCCATAGTTCAAGAAAAAGATGACTGTGGGTTGAACTAATGTATGGTAGAGGAGGTGAGGTTAAGTGAAATTATATTATGAACTGGAGATGTAGTTGACAGGCCTGCAGATAATTTCAAAGAAGGGAATGAGGGCAAGCGAGACTTTGGTTTAAGCAATACCTTTATAGGGAAAAGGAAGATTGAAGAAGGAACAGGTTTGAGTTGGGGGTCGGGGAGGATAAACCTAGAGTTCTTCTCTGAACTTGAAAAGTTTGAGATAGCATTGGCTATCCTAATGGAATATCAGATCTGTGGCTGGATATACAAGACTAAGGCTCAGGAAGAGGTCAGGGCCACAGATACAAGTATCTGGGGAGTTATCAGCATATAGATGAAATTGAAAGCCAAGGGAATTGATGGGATCTTTCTGGGAGAGAGTACAGATAGAGAAGAGAAGGGAGCTGAGGACCTCCAACGTTTAGAGGTCAGGCAGAGCAAGAGGAGCTGTCAGTCAAAGAGACCAACATAGAGTAGCCAGAGTCATGAAAGCCAAGAGAAGGAAATATTTCCAGAAGGAGGGAATGGTCAACTGTGTCAAACTCCTGCTTAAAGTTCAGGTAAGGCAAACACAAAGATGAAACCATCTGGATATAGCAATGTGGAAGGTGTTAGTGATCCTGACAAGAGCAGGAGTGAAGGGAACAGAAATCCAATTAATGTGTTTCAGTAGGTCAGATGAGAGATGAAGAGAGGAAATCGGGCAACAGTGATAGGTACAGGAAGAAATGCAGAGCCATTTTTTTTTTGGCCGAGCTACATAGCATGTGGAATCCTAGTTCCCTGACCAGGAATTGAACCCACGCCCCTCGCACTAGAAGCATGGAGTCTTAACCACTGGACAGCCAGGTAAGGCCCTATGCCAGTCATTAGAACCACTCTGGTGAGGAACTGGATGTGGAGAATAAGGGAGGTGATCTTAGGGTTTCTAAAGATGATAAGCAAAGTAATGGTGCCACCAGTTCTAAGAACAGAAAGAGAGGTATATAGGGAGGAAAATATGATTTCTACATTTCCACAGAATGTGGCAAAATTCAGCAGTTAGAAGTTTAGGCCTGAAGCTTGGTGATTCCCAAGATGCAAAATGGTCTGGACTAGACTGACAGATTCGGGAATCACCAGTATAAGATTTGTGTTGGCTGCCCACAACTGTTGGAGAAGGCAATGGCAACCCATTCCAGTACTTTTGCCTGGAAAATCCCATGGACGGAGGAACCTGGTAGGCTGCAGTCCATGAAGTCTCGAAGAGTCGGACATGACTGAGCGACTTCACTTTCCTGCATTGGAGAAGGAAATGGCAACCCATTCCGTGTTCTTGCCTGGAGAAGCCCAGGGATGGCGGAGCCTGGTGGGCTACAATTTATGGGGTCACACAGAGTCGGACACGACTGAAGTGACTTAGCAGCAGCAGCCCACAACTGTGGGTCAGGCCTCCCCTCAGTGTACAGTAAAAGGAAACGGGACTTCCAGTGGTTAAGACTCTGAGCTTCCCCTGCAGGGGGGTGGGCAAGCTCAATCCCTGGTTGGAGAAATAAGGGTTAAAAAAAAAAAAGAGGAAATGAAGGTCAAAGACAGGCCAAAGAACTCTTGCACTGGAGGGATGGTCAGAGAAAGAAAAGGCAGTACGAAAATTAAGGAAGAATCCTAAGAGAGTCGTGAGAAGAGATTTTTAAGATGGAAAGGGTCCTTAACAATGCCAGGACTGTGGTTGAGAAGGAATGCACAGGGAGGTAGCAGGTAGAACTGACACTCAGAAGGCCACAATGATGGGGGCTTCTTGTGTCCATAGGCCTCTGCAACACCACCCAGACTCGTCTGGATTTCCACTTCTCCTCTGACAGCTCAGCTGGCGGCTTGGAGGTCCAGCAGGCCAGCCTCATGTTCTTTGTGCAGCTCCCTCCCAATACCACCTGCACTCTGAAGGTGAGGGTCCTTGAGCTCAGCCCACGTGACACCAACCTCACCTCAGCCACTCAGTACCTGCTGGAGGTAGATGACAGTGGTTGGCACCAGCTTCTCCTGGGGCCTGAAGCTCAGACTGCCTGTAGCCAGGGGCACCTGGCCCTGGAGCTGGCCCCCGAAGGACAGGTGACTTGGAGCCCAGTCATCCTGGCTGGGGCTGCACATAGGCCTTTCGTGACAGCTCGGGTGAGAGCTGGGGACAAGCGCCGGGTTCGTCGTCGAGGCATCGACTGCCAGGGCAGGTCCAGGATGTGCTGTCGACAAGAGTTCTTCGTGGACTTCCGGGAGATTGGATGGCACGACTGGATCATCCAGCCTGAGGGCTATGCGATGAACTTCTGCACAGGGCAGTGCCCCCTGCACGTGGCAGGCATGCCTGGCGTCGCTGCCTCCTTTTACACTTCGGTGCTCAATCTTCTCAAGGTCAACACAGCTGCAGGCACCACCAGAGGGGGTTCATGCTGTGTGCCCACCGTCCGGCGCCCCCTCTCTCTGCTCTACTATGACAGAGACAGCAACATTGTCAAGACTGACATACCTGACATGGTGGTAGAGGCCTGTGGGTGCAGTTAGTCTGTGTGTGGTACGGGCAGCTGTGGGGAGGGGGGACAGGCGAACACACCCTGATGGAGGTGCTCTTCCTTGATAGTAGGGTGTGGCCCTCTTACTGCCTCTGTCCCAAAGATGGACACCCTCTTCCTGAGCAACTTGGGGAAATTTTCCCCACTTTGATGTGAAGAGACCTTCATCTAGGGAGGGTCACTGTGATCTAGGGAGAGCCATGGTGCCATCTTCATAATGACCAGCCCCTTTCCTAGGGCAGAGTCCATTCAGCAAGCCCCACATGCTCAACTGTCACCCCAGGGACTCTGATCCATCTCCAACCGTGAGCAGTGCCATCTGAGTCCCAGACAGACACCCACAGCCCAACTGCAGTCCCGCCCACAATCCACTGTGCCTCCCTGCCCTTTCTACTGCACATCCCCCACTGCAGGATGAGTTGGCCAGCCCCGTTCCCTGCTTTTCTGGATCTCCAGAGAGTCCCTCCTTAGATTCACCAAACCTTACATCCTCTCTATGTCTTGAGCCCTTTTCCCTCTGACTTGCCCAGTGGGTTGCTAAAGGCTTGGAATGCCTTCACTCACTCTTTGTCCTCTGCATCTGGCTCTGTACCCTTGGGGGCTGACTCACCTGAGTTCCTTTGGCCTCTGGCTTCCTGCTGAGTTTGACTGGCCTAGCAAACTAGCAAGAATGGAAAGCTCTTGCAAGTCAAGAGTACGGAAGCAGCGATACCAGAACTTGGGCAGAGCTGGAGCTGTGGAGGGAGTGGGGAGCTGGACAGGAGTTGTAGGGATATGGGCATAGCCACAGTCACACAGAACCATGGAACCTAGGCAGAGGGAGAGGAATAAGAAACACGGTGGCCTCTGTCTCCTCTTAACCTTTGATCTGCCTTTTGCTAGTTCCTGGGTGCTCCAACATCCCTCCTCAGTTTCCTTAACCCTGCCCATACCTCTGAAAAGAGGTCCCTCATTGAGTCTTCTTAGAGATGCAAACATAGACAGCTGAGTGGGTCTTTTCTTTCCTGCCAGGACCCTGACTGGCACCCCCGATGACACAGAGCCTGCCCGCCCTGCCCACTTTTCTCTCCTCACAGTCTCCTTCCAGCTGTACTTTATGTCTGTCCCACATGTCATGACTCCTCCTTCCCCAGGCCACCTCCTTTCTTAGGCCCCGTCCACTTCCTAGAACCATCTTCACTGGTCTTCCAGCTAATAAAGACACGGGCTTTACTTGGTCCTCTCCTCCCTCTGTCCTCAGTCTGAGAGATGAGACAGATCACTGTTCAACCAGCAAGTAGGTGACAACCTGTGGGCATACACATGGTGGGAGGCGGAGACAAGGCAGCCTTCTTGCACTGATTCTCAGGGCTCCAGCCAGGAGTCCTGTCTGGGAGATGGAACTGGCCAAGGGCCACTTGAGTGGGACGGAGAGAAGAAAAGGAAAGTCTGGGGAGAGGAGAGGGAGGCATTTGCTCTGAGACTGAGTCCTCTCCAGACCTTTGCCCTCTTCCCCCACCATCTCCCCCCACCCCCGTTAGCTGGACAGCCCTGAACCATGGGGTCGATATTGTCTGCAACCCAAGGCCGAGATTGTGCAAAACCCATGTGTCCTTTGGGAAACGTGATGTCTGTGTTTGTTCAGCATATAACCCCCTCCTATCCAGGTCTGAGGTCCCTGGAAAAGGCACCCTAAAGGAGAAAGTCTGAAAGAGACCTCCTGGAGAAAGGCAAATCTGAGCTGCGGGCTTCGTGAGCAAATGCTTACTCACTCAGAAGATCTCTGTCCTTGGACTTTATGAGATCTTCACCTAAGGAGAGAATCTGAGGAAGCCTTCTGGTGCTCGGCTGCCCTCTTCTACCACTGTCACCCACCCCGAATCCGCCCCTCCCAGATCTACTCGCCCTCCTTCCAACTATAGCTTCAGTCCCCAGGTTCAAGACTAAGGTGAGGTGAAGTGAGGTACTTGCCTTGGAGATAGAATTTTAAGGGGATGTCAAAAATTCCATCAGTCAAGATAAATAATATTTTAATCCAATATTTTTTTAAAAATCAATGCAGAAATATCCAAGATGAACAAAATAGCAAATTTTAAAATAAACTAAATGTAACAGGAATCAGTGTTATTCCTTCGCTTTTTTGGCTCTGCTTTTGACAAAAAACAAAGAGTGGAATTGTCCTCTTCCCAACCTTTTCCTCCAGGGCTCCCTGGCCCCTGACACTAGGCTCCTCAGGCTTTTCTCTGTAGGGCAAGATACGCACTCAGGCTCCTTCTACTTCCTCACCCACTCTCAAGCCTGTCGCTACCCCCCAGCCCCCAGCCAGGTTGGTGGTAGGGCGGGCCTGTGAGGCAGATGGCTGGGGTATTTATAACCTGGGAGCACTTCTTGGGAAAAGTGACTAAGATGCTAAGAGCATATTTATAGCTAGGTTCTGACGTAAGTGTCACTGGGGAGGTAGGGGCAGGCCATGCACAGCAGCAAGAGGGTAAGAAGAGCTGGAAATTGGAAGCACCTCACAGAGAGGGCAGGGGAGGAATGGGGTTGGTGACTCCTGCAGTCACTTCTGGATGCTCCCTTGACTCAGGCTCACCCACAGGTTAGCCCTCGGAGACAGCACCACAGGCAGAAACCTCAACTTTGCAGTTCTAGGGTCCAGACCCCAGTGGGTAGAGAGGGCTGTCACTCACAAGCTTGACCAACAGAGAGGGCGCTGGCAGCTGGGGAGAGCCCTGGACAGAGGGGACTTGAATATGACTCAAGATCTAGGGAGAAAGGCAGGGTGGAGAGAGGGTCTAAAAGTCTCATTGGCTCCCTGCCCACCACAGGTGCTGTAGCCTGGCACCCATCACTGCCCTCCATTGCCACGTGTCAGTGATGAGGTCCAAAACAGAACTGAAGGTAGCAGTGGTGTGGTCCTGATGACAGCCTCGACTTTCCAGCAGCGGCGAGTGGAGAGAGCTGAGGCACCAGCTTCTCGTTCTTCTGGCGTAGAGGCAAGGTCCCCAGAGGGAGAGGTGGGGAAACAAGCCCTCTGAATCTCTCCACATCCCACAGCAGCCCCTTCCCTGGAAAGCTGGTCAGCGCTAAGCCTTCTGCTGTCCAGCGGCTCAGCACTGCCACATGGTGGACACTGGCGGTACTGAGTCCCGGCCCCCAAAGCGCCACCTCTCTTCCCCTGTGCCAGAATCTAGCAGTCTATCTTGAGAGCCACCAGCGGCTGAATAGCCCCGAGATTAACAAACTGGAATAGGGGCCCATTTCCCAAAACACACTCACTTCCTCCCAGCTTCTTGAAGAAACTGGGGCATAAGGAGAAAGGCTGATGATGTGAGGCCTTGGTCCTCCCATTTAAAGGCAGTGAGGAGTGTGATAAGGAAGGCTGGGATTGGGACTCAGGTTGCTATACTGGCCATGTTTTGTTCTTAAAATCCCATAAATCTTCCATGTCCCACCACCATTAACTGAGGCTGGCACCACTCCTGCTGCTGCTGCTAAGTCACTTCAGTCGTGTCCGACTCTGTGTGACCCCATAGATGGAAGCCCACCAGGCTCCCCCGTCCCTGGGATTCTCCAGGCAAGAACACTGGAGTGGGTTGCCATTTCCTTCTCCAATGTGTGAAAGTGAAAAGTGAAAGTGAAGTCGCTCAGTCGTGTCCAACCCTTAGCGACCCCACGGACTGCAGCCCACCAGGCTCCTCCATCCATGGGATTTTCTAGGCAAGAGTACTGGAGTGGCTTGCCATTGCCTTCTCCTAGGATACCCCAAATCTAGGCAGCTCTTGGAGTCCCCTGAAAGAGAGCCAGTGTCTGGAACAGGCCCTTCCAAGTCTCATGCCCTTCTGCCATCCTTGATGGACTCTGCCCTGATGTAATATTGCATCACCACCACCCCCACCTCTCCAGGTTTCCCCAGACATCACAGTGACATGCCATCCCCCGCCCAGGCTCCAGCCCTCGTCCACGTTGTGCTCCGGTCCAACTGGACTCTGGGCAGCCAGCACAGGCAAGGTCAGGAGGTAACTTCTGTGCCCCATGACACTGCCACCTTGGCCTGGGCAAGAGGACTCCAATCCTACCGCCAGCCCCCCGGCCTCTCACCCCTGTCCCAGTACCATTGCTAGAAATAAAAAAGAACCGAGTTCTCTTTCTAGCCCAGAAAAATAACCACTGGGATTCCCAGCTGCCTCATGGAAACTGCTGCAACAGTGGAGGCCAGGAGCTAGACAGACTGGAGGTATGGGGGGAAGTGACCTTCCCACCTTGCTCACATGGAGCTCCCTCCCCCGAGCCCCAGACCTTGGGGATTGAGCCTGTGAAATCCTCCTCCTTCTTGCATCATACGTGTGCACATCGCCCCCCACCCCCTCCACCCCTACCTCAAGCTCCGTGACCAGGGCCAGATGGTGAAACCTGAGCTCCAGGGGGGAACCTCCACCCACGGCAGGGGCCTGATGGGCAGCACAGCTGGCCAATCCTGGAGCTCAGAGGGTAGGTCTGCCTGCTGACCACTAGGTGAGGAAGCCCTAGGTTGCTGGCTCCAGAGAGGCCCCAGTCAGTAGCCAGACATGAGCTGTGAGGGTCGAACTGGCAGACTGCATTGAACATCGCTACCCATTGGACCATCCACTGTAGAAGACAGGTGGCTCTACCCTTGACCAAGGGTAGGTGTGGCACTGGTGGCTGCAGCCGCCGTGCCCTCCTCATTGGCCTCCACGCAGCCAGTCTCAACAGGAGGAGCAACGGCACTCCAAGGCCCCCAACGTGACCCTGGGCTGTTCACCAGGACCATGGGGCTCCCCAATGTCCAGCTCCAGCTAGTGCTGCTGTGGGCACTGGTGTGGGCACAGGTGGCAGGGTCTGCGTGTCCCTCCTGTGGGGGCCCCCCACTGGCACCCCAAGCAGAGCGAGCTCTGGTCCTCAAGCTGGCCAGGCAGCAGATCCTTGAGGGACTACAGCTGACCAGTCGTCCCCGGATGACTCATCCTCCACCCCAGGCGGTGCTCACCAGAGCCCTCCGGAGACTGCAGCGGGGAAGAGTGGTTCCAGAGAATGGGGAGCAGGTCATCAGCTTTGCTGTTCTCACAGGTAGGTGAGGGAGAGACAGGCAGAGATTTGACAGGGCAGGGAGGCAGAAGGGGAGCTTGACAATGATAGCAGGAGCAGAGGAAGCTGGGTCTGGAAGGAAGAGGAGGAACTGGAGCCGGGCTGGCCTCAGAGTCCCTGCCTCTTCCGAAGGTGGGAGCTAGGGAGAGCGGCGGGCAGGGCTCTCGGGAGTCTCAGGGGACAGCATCACCTCCGCTCACATTCTCCAATCCCTTCTCCATCTTTCTGGCAGACTCCTCCACTGCCACCTGCAGCTCCATGCTCACCTTCCACCTGTCCACTCCTCGGTCCCACCACCTGTATCATGCTCGCCTCTGGCTGCACGTGCTCCCCACCCTTCCTGGCCCTCTTTCCTTGAGGATTTTCCGATGGGGGGGCAGGAGGAGAGGCCGAGGGTCCCGCGTCCTTCTGGCTGAGCACCAATTGACAACCCCAGGCTGGCACGCCCTGACTCTGCCCTCTAGCGGCTTGAAGCATGAGGAGTCTGGTGTCTTGAAACTCCGACTGGACTGCAGTCCCCTGGAAGGCAACTGCACCGTCGCCCCACAGCTCCTGGACACAGTGGGAGAGCAGCGGCCCTTCCTGGAACTTAAGACCCGGCTCAGATTGCCTGGAGCAGGTCGGGCCAGGAGGAGGACCCCCAGCTGTGAACCCGAAACCCCCTTATGCTGTCGACGAGATCATTATGTAGACTTCCAGGAGCTGGGATGGCGGGATTGGATCCTGCAACCTGAGGGGTACCGGCTGAATTACTGCAGTGGCCAGTGTCCCCCGCACCTGGCTGGCAGCCCCGGCATTGCCGCCTCCTTCCATTCCGCTGTCTTCAACCTCCTCAAGGCCAACAACCCTTGGCCCTTGGGTACTTCCTGCTGTGTCCCTACTGCCCGAAGGCCTCTCTCTCTCCTCTACCTTGACCGTGATGGCAACGTGGTCAAGACAGATGTGCCGGATATGGTGGTAGAGGCCTGTGGCTGCAGCTAGCAAGACGACCTGGGGGTCTGGAGTGAAGAGATCAACCTAGGGGTCCCCAGGCAGAGGGCCTCTGTGGCTGGAGGCATCAGGTTCCTGACCCATACCTCCACCCCATGGGTCATCTGGCAATATGACTGGATTGACCCCTCTGAGACCCAAATGGGCACTTTTGTGTCCAGTCTCTGGTCCATTTCAGGCTGGTTGATATGTGGGGGAGATGGGGAAAGTGTGTCCTGTAAAGGAGTCTATTCAGAAAGTGTGAGTTCCTACCCTAAGCTGTCCGAGAAGATGGGAGGGAGTGTGGGAAGGAGAGGGCAGAGAAAAATCACTTAGTCTCTTCAGAGAAGAGAAAGTCCTCAAGTAAGGGAAGGAAGAAGCAACCAAGAGCCCAGCAGCCTTGGGATGGGGGAGACAGTCTGGTCAAGGGTAGGGGCTGTGGAAGTGCTAGAAGGGAGGCTCAACAGGGACCTGGGCAAGGGGCTAAGGGGAGGTATTTAGGAAAGCCCCAGAAATGGGAGTCCAGAAAGAACAGTGCTAAGCCTGAAAAATTTTCTGGTTTTCCTCTGGGGCAGGACCCATCGGAGAGGCAAATGTTTATACTTTCCTAATAAAAATGAAGAAAAAAACATCAGCAAGTGTGAATCATGAAGGGTTGGGATGATGGTCCAAAACAACAGTTCTCAGAGTGTGGCCTGGGAACTCCCAGGAGGTCCCTGAGACCCTTCCACATGGTCAAAACTATTTTCACAATAAAGCTAAGATGGTACTTGCCTTTTCATTTTCAACTTCTCAATAGTCTGGAGTGGAGATTTCCAGAAGCTATAGGACATGTGATTATATCATCTTTCTGACATCTTTGTTAATGGGATGTGTGCTTGTGTATTCTTGGGTTACAACTTTTTTTTTTCAGTTTTAATGTCTAGCATGGTAAGTTGATATAAACACATAAACAAAATCTCAATAATTTTTAAGAGTGATAAAGGGATATTGAAAGCAAATTGTTTGAGAATCACTGATCTAGATTCTTGGATGGGGAGGAGAAAGCAGTGTACTCTGAAAGAATTCCACTGGAAGGAATATTGCATGGTCCCTCCTCCAGTCATCATTGATCTTGCCTGACCCTCTGGGTTAAACTGGTGTCTGGGTCAAAGTCATGTGGGGGAGGGAGGTTAAAATAGGGTTCCTTATCTGTCCTCCCACAGTTACTACATATATTTGTCAGGCCTCAGACCTCTCCCTAGTTTCACTTTTCCCCTTGACCCTCAGACTGAACAGTTAACTAACTGACCCTCCAACCCAAGGAGGGGTGGTTCTTGGAAGCAGAACTAAGATGTGGGAGGTCTATCTGAGGGGTGATGGAAAAGAAAGAGGCTCCTTCCCCCCACCCATGTCTTCTCCCCTTTCTCCTAAAGAAAAGTCAGAGAGACTAAAATAGCTGCCCCTTTCCCTGCATCCGGTAACCATGGCAACACAAGTCCTAAAGAAAGGGCACTCCCCTATCAGACATCACCACCTTGCAGTCTGAACCTCTGCCAGTGTACCCCTCTGTTTCTTTGGGCTTATATAACCCCTCCATGGGCTCCCAGTTGGGCTTTGGTTGGGGGATCTAAGCCTCCCCTCTTCTCCTCTGCCTCCAATCAGACTTGGAGAAGGTGTCATGTGCCAGAAGGACCAGCAGAGGGAGCAGGCAGCTTTGCTGAGCAGCAAGGGTGCGGGCAGTGTAGAGGTGCAGAGGTGGCCCCAGCCTCCAGAACTTCGAGGTGAAGAAAAGCAGGAGTTCTCGGGGAACAGAGCTTCCGTCTCAGAGTTGCTTAGTAATTTTGTGAACACAAACCCTGCCCTACACCCAGTGCCTTAGCCGCTACTCCTCCTTTTTATACTGCCTGAACCTCTTACCTTCCACCCAGGGCTCCCAACCCAACTCTGTCCCAATCTTGTTTCCATCCCAACTCTGTACCAACCCCCTCATGTTCGATCCAAAGGGTGAGGCCGGCAGGAAAACTACAGGACTGTGGAATGCTCAGTTAGCACCAACTAAAGTCGACGACCCTACTTCCAATATTCTTTTTCCCGGGTGAGTTTTTTGGTCATTCCCTCCGCCCCCCGATCTATTTCTCAATTTGTTTTTTCTGGCTCTGATTCAGGACCTCTTGGTGGGCAGCCGATCCAGGGATCCAGGCCGGGATTTACTACCCACTAGGAGCAGCGTGTTCAGCCGGGGGGGGGGGGGGGGTAAGCAGTATAGGGTCCCTCAAGGGAGGGGGAGGATCCTGGGGGTCCTGGGGGTGCAATAAGCCCGGCACCCCCTCTCTTGCTTCCAGCTACCCCGCCTCATCCTCCAGAACGGCAAGAGGGAGGGACATAAGAGGGAGGTGAGGGGCGAACGGGAAGAGCGGCGGCGCGCCAGCGGCTAGAGCGAGAAAAAGTTTTTGCAAAAGGGAAAAAAAAAGTTTGCGCTTCTCACGGGTGGTCCCGGCTCGCGGCCCGGCGGGCTGGGCCGGCGGGAGGGCTGGGGGCCAGGTTGGGGGGGGTGGGGGTGGCCCTGAGGCTGCGCTGCTGTAGCCCTGTCCGCCCCCCTCCCCACCGCACACCCCCCAGCCCAGACTCCAGCTCTGGACCGTGCATCCCGAGCCCTGCGCCCAGACGGAGGTGAGAAGGGGGGCAGGCGGGGGACCACCTGGGAGCGGTGGGGGAAGGGACCTGAGGGGATGCTCTACTTGCGAGGGACTCTGCCCAGCCGAGGGGGAGACCAGGGGCACAGAGGCAAAATAGAGGTGGGAGAGTCTGGGATAAGATACTGAAAGTTTGGAGAATTTTTTCAAATGTATATCCCTTTCTCTATCTTTTTTCCTTCTGACAGTCCGTGTGTCTCTGTCTCAGACAACCGTGGATTTCTTTGTCTGTCTCTGCCTCTCCCATATACTAAAAACATCTCATTTTAATGAGGTTGAGATGAAGAAGTTGGGAGGACGGTTAGCTGGAGGTCTGCGTAGTAGAGCCCGAACCCCAGGTGTGACTATGAGTGCTGGGCAGGAAGACATCAGTGTTTCTGAAAGGAGGGAACAGCTCTGGAGAGAGTCCTAGATGGGGTGTGTGAGGCGACAAGACCACTGGGGGGCGGCTGGGCTTGAACCTCTGACCTGTCTTGTGACAGATGTGTTTGCTGGTGCATGTGTTTTGAGGGAAAGGAATTATCTTCTGGGGTCGGAAGGGGACTGGGGCAGTCAGTCTCTAGTTTAGGCCCGAGAAAGATTCTCCAAGGAACGTGGACTCTTTGGGTCCCAAGGGCTGCAGGCAGGGTGCTAAGAAGGAGCTGAGGAGACCTTGTCCTGACCCTCTGACCTCAGGACCACCAGGGCAGCGAGGGCAGCCACCAGGAGACCCCTACTGGGATGGGGCGGGACCACTGGCCGCTGCCTGACTGTGCATCCCCCGTTGGCCCTCCTCCCAACCGGGAGCTGGGGACTGAGGCCCCTCCTCTGGCTCAGACCACCCTGCCTGCCCTTGCTCCCCGCTCTGAAGCCTCTTTCAGGCCCCGTGACCCCGAAACAATCCTCCCTGGGCACCTAGCTTTGGGGACAGGATTAGGGAAAGGGAATCCCATAGACGGGGGACTGAAGGTTTTAGGGCGCTGGAGAACCGGGGTCTTCATAGGATAGGTCCCTATGGTCCAGTAGAGGGAGAAGTCCGGACAATTTCCCAGGGGGAACTTGTAAGGGCCAGCACAAGGTTGGTTTTTCCTTGGAGGCGGGGTCGAGATACCCTCCCCCCCCATTATCTCCCAGGCATCCCCTACCAGGGAGTATAGACCCCGCCCTTGACGTCACTAGGGGGTTCCCGGGGGTCTGGAGGGGTTAACCCTTAGGAAGCCAGCGGGGATACCCGGGAACCTAAGGTGTCCTGGCCCCTACCCTCCCCAGACACACCTTATTTTATTTACCCTAGTCACTTTCTCTCCGTATAGTTTCTGGATTCTTCTTTTCCACCCACCAAGGGGACTCCCATTCTCCAACAGTGCCCCCCCCCCCACCGCTCCGCCACGGGCGCCAATGCCAGCTCTCTGGTTACACTGAGGGGAGGAGGGAAGAATGTGTCCCGCCTCTCAATCCAAACCCCCCTCCACTCCGCCGCGGCTCGTCCGACTAGGCTCCCGGGGCGGGCGGGGGAAGCGGAGCCGTCTGCAGCCAGAGCCTGCGGCGGCGACTTGGGTGGGCCGAGGAGGCACGGGGGCGGGGAAGGCGGGACCCGGAGAAGGGGGCGGGGCCGACTCCTGGGAGTTGGGGAGCGGGGGTGCAAGGGGGGACTCTGGAAAACTGGGAGACACAGATGATTCAGGGCTCCAGCAAGGGAACCCTAGAGCTTTCTGCTCCATCCTGCGCCCTCATCCACACCCCAGAAAATCTTCATTTTCTGTAGCTGGAAAAGTTAGCGAAATATTCCTTTCACCAGTGTGAAGGGGAGACGTGGGTGGGCTGTGGCACTCATGGGTGAGGAGGGATATCGCCCCATTTCCATCTCGGTTCCCTTGTGGCTGGACATTGGGGCTGAAAGATGACTGGGTAGGCATGTTTGGGGGAGTCTCTTTAGATTTGGGGGTCTTCTGCTAGCCCCCGCCTCCTTAGATGAGTCATAGAGGAAGGAGGCGGGAGAAGTGTCCCCCCATCCAGCTGCCAGCCAGCTGTGCCCCCCCACCAACGTAATGCCAAGGTCGAGTTGGGAGGTCTTGGTTGCAGGACCCGGATCTCCGCTAGTAAAGGAGGAGCTAGGAAGGGTACAGCCCAGGCTGCGGGGATCGGCTGGGTCCTGGGGTCCGGGTTCCGCTCCGCATATTACCCCGCCCTCACCCTAAATCCCAGCATCCCGGGATCACCCACCGCGCCGGCCGGCCCGCTCCCGGTCGTTCTCCACCCTACCCCGCCCCGCCCCACCCTCATTCCCGGGAGACCGGAAAACCCGGGGTGGAGCAAAATCTGGAGCCTGAGGAGAAAAGTGGACAGCGGCACCCTCTTCTCCTTCACTACCTCTCTCCTCTCTAACGGATGATGACTTGTGGGTGAGTGCGCCCACGAATGTGTGTGTTTATTCTTCCAAAGCTTTTCCTCACAGTTCCTTTCCTGTTGCTCCAAAACAAACCAAAAGAGTTAGGTCAGCGGCCAGATTGAAACCACCCCAGTAACACCAGCTTCCATCCTTTGCACCAGCGGAGCTGGGAGGCTCTCCTCAGAAATTCGCTCCCCTTCCACACACAGTTTTCTTCCTTACAGAGCAAAGGGCAGATCGTCCAGGCTCCCTCCTGACCCCGTGAGCCTGTGTGGGCTGTGGCGAGGGCTCCCTCTGCTGGACACTGGAGAAGTTGTAGACCGGCTGTCCACGAGCAACAGATGAAGGAAAGGGAGAGGGTCTCAGGCTGATCAGCCAGCCCAGAGCTTGAGGTCAGTCACTCCTCCTCCTGAGTTCCCCCATCCCATCCCTGAAGGCTGGCCCCATGGTCAGAAGAAACAGGACCCATGGTATAAAAAGCACTTGAAGTTCCTAGTCACAATTTTAGTCCACAACACTTCCCCAACACACACACACTCCATCCAGGCATAGCTCCTCCCTAGTTCCTAAAAAGATCTCCAAGACTGTCTCTGTCTCTATGGGACTTCTCTCCTTAACCTCCCCTAGCTGAGCGATGCTCATTTCAACTTGATTTCCCATGGCAGATGTCTTGGAGGTAATCTGCCCGGGGTTCTGGGCCTGAGTGACTTATCTGACCTCCCATATTTCCCTCCTGCCTTTCTAACTTGCAGGTCTCCCTTCCCCTCCTGCAGTGACCCTCACACTCTCCTCTGAGACACCATGTTCAACTCGATGACCCCACCACCAGTCAGTAGCTATGGCGAGCCCTGTTGTCTCCGGCCCCTCCCCAGTCAGGGGACCCCAGGCATGGGGACAGAAGGTCAGTACATACACCAGTCCCTGGACCTTGACTACTGGCAGATCTCTCACCCAGCCCCAGGGGTCCCTCTTCTATCCCATTCCAGTTTCCCATATACAAAAAGATTTGAGGTCCCATGCCATATGGGATTGGGCCTTACTTGGGGTTTCAAGAGGGACTGTATGTGTCCTTCATTCCCATGCCCCATTCCAGCTGTATCTCTTTCCTAGGACTGCCAGGTCTGCCCTTCTGTCATCAGGCCACACTCATGCCCGGCCCCCACAGTTATGGGCCAGCCAGAGAAGCCAACAGCTGCGCGGAGGGTGAGGCCTCAGGCAACCTCTTTCCTTTCTGCCCCTTTGGGATTTGTCCTGAGGAAGAAAGTTGGAGGGCAGGGGATCCACCTTGGAAGAGGAAATGCCTAGAGATGGGATCAAGGAGTCAGAGCATGGTCAGAAGGTCACAGATGAGGTTAACAGGCCAGAGTCTAGTGTTATTTCTTTTTGCTGAGAGTCAGTCCTCATGGGTTAGATGCATGAGGGGCCTACTCCTTTACCGTATCTACCTCCCCTGTTTCCTGCCCCAGTGCCACTGTTTCCTCCTCCCCGGAGTGCAGTCAAATTGACCAAGAAGCGGGCACTGTCCATTTCACCTCTGTCGGATGCCAGCCTGGACCTGCAGACAGTTATCCGCACCTCGCCCAGCTCACTTGTGGCCTTCATCAACTCACGCTGTGCATCTCCGGGGGGTTCCTATGGTCACCTCTCCATCGGCACCATGAGGTGCAGAAAGCCTCAAGCTAAGAGGCCCCTAAGACCCTGCCAAACCCCATTAGAAGTCTCAAAGCCCTCCAAACCACCTGATTCTCTTTGAATCCTTATCGTTTCAAAGGTGTGGAAGTCCTCCTCAATACTTCCCCTGGGCTGCCTCCGCTGCTTCCCACACTGTCTTCTAGAAACCTTCCAAAGAGCCCAGGAATTCCTGAGGCTTTCTGAGATGACAGTCCTAAATAATTGCGTCTCCTCCTCCACAGCCCATCTCTGGGATTCTCACCCCAGATGAACCACCAGAAAGGGACCTCGCCTTCTTTTGGGGTCCAGCACTGTGGTCCCCATGACCCCACGCAGGGTGGGATGATGCTGCATCCTCAGTCCCGGGGACCCCTCCCAACTTGCCAGGTGAGAATCACCTGATTTCCCTCAGTTCAGGGTGGATGGGTGGTGGGCTTTTTTTTTAGAGGAAAGGTGAAGGAAGAATAGAGGATGTAAAAGTTTTCAGTCCCAGAAAAATAAAGGAGTATGGGTGCTGGGGGTTGACTCCTTGAGGTTCAGTCAGTCTCTTCCAAGTGAGATCCCACCTTTTGCTTACCCCATTCACCAGTGCAGTCTAAGGAGGAAGTCAAACTCAGGGGTTGCAGCTGCTAGGGTGGGACACTTAGGGCTGGAAGACTTGGCTGGGGTCCCTCTTCCTCCCTCCCACTTCTGCCTTCATCATCCTTACCTTCCTTTGGGAAAGCTGAAGTCTGAGCTGGGAGTACTGGTTAACAAGTGCCCAGAGGAGCCCTTGGAAGGTGATATGTCCAGTCCCAACTCCACGAGCACACAGGTAATGGGGAGCGGGGAACTTTACCTCTGGAACCTGAGTGAAACAAAAGCTGTCACCAGGTGACCCTAGGGTTTTCTCTCGTACCCTAGGACCCACTGTTGGGGATGCTGGATGGGCGGGAGGACCTAGAGAGAGAAGAGAAGCCTGAGCCTGACTCTGTGTATGAGACTGACTGTCGCTGGGATGGCTGCAGTCAGGAATTCGACTCCCAGGAGCAGCTGGTGCATGTGAGCCCCGGGGGTAACAGGAATGCTGGCTGGAACTTGTAGGACATTCTGGGTGGGACATGGTAGAGTCAGGCTAAGGGCAGGGCGTCAAAGATGGAATACCCAGTGGGTAGGCAGAAACTCAAGAGGAGCTGTGGCTTTGTTTAGAAACATGGAGGAACAGAGATGTGGGCTCTGATCTTCCTGCCTTTTCTTTCCCCATGACAGGAAGTCATGGAGGGATATGGTGGGGTGGGGAGGTCAAGAGAAGGTCTGTTCTGGATCTCAGGGGCATAGGGAACCTCGGAGAGCCTCTGCGTCTTCTCCCTCAGCACATCAACAGTGAGCACATCCATGGAGAGCGGAAGGAGTTCGTGTGCCATTGGGGGGGCTGCTCCAGGGAGCTGAGGCCCTTCAAAGCCCAGTACATGCTGGTGGTGCACATGCGCAGACACACGGGCGAGAAGCCACACAAGTGCACGGTGAGGCACCCCTCCCCAAGCTCAGGGCCCCTCCAAGGCAGGGGCCAAGCACAGGTCCCTTCCTCCACAAACAAACATTTAAAAATTGTGTTGTATTGACTGCTTTGGTATAAAGATGAACATATTGATGTTACATGTTAGAACACTTCCTGGGACCTAAAAGCTAATTTCTTTTCTCCCTTATTTTTACAAAAGAAATTAAAACATTTTTGTGGGCACCAGACAGTACAGTGGACCTAGGCACTGTGCTCACAATTTGGCTTAATGGAGACGCTCTGGACTGAGGACACACACTCCCAGGATGACCCCATCTTAACACAGTCTGGGCTCCCCGGGCAGGGAGACGTGCTCTGACTTGACCCAGAGTGCTCGCTGCCTCATCTCCACATCCCTGCAGGCAGAGTGCCTCCAGCTACTTCTGTCCCCTCAGCTCTTGCCTACCCTTGTCCCTGAATTTTGGGAAGTCGATAGTCCCAGCACTCTCCCATCCCCCCGTCCTCCCCTGCACTGCGTAGCATGTGGGATCTTAGTTCCCCAACCAGGGATTGAACTCAAGTCCCCTGCATCAGAAGCACAGAGTCTTAGTCACTGGACCACCAGGGAAGTCCCATGCTTGAGTTACATTCTCCGATGTATGTCCCTTTTGAGATTCAGGGTTCCGCTAATCTCCATGTCCTTCTGTCTGAGAGCCATCCTTTGACCCCATATCCCCTAGTTTGAGGGGTGCCGGAAGTCATACTCACGCCTGGAAAATCTGAAGACGCACCTGCGGTCACACACTGGTGAGAAGCCATACATGTGTGAGCACGAGGGCTGCAGTAAAGCCTTCAGCAATGCCAGTGACCGAGCCAAGCACCAGAATCGGACCCACTCCAATGAGGTGAATGCCCCACTCAAGAGACCCTCCTCCCTACTTAAAGAAGCCACCTACTGGGGAACTTCCCCCATAAGAAATCCCTTAGCCCAGCACCCACTTCACAGAGGTGAGTTCCCCTCCACCCATATAATTCACCTGGAGAAGGTCTTTCTGAAACCAAGAATTTCCACTTATCATCCCTCTCCCACCTCTAACCAGTCAAAGGGCTAAGCTAAAATAGGGTACCTTCAACCTCTGAATTTATGAGGCCTTACAGCCCTAGGTTCATCCCCTCGCCTTTCCCAGGCCTATTCGTTTTCCTAATCTTCCCCTTGATCTTTTCATCTTGTATTCCAAGGGCCCTACTCTCCTTCCTTCCTTGGGTGTTATGCATTCCTCCTCGAGTCCCCTTGTCTTCACTTAACGCCACCACTTTTTCCCATTTCTTCTGCATTGTCCCAATTTGATCCTTTTGCCTGCTGTCTTCACTCTCCACTCAACAGAAGCCCTACGTGTGTAAGCTCCCTGGCTGCACCAAACGCTACACAGATCCCAGCTCGCTCAGGAAACATGTCAAGACAGTGCACGGTCCTGATGCCCACGTGACCAAGCGGCACCGAGGAGACGGCCCCCTGCCCCGGGCACCGGCTCTTTCTTCATTGGAGCCCAAGAGGGAGCGGGACGGCGGCCCCATGAGGGAGGAGAGCAGACTGACTGTGCCGGAGGGTGCCACGGTGAGGCAATGCCCTGCCTCCATACCCCTGCCTGCCCTGCCGACATCTTTCTAGCCCCTTCCAACTGCTCCATCTCCTGCTATGCTCATCTCTCTTCTGTGGCTGGTCCCCAGTCCCTTATCCAAGTGTTGCTCCTTAGGCTACTTCAAATCTAGGGATTTTACTGTAATTCATTAGTGCCCGGGTCCAACAAGCTCATATAGGAATTGGTGTATTACTTTAGGCCTTCTACCAGTATAATTTCAGGTACGCCTCAAAACAACTTCATGAGAAAGGAACTTTTTCAGATGAAGAAACATAGAGAAATTGTCCAAGGTCATAGAGCACAAATTGGAGTTTAGTCTCGGTTCTTTTCGTCAACAACTTTCCCCTAGTTCACCCGTGTCTTTCACTTGATCAGCCCCCTCTACACCTGTAAGCAGTCACTGGGACACAGGCTCTAATCACTCATCAAGTTCAAGGAGCTGTGGGGAAGGAGGATGGGCGCCACCTTCAGCCCTCCTCTTCCCCACAGAAGCCACAGCCAAGCCCTGGGGCCCAGTCGTCCTGCAGCAGTGACCACTCCCCAGCAGGCAGCGCGGCCAATACAGACAGCGGGGTGGAAATGACTGGAAATGCAGGGGGCAGCACGGAGGACCTGTCCAGCTTGGACGAGGGGCCTTGCCTTGCGGGAACTGGGCTGTCTACTCTTCGCCGCCTTGAGAACCTCAGGCTGGACCAGCTACATCAGTTCCGGCCGACGGGGCCCCGGGGCCTCAAACTGCCCAGCTTGACCCACACCGGTGAGTGACAGGTGTGGGGCATGGTTGCAGGGCTGAGATCTGGCCCTTCTCTGAGACTGGAAGGAAGACTTCACCTTTCAGGGCTGCTGTACAATTAGAAAAAGGTCCCCTTTCCTCAAGATACTTTTCTTCCATCTATCAGAAAATTGTTGTCTTTTGAATGCTGTCCCCTATGATTGTGCAGTGTACAATCTGTAGGACTGTTCACAGCAACCCTGAATCTCTGGTGACCCAGAAGCAGAAAGGGAATGGGAGAAGGAGGGGAGAGAACTGAGGGGTTAAGAGTTAAGGAGCCTTCCCTGGAATTGCAGGACAAGGCTTCCCCTTGGGAGAGGCAGGGTGAAATTCAGAGGGCTCCCTGGCCAGTCTGTCTTTTCTTGCAGGCACTCCTGGCTCTCGCCGTCTGGGCCCCCCAGTATCTCTTGACCGCCGCAGCAGCAGCTCCAGCAGTGTCAGCTCAGCCTATACTGTCAGCCGCCGCTCCTCCCTTGCCTCCCCTTTCCCCCCTGGTTCCCCACCAGAGAATGGGGCATCCTCTCTGCCTGGCCTCACGCCTGCCCAGCACTACCTGCTCCGGGCCAGATATGCTTCAGCCAGGGGAGGTGGTACCCCACCCACTGCAGCTCCCAGCCTGGATCGGACGGGGGGTCTTCCTGCACCTCCCTGGAGAAGCCGAGCTGAGTATCCAGGATACAACCCCAATGTAGGGGTCACCCGGAGGGCCAGTGACCCAGCCCGGTCTGTTGACCGCCCTGCCCCAGCCAGAGTCCAGCGGTTCAAGAGTTTGGGCTGTGTCCACAACCCCCCCACAGTGGTAGGAGGAAGACAGAACTTCGACCCCCAACTCCCAACCTCTGTCTACTCACCACAGCCCCCCAGCATCACTGAGAATGTCTCCATGGATACCAGAGGGCTACGGGAGGAGCCAGAGGTTGGGACCTCCGTGATGGGCAGTGGTCTGAACCCCTATATGGACTTCCCACCTGCTGATACTCTGGGATATGGAGGGCCTGAGGCGGCAGCAGCTGAGCCTTATGGAGCTAGAGGGCCAGGCTCCCTGCCTCTTGGGCCTGGTCCACCCAACAACTATGGCCCCAACCCCTGTCCCCAGCAGGTTTCCTATTCTGAACCAGCCCCAGAAACATGGAGTGAGTTCCCTTCCCACTCTGGGCTCTACTCAGGCCCCAAGGCTCCAGCTGGAGCCTACAGCCAGTGTCCTCGTCTTGAACATTATGGACAAGTGCAAGTGAAGCCAGAACAGGGGTGCCCAGTGGGTTCTGACGCCATAGGACTGGCACCCTGCCTCAATGCCCATCCCAATGAGGGGCCTCCACGCTCACAGCCTCTGTTCTCCCACTACCCACAGCCTCCCCCTCCCCAGTATCCCCAGTCAGGTTCCTATACCCAGCCACCTCCTGATTATCTGCCTTCAGAAGCCCGGCCCGGCCTAGATTTCGAGTCCCCCACTCATTCTACAGGACACCTCAAGGCGCAGCTTGTGTGTAATTACGTTCAGTCTCAACAGGAGCTGCTGTGGGAGGGCGGGGGCAGGGGAGACCCCCCAGTCCAAGAACCTCTCTATCAGAGTCCCAGGTTTCTGGGGGGTTCCCAGGTCAGCCCGAGCCCTGCCAAGGCCCCAGTGGCCACATATGGACCTAGCTTTGCACCTGATATGCCCAATCACAAGCCGGGCTCCTATCCTACCCCTTCATGCCATGAAAATTTTGCAGTAGGGGCCAACAAGGCTTCCCATAGGGCAGCAGCACCACCCCGACTTCTGCCCCCACTACCAGCTTGCTATGGGCCCCTCAAGGCAGGAGGCACCAACCCCAGCTGTGGCCACCCTGAGGTGGGCAGGCTGGGAGGGGGCCCCGCCTTGTACCCTCCTCCTGAAGGGCAGGTGTGTAACCCTCTGGACTCTCTTGATCTCGACAACACGCAGCTGGATTTTGTGGCTATTCTGGATGAGGCCCAGGGGCTGAGTCCTCCCCCTTCTCACGATCAGAGGGACAGCTCTGAACACACCCCACCTCCCTCTGGGCCCCCCAACATGGCCGTGGGCAACATGAGTGTGTTACTAGGATCCCTGCCTGGGGAGACAGAGTTCCTCAATTCTAGTGCTTAAGGAGTGGGGGACCACAGATCCACATTTCCTGAGGGGTTTCCATCCCCACCAGGAAGTCCGGAGGAGGAGCCATAGCCCCCTGGGATGCCCCAGGGATGGGAAGGGTGGGCTGGGGCTGTACACAGTCTAAATATATTTGGGGAGGAATTTGATAATGACACTGTTTCCTGATAATAAAGGAACTGCATCAGAAAGAGCCCTGCTTTATAATGTGACTATCTAGGGGGAGGGGTGATGACCAGGAACTAGAGAAACAGGGGTTAATCCAGTCACCTTCCTCTTTAGATTAGTTTCCTCATCCTACCCCAGCCCCTCAGGTCAGACTCACAAAGGTGGAGACGGCCATCTGGGAGACACAGGATTTAAAGGGATGTCCTCAAAACAGAACACCCCCCACCCTCGCCCCTACCAAAGGCTACCCAACAGAGATCACTGGAAATACATTTTCTCTCCTTCGCCCCAGTCAGGGAAAGAGTCTGGTGAAGTTGGTGAGCATGAGCTGGACGACCTGCCCAGGGTAGACTACGTGGGCCACTGGATCCGATGTCTCCTGCTCCGGCCGGAATAGGGTTGGTCCAAACACAATTCCCAGGTTGTGGGGGGTCATGCGGTTCTTGTCTGAATGTGCTATCACCCTGCGGGTAAAGGCCAAGAGACGGGGCCATGGTACAGCAGCTTTGACGCTTCAAATAAATCGAACCCATCAAAGGTTTGAGGATGAGTCCACTTTGGGGCCCTTCCATGCAGTAGCTGAAGAAAACCAAGGAAAGAGCCTCCAGGGGGACAGAGCTGAGACCAGTAGAGAAACCTTCAGGATTCAACCTTCAGGACGCAACCGAGGATATACCCGCCTCTTCCGGACTTCAGAGACTGCCCCTAGAGTCCTCTCTGCTCATCATCTGGGAGGTTTTCATTCAAAGGGCTATCCTCTCTCAGAGGTCACTGCCCAGCTCTGCCAAATTAGTCATCCCCACTGTCCCAGTGAAAGACAATGAGGCAGAAGGAAGGTTAGATTCTTCCTTATTTCTCTCACAGCACCCCTGGACTTGTCTTGCTCCCTCGTTCCTCATTTGATGCTGACTGAACGAAATAGGTTTCGACCCTGGCAATATACCCTCTGCACAGAGGGTGCCTATTTCCTCAGTCACGGACTCACCTTCAGTGTTTCCCCACCTTCGCCCCATCTGAGCACAGAGTCCCGGCTGCAGGCCCCACCCCACCCTCCCCCGCCAGGAACAAAGATATTCAGTCTTCCTGACCTGCATAAATGCTCCAGGAGGTACCGCAGCGTGTCATGGTTGGGCTTTGGCATTGAGCTTATTAATTCTTGTATTTGAGAGAGGCACTGTTCTGATTCAGTGAGGGCTAGAGAGAAAGAGTGACAGGAAGGGCATGGGAGTGAGGTTAGGAAAGGTGTTAGGGCAGAGTGGGTAACCTCAGAATCCTTTCTGGTGCTTGGGGAAGACATCATTAATCGATCATCGCTTTCTTTTTCACTGAGTCCAACTACAATCTTAGAATTCTTTTTAACTCAGCCCTCTAAACACTCACACACACACAACTGGAGTGGGCATATTAATTGAAAATGAATGTCCATCTCTGCATTCAGGCTGGGACAGGAGTGGGAGGAAACCTCTACTCTACTCTTTTATCACTCATGCTTCCCTCCACCCCGTTCCAAGGCTATTGCCCAAAGCTCCAATCCTTTACCAATGGCAGCACGAAAATCGGGCAGCAGCAGTGAGGGCACCAGAGGCTGGGGTAGCTCCCTAAGAAAAAGTTTCAGGGCTCCCGTGATCACATGAATGTCATCCCATTCAGCACTGTCCAAATCTAATCGGCCTTCTGGAAGGAGAAGGAGGTACAGAGGGGCTCAGGGCTCATGAAGGGTTAGAGGGACCCAGAGACTAAGAGATCAGGAGTTTAGGGAAAGATCCAGTGAAGGCAGACCATGCAGCACCTAGGGGAGTCCACAGTGGGGCAGAGATCGGGATGAGAAAACCCCCTACCCCAGAAGCAGGACATGGGGGAGTCCACAGGGAGCAGGGATGGTATGGAAGACTTTTAAAGGTTGGAGGGGCCTTCCATGGAAGTACCTTGTCCTGGCTGTTCCGGAAACATGTACCTCCCATCCGAAGTGATGGCCCGCTCTGCAACAAGTAAAAGAGATCAAGAGCTAAGACATGTAGCTCCAGCCAGAAGACCTCCCCGGTTCTGCCAGCTCCCTCACTCGGACCTTTGGGTTCTGAGACATGAAGTTCTTAGTACTACCACCTGCCCACAGCCTTCTCACCTCTATCCACCAAGAAGCGAAGCTTCTGGACCACTGCCAAGTTCCCGCTCACCCGGTAAATGCCATCCACATCCAGACCTGGGAGATGAGGCAGGGAGCAGATAAAGATTCTTGATCTAAAATGTGTGCTGGTGAGGGTGGAGACAAAGGGCACACTAGGGTGGGGGAGGGGGGCTTTGGCTGGTTAGGGGAGACTCTGGGAAAGTGACCTCTCTTGTCCACAGCAGCAACGCAGAGCCGCACAAAGCTGGGCACGGTGTCCCCCTCCCGCTGGCACAGTGACTCCAACTGGCAGCCGAACACCTGGTCTGGGGAGGCACAGAATCAGGTGGGAAACCAGTGGCGGTGTCACCCATGGAGGCTCTTTCCAGCACAGGTCTTCACCCCAAAGTTGGGCTGGCTCTCCTGTCTGCCTGAGCAAGGAGGTACACCCCCTCCCCGCAACAATCAGCTGTAGGGAGGGAGCACGCCGAGGGGAAGTATTGGTCTCAGAAGACCACTGATCTAGTTCTGGGAAGCTCTACCCTGAGCCTCCCTGAAGTTGTCTCATCCAGGAAATAAGCTGCTGCCCAGATCCGGAATGTAAATAAAAGTGCTTGCAGAAACACCAAAGCAGGCAGGAACGAAGGAGAAGGGTACCAGGCGGTCCAGCCCCCCTCACCTCGGAGCAGACCCCGCTCCTGCAGGGTTTGCAAGGGCGGTCTCTTGGCGATTAGCCGCTTTAGTTTGTTCCGCACGCGGTTCTGCTCCGCTGTTTCGGGACACCGACCTGCGACAGCAAGTGCAGCGTGAGAGCGGCGGCGGAGGCTCGGAAGAGCGGGGGAAAAGCCCCCAGGCCCGCCCCTTACTGGAGCTCCGGCGGCCGCTGATCCGCAGCAGAGACTTGGACACTGGTTCCGACTCCTCTTCCTCGTCCTCCCCGGGGCTCAGCTCCTCCAGTTCCGCAGGTCCCGAGCCTGAGAGACGCCCCTCCAGGGGGTTCTCTCGATCCTAGATCCGCACCGCAGTGTTAGTCGCTCAGTCGTGTCCGACTCTTTGCGACCCCATGGACTCCATGCGACCCGCCAGGCTCCTCTGTCCGTGGGATTCTCCAGGCAAGAATACTGGAGTGGGTTGCCATGCCCTCCTCCAGGGGATCTTCCCAACCCAGGGACTGAACCCAGGTCTCCTGCACTGCAGGCAGATTCTTTACCGTGTGTGCCACCAGGGAAGCCGCACCGCAAGATGGGCCGAATCAGAGGTGGGAAGAGAACCAGGAAAGAGAGACATCTGCACCGCCGACCCGGCTGCTGGGGTCCCCTACCTCCCAGGCCTACCCTCTACCAGGAGGCCGCTGTGTCCCTTATCCATGACCCCTGCATCCTACAGTTCCTCCTCCACTCTTTCTGCCCGCCCACTCCTGCCCCTCTCACCAGGCGCTCGATGACCGCCCGCAGCGCGCTGTGCCAGGCTCGCAGTTCAGCCTCCTGGTCAGACTGCAGCAGGAACTCGTGGCCCGGGACCGTGCGGATCTGAGGTGCCCGCGGGGAAAAGCAGGAGGGGGTCAGCGGGCAGGAGCCAGAAAAGGGAGGCCGAGCGGGAGACCCCCGAGTGGGAAATTAGGGGCGCGCCCTCGGGGCTGGTGCGCATTGGGTGGGTGGGAGAATGAGAGGGCGGACACTCACGTGCAGGACGTGGCGGCGGCTGGACAGGTGGCGGCCGTGAGCCAGGGCCGCCCCCCGCAGGTCCACGCTGCTCTCCGGCCGGCTACCCGCTGGTCCCTGGCAACGAGGGGGGAAACTGAGGCCAGGGCGCTGCTCCCCTCACCGCCTCCCTCTCACCCGGAGGCCTGTGAGGCCTGGTGACCTCGCCCGCGCCACCTCCGCCCCCGCAGCTGGCCTAAGGCGGAACCCTTCCAGCTCCCCACTGCGCCCCTCCCTCACACTCACCCAGGCGGTGGAGGGGGCGGTCGGCGGCGGTTCTCGGTAGAACACCAGGCTGTTACCCGCTAATACCACCCAAGAGGGGCCCCAGTTCTTCCTGCAGGGTCGGTGGTAATAGAGCAAAGGTCACTGAGAGTCACATAAGGGAGGGCCTCTCCCAACCCTCCGCACTACCCGGGAACCCTCCAGCCCTAGTCCGGGCTGTGTTCCCAGTTCTCACCGGAGCTTGCGCCCGCCCTGGGCGATCTTGGTCATGTTGAGCAGGCCCGACTTTTCCACCTCCTGGGAAGTGGCAGGAAGGGCCTCAATAAGTCACCCAGCGCCCCTACAGTCACCATGGCTTTCCCCCAGGGGATCCCCCAGGAGTGAGGTCCTTTAAGGTTTGACCGGATGGGTGCTCGGTGAGAGAGAGTACCCAGAGATCACTCAGAAAGAGGAAGGCGTTTCTGAAGCAGCAAGAACTGGGGGCTGGGGCAGGGAGGATCTTGGCGTTCAAGAGGAAAACAGAGACTTACATGTGGGTCATCTAGGACCGTCGGCAGAGGCCGAGGGCACTGCAAAGATGAAGGCTTGTCGGGGTCCAGCTGGGAGGTGCGTCTGCAGAGGTAGGGTGAACCCTGAGGGAGGGGATTGGAGAAACAGGTGGGGAAACCTTTAACTTAGGAGTCCCTGGCTGTAGGGGGAAGAGGGATGCGGATGTGGGTGTGAGGCAGGGGGTTGCTGGGGTAATGTCTCCAGTAAAGAGAATATCTCAAGTAAAAGAGAAAATCTAAAAAGATGGCTTTTCTGAATGTGATCAGGAAGAGGAAGGGATCTCACCTGGGAGTCGAAAAGCTCTGATGTCTTGGGACCAGATTCTGCATCCTTTGCCTGAGGTTGCAAGATACCATTGTCCCTATTCAAGGTCTGTGTCGCCTCCATGGAGCCGGGGTTCTGGGGGGAGGGAAGGTAAAACTGCACCCATCGAGACGCCACCTCCGTTGGCTCTCAAAGTCCTCACAATTTTTTGATTCTTCTGATCAGTGAGAAAACATACTACTTTGGGGATCAGGAGGGGAAAGGAGAAGACTCAAGGGACAAGGGACAAGCAGGAGGGAAGGTCTCACCGTCTCTCGGGTTCGAGTGTGGCGTGGGGGCTTCCAGGATTTACAGCCAGTCAGTGAATTTATGTAGAAGCAGCGTCCAGAGTTGGGGTCCAAGTGCTGTTCCCAGGCATCCAGCCTCTGCAGTGGGGGGCAGACAGGGTTTGAGGGTGGGGACCGGGGACAGCGGCGAAGGTCCACCAGGTTGCAGTACACAGGGGCCTTTGACATGAGGGTCTGGGGTCTTGCCTGCAAGGAAAGGAGTAAGAAAGAGGTCGTTATTCTGCCGGGCCCCTCCCCAATCTCCTCTCTAACCACCCCCTCCTCTCTCCGCCACCATTTTCTCACCACCAGCTCCTGTCTGGGTTGACCCAGGTACTGAGGAGGAAACCCTAGTCCCCAGTGTTTTTTTTTTTTCTTTGACTCCCTCCCTCACCGTCTTTGCTTTTCTCCTCACTTCCTGTTGCCAACTTCCCTCCTCCCCCACCCCACCCCCACCGAAGGACCTCAGGAAAGGGGAACAGGCTTTGCTCGAGTGTGGAGGGAGGGGCAGCGTCCCACCCTCTTATCCTCCAGAGTAAAAGGAGACGGAGAGGGGTCAGAAAGCCCTGCTAGCTAGCAGAGTATGAAACAGGAGGGGCCATTTTTCACCCACTAGTAAGTAAGAGAGAGGTGAGGAGCCAAATCTTCAGGAAGATCAAAGGAGTTACATCTCTAGAGAAAGGAGTTACATCTCTAGAGGAAACTTGCTGGTAACCTGAGCTAGCAAGACAGAACACGGCAAAAAAAATCCCTGCACTGGGCCAGGAGTCAGGAGGCTGAGACAAGAAGAGCAAAGCTGAGCAGCCCTTTCAGTCCCTCTATCATTTTGTAGTTTCCACATACCCTCAGGATCTTTGCTACTTGCTGTCCCAGAGCTAGAATTCCATCTCTCCTCTCATTTATTTCAGGGCTGTCTCTTTCTCCTTATTCAGATTCAACTCTGTCATTTCCTCAGAGATGCCTCCCTAGACCAGTCATCCTTCACCACATTTAGCTTCTTGGTAGCGCTTATTAGTTTCAAAGGTTATCTTATTTATGTGTTCATCATCCCCATGGGAATCCTTGGAGGGCAGAGATTCTGTCTGTCTTGTTTGCCAATGTGCCTAGAACTGAGCCCAGCAGTGACAATTGCTCCAAATAGGTGCTATGACTCACCATGTTGGCATCGGTCTCTGTCAGCAAGTTTTCCTGGGAAAGGGATCTTCCACTTGGTCCTTCCGGGAAGGGCTTCAGGAGGCTGGGCCTCAAGTTGCTAACACTGACACTTCTACACATTTTAGGGGGAAGGGGAGGAGGCTGCTCCGATGTAGCCTGGGCTCTGCCTGGGGGTTCCTGACGCAGGTTCATCTCCTCCAGGGAGCCAGGAAATAACTTTGGCCCTGGAAACAGAGAAATGGGACGGCAGGGTCCCCCCAGGGTTCTTGGCTAGGTCCCCCATCCTGGGGGCTCATAGGAAAAGAGCAGGTGGAAAATTACATGAGATCTAGAAGGCTTGAGACTAGGAAGGAGAGGCAATGGGGACACCACAGAGGGGGGGAGTAGGAGTGGAGGGTCAGCAGAAGCTTGGGGGAAGGAGATATGTCCAACAATTCTCAGAAGCCAGGGAGGTAGGAAGGCGATGGGGGAGGACCTACTCACCAGGAGTCCAGAGAGACTGGCTGTGGGTGATGGTCGCTGGGCTGTGGGAAGGGCTAGATTCCTCTATCATGTAGGCGGCTGGGACAAAGACAGGGCGAGAGGTGGACGGTGCTCCCAGGCGCCTTGCCAACCACCAGTCTGAGTTGGTTTTTCGAAGCAGTAGGAACCTATCTCCTTCAGCCAAAGACACCTGCCGGCCATCTGCCCCAGTGTAAGTGAAGGCATATAGGGCACAGAGCTGGGATCCTCGAGAAGGGCTTCGGGACCCCAGCCCTAGGTTTCCCCAGGTGCTTGGCCACCACCGGCCCGATAGCATTGTTGTCAATACCATCACCTATGGGAAAATGGGGTGATGGAGATCCAGAAAAAGACAGGACTGACTGCTTGCAGGCAGAAAGACATGGTTCTAAGAGCAGTTTGGGGCAGAAGATAAGAACAGAAACCCTGTCATGAGAGGAGAGGGCAAGGCAGAAGACCCAAATGGGGGTCAGTAAAAGGTTTTGGGGTCTGAGAAGTCCTGGGTGATGTGTCTAATGAGGAAGTACATAAGTAAGGTGAGAGAGGATGTGGTCAGCAGGGCTGCGAGACCAGCACGGCAGGAAATCAGAGGAGGGGGTCTAGTTGGGTGATTTTCCTCCAAGTACCTTCTGGGGCCCAACAGAAGATCTAGGGACAGGAGGAGCTGGCCCTGAATGGTGGTGGGACTCTTGAGCTGGACACAGGAAGATGAAGAGAAAGAATCAGGTTTGAGACAGAACACAGGCAAAGAGTTAATGGATGACAAAGATACAAAAATTTGTGACCCTTTATTAAATTTACACAAGGATCAATATTTCCATTGCTGATGGCCACAGACCTGAAGCTGTGTGCTTCCTGTGCAGATTCAGAAAAGTATTAAGACAAAGAAACAGAAAGCCAGAGAAATAGTAAGATCAAATTGGTGAGAAAGAGAAAGTGGTTAGGAGAAACACAGAGGGGTTCAGTTTGAGGAAAAGGTAAAATCAATTTAGGATGTATTTTGGGGAGCTGAGAAACACTGATATGATCCTTGGTACGTAAGCCTCTTGGGTGGGACCCTACTTTAGTGTGTGGGTTCATTAATCCATGCTCTTAACAAGGGTTAGCTGACCACCTCCTGTGTGAAAAGAACAGCGTCAGCTACCGGAGATAAGAGAAGGGAAGGAGACAGACATAGCCCTTGCACTCTCAAAGCTTAAAGACACATATCAACTAATGACATAATATATGTATTAATTACAATTGAATCAGGGACTATGGACAAATAGCACAGGATGCTTTGACAGCTTATGGGGGTGAATGGAGGATTAATGTCAGTTTCTCCCTGGTGGAAGATGGGAACTGACCCCAACTGTCTGTTGCCGGAACTTTAAGCCCCAGAACTTTGTGCTTCCTCCTTACCTGATCACTCCTCTTCTCCCTTCTCTCAGCTTCTCTACTGCAAGTCACAGGCTTGCTCTCTGGCTTTGGAGACTTGGAGTAGGGAGAGCCCCACCCTCTTGGTGACATCAGAGAGCCAGCTCTCCTCCCCTGACACATGATCTGAGGCCTGGGTTGCCAGTACTGGGATTCTACCTTGTTGATCTTCTTCGTTTGCTCCACTTTCAACATATGGAGAATCTTGCCCCTCCACTCTCCCTTCCCACTTCCAAAATAGTGACCAAGGAAATGGCCATCCACTCCAGTATTCTTGCCTGGAGAATCCCATGGACAGAGGAGCCTGGAGGGCTACAGTCCGTGGGGCCACAAAGACTTGGACACGACTGACGACTGAGCGACTTTTTTTATTCATTTATTCATTCATCTGGTGGTTGTTAAGTGCTTAAATCTCATCTGCTTCTGCCTTCTCTCCTGCACTTTTTCCTCTTTATTGACTCCCTACCATTAGTTTTGGGCTTCCCTGGTGGCTCAGAGGTTAAAGCGTCTGCCTCCAATGCGGGAGACCCGGGTTCGATCCCTGGGTCGGGAAGATCCCCTGGAGAAGGAAATGGTAACCCACTCCAGTATTCTTGCCTGGAGAATCCCATGGACGGAAAAGTCTGGTAGGCTACAGTCCACGGGGTCGCAAAGAGTCGGACACGACTGAGCGACGGAACGGAACCATTAGTTTTCATTTTTTTTAATGCATTTCTCTTTTATTATTTATTTAATTAATTTTTGGTTGCACGAAGTCTTCATTGCTGCACTCAAGCTTTTTCAAAGGCACAGTGAGCAGGGGTTACTCTTCGTTGCAGTGCACGGGCTCCTCGTTGCGGTGGCTTCTCTTGGTGCACAGGCTCTAGGTGCACGAGCTTCCGTAGATGCAGCCCTCAGTAGCTGTGGCTCCTGGCTCTAGAGCACAGGCTCAGTAGTTGTGGCACATGGACTTAGCTGCTCTGAGGGATTTAGAATCCTCCCAGATCAGGGATCAACCCAGTCTCCCCTGCATTGGCTAACAGATCCTTATCCACTGTACTACCAGGGAAACCGTACCATTAGCTTTTAAACACATCCAAGTCTCTCCCATCTTTAGACAAACTTCCTTTCATTTACTGTACTCTCTAGTTGCTACCCTATCTCTCTCTTCCTTTTCACAGTCAAATTCCTTGAAACAGCTGCCTACACATGGAGGTCTCTATTTCCTCTCCCTCATCCCTTCACCTTTGCAAGTTCACTCCTCATAGGGTGTGGCCTGCCTCTGCAGAGACACTCTGCTGTCCTTATGTTGCTTGACATCTCAGCAACAGCCAACACAGTTGGTCTTTCTCTCCTACAAACATTGCTGGTGTCCCTCTTACCTTTTTTTTTTTTTTTTTTAGCAATTCCTTCTCTGTTGCATAAGGAAGAACTTTGCTTGTTTCTTGAACCCCAGAAGTCTGTCTAAGATCCTGTGCCCTTTGCCTTCTATATACCATTGGTGGTCTTATTCTCTTCCCATCTCATATGACCTCCATATGTCACTGGCACTGTATCTCCAGTCCAGATCTTTCTCTGGAGCTCCAGTCTAATCCATTGTCCACTGAAAAACTCCACTTGGGTTTTTCACAGGTACCACAAACATAGTATGTTCTGAATTGAGCTTGTCAGCTTCCCCCATAAACTTGTTTCTCTCTCAGTACCACTATTAAGTTAATTAATTTTTTGGGGGGGCCACACCATGCGGCTTGATGGATCTTCACCAACCAGGGATCGCACTGGGGCCATGGCAGTAAAAGCCCAGAATTCCAAAACCCAGGCTACCGCTACCAGGGAACTCCCAAGTTAAGTTTAAATTTATAAATATTTATTAAATAAATACTTATTGAATGCTTACTATCATACATACCAGGGCAAGAACTGTATGCTAGGCATTATCAATTAAGATGCCTTCTTTTAGGGAATTCCCTGGTGGTCCAGTGGTTAGGACTCGGCCCTTCCACTGCAAGAGGGAGGGCTTCCATCTCTGTTTGGGGAATTAAAATTCTGCATGCTGTGATGCGTAGTCAAAAATAAAATTGTTGCCCTCTCATTAAGGATTAAAATACTTGGTCACTATGACAGGGGAAATACTATCATCTGTTGGAGCACCTAGAGGGTGCACCCAATTGCCCATGCCAGAAATCTAGCAGCCAACCCTGTCTTGTTTCTTCAGCACTCATATTTAGCTGATTACTAAATCTTTGCAATCTACTTCCTTTAATCCCTATAACTACTGCTTTTTTAAGCCCAGATAATATAATTTCTGAACTAGTCTCCTTGCATATAGTTCTGCTCCTCTCCGGTCCATTCCTGGCACAGTGATGCTTCCAAAACATAAAAATGCCCTGCCACTCCCCTGACTTAACCATTCAAAGGCTTCCCATTCTCCTCAGAGTAAAGTCCAGATTTTACAGTGTGGTTTACAGAGACTTTCTCCTGTTAGCCTAGCATTTTCACACTTCCCACTACAAACTCCATATTCCAGCTACATACTAATTCCTCACATTCCTAAAATGCATTGAGGTCTCTGGTCCTTTGCATAAGTTGTTCCTTCTGCCTGAAACACTTCCTCTCTCCACTTCCACCAATCTTTATCAAACTAATTCTTACTCATTAGTTAGATCTCAGTTGAAAGGTCATTTGCACAAAAAAATCTCTCTTAACTCCTTAGAGTCAAGTAGGGGCCCTAACTAGGAGATCCTACAGCAAGCTTTACATTCCCTCATTATAACTTTCATGACACTTTAAGGTTATTTGACTTTTCTGACTTCCCAGAAAGTCTGTGAGCTCTGCTAAGGTAGAAGCCTATTTTGTGAAAAATTGTATCTTCAATGCTTTATATAGCTCAAAGTAACCTCTCTGTAGGGTTGAAAGTTTTCCTCATCTGAAAAATGAGAATGACAGAAGCTACCACACAGTCTTTAATTTAAAAAATAACAATTATTTCCTTAGAACCTATGATTTTATGGGGCAGAGACTTGGGCAGGGCTCAGCTGTGTGATTCTTCTGTCCCATGTAGTGTTGACTAGGATCACTTGGTGGTATTCAACAATCAGATAGATGGTTTGGTCTGGAAAGCTTCACTCACAAACCTGACTCCTTGATGAGGATGGATGGAATGCTGGGATCAGCGGGCACTGTCAACCAGCATGTCAACATGACACCACTCCTGCATGGCAATCTCAGAGAAGTAAGACTTCTTACATGGCAGTTGCATGCTATCAGAGTGTTCCAAGAGGCCTGGGCAGAAGCTGCAAGGCTTCTTATGGCTTAGCTTCAAAAGGCCCAGAACCCCCACAGAGTTTTTTGAAAATTAAAAATGTGGGTTTTTTTCCATTTAAAAAAATTAGTTCTTTTTGAGAAATATATATATAAAACAGTGCCAACCTCATAAATACTCCTATTAGGTATTAATTCATTTTAAAGGGATTCAAAGATGATTAAGAAGGTCCCTTTCTCAATTACTGATATGTGCTTCCTAGAATAGAATATACTTATTGCCCCTGGTTGCTCAGTGGTAGAGTCCACCTGATAATGGAGGAGACATGAATTCCAACCCTGGGTTGGAAAGATCTCCTGGAGAAGGAACTGGCAACCCATTCCAGATTTTGACTGAGAAATCCCATGGACAGAGGAGCCTGGCAGCCTACAGTCTGTGGGGTCACAAAAGAGTTGGACATCACTTAGCGACTAAACAACAACAATTGCCCAACTCTTTCCCTTCATAGTCCCCTCAATCTACTTTTCTATATGCAAGCTCCCTTCCCTTTAATGAGATTGCCAGTCTGCATATGCGCTTCAGACTGGTATTAAATCAATATTTAATAGTAACGTTCTCTTTTGTTAATAAGGCATCTACATTAATTTTTAATTGTCACTAACTGAAACTGCAATACTTTGACCACCTCATGCGACGAGTTGACTCACTGGAAAAGACTCTGATGCTGGGAGGGATTGGGGGTAGGAGGAGACGGGGACGACAGAGAATGAGATGGCTGGATGGCATCACCGACTCGATGGACATGAGTTTGAGTGAACTCCGGGAGTTGGTGATGGACAGGGAGGCCTGGCGTGCTGTGATTCATGGGGTCGCAAAGAGTCGGACACGACTGAGTGACTGAACTGAACTGAACTGAACGTTAAGTTAGTGTCCCTAACGTAAGTAATTCGGACATGACTCAGTGACTAAGCACATAGCACAACTTAAGTTTATCATAACTCTCAACTCTAGAACTCTGATTCTTACGAACTCGAATCTAGAGTCAGCCATTGCGAGTTGCCTCTGTCATAACAGCGCCACTTCAGCAAGAAAGTGGGGCCCTCGGTTTCCGTCACCGGCCTCTGGCTGCTTTAGAGGATTAACGTGCGCTGGGCCCTACACGTTAAGGTCTCCTCCAGTCCTCCCATCAGTAAAGTGTCGCTCTGGCACCGCACCTACGGCCTGTGCATCTCTATGACACTCCTTTCCTGTTTTCTAGTGTTGCATGATGGGAGGAACAGTCAGCTTTCCGGGAGCCAGGCCAGGGGAACGGCTTCATTCGGGACTCCATTTCCCGGCGCGCCTCGCGGCGGTCGGTCCGCCCTCTGGCGGGAGGCCGGTTCCGGTTGCATCAGCGTGGGGTCCACGGCGAAATGAGGTTGTTCGTGAGTGAGGGCGCTCCGGGGAGTCTGCCTGTGCTGGCCGCGGCCGGGAGGGCCCAGGGCAGAGCGGAGCTGCTCATCAGCACTGTAGGCCCAGAAGGTAGTCGGGCTGGTGCTGGTGGGCGGTGGATGAGACGGGCGGGACTGGAACACGCAGACAACGACCCCACAGTTGTCTTCGCCAACACTCCAGGCCCCAACACCATGCACTCCCGTTAACTTCCTCCCACGTTATCCTTCAGCACCCCATACCTTCTTCCCTTCCAGTGACATCTTTCATCAGTCACTTCCCTTAATTAGCCTCAGTGTACCCTTTTCTCATCTCTGGTCTCCCCTCCTTCCTCTTCTAGGATCTCGTCTCACTCCAGTGAACCTCTTTCCCCTCTCCAACCTTCTCCCACACCTACTGGGTACCCTCCCCACACGCCATTCATATGATAACCCCCAGGTTTTCTTAGGAAACCCTACTTTTCTTTCCTAAACGCACAGACACACATACTCCCGCACAGACACACATACTCCCGTCGGTTTACCTCTTCTCATTCCCAGCCGTTTGTGTGACTCCTAAGCGGTTCTCTTGTCAGTCCTCCCAGTTCTCTTAATTTTGTTATCCCAGGGTAGCTCAGATCACTTTCAGATATTCTTGTGCTCAGTCTCTCAGTTGTGTCCGACTCTTTGTGATCCTATGGATTGTAGCCTGCCAGGCTCCTCTGTCCATGGGCTTTTCTAGTCAAGGATACTGGGGTGGGGGCCATTTCCTTCTCCAGGGACTCTTCCTGACACAGGGATCGAACTCATGTCTCCTGCATTGGCGTGTGGATTCTTTAGCACTGAGCCACCTGGGAAAACATCAGATATCCTAGTTATTTTCAATTGTTCCAGTTCTTGGCTGCAGCACTACCTCAGTCCCACCACATCCTCTGCAATCCCCATCTGTTTCTAGCTGGCAGTCTCAGCTGAACACCTGCTTGTCTCTCCAGCTCATTCTGGACCCAGCCCCTTTCAGAGGTCCTGTCCTGGACCCTCTCCCTGTGACTGCCCATCTCCCCCGGACCCCTTCTGCCCCCCCAGCACCCCCCCCACGACTGTGAAGATGTCCTTTTAAGTTGACATAGTATTTCTTTTCTCTGTTCTTCACCCATCTTCCTCCCCTGTGTTAGAGTGTGTGGTCCCATTCCTGACCCGGCCTAAGGTCCCTGTCTTGCAGCTGGATAGTGGCAACTACCTCTTCTCCACCAGTGCAATCTGTCGGTCAGTATTGGTCCCTGATGCAGGGAGGTGGCTGAATAAAATTGGGTTACTGTCCTCTGTGTGGCCTTATTTACAACTGGGGTGAAAAATGGACTCGACCAGTGAGCCCCTTTAATTCTCCCTCTGTTGCTCTCTCTCTGGGTAGATACTTCTTTCTGTTATCTGGCTGGGAGCAAGATGACCTCACCAACCAGTGGCTGGAATGGGAAGCAACAGAGCTGCAGGTAGGACTGAGATGTGGGGATGGCAGGCAGACTGTTGCTCTGCATGGCTGTCCTGACCCGTGTCTCCTGTGTTTCAGCCAGTTTTGTCCGCTGCCCTGTACTATTTAGTGGTCCAAGGGAAGAAGGGAGAAGATGTTCTTGGTCCAGTTCGGAGAGCCCTGACCCATATTGACCACAGCTTGAGTCGTCGGAGCTGTCCATTCCTGGCTGGGGTGAGTTGGGCCTTGAGATCGGGGTTGGGGGAAGCTGTATGGTATAAGAATTAAGGAGGAGGACTGTATTCAAAGTTCAATGCCACCCGCCCAACTGCCCCTTACTAGCCGTGTAACCTTTAAAACTCATAAACTCTTTAATGTTCATTATTTCTCGTCTTTGAAGTGGGGGTAATATTAGTACCCTTCTCAGTGGGTTTTTGTGAGAATTGAGATAATGCTTGATACTTTATAAGTGTGTTCGGGAAATGTACAGTATTATTATATCCATGGGAAGAAACTGTCTCACCTGTGTACTTTTTTTTTTTGTTTCTTAACAAAGGAGACAGAATCTCTAGCTGATATTGTTTTATGGGGAGCGCTCTACCCATTACTCCAAGATCCATCCTATCTCCCTGGTGAGAACTGTGCATATCACTTCCCCACAAACCTGAGGAACTGGTGTAGGGGTTACAGAGTGGGCAGTAGACTATTGAGGACCTGTTTTGAGCTGTAACTTGACAGGGCAACTATAGCAGAAAGACAGCTGAGGGAACTGGGGATGGCAGCTGGAGAAACTTCATAAAGAAGGGGAGGAGGTCCCCTTCCAGCTCCCCATTCTAAGTCTTGTTGATTGCTTCCTTTCTCCCATGCCCACAGAGGAGCTGGGTGCCCTGCACAGCTGGTTCCAGACACTGAGTTCTCAGGAGCCATGTCAGCGAGCTGCAGAGACTGTGCTGAAGCAGCAGGGTGTCCTGGCCCTCCGGCCCTACCTCCAGAAGCAGCCCCAGCCCAGCTCCCTTGAGGGCAGGCTTGTCAGCAATGAGCCTGAGGTTTGGAACAAAGAAGAGGGGTACCCACACAGCCTCAGTGCCTGAGGTTGTAGGGGGTGGCTTGGAGAGAGAGTTTGAGCACAGCTGTTAACTATGTCAGTTCTTGGAGAGAATTTCCTTACCCTGTCCTCCTTACCTGGTGAGGGATACTGTCCACTCTTCATAGGAGGAGGAACTGGCTACTCTGTCTGAGGAGGAGATTGCCGTGGCTGTAGCTGCTTGGGAAAAGGGCCTGGAAAGCTTGCCTCCTCTTCGGCCACAGCAGAATCCAGTGTGAGTAGGCACAGACTCAGTGGGGCTTGGTTTCTTACGTGGAAATTGTTGATAGAGCCAGTACCTGCCTGTCTAATCCCCATTGCTGACCTTTCTGTAATTTTCTATCCTCTTAACCTCTTGGCTAATATTTTGGACATACTGTCCATCAGTTCCCCCCCCAACACCTGTATTTTCAGCTACTTTGTACCTACTGATTGTACCTTAGTTTGTTTTTCCCGTTCATATAGTTGTTCTGAGTTTTAGACATCTGTCGGACTACCTCCTTGATTCCTCCACCTCCACTGGCATTGCTAATTTACCATGTCCAAAACCAAACCTCTTACCTTCCTGCCAGCTTCTCTTTCTCCTTTAGTCACTTGTCTTAGTGAATGACTCCCACCTTCCACCTGAAGATCCAGGCCAGAAATCTTGGTGTCATCTATCTGTACCATTTTCTCAGCTCTTCCTGTATCATTTACTCCATTACCAGGTCATTGGTTCTAACTCCTAAGGAGTCCTTGTATCCATCCCTCCTCCCTGTCGTCACTGCTGCTGCCTGAAGTGGGGCCTTGCCATCTCTTACCTTCTCCTTCCCTGCCGTCCTGTGCTCCATATTGTCACCAGATGGCTGCTTAAAACTGCCGATATTATCATCTCATCCTCCTTTTCAGAATTCAACAGATGGTTTCTTTGTGTACTTCACCCGGTCTTTCATGATCTGGTTCCCGCCTGCATGCTTAGCATCATGTTTTATCACTCTTCTGATAGCTAAGATAATATTCACATACATACTAGGAATTTCCTGCTGGGTCCAGTGGTTAAGACTGGTGCTTTGACTGGTGAGGGCCCAGGTTCAATTCATGGTCAGGGAGCTGTGGTGTGGTCAAAAAAAAAAAAATCACACCCGTATGTAGATTTTTCCATTGAAATGAAGTATTTGTAGTTCTGAACATGTTGTTCAATAAAGATTTACGTGTCCACTCCTTGTCAGGCCCTGTGTGCTGGGAACTGGGTCTACAGGGGGGAGCAAACAGATAAGACTCTGGTATCATGCCACTTTGAGTCTAGTGTTATAGACAGGTATTTTATTTTATTTTTTAAATTTATTTATTTATTTACAGACAGGTATTTTAAAAACTGTAAGTTGTATGAAGGAAAAAACAAGTGCTGTGAGAAGATGTCACAGGAGGTTAACTTAGAAAAAACCAACATTTGAACTAAGACTTTTGGGAATTCCCTGGCAGTCTAGTGGTTAGGACTCCATGCTTTCACTGCTGAGGGCCTGGGTTCAGTCCCTGGTGGGGGATCTAAGATGCCACAAGCTGCGCAGTACAGCCAAAAAGAAAGGAGACCTAAGACTTGCAAGATGAGTAGGAGTCAGTCAGGCAAGGGTAAGTCTGGGGAAAGGCTGTCTCAGATAGAGGAAGCATCTTTATAAGGAATTTCTAAAAGGCCAGTGGCTGGAGGCAGGTCAGTCAGGGGACAGCTGGGTCAGAATGAGTTTTGAGAGGAAGGCAGGCTGAGATCATATACTCACGCCTTGGTGTGTTTGCTCATGCTCTTCTTCCTGGACGGCCTGTGTCTCCCCTACCTGCTGGACTCAGTTCAAGAGACTAGGTCTGTCATTTCCTTCTCTGTGCAGCTTGAGAGTCTTACGTGCTTCACCTTCTGGCAGCTCCCGTTGTCACATTTTATGGTAATTGTCTCTACGTGTCTGTCTCCTCACTAATCTGTAAGCTTATTGAAGGTTGGGGCTCTCTTTTCTTTTACATGGCATATCTTCTAGCCCAGGGCCAAGTATTTGGTAGATAATGGTAAAATTTGAATGAGTTAATGAAAGTTCATCTTTTGTTCATTCACTCATTTTGAATATTTCTGTGAGTACCTACTGAGGATTGATTTGGAGGTAATAAAGAATAGGAGGTAGACTTTTCCAGGTGTCTGTACAGGCTAAGTTGTTTAATTGCATATTTAGAGGAGGAGACAATTGGTGTTAAGCACTAGAGCAAATGCTTTTGCTTCTGACTGAAGTGCACCCCAAGAGTCTTGAATCTGGCAAATTCCCACCCATTCTTGAGAACCCAACCCAAGTAGTTCTGCCTCTGTGGAGTCTTTCTTTATTTTTGGCTGTGTTGGCTCTTCATTGCTGTGTGTGGGTTTTCTCCAGTTGTAGTTCATGGGTTTCTCTTGTTGCTGAGCATGGGCTCTAGACAGGTGGGCTTCAGTTGTTGTGGCTTACAGGCTCTAGAGCGCAGGCTCAGTCGTTGTGGTGCATGGGCTTAGTTGCTCCTTGACATATAGAATCTTCCTGGACCAAGGCTGGAATCCATGTCCCCTGCATTGGCGGGTGGACTCTAAAACACTAGACCACCAGGGAAGTCCCTCTGTGGAGTCTTGCGCTGGAGATGCTCAGCTTCCTTTGACCTCTGTGAGTACTTTGTGCCTCTGATCGCACTGATCCCAGTCAGAAGTTAATATGATAGAATGTACCCTCCTTGAGGGCAGAACCCCAGGCATGCTCACCTTTATGTCTCCACTGTAGGACGCACACACAAGATGAGGGAGACACTACAGAGCGACACAAAAAGGAGCACTGCGGCATGTGTGGTGCAGCTTGCTTAGGGGCTTAGCGTACAAGGATGACTGGGTGGAAGGCCGATTGTCAGTGAAGGAGGCTTTCCTGAAGGAGCTGATTTCTAAGCTGGATTTCAGAGAAGATTATGGTATTCGGTCATGGGGAGAAAAGTCAATGAAAGCAGGAGAGATTGGTGAGCACTCTCTGAAGAAATGAGCTGTAAAATGTTCCAGGAAGTAGATGGACCATCTAACCAGATATACAGCATGCAACTGGGAAGAAGGGTGAGGTTAACAGGAGGAAATCATTGGAGTCTCTGTTAGTAAGAGGTTCCGAGACTCAGTGAGCCTGCAGGGTGTCTACAGTTGAAGAACATGGTAATTGTTGGGAGCTGGCGGTTGTAAGTTAAGAATGGTTTGAAATAACATTGTAAATCAATTATACTTCAAGAAAAAATATTAAAACTGAAAAAAAAAAAAAAAAGATTGGAAAGATGAACCCTAGTGAGGTGTTAGTGCTGGGGAGGGCGGTGGATATAGGGTGTGTTCAGCCGAGCTGTCATGGGTGACAAAGCATGAAGAGAGAAGAGCAGATTGAGTGACTTCTGGCAGCAGTTTGAGTGGCATGACTTGGAATGATCCTGGGACAGTGGGGAGGAGATTATGGCTGTGAAGGCAGTGGCTGGTGCCTGCTGGTTTGAGACAGGCCATGAGGAAGTGACTGACCCACATGGGTTAGGGCATGAAGAGTCGTGGGATATGAGAGGACTTGGGAACGCTTGTGTGTGGGTTGGTGAACTGTAAGCATTTCAGGTCCTGACTAGAGGTAGTGCTAACATAGCGCTTGGAGAGAAGGGGAGAGGTCAGTGCCGGGAAGGTGTTCTTGGGTGGTGGTAAAGTCCGGGGAGTTAGTGAATGGTGGTTGAAGAGAGCCTGGGGAGAGTTGTCAGTACTCGGGAGGCTGGAGCCTGAGAACCAGCTGATGGGGAAGGAGCACTTAGGATTTTGAAGAGAGGCTCCTTAGGAGCAGTACACGAGGCTTGCTCGCTATGGGCAGGGTCCTGTATCCACAGCTGGAGGTATCTCATGGCCTCCGGGGAGGTTTAAGCTCTAGCAGCTTTGTGTGAGGAAAGACTTCAGATGGACGTGGCCCTGGGCAGTAGAATAGATGCATCTGGCTGCTCCGTGCACTTTGGGCCATTCTTGACCCTCTCATCTTCCCCTGGACTCTTCTCTTCCTTCTTCCCTACCAGGTTGCCCGTGGCTGGGGAGAGAAATGTGCTCATCACCAGCGCCCTCCCTTACGTCAACAATGTCCCGCATCTTGGAAACATCATCGGTTGTGTGCTCAGTGCCGACGTCTTTGCAAGGTGCAGCCAGCTACTGGGGGAGGGCCCCGAGGAAGCAGAGGGCCCCGAGGAAATAGGAGGCCTCAAGTGGGGATGCTGGAAGGATCCTGGGCACATGGGGGGTGCTGAGATGGGGCCTTATGATCACTACATTCCCTTTCAGGTACTCCCGGCTCCGTCAGTGGAACACCCTCTACCTGTGTGGGACAGATGAGTATGGTACAGCGACAGAGACCAAGGCTATGGAGGAGGGACTAACCCCACAGGAGATCTGTGACAAGTACCACGTTATCCACGCTGACATCTACCGCTGGTTTAATATTTCGTTTGACTTTTTTGGTCGGACTACCACTCCACAGCAGACCAAGTAGGTGTCCTTTGATCAGTCAGAAATGGAGTGGGTGGGGGGCAGTGGGAATATTGAGGAGACAGAAAGACAGAAGGAACCAAAGTTGTTGCTCCCCCTGCCCCCAAACATCTGGGTGTTGTCCTGAAATGTGATGTGTCTCAGGCATTATTATGGGGGTTCATTGTGTGCAGAAGTCTGACCAGGGCTGAAGGAGCCTCCGAGGTGGGGAAGAGACAGGACTTAGGCTCACAGGAAGGATCTGCCTCGCCTCTCCCTCCTCCCTTCGCTTACAGTCTTAGGACAGCCCCTCCCACTCCTGTGTGTTTATAGCAAACATTCATTCTCTGCCTGATTGTCATGCCTATAAAAACTACGTAGTAGGTAGGCTGCCAGAGAGTGCTGTGCAGTTTAGCAGTTGGACCGATTTAATTTTTAGGATATATCAAAGAACTAACCAGTCCTATCCTTTTGGAGATTTTTGTTAACAAAGAATATAAAACAGATAAATCTGTATTTGACCAAAGTAAATTCTAGAGTGATGAAGAAAGAGATCATGTGGGGAGTTGGAGAATGGATGTGAGGGGTTGGGCTCATCAGTAAACTCCCTACAGATGACTAGAGGGCCTCTTCCTGATTTCTTTGGCACTTGGACTGGGTGAGTTTGGGTCCTAGGTGGAGTGGCAGGAAGGAAGGGTGCATTGCTTCCTCTGACTTCCCCGGTCCCTTCCACATCTTGTCAGAATTACCCAGGACATCTTCCAGCGGCTGTTGGCCCGAGGTTTTGTGCTGCAAGATACTGTGGAGCAACTGCGGTGTGAGCACTGTGCCCGCTTCCTGGCTGACCGCTTTGTGGAGGGTGTGTGTCCCTTCTGTGGCTACGAGGAGGCCCGGGGTGACCAGTGTGACAAGTGTGGCAAGCTCATCAATGCCATTGAGCTCAAGGTAAGAGGAGGGTCTCCTGGGAGCCTGGAAGGGGTCAGTGTCTAGTTTTAAGGGACTGTCACTTAGGATTTTTTTAAATGAAGTATAGTTGATTTATAATGTTGTATTAATTTCTGCTGTACAGCAGAGTGATTTAGTTATACATATATATGCATTCTTTTTTATATTCTTTTCCATTATGGTTTATCCCAGGACATTGAACATGGTTCCCTGTGCCATACTGTAGGACCTTGTTGTCCATAGGATTTTTGATTTAGTATTCAAGACCTTTCACCAGTGGCTCTTTACTGCTGTAGTCTTGGCAACTGATCATTCATACTGAGCATTTACTATGTGCTTGGCATTGTGCTGGGAAATAGACAAGTTGAATTCATACTTTCCTACCTTTTCTCCTGCTTCACACCACCTGTTCTGCACTTGTTTAGTTCTTCCTTTCTTCCATAAATACCACCTTTCTTCTACTCCATGTTTATTCATTTGGTAGTTGTTCATTTATTCAGCAAACGTTTTTGAGTCTTTACAGTAGCGTTGTCGTAGTTCTGGTGATTGAGGTTGTAGCAATGAACAAGACAGATTTTTATCTAGTACGAGAGAAGACCAGCACTAAAGATAGAATGCAGTTGCTGTAAGCTGCCAGGAAGATGTAATAGAGAGTGACTCCTGGGGGGAAGAGTTGAGCTGGGTGACTAGGGAAGTCCTCTTAGAAGGTAACATTTGAACTGAGAGTTTAACTGAAGAATGAGAAGGAGCCAGGAGGCGAGAAGTGGGATGAAGGGTATTCTAAGCAGAAGGACCAGGAAATGCAAAGGCCCAAGGCAGCAGAGCAGTGTAAAGGGGAATTGAAAAGACCCGTGTGGCTCACAGTGGGTGGGGTTGGGGAGGTGGTGATGGGTTAGATGAGGTCAAAGACGTAGGCAGTGACCAGATTTCCGGGCACAGTTAGCCCTCTTGGAGTGGAATGGCAGGCTGCTCTGTGGATAATGGATGGGAGGGAAGCAAGAGAGAAAGCGGGGAAACCAGTTTGGAGGCCAAAGTGGCAGTAGCTCAGAAATGGAGTGATGGTAGCTTGGACTAGGTTAATAGCAGGGGGAATGAGGGGGCAGGGATTTGAGATGTGTTTTGGAGGCAGACTCTGTGGAACTGGACAGACTGGAATTCGAGGTGATAGGTAAGTCAAGAGAATGGAGACTTTACGTTTTTGGCTTGAGCAGCTTGGGTGGCTGGTAGCACCATCTACAAACATGGGCAAGACTGTGTCAATTGCTTTCTGGTGGAGTATGGTGACACTGTTTGGGTTTGTTAAGTTGGAGATGCCTCTTAGACATCCAAGGAGAGATGTTAGGTAGTTGTTGATACAGGCATGTGGAGTTCGGAAGAGAGGTCCTGAGAGAGTTATAATTTCTCACCTTCAAAAACCCAGATCAAAACTCACTTGCAGGCTTTCATTGTCTTGCCCCACCCACAGGAGTAACCCCTGTTACTCCTTTAGCTGTCATACTTCATCGTTTGTACTGTCATGTTGTGTCATGAAGATAAGTATTTCTCGACATTTTGCCATGTGAAGGCCTGCGCTTGTTTCTCATGCAAGCCCTCTCTCCCTGCTTGAGTGTAACTTCCTCAGGAAGAGGAGCCTTGTGTCTTCTCTTAGGTAGCTCTTTTCACTCCTCACACAGCTGCAGGGCTGTCTAGCCTGGGTCTATCTAGCCTTTGCTCAGAGAATGCATTTTTCCTGTTATTGGGAATGAAAGGACACAGACGTGAAACTCTGTAGCAAAAGTTGTGCCCTGCAGACCTGAGTCTTCCAAGTTCAGAGCCAGCCCAAGTAAGTAGTTCTTACTTGGTGGGGTGTGAGAATGAGGTGAAGTGTGGTGGCAGACAGGGGACCTCATCTCTCTGTGCCTCTCCCCTCACCTGGACAGCTCCTGGCCTGCAGCCTGATTCCAACTGCCCTGCCCTGGGTCACCCCATCTCTTGAATTTCCCTTCACAGAAGCCTCAGTGTAAAGTCTGCCGGTCGTGCCCTGTAGTGAAATCCTCTCAGCACCTGTTTCTGGACCTGCCTAAGGTGAGTGGGCCTTTCCCTCAAGCCAGTCTGCACGGCCTCTCCTGCACCTTCTGCCTTAGCGACAGGCAGCGACAAATGTGTGCCAAATCATTCTCCCATGTTTCTAATTTCCATTTTAAAATCATGCATGCTTAATGTGAAAAGATGTAACAGGAAAAGAGCACAGAGTGAAAGGCCATGCCCATCTGCCAAGAGGTAATTTTTGCTGCTGATTTTCCTCTATAGCACTTGCATGTGAATGTTTTATTTTAATTTTTGTGATTATTATTATTTTTTAATAGATTATTTATTTTTGGCTGCACTGGGTCGCTGCAATCTGGCTTTCTCTGGTTGTGAATGGGAGCTACTTTCTGGTTGTGGTGTGCTGAATGAAAATATTTTTATGCCTTTTGTCTTTTCCTTAATGTAAATTAGATCATGGCATTCATATTATTCTGCAGTCTACTTTCTTTTACTTCACAGTTTGTCTTGACCAATTTTTCACTTTAGTGGATCTGTCTTTTTTTTCCTTTTATTTGTTTAAAAAATATTTGGCCACACCTGGTGGCCTGTGGGACCTTAGTTCCCTGACCAGGGATCAAACCTGCACCCTTGCATTGGAAACTGGAGTATTAACCACCGGACTACCAGGGAGGTTCCTATTTATTTGGCTGCGCTGGGTCATGGGTTTTAGTTGCACACCACGCAGGATCTTCTGTTTTAGTTGCAGCTTGTGGAATCTAGTTCCCTGACCAGGGCCACCTGTATCGGAAGCTCAGAGTGTTAGCCACTGGACCACGAGGGAAGTCCCTTTTTTTTTCCTTTTAAACTTTTATTTTTAGATGATTTCAAACTTGCGGAAAGTTGTAGGAGTAAGCAATTCCTAGAACAAAGAACCTTGTGTTCTTTACCCACAAGAACCTCATGTACCCATTACCCAGATTCACTGGCGGTTAAGATTCTGCTCCATTTGCCCTAGCATATTCTCTCTCTCATACATGTATGTATATGTACTTACAGATCCTCTTTACTCTTAAATGCTTCAGGGTATGTTTTCTAAGAAAAAAGACATATTCCTGCATAACCACAGTATGGTTAACAGAAATTTAACATTAATATAGTTGTGTGATCTATCATCCATATTCCATTTTTGTCAATTATTCCAATAATACGCTTTCTAGCATGTTTTTTCCTGTAGTGCCAAATCTGGCTCTGAATAATGCATTTAGTTTTTCTGTCCTTTAGTTTCCCTTAATCTGAAACAGTTCCTCAGCTTTTATCTTTTATGATGTTAACAGTTTTTAAGAATATAGACCTTGATCCCCCTTTCAAAACAGAATATTTTTCATTTTGCATTTATTGACTGTTTTCCTCATGATTAAATTCAGATTATGCATCCTCAGTTGGAATATTGCATAGGTGATACCATGTTCTTTCCAGAGGCACGTGATGGCCATTTCCTCCTTATCAGTGATATAAATTTTGTTCAGTCAAGATGTTACTAGGCTTCTCCACTGTATAATTAATATGTTCCCCTTGCAACTGAAAGCAGTCTGTGGAAATGCACATTTAAGACCGTGCAAGTATTTTGATCTTCATTGAAAGGGTTCCTCTGAATTTATCATCCATTTATTTAATCATTCTTACCTGACCGGGTTTTTATTAAGATTTGCCAACTCTACCCCTCTCTCCCCACTTACCCTCCTCCTTCATTCATTTGTTTATCTATTTACCTATTTATTATCAGTGTTGACTCATGGATTCCAATTTTTTTCAGTGGTTTATAACTGATTCCTGTCTTAAATAATTTTGATGTTCTAATTGTTCCTTATTTGCCCAACGGGAGCCTCAAGGTGGTTTCTCTGGGCGTTTCTGAGGTCTCCTATCATTTTTAAGCAATTATTTTCTAGCATAGCAGGATATTCTAGATTCATCTTGTTCCATCCTGGGATTCAACCATTTCTCCACCAAGCCATGTTTTTTTTTAAAGCAGGGAACAGTATTAGAGGCCAAGTTTTGTGTGCTCATTGCTCCTGGGATGTGTTTGCTTCTCAGCCCTCTCAGCAGAAAGTTAGGCATTTATTTTAGGTTCACACTGACATTGCCATTCCAGTGCAGCCCCATGGAGTTGTTATTCACTTTCCCTCATCCCATATTTTTTATCTCCCTTCTTCCGCACAGCAAGTACTCTGGTTTCCAGCAACATTATTTACTCATTTATTTGATCCTACAGTACACCTAAAAATAATTTCAGAATTGCGTCACCCATCAGTTCAGTTCAGTTCAGTCGCTTAGTCGTGTCCGACTCTTTGCGACCCCATGAACCACAGCACGCCAGGCCTCCCTGTCCATCACCAGCTCCTGGAGTTCAGTCAAACTCATGTCCATCGAGTCGGTGATGCCATCCAGCCATCTCATTCTCTGCCGTCCCCGTCTCCTCCTACCCCCAGTCCCTCCTAGCATCAGACTCTTTTCCAGTGAGTCAACTTGTCGCATGAGATGGCCAAAGTATTGGAGTTTCAGCTTTAGCATAAGTCCTTCCAATGAACACCCAGGACTGATCTCCTTTAGAATGGACTGGTTGGATTTCCTTGCAGTCCAAGGGACTCTCAAGAGTCTTCTCCAGCACCATAGTTCAAAAGCATCAATTCTTCGGTGCTCAGCTTTCTTCACAGTCCAACTCTCACATCCGTACATGACCACGGGAAAAACCATAGCCTTGACTAGATGGACCTTGGTTGGCAAAGTAATGTCTCTGCTTTTTAATATGCTATCTAGGCTGGTCATAACTTTCCTTCCAAGGAGTAAGCGTCTTTTAATTTCATGGCTGCAGTCAGCATCCGCAGTGATTTTGGAGCCCAAAAAAATAAAGTCTGACACTGTTTCCACTGTTTCCCCATCTATTTCCCATGAAGTGATGGGACCAGATGCCATGATCTTCGTTTTCTGAATGTTGAGCTTCAAGCCAACCTTTTCACTCTCCTCTTTCACTTTCATCAAGAGGCCTTTGAGTTCCTCTTCACTTTCTGCCATAAGGGTGGTGTCATCTGCATATCTGAGGTTGATATTTCTCCAGGGAATCTTGATTCCAGCTTGTGCTTCTTCTAGCCCAGCGTTCCTCATGATGTACTTTGCATCTAAGTTAAATAAGCAGGGTGACAATATGCATACAACCTTGACGTACTCCTTTTCCTATTTGGAACCAGTCTGTTGTTCCATGTCCAGTTCTAACTGTTGCTTCCTGACCTGCATACAGGTTTCTCAAGAGGCAGGTCAGGTGGTCTGGGATTCCCATCTCTTTCAGAATGTTCCACAGTTTATTGTGATCCGCACAGTCAAAGGCTTTGGCATAGTCAATGAAGCAGAAATAGATGTTTTTCTGGAACTCTCTTGCTTTCTCCATGATCCAGCGGATGTTGGCAATTTGATCTCTGGTGCCTCTGCCTTTTCTAAAACCTGCTTGAACATCTGGAAGTTCATGATTCACATATTGCTGAAGCCTAGCTTGGAGAATTTTGAGCATGACTTTACTAGCGTGTGAGATGAGTGCAATTGTGCGGTAGTTTGAGCACTCTTTGGCATTCCCTTTCTTTGGGATTGGAATGAAGACTGACCTTTTCCAGTCCTGTGGCCATTGCTGAGTTTTCCAAATTTGCTGGCATATTGAGTGCAGCACTTTCACAGCATCATCTTTCAGGATTTGAAAGAGCTCAATTGGAATTCCATCACCTCCACTAGCTTTGTTCGTAGTGATGCTCTCTAAGGCCCACTTGACTTCACATTCCAAGATGTCTGGTTCCAGGTGAGTGATCACGCCATCGTGATTATCTTCGTCATGAAGATCTTTTTTGTGTAGTTCTTCTGTGTATTCTTGCCACCTCTTCTTAATATCTTATGCTTCTGTTAGGTCCATACCATTTCTGTCCTTTATCGAGCCTATCTTTGTATGAAATGTTCCCTTGATATCTTTAATTTTCTTGAAAAGATCTCTTGTTTGGAGAAGGGAATGGCAAACCACTTCAGTATACTTGCCTTGAGAACCCCATGAACAGTATCAAAAGGCAAAATGATAGGATACTGAATGAGGAATTCCCTAGGTCGGTAGTTGCCCAGTATGCTACTGGAGATCAGTGGAGAATTAACTCCAGAAAGAATGAAGGGATGGAGCCAAAGTGAAACAAATAGCCAGTTGTGGATGTGACTGGTGATAGAAGCAAGGTCCGATGCTGTAAAGAGCAATATTGCTTAGGAACCTGGAATGTTAGGTCCATGAATCAAGGCAAATTGGAAGTGGTCAAACAGGAGATGGCAAGAGTGAACATAGACATTCTAGGAATCAGTGAACTAAAATGGACTGGAATGGGTGAATTTAACTCAGATGACCATTATATCTACTACTGTGGGCAGGAATCTCTTAGAAGAAATGGAGTAGCCATCATGGTCAACAAAAGAGTCCGAAATGCAGTACTTGGATGCACTCTTAAAAACGACAGAATGATTTCTGTTCGTTTCCAAGGCAAACCATTCAATATTACAGTAATCCAAGTCTATGCCCCAACCAGTACTGCTGAAGAAGCCGAAGTTGAACAGTTCTATGAAGACCTACAAGACCTTTTAGAACTAACACCCAAAAAAGATGTCCTTTTCATCATAGGGGACTGGAATGCAAAAGTAGGAAGTCAAGAAACACCTGGAGTAACAGGCAAATTTGGCCTTGGAGCACGGAATGAAGCAGGGCAAAGGCTAACAGAGTTTTGCCAAGAGAATGCACTGGTCATAGCAAACACCCTCTTCCAGCAACACAAGAGAAGACTCTACACATGGACATCACCAGATGGTCAACACAAAAATCAGATTGATTATATTCTTTGCAGCCAAAGATGGAGAAGCTCTATACAGTTATCTAAAACAAGACCAGGGGGTGACTGTGGCTCAGATCATGAACTCCTTATTGCCAAATTCAGACTTAAATTGAAGAAAGTAGGGAAAACCATTAGACCATTCAGATATGACCTAAATCACATCCCTTATGATTATACAGTGGAAGTAAGAAATAGATTTAAGGGACTAGATCTGATAGATAGAGTACCTGAGGAACTCTGGACGGAGGTTTGTGACATTGTACAGGAGACAGGGACCAAGACCATCCCCATGGAAAAGAAATGCAAAAAAGCAAAATGGCTATTTGAGGAGGCCTTACATATAGCTGTGAAAAGAAGAGAAGCGAAAAGCAAAGGAGAAAAGGAAAGATATAAGCATCTGAATGCAGAGTTCCAAAGAATAGCAAGGAGAGATAAGAAAGCCTTCCTCAGTGATCAATGCGTCACCCATACCACTACGAAAAAACCTACTAAGGTGAGTTTAGGGTTAGTTTGCAGTCCTGCTCCTTCCCCTACAACTGAGGGTACATAATCAAATGTGTTCAACATTGTCTTGTCTTTCCCCTTTCAGTGTGGTTATGTTACTGAAATAAGCCAATAATTTAGGTTCATTTGCTTCTGGTTTTTTTTCTCTCCTCATACTTGTTTTTTGAAAATGTAGAACATTCAGTTCAGTTCAGTCCAGTCGCTCAGTCGTGTCCGACTCTCCGCGACCCCATGAATCACAGCACGCCAGGCCTCCCTGTCCATCACCAACTTCCGGAGTACTCTCAAACTCATGTCCACAGAGTCGGTGATGCCATCCAGCCATCTCATTCTCTGTCGTGCCCTTCTCCTCCCACCCCCAACCTTTCCCAGCATCAGAGTCTTTTCCAGTGAGTCAACTTGTCGCATGAGGTTAATATGCTTCTAAATCAAAACCCTGAGAAGCCTGCCATGCTGCAGTCTGCGAGGTCACAGAGTCAGATACGACTTGGCGACTGAACAACAGAATACTCAGAGAAGTGTCATTCCCTTTCCTGTCCATGCTGCCTTGTTCTCCTGTCTCCTGTAGGTGATTAGTTTTGTTTTCTGACTTAGTGTGTTTATTTTTATAAAGATAAGCTTTTATATATATGCATATAAAACATTTTATATATATATATAAAGATGAGCAGATAAATGTATGTATACATATGTATCTGTTATTTCCTTCTTACACAAAATATAACATCCTGTACATACTGTTTTGCATTTTATGTTTTTCACCTAACAGTATGTTCTAGAAATCATTCTGTATCAGGACTACTCCATACATGTCAGTTCATAAAGATCATTCTTACTCAGTCTTGTTTTGTTTTTGTTTGGCAGCATGTGGGCACCTTAGTTCCCTGACCAGGGCTCAAAGCTGTGTCCCCTGTGATGGAAGAGTGCAAGCCTAGTCACTTGGTCACCACAGAATTCTGTTTTTTCCTTTGAATTTTTATTTGCTTATATTTTGGCTGTGGTGGGTCTTCCTTGCTCTGTGGGGGCTTTGTCTGGTATGGCGGTTGTGGGCTGTTCTTTGTTGTGGTATTCCGGCATCTCATTGCGGTTGATTGTCTTGTTGCAGAGCACAGGCTCTAAGCACGCGGCACACAGGCTTAGTTGCTCCATGGCATGTGGAGTCTTCCCGGACCAGGGATTGAACCTGTGTCCCTTGCATTGCAAGGTGTATCCTTAACCATTGGACCCCCAAGGAAGCCCTGTTATTTAAACAGTTGCATAGTTCTTCATTCTGTGTGGGTACCATAGTTTGTTTAACCAGTTTCTTGTGTTCATCATTTAGGTAGTTTCTGGTATTTTGCAGTTAAAAATGCTGTCCCGGTGAATAACTTGTGCATATGTATTTTTGTACTGTGGGAAGTCTGTCTTCAGGATAAATTCCTTCAGGGATCACCTGCTGTGTCCAGAATAAATGCATATGTAGTTTATGGCCTAATTGTTCTCAGTAGGTGTTGTTCAGTTTTACCTTCCTCCCAGCAGTGTGTGTACCTGTTTGCCTCACCAGTACAGGTGTGTTGTTAGGCTTCCAGTGCTGTGGTGTTTCTGTGGATGAATCATGTGAACCATCCCTTATGAAAGATTTATCTTTGTTTTTCTGCCTACAAAAGCGATAAACACTTGTTTTTAAAATTTCAGAATGAGATAGGTGGTGTAAAAGTGGATATTCCCCCTAATCTCATGTGAGAATAAAGTACTAAGATATATTTTATGTTAATCTGTGTATTACTATTACTTATTTTTATAATGATAGGATTATATCTTATATTACTATTTTGAAGTTTGCTTTAATGTATTTCTGAGATCTTTACATATCAATACATACAGGTCTTCCTCCCTCTTTTTAAAAGCCTTAATAAATATTTCATTGGTTGATATACCATAGTTCTTTGAATTCTACTGAACCAAGTGAATTAGTTTTAATTTTTGGTGTGATGAGCGGTACTGTTCTCTTATAAATACATCTATACACACTTAGGTGAAAATTTCTGTTGAAAAAAATCCCAAGAAGTAGAATTGCTACGGCAAAGTCATGAATCCTGAATTTTAATTATATATCAATAAACTACTCCAAAAAGCTTGTATATATTTATCCTTATGCTGACCACACATGCAGCTGTCATAAACCAGCTCTCTGTGCTTCTCTGCCATTAGCTGGGAACGCGGGTGGAGGAGTGGTTGGAGAAGACGTTACCTGGCAGTGACTGGACACCCAATGCCCGGTTCATCATTCGTTCTTGGCTTCGAGATGGCCTCAAGCCCCGCTGCATAACCCGAGACCTCAAGTGGGGAACCCCTGTGCCCTTAGAAGGTTTTGAGGACAAGGTAAAAACCCTGTGCTTTATTCACATCTCATATTATTCAGCTTTGGGGTTGAAACCCTGGGCAAGCAGAACAGACCGTTGATTATGTCTTCTTTCAATCTGAGACTCTAGGTTGGCAGGGTTTTCCCAGTGTGCTTGCATTCTACCATGTCTCCTCCCTCCTGACCCTCCAGGTGTTCTATGTCTGGTTTGATGCCACCATTGGCTACCTGTCCATCACAGCCAACTACACAGACCAATGGGAGAAGTGGTGGAAGAACCCAGAACAAGTGAGTAGTTCTTGGTTAGCCTGTCCATGGGGCTTCCCAGGTGGTGCAGTGGTGAATTCTCCTGCCAGTGAAGGAGATGCAGGACATGTGGGTTTTATCTCTAGGCTGGGAAGAGCCCCTGGAGGAGAACATAGCAACCCATTCCAGTATTCTTGCCTGGAAAATCCCATGGACAGGGGAGCCTGGCAGGCTGTAATCCCTGGGATCACAGAGAGTTGGACACAGCTGAGCATGCACACATGTACCCATTGCCTGTCGGAAGGGTGAATGTGTAGTGGGGTGATTAGGATTGGGCACCTGATCTTTCTTAGGCCTTTGAAGAGGCTCTCAGGAGCTCTGTCTCCCAATTACATTTCATAGGTGAACCTGTATCAGTTCATGGCCAAGGACAATGTTCCCTTCCATGGCATCGTCTTTCCTTCTTCAGCCCTAGGAGCTGAGGACAACTACACCTTGGTCAGCCACCTCATTGCTACAGGTACCCTGGGAGACTGAAGATGGGGGGTGTTCCAGGGAGTGAGGGCCAAGGCAGTGCTTGGAAGAAGTTCCTGCAGAGGTGCTAGGTCTTGAGTTAGGAGTTGAGGTGAGGGAGGAGGGAGGTGGGAGGGGGAACTCATGTACACCCGGGGCGGATTCATGTCAATGTATGGCAAAACCAACCAATATTGTAAAATAATTAGCCTCCAATAAAAAAAAAAAGGAGGTGAAATAGGAAACAATTAGAACATGGACGCTCAACCCAGAAAAAGGAAACAAGGACCTGAAGAGAGCAGAAGTTCAGAGCTAAATTTTGTAATGGGTGGAAGTAAAGGGGAAAAGATCACATTGGAGAGGAAGGATCTCCCAAGTTCTATGCAGGCCAGCTACTCTAGAGCTGAGGTTGAGGAAAGAAGAGTTAGTGGGTCAGGGAGGAAGGACGTGATTTGAACAGAGGTTTGGCATTCTCCTTCTCTGTCCAGAATATCTGAATTACGAGGATGGGAAATTCTCTAAGAGCCGGGGTGTGGGAGTGTTTGGGGACATGGCCCAGGACACAGGGATCCCTGCTGACATCTGGCGCTTCTACCTGCTGTACATTCGGCCTGAGGGGCAGGACAGTGCCTTCTCTTGGACAGACATGTTGTTCAAGAATAATTCCGAGCTGCTTAACAACCTGGGCAACTTCATCAACAGGTGGGGTCTGGTGAGGGGTGAGAGGCAGCAGATAGCTGGGGGCGGGTGGGGGGCTTGTAAGGGGGGGGGAGTTAGTTGTAGAGATATGACTTTAGCAGAGTTCATCACCAAGTGAGTTTTTGCTAATTATTTTATTAATGTTATTGGAAGTGTCTCCTTTCCTAGTGCAAGTTCACTCGCAGGCCACTGAAAAGTTTGACTGAAAAAGGGGATTTTTTTAGCACAGGGGTAGGAGATTGGAGTTTTATTACTTCAGTCTCACTTTCCATTATTGGTCCCTATCTCAGCTATTCTGCAATCTAAAGAAATAATCTCTGTGGCTTCCCACCCTTTCAGATTTGGTCATTACCCACAATGATCAGGTAGTCTCTGCTAGAGGATATATGTGTTTGATATCGATTAATGTATACTGACTTCTGAAAAACAAATGGTTACTGAAAACCTTGTTATGAGGGATATCTGTATGTAAAGTATGTCTGTCATGTGAAGACATTTTCTTAGGGGAGAGAGAAAATAAGGAATTAAGTTTTGGTTTCTAGCTTGAGGGAGCCAGGTGGTTTCAGTTCTGAGAAAATGTAAAATTATGAAAACCGTGTCCAATTTTCTGTAAGGAGACTGAGCAGTAACTCTTCTTTTCTCTCCTCTCCTTCCCTACTCCTATCCAGAGCTGGGATGTTTGTGTCCAAGTTTTTTGGGGGGTTTGTGCCTGAGATGGTGCTCACCTTTGATGATCAGCGCCTGCTGACCCACGTCACCCTGGAGCTCCAGCACTACCACCAGCTGCTAGAGAAGGTTCGGTAAGTATCTACACCTCTGTCTCAACTCCGTGATCTGCTGGCATGTTGACAACCCCATACTGGTACCCCCAGGACCTTACACCTTGCCCTGCATCCTTCCTGCCCAGGATCCGGGATGCCTTACGTAGCATCCTCACCATCTCTCGCCATGGCAACCAGTACATTCAGGTGAATGAGCCCTGGAAGCGGATTAAAGGCGGCGAAGCTGACAGGTGGGTAAGAAGGTAGGGGTGGCTACAGAAATAAAGTGACTGGTTGGATGTGTCCTCTTGGAGGTCTGGACGAATATTTTTTCTTCCCCAGGCAGCGGGCAGGGACAGTGACAGGCTTGGCCGTGAATATAGCTGCCTTGCTCTCCGTCATGCTCCACCCTTACATGCCTACAGTTAGTGCCACCATCCAAGCCCAGCTGCAGCTCCCACCTCCAGCCTGCAGTATCCTGCCCACAAACTTTCTATGCACCTTACCAGCAGGACACCAGATTGGCATGGTAGGTCTGAAAGTTGGAAGATCCAGCCTCTCTTAAAATTTGTTTAAGAAATTATTCATTTATTGGCTACACTGAGCCTTTGTTGCCACACTCGGGCTTTCTCTAGTTGAGGCAAGCGGAGCTACCCTCTAGTTGTGGTGCGCAGGCTTCTCATTGTGGTGGTTTCTCTTGTTGGCTCTAGGCACACGGGCTCAGTAGTTGTGTATGGGCTTAGCTGTCCCAGGGTGTGTGGGATCTTCCCAGTCCAGGGACTGAACCTGCATCCCCCATGTTGGAAGCATGGAGTCATAACCCCTAGACCACTAGGGAAGTCCCTCAAAATTTCTGCCTTGCCATGCAGCCTTTGGAGGAGGGCTCAGGGAAGAACTTACTTTGGGTGTGACACTCTCATAGCTGTTCTCACAACCCATTCCACCCTCACCTCCACTCTGCACTTTAGGCTTGCTTCTGATATAAAGCCCTTGGTATTGGTTTACAAGCCCAATATTTTCTTTAGCCCATATATCCTCACCGTCCTTCGTGCCAGAACCCAGGGGGCAGGGAAAATACAGGGTAGCCACTTTCTCAAGACAAGGTGATAGAAATATGTACGTACTCCTCTAAACTTGTGCATCAACCTAGCATCATTAAATAGCCTAAGTCATCTTTGATCCTAATGAATGCCAGTGCTTTTTCTGGTTTTTTTACTGAAATCAGCATGTATTTTGCTCAGCGGTATACTCAACCTTTCTTTTGGAACATTGAGTTCCTAAATGTCAGAAGCTGGGGTGGCGAGGCCCTCTTTATAGTTGAATAAGAATTTATACCCCATCAGTGGATCATTCTGGAATTTTTTTCACAGGTCAGTCCCTTGTTCCAAAAATTGGAAAATGACCAGGTTGAAAGTCTGAAGCAGCGCTTCAGTGGGGGCCAGGTGAGAAAGCTAAAGACTCACCCACCAGCAGTCCTCCATGTCCCTCAGTAGCCCTCACTCATTCCTCTTTTGGCTCTGCTGCTTCCTCACTTAGTTTTTCTTTCCTGTCTTAGCTAGAAGAGTCTTTGGCATTAAAGGTAATCACTTGCTCCTGCAATCTTACATCAAACCTGAAGTCAGGGGATGTTTATGGTAGCAGGTGCTAACTCTGTCCTGTCATTGTTCTAAAGGCAAAAGCATCCCCCAAGACAGCAGCTGGACTGACAACAGCTGGACCACAGCAGATCCAAGCACTGACAGAGGAAGTGACCAAGCAGGTGTGGGGCTGAAGCCCTATGGGAAGCTGGAAAAGCTGAATCCTAAATAGGTCCTTGCTGGTCTCACTGTTATTCCCCCGCCCCCTCTCCTCTCAGGGCAACATTGTCCGAGAATTGAAGGCACAGAAGGCAGACAAGAACCAGATTGCTGCAGAGGTGGCTAAACTCTTGGATCTGAAGAAACAGTTGGCTCTAGCAGAGGGGAAACCCCTGGAAACCCCTAAGGGCAAGAAGAAAAAGTGAAAGTGATAACTTACCATAGAAAGTCACTTTAATGGATATGGACAATAATAAATAAATGTACAATCTCTATATACATGCTGAGACCCTTTTCTGTCGTCTATCCTAAGCTTCTCCCCTAGTGAACTGATGGTGGGTGGGGTATGTCGTTGGCACTGGTGACGTGGTCAGTAGATGCTTCCGGGAAGGGTCAGAAGTGGCCGGAAATGGAAGTGCTGGTCCCAGCTGTTCATGCTTGGTGCAGATTAACCATCCGGTCAATCAGAGCTCGGCGAGTTGCCTCCACTTCCCTGGTCAGGCGCTCGATTTCCTGTTTGAGCCGTTCATTCTCTTCAGCTAGCTGTGCCACTTTCCTTTCATTTTCTTGTTCTTTCTCCTTCATGCGTTGCTTGCCAGCCCGGGCCGGGGACTGGCCACTCTGTTTCCGTTTTCTGGGTCTTCCTTGGTCTTCCTCTTCTTCCTCCTGAGCCAGGGAGCTCTGACTGGACTCTGGAGAGCAGGGGCTCTGGGAGGTGCATGTGACCTCTGGTGGTCCTGGCTCCTCAGTAAGCCAAGCCAGAGAGGCGGGGTCAAGAGTGGTGAAGGTTTTTGATTCTTCCTTCAAGGAGATAAGGCAGGGTAGGTATGAATTAGTTCAGAAGGGAAGGGCAGTACCTCCTCTTCCCCCGGCATCAGGCCTAGCATTCTTACCTCCTTGTTTCCAGGGGGTAAAACATAGGTACCCCGATTTTCATCTGAGGACAGCACCTCCTGCAGGTCTTCATACCAGGCTTCCAGCTCCCAGCTGGACAGTGCCCCAAAGGAGAAAGGCAATGACTCAGCTGCCATCTCTGTGGCTGGATCAGGCTCTGGAAAAGGACATACTCAGGATAGTGGGGGTGAGGAAAGAAGCTCCATCAGTCAGTCTACAGGTAAGCACATTGGCCTACTGCCTGTCTTGGTAGATAAAAGTTTATTGGGAAGCAGCCACAGCTGTTTATTCACATGTTGTTTTACAGCTGCTTTCATACTACAATAGCAGAGATGAACAGCTGTGAGACTTTTCTGTGAGGTTCTCGCATCTTAAACATTTACTGTCTGGCCCTTTAAAATGTCTCAACCCCTGATCTAGAATGAGAATCCCTTTTTGCTTTTGCCCAGCACTTGAAGAAGCAAGTACCTGGACATGCATTCTTGTGGGTTCCTAGTAAAAGTCTTCAGCTTCCCTTGGGGAACTCCGCTGGTTGTTTCCAGGGGCGGTTACCAGACACCTGTACTCCTTTCTCCTCCTGTTGGGGGAGCCTAGGCAAACAGTCCTTGGGTCCATCTAACCTTGGGTGGGGAATGAGGTGTGGTGAGACCTCACCTGACTGCTGACTGTGCACTCAGAGCCAGCTTTCAATTAGGACATGCTCTAAGAATAGGGATTTGGTCACCTCTTAAAGGGCAGGCCAGGAGGATGGATGTGGCCTAACAGCAAAAACCTGCTCAGACTCAAACCCTCCTCTCCTGTCTCCTCTAGGTGTTTTCATAAGCAGCAACTCTTACGAGCTGGTTTGGGGAAACAGTCAGTTAAACTTACCTGCTTTCAGGTGTGGTGATGTATGAAGATACACTTCCTTCTGGAACACTGTGGGGATCAAAGATAAATATTAGCCAATTTTGGAAGGGTGGACAAAGGTTCTTTTTACCTCCAGCTTCCTACTGGTCCTTCCTTACTTCCTATTGATAGTTATCAGTCTATGTAGCCATTTCCAAGGACAGAGAAGAGCCTGAGTTCCTTTATTTTTAGTTGCTGACATTTGTAGTCCTGATTACATAATAGCAAAATCCTGGCCAACTCAGCTTTTTCTAAATTCAAGGCAGTCTTCAAATCTGCCAGGGGGGACGGGAACAAACCAAGTGGCCTTTTCCTAATTCTATTCCCACACTGACCATCTTCAAATGTGTATTTTCAGTCTAGACCTCTCCTGGGACCTCCTGGATATCTAACATGCATCTCAGACTTAATATGTCCCAAGACAAACTGGCTAATCTTCCCCTACCAAGGTCTTTCCCATCTCAGTATACAGCAACTCCAGTCGCTTGAGCCAAAAACCTTGGTATCATCCTTGATTCCTCTCCTCTCACACCCCACAATCCAGTCCAAACCAACAGCAAAACCATCATTCTTCAAAACCCCAGAATCTAAACACTTCTCACCAATTCCACTTTTTCTAATCTAGATTAAGTTACTCTCATCTCTCCTAGGTGACTGCAGAAGGTCTCAGTTTCTGCTCCTGCCAACCAACCCCTCCTGGAGTCTATTCACAACAGCAGCCAAAGTGAACCTTTTAAAACTTAAGTCAGGGTGTGTCATTTCTCTGTTTAAAACCTAATCTCACAAAAATTAAAGGCAGAAGTCCTTTAAATGGCTTAAAAGGCCCTCCACAGTCTGCTCCTTCCTTGCCTTGTTTTTCTCATTGACCTCCCCAGCTCTTGCTCACTCTAGTCCAGCCAACTGGCCTCTTGATCCCTAAAGATACTATACATGCTCCCACCTTAGGACTTCTGCTCTTGCTATTCCTCCTGGAAAGCTCTCTCTTCCCACATAAATCTTTCATTTAAATATCACCTCAGTGAAGGAATCCCTGACCACCCAGTGTAAACTGCAACCTCCACTCAGCATTGTCTACCCTTCCATGCTTTAATGTTTTCTATGGCACTTTACTGGAGAAGGCAATGGCAAGCCACTCCAGTACTCTTGCCTGGAAAATCCCATGGATGGAGGAGCCTGGTAGGCTGCAGTCCATGGGGTCACTCAGTTGGACACGACTGAGCGACCTCACTTTCACTTTTCACTTTCACGCACTGGAGAAGGAAATGGCAACCCACTCCAAAGTTCTTGCCTGGAGAATCCCAGGAACGGGGGAGCCTGGTGGGCTGCCATCTATGGGGTCGCACAGAGTCGGACACGACTGAAGCGACTTAGCAGCAGCAGCATGGCACTTTACATATTTGCTTACTGTATTTCTATTCCCACTGAAATGTAAACTCTGAGAGAGCAGACATTTTTTTCTCTTGTTTGTGGATAAATGCTGGGCCCCAAGCTGCATGGCACATAGTAGGTCTGGTTAAGTATTACGAATGAATGGATAAATTCTCCCCAATCTCTCACAGGGGTAGGAGGATGAAGCTCAAGGGTAGAGCAGCAGCTGCCTGCCCCTGGGGACTGCAGATGCAATATCGTCCTGAGTCTTTCTCTGCAGGGTTGTCCTCCCTGGGGAACCCTTCTTGCATTCCCGTGTGTGGGACAAGGCTTTCATCAGCAGTGGAGCCCCAGGCCAGAGGGCTGCAGAGCCAAACAGGGGGCTAGCCTGATGCAATGGTTACACAGAGATTAGTTGGGAGACAGGACAAGGGGAAAGAGGCATGCACTAATCCCAGAGGAAGGGCAACCCACTTGGGAGACCCCAAGTGGCTTCCCACACTTAAAAGACCCAAGATGCTCTCCTGAGCAGGAGGCTAGAGGCCTTTGGGGAAAGGAAAACTCATCTCCGTTCCCTGTCCATCGACACCCCTCTTCCCGAAGACTTGTGCCGACCTAAAATTTTCTGTTCTCTGCAAGGGTGCGGAAAGAATGTCCTGCGGAGGTCCAGAAGCCCCAGCTACTGACGTGGCTATGCTGGCCCCGAGACAGGACTGGAGGTTGGGGAGGGGGAGGGCCGCCGGCGGCAAAGCGGCGGCAGCGGCCCGAACCACTGGGTCACCAGGCTTTTCGGGGGTGTGTCCTGTTGCCCCGCCTCCCACCGGATAGGCCTAACAAGGAGGCCTAGGGTCGGCAACCCGAGAATAAATCTTCCTAGCTGGGGCCCGGTCGCCTAACAGCACAGATCAGGGCCTGTGCTCCGGGCAGGGGTAGGATGGTGCGGTCGTGTGAAGGACGGGGTGTCTGTCTCGTAAGCACTACTTTCAAATAAAGGATTCTCCTCATCCCTCCCCGGGACAGTCACTTCTCTTAGTGGAGGGGGTGGGGCGGGGCTACACCCTTAAGAGCGGATGCCTTAACTTTAACTCGTGTTCGCAAGGATGGGAGGGTAAAAGGTAGATGGGGAATCAGTACTCGCCTCTCTCCTCAGGTTCCGGCTTTGATTTTGGCTCTGTCGCTGCCACCCGCTCATCTTCAACATGATACACTCTATGCCTTAGACTCAAGCCTCTGACCTCGATCTTCGGAGCTGAGATCTTTTAACAGGGCCTTGCCCTCCTCTCTGGGCGGTTCCAGAGGTCTACCAATCAGAAAGCGGCACGCCGGCGTTGGCCCCGCCTCATCCCTTACATCCGCCACTCAGGGGCCCCGCGGCACCGCCCCCGTCGCTCCCTCCCGCTTGGGAATCGACTTAGTGTTGGACCCGGAAGTGGCTTTGGGTCACGAGGCTTCGCGGAGGAGGTGAGTGAGTCATGCGCGCGCGCGGAGGGGAGAGCTGGAGGGGGAGGGGAGGAAAGGGGGGCGGGGATGATGCAATGTTTGGCAACCGGTATCTGCGCGCGCACGCGCAGGGAACTACAAGGGTGGTGGGAGGTGCAGGGGGGGTGGAGGAGAGGAGAGAGGGCGGGGCGCCAGCTCCCGGTACCCAACGGCCCCAACGGCTATCCACTGTGGTCGCCCCTAGGCTGCGGTGTGAAGGCTCACTGCAGCTTGTCTCCCTCTAGAGCTCTTGTTCCGCCCATCTGACATTAGCCTCCGTTTTATCTTCACCAAAAGAAACTCCCATTTTCCTGGCCCCTGATCCCCTCCCTGCTAACGGACACCAGGTCTTTTAAACCTCCCACCTTTGAAAATTTGCATTCATCCATCAGGATTGTTTGCATCTTCTCGAGTCTTCTTAAAGGGGTCTTCTCTCAAAAGAAGCCAAGGAGCTGGACGCCCCTTGGTAGTCATTTTCAGCTCTTCCCTGAAGAGCCCCCTTAAACTTTATTCTTTGTAAAGTTTCTGATGAGCCCTCGGCATGCCAGAATTCGTGTTCTTTGCCGAGTGGCCCCGATCCCACTGTTTCGTCTAATCATCTCCCCCCAGTGGTGCTCTGGTGCCCTTCACCAAAGACCAGGCCCGCCCTTTTCAGTGTATCAGACCTGCAGGTCCTGTGACTCCCTGCTGTGAGGAGCTGGGCTTCAGGCCTCCTGCCTTAGGTGTTTGGGCTACAGTAGAGCCTTGTTGCCTGGAACACTGCGTGCACGTGAGCGCAAGAATGCCTGGGACTGGGTTCTCAGGAGCCCAGATTCTAGCCTCAGCGGTCCCTCACTTGCCCAGGGATCCTAGGCCAGTTACCTAGTCTCGCCGTGCTTCACCGTTCTTGTTCGTAAATAAAAGATCGCGTGCTGGAAATAAAATGAGATTATTATGAACTTGGAGGCAGCTTGAACAAAAGTGAAAAGCACGGTGGAAAATGCAAACTATATTTCAAGTGCCATTAGGTAGAAGACGGAAGCCATGTGGTGGCCTGATACATATCCTGTCATATCCTCATGGGGCAGCCAGAGTTTGTCCTAAGAAGCTGTCACAAGGCCAGTTGTGGCTGGATGGCAAGTATAGGCGGTGGTGTGACCGGTGACAGGTCCTTGGCCAGGCCTGCACCACTGCTCCAGAGCTCCATTTCTCCTTCTGTAAATGGGGGCGGGGGTGGCTTGGACCAGATGGTCTCTCCTGGCCCAAAGACATGACCAGGTTGTCAGTGACAGGCAGAGGTCATGTGACTTGACAGGCCGGGGTCGTGTTTTGACATGTTGACCTGGGGAGGCGGGTCAAGTCCCAGCACACTACCCGGGAAGCCTTTGGGGCGGGGCAGGGCAAGTCGCGACTTTCATCTTTTGGGGCCGGCTCCTCCCGGACCTGGCATTCCTGGCTCCCCCAACAGATTGTGGCTTTGGAAGGGGCCCCTCCCCGGGGAGGACTGGGATTGGCCACCAGTGGCCTGGGAAGAGGCTCGGATCCTTCCGCGGAGGGCGGGGGGGTGGCCCCCGCGTGGGGTGTTTGTTCTCTTGGGGATTAATGGGGGGTTGTGGGGGAGGGGTAGGCGCGCTCCCGCATGCGCACTGCGGCCCCTCCTGTTGGCTCGTCGTTGTCCGCTGGGCGGGGGCCCGGCCCCGCCCCTCTCCCGTCCGGGCAGCGGCGGCGGCTGCGGCGGTGGCGGCGGCGGCGGCGGCGGCGGCGGCGGCGGCGACGGCGGCGGCGGTAGCAGCCTGCGCGGTGCCTTCTGGGAACGGAATCCCCAGGGCTGCCCCTGGCCCCCATGGCGCATGCGCGGGAGGCCGCTCGGTGATCCGCGGCAGCGGCGGCGGCGCTTCCTGCTAGGACCGGCCGGGGCTGTACCGGAGGCTCGGGCTCCACCGACCCTCCTCCCACTCCCTCCCACTCACCCTCTGGGCCGCGACTGCGCAGGGCGGGGCCGGCCGAACCATGGGCCGCGGTGAGTGCAGGGCCCGGCCCCCCCCACCTCGCCCCTCCCCCTCCCCTCCTGTCCCTACCCTCTGCCCCCTCCGCGTCCTCTTGGCCCCTTTCCCTGGCCCCATCCCCACTCCCCCGCCCTCACCTGCTCCCACCGTTTCTCTCTCTCACTGCTTGACTTTTGCCTTCTTCACTTCCCTCCCCTCAGTGCTTCGCCCACCCTCCGCCCGCCCTCTCCCCAAGTTCCTTCCTACTTCGTGCGTCTTCCCCTCCTCCCCAAGCTGAGGGAAGCAGGCTGGGTGACAGGGCGCCTTGTTATGAGAGGGAAAGTTTAGAAGCCGCCAGTGTGGGGTGGGAGCGATGGTGGGGTTGGAGAGAATACTTTCAGGTTTGTGGGGCGTCCCCATATATATCAGAGGAGAATCCGTCTTGGAGCTAAACTGAAGCCAGTGGGACAGAAGGTGCTGATTCTTCTTGCCTTAGGCTTGGGGGGAAATCCGGAGCTTCTGAGAATAGTGGCAGAAGACAGAACTGTGATTCCACCGTTTCTTAAGAAGACCCGAGTGAACTAGATCAGTGATTGTCTAGTGCAGCCAGGCCATGGGGGAGTTACGCTGGTACCACCCCAGCGAGCAGTTGGGCAGTTGCCTGGTGATCTGCGGGGCAATCCATACTTTTCATATGATCTTCCTGAGGGCGAGGGAACAGCAGGGGCCAGTCTCTCTGGGAAACTTCCTAGAGATTATGGGAATTAACCCGGACTCCTGGCTGAAGGTTTCTATCCTTGGTGGGATGAGGGGGCCTTGCCCTTTATGTGTTTAGGGATTGGGCTGTGATTCCCTGGTCCCTCAAAGTTGTGGCTTTGACCCTCTGGTCCCTAGGGACTGAACGTGGAAAGGATGGTTGTGGACTCAGCCACCAGATCCCTGGGATCTTTCTGGGTACTTACCTCCTGTTAATAAGGATCTTTCTCTTGAGAGTATCCTGGTCTGTGGTGCTTTAGTAGGTTGGGCAGATTCCTGACTGTCCTTTCTCCTGTATTGCAGGTGTGGGCTAAGCCGGCGGCCCCGGCTTTAGACTGGACCCCACAATGTTTGCAGACATGTTCAGGTAGCCATGGTGGGCTAGCAGAAGGTTCCCCCTCATTCTCTCTCCCAGCTCTCTGACAGTTTCCCTTTGCTCCCGAGTTCTCTTGAGTCTCCCCACAACCTTTGCCTTGCGGGAATACTCCCTCAGGTACCCAACCCAGTTTAATCCTGCTAATGCCACATGAATGTCTGTGTTATCAGGCACGTGGGAGCTGATTACACACAATGAATGGGGGCAATGAAAGCAGTGGAGCAGACAGAGCTGGGGGCCCTGTGGCCACATCTGTCCCCATCGGCTGGCAGCGCTGTGTTCGAGAGGGTGCTGTGCTCTATATCAGGTGTGGCTCCCCAAAGTTCCCCAGTTTCTATCCCCAGGCCCTTCAGTTGCCTGAGTTTTCCCTCTTCTATTCCTTCCTCTCAAAGCCCAGATTGCTGGTGCCCTGTTGCTGTCTGTTCCTCTTCCTTCCTCAGCCTTTTTGCTCTCTGTGCCTCTGGTCCTGTGCACTTGTTCTTTCCATCTCTTCTTTACTCTCTGCCCTTCCTAGGAAGGTCTTTGAACTGTTCTTTCAGTGTTTTCCAGTTCAGTGTTATCTAACCTCACACTCTGACCCTATCCTCTCCCAGTCCAAGTGGCACAGAGCTGTCTTCCTTGGAGCAAACCCGGAGCTACCTCCTCAGCGATGGGACCTGCAAGTGCGGTCTGGAGTGTCCACTCAACGTCCCCAAGGTCAGAGTGGTGAGGGTGCGATTGTCAGAGAGACTTAATGCTGGTCACTGACCGAGGTAGCTCTTCTCAGAGTCTGCTCCCTCAGAGTCCTTGTCTGTGCCTTCCACCTTACAGGTTTTCAACTTCGACCCTCTGGCCCCGGTGACCCCGGGTGGGGCTGGGGTGGGGCCAGCATCAGAGGAGGACATGACCAAGCTGTGCAACCACCGGCGGAAAGCTGTTGCCATGGCAACTCTGTACCGCAGCATGGAGACCACCTGCTCACACTCTTCTGGTGAGTGTTCTCTACAGAGACTGAGGAAAACTTAAGGGTCTGGAAGAGAGGTGGTGCGAGGAGCTCTGTGAGAGGGAGCAAGAAGGGTGGAGTGGGGAACTACTTGGTGAGAGGAGGGCACAGGGAAGCTGGCAGTTTGTGGGAGGAAGGGATGGAAAAGACAAAGTTCTTGGAAGGGGAGCCACAGGTTGATCCTTTGTTTCTCATTTATTGCAGGAGAGGGAGCGAGCCCCCAAATGTTCCACACTGTGTCCCCAGGGCCTCCCTCTGCCCGCCCTCCTTGTCGAGTCCCTCCTACAACTCCACTCAATGGGGGTCCTGGCTCCCTTCCCCCAGAACCACCCTCAGTTCCACAGGCTTTCCCCCCTCTAGCAGGCCCTGGGGGGCTCTTCCCACAGCCAAGGCTTCCTGACCCTGTCCCTTCTGGAGGCAGCAGCAGCCCTTGTTTCCTCCCACGGGGCAATGCCCCCTCCCCAGCTGCACCTCCTCCACCTGCTATCAGCCTCAACGCCCCCTCATATAGCTGGGGAGCTGCTCTCCGATCCAGCCTGGTGCCCCCTGACCTGGGCTCTCCTCCAGCCCCCCACGCCTCCTCCTCACCACCTTCAGACCCTCCTCTCTTCCACTGTAGTGATGCCTTAACACCCCCTCCCTTGCCCCCAAGCAATAATCTCCCTGGTCCCCCTGGCCCCTCTGGTCCTGCCACTCAGCCACCAGTGTCTTCAGCCACTATGCACCTGCCCCTGGTCCTGGGGACCCTGGGAGGGGCCCCCACGGTGGAGGGGCCCGGGGCACCCCCCTTTCTTGCTAGCAGCCTACTCTCTGCAGCGGCCAAGGCACAGCACCCCCAACTCCCCCCTCCCAGCACTTTACAGGGCCGAAGGCCCCGTGCCCAGGCACCCTCAGCTTCCCACCCCTCATTGCCCCGTCCCTCTCAGCGTCGTCCCCGCCGACCCCCGACTGTGTTGCGATTGCTAGAAGGGGGGGGCCCTCAAGCCCCTAGGCGGAGCCGTCCTCGGGCCCCTGCTCCCACCCCCCAATCTTTTCCTCTCCCAGAGCCATCCCAACCGATTCTCCCTTCTGTGCTGTCCCTGCTGGGACTCCCCACCCCTGGCCCTTCCCACTCTGATGGAAGCTTTAACCTTTTGGGGTCAGATGCACACCTTCCTCCTCCCCCCACCCTCTCCTCAGGGAGCTCTCCCCAGCCCACGCACCCCATCCCACCCGCCCTCCCTGGGACCAGCAGTGGCAGCCTCAGCAGTGTGCCAGGTACGTGAGTGCACCAGAGCCCTTCCTTCGGGTACAAAGAGACCGCCAAGACATTGAAGGGAGAACTTAAGAGAGCTCTGTAGTGGTTTTCTGGGTTGGGGGGCAGGGAGTTTTGATTCTTTAGATACTGGGAGAAAGGGTCTCTCTAGAGCTGAACCTCTTTTTTTCTTTGCAGGTGCCCCTGCCCCACCAGCTGCCTCCAAAGCCCCCCTAGTCCCCAGCCCTGTGCTTCAAAGCCCATCTGAAGCGCTTGGGATGGGGGCCGGCCCAGCCGGCCCTCTGCCTCCCCTGGCTGGTGGGGAGGCTTTCCCTTTCCCCAGCCCCGAGCAGGGCCTGGCGCTGAGTGGAGCCAGCTTCCCCGGGATGCTAGGGACCTTGCCCCTCCCTCTGAGTCTGGGACAACCTCCACCTTCTCCATTGCTTAGCCACAGTTTATTTGGCGTGCTGGCTGGGGGAGGGGGACAACCTCCCCCTGAGCCCCTGCTCCCCCCACCAGGGGGACCTGGCCCTCCCCTAGCCCCAGGTGAGCCCGAAGGGCCTTCACTTTTGGTGGCTTCCCTGCTTCCACCACCCCCCTCAGACCTTCTTCCACCCCCTTCTGCACCTCCTAGCAACCTCCTTGCCTCTTTCCTGCCCTTGTTGGCCCTGGGCCCCACAGCTGGGGATGGGGAGGGATCTGCAGAGGGAGCCGGGGGTCCAAGTGGGGAGACATTTTCAGGTTTGGGAGACCTGCCCCCCCTGCTGTTCCCCCCACTTTCAGCTCCCCCCACCCTCATAGCTTTAAATTCTGCGCTGCTGGCTGCCAGCCTGGATCCCCCCTCGGGGACGCCCCCCCAGGTGAGGATAGGGGGTGAGTGGGTGGGACAGAACAAGAGGTAGAATCAGAGATGGGAGCTGGGAATCAAAGGCTTTCAGGTTCATGTCTGAGCTCTTCCTTAGGGCCTTTGAGGAGGGCTTAGTTCTTAGCTGGGGGTAGGATGGACTGTAAGAATTGGGTCTGTATTTAATAAGCATGGCCTACTTCAGTGGGGCTTCAGTTGAGATTGTATACGTGAAAGTACTATAAACTTACTGAATACTTTACACATGTAGATGTTACAGCCATTTTTTCTTCTTAGCCCTGTGTCCTGAGCGCCCCCCAACCTGGACCACCTACCTCCAGTGTCACCACGGCAACTACTGACCCGGGGGCCTCCTCTCTGGGCAAGGCCCCCTCCAACTCAGGGAGACCCCCTCAACTCCTTAGCCCTCTGCTGAGTGCCAGCCTGCTGGGTGAGTCTGAGGGAAGACTCTGGTGTGAGAGAGAAGAAAGGAAGCAGAAAAACTGGGAGTAGAGACTAGATGAATTGGGGAAGAAAGTCTGTGACCACTGAGTCGAGCCTAAAAGAATGGGTCTGCTCAGCCTAATTGGTTTGCCCAGGGAGACCCTTGATTTTACAATTCCTTAACAGGTGACCTATCTTCGCTGACCAGCAGCCCTGGAACCCTCCCCAGTCTGTTGCAGCCTCCTGGCCCTCTTCTCTCTGGCCAGTTGGGGCTGCAGCTCCTCCCTGGGGGGGGAGCTCCTCCACCCCTCTCAGAGGCTTCTAGTCCCCTAGCCTGCCTGCTACAGAGTCTCCAGGTGAGGGGATGGGTGTGTGTGTTATGGAGAGAATTTTTTTCCCAAACTGGAAATACAGACATTTCAAGTTAAAGTAGTTGGAACTGCATTTGAAACTGACAGAGATCTGTTTTGTCTGCAGATCCCTCCAGAGCAGCCAGAAGCCCCCTGTCTGCCCCCTGAGAGCCCCACCTCAGCCCTTGAACCGGAGCCTGCCCGGCCTCCCCTCAGTGCCTTAGCCCCACCCCACAGTTCTCCCGATCCCCCAGTCCCTGAGCTGCTCACTGGGAGGGGGTCAGGGAAACGGGGCCGGAGGGGAGGAGGGGGACTTAGGGGCATTAATGGTGAGGCCAGGCCAGGCCGGGGACGAAAGCCTGGCAGCCGGCGGGAGCCTGGCCGACTGGCCCTCAAGTGGGGGGCACGTGGTGGCTTCAATGGACAAATGGAACGGTCCCCGAGAAGGACCCACCACTGGCAGCATAATGGGGAGCTGGCTGAAGGGGGTGCTGAGCCCAAGGATCCATCCCCTCCTGGGCCCCATTCTGAGGACCTTAAGGTGAGTGTGGATTAAGTAATGGTTGTCCAGGCACAAAGGCCCTGAGGAAAGGTTGAGGCCAAGGTGCCTTTTTCTATACACAGTCCATCTTTTCTCAGATATCCCCAGGGGTAGTCAGAAAGTCTCGTCGTGGCCGCAGGAGAAAATACAAGTGAGTATACTGGCCTTTTCCGGCTTCTTGTTGGTTTTATAGCAATGGTTAAGAGTGATTTGGCTTTCGAAAAGGCAGTAGTTACTTGAATATGAATAAGGATATTATGCCTATACTATCCACATGTAGAAAGTTTCCCACCCAAAGTCTGAAATTCCCCTGGCACTCAGGGAAGTGTTCCTGATCCACCTGTGCCCTTATTTCAGCCCAACCCGGAACAGCAACAGCTCCCGCCAGGACATTACCTTGGACCCCAGCCCCACAACCCGCGTAAGTGTGCATCACTGTGTTGGTGGGTGGGAGTGCATATAAAGGATGAGAAGGAGGAGAAGATTAGTGGGAGTGGGGAGAAAATAAAAGACTTCCTGATACCTAGCTGTTTGATCACTTCTTTCAACTTCCCCTCTTGTATAGGCGGCTGTCCCTCTGCCTCCCCGGGCCCGCCCTGGCCGTCCTGCCAAAAACAAGAGGAGGAAACTGGCCCCATAGCAGCCATACCTGGAGCTGGATCTGACCCTGACTGGGGAGAGCTGAGTGCTGAGCCTCGGGAGCCCCTGCCAGCCACCTGCACCTGTGGACAGTGGGTGGGGGCACTACTCCCCACTCAGAGCACAAATGCAACCCCTTCCCCCACAGTCCCATCCTGAGCCATTGCAGGGGGTAGGGAAGCTCACCCCCTCCCCCCCAAAGCCATGTCACTGAAAAGGCCTGGGGGTGGTGGTATATGGCCCTCTCCCCACCAGGCTAAGGGGAAAACCCCCTCCCCCAGGTCTTTTATTTGTTTAAGTTATTTTTGCACAAATGACTCTTTTATATTTAATTCGACTTCATTGCCTCCCTTCTTAAAGCCAGCAGGCTCAGTTTACAAACCTGTGAGCTACTGTTGGCTGCTGCCCTCCTTCCCAACGAAAGGTACAAAGCAATAAGCATCATGCGTCCTCCCCTCACCCCTGCCAACACCCCTCTGCCTCTGGCTCAGGTTGCTCAAAGCACAGATCCCCCTCTTACCCTGTCCCCAGGTTTGAAACACATAGCCTCATTTCAAGGTGTAGCCAGCTTCCCTCCACTTTCCTCTGGGATATGAAGAGGGGGTAAGGGGGCAAAGAGAGCCCTCTGGGTCTCTCCTCCCATACACACTACACTGCCCCTTCTCCCCCATCAAAATGCTCAGAGACGTTGTGACGATGCGACTGAGGATTATGCAACATGGTCCAACCGGAGCGGCCAGCATGACCAGCTGTCCAGGGGCTGCCTCCTGCCTTTTCTTTTGTAAAGACAAGACCCTTGGGAGTTTTAATTCTGTTTTGTACTTGCCCTGTGGGGCCTCCACTGCTTTTCTATGGGAGACACTCTTAATTTAACAGATGAGAATATTTTGAAACTCTGGCTCTGACTCTGTCCTCATTTTTTCCTTAGTTCTGTAAAAACAGATTATAATTTAAATCCTTCTTCTGTGGTAGAGAGTGCTTAGACTGTCTGTTATGCTGTGTATGTCTCTCTCAGTGCTGCCTCTTCCCCAGGAAACAGCAGAGGCCACACAGAGTACAACAGCATTTAATGGTCAGAAACAGTTGTACAGTATTACAGTCAGCCACAGAAGCTGTGCTGGAGGACAGGACCCAATCCTCCCCCACATCAGGCAAAGCAGTATTTGGTAGGAGCTGGCATGTGGCTGGGCCACGTCCTCATCCCTGTGGTCTAAGGGGAGACCACCTTAATATCCCCAGCTTCCACTACTCTTCAGAGAAGGGGGTGTAAGCCCCACATGCAAGAAGCCCTTGCCCCCAGTGTCAAATGGGACGCAAGAGTTACGATTAAGGGGAAACCTTATGTAAGGTATTAATGGAGTTCAAAGGGGCAGGGATTACCCCTGTCCTCCATCACCCAAAGGTGCTCACTTTCCCAGTTTCTTCATCCGTTCATCAATGTTGGCAAAGTTCCCCTCAATTGTGGACAGGTTTTCACGCATCGTAGTCTGCACCTAGAAAGCGAGAGAGCAATTTTACTGTGTCAGGTTCAGGTGCTTACCTGGGTGAGGACCTGAAGAAATTCTCTTAGAGAAGACAAAGACATGGAGGAGAATTCCCTGGTGGTCCAATGGTTAGAACTCTGCACTTTCACTGCTGGGGCCCAGGTTCAGTCCCTGGTCGGGGAACTAAGATCCCACAAGCCGCACAACAAAGCCAAATTAGAAAAAAGAAATGGAAACAGCTTGTGGGCCCCAGAATGGGAAGGTGACTTGGAGCACCATGGACCTAGCAAGGGATCTGCTGAACAGGCAGGCCTCTTGAGAATTCCCATCCTGACTTTAACCAGAACAGTTCTTTCATCTGTTTTATGTACTGAGGGACAAATAGGATTTTGCTGAAGGGTTTCACTCGTCCAAAATTTTAGAAAACTGCTCTGGAGGAGGAACATATCATGCCAAGCACTTTAATTTCTCTTGACAGTCCTGTGATACCAGACCCCCAACTATAGTGCTTTCCCCCAGCACTGAGAACAGTGCCTCCACTGTTGAGGACTTGCTATGTGCTGGGCACTGCTTAGAGAATGAAGAGGTGACACTCACAGCTCAGCGTCAGGAGGGAAATGGCAAAGCCAGGTGGGAGCCTGGCTCCAGGTCTCAATGCCCGTGTTCTGTCTAGCGTGCTGTGCTCAGGAACATCTGGCTGAGGACCCAGGGAGGATAAAACCCAGCTGAGACTACAGAGGGAAAGGTAGGTTTCATAGGAAGAGTGGAGGTTTACTGATCTCTTACCAAATCACTCACATTACTTCATCTAATCCATATAACTCTGAAGCAGGTACAATTTGCCAGGTGGTGAGATGGAGGTTCATAGGTTAAATAAGTTGTCAGATGTCCCATGGCAACTGAGAAACAGTATGGAGACTCAAACCAAACCCCTGCCGCACCACTATGCCACCAAATGAGCCAAGGCAGAACCCTCTGGAGCTGAAGCTGGAGAACTTTGCCTGTGTGTGCTGGGGAAGGGAGGCAGCCAACCAACAAAGGGGCACTCACCTGAGTCAAGAGGGTGGCGTTGTCCTTGAGGGAACAAGCAATCATCTGCTGTGTGGTATCCAAGTGTGTCAGAAGCTGACCAAACTGCATGGCTGTGAAAGGTCAGAACGGTAGGCATGGTGTTAGAATCCAAGACCAGAGGGAAGGGTGCTCACTTTCCAATTCCTCTTGACACCCAATGTGGCTGGCCTCACCTTGTTCATGCAGCTGCTTGATGGTGACAAGTCTCTGTACCAGCTCAGGAAGGGAGGAGGCGATGGGGCTCCAGCGCTGTATGGTTTCATACAGCTGGTGCACCTGGAGGGACAGCACAGTGGCCAACCTTCAGCCAAATGCACACCATTAGGGAGACAAGTGCCGCATCAAGTGCAAGCTGGGGCAACAGGAAAGCACTGCCTTATCTCAGCTGGTAAGCGCTTATGAGGACAGTGACCTGAGGGTTCAGTGCTCTCATGCTTTGCTCTTCCCAGCAGAGAGAGTACATGAGGGAGCAGGAAAGGGTATGAAGATGGGAGGAAAGGTCTCTTCCTGACCTTGCTTTGTGTATCTGCATCCTCTACAGAAGCTTTATGCTTGGCAATCTCATTCACTTTTCCCAGCACACTCTGAAAGCACAGATTTTAAGGTTGATAGCAAAGGCATCAAGGTCTTCCAAAGTCACTAGCTGCCTGTAATCCAATTTTCCTCCACTTAATACCTGTAACCGAGCCTCCACTTGGTCCAAAACTGCAAGGTCTAGGGCGCCCACCTTCGCCTGCAACAGCTCTACGGTATCCTGGGGGCGGGGTCAGGACAAGTGTCAGGAAGCAGACAGAATCAGACTAGAAGAGGCCACCTCATATTCCACTGAAGGTAATGAATAAACAGCTACAGATCCAAAAACAATTTTCTAAGCAAACCCAATCCTGATATCCCCTCTGTCATCCAAAGACTCCGGTTCCTTTTGCACTCACCATGAGGCAGGCTCCCTGCAGACCTGCTGAAAGGGGATTCTGATGGGGAAAAGAAGCAAAGAAGTCAGTGGTTCTCATCTCTCCAGGTGATTACTACCTTCTCCCATCCTTTCTGGTTCCAGCAGGTAACTGCTGGCTGCTCCTGTAACTGGAACCTGTTCCTGACTCCTCCCTGGATTCTCTGGAATGCTGTGGACCTTAGGGCTCATGATGTGAGGGTCGGAACAAGTATAAGAGAGCACCTGACCTGAGCATCCTGATCACAGCGTACAGTGGCTTCCAGCTCTGTCAGGCGCTTTTCGAGTTCTGCCACCTAGGGGAGAAAAGAGGGGAGATTTGCCATCCACCTACCTCCCTTCTGCTGTAGTGGGAGGTAAACCCTGCTCTTTGCTGGTCCGCTTCTCCTCCCCTCCCCTCTCCCCACCACTCTGCCAAGGGATTTCTTTCTTCAGAACACAGCCCTAGTCACAGTCTTAAATGAGACATCAAGAGGAATCAAGCATTCCCAGCACCCTCTCCCCAGATGTGATTCCTTGGAGGGCAGAAGGAAAGTCTCCAGAGCCACGTCTTCCCTGGCCCCTTAACCAACATTACATACATTCACACACAAACATACTTTGGCAGCTTGAGAGAACTTGTCCTGCTCAGGCCGAGAATGCAGTTCATAAGTGACCAGGCTGCTATCTGAGGGGGTCCCACTGGTGGTCTTGCCCCCTGAACCAGTCCCTTTGGTGTTCTTTGTTGCTTCCAGCTGCAGCAGTAGGCGCCTGGATCAAAAAACCAGCAACATCATGACTTGAAGGATGTGGGTCAGCCCAGTCACTTGTTTCTGCCTCAGGGTCAGCATTAAGCAACAGCTAGGCCACCTCTCCCCTTCGCAGCCCTGTCAATACCTGGCTGGAGTCCCTCTACACCCCAATTAGCAATGATTTCCCAGCAAAGTCTGGCACCCACTTAGCCAGGGCTCCATCGGGGTCAGTAAGGTTGATTGCAGCATCTGGTCCCAGCAGCTTCTCCAGATGGGAAGCAACCAGCTGCTGCTTCAGGGCGGCCAGCTGTTTAGCCAGCACCACGGGGGTCAGCTTCTCCTCAGTGGCTGATTCCTTCACTGTTGTCTGGTATGAAAACAAATAGACAGTGAGGGGTGGGAAGAGTGAGTCAAGGAAAAAAACAGATCAAGACCCTTAAACATAGCTGTGGCTGAAAGTCACTGGGCTGCTCCTTACCCACTTACAGCACTAACTATAAATTCATGTGCATTCCCAAACTCTGAAAACCTCACCCCCTTAGGGAGGAGCTTAAGGAATCTTTCTCCTCCCGCTGGGAGGTCTTCCTCTGCTATGTAAGTCATAGCAGAAAGGCGAGAGGAGAGTCTATGGTTACCTTGATTTTTTCAACTTCAGTTGTCAGCTCTTGGACCTCATGCAGTAGTCTCTGGTACTTTTGCTGGGGTGTCTCCTTCACTCCCAGACCCTCTCCAAGCTAGAGAGCAAGCACAGATGGTGATGTCACACCTCCTAGAACAGGGAACCTCAAGAATGTATCCAAAAAAAAAAAAAATGTATCCAAACCCAGTTGGAGTTTGTAAGGGTATCATACCCAACAAAGAATCCACCATCATCCTCACTCAGAAGACCTGCAGAAAGCTGGAGGCCTGGAGACGCTCCACAGCCAACAGCAGGGGGACAAAGCATCCTCCCCTGCATCCAGCTGGGCTCCTCAGGACTCCCAACCATAGAGGAACCCGGAATCCCACCTATACCCCTGCTCTCTCTTAAATGCCCACTGGATAGGATCGCTGCACTATTCCCATCAACACACAAACAACAAACCATCTCATATTCTCCAGATTCATATCCCGTTCTTTTGGTTTTTCCAATTCGATCTGAGAAATCTGCCAAGAAAAGAAGATGGAATTGAGGGCCTGATCAAGACCTACGGCAGTCATGGTCTCAGTGACTGTGAGGGCTTCCATAAGACAGCTCTTTCCCCAAAGCAAATGTCAGTGAAGCCTGAGGTCAGGCTTCCCCATCCACTTTCCAACCAGTCTCACCAAGTCCCTTTGTGCCCACTCTCTTGTCTTTGAACTTGTCATAGGCAGCATTGGGATTGACAATGATATGCTCCACACTGGTACTCGTCAGCTCCTCCTGCAGAAACAGGTAGTTCAGGCCAGGGGCAGATTCATTCCCACCCTAGAACTTCCCAGAGCCCCCCAAATCCCCAAACCATTAGAAGACTGGGCTCTACTCTCCCAAGGGGAAAGAAGGACGGCGCCAATCCAAGCTACCGACCCAGGTTCACCCTAGGAAATGAAAACTTCCTGGTAAATTTGGAGTCTCAGTTGTATAAATATTAACACCCTGATTCAATTGGGAACAGAGGCAGCATAACCTCCCCACCCATTCTGTACATAAGCCTCCTCATCCCCTCCCCTTCCCCAATCCAACTGGGCCCTCCCAGTTATCTGGCAACAAGATGCACACAGGGCAAGAAACCAACCTGACCTCTTTTAACCTCCCCTTCCCAAAAGAAAATTTCCTTGCTGCTGAGGAAGTCCATTTTCAAGCTAACCTCCCATCCTTGCTGGAGGGAGAGAGGAGCAATCAGGCTACTAGCTCTTGAGTATCAGAACTTGCATGTGCTGCTAAAGGGAAGATAACAGCTTTTAGATACAAAAGAAGGTTGGCAGAGGACCTGGCCAGATGCCATTTCCAGACTGCCCTGAGGTCAGGGAATTCAGGGGATAGAGAGAAGAGGCAGATACTGTGTTATTTTTTAAGGGACATCTTAGAAGCAACAGCATACGCTGTATCTGTTTGCCAAGAGTACCCATGGGCAAAGATAGCCCTGCTTCTTCTCAAAGAGAAGCTGCAACACTTGCCTCGTCTCCCTGACCCTCTGCTACTTCTCAAGCACTGAAGCTCTTCCATAAGGAGGGGACATAAACAAAGTGAAAGAAATTTCACCCTAGAAATTGAGGCAGAAAGGTTCCCTCCTTACTAGATATCTGTTAGCTGTTCAGATTCTAATAACTACACCAAAAACAAGTCCTCCAGACTGCATGTCTCTCCTTCAATTGTCAGCAGTCCGACAGGTCTCATCATGCTACTGAAGGAAGTGGAAGGAGACCTGGAAAGCCTTTTCTCTTGGACTGGACATCACCTTCCACTGGAGGAAGGAAGAAAGTCTTCTTTCTTTTAACCAGAACGATGGTTCTCAACCCTGGCTGCAGAATCACTTAGAAAAGGGGTAGGGGAGAAAAGAGGGATGGGTTCACCTCTGCAGATTCTGATTGCATTGTTCTGAGGTAGGGCCAGGGTAGTAGGCCAGTTTAAAAGCTACTCAGATCATTCTAATATGTATCCAGGACTGAGACTCTCTGACTGTCAGTGGGTACTAGGGGTTGATGGGGGGCAGGGACAGGTTATGATGGAGAGACATGGACAAAGAGCAACAGACACAAGTTCCACCTTTCCTCTCTGCTCTGCTATTACAGAAGGAATCAGTGTGAGTGGTAGTTTTATAAACGAGGGAGGAGGCGGGTAAGGAGAAAACATCAACTGTGCTTTCTACCTCTTCAGGGAAGTGCTGGGCAGAGGGGCAGGAGCTAAAAAAGATTAAGGGGAAATAAAAGGTTTCAATGTCCCATATGAGAGCGCCTAGGGGAGAAAACAACTGAGTCACAAATTCTTCTCTCAATCTTCTCTGAAGTGTTATAGCCAGAGCACCCACTGGTCAAATAACTGAGGTCTCAGGCCTCTAAAAAGTGTGTGTCGGAGACAGATTCACGTTCAGGAAAGAATATTACCCTCTCTGAAGTTCACCCTCAAGAATAAGAATATGCCACTCCTCCCCTGACAATGAGGTAGGGAAAAAAAAAAAACACAAAACCTCTTTAGAAGGCTACAGACTAAGGAAAGCAATCACAGCTACCAGTTGGTTAAGCCCTTACTATGGGCCAGGCACTATGCAAACGAGAACATGCTTAGTTTTCTAAAGAGGGAATGTGTGGAGTAAAAAGGGTCACCACGTAGAGTGTGAGTGTCGGAGCCTCTGGACACAGCAGGGACAGTCAGTGCTTCCATCTCACTAGTCCTGTTGCAGGAGCACGTCCCGGGGCAGAAGGGCTGCCCAGCGCTGGCACCCTCCTGGCTCTCTGAGGGTGTGGCTCCAAAGGCTCAGGTGGACAGCACACTTGAGCCCTTCAGAGGCACCAACTCTGCCAGTGTCTTGGGGGTCTGGGGGCATGGGCTGGAGGTAGTGTCAACACAGTGATTCATGAGATGGGAAAAGGTCAGCTGGGGTTGGGGCTGAATAGAGGGACAGGAGATTTAGTAAAGACAAAAGGACAGAGAACAACTGCCCATCATAGCACACCCCGTTAAAAAGCAGATGAAAGGTCAGGCTTCTTACCAGCTCCTTGTGGTTTCCCCAGAGGTGAGAAAATCAAAAGAGTTAAAAGGAAAGGGAGTGGGGAAATGGGGGTGAGGGAGGGAAAAAAAAAAGACAAAATTGTTATTAGCAAATTGTCACATGCACTACATGATAGTCTTCAAATATACTGCATCACAGGGCCCAGGGGAGCCTAGCAAAATTTGGGGCCTGGCCAAGAAATTTCAGCTGGGGTCACTGCATACCCCAAGAGAAAGAAGAGCTTGGGACCCTTTCCTCTCTGGTGGTCAGGATGTTGTGAAGCTTTGCCGTGAACAGCAGCAATTCAGGATCACCTGGGAACTGAGGGTTAGGTGTTGCGAGCCAGTGGCAAGGAAGAAAGTGGGGGCAGAGAAGGCTGGGGGAGGAAGGGAGAAGCTGTAGAAATGGCAGAATGTGAAGCAGAGGCTGTGGAGATAAGAGTCTGAGGGCGTGTAGCTGATTGAGGGTCATGATTCTCAAGGGGGGTAGTTCATGGCTCAAGTCTTCCTTTCTCTTGGTTTCTCTAGTTTTGAAGAATTAGGCATTTGAATGGCAGAATCAATCATAATGCGGGTGCTTATGTAGGTGGTTTCATGTGACTTTGTGTTAAGCAGAACAAAATGAACCTTCGAGATGACAGATGGTAAGTTCAATGAAATGCGCAGTACCTAACTGCAGCCCCATCCTCATTCAGTTGCCAGAGGCGAGGCAGGGCAAATCCTGGTCCCTTGTGTAGTCTGGTGTGTTTGTATCCATCAAGTGCCTGGAAACTCATCCTACACTCAGGGATCCAGAGCAACTCTGCCATGACGTGCTAGCACAGAGTCCAAAAGACACCCAGATTCACAGCTACTCGACATGTGCAGAACATACTTCTTCAACCCTCTGTTCACAGAGGTTGGAGAGTATACAGTGGGGAAACGTAAGAGTCTTTCAAAAAGAGGCCTTATTTTAGCCCAAGCCACACAGATAAGGCTCCACTTCCAGGCAAGACTGGTTAAAGAATTGCCAGGAAAGGATGGATATATGTGCATGAAAAGACATGATGGAATAAAAACAACTACATTCTGCCCCAGAGACTTCAGCTAGATGCATCAGAACTTCAACCTCTAGCCCAGCCAAGACTCCTCTCTCAGTTCAGGGCAGAGGCGGATCCAGGTCCTGTGGTCTAAGGCTGGGATGTCTCTGCAGAGCGTGTGTAAGCACTTGCGGGTGCACACGTGCAAACTCACAAGAGGAGGCACACACTTTACCTTTGTCTTGCCTCACCAAGCTAAAACCAGCTTGATTAAAAGCTCAAGGGAAAAGAGAGGATGATGGGCCACAAGTTCAAGTCCAAGTCATGAGGAATAAGCAGAATGGGGGAGGACAAAAAAATTTCAAAAAGGAAAAGTGGTATATGTATATTAATTTGTAAATCATATATACCACCTCCAAGTCTGACCTACAGGTGGATTGGGAAATGAGATTTTTGGGATAATGTCTGTAATCTGGAGTAGTAACAGTCACCATGGGAGCCTACTACACCCAGCCAACTTGATTAGAATTCTAAGTGCCTTGATCCCAGGTACATGACTCCCCAGTCCCTCTCATTAATAACCTCCCAGACTCCCCAGGGCTGTTTGGCTAAGTGGCTGTGCCTCAGAGGGCAAGACCTGAGGTTCTAGATCAGAAACGGGAAGACGTCACTGCTGCTTCCTTAGCCTGCTCAGGCTCTTCGCCAACACCGCAGCCAGGGGGACTTCAGAACCATGAGGACAAGGAAGATGGATAGTGCTGTAGAATAAAACTGTCCAGGATGGACCAACACAGTGCTGAGCGTCCAACCATTGCTAAAGGAGGTACAGAAACAGGAAGACTTGTGCAAGCACAAAGAATCCAAGTTAGTCCCTTAAAATGCATGTTAACATCCCTTTCCTAGCCCATTTACCTTCCTCTAAAGGCTTAGCATAAGGGAATATTAAGATGAGCTTTTCATCTTAATCAGGTATAATCCACACACTGCTAAGAAGTGAGGACTGCTGCTGTCCCCCTTGTTCTTAACCCTTGTCCAGAATGGCTAAAAGTCATTCCTTTTCTCTTAACTCCATTTCAGTTTGCGGAGGAGAAAGGCAACCCTCTTCCAACTCCTGCTCTTAAATTCCTCATGTCCAGAAGTGTTCCTAGTCTCCATGTTTCTAGCCCATCCTCCACTGGACAGTTTTATTCTGCAGACCTCACAAGGGGAAGAGACAATGATTCATGAATCATAGTTGTGTTTCTAAACCTTGATTAAGAATCTTTAACCATGAGGCCAGCAGGCCCCTTAGTGACCCAGCTAGAGATGCATTAGAATTTAAAACAATTAGCTGCAACAGTAGCACAGTGACAGAGCATTGCATGCGAGATGGCAAATGAAAAAAAAAACATGCAGAGAAGAAGCATTGAATGATCTTACTTGTGCAAACTAGTGTCCAGGCAAGGTGGTGAGGAGGGAGGATGGGGGAAGCATTAGGAAAAACTCAGGTAAGTTCAAGTGCGCCAACAGTCAATGAACACAATCAAGCATACTCTGTGATATCCCAAACTGTAAGGAAGAGAACTTACTATTTCCCATCTCAGGCATCATTTACCCTTTGGAGAACTGAAGCCCCTGCCAGGGCCCCACCAAACTAAGGCTAGGTCATTTTTTCCCCTTTTACATGGCATCAGGATAGGTATGGCATAAAGGGAGGAACTAATCCTGTTTCTAGTGAGTTTTCTAAATTTACTTCCCCTTGCTCCAGCACTTCAAAAGCGGGGAGCCGAATGCCTATACAGACCCAAACATAGGCTGTGGACTCAGTGGGGAGGGAATTCCAACTGGGAATTAGTTTTCCTGACATTTTAAGAAAAGTTTCCAAAAAGCTCATGGCCCAAATCAACCCAGGAGTGTCTGATATGCAGAGGGGATCCTCATACATTGAGGAGGAAAGGGCTAGCCTGTGTGGTTTTCTGGCCCATTCACTTTAGAATATTTTAGCTCCTGCTAAAATTGTTTTAAAGGGATAGCAGGAAAATCAGGACCATTTTTACCTAAAATAAAACTTTCTACTATTTCCTCTTCCATCCTTCACACTATGGGAATTGCAAACTTTTCCGTTTAATTTAAACTAGCAATTACAATCTTTTGGGTGTATTACAGGGTATTATTTCCTTTGGCAGCCTGATTTCTTCCATAGTGGAGCGATCAAAGGAAGAAGGTGAAAACACAGGGAAGGTCGTCAATATCCTTTGACTACTTCTTTAAATAAAAATATGGAGACCGCCCTGAAAGGTTCCATTAAGAAGTTGATCAAATTGGTTGTCTCCAGGGAGGAACTGAGCATTGGCAGGCAGCAGTGGGAAGAGACACTTTTTGTTCTATGTGCATATATTACCTATTTTAAAAACTAATAAAATTAAAGTTCCAAATAATCTGGAGACTAAGGCAGAGCATGCTCTTGCTGGAGTTAAGAAGGGGACTGAAACCTCATGGTTCAGCCACAATAGTGGTGGCATGCACTGTGGTCCATACTGGGTCTTGGGAAGGTAAGTGAGAAGGGGACCAGCTGCTAGTGAGAAACCAGGCCTCAAGGAAATGAGGATGCTGGATTGTCTAAGTACAACCAACTGCTCCTCAAGTTGCACACTTACGTCAGTATTAAGAGCAGTGGCAGAACCATCAGTCAGCTGACTTCCCGAAAGCTGCCCTCGTAAGGCCCACAGGGACATGCAGGGGCCAGAGACATTAGCTGACATCAGGAAACATCTCAGGCCTCCCTCACTCCGCCAGGGCTTCTGAAGTAGCTGAGAGTCTCCCAACCCTACTCACTCCTCCCTAGTGACAGTGTCATTCTGCTGAGCCGGTGATGGAGGCAACTTAGCTCCTCTTGTGTTTACCATCCAGTTCTTATCTACTTCTATACTGGCATTCTGGCTACATGCTGCAGGAAATGAACATCAGCCCATCAGCCACCCCACTAGATGCTACTAAAATAGGCTGCTCAGGTTCAGCAGGGAGAAACAGCCAATCAGAGCGGAAGAGTCAGGTTCTTCCATGCCTGGGATGAAGGTCATGCTCTTTTTATTAAGAGATAGCCCATGATTTCAAAAGGAAAATTACAATTTATTTTTTGGTTTGGAAAGGGGACTGCTATGATATTACCTATTTGATCATGGTCAGTGACAAAGGGACAAACTTCCATTCATTATTTCACCATGAAGGCTTGACATTTTATAGGCAGAGCCCTAGGCCAGAGCTGAACAGTCTCTGAACTATGGTAGCAGAATGGAGTCCTCAGTATATACACTTCTGCCCTTTGAGTCAGAGATAGCTTCCTAATAAGATATCTCTTAGAGGAAAGGTGCACACCTAGGTCCTGAGCAATGACACCATCTGCATTATCTCCAGATACTCAAGTTTGGGGGACAGACTGACATGCCAGCAAGTACAGAAGCAACAAGGACACACCACTCAGAGAGGGGACAAGGAAGGTGTTCCCCACAAAGAAGGAACAACTTCCACATGGGGGAAATCAAATAAGGAATAAGTGAGTACGCCAAGCCATACATTGTAAGCCAGCAACCAGCATTCTCCAGAACTAACCAGCCCCACAGACGTAGCCACAGGACTCACAGACACACATACAGAGCCTGTTCCCATTGACTCTTGGTCACCACTTTTCTGAGATCTCACACCATCAGTGTGACCCTAGCCCAGCTCTCCTTGCAAATTATAGAACCTAAAATACATCCTACAAGACGAGTGAACAGCTCTTTGCTCCCCTTGGCACTTACACTCAGAGTTTCCACTATGTTCACTTCCTTCACTCAGTTTTTTTCTTTCATGTTTCCTATATGTATCCTAACTCCCCCATTGGTCTGGGGGATTTTTAAGGGCAGGGACATTTTTTCCTCTGTACTGCACAAAAATCAACACAAAATGAACACATTCAATAAACAATGCTAAGTGGTTTCCCTATGGTTAAAATGTGTCCATAGCTAACTCCTTCCTCTTGAGTTCTTCCTGAATCTGAAAGCTGTTCTTCCTCAAATTCGTTCTGCTCTGACCAGCTCTCTTATCTTTCTGGTTTCCAATTCATTTTCCTTGCCTAGTGGATTCTGGATACTCACGTAAAAGAGTATTCCTCTATACTTCAAAGTCTAGCTTGTTAGGATGTTAATGAACATTGAGTGAGTGATATAGTTTATGAAATAAAAGGTCTAGGTCTTAAACTCATGCACTTTTTAAGAGCTCAGGCTTCATGATTCGTTACCATGGACTAGCACTACCGGGGCTAAGTCACTAGCACCCAGCCTGTTTTGAGATATTTCCATTTTATTTAAAAGGCCTAAGTATCAGGCCTCTTAGTTTTAATTCCACTGACCTGACTCTCCTTCCTGGCATTGCTCATCTGCAAGTCCTGCAACCTACGTACCACCCAGGCTGGATTGGCATACCCGCTTATTGCTGTGGCTCGCCAGAAAAGGGAAAGGGCCTGCCTGGGAGAGAGAGATCAGAATCCACAGGAGTCCTGAGGCACCACATAGTCTTACCGCATCAAACTCGGCTTGATCATCCTCAGGCAGGTCGCTGGTTTCATAAACATCTGGCTCGTTCCTGGCCTGCGGGCAGAAGCAGTGACCATCCAACCTCACTACCCAGCACTACCCACCAACACTCCTGACCCCACTCCATTTGAACAAGTTAACAGAGAAGTCAGGCTGTGATGCCAGGATTCGGCCCCTTCTTACAGAGAAGTCAGGCTGTGATGCCAGGATTCGGCCCCTTCTTTCACCTGCCGGGTGAACTGCATGTCACTTGCCATGTCTTAACAGGGGTGGGGATAACAGTGGGGATGACTGATGGTAAATGGTCAGTGTTAAGTGATGACAAAGATGTTGCCCTGAATCTGAAGGGTGATGGGTTCTGGGCAATCAGAATTAGGACAGGAGCCATCATTAGGCCCTGCACACACTATCCTGGCACAAGGGCTGAGAGTGACTCAGGACCTTAGTACACAAGGTCCTATTCCAACCCCCCACCCCGTAAATGCAAGTAAGGCAGCACAAAGGGAGGTAACATGCCGGCATGTGCGGGGCTTGGGAAGGAGGCTCCCTAGAGGACAAGAGTTCTCTATCTGGGGTTCTGTCACGGTAACCTCCTCACTCTTTGCAGTGAAGGCCATCACCAAATGGCCTGGTTTGTGTGTCTAAGGTGGGGGTGAGGGGCTTATGGGAATATCTGGGGAGACACGGGAGGTGTAGACACGGATGGTAATAAGCACTAGAGAACAGTGGTAAGTGCCTAGAGACCATTTCTGGGCCGAGTAACCAGCGACTACCGGAAAGGGCCTTGTAGGCCTTCGCATAGCCCAGCCCAGTCGGGTCGGAGTCCGAAGGGTACTGGGGCCGGTCAGGCAGCTAGCGGCAGGAGCCCTCGGGGCTGAGGAGGGGTGCAGGCGGGAAAGGTCACGGGTTGGTGTCTGTTGGGGGTCTTTAGTAGGTTGGGGGCGCGGTCTTGGGGAGCCGGGGCCGGCCGTGTACTCACAATGCCGGGAAGGTCGGCGTACTTAGGGTCCGCCATGGCGGCGGCGAAGCGGGGCTGGGGGACCGGGGCCTCGGCAGAGCCGGGGCCGGTACTCGGGTAGGGGAGAGGATGGGTCCTGGTCCGGGTTAAGGCGGCCGCAAAGGGAGCGGCGGAGGAGGCGGAGGAGCAGGAAGTCTCGCGACAGGAGTAGTACAGGGGAAGGGTGAAGCAAAAGTCGCGAGAAGAGCCCGCTACCACACCCCTGGAGAGGCAGGGATTGGCGAGAACGAGGCTGGGAATGAGGTAATGGCAGGAAACCGCCGCCTAGGATTGTGGGATATGCAGTCTTGGCCCACCCGGCCTGGGCGGGGACCGACGTTAACGCGGTGTGGGAGCTGTGTCACATAAGTTATTTTCTTTCGTCTTTATAGCGAGTCTCTGAAAGAGCTTTTACAATTCCTATTTTTCGGTGGATAAGTTTGTTGTTCAGTCGCTAACTCCTGTCTGCTGCTAAGTCGCTTCAGTCGTTTCCGACTCTGTGCGACCCCACAGACGGCAGCCCACCAGGCTCCCCTGCCCCTGGGATTCTTCAGGCAAGAACACTGGAATGGGTTGCCATTTCCTTCTCCAATGCATAAAAGTGAAAGTGAGGTCGTTCAGTCGTGTCCGACTCTTAGCGATCCCATGGACTGCAGCCTACCAGGCTCCTCCGTCCATGGGATTGTCCAGGCAAGAGTATTGGAGTGGGCTGCCATTGCCCTCTCCCAACTCCTGTCCAGCTCTTTGCAACCCCATGGACTGTAGCCCGCCAGGCTCCTCTGTCCTCCACTATCCCCCACAGTTTGCTCACATTCATATCTATTGAGTCGGTGATGCTATCTAACCATGTCAAGCTCCCAAAAATTAAATGACTGCGTAAAAACAACACAACTAGGTATGCTAAGGCACAGCCAGGGCTTTGAAACAACAGTAAGTAAATTTAATAGAGATTTAATCATGTTGGGAATGAGAAAGTTAACTAACCTCAGGTTAGGGCTGTCAGATAAAATACAGAGCACTTAGTTAAATTTGAATTTCACATAAACAACTAATAGTCTTTACAGTATAAGTATGTCCCATAGGATATGTAGGACATACACATAAAATAGACACATTTTACTATTTTATCTGAAATTCAAGTTTAACCGAGAATCCTGTTTTTGAATCGGGCAATTCTACCACAAGTTCATAAATAAACACTTGGTAGCACCCTCTGTGTTCTTAATCCCTTCACTAATGGTTTTCACACTTTTTCATTTCACAGTTTAGTACAATTAAAACAATATCAAACCTTTTTGAGGATAGACATAGTATTGCTACTTTTTAATTTTGCCAAGTAAGTATTTGCCAAATCTATTCCCTACTATTACCATTATTACTTAGTAGAAAAGTACAGAAGGACATACAGTACTCTTAGAATAAAAGATATTCCTTTGAAACACAAATCCAGCTTTATGAAAAACCTACCGCATTCACATTGTGTAGTGTTTTTTTGCCGGGAGGGATCCATGCATAGTAAACTTGTCTGACCAGTGACCCTGCATTGACTAGTATTTTGCAACCCCTTCACTAAGGATGTCATCCTGGAGTCCCTTGGGGCCTAAGGTTGGGATATTTCCTGAGCTTGCAGGATGCTGCAACAATTAGAAATAGTGCCAGACCAAGTGACTGGAGAGATGCCTGTTTTCCTGAGTTTAGAACTCATTGTCATTCAATGTGTACTCTCCTGGCTCCTCCCCAAGCCTTTCTCTCCACAGTGCTACTGCCTTCCCCTCCAGTTTCTTATGCTGAACCTCTTTCCTTCAGTTTCCTTAAGATTCAAGGTGGGTTAGGGGTATATGTCCAACTCGGAAACCCCTTTAGCTGTGTTCTGAGTGGTTAGGTCATGTTTGGCCAGGCCATCATTCTCTCCTTCTTGCTTCAAGTGACCTTAGACACTTACCAGACAATTGCTAGGCAGAACCTCACTCCCTCCTTCCTTCTTCTCCCATCACCCTGCTCCTCCCCCTGGCCTAGAGTCTCAACTCCTGCAGTCTAACTCTGTTGGCCAGCAGAGGCCCTGTGACGTGGAGAAAAATCAATCCCGCCAGCTTCTAGGTGGTTCTGCCCAGGGGCTGCAGCAGGAGTCTGACCGGAGGGGAGGAAGGACCTGGAATTTCTAGACTTGGCCCTGTCTCTCTCTCTCTCTCTTTTTTTTGCCAGAGAAGGGGGAGAAACAGAAGAAAGGCCTGAGAAAGGGGCTGGAGTGTTGGGACTCTGTTCACCAGAGTACTGTGACAGGAAACATACTCACATAGGTGCCTAAACCTGCCTGAAGCCCAAATGCAGATGTCAGCTCTAGAGGTCCTTTCTTCAAGCCCCTCTGGTCTTACCCACCACCATCATCTCTCCTCTATCTCTGCTTTATGACTCCTCCCTCTTGCAAAAGTTCCTCTGGGTCACCATCATCCCAGCCCCAAACTATGAGGCAAAAATGAGAATTACCTGCTTTTGAATTCTGATAGACCAAAATAGGACCCCTCGTAGCTCAGCTGGTAAAGAATCTGCCTGGCAATGCAGGAGACCCAGGTTTGATCCCTGGGTGGGGAAAATGCTGGGGAGAAGGAAATGGCAACACACTTCAGTATTCTTGCTTGGAGAATCCCCATGGACAGAGGAGCCTGGCAGGCTACAGTCCATGGGGTCGCCAAGAGTCGGACAGGCCAAAATAGGAGACCACAGGCCAAAATAGGAGACTTAGTGGGGACCTAGCGTCTATGTTGGGGAGAGAGTAGAGTCCTTTAGGATGTAGGAGGGGAAGGGAAGAACCAGACCTCCCTTGACACTCCTCTTTGAAAAATGGACCCTGGACACCCACCTCCATAGGGGTACAAGTAGCTGCCCCTGAAGGTTTGAGTGGGCTGAGGATCTTTGAGAGGGTTGTGGGGAAAGAGAGGAGGAGACGTGTGCTGCCAATCTGGAGAGAGGACTGTGATGGAGGTGAAGGATGCCCTGGAATCAAGGAGGTGTGAGCGCTATTGGCTCTACCTCCGACGGGGAGACAGGCCCACCTCAGATCCCTTAGCCCTTCCAGGGGGGTGGAGTCCGAGGGAGGGACAGACGGGTCAGGGTGGTGAGGGTGGGACCCAGTGAGTGACTTGGGTGGGGAAGGGGTGAGGACACGTTAGTCTCCGAGCGTCAGGAGTGGGGAGAGGAGGCAAGAAGAGAGCAGCGGTGCTACAGTCCGTCGGTGGGCGCCGTGGGGTGGCAGCCCCTAGCCAGGGAAGCCCCGCCCCGCCCCGCTCCTCCGTCGCCGCCCCGCCCAGGCCCGCAGCGCGGCGCTGCAGCGCGAGGGGCGGAGAGGCAGAGCGCCGAGAGAGGACCAGACGCCCAGGTCGCTCGCATCCCGGTGCCGCAGGAGAGAGGAAGCGCGCCTCGGCCCTGCTCCCCAGCCTTCGCCCGGGCGCCCGCCTCAGCTTTCTGAACCCCCGGAGACAGAGCACCTGTCCTCCGCCTGGGCCTCAGCTGAGCCCCTCTCCTCCCGGAGCACAAGCCACCTCTGCAGCCGAAGTGCCCCAGCCCCACGCCGGTGACCACCATGGCCGAGACCAACAACGAATGTAGCATCAAGGTGCTCTGCCGATTTCGGCCCCTAAATCAGGCCGAGATTCTGCGGGGGGACAAGTTCATTCCCATTTTCCAAGGGGACGACAGCGTCGTTATTGGGGTGAGTGCCGCCCCTGGAGGGAATTTCGGAGAGGGGGCAGGATCTTTTACCCCCGCCGAGCCTCAGCCCCCAGCCTGTCTCAGCTCCCTCTCCCTGCGCTCATCCTCCTCCGTCCTTTTAGCCGCAGCCCCTCCTCTCCCTGCATCAGGAAGCCTGGGTGTGGCCTGGCCAGGCCGGCAGCCGAGTCTTGGCAGAGTGGGAGGGGGCTACTACCCCGCGATCCGGGGACCGGATTCCCCTTTGCTGCTCTCTGCAGCGTCCCCACCCATAGAGCCAGTCCCGTGTTTTTCTGACGTTTTCCCAGTTCCCTAGGGAAGGCGCATCTTCCCTTTGTTATTGGCTCAGAATCTCTACCCCCAGCCTCCAGGAAGGGAGGGGGAAGACTAGTGGACTGGCTAGATGGGAGGCGGGTTGTCCAGGGTCTCTGCCAAGGCACAAGTGAGGGTGGACCCTGGGGTCAAGGCCTCCATCATCCCCTGAAATAGTTACAGCCTGGACTTGGGGGGAGGGCACAGGTTTGGTGAAGGGTTTTCAGAGAAGGAAATACATTGGTGCCACGCCCAGTTTGGGGAGGGGGATCTTCTAGGTCCTAAAGAAATGTCTGCCTTTCCCTCCCAGGTATGGTAGGAAGAGGATTTCAGACCCTTCAACTCACCCTAACAAAAATAACTGATCCGTGAAATCCTATCAAGCAGTTGCTTATTCATCCTTTCTCTTGATGATCCAATACAAAGTAGCAAGCCACCTCCTCTACCTAGTCTTGACAGCCCCTACCCATGGAAGAGACTATTAAGAAGAACTAGTTTTTACTGTGCTTTTTACTCTACGTATATCATTTGATCTTCAAAACAACACTCTGAAGAAGGTGTTAATATTTCCACTTTACAGATGAGGAAATTGAGGCCCAAAGAAGTCAGATGACTTTCTCAAGGTCACACTGTTAATTCATGGCTCTGAACCTAAATCTGTCACTCCAAAGCTCACATCTTTCCTTCTGTATCACATTACCTCCACAGATTTCGGTTCTGGACTTTTAGCTGTGGTAGCCCCCAAAGGATTCCTAGGGAATTCCTCACCTCCCCTCCTTTCCTAGGCTGGTTGGGACTGTCAGGCTGTGGGGTGAAAGGATTTGGGGTTGAGTCTAGTAGGGAGTAGGACTTGAGGGTTGCTGGGCCAGGACACTTTAGCCAGTTCAAGAAGGGAGGAGCCCATATAAGGACCATTCTCAAGGTCAGGGGCACGTCTTATGTATCTTTGATCCATAGTGCTTGGCACAGGGCTTGCTTGTTGAAGGAATGAAGCAAAGAGGAGGAGGGAGCCTGGGTCTTCGGAGTCAGTGAGAACGGGACTTTGAGTAAACATGCCTTAGGAAGAGACTTGCTGACATGGCCTGTCCCCAAGGGCTCTAGTCTGTCACCAGTCTCTCTCACCTCCACTGTGGACTCAAATGGGTGCTTTTGCCTTGTGTATGTGCTTATGTATGTATGTTTGCCACACAGAGAGGGCCCCGTCTCTCTTTGTCTCAGGAACCTTAGACCTTGCAGTCTGATCAGTCTGGCCAGGCTGAAATAATGCCTGGATCAACCTTTCTGAATAGTCTGGACAGTGGGTGTTAGCCATGAGAGTCAGAGCTTGAGGACCCCCTGAGACAGAAAGGCTGAGAAATAGGACCGAGGTGGTTATGGAGGAACAAACCCACAAAAGGCTTCCACTTTTAAGCCTCACTTCCTTGCTCTAGGGCATTTAGGTTTATCTGAACCAACTCCCTTAGACTCTCTGGGGCATCCATCCTGGCATGGTGGGCTCAGGGCATGGGGCAATGTTAGGAGAAGGAGTTGTGTTGATCTGTCTCATTCCTAGCTAAATAGGAGAGACCTGGTGGAGGTGGGAGGGAGGAGAGAGAGAGAGAGGCCCAGGGCCCCCTGCCAGTTCAGATTTTATTTTACTCCACAGCTGTTCCTTCTGTATCTATTTTTTCTGATATTTGCAGGGCTGAACCTTTGTCTCGCTCTGTGTCTTGCCTTGCCCTAGCCCTTCCTGTCAGTGTCTCATGCCAAGATAAGTGCTTATGGGGGGCCATTTTGTCTCAGGCAGCATCCTTGGTGCTTGCCTTTCCAGGCTTTCTATTCATTCCTTGTTCTGGAGAATGAGGGTCATAAGTGAAGTGATTGTGAGGAGTGCCTTGAGGGTCCCAACAAAGGGAAGGAAATCTCCCACCTGCCTTCCTCTCTATTCCTCTAGCTCCCTTTGGGGCCTGTGTGTGGGAACTATCTAAGGAGTTAATGGAGGAAGCTGCTTCAGGATGTCTGGGAAGGCTGAAGGTGGGAGAGGCTATTCTCTTTCCAAGCCCAGCCCCCTGCTCCTCCTGTGATGGCTGTCCTCTCTGCACTGCGGCTAGCTCTGGGCTACGGAGTCCCTAATGTTCGTGGGCTTTTTCTGCTTGGCAGAATGTAGGAGAAAAAGCTGGGAAGACAGCTCTGTGAGCCTCATCCCCCTCCCACCCCATGACTTCTCCCTGGAATCTGGGGGATGGGGCTTAGCCCACGTTAATGGCCTGAGTCATAGTGGAAGGGTGTCTGGGTCACTGTCTGTGTGTGCTATGTACCTTGTCTTGCTCTTTGGGTCACTGGGAATCCACTGTGACTTCTTAAGTGTACCCATTTATGTGTCTCTCTGCCTGTGTCTTGGTGGGCAGAGTGTGGGCTGTGCATCTATACCTGACACGGGAGAATGGCAGGAGGGAAACCCATAGCCTCTCTGCCTCCCACCCCTGCTCCACTTCCCTTCTCTCTCCCCTTCCCTCCCTCCCTCATTCAGGTATCCACCATATTCTGTCTCCCTTAGATTTCCTGATGGCTAGGTGGATCCTTAAGGAGGCAACAAAGCAGGGCCACCAAGTACCTCATTTGGAAAAGCCAGGTTGGGGCCTGCAGGATTATTGGAGCAGAGTCAGTATTGTTTGAGGTGGCCCAGGATTCTTTTGATGCCTGATTGAGAGGAGCAGTTCTCCCCTTAGCCTTGGGGGAGTCTTGTCAAGGAAAACAGAGAGGGGAGGTAATGTTCACTGTGGCCAGTGTCTCTCCAGCATTGCCATGGCAACAATCCCCAGGGGTGTCACTATGGAAATCAGTCCTGGTGCTCTCAAGTTCAGTCTCTACCAAGTGCTTTAGTGAAGGTTTGAAGAGGTTGGTTATCTCTGGACCCCTGATCTTAGACCTTTCCATTAGCTTTAGTCAGCATCCTTTGTGGAAAACACCAGAAAGTGCTGGGAGACACAATTGGACAGGAGATGAGGAAGCTTGGAGTGGGTCAGAGGAGAACACAGAGTCCTGGGTTGTGGGACTCTGAAGAGAAGCCCTCTGGAGGGGCGGTTTACACTGCTGTGGGGGGAGAGAGAGTGGATCTCAAAGGTGGAAGGTCTCCCTGAGTGTTTCTAACTTACAAGTCTTCTAGTCCCTGACTAATCGAAGTCATGGATTAGTACCTCCTTGGAGAGGATGGATGGGAGAACTGCATTCTTCTAAAAAAGGAGTTGAGGTTGCAAAAAGAGGGAGATGAAGGGCTTTAGTTCTGTCCAGAAGTATTTGGAGAAACACCCACGTGGAGGGAGGAGGGGAAGGGAAGCTGTGATAAAGCTCGGACGCACTGTTGGCACGTCAGTTCTGGGATCACTTTGACAGTGTGGGTCTGGATTCAGATTGCTTGGGTTTGAAACCTTCTTCTACCACTACCCTACCTCTCTGAACTTCAGTTTTCACATCTATGAAATATAATAATAATAGTAGTACCTACATCCTAGGATTGCTGTGACAGGCACATCATAAACTCCCAACCAGAGTTAGATGTTATTTTTATTTTAGATGGGCTGTCTCCCCACCAGCTCGGCTTTGACACAACTGGGAAGTGGTTGACAGGTTGTTTCATCCAAAGATTCAGGTCCCTAGGATCTTCTTGCTCTCTTCTTCCATCAATATCTGTGTTTCTTCAACAGATATATTAATGAAGAGCCTCCTGTGGGCCAGGGACTCTGCTTGATGTTGGGGATTGAGAGGGGAACCTCTGTCTTCAGGAAACTCTTGGTTTACATGGTGGTCCAGGCTATGGAGTGGTCTTTGGCTGTGGTGGTCTTTGGCTGTGGCCTCCCAGGCCTGGCCAAAGTCCTGGGAGGGGGCATCAGAAATGGCTTTTGCTGTACATTCACTTCCCCACATTCTGATAAGAAATCCCCCACAACATACTACGTCTGACTCAGAATAATTATGTGTCATGAGAGATGTAAATAATGGTGACGTTTCCCAAGTGAGTAGTCTAGAAGCAAAAAAAGTGGAAAACCTCTGGTTGGGTTATTCTTTTAAAAAGATCTGACAGAACAAATTCACCCTGTAATAAATAGAAAGTTAAGGACATTCGTACTTTAACAGATATAAAAATCTTAGGAAAAAGAAATGAACTAGGTTTGAAACTTAAGGACCCAACCAAGCGTAGGAAGATGGTAGCAGGCCTTCCCAGAAACCCTAGAATTGTAAACATGGCTTTCTCTGCTCACGAGATTACTAAGTGCATCCACTTTTAGCTCTTGGATATTTTTTATTCTCGTGGTTCCAAGAATGCCACCCGTCCTCTCTCTCTGATCTCTCCCTGCCTAGGCTCAGGAAAATGAGTTCCTCAGGCAGTAATTGCCTTCAGCACTTGGAGAGCGCCCTCCCTTTTAAAGGGCCCACAGCACCCTCTGGAATCCTGTAGTGAAAGTGTTAGTCACTCAGCCGAGTCTGACTCTGTGATCCCATGGACTGTAGACCACCAAGCTCCTCTGTCCATGGAATTCTCCAGACAAGAATACTGGAGTGGGTAGCCATTTACCTTCTTCAGGGGGTCTTCCCAACCCAGGGATTGAACCCAGGTCTCCTGCATTGTGGGCAGATTCTTTACCATCTGAGCCACCAGGGAAGCCCCTGGAATCTTGCAACTGGGAGTGTTAGAGAGTTGATCTCCAGGTTCCCAGAAGGGAAGACGGAAAGGGTGAGGTTGGCTTGGGAGTTATATTTAATCCCCTTTGGCTGCATGCCTGGCTTCAATAAGCAGGGATAGACATCACTGATGGAGAAGAGGTGAAAGTCAATGGCTGAGATGGACATGTTTTGTTTGTTTCTGTTTCTTGGCATCTGGATGGGAGAAATATTGAGTTAGATTACAATTCAAGAATCAAGGTTCAGTTAAAGAATAAAATACAACAAAATTTAAAAAAAAAATTACCACTGAGAAGGAAAAGCATTAAGGCCACTTTAAGTCTGTTTATTGAAACACTGTATGATTTCATTCTGTGTAATAAGAATTTTATTCTTTGTAATAAAGTCTAATGATGAACTGTATAGATAAAAATGGTTTAAAAATGGTGAAAAATTTATGAAAGTCCTGTGAATAATTCATAAACTCAGTCAACCTTAAAAAAAAGAATCAAGGTAGATTTTTCTTTAACAGTAGTAAACATAATCTGGTTACAGCACTGTGCTGTCCCTAGTTGCTCAGTTGTGTCCGACTCTTTGCGACCCCGTGGACTGTGGCCTGCTGGGCTCCTCTGTCCATGGGGATTCTCCAGGCAAGAATACTGGAGTGGGTTACCATGCCCTCCTTCAGGAGATTGTCCCAACCCAGGGATTGAACCCAGGTCTCCCACACTGGGTTCTTTACCAACTGAGCCACCAGAGAAGCCCAGGAGTACTGTAGTGGGTAGCGTATCCCTTCTCCAGTAATCTTCCCAACCCAGGGTTGTTGACAAAGTTGAAAACAAAGAAAAGCACAAAGAAGAAATTAAAACTCACTGAAAATCTGCCCTACCCCCAGAATACTGTTAACAATTTGATGTATTTGTTTCCAGTAGTTTTTTTCCTACATATATACATATAATGATTTTAATAAAAGTGTATCATAAACTCTATGTTGTTTTGTAACCTGTTTTTCACCAACAAAGTACCATGACTATTTCACCATCATTAAATATTTTACATAATTTTATTTATTTAAAAAAATTTAAGTTAATTTTTGAATGTCTTACATACACATGTAACAAAATTCAAATGATGTAAAAAAGATACACAGTGAAGATTAGGTCTCCTTCCTACTCCTCTTTCCTAGCTACCCAGTTCCCCTTTCAGAAGGCAGCCTTATAGCCAGTTTCTTGTAGATTCTTCTAAAAGAATGCCATGCATTTACAAGCAAATGCATATGCATTTAATACATGCATGTACTTTTTTTTATACAAATGATAGCATACTATACATACTGTTCCGTACCTTGCTTGTTTTTACTTAATGAGGAGTCTTAGAGATCCTTCTACATCAGCACGTAAGTATCTATCTCATTTTTTTTAACATCTGTATGACTCACTGGAAAAGACTCTGATGCTGGGAAAGGTTGGGGGTGGGAGGAGAAGGGGACGACGGAGAATGAGATGGCTGGATGGCATCACCGACTCTGTGGACATGAGTTTGAGTGTACTCCGGGAGTTGGTGATGGACAGGGAGGCCTGGCGTGCTGTGATTCATGGGGTCGCGGAGAGTCGGACACGACTGAGCGACTGATCTGATCTGATCTGATGATTTGTTGTAGAGATATGCCATAATTTATTTAGCCAGGTCTCTATTGATAGATATGGATATTTTGGTTTGTTCTAATCGTTTGCTATTACAAACAATTGAATGACCATATGTATTAATATATTTAAGGGCCCAACCAGTGCAGTGCATCATCAGACTATTTTTGGCCAGGCCACTGCGGCATGTGGGATCTTAGTTCCCTTACCTGGGATTGAACCCATTCCCCCTGCAGTAGAAGTGTTGAGTCCTAATCTTTGGACCTCCAGGAAATTCCCCTAGAGAAGGCATCTTAAATTGACAGGCCTAGCATAGTCTAATATATTCATTTTTTCTTATTAACAATGAGTTTTTAAGTTTAAGTTTTAACAGTTTTAAGGGCCATTATCATATCATCTTGTGATGTTCTACTTTATGATAGCACTTAGGTATAATTTACTACAATGAGTGCACAAATCTTATGCAAACAGCTGTATGAATTTTATAATATATTTGGACACCTGTGTGACCACTACCCAGGTTGAGATCTAGAGCATTTTGATTGCCCCTTGAAAGCTCCCTTTTGCCCCCTTCCTGTGAGTATTACCCCAAGGCAACCACTACTTTGAGTTCCATCACTACAAATAAGTGTTGTTTACTCTTGAACTTATATAAAGGGAATGATACAGTATGCACTCTTTGAGTTTGAGTTCTTTCAACTCATTTTTGAGATTTATTGGTGTTCTATTATGTCATCCTTTTAAATAGTTGCAAAGAATAAAACATACGTACATGCCATAGTATAATCAATTCCTTGTATTAATCAGTTCCCTAAATGTAACTTCTTTCTGTTGATTTCAAATACTCATTACTATAAGCAGTGTTGATAATAAACATTCTTGTATTCACACATTGGAGAAGGAAATGGCAACCCACTCCAGTGTTCTTGCCTGGAGAATCTCAGGGACGGGGGAGCCTGATGGGCTGCCGTCTATGGGGTCACACAGAGTCGGACACGACTGAAGTGACTTAGCAGCAGCAGCAGCAGCCAAATATTTGCTACAGATAGTTCCATAGTGTAAATTCTTAGCAGTACAATATCTGGGTCTATGGATATGTACAATTCAAGACTTTTGCTTATACATTTCTGAATTGCCCCTTAAAAGTATGGATATACTGTCCTACCAGAAAAGAATGAAGGTGCTTCTTTCACAGAAATTATACCTTCTCGAATCCTCATCTATGCTGGGTATTACAATTAAGTTTTTGTTTTCCAGTTTGATAGGTGGAAAATGATGTTACTGTTTTTTCTTAAAAAATGTTAAACATCTTTATGTTTATTGAACATTTGTGTTTCTTCTGTTGTTAGTACATAACTCTTGTCCATATGTTTCTGGTTATTTTTTTTGTTATTTTTTTCTGTTAATTTTTTTTTGTTGTTATTAGTTTATGAGAGTTCTTTTTATAGTAAGAGTATCAATCTCTTTGTTTTTAAAATTAAAAATTTTCCTGTTTAAAAATTATATATATTTTAGAATACTTTTAAATCTAAATCAAAAAGAACAATAACAAAAAACTCCTAAAGTCCCACTGTCCAAGGATAACCACTGCTAACATGTTTCTCTATGCAAAGTATACATGTATATGTATCTTGTATACATATATAATACCATATGTCTTTACTGAAATATATGCTTTTGTGTGTGTGTGTTTTACACTGCACACTATTTTAAAAACCACCTTTTCCTTAAAATTATTTTGTGTGTAACTTATCATGTTATTACACACTTTTCTGTAACTCATCTAGACTATTTTCTTTCTTTAATTTCAAAGCAATATGTCATTGTAAAATATTTACATGTCACAGAAAAAATGTCATAAGCATAAGTTCCTATCATTCTGCTTTCCAGTGATAATCACTATTAACAGATCTATATATAGTCTTCATATCTTTTTTCTAAGACTATTCTATCCCTATGCTTTTTAAAAATATCATGTTGTACGAATTGTTTTTATTTTTTCATGTATTTGATCTTGGACATGTTTTCATGTATTTGATCTTGGACATGTTTTCATGTATTTGATCTTGGACATGTAAACCAAACTTGCTCATTGTAATAGGAGTAGATTATGGAGGTATCATAACTAGTATCTTCCTGATGGGTGTTTGAGTTGTTTCTTCTTTTTCTTTAATACAAATGGCTGCAGTGAACATCCATCTACACACATCATGAAGTGCTTAAAGCAAGTTGCAATATGGATGCCTAGCACTGAAATCTGTGGGACAGAGTATGACCAGTATGGACATTTAAACATTTAATAGAATTGTACTCCAGGAAGGCCCTGTCGGTCTACAGTACTCCCTTCATTGCAGAGAGCACTTTCACAACTTTTTTCTCTTTGTGGATTCTGTTTTTGGGACTTCAGAATCTCTCACTACAGAGAGACTAGATAAATATTCTTGGTTGACTTTTATCATAAATCAGATTTTGAAAATCTTTTAAATATTAAAGATAATACTTATTCGTATAAATATCCTTTTTGCAAAGAATTAAAAAGAAAAACAAAAAATACACTATTTTCTCACTCTCTTTGGAATTAAAAAATAAAAAACATAATACTTGTACCTGGTTTAAAAATGTAAACCTTCCAGGATAAAATGAAAGCCACCTCTCCCTACCAGTTTCTCTCCCTAAAGTAATCATTGTTAATATTTTTTGTACAATTCCTTTTGGAAAAAAAGTTTACCTATGTCAATGCAGTATTGTAGATATGCCCAGACCCACATCTCCAGTCTTCTCCAATGCTTATGATTTGTCTTAGTTAAAATATGTCTCCCAAACTCTGGTGTCTTTAGACTTGGAGGTTAACCTATCAGTTGAATAAAGATGGACTCTGTAGCAAAATAATTTGACAACTATGTCATAGTTTCTTGATACCAAATAATGGGAAAATATGACTGAAAAGTTGTCACTTATGATGGAAAGCAAGCATAGTCTCATTGAATTGTACCAGAGATCTTCCTTTTAATATGCTGCTGCTGCTGCTAAGTCACTTCAGCCCACCAGGCTCCCCCGTCCCTGGGATTCTCCAGGCAAGAATACTGAAGTGGGTCCCTTTAATATGATCAGATAGCAAATCTATTCTCTTTGGGTCCCTGGGTTGTAAATATTTTGTATTTTTAGTATTCTTTTCAGCACATATGGTGTATAACATTACCTGAATTGAACAAGATACTTGTAGGTCTGAGTGATTTGCTTCATAGTTTCTCTTTACTTACAGCTGTTTCCCTAAAGGGAGAACTGTATTTCTGATTTCATATATTTTTTCACAAAGAGCTTGTGTTAATATTTCCATAACAGCTCAGTAGTTCAGCATTTGTATATTTCATTTACACAGTAGGCAACTATACATCTGTCCCTAACTTTGCATCTTCCACTTATAATACATCTTTAACATCTTTTCATATCAGAACATATGGATCTATTGAGGAAGATGTTTGTTTTAACTTAGTGGTAGATTTTTAATGTCAGTATATTGTTCTTCACTCTCTGCAGCCTGTAGTCCTGTTGTCTTTTCTCATTTGACTTCCCAGGAAGGAGATCTGGGATGGTGAGTGTGTCACACCAAGGCTGGGATCCTCTCATGCAGTATTGCCATGTGACATTCCTCAGTGGCATTCTAGCCCACGGGTACAGCTCCTGGTGTCAATACAAAGCTTTGCTTCTCTTTGGTTTCCTTCATCCCATAATTGTCCAGGAAATCAGGTTGAGGAACAGGTGCCTTTTCAGGTGTTTCTTTTTCCCCACACCTCCCTACTGATGTCTGCCATCTTTTATTTCTACTCCAGGGGAAGCCATACGTCTTTGACCGTGTATTTCCCCCAAACACGACTCAGGAGCAAGTTTATCATGCCTGTGCCATGCAGATTGTCAAAGGTAATGAGCATATTTTGAGAGTGTACTTTTTCAAGCTCACCATTCCCTACCGTACTTCTCTCTACCAGTGGTCTTTCTCTACCATCTCTTCCAGATGTCCTAGCTGGCTACAATGGCACCATTTTTGCTTATGGACAGACATCCTCAGGGAAGACACATACTATGGAGGTGAGGGTTCTGACTTTTATGGGAGAGAGGAGTTGGGAGTGTTCGTGAGAGAGGCCAAGGAGTCTCAGTGGGGGAAGATCTAGGAATGAGGGCTGCCTGGTACAGCGTTATTGTGTAATACTGGGAGGGCGGTGTTCTTGTGGAAGTTCAATGGACTCCCTTCAGCTTGCTGTAGTTCACCCTCCTTTCCGCTACACCAGTTTTCTTCTTTTACCTGGAAAAGCAGCAGCAGTGACAGTTCAAAGGGCTGCTCAGTTCCCTCTTCCTTCCGCGAAAGGTAGTGACCATCCCCTAAGTCAGGACGGTCTTCTCAGCAGCTATTACCTCTGTGTTCGTCTGCCTCCCTCTGAACTGTCTGATTCCTCCTGAGCCCCAGCCTCATTCGGAATACCCTTACTCCCCAGGGAAAGCTGCATGACCCCCAACTGATGGGAATCATTCCTCGAATTGCCCGAGACATCTTCAACCACATCTACTCCATGGATGAGAATCTTGAGTTCCATATCAAGGTGATCAGGGCGTGACCACTGGGCATCCTCTTATGGGACTGGGAGGGGAGGGTCTAGCATGAACCCACTGAGATCCTGGGCATGCCAACTTATTCTCCTCCATGGTTACCTAAGTTCTTCTCTGCCAAAATAGTCTCTTCTGCCCTTTCCCTCCCACCACCACTATTTGAGTGGATCACATTAGTCTATGATACCTGAATCAGATTTAAGATAGGCCCCCATCACTTTATACTTCTCCTTTCTTCCTAACCCAGGTTTCTTACTTTGAGATTTACCTGGACAAAATCCGTGACCTTCTGGATGGTGAGTGATGTGTAATCCCAATGGGTGGGGTGGGGGGGGGTGAGGAGGGCAAGGAAGAGAATGATCACAGCGTTCTTGGCCTCCTGGGCTTAGGTGCTGTTTGGTGAGAGATTCAGCAGGCATGCGAGGACACACACACTTGTGCTCGTGGCCCTTGCCTTCACTCACCAAGAATTTCCAAAAACCGAAAGGGCCAGAAGATGAGCTTAGAAGCCCAGGCCCACATACAAACAACCTCAGCCTAGTTGGAGCCCTGGGGCTGGAATCCCGCAGGAGGACGAACAGCCTTCAGAGTGAGCAGGGAGTTTAGGCCTCACAGGGGAGTCTTCTTCCCTTTTGAACACAGAAGAATCATCCATCTGAGCAGACTACAGGGTAAAGGGGTTGGGTAGGTCGGGGGTTGGAAGTGCTGGTCTTGCTCACCCTGAATTGTCTCGATTCAGTGACCAAGACAAATCTGTCTGTGCACGAGGACAAGAACCGGGTGCCATTCGTCAAGGTGAGCATGGGGCCGGGGACAAGCGGGCGGGGCCAGGGTATTGAGAGTGCGGCAACGGGAGGAGGGGAGAGCACTGCCCAGAAGGCAGAGCGCGGACAGCCTGGACTGGGGAGGAGTCTGGGGCTGGGCAAAGGCACTGTCTTGAAGGGTCATTTGGTCACTGTGCAGGTAATTTAATCTGTAGACCAAAGTGTATGGGGTCACTGTCCATTTGTCCCCTACAGGGTTGTACTGAGCGCTTTGTGTCCAGCCCAGAGGAGATTTTAGATGTGATTGATGAAGGGAAATCAAATCGTCACGTGGCTGTCACCAGTGAGTGGGGGAGATCAGGGGCTCTTGAGTCTGGCCCCTGCCTCTCCTCTGTGCCCATGGGGGCTGAGGGACTCGAAAGTGGGCAGGGGAAGTCTGTGTCCTCCTCCGGAGAAGAGATGCTTGTCTGTGAGACCCTGCACCCCTACTACCAGGGATACATAGGGGCTGGGCTAGTCCCAGCGGACACCCCCGCTCTCAGTGGGTGGGGGCGGTGGTCCCTGGAAGCTGGGGACTGAGGCTTCATTCCACGGAGTTTGGTATAAGGACTGTCTTGTCCTGCCTCTTACAGACATGAATGAACACAGCTCTCGAAGCCATAGCATCTTCCTCATCAACATCAAGCAGGAGAATATGGAGACTGAGCAGAAGCTGAGTGGGAAGCTGTATCTAGTAGATCTGGCAGGAAGCGAGAAGGTGGGGGGTCCTGCCAGCATGAAGGGGGCAGGGAAGGAAGCCTTGGGGGGGTGGCCTGTTTAAACATCAAAATAACTCTCATTGAGCTAGAATTCACATACCGTGAAGTTCACCATTTTAAAGTATACAATTCAGCGTGTTTGCAGAGTTATGCGTCATCACCACTGATTCCAGAACCTTTTCATCACCTGTTAACAGTCACACCCTAGTCTCCCGTCCCACATCCCCTGGTAACCACTAATCTACTTTCTGACTCTGGATTTGACCTACTGGACATTTCACATAAATGGAATATTGTATAATATTGTGTGTGTAGGGGAGATAGTCTGTAGCAAGAACATTTAGGGGATCATCTTCTTTCCTATCCCCCTCTCCTTAGACTCAGCCAACTTACATAGAGAAGAGGAGCGGGGAGCCCACTCACTCTGCAACCACTCATGACACACTCATCCTTTGTGCCCTGATAGGTCAGCAAGACTGGAGCTGAGGGAGCCGTGCTGGATGAGGCCAAGAATATCAACAAGTCCCTCTCGGCCCTGGGGAACGTGATCTCAGCACTGGCTGAGGGCACGGTGAGTGCTCCTTAGGGGTCCTCACCCCATCTTCTGCCTTCTCCTAATGTCCCCACCTCGTCATGCCCAATTCATGGGTTGCTCCACCCCTAGTAAGCACTACCATCCTTTCTTTCTTTCTTTTTTAAAATATTTTAAAAATTATTTATTTGGCTGCACTGGGTCTTAGTGGTGGCATGTGGGATCTTTAGTTGTGGCGTGTGGGATCTAGTTCCCCAACCAGGGATTGAACCCAGGCCTCCTACATTGAGAGCACAGAATCTTTACCACTGGATGACCACCAGGGAAGTCCCATCCTTTCTTTCTTTTTTTTTTGGCTGTGCCATGCGGCTTGCAGGATCTCAGTTCCCCAACCAGAGATTGAACCTGGGCCATGGCAGTGAAAGCCTGGAATCGTAACCACTATGCCACCAGGAAACTCCCTTACCATCTTTTCTGATTCCCCCGCTGAATTTTTCTGACTCGAGGCCTCCCTTTTCTTCCAGAAAAGCTACGTTCCATATCGTGACAGTAAAATGACACGGATTCTCCAGGACTCCTTGGGAGGAAACTGCCGAACAACGATGTTCATCTGCTGCTCACCGTCCAGCTACAACGATGCAGAGACCAAGTCCACCCTGATGTTCGGGCAGCGGTCAGTGGCGGGGTCCCCTACTCCCTGGCCCAGCCCCTGCTGTGCTGTCCGCTCAGGGTCTTATGAGCCTTAATGGAGGTCTCATCTCTTCGTTCCCCTCTCCAGGGCAAAGACCATTAAGAACACTGCCTCCGTGAATCTGGAGTTGACTGCTGAGCAGTGGAAAAAGAAATATGAGAAGGAGAAGGAGAAGACAAAGGCTCAGAAGGAGACCATAGCGAAGCTGGAGGCAGAGCTGAGCCGGTGGCGCAACGGTTAGTGAGGGGTCCTGCGGGCGCAAGGAGCCAGAGAGGGCTCCTACAACCTCCAAGGAGGACTGTTTCTGGAGGGATGCTGTAGAGCAGTCATGAGGGAAAGCGAGAGGGGGCTGACTCCCTTTATTCCCCACCCCCAGAAAGGTGGACGGTCCACTGGGCAAGAGGCATGGAAGCCAGGAGGTCTCTGCAATGCACAGGGAGGGAGGAAGGGCCCGCGGGTGCAGCTGTCCCTGCCCCCACCCCTCACCTTGTTCTGCCGCCTTGCCAGGAGAGAACGTGCCTGAGACAGAGCGCCTGGCCGGGGAGGATGCTGCCCTGGGAGCCGAGCTCTGTGAGGAGACACCTGTGAATGACAACTCATCCATTGTGGTGCGCATTGCGCCCGAGGAGCGGCAGAAGTATGAGGAGGAGATCCGCCGCCTCTACAAGCAGCTTGATGACAAGGTGAGGGTGTAGGGCAGGGCACGGGGGTGAGCCTGGTGGGATGGTAAGTGAGGGATCAAAAGAGTAGCGTATCCTGACTTTTCTTCTGATTTTAAAAGAGATGAATGTTTGTTATTGAAATGTGGAATATAAATAAAAGCATATTGAAAATTTCAATCATCCCTCCTCCCACCATTCAGAAATAAACCCACACAATTGAGATTATACTGTATGTGTAACTTCATGTCCAATTTTTTCATTCTGCATTATATAATGAGCAGTTTCCTACTTTGTTAACAATTCTTCATTGAAGTATTTTTAAATGGCTGCCTTCCAGTCCATTTATCAGAATGCATTTAACCATTTATTTATTTACAGGTCTTCTAGGGTTTTGTGTTTTGTTAGTTGGTTATTTTTGCTATATAAATAACTTTGAAGTGACTATCTTTGTCTCTTGTCCATGAGACTTTGCTTCGATTAGAATGGAGTGCTGGAGTGGGATTTCTCAGTTAAAGGATGTGAACATTTGAAGACTTTTGCTTTACTCTGTCAAGGTTATACTAACTTCCAGAAAGAAAGGAATTAAAAAGTGAGGGCAGGAGTCAAGGAGAGAAGCTGAAGAAAAGACTTCTTTCTTTTTAGGATATAAAGTTCCTTTCTTTCTTTTTAAAATATTTATTTGTTTGGCTGTGCTGGGTCTTAGTTGCAGCACTCAGGATCTCTGATCTTCATTGCAGTATGAGGGATCTTGAGTTGCAGCATGGGAACTCTTATTTGGGGCATGTGGGATCTAATTCCCTGACCAGGGATCGAACCCAGGCTCCCTGCATTGGGAGCACAGAGTCGTAGCCACTGGACTACCAGGGAAGGCCTAGGATGTTTTGAACTCAAAGCCTAAACTATCTGGGTTTTCATCAACATCCATATCTGCCCCAAGCTTCCAAGTCTAAACTGGTACAAGCAGCTTCCCTTCATTTGGTCTTATCCCCTTGCCTCCGACAGGATGATGAGATCAACCAGCAGAGCCAACTCATAGAGAAACTCAAGCAGCAGATGCTGGACCAGGAAGAGGTAATGGGAAGGAGGGCAAGACACGAGAGGAGAGGGCTGTGTGTCCATCCCTGAAAGGCACGAAAAAGACCTTTTCTGGAAAGATGGAAGAAGGGGCATTCTGCTTAGGGGTTAGTCACCTCCCCGAGACAATAGAAATCTAGGGGCTTAATTGGGGTTTTGCTTAAAGCACGGAAGCTGCTGGAGTCTGGGTGCTCCTTCATTATGGTACCCTATTTCTATGGTACTCTTGCTTGGACCCTTCATTATGGTACCCTATTTCTCTTGACTCTTGCTTGGACCCTTGCCTCTCTCCCAGAGCTATACCTGGGTGAGGGGGGCTCAGCTTCCCCAGGCCAAGAAGCCGGCAAGCTGGTCACTGGCAGAGGACTCCTGCCCATGACCCACCCTTCCCTTGCAGCTGCTGGTGTCCACTCGAGGAGACAATGAGAAGGTCCAGCGGGAGCTGAGCCACCTGCAGTCAGAGAATGACGCTGCAAAGGATGAGGTGAAGGAAGTGCTTCAGGCTCTGGAGGAGCTGGCCATGAACTATGACCAGAAGTCCCAGGAGGTGGAGGAGAAGAGCCAGCAGAACCAGCTTCTGGTGGATGAGCTGTCTCAGAAGGTGGTGAGTGGCCAGCCAGGAGCACCCTGACCTCAGAACACCTTCTGCGTCCAGAGGGAACTCTGCTTCCTAAGAGGGTGGTATTGTATTTGTACCTCTGTGCTGTCCTTCAGTTTGTGGTGGGCCCCTCTCCTACTCCATCACTGCACTTTACCCTCCTGGCCACTCTCTCTTCCAGACCCTTCTGCAGGGCTTGTCTTCTCTTCCTAGCAACCATCAGGGTCATGCATGAAGGGAGAGGCCTCTGGCTAGGTGGGGGAGGGAAGCAGGAAGATGGTGCTGGCATGACCTGAAGGACTGTCCACAGGCCACCATGCTGTCCCTGGAGTCTGAGTTGCAGCGGCTGCAGGAGGTCAGTGGACACCAGCGAAAACGGATTGCTGAGGTACTGAACGGGCTGATGAAGGACCTGAGTGAGTTCAGTGTCATCGTGGGCAACGGGGAGATTAAGCTGGTGAGTGGAGAAAGACGTGGCAACCTTGTTCAGATCTTTCTTGTTCTGGGCACCGGTGGGAGGTGTAGGTGAGACAGTCATGTCCTCAGAGATACTGAGAAGAGGGGACAGAGATCCAGGAAGCACACCTGCAAACTAGACACAGGAAGACACGCAAGCGTTTGCATAGACTCAGCTGAAATACGCATTTTAGATCTTCATACCTGGTGGAATTCACATTGCTGCATAAGAAAGCAGTGGAGATGTGCTTTTAGCAGGATTTGGAGATGGGGGCACAAAATTAGGCATGATATAGACAGATCTGTGGCAGTGACAATGCCCCATCTGGGTGATCAAGTGGATCAGTCTGACTACAGAATATCCTATTTCTCTATAGAAAGGAAGAGGGTGACTATCAGAACAGATTGTTACGTGCAGAGAGGGGGATTCAGTGTGAGAAGCCAGGTGGTACAGAGCTGCTAAAAATTATTTGGAACATACCTGTCCCACTGGAGTCCCTGTGGCTGGGGGTGCATGCGGGGCTAGGCCGAGTAGAAGGAAATGGATAAGGGGCTTCTCAGAGCAAGGAGGCACCCCGTTCTTCCCATGTTCACCCCGCAGCCAGTGGAGATCAGCGGGGCCATTGAGGAGGAGTTCACGGTGGCCCGACTCTACATCAGCAAAATCAAATCTGAAGTCAAGTCTGTAGTCAAGCGGTGCCGGCAACTGGAGAACCTTCAGGTCGAATGTCACCGCAAGATGGAAGTGACTGGGCGGGAGCTCTCATCCTGCCAACTCCTCATCTCCCAGGTGAGTGCCAGAAGTCGAGAGCCTTTGGGTGCCGTGGGAGAGGGCCGGCAACTCTGTGGTTGTGGGATGACTGCTAGCACCCATGTTTCTGTCAAGGGCCTAGGGTCAACTGAAGTCAAGGACAGAAGAGCTTGGGCAACCAGGAGAGGGTCCAGGCTAGAGAATTGAAGGTGCAGGGGGATACTGCCCGCTGAGCCAAGAGGGTCTAAAGCAAGGCTCTCCAGAGAAATGGCCCTTGACCCTGCATCCTGGTGGAAGTTGTAGCAGGAAGCGGGGAGCTGGAGCTTGGGGAGGTCTGTGCTTGGGGAGGTCTGTGCTGCCTGGAGTTGTTCCTTGACTCTATCCATCTTCTTCTTCTCACCAACCCTCACCCCACCAGCATGAAGCCAAGATCCGCTCCCTGACAGAATACATGCAGAGCGTGGAACTCAAGAAACGGCACCTGGAAGAGTCCTATGACTCCCTGAGTGACGAGCTGGCCAAGCTCCAGGCCCAAGGTGAGACCTGCTTAAACCTCCAACCCACCCATCCTGGGATCTGAGATCAGAGAGGGTGTTGGGGGGCAAAGCGACAAACATCACAGGAAACTACCTGTCAGCACACTCACCAAAGCATTAGACTGAAATCCTGGAGTCCAACTCACATGCTGCTTAGCATGCTTTTACATGAAGCTCATTTTACATGAACCATAAACCCTCCATCATCCTCTGTCCCTGCTATATGAAATTGGACAGTCCTCACCCAGAACATCCCTGTGGGCCCATTCTAAGGGTAACTGTGCCCTGCACTGCCTGGCGCTCTGGTCACCATGTGAAGTTCTGTCTGGAGGTGGTAGGTGTGATGTAAACTGCTTCCTCCCTCTCCCTCAGAAACTGTGCATGAGGTGGCCCTGAAGGACAAGGAACCAGACACGCAGGACACAGAAGATGTGAAGGCAAGTGGGGAAAGTGTTGGGGAGACTGGGGCCTGGCAGGGCCGTGCTGACCCTCACCAAGCCGGTGGCTGGGAGTCTGGTATTGAACTTGGGTGGGGTTATGTTGCAGAAGGCCCTGGAACTGCAGATGGAAAGCCACCGGGAGGCCCATCACCGGCAGCTGGCCCGGCTCCGGGACGAGATCAATGAGAAGCAGAAGACCATCGATGAGCTCAAAGAGTAAGAGTTCCCCAGTGTGGCTCCAGTCTCCACCTGGTTCCCTCGCCTGGCTGGGCCCACTCACACACTCCCTCTTGCACCTGGATCCAGTTCTTTAACTTCCATGAGTCATGCCCCAGCAAAGACACGACTTTGCAGTCCAGCTCCAGGAGGTACAAGGAGTGAGGACTAGTCCCTATGCTCCAGGCTTCTCTGATTTGATAGCTCAGGGCCCCTTATTCTGCCATGGAATTAGTAGCCTGAGTCCGCCTCTAAAATACTCCGAGGTAGATGCGTCAGTCCTACGAGGACTCATGTGTACAGAAGGAAAGTGTTGAAGGAGTCAGTCTTCCCTTTGTCCCTTGCTGTCCCTCTCCTTGTTCTCCCCAATACCTCCTTGCCTTCCGCAGCCTGAATCAGAAACTCCAGTTAGAGCTGGAGAAGCTCCAGGCTGACTACGAGAAGCTGAAGAATGAAGAACATGAGAAAAGCACCAAACTCCAGGAGCTGACGTGAGTGATGGGTCCGCCTGCAGACCTGAGACCACATGGGCTCAGATGGCTATTCACACATACCGCAGGGACAGGACACAATCTAGATGGGAATATGGTGACCACAGGAAGCAAGGTCCTCAAAAGAACTTGATGGCGAGGGGGAAAACAGAGGAGACTTCTGTTCAGTATTAGCTGATGTGGAAAGATGTGGGTGATGTTCCATGAAGTGTAAAAAGCAGGTTATCCACAGTAGGAATGGTGTAATCTCGTAACATTTATGTGAGATCCTCATGCATGGAAGAGTCTGGAAAGGTGGACACCAGAATGTTCACGGTGGTTTGATCTGTAAGTGGTAGAATCATGGGCTTTTTGTGGAACTCATCTTACTTTTCTAATTTATGCACTGTGAACATGGGTAACTAGTATAGTAAGTAATAAGAAAACATAGATCAAGGAATGGAGGAGGAAGGACAGAGGGGCAGGGTGGCCCTGAGTGGTTTTTCTGTTTCTGTCTTCCTCCAGATTTCTGTACGAGAGACATGAGCAGTCCAAGCAGGACCTTAAGGGTCTGGAGGAGACAGTTGTGAGTGACTTCCCTTCTGTGCCAAGTCAACGGGGGGTGGGGAAGGGTGGCTTCAGTGTCCAACCCTCCCCCTGATTTCTTCTGCACCCTATTCCTCCTACCTTTCTGTGAATAAGTCTGTGGCATGATCAGGACACACCTTTTTGTAAAAACATGAGTGACTCACTTGTCTGGAGAGACTGAAGGATCCAGTAGTTTTGGACGGGGAACAGTGACCTGGTATTTGGTGGCCCAAAATTTTCCATCATTCTTTGCAGGCCCGGGAACTCCAGACCCTCCACAACCTTCGCAAACTGTTCGTTCAAGACGTCACGACTCGAGTCAAGAAAGTGAGTGCTGCCTCGGGGTCTTCCCAGCCCCCATAACCCTCTCCTGTCCTCAGGTTTCTCCAGCCCCTGTGGCCTTCAGTGGGGCTTCTGGGCCTGGTCTGAGTGGGGCCTGACTGGCCTAAGGATGGCCGTATCTTTCCCCCACCCCGTCTCTCTTCAGAGTGCAGAAATGGAGCCCGAGGACAGTGGGGGGATTCACTCCCAAAAGCAGAAGATTTCCTTTCTTGAGAACAACCTGGAACAGCTTACAAAGGTTCACAAACAGGTAAGAGCGAGGTGAAGAGAACTTTTGAGGCCTGGGATCCCTAAATCCTCAGAGGCCCTTGGATTTAGAAAAATCTTATTGCATGTTTTCCTTCCCTTTCCCTCTTCCCTCTCCTACTGACCCCTTCTTTATGCTGTATTCGGTTCCACGTTTACCCTGTTCTTGGTTCTGTGCCCGTTTTCCCTTTCCCAAAGCTCCCAGCCTGCCTCTGCTCAAGTGAAATTCCCAGGCCTATGTTGTTGGAGGGTGAGGTGAAAACCAATAGAAGTTTCAGAGGTGTGGGCCTGCGACTACGTGAGGGACACTGGGCAGACCTTAGCCGGAGTGGAGAGCACTGAGCCAGAGGCAGCCAGGGGAGCTGGGCTTTCTCTCGTGGCGAGGACTCCATCTGCCTAGGCCTGGGGCAGGCACACAGAGAAATGACATGATGTTGTCCCAAATGGTCCAGGCAGCCCCTGGTTGGGGCCAGTGAAAACTCCTGTATATTAAGTTGCTGCCTCTCTGTCCCCCTCCTTGCTGCTGCGGTTCCTTAGGTGGAAGACTGGGTTTCAAAGGTATGGGATGGGGAGGTGGCAGGGGCAGTCCAAAGGAGTCAGGACAGGAAATGTTTGGTGCCCACAGAGCAGGTAACCCTCCCTAGTGCCATACAGCTGAGCCTTGAAGACCAGTGCAACATACTGTCAGCTGGCTCTTTAAACAATTCTGAAAATAAACCCTAACCTATTCTTCATTCCTGTCCTTTCAAATCCACCTTAAAATGCCTTTTACACTCATATTCTCATTAAACTAGAGCTTCAGCTTTTCTTCTTCCCAGTGCCATACCCAGCATATACAGTCAATACCCAGGACACCTTACTTTTTAATAATGAAAAAACAAAAAAATCCTAGAGCTGTGGCCCAATGATGGTACCCAGGGTTTATTTTATTTGGACCTGCAGAAGGCCTTACTACCATTTTTTACCCTGTGCTTATTATCCAACAGTGTGACAACATTATAGAAAAGTTAAAAGACGGAAACAACATTTGTAATCAGTTTTGCCATTCTTTTTAATTTTTGTGTTCATTTTCCTTCTCTCTCCAAGTGCATATTACATTGCTTCCCTCCCCACCCCACCCCCACAACTTTTTTATTGTGGTAAAATACACATAACATAAAATTTACCACCTTTAATCATTCGCAGTGTACCATTCAGTGGTATTAAATCCATTCGTAATGTTGTGCAACCATCCCTACCATCCCGCTCCATAAGTCTTTTCATCTTGTAGAACTGAAACTCCATCCCTATTAAATAATAATCTCATTCCCCACTCTCCCCACCCCCTGGCAACCCCCATTTTACTTTCCGCCTCTTTAATTTTGACTGCTTTAAGAATCTCAGTAGAATCTAAGTGGAGTAATCTGGAATTTGTCCCTCTGCACCTGGTTCATTTGACTTAGCATAATGTCCTCCAAGTTCATCTGCATTGTGGCACATTTCAGGACATCACAGGTTGTTTTCTTCTTCCTTCTCTACCCCCCACCCCCATGCCTCTGTTCTAAGTCTTAAAGACCAGAAACTACTCACCTATAGGCTAAGACTCCTCCTAATTTCATCCCTCAGGGGACACAAGACTAGAAAGGAGAACACTAGCGATGTCAAACCTCTCAGTTAAACAGGACCTTAAATAGCCAGGGCTGCAGCCCGTGACAAATTGAACTGAGTTATTGTCACAGCAATAACATTGTTTATGATCTGTCAGTTGTCCCAAAATGAAAGGGGCAATTCTCCCAGTGTCCCCTGCTACATCGATGTACCTGATATCTTCCAAGGCCGGCTCCTTCTGCAATCTGTAGGCCCCCAGTCATTGTGTGAGACATTGTAAAAAGATCAGGAAGTCTCTTCTGGCTGTAAGATGGTTGCTACCATTGCTCTAGCTTAATTATAATGGGGAGAGGGCCAGCCCAGGGAATCCTCGAACATGAAGGTAATGAGCATAAATGTTTGTGAGACCTCAAACATTTTCTTTCCTCCCTATGGGGCAGCCGCGTGGATGGGGGCGGGGGCGCCTGTAATCCAGCTTCTGCTCCCGCTTTGCACTGCACCCAACCTGTGCTCAGCCCCATATCCACCCTCCAAACTGCTACTGTGCTCTTGCTGCCTTGCCCTGTGCATGCCTACATAGCCGTCTCTGGGTAAGGGGTGCCTTGTCCCCATGGTTGCCTTGGGGCTGTTGGTCTGGCACCAGCTGTGAGAAACTGGGGGTTTGGTGGTGTTTAGGCCAGGAAGAGACAAGAACAGGGCACTGTCACAAGAGTTCTAGGCTGAAAACTAAAGATTAATCTGTAGCATGCATCATTCCTTGGTTGAATTTTTTTATTTAAAAAGTGACCTAAAAAAAAAGAAAGCATTCTGGGCTAGCTACAGAGAAGTTGACATGTTTTGCTGCTCAGAAAATTATGTAACTTTTTAATGCCTGACCCCTCTTTGCTGAAGGAAGAAGGACAGAACTTTCCAGAGCAGCAATTAGGTAAAGGGAATGAGGCCTTTGGAGGAAACAGCATGGCGTCCACCTTCCCTGATGGGACTTTTCTGTATTCTCTCTCCTGCCCACACCCCCAACTCCGGCACCTCGTCCTCATCTGCCTTTCTCCCGGCCCCTGACCCGGGCTCACCCCACAGCTGGTACGTGACAATGCAGATCTGCGTTGTGAGCTTCCTAAACTGGAAAAACGACTTAGGGCTACGGCTGAGAGAGTTAAGGCCCTGGAGGGCGCACTGAAGGAGGCCAAGGAGGGCGCCATGAAGGACAAGCGCCGGTACCAGCAGGAGGTGGACCGCATCAAGGAGGCCGTGCGGCACAAGAGCGCCGGCAAGCGGGGCCATTCTGCCCAGATCGGTGAGTGGGCGGTGGGATCACACTCTGGGGGATCCTGGCAAATTCTTCGATGTTAAGCAGCCCCACCCCAGCCTCACCCCACCACTCCTGCCCCAAAAAGTAGAAAGTGAATTATCATCTTATAAGCAACTCAGTTCAACTGTATAGCTCAGGGACCCAGAGTGACTGTTGAGGAACAGGTAGTCTCTTCACGGTCATTTTCCTTTCTTTGCCGCAGCCAAACCCGTCCGGCCTGGCCACTACCCGGCATCTTCACCCACCAACCCCTATGGCACCCGGAGCCCTGAATGCATCAGTTACACCAACAGCCTCTTCCAGAACTACCAGAACTTGTACCTGCAGGCCGCACCTAGTTCCACCTCAGATATGTAGTGAGTGACTGGGCACAGGTGGAGCCCCAACCCAAGGCTCTCTGCACCTTATAAGACAAAAGATTGGGTTAATTATTGGGTGAGATTCAATTCTTTTCCTAAATAGCTTCATTTCTAACCCCTTTCTCAACTTCAGACCTTTGATTAGAAGGCGGGCATCTGCCCCCCTAATCTTCGGCCATGTTTGTTTTCTGGTCTTGGAGGCAGGGTGGATGGCTCCATCCCTGAGGGTGAGTGTGGATCAGTGGTCCTTGGAATGGTGGACGGTGGGTATTAGATGTTGCATCTTTCTCCTCTTCTCTATCCAGCTTCGCAAACTCCTGTACCAGCAGTGGGGCCACATCTTCTGGTGGCCCCTTGACTTCCTACCAGAAGGCCAACATGGACAATGGTGAGTGAACAAGATGGGTAACCAGACTTTGGGATCCCCAGGGCAAACTGGAAAGTATCAGAAGAATAAGTGACCCTGTGCCTACAGCTCAAACACTGCATCCCTTCAGGGTCTTGGACTCTTAGAAGTGGGGTCACATGCCTGTCCCCACCATTCCCTTCCCTCCCCCCACCCTTCCCTTCCCTTCTCCTCTCCTCTATGAAGGCTCAGGGAGATTTTTTGTCAAACAAAATAATGATGCAGCTCAGAGTGGTTGAAGACAAGAGTGCCACAGACCAAGATGGCAACTATGTTCCCAAGACTCTTACCTTTTTCTTCAAGGAGTTAGGATGAGAGAGGGTTTGAGGTGATTGTTTGTAACACATCTCTTTTTTCCCTTCTTCCAATCCTGTGTTTTCCACGGTGATCTCTACAGGAAATGCCACAGATATCAATGACAATAGGTATGCCAGTCCCCACTGCTCTTGGGCTCTCTGGGTGAGAACAGAAGAAATGGTTACCTTTCCCTTGTGCCCAATTTAGGGGCTCCCCAGAGCCTTTGGGGAGAGGAGGAGGAAATGAGAGCCATTCTCACCATCACCATGTTGTCCAGGGGATCCAGTCATTCCCCTGCCTCTGGGTAGAACATTGTCCCCTCCTCCAGTCCGCCCTCTTGGCTCCTCGCCATTGCAGCTGTGGGGGCGGGGGGAAAACCACCATGGACGTCTGATGACCTGGGTTTCTCTCCTCTGTTGGGGAACTTGGTGACCTTGGGCAGATCAGCTCCATCTCTCTGGCCTTGACTTGCCCAGTGTTGCTGTCCTTGGTTATCTCACGGGCATGCTGAGAGTGCAAAGTGACAGGAATGCTGTCATTCATACGGGAGCTGACGATGCTGTGATTGTGTTGGGTCTCTTCTTCCAGGAGCGACCTGCCATGTGGCTATGAGGCTGAGGACCAGGCCAAGCTGTTCCCTCTCCACCAAGAGACGGCAGCCAGCTAATCTCCTACAGGGGCTGCCGCAGACCTGCACTTTCAGGTAGATTCAGGCCACTTCCTCTGAACAGTCTCAGGTTGCTTCCTTCCTTGCCCTCAGCTTCTCTGTTTCTCCCGCTTTTTTAATCATCTCAGAACTTTTACTAAATAGTTGTCCCTCAACTCCTGCTATCCCCTCCTAGGGGCTACATCAGAACTGCCCGGTGTCCTCTGGACACGGGCCCCTCCCTCCTGCCTTGCGTCTGCTGATAGTGGGAGCCACAGTACTGCCTTTCTGCCACTAGGGGTCACTGCAACATGTCAGAAGAAGTGGGCAAGGCACTGTCCATCCAGAGCACCAACAAGGGTCATGGTAGATACTGGGAGATCTTAGGGACAGGGAGGCCTGGCAGGCTGCAGTCCATGGGGTCACAAGGAGTCAGACAGGACTGGGCGACTGAACAACAGCAACAGGTAGAAGAGCTCTGTGTCCTACACTCTGCCTATCTGTATATATCACCATTAAGCTGTAGGAAATGCACCAGGAAGCTGATGTTTTATTCCCCTAGCTGCTGTATCCACTCTCCTCCCGTCTTGCCGGTGGAGGCAGGAAACTGTGCATGCCTACCTTCAAGCCTTCCTCACCGCTGTCCCCTGTGCTCTCCTAGCAGCGCAGGCACCTTCCCGGTCCGCCTGTGTCACCAGGCTTCTCACCAGGGCTGCTTTAGGGCCCAGAACCGAGCACTGGGATCCTGTTTTATTGTCCACTTTGGATCCTTGGAGAATAAGAAACAAGAGATCATGGCCTCCTATTGGGCGGCATCCAAGCTGAGCCCTTTCCAGGGGTTTTCCAGAATAACAGGCCAGGCACACACACAGGCAGAAAGGCATAAGAAGCAAGCAGTAGGAATGGGGGAGGAAGAGATAGGGAAGGCCTGGGGGTGGAGGAGCAGGGGCTTGGGAGGGTGGCATCTGGTCGTTGGTATCAAACAAACAGCTTGTAAACCCAACCTGACCTAGATGCCACCCTGTTCCTGTTCAGTAGCCAGGCTGCAAGATGGTTCCTCACAATTTCTCTCTCTTTCTTCCCCAGTTTCTAAGAGGGACTGAGGCCTCTTCTCTCAGCATGCTGCAAACCTGTGGTCTCTGATACTAACTCCCTCCCCAACAACCCTTGTTGTTCGACTGTACTGTTTGATGTCTTCTCTTACTCTGTATCTCTTTGTACTCTGTATCTCTGTATCAAAAGCTGCTGCTATGTCCTTCTCTCCTCCATGTCTTACTCTCTACTATCTAATGATGTATTTAGCAATTTCTAAGCATAGTATACCCTCCTCATTTGGGGCCATAGGGAGGAGGGTCAGTGTCTCTTCTTTCTCTCATATATGCGTCTCTCACACTGAGTGGTGTTAGTCATGGAGATGATTAAAAAAGGAAAAAGGGGAGCTAGAGGGCTGTGATCCTTCACAAACACACACACACACACGCATACATGCATGCACACAAAGCCTTAAGCAGAAGAATGTCTTAGCATCATAAGATACAGAAATAGCCTCTTCCTCCCTCCTCTTCCACTTTTAGCACAGAGGAGGATAAAAGGAAAGGACTGCTTAAATTATACAGAGAATTTTCTTCAGACATCCCTCACCTGAACCGAGGGGTTCTGGGTGTGCACTTCTGCCCCTTGAAGTCTGCCTTTTGCCTCCTCCTTCCTATTCCCCCTGGAAAACCAAGAACATGGATTGCTCAAGGGACCACTTCCCTTTCTCCCTGAAACTCCTTTTGACATTCTCTACCCCAGAGCTCCTGACTAGAAGCCAAAGCTGCTTAAAATGATTTTGCAAAGTTAAGGAGGCCAACCTATTCCCAACAGTCTATCAGATGGTTGTTCACCTGTCCACAGGGTTAGTTCTAGCCAAGCAGAAGCAATAGGATTGCTTCTTTGGCTTTGGGGGGTAAACAGGCTGGAAAATTCCTAAGTGTTTTTTGCCACAGTGATGAGCTGGATTCCTTTCTCTGTCCCATATTGGGCTGCATATTCTTCCATGTCTCCACCTTTTGGTGTGGGGGCTTCCAGTTCATTGGCAAAACAGCTATCTCGAAATGCCTTCCTTTCAGGCTGGAGTCTGACTTTTCCCTGATATACATTAAAAAATTTTTCCCAAGAATTCTTTCTATAATGTTCTTATCAGGCATTAAGTGCACTTTAAAGAAAGGGGCAGGGCAGCTTTTCCAGAGGTGGAGGAGCCCAAGGGCTGGACCCGGGATATTGGGGGGGGGGGGGCTCTCCTGCTCCCATGTAATTGACAGGACTATGGTTTTGTTTTAATATCCTTTCCTACCACATGGTGCTAAGGGGGCTTTCCAGGTAACTGCAGGGATGCAGAGTGGAGGTCACAAGCCAGTCAAAATCAAGAAAGAGTCCAGATAGCCTGTCTTTATCTGGGATGGAAGAACAGGGTAGCAGACCACCCATCACTTAGTTTCTTAACCAGGAAAGAAAACTCAGTGTGAGTGCCAGCTGGTAAATACAGGCTGTCATGGCCCATGACTCCGTCAAGGGAAGAAGTCCCTTCTCCCTTTACCTGTTGGGCCTTTCAGCAACTAAAGAGAAATGCAGGGAAAAAAAGTATACCAGAGGGGTGTGGAATAAATCCAAGGCGGTGATATTCAAATGTTTTTCAGAACCAATCTTATAATAGAACCCTGATATAAAGAGTAACTAGAAGTGACGCAGAGCTGGGCATTTTGCATTTTTAGTTTGATGGAAAATGGTTCATTAGTTGAGGATCCCTTGAACGGTTCTAAGAGACCCTGAGGGTTCCTGTAGAGTAGTTTGAAAACCACTGCTCAGAGGAAAGGGATGTAATCTGGCTCCCCTGCCCCAAGCAAAGAGGGAAAGAGTGGGGTCAGTGAGCCACGCTGTCTCCAGACCCCGGTGAAGAGGAAGGAAGACTCCTGTGTACCTGGAGACTTGTGCTCATATCGGCCCGCAGGGCCCCCAAGACTCCAGTGGGTTTTACGTACTCTTGCCACCAAATGATTCTCTTCAAACATAGAAGAAAATGTGAACGTGTCGGGCAAATGAGGAGAGAGGTGACAGAGGGAGCAGCCTTCTCTTGAGCAAGATGTAAGGGAAACAATTCACTTACGCAAATAAGGAACACATAAAGCCTTCACCAGAAGCTTCACTCGACCTCCTTCCCCTCCCCTCACCCCTCACCCCCTTCCTCTCAGAGAGCCAGGGTCTCCACTGGGGCGCCTGGCCTGCTCACTCACTCCTGCCAAAATGTTGCATGCCAGCGTGGACGACAAACCAAACCGCACCAACCCCTGTGTGTATTTACTTGATGTACATAGATATCTTTAAAATGAAATAAATTCAGTGATGACTCTCTGGTGTTGCATCTTTATCCCTCCCCAGGCTCCCTCCCTTCCCTGCAGGTGAAGGGCATTATGACAGTGTGGGACATTGTGACAGTCTTCCAGGTGTTTTTCCATATAGTTACACGCAGGTTTCCCCTCTGACCGCACTTGACAATATATCCTAGAGATCTTTCATGTCAATATACATGCTTAGCTCACTAAAAAATATACATATATTTTTTCCACAAACTTACCCTATAATTTATTCAACCATTCAATGTTGGTGGACACCTATCCAAGTTGTCTGTAATTTTTAACAACAATGGGATCCTGTTTTCTTTCTTGTCCTCCCACAGACCACCGTCAGCCCCAGCATCAGTTCCATCCCTCCCTTGCCAAGAGCTCAATTCTCTAGGCTCAAGATTGTTCGCCACAGTCCCCCTTCTAACCCCCAACTCCAGGGCACAGCCCTACCTGTTGTCTCTGCTCTCACTTAAAAGCTTCTGAGATGAACAGAGAAAACCCCACAACTAAAACACTGGGCAGTTAAAAACAAAGAGCCACAGAGTTAACCAGACCTTGGTGCTGGCTTAACATTCCTTCTGTGTATCTCTGCTGTTTTCTCTCCCATTTCCTAGAGCAACTGGTCTAAACCCTCCCTCCTTAAATCCCTTACTTGCCTCTCTTAGGCAACAACTTTGTCTGTTTTAAAGCGTAAATTAAGGTGATGGAGTGTGAAATTCTTCATTCCCTCCCCAACACACACACCTACACACTTCTATCTACATAAATCCCTTTTGTTTCTACTTTCTGACAAGTGATAAATCTCCCTTCTCTGGACTAAATCAAGGCCCTTCTAGATTTTCTTTCTTAAGGTACTTACATAGACTCAGTAGAGAAAATAAAAGCGATGCAGTCTTGGGCAGTTTGCATCTTCTTTGTTAACTTCTGTTTTAATGATTTTGACTCTTCTCCTTGGTAAGGTCTCCCTAAAAAGTGTGTTTTACCATGTGTTTCCCTATAAGACACTCCCTGCCAGGTTTTCTCATAACCAAATTTCCTGAAAAAGTCTTAAGCTTTCCCTCCCCTCTTTCTCACTTCCTATTCATCCCTCAGCCCATCCTGATCTGGCTCTTGTTCTGCTGAAAGTGCTTTCCAAAGGTCACTAGTTGTGGGACTCTCCTGATAGTCCAGTGGTTAAGACTGCATTTCTATTGCAGAGGGCATGTGTTCAGTTCCCCTTCTGGGAACTGAGATTCCTCATGCTGCATAACACAGCCAACTAAGAAGAAAAAAAAAAAAAAAAAAAGGCCCAAGTTGCCAAAGACAACTAGTTGGCAAAGACAACGGGGCAGTTTCCCATTGTCTTGCGTCGCCTCTCCAGGACATTTGACAAGGCTCTCCATTCATTCCTTCTTGAAACTCAACTCCCTTGGCTTTTGTGACCCTGCTCTCCTGGCCCTTTTTATTTCTCTGGCCACCTCTTCTCAGTCTTCTCCCACTAGCCTCTCCCATGCTGGTCTATGCCAGGGTTCAGTCACTGGACTTTCCTTGGAGTTGTCATTCACACCTACAGATTCCTCACAAAAATTAAACCCGTATTCCCAGCCCAGATCATTCTGCTGAACTCTGGGCCCAGATGTCCTGCTGCCCTCAGGTGCCCCAAACACTGTTAGACAAAAGCCCGGGATTCATTCTCAGTGTCTCCCTCTCCCTCAAAGCCCACATCCACTATGACTTTTACACACTAACATCAAACTGAACCTTCAGATGCCCCTTCTACCCCAATAGTCACTGTTTTAGTTTCTCACCTCGTGCCTAGACTTTTGCAATACTCTGGTCATCCTCCAGGATGATGCCTGGGCGGTCTTTCTAAAAGCACAAAACCCTCTTAAGGGATCGCCTATTTCGTAAACGAATGCTTTCTGGTTAGCCTCAGGAGGGAGGTTATTCCTAGAAACTGGGCAAAACTGGAAAGCGGGCGCTTTACAGCTACGAAGCCCTCGACCACAGGGTTAAATCGGTCCAGCCCAAGAAGCAACCTCAACGCCTGGATGACTGGTGTGGGCCTCGAGGACAGCTCGCAGCCCTCAAAGGAAAAGGTTTCCGCGCGACTCCCATTCGTCAGGTGAGCCCACCCACCGCGCAGGCGTCGGGGCGCGCGGGCCGCCACCAGGGGGCGGAGCCAACCCACCCCGCCCTGCTCGCGCGCCAGCGGGCCAGCCTCCGGTCACGTGACGGAGGCGCAGGTGAGCGCCGCTTCCGGGGTCGGGAACCCGCATCGCAGACGGCTCAGGCTGCCAGTCGGTCGGGTTCCCGGGAGACTATGGCGTCCTCCTCTGTCCCGCCGGCCTCTGTACCGGCGGCGACAGCGGCCCCCGGCGCGGGTTTCGGCTTCGCCTCCAAAACCAAGAAGAAGCATTTCGTGCAGCAGAAGGTGAAGGTGTTCCGGGCGGCCGACCCGCTGGTGGGCGTGTTCCTGTGGGGCGTAGCCCACTCGGTGAGACCCTGCCCCGGCCCCGCTGTGGCCCTGTCCTGACCCCTCAGCTCCTCCGGGCGTGTCTGTTCCCAGGCTCCTGCTTCCGGAGCCCATCGCGCTGCCACTTTTCCATCAGGTTGTCCCGGTCCCAGCCCACCTACCCTCAGGTGTCCCCTCCACCAAACCTTCTTGCTGTAAAGCCGTGTTTTTTTTTTTTTCTTTTATAACGTAGGTTTTGTCTCTTCCTCCGCCCTTTACTTCTCCACTCTGTTTCCTTCTTCGCATGAAATCCAGCTCCCTGCCTCCTCCCAGTCAGTTCCAGCTTCAGCCTTAGGCCACGGAGCCCGGCCGGGACCTGAGTCCATCTGGAAGGACTTTAGGGGGAGTGACTGTAATAGGTTGGTGGCGGTGAGGTCTCCGGTGAGAGAGTGCATATAGAAGGGAAGCGGGAAGAGGAACTGTTTGAAGGGAAGTAACTGTTCATTTACTCTCCTTTGCCCCTTGCTTTCCAGCCGCCTTCCTTGACTATGGAACCTTGGCTCTGAGGGGAAGCTCCAGGCTTCCTGGATCTTCTAATCCTGCATGTCCCTTTCCCTTCCAGAGGTACAGCATTTCAGAGAGGCTACCCTGCCCTGAGCCTAGTGGTTGCACTCAGTCAGCACTTAATGTGTATAAGCCTTTGGTCTTACGTGCACCCTGTTGCTGGCTGGAGCAATGGTATTTGGTGTAACTGAGAGTCATCTTTGAATGAAGAGCTGGCAGGAGTTCTGGTCATGGGGACATTATGGTGGTGAATTTTAGAATCAGGGAGCTGCTTAGACGGTCGGCTTGGGAATCAGGAGGAGACCAGAGAGGCCAGCACATCTCTGGTTCATGAAGATACCTCAAGTGAAGAAAGCACAGCCATTGCCCTCCCTTCTCTCATGGCTGGAGTGGGAGGAGTGCAGTGATCTTGAATGTGACATGCAAAATTTTAAAACTTCAATTTCCTTGAAACGTTATAGTCATATGGAGTGTTGTATTATAGCCATCATATAGTGTTGAGGAGATGGAAGGGGATGGGGAAGAATACAGTTTTTGTCGTTCTTACTTTGGGGCTTAGGAAGTTATATGGGGTTGATCAGCTCTCTTTTGCATTTGTGGTCCCCAGGTCCCGTAATGTCTTATCAGAGAGTATTTGGTCTATGCCACTTGGTATGGGCAAGGCTGACGGAGGTAGGGCTTCCTCTCTTATGACTCATCCATCCCTTTCTTTTGGAAGCTCACGAAGGAGGGTTTTCCTTTGGTAAAGATTGGAGAAATTACACAGAAGACCTTCCTCAGCTTCCCTAGGTATGTCTATTAGTCCCAACACCCCATCTCTAGCCAGCACACATTTACTTAAAGGGTCTGGAACGGAGAAATTCCTTGAACATATGTCCTAGTGATGAGTCAGCCTCCTTAACAGCAGGTGGCGAGGAGTGGGCCATGAAGAACTATAGCTGAATTTTAGGCTGGAAATCTCTAGTGGCTTCTTTTTTTTTTTTTCTGGAGGAATATGTTCTATCTTTTTCTACCGAGAATGAGAGGAGCTGGTTTTTCATGGCAGTGTATGGGATTTAGGTTAGACTGAATTTCTGTTGAATGATCAAGTAAGAAAAAGCAAGGCATCCATTTATTCGGTTAATAAACACTTGGGGACCACTGTGTGCCAGACATTGTGCTAGTCACTTGAGAGATGTAGATGATGAGAACTGGTCCTTATGAGAGCTCACAGCCCAGGTGGGGAGCTCACATAAACTAGCAGTTAGAGTCAAGTGATAAGTGGACTACTTAGGGTGTGTGAAAGATACTGCAGCACCCTTATTAGTCACTGGGGAGAACGCACATCTCCTGAGCATTTCTTGGTACAGGAACCCCCTTTCCACCCTAAATTAGCAGACTGCTGATTCTTGGGGCTGAAGAGAGCATGTGGTGCTTGCATGCTTTGGGCTGTGGTTTGGCTTTATGGTAGATGACAAACGAGCTCATATCCTGTGCCTGCCGGCATTCCCTCAGAAATCAGCTGTTTTTCTCTTACCTTACATGCAGGCAGGTGGGGACCTACTCAGAGAACTGGGGCAGAGTGGTCTGAAAGAACAGATCCTGTTTGTAAGAAGATGCCTCCTTCAGGATTTTTTCCTGGACATTTCGTTCTTGCTGCTGTTGACCCCTCAGAGTCCCATTAACTCTCTGTACTTTGAAAACATCTTTTGTTTTGTTTCCAGCGGAGCATGGAACTGTTTGTCTTGAGTATCTTGAGTCTGCTGAAGGTTTTTTTTTTTTTCTAGAATTTCTCACAGCTTTAAAAATAATCCAGAGTTGCTTACAGAGTTTGCCTAATATAAAATGACTTTTGTGAGCATGAAGTTCCACGGGGGCGGGAGTGTGAGGGGCCGTGTGTGAGGGTTGCTTGCTGCAGGCCTCACTGGGCAGCAGAAGACAGTGTATACTCACCTTTGTCAGGCATATGCATAACCAGGGTATTTAAAGGAATGAGGTGGTGGTTGTTTAGTCACCCAGTTGTGTCCGACTCTGCGACCTCATGGACTGCTGCCCACCAGGCCTCCCTGTCCATCATCTCCTCATGGACTGCAGCATGTCAGGCCTCCCTGTCCACCATCTCCCAGAGTTTGCCCATGTTCATGTTCATTGCATCGGTAATGCCATCTAGCCATCTAATCCCCAGATGCCCTTTTCTCCCTCTGCCCTCAGTCTTTCCCAGCATCAGGTCTTTTCCAATGAGTCGTCTGTTTGCATCAGATGACTGAAATACTGGGGCTTTAGCTTCAGCAGCAGTCCTTCCAGTGACCCTTTTCTGACTCTTTCCCAGACACAGCGTATAAGTAGCTCTCCACACCCCTCCTCACTGCCTTCCCATTCTTATTCTGACTTATCAGATCAATGAGCTCAGCCAGGTGCCTCCCCCGGTGATGCTGCTGCCAGATGACTTTAAGGCTAGCTCCAAGATCAAGGTCAACAATCACCTTTTCCACAGGTATGTGGGAATCCCTGCTCTTCTCTTGTCAACCTTCCTAAAAAAGAGAAGAAATCATTTTAAGAGGGTTGACTGAGTTGAAGGTTTTAGATTTAGAAGGCAACTTACAAGTTCTTACTTTATTGCTTAAACTTCTTCCCAATGCAGAAATTCAGTATTTTTGTAAAGAAACCACTAAAATAATTTACAGTGTTCCCTATACACTTATCTACTAGATTGCCTCTGCTCTAGCCTGAAAATTCCACAGCATAAATACATTTAGTTGTCATTACCATTAGCTTCTGAGAGGTACTCCCTGAAAGAAATACCTGAATCCTATAAGCCCTCCTAATATCAGAAGGTACCATTCAAAACCTATTGCTGATTTAAGGATATTTCTGACTTGCTTGAGATTTGGGAAATGCTGCTGTTTGGATGGGCAGTAGATCCTGGCTCTACTTAAGCCACTTACCAGTCATGTGGTTTAAGGAGGTCACTCCGCCACCCTAAGCCAGTCTCCGTTTCTGTAAAACGGGACTAACATACTTATAAAAGACCTCACATGGATTCTATGAGAATCAAATAAGGTAATATGTGTGAAGGTGTTTTATAAACTGTCAAGCCCTTTATAAATGTAAGATAATATTGTTATTTTGTTTTCTTATCTTGAAAACCCCTATCACAGGGAAAATCTGCCCAGTCATTTCAAGTTCAAGGAGTATTGTCCTCAAGTCTTCAGGAACCTGCGTGATCGATTTGGTATTGATGACCAGGATTACTTGGTTAGTGTCCATTTTGGGGAAAGGGTAGGCTTTTCTCCCTAACAAGGGGAATCCTTGGGACAGTGTTGTTTGGAGAAATGAGGACCTTCACAGGTATTCTTTACCTTTTTGTGGTCATTACTATCCTGTGGTCAGGCGTCTTCAAAAATCTGAAGAAAGGTATAAAGCCTGTCCTTGGGGAGAAATGCAGTTGCATTAAAAATTTTGCTGCTCATTTCATTCAGTCTGTATATGGACACTGGATTTAGAACCCTTTTTCATCCTCTTATGCCAAGGTTTTATTTACTTTTAGATGTGTTCAGTTGACCACTGTCCTATGCATCTGTATATAAAGGGGGAGGAAAAGAGCTCCTAGCCTCTTCTGTGTCCCCAGGTATCCCTTACCCGAAGTCCCCCAACTGAAAGTGAAGGCAGTGATGGTCGCTTCCTTATCTCCTATGATCGTACTCTGGTCATCAAAGAAGTATCCAGTGAGGACATTGCTGACATGCATAGCAACCTGTCTAACTACCACCAGGTCAGACCTCTCTCAGCCTCACTCTTCCCTTCCCCTCTCTACTCATAGCTCAGTTTCAGAGCACTTGAGAGACTTCCTATCCCTCTTCCTCCCTATAGCCTATAGCACTCAACATGTTTTTGAAAAAACAAGGCATTTCAAAAAGAGAGCCTTCGCATACTTATTTGTATTTGATTAAATAAGAGTTTAGATATGTTCCTTCTCATTTGGTGCTTCTAATCTAAAGCCGCTGTGAATTGATAGATACAAAAATGGCACGTGAATAGCAAAGTATAAATTTCAGACTAAGTCAGAATTAGATAAAGTGCCAACATCAAATGTACTATCAGCAATAAATACAGTTTGGGGAGAAAACCACGGTGAGTGTATCATTGGGATAAATTGGAGGGAAGAAGCCATGATCATAACCAGCCCTAAGTGAGATTTAGGGAAGCTATTCTGTCTGAGCAGATGAATTTGGAATATGAAGTTTCTGGAATATTTTGGGAATAAAAAATACCTGAATATCTTTCTACTGAAGGAAAATCTCACCAAAATCAATGAGCAAGGGATAAATGAAAGACTCTAAAAGATTATTTGGTTATTCAACAGCTAACCCATGTCTGTTGTTATTAGGTCCTATGTCAGACAGTAAAGAAAGAGGTGAGTGAAATGGCTGTGGCCATTGAGAATCTCTTGTTCTAATGGCAGAGACTGGTAAGCTAGCATTAGTTAAACACAGAGCACAATGTGTGCAGGCAGTGGAGGTATGTAGGGAATACTCTGGGTGGGTAGAGGAAGAGCATCCCAGCTCACCTGGGGTAAGGGGTGCACCTGGTAGGCTCAAGGAGAGTTTTTAGAGGGAATATCCTAGGAGCTGATTCATGCATGACTAGTAGGGACCAGGCGTTGGACATGGTGGAAGAGAGTACTCTAGGCAAAGGAAAGCAGTACTCTAGGCAAAGGAAAGCAGCACTTGTAAAGGCACAGAGCCATGAATGAGCTTGATGTTGCAGAACTGCAAGAAATTCAGTGTGACCAGGATAAGGTATTGTAGAAGGACAGTTAGGCAAGAGCCAGGTGGTGAGGGCTTTATAAGCCACACAGAGAGTTTGGGCTTTATCCTGAAAGGTGGTTTGCAGGGGAGTGATGTATATGTCATTTAGAAATAGTCCTGTGTCAGAATTTTAGAGAATGGATTGTAGAGGGGAAGTACTGAGAGTGGAGATACCAGTGAGGAGGTAAGTGTCATAGTCCAGGTGAGAAATGACACAGGCCTGGAAGGGTGGTGGTGGAGGTGGAAAGGAAGACCTTTGGGAGAATTGTAGGAATTAAGGCAAAGGGGCTCCAAATTCCTGGGTGCCCAATTGGGAAGCAGGAAAAGAAACAGCTCTTTGGAGGAAGACAGTTCTGATTTAGGCATGTTGAGTTTCTGGTTTCTACAGTTCATCCGGATACAGATGTCCTGTGAATGGTTGGGGTATGGAGTTCGGGAGAAAGAATCAGATCTCTTTCTAATTTTAGATTTCTTTCTAGTCTAGATTTCAGAGCTACAGGTGAGTAAATGGTACTTATCACCATGAATATAGATAAGATTTTGTAAATGTAGAGTGAAATGAAAAGAAGGTTGAGGACAGAACCTTGGGCAAGTAAAGAGTCCATAAAAGAGACTAAGGAATGCTTTTTTTTTTTATTTTAACGTGATTGCCAAGTTTAATTCAACAGCTCCACTAACTCCTGCCTTGTAAAAATAACAGAATGCTCCTCTCCGAGGTACACTGTGCTGTGAGGCCAGGTTTGTAGTTTTTTATATAGCTCTACAAAATGTTGACGTGAAATGCACATAAAAAAAGTTTTAAGGTTTAAAAATACAGACTAGTAACTTATCAATACACCTTGGAGGCTGAGAATAGGATACTAAGATTTAATAAATCTTCCAAATACAGGCAGTCCCCAACATATAGAGAGCATTTTCCAAATACAAATGGCCTTCCCAATCAAGTTTAAAGGAGCAAAAACCTTTTCTTCTGCTCTTCCCAGTAGCTGGATTACCCAGGCTCTCTAAACCCACAACCACGACCCCAAGGAAGGAAAAGAGGAGGGGTGATGGGGACCAAGTAAGGCCACATGGTCACTGCTGCCCAAAGACTCTGTTGTGGTTGTTTTTTCCTTCTTCCCCCAGGCCTTGGTCCCCAGCTCTGCCCCAGAAGTCCCTGCCAGAGGACAGATCTAGAGAGCTCTTACCCTCATCTGACCGGTGAGGCTGAGGCTGAAGCCCCAAGGGCTAGCACCACATTTGGGTCTTCTTGGCTGCAGCTGTCGGATGCTCTTAATGATTTATGCCCTGCTTCATTCCACATAGGATTTGAGGACAGAGAGGAGTGGTGTGATGGGAGCTCAGGCTGGTCAGTGGTATCAAGTACCAGCCAGTTGCAACATGACAATGACAAGATGCCTGTTTGAGTTGGCAGCTGAGGGATTTGAGACAGTGAAGAGTAGAGACATTTCAGAGGAGAAATGAGTATAATCTGATTTCATTGGTTTGAAGTATGAATGAGAGAAAATGGACTGATAGCTGACTAATTTTCTGAGAAGGTTGGCTATGAAGAGAAGGGCAGCAACACTGAGAGGTGGTAGCACTTAAAAGGGGATTTTTTTAAGAATCCAAATTATAGGCCATCATGCAAAAGTTTTTACTGTGGGAATCTAGCCCACCAAGAAATATTAGCCTAGGTAAAATCATTTTGTTGATGTAATTTCTTGCTCCTGGTTCTGTGAATAAAGAGGGTCAAAAACAAGGATAACAGCACCTACCTTCCCCATCTCAAAGAATGATAAAGATGAAAGGAGAGAAGGCACTTTAAGAGATATTATACATCTGGGATAAATCAGAGGAGATGAAGATTCAGAAACTGCATGGATAACCTGGGGCATCTTCAGAAAGCCCCACACCACTTCTGACCTTCTATAACCTACGTGAAGTTTTCTGGCTCTCTGTGGAACAGGAGCATTTGAATTCCCATCCCTGAGCTGTTCGTCTCTCCTGCTTCCTCCCTCCCTTCTACCCCAGTACATTGTGAAGTGTCATGGCAACACATTGCTGCCCCAGTTCCTGGGGATGTACCGGGTTAGCGTGGACAGTGAAGACAGCTACATGCTCGTGATGCGCAACATGTTTAGCCATCGTCTTCCTGTGCACAGGAAGTATGACCTCAAGGTAAGGAGAGGAGGCAAGCACCGAAGGGGAGGCTCCTGATGGCCTGGGGCGGGTAGGGGGGAAGGCCAGGGAGGGCACTGGATGATTCATTTTAAAGGAAAGAAGGCTGTGGGTTTGACGACTTGTCTTAGGAGGTAGGTTCCGACTGTTCCTTTAGCCCCTTCTGCTGACTTGGTCTTTGGATCTCTCCACAGGGCTCCCTAGTGTCCCGGGAAGCCAGCGATAAGGAGAAGGTGATATAATTCTAGATGACAGGGTGTGAGGGGTGGGGGAGGGCAGGTAAAAGGGATCTTCTTAGGATAAAGAGAGGTAGGGATCCTTGGATATTAATTCTTATCTTAAACCATCAAAAAAGAAGAGAAATGTAAACTTTTCCTGATCCAGGGACTTATTGTCACTGTCTTGGGTTTGGGAATGGGTGAAAATGCCAGACTTCAAGAGCAAAATGTTCACTGACCACTTCCCATTCTGAGCTTTCATTCAAGCCAGCTGTCTTTGCTTAAGAAGAAGAAAGAAAAGTCAGAATGGAGTGTGTGAACTGAAAACCCTAGGCAGAAAGTAGTGGGGTGTGATTTGGGATACAGCTGCAGTGACTAAGTCTGGGGGCACCACTGGAGGTAAGAACAGACTCTGGGCAGCCTCCCAGTGTCAAGTCAGATGAGAGGGGTGGTAAACCTCTCCCCTGGGGGCCCCAGAGCGAGAGACTGAGCCCTACATAGAGCAGGGTTCACTGGCTGAGATGGTAGGGGAGGACTGTATTCCCAAGATGTCCCTTTACCTGTTCTCAGGTTAAGGAGTTGCCCACCCTTAAGGATATGGACTTTCTCAACAAGAACCAGAAAGTTTATATTGGTGAAGAGGAGAAGAAAATATTTCTAGAGAAGCTAAAGAGAGATGTGGAGGTGATTATTGGGGTGCTCTGGGAAATGACTTTGCTTCTCTTTTTTGCTTACCCCTGGGCAGCTGTCCATTTACAGTATGAGGGAACTCATCCCCTTCCCCTGGGGCTCTCTTCCTGTAGGGGATTTGGGCTTCCCTGATAGCTCAGTTGGTAAAGAATCCGCCTGCAAGCAAGAGACCCTGGTTTGATTCCTAGGTTGGGAAGATCTGCTGGAGAAGGGATAGGCTACCCACTCCAGTATTCTTGGGCTTCCCTTGTGGCTCAGCTGGTAAAGAATCCGCCTGCAATGTGGGAGACCTGGGTTCAATCCCTGGGTTGAGAAGAGCCGCTGGAGAAGGGAACTGGCTACCCACTCCAGTATTCTGGCCTAGAGAATTTCATGAACTGTATAGTCCATGGGGTCCCAAAGAGTTGGACAAGACTGAGCAACTTTCACTTTCATGAAAACCTTCTAGAGTTGACCTTTGGAGGGGGTGGCTGGTATGAATTGAAAGAATGATCTTAAAAGAATTCTTTAAAAAACACTGATCTGAGATACCAGGACATTTAGGCAATAAAGGGCAATAGTATGCTCCCAACCCTCTGTTTTTACACTTCCTTTCCCCAGGAGGGCCCTGGAGAGTCAGAGAGGGAGGTATAAGGGTGGTACATGGGAATGGAGAGAGCCATCTGGGGCTTCTGACCTGCCAGTGGGGTCTCAGTTCCTAGTGCAGCTGAAGATCATGGACTACAGCCTTCTTCTGGGCATCCACGACATCATTCGGGGCTCTGAGCCGGAGGAGGATGGACCAGTGCGGGAGGAGGAGTCAGAGGGGGATGGGGACTGTGGCCTTACAGGACCTCCCGCTCCAGTGGGTTCCTATGGCACTTCCCCTGAGGGTATCGGCGGCTACATCCATTCCCACCGGCCCCTGGGCCCTGGAGAGTTTGAATCCTTCATTGATGTCTACGCCATCCGGAGTGCTGAGGGTGAGAGTCTGGAAATTTTAAGGGCAGGGAGGGTAGTCCCTGGGGGACAGAGACCAGGGTGGTGGATGGAGAGGCTGGTTAGCTTTTCAGAAGAAATCTGACTGGTTCCTGGGGGAAGGGAACTGGGACTGTAATTGGTCTTCATCGCTGGTCTCTCTCCCCAGGGGCCCCTCAGAAGGAGGTATATTTCATGGGCCTCATTGACATCCTGACACAGTATGATGCCAAGAAGAAAGCAGCTCACGCAGCCAAAACTGTCAAGCATGGGGTGAGGGTTCCCTGAAGCCTTTCCTTTCCTGTCTTGACTATTCAAGAGCCTCTTGTGCCAGAGCAGTGGGGTGGCAGAAGGATGAAGGGCTGGGTATGGAAATGGTTAGGAGTGGGAAGAAGGGGAGGGCAGGGAGCGGGGGAGGGCTGTGGGCACTGACACCCTGTTCCACACCTTCCTCTCACAGGCGGGGGCAGAGATCTCTACTGTCCATCCTGAGCAGTATGCTAAGCGATTCCTGGATTTTATTACCAACATCTTTGCCTAAGAGACTGCCTGACTTCATGGTGACTGCTGCTCTGTGTTTCAGGTGGTGGGGGTCTGAGAGGCATGGGGGAATTGTGGATGTTCTGGCCACTAACTTCTCTTCCTCTCTTGCTAACTTCAGGCTACAGGCTCCTTCCATCCAAATAACTCCATCTTGTTGAGTAGGCTCTTCCTGGCCCCCAGAAATACCAATACATTATTTTCCCTCCCCTTCCTTCCCTTCTCTCCCTTCCCTCTTTCCCTTCCCCACCAAGTCGGCTTGCTTCGTTAGAGTGTTTACTGTTGTCTCTCTCCCAAGTGCCTTGATCTTTGTAAAATGTCCTGTTGTTTCCATAACAGAGGAGGAGCTGGGGGAAGGGGGTTGTTGGCCATCTTCAAGACCTGACTGGACAGATGGACCTGGCTCAAGCAACTTACTCTGGATGCACTTTGCTGTGTGGGATGAACTAAGAGTATCTGAATTTTGCTGATAACTTTATAGAACTCATTGTGGCATGCTTCCTTCCTAATAGGCCCTGGGATGGAAGATTTTCAAGACACTACAGATGTGGGTGCCAGCATGCACACATACATTGGGATGTGGCCAGTCTTACCCAGGTGGGGTGGAGAGTGGCTGGAGGGCTGGCAGCTTGTGGAGGTGGGACCTAGGAGGACTCCTGTGATTATTTAGGGAATTGGAGGTCTCTGTTGAAGGTTGACTACTCCGATCTCTTCCCTCACTCCACCTACCCCCACTAGAGATGGCCACAGTGTTGAATCCTGGGTGAAGCTGTTTGACTGCTGCTGCTCTTCACCAGGACCTCACATCCCTCCTAGGGCTGGAACCCTTCAGTGGGGGTGTGGTCAGTTCTGGAGGCTGGATGGATGAGCCAAGGGTGTAAGGTTCACTCCCTGTGTTAAATTTCGTTTCTTCATGTCTAGCCATCCCGGAGGTTTTAGTCCCAGCAGAAGGGAATACCTCTACTTGGGTTAACCCTGGTCATCTTAAGACAATGGAAGTCTCACGTGGGGGAGCCTCCTCCACTCCCCGGAACTGTGCCCCTAGCATACTTCCTCCCTGCCCCTTCTCAAACCCTTTTCCCAGTTGGATTTGTTATTCTGTTCTTTTCTGTCCATCTTAACTGCTACTGTGTCTCCCAGGGGACAGATGGCCCTCTTTGTCATCTTCACTCTCCACCCCCAGAGAGGAGTCAGAGCCATAACTCAGTCACCCAGCCCCCTCCAAAGAGGGTTGAGCTGATGCATGATATTCTCAGAATACAGTGGACCCTGATGAGCTGGGATAGTTCCCTTCCCTGCAATGCCTTTGGGGCTCAGGCAGCCATTCTTGCAATCCTGTATCTCCCTTGAGGTTTCTGCATTTCTCTGGAACACAAAGATGGGGCACCAGCAAGTGGCCTGTAGGGATACAGACTCTCTGCTCTGTATCTGACTGGACTGATCTGTCTCACAAGAAGTCATGAGGTCATAAAGGAGAATTCCTCCTGCCCCTCCATCTTCTGCTCCAAAGGAAGTAACAAGAGGAGTCCCCGGTTGAGGATTGGAGCCCCTATAAAATTTTCCTGTCAGGAGTCTCATGGATCTTTTTCATTCCACCGTCTACCTTTCCCTTGTTGAATGCAATAAAACTCCATGACACCAGCAACTTTGTTTAGAAATGGATATTCTGACCCATTTCTGGCTGATGTATCATAAGCATTATGGTTTTCATTTGTTGCTTCTGTTTTTCATCTTTTTTTGTTTTATTAATAAAAAGATCTCATGTATTTACTCCCATTGCTGTCACTATAAGGAAAATAAATTATTGAATTCAAATTCCTTCATAGAAATTCCTCTTTTTCTCCCCCACTGCTCTCTTTTGGAAGCCTGGGTTTAGGGGTGCAGCGACCAAGTAAAGAACTCTGATCTTTAAAGTATTGGGTCTCTAAGCATGGGGGTTTCAAGATAGATGGGTGTGAGCTTAAAGGGTGGCGAGGAGTGTGCATGGGGATGGAAGACATTCCCCAGTTTTGTAGGGGTCAGCTACAGGAGGGCCAGGGACAATTGAGGTGGTGACCCCCCCCACACTTTCCCCAGGGTTCTGGGCTAGATCACATCTGAGTGAGTCTTAACAGCACCAAGCACGCACGAGCTAAAGGTGAAGGAATCCAGTGTTTCCCCAGGCTTCCTGGGAAAGATGTCCTTTGTGTGGAGGACAGGAAGAGTACATCAGGGTCCTGGGAAAGTAAAGAAGGAAGTGACCAGCCGTCCAGCCTGGAGAGGGAGTGAAGAAAGTGGGTGGGTCAGCAGAAGTTGTTGCCAGTCTGAGAAATCCATCCAGTACTGTTTGGCCAAGGAGGTCTTCTGACGGTTGGAAAAACCTGGCCCCAAGGAAGTGAGTTGGACTGGGGGCGGAGACTGCTGGCTCTGATGTGGGAAACAGAAAAGGGTTCCCCCTGCTTTGTGAGTTTTTAACTCTTATTTCAACCATAGACTTGATACCATCACTCCAAGGCATTTTTTTTGGACAAAATGTATTCACTTCTCATTCTGCACCAACCTCAGTGTAAAGAGAAAAATCAGAGATCAATACCCATCTGAGAGCAGGTTTGACAGAAGGTAACAATCTAGGAAAAGGCAAGCGATAAAGAAGGGAAACGTTTTAGCCCTGGATTTATTTTTTAGAACCAATGCTTTTTACTATGACTCTTCTTTCTACCTCCTATTCCTCAAAGGCCTTTCTAGAAAAAGGATCACAGAGAAATTGCCCCCTCTTCCCCACCTACCTAAACCGACACTCCTCACCCACCCATCTGCCACCAGCTTCCAGAAGCTGCCACGCAGCTGGCTGGCAAAGAACAGGGAGAGGGCCCCTCTCCGGAGGGGAAAGCGAGAAGGGTAGCGTCTCTAAGGGATTTAACCTCCTACCCTGGGCTCCACGACACCACCCCCGCCTCCAAAGAGTGGGACGGCGCCACCATTTCTGTTTTGGGGCGGAAGGCAGGGGCTCGTGGATGGAAGCGGGTCAAAGGAAACGGTGATTATCACCTGGGAGGGGGAAGGGGATGCCATCCTCCCTCATTCCCTCTTCCTCAGTCTGTACCCCCTGCAAACTCTGCCCCCCACACACCTTCTCGGGGTCTCCCACCCCCCCGCCCTTGTTGCTAAGGCCCAGACCGTCATCCCAGCAACAGCCTCAGTCATGTGACCGGCAATGGCGGCGCTGACGAGAGGTAGGTGAGCCCGGCGCCCCCCACACCCACCGCGCGCCCCCCGGACCCTGCTCGCACCCCCCGCGCGCCCTCCCGCTTCCCCTGCGCCCCCTCCTCGGTCTCCTTCTCCTGCGCGCGGCGCCGGGGGTCCGGGCCCGGCCCCGCCGATCCTCTGTCTGTTACCCTCCAGCCTTGGCCTCCATTTGGGGGTTCTGGGGCCCGCGATCCGGCCGACATGCATCCCCACCCAGTGGTGGGGCTGCGGGGGCTCTGCAGAGCCGGGGATGCGGGGAGTTGGTTCCGGGTCGCGTCTGGCAGGAGGTCGTGGGGGGAGGGGTGGAGATGCCTCCGTGGATGCCCCCAGGGACACTGGCCCTGCCTGGCTGCCCCTGACCGCCGGCCCCTCTCGGGCGGGAGGGACTGGCCCCGTGTCCAGCCTGGGCTGCCCCAGAGGAATCGGACCCAGCGAAAACGGGCCCCGCCTCCCTTTTCTGTGCCAGCAGGACTCGGAGCAAAGGACACCTAGGTCCTGGCTTCACCCTGATGGGGAGGGGTTGTTCCACCTGGATGGACCGAATGAGCCGAGGCTCTCGGGTTCTGATTTCACTTTATGAATCTTGAGGTGCATCTGGCCTTGAGGGGACTGGGAAGGAGGCACAAACGGAGAGCTGCTCCCTTTTGGATCAGTCAAGGAATTGAGGTCACACTAATGGCCCTTCTTTCTATTTGGGCCACATTTGGAGGTTTTAGGGATAGCTCTGTAGCTGAACACAGCAAGACTGGGGCAGGGAGGAGGTGGTGGTGGTGGAGAATATCAGGGTGCTCCAGCGGATCCCCTGCGTGAGCTCCACCCCTCCTGAAATGCAGCCTAGGTTGCTGGCAGGCCTCGATTTCGCGTGCTGGGTTTAAAAGGTGACAGCGAGAACTTTGTTATTGCAGGGGCTTCTGCCACTTGGTCCGCATTCCAAACCGGCTCCAGCAGAAGGGACTGGGTTAACACTCAAGGAAGGCTCCCTAGCACTAGGAGCTGAATTATTGGCAAAATGTGGAGCAGGGCGAGAAGCTGGGGAGCAAAGGAGATATTCTTGTCCTTGTGATCTGAGGGAGGTGGCAAAACAGACCTCTCTGTGTGTGGGCTTTTCCCTTCCAGTCTTCTCTAATCTGTGTCCCTAGGCTTTCTTAAGAGCCCCAGAGCTGAGGAAGAGGAAAGTTAGCATGTCGAAGTTCCTTCTTTAGGAACTTGGCCAGAGACTGGGAATGAAATTCTGCAAAAGACAGGGAGAAGAAATGGAAGGAGGAGTTTTTGTTTGCTTCTGTGCTGACTGGGGGAAATGGTAATGTTTGTCATCCTAACCCCTCCTCTCCCCCTCCCCCCATCCCCTAGTCCTGGTCAGCTGAATGTGGAAACAGGGAATTCTGCTGTCACCGTCCATGGGCTTTCCAGGTATCTGCCTTTCATGAAAACCTCAACTTTCACCCTTAAATTGGTTTCCTTCATTCCATGTTCCCAGTAATCCCATTCCCAGGAGATTTACCCCCAGGTTCTGTCTGTCTCGTGGGCTGTTGGGTGGGGGCATGTGGGAATGGGAGAAGGGGTTTTCCACTCCTTTCCCTTTCCACCCACCAGGTCACACAACCTACAAGTAGGGAGTGGGGACAGAGAGCGCGCGCCTGCATGCCAATTCTAAGCTCTTCAGGATCAAAGTGAGCAAAAAGGAGGGTCGAAATCTCCTTTCCTTTTACAGAACCCAGTCCAGAGTTGGGGAGGGCCAGGATACTTCTGTGATCTAGGGAGGAGTGTAGGAGAACCAACACTGATGCTTACCTTAGATGATGATAATAAAGTTAGAGCAGCTTTCTTGCTCTTCAGGGGGTGCTGGAGTTTGAAAGAAGGGAGGAAGTAGAACGTGAACTTGGGGGAGGAGTTGGGGGTTGGGTTCTGAGAGAATAGAGGTAATATAAGACTGGAAAGGAAAGGGAAGTAGGAGGCTCTGATATCTGTGAAATGGGGACCCCCCCACCCTGAGTCCCTTTTACCCTGGGGGCAGTGTCGTTCGTCCTGTCCAGAATGGCAGCCTGTGGAGGCAACTGCAAGAACAAAGTGACTGTCTCCAAGCCTGTGTGGGACTTCCTGAGCAAGGAGACCCCTGCCCGGCTGGCCCGGCTTCGGGAGGAGCACCACGTGTCCATTCTCATAGACGGGGAGACTTCTGACATCTATGTTCTCCAGCTTTCCCCTCAGGGCCCTCCCCCAGCCCCTCCCAATGGGCTCTACCTGGCCAGGAAGGCTCTCAAGGGGCTGCTGAAGGAGGCAGAGAAAGAGCTCAAGAAAGCTCAGAGGCAGGGGGAGCTTATGGGCTGCCTGGCTTTGGGGGGTGGAGGGGAGCACCCGGAGCTGCACCGCCCAGGCCCGCCCGCTCTCCGCGCGGCCGCACTCCTGCCCCCAGGGGCCCGGGGGCTTCCCCCGCCTCCTCCTGCCCTGCCCCCTCCTCTTCCTCCCCGCCTTCGGGAAGAGACAGAAGAGCAGGAGAGCACCTGCCCCATCTGTCTGGGAGAGATCCAGAATGCCAAGACGTTGGAGAAGTGCCGGCACTCCTTCTGCGAGGGCTGCATTACCCGGGCCCTGCAGGTGAAGAAGGCCTGCCCCATGTGTGGCCGTTTCTATGGGCAGCTGGTGGGCAACCAGCCCCAAAACGGGCGGATGCTGGTCTCTAAGGATGCCACACTCCTACTACCCAGCTATGAGAAGTACGGCACCATCGTCATCCAGTACGTCTTCCCGCCCGGTGTCCAGGGGGTAAGAAGACTATGGCTGCCCTTACCCTTTGGTTTCCCCAGGCTCCTTGTTCTCTGATTGTTCTCTGATTTAGGAAAACTGGGTGCAAGGGGAGTATGGTTGTTAGATGTGATATAGTCGTGCTGTCCCCTGGGATGCCTTCCCGCTCAGCTCAGTGCCCTAGAGCAAGAGGCCCCCTTGAAGCCTAGCTTTTCCATCCCCATGACCCCAAGGCACCCATGAAAATCAGGTATGAAGGAAAGGAATCAAATTCTGTTTCCTTGATTAACTTGGATGTTGACAGCTATTGTCAGCAGAGGTGAAGTCTATGAGGATGGCGGCTCAGGTGCAGAACAGCATAGTGGGAAAAGTCTGACCTCCCCTCAACATGGGAATGTTAACTCCATTTCAGATTTATGAGACAGAAAATTTTGTTGACAGTCGAAGGTTAAAACATGAGTGGTAAAGAGCCTACAGGTGTCTTCCTGCTTGACAAAGAGTAATGTCCAGTTCTGGTTTGCAGAAAGATGAGGGATCTCTGAAGGAGAGGAATACAAAAATGGAACAGGTTAGACCATGGAAAATGTACTGGGAGTGCTTTCAGGTGGAGAAGGGAAAGCTGAAAGATAAATGATTCTGTCTTCACATTTCTGCTGAGTTATCTGGAGAGTAAGGCCCAGCTTACCTCCCATCAGTTTTGAGAATCCGTTTGTCGCTTGCTTGCGGGATTGGGAGAGCAGAAAGAACCTCTGAATGATGAGAATTTGTCTGGAAACAGGCTTCTGGCACCCAGACCCTAGAGCTGGTCCTTCCGTGGAAGGCTGTCACTGCCCCAGCAGCATTGGCTGGGGGTGCACAGCCAGAAGGCTGGCCATCACAACCCTCCATGGGCCTTAAGATGCACAGCTGCTCATTCTGCCTCCCTATTCCCCTAGGCTGAACACCCAAACCCAGGAGTTCGGTATCCTGGCACTACTCGGGTGGCCTACCTCCCGGACTGCCCTGAGGGCAACAAGGTGCTGACCCTGTTCCGCAAGGCGTTTGACCAGCGTCTCACCTTCACTATTGGCACCTCCATGACCACAGGGAGACCGAATGTCATCACTTGGAACGACATCCACCACAAGACCAGCTGCACAGGGGGACCACAGCTGTGCGACATTCCTTCTTTCCTTCTCTTGGCTCTACCCCTTCTCCCCATTTCAACAGAGGGAACCCCTTCTCTGTGGGAGCCTCCTAACTGGAGAGGACCACCCCTAAACTGTTCAACCATCTTGTCCATCCCAGTGTCTCCTATAATCGTCTTGGTCCTGATGTGCCCAGCTTAACCTACAAAAATCAGCAGAATTGGGCTCAGTTATCTTGGGTTTGGATAACCTTAAGGAAGGTGGGGAGGGGCTAGAATGGGGCACCAGAATGAGGGTGAGAATGGGGGTAATATGAGTAAGCCTGACGGGCTAACCCTGACCCTCATTTCTCTTTGCTCCCAGGTTTGGGTACCCGGACCCCACCTACCTGACCCGGGTGCAGGAGGAGCTGAGAGCCAAGGGCATCACCGATGACTGAAGGACAGCCCCTTCGGGAGGCCCCTGCTGTTCTCCAGTAGGACCCAATGGAAACCTCTGTTTTCTCTCCCTCTGCCCCCCTCACCACTCTAGAAGGGGACTGTCTGAGCGGGGAAGGAGTTTGCCGAAGGAGGGGCGATCCCTTCCCCAGCCCCCGACTGGCCGAGTGCTTCAGTGCAGTGTGAGCCACTCCCTTCTGGCAGAGGCGCTGTCCCAGGCTCTGCTCCCCTCCTCCCTGTGTACATACTCCCAGCTGCCCTGCCCCCTCCATTGCCCTTGGCTTTTTCTGGTATGTGCTGTGCTCCAGTGACTCTGCTGAGAAAGGACCTGGGTGGGAAGGGAGGGTCTCTTGAACCTCCCACCCCCACACACTGCTCCACTGCTGGACTTCTGTGCAGGGAGAGGGGTCAGGCTGTTGTGAGCAGCCCTGGAGCCGGCTGCGTGTGTTCTTCAGAATCAGTTCCCCCTTCTTAGCCTTGTCCTTTCTCTCCTGTGTCTCTGTCTCCGTCAGTCTTTCTCCCGCTCTTCTCTGCCCCCTATAAGGAGCCTCCTTATCCCGTTCTGGAATCGCCGCCAGACTGTAGCTTTTAATTTAATAAAAATAAAGTAAAATATGCAACTCTCTATGCCGCGCCCCTTCTGTTCTGTGAGCCGGGGCCGGGGCTGGGGCCTGGGCCGGGGTAGGGGTGGGCTGGGGGGGCTGGACCTGCTGAGAAGGGGCGGGGGCGGTAATGGGGAGCTCCCTGTGAGCCTCGCCAGGCTGCCTGCCTCTGGAGGGTCTGGGACAGCGGCACGCACTTAATGGGCTCCAGGATAACACAGCGAAGCCCTGGATCGTGCTTCGACGGAGGAGTTGGGATTAAGAGGGGTTTGTTGTTGAACGCCGGCTGCAGAGAAAGCGACAACCCTACCCCTTTAGAAAAGTTTGGCTGGGGTGGGAGTGGGGGCGGAGCCGGGCAGGGGGGCGGATTCGGCGGCGGCAACTCCCCGGACGCACGCAGGCCTCAGAGCCCCCCAGCTTCCGTGCCCCCTCGGCTCTGAAACTTGGAGGAGGGTAGGGGTCCAGCATGAAGCCCCCGGATCGCCCTGGCCCTGGCCGCACTGACCGGATACTGGGGGTCATGGGGGGCATGCTGCGCGCATGCGCCCTACCCGGGCAGGAGGGGGTAAGAATGGAGACCAAGGTGGGGTCGGGGTCTTTAGCGGGCTTCAGGACGGCTACACCCCACAACTCAATATACCCGCAGACAAGAATTCTGCGGAGTAGTCGCAGGAATTCAAGAGTTCCATTAAGAGGACCGTAGGCACGTTTTTGGGTGAACTAACTGCTTTCTCCACCCTAGCCTCGGCGACCCTTTTGTAAAGAGTGGATTTTGACAGAAGGGGAAGCGGGAGGTGGAGGCTGGGCGTGGAGGGCGGGTTCTTTACGACTGCTCTGTACCCGCAGCTCTCGAAAAGAAGCCCCCTAGGGCCGGGGGGTACCGAGCCAGGATCTAACTGTACGGAGGGGGATCAGAGAGGGGAGAGCGATCGTGAGATCCCCGCCTGGGTTCCTCTGCTCGGTAAGAAGCTGGGGGTGGGGTGGCGCCCAGTTTGCCATCCTGCGCAAAGTGGCGAATTAAAAAATATGCTGCTCGTATTAGCATAAAGGTTTGCATCTAATTTGCATGAGACTCATAGAAACGTTGAGACCTCCACGCTTCTTCTCGCCCTCTAGTCGGCTGTGAGTCCTCCACCTCAGCGGGTCCCAAGCCCCGCTGGCGGAGTGTCCCCGCGCCCCACCCCTGGCCCCTCGCCAGCCCAGTCTCCAGGACTTCGCCTTAATTGGTGATTAGCCTCTGCTGGAGTCCCGGGGCCTGGAGGAAAGAAGGGTCCGGCGAGAGGGCGGCATCTGAGCTGTGTTCCCCACAAAGAGCTCCCCATTCATGCACCCTCTACTGGGGGACCTTGTCCCCCGCCCGCCCTCCCCCCGCGCGGCTTGGGACAGTCCCAACCCCGGGACATCTTCGCGCAAGCCAAGGCCCCATCCGCCGCGCCCTTATCCGCTGCAGAGGCCGAGGGGCGACCCTGGCAGACCCCGCCGCGGGGCTCACCCCCGACCCCAGTACTCGGCCGCCGGAGCCGGAGATGCGGGAGGGAGGGGAAAGCCGGGGAATGGGGAGCCCCGGCTAGAGGGGAGGGGCGGAGGCGCTGGGGACGTGGAGTGGGAACGTGGTGGTGCCTGGGGGAGGGGGGTTCGGCTAAAGGGGGAGCCAGAGCGAGAGGGCGGAGCTGGGCCGCAGAGGCCCCTCCCCGCGGCGGCCCGGCGGCGGGGCCTGTTATTCCGCTTGCCGCTCGGCCAGGACCCGCGCCGCGCCAGTGACTCGGGGAGTCGGCCCCCGCCTCCTCCTCTGCCCGGGCCTAGAACCACCCCCAATCCGCGAGGCCAGAGACGGAGCGGGAGCGGCTGCAGCATCCCGGCCCAGCTTCCTCCACCATCCCTCCCCTCCCCGCTGGACATCTGGACCACCCTGGGCCCATCACCGGCTCCGGAAACCCTCCCCGCCCAGTTCGGCGGCCGGGCCCCGCGCCGCCCTCTCTGCAGAGCCCCCAGCCCTCTTCCAGACCAGACTTCCGCCTACCCCTGGACCCCCGCTCTCTATTCCCTCCCTCCCCCCCTCCCCCAGCCTGGAGCGGGGTAGGAGGGAGGGGGGGTGTGCACCCTGCGCCGTCCCCGCCCCCCGTGATTCCCCCTGCATGGCCCGCCCGGGTGGGAGGTGCGGGGGGGCCCGGGCGCCATGCGGGGGGAGCAAAAGGAGGGTCGCTGTGCCTGTCCCCATGTGATCAGAAAAGTGCTGGCAAAATGCGGCTGCTGCTTCGCCCGGGGGGGACGTGGTGAGTGTAAGGTCGCAAGGGCTGTGTTGAGTCGGGGGCGGGTTGAGGGGTTCAGGACTTGTGTTTGTCCCGGCCCTAGGGATTTAGAGGCTGTAGACTATACCTGTCTTTTCCAGGAGAGTGACTTAATAGCTGATCTCAAAGATTCCCCTCTGCCTTCATTTGTATCAGTTCAAGTTAAGGAAACTGGGGAAGGGGCAAGGGACTTCTCTCAACTGAGTAGGAGAAGAACCCATTCACAATCCGCTTAGGCCTAGAACCACATCTTCCCTCAAATCGTTTTGCTGAAAATCTACTTCAGATCTGCAGAGGGACAGGGGGGTGGAGGAATGAGGGGTGAGGGGCTACCAGGGCTCTGACAAATCTCAGCTCCTCTGTCCCTGAGCCCAGGCCAAGGATAACTCTGATGAGCTCTCCTCACTTGCCCCCTCTGTTGGGTTGGTGCTTCTGTTGGGCAGGTGGGCTGCAGAAGTCTTTCCTTTTTATAGTGTTTACTGAAATTGGTGGAGGAGGGGTCTGGGGGTGGCAGATGGGTTCTTAGCTCTTTTTCCCCCCCTTCTCAGAGAATGGTCTGTACCCATTGCAAGGGGGAGGGTTATAGGCGAGCAGATGGCCACCCCCAGCTTCCAGTGTCTGCCCAGATGGCTGCCCCCACTGCCATGCTCAGATATGAAGGAACCTCCATATGTAACTGGGGGTGTAACCCTCCCAAGGGTACCCTGGTGAAATTTTCTTCCGGGCCAAGTCAAATGAGGATGGCAAGAGAGTGAGCCCTGGGGGAGAGGGGCTGAGTATCACAGAATGGAGATTCTGGGAACTCCCTGGGGACCCTGAATCTAGAGCTGAAGCAACATCTGTCATTCCCTTTCTCCCCCCACCCCACCCCATCAGAGTCCTACTCCATTGCTGGTAGTGAGGGGAGTATCTCAGCTTCAGCTGCCTCGGGTCTGGCTGCCCCCTCTGGCCCCAGCTCTGGTCTCAGCTCTGGCCCCTGTTCCCCGGGCCCCCCACGGCCAGTCAGTGGTCTGAGAAGATGGTTGGATCATTCCAAACATTGTCTCAGTGTGGAGACTGAGGCAGACAGTGGCCGGGCTGGACCATATGAGGTGAGCAGGGAGCACCACAGAGGCATGGAAGACATCCATGAAGAACGATGGGAGAGGGCGGGTTGGGTGCCCTGGTCATGGGGAGACACAGCTATTGTCCCTGACCTTTGAGGCTTGACCTTTGGCCCCTAGAACTGGATGCTGGAACCAGCCCTAGCCACAGGAGAGGAGCTGCCAGAACTGAACCTGCTGACCACATTGTTGGGGGGCCCCGGGGATAAGACACAGGTATGAAGAAATAAAGGCTTCCCAGATAGCTCAGTGATAAAGAATATGCCTGTCAATCCAGGAGACACAGAGGAGTTGCGGGTTGGATCCCTGGGTCGGGAGGATCTCCTGGAGAAGAAAATGGCAACCGAATCCAGTATTCTGGCCTGGAAAATCCCATGGACAGAGGAGCCTAGGGGGCTATGGTCCATGGGGTTGCAAAGAGTTGGACATGACTTAGAGACTAAGCACACATGAAGAAATAAGTTTGGGGTGGCTTCCCTCACCCAAGGGTCATCCACTTGCTTACTCTGAGATGTTCTTCCTTCCAGCCCCCTGAAGAGGAGACTTTGTCCCAAGCCCCTGAGAGTGAAGAGGAACAGAAGAAGAAGGCTCTGGAAAGGAGTATGTAAGTGTCTACACACTCTCTCTCCCTGACCTCCCCCCTCCAGTCACACAACTTGCAGAGGACTGTCTCTCACATTTTAGATTTGAGACTTGGGATTTCCTCTGAGGTTGGCCGTGGGCTTCTAGTCCAGGAGAGAGGAAGTGGCTAAACCTGTTCTCTTCCCAGGTATGTCCTGAGTGAACTGGTAGAGACAGAGAAAATGTACGTGGACGACTTGGGGCAGATTGTGGAGGTAGTTCCCTTTTCCCTTTCCAGCCCTGGCCCAGCCCTTTCCCTCTTCCCAGGGCTATGTTAGGAGATGCTTCCTTGCTCCTCTGTCCCACCTTCCCAGTCTCCCAGACTTCCTGGACTTTTTGAGGTTCCCACTGGGACGGGCCCCACGAGCACACTCGTGCTCCCTTCCCACTTTCCCACAGGGTTACATGGCCACCATGGCTGCTCAGGGGGTACCCGAGAATCTTCGAGGTCGTGACAGGATTGTGTTTGGGAACATCCAGCAAATTTATGAGTGGCATCGAGAGTAAGTGGTGGATTCCCTGAGAGCAAGGAGGAGGAGCATATGTTTGGTGGCCTCTGTGTCCTCCGGATGAGCCCACTGTGGCCTGAGGAATGTCTGAAGAGACTTCCCGGGGAACACTACGGGGCAGACAGCTCTAACTTGCCAGGGATGGGGTATTTGACCTTTTCCCTGTCTACCCCTCCAGCTATTTCCTGCGGGAGTTACAGCGCTGTTTGAAGGATCCTGATTGGCTGGCTCAGCTATTCATCAAACACGTGAGACTTGAGGGCGTGGTGTCTAGAAGGGGAGGGGCTTGGGAGTGGAACGGGCCTCACTGCCTCGACTTTTTCTTAAAATTTACCCCTGTTAGGAGCGCCGGCTGCATATGTACGTGGTGTACTGTCAGAATAAGCCCAAATCAGAGCATGTGGTATCAGAATTTGGGGACAGCTATTTTGAGGTCAGTGGCTGAGATACCTTGGGGAAAGGGGGACAGAATCATCGGTACAAGTGGGCTTTCCAGGCTGCAAAACCACCCCGTCTGTCCCTGTCCCCAGGAGCTCCGGCAGCAGCTGGGGCACCGCCTGCAGCTCAACGACCTCCTCATCAAACCAGTGCAGAGGATCATGAAATACCAGCTGCTACTCAAGGTCAGGGCCACCTGTTTGTTTTCTGGGGGGCACAGCAGGTTGGGACAACCTTTTCTTCATTCATCTCCCCAGGGTTCCTAAGGCTCCCCCTCGACTTCCTGGGGACCTTCACCTGTATCCTCAGGGGAAGGTGTGAGGGGTTTTGAGGATGTCCTCATGACCTTCCTGAGAATTCCTTTTCTGCGTCTTAGGATTTTCTCAAGTATTATAGGAGAGCTGGGATGGATACCGAAGAGCTGGAGGTGAGGGCTCCCATGTCTTGTAGGACGTAGGATGCACCAGGCACACCTTATCTTCTTAGTCTCCTGGGTTCCTTTATAGCACTCTCTGGTTTATAGGGGGAGGCTGGTTGAAGAGGTCTGAAGAGGCCTCTTTCCCAACGTTGACAACGCTCCTCTCTTTACCTGCGTCCCAGCAAGCGGTGGAGGTCATGTGCTTCGTACCCAAGCGCTGCAATGACATGATGACCCTGGGGAGACTTCGGGGGTTTGAGGTATGGGGATGGAGCAGAGAGTCCCTGCAGGGAGCTGTCCTCTTCTCCTGGGGTTGACAGGAGCTGGCTGGTCAGAGTGTCAGGGGAAGGAGGGAGGAGCAGAGAGTTGCCACCTATTCTCTTCTGGTTTCTCTCAAAGGCCACTCTCCTTTGGTTTTAGGGCAAACTGACAGCTCAGGGAAAGCTCTTGGGCCAGGACACATTCTGGGTCATGGAGCCGGAGGCTGGGGGGCTGCTCTCTTCCCGGGGCCGAGAGAGGCGTGTCTTTCTCTTCGAGCAAATCGTCATCTTCAGCGAGGCCCTGGGAGGAGTACGAGGTGGAGCACAGCCTGGTTATGTGTACAAGAACAGCATCAAGGTGGGGAGGGGGCTCTCCCTGGGAGGGGTCTGACTGGGTCAGGGAGGCCTCTGAGAGGATGTTTGGCTCTGGGATATTTGTTGGAGGGGGCAGGACCCAGAGTAGGGGCTGAAGAATTTGGGGGCTACCTCCTCTTTGCCAATCCAGGTGAGCTGCCTGGGACTGGAGGCAAACCTCCAAGGTGACCCTTGCCGGTTTGCACTGACCTCCAGAGGGCCAGAGGGTGGGATCCAGCGCTACGTCCTGCAGGCTGCAGACCCTGCGGTCAGTCAGGCCTGGATCAAGCAAGTGGCCCAGATCCTGGAAAGCCAGCGGGACTTTCTCAATGGTGAAGCCCACCCCCTCACTCCTTCCCATCCTCCCTGGGCCCTTTGATCTCCTGAATCCCTCCTGCCCAGTCTCCGATCCCTGCCCTCTCCCCTCATCTCCACTTTTTCACTACTAACTCGAGATTTAGTAACTCAGAATCCCCCTAAAGCCTCAAGCAACTTACACTGGCTGACCATCCTTGGGAGGGGAGGGCAGAGTGGGAGAAGATGGCCTGAGCAGAGCCCCTGGGAAAGGGTGTGTTTCTGCTGTGACCCTCCTTCTGTCCCTCTCTTTGCCCCAGCGCTGCAGTCACCCATTGAGTACCAGAGACGGGAGAGTCAGACCAACAGCCTGGGGCGGCCAGGAGGGCCTGGGGTGGGGAGCCCTGGGAGAATTCGGCCTGGAGACCGGGCCCAGCTCAGCACACACACACCCATCAATGGCTCTCTCCCCTCCCTGCTGCTGTCACCCACAGGGGAGGTGGCCACAGCCCCCCTGCGCCTGGACACACAGGTACGAGGAATGAAGTTCCCTGGTTGTAAGGGCAGGATGGGGAGGGCTTCTCTTTAAGTTCCATGTCCCCAAACCCCCATATCATTCTTTTCTTCCACCACCTTCCTGTTGTCTGCCCCTTCCTACTTCCCATCTCTTGCCCTCCCCCACTCCAGTTTAACCCTGGGAGAAGCTAATGGTCTCAGATGATCTAAGATGTCTGGCAAGAGGGTGTGGCTTGACTAGGGGCTTACATTGACAAGAGAGGAGTGAGGGTGGATGCCTGAACTTCTTTGATTCTCTGACTTGAGTCTCTTTTCAGGCCCCCAGTGCCATCCCCCAGGCTCCTCATGACTCTCCTCCAGTTCCACCAATTCCGGACACCCCTCCCTGCCAAGCCAGACTTGCCAAGCTGGATGAAGATGAGCTGTAACTGGTGAAGGCCATGGGGGTGGTGCTGACTCAGCCACTCTGCTCCCCCAGGAACTTCAGGGCAATCTTTTGGCACCACTCCAGAATTCCTCCCTCTTGGTGTGTCTGGAGGGTGGGCAAGGCTGGGAGTGCTGTCAACTTGGAGGAGGGCACCTAGATTCAAAAAGACTTCTTTCTGCCCAAGGAACACAGGTTCCTTCAGCTCCCACCCCTATGCATGCATCACAGGCCCCCCCAAAAGGAGGATATGTGGGTGGGTGGGAGGGCTGGGGCAAGGGCCAGATAGAAATTATTGGTTTTGTTTTTGAGTTTTGTTTTCTGAGAATAAAGGTTTTGTTATATCACTAAAGCTGTTGTCTTAGCAGAGGGAAGGGGAAGCTGAAGTTGGGGTAAAGGAGTGTGGAAGAGATCAGATGGCTCCTCAGATCAGTCGTTGAAGGAAGGGTCTGGTGAAAGGAGAAGGGTGCGGGATGTAAGATAAAAAAAAAAAGTATTTATCTTTGTCCCTCACTTGCAATTGCAGCATCTCTCAGTCCTGGTCTTGGGACTACAGGAAAACCCTAGAACCTTGATGTATCCTCCCTTTTACCCAGCCCCTTTCCCTCCTGTCTGGTCTCTGTTCTAGACGCCACTGGAAAACCCGCTGTGGGCTGACTTCCCACCATTCCGCCAACACCCAGATGCTAATGCACTGAATGCCCACAGTACCTTTCTTTCTGAGGCCACCATGTTCAGCTGAGGGAACATGGGGAGGTGGAGAGGATGCTGGGGGGCTCTGGCCCCTTCTGGTTCTGCATCTCCTTATTTTTGCTGTCTGGGAGGTCTCAAAGCATATCCATATTGAGCAGGAAGGGATTCTTCTTCAAGCCATAGACCTAAGAGTGGAGGTCTTCACCCCTTCCAACTTCTGGGACAGCCCCCGGGACCAAGACCCAAACGTGCAGAGATTCGCGTCCAGGTACCCTGTCCTGCCTGGGTCCTTGGGCATCCGTGTGTCCACTGTGTCCATTCATCCCCTGGGCCCAGTCACGTGTACTTGAGCTTCCTCAGCAGACAATAGACTGCTGGGGTGGGAGGCTGACGAGGAGCTGGAGCCTCCCTGTGGGCCTGAGGTCTCTCTGGCCACAATGGGGGGAGGGACCTCTAAGGGGGGGACAGGACGTACAGCCCAGATAAGACTTCTGGGGAACAATAGGAGGAATTGAAGAGGGGAGACCCACCCTCACTGTACCCCACACCCAGGGCTTTGGGGTCAGGGACTAGGGACCCGAGGGTGATGGGGAGGGGTGCTAAGAATTCTTGTGAATGGAGGAGGGGATGGGGCAACTAGCAGGATTCTGGAGCTCAGAAGCTTTGTATCTTTTCAGGGACCTCAGGGGTACATGACGTGGGTAGGTGACCCTTTCATACTTAATTTAACCACATACGTATTGTTGACTGCCTACTTTGTGAATTGCACTGGAATGCAATAAATAGTGCTTCAGTGTTTTTGCCTTCTGAGCAATAAAATCAAAATTTGTTGTCTGTTCAGTATTCCCCCCGAGGCCCTGAATTGGGAATTTGGGCCCAGCCACTCCCAGGAGAGGTGTGGGGTGGGGGTCCCTCAGGTGGTCCCTATCCAGTGCGTGTAGCTGCTTCCCATCTAGGTGGTCTGTGAAACAGCTGAGGTCAATGGAGCCCCTTACACTTTCTGGTGAGAAGCTCTGCCCCGTGAGAATCAGGGTCTGCGGGGAGAAAGGGAGGTTGGAACACCGCTGAACTTTCTTGTGGGCCATGCAACAGCGCTGAGGATGACCAGCAACCCCAGAGGAGTCAGCATCTGTCTGTACCCCAGGTGCTAATGTGGAAAGAAATCACCGGGAGTGAGAGAGAGGCGGGAGTCAAAAGACCTAGGAGCGTTAGTGGGTGTTGGGTGCTTGGGTGCGTTTGTTTTCTGGCCTATCTCTCTGGTTCCTCCACAGCAGGCTCCAGAGCCAGCGATCGGGCCAAGGATGTCTGGGGGAAACGCCTAACACAGAGAAGCCCCCACCCCAAGGTGCAGCTGTCTCCCGAGTGTAGAAGGTCCCCAAGAGAGGGCTCCCTCCGGGACGGGATTGGACTCTGCTCCAAGGAGGCGGGCCGCGGGGCAGGCGGGCCGAGGGGTATTTAAGGCTGGGCGGAGTTGGAGGTGGCCAAGGCGAAATGAGTGGGCTACCGGGCTCCAGGACCTGCCCAGGTCCGGGAGAGGCCTCCGACCTTAAGTTCCCCCTGGGCGCCAAGTTCAGGGAACCTCTCACCGAGACCCGGTTCCAGCAGCTCTTCGGAGACGCAGAGCAGGAGCCTGAGCTGCTCGCGCCGCCGCGCTGGTCCCGGCTGTGGCGGCGGCGGGCCCACGCCTGCTCCGGACCGGGGGCGTGGCGCCTGCTGCTGGCGCGGCTGCCCCCACTGCGCTGGCTGCCCCACTACCGCTGGCGGGCCTGGCTGCTCGGGGACGCGGTGGCCGGACTGACCGTGGGCATCGTGCACGTGCCCCAGGGTGAGCGGCCCCAACACCAGCCTGGCAGGGGCCCAAGCTCTAGGGGGCTTCGGGTGGGCACAGGGCCTGGCAACCGGGAGCGAAGCGGGTGGTCTAGTGTGGCTGCGGGCTCGTCGACAGGGACCCGAGGCCGAGTTCTGGGTAAGGACAGTGGAGCTCCATCAGATCCCCACCCCCAACTCCCCTCACCTGTGCAATCCTGCTTGAAGTCTTGGCCACGGTCTGGCTCAGGGCACTGGAGAGACCTCTCGGCTTGAACGCCGGCCCCCCCAGGACGCGCGGACACGGATCTCTGACCGTGACCGCCCCACGATCCCCCACCCACTGAGGCCTGTTAACCCCTCAGTTCCCTCCTGTGGTGTGATTTAGCATGCCTGTGCCAGCTTCCAAGAGCGTGGGAGGGGAAAAGCGGTCCTGGAGGGTGAGCCCCCAGCCCCTCACCCACACACCAAAGACCTTTCCTTCCACTACGCCCCCAGGCATGGCTTTTGCCCTCCTGACCTCTGTGCCCCCAGTGTTCGGACTCTACACTTCTTTCTTTCCCGTCCTCATCTACACCTTGTTGGGTACTGGGAGACACCTGTCTACTGGTGAGTGACCCACGGACTCCTTTCCCTCTCCATAGGGTGAAACGGACGGGGGATTGAGGCTTCCCTTCTTATAAGCTCCCGTGCTCTTACTCCCCTCTTTAGTCCCTCAGCTTCCTTTCCACCATCCCCTGGACTGCCCTAAGCCTCTGACCTAGTCAGTGCCTGCTGGGGGTTTGAGGGGGTGCAAAGAGGCGGGCGTTTACTCGGACTTTTCCTCTCCATGAAATCTGGTTTAAAAGAACGTCTCTATGACTTGAAAGAGGGGAGAAGAGATGCACTGTCACCCAGAAGAGGGCGAGGCCGCAGGGCATCCGCAGGAGGGGCAGGGGCAGGGATCTCGGCCCCGCAGCCTTCACCTGAGCAGCCAGCCTTCTAGGAGAGGTGGTCTGACAACAGCCTTTCTGGCAGAGTGCCCGGAGCCTGGGCGGTCACCTTGCCCCTGGCCGGCACATCTGGTGATGTGTGCGTTTCTCCCCTGGCCCTAGGAACTTTCGCTGTCCTCAGCCTCATGACGGGCTCAGCCGTGGAGCGGCTAGTGCCCGAACCCCTCTCGGGGAACCTGAGCGGAATTGAGAGGGAACAGTTGGATGCTCAGCGGGTTGGTGCGGCTGCGGCAGTGGCCTTCGGGAGCGGGGCCCTGATGGTGAGGGGGTGCGCAGGGGGGAGGACTGGGGGAGTCCACGCTGGGGGGGCCAGGGGCGAGGGAGGGACAAGTGTCCAGCGGCGGTCTAGGCAGAAGAGGTGCGCGGAGAAGCCGGTGGCCCGGTGCAGGGACTGGTCTGTTCTTCTCCCGTGGTGATTCGGGCATCTTCTCCTCTGCAGCTGGGGATGTTTGCCCTGCAGCTGGGCGTCCTGGCCACCTTCTTGTCGGAGCCTGTAGTTAAAGCGCTGACCAGCGGGGCCGCCCTGCACGTGCTCGTGTCCCAGCTGCCTAGCCTTTTGGGGGTGCCCCTCCCACGTCAGATTGGCTGCTTCGCTCTTTTCAAGGTGGGGGTGGGAGAACAGCGAGGAGGCTTCCAGTGATCCCAGGAAGAGGGAAACCTGCAAAGGAAGGAAGGAGGGCCAGTGGAGGGACGTGTGTGGTGGTGGTGGGGCAGTGAGGGTCGCCGAGGAGGTGGAAGCCCTGCTGGGAGCCAGGAGAGAAGGCCTCGCCTCAGTCTGGGGATCGGACTGCCGGCAGCCGACCCTGGCCCCAGGCACCTCTGCTCATCGCCCTGCCCACAGACGTTGGCTGCCGTGTTGACGGCGCTGCCCCGGAGCAGTCCCGCCGAACTGACCATCTCGGCACTCAGCCTGGCGCTGCTCGTGCCGGTCAAGGAACTGAACGTGAGATTCAGAGACAGGCTACCCACCCCCATCCCGGGGGAAATCGCCATGGTGAGGATGGCTCCCGGGGTGCCAGCCCCGTGCAGCACGCAGACCCTGCTTGCCCTGTAGGAAGTGGCCGCTGCCGCCCCCTCGTGGAGCGCGGAGAGGTCACACATGCGAGGTCCTGCTCACACGTGTGCTTTGCCAGGCGTCTTCTCTGAACGCTTTGACCCTCGGGAATCCCCCACCCACGGGTTCGCCTTTCTCTCACAAAGACTCTAAGAAATCCTTCTTTCTCCTTACAGCGCCCCCTTGCGGTGTCTCTGGCCACGACACCTCCACTCCCGTTTTTTCTCTTCCCTCACCCGGTCTTTCACTGTAACTCAAGGCTCATCTTCCTTCCGGCGTCCACCTGCGTTTCTCTTTCTCCTCAGTTAAACAGCATTCCATTCATACCCCACAGATACCCCATACATCCCTAGATGTAACCCAGATTCCCTGCTTAGAATGGCTCGGTTGTACCTCTCGATATCCACCATCTCTCATAGCAGTCCCCTCTCACTTCCTCTGGTCCATCTCTCTCCATAGTTCCAGGCACACATTTCTCTTTCCTTCATTCTACTTTTTTTTTTTGAACCGCGGCGCGGCTTGCAGGATCTTAGTTCCCAGACACCAGGGACTGAACGGACTCCTTAGAGAACAGAGTCCTAACCATTGGAGAACCAGGGAATTCCCTCTTCACTCTAAATCAGTTGTCAGGCACCCATCCCAAACACACCCCAGCTCCCTCAGTTGCCAGGCTTCTGCAACCCCTAATCCTGAGTTACAGTCCTCTCATATTGAGCCCCTTCTAGCCTCTGCTGGAGGCCATCTCCACCCATGCTCTAATCTGCTCTCTTTCCCAGGTGCTTCTGGCCTCTGTGCTCTGCTTCACCTCTTCCCTGGACACAAGATACAATGTCCAGATAGTTGGGTTGCTGCCCGGAGGGTAAGAGAGACTGAAAAAGCACTTGTTTTCTTTTCTCACAACGCTCCCACCCAATGCCTCCTCCTGCCCTGCCCTGTCCTATTTCCTCTGTCTTCCTCATATCCTTATTATTCCCAACCCACCCTCACCGAGGACTCTTTCTGCAGATTTCCCCAACCTCTCCTCCCCAGCCTGGCTGAGCTGCCCAGGATTCTGGCCGACTCGTTGCCCATGGCGCTGGTTACCTTTGCAGTGTCTGCCTCCCTGGCCTCCATCTATGCAGACAAGTACAGCTACACTATTGACTCCAACCAGGTGTGACTTTGAGTGAGGACCCCAGCCTCATTCAGGAGACAGACGGCCCCCGAACGTGATTTCCCCCTCCTAGCCATGCCTTCGTATCTCTCCTCTTCTTCCCACTGCATCCTTTCAGGAGCTCCTGGCACATGGTGTCTCCAACCTCGTCTCCTCCCTCTTCTCTTGCTTTCCCAACTCTGCCACGTTGGCTACGACCAGCCTATTAGTGGATGCTGGTGGGAACACACAGGTAAGAGCCATGTTCTTGGGTGAGGAGAAGGAGGGAGGGACATCCATGTTGGGTGGTGGTGGAACAGGTGGAAGATTGGAAGATACCCAGGTGGCAGTCCTGTAGAGGACAATGGGAATCTGTGAGGGAAAGTGAGTGGGGAGATGGGATTATCTGGGAACAATATGGAGAAAAAAGGTCTGTTAAGATCTCTGTGGATTCTAAGCACTGAGAAAGGGCATGGTGTCCTATATGTAGTTCAAAATAAGGACAATACTAATCTGGAAAATGAATTTAAGAAACAAAATTCTGGACTTTTTCCTTGTGAGGACATATTCTTTTTCAAAGAAATGTCACATATTAAAGTCTCTCCCTAATATTTTTGGTTTCCTATATTTGTTGGTGTCCTAAGCATGTGGTTAGCCTGCTTTTTAGTGTCATCCAACAGTGGCTTTTAAAATGGAGGTAGGCTACAAAAATAGGGATTTTGAACTATATCTTGGGGGAAACCAACAAATGACAGGTATTTAACTGGGTGAGGGGGAAAGTGAGCAGCACAACATCGAGAAGGGGTTAGGGAATGAGGAACAGCAGTGTGGAAGGGGGTTTGGGGAGGAGGGAGACTTCCAAAAAGGCTGACACAGAGGCAGGAGACCATCTCTCAGTAGGGGTGGGTTGAGGCTACCTCCCTTCTTTGCTTCTGACCCTCCTGCCCTGCAGCTGGCAGGCCTCTTCTCCTGCATGGTTGTCCTATCTGTGCTACTGTGGCTGGGGCCCCTCTTCTACTATCTGCCCAAGGTAAGCAGCAGAGGAGGCCGAGGGATGGCTGGGAGGGGCGGCTACCTCCCCACACATGGGGGTGGTCAGCCTACCTCCTCTGCCCTAAGGCTGTCTTGGCCTGCATCAACATCTCCAGCATGCGCCAGATGTTCTTCCAGATGCGAGAACTCCCTCAACTATGGCGCATCAGCCGCGTGGACTTTGTGAGAAATGGCAGCATTGCTCTCAGATGCCCCCTCCCACCTTCCTAGCGTCCCCAGCCTCTGCCCTTGATCAAAGTTAACTGTTCCAGTCCTGAGTTCTGCAGCCTACCCACCTTCAACTTGTATACCTCCTAATCCCTTTACTCAGAGACAAGGTGAAGGGTCAAGCTTGAACCTCTTCAGACCTGAGTATTTGTAACTCCCCATGTGGTTCAAGGATTGAGGTCCTTACACTTGGTGTGTATCCCCTATTAGGTCAACCTCATCCCTTCCTTCTGTCATTCTTCCTACTTTCTCCCGGGCCCTCCCTCCCCGTCATTTGCCCTGGCAGTCGCTGCCCCTGGACCCTCCTTCCCTGGCAGTGAGGGCTGGCATTCCTTCTGGGCATTTCACTCCCATCCATGTCCTGCAGGCTGTGTGGATGGTCACATGGGTGGCTGTCGTGACCCTGAGTGTGGACCTGGGTCTGGCTGTCGGTGTGGTCTTCTCCATGATGACTGTGGTCTGCCGCACCCAGAGGTGGGAGCAGAGATGAGGGAAGTCAAGAGCAGGGGAGAGAACAGAGTGCTTGGGGTGACTCTCCAGCCAGATCAGGCTGGGAATCTGACCCCAGCTTCCTACCCAGGGTACAGTGCCTGGCACTTGGACTGGCTGAGGGGACAGAGCTCTACAGGCCACTCAGAGAGAGCCACAAGGTGGGTGGGCTACAGCCAAAGATGGAAGGGAAGGTTAGACTTGGATGGTTCACTGACCCGCTGACCCCTTAGCTCCTCCAGGTCCCAGGGCTCTGCATTCTGAGCTATCCAGCACCGCTTTACTTTGGGACCCGAGGGCAGTTTCGCCGCGTGCTGGAGTGGCATCTGGGGCTTGGAGAAGGAAGCAAGGTGAGGGACCTGGTCAAAGGGAAGTGTGGCTTCTTTGGGGCTGGGAGACAGGTGGGTGTTCCGAGGGGGATTCTTGGGCTCACTGGGTGCACGTTTGTGCTCATGTCTCAGAGGTGGTGACTCCCCTTCTCTACTCACAGGAGGCTCCAGAGATAGATGCCTCACCGGATGCAGGTGAGGTGGGAGGATAAGGAGGGAGATTTGGCACCACCCACAGAGGCATCTTAGTCCTCCTGCCTTCTCCCATCCTAGCTGCCGAGCCTGTCAGGGTGGTGGTCCTAGACTGCAGTGGTGTCACCTTTGTGGATGCTGCAGGGGCCAGAGAAGTGGTCCAGGTGAGGGAGAGGGTAGGCTAAGGAGGAAGTCCCCTTGTGGTTTCGTGAACACCCTCTGATGTAGGACTTAACTCCCTCCCCCACCCCCACCCCTGCAGCTGGCCAGTCGATGCCGAGACGCTGGGATCCACCTTCTCCTGGCTCAGTGTAATGGTGAGATGCGCAGGTGGAGGGGTCCGGAGACAGGGGAGTGACTGGACACTTGGCGGGGAGGGAAGAGACACAGTGTGGATTAGGACCTGAGGACCTGATCCCCTCTCCACACAGCCTCAGTGCTGGGGACACTGACCCAGGCAGGACTCCTGGACCGAGTGACCCCAGAACAGCTGTTTGTGAGTGTCCAGGATGCAGCTGCGCATGCCCTGGAGAGGCTGGTGAGGCAGCAATAACAGTGGGGTGGAAGCTGGGAGGTGCTGGCCTATGGCGAGGGGAGATGTGAGTCAGACTAAAGACCCTGGCAGAGGGATTTTCGAAGGGGCCATAGGAGGAAGATGAAGGAAAGGGATGGGGATGAAATGATTAGTCAATATAAGACCAAGCCAGGGAGACTGGGCCCAGCTGTGAGTGAAGAACTGAGGAACTAAAGTTCCAAAGCAGGCAGTGTGCCCCTGAGAGGACTGCCAAATCATGGGTGAGGGAGGGGAGCACCAAATCTGCTTCTGACATGTCCCTTCCCTGTTCCAGGAGCTCAATGGTCCAAAGACTTGCACAGTGTGGGTCTGACATGGTCATTTGGTGTGTGGAGGGCCCCAACGAGACATGTATGAGGCGGGCCATGGCCCCTGAGTCCCCTGACTTCATGTAACTAATAAAATGAAGCTGAGAGCCTCTGGGGTTCATGAAATGAGTCTGGGTGTCTGCACATGGACCCTTGGTGCCCCTTCCTCTACTCCCAAAGCATTGCAAAGACACAACTAAAAATTGCTTTCTCCTGTATGTTCACCAGCCCCCATTCCAACTCCATTCTCTCCATGGGGGTGAGGCTGCAGCCACTGCACAGAGTCCTGGATCCAGAGATAGGGGCACAGCCCTGGGACTATATATTGGGGACTTCCCCAACCCCTTAGTACCAAGGAGATGAGAGGAGAGTATTTCTGCTTTAGGTTTTTAGAGTCCCCCTTTGGGCTCTTTGGCACTTGAAAAGCAACCCCCCACTTCCTGCCCTAGGGTAAGGGGTGGGGGGGAGGACTTGGCACTGGCTGTGGGACAAGTTATGGCTCCATCATGCCCCTGGGCACTTGCAGAAAGGAGGAGTGACACCAGGACAAGCCCCTGTTTGGGATCAAGTTCTGAAGGAGACTGGGACAGTCAGTGGAGAGGTCACTGGCTGGTGGGGTTTGCTAGGAATTCCTGGCAGGGACAAGGAGGCAGGTCCAGTCTGACAGCTAAAAGGCCCCAAGTGGCCATCACTCTGAGGTCATGCACTGGAGCCGATGTTTGAAGAAGAGCAGGCGATGTTTGGCCACCTGACTCTCGTCCAGTGATCCCGGGTAACGGTATCGAGCATAAGTCTCTGCCTTCGCATCCTTTGAGATCCAAGGCAACTTTAACTTGGATGCGTGATCCACAACGACATCTGAGCAGGAGCCCACTTGAAGAGAACCAAGTCCATCCAGGAAGAATTCTGGGGGCAGAGGGAAGGGGAGTACACAATGAAGGGTCTTGAGGATACAGAGGCACGGCTGCCCCTAAAGGAGAACTGAGATTTGGGATATGGTGGGTGCATATGCAAAGACTCCATCTCTAAGGACCTTAGGCGTGTAAATCAGCCCTTTTGAGTCTTGTATAAAATGGAGTCAATATCCTTACCTTGTGCTTTGAAAACTGATTCCCTCCCTTCCTCCTTCCCGCAACACACACACACACACACACAGATTCAATAAATGCGGACTTGGCTGCTCCAAGGTGGCCTGAACCAGGAGATTCGGTTGGGAGCAGGATAGAGGCCAAGGTGACAGTGGTAGGGAAGCTCAAGGCAGACCCAGTGGCTGTACTGGCCGCTGAGGTTTAAATGATGTTTGGGGCTGGGATGTTTGAAGCTCTCTCTGTGGCCGGGGCTCGGGTCTTGGGAAACCTTCGTAGAACTGCTCTAGGGACCCCGGTGGCAGCTGTGGGCTCCGCGGGGTGGTCGGGCAGTAGTACCCAGGGCCCCAGGCACCTTACTGCCCCACCACCCCGCGGTCCCTGGTCCCGAGCCCCGAAGGGTCCCTGCCCGGCCTGGAGGGGGCGCCACTCACCCAGGTGCGCCACGCGGCTGAGGCGCGGGTCAAAGCCGACCTCGCGCACCTTGTCAGTGCGCGCCAGGAAGAAGTTGACCACGCCGTCGGTGACCACGCACCCCGGGAAGCCGACGAGCTCGTGGTGGAAGCCGCGCTTCTGCCGGAGGCAGTTCCCGCGGCCTGGCGCGCCAGGCTCCACGCTCAGCAGCTGCCGGTAGGTGGTGGCGAAGCCGGAGATCTCGCGCACCGCGCCCCCTACCTGCCGGGGCGGGAGGGTGGCTGCAGGCCGGCCGCGCACTGGAAGGGCTTAGGGCTGGGCTCCCTCTCCCCACCAGGCTGGCCTCCCTGCTGGGTCCTTTCCCGCCCCACCCCTGCAGGACCCAGACAGTGGCCCAGGCTCCGCTTCCGTCCCGGGCTGGCGGCTCTCGGGCCTCCGGCCTTGGCCTTCGCCTGCCGGAAGCCCTCCTCCCACCCTCCATCCCGCGGCCCCTCCCCTACCAGGTCCAGCGGCGTCCGCTCCAACACGTCCACAAGCCTCTCTAGTCGCGTCCGCGCCGTGAAGACGAAGTCATCGTCCACCCACAGCACGTACTTGGTGGTTACTTGGGATATGGCCAGGTTCCGGCCTGCGAACCAGCCCTGGGGGAGTGTAAGTACGGTTGGCGATGCTATCGAGATAGGACGCAGCCCTCTGCCACCTTTCCTCCTCACTCCTGAACCCTCTCAACAGCCTCTGGCTGTGCGTGCGTGTTCAGTCTGCGACCGACTCTGCGACTCCATGGACTGTAGCTCGCCAGGCTCCTCTGTCCATGAGATTTCCCAGGCAAGAATACTGGAGTGGGTTGTCATTTCCTCTTCCAGGGGATCTTCCCTACCCAGGGATCCAACCTGCATCTCCTGCGGGCGGATTCTTCACCAAAGAGCTACCTGGGAAGCCCCTCAACAGCCTGTGCCCCTCTCCAAACTTTGGAAGTGCTTAGAAACGGCAGGGAGCTAGGTTTAAAAAAATGCAGTTTCCCATGGCCAGAGGCTCCGAGTCGGTGTTCTGAGGGAGAGTCTTGGAATGCATTTGATTCATGTGTTCATTCATTCATCAACTATTTATTGAGCCCCCACTAGGTGCTAAGCACTATTCTAAGAAGGCAGCTCAAATAAGACAGCACGATTCCTGCTCCTGTGGAGCTTACATTTCAGAAATCCTCATGCTGGATTCACTACCCTGGAGACTGCGGCCTGAGGGCATGCCCCCTCCCGGTGCCCTGTGGCTGTGCACCTTGCCAAAAGGCATGAGATAGTGCTCGATGTGGGGACCTCTAATGCTCTCTGGCTTGTCGCTGTCGTCGGCGATTACCACTGTGACCGTTGGGTAGAAGCGGCGGATGCTGGCGATGAGTGCCCGTAACCGATTGTAACGAAGGAAGGTCTTAGTGGCGATGGTGACCAGAGCGCTGATGTTGTACTGGGCTAGGAGTGAGGGACAGAGTTAGGTGCAGAGGAGAGTGGCGAGTGAGGAGAAGGAAGACACTTCCCAGAGCCACCCTCTCCCAACTTTCTTCCTGTCAGGCTGGATCTATGCCCCTGAGCATACCAGTCTCACCTCCCTGGGGTAGAGATCCAGGTGGGTACAGCCGAGGGTTGGGTGGGTGTCTTATGCGGATGGTGAAGGCAGCTTCGTGTCCCTCGGTGGAGAAATGGACTGGGAAGAAAGATATGAGATGTGGCCCCTAGGGCTTGGACAACATTCTCTTTTCAGTAAGTCAATATTTAAGTGCCTACCCTGTGTTGTACTTTTCTAGGCCCTGTTAGATAAGAATGCAAGGTTCGTATCCCCCTGGAACTTACATTTTAATGGGTGGGAGAAAGATGATAAAAATTTTCATTAAAAGCTAGCCTTTATTGAGCATTTACTATGTGCCAGGCACTTTTAAAATTACGTTAACGATATGAACTCATTTAATCCTCACAATAGCCCTCTTAAGTAGATTCCTACTACAGAAAAAGAAGGCACAGAGAAATTAACTTGTCCATAATTACCCAACTCTTAGGCAAGAAAGCTGGGGTAGGAACCTAGTCCATCTGGTTCCAGGTTAAGTAAATAAGAAAATTCAGATACAGATAAGTATTGAATCGAAAATAAGACAAGTATTGTGAGAGTGAAGAGGAGCCATCTGAGCTGAAATCCAAACGATAAGGAGCCAGCCATGCAAAAATCTGGGGGAAGAGCATTCTAGGCAGAGGGAACAGCAAGTGCAAAGGCCCCCCAGTGGGAGTAGGTTTGGTATAGAAGCCTTGGAGAGAAGCAGAAGGGCTGTTATACCCCTTTTGCCAGAGGAGAAATGGGGGCTCTGGGAGAGAAAGCTCTTTGCCCTCTAGTAAGTGGTGGGCTGGGAATAGAGCTTGAGTCTTCTAGTTCCTGGGTCAGGTCACTTCCTGGGGCCCCCATTGTTGGCCTGAAGGGGGGACACACCCAAGGCTCGGGTTTCCCTCTGGCCTGTTCCAGCCCCAGTTGAACAAAGGCCCCTTCTCTCCCTCTTTGGCCCTGCTGGCCCAGCTGAAATGCCCATTGTGTGTCTGGGCAGCTCTGGCCATTGCCCGAGTGTCTCCCACACCCTCTGCCATTTGCTCGCTCCTGCCTTTCTGGCTTCCTGTGTTCACCCAGCCTGTTATTACATCCACCCAGGCCTCGCACCTGTGTCTGCTGTGTTTGCCTGGTAGCTTCGGCTGCTGTAAGTGACCAGTTGCAGCTGCCGATTGAGTTGGTCCAGCCCTGGGCTGGTGAGGGTGAGATCTGGCTGCCCTTCTCCGGTGAGAGTCACTCCAGTTACTTCCCCTGCCACGTCCCAGGTGCCCAAGGAGGCAGTCAGGTTCACCTGGGAGAGGGGATTGGCGAGTGCAGGGTGATGTCCCCTACCCACCTCTTGCCTCCCTGCTTCTTCCATCTGTCCTTTGGCAGCCTCGCTGCCCTCCCTGCATCATTCATGCCCATCTGGCCTCCCCACCCTCCTGTTTCTTCTCACCTGGTATACCTCCTGACCAGAAGTGGCCTGCAGGCCCAGTCCTGGAAGCAAGGAGAGGGAACCGGAATCACAGACAGCCTGGGATTCCTCCCTTTCTCCTCCCTCGCTTCTCCCTCTTTCACCTCACACAGCACAGAACTTCTCACCCATCCCTCCTGTTGAGGCCACAGCAGGGCACATTGCAGGGCACAGCCCAGAGTAACCGATTTCTCACTCCTTCCCATCAAAGCAGTAGGTCTTGTGTGGCCTGCCCTGCCTGTCCATTTAACTTCAGCCAGTCAGCAAGAACACACCCTTCTCCCCAAACCTCTCCAGTTGTCTTCGGCAATTCCCCACAATCCTAGAGTCCCTTCTGTCCCCATCTCCATCTCCCACCTCATGAGCCCTCCCTGACCTCCAGTTTCCCTTTCATTAGAAGCCCCCCACTTGGCATTCCAGTCTTCCCTCATTCTTTCTCACCCAGCCTGGGCTCTGCCACCCTCACAGTGGGTTAGGCCCTCCCCTTGGACCCTCCTCCCCACCTGGCACCAAGATGCTCCTGAGGGGCTGGACCTCTACACCCTGCAGGGGGTACTGTAGCGGGGAGTTGGCTGGGGCTATGAGCAGCTGGTCAGCAGCAGACTGGCTCCTGGCAGTGAAGGAGGGGGAGGACAGAGGAGGAGTCAAGGGGAGCCGTGTGCTCCCTCCTAGCACACCCTCCCTCCAGACCTCCCACGGCTCTCCACAGGCAGAGTCACACCCTCCTTTCCGCTGGGTACCTTGAAAGGAAGGCCTGGAACTCCTGCTCCCTTGAGGCAGACACAGTGCTCAGCTCCTCAGGGTCAAAGGCCTTGGTGAAGTCAAAGGCTTGGACCTGCCTCTGGAAGGGGAGGTGAAGGCTCCCCTCACTGGACTCACAACTGCAATTGTTCGAAGACAGCAGCCTGTGGAGCCGGGAGGAAGGGTCCTCAGAGCCCAGCCACACAGCTCACTCATCCCACGGAAGGTTGACACAGCATCCGCACCTTTGCCGTTCAACCCTGTTCATCCAAAATCTGTTCCCTTAATCACTGCTCTTCAAATAGTCCCCCCCAGGAGGGACCACCCATGGGATGACCCATCCTCTACATCTGGATTTTACAGAGATGTAGAACAGACCAAATGCTACACACCATCAGGACTCCAGCTCGACTCCTTTCTCAGGGAATGACTAGGACTCAGAAAGTCAGGGCCCTCCCCTGATTGCAACCCTCCCTTCCCCATTCCCGAAGCACAAGACTCAGTAACCCCGCCACCTCTCACTTCACCCCCTCCCCCCTCCCCCCCCCCCACAACCAGTTTGGGGAACCCAGGCATCAGAGCTCAGCAGTAGAGGAAACAGAAGCTTCCCAGACTACCCCCCGGCGAGTGCCATGCTGTCACCCCGACTCCTTACACTCACCCCACCACTTGCTCCTTGATCCTGACCGGGATGTGTGCGTATCTGGGCTCAGGGGCAAGACCTAGCAGTTCTGGCCTGGGGTTGCCCTGTAGGGGCGTCCACAGCGCAAGAGGTGCCCGGAGGCCCGGCGCGACCCGGGTGCTCGCGTACAGGAGCCCCAGCGAGGCGCAGGCGAGCAGCAGGACGAGCACACAGAGGGCCCGGCGGCCCAGCCGCATCCTGGGTGGGCGAAGGAGTGGGAGGGTGAGAAGGTGGTCAGCGAAAGGTGGTTGAGACTCTGGGGTCCGGCTGGGGCGTCCCCATCTCGCGCGCCAGGGTTTGCATAGCGAATCGGTACCCTCGTCCCCCTCCCCTCACTCCCCGGGCCTCGGGTCTCCTGGTCTCCTTTCTTCTCGCCCTCTCCCACATCTCGCTTTCCTTTCACGCCCGAGGCCTGTTATCTCGATGAAGCAAGAGACCTTTGGAGGTAGCGGTTTCGACGCGGCGGCTCGTAAGTAGAAAAAGCACCGTTTTATTAGAATAGCCGATTTCCGGAGCCCGCCGCCTCCCTTGGTCCACGCATCCCCCACCCCCTCAGTCCGAGCATCACCTGGCCCGGGTGGGCTGCAGAGGGCAGCGTCACACCTTGCCTGTCATGAAAAATGCAGAATCACGCCCGCGCTGCTGGGTGGCCCCGGCGGAGGTGACCCCGTGAGTGGCCTCGCGAAGCCGTGCGGGGCGGCAAGGTGGACCGGTGCGCGCGCCTCCGCCCGCCTCCGGCTCAGTCCCGCGTCCCGCCCCGGCACTGACCTGTCTTAACGCTCTAAGGCCGCCGCAGGATTTCGGTCAGGGCTGTGCCAGGCTCTCAGCCCTGGCCTGAGGGTCCTCATGGGGCTGGAGGCGGCCTGATTGGGGAGCCGGGCGTGAGTCTGAGAGTGAGGGGGAAAGCCTCCTGCCTCCCGAGCGCGCACGACCCCGCCCGCCTTTGGACTCTCCGGGCTTTGTAGACCACCGCGCTGAGGTGGTTCTGGGCGTTTCCTGCGGGGTTGGGGGATCGGAGTCGAGAAACCGCCGCACCTCAATCCCAGAAACAAACCCGGGGCTCCCTGGGACCCTGTCCCACTTGCCGGGCCGGGAGAGCCCGGGCCGCCGCCCGGCTTTTCAGATCGCGGCGGCTCGGCTCGGGTGCTGGCTGCGGAGGAGCGTCGGGCTGCGCGCCGAGAGTGAGCGCGCTGGGGCGCCTTCTGGTGGGCGCGGAGGACACTGCGGGGGCGCGAAGCCGGCGAAGCGCAGAGGACGCCGCCTCCCTCCCCGCCAGCCCTGAGCCTGCGAGCCCTGGCATCTCCCCCGCCCCACCGCGGTCCCAGTCACTCTATTCCTATTCGTTCCGAGCCGTCTTTCCATCGAGACTGTAGGCCAGGCCAGGCGATAAGGGCTTTGGGAAGCGATGGGGTGGGGACGCCCTGTAACCCCATTTCAAGGAAGATTTGGATACTTAGGGTGACATAAAGGAACCCAGACAAGACTGGAAAATAAAGACTGCCTAGCTAACAAAGACAAGTTGACAAGCCTCCCTCCCAGCATCGCCTTCCCCACCCTCCAGCCCCCACATATCCCAGTTATCTAACGAATACTCAGTGATGTAACAAACACTCAGTAATTCAAGGGCCTGCTTCTTCTGGCTGCTCCTTGTTGCAGACTTGCGGAAGGGAAGAAACCGCAAACAGTGCCTAGATTGGTTGTACTTACCCGTGCAAGCTGCAGACCTGTACTACCTTAGCTGTAGCTGGCTTCTTGATGCTGCCCTAAGTTCTGTGGTTCCATGATTCTAATAAAAGATGTCACAATTTAATAGGGAAAAAGATATAATAAGAAATGTAAAGCATAATGAAAATGGGGGGCAGTGGGGAGGGAAGATTGGATTATTGGATGAACTGTGTACAAAGAAATGACTAATCAGCTGGAGGGAAAGTGAGATTCTCACCCTCTTTACACCAAAATAAATTCCAAATCAAATATTTTATTATTTTGATATTTATAAATATCAAATATTTTATTATTAAAAATGTAACCACAAAGAGTAGTAAAATAATTCATGGAGTTTGTTTTTTTTATAATCTTGGAGTGGGGAAGACATCTCTAAGTAAGATATAAAAGGACATATTAATAGATTTGCCTGCATTAAAAGCTTGAGTGAAGAAATTTCTGTAAACAAACTTGAGAAATGACAAACTGTGAAAAAATATGTGCAACATGTTAGACAGATAAAGGTCTATTTTTCTTAAGAGCTATAAAACATCAATAAGAAAAAATTATCAGTCACCCCCAAAGGGGCAAAAATTGTGATTAGACAGTTGAGGGAAAAAGTAAAAATGGCTTTTCAAACATATGAATGTACACTTGACCCTATTCATAATAAATACAATCCAAATTAGAGTGACAATGAAATGGTTTTTGTTTAGCAAGTTAGTAAAGGTCAAAGAGTTTGCTAACACAAGTGGTCAAATATTTGAAAAAATAGTCACTACCATACACTGTTGTGAGTGTAAATGGACCCAGCTTAGAGCAATTGGCCAATCTGTTAACAATTAAAATATTAATCATTTAAATCTTAAATATTAGTAAGTTAAAATTTTAAAGATATGATTCAACTAGACAATGGGACACTGGATTAATCTATATCTACTGATACTGAATGATATCCAAAGCTGTTAAGCAAAATAAACAACACCATATATAGTCGGCTCCTGAGTGTGGGTTTTAGCTTCTAGGATTGTCCAAATACTAGAAATGAAGTGCTGCCATAATAAAAACCTAACAATGTGGGAATGGATTTGGAACTGGGTTTTGGATAGAAGCAGGAAGGAATCTAGGAGTGTTAGTGAAAGACTGAAAAATATTGAAGAGCATATAAGTAGAAGCCTCATGTCCTTTGAGGAGGCTGCTGATTAAAGTGAGGAAAGTAGGGAAATTGAGGGGCTTCCCAGGTGGCACTAGTGGTAAAGAACCTGCCTGCCAATGCAGGAGATGTTAAGAGATGCAGGTTCGATCCCTGGGTTGGGAAGATCCCCTGGAGAAGGTCATGGTCACCCACTCCAGTATTCTTGCTGGAGAACCCCATGGACAGAGAACCTGGTGGGCTGCAGTCCATGGGGTCTCACAGAGTCAGACATGACTGAAGGGACTTAGCATGTATGCATACATACCTAATGAATTGGGGATCCCATTGAGATTTTCAAGCGGAATGTTGAAGGTGCCTTCAGGTTTCTTCTTGTCACTTTTAGTAGAATATGTATGAAAAGAAAGAGATAAGCGAAAGAAAGGAATGCCAATAAAAAAAGTCCTGGGGATTGTTAGGTTTGAAATTTCCTAGCCTCTCTAAGGACCAGTGAGGCTAGAATTTTTAAAAAAATGGCTTCCAGGACTTCCTTGGTGGTGCAGTGGATAAGTATTCACCAGCCAGTGCAGGAGACATGGGTTTGATCCCTGGTCCAGGAAGAGTCCACAGGCTGTGGAGCAACTAAGCCAGTGCACCACAACTACTGAGCCCATGTGCTGCAACTACTGAAGCCTGAGTTCCTGTAGGCGGTGCTCCGCAAGAGAAGCCACCACAATGAGGAGCCGGCACAGGGAAAGGAAGAGTAGCCTCCTGCTTACTGCAGCTAGGGAAAGCCCGCATAGACCAAGGAAGACGCGACGCCGCCAAGAAAAAGTAAGGCTTCCAGGGAAAGACCATATCTAAGGAGTGCTCAAGAAATTCTTGTCTGAAAATAAAGCCAAGGATATAAACATAAATCCTCTGTTAAAGAGCTAAGGCAGTGCCTCAGAATGGTTCCATTAAACAATAGGACACTCAGGGATCAAAAAAGCCCAAGGAAGAGAAAGGTTTATCTCGATAATATTTGTGAATATGGCTTTCATGTGATGTAGTTAATCTCAATAAGATTCACAAGAGAACTATAAAGATTTTAAGAGAATTGTATTTGCCGAATTTTATTGATGATAGAATAATTTTCTTTTACTATTCTGATAGATATATGTTTGCTGTTTTAAATTCCCCAAGTTTAGAGTAATGTATTACATAGCAATAGATAACTAATTCAGAATATTATATAGTTGACCTTGAACAATGAGGGGGTTACAGGCACTGCTTTATTTAAAACAAATAACCAAGAAAAAATTCTAATTATTTTTTTTGGTTATTCATTTTAAATAAAGCAGTGTGTACATGTCAATCCCAAACTTCCTAACTATCCCTTCCTTCCCCCTCTGCGTTTCCCTCCGGTAGCCGTAAGTTCATTCTGTAAGTCTGTGAGTCTGTTTGTAAATAAGTTCATCTGTATCATTTTTTTGATTCTGCATATAAGCTATATCATATGATATTTCTTTCTCTGTCTGACTTACCTCACTTAGTATGACAATATCTAAGTCCATCAAATTGCTGCAAATGACATTATTTCATTCTTTTAACAGCTGAGTAATATTCCTATCACTTCATGGGAAATAGATGGAAAAACAGTGGAAACAGTGTCAGACTTTGTTTTTTTGGGCTCCAAAATCACTGCAGATGCTGATTGCAGCCATGAAATTAAAAGACGCTTGCTCCTTGGAAGGAAAGTTATGACCAACCTTGATAGTATATTAAAAAGCAGAGACATTACTTTGCCGACCAAGGTCCGTCTAGTCAAGGCAATGGTTTTTCCCGTGGTCATGTATGGATGTGAGAGTTGGACTGTGAAGAAAGCTGATCGCCGAAGAATCGATGCTTTTGAACTGTGGTGTTGGAGAAGACTCTTGAGAGTCCCTTATACTGCAAGGAGATCCAACCAGTCCATTCTAAAGGAGATTAATCCTGGATGTTCATTGGAGGGACTGATGCTAAAGCTGAAACTCCAATACTTTGGCCACCTCATGAGACAAGTTGACTCACTGGAAAAGACTCTGATGCTGGGAAAGGTTGGGGGCGGGAGGAGAAGGGGACGACGGAGAATGAGATGGCTGGATGGCATCACCGACTCTGTGGACATGGGTTTGAGTGTACTCCGGGAGTTGGTGATGGACAGGGAGGCCTGGCGTGCTGTGATTCATGGGGTCGCGGAGAGTCGGACACGACTGAGCGACTGAACTGAACTGAACTGAATATTCCATTGTATATATGTACCACATCTTCTTTATCCATTCCTCTGTCGATGGACATTCAGGTTGCTTCCATGTCTTGGCTATTGTAAACAGTGTTGCAATGAACATTGGGGTGCATATATTTTTTGTACCATGTTTTCCCCTGGATATATACCCAAGAGTGGGATTGTAGAATCATATGTTTAGTCATATGTTTAATCATATTTTTAGTTTTTTAAGGAACCTCTGTACTGTTCTCCATAGTGACTGTATCAATATACATTCCAACCAACACTGTAGGAGGGTTCTCTTCTCTCTACACCCTTTCCAGCATTTTTTGTTTGTGGATTTTTTTAATGATAGCCATTTGACTGGTGTGAGGTGATATCTCATTGTAGTTTTGATTTGCATTTCTCTAATAATTAGTGATGTTGAACATCTTTTCATGTGCCTCTTGGCCATCTGTATATCTTCTTTGGAGAAATGTCTATTTAGGTCTTTTGCCCATTTTTTGATTGGGTTGTTTGTTTTGATATTAAGCCATATGAGCTGCTTATAAATTTTGGAGGCTAATCCCTTGTCAGTCACATCATTTCCAAATATTTTCTCCCATTCTGTGGGTTATCTTTTCATTCTGTTCATGGTTTCCTTTGCTGTGCAAAAGCTTTTGAGTTTGATTAGGTCCCATTTAAGTTGCAGCAATAACTTTTTCAATCCATCTCCTAGAGTGATACCTGTATTCTACTTTAATAGAAAGAATCATACAGAATGTAGTCTTCTATGTTTTGATTTTTCTTCTTTCAGCATTATGAGTTATTGTGTATAGCTGTAGATCATTTATTCTCAGTCTATACAGTTGACCTTTGAACACACAAGGGTATTGTTGAACTGTGCAAGTCCATTTATACGAGGATTTTTTTTCACTGAATACATACTATGGTACTATGCAATCCAACACTGGTTGAATCCATGAATGCAGAACCCCAGATTCATCGAGGACTGACTATAAAGTTTTACATGGATTTTTTTATTTAGAATTTTTTTCTTGGTTAAAAAATGTAGAATATAGGCAAAACTAATCTATGTTTGTAGTCAGAATTGTGATTACCTTTGAGGCATGGAGTAGTAACTAGAAGGGGTCAATCTGGGTGCTAGTAAAGTTGTGTTTCAAGATTCAAGTGTGCTTAATTTGTAAAAATACAAATTGTATACTTTTGATGCTTTTGAACTGTGGTGCTGGAGAAGACTCTTGAGAGTCCCTTGGACTGCAAGGAGATCCAACCAGTCCATTCTAAAGGAGATCAATCCTGGGTGTTTATTGGAAGGACTGATGCTAAAGCTGAAACTCCAATACTTAGGCCTCATGCGACAAGTTGACTCACTGGAAAAGACTGATGCTGGGAGGGATTGGGGGTGGGAGGAGACGGGGACGACAGAGAATGAGATGGCTGGATGGCATCACCGACTCTGTGGACATGAGTTTGAGTGAACTCCGGGAGTTGGTGATGGACAGGGAGGCCTGGCGTGCTGTGATTCATGCGGTCACAAAGAGTCGGACACGACTGAGCGACTGAACTGAACTGAACTGAATCTGTACTTTCCTGTATGTTTATTATACATGAATACACAGTTTAAAAATATGAGAGAACACTTGTAATCTGCTTTTGAAAATAGTCAGAAGCTTTTTTCTTCAAGCAGTACACCTACTTTCAGTGGGGTGATTCTTCTGATAGTCAGGTTGGGTTGATCAGGTAGCTGTAGGCAACTGGCAGCTCAGCTGAGGCTGGATGACACAAGTTCCCTTTTCTCACATGATGGGAGTTTGGTGCTCTTGGCTGAACCTCTCTTTCTTTGTGGTCTTTCATGGCAGTCTCAGGGTAGCCAGTGTGTGAGGGTGGAAGCTTCAAGCTCCCTTGAAGCCTTGCTTGTAATTCACGCAGCATTATTCCTTCCCCACCCTCTCTCTCAAGAATATTTAGGTGCTAAGGCAAATTATCAGGTTATCCCAGATTCAAGGAGTGATTATACTCCATCTCTTGATGGATATAAATGCAAAACATTTATGACCATTCTATTTATTTATACATTTTTGTTTATTCACCTATCTATTTGTTTCTCTTTGGCTCTGCTGGGTCTTCACTGCTATGAGAAGACTTTCTCTAGTTGCACTGAGCAGGGGCTGCTTTCAAGTTGTGGTGCACGGGCTTGTCATCGTGGTGGCTTCTTTTGTTGCAGAGCGCAGGCTCTAGGCACTCAGGCTTCAGCAGTTGCGGTGTGTGGGATCAGGATTTGCGGTGTATGGTCTTAGTTGCTCTCAGACATGTGGGATCTTCCCAAACCAGGGACTGAACCTGTTTTTGAGGTAGGTTCTTAACCACTGGACCACCAAGGAAGTCCCATGACCATTTAAAATCTTCCATTATCACCAATAACCAAATCTTTAAGTGCAGGAATTGTTGCTTAATTAGGTACTTTTAGAAAGGAAGAATGTCTGAATAACTTGGTATCTACATTATAAGGAATATTGCTCTGAAATGACACAACATTATACACAAAGGTGCTTGGAAATAAACATGTACCCAAAACAATCAACAAGAGACCCAGATCTTTTAATGCCCTTTTCCACCAAAAGGAACCAGGGTCCTTGGATTCTTTGCAGGTCCTATCCCAGGGCTGGGACAGGAAAAATTAAAGATGAACTTGGAATGTCAGACTGAATAAATTAATGTAGGAAAAGAGAAATTGCTGATTGACAAATATAAGGGAAATGATGAAGTAGAAAATAATTCTTCAACCATCAGAGTAAAAATTGGTTTGGTCAAGTGTCATCAATGAGTGCTAATTTTAAGGGAGGAAGTTTCGTGAGGAATAAGGTGTTTGCATAGTTTAAAGTGTTTCCCCACAGTTTGCTTGTTAGTTATAAGAGGAAAAATTATACCTGCACAGTGGGAAAAACAGACAGCATTGACTAGGTGGTCAAAATTAATACTACTAATGAGAGGCAGAGGAAGTTGTGAGCCTCCAGCTATGTGTCTCCACCCCAAGAAAGACACAGAATCACTTAGGGAGTATTCTGGCTAGGGGTACATAATTTGATTCTAAATATGGGAAAACACAGAAGCCCCAGTTGAGGAATATTTTATATATTTAAAAGAAACTGGCCAGTGTTTTATTTTTAAATGTTAATGTCGTGAGAGACAAAGATAGAGTAACGGTTCCAGAAAAAAAGGAGACAAAAGAAACAACTAAACGCAATGTGTGATCCCAGATGGAGTCCTGTCCTTGAGGGGGAGCAAATGCTGTAACAGACACTTTGGGGACCAAGTTGGGATAGGGATGGTAGCTTAAAGTCACTGTTTTATCTTTGTTAAGAGATAGATGGTAAATGTTAGATTTCCCATAGTTGATAACTGTGGCTACCAGTATCCTGTTCTTAGAAAACGTACCCTGTGTGTTAAAGAGATAAGGTGGCATGATGTATGTTATCTACTTTCAAATGACTCAAGAAAAAGAAAGAATTGGGACTTCCCTGGTGGTCCAGTGGTTAAGACTCCACACTGCCAATGCAGGGGGCCTGGGTTCAATCCCTGGTCGGAGAACTAAAACGTACAAGCTGCTGCTGAAGCGTCCACATGCCACCATAAAGATCAAGGATCTCGTGTGCTGCAGCTGAGACCCAGAGCAGCCAAAATAAGTAAATAAATAAAAATAAATGTAAAATAAATAATAGAATGCATTGTATATATGTGTGCATGTGATATATACAATATATAATTTCTGTTTTATTAATATAATTATTGGGAGAAGGAAATGGCAACCCATTCCAGTATTCTTGCCTGGAGAATCCCAGGGACAGAGGAGCCTGGTAGGCTATGGGGTTGCAGAGTCGGACACGACTGAAGCAACTTAGTAGAGAGAGAATGTAATTATTAATTATTTATTATGAACTATATAAAATTATATCTATCAGTTCAGTTCAGTCGCTCAGTCGTGTCCGACTCTCCGCGACCCCATGAATCACAGCACGCCAGGCCTCCCTGTCCATCACCAACTCCCGGAGTTCACTCAAACTCATGTCCACAGAGTCGGTGATGCCATCCAGCCATTTCATTCTCGGTCGTCCCCTTCTCCTCCCGCCCCCAACCCTTCCCAGCATCAGAGTCTTTTCCAGTGAGTCAACTCGTCGCATGAGGTGGCCAAAGTATTGCAGTTTCAGCTTTAGCATCAGTCCTTCCAATGAACACCCAGGATCGATCTCCCTTAGAATGGACTGGTTGGATCTCCTTGCGGTACAAGGGACTCTCAAGAGTCTTCTCCAACACCACAGTTCAAAAGCATCAATTCTTTGGCCATCAGTTTTCTTCACAGTCCAACTCTCACATCCATACATGACCACTGGAAAAACCATAGCCTTGACTAGACAGACCTTTGTTGGCAAAGTAATGTCTCTGCTTTTTAATATATTATCAAGGTTGATCATAACTTTCCTTCCAAGGAGTAAGCGTCTTTTAATTTCATGGCTGCAATCAGCATCTGCAGTGATTTTGGAGCCCAAAAAAACAAAGTCTGACACTGTTTCCACTGTTTTTCCATCTATTTCCCATGAAGTGATGGGACCAGATGCCATGATCTTTGTTTTCTGAATGTTGAGCGAATGATAAAAACAAATGACAAAGAAACAAATGACAAAACAAATTTTGACAAAATGTCCAGAATTGGTGAAGCTGGGTAAAAGATACATGGATTGGATAGGAGAAAAGTGATAAGCCGGAAGTTATCTGAGAGCAACCAGAGGTGGCCACTTCAGCTAACTGTTGAATAGGCACCTAATCCCACCAAGCAGTTTTCCAGCCCTGCCCAGTAATATGCTCACTAGTACTCCAAAAATAGTCATGGGGCTGTAAACCTCCCCCCACCAGGCTGGCAGGACTTGCCCTACCTCTAGCACATGCCCACACCTCACAGTATCCTGCACTAAAGTAATCTTCTGCGGCCACTGGACTGCTTGTGAATATTCCACAAATACATACATCTAATTATAACAGACCAAATTATGGGAAGAATATGTGAGGTAGCATATCTTCTTATATAACCTGCAGTTGTCAATCATGGCTGTCCATCAATAGCCCCCCTGGATTATGCAAATAACCCTGCCTTAAAAACTGTACCCCAGCTCTCCAGGGTCATTTGCCTCCCTTGGCATGGCCCACCTCTCTCTTCAGGTATTCTCTCTGTTTTTTCTTTGTGTGTGCTCAGTTGTGTCCAATATTTTGATCACCTGATGAAACAGCTGACTCATTGGAAAAGTCCCTGATGCTGGGAAAGATTGAGGGCAGAAGAGGGCATTGGGGGATGAGATGGCAGAATGGCATCACTGATGCAATGGACATGAACTTGGGCAAACTCCAAGAGATGGTGAAGGACAGGGAGGCCCGGCGTGCTGCAGTCCATGGGGTTGCAAAGAGTCAGACATGACTGGGCGACTGAACAAGTCACATCCAACTCTTTGTAACCTACTCTTTCTTTCCTTATTGTTAATAAACTTTCTTGCAACAGATAAGACCTTAGATTATTCTTTTCATCTTTGAGGGCTTACCTTCTGGAGGAAGGGTCTCCAGACTCTCCTTCTGCTAACAAAAGTGGTCAAAGAAGAAAAAAAGATATGTGGGAATACTCTGTGTGTATTTTCCAAATTTCTAAGTTTGAAATTGTTTCAAAGTAAAAATTTAAAAAGAAAAAATTTGCTTCTTCACTGCTTTAGTTAAAAGTGAGCATCTATTTAGTAATTTAGTGATGTGCTAAGGAATTATTTCACCATTTTACTGTCACATTTATAAAAACGGGCAAGTAAAAACTGTTAATAATGAAATAATATTTAACAATGCTTAAATAATATAAGCATTCTAATACAGTTTCATCTGTTTTTTGTATCTCAACATTTCAGTCTTTGATGGAGATATTTACTTTCAGCTAAATACTGATTTTATCACTCTGTGTACACACACATGCACACACATTATTTTTGCTGAGCCATTTGAGTTAGTTGTGACTTTTTATTCCTAAATACCTAAATGCTTCAGTATCTATCTCCTAACAACAGAGGTATTCGCCTAAGTAACCAATATGACTGTCAAACTGTGGAGGTTTATTACCAACAGAAAAGTGAAAGTGTTAGTTGCTCAGTCCTGTCCAACTTTTTGCGATGCAATGGACTGTGACCCACCATACTCCTCTGTCCATGGAATTCTCCAGGCAAGGATACTGGAGTGGGTAGTTATTCCCTTCTCCAGGGGATCCTCCTGAGCCAGGGATTGAACTGGGTCTCCTGCGTTGCAGGCAGATTCTTTACCATCCAAACCACCAGAGAATCCCAAATTTAAAAAAAATTATCTAATACACAGTCCATATTAAATTTCTCCAGTTGTCATAATGATGTCCTTTATAGCTTTTAAAAGAATTTCAATCAAGGAGTGCTTATTGTATTTCTTTATCATGTCCCTTTCCTTATCTTTGAGGATATTAAACATACTTATTTAAAACATTTTTCAAGTTTGTCTGTTATTTCCTTTTAGGTAGAGTGAATTCTTCTATTTATTCAGTTTGTTGACTGTATGTCACAGTGGTACTTTTCATTATGAGCTTTGAAATTTTAGTTTGCTAGCTTGTCTTTTGTGTTTCATTCTCACATGTGTCTTGGTTAGTGTCTTTATAGATTAGGTGTTTGTTGCTCAGCATCAGTTGACTTACAATGTCGTTCTGGAGGTTTTTTTGCACTAGTGATAGTGCCTTCTGTAGACTTTTGGAAATTTGTGGGGGTATTTTTGGTGCTGACAGCGACTGGTGAAGCTAGTAGCAATTGGTGGGAAGGTGTCAGCTAAGTTAAATTAGTAGAACAAGCCTAAGCAACAAAGACTTGACCTTCCCTAGATGCTGATACAAACTTGTTGAAAATACTGCTTTAGGCACAACTTGAAGGAATAGCCCTGAGCCTCTAGCATCAGCAAAATGGAAGTCACAACCTCAGCAAACTTCTGAAAACAGGAAGCTGCTTATTGAAGAACTGCTTGACCTCTACTATAGTCACATCCCTCCTCCCCCAATTTAAGGCTATCCCTACTCAGGGTTCTTAGGCATGCATCTAATTGATAAAGGAATGGCTAGCTGCAAGGGATTTGGAGAAAGGCAGTTTTTAGTACTCCAGTTTCTGCCACAGAACCATATACATTAGAAAAAGGTGCTAAATATACTGGTCCATTTCAGAGTTGTAGGTTTCCCTCTCTCCCACTGCATCCATCCTTACTAAGTGGTTTTGTGACTGTCTCCCTAGTCGAGAACCATAGTCAATGTTGAACATGCAGGGACCTGATTGAGGGTGATGTTGCAATCCTGTCCTCTGCCAGCTGTGGGTGTAGTTTATTTACCACAGTAGCCTGGGGGGGCTGGCTAGCCTAATCCTCTCTGCTCTTTGCAGTCACTCCAGGCAAGCATTTTTTAAAAATATTTTATTTATTTGGTTGCTCTGGGTCTTTATTGCTGCGTGGGCTTTTTCTCTAGGTCGTGGCCAGCGGAGGCTACTCTCTAGTTGTAGTGTGCAGGCTTCTCTCATTGCAGAGCAGGGGCTCTAGGGCTCTGGGGCTTCAGTTGTTCTGGCACATGAGCTCAGTAGTTGCAGCTCCCGGGCTCTGGAGTACAGGCTCAATAGTTGTGGAGCAAGGGCTTAGTTGCTCCTTGGCATATGGGATCTTCCTGGACCAGGTGTCAAACCCATGTCTCCTGCATTGGAGGCAGATTCTTCACCACTGAGCCAACAGGGAAGCCACAGGCATGCAGTTTTAATGTATAGAGCCCATTCAGAAGTCACAACAGCATACAACCTGTCATGCTGCGGAACATCTAGGAAACACTCCAGTGGAACTGGTTCCAGGTGGCTAATACTGGTCCTGTAGTTTCACTCCCCAACCATCATATTTTCATTTCCAGTTCATGGAGATTCTAATTTTGTTTTCGTTTTAAAATGGGATGCCTTTTAAATACACATTTGGAATGCATTATCAGTCTGTTATTGTATCTGTTTGAAGTTTTTCTCTAAAATTCACTGAATCTGTTTGATAGGAAGTGACCCTATAAAACTTGTCTACTTATGCAATTATTTTTAAGCAAAGAAAAGATTGTATTATACTCATTGAACTGTACACTGCTTATTGAAGAACTGCTTGACTTCTACTATAATCCTGTCCAGAGGACAGGATTGCAACATTACCCTCAATCAGGTCCCTGAGTGTTCAACATTGACTAGGAAGACAGTCACAAAACCACTTAGTAGGGACAGATGCAGTGGGAGAGAGGGAAACCTACAACTCCGAAATGGACCAGTATATTTAGCACCTTCTTCCAATGTATCTGGTTCTGTGGCAGAAACTGGAGTACTAAAAAACCGTACACTTTTTTTCACATGACACATATATCTTGGATATCTTTTTATAAGAACATATGAAAATATATCTCCATTAAAAAATTGACCGCATATTATTTATTTTAAATGAATATATCATATTCAGACAGTCCTGATTGACATCTTGTTTCCTTTACCAACAGTGATGCAATAAACCTGCTAGATGAACTTTTGTGAATATGTCTGCTTTATATAAACCAAATGCCATTTACTATATTTAAGAGCACATTTAATTTAGATTTTTGACTTGGGTTATGACAAAGAACCCGTCCAAAAATGTCAGTCTGAGGAAGCAACCGAGAAAATTGTGAGCCACTTGTTGCTGCCGTACACAGATTTATTCTCATTTGACAAGTTAATGAACGATCAGCACATTGATCGATTAAACAGCAAGCTGAAAAGCCCTGTGCTACTGAAACCACAGAAACGTGTCTCAAGGGTAGGGGGTGGATTCCAAGGAGCTCTTGTTTATATCTCAGCACAGAAAGAACTCACTTTGCCAAATTGTTCTCTGTAAAGACTATATTAATTTAAACTCCCTCCAAATACTACATCATTGTTTTTGAGGCTGCCTAGTATTCTGTCGTATGGATATACCATAGTTAAAAATGCTTCAAAGAGTGTCTGGTCCAGGGAGTGTTGGTTGTCATGATTGCTTTTACTACAAGAAATTTTTCACTTTTTTGTGCTAGTATTACGATATTGTATTGCTGATATTTACTTGGCACTTTTGCCATTTTCTTTTTCTTATCACTTAGCTTCCTCCCTTATTTCTAGTTTTATTGAGATATATTTGACATACAGCACTGTGTAAGTTTAAGGTATGCAGCATAATGATTTGACCTACATAATCATGAAATAATTATCACAAAGGGTTTACTGAACATCCGTCATCTCATATAGATACTAAATAACAGAGAAAGAAAAAAATGTATATATAATTCTTGTGATGAGAGCTCTCGGAATTTGCTCCCTTAACTACTTTCACATTTAACCTACAATGGTGTTAATTCTATTTATCATGTTGTACATTATGTCCCTAGTACTTATTTATCTTATAACTGGAAGTTTGTCACTTTTGACTACCTTCATTTAATTCCCTCTCCCTCCAACCCCTCCTCTGGCAACCACACATCTGATCTCTTTTTCTATGAGTTTATTTGTTTGAAGTACAAATGATTTATTATGTTAGTTCCTGATACACAATACAGCGATTCAACATTTCCATACATTAAAAAATGATCACCATGATAAGTCTGTCACCATACCAAGATATTACATTATTATCAACTATTATATCTCATCTATTTCCTCATCCCCCTAACACCCCTAATCCATCAACCACCTGTTTATCCTCTGTATCTATGACTATTTCTCTTCTGTTATGCTTATGTCTTTGTTTTCTTTTTAGATTCCACATATAAATGAAATCATACAGTCTTTGTCTTTCTCTGTCTGACATTTTACAGAGCACAGTGTTCTCTAGGTCCACATGCATTATCACAGATGGCAAGATTTCATTCTTTGTTATGACTGATTAAAATTCCATTGTGTGTATTCTTTAACCATCTCTCTATCCATCTATCAATGATTGCTTCCATATCTTGTCTATTGTAAATAATGTTGCAATAAACATAGGGGTTCATCTTTCTTTTGGAATTAGTGTTTCTGTTTTCTTTGGATAAATACCCATGAGTGGAATTGCTGGATCGTATGGTGGTGTTGGAGAAGACTCTTGAGAGTCCCTTATACTGCAAGGAGATCCAACCAGTCCATTCTAAAGGAGATCAATCCTGGATGTTCACTGGAGGGACTGATGCTAAAGCTGAAACTGCAATACTTTGGCTACCTCATGCGACGAGTTGACTCACTGGAAAAGACTCTGATGCTGGGGAAGGTTGGGGGCAGGAGGAGAAGGGGACGACAGAGAATGAGATGGCTGGATGGCATCACCGACTCTGTGGACATGAGTTTGAGTGTACTCCGGGAGTTGGTGATGGACAGGGAGGCCTGGCGTGCTGTGATTCATGGGGTCGCGGAGAGTCGGACACGACTGAGCGACTGAACTGAACTGATGGTAGTTCTATTTTTAACTTTTTGAGGAATCTGCATATTGTTTTCCATAGTGAAAGTGAAAATGTTAGTCACTCAGTTGTGTCTGACTCTTTGTGACTCCATGGACTGTAGCTCACCAGACTCCTCTGTCCGTGGAATTCTCCAGGCAAGAATACTGGATTGGGTTGCCATTTCCTTCTCCAGGGGATCTTCCTGACCCAAGGATTGAACCCAGGTCTCCTGCATTGCAGTCAGACTCTTTACCAACTGAGCCACCAGGCAAGACTATAGTAGCTACATCAATTTACATTGCCACCAATAGTAATGAGACTTCCCTTTTTTTCTACATCCTCGCCAACACTTATTCTTTCTTATCTTTTTGATAATAGTCATTCTGACAGGTGTGAGATGATATCTCACTGTAGTTTTGGTTTGCATTTCTTTGATGATTAGTATATTGATCATCTTTTTATGTGCCGGTTGGCCATCTGTATGTCTTCTTTGGAAAAATGTCTATTTAGATCCTCTCAGTTCAGTTCAGTTCAGTTCAGTCGCTCAGTCGTGTCCGACTCTTTGCGACCCCATGAATCACAGCACGCCAGGCCTCCCTGTCCATCACCAATTCCCGGAGTTCACTCAAACTCATGTCCATCGAGTCGGTGATGCCATCCAGCCATCTCATTAGGTCCTCTGCTTATTTTTAAATAGGATTGTTTGCTTTTTTCCTATTGAATTATATGAGTTCTTTGTATGTTTTGGATATTAACCCTTTATCAAGTCTGTTGTTTGCAAATACCTTCTACCATCCAGTAGGCAGTCTTTCATGTGTTGATAATTTGCTGTTCTCAAGCTTTTTAGCTTGATGTAGTCTTATTAATTTATTTTTGCCTTTGCTACCCTTGCTTGAAGAGATATATTAAAAAATATTGCTAAGGTATGTCAAAGATGTACTGCCTATCTTATATTTTAGGAGTTTTATGGTTTCAGGTGTTACACTTAAAGTCTTTAATCCATTTTGAGTTTATTTTTGTGTATAGTGTGAGAAAGTAGTCCAGTTTGATTCCTTTCATGTAACTGCTCAGTTTTCCTAACACCATTTATTGAAAAGGCTGCCTTTTCTCTGTTAGAGATAGATTCCTACCTCTTTTGTCATGGATTACTTGACCAATACATATACATCGTGGAGCTATCTATTCTGTTCCATTGATCTATGTGTCAACTTTTTTGTCGATACCATACTGTTTTGATTACTGTAGCTTTGTAGTAAAGTGTGAAACCAGAGAGCATACCTCTGGCTTTGGTCTTCTTTCTTAATATTGTTTTGGCTAGTCAGGGTCTTCTGTATTTCCATACAAACTTTAGAATTATTTGTTCTAGTTCTATGAAAATGCCATTGGCATTTTTATAAAGACTACATTACATCTGTAGATTGCCTTGGGTAATATGGTCATTTTAATAACAATATTAATTTTTCCAATCCATGAGGACAGTATATCTTCCCATTTGTTTGTGTCATGTTCAATTTCTTTAATCAGTGTCTCATAGTTTTCTGAGTACAGGTCTTTTACCTCCTTAGTTGGATTTATTCCTATGAATTGTTAATGAAATCGTAAACGGGGTTGTTTATTTAATTTCTCTTTCTGATAATTCATTGGTAGTATGTAGAAATGCAATATATTTCTATGTATTAATTTTCTATCCTATAACTTTACTGTATCCAATAATGAGTTCTAATAGGTTTTGGTAGTGTTTTTATGATTTTCTATATATAGTTTCATGTCATCTGGACAGTTTGATTTCTTCCTTTTTGACTTGGATGCTTTGGGTTTGTCATGCTGCTGCTGCTAAGTCACTTCAGTCGTGTCCGACTCTGTGTGACCCCATAGACGGAAGCCCACCAGGCTCCCCCATCCCTGGGATTCTCCAGGCAAGAACACTGGAGTGGGTTGCCATTTCCTCCTCCAATGTGTGAAAGTGAAAAGTGAAAGTGAAGTCGCTCAGTCGTGTCCGACCCTTAGCGACCCCACGGACTGCAGCCTACCAGGCTCCTCCATCCATGGGATTTTCTAGGCAATAGTACTGGAGTCGCTTGCCATTGCCTTCTCCGTGGGTTTGTCATAGCAAGTGCTTATTATGTTGAAGTACTCTACCCACAGTGTCGAGCCATGTTCTTTTTTTTTTTTATTATAAAGTATACATAAACAAACACACACATATATACAAACTAGAAAGAAGAATTACCAAAGTAACTCCTGCATACCTACTATTTGGTTTAAGAAATAAAACATTACTTATTCCTTTAAAGCAGCTATTCTCAAAGTATGGTCTATGTATGCCTGAGGGTACCCAAGACCCTTTCTGGGGAATCCATGAGGTCAAGGCTGCTTTCATAATATACTAAGATGTTATTTGCCCTTTTCACTGGGTTGACATTTACACTGAGGGTACAAAAGCACTAGTGGGTAACTGCTGGCCCCTTAGCACTAATCAAGGCAGTGGCACCAAACTGTACTATACATTGTGTTCTTCACTGCCACATGTTTGCAGTCAGTAATGCCAGTTTCACTCAAGAATGTCCTTGGACATCCCTGGTGGCATAGTGGATAAGAATTCTCCTGCCAATCCAGTGGATTTGATCCCTGGGCTGGGAAGATTCCACAGGCCGAGAAGCAAATAAGCCTGTATGCCGCGACTACTGAACCCGTGCTCTAGAGCCAGCAAGTCACAACTGAGCCCACGTGCTGCTACTACTGAAGCCAGAGTGCCTAGAGCCTGTGCTCTACAACAAGAGAAGATGCTGCAATAAGAAGCCTCTGCAGCACAACTAGAGAGTAGCCCCTGCTCTCTCTAACTAGAGAAAGCCTGTGCAGCAACAAAGACCTAGGGCAGCCAAAAATAAATAAATAATTTAAAATATTTAAAAAACAATGTCCTTGATAAAGCAGTAAATACCATTAATTTTGTTAAATCTCAACTCCTGCGTGTACAGGTATATGTGTGTGTGTATATATATATATATATATATATATGCACATATATATATATTAAAAGTATTTACTTGGCTGTACTGGGTCTTACTGCAGCACTTAAGATCCTTGATCTTCACTGGGACATACAGGATCTTCAGCGGTGGCATGTAGGATCTAGTTCCCTGGCCAGGGATTAAACCCACACACCCTGCATAGCAGGGTGAATTCTTAATCCATTGGATCATCAAGGCAGTCTCTGTGTTGTTGTTCAGTCGCTAAGTCTTGTCTGACTCCTTGTGAGCCCATGGACTGCAGCACACCACGCTCCTCTGTCTTTCCCAGTCTCCTCAGTTCAGTTCAGTCACTCAGTCGTGTCCAACTCTTTGCGACCCCATGAACACAGCACGCCAGGCCTCCCTGTCCATCACCAACTCCCAGAGTTTACCCAAACACTTGTCCATTGAGTCGGTGATGCCATCCAACCATCTCATTCTCTGTCGTCCCCTTCTGTTCCTGCCCTCAATCTTTCCCAGCATCAGGATCTTTTCCAATGAGTCAGCTCTTCGCATCAGGTGGCCAGAGTATTGGAGTTTCAAGAGTTTTCTCAGTTTTATGTCCACTGAGTCAGTGATGCTCTCTAATCTTCTCATCCTCTGCCACCCGCTTCTCCTTTTGCCTTTCAATCTTTCAATCAGGGTCTTTTCCTGATTGAAAGTCGGCTCTTCGCATCAGGTGGCCAAAGATTTGTAGCTTCAGCTTCAGCATCAGTCTTTCTAATGAGTATTCAGTGTGTATTTCCTTCAGGATTGATTGGTTTGATCTCCTTGCTCTGCAAGGACTCTCAAGAGTCTTCTCCAACACCACACTCAGAAAGTGTGAATTCTTCAGTGGCTCAGCCTTCTTTATGGTCAACTCTCACATCCATATAAAACCACTGGAAAAACCATAGCTTTGACTATACGGACCTTTGTTGGCAAAATAATGTCTCTGCTGTTTAATGTGCTGTCTAGATTTGTCATAACTTTTCTTCCAAGGAGCAAGCATATTTTACTTTCATGGCTGCAGTCACCATGTGCAGTGATTTTGGAGCCCAAGACAATAAAGTGTGTCACTGTTTCCACTGTTTCCCCATCGATTTACCATGAAGTGATGGGACTGCCATCAGTTCAGTTCAGTTGCTCAGTCATGTCTGACTCTTTGCAACCCCATAGACTGCAGCATGCCATGCCTCCCTGTCCATCACCAACTCCTGGAGTCTACCCAAACTCATGTCCATTGAGTTGGTGATGCCATCCAACCATCTCATCCTCTGTCATCCCCTTTTCCTCCTGCCCTCAATCTTTCCCAGCATCAGGGTCTTTTCAAATAAGTCAGCTCTTCTGATCAGGTGGCCAAAGTATTGGAGTTTCAGCCTCAACATCAGTCCTTCCAATGAACACCCAGGACTGATCTCCTTTAGGATGGACTGGTTGGACCTCCTTGCAGTCCAAGGAACTCTCAAGAGTCTTCTCCAACACCACAGTTCAAAACCATCAACTCTTTGGTGCTCAGCTTTCTTTATAGTCCAACTCTCACATCCATACATGACTACTAGAAAGACCATAGCCTTGACTAGACGGACCTTTGTTGACAAAGTAATGTCTCTGCTTTTTAATATGCTGTCTAGGTTGATGCTGGGAGGGATTTGGGGCAGGAGGAGAAGGGGATGACAAAGAATGAGATGGCTGGATGGCATCACCCACTCGATGGACATGAGTTTGAGTGAACTCCGGGAGTTGGTGATGGACGGGGAGGCCTGACGTGCTGTGATTCATGGGGTCGCAAAGAGTCGGACATGACTGAGCGACTGAACTGAACTGAACTAGGTTGATCATAACTTTCCTTCCAAGGAGTAAGTGTCCTTTAATTTGATGGCTGCAATCACCATCTGCAGTGATTTTGGAGCCCAAGAAAATAGTCAGCCACTGTTTCCCATTTATTTGCCATGAAGTGATGGAACTGGATGTCATGATCTTAGTTTTCTGAATGTTGAGCTTTAAGCCAAATTTTCCACTCTTCTCTTTCACTTTCATCAAGAGGCTCTTTAGTTCTTCTTCACTTTCTGCCATAAGGGTGGTGTCATCTGCATATCTGAGGTTATTGATATTTCTCTCAGCAATCTTGATTCCAGCTTGTGCTTCATCCAGCCCAGTGTTTCTCATGGTGTACTCTGCATATAAGTTAAATAAGCAGGGTGACAATATATAGCCTTGATGTACTCCTTTCCCGATTTGGAACCAGTCTATTGTTCTATGTACAGTTCTAGCTTTTGCTTCCTGACCTACATACAGATCTCTCAATAGGCAGGTCAGGTGGTCTGGTATTCCCATCTCTTTCAGAATTTTCCACAGTTTGTTGTGATCGACACAATCAAAGGGTTTGGCATAGTCAATAAAGCAGAAGTAGATGTTTTTCTGGAACTCTCTTGCTTTCTCCATGATCCAGCAGATGTTGGCAATTTGATCTCTGGTTCCTCTGCCTTTTTTAAAACCAACTTGAACATCTGGAAGTTCATAGTTCACATATTGCTGAAGCCTGGCTTGGAGAATTTTGAGCGTGACTTTACTAGCGTGTGAGATGAGTGCAATTGTTTGGTAGTTTGAGCATTCTTTGGCATTGCCTTTCTTTGGGATTGGAATGAAAACTGACCTTTTCCAGTCTTGTGGCCACTGCTGAGTTTTCCAAATTTGCTGACGTATTGAATGCAGCACTTTCACAGCATCATCTTTTAGGATTTGAAATAGCTCAACTGGAATTCCATCACCTCCACTAGCTTTGTTTATAGTGATGCTTCCTAAGACCCACTTGACTTCACATTCCAGGATGTCTGGCTCTAGGTGAGTGATCACACCATCGTGATTATCTGGGTTTTGAAGATCTTTTTTGTACAGTTCTTCTGTGTATGCTTACTACCTCTTCTTAATATATTCTGCTTCTGTTAGGTCCATACCATTTCTGTCCTTTGTTGTGCCCACCTTTGTATGAAATGTTCCCTTGATATCTCTAATTTTCTTGAAGAGATCTCTGGTCTTTCCCATTCTATTATTTTCCTCTATTTCTTTGCACTGATCACTGAAGAAGGCTTTCTTATCTCTTTTTGCTATTCTATGGAACTCTGCATTCAAATGGGTATATCTTTCCTTTTCTCCTTTGCTTTTGGCGTCTCTTCTTTTCACAGCTATTTGTAAGGCCTCCTCAGACAGCCATTTTGCATTTTTTTTCTTGGGGATGGTCTTGCTCCCTGTCTCCTGTACAATGTCACAAACCTCCGTCCATAATTCGTCAGGCACTCTGTCTATCAGATCTAGTCCCTTAAATCTACTTCTCACTTCTACTGTATAATCATAAGGGATTTGATTTAGGTCATACCTGAATGGTCTAGTGGTTTTCCCCATTTTCTTCAATTTAAGTCTGAAATTGGCAATCAGGAGTTCATGATCTGAGCCACAGTCAGCTCCTGGTCTTGTTTTTGCTGACTGTATAGAGCTTCTCCATCTCTGGCTGCAAAGAATATAATCAATCTGATTTTGCGTTGGCCATCTGGTGGGACTGCCATGATCTTAGTTTTTTTCCGTGTTGTTTCAAGGCAGCTATTTTACTGTCCTCTTTTACCCTCATCAGAAAGCTTTTTAGTTCCTCTTCACTTTCTGTTATTAGAGTGGCATTATTTGCATATCTGAGGTTGTTGATATTTTTCCTGGCAATCTTGACCCCAGCTTGTGATTCATCCAGCCCGGCATTCTGCATATGATATATTTTGCATATAAGTCAAATAAGCAGGGTAATAATATATAGCCTTGACATAGTATCCTTTCCCAATTTTGAGCCAGTCAGTTGTTCCATGTCCAGTTCTAACTGTTGCTTCTTGACCCATATACAAATTTCTCAGGAGACAGCTAAGGTGGTCTGGTATTCCCATTTCTTTAAGAATTTTCCGCAGTTTGTTGTGATCCACATGGTCAGGGGCTTTAGTATATTCAATGAAATAGATATTTTTCTGGAATTTCTTTACTTTCTCTATAATCCAATGAATGTTGGTGATTCCTATTTGGCTTGACTTTTGAGGATTATGTGAGGTGGTGGATTCAATTTATTTTCTTTATGGACTTCTAGTTGTCCCAATATCAATTACTGAAAAGTCTATCTGCAGTGCTCCTCTGTCATATTATATCATGTCTGAATGTGTGGTCTGTTTGTGGGTTCTCCTTGCCCTTCTGTTCTTCCATTTATGTTTCCTTGCACCGGTATTACACTGTTTTAATTAATATAGCTTTAAAACTGTCTTTATACCTAGTAGGGTAAATTCTCCTATCTTGTTATTCTTCATGACTACTCAGCCATACAAATTTTAGAATCAGATCATCAGGAGCAACAAAAATAACTTAGGTCTGACTGATATTTCTTTCTTTTCTCTATTTTTCATTTCACTTAAAATGTTTTGTGTATCTTTTCATGTTAACATTGTTCATGGTGTCTTATTCTGTAGATGATCTACATTTTTAGGTAATCAGATCACTCAACCTTTCCCTTTATGGTTTCTAGGTTTTGGGTCATGCTGATGCAAACTTTTCCCATCCCAACATTTCAAAATATTTTTTTGTATTTTCTTCAAACTTTAAACAAATCTGTGTGTGTGTGTGTGTCTATACATGTGTGTTTAATCCTCTGGTATGTACTTTTGTATGTGATGCAAAATAGAGATGTAACTGAAATTTCATTTTAATCTATGGATGTGTTTGAGAACTAATATATTTTTAGTATTTACTCTTCCAATCCATGGGCATAGGCAAATTATTAGTATCATAGAAAGCCAAGTTCCCTAATCAGCAATTGTTATAAACCAGTAATAGAAAGAGTCTCATAAAACACCATACCTTTATAAATTAAAGAAATAGTTCTTAGTAACTCAAAAGTCAAAGAAGGAATGAGTATCCTCTTCTTTTTAGTAGATCTTGTTAATGGTTGAAAATGAGGATTTATAGTTCTCTCCCCAGAGATTTTGTACAATTTTGTTAGATTTACTAGGCACTTTATATTTTTATGCCTCTGTAAATAGCATCTTTTTAGACATTTAATTTTATAACTTTTTACTAGTATCACTGACTCTGTGGACATGAGTTTGAGTGAACTCTGGGAGTTGGTGATGGACAGGGAGGCCTGGCGTGCTGTGATTCATGGGGTCGCGGAGAGTCAGACACGACTGAATGACTGAACTGAACTAGTATATAGAAATTTGATTGACTTCTGTATACCAATTTCATCTTAGTAGCCTCTTTAAAGTCTCCTTTAGGGACTTCCCTGGTGGTCCAGTGGTTAAGACACCAAGATTCAAATGCAAAGGGTGTGGGTTTGATCTCTGGCTACAGTCCATGGGGTCGCTAAGAGTCCCATACGACTGAGCGACTTCACTTTCACTTTTCATGCATTGGAGAAGGAAATGGCAACCCAGTCCAGTGTTCTTGCCTGAAGAATCCCAGGGACAGAGGAGCCTGGTGGGCTGCCATCTATGGGGTCGCACAGAGTCGGACATGACTGATGTTACTTAGCAGCAGTAGCAGCAGCAGGGGAACTAAGACTCCACGTGCTGTGTGGCATGCCCCCCAAAAAAGAAAAGGAAGTTTCCTTCAATTTCTTATGAAATTAAAAAAAAATTGGTACAGTTTCATGATTTATTCTAAGGTGAAAGTCTTTGTAAATACCATCCAAGTAAATAAGTAGAAGTTTACCAGATATTTCATGGTTACATCCTTGTGCCCCTTTCCAATCGTTATTTTCCACTAAAAGAAACCATTATCTTGATTTTTATACTAACCATTTCCTTACATCTCCCTATGGTTTAAGTTTCCAAATGTGATTCCCTAAACATGATAGACTTGCTTAAGACCCAGTCTTAGCCTTCTCCTTTCATGTCACTTTTAAATAGACAAGCATTTTTAAACAGTTACATTAAGATATAATTTACATGCCATAAAATTAATCCATGACATGTGTACAATATTATAATTTTTACTTAATAATTGTTGTGCAACCATCATGGCCATCCAGTTTCAGAACATTTCTATCACCCCCCAAAGTTCCCACCTGCCATTTTCAGTCAACCCCCACTTTTACCCCCAGCCCAGGTACCCCTGATCAGTTTTCTTTCCCTAAGATTTGTTTTCTCTGGCATTTCATGTAAATGAAATAATAAAATATGTAATCCTTTGCATCTGACTTTTTTCATTTCACATAATATTTTTGGGACGCATTCATGTTGTAGCATGTGTCAACAGCGCTTTCCTTTTTAGTACAGAATGATATTCCACTGTAGGGATATATCACATTTTGTTTATCCATCACTTGATGGACATTTGAATTGGTTCCTGTTTTTAGTTAGTGTTAGTCGCTCAGTCGCATCTGACTCTGCGACCCCGGGGACTGTAGCCCTCCAGGCTCCTCTGTCCATGGGATTCTCTAGGCAAGAATACTGGAGTGGGTTACCATTCCCTTCTCCAGGAAATCTTCTTGACCCAAGGATCAAACTTGGGTCTCCTGCATTGCAGGCAGATTTTTTTACCAACTGAGCCACCACAGAAGTTGGCTAGATACTGAAAAAAGGAACTGAGAGTTTGTAGGGTAAGTTTATGTTACTTTTCAAAGAAAACATCACTTCCCAAAGTGGTTGTACCATTTTACATTATCTCCGAAAATTTAAGAAGAGTTCCAGTTTCTCTGTGTCTTGCCAATGTTAGTTTTGTGTCCTTTTCATTATATAGCTATATAGCTGTAACTATTCTAGTGGGTATGTAGTGCTGTCTCATTGTGGTTTGAATTTGCATTTCCCTAAGAAAGCTGAGTGCTGAAGAATTGATGCTTTTGAACTGTGGCGTTGAGAAGACTCTTGAGAGTCCCTTGTACTGCAAGGAGATCCAACCAGTCCATCCTAAAGGAGATCAGTCCTAGGTGTTCATTGAAAGGACTGATGCTAAAGCTGAAACTCCAATACTTTGGCCACCTCATGTGAAGTGTTGACTCATTGGAAAAGACCCTGATTCTGGGAGGGATTGGGGGCGGGAGGAGATGGGGACGACAGAGGATGAGATGGCTGGATGGCATCATCGACTCAATGGACATGAGTTTGAGTGAATTCTGGGAGTTGGTGACGGACAGGGAGGCCTGGCGTGCTGCGATTCATGGGGTCGCAAAGAGTCGGACACGACTGGGCGACTGAACTGAACTGAATGACTCATGATATAGAGCATAATTTCAAGTGCTTATTATTATCCATTTGTTTATTTTCTTTGGTGAAGTATCTTTTCAAATCTTCTGTCCATTTAAATTTTTTAATTTTTATTTTAAAATATTTATTTATTTCCTTGGCTGCACTGGGTCTTAGCTGCAGCTTGTGGGATTTAGTTCCCTGACCAGGGATCAAACCCGGGCCACCTGCATTGGAAGCTCAGAATCATAATCACTGGAAAACCAGGAAAGTCCCCAGTCTACTTTTAAATTGAGTTTTCTTCTTCTTATTGAGTTGAAAGAGTTTTTATATATTTTGTGATACGCATCAATATGCTCTCCCAGGCTTTTTTTTTCCATTTTCTTAATGATGATTTCTATATAGTCTAATTTACTAATTTTTCATATCAATAACCTCAGATATGCAGATGACACCACCCTTATGGCAGAAAGTGAAGAAGAACTAAAGAGCCTCTTGATGAAAGTGAAAGAGGAGAGTGAAAAAGTTGGCTTAAAGCTCAACATTCAGAAAACTAAGATCATGGCATCCAGTCCCATCACTTCATGGCAAATAGATGGGGAAACAATGGAAACAGTGAGAGACTTTGTATTTTGGGGCTCCAAAATCACTGCAAATGGTGACTGCAGCCATGAAATTAAAAGACGCTTGCTCCTTGGAAGAAAAGCTATGACCAACCTAGATAGCATATTAAAAAGCAGAGACATTACTTTGTCAACAAAGGTCCATCTAGTCAAGGCTATGATTTTTCCAGTAGTCATGTATGGATGTGGGAGTTGGATCATAAAGAAAGCTGAGCACCAAAGAATTGATGCCTTTGAACTGTGGTGTTGGAGAAGACTCTTGAGAGTCCCTTGGACTGCAAGGAGATCCAACCAGTCCATTCTAAAGGATAACAGTCCTGGGTGTTTGTTGGAAGGACTGATGCTGAAGTTGAAACTCCAGTACTTTGGCCACCTGATGCAAGGAGCTGACTCATTTGAAAAGACCTTGATGTTGGGAAAGTTTGAAGGCAGGAGGAGAAGGGGACAACAGAGGATGAGATGATTGGATAGCATCACTGATGCAATGGACATGAGTTTGGGTAGGCTTTGGGAGTTGGTGATGGACAGGGAAGTCTGGCATGCTGCAGTCCATGGGGTTGCAAAGAGTCCAACATGACTGAGTGACTGAACTGAACTGATTATTAACTATAGTCACCATGCTGTACATTATATCCCCATGATTTATTTATTTTATAGCTGGAAGTTTATATCTTTTGACCCTCTTCACCTATTTTGCCTATCTCTCATCTCCCACCTCTGGTAACCACCTATCTGTTCTCTGTATCTATGAACTCAGTTGTTGTGTTTAGCTTTTAGATTCCAGGTATGAGTGAGATGTTACAGTATTTGTCTTTCTCTATCTGACTTATTTTGGGCTTCCCTGTTGGCTCAGAAAGTAAAGAATCCATCTGCCAATGCAGGAGACCCAGTTTTATCTCTGGGTTGGAAAGATCCCCTGGAGAAGGGAATGGCTACTCACTTCAGTATTCTTGTCTGGAAAATTCCACAGACAGAGGAGCCTGGTAGGCTACAATCCATGGGGTCGCAAAGAGTCGGACATGACTTAACAGTTTCACATTTCACAATGCATTCAAGTTCCATCTATGTTGTCACAAGTGGCAAAATTTCATTCTCTTTTATAGCTGAATGATATTCCATTGTGTGTGTGAATATATATACACATACATATATGTATATATATATACCACATTTTCTTTATCCATTCATCCATTGATGAACAACTTAGGTTGTTCCATCTCTCACTATTATAAATAATACTGCAATGAACATTAGGATGAATACATTTTTGAGTTAATGCTTTCATTTTCTTCTGATAGATAACCAGAAGTGAAATTGATAGATCATATTGTTGCTGTTCAGTCACTCAGTCATGTCCGACTCTTTGCCACCCCATGGACTGCAGCATGCCAGGCTTCCTTGCCTTTCCACATCCTGGATGGACCATATGCTAGTTCTATTTTTAGATTTTTGAGACTCTTCCATATTGCTTTCCATAGTGACTGCAAACTTTATGGTTCTGCCAATAGTGCAGAAGAGTTCCCTTTTCTCCACATCCTCTTCTTCCTGTTCAGCATTTGTTATTTCTTGGCTGTGGGGCATGCAGAATCTTAGTTCCCCAACCAGGGATGAACCTGTGCCTCCTGCAATGGAAGTCCCAAGCCTTAACCACTGGACTGCCAGGGAAGTCCCATTGTTTTTTTGATAATAACCATTCTAGAGGTGTGAGGTGATATCTCTTTGTGGTTTAGATTGCGTTTCCCTGATGATTACCGATGCTGGGCATCTGATTTTCATGTGCCTGCTCTTCTTGTCTTCTTTGTAAATATATGTATTCAGATCTTCTGAACATTTTAAAATCAGACTGTATGTTTTTTTGCTATTGAGTTATATGAGTTCTTTATAGATATTGACTATTAACTCTTTATCAGATATTGTTTGCAAATATCTTCTCCCATTCAATAGGTTGCATTTTCATTTTGTTGACGTGAAACTCCCTTTGCCTTGTGGGAATTTTTTAGTTTGATGTAGTCCCACTTGTTTATTTTGCTTTTATTGCCTTGGTTTGGTGTCAAATCCAAAAACTCATCCCCAGGCCAATGGCAAGGAGCCTACCACCTGTTTTCTAGTTTGTTAATTGTTTAACACACTGATCCTGAGAGGTAATGACTTGTGGTTTTTCCTCCTAGTTCTTTTCCTGTCTTTCTCATGTTTTGGTGACAAGGGTATACTAGCCTCAAAAAATAAATTCAAAATGTTCTCTTTTTTTCTTCTTACTCAAAGGAGTATGTAAGATTATAATAATCTTTTGTTCAATTTTTTAAAATAGAATTCACTCGTAAAACCATCTTGGCCTAAGTTTTCTTTGTAGAAAAATTTTAGACTAGGATTCACTTTCTTTAGTAGTTTTAGGACTATTTAAAGCTTTCAGTTTCTGGTTGGATCAGTTTTAGCAAGTTATATTTTTTAGAAATTTATCTAGTTTATATGATTTTTTATATTTATCATCATCAAGATGTTCATGATATCCTTCTATTGTCTTTCTAATCTCTGTAGCCTCTGTAATTAGGTTCCTCTTTTCATTTTTCATGGATTATTTTTCCTCATTCTTGTTATTGGTCAGTCTCTCCAGAGGTTGTTTAGTTTTGTTAGTTTTTTCAAAGAACCAATTTTTGGCTCTGTTGGGCTTCTGTATTATATTTATTCTCTATTTTATAAATTTTCACTCACTTTGTTTTCCTTCTGCTTTGGGGGGCTTAATTTGCTGTTCATTTTTTCAGCTTCTTTTTAAAAATATTAAGATATTTTTGTCTTACAACATTATATTAGTTTCAAGTGGCCAACATAATGATTTGTATACATTGCAAAATAATAAGCCTGGTTAACATCCATCACCACACATAGTTACAATTTTTTTCTTGTGATTAGAACTTGTAGGATCCACTCTTTTCACAACTTTCAAATATATAATGCAGCATTATTAACTATATTCATCATGCATATCCCCAGCACTTATACCGTGTTCATGGATTGGAAGAATCAATATAGTGAAAATGAGTATACTACCCAAAGCAATCTATAGATTCATTGCAATCCCTATCAAGCTACCAACGGTATTTTTCACAGAGCTAGAAAAATAATTTCATAATTTGTATGGAAATAAAAAAAACCCTCTAATAGCCAAAGCAATCTTGAGAAAGAAGAATGGAACTGGAGGAATCAACCTGCCTGACTTCAGGCTCTACTACAAAGCAACAGTCATCAAGACAGTAGGGTACTGGCACAAAGATAGAAATATAGATCAATGGAACAAAATAGAAAGCCCAGAGATAAATCCACACACCTATGGACACCTTATCTTTGACAAAGGAGGCAAGAATATACAATGGAAAAAGACAATCTCTTTAACAAGTGATGCTGGGAAAACTGGTCAACCACTTGTAAAAGAATGAAACTAGAACACTTTCTAACACCATACACAAAAATAAACTCAAAATGGATTAAAGATCTAAACGTAAGACCAGAAACTATAAAACTCCTAGAAGAGAACATAGGCAAAACACTCTCCAACATAAATCCCAGCAGGATCCTCTATGACCCACCTCCCAGAATATTGGAAATAAAAGCAAAAATAAACAAATGGGACCTAATTAAAATTAAAAGCTTCTGCAAAACAAAGGAAACTATAAGCAAGGTGAAAAGACAGCCTGCAGAATGGGAGAAAATAATAGCAAATGAAGCAACTGACAAAGAATTAATCTCAAAAATATATAAGCAACTCCTGCAGCTCAATTCCAGAAAAATAAATAACCCAATCAAAACATGGGCCAAAGAACTAAACAGACATTTCTCCAAAGAAGACATACAGATGGCTAACAAACACATGAAAAGATACTCAACATCACTCATTATCAGAGAAATTTAAATCAAAACCACAATGAGGTACCATTTCATGCCAGTCAGAATGGCTGCTATTCAAAAGTCTATAGGCAATAAATGCTGGAGAGGGTGTGGAGAAAAGGGAACCCTCTTACACTGTTGGTGGGAAGGCAAATTAGTACAGCCACCATGGAAAACAGTGTGGAGATTCCTTAAAAAACTGGAAATAGAACTGCCATACGACCCAGCAATCCCACTGCTGGACATACACACTGAGGAAACCAGAATTGAAAGAGACATATGTACCCCAATGTTCATCGCAGCACTGTTTATATTAGTCAGGACATGGAAGCAACCTAGATGTCCATCAGCAGACGAATGGATAAGAAATCTGTGGTACATATACACAATGGAGTATTACTCAGCCATTAATAAGAATATGTTTGAATCAGTTCTAATGAGGTGGTGAAACTGGAGCCTATTATACAGAGTGAAGTAAGCCAGAAAGAAAAATACCAATACAGTATGCTAACGCATATATATGGAATTTAGAAAGATGGTAATGATAACCCTGTATGCGAGACAGCAGAAGAGATACAGATGTATAGAACAGTCTTTTGGACTCTATGGGAGAGGGCGAGGGTGGGATGATATGGCAGAATGGCATTGAAACATGTATATTATCATATGTGAAACGAATTGCCAGTCCAGGTTCGATGCATGATACAGGATGCTCAGGGCTGGTGCACTGGGATGACCCAGAGGGATGGGATGGAGAGGGAGGTGGGAGGGGGGTTCAGGATGGGGAACACATGATGTACACCCGGGGCAGATTCATGTCAATGTATGGCAAAATCAATACAATATTGTAAAGTATTTAGCCTCCAATTAAAATAAATAAATTTATATTAAAAATAAAAATAAATAATTTTTTAAAAGTGAAAAAAAATAATAAAATTGGAATCAACTTCTTGAATGCTTAGCTCATTCATTCCCAGCTTCTCCTCTTTCATAATAGGAACATCTCATAAATTTCTTATCAAGGACTACTTTAAGTATTTCTCACAAGATTTTTTATCGCTATTTTAACTTCCTTATATAATTTAAAAATGAATAATACTTTCCTATGATTAAAACCCATCTTTGCATGAAATGTTTTCTGTCCTTTATCGAGCCCATCTTTGCATGAAATGTTCCCTTGGAATCTCTAATTTTCTTGAAGAGGTCTCTTGTTTTTCCTATTCTGTTGTTTTCCTCTATTTCTTTGCATTGATCACTGAGGAAGTCTTTCTTATCTCTCCTTGCTATTCTTTGGAACTCTGCATTCAGATGCTTATATCTTTCCTTTTCTCCTTTGCTTTTCGCCTCTCTTCTTTTCACAGCTATTTGTAAGGCCTCCTCAGACAGCCATTTTGCTCTTCTGCATTTCTTTTCCATGGGGATGGTCTTAGTCCCTGTCTCCTGTACAATGTCACGAACCTCCGTCCAGAGTTCATCAGGCACTCTATCAATCAGATCTAGTCCCTTAAATCTATTTCTCACTTCCACTGTATAATCATAAGGGATTTGATTGAGGTCATATCTGAATGGTCTAGTGGTTTTCCCTACTTTCTTCAATTTAAGTCTGAACTTCGCAATAAGGAGTTCATGATCTGAGCCACAGTCAGCTCCTGGTCTTGTTTTCACTAACTGTATACAGTTTCTCCATCTTTGGTTGCAAAGAATATAATCAATCTGATTTCGGTGTTGACCATCTGGTGATGTCCATGTGTAGAGTCTTCTCTTGTGTTGTTGGAAGAGGGTGTTTGCTATGACCAGTGCATTCTCTTGACAAAACTCTATTACCCTTTGCCCTGCTTCATTCCATGCTCCAAGGCCAAATTTGCCTGTTACTCCAGGTGTTTCTTGACTTCCTACTTTTGCATTCCAGTCCCCTATAATGAAAAGGACATCTTTTTTGGGTGTTAGTTCTAAAAGGTCTTGTAGGTCTTCATAGAACCGATTAACTTCGGCTTCTTCAGCATTACTGGTTGGGGCATAGACTTGGATTACTGTAATATTGAATGGTTTGCCTTGGAAACGAACAGAAATCATCCTGTCATTTTTAAGATTGCATCCAAGTACTGCATTTCGGACTCTTTTGTTGACCATGATGGCTACTCCATTTCTTCTAAGGGATTCCTGCCCACAGTAGTAGATATAATGGTCATCCGAGTAACATTCTGAAAGAGATGGGAATCCCAGACCACCTGACCTGCCTCTTGAGAAACCTGTATGCAGGTCAGGAAGCAACAGTTAGAACTGGACATGGAACAGACTGGTTCCAAATAGGAAAAGGAGTACGTCAAGGTTGTATATTGTCACCTTGCTTATTTAACTTATATGCAGAGTACATCATGAGGAACGCTGGGCTGGAAGAAGCACAAGCTGGAATCAAGATTGCTAGGAGAAATATCAATAACCTCAGATATGCAGATGACACTACCCTTATGGCAGAAAGTGAAGAGGAACTCAAAAGCCTCTTGATGAAAGTGAAAGAGGAGAGTGAAAAGGTTGGTTTGAAGCTCAACATTCAGAAAACAAAGATCATGGCATCTGGTCCCATCACTTCATGGGAAATAGATGGAAAAACAGTGGAAACAGTGTCAGACTTTGTCTTTTTGGGCTCCAAGGTCACTGCAGATGCTGATTGCAGCCATGAAATTAAAAGACGCTTGCTCCTTGGAAGGAAAGTTATGACCAACCTTGATAGTATATTAAAAAGCAGAGACATTACTTTGCCAACAAAGGTCTGTCTAGTCAAGGCAATGGTTTTTCCCGTGGTCATGTATGGATGTGAGAGTTGGACTGTGAAGAAGGCTGATCGCCGAAGAATCGATGCTTTTGAACTGTGGTGTTGGAGAAGACTCTTGAGAGTCCCTTATACTGCAAGGAGATCCAACCAGTCCATTCTAAAGGAGATCAATCCTGGATGTTCATTGGAGGGACTGATGCTAAGGCTGAAACTGCAATACTTTGGCCACCTCATGCGACGAGTTGACTCACTGGAAAAGACTCTGATGCTGGGAAAGGTTGGGGGCAGGAGGAGAAGGGGACGACGGAGAATGAGATGGCTGGATGGCATCATCGACTCTGTGGACATGAGTTTGAGTGTACTCCGGGAGTTGGTGATGGACAGGGAGGCCTGGCGTGCTGTGATTCATGGGGTCGCAAAGAGTTGGACACGACTGAGCAACTGAACTGAACTGAACTGAACTGATGATTAAAACCCAGAAATTTTAAAATTATAGAAAAGTGTATAAAAAAAGAAATTATAGAAAAGTGTACAGTGAAAAATCTACCTCCCAAACTTATCTCCCATCTGCTCAGTTCTTATTGTGCCCTCCCCCGCCACCAAGGTAACCGTACTGTTAGTTTTTCATGTGTCCTTTCAGTCTTTGTGCATTTACGAGTAATTGTCGCTAGGGATTCTTTTTTCTGGTCCCTTTGTTCACACACAGATATAGGATATTAAATGCACGGCTCTGCAGCTTATTTTTATTCCCTTGAATAAAAATTGTGTTCCTCTTAGAGTTAATTGTGTTCCCCCTTAGAGTGTTTTCAGCAACAATACACATAGAGCAGCCTCCTTTGTTTATATGGTTGTATATTATTTCATTTAGGAATGTTCCATCATTTTGTTCCTATTACTATCCTGATTGAAATTGTTCCCCCAATCGTTTGTTATTCCAAAAGTTTATCACATGATAAATATATAAATATAAATATAACATGTTTTTGTGCTTAGTCACGCAAAAGAGTTGTGTCTGACTCTTTACAACCCCATGGACTGTAGCCTGCCAGGTTCCTCAGTCCATGGAATTCTCACGGCAAGAATACTGGAGTGGGCTGCCATACCCTCCTCCAGGGGATCTTTCCAATTCAGGGATCGAACCCCAGGTCTCCCACATTGCAGGAAGATTCTTCAATGTCTGAGCTACCAGGGAAGCCCAAGAATATTGGAGAGGTAGCCTATCCCTTCTCCAGGGGATCTTCCCGACCCAGGAATCAAACCGGGGTCTCCTGCATTGCAGGCAGATTCTTTACCATAAGGACATATAAATACATCCATAAAAGTATAGTTACTTTGCAAAGAGTCAGACATGACTGAGTGACTAACATTGGGGAAAAGGTATGTTTATTTAAAGATTTCATTTTAAAAAACATTTTGTTATCAAAAATTCAAAACAACTATAAAATCAGAAATATTATTATGACTCCCTATGTATCACCTGGCTTCAACAGTTATGGCCAAACTCATTTCATTTATCCCCTGCCCACCTCCCTGCACTACCCCCACCACTCATAGATTATTGTGAAACAAATCCCAGACATCATCCATATGTGAAACATTTTTCTGTTTTTACCTCTAAACAATAAAGCCTCTTTTAAAAACATAACCACATACCATATCACACTAAAAAAATAACAGTAATTCTTTAACATAGTCAAATATTTGGCATTTCCAATTTTTCTAATTTAAAAAAAATATTTTTTAATTGTATAATAGCTTTACAATCTTGTGTTGTACAACAACATGTGTTCTGCTGTACAACAACATGAATCAGCTATGAAAGTGTTAGTTGCTAAACCATGTCTGGCTCTTTGCCACCCCATGGACTGTATCCCACCAGGCTCCTCTGTCCATGGAATTCTCCAGGCAAGAATACTGGAGTGGGTAGTCAATCCCTTCTCCAGAGGATCTTCCCAACCCAGGGATCAAACCTGGTCTCCTGCATTGCAAGCAGTTTCTTTACCATGTGAACCACCAGGGAAGCCCATTAAAACTTACAGTGCATGATACAGGGATTAAACCTGTGACCTGGTGTTACTAGCACCATGCTTATAAGTATACATATATCCCTGCCCTCTTCAACCTCCCTCTCACCTCCCCATCCCACTCATCTAGGTCATCACAGAGCACGGAGTTAAGTTCCCTGTGCTCTACAGCAGCTTCCCACTAGCTAGCTGTTTTACACACGGTAGTGTATATATGTCAATGCTACTCTCTCAATTCGTCCCACCCTCTCCTCCACCCACCCCACGTTCATGTCCTCTGCACCACATTTTTCTAATTATCTCAATCTTTTTAAATAAGAAAACTATACTTGGCTTGTTTGAATCACAATCCAATAAGGCCTATATACTCCATTAGATTGTTATAGCTCTTAAAATTTCCTTTAATCCGTGGGTAATTCTGCTGTCATTTTTTATTTTCTGTGCATCATTTGTTAAAGAAACTAAATATTTGCCTCCTTGTTTTCCATAGTCTTCTTTTGCTGATTGCATCCCCAGGGGTCTTTTGATGTTTTCCTCAGTTCCCCTGTGTTCTCTGTAAATTGGTAGTTAAATACTGATCACATTCAGATTTCTATTTTCTCTCTTTTGTTGATTCCACAAGTTTTGCTATAATGATATTTTCATTACCAAATAATTGCAAATGTTTTCTAGTTATATTATGATTTCTACTTTGAACCATCAACAAATGACAGAAAGAACATGATGATCACACAGGATATTTACAGGGCCAGGCCTGAAGGTAGTGTACATCACTTCACGCACCACTGGACAAAACTCAGTTACACAGTTCCATCTAACTACAGCAGAGACTAGGAAATATAATTTAGCTGTAGGATAAGTAAGAAAATTAAACAGGTTTGGTGAACACAGGATGTGGCTTTTACCTGAGTCAATCCTTTTAGTCACCAAATATGCATTTTATTTTTACTCACACAAGTACATTACACACTTGCCTCAAGTTTTGAGAGAACCCAAATTCCCAACTAGTACTTGCATCAAGTTCAGCCCAAAATTTCAGAATGAAATCTTCTTCCTCAGTTCCAGGTGTGGCTCCTCTCTGCCTCCACCCCCTCCCACCCCTGGCATAGGTACAGAAGAGCTGCAAATAAACACTCAGAAAATCGCAATGGTGTGATCACTCACCTAGAGCCAGACATCCTGGAATGTGAAGTCAAGTGAGCCTTAGGAAGCATCACTACAAACAAAGCTAGTGGAGGTGATGGAATTCCAGTTGAGCTGTTTCAATCCTAAAAGGTGATGCTGTGAAAGTGCTGCACTCAGTTCAGTTCAGTTGCTCAGTTGTGTCCAACTCTTTGTGACCCCATGAACCGCAGCACTCCAGGCCTCCCTGTCAATCACCAACTCCCAGAGTTTACCCAAACTCTTCTCCATTAAGTTGGTGATGCCATCTAACCATGTCATGTCGTCCCCTTCTCCTCCTGCCTTCAAACTTTCCCAACATCAGGGTCTTTTCAAATGAGTTAGCTCTTTGCATCAGGTGGCCAAAGTACTGGAGTTTCAACTTCAGCATCAGTCCTTCCAACGAACACCCAGGACTGATATCCTTTAGAATGGACTGGTTGGATCTCCTTGCAGTCCAAGGGACTCTCAAGAGTCTTCTCCAACACCACAGTTCAAAAGTATCAATTCTTTGGCGCTCAGCTTTCTTTATAGTCCAACTCTCACATCCATACATGACTACTGGAAAAACCATAGCCTTGACTAGACGGACCTTTGTCGACAGAGTAATGTCTCTGCTTTTTAATATGCTGCCTAGGCTGGTCATAACTTTCCTTCCAAGGAGTAAGCATCTTTTAATTTCATGGCTGCAATCACCATCTGCAGACCTACAAGACCTTTTAGAACTAACACCCCAAAAAGATGTCCTTTTCATTATAGGGGACTGGAATACAAAAGTAGGAAATCAAGAAACACCTGGAGTATCAGGCAAATTTGGCCTTGGAGCACGGAATGAAGCAGGGCAAAGGCTAATAGAGTTCTGCCAAGAGAACGCACTGTTCATAGCAAACACCCTCTTCCAACAACACAAGAGAAGACTCTACACGTGGACATCACCAGATGGTCAACACCGAAATCAGATTGATTATATTCTTTGCAGCCAAAGATGGAGAAGCTCTATACAGTTAGCAAAAACAAGACCAGGAGCTGACTGTGGCTCAGATCATGAACTCCTTATTGCCAAATTCAGACTTAAATTGAAGAAAGGAGGGAAAACCACTAGACCATTCAGATATGACCTAAATCAAATCCCTTATGATTATACAGTGGAAGTGAGAAATAGATTTAAGGGACTAGATCTGATAGATAGAGTGCCTGATGCACTATGGATGGAGGTTCGTGACATTGTACAGGAGACAGGGACCAAGACCATCCCCATGGAAAAGAAATGCAAAAAAGCAAAATGGCTGTCTGAGGGGGCCTTACAAATAGCTGTGAAAAGAAGAGAAGTGAAAAGCAAAGGAGAAAAGGAAAGATATAAGCATCTGAATGCAGAGTTCCAAAGAATAGCAAGGAGAGATAAGAAAGCCTTCCTTAGTGATCAATGCAAAGAAATAGAGGAAAACAACAGAATAGGAAAAACAAGAGACCTCTTCAAGAAAATTAGAGATGCCAAGGGAACATTTCGTGCAAAGATGGGCTTGATAAAGGACAGAAATGGTATGGACCTAACAGAAGCAGAAGATATTAAAAAGAGGTGGCAAGAATACACAGAAGAACTATACAAAAAAAGATCTTCACGACCAAGATAATCACAATGGCGTGATCACTGACCTAGAGACAGACATCTTGGAATGTGAAGTCAAGTGGGCCTTAGAAAGCATCACTACGAACAAAGCTAGTGGAAGTGATGGAATTCCAGTTGAGCTATTTCAAATCCTGAAAGATGATGCTATGAAAGTGATGCATTCAATATGCCAGCAAATTTCAGAAACTCAGCAGTGGCCACAGGACTGGAAAAGGTCAGTTTTCATTCCAATCCCAAAGAAAGGTAATGCCAAAGAATGCTCAAACTACCGCATAATTGTACTCATCTCACATGCTAGTAAAGTCATGCTCAAAATTCTCCAAGCCAGGCTTCAGCAATACATGAACCATGAAATTCCAGAATTTCAAGCTGGTTTTAGAAAAGGCAGAGAAACCTGTATGCAGGTCAGGAAGCAACAGTTAGAACTGGACATGGAACAACAGACTGGTTCCACATAGGGAAAGGAGTACGTCAAGGCTGTATATTGTCACCCTGCTTATTTAACTTATATGCAGAGTATATCATGAGAAACACTGGGCTGGAGGAAGCACAAGCTGGAATCAAGATTGCCAGGAGAAATATCAATAACCTCAGATATGCAGATGACACCACCCTTATGGCAGAAAACAAAGAACTAAACAGTCTTTTGATGAAAGTGAAAGAGGATAGTGGAAAAGTTGGTTTAAAACTCAACATTCAGAAAACTAAGATCATGGCATCTGGTCCTATCACTTCATGGCAAATAGATGGGAAAACATTGGAAACAGTGAGAGACTTTATTTTCTTGGGCTCCAAAATCACTGCAGATGGTGATTGCAGTCATGAAATTAAAAGACGTTTACTCCTTGGACGGAAAATTATGACCAACCCAGACAGCATATTAAAAAGCAGAGACATTACTTTGCCAACAAAGGTCTGTCTAGTCAAAGGTATAGTTTCTCCAGTAGTCATGTATGGATATAAGAATTGGACTATAGAGAAAGCTGAGTGCTGAAGAATTGATGCTTTTGAACTGTGGTGTTGGAGAACACTTTTAAAAAAAATTATTTAATTTACTTTACAATGTTGTAGTGGTTTTTGCCATACACTGACATGAATCAGCCATGGATGTACATGTGCCCCCCATCCTGAACCCCCCTCCTACCTCCCTCCCCATCCCATCCCTCAGGGTCATCCCAGTGCACCAGCCCTGAGCACTCTGTCTCATGCATCGAACCTGGAACCTGGACTCTTGAGAGTCCCTTGGACTACAAGGAGATCCAACCAGTCCATCCTAAAGGAAATCAGTCCTGAATATTCATTGGAAGGACTGATGTTGAAGCTAAAACTCTAATACTTTGGCCACCTGATGTGAAGAATTGACTCATTTGAAAAGATCCCGATCCTAGGGAAGATTGAAGGTAGGAGGAGAAGGGGACAACAGAGGATGAGATAGTTGGATGGCATCTCCTACTCAATGGACATGAGTCTGAGTAAACTCTGGGAGTTGGCGATGGACAGGGAGGCCTGTCGTGCTATAGTCCATGGGGTCACAAAGAGTCAGACACTACTGAGTGACTAAACTGAACTGAAACATTCACACTCAGCAAAGGAAGGAATGGAGCGAAGACCAGCTGTGGCCAATGGTGCTTAGTGACCTGGGCATCCAGCAGGGCAGACCGACAATTTCTCTGATTATATTCTGGTTCTGTAATTTGAATAAACGTTGCCATCTTTATTCTCCATGACTCATGGATCCACTTTTGGCATGGGTGGGAGCTTACTTTTTTCCCCTATCCTCATGATTGCATCGCAAGTGCTTTGGAGAATACTCTCTCCTTGGGGCTATAGAAGTTTTATAGCCAACTTCCTATATGTAGAAATTTGGATGCCTTATAGTGGTTTTACATTTGAACCATCAGAGACAGTTTGTGGTTTCTGTGCAGTGCAATGATGCAAAAACTTAGACGAGATTTTTATGCCCTCTTAATTAAAGACAGGACACATTATTAATCTGTGTTTTGCCACAAGGCAGGATACTCATGAGACTTTTTGATCAAGGCCTTCTCAATTTTGTTTCCCACTGTTTTAAGTCTTGAAGCAATAGATTTTTCCAACACTTTAAGACCTAATGTTTCTGGACATATAATTCCCTTTAATATTTACTTGCAAAAAAAGGCCAGTTCTCCCCTGAACTCATCTCTTTTTTTGTAATGCAGCCAGAATTTTCCAGTACATGCTGGCCATTTGATTCTTTTCAACATTTTCTTTTGAGCTCAGTAGCATGTAGTGTGTTTTCCCGATTATTTCAGGCATCATTTTACCAAGGACTTTGTCACCATGTAACATGATGTTCCAGATAGTGTCTTTGGTCTCTCAGCTTCATACTTATCAATTTAGAACATCTTTTCTAATGTCAAGTAAGACTACTTTCCTCCTCGTGTGGTTTTCTGTTAGGTTCTGACAGTGAAGGAATGATGACATCCACTGCACTGCAATGATGCCAGTGGAGGCAGTGGGGTCCTGAGTTCCTGTTCAGGCAGCTGGATTTCAAGAGCAGCAGTCTCAGTGCTCAGCAATGGTAGCTTCTAGGGAACACCATTTCCCCTTTTGCTCCTCTGGGGGTTAGTGACTTCCTGCACCTACTAATCATTGAATAGTTTTATCTTCCCCTTTTTTCCTACTCCATCCCTCGTGACAGTTTGTAAATGATTTTCTGTATTAAATTATCTCTATCTGATACCCAGAATTGTTTCTGTTTTCTTAACTGAACAGTGTTTACCGTCTTGCTTGCTGACACAAATAAATCTCCATCCTTTGAGCCTCCAGTATTTTCTCATTGGAAACCACATGGTTGCTATGTTAGTTTCATATATTTTGGTTTTAATTATAGCAGCATTTCACTTCCACTACCATAACCCTGATACTTAACGCAGACAAAGAACTACAGTAGAACTATAGACAAGTATCCTGTATGAATGAACATAATGCAAAAATCTTCAATAAACATTTATATTATTTCTATTCTAGCAAATAGAATTCAGCAACAACAGAAGGGATCCCTGCTGGTCCAGTGGTTAAGACTCCACTCTTCCATGGCAGGGGACATGAGTTCTACCCCTGGTCAGGGAACTAAGATCCCACATGCCTTACAGTGCAGCCAAAAAGGAAAAAATAAAAGCAGTCACACACCCAAAAGCAAAGTTGGATTAAAAAAAGAAAATAATTCAGCAGCTTATTAAAAGGATCATACACTATGACTAAGTGGGATTCATTCCTGGAATGTAAGAATGATTCAATATAAAAAAATTGATCAATGTAATATCCCACATTAACAAAATGAAGGGAAGGGATCACATAATCACCTCAGTTGATATAGAGTAAGCATCTGATTGCTGGAGAGGGTGTGGAGAAAAGGGAACCCTCCTACACTGATGGGAATATAAGTTGGGTAAGCCATTGTAGAATGGAAGTTCTATGGAAGTTCCTCAGAAAACTGAAAACAGAACTATCATATGACCCTGCAATCCCACTTCTGGGCATATACCCAGACAAAACCGTAATTCAAAATGTTACATGCACCCTTGTGTTTATAGCAGTACTATTTACAATAGCCAAGACATGGAAGGAAACTAAACGTCCATCAACAGATGAATGGATAAGAAGATCTGGTACATGTATACAATGGAATACTACTCAGCCATGAAAAGAACAAAATAATGCCATTTGCAGCAACATGGATGCAACTAGATTTCATAGTAAGTAAATTTAGTCAGAAAGAAAAAGACAAGTAACATATGGTATCACTTATCTGTGGAATCTAAAATATGACAAATGAACCTATGTATCTGTGAAACAATAGAATCATGGACATAGAGAACAGACTGCTGGTTGCCAAGGGGGAGGGGTTTGGGGAAGGGATGAGGGGGAGTTTGGAATTAGCAGATGTGAACTATTATATATATAATGAATAAATAACAAGGTTCTACTGTATAGCACAGGGAACTATATTCAATATTCTATGATAAACCATAATGAAAAAGAATATCTTTTTAAAAAAGCAGAGTCTCCTCAGTCAGACGGGTGCGGAGATGCTTCTGGAAGTAACATCGCGATGGCTGCCCAAGGAGAACCCCAAGTTCAGTTCAAACTTGTTTTGGTTGGTGATGGTGGTACTGGAAAAACTACGTTCGTGAAGCGTCATCTGATTGGTGAATTTGAGAAGTGTGTAGCTACCTTGGGTGTTGAGGTCCATCCTCTTGTGTTCCATACCAACAGAGGATACAGTTGGTCAGGAGAAATTTGGTGGGTTGAGAGATGGTTATTATATACAAGCTCAGTGTGCCATTATAATGTTTGACATAACATCAAGAGTTACTTACAAGAATGTGCCTAACTGGCATAGAGATCTGGTACGAGTGTGCGAGAACATCCCAATTGTGTTGTGTGGCAACAAAGTGGATATTAAGGACAGAAAGGTTAAGGCAAAGTCAATTGTCTTCCACCGAAAGAAGAATCTTCAGTACTATGACATTTCTGCCAAAAGTAACTACAACTTTGAAAAGCCCTTCCTCTGGCTTGCTAGAAAACTGATTGGAGACCCTAACTTGGAGTTTGTCGCCATGCCTGCTCTTGCCCCGCCAGAGGTGGTCATGGACCCAGCCTTGGCAGCACAGTACGAGCACGATTTAGAGGTTGCTCAGACAATTGCTTTCCTGGATGAAGATGATGACCTGTGAGAAAGTGAAGCTGGGGCCCAGCGTCAGAAGTCTAGTTTTATAGGCAACTGTCCTGTGATGTCAGTGGTGCAGTGTGTTTACCACTTTATTATATAGCTAAGCAGAACATGTGCTTAATCTTTGGATGCTGAAGGAGATGGATGGGCTTTGGAGTGAATGTGGCAGTTTAAAAAAAAATACCTTCATTTTTTGGACCTGCATATTTAGGTGTTTTGGAACACAGTTGTTTCCTCCTTGAGTTTCAAATATAAGACTGCTATAGTCACATGACAATATGAGAGGTGGAATCTTGTTTGTTACTGTCATTCCCATTCCTTTTCGTTTAGAATCAGAATAAAGTTGTATTTCAAATAAAAAAAAATAAAATAAAAAAGCAGAGTCTCAAAGAGATTTTTTAATATTTATTTTTATTCATGTATTTGGCTGTGCCAGGTCTTAGTTGTAACACACAGAATCCTCGATCTTCATTACCACATGCAGGATCTTTAGTTGCAGCATGTGAAGTCTCAGTTGCAGCATGTGGAATGCAGCTTGCTGACAAGGGATTTAATCCAGGCCCCCTGCATTGGGAATGCAGAGTGTTAGCCACTGGACCAACAAAAAAGAGATATTTGTACACTCATGTTCATAGCAGCATTATTCCCAATAGCTAAAATATGTAAGCAACTCAAGTGTTCATCAAGACAAGACTGGATAAGCAAAATGTGGCATATACATGCAAGGAACTATTATTCTGTAATATGCTTCCACATAGATGAAACTTGAGGCCTTTATACTGAGTGAAATGTCAGTCACCAAAGTACAAATACTATATGATTTTGCTTTTATGAGGTACTTAGTGTAGTCGAAATGGTAAAGACAAAAAGTATAACGGTGGTTTCCAGGGGCTGGGGTAGGGGATCAGTTCAATTCAGTTCAGTAGCTCAGTTGTGTCCAACTCTCTGCGACCCCATGGACTGCAGCACGCCAGGCTTCTCTGTCTATCACCAACTCCTGGAGCTTGTCCAGACTCATGTCCATTGAGTTGGTGATGCCATCCAACCATCTCATCCTCTATCATCCCCTTCTCCTCCCACCTTCAGTCTTTCCCATCATCAGGGTCTTTTCCAATTAATTAGTTCTTCACATCAGGTGGCCAAAGTATTAGAGCTTCAGCTTCAGCATTAGTCCTTCCAATGAATATTCAGGACTGATTTCCTTTACATTTGACTGGCTTGATCTCCTTGCAGTCCAAGGGACTCTCATGAGTCTTCTCCAACACCACAGTTCAAAAGCATCAATTTTTCGGTGCTAAGCTTTCTTTATGATCCAACTCTCACATCTATACTTGACTACTGGGAAAACCGTAGCTTTGGCTAGATGGATCTTTGTTGGTAAAGTGATGGCTCTGCTTTATAATATGCTATCTAGGTTGGTCATAGCTTTTCTTCCAAGGAGCAAGCGTCTTTTAATTTCATGGCCGCAGTCACCATCTGCAGTGATTTTGGAGCCCAAGAAAATAAAGTCTCCCACTGTTTCCATTGCTTCCCCATCTATTTGCTATGGAGTGATGGGACCAGATGCCATGATCGTTGTGTTTTGAATGTTGCGTTTTAAGCTAGCTTTTTCACTCTTCTCTTTCACTTTCATCAAGGGGCTCTTTAGTTCCTCTTCGGTTTCTGCCATAAGGGTGGTGTCATCTGCATATCTGAGGTTATTGATATTTCTCCCAGCAACCTTGATTCCAGTGTAATAGCCACAGAGTTTCACTTTTACAAGATGAAAAGTGTTTATAAGATGGATGGTGATGATGGCTGCACAGTGTGAATGTACTTTATACCACAGAACTGTACACTTAAAAATGGCTATGATGGAACATTTTCTGTTATGTATATTTCAACACAATAAAAAAATCTTTTAAAACTTTGTATACCAGTAATGAACAAGGGAAATTTGAAATTAAACTCACAATATCATTTACTTTAGCATTCCTCCAAGTGAAATAATTAGGTATAAATTTAACAAAATGTGTATTGTATCTTTATGAGGAAAACTAAAATTCTGATGAAGGGAATCAATGAAAAATTAAATAAATGGAGAGTATTCATGTTCATGGATAAAAGGCCTCAATATTGTCAAGATGTCAGGTCTTCCCAACTTGATCTATAGATTCAACACAATTCTAATCAAAACACCAGCAAGTTATTTTGTGGTTATTGACAAACTGGTAACTAAAGTTTATATGGAGATGGCAAAAGACCCAGAATAGCCAACACAATATCAGAGGAAAAGAACTAAATTGGAGATTGACACTGCTTGACTTCATGACTTCCTATAAAGCTGCTGCTGCTGCTGCTGCTGCTAAGTCACTTCAGTCGTGTCCGACTCTGTGTGACCCCATAGACGGAAGCCCACCAGGCTCCCCCGTCCCTAGGATTCTCCAGGCAAGAACACTGGAGTGGGTTGCCATTTCCTTCTCCAATGTGTGAAAGTGAAAAGTGAAAGTGAAGTTGCTCAGTCGTGTCCGACCCTTAGCGACCCCAAGGACTGCAGCCTACCAGGCTCCTCCATCCATGGGATTTTCTAGGCAAGAGTACTGGAGTGGCTTGCCATTGCCTATAAAGCTATAGTAATCAAAAATAGTGGTATTGATGAAAGAAGAGACAAATCAATGAAGCAGAATAAAAATATCAAAGATAGACCTACATAAATATAGTCAACTGATCTTTGAGAAAGGAGTGAAGTCTGAGAATTTCCTGGTGGTCCAGTGATTAGGACTCTGTGCTTTCACTGCTGAAGGCTTGAGTTCAATTCCTCATGGGAGAATTTAGGTCCCAGAAGCAGCATGGCATGGCCAAAAAGAGAGAGAGAAAGAAGTAAAGGCAGTATGATGGAGAGATTTCAGTCTTTCCACAAATGGTGCTGGAACAACTGGACATCTGTACACCGAGAGAGGGAGAGAGAATCTAGACACAGACCTGACACCTTTCACAAATATTAATTCAAATGGTTCGCAAATGCAAAATTATAAAACTTCTAAAAAATTAGCGGAAATCTAAATGATCTTGGGTATGGCAATAACATTTTAGATACAACACCAAAGACACCATCTGTGAAAGAAATTACAAGCTGAACTTCCTTAAAATTAAAATTTTCTGCTCTGTGAAATATGCTGTCAAGAGAATGAGAAGCAAGCCACAGACTGGGAGAAAATTTTTCAAAAGACATATCTGATAAAGTAATGTTATCTAAAATATACAGTGAAACTCTCAATTTCAACAGTAAGAAAACAAATAAGCCAATTAAAAATAGGAAAAAACACCTGAACAGAAACCTCACCAAAGAAGATATACAGATGGTAAATAAGCATATGAAAAAATGTTCCACATCCTATGTCACTAGGGAACTATAAGTGAAAACAACAGTAAGATAGCACTAGCACATTCTGTGTGGATCACAACAAACTGGAAAATTCTTCAAGAGATGGGAATACCAGACCACCTGACCTGCCTCCTGAGAAACCTGTATGCAGGTCAGGAGTCAACAGTTAGAACTGGACACGGAACAACAGACTGGTTCCAAATAGGAAAAGGAGTACGTCAAGGCTGTATGTTGTCACCCTGCTTATTTAACTTATATGCAGAGTACATCATGAGAAACGCTGGGCTGGAGGAAGCACAAGTTGGAATCAAGATTGCCGGGCGAAATATCAATAACCTCACATATGCAGATGACCACCCTTATGGCAGAAAGCAAAGAAGAACTAAAGAGCCTCTTGATGAAAGTGAAAGAGGAGAGTGAAAAAGTTGGCTTAAAACTCAACATTCAGAAAACTAAGATTATGGCATCTGGTCCCATCACTTCATGGGAAATAGATGGGGAAACAATGGAAACAGTGAGAGACTATTTTCTTGGGCTCCAAAATCACTGCAGATGGTGACTGCGGCCATGAAATTAAAAGACGCTTGCTCCTTGGAAGAAAAGCTATGACCAACCTAGACAGCATATTAAAAAGCAGAGACATTACTTTGCCAACAAAGGTCTGTCTAGTCAAAGCTATATTTTCTCCAGGAGTCATGTGTGGATGTGAAAGTTGGACTATAAAGAAAGCTGAGCACCAAAGAATTGATTCTTTTAAACTGTTGTGTTGGAGGAGACTCTTGAGAGATCCAACCAGTCTATCCTAAAGGAAATCAGTCCTGAATATTCATTGGAAGGACTGATCCTGAAGCTGAAACTCCAGTACTTTGGCCACCTGATGCAAAGAACTGACTCATTTGAAAAAGACCCTAATGCTGGGAAAGATTGAAGGCAGGAGGAGAAGGGGACGATAGAGGATGAGATGGTTGAATGGCATCACCGACTCAATGGACATGAGTCTGAGTAAACTCTGGGAGTTGGCGATGGACAGGGAGACCTGGCATGCTGCAGTCCATGGGGTCACAAAGAGTTGGACATGACTGAGCAACTGAACTGTAGCACACACCTATTAGAATGGCCAAAATCTAGAACCCTGACAATACCAAACAGCAATGTGGGTCAGAAGAAACTCTCATTCATGGCTGGAGGGAATACAAAATGGCACAGCCTCTTCAAAAGACAGTTTGGTAGATTCTATCAAAGCTAAACATACTCTTAGCATACAATCTAGCAACGTGGGCCTTGGTATTTATGCAGATGAATCAGAAACTTACATGCACACAAAAACTTGCACACAAATGTAATAGTGGCTTTACGACAGAGAATTAGATGGCTGGATGGCATCACCGACTCTGTGGACATGAGTTTGAGTGAACTCCGGGAGTTGGTGATGGACAGGGAGGCCTGGCGTGCTGTGATTCATGGGGTCGCGGAGAGTCAGACACGACTGAGCGACTGAACTGAACTGAACTGAATACCTGGATGAAGGGCAAAGATGTCCTTAAGTAACAGAATGGATAAATAAACTGGGGTACATTCAGACAATAGAATATTATTGAGCAGTAAAAAAAAAGCTATCTAAGCCATGAAGAGACATGGAGGAAACTTAAGTGCTTATTACTAGATGAAAGAAGCCAATCTGAAAAGGCTACAGACTGTATGATTCCAACTATATGACACTGTGGAAAAGGTAAAGCTATGGAAACAAAACGATCAGTGTTTGCAGGAGTTAGTGGAGAAGGGATGAATAAACAGGTCACAGAGCATCTTTAGGGCAGTGAATCTATTCTGATGTTACCATTAATTGTAGATATCATTACAACATTTGTTAAAACTCAAGGGAAACAAGGGCTTCCCTGGTGGCTCAGTGGTAAAGAATCCACCCACAATGCAGGAGATGCAGGAGACAGGGGTTCGATACCCAGGTAGGGAAGATCCCTTAGAGGAGGACATGGCAACTCACTCCAGTATTTTTGCCTGGACAGAGGAGCCTAGTGGGCTATGGACCCTGGGATTGCAAAGAGTCAGACACAACCTAAGTGACTGGGCATGCATGCCTGGGATCCAGAGGCCCAGGCTGGGTAGGGAGCTCAGGCAGCTGGTTTCAGGAGGAGCGGAAGCACTTGGCCACAGTAGAGACCTCCCAGCCAATCACAGGAGCGGAAACCTTGACGGACACCAAGATGCCTGGTGAATGGCAGATTGAAGAGTGTGGGGAAAGGAGGAGGAGAAAGAGATACAAGACGAGATGGTACTGCCAGTGAAGAGGGAGGAGGATGAGGGTGACGAGTATGCTGTGGTGACACTCAAGAGCCCCGTGGACCACAAGGAGGTCTCCAGCAAGGTGCCAGCGCTATTGGCCAACATGGCAGGTTCACACTTGGGCTGACTTGCAGCCACACCTTTGCTGGCCTTCCACACTGGCCAAGTACCCACTGACATGGGTGAGAGGCCCTTCCTGTGCACTTAGTGCAGCCAGGGCTTCTTGGTGAGATGGGTGCACATCAAATATAGCCAAAAGAAAAAAAGAAAAAACCCTCATAGAATGTATCACTATAGCACCGAGAGTGAATGAACCCTAGTGTAATCTGTGAGCTTCGATGATGTGTCATTGCAGGCTCATTGATTATAAGGGATGGGTCACTCTTGTGTGGGACGTTGATAGCAGGGGAGACTCTGTGTGTGTGAAGACAGGGGATATATGGGAGCTCTCAGTACTTGATACTCAATTTTTCTGTGAACCTGAAATTGCTGTAAAAAATAGAGTCTGTTTACAAGGGAAAAAAATGTAGTTTTCAAAATACAAGCCCCAGAACCACAGTGGTATATAGAAGGGTGAATTTGAAGTGGAAAGACATATTCGATAATCAGCACACTCTCCTGCAGATAATACAAGAAACCTTGAAATTTTTAATTTGGTTCATCAAGTTCCCAATGTATGTTATTGCTTTGGTGTGTTTTAATTCCTCCCTCTTAAGAGTTAAACCCTAGAAGACATTAGCATTGGTTTTTTCAACTGTCAGTAGTCACGTAGGAGTTTTACCTATTTTTCCACTTCATTCCTTCCTATACCTCAGACCTTTTGTTTAGTATCCCTGGCTTTCCTCTGAAGTATATCTTTTAGACTTTCCTTAGTGACAGTCTTCTGGTTGCAAACCCTCCTGGGGGAGTTGTTTTTGTTTGGTCTGGAAAATATTTGTATTTTGCCCTCATTATTGAAAGATATTTTCAGTAAAATTACCAGTGGAGCTTTTTTGTTTCATCACATTGAAGATATCATCTATTGTCTTCTGGCTTCCATTGCTGTCACTCAAGAAGTCAGTTCTCAGTTTGACAGCTACTCCTTTGAAGATAATCTGGTTTTCTGGCTGCTTTGAAAAAAAATTGTTTTTTGGCTGCACTGGGTCCTCGGTGCTTGCCTGGGCTTTCTCCAGCTGGCGGGGAGTTGGGCTGCTCTTCGCTGTGGTGTGTGGTGTGTATTCTTCCTATTGCTGTGGGTTCTCTTGTTGCGGAGCACAGACTCTAGGGTGCATGGGCTCAGCAGTTGTGGTGCACAAGCTTAGTTGCTCCGCAGCATGTGGGATCTTCCAGGACCAGGGCTGGAAACCGTGTCCACTGCATTGGCAGGGAGATTCTTAACCACTGGACCACCAGGGAAGTTCCTCTGGCTGCTTTTAACTACTTTTATTGTGGTAAAATGTACATGTAGCGAAATGCACAGGACTTTCTGAGCTCTGAAGAATGTGGAACCCACACCCTGGGTGCTTTTAGTATCTGCTGTTTTTCTTCAGTGTCACTCAGTTTCATAGTGATATACCTATGAACAGACTTCTTTTCTTCCATTCTGCTTTAAAATTTTAGTCGGGGGCATCTTGAATCAGTGGATTTTGTACCTTTCATTAGTTCTAGAATATGCTAAACCATTATCTTTGCTTCATTCTTTCCTGAACTTTAATCAGTTTTCTCACTTTACTCTTTATACATCTTATTTTCTGTTTCATATTTGTCCCTCTGTTGTTCTGTGCTTCATTCCGGGTAACATCTTCCAATGTATTTTCTGCCTCACTAACTGTATCTTCATCTAAGTTTAAACTGCTCTTTGAGATTTTAAAAAGAAAATTTAAATGAAAAATTTTCAAATACAAAGTTAAGTGTAATGAATCTCTATGTACTATCATGCTGCTTCAACTAAAAATATGATCAATTTTGTTTCATCTATGCTCCCACCACTTCTCCTAGACTCCCACTATTTTCAGGCAAATGGCAGTCATTACACTCTTTCACTGGTGAATACTGGAGTATGCAATCCCAAAGAAATAAGAACTATCTTTTCAACATAACCATAATGCCATTATTAAATCAGCAAAATTAACAATGGTATCTTAATTAGCATATAATAGCTAGTCAGGGTCTGAATCTCCGTAACTGACTCATGAAAGTCTTTTTATAATAGTTTGATTTAAGATCCAAACAAGAGTTATATGTTGCATTTGACAGATAGGTTTCTCAAACCTCTTTTAAACTATAACAATTTTTCCCCCTCCTTTTTCCTTACAATGTATTTGTTGAAGAAACTGGAGCATTGATCCCTGTTTTATTCTTGATTACACTCTGATGGTGTTCAACATATTGTCCTGTTTCTAATATTTCCTGTAAAACCAGTATTGTATTTATAGTCTTGTGTTTTTTTTTGGCAAGAGTCCTTTGTGGAAAATGCTCTGTGCTTCCTATTGTATCCCATCAGGAAGCACATACTATCTGGATTCTCCTCTTTTCGTAGTGTTAAGTTTTATCAGTGTATGCACACGGTGTCAGTTTGATTCATGTATAAGCCTCTTGCTTAATATTTCTGATAGTCATTGATGACTATTGCCTAGATCATTTCATTAGGATTGTAAAATGATGACCATATATAATTCCTTCTGCTCTTATTAGCTAGAATTCTTCCTAGAAATAATTGCTTTTTAAACTACTTAGTTACTTTATTCAGTTTTTAGCTTAAAACATTATAATTTTATTTCTAGAATTTCTACTTTAAATTATTATTTTTATAGCTTCCTGTTTTCTGATATATTTTCAAGTTTCTCTTGTATTTCTTTAAGTATAGTAGGCATGATTATTTTATAATCTATGTCAGATAATTTTAATATCTGAAGTCTTTGAAGCTCAGTTTCTATTGTTGTTTCTTCTGGTTCTCATTCACAGTGTCTTATCCCCTTTTGGGTTTAGTTATTTTTCATTACAAGTCACTAACTTCCCTAGGAAAATGATCTGTAGGAGTTCTTTGGGGCCTGGGATGAAGGGGACATTTTTCCAGAGTGAATTTGCATTTACTTCAGCTAAGTGCCTACAGCATTATTTTCTCCTCCTCGGGACTATGTAAATCTAAATTTACAGCTTGAATTAAAAAAAATTTTTTTAATGTTGTGCAATTGTTCTGTAAAATTTTTTAAAGTCCTACTTTAATCACACATTCTCCATCTTTGTTTGGTATAAGGGTACCTTCCTTGCAGGTCTCTGGAGCTGCGGAGCTGGGGGCAGGTCCACCAGCACTAGAATCTTTCCTCAAACTCTCCACCCCTGATGGATCGTCTTTCCTCTCTAGAGAGCAAAGCTCACATCTGCACATTGTTGGTGGGAATGTAAATTGGTGCAATCCCTGTGGAAAACAGTATGGTTTCTCAAAAAACTAAAAATAGAGCTACAATATGTTCCAGCAATATGTATATACATACAATGGAATACTCCTTGGCTATAAAAAAATAATGAAAATCTGTCATTTGCAGCAACATGGATGGACTTGGAGGATATCATGCTAAGTAAAATGTCAGACAAAGAAAGACAAATACTGTATAATATCACATATATCAGATCTGGAAAATACAATAAGCTAGAGAATATAGCAACAAAAAAAAGCAAACTCACAAATATAGAGAAAAAAGCTAGTGATTACCTGTGCAGAGAGAGAAGGGAGGAGAGGCAATAGAGAGTAGTGGATTAAGAAGTACAAACTGTTGGGCATAAAATAAGCTACAGGGATATATTGTACAGCACAGGGAAGATGACCAATATTTTATAATAACTATAAGTGGAGTTTGAGTGAACTCTGGGAGTTGGTGATGGACAGGGAGGCCTGGTGTGCTGTGATTCATGGGGTCGCAAAGAGTCGGACACGACTGAGCGACTGAACTGAACCTAGCTGAATAAGTGGAGTATAACCTTTAAAAATCATGAGTCAATACACCGTACACCTGTAACTTACATAATTCTGTATATCACCTATGAAGTGAAGTGAAGTGGCTTAGCCGTGTCCAACTCTTTGCAACCCCGTGGACTGTAGCCTTACCAGGAGTTCAAAACATCCATTAAAAAAACAAAGCTTAATTCTTCAAATTTGGCAAATGCCCTCCAAGCAAATGTGACTACAGGGTTTTGAATACCTCTCTAGGTTTCTGACTTAATTTAGGTTTTGGCCTGTTAATTCTTTACTGTATGTTGGCTTTATCCATGCTTTAAGAAGGAAGATAATTATATTTCATTCAGCATTTTAAATTATCTTTAGTGCAAGGTTAACCAACTGTGCTGAAGAAGACAGAAGTCTGGTTAGCTTTTCCAGCACAACTTTTTATCTTCATCAGAATTAATGTGTTTTTTTTCCCTTAACTTTCTACATGTGTGTGCGTGGGTTTGTTCAGTCATGTCTGACTCTTTGACGTGCCATGAACAGTAGCCCCACTAGGCTCCTCTACATACTTATCATTAATATATCCCCAAGTTCTCCTCTGGTTAAGCAAATCTCTCTTCAGTAAGTTCCAATGTCTTAGGTATTCTATCAGTTTTATTTCTTAAAAAATTCTCTCTTGAATCCTGAATTTCTCTAATTTTGATGAATTGATCTCTGGTCCTTCCCTACAACTTGAAATCTCTCTTTAACATCACCTTGGGGATTCCTTTTTCTCTTTTGTGCTGGATACTCTGTTTCATGAATTTCATACCTTTCTCTCTTTTGACTAATTTATTTGTCTTGGTGTAGTAAATCCTCTCCTAACTTTCTGAAGAACAATGCATGGAATATCTGTATTTTGAATTGCATGTCTGAAATTGTCTTTATTCTGGACTCATAGTTAGATCATAGTTTGGCTGTGTGTATTAATAGAATTCTATTTTTTTAAATTTTTATTTAATAAATGGTACAAAGCACAATGCCAAAAACATTAACAGTTAAAATTTCACCAAATGAAAAAACACTATAGAATACACAGTTGTAAAAAGCTACATTATTTTACAACTGCCTCAAGCTGCAAAAAGAAAAAAAAACCCAATGCCATACCTAAGTTATCCCTCTCTCAAAATAACGCCATTTATGTTATAAACCATGAGCACCCCATCAAAAGACAGGAACTGCTTTTGTTAATTCATATATATATATATATATATATATATATATATGACTGTATCACTTTGCTATACACCTGAAACAAACCCAACACTGTAAATAAAATATAGTACAATATAAAATAAAAATGAGTAACAGACCTTTGGGGCTTTACACCGAGTTAGAGTTCCTATAAGAGGGATAACAGCACTTCAGCTGTACTGAATCCTCATGAAGGAGGCACATGAATAACTGGATTACAAGAGTTACAGGAATGAGAGCTGCTCACTTCCCAGAAACTACAGCTCACAGAAAACCAACAAAGGCATGAGATACAGACCATTTACTTATGAATGTGCAAATAATAGAATTCTAGGTTGGAAACAGTTTCCTTCAAAATTTTGAAGCCATTCTTTACTGTCTTCTATCTTACAGAGTCTTGATAAGCCAAATGCTATTCTGATTCTTGATCTCTGTATGCAACTTGTCCTTTTTCTCTGGAAGCTCTTAGAATTGTTTGTCTGTGGCCAATGGTCTGAAATTCTATGATGAAGGATTTGGTGTGGGTTTGCTATCAGTGTGCCCTTCCAATTTAGAAACTTTCTTCATTTTATGATAACACAATAATTAATTTATCAAATTAATTAATTTAACAAATTAAAGTAATTTTGGTGATTATTTCTTCCCTTCTGAGTCTGTTCTTTTTGTGAAACCCTCGCTATTCAGAGAGGCTTCCCTGGTGGCTCAGTGGAAAAGAATCCACCTGTGACGCAGGAGACCCAGCTTCAATCTCTGGGTCGGGAAGATCTCCTGGATGAGGGAATGGCAACCCGCTCTAGTATTCTTGCCTGGAGAATTCCTTGGACAGAGGAGCTGATTGGGCTGTGGTCCATGGGGGTCGCAAAGAGTTGGATACAACTGAAGCAACTGAGCACGCACGTATGCACTATTCAGATGCTGGACCTGCTGGACTGATCCTTTACTTTTTATTAATTTTCTCCTAAAGTAGGACAAATTTCATTTTCTTTCTCTCAAAGACTTACTTGTTTGTTTATTTATGGCTGCACTGGGTCTTCACTTTTGCATGCATGACCTTCCTCTAGCTGTGGAGAGAGGGATCACTTCATTGTGATGCTCAGGCTTCTCACTGGAGTGGCTTCTCCTGTTGCAGACCCCAGGGTCTAGAGCACTGGATCAGGAATTGTGGCGCACAAGCTTAGTTGCTCTGAGGCTTGTGCAATCTACCCAGATCAGGGATTGAAGCCATATCTCCTGCATTGGCAGGCAGATTCCCAACCATTAATTTTCAACTTTATCCTCTAGTCTTTCTATTGAATTTCTATTGAATTTTTATTTTTATTTGTTTTGATTTCCAAGAGCTCTTTTTTCTTATCTGAATAGTAGCTGCTTTTAAAAATTGCTTCCTTTAAAAAAAATAGCTTCCTGTTGCAAATTTTTTAAGTCAAAAATTTTATTTCTAAAATATAATCCAATGACTTCATGACCTTTCATGAACAAACATACCACCAATTCTCTACAGGATAAAGAAAATTGAACCTGTCTGTAACTACATATCTTGCCTGGATAGTCACAGAATATTTCATTCAATAATCAAAGAAAGTGATTTTTCCAATGAGGAGTCAAGAGATCTATATTACAGTTCAAACTATTTAAAATTAAAATACATAATATACTGGAATATAACATAAGATTTGTAGGAGGGATGAGCAAGATAGTAGTTCAGTTTCCTTTTTGTAAATGGACAGGGAGGCCTGGTGTGCTGTGATTCATGGGGTCTCAAAGAGTCGGACATGACTGAGCGACTGAACTGAACTGAACTGAACTATTTAATTTATAATCCTTATTGCACTTAATACCTGAAAATTCAAATTTAGGGCTCAGACTTTGGCCTTATCATCCAAAATAGCAACCAAATTAAAAAATGCAGTAATTCTTCTACTTTAGCTTATTATATATTAAAACTCAAAAGACCAAAAATTCTATAATACATATTACCAATGAACAAAAGTCTAAAATGTTTATGGAAATGTATCACATAGAATTACCTTGCAATATTTTTGTTTAAAGTAGACCTTTTAATTACAGTACTTACATATTTCTTTCATACATTCATACTTGCCTTGGCAATTTCACATCTATAAAAATCTTATAATCATTCTTTAATAAATACAAAAGAATAAAAACACCTATGAAATTTGGACAAACAACATTAGCACTAAGTATAACCCATCCGGATTCTTAGTTTAACTCATTCAATTACTACAAAAATCTTTATAGAGTTGAATCTAATACTGTATATTGTACATCACTGCCCTCTGATGGCATCACCAATATATAATTTTAAACTAAGCAAGCCAAAGAAAAACTTTATCATAATGTAAAACAGAGTATGTCAATTTTATAAGCTACAGAGGTAGAAAATAAATTATAAGAAGTTTAATGTTTTCTAGAAATATTAGCCACTCCAGTACTCTTGCCTAGAAAATCCCATGGATGGAGCAGCCTGGTGGGCTGCAGTCCATGGGGTCGCTAAGAGTCAGACATTGACTGAGCGACTTCACTTTCACTTTTCACTTTCACACATTGGAGAAGGAAATGGCAACCCACTCCAGTGTTCTTGCCTGGAGAATCCCAGGGACGGGGGAGCCTGGTGGGCTTCCGTCTATGGGGTCGCACAGAGTCGGACACGACTGAAGTGACCTAGCAGCAGCAGCAGCAGTAAGTTCTAAAAATTTACAGTGTTCCTTCATATAAGCCCTTCAAATAATTTTTCAAGATTTTCCCTGATGATCAGTTCAAAAGGCACTGAGTCTCTAAGTTTAAGCAAAAATCTTCACATATTATGAAATAATGAGATATAAGGTTAAGTGACAAATTAAAAATAGCTGCTGCTGCTGCTAAGTCACTTCAGTCGTGTCCGACTCTGTGTGACCCCATAGACGGCAGCCCACGAGGCTTCCCCGTCCCTGGGATTCTCCAGGCAAGAACACTGGAGTGGCTAGAACACTTTATAAAGGAGGGGAAATACAAGTGCAAATTTGAATATTTGAGATGTATGCATAATTTTTCCATGCAATATAAATATATATTCACAATTTAGGTATATGTTCTAACTACTGAAAAATGGCAAATCACCCACTGTCTGCAGAAGAGCACATGTAGGGAAAATAAGTATTTAATGAAAGGTCTGGCCATTTTATAAGTCTGACAATCAAAAGCATTTTCAATATTCAGTTTTGAAAAAGCACTGCACTTAAGAGCACTAAAATTACAAAGTCTGAATCTTCATTTATTCAAAGAGAAGAAATTAAATTGAGGATGTCCACTCGATTGCAGGTATAGTTATTGGCAGTAGACTCTTATGCTTTATAAAACTGTCCATCTAAGTCCACCTTCTGGTGGGGGTTCAGATGTAGTCATTTCTTTTTCTATTTTTTCCTTTTTCTTTCTCTTTTCTTCCACAGACTGAACAGAACACTCCGAGATGCAGCCTCCTTCTCTCTTCTCTCTGCAGCCTCTGCAAGCTTTGCTCTTTTCTCTTCCAGGTCCGGCGAGGGAGGCGCGGCCTCCGTGGGACAGGGAAAACACACCCCCACGGGATCGCGGTTGGAGGTCCCCTTCTCGGCCCGCCCAAACTAGGCGGTGAGAACTGCGCGGTCAAACGCGGGTCCCAGGTCTGCGGTGCTCGCTCCGCCCTGCTCCTGCTGTAATTTTATGCACACAATATATTATTTCTCTGAGGCTCTTGCTGATGGGTTTTTGTTTGTTTGAATTAATTTTCGGTTGCTTTTTCTCCCTTGCAATTTGTTTCCGCTGAGTTGCTGTTTTTTTTTTTTTTTTCTTCTTGCTTGTTTTGTTTTCTTCTTTGTATATTAAAGACATTCCTTAAATGTTTTATGATCCTTGGCTGTCCGCTTATATTTTTGGAGTGAGGCTATCAAAAAACTGATTGGAAAGATTGTGTGCCGGCTAGAGCAGGAGGGCTTCCCCGATGGCTCAGAGAACAATCTGCCTGCAGTGCAGGATTCTCGGCCAAGGACTTAAATGTAGGATTCCCTCATCTTATTTCTTTAAGATAACTCTGATAAAAATATCTTTGGGATTTCTCTCTTGGGCGGGACAGAGTCTTCAGATAAGTTTTCCAAAGATACAGTCATGCTCTTGTTTATGTTTGTTTAGGAATCAGTTTCTCAGGATTGCTTAATCATTTCCCATTCCTCCATTTGCTTTCTAGCTTCTGAAATGTTGCTGCTGTCTCCTTTCCCTTTGTTCCTACGTGGCCTGGAGGACAATACCTACGTTTGTCACTCGCAGCTCTCCAAGCTCCCAGTTTTCAGCTGGAAGTTCCCATTATTTCTTTAGGATAATTTTTATTGGAAGACAACTGCGGATCGTCCAGAAAAGTTTTGACACAAATTACCAGATCACCCTAAAGCTGTGAATATGAAAAGAATGCTGCTATACAATAATTGTTTGTTTTGTAACAAGTATTAAGTAGCTTTCAAGAGTATTGTGTACACGCACCCATCCACCTCAAACATCCGCTTGGCGGCGGCCAGACACAATACAAAATAATGACTTAAAAAGCAATCAGAAATGCGTACAACAGCTGGGCTAGAACAGAAAAAAAAAAAAAAAAAAATGCTTAACGGGGCCGGGCGTGTAGACCGCGCCTCCCTGGAACTGGGAGAGGGGAGGAGGAGTCCGATATCATTGGTGATTGGTTGGCCTCTTCAACCAATCACGCGTAGCGAGTGATTTTGCTAATAGTCATGATACACCTCCTCGTGGGCTTTAGAGCTACGTTGACAAATGGGAATAGGGCACGTGAGAGGGACAGAAAGTTTCGCCAATAAGACCTTGGGGCGTTATGGGCGGGATGAGGCCGCCGCCAGGTTTAGGGCGGAAGGAGTTGTTCTGGATTAGAAGGGGAACGAAAGATGGCGGCGGAAACGCTGCTGTCCAGTCTGTTGGGGCTGCTACTTCTGGGGCTCCTGTTACCCGCAAGCCTGACCGGCGGGGTCGGGAGCCTGAACCTGGAGGAGCTGAGTGAGATGCGTTATGGGATCGAGATACTACCGTTGCCTGTCATGGGAGGCCAGGTGAGGAGGCGTAGAGGGGAGAGGGTCCTGGGCAGAAAGGGAAGGAGAAGGTAGAGGAAGAAGGGCAGCTGTGGAGTCTGTAGCGGAAGCCTAAGGAGAATCGGGAAGAGTAAGCAGCGGTTTTATGAGGACTCCTGAGGATCGTAGTCAAAGACCCATTCCCTTGGGGCCAGGGACTGGGAGGGGTGGGGCTTCCGTCTGTCAACTTCAGGTCCCAGTTCCTTATTGAAACACCCAGACTCCTCCCCTGTGAAGAAGTGGGAGTGCCCTCTCCCCTCACCCGATGAACCGAGTTGAAGGACTTGTGGCTCACTCTGTCTTGACTGGACTCTTCCCCATTTTGTGAAGAGGGATCTCGTTGTTCTCCCTGATCCCAAACCTCTCTTTGCCTCCCTGTCCCCCGACCCCCACTTCTTTCCCAGAGCCAAGCTTCGGACGTGGTGATTGTCTCCTCTAAGTACAAGCAGCGCTATGAATGTCGCCTGCCAGCTGGAGCTATTCACTTCCAGCGTGAAAGGGAGGAGGAGGCACCTGCTTACCAAGGGCCTGGGATCCCTGAGTTGTTGAGCCCGATGAAAGATGCTCCCTGCCTGCTGAAGGTGAAAGGAACTGGGATAGAGGGAAGGAGGGCATGGAAACTAGTTATCTATTTGGGAACTAGTTATCTATTCACAGTGTGTCTGTGAATGAGGAGTGATCAGAGTGTCTGCAGGAGTTAAGAAAGCCATTGAAGGAGCAGGCATATTGTACAGACAGGAAAGAAACAAAGAATCCTGTAACCAATGATGATACTTTACTGATTATAGAGGAGTGTTAGGATAGAAAATCTCAGAATAAAGATTAAACCAATATTGAGGTGCTTAAAGAGGGTCAGGCTGGGGCAGCAGGGGTACTCCCCTAGAGAAACTTTCCTGGTTAAGTCACCCCTTTCCCTGTCACTCTCTGCCCAGTGTCCTGTTTTATTTTCATCATGGCACTTTTCATGATCTGAAATTATTAACTGAATTATCAGTTTATTTATTTTTGGTCTGAATCCTAGTACTAGAACGTAAGTCTGTGAAACTAGAGAATATATCTTGTTCACAGCTGTATCCACAGTAGCTAAAACAGTACAAGGAAGTTCAATTAATACTTTGATATTCCATGTTTCCCTGGTCTGAGTGCTTCAAGGATATCATGATTTCTTATCTTTATGGACAACAAAGAAGGATTAAAAAATATTTACAAAGAAAAAAAAATTTAGAAAGAGAAGAGTAGTAAACCAACTAGGCTGTAGAGGTCTCTCTCCAAGTTACAGAAGACAAACAGCCCTCCTCCCCAAGAATCTGGAGGACTGAGAATGAGGAGGAGATGAGAAGTAAATCAGTGGTTATGTGTTTTGGGGCCAGGAGAGATTTTGGTTCCAAAAAGAGATGTCTGCATTCCATCCCTGGCTGTTCTTTTTTTTCTTTTATTGTCAGACCAAGGACTGGTGGACATATGAATTCTGTTATGGACGCCACATCCAGCAGTACCATATGGAAGGTGAGTTCCACCTATGTTTTCCCTAAGCCCTCAGAAACCTGTCATGGAATGTGACCTGTCTCCCCAGTTTCCTTCCCTCCCAGTGCTCTGAGAACAGGGTAACTATGCTTCACTGTGCTCTCTCTGGCAGATTCAGAGATCAAAGGTGAAGTCCTCTATCTCGGCTACTACCAATCGGCCTTCGACTGGGATGATGAAACAGCAAAGGTGGCAGGAGTGTGGGACTGGGAGAGAAAGGGGTCTGGGCTGCAGACTGAGAGCCCTGTCTAGAAGGGGAGGGTCAGGATTAGCTGACGTGCTTTGTCTTAGGATAGAGTGCTCTTGTTTTTTCCTCCTTGCTGTCTTTCTCACACCCCTCCCTCATGCCTGATGTCCTCCCCAGGCCTCCAAACAGCATCGCCTGAAACGCTACCACAGCCAGACCTATGGCAATGGGTCCAAGTGCGACCTCAACGGGAGGCCCCGGGAGGCCGAAGTTCGGGTGAGTCTTGGGAGAGGGAAGTTGACACCGACAGTGACAACTCAGAGTCTAAGGGAAGAGGGCAGGGTTGTGTGGTATAGTCAAGAGTCTCTCTACCAGGCCCTAGACCCTAAGTTTAAGACTCATATTTCCAGTTTTGCATCACTGCCTCAATTTTCACAGGCACTTTTTTTTTAATTGGTGTATAATTGCTTTACAATGTTGTATTAGGTTCTGCTCTACAACAACATGAATCAGCTCTATGTGTACATATGTGCCCCCACTCTTGAGCCTCCTGTGTCCTTGCCCCCACGTCCCACTCCTCTGGATGATCACATCACCCCGAACTGAGCTCCCTGTGCTATACAGAGGAGCTTCCCACTCGCTACCTGTTTTACACGTAGAAGTGTATACATGTCAGTGCTACTCTGTTAATTCATCCCACCTACTCCTTACCCCACTGTGCCCAGAAGTCCATTCTCTATGTCTGCATCTCTGTTCCTGCCCTGCAGATATGTTCGTCACTACCGGTTTTCTAGATTCCATATATACACATTAATATATGCCATTTGTTTTTCTCTTTCTGACTTCACTCTATAGGACAGAATCTGGGTTCATCCACATCACTACAAATGACCCAGTTTTGTTCCTTTTTACGGCTAATATTCCATCGTATATATGTGCCACATCTTCTTTCTCTCTTCTTCTGTTGATGAACATTTAGGTTGCTTCCATGTCCTGGCTATTGTAAATAGTGCTGCGTTCAACACTGGGGTACATATGTCTTTTTTAATTATGGTTTTCTCAGGCTGTATACTCAGTGGTGGGATTGCTGCATCATATGGTAGTTTTAGTTTTTTAAGGAAGCTCTGTACAGTTCTCCGGGCTTCCCAGGTGGCACTAGTGGTAAAGAACCTGTCTGCTGATGAAGGAGATGTAAGAGACTTGGATTCCATCCCTGGGTTGGGAAGATCCCCTGGAGGAAGACATGGCGACCCAGTCCAGTATTCTTGCCTGGAGAATTCCATAGATAGAGGAGCCTGGTGGGCTACAGTCCACGGGGTCACAAAGAGTCGGACACGACCGAAGCGACTTAGCACACACGTATACTGTTCTCCATAGTGGTTGTATAAATTTCCATTCCCACCAACCAACCACACTTTTATCTGTGTTTCTCCTTTCTGTCACCTAAGCTGGACACCTGAGTTTCATTACTCACTCTTATTTCTTCACTTTATCCTCCTTTCTTCACTTGCTGGCTCTGCAGTGAGGTCACGCTGGTGTCGGTATTGGGCTCTGCTCTGGAGATGCAGTGGTGGGCAGACATGCAGCCCCTACCCTCATGGACTGCAGGCGGGAGAGGAAGGCAGAGGTTAAAGAATCACAAAAATGAGCCTGTGATTACAAGCTGAGAAGTGATGTAGAGGAAAGGAATCAGAGTCAATAATAAAGCTCCTTCATTCTACTTCTGCATTTCTCTCATAGCTGTCCTCTTCTTTCCTATGCTTCATACCATCATCTCTCACCTGCATCATCTCCAACAGCCTCTTAACAAAGTTTCCTGATGTCGTGGTACTTAAAGGAATTCAGGCAGGCAGCTGTCTGGTAGGCCAAGTTCCTCAGGTGATTCTAATGTGTATTCACAAACATGTATACCTGTAGAGAGCCAGGACACAAGAGTTCTCTTTATGCACTACAGATTTGCACATGCAGTTGCGTGGTGGTAAGTGTGGGACACTAGGATTGCCCAGGTAGGGTGAGGTGGTGGAGTGGGGAGCCCAGGTGTAATGTCTGCCAATATCCACAGCATAAATATCCCCACCATGGCGAAATTCCTGCTATCACTGTGACGTCAATCATTGTGCAACATTCCTGAAAACTTACCAGTTGGCTCTTGTGAACTGGCCTGAGTTGGCTCTAACACACTACTCTGAGCAAGTGTCACTTCTCTACCGAGTTCTGGAAAGCCTTCAATAATTCTGCCTGGCACAAATGATAAGACCCAAATACTTCAGAGGAGACTGGGGTGGTAGCAAGCAGAGAAGAGGGGAAGCAGCCAGATTCTGGATAGATTTTGAAGATAGAGCCAATAAGATTTGTTGAAGGATTGAATGTGACGGGGAGTCTACGATGATTCCAGGGCCTTTAGCTTGAGCAGCTGGAAAAATGGAATTGTCATTTAGTTAAGTGGGAGGGAACGGGTGTAGAGGAGGAAAGTAGGCTGGTGTTGGACATATGAAGGTCAAACTGCCTAGTAGATATCCCAGTGGTGATGGTCAGTCACCACTAATTCTGGAATTCCAGGACAGGGTCTGGGTTAGAGATATAAAATCTTACTGCATTTCTGTCCCACTGCTCTTTTTCTGCCCTTGGAATTTTTTTTTGTTGTTTGTTTTTTAAAAACTATTTGTTTATTTGGCTGCACTGGATCTTAGTTGGGGCATGTGGAATCTAGTTTTCCTGACCAGGGATTGAACCCAGGGTCCCAGCATTGGGAGCACAGAGTCTTGTCACTGGACCACCAGGGAAGTCCCTCTTCCTGTCGTTTGAACCATTGAGTCTATTTTCTCTGCCTAGAGATCTCTGAATGGCTGTCTCCATCCTCTCATTCAGATTATATATCCCTGTGACACCTCCACAGGGAGACCTGACATAGGGACACAGACACACACACCCGTCTGCCTTCATCCTGGTAAACACCTGGTGTTTTCCATTCATCAAAGCATGTGTCATTTCCTGAAATTAGCTTATATTTGGGGTTTAATTTCTTTGTCTATCCCCACTAGAATAAGCTCCAGGAAGTCAGGGACAGCATCTGACTGTCTTATTTTCTGCTGTATCCTCAGTGTCTTCCACAGTGCCTGGCACCAAGTAGATGCCCAGAGATTATTCACTGAATGATTGGAATGAATGATGAACCATTTCGAATGTCACTTTATTTTTTGTGACCTTTCTTGGCTAGCCCAGAAAGCTCATGGTATTCTTTCAGTGCTTCAGAGATCAGTCCATCTGGGTCCACATATATCCACATTGCAGCCTGTTTGGGTTGCTGCAACAAACTACCACAGGCTAGGTAGCTTATAGGCAACAGAAATTTAGTTTTCAAGTTCTGGAAGCTGGAAGTCTGAGATTGGGATGCCAGTGAGGTTGGGTGAGGGCCCTCTTCTAGTCACAGACTTCTTGTATCCTCACAAAGGAGCTCTGTGGTGTCTCTTTCATAAGAGTATTAATCCCATTCATGAGGGCTCCATCCTCATGACCTAAGCATCTCTGACAGGACTCTCTCCTGATACCGTCACAGTGGGCATTAGGATTTCAACCTACAAATTTTAGGGAGACACAGACATTCAGACGACAGCAATCCACAGCACCCACACGCATATATAATCTATTATAGCACTTACTTCACTGTATTCTATATATTTACTTGTTTGTATGTTCAGTAACACTGAGAACTGAAGGCAAAGACTTCATTTTCCTCATAGCTACTGACAATATGCCCTGTGCCAAGCACTATGATACAAAACTGGAGAGGAAATGCTGACTGAGAGACCTAGTCCTGCTGTCAGGAGTTAGTCCAGCCACAGCACGCAGGCAGACTCTCTGATGGGTGAGGTATTTTTCACGGGAACACACAATGAAAGAACTAACCCAGGTCAAAGGGACACCTCTGGGGACGGTGACCTTTGAACTGGCTGCTGCTGCTGCTGCTGCTAAGTCACTTCAGTCGTGTCCGACTCTGTGTGACCCCATAGACGGAAGCCCACCAGGCTCCCCCGTCCCTGGGATTCTCCAGGCAAGAACACTGGAGTGGGTTGCCATTTCCTTCTCCAATGTGTGAAAGTGAAAAGTGAAAGTGAAGTCGCTCAGTCGTGTCCGAACCTTAGCGACCCCACGGACTGCAGCCTACCAGGCTCCTCCATCCATGGGATTTTCTAGGCAATAGTACTGGAGTGGCGTAGAAGGATAAGGAGTTAGTCCAGCCACTGTAGAGGAGTGGGAAGGAGAGGGTGTTCCAGGTGGAAGGCACATAGAGTTCAAAAGGCTTGGAGATGGGAGAGATTGATAGCTGTGCACAGTGACTGGAGGGAACTACGGGAGGTGAGGCTGGGCAGTCGCTAGGGGACAAGTCACACATCACGTGAAGCTCTGCAGCTGTGTTGAGGAGTTTGGACAATCTGAGAAATGAGGGGAAACCAGTGAGGTATTGGATTGGCCAAAAAGTTCATTCAGGTTTTCCCATATGCTGTCCTAGGAAAAACCCAAATGAACTGTTATCCAACCCGATCTTTTGAGCAGATGCTGACAAATTCAGTGTTGGTTTTGAAGGCTCGCTCTGGCTCAGTTCATTTCAGTCACTCAGTCGTGTCCGACTCTTTGCAACCCTGTGAACTGCAGCATGCCAGGCCTCCCTGTCCATCACCAACTCCCAGAGTCTACCCAAACCCATGTCCATTGAATTGGTGATCCATCCAACCATCTCATCCTCTGTCATCCCCTTCTCCTCCTGCCCTCAATCTTTCCCAGCATCAGGGTCTTTTCAAATGAGTCAGCTCTTCGCATCAGGTGGCCAAAGTATTGGAGTTTCAGCTTCAACATCAGTCCCTCCAATGAACACCCAGGACTGATCTTCTTTAGGATGGACTGGTTGGATCTCCTTGCAGTCCAAGGGACTCTCAAGAGTCTTCTCCAACACCACAGTTCAAAAGCATCGATTCTTCGGTGCTCAGCTTTCTTTATAGTCCAACTCTCACATCCATACATGACTACTGGAAAAACCATAGCCTTGACTAGACAGACCTTTGTTGACAAAGTAATGTCTCTGCTTTTTAATATGCTGTCTAGGTTGGTCATAACTTTCCTTCCAGGGAGCAAGTGTCTTTTAATTCCATGGCTGCAGTCACCATCTGCAGTGATTTTGGAACCCAAAAAAATAAAGTCAGCCACTGTTTCCACTGTTTCCCCATCTATTTGCCATGAAGTGATGGGACTGGATGCCATGATCAGAGTTTTCTGAATGTTGAGCTTTAAGCCAACTTTTCCACTCTCCTCTTTCATGTTCATCAAGAGGCTCTTTAGTTCCTCTTTGCTTTCTGCCATAAGGGTGGTGTCTTCTGCATATCTGAGGTTATTGATATTTCACCTGGCAATCTTGATTCCAGCTTGTTCTTCATCCAGCCCAGTGTTTCTTATGATGTACTCTGCATATATAAGTTAAATGAGCAGGGTGACAATATACAGCCTTGATGTACTCCTTTTCCTATTTGGAACCAGTCTGTTGTTCCATGTCCAGTTCTAACTGTTGCTTCCTAACCTGCATACAGGTTTCTCAAGAGGCAGGTCAGGTGGTCTGGTATTCCCATCTCTTGAAGAATTTGCCACAGTTTGTTGTGATCCACACAGTCAAAGGGTTTGGCATAGTCAATAAAGCAGAAGTAGATGTTTTTCTGGAACTCTCTTGCTTTTTTGATGATCCAGCAGATGTTGGCTATTTGATCTCTGGTTCCTCTGCCTTTTCTAAAACCAGCTTGAACATCTGGAAGTTCATGGTTCACATATTGCTGAAGCCTGGCTTGGAGAATTTTGAGCATTACTTTACAGTCATGTGAGATGAGTGCAATTGTGCAGTAGTTTGAGCATTCTTTGGCATTGCCTTTCTTTGGGATTCAAATGAAAACTGACCTTTTCCAGTCTTGTGGCCACTGCTGAGTTTTCCAAACTTGCTGACATATTGAGTGCAGCACTTTCACAGCATAATATTTTAGGATTTGAAATAGCTCAACTGGAATTCCATCACCTCCACTAGCTTTGTTTGTGGTGATGCTTCCTAAGGCCCCTTGACTTCACATTCCAGGATATTTGGCTCTAGGTGAGTGTGAGCGATCACACCATCATGATTATCTGGGTCATGAAGATCTTTTTTGTACAGTTCTGTGTATTCTTGCCACCTCTTCTTAACATTTTCTGCTTCCGTTAGGTCCATACCATTTCTGTCCTCTATTGTGCCTACCTTTGCATGAAATGTTCCCTTGGTATCTCTAATTTTCTTGAAGAAATCTCTAGTCTTTCCCATTCTATTGTTTTCCTCTATTTCTTTGCATTGATCACTGAGGAAGGCTTTCTTATCTCTCCTTCCTATTCTTTGGAACTCTGCATTTAAATAGGTATATCTTTCCTTTTCTCCTTTGTTTTTGGCTTCTCTTCTTTTCACAGCTGTTTGTAAGCCATCCTCAGACAGCCATTTTGCTTTTTGGCATTTCTTTTTCTTGGGGATGGTCTTGATTCCTGTCTCCTGTACAATGTCACAAACTTCTGTCCATAGTTCATCAGGCACTCTTTCTATCAGATCTAGCCCCTTAAATCTATTTCTCACTTCCATTGTTTAGTCATAAGGGATTTGATTTAGGTCATACCTGAATGGTCTAGTGGTTTTCCCCACTTTCTTTAAGTCTGAAATTCGCAATCAGGAGTTCATGATCTGAGCCACAGTCAGCTCCCAGTCTTGTTTTTGCTATCTGTATAGAGCTTCTCCATCTTTGGCTCTAAAGAATATAATCAGTCTGATTTTGGGGTTGACCATCTGGTGATGTCCATGTGTAGAGTCTTCTCTTGTGTTGTTGGAAGAGGGTGTTTGCCGTGACCAGTGCGTTTTCTTGGCAGAACTCTATTAGCTTTTTCCCTGCTTCATTCTGTACTCCAAGGACAAATTTCCTGCTATTCCAGGTGTTTCTTGACTTCCTACTTTTACATTCCAGTCCCCTATATGAAAAGGACATTCTTTTTGGGGTGTTAGTTCTAGAAGGTCTTGTAGGTCTTCATAGAACCGTTCACCTTCAGCTTCTTCAGCGTTACTGGTTGGGGCATAGACTTGGATTACCGTGATATTGAATGGTTTGCCTTGGAAATGAACAGAGATCATTCTGTCATTTTTGAGATTGCATTTAAGTACTGCACTTTGGACTCTTTTTTTGACCATGATGGCTACTCCGTTTCTTCTAAGGGATTCCTGCCCACAGTAGTAGATATAATGGTCATCTGAGTTAAATTCACCCATTCCAGTCCATCGTAGTTCACTGATTCCTAGAATATCGATTTTCTCTGGCTGGAGCGAATCAAATGATTGGGAGACCAGTGAGGGGGTGGTCGCAGTGATCCAGGTGAGAAAACAAGGTGGCCTGGGGATGAAGACATTTAAATTATTGGAGAGATTCAAGGGGCAAAATTAACAGAGTGAGATTCCCAGGTCTCTGGCTTGAGCAACTGGATAGATGGTGGTTTCCGTTCCCGAGATGGGTATAGTGGGAAGAGCAGTAGATTTGGTAAAGGAAATGTTGATTTTGGTTATGAATAGGATGATTTTAGTGGCTATAGGCATCCATGTAGATATATGAGAAGGCTGTGGGATCTCTGGGTTTGCAGCTCAGGAGAGAGATCTAAATTGAACCCAGAGAGCTCGGAGCCATCAACCTACTGGTTATAATTGAAGCTGTGGTATGAATGAAATCCTGCCCAAAGAGACAGGATAGTGTGAGAAAAGTGGGACAGTGCTCAAGGAAGCCATCATTGAAAGCCTTGTCAGAAGGGGTCTCTGCCAAGAAGAAGGGGCCAGAAAGGAAACTGGTGACACAGAACATAGAAAAGACCTGTCTCGAGAAGGAATTGCCCTGTGGTGTTGGCTGCATCTGAACCTTCAAGGAAGTAGAGAATTATAAACTGCTTGTGAGTGATCATAGGAATTGTTATTTTAATAAAAGCAACACAAAAACATGGAAATAAAAATTCAGACGATCGGGATGGGAACCAGATGAAAATTGGTAAGTCCTCTATTCCCAGTCTCCTCTGACCAGGCCTTGGCTGGACTCAGCGCCAGAGGTCGTTGGCGGTTCCCTGCAGAGCAGTTTCAGTGGGCTGGTGAAGCTGAGGTGTTGAGGACCGTGGTGAGGAAGTGGAAGTCTTTGAAGAAGTCTGGATTTGAAGGGACGGGTGTGGGCTTGGGAAGGTGGGACTCTGTCTTGTTGCTTCATGTGTTAAGGTAGGAGCAGGTTTACATGCTGGGTGGACTTAGAAAGGAGGGTAGGTTGAGGTGTAGGAGAAGGTATGAGAACAGAATGTGGGCAGGACTGGGATCTGAGTAGGGAACTATTACTGTAACTAGAACAAAAAGACAGCATATTTTCTGGGGAGTCTGGAGGTTTTGGTGGCAGAAAATTGATGGTATTCCTATCTGACTGCTTCTCATTTTCAGCTTTTGATGGGCCCCCAAGTTAATAGCTTTAGTGACTGAGTGAATCCCCCACTCCAGGGCTGGCCTGGTTCCCTCTTCCAGATGCCTCCTTGGTGGGAGCAGTGTGCACAGAATTTGTTAAAAGTGCATTTGCTATGGAGTTTGGGAGCAGTGGGTTAGCCATCTGGAATTGAATTGAATCCCTATCTCAATTCTTATATTAAATAGGATTTCAGAGAGATCTAAGATTTTTTCCCACTGAAATGTTTAATTATGAAACATTTAAGACATACAGGAAATAATGTCATAGACAAACAGATGTTTAACGTTTTGCCATATTTGCTTCGGATCTTTTTTTTTTTTTTTTAAATAAAAGGAATAAAATGCTAATGATATAGTTAAAGCCCACCATCTCATTTCTTCCTCTTGTCTCCAGAAACAACCAGAACCATCTCTGGGGTTCTTTGTACTTTTATTAGTGCTACTCATATCACAGGCAACATGTATAGTTTTGTGTTTTAAAATTATGCATCAGTGTAGTTCTGCTTTTTCGCTAATGGAGGTGTTTACCATTCTGTGGCCTGACCTGGAGATCCAGTTCAATGATTTCAATGGCTACATTGTGTTTCATTGTTTAGTTATCCATTCCTCTATTGAGGAACAGTTGGATTTCATCTCTACTGCCCTTACACACAGTGCTGCTATGTAGACCACATTGTGAATGCAGAAGAGTTTCTCCAGGGAAATAAATACCTACTAGAATCACCGGGTTCGGAGAAGGCAATGGCAAGCCACTCCAGTACTCTTGCCTAGAAAATCCCGTGGATGGAGCAGCCTGGTAGGCTGCAGTCCGTGGGGTCGCTAAGGATCGGACACGACTGAGCGACTTTACTTTCACTTTTCACTTTCACACATTGGAGAAGGAAATGGCAACCCACTCCAGTGTTCTTGCCTGGAGAATCCCAGGGACGGGGGAGCCTGGTGGGCTTCCGTCTATGGGGTCACACAGAGTCGGACACGACTGAAGTGACTTAGCAGCAGCAGCATCAGCAGAATCACCGGGTTATGGGGAATGCAGAAGGATTTATTGGTGAATTTGGTGCATTGCCCATTTTTTCAATGTCTTTTTAACATAAAGCCATTTTCATTTATTTTTAATTATTATTTTTTTAAGTTATAGTAAAACAGACATTAGAAGTTGCCATTTTAACAATTTTTAAGTGTATAATGCAATAGCAGTAAGCAACATTAACAGTGTTGAATAACTGTTACCACTGATTACTATTTCATTAACATCTTCATTTTTTTGTTGTTTTTCTTCACTAAGCTGTGTCTGCCTCTTTGTGACCCCATGGATTCTAGCACGCCAGCTTCTCTGTCTTCCACTATCTTCCAGAATTTGCTCAAGTTCATGTCCATTGAGTCGGTGTTGCCATCCAACCACTTCATTCTCTTTCACCCACTTCTCCTGTCCTCAATCTTTCCCAGCATTAGGATCTTTTCCAATGAGTCAGCTCTTCTCATTAGGTGGCCAGAGTATTGGAGCTTCAGTTTCAGCAACAGTCATTCCAATGAATATTCAGGGTTGATTTCCTTTAGGACTGACTAGTTTGATCTCCTTGCAGTCCAGGAGATTCTCAAGAGTCTTCTCCAGCACCACAATTCAAAAGCATCGATTCTTTGGCATTGAGCCTTCTTTATGGTCCAACTCTCACATCCATACATGACTGCTGGAAAAACCATAGCTTTGACTATCCAGGCCTTTGTTGGCAAAGTGACGTCTGCTTTTTAAGACACTGTCTAGGTTTGTCATAGCTTTTCTTCCAAGGAGCAAACGTCTTTTAATTTCATGGCTGCAGTCACTGTCCGCTGTGATTTTGGAGCCCAGGAAAGTAAAATCTGTCACTGCTTCCATTTTCTCCCCCATCTGTTTGCCATGAAGTCATGGGACTGGATGCCATGGTCTTAGTTTTTTTTAATGTTGAGTTTCAAGCCAGCTTTTTCACTGTCCTATTTCACCCTTAGTTCCTGTTCACTTTCTGCTGCATATCTGACGTTGTTGATATTTCTCCCGGCAATCTTGATTCCAACTTGTGCTTCATCCAACCAGCATTTTGCATGATGTACTCTGCATATAAGTTAAATAAGCAAGGTGACAATATACAGCCTTGTACTCCTTTCTCAGTTAAGACCCAGTCAGTTGTTCTATGCCTGGTTCTAACTATTGCTTCTTGACCCACATACAGGTTTCTCAGGAGACAGGTAAGGTGGTCTGGTATTCCCATCTCTTTAAGAGTTTTCCACATTTCGTTGTGCTCCATGCAGTGAAAGGCTTTAGTGTAGCAATTGAAGTAGAAGCAGATATTTTTATGGAACTCCCTTGCTTTTTCCGTGACCCACCAAATGTTGGTGATTTGATCTCTGGTTCCCCTGCCTCTTCAAAACCCAGCTTATGCTTCTGTAAATTCTTGGTTCACATACTGCTGAAGCCTAGATTGAAGGATTTTGAGCATATGCTAGCATATGAAATGAGCACAGTTGTATGGTAGTTAGAACATTCTTTGGCATTGTCCTTCTTTAGGATTGGAATGAAAACTAACCTTTTCCAGTCCTTTGGCCACTGCTGAGTTTTCCAAATTTGCTGACATACTGAGTGCAACACTTCAACAGCATCATCTTTTGGGATTTGAAATAGCTCAACTGAAATGCCATCACCTCCACTAGCTTTGTTCATAGTGATGCTTCCTAAGGCCCCCTTGACTTCGCAGTGTGGGATGTCTGGCTCTAGGTAAGTGATCACAGCATCATGGTTATCTGGGTCATGAAGATCTTTTGTGTATAATTCTTCTGTGTATTCTTGCCACCTCTTCTTAATATCTTCTGCTTCTATTAGGTCCTTACCATTTCTGTCTTTTATTGTGCCCATCTTTGCGTGAAATGCTCCCTTGGTATCTCTAATTTTCTTGGAGAGATCTCTAGTCTTTCCCATTCTATTGTTTTCCTCTATTTCTTTGCATTGATCGCTGAGGAAGGCTTTCTTATTTCTCCTTGCTCTTCTTTGGAACTCTGCATTCAAATGGTTCTATCTTTTCTCCTTTGTTTTTCACTTCTCTTCTTTTCACAGCTATTTGTCTGCATTCAGTTGGGCATAATTTTCCCTTTCTCCCTTGCTTTTTGCCTTTCTTCTTTCCTCAGCTGTTTGTAAGGCCTCCTCAGACAACCAACTTGCCTTCTTGCATTTCTTTTTCTTTGGGATGGTTTTGGTCACCACCTCCTGTACAATGTTGCAAACCTCCATCCATAGTTCTTTAGGCACTCTGTCTATCAGGTGTAATCCCTTGAATCTATTTGTCACTTCCACTGTAAAATCATAAGGGATTTGATTTAGGTCATACCTGAATGGCTTAGTGGTTTTCCCTAATTTCTTCAATTTAAGCCTGAATTTTGCTATAAGGAGCTCATGATCTGAGCCATAGTCAGCTCCAGGTTTTGTTTTTGCTGACTGTATAGAGCTTCTCCATCTTTGGCTGCAAAGAACATAATCAGTCTGATTTCAGTATTGACCATCTGGTGATGTCCATGTGTAAAGTCTTCTCTTGTGTTGTTGGAAAAGGGTATTTGCTGTGACCAGCATGTTCTCTTGACAAAACGCTGTTAGCTTTAACCCTGCTTCACTTTGTACTCCAAGGCCGAACTTGTCTGTTATTCCGGGTATCTCTTAACTTCCTTTTGCATTCCAATCCCCTATGATGAAAAAGACTTTTTGGTGTTGGTTCTAGAAGGTGTCGTAGGTCTTCTTAGAACGAGTCAACTTCAGCTTCTTTTGCATCAGTGGTTGATGCATTGGCTTGAATTACTGTGATGTTGAATGGTTTGCCTTGGAAATGAACCGAGATTATTCTGTTGTTTTTAAGAACACACCCAAGTACTGCATTTCGGACTATTGTTGATTATGAGGACTACTCCAGTTCTTCTAAGGAATTCCTCCCCACAGTAGTTAGTAGATACGGTGGTCATCTGTATCATCAGAATTAAATTCTCCTATTGCTGTCCATTTTAGTTCACTGATACCTAATACATCAATGCTCAATTTTGTTATCTCCTGCTAGACCACATCTAGTTTACCTTGATTCATAGACCTAACATTCCAGATTCCTATGCACTATTGTTCTTTACAGCATCAGATTTGACTTTCACCACCAGACACATCCACAGCTGAGTGTCATTCCCACTTTGGTCCAGCTGCTTCATTCTTTCTGGAGTTATTGGTAATTGCCCTCTGCTCTTCCCCAGTAGCATATTGGACACCTTCCGACCTGGGGGAGGGCTCATCTTCCGATGTTCTCTCTTTCTGCCTTTTCATACTGTCCATGAGGTTCTCCAGGCAAGAATACTGGAATGAGTTGCCATTTCCTTCTCTAGTGGACCACATTTTGTCAGAACTCTTCACTATGACCTGTGCACTTGGGTGGCCCTGCATGGATTGGCTCATAGCGTCTCCAAGTTACACAGGCCCCTTCGCCATGACAAGGCAGTGATCCATGAAGGGGAATGTCTTCATTATTTTATCATTTATTTCCTTCTTCTTCCTTTTAAGTTCTGTTCCCTTTCTGACTTCTTGGATTTTTTTCATACTTAGAAAATTTTATATTTAATTTTTGAATAGGTATGAATTTTCATAGCTCTCATATAGAAATGCTTTACAAAGTGTACAGAGAAAAGTCTTAATACACTTGCCCCTCATTACTCTGTTTCTATCCCTGTAGAAAGGTAACCATTGTTAGCTTCTTTTTTATAGTCAGAGATATTTTTTTTGCTCTTATTTTTTAAAAATTTAAAAAAATTTTAATTGGCATATAATTGCTTTATAATGTTGTGTTAGTTTCTGCTGTGAAACAAAGAGAATCAGCTATATGTGTATACATATCCCCTCCCTCTTGAGCCTCCCTCCCAACCCCCCCCAAATTTTTAATTGAAGTATAGTTGATTATGAATTATGTAAATTACAGTGTACAGTATAATAATTCACAATTTTTAAAGGTTATATTCCATGTATAGTTATTATAAAATATTGGCTCTATTCCCTGTGTTGTCCAGTATATCCTTGTGGTTTATTTTATACATTATAGTTTGTACCTCTTAATCCTCTGCCCCTATATTGCTCACCCTTTCATCTCCCCACTGATGACCACCAGTTTGTTCTCTGTATCTGTGATTTGACATTAAGTTATTTATCAATTTTCTAATGTTAAACCAATTTTGCTTTCCTGAGATGCATCTAGTTTTAAAAATATATCTCCTGAGAGAGACTGACCTTAGTTTTTCCTTCTAGTACTGTCCTTATACTTTAGACAAGGTTATGCTAGCTTCAAAAAATCAATTTAAAAATGTTCAGTTTTTCTATATTCTGAAGATTGTGTAAGATTGTAATTTTTTATTCTTACATGTTTGCTTGAATTCACCTGGAAAATCATCTTGGTCTAGGTTTTCTTTGTAGGAAGATTTTTACTTATGATTCATTTATTTTAGTAGTTTTAGGAATATTCAAAGATTTTTTATTTCTACTTGGGTCAGTTTTAGTGTATTTTCTAGGAATCTGTCTAGTTTGTCTCATTTTTCTGATTTCTTGGTATAAAGTAGCTTATTTCCTTCTAATCTCTGTCAGTTCAGTTCAGTCACTAAGTCGTGTCCGACTCTTTGTGACCCCATGAACCGCAGCACGCCAGGCCTTCCTGTCCATCACCAACTCCCAGAGTCCACCCAAACCCATGTCGATTGAGTTGGTGATGCCATCCAACCATCTCATCCTCTGTCGTCCCCGTCTCCTCCTGCCCTCAATTTTTCCCAGGATCAGGGTCTTTTCAAATAAGTCAGCTCTTCGCATCAGGTGGCCAAAGTATTGGAGTTTCAGCCTCAACATCAGTCCTTCCAATGAACACCCAGGACTGATCTTCTTTAGGATGGACTGGTTGGATCTCCTTGCAGTCCAAGGGACTCTCAAGAGTCTTCTTCAACACCACAGTTCAAAAGCATCGATTCTTTGGTGCTCAGCTTTCTTTATAGTCCAACTCTCACATCCGTACATGACTACTGGAAAACCATAGCCTTGACTAGACGGACCTTTGTTGACAAAGTAATGTCTCTGCTTTTTAATATGCTGTCTAGGTTGGTCATAACTTTCCTTCCAGGGAGCAAGCGTCTTTTAAAATTTCATGGCTGCAGTCACCATCTGCAGTGATTTTGGAGCCCCAAAAAATAAAGTCAGCCACTGTTGCCACTGTTTCCCCATTTGTTTGCCATGAAGTGATGGGACCGGATGCCATGATCAGAGTTTTCTGAATGTTGAGCTTTAAGCCAACTTTTTCACTCTCCTCTTTCACTTACATCAAGAGGCTCTTTAGTTCCTCTTTGCTTTCTGCCATAAGGGTGGTGTCATCTGCATATATGAGGTTATTGATACTTCTCCCAGCAATTTTGATTCCAGCTTGTGCTTCATCCAGCCCAGCGTTTCTCATGATGTACTCTGCATACAAGTTAAATAAGCAGGGTGACAATATACAGCCTTGATATACTCCTTTTCCTATTTGGAATCAGTCTGTTGTTCCATGTCCAGTTCTTACTGTTGTAGCATCTGTAATTAGATTCCTCTTTTCACATTATTCCTTTTGCATGTAATTCCATCCTCAAGAGTACATCAGAGAATTCACACAGGTGTAAAATCCTAAAAATGCAGTGAGGTGGGAAGACCTTCTCCCACATCTTAGTGCACACCAGAGAATTCACACAGGAGAGAAACCCTATGAGCATAGTGAATGTGGGAAGACTTTTACCCAAAGTTCAGCTCTTGCAGTACACATGAGAATTCACACAGAGGAGAGACCTTATGAATGTATGAATGTGGAAAACCTTTGTCCATAAAACAGCTGTATTAGAGTATATCCCACCAGAATGCATACCATAGGGAAAACCCTGGAGTGTAATGAGTTTGGAAAATGCTAAAGGAAGTATGGGGCTTCCTAAGTGGCCCATTGGTAAAGAATCCACCTGCCAAGCAGGAGATGCAGATTCAGTCCCTGGGTAGGGAAGATCCTCTGGAAAAGAAAATGGCAGAATCCTATGGACAGAGGAGCCTGGCAGGCAACAGTTCCTAGGGTCTCAAAGAGTTGGACTTGACTAAGTGACTAAACAGCAGCAACAGGTTTTGTTACTGGTCAATCTTGAGAGGCTGGTCAGTTTTATTAGACTTTTTCAAGAACTAATTTCAGCTCTGTTGAGCCTCTGTATCATATTTGTTTTCCATTGTATTTATTTACAGGCTAATCATTCTTTTCCTTCCTTCTACTTTTTTCAGCTTTAATTTCCTTTTTTCCCCCCTAATTTCTTGAATACTTAACTCATTTCCAGCTTTTCCTCTTTTACATCTCTTATAAATTTCTCTCCAGTTACTACTACAAATATGTCACAGTTTTCTGAGGCTATTTTAAGTTTTTTTAATCTAATTTTCAAATTGATAATACTCTCCCATAACTCAAAACCCAGAAAGTATAAAGATGTGTGATAAAAATTTTCCCTCCCAAGCTTATCTTCCACCTGCTCATTTCCCATCATGCTCTCCCCGACTGCCCAGTAACCCTGCTCTTATTATTCTGTAGCCTTCCAGCCTTTCTTTGTGTGTTTAAAATCAGTTGTGATTAGAGATTCTTATTTCCTGTACCCCCTTTTTTTTAAACATACACTGCACAGTACGTTAAACATACTTTGTACCACCTTATTTTTATACATCTTAACAATAATTCTTAGCCATCTTTCAGGGGCAGTACATCTAGAACTTTATTCTTTGTTTTCGTGTCTGCATAATATTGCATTGTATGAATGTTCTATCATTTTGTCACCATTACTGTATGCTTAAAATAATTTCCCTCCTACTTTTTGTCATTACAGAAGATAATTCTGTTATACATATGTATACGTGTAACTATATCTTGAAAGTATAATTGCTGGGTGCAGGTGATATATATTTAAAGATTGTAAAAACTTTCTGTTACAGAAAATGAAAAACATAAAAACAGAATTGTCCAGTGACCTCCCTGTGTATCATTTGGCTTCAACCAATATGGCCAGTCTCATTTCATCTATCCCCTTGCCCACTTCCATGCACTATACTTCCACTTCCAGCTTATTTGGAAACAGATTGCAGGCATCATCAGGCTTTCCTGGTGGCTCAGATGGTAAAGCGTCTGCCTACAATGCGGTAGACCCGGGTTCGATCCCTGGGTCGGAAAGATCCCCGGGAGAAGGAAATGGCAACCCACTCCAGTATTCTTGCCTGGAAAACCCCATGGACAGAGGAGCCTGGTGGGCTACAGTCCATGGGGTTGCAAAGAGTTGGACACGACTAAACAATTTCACTTTGCAGGCATCATCTCATTTCATCCTTAAATATTTCTGTGTTATCCCTAAAAGACTAGAGCTCTTTTAAAAATATAACCACAGTACTATATCACACTAGAAAAATTAACCATAATTTCTTATCACCAAATATTCAATCAAGTTTCCCTGATTATCTTATATATATATATCTCATAGTTACATAGAGTTTCATGGTTATACCATTAAATTTGAGTCCTTTCAAATTTGGTGAGACTGGTACAGTACAGTGTATGTCAGTGTCTATGAATGGTTCTTTGTGTTTGAAAAGAACATGTCCTCTACTGTGAGGCACGATGTTTTCTGTAAGTCTTTTAGGTCATGCTGTTCAAATCTTTTGTATCCTTACTGATGTGTCTCCCACTATAATTATGGATTTGTCTGTTTTTACTTATTATTCTTTTAATTTATTTGTCATTAATCTGTCAGCTCTTGCTTTTTGTATCTTGGGGCTACGTATCAATTTATTCAGCAAATGTTTATTAAGTGCTTCTATGTGCCAGGAACTGTTCTAGTTGCTAGAGATATTTCAAGAGAACACAAGACAAAAATGCCTCATCTCATTGGGAGAGACAGACAAGGAAGATAAAGAATTACAATTTAAATTATTATGCCTCATAAATTGAATGTTTTAACATTATGAGTTGGCCTTTATCTTAGTAATTTTTTTACTTTAAGTCTCTGGTGTGATGATAATACAGCTATAATGACTTTCATTGAGTTATGTTTACTGATTTTTTTCATCCTTTTGTTTTTACCTTTTCTATATGTTTTAAGTGTGTCTCCAAATAGCACGTACTTGTATTTGAAACATTTTTAGCCATTTATATGTGTGTGTGTATATATTTGGACTTATGTCTAACATTTTATTTTATGCTTTCCTTTGTTCCACTTTTTCTCTCCTTCCTTCCTTTTGGTTTGTTTTATCTTGATGCCACTTTTCTTTCATCTCAGTGGAAAGTTTTGCTCTGTCTCTTTATTTTTTAAAATAACATACTTATGGAGATATGAGTCACATAGCACACAATTCAGGGTGTATTTCAGTGGTTTTTTCATGTATTCAGAGGTGTGCAGCCACCAGCACAATCAATTGTAGACCATTGTCATCACCCTGAAAGAAATCCTCTAGCCTTGAGCGGTTACTTTCTATTCTCCCTCCACTCCCCACCCCATCCACCTCTCCAGACAACCTCTCATCTTTCACTCCGTAGATGTAATGTGTATAATGTGTGACCTTTTGTGTCTGGCTTCTTTCATTTATCGTGTGTTCAAGAGTCATCTGTGTGTAGCATGTACCAGTACTGCTTTACATTTTATTGCCAAATAATATTCCACATTCTATCTATTCATTCATCAGTTGGTGAACACTTGGGTTGTTTGAACTTTTTGGTTATTATGAACCATGGTGCTTTTAACATATGTGAACAGGTTTTTGTGTGGTTTTTTCTTTTGGTATATACTAAGGAATAGAATTGCTGGATCATATGGTAATTCTATATTAAATTGCCAGACTTTAACATTTTTAGATTGCCAGACTTTCATTAAATTCTATATTTAATTGCCAGACTTTTTCTGAAACAGTCCCATTGTTTTATTATATAATCCCACAAGTGGTGGGTGAGAGTTTGAATTTCTCCACATCTTCATCAACACTTGTTTTTCATCTTTTTAAAATTAATTAATTCATTTTGTTTTATTTTTGGCCACGCTGTCTTCATAGCAGTGCGCGGTCTCCTTATTGAGGTGGCTTCTCTTGTAGCGGGCCTCAGTAGTTGCAGGACGTGGGCTCAGCTATTTTGGCTCTTGGGTTCTAGATTGTTGGGTCAGTAATTGTGGCTTAGTTGCTCCTCGGCATGTGGGATCTTCCCAGACCAGGGACTGAACTTATGTCCCCTGCATTGGCTGGTGGATTCTTAACCACGAGACCACCAGTGAAGCCCTGTTTTTCATCTTTTTGACTGTAGCCTTCCTAGTGAGTATGAAGTGGCCTCTCATTATAGTTTTGATTTGCATTTCCTTATGGTTAACAATGTGGAGCATCTTTTCATGGGCGTATTAGCAATTTGTCTTTTTTCTCTAGAGAAATGTCTATTCAGATCTTTGGCCCATTTGAAAATTGCACTGTCACTTTATTATTGAGTTGTAAAACTTCTTTATATATTCTAGATACAAGTTCCTTATCGGATATATGATTTGCAAATATTTTCTCCCATTCTGTGGATTGTCGTTTCACATTCTTGATGGTGAACAACACAAAGGCCTTTAATTTTGATGGATTCCAATTAATCTTTTTCTTCCTTTTGTTACTTGTGCTCTTGATATTGTACCTAACAAATTATTGCCTCATTTAAGGCCAAGAAGACTTAAATTTATGTTTTCTTCTAAGAGTTTTACAGTTTTACCTTTAGGTCTTCGATCCAATGGGAGTTAATTTTTATGTATGGTATGAAGTAGGAGTCAAACTTCATTGTTTTGCTTGTAGATATCCTTTTGAACCTAGCATCATTTGTTGAAAAGACAATTCCCATTGAATGATCTTGGTAACCTTATTGAAAGATGATAATAGTAAAGGTTAATTTCTGGACTCAATTCTACTTCATTGGTCTGTATACTTATGTTAGTACCACAATGTCTTGATACTGTAGCTTTGTAGCAAGCTTTGAAATCTGTAAGTACGATTTGAAATCCAATCCTGTTCTTCAAGATTGTTTTGGCTATGTGGAGTTCCTTGAATTGTCACGTGAATTTTAGGAACATAACTTCTGCAAAGAAGGCACCTGAAATTTTGATGGAGATTGCAATTAAATCTATTGCCATCTTTACAATATTAAGTCTTATAATCTGTGAACTTGGATATCGTTCCACTTAAGTCTTTAATTTCTTTCAGCAATGTTTTGTAGTTTGGGGGCTTTATGTTTTGTTTTTTTGCCTTTGAAATAATGGATGTTAAAAAATAGTTAGCTATTGTTTTTATAATATTACATTTTAAATTTATTTTTTAAATGGAAGCATCGTTGGTTAAGGGAATTCCCTGGTCTCATAGAATGAATTGGGAAGTGTTCCCTCTTCTATTTTTTGTGTTTTGGGTTTTTTTTTAATATTTATTTATTTAAAAAAATTATTTATTTTTGGCTGCACTGAGTCTTTGTTGCTGTGCATGGACTTTCTCTAGTTGCGGAGAGCAGGAGCTCCTCTCTAGTTTAGGTGCCTGGACTTTTCTTGTTGCAGAGCATGAACTCTAGAGCTCAGTCTCAGGAGTCATGGCACACGGGCTTAGTTGCCTCGCGGCATGTGGAATTTTCCCGGACCAGGAATCAAACCCATGTCCCCTGCATTGGCAGGCAGATTCTTAACCACTGGACCACCAGGGAAGGCATGATTTATCTGTTTGTCTGTCTATGCCAGGCATGCAGGATCTTCTAGTTGCAGCATGCAGGATGTTTAGTTGTGGCAAGCGGACTCTTACTTGCGGCATGTGGGGTCTATTTCCTTGACCAGGGATCAAGCCTGTGCCCCCTGCATTGGAAGTACAAGTCACTGGACCACCAGGGAAGCCCCTCCTCTTCTACTCTTTGAAGAGTTTGAGACCAGCTGGAATTTTTATGTTTTAAATGTTTGGTAAAATTCATCAGTAGACCCATTTGACCCAAGCTTCCCTGTGTGGGTAGTTGTTTTTAATTACCAACTTAACCTTTTTAATTGTTACTAAAGAAGATTTTTTCTTCTTTAGTCAGTTTTAGTATTTTGTGTCCTTCTGGAAATTTGTCCATTTCATCTGAGTATCTGATTTGTTGGCATATAGGTGACCATAGTATTCCTTTACAATCCTTTTTACATCTGTAAGGTTGGTAGTAATGTTCCTTCTTTCATTTTCAATTGTACCAACTTGAGTCTTCTCTTTTTTCCTTAATCAGTCTAACTAAAATTTTGTCACTTTTATTGGTCTTTTCAAAAATCAACTTTTAGTTTATTTTCTCTATTATTTTTCTCTTCTCTATTTCATTCATTTCTGTTCTAATCTGTATTATTTCTTTCCCTCTGCTTGCTTTGGGTTTTGTTTGCTTTTCCTTTTCTAGTTTCAAAGTAGAAGTTCAGGTTATGGATTTGATCTGTTTCTTCTTTTTTATACTTTACAGGTAAAAATTTTCTTCTAAGCACTGCTTTAGCTGCATCCATAAGTTTTGATATATTATGTCTTCATTGTGTTTTCATTCATCTCAGTATTTTCTAATTGTTATTTCTTTGAGCCATTGGTTACTTAGGAGTGTATTAATTTCTACACATTTATGAATTCCCAAGATTTCTTTGTTATTAATTTCTAATATCATTACACTATGGTTAGAGAACATACTTCGTCCCTGTTTTTTAAAAAAATGTATTTTATTGAAATATAATTGATTTACAGTGTATTAATTTCTGCTATACAGCAAAGTGATTCAGTTATACATGTATATACATTCTTTTTCATAATTATTTTCCATTATGGTTTATCACAGGATATTGAATATAGTTCCCTGTGCTATACAGTAGGACCTTGTTTATCCATTCTATATATAATAGTTTGCATCTGCTTGGGATTCCCTGGTGGCTCAGACAGTAAAGAATCCGCCTGAAATGTGGGAAACCTGGGTTCGATCCCTGCGTTGGGAAGATCCCCTGGAGAGGCAAATGGCTACCCACTCCAGTATTCTGGCTGGAGAATTCCATTGGCAGAGGAGCCTGCCAGGCTGTAGTCCATGGGGTCACAAAGAGTCAGACACGACTGATCGACTTTCACTTTCACATCTGCTAACCTCAAACTTCCAATTCTTCTCTTCTCCACCTCCCCTCCCCCTTGGCAATCACAAGTCTGTTCTCTATGTCTGTGAGTAGATTTCTGTTTCATAGATAAGTTCATTTGCATCATATTTTAGATTCAAGAATTGATCCTTTTGAACTGTGGTGCTGGAGAAGACTCTTGAGAGTCCCTTGGACTGCAAGGAGATCCAACCAGTCCATTCTAAAGGAGATCAATCCTGGGTGTTCATTGGAAGGACTGATGCTAAAGCTGAAACTCCAATACTTTGGCCACCTCATGCGACGAGTTGACTCACTGGAAAAGACTCTGATGCTGGGAGGGATTGGGGGTGGGAGGAGACAGGGACGACAGAGAATGAGATGGCTGGATGGCATCACCGACTCGATGGACATGAGTTTGAGTGAACTCCGGGAGTTGGTGATGGACAGGGAGGCCTGGCGTGCTGTGATTCATGGGGTCGCAGAGTCGGACACGACTGAGCGACTGAACTGAACTGAAGTGATATAATAAGGTATTTGTCTTTCTGAATTACTTCACTTAGTATGATAATCTCTAGAGGTCCATCCATGTTGCTGCAAATGCCATATTTTATTCTTTTTCACAGCTGAGTAGTATTCCAATGTACATATGTACCACATCTTTATCCATTTATCTGTCAGTGGACATTTAGGTTGTTTCCATGTTTTGGTTTTTGTAAATAGTGTTGCTCTGAACATAGGGGGTGCATGTATCTTTTTTAATTATAGGAGAACATACTTTATATGATTTAAATTTTTAGCTCTTTGAATTTATCATAATGACTACTTTAAAATGTTTCTCTCTGAAATCTAACATTTGTGTCCTCTCACAGGCATTTTGCTGTTGCCTGCTTATTTCCTGTGTATGGGTCACACTTTGTTTCTTTGCATATCTCACAATTTTTTGTTGAAAAGTGAACAAAAATATATTAAAATATACCTAAAATATATTTTAGGTAATATATTGGAGCAAGTCTGGATACTGATTCTTGGCCTCCACCATGAGACTTGTTTTGGTCATTTGCTTGTTTCTTTTGTGACTTGGCTGAACTATTTTAATGAGGCCTACTCCTCTTGTAGTATGAAGCCACTGATGTCACTCCTCTGAGGGCACAGTCATGGGCATGCACACAGCCACAGTGGATGATGGTGTGTCAGCAGGGCTCCCTTTGACTGTCTCTCTTGCTGATGTGTTAATCTGTCTGCCTCTGCTGGTATCATACCCAGCTGTTCATACTCATTAATTGCTAGCCAATTGCTCTGTAGTTTTTGACATGTGGGGCATAAGTTGCTCCATAATCTGATCCAGTTAAATTTGGGCTTTTGTACCAGAGTTGTTTTTGATGATACCAGGCTCTTCTTTAGTGCTTACCACCAATTTTTTTCATTTTTTGGAAAGTGCCCTTAGGCTTAAACTTCCTCATACTGTTTCACAAGAAGTCAGTTCATTTGGAGAGAGCTTTGGAGCTTTCTGTTCTAATGGATTGCCTCTCCCCCTGGCAGAATCTCTAAGCCCCTGCTCTGGAACTGATGTCAGAGACACTGACCCAGTTCTGTCAGAGTGACACTCCTGTTTCATGAGCAGAGACCTGGGCAGGGGTGATAGCCTCTGGTCCTCTAAGTTTTCATCTCTGTTGTGAAACCTCTGCCCTTTTAGTGATCTGTGGTGAGGGGGATCAAGGCCCAGTATTCCTATCCTTTTCCATCTGAGGTGCAGCCACTGTCCTATGAGTGGGGCTGAGCGGAGGAAGGAAGTCCTCAGTCTCTTGACCATATTCAGCAGGAATTTATTCTCTGAAACTTGTAACTAGAGAGGATTGAGGAATGTTGGTGGCCTGTCCCTCTGGTGACATACCATATCCCTTGACTGGATGCTGAGGGGATGGAAGCCCCATTTTTTGGACCTTACTCACCTGGAGTGGAGCATCTGTCTGAGCTGTGAAGTCAGGGCTGGGGGAAAAGAAGGAGGGTCATGGCCCAAGTACTATAAACTTTCACTATTCAAGGTTTAGTGGATTTTCCTGAATAGATGTTTCTTAATTTGTTGTATGTCCTTAGGAAAATTTCCAGAGGTTTTAAATGCCTGAGTTAAAAAAAATAAAGTGTTCACCAGTTATGGAATTTCACTAGGGAGTGGATCTGCAGAGTTCCTTGGGCTGCCACTCAGAAGTGGGACCTCTCTTCTACTTGTAACAGTTACTTTAGAAATTACAGAGTGTGTGTGTGCATGCACTCAGTCATGTCCAACTCTTTGCAACTCCATGGAGCCCTGCCAGACTCCTCTGTCCATGAAATTTCCCAGGCAAGCATACTGGGTTGCCATTTCTTCTTCCAGGGGATCTTCCTGACCCAAGGATTGAACCCACCTCTGTTGCATTGGCAGGTGGATTCTTTACTGCTGAGCCACCAGGGAAGCCGCAGAAATTACAATGGTGAATCCTAACTTATCAAAGGCTAACATTAATTGATATCTTTACTCTCTTTCTAATTAATACAAAGACCTTAGAACTGTTTGAAGTTTTTTTAAATCATACACAAAATGCACACATACACAGAATATACATATTTCAAATACATATAAAAATATATATCAAATATGTATAAGTATGTACATACTGTATTTACATAAAGCAAGAACATGAAACAGAAATCAGCTGGTTACCTACAGTTAAGTTGCCCAAGTTCAATTCGTATTTTTACCACTTACCAGCTGGTCAGCCTGAACAAGTCCCTCAACTATATCACACGCCAGTATTTTGAGCCACAGAGTTGAGATACTATTACTTCCCTCACTGGGTTGTCATGATAATTAAATGAGCTAATGCATGTAAATGGCTCCCCTGGTGGCTCAGTGGTAAAGAATCCACCTGCCAATGCAGGAGATGGGGGTTCCATCACTGGATCAGAAAGATGCCCTGGAGAAGGAAATGGCAACCCACTCCAGTATTCTTGCCTGGGAAATCCCATGGAAGGAGGAGCCTGTCAGGCTACAGGGTTGCATAAAAAGTCAGTTACATAGGGTTGCAAAAAAGTCAGATACAACATAGCAACTGAACACTAACGATGCATATATAGCACCCTATACACAATGCCCAGAGCACAGCGCCTGACTGGCTGCAAGTCCCTAATAGCAGACAGCTGTTTTAAGAAATAACGGTAATGGCTGGTGGTGATTACTATTTATTCATCCTCCTGTCCTGGCAGTTCCTCTGTGATGAGGGTGCTGGTATCTCTGGGGACTACATTGATCGAGTAGATGAGCCCTTGTCCTGTTCTTACGTGCTGACCATTCGAACTCCTCGGCTCTGCCCTCACCCACTCCTTCGGCCCCCACCCAGTGCTGCTCCCCAGGCCATTCTCTGCCACCCCGCCCTGCAGCCTGAGGAGTACATGGCCTACATTCAGAGGCAAGCTGGTGAGTAATTAAAAGAGGACAGGGAGGAAGGAGACACAAAGGGAGGGACAGGCAGAAGATCCAGTATCAAAGAGCTGAGAATGTATCCCCGTCCTGCTGACATGCTGTCTTCCGGTAGACTCAAAGCAGTACGGAGACAGGGCCGTAGAGGGGCAGCAAGACCCGAACCCTCCGGTGTGGAGCGAGACCAAGCCTGGGGTGGTGCCACCAAAGAAAGCAGGTAGGTCCTTGAGTCACCTGTTCCATGACACGTCTCCACTTCTTCCTTTCTTCAGTGTTACTGTCCTGTGCACCCAGGGATGTGTTGTCCTCAACAGCCCAACAGCCCTGACTTTTGGGGTGGGAGAATGAGTACTACAGGCCCTAACACCTTACAATAGAAGAGGGAAACATATCCCATCTCTCCTTTCAGGTTCCTCCTTGTTTTCTGTATTGTAGGTGCAAGTCCAGCCAAGGAGAACAGTAAGGAATCAGATTTCTGGAAGATGCTTCACGAGCCAGAGGAACAGCCCCCAGAAAGGGAGGAGACACAGGCCGAGGTGAGAGCCAGCTTCCTAGCCACTTCTCTGAGGAGGCTGAACATGGGCTTTGGGTCGGAGGGCCACTCAAGCTGAGGTTCATTATGAGATGACCTCTTTTTAACTAGGGATGCAAGGACATACCCAGAGGCAGTGCCTTAAGAGTGTGGTTGGCATGCAGAAGCCTGCGTACTTGACTCTGCCCTTTTCTCCCCATCAGGAGCAGGAACCAAGCCTTGAAGCCACAGACCCACCGCCAACCTCCCCCGATGGTGAGTGAACTCCCCACGTCTCCTATACTGCTTGCATGTGTTTTCAAGTTGGCAAGCATGGCGTGGGGATAGACCTAGACACTCAGAGGGAGGCTGGGCAGCCAGGCCAGCAGCAGATTCCTTTTTAGAGACAGCAGTGCTTCTCTAGGGGTAGCAGAACACAGTGGTTCCACTGCTTGCCTGACTTTATAGTCCTGGATAATTTCACTTAAGCTCAATTTCCTCACCCATAACATGTGGGCAATAACCCCTACCTTAGAGAGCTGTTACAGGATTAAATGAGAATGAATATAATTTACAGTAAAGTCCCTGGAACTGAGTAGACAAAAAAGGGTTTATATTTGTGGGGAGAACAGGATTCAGGGAGGAGGAGCCCTTGGCCCCAGAATCTCTTCTGTTGACCTAAAAGCCAGGTTGATTGCCAGGAAGGCCTCAGTGGCACGTGAAAGAGCAGGAGACTCGGCAGCCTGTTAGCATCCTTCTCTCTCTCACCTGTGAGGCCCCCTAAGTGCTCTTTGGAGGGATGTGTTGGCCGCTGTCTCTCAGAGCAGACAGGTAGTTCCTGGAGCCAGGGAACATGTCCTTCCTTGGCTTCCTCAACTTCCTCTTCTTAGGAAGTTAAAGTAGAATTAATTTATGATCTATTCCTATTCCTTCATCTCAGATTTTCAGAACAATGTACAGGTCAAAGTCATTCGGAGTCCCGCAGACTTGATTCGATTGATAGAGGAGCTGAAGGGTGGAACAAGAAAGGTATGAGCCCTGCTCCCAGGAAGGATGGAACCTTTCTCCCTGCTAGGGGCACTTGGAACACCACCCCTGAACTGGGCCCAAAGAGCTGCCTCAACTTCCTTTACTCTTCATGAGTCCCCAGCTAAACCATATCCCTGCTGTCTGCGCCCCCACTGTTTGTCTCTATGGAAACCCCAACCATCTGCCATCTCTCTTTCTCCTGATCCTCACCCATCCAGGGGAAGCCAAACGCAGGCCAGGAGCAGCCTGGAGACAGTGCTACAGAAGTCCCTTCCAGGGAACCAGAGGTGAAGGAAAAGGGCGACCCAGAACAGCAGAACGAGGTGGAAGAAGAGGAGGATGATGAGGATGAAGAGGAAGATGAGGATGAACGGCAGTTGCTGGGAGAATTTGAGAAGGAACTGGAAGGTATACTGCTCCCATCAGACCGAGAGCGGCTCCGGGCGGAGGTGAAGGCTGGCATGGAGCGGGAGCTGGAGAACATCATCCAGGAGGTGAGCTCTGCTCTCCAGCCTGCAGCTTCCAGCTTCCTCTGCAGCCTGCGCCGGTAGGCGGGACCGGTCGAGGGGCGGGGAGAGAACCCGGGCCATGCCTTGCCTGACTGGAGTATTCAGCCAGGAGCCCTGAACTGCTAGTTGCTTAATTAAAACTGGGACGGTGGGGAAGGGGATTGGTGAGAAGGATGAGACTTAGTCATTACTCCCTTGTAGAGCTTGGACAGCCCCTCACTCCCCAGATCCCTAACTTTCCACCCCCACCTTGGGCCTCCCAGACAGAGAAAGAGCTAGACCCAGACGGGCTGAAGAAGGAGTCAGAGCGTGATCGGGCTATGCTGGCCCTGACATCCACTCTCAACAAACTCATCAAAAGGCTGGAGGAAAAACAGAGCCCAGAGCTGATGAAGAAGCACCGAAAAAGGAGGGTTGTCCCCAAAAAGCCTCCCCCACCCCCTCAACCAACAGGTGAGGGCTGTCAGACAGGAACAAACGGCCAGGTCTGTCACCTTTATCCCTTCTGAGAATGCTCACCCTCCCGCTCTTTCTGGAACACCATTCTCGTGCTTCCCAACACCTCTAGCCCTTCGCTTGGTCACTTCTAGTGATCCATTTGAGAAGCAGCTTTCAGAGCCTGTGTGGCTCGCTGGCATGGCTGTTTCCTGGCTTGCTTCTATACATCCAGTGCCCAGCAGTTTGCCAGCACCTTGTGATTGATGAGTAGATATTAACTGAGTGCCGTGAGTGTGTGGGCCAGAGACCACGCACCTGTGACAGATGCTCCTGTCACCTGGGACTGCATAGGGAGCGCCCTCAGCTGGCAGAGAGGGGTGGGCAGCCCTGCTGCTCATAGGCCAGCTGCCAGGGCAGACGCACTCCCTTCCTTTTGCGTCCCCTCTGTCTGCCCCACGGGTCCTGGGGTGCGGAGACCAGGCATTCCAGGCCTAATGTCCTACCTTCAGTCCTTCCATCCTACTCCCTCTGTTATAAACACTGAAATGTCTTTCAAGTCCCAACATTGTAGGGTGCCAAACCAAAGTTTTCCAAACTCCTCCTGAAAACAAACTTCTCTGCAGGCCCCAACTTCTCTGATTTCTGCTTCGGAAAATAGTTGTTTTCCTGTAGGTGATGGACAGAATTATTGGGTCCAGAGGGAAGAAAGGAAACTGCAGTCGGTGAAGGGAGCTTTATAGGTTGGAATGGGGTGGGGGGTGATGGGTCCTAATTAATTCTGAACCCTGACTCACATACCTGTTTGAGAGGGAATAACTTGCCAAAACCAACTGATGGCTTAGGGAGAGGCAAGCACCCCAGCCCCTAACCCTGGAGTCACGGCTCTGCTTTGTGTCTCCCTGTGTGTCTCCCCCTCTAAGAGGAGGATTCTGAGCACAGAGTCCGGGTCCGGGTCACCAAGCTCCGTCACGGAGGCCCCAATCAGGATCTGACTGTCCTCGAGATGAAACGGGAAAACCCACAGCTGAAACAAATCGAGGGGCTGGTGAAAGACCTGCTGGAGAGGGAGGGACTCACAGCCGAAGGTGGGCCCTGGGGGGCGGGCTGGATTCAGAGCTGTTGGAAGGGCTTGCTGCCGGAAGTGGAGGGGCTGGGGACCCAGGGGGCAGAAGACCTGCACTGGAGCTGCCACCTGGCCTCTCCTCTCACTGCCCATTCCACTCCTTTCCAGGGAAAATTGAGATCAAAATTGTCCGACCAGGGACAGAAGGGACTGAGGAGGATGCACGTTGGCTGACTGATGAGGACACGAAAAACCTCAAGGAGATTTTCTTCAATATCTTGGTGAGAGGCAACCCCCCTCCCTGAGTCCTGGACTTCCCACCTTCCCTGTCCCCCAGCAGGCTGAGGGGTTGAGGGTGAGGTTTAGAGCCCAATAGGCATGCCCCAGCCTCGCCTCTATCTGAGCCTCAGTTTCCTCATCTATAAGACGAGGCTATCAGTTCTGGGTGTTGAGCCCTCAGCAAGAGCCTTACAAGTCACCCGTGTGAGTGCTGGCTCCTGCCCCTCCCACCAACAACTGCCCGCCTGCCTCCCTACCCCCATCCTCCAGTGTCTGATACAGACTCTGCTCATCCCACCTCCCCACCCCACTGTGTGGCCTTCCCCCAGGTGCAAGGAGCTGAAGAGGCGCAGAAAGAGCGGCAGCGGCAGAAAGACCTGGAGAGCAATTACCGCCGGGTGTGGGGCTCCCCAGGTGGGGAGGGCACTGGGGACCTGGATGAATTTGACTTCTGAGACCACCACCATCAGCTCGCCAAAGAGTCCAGAGTCTTCCTAGACTGGCCCTGCCTCTGTCCCCCACAACCCCCAGGGCCCTGAAGGCAAAACAGCAGAGAGCTGAGCTGTGAGCTGCGGACCCCGAGGCCCTCCTGGGGTGTGGAGGGGCTATGGGGCAGGTGCTGCTGCTGCTGCTGAGACCCGGAGACCTCCCAGGCCTATGTGGTCTGCTGTCCCTGGTCCTCCCCACACCTTCTTCCTTCCCTCCTGGCTTCCCCAGCTGTCCTCCCCCAGCTTGTGGGTTCCTTTCCCCTCCCTAACGAGCATTTTGAGACCTTTTGAGTAGAGCAGGGAGAGCGAGAAGAGTGGGGCCGGTCAGCAGGCCCTAAAAGGTAGGCCCCCCACCCCTGCCCCACTCCTGTTGAGAGTCACCTCCCTGCTTACCCCAGATCAGCTTGAGATGTCCTGCCCCTTTCCCTTTCCACACTGTTACCTACAAATCTGTGCTTCTGAGTGGAAGCACCTTCTCTCTGTTGCTGAGAAAATGGGAAGAAAGTTGCCCACCACCTCTGACACAATCCCATGAAAAGGGTAGGCTACAGACCCACCTACCATGTTCTAGAACAATCAGGTTTCTAAATAAAGAACTGGACCATCAAACCATCAATCTTTTTTTCTTTGGGGGTGGGGGGCTCAGTAGAGGAGACTTGGTGTTCTCCTAGGATGGAGGGCATGCTCCCTGATCCCTTTCTGTGCTTCACAGGGCAGTGGCAGTGGATCTGGGGTATACAGAAGAGACCAGGACAGTGAAGCAAAGCCTGCTGGTCTGGCCAGGGCTGAAGCAATTGCAGTGCGAGTCTCCCTCCTTTTCCTCATCTGTCCATTTCTGTTCCTTCTCCCCCTTTATATCCCCAAAGCCACAGGGTACACACAGAGTTAGCCCACCACGGGGATCCTCCTGCTCACTCTTCCTACAGTGTGCTGCAGACTCCATCCCCATACCTGCCAGCCGTACCACTTCATTTCCCCGAAAAGACCCCTAGCTTTGGTCATGCCCAGAGAAAGGGCTGTCACTCACACAGGCCAGCTCCATACTATGCCAGTGGTTGGTGGCCTGGTTAGGTGTCTCCATCTCTTCCTCGCTGCTGCTGCTGCTGCTGCTGCTGCTAAGTCACTTCAGTCGTGTCCGACTCTGTGTGACCCCATAGACGGCAGCCCACCAGGCTCCCCCGTCCCTGGGGATTCTCCAGGCAAGAACACTGGAGTGGGTTGCCATTTCCTTCTCCAATGTGTGAAAGTGAAAAGTGAAAGTGAAGTCGCTCAGTCATGTCTGACTCGTAGTGACCCCATGGACTGCAGCCTACCAGGCTTCTCCGTCCATGGGATTTTCCAGGCAAGAGTACTGGAGTGGCTTGCCATTGCCTTCTCTGCTCTTCCTCACTACCAAGTGCAAATCTGGGTCCCCCACTTCCCCTACTTTCTTTCTCTGTCTGCATCTCTCAGGTGTGCAGCATTTCTGCTGACAACTTCACTGACTCAGGAGATAAGAAATAAAGGGTGTGAAACTCCCATGTCTCCAAAAGTGGACAAAAAGATACAGTTGTGGAAGGAAGCTGTATGAGGCTGACCCTCCTCTTGCTGAAAGTGGTCTTATACTTGCTGAGCAAGTTATGCTTAAATTGTTTTATTTAAAATTACAAATGAGTAGGCTTCTAAAACCCTGCAACCCCAGATCCACTTGTGCATCTTAAGGAGAAGGATCTAAGTAAGACACTACCACAAGTGCAGCTACAGGCAGAATGGTGGATTCAAATCCTCACCCCTCCACTTAGTAGGGCCTTGAACAAGCTGTTTAATTTTTGCAGTGCTGTTTCCTCCTGGGTAAACTGTGGACAACTATACTGGCCTTGGATGGTTGTGAGGACTGAATGAGACTGTGTGTGTGTGTGGTGCTCTTAGCACAGTACCTGGCCCATAGGAAGTACTCAATAACATAATAAACCAGCTGCTGAGTTCTGAAGAGACTGGAGGGTACTCGCAGACAAGAGTCATAGAAGGAATACCATCAGAAGCTGATCAGAAGCTATAGCAGAATTTTGTAGAATGGGAGCATGGGGACAGGCTGGGGCAGGAGGCTTATCTTTGATTTGACAAGCATAAAGTCTTAACATCAGAAAAAACAGTGCATATAAGTGCACATGGAATATTCTCTAGGATAGACCATATACTAGGACACAAAACAAGCCTCAAAACCATTTAATTGGATAGAAATTATTTCAAGTATCTTTTTTGATTATAAAAGCATGAAATTAGAAATCAACCACAAAAAAGAGAAACAACAACAAAAAAACACAATTACACAGAGATTAAACAATGTGGTACTAAAAAAAAACAACGGGTCAATGATGAGATCAAAGAGAAAATTTAAAAACACCTTGAGACAAATGACAAAACATAACCATACAAAATCTATGAGATGCATTAAAAGCAGTCTTTAGAAGGAAGTTCATAACCATACAGACATTCCTCAGAAAACAAGGAAAATCTCAAATGACCTGGAGAAAGAAAAAGAACAACCTAAAACAAGCAGAAGGAAGAAAATAAAGATCAGAGAGTAAATAAAATAGAGATTAAAAAAAAAAATAGAAAAAGTCAATGAAACCAAGAGCTGAGTCTTTGAAAGGATAAAATCAGCAAACCTTTGGCCAGGCTCACCAAAAAGAAAAGAGAAAGAACCCAAATCAAATAAATGAAAGAGGAGAAATAAGCAATACTGTAGAAATTTTCAAAATGTAAAAAATACTATAAACAAGTGCCCCAAACTGGACAACCTAGATGAAATGGACAAGTTTCTAGAAATATATCCCACGAAAACTGAATCAAAAAGAGTTAATTTGAATAACCCAATCATTAGAAGTGAAATAGAATTTGTAATTTAAAGACAACAATAAAATACAACTCCCTGCAAACAAAAGCCCAGGACCAGATGGCTTCACTGGGGAATTCTATCAAACTTATAAAAGAAGAAATGATACTGATCGTTCTCAAACTCTTCCAAAAGACTGAAGAGTCATTTGGAAGTCATTCTATGAAGCCTCCATCATTCTGATACCAAAACCAGACAAAAACACTACAAAAAAAGAAAGTTACAGGCCAATATCTTTGAGGAATATAGACACAGAAATTCTCAACAAAATATTAACAAGCTGAATCCAACAAAGATCATGTACCACAGTCAAGCTGGATTCATCCTTAGGACAAGGATAGTCCTTGGGACAAGGATACAAAGATCAATGTGATATACCACATCAACAAAAGAAAAGACAAAAACCACATGATCATCTCAATAGATGAAAAAAAGCATCTAATAAAATTCAACATCTATGATTTTAAAGAAAACTCTTACCACAGTGGGTACAGAAGGAACATATTTCAGCATAATAAAAGCCATATTTATGACAAACCCACAGATTATACAATACTCAGTGGTGAAAAGTAGAAAGCCTCCCTGCTAAAATCTGGAAGAAGACAAGGATGCCCACTCTCACCATAGTATTGGAAGTCCTAGCCATAGCAATCAGACAAGGAAAGAAATAAAATGTATCCAGATTGAAAGGAAAGAGGTAAAACTGTCATTTATGCAGATGACATTATACTAGGTCAAAAAATTCTAAAGACACTACACAAAAACTACTAGAACTATAAATTCAGCAAGATACAGGATACAAGATGAGCATACAGAAATCTGTTGCATTTCTTTACATTAACAATGAAATGTCAGAAAGGGAAAGTAAAAAAAATCCCTTTTAAAAGAACATTATTAAAAAACAAACAACTTAGGAATAAACCTGACCAAGGTGAAAGACTTACGTGATGAGAACAATAAAATATTGATAAAGGAAATTAAAGATTCAAAGAAATGGAAATATAGCCTAAGCTCTTGGATTGGAAGAATTAATATTATTAAAATGGCCACACTACCAAAGCAATCTACGGATTTAATGGAATTCCTATCAAAACACCCATGACAGTTTTCACAGACCTGGAACAAATAACCCTAAAATGTATATAGAACCATAAAAGATCCAGAATTCCCAAAACAATACTGAGGAAAAAGAACAAAGGTAGAGACATAACCCTACCAGACCTCAGACCATACTACAAAGCTACAGTAATCAAAACAGCATGGTTTTGGCAAAACTAGAAAAATGAACATAAAAAACAGACATATGGATTAAAGTAACAGAATAGAGAGCCCAGAAACAAGCCCATACACCTACGGCCAATTAATCTTTCACAAAGGAGGCAAGAATATTCAATGAAAAAAAAGGCAGTCTTTTCAGCAAGTGGTGCTGGGAAAGTTGGACAGCTGAATATATATCAATGCAGTTAGAACATTCCCTTATACTAGACACAAAAATAAATTCAAAATGGCTTAAAGACTTAAATATAAGATATGACACCATAAAATTACTAGAAAAGAACATATGCAAAACATTTTATGACATAAATCATATTGTTTTCATAGGTTAGTCTCCCAAGGCAATAGGAATAAAAGCAAAAATATGCAAATGGGACCTAATCAAATATAAGCTTTTACACAGCAAAGGAAACCATAAATGAAATGAAAGGACAACCTATGGACTGGGAGAACATATTCGCAAATGATGCAACTGACCAGGGCTTAATTTCCAAAATATACAAACAGCTCATACTACTCAATAACAACAATAGAAACCAACTGAATTAAAAAAAATGGGTAGAAGACTTAAACATTTCTCCAAAGGAGACACAAATGATCAATAGGCACATGCAAAGATGCTCAACATTGCTAATTATTAGAGAAATGCAAATCAAAACTATGATAAGGCATCACCTCACACTGGTAAGAAAGACCTTCATTAAAAATGTGTACAAATAATAAATGCTGGACGGGGTGTGGAGAAAAGGGAACTCTACTACAGTGTTGGTGGGAATGTATATTGGTGTAACAAGTATGAAAAACAGTATGGAGGTTCCTTAAAAAAAACAGAGTTGCCATGTGATCCAGCAATCCCATTCCTGGGTATATATCCAGAGAAAACTAATTCCAAGAGATACATGTAGCTCAATATTCATTGCAGCATTATTTATAATAGCCAAGACATGGAAGCAACCTAAATGTCCACTGACAGATAAACAGATAAATAAGATGTGGCATACACACACACACACACACACACACACAGAGGAATACTACTTAGCCATAAAAAAGGAATGAAATAGTGCGATTTGTAGCAACATGGACAGACCTAGAAATTATACTATGTAAGTCAGAAAGATAAATATCATATGATATCACCTATATGTGGAGTCTAAGATATGATACAAATGAACTTATTTATAAAACAGACTCATAGATACTGAAAACAAACTTATAGTTACCAAAGGGGAAAGTGGGTGGCGGAGGGATCAATTAGGAGTGTGGGATTAGCAGACACAAACTGGTATATATAAAATAAACAACAATGTCCTACTGTATAGCACATGGAACAAACTATATTAAATATCCTGTAATAAGTCATAATGGAAAAGAATACCAAAAAAATATGTATATATGTATGTGTGTACATATACACATATATATGTATATATAACTGAATCACTTTGCTGTTCACCAGAAACTAACACAACATTGTAAATCAACTATATAATTCAATAGAAAATAAAAATAAATAAAAAAGAAAATAGAGTTCTAGAGACTTTGCTAGATTTAATCATTTTGTACTTTCAATAATAAATTCCATTTTACTTTCCTTTGGCTTCTGGTAAAACTCCCAGCTGTGCTAAGGCAAACAAGAGGAGGGGAGCAGGATGTGTGGCAGATGGTAACTAGAAGAGGGGATAGCAGATGGCAGCAGGAATCCAGGTGAGGACACCAAGGGGAACTGGGAAGTTGGCATGGATGTTAGGGGCAGCAGCTCCCCTCCAGCCCACAGAGAATCCACTTCTAGAGTCCTATTCTGCCAGTCTGGAGGACCACCTTTTACATTTCCCACAGGCCAAGATGCAGCCCATGACAAAAAGCAGCCAGCGGAGTCCTTAGTGTGGGGATCTGATGTGGGATTGTTGACACCCTGACTACCTTTCACTGCTAGGAACTGAAAGGAACATCCCACCCGCCTCTGGTTCCCTGTGGTCATTCATTCTCCTCAGGGTCCTTGTTTCCTTCCCACAGTCTCTCACATTCAAGCTTCTGAGGAAGGGAGTGAGCTTTTGCTACCAAAAAAGAAAGTGAGGATGGAGTCGGGGCATCCAGGGGCTCTGATGAAGGGGGGCATGGTGGCTGGGTCTCCCAGTTGAGTCTTCTTTGCTACTTGCCTCTCTTCCTCTTGCTTTGCCTTCCCAGGCCACACACTCTACAACCCTGACTCCACCTTCTCCTGGGTCAGGCTTCTGTGCTAGGAGGTCACTCAGCCTAGGACCCTGCAGAAGCAGGGCCTCCCATGTGAGTGGGATCTGGGCTTCTTCAGTAGCTGAGTGTCCCTTGTGGGGCTGAGTGTGCCTGGGGGACCAGAACCAACTCCACTGGAAGACAATGGGCCATAGACCGGTTTATCAAAGTGGCTGACAACATGTGTGTGGCTGTACCCAGGCTGCTGGTCCAACAGCACCCCCATCTGGCCCCTCTACCAGGTCGAATACTTTCAGCGGCAGACAAGGAACAGCAGGACTGGCTACATGCAGAACCACAAGATGCTGCAGCTCCTGGAGTGGTGCTGGCCTCAGGCTGCCATGTCCTTGCAGTCTTGTTCATTTCATGGGGGTGGGCAGATGTCTGCCTCAGCGGAGCTGGAGTTTGTGACACCAGTGACATCTGTGGTTGGGAGATCTCCCAGCTCTTCCCTCCCTGCCAGGAGACAGACTCTACTATAAAGCTCTACTTCCGGTCCCAGGTGCTCAAAGTGAGTAGTCTGGCCTGGGGTGGTCCTCCAGGGGCTGATGCTGGAGCCCTGACCAGGTGCCCTCTGAGCAGATATTGTTCAGATTACAAATAAACAGATGCCACCAAGATAACCTATCCAAAATCACTTAACTAATAAGCGGAGGTACTGGTGTCAAAACCAGATTTGACTCCAAAGTTCTTGCTCTTAACCAAAGCGACCCTATCTTCTCATTCCTCCAAGCAGCCCCCTCCCGTCTTCTTCTCTAAACTTCACACCCCAACTCCCGCCTGGAACAGGAGTCATCTTGGGAGTTAGTGACTTCTCTACTCCCTGGGTCCCCACTGCTGCTCTGACTTGCCTGTCTCCTTCCACTCCAGGAACTGTTGCACATGATGGAGTACCTGACCTACCACTTCACGCCCCTGGATACTGCACTGCCACCAGCCCCAGCAGGAGGCACCCTCCCGAGCCCTCTCCCACCTCCAGTTCCCCAGGCTGACCAAGGCCATTCCCTGACCCAGCTTTTCAAGAACAGACCAGCAGCTCACCCCCTAGACAAAATCACTTCCTCTTTAATTGCTGTTGATGAAGATTCACACCACTTGCCTTGGAGGAGATGAGGGGGTAGTATCCCCTGCTGCCCCCGCCCCAATTACCTGGTCCTCTGCAAAATATTTTAGCCAGGAAAAAAAAAAAAAGACCGGAAACCACTGACACAGACGGCCCAAAGGCTGGGTTGATTGAGGGAGGCGGGGCTGGGCCAGGTAAATTCACCCCACCACCCCCTTTCTAGGGATGGGACAGGGGTTCTGGAAACCCTCCCAACCGCCTCACACCATCTTAACCCTGGCTGGGAGGGATCATGGGGTTGAGGGATGGGTCTGGAGCTGCTCCAGTGGGAGGGAGGGGCTGGACAGGAAGAATAGTGGGGGAGGGGACCCATTGTAGGGGTGCCCCCTACCCCAGATCACCACGGGCGCTGCACAGTCACAGGGACGCAGTCACGGTCACAGACACTCACAACCCGAGAGCACCCCCACCCCACCCCACCCTCTGCCCACCCTTGGCTTCCCCTACCCTGAAACGCCCTCCCCAAGCCCTGCCCGCCCCCGCCCCTTGGTTGGGGAACAAAGCAATAAATTACAAGGCCCCTCCCCAGTCCCCCTTAGCCCGCTCTTGCTCCGTCCCTTCTCCCTCCCAAGATAGTAGTGAGGAGGGACCCAGGTTTTTGGCTCCCCCGACTCTTTAGCTTCCATCCATGGGTGGATGTGGGGGGAACGTCCTGATTTCCACTCCTCTTGGTCCCTTTCACGGAAAGGGTTGGGGACCCCCTACCCCCATGGGCAGCAGGGGTCCTGCCCCTCGCTGCCCTTCCCCCTTCACTGGGCAGTGAGATTAGCATGGAAGGGGTAGGGTCCCCCTTATTGGCCCCAAGTCCCAGGGCTAGCCTTCCCACGTACTAACCCCTCCCTGTGGCGTGGAGTCGCCCCAGGAGCCAGCCTGGGTAAATGCTCCCGCCGTGGGATAATCGAACACAGGCAGGAGTTAGTCCTTTCCCCCACCCCTAGGGGGCTCGAGCGGGCACATCCAAACGGCCAGGGGCAGGGACCTCGGCGGGGGAGTCCCTCCAGCAAACACCTAGCGGGTAGACCCAGAGCAATCCGAGTGTGGAAACAGTGGAGAGGGGGCGTGTCAAGCTGGGGTCTCCATGCCTCGTTAGGGAGAGGGAAGTGAGTTCGTGTCTTCCGGGAGGCGCGGGGGCTGTGCCCTCTTGCGGGGATGGGGTGGGGGAAGAAGTGCTCCCGCGGGAACAAGGTGCGGATCGGAGAGGTGAGTGGGTGCATCTGTCCAGCGGTCCACCCGGTGTGGTCGTGCCCGGCCCGTGTGGGGGTGGGGGTGTCTCTCCGGCGGCGCAACTATACCAGCGCGACTGGAGCGTCGGCTCGGCCCATGCTGGCAGCGCTGCTCCGGCGGCGGGGGCTGGGCGTGGCGGTAATGCTGGGGGTGGTGGCCGCGCTGGGGGTGGTGGCTGCGCTGCCGCCCTCACACGGGCAACCGTGCTGGAGAAGGATGTCGGCGCACAGCTGACTCCCAGCCTGGCGGGCGTAGAAGAGCGCGGTGCGGCCCTGCGCGTCGCGGGCGGACACGTCGGCGCCGTACTAGAGAGGGCGGAGGCGGCCGCGTTACGGTGCGTCCCCGGCCAATCCCCTCCCGCCCGCTCCCGCGGATCGCCAGGCCCACCTCCACAGGGTGCGTTCGGGGATCTCGCCCCGCCCACCGCGCGCCTGCCTGTTTCCCAGACGGAACTCTCAAAGCCGCCTTTCCCATCCCGGGTTCACTTACCCACAGCAGCAGTTGCGTGATGACTACGTGGGAGAGCTCGGCCGCCAGGTGAAGTGGGGAGCGAAGCTGCGGGTCCTCTACGCTGGTGTCGAGCGGCCCGTGTCGCGCGTGGGCCAGAAGCAGGAGAACGGCGGCCACGTCCTGGGCCTGCACCGCAGCCCACAGCTGGCGGCCCAGAGGTTCCTCGGAAGTGCCCAGTGGCGCCAGGAACAGCAGCTGTTCGTACTTGGCGCGAATCCATGACTCACGCTCCTCCCTGCAGGGCCAGAGATCAACAGGAAAGGCTCTAGGGACCTCCCACCCCAAGACCTCCGCTCCCTACCCAGGTGACCCTCTTGGGAGCTGCACACACTAAGTCGCCCCCACCCCTCTTCTGCACGCGTACCGCGAAGAGTCCCGCGTGGGTTTGACGCGGCCCCGCGTGTCACTCTCCCACACGCCGTTGGCCATGTCGTTGCCAATTGCTGTCAGCACCAGGGTCAGCTCCCGCGGCCAGTCGTCCAAATCCAGCGAGCGAACGCGGGACAGGTGTGTGCCCAGGTTCCGGTGAATGCCAGAACACTCGATGCAGATGAGTGCGCCCAGGTTCAGGCTGGCCCACGTGGGGTCTGGGGACGGAATGCAGGGGTCAGCTCCCTGGCCGAGCAGCTGGACGGGCCCCCCAGCAGCGTTCATCAATTCCAGCGAACCACATTCCCTCCCGGGTCTCTCCACTGCCCCCTTGTGCTCACTGGGGGCCCCGCAGTCCACACAGATTGAGTTCCCCTTGGCATTCCGAATCGCCTGGATGGCCACGGCTTCGCTTTGGCTGTCTGTGCGCAGCTGCAGAAAGGGTTGGAATTAGACTCTCCCTCTGAGCCCTTCTCTGGAGGCCTCAGACACTCACATCTGCTTTCCGCCCAACACGCGATCCTTTACCTTGACCTTGCTGCTCTCACAGCATTGGAGACTGGCTAGGATCTGACTTTCGATGGCCTGAACCCAGGCGTCCCGCTCCTCAAAACTGGCTGCTTCAAAATGCCACGTCTGACCAGTGCTGGACACGATCAGGAACTCGAAGTTTTCCTCTAGGTGGGGGGATGGGATGGGGTCATTAGGGACAGAATTCAAATAGGAGCTGGCTCGCCCAAACCATTCCTCCCAGAGATCCATCCCAAGCCCCTGGGAGTGGAGCAGAGTGGTTGGGGAAGCAGAGGGTGCGGGAGAGCAGGAAGCCCGAGCACATGCAGGGGAAGGCAGGGGCACCCCCACCCCTCTGCACCCCAGCTCAGCGCCCCACCCAGCTCCCCACTTGTTACCTGCTTTATAAATATTTCTTAAACTACCAAAGGATTTTAGTTTCCACATTTTGCGCTTGGCTGGTTTCCCGAAGCAAAGGAGATAGAGATAGAATGGAGAGCAGAACAGAGAAAGAGACCAAGAAAGGAGAAAAAGAGAGGCAGATGGAGAGGTGGAGAGAGAGAGTGATAGAGAGTGCCAGAGACAAAGCAGGACAGACAGATGGGGAGAGAAAGCAGAACTAAAGTCAGTGGCCCCCGAGCAGAGAAGAGCGGAAGCCAAGAGCCATGAGAGTAGGCAGATCTGGAACCTGGGTCTGAGCACCCAGCAGAGAGCAGGGGCGGGAGGGACTGGGTATCATGACCAATGAGGAGCCGGGTCTCTGGGAGGGGAAGGGATGGCCAGGATCTGAGGGAACATGGGGAAGGGGGACAGGAGTTCAGAGGCCAGGGGTGAGGGGTCCCTGGGGTTCAGGAGGAGTCTCCCGGGTCTGTGGGAAGTCACAGGGAGGCAGGAATGGAAATCACTGTAGTCAAAGGCTGTTGTGGGAGCTTGGCAATCACAGAAAGTTATTGGGAACAGGAGTTGGGTGGGTAGACCCCAGGAGCTGAGGAGTCATTGGGGGACACTGAAGTCAAGGACTGAGTCCTTGGGGATAATGGGGGCTTCTGGGCACAGGGGCTGGGGGTGTAAAGCAGAGTCGGGTCTGGAGCATGAACTAGAGGGTCATTAGGAGAGGGAGCAGGAGCTACAGACTTACAGGGGTCATTGAGAACAGGGGCTGGGGCCTATTGCCATAAAAGGCATTGGCTGGGGAATGGGAGGAAGCACAGGGGCTGAGGGGCATCCATCCATTTTTCACTAAATAATGTACAGAGTGGTGATGATAGTCAAGCACTCCACTCAGGCACCTCTCTTCCTCCTGCAGGGGTGACCTGGAGTTTGGGGGTGAGGGTCCGGGGTGAGAGTGAAACTGCCCACCAGGGCCTCACCTTCAGCCTGCCCAGCCGAGCCTTCAGTTTTAGATGGTGTCGTCAACTTTTTCCTCCTCTGCTTCTTCACCATGGGAGAAGGAGGGGGTTCCCGACTCAGGGGGCTCAGGTCTCCAGATGGGGTACAGTCTTGGGGAGGGGAACACAGCTGCCTCAGCTGCCCCCTCCACAGATTCCCTGATTTCTCCATAGCCTGTCTCCCCTGAACTAGATTTGGCATTTTAGGGTCCCCCTCCTCAGCCATCCCTCTCTAGGATGTTCCCCTTGATCAATCCTGCGGAGGAGGACAGATGAGTGGTTTAGTCAGACCTGTACTCAGATCCTGGCTCTGCCACTTACTGGCCTTGAGACCTTGAGCAAGTCACTTAATCTTCTGAGTCTCAGTTTCTTCATCCCTAAAATGGGGATAATAATCTTGACCCAACAAGGTTGTCGTGAGGACCACTTGTTACAATGTTACTTGCTATTTGTTTAAAACATACATATTTCCAAACATTCCAAATGTTGATGGCTGGCTATGTGCTGGACAATGTTCTCAGTTTAAGCCTCAAAGCAACCCTCTGAGGTAGAAACTATTATCTCCATTTTACAGATGAGGAAACTGAGATGTGGAGAGGTCAAGTAACTTGCCCAAGTGGCAAGCCAGGATTCAAGTTCAAGTTCAGGCAGCTTAGCTCTAGAATTCACTTGTCTTAGCCATTACGCTAAACACGGTATGACTGAGCTTGGTGCCTGGGTACCCAGTCAGTGCTTGGGGTGTCCACTTATTCATTAAGTCCAAGCTCCCACCCCAGTTTTACTTCCCACTGCATCCCTTCTGGATCTGGAAGACAGGAAATGGAGGGTGATTCCTTACTGACCAGTGCTGAGGGCTCGGGCCAGATTCCGGTCTGGCTTCAGCAGGTGCTTGGATGTCTGGTCTGGTGGTGGCTGCAGGGAGCTGGGGCTGGGGCTGGGGCTTGGGGTAGGAGTGGTGGCTTCTGTCAGATGGGGAAGAAAATAAACCCTCAGTGAGTCACTCAGTCTCTGAGTGATTCCTTACGTGGCTCCTTGTCATCACCCACCTCCCCATTTAACCAGTCCCATTCCCCGCTTCCTTCCTCCTCCTCTTTTTCCTAGCCCTGCCCCCTCTCCTGCCCCTCTGTCAGCAGCCCCACTCACCAGGACCTTCCCCCATCTGGACAGTGCTCATGTCCTTGACCAGCCCGTTGATGCTGGCTGAGGGGCCAAAAGCAGAGATGGCCCGTGGGGGCCGCTTGCCAGGGACTTTGACTGTTGTTCGTAGTAAGTCCATTTCCTTGCCATGGGTACTGTGGATGTAATCCTACAGGAATATGGGGGTTGAGAGTGTAGGGAATGTTGGGGTCCTCAGTAGTGCTGAGAGGCAGCCAATATTATGGGCAGAGAGGGACTGGAGAGAGGGCTCTGGGAGCTGACTGGGTTGGGATGAGCCCAACAGACTGGGCCCAGCACTGTCTACCCCAGAAAGTATCCCTGAATGGCAGGCCAGGTAGAGGTCTTTTCTCCATCTGCTTGCACTGGACTGCAAGTCCTCGGGAGATGGATTTACATTTCTATCTGCAGCATGGGCACATGGTAGCTGCCTAACAGCTGTTTTGCTAAAGTAAAAAGAAGAGGACTAGCACTTCCCAGAACCAGTGTTGATATCTGCTAGAGGCAAAAACTGGAAGAGCTAGAAGTGCACCCAAGGCCAGTCACTGCAGCCCAGCCAGTCTCTGGCACTCACATTAATGCTGGGGTGGTAGAGTAGGAAGCCATTACTGGACAGGGTCACATATTTTTTCTTCCATTCTTTGTTCAAGGAGTTGCCACTTCGCTTTAGTAGGAAGCTCTGAAGAATGGAAAGAGACATGTGGGAGAAAACCCAGTGAAGACCAGCTCCCCTCAGCCCAACCTCAGTCCCTGGACCACCTACCTGTTTGATGGGGATGGCTCGCCCACTTCCCGTTGTCTCTCCCCGACTGTCCAAGCTCCGTTTCTCAGAGTCACTGCCCCGACGATTCTGGAATGGTTATTGGCATCAATTAGAGGATGGATATGCTGATGGAAGGACATGAGAGACAGATGAAAGGCCAACAGAGAGATTTAGGGACCAGGAAAGATAGGCAGGTAACAAGGGACAGGCAGATAGGGGGTTGGAATGTCCAATACCGCAAAAAGGCTGGTCCTACGCTTGGCTGCCCGGTGCAGGGACCCTGGGGTGCTCAATCCGGCCACTGCAGCTGCCTCAGCCCGGAGCTCCCGGTGACCGACATTGGGTGAGGACGGGAGAGAGGAAGAGTAGTCGCTAGTGTGGCCCCCGTTACCAGCCTGCAGGCAAACAGAGGGCTCAGAACCGCCGAGGGGCCCCCAGTCCACCAGGCTACAGTTACATCAAGAGATGAGGAATTTGAGATATTCCCTCATCTCGTCACCATTTATTTGTATTATCATTAATAATAGAACTCCTCACTAGCGTTGCCACAGTGCTTTAGATTCTGCAAAGGTTGACTTCACAAGTATTATGCCATACAATTTTCCTGACAACCTTGGGATGTTTAGGTGAGTTGCTCAAGGACACTGCAAATGGTGTTTCAAACCTGGTTGATTTCCAGTCCGATGCATTTTCTACAAACTGTCACCACCATTTCCATCTGCCCTCACCCCCACAACTTCCTTGGGTTCTTTGTGCCTCTCCTTGGATCACCAGCCCCTCCTCTAATCCCCACCAGCCCTTCTTTGGACCCCGAAACCCTGACTCACCTGCCCAGCTACAGGAGTGGAAGCTGCTGAGTGGCTTGGGGAGCTGGGGAGGGACTTGCAGGCAGCCAGAAGCTGCTGCTGCTTTCGCAAGGTCACCACTTTCTGGGCCACTGGGTGAGGGGAGGGGAAGAAGGCATGAGCAGGGCAGATATCCAAGACCACCCTTTCATGCCCAACTTTGAGAAATGCCCAGGAGATAACAGGCTCCAACTTCCTTGTCACTGTGGCCTTCATGCCACCTGTGGCCTTGCCAGCTCCTCCTGCCCAGAAGGACCTGTGGCTATTAAGCAAATCTTCTCTGACCTCCCTGGTCCCTTCTCCCTCCCATGCAGGCTAATTTCCTGTCACTCACAGAGGGAAGCCTGGAGGTGGGACCTTGAGGAATATCCAAGTACCCCGCTCCCCAACACATGCAGGGGATGGTCAAGCTCACCCTCCTGGAAGACCCGATCCACATTGAGCCCATAGGTTGCACAAGTTTCATAATAGCTGCAGCGCTTCATATCAGCACACAGAGCCCTGGCGCGAGCATCGCCCACCATGCGGGGGGAGGAAGCGCTGATCCTATCTGAGGGGACGAGAGAGAAGGAGTGATGGATGAGGGGTCCCATGCCCACTTTGCTGCTTTCCTTTCTTCTGGGTTCTAGTCCTAGTCTGGGACCACTAGGGATAGGGTATGAAACGATATCCCTCCTATGACGGTGCAATGGGAGTGTATAGCCTTTTCTGAATGTTGGACCCAGCTGCATCAAGAGTAGGCTGGGTGAGCTCGGTGTGCGAGTCTTCAGAGAATACTCCGGAGCTGATTGGAACGTCCTGATAAGGTCTGACATGGCTGAGACTCCTGAGTGGCACTCTCCCTGCCCTGCAAATTCGATGAGTCCTGAACTGAGTGGGAGGACATCCAGCAGCATATGAACCGGGATGAGGCTGAATGTCCATGGTGACAGGTGGACTGTTCATCTGCAGCAGGAAGCCAGGAGGCAAGCAACAGGTGGAAACAGCCACCTGCAGGACAGGCATCCAGACAGAAAGACCTGCCAGCTTCGTACAGGTGGGTCCTGGAGAAGATTTTCCTGGCTCTTCTGGGGAAGAGGGCCTGGTGGTGGCATCAGGAAACAGCAGTGTGAGAACACCAAGCAGGTGACACCTCAGAGGAAGGAGGTTGCCACTGCAGCTGTCCTTCCTGGAGGGTCCTCTTTCTCTCTCAGACCTTGGGGAGTTTGTGTTTGGTTTAACGACTCTTATTTAGAGACCAGGCTCCTTCCAGAGGGTTACTGAAATCCAAGTGGCCCTGTCCACACACCTTGTCAAGCTCTCACTTGTATTGGGTGATACCCAGTAGCAACTCCCCTGAAACCTGTGCTTCCCCAGCCCCTCCTTACCTTGTGTCCCCACCAGTGCCAGGGCAAGGCCTCCTCGTCCCTCACCCCGAAGGGAGCTCAGCTGCCCGTGAAGACGGCTCACGGCCTGGAAACTGTTCTCATCCTCCAGGCTGAAGACGAAAATCACAGCATCTGCCCAGCCTGAGAACTTGCGGAGGGTGAGGGAGCAAATGGATGGTCAGACAGGTCCACTCCTCTGGATGTTATTCCCGAGGAGACCTGGGAAACCAGAGGCCTCTCCTTTGGCCAGTGCTGACCCCAGCCCACCTGCCTACCCCATCATCTCATCCCTCACCTTGGCATCGGGTGCCCCAGCTTCCTCTCGGATCAACACCAGATGAGTCTGTCCATCCACCAACATTTCTTTCTTGTGCTGCTCACCTGTCCAGAAGAGTTGGGAGTGATAGGTGGTCAGAGATCACAGGTCACCAAATCTCCCCATGCTCCTTGTATTTTAGCTGTTGTGGCTGCATCCTTTCCTCTGGTCACCATACCTGCAGAGTCATTGATCACAGTGCCCAGATCCCTGACCCCAACCCTTAGCTTCCTATGGCTCCTGAGGACTCACTCTCTGTCTTCTCCAGCACCTGGTATGAACCAGTCAGGAATCGGTGGATAAGCGACGACTTCCCACTCCGGGCATCACCCAGCACACCCTGAGGAAAGGTTGCAGAGCAGAAATGGAAGGAATTAAGAAGAGGTAGGATGACTGGGTCTGAACATTCCAGAGAACTCAAAAGGACTGGCAGTGTTAAGTCTTCCAAGCAGGGTTCTACAGGGCCTGGCTGACATCAGTCAGGAGGGCATTTGCGAGGATCAGGCCACGAGTGTTGTAAGAAATGATCCCAAGCTAGAAGTGGACCACAAGCTGAAGAATGTCAATTCAGTGCCCTTTTTTTTTTTTTTTTTGGTGTTCTATTGTTTAGGAAACATACCAGATGCATGTCTGGGGAGGGACATGTCACAGCTCTAGGCACTAGTTGGAAAGTTTTACCCAATTCTAGGCAACAGAACATGAAGGATGGAAGGGGAGAAGTCAGAAATGAGGAGAAACCTGCAAGAGGACCATGGACCAGCAGGAAGAAGGGAAACTATAGAAGAAAAAGTTATGAGGATGTATCAAGCCCCAGGAAGGTGCTATGAAGGTAGAATCTCAGGAGAACTGGAAAACTATTCCCCATTCTCACAGAGGGAGGGAAGGGAAGAGGTGCAGGTGAGAGAGCTGAGAGTGCCAGTGGCAGGGAGGTCAACCTTCACACAGACAAGGAGGCTGTGTTACCTACCAGGCGCAGTTCAGGAATGGAGCGGCTCAAAGTCCATTCCTGGCTATTGACCACAGCTTCTGTAACAGAAAAGGAGTCTTAAGAGGGATACTCCAGGCCAAGGAGGGCTCCCAACCCTCAGTTACCCCTCCTCCTTTTGTAGTTGCCCTGCCTGGGCTGGAGAGCTGTGTGGAAAAGCTGAGTTGAGAGTGGTCCCTAGTCCTCCCATCCTAGTCTCTCTCCCCACAGCTGTTGCTGCCGCTCAGAGGTTGCTTAGCAACGGAGCCAGCAAGACAAAAATACTTCAGCGGGCATCTCCCTTAAAACACATCCCCAAACGTGAGTCCCTGCCCCAGACTGGGGGACCAAGGCTCTGACAGTTGACGGGGTCTTCCCTCTGGAAGGCAAAAAGGTGTTCTGCTCACCAAACTGATTCCCTGGGTAAATCCCCAGAGAAAGGGACTGGGACATAGGAGGGAGTGGGTCCGCCTCAATCTCCCTTTCATAGGACAGAACCTGAAGTGAAGATATCATTCCCCCTTTTCAAGGTCAACGGCACTGTGGCCCTGACCCCTCCCCACAGCCCAAGGAATGGAGCTTGGATTTTTTCTATACCCCCCCCCTCATACCCTTCTCACCGGCACCCTCCAGAAGAACGATGGGGAACCGGGCTCCACTCCCAGGCCGAGAGAAGCCACCGGCCTGGGGAGGGATAGAGCGGGGGGCGGGAGAGGAAAGATGCTCCTTCCGCCCGCCGGGTCCAGCCCCCGCGCCTGACACTAGCCGGACGTTCCCGGGGCGCCGCAGCTGCGGCGGGAACTCTGGGATCCGGAGCCATCTGCTCCCACCCGCTCGAGAGCCAAACCCCGGGGGCCGCCTGCGCTCCCGGACTCGCCACCTCTCCAGGGAGTGTGAGCTGAACCGAGACGCCCTCGCCTCTCTCTTCCAGAAAATAAATAAATAAAGACAGCCCCACCCCCACCCCCACCCCCCGCCACCGGAAAAAAACAGTACTTTCTCCGTACCCCCTCCCAAGTCTCTAGGGGTAAGAATTGCCTTTGCAGCAGTTCCACCCCACTGAGTCACTCCCGGTCAGGCCCCCTAGGAATTTCAATGCGCTCTGGGGCTGGGGTGGGCAGTCGGGGGGAGAGAGGCTACCTATCCGCCCCCTCTCACTTCACACGCAAGGGTTCAGCACGTTCCAGCCCCCGCGCACTCCCGTACTGCCCAGTTCGCCTTCACTGAATGGAAAGAACCCTGTCCCTTCCTGCTAGAAGCCTCACCAGCCTGCTGTCAGCCCAGCAAAAGACCTGTCCCTGGCGAGGACTGTCTGCAAGGTCACTCTGATGCCACCCACCCCAAGTGCTCAGGAGAAACTGAGGCTTCCCCACCCCTTTCTCCTTCAGTAACCCTCTGGGCACGCAAAGCCATTTCCGTGCTCCCAGAGGCCAGCTGAAGCTGGGAGTGGAGTCTGGGGCTTCTCTGGGAGCAATTTCCTACAGCCATGCTGACCAAGGGCATTATTTATCCCAGAAAGCTCTGAGGCTTTCTGAGTCCCTCTGACATCGTCGTCTCTCATGTCCCACAATGCCTACTCACCCCGCTTCCAGGACCTCTTATCCTTTTTGCCCCAGTTCTTGGCAGAGAAATGAACCTGGTTCATCCATCCACCCAAGAAGCTTCTCTCACTCCTTCACCCTAAGCTAAGCATTCCAAGTTCCCTCCCCTCCCGGTCCTCAGGCCCTGGGCCTACTCACTAGGGGAGGCGCGGAGCTCTGCACCCAGCAGCTCCCTAGACCCGCTGCCGGAAGACAGGATCGGGGGACCGGGAGGGGGCCCGGGGCCAGGAGGCCCTCCTGTGCTCTTGGTAAAGATGCCGCTGATAAACTTGAGCATCTTGCGATCTCGAGTGGATGCTCGGCCCCCCTCCCGGCCCCGTTTCAGCCCGGGAGCTGGAGGCTCCAGAGTGATTGGAGGTGCAGGCCCGGTGGGCAGCGCGGAGGCGGCGGTGACAGCAGAGGCGGGAGTCAGGGTGGCTGGGACGGTTAGCGGAGGAGGAGAGCCGGCAGGCGGTCCCGGGTGCAAGTCACTGTTGTCCAAGGTCTTACTCTTGCCTTTCCGAGGGGACAGCTTCCCTCGGACTCCCGGCCCAGCCCCGACCCCACCAAAGGTCGTGGCTGCCGCTCCCCCGCCCCCGGCGGCGCCGGCGGCGGCAGAAACTCCAGTCCCGGCGCTGCTCTTTGACCCCTTGACCCTGGGCTTGCCCTCGCTTTCGGGCCATGACAGGCGGCTACCGGCGCCCTTGCCCCCGCCGGCTTTGGCGCCACTCGTGGTCACGGTCTTGCAAGGCTTGGGAGCCGGCGGAGGAGGCGCCACCTTGAGCCTCCGGCTGCCGGTGCCGGGGTGCGGGGAGGACGAGCCGGGGACGCCGATGCCCGCCCGGCCTTCGGGTTCCGGGCCCCCCCAGCTCGGGCTGCTGAGCAGGGGGCGCCGGGAGGAGGTGGGGGCGCCCCCGGGCTTGGGGTCTGGACTCAGGCCCCCGGAGAGCGGGGGTCCGGGAGGGGCGGCCCAGAGGGAGAGGCGGCGGCCGGGAGCCGGGGAGACGGGGCGGGCCGGGCTGGCCGGAGCCGGGGACAGGGCGAGGGGCTCGGCGCCCCCAGCGCCCGCGCTGCTCGTGCTGATCCACAGCGCATCCTGCCGGTGGAAGAGCCGCTCGTGCCGCTTCTTGCCCGGCTCCTCAGCGCCTCGGGGGCTGCCGGGATCCGCGGTCTCGGTACCTCTGGTCCCAGGGGCGCCGGCTGCGGCCGCAGACGGAGAAGGCGGCGGCGGAGGCACCGACTCGAGCTTGACCAGGGTCAGCGAGATGAGGTAGGTCGTTGTCCGGCGCTGAAGCGCGCCCGCGCCCCGGCTCATGGGGCCCCGAGACCCCCGAGCTGGGGAGGGGAGGGGACTCCCCCGGACTGCCTCAGGGGGGCCCGGCCATGGGGCCGCCCTGCTCGCTGCCCCCAGCCCCCGGACCCCGCTGAGCCCCCGGCCCGGCTCCGCTGTCGCCGCCGCCGCCGCCGCCTTCGCTTGCGCCCCCCTCCCATCACACGGGGCGCCCCCTCCCCATGCTCCCCGCCCTGCGCCCCCACCCCGTTGGAACCCCGGGACCTTGGTGCTGCTCCAAGGAGGCGCGCCGGACCCTGCACCCAGGCCTGGGTGGGGGCGCTGAGATGGGCGGGGGAGGGCGGGGGGGACTGTATTGGGGGCAAAAGGGGAGAGGGAGGAAAACGGGGCAGAAAAGAGGAAGCCGGGGCTGAGGGAGAAGAACCGGTGCGGGGGAGGCAGGGGCGGGGAATGGGGACTCGAGGGACAGGGGCCGCGGATGGGGTCGAGAGGGGGTCTTTAGGAGGATGGGAGGCTAATGGGGCTGGTAGTGCGGGGGATTCACAGGGGCGCGGGGAGGATGCTGGGCATGGAGATACAGGCGCCGGCGGGGGAGGAAGGAGGGAAGCCGGAGAGGGTGGGAACCCACAGGTCTGGGGTCCGGGAGAGAAGGGGCGTGAGATCCGGGCGCAGGGTCCGGGGGGCTCGCCGGGGCTCGGCTCGGTCCGGATGCGCGCTGTGTCCGGGCGCTCCCCTCACAGTGAGGAGGAGGCGGCCCCCCGCCCCCCCACCCAATCTCCCCCCCACCTTCTCTCCACCAGCACGGCTGTCTGCGAAGGCGGTGCAAAATCCAGGACTGGATTTCCCTCCCAAATCCTGGGCTGGATTTCCTGGAACTTGGACTCATCTGCTCCAACATCGAGCCACCTCCCCTAGCACACCTCGGTTAGGGAGCGCTACTGTTGAGTATGGCCTTTAGGCAAGAGAGTAAAAATCGTTGTATGGGTGGGCAATCCCCGGCGAAAACGGAACAAATTCGGGTTCACTGTCAATTCCGGGGAAGCTGACGTGGGAAAATGGGGAGCCTTGAAATCCCTTTCCCAGGACCCCTTGTTTTCCCCAGGTACTTGCACGGGTTCCTCTTCCCACGACCCAGCCCCGTCGCCCACCCCCACCTTCCACACGCAGTGCATTGACTGGGCCATGACTTGAGTCTAACTGTCCCAAAGTGAACTTGGAAAGTGTTCCCTGGGGATGGGGACAAACATGGAACTTAGCAGGGTGGGTGGAGGAGGGGTTGTCTCAAGTGGAGAGAGATCTACGGAGTGGAGGAGCCCGGCGGAAAAGTGAGTCCCAAGGCTCCAGCTTGGGGTGGAAGGAGAAAGAAGACGTCTACAGATCGACACCACCCCCCATACCAAAATGCATCCGGTCTCCATAGCAACCGTAGCTCCAAGAGCGCCTCAGAAAGAGCGGGGATAAGCAGAGAGGAGGATCGGTGTGTATGGTGGGTGGGGGGACCGGCTGGGTAGTGGAGGCACCACCTTCACACCTGGTTACACACATGCTGAGCATTTAGAGGCCCAACATAAAGACCCCCTCAGCTGAGGGAGAGGGTACAGGCCTCCTCTGAGTTCCATTCAATGTCCTGAGGTTTTCGGGGTGGGGCTTTTTCCCGAAGTTTAAAGAGGAGATAGAATTGAAAAACATCTGCTCTGTATCCTCCAGCCCTTTAGGGACCCTGGAGTTAAAGGCTGACTGTCCTCCAGCCCAGGGAGAAGGTTGAAAGGGCTAGGCCAATGGAGGACAGACGATCAGACCGGCAGGTGTGAGGCACCAGTTGAGGGAGGCCTCCCTTCCAGCCTTGAAGTCCCCTCCCTGGGACTCGGGGAGTCTCAGCGTTCCCCTAATTTGGCGTCCCACCCTCCTGACGCAGCGGAGACTATAATAAGTGCTGCCGTGGGCGGCTCTTGGAGGCAGAAGCCGGCGGCATGCTGGGCCTGGTAGGGGATGTGGGGGGGACGGTACCAGGAGGCTGGGTGCCCTTTGTTCTCCCTGAAACTTGTACCCAGTCCCTCCGCAGTCCTCAGCGCCCACCGAGCCCCCCTCCCACCCCCAGCAAAAGGATGACACCATCCCCAGAACAGAAGACCCTTCAACATCCTTTTCTGAAAGACAGGGTGAAAATGTGTTGCTTCTGGCTTAATATTCCTTCCTTTGGTTGCCTCAGTTTTCGTTTATGTTCAATGGGAACAGAATCCTGACTCTTAGAGTGGAGTGGAACAAATCACTTAGGAAGAGTGGTTTTCTCAGAGTTCAGCCTCCACCTTTCTTCTCTCCCTTCTCTCCATAGATATTCCTCTACCTGGCCTAAACCTCCTTCCTCCCCCACTTTTTTTTTCCCCCTAAACAGCGGGTGGAGCTTGGAGTTCCTCTGTAGGAGGCCTCATGGGGCCACTCCCAGCTGATCTCCTTTTCTAACCCCTGTAGGGAAGGTATCAGCTGTAATTCTTGACAAAAGGTGGGGGAGAGATGGTGAGAAGGGTACAAGTGGAAGAAAGGCAATGAAAAAGTAATTAGACTGTTCCCTTAGGAACCTGCACCAAACTGTTCCTTCCCCAAGTGAACCAAAAGTTCCTGCTGGCCTCTATCAGAGGGGTCTGGCAGGAATCATCCGTGATGGAAAGAACAGTCTCTTATCCACTCACCCCGCACCGCAACCCCCAGGTAGGCAGCTAAGCATGGAGAGCCTGGAAGAGACCAGGGTATAATGGAGGATATACTTCACCCAGACACCTTTATTGAGCAAAGTAGCTAGCTTTTATTGGTTCTTTGCAGCTTCAGAGGCAAATTAAATGACACCAGACCAGAGATGACCTCCAGCTCCACTAGTTCCTTAGTGGTGGGGCCTTGTGGATAGAGAGAAGCTACTCCTGCCAGGGCCCCACCACAGGATTGAAGGCTGGGGTGGGCAGGAGGATGTGGCGGATGGTGTTGCCATGGCAGCACTTCCTCCCTGTGTTGTCATCACTTGCTCTAATGGCACTAAGGAGGTAGAGCGGAAGGTGTGTGTGGGGGGAGGCAGGAACAGGAGCACAGGGAGGAAAGGGGACCAAGGAGAGTCCTGGGGACTTCTCTGCACTCTCAGCTGTGCAGAGCATGCTGTGCGAGTGTTGTGTGTGTCCAGGAGCCTGAGATACTCTGCGTGGTGTATTTCTGGTATGCGTGTGTGTGTTCTCTCTACAGCTGGAAAACAAGAGGTCAATGATCCTTCGTGGGTCCTGGGAATGACCACATTATCCGGTCCTGTCACCTCCTGTCCCAAACTGCTTCCGGCCCCAGACTCCCCCAGCAGGGTCCAAGTCTATCATGGGTCTGTCACAGCCTGTCTTCCTCATGCTCACCCACCTCTCCACTGCCAAGGTCATCTCAGCAGTGATCTGTATTTTGATCCCCTGGGAGGAGGAGCAGAGTTGGGGAAAGAGGAAGAATGACACCTCCTCTGTCTTTTTCCATCCTTTCCAGATGTATTCTTCCCCCAAGTCCAAGCTCCATCTTGGGAAATGATGGATGACTCGGCAAGCCCTTATATGCCCCTGCTGGTCCTCAAGACACCCAAGTTGGGAGCTAATCCTTCTCTTACCTCGTACGCTGTCCAGTGAGGCTTGAATACTGTCCCGAAGTTCAGGGTTGCTCACCATCTCTGCCAGCTTCCTGAGGCGGTTTAGAGCCTGCCTGGCCACCTCATGTCGTCTGACTTCTGCTCTCACTGCAGCTACAGCCAACTGCCTCTGGGCATGCATGTTGCCCAGACCTGTCTTGCTGGGCTAAGAACAACCACTGGCCCTGAAGCCCATGGCCCCACAGCCCCCAAACCCCAGAAGGCCCCTTCTGCTCAGCCTCAGAACTCCCCTCCCCTGCCCGCCCTTCCGTCTGTCTGTCGACTTCACTTCCTGAATGGTGAGTTTCAAACCCACAGCCTGGGTCAGCACTACCTCCTGTACCACCCACCCCCTCTAGCGTTGGCCCATTGGCTCTGCCAGCCAGCCCCTGCCACAGCTCCCCAGCCAGGTGGATGGAGGCCTTAATGAGCATCCGAGGGCCTCCTGTGGGAGGCGGCTAATTAAGATGGGTGTTGGTGAGGGGAGAGTGTGGCATGTCAGGTCCCAGGTGCAATCCCAAACTCTCGGTGACCTATAGGTTTGTGTGCAGTCTCAAACCCTCACAGGAATCCACACACTCTCGGCCTCGCACCTTTAATGCCCTGCATTCCACCTTGTGAGTCCAAAGGGTTCACACACATTAACATCTTGCAATATAACCCTTCCTTAGTCGATTACCCCACTGTAACCACCTCCTGCTTAAAAGGGCCAAGTAGGCACAGGGAGACAGTAACCTGTAACCAGACAAAACCACCAGGCTCCATGTTCAGTTACTTTCATAATTGACTTGTCTATAACACTTAATAGTTTACAACACACTTTCATATATATTGACTTCAAAACAGGCCCAAGGGGTAGGATTTTTATCCCTATTTGGCAGAAAAGGAAACTGAAGCTCAGAGAGGCCAGTAAGAGGTGACACAAAGATAAAGATTTAGGTATTCTGATTATAATTCTGATACACTTTTCACCACACAGCCCAACTAAGACGCTCGCCAACCAGCTCCCCTTATGCCTGATACCACTGTCCTGTCCGTGATTTAGTCCCTGAAAGAGGGTGGGTGAGGGATTGAAGCAGAGAAAGAAGATGCAGTAGGGGGAGGGAGTGAAGAGGAAAACAGTGGGCAGTTGGATGTAATCATTTTGTTTCAGGACTTAAACCTTTCTGGCCCTGCCAAACGCCTTTTCTCCTGTATATCCTACTGATACTAATTTGTGACGGATGGGGGATTTTAATATATGAATGTGTAGTTGGAGATAAGAGAATTAAGAGTTGGGATTACCCACTGGAAACTGTAAAATAGCCCAAAAGATAATAACTAGCAGTGAGTGTTTACTATGTGCCAGGTAACCATTCTACATATAGTCTAAGCATTCTATATATATTAACTCATTCAATTTTCACAACACAAGAGGTAGGTGTATGGTTATTTATCCCCATTTTACAGCTGAGGAAACAGGCACAGGGAGCTTAAGTAACTGGTTACTAACTGGTTACTGGAGCCAAAGGTTACACAGCTAGTAAGCCGCAAAGTTGGAAGCCCTGCGGTCTGACTTGAGCCGGTAAGACAGTGCCACTTAGGCAGTCATAGAATCTAAGTACACACAAATGTAAATCATTCTGTAGGGCTGAAGGGAGGTTTTTCATTTGTGTTCCTACTACGACTGCCTCTGTCTTTTGGTGGAAAAAGGAACTGTCTTTTCCCCTCCCCACGCAAAAGGCGGTGCGTCAAACCACTTAGTCCTTAATAAACAGATAATGATCAACCACGACGCCCGCCCCTGGAGTGAAAAATGTGAAGACTCCGCCTTCCCCTGATATTTATTCATATTCCAGGCCCCTCCCTTTGTCTTTTTTTTTTTTTTTTTACCGCCCAGGATCAGGCATGTGCTCTGAAGACTCCAGCACACTCATGTGCGTCTTGCGGTTTTGCCACATAGAGGAACGCGCCGCTCCGAGGCTGCTAATTTTCATACTGAATTTCTAGCATGTTCGCATCCCATCAGGAGGGGATATGGATCAGGCTATGTGTATTAGTGGATGCACTTGCAAAGATGAGAGTATTTGCTAGGTGGTATTATGCCCAACCTGGGGCCTCTGTCGCCGGGCTAAATAGCTTAGTATTTTGCTTCTCTGGGTGTTCCCGAATGTGATGCAATAGTAGCAAACGACAGCGTCATCATGAGGTCATTGCGGGACAAGGGGAAAGGGGCGGGAGCCTCCCTTGAGGGAAGGAGCCCTTTCACCTGGCCCTTAAGGCACCTTCTCTTCACCGGAGTTTCCCGAGGCCCTCCTCCCTCGGATAAGTCCTCTTGCAGCCGCCACCACAGAAATCTCCGTTTTCAATCCGGGGTTTTGAAATTTAGGCTCCGGTCTCTATGAGACTCTCTCGAAGCCCTGCCCCCAGTTTTAAGTTTCATCCAATAAAGAACCTAAAGGAGGGGCCGGCAGGCGGGTCAGTGACGCGATGCAGATTGATTGGCATTCAGGCCACCGACGTCCTAGATTAGTCCCGAGTTTCGCCAATCCAAAGGCGGGGGTGGGACGGTGCAGGCGCAGAGGATTGGGTTTGGCTGGACTCGATTTAAAGAGACAGAAGCTGTCGGGGTCCAAGAAGACGGTCCGCGAGACCCTCCCCCCAAGTCCTTGGGACCACTTGGGTCCCCAAAGCTGGGGAGATGGTTTGCGGAGGCTTTGCTTGCTCCAAGAATGCGCTCTGCGCGCTCAACGTGGTCTACATGGTGAGGTTTTGGAGGTGGAGGGGAGCGCCAGGGCGGAAAGGCCAGTGGAGAGAATGTCTAGGGCACTTCGGATGGGGAGAGGGATGTACTAGGGGTTCCGGGAAGATTCCCGGGAACTTCCGGCGAAGAGGGAATTCCTAGGGACTTCCGTGGGAAGAGGGGAGACTTCCGGTGATCAGAGGGTTTATCTCGGGGTGGGGGGTGGTGAAGTGAAGGCTCATCATGGGATAAAGGCTTCTCCCAAATGGAAGTGATGGATGAAGCTAAATGTTCCATTTTATATTCATAGCGGAGAAGGCAGTGGCACCCCACTCCAGTACTCTTGCCTGGAAAATCCCATGGATGGAGGAGCCTAGTGGGCAGCAGTCCATGGGGTCGCTAAGAGTCGGACACGACTGAGCGACTTCACTTTCACGCATTGGAGAAGGAAATGGCAGGCAACCCACCGCAGTGTTCTTGCCTGGAGAATCCCAGGGACGGGAGCCTGGTGGGCTGCTGTCTATGGGGTCGCACAGTCGGACACGACTGAAGCGACTTAGCAGCAGCACATTCATAGACCTTACGCTCCCTGCCGCCTCTCAACCCTATTCCAGCCATTCTGACCTCTGATGGGAAGAGTGCCCAGGGATGGTCCTGGTCCCGGTAGTAGTACCTCCTCTCACTCACTCACGCAAAACTCAGTTCTCCTTTACTGTCCAGCCACCGCTCTCACCTTGGCCTTTAGCGTTGATGCATACAAGAATGCTTTTGAGATATATCCTGCTGTTTCCCATAGCTGGTAGGCTTGTTGCTCATTGGAGTGGCTGCATGGGCTAAGGGCCTGGGTCTGGTGTCCAGCATCCATATCATCGGAGGAGTCATTGCAGTGGGAGTCTTCCTTCTTCTCATCGCGGTTGCTGGACTGGTAGGTGCTGTCAACCACCACCAAGTACTGCTTTTCTTTGTATCCTGACCTGAAGTGATTGGGGCACCGGGGCTCTTGGGAGGAAGTTAGAAAGGAGGGTAGGATCCCTCCGGTGTTTGGGGGATATGTCTCTTTGCCCTCCCTTTTACCATGCTGTATGAAACAAAAGCCAATTATTTTGTTTTCAACTGACATAATTGTGCAAGTTCTTTGACTAGATCAGATTGTTACTATAGGTGGAACATAAAGGAATCTAGGACTTTTTTTTTTTCCATAACTCTTCCTCTCAGTACATGATCATCCTTGGTTTGGTCTTCATCTTCCAGTTTGGAATCTCTTGCTCATGTCTGGCTATTAACCTAAGCAAACAGGTAAGAAGGTGCCCTTTCAAATACTCACTTTTTCTCCGCACCCTCTAACCTTTTGACTCCTCACTCTCAGTCTGGCCCCAAAGATCATTCTTAGACCCACTACTTCCAGAGCTGTTTGCTTCCTTTGAGATGTCTGGCTAACTGACCTTGAGGACCACCCAGAAGGAAGTGGTTAGTTATTGTGTCTGCACCTTTGCTTTTGAAGGACATTAACTCCCTTTGCTTAAAAAGGGAAACTGAAGCACTGGAACTGGGATCAAAATGTTAGTGGATTCTTAAGGTTAGCAGCATCAAATGATTTCCTTCTGCCTATATCCTCCAGACAGATGTCATCAATGCTTCTTGGTGGGTCATGAGCAACAAGACCCGGGATGAACTGGAAAGAAGTTTTGATTGCTGTGGCTTGTTCAACCTTACAACCCTGGATCAACAAGATTATGCTTTCTGCACTGCAGTGAGCTGGCATGGGAGGGGGTGGGGGGTGGCGGTGGTTTGTGTGATAGTAAACTGGCTAAGGCCGATGCTCAAATTGGCAGATTTGAGCTTAATGTGATTGCCTGTCTCTAGCAGCTCACTTGTTTTGGGGCTGTATACTGGTAGGAGTTGGGGGATGGATAGATTCTAGAAAATGAGCCAAGTGAGAGTCCAGTCTATAGGATACTAGTCAGGAACTGGAAAATAATTCCTAGGGTCATTCACCATAGTTACGAGAGCACTCTAGCAACTCTGCATCCTCCAAACATGCATGTGTGTTTTTTCGCTCAGGTCTGCAAGAGCCGGAGCCCCACATGTCAGATGTGTGGAGAAAAGCTTCTTAAGCATTCAGATGAAGCCCTAAAAATCCTGGGGGGTGTTGGACTCTTCTTTAGTTTCACAGAGGTAACATTCTCTAGTTCCCTTATATCCCTTCTCTACACATTCAAGTCTTAGCCCCAGAGAGTCATAGTTCGTGCTTATCTCTTTTCTCTTCTACAGATCCTTGGTGTTTGGCTAGCGATGAGATTTCGGAATCAGAAGGATCCTCGAGCCAACCCCAGTGCCTTTCTATGAGACTTCCTGCTGTCTGTTCTCCCTAAGCTTTTTCTTCCCCTTAGGGAAAACTTGGGGTCTGTAGCCCTTTTTGAGAAAAAGGAAAGGCCCTTTGCCATGTTCCCTAAAGATGACTGAACAGTTAGGCTTTATGCCTTGATATGTTTTGCTGGGAGAAAGATTATAAGGAATAAAGAAAAACACTTCTTCCTTCCTCTCTCCCTAAGTGGATATGGGAAGTTTCCAGGATTACATGAGATGGGATGGGGGTTGGAGTCACTGCTGGCTGTTTCCCCTCTTCTCCCTTCCATATGCTGGACCACCTCAACACATCCAAGGGTAAATCAGGGACAGATCCAGAGAGAAAACTACCAAGAACTCTTGTAATAAGGAGGACCTGGTTTGGGGACGTTCAGTGAATATAAAAATAAAAACCATTTAAACTCTATAATCAAAGAAGCCATGTAAGTGCCTTTTCTTCTCTTGTTAGTTGAGGGGTTCCACTGACTATGCAGACCCTGTGATCTAAAGAGAATCTGCAAGGAAGTTCCATCTTCCAAATGGTTTTTTTCAAATCCCCAAACAGTAAAGCCAATCAGCGAAAGAAACATTAAAAAAAAAAAAAAAGACCATATTTCTTTGTTTTGTTTGTCCTGTATAAAAAAGGATCCCAATATAAAGGTATAAAGAAGGGGAGAACAAGGGACATACCCCTTGGTGTAAGGACACAAGCTAAGAATAAGCCTCAAAAAGAAGGGTAGGAGGGGAATATCATTAAGGCAGTAAAATATTGTCTGTAAAAAGTTGGAGGAGTCTCCACAGCTTCAGAGTTGAAGGCAGAGGTTGCCTTCTCAGTGGTGGGGCTCTCCACTCAAGTGTTCAAAGGAAGGGAAATTTGGTGTCTCTCGCCTTGGTTCTGTTCCAGCCATTCTGTTGCTCACTCTGCGTCACCTTCTGCCTTGTGTAGATAAGAGTGCTGCAGGGCTCGGAAGGCAGAGATTCGCTTGTGTGGGTTAAAAGTCAGCATCTCCTGAGAAGGGACGCAAAAGATCAGAAAACATGGAAGAAACAAAAAGACTCCTGCTTACCCCCAACAATACCTAGAATGGGTGATCTTCTCTATCCCTCTTGTGGACAGCCGTTCAAAACTAATAAAAACCAGCCCGTTCACTAACAAGTCTCAGTAACAACAATGCATTTAGGTTTCTTTTATCCTGCTCCATTTTCCCCCACTGGTGGCTCAAGTGGTAAAATAAACTGCCTGCAATGCAGGAGACCTGGGTTCAATCCCTGGGTCGGGAAGACCCCCTGGAGAAAGAAATGACAACCCACTCCAGTGGGCTACAGTCCATGGGGTTGTAAAGAGTCTGACATGACTGAGTGACAAACACGTGATTTCCCCCTGCAGTCTCGCCCTGTGCCCATGCGTGAGTCTATTACCAGCAGCAGCTGTGCTCCAGATTCCTCCAGCTCAGGGACCACCGACTGCACTGGGCGGGGCCCTCTGGGGGAAAAGGCTCCTCTGGGCAGAGACACATCTCGGGGCCAGTCATCCTCTGGGGGCAGTCCAATCAGGCTATGGGGAACAGGAGAATTCTGGTCAGCAGAGCCCTTTTCCAGCCCCTATCTCCAGGGGCAAAGCCAGCTGCTGTCAAGGTATCAGCAGAAAGAGAAGGACTCAGAATGCAAAGTTCTTCCCCCTTGCAGGTCACTTACTCAAAGATTTTGCCTAACTGGTCAGCTTCAGAGTTTCCACAGAAGAGAGGCCTAAGGCGAAAAGAGACATTCATTCCGGTAGCAGTCTTTCAAAGACAGGGTGGTGGATAACTGCTTAGTGGCTCAAAACATAGGGCGTGGAGAATACAGGGCTACGAAATTCCTAATTCCAGAACATTTCAGAGTTTCCAGCTATGGACAAGGTGGCCAGTAGTAAGTGGAAGAGCAGGCAGGGTATGGGTGTGGTTTATGAATAAAAGACTTGGAAAATTCAAAATGTTTGGGATACTTGGGCCCCATACTTTCGACGAAACATCTCTGCGAAGATACAGCCAACGCTCCACATGTCCACGGGTGTTGCATATGTTGACTGCAAAAGAACTTCTGGAGCACGATACCAGAGTGTAACAACCTGACGGGAATAAGTAGTGCAGATGAGAGTCCCACAAGTTATTGCAAAGCACATGAAAAAACACGTTCCTTCTCGACTGCTATGGGCAATCACTCTTCTCCCCCAGCCAGATCCCATCCTGGCCACCACCATTCTACTGACCACAGGTGTAAGTGCCATCTGGTAGCTGTAGATTCTGGCCAGGCCAAAGTCAGCCAGCTTGACTGTCCCACCACTTGTCACCAGAATGTTCTCTGGCTTCAGGTCTCGGTGAACAATGCAATTGGCATGAAGGAAATCCAGGCCTCTTAGAAACTGGCGCATCAGATCCTGGTTTGGAAGGGGGAAGTACAGAGAAACTGGGAACCAGGTGCCACATCTGAAATTACAACAGAAACTACCACAAAGGTCTCAAGCTACCTCTCAGTGTCTGCCCACCCTACTTACCTTTATGGTCTCCACTGGCAAGCCTGGTGGGGGTGCCTTGTCCAGATACGTCCTGAGGTCTTGGTCCACATGCTCAAACACCAGGGTCACTTTGGTCTCCCGGTCAGTTCGGGCTGTTGCACAGACGTCCATGAGCCTGGCCAGAACAAATGGTCACTCAATGAGCAATGGTCTTGGACCCAACATGGCCTCCCCTATTTCCTCAGGGTCCCCACTCCTTTTCTGACCACCACTCCACATCTATAGGTTAGGTTGTCTTTTTCCTTTCACGACCCACTCCCACCCTTCCATCTTCTTCTCACCTGACAACATTGGGATGCTCAAAAGCTTCCAGACGCCGCAGTAAGGCCACCTCCCGAACGGTGCTGATGGGCAGGCCCCCTCCAGCACCTCCTCCATTGGGGACTCTTACACTCTTGAGGGCCACAAAGTGGCCACTGTGGGGATCACGGGCCTTGTACACTGTCCCATAGGCACCGACACCAATTTCAGCCACTGGCTCATATCGGGAGGTAGCCATTCTCAGACCAGAGGAGACCCTACAATCACAGAGGCTCAATGAGCCTGCAGCAACAAAGTGATTCCCACAAAAGACATCACAAAGACAACACCAACAGCATTCCCAAACTTCCCTGAGGCAGCCCCTTAGGTAATACAATAACTCTAATCCCAAACCCTCCAGCCACGTGAGGCCTTGTAACTTTTTCAAAAACGCATTTTCCTTTGGGACCATCGAGCCCCACATAAGGGAAATCCCATACGACACACCCCCTACATCAAAGACCCGACACCCAGTTCCTGAAATTACACCTCCCTTCGGCCACAAAGGAACATTATCACATCCTGCCCCACTTCCCGCCCTCGAGCAAACTTTCTATAACCAGCCCGCGTAGGAAGCAGTGGAGGGCGAGAGTGGTCTCCATTCCTGAAAAGGGGTACACTCACCTCGCCCCGTGTCAGGAGCTGCGGGGTCGGCCCGTTATCCGGACCCCGGAGCCGGTTCCTGCAGCGCCATACACTCGAGGTCTGTCCTGGGCAGCTGGACACTATGGGCCCGACCATAGACACAGGCCGCAGGCTAGAGCGGCCCCCTTTTCCCCCACCCTCACCATGTGACCAGCTGCCAAAGAGGCGCGCGGAAATCGGAGGGGCGGGGCGAACACCGGACGTTCGTCCCACGTGACCAGGCTACTCATGCGCAGAGGGGCAGCCGGGAAGCGGCTTTGAACGCGAAAGGGGCGAGGAGGGGAAAGAGGCGGAGGAAAGATGGCAACCACGTGATCTGTTGCTATCACACGTGACCGCTTGACATTGCTTGGAGGAGCAGAGGTGTGGTTACGCTGAAGGGCACGTGACTGGCTGCCTTCACTCTGGCTGAGGCGGTGGGGCGGGAGAAGAGAGAGGGTGGAGTCCTATGCGGTGCCATGGCAACCTGGGCCACCCAGGATCCCCAACTCTGGGCTGCAGGCCGAGCCTGAGTCTCACTACCCGTCTCTCACTCTCTCTAAGCGGGGAGGTGGGTCGAGGGACGGGAGGTGGTGCTGTCGTCTTTCTGCTCCATCGCCAGAGGAAAACATGTTCTCATTTGTGTCTTTGTTCATTCATTCATTCAGCAAATATTTACTGAGTCCTTGCTTCCTGTGTGTACGTGGGGTTTCTTTTTGTTAATTTTTTTTTCGTGTCTCAGACACTTGACCTTTTTTTCAACTAGCGATAAGGTTACCTATAAAGATATAGTCCCATATTTTATATGTGGCCATATAAAATAGGGAGTAGACGGTGCCCAGTTTAGTTGAGTTGCTCAGTCGTGTCTGACTCTTTGCTACCCCATGGACTACAGCACGCCAGGCTTCCCTGTCCATCACCAACTCCCGGAGCTTACTCAAACTCATGTCCATCGAGTCAGTAATGCCATCCAACCATCTCGTCCTCTGTCGTCCCCTTCTACTCCCGCATTCAATCTTTCCCAGCATCAGGGTCTTTTCTGGTGAGTCAGTTCTTTGCATCAGGTGGCCAAAGTATTGGAGTTTCAGCTTCAGCATCAGTCCTTCCAATGAATATTCAGGACTGATTTCCTTTAGGATAGACTGGTTGGATCTCGTTGCAGTCCAAGGGACTGCCCATCTGAGGACAAAACTAGTATTAAAGGACTGATGGACGGCAGGTTAGTACAAAAATCCAACAGGACGTGTGGCAAGGTAATGTCGTCCCCTCTTCCCAACTTCCACCTCTTCCTGGGAGTATTAAAGCAGAGACCAGATACCTTCTAGCAGAGAAGTTATTGAAGAGCCGGAAAGAGGAATACTTGACCCTTAAGGTTTTTTCTGCAGTAAGATGGTATGACATGTGTGTATGATATTACATACATCACATATAGACATAGGAGTGCTCACGAGCAAGGAAGTTACCACCACACTGCATGAAAATGAGTGTTCCCTTCTACAAACCTTGTGACTTCTTATATGGGGTCGTTGCGTTTCTCTTTTTTCTGCTATGGCAAGTTTTCCTAGCCCTTGCCCTAAGAGACTTTTCCCAAACAACCTCTGCTTACAGACATCTAGGTAGACAACAGGCAAGTTTCTCTGACTTCCCTTGTCTTACTGATTCCAACTTCTTTGTCTCCCAGCCCTTTGAGAGAATGGGAATAAGGAAAAGAAGGGATCAGTTTCTCATTTATGATAAACTGTCTAAAATCTGAAACCATTCTATTACTCTATTTGCTCTCCTTGTGCCCTAACTTCTATTCTCCCTAATCATATGACTGAGGATATGAGTTCAAGCTTGAGGTTCATATAAACCATGCTCCAGAGCAAAATGGAAGACCTGTCAGTACAGATTTCCCCTCTTTGCATTCTGATATTTGTAGTCCTGGGCCTTTGCTGGCAAAGGCAACTGGAATTCTGGTAAGAAAAATCCCAAGGTGCTAACTGATTAAGGGGCTTGTGAGGTGAATGTTTCATTGACTATTTTGCTAGGATTGGTAGGTTTGTAAACCTCTGGAAGGCTAAGTGTCTCTGAGTGTATTAAATGTCTGTCCTACACCAGCAAGGTCCCACTTTAGCCTCACCCTCCACATAAGCTCACTGTTTTTAAAATAGAAGTCATCCTCCATCTTGGCTTGGGTTCCAGACCCTTTTTCTGATTCATTCATCCATTCATCCAAAATATTTGAATACTTTGTAAGAGCATTACTCTCCTTAATCACTTTCTATTGAGGATCCTTAGTTTGGCAGTCTGTCCCTGATTACATACCCTCCCTTTTCCTGTTAATTACTTTTTTTACTAATTAATTTTTTTTCCCAGTGTGTTTGACCCAATGAGCTTCCCTGGAATTCCTTTCCCCACAGCACTGATAAGGAGAGGAGAGGGAGGATGTAACTGTAAGGTAGAAATAAGGGATGAGAAGGTACAACTGGTTCTCAGGGTCAAGACCGCCACCCACCACCATACAACAAAGAGCTAAGCATGTGTGTGCGTGCGCGGGTGTGTGTGTTAGGTATGGTTCACTTCAGTGCAGTGGTGGTGGGTCAGGAGAATACCAGGAAAGGCACCCTTTTAACACTTCGCTCCTTTCCTCACTCACCTCCCTCACACATTACAATTACACACTTCTGTTTTTCATACAATCCAATTCCACCCCTTACACATTCATCTCTTTCCCACAGCCCCACACTGTGCACACTTTTCAGTCTTTTGTGTCAGTGTTTATTGCTTGAGCCCATGTCCTTTCCTCACTCACCTCGAACCCTTTCTTAGCTTTCTTTCTTTGCACACTCCCATTTTGCACAAGCCTCTCCCTGGTGCACCTGCGTCTGTGACCACTCACCTTCCATCCTCACCCGCTCCCCCCACCCCCATTCACACACACCTATTCTCTTACCCCTGTGCACACCCCCTTCCTTGGCCACTCCCCTCCCTCCACCCTCCCGCGGGTTCGCACACTCGCCCCCGCCCCTGGGGACACCTGCTCGTGCGGGGCAGGGAGGGGATGCGCAGCCGCGGCCCCTTCTCCTCCGCTCCCCGTCCCCGCCCCGCCCCTCCCTCCATCCCTCACCGGCTCCCCGGCTCCCGCCCCGCCCGCCCGCCGCTCCGGGGGGGTCTCCGCCGCCGCCGCCGCCGGAAGGAGCCGCCATTTGCCACCGCCGAGCGCACGGGCCGAGCCGGAGCCGGAGCCGGAGCGGGACTGGGGCCAGGAGGACGGCGATGGGGGGCGGCCCCGGCGCAGGAGGACCGGGGCTCGTAACCCCGGGGGCCCGGCCCGCTCCGGACCCGGACCCGCGGGGCGCGGCACCCTGAGCCCACCCCCACCCCGCCCCCTGCCCCGGCCATGGCTGCCCGCCCCGCCGCCCCCGGGCCGCCAGCCCTCTCGGCCCCGCAAACCCCGGAGTCCCGGCGGTGGCAGCAGTGAACGGCTCTCGCAGGCCCCGGAGACCCCAGCCGGGCTTGGCTCTCCAGCGCGCGCCCCCTTCCCGGCCTTGTCCTCTCCCTTCCCCCCGCCGCCCGAGAGCCCCCCTGCACGCCGCCCCCCGCCCCCCGGCGCCCGGACGATGCTCAAGTCTCGGCTCCGCATGTTCCTGAACGAGCTGAAGCTGCTGGTGCTGACGGGCGGGGGGCGGCCCCGGGCCGAGCCGCAGCCCCGGGGGGGCGGGGGAGGCGGCTGCGGCTGGGCGCCCTTCGCCGGCTGCTCGGCCCGGGACGGCGACGGAGACGAAGAGGAGTACTACGGGTCAGAGCCGAGAGCCCGGGGCCTGGCCGGCGACAAGGAGCCGCGGGCCGGACCCCCGCCGCCGCCCGCGCCGCCGCCGCCGCCCCCGGGCGCTCTGGACGCCCTGTCGCTCAGCAGCAGCCTGGACAGCGGGCTCCGAACCCCTCAGTGCCGAATCTGCTTCCAAGGCCCTGAGCAGGTCAGGCCTGGGCACCCGGCGGGCGGGGCGGGGTGGGGGCGCGCACCTGGGGCGCCCGCGGGGACCGGGACCATGGGGGCGGGGCCAGAGGAGGCTGGGCGGGACCCAGGGGCCTGGGGTGGAAATGGAGTGAGGTTGAGGGGCTTGGCTGGAGACTCCAGGAGCGCAGATTTGGGGTGGAGGCGGATCAGGGGTCTCCAGGAAGGGGTGGGGCTTTCTCCTGGGAGGGCACATATTCTTCTCTCGGCTTAACCGAGACAGCCTTTCTCTCCCACTTCTGTCACCCCAGGGTCTCTGTAGGCTGAAGGCTGGGAGGTGGGCAGACAGGAGAATGCTTCTGTTCCCACCTTGAAAGGAGGCGCCCAGCCGGTGCCCTCGCCTCCCTCAGTAGTTCTCTCCGTGGGGCACTTTTCTTCACTTCCCATTCCACAACTTTGCTTCTCATTCCAAAGAATATTCTTTGTTTAAATGTTACGGACAAAGTTGTCCCGGGATAGTACCAAGGGGTTGTTTCTTCCTGTCTTGAGAAATTACTTTGATTAAAGGGGAACAGCCTCCACTCCCACCCTTAGGATATCTTCCTTTCTGATTCTTGGAAACTGAGGACTGTAACCTATCCCAGCCTGCACCACATCCGTGAAACACTTTACAGTGATGGAATGGGTTAGGAAGACATGGCTCAGAAGCTTGCACTTCTATTTCTCCAGATCCTAAGGGGTGGCCTTCCATTTGGGAAGCCTTAAGGAGCGGCCTCCTCAAACTCTTCGAACAGAGAAGACCCAGTATTTACTAGCCAACTCCCCCCTCCCCATCCCTTCTCTTGTCTCTTCTGGGGTCCGGGAAGTTTACCTTCAACTCTGAATTTTTTCTTTTGGGCTTGTAGCCTTAGCGTCTTGCTTTGTTTTGGTTGAAAGGCCTTATTTTTTTTTTTTTTAAGGTAGGAGACACCTGGAGAAGAGGTTTCTCTCTCCTGGAGAGGAGAGGACTGGGGTCGGGTGGCGATAGCTGACAGGGACTCTCCTCACTCTTCCTCCAGGGGGAGCTCCTGAGCCCCTGCCGCTGCGACGGCTCAGTGCGCTGCACTCACCAGCCCTGCCTCATCCGCTGGATCAGCGAGAGGGGCTCCTGGAGCTGTGAGCTCTGCTACTTCAAGTACCAGGTCCTGGCAATCAGCACCAAGAATCCCTTACAGGTGAGGTATAAGGGGAGCACTCTGAGATTGGGGGAAAGGGCTTTCAGCAATTAGAATTAGGGACCCTCCAGGCAGCTTATTTCATCCATTACTCTTGCTTCAAAGTCACCCTCTTCTCCATTATCATAATCTCCTGTCTATAAATATCTCCCTTCCTTCATTTACTCACAAAGATATTTATTGGGCGCCACCTGTGTGCCAGGCCCGGGGACAACAACAGAGGAAAAGGCAGTAGCGCTGCTGTTACTACTGGAAGCATACATGTAGAGTGATCTGTGTCAAGTTCTTGGTGTGTATTGACTCTGTTAATCCTAATAGTTACGTACCACTAGTATCTACATTTTAAGTCAGTGAGGACATTGATGCACAAGTAGATTTTAAAACTTGCCCGAAGTTACTCAGCCAGAAAGTGAGTAAGGATTTGGAATTCAGATCCTAGATGATGTGATTTCAGAGCAATTGTCTGTCATGCCTTTCTAAAATAAGACAGGAAATGGTCTCAAACAATAGAAGAAGTGCCACATCCTAGACTTGATCAAGGCACAGAGAAGACAGATTATAGGTCCTACCTGAAGGGTTTCAGGAAGGCTCCTGGTGCATCCTCCTATTCAGGGAAACCCTAACCTGGACTTTCCATCTCTTTCTGTGACTTTTTGGAGCCTTTTCTCCCATACAGTGGCAGGCCATCTCCCTGACGGTCATCGAGAAGGTCCAGATTGCAGCCATAGTTCTGGGCTCACTCTTCCTCGTCGCCAGCATCTCCTGGCTCATCTGGTCCTCACTTAGCCCTTCAGCCAAGTGGCAACGGCAAGATCTGCTCTTTCAGATCTGCTATGGCATGTACGGCTTCATGGATGTCGTCTGCATAGGTGAGGGCACCTCTCTCTCACCTGCTCAGCATCTTCCTCCAACTGACACACTTCACTTTCCCTGCCCATTTCCTCAGTTTCATGGCCACGTTTTCTACCATTGAGAACCTTTAGGGCAAACCTGGTGTCCCTCCCTTCCCCGCTTCTCCGGGCCCTTTGCAACCCTATCTCCCCCCGCCCCCCGGAGAAATGTTGGCTTAAGTACCTCTGGTCTAGGTCTGGGCAGCATTGACTCTGAACTTCTTTTCCTCTTGCTCAGGCCTCATCGTCCATGAAGGCTCCTCCGTCTACCGTATCTTCAAGCGCTGGCAGGCAGTAAACCAGCAGTGGAAGGTCCTGAATTATGACAAGACCAAGGACATAGGAGGAGATGCAGGGGGAGGGACGGCAGGGAAGCCGGGCCCCAGGACCTCACGGACGGGCCCCCCTACTGGGGCCACCAGCCGTCCCCCAGCTGCCCAGCGCATGCGGACGCTCTTGCCTCAGCGCTGTGGCTACACAATCCTGCATCTCCTTGGACAGCTGCGGCCACCAGATGCCCGTTCCAGTTCCAATTCTGGCCGTGAGGTTGTCATGAGGGTTACCACGGTCTGAACTGAACTCCAGGAGTGGGGATGTTGAGTCAATGCATCGGCCAGAGATAAGCTGTCATGGCTGCTGGAGGTACCACCTGGACAAGGTGTTTGGGGCACACTGCCTCCACCAATGAGGATCTCTGTGGACAGCTTCAAGCTGGAGACATTGTCTGGCCTCTACTGCCCACTGGGTAGAGACACCTGGATACATTCCAGCCCCCACTGACAGCCCCTCACACTCATCCTGGGGCAGCCAGTGGGCAGGTGGGGAGAGCATCATTTCTTCCCTAGAGAACCGTCCTTACCTCAGCTCCTAGGGCCTCCAGCCCCCCAGCTCCACTATGGTGACTTGGTGAAGGGGGACCAATGCCAGAAGAAAGGGGCTGTAGACCCCCCCATTCCCCACCCCATGGCCACAGGGCAGCTGGCAATAAGACTAGTATACATTGACCTCCCGTTCCCTGCATGAGGGCGGGGGTACTTCCCCGTGCTCCATCCCCCCATTGCATGGGGGGAAGGGCATAAAGAATCATTTATATGCACATGGAGACTCCTTTCTCATCCGGGGGTTTTCTGGAGGGTTGGGAGATGTGGGGAAGTTTCTCTGCAGAGGTTGCAAATCCCAAATGCAGCAGTGATTTCTGAGTTGGAGGTGTAACTCCCACTTGGTGGTGAATAATTCACGTTGGCTGCTAGGTGGCAGTGCTCCGAAGCATCTCAGGGGTGGACCTGACACCTGGGTTATGTGTGATTTAGAAAAAAAATCTCCCCACCATGGTTTTCCTGTCTACCTCATAGGGCTGGATTGAGGATAAATGAGGGACAGATTGAATGCCATTGTAGGGAAAATCAGTGATGGCATAGAAAGATTTCTAGACTAGTTGATGGTGCATTTATTTCAAATAATAGCTGATATACAAATTCCAAAATGATTTTCAACTGGAGTTACACAGAGTTTTGAAAATTTGTGTTAAGTATCATAATAGATACAGAAAATTTGAGGGTAAATAGACATTGCAAATGGGAAGAATGGTGGTTATTTGCAAGAATGAGAGCTCCTCTAATCCCCTAAACATTGGGGACTGGAGCAGTCCTTGTTCAGGGAATCTTGCAGGTTCTGTCAATCCCTACTAGGTAATGTGCTCATCAGGAGAAGTGGTATGAAGTGAATTTGGACTCGTTTGGAGTGAGACAGACAGACTCTACCAGGGTTATGAGTCTCCAACCCCAGTTTAAGCTCCCTTGTTCAGGATCACAGGTCTGACCCTAGTGTGCCCCAGCTAGTTGATATTAACTGGAAGATCTTGTGCTTGGAGGCAGGCGTGTAGATGGCTGAGAAAAGGTTTGGGAAGGACTGATGAAGATGCCAGCATGACGCCTGGTCCCTTTCTCTTGCGGCCTTCGGGCTGTGTGTTATATGAAGGATGGTGTCTTTTACGTGAACTATTCATCAGCAATTAAAATAATTACTTCATAACATGGCTTAAGTCAGAGCCAGAGACCTCTCCTATTATTGGTCCTCCTCTCAGGGAAGGCTCTGCTTTGCCTTCTCCCTGGGGGTGTTTTGGGAATGCTTCTTTATTAATGGTCACATATCCTTGCCCAGGAAATGGTCCTCCCCAATCCCTCTCCAAAAGGGGGCTCAGCCGCTGTCCATGGTGCTGGCACCCAGACTCACTTGGGAGTATAGGAATCAAAGCTGTACTTGGGTGTGAGTAACCTGGAAGTGTTGAAGTGTATCACCTCCAACCTCAGAGGGGACTAAAGTGAGGAGAAAACTGAGGCTGAACCCTAGCCCCCCCGACACACTTTTCCAGTGGGAAATAGTTTACCCAGAGAGATAACCTTCCACATTCTCTACCTGGGGACACAGAAGGACCAGACTTTACTGATTTGCCTTTCATATGCCAGCTGGTGAGAACCAGAAGGGAGACAGCAAAACTAAGTGACTCTAGTTCTTATCCAAGTAGATAGGGTTTAGGTACCCCACAGGTGGGGTTTCCTGTGCCAAACCTGAGCTTTTCCCCTTGATGGCCCCACATAAAGGCTTAGATATAACCAAGAACATAGGCATTTAATGTACAAGCACACTGTCCATTTCCATGCTGGGTCCTAAAACAGAGCTAAGTGAGACAGCATTTTCCCCTCCCCTTCAGGGCCATTGGAAGTATAGGTATGGAGGTTGGGACTGGCAATCTATATTGTCCTCTCTCCTTTTTCCACCTTTAAAGGATTATTGTCCAGGAAAGGTTCATAAGATCTGCTTCACTTCTCAAGTGAGCAGGCCTACTTTCCCATGAGGAGTGTGAATGTGAAAAATCTTGACCACTGATTCCAGGGGAAAGGGTCTGAGAGGAAGTGGGGAGTTACTCTCCCTCTAAGCTCAGAATTGCCCAAAATCAGGTCACTTAGGTTCAAGTTGAGCTAGTGATAGTAGGGATAGAGACTGAGAATGCAGCTGAGAAGGACCTGAGAGGAGGAAAAGTAAAAGCACCAAACTGTGGTCTTTGCACAGGGTTGGGGATATACCCTACCCCTCTGTAGATCTTAACATAGATAGCCCCCAGAAGGCTAGTGGCTGATGGAGCTTCTGTGGAAGGGAGCCATGTCTAGGGCAGGGGCTGAGGTGGTGAGAGGAGGAGGAAGTGTGAAGTGAAATCTCTATCTCCATCTGCTAATTGGAATGGAGGGGAGCAGGAAGAAGGGGGACAAGTCCTGACATGGGAAGGGTAAGCTAGGCTACAAAAGGCGCTGCAGGGAAGGTGCTGAGAGATTTATTTGTATGGAAGATGAGTTAATCTATATACATCACGAGGAGAGAACTGAGTCCAGCCTCTGGGGGGCCAGAGAGTGCTGACTCAGGGGAACAGGGACTCTTGCTGCCCACTCCTCTTCTGCTTTGGTGCCCTAGGGCTTCTAGCCACCCCCACACTTGGCGTTCATCCTCTCTGACGTCACCTCTCTGTCTGTATCCTTATCTTTCTCTGAAGGAAATTACCTTGGAGCAACATCTCTGAAGAGGGCAGAGTGGCCATGCTAAGGTGTCCTTTTAGTCCTGGCAGTCCAGGTTCCAAAAGCCCTCTTCTACCAAACAGTCAACCGTCTCTGGCCATCTCTGCAAGTCCCTCCCCACTCCTTTTAACAGCCTAGCCCGTGAAGCTACTTTTCAACACCACCCTCCCTTAATCTCTCACAGGGAGCCAGACTTGGCTGTTCCCACCACAGATAGAAATGTGTCTGGGTTTGTGATGCAAACCTTTCTCCCAGGTGTCTAGACCTCCCATTGTTATGGGGGCGGGGACAGGTGGTCACTTCTGGGACCTGAGAAACTAAAATAGGAAATCTGGGTCAAGGACTTACCTCCAGGTCTTTGTAGGAAGTGAGGGAAATAAGTCAGTCAAAAGTCAAGGATGGAACATTCAAAACAATTTTTTAATTTAAAAACAGTATTTAAAAAACTTCAATATATAAAAGGAAGACTTAGGTCCAAAGACATCTCTGCCTTGGATCTAAGTGGTGGGGCAAGCAAACTTAATAGTGACCAGAGAGCCAAGGAGAGTTTTTTAAAAATCATAACCCAGATGAGGATAGACTCACCTTCCTAGGGGGAAGATGAGGAAGAAGCAGGGTAGACAGAGCCTGGTAAGCTGCTTGTCCCTTCTGCCACATCATCCAGATACAATCTGAGAGTCTACCTGGTATCACCCAGTCAGGGACAGGCCCTGGCAAGGTGTATGAAGACAGAAGGTCTCATCCTTCCTCTCAAAGAGCTCACAGGCAACAGAGGATCAACCAGGGGCAGACCAGGTACACACTTAGCTCAGGTCATGGTAAGTGCTTAGCCAGCAGCATCAGTAAACACTGTGAAGCCCCAAAAGGCCAGTGGTTGAATTCTTCCTCAGGCCACCCAGCATGATTAGTTAAAATTGAAGTTGGCCCTTGAAGGACGCATATGACTAGAAGGGCTAAGCAGGCTAATGGGTCATGGTTTTCTCAAGGCTTGCTGGGTCAGGCCAGGTGCATACTTCCTACCTCGATCAGGGCTGCTTCAAGCACTTTGCTATGGTCTCTCTAACCAGACAGACTGCAGAGAAATATACATCTCTTGGTCTCATGCTTAATAAACCCCTATGGTGAGAGAAACGGTGATGATGACAGCCTGTTTCCACCATACTATCTGTCCACAAACTGTAGGTTGATGCTTCTCTCAGGTACCAGGACAGTCCGGGTCATTGGTTTGACAGGGGCAGAACCTGGCTCAGGTTGCACCTCAAAGTGGATCAAGATCTGGAAAGGGAGGAAGAAGGCTATCACTATGGAGGGGTCCACAATGGTGAGCTTGATTGGTAATGGGCACTATTAGTGTTAGGATGGTCAGTGTTGGATGGCGCCTGTGGCTACTAGGGGATGTCTTAGTCAATGAGGGTAAGAGATTATGGTAGGGAAAAAGTCAAAAAACCCTCACTCACCCTCCGGGCCTATGATGGGACTGATATATTTCAGAGCATTAGGTCTCCCAAGTCTTATATATTTCCATATGCCTATCAGGAGGGCTTCCCAGGTGGCTCAGTGGTAAAGAATCCACTTGCCAAGTAGGAGATGTGGGTTCGATCCCTGGGTCAGGAAGATCCCCTGGAGAAGGAAATGGCAACCCACTCCAGGATTCTTGCCTGAGGAATCCCGTGGACAGAGGAACCTGGTGGGCTACAGTCTATGGAGTCGCAAAGAGTCAGAGAAGACTGAGTGACTGAACAAAACAAAGAATGACTATCAGAAGGCGAGATCATGGCTTTAGAGCCCTCTGCTCTGGGGAAGGTAAACGATCTAGATCACTCACCTGGGCCAAGGCCATTTGCAGCTCAAGCTCTGCCAGGCGTCTCCCCATGCAGCTGCGCTTGCCAAAGCCAAAGGGGAGAGATGCAAATGGGTGGGGAGCTGGACCTTCCCCTAGCCAGCGAGCTGGACGAAAAGAATTTGGTTCTGGGAACTGGGCAGGGTCCCTTGAAGTGGCATAGTGACACAGAGTGACCAGCGTCTGGTGAGGGAGGAAAATAAACCTGTCAATTTGGGCCCAAGAATGCCAGGAGGGAGGTAGAGAACAGGACCTATGGACTGGGAGGAAGGCAGGTTCTGGTTGACTGTGATTCGGAAGTTTTCTGGAGCTACTTTTCTCTACTGCCCCATTATATCCCAGAGAGGCACCCAGGCCAAGGAGAGGGTTTGAAGGGCTTATGGAGAGTATCTGAGAACAGGAACAGTCCCAAGATAGGGATGGCTTAGCAGGAGGGGCCCACAGGCTCTACTCACATTTTTTGGGATGATATATTCACCCACACAAATGTCTTTGTCTGGGACACGGGAATTTCCAGGTACCACAGGGTACAGTCTGGATGGCAGAACACGAAAGAGAGACAACAAGGTGAAGCAAGGGCTATAGACTTCCTCTCCTGCCACCCAAATTCCAAACCCATTCTTGGCCAGGGGTAGAGTACCATTTTCCTGCACCCTCTCTCCCAGCACCCACCCCCTGTATGCTTCCCCAGCCCTCCCCCAGCATTTTCTCTAGCTCTTCTCTCCTGCCCCCACACCTTAGCACTTCCTTGACCACGGCCTTCAGCAGGGGCAGCTGGGACAGAGAAGTGGCCGAGGGTTGGGTACTGGAGCCGGGGCCCAGGGCAGCTGTGATCTCAGCATGGAGTGCTGTCTGGATTTCGGGGTGCCGGGAGAGTTCATAAAGAGCCCAGGAGAGCGTGTTGGACACCTGCGGGGACAGGGGGAAGCGTTAGAGGTGTTGAGAGTGGGGACCCAGCATAGGGGGCAGGATATGAGGCAGTCTGGACCCAAGGAGGTGCTAAGCCAAGCTGGCCTAGAGGACCACAGTGGGTTTCCAGCGGCTGGGAAATGGCTCCGAGATGGAGGAGGTTAAGCTGTGGAAGTGGGGCTCCCAACACAGAGGGAGAACCTCACCGTGTCCACCCCAGCGAGAAGCAGCTCCGTAACATTCCCCAGGATGGACGCGGCAGGCAGCTCTTTCCGGAGCAAGAAGTAGGTCAGGTGTGCCCCAGGTCCCATGTCCTCCTCAGACTTCCCAAACTGGTTCCTCACGGCTACCTCAGCCTCTCGCTGCTCTACGTGCTGCTGGGCTGTGCGGACGGGGACAGGGTGTTCCTCACCACCTGGGAACAGCTTTATGTTCCCCATTCCCACTTCATTTCTGTGCCTTACTGTGCGTGTGCCTGCTATGTCGCTTCAGTTATGTCCCTGACTCTTTGCGACCCCATGGACTATATCCCGCCAGCTCCTCTGTCCACAGGGATTCTCCAGTCTAGAATTCTGGAGTGGGCTGCCATGCCCTCTTCCTGGGGATCTTCCCTACCTAGGAATTGAACCCGCATCTCTGATGTCTCCTGCCCTGGCAGACGGATTCTTTACCACTGGCGCCACCTGGAAAGCCCAGCCCACCTGGGAAGCCCAACCCGTCTGTGCCTTACCGAATGCAAACATCTGGTCCCAGTCTCGGCAGAGGCGGTCCCAGGGTCCGGGCACGACGCGGTGCAGCCAGTTGGGCATCGCCATGGTCAACAGCGTGGACACGAACACCGAGCCGACCGCGCGGATGAAGGTCTCTGTGTCTGGGGGCACCTCCGCCTCCAGGCAGCCGAGGCGGGAGCCCAGCAGCACCGCAGCGATGCCTGGCCGGGAGGGGGCGCTGTCAGGGCACCTCGAGACCCGGCCCAGGTGCCTCTTACGCGTCTTCCCATCCTGGGACTCACCTTCCAGTCCAAACTTGTAAAACTCTCCCGCCACGTCTCGAACCAGGGCAGGCGGCCCAGCGCCCAGTCCCCGCTGGCGCCGCAGTCGCCGCACAAGGTCACGGACCACGCCGTGTAGGGTCCCGGCATAGCGGGCGGCCGCTTGGGGCCGGAGGAGCAGCGGGGCCAGGAGGCTGCGAAGCCTCTGCCATTCTTCTCCTTCCCTGTGCGGAGGTGCGGAGAGGGGGCGCATTAGGGCAGACGGTGGTGTGGAGAGGCGACCCAACGGGGCTGGTGGCGCTGGAGATGGGGCGTGTCGGGCTGGGGTGGCCAGGAGAGGGATAGCGTCTTCTCCCTCGGGGGTACAGAAACCTGACCCTGCCGGCACCCGCTTTCCATCCCCACTCGTCTTTACTCATTTCCTGCCCTGGAGGGGCCTGGGTTACTGGGTAAGCTGAATCACATAATCTTCCTTTGCATCTAGATCCTGGTGCCTTAGTCCCCTCCGCGAGTCCCCAAGATTCTGGCTTCAAACGATAAAGAGGTGAACAAGCACGAGAGCCGGGCTCCACCTGAGCCTGAGCGAAACGGACTGGGGTGGGAACCTCGATTTGCCAGAAGGTTGGGGAGAACGACCAACTTCCTGCACCTCCCCAGACTGTCTCCAGACCGGGCCGCAAGGGAGGAAGGCAGCTGGACGTCGGGGGCTTTGGGGCAAGAGGACTCACGCGGTGAGCAGTCCGCAAGCCCGCTGGCGGCGGCGGCGGTGCTCCGCCCAGGGTGAGAAGCTGCAGCGTTCGGGCCGGGGTCCCTCCTGTCGTAGCAGCTGCTCGACGAGCGTGGGGGCCGCCAGGTACACGGTGCGCACCGTCCCGAAGCTGGCCAACCACACCGGCCCGAAGCGCGCGGCGCCCTGCACCTGGGAGAACGCGAGCAGCGGACCTGGAGACCTGGGCTGGGAGCTCCCGGCTTGGCCTGCGCCAACTCCAAGGGCGCTGTTTCGGGTTTGAAAGGGGGAGCTTCTGCTCCCAAGTGGTGTATGGCTCTGATGCTGCAAACCCCTCTCCTTTCCCTCACTCCCCACCCCTGGGAAGTCTGGGTGTGATGGGCAAAACGGAGGAGCTGGGCGCAGAGCAGACTTTCAGCACCTCTCTTTGGCCATCGGGGAGGAGAAATCCCTAAAGGCTCCTCCCGTGGACTGTCATCTTAGGACGAGCCCCCACTGAAGGTATAGGAGCGTACTAGCTTTAAGAGAGTCCCGCCTCCCGCGCACTTGTTCTGGATCTACGAGCCTCCAAACGCCTGCATCGCGAGAAGGCGCGTTTTGAGCGCACTCCTCCGCGGGGTATCCAAAGGACTCCGTGTCCCCTGAGCCACCGCCCCCAGTCCCAACTTCGTCTTTTCCGTAACGCATGGGCATCCGTTCCCACCAGCCCTCCTTGCTACGTTCTGCACTAGGGTTTGTGAAAGCCAACCTCCCCAGCTTTCAGTCGTGGGAACGGCGCCCCGTTCTACCTGCAGATCGTGTAGCCGTGACAGCCCTCCTTTGCAGAAAAGCTCCGCAAGGAAGCCGGGCGTGGAGGGGCCTGGGATGTCTGCCAAAACCCGGGGCGCTGAGTCGGAGTCTCTGGAACCCAGTGAGGCGCCCAGCTCAGGACAGCGGACGCGATGGAACACTCTGGATGCGAATTTGAAGGTCTGGGTCATGGTCTGGCTCCGTAACCCACCAAAGCGCGCTCCTCCAGAGCATCTTGCCCGGCCCCTATTTAACTCTTGGGCGCGGTAGTGGAGACGCCCCCTCTCCAAGCTCCTCAGCCAATCCCCTCTCCTGAGTGGTCAATGCCGGGGATTAGCACCCAGGGACAGTAGGCGGGGCCGGAGCGGGCAAGACTGCTCCCTTGGGTCTCATGTTACCATGACCCTCTTGGGAGGCGAGGCTTGCCTTAGTTTCTCCTGGGCTGGTGCCCTAGTCCATCAGCCTAAAGATCTCTTCTTCAGAAAGTCTATTTGGTGAGGTTTAGTTGACCAAGATACAGACTTTGGTATTCAGAGTCCCTGGTAATACAGTCCCTGGTATTCCCACCACTTCCCCAGGGAGCTCGGCCCGCCCCCCCCCCCCCCCCCCCCCGCTCCCCGGGGGCCCTCCTCAGGAATTCCCCGACCTCCAGCTCCTCCAGGAGGAAGAGCGGGAAGAGGCACAACTGGAGTGCTCCTCAGATTCTTGCCTCGTTGGGCTGCACCTTTTCTGTACTGGGCAGATTTCTTCTGCACTGCCACATGGCTCCCCCTGCCCCATCCCTGCCTCCCCCCGAACTGGACAGAGGGCAGGTGGGTTCATGGGTTAAAATGGTTTCAGGAGCCTTCATTTTTTATTCCTTGAGGAGAGGGGGTTGGTCTTTGGGGTCAACAAGCTGTGTCCTACCAGCCATGGGAATATGAGACTTGAGGAGCAGAATGAAGAAACTTATTGCAAACTAGAAAAGTTGAGAGATTTTTCTGGACAGAGCAAGGGTTACGCTAGAGTTCTGACTCTCCAGCTGACTCAGTCTCCTGTGTGTATGTGGGGGGTTTCTAGTCAGCAGCCCCTTTCCACTTTTAGCCTCAGAATCCTCCCCAGTTCAGCTCTCTGCTCCTTACTCCCGCCCCCCACAAGCAGGTTCAGTGCTAGTCTGCCAGCTCTGAAATCAAAACAAAGGTCAACATGAGAAGGGAGGGGGTCTCCACCACCACGCCCTCCCAGGATCTCTAGAGACAGCAAGAACAGAGGGAACACGAATTCCCCAGGTCAAGTCTTAGACAGGGAAAGGGTGGGAGTGATACTCTAGCCTTTCCTCAAAAACAGTGGCATGGGCATGCGCACACATATACACATTGCCCTCAGAACTGCAACGCAAACATGGGCGGGCAGCTGATTTGCGTCTAGCAGGCAGTTTAGATGGACAGTGGAGAACTGCATTCCTCACTCCAGCTGAGAAGGAGAGCTCCTAGGAGAAGGAAGTGCTAAGGAAGAGCAAGTCCCCACTCCTTTCCAAGGATCCCTTCTGGTCCAAGGTCTTTTGACCTTCCCAGTCAGCTGCTTTGGGTTTCTGCTGCCACTGGAAAGGCAAGAGGGTGAGAGGAGTCTGGGGCAGTCCTGAACTCCAGGGTCCTGCCCTGGGCAGCTCTTCAACTTGAGAGACTGCTGCCTGCTCTCTCTGTAGCAGGCTCAGTTGGGAAGGTCCAGGGGCCTGATCTCCTTTCCAGTCCCACAAATACAGGGTTCCACTAAGGCAAAGGCAAAGTCAGTGACCAGGATGGGTAGGAGTGGGAGTCACTGCCTGGAGGGTGGGATCCTGTATTCTTCGGAAGATGGCTGGGAAGTTCTTTCCTCCATTGCGTAGAACTTTCTTTCCCTCCTCGGTTGAGGTGCCCAGATGTCCCACAATGGGGTCTTCACTCTGGGAGAAGGAATGGTCCAGTAAGTCCTTGCCCATCTTGCTGATTGCCCTGGTCCCTAGACATTCGTCCCATCCTCTGGGTATTAAGCTAGATTCAAAGAAGACAGAACCACTCTGGCAAGGATCTTTCCATAACTCTCCACAGTTTCTCTTAGGCTCCCTACTTACCAGCTCCTCCAGAGGCACACGCTCAAACAAAGGGTGCCCTTCAAAGTGGGTGCACATCCACTCATGCAGCTCCAGCACGTCGGTTATGGTGTACACCAGCCCCTGCGCAGGCAAAGTCACTCTGGAGGGGGCGCTGCGAGCGGTCGAGCAGCAGGGTGATGGGGATGGTGGTGAGTCCCCAACGAACTCCCACTGAATTCTCGGTTGGAAGGCCCCTCATTAGACCCCTCACCCCGTCCTCCCTCCTGCTCTCGACTCACCCCAACTCTCAGCACGTAGGCATATTCTGCCAGCAATGTGGGACTGATGATTCGCCACTTGTGCTTCGTCCGCTTGAAATGTGGGTCAGGGAAGAGGAAGAACATCTTTGTCAGCTGAGAGACAGACAAGCACCGACAGGGTGGTGAGAGCCTGGCCTCCATACCCCACCTGCTTACCAGCCTAAGCCCCTGGGGCCCGGCCCCACCTGGCCTTTGTGGAAGAAGTTCGGAAGGTGCTTCATGGCATTGCTGCGGAGACAGGCGATGTTCTGGAAACCACCTCCAGGAGCGGCTCGCAGGGCCCGGATCCGGTCTTGTACATAGTCTGAGACTTTCACCCGGATCTCCAGACCCAGCATCAGCGTGTCTGGGAACAGCGGTGACAGTTCCACTGGACACAGAAACAGAATCAACCTCATCCTTACAGGATGTACAGAGGGGTCAACACGGGAAAGGAAGCCTCAACCAGCAATTTCCCAAATCAGGAGCGGAAAGTGTGGCCAGAGATCTACCTGTATGGATAGCTCTGTGCTGGAGAGGCTGAGGGACACCCCAAAATTGTCACCAGAACTGGAAGTGGGAAGGCCTGGCAATACATGTGTCTTTGCACATGCTTTAAAGTCTTCACAGTGTTTCCACACATCGTCTCACTTAATTCTCATGACATTATGTGGTAAACTGCAAAGATGATAAAACTGAGTGTGGAAAATGGCTGAAGCCACAGAGCTAAGAAGAGGCAGAACTGGAACTTGGAACCATGGTTTCCTGCCACCAGTACCATGCTCTTCCTCTCTGTCATGCTGCTGTTTCCATGGAAGAGCTCTACATAGAGAAGCGGGTCTAGCATGCATAGCTGGGACAACACAGACGATATAAGAGAAATCTTAAAATAGGATCTTGGAGAAGGAATGAGTTCTGGTGAGGAAGGGGGAAGGGAGAGGGGTGTGGAATCCCCGAGAAAGACAGTTCAGGATCATTGGCCACAGTGACTAATCTCTGACGCTTGTGCTGACCAGCTCACTGACCCGGCACCTGGCAGGTGAAACGGCTCATGTAGGGACCAGAGCCAGAAGCGGGGCCAGACCAAGACAACTCAAGTTCTAAGAGACTTTGAGGCAGCCCCCTCCCTTCTCCCGGGCGAAGGCCACAGACCCAGAGTAGAGGGAAGGTGAAGGTTCTTCACAGCGATGTCACAGCAAGCAGTGTCTGGTCCGAGGGGGAAAGGCCAACTATGGCCCTCAGCAAACCTGCTGAGGTGGCAGAACCTAGGCACTGCCTCTCCTTGCCCCAGAGAGAGGGCCAGAGTGTTACCTAACAGGCCGCCATAGCCACAGCCTATGTCTGCAAACTCCACTTGAGCCTGAGCTCTCTTTTCTTTCTTATCCTTTGGGTCATCATGGCTCTGATTTTGAGGCAGTGGAGCGAAGAACTCTGGGTATAGCTCAGACCAGTCCATGTCCTCTGGTTTCACAGGGCTATTGGAGAGAAGACATGAGAAATGTGGTTATGCCACTGTGGAAGTGGTACTATGAGTGTGGGTGGGTGGGTGAGGGTGGAAGATGCATGAGAGGAGGGTTTCTCAAAAATTCTGTAAGAGTGGGCCCTTTGGCCTCTAGGGAGCACAATGGAAACCACCCTTAACCCCCAGTATGAATCATCGGCCTATCATGGGGCCCATGACCGTTATCCGCCTATCTCCCTTTCCAGGGTTGATGTGACTGACTGAGCATCTCTCCTTTCTGGGGTTCAAGTTCCCCTCTCCCAGAAATTGGCTGCCTAAGGCACTGGGACTTGTCTTTGCTGAAGTCCTCTGCGGGAAGAGGATGGAGTAAGCGTAGGTGGGGTTGTGTGGAAGTTCCTCTTTTTTTTCTTTTTAACTGATTTTATTGGAGTATACTTGATTTACAATGTTGTGTTTATGCTACAGAGCAAAGTGACTCAGTTACACATATACATATAACTGGTCTTTTTAAGAATCTTTTCCCATATAGGTCATGACAGACGACTGAGTAGAGTTCCCTGTGCTATACAGGAGGTCCTTCTTAGTTATCTACTTTAGTAGTGTGTACATGTGGATCCCAGGCTCCCCAATTTATCCCTTCTTCCAAGTTTGCCTTTTGTTAAATGTCACAGATGAAACTGAAAGATGGAAACGGCATTCTTCCGCCATCACTCTAGTTACAGTAACAATTTCTTTCTCTTCCCAGTCTAGCAATCCTACCCAGACGTCGGCCAGAACACCACGCCCCCTCCAACCCGCAAACTCCGCCCTCTGCCGAATCTTACCCCCTCCCACCCCACCACACACAAAACCAACGTCACCCAGCGATCCTCCCAAGAGTGCCCTAAACCCTCCCAACCGTTCCATCACGATCGCTTTTCCGGGCTAATCCGAGAATTCTGCCCTCCTCTCGCTCCCCTGCTCGCCCTGCCTCGCTCACTCACTAGCGCAGCGTATGATCCGCCATGGGGTTGGAGTGAGCCCGCTGCCGATAGTAGCGCTTCTGAGGCTGTGGGGCCTCGGCTCCTGCCGCGTCCGCAGTCTCGGTTCCCGCCATGATCTCCAGCGCTAGTTTCTCTGCGGAACCCACGTGGAGAACTAGGCTCTGGGCGCACGGGAATGACGCAGCCAGACACGTTTGCTCAGAGCCCTCCCCTTAAAGCCCCAGGCGTGAATCCGGCCGGGCTGGACAGGGAGGACCGCCGGGGGCCGCGCGGGAGGGTGTCCCCGCGCCACTGCTCTTTAACTGGGCTGGCGAGGCCAGACTCGCACCCAGCCTCTGTCGTTAGCCTGCTTCTGTTTGGTCTGGGTTACTATCCCTGATGCAGGCCCCTGTGCACCCCGCAGGTGAGGGGGTCCAGGGACCCCGCTTTCCTACGTTGAGTTAACCCTCGTTCCTCCCCCCTCTCCCGGTCTCCGAACAGCGCACTGGGTCTGGCCGCCGTCGCCCGGAGCCCCGTCGGGTGTGCGCTGCGGGCCGCAGCAGGGAGGCAGCTCCTCATCCCACCTCCAGGAAGTCAGACTGGAGGAAGGAGGGCAAACCCGAGGAGGCGGGGCTCGGTGCCACGGGGCAGCCGTGGGGCTCGCTGTCCCCCAACCCCCACCCCGCTTCAGATCGGGGACCCGAGCGCGGGCTGGCGTCAGGGCACTCTCTCGGCCAGATGGCAGATTCGCGCCCAGATCCTGAGTCAGAGCCCGATTCGGTGTTCCCACGAGAGGTCGGGCTCTTCGCCGACTGCTACTCGGAGAGGAGCAGGTTCTGCTTCTGTGGGCACGTGCTGAATATCACGGAGAACTTCGGGTCCTGCCTCGGGGTGGCAGCGCGCGTGTGGGATGCGGTGAGGAGTGGGCGGCCCTGGGCTAGGGTCCGCGGGGAGGTCAGACCCCGGACTCCTGCTCTCCCATATGGAGCCAACTCCGCTGTAATCTTATATTTTCTCTTCTTTCTCCTATAGGCTCTAAGCCTGTGCAACTATTTCGAGAGTCAAAATGTGGATTTCCGAGGCAAGAAAGTGATCGAACTGGGTGCGGGGACTGGTATCGTGGGAATCTTGGCAGCGCTGCAGGGTGCGTGAGCTTTGCGGTGGGGTGGGGGGGTGGTGAGGGGAACGGGGAGGTAGAGAACTTGTCACTTGCTGGATTCTTGAGAGAGGGAGGGGAGTGGTTTGGGACCAACACAGTATATTCTTTTTAACAAACTTAAAAAAATTTTTTCGCCCCTGCCTGCTCCTGTGTGCCACACAGTGCTGATTCGCTGTTCCAGCACCCGTGGTGATTGATTGGGGGGTGGGGTGGGCAGGAAATAAAATTTGGGCAGGCCTTAGTAGGAATTTTTCCTACCTTTTTGCGATTTCCTGAACAATGCTGTCAGAAAAAAGTCTTTGCTTTGGATATGGTCTTCTGTTAAAATGCCTAGATGGAATTATTCTCAAGAGGGAGCAATCTGCAGGTGCTAAGCCTCATGAGTACTTTATAACTTCGCTGTGAATATATTTTTGATTCTTTAGGTTTTGATTGCTTGAGAGGAACAAGCTTATGAGTTTTTGAGGGTTAGGCTGTGTTTTGTGGAAGTAGGGTAGGAATTAGGCACTGCCGACTTGGGAAATAAAAAGGTAAAAATTCTGCTTTATTTTTGTCAAGAATCAAAAAATACAAAGGAAAAAGTTCCTTGGTTTATAATCTGATGGGCAGGCAAAACTTTACACTGAAAACATTCCTTTAAAAACACTTACGATGACATCTCCCTGCTGCTGCTGCTGCTAAGTCACTTCAGTCGTGTCCGACTCTATGTGACCCCATAGATGGAAGCCCACCAGGCTCCCTGGTCCCTGGGATTCTCCAGGCAAGAACACTGGAGTGGGTTGCCATTTCCTTCTCCAATGTGTGAAAGTGAAAAGTGAAAGTGAAGTCGCTCAGTCGTGTCCGACCCTTAGCGACCTCACGGACTGCAGCCTACCAGGCTTCTCCATCCATGGGGTTTTCTAGGCAAGAGTACTGGAGTGGCTTGCCATTGCCTTCTCCGGACATATCCCTAGGAATGCAAATTAACATGTCCTTGTTCATAGGGACATAACACAAAAAACATTCAGGAAGTTTTCCCAGTAGCAGGCTTTCATTCTTTTATTCTATTCATTCAACCAACATGTATTTGGAGTCCTATATGTGCCAAGAATCATGCTAGGTATTGGGATACAGCAATGAGTAAGACAGATTTCCTCTCCCCAAGGAGTTTATGGTCTAGTGTTAAAGATGGGGGAAGATGTTACAGGATGTTATGGAGAGCTATGTGCAGAGCCAGTGGACATGCTTTGGCCATGTCTCCCTTGACTCTCTGGGAATCCATCAAGAAGGTCTATCAGATGAGGAGTATGAACATAGCAGGCTCAGAAAGAACTGAAGGAGTGTCACCAGCAACTTTCCATGAAGGACAAGTGGATAAGTGGGCAGCTATGCTAAAATGGCAGAAAAGATGTGTAATATCAAGGGAAACACCTTTCACTTGCTTCCAGACTGACTTCTTTTGTCTTCTGTTCCGATGCCCACTCAGAAATCTGGGTGTCATTCTCATTCATTGCCCTCTCCCCTCGCATCCTGGCAGTCAGCGAGTCCTGTGAGTCACATATCCTTAATACTTTCCCAGTTGTCTGTTCTCTTCCCCCCAGCTCTAGTTCAGGCCACTGCCAACTTTCCTGTGGATTTTCACGAGTGTCTTCAAGCTTCCCTAGGGAGAAGTTTGGCATGCCCAAAGTAGATCTTGTGATCTTCTGCCACCAAACTTGTTTCTCTCTCAGGCTTCCCCATCATAGTGAATCAAACTGCCATCCAACCAGTGGGGAATCTAGATCCACTTCTGACATGTCCGTTTTTCTCATCCCCGTCTGCATTATCCAAGTCTGGCTGATTTAACTCCTAAAAATCTCTTGAATCTCCTGTTTTTCCATCTGCACTGATGGCTCCCCTGTCCTTGGCACTGTCACTTGCTTGGATGGCTACAATTAATGAAACTGGTCTTCCTGCTTCTACTCCTTGGCCCCACCTAGACCTCTGCTCGCTCCCCACAGCTGGCAGAGTGACCTTCTCAGCACGCCTTCCCCATCTCTCCGTGGCTTCTTGCTGCTTTCAGGATGGAACCAGTCCCTTTGGCGTGGCCTCCCTCTCCAGCTTCTTTCTGTGCCTCCCTCTACCTCTTGAACGCCTTGTGCTGCCTAGTGCTCTCCTGTCAGTTCCTCAAGCCTATCTCGGTGTCCCCATTCTTGGAGCCCTCACCTAGGCTGTACTTGTACTCTGTGTGTACCCCTCGTGCCACTGGATTAATGCAGATGCCTCTTCAGTGCTCAGCTCAAACATCACTTCCAAGGGAAGGCCTCCAGGACACTCCTACCCCCAAGCTGTCTCAGCTACTTCGAGTATTATAGACACAATTGTGCTGACTGGTTTCATTTTAACTTTGTTGTCATTATCCTCAGATGTGTCCTTAAATGATGTCCCGCTAGCCTCTTACCTCTCCCTCATCCAATTATTCTTCTGCTCTCCTAAACGTCTTATCCCTTACCATTTCATCCTTCATACCTTCAAATGTCTCTCTCCCCAGCCGATGACTTCGTTCCCTAGCTCTCCTGATTGCTTCTTTTTTTCTTATAGAAAATGTCCACGAGTTCCTCTTACACCATCTACTCACCCAGCTGCGTCTGTCTGCACTGCCTTCTCTTCTGGTACCATGGTAGACGTGCTGTGCTCCTAGTTAAGGGCAAGCCCCTCATGCCTCATGAGACCCTAAACCTTCTCATCTATTTAAAGACATTGTTCAAGCAGATACCCTGCTTCCCTGCCTCTCCTGCGTTATCTGTTTTCCCTTCTCTCTGGATCATTCCATATGTGTGTTTGTGTGTATTATGCATATAAATATGCTATAATTTCTCCTGTCTCAGATCCTACACATCCCTCCAGTTACCATTCCATTTCTCTGCTCAGCTTTGTGATGAAACTCAGAAGAGTTAATACTCACTGTCATTCCTCTCTTCCTACTGTTTCTTCAATTCCGTTCCAGAACACCCCCTCACACCGGCCCCCGCCCCAACTTGCCTTCTCCATTCCAGCTGCTCCAGTCAAGATTGTGAGCTTCACTTTTGACTGCATGTTGTTAAGTACAGCACTCAGGGGACTTCTCTGCTGGTCCAGTGGCTAAGACTCCGAGCTCCCAATGCTGGGGGACTCGGTTCCATCCCTGATCAGGGAACTAGATCCCATATGCCGAAACTGAGTTCGCATGTCGCAACTAAAGAACCTGAATGCTGCAACAAAGGTTGAAGATCCTGCAACTAAGACCTGGTGCAGCCAAATAAATAAATATTAAAGAAAAAAGTACAGCAGTCACTATGAGCCAGCTTCCTGGACTTGGTGGCAGTTGTCATTCCCTCCTTGAAACATTCTTCCTTTGGATTCCAAGACACCACACTTCTGGGTTCTACCCACCTCGCTGGCCCTTTTTCCATTCTCCTTTATTGGTTGCTGTTCCTCTTCACAACTGAAAGTCTGAGTGCACCAGGGCTCAGGAGCAGTCCTTTGACCCCTCCCCTATTCTGTCTGTATTCACGGCTTTAAATGCCCTTTCCATGCTGATGACTCTGACTCGCTTACTTATATCTCCAGACTTGTTTGCATAACCTACAGTCTACTTGATACCTTCCTGTGGTTGTCTGATGAACATATCAAACTTAATGTGTCCAGAAATGCATTCATGATTTTCCTGTCCAGCCTGCTCCTCCTGCAGCCCTCCTCACCTAAATAAATGACAATTTGATCTTCTGGTTGTCAAGCCAAATATCTTGGAACCATCCTCAGCCTCTCTCTCTGATAGTGCAGAAACTAATTTGTCAGAAACCCCCCTACTGACTCTACCTTCAAAATGTATTCAGGATCTGACAACTGCTGCCCTGGTTCAAGCCATGATCACTTCTCACCTGGCTAACTGTAGCCACCTCCTAACTGGTCTGTTCTGACTTTGCCCCTCTGTAGTGTTTCCTCATCGCAGTAGCCAGAGTGATCTCTTTAGAGCCATTCTTCAATTCTTAAAGCCATAAAGTTTATGACATTCTCCCGTTACAAATTTTCCAATAGCTTCCCATCTCACTCAGACTAAAAACCAGACTTCTTGGTTGCTTTACAAGGCGCTATCCAGAATCTGACCCCTACGATTGTTTCTCTCGCTTATTTTGCTCCAGCCACAGGCATTGCTGCTGGTCCTCAGACTTGTTAGGTGAACTCATACCTCAAGGTCTTTATTCTTGGTCCTTACGTTTATGGCTTTTTTTTGGGGTGGGTGGGAGGGGTTTCTAAGCTCTCTCCTTCCTAATGTGTTGTACAGTCACCTCTTTTCTTTCTGTTAGCCCCTCGTTTGGTACCTTTTAATCTGAGAGACCCATAGCGTTTGCCCCATCACTTCATGCAGGTCATTGCTCAAACATAATCTGCTCCCTAACTACCAGTTTGAAGCTTTCCCTAGCTACCCTGTTTAAAGTGACATTCCCTGCCCTGTCCCTCAAGCAGTTCTTATCCTCCTTCCCTGCTTCAGCATACTATCTGACTTACAGTGTGTTTTGTTTCATTTTTGTTGTTGTTGTCTCTAGCCACTAGACTGTAAGTCCTAGGAGTGGAGGGATTCTTGTCTGATTGGTTCACTGCTGTATTCTCAGCACCTGGCATATAGGCACATAATGACTATTAATGGAAGAATGAATTCTGAATATCTCCTCTTTCTGTAATAATCACCATGATTATGACTAAATAGTTTTGCATTACCTCATTTGTCTCCACCTCTATAACAAATCTCAAAGAAGGCCAAGGTCTTGTCTGGCTCACCCCTGTACCCTCAGAACTTGGTAGATGCTCAATACATGTACTTACTGCATGAAGATAGATTTCTGAAGCCCTCGTCTAATCATCGTCACCCTCTGCTTCTGCCCTTAAACCTGTTGCCCTCAGGATCAAACCTGGATCTCCTTAGCATGTCATAATGATTTTCCTCTGTACTCTCATGTCTTAACACGTTTCCCTTCCACCTTCTTTGAGGCCTAGCCTTCCTTGCATACGCCGTGCTCTCTCATCACCAGGCCTTTGTACTCTCTGTTCTCTGCTCGAGAAGCTTCACCTGACTAACTCCTCCTTGCCCTTTAAGGCTTGCTGAGGTCATGTCTTCTGGGAAGCTTTCCAGATCCATGAAGGCTGGTGTCAGTAGGGGGTGGGTGCATAGCCCACCTCCAGCTTAGTCCTGCCCAGGCTTCTGCTGACATCTGATTGTTGTGTGTTGGGCAGAGAAGTTGAAGATTAGCTCAGCGAGAATGTTGATGTTGTAGAATGTAGGGTAATGAGATGGCAGTGGATGAAGCTGAGGTTAGGGCAGCTAAAATCCAAAGTGTGGACTTTGGGCAGTCAAAACATTATCCTCTAGGCCCCGAGGTCTCTGGACCTTCTGGGCAGGAGCTGAAATCCCTTGGTTGGTCCCTCTGACTTGCATTTCTCCTCCTTCCTCTCTCTCAGGGGGGGATGTTACCATCACTGACCTACCCCTGGTCCTTGAACAGATCCAGGGCAACGTCCAGGCCAATGTGCCCCCAGGAGGCCGGGCCCAGGTCCGCGCCTTGTCCTGGGGGATTGACCAGCATGTGTTCCCTGGAGACTATGACCTGGTGCTGGGGGCTGATATCGTGTACATGGAGCCCACCTTCCCACTGCTGCTGGGGACCCTCCAACATCTGTGCGGGCCCCATGGCACCATCTATCTGGCCTCCAAGATGAGAGAGGAGCACGGGACAGAGAGCTTCTTTCAGCATCTCCTGCCCCAGCATTTCCACCTGGAGCTGGCCCAGCGAGATGAAAATGAAAATGTCAACATCTATAGGGCCAGGCACAGGGGACCAAGACCTGCTTGACGTCACCCTTCTGCTCCTCTGAACCCCTCATTCTCATGAAGGAACTGCCATATCTCCAGAGCCATAAACATAAGGACCAAAAAAAGATGGATCTCCCTTGCCTGCCTTTCCTCCTTCCCTCATTATTTCCTGAGAGTCTCTTGGGAAGCTTCAGGGAGATGCCACTTATTAGGGATACTAGAGCCCTTGCTGTGTAGGCTAGAGTGCAAAGGAAATTCCCGGTTCCTGTTCTCAGCAGAGGAAGATGAGAGGGCAGCCAGGATTTTAGGGGAAGGGGAGGTTAGGTGGGATGTAAACAGTGGCTTCAGAGAGATAGTCGTGATCCTGTCTGTCCTGCCACTGTCTTTTTATACAGAATGGATTATTTTTTCCAGATTCTATTGGAAATTTTTTTAAAGGAAAATAAGCATTAAAGATCTCTCCTGCATCCAGAGAACATGGGCTTTTGCTGGGAGGCACTGGGAAGCAACAGACCTCAGAACACCCACTTCTTGCTTCTAGAGATAGTCTGGTGGAACTGTGGCTCTAACTGGGTCAAGCCTTCCTAGCCCTGAAGTTGGGGTTAGACAGCAGAGCTGTCCTTTGGACTGTAGCTCCTTCAGTCTTTTTGGAGTTGGAGTCCTAATCACTAAGTTCCAGGTTCTCTTTGATTTTTATTTTTTTTGTACCTTTCCAAGCCCTGTCAGTCCTTCCTTCCTAATGTGCTTTGCCTTCACCTCTTTTCTTCTTCCACTATGGGGCCTCTGATTGGTGCTCTCTTGACTTACTCCTTGGGTCACACATCACCTCCTGTGGCCTCCTAGCCTCCATTCACTCCCATACAAACTGTTTTGTAAACTCTTGTAACCTTCCACAATCAGCTCCGATTAGCTTCTGCTCCTGCCAACAGAAGCAAGAATAAGCTCTTCTGCTTGGTACTCAGTGTATCCCATGTGATCCCAAATTACCCTTTTAGTTCATTTCCTACTGGTTTCCTACATGTGTTCTGACCTCTGGTCAAATTACAAAAGGTCTACTCTTTGTTCCCTAAACCCACACCAAAATTCTCTGACTTCTTCATTCTTTCTGATGATTCCCTGTCTGGGTTATATTTCTACCTCTCAAAATCTTCATTACTATTAGCCTGTCTCCTGAAAAAAGCTTTATCTGAGCCTCATGTTTGAATATGATTTTTCTCCTTTGAGACCCTTTAACTGTTTGTCTCCTGGGGTTTATTTACCTTGTCTTGTGTGATCATTTGTCTGCTCCCTATATTCTCACCATCAGATCACCTTAGAGGGTAGGGCTATATGGTTCCAGGCACACATTCAATATTTCTGCTTGTTCAACAAATAATTTACTCTGTTTGTTGGAGGGACACCCTTCCTCCTCCCTAGGTGACCTTGGTCAAATTTCTGAACCCACTCTCCTACCTCACAAGTTTGTCAGTGAGCCATAAATGGATATAGAGATAAGCATTGGAAATAAACATAAAGTCTTACCACGTGTCTTGTGTTGTTATTTTGTGACAAGTCGGTTTCATGTTTTCCATTATTTTACCTCTGGGGAATACTTCTCTTGCGAAATGTAGCCTCAGTAAACCAAGTAGGGGAGGCGAATGCGCCCCCTGGACAGCAGGTGGCGCTGTCCCAGCTCGGCGCGTTCTGGTGGAGAGTTTTGGCCCCGCTGCCGCGCCGTAGGCCCGTGGCCTCATAGGTGCGCCGATCCGCTGCACTGTTCGGCCACCGGAAAGATGTCGCTGCTGCGGTCATTGCGCCTCTGCCTGGTCGCGCGGACCGGGAGCTGCCCGCTGAGCGCTCTTGGTCCTGGTCCCTTCCTACCTTCCTTGCAGGTCTCCCGTGCGCCCGGCACGCTCCCTTCCCCTCCCCTGGCTGCGTTCGGCTCCATCTCACTCTTCTCCCCACCTCGGCGCCTCTTCGCGGTCCAGCGTCCCGGCGCTGCCTCCCCCCGCCAGCGCCTGGGCCCGTCTCTCCTGAAGTCGTCCCCCGGCCGACCTGCTCCCTCCCCCGGAGCTCCTCGCCGCTTCCTGCTTCTCATCCCTTCTTATTCCCTCCAGGCCGGGCTCCCTCTGCTTCAGTCGCCCCAGCCACGGCATACATTTCACTCTGGGGCCTGGCTGTCCTCGGCTTCCAGCAAGGAGCTCCTCATGAAGCTGCGGCGGAAAACGGGCTACTCCTTTGTAAACTGCAAGAAAGCCCTGGAGACTTGTGGCGGGGATCTCAAACAGGTGTGGGGAAGGAAGTGGAGGGGAGCGGGGGTGAGGTACTGGGGCCCGCCCCCAGTGCTTTGCAGAGGTCGTACTGGGGACCGTAGAAATCACACCTGCTGTCCGGTGACCAATACACAGTCCTACACAGGATTCTGACTTTATGACAGTCTCACCCTTTGACTCTTACCTGTTTTGAAGCAACTGACTCAGGGTCCCAGGGCTAACACACTATGCCATGCAAGGCTGTTATAGTAGTGAGACCAACAACCAACTCTCAGATCCTGGTACCCTCACACTAATCCTCGCGACCTTGGATACCTTATTTAATCTTTAAGAGTTGCATTGTTCTTTTTTTACATAAAGAAAATACTGCTGTCTCCCCCCTAGGGTTGTTGTGAAGATTAAACTTATCCAAAATACCAGGCATGGGCCTTACCTGGTGGTCCAGTGACTAGGACTTAAAGCTCTCAGTGCAGGGGACCCTGGTTCGATCTCTGTCCAGGAACTAGGTCCCACATGCTGCAACTAAAGGTTTGCATGCTGCAGCTGAGGCTCCTGTATGCCATAATGAAGATGGAAGATCCTTCATGCTGCAACTAAGATCCACAAGCCAAATAAATAATTTTTTAAAATTTCCTAAACACCAGGCACAATGTCTACTGTTTGGCATTTGGTGGTAGGCTGCCAGTAAATGATAGATTACTTTAGTTTCTGTTGTAGGTTGGAGGAGAAGGAGAAAAAATTGGGGAACCTGAAGATATTTTAGAGCCCCATTCCTTTCTAAATTCTGCGCTTATGTCAACTGCCCTTTATCTTTTTTATTTATAGGCAGAGAGCTGGCTCCATAAACAGGCCCAGAAGGAGGGCTGGAGTAAAGCTGCTAGGCTTCATGGGAGGAAGACCAAAGAAGGTCTGATTGGGCTTCTGCAGGAAGGAGACACTACAGTGTTAGTAGAGGTGAGTGCCAGAGTTCTAGATATCAGAAGCAACTGTCTCCTTGAATGTGGGCTTTGTGGTAGACCTTTGCATTTTTAAAGAAGAGGTGTTTGAGAACCATAAAAGCTAGTTAGATTTAAGCCCTTGAGACTCCAGTTATTAGCTCTGGATTCATTTACGTATAGACATGCACAGGTTGTTGGCGAGGAAAGGCCTATTAGGGTAGCTCAGAGGTTCTCCAGCCTCCATGCTACAGACTGGTACTGGTCCGTGGCCTCTTAGGAACTGGGCCACAGAGCAGGAGCTGAGTGTCAGGCGAGGGAGTGAAGCTTCCTCTGTATTTACAGCCTCTCCTGATCGCTTGTGTTACCAACTGAGCTCTGTCTTCTATCAGACCAGTGGTGGCATTTGATTCTCATAGGAGCTTGAACCCTGCTCCGAACTGTGCATGTGAGGAATCAAGGCTGCGTGCTCCTTATGAGAATCACAGAAGTGGTTTGGCTTTGGAGGAGCCCAGAGAACGAGGAGATTATGGCTTGCGGGCCCAGGCAGGTGTGAACTTGGAGTGAATGCTTTGGGGACATTATGGAACCAATCTCTGAAGGTGCAGGTCAGTGCTGACTCATTGGCGCAGTAGGGATCACTTCATTAAGTTTCTGGCCTCAAGCTAGTGGAGCAACTGTAGCTTTAAAATCCCACAGACATTTGTTTCTGTTTTGTTGGGTCTGCTGCCTGTTCTGTCAATTATTGCTTTAAGACACTTGTGGAGACTATTAGTAAATAGCTTATACAACAATATCAATTTATTCCCATAGGTGAACTGTGAGACAGATTTTGTTTCCAGAAATTTAAAATTTCAACAGTTGGTCCAGCAAGTAGCCCTGGGAACCCTGTTGCATTGTCAGAACTTAAAGGATCAACTCTCCACATACAGTAAAGTGAGTTTTGGAGTTGTTTCCAACATGCTGGGTTTGTTCCTCCCCTCTTAGGGTCTTTGCTGTTCCATTTTTTCAGACATTCTCGTCTCACTTCCTTATTTCATGTCACTGCTTACACGTTATCTCTCAGGAGAGGAATACCTTTCCTCCTATTGCTCTGTCCCCTTACTTTGCTTCATTTAAAATATTTTATTATAGTGCTTATATATTTATATTTATTCATTTCTTGTGTGCCTTCCGCAATAGGTTGTAAGTTTCATGAGGCAGGAAATTTGTCTTTTCACTAGTGTGTCTCTGGTGCATGAGGAGTGGGCCCAGCACTTGGCTGGGGCTCATTACATCTCTGTTAATGAATGAATGAATGCTCGTGGGATAAAAATCCATCAAATCAGGTGAAACTTTGTATTTAGGAATCAGAATGTCCTAAGGAAAGGATTTCTAAATACTGACCCTAGAGAAAGGCACAATTGAGACCGAGCATTTTCTTTTCTATAGAAGGATCAAGGAAGGAATTATTGACATATCCATATGCCTTTGATCCATCCTTATTGTCAGAGCAAAAATAACTACTCACAACAGTTTTTTTGTTTGTACCACTCTTTTCCTTCTATTTATCTTTCTCTTGAGATCTTGTGATAAATATTAATTACTCCTGGTATTGTATTGTTTAGTCGCTAAATCGTGTCCAACTCCTTGTGACTCCATGGACTGTAGCCCACCAGGTTCCTCTGTCCATGGGATTTCCCAGGCTAGAATAGTGGAGTGGGTTGCCATTCCCTTCTCCATTGTAGATTCTTCTTTTGCATTGAATGTGATAGGCTACAATTCATCATATAATCCATTAGTCGTTCTAATGCTCAAATTATCCCTGGATTTGGCCAGTATAACCTAAGCCTGTGCAAGCTATCTCCATTGTCTCTTTGGTATAGCTTATTATTTTCCAAACTTTTTGGCATAACAAAATATTCTGGGCTTATGTCATACTTTCCTTCCCCCACCCATGGAATTGGCCACTTCTACAAGGGGTCTTGATCCTTTTTGGTCGGGGAATGGTTTTTAGAAACAAAGATCTGGGCATTGTGTGCGTGTGTGCATGCTCACTCTCTTCATTCGTGTCCGACCCTTTGCGACCCTGTGGACCATAGCCCACCAGGCTCCTGTGTCCATGGTATTCTCCAGGCAAGAATAATGGAGTATGGAGAAAGTAACATGGAAACTTCCATTACCATATGTAAAATAGATAGCCAACGGGAATTTGCTGTATGTCTCAGGAAACTCAAACAGGGGCTCTTTATCAACCTAGAGGGGTGGGATGGGGAGGGAGACGGGAGGGAGGTTCAAAAGGGAGAGGACATATGTATACGTATGGCTGATTCATGGTGAGGTTTGACAGAAAACAACAAAATTCTGTAAAGTAATTATCCTTCAATTAAAAAAAAAAAAGAATACTGGAGTGGGTTGCCATACTCTCCTCCAGGGGAAGATCTGGGCATTGGGTATGCTTAATTCTACTGAGATGTCATTCTGTTCTGCTCTTTGAGCAGAGCTAGAAGTGTGTGTGTGTGTGTTTCAGTTCTAATCCTGCACCACAGGCTCCGTCCTTTTCTTCCCCCATTCTGTAATTTATGCCTTTCTTCTCTCATAGTGAATGCACTGGCTCCTAGCAACTTCAGTATGTTTGCTTATTTACTTGCTGTACAGTGCATACACACTTTGTTTCAGAGTTACTATCCCTGATCACTGCAAATAATAAACCTACTAAGTAGTTCAAGATTTCTTTGAGGTTCTTTTTGTCCTTAGTTGAAGTTATGTGGTTAAAGGACTGTATCAAAAATTACTTGGATTAGTTTTGTTCCCCCTTTTGAAGTTATGTTATTCCTTTGAAATACAGTTAGAATCTTTGTTTCTGTTTAGTCAGTGTTCATTTTCACTCCAAGTCCTCGTTAGTTTTATTTTTGAATATGTAAAACTAATGAAGTTCTGAAACTTAAAACTATAATACCTCCCCCCAACACATACCAAAGTCTTACTCCCTCCTCTCCCTTCTAGCCCATTCCTATCCTTTCTTGTAGATAACCAACTTCATTGGTTTCTGGTTATCCTTTTTGCAAATGTAAGCATATTCATCCTGGTGGCTCGGATGGTAAAGAATTTGCCTGCAATGCAGGAGACCCAGGTTGGATCCCTGTGTTGGAACGATCGCCTGGAGAAGGGAATGGCTATCCACTCCGGTATTCTTGCTTGAAGAATCCCATGGACAGGGGAGCCTGGCGGGCTGCAGTCCATGGAGTCACAAAGAGTTGGACACGACTGAGAGGCTAACACCTTCATACACATGTTTATTACACAAGTGGTGATATAATATGTATGTATTCTTTTAGTTTGCTTTTTTCACTTCCTATACCCTGGAAATACTCCTCAGCAGCTCACGGAGGCATCTTTTCTTTTTTTCATCTACATAGTATTCCACCTGTGACTGTACTGTGGTTTATTCAGCCAGTCTCCACCTATGTTTGGACTTCTAAACTTTCGAGTGTTTTACAATTAGAAATATTTGCTCAATGAATAACTGTGCATATGTACTTTTGTATCATTGGAGGAGTATTAGAGTAAATTTCTAGAAATAGGATTGCCAGATCAAAGGATAAAGGTATATGTAATAGTTTTGTTAGCTATTGTCCAATTTCCCACCATTGGATTTGCACCATTTCTCATCCCTACAAACAATCTACTAACCTTTTAGCTTTAGTATTTTATGATTGTATGAAAATATTATTCCTGATTTCTAGGAAGCTACATTCTAAGAAGTTAAGCCAGAGATTGGGATGGATTTGGGGGTGGAGTGTTGACAGAATAAAATATTTATAAAAGTGGAGCTGTTATCAATTGTTAATGTCCTTGGCTTAATGAAAACATTGTTTGTACTTAATTGTCTTAAATAACTTTCTGAGGAATAACCTATAACCTGTATTTTTACTTAGTCTCTTGGTAATTTGAATTGTACAGACTGACTCATGTTCAGTTGTACTGAAAATGACTCTTGTTCATTTTCTTTGTGCACGTAGGGCTTCTTGAATTCCTCTGAGCTCTCTGAACTTCCAGCAGGACCCGACAGAGAGGGTTCTCTCAAGGATCAGCTGGCCTTAGCAATTGGTGAGTATTTGTAAGGATGTGGAAACTGGAAATTAAGAACTGAATCTCCTGGTATCTTTGATAGCCCTCCAAATCTAGATCAAAAATTAGAAGATCAAGTTCCTTCAAGGGTCAGACAATATGAATGCGAGAGGTGGGTTGCGTGTTAGAGATTGGTGAGCAGTGGACACCCTGAAAAGCTCACGTTCCACTGAAGGAAACCATTACCAAGCCACCTGATAACTTTGAGGGAAATAGGATCCCAGTGTCATCAGAATTTTTTATTCCTTTAAAAGGATTTAGATTTGTATGAAAAAAAAATCTTAGTTTTTATCTGTTTGCAACTAATTAAAATTAGCAGGCATCACTGCTGACCAAACAAGGCATGTCTTTAGGCAGAGATGGCCTTTTGAGCTCCGGTTGACTGCCTCTCTATACACTGTGAAGGAAATAGTCCATCAAAGATTATTTCACCTTTACGAAGGGATCCAGGAATATTTCAGGGCATGGTGTTTGGGAAATTGTCCTCTCTTAAAAAAAAAAAATCTGATTCTGAGTTTGTAAAGGTACATTTTTTCGGAACCACTGGCTGCAGGAACCACATCTGGATCATTGTGGTGGGAACAGTAGGGGTTTTGCCTTCCTCGTACGTGACCTTGATGGAAGGAGGGAAGCAGGACTGGGGTGGAGCTTGCGGGAATTTATTGCTCATCTGATGTTTCCAGTCAAGGCATCAGTTCTGTTTTTATCAGGTCATCTTGAGGTATATATGATGTTTCAGTGAGTCATGGTTGAGAAACCAGCCAGCCAGTCAGCTGTATATGAAACTTCTTAAGAAATTCTGGAAGAATTGGGTGTTTCAGCCTTGTCAATTTCTGGGAATTGACTGTTGGGTAGGTGCTTAGAGCTGTTTTAAGATCCCTTTTGGTTTATGACTTCTATGACTTTTAGATGTAACGATGGCTAATTCAGGGACATTTACCCAGACTCCGTTATTTTCCTACCCCTTTTGACTCTTTTGGGCTTCTGCTAGGAGGGGATAGCATCCTGAGAGAATGGTGAGGGGCAGCCGGGGATTAAAATCTGGTTTTGGTTCTTACAAGCAACTCCAAAGATGTTATCTTTTTATTTTTGATGAAGGGAAGTTGAAACCACCAGATGACATGGGGTTTTAGATTTCCGGGGCTTTTAGTTTGGGATTTCCCCCCCAATATAATGGATGATCAGGAGTTGTCTGTGTCAGTTACGGTAGTTTGGGGGAGGGGTGGTGATTTGGTGGGGAAAAACCCTGAATTGAGTCAGATCTGAGTTTGAATTCCAGCTGTGCCATACATTAGCTCTGTAGCTTTGGACAGGTTCCTTAAGCTCTCTAAGCCTAAGTTTAATGTAGTGATGTTAGCCAGATGGGAGTGCTCATATTAGAGGGCCAGATACTGTAATAAGTTCTTTTACACATCTTATTTATTTCTCCCAGTAACCCAGCCTTTAGGTTAAGTGGCATGATCTCCATTTTGCATGAGAACACACAAGACTTGATGAATTAGTAAATGGGGTTATATCATTAAGTTACTTGCCTAAGGTCGTGTGGCTGGTGAGAGGCAGAACCTATGGCCAGGGTCTGTGTGACACCAGAGTCTGTTTTTCTTAATACCAGCATGGCACCTGGTTGGTGCTCCATAAAGTATGCTCCATTTCTCCCACCTTCTCCCCCAAAACCCCTTTTCCTTTTTGTCCTGAAAATAGTATCTTTCCATCTTATGGCCCGTCCACAGTCTAAATGCAGAGGACTATCTCCCAGGCTTGACCACTGCTGTGCATATTTCGGTACTATCATGGGCATTGTATTCTGGAAGCGTGTTTTTGTTTGTTTGTTTTTGCTCTCTCACAGGGAAACTGGGAGAAAACATGATTCTGAAACGGGCTGTATGGGTGAAGGTGCCAGCTGGGTTCTATGTTGGCTCTTATGTCCATGGGGCAATGCACAGCCCCTCGCTCCGCAACCTGGTGCTGGGGAAGTATGGGGCCCTGGTCATCTGCGAGACATCAGAGCTGAAGGCAAACCTCGAAGACCTTGGCCGCCGCCTTGGGCAGCACGTGGTGGGCATGGCTCCCCTCTCTGTTGGCTCCCTGGATGATGAGCCCGGGGGAGAGGCGGAGACCAAGATGCTGTCCCAGCCATACTTGCTGGACCCTTCCATCACACTGGGACAGTACGTACAGCCCCATGGGGTGTCCATTGTAGACTTTGTGCGGTTTGAGTGTGGAGAAGGCGAGGACACAGCAGACGCCGAATAGGTTCCAGAGACTTTGTGCCCAGGAGGACATGTTTATTCTTAACCCTGGACATTTACAAAAAGAAGTTTACTTCCTAAGCCTCTTCAAACCCAGAATTTGTTTTTCATTTGAGTTTATAATGAAATTATATACTTTGTGGGTAAAGCTATTAAATAAAATTGTTAGGTAATAAAGAAAGTAGAATCTTTTCCTTGTTTGCGTCATGCTGGGTCTACCTTTTTTGTGCCTGACTTGTGACACACTTTAGAAAACAACAGGTGGGCCTCATGGAAGTGGCTGACAGTGTTTGGGAGAACTGTGCTGCTTCTCCCTTCCATGCATTTATTATGGCGTCCACAAGATGTCTGACTCTTCCCCTCCTACTCCTGTGACAGACCTCTCTTGTTCAGTTTTACTTTATGATGCTTTGGACTACGCTTCTATCCTGGAACTTCCCCAGTTACATTACTTTTGCCACATGGAATCTTCTGCAGTTGTTGACTCAAACTTAAAGAGTTGTCTGGAAAATGTGGTTCATTTGTTGATGTCTGTAGCATGCTTTGAAGGCTCTCTGCGGTGGTATACACACTGGTTCTGGCCTCATTCCTGAAATTAATAACACATGGCCTTGTTTCTCTTCTGGATAGTAGGGTGTAGCTGGGTGGGGCCTGAGGTTTCCTGGACAGCTGTGTGGCAGATTCTGGGATTCTTGTGCCAGAAACAGGGATCCCAGCTATCCCAGAGAGCTCCCTCAGCAGTGCCTCTTTTTTAAAAAAATTTAATAGTTTTGTTTGTGGCTGTGCTGGGTCTTTGTTTCTCTGTGGGCGTTTACTCTAGTTGTGGTGCTCGGGCTTCTCATTGCAGTGGCATCTCGTTGCAGAGCACGGACTCTATAGAGTTTGCAGGCTTCAGTAGTGGGGGCTTGTGGGCTCTGTAGTTGGGGCTTCTGTGCTCTAGAGCGCAGACTCAATAGTTGCAGCTCATGGGCTTTGTTGCTCCATGGCACGTGGCATCTTCCCAGAGCAGGGATTGAACTCATGTCTCCTGCATCAGCAGGTGGATTCTTTACCACTGAGCCACTCTAGGGAAGCCCAGCAGTGCCTCTTGACTCCCCAGTACTGAACGTTCTCTCTTATGACACAATAGTTACCCTAATGGGCAGACCCAAAATAAGAACTCCCGTTTTGTTCTTATAGGTATCTTTATTTGAAAACTTAAACTTCTGGCACATACAGATTTGAGCATTTAGATTTTGACTTCAGGGTATATATGTGAATAAATTTGATGATTTGTGGGTTAAATAGAAAATACCAACCTTAAAATTTAAAACAAACTTAGGCCCTTGCCCCAGAATTAAGCACTTTAAACACTTTTTCTGTTCTCTTACTTTTGACTTCTCCAGATTTTCATGCAGTTTTAGCGTTTTCTGCTAAGGCTTCAGCCAGAACAGCATAAAAATTTCAAAGTGAGCAGCTAACATCTTAGGTATATGACAACTAAGAAATGCAGGGATGAGAAAAATGGAATACATGCTGTGATTGGCAGGCTCTACTCTCTCTCCATTAAGTATAGTTGGACATTAGGCAGAAATTAGAGAAATTCTTTCCTGATGTTGGCACTGTCTGCTCTCTTCTGGGATCTTGTAATAGGCAGATGCCTTCTTGCCTCAGAAAAGCCCCTTTTCTTTCTTCATCTGGAGCTGTTTCCAGCCAGGCAGAGCAGCAAACTGCCCTCTTGTGATGCCAAACACAGAAACAAAGTCCTGTTCAGAGAGGTAATTCTAAGAGAGAAAACAAAGTTTCTAGTTAGAAGACCTGCTGCTAAGTCACTTCAGTAGTGTCCGACTCTGTGTGGCCCTATAGACAGCAGCCCACCAGGCTCCCCCGTCCCTGGGATTCTCCAGGCAAGAACACTGGAGTGGGTTGCCATTTCCTAGAAGACCTGGCACCTGTCAATATTAATGGGGTGGGGGCAGAGGGGCCAAGAGATAGTCCCAAGTAGTTTCTTGAAAGGGGAAGTAGAATGAATTTTTCAGAAAGTCTGTGTTTGACTTAAATTATTCATTGGCGAGCTCTTCAGCTTGTGGAATCCCACTATAGCCTGTGGAAGCGCTGACTGGGTTCACTGCACTTGCAGTCCCACCTGGCACCAGTCTCTTGCCAGAAGGACAAGAAATGGGTTATATATTATGTATGAGTGCTAAACATTAGGCTTTGGCTGAATGGAGAACTAAATTGAGTGACAGTTTTCCTTGCTTTATGCCCTTATCTGCCATTTTTTATTAATTTTTTTCTTTTTTTAATCTGCCATCTTTTATCCAGATGTTTTCCAATGCAGGATTAGGTGAATCTTGTTGAGAGCATAACATTCTAACATTTATTTATTAATGGTAATGAGTATTTTCAAGTCCAAGTAAAATTATTAAGATATGGTTTCTGTTTTCAAGAAAGTTGTAGCCCAGATCCTTAATAATTGGTTACATAAGACACTGTGGAAAATTTAGAGACCCTTCAAGTGAAAGTTACTCAGTTGTATCCGACTTTTTGCGACCCCATGGACTATACAGTCCATGGAATTCTCCTGGCAGAATACTGGAGTGGGTAGCCTTTCCCTTCTCCAGGTGATCTTCCCAACCCAGGAATTGAACCCAGGTCTCTTGCATTGCAGGTGAATTCTTTACTAGTTGAACCAGCAGGGAAGCCCATGAATACTGGAGTGGATAGCCTATCCCTTCTCCAGTGGATGTTCCCTACCCAGGAATTGAACCGGGGGGCAGGCAGATTCTTTACCAACTGAGCTATCAGGGAAGCCCAGAGACCCTTCAAGGGGAAAATAAATTCATTCATTCAACATGACTGTTAATTAAATCAGCTGAAACTTAAGTTGTGGCTATGATCTGCCAGGGGGCTTCCCTTGTAGCTCAGTTGGTGAAGAATCTGCCTGCAGTGCAGGAGACCCAGGTTTGATCCCCAGGTTGGGAAGTGTATCATCCCCTGGAGGAGGAAATGGCAACCCACTCCAGTATCCTTGCCTGGAAAATCTCATGGACAGAGGAGCCTGGTGGGCTGCAGCCCATGGGGTTGCAAAGAGTCGGGCATGACTGAGCGACTAACACTTAGGATCTGCCAGTCACCATTTAGGTGCTGAAAAGCTGAGAATGTGATGGTGAACAATACAGACAAGGTCCCTGCATTTGAAGGTATCAGGGAGTGGGGCAGATAGACAGTGAGTGACCAAGTACAAAGGGACTGTAGCGGTTGAGGGAGGCAGGGTCGGGTGGTCAGGGAAGGCCTTCCTGGGGAAGTGACCCTGCAGTTGTCACATGAGACGGACCTGGCTCTCTGATGATCTAGGAGAAATGTTTTTTCAGGCAGGTGCAGTAGCCAGCAGAAAGGCTCATGTTCGAGGAACATAAAAACAGCAACTGGCTAAAGGGCTGTAAGTGAAGACAGCAGTGGCCTGTAAGACGGAATCAGAGGTGGTCAGGGGCCAGGTTGTACAGGGCCTTGGAGGCCATTGCGAGGACTCTGGATTCTAAGTGCAGTGGGAAGCCATTCGAGGTGTGTTAAACAGAAGAGTATCATCTGCTCTAAAAGCCCATTGGTTGTAATATGGGGATCAGATTGTAGGGACAGAGGTGGAAACTCACTGGGGACCTGTGGCAGTGGTCCATGATGGCTTGAGCATGCTGGCAGCAGAGAGAAGGAAAGCACAGGTGGCAGCTAGCTGACGGGTTGATGTGGGAGGTGAGGAAAAAGAGTCAAGAAGGAGCCCTGGGTTTCCGGCTGGAGCTCCTGGGTCAGTCAGCTGTCTACTGAGTGTGTACAGTGTTGGCTGTACTCCGCGGTGGTGCTCACGCAGAGCTCCACTCATGGCAGTCACTCACCTCCTTTTTGGCAGGGTTCACATCCTCTGGCAACTCCTGACTCTGATTTTTCAGTAGAACTTCTAGGGGGTAATATTTTGGCTCAGAATTCAGGGGAAGGGTTGTGTCCCTCATATCCTAGGGAAGATAAGAATGTAGACACGATAAAAGACCACTCAGGTCTGTGCAATTGAAGTTGTGTTTATAACATTTAAATTTTGTTTTTTACCACTTCATCCTTTATAATCATCTTTTAGAACAGTGGTCCCCAACACTGGCTGCATGTCAGAGTCATCTGGAAATCTAAAATATTCTAGTTTGGGGGTTCTTGGGAAGCTGATTCAGTGAGTCTAAGGTAAATCCTGTATAGAGTTGGCGTAAATGTTTTGCATAAATCTCACTTAAATGCTGTGATCACATCCCTTCTCTTGGTACTTTTACTTGGGCTCTACATTTCTGGCTTTCAGATGATTTCATGTTGAAGTCATACTTCTCTTAAATACATTTTAAAGATGCTACATTGCCATGAGTTTTGAAATGTTGAGTTTGTAGAGCACAAACAACAAAATGCCAGATGGTTTGGACAGTGGTGCTGTGCACTGTCCTGATGTCAAAGAACTGTTGGATTCTCGGCCGAGAGCTCCACTTTTGGGGGGCTGTTAAAACAGCCTGAGTAATGGGGTAATGGCCTGAGTTTCTGTGGATGCCTCTGTCAGAAACTAATAGTGTCACCTGGGTTAGAAGCTTATTATTTCTGAAAAATACTACTAGTAAATTTAATCTCTCCTGAGTGACAGAGTTAAATAATTCAACTTGGTAACAGCAAGTCTATTCTAAATTCTGGAAGGCAGTAAAATAAGGAACTCGACTCTGAAGCCTGCTTTTTCTACCGATTAAAACAATCTTCACATCAAATTGGACCACCAGAGTGATACTGAGAAGGACATGATAGGGTTTTGGCCATGCTGTGTCTGTAGCATCTGCTGTTTCTCTCTGGCTCTGGTTGCCTGTGAATAGCTCCTGCAAGAAACTCACAGCAGTGATTCTTGTGATAGCAGCAGCGTCTCCCAGCTCCTCTTTTAACTGTTCATATGATTTCCCTGCCTGGAAAGAAGAGATGGAAAACACAGGATGAGACCCTGCTTACAGTGGAAGGACGTCTCAGGTCTGGTCTATAACCCTTGAGAGAAGCAAAAAAGCCAGGGGACAGAAGACATTTCAGAGATATGCAGAAAGGAAAATCCCCCCTTCCAGGTCTATGCAGGGTTGGAAGGTACTTAAACATGATCTGCACTCTTTGCTGGTGGCTCCTCAATGTTCCATACTAAGAGCAGTTGACTAGGAGTCAGAAAACCTGTCTTCTTCCTACTGGTTATGACTGTAGACAGGTAACTTCTCCTCTGAGCTTCCTCATTTGTAACACAGGCAACAATGTTCCCCTGGCTATCAGGATGTAATGGACATACTTCACAAACTTGACTGCTTCTCACATTGCCTGTTCCTGAGGCAAGCTGTGAATTTGCTGACTGATCTTACTGCTGTGCAGGGTGCGAAAGAGAAGGAAGGTAAAAACGGGAGAGGGGAGATGGGAGTGGGGAGGTACAGTCCTGGGTTGACTCGGCCCTCGAGTGCCCTGCCATCCTTCTGAGCTGTCAGTGCTGAGTACCCTGGCAGTAAGAACATCTCCCTGCTTCTCCGTTCTTACGCTCCAAATGTGAGGGTCCCAGGCCAGGAACCAGCCTGTGAAGATGGGAGGCTCGAACCCCTGTTTAACAATCAGGATTGGTGTGCCGGTGTCTCGGCCGCTGGGGTGAGTGTGCAGGTACTCCTGGGCAGTCGACAGAGCGCTGTCCTTCTCTGCGGCATTGGCCTCAGCCCCGATCCACAGGAACACCTGTTGTCGTAGAGACCGTTTGTTACTGAGCTCACGCCAAAGGCTAAGTACTAGATAGTACGCGCTGCCCCATCTTTCCCTGTCAGCGTAAAGTTTTTCTCAGGTTTGTTTTGATTTCTATATCTCCAGTCCTGAACTCTCTGAACTTCAGCTTCCTGAATCCAGCTTCTTGCAAAACATCTCTTGGCTGTCTCCAAGCACCTCAAGTATAACACCCCCAACACGTCGCTCTTTTCTAAACTTGTATCTGTGTCTCCATTCTTGGGGAATGGTGTCCATTCAGTCACCCAAGGCAGTAACCTGGGAATCATCCTGAATGCCTTCTGTATCACCAGGACTTAACTAGTTTACCTCCCGTGCTTTTGTCAAATGGGTCACCGTCCATTCAGCTCTACTCCCCTGCTTCTGTGTGGGCCGGCAGCAGCTCTTTCTGGACTAGGACCATGGGGCGCTGACGGGCAGTCTTCTTTTTTCTTACACCCCCTCCCTCCTCTCCCACACTCGCCAGAGTGAGTGACCTCAAGCACAGTCTGACCATGTCACTCACCTGCTTACATTTCAGTAGCTTTCCAGGGTAAGTTTCAGACTTCTTGACTTGGTTGGTAAGGTCCATACCTACTTCTTTAGCTTCACCTCTAGGGCACTCTTTAACTCTGTCTTATACTCTGATAATACTCTTTGTAGTTCCCTATATACTAGACTATTTCCTGCCTTTTTCTTTTGCCTGGAATGGCCTCTTTACCTGATTAATACCTGTTTCTCCTTGGAGTCTGGGAGCCACCTCCTCCAGAGTCTTCTCTGAGCCCCTGAACTGTGTTGAGTGCCCCTAGTTTGTGTTCCCATGGCACTTCATGTGTACCTCCATCACAGTAGGATGATGATTCTATGTCCGGTCTCCTCCACCCTCCGTCAGCCTGTGGACTCTGAGAGTGGGGCGGGGCCCTTCGCCTTAGTGACACCACACCCAGCACAGTGATTAGAAAGGAGGAGGTGTTTGCTGAGCCGAATTAAAGAAAACCGGCTGTGGTGGAGGGGTGGCCTTGAAGATGGGTGGCCCTTCTATCCCTTTATTCCCCCAAAGGCCCATATCTGCAGGTGTGGAGCCTGCTGCTCTTGGGCCTGACAGAATGGAGTGTGTGATAGGATGGCGTGATTTTCCCAGAGCATGGTGGGAAAATTCCCAGGATGGTGAGTTGTAAACAACATTCTGTTCTCTCCAACCCCGGCAAAAAAGCAGGCTTTTCCTTTGGTCACCACTGAAAATTGTTTGACTGACTTGGGGATAGTCCAGGGCTACCCTGGCTTAACTGGGGTTTGGGGGAGAGATACTATACAAAAAAATAGCCTAAAGCTTGAGGATGTCTATCATTCGTTCCAAGCTCTCCGGCTGTGTCTTACCTGGTCCCAGGTATCCAGGAGCATCACGTCACCTGGGTTCAGGTCATCCTGGGTGAAGTCTATGATCTCAGTGACAGTGAACCGGCCAGTCTTATTGGAACATTCAAAGAGACGAGACTGGACATCTAGGATCTCCTGCTGTAGTCTGCAATACAGTCCGTGTAGAGGTGAGCTGCTTGGAAATCACCTGCAGTGCACCAGTCTGGGAGGCAGGGGGAGCCAAACAGAGGGGAGGCTGCGGTCCTGTACCTTTTGTCACTGGCATAGGGAATTTTCCCTCCCAGCAGGTCCCAGAACTCAGCTGGCTCCTGGCCCTCAGCCACTGTGTTCTCGGTGCCATCACAGAGAAGTCCGGCCAGCTCCTTAGCCATCGCCCGCTCATCCCCACTAGACCCCTAAGAATGGGATGGGGAGAACACAGATGTTAGTCACACACAGGCACGTTGATGTGGGAATAAAGCACCTTAGACTAATAACTCAGCGTAGCCAGGATTAGTTACCAAGCCAAAAGACCTCAGGACCGGGAGATAGATGGGTGAGTTCCGGTGCTGGGAAGGGCGGAGGCGGGGGTGGGGGTGGGGTGGGGTGTGGGTGGGAAGGAGGAAAACAGTGTGGTAGCAAAGGACAAGACTAGACTCTGAAATGCTCAGTGGGTCACTTTTGTTTCACCTTCAGTTGGAATTTTAGCACCTACTTTTGATTATTTTTTTAAGAAAAAAATTAAGCTTATTTTTAAAATTATATACTGGAAAGTTCACCCTTTCTGCCATAGAGTTCTATGACTCTTGACAAATGCATAGAATCATGCTACTACCACCACAGCGAAAACAGACAAGTTGCCTCACCACTGCAGAAGTTTCCCTCAGACTACCCACCCCTTTGTAGTCAAACCCTCCCTGAATCCTTAGCCTCTGGCAACCACTGATCTGTTCTCCATCATTACAGTTTTGCCTTTTCCAGAACCTGGTAAATGGAATCCTACACTGTGTGACCTTTGAGTCTAGCTTCTTTCACTTGGCATAATGCATTTGAGATTCTTCCTTGCAGTTGTGGGTGTTCTGTAGCTGAATAGTATTCCATTCCAATTGTGTGGAAGCACCACTGCTTGCTTAACCATCCTCCAGTTGATTTGCTTCCAGTTTTTGGCAATTACAAACAAAGGTGCTATTAAACATTTGTGTATAGGTTTTTCTGTGAAGGTAGTTTTTTATTTCACATGGGTATATACCCAGGAATGGAGTGGCTGGCTCATACAATAAGCATATGTTTTATAAGAAACTGTCAAATTGTTTTCAAAGGCCATATCTGCATTCTCACCTGCAGTGTGTGAGAATTCCTATTGCGTTTTGTCCTCACCAGCACTAGATATTATCGGTTTTTTAGTCATTAGTCATAGGTGTGTAGTGGTATCTCATTGGTGTTTCTATTTGCATTTCCCTAATGACTATTAACACTGAGCAGCTTTTCCTATTCAATTCTCTTTTGTAAAACAGTTCTAGTGCTTTTCAATGCAGATGAAATCTGAATTGACAAAAACCATATTTTGAGTGTTCTTTTGTTCATGTTAATGCCTGTCCTATTACAGTCCACCAAACTGGTGTGGAAAGATTGCCTTTTCCATCCTGCATCCAGCCTCCATGTGTTTAGCTGTTTATGGAGGGTCCCCTGGGTGTGAGCAGTGCCATTATTGAGTGTGTAACTGGAGGCCTAATTGTGAGGAATATTGCTGGTCCCTTTGAAGAATCTTTAGGAAAAGGCTCCTCTTTTTGAGGACTGCTCCAGCCTACTGTAAGTTCCTTTGCCCTTGCTGACCAGAGGGTGGGCGCAGGGCTGGGAGCCAAGGGCTGGGTGTGACTGCTGGGCCAGCCGTCCTACCTTGCCATACCACAGGTAGTGCTCTGCCTGGGTCCGCAGCAGAAAGACATCATTGGAGTTTAGGGAGGAGGTGAAGGCTGGAACCTCCACTGCTTTGGTGTTAGATTTGTCATGTCCTTGAATCTGGAAGAGTCTTACTGGAGGATCCGGCTCAGCATTTCCCTTCCTAGAAGTCCCACCCTAGAGAGAAAGAGAAAAGCAGAGTCCAGATCTAAGGTATACTGTGTGCGCTGAGCACTGGGCCAGCGCTGTGGAGAACAGGGCTGTATCTGACCCCATCTTTGCCATCACGGAGCTTCTAAGCTAACTGGGAGAGGTCGAGGTGAGCTGGAGTTATGGTACCAACAGTGTTAGCTTTCAGGGGACTTCCCTGATGGTCCAGCAGCTAAGACTCTGTGCTCCCAGTGCAGGGGGCCCAGCTTCTCTGGTCAGAGAACTAGATCCCACATGCCACAGCTAAGACCCTCTGTAGCCAAATAAATAAATATTTTTAAGAAATAGTGTTAGCTTTCATTCTGAGACCTGGGCTATATGCCAGGCTCTTTTCTGGTGTCTTGCTGCTGCTGCTGCTAAGTCACTTCAGTCATGTCCAACTCTGTGTGACCCCATAGACGGAAGCGCTCCAGGCTCCCCCTTCCCTGGGATTCTCCAGACAAGAACACTGGAGTGGGTTGCCATTTCCTTCTCCAATGTGTGAAACTGAAAAGTGAAAGTGAAGTCGCTCAGTCGTGTCCGACCCTTAGCGACCCCACGGACTGCAGCCCACCAGGCTCCTCCATCCATGGGATTTTCTAGGCAAGAGTACTGGAGTGGCTTGCCATTGCCTTCTCCGCCTAGAGCCGCTAGTGGACGGTGCCTTAGCTATATCATTTTATTGATCCTCATAATAACTCTGTGAAGTAGGTATTATTATCCCACTGTGCAGGTGGGGAAACTGAGGCTCAGAAAATTGGCTAATTAATGACAAGACTAGGACTTGACCACAGACTTGTGTGTATCAAGCATGTGATGCCATACAGTCCTGGTGGCGCTTCAGCCAAGGCTTTCAGGAAGACATGGGACTTGAATCTGAAGGGGCACAATGGCTGCGGGAGGCAGACAGGGAATGATAGGGCACATGTGAGGTCTGAAGAGGAGACCTACCTGAAGAGTGGAGTGTGGAGGTTAGGGAGCTGGGGGTGATGCACCTGCACAGGTAATATGGGCCAGATTATACGAGACCTTGAACATGAACTGGGCAGGGGTGTGGACTTGAAGCCTAGGCAGCCGGGATGCACTTCAGTGTCTTAGAGTCACCCGCTTCTCGTCTGTGTCCAGCCCAAGCCCCACTCTCCACCCCTCCTGTCCGCTGCCGCAGGGCCCTGCTGCCCTGCTGGTTCTGAGCATTCTGCTTCTGGTGTAACTGTACCTAAGGTTTCTCACCTCAAAGATGACCAGCTTTCCTTTGAAGATGGCCATGAAGTGGCGCGGCTCCTTCCCCATGGTAACCCGAACCTGCATGGGGGCCCCTTCAAACTGCTGGTCCACCTCTACCGCCTGATATGCTGAGGCTGCCAGCTCATCCTGTGAGGCGTGGCGGCCCTGCAGGGGTGAGAGGGGTGCAGTGGGTCCCTGCCACCCCCAGCCCCAGCTCAGCGGCCAGAGGAAGCACCACGATCCAAAGCTAAGAGCCTGGCCCAGGCCTACCTGCCAGATATACAGGATGTAATGAGGCTTCCCATGCATCTCGTACGTATAGAGAACCAGATAGCAGTCTCCCCCGTAAAAGAAGCCATGCCACTGGTGCCCCACGGGGACCAGCTCCAGGTTTTCTATCCTCCAGACCTGGGCATAGAAGGAGACACAGTTCCCCAGGGATGGGGAGTCCTCTGTGAACAAACAGCCACCTGGAGGGAACTGGGCCATGCTGAGCAGAGAACCAGGTGGATGAGGCACAAAGGTCCATTCACAGTGTCCCTCATCCTCTGGTGCTTCCTCCCAGTGCTGAGGGCTTATCCCATTTGCATGATTTGAATCCGGAGAACTAGGTCATCCCTGGTCAGATGCACCCCCATCACAGCTCAGAGGTGATTTGAATGTGTCTGCCAGCTGAGCTGTTGACAGCACACTGGGGTGTCTACCTTTCCCTCCCCTGAAGACTGTGGGGGAGCCCTGCAGATGCAGACACCTCTTAGGGAAGAGTCCTGAGGCCCCAGAGGTGACAAGGGAAGCGGAGGAGACAGGATCCCGTGAGCTCCTCTGCAGCAAAGCAGCCAGGAGAGCCGGTGCCCTGCCTGCCCTGGCACTTGGGTGGCTGGGCTTATTACCTCAACTTTGCCATTGCCGTCGTCCACCATTCTTTCCTGGGCTGCCACCTCTGGTTTGGTGTGCAGCAGAGTTACATCAAATTTATCCTGGAAAACCTTCGCTGCAGAGAAGGGGTTGGGAGAAGCCAGGTGAGTGAAAAGCATCCATGCCCGTCTTTCTAGAGACTCCCCACAATGAGAACACCATCTGGGGGCAGTCTTACCGACTTTACCCACGCTGAATGTTTTCCCCAGACCCACGGTCTGTTCCTTCACTGTCCACTTCTGGAACAGCTGCTTGAACATGGCTGACTCGGCACCGTCATTGACGGTCTCCACGTTGGTGCTGCTGGGGTAGCCCTTCATCCTGATGAAATCCTGGGGGTACCCCCACCCCCAAAGGCAGGTCAGTCAGGGGATGCATTGGGTTCTTGGCTTGGTAATTCACCCCTCTGAAGCCACTGGGTAGGATTGTTCCCTTCTGGGAGTCAGAGTCAAATTCTAACTCACTTCTGTCTAGGAACCAGGCTAGCTGCCTCAAGGGAAGGACTGAATGGAACATTTTGGCATTCCTTCATTGGTCACGATTATTACTGATTTTTTTTTAAATCCTTTATAGTATATTCCTTCAGCACTTCTGTATGCTACTGACTTTGCATCACCTTCATTTGCTTTTTTTGCTTGGAAGATGCATCCTGCTTGGTTCAGCTGCAGGAGGCTGCACAATAATGTCATAAGTTCCTTGAGGACAGGGCTGTTGATATGTGATACCGCCTTCAATAATAACAGCCACCTTTTATTGGGCAGGTGTGTGTGCCAGTGTGTTTGAGTGCTTTACAAATGTTATTTAACCATCACAACAACCCCAGGAGGTAACACTAGACTGGGATTTGAATCCCAGTTTGTCTGTCTGACTTTGAAGTCCCGGATATAACTGTGATGTTTTGTGCTCTAGTGCCTAATATGGCTCTCCAAGCACTTCTGACGTTTCATGGACAGACTTTTTGGATAATACTGCATGTCCATAGCTCCTACCAGGGCTTTAGACATGGCCATCTGTTTCTCAACCTTTGTGGCTCCTCTTCCTTTCCACACATAGATCTTGGTTCCACTTTGGTCCAGGATGTAGCAGTCCTGAAGCAGATGGCCAAGGACAAAAATGGTTACTGCTGCCCGAGACCATAAGGAAGGCCTCTCCATGCGGCCTGCCTCTGAAGCCAGGTCCGGTTACCCCAAGCCAAACCCACCCAAGTGCTACTCACATCAGGGTTCAGTAAGTCCTGGACCAGAGGCCTCGTCGCTACCTCTGTGACCGCCAGCTGCCCAGATGAGTCTGAGACACTGGAGAAGGGGAGAAGTTAGCCTGTACCTTCCCTTCTACAAAGCATCATGTGGTCAGTTTGCTATTTCCTGGCTTGGTCTTAGGATGGAGTTTCTGGGTAGAGTTTGACTTCTTGCGACAGGCATGGCTTGAGTGCGGACTGAGATATGATGGACGCTGTTGTCTGGGGGAGACTTCTGTGCATCTCTTTCCTGAATATTATCTCTACCCGGCCCCTGACATTATCCCATCCACACCCCTGGGATGCATAGACCTGAGTCAAAGAACATTCTCTCCTAGAGACCAGGAATCATTGCTAACAAGAGCAGGCAGTAGCTGCTCAGGGAACAACGAGCTCCTTGTAGAAGCTGCATTTGAAGAAATACTGAAAGAAACCCATGTGCCTGCACCCCAAATGGAGCCAAGCAGAAGTGCTTGTTTCTCTGGGGGCCACCTTCCCCCGACCCCAGCTTCCAACCAGCAGCCAGCCTTAGCTACTCACTGATACAACGTGATATTTGATTTCTGCTGCTGATCTATGACCTCGTCTGGGACTGCCGGTTGGATAACGGAGCGCCGGCCGAGGGTGTCCTGAAGGACCTTCATCAGCTCCGGGCTGGCAGCCTCCTTGTCTCCCTCAATCACTCCTATCTCAGCACGGCCCCCTCGCTCCCTGTCCCGAATATCCTTTGCCAGAAGCATCGCCTGTAAAGAAAGCCAGGGATGCCCTTAGCTCCAAGAGAAGCAGCCTGGGTCCCAGACACAGGGGTTACCCTGATGCTGAGGAACCCCAGGCTGAGTCACAGCCTGTCATGTGGCCTGTCTCTGAAACAGATGCTGCTCAAAGGCAGGCCGTCTGGCTGGAAGGGCAGGAAAGAGCCAGTCAGGAAAGAAGAAGCAAAGAGTAGCTGGGGGAGAGGAGGGGCCGGCCGCATGGGCCACACCTTCAGGCGCTCCCCACTGCTACTCTCCGGGCCGTTCCACTGGACGATGACCTTTCCAAGATCCAGCAGGAAGACATCCCCTCGGTTAAAACTGTCCCAGCTCATTTCCACCTGCAGGGAAGAGGTAGACATCAGGCAGGAGGAATTCCCGGGTGGCAGGCTGAGGCCTCAGGCGCAGGATAGACGGGGGCAGGACTGACCTCAGTGGCCCGGATGTTTCTCTTCCCCTTCACGTGCAGCAGCCGCTTCACACCGTAGGTGTTGGTCTCCACGTGCTTCATCCCAGAGGCCACACCCCCCTTCTTGTAGCTGAGGGAACAGCCGTTGAGTTACTTACTGAGAACCTGCTGTGTGCCAGGTGTTGGGGAGAGTGGTGGGTCACATAGAGGCAGACTTTGCCCGCATGGGTGATGATGGTACATGTGCAAGGGAAATACTGATGCTGGTCACCCCTGCCACAGACTTGCCCTCAGTGGGGGGCTTTTTGATAGAACATTTGGGGCTGTCTTCTCTGGAGGACTGACATTTGAGTTGAGATATTAAGAGTAGGAACCAACCACCAGAGGACTAGATCTCCAGACAGAGGAGTGATAGAGTCCCCTCGGCATGGAAGAGCTTGTTTTGTTTTCTTGAAGCTGAACATCATGTGTGTTGGGGGAGGGGCACAAGTCATCTCCCTGTGGCCTGAAGACCAATTCACTCCAGGAAACCACTCTCCTGCCTTTGGTTCTCACCCCAACCCAGCCTCCTCTAGGCATCCCACATGTAAAGGGCACCCAGAAAGCCCCCAGGAGCAAAAGGCCTCTGTTGCTGGGCTCCCTGGTGACTCGGCAGGCAGCTCTGTGCCCAGAGGGTCCTCAGTGAGGGCTGCTCACCTTGCAAGAACTGGCCTTCGACCAGCCTCAGAACTTTTGAGCTCCTTGGAATTCTTTTGTTTTAGATCTCAAGTGTAAATTTTGGAGGTGATCAAACTCCTCAGTTCTTGGAAGGCTGTCATCACTGGCCTTTACAAGACCCCCCACTTGTAGTGTTTCTGTGTTCCCTTTTATCTGCATACCCTCCCCTCCCCGCCTCTTCTCCCCACCATAGGCATCCATTCTAACAGTTTAACATCTATCTATTTTCATTTTGGTAAAATGTGGGCTGTTGTTTTGTGCTTATGTCATTTTTTACATTCTGTTCTATATTTCAAGCCTGTTTCTTCCTGTGTTCCTTAAGCCCAATTTTTAAGGTGTGTCCACAGGTCAGATGTGTCTCTAATGTGATGGCATGGTACTCTGTGGTGTCTTGGAGTATTTCTCCTGTTCAGTCTCCCTGGGGGAGGCACGCCTCACTGCCTGCAGCTTCTCACCATCACTAATACCACTGTGAACATTCTGGCTCCCGTGCCCTTGTGGACCTGGGAACGAGAATTCCTTTGGGTCACCCCCCCAGGGGGTGGGACCTGCCCCAGTGGCAGTAGCAGACTGCCCTCCGGAACACTGGACCAGTCCTCGCTCCCACCTGCAGGGGACCAGGGTGCCCATGTCCCCACAGCCTTGCCAACACTCAGCACCACCCAGCTCTCTAACTTACACTGGGGAAAGGACAGCTTTGTTTTGATTCGCATTTCTCTGATTACTCTCTTCGCATACGTTTTAGCCTTTGGGTTTCCTCTTTGGTGGACCACGTCTGCGTCCTGCTGTGTGCCCAGCTACTCACATGATGCCCTGCTTGAAGTAGCCGCGGAAGGTGTCGGACTCGTGGTACTGGACCTCCCGGTGCTGAACGGGGCTGCCCCCCAGGTAGTCGTCCAGCTGCGTAGTGTAGATGGCTGCGCAGCTCTGTTCATCCTGGGATGAATCCTTCCCAATCCAGAAGTGGATGTCCTGGGAGAGGAGGCTGCCCACTCTCCGGGTCTGGGGTGTAGTCAAAGAGATTGGCTCAGGGGCCAGTTCGCCCCTCTGGTCTGGGAACATAGCTGCCTAGGGTGACTTGTGTCCCATTCTTGGCAGGCTCAGGCCTCTGTGTCCTGCTCTGCGGTCTCTTCCCCGCTGCACTGGCCCCTGGGCAGACCTGTTCCGTGACTCAAGCCCTACCTAGCAGCCCAAGTCCCTCCCTACATTGGGAGAATGCTGACAGCTTACAGTCCTCCACATAAGCAGAGGTTGGGGGGGTCTTGCCAGGTTGGACTGCAGGCAAGAGTTCTCTTGTTGCTCATTTGCACCCCTGCACTCTCACAGCTGTACAGAGCTGCTGTCTGCCAGCATGGCTCTGTCAGCACCGTCCACGTGGGAGACTGTTCCCTCGGCTAGGTGAGCACTTTTGAGGCCAGAGATGGCCCTGTGTCCACCTGGCTTCTTCCACAGCACTGTAATCTGGGTTCTGGGCCCAGGAGGCCGAAGCCTGGCTATGGGCCACATGCTGAGGCTCAGACTGAGGGCCACACCCCCACCCTCTGATGTAAAATTTAAAACCTTGGCCTAAGCACAGCCTTTGATAGTCAAACTGGAAGCCTGTTCCATGCAACAGCGAGGAAGAATCAAGACGTTACCAGAGGCCTGATACCAGTGGGCAGATCTCCCAGGGAAGCCCCAGAGCTGGCTCTCTAGGGAGGAGCTTGTGAGAATCAGGGAAGAGGGCGAGACTGTGCTCACCGAGAGGATGACGTAGCAGTCTCCCTCATAGAAGTTGCCGTGGGCACTCAGGGGCACCAGCGCCAGCTCCATTTTCTGGAAGGACATGGGGTGTGGATAGGCTACATTCCTTCCCCCTCATCCCCCAAGCCTCCTCCCCCCACGCTATTATTTGGCACAAGTGACAGGGCTGGAGAGTGGGTGGAAAGGTACGGAGATGTTCCCAACGGGTCATGGCGGCCAGCCCCAGGATGAGCGCACGCCCCTCCGGCTTCTGCTGAGCTCAGCCTGCACAGCCCTGGGTCTCTCCTCCTCCCACCACCTGCCTGGTCTCATCTCGCTACACTGAGGAACCTGGTGAGCGCCCTCAGTCCTATGCAGTTGGGTATAAGCCCTCAAGGAAGAGCCTCAAGTCTCTGAGCCAAAGCACTGGGGTCTCCAGCACTGATTCCATCCACCGAGCGCTGGCCCAGGTCAGAACGGAGTGGAGTACCCAGATTCTGTGAGGCGCTGAGGGCTGACTGTGTGCAGGTTCCATGCTGAGGGTTCCTGTCTGGAGTCTGGATTGGAGCTCTGATGCATCTGTCATAGCATGTCTGGGCTCGTCCCAGGAGAGCCATTCATGTGGCCTCAGATGGGACTTTCATCACTGTCTCCAAGGAGGTAAACTTGCGGTCCTAGGTGAGTGTATTGTATGTAAAATATGTGTGTCAAATGTGAAAATGTTAAATATCCCACAATTTGTGTAACTTTTTGTTCCTATCAGTTGTTAAATGCACGGAGAGCCTTAAAACAGTGGGATGACCTGGCTCTGAGCAGCTTTCTAGGCAGCTGTGACCCCTCCTGTGGACGACAGTGAGGTGGGCATCTCCTCTGGGTTTTATGCAGCAGTCCCTCACTGGGCTCAAAGTAGGGAGGAGGTGAAGCTTTCTGGGCCAGGGCGGTTCCCAGCTACAGACGGGTGGCGCTCCAGGTCAGTCAGAGGGGCTCAAGCCAGAGTAGAAGGGATGAGCAGGGCCCCCATCTATGCTGTACTCAAACCTCCTACTTTGCAGGAGCTACAGTGCCCCGTGGAAGACAGGTTCCATTGTCCTGACTAGAGCAGCCAGTAGTCTTGGGGCTTTCTGGGTGGCCCAGGCCCCACCCATCTCTGCAGGGCATTTACTGGAAGTGCACTGGCTGGATAAAGGGCCAGCTTATTTTTGCTTGGAGCCCTGCTCCTAAAGTGAAGAGCCTTTCTTCCACCTCACCCGCCCGCTCTGTGCACCCAGGAGGGGTCAAGGATAGGAGACCGTGCTCTTCAGTGCTGCCGAACCACTAGCAGGAGACTGAGTGTGGGGGGCCTTCAGCAGCCCAGGAGGCTGCCCCGTCCAGCCCAGCTCACCTCTATTCTCCAGGTGATGATCCCAGGGTCGTTGCCCACAGCCCGGAAGGTGCTGCTCAGAGACATGGAGCTTGTCTTCCCGGGACTGAAACGTCACAGAGCAAGTGAGGAGATCCCTCTCAGAGCAGGCATCCCACCTGCTTTCCTCCTAAGTCACTTCCCAATCTCCTGTCAGCCATCCGGCCACATCCTCATGGAGTATCCCTGCACTGTCTGTCACAGTGATGTGGGAAATGACTTGTCCAAGTTCACGTCGTTAAGGTCAGGGGGTGGCGCCCACTGGAAGTTCTGCTTCCCCCTTGCCACTTCCCTTGTTAAGAGCTCTGGTAACAGGCATGACTATTTACCAGAAGGGTGACAAATGTGTTAAACCCTTTGTTGACTGACTTTATTTCTCTCATTTAATTCTCATAAGCTGAATATATTTCCTTCATCTTACATTGTGGGAAAATTGAGGTTCAGAGAGGTTAAATAATTTGCTCAATATCACTAGAAAGAAATCCATACCTGATCTTAAAATCTCTGTTCTAATTACTCTGAGGTACTGCAACCCTTCCTAACTTACCTAAATCCAGTGGCACATGGGGCTGGAAAGCTTACATCAGAGTAAAACTGAGATTCCTTCTGTCCTTCTTATTCCAATTCTCCCAGACTCTCTGCTTGGCAGGTCCTCTTCACAGTCCACTTTTTGGGCTTTCACTTACCAGACTTTTTAAAGTGAACCATCCTTAAACTATCCCATCCTGCTTTTGTCATATGACTAATACATTCCCTGTACCTCATAGAAGAAAAGGGAAAGTAAAATGGTAGAACTGGGACATAGAATTCAGGGTGTGGACTTCCCTGAAGTCCATCACTTAAGACTCCAGGATTTCCAATGCAGGGGGTGGTGGGTTGGACCTCTGGTGAGTACTGAGTTCAGGGTGCCAGCAGGGACAGGTGGCCATGGCCCATGGACAGATCCTCCCCCGCCACCACAGACCCAGCCAGTGGTGCAGTGGCCTCCCACAGGCAGGGTGGGGAGAGAGGGAGAGGTAAAGAGGTGTGCATTGTGTACCATCAAGGCGTGTCTAGGGTTATCAGCACCTACACATGTCTATGGCCACACAGCCTTTACATAATGAAAATTCCTGTCCGGTTCTTGCTTTCAAGGGGCTTGCAATCTCATGATACACATAACTGATGAATGCTCTCACAAGGCAAAGGTAAAGGATGGGCTTGACTGATTCATTAATTCATAGGAAAAAGAAAAAATAAAAACCAAACACCCTGAAAGGTCTCTCTGGGATTTTGCTGTCAAAGTGTTAGTCACTCAGCCGTGTCTGACTCTTTGTGACTCTGTGGACTGTAGCCCATCAGGCTCCTCATCCATGGAATTCTCCAGCCAAGAATACTGGAGTGGGTAGCCATTCCCTTCTCCACGGCATCTCCCTGACCCAGGGATTGATCTCGGGTCTTCTGCATTGCAGGCAGTTTCTTTACCATCTGAGCCACCAGGAAAGCCTGGGGTTTGGCTATTTGGAAGCATATTGTGCTTGTTAGGAGGAGCATGCCTGGCCATTCTTTTCTTGAACCTTGGTAGATGAACCTAGGTTTAGGTATGTGCCATTATCTAGTGTGGACATTGGCAAAACAAAAAAAGACAAACAAAAACCTCTCTTTGTCTACTGTTCTAAGCAGGCCTAAAGCAGAGCAATGATGCGGAGCAGTCAGTGTTGGAGGATTTAATTTGATAACGCGCACTGCCCCACCCTGTGCTGCTCGGAACTGCTAGGGAATATTTGTTCAGGTTTTCTGCAAATACTAGACTTCAGTCACTAAAGGCAAATGCCATGACCCAACTAGGGGAAGGGGATAAAGACTAATTTGTTCCTGGGAGAGAGCTAAGTGTAAACCTGCTAAAAGACAAACCCGTTGGCACTAACTAGGACTGAGTCCAGAGGCCAAAAGCGGTCCCAATTCCCAACAGGGACTTAGCAGTCAAGACACTCACTGGGCCAGGAGCCCGAAATGCAGGACAGGACATACTCACAGAAGGAACTCTGCTGTACTGGACACCTAGAAAGTGCGATTCCGTCTGTGACACCAAAGTCTCCCAAAGGCCTCCGTCCCTCCTCAACTCCTAATTTCTTAACTTAGTGCCCTTTGACACTACTACTAGGTGGAGTGCAGTTTTGAAATCCCAGGTTAAAAGGCAGTGGCCCTTAATTCCTATCAATACTCCTATGAATGAACCCCAAGTAGAGGAAGCTGGTTTTCATTTATACCTTGCTCTACACCATCTTTTTGAGCTGGGGTATTCTCCATCTTTCCCAGCTTTTGAAAATTTGCCTTAATGTTTAGGGATCTCTTAAAAATTACCTCAATTTCTCAGCAGGAAGTTTGCAAAACTGACAAGCTCCTGGTTCAATCTTCTAAAAGCCTCATCCAAGAAGACAAGGCCAAGGAAATTTCAATCTCCTCCTTTGTTTCTTCCTAGTCCAGTAAAATTGTTCTACTGACATGCACCTATAAACCAGAGAGAACTTACCTTGCCTTCTCTCACCAGTCTTCCCAGTTTTCTGGCAGCGGGTAAGCAGTGTTGAGGAACCACCCAATGTGGGAGGCTCCAGGCCCTGCTGCCTTCTCTTATTAATGGCTGTGCAGACACTGGATTATATTTGCTTGGGTTTGCATCTTAACCGCATTTTCCTAGTCCTGGCCAATCACCGCCAACCTAGCCCTGGGCTTGACTTATTCAAACCAGAGGGAAAGCTTTATCTGTTCCTATTCAAAACAGCAAAAACAAGAGCAGACTTTTAAAGGCTTCTTTTTAACTCCAGTTCCACGCCCTGATCTAATTGATTTTTTCAAAGTGCAGTCCATCAATAATGCAGGAAAGAGGGTGGGAGGATATGAAATTTGCCATCCTGTAGATATGAATGCATTACACTGATGACAGGAGGCAGGGCTGGGCTGCCCGCTGAGCCCCTGGGATGTCCAGGCTGGCAAGCACCTCCCCGAGAAGCTTCTGGGCATTTCTCAGAGGTAAAATCTGGGTGAAGGGCCTACAGTGTGTTATCAGGTCATTCTGTTTTGTCCCTTGGGGGGGGGACATATGGCAGTCCAATTAAAATTTGAGTGCCTACTATGTGCCAGCAACCACTGTTGAGTTTCAGGGTTCCTGCTCTGGGCAAACCAGCAAGGGGCACAGAAAGAAGACGCTAAGTCCCAAAGTCTCTCCGGGGCTTTTGGTTCCTCCCCAGAAGTCAATAGGACACCAAGCATATGCTTATTAAGCACCTGGAGGGAATGGGGTTGGTTCCACCCAGGGGCCAGGAAAGAGCTAATGGAGCCCGACTTCTGTGACCTTGGGCAGAATCCCTGTGCTGAGTCCACAGCTGGTTTCCTAGCCTGGGCACTCCAGCCTCATAATGACAGAGGGGTTTTGAAGGAAGAAGGGAGGGGCAGCGGGGGTGGGGGTAAGTTCTGAATGAACAACAGCAGGGGCAGGAGACCGCTCCCATTCATGGATGGGTTTTTTAAACCCACTTTTATTCATTAATTGTAAGTAATACAAATATTTCAAAAATATAAACAGACACTTAATGGCATCCTACATTTCAAGTTTTTGAATACAACAAATTTATCAAATTATGGACTTGTAAGCAAGGTGGTCAGAACCCCAGAGCCCAGTCACAGTGGGAGGCAAACCTCCCTGACCCTCCAGACAGCGTCTTGAAGGGGGTTGAGTGGCACAACATGGACAGGTCAAATTTGAGGTAACTACAAGCAAAGAAGCTCAGGGCCCCAAAGACCAGAGTCTGCTCCAGGGCATGCCCCCCAGCATTAAGAGAATGCAGCAGGGGGCCAGACTTGTGCCTCCCGTCCCCGGCTTGAATGCAAGTATTTACCGGTGTTTTTTTTTTTTTTAAAAAAAAGAAAAAAGCAAAACGAAAACCTCATTTTACAAAAAAGGCAACTGAGGGACAACAGTAACAAATAACCAAACGAAGACCTAAAGGGGAAAACAGGCTTACCCTCTGCAGACACTTGACCTGGCTGGGACACGGCGGGCAAGACAACCCTGGAGCGGGATGGGGAGTTGCCTTACTGAATGGAACAGGGTGGGGCTGCAAAACAGAACGGGACCCACTTCCCAGGGAATGACTGCCTTTAGACTTCCCATGCTGTTAGCACAGAGAAGCTTTGGGACGGCTGTGAACAGAGGTTAATTTATATATTTATAAAATGGTCCAAATCTTTGGGAGGCGGGAGGAAATTAAACAGAAGGTCCCAGGTTAACTGAAGGCAAATGACCTCAACCTCTCTAGTGAGGGACCATGGGTCCGCAAAGGGTCCCCTCTACAATGTGCAGAGTGGAGACTCTTACCTGACCCTTTCCAAACTGGTCCTGTGTCCAAAGCTCCCCCTATGAGAGGGACACGAACATCAGGCTTTTGATTTAGAAGCCCAATCAGAGAGACACGCTGTGTCCCTGAAGAGGCACCTTAAAAGAACTGAACTTGGCAGGTGGGCAGATTCCTGGCATGGCTTGAACTGGGGTTGGCCAGGCCTGGTGGCCTACTGCTTCCCAAAGGCCAGCCTCAAACAGAAGGGCTGGTAGGAAACCCTGAAACAGATCCTGGGGTGAACTGGCTCCTCCCTGCAATCTTGCCCTCCTCCCAAGTTGAGTCTGGCCTGATTCCTCTAAGGAGCAAGTTTTGCAATCATCTCTTGCTCCTAACACACTGAAACTGGCGACCAGGAAGCACATAACGACTTCAGGCTGGCTCTGGTCCACACGGATGGACCCTGCTTAGACTTATATTTGGCTGAGCTATCTCTCCAGGGAAGGCGTAGGGGGGTGAGGGGGTGCGGCATTTCTGGTAAGGAACCGCAGGGGGGGCGGGGCAGGGGTCTGGTGAGATGAGGCCTGCGGAGGGGGGCTTCATGCAGAAGCAGCGGGACACTCCCACCAGGTCATCCTGGGCCCTGGTCATGATCCCTTGGAACATTTAGATAAGCCTGACAGGAAAGTGGGTGGTACCGGCTCTTCCTGGAGACCAGGTAACCCAAAGGAGGGCAGAAAGGGTCCTTGGAACTGGATCAGCCTAGAGCCTCTTATTGCTTGTTTAGTCAGAAAAGCTTGGCTGGACCCCATGGCAGATTTGGCCCGAGGTCTGACCGTTTGAGTGGGGCTTAGGAGAGAAGCCCCGCTGTGATACCAGGAGAGAGGCCCAGATCAGGGCCTTGGAATCAGAAGCTCCTACTTCCCTTCAGGAGATGTCATTCCTGGCCAGCCCTGGAGCCCTCTTTCCCCACCTCCATGAAGCAGGATCCCACAGGCACCAGGAAATGATGCTGGGGAAATGACCACACACACCTTGGGGGCCCTACTCCACTCCTGTGACACCAAAGCGAAGGACAAGGCCTCACAACCTTGCAGTGAGGGTGGGGGGGGTGGTGGTGGCCTCACGATGCCAGAGGAAGACACTGGGCAGCCAGAACCCCAAGCTGCTGTTCCGCTGCCTGGTCCTGGTGAGCTCCTCAGACTGGCCTAGTGTGTGGAAACAGGAAGGGATAATGGGGGTGAGTCCTGAGCGGGCAGTGTTCTCGCATCTGAAACAACTGACAAATGCTTGGTGATACCTGCCTCCAGGGAAAATGGGGGTGGGGTGGGGTGACAGGAGCTCCCATCTGAAGGAGAGAGGGGAGGCCACAGTTAAGGCAGTGATGCTGAGGTGGGGCTACCTCTGGGGGGCCCCTTGTGCTCCCAATTACAGCAGCTCTTCTTCTTTTGTTTTCCATCCCGGGGAAACTTCCTTTTTGTGTCTTTTTTTTTTTTTTTAAAGCATTTCACTATTAAAAAACGTTGAAAGCAGAGAGACTCGCACAGCACAGGTGGGTGAAGAGCACACTCACACCTGTTGCTGCTGGCAGGGTGCACGTGTGCTACGTTGGCAAACTAAACACAGAGAACACCCAGCCCCTCCGCCCAGGAAACGCAAGCATGCCTGAGCTCTGGAGAGCAAAAGCGCCTGCCAGCCAGCCAGCCGGGAAGGATGAAGACACTCGGCACAGGCCAGGCCCTGGGGGAAGACACAAGAGGAGAGAGCCCTGCCCAGGAAACAGGAGGGAGGGACGCTGAGCGCCCTTCCTGGACTTGGGAACAAAGTCCTTGTGGCAGCACCGGCAGAGATTCCCTGAAGAGCAGACTGAGAGACACAGTCCCAAGCTCAGAGGACCTGCAAGCCAAGGGGACACACACATTCATGCTTCGGGGATTCTGCTCGTCCCCGCACCCCTGGGGCCTCCCACATTCACCTCAGGCCCAGGACTGTAGCTCTGTCAGAAACAAAACAGCTTAACACTCTGTATTTAGAAAGAGAATTTTAAAACAGAGTCAAAAGAACGGAAATCAGTTATCTGTCCTCTTCCAGGGCAGGGAGAAGACCTCCTTCCCCACAGATTCAAGACTATGGCTAGGTGGCGAGGAAGGCAGGCCCGGTGCCCAGGCCTTAGGGAGATGCAGACAGGACCTGAGTCAGACACTCAGCTGGAGCAAGGGCAGCTGTCGGGCCACAGGACTTGATGGCCACTGGGGCTACCAGTTCTGGAAACAAGCTTTCATCTTCCCAGAAATGTCGTTTCTCTGTCTGCAGCAGCTGGCAAGAGAAAGGCTTCAGAAAGATGCATGCCTGGGGCACCCGAAGGCAGCCCCTGACCCCACTATCTCCTTGGCATAAACATTACAACACTGAGGAAAGGCCATAGGTTTGGCAATGGAGCCTTCAGCAGTCTTCATGCCTGGAGCTCGGTGGCTCTCAGGGTGAAGGGAGAGGAGACAGACTAACTCGAGGAGGCTCTTGATCCTTCAGTTTCTCCCCCAACCTGAAACGCTTATATCCTGGGGCCACAGTTCAAGGCAAGGCAAGACACACACACACACACACACACACACACACACGTGCACACAGACTCTCACTCGCATCTCGGGAACCCAACTCGGGGAGCAGGGAGCGCTGAGTATCACTGGTCTGATATTTGCCCACTCGGCATCTAACCTGTCCTAACGCTCTTTCCAATCACGTCTATTTCCAGGCCTCATATGGTGAGATGCTCCAGCTTCCACTCTGTCAGGCTGATCGTAAAGGCACAGTGTAGGAAAGCCCCCTACTGGGATGGCCATGGCTTGGCAGCAGGGAAGGCTAAGGGGCCCGCAGCTGCCCCAGGCTGGTGTAGACATCCTCGGCTCCGCTCAGCTCCTCAAAGATCGGGATCAGGTTAAGCAACTCAGTGTCCGCCATGTCATCAAACCAAGACTGCACAGGCACCTGGGGAGGGAGAGGGTGGCCTAAGTCTCCCTGTCCCGGAGCCCCCTGGAGCTTGGGCCATTCACCTGGGCTGGTGTGCTCCTCCAGTCAAGCCCACAGCTCACCACCCTCCCTCTCCTCCCCTACCCCTCCCAGGACAGGGACTCTGCCAAGCCCTGCTGTGTGGGTGTGTCTGGACCACTCACTGCATTCTCTGGGTGGAAGATGTAGGAAGCAGGTGAGTTGTCCAGAATGAGGGTTTTCCTCAGGTCCCTTCCCAGGCGGCTGAGGTCCTTGACGTAGCAGCCCTGGTGGAACACACAGGACTCACGAAACAGGCGGGCCCGGAACACCCCACACCGGTCCAGCAGGTCCGTCACGGGGTCAGCATACTGGGGGAGAGAAGAGCCTTTTTGTTTGCACGCGGTTCTGGCTTCCCCGTGGCCTCCTGCAGACCCACAAGGAGCTGCCACACCTGCTCCCAGTTCTTTACTCCCCTCCTGCCCCCAATACCTTGGCCAGGCTGGCAGTGAACAGAACACATTCAAAGAGCTCCCCCATTCGTCTCAGGAACTCGTCCACATATGGCCTCTTGAGCACATATACCTGAAGAGAAGAGCAGATTGTTGGAGGCGACCCTGTGAGGGGGAAGCTGCACCACGTCAGGCCCCATCACCACTCGCACAAGCAGGTGCAGAACTGACTCAGTCCATGCTCCCACAACCCTGCCTCTGGACCACCTGGCCAGCAGCCTTCTGCCCCACAGACCGGGGCACTAGCATCACCTCCTCACCAAGCTCCTGCTGGTTCAGTGGTCCCAACCTTGACCCAGCTCAAAAAGAAACAAAAACACTTCAGGTCCCAGGAGCCATCTCTTTCCGGCGGTGAACCATCAGCTGCCTCCAGAAACAAGTAATCAAGAATAGGCCTCACGGATGGAAACAGCCTATCCTGGATTACTTGAATCCAGCCACAGCCTCGGCAGGAGTTTCCTATCCTTGGTTCTGGCAGGAAAGTCAGTCCAGGTCCCCATCAGGCAAGGTTGCAGATCGTTCCTAAAACCTCAAGCCCTCCCTTGCAGAGCTTCTCTGAAATGCACCAGGGAAAAGTGGCTTGTCCCCTTCCTGTGACCACAGATCCAACACCCCGTAACATCTTGCCCTAGTGACTCCCACCCATTTTGTGCTTGCTCCTGCCAGCCACCCCACCCCTCGTGTCACCTTTCATCATCGTGCACATCATGGCCAGAAAGCTTCCCTGGGTGCATGTCCCTGGTGGGTCTGCCATGTCCCTGCCCCCATCCAGGTGTTCTCCTCTCATCCAGCCTACGGAGGTACTCCAGAACCATCCCTTCAAAGTTTTTACCCACGTCTCTCCCTGCTCAAGAGTATGTGCCTCTATGACTCTTCCTTCTGGAGGTGTCCTGGACTGGCCATCACTCACCAGACCCCTCCCAGCTCTGCAGCAGGAACCCTCTGCTCCAGGTAGCCACAACTGGGCCTCCTCTCATTTGCCATTTCTTTGACCTTTAACAGGTCCTCTCTTCTTCCTGGTTATTCATCAAGCTTGGCATCCTCTCACCACTCTTTGCTGAAAACCCAACTTCTGCACGTAGACACCCCACTACCACCCCTACCCCGTAATCATTTAAATCTCATCCCTTTTCCATTATTCACATCTCTCCTTGTTAGCCAGGAGTTCACTGTGTTTGTCTCTCTGAAGATATGCCTTTGTCTTTTCTGTGAGTTCTGTACATCTCTATATACTCAAGCGTATTGCTCAGTTGTGTCCGACTCTTTGCAACCCCATGGACTTGCAGCCTACCAGGCTCCTCTATCCATGGGGATTCTCCAGGCAAGAATACTGGAGAGGGTTGCTGTTCCCTTCTCCAGAGGATCTTCCCAACCCATGGGTTGAACCCGGGTCTCCTGCATTGTGGGCTGATTCTTTACCATCTGAGCCACCAGGGAAGCCCTCAAGCAGACTGTAAAGAGCTGCCATGCAGAATCTGGCACTAAGCCTGGCAGAGCACCTCAGCTGGGAGGAGGGTCTCGGGATGAAGAGAGCTTTTAATGGACATAGGAGAGTGATGACCACCCATGGGAGCCTCAAGCCCCATTTCCCTACAAGTAACTCTTCTGTCTATCAACACCACAGATCCTTAACCCTGGACTGATGGCTAGAGTCTGCTCTTACTCAGAATCAAGTGTTTTTTGATAGATGTGTACTGAGCATTTATTGTGGCAGAATCCAGTGAAGGGACCCAAGGGGAGGGAGCTGCAAAGAGAGATACAGAGGAGGAGATGCCTGAGCTGGGAAGGAAGGAAATTCACCAGCTAGATGGAATGGGTAGGCAGGGAGGAAAGGAAACAGCCAGTACTGGCTTCCTTGCCTGTAACAGGCAGAGACACCAACTCTTCAGATTAGAGAAAATATAATGAAGCATTAACAGCACTGGTCACATTCAGTGGGGGCAGGGCAGGTAAGTAAATGATAGCTTTTACTATTATTAAATAATACTTGTTTTTAAAAAAGTTTGGCTGCAAAGAGAATAAAAATGGCAGCTTGAGGCGACTGGGGGGCTGAATTTTTTAAGATGAGAAAACCTTGGTGTGCAAGCTACCAATAAAAATGGAGAGACTGAAGTTACAGGAAAGGATCAACTGATGGAACACAAGCCCTGAGGCACGGAGGACCCCGGGCCCCTGGGCCTGGCAGTACTTACCTGGTGAGTGGTCCCTTCGATCTCTACAGGCACTATGAAGTCAGCATTGTTGATTGGCTGAAAAGCAGAGGAGTTAATGAGTCAGCTCATGAGAAGAGACAAGAAGCCCAGCCACACCCCAGTCCTGGCCAAGGCCTGTCCCCTGGGAGGAGGTGGGAGGGTCAGATCTCAGAGGCTCAAGAAGCTCCTGCCGCCCCACTAAGTGGCTCTCACCCCAGTACAGGCTGCAAAATTCCATCTGGTTTTCTCTACCTACCACCACCTGCAAATTCTACCTAAGCTGAGAGTCTCTGGGCCTTGTTAACAAACATTCTGATAAAACAGACAGGACAGGGCCCAAGGCTGACTCATGGCCCACAGCCCTCTTTTGAGCCTGTCCTGTACAGAGCCCTGGTGGCTCCTGTGTCACAAGGGGCAGATGCAGCCTGTTGGCAGTGACCAGAGAGAGCAGGAGCTCCTGCGCAACACTCTCTGGAGTGGCCTCCAGGTATCTGCGGTGCCAGTGTGGCCAAATCCCAGAGGCCGGCCCTCCTGTCTCTAATCACTCTTCCAGCATCAACTTTAGGCCAAATGATGGCACCTGAGTCAGATTCCCAGGACAGCCCAAGATGGGTGAGGAAGGGCTCCACAGGTCATGTTACCTTAAAGGAGCTATGCACAAGGGTTTCGTCCAAGTCAATGACCACGCAGATTCTTCCTTGATCTTCCTCTGTCACCTCTGGGAGCAAGCAGGTCCCTGGAATCTAAAACCAGAGCCAAGGTGCTGAATCTGCCACCAAGAAAGCTTAATTTCCCTCAAAAGAACTCTGGGAAGAGCGAGGCCCATGGAGGAGATGGAAGCCGCCCCCTACTCAACCCCAGAGAGGTGACACCAGAAGACCAAGAGGAGAGAGAGTGGAGAGTGGCCCCCTGTTCCAGCCTCCCCGGGGACCGTGAGGGGTCCAGAGCCTGGAGACGGAGGCCAGGGCTGGAGAGCAGCTCCACAGGGCGGAGGCCAGCTGTCCCCGCCACGATCTAATGCCCTGTGCATAGTGGGCCTTCAGCAAATGTCTGGGACAAACAATTTCCCAGGTGGGGAGCTAGCCAGCAAGATACAAGGACTCAGGATATCACCACATGAGGTTAGCAGGGATTACTGGGTCTTGGGGCTTCTGAGCACATACCCTGTCAGATTCACATACCTGATAAAACTGGTACTGGAGACACTGGAGCAGATCCGACTATGGGAGAAAAGGAGGTGGTCAGTGCCAGCCACTAATGCCTTTCCTGGCCGTCTAAAGCCCACTCAGCCCTGCAGGGGAATCTTCTCCCCAAGATCCCAGCCCCCTGGAAAACCCTGACATAACAGAAGTGACTTTCCTTCAGAGCTGGGCAGGAAAGGGGCTGAAATCTCCCTTTGCCACTAGGCCTGATGAAGAATGGAGAAGGCAGTGTCCCTGAGCTCAGCTACCATTGCCTCTCAGAGGAACAGGGAATTGACACAGCTGATGCAGGTGCAGAGTCAGAATCCAAATCAGAACCCCTTACTACAGAGGCTTAGCCTCTTGCTTAGTGCAGAAACCCAGGCTTTTCTTTGAGAACCTGTCTTTTTCCCGTTCTCTGTGGGGGCACAGATGGCAGGTGTGTGTGTGTGTGGGCATGTGCCGAGCCCCTATAAAACACAAGTAAGCTGATATAAACCCACACTGCTGCTGCTGCTAAGTCACTTCAGTCGTGTCCGACTCTGTGTGACCCCATAGACGGAAGCCCACCAGGCTCCCCCTTCCCTGGGATTCTCCAGGCAAGAACACTGGAGTGGGTTGCCATTTCCTTCTCCGATGTGTGAAAGTGGAAAGTGAAAGTGAAGTCGCTCAGTCGTGTCCGACCCTTAGCGACCCCACGGAGTGGTCCTAAAATGTGAAGGGAGATAGTGTGCAGAGAGATCAGAAACGTTTTTCCTGCCTTTGGCTAATAATAAAAATGTTATGGTTGTAGCAAGTAAGTGATCTTAATGGAAACCTTGAAGAAAAATGAAAATCCTAGCACTTAGAGAAACAATGTTGGCATTTTACTGCATTTCCTTCAAGTTTGTTTTAGCAGTCTTTCCCACTCATGATACATAATTTTGCTTTCTGCTTTTTGACTTAATGTTGCAACTCAACACTTCCACATTGTTGTGAACTCTTAGTAAAAGTTAATAGTTCAGTTAATACTGTCACCTTGTACTTCATTTAACCATTTCCCTGTTTTGAATAGTAAAGTACCTGTCTATAGCCTGGCTTTGAAAGAGAGGAAAGACAGCTAAAACTTGGTGGTTCAGAAAGAAATACCAATGGCATGGGGGGAAGAATAATTACTGTCCCCACCTCTGACATGCCAGATGTATCTTCTAGTAATTATGAGAATCAAAGACACCCTACATATTTCCAAATGTCTCCAACAGGTACAGCTCAGAGTGCTGCAAGGGGTTATCAAGAAATGTGACAGAATTTCAATTCCTTGGTTCCCTGAAAGTTCCCTGAAAGATAACTTGGAGGTTATCTTTGCTTAGTTAAAAATAAAAACAACAGTCACAGGACTTATAGCCAGAGAGATTTGAGTTCAAACCTTGAAGATACTACCATTTACTAACCAGTAACTCTTCAGGGGCTACATATACTCTGGGTTTGAGTGTTCATATCTGTGAGCTGAAATCCTTGAGTCTATTTGCAAGGCTGCTATGGGTCATATGAGACAACATATGCAAAGTGCCTTGGACAGTTCCGGGAACTTGGAAGAATCTGGATTACAGGGGCCCTCAGAAACCACAAGGACATCCAGGTGGCCCACACCACAAATGGGAACCAACAGGAAGAAGATGGCCCATGATGGAAAGGACAGAGGAAGGGCCTCCTCTGGGCCAGAGATCTTCTGACGGAGGCAAGGCTGGCTGGCCCTCCTGCTATGGTTACAGTGACCCTTACTTGCCCATGGCAGTCCCATCCTTGCTGGCATCACACCACCTTGGATTCAGCTACCTTAGCAATGGTGTTGGCTTCCTCCTTGTAGGGGGAGAGCTCAGTGGAGGAGGTTGACTGGCCAACATGCTGGGCACGAAAACAGCAGAAAAGGGCCTTGAAGATGTTACGGCCACGCGGCTTCTTAGGAGAGGACTTGGACACCAGGCCTAGAAAGGAGGGAATGATAGAGGCGTTAGCTACAGGGCATCCACGGGTGCCCACTTCCCATGCTGTATTCCCTCTAGTCTATAAGCTCCACTGGGGCACATGGCATGGGCCAGGTGAACAACCAAATACAGTCAACAGTGAAATGTACATGTTTATTCCAACATCTCTGTAAAGCAGAAACACAGGAATCCCCAGTCACTGGTTTAGGAAATGAGCTGCATAAACTTGCTCTTGATTGCACAGTGGGAAAGGGGCACTGAAAGATGGGGCCAGGTCCAGAAGCCACTTTGGGAATAGCACACTAAGGGAGCCCTCAAGATGAATTCACAGAACCAAAAATCCTCCCCACCACCAGTTCCCAGAAGACTACCAATTCTAGAGAAGGGAGTGAGCTAGACCCCTTCAAGTCAGCAGAGCTCCTGTCCTGTCCTGGATCAGCTTTCCTCAACACCCGATCAGTTGGCAGCACTGAGCCCAGACTAGAAAGCAGAACGGCTTCAGTCTCAAGAAGAACCTACATGCTTTGTTCACACCCCTGTGTCCTTCCCACATTCCAGCCACTTTCCTTACCACTCCCTCTCCTCCAAGACCACAAGAAGGTCACTCTCTTGGGACACATACATCCAGCGCTGGGTTCTGGGTTGATGTCCCTGCTTCTAGGCTGTAACTGCTAAGTCCTACCTTGACAATTTGGGCTTTGGAAATACAAAGCCATCTTAATCGGAGGCTTGGTAAAGCAGCCCCAGAAAGGTCAAGCTGATACAAAAAGCTATAGGCATTATACGATCAACTAGAAACAGACTTTGGAAAATCTTTCTCAAGTTCCTTTCATTTTTAGATGAACTGTTCCAGCAACTGTGGAGCAAGAGTAGGAAGCCAGGATGTGTACTGTGACCAGGAGGTGGCACTGCACCACTGCTGCCAGAATGGTCCTCAGCCACAGGTCTGCTCTCCTGGGTCCAGGGCAGGAGATGGCCTTGGAATGAAATCCACCCCACTCCACTTTAAGGCATAAGGCAGACTCCAATGCAGGAAAATAAGCACGGGAAATACCTCCACCTCTGGCGAGGGTAGGGGACAAAGAGAATGTGGCACTGAGGACAACCCTCCATGTGCTTCTGGGTTTAAGAAGGGAAAGGGGAGGCAAGGTAGCACCCAAAGCGCCACCCCAGCAAGGCCAAGCTCCCTCGGCTCAGTGCTCAGAGGGTATGCTGCAGCTGCTCAGAGCCCGCTCCTATGAGCAATGATGGAAGAGACATTTAACACTCTGTTCCTGGGCTGCCTGAGCCCCTGGAGAGGAGGGAAAACCAAACTCTGTTCCTGGGACCAAGGATGAGGAAATGGCTGCTGACCATCAGTCAAGTGGCAGTCAGCACCGCCCCGGAACAACTGACTCAGCTCTGGCTCAACAGAGAGGCTGAGGTCGGGCACCAGTCGGTCCAGTCTAGCCCTCTCCCCTCCCTGGATCAGGCAGATCCCCTGACACTGGTATGACCACTTATAACCTTTCAGAAAATGTTCAGGCTTCCCCAGCAATTAGCCTAAAAACCTGGATATCACTCTTGAGCTCCTGGCCCTGGTGGAAAAAGCAAGATTTCCAGGGACTGGGGATCCTGGTCTGAAGGAAGAAGTTGCATTGGAGACCTTGCCCAAGTCCCCTGAGTCCAGAAGACAAACCTGTGAGCAGAGACCAGTACTTAAAGACAGCAAGGTAAGAGGTTCCTCGGACTTTTTCCTATTCTGAATAATCTATGCAGAAATCAGAGGGAAAGAACAGTTTCTCCACCTGTCTATATGGCCCACATTCAATACCAAGCCCAGCGACTCAAGCAGATGCTGACACAAAGCTCCAAGACCAAAGCTGAACCATTGCTTTTCCTTTGGCTTATGGTTTCTTCACGCAGAACTACAATCAGAGGCTTAACTCGGCCACCGAGCCTTTCTTAAAAGGCCACACAGCCCAAGCCTTTCCTGAAGAGAGGCCGTCAAAAATGCACTCAGCATCTTAGTGACAGACGCTGTGAAGGCTGAGTAATCCTGGGAGGCAGGGGGGGTGAAAGGGGAAGCTGGCTGGGGCCACGGAGAGTCCTCGTTGGTTCCCATCACAGGAGGCCCAGCAGGCAGGAACGCTTCAGCCTCAGAGGGAGCTAGTGGGGAGGGGCTGGGGGGCGCCTCAGCTTGGTTTGGACTCTGCAGGGGATGAGGGTCTTCTCAAAAACACAATGTGACCAGGGAGCCCCTGGGCCTCAGAAACCACGAATGCCTTGACCCTGAGGGCAAGCACTCGGAGCAGAGCACAGAGCCTCAGAGCCTTGGGAGGGGACCGCAGACCCACAACAGCAAGGTCAGTACCCCAGACGTCCCTCACCGTCCCTCACCACCCCTCCCCCTCTGGGGCCCCACTTCCCTCAATCTTTCTCCAGGCTGTCCGTCTTCCTTACCTTTATAAACACTGCCAATGAGAATCCATCAGGGCCTCTTCGGCCTCCCCCTAACATGGCTGCCTCCTGACGGGGCCTGCAATGGCCTCTAGCTTCTAAGTAGCTGGTGCTCAGGAACTCTTGCTGAGTGACTCTGGGGCCTTCAGGGCCTTGGTCACCTGGACAAAGCCAGGACCCGTGGAAGCCTTCTGTGCATCTGGCTCAGAAGAGTTAGAAACAAGCTCCCTTACGAGGAGAGGTGGGTAGACTGAAGAGCTGAGCACCTGAGGCAAGCCACTGAGTCCTTCTGGGCCTCAGTCAGGTTTACTGAGCACCAGTGATGTGTCAGGCCCAGATATGACACCTGCCATTATTATTTCATTTACTCCTCACTACAAACCCATCTATAGGCATGAACCCCCCATTTTATAGAAGGCTAACCGAAGCACAGAGGTTAAGTAACCTGCTTGGGGTTACACAGGAAGCACGACAGCAGAGCAAGGGTTTGAACCCAGATCTGCCTGAGTCCAGAGTCAGGCCTCTTAACTACTCTGCTGGGTCCCCAACAGCTTGGGCATCGTGAGCATTTTATTCCTGCAAAAAGTTGGCAGTGGTGGGGAGTGCTCCAGATCTCTTCCAGAGTGTTTGCTCTGCCCCTCTGTAGGCTGGGCTGCTGAAGGAGCAATCTGGGGTTGGCCCCCTTCTTTGCTGCCCTGCTGGGCAGTCCCTGAAAGGGGCTCAGGGGCAAAACAGTACAAGGCTCCCTTCACCCCCATCCCGGCCTGGCACCTACTCTGACTGGCAGACACCTCTGGGAAATCAAGAGGACAATGGGGGGGGGGCGGGGGAAGGTGGAGTCAGGACCTCTGGTCAGAGATCCACTATGTTGAGTGGGTTTAAGGGTAAGGGGAAACACCCAGGGTGGGAGCTGAGCCTTGTGTCAAAAAGCCTGTCACAGGACTCCTTTCAGCCAGCACTCAGCACTGCGCTCCTGACTGCCAGGGATTGCACCCCCTCCCCAGGAGAGGAACCCTGGCACAAGCGGGTGTACAGGCCGGTGGGGATGTCACAGCACACGGTTTCCCCGGTGAGGGAGGGCAGGACTCCAGTGGGTGCCACAGAGCTCCATTACTGATTTGCACCTGCGCCCCCTGTTCCGAACCTCTGGTCTGAGGCTGAACACCAGAAAGGACCAGCACTGATCCGATGGGGGGACCTCTGGCTTAAGTATAAAGCGTGCAGGTTGCTGAGAAAAGGGAGGCCAGAACACCCCTTCAACTCACTGCTGCAAGGCTTCCTACTGAGGCAAGATGTGAAGAGAAAGGGCGAGGGGAGAGGCATTGCCCCCCTCCCCCCAGGATCACCAGGGCTGGGGTCCAGGCCCTGCCAGTTACCGACTTAGCCACACAGTTTCTTTGAGCCTTAGTTTCCTTATCCGTTAACTGGGATAACAACAAGACCACTCCTGACTGCGAGGACAAATAAAACTTACCAAGCACAGTAACACACCATGCAGAATAAACCTAAATCCCATGCTTGTTTTAATGAGTTATCTAAGGGGAAAACGACTGCACCTTGGCAACCCTGTGGGCCCTACCACCCCAGCACATGGTTGAAGCTCAATAACAGAAAGAAAGGTGCCAGAGGAGCTCCAATCCTGAGCAGGTTTCAAAAAGTCGAAAACACCACATACCTTCTCCCCAGTTCACTACAAAAGTTTTCCAGTTGCAAACTCCCTGGCCGGCATCAGCAAGTAACAGGAAAGCAGGTGAGGCCATTCCATTTGAGACAAAAAATGGCCTCTCCCCTTGAGTCACCATGTCTGCCTCCAAGAAGCACCAGGTGGGGATGCTATTTGCCTCTGCCTCTTAAGAAGCTAGTGCACAAACATGCGTGCACACACACACACAGATGGAGAATGGCTTTGCCAGGACAACACTATTTTTAACCTCCTTCTGAAGGTCAGGCTCAGATATCACCGTTGCCAACAACACAGCTTCGTGTCCCAGCAAAGGAACTCCTCACATACCCGCCTGGGATTCGGCAGAAGGCAAGCTCTCGGGCTGTCGGATTTTAACAAGCCCATTCATGCAGAAGGATGCTTTCTTGGTTCACCCTTCAAAAGTACTTCTCTCGCCATCATCTCTCATTGCCCCACAGCAAAGGATGTTGCCTGGCTATCACTATAAAATAGTCCCTCAGAGGGGCCTCCCTCCCCTCAGCGTTTGAGGAAGGAGCATGTTTGGTGCGTTTCCGGCCTTTCCTGGCCAGCTGCCTGGGACCTGAGGCCAAGACACATCTGATTGGGGCTCCCCATGGAGAGGAGTCCTCCTGGGTCCCCAGCACGGGGCATCCGTGCCTTGGCTGAGGAGAGGCCTTGAAGCGCCAGGTGGACGGAAGGGCTCTTGGACCATCAGGTGAGTCGGCAGGGGAACCAGGCGAGAGGTGCCTAGACATCCCCCACACAGCAAAGACTAGAAACAAGGGGGAGGGGGTACCCAGCTCCACGGTCAACTGCTGACACCGCTCTCTTCAGGTGGCAAGGCAAGCAGGGCCTCGCCCAGCTCAGCACCAGCTCCCCTAGTTCCAAAGAGCAGCCGTGAAGCTGATGGTATGGACTTTCAAAAAGTCTTAGCCATGCTGTTTGGCTTACGCCAGTGTGTTCTGTCCGAGCGCCATCCCTGCGGCCAGCAGCGGGGCTGTCCTGCCCACACAGACGCTTTCATTAGCCCTTGCCAGGGCAGGAGGGCTCCCTGCCTCTCCCTCTCTTCTAAGAAAGGAGGACTTCTTTCAGTGCTGGGTCCTTCAGGCCATCTACGGGGTGGGAGTGGGGTGCCCGGTCACCGGCAACCTCGTCTGCTTTTCCCCTGCCCCCTTCGGCAGTCTTGTCACTGATCACAACACTGGGCCGCAACTTCATGGGCCTTCCCTCAAGGACGACTCAGTCCTGGAAGCAAGGGATTCCTGGCCACTTCTAAAACAGGACCAAGATAACTGGGTCAATTTCAGTCAGCCTTTAAAAGAGTTATTGGCAAAACACCCTTCCGAGCAGCTCTAACATATTTTAGAAACAGGCTGGGGTTCCCAGGACAAAGAACAGGCCCTGGACCAGAGCATATCCTCACAGGTGTGTCAGGAGCAGGCTCAGACACAGCCCATACCAGGGTGCTCTGGGCTGATGTCAGGAAGTGACCGGATGGCCCCCCACAGCAGCAGGGACAGACACGAGCTGCCACCCGGGAGAAGCCACAGGCTGGCCCCTGCCCTTGTTTCACTGTGTGCAGCACCTGCTAGGCCAGAGATGTCATCGTGGGGGACTGGAAGCCATCCCCTCCCACCTGGAGCCTTCCTTTCCCCTAAGGAGGTGCTGAGCAAACCCCTGTGGGAGGTTAGGGGCTAAAAGAAACCTGCCAGCAGGACACAAACATCCTCTTAGTGGCTGTTTCAGCCCGTCTCGGCTCTCTGCCTGATTCCTAGTTTGGTGAAGACCTGAAGAACTTAGTGCCTCTTCTCTCTCCAGCTATGGAGCCTGTTCTAGGTGACACATGCACAAGAGTGAGACAGAAAAAGAACGAAAGCCCAAAATACAGCAAGGGACCCTCGACCATCTCTCCTCTGACCAGTGAACAACAGGGTGGTGACACAGGCGTCACAGACTTGGGCTTCAATTCTGGCTCTGTTGCATATAAGGTGTGTGGCCTTGGGGCTCAGTTTCTTCCTCTGTAAAATGGGAAGACTAACATTACCTATTTCACAGAGCTGTGTGGATTACAAGGTGGTCTGGGTGTGTCCTGACCCTAGTAATACACTGGGTAAATTCAGCTGCTTGCCTTCAGCACAAAGCACTTTCATACCCTCATCTCAGTCTCAATCTCAAAACGGCCACACTGAAAGAGACCAGAGGTTTCTTCTCATTCCAGAGGTCACACAGAGGTCATGTCAGGGCCAATCTTGGGAAATGGCATTTTCCAAGACTCCACAAAAACCAATCATAGGCATACACACTCTCTCTCTCTCTCAGAGTGGCCAACCATTTCCTTCCTTCCTTCCTCTCGTGGCTGGCCCCTGCAAACGAACTGTAAGGAGCCTGCCAGGGAGTCTGTCCCACCTGCAGGGTCACTCACCCGCTTCCCCCACAGCCCAGCTGCACGTGGGACCAACCCACCAGTCTTGATATGTCCACTGACAGCGCTAAGCTGGACATCAGGAAACCTGGCGCCTGCCCCACCTCAGACACTCAAACAGCTTTGTGGGTCTGCTGAAGGCACCACCACCCTGGGTTGTCTGCATGAAGGCCAATCAGGAAAGGGCCAGGCTGCATGGTCCCTTACAAGGTGGCTTCAGGTCACCTGAAGCTTGAAGAGGTACCCTGAGAGGTGGCCTGCACAATGCAGAGAAGAGGCTGTGTGGGTCAGGGTTAGGCTTGACTCAGTCAGTCCTAGCTGCCCTGAACCGGCCATGCTCCCATGGACAAGGTGCTTGGTTTCTCGGCGGAGGATTCCCTTACCTGTCCAGAGGGGATCATCCCTACCTCACAAAGTCACTGTGGGGTTTAAGTGAGATACTAGATATAAACGGCTGGGCAGTGCCTGCCCCACAGCAAGTGCTCTCGAAGTATCATCTGTGATCACTGCTGATAAGCGAGGACCATGGCCCTGTCCATTTACACTCAGAACACTTTTGGACCCCCCTTTAGGAGCCACAGGGTGGTTAACAAACAGCAAAGCTGGAACCCTCCGGGGACTCTTCATGCTCAAGGCTAAACAGGCAGTTGGGCCATGGCTGCACTCACCTGGCTTTTCTCCAGGGACACCTGTCAGACTCACAGGGAGCACTTGGAACACACGTATGCCCGGCCCACCTGCTCATGCTCTGATTCAGTAGGACCCAGGTGGAGGTTGTATTTTTAGTAAGTGTCACAGGAGAGTCTGATGTGTGTCCCTGGCTAAGAGCCAACGTCTAAAGGCTGCCAGTGGTCCCTGACTAACCCTTCCAGGACCAGAGGGTGATTCAGTTAGAGAACCCAAGGCCCCTTTCCCCACCACATCCCATTGCCTCAGCGTCTCTGCAGGCTTCAGGGGACTTGCACCCCAGAGCCTGATTTTCCTTTCTAGGGGTACTTGCTCTATTCTGTCACAGAGTCAAAAGACCCAAGCCTGCTGTCTTTTACTCTAGGTCCTTGTTCCTGAGGAGGACGCACGAGCCCCCTCAGCGTACCTAGGAGACACTTCTGAACATCTGTGGTATATGCTCTGAGCCTTCTCATGAATCTGTTTGGCTCTCATTGGGTTTGGGGCCCCATTTGTTCCCTGAGATCTATGTGGGAGGGAAAGAGAAATTCTACAGGATGCAAAAGAGATAAAAAGAGGTATTGAATAAAAAGAGAGTAAGAGCAAAGTCTGATTCGGGATGGGGGTAGGGTAGGAGAGGAGGACTAGGATCACCTGGGAAGAAAAGGAGCAGTCAGCAGGTCTGCTGAGAGATCAGGTTTAAGGCTAACCCCTAGAATAGCTGACGAATAAAACAGAACATGCCTGTAACTCCTGCCCAGGAGGCCATGTGCTTGCTGGAGTACCCATTTTGCCATAACAGACCTGGTATAGGCACACTAAGACCTGAAGGGCTGGGCACTTGGCCAGACAAAGAAACTCTGTTCTGCTTGGCCTCTGGTACAGAGAGGCTTCCAGTGCTAAATCATTTTCTCCTCATTCCTAAGACGTGCATGGTAATAAACTCATCTGCACCTCACTTGGGAACTGTTCCTCCTCTACAGAAGAGGGAGGGAGTCCTGACAGGGCCACACCCAATCCCATGTCCCCAGGACAAGTGAGTTAACGCTGTGCTTCCTGAGCTGGCCAGCCTGAGACAGGGTGAGAAGCACTTTAAGGTTGTTTGTGCTTTCTCAAGGTTCACCCCAAAAACACAGAAACAAAGACACAGCTTTGGAACATCTATTTCTCTTCAAAACCCCAGTTTCTTTTTCTCTCCTTGTTACCAGAATTTCCTAAAAAAAAAAAAAAAAATACATATATATGTATATGAACTCACCAAGTTCGTTAACTCTTAAAGCAAATGCAGACAGTAAGAACATAGCATACAGTTGTCTCAAGTCTTCACTGTACCCACTTCTGAGGGACTGAACAACTGTTCAGAAGATTTAGACTTCAGGGACTCTTCATAGGAGGTGTGTGGCTCCCTGGCCTCCTCCCACCCCAGATGCCTGGGCTCCAGAAAGAGAGCAAAAGGCCCAAGGCACATTCTACTTGCATAAAATCCCATCCAGTGTCACAGGGGCACAGAGGGGGTCTGTGCAGCAAGGCTATGATCCTCCCAGAAGGCTTAAGCTCCCACATTAGTGTTCCCTCTGACCCTCAGCCACCTGTCTTTAACAATAAAACCCACATGATTATTTTGCAGCTTGTACTGTGTCCTTCATGGAATGGAGGAACACTGGAGTGGTGGTCTAGCTGTCTAAAAAAGAAGGATGTTAATATTTTTCAATCATCTACTACGTACCAGGCATTACATATGTGTAGAGACCAATACTTCCATTTTACAGAAAAGTCACTAAGTCGCTAAGAACAGAGAAGTGAACTGTCAAGTCTCACTGTAAATAGGGAAAGCAGGGATCTGCACCCAGGCCGGAAACAACCAATTCTGCTCCCCAACAATTCTCCCGAACACTTTAACTGCTGCCCCTGCCTTCCACCCTCCCCTCCCCAATCCCCTCTCCATCCCAAGAGACAAGATGAGAATATAAGAGAATAGCTCAACCTACCCAAAAGCTAGGAGGAACAAAGTTGAGAAGGGGAAGGGACATATACTTACATATAAATACATACTGTCTTTCTCTGGCTTAGTAATGAACACATGTATTAACTCTTCAAAGAAAGGTTGGGTGCATCAACTTACTTCTATTTACCATTTTAACAAAGTTTGTGATCATAGGGATTTGGGAAGTCCCACTGAGAGGATGAAAAGGGACCCCTCATCCATTCAGCTTAAGACCCCTATAGTTGAGAGGGAGGAGACAGGAGTCAGGGCCACAACCACCTCTGCCATCTCTGGAGGGGTTTTCACAGCAATCCCTGAGTCCAGCTCCACCGCAAACTGTCCAAGTCAGACTCAGCAGCAGAACTGCAAACTCCCAGCCCAGGATGGCGGGCATTTACAAACAATGTTGCTGAGTTAGCAGGGCTCCCTTGGGCTGCTTTGACAGGGAACAAACACAAGTGTCAGTCACCACCCAGGCCCCCACCCCACTCCAAGGTTGGGTAACAACTCCAAAGGAGACACAGGAGCGAGGCTCGGTGGCCACAAAGAGGCCAAGGCTGAGGCTGGGCCAGGAGGGGAGAGGAACCCGTGGGGCGGGAGGAGCCAGCTATAAACACACACCCTGGACGCTCACCCAACAAGCTGAGGAAGAAAGCCTAACTTTTCAAGTTAAGGGCCTAGCTACAACTACAGTGAAAGGTATCTGAGCTTTTACGTGAGTGAATAAGGCAGAATTTCTCCCTTGTAGGGAGGAAGCAAGAGTTGGAAAAACCTGCCACCATCCTAGCTCTGAGGGATGGTCAGTTACCAGAACCTGTTGCTAAGACATGTGAGAAGACAATCCAAAGCATCACCATCAACTGTCTGAAAAGAAAGGGTGTCAGGTCCCACAAAACAAAACGGAAGCAGTCCCAACTCCCATAGAAGGGCTGTAGGTCACTCAAGCTCTGGAAGAGGTTTCACCCCAGAAGGTTTTAAGCTAACTTATTTCCTTGGCTTCTCCCCATCTAACCTCGAAGCCCAAGGCACAGTCTCCCAACAATGGGGAGACATCCTCAAATGTCTGCCATAAATGGCGCTTTTCTAACCAAAGTGGTACTAACTTTCCTTTTTCACTTTTGATACTCCACACAGCCCTAGCCTTGCTGGACCAGGGATACTAACTTTCCTTTTTCACTTTTGATATACCACACAGCTCTGTCCTTGCTGTACCAGTGAGCCATTTCACCCATCTGTCTGGGGAGATGGTCCAATTTGGGTCCTTTCATCATCAATGCTTTCAGCAACTTTGTTCTACTTCCCCTACTGTAATTACTTTTGAATCATCAACACACCCAGCCAGCCTTAAAGCTCTGAGAGCAGAATGCTAAAAAAGAAGAAAAAAAAAAACCTGCAAACAACTTCACTAAAAAACCACCCAAGCTAGGAGCCATTTGTATTTTTCTAGAAATTTCCTGATTAATAAACTGTCTCAGTATTCCTTCCCCATTTTTCCAAAGGGAGGCAGAAGCATAGAGATACGACACTGGAGAGGAGAGAGGGCCAAACTCTTAAAGAGAGAGAAAACATCTGCTCCCCACCCCCACTTTTTTTTTTTAAAAGATGCAAGATTTGTTTGTAAAGGATGAAGGAATCAGAAAGTTGGTTTGCTGGTTGCCCTTTGCCCAAGCAGTTCAGGAAGAAAGCATGTTTTCTCTGGAATGCAGTCAAATTACAGGGGAGGAGAGAGACCCCCAAGTTGCCGGCTTGAGGATTCAGATTCCTCCAGGGATAAGTTTGAAGGATAAACCACACACACAAAAATGAAAATCGTTAACTAAAAATTCAACCAACATCAGCAGCTAAAGACTCAAGAAGCCAGCTGCTTGCTTTCTGCTGCTATCTCTTCCCCACCACTTGCCCTGGTGGATGAAACTTTCAGCTTTTATTGGTAAGCTGTCCCTTCAGCAGTCCAGCTTTCCCCCACTGCTGGTGTGGTCCTCTCCCTGGGAGGGCACCCTCCTGAGCCCCTGCAGGAGGGGAAACCAGAGTGGGTCCAAGGCAATTCTTCCCCTTCTCATCAACACTGCCCCCTCTGGAATCCTCCATCCACACGTTTCTTCATTTTTGGCTAGCACTTGGAGTCTTTTTCTCAGATGAGGTTGGGAAGAGAGAGGGAACAGTCAGGAGTGAAGTTATGAGAACAGAAAGCCTCCCCTCTGCAGCCCTCAGCACAGCTGAGCAGCCAGGAGAGGGGTGAAGCTGCAGCCTGGTCAGTGATGTGGCCAGAAGAGCAGGGAGTCAGGGGCTTTGGGATCTGAGTAGGCAAGGCTTATTTAAGTAGGGCCAGCAGATGCAGGAAGCACGCACTACCTCACGCCCCACAGCATTCCACCAAGGGAATTAGGGAATGGTGAAAGCACCAGCCCAGCTTTTTAGCCTCTAGGCAAGTTGGGGGTGCTCCTTGGGACCAGGAACCCCCGAAATAAGTGATCTGCTGACTAATGTTGCCTAACAGGGGGGTGCGGGGCTACACAGAGGCCCCATGGCTGGCCCCTCACAAGGCAATGGGCCTCAGTATGTCCAATTGCAGCACTGGGTCTTTTTCGCCCTGTTCTGGGTGATCGATGGATGAGCAGGGACGCTCCGAATTTGGTCCCAAGAGCGTGAGCTCTCCAGCCTCCCCAGGCCAGGTGGCCCCAGTCTGGGAAGTTCTCCAGAAAAAAAAAAAAAGACTAGTCTTTATTCCCCGCGGAAATTCTGTCCGCTCTTCCAGACACATTCCGTAAGGCCCGAACAGGATCGTGGGGGAGGGGGAAAGAGTTTCGGGGCCTTCTCCAGGACCAAACTCAAAGATCCCACCCTCAGACCCCTACCTTCCCCGTCACTAGGAAGGGCCTCGGCCTAATCACTCCAATCCCCAAACCCACACCCAGAGAGGGCCCGAGACCCCCCGCGCATCTCCCCGCGACCCGCAGGAAGGCGGGGGACCCTAGCTGCTGCCCACCGAGAACTCGCACTTTTTCGCAGCGCGATTCAGAAACACGCCGGGTCTGATGCCATCCGGCGAATTATGTAACCAGGGACACCGTTCTCGGGTTAAACAAACGCGGCTCTGTGTGTGTGGCGGCGGCCCCGGGGAAGCGCACCGGGGCAGGGAGGGGCTCCGGTCGGGCCTCGGGGTCGCGCTTGTTTGCTCAGAGAAAGCGGCAGGAGGCCGTCCGCGGAGGGCCCCGCGCGCCGAGGTCCCCGGCCCAGCAAAGGGCCGCGGGCGGACCAGGTCCGGTCAGCCAGGGCTCAGCCCCTCCCCCACCGCGGCCGCCCCCGCCTCCAGGCAGTGAACTTGGTCCCAAGTCCCGCCGGACGCCGTCACCGCCCGCTGCCTGAGCAACCCCGAGCTTCGGCGGGGGTGAGGGGATGGGGGTGGGGCTGGGAAGTGCTGGACTCCAGTCCCGGTTCCATTCTAGCGCGAGGTCGCCCGGGACCCCCTGTTTCCCTTCCCCTCCCCAGTCCTGTAGTCCTGGGGCAGCCGCGCGCTCTGGTGCGGGAAAAGTGACGACCCCACCCCCTAACTCTGGAGAGGATGGGCGCGAGTAGACAGCGCAACGAGCGCTCACCCCTTAGTCTCTCTGCCCGGAGAGGGGGTGCAGGAAGGGGTGACAGCTGCGCGGATGACGCCCCTCCCGCTAGGGCGCAGGGAGCCCGGGCCCCGGCGCAGCCCTCTGCCGGGTCTGAGTGCGCACCAGGACGCAGGGGCGGATGGAGCAGGGGATCCGGTCGGAATGGCCCACTCTGAGCCCCCGGAGGTCAGGGTCCGAGACTCGGGTTCGGAGCTGTGCTAGCCCCCTCCCCGCCCGGGGGCGACGCAAAGTTTTGGGAAGTTGCTGCCCCTACCTTGCTTGGTGAGCACCAGGGCGTCTTCCCTCCGCGCCTGGGTGATGATGGAGCCGTGTTCCATCTAACAATCCCGCGGGCCCGGGCTGGCTAGGCGGGAGGACGCGCGGGCGCACAGGCTGGGCTGGGCTGGGCTGGGGGGCCTGGGCGGGGGCCCGCTCCGGCTCAGGCTCCGGCTCCCGAGACTCCGACTCCCACTGCTGTTCACATCCCGGCTCTTGTTCCCTCCCTGGGCCGGGAAGGGAGGCGGCCTGTATGGAGAGCGGGCGACCCGGGTGGCGGCTTTCCCGGGTGCCCCCAGCCCCGATCCCCCGGCGGCAGCTCCGGGCTCCTCAGTTTGGGTCCAACATGGAGAATCCGGAGCGAAAACAAGAGGAGGAAATGGGACACGGGGCGGTTTCCAGGCTCCCCCCTCCCCTCCGTACTCCAGATAAACAACCCGCGGCTGCAGCGCCCACCCCCGCGCGCCTCCAGGCTCTGGACCCGGCCTCTCTATAGCCTGCAGGCGCTTCCCGCTTCGGGGCACAGTCCTATGCCCCGGGCCCCTCCACCTGTGAGCCGCCGGGGCTGCGGAACATCCGGAGCTTTGCAGTTTTGTTACGGAAAAAGCGAATCCCCGAGGGGGGTGGGGTGGCGGGCTGGCTGGCTGGCGGGGGAGACTTGAAACCGCTCCGGCATTCCGATTGGCCCTCTCCGAGAAAAGGGGCGGGGCCCCTCCTTACTATGCGGTGCAAGGACCCAACAACATTCCAGACGTTAAGGCCACGCCCCGGGCCACTCCCCCCTCGTCGGGCTGCGGCCTCCCAGTCTCCTCGGCCACACCCCCTTCCCAACTACTTAAAAGGACACTCCAAAGCTCACGTTTCCCTGCTCTGTACCGGGGTGTTCTTGTCTGGGTGTCTCTACCCGCTTACGGTGGAATGGTTGCGCCCTTCGGGTAGCCAAGCAAGCCTCCAAGCATGCCTCCAAGCATAAGTTAGGTTGGACCAGGATGAGAGAGAGGCTCCGGGCAGTTGTTTTACTTCCTGCTTGGCGCTGGAATTGTGGCCCCCCCCGTTTCACGTAAGAGTAGCCTCTGAAACCAGAAAGGGATATGTGTGTGTGTGGTGTGTGAGTAGGCCGAAGACTTTAAGAATATCAGAGCTGGAACTGACCTCGGGATGGTCTGACTCCCACACAACAAATGAGACCTAAGGAGCCAGGCTTTGCTCAAAGCCTTTCACTTAATCCCATTTAAGGCTTCCCCCCATCTCCCCTCTCCTCTCAATACACCCCTGGGCGCTTCGCTCCCCCTCCCCCACAGTACCAGTCTCAGTTTAGATGGATAGAAGTCACTAAACTTAAAGCTTCAGCTCTATTGACCCTTACTGCCCTCCCTCCATGGTTTTAGGCCCCAGGCACTCTCCTGCTGGCTGTGACTCCTGGACTCGAGATAGTGGGTGAGGGATATACATTTGTTCCCAAGAAGTGGAAACTCCAGAAAGGCAAATTTCAGTTCAACATCAGGTCTTTCCCAGTGAGCTACAGCTATCCACAGGTGACATGGGCGCCTTGGGAGGAATGGAGCTGTTCAAGTCAAGGCTGGGGAGAGTGATGTCCAGTGAGATTGCACTGGGTGACTTCTGAGCTACTTCCAACCTCCGTAGTTTATGATGAATGAAACTTAGACTGCCAAGGAAGAAACTCTTTGGAAGATCAGGATTTCTCTGGCCGCTGGGAGGTTTGGGCAGCTGATGGCCTTCCTGCTGTAGTTCCCATTGCCCAGTATGCATCATGTCTCACTGGAGGTTGCCGGACAAGCAGGTCACATCTTAAACTTCCTCCCCATGAGGACAGGTGAGCTTGTGATGCATAAGCGCCTGTGTGCCTTAACGGAGCTCGTGTGCACCTGTTCCTTCTGTTCCTACACATACATACACAAAACCTTTTTATATAACACTTTTAATGGAAATGCAGTTTTTCCAAAGTGAAAGCTGGTACAGAAGATCTGAATGATGCTTATGTAACTTTAAACACTGAGTTTGGGTAGATCCTAATTCATTAAAAAGGGGAAAGGGAGGAGTTCTCCACTGTGAAAAAGTTCATAAAAACCTTAAAAGATTCTTAAGGTAAATCTTTTAATAGGTTGCTAGGGGGCCTTTTGGGGCCCTGCCCCCATCCACTTGTGGGGAATTCAGCTGCAGTGAGAGAAGGGGGAGTGCAGGCAGAAGCTGAGGACAGAGGATTGAGGGGTACCTGCCCCGCCCACCCTTACCCCCCAACACTCCCTTCTTCCTGCTCTCTAGTGTTAAGACACTTCACCTCTCTACAAGGTCATTTCCTCCTCCATGGAGACAATCCCTCCCCCTTTAATAATTTACAAAGTACTTTGACATACATTTTCTGTCATGTTTGATCTCTTACTGTTTTGAGGTTGACTGAGCAGATATGCCCATTTTGTAGACAAGGAAACAGGGTCTGGAAAGATTATCTGACTCACCTAAGGTCTCACAGCTTGTTAAGAAGAGGAGGCAGGACTAGAAGTTGTCTTTTTGGTTTTTTCCAGGCTGCTTGCAGGATCCTAGTTTCCCGACAGGGATCGAACCTGGATCCAGAGCAGTGAAAGTGTCAAGTCCTAACCACTGGACTGCTAGGTAACTCCCTAGAAGTTGTCTTTAGACTTTAAGACTTGAATCTTAACACTTCACCATCATTCTTTTCCTATCGATAGGCTGGAAGAGATATCAGAATCTAGTCACTGTTTTTTCCATTTCTTCTTTTTCTTTCTTCCTTCCTTTTTTTTTTTCTTGTCACTGTCTTTTCCTATTAAGAACTCTGACTGCATCACCTCCTCTGGGAAACCCTCCCAGATAACCCACTTTCACACCAGAGCTTTGTAGCCTCTTACATACTCTGTCAGAGCACTTAGTGTCATTTCTTGCAGATAGTTTGCTTATTGCCTTCCCCACCAGCAGATGGATTAAAACTGTATTGTTCATTTTGGATCTAGCATAGTGCCTGACACAGAGCAGGCAGGCTTTCTTTCTGTATTTGCTGTGTGAGTCTATGTTTTAACTAGTGCTCTGAACCAGGGGTTCAGTGACCTACAGCAAGAAACATATTCTGAACCATGAGATAACTGAAACAAAAGCTTCTTGGGATAATACTTATCCTTCCTATGTGCATGCACTATGATACTATTTATTCTACTTTTTTTTTAAGATGCTGGCCATGATTTCATGACCCATTACCAGGTTGTGGCCAACAGCTGGAGGCACACTGCTTTCATCTCTGTGCTGAGGAAGCCTTCTGAGTGCAGGGCTCTAGCTGTCCCTGAAGGATATAGAGGAGATGGCCCTCAAGTACCTCTTGCTCTGAGGTCAAAGATAGTTTCATTTATAAGAAGACATACAGAAACCTAAGACCAGAGGCACAACGGTGCAAACAGAACCCAGGGTGGAGGGTTAGATGAGGGAAGGTCCCCAAGAGGCCTGGTAAGGACCTTTGTGCCTCCAGAAACTACAAAGGCAGTGGCAGCTTTACTGGAGCCTGGATCACAGGCAGGGGCCTGGACTCTTGATGCCATGGGGTTCTCACCGCTCTGCCCTCAGATTTCAGCTCCCTGACCCAGACAGCTCTCTGGGTCATGATCAGCATCTTTCCTACAGTTAAGGGTGTACGGGAGGTGGGAGGCCTCACTTCTGCCTTAAACCGTTTCATAACCTACCTCCAGGCCTTGGGCCAGTTGCTGGCTGTGTGACTTTGGGTGGGCCCCATTTAATTAGGCTCAAGGATGCTAGCTGAGGCCAGGGCTCTCTAGGCCTAACAATTCTCCCAAGAGAAAGCTTGCGAACTGTCTCAGGTCACCTATCTGTTTCTTCCCTTTATCTCAATTTTACTTCCACTGGAAGGCTGGGGAGAGGCAATCGGGAAGCAACAGGATCTTAATGCCCCTACCCCCTCCCCAAGTGCAAGGTGTGGGGTAGTGAGGCTGGGGCTCCAAGGAGTGCCGCCCCTGTCTGTCTCCCATGGCTCCTTGGGTTGGCCTGGGTGTTCCTGAGCCAGGGTTGGGAAAGGGAAACAGCTGGAGAAGTTTCCTCTATGGGAGGGGAACACTTGCTCCAGAACTCTGCCCCTTTCCCCACAGAAAATTAGCACAGGGTTGGGCCAAGGAAGACCTTTCTTGACCCTCTGATGTCACTGAAATGTTCCATTAAAATGAAAAAAAAAAAATTTTGTTTTTACTACAAATGGACCACATCCATTTTCTTGCTTTCTCTGATTGTTTCTTGCAGTGTCTCAGTTCCGTTTTGTACTGTAACTGAGAAGGTGGACTCTCAGCACCAGGGTTGCAGAGCTCTGTGACCTCCTGACCCAAGGTTTGTGTGGCCCTGCCCTGGCTGTTCTGGGCAAGGTCCTGGGGGTAAAGTGGGGTGGGTTAAAGATCTGGTGACAGTGACTGAACAGTTGTGGGTGATGCCACATGTAGGATCTGGGGAGGGGAGTAGGAGCCAGTGGTAGTGGGTATACTTTCTATGTAGAGGAGCCTGGGGAACTTCAGATTGGGTAAGGTGCAGGTATGTTCATCATCCCAACCCTATTACTTCATTATTGAACCTCTTGATTTAGTTTTCTCATCTTAAAATGGGAATAACCAATAATATTACTTCACAGGTTACTGTGAGGATTAAATGAGATAATATGGGAGGTACTGAGTGCCTGATACACTGGAGGTGCTCAATAAATATGACTCTCCTCATCAACCTTGCCTTCTGCATCCATCATTTGCCCAGTTCCCCAGGCCAGGAACCTGAGGTCACCCGAGACACCTCCTCCCCACTCCCCAATCCATCCTGAAGCCAAGTGGCTCTTTCCCTCACAAGTATTTGTCAAGCCTTTTCATTCTTCCGGTTCCCACTGCTGCTATCTGGGAGGAGGCTGGCAACAGGCTCCTAATCTCCTGCTCTAGGGCCCGCATCCAAATCCATTCCCAGTTCTCCTGGAAGATGCAAATCTGATCCTGGCTATATGAAATGATTCAGCAGTTCCCCAGGACTTTCAGAACAAGCTCAGATGCCTGGCTGTGGCTCCTGGTGGCTCACCCGCCCCATTTCTCACACACCTTCCTACACTCCCTGGTGCTTCTGTCCCGAGGAAGGGGTCACCTGTGGTTCTTTAGCACCGTGTGCTTTCATGCTTTTGCACCCAGGGTTCTTTCTGTCTGGAGGCCCTACCCCTTCCCCAGTGCGATGACTCCTCATCCTTTTAAAATACAACTCAAGTGCCACCTCTTCCTCAAACCCTCCCAGGTCCCAGCTGGACTTAGATGTGCTCCACATATTTCTCTGTGCTCCAGCATTTTCATTCTGCTTTACCTGACTGTTGTCCCTGCTCCAGTGTAAACTCCTTGAGGGCAGACGCTGTTTTTTTTCCTCCACACCCCTCATGCCCTCACAGTGGACTCTGTTGGAAGCCAGTCCCGGTGGGAACTTTCCTCCCTGGGCACTGCAGGTCTCCCTGGGCACTGCAGGTCTCCCGGGCCACTGAGCCAGGGAAGCCAGGAGGCAGGACACCAGGCTCCTGGACACTTTCTCTATCACCCAGGATGGCGAGTCCTAGACCCAGAGCAGAGCCTCGGAGCCTGACGGCCACCACAGGCACAGGAGTCTGGGACCAGGGAGTCTGGTCACATCTAATGCGGGCTTTGCAAAGGGGGCCCGGAGCCGATTGAGCCTTGGTGGGACCAACAGATACACCTCGCCAGGGCATTCAGAAGGGCTTGTGGAGCAGGAACCCGCAGCAGGGTGGACCCTTGACTTTCCCACCCCACAGGCAGGGTGCGAGCGTCTAAGATGAGGACAAGTGGAACTATTTGGGGCTCGAGCCGCCAGGCCTGGGATGGCGGCCTCCCTGAATCCCGGTTCCTAGGGAGCACAGCCTCCCCTCCCCCCACCTAGTCCTGGGAAGCCACGTGACCTGCGCCCCCAGGAGCCACTAATCGCCCGTCTCCGTCCCTTCTCCTAAACAGGGAAGCGACAGGAGCAGATCGAGTTTCTCGGCCCTATTTACAGGTTTCCTGGACGAAGCCAAACCGTCTACCTCCCTGCCTCACTCCCCCAGCGCGCGCGATGGGGGGAAAAAGGGGCCCCCTCCTGCGCCCCACCCCCATCCCGCCAGTCCTCCCAGCCGCGGGTGCGGCCCCTTCCTCTTCCCTCCCTCCCTCCGCCGCAGCTCCGCCGGCCCTCCGGGGGGCGACGCTGAGGTCGCCGCATTCCAAACCCCGGGCGGCCCTTTGAGGTCACGTGGTGTGATGGGGGTGGGGCGGCAGGACGCCCCTGACCCGAGCCTGCGACCTGCAGGCCTCCCAGTGAGGCGAATTCTCCAGCCTGCTCCGCAGACCTCGTGGGAGTGAGGCAAGGCGGATTTTTACTTCCCAGCACCTACTGTGTGTGCCTGGCCCAGTCTGAGCACTCACGCTTCTTGCCTCCAGGCCTTCCTGAACCCGGGCTGGGGGCTCACATCTTTCCCAATGGATATACTGACCCTGGTGCCGGGAAGGATTGAGGGCAACAGGAGAAAGGGACGACAGAGGATGAGATGCTTGGATGGCATTACCGACTTAGGGACATGAGTTTGATCTAACACCGGGAGACGGTGAAGGACAGGGAAGCCTGGTGTGCTGCAGTTCATGGGGTCGCAAAGAGTCAGACAGGACTAAGCGACTGAACAATAAGACCGTGTCCCCTCTGTTTAACCGGGGACCCAGACGTCTCTCCGTGGGGAAGATCGCCCGGAGGAGGGCGTGGCAACCCACTCCACGGTTCTTGCCTGGAAAATACCATAGACGGAGGATCCCGGCAGGCTAGAGTCACAAAAAGTCAGACACGACTGAAGCGACTTAGCACGGCAGGCAGACCTCTGAGACCTGTGTTTTAGGCTCCGCGACGAGAAAACTAAGAGGGAGTTGATTTCCTCCCAGGTTGGGCAGACGGTCTCTAAGCTGCTCCCTCTATTTTAGTATGAACTGAGTTAGAAATTGCCTTTACTGGTGCGGAACCTGGTCATGCTTTATGGGATCAAGGCAGGAGTGAGCAGCCAGCGTGCCTGAGAATTTTGATCTTACAGGACAGGGAGAGTACAGATGATAGAATGGAGATGACAAAAGGGTGGCATGTTTTGGATGGGGGCGGGAGGTCTGTATTTGAATATTTGTAACTCAGATCTGAACCCTTATTAAATGTGTCATGTATATTAATATTTAGCCATTTGCATGATCATTCACTATTTTACTGGGAACAGGCCTTGACCTGGAACTGGAGGGATTAAGACTGAGTTCCTGTCTTCTTTGAGCTTACAGTCTAGCGGGAGAGCTAAACAAGTGAGGGGGCATTTGCAGTGCAGGGAACTAAAGAGCGACAGTGAGGACCAGACACACAGCTGTAGGATAACACAGGGGGGGAGCATTTAGCCCCTGACTAGGTTGGGAAGGAGGATAGCTATGGAATAAGTGTTATCTCAACTGACGCTTGAAATTTAAGCTGCCCTTAATCTGGGACTTCCCTGGTGGTCCAGTGGCTAAGACTCCATATGCCCAGTGCAGGGGGTGGAGTTTGATTCCTGGTCAGTGAGCTAGATCCCGCATTCTACAACTAAAGATCTTGTATGTCACAACTGAAAAAAAAAAAAAAAAAGATGCCACGTGCCACAACCAAGAGCTGCCGAAGCCAAATAATAAATATTAAAGAAAAATCTTTTATCTGTTGCAGTAGAGTGGGTGAGAGTGGAATAGGAAAGAATAGCCTTCCAGAGGGAGGACACAGTGCACGCAAAGGCCCAGAAGCAGGCTCAGTAGGGCTGGAGTATAGCCACTCTGTGGATCGTGCGCAGAACAGGAAGAGATGGAGGGAGTGCTTCTGGGAGAAGAGGGCTGAGCTGATGAGTAATGCCCATTGCGGGGCGGGGGAGGGGGGATGAGGACGGGAGACCCCTGGTCCTCTGAGGCTACAGCAGGGTCCCTCAGGCACTCTGTCTTGGAGGATGTGACACTTCCTTTTACAGTTGCTTTATAAAAGTAATATTTATTTTTATCAAGCTAATACATACACATTGCTTACAAACCAAATCCTTCTAAAGGGCTTGTAATAAAAACAGAAGTCCTACTGGCCTTTCTCCCAAGCTTTATCCTACTCCCCAGGGGCAACCACTTTCAACTCGCTTGGCCTTTTCTTCTGGAATTTCCTTCCTTATTTCTAAATAATATGTGCACTGCCGTTCTGGGTTCATTTATCTAATTTGTTCACTCCTTGTCTTGGTAGATGAGGGTTCTGATTCTCTTCCTCTCTACCCACCCCCATAATGTTTATGTCACAATTTATGGTTAAATCCATGTTCAGTGATCTCATTATTGACTTTGAAAATGTTGTTTACTTTTGAGGCAAATATGCTGGTTTCATTTCCTTTTCTAATATAACTTTTTGTTGTGTGCTCTGTTTACATTTCCTTTCTTATACAACTTTCTTGTTTTTCCTGGAGTTAATTGCCTCATTTTTTTTGTTTGCTTGGTTTTCTTTGAATCTCTGGCTCCGTCTTCCCACTCCCTTCAATGGTTCTGTAAAACGCCTTCTCAGTACAATTTTGCATATGGCCAAACCTGTCATATAATCTTATTGGTTCTGTTTTGTTTCTCCTTGGAGACATTTGTCCTGTGGCACCCCATCCTTCTGCTTTTCTACGGATGCTTTGCTCTTAAGTCTTGTAGCACACCTGTCACCCTGGGACTGCCCATGACTGGTACTTAAGAATTCACTTTGCCCTTTTCCTCTTTCAGGGACTCAGAGTCTTCCTCTTCCTTGATTTCTTTCGTTTTGAATGAAGCACATTCTCCAGTAGCTTCCTGAGAAAGAACGCCTGGGAAGTAATATTTTAGAGACTTAATGCTTACCTAAAATGGCTTTATCCCACCCTCATTCTTCTTCTTCTTTTTTTTTTTTTTAGTGCATCTGTGCTGCCTGAGCTTTCTTTTAAAAAAATTTTATTTATTCATATTTATTTGGCTATACTGGGTCTTAGTTGTGACACATGGGATCTTAGATCTTCATTTTGGGATCTAGTTCTCAGTCCAGGGATGGAACCTGGAACCCCTGTATTAGGAGCACAGAGTCTTCACCACTGAACCACCAGGGACGTCTCCCACCTTTACTCCTGATGACTACTTTTCACTGGGTATAGAATTTTAGGTTGAAAATCATTTTCCTTCAGAATTTTGAAAATGCTGCTTCCTTATCTTGCAGACTTTGATTTTAGAGCTGAGAAATCTCACCCTATTTTGATTCTCGAGTCTTTGAATTCACCTCCCCCATGCCTACTTTCAGGACTTTCTCTCTTATTCCTGATATATTAAAAGATCACAATTTATCAGCATGGCTCATTTTTCATGGCGCTTGATAGGTCTTTTTACTCTAACAGTGGCTTTCAAAATGTGGGCCCCAGACCAGCACTACTAGCATCACTTGTGAGAAATATTAGATATGTTAGAAAGGCAAATTCTGAGCACCACTTCGCATCTACTGAGTCAGAAACTCTAGTGGTAGGTCCCAGCAAACTGCCCTTTGTTGTTGTTTTTATTGAGGAATAATTGACATATGATGTCATATTAGTTCCAGGTATATGACATAATGATTTGATATTTGTATCCATTATGAAATGATCACCACAGTAAGTCTGGTTAACATCAGTGACCATTGTTGTTGTTGTTTATCAGTTGCTAAGTCGTGTTCAACTCTGAGACCCCATGGGCTGCAGCATGCCAGGCTTCCCTGTCCTTCACTATCTCCTGGAGTTTGCTCAGATTCATGTCCATTGAGTTGGTGATGGTATTTAACCATCTCATCCTCTGCCACCCTTTTCTCCTTTTGCCTTCAATTCTCCCAGCATCAGGGTCTTTTCAAATGCACTGGTTCTTCACATCAGGTGGCAAAATATTGGAGCATCAGCTTCAGCATTAGTCCTTCCAATAAATATTCAGGGTTGATTTCCTTTAAAATTGACTGGTTTGATCTCCTTGCAGTCCAAGGGACTCTCAAGAGTCTTCTCCAACACCACAGTTCAAAAGCATCAGTTCTTCAGCATTCAGCCTTCTTTATGGTCCAACTCTCACATCCATACATGACTACTGGAAAAAACATAGCTTTGTGTGTGTGGACCTTTACACCTTTCAGTTCAGTTCAGTCACTCAGTCGTGTCCGACTCTCCGCGACCCCATGAATCACAGCACGCCAGGCCTCCCTGTCCATCACCAGCTCCCGGAGTTCACTCAAATTCATGTCCACAGAGTCGGTGATGCCATCCAGCCATCTCATTCTCGGTCGTCCCCTTCTCCTCCCGCCCCCAACCTTTCCCAGCATCAGAGTCTTTTCCAGTGAGTCAACTCATTTTCTGTCTTTTATTGTGCCCATCGTTACATGGAATATTCCCTTGATCTCTCCAATTTTCTTGAAGAAATTTCTTGTATTTCCCATTCTATTGTTTTTCTCACTTCTTTACATTGTTCATTATAGAAGGCCTTCTTATCTCTCCTTGCTGTTCTCTGAAACTCTGCATTCAGTTGGGTATATCTTTCTTTTTCTCCTTTGCCTTTCACTTCTCTTCTTTACTCAGCTATTTGTAAACACTCCTCAGATAACCACTTTGCTTTCTTGTATTTCTTTTTCTTGGGGATGGTCTTGGTCACTGCCTCCTGTATAGTGTTACAAACTTCCATCCATAGTTCTTCAGGCATTCTGTCTACCAGATATAATCCCTTGAATCTATTCGTTACCTCCACTGTATAATCATAACGGGTTTGATTTAGGTCATACCTGAATGGCCTAGTGGTTTTTCCTACTTTCTTCAATTTAAACCTGAATTTTGCAATAAGGAGTTCATGATCTGAGCCACTGTCAGTTCCAGGTCTTGTTTTTGCTGACTGTATAGAACTTCTTCATCTTTGGCTGCAAATAATATAATCAATCAGATTTTGGTATTGACTGTTTAGGAATGTCCACGTGTAAAGATGTCTCTTGTGTTGTTGAAAAAATGTGTTTGCTATGACCAGCACATTCTCTTGCTCTGCTTCATTTTGTACTTCAAGGCCAAACTTTCCTGTTACTCTGGGGATCTCTTGACTTCCTACTTTTGCATTCCAATACCCTATGATGAAAAGGACATCTTTTTTTAAAATGATAGTTCTAGAAGGTGTAGGTCTTCACAGAATCAATCAACCAGCTTATTTGGCATCAATGGTTGGGGCATAGACTTGGATTACTGTGATGTTTAATGGCTTGCCCTGGAAATGAACTGAGATCATTCTGTCTTTTTTGAGATGGCACTCAAGTACTGTATTTCGGACTCTTTTGTTGACTCTGAGGGCTACTCCATTTCTTCTAAGGGATTCTTGCTCGCAGTAATAGATGTTCACTCTTGCCATCTCCTGCTTGACCATATCCAATTTACCTTTGTTCATGGACCCATTCCAGGTTCCTACACAATATTGTTCTTTAAAGCGTCAGACTTTCACCACCAGACACATACACAACTGAGCATCGTTTTCACTTTGTCCCAGTTGCTTCCTTCTTTCTGCAGCTATTGGTAATTGCCCTCTGCTCTTCCCCAGTAGCATATTGGACACCTTCAGACCTGGGAGGCTCATCTTCTGGTGTCATATCTTTTTGCCTTTTCTTACTGTCCGTGGGATTCTCCAGGCAAGAATACTGGAGTGGTTTGCCATTCCCTCCTCCAGTGGACCATGTTTTGTCAGAACTCTTCACTATGACCCATCTGTTGGGTGATCCTGCACAGCATGGCTCATAGCTTCATCGAGTTCTGCAAGCCCCTATGCCGTGACAGGGCTGTGATCCATGAAGGAGTCAGTCACCATATATGATTACAAAATTATTTTTCTTGTGAAGAGAACTTTTTTCCTATTTATTTATAGAAGTACAGTTGATTTACAATGTGTGTCAATCTCTGCTGCACAGCAAAGTGACTCAATTTTACACACACACACACACATACATATATTTAATATGTTTCCATTATGGTTTATTGTGATGAGAACTTTTAAGATTGACTCTTCAAGCAACTTTCAAATATACAATAGTATTATTAACTCTAGTCACCATGGTGTATGTTACATCCCCATCACTATTTTATAACTGGAAGTTTGCACCTTTTGAACCCATTCACCCATTTCTCCTACCTCCCCTCATTCTACCCCCCTAGCTTCTGGCAACCACCAATGGGTTCTATGTATGAAATTTTTGTTTGTTTTTGTTTTTTAGATAAACATGTAAATGTGATCATACGGTATTTGTCTGTCCCTGTCTGCCTTATTTCATTTAACATAATGCCTATGAGATCCGTTCATGTTGTAGTAAGTGGCAAAATCCTTTATTTATTTAAGGTGGGCCATTAAAAATTATTTATTCATTTTTAGCTGCACTGGGTCTTTGTGTGTGCAGGCTTTCTCTAGTTGCAACAAGCAGGGGGGGCTACTGTTCGTTGTGGTGCATGGGCTTCTCACTGTGGTGGCTTCCCGTGCTGTGGAGCATTTAGGCTCATGGGCTTCAGTAGGTGCAGAATAAGGGCTCAGTAGTTGTGGCTCACAGGCTTTAGAGCTCAGGCTCAGTAGCTGTAGCTTGTGGCAAGTTACATGCTTAATTGCTTAACTGCTCTGTGGCAAGTGGGATATTCCCAATCCAGGGATGGAACCCATACCCCTTGCACTGGCAGGTGGATTCTTATCCACTGTACCACCAGGGAAGTCCCTGATGTGGACCACTTTTAAAGTCTATTGATTTTATTACAATCTTGCTTTTATTCCATGTTTTGTTTTTTTGGCTGCGAGGGATGTAGGATCTTGGCTCCCCAACCAGGGATCAAACCTGTGACCCCCTGCATTTAAAGGTGACATCTTAACCATTGAACCACCAAGGAAGTCCCAAGATCCTTCTTTTCTTAAGGCTGAATAATATTCCTGTGTGTGTGTTTTAACAATGTGTGTTTTGACAGGCTCTCCATGTATTCTGATGCAAGCTAATGTTGAAGAATCTCTGTTCTAACAATTTATGTCCTTTAGATCTTGGAATTTCTTTTTTGTTTGCTTCAAATTTTTAAAATTCTTATTACTTGGTTACTCGGCAAGAGGCTACGATCAAAGAGAACTGATCCTCTAGTTTTCTTATTATTTCTCTCTTACTGACTCTTTCTTCTGTATTCTGGGAGATGTTCTATCCCCAGTGTTCTCTCCCAATCCATTTACAAAGTATGTTGTTATGACTTTTTTTTCTCTTTTTTTTAATTTTCAAGAGTGCTTTTGTGTTCCCTGTTTTTTCTTTTCCTTTCTTTTCAGAATGGTTTCATGTTCTTGCTCTTTGGATGCAGTCAGAATCAACTCTTGGAGGATATTCGTTTGAAGTGGTCTCCCTATATCATTTCGGTTCCCTCTGATTTCATGTTTTCTGTTGTTTGTATCAGAGACTTTCCTTATACATCCTGTCTTCCTTGGCTGTCCATTCATGTTTGAGAGGGAGGCACTGTGAGCCAATTGGGATCATTCACTGAAGGCTCCTGGTGGAGCACTTGAGGGGCTGGCTGAACTCTCTTTTGGGGGAGCTCCAGTTGTCAGCATCAGTGGCACAGTTTGGTTTTCCCAGAAGATGATCCTGTAGTCTGGCCTCCTGCTTGGAGGTTATAAGCCCACCTACTGGGGTTCCTCATGCTGGTGGAGTGTGGGGGGTAGAGAGAGGTGTGTGGCAAGCAGGCCTAGTAACACAATCCAAATGCTGCTTTTCCCTAAGCATTTGATCCCACTCCTTCTCCACACAACCCCTGCAAAGTCCATGATCTCTCTATTATATCCCTGTTTTTTTCTTGATTGATATCCCTGTCTCCTGCATGAATGGAGAAGGGGGTCACAGTAAGTCCTTGATAGTGCTGAGTACTGCTGAGTTTCCTATTAGATTGTTCTTTAAGTAGCTCTTCAAACAAGCCTCCCAGTTTTTAGGTCCCTGCCTTCTAATTTACTCTCTCCTTCCAATTCCTAGCTTCCCTGAGGGAAGGGTCAGCTTGCTTCTTGTGGGCACTTGCCTCTGGTTGTTTTGCCTTTCTTAGTCATTTGCCACTGTCCCATCTACTTTCTGTTTTCATATGATGTACTTCAGGATTCTTTTTTTAAAATGTTATGTATTTGGCTATGCCAGGTCTTAGTTTCACACATGGGATCTTTAGCTGTGGCATTGGAACTCTCAGTAGCACCATGTAGGATCTAGTTCTTTGACCAGTGATCCAACCCAGGGCCCCTGCATTGAGAGCTCAGAATCTTAGCCACAGGACCACCAGGGAAGTCCCTAGTTCAGGACTCTTAATGTCTCCCGGTTTAGTTGAAGATGGAGTTTAGGTTTCTGTTTCTCCTTTTTGTTTGCAGAGTGGTTTTTTGAGAGAAAAGTGGAGACAGAAAGGACTGTACTCCACTCTCTTGTGACCAGAAGCCTGAGATGTCTCCTTGAGGTGAACAGTAGAGACTGACACCCCGGCTGACAAAGGGAGGCTGGTTATCGTAGGAGGAGTGGGCAGGGCAGGAGAGGAGCTTCAGAGCTTAGAAGAGCTGCTGGGGTCCCTTGATTGGGAGCTCTCCAGAGATAACAAGGATTACTGGGCCCCAGCGAGGTCTCCTTGAGGTGAGATGGAGAATCAGTGGAGAGAGCAGCAGGGAACAGTATGGAGGTAGTGAGAGGCAGAGAGTAACCCCCTCCCTACCCGCACCCCCCCACCAAGATGGAGACAGTGAGAATGCTGCGGGGCATTCTAGAATAGGGAAAGGCATAATAACATGACTGGCCTTGGGGCAGGCCATTCACCAGGTAGCAGAAGAGGATGAGACAATCTTGATAACCATTAATCATATGTCATTATGTGCCAGGGACTGAACCAAGTTCTTCAGGGCAGTGAGTGGGCAGCCGAGAGGAGGAGAGGAAGGACAGGAGTTTAAGGTCAGAGATAGCAGGTCTGAGACTCAGGTGTGAGGGTGGGGCAGGTCTAAGAGATGGTGGGGTCTTGGGTCCAGAGGTGAGACAGCGACTCGAGTGCTGAACCACGAAGAGGCATCTCCTTGAGGAGGGCGAGACGTGAGGTGGAGGAAGTGGCGATGTGATTGCTCAAGTTTTCTGTGGGAAAGCAGTGCTGGAAAAGGCCAGTCATCTACATGGATGGCCTCTTGGACACCAGGGAAGAACAGAGTTTTTAAAAGGGAGAGCGGTCGCTTCAGTCAACTTCAATATTTACTGAACCTCCATATGACCCACCTTTCCCAGGTTACACAGCCAGGGGCTACAGTCACAGTAAAGTCACTCGAAAATATACGGCCTCTGGCTCTAAGAACTAATCATGCAGCTCCCCAAACCCTGCAGACTGTTTCTGGGGTCTCAGGACTATTTAATGCCCGCTCCTTGTGTGGTCGTTCCATTCCATCTCAGGGCCATGTGCTGACATCACTCCTCCCGGCCCTGAATGCGGCTCTGTCACTCCTCACTGTGCAGCCCCTGGGCTACATCAGCCAAAATTCTGTGGTTACAGGCCACAGAAACCAACTCTGGCTAACTGAAGCAGAAAAACAATTTATGGGATGGTTACTGGGCAGCTCATAGATTCAACAGCCACTCCCTACCTTTTTTCTGGGGTGGTGAGCCTTGATTTTGTTCTAGAATTTACCTGCCCTGTACTCAGGGAAGGCAACCCCTCTTCTCAGTCACAGGAGACGCATGTTGATAAGTCTAAGCAGCCAATCAGGGTGCGTCTGTCTCCTTGCCAATGATTGGTTTAGGCCTCGGGCATGTGATACAGCCCTGGCCAATGAGACAGAAGGGGAAGCCCACTATGCAGGGGTCTCCATAGAATCTCTGAGAAGCTGACTGTAGCCTTGATTTTACTGAAGGTGGAGTTAACCTTCTCCACCTCTGAAAAATGATATACTTGTTCATTGCTTAAATCACTTGGAATTGGTCTTCTGTTGCTTTCCACCAGAAGGTCCTGTCTGATATATCGCACATGCTTAGTCGCTCAGTCATGTCTGACTCTTACGACCTCATGGACTAGATCCTGCCCAGCTCCTCTGTTCAGGAAATTCTCCAGGCAAGAATACTGGAGTAGGTTGCTATTCTCTTCTCCAGGGGATCTTCCCGACCCAGGGATAGAGCCTGGGTCTCCTGTATCTGCATGCAGGCAGATTCTTTACTGTCCGAGCCACCAGTGACGCCCCAACTGACACATAAGACACTGCCAAGTATCTTTCCCTTGTAGCCTGGGGTGAAGAAGGGAAAAAATAAGCTGATGGCTACAGAGTAGGATTGATAGATTTTCAAAATAAAGGAGGCTGACGTATCTTTTGAAGATACAAGAATTACCTCATAAATGCTAAGTCCCTTCGGTCACCTCTGACTCTTCGTGACCCCATGGCTTCTCTGTCCATGGGATTTTCCAGGCAAAGATACTGGAGGGAGTTGCCATTTCCTCCTCCAGGGGATCTTCCCGACCCAGGGATCAAACCTACATCTCTTATGTCTTCTGCATTGGGAAACGGATTCTTTACCACTAGAGCCACCTGCGAAGCCCACCCCCTAAATAAGCACTGACTAAAAATGCTAGAGAAAAGAGGAATAACTCTGGGAGGAGACTGTTAGTTGTTAAGTAGACACTTACTGTATACCAGGCATTGTGAAAGGGGCTAGGATGTGCTGGTGACAAGCAGACAGATCCTGCTTTTATGGAACTTTCGGTCTGAGTGGAGCAGAGAAACAAAAAGCGTGCAAATAACAAAATAAACAGGATAGGGTAATGGAAAGTAATCTTTGGGCAGTGGTTAATTTTGATAGATGGTGGTCAAGGAAGTCCACTCTGAAGAGGAAACCCAAAGTGTGAGAATGAGCCAGACATGTGAAGAACCATATGGAGACTCCAGAAAATGTCTCAGGGAGCAGCAGTTGGCTCTGTCCTAGCTGGGAGTCCAATGCCCATTCCAGAAAGGGAAAGACATGGCAGCAAAGCTTGCCTTGGAGATTCACACAGGCCAGGAGTAACAGAATAACTGAAGACATGAAGTTTCCCAGGTCTGCCAAGGACATTCTCACCCCCGTGACAGGAAAGGCTGGGAACCCAGGTGTCATTGACTTTCTAGAGGCTGAAAAGATTTGAACGGAGAAGTTTGAGAGAGAGCACCTGTGAGTTGAAGGAAAGACACTTGGAGCCAACAGATGCCCCTCGTGCTACCACCTGTCTCCCCTGTCCTTCCAGTCTGGAGTCTCAACATATCAGACTGCTATAACATGATACCATAGACTAGAAGGCTTATAAATGAGAGAAATTTATTTCTCACATTCCCATTTCCAGATCAAGGTGTGGGAAGAGTCAGTGTCTGGTGAGAGCCTTCTTCCTGGTTCATAGGGGGCTAGCAAAAGGGACAAGAGAGCTCCGTGCGCTCTCTTTTAAGAGGACATAAATTCCATTCATGAGGGTGCATGATCTAATCACCTTGCAAAGGCCTGACCTCCTAATACCATCACACTGGGAGTTAGGATCTCAATACATACATTTGGGGAAGGGGACACAAACCTTTAGTCTATGACAAACAGCTCAACCAAATTACTAGGCACTTCGAGAGTGTTAACTTTTTGTGTAGCTTCTTCTGGGAGTTTGTGTGAAGTGGCTACCACAACAGAAAGATAAAAAACCTGACCTCAAGGAGCTTGCTGGTAAAAGATTCAAGAACTCTGCATCTGAAACAATTAGGAAACAATTTACTAGCAGAACGTCAAGGCCATCTCATAGAGCTATATGCCACAGCAACCATCGCAAGCCCCTCCTTGTCTACTGGCCACAACCTCCCAGTGTAGTACCAAGGGTGCCCTCTCCTCACCCACTGTCCCCTTCTTCCCTCAGCGTGAAGGGTGGCCTATTTCTTACTGAGCCCCTCCTTCCACCCCATCCCTTTAGCGTGATTCATCAACTTGGAGCCTGATGCATGATTTCTCCTTATCCCAAGCTGTTTCCTCCAATGTCCCGGGAATGAGAGGAGGAGGAGGAGGGACCACTTCGCTGGACTGAGATCCCTTTGTCCGGAGATGACAGTGCCACAGTGGGGCTCTTCTTACCCATTAAGAGGCCCTGGTTCAGGGGATCCTGAAGCTGAACAAATAAGAAAAATATTAAAAAATATATTTATTTGACTGTGTCAGGTCTTGGATGTGGTACGTGGGATCTGCGCTGCATTACCCAGTATCTTTCACTGTGGCGCGCTGGCTCTCTAGTTGTGGTGTGTGGGCTCAGCTGCTGTGGCACATGGGATCTTAGTTTCCCCACTAGGCATTGAACCTGTGTCTCCTGCATCGCATGGCAGATTCTTAACCACTGGACCTCTGGGGAAGTCCCATGGACAAATAAGAAAAACACTGAATGTGTTCCTTGTTTGTCTGTTGAAGAGGCAGACTACCCACATTTTTCTTGTACTTTCTCAGTAAATCCACACAACAATCCGATGGGGGTGGTGGGGGTGGGGAGGGGACTTTATTCCATTTTACAGTGGAAGAAACTGAGGCACAGAGAGGCAAAGCCACTGTCCTAGTCAAACAACTAGTAGGTTGTGCAGCCAAGATTTGAACCCAAGCAGTCTGACTGCAAGCCTCCCCGTTTGACACCACAGTACACGCTGCCAAATTGGCTCATTCTAGGAATTTCCCTTCTCCTTGCCACAACATTAAGAACTGAGCTAGAGGCCATTCTGAGTGAGGACCAGGTCCACTCCTCCCTGTGTGAGGAGAGGGAGCTGGGATCCAAGAGAGGAATTCCAGAAAAGACAATGCTATTTTGGCTATTTTTCCTTAATGTTCCCCAGGCAGGGAGCGCTGGATTTTGATTTGCCAGGTGTCTCTCTGTTCTAATTAACACCAGAATCCACCTTTTGCCAGAGCCCTGCCTGCAGCTGGAATCTGTGTCTCTGTAGCTCAGGGGCCATCCCGGTGAGAGCCAGAGAGGACAGAGCCAGTCCTAACTTTGGGTGGAGTTTCCTGTGATGATGTTCCCTGCGCCTCATCTATAAAAAGCTCCAATCTGATCTCCCCCATTTATGGTGGAGGCCAGGGTGGCAGGGTGTGCGGGAGGAGGAAGAATCAGGCTGAGACAGCTCCTCTTTGCCTCCCTGGATTCTCTTCCAAAATGCTGTCAGCACTGCCAGTTGGAAAATATTTTTCTCCCTCCCTTTGTCTTCTTTCTTATTTAAAAAAAAAAAAAAAAGCCATCTGGTGTCAAATTCACTCCTGGCACATCATAAAGGGTAGCACTAAAAATGTCCCTGAAAAACTAAAAGCAAAACCACAGCAGTACACATGGGATTTAGCCTCAGCATCCTAGGATTTCAGAGTTGCTAGGGGCCTCAGAGATCAAACCGTTCGTTGCACCCGAGGAGGAAACTGAGGCGGGGGATGGGGGCGGGATTAGCTCACGCTTTCAAAACTGTTTATTAAGCGCCTACTGTGGTCAAGGCACTTTGCAGGCGTGGGAGACTAATCGAGATCATGACAAAAACCTCTGCCTTCCCGGAGTTCTCAGTGGGAAGTTCTTGTCTCTATCCTCCGCCTCTGCCACCGCTCTTCCCAAACGGCCCGGCCATCCTAGCCCACGCTGCGCCACCGGTCCGCGTGGCTGTCACCCCCTCCACCGGCCGTGGGCCCGCTGGAGCTCCGGGGTGCACCCGCGGTTTACGTCGGGGCCAAGTGTGCCGCGCGCCGCCCCAGCGCGGTACCGGCCGGCCGTCGATGTGATCTCCCGCCGCTTCCTCCCGCCGCCGCCGCCGCGGCTCCGCATTCCTCAGGGTTGAGCAACAACTTTCCCTCCGAAGGCGGCTGGGCCGGGGCCAGGCGGGGAGGCTTGCGCTGGGCCCCTCGCGGGACGCGGCCCAGCTCGCCGGCGTGGGCCTCCTAAGGGGTGCGTCCGATCTCTGGTACCTGCGGCGGGTGCTCGCCCGGAGCGCCGCGCCCCAGACCGTCCCCGGGAGCCGAGGCCGGCGCGGGCGGGGGCGCAGGCCAGGGACTGCTCCGCGCTTCCCGCCCGCAGCACCCGGCCTGCCTGAGGACCGAGCGGCTGCGTGGGCCTGACCCTGGCCTTGATCCTCGAGCTGGTCCAGGCTGACCGCCCAGTCTGGAGCCCTGCGCGCGCTGAGCATGCAATGTTTGCTTCGACTTTTTACTCCACTTCCGAAAGTTCTTCGACGACGGAAGGAGGAGGGTTTGTGATAATTACAGAAGAGAGGTCCTAACCCACGTCTTAGTCTTAATTTAAATAGTTACAACGATCATATTAGTGCAAGTGCCTTCTTCGCGCCCACCGAACTTCAGCATATCTCCAGCAGAAAGTTGGTTTCTTTCTACTGTGTTCATGTAACAGATGAGACAAGGCAGGCACGTAGTTCCATCTCTAGTCAGAAGCCAAAAGTTAGGCCAACTCAGCGTCCAGTTTGGAGCCACCTCAGGCGTCCTGACTCTTGCTGGTCAAACAAAGCCCTTCCTACGACCCTGATGTGACTCCAGGAGGAATTGGGCCCACTTTTCAGCTGAGTGTTGGAGCCTGTAAGGTAGAGTGGGGTTAGGCAGAGTAAGCTTCAGATGCACTAAAAATGTAAGCTCCAGGATGGCAGGGATTGGCTCAGTTTTGTTCATTGCTGTATCCCCCACTCTGAAAACAATGCTTGGCACATAGTAGATGCTCAATAAGAGTTTGTTGAGTGGATAAATGTATACAGTCAAGGGCTTCAAATTTCTAACTAAGACTTAAACGTAAGTCCCACTTTTTGCACCTTTTGTTGTTGTTTAGTTGATAAGTTGTGATCGACTCTTTGCAACCCCATGGACTGTGGCCGGTCAGTCTCCCAGGCAAGAATACTGGATTGGGTTGCCATTTTCTTCTCCAGGGGATCTTCCTGACCCAGGGATCGAACCCCGGGCCTTCTGGCTGGCAGATGGATTATTTACCACTGAGCCACCTGGGAAGCCCTTTGGCACCTTTTGCTGTTCAGTTGCTCAGTTGTGTCCGACTCTTTGTGAACCCATGGACTGCAGCACACCAGGCTTCCCTGTCCTTCACCATCTCCTGGGGCTTGCTCAACTCATGTCCATTGAGTCGGTAATACCATCCAACCATCTCATCCTCTATCATCCCCTTCTTTTGCTGCCTTCAATCTTTCCCAGCCTAAGGGTCTTTTCCAAGGAGTCAGTTCTTCACATCAGGTGGCTAAAGTATTGGAGCTTCAGCATCAGTCCTTCCAATAAATATTCAGGGTTGATTTCCTTTAAAATTGACTGGTTGGATCTCCTTGCAGTCCAAGGGACTCTCAAGAGTCTTCTCCAACACCACAGTTCAAAAGCATCAGTTCTTCAGCATTCAGCCTTCTTTATGGTCCAACTCTCACATCCATACATGACTACTGGAAAAAACATAGCTTTGTGTGTGTGTACCTTTACACCTTGCAGTTCAGTTCAGTTGCTCAGTTGTGTCCGACTCTCCACGACCCCATGAATCACAGCACGCCAGGCCTCCCTGTCCATCACCAACTCCTGGAGTTCACTCAAACTCATGTCCACAGAGTTGGTGATGCCATCCAGCCATCTCATTCTCGGTCGTCCCCTTCTCCTCCCGCCCCCAACCTTTCCCAGCATCAGAGTCTTTTCCAGTGAGTCAACTCGTCTCATGAGGTGGCCAAAGTATTGCAGTTTCAGCTTTAGCATCAGTCCTTCCAATGAACACCCAGGATCGATCTCCCTTAGAATGGACTGGTTGGATCTCCTTGCGGTACAAGGGACTCTCAAGAGTCTTCTCCAACACCACAGTTCAAAAGCATCGATTCTTTGGCGATCAGCTTTCCTTACACCTTTACCTTCCCTTTAAACTTTTGCTTTCTCTTTCTGCCTCTTATATTTTGAACTTATGTTTTAAAGATTTTTTTTGGTTTTAATATATTTGGAATAAGTTTAGACTTACAGAAAAGTTGCAAAGTATTATAGAGAATTCCCAAGTACTCTTTATTTTACCTAACTACCCCTAAAGTTAGCAACTTCCCTAACTGTGGTTCATTTGTCAAAATGAAATGAACTCTAGCACGATACTATTAACCGAAGTGTCAACTTCTTTTGATTTCACGTTTTCCACTTGTGTCCTTTCTTCTTGTTCCAAAATCCAGTCAGGGATATCACACTGCATTTAGGGTGTGAAGCTTTATAATACATAAGCCAGATCTCATTGTGTAGGGTCTCTTTCCCTGGCAGTGAGGCAGGAGACCATTGTTCCTGACACTGGACTGAGCTCCCTGTCCTGGGGGCCAAAGAAATACTTTGAGCCCTGGATTTCCTGAGAGCACTATTTAAGGGATCCCTTCTGGGTCTGCCTGCTGCCCCCAGTAGTGTCTTCTTCAAATCTAGACCTCATTGGGTCTCCCCTTCCTGTCTCCTTCCCTCCACCACGCACATACCTGCCAAAGAATGACCACGCTGCTCCAGGTCTGCATTTCCTTTGAGACCTGACTCCTCTATGCCCCTCATTACTTGGCTGCCACGCCTTGGTCTTCATGAGGGGCAATCCCCCATCCACCTCTCCCCAGCCTCACTGTTCCTCTTTCTCCATCCTGGAGTTGTCTTCCAGCCTGAAACTCTCAGCGAGACCTCTCTCTCTTGAACTGTGTTGCTTGGTTACAGCCCATCATTGAGCAAGCCTTGGATTTGAGATGAGTGAAATGAGGGTTGTTGTTGTTTAGTTGCTAAGTTGTGTCTGACTCTTTTGTGACCCCATGAACTGTAGCCCATCAGGCTCCTCTGTTCATGGGATTTCCCAGGAAAGAATACTGTAGTGGGTTACCGTTTCCTTCTCTAGGGGATCTTCTTGACCCAGGGATTGAACCTACATCTCCTGCATTGGCAGGCGGGTTCTTTACCACCCGGGAAGCTCTGGAGTGAGGGACAACCCATTTCTTTGGTCAGCCAGGATTTATTGAGCATGACTGGGTCACAAAGACAACAATTCTCGTCCATTCTCTCCAGGATCTATCCATCCGGAGGAAGGGGCAATGTGCATAAATAACTGCGTATATGGGGACATGTACGCCTGGAGATAGGGTGTGTACACTGTTGTGTGGCGGCCAAGGCGAAGAGCCCAGCTGCTGGGTTTGTGGAGGAGCATAGGGCCAGCTTCTCAAGTGAGGTCATGCTGGAGCTGGTCTTGAAAGATGGATAGGAAGTGGTAGGTGCCCAGGAAGTGGGCAGCGAGAGGAGAGAAGAAAGGCATTCCCAGGAGGATTGAGAGAAGGTGTGACTCTGCTGGGGTGTTTGAGAATAGGGCGTTTTGGGGGAGCTGCAGGGTAGCCCACTGTGGCTTGCCATCAGATGGTTTAGGAGAGGGTCGTTAGAAAGGCAACTGGGGTGGGTGGAACAGTCGGGTCTCAGGTGCCATGGTAAGGCATTTGAAACTTGTTCAGTGGGAGTGAGGCTGTGAATCAGTTTACTTCTTAGAATGGTCATTAGGGCGCTCTGTGGATCCTGTGGAGGGGAGGTTGAAGGCGCCTGGTGGGCGGCTGCGATGAGAAACCAGACAAGAAGCAATGGGGTTTAGGGCTGAGGGAACAGATACTGGAGATACTTAAGAGGCAGGGCTTAGTGATTGGATGGTGGGGCAGCAGCAAGAGGTGAGAGGGGTTAAGGGTGACTTCAGACCCCTGCTTGCAGGAGGAAGGGCAGGGAAGCTGAGGGGGCTGTTCATCAGACAGATGTAGGGGCTGGGGATAGGGTGTTGCACAGACAGGCTGGCTGGACCCTCAGCTTCACTGCCCAGAGGAGAACTGTCTTAGGGCAGGGAGACAGCAGCAGAACAGGCCGACTGAGTGTTGTAGCTCCCTCAGGTAGGTCGGGGGCCCTGACCTGGGAGACCTTGGTGGGAGGGTGGGGTGGCGGGGAGGAGGGGCGCTGGAGGAAATGGGGTGGAGGATGGAGAAGGAGGGCAGTTTGGTTCAGGGAACTGAGGGAAGGTCATCAAGTCATTCCAGATGTAAAGGCCAGAGCAGCACTCAGCACCCTCCTGGCATCTGAGAACAGACCACGTGGGGACAAGGAGATCCATGGGGTCCTCAGAGAACTCTCAGAGGGGAGCAAGTGTTTTAGCACCCCTGACTTTGGACATTTCGGAACCTGCTTGAATTCTGGAAGTGGCTGGAATTTCACCTGAAGGCTACTCCCTCTGTTTGATTGTGGGAGGGGCAGAGGTACCTGGAAACACCTGTGTGGACAGTTTTTGCAGCTGGGGGTAGTATCTAGTAATCACCCCCACAGAATCCCTGATTCTTAGCTGAACACTGTCAAGAACTGTGAAAATCTGAGATTTTATTCTGTTTACAAGCTAGCGAATTAGTCCCTGTGATAGCTGCTGGGCAGCTGAGACTCCTGGGTCAGAGATGAAGGACAGTTTATTACAGCAGTAGTCACAGAGGAGTATTGGCCTTAGTTCCCATAGCGCTTCACAAAGACATCCAGGTGATGATGCCTGGACACACAGTGGCTTGCATTTCAGGAGAGGATTCCAAATTTGGGGAATCCAAAACTTTTATAACGGGCACTGTGCCTGCCTTTCCCTCTGGAGGAAGGTATCTTATACTTTCCATGGATGTTCCCTGTATCCTGGAAATGGTAATCTGAAACGGACAGTCAGTGTTTCACTTGCAAGATATGCAGAAATGGAATAGAACCATGAATTATCTGCCAGGAAACACATAGCCAAATAAAACAAAGAACACATTTCTCAGCCTCTCTTGCAAGGTATAAACATCTAACTAAGTTTTGGAGTATTAAGTGTAAGCTTTGTGTGGCAGCTTCTGGAAAACTGCACAAAAGAAAAGAAAAGACTGGCATATGCCCTGGGCCCCTTCTCATCTTTTCTCCTGATGGCTGGAATGTGGACATGATGTTGGAGTATGAGCAGCCATGTTTGGCCAGGAGTGGAATGTTAGGACTAAGGATGGCAGAGCAGCAGATGCAAGGGGCCTAGATCTCTGATTATCTTTGGACTTCTTTACGTGAAAGAAAAAGAAACTTTCATCCTGACTTTTTTGTGTGTGTATGCAACTGACGGAGAAGGCAATGGCACCCCACTCCATCCTCTTGCCTGGAAAATCCCATGGACAGAGGCGCCTGGTAGGCTGCAGTCCATGGGGTCGCACAGAGTTGGACACGACTGAAGCGACTTAGCAGCAGCAGCAGCAGCAACTGAACTTTTTTCAGCAGCTGTTACAGGGCTAGCACAGAGGGGGACTGGCAGAGGGTTAAACTTGTCAGCAGACAGAAGGGTTGGGGTACTTCTCCCCCTTCCTCCTGCCTCAGCCTCATCAGGGCCAGGGGGAGGGGACGGGGAGTCACCGCTGGCTTGTTCACCACCCACCGATGATGCCCCATTCATAAGGGGGCCCGGGTTGGCCACGCGACCCAGCAGCGTCCATTTGAAGGCAGCAAGCAACAAGCTGGCTCCATTCACAAACCCTGTTCTCCTTTGAAAACCAATCACCGTGCAAAGCGTGACTGGGTGGTGGCCAGCGCTGGCCCATCTGTCATGCCCTTTCAGAAAGCCAGGCATCGGCAGCCGGCCTGGGCCTATCCATCCCCTCTCCCTTTGTACCCCAGGGACACGCACTGTAACGAGATCACGGCGCCTACTGAATTATTCAGAGCCACCCTGAGTGTCAGTATTATTATAAACATGCAGATTTCTCCTAGCTCCAAACTTCCACATCTCCAGCAGCCATCTCCCTGCGGGATTTGTCATTGGCTGCTTTATGCCTGTGATTTCGGATTCCCCAGGCCTTGATGGCCTAATCTGCCTTTGACTAGTTCCTACCTGCCACCAGGCACGAAGGCCTTGGTTGGTGCCCTTTACCCTCCACTTCAGGCCCCACTATTGGCTCAACAGCCATCCTCATTGCCGCCCCAGCGGCCTGCCTCTTCCCTGTCTCCTCCCGGCTTCACCGCCCAGGTTAGTGACATCACACTCTCCCAAGTGCCTGTCTGATGGGCCCACGTTAATAACAGCAACCTCTACTTCTGTGGCTCTTCATCTGATCTGTGTTCTCGTGAGGCTTTAAGCCTCTGGATCTCCCCTCCCATGTCCTAGCTCCAACTCAATCTTCCCCTTCCCCACAAGTCCCAGATTCCCAGTTCTCTCCGGAGTTGGTCTGGAGAATACCCCCCAGCTGGTAATGAGGCAGAGATGGTAATGCACATTTAAGAGTAATGAAATGCAGTGATATTTCAGGCCTGACAGACCTATTTCTGGCAGCCTTAGAATTAAAGTGTGAGGCTTTGTACTGCAGCTGCTACTAGGAGCCTTCAGAGTTTTTCTAAAGATGTGAATAAAGCTTGCAGGGTTTCAGCTCAGATCACTGTGGCTATTTATCCTGCTGCTGCTTTCATTGTACCTTTTTATTTGAAATTTTAGAGCTTTTAGATGAAGGAAATGCAGCAGCAAGTGCAAAGCATACAAAATACCCTGGTGGGGAGAATGTCCCGGTTTTTCTCTCAATTGTCCACAACAGCTCTGGGGGAGGAAGACGGGTCTCAAGGCTTCTCGGCGTGGCCTCTAGCTCTCTTTTGAATGGGCTCCTCCTGGATCCTTGCTCCACCACAGCAGGGAGTGGGGCCTTGTGAGAAAGCTCTAGGAGGGAGTCCATGCCACCAAGATTGATGGGGCTGGCACGGCCAGCCCTCGCTCACTGCCTCACTGCTGTGAGCTGAGCCTACGCCATCCCTGGTGGGGGCATGTGATAGAAAGGAGTAGCTCCACTCTAGGCCAACAGTGAGAGCTCACTCTCCAGGCTCTGGACAGGAAAGGCGGCCTGCTGATCCCTGCCTCAGCATGCAGCTCCATCCTGCCATGGCCACCAAGAAGGCTGGAGGCGTTCCCATGGGGAGCAGCAGTGGGAAGCATGGGCTCTGCTGTCAGACCAGCCTAGGAGTGGATCCTGACTTTGCTCACCAACTTCAGTGTCCGCGGCAAGCCACCTGTGCTTTCTGGACCTCAGTTTCCCCACCGGTAAAATGAGAATAATAATGCATTCTTCTCACCAACTTCAGTGCCCAGGGCAAGTCACCTACCCTTTCTGGACCTCAGTTTCCCCACCTGTAAAATGGGGATAATGATGCATCTATCATTTAGGTACTTGTGATGTACATAAGGCACCTGGCACGTCTCAAGTCACAATGTCTATTACTAATATGGAAATTCTCTTGGGAGTCAGGATAGCTAGGTTTCCTTCCTGACTGTCACTTGTGGCCAAGCCCCTTCCCCACCCTGGGGCAGTGGAAAGAGAAGGGGCTTTGGAGTCAAATAGAACCAGGTTCCAACCCATCTCCTTCATTTTCTGGCTCTGTGAAATGAGTGGGTTGCTTAACACCTCTGAGTTCCAGTTTCTTCACCTGTCAAAGCAGTGATCATGCGTACTCATCTCAAAGGGTTGAGGTGGGGATGAAATGAGATCATCTTCATAGAACAGATCATCTTCATAGCACCCACTCAGTGCCTGGCATACAGTCGGCGCTGTGTAAATAATGACCCACTTCTCCTTGCCTTCTCCTCCCTCTGCTTCTGTTCGAAGGGGAGAGGTTTTAGATCCAGCCAGCAGTTCACAGGCAATGCAGCAGGAAAACAAGGATGTTGAATGACAGTAGGGCAAAATCCAGAGTTTCACAAACTCGGTAGGACGCACATGACCCAGAATTCCCCACTGGTAAATGACAAGAGCGAGAAATAGAGCAAAACGGAATGTGTGGACCTTGTTTGGATCCGGGTTCAGATAAACCAACTGGAAGAAAAAAAGACACCGTCAAGGAAATTCTGCTACTGGCTGGATATTTGATAATGTTAAGTAATTATTGCTAATGTTTTAGGTGTGATAATGGTATTGTAGTTACTCTTTAAAAGAGTGTTTATCTTTTAGGGCACATAGTGAAGAAATTACAGATGAAATAATATGGTAATTGGGATTTGCTTTAAAATAATTGAGTGGACTGAAGCAGGGAGGTTGGGGCATAGACGAAGCAAAATTGGCTGTGTGTGGAGAACAGCTGAAGCTGGGTGATGGTATATGGGGGATTGTTAAGCTATTTTCTCTGCCCTTGTGTAAAAAGGGCAGTGATCCTTTCTAGACGGGCAGTGTATCTTCCTGAGCATCTTCTCAGTGCTTCCCTTGCTTCAACTCCACCGTGTCCCTCTAGACTATTGCCGCAGCCTCCTATAGTCTCTCATGCTTTGGTTTCTCTCCCTTTCAAGCTCCTTCCCATTTTTCTACCAAAGTTATCCTCCTAGAACACAAATACGATCATGTTAGTTACCTGATTAGAAATCTTTGGGTAGCTCCTCATTGCCAATAATCTACAGGAGTATAAAATCCATATTCTGATACTCAAAGACCTTCAGAGTCTAAACCCAGCCTTCCTGTTAGTCCCAGCCCCAGCTTCATTCTCACTCCTCGTGAAGCCTGACTTTGCTCACATTTGCTAGGCACTTTGAGACCTCTATACCTTCTCCTATACAGCTCTCTGTTTGGCAGGTCCTCCCCACTCCCCCCTAACTTCATCTATTTAAGACTAAATTATTTTTCAAAGCTCAGTTCAAGTGCCATTCTGCCTTCATGCTTTCTGGAAGTCTTTGCACTGTTCACCAAATATCTCTGCCTCTCTGCCTTCTGGCATATGGTAGGCTCTCACTTCCTTGGCTCTCTGAGGCTGGATGGGGCCATGTGACCAGTTGTAGCCAATGGATTGTGAGTGGAAGTCAAACATTTCACTTCTGGGCCAAGAATTCAATTGCTAATTCAAAACCCTCTCTTTCCCTCTGGTTCAGCAATATCCATATATTGGCTGCTTCATCAGGCTGGGTTTTGGCTTGAGCACGACACCATGGAGCAGAACCTTCTGTCCACTGTGAGGGCTGGCTATTGCAGGATAAATAAATCAGAGGGGGTGTTTGTTTCTTCAGCATAACATAATCTATTCTGACTGATAACTCTTCCCCCTGTGATTTAGACTCAACTATGGAGAAGGCTAGATAAGGGACTAGATCTGATTGATAGAGTGCCTGATGAACTCTGGACGGAGGTTCGTGACATTGTACAGGAGACAGGGACCAAGACCATCCCCATGGAAAAGAAATGCAAAAGAGTGCAATGGCTGTCTGAGGAGGCCTTACAAATAGCTGTGAAAAGAAGAGAAGCGAAAAGCAAAGGAGAAAAGGAATGATATAAGCATCTGAATGCAGAGTTCCAAAGAATAGCAAGGAGAGATAAGAAAGACTTCCTCAGCGATCAATGCAAAGAAATAGAGGAAAACAAAAGAATAGGAAAAACAAGAGACCTCTTCAAGAAAATTAGAGATTCCAAGGGAACATTTCATGCAAAGATGGGCTCGATAAAGGACAGAAATGGTATGGACCTAACAGAAGCAGAAGATATTAAGAAGAGGTGGCAGGAATACACAGAAGAACTGTACAAAAAAGATCTTCACGACCAAGATAGTCACGATAACGTGATCACTGACCTAGAGCCAGACATCTTGGAATGTGAAGTCAAGTGGGCCTTAGAAAGCATCACTACTAACAAAGCTAGTGGTGGTGATGGAATTCCAGTTGAGCTATTTCAAGTCTTGAAAGATGATGCTGTGAAAGTGCTGCACTCAATATGCCAGCAGATTTGGAAAACTCAGCAGTGGCCATAAGACTGGAAGAGGTCAGTCTTCATTCCAATCCCAAAGAAAGGCAATGCCAAAGAATGCTCAAACTACCGCACAATTGTACTCATCTCACACGCTAGCAAAGTCATGCTCAAAATTCTCCAAGCCAGGCTTCAGCAGTATGTAAACCGTGAACTCCCAGATGTTCAAGCAGGTTTTAGAAAAGGCAGAGGCACCAGAGATCAAATTGCCAACATCCGCTGGATCATGGAGAAAGCAAGAGAGTTTCAGAAAAACATCTATTTCTGCTTCATTGACTATGCCAAAGCCTTTGACTATGTCGATCACAATAAACTGTGGAACATTCTGAAAGAGATGGGAATCCCAGACCACCTGACCTGTCTCTTGAGAAACCTGTATGCAGGTCAGGAAGCAACAGTTAGAACTGTACATGGAACAACAGACTGGTTCCAAATAGGAAAAGGTGTCCGTCAAGGTTGTATATTGTCACCTTGCTTATTTAACTTATATGCAGAGTACATCATGAGGAACGCTGGGCTGGAAGAAGCACAAGCTGGAATCAAGATTGCTGGGAGAAATATTAATAACCTCAGATATGCAGATGACACTACCCTTATGGCAGAAAGTGAAGAGGAACTCAAAAGCCTCTTGATGAAAGTGAAAGAGGAGAGTGAAAAGGTTGGCTTGAAGCTCAACATTCAGAAAACAAAGATCATGGCATCTGGTCCCATCACTTCATGGGAAATAGATGGAGAAACAGTGGAAACAGTGTCAGACTTTATTTTTTTGGGCTCCAAAATCACTGCAGATGCTGATTGCAGCCATGAAATTAAAAGACGCTTGCTCCTTGGAAGGAAAGTTATGACCAACCTTGATAGTATTTTAAAAAGCAGAGACATTACTTTGCCAACCAAGGTCCGTCTAGTCAAGGCAATGGTTTTTCCTGTGGTCATGTATGGATGTGAGAGTTGGACTGTGAAGAAAGCATCGCCGAAGAATCGATGCTTTTGAACTGTGGTGTTGGAGAAGACTCTTGAGAGTCCCTTATACTGCAAGGAGATCCAACCAGTCCATTCTAAGGGAGATCAATCCTGGATGTTCATTGGAAGGACTGATGCTAAAGCTGAAGCTGCAATACTTTGGCCACCTCATGCGACGAGTTGACTCACTGGAAAAGGCTCTGATGCTGGGAAAGGTTGGGGGCGGGAGGAGAAGGGGACGATGGAGAATGAGATGGCTGGATGGCATCACCGACTCTGTGGACATGAGTTTGAGTGAACTCCGGGAGTTGGTGATGGACAGGGAGGCCTGGCGTGCTGTGATTCATGGGGTCGCGGAGAGTCAGACACGACTGAGCGACTGAACTGAACTGAACTGAACTGATGGAGAAGGCAATGGCACCCCACTCCAGTACTCTTGCCTGGAAAATCCCATGGACGGAGGAGCCTGGTGGGCTGCAGTCCATGGGGTGGCTAGGAGTCGGACACCACTGAGAGACTTCACTTTCACTTTCATGCATTGGAGAAGGAAATGGCAACCCACTCCAGTGTTCTTGCCTGCAGAATCCCAGGGACAAGGGAGCCTGGTGGGCTGCCGTCTATGGGGTCGCACAGAATCGGACACGACTGAAGCGACTTAGCAGCAGCAGCAGTGCTGATGCCTGGAGAAGGCAATGGCACCCCACTCCAGTACTCTTGCCTGGGAAATCCCATGGACGGAGAAGCCTGATAGGCTACAGTCCATGGGGTCGCTAACAGTCAGACCCGACTGAGTGACTTCACTTTCACTTTTCACTTTCATGCATTGGAGAAGGAAATGGCAACCCATTTCAGTGTTCTTGCCTGGAGAATCCCAGGGACAGAGGAGCCTGGTGGGCTGCTGTCTATGGGGTTGCACAGAGTGGGACACGACTGAAGCGACTTAGCAGCAGCAGCAGCTGTGCTGATGTCTACATGTCAGATTCATCATCTTGTGTGTGTAACGTGTCTGGATGATACAGCCCCTCAGGTCAGGAATTCTGTTTCGTGGTGCTTGTATTCAGGCCCCTAGCAGTTAGCATGGTGCCCTGCAGAGCAGAGGTGTGAACTGAATGCCCAGCAGTGCATTGCTCTGGATAGCTATGATTGGTGCAGGTTGGGGAGGGGTGGAATGTGTGGGGGTTAAGATGTGCCATCCTTGTGAGGGGCCTCACACTCATTAGTCTTGGGAATCATGATGGTTTGGAGATGGAGTTGGGTTGTAGCTTGTTGCTTTCCATGGATGTTGTGTCCAGCCCCAGGGAATGGGTCATGACTTGTCTAAACCAATCACAGTCATCCCTTTTCCTTGGGCTCATGATGAGCTTATGCATGGGCACATACAGGGTCCAGTTCTGAGCCATGAGATGTAAGGGAAAGTCTCGTTCTCTTCCTGAGAAACTGAAAGAGAAATGAGAAATGGATCTGAATTTCATTGAAAGCAGAGCCTGAGAAAGGATTCAAATGTTAATGGTTTACACGGGAGGGGTTCCCAGGGAGCAGAGGAGAGGGTAGTGGAAAGGTTTGAAGACAAACCAATAAAGGGCATACTTATTTTTGACTTTGTTACCCTGGGGCTCAGTGCTGCTTGAGACCCTCTGAGGGACACTGGAATTGTCCCTGCATATGGCAGGAGGTAGGGCAGTTATCCAACGACGTTCAGGGGTTGCCAGTGGCCCCTCCTTTTCTGGGAACTGGATGTTCACCAGCAGCTTCCTGGTGACCAGAATCCAGTGGGCACCTTGCTGCTCAGTTGCTTCTTTGCTGTGTGTGCCCCACTTCCTGCTCCAGGACTCTTTTCTGCCTGGGTTTCTAGGCCGAGTCTTCCTCCAGTGCTTCCTCCAGGCATCTTTCCCTTTTTCGGTAGACCTCTCCTAGGTTCTATTCTGGTCATCCTCACTTCTACCCACCCTCACTGGGCACACCGATTCACGGAATGGTTTCAGCTGTTACTGTTGTGATGCCGGCTCCAAAATCCACACTCCTAGCCCTCTGTCCTGAGTTCCGTAGGCATAAATCTATTCATTCAACCAACAACTATTTATCAAGAAGGTTTTTCTTTTCCCCTTTGGCCACATGGAGTGGTTTGTGGGATCTTTGTCCCCTGACTAGGGATTGAACCTGGGCCCTGAGAATGAAAGCACTGAGTCCTAACCACTGGACCACAGGGAATTCCCTTTATTGAGCGGTTTGAATCTGCCAGGAGTTGAGATAAAGCAGTAAATAGGAACTCAACTTCTAGGAGGGCTTAGACAATAGGGAACAAGTGGACAAAATCCAAGAAAACCAGATAATTTTGCCTAGTAAATACTAAATGCTATGCAGACAATAAAACAGGTCTGTGTGATTGAACATGTGCGTGTGTGCACACTGTTTCAGAGTGACTGCTTTGACGATGTAGTATTTGAGCAGGGATCCTGTTGTTTGTGTCTGTGCAAGTGCAAAGGTCATAGAGAACTTCCCAGTGTATTTGATGACAGATAGGAAGGCCGGAGTGGCTTAAATGATGTCAGCATAAGGCCACAGTGTGGGTAGAGATAAGGTCAAGAAGATAGCAGGGCTGGGGCAAGCAGGGCCAGGAGAAGTGAGGGTCTAGCAAGATTCCCAGGCAATGCTTATGTGTGCTTTTGCACTCATTTGAGAACAACTGGGGCAAATGGAGAAGGGAAGAGATGAGAAGAGAAACTTCATTTAAAAATTATTTTGGGGGTGGGATGAATTGGGAGATTGGGATTGACAGTCAGTCAGTCCTGTCGCTCAGTCATGTCTGACTCTTTGCGACCCCATGGACTGCAGCACACCAGGCCTCCCTGTCCATCACCAACTCCTGGAGTCCACCCAAACCCATGTCCATTGAGTCGGTGATGCCATCCAACCGTCTCATCCTCTGTCGTCCCCTTCTCCTCCCGCCTTCAATCTTTCCCAGCATCAGGGTCTTTTCAAATGAGTCAGCTCTTCGCATTAAGTGGCCAAAGTATCAGAGTTTCAGCTTCAGCATCAGTCCTTCCAATGAACACCCAGGACTGATCTCCTTTAGGATGGACTGGTTGGATCTCCTAGCCTGGTTGGATCTCCTTGGGGTTGACATATGCACACAATTTTTTTAAAAAAAGTATTTATTGAATTTGTTACAGTATCGCTTCTGGCTTATGTTTTGATTTTTTTAGCTGAGGCATGTGGGATCTTAGCTCTGCAATTGGGGATCCAACCCACACCCCTTGCATTGGAAGGCAAAGCCTTAACCACTGGACCACCAGGGAAGTCACTGACGTGTACACACTATTGATACAATGTATAAAATGGATAACTAGTGAGTACCTACTGTGTAGAACAGGGAACTCAATGCTCTGTGGTGACCTAAATGGGAAGGAAGTCCAAAAAAGAGGAGATTCATGGATACATAAAACTGATTTACTTTGCTGTACAGCAGAAGCCCAACACAACACTGCAAAATGACTCTACTCCAAGAAAAATTAATTTTCATTAATTATATATACATTTATATAAATGTATATATACATAAATGTATATCTATTATAGTCAATAAAATTTTTCTATTCACTTCATAGGATAAAAATAAAAGTTATTCTTCCGGGAAATTCTTTGGCTGTCTATTGGTTAGGGCTCGGTGCTTTCACTGCAGGGCCTAGGTTCCATCCCTGGTCAGGAAACTGAGATTTCAAGATTAGGCCAAAAAAAAGTCCTTCAAAAGTTTTTTTGGGACGTGTAGAACACAGAGAAGTATAAAATACTACCACACCCTCCTATGAGCTCATTGCCAGTTTCAACACCATTAACTTAATTTAACAAAGGAAACAAATTGGCAGCCAGGAAGCAGGAGGAAAACCAAGAAAGTATTGTGTCCATGAAACCTGTCAGAGAGAGAGGCCAACAGTGACAAATAAAGGCAACGAGGTCTTGTAGGTTTATTTTAATTTTAATGTTTTTACCGAAGAATAGTTGATTTTCAATACTGTGTTAGTTGCAGGTGTTCACCAGAGAGATTCAGTATTTTTGAAGATTATACTCCATTATAGGTTATTACAAGATAATGAGGGTAATTACCTGTGCTGTACAGGATAGCCTCGTTGTTTATCAATTTTATATATAATAGTTCATATCTATCTAATAGTTAATCCCATACTCCTAATTTATATCCCCCCTCTGCCTTCTCCCCTTTTAACTGTAAGTTTGTTTTCTATGCCTATGAGTCTATTTCTGGCTTGCATAAACATTTATTTGTATTGTTTTCTAGAGTTCACTTACAAGTGATATCCTACAATTTTGTCTTTTTTTGTCTGACGTTTCACTAAACATAATATTCTTTAGGTCCATCCACGTTGCTGCAAATGGTAATATTTTGTTCTTTTTTATGGCTGAGTAATAGTCCATTGTATAATTTATACCACATCTTCTTAAGCCAGTTGCCCATTGATGGGCACTTGGGTTACTTCCATGTCTTAGCTATTGTAGATAGTGCTTCTGTGAACATCAGGATGCATGTATCCTTTTGAATTAGTGTTTTTATTTTTGTCTGGATATATGCCCAAGAGTGAACTCGCTGGATCATATGGTAGTTCTATTTTTCATTTTTTAGAGAACCTCCTTGCTGTTTTCCACAATGGCTGAGCCCTCTTTTCCACATCCTTGCCGACGTTTGAGAAGTCTTTCTAAATTTCCCCTGGCAGATGGAGGTGCACCTTCTTTTATTCCCCTGGTTAATGTTACAATCCTAACCTCATTTCGGTAATACCATTCAGAGGTCTGCTCCCCTCTGCATTTGGCTATAAACTCCTTCACAGTACCTGGCTCCCTTTTAGAGGATTTCATCCATTCTCAGCCCTGGGATTTGGGTGGGGTGGGCTCTTATCCCCGGTTATCCCTTAGCTACTCAGCACACTGGCCACAGTGGCTGGTTCAGGCATGGGTTGTTGTTGTCGTTAAGTCACTAAGTCATGTCTGACTCTTTGTGACCCCATGGACTGCAGCATGCCAGGCTCCTCTGTCCTCTACTATCTCCCAGAGTTTGTTCAAATTCATGTCCACTGAGTCAGTGATGTTATCTAACCATCTCATCCTCTGCTGCCCTCTTCTCCTTTTGCCTTCAGTCTTTCCCAGCATCAAGGTTTTTTCCAGCGAGTCAGCTCTTTGCACCAGGTGGCCAAAGTTTTGGAGCTTTAGCTTCAGCATCAGTCCTTCCAATGAATATTTAGGGTTGATTTCCTTTAGGATTGACTGGTTTGATCTCCTTGCAGTCCAAGGATCTTCTCCAGCACCACAGTTTGAAAGCATCAATTCTTCAGTGCTCAGCCCTGTTCATGATCCAAATCCCAGTTCTGTCCATGACTACTGGAAAAACCAGTACAGTCCATATAGTCACAGACAGTCGGACATGACTGAGCAACTGAGGAAATGCGAGGCACTCAGGGATGGGTCGGAGAAGGCAATGGCACCACACTCCAGTGTTCTTGCCTAGAAAATCCCAGGGACGGGGGAGCCTGGTGGGCTTCCGTCTATGGGGTCACACAGAGTCGGACATGACTGAAGTGACTTAGCAGCAGCAGCAGCAGCAGCAGGGATGGGTATTTGATCCATTTCACGTGAATGGGAGAGTATGAGTCTCAGGACTTATAAAGCAGTCACTAGTATGAGGGTGTGAGTCTGGAATTGCTGTGACCGTTTTATAACTCTGAACCTGAAGCTGATGGAAGGCCACTGTATGAAGCATGATGACGAAGCCACCGTGAAAGGCTGAGTGACAGAGTGGGGAAGCAAAGTCCTTGGTGACACTGTGTGAACTCTTGCATCAAGCCTTGCTTAGAGCCAGTTCTTCCTCTGGACTTTAGAGTAATATGAGCCAGTAAATTGTCTTTATTGTTTAAGCCAGTTGAGTTGGATTTTTGTTTATTCCAACTTAAAGAGTCCTAACTAGTACAGCAATTAGTGCCATGAGTAATGTGTGTTAGTTGCTTAGTCGTGTCTGACTCTTTGTGACCACATGGACTGTAGCCTGCCAGGCTCCTCTGTCCATGGAATTCTCCAGGCAAGAATACTGGAGTGGGTTGCCATTTCCTTCTCCAGGGATCTTCCTGACCCAGGGATCGAAGGGTCTCCTGATTACAGGCAGATCCTTTATCATCTGAACTACCAGGGAAGCCATGAGTAAGAGGCCACACAAATGGTTCAGCACCAAAGTGATTCAACCAAAGAGGAAAGATGAAGGGCAGCAATAACCCCTCTATCTTGGGTTGAGAACTTAGCAGTCCTATCCAGCTAGTTATATAGTTTCCTGTTGTAACTTGGAATGCAGCTCACATGCCTGCTGTGGTTATAGCAGCACATTACTTAGTAGAGAAATTCAGAGTGTTGGATTGGGTTGGTTCCTTCTTGTTGCTATTAGTAAAGTACTATAAAAAGGTAAACTTATGTTCAAACTAGCCTACCCAAAAAGAGAAAAGGAAGAAAATAGAGCTTTGCTAAGAGAAGCTCTTTCTGCCTATGGTAGAAAATGGCTAAGATTCTGGAAACTGGCAGAATTGTAAAATCCCCAAAGCTTTGCTCCAGAGTCTATGAGTATAAGCAGAAGCAGGGGTGGGGTCTACATCACAGGAGATAAGACTGGGGCATGTCCTTTCCTAAGTACTTCCTGATTTTCACTCCCTTGATATGTACATGGGATATATGTACATATCAAGTCTGGCAAGGACCAGACTTGGGGTGCCTCTCCCGTTGTCCTAAGGTACAGCTATCCTAAGGTAAGGCCAAGAGCCTGGAAGAGCACTGAGGTTTGTTGCTTAAAGAAAGAAATACCTGCACTAGACACCAGACCCAGAGACTAGTCCCAGAGAGACTTTTGGTTTTATGTACTAGCTCACAGAATCCTTCAGAAGCAAATAGATTGGAAGCCTATAGAGAGATTTACAGTGCCAAAGAAACTCTGAGCCCAGATGCCAATGGCCAGAGATTTCAACTCTAATGGAATTTCTTAGGTGTCCAAATACAGTGAATGAAACTTCGTAAGGATAAAACATTACAGCAGTATTTCTTACACTTTGGTGTATATAAGAAATTTATTAAAAGTGTCAGTTCTTGGGAATTCCCTGGTGGTCCAGTGGTTAGGACTCTGTGCTTCTACTGTGGGGGACTCCGGTTCCATCCCTGGGATCTCTGATTTGAAACAGATCCCACAAGCCTCATGGTGTGGCCCCCTACCCTCCCCAAAAAAGTATTAATTCTTGGGCCTCGTTCCTAAAGAATGTGATTCCTTCTGTCTGAGATTGAGCTCAGCCATCTTCACTGTTAACAAACGTTCCTGATGGTTCCCATGCGGGTGACTGGGAAACCTCACTTTGGGAGAAATTGCATTTCGGGAAATGAATAAATTCCTTAGTGACAGCAAGACTCCTTTTGTCCTTATAGTATCTAGCACTGTGTAGGGCACAGAAGGGGAGCTTGTCAGAGACTTGCCCTCTAGACTGGAAAAGCACAGGTATCCAGAGCCAATGTGCATTTGGGAAGTATGCAGACTCTGATCCCAGAGACTGATATGCCCTGTGTCCCTGCTCCCTTGCCCCTTGATTCTGCTTGCTCCTGCTTTGCACCTATTGGGGTGGCCTTATCCAGACACTGAGCTGGCAGTGAATATACCCGGGGTCCTCTGCCAGTGACCCTTGTTCAGGCAGAGAGTTCTGGACACATCTGTGGGAAGGAGGAGTGTGTCAAATGTCGGGGAGTATTTACTAGGCTTCTCCATGTTTACTTTCTTCCTTCCACCACACCTCAGGACAAGGAGCATTCTGAGAGCCTCAGTGGAGCGGTCACACTTTTGTGGCACCTTGAGTGACTCATATGTCTCAACTCTACACACCCTCCATCAAAGGCCTTGGAATTGTCAAGGTCAGGATATTTAAAGCCACATTCTTGGGAGTGCTCTGGACACTGCCAGCTCAGCTCAGGAAGAGGGACATGCCCAGAGGACAGCTGTTACAGTTGGTGCCCACTGTTCATGACAAGTCTGAAGCACATACCAGTCATGAGTATGGCCATATGGTCCTGGTTGATCATGGCCAAGTGATCATAGATTTCTCTTTATTCATTTTCCTAAAATTTTAATTCAGCACCTACTGTATGCCGTTCCGTTCCATCCTGTCGCTCAGTTGTGTCCGACTCTTTGCAACCCCGTGGGCTGTAGCCTACCAGGCTTCTCCGTCCATGGGATTCTCCAGGCAAGAATACTGGAGTGGGTTACCGTTTCCTTCTCCACGGGATCTTCCTGACCCAGGGATCGAACCCGGGTCTCCCGCATTAGAGGCAGATGCTTTAACCTCTGAGCCACCAGGGAAGCCAGAGACCAGGAATGATGCAAAGGTATATAGACACAACCCCAAATGAGCTCACAGACTTCTTTTAAAAACAATGAAAGCCAGAAGTCAGTGGAGCAACATCATTAAACTACTGAAAGAAGAAACTGTCACCCTTGAATTCTATACCCAACAAAAATATTTTTCAAAAATTATGATGAAATGAGAACATTTTCAGGCAAAATATGAAAAAATTCATCACCAGCAGACCTACACTATGAGAAATATTGACGTAAGTCCCTCTAGCAGAAGGAAAATTATACTATGTAGGAGTGTGGATCTATACAAGACAATTAAGAGTGGTAGAAATGAGATGTTCCAACTACTAAATGAAGAAGGAATGTTATAACTAGAGTATCACAATTTTGAAAGCCCTACTGAAATAATGGATCTAGGCAATGAAGAACAATGGCTGACAATATGACAAAAAGAGAGACATGCTGCATGCGAAGGCACTTCACTTGTGTCTGACTCGTTGTGCCCCTAATGGACTAAAACCCTCCAGGCTCCTCTGTCCATGGGATTCTCCAGGCAAGAATAGTGGAGTGGGTTGCCATTTCCTTCTCCAGGGGATCTTCCTGACCCAGGGATCGAACCCGCATCTCTTACATCTCCTGTATTGCAGGTGGATTCTTTACCACTAGTGCCAGCTGGGAAGTCCCACAAAGAGAGACAACCAGATATTATACATGTTGACAGAGGCATACTTCACCACCTATGTGAAATAATCCTGTCAAAAAACAGAAACAAAAAGGGGTAATAATAATCAAACCTGAATCTGGCCTGGTGGTCCAATGGCTGAGACTCCCGTGCTCCCAGGGCAGAGGACCTAGGTTCAACTCCTGGTCAGCGAACTAGAACCCACAAGCCACAACTCAGACCTGGTGCAGCCAGATAAATAAATAATAAAACAATAAAAAATTTAACTGTCAATTTATAGGATATATAAGGGAAAGAGAAACAAGTTCAATGACACTACTGTGTTTGTCTGTTTTTTTTTCAATAAAATATTTATTTGGCTACACCAGGTGTTAGTTGCATAATGCGGGATCTTCAGTCTTCATTGTGGCAATCGGAATCTTGAGTTGCTGCATGTGAACTCTTAGTTGCGGCATGTGGGATCTAGTTCCCTGACAAGGGATTGAACCCAGGCCATGTGCATTGGGAGTGTGGAGTCTTAGCCACTGGACCACCAAGGAACTCCCCTATATGGATCTTTAGATCCCTAATTCAAACTAACTAGAAAGGGCAGAAAAAAAAAAGATAATACATTTAGGGAAATGTGAACACTGACAGATATATTAAGGAATAACTGGGGGGAAAAACAGTTATCCATGCAAGAGCGAGAAGGTGGGCACAGCACTGGCAAAGACACGTCCTCTTGGGAAAAGGGCAAGAGTTGGCAGGTACAGGAGAAAAGACTTACTGCATACATGTCCTCTGACCTTTACCCCAGGCTAGGACTGGTGGGGGTGCTCTGGTTTCTGAAAAAGAAAAATGCAGAGTATTGACATGGAGACTATTTCTCTTGACCTGTTCTGGCCACCCTGGGTGTGAGGGGCCACCTCAGGGGAAGAAGGCTTGTTGAGGGCTTTCAAGGTCACCCTCAGCAATGGGGTCCGAGCGCCAGAAGCGTTGGGGAGACAGAAGCTTTGAGCACTTGAGCCCCCTTCCACTCTCTCAGCTCTGCCTGAGGGTAGAAGAGTAGGAAGGCTGAGAGAACTGGCGTGAAGAAGTAAGAAAAGAGGGAAGGAGAGCCAGAGGAGAAAAGAGGAGAAGAGGGAAGACAACAGGAACTAGCAGCACACACTCAGACACGCTCAGATGCTCCCCTCCCAAGCGCCAGTTGACTTCAGCCTCTAGAGGTTAGGATAGAGTCCTCCCCTCCTCTCCTTGCACTCCCTGCAGTTCAGTCCAGAGACAAAGCTGCTCGTGAGGAGGGATGAGGGGGTGCTCCGGCCACAGAGATTAATGAGTTTGCTCAGGTCAACGGGCAAGTTGAGATGATGAAATGGCTGAAGGACATGCCCTAGGCTCTGACCCCGCTTTATCCACCATCACTCAGGGTCGATCCTGTACGCTGTGGTGCCTCTCTCCTGTGGTCCCTTGTGGCACAAAGTGCCCAGTGAGAAATAATAACCAGAATCTTAGCCGGCACTATGGAGGGCTCACTCTGCCAGGTTTTCTTCTAAGTGCTTTACACAGTAATTCATTTCATCTTCTCAACAACCCTTTGAGGAAGGTACTGTTATTAAAACCATGTAATAGATGAATTAGGGATACCCTCATAGCTCAGTCAGTAAAGAATCTGCCTGCAATGCAGGAGACCCAGGTTCTGTTCCTGGGTTGGGAAGATCCTCCCTGGAGAAGGAAATGGCAACCCACTCCAGTATTCTTGCCTGGGAAATCCCATGGACAGAGGAACCTGGTGGACTACAGTCCATGGGGTCCCAAGAGTTGGACACGACTTAGTGACTAAATCAACAGATGAAGTAACTGAGCTCAGAGAGGTTAAGTCACTTACTTCAAGTCACACAGAGAATAAGTGGTTCCCCTGTAACCAAACCTAGGAGAAGTCTGGTTCCAACCACTCCGACAGCAGTGGTGACCTCACTATGCTCCTCCAGACAGAGGCTTGTTCAGACTCCCCCTTTCTTCCGTGAGCAGCTGGGGCCCAGGGCTGGAATTAAGGCTTCCCAGAGCTCTGGAGGCGACCTGGGGGCCACACTGGAAAAACCACCCTGTGCTCACAAGACTAAGGGCCCCCAAGGCTGGGGAACATTTTGCCAAAAACAACAGCGTGGCTGCCCTAAACTGTTCTCAGCTGAACAGCCTGGATGCAAGGCTGCTCGGCATATGATTCTTATCAGCTCTCCAAGAGAGAACTCTGCATCACGACATTTTGATCCCAGGATATGAAAAGGGAACTGGGGAAGGGGGTGACCAAGGCCACGCGGCGTCAGGAGAAGGGCTGGGGACTGGAGGGCAGCCCAGCTCTCAGGGGGCAGCTGGGTCCCCTCCCCAGGTTCTGGCAGAACACCCTTGAATGATTTAGCCTGAAATAGCATAAGAACTTCTTTCCCATTTTTTCCAGGCTTTTGGATGAAATTATATTTTACAAATGACTCATTATTATATTTATAGCTTCTCTCCAAATGATTCAAATTGTGGTTTGTCGCCTCCCTGTCTCTCAACTTCCCCCCTAGCTTGACAGGAAGAAGTGCTGTTTACTGTACGGCCAGGTGTGGCCGCTGAGAGTGGCTGTGCCCCCTATAATTACGTTCCCTGAGCCCTGACAGGCACTCCGGCACACGGAGTCATGTGCAGCCTTTGTTCCAGCACGTCTTCGGGAACTCGGCTTGGAAGCCGCTGATGTAGGAAGTGCCTGTGTGTGTGGTGGGGGGAGTGGGGAGGAGTGGGCAGCCGGAGGAGGGGGGGGCTGTTCCCCAGGAGGCTGTGACAGAGGGGGCTTTGTGAGGGCACAGGCTGGAGAAGCCAGAGCTGCGGGTCCTCAAAGCACCCTGTGAGGAGGCTGGGGAAGGGGGTGGATCTGGGCCCAGACCAGTGAGGACCCTCCACCCTGACCCCGGTGAGGGGGGGCAACATTCCGCCCCCTCCCCCAGCCTTCATTGAGAAGTTGAGAGGGTGGCTTGTGGAGGCGGTGGCAGCTCAGACATTTCAGGCTGTGCTGGGGTCTTGTTATTGACACTTCACGGTTTCTTGTGAGGAACCACTCTGGCTCTGTCAGGAATGGGAGCGGGTGGTTCTTGAGTTCCCTCCCTCTTCCAGGCTCAGCTTCCCCACCCCTACCCTCCCACTCTGGCACCCTGCAGCTCCCAGGTAGGTGTGGTCAGATTAGCCTGAGAGAGTGGCCTGCTCTTAAACAGGCCATCTTTGAGGGGAAAGTGGCCAGGAGGCCCCATTTGCAATGATAGTTTATTCCACCAGATGCCCATGGGATCAAAGTCCCCTTGGTCTGCCCTCCTGGGTACTAAGAAAAGCTTAAAGTCCACAGAATGGGACAGAAGGACATTCTGGAAGTCACCATCTCACAACAACGCCCCTGTCCCTCGGGGTCCTTGGACCTCAAGCATGGTGACCCCAAGATGCCTGTGGGTGGCTGCGGGGTGAGGGTCCTGGGGTCACAGCAAGGACAGGCCACCTGGGGTGCCCAGAAGGCCCAGAGGGAGCTGGCCTCTCAGGCAGGACCTGTCTGCAGACCTCTCCCTGGGCCTCGGGAAGAATTGACTCCTTGATGTTACAATTCTGCGCTGAAAGGGAGGCTGGGCCCCTTGAGGATCAGAGCCTGGAGTTGCACGCTGGCCAAGCCTTGGGCTCTGGTTGTGTCCCCAACTCTCCTGGCCACCCGGGGTTCCTTCAGGTCTGCTTCCATTTTTCCTTCTTGGCGCTGCCTGAGTGTGAAAGGGGCTCGGGTGGGGGTGGAGGTGCTTGTGGAAATGGGTGTGGACGAGCATAACGTAATTACTGGTGAAATCAGGGTGAAGCCTGAATACAGATGACTTCCATCTGGGCTGAGCTGGGTCCCTGTGAGGTATGGGAGACGGTCCTGAGGAGTGGCTGGGGACGCAACTGGGGACCCTAGATGAGAGGCCTGGGACCCCCTCCCTCTGGGGGATTCCATGGAAGGAAGCAGAGAGGCCTTGACAAGTCCCTCCTCAGAGAGAAGGGAAGGCTGTGAAAAGAACCAGAAGGGGTCCTGGTGAGGCTGGGGTGGCAAAAGGGAGGAAGGGGCAGGGCCAGGTGTGCATTTACCTGGGCTGTGGGTGACCCGAACGTACTCCTTGGGCCTGAGGGACAGAGAAACTCTTTGTTGGAGAGAAATGCTGCCTGCTGCATCTGGGGTAGAGCCGAGGCTGGCAGCCTTCCGACAGCAGCCAACCCGGCTGGTGGTCAGACTGAGGGGCAGCCAACTCCACCAACTGAAGCCACCTTTGGACCACCTTCTTCATGGGGTTTGTGGTCCTGGAGCCACCCTCCTTGTGCTGGCACCTTTTCACCAGGCTGTTGACCGTCATGTCAACGTGTGAGTGCCATGAACGTGGTTGTTGTTTAATCGCTAAATTGTGTCTGTGTCCAACTCTTTGCCATCTCCTGGGCTATAGCCCGCCAGGCTCCTCTGTCTGTGGGATTTCCCAGTCTAGAATACTGGAGTGGGTTGCCATTTCCTTCTCCAGGGGATCTTCCCAACTCAGGGTTCGAACCCATGTCTTCTGCTTTGGCAGATGGATTATATACCACTGAGTCACCAAGGAGGCTTGAACATGGTTTGAAGGTGTCATTTTTGAATATGTGTTCAAGAGATTCCGCTCTCCCTGGCCTCTCCCATACCCCTCTCCCAACTCTGCTCCTGCTTGGAACCCCACTGCATGCCTCATTCAGGCAATGCTATGGGCAGCCTGCGGGCAAAACTGGATCCTGCCTCTGAATTAAGAGCAAATCATGGAGAAAAATGTGTCTTGACAAAATGGGTTTTCATGGCAGAGAGAGATCAGGCTGGGAAGAACTTGGCATCGTCCCACCTTCAATGAGGATGATGATTTAGGGATGGAGGATCAAAGTATTATCTTTAGGTTGTATTTATCTGTTTGAGATGTTTTTAATTTGACAAAGTGAAATTAGAGATGATGAAATCAGCTTGCACACACTTCTCAAACTGTGCTTATACCCATTATCTGTCGTGGGGCAGTCTGTTCCCTTCTCTGTTTTCTTTATAAGGATATTGAGATATAGAGATTAGATAACTTGCCGATGCACAACTAGTTACTGACTAGGTTTAGAATCAAGGTCCTCTTCCTTGGGCTTCCCAGGTGGCACTAGTGGTAAAGAACCTGCTTGTGAGTGCAAGAGACCTGAGAGAAGCTGGCTCGATCCCTGGGTCGGGAAGATCCCCTGGAGAAGGGCTCGGTAACCCACTCCAGTATTCTTGTCTGGAGGATCCCAGGGACAGAGGAGCCTGGCAGGCTACAGTCCATGGCGTCACAAAGAGTTGGACACCACTGAATGACTTAGCACACATGGACATCTGCATGGATGGTGCCTCCTCTGCGGTTCTTCTGCTTTCTGTCAGTTTGGAAACGGAACTGAAGCCTACAGCCATGTAGGTGGGGTCAGCAGAGAGATGACTGAGAGCAGATGAAGGTACCCTCCTTAGCTCGGGGCTCCCTGAAGGTGTTCGCAGAGCTGCTAAAATGTAGGGTGGCAGAAGGAAAAGCCTCCCTTTTTTCAATTAACTGCAAGTCTCTCTTGGGGTCAGAGTGGATGGGTTTTGTTGTTGTTAAATCTATTTAATTTATTTGGCTGTGCTGGGTCTTCGTTGTGGCATGCAGGATTTTTAATTGCGGTGTGCAAACTCTTAGTTGTGGCATGTGGGATCTAGTTCCCTGACCAGGGATCGAACCCGGGTCCCCTGCATGGGGAGCACAGACTCTGAGCCACTGGACCACCGGGGAAGTCCTGAAGTCAGAGTGAATGTTGCTGACAGTACTTATTTATTGTGGCAAAGTATGCATTATATAAAAGCCACCATTTTTACCACTTGTAAGTGTACAGTTCAGTGGCATTAAGTATATTTACATCATTGTGCAACCATTCCCACCATCCATCTTCAAAACCTTTCTCGTCTTCCCAGACTGACCTCATACCCACTGAAAAATAACTCAGCCACTATTCTACTTTGTGTCTCTAGGAATTTAACTACTCTAGGGACTTCAGAATCATATAGTATTTGTCCTTTTGTGTCTGTTTTGTATTGACTTATTTTTCACTGGATCATCATTTTTAACTATAATAGGGATAGTAATTAGCAGTGCTCTGTGCCCATAAAGGGGTGAAAAAGAGAACAAGAATGATTTGGGGTGGATTTCTCAACTGAGAGGGGTGCCAGATGTAAGGGGGTGGTGGTGGAGGGTGGATAGGAAGAAAGTGTTACATAGGGAAAAAATGCTGTACTTTATCTTTCTAGGGGAGGGTGCACCATTCCCCCCCAACCCCAGGCCCCAGAGGTAGATGCCTCTTTTTTGAGGATTATGAACCCTGATGGAGAAGCCCCTCTGTCTGGTGAGAATAGAGTGACCCTCTGGGCAGGCTGGAGGCAAGACAAATTGTGTGAGAGAAATCAGCAGGAACTTGGAGTTTGAATAGAAGGGTCTGGAGGAGAGAGGCTGGAGAAGATAGTATAAGTTGGGACTTAGGAAACATGAGAAATTTTTTGAGGTGGGGGGATCGCTGACAAATTTTTAGGAGAGTGATGTCTGTTAGATTCAAATGTGTTTACTGGGATTCTCTATTTCCCTGAGGTTTGAGTAAAGTCTGGGCTTCCCTTGTGGCTCGGCTGGTAAAGAATCTGCCTGCAATGCAAGAGACCTGGGTTTGACCCCTGGGTTGGGAAGATTCCCCTGGAGAAGGGAAAGGCTACTACTGTGCTCGTTAGCCTGGTGTGAGCTGGCGGGGTGGCTGGGGGGATGCGGGAAGTGGGCAGCACATGGGTGATAAGGGGTAGTCAAGCAGGAAACTGAGCCAGAGGTCTTCAGGGGGAGCATAAACCCTCTGAGAGTCCTGGGAGCACGGTCGGTTGTGGGACAAGAGACGAGAGGGACTGGGAGGTTGGGGTGGGAAACAGTGATGAGGTCTCCACAGTTGGGAAGGAGTCTCCAATCTTCTCTTGAATATTTGGGGCCAGCGTGTCGGTTAGAGAGCCTGAAGGAATGAGTGGATGTGGGTTTCCCTTCTTGGAGTCCTTCTGGTAAAGTCTAGACTGGGCACAGCCTGGGTCATCAGGAAGCAGAGGCTCCCTGAGTCCTGTCAGCTCAGCTCACTGAGCTCAGCCCAGCTCACTCCAGGGCGTCCAGATTCACAGGGGATAGAACTGGTGTTTTGAGAGACGGAGATGGAGCTAGAACCAAAGCCAAGCCCGGAACATGTCTTGAGCTTTCAAAACACCCTTCTCTTTAAAACCGTCTGAAAGCAGAGACCCGGAGCTGTGACTGTCTCTGATGGAGACAGATGATTTTTGGAATTCCCAGATTTAGCAGGAGCCCAGCGAGAGGGTCTGGCTACTCCCACCCAGAGACCCCAGAGGAATGTGGCATGGAAGGCGAGCTTTGTGTTACTGGGAACGTTGGAGATTCCCTGACCAGGTCCTGGGCTGAGTGTGGGTTGAGGATGGAGCCCTGCCTGGAATTACTGATGCATCCTAAGATCTCGGAACCAGCCCGCGTGGTGGCGGTGGGGCCGACCAAGGACATATCCCTCTGGTCCTCTCCAGCCTTGGCCCAGAGAACCAAGGCTCAGGGCTTGTCTGGCTGGACCCCATTTTGGTCCCAGCCCAGCATCCCTTCATCAGCTGGGTCCTGGGGAAAAGGGACCAGCCTGGCCCACACTTGAGGAGGTTTGCCAAATGTGTTAGCTGCCACTAAAAGCTTGTAAACTGGGGTGCAGGATACTGAGGGGCCTGGACTGGCCCAAGGATGTGCTGTTTGAAAGTTCCAGAAGTTGCCTGCTGGTTGGGAGGGAGGAACGTCCCTGCAGAATCGCAGGCGAGCCTGTCCTGGGGCCGGGCCAGCTTTCCCTTCGATGGGCCCCTCTGCTCTGGGGGAGCTGTGTGTTCCCTTCTACTCTGGCAGCTTGGGAAAGACCAGAGGCCCTTTCAGGGAAAGGAGAAAGAGGGAAAACAGGCCTGAAAACACTGCAGTGAAAGGCCTAATTCTGAACTCCAGCTGCGGACCCAGGCCCGGAGCACAGATGCATCCGCTATTCTGTGATGAGGACGTGGAGGGTTCTGAAATAGGTTGTTTAGGGGAGCTGCAGAGCCTTGGTGCTAGAAGGATTTGGAAGAGCAGCTAGTACAGCCCCCTCATTTTGCTGGGAGGCTAATCTGAAACAGAGTGGAATTTGGCAGGGGTTAGGATGCCTTTTTTCTTTGGAGGCCCCTGTTTCCTGAAAGAGACAGTGTCCGAGATGAGCTGATTTCACTCATTGCCCTCCTGGGTACATTTTTTTTAAAAAAAAGAAAAGAAAGAAAGCCCTCAGAGGTCCTGATCTGGCTTCTTTAAAAGTCACTGAGTTTGTGGCTTCCAGGGTGTTTTCAGTTTGGAGCCATCATTTCTGTTTGTTCATTAAAATGTTTGTTCACCACAGGCTTCTCGCCAGATCTCCCTTTGCACGTTATCAGGCTATGCTGATGAATGGCTGAGGGAAGCCAGAAACTGAACTCAGGAAAAGAGTGGAATAAGGCAGGGGCTGGTATGGTCTGGGAGTGGGGTGGGGTTAGAAGGTGGAGGTTGACAGGCCTGCGGTTAAGGGTGAAGGTCTGAGTACCCTCAACAAGAAGCCTTAAAGCAGCAGAAGAGACCTTGGCTTGCCATCTGTGCAGGGCTGGGTGCTTGGGCTCCTGTGGAAGCGGAGAGGCTACCTTGAGAAGATGGCACCTGGAGCATCAGGGAGGCTCTGAAGATGGGCAGACCCCTGGCATATGAAGCTTAGGAAAGAGGAGCCCTGGATGGGGGGCAGCCGGGTCCCTCAGAAAAAAGAGCAGAGAAAGAAAGTAAGGGGCACAAAGTGAAGTGGGGCCTGAATTATAAGTTTTGGGAGGGGCCCAGGAGGCTGCCAACTTTGATCTCACTTTCTGGATAGGTCTTTGGGTTACTTCGTATGCCCACCACCCAATCACCAGGGAGAGGTGTCGCCTTCTATAGAAGCAGCTCTTGGCAGACAAGTGAGACACACGCAGCTGGAACTGGGGGCAACACAAGCTGGGTGTGGGCTGAAGAGGGGACATTTGTGTGCTGGTGGGGGAGAGGAGTCTTTCCTAGGCTCCTGTCTGGGGTGACAGAGTCGGGGAGCAGAAAGGTTAGGGCAGGGGCTTGTGTGTCCTGTTTCCATGGTCTCCCTGGTGCTCAGCTCAGGGCCAGGCACACAGGAGGTGCTCATTGATATGAAGTGGGTATCTGTCCAAACGCATGGAGTGCTATTCCCTTGAACCCCTATGTTAACTTCTATTATTCTTCTTCCGGATTTAAAGAATAATTGAGAATATTTGCTTAACTTGAGCTCTCTCCTTCAGGAAGGAACTTACTGTCGGTGTGACAGAGAGCATTAGACACTGTCCCGGAAACTATCTCAGCATAAAGGCCCTCCATCTGTGGGGAGATGGGAGGAGGGCCAGAATGACCTCTCAGGGTCCAGTTGGCTCTGTGGGATGTAGAGGGTGGACTGAAATTGGCCAGGCTGTGCTGGTGATGGCGGAGGTCACCACAAGACGGTGCATTAGCAACTTCATTAATTGCATCATGTTCTCCTCCATGTGACAGCACTGGGCTTATGCCTCATCCCTAGCAGATAACCAAGGCAGGAAAATAAAATGGAATTCCAACCTGCTCTCTGGCAGTTTTAACTCCTGGAATTGGTAACTCAGAGAAGGGTCTTCTTCCTTGGACATTATCAGGGCCCATCACTGAGGTTTATAGAAAAGAGGGATATTATGGTTTATGGCATTGAGAGATGTTTCCTCCCTTCCTAGCCCTTTGCCCTGAGGGAGCTCCCCCAACTTCTCTTGGGCTTGGTTTCAAAGTGATGGAAGCACTTCCTGCAAGGCCTTAGTATAGTATTCCTCCACAGACAGGGGGATGGCTGAGATGACCTCTTCAAGTCTTGCCCACTCTACAGTTTCTGCAGCTCAGGAGGATCTAAGCATTTCCTTTCCTTCAGAAGTTGTCAGAGTTAACTCCGCGTGGGCGTGGGCTCCTTGTAGCTACACTATCCTTCCTCTAATATTTAAAAGATCTGTGAGGGTTCTTAGGGCCTCCGAATCATGTATTTATTTTCCTTGGCTCTGGCTGAAAAGGCCACATGGGTTTTTTTTTTTCTTTCCCTGAAAGCTAGGTCCTTTGGGCTAAAAACACAAACCGCCTTTCAGCTCTAGAAATGGCTGATTTTCATCATGCCCTTTCCCGATCAAATGATTTCTTAAATTGCTCTCCCCCCGCCCCGCACGGGGTGTTCGGGGTGCGGGGGACACAGAAGTCAGGCCGTTGGGTCCCCTGGCGTTTCTCTCTCCTGGAGGACTTGGGCGGGGGAGGAGCCTCAGTTTCTCCCTCGCGCACTGTGGTCGGAATCGGGCAAGGGGCCCCCGGGAGGGGATGCTCGGGGAGCGGGCGGCTGCGGCCCGAGCCGAACACCGCCTTCGTCGGCGTCTGGGTCCACCGGGCAGCGCCGGAGTGAGGCGCGGAGGACCCAGGCCCCTCTCGGTCATGGGCGCGCTCAAAAGAAGGGAGGCTGGGGGCGCCCCCAGGCCCGCCTGCCTGGCCCCCTCCCCTCCAGCCCTGCCCGGCGGCCGGGGCCGAGGCTCCTCTGGGAAGAGCCGGAGGCGACACGACACGGGGAGGGGGCCGGTGGAGGAGGGAGCGTTCCTGCAAATCACATGATTTTCCCGCTTATATAAATCACAGCTTGTTTTTCTCAACTGGCTGCAGACTTAAAGGTGCAGTGTCTTCTTTCTCTCCCAAGGGCAGGGGTGCCCCTGGGGTGCTTCAGACGGGCCAGCGAGCAGGCTGGAGGTTGCGTCCTCAATGAGAGGGTCGGGGTTTGGGGTTTAGGGAGCCTCCCGCCCCAGCTCCATTCTCTGGGCTGTTTCCTTCTAGCTGGAGACCAGGGAAGGACATGAAAATGTGATCACTAAAGTAGCAGACAGAGCCAACGCCGGTTGGTGGCGTGGGTCAGAGACCTCTCTGGCAGTCCAGTCCTCTCTGAGAGCAGCTGATGCCCTAGATGCTTCAGGGGTGGGGGAACCCTGGGGAACCCTGATCTGAGAGGTCAAGATGAAATTGTCCTGCTGGAGATCTTTAGTGGCCAAAAGCAGGGTTCCAAGGCTGATGCTTGTTATTCTGGCCAGCCCTGGTTGTTTGAGGCCAGCACAAGTTCATAGAAAAAGGAAATCAACACATGTGTTAAACACCCACTATCTAAGTACTAGGCACTGCAGGGAGAAGCTTAGACCCTTTAGACAGTCTTCTTCGAGTGGTTTATACTGCTTGGGGTGATAAGATAGGGACCTGGGAGAGATTACATGCACTAGAATATTTCAAAGCCTGTTCCAGGCTAAATAGAAGAGTTACAAGGCAGTACATGATTGCTGACTGATGAACAGTACAGATAATGAGTCTTGCAGGCTTGGAGGGGAGGGCTGGCAGGCCTCAACTAAGAGGTGGCAGGAGGGAAAAATGGACAGCCTCCTGGGGGCACTGGGGCCACAAGTGGAGAGGAGGGGGGAGGAAAGTGAGGGGTGTGTGCAGCCAGCAATCCTTTGCTAAACTGAGGAACTGAGGAGTGGATGGGGTTGGAGGCTGGAAAGCCACAGGGCCAGATGCAGGCAGCCTTAGGGAGCAGGGCTGATCACGTACTTAATTTGATGAAGGCAGCCATCCATCCAGTGAAGGTGCAGAGCAGGTATGCGGTGTGATGTTTATGGCATGGTGTACAGGTGAACTGAAAACCTTGAGGAAACCTGCTGGAGGCTTCTGTAGGGGCCAGCCAGATAGAAGGTTCACAGTGCTAGGCTGCAAAGAGAAAAAGGAGAAATGAAAAATGAAGGGTAAGAGATTTTGAAGAAAGAATTGAGATCATTGAGTGATTGTGTATATGGGGAAGGGGGAGAAAGGACCAGAAGTGATGGTGATTTTGAGCTTGGGAGGCTGGGAGGATCGGGTATTTGAGTGGGGAGGTGAAGAAGTCCTTTTAGAGACTGTTGTGTTTGTGAGGGCAGTGGGATCTTAACTGGGAACTGTCCAGGGGGCTAGAAATCAGAACAGAGGATGTGCATGGGGGAGATGACCCAAGGGGTGATATGACCCAAGATTTTAAAGGGAAATAACAGAAAGGGAGAAAGGTGGGGCGGGAACACCCACATTTAGGGGGAGGAGCCAGTGGTGAGGCTGTGGAGGGAACTGCAGCCTGGGTGGGTAGTGTCTCTGTCTGACCTTGGCTAGGTTGCTCATTCCCGCTGATCTGTAAAATGGAATAAGCACACTTGCAGCACATTCTGTGGGGCTTCCTTGGTAACTCAGTGGTGAAGAATCTGCCTGCCAATGCAAGAGATGCAGGTTTAATCCCTGAGTCAGGAAGATCCCCTGGAGAAGGAAAAGGGGCAACCCACTCAAGTATTCTTGCCTGGAGAATCCCACGGACAGAGGAGCCTGGTGGGCTACAGCCTGTGGGATTGCAAAGAGTCAGACATGACTGAGTGACTAAGCGACAACAGACATATTCTGTGCAGATTAAAGGAAACACATGTGGCCTTTTGCACAGTGCATGGTGTTTGATACATAGCACCGATTCCCTGGTGGCTCTGTGGTAAAGAATCTGCCTGCAATACGGAGACCTGGGTTTGATCCCTGGGTTGGAAAGATCCCCTGGAGAAGGGAATGGTAACCCACTCCAGTATGCTTGCCTGGAGAATCCCATGGACAGAGAAGCCTGGTGGGCTACAGTCCATGGGGTCAAAAAAAGTAGGACATGACTGATACACACACACACACATACATGCTTAACCCAGATGTCCTCCTTCTCCACACTACCCTTCCCACCTCACTCACCCCCAACCCCAAATTCATTTATGTGACAGGCACTCAATCAGAGTTTCTCCCTTCTTAAATTGTAACTGAGCCGTTGCTGTTTTTTTTTTTTTTTAATTCTTCTTACCAACTCCGCTTCGTCTTCTCCTTCTAGAAGAAACGTTCTTGTTTGTGTGATGAATTATTTGAACCGGATATATCCTCCATTATAAAGGAAGGAAATAATAAATTTGTTTCCTAAGGGCCTCTTAGCTGAAGATGGCTATTACCTTGTTTGATCCTTCCAGCCGCCCTGCAAGGTTCAGGAGGGAGGTATTGTCAGGCCCCCTTTCTCCCCCTACAGTTGAAGAAACAGAAGAAAGCTTGTAAAAAGTTTGATTATTATGTTTGAGAACCACATGTCTGGCGGTACCCGCTAGTTTAAAGATTTCCGAACTTTTATTTTCAGTCTTTTATTTTTGACAGTAAATTTTCAGTTCAGTTCAGTTCAGTTCAGTCGCTGTCGTGTCTGACTCTCCGCGACCCCATGAATCACAGCACGCCAGGCCTCCCTGTCCATCACCAACTCCCGAGTTCACTCAAACTCATGTCCACAGAGTCGGTGATGCCATCCAGCCATCTCATTCTCTGTCGTCCCCTTCTCCTCCCGCCCCCAACCTTTCCCAGCATCAGAGTCTTTTCCAGTGAGTCAACTCGTCGCGTGAGGTGGGCAAAGTATTGCAGTTTCAGGGATTCAAAACAGATACAGGTTACAGAGTTCTGGTTTCAGTAGAATCAGGAGGCTCTGAGTCTCTGTCGTTGGGCTCCATCCTAGTGCCGGTCCCTAGGCCAGGCTGGGAAGTGGGGGTTCTGCACTCACAGCCTCCGTCTCTACACACAGCTTCTTTCCCCCATCTTTTCAGCCACAAACTTCTTGGCTTTGGAGGTCTGGCTGGAGCCCACGGAGGCTTTGCAGACCCCTGAGTGTGCCTGTGGTGCAGGCTAAGTGTTGTCTCATGATGCTGCTGCCCTGGGTGTGAACCAGGGCAGTTAAGCGGAACTGCCGGGGCCTGGAGGCAGAAGGCCCAGGGCAATGTGTCTGGTCTGACACGGTAGACAGCAATGCCTGGTGTCCCCGGGCCCAGGAAACTGTACTGGTGGGTATGCTGGTGCGCTCTGCTAATGTGCTTTGGGTCCTTATTTCCTCTTTGAACGTATTTCTTGGTAAACAAACCTTCTGAGGTCAGAAAACAGTTTATGGTTTTCAGAATGGTGATTTGAAGTAAAACAAATAGTGCAGCATATTCTACAGATAGATATATAAAGCTGTGAAAGAGCCACAAATAATATACTCTAACAGCAGTACTATTTATCATCCTGTTCAAAGCAGTCACCTTTAGGATTCATTTTTTTGAGTGCTCTCAATTCCCCAAAGAGATAAGCATAAGAAATGATTAAAAGATTTTCATGTGATTTTTGCTTTTAAAATAAAATCTTGGTAAACTAACATCCTAATCTTATAGCTGTTATTTGTTTTTTCCATTGATTTATCTATTTATTTGCCTTGGAAAGGTAATATATACTAATGGTGAAAACAGAAATGGAAATCATCCTGAAGGGTGTAAAATGAAAAGTAGAAGTCGCCTTTCATTACCCAGTCTTACTCCCCTGAGATGATCAAAGTTAATGGTTTCTTATGATCCAGAAAGTTTTTATGTTTGTGTGTGTGTATACATCTAATCTAATGTTTTTCCACAAATGGTCTAGTCCTGTGATTATTTTTTCCCACTTAAATATTTATCTTGGCATACAGGTCTAGCTCAGGCTTTTAAATGATTGCCTAGCTCTGGCATTTTATTGAATATTTTATATAATATTCCCATATTTAGGTTAGTTTCAGTTTTTTCTTCTTATAAACTGTTATAATAAGCATCTTTGTATATATTGTTGCATTCTTGTATATATTGTTGCATTCTTGTATATATGCAAATGTGTAGATAAATTCCTAGCAGTGGAATTAGGTGAAAGCATATGTACATAAATTTAAAAAGTTTTATTCTGCACTCCTTAAGACATATGAAAAGACATAAAGATCTTCTGACATTTGTATCTTTTCGTCAGCATTATATTTCTGAGATTCTTCCAAGCTGATACCATTTTTTGAGCTAATTTCTTTTCAGTACAGAGTAACTTCAAATTAGATGAATGAATCACAATTTATGTATCCATTTCCTGGTTAATGGACATGAAAGTTGTACTTGTTTTATTTTGTTATAAATAATGCTGCAGCTAAAGTTTGTGTCCTTGATTGTATCTCCTGAGGGGATTTCTCTAGGGTCCTTGCCTAGGAGGGAATTTCTAGTTCACGAAATATGAGGACCTTCAATGATATCAGAAATTGTTCCCCAAAGTGTTTGGCACTCTCACTCCAGTCTGTTACTCCACATCTTCACCAACACTTGGTATTGTTCGATCTTTTGATTTTTCCAGTTTGATTGATGTGAAATGCTTCTTGTGGTTTTTGTTCACATTTCTTGGATTACTCATGAGGTTGGGCATCTTTTCTTGTATTTTGTGGCCCTGCATATTTCCTCTTGTATGAATTGCCTTTGACCATTATTTTTTCCTGTTGGAGTATTTGTCCTTTCTGATCTTGGGTGGCCTCAGCCTGCAGTGGCTTTAAGCAGGATTTCGGTTCCCCGGCCAGAGACTGAAGTCAGGCTGAAGTAGTAAGACTGCTGAATTCTAGCCACTAAACCAGTGGCCAGTGACAATGCCGTCCCATTGGTTTTGTAGACGTAAATTTCCACAAAGAGATGGAAAATAGTGAAGCAAGTAAAGTGTTTATTAGGAGGGAAAGTGTACTGTAGGTAGACACATTGGCAGGCTCAGAGACTCAAGCCCTCCTGATAGTTGAATCACTTACATGGGGCATTTCTTTGAGGTTTCCTCTGGCCAGTCATCTTGCTTTGCCTGGTTCTGAGTCTGTATTTGGTTTATTTCCCCTGTGCGAGGGCCCGATGATTAGCCGAGATGGATTCTAGCGGAGGCCTCTGGGTAGGTTGACATCACCTACTATGGGGTGGCACCCCCTCCCTCTTTGCCCCTGAGGAGCCTTTCTGCTCACGTGTAGTCAGGACGGTCTCCTTGACCTTGAGAATGAGGAATTTGTGGTTCCTTTATCTTTTATTTGGGCAGAATTCAGCTCCTTTCTGCCCCTGTCATTACTGTTATCTTCAAGTGTCCATTGGGGACAAAGTCCAGCTATTTACCCTTTTCCTGTTGTTGCCATTATTTCTTTTTTCATAGTTATTCAGCTTTTATTTTGATTAGTGTTAGTAAGATTTTTCTGTCCTTTATCTGGCTGTGTTGGGTCTTAGTTGCGTCACGTGGATCTTTCATTGTGGTGTACGGACTCTAGTTGTGGCCCGTGGGCTCAGGGGCAAGTGAGCTCAGTAGTTGTAGCACGGGAACTTAGTTGCTCCAAGGCACCTGGGATCTTAGTTCCCCAAGACCAGGGATTGAACCCATGTCCCCTGCATTGCAAGGCAGTCTCTTAACCACTGGACCATCAGGGAAGTCCCCCATGTTGTTATTTCTATTTGAAAGTGTAAACAGGATGCTGGATGTAAATATCTAATCTGGAGCCCATCTATCTCCTGTCTCACTTGCTCTATTGATTTGTAGAATTTCATTATATTTTGTGCTTACTGGTCTGTTATGGGTTAAATAGTATCTTTTCTCAATCTGTTGATTCTCTTTTCACTTTTATTTATTTGTATTTTTTAATAATTACTTTTTATTCGAGTTTAGTTGATTTACATGTTGGGTTAGTTCTGCTCTACAGCAAAATGAATTGGTTACACTTATCTGTTTTATACAAGGCAGTGTGAATATGTTAGTTCCAATCTCCCAATTTATATTCCTCTTGTCCCCCTCCTTCTCTCTTGGTAACTGTAAATTTGTTTTCTCCATCTGTGACTCTATTTCTGTTTTAAAAATAGATTAATTTGTACCATTTTTAAAAATTTCACATATAAACAGTATCATATAATATTTGTCTTTCTCTGACCTACTTGACTCAGTATTGACAATCTCTGCATCCTTCCATGTTGCAGCAAGTGATGTTATTCCATTCTTTTTATGGCAGAGTAATATTCCAGTTTTGTATATATATGTATATATATATATAAACATCTTCCTTACCTACTTCTCCACTGATGGACATTTAGATTGCTTCCATGTCCAGGCTATTGTAAATAGTGCTGCAGTAACCATTAGGATGCAAGTATCTTTTCAAATTATGGTTTTCTCTGGATATATGCCCAGGAGTGGGATTGCTGGGTCATATGGTAGCTCTATTTTTAGTTTTTTAAGGAACCGCCATACTTATTTCTGTAGTAGCTGCACAATATACATTCCCACCAACAGTGTAGGAGGGTTCCCTTTTCTCTGCACCCTCTCCAGCTTTTATTGTTTGTAGATTTTTTGATGATGGCCATTCTGACTGGTGGGAAGTGATGCCTCATTGTAGTTTTGATTTGTATTTTTCTGATAATTAGTGATGCCGAGCATCTTTTCACGTGCCTCTTGGCCATCTCTGTGTCTTCTTTTGATAAATATCTATTTCTTTTCACTTAAGTGGGTGACTTTGGATGAACAAAACCTGAACTAATGTTATTGTTTTGATTTAAATTTTTTGTTCGTGTTAATTGCCCAGCTTAGACTTCAATCAATAGTGTATAAGAATGCCCGTTTCTCCACATTGCTGCCAACACTGGGCATTATCGGTTTTAATTTTTATTAATCTGATAAGTGAAAAATGGTGCCTCATGGTTTTGATTTGTCTTAATTATGAATAAATCTGAGAATATTTTCACAGGATTACTAACCTTTTGCATTCTTTTCCTGTTTAGTCTTCATTTTTTTTTTTTCCTGTTGGGTAGTTTGCTTTTTCTTAATTGATTTTCCTAATTGTTTTGTAAAGGTTTCTTACTGTTAAAGAAATTTGTCCCATTCTTCCCTGTGTGTGTCTATATTGTACACATAGCCCTCTTTGGCCCTTGAACACTTGGCCACGTTGAACAATAAAGTAAAAAGTTGTAGTTGGAGGCACAGGGGGGCAGTGTGGTGCTGTGTAGGTGGGGGTGACTGAGGTAGGGAGTTGCGTATGCACTGGGGGGGTCCATCTGATATGGAGGTGGGGAGAGAGTTTGAGTTGGGGCAACAGTGATTTAACACGCTTTCTTATTTCTTACATCGAACGGTTACTAATGCCTGGATGAATAAGCCTGAGGTGTCTTGGGTAGCTTGGCTCTCTTGGCTGGCAGTGAGTGCGGGGGATTGAATAGTTCTGAAGATCCAGGTGTGCCGGGCACACAGCCCGAGGGCAGGCATTACTGGGTGGGGACATGGAAGCTTGAGAAAGCTGATTTGCTCCAGGTCACCAGGCTGTAAGTGGCCAAGCTGGGTCTCATCTCAGGACTAGCTCACTCTCCAGGCCAGTTCTTTGCCATAATGCTAATGATTCTACCATGATTAGGCTCAATTAGGGGAGGACTCAGCTGTTATAAAGAGGTTTGTCAGGAGAACCTTCTAACAAGAGAGTAAAATTAGGACATATTTTAAATAGATTGCCATCTCAACAGTGAAATTTCACATTTCTATGTTTTAATGTTAGTAATTGGCTTAAGTAGTCCTTCCAGGAGAACACAGGTAAATGAACAGTAATTATAATTGGACTCCATTGAAAAAGAGCAGTAGTCTTAATATTCCTTTTCACTCCTGAAAGGATGTTCAGCACAGAAACCAGCCAGGAATCCATTTCCGCCTCTTGGATTTGGTAGAACTGGATCATACTAGACTTCCTGTTCATGCATTTTTTCACCCAACAGCTGTTTATTAAATGCACACTTTGTGTCGTTTTGCTGAGAGCTGAGAGAGGGGTGAACAGAACTGACTCAGACCCTGCCCTCAGGGAGCCTAGTCTAGTGGAAAAGGTGATAAACAAGTAAACAAATCAAGGACTTAAGGGCTATCATCTGTGCTGTGATGGACATACACGAGTGCTGAGACAGAAAACAAAACGGGGATCACCTTTAAATGGGGGTGGGGTGGGGGAAGCATGTCACATAGATTCTCGGGTGCTTGGGTGAAAGTGAAAGTCACTCAGTCGTGTCCAACTCTTTGGAAGTCCATGGAATTCTCCTGATCAGAGTACTGGAGTGGGTGACTTTTCCCTTTTCCAGGAGATCTTCCCAACCCAGGGATTAGACCCAGGTCTCCCACATTGCAGACGGATTCTTTACTGTCTGAGCCACTAGGGCTCAGAATAATGGAGTGGGTAACCTATCCCTTCTCCAGCAGATCTTCCCGAACCAGGAATCAAACCAGGGTCTCCTGCATTGCAGGTGGATTCTTTACCAACTGAGCTTATCAGGGAAGCCCAGGGTGCTTGGGTACTAATATTTAATTTTTGGCTGAAAATCCCTCCTATAACCAACCTGCCTATCGAGAGTTTTCTCTTAACACAGGAGAAACAGCAACAGTCCGTGAAGATGAACAACAGGACCCATAACGGTTTCTTCTGGGGGCTACAAAACTGAAACAGTGACTCCCTGGACAGCCGCTTCTGCTCAGGGCTCCTGAAGGGAAGTACCGTGCACCCTTAGGGCAGTCTTTTCTCACTATCTGGGTGTCAATCATGATTTTTTAAAATTGGAATTTAGTTGCTTTTGCAATGTTGTGCAGGTTTCCGATGTACAGAAAAGTGAATCAGCTGTATGTATACATATATCCTGTCTTTGCACCACAGAGCTCTGAGTAGAGTTCCCTGTGCTATACAGTAGGTTCTCATTTGCCATCTGTTTTATGCATAGCAGTGTATATATGTTAATCTCAGCCTCCCAATTCATTGCACCCTGCCTTTCCCTGCTTGGTGACCGTATGTTTGTTCTCTACGTCTGTGTAGCTATTTCTGCTTTGCAGACAGGTTCATCTGTACCGTTTTTCTAAATTCCATGTATATATGTTAATATATGATATTTGAATCATGATTTTTAATGGAAGGGCTTCCCAGGTGGTGCTAGTGGGAAAAGAATCTGCCTGTCAATGCAGGAGACACAAGAGACATGGGTTCGGAAGATACCCTGGAGGAGGGCATGGCACCCCACTCCTGTATTCTTGCCTGGCAGGCTACAGTCCATGGGACTACAAAGAGTCAGACACGACTGAGCACACATTTTTAATGGAAATCTCTTGCTTGAGGTAAATAACTAGCTCATCTCTAATGGGAGGACCTGAAAGCATCGAAGGAGAACGTAAATTCCAGAGGTCTGTCCAGAACTAACATGAAAAATTCCTTCAGGAAAGCAGCTTCCTTCAAGCTCGGTCTGGAAGATTTGCATTCTGCACTCATACCCTCCTCCCCTTTCCACCTGCCAGCCCACCAAGGGCCAAGTGGCAGCATGTGGTTTTCTTGGCCTGGAAAAAGTCTCCGCCAAGCGGGAGTTTCCTCAGTTCACAAACACTTTGATTTTGGTTGTCTGAGCCATGATGAGAGCACCAGGCTTTCAGGAATATAATTTGATGATTGTGGTTGCGATTCATCACCCATCTCCCAGGACTTTTTAAAAAGAGACTTTTAGTTTGCCTTTAGTTATGTATGTGTAGAACTTGGTTAACATTGAACTTTCTCTTCACTCAAAAACTGTTTACTGAACACACACTTTGTGCCATTTTGCTAAGAGCTGAGAGAGTGGTGGCCAGGAAAGACTTGGGTCCTGCCCCCATGGGCTGAACACCACTTATTAAACCACTATTCTTAAGCAAAGCATCATTAATTAACACACCTAAACAAATTAATATTTGTTCAGGCAATATTTTGAATTCACCTAAAACATCATCCACAGTCAAATTTCTGGTCTTTTATTTGGCCTGGAAGAGGGCCTTCTCTTTCTAGCTAATTTTAATGAAGTTCTTAGTGCTCCTCTTCCGTCCTACATTCCCTCTTCCTAAACAAATATAGCTGTAGACAATTCCCAGGTATTTCCTGATCACCTGTGGGAGAGATTTCAGTTTTCAGGGAGAAGGAATGAGAGAAACTGGATTCTAACAAGCAACTGATGGAAGTAAATCCTTGCTGCTGTTAAACTGGTGTTTGGGGTCCATCTTGTGGCCAGAAGGGTTTTAACACAAACCTGGACTCCCTGTTGCCCTCTCGTGGCAAGAGGCAACAGCGCGACACCCTAGTAACCTTTCCCTGCCTTGTGTAGGAATACAGAAATAAAGATACAGATCAGGAAGGGACTTAACAGTTGATCTTTACTTAACATTCCTAAAGCAGAGATGAGCCAGGAGAGTGCCACCACTGGTATGGCATTTGCAATTGCTGCTTGCTTCCCGAAGGATATTGAAGAAACCCTCAGATATGAAAATCCAAACTTACAATTTTGTGTGGCTATGACATAAATATATGACATATTCTCAACTATTATGTTTTTATCTTTATGTTGTGCCTGAATCACAGAAATTTTAGACCTGGAAACGATCTCAGAATTTAGACAACAAAATTGTACTGAATTTAAAAAATTATTTATTTATTAAAATTTTTTTTTTGTTTTTAATAAAATTCTTTTTAAAAAAAAAATTTTTTTTTTGATGTGGACCATTTTTAAAGTCTTTATTGAATTTCTTACAATATTATTTTATGTTTTGGTTTTTTTCAGCTGCAAGGCATGTAGAATATTAGTTCCCCAACCAGGGATGGAACCACCTGCACCTTCTGTACTGGAAGGTGAAATTTCAACCACTAGATCACCAGGGAGGTCCCTAGACTTTTACTATTAGTCTCTGTACTAAGTGCTGTTAAGGACCTAAGGTGAATTAGATACAGTGTGTACTCCCTGTCCTTAAGGAGTTAAAGTGTAAAGACAGATAAATGAACAGGTAAATGCCATGCAGTATGCAGTAAGAGTGGAAGGGCTTGCTGTAGGACAGAGGTGCAGAACGGCCACCTCTACCTGGCGGTTGGGAAAGGCTTGAAAGAGAGGAGGTGGCACCTGATTTGTGTCTTGCAGAATAGGGAGTTTTCTAGGTGGGCTGGGTGAGGGTGGCGATTGAAGACCGAGGCCCTGGGCAGTTGGAAAGCACGTGCTGGGAGGCGGGACGCTCCTCTAGGTGTTCAGGTAGTGCAAATAGAGCTGTAGCGTGGGGTGGGAAGTACATTGTAGGTGCTCCACAAGTCCTTGGTGGACAGATGAATGAGAGAATGAATGATGATGAAAGCAGTGTGAGAGAGGAGGGGAAGGGGTTATGTGGGGGACAGACAGGCGCTAAGGAAAATGAACACTGTGCTGGAAGAGGTGAGAGAGGGAGTGGTGGAGGACCAGTGAAGGGTTTGAACAGTGGACTTGAAACGGAGCAGGACTGTATGGTCCTGGCCCCCGCACCGTGTTCCTTGCCTGACTTTTGCCCGTGGAAAACTTTAGTCAAAGAATAAGTTTGAATCAGAGAAGTGAGAAATATAGAAACAAAGGATAACAGTCTAAGGAGACTAAATAATAATGATGTAGTCATTAAGCATAGTCAAGGACCTTTACTTCTTTTTCATGGGCTATAGATCATATTCTGAGCCATATCCTGTGAGGTGTGTTACAGATACCAAAACACCAGGTGGAGAAGTTAACTACATGATGACCAGACTGTACCCAGACTTGAGCTGCCCCAATTCGAAGAAGTGGCTGCAAAGAAATGGGACCAAGTGCACGCCCGAACTGAAGCTTAACTGTGCCTGACACAGCCAAGGTGATGCTCGTTAGACCACGATGACCAATCTGAAGATGACTGTTAGAGATGGCTGTACTATTTCTGCATGTAGCCCCCCATGCCACTCTGTCTGTAAAAGCTCTCACCCCTTGCTTGTCGGGGGGAGGGGGGAGTTGGCCTTTGGGCAGATGTCTGCTCCCCTTCCCCCCCATTGCTGGCATCTGAAGTAAAGCAAACTTTCCTTTCCACCAACCTGGCCTGTTTACTGGCTTTTAAGCAGCGAGCAGCTGGACCTCCCCCCAACTCATAACTTTGGGTAACAGAGTGACAGTATCAGATTTATGTTTTAAAAATAATTTGATTAGGGAATTCCCTGGTGGTCCAGTGGTTAAGGCTCTGTGGGTCCCCTGCAGGTGGCAGGGATTTGATCTCTGGTTGGAGACTTCCCTGCAGCTCAAATGGTAAAGAATCTGCTTGTGAGGCAGAAGACCAGCGTTCAATCCCTGGGTTGGGAAGTTCCTCTGGAGAAGGGAATGGCAATCCACTCCAGTATTCTTGCCTGGAGAATTCCATGGACAGAGAAGCCTGGCGGGCTACAGTCCATGGAGTTGCAAAGAGTTGGACATGACTGAGTAGCTAACACACACACACACACACACACACACACACACACACACAAGAACTAAGATCCTGCATTCATACCAAAAAAAAATATATATTGCTAAAATATATTAGTAGTGAGAAGGAAGCAGAGAACAAATTTGCAGGCTATTTTAATAATTCAGTGAATGATAAGGACCTGAGATGGTGGAAATGGCATTTTGAGAAAGGAATGGGTTTAAGTACTATTTATTATTTTACATTTTTTCCAATTTTATTGAAATAAAATTGACATGTAACTTTGTATTAGTTTAAAGCATACAACATAATGATTTGGTAATATGTGTGTATTCAGAATGGTTACCACAGTAAATTTAGTTATCATTCTCCACCACCCATAGTTACAAATTTTTTTGCTTATGATAAGAACTTTTGATTTACTCTCTTAACTTTAAAATACATAATAAAGTATTAGCTACTACAGTCACCATGCTGTACACCCCACAGAACTTATTTATTGTATATTTGATCACCTTCACCTAATTCCCCCACCTCTGCTGACTACCAATCTGCTATGTTTCTATGAATTGGTTTTTTCAGATTCCACAGATAAGTGAGATTGTACAGTATTTGTCTTTCTCTGTCTGACTTACTTCACTTAGAATAATGCCTCAAGGTCCATCCATGCTTTCACAAATAAAAGGATTTCCTTTTTTGTTATGCTTGTATAACAGTCTATTGCATTTGTATACTTTATCCATTTATCCATGAACACATAGGTTGTTGTCTCCACATCCTCACCAACACTTATCCTTTGTCTTTTTGATAATAGCCATTTTAAAAGATGTGAGATGATACCTTGTTGTGGATTTGATTTGCATTTCCCTGATTAGTGATGTTGTGTACCTTTTCATGTATGTGTACATTTATTTTGGAAAATGTCTAGTGTACATTTCCTCTGTCCATTTTTAATCAAATTAGTTTTGTTATCGAATTATATAAGTTCTTTATATATTTTGAGTATTAACCCCTTATCAGATTTATGGTTTTCAAGTATTTTCTCTCATTCCATAGGTATCCTTTTGATTTTTCTGATGGTTTCCTTTTTTTCTTTTTTTGATGGTTTCCTTTGCAGAAGCTTTTTAGTTTGATGTAGTCCCACTTGTTTATTTTTGCTTTTGTTGTCTTTGCTTTGGTGTCAAATCCAAAAACATCATTGCCAAGGCTGATGTCAAAGAACTTATCAACTATGTTTTCTTTTAGGAGTTTTATGACTTCTGGTGTTATGTTCAGGCCTTTAATCTATTTTGAATGGCTTTTATGTATGGGGTAAGATGGGGGTCCAGTTTCATCCCTTTACGTTAGCTGTTCTGTTTTCTCTTCATTTATTGAACAGACTATCATTTTTCTGGGCTTCCCAGGTGGTGCGGTGGTAAAGAATCTGCCTCCCAATGCAGGAAATGCAAGAGACACAGGTTTGATCCCTGGGTCAGGGAGATCCCCTGGAGTAGGAAATGGCAAGCTGTTCCAGTATTCTTGCCTGGAAAATTCCATTGATAAGAGGAACCTGGCGGGCTACAGTCCATAGGATCAAAAACATGACTGAGCACACACACACATACACACACATCGTTTCTCCGTTGGATATTCTTGGTTCCTTTGTTGCAATTAATTAGCCATATGTGCATGGGTTTATTTCTGGGTTCTTTATTCTGTTCCATTGATCAAGTGTCTGTTTTTATGCCATTACCACACTGTTCTGATCATTATAGCTTTGTAATGTAGTTTGAAATCAGGGAGTGTGATGCCTCTAGCTTTGTTGTTCTTTCTCAATTTCTTTGGTTATTCAGGGTCTTCTGTGGTTCCCTACACATTTTAGAATTGTTCTTTCTGTTTCTGCGAAAAATGACATTGGAATTTTTATAGGGATTACATCGAACCTGTAGATTGCTTTGAGTAATGTGGACTTTTTAACAATATTAATTCTTCTAATTTATGATCATGGAATATCTTTCCATTTATTTGAGTCTTATATGTCTCATAGTTTTCAGCTTTATCTCTCAGAACTCCTCTGCTTGCTTGCTTCCCCCAAGTCAGACCCTTAGACACATTGGTACACATTTCTCCTTCCTCTATATTGCCACCAAATTTCTTTCCATCCTTTAAAGTCAAGATTACACAGTCCTTCTTTCAACAATTCAACATTCCTTAATTCTTCCAACCCAAACTTCTTCTTCTTCTTCTTTTTTTTTACTTTTCTGAACTTCCATAGCACATTTACACATAGTATTACATAGTATTCTTTGTAGTAATTTTGAATCCATTTTATTCCCTCTAAGGCTGTTTAGGTAGAAAGATCTTGTCTTATTTCCTTTGTTTTCTCCTAAAAGCATAGCAAAATGTCCTGTGCTTATGCTCAGTGAACATTAGAGGAATAATTGACTATACAGAAATCCTTAAGAAATACCTTAAGGGAGTGCTATGCTCTGAATGTACCCTTGAAATTCAAATGTCAAAACCATAATGACTGATGTGATGGTATTACATCAGTATAGTGGGTATGTGCTCAGTTGCTTCAGTCCTGTCCAGCTCTTTGGGACCATGTGGACTGTAGCCTGCCATGCTCCTCTGTCCATGGGGTTCTCCAGGCAAGAATACTGGAGTGGGTTGCCATGCCCTCCTCCAGGGGTTCTTCCCAACCCAAGGAATGAACCCGTGTCTTTGGTGTCACCAGCATTGCAGGAGGATTCTTTACCCACTGAGCCACCTGGGAAGCCCATTAGTATAGTAGATAGAGCATCTTTGGGAGATGCTTAAGCCATGAAGGTGAAACCCTCTTAAATGGGATTGATGCCTTATGAAAGTGGCTCCAGGACTGCCCTGGTGGCTCAGTGGTAAAGAATCTGCTTGCCAACTTGGGAGAGATGGGTTCAGTCTCTGGCCCAGCAGGATCCCACATGCTGAGGAGGAACTAAGGCCATGTGCCACGACTACTAGCTGTGCTCTAGAGCCTGTGCTCTGCAACAAGAGAAGCCACTGCCATGAGAAGTCCGAGGATCTCAACTAGAGAGTACCCCCAGTGCAGTGCAACTAGAGAAAGCCTGGACAACAACAAAGACCCAGTGCAGTCAAAAATAAATAAAATTATATATATATATAAAATAACTTCAGAGAGATTCCTAGCCCCTTCCACCATGTTAAGACAGAGTGAACCAGGAAAAGGGCCCTCACTCACCCATGCTTGTGTCTTAATTTTGGATTTTCCAGCTTCCAGAACTGTGAGCAATAAGTTTCTATTGTTAATAAACTACTCAGTCTAATATTTTGTTATAATAGTCCTAACAAGTGAAGACATGGCGGAACAGCAAAAGTAGTATTTTTTCCCAAGCTATAAAAATACAGGTTTGGGGCAGAAGCAGTCTATAAAGAGGCCCTGGGAGGGGCAGTCCTCTGAGGAAGAGTTTGGGTACCTGCAGAAAAGGCAAAGAAGTCGATCTAGGGATTACTAAAGGATGAGACTCCCAGAACTGGGCCCAGAGATGGTTAACATGAGCTTCTCTGGTGGCTCAGACAGTAAAGAATCTGCCTGAAATGCCGGAGACTTGAGTTCAATCCCTGGGTCGGGAAGATCCCCTGGAGAATGAAGTGGCAACCCATTCCAGTATTCTTTCCTGGAGAATTCCATGGACAGAAGAGCTTGGCGGGCTACAGTCAATGGGGTTGCAAAGGGTTGGACGTGACTGGGTGACTAACAAGATTTCAGATGGTTAACATGAGGGTCCAACCTGAAGTAATACTTGCTGAGAGCTTGATGATGTATGAGTCGTGACAGGCAAGTGTAACGACTAGAGCTGTTCATGGAACTTACCTGGCTTGAGTGCCGTCTATATTCCTTGTCTCCATTCACCACACAGCTGAAAGTCCTAGGTGGTGTAAATTCAGTGCCCACTGCCTAGCAACTAGGTGGGCTCTTTTCACCCATTATTTCTGGTCCTCAAAAACAGGTGAAGGATATGAAGTCCAATTAATTTAAACATCTCGCTCAGAGCCACAAAGCTAATAAATACTAGAAAGAGTGTTTAGATAGATTTCTCACCATTGCAGCTCCCACAGCTGAAGGAGGGCTGGGGAGGGGGTGAAGAATGAAGTGAGGCTGTGGATGCGGTGAGGACCTGTGGTAAGGAGAGCAGAGGCAGAGCCAGGTTCTGGGGGCTGAAGTTTCTACGATTTGGAAAGTGAAGTGAAAGTCGCTCAGTCATGTCTGACTCTTTGCCACCCTGTGGAATACAGTCCATGGAATTCCCCAGCCCGGAATACTGTTCCCTTCTCCAGGGGATCTTCCCAACCTAGGAAATGAGCCGGGGTCTCCTGCATTGCAGGCGGATTACAACTTGGGGGGTTCCTTAAAAAAAACGATGCAGATGGTCCAGTGGCTAAGACTCTGTGCTCCCAGTGCAGGGGGCCTGGGTTCAATCCAAGGATGGGGAGCTAGATCCTATGTGCTACAATTAAGACTTGGTGCAGCAAAATAAATATATATGTTTTTAAAAAGCAGGCAGACGTATGTAGAAATTTGCCTATTTAGATACTTATTTAGGATAAAGCAATAAATCACAATAAACGACTGATGCTTTGGGGACTCAGAATACTTTCTTATGGTTCTTTTTAGGCAGTTTAGTAGAATTGCTCACATAGAAATTCCTCCTGGGACTTAACTGGTGGTCCAGTGGTTGAGAGTATACCTGCTGGTGCAGGGGACACAGGTTCAAGCCCTGAGTCGGGAGGAATCCACATGCTGTGGAGCAACTAAGTCCATGCACCACAACTCTGGAGCCCAAGTTCTAGAGCACGTGCTCCGCTATGAGAGAAGCCACCAGCGTAGGAAGCCCATGCATGGCAACTAGAGAGTAGCCCTGCTCTCCACAACTAGAGAAAGCCCGAGTGCAGCATTGAACACCCAGTGCAACCCAAAAACAGATAAATGAATGAAGAAAGAAAATTCATTGAAAAAATAAAGAAGTGAAGCTATCTCCCTTCAAAGACAGCATGATGTTACATGTAGAAACCTGAAGGAACCCACACACAAAAAAAGTTAAAAAAAAAAAAAAGGAAAGAAGTACCTTCTGATTCCTTGGCTTCTCCACCTGGACCCTGCACACCCAGTAGAGGAGCTGGGGTTGTGTCTTGTCCATTGTGTCAGGAGATGATTTAATGAAAGGAACACCTGGAAACTTTTGAGTCTTGAAACAGTCTATCAGCAACAAAATATTTTTAATATTTGAGGGGTGTGTGTGCATGCACACACTTATGAGAGAGGGAGAGGACAGTTTTTAAGCAAGTAAGTCTTCAATATCAGAATGATTTTATTTCTTCATAAATTTTTAGATTGGCTGCTAAATCGTGTTTTAAATAAAGAGAAAACACATCTTCACATCTATTCTGTGAAGATGATTATCCCCAATACCTTTTTTTACATTGAATATGTCTAAAAACCAAGGATGATAGGAGACAATACCTGGGCCAGATATAAAGGAGATAGTTGAAAGTGGTCTCGGCCACCGGTATCTCTCTGTAATGCAAACTCCTTTCGTGGAGGTCTGTAAGCGTAACAGTAGGCATACACATGGTGATCTCTTGGAGACGGTGAGCTGAGCTGGGGCTGATGGTCTGGATCAAAAGGTGAGACCCCCTAGAAGGGAGAGGCATTAATGATGGTCCCCAAGGTGCAACCAAGTGATTGGGGTTGATTGCTGATGGTAAGAACAAAATGAAGAAGACAAGGTTGAGCAGAAGCATTTAATGGGCCTCCGACACATTTTTAAATGCAATTCACATTTAGTAATAAATTTTCTATGTGATTTAAATAATTCTGCAATTCTATTTTTTTTTGCTCTATGTTATTAGAGAAGAGTGACTATTTATTAGTCTTTAACAATTTAGAGGGACTTTTTGAGGGGGGGCTGCAGTTGGATGTTTGTTGTGGCACGTGGGTTCTTTGTTAAAGCATGCAGGCTTCTCTTTTTGTGGAGCGTGGTCTTTAGAGCTCTGGGGCTTCAATAGTCCCATGCACAGGATTAGCTGCCCCAGGGCACATGGGACCATCCTTCTCTAACCAGGGATGGAAACCGTGTCCCCTGTATTAGAAGGTGGATTCTTTTTTTTTTTTCCTGGCAATAGCTTTTTTTAAAAATTAATTTATTTTAATTGGAGGCTAATTACTTTACAATATTGTGGTGGTTTTTGCCATACATTGACATAAATCAGCCACGGGTGTACATGTGTTCCCCTGTCCCTAACCACTCCCCCTCCTGCCTCCCCATCCCATCCCTCTGGGTTGTCCCAGAGCACTGACTTTGAGTGCCCTGCTTCAAGCATTGAACTTGGACTGGTCATCTATTTCACATATGGTAATATACATGTTTCAATGCTCTTCTCTCAAATTATCCCACCCTTGTAGCAGGCGGATTCTTAACCACTGGACCATAAAAGGAATTTATGTTATTAGACATTTTCTCTGTACAGTATAGTGAAACTTTATTTTTTTAAGAGGGAAAAAGGTAGAGATTTGGTTGTCTTAACCTGGTATTTGGAGAAAGAGGGGTGAGGTGCTGTTGGGGCCTAAGTTCATCGAATCTTTCAGCAGGGGTCTTAGGTGGTACTTCATTAATTAGTAACTAAAAGAAGACTGTGGATGCTGTTGAGGACAGTATCACACACTTTTTGCTGAAGGACACCTTACACAGGGGCCGGTCACCAGTCCTCCTTTCTCTGTGACTGGAATGGGGCAAGAAGTATAAATGTGTGTCCAAGGCTGATTCATATCGATGTATGGCAAAAACCACTACTTTATTGTAAAGTAATTAGCCTCCAATTAAAATAAATAATTAAAAAAAAAAAGAAGCACAAATGTGGGTGGAAAGGTGTGGTAGGCCGAATAATGGCCCCCTAATCCCTGGTGTCTGTGAATATGTTAAATTATGTGGTGAAAGAGACTTTGCAGAGGGAATTAAGGTTATGAACCTTAAAATAGGAAGATTATCCTGTATTATCCAGATGGACCTAATGTAATCACATTGTAATCACATGAGCCTTTAAAAGGAGAAGAGAAAGGCAGGAAAATGAATCAGAGAGATGCGACTGAAGAAGAGGCAGGAGAGACTTGAAGCTTAAGAAGGACTCAGACCCTGGCTTTGAAGGACTCAGACCCTGGAGGATGGGGGCCACGTCCCAGAGGCAGCCTCTGGAGGCTGGGAACAGCACCCAGATGACAGCCACCAAGGAGCCTCAGTTCTACAACCACAAGGAAGTGGATCCTGCCAACAACCGAATGATCAAGCAAACAAATTCTCCCCTAGGGCTTCCAGAGAAGATTGCAGCCTTGCCAATACCTTCATTTTAACCTGGAGAGACCATGTCAGATGGAAGTGTAGGATAATAAATTAGTTTTAAGTTTCTAAATTTTTGGTGATTTGTTACTGAAGCAATAGAAAAACACAGAGGTGGACATGACTATAGCACAATAGAAAACTAATACAGCAGATTGGGCACTACTTAATTCCCACTACTTACTTAATTTCATGTTCTGTTGCTGTTCTCGTTCAGTCACTAAGTCATGTTGGACTCTGCAACCCCATGGATTGTAGCCTGCCAGGCTCCTCTGTCTATGGGATTCTCCAGTCAAGAATACTGGAGTGGGTTGCCATTTCCTTCTCCAGGGGATCTTCCCAGACCAGGCAGTAAATCTGCATCTCCTGCATTGGCAGGCGGATTCTTTAGCACTCAGTCACCAGCGAAGTTCACCCAATTTCATATATATTTTTTTGGCCATACCGCATGGGATGTGGGACATTAATTCCCTGACCAAGAATTGAACCCACACCTCCAGCAGTGCAAATTCAGAGTCTAAACCATGGGACCATCAGGGAATTCCCAATACTTAATTTCTTATGGCAGTGGTTTCACTTTCTGAGGGTCTTTTTGAGAATGTGATGAAAACATCAGGTCTTCTTTCTAGAAGAATTCATATACACAGAGAACTGAACACAATTGCAAGAGGTTCATGAACCCACCAAAGCACATCTCATGGCCCAGGTTAAAGACCTTTGCAGATGGTAATGTTCAGTGGAGACAAGCAGAGTAGAAGCGACAGCCTTGTAATCTCTCACCAAAAGCTATCACAGTACTCAGGAGAGCACTTAGCTGGGTAATACTGAACTCAATCCGTTTCAGTGAAATGAATATCCTAGATACTGAAGCTAGAAGGGAACCATCTCAGCCTGCTCTTTTCCTGATGAGCTCTTTGGAATGAGGGTGCACTGTTGAAGGTGACAGTCTTCATCAGATAGGTACTGATACATAGTGATTTGAGGATCAGCCAAAGGTTTAGAGAATAATGAAGCATTGAAATAAAAATTTTGAGGCATCAACATTATTTAATGTACATATATGAAAAGAGCCTCAATGGCCCAAGTACTTATTACATAGGTGCATGGTTGTCACTTGCTACTCCTTTGGATCATATGCAGAGTGATGCCACTGGCAAGAAAGTAGGAAGGAAGGAAGAAAATGAAAATCTAAAGATTATTTTTTTCCAGCATATTTTAATTTAATCTGGTTCACCTAGAGAAATTTTATGTGACCGTCTCTGCATATAAAAGGCCTTTAGTAGACATCTGTTTAATTTTTGCCATTAAAACTAGAATTTTAATATTGGAAAAGACCTTTAAGATAATCTCCTTTTTAAATCGAGGAAGCACAGATTAGATGATTAAAAATAGAAAGTATAAAGATACCTTTCTAGTCTTCAGTCCGTGGAGCTTTTATGCCCCTTCGTGCTCACTCACTAAGCCATGTCTGACTCTTCACGACCCTGTGGATAGTAGCCCACCAGGCTCCTCAGTCCATAGGATTCTCCAGGCAAGAATAATGGAGTGCGTTGCCATGCCCTCCCCCAGGGGATCTTACCGACTCAGGGATCAAACCCACATCTCCTGTGTCTCCTGCATTGTAGGCAGATTCTTTTTCACTGAGCCACCAGGGTAGCCCTTTGAGGCAGGAAGCTGAAGTTCCTTTTCTCCTCATTCCATTACCACCATCACTACCAGCTATTGGTTATTGAGCTACTTATGTGTCAGATACCAAAACCATTGTTATTAATCCTTCAACAACTCTACAAAGAAGATCTTATTATCCCCATTTATAGATGACAAAACTGAGACCTGGAAGGACTATTATGATATGTCCAAGGTTGTAAAGCTCATGAAAGCAGAGCCAAGAGCCAAAACCTACGTTTTTCGGTCCAGAGTCTGTGCTGTTTCCAGAATGCCACCCAGCCTGTGTCAGCCTGGGTAGGAGAGGACCACAGCGGGCTTGTGGAAATACCAGCCAACAGAAGTGGAGGTCAAAAGCGCGCGCGCAAGAGAGAGCAGAGACAGAAGAGGTGTGGCATACACAGGGAACGTGGTTAGATGACAGCAGGGCGCTTTCTTCCACCTGTCCTGGCTGGTGGCGTGGAGGCCCTTCCGTGACAGCTGGCCAGGCAAGTGGCTGTGAGGAGGTGGGAGAGGAAGACACTGACGAGTCGCTCGATTCCTTAAAAAACAAGCTACGCCTTGTGGCTGGTTCCACAATTCTCGTTCATTGTGTGTGTGCTAAGTTGCTTCAGTTGTGTCTGACTCTTTGCGACTCTATGGACTGTTGCCGGCCAGGCTCCTCTCTCTGTGGGATTTCCTAGGCAAGAACACTGGAGTGGGTTGCCATTTCCTTCTCCAGAGGATCTTCCTGATTCAGGAATGAAACTCACAACTCCTGCGTCTTCTGCCTCGCCAGGTGGGTTCTTTACCACTAGTGCCTAGCCCGCCCTTTGTTCATTGACAGATGTGCTTTTTGTTGCCTAGGATTCTGAGGATGGTAAGGACACAGTGAAGGTTAAAGGCCTGTGCCTTCCTTCTGACTTACTTCACTCTGTATGACAGAATCTAGGTCCATCCACATCACTACAAATGATTCAACTTTGTTCCTTTTAATGGCTGAGTAATATTTCATTGTATACATATACCACACCTTCTTTATCTATTCCTCTGTTGATGGATATTTAGGTTGCTTTCATGTCCTGGCTGTTATAAATAGTGCTGCAATGGACACTGGGGTAAATGTGTCTTTTCGAGTTACGGTTTTCTCAGGCAGATTCGTGTTTTTATATGACAGAAACCAACACAACATTGTAAAGCAGTTATTCTCCAATTAAAAATAAAAAAATAAAATGAAGCTATGAGAGAAAAAAAAAAAGGCCTATGCCTTCTATTCACTCTGCTCACTCAACATCCTTGAACCTCTCGGGATTTGCAGCGTGCATTTATCAGACTCAGGGAGCATCTGCGATGTGCTGTCTTCTTGCACGTATCTCTTGGTGACATTTCGTTTCACACCCATAGATTTAGTATTTCCTTGTTTCTCTGTGCCAAAGTTTCCAAAAGTGGAAATTATTTTCTTACATGATGAAAATATGTGAATGAAATTAAGACACACTTTGCTGGGAAGATAAACACAACAGCCAGTCTTTGAGACAATATAATGACAGGGATGTGTGGCTCTAACTTTGAGTGGTTATCCTCAGGGCATATCTCCGCTATAGTCTGCTTCAGGGTGACAGCCAGACTGACTACATGTTTTGGACACGCACCTTGCCTTTTTGCAGGTTTTCAACCGCATTGTTCCAAAGCATAGCTGCCAAAAAAAAAAAAAAGAAAAATCCAATAGAAAATCCACTTGGTTCCAAATCCACATAATCAAAACCATGAAAACAAAGGTTGCTTATAGTTCTGTGGGGTTCCACTTAAAATTCTTTTCGGAAAAGTATCAATTTTAGGGTGTAAAAATAGACATGAATGATGGTTACGGTTGTTGTATTTTTAAATTTTTAATTAATTAGTTAATTTAACATCATAACTGATTATATTTTTATTTTTAATTTTTCTTCCAGTTTTCCCTTCTGCAGGGGATCTTCTCGACCCAGGGATTGAACCAAGGTCTCCTTCACTGAAGGCGGATTTTTTTTTTTTTACCATCTGAGCTCAAGGGAAACCCAATAATTGACACACAGCACTATATATGTTTAAGGTAAAATGATCTGACTCACATATATCATGAAATGATGATCACAATATGTTTAATGAACATCTATCGTCTCATATAGGTACAAAATTAAATAGAAAAAAGAAAAAAAAATTGTTAGGAGAACTCCTGGGATTTATTCTGAACAGTTTTCAAATAACGTAGAGCAGTGCTAATTGTATTTATCTTGGTGCATATTATATCCCTTGTTCCAATTTATCTTATGACTGGAAATTGGTACTTTTGATTGCTTTCATCCAATTCGTAACTACAAATCTGATCTCTTTTTCTACAAGTTTGTGTGTTTGCTTTTGAAGTATAATTGACCCACAACATTATATTTTTCCATTTCACAACATAGTGATTTTTTTCTGTACATTTCAAAATGATCATCACAGTAAGTCTGGTTATGATATGTCACCATACAAAGATAGTCTTTAGTTGTTGACTGTATTCCCCACGCTGTACATTTCATACTCATGACTCATGTAGTTTGCAACTGTAAGTTTATACCTCTTAATCTCCCTCATCTATTTCTTTCTTCCCTCCACCCACTTCTCCTCTAGTAACCACCTGTTTGTTCTCTGTATCTATGATTCTGTTTCTGTTTTGTTGTATGTGTTCATTTGTCTTTCTTTTTAGATTCAGCATATAAATGAAATCATATAGTACTGGTCTTGTAGAAGGGGATTTGACAATGTCTAAGAAAACTACATATGAATTTACCCTTTGACCCAATTCACTAGCAATTTATCCTGAAGAAACATTTCTAACAATACAAAACTACACATGTGTAAGATTATATATCTCAGTGTACTTGTAATTGCAAAATGTTGGAGTTAACATAAATATGTATACGTAAGAGACAGATCGAATGCACATAATAGAGTCCTATGCCCATAACAGAGTATGAGGCAGCTTCTGTGGACTGATTCTCAGGATTTACTATTTAGTGAATAGAGCAAAAAAAAAAAAATAGTTGATACATTTGGGGTAGGAAATAAGGAGATAAAATATACCTGTATCTGCTCATTTTTTACAAAAAGATACATTGGAAGAATAAACCAGAAACTAATGAACTTACCTATACTTAGTAAGTTTACCTTACTAAACTTACCTATAGAGGGAGGGTGGGAACAGAGTGGGAGGGATACAAGAGATGATGACACTTCTCTGGGTAAGCATTTGCATATATTTCTAACTCTAGAGCTATGATTTTTGGGGGCTTCTTGTTTAGTTTATTATAGGGGTAGCCAGACAGGTAATATGAGATGTAAAGCATCTATTATGCTGTTTAGGCTCCAGGTGACAAGGTCTATATCTTTCTTTAAGGAAGTGGGATATTTTCCAAGGTACTAACTTTTCCAAATTTAAGTAGAAGTGTGAGGACTTTAGCTCCATTCTTGGCATTAATGTGATGGACACCTTGTATTTTTCTGTGTCCAGCTGGTCAGCTGAGAGATTGGCTACTCTTGAGTCAGAAATGTGCTTTTATCAGTTGTGATGCTCTTGGCTGAAAGTAAAAGAAAATCCAGTTCAAACTTGTTCAAATATTTACTACTTTATATAACAATATGGAGATAGGACTTGTGTTCAGTGCCTCAAGGACCTAGCTTCCTTCCATCTTTCTGTTTTGTCAGCCTCATCATGTTGGCTTTTCCTCCGAAGCTGATGATTCTTTCGCTGTTCTAAGATGCCTGCCACAGTTTCAGGGGTTGACAACACCAGGAAACAGGAAATGAACTGTGCCTATCACGTGTTCCTTTTATTTAATTTTATTTGATTTTGGCCATGCTGGGTCCTTGTTGCCCCATGGGCTTTTCTCTAGCTGTGGGGAGTGGGGGCCACTCTCCAGTTGTGGCGCGTGGGCTTCCCGTTGGGATGGCTTCTCCTGTTGCAGAGCACAGGCTCCAGAGCACTGGGCCTTCAGTAGTTGCAGCGAGAGGGCGTCAGTAGTTGTGCCGGGGAAGCTCTCATCTGTTCCTTTTAAAGAGCAACTTTCCCAGAAGGCCTCCAGCAGACTTTCCTTGGCATCTCATTGGCAGAGTTGGCAAGGGAAACGGCAATTATCATGAATGATTTACAGCAATCAAGATTAATCCTCTTAGGCTGAGGAGGGAGTGTAGTGCATTTGGATGTTGTTGTTATTGTTGGGCTTCCCTGGTGGCTCAGTGGTAAAGAATCCACCTGCCAATGCAAGAGACATGGGTTTGATCCTCGGGTTGGGAAGATCCCCTGGAGAAGGAAATGGCAACCCACTCCAGTATTCTTGCCTGGGAAATCCGATTGACAGAGAAGCTTGGTGAGCTACAGTCCACGGGGTTGCAAGAATCGGACACGACCTAGTGACTAAATAACAGCAATTTGCTTTGTTTAGGTATCAGACGAATACAATTTTCTATGAGAATGGAAGAAGGGAGAAGGGGGACTGCTATTGGGTACAGTGCTACATTGCCTGGCCCCATCAATGATGGTGATAGTAGGTATATGGTATAGTAAATGGTCCTTTAGGGAAAAGATCTGTGTTCAAAACAAGTTACTTTAGAAAAAGATGTGAACTGGTAGGCAATTATCAGCATCTTTCATATATTAATATTTGCTACATCTATTAACTAGCAATAAACATTTATCTGATAGGTATGTTATTATTCCAAAACAAATTTCTGTTGCAGCCTGTGGGATCTCAGTTCACTGATGAGTGAAAGCCTGAAATCCTAGTAACTAGGCCACCAGGGAACTCCTGTAAATAAAAAAGCTGAGTGGGGGTACTCAGGAATTCATGCTAGTATTGCTTTTGCATAATCTTGAAACTTACTCACACTCCCACCAGAGATTTCCATTACTAACATTTGGTTAAAAATTATTTCTGTATGTGTTTACCTATTTATATAAATAAGATCACAAAGAACCTGGTGCTTTGTAACAAGCTCTTTTCACTCAAAATTGTATTTAGTCTCTTAATAAGTTTGTTTAAACAACTTTAAGTTGTTTCCAATTTTTTTAATAGCTAATATAACAAATCATTTTCTCATTTATCTGATTATCACCTTTGAATTCATTCCTAGAAGTATCACTTCTGGTTCAAAGTATATGTACTTAATATTTTGGTACATGTTATCAGACTGCACTCAGAAAGGCTGAACCTGTTCATATCCCTGCAGGACCCTCCCTCTCACTTCTCTGCCAACACCAAGCTTTGTAGGTGTTGCTACATTGCTTATCCAATGAAAACGTTATTTCTTTGTTGGGATTTTTTGTATTTCCTGACTAGCAATAATAAAAACATTCTTACATGCTTAGTAATCATTTGTAGAGTGTGTGTGTTATTTGCTTGTTCATGTTCTTTACCAGGTTTGCTGGTTATGGTGTTGAGCCTTTTTATTGACATGTAAGAGCTCTTACATGTATATAATGACATATACATTTTATCATAGATATTCCAAATATTTTCTATTCTGTTATTGCGTCAACTATGGTATATGTGGGGGGTTGTTTTTGTTGTTGTTTTTTCATGCAGTCATTTTTAATTTTATATAGTTTAAGCTTTAATAGTTTTGGGCTTTGGGGTTATGTTTATAAAGTTCTTTCTCACCACAAGACTATAAAACTGTTCACTCTAATATTCATTTATTCTTACAGCTTATGTTTTCTTTATTAAAACACTGTTGTAAAAAGGTAAATATTACAATACTTAACATAGAATTGAATGTTTCTTTTCAAAAATTTAGTTAATTTTTTTGACTTCACTGGGTCTTCATTGCTGTGCATGGGCTTTCTCTAGTTGTAGTGAGCGGAGGCTACTTTTCACTGCAGTGCATGGGCTTCTCATTGCGGAGGCCTCTTCTGTTGTGGGGCATAGGCTCTAGGTGCTCAGTCTTCAGGAGCTGTGGTCCATGAGCTTAGCTGCACTGAAACATGTGGAGTCTTCCTGGACCAGGGATTGAACCTGTGTCCCCTGCACTGGCAGGTGGATTGCCATCTACTGTACCACCATGGAAGTCCAGAATTGAATATTTCTTGTAATTTTTACCCCAAAGATAAACACCGTCAATACCTTATATGTGACATGTAAGTATATACATAATTATAAATATATATCAAATATATTACACTGTGTATATTACTCTATATTATATGCATGTACAGCATCATGCATCTTGGGCGTCCTTTGCTGTCAATGTACATACATCTACCTCATTCTTTTTTCAACAGTTGCACAAATCTACAACAAATTGCATAGGTCAGTTTTTCTCAGTCTTTTTTTCATCATTATCCACTAAGACTTTTCGCCCTTTAATCATCACCCACCTCATGACATTTCAATACCGCATATACACTGTATACCTGTTTATGTGCCTTATGCATATTTGTGCTTTACACATTAAAATGGTCTGTCTCCTCAGGAACCAATTTTCTCCTCCTTGGTTGTGGTATCACCCCTTTGAGAATGCCTGGTATCCCATTCTTTATTTGTTATTCCACATGTGTATATAATTTTTGACATTCCAATGCAATATTATCCATATTTATCTTTATACATAGATTTTATTTCTATAGGATAAATTTCTAGAATTAAAAAGCTGTATCAAAAGGTGTTAACATTTAAAATTTTTGCAGAGATTACTAGAGATTATCCCGATTATATGCTAACAAAATATATACTGAAAACTTGGCTTCAATTTTTACAATTAATCATAAATCCACTTGGAATTTGTTCTGGGATGATGAATAAGGTAAAATTCTAATGATTTTTCTAGCTCATTATCCTTACTTTATTGAACTAATCTTTTCTTGATTTACCATATTTTAAGTATGGGAAATACTCCTATATTTACTCAGGCTTTGAATTCTGTTCCACGACTGTTTATTCTTACTCTATTACCATCCTATATTTATTACTTTTGCTTTATATTTTAATATCTGATTACACAATTTCTTTATGAATCCCCCCCTTATTTTCTTGATATTTATAGTTTTTCCCCCTCTGAGTGAAGTAATTTTGCTTCTTTCTTTTTTATTTTTTTAAACGATCTCAAATTTTTATTGTCTTCATAATAAAACAAAATATTAAGCTCAAACCTGGATCACTTGGCCTTTTCTCTTCTTATCGCCTCCCAGCTCAAAATGTTTGCATCTCTTAATAGCCAGCATTCTCTTTGATCTACAGTTGGGCTCAACACAGTCAAGCCTCAGTACAATCTTTGTAGTTTTAGCCTTTTTCCGGAAAATCGGCTTAGTCTGTCCACTACAGCCACTGTTTCCTGTCATAACGCCGCTCTCCCTGGGCAGACGGAGAATCCTTGCCCTTCTTGTACTGTGTCACTTTGTGGGGCTGTTGCTTCCCACACTTCTCACAGAAAGTACGGCGGGTTTTTGGAACGTTCACCATGTTTGCGAGAGCGATACCAGCCCCTGCTTATTTCTAAAATTAAAAAAAGAGAAAGCTCTTAAGCTGCTATTGGGATTTAAAATTGGGATTGTATTAAATTTGTGGATGATTTCGTGAAAACTATAGAATATCTTATAGAGTACGTTATAGAGTAACACATTTAAAATAGGGTACAGAAACAAAAAATGTTACTTTAATGATGTATAACTGTATTAGGATGCTTTGAGTAGTAAATGATGAACATCCAGATAAAACTCAAGTTTAAGCATGCTGCTGCTGCTGCTAAGTCACTTCAGTTGTGTCCGACTCTGTGCAACCCCATAGACGGGAGCCCACCAGGCTTCCCCTGTCCCTGGGATTCTCCAGGCAAGAACACTGGAGTGGGTTGCCATTTCCTTCTCCAATGTGTGAAAGTGAAAAGTGAAAGTGAAGTCGCTCAGTCGTGTCCGACCCTTAGCGACCCCACAGACTGCAGCCTACCAGGCTCCTCCATCCATGGGATTTTCTAGGCAAGAGTACTAGAGTGGCTTGCCATTGCCTTCTCCGAGTTTAAGCATAAAAGAGTATTTATTGGCTTATTTAACTAGTGAATTAAGCGGTAAGGCTAGTCTTTAGGCATGTCTGTATCCCTGGGCTCAAATAACATCACCAGGATTTGTTTTCTGTCTCCCAGGTTGGTTGGCTTTTTTAGTTTCAGTTTTAGGCAAGCCTCCAAGTGGTAACAAAGCTGGTTTGTCTCTTCCAGGCTTATATGGGCTTCAGCACCTGCAACAGCAGAGGAAGAGAGTCTTTTTCCTTACTGTGTCACTGAAAGTATTGGTGATGGCTGTTATTGGCCAGAAATGAATTAAACACTCATGGGGGCAGAGTGGGGATTAGTACTCAGCCTCACTTAAACCAGCCAGGCTACAATTGGGGAGGGGTGGCTCCTGAAAGGAAGAGATGAAGCATAACCAAAGATGTAGGAGGTTTTGGTATTAGAATACCCATTGATTTATATGAGGATATTAAAGAAATACTACTAAGTTGAAGTTCTAATATTATTTTTCAGCATATCAAAAGTTACTCTGAGGCTATAAAAGTGGAAAGAAACCAGGGAATGGAGTAGGAAAATATGGTGAGGGATTAAAAAAATTACCTTTGTTATTGAATAATATTTATTAGAATTTATAATGCTGATTGTTGACAAATGACTCATCTCCCCTTTCTTGATCTTATTACTGTTTAGATCCTCCAACATTTTGCTTCATATAATTATCTTTTTTTCCAACATAACCCTCTCCTTCTCTTCTAGTTTTTTTCTTTTTTTCCCTGCTCCAAAGTAACTACATTTCCTACCTCCATAAACAAAAGCCGATTAATTCTACTGGTCTTTTAAGCTCCTCTCCTTATATTCCTTGGTCAACTATAAAGAAATTGTTTAGTTGAAAATCATCAGTGATTTCCTTAATCACCAAATCCAATGGGTTTAGATCCTTTTCCTTGATGACCTAGTGTCTCTGCAGTATTTGGACTACCTTTCTTTCGTGAAGCATGAATTCGTAGTTTCTATAAACTTTCTCTCCTGATGCTCCTTTTATCTTTATGAGACTTCTTCCTTAGTTACTTGGTTGTTTTCTTCATGTGTGGATGATTCTCTAGGTTTTTGGTTTCTCTGTTCACTGTCTTGGCAGTCTCAAACACATGCCTATTTTCTAAAGAAAGGATGAGCCTTTCTATTTTGCTATTTCCGATCAGTTCCTCCCAAAATCTTCATGATCCAATCCTAACCATCCATTATCAAAGCCTAGGTTTACTTCTTCTTCTAAAACAAATTTTCTCTCCTGAATCCACTTTTTTTTTTTAATTGCACTACTTTTCAAACTACTTTTTTTCAACTTTTCAAACTTTTTTTTTCAACTGTTTCTTTCAAACTACTCTTTCAAACTACTTTAATTGGAGGGACTGATGCTGAAACTCCAATACTTTGGCCACCTGATGTGAAGAACTGACTTATTAGAAAAGATCCTGATGCTGGGAAAGATTGAAGGCAGGAGGAGAAGGGGACAACAGAGGATGATATGATTGGATGGCCTCACCGACTCAATGGATATGAGTTTGAGTAATTCCAGGAGTTGGCGATGGACAGGGAGGCCTGGCATGTTGCAGTCCATGGGGTCTCAAAGAGTTGGACATGACTGAGCGACCGAACTGAACTGAACTTTTCAAACATGGATTAGTTACTTCTGTATAAGACTTGTCTTACTTTCTGGCCTATAAGCTTCTTTAAGAACATTTTTGAATTCAACCCTGCATTTCTTTATCTGTGAGACACATTGTCTTGTATTTATTTATTTGTTTATTCAACATACATTAAGATACCTACTATCTAGGCACTGTGCTAGGCAGTGAAGAATACGTTTGTGGTTTCTGCTCTCATACATTTTAGTCTCATGAAATAACAAATACATACTGTGACATAGATTTAATGAAACTTTGAGAGAATGACTCTTGCATCTTGAACTCCTCTTTCATCTTCTCTCCCCAAACTGCTGTCCTACACTTCCTGCACCCTTTATCTGATAATCTCATAGATTTCTCACACTCAAAAGCTGAATTTGATTCACGTGCTGTGGACACCTATAAATGAGAAATTTGTCCAGTGTTAAAAAAAACAAAACAACAAAGCTCACAAACACCTTCTGTCTCTAAACCTTCTGCTGACTTTGGTATTTACATTAATGTATACCACCTCCTCTTCATTACCCAGGGGGAAATCTTCTCTTTGATTTCTTCCTCTTTCTTCATACTTAATTATTTTCATTCAAACACTTTATCATTCTTGTTAGGCCTTTTTTTTTAATCTATAAGAGATTGAAAATTAGTATTTAGCCAGTAGAGGTGTTTTGTTTGATCTGCATAATATTTTTGAAAGAAAAGTGTAAGCAAAAGTCTCTCAATCACGTCCGACTCTTTGTGACTCCATGGACTATACAGTCCATGGAATTCTCCAGGCCAGAATACTGGGGTGGGTAGCTGTTCCCTTCTCCAGGGGATCTTCCCAACCCAGGGATTGAACACAGGTCTCTTGCATTGCAGGCAGATTCTTTATCGTCTGAGCCACCAGGCAAATACGATATTCTTGTTTCTCTTGAAAAGTTGGAAAATCAGGCAACACTGGCTCCTCATTCAGGGAAGAATGACTGGAGTTTTAGATGAGACATCTGAAATACTACTCTAATTGTTGTTGTTGTCCAGTCACTAAGTTGTGTCCGATTCTTTGTGACCCCATAGACTATCCCATGGATGGAGGAGCCTGGTGGGCTGCAGTCTGTGGGGTTGCTAAGGGTCGGACACGACTGAGTGACTTCACTTTCACTTTTCACTTTCACACATTGGAGAAGGAAATGGCAACCCACTCCAGTGTTCTTGCCTGGAAAATCCCAGGGACGGGGGAGCCTGGTGGGCTTCCGTCTATGGGGTCACACAGAGTCGGACATGACTGACGTGACTTAGCAGCAGCAGCAGCAGCAGACTATAGCGTTCCAGGCTCCCCTGTTCTCCACTATCTCCCAGAGTTTGCTCAAGTTCGTGTCCATTGAGTTGGTGATGCTATCTATCCATTTAATGCCCTGCTGCCCCCTTCTCCTTTTGCCTTCAATCTTTCCCAGCATCAGGGTCTTTTTCAATAAGTTGGCTCTTCGCATCAGGTGGCCATAATACTGGAGCTTCAGCAACAGCCCTTCCAATGAGTGTTCAGGATGAATTTCCTTTAGGATTGACTCCAATCTCTACCACTTCTTATTTTTACTACATTCAGTTCATTTCCTCATTTATGAAACATTCTTCTCATGGCTCAGTGGTAAAGAATCCACCTGCAATACAAGAGATGTGGGTTTGATCCCTGGGTCAGGAAGATCCCCTGGAGCAGGAAAGGGGAACCCACTCTAGTATCTTGCCAGGAAAATCCTGGCAGGCTACACAGCCCACTGGGTTGCAAAGAATCAGACTCAACTGAGTGACTGAGCATGCATGCAGCACTTCATCCTTAACTGAGGCATTTGAATTTGTAATCTTTGGCCTATAAGATCACAGAATGTTAGTACAGGAAGAGATATTAAAAGATCTTCTTATATAATAGCCTCTTCCACCTTCTATTCTGTAAGAGATGGAGAAATTGAGGTCCAAAGAACCTAACATCACCTGACCAATTTTATACAAGTGTATAGAACTCAGTCTCACAGGGTTCTATTACATGCCATTAGACCCCTTCCTCACTTTGGGGAAAGTCCATAATCTGGACCCATTGTCCCCCAAATCCCCCACTCAGGGCCCTCCCATAGAATTTTCAGGTTCAAAAGCGCTGTGCATAACAACGCTTGCTTTATCAGGCTTTGAGGCCCAAGACCTTTGTAAGGTATATCCTAAGTGAGGCCACTTTTCTGTGAGGTTTTTAAAGGTTATGAATCTCAAAAATCTATCCCCAGTCTTTCTTGCTTTATTCTCTAGTGCTTACCTGCATATATCTCATATTCTTCTGTGTGTGTGTGTGTGTTCTGAAACATACCTATTCTTTCCAATGTTTTTTTTTGCTGTTTTATTTTTATTTTAATTTTTTACATTTTTATTTTTAATTGTAGGCTAATTACTTTACAATATTGTATTGGTTTTGCCATACATTGACATGAATCCGCCCCGGGTGTACATGTGTTCCCCATCTTGAACCCCCCCCCCCCACCTCCCTCCCCATACCATCCCTCTGGGTCATCCCAGTGCACCAGCCCTGAGCATCCTGTATCATGCATCGAACCTGGACTGGCAATTCATTTCACATATGATAATATACATGTTTCAATGCCATTCTCCCAAATCATCCCACCCTCGCCCTCTCCCACAGAGTCCAATAGACTGTTCTATACATCTGTGTCTCTTTTGCTGTCTCACATACAGGGTTATTGTTACCATCTTTCTAAATTCCATATATATGCGTTAGTATACTGTATTGGTGTTTTTCTTTCTGGCTTACTTCATGTTCTTTCCAATCTTTTTTGTTCAGTTTAGTGCTATTCTTTCCTACTTAGATTATCCTTCCCTAGTCTCTGCCTGCCTGATAGAACCTTTTCCATCCTCTAAAGTCTACCTGCATCCTTGAAGTGCAGTAGTTAAGAAGGTGGTTTGTATGAGACAGACTTGGTTTGAAATCTAGGCTTTGTCCTTTACCAGCCAGGTAACCTAGGAAAGTTTATTTCTGTAAGCCTGTTTCCTTGTCTGTTAAACCACCACGTGGTTAGAACTACATACTGCTGCTTTCATAATCCACTTTTCTTTCTTATATATCTTTCCTTATCATTAAATAGTCTTCTACATTGTCATTTTAAATGGTTCAAAGCATCCCATAATTGTGTATCAGGCTAGTCAAACTGCAGCTCTACACGCCCTTCCTAGAAAACCTGCAAATGCTCTTACTTAAACTGATATGAGTGAACGTCTCTTATCTGCATTCACGTTATCCATGTCTAACAAGTATGTAATAATATTTAACCTGTGCTTTTTGGTGGAGAAACTGAAGTGAACCCCACCCAGCTTAACATACATAGGCAGTTTTGATTATTTCGTTTTGAAAACATCCTAGAAGTATACTTATTTGTTGTCTTAGTTGCTCAGTCACGTCTGACTCTTTGCCATCCCATGGACTGACTGTAGCCCGCCAGGCTCCTCTGTCCATGGGGATTCTCCAGGTAAGAACACTAGACTGGGTTGCCATGCACTCCTCCAGGGGATCTTCCCAACCGAGGGATTGAATCCCGGTCTTCCGCATTGCAGGCAGATTCTTTACTGTCTGAGCCACCAGGGAAGTCCATATTATTTAGTGAAAGTATTTAAGAATTTTGATACATATTTCTAAAATGCCTGGAAAGGGGGAGATATACGTTTCTATCCCCATCTGCAATCTCGTTTTATTGAACAGCTGCCCAGTACCTACCCAATACTATTTTCTTTTTAATCTTTGCCAATTTAATAGGCATTTAATATGCCATTTATATTTTCAAGTCATGTGGATGAACATACCTATTTATTGGCCACTTTTACATATTTAGGTTGGTACAAAAGTAACTGTGGTTTTTGCATTGTTGAACTTTGCCATTTAATATAGGAATAATTCTTAAATGTGGTTATGTTATATATCATTTTAATGCACATTTATTACTTTTTTTTTCTAATTACATTACTTGCTGTTTATTTTATATTTATTTTAGACTAGGGAAATGATGTTAGACAAAAAGCAAATTCGAGATATTTTCTTATTCGATTTCAAAATGGGTTGCAAAGCAGCAGAGACAGCTCTCAACATCAACAACACATTTGGTCCAGCAACTGCTAATGAACTTACAATGCAGGGATAGTTCAAGAAGTTTGGCAAAGGAGACAAGAGCCGTGAAGATGAGGAGTGCAGTGGCTGGTCATCAGAAGTTGACAATGACCAATTGAGAATAATCATTGGAGCTGATCCTCTTATAATTACATGAGAAGTTACTGAAGAACTCATTGTTGATTTGGCGTTTGAAGCAAATTGGAAAAGTGAAAAAGCTCGATAAGTGGGTGCCTCATAAACTGATCGCAAATAACAAAAAATCATTTTGAAGTGTCATCTTCTCTTATTCTACACAACAACGAACCATTTCTCGATTGTACTGTGATGTGTGATATAAAGTGGATTGTATACAACTGATGACAACCAGCCCAGTGGTTGGGCCAAGAAGAAGCTCCAAAGCACTTCCTAAAGCCAAACTTGCACTAAAGAAAGGTCATGGTCACTGTTTGGTGGTCTGCTGCTAGTCTGACCCACTGCAGCTTTCTGAATCCCAGCGAACCTGTAATATCTAAGAAGTATGCTCAGCAAATTGATGAGATGCACTGAAAACTGCAACACCTGCAGCTGGCATTGGTCAACAGAATGGGCCCAATTTTTCTCCAAATAATGGCTGACTACATGTCGCACAACTAATGCTTCCAAAGTTGAATGAGCTGGGCTATGAAGTTTTGCCTCATCTACCATATTCATTTGACCTCTTGCCAACCGACTACCACTTCTTCAAGTATTTCGACAATTTTTTATAGGGAAAACACTTCCACAAGCCGCAGGAGGCAGAAAATGCAAAGAGTTCGGGCATGGATTGTTATGCTATGGGAATTAACAAACTTATTTCTTATTGGCAAAATGTGTTGATTATAACTGTTCCTATTTTGACTAATAAAGATGTGTTTGAGCCTAGTTATAACCATTTAAAACTTATGGTCCAAACCACAATTTGCATCAACTTAATATATCTTTACAACAGACTGGTTCCAAATAGGGAAAGGAGTACATCAAGTTGTATATTGTCACCCTGATTATTTAACTTATATGCAGAGTACATCATGAGGAACACTGGGCTGAAAGAAGCACAAGCTGGAATCAAGACTGCCGGGAGAAATATCAATAACCTCAGATATGCAGATGACACCACCTTTATGGCAGAAAGCGAAGAACTAAAGAACCTCTTGATGAAAGTGAAAGAGGAGAGTAAAAAAGTTGGCTTAAAACTCAACATTCAAAAAACTAAGATCACGGCATCTGGTTCCATCACTTCATAGTAAATAGATGGGGAAGCAGTGGAAACAGTGAGAGACCTTATTTTTTGGGGCTCCAAAATCACTGCAGATGGTGACTGCAGCCATGAAATTAAAAGATGCTTGCTCCTTGGAAGGAAAGTTATGACCAACCTAGATAGCATATTAAAAAGCAGAGACATTACTTTGCCAACAAAGGTCCATCTAGTCAAAGCTATGGTTTTTCCAGTAGTCATGTACAGATTTGAGAGTTGGACTATCAAGAAAGCTGAGTGCCAAAGAATTGATGCTTTTGAACTGTAGCATATGAGAAGATTCTTGAGAGCCCCTTGGACTGCAAGGAGATCCAACCAGTCCATCCTAAAGGAAATCAGTCCTCGGTGTTCATTGGAAGGACTGATGCTGAACCTGAAACTGCAATACTTTGGCCACTTGATGCGAAGAATTGACTCATTTGAAAAGACCCTAATGCTGGGAAAGATTGAAGAAGGGAGGAGAAGGGGACAACAGAGGATGAGATGGTTGGATTGTATCACCAACTCTGTGGACATGAGTTTGAGTAAACTCCGGGAGTTGGTGATGGACAGGGAGGCCTGGTGTGCTGCAGTCCATGGGGCTGTAAAGAGTTGGACAGGATTGAGCGACTAAACTGAACTGAATATATCTTTGGGCTTCCCAGGTGGCACCAGTGGCAAAAAACCTGCCTGCCAATGCAGGAGTTCGATCCCTGGTTTGGGAAGATCCCCTGGAAGAGGGCATGGCAACCCACTCCAGTATTCTTGTCTGGGGAATCCCATGGACCAAGTTACTTGGCAGACTATGGTACATAGGGTTGCAAAGAGTCAGACACGACTGATGTGACTCAGCACACACATGTACACAGTACATCTTTTTGACAGATTTTTGTTATTTTGCCAATTTTCAATAGTTTTAAAATTACTATTATCCATTCCCACTTTGACATCCTCCTTCCTAGTTCTGTCTCCTATCTATGTACCTGATCTATGGATCTCCGTTCCGTTCCGTCGCTCAGTCGTGTCCGACTCTATGCGACCCCTTGGACTGTAGCCTACCAGGCTTCTCCGTCCATGGGATTCTCCAGGCAAGAATACTGGAGTGGGTTACCGTTTCCTTCTCCACGGGATCTTCCCGACCCAGAGATCGAACCCGGGTCTCCCGCATTGGAGGCAGACGCTTTAACCTCTGAGCCACCAGGGAAGCCCTCTATGGATCTCATTCCCTTCTATTTCTTTAGGGAATCATTCAATCAGTTATCCTCTTACTACTCTTTAATCTTATACTATTAACATCACCAAGTCTCTTTTCCTTACAGAGAAACTCTAATGTCTTTCTTTCACTTGCCATTCTGCTTTGACTACTGACCTTTCTTCTTTACCTTGCAGCCAAACTTCTTGGAAGAATTGTCTTCACATGCTTCGTCCACTTCATCTGTTTCAACTCACTACAAACAGATTTACATTTTCAGTGCTGTCTTTATTCTTAAGATTTTAATAACAGAAGTATTTTATATACATGTGAAAAAAGCAGGACATAAAATGGTTTCTCCAAATACACTCAACTATTCAAAAAATATTTATGTAGAGAAAAAAACTTACATGGAATACATGAAAATTTTAAGTTACTTATGACTGGTGAGTTTTATTCCTTTTTTAAAAAAAGTTAATTATTTATTTATTATTTCAGTGGCCACTCATTTATTTCATTTTAATTCACATTCCTTTAGACTCCAGTTAACATAGTTCACATTTATCCAGCAAATATCTGTTGAGAACCAAATGAGCCAGAGCATCAAAGCAATTGAGATGAATATAAAATATGCCCTGCCCACAGGAAGGTCTCTAAAGCTGGAAGACCAGATGTGTCTAAATGAATCACAATTACTATGATATTCAAAAAGTTCATAAAGAAGAGTATTTTCTATCTTGAATGAGAGCTGGACAAATGTCCCAGGGAAGGACATAATAACTAAATGATGATTGGAACAAAGAAAATCAAGGCAAGGAAGATCATTTTTACCATTTGCAAAGGGAGGAGACTTGAAAAAGCACAGTATTGCAGAAGTTTGCCTGGTGGGCTTCCGTCTATGGGGTCACCCAGAGTTGGACACGACTGAAGTGACTTAGCAGCAGCAGCAGAAGTTTAAAGTTAGCTGGAACATAAAGGGCGGAGTTGAGCATAGAAGAGGAGGAGGGTGGTAATTAATATCCCTTTGTGGCCAGGATTACACTCTGATCATTAACACAAGTGATTAATCCCACACTTTTCTATTTTCTGCACAATGCATGGGAAAAAATATTCATATTACTTTCCTAATGGAATTAAAAAATTCCATTTGAAAAAAGTAACATTTCTCTTGATCTAAAATCCTTATGTCCTTACCATATCTCAATGGGCAGTCTCCAGTTTGTGTGTGAATTTTAAGTTCTCAATTTGTGGTCCCCCCAAATGTCCTCAATTTTATAAACAAGATTTAATGTTGATATTAGAACACATTACAGTGTTAATTGCAAATTCTCAACTTACATTTTCTAAGAAGGGGCAGAAAAGTAAAGAAATGATAGTCAAGAGCCGCAGGCCCACTTCATCTGGCCGAAAGGCTCAAAGAACAAGCGGTCGTGACCCGGATTCCCAGAGCAGGCGCTCAGCCTGCCCGCACGACTAGATAACCTGGCAGGACAACTGCCTCTTCAAAGGGCCCTCCTTCCCTCTTTCCTAGTGATCATTGAGCGTCTCAGACTCTCCCACTAAAGGCGCCCAGCCATTGGTGACCGTCAGCGCATCCGGTTTCCCTGGTAACAGCTAGCCACACCAACCAGGCTCGCATAAGTCTTCCCAGAATGCCGCGCGCCTTCTCTAATTCACTTCCGGGTGCGGAGGCCTGACTCCTCCAGTCGGTCGGTTTGCGTGTCTTAGCGGTGTGTGGTTTCTGGGTACGGGTGTGTCATATTCCTGAAGTGGGTGGTGGAGACTGTTTTGTTCTTTCTCTGCCTTAAAACGGATCTCTAAGGAAAGGCGAATTTCATCGAATTTTTGGTGGCCCTCGATAAGTGAATTATTAGTTGCAAAAAAAGCTAGAAAGTGCTTTAAAGTTATGTGCAACTTCATTTGTTGCTGTGATATTTTAAGCAGCTTTACACAACTTCCTATAAAACAACTATTTTTGCTTTAGAAAATGAAGGCAAACAAAGGCGCAAACAAAACCAAACCGCCAAATTTCCTCTTCACAGTGAGCCCAAACCAAAATGTGGAAGTTTGAAGCAGAGAAAAGTGTCTTGGCGCGCCCAGCAAGGAGAAGGGAGCTGGGGCTCATATACCCCAAATTCCCTGAAGGATTTCAGCACAGGATTTCTTGCTTTAGATTTACTACTTTATTTTATTTTTTGGCTGTGGCGGGTCTTCGTTGCTGCTCAGGGGCTTTCTCTAGTGTCAGTGGGCCGGTGCTACTCTCCTTGTGGAGCATAGGCTCTAGGCGTAAAGGCTTCAGTAGTTGCAACTGGAGGGCTTAGTTGCTCCCCTGCGTGTGGGATCTTCCCGGGACTGAACCTGTGGCCCTTGCAGTGTAAGACAGATTCTTTAGCACTGGACCACCAGGGAAGCCTACAGTAAAGGCTTTTTAAAAGCTGGGTGAGGGAGGCTGTTTGCAGGGTACTGATTAGCTCATGCACAATTCTCTGGTTGATGTTGGGATAATAGGGCATTTAACAGTGTCAGTCCTAAGATGTCTGTAGGGTCTGGGGGCTCATGATCGTCAGATAGTTTCTCCCATTTGGTGGTGGTTTTAGTATCTGTAATTCAGGAAGTGTGTAACAGATACTATTATCTTGGTATTTCAGAGAGGAGCTACAGCAAAGGTTATGGGACAAAGGGGGTCTGTCCTGGAAAGGCCCTATAGAGTCCTGCTTGGTTAAACATTCACCGGTAAACAACCACAGAAAACACTTTGGAGCAATCTTCCAGATCCTCTCTATGCATATAATGTTTCAAGCTCTAATTACATTGTACATGCAATTTTGTAATCTAAAAAATTTTTATAAACATATTTCATTTAAAAACCAACATGGTCATATGTTTTCCATTGTATTTTTTGTTAAAACAGTTTCTATCCTTAAAAAAATTTTTTTTAAAATTTTGTTTGGCTGTGTTAGGTCTTAGTTGAGGCTGTGTTGGGTCTTAGTTGCAGCATGAAGGATCTCTAGTTGTGGCATGGGCTCCAGAGTATGCCAGCTTCAGTAGTTGCAGTGCGCAGGCTCAGTGGTTGCTCCAAGGCATGTAGGATCTTAGTTCCCTGACCAGGGATCAAACCCAGGTCCCTTGAGCCCATGCCCCCTGCACTTCAAGGTGGATTCTTTCCCTCTGGGCCACCAGAGAAATCCCTTCTTTCTGTTCTTAATTAGTACTGCAATGGAGAAATGAAAGTCCTTATAGCTAAATCTCTGCCTAAGTTCTCATTTCTCTGCGGTAATTATTTTTCTCTTTTTAACTTAGTAATTTGTATTTGTACTTCCCCATCTCTTTCAAATGCCTTCCCATTCCACTCATGTCTTTATAGTATAAATGGATGAAATTACACATATGACATCCAAAGCCTACTCAATTTTAAAAAGTTTGTCTTTCTGATTATAAAAGTAATACGTACTTACTGTAGAACATTAGGAAAATGTGGATGAATGTAATAAAAATATTCTGATATGTAGACAAGTACTGATCATATTTTGGTATACAGTTTTCTAGTTTTCTCTCTGTTGCCTTCAGCAATGAGCATCAAAAAAATGGTAATATAGTGGGGTGAATGACACCTTTTAATTTGTATTTCTTTCTTATTCATGTAGCTGAATATCATTTCAGAAGTTCACATTTTATAGTCCATTTCAGGCCCCATCTTCTCTATCTAGCCTTCCCTGAGAATTCCAGACTAATTACACTAACTTATAATGGTCTAGGTTCTCACGGCAAGCATACTGGGGTGGTTTGCCATTCCCTCCTCCAGAGTGAAAAAGCCATCTTAAAACTAAATATTAAAAAAACTAAGATCATGGCATCTGGCCCCATGACTTCAAGGCAAATGGAAGGGGAAAAGGTGGAAGCAGTGACAGATTTTCTCTTCTTGGGCTCTAAAATCACTGTGGATGGTGACTGCAGCCATGAAATCAGAAGACAATTGCTTCTTGGCAGGAAAGCTATGATAAAACTAGACAATGTGTTGAAAAGTAGAGACGTCACTCTGCTGACAAAGATCCATGTAGTCAAAGCTATGGTCTTCCCAGTGGTCACATACAGTTGTGAGAGCTGGACCGTAAAGAAGGCAGAATGCCAAGGAATTGATACCTTTGAACTGTGGTGCTAGAGAAGACTCCTGAGAGTCTCTTAGACAGCAAGGAGTTCAAACCAGTCAATCTTAAAGGAAATCAATCCTGAATACTTATTGGAAGGACTGATGCTGAAGCTGAAGCTACAGTATTTTGGTCACCTGATACGAACAGCTGACTCTCTGGAAAAGACCCTGATGCTGAGAAAGATTGAGGGAAGAAGGAAAAGAGGCATCAGAGGATGACGTGGCTGGATGGCATCACTGATGCAAAGTCCATGAACTTGCGCAAACTCTGGCAGGTGGTAAGGGACTGGGAGGCCTGGCCTGTTGCAATTCACGGGTTCGCAGAGTCTGACACAACTTGGTGACTGAACAACAACAACATAATGGTCTAGTTTTCCATATTTGTATATTTTAGTTCCCTAACTACATTAGAGTTAGTTGTGTGGTCCTGGATAAATTATTCAGTTTTGTTGAGCCCACTTTCTTTATCTGCAAAATATACTGATAATAATATTTATTTTGCAGGGTTGTGGTAGGGATTAGAAATAACATATCTCAGCTTAATAAAAAGTAGCTTTTTTCTGATAGCTTTAGCACTCTATGTACATAGGAGGTGTTCATAGTTTTATGTTTCAAATGAATGAGTAATCTGAGCATCTCAATCAATTTAGTTATTTATTGAGCACCTTCGACACATAGGTACTGTTCATATTCCTCAATATCTCTTGAATCTTTATGATTTAGATTCCTTTCTTACATAAATCATATGCTCCTCTTAACCTCAAAAGTTCTCTTATGTTTCTGCTGCCATGCCTGGCACATCATAGAAGGTGCTGAATAAACGTTAAGCTGAACTAGGTAAATTTAGTGGAAAAAGAGAAACACAAATTAGTTAAAACCTGTCAGGTATTGATGGAGCCATAATAGGTACAAAGCACTTTGTACATTGGGAGATCAGGAGAGATTAATTTTGATTAAGGTATCTGGGTATGCCCTGTGTATTAGGTAGATTCGTTCAGGACCTGGAATTTAAGGACTGAGGGTGTGTGTGTGTGTGTGTGTGTGTGTGTGTGTGTGTGTGTGTGTATTAGGTAGATTTGTTCAGGACCTGGAATTTAAGGACTGAGGGTGGGTGGGTGGGTGTGTGTGTGGCACGCGCGCGTGCGCGCGCATGCTCAGTTGTGTCCAACTCTTTGCGATCCATGGACTGTAGCCCACCAGACACTGTCCATAGGATTTCCCAGGCAGGAATACTGGAGTAGATTGCCATTTCCTTCTCCATAAGGACCGAGGATGAGGGCTTAAGGATGGAAGTATGAGTTAAGGCCTGGAGGTATAAAATTTGTGTTTTGTTATGTTGATGAAAAAATTAATAGTTGATCTAAGAAAGAAATGGAAAATTTAATTTGAGACAACCTGAGGTTTATAACCTGGGAGACAGTCTTTCAGAAAGCTCTCTGAGGACTGCCCCACCCCTTAAAGGTCACAGCACAGTTACAGAAGTCTTTGAGATAAAGGGTTATACATCAAATGAATTATTGACAGAAGGAAGGTTACCTCTCAAGGAGTTATGAAGTAGTGGGTCATCCTGACACTATACAAGATTGAGAAGGACTATAAGCTCTGGTTAATGCAGACGCACAATACACTCTAAGGGGGAGGGAAGAGGCCCGATCTGACAGAGAAAAAATTTATTTTTAAATTATTCTAGTCTTGCTTTAAAATATGAATTTATTTCATCAATTACAGTTATTTTTGGTAGCAAAAAAAATAGGGTGGGCGAATGGCCTAGATGAGGCATAAAAACGGAGTTTGGTCTCATATTCTGAGGACTTTAGCGAGACCAATCGTTATAATTGCAGTTTTCAAACGTTTCCAGGAAACAGTGCTTTCAGTATGACTTGGGGCGTCACGAGAGACGTGGACCTGAGACTGCAGTTAGCCTGCTGGTGAACAAAGCAGGAAGTTGGAAGATGGCAAAAACCTTCAGGGGGAGAAGGGTATTTAATGGCCAGCACTGGTCAGGAGGTAAGGAAGGAGTGTGCACGAGGAAGCGGGGCTGCGGAACAAGGCTTGTGGGGATCGTACAAACACGCCGAGGGGCAGCAGCGAAGCCCACAACAGACCGGCTGCATTCCCCGAGGGTACAGCCCTGCTCAGCCTGGGGCGCCTGGCCCCGCCCCTCTAGCCCCGCCCAGCAACCGTCGCCCCGCCCAGCACTCGGCGCCCCGCCCCGTTACCGTCGCCCCGCCCCGCGCTTCTTGCCCGGCACTCCGTCCGTGTCCCGGGTTGCAGACCCCAGCCACTGAACGTCCTTGGCCCCGCCCAGCGACGGCGGCCGGGCTGGCGCCGGTTCGGCCTGGCAGAGGGAGGGCCTGGGCGTTGGGAGGGAGGTTACCTTTCCCTCTCTTACCCTTCGCCACCCGAAGCGGGAGGAAGAAGCCGCGGCACAGTCCTTGGGCGGCATGGCAGAAGCTCCGGATGAGCGCGAGCCGGGCCCCGTGGCAGGGGAGCAGCTGCAGCAGCAACACGTCGGGTGCCAAGTCTTCTCAGAGCGGCTGGCTCAGGGGAAGCCACAGCAGGGGTTGCTCTCCAGTTTCTTCACCAATAACCAGAAGTGCCAGCTTATGCTCTTAAAGACATTGGCCACAAGTAGGAGCCTTGACCCGGGGGCTGGGCATCTGCAGGGTGGGGTCTGAGACCGGGCTGGCAGGGACGGGCCTCCGCACCTCTCCGCTAGGGGGCTCCGGGTTCGGCTCAGGTGTGGCGAGGGCCGGGTTCTGGCCCCAAGGGCAGAGTTAAGACAGGTTTGGCATCGTGGGGTGGGTGTGGGGGCTGAGCCTCAGTTTCGATGAGAGAAGGCGCTGAGGCCCCCTTCAGGACTACTTCTGCCTGTGGCGTGAATGAGGAGTCGGGTTAGGAGTTAGCCCTTTCCGTCACTCTGACAGATCCTCTCATTTCACAGGTAAATTGTGCAGTAATATGGGGACTGGAGAGTCCAGATGAAGCAGAGTTTTAAAGAGCTACGTTAATTAAAGCATACTTGCTGAAACCGCGCAACTCAGATGGGATTTGAACCCAGCTAAAACTCAGATTGGGACTTGAGTCTTGTAGCCTGGGAATAGAACCTGCTGTCTTTTAATTGAAATCGCACCCCTGGTCTCAGGAAGTTCAGGTTCTTTATGTCTCACTGCAGTAGGAATTGAGCGGGAGGCAAAATGATAGGTAAGAAGTAGATTTATTGAGAGAGATACAAACTGCATAGACAGTGTGGGCTGTCTCAGAAGGTGGGAGGCTCTGAGAAATCCACGTACCATAGACAGAAGGCGGTCTGTCTCAGGTGGTGAGGGTGGCCTGGATATTTGGGCTGGTTAGTTTTTATGGGCTGGATAATTTCATAGGCTAATGAGTGGGAGGATTATTCCAAGTCTTTTGGAGACCGGGTGGGGATTTCCAGGATTGGGGCCAGAGCCCACTGTTTGGCCTTTTATGGTTAGACTCGGAACTGCTGTGCGATGTATCATTTAGCATGCTGATAAATTAAAATGAGCATATAATAAGGCTCAAGATCTACTGAAAGTTGGATCTTCTGCTGTCTTGGGCCTAATTGGTTCTAACCATTTTGTGTCATGTCCAAAACAGCTCTGTCATTCTTTAAGTGTTGTGCCCTGCCCTGTTCATACTAGTTCACTGCTGCTGGCGGTGCAAAGACAGTTTTGCTGTCCTACTCTTTGTTGAAAAGGGTTCTTAACCGTCACACACTGATGGACTTCAGAGTGTGGAAACTTCTGACATGGACTGCGAAATCTCTGTTTGTATGCTCCTAAGGGCATTTTTCTGGGGAGAGAGTTCATAGCCCCATGACGTTCTGAGATGCCCATGACCCTGAAAAGGTTAAGAACCATTGCTATGGGTTACATAGGGACACTGTCTGCTGACCAGTTTCTGAATCCAGGGACATTGCACTAGAGGTTTCTTAACTTTTTTTACAAGGTCCTAGATTTCCCAAGTTTACTTTAGATACATTAAGAAAATCAAAGACAAACTTGTTTGTCCCAAAATAAGATTACCGTTTCATAGCTGGCCAGTGACAGTTCAAAAGTCAACCTCTCAGTGAGTTTTCCATCCTTCTTGAGATTACCTGCATCTTCAGGAATCAGGGGAGGAGAAAGGGGAGTAGAGGGGAATGATCACATTGTATTTACTTTACAAATATGTATCGAATGTCCCCTAGACTCTGCTTTGGGCAAATACAGAAATTAGTTGGGACCCTGCCTTTGTAATGTTCCAAAGTGGAATGCAGTGTAAAAGACATGGGCTGCAGATTTAGACGTGGGTTTAAATTTTGATCCCTTTCCTTGTTACATATGGAAGAGTGATTTAACTCTGATCCTGTGTGTCTTTATCAGGGAAAGGAAAGGGGAGTTGGGAAGGGGTGAAAGTACCTCTTTTAGGGTTGTTGTGAGGCATAGGTTTTATAAGTGTTAAGTGCCAGTGTATTCAGTTCAGTTCAGTCGCTCAGTCGTGTCCGACTCTTTGCGACCCCATGAATCGCAGCACGCCAGGCCTCCCTGTCCATCACCAACTCCCAGAGTTCACCCAAACTCATGTCCATCGACTCGGTGATGCCATCCAGCCATCTCATCTTCTGTCATCCTCTTCTCCTCCTGCCCCCAGTCCCTCCCAGCATCAGGGTCTTTTCCAGTGAGTCAACTCGTCGCATCAGGTGGCCAAAGTATTGGAGTTTCAGCTTCAGCATTGGTCCTTCCAGTGAACACCCAGGACTGATCTCCTTTAGGATGGACCAGTGTATTAGGAGCTGAATAAAGAAACTGTAGCTGTTCTTATAGTGGAAGAGCCAAAAAGTGGAGGAAGAGTTGAGATAGGAAGTGAGAAGGACCAGGTGCTGAACTTGAGTCCCAGCAGGAATTAACCTGCTTCAACCTTCCAAGGGGAAAGCTGCTGGAGAACCTGTTAGTGTATTAAAGCATCAACCTGCAGTTTTAAAATCCTATCCCTGGGATGGGTGTGATGAAAGAGATCAGGCCTCAAGGGAGACATTTGTTTTATTTTTCTCCAAAGCACATCCATTCTAAATACTGCAGGTCCTTCTTTGAAGAACCAAACCAACGTGCTCCCAACATTTTTTTTTTTAAAAGAGGACACTAGATTTTTGAACCCATTTCAGCTCTATAAAACTCTCAGTTGCTTCAGTAATAATGCACTTAGTATGGTGCCTGATACTTGATATACACTAAGTAGTATTTATTAATAATAATTGTTTTACCGTTAACACTCTTTAAGAGGGGTCAGGTTAGAAAAGCAGTAACCAGTACCTAATGCTCTTATCCAACAATATTTTTACTCACCTGTTTTTGCTTTCAGCATTTGAAAACCTTAATATCTTTTTTTTTTTTTGCTTATGTCATGTAATTTGCTGTGCATTTATATTCTCAGACAGGACATCTATGTGAAAAGTTGATGTTAGAGTCACTTGGGTTCCTTATATTTTCCTGTAATTTTAACAGGCTCATAGATTCTTAGAAGTGGTGGTGGGTGGCTCTGGAGTTGTTTAGGCCTTTTCACCCCCTTAACTGACCAGAAACCTCTGTGCCATCAATTGACCAGAGTGTTTTAGACCTCTGTTGGAACAGGTTATCTTTGAAGCCCTTTGAGGCTATCAGGCTCTTGTATAGACTGCTGTAATTGTTGGAAAAACCCTTTCTCATGCTGAGTTTAAATGTGCCCCATGTAACTTCTGCCCTTTGGTCCTTGTTCTGCTCTCGGAAGAAATGTTGGCAGAACCTATTCCCATACGACACCCCTTCAGATACTTGAAATTATTGTGGCCTTAGTTAAATCTTTTTTTTTTTTTTAACTTTAAACTTTTTATTTTGTATTGAGGTATAGCCAATTAACAATGTTGTGATAATTTCAGGTGGACAGCATAGGGACTCAGCCATACATATACATGTATCTATTCTCCTCCAAACTCCCCTCCCATATAAGCTGGCAAGTAACAGTGAGCAGAGTTCCATGTGCTATACAATAGGTTTTTGTTGGTTATCCATTTTAAATATAGCAGTGTGTACATGACCTTCTCAAAGTCCCTAACTATCCTTTACCACACCCCCACTCTGCCCCACAACCATAAGTTTGTTTTCTGTCTGTGAGTCTCTGTTTTTAAGTTCATTTGTATCGTTTCTTTTTAGATTCCATATATAAGGGATGTCATATGATATTTCTCCTTCTCTGATTGACATTACTCAGTATGACGCTCTCTAGGTCCATCCGTGTTGCTGCAGATGGCATTATTTCATTCTTTTTAGTGGCCAAGTAATGTTCCACTGTGTATATGTACCACATCTTCTTTATCCATTCCTCTGTCAATGGACGTTTAGGTTGCTTCCAGTCTTGGCTCTTGTAAACAGAGCTACAGTGAACATTGGGGTGCATGTGTCCTTTCAGAACATGGTTTTCTCCAGATGTATGCCCTGGAGTGGGATTGCAGGGTCATATGGTAGCTCTATTTTTAGTTTTTTAAGGAATGTCTGTTCTCCATAGCGGCGATAGCTATATTCATTCCCATCAACACTGCAGGAGGGTTCCCTTTTCTCCACACCCTCTCCACCATCTGTTGTTTGTGGATTTTTTGATGATAGCCATTCTGACCAGTGTGAGGTGATATCTCATTGTAGTTTTGGTTTGCATTTCTTTAATAATTAGAGGTGGCAAGAATACACAGAAGAACTGTACAAAAAAGATCTTCACGACCCAGATAATCATGACAGTGTGATCATTCACCTAGAGCCAGACATCCTGGAATGTCAAGTCAAGTGGGCCTTAGGAAGCATTACTGCGAACAAAGCTAGTGGAGGTGATGGAATTCCAGTTGAGCTACTTGAAATCCTAAAAGATGATGCTGTGAAAGTGCTGTATTCAATATGCCAGCGAATTTGGCAAACTCAGCAATGGCCACAGGACTGGAAAAGGTCAGTTTTCATTCCAATTCCTAAGAAAGGCCATGCCAAAGAATGCTCAAACTACTGCACAATTGCACTCATCTGTGGGGTCGCACAGAGTCGGACACGACTGAAGCGACTTAGCAGCAGCAGCAGCACATGCTAGTAAAGTAATGCTCAAAATTCTCCAAGCCAGGCTTCAGCAATACGTGAACCGTGAATTTCTAGATGTTCAAACTGGTTTTAGAAAAGGCAGAGATCAAATTGCCAACATCCGCTGGATCATCGAAAAAGCAAGAGAGTTCCAGAAAAACATCTTTTCTGCTTTATTGACTTTGCCAAAGCCTTTGACTGTGTGGATCACAATAAACTGTGGAAAATTTTGAAAGAGGTGGTAAAACCAGACCACCTGACCTGCCTCTTGAGAAATCTGTATGCAGGTCAGGAAGCAACAGTTAGAACTGGACATGGAACAACAGACTGGTTCTAAATAGGAAAATGAGTACGTCAAGGCTGTATATCATCACCCTGCTTATTTAACATATATGCAGAGTACATCATGAGAAACACTGGGCTGGAGGAAGCACAAGCTGTTATCAAGATTGCCGGGAGAAATATCAATAACCTCAGATATGCAGATGACACCACCTTTACGGCAAAAAGTGAAGAGGAACTAAAAAGCCTCTTGATGAAAGTGAAAGAGGAGAGTGAAAAGTTTGGCTTGAAGCTCAACAGTCAGAAAACTAAGATCATGGCATCTGGTCCCATCACTTCATGGCAAATAGATGGGGAAACAGTGGAAACAGTGTCAGACTATTTTTTTGGGCCCCAAAATCACTGTGGATGCTGATTGCAGCCATGAAATTAAAAGACGCTTACTCCTTGGAAGGAAAGTTATGACCAACCTAGATAACATATTAAAAAGCAGAGACATTACTTTGCCAACCAAGGTCCATCTAGTCAAGGCTATGGTTTTTCCAGTGGTCATGTATGGATGTGAGAGTTGGACGTGGAGAAAGCTGAGCGCCAAGGAATTGATGCTTTTGAACTATGGTGTTGGAGAAGACTCTTGAGAGTCCCTTGGACTGCAAGGAGATCCAACCAGTTCATCCTAAAGGAGATCAATCCTGGGTGTTCATTGGAAGGACTGATGCTGAAGCTGAAACTCCAATACTTTGGCCACCTCATGTGAAGAGTTGACTCATTGGAAAAGACCCTGATGCTGGGAGGGATTGGGGGCAGGAGGAGAAGGGGACGACAGATAATGAGATGGCTGGATGGCATCACCGACTCGATGGACATGAGTTTGGGTATACTCTGGGAGTTGGTGATGGACAGGGAGGCCTGGTGTGCTGCGATTCATAGGGTTGCAAAGAGTCGGACATGACTGAGCGACTGAACTGAACTGAATAACTAGAGATGTTGAACATCTTTGCATGTGCCTGTTGGCCATCTGTATATCTTCTTTCTCCTTTCCAAATCTACAAATCCCTTTCTTGCTTCCTGTGGAACATAGCCCTGAACTATTCTAGTCACCTCTTGTGGAACAGCTTTGGTTGGCAGGTCCTGTTTAGAGTGTGGTACTCAGAATGGGATGCTGTGTACAGATGAGGGCAGATCACAGTGGGGCCACTTACTGCCTTTCTCTAATCTGGATACTATTTCTGTGGCTCTGACCACAGTCATGTTGGTATATTTTCTACATATACATTCCTTCAGTCTTTTGGTATATATTTTAACACATTGTGTTTGATCATTTAACTGAGAAACATATTTGATATTATCTAAGATGTTTGGTGAAGGCAATGGCAACCCACTCCAGTACTCTTGCCTGGAAAATCCCATGGACGGAGGAGCCTGGTAGGCTGCAGTCCATGGGGTCGCGAAGAGTCGGACACGACTGAGCGACTACACTTTCACTTTTCACTTCATCCTTTGGAGAAGGAAATGGCAACCTACTCCAGTGTTCTTGCTTGGAGAATCCCAGGGACGGGGGAGCCTGGTGGGCTGCCGTCTATGGGGTCCCACCGAGCTGGACACGACTGAGCGACTGAACTGAACTGAACTGAAGATGTTTGGTGGTACACACTTTGGTATTTCTGTCAGTGTTTCATTTCATTAAAGACTTGCTTTTGTGTTAATTTAAGCTTATCTTTTTGTATTCATTTTTAAATCAATTTTAAGATAATAGTATTACTTAAATTATTACTAATTACTAATTAGTATTACTTAAAATTAGGTGTTAGTATTACTTCACTAAGATTTGAGAGATATTTTTTCTTTTATAATATTTGGATAATTTAATTGCTGCTCTTTTTTTTCCAATTACCATATGTAATTGAATCAATATCTTTCTAGATCCGTATGTCAAACTTCTACTTGATGCCATGAAGCATTCAGGTTGGTAAGTAAATCTTTTTAAAGTGCTACTGTATATTCTGACTGCTGAAAACAAACCACCCCTTTCTCCCCCATCCCCCACAAACTGGAACTACTTCAGATTTTCCACTTCAGGCCACAAAGCCCTTTCCATATGGCAGGTGGTGGTGGTGGTGGTGGTTGGCCGCATTCTCTCCAGGCAGGCCTTGTTCTCTCCGGACCTCTTCTGCCCTAACTCCACATCTCTGGCTTCACCATTCACTTCAGGTATTTAGTAAAGACAATACTTAAAATCTTTATCATAACTAATTACCAAACCTGGTTTTTCCACTATGCCAGTCTCAGCATTATCCTTAATGGAGAAGGTCTCAGTTTGTTAGGCATGCAGTAGCCTTCCAGGTGTTGTTCAACTTTGAGGGGATCAGAAAAAGTGACTTCTGAGCTCCCCTTCGTAACATTCTGGCCCAAGGGCAGAAACTCCAGCATAATTTCCTATGCGGTCTTCATTAGTTGAGCTAATGCTTTATGGACTCATGGCATAGCATTTGAACTGGGATCAATTTTGCAAAGACAGTTTCCTTATTTTACAGATGAGCGAACTAAGTGCTGAAGATGTTCAGTTGCTCTCCCAAGGTGTTCTGTGTGGCAGTGGTGGAGATATGGGTGATCCGGGTCTCCTGGCCCAGGGCTGTGCCCCATGGACACTGCTCCTGAACATTGTCTCTTTAATCCGTTCTTGCCTTCTAGTGCTGTTAACAAAGACAGACACTTCTCTTGTGAAGATTGTAATGGAAATGTCAGTGGAGGTTTTGACGCTTCAGTGTCTCAGGTAGGCATTTTACCAAGTTGTTTTCTTTCCTCCAGCTCTCCTCATGTTTGCTGAGTGCCTTCCACATGCCAGGCATTCTACTTGGTAGACTTTGTGTAGGATTAAAAAAAATGAGTTAGTTGTGATTCTGACCCTTAAGGTCCTTATATCTCACAGAGGAGACAAGATGTGAATGCAGACAATGATAGAATTTGAGTCAGGTTAAATTCTTGGAGGTGGGTTTGGTTACCATAGGGGATGCTGTGTAGTTCAACTGCTATGTGGTGGGAGGCTTTGAATGTCAGGATAGGGAGTTTCATCTTTACACAGTGGCAAGTGATGCATCTTTGAGAATTTCTGATGAGGAGAGTGAGTTTTCTCATCTGTAATATATGGGTAGTGATTGTATTTATTTCATAGAATGGTTCTAAGAATTAAATGAGATTTCTCTTGTAAAGTACACTGAAGTCAACACATGTTAGTTTTAAGTCAGTGGGGGGTTCTGACAGTCTTGAGGTGGTAGATGGATATGTCATGTGATGAGGATAGATATAAGTGTTCTATGTCACTGATTCCATCATGAGTATATAACACACATTTAACTACATTTAATTGTTTCCTCCTAGGGGACGTTATGTATATTTTGGTTATTTATAGCTGTTTCAGGGAAATCATGGGAAAGAGCAACATAGCAGAGGGGTGAGGTGTCTGAGTTTTGGAGTCAGATAGACTTTGAGTTCAAATCCTTATTCCCCTGCTTATTAGCTGTGGGGCTTGGGCAAGTTATTTATTTTATTCTCAGTTTCCTCATTTGTAAATTAAAAAAAATTAATTAATTTTAATTGGAGGCTAATTACTTTACAGTATTGTATTGGTTTTGCCATACGCTGACATGAATCTGCCCCGGCTGTACATGTGCTCCCCATCTTGAACCCCCCTCCCACTTCCCTCCCCATCCCATCCCTCAGGGTCATCCCAGTGCATCAGCCCCGAGCATCCTATATCATGTATCGAAGCTGGGCTGGCGATCTGTTTCACATATGATAATATACATGTTTCAATGCTATTATCTCAAATCATCCCACCCTCACCCTCTCCCACAGAGTCCAGAAGACTGTTCTTTACATCTGTGTCTCTTTTGCTGTCTCATATACAGGGTTATCGTTATCATCTTTCTAAATTCCATATATATGCGCCAGTATACTGTATTGGTGTTTTTCTTTCTGACTTACTCTGTATAATAGACTCCAGTTTCATCCACTTCTTTAGAACTGATTCAAATGCATTCTTTTTAATGGCTGAGTAATATTCCACTGTGTATGTGTACCACAGTTTTCTTATCCATTCCTCATTTGTAAATTGATAGCTGTAACACCTATAGCTCTCCAGGTGGGTCCTGGTGAGTTCATTCCCTTTTGGGGTTAAATAGAGTGCACATTTTGAATCTTCATCTTATTTCTCAGCAGTGTTATACACAGTTGGGAACTCTTTTCTTTTTAGTTAAAATTTTTGTTGTGAAGTATCTCATTCATACAGAAGAATAACAAACCTATATGTATGCTTTCAGTCATAATAGTAAAATGAACATCTATATAACTACCATGCAGATTTGAGAAAGAAAACCCTGCTGGGACTTTAGAAGCCTGTGTGCTCCTTCTTGGATCATAGCCCTCCTTCCTTATTTTTGACTTTCGTAATAATCATTCCCTGCTTGTCTGAATGGTTTTAACATCTATGTATACAGTCAAACAGTGTGTTATGTAGTTGCCTGCTTTTAAAAAAGTTTTTAAAAAATTTATTGATTTGGCTGCCCCAGGTCTTAGTTGTGGTAAGTGAGACCTTTCATCTTCATTGCAAAATGTGGGATCTTTAGTTATGGCATGTAAAACCTTTGGTTGCGGGATGTGGGATCTAGTTCCCTGACCAGGGATTGAACCCCGGACCCCTGCACTGGGAGCGTGGAGTCTTAGCCACTGAACCACCAGGAAAGTCCTTTGTTGCCTGCTTTTAAGTTTTATATATACTTGGGGTCATATGTAATGACCCCTGTCATTTTATGAAATTATGCAGGATATAGTCCTTTGTAACTTAATTCTTTTGTACGACATTGTGAGATTCTTCTGTCTTGTATGCATCCCTGGTTTATTTAGTGTCACTGTTGTATATATTATTCCATTGTATGTCTATAGTAGAGTTTACTCTCTCTAATGTCACTTCCAACGTTATTATTGTAAGCAATGCTGCTGTGAATTCTTTACCTTCTCTCCTGAAGCACACACAGGCAGGAGTTACTACTACAGGGTCTCTGCCTAGAGTGGATTGCTGGCTCATATCTCATGCATTCACTTGACTTGAACAGCTAATACCACTTTCTTGCCGTGGTTTCCAGTATGCAGCACTCCTGCAGTTGCTCCTTTGGTAGCTCAGCTTCCTGTACCAGCTTGTAAATGTTGAAGTCCCTTAATCCAGAGTGTTACAGCCCCTTCTTTGCTTTCTGGCACTCTGCCAAGGCGATCTAATTTGTTTTGCTAGGTCAGAACTCTGTCTTGAACTCCACATCCATAGAGCCAAGTGTTCACTGCACACCTACACTTGGAAGTTTTAAAGGCATCTCAGACCTGACATGTCCAAATCCAAATCGATGATTTTTACCATCCTCCATCTCCACCCAACCTGGTCTTTTAGTTTTGCATATCTCAGTGAATGGTACCACCATCCATCCTATTACCCAAGCTAGAACTTTAGGGATCATCCTTGATACCTCTGATTCCCTTCTCATTTTTTATCCAGCACCAAATTTTGTGCAGTCTACCTCCTAAATACCTTTTAGGCTTCCACCACCCTAGCTCGGGCACTATTATCTCTTGCCTAGAATACTTGTTCTCATTCAGTTAGTCTCTCTGCATCCAGTTTGGATCATCTTATGCCTGTTTTTCCAACTGTGGTCAAAAGGATAAAAGCAAAATAAAACACCTCCTGTTTCACTGTTCCCTTTCAGTGACTTCCCATTGTTGTCAGGATAAAGAGTGACTTGGCCCTGATGACCTCACCAACCCTACCTCATGCCTACTGCCTCCAACTTTGTGCTTCAGTCCTAAAGGCCTACCTTCACCTTCTCAAACATTCTTGTCCTTCACCACTCCCCCTACCCTTTGCATGTATTATTCTCTCTCTGGAATGCCCCCTTCCTCTCTCCTCAAATTTAACTCCTGTTCATCCATCCATTAGATCCCAGTTTTAACATTCCTTCTGCAGAGAACCATTTCCCACCTCTGCAGATCAGGTCAGGTACTCCATTGTATGTACTCATAACAACTGTTATTGCATGTGCTCAAACATTTTGGTAAATATTTGATTAATTTCCATCTCTATTTGTAGACTGTAAATCTAATAGGTCTTGATAAATATTAGTTGACTAAATGAATGTTGAATGAATGTATATAAAATACCTGGGCCATGTCCCAGTGTCTGGCACATAGTCAGTAGAAACTTTTATTATTAGGACCCCTCATGTCTTTGTTATTCGTATAGGGTCCTCTTGTTCAGTGTGCTGTTGGCTTTTTGCACTTCTTTCTGAAGGTCTTTCTGAGGACTTTTCCTGGCAATTCTAGTAGAATGGGACAGTGTGGTCATGCATTGTTGCTTCACTGCTCATTCAGAAACTTGATTAAGAAGCATTTTACATATATTCTCATTTAATTCTCACAGTTCTATTAGGTAGGTAATGTAAGTCATCTCCTTTTAATAGTTGAGGAAACTGAGGCACAGAAAGCTTAAGAAACTTGCCCAAGGTCACTGACTTAGTAAGGAGTGGGGCTGGAATTTGAATCTCTGCTTCATTCCATGGTCCGTGGTTAAATATTATTAAGAGTCCCAGACGGGCTGGTGCAGTCCACCCAGCGAGGATGGTATGTGAGTAAATGTCCTTAAACTAAGTGCTGTGCCGTCGTCCAAGGAGAGGAGAGCCCTTGGGAAGGCTTCCTGGCATGTATGGAGAAGGCTGGGCCTTGATGGTGGGGCGGGTGTGGGCTCGATAGAGAAGAGTAGGTGAGGCTTTCCATGCAGTGAGCCCCCTCAGGTGAGAGTGAAGGTGGAATCTTATGAAGTGAGAGTAGCTCTTAGAAATAACTGAACTTCTCTCATTTTGGTGCCTCTTAGATTGTTCTGTGCCAGAATAATATCCGTAATCAGGCCCATATGAACAGAGTGGTCACCCATGAGCTCATTCATGCGTTCGATCATTGTCGTGCTCACGTCAATTGGTTCACCAGTGTCAGACATTTGGCCTGCTCTGAGGTAAGTTTTATTGTAGAAGATACTTCCCCCCCTACCCTGAACATTGTGTGTTTGAACATTTTATTCAAGTATGATTTATTCAAACATATTTCTTTTCTTGTCATAATTCCATGTTAGTCTTCAATTTCCATTTTTAACTATTGAATACAATTTTTGTCTTAAATATAACCTTTAAATCCTAATAATAGTGATTTGACTATTATATGATTATGACTAATTATAATACAAAAAATATTTTTCCTATGGAATAAACATTTCCTATATCATAAAATTTATATAAACATTTACTGAGGGCTGTGTGCCTAACACTGTTCTGTTTGTGGATTCTTATTTAATCTTCACAAAAATCCCTTGAGGTGTAGATACTGTTATTACCATTTTATTTATGTGAAAAGTGAGGCAGTTGTTTAGATACCATAGTTAGCAAGTGGCAGAGGCAAGATTACAGTCAAGGTTCTTGATGGGTTTGCTGTGCTGCCTTCCACAGGTAAAGTTGCTAGCTTTCCCTAGAATAAAACAGTTCATTTCAAAAATACAACATCAGTTCAGTTTAGTCACTCAGTCGTGTCTGATTCTTTGTGACCCCATGGACTGCAGCACGCCAAGCTTCCCTGTCCATTACCAACTCCGGGAGCTTACTCAAACTCATGTCCGTCGAGTTGGTGATGCCATCCAACTATCTCATCCTCTGTCGTCCCCTTCTCCTCCCGCCTTCAATCTTTCCCATTATCAGGGTCTTTCCCAACGAGTCAGTTCTTCGCATCAGGTGGCTATTAAGTACTGGAGCTTCAGCTTCAGCATCAGTACTTCGAATGAATATTCAGGACTGATTTCCTTTACGATAGACTGGTTGGATCTCCTTGAAGTCCAAGGGGCTCTCAAGAGTTTTCTCCAACACCACAGTTCAAAAGCATCAATTCTTTGGCACTCTGCTTTCTTTATAGTTCAAGTCTCACATCCATACATGACTGTTGGAAAAATCATGGCTTTGACTAGAGGGACCTTTGTTGGCAAAAGTAATGTCTCTGCTTTTTAATATGCTGTCTAGATTAGTCATAGCTTTTCTTCCAAGGAGCAAGCGTCTTTTAATTTTATGGCTGCAGTCACCATCTGTAGTGATTTCGGAGCCCCTCAAAATAAAGTCTCTCACTATTTCCATTGTTGCCCCATCTATTTGCCATGAAGTGATGGGACCAGATGCCATGATCTTAGGTTTCTGAATGTTGAATTCTAAGCCAACTTTTTCACTCTCCTCTTTCACTTTCATCAAGAGGCTCTTTAGTTCTTCTCTTTCTGCCATAAGGTGGTGTCATCTGCATATCTGAGGTTACTGCTATTTCTCACAGCAATCTTGATTCCGGGTTGTGCTTCATCCAGTCCAGCATTTCGCATGATGTACTCTGCATATAAGTTAAATAAACAAGGTGACAATATATAGCCTTTAAGTACTCCTTTCCCAATTTGGAACCAGTCTGTTGTTCTATGTCCAGTTCTCAGTGTTGCTTCTTGACCTGCATACAGATTTCTCAGGAGGCAGGTCAGGTGGTCTGGTATTCCCATCTCTTTAAGAATTTTCCACAGTTTGTTGTGATCTACACAGTCAAAGGTTTTGGCGTAGTCAGTAAAGCAGAAGTAGATGTTTTTCTGGAACTCTCTTGCTTCTTCTATGATCCAGCGGATGTTGACAATTTCATCTCTGGTTCTTGTCCCTTTTCTGAATCCAGCTTGAACATCTGGAAGTTCAGGGTTCATGTTCTTTTGAAGCCTGGCTTGGAGGATTTTGAGCATTACTTTGCTAGTGTGTGAGATGAGTGCAATTGTGCAGTAGTTTGAGCATTCTTTGGCATTGCCTTTCTTTGCAATTGGAATGAAAACTGACCTTTTCCAGTCTTGTGACCACTGCTGAGTTTTCCAAATTTGCTGACATATTGAGTGCAGCACTTTCACAGCATCGTCTTTTAGGATTTGAAATAGCTCAACAGGAATTCCATCACCTCCACTAGTTTTGTTCGTAGTGATGCTTCCTAAGGCCCACTTGACTTCATATTCCAGGATGTCTGGCTCTAGGTGACTGATCACACCATTGTGGTTATCTTGGTCATGAAGATTTTTTTTGTATAGTTCTTCTGTGTATTCTTGTAACTTTTTCATAATATCTTCTTCTTCTGTTAGGTGTCCATACCATTTCTGTCCTTTATTGATCCCATCTTTGCATGAAATGTTCCCTTGTTATCTCTAACTTTCTTGAAGAGATCTCTAGTCTTTCCCATTCTGTTGTTTTCCTCTGTTTTTTTGCATTGAACACCGAGGAAGGTGTTCTTATTTCTCCTTGCTATTTTTTGGAACTCTGCATTCAAATGGGTTTATCTTTCCTTTTCTCCTTTGCCTTTCGCTTCTCTTTCTTTCACAGCTATTTGTAAGACCTCAGACAAACATTTTGCCTTTTTGCATTTCTTTTTCTTGGGGATGGTCTTGATCACCGCCTTCTGCACAATGTCACAAACCTCTGGCCATAATTCTTCAGGCACTCTATCAGATCCAATCCCTTGAATCTGTTTGTCACTTCCACTGTATAGGGATTTGATTTAGGTCATATGTGAATGGTCTAGTGGTTTTCCCTACTTTCTTCAATTTAAGTCTGAATTTGACAATAAGGAGTTTAAGATCTGAGCCACAGTCAGCTCCCGGTCCTGTGTTTGCTGACTGTACAGAGCTTCTCCATCTTTGGCTGCAAAGAATATAATCAATCTGATTTTGGTATTGATTATCTGGTGATGTCCATGTGTAGAGTCTTCTCTTGTGTTGTTGGAAGAGGGTGCGTTCTCTTGCCTAAACTCTGTTAGCCTTTGCTCTGCTTCATTCTGTACTCCAAGGGCAAATTTGCCTGTTACTCCAGGTATCTCTTGACTTCCTACTTTTGCGTTTCAGTCCCCTATAATGAAAAGGACATTTTTTGGGGGTGTTAGTTCTAGAAGGTCTTGTAGATATTCATAGAACTGTTCAATTTCAGCTTCTTTGGCATTACTGGTTGGGGCATAGGCTTGGATTACTGTGATAATGAATGGTTTGCCTTGGAAATGAACAGAGATCATTCTGTCGTTTTTGAGATTGCACCAAAATACTGCATTTTGGACTCTTGTTGGCTATAAAGGCTACTCCATTTCTTCTAAGGGATTCTTGCCCACAGTAGTAGATATAATCGTCATCTGTGTTAAATTTACCCATTCCAGTCCATTTTAGTTCACTGATTCCTAAAATGTCAGTGTTCACTCTTGCCATCTCCTGTTTGACCACTTCCAATTTACCTTGATTCATGGAACTAACATTCCAGGTTCCTATGCAATATTGTTCTTTACAGCATTAGACTTTACTTCCATCACCAATCACTTCCACAGCTGGGTGTTGTTTTTCTTTGACTCCGTCTCTTCATTCTTTCTGGAGTTATTTCTCCACTATTCTCCAGTAGCATATGGGCACCTTCCGACCTGGGGAGTTCATCTTTCAGTGTCCTATCTTTGCCTGTCTTTGATGGCAGAGTAGAAGGACATGCGCTCATCTTCTGTGAGAACTCCTGAATTACAACTCGCTGCTGAACAACTGTTGACAGGAGAATGCCCACAAAAAAAATATACCCCATGTCCAATGGCAAAGGAGAAGCCCCAGTAAGACAGTAGGAGGGGCAAAATTGCATTTATAATCAAACCCCATACCTGCCAGAGACACTTGGAGGGCTCAAGCAAAACCTTGTGCACACCAGGAGGCTCCACAGAGACTGAGCCAGACCTGCCCCTGAGTGTTTGAATGTCTTTACTTGGAAACCTGCCTTTCTTCAAGATTCATGTCAGTCGTTTTATGGCCCAGGAGAACTCATCTTGTGCCAATATTATCTCAAAAAGCATGCTGTGGGTGAGGGGCCTGGTGCCAGTCTCTGAGTTTTGAAACATTTCCTTTGTCTCATCTGCAGCCTGCTAGTAGCTATATAGATCATTTAAGATGATATTAAATGTTTGAGTGTGTCCTGTGGTGTTTGAGTGCCTCCTGTGGAGGTACAGGTCAGCAGTGGCCTGCTGCTGGGGCAGGGGCTCTGGGTGCAGCAGACCTGGGTATGGCTTAAGCCCTCTTGGAGGAGGTTGCCATTAACCTCACCATAGAGCCACCGGAACTTACACAGGACTGGGGAAACAGACTCTTGGAGGGCACAAACAAAACTGTGCACACCAGGACCCAGGAGAAAGGAGCAGTGACCCCACACGAGACTGACCCAGACTTGCCCATGAGTGTCCAGGAGTCTTGGCAGAGGTGTGGGTTGGTGGTGGCCTGGTGCAAGGTCCGGGCACTGAGTGTGGTAGTGTGTGCACGGGACCTTTTGAAGGAGGTTGCCATTAACTTCATTACCGCCACCATACTTTGGTCTCAGGTCAAACAAGAGGGAGGGAACAGAGCGCCGCCCATCAACAGAAAACTAGATGAAAGATTTACTGAGCATGGCCCCGCCCATCAGAACAAGACCCAGTTTCCCCCTCAGTCAGTCTCTCCCATCAGGAAGCTTCCATAAGCCTCTTATCCTTCTCCATCAGAGGGCAGACAGAATGAAAACCACAGCCACAGAAAACTAACCAAACTGGTGACATAGACGAGAGCCTTCTCTAATTCAGTGAAACCATGAGCCGTGCCGTGTTAGGCCACCCAAGGCGGTTGGGTCATGGTGGAGAGTTCTGACAAAACATGGTTCACTGGAGAAGGGAATGGCAAACCACTTCAGTATTTTTGCCTTGAGAACCCCGTGAACAGTATGACAAATACAACATAGGAAGATATTTATTATTATCTTCTTATGTTGATTGGATTGCTTTCAGAAATACACATGTATATGCTCCTAGAAAGACATTTGTATTTCATACTTGCATTTCATTAATTGAAAAGTGCAATGTACTAAGATGCTAAAAAAAACTAATATGAATTTCAAGCTTATATTTCATAACTTAGATTATTTTCTCTTTCCCTTGAAATTAATAAGCAGCCTCACTGTGTCTGATTATAACTCATATGATTTGGAAAAAAGACTGAAACCTGAGCTATTGAATATTTCTCTCTCTTGGGTATTATAAGAATTAATGCCTGTTAGCTAGTTAAAGTGTGTTAAGTGCTTTGAGCTCCTCAGAGGAATGAAGCTCTGTTATTATAGGAGTAACAAGAAGTGGGCCATCTGATTGCAGTGGATGAGCAAAATTGTGGCCAGACTGGCTGTAGAATGTGGGTAGTTCCACAACTATTTCACATATTAAAGCTGCTTTTCAGAGTAGGAAATGGCAACCCACTCCAGTATTCTTGCCTGGAAAATTCCATGGACAGAGGAGCCTGGCAGACTACAGTCCATGGGGTTGCAAAGAGTTGGACATGACTGAGTACATACACAAAGCTGCTTCTTACCTTAAAGATACAGCATATTAGAAAATATGTACTAACTTCAGGCTGTCATATTCATAGCATGACTACTTTGAATGTTCTTGATTCTTGTACCCATTAATTTTTCATAGGCCAATTGAGGTCTTAGAGGAAGGTCATGAACTTACATGGGTTTAAGGGAAGGTCCAAGAGCATTTCAGTGGTTTGGGCTAGGAGGACTGGGAGGTTTGTGTGCCTGAGTGTCTTAGGTATTGATGTGTTCTGTTTTATGCTCACATTGAAAATCAGTTTGTAGGTCTTTGAAAGAATGCTTTCTTGAAGTCCTTTTGGTCATTTCTAGAAGTGAGAACAGAACCTCTGTAAAGATTGTAGAGAGCATAATCTTTAACTCAGAAGTCCAACTCTGACTTTTGGTTCGAACAGAAATTAGTCCTGTCATTAAGGCTCCAGAGAAACATATTGAAAATTCCTTTTGAATAGGTGATTCCCCTCAGTATGTTTGGTGTTTTGTAGTGTAGCTCATAGATGTCTGATCTTTTTAAATTAAAATGCTTTTCTGAATTCAGTAATTCTTTGTTTATTTATTGGTTGTGCTGGATCTTCGTTGCCATGCCATCTTTTCTCTAGCTGCAGCCAGCAGGGGCTAAACTCTACTTGCGGTGTACCAGCTTCTCATTGCAGTGGCCTCTCTTGTTGCAGAGCATGGGCCTCAGTAGTTATTGCACAAAGGCTTGGTAGTTACGGTTCCTGGGCTCTAGAGCACAGGCTCAGTAATTGTGGTGCATGGGATTAGTTGCTCCGAGGCATGTGGAATCTTCTTGGACAAGGTATCGAACCGATGTTTCCTGTATTGGCAGCAGAGTCTTTAGCACTCAGTCACCAGGGAAGCCCTCTGCTCCTTTTCTGAACTTAAGAACTTCTTAAGTCAAGAGAGTTTAAAAAATCTTACAGATACTCTGTCCTCAGAAAAATAGGCCAATTTTATATTCTTTTATAATAAAATCAGTTGATGTAAAGGTATAGATACTAGTGCTTACTTTCTTTTTGTCTGCCTTCTGTCTTTGTGATAGGTTCGAGCTGCTAACCTTAGTGGAGACTGCTCACTTTTAAATGAAATATTCAGGTTGCATTTTGGATTAAAGCAACACCATCAGGTAAAAACTAACATATGAAATCGCTTAACTGTCAAGAGTGCTATGAGTGGAAATAATGAGTAGAGAAATGAGAAGTACATTTTGTATTTGAAATGTGAAAGAACTATTATTTGAAAAGAATACAACATGTATATCACTTAAGCCAATAGAGGGAATTCAGTTATGTTTTATAATTATGGGCAAGCTCTGTGACTGGGAGATTTTCACAGTGAAAAGAGCTATGGTATCTCGCATGGGATCATTTTGGATGGGGGTAGATAATGAGTGGAAATGAAATCACAGCCTGTCCTACTTCTGTTCTAACAGTCCTGGACTTCTGTTTTCAAACTATTATTGTTCTTGAGACAAAAAAGTAAGCCTGTCAGAACAGAGACTGCTGTGTCTTAGTGAACCTTTACAAAGGCTGTGTGATGTGACAGCAAAGCTTTGGATTGGCACAGACTTAATTATGAAGAACTGAGCTGAGAGATTTTGTAAACAAAACAAAATGAAAACTATAGGCAATATCAGTCCTGCTGGAAAGCTTTCAAGGTCACCGATAGATGGACCCGGGGAGAGGAGATTTAGAACTGATGGAGTGGTGAAGGGTGTGAGCAGTTCTTCCCACAGCAACCAAGGGGCTCTGTGTCCACACTGAGGAGAAAGGCTGGTCAGAGCTCTTCTATGGGAAGAGGTTGCTGGGCCAATTTGTGACATACATGGGCATCAGGATAGAAGTTTCAACCAGATGTAGAAAGGACGGGCTTGGAACAACCACAGGAAGGTCCTTGGTGGAGTAACTCAAATCAGCTCTGGGGAGGAAGGTGGAATGTCATAGTGAACTAAGAGAAATTGTGAACTCCGAATGGGATTTAGAAGGCAAACCTGGGGCCTGGGAAGGGTGACTGCTCAGGTAAGGCTGTTATGCTTTCAACCTGTGCCAAGTTCACTTGGTGATGTGCCACTGACTTGTCCTGAGCCACATGTCTTCTGTGCCCTCCAATCCCGGCTCTTCTGGTGTAGTCAGCTCAGGCAGCATTTGAATGGGCGGTGTGTTCTGGCTCTCAGTGGAAAGAGTGGAAGCAGGGTACACTCAGCACATCCCCAAGAAGAGGCTAATGCACATAAGGCATGTGATCCAGGGCCGAGAGTCTTTGAAAGAAATCTCTCCTCTTTTTACCTTGGGTTGGAAGTAGCGGTGGATGAATACAGCTGGCAGTAGGATGGAAGATAGGTGAAGGCAGTGGAAGAAGAGTCCTAGCTTTTGTGTAGCATGTGCCCAAGAAAAAAGTTGTTTGATTTTTTTTCCCCCTGAAAAATTAGAAAACCTTCAAATTTTGTGTGGTTCCTGTTGCCTCCAGGGGAGATGCCCCTCTCAAAGGAAAAGTTATCCAGCAATGGTCAGCTATGAAAAATTGAGAGAGAGAGAGGCACAGCAGTATATTTCAGATTTATTCAAGTTAAAAGAATTCAACCAGAACCTTATTTATAGACTTTTTTAAAATGATTTTTCAAATTGGGAGTTACTGTTTAGCAGATATTGCCTAGAACTTATCATCATTGGGAAAGATAAGAAGAAGGGAGGAGAGGAAGAGAGATCTTTCTTATACCTAAATAATTTTAGATTGAGCTAAACATGCTCCATAATTGCATCTTTATTTTTTGGACTGATAGAAATGGATAAAATAACATGACAGAAAATTAATTTTGACCGTGGTTCAGACCTTATGTGAAGTGTTACTATTTCATGTGTAAATTTTCATATAAGATTAATGCTATATACTTTCTTACTCCTTAGACTTGTGTGAGAGACAGAGCCATTCGTTCTATTCTGGCTGTTAGGAACATTAGCAAAGAAGTAGCTCAGAAAGCTGTTGATGAAGTTTTTGAGTCTTGTTTCAATGACCATGAACCTTTTGGAAGGATCCCTCATAATAAGACCTATGCAAGATATGCTCATAGAGACTTTCAAAACCGGGATCGATACTACTCGAATATATGAAGACAATGATATTTTATACTATAGAGCTTCAGTGATCATGAAGAAAGTATGGTTCCTAAGTGGACGAACATAACGATCAAGTAAATACAGGGAAGACACAGAAGATGCTGATTCTAACATCAGAAAAAGTAACTGTGGTGAGAAATGAAATTGCCTTAAACGCAAAGGCAAACATTGTATCTTTGTAGCTTTGGATATTTATTTACCAGTTGGTAAATAAAGCAAATAAATTGTTCATTTAAAATTTTCTACAATATACTTGTTATTACTTGTGTTTTGTTTTTATGATAATGATTTGTTTTTATTATATGTGATTATTTTAATACTTGATTATGAAATCTGTGAAGTATGCCCTTGTGTGATGTGTATGTCTTCTTTGGAAAAATGTCTAATCAGATCCTCCGCCCATTTTTAAATCAGGTTGTTTGTTTTTGATGTTGAGTTGTATGAGTTTTTGTATATTTTTAAAGTACCGCTTATCAGATATTATTTGCAGTTATCTTCTCCCATTTAGTAGGTGACCTTTTCATGTTGTTGATGGTTTACATAGCAAAGGCTTTTTAGTTTGACGTCCCTTTTGTTTATTTTTGCTGTTCTTTTGCTTGCCCAAAGAAACATATGAAAACAAAAATTACTAAGGGTGATGACAAAGAGTTTACTGCCTATGTTTTCTTCTAGAAGTTTTGTGGTTTCAGGTCTTAGTTTTAAGTCTTTAATGCATTTTGAATTTACTTTTGTGCATTGTGTGAGAAAATAGTCCAAGTTGATTTTTTTTTTTTTTTGTATGTGGTTGTTCAGTTTTCCTAGTACTGTTTATTGCAGAGACTGTCTTTTCCTCAATGTATATTCTTGCTTCCTTTGTCATAGGTTAGTTGCCCGTATAAGTGTGGGTTTGTTTCTGGGCTCTATTCTGTTCCATTAATCTGTGTGTCTGTTTTTGTGCCAGTACCATTACCGTTCAGATTAGTATAGCTTTTGTAGTATAGTTTGAAATCAGGCAGCATAACTCTAGCTCTGTTCTTCTTTTTCAAGATTGTTTTGGCTATTGTTTCTTGTGTTTCTGTACAAATTTTAGGATTATTTGCTTTTCTTCTGCTGCTGCTGCTAAGTCGCGTCAGTTGTGTCTGACTCTGCGCGACCCCACAGACGGCAGCCCACCAGGCTCTTGTGTCCCTGGGATTCTCCAGGCAAGAATACTGTTCTAGTTGTGTGAAAAATACTATTGGTATTTTGATAGGGATTGTATTGAATCTGTAGATTGCCTTGGATAATATGGTCATTTTAACTGGTGGGCTTCCGTCTATAGGGTCACACAGAGTCGGACACGACTGAAGTGACTTAGCAGCAGCAGCAGCAACAATATTGATTCTTCTTATCCATGAGCATGGTATTTCTTTCCCTCTGTGTCATCTTCAGTTTCTTTAATTAGCATCTTATAGTTTTCCAAGTACAAGTCTTTTACTTCCTTAGATATATTCCTAGGTATTTAGTTCCTTTTGATGTAGTTATAAATGGTATTATTTTCCTATTTTCTCTTTCTGATAGTTCATTGTTAGTGTATAGAAACACAACAGATTCAACAGCATATTAATAGGATCACACACCATAACCAAGTGGGATTATTGCTGGGTACAAGGATAGTTCAACATATGAAAACATTATTATAACACATTAACAGAGTGAAGGAAAAAAAATCACATGGTTATCTCAATCGATGCAGAAAAAGCATTTGACAAAATTCACCACCCATTTATGATAAAAACTCTCCAGAAAGTGAGCACAGAGGGAACCTACCTCAAAATAATAAAGGCTCTATATGACAAACCCACAGCTAGCATTGTACTCAACAGTGAACAAGACAAGGATGCACACTCTTGCTACTTTTATTCAACATAGTTTTGAAAGTACTAGCCATGGCAATCAGATGAAAAATAAATAAAAAGGAATCCAAATTGGAAAAGGACTAAAACTGTCACTGTTTGCAGAAGGCATGAACTATATATAGAAAATACTAAAGATGCTACCAGAAGACTACTAGAGCTCATCAATGAGTTAAGTGAAGTTGCAGGATATAAAATTAATACACAGAAATCTTTTTCATTTCTATAAAATAACAATGAAAAGTCAGAGAAATTATGGACACAATCCCATTTACCATCACATCAAAAAGAATAAAATGCCCAGGAATAAACTTACCCAGGGCTCAGACAGTAATCTTCCTGCAATGCGGGAGACCCAGGTTCTATCCCCTGGGTTGGGAAGGAATGGCAACCCACTCCAGTATTCTTTCCTGGAGAATTCCATGGATAGAGAAGTCTGGGGGACTACAGACTATCCCTAGGGTTGTAACTTACCAAGGAGACAAAAGAACTGTACTCTGAAAAGACACTGATGAAAGAAATTAAACATAATACAAATGAAAGATAAATCATATTTTTGGATTGAAAGAATCAATATTGTCAGAATGATTATACTACCCAAAGCAATCTACAGACTCAGTACAATCCCTATCAAATTACCATTTGCATTTTTCACAAAACCAGAACAAAAAAAAAATTAAAATTTGTATAGAAACACAAAAGATCCCAAATAGCCAGGGCATTCCTAAGAAAGAAAAACAGCTGGAAGAATCAGGCTCCCTGACTGGAGACTATACTACAAAACTGTAGTCATTGAAACAGTACTGGCACAAAAACAGAAGTGTAGGCTAATGGAACAGGATAGAAAACCCAGAAATAACCCATGCACCTATGATGAATTAATCTACAACAAAGGAAGCAAGAATATATAATAGAGAAAAGACAGTCTCAAATTAAGTAGTGCTGGGAAAACTGGACAGCCACATGTGAAATAACGAAATTAGAACATTCTCTAACACCATACACAAAAATTAACTCAAAATAGATTAACGACCTAAATATAAGACTGGATACTATAAAACTCTTAGAGGAAAATAGGCAGAACACTCTTTGATGTAAATTGCAGCAGTATCTTTTTGGAGCACATCCTAGAGTTATGCAAATAAAAGCAAACAGATGGGGCCTAATTAAACTTAAAAACTTTTGTACATCCAAGGAAACCATAAACAAAATGAAAAGATAACCACAGAATGGGGGAAAATATTTACAAATGAAGTGACTGACAAGGGATTAATCTCCAAAATACACAAACAGCTCATGCAGCTCAATATCAAGAAAACATGTAACCCTGGGCAGAAGATCGAAATAGATGTTTCTTCAAAGAAGACAGAGATGGCCAAAAAGCACATGAAAAGATGCTTAACATCGCTAATTATTATAGAAATGCAAATCAAAACTACCATGAGGTATCACCTCACATGGTCACAATGGCCATCATCAAAAAAAATCTACAAACAATAAATGCTAAGAGAGGGTGTGGAGAAAAGGCAACCCACCTATACTGTTGGTGGGAATGTATATTGGTGCAGCCATTATGGTAAACAGTATGAAATTTCCTTAAACTAAAAAAAGTTGCAATGTGACCCAGCAATCCTATTCCTATCCAGGGAAAGCTATAATTTGAGAAGACACATGCACTCCATGTTCATAGCAGCACTATTCACAATAGCCAACACATGGAAGCAACTTAAATATCCATCGACAGAGGAATGGATAACAAAGATGTGGTACATATATACAATGGAAAATTACTCAGCCATAAAAAATAATGAAATAACGCTATTTGCAGTAATATGGATGGACTGAGAAATTATCATATTCAGTGAAAGACAAACTTCATATGATAATCACTTGTATGTGGAATCTAAAAAATGATACAAATGAACTTATTTACAAACAAACAGACTCATAGACTTTGAAAACCAACATGGTTACCAAAGGGGAAAGTTAGAAGGGAGGGATAAATTAGGAGTTTGGGATTAACATATACACACTATTATATATAAAATAGATAATAAACAATGTCTTACTGTATGGCACAGGGAACTCTTTATTCTGTAATAACTAAGGTCTTACTGTATAGCACAGGGAACTCTTTATTCTGTAATAACTTACATATACAGAAAAAGAATCTGGAAAAGACTGGATAAATGTGTATTTATAAGTGAATCACATTGCTCTGTGTTGCTGTTCAGTTGCTAAGTCATGTCTGACTCTCTGCAACCCCCCGGACTGCAGCATGCCAGACTTCCCTGTCCTCTACTGTCTCCTGGAGTTTGCTCATGTCCATTGAGTTGGTGATGCTATGTTGCTATACCTGAAGCTAATACAACATTGTACATCAACTATAATATAAAATAAAAATTTAAAGAGAATAACTCTGAAAATCAGGCAAACCATGGATTGGAAGAAAATATTCATTTATCTGACAACTCTAATGTGAAAATATAGAGTTTCTATGACTCAAGATAGGGGTGGCTCAAATGGTAAAGAATCTGCCTGCAGTGTGGGAGACCTGGGTTTGATCACTGGGTTGGGAAGATCCCTGGGGAAGGGAATGGCAACACTTCTGTATTCTTGCCTGGAGAATTCCATGGACAGAAGAGCCTGGTGAGCTACAGGCCATGGGGGTTGAAAAGAGTCAGACACGACTGAGTGACTAATATACACACACATACATGACTTAAGAATAAAAAAACAACCCATTTTAAAAATTGGCAAAAACACTTAATGGACACTTTACAAAGAAAGCTACATAATTAACCAATAAACACTGCAATGAGAAACTACATACTACACACCCACTAGGAAAGCAAAAATTTAATAGACTGCTGACAATATTTGTTAAGGTGTGCAAACAGAACTCTCATACATTACTGGTAGGAATGTAAAATAATATCACTTCAAACAAAAGTTTGGCAGTTTCATATAAAGTTAAACATTCACCTATCCCTTGACTGTGCTGTCCTGAACTTGGTATTTTATTTAAGAGAAATGAAAACAAATTCACAAAAAGACTTGTGTGAGAATGTCTACAACATAATAAGTTAACTTATTTGTAATACCTAAAACCTGGAGGGGCTTCCCTGGTGGCTCAGAGGTTAAAGCGTCTGCCTCCAAAGCGGGAGACTCGGGTTCGATCCCTCGGTCGGGAAGATCCCCTGGAGAAGGAAACGGTAACCCACTTCAGTATTCTTGCCTGGAGAATCCCATGGACGGAGAAGCCTGGTAGGCTACAGTCCACAGGGTCGCGAAGAGTCGGAGACGACTGAGCAACGGAACGGAACGGAAAACCTGGAAACAATGAAATGTCTGTCAACAGGAGAATGAGTAAACAAATTATGATATATTTTTACCCTGGAATACTGCTCAGCAATAAAAAAGAATCAACCACTGATATATACAATAAGCTAGATGAAGCTCAGACATTATGCTAATTAAAGGCATGAGACAAGAGAGAACATACTTAATGATTCCATGTATATGAAGTTATTGTATGGGTAAAAGTAATCTGTGTTGAAAAAAAATCAGAACAGTGGTTGCCTGGAGTGAGGGAGAGGACAAAGAATTGACTGGGATTAGAGGGAAGGAAATTTCTGGGCTGATGGATGTGTTCTGTATCTTCATTGTGATATGGGTTACACAGATGTATCCACTGTCAAAATTGTTCAGTTAATAGACATCTCAACATATGTAACATTTACCTTAAAAAATAATTGAGGGCCTCCCTGATGGTCCAGTGGTTAAGAATCCACTTTGTGATGCAGGGAACACCAGTTTGATCCCTAGTCTGGGAAGATCCCACATGCCATGGAGCATCTAACCCCAAGGCCACAACTCTATCAAGCCTGTGCTCTAGGGCCTGCGGGCCTCACCTACGGAGCCCATGAGCCACAATTAGTGAAGCCCAGGTGCCCTAGAGCCTGTGCTCCGCAACAAGCCACTGCAATGAAAAACCTGCGCATTACAACTGGAGAAAGTCCCCGCACAGCAACAAAGACCCAGCACAGCGGTGGGAGGGGGGTTCAAGAGGGGGAACACATGTACACCCAGGGCGGATTCGTGTCAATGTATGGCAGAACCAACCAATATGTTAATGTAAAGTAATTTGCCTCCAATAAAAAAAAAAATCCATATATGCGTTAAAAAAAAAGCCAATGGACAGTGGGTGGAGGTATAGATTAAACAACACGGCAGAATGTTGATAAGTGTCGAAACTGATTGAGACAGAGAATTCATTTTACAATTCTATATACTTTGTAAATAAAATTTTCCACTATTTTTTTAAACTGGAGGAAATGAATTAAAGATTAATATGCACTGAATTCTAACTACTATATATATTTTTTTAAAGAAAATGAGAACTGGTATAACTCCACAGTCTTTGCTAGGCAGAAAACTGAGTGCTAAACAATTAGAAAATCATTGTTTTGTTCATTCCTGCCCTTGGGAAAGAGAAGGAAGGGCAGACTGAAGAATGAAACAGGATAATCTTAGTCTGCAGCAATCAGACCACACTATGCAGCGATTCAACTTCCTCTTCTCAAGGGGACAGAGATATCCAGGCAAGATATTACCAAACCTAGATATTTGTTAATTAAACTCACTTCAGAGCAATACCCTGAGTGAATAATTAATTAAATGTTAATTTATGTTGATGATAATATTGCACTTGAATTTTGGAACTTTTCCCCTGAATTTTAAATATTTGAGAAGCAAGAGCTAAGTATTCTGCTAATAACCTGCATTTTTCCCCTCACATTTTCTTTTCCCTGCTGATTTCTACTGCTAACTTTGATAATGCAAGTGGTAGAGTTCCCAAGCCGAATGAATTTGGTTCTATAGAAATTAGCAAGTAGAGTATCTGGGATTTTATAAGGATGATAATGTTTTTTCAACAGGTATTAAGGCTAAGTTGAGAAAAACAATTGGGTGGTTCAGTGGGTAAGAATCTGTCTTGTAGTGCAGGGGTCGTGGGTTTGATCCCTTGTCAGAGAACTAAGATTCCACATGTTGTAGGGGCAACTAAACCCCAAGCCGGCATGCCACAACAGAGATCCTGAATGCTGCAACTAAGACCCCAGGCAGCCAAATAAGTAAATAAATGGAAAAAATTAATCCTTAGTGACATCCTGAGTGGTAACTGGCAGCTTCTGAGTGCTATCTGCATTTATATTGCCTCACATCGAAGGTGGTAAGATGATGTGGAAAAAGTCAAACTGGGTCTAGAAGACTCTACCATAATGCTTCCTTTTCTGAAATTAGTAAATCCCAGAGTTCCAGAGCAAAGGCCAAATCTGGATCGGCAGGGTCAAAGTCAGATGTGTCTGGAGGGGCCAGGCTGGTCACTGGAGTGGCCAGTTATTGGTAGGAGGCCCTGAGGAGTTTGTGTCAAGAGGCTGGACTCAGGACTCACTAAGGGAAGCACAGTGCCCCTCCCCTCCATTTTCCCAGTCACGGCATGAGGAGGAGAGTCAATCTGAGGGAAAAGATAGATATTGCATTAATTCAGTAAATTCTTATTTTAGTTTTTGCTTTTTGGCCATGCTGCATGGCATGTGGGATCTTAGTTCCCCGACCAGGGATCAAACTCATGCCTTGTGCATTGGAAGCATGGAGTCTCAACCACTGGACCACCAGGGAAGGCCCAGTAAATATTTACTAAGTACTGACTGTCTACTATATACTGATGCAGGCACTGCTGCTGCTGCTGCTAAGTCGCTTCAGTCTTGTCCAACTCTGTGTGACCCCATAGACGGCAGCCCACCAGGCTCCCTCGTCCCTGGGACTCTCCAGGCAAGAACACTGGAGTGGGTTGCCATTTCCTTCTCCAATGCATGAAAGTGAAAAGTGAAAGTGAAGTCGCTCAGTCGTGTCCGACTCTTCGCGACCCCATGGACTGTAGCCCACCAGGCTCCTCCGTCCATGGGATTTTCCAGGCAAGAGTGCTGGAGTGGGGTGCCATTGCCTTCTCAGGATGCAGACACTAGGGATACCGAAATGTCCAGCTTGGATAGGATCTTTGTTATCATGGGGAATAGCTGAACCGAAGAGGAAGAAGTGTGGGGTGGTTTGGGGCTATAAAATTTGGTACCTAACCTAGAGGAAGTGACATTTAAACTGAGACCTGAGTTTGAGGAGGAGTTAGCAAATCCAGGGGGTGTGGAAGGGGACTTCCAAGCAAGAGGAAACGCTGTGTGAAGGCCTTAGAAGGGGGCAGGGACAGGGAGAGAAAGGTTGCGGGAAGGGATAATGTGGAGAATAGTATCTGGTTCTCAAGGAAACTGGTACCCAGTTCCCAGGGAGATGAGAAGCCCTGTAACCTGAGTGTCAAAAAAGGTAAACAGTGGGAAAGAATGACATATTCCGTAAATGGTTTGGAGAAAACTGGACATCTGGAAAAAAGTTAAATGCTTAAGTTATTTCTATACCAAAATAAGTTCCAGAGATATCAAAGATGTTCATAGAAAAGAAAGCCATAAAAATACCAGAACATGGGAGAATTTTAAACATAATCTTAGATTCAGTTCAGTTCAGTTCAGTTCAGTCTCTCAGTTGTGTCCGACTCTCCGCGACCCCATGAATCACGCACGCCAATGTGACACAAAAATTACAAAACCATAAAAAGTGCTATCGATACTCTTAACAGCATTTTTAATCTTCACAAAAAGAAGATAAAAAATATTTTCAACCCAGTAGCATGAAAGATGTTACAGTAAAGTGATGACTGTTTCAGTTCAGTTCAGTCGCTCAGTCGTGTCCGACTCCTTGCGACCCCATGAATCACAGCACGCCAGGCCTCCCTGTCCATCACCAACTCCCGGAGTTCACTCAAACTCATGTCCATCGAGTCGGTGATGCCATCCAGCCATCTCATTCTCTGTCGTCCTCTTCTCCTCCCACCCCCATAAAAAACAACAGAAAAACGAGCAAATAACATGAACAGAGAATACAAATAGGTACCTCTTTAAGCATAAGATTTATGTGACCTTATTCGTAATAAGAGATGTACAAGCTATGACATACTGTTTTCACCTAAGAGGTTTACAAGTGTCAAACATATAATATACATCAAACTAAAGTACTTCTTCATAACAAAGGGAACCATTAACAAAATGAAAGGCAACTTACTGAATAGTAGAAAATATTTGCAAATTGTGTATCTGATAAGTGGTTAATATCCAAGATATAGCAAGAACTCCTATAACTCAATAGTACCTCCCCCCCAAAAACCTGATTAAAAAAATAGGCAGAGGATCTGAATAGACAGTTTTCCAAAGAAGACATATAGATGGCTAACAGGTACTTGAAAAGATGTTCCACATCATTTATCATCAAGGAAATGCAAATCAAAACTACAGTGAAATTATCACCTCCCGCCTGTTGGAATGACTTTTTAAAAAAAACAAGAAATAATGTGTTGGTGAGGATGTGGAGAAAAAGGAACCCTTGTGCACTATTGGTGGAACTGTAAATTGGTGCAGCCACTGTGGAAAACTCTGTGTGTGTGTGTTAGTCACTCGGTAGTGTCTGACTCTTTGCGACCCCATGAACTATAGCCCACCAAGATCCTCTGTCCATGGAATTCTCCAGGCAAGAATACTGGAGTGGGTTGCCATTTCCTTCTCCAGGGGATCTTCCCAACCTCGTGATTGAACACATATACATACAGGTGTCTAGAATATTCCTATAAGTAAATATAATGGGCTATCTCAGGTGGCTCAGTGGTAAAGAATCTGCCTGCAAATATAGGAGACACAGAAGACATGGGTTTGATCCCTGGGTTGGGAAGATCCCCTGGAGAAGGAAATGGCAGCCCACGAGTGTTCTTGCCTAGAGAATTCTTGCCATGGAGACTGGTGGGCTACAGTACATGGGGCTGCAAAGATTTGGACACAACTGAGCATGCACACAATGAATAAAAGTCTCCATCAAGGAAAGTGAGCTAGATGTTGGAGAGGGAGGAAATGTGACTATTTGCTGTGTACGATTTTGATCCTTTTGAATTTTGTACATGTGCATCAAGTACCTAAAAAATTAAATGCGCATTTACTTATTCATAATTTTTTCAAAACTGTTATGTCAGTATAACCAATACCTTTGTTCTAAGTGTGAGCAAATCATTGCAATGTAAACCTTAATGTTAAATATAAATTTATTTTCATCATATTAGTTTCATTTTTCAAGCTATAATCCCAAGCACACCTTTTTTTGAAAATGGCAACCATAAAATTCCCATTTTAATTGAATTCTCTTTCAGGAGTATTATTGCTGGCATTAGTTATCTTTGATAATGAGGAGTCCCAAATTCCCGTTTCCAAAGCTACAGTGCATACTAATTTCACCATAATCTTAACAGTACTTAGCACAAACCTTGTTTGTTTGTTGTCATTGCGCTACCATACACATAAAATGTACCATCATAACCATTTTTAAGTGTACAGTTCAGTGGTATTAAGTACATTCATATTGTACAGCCAATAGCATCCTCCATCTCCAGCACTATTTCATCTTGCAAAATGGAAACTCAAAGTCTTTTAAATAATTCCCCAATCTTTACTCCCTGACCCCCCAGTAACCAGTGTTCTACTTTTTGTCTCTGTGATTTGGACTACTGTTAAGTACCTGAGAAATTTGTGAGGATTAAATTTGTTTACATATAAAAGAATTAGAAGGATGACTGTATTACTAGCTGTTGTTATCTATCATAACAACATATGTATCATGTATTACTATGTATCATATGATATCATGTATTATATGTATTACTATCATACAGTATCATATGTATTACTAACTGTTGTTATCTAAGTCCAATAGAACTTTCTGTGATGATGAAATGGTTTTCACCTGAAACTATCCATGTGGCATACATGCAATGTATGTGGTTATTCAGTATTGAACTGTGGCTGATGAGATTGAGGAATGGCGGTCCAGTGGTAGGGACTGCATGCTTCCAATACAGGGTGTGTGGGTTTGATCACTGAACAGGGGGACTATGATCCCACATGCTAAGTGATGCAGCCAACATAAATAAAATCATTGAGTTTTTTTTTTTTTTAAAGAATGACATTTTACGTTTTATTTAATGTTAATTAACTAAAATTTTTTAGTCACATGTGATTAATAACTGCCCTATTGAACAGCAAGAATCTAGAGCTTAGAGGAGAGGCCAGGCCTGGAGTTACAGATGGAGTTGTCACCTTATGACTGATAGCTGAAGTTGTAAGAATGAAGGGAGATAAATGAAATGGGAAGGGCAGAAGGCTGAGGATTAGAAGCTAGGGAATGCCAGCATTTCAGGTTTTTTCAGAGAAAGAAGACATGGAGACATGGGAAAAAGACCAAAAGTAGACGAGGTACCCTGTAAAAAAAATGGAAGACAATTTCAAGAGAGGGAGTGGTCACCAGGTTACATATCATGAATTGAGTTAATACAATAAAACTGAAAGTATTGTTGACCATATCTGTGTGCTCGAGGTAGGTTTTGTAACTTTGCAGGTGGTGGTGGGGGACATTGGCTGTGCAGTGAGTTTGAGGCACCATTTGTAATGCCTCTGCCTTCTCTGGTGAATATGTGCAAAAGACCTTATGAAGGCATTGGCTTTGAGTGCTTGCAGAAGAAATATTTCAATACTAATTTCCATGACTAGATCTGGAGACATTTCAAAGACAACACTGTATGCACTGCTTTCTACAACATAACCCTGTTGGGCTGCACCCCACAGGCTTACAAGGTCTGCACCTGCCCAGCTTTAAGGCCAAAGAAAGAGCCTGGAATCAGCAACAGAGCATTGGTGGTTTAATGGATGAGAGAGCCAACATGTCTCAAGCAGGGTCCTGGAGCTGGACCTGACTGTGTGTGGCAGACAGATGGTGGGCAGGACCTGGCGGCAGGCTTCCTCCTGCTGGATGGGGAGGGGAAGTTGCCAGTTATTGGGAGAATTGATGTCAGGTTGGCTCATTAGTTCCCAGGGAAACCAGCAGAGGGGCATGCCCCTCACAGCCCCTTTGATAAGAATAGTCACTAGGTGGGGCCTTGGGCAAGTAGGTAGGAAGGTCAGTCATGTGAGTTGGGAAAGCAGGCATAGTTCGAGCAGGGGATATACAGAGAGTGAAAGAACAGTCCTCTTGAGTGGCCTCACCATACACCCCATGGAACTCTGTTATAAGGCATCGGAAGATTATGGTGGCTGTTTCCTTATTAAAATGTTAACGTGTGAGTCAAATTGATGGTTTTCGAACCAGAAGGATCAGTTTCATTTAATTATATTGACCAAATTGATTTTTAAACCAGCAGAATTCTTTGTAGTGTTCAAGAAGTCATTATGCTCTATCTAAGCAAGAAGAATGGGTCACCTTGGGATTCGCTGCTGGAATTTTCCTTTATGACAATACACTGGGAACTAAATCATTTGTCCTAGAGAGACTCTCTCATCAAGGTTCACCAAACCTGTCTCAATTAATTTTTCGAAAGCTCATGAGGAGGTTTACCAATTATACTTTCAAGGGTTCATTTGATCAGCTTCACTTGGTTGCACAGTCTGCTCCAATAGACGAAAATGGTTAAAAAAGGTCTGATGGAACTCAACTATGAACTAAATTCTAATATGACTTAAACTTGTGTGCTTTCAATTACTGCATAGCAAATTCTCATACCATTTCTGCAAAAGTAGGGAGCAAATATTAAGTCCTTTTGGGCCCTCCGCCTTTTGTTTCTACAGCAGTTATCATTATGGTGTTGTGGTTGTAAATAATCTGCATTTTCAACTCACACATTCTGTCGTTCCATACTGAAACAAATTCCCTTTTCTTCTGTGGCCTCTCTTAAAATTTTGCTCCTCAAAGTGTGGTCCTTGGCCCAGCAGCAACTTCATCAACTGGAAGCTAATGAGAAATGCCCAGATTCTACTAAATCAATCTGCATTGATTCACATGCAAGTCAAAGGCAAGAAGCCCTCTCTGAAGGGACTTGATAGGTTCAAGACAGTGGTTGGCCACCCTGGCTGCATATTAAAATTGCCAGAGCTGCTTTTAGCCATGCGGTTCCTGGGGATTCCAACCTCAAGAGTTCTCATTTAATTGATTTGCAGGTGGGCCCTGGGTATGCTTCAGTTTTAAACCTTTCACATGTGATTCTACTGTGTAGGCTTGAGATTTCCTGCTTTAGAATCATGTTGCATCTAGGTGCCCTTATTTTCAAATTCATTATTCTGAAAACAAAGCAAAACAAAATATTCTATATATTTCATATAGTATTTTTTGTTGCTGCATAAAAGAAATCCAGGAATTCAGAATTTTTATCATTCAATCCATTTACTAATTAAATAACTTAAAAAAAAAAGAACAAATGTTTTCAGTCATGCCTAGCAGACCCTGCTAATGCAATCTTTTGCTTTAGGCTTTGATATGTTAAAACCTATTCAGTGTCTCAGAAAATGCAAGGGAAGAAATAGAAGACAAAGAGCGATGTTTTGCTTTTATCCATTATTATGGTAGGATAAGCACTGTGTATCACAATAGAAAAGAATTTCAATTATGAAATTCAGAGCACATGTGAAAATAGGTAAGGTCTTTGGATAAATACAGGCAACCCAATTAAATTTGAATTTCAGATAAACAATGAATTCTTTTCTACTCAGTAATTTAGTATCTTTTAGTGTAAGTATTCAGTATGAGTATATGTCATGCAGGTACATGGGATATATTTTTATTTACCAGATTTGGCAGCCAAAGCAATAGGCCATGTAAAATGAGGCAAAAATTGCATCTATAATTAATAAAAATTAGAATCTGTAGATGTGCTAAGAGGATGCCTACACAAATTCTTTATGGAATACGTTACAATTTAAACAGCAGTAATATATACTCCATGATTACAGCTCAACAGGAAATCTCTAAGTGTTTTTCATTAAGATACCTCTTTAGGTGAGGATTGTAATGTTAAGAGATAATAATTTTAAATAATTCCATGTATTTCGATTCTACAATAAGTACCATTTTACTAACACTTTTTACTAATTTATGAGTAAAAAAAATTTAATCAAAATGAAACATCGCATGTTCTTAAGAAAAAACAAAACAAAGCAAAACACAAAAAAGCCGCCCTGAGTAATCTGAGCTGTTGGAAAATATAGCCAGCAGAGGGCGCTAGAGTATCACGGATGAATTTCGACTCATTAAAAAAGCTCGTTTTTTGCAATGCTTTGTGCTACTTTGATTTTATTTAAATATTTCAGTCCACTTTGCCATGCAGTGTTGCTAACACAGATTAAAAACTAAAGGCAGTAGGAGTGTACTGTTCAGCCATAAATGATACATTTCTTTTGCCCAAGATCCTTGACAGCAATACACTTTAGCCCATGTTGGCAATTGAAAGTACTGAGCTTTCTGTTTAGGCTTGAATGCCTGTGTCTCTGCAAGTGTGTGTGATTTTGTGAGTAATAATGGGTTTAATTAATAAAGGCAGTGGCAGGTGGAGGTTTATCAGGTGAAGGATGTGAAAATCCCAGTTGGGGTGGGAGATGGCCATGGCTGGCCCAACTTGGCTCCTGAACCAGAGAATGTGTACACACCTAAAAGGTGTACGGAGGTCTAGTTAAATTCAAGGCAATTTCCGTACTGTCTGTGCGACAGAGAAGGAGCATTCATTATGTGTCTGCTTTGGGCTAGGCTTGACCTTTTGTAAGGTGGCTTTCCTGGTGGCTCAGACGGTAAAGTGTCTGCCTGCAATGTGGGAGACCCAGGTTAGATCCCTGGGTTGGGAAGATCCCCTGGAGAAGGAAATGGCAACCTACTCCAGTACTCTTTCCTGGAAAATTCCATGGACAGAAGAGCCTGGTAGGCTACAGTCCATGGGGTTGCAAAGAGTTGGACATGACTGAGCCACTTCACTTCACTTGACCTTTTATAGATTTTATTTTATTTTCATGACAACCCTGTGTGGTGGATGTTATTATCATCTCTTTACAGATAAAACAACAACTGAGGCTAAGAGAAAGAATGGATTTCCATGGACACTATTCTTGCATATAGTGAGTACTCGTTGAACATTAGTCTAAGGCAGCATTTCCCAAACTTTGTTCTGAAAGATATTGGTGCCCTTCAAAGTTTCATAAGGTTTCCTTCTTAAACAGTTTTGGAAAATATTGCTAACTTTGACCCTCTCAGAGTTTCACAATGCACAAATGTGTTATAAAGTTTCTTAAGAAATTCTGTGGCAGGAAAACATCTTTAACTTTGTGAAAGCTCAGGTTTCATAATCTTTTTTTTTTTTTGATAGGACCATTTTTTAAAGTCTTTGTTGAATTTGTTACCATATTGCTTCTGTTTTATATTTTGGTGTTTTGGCCCTGAGGCATGTGAGATCTTAGTTTTCCGGGGAGGCATCAAACTCGCACCCCATGAATTGGAAGACAAAGTCTTAACCACTGGATCACCAGGGATGCCCCAGGTTTCACAATCTTCATTGATCTAAGGAGCCCTTTTTGTTTCTCCATTTTTAGAACCATCAATATTACAAGGCAGGTGGAACATGTTTTGAGAAGTATGGATCAAAGGAGTAAATATGTGGAATATTATTCATGGCAGGAATGAAGGGGAGTTAGTTCATCATTGCTATTATCATCATCAGAAAACATACTCAGGCTTCCCGAGTGGCCCAGTGGTTAAGAATCCGCCTGCCAATGCAGGGGACACGGTTCCATCCCTGGTCTGGGAAGATCCCAGATACCTCAGGGCAACTAAGCCCATGTACCGCAACTACTGAGCCCACGTGCTGCAACTACTGAAGCCTGGATGTGCTCCACAATAAAAGCAGCCACGCAAGGAGAAGCCCCTGCACTGCAACTAGAGAAAGCCTGCATGCAGCAGTGAAGACACACCACAGCCAATAATAAATTTAAGAAATATATTAAAGAAACATGTATTCAGCCCCTTCTGTTTGTAGGGCATTCAGTTAGAACCCAGAGACATGACTCAGACCCTATTGTAGAGGACTTTACAATTTAGGGGCTTCCCCTGACAGTAAAGCATCTGCCTGCTGCAGAGACTCGAGTTTGATCCCTGGGTTGGGAAGATCCCCTGGAGAAGGAAATGGCAATCCACTCCAGTATCCTTGCCTCGAGAATTCCATGGAGAGAGGAGCCTGACGGGCTATGGCCCATGGGGTCGCAAAGAGTCGGATGCGACTGAGTGACTAACAATTTCATACTTTACAGTTTAGACAAGGAGGTAAAATGTCTTTAGTTTGAATGAAAGTATAGCTTGAATTCCTATGATATTATTTTGCCAACTTTTGGAGTTAGGATAGTGTTAATGGATAACAGGGTTTCCAATGATTTCTTAATGTGGCATTCTGTTTCATTCCCCTAGCGAACAATTACCATCTTCTTTCATTAATTTAGTATGGCTCAGATGTTTGGAGGATGAGACATTTAAACATTTGATTATGAGTAGATCCTAGCAGAAGTTGTTAAGAATCATACATCTTTGACACACCCTGGGAAAACAGATGTTCCCCTTTTCACATGCAAGCGCACACTCAATTTCAGCTCATCAGTGCGTCTCATCTTCATATCATTTGTGAGATGAACCAAAGCAAATGAAGGATGTAGACGTCTATATCAGGGGGTTGGTCAAATGATTTGGAGTTTACAAAATACAGAAATGTTAATTTTGATGGCTGGCAAGTTGTCAGTAGCCTTTTTTCTCCAGAGATGTGATAGTTCATGGGATTCTGGCATCTTTTCTCTAAGACTCTTTTAAAGCCTTCTCAAGCAATGTGGTATTCTATGAGCAGGGAAGAAATTCATTCATGGTTGCACCATTCATAGAGGAGCTGGAAAGGAAATATTCAGTTGTCGTTAAGATGTACAAAGGGAAATGTGAAATGATGAAAAATGACCTGGAAACTGTCCTGAGGTATACAGATGCCTATAACAAAAAATGGTTTTTTTCTTTCAAATCACCTTTAGTTAAGCCAGCCCCATTACTTCACCATGACGTCCCTTGAAGTAGGGCTCTATGTGAAAAGGCTTCCGGTGGACAGCCATGCTTTTGGAAGTACCATGACTTACATTTCCATCGAATCAAGTTCATCATGTTGGAGAGAAAAGGCAAGAGTTTTATCTTTGCCTCTACCTATCTTAGCAGGCTTCTCATCCTATTAAATCACCAGGACTTATTTATTCAGGTCACAAATGACTGAGCAATGTAGAAATAATAGGATACTGGAGGCAAATTGTGTTTTTCCACATCATGACTGTAAATAAGTTACCTGAGACAACTTTTCAGAAGCCAATTTCAGTATAACGGTTTAAACCAAAATCCGATGAAAGGAAGTAATTTTTTCACATAATGCAGTCATGATTAAGAATGATTGTTTTTTCTTTACATTGATAACCCCTAATCCTTAATCCTCCTTATGAGATTTGCTTTAATATCTAAAAATAGTGGACACTTCTGAAAATGGAAATGGAACTTGCAATGGAGCTAGGAATTGCAGAGAATATCCATGTGGGTATTTTTCATATGATATCTGGTGTGTCTCATGACATAACTTTGTATCATATCCTAGGGAAACATGACACGTATATGACAATATAGATGGAATAATTCATATATTAGTCCAAATTGGCGCATGAGCAGGCTGTCTGCCTTGGTGACTTTGAGTTTCATGTAAGTACACTGTGGGGGCTGGAAAGAAACAGACTGGTTTATCATGTAAACTTTGTTTCCTACATTGAGAAACTGAGAATGCAAAAGAGAAGGAGCTAATCTGGAGTCAATGGTTGCAATCTCTCCCAGCATCACTCTTGTAGTCCCAGATTTCATGTAAACTTGTTAGAACAAGTTGGGCAACTCGGGACTCTGTAATCACTTGTTTATAACAGAGGTTCATGTTTTTAACCCCTGTAACTCCAGTTGTAGCATGAAATCATCACTTAACCAAAACCTTTCAGTTAATCTCAAACCTCTCTTCAATATTTATATTCATTTCTCTAATGAATATCTACTGAGCACATATTATATGGCAGGCGGCATTCTGGATGCTGGGATACTGGTGAAAATGATGGATGAAGTCCTAGGTATCTTATTTATTTACTTGTTAATTTTTGGCTGTGCTGGGCCTTCTTTGCTGTGGATGGGCTTTCTCTAGCTGTGTGGAGCAGGGGCTGCTTTCTAGTTGTAGTGCATGGGCTTCTCATTGCCGTGGCTTCTCGTTGTGGAGCACAGGCTCTAGAGTGCACGGGCTTCAGTAGTCACTCTGTCTACTATTGCTGAGAGAGAGATGAGAACAGAGATGAGCATTAGATTCGTCTCTTAAAGGTTATGAGTGACCTAGACAAGAGTGAGGCCCTTGCCCAGGATGACAAAGAGGACGAGACTCAATCTTTGTGTTTGAGAAAATGACAACGTAGTGATGGAGACAAAGCAGCACTTCGTTCCGTGGCTACACTTACCTTCTCAAAGAACCTGTGTCATTGTGGAAACCCAGAGTTGCTCTAGAAATAACATTCTATCTAGATTTAAGGGCCCCTAAAGGTCCAGTAGTCTGAATTGTCACCTTATGCCTTCTTGACGGGGAGCCACATGTCAACATTTGCACAAACTTTTCTAGAGACACAAGTCCATTTATAAGAGAGTCCCGTCCGGAGTTGCATGGCTTTGAACATGGTGATTTATTGTGCCAGGATTTTAAATGTGATTTGTTTCAGGTGTGCAACATTATAATTTGCCATCTGCATACATTACTAAGTGATCACTTTGTAGTTACAAGTCTGGTACCATCCATCACTGTGCAGTTGATCCCATTCACCTGCTTCCCCTGTGTAAGGATGTTTTAATGTACGTCTGCACATTGTCTGTACTTACCATTCCTACCTTTTCTCCTCCTGCTGTGTGTGTGTGTGTTGAGGGGGAATGGGGAGTGGGATGAGCATCTCCTGAGTTGCTAGCTTGGCTCTGGCACCTGCTAACTGTCCAGTTCTAGGTGAGTTGTTTTCCTTTTTGCTATCAGTCTCTTGATTCGTGAAGTAGGGGTAACACCACTTATTTCCCGGGGGTTAGAGTGAGATGAGCCGTGTAGAATACTCACCAGGCGCCTTGTTAAAGGCAGCTGTCAGCAGGTGTGTGTCACTCTCCCCTCCTTTAGCTCCATGGTGAGACAGCCTTTGGCTGGGCTGGGGTCTTCCTCAGCAAAACCTTCCTCGACTCTCCCCACCCCTTCCCACCACACCCAGTCAAGTTTTCGTCCTTTTTAAATTTGTGTGTATCTTTATCCTATCATTTATCACATAGTATTGTGATGGGTTCCTTCATTTCTCCCCAACTAGATTGTAAGTCCCTCAAGTTCAGTAAGTGTTTTCATTTTTAGGGCGGTAACAGAGTGTAGTGATTAGGGATGTGGCTTGAAGCCATATTACTTGGGTCTGAGTTTCAGCTCCATCCTTGTTGGCTTAATAGTCTCAGGTAATTTCTTAATGTGGGCTTCCGTGGTAGCTCAGAGGTTAAAGTGTCTGCCTGCAATGCAGGAGACCTGGGTTCGATCCCTGGGTCAGGAAGATCCCCTGGAGAAGGAAATGGCAACCCACTCCAGTATTCTTGCCTGGAGACTCCCATGAACGGAGGAGCCTGGTGGGCTACAGTCCATGGGGTCGCAAAGAGTCGGACACGACTAAGCAACTTCACTTCACTATTTTGTTAATCTCTCTGGGCCTTGCTTCTTCCTTTGAGAGGATGTACATCCTAGGACTGACATACATGGGTGAGGATTAAATGAAATAGTTCTGATGAAGTTCTTGAGACAATACCTGGCGCATCATCAGTGCTCTGTGAATGTTTGCATATTATGAGGACAGTTTGTGAAGCCCTTGCAATGCCTGGTCTGGGGACAGTTGACCTAAGGCTCTGGTGTGTGGGATGACTGAACAAAAGGGACCAGTTAGGGAAGGTAGGCTATTACCTAGACAGGTAAGCAGATCACAGATAACAATTTTAGATGACCCTTTAAAATATAAAATTTCAGAAGTTATACATAAAAACATTTTTATTTTTCAAATTCTTTACATTTTCAAAAAATATAGAATTATATCAAGTAAGGAGAAAAAGCCTCCATTCATAGTCTTTCTCCTCCCCAGTTCCTCACCTTCTCAAGATTTTCTAAATTTCCAGTTTACTCTTTATGGTTCAGGTGTGTGTCCTCAGGCTCAGAGATTGAAAAACAAAATCTACTACCCATTCACCAAAAATGTCAGAGATGAATTAAGCAATTAGAATTAGAAATCAATTCTAAATTAGAAAGTTATTAGGAACCACTCATTTTAAAAATAATTGCTTTATGACTGAATCCAACCTTTGTCTCCTTTTCAAGATGATAATGTGTGCAGAGTAAAGAGACTGCCCTTGAAGGAGTGTTTGGAGACAATGAGAAGAGGGGTTTTGTTCAAAAATTCTCTCCCACAACTTTGTCCAATGCTATTTTCTTATTGGAGCTGAATTAGGGGCTGCCTCGGTGGCTCATCAGTAAAGAATCTGCCTGCAATGCAGGAGATGCGGGAAACGCAGCTTCGATCCCTGAGTTGGGAAGATCCCAGCACACTCCAGTATTCTTGTCGGGAAAAATCTCAGAGACAGAGGAGCCTGGCAGGCTACAGTCCATAGCGTCTCAGTCGGACATGACTGAGCATGTACACACATTCTTGGAGTTAAGGGAGGGTTGCTGGAAAACCCCTGTAAAGTTGCAGGTGAGCACAGTTTCTCAACAAAGCAGCTTATGGGGAGGGAGAGCCCTGAGGAACATGGGGAGCTCCATCTTTGGCCTCTGGCTTGTTCTGCTTGAGGAGTCGGAGACCTAGCTCTGACTTAGAAGCTTGAACTCTCTTGCTTGCTACTCGATTTTGTCATGTTCTGGTTCTTTAGTGAATGTTCCTCTCTTTGACTCCTTTCATATTTTGAAAAAAACAGTAGGAGGAGCTCTTTGGATGGGCTAAGGATGTAGCCATCCTTTAGATAATAAATTTTTATTTCTAAGGTGCTATGCATGGACCTAGAGGCATTTTACTGTGGTCGGTTTTTTATCTTTTTTTTTTTTTTAATAGAAAGGGACACATGAATTTTTATCAAATCATCGATCTAAAAACAAAGCCCATGGTAACAGAATGCTATTCTATATTTTCTAGTAATGCTTTATTGCTAACATTTTCTTATTATCCTAAAAAGTACTTACTTCTGATTTTATGATAACATAAAATCATTGGTTGGAACAGTATTATGGCTGTTTCACAGTTGATTTATTTTGGGACTGGAGTCACATCTTTTAGAAAAACATGATTTTATATTCATAGATGTTGTTGATTTCTTAACTAAATCTTTTGATTTTTTAAAATAATATTTTAATTCTTTCATTTGCCTGAATGTTGGAATCACTGATAAGCCAATGCTTAGTGCTTAGACATCATTGTATTTAAGATAATAAATTTCATATTAATAATTCAGGGATCCCCATCTAATTGGTCCTAATAGACTGTAAAATCTCACTGATTGAAGTCTGGGTGGATGCTGTGTTATGATTCCCTCTCTCTCTGTGGCCAGTATTTTATTTTTAATTTTTGGAAGTAAAGTTGAAAGATTTCTTACAGATCCCAGAAACCAGGAACAGGGAAAGGGAGGCAGTGAGCCAGGGCAAGGGCAGCCCTCTGACCCAGTTCACATGTGAACAGGATGCATGCATGCATGCTAAGTTGCTTCAGTTGTGTCTGACTCTTTGTGACCCCATGCTAGGCTCCTCTGTCCATGGGAATCTCCAGGCAAGAATACTAGAGAGGGTAGCCATGCCCTTCTCCAGGGGATCTTCTGCACTGCGGGATCGAACCTGTGTCTCTTACATCGGCAGGCAGGTTCTTTACCACTAGTGCCACCTGGGAAGCCCGTGAACAGGACAGTGAGAAACTATTCTGTATAAGGCGGTTGGGGTGCAGGTCACTAATTTTATGTGGGTTTCACTCTAAGTCATTTTAAAAGGTGCCTCAGGAAAAGCAAGTGGGAATTTAGCTCAGGAGTTCTAAACTCAGGTCCTTATCTAAATGTCCAGACTCTGGGTCATTAATACTGTAAAATGCCTAAGCAGCAACTCAAAATAGTTGTTTTCTCATTTAGCTCAGGAATTGAGGGCATGACATTTGGATGAAAATTGATCAGGGTGTGGCCAGTATTTTATATGGAAGTTAGCCGCTATTAAACTCCATTCCCTATGAGCACTTCTATCCTTTCAAGTGATTATAATCTTTTGATGAATTAAAAAACAGTTCTCACAAAGATGTGTAACTGGAAAAGAAATTAATTCATTCAGTTATGGATTAGTGAACAGATCCTTGTTCAGAATGGGGCACCACACTAAGTCATAGCTGTCTTAGCTGAGGTTGCTCTCCCGCAAGGCACAGACTTATTGGTAGGGAGTTTTATTCCAGGGAATAAGAGTGGGAACTGAAAACAATGAAATAGGAAGGAAGAAAAATGTTCCTGAGCTGACTCACCACTGTGGTCAAGGAGGATTCAATCCCACTGTGCACCCACCAAGAAGCTGTATAGGGTACCCCTCAGAATTACCCACCTTCAGGAACCCTCCTACACTGTTGGTGGGAATGTAAATAGATACATCCACTATGGAGAACAGTATGGAGTTTCCTTAAAAAACTAAACATAGAACTACCACATGACCCAGCAATCCCACTCTTGGACATATATCCTGAGAAAACCATAATTCAAAAAGACACATGTAGCCCAATGTTCGTAGCAGCACTATTTGTAATACCAGGATATAGCAACCTAAATGTCCATTGACAGATGAGTGAATAAAGAAGATGTGGTATATATCCATAATGGAATATTACTCAGCCATAGAAAGGAACAAAATTGGGTCATTTGTAGTGATGTGGACGGACCTAAAGTCTGTCATACAGAGTGAAGTTAAGTCAGAAAGAGAAAAACAAATATTGTGTGCTAATGCATATACGTGGGATCTAGAAAAAGGGTATAGACAAACCTATCTGAAGGGCAGGACCAGAGAGGTAGAAAACAGACATACAGACACAGTGGGGAGGAGGAGGGTGGGACAAATTGAGACAGTAGCACTGACATATATGCGTTCAGTTCAGTTTTCTCGCTCAGTCGTGTCTGGCTCTTTGTGACCCCATGGACTGCAGCACACCAGGCTTCCCTGTCCTTCACCAACTCCCAGAATTTACTCAAACTCATGTCCATTGAGTCAGTGATGCCATCCAACCATCTCATCCTCTGTCACCCCTTCTCCTCCTGTCTTTAATCTTTCCCAGCATCAGTTTCTTTTCCAGTGAGTCAGTTCTTCACATCAAGTGGCCAAAGTATTGGAGTTTCAGCTTCAGCATCAATCCAATGAATATTCAGGACTGATTTCCTTTAGGATGGACTGGTTGGATCTCCTTGCTGTCCAAGGGACTCTCAAGAGTCTTCTCCAACACCACAGTTTAAAAGCATCAATTCTTTGGTGCTCGGCTTTCTTTATAGTCCAACTCTCACATCCATACATGATTACTGGAAAAACCATAGCTTTGATTAGACAGACCTTTGTTGGCAAAGTAATGTCTCTGCTTTTTAATATGCTATCTAGGTTGGTCATAACTTTTCTTCCAAGGAGCAAGCATCTTTTAATTTCATGGCTGTAGTCACTATCTGCAGTGATTTTGGAGTGCCCCAAAAATAAAGTCAGGCACTGTTTCCCCATCTATTTGTTACCATAGGCAAAATAGATAGCTAGTGGGCAGCTGCTGTATGGCACAGGGAGCTCAGCTTGGGGCTTTGTGATGACCTAGAGGTGTGGGAAGAAGGAGAGGGAGGGAGGCTCAAGAGGGAAGGGATATATGTATACAAATAGCTGATCCACTTTGTTGTACCGCAGAAACTAATACAACACTGTAAAGCAATTATACTCCAATAAAAATAAAGAATTTCCCCCTTAAGATATGGAAGTGGGCACTAGTCAATCTCTTGAATAAGAATTATCCTCCACTTCCAAGTCTGTGTAAGAATCAGAACAGCCAAGTGACTCTTTGAGTTCCCTAGCAGAGGCAGAGGGCTCCCGATAGAAAACAAGAGAAACTGGATGCAGCTGAGAGAATAGCCTGTTAGTTTTCTCCTGTTGGTTGCCGTGGCCCGGCCTGATCTAAAAAGTGGGCCAAGAGATGTGAGATAAAGCAGAAGAGGAGTATGATAAAAGCTGCCCGTGTGTTCATGAACCTTATTGTCTAGTGGTAGACTCAGACAGTAGGCAACTACAATTAATACAATGTGATAAGTGATAAAAGGGAGAGTTAATCAGCTAGAACTGTGTTGGGCTACATTTAGCAGAAACTCAACAGTAGTAGCTTAATCCAATGGAAGGGTATTGCCCTCCTGTAATGAGAAGTCCAGAGGAAGGCAGTCCAGGGCTAGTGCAAATGCTCAGGGATCATAGAGCACCAGCCTTCATCTAACTTCCTGCTCTTCCATCCTCAGTGCTGGGCTTCCATTCTCATAGATGCAAGATGGTTGTTCCATTCCTGGGTACCCTGTGTTCTAGGTAGGAGGTCAGGGAAATGGTAAATGGCAAGGGCATGTGCCAGCTAAGTCTGTTTTTAATCAGGGAAACCATAGCTTTCTGGAAGCCCCACTCAATAAAATTCTACTTCCATATTGTTGACCAAAGTAGGTCACATGTTCACTCTTGTCTCAGAGGAGTCCGTGTGATGAGTATTTTTACATGGACACCTTGTACACTGCACAGAATTGGAGTCTGATTAGTAGGGAGAAAGGGTATTGATTAGGCAGATTATAGTCTCTGCTTCAGAAGTCTAGAGTGCTATGGGACCATGAAGGAGAGACCCTAAACTTGGACTGGGGTTGTGGAGAGGGTGGTCAAAGAAAGGTCCTTGCAGATGACTCTTGAGCTAGATCTTGAAAGATGACTTGGGATTAACCAAGTAGAGGATATCTGAGCTTGTGTTGGTGTATGGTGGCAGAGGGGCAGGGGCGGGGGTGAGTGGAAGGACAATCTACACATTATGTAGAAGAATAAGGAAATATGAAAGATTATAAGCACTTAGGCATTTTAGAGAGATATAACATAGCTATAAAATTGAGGGCAAATGGGTAGTGGTGAGGTACAATTCTGACAGAAATTCTAGAATCAGTCTAGACTATAAAGGGCCTTGTAGGCCACAATAAGGAATTTGGATTTTATCTGAAAAGTTATGTGAAGTCGTTAGTGTTTTAAACAGGCAGGTAATATGAGAAAATCTACTAAAAAATCAATCTGGAAAAGTTTCAGAGGATGAATTGGAGGACTCAAGGCTGCAATAATCAAGTACTTGCCATAATCTAAGGAAAAAATAATGTGGACTTGAATTAACAAGAATAAAGAGAAAGGGGCAGATTCAAGAACTATTTTGGAGACAGAATTGATAGGACTTAGTGGACATCTGTGTGATACAGATTCTCTAATCCAGCAACATGGGAGGAGGGTAAGATGATGGATGGACTTGCTGAGGTGGAGGTTTCTGTGAGAGAGTCAAGAGGTGACGTCCGGTTCAGTTCAGTCGCTCCGTCATGTCCGACTCTTTGTGACCCCATAGACTGCAGCGCGCCAGGCCTCCCTGTCCATCACCAACTCCCAGAGCTTACTCAAACTCATGTCCATTGAGTTGGTGATGCCATCCAACCATCTCATCCTCTGTCGTCCCCTTCTCCTCCCGCTTTCAATCTTTCCCAGCATCAGGGTCTTTTCCAATGAGTCAGTTCTTCGCATCAGGTGGGCAAAGTATTGGAGTTGCAGCATCGGTTCTTCCAGTGAATATTCAGGACTGATTACCTTTAGGATGAACTGGTTGGATCTCCTTGCAGTCCAAGGGACTCTCAAGAGTCTTCTCCAACACCACAGTTCAAAAGCATCAATTCTTCGGTGCTCAGCTTTCTTTATAATCCAACTCTCACATCCACACGTGACTACTGGAAAAACCAAAGCTTTGACTAGACGGACCTTTGTTGGCGAAGTAATGTCTCTGCTTTTTAATATGCTGTCTGCTGCTGCTGCTAAGTCACTTCACTCGTGTCCGACTCTGTGTGACCCCATAGACGGAAGCCCACCAGGCTCCCCTGTCCCTGGGATTCTCCAGGCAAGAACACTGGAGTGGGTTGCCATTTCCTTCTCCAATGTGTGAAAGTAAAAAGTGAAAGTGAAGTCGCTCAGTCGTGTCCGACCCTTAGCGATCCCATGGACTACAGCCTACCAGGCTCCTCCATCCATGGGATTTTCTAGGCAATAGTACTGGAGTGGCTTGCCATTGCCTTCTCCGAATATGCTGTCTAGGTTGGTCATAACTTTTCTTCCAAGGAGCAAGTGTCTTTTAATTTCATGGCTGCAGTCACCATCTGCAGAGATTTTGGAGCTCCCCAAAATAAAGTCTGTCACTGTTTCCATTGTTTCCCCATCTTTTTGCGATGTCCAATAAGTAGTGAGAATGTTGGGACTGGAATCTTTGCAAGATATTTGAGCTAGAATCATAGATTGAAAGTCACTGGCATATGGGTGGCACTTGCATGAATGAGGTCCTTCAGATCACAGAATATAAGAGAGAAGTAAGGAAGAAGAGCTTGACGGTGCCATAGGGCGCACTAACATTTCAAAGATGGAAAGAAGATAAGCCCATAGAGGAGGAGACAGTAAAGGAAGATGAGAGTGATACAAAGAGCCCCAGGAGACAGTGATACCTATAGCCAGGAAGGGGAGAGTTTCAGGCTCTAGTGGAATGGTATGAAACAATATGGACTTCAGAGTCAGACAGCCCTCATTTCCAGTCCATGTTCTAATCATTACTAATTGTGTGATCCTGAAACCAAGCAGGACCCTGCTCTTGGGCATGAAAGCCTATTTGTCTCTCATTTCTTGTAGGTAAGACTCCAGCCTCTATGACATTTTCCCGAGTTCCAAAGGGCAGATTCAAACAATTACTAATCAAGGGAGAAACAGCCAAAAAACCATCTGAGGCAAGATTAAAGGAACTGGAGAAACTCATCAAGATTAGACCAAACTCCTCAGTCTCTCAGGAGACTGAGATTAGGGAATGCGGGCCCTGCGCACACCCTAATCCTTATCAGCAACCCATCCTTGTTATTCAATCCTCATTAAATCCTTCTGGGTTGGAACACAATTTTGTGAGGCATGAGCCTGCTGTGTCCCCCTTTGCCTGGCAAAGCAATAAAGCTATTCTTTTCTACTTCACCCAAAACTGTCTCTGAGATTCAACTGGGCACCAGTGCTGAGCTTTTGGCAATCTCAGTCAATTTATTTGGCCTTCCTGTGGCTCACTTTATTTCCTCAAAGTGAGGAACATTTACCAGTCTGTTTCCTTCTTTTGAAAATGGAGACTATACTAGTACCTACCTCAATACTGTTTTGAAGATTAAATGATGTGTAAAAGTGCTGGGCACAGATAAATTTCTCAAGTGTGTTAGGTATCATATTAATATATATTAGAAGTATTTTCTCAAGGGTGTCTGGAGATTCAGATAAATCAGAAGGATGACACTGAAAAAGTTTGGAAAACATCCGTTGGATTGCAATTCAAGGAAGTCTTTGGGAACCTTGATGAGTTTCCTCAGTGTGGTGCAGGCAGAAGCCAGAATGGAAAAAAAAAGAGAAAAAAAAAGCCATAATGAGTGGGGAAGGGGACTGGAGGGGGAAAAATGGATTGTGAAGAGGTAGGCATACAGGAGTTCACTGTACTCTTCCTCTAGTTTTCTGGATATTTGAAGAGCTCATAATAAAGATTTTTAAAAAGACCATTTACAGTAAAAAATATTTTACTTTTCCTCCAAAATATACACTTGACAGAAATAGCAGGAATAGTAGAGGACTCAGCCTTTGCCTGAGTGAGAGAAGCTGTCTGTATCTAGAGTAGAATGATTTCCAGAGTTAAGATGTTACCAAAGGGAAACTCAATTGTTTGTTCCTATCAATCAAACTCAAGGTACATATGTACCAATCTTCACACCAGCGTGGGCTTTGGAGTTAGATCGTTCTGTTCAAATCCTGGCTCCACCAGTTGGCAAACCGTGAGATCTTGGTGACATACTTTACCACTCCATGCCTCGGTTTTAGAAATTTATAAAATAATGGTAAGAGCTCATACCTCACGTGGTTGTTATTAGCTAATCCATCAGCTAATGCATAGAAGGTGCTTAGAATAGTGTCAGAAACACACTAAGTGCTCAAAAATGTTTTATTTCTTTCTATATATAATTCTGTCTTTAGCTATGTAAGCTAACACTTTTCCACTTAAAAAAATCTTATATGAATTTTTTTCCCTAAGGGAATTCAGAAGTGATGCAATCTTTCTCACCATCGTCCCTGTCAGGACAGTGGCAAGTATCACAGTGACATTTCTCATGACACATACACTCACACCCACCACCACATACACATACATCACAAACACACATTTCCTCCACCCCAACCATTACTGAAGCTGTCAACCTTCGAAAGTTTCTATTCCACCTCCAAAACTGTCAGATAGCTTTGTGGTAGATGCCCAGGGATAGGTCCATTCAAGTGGGAAACAGATCTTTTTGGTCTAATCCAAGTCCCTTTTTGGGGGTAGGCATTCACACAAACCCTCAAAACCTGGCTGGCTGGAGTCAAGTGTGGAAAGGAAGAAATTCTTTCTAATGAGTAATTCCATGAAGCACCTATGCTCATGGTTTGTGACTATTCACATCCCAACCCCTTTGCCCCCAACTGTGAAGGGAGGATTAAGCTGAAATTGAGTACCTTTTATTTTCATCAAAGAAATGTGCTTATTGAGTCATACTATTTCTCATGATGGTCAGCCTGTTTCTCTGGTGTGGAATGCTTACTTGCTTTTCTTCACCTTACAAACCCTATCTATCCTTTAAACTCAAGACTTAAATGTGAAGAAATAAGTCAAGGAAACTTTTTTCCCATTGATGTAGGAATCACACTAAGAAGTTCCCCTGAGACAGACGTCCCCTTATTGATAAAGTTCTCAAGTGTGGTAACTATCATATTAACAGCTAGGGAGGATTGAACTGAAATTGAGCAACTTTTATTTTAGCACCCTATTAGTCAGGATAGGCCATGCTGTGCTGCAGTGACATGTTAGTTCCCAATTCTCAGCGCCCAGCCCAGAAGGCTTTATTTCTTGCTCAAGGAGCACATCCAGCATGAGTAGGCAGTGGTGGGTACAGGGTGTGGGGTAGGGTGGTGGTGGAGCTCTGCCTCGTACAGTGGCTCAGGGACCAGTCTGACAAGCTCAGCTTGTCACCGCAGCACAGGAGAGAGAGCAGAGTGGCAGAAGGATTGCTGAGTCTTGTCACTCCCTGCTTAAGCCTTCAAGGGACACAAGTTATTTCTTACATTTTATTGGCCAGAACTACTCACACAGCCCCGTCTAACTGCAAGAGGACTGGGAGGTGTGAGCTTCTGAATGTCCGGGAAGAACAACAAATTTGTATGTGGGTGAGAAAGGGCAGAGTCTATCAAAGCACATACACATTCAGGCCGCTGGGTTTGCTGCTCAAAAGTGGAGGAGTGACGTGAAGGTTTGTGGGTTTTGTTCTCAGAAACAACAGAGATGCCATTGAGTCTTTTGGGGGGCTGGCAAAGTATACCCAGACATATCTGGCCTTTGGATAGCCAGTCTTACAATCCATGGAAGCCTGAACCCTCAAACAGATGGCTGAGAATGGGCTGTGCTACCATATAGGTTTATTAGGGCTTGCAGCAGAGGAAAGCCAGGATCACCCAGTCCTCAGTCATGGGCCACAGGAAGAGTTCCGAGCTCCAAAACCAGGGCACTTTTTTGGTTAGTAGTTTGTCCTTTACCATAACATTTGGCTTCTGTTGGCAAACAGTGACTCTGAGCAAAATAATAAATCAATTGGAGTCAGCTGTCCAGTAGTTCAGATGATGAAATTTAAATGTAGGCAAATGCTAATTTATTCATTTATGCTTGTCTAACTGCTAAGACATGGAAATATACCCTTTCTTGAAAACAGAAAATAGCAAACAAAGTGCCCTTGGCCAAGAAGTAGCTCCTCCCCTCCCTAAGAAGTAACTTCCAAATAGGAATTGAATTGGCTTTGAATATTTACATTAAAAGTTTTTTTTTTTTTTTAAAAAAAGACAGAAGTTAAAAATATTATTAAAAGATGAATCAGGAATGAAGGAATTCTGATCAGGGTGGCTGGTGTTAGTAGAAAGCATCTGGATAATTTCATTACCTAACTGAGTCAAGAATTCTAGTGGTGTGGAATCTTTAGAGGCAGTGTCCTTTCTGAGCAGAATTTTCTGTTTTTTAATGACATGAATCCTTTCTTTTTTGCTATTAAAGAATGTTAGTGAGGAGCACATGCCCTGCCCAGTAGGAAACCTACCTGGAGTGATGTGCGGGCCCCTTCCAGTGTGTCAATAAATGATAACACATCCATCTGATTTTTTTTCTTTTAAATTACCTAGAGCCTGGGACCCTAGGGGTCTCAAGAGGGTGTTAAGGGGGTCTATAGACCATTTGCTGCTGAAATGACTAGGAATGTAATTTCTTTCTTTCTTCACTTTTAAACGTGAATTTGAAGCAGTCTATTCTAGATGAGACTCTGAAGTTGATCCCATGCAAAAAATGAGCTGTAACCCCAGCTGACTGCATTTTATGTTTTCACCAGAGCTTTTCTTTTCCATGTGGCTGGCAGAAAGAATACATTTAACTGAGGCTTATTATTTGTGAATTATCCATGTCAGTATTCTTGCAGACCTAAAAATAAAACCTCAGCAACTACTTGAGCTGCAGACATCTGAGCTGGAGGGGTTGACCTTGGGCCTAATCAGACGGAAACCTTGGCCAGTGGAGAGAGATCAAAGTTATGATCTGATGGGAAGGAATGGCCCCAATGGTGAGGAAAGTTTGAACTGGGGACGGAATTCACAGGTGGCCAATTCATTCATAGATTATTCCTAGTTCTAACTACTTTTGCTCCCTTTGTAACTGAGGTCTAGAATAAATTCTCTGAAAGCAAAGACTGTAGTAGTTCATGATACATCTGCTTATGTTCCATTCCAAGGCAAGTCACAGGGCTGTTTCCAAGGTACATTCCAACAACGGAGATGGTGGGGGAGGGAGGGAGGGGTTCTGAGCAGTGATCTAAACCAGCATAGAAAGCCACAGGTGAGGTGCACAGAAACTGCCCCTCCACCCGCTCTGCAGCTCATAATGTGAATACGGGCAAGTCCTGGGGTAGTGGGGAGGGATGGAGAAAGAGTTTTAGGGGTCCCATGTGGACCAGCTGTTCTGTTGAGCTGGAACTCTACACTGCATATTGTAGACATGAAGAGCACTTGGGGGACCAAACATTTTTAGTCTATATAATAACTATTAATATGCCAAGTCTATATTTATATCACAGAGTGTCATTTATTGAGTTCCTACTATTGTGCCCTGTGCTAAATGAGTTTCATGCTCATTTTAGAGGTCAATCAACTTCTTCTGTGGAGGGTCACACAGTGACTATTTCAGGCTCTGCAGGCCATGAGGCCTCAGCTGCAAATATGTGACTCTACTGTTGTTGTGTGGACACAGCAGAGACAATACGAAATGAACGAGAGGTTCTGTGCTCCAATATCATCTCATGTGTTGAACTCTGAAATTTAAATTTTATACAAATTTTTGCATCATGAAATACTGTTATTCTTTTGATAAAAACATTTTAAAATTTAAAAACTGAGCTGGGAGGGAAGCTCAACAAGGAGGGGATATATGTATACATATAGTTGATTCACTGTTGTACAGCAGAAACTAACAACATTGTAAAGCAATTATACTCCAATTAAAAACAATATAAAAACCATTCTTATGTTGTGGGCTGTTAAAAAAAAAAAAGATGGTGGGCCAGATTGGACTCACTTTACAGACTCAGGTTCCATACTGTGCTCATGAAGCCTTGCTTTATCTCATTAAATCATCACAGTAAACCTCATGAGGTGGAGAAGGAAATGGCAACCCACTCTAGTATTCTTGTCTGGAGAATCTCCAAGGACAGAGGAGCCTGGCGGGCTACAGCCCATGGGGTCACAAAGAGTTGGACATGGCTGAGTGACTGAGCACAGACCTCATGAGGTAGTTATATTATCCCCGTTATAGATGAATATTTCAGAAGTTTAGTCCTCCAGTCTCTGGCAATCAGATACTATCATACCAAGAAGTTAGTGGGATTTTTTTTTGCTTTTGACTAACAACATGCTTGTAATATGTTACAGAATAATACAAATTTCCAGTGTTTTCTGAGGATATTTTAAATGTCACCTAAACCACAGAAAGAAAATCCATATATCTTTTTGGCCACACCATGTGGCATGTGGGATCTTAGTTCTCCCACCAGGGATTGAAGTGGCACCCCCTGCATTAGAAGCACAGACTGCTAACCACTGGACTGCCAGGAAAGTCCCAAGAAGATACAGTCATCTTATTTTCATGTTGTGTTGTGTTGTGAAAGTTGTGTATTTGTGTTGGACTCTTTGCAACCCCATGGGCTGTAGCCTGCCAGGCTCCTCTGTCCGTGGAATTCTCTAGGCAAGAATACTGAAATGGGTTGCTATTTCCTTCTCCAGGGGATCTTCCTGACTCAGGGATTGAACTCGTGTCTCCTGCATGTCTTGCATTGCAGGAAGATTCTTTACCGTCTGAACTACCAGGGAAGCCCATTGAAGATGCTTAAATTATTTGACTATGGCAGATAGCAAGTCACTTATTTTAGACTTCTCCTCCATTTAATTGTGTTTTGTTTAATGTTAAAATGTACTGATTTCTCCTGAGTACACTCTGAGGAGGAAGGAGGGTGGCTGTGAGGAATGGCCAGTGATGTGCAGACAGATATGAATGCATGTGCATGCACACACACACACACCCCACACACCCCACACACCACACACACACACACCACACATACCACACACACACACACACACACACACACACACCACACACCACACACACCACACACACACACCACACATACCACACACACACCACACATACCACACACACACACACACACACACACCACACACACACACACCCCACACACCACACACACCACACATACCACACACACCCCACACACCACACACACCACACACACACACACCACACATACCACACACACCCCACACACCACACACACCACATACACACACCACACATACCACACACACCCCACACACCACACACACCACACACACACACCACACATACCACACACACACACACACCACACACACACACACCCCACACACCACACACACCACACACACACACCCCACACATACCACACACACACACACACACACACACCACACACACCCCACACACCACACACACCACACACACACACACCACACATACCACACACACACACCCCCCACATACACTTTCTCCAGAGAATCAATTCCCTTTCTGAATTTGGTAAAGCCTGGAAAAGGAGGTTTTCTGTCTTTCACATACTCAGTATGGCACATTACTAACGCCTCAGTGAGTTTAAACAAAACAACTGGACTCATAAGAATTCATATTTATTTCCAGCATATTACATTTTATGCTGTAATAAAATTCCTTTATAATATGGATTTTTTGCTTAAATGGGTTTAGTTAGAATATAAGCCAAATAATGTTCTCTGAAACACAGTCTCTCTATACAATAGAGATCTGACCCACCTCAGATATTAGTTTTAGCAGCTAGAATACTCCTATATTAAAAAATTTGAAACTTCATACTTAAATATTAAAGCAATTAAAAAATTTCAGAATGCATCCATTGCCTATGACTGTGGAGTTTAGATCCAAAAGACTACAGATAAAGACTGAAAGGCTACAATTTGCATATTTAAAAACAATGTAACTTGCCCAGCATGGCTGTGTCTAATTGCGTATCACAACATCAGTGGGTAATCGTGCTTTCTATGAGAAAAATTTGTTCCAAAGTCAAAATGTCATCTTGCTGTCAAATAATCCCACCGATTACTATATACAGAACTGGAGAAATTGTGCTGTGACTGAGAAGATGTGATACGAATCCTGTTCATTACCTGAGATATGACTTCCATTGTAATTATGTACCTATCATAGTAGTTTCCTTCTGCCATCTCCTGCTTACCTGCCGTCACACACACAACTCATTAACATTTGGTCAATACGGGACCATTCATACAGTTAACCTCTGAGCAAAGTGAGATCGTTACTTCATTAAGATGGATTCTGTAATGACACAGCAACTTGCATCATGGATTAATATTTCCCTTTTCTTCATTTATGGCTAAATAGTAATTAATCTAACACCTGGGTTCCATTATATTCTTGTAGGTCTGATCTTATGTTGAGAATTCAATTGGCTTAGAGGAAACTTCAGAAACATTTTGCCAAGGAAGAGCTCCATTACTCTCTGGCTATGTCTACTCTAAAAAAGTAGAAAAATATTTGGCATCAGGTCTGGTGATGACTATGAAAGTCACTGGTGATGTGGAACGAATCAAAGGAACATATGGTCTGGAAAGTCCATTGTGGTCTTTGAAAATTAGAGATTTTGAGATTAGATTAAACTTGATGAAAGTTCTAACAGCTTTATTGTGATGAGAAACTTGAGTCTGAGTTCATCCTGGTGTTTCTACCCAAAGAGTACAGATCTCCAGTTGGGTTTTCATTTTCACAGTCCTTTAGAGCAGCATCTCATTCCATTTGTTAAACTGATGTCAACAGCTGCATTCTAAATAGAGAAGTGGTTCAGTTCAGTTCAGTCGCTCAGTCGTGTCCGACTCTTTGCGACCCCATGAATCACAGCACACCAGGCCTCCCTGTCCATCACCAACTCCCGGAGTTCACTCAAACTCATGTCCATCGAGTCGGTGATGCTATCCAGCCATCTCATTCTCTGTTGTCCCCGTCTCTTCCCACCCCCAATCCCTCCTAGCATCAGACTCTTTTCCAGTGAGTCAACTCGTCGCATGAGGTGGCCAAAAAGAAGTTATTTGACTTTTTAAGTTGAGAATAGAATTAAAGCAAGACATTTAAGAAGAAAGCAGATTTCACTTAAAAAATATATCTCATTATAAAGAATAACAAAATTCAGGGAGAGGCAGCAAGAGAGCTAATGTTTCTGAGAATCTAATCTATTAACTTTTGGTGTCTGTGCCCATTAGTGTTTTTCCCCCCAACAACTCTGGAATATTGTTTAGAAATTCTGCAGTAATTAGTGGACCATTATACAAAGCTTTATTTTATGCTCTGTGACTGTCTTTGGAATGAAAGTTTGAATTAACTTGGCATGCTTACAGTGTTCACCATGGGCTGTTGAATAAAATTCCTAAAGATATGACAGCAGCAAAAATCATAGATCCAGGGCATATTTCAAAGTAGGTACTTCCTCTGGGGCAATTACTCTAGAAGATGGTCCTGGTAGTTTTTTTTTTAAACTCTGCAAGGTGGGTGTTATTGTACCAGTTAGAGATGAGGAAATGGAAGCTTCTAGAGATTAAATGTTCTGCTTAAAGCCACACACCCAGAAAATAATGGAGTCAGAATTTAAAATTGGGTCAGTCCCAAAGAGAACCAAAACTCTTTCCATTATGATATATCTTACCAGGCTATTCATTCATAAAACATCCAAGCTGAAGAGGACAACAACTGCATGCTTATCTTGGGAAGAAGAAATAAAGGCAAATACTAAGAGGCAAGAATTTAAAGTGAATAAAATCAATTGAATGTATGATTATATACCACAGCATGTGCCAGACTTATATAGGGCATTATTTAACAGGGGTAACTTTTAGTGCTCTAAATAGATATTCAGGTATCTTCTAAGTGCCAAGTTTTCAGAAAGGATAGACTATATTTTTCAGAACCTGGAGTTTCACACTTACATGGTTTCAAATTTTTTTGGTTGAGGGGGTTCATTGCATTAGAAAGTTGCAACCCTTTGAAAAGTATAGTAGTGCAGTTTATCAACAGGTTATGCTGCGAATTTTGCAGCCACATAAGAAAAGAGGGCGTGTCAGTTATCAGTTTATTGCTTTTCAGTTTCAAATCCATCCATTATTGTCTGCTCTATGAAAACGGAGTTCTTGTTTAGTTGCTCAGTCACGTCCAACTCTTTGTGATTCCATGAACTGCAGCATGCCAGGCTCCCGTGTCCTTCACTATCTCCTGGAGTTTGCTTAAACTCACATCCATCGTGTTAACGATGCCATCTAACCATTTCATTCTCCGTTGCCCCTTTCTCCTCCTGCCCTCAATCATTCTCGGCATCAGGGTCTTTTCCAGTGGGTCAGTTCTTCACATCAAGTGGCCAAAGTATTGGAGCTTCAGCATCAGTCCTTCCAATGAATATTCAGGATTGATTTCCTTAAGATTGACTGGTTTGATCTCCTTGCAGTGCAAGGGACTCTCAAGAGTCTTCTCTAGTACTACAGATCAAAAGCATCAATTCTTTGGCATTCAGCCTTCTTTATGGTCCAACTGTCACATCTATACATGACTACTGGAAAAACCATGAAAATATTTGAAATATTTCATGGAAATACCTGAAATATTTCTCCCGTGCCAACTGGCATGATGTTAATCTTGTCAGTAGAGGGCACTAGAGTGATACTGGATGGGGAGACGGGAGAAGGTTTGTCTCCTTTAGTTTCCTTCCTCACCTCTTTCCTACTTTCTTCCTTCTTGCTATTTTGGTCCTGGTCCAGAGTGTTCTCTCAGCAGGGGTCTGCTCTCGTTGTGACTTCTGTCTTACAGGTTGGCAGCACAGGGTGCAGCTTTCTTCAGTACTCATTTTCTGCAGGTGGTTCAGCAGGTAAAGAAAGAATCTGCCTGCAATACAGAAGATGCAGGTTCAACCCCTAGGTCAGGAAGAGCCCCTGAAGGAGGAAATGGCAACCCACTTCAGTATTCTTGCCTGGGAAATCCCATGGACAGAGGAGCCTGGTGGGCTACAGTCCACGGGGTCACAAAGGCTCAGAGATGATAGAAGTGACTGAGTATGCACGCATGCAGTTTCTGCAGTGTGTGGCTGCCCCAGCATCGGCTCCTTTAGTGAATGGTTCCTCCAGTGCTTGACTCCAGCAATGAGTGCATGACAACCAACGGCATCCAGCAGCTTTCTCTGGTAGCTCCTTATGCAGCTTTGCACCTCTCTGTGAATGGCTTCCTCTGGCACCTTGGAGGGTGGATCGCTAGCAAGTTCCAACAATAACGGCCGCTCAGCAACTCCCTTCAATCCGTTGAGTGATGACTGTACTCTTTCTGACAAGGTACACAGCTCAGCCCTAGGAAGAGAGGAGCTCTGTCTTGGAACCTCTATTTTAGCCCTAAGCATGGTCACTGCTCCTTATACCTGCAATGCCTATATGCTTTTGAGTTTTCTTCACTCCTTACTGGTTATGCCCCGTTACTCTAATCTTCTCTTACAGTTAAACTTTCCTTGTTAAAATTACTGTGTGATTTCTGTTTCCCAGTTGGACACTGACTGATCCAGTCGCATAGCAGTGCTCGAGGAGTGAGACAATGCCTGGATACTGCAGAGATTTTTAGTTTTATAGGATGTGTATAGATAGGCTTTGAGAACCGGGGGCGGTGGGGGGGAGAATGTTTTGTTATTGGATATATTTTGAAATGGAAAAATGATTCGAGGGAAGATGAATTCTTAGGTGGGAACATTGATTCTCTGCAGTGTGATTTTCCCATCTCACTTAGAGAAAAAGCCAAAGTCTTCCCAGGGGCTTACAAGGCCTGTCATGGCCCGATCACTCTCTTAGTCTGATCTCACCTCCAATCCCTCTCCTAGGGCTCACTCCAGTGGCTCCAGCTACACTGGTTCCTTTATGGTCCTGAATGCCCCCAGTGTACCCCTGCCTCAGTGTCTTATACCTGCTGCTCCTTCCTGGGGTGCTTTCCTCCAGATACCTGCTCACTTAATTCATCACTCCTTGCCAGTCTTTTCCCCATTGTCACCTCAGTGAAGCCTTTCTTTTTAAAAAATATATATTTATGGTTGTGCTGAATCTTGTTGGATGTGGGCTTTCTCTAGTTGTGGCAAGCGGGGGCTACTTTCTAGTTGTGGTATGCAGGCTTTTCATTTTGGTGGCTTCCCTTGTTGCACAGACCCTAGGTTTACAGATTCAGTAGTTGCAGCTTGTGGGCTCAGTAGTTGCAGCCCACTGGGCTTAGTTGCAGTACGGCATGTGGGATCTTCCTGGACCAGGGATCAAATTCCTGTCCCCTTCATTGGCAGGTGGATTCTTATCCACTGTACCAAGAGGGAAGTCCACATCTTTCCTTAAAGGAAAAAAAAAAATTCTTTTGGCTACACTCTGAGGCATGTGGAACCTTAGTTTCCTGACCAGGGATAGAACCTGTGCCCCTGCATAGGAAGGTGGAATCTTAACCACTAGACTATCAGGGAAGTCTCAGTGGGGCCTTTCCTGATTACTCTCTTTCAACTTGAGACTTGACCCGGCACTCCCTATCCCCTATCGACCTTCCCTTATTTATTCCTCACCTGTCAACTTCTAAGATGCTACAAAATTCACTTATTTTGTTTATTGTTTCTCTCTTTCTCACAACAGTGAGGCTAGGATTAAATTTTTTTCAGTCCTGTATCCTCAATACCTAGAATTGTGCCTAAATATATGAGGATAGATGAATGGATGAATTCCTTATATAATTAGGTCAAATATAATAGAAACTTAACACACTTTATCTGTGATTTTTACAGATATTTGTGTGTGTGTGTGTGTGTCTGTTCAATTATATAACCAGAATTGAAGAGATGACAGACTTACCATTTTAGATAGCCTCTTTTGCTTGAATGAGGAACTGCTGTGATTGACTTTAAGTTACATTTTAAAATTAATGATTTCACAAGACTGCAAGGTATTGGCACAAAAGCAGACATATAGATCAGTGGAACAGAAAAGAGAGCCCAGAAATAAACTCATACATCTACAATCAATTAATCTTCGACAAAGGAGGCAAGAATATACAAGACAGTCTCTTCCTAGCAAATGGTGTGGGGAAAGCTGGACAGCTGCATGTAAATCGATGAAGTTAAACTACACCCTCCCACCGTACACAAAAATGAACTCAAAATGGCTTCAGGACTTAAACATAAGACAGGACTCAAGACAGGACATCATAAAACTCCTAGAAGTGATCATAGGTCAAACATTCTCTGACAAATCATAGCAATGTTTCCTTAGGTCAGCCTCCAAGGCAATAGAAATAAAAACAAAAATAAACAAATGGGATCTAATCAAACTTACCAAGCTTTTGCACAGCAAAGGAAACCATAAACACAATGAAAACAAACTACAGAATGGAAGAAAACATTTGCAAATGATATAATGGACAAGGGCTTAATTTCCAAAATATACAAACAATTCAAACAGCTCAACAACAAATAATCCAATTGAAAAATGGTCAGAAAATCTAAATAGATATTTCTCCAAAGAAGAAATACAAATGGTCTATAGGCACGTGAAAAGATGTTTAATGCTGCTAATTATTCAGTTCAGTTCAGTTCAGTTCAGTCACTCAGTCATGTCCGACTCTCCGCGACCCCATGAATCACAGCACGCCAGGCCTCCCTGTCCATCACCAACTCCCGGAGCACACTCAAACTCATGTCCACAGAGTCAGTGATGCCATCCAGCCATCTCATTCTCCGTCGTCCCCTTCTCCTCCCGCCCCCAACCTTCCCAGCATCAGAGTCTTTTCCAGTGAGTCAACTCGTCGCATGAGGTGGCCAAAGTATTGCAGTTTTAGCTTTAGCATCAGTCTCTCCAATGAACATCCAGGATTGATCTCCTTTAGAATGGACTGGTTGGATCTCCTTGCAGTATAAGGGACTCTCAAGAGTCTTCTCCAACACCACAGTTCAAAAGCATCGATTCTTCGGCGATCAGCTTTCTTCACAGTCCAACTCTCACATCCATACATGACCACGGGAAAAACCATTGCCTTGACTAGACGGACCTTGGTTGGCAAAGTAATGTCTCTGCTTTTTAATATACTGTCAAGGTTGGTCATAACTTTCCTTCCAAGGAGCAAGCGTCTTTTAATTTCATGGCTGCAATCAGCATCTGCAGTGATTTTGGAGCTCCAAAATATAAAGTCTGACACTGTTTCCGCTGTTTTTCCATCTATTTCCCATGAAGTTGATGCTAATTATTAGAGAAATGCAAATCAAAACTACAATGAACTACCACCTCAGACCAGTCAGAATGACCATCATTAAAGACTCTACAAATAAATACTAGAGTGGGTGTGGAGAAAAGGGAACTCTCCTACACTGTTGGTTGAATGTAAGTTGATACAGCTGTTATGAAAAACATTATGGAGGTTCCTCAGAAAACTAAAAATAGAATTACCATATCATCCAGCAATTCCACCCCTGGGCATATATCCAGATAAAACTTTAATTGTAAAAAACACACGTGAGAAAAAAAAGATAATGCATCCTTGTGTTCATGGCAGCACTATTTACAATTACCAAGACATGGAAACAGTCTAAATGTCCATCAACAGATGAATGGGTAAAGAAGATGTGGTACATATATGAAATGAAATACTACTCAGCCATAAAAAAGAATGAAACACAGAAAGTCCCCTATATAAGAACAGTTCCATTCCAAGAGCATGTTTGTAAGTCCAACAAAGTTAGCCTAGGTACCCAGCTAACACAATTTGCTATATAATACTGCTTCCCCGTGGGGCTAGTGGTAAAGAAACTGCCTGCCTAATGCAGGTTAGAGGTAAGACATGCGGGTTCAAGCGCTGGGTCTGGAAGATCCCCGGGAGAGGGGAATGAAATCCACTCCAGTATTCTTGCCTGGAGAATCCCATGGATAGAGGAGCCTGGCAGGCTACAGTCCGTAGGGTCACACAGAGCAGGACACAAGTGAAGTGACTTAGCACAGCACAATAGGTAGAATACTTTTTGCACAAATAATATACAAAACACAAACACGAAAAATAAAGAAAACATTTTTAATCTTACAGAACAGTACCTTGAAAAGCACAGTGGTACAGTACAACAGCTGGCATACAGGGGCTGGCCTCGAGTGAACAGGTAGGAAGAGTTACTGACTAGAGGAGGGAGAGGAAGAGCTGAAGGATCATCAGCAGCAGGAGATGGAGGGTGAGTTGCAATTTTACTCACAGCTGACATTGACGGAACACGTTCGCATCTTTGAAAGTTCACAATGTGAAGATTTGTATGTAGGGGACTTATTGTAATGTCATCTGCAGCAACATGGATGCAGCTAAAGACTGTCATACTAAGTGAAGTAAGTCAGAAAGATAAAGACAAACACCATATGATAACACTTACGTGTGGAATCTAGAATACGACACAGATGAACCTGTCTGTGAAACAGAAACAGACCCAAAGACATAGAAAACAGACATAGTGGTTGTCAAGGGGAAGAAAGAAGATGGAAGGATAGAGTGGGAGGCTGGGGTTAGCAGAAGTAAGCCGCTATAATGTAGAATGGGTAAACACCAAGGTTCTAATGTATAGCACAGAGAACTAGGTTCACTATCCTGTGATAAATCAGAATGGAAAGTAATATTAAGAATGTACATACGTGTATAAACGAATCACTTTGTACAGCAGAAATTAACAAAACATTGAAAATCAACTATGCTTCAATTAAAAAAAAATAAAATTTGTGATTTCAGTGGATGTTTGTCATTTTTGCCCCCATCTGCTATTTCCCTTCTTAACAGCACCCCAGCTTTGCTTTGATGGACTATTGATTAGTGACATGATGACTCCTGACATAAGCCACATGGCTGGAGGCATTTACATTCTCGAAAAGAGTGATATAAAGACCCCAAATGGCCAACACTCTTAACCTCTGCAGCATTTCTCAAAGTGACCATTCATCAGGTCTGGCTAGCTCCTGTTTTCTCTGAGGTTGTGCTAGTTCCTGTCCTTTCTGAGTCTGTTTAGTCCATATTTTGTTCCATTTTGTGAGTTACCCTCTCTTCTTCCCATACAGTCTTTTTCTGTTTAACTTCCCCCGGCAGTTTCTATTTCTTGCAACCAGATCATCTTAACTGATAAAATAATTCATTTTATCATTAGAGGAGAATCAGTATCTTATTACACAGGTTGAAAATAATATGCCCAGATGACTTATTCTGTAGAAAATATGCTTTTAAAGATACTGAATATTGAACATAAAATGACAACTTTTGATAGTGTATTTCAATCCTGATAGACTAGAGGCATTTAGGCACATGAGATCAAGAAGCAGGAATAATGTAATCTCTGCTCAAGTTATATTAGATACAACATATTATATTTTGGATGCCTCCTCTAGATTTCTTGTCACCACCAGTAGTTTTAGAACATGTGACTGATAGACTTAGATGCAATTATAGGAGAGCTTAGTTGTAGAACGAGAGTCTGCAGTGAATTTATGCAACAAAATGGCATGTTACAGACTGTCTTGCCACACAGAGAGCATCTTTGCTCTATAATAGCTAGAATAAATTTTAAAGAATAATGGAGACATGCTCCACATACCTCATCTCCAAAACAATAGCAAACTATTTCCTGGTTTAATGAGAAGTTAAAAAAGTCTCCTGGTGATGAGGTTAAGAAAGTTGGCACATTTTTCAACTCAGATTAACTCAAGACATCATCATAATAAATAATGTGAATCATTGAAATGTCACAAAATCTGGAAAATAAAATCTGATACTTTAAAAAAACCAAGTATTAGGGGAAAAAAGTTCCTTTTATTTTTTTACTGTGGAATAATTGACAGATAACATTATATTAGTTTCAGGTGTACAATGTAATGATTTGATATTTGTATATATTGCAAAATAATACATTCTTGATAATAATACTTCTTTCAATAGAAGTTCTTGTGAATGTGTCTGTAAAACGGAGTTTGACAAAATCCATGCAGTTGTCTATTTTTGTAAAGAACATAGCCGCAGCCATTTATTATGTGTTGTTTTGTTGGGTACTTTCAGGTTGCAATGACAGAGTTGAGGAGTTGCAACAGACTAAAACACTATCTGGCCCTTTATTGGAAAGATTGCTGACCTAAAAATGTAATATGTGTGTCCTAATATCATCAAATATCTAGCAATATTCAGATTTCCTTGTAAAATTTTTTTAAAGGATTGGTTCGTTCAAATCAGGTCTGTGTATTTGCATTGGTAATGTCTTTTTATGACTTTTAATCTATCAATTCCCTATTCTACTCTCAATCTACTCTCTTTCTCTGATCTTTCCCCCGCCTAAATCTCACATGTAAGCGATATCATACAGTATTTGTCTTTATTTAACTTTTTTCACTTAGCATAATGCCCTCAAGACTTATCCATGTTGTTATGAATGGTGGGGTTTCCTTCTTTTTAATACCTGAATAATATTCCATTGTATCTGTATGCCATATTTCTCCCCTCACTCAGCTCTACTCAGGTATAATTGACAAAATCACAAGGTATTTAAAGTATACAAAGTGAGAGCTGATATATGTACATGTCATAAAATGATTTCTCCGATTGAGTTTATTATCATATCACTTCACATATTCAATATTATTTTTTGGTGAGAACCTTTACGTTCTACTCTCTTAGAAAATTACAGTTATGTTCATTATACAACACAGTGTTATCAGCTGTAGTCACCATGTTATACATTAGATTCTCAGACTTTGTTAATCTTATAACTGAAACTTTCCACCCTTTTGCCACCCTCTCCATATTTCCCCCACCCTTCAGCACCTGGCCACCACTTCTCTACTCTCTCTTTCTGCATACCTGTCAGGCTGATCTGCTCTGGGGGGTTTCTTCCTGAAGCCAGGGTTTTGATCTCCATCCAGTCTCTGTTTATAAACTTTCTCCATATTCTAATTCAGTGATTCTCAAACCTGGCTGTGTATTCTCAATTCTGACTGTGTATCAGAATCCCTGGTGGAGATTTTTATTTAAAAAAATACAGTAAAATCTCTGGGGATGGGTCCTAGGCACGTAGATTTAAAAATCTCCCCTGGTGATTCTAACGTGCAGCCTGAGCTGTGAATCAATGTTTCAAAAGCCAAAGTTTGCATTTCAGTATTGCTAAGGGGATTTACTCCCTTAAAAGCAGTTTTGCAAAAGACCTGCTCTTAATCTTTTGAACTTGGGAATTCCTACTGTTTGTGTTGCTCCGAGTTCTCTCTTTTCCTAGTGCTCAGATCTTGGAGGGTTGCTTGCTGACCAAATGGAAGGACTGTTTCATTTCACCATCTTTCACAAGATAAATAATCTCCCTATTGCAGTACAAACTGAAAATAGATTTTTCCCATTAGGCAGAAACTTGGCTACCAGAATACACCCCGTGCTGTTGGGTGGCTGGTTTTTTTATGTTCAGATGGTTTGCGCTGGGTGTTGTTTCTGGTTATAAGCAGTGGGTGGAGTTTTTAGGCCCATCAGGACAGAGGCAGCAAAGTCTGTGCAGACGTCAGCCAGAAGGAGGAAAAGAGGAGTGGAAAGGCCAGTTGCTGTTGAGGATTTTAAAGGCTTTAAAATATTGCCAACTGAGAAATGAGTTGTGCTGCTGCCCAATTATCCTTCTACCTTCTTTGGTCCATTGGCTCCGTGGGATCCGTGCACAGACAGAAACAAAAGATTCTTGGGCAGAGATTTGGAAAACAACCTTCAGAACTGTTGGCCAAATTCTAACATTAAATATGCTGAGATCCATCCCTCTTCAGTTTCTGGAGGCATCTCTTTGTGTACTGAGCACCTTGTTTAAATGCTTTTATAAAAAGGTGATATAAACACATTTCAGATTCCCTTCTGTCTCCTAGATCAAACAAATATGTATTGTTCCCAAACCTTTCCCTTGCCAGGAGGAAAGAAGAATCCTATCTGAAAAGTAGAAAAAAATATTGACTCTAAGATCCTGCCTAATTTAAAGTGTGCTTGAAAAACTCTGTCAAGCAGGTCTCTGGAAAGAACAAATGTTAAAGTGCTTAAAGGCTTCTATGTTCCTGAAGAGGCATTTGGAGGTAAACCGGTGAGGTAATAATCTTAATCGAAACATTGTTGACTTGGACGGGCAGCATGCAGGACTCATTTTGTGGCATTGCTCAAGTCAGGGCTGAAAGGAGGGAAGAGTTCCCACAGAGCAGAATTGAAACGAAGTCAATGATCACAGCCTAGAGACAGGGTCATTCAGGCATTCCAGGGAAGAAGACTTCTGGTGGGTTCCTTCATGGGGAAGAGATACGCGCCTTGGAAATCCCTCACCTCAGAGAATTTCTTTGTGTAGCCTTGTTGTTTTCAGTCTTCAAAAACACCAGGCTGAGGGGTGTGTGTGTGTGTGTGTGTGTGACCCGTAGGAGAAGGTGGGAGGATATAAAAACTTGAATAAGGAATTGACTTTGTTGTCCTAAGAAGGAGAAAGGACTGAACATTTACTTAGCATTGGCTATATTTTTGGTGCTTTATATGTTACTGTATTAATCTTCATAGTAATCTCTGTGGTGGATATTAAACAATAGTAAAGTTATTGATCACAAGAAATTTAAAATATTTATTTATTTACTTTTGGCTGCACTGGGTCTTTATTGTTTTGCGTGGCCTTTCTCTAGTTGCCATGAGCAGGGGCTACTCTTCGTTGCGATGTGCCAGCTGCTCATTGTGGCAGCTTCTCTTGTTGGCAGAGCAGGGGCCCTAGGCATGAGGGCTTCAGTAGTTGAGTCACACAGGCTCATGCCTAGGGCCCCTGCTCTGCCAACAAGAGAAGCTGCCACAATGAGCAGCTGGCACATCGCAACGAAGAGTAGCCCCTGCTCATGGTGCTCTGGCTCTGGAGCATGGGCTTAGTTATTCTGTGGCATGCAGAATCTTCCTGGACCAGGGAGCAAACCTGTGTCCCTTGCGTTAGCAGGCAGTTTCTTTTCCACTGCACTGCCAGGGAAGTCCCACAAGAAATTTTAACATGAAACTAGAGCTGGAAGTGAATTTGATATATGGAAAATTTTCTTTTCCTCTTTATCCATTTCCCCTAAGGACGTCAGAGCAGAATGGCTTTATGTAGCTATGGATAGCCTGGTATTGGTGGAAGGCCTAATCGTTTTATCTTTCTGTTGCTCTAAGTAATTTCTTTAGGAAATCCTTCTCATTTCTTAACAAAAACCTCTTCCCTCTTCTCCTGTTTCCCTGATAGGAACCAGACTCACTAACATGGAAAATACAGGTAACTGCCTTCTTCAAAGAACAATGGTGAATGTAAATTGGTTCTCTTAAATCATGGGCTGTCAAAAGAAAATAACTCCCCTGGACAAGACAGCCCCAAGAACCTCTTATCCTTCCCATTTTATTATATGAGTGATTGAGAAAGGGTGTTTTCTCTGAGAAGACTGGGAAAATATCATAACATTCTGGCTTATAAAACCTCTGCGACATGGCCTGACTCCCAAGGCTGGTCTTTATTCTTTCAATAAGGTTCTTCTTGACCAAACATTTTTTTGTCTGTCTTTAAACCCTCAACGACTCTGACAGTTAAAGGTGGGTCTAAACACTAGAGCTGTAAGTATTATTTTGTAGATGCAGAATTTGAGGCTCAGGAATTATACTGTATTAGTTTGCTAGGGCTGCCATAACAAAGACCACAGACAGGATGGCTTAAGCAGCAGGAATGAGTTCTTACAGAAGACCAAAATCAAGGGGTCTGCAAGTTTGGTTTCTCCTGAGGCCTCTCTCCTTGGCTTTTCGATGGCCATCCTCTCTTTCTTCGTTTCTCTCTTTATAAGGACACTAGTGATACTGTGTTAGGGTCCACCCTGATAGCCTCTTTGAAGCTTAATTACCTCTGTCAAGGCCCAAGTACAGTCACATTCTAAGGTATGAGTGGTTAGGGCCTCAACATGATTTGAGGGGAACACAGTTCAGTCCACAGCAGGCAGGTAGGTAGAGTGGCCACTGGTAAGGGATGGGGTTGAGGCAAGAACCCACGTGTGTGTGACCATGGAACCTGCCCTTTTAATACCACCCTGAGGTTGTAGGGTCATTTCAGAGATGAGGCATTATGGGTCAAAGAACCTGTATTAATGTAGTTTCCTAAGTCTTTTTACTTCATTCTCCAGCAAGTTTTTAGGATTCGTGAAGTGTTTTAGAGATAATCAGAATGTCTTCCTGTACTTTGTTACTTTGCTGGTCTGATTCCAATGAAGACTGTATCTAAACCCACCCGACCCATATAATCACTGCCCCCACATTCTCCACTTACAAATATTATGTGATTTCAGTAAGTACAAATCTAATAAAACTCAGCTGACCTTAGACATTTCACTTGATTACAAATAACTTGTTCCATTAAACCAGTATTAGTTCTCAACAGCTGGGTAACACTTTACCTCAAAATCCAAGTCTTAAAACAATGATGAACATTTATTATATTTCTCAGTCTCAGTGAGTTAGGAGTTTGGGGTGTGTTGACTTTGCTGGGCCAAACTGTGTCCTTCAGAATTCCCTTTCTAGTATGTTTCCAGGTAGAGTGGGCACCTAGAGATGCTGTCTTGTGAGAGCTGGAGGATAGAGAAAAAGCATAACCATTTTGTAGCATGCATATACCTCCTCCCAGTTATTTAATAGAATAAATCTGGATGCTGCTGGGGAGGGATTTTGCAGATGTAATTAATTAAAGTCTTTAATCGGTTGTCTTTAAGTTAGGGAGATTATTTTGGGTGGGCCTGATTTATCCATTTGGAAGGGAGATTATCCTTTCTTTTGTGGGCATGAGTCAAACAGTTGGAAGGTCTTTTCAAAGAGGGTTGGGTGAGAGAGGGCTGGGAGGAAAAAGAGAGAGAGTGTGCCCACATGAACATGAGAGAGATACTTCCATCTGTAGGTGACATCCCTGCCTGCATCCATGGAGTTCCACCTTGCTTGCTTTGCTCACTTACTTGCTATTTGCTTTTGATCTTCTCTTCCTGCCTGTAAATGAACAGTTTTGGTCTGTGTACCTGGGGTTTTGGTCTGCTTGTGACTGTTTCTTCCTGATTGCCTGCCTTCCCGATGGACTTCAGACTTGCTAAGCCAGCCCCCACAATTTCATAAGTCAATGCCTTGTTTTAAGTCCATAAATTGCCTACTGATTCTGCTTCTCTGATTGAACCCTGACTTATATAGAATGGTTTAGCTGGGCTGCTCTGGCTTGGGGTTTCTCCAGAGGCTGTAGTCAGAATGTTGGTCAGTGCTACAGTCATCCAAGGCTTGACTGGGACTGGAAGATTTTTTCCAAGATGGCTCATTCATACAGTTGGCCAACTGGTGTAGGCTGTTGGCTGGATGCCTCAGTTCCATGCCGCAGAGACCTCTCCATAAAGCCACTTGAGTATCATCAGGACACTCAGAGTGAGTGACCCAAAGAGCAAAGCAGAAGCAGACATATCTTTTATTATCTAGCATTAGAAGTCACACAGCATCATTCCACTGGTTCTGTTGGTCACCCAGACCAACCCTGAAACAATGTGGAAGGGGACTAGGCAAGGGCATGAGTACCAGGAAGCAAGGGTCAGTAGTAGTCATCATGCAAGCTGGAAACCATAAAGTTCTTCTCAATTCCCTTTTTCGGTGTTATGTAGACATAGGTATAATAATACAATGGATAAAAAGCTTTATATAAAAATTTAAATCTTTAGCTACAATTTAATACATTTTAAATAATTACTTAAAGATTTAAATTATTAAAACATAATTTTATTATTTTTTAAAATTATTAAAATTATTTAAAGATAATTTAAATAAAAGTATAAATATGTATTTTAAATAAAAAAGGAAAGGATTAGTAAAGTGAAACTCATATACCTATCGACTGATTCAACAAATATAGAGGTGGTGAATTTTGCCTCATCTATTTCCTTTACCTGGAGAAGGCAATGGCAAGCCACTCCAGTACTCTTGCCTAGCAAATCCCATGGATGGAGGAGCCTGGTAGGCTGCAGTCCCTGGGGTCGCTAAGGGTCAGACACGACTGAGCGACTTCACTTTCACTTTTCACTTTCACACATTAGAGAAGGAAATGGCAACCCACTCTAGTGTTCTTGCCTGAAGAATCCCAGGGACGGGGGAGCCTGGTGGGCTTCCGTCTATGGGGTCACACAGAGTCGGACACGACTGAAGTGACTTAGCATTTCCTTTACCATGACTTTTTTTTTTTGGCTAAAGCACTTTAGAGCAAACTCCTGAAATTGGGTCATTTCACCTGTAAATACTTTCATTTGCATTTCTGGTAAGTTTATTTTATTTTTAAAATGTAACCTCTGAGCTATGATCACACTCAATAGAACTGGCAATTCTTTAACATCATCAGATGTCCAGTCCATATCCCAGTTGTCCTCATGTCTTCTTGCTGTTGGTTTGTTTGAAACAAGGGCTAAGCAAGGATAAAACAGTGCATTTGATTGTATGTTCACAGGGTTTCTTTTAACAAATACATTTCCTCCTCCTTGTTTCTCCACAGCATTTCCACTTTTTCAATGCTTCCTAGCACTGGTGAGTTTCAACCCATTACGGTTACCATTTTTTCTGATTTCCTTTAAGCCATTGGGGACCCATTTAAAGGCTTCTATTTACCTGCGATGCACATTCATTCATTGTTGAAGCTTCTGTCCAAAAGGTCTTCCTGGAATGAGTAATTTATCTAGGAAGCCCTTTTCCTTTTAGTGGGAAACAGTAAACAAACTGTTTTTATGGGTGCTCATCACTACTGCAATATTTTGGAAGGTTATTTTATAATCCACTCAATAAGGCAGCAAATAAAAATAGTTGGATGTTCCATTTCTAATTTAATCTGATCTGACATATTGTAATACATGTTAAAGAAACAGAGACCACTGAACTGAAATTTCAGACAGGAGGTCTCGAAGGTGGAGTGGGTTACTACCAGGTGACATTGTAGATAGAGTTCTTAGAAGTCAAACTCAAGTGATGGCCCCCTCGAGGCAAAACTGAAGTTGATGTCATTCTTTTTGTTTTTTTAAATATTTATTTGGCTGTGTCAGGTCTTCATTGAGGCATGCGGGATCTTCGTTTATTGCATGAGGGCTCAGTAGTTGCAACTTGGAGCTCAGATCTTGCGGCATGTGGGATCTTAGTTTCCCCATCAGGAATCGAACCTGCACCCCCTGCATTGGAAGGTGGATTCTTAACCATTGGACCACTAGGGAAGTCCTGGCCTTATTCTTCTGACACCTCCCAGCTTCCTCCTCTTTGTCTTTTACCTTTTCCTGCATCTTCATTTCTTCTGACTCAGTGTTTTCATGGACTGATTTTTTTTCTCTAACTTAGGAAAACCCCTCAACCATCCTCTAATGGAAGCAGTATATAGTAGGGGAAAAGTACAAGAGTGTTGCAGCAAGGAACTGAGTTTCAATCCTGGTTCTCCTTTTTGCATTTTACAAAAAGGGCACCCAGACAGAGATTGCTGAACCTCAAATAGCACATAATTAATGGAAAACTTTCAGGCCTTCTGAAGGAAGACATTTCTAGCTTAAGAGTACCTTCCAGATGTCTCCCACATTCTACCTTTTAATTATTTAATTCTGTTTGATAAGAACTCTTCATCAAGTTTTGCCCCAGAAAAAAACCCCTTCCAAAGGTATTAAAAAAATCTTAAAAATTTTTCCCAGTGTAGAAAGGCTTTTTGCAGAAAGACTCAGAAGATGGAAAACCATGCATCCCATGATTCCAGGGGTTAAAGTTGAAAAGAACTTGTTTATGGCACTAGAGTAAATATCTCAAGTACAGTTATATTTGCTTATGTTGTATTTTAAAATCATGCTTAAAATTGCCTCCTGTATTCTGAATCCGGCAAGTGGAAGGCAAGGAGGTCACCTGTACAACTGGTGCAAGTAATGGAATTCCCCCAGGCACGTTTAGAAACTCCAAACTAATATGACAGACAGAACACTCCATCTGTTGGTTGCCCATTGAGATGAGCACCAGATCTACAGACACTTTAATATGGGCGGTGTGTCTTGAGAATAGCCATTTATATTAAGTATCTTTCATTTTTACTTCCTTCTCATCTAAGGGTTTTAGAAGTAGTCACAAATATGAACTCCATAGGCATACATGTGCTGGCAAGTGAATATAATATTTCAATCTTAATTATACTACATAAAGAAAAAGTGGGAACATATTTTGACACAAGTCGCTTTATAAATCATGCCTACTGAAAAGTGTTTAATAAAAGCTTGGAGGCAGTTAATTCATGATATTCAGAATAACTGTGAGCAGCTCCATGAAGAATGTTTGAGATAAGAAAATGTAATAAACCATTTCTGAAACATGCTGTCCTTTTAAATACTTCGGATCATTGAAGAAAAAACTTAGGTAGTTAAACAGTTTTTAAAAGTGGACTATAAATTATAACATAACTGAATACAGGTGATAGGATAAGTAAGGTTATTGCAACTTACACTAATAACACTTAGCATCAATATTTTTAACTAATTTCAGTGTCCCTCACCTGGAGCAGCACTTCACCTGCAGCAGTTACCAATTGAGATCTGTCCTTTGTGAGGTGGGTCACAGGCAGTTTGTGATTAATAGTAGTTCCCATAAAAGTTGTGGTAAAAGTTTTGAAATGAATCACTCACTAGGAATTAGAGCAAACTCAAAGTGATCTGTACAACGAGGTCATACAAGGATGTGGGACTCACTATTTCTTCACATGATGATGTGAGCTGGAGAAGGGGGAATGTAAACCACGTGTAGCATATTCCATCTGTGCCAAAGCCCTCACTCTTAGTGTTCCCATGAAGGTCATCCATAATGGGTGTGACTGCTGCTGCTGCTGCTGCTAAGTTGCTTCAGTCGTGTCCGACTCTGTGCGACCCCACAGATGGCAGCCCACTAAACTCCTCTGTCCCTGGTATTCTCCAGGCAAGAATACTGGAGTGGGTTGCCACTGCCTTCTCCAGTAGGTGTGGCAGTGGGTGTAATAAGGCTAGGAACTGCCAGATGCTTGTTGAGCAAAGGTTGATCATGGCACTGGAGACCTTTTGTGGGCTGGGCTCATACAAGCACCCTTGCTTCTTGCTTAGCTTTTAATGGTTCTCCAAGATAGATGATGCTTAATATTTTGACAGACCCTATTGTTTGTCAGCTAAACCTCTTTCTACAACACTTGTATGAAGTGTACTCTCAAAGAGAGTGCTTAGTTGCCCAGAAATGTATATTTTCTTGGACTATTGAGTAAGGATCCAGGAGAAGCAAAGTGTGACATCAACAAAAGTAAAAAATAAAGTCATAAAAAGTAACAATGGGCTCTTTCTTGAGCTCTTTCTAAAATGCACAATGTCATACATCCATTAAATGCTTTGTGTATACACTTATCCTTACAAGACTCCTCTGAGGGATTATTAAGAGGTCTTATTATCTACCTTTTACAGATGGGATAACTGAGCCTGAGGGAGGTTAAGACCCTTTCTCAGGGTCCAAGTTAAGTGACAGAGCCAGGTTTAAACCCAAGTCTTCATGACACCAATGGCCATAGTCTGGCTACTCTGTTCTATTATTGCCAAGTAAGGGCAAGGGTCTGAAAGAGATGGGAATACCAGACCACCTGACCTGCCTCTTGAGAAACCTGTATGCAGGTCAGGAAGCAATAGTTAGAACTGGGCATGGAACAACAGACTGGTTCCAAAGGTTGTATATTGTCACCCTGCTTATTTAACTTATATGCAGAGTACATCATGAGGAACACTGGGCTGGAAGAAGCACAAGCTGGACTCAAGATTGCCGGGAGAAATATCAATAACCTCAGATATGCAGATGACACCACCCTTATGGCAGAAAGTGAAGACAAACACAAAGGCCTCTTGATGAAAGTGAAAGAGGAGAGTGAAAATGTTGGCTTGAAGCTCAACATTCAGAAAACAAAGATCATGGCATCTGGTCCCATCACTTCTTGGGAAATAGATGGGGAAACAGTGGAAACAGTGTCAGACTTTATTTTTTGGGCTCCAAAATCACTGCAGATGCTGATTGTAGCCAGGAAATTAAAAGACGCTTACTCCTTGGAAGGAAAGTTATGACCAGCCTAGATAGCATATTAAAAAGCAGAGACATTACTTTGCCAACCAAGGTCTGTCTAGTCAAGGCTATGGTTTTTCCCGTGGTCATGTATGGATGTGAGAGTTGGACTGTGAAGAAAGCTGATCGCCGAAGAATTGATGCTTTTGAGCTGTGGTGCTGGAGAAGACTCTTGAGAGTCCCTTGGACTGCAAAGAGATCCAACCAGTCCATTCTAAAGGAGATCAATCCTGGGTGTTCATTGGAAGGACTGATGCTAAAGCTGAAACTGCAATACTTTGGCCACCTCATGCGACGAGTTGACTCACTGGAAAAGACTCTGATGCTGGGAGGGATTGGGGGTGGGAGGAGACAGGGACGACAGAGAATGAGATGGCTGGATGGCATCACTGACTCGATGGACATGAGTTTGAGTGAACTCCGGGAGCTGGTGATGGACAGGGAGGCCTGGTGTGCTGTGATTCATGGGGTCGCAAAGAGTCGGACATGACTGAGCGACTGAACTGAACTGAACTGAACTGAAGGGCAAGGGTCACAGTTTTAGAGATGCAATATAAGTGGTAATTCTATACTAACATTGATTACACTTTTAAAGCTTATTACACATTACAAAACTTTTCACACATATTGTTGTTGTTCAGTTGCTAAATTGTGTCTGACTCTGACCCCATGGACTGCAGCACACCTGATTTTCCTGTCCTTCACTATCCTGGAACTTGCTCAAACTCATGTCCAGTGAGTCGATGATTCTATCCAACCATCTCGTCCTCTGACATACCCTTCTCCTGCCCTCAATCTGTCTTCAGTTCAGTTCCGTCACTTAGTTGTGTCTGACTCTTTGTGACCCCATGGACTACAGCACATCAGGCCTCCCTGTCCATCGTCAACTCCCGGAGTTTACTCAAACTCATGTCCATTGAGTTGGTGATGCCATCCAACTGTCTCATCCTCTGTCGTCCCCTTCTCTTCCTGCCTTCAATCTTTCCCAGCATCAGGGTCTTTTCAAATGAGTCAGTTATTTGCATCAGGTGGCAAAGTATTGGAGTTTCAGCTTCAGCATCAGTCCTTCCAGTGAACATTCAGGACTGATTTCCTTTAAGATGAACTGGTTGGATCTCCTTGCATTCCAAGGGACTCTCAAGAGTCTTCTTCAGCACCACAGTTCAAAAGCATCAATTCTTTGGCACTCAGCTTTCTTTGTATTCAAACTCTCACATCCATACATGATTACTGGAAAAACCATAGCCTTAACTAAATGGATCTTTATTGGCAAAGTAATGTCTCTGCTTTTTAATATGCTCTCTAGGTTGGTTATAACTTTTCTTCCAAGGAGCAAGTGTCTTTTAATTTCATGGCTGCAATCACCATCTGCAGTGATTTTGGAGCCCCAAAGAATAAAGTCTCTCACTGTTTTCTCATCTGTTTGCCAGGAAGTGATGGGACCAGATGCCATGATCTTAGTTTTCTGAATGTTGAGTTTCAAGTCAACTTTTTCACTCTCCGCTTTCACTTTCATCAAGAGGCTCTTTAGTTCTTCTTTGCTTTCTGCCATAAGGGTGGTGTCATTTGCATATCTGAGGTTGTTGATATTTCTCCCAGCAATCTTGATTCCAGTTTGTACTTCATCCAGCCCAATGTTTCTCATGATGTATTCTGCATATAAGTTAAATAAGTAGGGTGACAATATACAGCCTTGACATACTCCTTTCCCTCTATGGAACCAGTCTATTTTTCCATGTCCATTTCTAACTGTTGCTTCCTGACCTGCATACAGATTTCTCAAGAGGCAGATCAGATGGTCTGGTATTCCCATCTCTTTCAGAATTTTCCAGTTTGTTGTGGTCCACACAGTCAAAGGCTTTGGCATAGTCAATAAAGAAGAAGTAGATATTTTTTCTGGAACTCTTTCTTTTTTGATGATCCAATGGATGCTGGCAATTTGATCTCTGGTTCCTCTGCCTTTTCTAAATCCAGCTTGAACATCTGGAAATTCGCGATCTAATAGTTCATGGTTTAATAGTCTTATTGACTATGAAAGCAACTGAAGAATACCTGCCTATGTTTAAGATCTGTGTATGCATGTATATGTGTGTTTTGAGAAAGAGAAAGTGCATTCTATTCTTTGTTAGTGAGAATCTGAAAACAACATGAGAAACTGTTAAAGTTTCAAAGATCCTCATTTAGATTGACCTGAAGATAGATATTTCCTAATAAAATAAGAAATTGAGCCCAACCCTGACTTTTTAGACATGATGCAATTCTTAGCTTCTTTTCAGTTCTTGATTGATTGAGCATTCCTGGAGGACAAAGCATGTGCTCCAGTTGGTCCTAAGTCTAGCACCTGTGAACCTTAACCCTCAGGTGATGTTGTCTCTGACCTGTGGGCAAAAGGCATCAGTGGGCTCTGCTCTAAGGACCTGGGCTGGGAGGAGAAGCAGAGGAAACGTGGGGGAATGACAATTGGGAACTTTTCAAAGTATTACTTTAGGGATCATCCATTCAGTATTCCAAAAATATTAATTAGGCCCTTGTGTCTGTGTTAACCATTTTGGGGAACAAGAGATAAGTCCCATGAGCTTGACCTTCAAAGATCGAGTTGTAGAGTCTCCTTGTGTTAAATACTTACATGTGAGATAACTTGAAATGCTGGACCACAAGTTCAGCTTTCCTTTCCTTGTGACTACTCACCCATGCATCCCCCAAGTCCATGCCCATGATACTTGTCAGATTGAGCCAAAATGACTGTACTCTGAAAAGAACTGGCTCAACTTCCTGCCTGGAGGGGAATATATAAAGCCATCTGGAAGAGGAGGAATGAATTCCAGAGGGTAGAGTTCATGGAATGTTATATGAGGCACCTGGTCCCTTCCCCTTTCTCCCTTTTGTAGGGTTCTTGACCTGTTCTCTCTGCAATCCCCACCAGCCTAAGGGGTTCCCAGGAGTGGCACTTGGGGTCTGAAGGGTGATTCTAGAACCTGAAGCTCATGCCTACTTCTTGGCTGGAGCTCCCATGAAGACTAGGGGCTTGCAGATGTGCCTTGCCTGAGTATGAAAGGGATGGAAGGGGTGCTGGGTCCCCACCACCATGTAATGTGGCAAGGATGCTTGAGTTTTTCTATGGGCCCAGAGCCCACCTGTGCAAGTGAGTGGAGCAGTGGCTGGCTGGTTTGCAATCTTGCCTTTTACCCAGGGTTTAGAGTCAGAGGGTGGAGAAGGAAATGGCAATCCACTCCAGTATTCTTGCCTGGAAAATCCCAGGGACAGACAAGCCTGGGGGGCTACAGTCTATGGGGTTGCAAAAGAATCAGGCATGACTTAGCAACTAAACCACCACCACCACCAGAGTTATAGGTTAGGAAGAGAAGGAAGCTAGGAAATAGACTTGGATGATATTAACTGAGACATTAATTCCTGAAGTGGATTATAAGAAACTGCTGGACTGTGCAAAGTTTGGTGGATTGGACTGCATTTAGTTTTCTTACTATCAAGTGGGAGTGGAAGTTTGTCAAAGAAAAGTGTGTGCAGACATAAAAATGGACAGAGTACCATGTTTTCACACAGGTGATTTGTCATTGTCCAGTTCATACCATTTACACTACATTTGTTAAATCTACAGCGATGCAGTTATTGAAAGCCAGGCTTGGTTGAAAAGAACATCCTTTCTAAATTCTAGAAGCTTCTCTTTAAATATCACCAGCCTCAGATTTGGAGGATTGCCCTTAGTGCTCAGAAGGAGCAGAGCGTTGGGGAGGAAAAGTGCAAAGGACCTGGCCCAAGGGCCTTTGTCCACCTTCTGCCATGATGGTTGAGAGTCTTTAGGGAAGTAATGATAGCAGGGCTTCCCTGGTGGTCCAGTGGCTAAGACTCCACACTCCCAATGCAGGGGCCAGAGGTTTGATCCCTGGTCAGGGAGCTAGATCCCACATGCTGTAACTAAAAAGGCCCCGCATGCTGCATCTAAACATCCTGTGTCCCGCAACTAAGACTCAATGCAGCCAAATAAATAAACATTAATAAAAGTAATCAGGGGTCTTTAGGGAAATACTGGACAGCAATCCCATCACTGGGAACTAGGCTCTAGAGGGTCTTGAGATCATTGCTAGAAAATAAATGGAGTTACTTCTTTGATGTTTGAGTCTTAGTGTGGTTGATGTTTTGGTTCACAGGCTTGCAGTGGCCCCCCTGAGGGGAGGATTAGGCAGTCTCGCCCTGTTAAGCTCTGGCACCGCCATGTGACTCACTTAGACAAATGAAATGTGTGCAGAAATGGAGGAGGACTTTTCCGGGCTGAAATGTTAAGAAATATGACTAGTCATACTTTAAAATTTGTTATTGTTATTATTTAATTTTATTTATTTGTTTTTATTTTTAGCTGTGCTGGGTCTTTGTTGCTGTGGGCAGATTTTCTCTAGTTGCGGTGAGCGGCAGTTACTCTCTGGTTGCAGCGCACGGGCTTCTCACTGCGGTGGCTTCTCTTGTTGCTGCTCACAGGCCACAGCGTGCACGGGCTCAGTGGTTGTGGTGCATGGGCTTAGTTGCCCCGAGGCATGTGGGATCTTCCCTGATCGGGGATAGAACCGTGTACCCTGCATTGGCAGGCTGATTCTTAACCACTGGAACATGAGGGAAGTTTCTTAAAATTTTTTTAAAATTAAAAAATAACCTCTACCTTTTATCCCTGTGGAAGCATGTGTTGAGATGGAGCTCATGTCAAGTGACCAAGATGGGCAGAACTCCCCTGTCAATTTATGGTGAGTGAGAAGGAGACTTCCTTCTTAGAAGTTATTGCAACTTTTGGCTTGTCACTGCACTATAAACTACCCTTTTCTGACCAATATATAGTGTGAAAGTTTTATGCCTATGATGTAGTCTATATAACTCCATTAACAATAATTATCTTTAAGTTGAAGAATATAGTTGGATTAAATTTCCAGTCTAAGGAGGAAGCATGTGACCAGGGTTTAAACAAGGCTTATTTACTGCCTTTTTAATGTCACCTGTTACTTTCTACTCCTATTACAGTTGTTCATACATTTTAACTCTTTTACTAGGATGATTCCTTGAGGGGAGGAAGTAGGTCTGCATCACTTCTGAATGAAAGTTCATTCTTTGATAAAATCATGTCAGGTCATACCATAGTGGAAGTGATTGATAGAATCTTGGTTCTTCTGAAACCACTGAAAACAGAAGCATAGCAGATGTTTTGGAGGTAACATTTTCCTAAAATGCAAACAAATTCTTTTTGTTACATACAGAGATAACTGTCAAGTAGAAAAGAACCTTCCTTGCATGCTGAATGGAAGTTTTTGCAATTATAAGCTCTTCAGATAAAGGGAAAAAAAAATATAATTCAGTTCAGTTCAGTTCAATCACTCAGTCGTGTCTGACTCTTTGTGACCCCATGAACCACAGCACACCAGGCCTCCCTGTCCATCACCAACTCCCGGAGTTTACCCAAACTCATGTCCATTGAGTCGGTGGTGCCATCCAACCATCTCATCCTCTGTCATCCCCTTCTCCTCCTGCCCTCAATCTTTCCCAGCATCAGGGTCTTTTCAAATGAGTCAGCTCTTTGCATCACGTGCCCAAAGTATTGGAGTTTCAGCTTCAACATCAGTCCTTCCAGTGAACACCCAGGACTGATCTCCTTTAGGATGGACTGGTTGGATCTCCTTGCAGTCCAATGGACTCTCAAAAGTCGTCTCCACATCACAGTTCAAAAGATCAATTCTGTGCTCAGCTGTCTTTATAGTCCAATTCTCAAATCCATACATGACTACTGGAAAAACCATAGTCTTGACTATGTAGACAAAGTAATGACCTTGTTGATAAAGTAATGTCTCTGCTTTTTATTTATTTATTTATTTTTAATTTATTTTATTGGAGGCAAATTACCTTACATTAATATATTGGTTGGTTTTGCCATACATTGACATGAATCCGCCCCGGGTGTACATGTGCTCTCCCTCCCGAACCCCCCTCCCACCTCCCTTCTCCCCATATCCTCCCTCCATGTCATTCCCGTGCACCAGCCCCAGGCATCCTGTATCATGTGTCGAACCTGGACTGGTCACTTATGATAATATACATGCTACAATGCCGTTCTCCCCAATCATCCCACCTTCACCCTCTCCCACAGAGTCCCAAAGACTGTTCTATATGCCTATGTCTCTTTTGCAGTCTCGTATATAGGGTTCAGGTTTCCATCTTTCTAAATTCCATATATATGCGTTAGTATACTGTATTGATGTTTTTCTTTCTGGATTACTTCACTCTGTATAATTGGCTCCAATTTCATCCACCTCATTAAAACTGATTCAAATGCATTCTTTTTGATGGCTGAAAAATACTCCATTGTGTATATGTACCAAAGCTTTCTTATCCATTCATCTGCAGATGGACATCTAAGTTGCTTCCATGTCCTGGCTATTATAAACAGTGCTGCAATGAACATTGGAGTACATGTGTCTCTTTCAATTCTGGTTTCCTCGGTGTGTATGCCCAGGAGTGCGATTGCTGGATCATATGGTAGTTCTATGTCCAGTTTTTTGAGGAATCTCCACACTGTTCTCCACAGTGGCTGTACTAGTTTGCATTCCCACCAACAGTGTAAGAGGGTTCCCTTCTCTCCACACCCTCTCCAGCATTTATTGCATGTAGACTTTTGGATAGCAGCCATTCTGACTGGTGTGAAATGGTATCTCATTGTGGTTTTGATTTGCATTTCTCTGATTATGAGGGATGTTGAGCATTTTTTCATGTGTTTGTTAGCCATCTTTATGTCTTCTTTGGAGAAATGTCTGTTTAGTTCTTTGGCCCATTTTTTGATTGGGTCACTTAGTTTCCTGGAATTGAGCTGCAGGAGCTGCTTGTATATTTTGGAGATTAATCCTTTATCAGTTGCTGCATTTGCTATTATTTTCTCCCATTCTAAAGGCTGTCTTTTCACCTTGCTTAGAGTTTCTTTTGCTGTGCAGAAGCTTTTGATTTTAATTAGGTCCCATTTGTTTATTTTTGCTTTTATTTCCAATATTCTGGGAGGTGGGTCTTGGAGGATCCTGCTGTGATTTATGTCGGAGAGTGTTTTGCCTACGTTCTCCTCTAGGAGTTTTATAGTATCTGGTCTTACATTTAGCTCTCTAATCCATTTTGAGTTTATTTTGGTGTATGGTGTTAGGAAGTGTTCTAATTTCATTCTTTTACAAGTGGCTGACCAGTTTTCCCAGCACCACTTGTTAAAGAGACTGTCTTTTGTCCATTTTATATTCTTGCCTCCTTTGTCGAAGATAAGGTGTCCATAGGTGCGTGGGTTTATCTCTGGGCTTTCTATTTTGTTCCATTGATCTATATTTCTATCTTTATGCCAGTACCATACTGTCTTGATGACTGTGGCTTTGTAGTAGAGCCTGAAGTCTGGCAGGTTAATTCCTCCAGTTCCATTTTTCTTCTTCAAGATTGCTTTGGCTATTCGAGGTTTTTTGTATTTCCATACAAATTGTGAGATTATTTGTTCTAGTTCTGTGAAAAATATTGTTGGTAGCTTGATAGGGATTGCATTGAATGTATAAATTACTTTGGGTAGTATACTCATTTTTACAATATTTATTCTTCCAATCCACAAACACGGTATATTTCTCCATCTATTAGTGTCCTCTTTGATTACTTTCACTAGTGTTTTATAGTTTTCTATGTACAAGTCTTTTGTTTCCTTAGGTAGATATATTCCTAATATTTAATTCTTTCCGTTGCAACAGTGAATGGAATAGTTTCCTTAATTTCTCTTTCTGTTTTCTCTCTATAGGAATGCAAGGGATTTCTGTGTGTTGATTTTATATCCTGCAACTGTACTGTATTCATTGATTAGCTCTAGTAGTTTTCTGGTAGAGTCTTTAGGGTTTTCTGCGTAGAGGATCATGTCATCAGCGAACAGTGAAAGTTTTACTTCTTCTTTTCCAATTTGTATTCCTTTAACGTCTTTTTCTGCTCTGATTGCTGTAGCCAAAACTTCCAGAACTATGTTGAATAGTAGTGGTGAGAGTGGGCACCCTTGTCTTTTTCCTGACTTTAGGGGAAATGCTTTCAGTTTTTCACCATTGAGGATAATGTTTGCTGTGGGTTTGTCATATATAGCTTTTATTATGTTGAGGTATGTCCCTTCTATTCCCACTTTCTGGAGAGTTTTTATCATAAATGGATGTTGTATTTTGTCAAAGGCTTTCTCTGCATCTACTGAGATAATCATATGATTTTTATTTTTCAGTTTGTTAATGTGGTGTATTACGTTGATTGATTTGCGGATATTGAAGAATCCTTGCATTCCTGGGATAAAGCCCACTTGGTCATGATGTATGATCTTCTTAATATGTTGTTGGATTCTGATTGCTAGAATTTTGTTCAGGATTTTTGCATCTATGTTCATCAGTGATATTGGCCTGTAGTTTTCTTTTTTTGTGGGATCTTTACCAGGTTTTGGGATTAGGGTGATAGTGGCCTCATAGAATGAGTTTGGAAGTTTTCCTTCCTCAGCAATTTTCTGAAAGAGTTTGAGTAGAATAGGTGTTAGCTCTTCACTAAATTTTTGGTAGAATTCAGCTGTGAAGCCGTCTGGACCTGGGCTTTTGTTTGCTGGAAGCTTTCCGATTACTTCCTCTATTTCCGAGCTTGTGATGGGTCTGTTCAGATTTTCTATTTCTTCCTGGTTCAGTTTTGGCAAGGTGTACTTTTCTAGGAATTTGTCCATTTTTTCCAAGTTATTCATTTTATTGCCATATAATTGCTGATAGTATTCTCTAATAATCCTTTGTATTTCTGTGTTGTCAGTTGTGATTTCTCCCTTTTCATTTCTAATTTTATTGATTTGGTTCTTCTCCCTTTCTTTCTTGCTGAGTCTGGATAGTGGTTTGTCAATTTTATTTACCTTGTCAAAGAACCAGCTTTTGGCTTTGTTGATTTTTGCTATGGTCTCTTTTGTTTCTTTTGCATTTATCTCTGCCCTAATTTTTATGATTTCTTTCCTTCTGCTAACCCTGGGGTTCTCCATTTCTTCCTTTTCTAGTTTCTTTAGATGTAGAGTTAGGTTATTTATTTGACTTTTTTCTTGTTTCTTGAGGTTTGCCTGTATTGCTATGAACTTGTCCCTTAGCACTGCTTTTACAGTGTCCCAGAGGTTTTGGGTTGTTGTGTTTTCATTTTCATTCATTTCTATGCATATTTTAATTTCTCTTTTGATTTCTTCTATGATTTGTTCATTATTCAGCAGTGTGTTGTTCAGCCTCCATTTGTTGGCATTTTTAATAGTTTTTCTCCCGTAATTGAGAGCTAATCTTACTGCATTGTGGTCAGAAAAGATGCTTGGAATGATTTCAATTTTTTTGAATTTACCAAGGCTAGATTTATGGCCCAGGATGTGATCTATCCTGGAAAAGGTTCTGTGTGCGCTTGAGAAAAAGGTGAAATTCATTGTTTTGGGGTGAAATGTCCTATAGATATCTATTAGGTCTAACTGGTCTATTGTATCATTTAATGTTTGTGTTTCCTTGTTAATTTTCTGTTTAGTTGATCTATCCATAGATGTAAGTGGGGTATTAAAGTCTCCCACTATTATTGTGTTATTGTTAATTTCCCCTTTCATACTTGTTAGTAATTGTTTTACATATTGCGGTGCTCCTATGTTGGGTGCATAAATATTTATAATTGTTATATCTTCTTCTTGGATTGATCCTTTGATCATTATGTAGTTTCCTTCTTTGTCTCTTTTCACAGCCTTTGTTTTAAAGTCTATTTTATCTGATATGAGTATTGCTACTCCTGCTTTCTTTTGGTCTCTATTTGCATGGAATATCTTATTCCAGCCCTTCACTTTCAGTCTGTATGTGTCCCTCGATTTGAGGTGGGTCTCTTGTAGACAACATATATGGGGGTCTTGTTTTTGTATCCATTCAGCCAGCCTTTGTCTTTTGGTTGGGGCATTCAACCCATTTACGTTTAAGGTGATTATTGATAAGTATGATCCCGTTGCCAATTTCATTATTGTTTTGGGTTCAAGTTTATATACCCTTTCTGTGTTTCCAGTCTAGAGAAGATCCTTTAGTATTTGTTGGGGAGCTGGTTTGGTGATGCTGAATTCTCTCAGCTTTTGCTTGTCTGTAAAGCTTTTGATTTCTCCTTCATATTTGAATGAGATCCTTGCTGGGTATAGTAATCTGGGCTGTAGGTTATTTTCTTTCATCACTTTAAGTACGTCTTGCCATTCCCTCCTGGCCTGTAGAGTTTCTGCTGAAAGATCAGCTGTTATCCTTATGGGGATCCCCTTGTGTGTTATTTGTTGTTTTTCCCTTGCTGCTTTTAATATTTGTTCTTTGTGTTTGATCTTTGTTAATTTGATTAATATGTGCCTTGGGGTATTTCGCCTTGGGTTTATCCTGTTAGGGACTCTCTGTGTTTCTTGGACTTGGGTGATTATTTCCTTCCCCATTTTAGGGAAATTTTCAACTATTATCTCCTCAAGTATTCTCTGATGGTCTTTCTTTTTGTCTTCTTCTTCTGGGACTCGTATGATTCGAATGTTGGGGCGTTTAATATTGTCCCATATGTCTCTAATATTGTCCTCATTTCTTTTAATTCTTTTTTTTTTTTCTGACTCTGTTTCATTTATTTCTACAATTCTATCTTCTAGCTTGCTTATCCTGTCTTCTGCCTCCGTTATTCTACTGTTTGTGCCCTCGAGAGTGTTTCTGATCTCGTCTATTGTATTATTCATTGTATATTGACTCTGTTTTATTTCCTCTAATTCCTTATTGAACATTTCTTCCATCTTCTCCATCCTTTTCTCCAGTTTATTTATCTGTAACTCCATTTTGCTTTCCAGATTTTGAATCATTTTCACAATTAAAATTTGAAATTCTTTATCGGGTAGGTTCCCTATATCTTCCTCTTTTGTTTGTGTTGGTGGGCATTTATCCTGTTCCTTTACTTGTTGGGTATTTCTCTGCCTCTTCATCTTGCTTATATTGCTGTGTTCGGGTGGCCTTTCTGTCTTCTGACAGTCTGTGGAGTTCTCTTTATTATGTAGTTACCTCGTTGAGTGTGGGGTTGGATGGGTGACTTGTCAAGGTTCCCTGGTTCGGGAAGCTTGTTCGATGTTCTGGTGGGTGGAGCTGGATTTCTTCTCTCTGGAGTGCAATGAAGTGTCCAGTACTGAGTTTGAGATGTCCGTGGGTTTGGGGTGGCTTTGGGCAGCCTGTATATTGAAGCTCAGTGCTATTCTCCTGTGTTGCTGGATAGCTTGCATAGTATGTCTTTCACTGAAACTTGTTGACCCTTGGGTGGTGCCTAGTTTCAGTGTATGTGTGGAGGCCTTTGATGAGTACCTATCAATTAATGTTCTCTGGAACCGGAGATCTCTGGTGTTCTCAGGATTTGGCCTTAAGCCTCTGCCTCTGGTTTTCAGTCTTGCAAGAGGCTCAAGGCTTCTCCCTCTTCTGTTTTCTGGTCTCCTCAGTGTCTAATTCCCGTCCTGACACCAGGATGCGGTGGTGGACACTTTTTTTTTTTTTTCCCCAGGCCCTCCTATTCAGTCCTGCTATGGGGAGGGAGGAGCAGCTAACAAATATCCATGGCATCTGTGGGGAGTGCTCGCGGTGTCTCGGCTACACTGGGAATGCTCCCGCTCGAGGCGTGTGTGCTTTCCCTGTTTATGCTGCTTAGGCTTTAGGTTGCTCTGCTGCGAGCTGTCCGCGGGTGGCGCTGGGTTGCATGAACTTCCCAGGTCTGAGCAGCTCAGGTTCAGGTCCTCGGGTACTCGACAAAGGCGCAGACTTGGCTGGGCCTGCGTTTTTTGCCTTCCCCGGTCCTAGCAGCTCAGGGGACCAGGCGTTTGGCGAGCGCAGTCGCTGCGACTTATCACCTTCCTGGTCCCTGCCACTTGGTTTTCTGGGGGTACAACCGGTGCAGTTTCTCAGGCGGATATCAACCGGCCCGAACCCAAGAAGTCCTGGCCAGCAAGGAAGCCTGCCTGCAGCTTGGCAGGGGAAGCCTCTCTGGGGCCGCGGCTGCCCCCGCCCTGGCGCTGACTGCCCTCCCCGCCCGCGTCGGCAGGGGCTGGGGGCTGGGGCACCCAAGCCCGGTTCTCCCTCTAAGCGCAGCCGCCGGCTCTCCCTCCAAGCGGGGGCGCCGGCTCTCCCTCTAAGCGCGGGCCCTGGTTCTCCCTCTAAGCACTGCTGCCGGCACCTCCCTGCCCAGCCCTCGCCTGCTAGTGAGGGGCGCGGGGGTCTGCGCCGCTTCTCCGCTGAGAGTTTCCTCTGGGCACTTAGTCTGTGAGTTTTAATTATTTATGTGTTTTGTCTCCCAGTTATGCGGCCCTCTGAGGTTCCACTCGCCAGTGTTTCCAGGTGTCTGGAAACTTCTCTCTCTCTCTCCTTTTTTTTTGAAGCCTCCCTTCCCGGGAGGGAGCTCCGTCCCTCCCTCTTTTGTCTCTCTTTTTATCTTTTTATCTATTTCCTACCTCCTTTCGACGACTATGGGCTGCTTTTCTGAGTGCCTGATGTCCTCTGCCTGTATTCAGAAGTTTTTTTGTGGGATTTACTCGCCGTTCAAATGTTCTTTGTTGCTTTTGTTGGGGGGAAAGTGGCCGCCCTGTCCTATTCCTCCGCCATCTTCCCGTGCTCCTTCTGTCTCTGCTTTTTAATATGCTGTCTAGGTTGGTCATAACTTTCCTTCCAAGGAGCAAGCGTCTTTTAATTTCATGGCTGCAATCACCATCTGCAGTGATTTTGGAGCCCCAAAAAATAAAGTCAGCCACTGTTTCCCCATCTATTTGACATGAAGTGATGGGACCGGATGCCATGATCTTAGTTTTCTGAATGTTGAGCTTTAAGCCAACTTTTTCACCCTCCTCTTTCACTTTCAAGAGGCTCTTTAGTTCTTCTTCACTTTCTGCCATAAGGGTGGTGTCATCTGCATATCTGAGGTTATTGATATTTTTCCCAGCAGTCTTGATTCCAGCTTGTGCTTCTTCCAGCCCAGTGTTTCTCATGATGTACTCTGCATATAAGTTAAACAAGCAGGATGACAATATACAGCCTTGATGTACTCCTTTCCTGATTTGGAACCAGTCTGTTGTTCCATGTCCAGTTCTAACAGTTGCTTCCTGACCTGCATACAGGTTTCTCAAGAGGCAGGTCAGGTGGTCTGGTATTCCCATCTCTTGAAGAATGTTCCACAGTTGATTGTGATCCACACAGTCAAAGGCTTTGGCATAGTCAGTAAAGCAGAAATAGATGTTTTTCTGGAACTCTCTTGCTTTTTCGATGATCCAGAGGATGTTGGCAATTTGATTTCTGGTTCCTCTGCCTTTTCTAAAACCAGGTTGAACATCTGGAAGTTCATGGTTCATGTATTGCTGAAGCCTGGTTTGGAGAATTTGAGCATTACTTTACTAGCGTGTGAGATGAGTGCAAGTGTGTGGTAGTTTGAACATTCTTTGGCGTTGCCTTTCTTTGGGATAGGAATGAAAACTGACCTTTTCCAGGTCTGTGGCCACTGCTGAGTTTTCCAAATTTGCTGACATATTGAGTGCAGCACTTTCACAGCATCATCTTTTAGGATTTGAAATAGCTCAACTGAAATTCTATCACCTCCACTAGCTTTGTTTGTAGTGATGCTTCTTAAGGCCCACTTGACTTGACATTCCAGGATGTCTGGCTCTAGGTGAGTGTGAGTGATCACGCCATCATGATTATCTGGGTTGTGAAGATCTTTATTGTACAGTTCTTCTGTGTATTCTTGCCACCTCTGCTTAATATCTTCTGTTAGGTCCATACCACTTCTGTCCTTTATTGAGCCCATCTTTGTATGAAATGTTCCCTTGGTATATCTAATTTTCTTGAAGAGATCTCTAGTCTTTCCCATTCTATTGTTTTCCTCTATTTCTTTGCATTGATTGCTGAGGAAGGCTTTCTTAGCTCTCCTTGCTATTCTTTGGAACTCTGCATTCAAATGGGTATATCTTTCCTTTTCTCCTTTGCTTTTCACTTCTCTTCTTTTCACAGCTATTTGTAAGGCCTCCCAGACAGCCATTTTGCTTTTTCGGCATTTCTTTTTCTTGGAGATGGTCTTGGTCCCTGTCTCCTGTACAATGTCACGAACCTCCTTCCACAGTTCATCAGGCACTCTATCAGATCTAGTCCCTTAAATCTATTTCTCACTTCCACTGTATAGTCATAAGGGATTTGATTTAGGTCATACCTGAATGGTCTAGTGGTTTTCCCTACTTTCTTCAATTTAAGTCTGAATTTGGCAATAAGGAGTTCATGATCTGGGCCATTAGCTAACATTAATATTTACCATAGGCCAAATATTGTTCGAAGCATTTTACACTTACATCCTCAGAAAAACCCCACAAGCTAGGTGTCCTTATCATTTTCAATTCCAGATAAAGACAATTAAGAGCAGAGAGGTTAAGTAACTGGCTCAAGGTCACAAAGTAAAGTGATGAATTTGAGATTCATATCTAGTCTGACTCTGGAAATCTTGCTCTTAGGCACTGTCTTGGACTACTTAGCACAGAGCAGAAATGTTTGTTATGTTTTAGACCATAACAAACCTTGAAAACAAAAGCTAAATAGAGGCATAGTAGTGCTTTTCTTAATGTTTCTACATTTCTGTTAATTACCTTTTCAGTCATATAAATGGTCTATAGCAAAAGAACCAGCTCTAATTAAAGTGTGAATTAGCTGGTCATTCTGGCATGTGTCAAAAGATAGAGCTTACACAGTAGAAGTGCTTAAAGTCAGTTCTCCTTCAGGATGTCATTTGAATACTGTTAACAATTCAGTTCAGTTCAGTTCAGTTCAGTCGCTCAGTCGTGTCCGACTCTCCGCGACCCCATGAATCACAGCACGCCAGGCCTCCCTGTCCATCACCAACTCCCGGAGATCACTCAAACTCATGTCCACAGAGTCGGTGATGCCATCCAGCCATCTCATTCTCTGTCGTCCCCTTCTCCTCCCTCCCCCAACCTTTCCCAGCATCAGAGTCTTTTCCAGTGAGTCAACTCGTCGCATGAGGTGGCCAAAGTATTGCAGTTTCAGCTTTAGCATCAGTCCCTCCAATGAACATCCAGGATTGATCTCCTTTAGAATGGACTGGTTGGATCTCCTTGCAGTATAAGGGACTCTCAAGAGTCTTCTCCAACACCACAGTTCAAAAGCATCGATTCTTCGGCGATCAGCTTTCTTCACAGTCCAACTCTCACATCCATACATGACCACGGGAAAAACCATTGCCTTGACTAGACGGACCTTGGTTGGCAAAGTAATGTCTCTGCTTTTTAATATACTATCAAGGTTGGTCATAACTTTCCTTCCAAGGAGCAAGCGTCTTTTAATTTCATGGCTACAATCAGCATCTGCAGTGATTTTGGAGCCCCCAAAAATAAAGTCTGACACTGTTTCCACTGTTTTTCCATCTATTTCCCATGAAGTGATGGGACCAGATGCCATGATCTTTGTTTTCTGAATGTTGAGCTTCAAGCCAACCTTTTCACTCTCCTCTTTCACTTTCATCAAGAGGCTTTTGAGTTCCTCTTCACTTTCTGCCATAAGGGTAGTGTCATCTGCATATCTGAGGTTATTGATATTTCTCCCAGCAATCTTGATTCCAGCTTGTGCTTCTTCCAGCCCAGCGTTCCTCATGACGTACTCTGCATATAAGTTAAATAAGCAAGGTGACAATATACAACCTTGACGTACACCTTTTCCTATTTGGAACCAGTCTGTTGGTCCATGTCCAGTTCTAACTGTTGCTTCCTGACCTGCATACAGGTTTCTCAAGAGGCAAGTCAGGTGGTCTGGGATTCCCATCTCTTTCAGAATGTTCCACAGTTTATTGTGATCGACACAGTCAAAGGCTTTGGCATAGTCAATGAAGCAGAAATAGATGTTTTTCTGAAACTCTCTTGCTTTCTCCATGATCCAGCGGATGTTGCCAATTTGATCTCTGGTGCCTCTGCCTTTTCTAAAACCTGCTTGAACATCTGGGAGTTCACGGTTTACATACTGCTGAAGCCTGGCTTGGAGAATTTTGAGCATGACTTTACTAGCGTGTGAGATGAGTGCAACTGTGCGGTAGTTTGAGCATTCTTTGGCATTGCCTTTCTTTGGGATTGGAATGAAGACTGACCTCTTCCAATCCTGTTACAATAGAGACTATAAAAAAAAGTCTGGGAGAACCCAAACAAGAAAATCATCTTTAAGGAAAATCTTAAAACTATTATTTCCATGAACATTGGGGTACATATGTCTCTTTTGCTTATGTTTTTTTCAGGGTATATGCCCAGTAGTGGGGTTGCTGGGTCATATGGTAGATGTGTTCCTAGTTTTTTAAGGAATCTCCATACTGTTCTCCATAACTGCTATATAAGTTTACATTCCCATCAACAGTGTAGGAGGGTTCCCTTTAATCCACATCCTCACCAGCATTTATTGTTTGTAGATTTTTTGATGATAGCCATTCTGACTAGTGTAAGAGGATACCTCATTGTAGCTTCTTCTCTTATAATTAGTGATGCTGAGCTTCTTTTCCTGTGTTTATTGACCATCTGTATGTCTTTTATGAAGAAATGTCTGTTTAGGTCTTCTGCCCATTTTTTGATTGGGCTGTTTGTTTTCCTAATATTGAGTGGTATGAGCTGCTTATATATTCTGGAGATTAATCCTTTGTCAGTTGTTTCATTTGCAATTATTGTCTCCCATTTTGAGCCAGAACATGGAATCAACCTAGATGTCCATCGACGGATGAATGGATAGAGAAGATTTGGCATATTTATACAATGGAATATTACTCAGAAATAAAAAAAGAATGAATTTGAGTCAGTTCTAGTGAGGTGGATGAACTTAGAGCCTGTTATACAGAGTGAAGTAAGTTAGAAAGAGAAAAACAAATATAGTATATTAATGCATATATATGGAATCTAGAAAGATGATATTAATGAACGTATTTGCAGGAAAGGAATGGAGACACAGATGTAGAGAAGAGACTTGTGGACACAGTGAGGGAGGGAGCGAGGGGGTCAAATGGAGAAAGTAGCATCAACATAAATACACTATCAGGTGTGAGATGGTTAGCTGGTGAGAAGCTGCTGTGTAGCACAGGGAGCCCAGTCTGGTGCTCTGTGATGACCTGGAGGGATGGAATGGAGGCGGGGGGGAGGCTAGGGAGGGAGATGTATGTATAACTATGGTTTATTTGTGTTGTTGTATGGCAGAAACAAACACAACATTGTAAAAATTAAGAAAAAATATATTTAAATAAAAAATAGAAAAAAACATAACTTTATACATTTTTTTAAATGAACGACAAGCCCACTAAGCTTTGTCAGGTCATGGTCAGTCGTGGATGCTAAGTGGTTAAACCCTGCACTGCATTTGTCATATTATGTGAATTATGGGATGCGAAGTGACAGAATTTATGCAACCTTATGAAACATTCCAGAGCAGTGTAGCATTTAAGTGAAGATATTTTAATGGCCCAATTTGTTCAGACTGCTTAAGGATAAAAAGTGATTTCACAGGATTTGTTACTATTAATCACTGCAACCCTAGTATTTAGTAGATGGTGGGCAGGTGTTTTAGGATTATACTAATAACAAAGGAAAACAACAGATAGGTTTTAACTAGTCTAATTATAATTAGACACAATTAATGTGCATTTAAATTTAGAATAAAAGGGCAAGGTTAACGTATTATAAAATATTATAATTAATGTGTTAAATGCAGACACAATAATCTTCATTTTGTAATTAATCTTTCTGCTTACTGTAAGTCATTAGTTACAGATTCAAACTAAGCTCAGGAGAAAATGAAAAGCATCATTGCTGAATTCCTGGTGTCTAGAAGGAGACAGGATAAATCATATTTTAAGAGACCTCTGAAAAAAGTCCGTTTTAAAAAATGCCAAGACTTGGGTTTGTTATTATTCTCCTGGGGCACAGACTTTGAAATGATATTTTCACACAAGATGGAATCAAATTTGAATCCTGTCATAGCCACAAAATGCAGAAAGTCCAGGTCTCACAGGGAGTAACATTTAAATATTAAATGTTTGTGTCCGAGGCAGAAATGACAAGAATAAAAACCATCCCATTTCAAGTGAAATCTCTGTCCGCTTTGTTTTTTAAACTGGGTTAAATTAGCATTTCTGTTCAGGTTGGCCTGAATGAATACAAAGTAAATATGATAAGCAGCAAAGAGTTTGAAATTACAGGGCTCACATAGTCAAAATACTTCTCCATTTTATGGAAGGCCCTTCTTTTCATGGAAGCATAGGATTGTTATTTATAGGCTGTGGGACCAAAATGACTGATGGGCTCATCAGTCAAACTGGATGCTTAGTACAGTGAGAAAGACCAAAGAGATAATTAACTGAATTTTTTACTTTCTGTTAATTTGTTGGCATCAGATAAGTAGTCTTAGGGTCTTCACTGTTCGGCCCTTTCCTCCATTTTAGGACCTATATCTTATACATGTCAGATTATCTTACATGTGTCAATGGGTATGCTGAAGAGCTCCAGCATCAGGGAGCTACCTTTTCCTTATACATTTAAATAAGAGAAGCCAGAGCCCCCGCATCCCGTATGTTAGAGTGTATGAGGAACATGCAACAAAGAGTCCATTTTTCCTTACTTAAGTTCTAAATTAGTGGAGGAAAAAATCCCAAATGATTGTATATCATGTGTATATTCGAGTGATTATAGAAATAGGCCAAAATATCCCTTAGCGAAAGAGAAGTCTTTGTAAATAAGTCCAGGTTGCTGTGTAGGGTGCTCTGCCATGTGATCTAGTGGATCCAATGGTATCAGACATGTCTCTGTAGATCAAAAAGTGATCTACAGTGAAAGTGAAAGAGTTTTATAGTGAAAGTGAAAGAGGAGAGTGAAAAAGTTGGCTTAAAACTCGATGTTCGAAAAACTAAGATTATGGCATCCAGTCCCTTCATTTCATGGCAAATAGATGAGGAAACGATGGAGACAGTGAGAGACTTAATTTTTGGCTCCAAAATCACGACAGATGGTGACTGCAGCCATGAAATTAAAAGATGCTTGCTCCTTGGAAAAAAAGCTATGACCCACCTAGATAGCATATTAAAAAGCAGAGGCATTACTTTGCCGACAAAGATCTGCATAGTCAAAGCTATGGTTTTTCCAGTAGTCCTGTATGGATGTGAGAGTTGGACTATAAAGAAAGCTGAGCGCAGAAGAATTGATGCTTTTGAACTGTGGTGTTGGAGAAGACTCTTGAGACTCCCTTGGACTGCAAGGAGATCAAATCAGTCAATCCTAAAGGAAATCAGTCCTGAATATACATTGGAAGGACTGATGCTGAAACTCCAATACTTTGGCTACCTGATGTGAAGAACTGACCCATTGGAAAAGACCCTGATGCTGGGAAGAATTGAAGGCAGGAGGAGAAGGGGACAACAGAGGGCCAGATGGTTGGATGGCATCACCGACTCAATGGACATGAGTTTGAGCCAGCTCCGGGAGTTGGTGATAGATAGGGAAGCCTGGTGTGCTGCAATCCAAGGGGTTGCAAAGAGTCAGACATGACTGAACGACTGAACTGAACTGCAGATCAAGATGTATGTGGCACCTTGGCATCCACTACAGGTGAACTACAGCATATATTGCCTTCAGAATTTTGGAGCAAAATTCTGTTATCCTTTTTAGATGACTATTTTTCTTTGGAGAAACAGTTTATGGCTTATAACTAAGCCTTACTAGCAACTCAACACTTAACTATGGGCCATCAAATAAGCCTGAGCTGCTTGTTATAACCTGAGTGTTGGCTGGCCCCCCAAAGCATAAAGCTGGGCCTGCAGTACAGCTTGAGAAGTCCTGAAGGGACAGGTGAGTTGAATGAACAGGTGGCACAGATGCCCATGGCCCCCACTCTTGCTATCTTGCTTCCTCTTTCCCAACTCACATGAATAGCCTCATAGGGAGTTCCCCATGACTAATGTTGACTGAGGAAGAATAACATTCAGGCCTAGTTTATAGATCTGTATGATATGTGGCCCAAACCAAAGCAGATAGCTCAGTAAGTACTAGTAGCTCCCTCTGAGGTGGCTCTGAAGTACAGTAGTGAAGGAAAGTCTTATTGTTGGACAGTAATTCAAGGAGTACATCTAGTTAATTTTCCTAGAAGAAGAGATGCCTTGAGATATGGCTCTTTGCTGATTCATGCATACATGCATGCTAAGTTGCTTCATTTGGGTCTGACTCTCTGCGACCCTATGGATCTCTGTTCATGAGATTCCCCAGGCAAGAGTACTGGAGTGGTTTGCCATCCCCTTCTCCAGGAGATTTTCCTGACCCAGGGATTGAACTCGCATTTTTTTATGTCTCCTGTATTGCTACTGGTTCTTTACCACTAGCATCACCTGGGAAACCCATGTTGATTCATAGACCATGGATAATGGCTTGATAAGATGGTCAGTGTTATGGACTGGAATGTGTTTGCCTAAGAAGCAACACAACTGGACAATTGATGACAAGGAGAGGTGTGGATAGATATTTCTGAATGGTCACAGGGCATGAAGATGTGACTGTTCATGAAAGAGCAACCTCAGTAGAGGAGAATCTTAACAATCAGATGGAAAAGATGCTCTGCTCTGTGGACATCAATCATGTTCTTTCCCTAGTCAATCTACCCTTGCCCAATGGGCTTATGAACAAAGTGGCCATGGCGTCAGAGATGGAGGTTATGTATGAACTTAACAACATGGACTTCTGCTCACTAAGGCTGATCTGCTTACAGTCACTGCTGAGTGCCCAACCAGCCAATAGCAGAGACCAACTCTGGGCCCCACTACATGGCACCAGTCCCCAGGAAGATGAGACCTGGTGATGGGTTGATTATTGTACATTGGACCACATCTGTCTTGGAAGAGACAGTACTTGGTTCTTACTGGAAGTGACACTCTTGATATGAATTTGTTTTCCTTGCCCTCAGTGCTTTTGCCAAAACCACCATCTGTGGAGTTACAGGGTATGATTCATGTCAAGGTATTCCCACAGCATTCCTCCTGACCAAGGAACTCATTTGCTAGTGACTGAAGTGCAGCCATGGACTCAAAGTAATGAAATTCACTGATCTTACTGTGTCCCTCATTGTCCAGAGGTCACTGGTCTGTTAGAATGCCAAACTAGCCATTTGCAGATTTAGTTTCCATCCCAACTGGATAGCAACACCTTGTAGGTTAAGATCCAACCCTCCAGGATGTGGTGTACGCTTTAAATCAATGACCAATGTATGATGCTATTTCTTGTATTACTAGGATCCATGGGTCCAGGAAAACACTGTGAAAGTTGAGAGTGATTCCTTTCACCATTGCCCATCATTGTTGTTGTCAGTCACTAAGTCATGTCTAACTCTTTGAGACCCTATGGACTGTAGCACACCCAGCTTCCCTGTCCTTCGTCATCTCCTGGAGTTTGCGCAAACTCATGTCCTTTGAGTCAGTGATGCCATCCAACCATCTCATCCTGTGTTGCCCCTTTTGCTTCCTGCCCTCAATCTTTCCCAGCATCAGGATCTTTAACCACTAGTTATTGAAGTTCAGCATGGGGCACCAGTCACCCTTGGGTTTCAGGTATGTTGTCACTGATCTATTGGCACGTCTTGGTAGTACAAGGCAGCAGCCAAACCCATAGCTCCTCAGCTCCTGCCGGATCACCTCCTTCAGCTTCTCGGAATCCTGGGCCGGGTATATGTGTGGTTCCGTATGTGTGGTGAAGAGCACCAGCTCCTTCTGCAGACCACCTGTGTCACTGAGGTCAGAGGTAACAAGGCATGCGGCTCCAGTTTGTCCTTGCTCTCCCCCTTTCATGCCCAGCTCTTCCTCCCAACCGGTGGTCCTGAGGCTCTACAGAGACTTCAAGCCCACAACAATCAAGGAGACCAACAGCCTTCCGTAGAATTCCTCAGCAGCTCCCACTATTGTACAAGGGGCGATCCCCATAGTAAATCCCACGTGGTGGTTCTGCTTGTCTGACAAAGTCTAAGTGACACAGCATCCCTCTGACAATTTCCAGGGGAGAACTTGGTCTTCTTAATCATGTTTTGGTCTATTTCCTGCTTCTCAGAATTTTCAGATTCACTCTTGTCTCGACTCCTGTGTCTGTCCTCTTGTTTATGTCCTGCGTCAATCAAAATGCAGAGCATGGTGACTTCTCCTTCATTTACTTCAGACACTGCTCACAAAAGCAGGGAATTTCATAAAAATTTTATGGTTAAAAATGAGAATTGCATTGAAACAAAATACCTATAGCAGATGACTTAAAAACTGCCTATTTTCCCCTCTTGTTTTGAAAAGTCCCACTCCCAACTGCCAGTTTGCTCTTCCTCCTTCTCTCTTCCTTTGTCTCTCTAATCTGCAATACCCTCCTTGCTTCTGGCAACTCAACATTCCTGTCATTAAAATGTGTGGAACAATTCAGCTCTCTCATTGTCTTGTCCTTGATCACGCTATTGTGTGCTTTCCCTTTCATAACCAAAAAGGCCATCAGAGAAAAGACGATTTCCCCTGAAGAGGAAGTTTGCTGCCAGTCTGTAGCCCCCTCTGCCCCCACCTCCGTATGGTGAACTCTCTTACATTAGCTCTCAATGGAAAGGGACACCATGCTCTCTGTCATCCTGTCACAGATTTACTCTAAATCAATCCTATAAAACCAAAACCTTAAAAGAAAGATTGGCAAAATGATTGCTTTAGGAGATGTAGGTCCTGCTAAGGAAGAGCTTTGAGAACGTTTTGAATTGCAGGCAGTTTGTACCAGTTGTGGGTTGCAACCGTTTTTTTCCCCTGGTGAGTTGTTTAGGATGTCATCGTGTATAAATTTCAAGCTACCCTTCTAGAAGCTTTCACTTAGAAAGTTAATATTTCACTTTTTTAAGAGTAGAAAGAAAACCCCAGGCTGTGATTTGTCATGTGAAATTCTGTGCAAATTGTAGCATGTCTTTCTCCCCTTTGGAGATACATGTATTTACCAATTAAAAAAATACAATTTAAGAGAGCAACAGAAGTATAGCAAGGTGGGTGTTTAAATTCAGAGAAGGAGGTGAAGAATACAGAAAATTGAGGCAAGTGGGAGAGTTATTTTTTAAATTTATCCAAACTTGAATATAAGCACCTTATTTTAGGAAAAGAATGACTTGTAGCTATGATGAGTTTATCATTATATTATGAATTTTTATATGGCCCCACAACTTTTTAGGATATTTGAAAAAAGGCTCTCCAAACTGATAGACTGATAATGTTTCATTGCCTCTTTACTATTTTTTTTAAAATTTATTTTATTGGAGGCAAATTACCTTACATTAATATATTGGTTGGTTTTGCCATACATTGACATGAATCTGCCCTGGGTGTACATGTGTTCCCTTTCTTGAACCCCCCTCCCACCTCCCTCTTCCCCATATCCTCCCTCCAGGTCATCCCCGTGCATCAGCCCCAAGCATCCTGTATTATGCGTCGAACCTGGACTGGTCACATATGATAATATACATGCTACAATGCCGTTCTCCCCAATCATCCCACCTTCACCCTCTCCCACAGAGTCCCAAAGACTGTTCTATATGCCTATGTCTCTTTTGCAGTCTTGTATACAGGGTTCAGGTTACCATCTTTCTAAATTCCATACATATGCGTTAGTATACTGTATTGATGTTTTTCTTTCTGGCTTACTTCACTCTGTATAATTGGCTCCAATTTCATCCACCTCATTAAAACTGATTCAAATGCATTCTTTTTGATGGCTGAAAAATACTCCATTGTGTATATGTACCAAAACTTTCTTATCCATTCATCTGCAGATGGACATCTAGGTTGCTTCCATGTCCTGGCTATTATAAACAGTGCTGCAACGAACATTGGAGTACATGTGTCTCTTTCAATTCTGGTTTCCTCAGTGTGTATGCCCAGGAGTGCGATTGCTGGATCATATGGCAGTTCTATGTCCAGTTTTTTGAGGAATCTCCACACTGTTTTCCATAGTGGCTGTACTAGTTTGCATTCCCACCAACAGTGTAAGAGGGTTCCCTTCTCTCCACACCCTCTCCAGCATTTATTGCATGTAGACTTTTGGATAGCAGCCATTCTGACTGGTATGAAATGGTATCTCATTGTGATTTTGATTTGCATTTCTCTGATTATGAGGGATGTTGAGCATTATTTCATGTGTTTGTTAGCCATCTTTATGTCTTCTTTGGAGAAATGTCTGTTTAGTTCTTTGGCCCATTTTTTGATTGGGTCACTTAGTTTCCTGGAATTGAGCTGCAGGAGCTGCTTGTATATTTTGGATATTAATCCTTTATCAGTTGCTTCATTTGCTATTATTTTCTCCCATTCTGAAGGCTGTCTTTTCACCTTGCTTATAGTTTCCTTTGCTGTGCAGAAGCTTTTGATTTTAATTAGGTCCCATTTGTTTATTTTTGCTTTTATTTCCAATATTTTGGGAGGTGGGTCTTGGAGGATCCTGCTCTGATTTATGTCAGAGAGTGTTTTGCCTATGTTCTCCTCTAGGAGTTTTATAGTATCTGGTCTTACATTTAGCTCTCTAATCCATTTTGAGTTTATTTATGTGTATGGTGTTAGGAAGTGTTCTAGTTTCATTCTTTTACAAGTGGCTGACCAGTTTTCCCAGCACCACTTGTTAAAGAGACTGTCTTTTGTCCATTTTATATTCTTGCCTCCTTTGTCAAAGATAAGGTGTCCATAGGTGCATGGATTTATTTCTGGGCTTTCTATTTTGTTCCATTGGTCTATGTTTCTTTCTTTATGCCAGTACCATACTGTCTTGATGACTGTGGCTTTGTAATAGAGCCTGAAGTCCGGCAGGTTAATTCCCCCAGTTCCATTCTTCTTCTTCAAGATTGCTTTGGCTATTCGAGGTCTTTTGTATTTCCATACAAATTGTGAGATTATTTGTTCTAGTTCTGTGAAAAATATCATTGATATCTTGATAGGGACGGAGAAGGCAATGGCAAGCCACTCCAGTACTATTGCCTAGAAAATCCCATGGATGGAGGAGCCTGGTAGGCTGCAGTCCGTGGGGTCGCTAAGGGTCGGACACGACTGAGCGACTTCACTTTCACTTTTCACTTTCCACTTTCACACATTGGAGAAGGAAATGGCAACCCACTCCAATGTTCTTGCCTGGAGAATCCCAGGGACGGGGTAGCCTGGTGGGCTTCCGTCTATGGGGTCACACAGAGTCGGACACAACTGAAGTGACTTAGCAGCAGCAGCAGCTTGATAGGGATTGCATTGAATGTATAAATTACTTTGGGTAGTATACTCATTTTCACAATATTTATTCTTCCAATCCATGAACACGGTATATTTCTCCATCTATTAGTGTCCTCTTTGATTACTTTCACTAGTGTTTTATAGTTTTCTATGTACAAGTCTTTTGTTTCCTTAGGTAGATATATTCCTAAGTATTTAATTCTTTCCGTTGCAACAGTGAATGGAATAGTTTCCTTAATTTCTCTATTTTCTCATTATTAGTGTATAGGAATGCAAGGGATTTCTGTGTGTTGATTTTATATCCTGCAACTTTACTGTATTCATTGATTAGCTCTAGTAGTTTTCTGGTAGAGTCTTTAGGGTTTTCTGTATAGAGGATCATGTCATCAGCGAACAGTGAAAGTTTTACTTCTTCTTTTCCAATTTGGATTCCTTTTATGTCTTTTTCTGCTCTGATTGCTATAGCCAAAACTTCCAGAACTATGTTGAATAGTAGTGGTGAGAGTGGGCACCCTTGTCTTGTTCCTGACTTTAGGGGAAATGCTTTCAGTTTTTCACCATTGAGGATAATGTTTGCTGTGGGTTTGTCATAGATAGCTTTTATTATGTTGAGATATGTCCCTTCTATTCCCACTTTCTGGAGGGTTTTTATCATAAATGGATGTTGTATTTTGTCAAAGGCTTTCTCTGCATCTATTGAGATAATCATATGATTTTTATTTTTCAGTTTGTTAATGTGGTGTATTACATTGATTGATTTGCGGATATTGAAGAATCCTTGCATTCCTGGGATAAAGCCCACTTGGTCATGATGTATGATCTTCTTAATGTGTTGTTGGATTCTGATTGCTAGAATTTTGTTAAGGATTTTTGCATCTATGTTCATCAGTGATATTGGCCTGTAGTTTTCTTTTTTTTGTGGGATCTTTACCAGGTTTTGGGATTAGGGTGATGGTGGCCTCATAGAATGAGTTTGGAAGTTTTCCTTCCTCAGCAATTTTCTGGAAGAGTTTGAGTAGAATAGATGTTAGCTCTTCTCTAAATTTTTGGTAGAATTCAGCTGTGAAGCCGTCTGGACCTGGGCTTTTGTTTGCTGGAAGCTTTCCGATTACTTCCTCTATTTCCTTGCTTGTGATGGGTCTGTTCAGATTTTCTATTTCTTCCTGGTTCAGTTTTGGCAAGGTGTACTTTTCTAGGAATTTGTCCATTTTTTCCAAGTTATTCATTTTATTGCCATATAATTGCTGATAGTATTCTCTAATAATCCTTTGTATTTCTGTGTTGTCAGTTGTGATCTCTCCATTTTCGTTTCTAATTTTATTGATTTGGTTCTTCTCCCTGTGTTTCTTGCTGAGTCTGGATAGTGGTTTGTCAATTTTATTTACCTTGTCAAAGAACCAGCTTTTGGCTTTGTTGATTTTTGCTATGGTCTCTTTTGTTTCTTTTGTATTTATCTCTGCCCTAATTTTTATGATTTCTTTCCTTCTGCTAACCCTGGGGTTCTTAATTTCTTCCTTTTCTAGTTTCTTTAGATGTAGTTCAGTCAGTTCAGTTCAGTTCAGTCGCTCAGTCGTGTCCGACTCTCCGCGACCCCATGAATCACAGCACGCCAGGCCTCCCTGTCCATCAACAACTCCCGGAGTTCACTCAAACTCATGTCCACAGAGTCGGTGATGCCATCCAGCCATCTCATTCTCTGTCGTCCCCTTCTCCTCCCGCCCCCAACCTTTCCCAGCATCAGAGTCTTTTCCAGTGAGTCAACTCGTCGCATGAGGTGGCCAAAGTAGAGTTAGGTTATTTAGTTGACTTTTTTCTTGTTTCTTGAGGTGTGCCTGTATTGCTATGAACTTCCCCATTTTACAGTGTCCCAGAGGTTTTGGGTTGTTGTGTTTTCATTTTCATTCATTTCTATGCATATTTTGATTTCTCTTTTGATTTCTTCTATGATTTGTTCATTATTTAGCAGCATGTTGTTCATCCTCCATATGTTGGCATTTTTAATACTTTTTCTCCTGTAACTGAGATTTAATCTTACTGCATTGTGGTCAGAAAAGATGCTTGGAATGATTTCAATTTTTTTGAATTTACCAAGACTAGATTTATGGCCCAGGATGTGATCTATCCTGGAAAAGGTTCCGTGTGCGCTTGAGAAAAAGGTGAAATTCATTGTTTTGGGGTGAAATGTCCTATAGAGATCTATTAGGTCTAACTGGTCTATTGTATCATTTAAAGTTTGTGTTTCCTTGTTAATTTTCTGTTTAGTTGATCTATCCATAGATGTAAATGGGGTATTAAAGTCTCCCACTATTATTGTGTTATTGTTAATTTCCCCTTTCATACTTGTTAGTAATTGTTTTACATATTGCGGTGCTCCTATGTTGGGTGCATAAATATTTATAATTGTTATATCTTCTTGGATTGATCCTTTGATCATCATGTAGTTTCCTTCTTTGTCTCTTTTCACAGCCTTTGTTTTAAAATCTATTTTATCTGATATGAGTATTGCTACTCCTGCTTTCTCTTGGTCTCTATTTGCGTGGAATATCTTATTCCAGCCCTTCACTTTCAGTCTGTATGTGTCCCTCGATTTGAGGTGGGTCTCTTGTAGACAACATATATGGGGGTCTTGTTTTTGTATCCATTCAGCCAGCCTTTGTCTTTTGGTTGGGGCATTCAACCCATTTACATTTAAGGTGATTATTGATAAGTATGATCCCGTTGCCATTTTCTTTATTGTTTTGGGTTCGAGTTTATATACCCTTTCTGTGTTTCCAGTCTAGAGAAGATCCTTTAGTATTTGTTGGAGAGCTGGTTTGGTGATGCTGAATTCTCTCAGCTTTTGCTTGTCTGTAAAGCTTTTGATTTCTCCTTCATATGTGAATGAGATCCTTGCTGGGTACAGTAATCTGGGCTGTAGGTTATTTTCTTTCATCACTTTAAGTACGTCTTGCCATTCCCTCCTGGCCTGTAGAGTTTCTGCTGAAAGATCAGCTGTTATCCTTATGGGGATCCCCTTGTGTGTTATTTGTTGTTTTTCCCTTGCTGCTTTTAATATTTGTTCTTTGTGTTTGATCTTTGTTAATTTGATTAATATGTGCCTTGGGGTATTTTGCCTTGGGTTTATCCTGTTAGGGACTCTCTGTGTTTCTTGGACTTGGGTGATTATTTCCTTCCCCATTTTAGGGAAATTTTCAACTATTATCTCCTCAAGTATTCTCTGATGGTCTTTCTTTTTGTCTTCTTCTTCTGGGATTCCTATGATTCGAATGTTGGGGTGTTTAATATTGTCCCATATGTCTCTAATATTGTCCTCATTTTTTAAAATTCTTTTTTATTTTTCCATCTCTGTTTTATTTATTTCTACAATTCTATCTTCTAGTTTGCTTATCCTGTCTTCTGCCTCTGTTATTCTACTGTTTGTGCCCTCGAGAGTGTTTCTGATCTCATCTATTGTATTATTCGTTATATATTGACTCTTTTTTATTTCCTCTAATTCCTTATTGAACATTTCTTCCATCTTCTCCATCCTTTTCTCCAGTTTATTTATCTGTAACTCCATTTTGCTTTTCAGATTTTGAATCATTTTCACAATTAATATTCAAAATTCTTTATCGGGTAGGTTCCCTATATCTTCCTCTTTTGTTTGTGTTGGTGGGCATTTATCCTGTTCCTTTACTTGTTGGGTATTTCTGTGCCTCTTCATCTTGCTTATATTTCTGTGTTTGGGGTGGGCTTTCCGTCTTCTGACAGTCTGTGGAGTTCTCTTTATAATGTAGTTACCTCGTTGTGTGTGGGGTTGGATGGGTGACTTGTCAAGGTTCCCTGGTTAGGGAAGCTTGTTCGATGTTCTGGTGGGTGGAGCTGGATTTCTTCTCTCTGGAGTACAATGAAGTGTCCAGTAATGAGTTTGAGATGTCAGTGGGTTTGGGGTGGCTTTGGGCAGCCTGTCTATTGAAGCTCAGTGCTATTCTCCTGTGTTGCTGGATAGCTTGCGTAGTATGTCTTTCACTGAAACTGTTGACCCTTGGGTGGTGCCTGGTTTCATTGTATGTATGGAGGCATTTGATGAGTACCTATCAATTAATGTTCTCTGGAACAGGAGATCTCTGGTGTTCTCAGGATTTGGCCTTAAGCCTCTGCCTCTGGTTTTCAGTCTTATTCTTGCAGTAGGCTTAAGGCTTCTCCCTCTGTTACTTCCAAGGCAGTTCCTTCTGTTGAAAAAAGCTCTTCTGTTTTCTGGTCTCCTCAGTGTCTAATTCCCGTCCTGACACCAGGATGCGGTGGTGGACACTTTTTTTTTTTTTCCCCTGGCTCACCTATTCAGTCCTGCTGTGGGGAGGGAGGAACAGCTAACAAATATCCCTGGCGTCTGTGGGGAGTGCTCGCAGTGTCTTGGCTACAATGGGAATGCTCCCGCTCGAGGCATGTATGCTTTCCCTGTTTATGCTGCTTAGGCTTTAGTTTGCTCTGCTGCAAGCTGTCCGTGGCTGGCGCTGGGTTGCACGCACTTCCCAGGTCTGAGCGGCTCCGGTTCAGGTCCTTGGGTACTCGACAAAGGCGCAGACTTGGCTGGGCCTGCGTTTTGTGCCTTCCCTGGTCCTAGCAGCTCAGGTGACCAGGCGTTTGGCGAGAGCGGTCGCTGCGACTTATCGCCTTCCTGGTCCCTGCCGCTTGGTTTTCTGGGAGTACAACCGGCGCAGTTTCTCAGGTGGATATCGACTGGCCCGAACCCAAGAAGTCCTGGCCAGCAAGGAAGCCTGCCTGCAGCTTGGCAAGGGAAGCCTGTCTGGGGCCGCAGCTGCCCACCCCCAGGCGCGGGCTGCCCTCCCCGACGGCGTCTGTGGGGGCTGGGGGCTGGGCCGCCCGCTGCCGGGTCGCTCCGCTCCATGCCGGTTCTGTGGGCGGGGCTGGCAGAGTCCCGGCTTGGGGCTTTTCCCAGCCCTCTCGCCCTTCAGCTGCAACCTCTGCTCTGGTATCTTAAGTTCGAGCCCTCAGTTTGCCCTGGGGCATTCAAGCCTGGTTCTAAGCGCAGCTGTAGGTTCTCCCCCTAAGCGCACAGCCCTTCTCCCTCTAAGCGCTGCTGCCGGCGCCTCCCTGCCCAGCCCCCGCCTGCTAGTGAGGGGCACGGGCGTCAGCGCCGCTTTTCCGCTGAGAGTTTCCTCTGGGCACTTATTCTGTGAGTTTTAATTATTTATGTCTTTTCTCTCCCAGTTATGCGGCCCTCTGAGGTTCCACTCACCAGTGTTTCCAGGTGTTTGGAAACTTCTTTTTTTTTTTAAGCCTCCCTTCCCGGGAGGGAGCTCCGTCCCTCCCTCTTTTGTCTCTCTTTTTATCTATTTCCTACCTCCTTTCTTCGACTATGGGCTGCTTTTCTGAGTGCCTGATGTCCTCTGCCGGTATTCAGAAGTTTTTTTGTGGGATTTACTCAGCGTTCAAATGTTCTTTTGTTGATTTTGTGGGGGAGAAAGTGGCCGCCCCGTCCTATTCCTCCGCCATCTTCCCATAAGTTCCCTCTTTACTACTTTTGTGCTACAAGTTAAGTTATGATAAAGTTACATTAAAGTTTTGAAATTTTATTTTGTGAAAATAAAATATAAAGTGAAAGGGAAACTTAACTTCTTTTTGGAGAGATTTTAATCACAGATTTTTATGCTCTCAGTGTGTGATGTCTTGTCTACCTCTTTCTTCCCCTACATTGAAGAGCAGAAAGAGGAGTTTTGAGGGAGAGAAAGCCTGAGGGAAATGCCTTCAGTAGTTGCTGTGCAGAAGGACAGACAGAAGACTTTGAGGGCTCAGTCCCCATAGTGCTCCTGGCTTGGTATCCAGAGTGCTGTGCATTCTGTACCCATGGCACCCTGGCATCCAGTTGACTTCATGTCTCTAGTGGTATGACCAGAGCCCCAGGACTCAGAGTGTGAAGAAATCCTACCAGATTCTCTCTTAGGAGTCTGTTCATCACAGTTGCTCTAAAGCAATGATTTCTTAACCTTACTTGGTTCATGGAGGTCTGGAGATTCTAAAGACCCTTTCCAGAGTAAAATGCACAGATCTATATGCACAAAAAATTTGCAAACATCAGAAGAGTTGTAGACCCCCATGAAAGCTATCCAAGAGCTAAGGTAAAATCCCTAATCAAAATCATTGTCTATTGGATAATTGTATGGGCCTTCCTATTTTTGAACATAGAAGAAACTTTTTCAAAAATTTCTGGCTTAGTCCTGAGTGGCACTCAGCTTGTCTGGACCTTAGAGGAGGAAAATATAGATTCATATACACTTACAGCTGTTTAACTCACGCTGAATGAATTCTAAGGCCAGCCACAGAAAAGGCACATTGGTCTCTTCTTTGCTGCTGAACTCTAGGTGCATAAATGGTACTTGGGCTTCCCTGATAGTTCAGTTGGTAAAGAATCCACCTGCAATGCAGGAGACTCCTGTTCGATTCCTGGGTCAGAAAGATCCGCTGGAGAACCGAAAGGCTACCCATCCCAGTATTCTGGCCTGGAGAATTCCATGGGCTATACAGTCCATGGTGTTGCAAAGAGTTGAACATGACTGAGAAACTTTCAGTTCACTTCAAATGGTTCAGTTCAGTTCAGTTGCTCAGTTGTGTCTGACTGCAACTCCATGGACTGCAGCACGTTAGGCCTCCCAGTCCATCGTCAACTCCTGGAGTTTGCTCAAACTCATGTCCATCGAGTCGGTGAAGCCATCCAGCCATCTCATCCTCTGTTGCCCCCTTTCCTCCTGTCCTCAATGCTTCTCAGCGTCGCAATCTTTTATCAGGTGGCCAAAGCATTGGAGTTTCAGCTTCAGCATCAGTCCTTCCAATGAATATTCAGGACTGATTTCCTTTAGGACTGACTGGTTGGATCTCTTCACAGTCCAAGGAACTCTCGAGTCATCTCCAACACCACAGTTCAAAAGCATCAATTCTTTGGTGCTCAGCTTTCTTTATAGTCCAACTCTCACATCCATACATGACTACTGGAAAAACCATAGCTTTGACTAGATGGACCGTTGTTGGCAAAATAATGTCTCTGCTTTTTAATATGCTGTTTAGGTTGGCCATAGCTTTTCTCCCAAAGAGCAAATGGTACTTCAAATGGTATTTCCAAGGAGCTAATGGTACCCAATAAATAATTGTTGAAAGCTTTTGCTTTAGAGTATAAGTTTACAGTGGGCTTCCCTGGTGGCTCAGATGGTAAAGATTCACCTGCAATGCAGGAGACCCAGGTTCAATCCCTGGGTTGGGAAGATCCCCTGGAAAAGGGAATCACTACCCACTCCAGTATTCTTGTCTGGAGAATCCCATGGACAGAGGAGCCTGGCAGGCTACAATCCAAGGGGTTGCAGAGTCAGACACAACTGAATAGCTAAGCATGTACACACACATGTAGAGTGGGGTGAGAGAACAAAGTGGGCTGCCGTGTGCTCATGGAGTGAGAGGAGTGCGCTTGGAGCTTGAATGATGGGTAAGATGCATAATTGGGTGTGGACCCTCAGAGAACCTGGGCTAACCCATTAGTAAGGGACCCCCACCCTCCCCTACTCACTCATAGCGGAAGGAAGCCTGGATTATATAAGAAATTTGAGCTGTGGGTAAGGCTGCTGGAGGACCAAGGAAATTAGGGAGTCCTTGATAGAGTGATGATCCAAGTGTTGAGGAAGAAAGTCTGATCACTGGACAGGGGAAGCATGAATGCTCCCAACTGAGCTAAGTGTCCCCAGTTTGGACTAAATTGGAAAGATGGGGTTATCTAATTTCAATCCTTTATCCTACTTCAGTAAAAGTGGACAAGGTTAGTGTTGGGGTTTCTGAGGGAGCAAGCAATTTGCAACCCTTTCCATCTAAATTCTGAAACAATAGAGAAATAGACACAGGAGTCCGACTGGAGTAACCAAATAGCTTCATTACTCTTAGAGCTCGGTTAGTGAATGTGGCTTGAAATGTATACCCAGATGGACTCATAAAACTTGTCACCTCCCCTCCCCCACAATCTCCAAGATCATGGGGCTTGCTTGGGGAGAGTCAGGGCAGACTGTTGAGGTTCAAATCCCAGCTTTGCCACTTAGCAGTTCATTTGCTGTGGAATCCTGGGCAAAGCATTTGCTTTTCCTCTCTGTGCCTCGGGCTTTTCATCTATAAAATGGGGATGATAATTATATTAGTCCCCAATATACGAACAAATAAGAGCACATTCGTAAGTCCAGTTTGCTTGTAAGTCCAACAAAGTTTAGCCTGGGTACACAACTAACACAATTAGCTTTATGTTACTGTACTGTAATGCGTTTATAATACTTTTCACACAAATAATACATAAAAACCAAACAAATATAAAAATAAACAACAACAACAAAAAAACCCATGTATAATCTTACAGCACATGTATAATCTTACTCTGAAAAGTACAGTAGTATAGTACAACAGCTGTTTCATCCAGGGACTGGTATCAAGAAAACAGGCAAGTATAGTCCTAACTGGAGGAGGCAGAGGAGGTGGGAGATAGATGGTCGTGCTGAAGGATCTAGATATTTTTAAGGCTCTTGATAACAAGTTGCTCTGGGGAGGAGTCATTCTGTTTAGCTTCTTCTATCCCCTAGCTCAGAAACTTGAGAAGGTACCTGTACATTGTTAGTAATTTTTACATTTTAAAGCAGGTAAGTAGAAAAAGCAATGGCATTTTAGAGAAGGTAAGCAGTTGCACAAATACCCTCTCTGTCCGAGACTCCAAATGACCTGCTTTCCTTCACACAGTACTGTGACTCAGTGGCAGGAAAGGTGACAAGACTGGACTTGGGGCCAGTTCCCCAGGGGGAACAGAGCTGGGGACCAGGTCTGGGGGCTGGATTCAGGCTTCAGGGATGCGAGGAGAGGCACTAACATTTCTCCTCCCAGGCTTGGGAACATCCAGACACTTCTCTGAGCACACTTCTCCAATCTGCTTTCAGCCGACTTTCACGTTCTCAAGTTTAACCTTGTCAGGCTTGATGATCAACAAGGTTGCAATGAGTATTCATAGAAATTGGTACAGAAGTTAATGTCCAGATCTGCATGAAACGCAGGCAGCAATGAAGACAGTGACACTTACCAACCTTGACAGAAGGGACAAAAGCCTAAACTCTACAAGGAAACGTTTGTAGCCCTCATCAGCGCGGCGCTGTGTATTGCAGACAATACATGCACTTTAAAATCTCAGGATCTAAGCATTATGGAAATGACAATGACAACTTGAGGAGAGCTATTGTCATTGTGAGAAGATTCTTAGAAACATGCACTACTTTTCAGCGTCCTTAAGAATCCCTGAGTCCTTGGTTTCAGCTACTTTCTTCTGTAAATTTATAAGACATATATCAAATTCTTCCCGAATCTTTGTAGTTTCTGGATATTTATGGTCAATTATTAATAAGTAGAAAAATGAAAGGAGGAAGAGAAAGAAGACAAATTTTACAGATACGTTTTGCTTTTTCTATACTCTCCGAAAAATTGTAGTAATATGACACACACTCATATAATGTAGAGGATAACCTCTGTTTAAGGCATGGTGAAGAATAGATGAACTCATGATATACAAAGTGAAAGAAATCCTCCTTAATGAATGTGCTCACTAGAAAAAATATGCTCACTAGGAAAAATGTGCTCACTAGAAAATTTCCAATTTTCTGGTTTTAGTTGGCTTTGGGTGCTCAGTTTTTACGTCATGCCTGGGGGAGGGTATCTGCTCTTTTGTGCTTCACTGGTATGGGCTGGATTATCAATGTGTCCCAGATGCTTTGTGTTATCAGTGCATCCAATCCACAGCTGGAGGAATCCTTCTTAGGATTCTAATTAGAATTGAGCATTCACAGGAAAGATAGCTTCTAACTCCTTTACCTTTTTTTTCTAGAAATGGTGGGAAGGGTATTAGCAAAATTTTAGAAAATACGTTCAGAAAAGAAAATAGGTCAAAATGCATTTTTATTCACATGATGAAAAGACTCTTAGATAATTATTACAGTCAATAATAACTATTATTGTTCATATGTCTGCTTTTTCATTGAATGATGGCAACCGTATGGATAGACATTATTGTTATCTCCATTTTATAGACAAGGAAACTGAAGCTTGGAGAGAGTTAGGTGGGTGGCTCATGTCTGCACAAATAGTGAGTAATGAAGAGAAGATGTAAACCTTGATCTTCTTTAAATCTTGATGAAATGATTTGCTTTCTTTGTAACTTCAGTTCCCTTAGTTTAAGCCAGGGTGTATAATTGAAGTATTCATGCTTAAATATTATTTTATTTCATCATTATTGTGCTTTTGCAAAAGATGAAGGGGCTTTAGTCTTATAGGTCAAATGTTGCATGTGTTTCCAGCTAAAAAGTAAAAAGCCAGGCAGTGTGAAAATAAGACCAGAGCTTTGGCCATTAGGATGTGACAATTATAGACCAGTCTAGTAGAAATTCCATGGGCAAAGAAGAAAGCAAGTATAAGGTAGGAAGGCATTTGATTACAAGTAATAGAAGAATAGAAATATCTGACCGCAGCGTCTTAACCAAACAGGGGTTTTATTTATTTTTTCTTATAAGAAGTCTAGAGGTGGGCAGTCCATGGCTGGGGAAGCACCCACACAGTGCATCAAAGTCCTAGCTTCTTCTCTCCTTCTTCTGCCATCCTTAGTGTTTGTCTTCAGATGTGTTGCCTAATGATTGTGAGTTCGCTTTTCTATCTCTAGCTCCAACTACACATTCTATACTGAAAGAAGAGCCCAACCTGTTTGCCTCTGAGTCTATCTTTGGTGTTTGGAAAGGGATACTCTCTCCAAAGACTTCCTTCTGCATCTAGAGTTAAGACCTGGGTCTCAGGACTTCCCTGATAGTCCAGTGATTGAAAGTCTGCTGTGGGTGCAGGGGAAATGGGTTTGATCCCTAGTGCGGGAAGATTCCACATGCCCTGGGGGCAACTTAAGCCTGTGTGTCACAATTACTGAAGCACACATACTCTAGAGCCTGTGCTCTGCAACAAGAGAAGCTACCACAATGGGAAACCCCTACACCACAAGTAGAAATAGCCCCCGTTCACTGCAACTAGAGATGCCTTTGAGCAATAATGAAGACTCAGTGCAGCCAAAAAAAAAAAAAAAAAGCAACCGTGTCTCAGGGCCAACCTAACTGCAGGGGAGTCCAGGAAGGAGAATTTTTCAGCTAGGTTCACTTCCATACTGAACAAAATTATGTACCGAAGAAAAAATGAGGGAAATGGATGATCAGTGAAAAAATATATAAGAAACATACAATTCTTAGATTTTTGCTTTTTGGTTGGAGTGAGTGTAAATGGAAAGTGATGACTGAAAATCACTTAAACCAATTGCTCAGTTGGGAGAGGCTACTGACCAGGGCACTAGGGCATTGAACTTAAGTGTATTCAAATAGTGAGGAACTAATTGGTTCAGCCTGGGCTTGGCTCACTGGTAACCAGTACTGCAGAGCAGTGTCTGGAGTGATGGTGAGAGGCTATAAGAACAAGGTGGAACCCAGTCAGGAAATGGCCAGGGAGGATCAGCACCAAAGAGAAAAATATCAGCATTTACGGGGTATAATTTTTAAGGCCAAGTCAAACAGTCAAAGTGACCTCTCTACCTTCCCAAGAGGCAGTATCTTGCCTGTCTCAAAGTGGTTTGCAAGTTGACTGACAACAGATGAGCATCTTAGGAAACTGGTCTGTTTCTCAGCAGAAAAGTCCCCCATGCTGCTAGTTTTTTGTTTTGTTTTGGTGGTAATGTAAATGGTTACAAGAGCAATACGGGCCTGGGGCTAGATTTTGAGCAAGAAGACCACGATTACCCAATGCTGCATCTCCTGGAAGACTATTAATATTTTGCTACATTTCATTGTTTGCAGAACCTACAACTTGGAGCTGTTTGTCCAGCCACTAATTGCCTTCACATCCCCTCTGTGTTGAAGAACATGAAGATGACTAGCATTGCTGGCTGGTCACTGGGCAGTACACCCATGGCCACAGAATGGCAAGGCTGCCTGGGGTCTAGGTCTGTGATTCGGTTCTCCTTACCCCTGTGTTCAGGCCGTCAGTCATACAGAAGTATGTTAGAGTCTACTGCTACAGGAGCTGCTTGCCCTCAAGTGGCAGTTGGGGCCATGCAGATCCAGACTGTGGGTAGGCTGTCTAGCATCTAGCCTATGGAGTAACGTGTGGGAATGTTGAGTCTCAGGCTGGGCTGAAAGATGATCAACAGCTTCCATGTGGAAGGAGAAGTCAGGAATGAGACCTGAGGCCCAGAAGTCCAAGGTGAGGAGGAGAGTCCTGTGTTTAGATATGCTAATCAATAGTAATAGCAGGGAAGAAAATCTAGTTTGCAGAAGCCAAAGTCTAGGAAGACCAGAGCCATTAAGGGCTGAACCAAGGGATGAGTGCTGGGCCCTATTAATAGAAGGCACAGGGCTTCCCTGGTGTCTCAGATGGTAAAGAATCTGCCTGCAGTACAGGAGACCTGGGTTTGATCCCTAGGTTAGGAAGATCACCTGGAGAAGGGCATGGCAACCAACTCCAGTATTCTTGCCTGGAGAATCCCCATGGACAGAGGAAGCTGGCAGGCCACAGTCCATGGGGTCACAGTCATACACAACTAAGCGACTAAGCACAATCCTGAGGTAGGGACAGGTGGTGTGAGTGGCAGTGGTAGTTGGTAGTGGTCTGGGTGTAAAAAGGTGCTGGGGTCAGTGTTGAAAATGGGTAAGTCTGGTTCTCCCAATACTGAGGCTTGTCAGTTTTACAGCAGTGGTCTGAGTTGGCCACTGTGAAAGTGTGGCACCTGTGTGTGGTCAGCAGGATCTGCACTCTTGGAATCTCTCTGAGTGGTTTGTTGGAAGTTTTGCCATTATTAGGAAAGTATTATATTTTCTAATCTCTTTTGTGCCAGATGTGGTTCAATCTTTATATGCCTCCTCCTTTTCCATTGTTTAAAATGGAGATATTTCCTACTTCATGGTTCCTGGGAGAGATGTTATGAGTCTAAATGAGATTATGTGGTCTTGGAATTCCACTGAGGAAATAGCTATGTAAATTCGACGTATTGTTATTCATGACATGTGTGGTGGAGCTGAAAACTCTAGCTACTACCCAGTCATGCAGACCATAAAATTAGACTTCCTATACTGTGCACAGTAATTCTCTTTCTTACAGTAGAAACCACAAACCAATTTTGCCTTATGGAAATGTGCTCCCATACAAATTTTTTAATACATGTTTTAAAGACTGGCTCAGTTTTACTGTGAAGTTACATCTGAGAAAAGTGATGCCATCTATGAAATGTGTTTTACATACAGGGCCATACATGTTTTAGATCCTTACCAGGAGCTGACTATGAAGATCATTAATCCAAATGACCTCACAGTTTTCATTTTTACATCACTAGTTCAATTAAGAAATAATTTTCAATAATATAATTGCAAACATATTATATTTCTGATCCTACTTATATCCAGGCTGTAGGCATTATCTGATTTTTTTGGATTACTCTTTAATTCTTTAACAGTTGCAACGTTTTCTTTGCAAGTGCATTATGGGTAATTTATGTTGTTTTGACTGTTTCTTTGACGTAATTTGCAATTCTGCACCCAGAGTTGTAATATACTACGGTTTAGATAAATGGCACAGAAATACAGAGGTTATCTATGTAAAATGATTCATATTTCAAAATAGGGACTTCTGTAAAATGAAAAAAGTATACATTGCTATTAATCACACTTTTTATATTACTTTTTTTCCCTCAACTGAGATTTGTTGCATTTACTATTGTAACATATTTCCAAAACACATTAGTTAAATGGAGCTGAAAATCATGCATGCATATTTTATGGGAAAAATGTGCAGATATATTTTCAGTTTTAAGCTATAAACTATGGCTTTTCTTGGATGATTAAAATATTCTGGCCCATTTAAAATGAGCTACATAATAAAAGTGATGTGCAATAATAATTTTACAATGCTTAATAATACAAAGTGTTTTATCTGAAAAAATGCCTTTTAAAAGATTTTATGCATAATTCAAGCACTTCTGCTCTGTATAAAAAACAAGTGAGTGATCTGCAAGTGGAATTAGAAATTGAAAAGAATTGAAAAAACAATTAAAAAAAAACAGACTTAGAGTTTTCTGCCTCTGTTTGGTAGAATCAGGAAGCAGGGACACATTAAAAGACTTTATGTTGACAACTAAGGCAAGTAGCGCAGAGTGACACAGTAGAAAACATTAGGTCCAAACTTTCTCTAATACAGGTTTTCTGGCTTAAAAAAGTGGGTACAAAGGGTTATTGAAGTTTATTGAATATGCTTCTTATTGTCAATTCATGTCACTGAAGAGAGTTTGCCCTTGCACACACAAGAGAGGAGTTTTTAGATCTTCAACCAGACACCTGCCAGTACTACCTTTAACATGCAAACTAGCCAAGGGAGTTTGCCTGCTTCTAGTCACCATCAAAGCACAGAAACTGGGGAAAGACTGCACACATCCTCCTGACACTGACCTGAGCATCCCTGATGAAGAGGTGAGAGAACTGTTAGGTGTTTATTAATGAAGCTTGGACTATTGTCATTTAGAATGGTCCAGAAGATGAAATAATTTGGAAAGAAACTTCCAGTATGAAAAGAGGTGTGGAAAATCAGCTTCAATAGTATTAATTAATAATTCAATTAATAGATTAATTAATAGATTAATTACTAACTCAAAAGAAAACCATGATCCACAATATTTTTTTAAACTTGAAGGCATGGTAAAATAATGGTGGATTAAAAAAATTATATATTTAACTAATGACTAGATGGTCAAATATAATAAAATTCCAAGATATCCTAATTGTTTCAGTAAGAAAATTTGATATATAGGTTTTATCTTCCTAACACCATAATTCTGTTTGGGTGAATTTTTGTTTGACCTTGATGAAGGTTTTGGTTGTATTGTTTTGGATTGGGCAGTCTTAAATCTTTTGTTTTGACTCAACTTCTCATGACCTAATTTCTAAAAGGACACAGTTATAAATTTGGGCTTTTCAAAGATTTTTTCTTTAATAATATAATTTTAAAAAGGCATAAATAAAGCATGAGTCTGCTGAACATGGTCTAGATACAATCTCATTTGGCCGCAGGGTTTTGAGTGTGTGTGTGTGGCTTACTTCATTAGAGCCATAGAAAATTTGGACAGAGCTTTACAAATGCCATCCAGAACCTTGTTTACAAGAAAAGTTGTTTCTACGGCTTTATTCTTGTTGATGCTGTTTAGTCACTAAGACTCTTTGCGACCCTGTGGACTGCAGCATGCCAGGCTTCCCTGTCCTTCACTATCTTCTGGAGTTTGCTCAGACTCATGTCCAGTGAGTCAGTGATGCCATCCAACCATCTCATCCTCTGTCTCTCCCTTCTCCTCCTGCCCTCAATCATTCCAAGCATCAGCGACTTTACCAGTGAGTCAACTCTTCACATCAGGTGGCCAAAGTATTGGAGCTTCAGCTTCAGCATCAGTCCTTCTAATAAATATTCAGGACTGATTTCCTTTAGGATTGACTGGTTTGATCTCCTTGCTGTCCAAGGGACTCTCAAGAGTCTTCTCCAACACCATAATTCAAAAGCATTGATTCTTCGGTGCTTAGCCTTCTTTATGGTCCAAGTCTCACATCTGTACATGACTACTGGAAAAACCATAGTTTTGACTATACATCACTTTGTGTTTGCTTTTTAATATGCTGTCTAGGTTTGTCATAGGTTTTTTTTCCCCAAGGTGTAAGTGTCTTAGTTTTGTTGCTGGAAAAGGAATGACAGACCACGTCAGTATTCTTGCTTTGAGAACCCCATGAAAAAGTGGTATGAAAATGGCTTTATTCTATTCCTGCTCTAAAAGTTTTAATGGAACCCATGTCCTAATGCATCAAGTTTAATTTTCCCAACCCTGGTGGTGGGTGGGAAAGCTTTAGATAAAAGGGGAGAAGAAAAGGATATATAGATACACCTCTCTTCCCCTCCACACTTTCCATCCTTTTGGATTTGGCCTTCTTGTTGACAGCTTTGTATTAAGGGGTCTACAATCATCACTTCTTTGAGTCCAATTATGACATTCTCTACAGCTCTCAACATAAGACAGAGTAAACAGTGACTCTCAACAAAGCTAGTGGAGGTGATGGAATTCCAGTTGAGCTATTTCAAATCCTAAAGGATGATGTTGTAAAAGTGCTGCACTCAATATGCCAGCAAATTTGGAAAATTCAGCAGTGGCCACAGGACTGGAAAAGGTCAGTTTTCATTCCAATCCCAAAGAAAGGCAATGCCAAAGAATGCTCAAACTATCGCACAATTGCACTCATCTCACACGCTAGTAATGCTCAAAATTCTCCAAGCCAGGCTTCAGCAATACGTGAACCATGAACTTCCAGATGTTCAAGCAGGTTTTAGAAGAGGCAGAGGAACCAGAGATCAAATTGCCAACATCCTCTGGATCATCGAAAAAGCAAGAGAGTTCCAGAAAAACATCTATTTCTGCTTCATTGACTATGCCAAAGCCTTTGACTGTGTGGATCACAATAAACGGTGGAAAATTCTTCAAGAGATGGGAATACCAGACCACCGGATCTGCCTCTTGAGAAATCTGTATGCAGGTCAGGAAGCAACAGTTAGAACTGGACTTGGAACAACAGACTGGTTCCAAATAGGGAAAGGAGTACGTCAAGGCTGTATATCGTCACCCTGCTTATTTAACTTATATGCAGAGTACATCATGAGAAACGCTGGACTAGAAGAAGTACAAGCTGGAATCAAGATTGCTGGGAGAAATATCAATAACCTCAGATATGCAGATGACACCACCCTTATGGTAGAAAGTGAAGAAGAACTAAAGCGCCTCTTGATGAAAGTGAAAGAGGAGAGTGAAAATGTTGGCTTAAAACTCAACATTCAGAAAACTAAGATCAAGGCATCCGGTCTCATGTCTTCGTGGCAAATAGATGGGGAAACAGTGGAAACAGTGGCTGACTATTTTTTTGGGTTCCAAAATCACTGCAGATGGTGAATGCAGCCATGAAATTAAAAGGTGCTTACTCCTTGGAAGGAAAGTTATGACCAACCTAGATAGCATATTAAAAAGCAGAGACATTACTTTGTCAACAAAGGTCCATCTAGTCAAGGCTATGGTTTTTTCCAGTAGTCATGTATGGATGTGAGAGTTGGACCATAAAGAAAGCTGAGCACTGAAGAATTGATGCTTTTGAACTGTGGTGTTGGAGAAGACTCTTGAGAGTCCCTTGGACTGCAAGGAGATCCAACCAGTCCATTCTAAAGGAGATTAGTCCTGGGTTTTCATTGGAAGGACTGATGTTGAAGCTGAAACTCCAATACTCTGGCCACCTGATGCAAAGAGTTGACTCATTTGAAAAGACCCTGATCCTGGGAAAGATTGAGGGCAGGAGGAGAAGGGGATGACAGAGGATGAGATGGTTGGATGGCATCACCGACTCAATGGACATGAGTTTGGGTAAACTCTGGGAGTTGGTGATGGACAGGGAGGCCTGGTGTGCTGTGGTTCATGGGGTCACAAAGAGTCAGACACAACTGAGCAACTGACCTGAACTGAAGTCAATAAATATTTGATGATCGACTTTACCTTAGAGAAAACTGCATTGTCCATTTCTTATATAACCTAAATGGACAATGAGTTTTTGTTGAATTGGAGTGTCAGCAGTAGCAACATCCCTCTCCCCCAGTGCAGAAGGCTGCAAATAAGAAAAGAGCTTTATCTGGAATCTCAAGAACTGTAATTCTGGAGACACAGATTTAGGTAAAAATGAAAGCATTCTGGGGAAGAGAAAGAGTCAGAGGCTTACAAAGCCAAAAACCATGAGATTGTACTCGACAAAGGGAAGGAAATATTTGTCCTTAAGGGATGGCTGCCATGAGTTTTTTCAGGGTAAGGATGCAGTAAATTGGCTGTCACGAGCTATTTTACAGTCAAGGTCTGATACGTATCTTGAGTCTCTGGAATACTGGGTAGATGTCCTGGTTGCCAGTGATGAGATGATGTGGCCTAAAGGTCAGATTCCTTTAGGGCACCTGGGTTCCTAGGCTCCAACACACCTCCCACCAGACAAGTGAGCCTGCTTTCTGGCTTTGGACCCCCAGCCTCACCTCTCCCCCAAATGGACCCCAACTGCTCCTGCTCCACTGGCAATTCCTGCATCTGTGAATCCTGCAGATACACCTCCTGCAAGAATCACTGCTGCTCCTGATGGCCCCTGGCTGTGCCGACTGTGCCCACAGTGCGTCTGGCAAGGGGCAGCCGACAAGGGCTGCTGCTGTGCCTGATGTCAGGGAGAGCCTGTGCCAGGTGTTAACAGAGCAACCGGGACAAGCCTGCATTTTATTATTTTTCATACAACCTGACCTGATGCCCTGTTCTTTTTTTCTATGAGATATGTGATTTGCAATATAAGTTGTTGATTAAAAAAAAAGGTCAGATACCATCCAGTCGAGATGTGTCCATGCACACTTTCTCAGTGGCTCTCAGCTCTATTTTAGAGAGCTCTCTTAGCAATACTAATTCCATTTTGACTTTTACAGGAGTAATATTTAAAAACTGTTGAAAACACCTTGAATAGTCAAAATATATTTTAATGTAGGTTATCTTGGCCCACCCTTTGATAAATTAACACCAAGAGACATTTTAGTTGAGGACCACTTGATTTCCTCTACCCTGTATGTACAACACTCACCTTTGAAATGACAAGACTTCCTGGAATGCTTAGCTAAGCATTTAAATCAACTCTGAAAAATCACTTGTTTCATATTGCCTTTTTGCCATCTGTTGTCATTTATTTTGGTTTTATTTATTTAGTTTTTACCTGGAGCAACTCCTTAGGAGAGCATTACATGGATAGAAATACATAATTGTTGGTCGATTGATTATGATTAGAGAGTGTGTGTTCTGAAGTTGGAAGTTAAATAAGCCAACATCGCAGCTCTAAAGAGGGTGGATGAGGGGTTGGTTTGATAGAGGAAGACCCCAATCCACAGCTGAGAGGGCCAAGTGAGATGCCTGGAGGGCTTTGCCTACTCTTGATTCCTAATCTACATAAATTACTTTGGAACTGACTGTAAACGAGTTAAATGGTTGGCTGTTGACAAGAAGATGAAGAAAATAATGAATGCATACTAGGCGACACAAAAGATTTAGAGGGATTTGTATCAGCTTTGTAACCAGGCTGTCAGGTGGGAAATAAAATTTATTGTTGCTAAACATTGAACATTACTCCTGAGGACTAAAGTAATGAACACAAGTAAAAATAAATAGCATTGAACTAACTAGAGCAGCAAGACTTTCAAAAGAGCACTCGGGAGAGGAAAGAAGGGTTTCTCTCTAATGCTGTCTAGATAACATAAAGGCACAATTCACCTATGCAATAGAATTAGGCTAATTACAACTGCCCAGATGACAGGTCAAAGTGTTTAGTTATATCCAATTCATTTAGTTATATCCAATCCATTGACACTTGCCTCCCAAATTCCAAAGAAAGCATCAATATTTGTTAAAATATACACATCAAGGTTTTATATCCCCAAGCTTTTGAAAGCATAGCAAAAAATTAGAATACATTTTGGGTATTATTAGAAAGGTTTCAGTTCAGCATCTGTGTAGAGTGGCGAGTAAACCTATTAGACCTTGAGCTATTGCCTAGAAAACATGAATGACAATGAAAAATATTAGCTTAGGGATAGTCCCCACCTCCCCCAAGGAAAGAGTCAGAAACTCTTATCATTTGAGACATTCAAAATGGGCATAAAATGTACCAAGCAAATTATTTTCTCACTGGTGTAATTCTTAGTAAACATAATGAAAGAAATTTATTTTATTTTCTCAGTGTGTTTCTCCTCTCTCAGTTTACCATTAAGTACATCATAAATCAGTTTTGAGCCTCACAGTAAACGTGTTTTTCAGTGCTTCCCTAAAGGCCCATATAATCATAAATATATTGTTTAGGACAATGTCAAGTTTGTCACTTACCCAGGGATTGAGTCTCAAACTGTACCTCTCCTTAGGAATAAGATTAGTTTGTTCGTTTTTTTTTGGCCTCTCTTCATCAAGGTACACTCTGCAGGGTCCTGTGGGGCTCCTGGGCACAAAGCCTTTCTGTGTCCATTGCTTTTTTGATTTTTGGAAAATCAGCCTCCACGATCTTCCCTGAATTCCAATGGGCATATTCAAGCAGTTGCTAATTAGGGAAAGCAGGGAGACCCGGGAGAAACAGCCAAGAGAAACAGTAGTGCAACTCTATGGCAAGGTCCTGGTTCCCTATCAAAAAATGTGTTTCGTTGCTAAGTCGTGTCTTATTCTTTGCAACCCTTTGGACTGTGGCCTGTCTGCCAGGCTCCTCTGTCCATGGAATTTTCCAGGCAATACTGGGGTGGGTTGCCATTTCCTTTTCCAGGGGATCTTCCCAACCCAGGGATCAAACTTGCGTCTCCTGTGTCTCTTGCATTGCAGGCAGATTCTTTACCCACTGAGCCATCAGGGAATCCCTTCCCGATCAATGGGTACACACAACAATATCTTTGAGCTGTTTTGCAGCTGAACTACAATATCTCTGAAACCCGCTACAGGTGGGAGAAGTTTACCAATTAAGGATGGTACTCTGCCCACAAGCATTTAAGACCCCAGACCAGTTGGAACCTGAAGGTTGGTGAGGCTGACTCCTACTTACCTTACCACCAATCCATCAGAAGTCCATCCACAAGCTGATCACACCCTCCTTGCACCATTACTATAAAACTTCTTACTATCCTCTCCAAGTTGGGACACAGATTCTTCCAAGGTAGGAGTCTGATGTGTTTCCCTTTACCGACTTTTGACCAGCCAGTTAGCACCTCTAAGCCTTTGGAAACAGTGTCAGACTTTATTTTTTTGGACTCCAAAATCACTGCGGATGCTGATTGCAGCCAGGAAATTAAAAGACGCTTACTCCTTGGAAGGAAAGTTATGACCAACCTTGATAGTATATTAAAAAGCAGAGACATTACTTTGCCAACAAAGTTCTGTCTAGTCAAGGCTATGGTTTTTCCAGTGGTCACATATGGATGTGAGAGTTGGACTGTGAAGAAAGCTGACCGCCGAAGAATTGATGCTGTTGAACTGTGGTGCTGGAGAAGACCCTTGAGAGTCCCTTGGACTGCGAGGAGATCCAACCAGTCCATTCTAAAGGAGATCAATCCTGGGTGTTCATTGGAAGGACTGACGCTGAAGTTGAAACTCCAATACTTTGGCCACCTCATGCGACGAGTTGACTCACTGGAAAAGAGTCTGATGCTGGGAGGGATTGGGGGTGGGAGGAGACGGAGACAACAGAGAATGAGATGGCTGGATGGCATCACCGACTCAATGGACATGAGTTTGAGTGAACTCCGGGAGTTGGTGATGGACAGGGAGGCCTGGCGTGCTGTGATTTGTGGTGTCGCAGAGTCGGACACGACTGAACTGAACTGAAACCTTAGGTTCTTCTTCTTTTTTTAAAATGTCTTCCTGCACTTAGGATTCTCTTTTGGAAGTTAAAAAAAATCTAACCATCAAGCATTATAGAACCCAAGAGATTAAAAAAAAAAAGAAAAGGAATGTATTGAGCAGTGCTGCCCCACGGCGGTCTCAACTAGAGGAAAGAGTGGAAACCTTTTTCTTAAAGGGCCAGAGAGTAAGTGTTAGACTTGGCAGGCTAAGAGGAAAAACTGGGAGTAATATGTAGATATTTATGTGAAAAATGTAAAAACCGTTCTTGAGGGTGATACAAACACAGGTGCTGGGCTAGATTTGTCCCTGTTCGCCCCTGGTCTAGAGAAATAACATAAACAGCCCAAAGTGCAAGCTGTAATGAGGGATGTATGAGGAAAACTATTCATCTGAACTACTTTCTTCCTTGAACCGACCACAGGTTTTAATTAAAACAGCCTTTCCTGCTTGTGTGAGAGCCCCGTGCCTCACTGGGGAACAGGGAGGACCTCGCTGGGCTGTCTTTTCATCCTGCTCTCTCATCTTTCTCTTTGCTTTCTTCCACCTCAAACTACCTTTTCCTCCAAGAGCTCATTTACTGGAGACAAGATGAGGGGGCCTGGGGGGAGGGAGAAAGCGAAGGGAGAGGACAACAAGAATTTTAATTTCCCGTGCGCCAACATAATTACAGAGTAGCTACAAATCCCTCCAAAGCTTTTGTGCTGCTTTATATGCATGCATTATTTTCCTCATCATTTTGTCACCAGCCAACCATTTAACTAGTTTACAGTCAGTTCCAAGGAAATTTATGTAGATTAGAAATCACCGACCTAAACTGAAGCCCTGAAGACATCTTACCTGTTACCCCCTCGATAGATAACGCATTTTAAAAAATTCACTCTCGCTTTTGGAAACCTGGTGTCAGCAGCGCTGTCTGTCTCATCTCAAAGACCTGTGAATTGGCCCAAATATGAAGGGTGGGTGATCAGAAAGCCTCATCTCGGATTGTTCTGGAGTTTTTCGCCAACAAGAGCCCATCACTTTGGGAATTCACTCAGAAAACTAGGAGAAAAGTATTAACAGCATAAAAAAAACGCATTTAACTCAGTTGCATTTTCCTTTGCTATGATTAATTTCATTTCCCCTGGGAAATGTTACCCTTTGATGTTGTGGATGAATTAGAATTTTTCTCTCAGAATTATTAAAACATACCATTCCTAACAAGTCGTGTGTTCCCTATGGTGATCTTTGATTTGTCTCACAGTTAAATGCAGTTAATATTGAACAAACAATCTGTTGCCATTATTAGTGTTTATTGTTAAGGCAACTTGAACGCCAGTGATATTTTCTTTTTGGAGAAGGCTTGTTTTTTTCCCTAACACATTCTGACCAGTGTTTTTTCTATGTATCAAAAACGATATGCTTGTCAATTTGAAGCCCAGCTCTGTCAAGGCAAAAATGAGAAGTGATACGACTGGGCTGGTAATCTGCGACTTGAGGCCAAATGATGACTGTTATGAGGTATAGTATACACAGGTGTGGTGAGTTCACTTCTCAAACTGGAGGGGGGCCACTCGAGGAAGCCATTTTATGACGAGGTGAGCGATCACATTAAGAGAGAGACAGGCTTAATAATGGTTGACCCACTATCAAAGCCATAGACACAGCAAATGTGTGTGTGTATCATAGAAGGCAGATGTCTACCACTTAACCTTGTACCTGGCCAGTTCCCCAGGGGCACAGGTGTGGGTCACAGAAGGCAGAGAAGCTTTCAACAGCACTGCTTGTGTGGGAGGCAGTGTGGTGGTGTCAGAATCTGGCAGCCATTGTGGGTTGCCTCTCCACCCCCAATAGCCATTTCCCTCCTTTATGGTAAACACAATTTTTTTGGGGGAGGTGGTGTCACCAAGTTAGGGACTAAAATCATGATGGGTTTTAGTCATGAATGGCAATATCATTCCTTTTTTTAAAAAAATTTCTCCCCTGAGCTGTGGGGCATGTAGCACCTTAGTTCCTGGATCAGGGTTCAAACCTGTGTCCCTGGCATTGGAAGCCCAGAGTTCTAACCACTGGACTGCCAGGGAAGTTCCATGGCAATCTCATTCCTTTCGATAGGGTTTTCCTTTTCCAGTGCTCTCTGGAGTCAGGGTGGCTATGTGTGTAAGGCCAATGCTATGGTGGGAGATATCTGCAGTTGGGCTTCTGGGAAAAACATCTCCTATTTTTTTACCCAACTGATGTATGAGGATATACTGCTTGAGCTGGTGGCCGTTTTCTTGTGATAACTAAGAATGAAAAGCTGACAGAGGAGAATGACAAAGTCAAGATAGAAAGAAACAAGATGTTTGATGGTGTTGGGGAGCTGTGCACCCAATCTGGAATTCAGTACATTTGGACTTCTTGTCACATGAGATAAGAAAATGCTTTTATTGCTTAAGCCGCCATGAACTGGGTTTTCTCTTTCAGTTGCTTGGAGCCAAATGAGTTTGACTTTGAAACGGAGAGAGACACTGTCACTTATGTTGTTGTTTAGTCACTAAGTCGTGCCCAACTCTTTGCGACCTCATGGACCTTAACCTGTCAGGCTCTTCTGACCATGGGATTTCCAGGTGAGAATACTGGAGTGGGTTGCCCTTTCCTTCTCCAGGGGATCTTTCAGACCCAGGGATCGAACCCATATCTCCTGCATTGACAGGTAGACTTGTTACCACTGAGCCACCTGCAAAACCTCTCACTTATATTTCCTCACAAAACTTGGAGGCATTTCAGTACTTTATGGGCTCTGGCTGAAGAGGTGCCAGCATATAGAAAGGGCGGTGGTGTCAGTTTGGAGCATATGCGCTACCCAGATTATGCAGGAGTGCCAGTGGAGGCAGAGGTACTCAGTGGCTGTGGCAGCCAGTTTGGTGATCCCAAGAGAAGAGGCACATGTTGCTGACTGAGGTCATGAGGAGTGAAGCCAGTAGATATAGTGGTACCTAGTTGACAATGGGATGCCTCATGTTCAAGGAACAGAGCAGAAAATAGAGAGCAAAAGCTATGGTACACAGTAGCTGACTGGATAGTGGATTTGCCTTGTCTATGAGCAGCACATACACGTCATCTCTGGTATCTTACAAAGGATAACTTGCTGCAACATATACAGCCAAAATGCATAATGGCTCAGACGCAATAAGAATTTATATTTTGTTCACATACAGGCCAGTGGAGAGTGGATGGTTCTCCGTGTGTTGATTCAGGGGCCCAGGAGACTTCCATCTGGAGATTCTGCAGTTCCCATAGACCTAGTTGTCATCTGCATCGAGCTGGTGGAGGAGGGAAAAAAGAGAGTATGGAGCAGAGAGGCCTGCCGTCTTAAAAGCCCAGGTCCAGAAGTGGTGTGCTTCACAGTGAGAATGGGTTATGAGTTTCTACCTAGGTGCAAAGGGAGTGGGAACTGGGTTTTCCAGGCTGGGCAGATGCTTTCCAGTTACAACTTTGTATTATGAAATGGGAGACCATTCTGATGGGTAGTCTCTTCCACCCTGATTAGACATACTTGTTCAGGGGTGGAACTGGGGTGGGGTAGCTGATACTTTTCAGAGCCTTGGCATTTCCTAAGTGGCTGGTGGGGTAAGCCAGTGACACACAGGTGTCAAGACCAATGATTTATCCATTTATCTTCTAAGTGAAGAAGTGGCTTTTTTCCCCTCCCCCTTCCTTGAAATTATCTGCTTTCCTGTATAAAATTACTGATTAATTAAAAAAAATCCTTTCTTTTGCCTAATTATTTTGATCTGGTATGACCATTGTATTGAATTTCACTTCCAATTTAACTCAAACCATATATCAACAGTCTCAACTGTTAATACTTGCACCTGCTAAGTCCTTTTATTTAAGAACAAAGCCCTTAAAAGCACTAAAAGCATGCAGTGTTTTTTTTTTCTTTTTAAAGGATTTTGATGACTGCATGGCTTTTGACTACTAAGAAATGAAATTTCGTTTCAAAATGAGTGTCAGACTTACTTTTCAAGTGCCTTGTCATAAATGCATTGCTATCCATGTAATAAAGTAATTTTCCCTTGTGTGACAAATATAGCACTAAAGAAGAATGAGCCTTGTCTGATAAAATGGCTTTTATTAATCCCCTAATGTTTTTATTTTGTTGTAGAATTATGATTAGTTTCAAGAGAGTAGCAAACGGGTTATGATCAGAGTTGAATATTATTGCTATCCAGATATCTTTGGTTAATGCCTGCTGTTTATTTCAAAAACAAAATGCTCGCATTAAGAAAAACCAACGATAATGGCCTGACTTTATTATCAAGAAATTATACCTGTTATGTAAACCTTGCTAATTATAAGCATTTGAATTCATTTGGGTGATATAACAGATGAAAAAGGCCATTTATTAGGAGGAGTACTTGGCTTTTGTAAGAGCATAATAAAACTGAAATAATAAAAAGCAATCTAAGGAAAGAAGAAATGTTAATGAGGAGTGGAATTTGCCCAGGAATGAATTATACAGGAAGACGACATAGAGTGTGGGATTAACACAGAGTGCTTTGTCTTGGAAATGAGGGATTCCCCTCAGCCTCACTGAGCCGGTTGTCCTCATTTCCCTCTCCTCATCTCCTTCTCCTTTTTACTTATTGTGGAGGACCTGATGCATGCACCGGCTCCAGCTTCTGTTGACTCCTGCTGCTGCTGCTGCTGCTAAGTCACTTCAGTCGTGTCCGACTCTATGTGACCCCATAGACAGCAGCCCACCAAGCTCCCCCGTCCCTGGGATTCTCCAGGTAAGAACACTGGAGTGTGTTGCCATTTCCTTCTCCAATGTGTAAAAGTGAAAAGTGAAAGTGAAGTCACTCGGTCATGTCTGACTCGTAGAGACCCCATGGACTGCAGCCTACCAGGCTCCTCCATCGGGATTTTCTAGGCAAGAGTACTAGAGTGGCTTGCCATTGCCTAACTCCTCATAAATTCAGCTCTGTTCATGGTCCAGTATGCCTTGTGACCATCCCCACCTGGATGTCCTGTCCAAACAGAATTGATCTCTTGTCCTCTTCTTTTTTTAACTTTTGATTGGGGGTAGAGTTGCATTACAATGCTGTTCTAGTTTCTGCTGCACAATGAAGCGAACCAGCTACTTGTATTCATATGGTCCCTCCCTTTTGGACCCCCCTGCTCCTCCTCTCCACCCCTCTAAGTCACCAGAGAGCACTGAGCTGAGCTCCCTGTGCTATATAGCAGGTTCCCACTAGCTATCTGTTTTATACACAACACTGCACATACCTCAATCCCAATCTCCCAATTCATCCCACCCTCTTCCTCTGTTCCGTGTCCACATGTGTTGTTCTATTCTTGAATCATCTGTCCCAATTTGTATATCATAGTGTCACTCTTGACTCCTCCCTCCCTCATACCACATATCCAATAAATCACATCCTCTTGTTTCCAGCCAGGCATCTCTCTCTCAAACCTAGCTTCTATGCTCACTGTCACTGCCCTAGCCCAGGTCATCACCATTTCTCATTTTAATGATGAAAAACTATATGTGTGTGCCAGGTGCATGCTCAGTTGCTAAGTTGTATCTGACTCTTTGTGATACCTCCATTGACTGTAGCACATCAAGCTCCTCTGTCCATTGGATTCTACAGGCAAGAATACTGGAGTGGAGAAGACATACAGATGGCACAAACACATGAAAAGATGCTCAACATCGCTCATTATTAGAGAAATGCAAATCAAAACTACAATGAGATATAACCTCACACTGGTCAGAATGGCCATCATCAAAAAGTCTACAAACAATAAATGCTGGAGAGGGTGTGGAGAAAAGGGAATGCCCTTGCACTGTTGGTGGGAATGTAAACTATGAAAGGTGGTATGGAGATTCCCTGAAAAGCTAGGAATAAAACCACCATATGACCCAGCAATCCCACTCCTAGACATATACCCTAAGGAAACCAAAATCGAAAGAGACACACATATCCCATTATTCACTGCAGCACTATCTACAATAGCTAGAACATGGAAGCAACCTAGATGTCCATTGACAGATGAATGGATAAAGAAGTTGTGGTACATATACACAATGGAATATTACTCAGCCATAAAAAGGAACACATTTGAGTCAGTTTTAATGAGGTGGATGAACCTAGAACCTATTATGCAGAGTGAAGTAAGTCAGAAAGTGAAAGATAAACATTGTATTCTAACACATATATCCGGAATCTAGAAAAATGGTACTGAAAATTTTTTTTACAGGGCAGCAATGGAGAAACAGACATAGAGAACAGACTGTGGACAAGGGGAGAGGGGTGAGATGTATCGAAAGAGTAACATGGAAACTTCCATTACTATTTGTAAAATAGACAGCCAACAGGAATTTGCTGTATGGTTCAGGAAACTCAAACAGGGGCTCTGTATCAACCTAGAGGAGTGGGATGGAGAGGGAGATGGGAGGGAGGTTCAAAAGGGAGGGGATAAATATATACCTATGCTTTTGAACTGTGGTGTTGGAGAAGACTCTTGAGAATCCCTTGTACTGCAAGGAGATCCAACCAGTCCATTCTAAAGGAGATCAATCCTGGGTGTTCATTGGAAGGACTGATGCTAAAGCTGAAACTGCAATACTTTGGCCACCTCATGCGACGAGTTGACTCACTGGAAAAGACTCTGATGCTAGGACAGGTTGGGGGCGGGAGGAGAAGGGGACGACAGAGAATGAGATGGCTGGATGGCATCACGGACTCTGTGGACATGAGTTTGGGTGAACTCCGGGAGTTGATGATGGACAGGGAGGCCTGGCATGCTGTGATTCATGGGGTCGCGGAGAGTCGGACACGACTGAGCGACTGAACTGAACTGATGGCTGATTCATGCAGAGGTTTGACAGAAAACAACAAAATCCTGTAAAACAATTATCCTTCAATTAACAAAAAAAATACTGGAGTGGGTTGCCATTTCCTCCTCCAGGGGATCTTCCCAACCCAGGGATTGAACCCATGTCTCCTGCATATCCTGCATTGCAGGCAGATTCTTTACCACTAAGCCACCTTGGAAGCCCTATTTATTGAACCATATTTAGGATGTAATCATTAAAGCAATTTGATTTCTATCTTCTGTAGTCCTTTTATTTTTAAATTGTTCGTTCAACTTTTTATTTTGAAATATTTCAGATCTACAGAAAAATGGAAATCCTAGAACAATGAATAGATGTGTAAGCTTTGCCTTCCAGGTTCATCAAGTGTTAATACTTTACTGCATCCCTCTCGCTCTCAGTTTATTCCCCGTGTCTCTGCACAGAACTGAGCCCTGCTTGGGCTCCCGAGGGATTTGTGGCTTGGGATTGGCATGGCCATCTGTTGCTGTTGGTCTGACTCTGAGAGTAAGTAAAATGTATTTTAGGCAGCAGTGGAGGGAGACAGCAGAAGAGAAGGGATCACTTCGATGAAGGATGTTGTGAGCCTTGGTGAACCAGCTGCTCCTGCTTGGGAATCTGGGTGTCAGCCCTGGGCATAAGGCCATTCTCCCAGGGTGGCCCTCAGAGTACAAGGACTTGGGCAGCTGTGGCAGGGTCGGGACACCTCCCTCAAGTGGCTCTTTGACGGTGGACATTTGGAGCAGGGGGATATGAACAGACTTCTGTCTGAGCATAGCAGCACGCGGAGAGTCTCAGAATGGGTGAGGCTTTGAAACAGGCTAGGAAGCAGGCTAGGCTAGGAAACAGCAATATGTGGGTGTTGTTGTTACTGTGACCTCATAGGCTGGAGTAGTTTGCAGCCATCCGGGTTACTCAGGGACAGAAATAAAGATGTTTAAAGAAAGCTGCACAGGGAACATTTCATTTTCCCTACAGTTCCCCATGCCCCTAATTGTGGAGAAACAATTTCTCAAGTGCCTACCTTTCCAGTCTTTGGTGTTGATTGTATCCACAGGATATAGACACATGTGACAATCTGCCTCTTTGGCCAGTTGATTCTCAAAGCCATTGAGGACTATTAGCTTTGATTTTATTTTGACAGAAGTAAAGTGTTTTTAAAAATATTTATTTCTTTAGCTGTCGCGGGGTCTCACTTGTGGCATGCAGGATCTTCAGTCTTCATTGTGGCATGCGGTAGCATGTGAGATCTTCAGTTGCTCATGTGGGATCAAGTTCCTTGACTAGAGGTTGAACCCAGGCCCCCTGCACTGGGAGAGTGGAGTCTTAGCCACTGGAACACCAGGGGGAGTCCCAAGACCTTTGCAGTTTAAAGACCTTATGCCTTGATACAGGATGCTTGGGGCTGGTGCACGGGGGATGACATGGAGGGAGGATATGGGGAAGAGGGAGGTGGGAGGGGGGTTCAAGAAAGAGAACACATGTACACCCAGGGCGGATTCATGTCAATGTATGGCAAAACCAACCAATATGTTAATGTAAGGTAATTTGCCTCCAATAAAATAAATTAAAAAAAAATAAAGACCTTATGCCCTCAATTTTTTGCAACTTCACATACAAAGTAAGCTCTTGAGCCACAGTTACAGGTTTCATTTGTAGGGTGTTTGTGCAGTGGGTTCCCTGTTTTCCTCTGGCTCTTGTGCTGGCTCTTTCATTATATAAGCTTCTCTTAAGGTTTTTCCTTTGGGCAAGCTCATTGATGAGCACTGTAATACTGACTTGATTTAAATTTCAACCATAGAAAAAGGGAGATAGAAATTTAAAGCTATTTTCTACTCAGTCAATTAGGCACAGTTCTGAGGCTTGTATGATAGTGACAAGTCCTATGATAGATGACATGAGATTATAATGCAATGACTTAAAAAATAACAAATCTCTATTATGGTTTATAGTTTGCTTTCCCTGAAGTTATATCTATTAGTCCCTGACTGATGTGATTTGTGTGAAATAGTGCACATGAAAATAAAGATTAGATTTATTTGCTTTTCCTTATCCTTATTACGCAGTGATACATATAGGTATTATTTGGTTATGATTTAAAAAATAATGTTTTTATAATTCCTATTTTTAAATTTTTCTTTTACAGTAAGATTGATAGCTCATTGCTTTTTAAAAATTTGCATTTTAGGATTGTATATGACAATATCCATCATTAAGTCCTATTGATTTCACTCTACGTCTCTTGAACCTGTCCACTTTTGTCCATCTCTATTGCCACATTTTCTTGCCTGTATCACTTCTAAGTCCTCTATTTATTTGAGGTAAAAGCCCAGTCATCTACAAGAATGCCCTCAGTTTCAAGTACCAGCTGCAAATTCAGAGGTCCCATGGCCATTTCTTACCATGCTTTGGTGTTTTTATAGGTCATACATAGATATGGTTGATTTAATCATTGGCATGTGGCTAAATCTCCAGTCTCCCTTCCCTACCTAGAGATTGGGCTAATATCATGTGTTTTAAAGCTCAACCCTCTAATCACACAGTTGGTTCTTTCTGGAATGGCCAGCTCCCATTCTCAGTCACCTTAGAGGTCCACTGGGAATCGCTTTGTTAGCGTAAACAATCATGTGTGGTCTGATGGACCCACCATGAGTAACAAAGACACTACTATCATCAGGAAATTCTGAAGATTTAGGAGGCCATCTCCTAGAAATTGGGGACAAAAGCCAGCAAAAGTCTTTTATTATTTACTACCTACTTTGGCCTCCTTCTAATCAATTAAGTGTTTATCTGGTACCCTGGAAGGTGACTCTAAGGGGAATGGAAAAAACAGACCACTAAGAACTGCAATCTTGACAGCCCCAAGAATTTGGTGCTCTTGACTGAACTTAGCACAAAGAGTACTCTGAAGAAGCTGCCTATGCAGAAATCTGGATCCACAAAAATCTTCTTGTAGCAGTGGGCTATCAACAGCTGGCAGAATATGTAGGATCTTTTTTTCAGTAAGACTACTGTATTCCAATGAGAAACAATGGAAACAGTGACTTGATTAGACCCAGTTCCCATTCTGCTAGGATTAGGGTGGCAGACTGAACCCCAATTCTCTTGGACGCTATAGGCCCTTGCAGTTCCTGCACAATTTGGCTGGAATGAAGGAAAATCTGAAGAAGATTATGAATTTCTTACTAATAGGCAGGTGGGAAACTTGATCAATTAGTTAGAAAAATAGAAGAGCTGTAACTGAATTTATACCTAAGTCTATGGAATAAGCCACATTAATTCTTTTTTTAAAAAATTCATTTGTATTTATTGGTTTTATTTTTGGCCACACAGGGTCTTCTTTGCTGCACGCTGGCTTCTCATTGCAGTGGCTTTCCTTGTTGTGGAGCATGGGGTCTAGGTTTGTCAGCCTCAGTAGTTGTAGCACATGGGCTCAGTAGCTCTGACACACGGGCTTAGTTGCTCCATGGTGTGTGGGATCCTCCCGGAACTGAGATCAAACCTGTGTCTCCTAAATTGGCAGGCAGACTCTCAACCACTGGACCACCAGGGAAGTCCCCACATTAGCATTTATTTAAGATTTTTTTTCATAGTTTTCTACTCAAAACTATGGATTTATCTTGAGTCTTAGGCCAGTGCCATCATGTTTTAATAAATTTTGCTCTATAATAAATTGTGATGCCTGCTTGGGATGACATAGCCCTAGACATCTTTGCTGTAGGTCCCTTAGAAATTTTTGTCAAAGGGCTTGTTCTGGCTTGGACTTGACCTGAGAATGCATGAACCTTGGTTTACTCTCCCTTGAGATTCCATATACATTTTAGGATGGATTTTTCTATTTCTTAAAAATATATCTTTAGGATTTTGATAGGGACTGCATTGAGTCTGTGGATTGCTTTGGGTAATACTGACATTTTAACAACATTAAGTTTTCCAATCCATGAAGTTATCACATCCAAAGGATGTTTTCATTTATTCATGTCTTCTTTAATTTCTTTCAGCAATATTATGTAGTTTTCATTGTACAAATCTTTTACCTACTTGGTCAATTCCTAAGTATTTTATTTTTTGATAATATTTTAAATAAAATTATTTTTATAATTCCCTTTTTAGATTTGTCACTGTTAGTGTACAGAAATGCAACTGATTTTTGTGTGTTAATTTTATATCCCGCTATTTGCTGAGTTTATTAGTTCTTTCTAAATTTACTTTATTATTTTTAATTTTTTAATTTTTTGGCTGCACCATGCAACATGTGGGATCTTAGTTCTTTTACCAGGGATTGAACCTGCACCCCTGCAGTGGAAATGTGGAGTCTTAAACACTGGCTGCCAAGGAAGTCCCTGTTTATTAGTTCTAACAGCTTTTTTTTTTTCCAATTTCCTTCTTTATTAAAGTCCTTTTTCAGATGAGAAAACAGAGTCCCAGGGTTAAGTGACTGGTCACCAAAGTCACATGTTTTTTGCTGACTCACCGTCTCTGTTGAACTCATGGGATGTTCAGTTGAGTCCTCTACCCTCTGCATTGGCAAGGACCTAATGGCAAAGAATTCGCCTGCAATGCAGGAGACCTGAGTTCAATCCCTGGGTCAGGAAGAGCCCCTGCAGGAGGGCCTGGCAACCCACTCCAGTATTCTTGCCTGGGAAATCCCACAGACAGAGGAACCTGGTGGGCTACAGTCCATGAGGTTGCAAAGAGTTGGACAGAACTGAGCGACTAACACACACTTTCACTACTGAATGCTCTCTGTTGATGTGAGTGTGAGTGTGCTGTGTGCAATCCACATAAATAGAAAAATCTAGGGATAGTCCATTAATGATAGAGACTTGTGTAAAGTGGCAATTAGATCGTGACATAAAATGCTTGGACAGTTGTCTTTGTTTTTTCTTCATCTTTTCTTATCCCTTTAAATCTTCTGGTTCCATTATGATGTGAATCTTTACAATTCCATCAGTTCTGCCTGTTCATAAGGTAGCATTTCTGTTTTAAAAGGGAGGGAGGTGGTTTCACTGAGAGCATCTATAGCAGCAGTGGAGGTCCTGGACCTATTAGCTAGTACTCTCCTGGTGGCAAATGAAAGAAACTGAACTTGAACTAGGGAAAGCAGAAAAGTGCGGGGCCAGAGTGGGCACTAGGGAAAACTGGTACCAGGGGACTTGGGCATTGTAAGGGCTCCTCCTGCTCTTCGTCGCTTGTCTTGGCTTCTTGAAGCATCACCTTATCTGCTCAGACTGGCTTCTCATGTGCCTGGGGTTGTTGTTGCTGTAGTTCCAACCTGGCATATTTACATTTCCAAGACTGGAGAGGAAAGACTAAAAATCCAGAGGAAAATTCTGATAGGCTTGACTTGGGTCACATGTCTATTCCTGGGCCAATCCCAGTGATAGGACTGAGACTTTATGATTGGCCCGTCTTGGGTCAGGCGCCCTCCTCTTGGGATATGTTGGAAACACCCACTGGAACCACACGGTTTGAAAAAGTATTAACGTGCAGATGTTATTCTGGGCATCATTTTAGTACATTTTTTCTTTGAAGCTCTCTTCCCTCTGACTCCTTATATTTATAAAAATGACATCACAGAGAGAGCCTCTGTTAGGTCCTAATCTCCTTTTAATGCATGGTTGCTTCTGAACATTCTTAACAAAAGTGAGTTGCCAATGTCTCTTCTGATAAGAAGAGAGGGTGTGCTCGGGGCAGGAGCCCCAGGAGGATAGGGCAGGATGCAGGCTGTCTGTCCCCAGGGAGCAGGACCCTTTGAATGTGTGTTGACTGGCAGGACACAGAAAATGGACTTTTGGGGTATAGTAGAAATCCTGTGATCCTGGGGTGTGGGGCGCCGGGAGGGTTCTGTATTTCTGGCTGTTAGTAAATAAGAAAAAAGCTTCTGTGTGCTGAAAACTAGAGCACAGATACAGAGAGATTAGCGCTTTATTGGGTGGGGGAGAGGAGAGGAAGAGAGAGAGAGAAAGAGGGAGAAGCAGTGCCTATTTTGAACCCTTGTGCCCACAGCCTTCCACTCCATTCTGATATGTCTCCCGACTCAGGAGCTTGCCTGGGGGATTCCCCAGCCAGTTTTCAACTCCACAAGGCAGGAAGAAAACGCTTGTTAATCTTTTGGTCTCGTTTTTAATTGGCTCAGAAATTTAATCAGAAAATTCCAGATACATGCAATTGTAAAAAAAAAAAAAATCTATTAATTAGCTACCCACAGGCTTGCCTCCTCAAGTTTGGTTTAAACCCTGAGGAGAAAATGACATCGGGCTCTGTTCTGTACCTGCAGGTATAGAAACCACCACCCAAGATGAAAGCATCAGTGCACACGCTGCTTTGGAAGGATTCGGATTTTAGAAAAGAAGAGAGGCGGTGAGAGCTCATTACGGCATCACTGAAGTGGTGAGAATTATAAAGAGCTCCCTTTTCTCTTTCATTTTCCTGTGCGTTGAATGTATTTTTCTGGTGGGACAGCAGTGCTCACAAACATTCACTCTGCTAATGACACTTGACATTGCTTGTCACCTGAGAAACAAGGATGCCTAATTCAGGAAATGGGCACAAAGGTGGTGACAGCCCATGGTAGAGACTCTTTCAGGGGCGAAACACTCAAAATGAACTCAGGCTCTGCTGAGCTCAGAAGCACATTTCAAATATGCAGGTAAGCCAATTTGCCTGACCTACCTCACTTTTCTTCTTGCTCATGGCCTTTGGTTTATATACCCTAAAGATAGTTCAACCAAGTGTGACCTCTTGCCTCAGGGATGGTCAGTCCACGGCCATGGAGCCCGCCTACGATATCACTTCTCTGTCTCTCTATGTCTCTCTCTCCTCATCCAAGGATCTTGCTAAAATGCAGATCCTGGTTCAGTAGGGCTGGGGTGGGGCCTGAGATTCTGCATTCTGACAAGTTCAGGTGATGCAATGATGTATGTCCCAGGACCACACTTAGCAATTGAAGGGGCTAAGTCACAGAGAGAGACAGAAGAAAGAGCCCAGACATTTTTACTGTGGTGTTGGTGTAAAGGTCAGGCAACTTGTGCTGCAGAGGGTCCCCAACAAGCTCTGGTTTTGTCCTCTGAGGTCTGTTTTTATTTTTGTCCTGATTTTCCTATTTTTGTCCTTGGATTCCCCAAGAGATATACCTTATGAACAGAGCAGCTTTTCTTATGCTAATTTGAGGGAGATTCTGTTCCTTCCTTTCAACCAGATGGGTCAAAAACTAGCATTTAGAGAAGAGCTCGATGTGGGGTCCAAGTCACTGAGCATCGCCTCCCCTTGGCCATGGCCTGACACCTTCTCCTGATGCCCCATCTCCCTGTCAGAAACACCAAGTCTGTGCCTTTGGGGGCAAGACCTTCTTCCGGCTGTGTTAACTTGTCCATTCTTTTAGTGCCAACTCCTGTAGCTAAGAGATGCAATTTCAAAACAGAAATATTTTTCCAATGCCACAAACTGAAGAAGGCAGAAAATTTAGCTATCTGATATAAAAACAACCAGAAAATATGATAAATGAATCAGTGGTTAGAATGCTAAAGAGGAGATTTATTTGCAACGTGAATGGCATATTGGTTGTGATTATCCCGTGGCCCACAATGACTTCCAGTTATCCAGATCCACACCAAGCAGGAACTAACTTGTGTTCTATTTAACATATTCACAAAGTGGGGAGAAGTCTAGGAAAAAGTGAGTATGAATATGTGACTGCTTAGGTTGTTTTATTGCTTGGCCTTGTATGGCATTCACACTCAGTTTGGCTCAGGAAGTGAAAATGAAATGGGCAAATATATTCAGAGACACAGAGAACAATGAAGAGAATAGTTTCTACTCAGCACTTGGCTTGTGGAAGTGAAAGAAGTTCAATTCCTTCAGGGTAATATGCAGTCACTCAAGACGTACTTAATGAGCACCATTTTTGTGCAAGTCACCATGGTAGGTGAAGTGAGAGCTCAAAGGTGAGCAGAATGCTGTTTCTTCCCTAGAAGCTCTTACAATATTAAAAAAAAAAATTAAGGAACAATCTCTTCTTCTCCCTACATGTTCTATTAACTGAGAGCTACATTGGGCCTCTTTTCCTTAAGCCAATGAATACATCTCTAATGGTGAAAGCATCAGGCCAATGAGAGAAATATTTTTAGAGGACATTTCCAGTGTGTCTGAGGTCTTAGGATGCAGGTGACAGTCCGCTCTGAAGTGTAACCCTGTGTTCATCCTTCCACAGTCAGAGCACAGTCAGAGCCATTTTTTGCTCAGGCTAACTGACACCTTCCATACTCCATCAACCCTTACAATTTCCCTGAGAAATTTATGTCTTGGTCTCTGCAAGGGGCCACCTGGAGAAGTTATTTCAGGAGCCAAATGGCAACAATGGTGAGTTGGCTGAGCCTTGCTACCTACCAGCTGATCTCCCCACTCAGGGTATTGATTGTAATTAAGGATGCCAGGCCAGGGGAGGTGTGGGCTGAATTGTATTCCCCTCCCATTCGTATGGCAAGCCACTCCAGTACTCTTGCCTAGAAAATCCCATGGATGGAGGAGCCTGGTAGGCTGCAGTCCGTGGGGTCACTAGGGGTCAGACACGACTGAACGACTTCACTTTCACTTTTCACTTTCACACATTGGAGAAGGAAATGGCAACCCACTCCAGTGTTCTTGCCTGGAGAAACCCAGGGACGGGGGAGCCTGGTGGGCTTCCGTCTATGGGGTCACACAGAGTCGGACACGACTGAAGTGACTTAGCAGCAGCAGCAGCAGCAGCCCATTCATATATGGAAGTCCCTAGCCTTGTGTGACTGTGTTGGATACAGGGCTTGTAAGGAGGTGATTGTTTAAATGAGGTCACAAGGGTGGGACCTTGATCTGATAGAACTGGTGCCCTTATAAGAAGAGGAAGAGACATCAGAGGTGTCTCTTCACCACTGGAGCACGTGGCAAGAAGGCAGCCATGCGCCACCTGAGGAGAGAGCTCTCTCCGGAACCCAGCCATGCTGGCACCCTTGTCTTGGTATTCCAGACTCCAGAATTGTGAGAAAGTATCTGTCTGTCATTTAAGCCACCCAGCCTGTGGTGTTTTGTTATGACAGCCTGAGCAGACTAATGCAGTGGGTGATTTAGTGAATGGGCGGGAGGATGAGATGGGCAGGGAGACAACTTAGGTGACAGTGTGAGAGGATGGTGCTGAGGGTTGGTGATCAGGAAGTTTCCCAGTGGAGATGAACTTTATTCTTTTCTTCAGAGAGTTCAAAACCCATAGCTGCGAACCATGTCTTCACTTCTTATAGATGGGAAGCAAGAAAAACTGCCATTGACAAGATGTGCATTTAATTTTAGGGCTTCCCAGGTGGTGATAGTAGTAAAGAACCTGCCTGCCAATGCAGGGGACATAAAGAGAAACAGGTTCGATCCCTGGCTTGGGAAGATTCCTGGAGAAGGGCATGGCAACACACTCCATATTCTTGCCTGGAGAATCCCATGGACAGAGGAGCCTGGAGGGCTACAGTCCATAGGGTTGCAAAGTGTTGGACAAGACTGAAGAGACTTAGCATGCATGCATGCATATTTAATTTTGGGAGTATTGGCAACAACATTATTTTACTCTGAACTGCAAAGAAGATGTATTTGTAATGACACAGATAGAGAAGAAGTGATGTAAAAACAGACCTTTGGCCACAGAACTTAAGGGAGTTACAGTTTGAATCCTACATATTTCTTTATTTTCGATGGCCCCAATAAACTGCATGTTAAAACTACATCCTCCCAATCCACTTATCTGATCATTAGGGTTTCCATTTCTCAGGAGTTGTTAGGAGGAAAAACAGCTCTATCTCAGTTACTAGGAGATGCACAACCACCAATAATTAGAAAGGAATAAAATCGATGACTAAATGAATGTGCAGTTTACGCTCAAAGGTAACCTTTATTCTTTCCAATTAGGATGTTATTTCTCTGTAGACTTGGTAGGTGCGGCTGTATTATAAACAGAAGTGATATTTTGTAGGATTCTTCTAACTGAAATGTGCATGAGGTCAAATTATGATCAAGGTAATATATATAAGTAATGAGCTGAGCCCACATTCCCAGGCATTTATCCATTTAATGGTAATAAATGAGCAAAGATGAAAAGAATGCTTCCGGACAAACACAGCAAAATAGTTACTTGTGTGGTTGAGCACAGCAGTTTATCTCTTTGTAATGAATGCTTGCCAGCGATAATCAACTTCATTTGTTAATTGTATTCATGATATTAATGAGCTCATTATCATAACAGTCACATCCTGTTCTCCTGTGGTCCAAGTCAGGGGATTCACAAGTTTTGCACACCTTGTTGCTATAGATAAACTTATGCATCCCAATTATGTACAAATTCAAATGCCATTTGTGTTGACTTTATACAAGGATATCCCCAAATCATTCCTTGCTTGGTTCTAAGAATGCTCTCTGAGAATTTGGTAGAGATCTTTTCTTCTCAGAATAATGAGGTTCATCTTTCTGATAAAACTTCAAATTTGGTTTATGTTAGTTGGTAAAGATGATCTTTTCCTCTCTTGAATTCTATTCTCCAGGAAGACTTATCCATGAGCCTGGAATCTAGGAGGAGGGGGAGAAGAAAGCGATGATGGCAAGTCCTAGCAAGTGAGGAAAGGGAGGTAAATAAAAATTCACCTCTTCTGGCTTCAGGGATTGTGGAAAGAAAAAAAAGAGGCAGGTGGGAGATGGGTATATTGGGTCATTACCTACCAGGATGGAGGGTGATGGTTGATTTTAGTCTTGGAACTCTGGAAGGTGACTGGATTATCTATCTCCTTCTCCCAGGCATTTCCTACATCAAGTTATGTGGTATGGAGGAGATTGAGAAGGGTCCATGTGCCTCCCCCGACCTGATGGGGAAGGGGACCAAATCAAATGAGAGTCATAGGGCCTGCCTTGGCATCTGGCACGACAAGAGGAAGGCGAGTCCCTTTTGGCCACATAGACTTGCAGCCAGAGGAAGGATGTGGCAGAGCTCATGCGAGTCAGCCGGGGAGAACCACCAGGCCATCATGGAACTGCTCAGCTAGGGTCTTCTGCAGGAGACACTAGACCCCTCCAGCGGCTGTCTGCTTCCTAAAGGTTATCAGTTCAGGAACAAGTCCAGGCTGGGCATTTTGAAGCAGGGGACACCGTCTGGAACCAAGGATTCCTCCCCTTCCTTAAACATCATTTTGGGGAAGAGAAGAAGGAAGGACATCTGAAAAACTGAACATTTATCCTGTGCATGCTAAGTCACTTCAGTCGTGTCTGACTTTTTGTGACCCCATGGACCATAGCCTGCCAGACTCCTTTGTCCATGGGATTCTCCAGGCAAGACTATTGGAGTGGGTTGCTACGCCCTTCTACAGGGGATCTTCCCGACCCAGGGACTGAACCTGTGTCTCTTAAGTCTCCTGCATTGGCAAGCAGATTCTTCACCACTAGTGCCACCTGGAAAGTGCATAACATTTATCCTAAAGACATCAAATTATCTAAGGACTTTGTTCAGATTTGAGCATTGGAATGAGATTATAGGCTTGGACTTTTTCTGCTTAGAAGATGGGAACTTGTAAGAGAGCTTAATTAAATATAACAATAATGAGACTTCATTTTCTCAGGATTTATGAAGTTGATGTAAGTCTACTTGGAGCCCTTCTACAGATGAAAATACTATGAGGAGACAACCTGTTTTTGTCCTGCTCCTTCTCCGGGTCCTTTCCAGTTACTTATAATGACTGCTTGGTATAACTACAGAAAAGCTTTGGAAATGGTTGTAACTGTCCTGTTACCATGAACTAAGCAGTTCAGTGCATACAAAAGAATGAAATAATGCCATTTGCAGCAACATGAATGAACCTGTGTGCTGTGCTTAGTCTCTCAGTCGTGTCTGACTCTTTGCAACCCCATGGACTGTAGCCTGCCAGTCTGCTCTGTCCCTGGGGATTCTCCAGGCAAGAATACTGGAGTGGGTTGTCATGCCCTCCTCCAGGGGATCTTCCCAACCCAGGGATCGAACCCAGATCTCCTGCATTGCAGGAGAATTCTTTACTGTCTGAGCCATCAGGGGAGCCGAAGAATACTGGAGAATTCTTCTCCAGGAAAACTTCCTGACCCAAGAATTGAACCGGTGTCTCCTGCATTGCGGGCAGATTCTTTACCAGCTGGGCTACCAGGGAATCCCCATGGATGAACCTAGAGATTATCATACTAAGTGAAGTAAGTTAGACAGAGAAAGGCAAATACCATATGATATCATTCATATGTGGAATCTAAAAGTGAACTTATTTACAAAAACAGACTCACAGGTGTAGTAAACAAACTTATGGTTACCAAATGGGAAAGGAGGTAGGGAAGGATAAATTACGAATTTGGAATTAGCAGATACAAACTATTACATATAAAATAGATAAAACAACAAGGTCCTACTGTGTAGCACAGGGAACTATATTCAATATCCTGTAGTAAACCATACTGGAGAGGAAAAAGAATATATAGGTACAACTGAATCACTTTGCTGTATACCAGAAATTAACACAACATTGTAAATCAATTATACCTCAATAAAAAAGGGGACAAAAGGGCATGGGCCCTGAAATTAGATGCCAGTGTTCAGGTTCCCGCTCTTCTGTGGGATCTAGAATGATTTAATCAACCTCTCTGTGTCCTCTGATAATTAACTGAGACAATACATACAAAGCGCTTAGTGCATTGCCTGGCAGATAGTAAGTGCTTAAATATACAGAGCTGGTTAGTGGTGGAGCCAGAACTGGAACCCAGGTAATCTGGGTATATGCTCTGTTCCTTGCGTGATACTGCCTCTCTTTTATTACTGAGATATTATTATTCTTCCCATGGGAGCTCACACTGGTTGGGGTCTACTGTTTCCCTACTCCCCTCAGCTGCAGTAGTTCTATTTTAGCCTGCTTTTGGATTTCCTAAAATATTTAAATAACACTTCTGTGCTAAAGATATTTGAAAAATGCCAGTATAAAATATTATTCTCTTAGATGACATCAGTTCAGTTCAGTCGCTCAGTCGTGTCCAACTCTTTGCTATCCCATGAATCACAGCACGCCAGGCCTCACTGTCCATCACCAACTCCCAGAGTTCACTCAAACTCATGTCCATCGAGTTGGTGATGCCATCCAGCCATCTCATTCTCTGTCGTCCCCGTCTCCTCCCACCCCCAATCCCTCCCAGCATCAGACTCTTTTCCAGTGAGTCAACTCGTCGCATGAGGTGGCCAAAGTATTGCAGTTTCAGCTTTAGCATCAGTCCTTCCAATGAACACCCAGGATTGATCTCCTTTAGAATGGACTGGTTGGATCTCCTTGCAGTCCAAGGGACTCTCAAGACTCTTCTCCAGCACCACAGTTCAAAAGCATCAACTCTTCGGCGATCAGCTTTCTTCACAGTCCAACTCTCACATCCATACAACCATAGCCTTGACAAGATGGACCTTTGTTGACAAAGTAATGTCTCTGCTTTTTAATATACTATCTAGGTTGGTCATAACTTTCCTTCCAAGAAGTAAGCGTCTTTTAATTTCCTGGCTGCAAGCAGCATCTGCAGTGATTTTGGAGCCCCCCAAAATAAAGTCTGACACTGTTTCCACTGTTTCCCCATCTATTTCCCATGAAGTGATGGGACCAGATGCCATGATCTTTGTTTTCTGAATGTTGAGCTTCAAGCCAAACTTTTCACTCTCCTCTTTCACTTTCATCAAGAGGCCTTCGAGTTCCTCTTCACTTTCTGCCATAAGGGTGGTGTCATAGTTGCATTTAAAATTTTTACCAACTTTCCTAACTTTAGTTACTTCTACTGCAACCTACAAAATGTAAGGCTCAGTGAGGGAGATTAAGACTAATCAAGGCTAAATGTCCGTGGTTGAAATTTAAGGGCATTGCTATGGACAAGCCCTTAACTTTGCAGGCACAGAGCACCTTTTCTATCTTTTGTTGTTGGTGTTTAGTCACTAAGTCATGTCCGACTCTTTTGTGACCCCATGGACTATAGTCCAGGGCTTACTAGGTGGCTCAGTGGATAAAGAATCCCCCTACAGTGCAGGAGACTCGGGTTTGATTCCTGGGTCGGGAAGATCCCTTGGATGAGGGTATGGCAACCCATTCCAGTTGGACAGAGGAGCCTGGTGGGCTATAGTCTGCTGCTGCTGCTAAGTCGCTTCAGTTGTGTCCGACTCTGTGCGACCCCATAGACAGCAGCCCACCAGGCTCCCCCGTCCCTGGGATTCTACAGGCAAGAACACTGGAGTGGGTTGCCATTTCCTTCGCCAATGAAAGTGAAAAGTGAAAGGGAAGTCACTCAGTCGTATCTGACTCTTAGTGACCCCATGGACTGCAGCCTACCAGGCTCCTCCATTCATGGGACTCTCCAGGCAAGAGTACTGATGTGGGTTGCCATTGCCTTCTGCCGGGCTACAGTCTATAGGGTTGCAAAGAGTTGGATATGACTGAAGTACCTGAACATGCATGCATGGATTTTAGTTCACCAGTCTTGAACATGGGATATCCTAGGCAAGAATACTGGAGAGGGTTGCCATTTCCTTCTCTAAGGGATCTTCTTTACTCAGGGACTGACCCCGATTCTCCTGTACTGGCAGGGGGATTCTTTATCATTGAGCCACCAGGGAAGCCCTTTGTATCCTTACCCCAATCAAATAAATAAAAGAAATTTATTATTATGTAACAATGCATGTTCTTTGTAGGAAAACCAGAAACAGAACGTTTGCAAAAATCTATCACTATCATTTTGGCATGTATCTTTCCAGATTTTTTGACTTAAAAAAATGAAATCATACTATATATGCTGTTTTGAGACTCACTTTTTCATTTAATGTCTCATAACTATCCTCCAAAATCAACAAACACAGGTCTTCATAATCATTTTAATGTCTTCATGGATTTCAGTTACATAGGTATTCCATTCTTGATTTAATATATGGCATTTTGTGACATTTAGATGGCTTCATTTTTATGTTGTTAATTAGGATAATTTAATGATTTACTTTGGCTGTTACTTTCCCATCTCCTTTACTGGCCTTTCCATCTCTAGCCAGCCTCTAAATATTGGTGACCCCCAAGGCTTTGTCTTGTTCTTCTTTCTCTTTTTCTACATCCTTCCCTTGGAAGAAAGTGGGATAAGTTTTAGCATAAACTATAATTATCTGGGGACCAATAAGACACAAGGAACGGAGGTTAAGTAAGAAAATCTGTTTTCAGCCATAACAGTAATAAACAGAAGTAGAAAGCCAGTATATCTTAGCAAGAATAAATAATTTAAAATATGGACTATAATACAAAAAATTATCCAAATCACAGAAAGTTTGTGAGGAATCGATTGTACCTGGAAATTGGACCAGGTTCCCTCTTCATTTAAAAGTAGAGAAAGCATTAAATAGGCTGAAACATTTTTTCCTTCTACCCTGGCCCTCTGCCTTCTGTTAGTCTTATGTGAAGCTTTTAAGGCATAGTCGGCTGCACAAAGCAACATCTGCCTGACAGACTTCCTTTTGTCCTGGAGCCTGTTACCCTGTTCTTTCTCACTGAGCTTGTTTATCTGAAAGTATGAACAAATTCCAGAGGAAATACAGATGCATTTATTTAACCAGAGGCTTGCTTCTTTTGAATTGCCTGTTCAGATGAAGCAAATGGTCTGGGGCTGGACAGGATGAGTGACGATGCCCACTTGGGAGACATGTTGAATGACGGATAAGGTAACAGCTGCAATGAGCATTTGGCAGAATGAGAAATGTTGTAGATTTAACTCCTTTGTGTGCATGGCCAATTATGATAGGCACTTTGGCACAGTGAGGTCAGAAAGTTATTTTTAGCCAAAATACTCACAAAGGTCAGAAAATTAACTTTTGGTAGTTGCGTTTTTAAGGGCTAGCACAGATGTTTGGTTTTTCCTTTTGCAGGTCACTTTACAAATTCATGGATTTCTAATTGTGTATATGGCCCAGGATGGGCTTCCCCCATGGCTCAATGGTAAAGAATCTGCTTACAATGAAGGAGACACAGGTTCAATCCTTGGATCAGGGAGATCCCCTGGAGGAGGGCATGGCAGCCCACTCCAGTATTCTTGCCTGGAAAATCCCATGGACACGAGGCTGGTGGACTACAGTCCATAAGGTTGCAGAGAGTGGGACACGACTGAAGAGACAGAGCATGCACACACATGTGGCCCAGGATATGGATTTCAGTGAAAATATAAAAGTACCTTTTTTAGAAAGACATTTATTGATTTTTTTTCAGTAGCTCTATCAATCATTTAAGGCTCCTTTCTTCTCCCAGCATTTATTAGGTTGAACATATATAATTGCCAATGTTTAACCATTTTGACCTTAGAAAGGTGATTTTATGTAGTTCAATTTTTCAATTCGACACGTTCAGTTCAGTCGCTTAGTCGTGTCTGACTCTTTGCCACCCCATGAACCACAGCACGCCAGGCCTCCCTGTACATCACCAACTCCCGGAGTTCACTCAAACTCATGTCCATCGAGTCGGTGATGCCATCCAGCCATCTCATTCTCTGTCGTCCCCATCTCCTCCTACCCCCAATCCCTCCTAGCATCAGACTCTTTTCCAGTGAGTCAACTCGTCGCATGAGGTGGCCAAAGTATTGCAGTTTCAGCTTTAGCATCAGTCCTTCCAATGAACACCCAGGATTGATCTCCTTTAGAATGGACTGGTTGGATTTCCTTGGAGTCCAAGGGACTCTCGAGTCTTCTCCAACACCACAGTTCAAAAGCATCAATTCTTCGGCGATCAGCTTTCTTCACAGTCCAACTGTCACATCCATACATGACCACAGGAAAAACCATAGCCTTGACTAGACAGACCTTGGTTGGCAAAGTAATGTCTCTGCTTTTTAATATGCTATCTAGGTTGGTCCTAACTTTCCTTCCAAGGAGTAAGTGTCTTTTAATTTCCTGGCTGCAATCAGCATCTGCAGTGGTTTTGGAGACCCCAAAAATAAAGTCTGACACTGTTTCCACTGTTTCCCCATCTATTTCCCATGAAGTGATGGGACCAGATGCCATGATCTTCGTTTTCTGAATGTTGAGCTTCAAGCCAACATTTTCACTCTCCTTTTTCACTTTCATCAAGAGGCCTTTGAGTTCCTCTTCACTTTCTGCCATAAGGGTGGTGTCATCTGCATATCTGAGGTTATTGATATTTCTCCCAGCAATCTTGATTCCAGCTTGTGCTTCTTCCAGCCCAGCATTCCTCATGATGTACTCTGCATGTAAGTTAAATAAGCAGGGTGACAATATACAGCCTTGATGTACTCCTTTTCCTATTTGGAACCAGTCTGTTGTTCCATGTCCAGTTCTAACTGTTGCTTCCTGACCTGCATACAGGTTTCTCAAGAGGCAGGTCATGTGGTCTGGTATTCCCATCTCTTTCAGAATTTTCCACAGTTTATTGTGATCCACACAGTCAAAGGCTTTGGCATAGTCAATGAAGTAGAAATAGATGTTTTTCTGGAACTCTCTTGCTTTCTCCATGATCCAGCGGATGTTGGCAATTTGATCTCTAATTCGACACCTTAACAAATATTTATTAAGTTTCTGCTAAGGCACTATACCATGTGTTGAAGTTACCATGGGTGAACAAAATATAATGTGTTTTGTCCTCACAAAGCTTGCATTCTAGAGGGGGTGGCTGACAATTACACAGCAGGTTTAATAGGTGAACAAGTTTCAAATTTAGAGCAGGTGAACCTGATCCATTCTAGAGAGGTCAGAAAAGTCCTCCCAGGGGAATGAAAGTTAAGGTGAAGGGTGAGTAGCAGGTAGGTGAGTGGGCTGGGGATGAAGAGATTTAAGGCAAAGGGGATAATAGGATGTGGAGGGAAGAGCAGGAGGCAGGGTGCATGTGTGCAGTGACCAGAACTGAGTGGCAGTCATGTGGCTGGAGCAGGGAGTGGAGGGAGGCTGTGCGGAGAGATGATGCTGGGGGGGAGAAGGACGACCATGGTGAAGAGAAAAATCTGGTAACTCAGTGAAAGATTGACCTCTTCACTAAGAAACTGCTGCCCAGGGAGTGACAGGATCATAATGGTGCCGTGTAAAAAAGACCACACCAAACAGGACTATTTCCAGTGGAAAAGAGACTGAAATCTGGGAAATCACTGAGGAGGTTGTTCCTGGAATCCAGGAGGTCATGGTGGCAGCTTGGACTGGGGTGGTGAGCATGGGGACCAAGTGTGGAAGGTGGAAGGCTCTGAGAGCTGTTTGGGAGGCAGACAGGCAGTTCTTGGTTACTGAGGGATGATCGAGAGATGGGCGGGGGGGTTGCCCCTCTGTATGAATGTGGGACCACATTTGGGGCAAAGGATTTTCACTGGCCTCACGGTTTATTTCACTGAAAGACCCACTGGGCTGCAGTATCTCAGTTTGCCAGCAGGTGCTGCTCTCTAACATCTTCTGAATCCTAACTTAAAGTTGCCAAGGTTTCAGGCCATGTCATAGCTATTAGTTTTTTTAGCTTTATCAATTCAAAAACGTTGTGGAGTTTATTTAGCATTGAGGAATACCAGCAGAGTCTTTTTGTTTTTTAGCTTAAAGCTTGATGATTCACGTGTCAGCTAATAGTTCAGTCCTGTGGACACAGCAAGACTTCATTGGATTTTAACTCCGTGCTGCTTAGGCATAATCTGGACTTATTTCAGTAAACACAGGCAAGGCGTGGAGCTGGTCCATTATCAGCCTTTTGAGATACATCCTTTTTTTTTGGCTGTGCAGTATGTGGATGTGGGGTCTTAGTCCCCCAACCAAGGATCAAACCTGTGCCCCCTGTAGTGGAAGTGCAGAGCCTTAACCACTGGAAGACCAGGGAAGTCCCTTGAGGTATATCTTTTTATCCTCATCTTACAGATGAAGATTACTGAACATGCCCAAGGTCACACAGCTGCCAAATCAGAGAACTGAGACTTTGTTCTGAAGCATACTCTCCCCACTTTATTGTGTCATCTCTGCTATACCTCACACACTGCATGTCATCATGAAAGACACGTGATTAGAAGAAAGCTTTTTGATATCCAAAATGATTTAGATTTCAGTCAACTATCTTCTGACACATTCATTTAATTAGGTATGGTAGCCATCTTATTCGGTAAGATTAGTAGATTTATGTTGATAATAATCTTGATAGATGAGTTAGTAAAAGGATACTATTTCAACTTAAGATATTTTGAAGAGGTTATTTGTATGCTTTAGTTGATCAAAAAAGACAGCTATAAGTATGGGACCCTTTTAGGGGCCTTGTCACTCAGAGCAGGTGGAACCTCATCCAATGCAGCTTTCAGACAGTGATAATTTGGCCACCAGCAGTAAAGGAGCAATGCCTATTATTTGTAATATAAAGGATATAGGCATCTATATTGCTATAGGGCCACTGAATGGAAGCATGGAGGAGGAAAGTCTGCCTTGTTGCCATGGGGGCAAAGGTGATTATTTGAAAGTACTTGCAAGGAGAAACCACCCATACTTATTTGGATGCTATCATGCTTTAGCAAGGAAAGAAAAAGGTGCTAGAGTCACTTGGGCCTCTTGATCAAAGAGACTGGGATATGGCTACCATTTTCAATTCCTTATGTAGATTGATAAATATAATAAAGTTCACAGAATCAGGATAAGATGATATACTAGATCAAGTAAAATAAAAGAGACTTTAAGATAAAGAGTATTTATTATTAGAGATGGAGTGTTGCCACATAATGATAAAGGTTCAGTTTGCCATGGAGATATGAAAATTCTCAGCTGATAAACACTAACAACATACTTTAAAATATATAAAGCAAAATTGACAGAAAGGCAAAGAGACAAGAGGTTGAACTGCCAGGCATATCTGGTAACTGAGTTGGAGATTTAAACCTCTCTCTCCTAGTAATTAATAAATTAAGCAGATAAAAAAATCAAAATCGCAGATTTTAGCAATGTAATTGACAATCTTGGTCTAAAGGACATAGGTAGAATATTGTACCCATAATCTTGTAAAATTTAAAAAACACAAGTCTAAAAAAAGTTTATGGATTAAAGAAGAAATTATAATAAAAACAAAATGCTAAGCAATAACATAAAGCAAATAATTTGTAAGATGAAGCCAACACAGTACTGTGAAAAAAATTTAGTCATGAATGCACACATGCTGTAAAAATATAGCAGATAGCCTGTAGACATCTGCTATAAAAATATAGTAGATAGAAAACAAAGATATCATAGAAAGTATCAAAAGAGACAAAATTGTATTTTTGAAGGATTAATAAAATGACAGACCTCTGAGAAGAATATTAAAAAATGAGAGAAGGCACAAAAAGAAAATATTTGGAAGAAAAAAAGAGACCATCACCACAGATGATGTAGAGATTAAAAAGAAAATTTAAGACTATGAGGATAAATTTTTTAGCTGAAATGAACACATTTCTTGAAAAACACAAATTCTCAAAAGAGTCTTTCTTTCTATGAAAAGATAGAAAACCTAAATGGTCTTATAATGATTTAAGAAATTAAATCAGTAGTTCAACATTGTCCCTGAAAGAAAACACTATGCCAGTTGGCTTCACTGGCAAGTTCTACTGAACATTCAAGTAAAATATTATTAATCACATTTAGAGTATTTTAGAAATAGAAAAAGAGGGAATATTCTCAACTTGTTTAATACACTTGACTATCTTAATATCTCTAAGTAAGGCCACCTTCCGGCCCATAAGGGCCCAGTACGGTCAGTGATTGAGAGGTGGTGCTGCAGAACTAGTGTTTTGCTTACTGAGGAGGCATCCTGGGGTTTAGTGCTTGAGCTGTCAAAAGTCTTACTTAGTAGCTGAAGCTGTCTTCTATAGGAGGAATGTCAACAGGAACTAGAAATCAGGAAGTCCTGTCTTCCCTTCTCTTGCCTTCCAATCTCTCATTGGCAGAATCTAACAAAAAGCTGGGGTCTGGGAAATGTAGTGTGTATTAATAGGTTCCCACCCTTGGCATCACCGAGCAGACTATGAAGGGGTGGATCTGGTGAAGAACTGACACAATATTTAGTGATGAACAGTTAAAAACGTTCTGTTTAAAAGGCAAGAATTCTTTTGGACTCTATGGGAGAGGGCGAGGGTGGGATGATTTGGGAGAATGGCATTGAAACATGTATATGATCATATGTGAAATGAATCACCAGCCCAGGTTCGATGTATGAGACAGGATGCTCGGGGCAGGCGCACTTGGATGACCCAGAGGGATGGGATGGGGAGGGAGGTGGGAGGGTTAGGGTTACATGTGTGTAGGGAAATAGACTCTTGGAGGGCACAACGGAACCTTTTGCACCAGGACCCAGGAGAAAGGAACAGTGACCCCACAGGAGACTTGACTGTGGGTGTCCAGGAGTATCTGGTGAAGGCGTGGGTCAGTGGTGGCCTGCTGCAGGGTTGGGGGCACGGACTGTAGCAATACATGCCTGGGATGTTTTGAGGGAAGTCACCATTATCTTCATTACCTCCACCATAATTTCCGTTCCATTCCGTTCAGTCTCTCAGTCGTGTCCGACTCTTTGCGACCTGTGGACTGTAGCCTACCAGGCTTCTCTGTCCATGGGATTCTCCAGGCAAGAATACTGGAGTGGGTTACCATTTCCTTCTCCAGGGGATCTTCCCGACCCAGGGATCGAACCCGGGTCTCCTGCATTGGAGGCAGACACTTTAACCTCTGAGCCACCAGGGAAGTTTGGCCCCAGGTAAATAGCAAGGAGGGAACACAGCTCTACCCATTGACAGAAAATTGGATTAAAGAATTACTGAGCATGGCCCTGCCCATCAGCACAAGACCCAGTATCCCCATCAGTCAGTCTATCCCATCAGGAAGCTTTCATAAGCCTCTTATCCTTCTCCTTCAGAGGGCAGACAGACTGAAAACCACCATCACAGAAAACTAACCAATCTGATCACATGGACCACAGCTTTGTCTAACTCAATGAAACTATGAGCCATGCTGTGACCTATGGCCCAAGATAGATGGATCATGGTGGAGAATTCTGACAAAATGTGGTCCACATTTTGGGAATGGCAAGCCACTTCAGTATACTTGCCTTGAGAACTCCATGAACAGTATGAAACGGCAAAAAGATAGGACATTGAAAGATGAACTCCCCAGGTCAGTAGGTGCCCAATATGCTACTGGAGAACAGTGGAGGAATAACTCCAGAAAGAATGAAGAGATGGAGCTAAAGCAAAAACAACGCCCAGTTTTGGATATGACTGGTGATGGAAGCAAGGTCCAATGCTGTAAGGAGCAATATTGCATAGCAACCTGATATGTTTGGTCCATGAATCAAGGCAAATTGGAAGTGATCAAACAGGAGATGGCAAGAGTGAACATTGACGTTTTAGGAATCAGCGAACTAAAATGGACTGGAATGGGTGAATTTAACTCAGATGATCATTGTATCTACTACTGTGGGCAAGAACCCCTTAGAAGAAATGGAGTATCCATCATAGTCAACAAGAGTCTGAAATGCAGTACTTGGATGCAATCTCAAAAATGACAGAATGATCTCTGTTCATCTCCAAGGCAAACCATTCAATATCATGGTAATCCAAGTCTATGCCCCGAACAGTAATGCTGAAGAAGCTGAAGCTGAAGACCTATAAGAATCCATGAAGTAGTCTATGAAGACAAGACCTATAGTAGTCTACAAAGACCTACAAGACCTTCTAGAATTAACACCCCCAAAAGATGTCCTTTTCATTATAGGGGACTGGAATGCAAAGAAACACCTGGAGTAACAGGCAAATTTGGCCTTGGAGTACAGAATGAAGCCAGGCAAAGGCTGACAGAGTTTTGCCAAGAGAACACGCTGGTCATAGCAAACACCCTCTTCCAACAACACAAGAGAAGACTCTACACATGGACTTCACCAGATGGTCAACACTGAAATCAGATTGATTATATTCTTTGCAGCCAAAGATGGAGAAACTCTATACAGTCAGCATAAACAAGGCTAGGAACTGACTGTGACTCAGATCATGAACTCCTTATTGCCAAATTCAGACTTAAATTGAGGAAAGTAGGGAAAACCAACAGACCATTCAGATATGACTGAAATCAAATCCCTAATGATTATACAGTGGAAGTGAGAAATAGATTTAAGGGACTAGATCTGATAGACCGAGTGCCTGATGAACTATGGATGGAGGTTTGTAACACTGTATAGGAAACAGGGAGCAAGACCATTCCCAAGAAAAAGAAATGCAAAGCAGCAACATGGTTGTCTGAAGAGGCCTTACAAATAGCTGCGAAAAGAAGAGAAGCCAAAAGCAAAGGAGAAAAGGAAAGATATACCCATTTGAATGCAGAGTTCCAAAGAATAGCAAGGAGAGATAAGAAAGCCTTCCTCAGTGATCAGTGCAAAGAAATAGAGGAAAACAATAGAAAGGGAAAGACTAGAGATCTCTTAAAGAAAACTAGAGATACCAAGGGAACATTTCATGCAAAGATAGGCTCAATAAAGAACAGAAATGGTATGGACCTAACAGAAGTGGAAGATATTAAGAAGAGGTGGCAAGAATACACAGAAGAACTGTACAAAAAAGATCTTCATGACCCAGATAATCATGATGGTGTGATCACTCACCTAGAGCCAGACATCCTGGAATATGAAGTCAAGTGATTTCATAGGAGAAATCACTATGAACAAAGCTAGTGGAGGTGACAGAATTCCAGTTGAGCTACTTCAAATCCTGAAAGATGATGCTGTGAAAGTGCTGCACCCAATATGCCAGCAGATTTGGAAAACTCAGCAGTGGCCACAGGACTGGAAAAGGTCAGTTTTCATTCCAGTCCCAAAGAACGGCAATGCCAAAGAATGTTCAAACTACTGCACAATTGCACTCATCTCAGACACTAGCAAAGTCATGCTCAAAATTCTCCAAGCCAGGCTTCAACAATATGTGAAATGTGAACTTCCATATGTTCAAGCTGGTTTTAGAAAAGGCAGAGGAACCAGAGATCAAATTTCCAACATCTGCTGGATCATCGAAAAAGCAAGAGAGTTCCAGAAAAACATCTATCTCTTCTTTATTGACTATGCCAAGCCTTTGACTGTATGGATCACAATGAACTGTGGAAAATTCTTAGAGAGATGGGAATACTAGACCACCTGACCTGCCTCTTGAGAAATCTGTATGCAGGTCAAGAAGCAACAGTGAGAACTGGGTATGGAACAAAAGACTGGTTCTAAATTGGGAAAGGAGTACAAAATGGCTGTATATTGTCACCCTGCTTATTTAACTTATATGTAGAGTACATCATGAGAAATGCTGGGCTGGATGAAGCATAAGCTGGAATCGAGATTGCTGGGAGAAATATTAATAACCTTAGATATGCAGATGACACCACACTTATGGCAGAAAGTTAAGAACTAAAGAGCATCTTGATGAAAGTGAAAGAGGAGAGTGAAAAAATTGGCTTAAAGCTCAACATTCAGAAAGCAAAGATCATGGCATTCGGTTCCATCGCTTTATGGAAAATAGATGGAGTAACAGTGGGAACAGTGGCAGATTTTATTTTTTTGTGGTCCAAAATCACTGCAGATGGTGACTGAAACCATGAAATTAAAAGACACTTGCTTCTTGGAGGGAAAGTTATGACCAAACTAGATAGCATATTAAAAAGCAGAGACATTACATTGTCAACAAATGTCCATCTAGTCAGGCTATGGTTTTACTAGTAGTCATGTATGGATGTGTGAGTTGTACTATAAAGAAAGCTGAGCACAGAGGATTTGATGCTTTTGAACTGTGGTGTTGGAGAAGACGCTTGAGAGTCCCTTGGACTGCAAGGAGATCCAAGTCCATCTTAAAGAAAATCAGTCCTGAATGTTGATTGGAAGGACTGATGTTGAAGTTGAAACTCCAATACTTTGGCCACCTGATGCGAAGAGCTGACTCATTTGAAAAGACCCTGATGCTGGGAAAGATTGAGGGCAGGAGGAGAAGGGGATGACAGAGGAAGAGATGGTTGAATGGCATCACCGACTCAATGGACATGAGTTTGAGTAGGCTCCGGGAGTTGATGACGGACAGGGAGGCCTGTCATGCTGCAGTCCATGGGGTCGCAGAGTCAGACATTGAGTGGCTGAACTGAACTGAACTGATATATGTATATACACACACACACTTCCTAAAATCGATAAGAAAAAGACAAATATATGGCCCAACTTATTCTAAATGGTTCTGGAAGTGTCCTTGGCAAACTCCATCATAAATACTTGATCAGCCTTTTGGTTTTTGAACAAAGCTCTTCCATCCTCTCCAGAGCAGTATTCCTTTTGAGAAATACTTTCTGGCCTGCTATCCAACCTCAGTAGAGATTGAACACTGAAGATGACCTGAGGTGCCAGCATGAACACTGTGACGTAGAGGCCACATTTTTGCCATTTCCTGTTGTTTTCTTTTTCTGGCAGGCATGGTCCTGCAGGTGGAATTTTTTTCTTTCATGGCAACTGTAGTAGAGACTCTTCCCCAGCATTGTGTGTGTTGAGAAGCAGGATGTCGTGACTTAGACAGGTAGTTCTTTGAACCTAGCTGTTGGAGTGGTCTAATTTCCTGGCTTCCTGATTATGTGTGGCCCTTTTGGTGGACCACTTTTGTTGCATTGTTCTGGGAGTTGTTCCTGGAGGCCCAGAAAGTCAGTTCAGGAGGGCTGGGAAGCAGGTATCAAGATGGAGTTGAATGCGCAAGAAATTTACTGGGGGAAGTGCTTGTGAAGAACCAAGAGGGAGGCCACTGGAGTGGGTGGGGAGAGTTTCAGACCATGATGAAGTTCTGACATCTGGAAGGAAGGAAGTGGGACCCTCAGATTGTAGTGTAGTTCTGAGAAAATCTCAGCCAGGCTGATTGGGAGTCCCTGTGTAAAGATTGCTCACTAAAAGAACCAGCGCTGGGCAGGAGGAGCCTGATCTAGAACCCCCATTGGGGTCAGTCAGGGGCTGGGGGCAGCCTGGAGAACATGTGGCCTTGTCTGTGGCCTGCAGTGGTCCCTGCAAGTGGCAGCTGACAGCTAACTATGCTCCTCAAAGCAAGTTTCTTCTCAAAAAAAAAATCTGAGCACGCATTATCTTGGCTGCTGTGTTTAGCCTGGAGGCTTCTCTTGTCTTTCCAGTGACTTTTGGGGGAGCATCTAAATTCTTTTGAAAACTATTCTTTGTTTAAACTAGCTGGTATAATATCTGCTATCTGTAGTTTAACTCTGACCAATACAACCCTTAAGCTTATCAGAGTATCTGGCATATTGTAGATGATCAATACATATTTCTTTATGAATGAATTTAAGTGGAGTGGCTGATGGTCAGGATATTTAATATTTAATTGCCAACTGTGTTGTTGTAAGCAATCCTTTTAGCAAGAGGTGACAGATTTGTAGAACCAGGTTTAGGGATGATTCGAGGGAATAAAGGGGTGGTCAACGAGGGGAGATGTAGCTGCCCCACTCCCCAACCTGCTGATGCTGTGTTGAGCAGCAGGTTAAGGTCCAAGGGTGCTGGCTGTGGCTGGCAATGAATGACAGTTGCTCTTGAGGTACAGAGAAGCTGCAGCTTAAATTCCATGCAGGAGCTGATGAAAGGAAAATTATACTGGAGGGAGGTTCCCTTTGAGTGGGGTAGGGGAAAATGTGGGTGTGTGTGGGGTGGGTGGCAGAGACTGATATTTGGGTTTATATGCAAATGCATGAATTCCATATAAATCTATATACCTCTCTCTCTGAGATTTAAAAAACCACCCATAAGAGCCACCTCCTTTTCTCTCTCTTGCTGCCATCCCAAGGGATCTCCCATCCTTTATTACAGCTGAGCAGCCCCATTAAAAGGAAGGATTAGGACATCACCCCAATTCAGTTTACCCTTTGGAAGTCTTGGTGTGTTTATAAAATCTCAGCTATTTCCTGAGAACTCTGTTTAGTAAACTTTCATCTCTACTCTCAAATTCCCAAAGGACATCAAGTATCACACAGAGAAATATTTCTGAAAGAGGTAGTTGTCAATAAAGTCTTGCTGAAAAATTCCTGAACAAAACATACTTAACATATTGAGATTTCTAAAATTAAATTTTAGTTAGCACTGCCCTAAAACACTCACTGTTTTTTTTTTTTTTTTGCTGATATCTGTAGGAGACTTAGGTGGAGTGATAATTTGTCCAGATAATAAACACTTAAGAACAGGAGTGGTAATCGAAGATTCTTCTCAATCATATCTCAGGCTAATGGAGCAGAGTTTTTTCTATTTGAATAGTCTTCACTTCTGCATACCTGGAACCACCCAGGCTGATGAAAGAAACCTATCTGGTATTTAGCTTTGCCAAGTGTTTAATATTTCAACTGGAGAGTTTTGGAACCTCACTGGAAGAAGAGGACAAATTGAAGTCAGAGTCGAATTCTCAACCTTCCTGCTTTCTTTTCCTCATGGTGACCAGATGCTCCCTGCAGTCCAGGACTTTAGGTCATTATTGTGTCTAGTTACCACAATTCAGGGACTGCACCCTCCATACAAAAACACTTAAACACTTAGGAAGATGACATTAATACACTTCAATAAAAGTATTATACATATGAAATGTGGACTTTTTTTAAAGTTAACATTAAAAAATTATAAGGTAGTCAATGAGTGTTAAAATGCCTAATCAGTTCTTAAATCTGATAGGATTTTTAGTCTTAACAGTTTGTTCAAAGCAGAATCTAAATAAGGCCCATGCATTGAGGCTGGTTAATGTGTCTTTAAGGCTCTTATCCCCAGATTTTCCCCATCTCTGTCTCTGTTGTCTCTCTTTGCAACTTATTTGTTGAAGAAACAAGATCATTTGTTCTATAGATTTTCCCATTATCTGGATCTTGCTGATTGTACCCCCTTGTGATATCTCTCAGTCTATTTTTCTGCTCTTTATTTTCCTACAAATTGGTCATTGGATGGAGATTGGATTACATTCATGGTTCCTTTTTGGTAAGACTCATTCATGGACGGGTAAAGAATCGGGTAAAGAATCCATCTGCAATGCAGGAGACCCTGATTTGATTCCTGGGTTGGGAAGATCCGCTAGAGAAGGGATAGGCTACCTACTCCAGTATTCTTGAGCTTCCCTGGCGGCTCAGCTCTTAAAGAATCTGCCTGCAATGCAGGAGACCTGGGTTCCATCGCTGGGTTGAGAAGATCCCCTGGAGAAGGGAACAGCTACCCACTCCAGTATTCTGGCCTGGAGAATTCCATGGACTGTATCCATGAGGTCACAAAGAGTAGGACACAGCTGAGTGACTTTCACTCACTATTCATGGATGGACTTATGCTTCTACTAGGAGATGTATGATACCCAATTATCTCTCTTTTTGTGATGTTAACAACCATTGGGGATCCCTAATTAGATCAATTAATTCATTAGGTGGACCCTGGCTTTTATTTTGAAATAATTATAAACTCATCCTATTCTATATAGTCACTCAGTCATGCCTGACTCTTTGTGACCCTAGGGTCTGTCCATAGAATTCTCTGGGCAAAAATACTGGAATGGGCTGCCATTTCCTTCTCCAGTGGATCTTCCCAACCCAGGGATCAAACCCAGGTCTCCTGCATTGCTGGCAGATTCTTTACCATCATAGCCACCAGGGAAGCCCCCTATAAACTCATAGGAAGTTGCAAAAATTGTAAAGAGAGTCACATGTATCCTTCATCCAACTTCCCTTAGAGATTGAAATAAACATCTTATATAACCCTAGTTCAATATCAAAACTGGGAAACTGACACCAGCACAGTAATAATACATTAAAAAATGAATCATAATATTTTCCCTTTAAAAGTCTAGTGAAAGAATCAAAATGAAAACTGTTCATGATTTGGTTAATTATATGTGTTTCACAGTTTTATTTCAGCTTGAAATATGGGTTTTTCTCTGAAAGTTAATTTATGAACCTAGGTTAAAAATACATCAAAGCTAGCTTTATTTTGGGTTGAAGACAGTTTGGCACTGTCTGATCCTATTCCAGGAGACTTATTTGTAATTCAATGATATAAATTTGGATTTGAGATGTCCAGCAAAAGAATGCCAAAGGCCCACTTTCCTTTTGTTAGATGCAAAAGAAACAGCTTTTCAGAGGTGAGGTCATCTTCCTTTTCCTTGAAATTCAGGGAATGCACTTATATAATGACTTCATGGAAAAATAGCACAGGCACAGTTAAAGGAATGACAGAAACATTTTCTTTAGTGCTTTATAATTTACAAAAGGCGTTAGTTAGATAAAGCTACACCTTAATTAGGTGTCGCAGCTTAACAGTCAGTGGAGAACATATCTTGCTTGAAATCTGGATCCCTTGTTTTATGGTAAAAGAAAACTTGGCAGTTTCAACATGTTCACAGTGCTGCTTACAAGAGTTTAAACATCACTATTTGTTGGGACATTTCTGAGGACTCTTTCTTCTCTAATTTGGCAATTTAGAAGTATTCTCTAGATTTATAACTTGCAAAAATTGGGAGAAATTTTCAAGATCATGTGGGCTACTTAGTCATGTTATAGATGAAAGACTGAGGCCTGGAGGGGTTAAGTAATTCTCTTACCCAGTCAGCCATTGGCTGGGCCAGTGAGGCTATGCCTCTGACAAGCCAGGATGTGGGGCAGGTAAAAAGCAGGTACAGAGGTACAAGGGCAAGGAGAGGGTGCTTCCCTTAGGGTCCTGCAAGGGAACTCTAAGTTCCAGGAGGACTGGGCCATGCTCTCTTGGCTCACTCCTGTGTCTCTAGGGTTCACTAAAGCATTTGACCTAGCAAAAGTACACGTGGCTCTCAGAGTCAGAATACATGTCAAGGATAGGATTTGCATGTAGGGAGTGATGGGAGACAAGACTGAAAAGCCTGGTAGAAAAAGATAATCACACACTTTGTTCACCATGTTAAAAAGTTTGAACTTTGTGTTGGTGGATTATAGCACTGAAGAATTGTAATATAACACAATCAAATGACCATTTTAGAAAGGTCATTGGCAGCAATAGAAAGATGAACAGCTAGAGGCTGATGAGTCTGGAGCAGAGGCACCAGAGAGCTACTGTGGAAGGAAAGGGGCTATGCTGAGGATCTGAACTAAGGCAGTGACTGGGAGCACCGAGATTACAGAGTTGCATTAGAAAGATGCTCAGTAGGTAGACTTGATCAGACAGGGACTCACTGTAGAGGAGTGAAGACTAACTTCCCTGTTTCTGGTGAAGGTTAAGTAGTTGATAGTGTTTGATCTGGGCTTCCCTGGTGGCTCAGAGGTTAAAGCATCTGCCTCCAATGCGGGAGACCCGGGTTCGATCCCTGGGTCGGGAAGATCCCCTGGAGAAGGAAACGGTTAACCCACTCCAGTATTCTTGCCTGGAGAATCCCATGGACAGAGAAGCCTGGCAGGCTACAGTCCACGGGGTCGCAAAGAGTCGGACACGACTGAGCGATTGAACAGAAACGGAAGTGGATCTGCTAAGATAAGGAAGGCAGGTTTGCTGGACCAAGATGAGGAGATTGACTCTGGTGTTGAGGGATGTAGGTCTGGAGCTCAATAGAGAAGTGCCAGCCTCTCAGGGAAGAGATAGTATAGTGGAAATCCATGAATTTAACTTAATGCTTTTTTTTAAAGTATTTTGTCTACACATTATGGATTTCAGTGTGTTTCTGGCCTTAATAAGCAACTCACTCAGTTTGCAGTTCCTTTGCAGCAATGATTAAAATAAAAGTGCTTCCTAGCAAAAGAGACCATAATCAAAAAGAAAAGACAACCTGCAGAATGGGAGAAAATATTTGCAAACTGTGTAACCAACAAGGGCTTAATTTCTAAAATATACAGTTTATACAACTCAACAACAACAAAACAAATGAATGACCCAATAGAAAAATGAGCAGAAGAACTAAGTAAACATTTCTTCAGAGAAGGCATACAGGTGGCCAACAGGCACATGAAAAGATTCTCAACATCGCTAGTTATTAGAGAAATACAAATTGAAACTACAATGAGGTACCACTCCACAGTGGTCAGAATGGCTATCATTAAAGTCTAAATAACAAATGCTGGGGAGAAGGCAATGGCAAGCCACTCCAGTACTCTTGCCTAGAAAATCCCGTGGACGGAGGAGCCTGGTAGGCTGCAGTCCATGGGGTCGCTATGAGTCAGACATGACCGAGTGACTTCACTTTCACTTTTCACTTTCACACATTGGAGAAGGAAATGGCAACCCACTCCAGTGTTCTTGCCTGGAGAATCCCAGGGACGGGGGAGACTGGTGGGCTGCCGTCTATGGGGTCACACAGAGTCGGACACGACTGAAGTGACTTAGCAGCAGCAGCAACAAATGCTGGAGAGGGTGTGAAGAAAAGAGAATTCTCCTATACTGTTGGTGGGAATGTAAATTGGTGCAGCCACTATGGAAAACAGTATGGAGGTTCCTCAAAAAACTAAAAATAGAGTTGCCATGTGATCCAGCAATCCCACTCCTGGGTATATATCCAGACAAAACTGGGTATATCAAAAAGATACATACACCCCTATGTTCATAGCAGGACTAGTCACAATAGCCAAGTCATGGAAACAACCTAAATGTTTATTGATTGAGAGAAAATGTGGTACATATATACAGTGGAATGAATGCTACTCAGCCATAAACAAAATGAAATCATGCTACTTGCAGAAACATGGATGGAACTAGAGATTATTAAACTAAGTGAAGGAAGTCAGAAAAACATGTATCATATAATATCACTTATATGTGGAATGTAAAATATGACACAAATGAACTTACCTATGAAATTGAAAGAGACTTACAGACATAGAGAACAGACTTGTGGTTGCCAAGGGGGAGGGGATTGGGGGTGATGGAGTGGGAGTTGGGGGTTACTAGATACAAACTATTATATATAAAATGGCTAAACAACAAGGTCTTACTGTACAGCAAGAAAAGTAAAGTGAAAGTGTTAGTCGCTCAGTCATGTCCAACTCTTTGTGACCCCCATGGACTGTGGCCCACTAGGCTCCTCTGTCCATGGAATTCTCCAGGCAAGAATACTTGAGTGGGTTGCCATTCCCTTCTCTAGGAGATCTTCCTTGCCAGGGATCAAACCCAGGTCTCCCAAATTGCAGGCAGATTCTTTACCATCTGAGCCACCAGGGAAGCCCATTCAATAGCCCATATAGTATAGGGAACTACCTTCAATATCTGGTGATAAACCATAATGAAAAAGAATGTAAAAAAAAAGAACATATCTATGTATAACTGAATCACTTTGTTGTACAGCAGAAATTAACACAACATTGTCAATCAACTATACTTCAAAAAAACCCACAAAAACCCTGCATCTACAATATCTCTCTCTCTTGATACTTTGTCCACATGGGTTTGGAGGAGAGGCTGAGGGCCCAGAGAGGAGAACAAAATGCAGGATCACTAGGAGTTAACGCCTCCAGCCACACACACCACTGAATGAGACCACAGTGTGGTTTGGGGGGTGGTGAGTAATCCATCACCTGTCTCCAATCAAGTTGCTCCCTCTGGTTCTCATCTCCTTCTTTCCCTGATCTCCTTTATTCTCCCCAAGTCTGTCTCCCAACCTCACATGTTAACCTTGAGAGGAGTTCTGGAAAAGCACAATTTTCTCTGTCTCATTACATTTCTACCCTTTAAAAGTTGGTTACCCATTTGATTAAATTCATCTATGTTTACTTCTATGTTTCTTATCGTATTGCAAGGATTTTGTGGGGAGGAAACACAACTAACTAACTCATCGTTTTGAAACCCAGATCCCAGTTTCATTCCTAGTTCAGCTCTTAATAAATGGAATTGAAATGACACTATTTTATAGTTTCAAGTGTTTATATATATAGTAAAATAAAGAAGTTTCCATAAGAATTATAAAATCTTTTATAAAAGAAACAAGCTCCCTACTCTCTTATTTATTTAATACAGAAAATTGTCTTACATTATAAAGAGTGCTCAGAATATAGAAATACTTTCTATAAAAGCTACGTTTTGAACTTCACTGTCTTTTTTTTTCTTCCCTCAGTGATCTTTGGATTTGGTAACATTTTTGATTATATACTCACGGTTTTAAAAGTAAAGGATGATTTCATCTGAGGCAGATTGAACTTACATGAAAGCGCTTACGTGTGCTGGCAATGTGAGCATAAGAGAATGTACTTACAATGAACATTTCACACAATAAATAAGCTAGATTCTGAGTTGCCCAGTTAGGAAGGTTGGGGTGTGTGGAGATTAATGCTGGGCAGTCTAACATTCCTAATGAAGCTTGTTAACAAGTGAGATAGGACTTTCCAAAAGATTTCAATTTTAAAGACATGTCAAGTTTAGTTCAGTCGCTCAGCTGTGTCCAACTCTTTGCGACCCCATAGACTGCAGCATGACAGGCTTCCTTGTCCATGACCAACTCCTGGAGCTTACTCAAATTCATGTCCATTGAGTCAGTGATGCCATCCAACCATCTCATCCTCTGTTGGCCCCTTCTCCTCCTGCCTTCGATCTTTCCCAGCATCAGGGTCTTTTCCGATGAGTCAGTTCTTTGCATCAGGTGGCCAAAGTACTGAAGTTTCAGCTTCATCATCATTCAAGACTGATTTCCTTTAGGATGGACTAATTGGATCTCCTTGCAGTTCAAGGGACTCTCAAGACTCTTCTCCAATGCCACAGTTCAAAAGCATCAATTCTTCAGTGCTCAGCTTTCTTTATAGTCCAACTCTCACATCCATACATGACCACGGGAAAAACCATGGCTTCGACTAGATGGACCTTTGTTGGCAAAGTAATGTCTCTTCTTTTTAATATGCTGTCTAGGTTGATCATAGCTTTCCTTTCAAGCAGCAAGCATCTTTTAATTTCATGGCTGCAGTCACCATCTGTAGTGATTTTGGAGCCCCCAAAATAAAGTCTGTCACTGTTTCCATTGTTTCCCCATCTATTTGCCATGAAGTGATGGGATCAGATGCCGTGATCTTTGTTTTCTGAATGTTGAGTTTGAAGCCAACATCTTCATTCTCCTCTCTCACTTTCATCAAGAGGCCTTTGAGTTCCTCTTCACTTTCTGCTATAAGGGTGGTGTCATCTGCATATCTGAGGTTATTGATATTTCTCTTGGCAATCTTGATTCCAGTTTGTGCTTCATCCAGCCCGGCATTCCACATGATTTACTCTGCATATAAGTTAAATAAGCAAGGTGACAATATACAGCCTTGATGTACTCCTTTTCCTATTTGGAACCAGTATGTTGTTCCATGTCCAGTTCTGACTGTTGCTTCCTGACCTGCATACAGGTTTCTCAAGAGGCATGTCAGGTGGTCTGGGATTCCCATCTCTTTCAGAATTTTCCAGTTTATTGTGATACACACGACACAGTCAAAGGCTTTGGTATAGTCAATAAAGCAGAAGTAGATGTTTTTCTGGAAGTCTCTTGCTTTTTAACTGATACAACTGATGTTGGCAATTTGATCTCTGGTTCCTCTGGCTTTTCTAAATCCAGCTTAAACATCTGGAAATTCATGGTTCACATACTGTTGAAGCCTAGCTTGGAGAATTTTGAGCATTACTTTGCTAGCCTGTGAGATGAGTGTTATTGTGTGATAGTTTGGGCATTCTTTGGCATTGCCTTTCTTTGGGATTGGAATGAAAACTGACCTTTTCCAGTCCTGTGGCCACTGCTGAGTTTTCCAAATTTGCTGGCATATTGAGTGCAACACTTTCACAGCATCATCTTTTAGGATTTGAAATAGCTCAACTGGAATTCCATCACCTCCACTAGCTTTGCTTGTAGTGATGTTTCCTAAGGCCCACTTGACTTCACAATGCACAAACAAAACATCTCTCTGAGTGATTTTGTTTTCTTCCTAGGAGCCAGAAATATACAGGCTTATAGAGAAAAAAAATTTTTTTTGAGTGAGAAAAAATTTACAGATCTTCTAGCTCATATTCTGTTTCAGTGTTCAGTTTTCTCACTTATGCAGCTTTTAGTTTTTAATGCAAAGTAAATTTTTAAAGAAGCAATCCATAAATTATTGTATTGTCTTAAGAATTCAAGTGAGATGGCTGGATGGCATCACCGACTCTATGGACATGAGTTTGGGTGAACTCCGGGAGTTGGTGATGGACAGGGAGGCCTGGCGTGCTGTGATTCATGGGGTCACAAAGAGTCAGACACGACTGAGCAACTGAACTGAACTGAATGGAAGAATTCAAGCAATACAGAAGTAAGGACATAGAGCAACAAGAAAAAGTCCTTTTATTTTAAATGTAATTTAATTTTTAAAAAATTTACTTTTAAAATTGAATATAATTGCTTATATGGAATTTAAATTGGAATATAATTGCTTATCCAGTAGTCTTGTATGGATGTGAGAGGTGGACTATAAAGAAAGCTGAGCACCAAAGAATTGATGCTTTTGAACTATGGTGTTGGAGAAGATGCTTGAGAGTCCCTTGGACTGCAAGGAGATCGAACCAGTCCATCCTAAAGAAAATCAGTCCTGAATATTTGTAGGAAGGACTGATGTTGAAGCTGAAACTCCAATACTTTGGCCACCTGATGTGAAGAGCTGATTCATCGGAAAGGACCCTGATGCTGGGAAAGATTGAAGGCAGGAGGAGAAGGGGTTGACAGAAGATGAGATGGTTGGATGGCATCACCAACTCAATGGACATGAGTTTGAGTAGGCTCTGGGAGTTGGTGATGGACAGGGAGTCCTGTCATGCTGCAGTCCATGGGGTCGCAGAGTCGGACATGACTGAGCTACTGAACTGACTGACTGTTAATTGCTTTTCTATGTTGTGTTGTTTTCTGCTTTACAATGATGTGAGACAACTATAAGTATACGTATATTCTCAGATGGTAAAGAATTTGCCTGCAATGCAGAAGACATGGGTTCAATCCCTAGGTCAGGAAGACCCCCTGAAGAAGAGAATGGCAATCCATTCCAGTATTCTTGACTGGAGAATTCTATGGACAGACCTTGGGGTTGCAGAGAGTTGGACAGGACTGAGTGACTAACACCTACCATTCCCTCTTAAGCCTCCCTCCCACTCCACCCTGAATCCCAACCCTCTTGGTCATCACAGAGCAGCCAGCTGAGTTCCCTTTGTTATACCGTAGCTTCCCAGGAACCATCTACTTTACTATGGTGGTGTATATATGTCAATGCTACTCACAGCTTACAGTGAATGGTGTCTGATTCGTGATCTCCAAAGAAGTTTTAGCTTCAGAACCAGGGACCAGACTTGATCACTCAAGAGCTTTTGTGTAGCAGAGTTTTATTAAAGTGAGAAAAGAAACAGAGAAAGCTTCTGACATAGACATCAGAAGGGGGATGGACAGTACCCTCTTTGCTAGACTTTAGCAAGGGAATTATATACTTTTTAAATTGGTTATTTGGCATAGTCAATGAAGCAGAAATAGATGTTTTTCTGGAACTCTCTTGCTTTCTCCATGATCCAGCAGATGTTGGCAATTTGATCTCTGGTTCCTCTGCCTTTTCTAAAACCTGCTTGAACATCTGGAAGTTCACGGTTCACATATTGCTGAAGCCTGGCTTGGAGAATTTTGAGCATGACTTTACTAGCATGTGAGATGAGTGCAATTGTGCACTAGTTTGAGCATTCTTTGGCATTACCTTTCTTTGGGATTGGAATGAAGACTGATCTTTTTTAGTCCTATGGCCACCGCTGAGTTTTCCAAATTTGCTGGCATATTGAGTGCAGCACTTTCACAGTATCATCTTTCAGGATTTGAAATAGCTCAATTGGAATTTCATCACCTCCACTAGCTTTGTTCATAGTGATGCTCTCTAAGGCCCACTTGACTTCACATTCCAAGATGTCTGGTTTCAAGTGAGTGATCACGCCATTGTGATCATCTTGGTTGTGAAGAACTTTTTTGTACAGTTCTTCTGTGTATTCTTGTCACCTCTTCTTAATATCTTCTGCTTCTGTTAGGTCCATACCATTTCTGTCCTTTATCAAGCCCATCTTTGCATGAAATGTTCCCTTGATATCTCTAATTTTCTTGAAGAGATCTCTTGTTTTTCCTATTCTGTTGTTTTCCTTTATTTCTTTGCATTGATCGTTGAGGAAGGCTTTCTTATCTCTCCTGCTATTCTTTGGAACTCTGCATTCAGATGCTTATATCTTTCCTTTTCTCCTTTGCTTTTCACTTTTCTTCTTTCCACAGCTATTTATAAGGCCTCCTCAGACAGCCATTTTGCTTTTTTGCATTTCTTTTCCATGGGGATAGTCTTGGTTCTTATTTCTGCTTCATTGACTATGCCAAAGCCTTTGACTGTGTGGATCACAATAAACTATGGAAAATTCTGAAAGAGATAGGAATACCAGACCACCTGACCTGCCTCTTGAGAAACCTGTATGAAGGTCAGGAAGCAACAGTTAGAACTGGACATGGAACAACAGACTGGTTCCAAATAGGAAAAGGAGTATGTCAAGGCTGTATATTGTCAGCCTGCTTATTTAACTTATACGCAGAGTACATCATGAGGAATGCTTGTCTGGAAGAAGCACAAGCTGGAATCAAGATTGCTGGGAGAAATATCAATAACCTCAGATATGCAGATGACACCACCCTTATGGCAGAAAGTGAAGAGGAACTCAAAAGCCTCTTGATGTGAAAGAGGAGAGTGAAAAGGTTGGCTTGAAGCTCAACATTCAGAAAACAAAGATCATGGCATCTGATCCCATCATCTCATGGGAAATAGATGGAGAAACAGTGGAAACAGTGACAGACTATTTTTTTGGGCTCCAAAATCACTGTAGATGCTGATTGCAGCTGTGAAATTAAAAGATGCTTACTCCTTGGAAGGAAAGTTAGGACCAACCTAGATAGCATATTAAAAAGCAGAGACATTACTTTGCCAAGCAAGGTCCGTCTAGTCAAGGCTATGGTTTTTCCTGTGGTCATGTATGGATGTGAGAGTTGGACTGTGAAGAAAGCTGATCGCCGAAGAATTGATGCTTTTGAACTGTGGTGCTGGAGAAGACTGTTGATAGTCCCTTGGACTGCAAGGAGATCCAACCAGTCCATTCTAAAGGAGATCAATCCTGGATGTTCATTAGAAGGACTGATGCTAAAGCTGAAACTCCAATACTTTGGCTACCTCATGCGACGAGTTGACTCACTGGAAAAGACTCTGATGCTGGGAAGGATTGGGGGTGGGAGGAGATGGGGACGACAGAGAATGAGATGGCTGGATGGCATCACCGACTCAATGGACATGAGTTTGAGTGAACTCCGGGAGTTGGTGATGGACAGGGAGGCCTGGTGTGCTGTGATTCATGGGGTCGCAAAGAGTCGGTCACGATTGAGCGACTCAACTGAGCTGAACTGCTCTGAAATTGGTTACTCAGTTCAGTTCAGCTCAGTTCAGTCGCTCAGTCGTGTCCGACTCTTTGCGACCCCATGAATCACAGCACGCCAGGCATTACAATAAATCAAATAATGTCTCAAGGTTGTAAAGATTTTACCAGACCCACTCCCATAATGTACATTTTAAGACAACAGGATTAGTCAGAAGGTTTTCAGGAAGGACAAATTGTCCTCAAGCAGGATACATTGTTGTTATATAATCCCCAGTACAGAGTTTGAACTGATTTGTTTGTTGTATAATCATCAGTTTGGGGCTTAAAGAAAAAAAGTTTTATGTGACTAAGACTAAGGAATGTAGAGAAAAAAGATGTTTGTCCTACCTCCTCCCTGAGAATTCCAGACCCCTATCTCCTCAAGGACCCCAGGCCCCTCTCTCCTGGGGACCTGGGCTCCCTGGACTTGTTATCGACCTACCTAGGAACTGACTCTCACACTACTCCCTCACTTTGCCCCACTCTCTCCTTCCCGTGCTATGTCCACAAGTTCATTCTCTATGTCTGCATGTCTATTCCTGCCCTGCAAATAGGTTGGTTCTTCTAGATTCCATATATATATGTAAATACACGATATTTGTTTTTTGGAAGGTTCTCAGGAAGGTTCTTTTAAACATATCCTTTTCCCAAACCACCTCTTCCTCATCAGTGATTGCTATGGGAGTTTGATGTGTATTTTTCAGACCCTTTCCTATATATTTACATACATATGTATACACTGTAACTTGAATTTCTTATTTTTTAACATGAGTGAAAGTATTACATGTATTGTTTTGCAATTGCCTATTCTTTTTGAATGACCTTAAATTTTTTTCATTTCTCTATATATCAATCTACCTTATTCTATCTGAGCTTTGCTCAGTGTTACAAAACATGTGTGGAAGAAACCACAGTTATACATACTTTCCCAGTAAGCCCTTGATTTTGTCCAGGTAAAGGGTGGCATCACCAACTCGATGAACATGAGTTTGAGCAAGCTCCGGGAGTTGGTGATGGACAGGGAAGCCTGGCGTGCTGCAGTCCATGGGGTCGCAAAGAGTCAGACATGACTGAGCAGCTGAGCTGAACTGACTGAAAGGGCAAATATCTCTTCTTCTCAAAGAAGGTAGGCCTTTTCTCCAGCCAGTCGGTCCCCTTTGTAAGTATGTACTTCCTACCCTTTGTAATAGCTAGAGAGACCGTGTGACACAATCTAGACTATGAAATGTGAGGGGAAGTTGGCAGAGAGCTGTCTAGGGAATCTCTATTCCTTGAAAAAAATGAAAAGCATCACAAGGAGGTGATGCATCTCTGCCCTGGCCATTCTTCTCACATCCTCCACTTCCTGCTTTGAAGTCAGTTGCAATTTCTGGAGCTTGAAACTATCTTGAGGCCCCAAGGCCACAGGCATAAGGCTGCAAAGTCAAAATGCCAAGCTTATTATTTAATTTTTCTCTCTAACAAACCACCTTGAAATCACAGTGGATTACAAGTGTAAACTTTTGTTTCCACACTCAGCAGTATGTGAGCTATCTCTGGCTCTGCTGGGCTCATTTCAAACTGGCTGGGTGTGGTTCCAAGTTGGGTGTAAGGTTCAGGTCGGTTCTATGTATTTTCTTATTTTCCTTGCATCAGTAGCTCTCTAATGTAGTTCTTTTTATGAAGGAACACAGGAGTGCAAGAAGGTGAGTAGAAACACAAGATACTTATGATCTTGGCTTAGAACTGGCATATACACAGTTACTTCCACTCACATTCAATTGGCCAATCAAGGTTGCAAGGCCAAGTCTAACGTCAGCCTGTTATAGCACACTGTAAGGTTACACTGCAGACAAAGAGAGTGAAGAGCTGAGAACATAATCCAGTCATTACTCAAAGATGGAGGAGTTGAGGGCTGAAAAGACGTTGGGTCCTTGATGACAAGGTGGAGCAGCTGAGAAAACAGTGGTATGAGTTTTATTCAGAGCTTGTTATGTGATAAAAAAAAAAAAAAGAGTCCCTATTTATTTAAGGCACAATTTCTGCTGGTAGTTAAAGACATTTCAAAATGATAAAATATAGTTGTATTCTAAATAAATTATTTTTTATTGATGGACATTTAAGTCATTTCCAATTTTCCATTATTACAATGCTACAATGAGCATTTTATATACAGCATGACCAAAATGTATGTGTATTTTTATCAGATGGGTTCTTAGATACAGAATTGCTGAGCAAAAGAGTATTTACATTTAAAATTTGATAGATAACATCAGATTGCCCTCCACAAGACTTTGTCAGTTCACTTTTCATACCATTACTAATCCTGCTATTATCACATTAAAAAATGCTTCCAGTTTGATGGGTGAAATATAGTTCTTTTTCATTTGCACTGATTAGTGAAATTAAATGCCTTTTCATGTATTTATTGGCCATTTGTATTTCTTATTGTGTGATTTGCACAATACCGTTTGCTCATTTTTCTATTGAGTTTTCATTTTCTCTTAGTAATTGGTAGAAGATTATATTATTCTGTGCTTTTCATTTTGTCTGTTTTTACACATATGATAGATATTTTCTGTCACTTATTTGTCTTATCATCTTTAAAAATTTTAAAATTAAGTACTGCAGATACAAAACAGTATATATGAAACATGTTTAATCTCCAAAGAATGACAATAGAATAAATTGCCAGGAATTCATGACCCAGTTAAAAAGCTTGTACTTCCTCATTACTCATGAAGTCCTGCATGTGTTCCTTATTCACCCTCTTTTCTCCACATTCAGAACAATCACAACCCTGAATTTTGAGTTTATCATTCTCTTATTTTTTCCATGTGGTTTTGCTACATAAATCAGTGTCCACAAATAATATAGTATTTAGCTTACATGTTTCTGACATTTAAATATAATCATATTGTAAGTTTTCTTTGATAAAACTGCTTACACTCAACATGTTTCTAAGGTTCATCCACTTTTTTTGCATGTAGCTGTAGCTCATGTCAGCAAAGAATTCCATTACATGAAATTGCATAATTTATCCATTTGCCTAGCAAACAGTGGTGCTCTGAACATTGTTAGTTGGTGCCCATGTGCAAGAGCTTCTCAAGTTTATCTAGGAATGAAGTTGATAGGTCCTGCATTGTGTGCACCTTCAGATAAGCTATATAAATGTCAAAGTGATTTTTACCAATTTACCCCCCCTACCAGCAGATATCACTGTTTCTGTTATCCCACATCCTTGCCAACACTTGATAACATTATCTTAAAATTTTTGCAAATCTGGCAGGAGTAAAGTAATAACTTATGGCTCTAAGTCATAACTTATTGTATTTTCCTAATTACTGAAGAACAATAGATTGGTTCCAAATTGGGAAAGGAGTACATTAAGGCTGTATATTGTCATCTTGCTTGTTTAACTTATATGCAGAGTAAATAATGTGAAATGCCGGGCTGGAAGAAACACAAGCTGGAATCAAGATTGCCGGGAGAAATATCAATAACCTCAGATATGCAGATGACACCACCCTTATGGCACAAAGTGAAGAAGAACTAAAGAGCCTCTTGATGAAAGTGAAAGAGGCGAATGAAAAAGTTGGCTTAAAACTCAACATTCAGAAAACTGAAAAGATCATGGCATCTGGTCCCATCACTTCATGGCAAATAGATGGGGAATCAATGGAAACAGTGAGAGACAGCTGACAGAGGATGAGATGGTTGGATGGCATCGCTGACTCGATGGACATGAGTTTGAGTATGCTCTGGGAGTTGGTGATGGACAGGGAGGCCTGTTGTGCTGCAGTCCATGTGGTCGGAAAGAGTCAGACACAACTGAGCCACTGAACTGAACTGAATCGAATTACTAAAGAGATTGGTTTCTTTTCCTGTGCCTATTGAACGTTTTTTATCTTCCTCTTTGATGAAACTTCTGTTCATCCTTGCTCATTTTTCTATCAGATTGTTTGTCTTTTCCTTATTTATTTGTATTCATTCCATATATAGTCTGCTGCTGCTGCTAAGTCACTTCAGTCGTGTCCGACTCTGTGTGACCCCATAGACGGAAGCCCACCAGGCTTCCCCGTCCCTGGGATTCTCCAGGCAAGAACACTGGAGTGGGTTGCCATTTCCTTCTCCAATGTGTGAAAGTGAAAAGTGAAAGTGAAGTCGCTCAGTCGTGTCCGACCCTTAGCGACCCCACGGACTGCAGCCTACCAGGCTCCTCCATCCATGGGATTTTCTAGGCAATAGTACTGGAGTGGCTTGCCATTGCCTTCTCCGATATATAGTCTAGATCTGAATATTTTGTCATTTTGTCAGGTCCTTACTCTGTGCCTTGCCTCTTCACTCTGTTAATGGTATCTTTTGGTGAACAGAAGTTCTTAATTTTAACCTACTTTAACTTACCCATCATTATTGGTAGGAGTGTGTGTGTGTGTTGTGTATACACATGTGTGTACTTTACTAAAGAAATCCTTCCCTTCCCCAATATCATAAAGATAATCTTTGAGATTTTCACCTAAACATTTTGCGGTTTTGCCTTTTACATTTAACTTTTTAATCCATATAGAATTGAGTTTTGTGGGTATGGTGAGATTTCTCACCCCTTTTTAATATGGATAACTAGTTGGGGCAGCATAATCATGGCATCTGGTCCCATCACTTCATGGCAAATAGATGGGGAAACAGTGGAAACAGTGGCTGACTTTATTTTTTTGGGCTCCAAAATCACTGCAGATGGTGACTGCAACCATGAAATTAAAAGACGCTTACTCCTTGGAAGGAAAGTTATGACCAACCTAGACAGCATATTAAAAAGAAGAGACATTACTTTGCCAACAAAGTCCGTCTAGTCAAGGCTATGGTTTTTCCAGTAGTCATGTATGGATATGAGAGTTGGACTATAAAAAAGCTGAACACCAAAGAATTGATGCTTTTGAACTATGGTGTTGGAGAAGACTCTTAAGAGTCCCTTGGACTGTAAGGAGATCCAACCAGTCCATCCTAAAGGAGATCAGTCCTGGGTATTTATTGGAAGGACTGATGTTGAGGCTGAAACTCCAATACTTTGGCCACCTGATGCGAAGAGCTGACTTATTTGAAAAGACCCTGAAGCTGGGAAAGATTGAGGGCAAGAGGAGAAGGGGATGACAGAGAAAGAGATGGTTGGATGGCATCACCGACTCTATGGACATGGGTTTGGGTGAATTCTGGGAGTTGGTGATGGACGAGGAGGCTTGGCGTGCTGCGGTTCATGGTGTCATAGAGTCGGACATGACTGAGCGACTGAACTGAACTGAATCCATTGGAAATCCAGCTTTCTCCCACTGCCCTGTGATTCCACACCTTTGCTATTAATATAAATCACATTCCAAACATATAGGGCTGTTTCTGGGTTTCTATCCTGTCCTGGTGGTGTATTTGTCTATTCTAATGCAAATACCACAATATATTCATTAACATAGCTTCATGTATCACTTAAAAAACAACCTTTCCCACCTAGTTCTTCCTCAGCCTAAGTTCTTCCTTAGGCTTTATGGGATGTTTTCTATTCCATTTTCTTTTAGAATTAGCTTGTCAAGACTCAGAAGACTCTCTACAGTTTTGACTGTCTTGAATCTGTAAATTAAGTTGAGGAGAATTGATATCTTTTTAATAATGATTCTCTTTATACATTAACATGGCCTCAATTTTTTTCGATAATTTTAATGTCTATTAATAAAGTTTATAATTTTTTCTTATAAAGATCTTTGGTATGTTTAATTTTAGATTCTTCACATTTTAAAAATGCCATGAATTTTATTTTTTTTAAACACTATGCATTTGAACTCTTTGCTGTTGGTTTAGAAGGACAGCTGATTTTATATTCAGATCTCATGTTAAGTTGTAGTGTTTATTAAAAAAAAATCTGGTGATTTTTTTCAGAGGTTTCTGTGTAGATAACATATCATGCACAAATAAAGTTGTTTCTTCCTTTCTAGTACTTAAGTTTATCTATTTCATTTTCTTGCCTTGCTTCACTGACTTAGATCTCCCATTGCATCTCACTTTATCTTCTTTGCTTTTTAACGATTGTTTCATTATTTTCAATTTCTTTGTCTCTCTGTTACACATTCTTGCTGACTTCTTCAGCATTATAGTCTATTTCATGAACGCTCTTTCAGTGGGTCTGCTGCTGCTGCTAAGTCACCTCAGTCGTGTCCGACTCTGTGTGACCCCATAGACGGAAGCCCACCAGGCTCCCCCGTCCCTGGGATTCTCCAGGCAAGAACACTGGGGTGGGTTGCCATTTCCTTTTCCTTCTCCAATGTGTGAAAGTGAAAAGTGAAAGTGAAGTTGCTCAGTCGTGTCCGACCCTTAGTTACCCCATGGGGGGCTAGTCACACAGTAAACTTGTTCACTGAGTTTTAAATTTTAATTATGAGATTTTTAATTTCTAAGGATTCTATTAAATTTTTTTCTAAAGTCTTTCTCTGAATGCAGAACACTTCTTTATTATAACAAGATATAAAACAAATAAACATTAAGTGTTCATAACCACACTAGCCATTATTATGACTGATGGTATTATTCAGCTTGCCCAAATTTGGGGGAATAGCTATATACCATTCTTGAAATTCACTGACCATGTGGTGATGTTGAAGGGCACACTGAGGCCCTCTCTCCCAACGTCTGATACAGCCAGCAGGTCAGCTCATGGTTCCCCACATAGAAAGGCAAAGGGCATGGCACAGAGGTGGGGTCAGAGGTGGGTTATGAGAGGAAGATCTTTTGGATTCCAAATGGACAGGATGATTCTTCTGTTTTCAGGGCTGGTTTTGATTGTATCAGTCACCTTTGAAGTTGATTATTCCTTGGTCTGAATAATCTGAATCCATGTCTTTGTATCTGAAAGTGAAGTCTCTCAGTCGTGTCTGACTCTTTGTGACCCCATGGACTGTATCCTACCAGGCTCCTCCATCTATGGGATTTTCCAGGCAAGAATACTGGAGTGGGTTGCTATTTCCTTCTCCAGGAGATCTTTCCAACCCAGGGATTGAACCCGGGTCTCCCGCATTGTAGGCAGATACTTTGAGCCACAAGGGAAGTCCTTTGTATATGGAGCCCCCAAAGCCTCCACTGAAACCTGTAAACTGGACCTTCACCCACTTCTTTTCTGGTGAAGAGTTCCAGGCTGTCCAAGAAATCTCAGGACCCATAGGAATCCTAGATTTTCACCCTGATTGGAAGGCATCTCCTTAATGTTTGTGGATCCTTTGATTGATAAATCACAGCAACTCCTTGCAAACAGCCTTTCAGAAAACACATTTAAGTGTCAGCAGAGGAAATTCACCTCTCAGTCTGTAGCACACTTGTGTTAGGAATACTGACAATGAGCTGGTGAGGCTGTGGTCATTCTTTGGAAGTCACAACGAAGGACATGATAAATCTGTCAGTTCAGTTCAGTTCAGTAACCCAGTCATTTCCTAATCTTTGTGACCCCATGGACCGCAGCATGACAGGCCTCCCTGTCCATCACCAACTCCTGGAGTTTACTCAAACTCATGTCCATTGAGTCGGTGATGCCATACAACCATCTCATCCTCTGTCAGCTCCTTCTCCTCCCACCTTCAATCTTTCCCAGCATCAGGGTCTTTTCTGACAAGTCAGTTCTTCGCATCAGGTGGCCAAAGTATTGGAGTTTCAGCTTCAGCATCAGTCCTTCCAATGAATATTTAGGATGGACTGGTTGGATATCCTTGCAGTCCAAGGGACTCTCAAGCATCTTCTCCAACACCACAGTTCAAAAGCATCAATTCTTTGGTGCTCAGTTTTCTTTATAGTCCAACTCTCACATCCATACATGACTACTGGAAAAACTACTGGAAAAAGCTTTGATTAGATGGACCATTTTTGGCAAAGTAATGTCTCTTCTTTTTAATATGCTGTTGAGGTTGGTGATAACTTTTCTTCCAAGGAGCAAATGTCTTTTAATTTCATGGCTGCAGTCACCATATAGAGTGATTTTGGAGCCCCCCAAAATAAAGTCTTTCACTGTTTCCATTGTTTCCCCATCTATTTGCCAAAGCAAAACCAACACCCAGTTGTGGATGTGATTGGTGACAGAAGTGAAGTCCGATGCTGTAAAGAGCAATATTGCATAGGAACCTCTGGAATGTTAGGTACATGAATCAAGGCAAATTGAAAGTGGTCAAACAGGAGATGGCAAGAGTGAATGTCGACAGTTTAGGAATCAGTGAACTAAAATGGTCTGGAATGGGTGAATTTAACTCAGATGACAGTTATATCTACTACTGTGGGCAAAAATCCCTTAGAAGAAATGGGGTGGCCATCATAGTGAACAAAAAAGTCTGAAATGCAGTACTTAGGTGCAATCTCAAAAATGACAGAATGATCTCTGTTCATTTCCAAAACAAACCATTCAGTATCACAGTAATCCAAGTCTATGTCCCGACCAGTAATGCTGAAGAAGCTGAAATTGGACAGTTCTATGAAGACCTACAAGACCTTCTACAACTAACACACCAAAAAAGATGTCCTTTTCATTATAGGTGACTGGAATGAAAAAGCAGGAAGTCAAGAAATACTTGGAGTAACACGCAAATTTGGCCTTGGAGTACAAAATGAAGCAGGGCAAAGTCTAATAGAGTTCTGCCAAGAGAACACATTGATCATAGCAAACACACTCTTCCAACAACGCAAGAGAAGATTCCACACATGGACATCACCACATGGTCAACACCGAAATCAGATTGATTATATTCTTTGCAACCAAAGTTGGAGAAGTTTTTATATAGTCAGTAAAAAGAAGGCTGGGAGCTGACTGTGACTCAGATCATGAACTCCTTATTGCCAAATTCAGACTTAAATTGAAGGAAGTAGGGAAAACCACTAGACCGTCCAGGTATCCAATCAGGTATCTGTCCCTGATACTTAAGCTCCCTTGGGGCAGCAGCCAGTGCAGACTGGGAGCCTGGGTGATGGCTGACTGTGGGCACGGTGGCCCTGCCCCTTCCTGTCCCTCTTTTCCTGCCATAGCTCCAGAGACTCCACTTCTTCCTGTGAGTACTGAAGTCTTTTTCTTCTTAGTCATAGTTTCAACCTTCCCTTTTTAATTTTAAACAAAAGTAAACATACTTGTAGGTTTCTTTCTATATTTGAAGTTTACAAGTTAGTTTATGTCATCTGTTGTTTCTGCTGCCTTTTACAGTGAGTTAAATCCTTCCCTGGTTTGGGATTTATGACTCTGATTTCCTATTTTTATCCATGAGAATTTTTGAGGCCTACATTGAAGGTGGGTTCTTCTGGGGTTTTCGTTTGTTTCTGCTAGATGTCTGAGGCATTACCAATGTGAGATCATTTTATTCTGAAGTATCTATTTAAGGTTTCTCACTCCAAGTTATTATTTGTTTGAGCTACAAGCTTTAGAAAGAATCAACTTGTGTTAAGAATTCTCAAGGGAGATTCACCCCCTCCACCCCCACCCCCAAACTAGTGACAGGATTTAGGGCAGGCAGGCAATTTTATTTGCTGCCTCCTTGAACTGGGGCTGGCTGATTTCTACTTCACTCTGACATTGTGAGTGTGGACTTTTGTGGTTCCACGTTATGGAGGGAGGGAATCTCTTATAGAGCCTCCCACTTTAAACTGACCCTTATGATCTTTAAGGTCAGAAAATGAAGTTTAAGGACTCTGGGGTTTGGCAAATGCCGTCAGAGTAAATGTCAGTTTTGGGGCTCTGCTTCTCTATGTTTCCCGTTTCTCTTGATTTTTGGGTTTTGAGGACTCTGTTTTCTTGACGAGCCCATACTTGCATTTAAAAAAAAAAAGATGTTTTCAATATTCCATCCAGAGTTTTTAATTGCTATGGAATAGCATTCTTGGCAGAGGCAAGCTGGGTTGCTTCCCTTTACTTTGGTTAGCCTTAGGAGACAAGAATTCCTTCCTTCTGGCCCTGGTCCTGAGTTGTTTTTCTTGACAACCTGACAAATCTCAGTGTAACATCTGCATCTCCTCTGTGAACATGCATACGATCTCCTCTGATTATGAACTTTTTTCAATGACTTTTAAGTATTTTTAAAATTTTGCCATATGCCTCAGTGGAATTGATCTTACTTGAAACTACAGCAGAATGTGTAAATGGCTTCTCTTTGGGCTACTTTAAATATACTCTCTTAAATGGAAATTTCCTAGTGAAACTTCTTTATGAACAGAAATCAGTGTTGAGAAATGATGGCATATGAAATAAAATCTGGAGGAAATGTCTTGCTTATTTCTACTATGGAGAGCAGTACCCTTGATTATAATATAGATTTACCTCTATCTACTTATCTTTTTGCATAGGATGGATATACTCATCATTGCCGAAAGAGATATTCCCCACTTGTTTCAATCCTTGACCTAACCGTTCTGGCAACTGTCTGCCTTTCTGGTTGGACTGGACAGGGACTGAGAAGAATACGAGAGTTTGAAGGGCTTTCAAATGCCTTGAAAGATCTTAGGAATAATGATGTCAGGTGGGAGGACTGAACTCAGTTCTCAGGTCCAGTGCTGGGGAATGATGATGACACATGGTTACCCTAGACCTGAATGTGATGAACAGGGATGCAGGAGCTTAGATCTATCTCAGTAGACACTTCAGAAAGTTTCTTTCCTTTTTTTCAGATTTAAAAGACAAAACTACATAAATTGGGGAAATTTTCTCCCTCAAGAACAGATCAAGCCTATTGTAAATGGTGGATTATATCCAAGCAATTTGTTTAATATTGTCATTATTTATATAACAGTTGTGACTTGCAAGATCTTCCATCTTCATTGCTGCATGTGGGATCTTTTAGTTGCAGGAAGCAGAATCTAGTTTCTTGACCAGGGATTGAATTCAGTCTCCTGGCATTGGGAGCTTGGAGTCTTAGCCATTAGATCAGCAGAGAAGTCCTGGTTCCTATTAATTTTGAAATCTAATTATTGAGATTGCTTCAGGTTGTGTATGTGAATGCATATACAAGTCCTCTACCTAGGAACCTTCAAGTTGCAAACTTTCAAAGGCGGGAAATGTGCATCTGGTTTCAGCAAGGAACCAGAACCTATGCCATCAATGTCAGGCATGAGTGAAACTGAAGCTTGCCCTCCATCTCCTATTGCTGATGACCCTTTGGCTCTACCATCTCCCACCTCCGCTCCCTCCTCTAGTCAGTAACGCTTCTTGTCTGTTCACCTGATGCCAACTCTTGTACTACTGTTGTACTGTATTACTGTGTTTTCAAGGTACTGTACTCAAAGATTAAGCATGTTTTCTTATTTTATTTTTTTTGTTTTTTTTTAATGTACTATTTGTGTGAAAAGTATTATGAACCTATTACAGTACAGTACTATATACCCAGTTGTGTTAGCTGGGTACCTAGGCTACCTTTGTTGGACTTGACAATCAACTGAACAAATGGAACGTGGTATCAGAGTGGAATGCGTATGGAGGGGACTTTCTGTATTAGATATGTATGTGTGTGTGTTGCTTTGGGATGGTATCCATTCTGCCCTCCTGTATTTCTTTCTTTTTTTTTTTCCTCTCTATATTTCTATCTTAATCTCTATTACAACCAGCAAGACAGATCACCCAGAACCAGTTTCTGTCAGTCTTCCTCCGATTCATTCATTTCATTCGAAAAATATTTGAGTGTCTCCCTTGAGCCCAGTGCTGTGCCATTCAGATTTACTTAGGTCAATAAGTATTGTACAATCTATATTTGATAGATACTGCTTGGATGAATAACATACCCTCCTTGACTCAAGAAAATCAGTTTTGTTAGATAGAAAAACTTAAATTTTAGGAAAAATCATTTGGCCGTTTTGCGTTGACACAAAAATATAGGTTCTCTAATTTGCTGAAAACCTCATTGTGTGTAACTAGGAATTCTCTTTAATCCAAGTGAACTAGGAAACCGTTACTTGTTCGCATTCTCTTTATTTTACCTCTTTCTGAAACACTGTAAGGTATAATGTCTCTTTTTCCTTTCAGTTCAGTTCAGTTCAGTTCAGTCGTTCAGTCGTGTCTGACTCTCCGCGACCCCATGAATCACAGCACGCCAGGCCTCCCTGTCCATCACCAACTCCCGAGTTCACTCAAACTCATGTCCACAGAGTCGGTGATGCCATCCAGCCATCTCATTCTCTGTCGTCCCCTTCTCCTCCCGCCCCCTTCTCCTCCCGCCCCCTTCTCCTCCCGCCCCTATCATCAGAGTCTTTTCCAGTGAGTCAACTCATCGCATGAGGTGGCCAAAGTATTGCAGTTTCAGTTTTAGCATCAGTCTTTCCAATGAGCACCCAGGATTGATCTCCTTTAGAATGGACTGGTTGGATCTCCTTGCAGTACACGGGTCTCTCAAGAGTCTTCTCCAACACCACAGTTCAAAAGCATCAATTCTTCGGCGATCAGCTTTCTTCACAGTCCAACTCTCACATCCATACATGACCACTGGAAAAACCATAGCCTTTAGTATTTAGCAAATAAGATGTATGATTGTATAATTTCCAGTATACATAAATGACCCATACCAAAAAAACAAAGGAAATTTTACTTGTGTCTTATAGTGGGGAATGTTGCAGGTGGTGATATTTTCCAGATCCTATAAGGATTTGACAGGACACCAAGGAACAAGGCCCAGGTATTGATTGGACACCAAATAAAGCTAGTGGAGGTGGTGGTATTCCACCTGAGTTATTTAAAATCCTAAAAGATAATGCTGTGAAAGTGCTGCACTCAATATGCCAGCAAATTTGGAAAACTCAGCAATGGCCACAGGACTGGAAAGGGTCAGTTTTCATTCTAATCCCAAAGAAAGGCAATGGCAAAAATATTTAAACTATATAATTGCACTCATTTAACATGCTAGCAAGGCAGTGCTCAGAATTCTTCAAGCTAGGCTTAAGCAGTATGTGAACCGAGAACTTCTAGATGTACAAGTTGGATTTAGAAAAGGCAGAGGAACCAGAGGTCAAATTGCCAACACCCTCTGGATCATAGAAAAAGCAAGGAAATTCCAGAAAATCATCTATTTCTGGTTCATTAACTATGCTAAAGCCTTTGACTCTGTGGATTGCAACAAACTGTGGAAAATTCTTTTTTTTTTTTGAAAATTCTTAAAGAGATGGGACTACCAGACTACCTTACCTGCCTACTGAGAAATCTGTATGCAGTTCAAGTGCAACAGTCAGAACCAGACATGGAACAATGGACTAGTTCCAAATTGGGAAAGGAGTACATCAAAGCTGTATATTGTCACCTTGCTTATTTAACTTATATGCAGTGTACATCATCTGAAATGCCAGTTTGGATGACTCACAAACTAGAATCAAGCTTGCCAGGAGAAATATCAGCAACCTCAGATATGCAGATGATACCACTCTAATGGCAGAAAGCATAGAGGAACTAAAGAGTCTCTTGATGAGGGTGAAAGAAGAGAGTGAAAAAGCTGGCTTAAAACTCAACATTCAAAAAATGAAGATCATGACATCCAGTCCCATAACTTCTTCATGGTGAGCAGAAGGGGAAAAAGTGGAAACAGTGGCAAATTTTATTTGTTTGGCTCTAGTGCTGAAGCTCCAATACGCTGGCCACCTGATGTGAAGAACCGACTCACTGGAAAAGACCCTGATGCTGGGAAAGATTGAGGGTGGGAGGAGAAGGGGACGACAGAGGATGAGATGGTTGGATGGCATCACTTACTCAATAGACATGAGTTTGAGAAAACTCTGGGAGATAGTGGAGAACAGGGAAACTTGGCACGCTGCAGTCCATGGGGTGGCAGAGAGTCAGACATGACTTACTGACTGAATGACAACAATGGGCTGGATAACTTGAATTTGCTTTCAACACAGAAAATAAGTGGGGAAAAGTAAACTGTAAAAAGTTTTTTTTTCTTTTTTTTAGGACTGCAGCATTCTTATTTTCAAAGATGCTTGGAAATGTGAATGAGGCAACATGATACTGCTTGCAAGAAATTTTTAGTTAACCTGCTGGAGTGATTGAGATAGAACTATGAGTAGTTTATCACTTATTTGTTTAAAAAATAGGCTGCTTTCAAATAATAATAATAGTAGTAATAATTCAGTTCAGTTCAGTTCAGTTCAGTCGCTCAGTCGTGTCCGACTCTTTTCGACCCCATGAATCAGAGCACGCCAGGCCTCCCTGTCCATCACCAACTCCCGGAGTTCACTCAAACTCATGTCCATTGAGTCAGTGATGCCATCCAGCCATCTCATTCTCTGCTGTCCCCTTCTTCTCCCACCCCCAATCCCTCCCAGCATCAGAGTCTTTTCCAGTGAGTCAACTTGTCTCAGGAGGTGGCCAAAATATTGGAGTTTCAGCTTTAGCATCAGTCCTTCCCATGTACTAATAAGTTGTGTGCCAGAAATTTTTCTAAGTATGTTGCTAGCTCTAACCTTCATGACAATCTACTATGAAGCGTGTATTATTATGATCTATATTTTACAGATAAGAAAATGGAGGCTCAGTAAGGTTCAGTAATTTGTCCAGATCACAACAGTGGTGAGACAAGATCTGAACCCAGAGGATTGACTCTGAAGTCTGTGGTTCTAAGCTTTACTATCCCCAGTTTGCCAATTTTTTTTTTTTTTTTGTGGGAGGCCTTTAAAAAAGTTAAAAAAAATTTTTTTTTTGACTGCACTGGGTCTTAGTTGTGGCCTGCAGCATCTTTTTAAAAAAAATTAAAAAAAATTTATTTATTTTAATTGGAGGCTAATTTACATTATTGTATTGGTTTTGCCATACATTGACATGAATCTGCCCCGGGTGTACATGTGTTCCCCATCTTGAAACCCCACCCACCTCCCTTCCCATACCATCCCTCTGGTTCATCCCAGTGTACCAGCCCTGAGCATCCTGCATCTTTGATCTTTGTTGCGGCACTCATTCTCTTAGCTGTGGCATGTGGGATCTAATTTCCTGACTAGGGATCAGATCTGGGTTCCCAATGTTGGGAGCTTGGAGTCTTAGCCCCTGGACACTTTCCAAGTCCCAGTTTGCCTTTTAATGACAACAGCATGAACGTTTGCACTGTCTATCTCATTTTCCATAATATTTTTAATGTATTAATTAACTTAGAATATCTTATTTTTTTCTAAAAGATTTTGAAAATACCACCCAAGACATTGATCAATGTATTAAAAGTTAAGATTCAGTTCAGTTCAGTCGCTCAATTAGTGGAGTCCAAATTTACAGATTGCAAGATGGGATATTTTATTGGTGGTGATTTACATTTTGAAATAGTTATACTGTATGCTGTTCTCAATTGCTCAGTCATGTCTGACTCTTTGTGACAGCCTGTGGCCCTCAAGGTTTCTCTGGTCATGGGATTTCCCAGGCAGGAATACTGGGGTGGGATGCCATTTCCTCCTCCAGGGGATCTTCCTGACCCAGGGATCCAACCCTTGTCTCTTGTGTTTCCTGCATTGGCAGGCAGATTCTTTACCACTGAGTGACCTGGGAAGCCCGGTTATACTGTATGCATATATCTAAAAAAGTATTATTGAAAAAACAGAGAGAGAGAGAGAGAGAGAAAACCTCTCATACACATAAAACTCCACAGTGATGAAATGGATAATTCACAAGGATGCCTACTCTTCTAAGGGAATGGACTATTTTCTTGTAGTCTGAATGTTCACACTGCTATTTAAAGCAGTGTATCCTCATTAACCCTTTCCATTGAAAGGTGGTCTACAATTATGCTTCTGTTGTGCTTCTGTCCTCCTTTGGGAAGCAAAAATGACAGATTCAGCATAAGCTGGACCTCACTGTATAAGTAAGTAGACTGACTGCTGTGCACATCAGGATAACTTTCGTGATACACAGAGGTAACACAATGGAAATCACAGTTTAGAAATCCAATTTATCTTGCTGTGAATAGAATTGCCTTCAGTCCTGATGACAATTAGTTTTGTTCCATAACACTGTGATAGGAATGTGACATTGAAAAACTACTTGCTGTCTACGAAAGCTTTCGTCTACCGAGAGTTCATGCCACAGAGGGAAAAATGTTAATTCTACTTAAGTGAGAAAACATAAAAGGGTTTTTCACAAAGAGCGGCCACAAGGTCAGAGCATGACTGCTGAGGTAATGAAGAGAGGGCGTCCCTGAAACTTTTAGTTGCTTATACGTTCTATTAAAGTTGCAAAATTCTGCTGATTCTTTTTTCTCAAAACCACTGGGGTTGCGGCTCAGTCACATTATGGATTAAGAGGGGAGTGATGCCAGACTTTAATGTTTCCTGGTACTGCACAGAGCCTGCCGCTGATGCTCTTGGCTGGCCTTGGTTTCCTCTTTGGTTCCAGCATCATTTTCCTTTTCATCCTACCTTGCTAGTAAGTCTGTTCAGTACTTATGGTATTGTTTTGAAAACCCCCAAATTGCATCTTCACATTTACTGTGGGAATAAAAAGCCCCCTGGTACAGCATACTCTAGAAAAAAAAGCCTGATATATGGTTAGCATTTTCCCACCCATCTATCGGCAAGCACACATCAAAAGAAAATCTGTTGTTGATAAGATTGGAATCAGACATCTTGCAACTCAACGCTGTGTGTGTTTATTGCTCACTGCAGGAGTGAAGAGAGACCTGGAGCAGGGCAGACTTGAGTGGGAATCCAAATGCCACCATTTACAAGCTTCTTTGGGCAAATATTTCTGAATGAGAGTTTCTTCATTGGTAAATGGGGAATAATAGCTATCTGGTGGGGTTACTGGAGTTAAACGTTTTGTACCTAAAAGTGAAAGTGAAAGTAATCCAGTCGTGTCTGACTCTTTGTGACCCCACGGACAATACAGTCCATGGAATTCTCTAGGCCAGAATACTGGAGTGGGTAGCCTTTCCTTTCTCCAGGGGATCTTCCCAACCCAGGGACTGAACCCAGGTCTCCTGAATTGCAGGTGGATTCTTTAGCAGCTGAGTCACAACAGAAGCCCAAGAATACTGGAGTGGGTAGCCTATCCCTTCTCCAGTAGATCTTCCCTACCCAGGAATCGAACTGGAGTCTCCTGCATTGTACCTAGGGCGCTAGTATATTCTAAGTATTCATTTCAGTTCAGTCCCTCAGTTGTGTCCGACTCTTTGGGACCCCATGAATCACAGCACGCCAGGTCTCCCTGTCCATCACCAACTCCCGGAGTTCACTCAAACTCATGTCCATCGAGTCGGTGATGCCATCCAGCCATCTCATTCTCTGTCGTCCCCTTCTCCTCCTGCCACCAATCCCTCCCAGCATCAGAGTCTTTTCCAGTGAGTCAACTCATCACATGAGGTCCTAAGTATTAATTACTAGCTATTATGAGGCTATGTGACTTAGTCCCCACCTTAAGAAGATTGTTCTGGAAGGAGAGAGAAAGCATGTATGTAAATACTTCAAAGCAGATGGATAAAGGCTGTGAAGGAGCCTCAAAATATCTTGATACTGGTGTTGTGGAGAGAGCCTAGTGGCTGGGATAGGCACCAATCTCTTAACTTGTTGCCCTAAACTCTCTTGCTCCCTCCAGTCTACTCTTCATTAAACAGTCAATGTTTCCTTTCTTAAATGCAAATAGGATCACACTTAAAATCTTCCCATGGTTTCACATTCTCTTTGGGAGAAAGTATTTAGTATATGAACTCCTGCTTAATTCTCCAACTTTATTACCTTCCCTTTACCTTTCTCATTTCCAAACATACATTTCATGTGCTTGTTTTTTTATTCAGTTGCTTAGTCATGTCCAACTCTTTGTGACCACATGGACTTGTAGCATGCTAGGCTTCCCTGTACTTCACCATCTCCTGGAGCTTGCTCAAACTCATGTCTGTTGAGTCAGTGATGCCATCCAACCATCTCGTTCTCTGTCATCTCCTTCTCCTCCAGCCCCCAATCCTTCCCAGCATCAGAGTCTTTTCCAGTGAGTCAACTTGTCGCATGAGGTGGTCAAAGTATTGGAGTTTCAGCTTCAGCATCAGTCCTTCCAATGAACACCCAGGATTGATCTCCTTTAGAATGGACTGGTTGGATTTCCTTGCAGTCCAAGGGACTCTCGAGTTTTCTCCAGCACCACAGTTCAAAAGCATCAATTCTTCGGCGATCAGCTTTCTTCACAGTCCAACTCTCACATCCATACATGACCACGGGAAAAACCATAGCCTTGACTAGATGGACCTTTTTTGGCAAAGTAATGTCTCTGCTTTTTAATATGCTATCTAGGTTGGTCATAACTTTCCTTCCAAGGAGTAAGCATCTTCTAATTTCCTGGCTGCAATCAGCATCCGCAGTGATTTTGGAGCCCAAAAAAATAAAGTCTGACATTGTTTCCACTGTTTCCCCATCTATTTCCCATGAAGTGATGGGACCAGATGCCATGATCTTCGTTTTCTGAATGTTGAGCTTCAAGCCAACCTTTTCACTCTCCTCTTTCACTTTCATCAAGAGGTTTTTGAGTTCCTCTTCACTTTCTGCCAGGAGGGTGGTGCCATCTGCATATCTGAGGTTATTGATATTTCTCCCGGCAATCTTGATTTCAGCTTGTGCTTCTTCCAGCCCAGCATTCCTCATGATGTACTCTGCATATAAGTTAAATAAGCAGGGTGACAATATACAACCTTGACTTTACTCCTTTTCCTATTTGGAACCAGTCTGTTGTTCCATGTCCAGTTCTGACTGTTGCTTCCTGACCTGCCTACAGGTTTCTAAAGAGGCAGGTCAGGTGGTCTGGTATTCCCATCTCTTTCAGAATGTTCCACATCTTGCCACCTCTTCTTAATATCTTCTGCTACTGTTAGGTTCACACCATTTCTGTCCTTTATTGAGCCCATCTGCAAGAAACGTTCCCTTGGTATCTCTAATTTTCTTGAAGAGATCTCTAGTCTTTCTCTTTCTGTTGTTTTCTTCTTTCTTTGCACTGATCACTGAGGAAGGCTTTCTTATCTCTCCTTGCTGTTCTTTGGAACTCTGCATTCAAATAGGTACATCTTTCCTTTTCTTCTTTGCTCTTTGCTTCTCTTCTTTTCTCAGCTATTTATAAGGCCTCTCCAGACAACTATTTTGCCTTTTTGAATTTCTTTTTCTTGGGGATGGTTTCGATTCCTGTTTCCTGTACAGAATCATGAAACTGCATCCATATTTCTTCAGGCATTCTATCATATCTAGTCCCTTAAATCTATTTCTCACTTCCACTGTATAATCATAAGGGATTTGATCTAGATCATACCTGAATGGTCTAGTGATTTTCCCTACTTTCTTCAATTTAAGTCCGAATTTGACAATAAGGAGTTCATGATCTGAGCCATAGTCAGCTCCTGGTCTTGTTTTTGCTGACTATATAGAGCTTTTCCATCTTTGACTGCAAAGATTATAATCAATCTGATTTCGGTGTTGACCATATGGTTATGTCCATGTGTAGAATCTTCTCTTGTGTTGCTGGAAGAAGGTGTTTGCTATGACTGGTGCATTCTCTTGGCAAAACTCTATTAACCTTTGCCCTGCTTCATTCTGTACTCCAAGGCTAAATTGCCTATTACTCTAGGTATTTCTTGACTTCCTACTTTTGCATTCCAGTCCCCTATAATGAAAAGGACATCTTTTTTTGGGTTTTAATTCTAGAAGGTCTTGTAGGTCTTCATAGAGCCATTCAACTTCAGCTTCTTCAGCATTACTGGTTGGGGCATAGACTTGGATTACCATGATATTGAATGGTTTACCTTGGAAATGATCAGAGATCGTTCTGTCGTTTTTGAGATTGCATCCAAGTACTGCATTTCAGACTCTTGTTTACTATGATGGCTACTCCATTTCTTCTAAGGGATTTTTGCCCACAGTAGTAGATATAATGGTCATCTGAGTTAAATTCACCCATTCCAGTCCATTTTAGTTCACTGATTCCTAAAATGTCGATGTTCACTCTTGCCATCTCCTGTTTGATCACTTCCAATTTGCCTTGATTCATGGACCTAACATTCCAGGTTCCTATGCAATATTGTTATTTACAGTATTGGAACTTGCTTCTATCTCCAGTCACATCCACAAGTGATTGTTATTTTTACTTTGGCTCCATCTCTTTATTCTTTCTGGAGTTAGTTCTCTACTGATCTCCAGTCACATATTGGGCACCTACTGACCTGGGGAGTTCATCTTTCAGTGTCCTATCTTTTTGCCTTTTCATACTGTTCATGGGGTCCTCAAGGCAAGAATACTGAAGTGGTTTGCCACTCCCTTCGCCAGTGGACCACATTTTGTCAGAACTCTCCACCATGACCTGTACATCTTGGGTGGCCCTACACGGTATGGCTCATAGTTTCATTGAGTTAGACAAGGCTGTGGTCCATGTAATTAGTTCTTAGGATATATTTCATTAAAAAGTGACCAAATACTGTGTTTGAAAACCTTTTTAATTATTTCTTTTCTTTGTGTGGTAAATTATCTTTTCTAATGACTTATACACTACTACAAATGAGTCTTCATTATTCTTGAATTCTAATAGACTTAGTTCTTGGCGGGAGGGGCACTGGAGATTAGAGTTACATTCTAAATCAATTAGTTAAAGCAACAAAAAAGCAGAGAAAAATCTGTTATGTAAATATGTGGTCACACAACAGATTCAACCTTACTGAACCTTGTTATGGAGTGGAGAACAGAAGATGTAGAATTTTCTTGCAAACGTGAATTATTTGACTTCTTGGTTAATATCAGACTCTGCAGCTTTCTTAATATAGCAAACTATGGATAATACCAGGTTTCCTTTTACCTACTTGGTTTCCAGTTTATGTTTGTGTAATCATGTACTGAATAAAAGATTGGGAATGTAGTCAGGTTAGAAGCAAAGAAGGTAGTTGTCAGTTCACTAGTGTTGAAAGTGGGGATGAAGAAGATGCTTGTTGATCTTGCTGCTTCAGTGAGGTACCCTTTGAGTGCAGTTGGAGTAGGAAGAGTGAGAGAGAAGTCAAGTTAATTTTAGGGAAAAAGAGATGGAAAGAAAGAAAGAAGGGGTAGGAAGATAAAACTTATAATAGATCTTCCCTACTGTACCAGGCACTGGCTAGACAAGTCAGGAAAATGGCAACCCACTGCAGTATGCTTGCCTAGAGAATCCCAAGGACAGAGGAGCCTGGCAGGCTACAGTCCATAGGGTTGCAGAGAGTCGGACACAACTGAGCAACTAACACACTTTCAGAACTCAAATCACTTTCACACTATCTCTTTAAAATGGGCAGGAGGGTATGTGTTGCCAATGTCATGTTAGCAAAGGGTTTCAGTCTCTTCTTGGGTCTGGTAGTAACATACTTATCTTTTGAATTAAACATTTTCTTAGACTATATGTATATTTTGGGTTGAGGCTGAGATCAAGTCTCTCACTCAGTGTTTTTGGAGAGAAATAATTAAGAACATCAGTATTATAATCACTTTCATTTTATTTTCCCAATCCCCTAGCCTAGGGCCTGGCACACAATAAGTGCTCACTAAATGTTTGTTAAATGAGTGAGTTGAACAATTACTTTTCAGATCCTTTCAACCCCAAGATTGAAGGGGGAACTAAAAATATGCTCATGAAAACTATATCCAGGCAAACAATTAAAAAAGGAGGTATATCGATTGGGAATGTGATAAAGGTTGAAATAAGTGTATGCTCTCTAGAAAAGTGAACGCAAATATCACAAAAATCTGTAGATAATATTGATCTGGCCAAAAAGTTCATTCGGGTTTTCCTTAAGATCTGTTGAGAAAACTCAAATGAACTTTTTGCCCAATCCAATATATAAGCTTTCAGTGCCTTGGAAATCATCCAAACCCTTGTTTTGTCGTTAAGGAACCTGAGGATCAGACATGACTGTGACGTGTGCAGGCTGCACCCCTGCTTGGGGCAGAAGCAGCTGATCCTGGTTTTCTGATTCCTCCACTCAGGCACATGTTGTTTTTCAGTCGTCTTGGGGGAGTGTGTAATATCCTTGGTTCTGTCTTGTTGCACCAAAAATCTGAAGTGATAGATGGACCAGTGTTACAGCCCTCAAATGGACCAGTGTTACAGCTCCGTGTTACAGGTCAGTTTTCTTTAGAAAGTAAAGGAAAATACATCCTCAAGGTATGAAGGCATGCCGACCCAAAAGACCAAAGAGAAGAGAGGCTCCCAGTGCAATTTTGGCTCCATTTTTATATGTTTTTTCTCCTCTCCCCGGGCCTGCCCTAGGTAAATTGGGCTAGCCAGGAGGGATGTTTGTTTGACCTGAGGTCCTCACTCTGGTCCTTGGACCGTCCTTTGTTCTATTTTCACAGGCTTTTCTCTTCTTTGTCTTTTACCCACCGCCATTTTGAACTCCTTTTTTCTATTCTAACTACCTAACAGTCGCTCCGGAGAAGGCAATGGCAAGCCACTCCAGAACTCTTGCCTGGAATATCCCATGGATGGAGGAGCCTGGTGGGCTGCAGTCCCTGGGGTCGCTATGGGTTGGACACGACTGAGTGACTTCACTTTCACTTTTCACTTTCACACATTGGAGAAGGAAATGGCAACCCACTCCAGTGTTCTTGCCTGGAGAATCCCAGGGACGGGGGGAGCCTGGTGGGCTTCCGTCCATGGGGTCACACAGAGTCGGACACGACTGAAGTGACTTAGCAGCAGCAGCAGCAGCAACAGTCGCTCAGTCGTGTCCAACTCTTTGCGACCCATGGACTGTAGCCTGCCAGGTTCCTTTATCTATGGGATTTCCCAGGCAAGAATCCTGGGGTGGGTTGCCATTTCCATTCTCCAGGGGATTTTCCCAACCCAGGGATCCAACCCACATCTCCTTCCTGGCAGGTGGATTCCTTACCACTGAGTCACCTGGGAAGCCCATTCAGACACATACTCCACCCTAATGTCCAATCGAGGACAAAGGGGAGAAACTGACTTCCACATTCACTGAATTCCACATACTTAGTTTGAGAACTCTGGGAGATATCAGACTGTTTCCTGAGATGAGAATTGAGTGCATAAGTTATGCATTTCATAAAATAAATGAGAAAATTCAGCAGATCAAAATAAGCCTGTTTCAGCAAAGAACCAGATACAGAATAGTCTCTCAATAGACCAGACAGACCTTGCAATATTAGAGACGTTTTCGCAACGATGACATAAAACTATTGGGGTGTCTGGGAGAGAGTTAGTCTTCCATTCCACCAAGAGATTGAGTAGAATGACTGGTTCTATTTTCAATTACCTTCATTTTCATTATCTGTGTTTGGGATGGACAATCACAATCTTAATTATTTCTGTTCTGGATAAGGTTGGAGGACAAAACTAATGATGTCATCAGAGGAAGCACACAGAGAGTGTTTACCATCCTGGAGATCAGTCAACTGAAAATTTTGCTAGCACATCACTCCTAGGGTGATGAGCTCAGTGGGAGCTGAGAGTAGCAATGAGTTGTGCCAGCTACCCACTGAGGGTGACAGTTTAAAAACAATGGACTGAAAAATGTCATAAATTTGAAAAACAATGAACTGCCTGGTGTCAGGGTTTAGAGATTGATGGGACTTGTGCCTGGAAAGCCAGAAAGAAGGAGTGTAGAAATTCACACCATTTTACATTTAAAATGTCCCTTGCAAATGATTCATTAACAGCCATATAGATATATGTGTATGTATATGTATGTACACACACATATACACACACATACATTATTTATATCGTTTTCTCTCTGTGTTTAAAATGCTCAGGAGCTGAAATTTGTTTGAACTGTTCAGTCAAGCGAAATGGTTCCTTTTGCAATATGCAGTTAGTTTTGGAAGCTCAAGCTGCGTTTAACTTTCTTTTTGCTTTCTCCCTTTGTCATTAAAGGTGAAGGGCAAGCAGGAGAGAGAGGGTTTGATTTACTCTGGTGTTCCCCCAGTGCTGCTGCTGTGTGCAGCCTGAAAGGCCCTGCATTGCACGACATAGATGATAGTGTGAATGGTCCCCCCACCCTTCAGAGTGGTGCAGTGGGGCTGCCAGTCTAGTGCAGTCGGGGGTGGGGGGGAATTTGGAACAATTTAGCCATTGTTGCTTAATGACTTCAAACCTTGTGGTTTCATACAAAAACTATTATATTTCATGAATTTGGTGGTTCCGCTGATCTCAATTGGAGAAGGCAATGGCAAGCCACTCCAGTACTCTTGCCTAGAAAATCCCATGGATGGAGGAGCCTGGTAGGCTGCAGTCCCTGGGGTCGCTACAAGTCAGACATGACTGAGCAACTTCACTTTCACACATTGGAGAAGGAAATGGCAACCCACTCCAGTGTTCTTGCCTGGAGAATCCCAGGGACAAGGGAGTCTGGTGGGCTGGCGTCTATGGGGTCACACAGAGTTGGACACGACTGAAGTGACTTAGCAGCAGCAGCAGCTGATCTCAATGGTGTGATCAGCTGGTGGGTAGGCTGGTGGCTGGTGGGCCTAGGATGAACGTGACAGGAACACGTCATCCGTCCTTCTTGTGTTTGTTACATTCCTCCACTAGGTTAGCTCAGGCTTGTTCTCTTGTTCATGATAGTTAATATACAAGCATCTTTTTAAGCTTCTGCTCAGTCCAATTGACTGCTTTCTCTCATTCTCCAAAGCAAATCAAGTGGCCATGCCCAGTGTCAAGGTGAGAAGACAATTAGCCAAGGGTATGTATACAGGGAAGTGAGAAACATTGGGATTCACTGCAATCAGGTCTAACAGTGAGTTAGCAAACAAAAAGTTCAGGAAAGACTATTACAGATGCCAACAGTCATTACTATTCAAGGCAGTCATGTTTTACTTTGAAGTTAGTATCTATTCATTTATTCATCCATCTGAAAATCATTAGGGGATGATCATGTTTAGACACTGTTCTGGAGGCTGGGACAAACTTTGTATTTAAAACGATTGCCTGACAGGACAGGATTTTCTTTGCCCCTGCCACCTCTGTTTCTTTTCTCATCTTAGATATGTGTTTTCTAAATTAAAATACAGAGATAGGGATTTTGTTGATATAGTGATAAGTTTGCTCTGGGCTTCCCAGGTGGCTCAGTGGTAAAGAATCCACCTGCCAATGCAGGAGCTGCAGGAAACATGAGTTCCACCCCTGGGTTGAGAAGATCCCTTCGAAGAGGAAATGGCAACTCACTCCAGTATTCTTTCCTGGAGAATCCCATGGACAGAGGAACCTGGTGGGCTTTAGTCCATGGGGTCACAAAGAGTCAGACAAGTTTACTCTAAGATATTGTCAATGTTAGCTGAGAAAGATTTGAAGGTCCTGGAGTCTCTTTTCACAGGAATATTGCCCCTCTTGGGTGGAGCTGGGACTTGGAAGTAGAGGAAGGGGGTAGAAAAGGATCAGTGAATTGAAGTGGGGCAGGGAGAGATGGAAGAGGGAAGAAATCCAGAAAGAGAACGTGAAACTTCAGGTGGTTTATTTGAGGTGGACTAAATTAACCAAAAGATGACTTTATGAGAAAGCAAAGAAGTTTTTTGCATCTTCCTCTGGTTTCCATATGTGTGCATAGTTGGCAAGTGCTTTTCTGTAATATGTTGTCTTAATACGATCTCCCAGACCTTGTGGGGATAACTAGGGCATTTCATTATGTAGGAATATTGGAGAGTTCATCATTTAGCTTGCTGGGTTCTTCCTCTCACATTCCCTGACACCTACCCCCAGACTTCCCTTCATCCTTATCACGTACCAGTCACCATCAACTTTCTTTGGTTTTAGGAGTCTCTCCCTTAACCAGGATCTTGATATGTTAGTTATTTTAATTTTGCCTTGTGTAGAATTCTAGCGTTCTCATATTCTTGATCTTTATTTTTCAACACCATTCCCAAATCCTAGCTTCCAGCAGATTATGTTGACTCTGATTTAATTTATTTGTGGGATATTTAGGGAGCTTCAGATATAGGCAAATAATAACAATTGAGTGCTTACTATGTAAGCACTCAGTGTTACTATTCTAAGCACTTTTGCTTGTGTACACTCAGCCTTACAACAATGATATGATTATTCTTATTATAGATGAGGGAATGGAAGCACAGAGAGGTCAGACAACTTATTTGAAATAACAGAATTGGTGGCAGAGCTGAATTTGAATCCAAGTGGTCAGGCACATTTATACTCAATAAATAAGGCCATTCCTGACTGCAAATGATAATGCCTTCATTTTCTGTTCCTTTCTTCTGTTACCACAACCTCTCATTGCTTCAAACATTTTCTGCCTTCATTTATATTTAAGAAAATCTCCACTTATATGATGTTTTGGGCTTCTCTGATAGCTCAGTTGGTAAAGAATCCGCCTGCGATGTAGAAAATATTGGTTTGATTCCTGGGTCGGGAAGATGGAGAAGGGATAGACTGCCCACTCCAGTATTCTTGGGTTTCCCTTGTGGCTCAGCTGGTAAAGAATCCACCTGCAATGTGGGAGACCTGGGTTCGATCCCTGGGTTGGGAAGATCCCCTGGAGAAGGGAAAGTCTACGCACCCCAGTATTCTGGCCTAGAGAATTCCATGGGTCACTGGGGTCCCAAAGAGTCGGGCATGACTGAGTGACTTTCACTTTCACATGATGTTTTAACTCCTGTCTCTGACATCTCCTATCCTGCTGTGCTCATCTCCTTTGAGACCTCACTCTTTTCATTATCTTGGCATTTACTTCTATCACTTCATCTCTGCTAGTTCCTTCCCCTCAGTCAGCAAATATACTTAGCGTTAAAAAACAAACCATCCTCTAACTTGTTACTTTCTTGAATGACAAAATTAAAAAAAATTTGGACATTTCGTAATCCACTTGATGGAATCTGCTCTCCTGGGGTTTCTGAAAATCACATTAAAGCCGACCATCTTCCCCAGTCATACACCTTGTTCTCTTCTCTGAAGATACTTACCTATTTCTCTGATTCTGTTTTCCTGTTTCATGCTCATTTTTATTCCTTCTCTTCTCACCTATCTGTGGGCATTTCCCAGTGTTCCGTGCTGTGAGCTTTTCAGCTCATCTTTTTACTTTCTCCCTCAGAGATAGTGCGGTTGTATAATTTATTGCCCAAATTGGGACACTGTTGCCTGGCACAAATGCTAAACTGGATGTGATGTCAGGGCAGTAGGAATAAACCAGGACTGCAGCGTTTCCCGTCTCTCTCAGTTCCACATTTTCAACCCCTTACTAGTGGTTTCTGTGTCTGTTCAGGGCTTTAGATTTCACATACCCTAAATCACACTCTTCATATTTTTTCTTTCCTTTTCTAACCAACTATTCCTGATTTCTTTACCTTTGCCATCTTGCAGCGACTGAGACTTGAAAGCTTGGGTCATTTCTGAGTGCTCCCCATACACACTGCCAATGACATCAGTGTCTAGGTCACTGATTTGGCTTTTATAATGTTCTATTTTATTCCTTCCTTTCCATTTTTCAATGCTGCTATTTTGGTTCAGGCCTTTATCGCTTCAAGCCAGTACTATTTTGGTAGCTTAATCCCAAATGAACTTTTTAAACTGTGCTTTCTCCTATTTATCCTGGGACTCTATGTATGTCTAATCCAGATCCTTTAATGTCTCCTATCTTGTACAGAATACTTTGGCTTTCAGTAGTTTGATTATGATGTGTGCGGGTGAGAATATCTTTGAGTTTATCCCATTTGAAGTTTGTTGAGTTTCTTGGATGTGATTAATCTTTACTTTTTCCTTTATAATTGGCTTTTATTTTTTTACAAATATTCTTATCTTACCTTTTCTCTCCACTTGTCAATAGACATTTAGATGTTTCCATGTCTTGGCTATTGTGAAGAGTGCTGCTATGAAGACAGAGATGCGTGTGTCTTTTTGAATTAGAGTTTTCTCTGGATATATGCCCAAGAGTGGGATTGCTGGATCATAGAATAATTCTATTTTCAATTTTCTGAGGAACCTCCATTCTGTTTTCCACAGTGACTGCATCAACTTGCATTCCCACCAACTGTGTAGGAGGGGTTTCTTTTCTCCATACCCTCTCTAGCATTTATTATTTGTTGAATTTTAAATGATGGTCGTTCTGATTCATGTGAGGTGGTACCTCATTATAGTTCTGATTTGCAGTTCTCTGATAATTAGTGATGTTGAACACTTTTTCATGTGCCTATTGGCTGTCTGTATTTCTCCATTAGGAGAAATATCTATTTAGGTCTTCTGCCCATTTTTCAAATAGGTTGCTTATTGTTTTGAGTTATATGAGCTGTTTGTATATTTTGAAAATTAAGCCTTTATTGGTTATATAGTTTGCAAATACTTTCTCCCATTCTGTAGGTTGTCTTTTCATTTTGTTTATGGTTTCTTTTGCTGTGCAAAAGCTTGTAAGTTTGAGTAGTTCCCATTTATATATTTTTATTGTTATTTCTATTGCCCTGAGAGACTGACCTAAGAAAACACTGGTATGATTTACGTCAGAGAGTGTTTTTCGTATGTTCTTTTCTAGGAATTTTATGGTGTCATGTCTTTTGTTTAAATCTTTAAGTCATTTTGATTTAATTTTTATGTATGGTAAGAGGGTGTGTTTTAACTTTACTGCTTTACATGAGATTGTCCAACTTTTCCAACACCACTTGCTGAAAAGAATTTTTTTCTCATTATATATTTTTCTGTCTTTTGTTGGAAGTTGATAGACTGTAGGTGTGTGGGTTTATTTCTGGTCTCTTTAGTCTCTTCCATTGATCCTTGTGTCTGTTTTTGTGCCAGTGTGATGTTTTGATTACTGTAGCTTTGTAATATTGTCAGACTGGATAATTTCAATTGTATTGTCAGGGTCATGGATTCTTTTCTTTGTATACTCAAATATGCTAAGAGTTCTACTGAAATTTTCATTTAAGTTATTGTACTTTTCAACTGAATAATTTTGGTTCTTTTTAATAATTGCTGTCTTTTTATTGATATCCTCTCTTTGGTGAGACATTGTTCTTCTACTCTTCTTTAGTTCTGTAGACATACGTTTCTTTAGTTCTTTTAACGTCTTTATCTAAGTTAAAGTCTTTGTCTAGTAATTCTGATACACAGCTACTTTAGGAACAGTTGATATTTATTGCCCCTCACATCCTATATGGACTTTATTCACCTGTTTCTTTGCATGTCTCATAATTTTTTGTTAAAATTGAAACATTTAAAATAATGTAATATAGGAATTCTGGAAGTCAGATTCCACTCCCTACTCATCCTCACCTGGATTTGTTATTGCTGTTTGTTTTGGTTGTTGCTGCTGCTGTGGCTTTGTTGCTGTTGTTGTTTCTTTGTTTGTTTTCTGGTTTAGTGACTTTCCTGAACGAATTCTGTAAAGTCTGTATTCTTTGTTGTGTGTGGTCACCGCAGTCTCTGCTCAGTTAGCTTAGTGGTCAGTTAATGATAAGACAGATTTCCTTAAATGCTTTGCACTAATAAATCTTGAAGCCTCAGCAAGAGTGTGCGTGTGTATGTGTGTGTGTGTTTGTGTGTGTCAGGAAATGTTTTTAATGCTGTGGCAGACAGTTTACTATACTAGCTTAGTCTTTATTTCCTGCTTGTCCAGAGCTTCATGGTCAGCCAGAGGTGAGAATTATACCCAGCCCTGCAAAAGACCTTCTAAATATCCAAAAATAGGCCACAACCCTTCACAGTTCCTTCTGGACATCCCCTTCTCTTTTCCTCTTAAGTTTTTGGTTAGCATCTCATTTGTCCCAGCTGTTATTGCTGCGTCAGCGAGCTAATATTAAGCAATTGCTGCTGATTGTTTTTGAACAATGACTCAAGGGGAAAAGGCTGTTTTTGCTGAATGAGCTCTGAATCAGGAGGAATAAAGATGAATCTTGAAAGTGGGGGTTTTTAGGGATGTGTCAGGTAGGTCAAATAGTGGAATGGGGCTTTTGAATAGATCCATATTCATTCTTCCCCTTCTAACGGTTTCTAGGTTGCTGGTATTCATGACTATTGTGATTGCAAGGCTGTTGGTTTTCAAGATCATTGCAGAGCTACGGAGAGAGGAATAGGAATAGGGCTAGTTAAACAAAACTCCCTGTTTTATATGGAGATTCAGCTACTCTTTTGAATAAACACACCTCAGATTGTTAAAAACTTTGGCTAATTTCTAGAGTTCTGAAAAAGATAATTTTGACATTTTTTGCTAGTATTCTCATTGCTTTTTTATGGGAGGAGTGGATTTTTAGAGTTCCTTACTCTGTCAGTCAGGCTTCCCAGGTGGTTCAGTGGTAAAGAATCCACCTGCCAATGCAGGAGATGCGGGTTTGATCCCTGGGTCAGGAAGATCCTTGCAGCCCACTCCAGTATTTTTGGCTGGGAAATCTCATGAACAGAGGAACCTGGTGGGGTTGTAAAGAGTAAGATATGACTGAGCACACATGCATGTACTCTGGTATTCAGAAGTCAGAATCCTTGCATAAAATGCTTTGAGTTTCAGTTTCCATGTAATGAAATTCTTTTAATCATTTTCTGAATTTCTAAACCTTTCCCTGACCATAGCAGTTGAAAGAGATTAAAAAAAAAATTTTTTTTTCTACCGTATATTGCTTGTATCACATATGCCATTACCCTGAAACTTTGGTGTTTATACAAATAACTTCCAGAGATCTGGGTCAGGAGAGTTGGAGAAAGACTAAAGGATCTACATTTTAAGCAAGTCCTAGCGACTGGACTGAACTGAACTGAACTGAGGGAATTGGGGTGCTTACTAGCTCATAGACCAAATTTTAAGGAACACTGATCTAAATGACATTCTTAGTACTTAACATACATCAACATATATATTTTTTATTTTATTTTGTTTTTTGCATATCTGTATCTTCTCTACTAAAACACTCTTTGTATATGGGAACAATGTCCTGCACACTGAATCCTCAAAGGATTCAATTTATAGGTAATCTTCTAGAAGTTTGCTGAATGAATCAATAAATAAGAGCATTGTTTTCATGGGGAATAAGTTCTTAATTCCACACTAGGACTGGCCAAGTAAAACTTCTGGAATTTGTAAACTCATTGGTAAATTGAAAATTGTCAGCAATTGCTTTCTTAATTAAGAAAGCAGTTGATTTTGTAGAGATTTGAATTTAGAAAAACGACTCCAAATGTTTTCACAAATAATTTTTTTATTTTGGACATTGTCATATGCATCTGTAGAAATTCAATTTTTGTCTTTTTGGATTACCATGTCTCTAGTTAACATTTTAAACACATGAAACACAGTTGTAATAACTGTTTTAATGTCTTATCTGTAACGCAAACATCTGTGTCAATTCTAATTTGCTTTTTGTCCTCATTTTTGGTTGTATTTTTCTGGTTCTTTGCATATCTGGTAATTTTCTGTTAGAATAAAAGACTTTGAATTTTAGATTGTTATACACTGGATATTTTTGTATAACTATTAATATTCTTCAGTCTTGTTCACGGGAACAATTAACTTACTTGAAAACATTTGTTCTTTTGGGGTCTTGCTTTTAAGGTTTATTTTGAGGAGCAGGGCAGCATTTAGTCTTGGGTTAATTATTTCCTCTGGCTACAGTCCATGGGGTCACAAAAGAGTCAGACACGACTTGGCGACTAAACAATTATTTCCTATTGTCAGTGCAAGTCACTTCTGTGCAAGTCATTCTACTCAGTGCCCCATGAATCATGAGGTTTTCCAATCTGGATAGTGGGAACAGCTGGGCATTGCTCCCTTTAATCTTTTCAGGTGGTTTCTTCAGATATCTGGAGTTATGTCTCATACCTCTTCTCTCTGATACTCTGTCTTATGAATTTTAGCTGTCTTGGTCTTCCCATACTCCTAGCTCTCTCTCTATGTCTCAGGTTGTCTTCTGGGCTTCGCCATGATTCCCTCATTCTGTGTTGTGTCATGGAGCTTTTTCAAGGCAGTAAGCTAGATCAATTATATTCAGTTCAGTTCAGTCGCTCAGTTGTGTCCGACTCTTTGAAACCCCATGAATCACAGCACGCCAGGCCTCCCTGTCCATCACCAACTCCCGGAGTTCATTCAAACTCACCTCCATCAGTTGGTGATGCCATCCAGCCATCTCATTCTCTGTCGTCCCCTTCTCCTCCTGCCCCCAATCCCTCCCAGCATCAGAGTCTTTTCCAGTGAGTCAACTCATCGCCTGAGGTGGCCAAAATATTGCAGTTTAAGCTTTAGCATCAGTCCTTCCAATGAACACCCAGGACTGATTTCCTTTATGATAGACTGGTTGGAACTCCTTGCAGTCCAAGGGACTCTCAAGGGTCTTCTCCAACACCACAGTTCCAAAGCATCAATTCTTCGGCGATCAGCTTTCTTCACAGTCCAACTCTTACATCCATACATGAGTATTGGAAAAACCATAGCCTTGACTAAATGGACCTTTGTTGGCAAAGTAATGTCTCTGCTTTGTAATATGCTATCTAGGTTGGTCATAACTTTCCTTCCAAGGAGTAAGCGTCTTTTAATTTCATGGCTGCAGTCAGCATCCACAGTGATTTTGGAGCCCCCAAAAATAAAGTCTGACACTGTTTCCACTGTTTCTCCATTTATTTCCCATGAAGTGATGGGATCAGATCTTTGTTTTCTGAATGTTGAGCTTCAAGCCAACCTTTTCACTCTCCTCTTTCACTTTCATCAAGAGACTTTTTAGTTCCTCTTCACTTTCTGCCATAAGGATGGTGTTATCTGCATATCTGAGGTTTTTGATATTTCTCCTGGCAATCTTGATTCCAGCTTGTGCTTCTTCCGGCCCAGTGTTCCTCATGATGTACTCTGCATATAAGTTAAATAAGCAGGGTGACAATATACAACCTTGATGTACTCCTTTTCCTATTTGGAACCAGTCTGTTGTTCCATGTCCAGTTCTAACTGTTGCTTCCTGACCTGCATACAGATTTCTCAAGAGGCAGGTCAGGTGGTCTGGTATTCTCATCTCTTTCAGAATTTTCCACAGTTTATTGTGATCCACACAGTCAAAGACTTTGGCATAGTCAATAAAGCAGAAATAGATGTTTTTCTGGAACTCTCTTGCTTTTTCGATGATCCAGCGGAAGTTGGCAATTTGATCTCTGATTCCTCTGCCTTTTCTAAAACCAGCTTGAACATCTGGAAGTTCATGGTTCACATATTGCTGAAGCCTGGCTTGGAGAATTTTGAGCATGACTTTACTAGTGTGTGAGATGAGTGCAACTGTGTGGTCGTTTGAGCATTCTTTGGCATTGCCTTTCTTTGGGATTGGAATGAAGACTAAACTTTTCCAGTTGTGGCCACTGCTGAGTTTTCCAAATTTGCTGGCATATTGAGTGCAGCACTTTCACAGTATCATCTTTCAGGATTTGAAATAGCTCAACTGGAATTCCATCACCTCCACTAGCTTTGTTCGTAGTGATGCTCTCTAAGGCCCACTTGACTCCACATTCCAAGATGTCTGGCTCTAGGTCAGTGATCACACCATCATGATTATCTTGGTCATGAAGATCTTTTTTGTACAGTTCTTCTGTGTATTCTTGCCACCTCTTCTTAATCTCTTCTGCTTCTGTTAGGTCCATACCATTTCTGTCCTTTATCGAGCCCATCTTTGTATGAAATGTTCCCTTGGTATCTCTAATTTTCTTGAAGAGATCTCTAGTCTTTCCTATTCTGTTGTTTTCCTCTATTTCTTTGCATTGATCACTGAGGAAGGCTTTCTTATCTCTCCTTGCTATTCTTTGGAACTCTGCATTCAGAAGCTTATATCTTTCCTTTTTTCCTTTTCTTTTCGCTTTTTTGTAAGACCTCCTCAGACAGCCATTTTGCTTTTTTGCATTTCTTTTCCATGGGGATGGTCTTGATCCCTGTCTCCTGTACAGTGTCACGAACCTTCACCCATAGTTCATCAGGCACTCTATCTATCAGATCTAGTCCCTTAAATCTATTTCTCACTTCCACTGTATAATCATAAGGGATTTGATTGAGGTCATATCTGAATGGTTTAGTGGTTTCCCTACTTTCTTCAATTTAAATCTGAATTTGGCATAAGGAGTTTATGATCTGAGCCACAGTCAGCTCCCAGTCTTGTGTTTGCTGACTGTATAGAGCTTCTCTATCTTTGGCTGCAAAGAATATAATCAATTTGATTTCGGTGTTGACCATCTGATGATGTCCATGTGTAGAGTCTTCTCTTGTGTTGTTGAAAGAGGGTGTTTGCTATGACCAGTGCGTTCTCTTTGCTATGACCAGTGCGTTCTCTTGACAGAACTCTGTTAGCCTTGGCCCTGCTTCATTCCGTGCTCCAAGGCCAAATTTGCCTGTTACTCCAGGTGTTTCTTGACTTCCTAATTTTGCATTCCAGTCCCCTATAATGAAAAGAACATCTTTTTAGGGTGTTAGTTCTAAAAGGTCTTGCAGGTCTTCATAGAATCGTTCAACTTCAGCTTCTTCATCATTACTGGTTGGGGCATAGGCTTGGATTACTGTAATATTGAATTGTTTGCCTTGGAAACGAACAGAGATCATTCTGTCGTTTTTGAGATTGCATCCAAGTACTGCATTTCGGACTCTTTTGTTGACTATGATGGCTACTCCATTTCTTCTAAGGGATTTTTGCCCGTGGTAGTAGATATAATGGTCATCTGAGTTAAATTCACCCATTCCAGTCCGTTTTAGTTCACTGATTCCTAGAATGTCGACATTCACTCTTGCCATCTCCTGTTTGACCACTTCCAGTTTGCCTTGATTCATGGACCTAACGTTCCAGGCTCTTATGCAATATTTCTCTTTACAGCATTGGACCTTGCTTCTATCACCAGTCACCTCCACAACTGGGTATTGCTTTTGCTTTGGCTACATCCCTTCATTCTTTCTGGATTTATTTCTCCACTGATCTCCAGTAGCATATTGGGCACCTACCAACCTGGGGAGTTCCTCATTCAGTATCCTATCATTTTGCCTTTTCATACTGTTCATGGGGTTCTGAAAACAAGTATACTGAAGTGGTTTTCCATTCCCTTCTCCAGTGGACCACATTCTGTCAGACTTCTCCACCATAGAGAAGTGAAAAGCAAAGGAGAAAAGGAAAGATCAATTGTATGGTTCACCTAATTTGTTTTCTGTTGCCTATGTTCTATGCCTTGAAAACTATTATTTCATATACTTGTCCACTTTTTGATTTAGTTGGGAAGGTAAATCTGGTCCCTGCTATCTGGTCTTGGCCAGCAGTGGGAGTCTCTGGGAGTGTTTTAAACACCAACTTACTAGTACTGTGACCAAGCCTGAAGAGCAAGTTACATGTGCTTCCTAAATAGACCTTTTCTTCTCTCAAAAAATATTCCATTAATTTGTTACTTTCACCATTTGACACCCATGGTTATTACTGATAGCTGTCTTCATCAACTCAATTTACTCTTTAGCAGGGTGCCAATAGAGTGGATTCTACTTTTAATTGGATAGATATTATTGCACTCACTTTGAGAAGAAGATAATTGCCTTCTTTGAAATGAACATCAGTGTTTCAGTTGTATGTAGGTTGTGGGAGTGAAAATCTATTCAGTTTACTGGCCTGACTTCAAAGAGTTCACCTGTTATTAGATAGTGGGCAGTTAGCCACTGGTTTAACCAAACTCCACGTTTGTCTGACTTTGTCTTTCTTATATATTTCCCTGTGTTTCTGAGAAGATGATAGATATTCTATGAAAAAAAGTTGCTTTGTTGCCAGGTATTTGTGCATCTTCATGTAAATCAGGTATATTTATCTCAGAGCTTCTCAGAGCCTTGCTATAATGATACACATATGGTTCTCCAGGCAGGTATACGGTACGAGGCCTTTTCCAAACTTACTTAACTATCAGACGACATTTTCTTGAAGTATCTCTTCAGATTGGTGTTCCACAGACTACATGTTAGAAAATGCTGTGTTACAATTAGGTACCCTTTCACACCAGTCAGAATGGCTGCTATCCAAAAGTCTATAAACAATAAATGCTGGAGAGGGTGTGGAGAAAAGGAACCCTCTAACACTATTGGTGGGAATGCAAACTAGTACAGCCACTATGGAGAACAGTGTGGAGATTCCTTAAAAAACTGGAAATAGAACTGCCATATGACCCAGCAATCCCATTGCTGGGCACACACACCGAGGAAGCCAGAATTGAAAGAGATACATGTACTCCAATGTTCATCGCAGCACTGTTTATATTAGCCAGGACATGGAAGCAACCTAGATGTCCATCTGCAGATGAAGGGATAAGAAAGCTGTGGTACATATACACAATGGAGTATTACTCAGCAATTAAAAAGAATACATTTGAATTAGTTCTAATTAGGCAGATGAAACTGGACCCTATTATACAGAGTGAAGTAAGCCAGAAAGAAAAATACCAATACAGTATACTAACGCATATATATGGAATTTAGAAAGATGGTAACAATAACCCTGTATATGAGACAGCAAAAGGGACACAGATATATAGAACAGTCTTTTGGACTCTGTGGGAGAGGGCGAGGGTGGCATGATTTGGGAGAATGGCACTGAAACATGTTCAGTCTTGCTGGTGCACTGGGATGACCCAGAGGGATGGGATGGGGAGAGAGGTGTGAGGGGGGTTCAAGATGGGGAACACATGTACACCCGGGGCAGGTTCATGTCAATGTATGGCAAAACCAATACAATATTGTAAAGTAAATAAAAAATAAAAAAGTTAAATTAAAAAAAAAAGAAAATGCTGTGTTAGAGGTACAAGAAAATGTAGAGTTTAGATTGCTTTCTAGAGTCACCACCAGAAGTCTTTCAAGGCAAGACCCAGGAAATTTCCTTTCTTCTTAATTTCCTTTTCTAATTTCCTTCTCTAATTATTTTGCAAGTCCTTGCCACACAGAAATGCTGAATCAAGCACTTGATAAGTACTATGGAAGTTAACGAGAAGTAAGATAAGCTATTTGTTTGGTCTGGGCCTCAGTTTATTCATGTGTGAAGCAAGAAGGTTGGATTATGATTAATATATTTTCCAGCTCTTTAATTCTATAATTCTGTGCTTTTTGATTCAGAAAGCATGATTCCTGATTCCACGCTGCTGACTGGCTACTGTGGGGTACAAGGCTAATGCACATGATGTAACTAGAAAGCAGTTCAAAATGGTGCATATCTCTGTCCCAGATTGTGTGGTGCAGGTTAGAGGGGCTATAGAAGAGCAGAGAGGGGAAACCAGTGAGGCCAGAACACTTCTGTTTTTTCTCGCTACATTAGGCACTCAACAGAGCCCCTAAAAATAATGATTTAGTGGGAATGTATTTGGCTATGGAGATATAAAATGCATTTACTATGTGGAAGGACTTTGTTCCATGTCTACTTAAACTCAGTTAATAACAGTGCAGAGGTTAGCTATAGTGTGAGATTAAAGAAAACATCTCTATTGGTATAAGCATTTAATACTCACTGACTCGATGGACATGAGTTTGAGTGAACTCCGGGAGTTGGTGATAGACAGGAAGGCCTGGCGTGCTGTGATTCATGGGGTCGCAAAGAGTTGGACATGACTGAGCGACTGAACTGAACTGAACTGAAAACAGTCATTAGATCACTAATGTTTTTTACAGAACCTGAAGACTTGAACTAAAAGATATTCCAGGTCAAAGGCATGAATAGGATCCTAGAATGTTAAAGCTCAGAGTCCTGAGGGATCACCAAAGTACAAGGTCAGCAAACTTTTTCTGTATAGGGCCAGGTAGTCAGTGTTTTAGCCTTTGCAGTCTGTTAGATAGATCACTGTTGCAATTATTCAACTATACCTTTGACGTGCAAACACAGCCATAGACAGCATGTAAAGGATTGGGCATGGCTGCATTCCAACAAAACTTTGTACACAAAAACAAGAAGCTTGTGGGCTCTGGTTGAAGATGAAGACCAGAGTAGTTTGGCATTTGATCAAGATCGCAGAAATATAGACTGGATTGTGTTCCCCACCCTCCAACTCATATGTGGAAGCCCTAACTGCCAATGTGATTATATTTGGATAGGAACTACAGAGATGTAATTAAGGTTAAATGAGGTCATAGGCTAGGTCCCTGATACAGTAAGATTACTGTCCCTGTAAGGAGAGACTCCAGAGAGCCTGATCTCTTTCTCTCTCTCTCCACCATGTGAGAACACAGGGAAAAAAAACAGATGTGAAATAATAGAAAATTTACTTGTCTCTCCCCCTGGTTCCTGGCATTGAGCTCCTAAAATGTTTGGAATCTCACCAGATCATAGAAGTATCTGTTCTTCTAATAAGGCCACTTTTGATGGGTTCCTGGGTGAGGGCTGGTCACCAGAAAGACCAAGCCGTGACTAGAAGCTTTGGAACTTTCAGCCCCATCCCCCGTTCTCCATAGCGGGAAGAAGGACTAGAAGTTGAGTTAATAATTGGTCAAACCTATGTGATGAAACCTCCATAAAAGTCTCCAAAGTATAGGACTGATAGAGCTTCCAGCCTGGTGAACAACCCACATGCTGGGAGCGTGGCATACCCCAACTTCACAGGGAAAGACACTTCCAGAGTTCACTTACGTATTTCTTCATCTGACGGGTCATTTATATCCTTTAAAATACCACTTATACTAAGTGGGCTGTAGTAAGTAAACTGTTTTTGGAGTTCTGTGAGTCACTCTAGCAAATTCTCAAACCTGAAATGGAGGTTGGGAGACATGATTTATAGCCAAGTCAGACAGAGGTGTGGGTTGTAACCCGGGGACTACTACTTGCAATTGACATCTGAGGAGGGAGGTAGTCTTACAGGACTGAATCTTTAGCCTCTGGAGTTAGTGGTAACTCCAATTAGTGTCAGAATTGAGTTGTAGGACACTCAGCTGGGGTCAGAAAACTGGTCAGGGAAAAAGACCCAAGTATCTAATGTCTGAAGTGTTGAGAACATGAGCATAGAGGTAAAAACAGTGAATTGCCCCTACAGTGGCCATCTCCAGGCCAGGAAGAGAGTTCTTACCAGAGCTTGACCATGCTGGCAACCTGATCTTGAACTTCTAGACTCCAGAACTGTGGGAAAATAAATGTCTATTGTGTAAACTACCTGGTCTAAAGTATTTTGTTATGGCAGCCTGAGCTGACTAACACACACAGCAAGGTTGGAGCAGAGATCTTGGTGTTGAGATCTTCTGATAGCATTCCAAGCAGCTTTGGATGGAGAAGAAAAACTATATCAGGTTTGAAAATGAAAATTATAATTTTTTTTTCATTTCACCCCTATATACTTTGGTCCAATATACAAATTAATAGATTAAAGAATTAGATCTTCATTTTGGAAAGCTAAAGTATTGAGTAGGACATAAAATCTCTTAGGAGATTGAAGAAAGCCTAGATGAAAGTTGAGGATTCAGACCATATTTCCTAACTTTGCCTCCATCTCCTTTAGAGAATTAATCTCTCCCTTCTCTGGCTGCTTCTGTTCTTCATGTGCTTCTCACACCTTCTCTGATACTATGTGTCTGTTTTCATCTCCAAATCTTCCTGAGGGTAGGGCCACATTTAGTTCCTTTACATCACTAAAACACCTAGCTTGTGCTATGCATAGAATGTGAATGCAACTGCAATCTTGGGTGTTACAACCCATTCATTCAGTCAACAAATATTTGTGGAACATCTCTTAGGTGCTCAGATCAATATTAGATGATCATGGTGATGGTTAACTAAGAAGACAACACCCTTATCCTCATGGAGCTCATAGACTTGTAGGAAAGCTTGATTGAATAATGTAATACTTCAGTTTAAAATATACTCACAAACTTTGATAAATGATATAAAGGAAAGGTACAATACAGTGAAGCTATACAATAGGGAAACCCCCAAACTGGACAGCTTTATGCAAAAGAATCAAACTTTACTACTTTCTCACACCAGGTACAAAAATAAACTCAAAATGGATTAGACTTAAAGGTATGACCTGAAACCATAAAACTCTAAGAAAACGTAGGCAGTATGCTCTTTGACCTTATCTTAGGAATATTTTTTGGATCTATTCCCTCAGGGAAACAAAATGGGACTATATCACAGTGAATAGCTTTTGCATAATGAAGAAAACTATCAACAAAATGAAAAAGTAGTGTACTAATGGGAGAAGATATTTGCAAATGATATATCTGATAAGAGTTAATATCCAAAATATGCCAAGAACTCATACAACTCAGCATCAAAAAACAAATAACCTGATTGAAAAATGGGCTGAGGTCCTAAATAGACATTTCCCCAACATCCTTACTAACGGCCAAAAGATACATGAAAAGATGCTCAACATCGCTAATCATCAGGGAAATGCAAATCAAAATCACAATGAGATATCACCTCACACTTTTCAGAATCTATCACCCAAAGACAACAAAAAACAAGTCTTGGTGAGGATGTGGAGAAAAGGGAATGCTTGCATGCTGCTGGTGGGAAAGTAAATTGGTGTAGCCACTATGGAAAGCAATATGTAGTTTCCTCAAAAAGTTAAAAATAAAACTACCATGTGATAAAGCAATTCCACTTCAGGCTCTTTTTCAAAGAAAAGAAAAGCACTATTTCAAAAAGATGTGTGCACCCCTAGGTTCATTGCAGCATTGTGTGCAATGGCAAGATATAGAAGCAACCTAAGTGTCCACTGATAGATGAATAAAGAAGACATGGTAGGTATATGTAATAGAATATTAATCATAAAGAAGAATGAAATCTTGCCAGCAACATGGATGGACCTAGAAGGTAGTATCCTAAGTCAGACAGTAAGTCGAACAGAGAAGGACAAATATGGTATGATTTCACTAATATGTGGAGTCTAAAAAATAGAGGGACAAGCACAACGAAACAGAAACAGAATCATAGATACAGAGAATAAGCAGGTGGTTGCCGGAGCGGGAGGAGGCTGGGTAATTATGTGAGGTAATGAATGCTAGTTAGCTGGATTTGACGATCATTTCACAATGTATACTTACATGAAACCATCACATTGTACACCTTTGAAATATACAATTTTTGTCAATTATACATCAATAAAGCTGAAAAAGATTAAAACTTATTTTTTACAAAAAGAAAGAAATCTTGACATACACTAGGCAAACATAGGTGAACCTTGAAGACGTTATGCTAACTGAAATAGCCTGTCTATAAAATACTGTTAAAAAAAACAAACCCAAACCTCTATGATTAATTCATTTGAAGCACTTAGAGTTGCTAAATTCATAGAGACACAGAGCAGAATGGTGGTTGCTAGGGACTTTGGGGAGGGGAAAATGAAGTTTGTGTTTCAGGGGTTTAGAGTATCAGTTTTACAAGATAAAAATAGTTCTGTGGATGTTTGGTGGTGATGGTTGAACAATGTGAATGTAGTTAATGCAACTGAGTCATAGAAATGGTTGGTATGGTAAATTTTATGTTACATGTATGTTATTACAATTAAAAAAAAAAAGGTTATACCTAGGACTGAGAAAGCAGGGAGCACCAACAGCCCTAAGATATGGTATGTCCCATGCAATATCTGGGATGTACTTATACTGAAAAATGATTTGTTATTCATCTGTGATCCAGATTTAAATGTCTTGCATTTTTTATTTGTAAACTCTGGCAACCCTACCCATGAAGTCACACTTTGCATTTGAACCAGAACTTGCTTTGAGTGATGGGAGTTAGCAATTTCTAAGAAATGTCAGACACCAGAGAAGTCTATCTTGCCCATTTTCACTTGTGTTACTTCCCTTCATTAGCCGGTTGCTTACACTGAGAGTGATGACACGAAAGACTAGACAACCTAGAGTTCTTATTCCTTTCAGTCCTTCCTTACTCATCAGTTAACCTAAGTTTGCTAGAATGTGCATGTATCAGGAAGTGAAATAAAAACAATTGAATTAGTTTTGGCAGTGTTTCCACTGTTTTCATAAGAGCTAAATGAATATACAAGATGTGAGAAAATAAAATAGGGAAACCCAAGAAAGCCTTCCTAAGGAAGTGATGTTTGTGGTGAGATCTTAAAAATCAGTAGGCATTAACCAAGTGAAGCAAAGATATGGGTTGTAAAAATAAGGGCAGAGACCTCGAGATGATTTGAGGAATGGATTGGGGCCAGGGTGGCTGGAGCACAGATATACAAATGAGTCTAGAGTGAGTAACGTGGCCTGACCACACAGAACCTTGTAGGCTGGCTCAGTAGTTGTCCGAAGCATATTAAGAAGCTGTTGCAGAGCTCTTTGAGCATCTTTAAGACCTTTCAGGCTGCAGTGTATTGCAGGAGAACAAAAGTGACTGTGAGACCAGTTCAGAGATACTTGCTGTATGATGGTGACTGAGCTGGAGAGAAGCAGATAGAATTGAGGGTTTTATGAGGACTTGGTGAGGATTAAATAGGAGGTGAGGGTGTGCAAGGTGTTAGATAATTCCCAAATACCTGGCTTTTGAAACTAGAGAAGTGAATTTGTTGGTCCTTGGATGCAGGATGCTCTGGGAGAGGTGGGTTTCAGAGAAGGACAGGTGGGAGTGGGTAGAGATTGAGCTTGGGGGTACTTGTGGAGGCAGTTGGGAATGTGGAACTTGGCTATACTCTCTCTAACCACAATTTAAAAAGTTTGTGATATCTTCCAAAAGTAAAGGGAAAGCACAAGTATTTTAGATGAAAAATGAATACAGAAGAACTGATTGGCTTGCCTCTAATTCATGAAGCTACTGCAGGGCTTTAAGCATCTTTAAGACCTTCAGATACCCTGGAGTTGTGTCCATTAGGAAATCCCAGTGCTGGGGTGTCTTGAAGTAAAATGGTACAGACCAGAATCATCCTTCCTAAGTTTTTTAGATGAGATGATAGCTTCTTCAGACAGTGATAGTACAGATTTGGCATCTTCCCATCCATGTTTAAAATAAAATGTGAGCTTCCTTCTTATCTTGCATGACTTGGCCTCAGTCTACCTCTCTAATGTTGTCTGGCCCTCCTTTCCCTAGATGCTAGCCAGACTAGCTCCCTGCTTGTTCCTCTTGTGGATGAAACTTGCTCTGCCTCAGTCCTTTTGAATTTGGAGTTCTTTTCTTGGTGCATACCTCCCTTGCTCTCTTGATGCCAGCTCCTTCTCTGTATGAGATTTAAGCTTAAATTCCTCCTCTTCAATGGAGCCTTCCCTGTTCACCCAACCTAAGCTCTTGCCCCCGTAACTTGCTGTTTCATTACTGTGCTTGACTTTCCTCACTGATCTCACACTGACAGAAATTGGGCTTAAGTATTTTTCTCATCTATTTCTCCCTATTGAATGAACTCTTTTGAGAATGGCAGCTGGGTCTGTCTTGTTCAGTGCCTTCAAACCAACACTTATCACAGTGTCTGTTGAGCATAGTGGAGATGCTCAATATGCTTCTGTTTAGGGAATGAGTTCTATTAGATATTGGGAAAACACAGATAAATGTTGAGTAGGAATCTAAATCTTGAGTGCTGCAAATAAGAGATTTTGGAGAAATGTTGGTGCTCTGAAGAATAGGGTGTGGGGTACAAGTTCTATGCAGAGATACTAAGGCCAGATAGTTCTGAGAAGTCCTCTAGAAACATTCTTAGCCCTCCCCAGCCTCAATGATCTGCTGTATTAACCCAGATCCCATTCCCTGTGAAAACGGAGCCTCCAGCACATTGAACGCCATGGCTTGAAGGCTACTGTCTGGTAAAGCTGGGTACTGCTGCTGCTAGTATGCAAGTTGTATGTAGAAACAATATCAGCTCCCTCTTCAAGAAAGAAAATGTAAAATCAGAAGCAGGAGTCTCCTTTAAGAAAATCATCTTTAACTAAAGGAAAACTAGTAAACAGTCCACTTGGACCTAAAATTGCTTAGTTTTTGCATGCTATTAAATTAGATTTACGATCTAATAGAGCAAACAAAGGGCCTTGGATAGCTGAACAGTCAATGAAGATGAAAAATTTTGAGAAAAATTAAGTGATTAATTTCTCTGTTCTTTATCCTGAGGGACAGATGTCTTCATTGGATTTTTCTTTCATGCAATATAAAGAGATAGGCACTGTCTTGCTGTCTGATTGTCTTGTTTTAAGACAAAGCTTCTATGAATGTAAAGCCTATCTTATTATTTTTTTTTGTTGTTTTTCCTTTTTTAGAAAAAATTATTTATTTTAATTGGAGGCTAATTTCTTTACAATATTGTGGTGGTTTTTGTCATATATTGACATGAATCAGCCATGGGTGTACATGTGTTCCCCATCCTGAACTCCCCCCCCCACCTCCTTCCCTCAGGGTTATCCCAGTGCACCAGTCCTGAGCACTCTGTCTCATGCATTGAACCTGGACTGGTGATCTGTTTCACATATGACAATATACATGTTTCAATGCTATTATCTCAGATCATCCCACCCTCGCCTTCTCCCACAGAGTCCAATAGACTGTTCTATACATCTGTGTCTCTTTTGCTGTCTCACATACAGCGTTATTGTTACCATCTTTCTAAATTCCATATATATGTGTTAGTATACTGTATTGGTGTTTTTCTTTCTGGCTGACTTCACTCTGTATAATAGGCTCCAGTTTCATCCACCTCATTAGAACTGATTCAAATGTATTCTTTTTAATGGCTGAGTAATATTCCATTGTGTATATGTACCACAGCTTTCTTATCCATTCATCCGCTGATGAGCATCTAGGTTGCTTCCATGTCCTGGCTATTATAAACAATGCTGTGATGAACACTGGGGTACACGTGTCTTTTTCAATTCTGGTTTCCTTGGTGTGTATGCCCAGCAGTGGGATTGATGGGTCATATGGCAGTTCTATTTCCAGTTTTTTAAGGAATCTCTGCACTGTTCTCCATAGTGGCTGTACTAGTTTGCATTCCCACCAACAGTGTAAGAGGATTCTCTTTTCTCCACATGGTCTCCAGTTTGTAAATTTTTGGATAGCAGCCATTCTCACCTGCGGCTTGAGATGGTACCTCATTGTGATTTTGATTTGCATTTCTCTGATAAACAGTGATGTTGAGCATCTTTTCATGTGTTTGTTAGCCATCTGTATGTCTTCTTTGGAGAAATGTCTGTTTATTTCTTTGGCCCATTTTTGATTGGGTCGTTTATTTTTCTGGAATTGAGCTGCAGGAGTTACTTGTATATTTTTGAGATTAATTCTTTGTCAGTTGCTTCATTTGCTATTATTTTCTCCATTCTGAAGGCTGTCTTCTCACCTTGCTTATAGTTTCCTTCATTGTGCAAAACTTTAAGTCCCATTTGCTTATTTTTGCTTTTATTTCCAATATTCTGGGAGGTGGGCCATGGAGGATCCTGCTGTGATTTATGTCAGAAAGTGTTTTGCCTATGTTTTCCTCTATGAGTTTTATAGTTTCTGGTCTTATGTTTAGATCTTTAATCCATTTTGAGTTTATTTTTGTGTATGGTGTTAGAAAGTGTTCTAGTTTCATTCTTTTACAAGTTGTTGACCAGTTTTCCCAGCACCACTTGTTAAGGAGATTGTTTTTCCTCCATTGTATATTCTTGCCTCCTTTGTCAAAGACAAGGTGTCCATAGGTGTGTGGATTTACTTCTGGGCTTGTAAAGCCTATCTTAATCATTTCAGAAAATCATAAGACATGGCCAGATTAGGGAATAATCACAGGTTAGAAATTTTACCCATTTAATTCAGATACAACTGAATCTCAAAAGAACTTTTTGGCAACAATGAACCCCCAAAATGAAGAGGTGGTTCTCCTCTGAATCCTAAATAGCATCAGTCAGTGATAGCCTTCTGCTCTTACCCCTAATATCAGCTGGGGTCATCTCCAGGGTCATACCCTAGATGGAACTTGGAAGGTCACGACCAATATCTACTTCTCTGATCCTTTACCTTATCTTTTTATATGCTTAAATCCTTATGATTTAAGTCTTATGACTGAGATAGTCTTATAAAAATACTATTTTTTTTGAACATAAAAGTTACATGCATGTATTTTAGAAAATACAGAAAAATATGGGCTTCCCTGGTGGCTCAACAGTTAAGAATCTGCCTGCAATGCAGGAGCTGCAGGTTTGATCTCTGGGTCAGGAAGATCCCTTGGAGGAAGGCATGGCAAGCCACTCCAGTATTTTGCCTGGGAAATCCCATGGACAGAGGGCTACAGTCCACGGGATTGCAAAAAGCTGGACATGACTGAAGCGACTTAGCATGCATGCACACACAGAAAAATATAAAGGAAAAACAAATCCCTCTATCATATCATCAAGGGGAAAAAGTGAGTATTTTGGGGTATTTTTACCAGGGCTAAGTTGTTTTATCTTTTTTAGAAAAATTGTCTTATAATGTATTGTTTCCTGATTTTTCACTTGCTGTATCATGAACATTTCCCCATAACATATAGACTATTTTTTTGTGAAAATGATTTTAATCCTTCTGTAAATATTCCATTGTATAGATTACCAATCTGCAATTTTCCGACAAGTGGATTGTTTCCCGTCTCTGTCCTCTCTCTTTCCCTCCCTCCCTGTTTTCCTTGAATTTTGTAAACCTCAATTCAGCTGTTAATTTTTTTCAAGATAGCAAATTAAGTTATAAATTTAAGCCATTACTTGATAATCTTCAGTAATATACCATATTTAATTAAAAACCATTTATTTATTAGTAGTCACAGAAAAATGAAAAAAAGTAAAGTTGGGGGAGATATTGAGTAAGTATTATCAAATTCCAAACTTTCATTTTCAGTGAAGTAATGATTAGTTTTAGGACCAACATTATACAGAGAAAGTTTTCATTTCATACAGACTAGTTTCGATTCAGACTACAAACTGCTTCCTGCTCTCTCTTGTAAAGTGGGGTTCATTTACAGACCCTTCTTTGACAGCTTCAGATCTGAGTTGCTTTTGGCATTCATCTCCTTTCCTGCCAGGCAGAGATGCTCCGCACAGTTTCTGCTCCACACCACTGGGTGTGCGATTCTGATCCTTCTGACATGTTATGTTCTACACCAAGTTCTGGGAGCCCATGTGATTCTTTGCTTCCTTGTATTCTTTATCCTGCTGCCATTTTGAGTAAGAATCCTTCAAGACCATGAGGAATACTTTTCTTATGGACATCAAACAGATAGTGGGGCATCTGGACCAAGGCCTGTTCCATTTCCCATATTGATGAAATCTTGGATGTGCTTGGTCGACGCTAGCTTCAGTCGTCTAGCTAGGTGAATTTTTGCCCACTGGATTTATCAGCTGATTCTCGTAGAGATGATCTATATTCTTTTATTAATAGTTACAGGGATGAGCTGTGGTGGTAGAGAAGGTAGTTGCAGAAACGACAGAGATATATTTGGGTAGAAAATACACCATGAACCCAGTGCAAAGAGGTATGGATTCCAGGTTTAGGATGAAGCTGGGAGAAATTCTCAGGGTTCCCTCCTGAAGAACTTTTCTTTCATGTTCAGGAAGAAGTGATAAAGAATTGGATGTGATAGTCCCTCGGTCTTCTTTACTTCTCTCCCAGGGAGAGCTGCATTCTTCTTGAAAAGGAGCTCAAGTAGCAGTGGCAGAAAGTGCCACCTGGGACAAAATAGTGGGAATTGCCACAGTGAGTGGGCTTCCCTGGTGGCTTAGATGGTAAAGAATCTGCCTGCAATGCAGGAGACCTGGGTTTGATCCCTGGGTCAGGAAGGTTCCTGGAGAAGGGAATGGCAACCCACTCCAGTACTCTTGTCTGGAGAATCCCATGAACAATCAGCCTATAGCACTACAGTTCATGCAGGTCACAAATAGTTAGACAGGACTGCTGGGCGACTAACACTTTTACTTTCACGGCAGTGAGTAGCCTCAGGGCTCTTGTGATCCACACAGGAGAACTATTCAGCTGTGCTGCTAAGAAAGTGGCTTCTAATTTTTGTTTATCAGTAATTTTTTCATTACTGATTAGAGTTCATTACTGGGTTAGAGTTCTAGAAGTATTTGGGAAGATGTAAATGCTCGGTTGTTTTTCACATGAAAACTCAGTTTCTTTTGCCTTTTTCAAAACAGTGTTGGTGGAAGTCACACAGTCATGGAGTTCAGGCCAGTGGCCAGAGTTCACAGAGCCTGTGGGGCTTCCCTGGTAACTCAGACAGTAAAGAATCCGTCTGCAATTTGTGAGACCCGGGTTCAATCCCTGGGTTGGGAAGATCCCCTGGAGGAGGGCATGGTAATCTACTCCAGTATTCTTTTTTTTTTTAATACTCCAGTATTCTTGCCTGGAGAATCCCCGTGGACAGAGGAGCATGGTGGGCTATGGTCCATGGGGTCACAAAGAGTCGGACAGGACTGAGCAACGAAGCGCAGCACACAGTGAGGACAGCACTGGGGTTTCCGGCTTTTCAGTGTCAGCGGCATCATAGGCTGAGGGCTCTGCTTGCAGCCAGACTTTCCCTTTAGAAAACATTGTGCCTCTCTCAGGATTTCAGATTTCGTTTCTCAACATTGACACCAGTCCAGGAAGAGGAGGTGTAGTCAGGGTGAAAACAGGCACCTGGGGTTGCCTCAGGAGTGAGCAGGGAGAGCTGTGTGTACGGTTGTAGGTGGTGGCATCTTCATAGGATTGATTTTGTGTATTGATGGAAGTCCTCGCTGACCACGTTATTATTCATGGCAACAATTTTAGGTAGTTAATAATTTATTACATTCCACCCCCCCACCCGGAATGTAATGGAACGAAACTCTTTATACCAGGGCTATACAAATGTTGTCCTTCTATCTTATGTAATTGAAGGAACTTTTGCCAAAGATAATTGCTATCATTAAATATTGATAGAGCATTTAAAAAAAAGTTTCTACTAGTAAAAATGGAAAGAGCAACTCTGGGAAATATAATCCATGCGCACTGGACTTTTCTGGAGAAGGCAATGGCACCCCACTCCAGTACTCTTGCCTGGAAAATCCCATGGACGGAGGAGCCTGGTAGGCTGTAGTCCATGGGGTCGCTGAGTCGGACACAGCTGAGCGACTTCACTTTCACTTTTCACTTTCATGCATTGGAGACGGAAATGGCAATCCACTCCACTGTTCTTGCCTGGAGAATTCCAGGGACGCGGGACCCTGGTGGGCTGCCGTCTATGGGATCGCACAGAGTCGGACACGACTGAGGTGACTTAGCAGCAGCAGCAAGTGGACTTTTCATCATTCAGTGATACCTGGACCTCAAGGAGGAAGAAAATTATTTGGAAGGAGGATGCCTTCTTTTGTCTTTTAACAGCAGACTCCCCTTCCCCATCCCCCACCCCCCGCTCCCCCAGATGCATTGCCTGAGGTGTGAGAGAAGGGAGGCATTTTACAAGGCAGAATATAAGAAAGAACTGGCGCTTTTGGGGGCTGTTTCTTCTTTCTTTTTTATAATTTTATTTATTTATTTTTGGTTGTGCTGGGTCTTCATTGCTGATCAGGCTTTTCTCTAGTTCTGGCGAGCGGGGGATACTCCCTAGTTGCAGTACATGGATTTCTCATTGTGGAGGTTTTTCTTGCTGTGGAGCACAAGTTCTAGGTCACTCAGGCTTCAATAATCGCGGCACATAGGCTCTGTAGTCGTGGCTCCCTGGCTCTGGAGAACAGGCTCTATAGTTGTGATGCTCAGGTTTAGTTGCTGTGAGGCATGTGGGATCTTCTTGGATCAGGGATCAAATCTGTGTCTCTTGCATTGGCAGGTAGATTCTTTATCACTGAGCCACCAGGGAAGCCCTTTTGTTTATATTTTAATTGGAGGATAATTGCTTTACAGTGTGTGGTACAACAACACGAATTCAGTTCAGTTCAGTTCAGTCGCTCAGTCGTGTCTGACTCTTTGCGACCCCATGAATCACAGCATACCAGGCCTCCCTGTCCATCACCAACTCCCGGAGTTCACACAAACTCATGTCCATCGAGTCGGTGATGCCATCCAGCCATCTCATTCTCTGTCATCCCCTTCTCCTCCCGCCCCCAACCCTTCCCAGCATCAGAGTCTTTTCCAGTGAGTCAACTCGTCGCATGAGGTGGCCAAAGTATTGCAGTTTCAGCTTTAGCATCAGTCCCTCCAATGAACACCCAGGATTGATCTCCTTTAGAATGGACTGGTTGGATCTCCTTGCAGTCCAAGGGACTCTCAAGAGTCTTCTCCAACACCACAATTCAAAAGCATCAACTCTTCGGCGATCAGCTTTCTTCACAGTCCAACTCTCACCTCCATACATGATCAAGGGAAAAACCATAGCCTAGGTGGACCTTGGTTGGCAAAGTAATGTCTCTGCTTTTTAATATGCTATCTAGGTTGGTCATAACTTTCCTTCCAAGGAGTAAGCGTCTTTTAATTTCATGGCTGCAATCAGCATCTGCAGTGATTTAGTCATAATTATATATATATATCTCCCCTCCCTCCTGGGCCTTCCTCCCATCCTCCCATCTTAACCCTCTAAGCTAGCTCTTTAAAATAGCAAACCAGAGTATAACTGTGTGTCTTCTATAACTGAAAACACGCTGCCTAGAAAACAGTGCGTAGGGAAAGTGTAGAAGCAAGGCTAACTTGAAGAAGGCAAAGGTCTCTGACATCACTACACAGAATGGGGTCTCAGGCTTGAACAACTCAAACCATGGAAGGCCCTGGACAGATGAAAGCAAAGGAAATTGTCAGCGGGAAGGGACCTTGTCGACAGCAATAGAAGGAACAGCAGTCCAACCCTGGAATCCTGTCTTACAGGGCTTTGATACGCCATCCTTTTTACTCCTGTCCCAGGTTAATCTTGGAATGGTGTTAATTTTTATAAGAATAAAATGAATTTAGTCGTTCACTTTCCAAAAAGCATTTGAAGATATTGATGGAACATCAAGGGTGAACTTGAATGGAGGAAACTACAAATGGGTGACATAGAGACTCAAGCAGGAGACTGCCCCTAAGATGAGAGAGGGGACAGGTTTGCCTTGTTACCATGGCAATGGCATGCTATGGTGGTGGTGGGAAGCTAATACAAGATTGCTCTGTGTGTAGGGGTGGTTCACTGTAGTCTCCTACCACTGGGCCAGTTTGCAGCCACTTTTCAGGCTTTGCAGATTTGGAGGGGATGTATGTTTCATTTGGGGAAATTTAAAGGTCTCTCTTACATTTAGATGCCCCTGAAACCTCCCAGTCTGATTTTGAATGTTTCAGTGCATGAATGGCAGAGCTCGTTGGTCTGGCAACACATACACACACACTTCCTCCTTACTGATTTCATTAAGTCAGCATAGCGCTTGGATCCCAGTGGCTGGCAGTCTGGGGATGTCCCTCCATTGATTTTGTCAGGGCAGTGTTGGGATTTTTTGGGGGGCATCTTTTACCAAGTTTCAATATTTTCTCAGGTACATCTTGATGAGATAAGACCTAGAAGAAAAAGGAAATATTATTGGGACCAAACACACACATGCACACACAACATTTGAAATAAATAGAGTATTTTAAAATTGGATGGTAGCAAGGGAGAGCTTAGGACTGTGGATAGTAAGTAGAATGTTAAATTAACATGACTCACACAGATGTGCAAAGCAAATGGGATTTCTTTGTTTCCTAAATCTGATGTGATCTTCCTTACCAGACCATACTCAGCTGGGTGGGGGTATGTAGTGGGAGGTGTGGAAATTAACTTTAACTTGTTAGTGTATGCTATCCCTGTTGTTCAGTTGCTCAGTCGTATCCAACTCTTTGCAACCCAATGGACTGTAGCATGCCAGGTTTTCCTGTTTTTCACCATCTCCCAGAGTTTGCTCAATCTCATGTCCATTGAGTCAGTGATGCCATCCAACCGTCTCTTCCTCTGTTGACCTCTTCTCCTCCCACCTTCAATCTTTCCCAGCATAAGGGTCTTTTCCAATGAGTCAGTTCTTCACATCAGGTGGCCAAAGTATTGGAGTTTCAGCTTCAGCATCAGTCCTTCTAATGAATATTCGTGATTGATTTCTTTTAGGATGGACTGGTTTGATCTCTGTGCAGTCCAAGGGACTATCAAGTGTCTTCTCCAACACCGCAATTCAAAATCATCAATTCTTCGATGCTCAGCTTTCTTTATGCTCCAACTCTCACATCCGTACATGACTACTGGAAAAACCATAGCTTTGACTAGACAGACCTTTGTTGGCAAAGTAACATCTCTGCTTTTTAATAAGCCATAGCTATTCTTCCGAGGAGCAAGCATCTTTTAGTTTCATGGCTACAGTCACAATATGCAGTGATTTTGGAGCTCAAGAAAATAAAGTCTCACTGTTTCCATTGTTTCTCCATCTATTTGCCATGAAGTGATGGGACTGGACGCCATAATCTAGTTTTTTGAATGTTGAATTGTAAGTCAGCTTTTCACTCCTCTTTCACCTTCATCAAGAGGCTCTTTAGTTCCTCTTCACTTTCTGCCATGAGGGTGGTGTTATCTGCATACTTGAGGTTATTGGTATTTCTCCTGGCAATCTTGATTCCAGCTTGTGCCTCATCCAGCCCAGCATTTCTCATGTTGTAATCTGCATGTAGGTTAAATAAGCAGGGTGACAATATACAGCCTTGACGTACTCCTTTCCCAATTTGGAGCCAGTCCATTGTTCCATGTCCGGTTCTAACTGTTGCTTCTTGACCTGCATACAGGTTTCTCAGGAGGCAGGTCAGGTGGTCCGGTATTCCCATCACTTGAAGAATTTTCCACAGTTTTTTGTCATCCACACAGTCACAAAGATATAGGCTATCTCTGAACCTTTAGGTTTAAATAGCCTCCCTTGGATGACCAAGTCCCCTTTGGGTAACTACTCAGTCTTTTAGAGGTCCGTCCCTCCTGCCCCAAAATAATACTTAGGTAGATCAAAGGGTGAGGCACGTATGACCTCCTGTCAGCAGGGGAGAGGTGGGAATTTCAGAGCCATGCAGTGTTCTTTGGCTCCTCACTAATCTTCTCTATGCTGTGGCTGCTCCATCTGTTCCCTGCGCTACTGTTGGAGATGGGCCCCTCTGGTCATTTGGATGTCAGATCTCCAATACTGAGTTCTAGCTTTTGCCTTTGATCATGAAGTTCTTTCTGCTGCACTTGTTTTGTCCTAAATACAGTCCTTCACAAGTCTCTTCTGGTCTCTGAACCCCTGTTCCAGAGCAGGTGGGAAGTCCAAGATCTCTTGGATGCCTTTAAAATTTTTTTATTTAAGTGTGGTTGATTTACAATGTTGTGTTAGTGTCAGGTGTACAGCAAAGTGATTCAGTTCCATTACGTGTGTACTCAGTTTCTCAGTTGCTCTGTTTTGTCTGACTCTCTGTCTATGGAATTTTCCATTTAAGAATACTGGACTAGGTTGCCATTTCATCCTCTAGGGGATCTTCCTGATCCAGGTATTGAACCTGCATTGGCAGGAAGAGTCTTTCCTACTGAGTCATCTGGGAATCCCCCCCCGCCCCCCCCATATTCTTTTTCATTAGATGTTGTTTCAAGATGCTTAGTACAGTTCCCTGTGCTGTACAGTCAGTCCTTGATGGTTGCACACCTTGCTTAGGCCTCAGGAAGCCAGGAGCACTGCCAGGGCTCCTCTGTCTAGGCTTCTCCCTCTACCAGGACTGAACTTCATTCCCATGCTACTTAGGCTGAAACCCTCCCTATAGCCTCATAGGCTTCCCAAGCTCTGCTCAGGAAAGCTCACCAAATCACAGATCCTACCAAAAGCTCTCATGCTTCTCTGTGTCTGTTTGTCTGGATGTTTCTATCATGACTTCTACTCCTCGGGTCCCACTTCAGAGTGAACAGGGAAGTCACGGGCATTTGATCTCTCCTCCTTGTATTGCACTGGGATCTGGAAGTGGGAGGCTTTCTGTTTTCTCTTCCTGTGTGGAAGGGCCTTCCTCCATGTCACATTCTCCTCCTTCCTGATGTGGTGTTGACTCTCCCTTCCCATTGCACCTTCATGTTCCCTGGCACACAAAGTAGCTGTCAGGGAACATAAACCATGTATCAGTAAGAGTTTCATAAATGTTTTCCCAGTTATGTGCACATTAGAAGAAAGTAGGAGCCCCTGTCGTTCTTAAACTGTGGAAGTTTTCTGTCATAACATTTGTTGGGAATGAAAGAGATGTGGCAGCTGATCAAATACTATTTACGGTTTTACTGAAGGTGAAAAGGTGAAAGTGAAAGTCGTTCAGTCGTGTCAGACTCTTTGTGACCCCATAGACTATACAATCCATGGAATTCTCCAGGCCAGAATACTGGAAGTGGGTAGCCTTTCCCTTCTAGAGGGGATCTTCCCAACCCAGGAATCAAAACCAGGTCTCCTGCATTGCAGGTGGATTCTTTACCAACTGAGCCACAAGGGACGCCCAAGAATATTGGAGTAGGTAGCCTATCCCTTCTTCTGCAGATCTTCCCAATGCAAGAATCGAACTGGCATCTCCTGCATTGTAGGCAGATTCTTTACTATGAGGGAAGCCCAATTTAAACATTAAAATCATGAATGTAGGAACAGGAAACTTTTTTCCTCTGCAAATTGAGCATCCACAGTTTTGTGTTAGAAACTACTATTTACACCCCTTGTTTTCAGAAATTAGATGCTGTAAAGTCTTGAGGAAAAATAAAAATGCACTTGGGCTGGCAGTGTTCATGCTTGGTTTCGGCACATTCACGGAGCATTTGCAGGAAATAATTGCAAGTTCGCCCAGTATGATCTGTGGGTGTGATTCAGACGAGCTCTCAAGAGCATAGAATGCTTTCAGCCATTTATGCAAAGAAACATTATAATAATGATGAAAGGATCCAGTGTGATTGAGGGGAGTGGAGAAGAATTAGATATTAAGGCAGAGGTTTTTATCTTTTGTGGGAATCAAAAGCTACTGGGCACAGCAGTGGGTTTGAATTTCTATTAAGATGTATTCTTAGGTTTTAAGGATTTGAATTGTGTTAGTTTTGTTTGCTGAATCTTGGTTATAATAACATTTCAATTTGTGGGGGAATAGTAGGAGATGGGAACAATGAAGGAGCACAGAATGGGCTTACTCTTTATAAAAGAAAGTTGGGGAGAGAACAAGATGGTGGAGGAGTAGGTGGACATGGAGTACATCTCTCTCCATGAATACATCAGGAACACAGCTTCAGATACAGAAGTGCATGCAGAACACCAGCTGAGAGCAGACAGGAGGACCTGACCAGTGAAAAAGAATATATAGAACCATGCAAAACTCAGTAGGATGTAGGAACTAGGGGGAAAAAACAGGAGTGTTAGTCGGAATGGACCTGCCCTCAGAGGGTGGAAGAAATGAAGCAGGGGGTCTGATCCTCACTCTGGGACAATTGTCTGAGTCAGAGTAGAAACATTTAAGGTTGAGGGTGAAACAGCTGATCTGTGGCAGCCTAAATGGAATGAGAATCAGACAGCCCTTGCTGCAGCCATACATACCCCGGACAGGGATGCAGGTCCCCTGGAAGGTGCAGAGACTACGAGCTTTAGTGTAGGGCTTGTGGAGCAATCCCAGGGTGAGGGCTGCTATTGACTGTGGAGAGATGGATTGAGGGGAAGTGAGGGAGGAGATTGTGGTGGGAAATGCCTGTGGAGGAAAGCCGGGCAGCCATGGAAGAAAGGCAATACTACTGAGTCATGTGTAGGGGGTGGAGCCATCACCATAACCTCTCCCTGACCCCATGCCGGCATTGTCAGCTGAACAATAGAGAGGCTGGTCCATCAAACACCTGACCTACTGAACTACAGAGTAGGACCCCACCCAGGGAGCCCCTTTAAGTGCCTGACACACTGATCTACAGAGTAGGACCCCAGCCAGGGGGGCCTCTCTCTGTGCCTGACATGCCAAACAACAGAGAATGGTCCCAGGCAAGGGAGCCCTCTAAGTGCCTGAACGGGCGGAGCTATGGAGAAAGACTGGCCAAAGAGGCCTGATCGCCAGCTATAAGAGGCTTGAAAAAAGACTCTGATAGGGCCATAACTCCTGTGGCAGAGGCAGTCTTGTGTCCCTGCACACTTGGCACCACCAGGGTCCCCACAAGCCAAGCAGCAGTGCCACCTTCACACTCAACTCTTGCTGGGGCAGAGCTTCCACAGGCAAAAAAAAAAAAAATCTGCATCTATCTATGCACACAGGATCGCTTCAATCATGTCCAACTCTTTGTACCCTGAAGACTGTGGCCTGCCAGGCTTCTCTGTCAAGGAGGGGAGTTCTCCAGGAAAGAATACTGGAGTGTATTGGCCAATACTGATTGCCATACCCTTCTAGAGCACTATATTTCCTGCTGCCCTAGCCGCCAACTCCCCTGAGTACCTGATGCTACCAGAACCCCTGTGACCCAAGCAACTGCACCACCTCCACACCTGGCCCTCACAGGGGCAAACCAGAGTCCTCCAGGGCAGCCTCAGGAGCAAACCCCAGTGGACCACCCACATGAAGAGGTGGAAATAAAACCACAGTTGAAACGCAGGGGCAGTGTGGCTAAAGGAGACCCAAAACCTTCCCACCAGTTGAAGGAGCTACAGATTAAATCCACACAATCAACTAGGCAGACTCTGTGTCTATGGAATATATAAAAGGACATTGAAAGCTCCCACAAAAGAAAACACACTCGTTCTGATAGCTGTGAGCATTGGAGGCAAGAACACACAGGAGCAGGACCAGATTAGAATCTGAGCTGCCCCCACAGTAGGTCCCGAGATCAGCACAGTGTTGGAGGGCATCCTAGGGAGGTGAGGAGGACTGTGACACTCAGTGAGGGAAAGGGCTCTGAAGCAGTGACTCAAGAAAATAATTTATTATTCTTATGTTTTGATTGTTCTATAGATCCTTTTGGACTTTTTTTCTCTCCCCCTCCCACCCCCACCACTCAGTTGTAGTTGTCGATTTTATTGGCACTATGAAATCTAATTAAGCTTTTGAGCTTTTTTTCTCAGTCACATTTTTTATTGTTGTTATAAACCTCTGCCACTACATTGGGCTTTTCAGTTCTGTGGAGGCTTCCTTTTTCTTTTTTTCTCTTTTTTTAATTTTAATTTTTTAAACCTATTATTTTTTTCCTACATTTATTCCTTTGTTTGCCTTTCCTATTGTTCTTCTCCCCTTGCAGTTAATCTTTAATGTATACAAATCTTCTTTATCTACCTCTATTTAACTTTGCATGTATATTCTTTCTTTCCTTTCCTATCAACATATTTGATAGTTTTGTTTTCACTGCTTTATTCCCCACTTGGCACCTTGGTTTAGTTTTGTTTTCCAGTTTGTGATTTAATTAGTTTTGTACTTAACTGATAAATATAATTTTTGATTTCCTTTGTTTGCCAGGTGAGTCTACTATACTATATTTTTGTTGGACTGCTTCGACTTTGCTCATGGGTGTATGTGTAATATGTGTGTATCCCATTATTTTAATTATTATTTGCCTGATTTTGTAACTGCCTTTTGTCTGGGGTTCATCTTTGGTTTCTTGTTTTTGGATACTTGTTTTAATCTTACTTAATGCCATAACAAACCACTTGTGGACTCTTCATTCCTAACCAGAGATCAAGCCCTTAGCCTTTGGAGTGGGAGCACTGACTCCAAGACTCTAGACTACTAGAGAACTACCTAGAGAGTATCAGATAGTGAGAACTCACACAGAGGAAATCACTTGAATACAAGACCTGGCATCACCCAACCACCAGTAGCACCCTGTGCAGGATGCCTCATCTAAACAACAATCAAAAATACAAACCCGATCTTCAGTAGACAGGATTACCACCTCACTCAGCCTTGCCCAACAGGGGAAAAACAAAATGTAAATAAACAAAGAACTCAGCACAAATCTCACCCCATAAGAAGCTTATACAAGTGACAGAAACCGAAAGGAAGAAAGAATTCAAACTTGAAGCCTGGGAAAAGGAGACCTCAAACACAGTAATTAAAAAAATAATAATGAAAAGGCAGATAAATACAACACAAATGAAGGAACAAACTAGAAACACAGAAGTCCAAATAAATGAAGAGGTAATAGGCAAATTACCTGAAAAATAATTCAGAATAATGATAGTAAAGATGATCAAAAACCTTGAAAACAAAATGGAGAAAATGCAAGAATCAATTTACACAGACCTAGCCTGGTGGGCTTCTGTCTATGGGGTCACACAGAGTCGGACACGACTGAAGTGACTTAGCAGCAGCAGCAAATTAAACTATAAACACACAGAGACAAGCAACACAATTATTGAAATTAAAAATACTCTAGAAGGAATCAGTAGCAGAATATCTGAAGCAGAAGAATGAATCAGTGAGCTGGAAGATAAAATGGTGGAAATAACTTCTGAAGAGCAGAATAAAGTAAAAAGAATGAAAAGAACTGAAGATAGTCTCAGAAACCTTGGGACAATATCAAACGCACCAACATTTAAATTATATGGGTCCCAGAAGAAAAAAAGAAAAAGTAAGGGTATGAGAAAAAATTTTAAGAGATTATAGTTGAAAATTTCCCCAACATGGAAAAGGAAATAGCCAAATCAAATCCAAGATGCACAGAGTCCCAAACAGGAAAAACCCAAGGAGAAACATGCCAAGACACATACTAATCAAACTAACAAAGACTACACACAAAGAAAGAATATTAAAAGCAGCAAGGGAGAAGCAACAAGTAACATACAAGGGAAACCCCATATGCTTAACAGCTGATCTTTCAGCAGAAAATCTGCAGGTCAGAAGGGAATGAGAGGATATATTTAAAGTACTGAAAGGGAAAAATCTACAACCAAGATTACTGTACCCAGCAAGGATCTCATTCAAAATTGATGGAGAAACCAAAAGCTTTTCAGATGAGCAAAAGTTAAGAGAATTCAGTACCACCAAACCAGCTTTACAGCAAATGTTAAATGGGTTTATATAGTGAAGAAATACAAGAGAAGAAAAAGATCTCAAAAATCAACCCCCCAAATTAATAAAATGGTAATAGGAACATACATATCAATAATTACTTTAAATGTAAATGGCTTAAATGCTCCAACCAAAAGTCACAGACTGGCTGAATGGATCAAAAAACAAGACCCATATATATGCTGTCTACAAGAAACCCACTTTAGACCTCAAGACACATCTAGACTGAAAAAAGATGGAAAAATATATTCCATGCCAATGGGAAGCAAAAGAAAGCTGGAGTAACAATCCTCATATCAGACAAAATAGACCTTAAAATAAAGAAGATTACAAGAGATAAGGAAGGACACTACATAATGATCAAGGGATCAATAAAAGAAGAAGACATAACAATTGTAAATATCTATGCATCCAACATAGGAGCACCTCAATACATAAGACAAACACTAACAGACATAAAAGGAGAAATTGACAATAACACAATAATAGTAGGAGACTTTAATACCCCACCCCCACCAATGGACAGATCACCAAAACAGAAAATCAATAAGGAAACATAAGTCTTAAATGATACATTATATGAGATGGATCTCCTTGATATCTTCAGGATATTCCATCCAACTGCAGAAGAATACACCTTCCACTCAAGTGCACATGGAACATTCTCCAGGATGGACCACATCTTGGGTCACAAATCAAACCTCAGTAAATGTAAGAAAATTGAAATCATATCAAGCATCTTCTCTGACCACAGCACTATGAGACTAGATATCAATTAAGAAAAAAAAACTAAGAAACAGCAAACACATGGAGATTAAACAGCATGTTTCTAAATAACCAACAGGTTACTGAAGAGATCAAAAGGGAAATAAAAAAATTTCTAGAAACAAATGACAATGAAAACACAACAACCGAAAACCTATGGGATGCAATAAAAGCAGTCCTAAGAGGGAAGTTTATAGCAATACAATCCTACCTCAAGAAACAAGAAAAACATCGAATAGACAACCTAACTCTACACCTAAAACAACTGGAAAATGAAGAGCAAAAATCCCCAAAATGAGCAGAAGGAAAGAAATCATAAAGATCAGAGCAGAAATAGTTGAAGAAGAAATGAAAGAAACAGTAGTAAAGATTAATAAAACCAAAAGCTGGTTCTTTGGAAGATAAACAAAATTGACAATACTTTAGTCAGACTCATCAAGAAAAAAAGAGAGAAGAATCAAATCAACAAAATTAGAAATGAAAAAGGAGAGGTTACAACAGACAATGCAGAAATACAAAGAATTAAGAGACTATTATGAACAACTATATGGCAATGGATAACCTGGAAGAAACGGACAGATTCTTAGAAAAGTTCAATCTTCTAAGACTGAACCAGGAAGAAATAGAAATTATGAACAACCCAATTACAAGCACTGAAATTGAAGCTGTGATAAAAAATCTCCCCCCAAATCAAAAGCCCAGGACCAGATGGTTTCACAGGAAAATTCTATCAAACATTTAGAGAAGAGCTAGGGCCTATCCTTCTAAAACTCTTTTGAAAAAATTGCAGAGGAAGGAACACTTCCCAACTCATTCTATGAGGCCGCCATCACCCTGATACCAAAACCAACACAAAAAAAGAAAACTACAAGCCAATATCACTGATGAACATGGATACAAACATCCTGAACAAAATTTTAGCAAACAGAATTCAGCAACACATCGAAAAGCTCATGCAACTAGATCATGCACCTTTACTTTAACATGGTAAAGGCTATGTATGATAAGCCAACGGCAAACATTATTCTCAATGGTGGAAAACTGAAAGCAGTCTAAGATCAGGAACAAGACAAGGGTATCCACTTTCACCACTATTACTCAACACAGTTCTGGAAGCCCTGGTTATAGCAATCAGAGAAGAAAAAGAAATAAATGGGATCCAGATCAGAAAAGAAGTAAAGCTCTCACTGTTTGCAGATGACATGATACTGTACATGTACCTCAGATATGAAGATGGCACCACCCTTATGGCAGAAAGTGAAGAAGAACTAAAGAGCCTCTTGATGATAGTGAAAAAGGAAAGTGAAAAAGTTGGCTTAAAACTCAACATTCAGAAAACTAAGATCATGGCATCTGGTCCCATCACTTCCTGGCGAATAGATGGGGAAACAGTGGCAAACTTTATTTTTTTGGGTTCCAAAATCACAGCAGATGGTGATTGCAGCCATGAAATTAAAGGACACTTGCTCCTTGGAAGAAAAGTTATGAACAACCTAGACTGCATATTAAAGAAGAGACATTACTTTGCTAACAAAGGTCCGTCTAGTCAAAGCTATGGTTTTTCCAGTAGTCATGTATGGATATGAGAGTTGGACTATAAAGAAAGCTGAGTGCCGAAGAATTGATGCTTTTGAACTGTGGTGTTGGAGAAGACTCTTGAGAGTCTCTTGGACTGCAAGGAGATCCAATCAGTCCATCCTGAAAGAAATCAGTCCTGAATATTCATTGGAAAGACTGATGTTGAAGCTGAAACTTCAATATTTTGTCCACCTGATGCGAAGAACTGTCTCATTTGAAAAAACTCTGATGTTGGAAAATATTGAAGGTGGGAAGAAAAGGGGATGATGAAGGATGAGATGGTTGGATGGCATCACCGACTCAATGGACATGAGTCTGAGTAAACTCTGAGAGTTGGTGATGGATAGGGAGGTCTGGCATGCTGTAGTCCATGGGGTTGCAAAGAGTTGGGTATGACTGAGCTACTGAACTGAACTAATGAAAGAAATGAAAGGCGACATAAACAGATGGAAAGATATTCCATGTTTTTGGGTAGGAAGAATCAATATTGTGAAAATGACTATACTACCAAACACAATCTACAGATTCATTGTGATCCCTATCAAATTACCCATGGCATTTTTTAAGAACTAGATCAAAAAATTTCACAGTTCATATGGAAACACAAAAGACCCTGAATAGTCAAAGCAGTCTTGAGAAAGAAGAATGCAGCTGGAGGAATCAATCTTCCTGACTTCAGATTATACTACAAAGCTACAGTGATCAAAACAATATAGTACTGGCACAAAAGCAGAAATATATACCAATGGAACAAGATAGAAAGCCCAAAAATAAACCCATGCACCTACTGGTACCTTCTTTTGACTAAAGAGGCAAGAATATACCATGGGGCAAAGACAGCCTCTTTAATAAATGGTGCTGGGAAAACTCAACAGCTACATGTAAAAGAATGAAATTAGAACACTTCCAAACACCATACACAAAGATAAACTCAAAATGGATGAAAGATCTAAATGTAAGAGCAGAAACTATAAAACTCTTAGAGGAAAAAAAGGCAGAATACTCAATGAAATAAATCAAAGCAAGATCCTCTATGACCCCCCTCCTAGAGTAATGGAAATAAAAACGAAAGTAAATAAGTGGGACCTGATTAAACTTAAAAGCTTTTGCATAGGAAAGGAAACTATAAGCAACGTGAAAAGACAATCCTCAGAAAATGGTAGAAAATGAAATAACTGACAAAGGATTAATTTCCAAAATACATAAGCAGCTGATACAATTCAATACCAGAAAAACAAAAAATCCAATCAAAAAGTGGGAAAAAGACCTAAACAGACTTTTCTCCAAAGAAGACATACATATAGCTAAGAAACACACAAAAAGATGCTCAACATCGCTGATTATTAGAGAAATGCAAATCAAAACTACAATAAAATTTCACCTCACAGCAGTCAGAATGGCCATCATCAAAGTCTACAAACAATAAATGCTGGAGAGGGTATGGAGAAAAGGGAATGCTCTTGCACTGTTGGTGGGAATGTAAACTGATACAGCTACTATGGAAGAGGTTACAGAGATTCTTTAAAAAACTAGGAATAAAACCACCATCAGTTCAGTTCAGTCACTCAGTCATGTCCGACTCTCTGCGACCCCATGAATCACAGCACGCCAGGCCTCCCTGTCCATCACCAACTCCTGGAGTTCACTCAAACTCACCTCCATAGAGTCGGTGATGCCATCCAGCCATCTCACTCTCTGTTGTCCCCTTCTCTTCCCGCCCCCAATCCTTCCCAGCATCAGAGTCTTTTCCAGTGAGTCAACTTTTCACATGAGGTGGCCAAAGTACTGGAGTTTCAACTTTAGCATCAGTCCCTCCAATGAACACCCAGGATTGATCTCCTTTAGAATAGACTGGTTGGATCTCCTTGCAGTCCAAGGGACTCTCAAGAGTCTTCTCCAGCACCACAGTTCAAAAGCAGGAAGCACAAGCTGGATTCAAGATTACCGGGAGAAGTATCAATAACCTCAGATATGCAGATGACACTACCCTTATGGCAGAGAGTGAAGAGGAGCTAAAAAGCCTCTTGATGAAAGTGAAAGAGGAAAGTGAAAAAGTTGGCTTGAAGCTCAACATTCAGAAAACGAAGATCATGGCATCTGGTCCCATCACTTCATGGGAAATAGATGGGGAAACAGTGGAAACAGTGTCAGACTTTATATTTTGGGTCTCCAAAATCACTGCGGATGCTGATTGCAGCCATGAAATTAAAAAAAAAACAAAAAACCACCATATGACCCAGCAATCCTAGGCATATACCCTGAGGAAACCAAAACTGAAAAAGACACATGTATCCCATTGCTCATTATAGCACTATTTACAATAGCTAGAACATGAAAGCAACCTCGATGTTCATCGATAGATGAATGGATAACGAAGTTGTGGTAGATATACACAATGGACTATTACTCAGATAGAAGAAGGAATACCTTTAGTCAGTTCTAATGAGGTGGATAAACCTAGAACCTATTATACAGAGTGAAGTAAGTCAGAAAGTGAAAGATAAATATCGTATTCTAACACATATATCAGGAATCTAGAAAAATGGTACTGAAGAATTTATTTACAGGGCAGTAAAAGAGTCTGATACTGGGAGGGATTGGGGGTAGGAGGAGACGGGGACGACAGAGATTGAGATGGCTGGATGGCATCACCGACTCGATGGACATGAGCTTGAGTGAACTCTGGAAGTTGGTGATGGACAGGGAGGACTGGCGTGCTGTGATTCATGGGGTCGCAAAGAGTCGGACATGACTGAGCGACTGAACTGAACTGAATGGAGAAACTCTTCGCATGAGCTGGCCAAAGTATTGGAGCTTCAGTTTTAGTATCAGTCCTTCCAATGAACATCCAGGATTGATCTCCTTTAGAATAGACTGGTTGGATCTCCTTGCAGTCCAAGGGACTCTCAAGAGTCTTCTCCAGCACCACAGTTCAAAAGCATCAATTCTTCGGCAATCAGCTTTCTTCACAGTCCAACTCTCACATCCATACATGGCCTCATGTGACGAGTTGACTCACTGGAAAAGAGTCTGATGCTAGGAAGGATTGGGGGTGGGAGGAGACGGGGACGACAGAGAATGAGATGGCTGGATGGCATCACCGACTCAATGGACATGAATTTGAGTGAACTCCAGGAGTTGGTGATGGACAGGGAGGCCTGGTGTGCTGTGATTAATGGGGTCGCAAAGAGTCGGACACAACTGAGCAACTGAACTGAACTGAACTGAATGGAGAAACAGACCTAGAGAATAAACTTATGGACATGGGGAGAGGGTAAGAGAGGGTGAGATTATGGAATGAGCAACATGGAAACTTACATTACCTTTTGTAAAATAGACAGCCAATGGGAATTTGCTGTATGTCTCAGGAAACTCAAACGGCGGCTCTGTATCAACCTAGAGGGGTGGGATGGGAAGGGAGATGGGAGAGAGGTTCAAAAGGGAGGGGATATATACCTATGGCTGATCATGTTGAGGTTTGACAGAAAACAAAATTCTGTAAAGCAATTATCCTTTAATTAAAAAATAAAAAAGTGGTTGGCAGTACGGAGGTCCTACCAGGCCTGCAATATGAGCCATCCTGGCCAGAGAAAGGAATCAGCAGTTTCCCTACAAAGCAAGTCTCACCAATTAATCCTGAAGAAGGGGAAGATTTCTTCAGAAAACCACTTCAGAGAAAGGATTAAGCACTTTCTGCAGTGGAGTTTTCCCCAGAAAGACAAAAGACCATAACAGCCCCACCAAAAAGGTAAGACTGCAGCAGGGACTGCTCAGAGCCACGGAACTGTCAAAAGAAAGTCTGATTACAGACAGCAATGCTGTTGAGGCTCAGGCTCTCATGACAGTTGTTGGATAGATTTTAGAAGAGAAGATGGAGCTTCACCACGGACCTCATTCCTCAGTATTCAGTTCAGTTCAGTTCAGTTCAGTCGCTCAGTCATATCCGACTTTCCGCGACCCCACAAATCACAGCACGCCAGGCCTCCGTGTCCATCACCAACTCCCGGAGTTTGCTCCAACTCATGTCCACAGACAAAGCAGAACTCCAGGCCCCATGAGGTCCACCTTAATGCTACCATAGATTTCTCTCCTATCAAGAACAAAGGAGAGTGATGAGACAAACAGCCTGCCATCATTGAGCTACTCCCATGGGCCAGACCGGTCATAAAAATGGTGAGTGGCACAGTCCCAAGGACAGCATGTGGACCTTCCTATGCAGGGAACCAGGTCCCCCTCCAGGCAGAGCCTGCCAGCATGGATCAAGACTGACAACTGTCACAGGTCATTCCTTCCACTGTCCAAAGCACTGTGTCCTTCGGAAATATGCCTCTTCTCAATCAGAACATGCTTGTCACAGCTTTCCTAGTAGGTAAAGTCTTCTCCAAGAGAAAAAATGCATATCAGGCAGATTAAATATATTTTTCTCTTATTAGCACATTCTCTGTGTGCTAATGGCTTCTTTTTACCACAGATTTTCTTATTTCCTGAAATAAATGTTTTCTCTTATGAAGAAAAAAAGGTGGGAAAAATTTGAGACTTAATTCCCACCAAATGGGGAAGAAAGTATCTTTGTGGAGCCAATCTTGTGTCCTGAGATTGCTATGAGTACCCAACCTTGATCTAAACACTGTGAGTGCTGAGTGGAAAGAGGCAAGATGGGACCTTGACCTTGAGATTCACACAAGCTATTCTGGAAGTACAACATGCTAACATGGAAGGACGGCTTCACAAAACTAAATACAAGTTAACACCAATTAAGGGGTACCCAACTGAAAACAGAAATCTGAAAACCTGAACCTGGAAGACTAGAATCATGTATATAAAACAGCTCTATGTATGACTAATTATCAAACAAAGAATAAATTAAAGACGTAAATACATAGTTCAACTTAACAACAATTATAGCTCTCATCTGTGTTGTACTTGACAGTTTTCGGTCCTTTTTCACATACTCATTTTCACATTTTTTGCTATTTGATTTATTGGCCTATTTTTCTGGTAGCCAGATATCAAGCACTTATTGGCACTCATACAGTTGTTCACCACCACTAGAACCATGCCTCACATGTAACGGGCACTCAATTTTTTTCTAACAACTTAAGACAATAAACATTTATCATCTCACACAAGTTGTGTGTAAGATGTCTCTTGACATAGTGACTGACTAGCTACTTCCAGGGTGAACAGTGCAAGAGAGAGCAATGATCATTTGTTGAATGAATCAATCACAGGGTTTAAAGGAAGCTCAGAGATATTCTGGATCCTTCTCCAACTCAGGCAGGTCCCTTCACCGACAGTGTTTAAACATTTCCAGTGATGGTGAGCCCTTGGCTGCTCACAGTGGCCCGTTGCATTGTCAATAGTGAAATCAGCTGCCTTGTTGGACATTGTGTCAGGTGATCTTCCTCCCACACTATGCTCCCTCTTGTCAAATGTCTCTGATTAGATGAGAGCTTTCTTACCTTGAATTGAAATCTGCCTCTTACTGCCTTCCTCTGATTGCATTCATCTTGTTCTCCTGTGCTTTAGATGGAGTGCCCTTCAGAACACTTTGGAGAAAAATTAAGACTTTTGAAAGTGAAAGGAGCTACAAATAATTAAACTGCATAGTTTTCTGAAGCATTTTCTAATCCATGGGCAAATTGTTCTTTCTGCATTTTATATCAACTTCAGTAACATATTTTCAGGTTCAATTATTGTAGCCACTATATAAATTAAAAAATTAGTAAAATCTTACCATTATATTTAATTTTTATTGGTGGAATGTTGCAACTTATTTGGACATAATTATAAATTATGTTGTATCTTAACCAATGCCAAGTCATTTCTGCTCCATAGGTTGTACTTACATTTCTTGTTGTTGTTTGTTTGTGCTAAGAAATACATCAGACTTATCAGAAGAGCCATTGACACAGCATGTTTAGAACACATGGATTTTATTTTATTTTAAAAAAGTAATTAATTAATTTTAATTGGAGGCTAATTACTTTACAATATTGGAGTGATTTTTGCCATACATTGACATGAATCAGTCACAGGTGTACATGTGTCCTCCACCCTGAACCTCCCTCTAGCCTTCCTCCCCATCCCATCCCTCAGGGCTGTCCCAGTGCACCGACTTTGAGTCCCCTTTTCATGCATCAAACTTGGACTGGTGATCTATTTCACATTTAGTAATATACTTGTTTCAATGCTATTCTCTCAAATCATCCCACCCTTGCCTTCTCCCACAGAGTCCAAAAGTCTGTTCTTTATATCTGTGTCTCTTTTGCTGTCTTGCATATAGGGTCATCATTACCATCTTTCTAAATTCCATATAATGCATTAATATACTGTATTGGTGTTTTTATTTCTGACTTACTTCACTCTGTATAATAGGCTCCAGTTTCATCCACCTCATTAGAACTGGTTCAAATGCATTCTTTTTAATAGCTGAGTAATATTCCATTGTGTATATGTACCACAGCTTTCTTATCTATTTTTCTGCTGATGGACATCTAGGTTGCTTCCATGTCCTAACTGTTGTAAACAGTGCTGCGATGAACATTGGGGTACATGTGTGTCTCTCAATTCTGGTTTCCTTCCTTGGTGTGTATGCCCAGCAGTGGGATTGCTGGGTCATATGGCAGTTCTATTTCCAGTTTTTTAAGGAATCTCCACACTGTTCTCCATAGTGGTTGTACTAGTTTGCATTCCCACCAACAGTGTAACAGGGTCCCCTTTTCTCTGCACCTTCGCCAGCATTTATTGCTTGTAGACTTTTGGATAGCAGCCATTCTGACTGGTATGAGATGGTACCTCATTGTGGTTTTGATGTGCATTTCTCTAATAATGAGTGATGTTGAACGTCTTTTCATGTGTTTGTTAGCCATCTGTATGTCTTCTAGAACACATGGATTTTAATCAAGCTTTTCTTTTCAGCTGCTCTCCCCATGGGTTCCTTAATTTAGTAAGAATATTGCATTAACCATGATATTGTATTCCAAAAATTATATTTCCACCATGGGAATTTTAATATTCACTGTTGAGCTTTTTTATGAGATGGGTATCTTTTTTTTGAATTAACCAATTATTTTTTCTCTTTGAAACTTCAGTGCTGACACTGATATAAAACTGACAGTTTCTGCTTACAGAGGCAATCCATACAACTTTCTGTTTATTTTTGGTATCTGCACAGAAACATTTGGAATATAAAATAAGTAAAATTAATTTAGAACAGTCATTTGATCTAGATCAAAATTCGTGCCTCATAGAGTGATATAAAAATACACCTTGTGCAACTGAAAGTGTTAAATCTTTATTTTGGGTCACAGTCTTCTGAAAATAACTTTTGAAGTAGAAGCTGATGCTTTTTAGAGGTTCAGGTCTTCAGGTTTCCATGTGGTCAGTGATGTTGCTATAGGCCCCATGATGCATGGCAACTCTTAACATTCTTGAAAAATAGAAATTTAGTATTTACTATTTTATGAATAAGCACTTAAAAAAATCATTGCTGCCAAAAGATTTATTACAGAGTAAAAAAATTGCCAGTTAAACTCCATATAATACATGACAACTACACTAGAGTAAGAGCATTTAGACACTTTCTGTGTTTCTCTCTATGGCAGAACTGTCCAGAGTCTACTCTAAGTTTCCCATGTTTCCCACTTTGGGAAAGACTGAAGGCAAAAGAAGAAGAGAGTGGTAGAGGATGAGATGGTTAGATAGTGCCACCAACTCAGTGGACATGAATTTGAGCAAACTCTGGGAGATAGTGAAGGATAGAGGTGGCTGGCGTGTTATAGTCCATGGGGTCACAAAGATGGATGTGACTTAATGACTCAACAAAAACAACCCACGCTTTAGTAAACTGTGGGCTGTGGCCTCTTTGTGCATCTAAGGATCTCATTGGCCAGTCTACTAAGCTGCCAGTAGAGGAGCAATCCTGAATCTGTCTTCCAGAATTGAGATGGGTAGTTTCTCCTGTTTGTATATGAATATCTTTTATCTTTTGGGTAAGAGGGCACACTGTATACTGTTGTTGAAAGGGAAGTGCTGGTTACATTGCCTCTGGAAAGGGTCAGGAAAAGAGAAATGCGTTGTTAATCATCTCTCAGTTGGAAACCGTGTGTTAAAGTTAGATTTCTGTTTATTGCATATGGGTCTTCAGTTCAGTTCAGTCGCTCAGTTGTGTCTGACTCTTTGCGACCCCATGAATCACAGCACGCCAGGCCTCCCTGTCCATCACCAACTCCCGGAGTTCACTCAAACTCATGTCCATCGAGCTGGTGATGCCATCCAGCCATCTCATTCTCTGCCGTCCCCATCTCCTCCCGCCTGCAATCCCTTCCAGCATCAGAGTCTTTTCCAGTGAGTCAACTCGTCGCATGAGGTGGCCAAAGTATTGGAGTTTCAGCTTTAGCATCAGTCCTCCCAATGAACACCCAGGATTGATCTCCTTTAGAATGGACTGGTTGGATCTTCTTGCAGGCCAAGGGACTCTCAAGAGTCTTCTCCAACACCACAGTTTAAAAGCATCAATTCTTTGGCAATCAGCTTCCTTCACAGTCCAACTCTCACATCCATACATGACCACGGGAAAAACCATAGCGGTCTTAGACAAAGGTAAGGGAGAATGAAGGCAGAGGCTGGAAGTACAAAGTGGAAGTCTACCAAACCCATTCTGAGTTATTTTAATGCAGCTTTAATAAAAATATTTCCGATGGGATGAAGGCTAAACTGGCCCTGGGTCCACAGACATATGCCAGTAGCATCCTAGGGAGAATGAGAGTTATGTTGATTCTAGTTAAGGGGAAGTGACTGGTTTTCTCCACCATGGCGTGGCCCTTTTCATGTCTGACGTTTCCTTTTTTGCTTCAGTTGACCTTTTTTCTAAGCTAAACATCCTCAATTCCTTCCTCTGTTCCTCCCATGAAGGGGATCCCTGTATTGTCCTGTCTCTGGGTGAAAGGTAAGACTTACTCAGTGTCCTTACTTTTACTTCATGTTTGATGAGCTGACAAACCACTTGTTCCCACCTATGTGGGTCAGATCCTCTGCTGTGGACATGATGGGCTACGTGGGGTTTTAGGAAATAAGAATTCAGGAAAAAGACTGGCAGTGCATCTGAGTCTGTTGTAAGAGAAAGCAAGTGGAGAGATGATGAGTTGGCTTCTGGCTCATCACAGTGGTGTAGCCCACCTCTATTCTTCTTTTAACCTATGGCATTCACATGCTTGCTTATGCCTGGGAGTTCTTATAAAACTTGTGTGTACAGAACTTGTTACTCTAAACGAGCACTCTTTTTTCATGGTAGAGAGAGAAGAGTAATACATTTTCTTGCAGTCAGAATTGAACTTAGTTCCCAGTCTTTGTCTACTGCTTATTTTCATAAAACATGCTATATGCTCTTATATTAATAGAATTGCTGGTTGCTCTTCAATTCAGGTGGTTGTTGTATAAACCATCAGGCATGAGGAACATGCTCTCTAGTCTCCAAGAGAGCTTCCTTAGATTGTCTTTCCATGCTTCACCTTTGCTCATTACATTCCTGCCCACATTGCTCCAGGCAGAGGGTGAGAACTTTGGAGGGAGATATCAAGGTGATGAGTGAAAGACTGGACAACTGGACAAGTGATCAGTCAGAGTAGAAGACTATAGTTGGTGGTGTAACTGATTTCTGTCCCACTCTGCATCCATAAAAATGGTGCAGGGTTTAGATTTGCTAATGGAATAACAGAATACTTTTGCTGGTCAGAATCTTTGCAGTCTTGTTTCCAATCTTTTCATTTTATAGAAAGGAAATCAGAAGTTCAGGGAGGTGTCACTCTGGGAGTAGAATGTGTCTCTTGACTCTGATCATCACAGTGTCTTCTTAGTCATGGTGTAGTAAAAGTTGGGGGACAGAAGAGAAAAGAGCAGGGATTTTGGAAAGACCATTGGTCTGGAAGTCAGGAAATTTCTGTTCTAGTACCAGTTCTGTCATCAAACATCTGCATGATTTTAGGAAATCAATTCCCCCCTTTCAGCATCAGTTTCTTTTTTTTATTAATTGATAAGTTCTACTGTGTGGTTGCTTTTTTCCTAGCATTTACTGTTGCTTGCTATGAGCTAGATCCTGTGTTAAACACATAATTGTATTTAACCTGTAAATTATTTTGAGGTTCAGTTCAGTTCAGTTCAGTTCAGTCGCTCAGTCGTGTCCGACTCTCCGCGACCCCATGAATCACAGCACGCCAGGCCTCCCTGTCCATCACCAACTCCCGGAGTTCACTCAAACTCATGTCCATCGAGTCGGTGATGCCATCCAGCCATCTCATTCTCCGTCGTCCCCTTCTCCTCCCGCCCCCAACCTTTCCCAGCATCAGAGTCTTTTCCAGTGAGTCAACTCGTCGCATGAGGTGGCCAAAGTATTGCAGTTTCAGCTTTAGCATCAGTCCCTCCAATGAACATCCAGGATTGATCTCCTCTAGAATGGACTGGTTGGATCTCCTTGCAGTATAAGGGACTCTCAAGAGTCTTCTCCAACACCACAGTTCAAAAGCATCGATTCTTCGGCGATCAGCCTTCTTCACAGTCCAACTCTCACATCCATACATGACCATGGGAAAAACCATTGCCTTGACTAGACGGACCTTGGTTGGCAAAGTAATGTCTCTGCTTTTTAATATACTATCAAGGTTGGTCATAACTTTCCTTCCAAGGAGCAAGCGTCTTTTAATTTCATGGCTGCAATCAGCATCTGCAGTGATTTTGGAGCCCAAAAAAACGAAGTCTGACACTGTTTCCACTGTTTTTCCATCTATTTCCCATGAAGTGATGGGACCAGATGCCATGATCTTTGTTTTCTGAATGTTGAGCTTCAAGCCAACCTTTTCACTCTCCTCTTTCACTTTCATCAAGAGGCTTTTGAGTTCCTCTTCACTTTCTGCCATAAGGGTAGTGTCATCTACATATCTGAGGTTATTGATATTTCTCCCGGCAATCTTGATTCCAGCTTGTGCTTCTTCCAGCCCAGCGTTCCTCATGATGTACTCTGCATATAAGTTAAATAAGCAAGGTGACAATATACAACCTTGACGTACACCTTTTCCTATTTGGAACCAGTCTGTTGTTCCATGTCCAGTTCTAACAGTTGCTTCCTGACCTGCATACAGGTTTCTCAAGAGGCAGGTCAGGTGGTCTGGTATTCCCATCTCTTTCAGAATGTTCCACAGTTTATTGTGATTGACACAGTCAAAGGCTTTGGCATAGTCAATAAAGCAGAAATAGATGTTTTTCTGAAACTCTCTTGCTTTCTCCATGATCCAGCGGATGTTGGCAATTTGATCTCTGGTGCCTCTGCCTTTTCTAAAACCTGCTTGAACATCTGGGAGTTCACGGTTTATATACTGCTGAAGCCTGGCTTGGAGAATTTTGAGCATGACTTTACTAGCGTGTGAGATGAGTGCAATTTTGAGGTACATTCTGTTATTATATCATTTTACAGATGAAAGATCTGGAAAACAGAGGTTAAATAAATTGCTCAATTTTCCAGAGCTAATAAGTAGGAGAGTTTGGACCATACTCTAGAGAACACCCAGTGAGTGGAAGATAAATGTGGTGTGTGGGTGTGTATACCAGTAAAGGAGTTCCTGTTTCTGCAATATTTACCAGGACACCAAGGAGGATATTCTGTATTAAAGGCTTAGAAACACTGAGTTGCATCCGAGGAGTAAATATAAAGTATAGGTTTTGGAGTAAATGTGTTGACCACTGGTATCAGTTGTGCAGATTATTGAAAATAAACGCATTTTCTTATTCAGCAACCAGGCTCAGGCTGCATAGCTCTTAGTTCACAGATCTCAAAGCACTCACCAATCACTCCAGCTTCATAAAATGCCTTTGTTTGCTGTCGTTTACAACCACATTTCCCTGATTGCCTCCTCAAGTTAAAATATTTTTCTCCAATTTCATAGAAAAGAGGCTAAATATAATAGGCAATATTATAGTAGTCAATTCATCATGAAAGAATTAATTTGAGATCTATTATGGACAGGGAAGCAAAAGTGAAATTTTAATGAAGACTTTTGAACACAGTTTTTCCTCTTTGATGCCTCAATAGACTGACAGTTTGTCATTTTTAATAGGGTTACATTACTTTGCCAACCAAGGTCCGTCTAGTCAAGGCAATGGTTTTTCCCGTGGTCATGTATGGATGTGAGAGTTGGACTGTGAAGAAAGCTGATCGCCGAAGAATCGATGCTTTTGAACTGTGGTGTTGGAGAAGACTCTTGAGAGTCCCTTATACTGCAAGGAGATCCAACCAGTCCATTCTAAAGGAGATCAATCCTGGATGTTCATTGGAGGGACTGATGCTAAAGCTGAAACTGCAATACCTTGGCCACCTCATGCGACGAGTTGACTCACTGGAAAAGACTCTGATGCTGGGAAAGGTTGGGGGCGGGAGGAGAAGGGGACGACGGAGAATGAGATGGCTGGATGGCATCACTGACTCGATGAGCATGAGTTTGAGTGTACTCCGGGAGTTGGTGATGGACAGGGAGGCCTGGCGTGCTGTAGTTCATGGGGTCACGGAGAGTCGGACACGACTGAGCGACTGAACTGAACTAAACTGATATTTTGCATTGTTGTTATGCTGGCTATAGCACCGTATATTCCCTCCTATGAGCTGATGTCTCAAATAGAGCTATACTCCAGGTTTCCCACCTCCCAAGGGAAAATGTCTATAGTATTACTTCTTGAAGTGTGTGATTTTTATAAAGTAGTAGTCCTCAAACTTTTTTCTTTATTGAGGAATAGTTTACAAGTAGTAAAGTGCACAGATCTTTAGTTCAACAACTTCTGATAAATATATTCACTGGATTATCATCATTCAATTTGAGTTATGAAACATTTTTTGATCTTTGAAAATTCCCTTTGTAGTCAAATCTTCCCACCCAAGACAACCACTGTAGATACATTCTTTTGGTTTATTGTTTGACTTCATGCGAATGGAATAATTAGTCAACATATTGTTTTGAGATTCATCCATGTTGTTGCATGTATTCATAGCTTTCTGCTTTTTATTTGTAATATTCATATGCTATTTTACTAGCATACCACAGTTTATTTACTTACCTGTAGGTAGATATTTGGGTTGTTTCCAGTTTTACTACAAATATTCATGAACAACTGTTTGTGTGGACATGAATGTTCATTTCTTTTGGGTATAAACCTTGGAGTGAAATCGTTGGGTCATAGGGTATGTATGAAGGAAAGTTATGACCAACTTAGATAGTATATTAAAAAGCAGAGACATTACTTTGCCAACAAAGGTCTGTCTAGTCAAGGCTATGGTTTTTCCAGTGGTCACGTATGGATGTGAGAGTTGGACTGTGAAGAAAGCTGAGCGCCGAAGAATAGATGCTTTTGAACTGTGGTGCTGGAGAAGACTCTTGAGAGTCCCTTGGACTGCAAGGAGATCCAACCAGTCCATTCTAAAGGAGATCAGTCCTGGGTGTTCATTGGAAGGACTGATGCTAAAGCTGAAACTCCAATACTTTGGCCATCTCATGCGACGAGTTGATTGACTGGAAAAGACTCTGATGCTGGGGGGGATTGGGGGCAGGAGGAGATGGGGACGATAGAGAATGAGATGGCTGGATGGCATCACCAGCTCGATGGAGGTGAGTTTGAGTGAACTCCGGGAGTTGGTGATGGACAGGGAGGCCTGGCGTGCTGTGATTCATGGGGTCGCAAAGAGTCGGACATGACTGAGCGACTGAACTGAACTGAACTGAGGGTATGTATGTAGGCTTCCCAGGTGATGCTAGTGGTAAAGAACCCACCTGCTAATATAGGTTAGATGTAAGAGACACGGGTTCCTTCCCTGGGTTGGGAAGATCCCCTGGAGGAGGGCACAGAAACCCACTCCAGTATTCTTGCCTGGAGAATCCCATGGACAGAGGAGCCTGGTAGGCTCCATGGGGTTGCACAGAGTTGGACACGACTGAAGTGACTGCGAAGCAACAGCAGCAGGGTATGTATGCATTTAACTGTCCTCAAACTTTTGTATCCTGGTCCTTCCTACTAAAATTAGTTTGAGAGATTTGCTAATATAATATATATCTCTCTGGGGTACGATGATCCTGATATCAGGATCTGATTTATTTTGAGGGGGGATTAACTTTGAGTCCATTCAGATCATGAAGACATCCTTTTTGCTATACAGCCAGTTAATTTTTGACTAAGTGCTAGTTAATACGTTTATCTGTAACTTGAGTCTAAGATATCGAAGTTCCGAATGCTGGGGATACAAAGATGTGTGGTCCCTACTCTGCAAGAGCTCATGGTCAGGTGGGGAAGACAGTCATGTGAACAAAATGCTGCAAAGGCTAGTGTGTTGGAGGGGTATTTCTCTCCACCTGTGGAAATCATGAGAAGCTTTACAAAGGGAAGACATTGAGCTTAGTTCTGAAGGATGTGTAGAGGTTCAGCAGGTGGCAGGGATGTGAGCCTTTGCAAGGGATGGGAACATGTAGCTTGACACATGAGGGGAACTGCACATTCGAATGACTGGTATCAACCTCTGAAGGTAGGCAAAAGTTGGATCATGAGAGGTTTTTCAAGCTCTTTGAATTCATGGTTAAAGACACAGTGATTTTATCAAACGAAAACAGTATCATAAATTACTGTTGGCTGCCCTGGTAAAGAGAACCCTTTACAAATCCCGACTTTTGATCAAACATCACTTGGATTACCCGATGTCAAGAAACCTTATGTTCTCTGGCCACACTGTGGACTCAGGCAAAAGATCTCCTCTTTTGAGATCACTGCTTTCCATAAGGACAATCTTGCCTCTGTCTCTTCCTCCAGGGAAGAGACAGTTATCCTCAGCTATCCTCTCATACTCACATCCAGGGTATTAGCTGGGAGTGTGAATAAGGGGATCAGTCATCCTCAGGAGTGTATGCTTTAATTCCTTTCTCCTGCAAGCTAGATCACCAGGTTGCCATGAGGATGACTGAGTTAAAGGGGGTGAATGAAAACTACCACATACACAGGTGTCTGCTTCCCATTGGCCGTAATGTAGTCCATACCCACACTCAACTGCAAGGGAGTCTGGGAAATAGTGTTTATTCCAAGGAGCCAAGCGTCTAGCTAAAAGTTGGGAGTCCATATAGCAATCTCTGCCACATATACATGATCTTACCTGATCCTTACAGTGACTCAGTCAGATGGGTGTCATTGACCCCGTCTTACAAAGGGACGTAAACCTCAAAATGTCACACAGGTGGAGGTGTCAGAACCAGATCCCAGGCTGTCTGATTACTAACACTGTGTCTGTCTCAATGTGTTAAATCCTGCCCCCTGCCCCAAGTTTAGCAAGTACTTCACTCAGTAAGTGACAGTTATTTCTGTTTCTGCAACCATACATAGTACACTTTAGAGCACTCCTTTTCTTTGGATTATTATTCAGTTCAGTTTAGTCACTCAGTTGTATCCTACTCTTTGAAACCCCATGGACTACAGCACTCCAGGCCTCCCTGTCCATCAAAAACTCTTGAAGCTTGCTCAAACTCATGTCCGTGAAGTCGGTGATGCCATCAAACCATCTCATCCTTTGTCATCCCCTTCTCCTCCTACCTTCAATCTTTCCCAGCATCATGGTCTTTTCAAATGAGTTAGTTCTTCACATCAGGTGGCCAAAGTATTTAAGTTTCAGCTTTAACATCAGTCCTTTCAATGAATATTCAGTACTGATTTCTTTCAGGATGGACTGGTTGGATCTCCTTGCAGTCCAAGTTGACTAGACAAGAGTCTTCTCCAACACCACAGTTTGAAAGCATCAATTCTTCAGTGCTCAGCTTTCTTTATAGTCCAACTCTCACATCCATACATGACTACTGGAAAAACCATAGCTTTGACTAGTGGACTGTTGTTGGCAAAGTAATGTCTCTGTTTTTTAATATGCTGTCTAGGTTGGTCATAACTTTTCTTTCAAGGAGGTTAACTTTTAACTTCATGGATACAGTCACCATCTGCAGTGATTTTGGAGCCCCCCCAAATAAAGTTTATCACTGTTTCCATTTTTTCCCCATCTTTTTGCCATGAAATGATGGGACCGGATGCCATAATCTTAGTTTTCTGAATGTTGAGTTTTAAGCCAACTTTTTCACTCTCCTCTTTCACTTTCATCAAGAGGCTCTTTAGTTCTTTGCTTTCTGCCATAAAGATGCTGTCATCTGCATATCTGAGATTATTGATATTTCTCCCATCAATCTTGATTCCAGCTTGTGCTTCATCCAGCCTGCATTTCACATGATGTACTCTGCATATAAGTTAAATAAGTAGGGTGATATACTGCCTTGACATACTCCTTTCCCTATTTGGAACCAGTCTGTTTTCCCATGTCCAGTTCTAACTGTTGTTTCTTGACCTGCATACAGATTTCTCAGAAGGCATGAAAGGGGGTCTGGTAGTCCTATCTCTTTAAGAATTTTCCACAGTTTGTTGTGATCCACACAGTCAAAGGATTTGGCATAGTCAGTAAAGCAGAAATAGATGATTTACTGGAAATCTCTTGCTTTTTCTATGATCCAGTGGATGTTGGCAATTTGATCTCTGGCTCCTCTGCCTTTTCTAAATCCAGCTTGAACATCTGGAAGTTCATGGTTCACATACTATTGAAGCCTGGCTTGGAGAATGTTGAGCATTAGTTTGCTAGTGTGTGAGGTGAGTGCAATTGTGTGGTAGTTTGGGCATTCTTTGGCATAGACTTTCTTTGGGATTGGAATGAAAACTGATATTTTCCATTCCTGTGGCCACTCCCGAGTTTTCCAAATTTGCTAGCATATTGAGTGCAGCACTTTCACAGCATCATCTTTTAGGATTTGAAATAGCTCAACAGGAATTCCATCACCCCCACTAGTTTTGTTCATAGTGATGCTTCCTAAGGCCCACTTGACTTTATATTCCAGGATGTCTGGCTCTAGGTGACTGATCACATCATTGTGGTTATCTGGGTCATGAAGATCTTTTTTGTATAGTTCTTCTGTGTATTCTTGTAACCTTTTCTTAATATCTTCTGCTTCTTTTAGTTTTCCATACCATTTCTGCCCTTTATTGTGCCCATCTTTACATGAAATTTTCCCTTGTTATCTCTAATTTTCTTGAAGAGATCTCTAGTCTTTCCCATTCTGTTGTTTTCCTCTATTTCTTTGCATTGAACACTGAGGAAGGTGTTCTTATCTCTCCTTGCTATTTTTTGGAACTCTGCATTCAAATGGCTATATCTTTCCTTTTCTCCTTTACCTTTCTCTTCTCTTCCTTTCACAGCTATTTGTAACACCTCCTCCGACAACCATTTTGCATTTTTGCATTTCTTTTTCTTGGGGATGGTCTTGATCACTGCCTCTTGCACAATGTCATGAACCTCCATCCATAATTCTTCAGGCACTCCATCTATCAGATCCAATCCCTTGAATCTATTTGCCATTCAGTTCAGTCGCTCAGTCGTGTCCGACTCTCCACGACCCCATGAATCACAGCACGCCAGGCCTCCCTGTCCATCACCAACTCCCGGAGTTCACTCAAACTCATGTCCATCAGTCGGTGATGCTATCCAGCCATCTCATTCTCTGTTGTCCCCTTCTCCTCCCATCCCCAACCTTTCCCAGCATCAGGGTCTTTTCCAGTGAGTCAACTCGTCGCATGAGGTGGCCAAAGTATTGGAGTTTCAGCTTTAGCATCAGTCCTTCCAATGAACACCCAGGATTGATCTCCTTTAGAATGGACTGGTTGAATCTCCTTGCAGTCCACCTTTTATTACTACTGGCTTTTGCCATTGTGTTCAGGCTAAATTTTCATTGCCAAGTGCATGGATGCATACATGCTCAGTTGCTCAGTCATGTCCGACTCCACAAGTACTGTAGCCCCTCAGGCTCCTGTGTCCGTGGGATTTCCCAGGGAAGCATACTGGAATGGTTGCCATTTTCTTGTCCAGGGGAATCTTCCTGACCCAGGGTTTGAATCCACGTCTCCTGCTTGCAGGAGGGTTCTTCACCACTGAGCCACCAGGGAAGCCCTAGGCTGCCTTTTAGTTCCCAGGTTTGCAGTTTTCAGCAACAAGCACACTTTCTTGTACTTCAGGATGATTTCAGCCGTGTGACAAGACCATTTTCTCTCCCAGGGAAAAGAGTCTACTTAAATATTTGAATTTCTTTTATCTGCATTGCTTTCCAAAGTGAATCAAGTCAATGGTGTATGAAGGGCAATGGATACACCCAATTCTTAATAATTGGATGGGTTTTCTCATTTTGGTCTTGTTAGTCAATTCAGTGCAGTACAATTAAATCAGGAGAGAGGGGGCATTCAGTTAAATGGCTTCATTCCCAGTCTCTAGAATCTCTCTTCTGCACTAGAACATTGCTGGATGAGAAATTTCCTTTTTTTCTGCCTGACATAGCCAATGTGCAGCGGCTTAATTAGTTTGAATGAGTTCCATTTCTATGGGGTCAAAGGTTATGAGATCATATTAGGAAAAAGGTTCATATAGATGATTGAATGATTTAATTAATAAGCTGATTAACTCATGTTAATCTGGCTCTAGAGGGGGCTCACAACAATTGAGTGCTTTGTGAACTGCACTATATCCTTATTTTGCTTTTAAAAATCACCCTGTCCTATGCCCGAGAATATACCATGGGCACCAAATTAAATATTAATTTTCTGCAATTCAAATGCATTATCTTTCATGTGTTAATCTTCCTATAGTCAGTTAGATATTATCTGACTAGAAGAAAGGTCTTGGAGTCTATATATATTTAAAAAGCCCTTTTATTATGGTCATAACATTTTTATTTCCCCTTTAGGTCTTACCAAAGAAAATACAAGTCTAGAGTGTTTTGTACAAAAAGGTACATGAGCATACAAACAGAATATTTTTTGAATTGAATAATTTATATCTACATCCCCAAACACTTTGCCAAGAAGTGTATTTCCAAAACTCAAATAGTAAATCTGCTTCCAAAAGCCTTGGTCCTTGCTTTATCCAGAGTCAGTGGGAGATGTGAAAACAATAGTCTGGTCTCTGTGAGAGGATGTGTAGGGGGTTGGCACCTGGCCCTTGGCACCAGCCTGTCTGCCTTTGAATCTCAGATTTTCTACTTGCCAGCCATGTCACCCTAGACAGTTTACTTAATTTCTCTGTTTTAAATTACTATCTATAAATTAGAGCTGATGGTAATGATACCTAATGTGTAGGCTTTTGAGGATTAAAAATAAACTTGCATTATATTTATACAGTGCTTGACACAATAAGTGCTACATAAAGTGTATGGTATAATCATTTAATCTTTTTCTCTAAGATGTGATTTTTATTGGACATGAACATTCATAGGAGACATACAGGATCTCCAGGATAGCCCGAAAGATACACAGCAGCACTGACCTGTTGAAGTTGCTGATTGGGCCACTTATCTCTCAGAATGGCTCAGGCTCACATGAGTTGGGGCCAGAGAGGAACTGTCATGAACAAAGGCTTTTGGAGTTAAACAGGTAGAGATTAAATTTTGGTTCTGCCACTTGTAGAAAAGTGACCTTAAGCAGGTCCCTTATTTCTGAGCCATAGTTTCTTCATCTGTAAAGGGTCACTGGGGAGGGATTAAAAAGTCTCAGTATGGAAAGCACTTTTCATAGTACCTGGTTGGTCCATGGTAAGTGCTCAATAAAAGCTAGTTTTTTTAAACTTTAATATTTTATTTAAAAATTTTATTTTACATTCTATATTTTTATTCAATTTAAAAGGTTATTTTCCATGTACAATTATTACAAAATATTCGTTATATTTCCTGTACTGTACAATACATCTTTGAGCCAACCTTACACCCAATAGTTTGTGCCACCCAGTCCCTACCCCCTATATTGCCATTCCCACTTTCACTTGTACCCACTAGTTTTTTTTTCTCTAGCTGTAATTTTGCTTCTTTTTCTGTTTCATTCACTATTTCATTCTATTTTTTTTTTAGATTCCACATATAAGTGATATCATACAGTGTTTGTCTTTCTCTGTCTGACTTATTTCACTTGGCATAATGCTTTCCAAGTCTGTTCATGTTGCTTCAGATGACAAAATTTCATTATTTTTTATGGCTGAGCAGTATTCCATTGTGTATATTTACCACATCTTCTTTATCTATCCATCTGTTAATGGACATGTAGGTTGTTTTCATGTCCTGCAATTGTAAATAATGCTGCTATGAACATTGGAATGTATTTATCTTTTCAAATTACCATTTCTGTTTTTTGGGGGATATATACTCAGGAGTGGAATTGCTGAGTCATATGGTAGTTCTATTTTTAGTTTTTTGAGAAACTTCCATACTGTTTTCCACAGTGGCTGCACTGATTTACATTCCCAGCAACAGTGTATAAGGGTTCACTTTTCTTCACATCCTTGCCAACATTTGTTATTTATAGACTTTTTGACAATAGCTATTCTGACAGGTGGGAGGAGATATCTCATTGTGGTTTTGATTGACATTTCCTTGATGATTAGTGATATTGAGCTAAAGACTCAATAAAAGCTAGTTTTTTTTTCTTTTTCTTCTTCTTCTTTTTTTTTTTTTTTAACAATTGTGATTAAGTCCCAGAGGGAGACAATCCAAAAGCTTAAATTAGGGAAGGTAGAAATATTTTCTCCCTTTACATCTTTATTTTCCCTGGGTGTAAGATTAAAAAATGGAATGCAAAAGTAGGAAGTCAAGAGATATCTGGCATAACAGGCAAGTTGGGCCTTGGTGTACAAAATGAAACAGGGCAAAGTCTAACAGAGTTTTGCCAAGAGAACACATGGGTCATAGCAAACCTCTTTCAACAACACAAGAGACGACTCTATACATATTGACCAGATGGTCAATATGGAAATCATATTGAAATTATATTCTTTGTAGCTGAAGATGGAGAAGCTCTATATAGTCAGCAAAAACAAGAATGGGAGCTGACTGTGGCTCAGATCATGAACGCTTTATTGCCAAATTCAGACTTAAATTGAAGAAAGTAAGGAAAACCATTAGACCACTCAGGTATGACCTAAATCAAATCCCTTACAATTATACAGTGGAAGTGACAAAGAGATTTAAGGGATTAGATCTAATAGATGGATTGCTTGAAAAATTATGGACAGAGGTTCGTAACATTGTCAAGGAGGCCATGATCAAAACCATCCCCAAGAAAAAGATATGCAAAAAGGCAAAATGGTTGTCTGAAGAGGGCTTACAAATAGTTGAGAAAAGAAGAGAAGCAAAAGTCAAAGTTTGACAAAAGGAAAGCTATATCCATCTGAATGCAGAGTTCCAAAGAATAGCAATGAGGGATAAGAAAGCGTTCCTCAGTTTTGGCCACAGCAATCAGAGCAGAAAAAGACATAAAAGGAATCCAATTTGGAAAAGAAGAAGTAAAACTCTCACTGTTTGCAGATGACATAATCCTCTACACAGAAAACCCTAAAGACTCTACCAGAAAATTACTAGAGCTAATCAATGAATATAGTAAAGTTACAGGATATAAAATCAACACACAGAAATCCCTTGCATTCCCATACACTAATAATGAGAAAATAGAGAAATTAAGGAAACAATTCCATTCACCGTTGCAAAGAAAAGAATAAAATACTTGGGAATATATCTACCTAAAGAAACAAAAGACCTATATATAGAAAACTATAAAGCACTGGTAAAAGAAATCAGAGAGGACACTAATAGATGGAGAAATATACCGTGTTCATGGATTGGAAGAATAAATATTGTGCAAATGAATATATTACCCAAAGTAATTTATAAGTTCAATGCAATCCCTATCAAGCCACCAATGGTGTTTTTCACAGAGCTAGAACAAATAATTTCACAATTTGTATGGAAATACAAAAAACCTTGAATGGCCAAAGCAATCTTGAGGAAGAAGAATGGAACTGGGGGAATCAACCTGCCCGACTTCAGGCTCTACTACAAAGCCACAGTCATCAAGACAGTATGGTACTGGCATAAAGACAGAAATATAGATCAATGGAACAAAATAGAAAGCCCAGAGATAAACCCATGCACCTATGGACACCTTATCTTTGATAAGGGAGGCAAGAATATTCAATGGAGCAAAGACAATCTTTTTAACAAGTGGTGCTGGGAAAACTGGTCAACCACTTGTAAATGAATGAAACTAGAACACTCCCTAACACCATACACAAAAATAAACTCAAAATGGATTAAAGATCTAAATGTAAGACCAGATACTATAAAACTCCTGGAGGAGAACATAGGCAAAACACTCTCAGACATAAATCACAGCAGGATCCTCCATGACCCACCTCCCAGAATATTGGAAATAAAAACAAAAATAATAAAATGGAACCTAATTACAATTAAAAGCTTCTGCACAGCAAAGGAAACTATAAGCAAGGTGAAAAGACAGCCTTCAGAATGGGAGAATATAATAGCAAATGAAGCAATTGACAAAGGATTAATCTCAAAAATATATAAGCAACTCCTGCAGCTCAATTCCAGAAAAATAAACGACCCAATCAAAAAATGGTCCAAAGAACTAAACAGACATTTCTCCAAAGAAGACATACAGATGGCTAAGAAACACATGAAAAGATGCTCGACATCACTCATAATCAGAGAAATGCAAATCAAAACCACAATGAGGTACCATTTCATGCCAGTCAGAATGTCTGCTATCCAAACATCTACAAGTGATAAATGCTGGAGAGGGTGTGGAGAAAAGGGAACCCTCTTACACTGTTGGTAGGAATGCAAACTAGTACAGCCTCTATGGAGAACAGTGGGGAGATTCCTTAAAAAACTGGAAATAGAACTGCCATACAACCCAGAAATCCCACTGCTGGGCATAAACACTGAGGAAACCAGAATTGAAAGAGACACGTGTACTCCAATGTTCATCGCAGCACTGTTTATAATAGCCAGGACATGGAAGCAACCTAAATGTCCATCTGCAGACGAATGGATAAGAAAGCTGTGGTACATTTACACAATGGAGTATTACTCAGCCATTAAAAAGAATACATTTGAATCAGTTCTAAGAGGTGGATGAAACTGGAGCCTATTATACAGAATGAAGTCAGCCAGAAAGAAAAACACCAATACAGTACACTAACTCATATATGTGGAATTTAGAAAGATGATAATGATAACCCTGTATACGAGACAGCGAAAGAGACACAGATGTATAGAACAGTCTTTTGGACTCTGTGGGAGTGGGCGAGGGTGGGATGATTTGGGAGAATGGCATTGAAACATGTATATTATCATATGTGAAACGAATTGCCAGTCCAAGTTCGATGCATGATACAGGATGCTTGGGACTGGTGCACTGGGAGGAACCAGAGGGATGGGATGGGGAAGGAGGTGGGAGGGGGGTTAAAGATGGGGAACACATGTACACCCAGGGCAGATTCATGTCAGTGTGTGGCAAAACCAATACAATAATGTAAAATAATTAGCCAACAATTAAAATTAAAAAAAAAAAAGAAAGCCTTCCTCAGTGATCAGTGCAAAGAAATAGAGGAAAACAATAGAATGGGAAAGACTAGAGATCTTTTCAAGAAAATTAGAGATACCAAGGGAACATTTCATGCAAAGATGGGCTCAATAAAGGACAGAAATGGTATGGACCTAACAGAAGCTGAAGATATTAAGATGTTCAGTTCAGTTCAGTTCAGTTCAGTCGCTCAGTCGTGTCCGACTCTCCGCGACCCCATGAATCACAGCACGCCAGGCCTCCCTGTCCATCACCAACTTCCGAAGTTCACTCAGACTCATGTCCACAGAGTCAGTGATGCCATCCAGCCATCTCATTCTCGGTCGTCCCCTTCTTCTCCCGCTCCCAACCTTTCCCAGCATCAGCGTCTTTTCCAGTGAGTCAACTCATCACGTGAGGTGGCCAAAGTATTGGAGTTTCAGCTTTAGCATCAGTCCTTCCAATGAACACCCAGGATTGATCTCCTCTAGAATGGACTGGTTGGATCTCCTTGCAGTCCAAGGGGCTCTCAAGAGGCTTCTCCAGCACCACAGTTCCAAAGCATCAATTCTTCGGTGATCAGCTTTCTTCACAGTCCAACTCTCACATCCATACATGACCACGGGAAAAACCATAACCTTGACTAGACGGACCCTTGTTGGCAAAGTAATGTCTCTGCTTTTCAATACACTATCAAGGTTGGTCATAACTTTCCTTCCAAGGAGTAAGCGTCTTTTAATTTCCTGGCTTCAATCAGCATCTGCAGTGATTTTGGAGACCCCCAAAATAAAGTCTGACACTGTTTCTACTGTTTTCCCATCTATTTCCCATGAAGTGATGGGACCAGATGCCATGATCTTTGAGGTGGCAAGAATACACAGAAAAACTATACAAAAAGATCTTGATGACTCAGATAACCATGAGGGTGTGATCACTCACCTAGAGTCAGACATCCTGGAATATGAAGTCAAGTGGGGTTTAGGGAGCATAACTACGAACAAAGCTAGTGGAGGTGATGGAATTCTAGATGAGTGATTTCCAATCTTAAAAGATGATGCTGTTAAAGTGCTGCACTCAATATGCCAGCAAATTTGGAAAACTCGGCAGTGGCCACAGGACTGGAAAAGGTCAGTTTTCATTCCAATCCCAAAGAAAGTCTATGCCAAAGAATATTCAAACTACTGAATAATTGCTCTCATTTCACATTTTAGCAAAGTAATGCTCAAAATTCTCCAAGCCAGGCTTCAACATTATGTGAACCGTGAACTTCCAGATGTTCAAGCTGGATTTAGAAAAGGCAGAGGAAACAGATCAATTTGCCAAAATCCATTGAATCATCAAAAAACAAGAGAATTCCAGAAAAACATCCATTTCTGCTTTATTGACTATCCTAAATCCTTTGATTGCGTGGATCACAGCAAACTGTGGAAAATTCTTTTTTTTAAAAAATATTTATTTATTTATTTAAAAAATAAAAAAAATTTTTTTAAATTGGAGGCTAATTACTTTACATTATTGTATTGGTTTTGCCATACACTGACATGAATCTGCGTGAAACGAATCACCAGTCCAGGTTTGATGCATGATGCAGGATGCTCAGGGCTGGTGTACTGGGATGAACCAGAGGGATGGGATGGGGAGGGAGGTGGGAGGGGGGTTCAAGATGGGGAACGCATGTACACCCGGGGCAGATTCATGTCAGTGTATGGAAAATTCTTAAAGAGAATGGAATACCAGATCACCTTACCTGCCTCCTGAGAAATCTGTATGCAGGGCAAGAAGCAACAGTTAGAACTGGACATGGAACAACAGACTGGTTCCAAATAGGAAAAGGAGAATGTCAAGGCTGTATATTGTCACCCTGCTTATTTAACTTATGTGCAGAGTCCGAGCTGCATATAAATTATGCTGGGCTGGATGAAGCACAAGATGGAATCAAGATTGAGGCAGAAATACCAATAACCTCACATATGCAGATGACACCACGTTTATAGCAGAAAGTGAAGAGGAACTAAAGAGCTTCTTGATGAAAGTGAAAGAGGAGAGTGAAAAAGTTGGCTTCAAACTCTACGTTCATAAAACTAAGATCACGGTATCCAGTCCCATCACTTCATGACAAATAGATGGGGAAACAGTGAGAGACTTTATTTTGGGGGGCTCCAAAATCAGAGCAGATGGTGACTGCAGTCATGAAATAAAGATCCTTGCTCCTTGGAAGAAAAGCTATGATCAACCTAGACAGCATATTAAAAAGCAGAGACATTATCTTGCTGACAAAAGGTCCATCTAGTCAAAGCCATGGTTCTTCCAGTAGTCATGTATGGATGTGAGAGTTGGACCATAAAGAAAGCTGAAGAGGATGCTTTTGAACTGTGGTGTTGGAGGAGACTCTTGAGAGTCCCTTGGACAGCAAGGAGATCCAACCAGTCCATCCTAAAAGAAATCAGTCCTGAATATTCTTGGAAGGACTGAAGCTGAAACTCCAATACTTTGGCTACCTGATGCGAAGAACTGACTCATTAGAAAAAGACCCTGAATGCTGGGAAAGATTGAAGGCAGAAGGAGAAGGGGATGACAGAGGATGAGATGGTTGGATGGCATCACGGACTTGATGGACATGAGTTTGAACAAACTCCTGGAGTTGGTGATTGACAGGGAAGTTTGGCTTGCTGCAGTCCATGGGGTCTCAAAGAGTCAGTCACGACTGAGTGACTGAACTGAAGATTAAAAAAATCCTTTGCTGAAATGATGTCTCCTGATGCTCCTGAAAAAATGCTACTGATGTTAGCTGCATATTGGCTAGTTAAACTCAGTTGTTCAGGATAGGTGGGAAATCTTTTGATAAATGAGACCAGATTACAGTTGAAGTATAAGAACATGAACTTTTCAAATCATAGAATATACCAAAATTTCAGTGTAGGACTGTGTCTATGTGGATACAATTAAAAACCTACATTCATCTAAATTACCATTTTATGGAATTTTAAAACTCTTCAAGCAGTTGTTTTTCTGCCATATTATTAATATAAGAGAAGGACAAATTAAACATGTAAATGCAAAAATAACTATTGTTGATAACTTGCTCCAATATTGTATGATACAGTTGTAACTATTACTATGGAGAACTGTATGAATGGTGTTGAATACAGCTGCTTTGTAGATTTAACAGTCACTGTTTGCTATTAGTCACCTTATAGTTTGGGTTTTCCTTGTGACTCAGCTGCTAAAAAATCCACCTGGAATGAAGGAGACCTGGGTTCAATCCCTGGGTTGGGAAGATCCCCTGAAGAAGGGAAAGACTACTCACTCCAGTATTCTGGCCTGGAGAATTCCATGAATTGTATAGTCCATGGGGTCGCAAAGAGTTGGACATGACTCAGTTACTTTCACTTTGTATTTTGGATAACATATCACATCAACAAATATTTATTGCATTTTATAAGCAAAGGAGCGTGTAAACTCACAGTGTCAGACTTTATTTTTTTGGGCTCCAAAATCACTGCAGATGCTGATTGCGGCCATGAAATTAAAAGACGCTTACTCCTTGGAAGGAAAGTTATGACCAATCTAGATAGCATATTAAAAAGCAGAGACATTATTTTGCCTACCAGGGTCCGTCTAGTCAAGGCTATGGTTTTTCCCATTGTCACGTATGGATGTGAGAGTTGGACTGTGAAGAAAGCTGATCGCCGAAGAATTGATGCTTTTGAACTGTGGTGCTGGAGAAGACTCTTGACAGTCCCTTGGCCTGCAAGGAGATCCAACCAGTCCATTCTAAAGGAGATCAATCCTGGGTGTTCATTGGAAGGACTGATGCTAAAGCTGAAACACCAATACTTTGGCCAACTCATGCGACGAGCTGACTCACTGGAAAAGACTCTGATGCTGGGAGGGATTGGGGGTGGGAGGAGACAGGGACGACAGAGAATGAGATGGCTGGGTGGCATCACTGACTCGATGGACATGAGTTTGACTGAACTCCAGGAGTTGGTGTTGGACAGGGAGGCCTGGTGTGCTGTGATTCATGGGGTTGCAAACAGTTGGATACGACTGAACTGAACTGAACTGAAACTCACAGAGAAGCTTAAAGCCATGCCTTAAAAACTTGTCTTAAATACATGGCTTTTTATTTTAACCCAGTTCTCAAAATTACCAAAGAGTGAAAGAAATTCTCTCTGATGGGACATGAACTGAAATGTGATGGAGAGAGTAATTGAGTTCCTGAGCCTGTGAACACAGCCATGGCCCTCTCCTCTCTCTTGCTTCTCTGGGTACCATTGATTCCTGTCCTGGAAGATACATCAGCTTCTTGGAGGTACCACCTGTTCACTCTTAATGACTCCGTGTGGATTGCTGGTGGTTTGAGACAGACATTTATGGCAAGATTTTGCTCAATCCATCTAGGCTGTTCAATAAATGTCAGCTAATGATCAGAAGACTTTATTAAAGAGTGCCTAGCTTTCAAAATTGACTTCACTGTAAATCCTTTTATATAAAAATATTTGCATAAGAACTATTCAAAATAAAGCAGATTAAAATAGTTTATCGTGAAAAATTAGAAAATTAATGATTAGTACAATCACTATATTATACACCTATACCATATAGTATTATACATCAACTGTACTTCAATAGAAAATAAATTGAAAAAATATAGTAAAAAAATAGAAAATATTGTAAACATAAAAAGGTAAAAAAGACCCAGAATCACAAATTGATTTGTAAATCCTATTAATATCATGGTGTATATCTTATTATAAGGCCTTTAAAAAAACATAGCCTCGTGACCAGGAAACTAAGAAAACTTGTAATAAAACTATTGTTTTAAATGAAAAGTGCTGAAATGGAACAGTCTGGATTAACAGGTCTCCAGTTCTAGCTTTTCTGTTCTCTAGTACCCTTTTCTTCACACCACTGTGTTCATATTGTTTTCTTTACTGCACTGACTCCCAATTAAACATTTTAAGTTTAAATCTAGCTTGTTATCATGGCATAATAGGAATAGTAACAGTTACCATTTATTATTAGCCACCTGTGTAAGCACCATGTTGGGTTTTGTAACATTCCATCCTCACAACTATATGAGGCATGTACCCTCATCTCACAGATCAAAAAAATCTGAAATGCAAGGAATTGATTCAGTTCAGTTCAGTTCGGTAGCTAGTCGTATCTGACTCTTTGCACCCCACGAATCACACATGCCAGGCCTCCCTGTCCATCACCAACTCCCGGAGTTCACTCAAACTCATGTCCATCGAGTCGGTGATGCCATTCAGCCATCTCATTTTCTGTCGTCCCCTTCTCCTGCTGCACTCAATCCCTCCCAGGATCAGAGTCTTTTCCAGTGAGTCAACTCTTAGCATGAGTTGGCCAAAGTATTGGAGTTTCAGCTTTAGCATCAGTCCTTCCAATGAACACCCAGGACTGATCTCTTTTAGAATGGACTGGTTGGATCTCCTTGCAATACAAGGGACTCTCAAGGGTCTTCTCCAGCACCACAGTTCAAAAGCCTCAATTCTTCGGCGATCAGCTTTCTTCACAGTCCAACTCTCACATCCATACATGACCACTGGAAAAACCATAGCCTTGACTAGACGGACCTTTGTTGGCAAAGTAATGTCTCTGCTTTTTAATATGCTGTCTAGGTTTCCTAACTGTCCTTCCAAGGAGCTGTCCTAACTTTCCTTCCAAGGAGCAAGCATCTTTTAATTTCATGGCTGCAATCAGCATCCGCAGTGATTTTGGAGCCCAAAAAATTAAAGTCTGACACTGTTTCCACTGTTTCTCCATCTATTTTCCATGAAGTGATGGGACCAGATGCCATGATCTTAGTTTTCTGAATGTTGAGCTTTAAGCCAACTTTTTCACTCTCCTCTTTCACTTTCATCAAGAGGCTTTTTAGTTCCTCTTCACTTTCTGCCATAAGATGGGTCATCTGCATATCTGAGGTTATTGATATTTCTCCTGGCAATCTTGATTCCAGCTTGTGATTCATCCAGCCCAGTGTTCCTCATGATGTATTCTACATATAAGTTAAATAAGCAGGGTGACAATATACAACCTTGATGTACTCCTTTCCTGATTTGGAACCAGTCTGTTGTTCTATGTCCAGTTCTAACTGTTGCTTCCTGACCTGCCTACAGGTTTCTCAAGAGGCAGGTCAGGTGGTCTAGGATTCCCACCTCTTTCAGAATTTTCCACAGTATTGTTGTGATCCACACAGTCAAAGGCTTTGGCATAGTCAATAAAGCAGAGTAGATGTTTTTCTGGAACTCTCTTGCTTTTTCCAAGATGCAGCACATGTTGGCACTTTGATCTCTGGTTCCTCTGCCTTTTCTAAAACCAGCTTGAACATCTGGAAGTTCACGGTTCATGTATTGCTAAAGCCTGGCTTGGAGAATTTTGAGCGTGACTTTACTAGCATGTGAGATGAGTGCAATTGTGCGGTAGTTTGAGCATTCTTTGTCATTGCCTTTCTTTGGGGTTAGAATGAAAACTGACCTTTTCCAGTCCTGTGGCCACTGCTGAGTTTTCTAAATTTGCTGGCATATTGAGTACAGAACTTTCACAGCATCATCTTTCAGGATTTGAAAGAGCTCAATTGGAATTCCATCACCTCCACTAGCTTTGTTAGTAGTGATGCTTTCTAAGGCCCACTTGACTTCACATTGCAAGATGTCTGGCTCTAGGTCAGTGATCACGTTATCGTGACTATCTTGGTCGTGAAGATCTTTTTTGTACAGTTCTTTTGTGTATTCTTGCCACCTTTTCTTAATATCGTCTGCTTCTGTTAGGTCCGTACCATTTCTGTCCTTTATCGAGCCCATCTTTTCCTGAAATGTTCCCTTGGTATCTCTAATTTTCTTGAAGAGATCTCTTGTCTTTCCTATTCTGTTGCTTTCCTCTATTTCTTTGCATTGATTGCTGAGGAAGGCTTTCTTATCTCTCCTTGCTATTCTTTGGAACTCTGCGTTCAGATGCTTATATCTTTCCTTTTCCCCTTTGCTTTTCACTTCTCTTCTTTTCACAGCTATTTGTAAGGCCTCCTCAGACAGCCATTTTGCTTTTTTGCATTTCTTTTCCATGGGGATGGTCTTGGTCCCTGTCTCCTGTACCATGTCACGAACCTCCATCCATAGTTCATCAGGCAATCTATCAGATCTTGTCCTTTAAATCTTTTTCTCACTTTCACTGTATAATCATAAGGGATTTGATTTAGGTCATATATGAATGGTCTATTATCTTGTCCAAAATTGCATGTTAAGTGGCTGACCGGGAAAATCAAACTCCCACCTGACACTGAAGACCTTCTTCCATCCAGACCATACTTTACTTGCATATTTCTTAATAGAAATAGTAACTATAGGTCTATTTACTGTTCCTTAGGAGAAGGAAATAGCGACCCACTCAAGTATTCTTGCTTGGAGAATCCCAGAGACAGGGGAGCCTGGTGGGCTGCTGTCTATGGGGTCACGTAGAGTCGGATACGACTGAAGCAATTTACCAACTTAGCAACAACTGTTCCTTAAACTCTCTGTCAGCACTCTGTGTACTACCGTTTCACTCCATGGGAGCCAGTTAAAGTCCCATTTTCTTTTGTTCATCCATTCAATTCATTTGACCTTTGTTTCCAGGCCCTGTTCTTGGTGCCACTATGGATTATTTCCCAGCTTTTGTTGACTGCTCCCTGAGAGTTAGGTCTTTTTTGTATATGTTGTCTCACCAGCTAAATTCTAACCTGCTTGCAGTAGCAACCTTTAGGGGACATTTGAAAAGGATATGACATCTTTGTTATTATAATGGCAGTATGTAATGATGGTGATGTATGTTATAATGAGGTGCACTGGCATTAATGCCTAGTGGTCTGGAATTTTAAATATTGTACAGTGTTATGGGATATGTATGAAACAGTCCTGCACACTTGAGCATTGTCTCACCCAAATGACAGTAGTGTCCTCCTCCAGAAACACTGCTGCAAGTGGATCTAAGGGTAAAGATCTTTCTTTTAACAAGCTCTCTGTATCTTTTTCAAGCCTGATAGCCTATTCATGGAAAGCATTGCTTTTCTGTAATGATGATATTCTCTTGATTAACCAGAAACTTTAAGTGAGATTTTCAGGGAGATTCATTCATGGATACATGGAATGTGATGATTTCTAAGGCTGATTTGGATGAAAAAGATTATGTTTGCTGAAGCAAATAGGAAGCTTCTCCCCACCCACATGTGGAAGCTTGAGTCTATAAGGATACTGAAACTCCTTCCTTGACTCATGGAACCCTCCCCTCAAATATTTCTATGTACCTCCTAAAGAAGATGATAGTTCTTAACATCTTAACATAACAATAGTTCAGTTGTTACTGAGGTTATGTTTACTTGTTTTCTAGTAAACATGAGCCAAGGGCACACCCCCTCAATATCCATTGATTTTGAGCAGACTAACAAAATACTTTGATAAATGATATCTGAGAGAAACATATCCTCATCTGTAGTGGACAGGTGTCATTTTTGTTTGGTTCAGTTCACTTCAGTTCAGTCACTCAGTCATGTCCAACTCTTTGCGACCCCATGAATCACAGCGTACCAGGCCTCCCTGTCCATCACCAACTCCCGGAGTTCACTCAAACTCATGCTCATCGAGTCAGTGATGCCATCCAGCCATCTCATTCTCTGTCGTCCCCTTCTCCTCCCGCCCCCAACCTTTCCCAGCATCAGAGTCTTTTCCAGTGAGTCAACTCGTCACATGAGGTGGCCAAAGTATTGGAGTTTCAGCTTTAGCATCAGTCCTTCCAATGAACATCCAGGATTGATCTCCTTTAGAATGGACTGGTTGGATCTCCTTGCAGTCCAAGGGACACTCAAGAGTCTTCTCCAACACCACAGTTCAAAAGCATCAATTCTTCGGCGATCAGCTTTCTTCACAGTCCAACTCTCACATCCATATGTGACCACTGGAAAAACTATAGCCTTGACTAGATGGACCTTTGTTGGCAAAGTAATGTCTCTGCTTTTTAATATACTATCTATGTTGGTCATAACTTTCCTTCCAAGGAGTAAGGGTCTTTTAATTTCCTGGCTACAATCAGCATCTGCAGTGATTTTGGAGCCAAAAAAAATAAAGTCTCACACTGTTTCCACTGTTTTTCCATCTATTTCCCATGAAGTGATGGGACCAGATGCCATGATCTTTGTTTTCTGAATGTTGAGCTTCAAGCCAACCTTTTCACTCTCTCTTTCACTTTCATCAAGAGGCTTTTGAGTTCCTCTTCACTTTCTGCCATAAGGGTGGTGTCATCTGCATATCTGAGGTTATTGATATTTCTCCCAGCAATCTTGATTCCAGCTGGTGCTTCTTCCAGCCCAGCGTTCCTCATGATGTACTCTGCATATAAGTTAAATAAGCAGGGTGACAATATACAACCTTGACGTACTCCTTTTCCTATTTGGAACCAGTCTGTTGTTCCATGTCCAGTTCTAACTGTTGCTTCCTGACCTGCATACAGGTTTCTCAAGAGGCAGGTCAGGTGGTCTGGGATTCCCATCTCTTTCAGAATTTTCCACAGTTTATTATGATCCACACAGTCAAAGGCTCTGGCATAGTCACCCAATATCTAAACTTCCTTCTCTTTCCTGAGGAATTCTTGATCAGGTATATCCTCGGTGGGAGGCAGGATTTCCATCTCACCACTTCTTAGCTGCCAGAACATGAGCACAGATTTGGCCTGAACAATCAGGTACTTTGACATGGACCTTGGTGCTCAAGTGGGTGACTCGAAGATGAAAGGTCAGCTGGAATTTATTCCTGGCAGTAGGAAGCGAAGCCTAGTGGTGGTGGTGCTGGCAGTGTTCTGCAGAAGGGCTGGTTGTAGTCTAGGTGGCTGTTCTTGTTTGGAGATGGTGTCTATCCTGTTTCTTGATCCTCTAGAGCTTCCTGGGATCTTACTCTGTTCAGGCCGCTATAACCAAATATCATAGACTGGGTGTCTTCTAAACAGGAGAAACCTTTCTCACAGTTCTGGAAAATGGAAGTCTGAGATCAGGGAGCCAGCAAGTTTGGTTGTGGGCCTACTTCTGGGTCACAGACTTCTTGTATCCTACATGGTAGAAGGGACTAGGGACCTCTGTGGGTCTTTTTTATAAAAGCATTAATCCAGTTCTGAAGGACCCCACCATTATGACCTAATCTCCCTCAAAGCGACTGCCTCCTGATACCGTCATCACATTGGGCATTAGGACTTCAAGATATGAATTTCTGGAGGTGGGGACACAACCATTCAAGTCATAATACTGCATTTTTATGGTACAGAATACCAGATTCTTCAGTACCCTTTCTCTCTTTTAAGAAAAAGACATCTTACATCCTAAATATTGGTTACAGATTTTTCAAGCTTCCCTTGCAGCTAGATATGACAAGGTGACTAATTTTGGCCAGTTAGCAGTAGGTAGGAGTGATGCCTACAATTTTCAGGTCAAATCTTTAAAAGGAAGCTATTTACCCTTTATTCCCTCTATTTCCTTGGCTGGAGCCTGGGTGTGGTCCTGGTGATGCCACCTGATAGATGAAGATGATGTCTTAGAGAATGGAAAACCAAGTGGAATTAGATTGGGTAGAACCGCCTACAGTCAGGTTCCCTTCTCCCCACACAGGAAAGAAACAAATTTTCTGTGTTGGTTAAGTCACTGTTGTTTGGCCTCTGCTAAAGAAGCGAGATCCATATCCTAACTAGTAGAGAGACTATCCATTTTCTGGGCTTTCCCGGTAGCTCAGATGATAGAGAATCCACCTGAAATGCAGGAGACACAGAAGATGTGGGTTTGATCCCTGGGTCAGGAAGACTCTCTGGAGAAGGAAATGACAACCCACTCCAGTATTCTTGCCTGGAGAATCTCATGGACAGAGGAGCCTGGAGGGTTAGAGTGCATGGGGTTGCAAAGAGTCGAACAAGACTGAGCAACTCTACTTCACTTCACTCGGTTTCTAAGCCTAATCCTCCGACCTCGTGTTGTTTCATAGGCCCTTAATACTTTCCACAAATTCCCTTTTGTTAAGAGTTGTCAAAATCTATTTCTGTTTTTTGCTACTGTTAATAGGAGCATTTTAGATAGATACAGCTGAAAATGTGGAATTGACTGATCCTGGGGAGTTGAGCAGAGAGCACTGAGGTTTTATTATCCAAGCCTGGAAAATTATCTGTTTTTACTCTTAGTAATGGAACAGCTGGTTGACCTAAGACCTGCCCTATAATTTGGTTCTTAGATCTTTTGCCTACAAAGGCAGAGCATTAAGAAACTTGGTAGAGAAAATTGAGGATGTCGGCGGATTTTGACTCCTTGTAAGCTTTAGTTTAAGGTCTTACTGAAAGGGGTTTGCTTAGCTTGAAGTTGAAAAGAGAGAGAAAAACCCCACAACTTTGCAGGGAGGCCTTTGATGCAGTACTCTGTAATCCAAAATGGTTTAAGCAGAGTTCAGAAGTCTCTTTCCCAGGCTAAAGTTAGTGCAAGCAAACACAAGGAAGTAAAAACTCAGTTGCAGATGAGGTCAGAGCTGAGAGAAGCAGGCTCTTCAGACTCCTCCCAGGCACCTCCTGCTGCGTGCTCCCTGTTGGAGAGCAGAAGTAGTCATTGCCCTTAGGAGGACGAAGCTGGGTGGGGCCCTTGGAGAGAAGTCTCTTTGTGGAGGCTTCCTTGTGCAGTCTGCTTGGAATTGGCCTAGAGTGAAGGCCCCTAAATCAGGGGCAGATCATTAGATGAATAAAATGCTTAGTCTTGGACTTAAAGTCTAGGACATGACAAGATATATGCCTTGGTTACTAGTCACATTGATTAGTTCAGGGATAAGCACAGGATTCACACCACTGAGAGTTAAGGAGATATTTCTAGAATCTTCTGGAAAGAGAGCTTTCCTGAGGTTCCTTGGGTGGTGCCAGAAAACTGCCCATTGTCCTGAGCTTGAATAAGGAAGCATGGAACCCTGGGAGCTCCCTATGACTATAAGAGAGCCAGGCCTAGGATAAACTTGACCCTGTGGGAGGCAGAGAAGAGAGATGGAAGGAAATTTCTTTTTCTCATATGGTTGAGTCTAACCTAAAGTCTCTTTATTTTTGGACTTTTTAGTTAAGTGAGCTAATAAGTCTACTTTGCTATTTAATCTAGGCTAGATGGAATTTTCTTTCAGTTGCAACAGAAAGTAAAAGTGATATATCTTTTTCTCAGTCATCTGATTTAGTAGCTTGCCCTTTTAACTTTTGAGACTCTGAAGGGTCTATACCAATATTATTGAAACTGGTTTATGACAAGTCTTGCCAAAAGAGATTCTGGTAAGTGCTGAGTACCTAACACTAAGCCCAACCTTCTCCCAAGAATTCAGTACCATCTTAGTTAAAATCAGTGTGGTCCTTGCAGACATCTCTAAAACCCCAGGCACCTCTCTTCCACCTTTATGGTCATGGTTAGCCCAGTCAACTCTGTCAATAGCACTCCACTTTTACATGATACCAGGGTCAGAGCACTTCCCAAAGATTTGCTTTCAAACTTGCTATCTGCAAGAGAAGATGGCAAGAACTTTTGTCATCATTTCTTCCAGCCTTTAGTGAAGTCAACATAACAATCACCATGTTTAATGTTTCTCTTCCTTTGCCTTGGGAAAGATTTGGAGCTAACAGTTTGTTCTTGTGTAAATAGTACCAAACCTAGTATGCACCTTTCTTGGAAGACAAAGGTTACATTATTGCACCAAATGGGTTATTTGTCCCTGCAAAATTGCTGTGAAAAATCTTGATTCAAAAATGGAGCCAGATTTTTCTTTAATGTGGTTAGTAAAGGTCAGTGGGGAACCTGTTCATTTAATAATTCTCAAATGGGGTATTTGAGTGATGACTGAATTTCATCACAGCCAGTCATTTCTGTCCAAAAATAATACAGGGGCATTGGGTCATTTCCTCTTTTAAGCAGTCAGCTGAAGGCCAAACCGCTATATTTACTTGCCAGGGTGAGAGGTCCAAATCTGTGTTGTTCACAGGAAAAAAAGAATCCACCTCATAAACAGGGTTCAGAAAATAGCAGTAACACCTGAATGTTGCATGGGATGTCTTTATGTTTGTTTGTTTGTTTTGAGTAGAGAATTAAGAGCAGAATAACTGATGACTCTTTCTAGGTCTTTTGATCAGTTTTGAGGTTTTCTCCTCATTGCATATTTTTAAAGAACCTAAAATTAAGTCTAACCTAAAGGGAAACTTTAAGAAGCCTCACCAGGGACTTCTTTGGTGGCTTGGTAGTAAAGAACCCATCTGTCAGTGCAGGAGATGTTAAGAGATGTGGGTTTGATCCTTGGGTTTGGAAAGATATTCTGGAGGAGCATATGGTAACCCATTCCATTATTCTCGCTTGGAGAATCTCATGGGCAGAAGGAGCCTGGCAGACTACGGTCCATAGGGTCTCAAAGAGTTGGATACGACTCGATCGACTTAGCACGCATGTACCCCAAATTGTGGCAAGTGCCTGGTACACTAGTGAATATACTCTGTCAGTGGAGGCGATGCTCTTTCCAAATCCTAAGAAGTAAACGATGCACCATGGATGCTCTTTACTTTCTTTCAGGGCTCCACAAAGTTAGTGTTTATCCAGTGATTTCAAAATGACCTGATGAGAATATTCTTTGGAGGAAGTCATTGGGCATGCAGAAAGGAAATGAATTTTGCTTTAACACCCCTTCTTCTGCTCAAAAATGATGATCTGCGCCCTAGGCTATCAAACATCAGTGCACAGAATTATTCACAAAGGGTTTATGGTTCAAGTGGTAAATCCAGGCATTTGCAAAATGTTGACCCAAGTGAGTCAGCATGGAAAGCTTGATCTTTCAGTTTGATGAAAATGTAATTTTATGGATGTCAAGTTGAAGTTCAAAAGTGACATATCATGTCACGCAGATAAATAGTTTTGCCAAAAGCAATGCCATAATTCATAAGCACTTGTCTGGCCAGTGGTAACTCTCTGGCTGATTAAGTGAAATGCTTGCTAATAAATGCAATCTCTATCCCATATTATACATTTAGTCTTTTCTGAATAATAAAAATTGTCCTATTTAAGAACTGAAATTAGTGCTAGAAATCAACATCTAACACAAAACACATTTGTTTCTTTCATACTTCTTTCACTGTCACAAGAATTACTTTTAGAACAATACCAAACAATAATTTGTGAGTATCTGATAGTTCTTTCCTTCTTGGCTCCCCAGAGACCGACTGAATAAGAATGCTGGGGGTAAAAAATGTAAATAAATAAATAAAATTGTTATTGTTCTTGAAGTGTGTTTAGTGCTGAGGAGGAAATAGAAGTCTTGCACATGAAAGACCTTCACATTCTGGCCCAGGTTGGCTTTCCATCAGATCTTCTATAGTCCCTGACTTCCTATACTCAGGCTCTGGAAAACCATGCTCTTTTCTACCATTGTTCAGTTGCTAAGTCGTGTCTCTTTGCAACCCCGTGGACTGAAGTACGTCAGGCTTTCTTGTCTTTCTTTATCTCCCAGAGTTTGCTCAAACTCATGTCCATTGAGTTGGTGATGCCATCCAACCATCTCGTCCTCTGCCACCCCCTTCTTCTCCTGCCCTCAGTCTTTCCCAGCATCAGGGTCTGTTTCAATTGTTGTTGTTCAGTTGCTCAGTTGTGTCTGACTCTTTGTGACCCCATGGACTGCAGCATGCCAGCCTTCTCTGTCATTCACCATCTCCTGGAGCTTGCTCAAACTCATGTCCATTGAGTTGGTGATGCCATCCAATCATCTCATCTTCTGTTGCCCCCCTTTCCTCCTGCCTTCAATGGAGCCCTGCAAACTTTGCATGATTTTTATTCCTGGCATGGCCTTCTCACCCCACTCTTTCTATGGAAACTTCTGCTCCTCTCTCAACACCATTTAGTTTCTACATTTTGAAACATCTTTCACTCATCAGGTAGAACTATTTTTCTTTTATAACCTGACTACACTGTTACCACTCTCATTATATTAATTTTTTAGATTGAAGTGTAGCTTAGTTATAATATTATATTAGATTCAGGCCTACAGCATTCAGTATTTTTATCGTTTATACTCCATTTAAAGTTATTACAAGATAATGGCTAGAATTCCCTGTACTGTACAATATATCCTTGTTGCTTATCTCTTTTATACATGATAGTTTATATCTCTTAATCCCCTATCACTAATGTGCCCCCTGTCATATCTCTTCTCACTGTAGCTTGTTCCTACGCTTGTTTGTTCTCTATGTCTGTGAGTTTTCTTGTGTTTTGCCTCATACATTCACTTGTATTATTTTTTAGATTTTACATATAAGTGACATTATACAGTATTTGTCTTTCTCTGTCTGACTTATTTCACTAAGCATAATATGCTCTAACCCCATCTATTTTACTGCTAAATTTCATTCTTTTTTATGGTTGAGTAATATTTTTTGGTATATATGTACCACATCTCTATCCACTCATCTGTTGATGGACACTTAGATTTCTTCCATATCTTGGCTATTGTAAACTGTGCTTCTCGGAACATTAAGGTGCATTTATCTTTCTGAATTAGTGTTTCATTTTTTCCAGAAATATGCCCAAGAGTGGTCTGTCTCTTCTGCTGTGTTCCCTGAAGACAGGTTTCAGGTATTTTATTTTTGTAGTGAATGAACAATTGTGGCTTAAAGAGAGTGATGAATAGAAGGTCATACTAGGAAAGCAAGTTTCTGAGAAGCTACCTCCCTCTAGACTCTATTCAAAATTTAACTTGCTCAAAAATCTTCCTGCTCCAAATTCGATAACAACCATTCCTTTATTTGTCATTCTTTCAACTGTTAGAGACGTTCTTAGTATCAAATGATTTTGCTCCTGTACCTATACTATTTTACCTTTCATGTGTGTGTGCATGAAATCCTTCAGTTGTGTTGGACTCTTTGTGACCCTATGGGCCATAGCCCGCCAGGTTCCTCTGTTCATGGGATTATCCAGGCAAGTATACTGGAGTAGTTTGCCATTTCCTCTTCCAAGGGATTTTCTTGACCGAGGGATTGAACCTGCGTCTCTTAAGTCTTCTGTATTGGCAGGCAGGTTCTTCCCACTAGCGCCACATGGAAAACCCACTTTGCGTTTTAACCCCAGTTAATAATTTTACCTATTTAGGCAAATTCTTTGGCCTCCTTAATAGAATTTTGTCTTCTTAAATGGAAGTCACTATTTTGTACATGTATAATAGAATAAACTGTGGAAAATTCTGAAAGAGATGGGCATACCAGACCACCCGACCTGCCTCTTGAGAAACCTGTATGCAGGTCAGGAAGCAACAGTTAGAACTGGACATGGAACAACAGACTGGTTCCAAATAGGAAAAGGAGTATGTCAAGGCTGTATATTGTCACCCTGCTTATTTAACTTATATGCAGAGTACATCACGAGAAAAGCTGGGCTGGAGGAAGCACAAGCTGGAATCAAGATTGCTGGGAGAAATATCAATAACCTCAGATATGCAGATGACACCACCCTTATGGCAGAAAGTGAAGAGGAACTATAAAGCCTCATGATGAAAGTGAAAGAGGAGAGTGAAAAAGTTGGCTTGAAGCTCAACATTCAGAAAACTAAGATCATGGCATCTGGTCCCATCACTTCATGGGAAATAGATGGAGAAATAGTGGAAACAGTGTCAGACTTTATTTTTTGGGGCTCCAAAATCACTGCGGATGCTGATTTCAGCCATGAAATTAAGAGACGTTTACTCCTTGGAAGGAAAGTTATGACCAACCTAGATAGTATATTAAAAAGCAGAGACATTACTTTGCCAACAAAGGTCTGTCTAGTCAAGGCTATGGTTTTTCCACTGGTCACGTATGGATGTGAGAGTTGGATTGTGAAGAAAACTGATCGCCGAAGAATTGATGCTTTTGAACTGTGGTGCTGGAGAAGACTCTTGAGAGTCCCTTGGACTGCAAGGAGATCCAACCAGTCCATTCTGAAGGAGATTAGTCCTGGGTGTTCATTGGAAGGACTTATGCTAAAGCTGAAACTCCAATACTTTGGCCACATCATGCGATGAGTTGACTCACTGGGAAAGACTCTGATGCTAGGAGGGATTGGGGGCAGGAGGAGACGGGGACGACAGAGAATGAGATGGCTGGATGGCATCACTGACTCAATGGAGGTGAGTTTGAGTGAACTCTGGGAGTCGGTGATGGACAGCGAGGCCTAGTGTGCTGTGATTCATGGGGTTGCAAAGAGTCGGACACGACTGAGTGAACTGATAAATATATATTTTCTACTTTTTATTTATTTATTTTTGGCTGTGCTGGGTCTTCCTTGTTGTGCATGCTTTTCTCTAGTTGCGCTCAGTGGAGGCTGCTCTAGTTGCGGTGTGTGGGCTTTTCACTGCAGTGGCTTTTCTTATTGGGGACCTCGGGCTCTCAGCCTACAGGCTTTAGTAGTTGTGGTGCATGGGCTTCATTGCCGTGTGGCATGTAGAATCTTCCCAGACTAGAGATCAAACCTGTGCCTCTTGCACTGGCAAATGGATTCTTAACCACTGGACCACCAGGGAAGTTCCAGTTTTGTATATAGTTTATCTAACTCTTCTTTCTCGTGTTATATGTGTTCAATGCCCTGCTGATAGGAGGAACTGAATACACACTTATTGAAGAAATCAAGTTAAAGAGATTTTCTGGTATATTGAAATCCCAGTTTTTATCTTCTCTTATCTCATTATTCAACAAGAAATCAAAATGGTAGTCAGTACATAGTTAATTTTAAAGAGTTGATTTATATTCAAAAAGTTAGTGTGGTCATTATCTTGAATTTATAAGGAGAGCTGATCTTTGAATTTCTGTGGAAAGTAAAGGTCAAACTATAAATAATTAAGTGTATTCATATTGGCTATTCCTGTCAGTCATGAAACAGAGTGGAAATGTATATATTTTCTGTTGAAAGAGATTTGGATCACAAGTCACTCTTTTCAGACATCTTTGATGAATTGATAGCGGGGACATTTTTGAAAAAAAAAAATAGATTTGCTGATTTTTTCTTTAAGGATTTCATTTGGCATTTCATTTCTTGATGTGAAACAGGTGAGTTTCTTAATTCCTCAAAGATGTGACCTTTGAAGGTGTGAAAAGAAGATGAGGTAATGTCATCATCAGGAAAATTCTTTGTTTCTTTGAATTTAGTCAATTTGATATTAATACATTTCTCTGGCACACAGAAAATGCATATTTTATGCTTTAATACAATTTTAAACTTGGGTACAAATCTGAGGCTTTCTTGTAAAGACAGTAGAGATGCTTCTGGAGCACCAAACCCATGCTGTGGGGGAGGCTACCCAGTGACAACACATATTTTGTACTTGCCATGTCAGGTATGTTAACTCCGTACTAACAGCAGAGAAAAGTCCCACCTCCTTGGCTTAATTCATCTCTTGCATAATTCTTCTTCTCTGACCTTGTTTTCAACACTCACTGGAAAAAAGAAATACATTTTTGGTAATAGTTCAAATAGATTGTGTGGAAGCATTTCCATGTCAAGAGAATGTTTCTTTAATACTATCTTTACTGATTAACTCAGTCACCTGTGCCACAGATCTTCACTGGACCACGAACCTCCTCCCTGGGCTATTTTGGTGAGGGCTCTGATGATAATTCTATAATTCTGGAACAGATCCAGCTTCTCACCAGTTTCACTGTCCCTCACAAAGATATTATTTAACGTATTATTATTTAATATATTTTATGGTGAATGTGGACCTTTCTGTCTCAAGTTTTATTCTAGCCAGAGCCTGCACTTCATTTTCAGTTCAACGAATGTTATGTTTAGGTTGATCCTCAGCATGTTGATCTTGCCTCTTTCTTATTTCTAAAGAATATTGTGAGGGAGATTTAACTCTTTCCTTTGCCAGTTTTCTCTTCAAACAATGTTCTGCTATTCAGAAAGTACCTGTAGATTTTATCCAACAAAACACTTGATTATGGAGTAGATAAACAAGAAATGGAATTGAAATAGCTCAATTTGTCTTTTTTTGGGGGGAAGGTGATCAATTAAAGTTGTTTTAATTCTATATGTATTGCTTTTCCTGACATGTTCCCTTTCTTTGTGTTCTTTGGTGAGTTGTTCTCACAAAGTATGAAATCACTCAGATTCATGCCAGCATTCTATTTTGTACTGTTTACTTCATCACATTGATTAGAGTGTGAATTCAAGGCTCTCTGGGCTGAGTCAACTAGCAGGTCCTTTTAATCAGATGGGAAACAGTTGTGCTGCTGTGAAATCATTGCCTCTTCCCATTTGTAGGTCTCTCTCAGTCTTTTCTCTAAATTAAACCTGCCCCAGGTCTTCAGTGACTTACTGAAGACTGTGTTAACAAAAAGGCAGCCATAAAGCTGACTGCACCTAGTGGGAATAAAATGATATTACATATACCTCAAATCTACCTGAGGATAGTTGTAAACTCACCCACTATCCCTCTCCCCGTCAAATGAAAAAGTAATGAAATGCAAACGAAAAACATACATAGGCACCAAAAACCCAAGTAAAAGCTGACACATAAAGGGCACAAAGGAACTTATTTGTTCAGCTTAATCCCCATTACCAGAAAGTGCCCACTTGGATTTGACACCTTAGAGGGCAAGTTTGAAGGGCATGGCTTTTGTCCTTTGAGGGCTTTTAACATGTAAACAGATGTGTAAAAATTTGCTAGCATTAAATAATGAACAGTAATAATGAATAATAAATAGAGGAATACATATTCATATTTTACAAATAGTAGCTAATGATGGACTAATGCCATTTAACATCTACAGCATAAAATTGCTTTAGAAATATTTCTCTATGGTTTTAGAATCCTGTTTGTTAGCTTTAACCAGAGCATAATTAGAAATTCATCTTGCCAACTGTTTCATGGGGTTTATATCTGGCTTTATTGTATTCAACATATGCCCATGTAACACCTATCATGTTCCAGGCTATTCTCAGCCCATTAGAGTAGTAACTCATTTAATCCTCATAACAGCCCTAGAGGTAGGTACCGGTATTTTTTCTTTTTCCGTACATAGGGAAATTGGGACACAAAGCAGTAATCAGTGTCCCAGGTTACTCATCTCATGAAGGGCAGAGCCAAAATCGACCGCAGACACTTGGGCCCAGGAGGCCAACACTCAGTCACTACTCTTTACTACCTCTCTATGTTCAAAGACATTTCCCAAAAAAGAATTCCAAAGTTGCTGTGGGCATTGCCAATATCAATGTTAATGACATCGTATGTGTTATTGACATTGATGACATGACTTCAGTATGTGGCCTCCCAAAAAGACTACACTGATTTTGCTGTGAAAAATCCATTTTATTCCTATCTGGATATAATTTATATTTGAATTCAATTTATTATATAAAGTATTTGAGATATTGACCTCTTCAGTTGTTGATGTTAAATACAGGCCAAATAAAATTCTTGTTAATTCAAACACAATTTTGACACATATGCTAATGATAAAAGAAAAGATTATTATTGGCAATAATTATTGACCTGGATGCTCACAAGGCCTATGACCAGAGGCAAGACCTTCCATCTCTCCATGTGTAAAATGTGGTTATTGGATAGATGATCTCTAAACTCTCTCGTCCTTTCCAGAACGAATGCTATACTAGTTTATCATTCTGTGTACAAATATTAATTTGTGAATCAGTGTTCCATACTGTCAACCATAATGCATAATCTTTAGCTGCTGTGTGTTTTAGAATCTCTACTTATCCCTCTCCACATACATTTATAATTTATAAACACACATGCGCATACACTCTCCTCTTTCTAAGAACTTCCAGTCATTTTCAGGATGAAGCTGAAGCTCCTTGACTTGGCACACAAGGTCCACCATTATCTACCCTTTGCCTACCTCTCCAATCTCTTCTCTTGCCATACCCCCTTCTCTAATGCCCAGAAAACCCATTATTCCATCAAAATGGGTGTTTTGACATGGGTCTCTGCCTTTGAACATTATTCTCTCCCCCTGGAAAAAAATTTCTACTTTTTTCCCACCCAGTAAACTTTTCTCTCAAGGCCCAGTTAGGTTTTTGGGGAAGCCTTCTTTGAATTCCCTTTTCCTTTCCCCTCCATACAATGAATCAGGAGCCCATCCTTTGTGTCCCCAATAGGACCCTGTGTACACATTTCATGGCACCTGCTGCATTCTATGGAAATCACTGGTTTTCTTGCTTATCTTCACCATTGGGCTGGGATTGGAACAGACAGTATTTTAGCTGTCTGTCTGATGACTCCAAGTGTTTGGCAAAATGACAATCCTCAATGTATGTTAGCTGAATAGAAGAACAAATGAAATATGAAGGTCATCTTTGTTTCTACAGGATGTAATTAGATATGTTAGTCAATTGTCTTCAGCACAGGGACTATTAGGGAGGTGGAATTCCTAAAATGGGTTCAGTGTTGAGAGAGAGAGAGGCAATGAGAGTGGTGGTGGTGGTGGTGTTGAGTCCTGATATACTTACATAATGAATATAATGTAAAAGAAAACCCAAAGAGTTTAAGGACCAAGCCACACATTTTTTGTTGACTGAAAATTATTCATCTTTTTCAGTCCAAGCATTTGGAGGACACTGACCAAGAGGAATACACATAGTTTCAGTTTTATAGACGTTCTCTAACATGGGGAAAATGGTAATATTAGATTGAAACATACGAACACGGAGTTTCATAACTGTGGTGTTGGAGAAGACTCTTGAGAGTCCCTTGTACTGTGGGGAGATACAACCAGTCCATTCTAAAGGAGATCAATCCTGGGTGTTCATTGGAAGGACTGATGCTAAAGCTGAAACTGCAATACTTTGGCCACCTCATGCGACGGGTCGACTCACTGGAAAAGACTCTGATGCTAGGAAAGTTTGGGGGCGGGAGGAGAAGGGGACGACAGAGATTGAGATGGCTGGATGGCATCACCGACTCTGTGGACATGAGTTTGAGTGAACTCCAGGAGTTGGTGATGGACAGGGAGGCCTGGCGTGCTGTGATTCATGGGGTCGCAGAGAGTCGGACATGACTGAGCGACTGAACTGAACTGAACTGAAGAGGGTAAATGGAAGAGTTCATCCATGGGAGTTCAGGGGAGAATGGAATCTTATTCAACGGGAGAAACCAGAATGGTCTTAAACAGGAGATAGTCTTTGAGATGAGTCTGAACAGGTGGATAGGATGTCAAAGGGAGAGATAGCATCAAAGGGGGCCAGTTCTAAAGTGAGGCTCACTGGGCATGTTTGGGAAAGAGCAGTCATCCATTTTGGCTGTATCCACAGGGAAGAGAGGAGTTATTAATGAGAGTTTTGAATGCCAGCCCAGTGGCAGGTAACATGGAACCCTTGATGATTTATGAGCAAGGAAAGGTTTGATAGAACTTTGTATAGGAAGAATCTGATGTCAGTTGGAGACTGGATTGGTACACCCTGTCTTATTCCTCTGCTCCTGTCTTCCTCATTTCTCCCAGCTGGGCACATGAACATGGCACATAGCTACTGAGCCTCTGCCTGGGGATACTGTGCTGGGATGTGGGCTATAAAGAAGAGAGGTCTAATCTCTGTGCTCAAGAGGCTTCAGTGGATGTCTACCAAGTCTGCTTTATAAACCGGTGCTTTTCTCTGGTTTGTCCTTGATCCCGTTAGGTGAATATTTACATGGTGCTTTGGGGAATTATTTACATACCTAGTGTCTCCCTCATGTTGTGTAACTTGCTGCCCGTGCTCCCAAGCCTTGACAGAGGCAGCATCTCTGGTTCTGAACCCATCCCTGCTGGCTTGGACATGACACAGACCCACAGGTAATTGATGAAATTGCCAAAGAGTTCTAAACCAGGGGAGAGATATCTGTGCTCAGCCCGACTCCACCGCTGACTAAAGCTGTGGCCTGCTGTCAGGGCCTTCACCTCACTGAGACTCAATTTCCTCATTCTAAAAGTGGAGATACTATCACTGGCTCTGTCTGCCTTGCTGGGCTGTAGTGGGATAAATGAACTACCTGTCTGTATTCGTGTTTAGATTGTTACAATGTTCTGTGCACTTTTATTAGCTCCTGTATATTTACCACTGGAGAAGGTTCTTCTGGAACTTACCTGCTGTGTTTATTACCTAAAGAATATTGTTTAATTTTAAGACTTAAAAAAAAAACAAACTAGTAAACCAACCAAGAAAGCTTAAATTTGCCTCCAGTGTCAGGTGTTCAAACTCAAAAAAGAAAAAAATTAAAGATTTAAATCAAAACTAGGCCAAAGCTTAGCCCCGTAACAGGCTTTAGGACGTTAGCAATAAGGCTACTGAGGCTATTTTTCCTGCACTGAATTTGCTAAAAGCAATTTCCTGTTTTTAAACCAAGCAGACAGCCCCAGTCCCCCAGGGGTTCATTAGCTTGGTATTCCACGGGCAGTCTCTTTCTTGCTATTTGTCTGCAGCATCAAGGTACAACAGATGGGGGAGGTTTAGCCTCACCTTTATGGTTAATGCTCACAATCTTATTAAAGGCTAAAGAAATACAGGATCAACTCTTTGTATTACTAAAAACTGATTTACCAGCATCACATCAAATATTTACCTTGCCCTAAGCTACCAGCAATTACAAGCTGATATTGTTCAGGCTCAAACAAACACAGAATAATGAATTTCTGCTAATTATTAGGCACTGATGAAAAATGTGATTTGCCCACTCCCAGCTCTATCCATGGCACCTCACTCATCTTTGTGCATGAGGGAAAACTTCAATTGATATGAATATATTCAGTGCTGCTGAAAAGCACTTCAGTGGTGTCAACCAGAAGTAATTACCAGCGTGTCTGGGAAAGTGATTAAAATGGCTTAAAATGAAGGTTTTGGTTTGCTATAGTTATTTCTATGCAAATATGCCACATTTTTCAACCGACATGGGTGTCTTAATTAAAAACAGGCTAAAGTTGCAGAATAACAAAAGATTTTTAAATTCCACAAAACCTCACACTATAAAAAATAATGACTCCAGCCTTAGCTGCAAATGAAAGTAATCTCTCTCCTTGTAGATCTTATTGGGCTTTTTAAAAAGTTTCACTGCAGACTATTACTGAATTGGGTATTTCCTGATGGAATACTCAAATATTTCAGATACTTGACTGAGGCCCCTTGGTTCAAAGACAGGAGATGAGTGTATCTCCTGTCTCTCTGCCCCTTTGGAAAGAGTCAAATAACGCTGTTCTCACTTCTAACGTTCCTCCCACAGTTGGCACCAGTAAGGGACCTCCAGAGATGACTGATTTTTTTTTTTTTTCCACTTCTAACTTAAAGGGAGAGAGAAAAGAATACAGAAAACTACATTAGGCCCAGATCCCAGACCCCACTTTGAGTCTTCTTTTTCTTTGCATTTTCTGTTTCTCTTAAACGCCAATTTAATCAAAAGGTGTATCAGGGAACCTTTATAACTCTGTAATTCTTTCAGGCCCAACTTGAGAAATCAAGTATAGACCAAGGTTTTTTAAGGTGGTCACAAACCCAGCAGGTAGCACCTGTCTTTCCTTTCCTTTTCCCCTCTACTTTTTGGAAATTATGTTCATATGGCTGTTTTCTAGGTGTTTCTTCCAGCTCTGTTAACTTGTATAAAGCTATACAGACAGCATTAGTAGTACATCAAAATGCTATTGGTGACTTAATCCAAGGCAGAAAAAAGAGTTAATTTTTTTTTTTTAAGGAATTGTCATAAGATCAATAAGGAAAATATTTTAGGGCCAGGATTAATTTTTTGAATTTCACTGGAGAGAACTCCTAATGAGATCAATTCCATCTTCAGTCTTCTTCTCTTCCTCCTCCCATGGCTTCCAAAACCACTTCTTTAGTCCAGACCTCTCTTGTGAGATTCAGATCCTGTTGTCTGTTGGATATTGCCACCTCAGTGGCATCTCATCTAGAACTTCATCTTTTCCTCACCCTGGCCTCTCTTTGGCTGATCACCCACTTACCCATGTCCTGAAATCTTAATCTTGTTTATTGTGCTACCATTCAGCCAGCCCCTAGAGCCAAACCTGAGAACCATCCCTGACTATTTAACATTTCCCATCTTTCCAGGTTCTACTGATATTCCTAACCAGCTCTCAGTTGCATCCTCCATGTCCCTGTATTCCCTCCCACCCCCCTCCCCATCCGCAACTGGTACTGCTTTATGTCTGTGTTTTATCATGTATTTTTTTGGGCTAAAATATCCTAACTCCTGTCCTTGAATTTCCTCCTCCATCCCTCCCAACCTGTCTTTCCATCCACTGTCTTTATGTCCCTTGCCTGGAGTCTTCCATGATCGTCCACTGCCTACAGATAAAGATGAAACTTCTAACTATGATGTGGTGGTCATCACATTGTGCCCTTTCCAACCCCAGTATCCTTTCATTCTTCTAGTATCAGTAGCACCATTATGATTCTGTCTTTATCATAATGGTGGAACCTGAGGCGAAAGGAAAAATCAGCCATACAGATCTTATCTTTATTTTAAATTCTGATATTTTGTTCATCACAGATTTCTTTGTCTGTTCAGTTTTAGAATATTGCATTAGAATGTTATTTATCTTGATTATTGAGTTTTGGGGTAACCCCTTAAGTTTTGTGCCTGAGGTGGTGAGTGCTTCCCTCATTCTACTCTAGTCTGGGCCCTGGATGGATTCTGGAGCTCATTCTGGAAATTTCCATGTGGAGTCTGAGAATCAAGCCAACCCAGCAGAAAGCTGGGAAGAACCTACGGACGTTGTTTGAACCTTGACTCCAGCTGTGCCTAAAGCCTATACCTGGATCTTTTTTGTTGTTGTTTTTGCTTAAGCTAGTTGGAATTGGGTCCTTTTTCACTTGTGGCAGGGAAGTTCTTGAATGATAAAGGGGCATATGAGGCTCCTGATGATATGGCCCTCCTTTTATTTCTCCAGCCTCACTGCTCAGTGTTTATGAGAGCATCCTGTGCTCCTGTTGCCCTGCCCCATGTGCTGGGCCCTGAGTATGTTCTACCTTTTTGTGCTGTGTATGGAGGAGTCTCCTCTTCTCTGAACATTTTCTTTCCCATCTGGTCTCTCTGGTGAAAACCTACTCTTTCTTTATTACAATGTCTAAATGCCACCACAGGTGTGTCTGAATGAAATCTATGGCTATTTTCTTTGTTCTAGAGCTTTTTTTCTTTAAAATTTCAAATATATGAAATAACAACTCATCCTGTTACAGTGCTGTTAAATTCCCTACTCAGCCTTTGCAGAGTTAGAAATTTTCATCTGCAAATAATGTCCTATAAAATATAATGCAACTTAATTAAAAACTTGGAGCACTCCAGTGGTAAGTGGTGCCAAATTCTAGATGTCTCTGCAGAGAGGCCCTCAGTGCCTTCTCTCTCTCTTTCTCATTGGCCCAATAATGGAAATTTTCTTCTTATAAAATAAACATGGTATCTAATAACATAGATGGTAAATGCTCAGTTTCCTTTATCTTATCCAGTCTTAAAAGCCTCACATTATGAAAAGAAAATGAACAAAGGAAGAAGTTTAGCAGATCCTAGACTTAAAATTTAAGCACCCTCCTCCATGCTACTTTTTTTTTTTTGGTGCATGAATTCACAAACATAGATTATAAGCTCCTTGGGGCTTCCCTGGTGACTCAATGGTAAAGAATCCACCTGCAACTCAGGAACCACAGGAAACGTAGGTTCGATCCCTGGGTTGAGAAGATCACCTGGAGAAGGGCATGGCAACCCATTCCAATATTCTTGCTTGGAGAATCCCATGGACAGAGGAGCCTGCCAGGCTGCAGTTATGGAATTGCAGAGAGTTGGACATGACTGAAGTGACTTAGCAAGCACACATAAGCTCTTTGGGACAGCATTTTTCCCTTCGAGTTTTTATTTTACACTGCATGCTCTATAGCTTCCAAACCTATGCTACTTTAGCTGCTGTCTGGGGGAGAAGAGTCACCTCTTCACAAAGTTGGAGCCCAAAATACCATCTCAAGCGTAATGAGTCTATCTGCTTTCTCATGGTTCTACATTATGCACTTAGATTTGAGTTATAGGAAAAAAAGTAATGAAAACATAAAAGACAAAAGCAAACCTGACACTTGAAGGTCTTTCCAGTGTCTTCAGAGACTAGAGTTTGAGCATCGAAGTTTCTTCAAATGTCGTGCATGCTCAATCAAGGCCCCCAGTTCCCAGGGGTGGCCCCTCAGAGGTCCTGGGCTGCTCAATTAAGACTCTCTTGACCCTTGCCTAGAGCCTCTGACCCATCACTTCAGGTAATGAATATGAGGGAAGGCAGATCCATCCAGATCTAATGACAATACAGGGGTAGGGGATTCAGTTCAATTCAGTTCAGTCACTCAGTCGTGTCTGACTCTTTGTGACCCCATGGACTGCAGCATGCCAGGCTTCCCTGTCCATCACCAACTTGTGAAGCTTGTTCAAACTCATGTCCATTGAGTTGGTGACGCCATCTAACCATTTCATCCTCTGTTGTCCCCTTCTCCTCCTGCCTTCAATCTTTCCCAGCATCAGGGTCTTTTCCACATGAACAGTATGAAAAAAAAAAGAGGGGATTAAGAGGTACAAACTGTTCCATATAAGAAAAGCTACAGGAATATATTGTGAAACACAGGGATTATCTTATAATTACTATAAATGGAATATAACCTTTAAAATTTTGAATGATTATATTGTATATCTATAATATATTATATTGTACATCAGGTATACTTCAGTAAAGAAAAAAGATTTAATGATGTTGGAACTGGCTTCTGAAGGGTGAGGTGGGGAGAAGTGACAGCATTTACCCTAGGGAACATTTTAGAGTAGGCCCCTTCCCGTATTAATCTTTATGTTTGCATTTTTGAGTCCCCTTTGCCCCATCCTCTCATGCTGTCTCTTGCACATGGAAAGCTCCCCATTTTCCTTAGAGATGCCCACACCCTTTCTCTTCTGGAGCAATATCCATTAGTGCTAGAGTCCTAGGGACATCTTGCCCATCCAGTAACAGCTCTGTTTAGGATACTAGAAACTCTTGGTTTGTGATCGCCTTTAGGTTAAGAATGCGAATCGATGTTGAGTTTCATAAAGTTGTGGATCAATGTTGAATTTTAAAAAATACATTTTTTGCACTTTTAAATTCCATGGTCATGTGGTATTTCTCTTTTAACTCATTAATGTTGTAAATTATACTCACTGATATCCTAATATTAAACCATCCTTGTATATTGGAAAAACTCTAAGAAGGGTATAAATGATAATATATAATAGGGGTATATGTTTAAAACATTGCTCCATTGTCTTGTATCTAACGTTATCCATTTTTTGGGTTCCATTTTATGTTGATTGCTCTTTCTTTCTCCAAGATTTAAGATTTTTCTCTTCGTTTTTGGCAGTCTTAAGTTTCAGAAAGACTAAGGTTTTTCTAATTTCTCCCCATTGGAGAAATAACATAATCCTGTGACACTTCAATCTGAGGTCTTTCTTTTTTTTTAATGTAATGAAATATATCATCATTATTTTTTCAGATATTTTAAATTGCCTTAAAATTTTTATTTGTGAAATTTCAAATATACACAAAAATAATAAAAAAAATCTTTATTTTTATATTTTTCTTTGTCTAGGATTCCTGTTATCTGGATATTAGCACTTCTCCTGCTAGCCTCCACCCTTGTTAGCCTCTATTTTATATTATCTATTTTTTTGTTGTTTCTTTCTTCTGTTTGGAAGGTTACCATAATCTATTCTTTCTAATCTCTGATTTGTCCCCTGGATGTTTCCATTCTACCATTTATTTCTTCCACTTACATTCTTTGTATATTTTACATTTCACATTTCTTCTTGGTTTTATCTTTTCTCCCACCCATGAAACAGCTTGCCAGGTCAGAGTTTCACCCTTTGCCCCTCCTTCCCAAGAAGAAGCAACATTGAGATACTCTCCTTTGCATGCTTATTCACTGGTCCTGGGGCTTGGATGTGGAGAAACAACCATCCAGGGATGGTTAGTCCTCACTTACCTTCTTCGCTCTTCACACAAGCACAGGCTTCCTATCCTGCCCTGGTCTCTCTCTGGAGAACAGCTGGACCAGGTGCAGGGCAGGCATTGTTCGTTTGGGGGCAATCAGGAAATGGCAACCTACTCCAGTATTCTTGCTTGGGAAATCCCATGAACAGAGGAGCCTAGAAGGCTACAGTCTGTGGGGTCACAAAAGAGTCAAACATGGCAGTAACTAAACAACAGCAACAACAAATGCCGAAGAACATAGGATAAGCAAGGCCCAGACTCCCACAGTTTCGTTCCTGTTCCATCCTTTCTCTCTATGCAGGTTACCTTCCCCTGCCAAAGCCAGCCTCCCACATAAGCACTTATCAAAGCAGCACTTCACCCCATCCTCACCCCTTGGCTCTCAGGGTTTTCTCCACTTTCTCTCAGGAGATGCTGCTTTTGGAGGCTGGAGCCAGCAGACGTGCTGGTTTAGCACTTTGGTCCATTAGCTGTTCCTTTGCTTTGCCTCAATATCTAACTCCGAACAGACTTCCCCAGAGGTTGGGAAAGGCCACAGACCAATTTTTTAAAGCTCTTTGTATGTTAAGAGATGAGGAAATAGCAAAATAAGACTCAGAAAATTGGGCTCCATTACAAATATTTACTTTTGGTAAATTAATACTTTCAATATAACTCTGACACAGATTATACCTTATACTTAATTTAGGATTGTTTTTCAGTTGCTAAGTCTTGTCTGACTCTTTGCTACCCCATGGACTGCAGCACTCCAGGCTTCTCTGTCCTTCACTATCTCCCTAAGTTTACTCAAACTCATGTCCATTGAGTTGATAATGCTATCCAACCATCTCATCTTCTGTTGCCCACTTTCTTCCTGCCCTCAGTGTTTCCCAGCATCAAGATCTTTTCCAGTGAGTGGGCTCTTCACATCAGGTGGCCGAAGTATTGGAGCTTCAGCTTCAGCATCAGTCCTTCCAATGAATATTCAGGGTTGATTTTCTTTAGGATTGACTGGTTTGGTCTTCTTGCAGTCCAAGGGATACTCAGAGTCTTCTCAAGCACAACACTTTGAAAGCATCAGTTCTTCAGTGCTCAGCCTTCTTTATAGTCCAACTCTCACATCCATACATGACTACTGGAAACACCATTGCTTTGATTATATGGACCTTTGTCAGCAAAGTGATGTCTCTGCTTTTTAATACACTGTCCAGGTTTGTCATAGCTCTCCTTTCAAGAAGCAAGCATAATTTTCATGCTGCATTCATCATCTCCAGTAATTTTGGAGCCCAAGAAAATAAAATCTGCCACTATTTCCACTTTCCCCCCTTCTATTTGCCAAAATGTGCTGGCACTGAATGCCATGATTTTGTTTTTTTGAGTGTTGAGTTTTAAGCCAGCTTTTCACTCTCCTCTTTAATTTAGAGAGTGCATAACAAATGTAAATTTGGGCCCTTTGGTAGATGTGAAATAGTTCTGTCCTCATCTATGTTTGCCAGGACTCAGTATGGTTGGAGTCTGGTTTGGGGCCACGAAATTAGGTCATTTATCTCTCCCTTTTTTCTGAACCTCTGTTGGTAGTATTTTTTTTTTTTTAAACTTAGGCCACTTTTAAAATTTATTATGGCTCTTTTATCTGGGGGAGTCTGAAGATTTTCCTGAGGGGACACAAGAAGGCAGTTTGAAATTGAGTCTGCATTTCTACTGTCAAAGTTCTTCAGTTCCCAGCAAACAATAGCTCCAGACTGAGACTGTTCACTGAACTGTCTCTTCCTGTAGTGACTTCTTTCTACCTTGTGCTCAGCAACCAGGAAATTATTTCTTCGTGGCTTGTGGATCAGAGACCTGGGCTAGTGTCAGTCCAGTCTGACAGGTCACTGTCTTTCCCAGGCTAGAGACCTCATGCTAATAAATACCTGATTTGGCCTGACTCAGAGACTTCCCTGGATTTCTGGTGGATACTGAAACTAGGCTGGGGTGAAATGCATATGCCCAAAGAGGCAAAGTTTACAAAAAGCTAGTAAGGTGAAAAAGCGGCAATTATGAGACTCGCTCTGCCCATGTATTTCCACTTTGTAATTTCTGAAACCTGTGTTCTACATAGTAAGGAAACTGAGGCCCAGAGAGGTCATGACAAAGAGGGAAAACCCATGTGTCAGAACCCAGATCTTAAAAAAAAAATTGGATTTTTTTCCCGTCACATTTTTCTGTGAGAAAGAAAAGATCACTCAAAAGAATTATGTTGGAAGGCCCATCTAATTTTCCCAAATAGATTAAAAAAAGTACAAACTATTCTATACTCCTAAAAATGCTGACTACTAAAATTACATCTTGTTTCTTTGCTGATAAAGAAAATTTACTCAGGAAGATTTCAGGGAGAAAAGATTTTTCCTTAGCTCTTAACATTTCTAAACATGCCAAGCATGAAAATTTAATGAGCAGACAACTCTTATATAATTTGTTTTAAATTTCTGCATTTAAACAATGATTTTATACCTGACTTGCATATACATGTCTTTATTCACAAATTTATAGTTTATCTTAAAGAAACCTCTTCCCCTATATACCTATGGTCTCAGAACTGTACTCTTCCTTCTTCTTTATTAAAGTCCTTATTCTGTTGACATAGTTAATGTAATCTGATAGAACAATCTTAAGTTTCATTTGGACAATTTCACAAGGTCTTCGGAGTATTCCTCTTGGCTTAATGGGTCTCTAATGGGTCAAGTACCTATCAGATGGTGAGAATGTCTGTGTGTATGAAAAACATGTTAACATTGATGATGAGTTATAGACAGTGTTTTTTAGGCAGGGCCTTGGAGCAGGGTTTCTCAATTTTGGAACAATTGACATTTTGAGCCAGATAATTTTTTTGTTGGGGAACGTGAGGGAGGGCTGCTGTGTGCTGTAGGATGTTTAGCAGAATCTCTGGCCTGTGCTCAGTGGATTAGTGGATGATAGTAGCTGTCCCTCCACCCTCCAGTTGTGACAAAGGGACCCACCAAATATACTTGCAGGTGTGTGTGTATGCAAAGAAAATCACCCCTGATGGAGAATCACTGCCTTCAAGTATTTTCTTTTTGTATCAAAATGAAACTGGCAGCAGTACTACTTTATTGAGGGCGTCCCATGGAAGAGGTGCTGTATTAATAAGATCTCTCTCTGTCTGTCTCTATATGTACATACATACACATATATATGTGTGTATGCTTGTGTGTGCATGTATGTGTAATCTCAGTGGTTCCCAAAGTGTCGTTTCCTGTTCAGAAAGATCAGCAAATTGTAGGCCTTATCTCCTGAGTCAGAAACTAGGAGTGGAGAATTAAGAGTCTAGTACTCTGAGTTTTAACAATTCCTCTAGGTGATTCTGATGTTTGATTCAGTTTGAAAGTTTGGGAACCCTTTATATATAAATATGTGTGTGTATGTGTGTATTCTTGTTCCTGTTTAATCTGAGTAGTATTTAGTGTACCTTATATATGTTGGAACTGAGCTTCAGGGAGATTATGTAATTTGTCCCAGATTACCAGGTAGATAACCAATTTGTCCAAGATGAGATTGCTAATATCAGAGTTTATATGTAGGGGTGTTTGAGTAGTTCAATAAATGACAGTCTTCTGATCTGTTTGAGTTTTGATTAAATTAAGAATAAAACAAAGGAATCAAGTGGAGGATCACCTCAATTACTAGTAAAAGTTCTATTTAGAATATATGACTTGGTGTGAGGGCCAAAAAGCCTGATAAATGAATACACAAACTGGAGGGAGTGACTCTTGCAGTCATGGCAGCCTTGGGTCTGGGGAGACCTCTGTGTTTGAGGGATGAGTAGCAGAAAACACAGACTCCTTCAAATATCCCCATCCCCAAGGAGACGGGACAGAGCTGAGCATGCATACTTTGTTAAATCTCCTCAAATTACCAATCAGAGCCATCACTCCAGTGCCCTGGGGGCAGAGTGGGTCCAAGATTCATACCCTTGAACACCCTTCCTGTGGATGGAATAATTAAGAACAAGGGAGTAATGTCCCCTGACAGTCACCCAGGTCTAATATAGGCTCTTGATATTGGGAAGAAAGTGACTCAGTTTCTATTTTCTTCCTGTGTTAAATATTTGTCTTTCTTTTTTTGCCAACTGACTTTTTGTGTCAAATATTGTTTAGATTCATAGCAGTAGCTTCAGATTTATAGCAACTAATTGAGGTGTGTGTGTGTATGGTTGTGGCGGGGGTGTGATATTGTCAGAAACACACTGGAAGCATTCTAGGGTCTCTGTTTCACCTCTGACTCTGTGCTTTTCTTGTAAGTTACTTATTTTTCCCCCTTTTTTTCTGGTTCTTTTCATTTATTAATTTTTATTGGGGTATAGTTGCTTTACAACGTTGTGCTACTTTTTTTTTAAAGTCTAGAAAAAAAGGGGCAATAGTTATGAGACATCATGCAAAATGCTGGGCTGGATGAAGCACAAGCTGGAATCAAGATTGCTGGGAGAAATATCAATAACCTCAGATTCACAGATGACAGCACCCTTATGGCAGAAAGCGAAGAGGAACTAAAGAACCTCTTGAAAATGAAAGAGGAGAGTGAAAAAGGTGGCTTAAAGCTCAACATTCAAAAAACTAAAATCATGACATCCGATTCCATCACTTCAGGGCAAGTAGATGGGGAAACAATGGAAACAGTGACAGACTTTATTTTCTTGGGCTCCAAAATAATTGGAGATGGTGATTGCAGCCATGAAATTAAAAGATGATTGCTCCTTGGAAGAAAAGCTATGACCAACCTAGACAGCAAATTAAAAAGCAGAGACATTACTTTGCAACAAAGGTCCATCTAGTCAAAGCTATGGTTTTTCCAGTAGTCATGCATGGATGTGAGAGTTGGACTATAAAGAAAACTGAGCACTGAAGAATTGATGCTTTTGAACTGTGGTGTTGGAGAAGACTTGAGAATCCCTTGAAATGCAAGTAGATCAAACCAGTCCATCCTAAAGGAAATCAGTCCTGAATGTTCATCAGAAGGACTGAGGCTGAAGCTGAAGCTCCAATACTTTGGCCACCTGATGTGAAGAACTGACTCACTGGAAAAGACCCTGATGCTGGGAAAGACTGAAGGCAAGAGAAGGGGATAACTGAGGATGAGATGGTTGGATGGCATCTCCAACTCGATGAACATGAGTTTGAGCAAGTTTTGAGAGTTGGTGATGGACAGGGAAGGCTGGCATGCTGCAGTCCATGGGGTCACAAAGAGTAGGACATGCCTGAGTGACTGAACTGAACTGAGTAATGATACAGCACAATCTCTTATGAAAATCGAATTAGACAAATACGAATATTAACATAGCTACCTGTCATATTGTACACCTCTTCATTTCTAAATGGTCACTATGCTAAGAACAGTTGTTGTATTAGTAAATGTGTGGTCAGAACTCTAATGATGTGCTTCCTTGTGATGTAGTGTTGTTTTCCCACAATTTAACACAATTCAAGAGAACAAAGCAAACCCATTGCGAGAAAGATCTTGGGGATACAGACATATGTGAGCTCAGAGTCCATCCAGGAGACCCCAGGCAGATATGTCTCAGTATGTTTGTAGATGTTTGAAGATGACAGATAAAGGTGTGATGTGGATGGGCCTTCCAGGGTTGTGTGGGGTGCTGGTCATGGGGGATATGTCTTCTGGTCTGAAAGCCCAGAGACTCACTCTTAAAGATGATGACAGCAGTTCACAAACTTTGCCACACTGAATTTTCCAATAACCTTTTGTGGAAAGAATTAACTATACACATTTTCATCCATGTGTAAAACTCAGCTGGTAAAGAATTGTCCTGAAATGTAGGAGACTCCAGTTCGATTCCTGGGTTGGGAAGACCCACTGGAAACCTACTCCAGTATTCTTGGGCTTCCCAGGTGGCTCAGCTGGTAAAGAATCCACCTGTAATGTGGGAGACCTGGGTTTGATCCCTGGGTTGGGAAGATCCCCTGGAGAAGGGAAAGGCTACCCACTCCAGTATTCTGGCCTGGAGAATTCCCTGGACAGAGGAGCCAGGTAGTCCATAGAGTCGCAAAGAGTTGGACATGACTGAGCGACTTTCACTTTCACTAATTGACTTAACATCTTGTAATTTTTAGCAGTAGGCCCTACCACCTATCTCTCTTATGAGTACTGAGAGGTCATCAGGCACTGGTGGCTGACCTGTACTAAGTAAAGTGCACTTGGGGCTGACTTAAGCACCACAATATCAAATTAGTAATTGAGAGTGAAAAAGAACTTCATAGGAACCAGAATGAGCTGTCTGCTTAGGGCTGTATCAGCAGGTCATTTTCCCCTATTCCTCAGTAAATCAGTGAGTAGGTCATAATGAAAGGGATTTAGTCAATCTCAGGAAAAATCCTTTAATAAAATCTCTTGGGAGCCTCCCTACCTCTAGGGGCATCCTTGACTTGGCCCAATATACTCTGAGTATGCAGGTCAGGGCACCCTGTTCTAGGTCACTGTCTGATTTGCTTTTTCCATTGTTCTGAATGTTTTCTGTTGCTTCTCTTTCTCTCTGCTTGGGAATTTAGGTATTCCACAGCTTTAACATAATAATGAATTTGACTTTGAGTTCCCCTTGAATTACTTAATTTGTGGACATTTCTTCAGCCATTATGCCTGGTAACTCTTCCCAGTAAAAGTTCATTTTTTAGTCCAACTGTCAAAGGGAGATCTTATTTCTCTCATTTCCAAGCTCATGGGAGACAGTTTTCTGTAGTCCTCTAGTATCAATAAGAGATTAATGAACAAAATGTAAATATAATTATATAGCTCAATTAAGAAAGCCTATATACTGTGATAATAATGTCCTATAAATATTAATTCTGGTTCGACAAATCCTATGTGAACGAAGGTGCACAGAAGGAAAAAATCCAAACATTGGATGAGTTTTTATCGGCTCTGATCATTTAGCCAATATGCTGTGGTATATTCCTATTGGTGTTTACCTCTGGTGTTTGTTATGATTGGTGGGTGACCACATCATACTGATGCTAAAATATTTTGAATATTGTCCCTGGCTTCTACCAGGTTCTGGGCACAGTTTTAGGTGTTTTTTCATGTTAGTCAATTGAATCTCAAAGTATTGAATTTTATTTTCTCCACAGTCCTGATAGCTAAAGCTCTGGCAATTTTGGAAGTTTATCATCTACTGAAAATCTAAAGTAGTTTGAAGGTCAAAATTCAGGAATAGAGATGAGCATGAATGGTGTGTGTGTGTGTTTATAGGAGTACAAAGTACATGACAGATTTAAATGAAGCATAAAACTTGAAGGCACCTCCAGAGAGCCTCATGTCATCTTTCTGCTATAGAAAGAAAAAGTTTGATATTTTTTATATTACATGCTGACCAATTTGTGGTATTGGTCACAATATTTGGTCTCTGCCTGAAGTTCCTCACACAAAGCCCCTGAAACCTTTTCCCGAATGATGGGAGCAATAGGTGGATCCTGCACAGAGCTCCTAAATCTCTTGGAAATTCCTGGGTGATAGGAATGTCTTTTGCTTTAATGAGGTGACTCTTGGTGGGCTCCCGGATGGCTTCAGGATGGGGTTGGTCACCTAAGACCATGCCATGACTAGAAACTTGCAACTCCAGTACACTTCTCATTCTCTGGGGAGAGTGAAAGGGCTGGAGATTGTTAATAACTGATTGTGGCTATGTGATAAAGCCTCTATAAAAATCGCTAAACTATAGGGTTCAGAGAGCTCCTGGGATGCTGAAAGTACCCATGTGCTGGGAAAACAGTGCGTCCCAACTCCACAGGGACAGAAGTTCCTACACTCAGGACCTCTCCAGATCTGGCCCCATGGTACCCTCTTCATCTGGCTGTTTGTTTGTATATTTTGTAATCTTTGTTTGTCATAAATAAGTAAACATAAGTAGCTCATTTCTCTGAGTTCTGTGAGCAGTTCTAGCAAATCATTGAACCTGAGAAGGGGTTGTGGGTACCCCTGATTTGTAGCCAAGTCAGACAGAAGTGTGGGTAACCTGGAAACACAGTACTTGAGATTGGCATCTGAAGGGGGAGCAGTCTTATGGGGCTGAGCCATTAATCTGTGGTGTCTGTGGTAACTCTACATAGTTAGTGTCAGAATTTCATTACGTTTTAGGACTCTCAGTTGGTGCCTGCAGAAAACTGGAGAATTGCTTGGTGTGGAACACCCACCTACACATTTGTGCCTGGTGTTGTGAGTAGAGAAACAGTTTTCCCTGCAAAATGCCAGAGCAGTTGATATGCCACTTAGAGACCTTCATTAAGAAGCATCTCTTCATATACAGACCCATCTCTCTTGCTGAACTCTTTTGTTTAAAGTGCATTGAACCAGAGGGATGGGATGGGGAGGGAAGTGGGAGGGGGGTTCAAGATGGGGAACACATGTACACCCAGGGCAGATTCATGTCAGTGTATGGCAAAACCAGTACAATAATAGAAAGCAATTAGCCTCCAATTAAAATAAATAAATTTAAAAAAGTGCATTCGGAGAAGGAAATGGCAACCCACTCCAGTATTCTTGCCTGGAGAATTCCAAGGACAGAGGAACCTGCTGGGCTGCCGTCTATGGGGTCACACAGAGTCGGACACGACTGAAGCGCTTAGCAGCAGCAGCAGAATATACAATGGAATTTACATTTTGGGTCCTAAGCTCTGGAAACAAGATTGACATTTGTTTGCACAAGAATCTTCCTTATCAATTTGCAATGCAAAAGCTGTCAGTTAACTTAAATACAGTATTCAAAACAAGAAATCAGCTTTTTGGATATGGTGAGGATGGGTTGTACCACGTGGTGAAATTTGCTTGACAGCCTCCGTATTTTCTCTGGAGACAAAACAACCTTTCTACCAGCGAGAATGTTTCAGTGGGGATGGTAATAGTCATAGCTATATTTCAAATTACAGTTGATGTAGGTATTTTTCTCCAGCAGAATTTAAGGTATACAATTATTGGTTTAAATTGTTCTCCTTCTCATATTATTTGGATTAAATGATTAGCCTTTCAAAACATGGGAGACAGATACAGTCTAGGAAGCCTTAATGGGAAATCACAAAGTAAAGGGAACAATGTCATTTGAACTGTGTGAGCTAGTCAATCATAGACACCCCTTCTTTAACACAATCCACTGAATTGAAGAGGGTAGTGGGGGGTAATGATTTAAAATATTCTTATTGATATTTTATTTTGTAATAATTTATAAAGATAATATATAATCACTATAAAATTAAAACCCTGAAAGGCAGTTTAAGTAAAATAAAAATGATCCTTATTTTACCTTTATTCTTTTACTCGTAAGGGTTACCACTGTTAATAGTTTGATATAAGTCCTTCCAGTTCATTTTGTATGAACTTGTAAATTGTGTGCACATTTACCAGTATGTATGTATTTATGCTTGCATATTTTATTTGTAGAAAAATGAAATTACTGGGCACTTCTGTGGTGGTCCGGTAGTTAAGACTCTGAGCTTCCAATGCAAGGGGACACGATCCCTGGTCAGGGAACTAAGATCCCACATGCCGTGTGGCATGGCCAAAATAATATAAAAAACTAAAAGTAAAAATGAAATTACTCTCTATATTTGCATATCCTCATTATATTAAATGTGCAAAGAAAAAAAAAAAAGATGTAGGATAGTTTTTAAGATGCTGGACACCAGACAGCAAAGGCCTGGAGTCCCTGAGAGATAGGAATAAAATGAGGTGAGTTCTATGATTGCACCAGCTTATTGCCTTTTGCATCCATTCAGATCTCTAGCCCATCTCTGCACTAAAGATATGTGTATAAATGCTGAATATACTAGAAGGATGTGTAGGAGGAAAATTTTGTCATATCAAATGGAGAAGGCCTTTCTTACGGTAATGGTGTGTGTGTGTGTGTGTGTGTGTGTGTGTGTGTGTGTGTTAGTTGCTGTCGTGTTTGACTTTTTTGCAACCCCATGGACTATATAGCTTTCCAGGGTTCTCTGTCCACAGAATTTTCCAGGCAAGAATACTGGAGTGGGTAGCTATTCCCTTCTCCAGGGGATCTTCCTGACCCAGTGATCGAACCTGGGTCTCCTACATTGCAGGAAGATTCTTTACCATCTGAGTCACCAGGGAAGCCCAAGATGTCATGGAAAACAGAAATATTAGAAGGTAATTAAAAATTTCTGTAGAATAAACTATTTCACAAACAAATGTAAAGAACAAAATGGTGGAGCCTGTGGCTCACCTTTTAAAACTTCAGGGCTCAAATCTGGGCCCTCTTCCCCTCTTAGTTAGTTCCATGAATTTAAATAGTATACGTGTGCTGATGACTCCCAAATCTCTATCTCTAGTCCAACTTATACATAAAATATCTACTTGGCAGCCATCTAGGGCACTTGGATATCTTATAGGCATTTAAGACTTCAAATGTCCAAAATGCTTGATTCTTAATTACTTGCCCCCATCCCCCAAACTTTCCTTCTCCATCTTCATTTGAGTAAATGTTGCATCATCTACCTAGCTGCTCAACTGAAATATCTAGTGGTAATTTTTGATTCCTCTTTCTCTTCCTTCCCCATGGTCAATCTATCAGCAAGTCCTACTGGTTCTACCTTCAAGATCTATCCCAAATTCAATACCACTTTTTCTGTCTCCACTGTCCAAATGACATCACCATTTACTTGGATTATGGTAATAATATATACTTGTTCTCCTGCCTTCTACTTTCTTGCTCTGTTATCTGTTCTACACAGAGCAGCCAGAGTAATGGGCTCAGTATTAATTCAAGTCACTTTACTTGCTTAAAAACCTTTAGTGACTTCCCAGTGGACATGTTAAGATATCTTTTGTCTATCTTCTTTCTCTATTACAAAAGTTCATGTCATGTTTTGTCTGGGGTTATTTCTCATTCTCTCTTTTTTTAATACCTTTTTAGTCCTTGGCAGTCATTTTACTGGGATGTAGGAGAGAGGGGAGTATATAAGGGCCTGTTTTCAATTAATTGTGTTTACCTAATCCCTTAATTTTTGCTTATTGTCCACTCTTCCCCCCACCGTAAATACCTTGAGGCTAGTGACTTTGTCTTGCTTACTATTCTGTATCAGATCTCTTGCTGTGCCTGGCATAGAGTGCGGGCTTAAAAAATATTTGTTGAAAGAATGGATAAAGAAAATAGATATGGTTACCCCATGGCTAATTTAAAAAGCATGTTGTGCATGCTCAGTTGTGTCTCTTTGGGACTCCATGGATTGTAGCCCACCAGGCTCTTCTGTCCATGGGATTTTTCCAGGCAAGGATACTGGAGTAATTGCCATTTCCCCCTCCAGGGGATCTTCTTGACCCAGGGATTTAACCAGCATAGCCTGCAGCTCCTGCATTGTAGGCAGATTCTTTGTCCACTGAGTCACTGGGGAAGCCCTGTTGAGATAAAATTCACATAACACATAATTCACCCATCTAAAGTGTACAGTTGGCCTTCTCTGGTGGCTCAGTGGTAAAGAATCTGCCAATGCAGGAGACGTGAGTTCAATCCCTGGGTCAGGAAGATCTCACATACCTCAGAGCAACTAAGCTGCTGTGCCACAACTACTGAAGCCCCCATGTCCTAGAGCTTGTGCTCTGCAGCAAGAAAAGCCAACAATGAGAAACCTATGCACTACAACTTGGAGTAGCCCCTGCTTGCCAGAATGAGAGAAAAGCCTGTGTGGCAATGAAGACTCAGCACAACCAAAAATAAATAAATAAAGTTATTTAAAAAATAAAGTGTACAGTTCAGGGACTTCCCTGGCAGACCAGTGGTTAACACTTAGCCTTCCAATGAAGAGTTGGAAGTTTCGATTCTTGGTAGGGGAACTAGATCCCACATGCCTTATGGCCAAAAACCAAAACATAAAACAGAAGCACTGTTGTAAAAAATTCAATAAAAGACTTTCTAAAGTGGCCCATATAAAAAAAGAAAAACTAAGAAGAAAAGGAACTTCTGTGATGGTCCAGTGGTTAAGAGTCTGCACTTCCAATGCAGGGGTTTGATGCCTGGTCAGGGGACTAGGATCCCACATGCCACAAGGTGCCGCCAAAAAAAAAAAAAAAAAATTGTACAGTTCAGTGGCTTTTAGTATATTCACAGAATTGTGAAACCATCACCATGATCAAGTTTAGAACGTTTTTAATAACCCCCAAAGAAACATGTAACTGTTAAGAGCCCCTTTCCCCCAATCGCTCAGCCTTCATTGCTGTTCAGCCACTCAGTCATGTCCAATTCTTTGTGACCCCATGGACTGCAGCACACCAGGCTTCCCTGTCCTTCACCATCTCCCTGAGTTTGCTCATACTCATGTCCATCGAGTTGGTGATGCCATCCAAGCATCTCATCCTCTGTTGTCCCCTTCTCCTTCTGCCTTCAATCTTTCCCAGCATCAAGGTCTTCCCCAATGAGTCAGTTCTTCCCATCAGGTGGCCAAAGTATTGGAGCTTCAGCTTCAGCATCATTCCTTCTAATGAATATTCAGGGTTTACTTCCTTTAGGATTGACTGGTTTAGTCTCTTCGCAGTCCAAGGGGCTCTCAAGAGTCTTCTCCAACATCACAATTCGAAAGCATCCATTCTTTGGCACTCAGCCTTCTTTATTGTCCAACGCTCACATCCATACATGACTACTGGAAAAACCATAGCTTTCACTATGCAGACCTTTGTTGGCAAAGTGATGTCTCTGCTTTTTAATGTACTTTCTAGGTTTGTCATAGCCTTTCTTCCAAGGAGCAAGTGTCTTTTAATTTCATGGCTGCAGTCACCATCCATGGTGATTCTGGAGCCCAAGAAAATAAAGTGTGTTACGGTTTCCATTGTTTCCCCATCTATTTGCCATGAATTCATGAGATAGGTTCTTAGCTTTTTGAATGTTGAGTTTAGCCTCAGTCTTAGGCAATCACTAGTCACTTTCTGTCTCTATAGATTTACATATTCTGGATATTTTATATAAATGGAAAAGACCATATTTGGCCTTTCTTAACTTGTTCCTTTCACTTAGTGTTTTCAAAGTTCATCCATGTTGGTGGGGGTTGCTCAAGAGGACCGCATAGGAAGACCCTGAGCTTACCTCTTCCCATGTATACACTGAATCTACACCTGCCTATGGAGCAATTCTTCCTGAAGAAGATCTGGGGGCTGATTGGCCAGTTACTGCACATAGAAGGATCATATAGAAATTGGTAGGAAAGAAGAAGACATGGAACCCCACCCTATCTTGGCAACCAGGAATAGCATGGGATAGAGTTGAGGGGCCTGAGTGCAAACTCACCCACCCTGAGACACAGTGAAAAAGCAGCATTTTAAATGATACCTATATGGGAAGAAAAATTTCATTCACTAACCGTAGTGCTTCTGCTAAATGAGAGCCCTTTCTGGGGCAGGGGGCACTGGTGAGTACCATTGTTGGAGTCCCCCTGGGCTGCCCCCTAGACCACACCTACACTAATTCCAGCCCTGCTTCGCACCAAGGCAGCCTCAGGTGCAGTGCTCTCCAGGGACTGCCCACAACATGGACCGCTCCAGCTTCAGTCAGCCTGACCAAGTCGCCAGCCATAAGCAGTCTACACAAGTGATGCTTCTACACAAGGCCACTCCTTCATGACCAGGAGAAATAGCTGTTTTGCCTAATTCATAGAAATTCAGCTCAGTCTCTCAGTCGTGTCCAATTCTTTGGACTTCATGGATTGCAGCACACCAGGTTTCCCTGTCCATCACCAACTCCCGGAGCTTGCTCAAACTCATGTCCATTGAGTTGGTAATGCCATCCAACTATCTCATCTTCTGTTGTCCCCTTCTCCTCCTGCCCTCAATCTTTTCCAACATCAGGGTCTTTTCTGATGTTGGGATCAATTCTTTGGCGTTCAGATTTCTTTATGGTCCAACTCTCACACCCATACATGACTATTGGAAAAACTATACCTATGACTGTGTATGGGCTTCCCTGGTGGCTCAGAGGTTAAAGTGTCTGCCTGCAACGTGGGAGACCTGGGTTCGATCCCTGGGTCTGGAAGATCCCCTGGAGAAGGAAATGGCAATCCACTCTAGTATTCTTGCCTGGAGAATCCCATGGATGGGGGAGCCTGGTGGGCTACAGTCCATGGGGTCGCAAAGAGTTGGACATGACTGAGATACTTGTTAGTCCCTATGTTAGTCCCTATGACTGTATGGAGAGTTGTTGGCAAAGTAATGTCTCTGCTTTTTAATATGCTGTATAGGTTGGTCATAGCCTTTCTTCCAGGGAGCAAGCATCTTTTAATTTCTTGGCTGCAGTCACCATCTGCAGTGATTTTGGAGCCCGAGAAAATAAATTGTGTCACTGTTTCCATTGTTTCCCCATCTATTTGCCATGAAGTGATGGGACCAGAGACCATGATCTTAGTTTCTGACTGTTGAGTTTTAAGCCAGCTTTTTCATTCCCCTCGTTCACCTTCATCAAGAGGCTCTTAATTTTCCTCTTCACTTTCTGCCATAAGGGTGGTGTCATCTGCATATCTGAGGTTATTGATATTTCTCCCAGCAATCTTGATTCCAGCTTGTGCTTCATCCAGTCTGGGATTTCAAATGATATACTCTGCATATAAGTTAAATAAGCAGGGTGCCAATATACTGCCTTGATGTACTCCTTTCCTATTTTGGAACCAGTCTGTTGTTCCATGTCCAGTTCTAACTGTTGCTTCCTGACCTTCATACAGGTTTCTCAAGAGGCAGATCAGGTGGTCTGGTACTCCCATCTCTTGAAGAATTTTCCTGTTTGTTGTGATCCACCACTCAAAGGCTTTGGCATAGTCAATTAAGCAGATGTTTTTCTGGAATTCTCTTGCTTTTTCTATGATCCAACAGTTGTTGGCAATTTGATCTCTGGTTCTTCTGCCTTTGCTAAATCCAGCTTGTACATCTAGTCATACAAGTTGAGGAAGAGGACTATGTTCCAAATAAAAGAACAAAATATTAATAAAACCAAATAAAAAACCCTAATGAAATGGAGATAAGTAATTTACATGATAAACAGTTCAAAGAAACAATCATAAAGAAGCTCATCAAACTCTGGGGAAGAATAGGGAATCTGAGTGACTCAACAAAAGCCAAAAATAAACAAACAGGTCTATGTCAAACTAAAAACTTAAAGGAAACCACTAACAGTGAAAAGGCAACCTACCAAATGGGAGACAATATGTGCAAATGGTATATCCAATAAAGGATTAATATCCAAACTATACAAAAAACTCATACAAGTCAACATAAAAAACAAAGAATTTCATTAACACATTTGCAAAGGACCTGAATAAACATTTTTCCAAAGAAGATATACAGATGGTCAAGAGGCACATGAAAAGGTGCTCACCACTCATCAGAGAAAGGCAAATTAAAACCACAATACTTTTGTCACTTCACACCTGTCAGAGTGGCTCTTATCATAAAAGACAGGAAACCACAGTGTTGATGAGGATGTGGAGAAAGGGAATCCTTGTGTGCTATTGGTGGAATGCAAACTGGTTGCAGGCATTATGGAAAACAGTATGGAGGTTTCTCAGAAAACTGAACATAGGACTACTGTAAAATCCAGCAATTCTGTTTCTGGGAATATCTATATATCTATATCTGGGATTGTATATATGTATACACACACACACACACACACACACACACACATATAGTGTGTGTATGTGAGCCAAGTTGCTTCAGTCATGTCGGATTCTATGTGTCCCTTTATACTGGAGCCCATCAGGGTCCTCTGTCCATGGGATTCTCCAGGCAAGAATACTGGAGGGGGTTATCATGCCCTCCTCTAGGAGATCTTCCTGACCAAGGGATTGAACTCACGTCTCTTGGATCTCCTGCATTGGCAGGTGAGTTCTTTACCACAAGCACCACCCGGAAAGCCCATATATATAGTAATATTATATATTTATATACAATTATTTTTCTGTGGTTGCATTATTTCATTTTATCTTTCTATCTAGATAAAATGAATGAAATCTTGCCATTTGTGACAATGTGGATGGATAATGTGATTCCACTCATGTGAAATCTAAAAAGCAAAACAAATGAACCAAAGAAAGAAAATAGAAACAGACTTATAGATACAGACTTACAGAATTGCCTAGTGGGGCTGGGGAACAGATGGAACAGGTAAGATTAAGAGGTACAAATTTCTAGCTATAAAATAAGATGTCACAAAGACTACCAGAAAACTACTAGAGCTAATCAATGAATACAGTAAAGTTGCAGGATATAAAATCAACACACAGAATTCCCTTGCATTCCTATACACTAATAATGAGAAAATTAAGGAAACTATTCCATTCACTGTTGCAATGAAAAGAATTAAATACTTAGGAATATATCTACCTAAGGAAACAAAAGACTTGTACATAGAAAACTATAAAACACTAGTGTAAGTAATCAAAGAAGACACTAATAGATGGAGAAATATACCGTGTTCATGGATTGGAAGAATAAATATTGTAAAAATGAGTATACTATCCAAAGTAATTTATACATTCAATGCAATCCCTATCAAGTTACCAATGATATTTTTCAACAGAACTAGAAAAAATAATCTCACAATTTGTATGGAAATACAAAAAACCTCTAATAGCCAAAGCAATCTTGAGGAAGAAGAATGGAACTGGGGAAATCAACCTGCCCGACTTCAGGCTCTACTACAAAGCCACAGTCATCAGGACAGTATGGTACTGGCATAAAGACAGAAATATAGATCAATGGAACAAAATAGAAAGCCCAGAGATAAATCCACGCACCTATGGACACCTTATCTTTGACAAAGGAGGCAAGAATATAAAATGGAGAAGACAGTCTCTTTAACAAGTGGTGCTGGGAAAACTGGTCAGCCACTTGTAAAAGAATGAAACTAGAATACTTCCTAACACCATACACCAAAATAAACTCAAAATGGATTAGAGAGCTAAATGTAAGACCAGAAACTATAAAACTCCTAGAGGAGAACATAGGCAAAACACTCTCCAACATAAATCACAGCAGGATCCTCCATGACCCACCACCCAGAATATTGGAAATAAAAGCAAAAATACACAAATGGGACCTAATTAAAATTAAAAGCTTCTGCACAGCAAAGGAAACTCTAAGCAAGGTGAAAAGACAGCCTTCAGAATGGGAGAAAATAATAGCAAATGAAGCAACAGATAAAGGATTAATCTCCAAAATATACAAGCAGCTCAAACAGCTCAATTCCAGAAAAATAAATGACCCAATCAAAAAATGGGCCAAAGAACTAAACAGACATTTCTCCAAAGAAGACATACAGATGGCTAACAAACACATGAAAAAATGCTCAACATCCCTCATAATCAGAGAAATGCAAATCAAAACCACAATGAGATACCATTTCACACCAGTCAGAATGGCTGCTATCCAAAAGTCTACATGCAATAAATGCTGGAGAGGGTGTGGAGAGAAGGGAACCGTCTTACACTGTTGGTGGGAATGCAAACTAGTACAGTCACTATGGAGAACAGTGTGGAGATCCCTCAAAAAACTAGAAATAGAACTGCCATATGATCCAGCAATCGCACTCCTGGGCATACACACCGAGGAAACCAGGACTGAAAGAGACACATGTACTCCAATGTTCACTGCAGCACTGTTTATAATAGCCAGGACATGGAAGCAACCTAGATGTCCATCTGCAGACGAATGGATAAGAAAGCTTTGGTACATATACACAATGGAGTATTACTCAGCCATTAAAAAGAATGCATTTGAACCAGTTCTAATGAGGTGGATGAAACTAGAGCCTATTATACAGAGTGAAGTAAGCCAGAAAGAAAAACACCAATACAATATACTAACGCATATATATGGAATTTAGAAAGATGCAAATGATAACCCTGTATACGAGACAGCAAAAGAGACACAGATGTATAAAACAGTCTTTGGGACTCTGTGGGAGAGGGTGAGAGGGTGGGATGGTTTGGGAGAATGGCATTGAAACATGTATATTATCATATCTGAAACGAATCGCCAGTTCAGAGTCGATGCATGTTACAGGATGCTCGGGGCTGGTATGCAGGGATGACCCAGAGGGAGGAAAAGGGGAGGAGGGAAGTGGGAGGGGGATTCGGAAGGGGGAACTCATGTACACCCGGGGCGGATTCATGTCAACGTATGGCAAAACCAACCAATATAATATTGTAAAATAATTAGCCTCCAAAAAAAAAAAGACGTCACAGAGTTGTAAGGTACATGCAAGGAATATAGTCAATAATGTTATAATAACTTTGTATGGTGGTAGACAGTAACTGGATTTACAGTGGTGATGATTTCATAATATATAAAAAATAGAATTACTGTGTTTTATGCCTGAAACTGGGCTTCCCAGGTGGCGCTAGATGTATAGAACCTACCTGCCATTGCAGGAGAACTAAGAGATGAGAGTTGGATCCTGGGGTCTGGAAGATCCCCTGGAAGAGGTCAAGGCAACTCACTCCAGTATTCTTGCCTAGAGAATCCCATGGACAGAGGAGCCTGGCAGGCTACAGTCCATAAGGTTACAAAGAATCAGACACGACTGAAGTGACTTAGCTAGAACACTCACAGGCTTGAAATTACTATTGTGTGTCAAGTATAATTTAATTATTAAACGCCAATTTATCCATGTTGTAACATATGTTAGTACTTCGTTTCTTTTTATGGCAGAATAATGTTTTGTTTTACGGATTGATCACATTTTATTTATCCATTCATTAGCTGATGGGTTGTTTACACTTTGTGGATATTCTCAATACTGTTGCCATTATTATTGACACTAATGTATATTTCTTGTTTGGTATGTTTTTGTTTCCCTTTATTATATACCTCGAAGTGGAATTGTGAGGTAATATGGTAACTCTATACCTAATCTTTTGAGGAGCTACCAAACTGTTTCCTCAAGTTCTTGAACCATTTTACATTCCCACCAAAGTATGTAACAATCAATTTCTCCGTATCTTACATTCACACTTGTTATTACCTGTTTTTTTTTTTTTTTTTTTGTTACAGCCACGCTTGTGGTTATAAAGTGGTATCTCATTGTGGAAAATTTTGACTTTTGACTCAAATACACATTTGCTAAGTACCTAATGCAGGCCCCACACTGTGCTCTGAAGATTTCAGAAGCAAATGAGTCAAGACCCTGGCATCCTACAGGGATGGCAAACACGTGACATTTGAGCTGGGTCTTCCTATTGCATTTCCAGTTCTTGCTCAGTCCCTTTTCTTCCTTTGCTCTTTCATTCATAGCTACATCTAGTCTTTATCATGACTGCGGAACAATGAGCAGTGTTCCTCAGTTCCTCAACGAGCAGTGCTAGTGAAATATCTGTATTTCGCAAATAGGGAAGCTCCACATTCTTAAGTGAAATGAGAACCGAGTAGTCCCGAGAGTGCTCAAATTCTCATCTGAATAGCCTCCGCATTTCTGTCTGCGTGAGGTTCCTTTCTTCACCTTCCTGTCAAAGTCCTGCTCATCCTTTGAGGACTGAATCAGAAGTCGCTTTCTCTGCAAGGGCCCTCCTAACATCTCCAGGCAGTTTTGTTCCTTTTGTTCCTTAGGACATGTCTCTAACCTTCTCATTTTCTTTGTTTTCTTGTCCCTTCCAAGCTTCGGTTGCTTCTTAGAGGTAGGCACTCAGTCTGGTGGTACTCAGAATATTCTTGTTAAATGAATACTTATTAAAACTGCTTTTAATAAAAGCATCAATATTCAACATAACTAAGTGCTGATAATTTACTTTAAATGGATTGTTTCTCTATTTTTTTAAATCATTAATTGGAAGAATTGCAAAAGTATTTGCTATTGATTACATTTTTCTATAGTCTCCCTGGCATTGAATCCTAATTTAAATACAATTCTATGAGTTATCTTGGCACCAACCCATGGTTTCTAATATTACTTCTATGGGGAAAGTAGAGTTCAAATTCTAAACCACTGTTTACAAAGATTTTGAATACAGGTTGGTTGTAAATGCAGAGGTCCTTATCAGTTAAACCAGGGTATTGAGCACAATATCCTTTTTAGCATAGAAAGGATAAGCTAATTTTCCAGTACCTGGAGTCCTTTAGTGCCTGTAGCAAGAGGCTGCACTGGGGTTGGCATTTCACTGGGCAAATTTCACTTGAAGGTCACTGTCATATAGTGGAAAGTGTATTTCAAAGGAGGGAGGTGACCTTGGACAAGTCACCAATTCTCCCATCTTCCTCATCTGTAAAATGAAAGAACAGGAAGAGGTGATAAGGGACTCTTCTAGTTCTCACAAGCTACAGTATATAAAAGCTAAAACCACTATGTTAACCTGTGAGTTTTCATTCCAAGTTTAAGATCTTTTGTTTTAATAATTGATTCTTCATTCCTCACACAGACTCATAAACACACTGTTGCTGCTGCTAAGTCACTTCAGTCGTGTCCGACTCTGTGTGACCCCATAGACGGAAGCCCACCAGGCTCCCCCATCCCTGAGATTCTCCAGGCAAGAACACTGGAGTGGGTTGCCATTTCCTTCTCCCATAAACACACTACCCAAGGTAAAATCCGACTCCAGCCGAATTGAGGTCACAGCCTCCCATACAAAGTCGGAGCTGTTGGAGATTTTCCATTTATCTGCTGGAAGTGCTTGCTCCAGGTTTATCCTTGAAGTTATTGGACTGCTGACAAAAGTAATTAAATCCAAGTGTACAATTCACCCAGTCTGCTTTTCCATAATAAAAATCAATAGTTCCTTTCCATGGATGAACTACACTGATGTATTTACCTCATCCAGGAAAGGGTACATTAGGGATGTTAACTAAATAAATCCCAAATTTGCAGTCACAGATTGGGGTTTCAGAGCACCAAAGTGCTGGGTGTCCAATGGGGGTGTGGTTGGTCTTCCTCTGATACTGTGGGTGTTTCAGGACCTGTTAGAAATGTTCTTTGATTTTGTGACCTGAGGGATAGGAGTCTTGGGAGTGCTTTTAGCTGTATTCTGCTCTCTTCTGATGGAAGGTGAAGGGGCTTAGAATGAAGGTGGTTTTTCTGTGTTGCAGCTGTGTTTTGTTGAACTGCTAATTGTCCTCCACTTCCTCCCCAAGAAAGCTCCTGGCCTTTGGCTTGGCAGATGACAGTTAATTTGTCAAAATGTTTGGATGCTTCATGTGAACAAGACTAAAGCTCTATTTGTACACAGATCACACTTCTTGAAAAAGATGGCATTCAGTCAAACTCTGGATTCTGGTGAAATACTTGTTAGTGATCATTTGCATTTTTGTTCTTTGTGCAATCATTTCTGTAGAGTAGCCTGAAGAAGCATTTAAAATTTTCGTATGTGGTCATTCTTGGGAATTTTCATTATCTAAAGTCTTTAGCTCTGGGCACTTTCAGAAAAGCAAAGGTACCATAGGATTCCTCCACTAGGTACCGAATTCCTTGAGTCAGTGTCAGAGGAGTTAGGGAGTCTGTGGTTAATTGTGGCCCCACTCATGGGGGCAGGCACAAGTCCCATAGTCCTGGTTTGTTTTATACAGCATTGTTGCTCCACTTCTTCAGGTAAATTGTCTAGTCCTGATAGTCCTGTGTAGCCCCTGATGTGAACCAACTGGAACCCTGTGACTGCAGATGTCCCCACTATTCCCGGCCTTTGTGCATCCTGGTTGACTCAAACCCTTGACATCTTTTAGATATTGCAAATAATAAAATGGGATAGATGTGAGCTGTGCTTTCCCAGTACCACTCTAATTAGCACGTGTTTGTGTGTGTGAGATCAAAGCACTTCTTTTCAGGTACACACACATGTACTTTTCACATCCTTGGAATCTCACTTTAGTTAACTTGGCTTTTTCTAGTCCTGCATTCTGGATGCCAGATTGCCACAAAACTCAACCCTTATTTCTTTTTACTCTGCCTGTCCCTTTTAAGTGGGCCTTGATTTCTAATTCTTCCCTAGAATGGCATTAAGGTACTCATCATGGGGCTTTGGGGAGGGTTCTTTTTTCTTAAAAAAAGCCAAACAATTTCAGAGTGAAATTTTTCTGATTTTCTCTCTCTCATGCACACATTGGGGTAGGGAGGGTTTGTGACTCCCTGCTCTGAATGCGGCAGAAAGTAGTGTAGCTGAACTCTACTTCCATGTAAAGTTATTGAAAGCTTTAGGTGATGATAAGAGAAGTCGTTTTCAGGGCTCACTAGGATAAGTTCTTTCTCTTGCATCATCTCATTTCTTCTCTTCAAGAACCCTGTAAAGCAGACGCTACCAGTATTTCCATTTTACAGACAAGTAAACTGAGGGCCGGAGAGGTTGTAACCTGCTCAGGTTCACACTGCCTGTAAGTGTATACCCAAACTGCATCTATCTGACTCCAGATCTGTGTGTTTAACTACAGTGCTCTCTTACTACGGATCTGTTGAATCCCTGAGAAACCTGGAACCTCCTCTTTCCTCACCATTTGACCTCACCTTCTGCAGGGCATTGTGAGTGTTGGGGGAGGGTGATGGCCAGGTATGCAGACTTCTTCCTACTTACAAGATCCCTTGATCCCTTCCTTAGACTGATCTCTGGCTATTAACACTTTCTGCCACCACTTTAATATCTTTTTTGTCCCTTTGTTTATTTTACTTTGAATGTATCACTAATTAAATCTTCCAAGGAGGACAGAAAGTGAGAAAATGACTTGTCAGGTGTTGAATCAAGGTTCAGATGTTGGCAGCAGCCTGTTAAGAAGAAAGGAAAGAATGGTGGGGGCCGGGGTGGGGGCTGGCCACTACATTCATGAATGCAAATCACACTTTGGGGTTTAATTTTAGATATTTCCTCTCCATGGAAACCGCTCTTTCAAAGGTCATCCATTAGACACAGAATCCTCACCATGGTGTGCCAGGCCCTCCACAGTGTGGTACCAGTCAACCTGACCTCAACAGCCCAGGAACCAAGTGCCTTTTCTGGAAGATGCCCACCCTGTTAGCCTTTGCTTGTGCCCTACCTCTCCACCTATTGATATCCTACCCATCGACCTATCTCAAATGGCACCCACAGGGTCACTGTTGCTGCCTTTGAGCCCTGCTAAATCTTTCTTTATGACATGGATGAAGTCACTTACAAGTAGAATGATCTGTGTACTTCTATCTCCTGTGTTGTTTTCCTCATTAGACCTTGAGCTTTTGGAAGGCCAGGACTATTGCTTAGTCAACTCTAGATTTCTAGGGCACGGGACAGGGTTATGCCAAGGCTCCAGGGCTTGGAGGCAGGGACTGAATTAGGAAAAGCAACATTGTAAGGAGCGTCTGGTTGTGCCTTGTATCCTGGGGCCACACGCCTTCATTCTCTTTATTTCCCCTTTCTGCTGTTTTAGGTATAGAACAGGTAGGCAGGCAGGTATAGAACTGATGCCTTTACTATGTCTCTAAATTTTAGTGTCACAGAGAAGGTGACACTATATCACCCTCAACGGAGACTTATTTTATTCTGTCTTTTTTAAAAAATATTTCTCTTGTTATTTGCTTTCAGTGTGCTTCCCTGATAGCTCAGATGGTAAAGAATCTGCCTGCAATGCAGGAGACCTGGGTTTGATCCCTGGGTTGGGAAGATCCCTTGGAGGAGGGCATGGCAACTCACTCAAGAATTCTTGCCTGGAGAATCCACAAGAACAGAGGAGCCTGATGGGCTACAGTTCACGGAGTCACAAAGAGTTGGACACAACTGAGTAACTAAGAACAGTTGTTTTCAGTAGATAGTTGTTCTGGAAAATACCCTAGAGCTCATCATATAGTTGAACAAGTACTATAAGTAACTGTGTGACTCTGCAATCCTATGCTAAACTAGATATTTTGTAAGCTTTTAATCTATGGCTTCATGACTAGGTTAAAGTCTCCTAGGATCTTTTTGGGCTGAGTGTTAGAAAAGGTATCAATTATCTCCTCTGATCTCCTTGTCCCCTCTTGGGTGTCATAGTATCTCTGCCCTCACAAACTTGTTGGCAAGAGAGGCTTAATTTGGGCACACAGTATAGTGAAAAGATCATGGCCTTTATCACTAACTGTGAATTTCAGTTCAGTCACTTAGGAATGCCACTCTGATCCTCCGTTTCTTAATCAGTAAAATGAAAAGTAGAATACTCACTTCTTGAGGGTAATATAATAACATGTTATAAGTGATTGACAAACTCAAGTCAGTGCTTAAGTAACAGAAATTCACTCAATTAGAACTAGTATTACTAAGTATCTAAAATGTAAGAAATCTATCTGCTACATTAAAATAATAACATTTATGTGGCCCAGCATAATGCTGGGGAGGATGTGTGTGAGGATAACACAAACTTTAAAAAACCCAATTTAACTCAACATTAAAAAACATGAGTTTAAGTGAACTCCGGGAGTTGGCGATGGACAGGGGGGCCTGGTGTGCTGTGATTCATGGGGTCGCAGAGTCAGACATGACTGAGCGACTGAACTGAACTGAGAAAACTAAGATCATGGCTTCCGGTCCTATCACTTCATGGCAAACAGAAAGGGATAAAGTGGAAGCTGTGACAGATTTTCTTTTCTTTGACTCCAAAATCACTGTGGACAATGACTGCAGCCATGAAATTAAAAGACATTTGCTCCTTGGAAGGAAAGCTATGACAAACTTAGACAGCATATTAAAAAGCAGAGACATCACTTTGCCAACAAAGACCCTTATTGTCAAAGCTACGGTTTTTCCAATAGTCATGTATGGATGTGAGAGTTGGACTATAAAGAATGCTGAGCTCTGAAGAATTGATGCTTTCAAATTGTGGTGTTGGAAAAAGACTCTGGAGAGTCCCTTGGACTCCTAGGAGATCAAACCAGACAATCATAAAGGAAATCAGTCCTGAATATTCATTGGAAGGACTGATGCTGAAGCTAAAGCTCCAATGTTTTGGCCACCTGATGTAACGACCTGACTCATTAGAAAAGACCCTGATGCTGGGAAAGGTTGAAGGCAGGAGAAGGGGCTGACAGTGGATGAGATGGTTGGATGATGTCACGGACTCAATGGACATGAATCTGAGCAAACTCTGGGAGATAGTGAAGGACAGAGGAGCCTGGTGTGCGGCAATCCATGGGGTTGCAAAGAGTCAGACACGACTTGGTGACTGAACAACAAAATCTTATGAAGGTTGTGTTTAAATGTCTGATAGACTTTCTATGGGTGCACACATACCCATGAATGTGCTACTCTTTCCTATAGAAAGTGTGGAGTGCCATGAGTTGCTTGTTTTTAGTACAGATTATATTTTAAAAACTATGATTGTTTATTTTGTAAAGATTTAGCATTTTAAACTCCTTTTCCAGATTAATATTGTCACTCAACATCTGTAACCAATAAGAAGCACAATGGTAGGAATCAGGAGGAACAAGATGGCAGAGGAGTAGGTGGATGTGGAATACATCTTTCTGCATGGATACATCAGGAATACACCTTCAGACACAGAAGTGCATGCAGAACACCAGCTGAGAGCAGACAGGAGTACCTGACCAGCAGAAAAGAATATATGTTGCTGCTGCTGCGTCACTTCAGTCGTGTCTGACTCTGTGTGACCCCATAGACGGAAGCCCACCTAGGCTCTCCTGTCCCTGGGATTCTCCAGGCAAGAACACTGGAGTGGGTTGCCATTTCCTTCTCCAATGTGTGAAAGTGAAAAGTGAAAGTGAAGTTGCTCAGTCATGTCCGACCCTTAGCGACCCCATGGACTGCAGCCTACCAGGCTCCTCCATCCATGGGATTTTCTAGGCAAGAGTACTGGAGTGGCTTGCCATTGCCTTCTCTGGAAAAGAATATATCAGTTCAGTTCAGTTCAGTCGCTCAGTCGTGTCTGAATATATAGACCCACGCAAAACTTGGTAGCACAAAGGAACTAGGGGGAAAAATTGGAGTGTTAGTAGGACTGAACCTGCCCTCAGTGGGTAGGGGAACTGAAGCAGGAGTCCAATCCACACATCAGGGCATCTGAGTCAGAAGAGAAGCATTTAAGGCTGAGAGGGAAACAGCTGATCTGTGGCAGCCTAAATGGAATGAAATCAGACAGTCCTCGCTGCAGCCATATGTACCCTAGACAGCGCAGTGGTTGGGAGCTGTGGTTAAGAGATTGTGGAGAGATCCCAGGGCGAGAGCTGCTGTTGACAGGGGAGAGACGAATTGAGGGGATGTGAGGGAGGAGATCGGAGAAGGCAATGGCAAGCCACTCCAGTACTCTTGCCTAGAAAATCCCATGGACAGAGGAGCCTGGTGGGCTACAGTCCATGGGGTCGCTACTAGTCGGACAAGACTGAGCAACTTCACTTTCACTTTTCCCTTTCACACGTTGGAGAAGGAAATGGCAACCCACTCCAGTGTTCTTGCCTGGAGAATCCCAGGGATGGCAGAGCCTAGTGGGTTGCCGTCCATGGGGTCGCACAGAGTCGGACATGACTGAAGTGACTTTGCAGCAGCAGCAGCAGAGGGAGGAGATTGTGGTAGGAAATGCCTGTGGAGGAAAACCGGGCAGCCATGGAAACAAGGCGATACTGCTGAGTCATGCGTAGGGGGTAGAGCCATCTCCATATCCTCTCCCAGCACCCCCCTGCCCCACACACACCAGCATTGGCAGCTGAACAATAGAGAGGCTGGCCCATCAAATGTCTGACTTACCGAACTATAGAGTAGGACCCCACCCAGGGTGCCTCTTTAAGTGCCTGACACACCGATCTGCAAAGTAGGACCCCAGCCATGGGGGCCTCTCTATGTGCCTGACATGCCAAACAACAGAGAAGGGTCCCAGGCAAGGGAGCCCTCTAAGTGCTGGAATGGGCGGAGCTATGGAGAAAGACTGGCCAAAGAGGGCTTCTGATTGCCAGCTACAAGAGGCTTGAAAAAAGACTCTGATAGGGCCATAACTCCTGTGGCAGAGGCAGTCTTGTGTTCCTGCACACTTGGCACCACCAGGGTCCCCACAAGCCAAGCAGCAGTGCCACCTTCGCTATCAACTCTCGCTGGGGCAGAGCTTCCACAGGCAAAAAAATAAATAAATAAATCTGCATCTATCTGTGCACACAGGATCGTTTCAGTCATGTCCAACTCTTTGTACCCTGAAGACTGTGGCCTGCCAGGCTTCTCTGTCAGGGAGGGGAGTTCTCCAGGAAAGAATACTGGAGTTTATTGGTCAGTACTGATTGCCATACCCTTCTAGAGCGCTACATTTCCTGCTGCCCCAGCCGCCAACTCCCCCAAGTACCTGGTGCTGCCAGAACCCCTGTGACCCAAGCAACTGCACCACCTCCACACCTGGCCCTCACAGGGGCAAACCAAAGTCCTCCAGGGCAGCCTCAGGAGCAAACCCCAGTGGACAACCCACATGCAGAGATGGAAACAAAACTACAGTTGAAATGCAGGGGCAGTGTGATTAACGAAGAAGACCCAAAACCCTCTCACCAGCTGTACAAGCTGCAGATTAAATCCACACAATCAACTAGCAGACTCTGTGTCTTTGGAATATATAAAAGGACATTGAAAGCTCCCACAAAAGAAAACGCTCTAGTTCTTATAGCTGTGGACACTGGAGGCAAGAACACAGAGGAGTAGGAGCAGATTAGAATTTGAGCTGCTCTCACAGCAGGTCCAGAGACCAGCACAGTGTTAGAGGGCATCCTAGGGAGGTGAAGCGGACTGTGACTCCCAGAGAGGGAAAGGACTCTGACAGCAGTGACTCAAGAAAAACATTTATTATTCTTATGTTTTAACTTGTTCTGTTTTTTTTTTTTTTTTTTTTGGGTGGGGGGGACTTTTTTTTCTCTCCCCACCCGCCACCACCGTTGTAGTTGTCAATTTTATTGGCACTATGAAATCTAAGCTTTTGAACTTTCCTTCTCTTTTTTTCTTAGTCACATTTTTTATTGTTGTTATAAACCTCTGCCTCTATATTGGGCTTTTGCAGTTCTGAGGAGTTCCCCTCACCCTTTTCCCCCTCTTTTTTTAATTTTAATTTTTAAGCCTATTATTATTTTTCTACATTTATTCTTTTGTTTGCTTTTCCTACTGTTCTTTCCCCCTTGTAGTTAATCTTTAAGATATATAAATCTTCCTTATCCACCTCTATTTAATTTTGCATATCTATTCTTTATTTCTTTTTTTTCCTTTAGTCTCAACATATTAGTTTTATTTTCGTTGCTTTATACTCCAATTGGCACCTTGTTTTAGTTTTGTTTTCCAGCTTGTGCTTTAGTTGTTTTGTTCTGGTAGACATAATTTTTTGGTTCCCTTTATTTACTAGGTCAACTATTGTACTTTAGTTTGTTGGGCTGTTTTGATTTTGCTTATGGCTGTATATGTGTATATTCAGTCACACTTTTTATTGTTGCTATAAACCTCTGCCTCTACGTTGGGCCTTTGCAGTTCTGTGGAGTTTTCTTTTTTTTTCCTTTTCTCTATTTTATAATTTGAATTTTCTTAAACCTATTGTTTTTTTTTCTACATTTATTCCTTTGTTTGACTTTCCTGCTGTTCTTTTCCCTGCAGTTAATCTTCGATGTATATAAATCTTCTTCTACCTTTATTTAACTTTGCATATCTATCCTTTCCCTTTTTCTTTCTTTCCTTTCCTCTCAACATATTTGTTAGTTTTGTTTTCATTGCTTTATTCCCCACTTGGCAACTTGCTTTACTTTTGTTTTCCAGTTTGTGCTTAGCTAGCTTTGCTCTTAACTGGTAAATATAATTTTTGATTTCCTTTGTTCACCAGATCAATCTATTGTACTTTATTTTTGTTGGACTGTTTTGACTTTGCTCATGGGTGTTTATGTATATGTGTATATTCCATTATTTTAGTTATTATTTACCTGATTTTGTAACTGACATTTGTCTGGGATTCATCTTTGATTTCTTGTTTTTGGATATTTGTTTTAATCTCACTTAATGCCATAACCAACCACTTGTGGAATCTTTGTTCCCAACCAGAGATCAAGTCCTAAGCCTTTGGCGTGGGAACACTGACTCCAAGACCCTGCATTACCAGAGAACTAACCTTAGGCAGTATCAAATAGTGAGAACTCCCATAGAGGAAACCACTTGAATACAAGACCCAGCATCACCCAAACACCAGTAGCACCCTGTGCAGGATGCCTCATCTAAACAATAATAATAATAAAAACAAATAGAAACCCAATCTTCAGCAGACAGGATTACCACCTCACTCAGCCTTGCCCATCAGAGGAAAAACAAACAAACAAAAACTCAGTGCAAATCTCACCCTATGAGAAGCTTACACAAACCACTGGATCAAACTTCAGTTCAGTTTAGTTCAGTTCAGCATCAGTGTCTTTTTAAATGAGTCAGCTTAACAGACATTTTTCCAAAGAAGACTTGCAGATGGCTAATAAGTACAGGGAAAGGTGTTCAACAACTCTCATTATTAGAGAAATGCAAATCAAAACCCCAATGAGATATCACCTCACACCGGTCACAGTGGCCATCATCAAAAAGTCTACAAACAATAAATGCTGGAGAGGGTGTGGAGAAAAGGGAATGCTCTTGCACTGTTGGTGGGAATGTAAATTGATACAGCCACCATGGAAGACAGATGGAGATTCCCTAAAAAACTAGGAATAAAACCACTATATGACCCAGCAATCCCACTCTGAGGCATATACCCTGAGGAAACCAAAACTGAAAAAGACCTTTGTTCATTGAAGTACTATTTACAATAGCTAGAACAAGCAAGCAACCTAGTTGCCCTTCAACAGATGAATGGACAAAGAAGTTGTGATACATATACACAATGGAATATTACTCAGCCATAAAAAGGAACACATTTAAGTCAGTTCTGATGAGGTGGATGAACCTAGAACCTATTATACAGAAAAGTATAAGTGAAGTGAGTCAGAAAGGGAAAGATAAATATCGTATTCTAACACACATATACGGCATCTGGAAAAATGGTTCTGAAGAGTTTATCTACAGGGCAGCAATGGAGGAACAGACTTATGGACATGGGGAGAGGGAAGGAGAGGATGAGATGTGGAAAAAGTAATCTAGAAACTTCCATTACCATGTGTAAAATAGATAGCCAATGGGAATTTGCTGTATGGCTCAGGAAACTCAAACAGGGGCTCTGTATCAACCTAGAGGGGTGGGATGGGGAGGGAGATGGGAGGGAGGTTTAAAAGGGAGGGGATATATGTATATCTCTGGCTGATTCATGTTGAGGTTTGACAGAAAGCAACTAAATTCTGTAAAGCAACTATCCTTCAATTAAAAAAAAATAAATTAAAAAAAAGAAAAAACTTGGGAAAGAAAACTCTCAGTGAACAAAACGAATCTACCAAATGCATATTCCATGACTCTCACGTATATTTCTACTCTTAAAGAGTATCTTTGTCATGGACTTTTTTACCCTTTGTGTAATTTATCTATGCATTAGTTGGAGGAGTACTTGTCTTTAAAATTGTTTGTTTTCTGTTCAGTTTTTTACAATACCTGTCCTGAAATCTAAGCTCACAGGAAATAAGCAATTTTAGTGGAGGGCATGAAGACATATAATTTCCTTAAGAATCCTTGGAAGACTCTTTTTTATTAAATACCACCTAAGCCTGAAGAAAAAAAAAAAATGAAGCATAATGGTAGGAATCAAAAACTTGAAAAAATGTTTAAAAAGAAAAAAAATAATTAATTTAAATGGTTGGTTAATGTGAATATAAATAATGAATTAACATACTAAATTCCTTATTTTGGATTCTTTCAAAAGTGAACACTATATACATTAGTCACATAATAGATTATAGATAAGGGAAATCTAATTTCCTAGAACTAAACCAAATCAGAAACATTAAAAAATTAGTTATCTTACTATTTGAAAAATAGTCTAATACAGAAATGATATTACTTACTTTCATTTGATAACTACATATGTTTCTTAAGTCTGAAATAAAGTTTTAAGGAAAAATATAGAAAAAGAAAATCTACTTTAGCTCTTTCATGTGAAAGATTTGATAGTACAGTAATGAAGGCAAAATGGAAAAACTGGTATAAAAGCTAAATGAAACAGTAGAACACGGAGACGTGCAACAACGAGAAGATTCATTTCCCAATTATGAGGAAGCAGCCTTGGTTCAATGTTCGCAAAAATTATTTGCTGTCATAAGTTTCAGGCTAGAGTAATTTTCTTTAGAACTGTACAGTGTTTGGATGGTGGGAAATCATTCCTGAGGGGGACTGGTTAGATTGGAGACCTATACTAAAATGCACTGGGTGCCCTATCCTGGGTAATCCTTGGAACTGGGATGGGAGTACCCTATGCTCTGCCTGCCCAGCCAACCTGGACATCCAGAAGTTAGGTAAAAACTCTGTGCAGAGTTGATATGCTGTTACACACACACACACACACTCTCTCTCTTTCTCTCTCTGACTCTGTGATCTATGTAAAAATACTGTAGAGGCTTTGAAGGGGGAAATATCACCCTTTAATAAGGTTCTTTTCAGAGGAGATGAGATAGGAGTTGAGTTTTGAATGATGGGTGCTATTTGGCTAAACCGTTATGGTGGGAGGGTTTTCTTGCAGAGGTAACAAAATTGACAAAGTTAAGATGGGCACACATTTGAATCTTTGGAGCAAAATGTATTTATAAATGAAAAAGCTACAGTTTCATAAAATAAGCAGCTTACAGGTTTGAACTTGTGAGTTGAGGGTGAAAAGGTATGTAGGGTCAAACGTTTAGAAACCTTGTGTTGAGGTGGTGTTTACAAGAGCCCTGAAGTAGGTACAAGGAAAGGAGAGGGTTCCCTGCTTGTTGCCTACACACCCAATGACTCCTGATGCTTTCTCATCACCCTAAGGCTCTTGTTCCAGGTCTCAGAGCTGTAAAGAAGACAAAGTTGTAAAGGTAGGTCTTGAGTCAACCCCATGTCTTTTCTTTCCAGAGCCTTCCTTTTTCTCTCTCCTTCTCATAGACACCCACTGTTCCGTGGTAACTGTGGAGACCTTCTCTCTGGTTTGTCCACTCAACTCTGTCCTTAATAGCAGTACTGTGTCTTGGATGTTTGATTTTGAGCAAATATTGTCACTCAAAGATTGACCCCCGTGGGGCAGGCTACTGGGGGCGGCCGCTTTGGCTGGTAGGGAGGAAGCAGGTGGGCTTTCCCATTCCTCACAGGACACCATCTTGGAACCAGTGATACATTGAGGGGAATGTTGGGAGAAAGTCTGGTCACAGTGGGCGCTGCTTGTCTTTCCACGTCATAGGAATGAGACTGTTCATTCCTTAGGGAGAAATTAATCAGCTTTCTGAGTGTGGTTATATTTTGTATCTCTCATGTGCAATTCTCTGAGCCTGATGGTGGGAGGGGAAAGCTAAGACCCTGAAACGGAACTTGTCACCTTAAGTATCCAATCATAATTGATAACCAGAGTGCACTTTGTGTTTGAGACCTATTTGATGTTTGAGACCTATTTGATGTTTGAGAGATTTTGGAATATAAATGTTTTTCAGCTCTTTGTCTTGACAGACTGAGATGATTAATGATATGTGATGTCTAAGGAGATGAAATTAACAAGGCTACGACGTGTGGAGATTTTTTGACAGGGGACTTTTAAAAGGCATTAGAGAAGCATGGATCTGTTTCTTTAACTGACACCTTGGTTTTCTGTCTTTCACCCTGACTGACAAATAAGAGGCCTCACCATCTCCTCGCCAAAGAGCTCTCAGGGGAGTAAACCGATTGTGTGTTGCAGTGGCTGTGGCTTAGGTTTAGAATCCTGCTTACTTTTAAGTCAAGTGGAGCTTTAGTTTCAGCTGTTTAACTGTGAAAACGGAAAAATTGTGTTTGGAAAAGATTTCCTCCCTTCTATTTAAATGTCCTTTCTCCTTAAAAGTTAAGCTTGTTATTTTAGAGAAAAATGATTTTCAAGCCTCATGAAATAAATTCCGATATTTGCAATTCTATGATGACTTCACTGGGGATTAAAATCTCCCATTTTGTAAGGAAACTACATTCACCAAGGTAGCAATCTTGGTGGAAAGCTTTCTGAGGCATCAACTGAGTTCATGATTCTTAGCAAGAAATTTTCTTTCAAAGCATCAGTCATTTTAGGTGTGGCTGGATAGGTGAGCAACATCAGGTGTTCATTTCAATGCTCTTCCAGTTATAAAATGGGCTCATGGTCTTAAATTCAGGAGAGTACTATAATATCCTATTTAAATTTATTGCTTCTGAGGGGGATAAATGAAATTCCTCTGTTCAACATATTTCTTGGTTCTATTAGTTATAACCTTTACTGCCCTCCCCCTGCCCCTGCCAAAGACAGAATGCATTTTTGGTATTTTCCCAGGGAGACTATAGAACTGCTATGAAAGCTTTCACAGGTTCATTTACTCACCAAAGAAATTGTTGGGTGCTTTTATTTTGCAAGGCGTTGTGAAAAATGCTAGGGGAAAGAAAGAAGAACTGGGCATGGATTTGCCTTTAAGTTAAAGACTGATAGGGGAGGTAGACACACACACAAAGAGTATTTTCATAGCCCTCTACTTTATTCTGCACTGAGTTGGAATAAAAAATCAGTGCTTTTTGGCTGACAGTTAACTAGAAGAGATTGTGGCTATCATCCTGTCCAATTCATCCATACCACTGGGGAGGAAAATACTCAGAAAGGCTTAGCGACATACCCAAGGCAACACAGCTAATTAGATACCAAGCCAAAGACATCTGATTCTAAGTCTGAGACTTTTCTGTTTTCTAAATAAGCTGCTTTTCCTGATTTTGAAAAAGAAAAGAAAATGTTAGTGGCTCAGTTGTGTCCGACTCTTTGCGACACCGTGGACTCCTAGCCCACCAGTCTCCTCTGTTCATGGGGATTCTCCAGGCAAGAACACTGGAGTGGGTTGCCATGCCCTCCCTCCAGGGGATCTTCCCATCCCAGGAATCAAACCCAGGTCTCCCGTGTTGCAGGTGGATTCTTTACCAACTGAGCCACCAGGGAACTGCTTCCAAATTCATCCTTCAGATTCACAGGCGGAGGTAAATCACTGACTTCCCTTGAGGATTTCACCATGTCCAAAATTAAGTTAGAAGTTGGGGACTCTGGACTTAGTTAATACAAAGAGATCATGTTTGACTTTTGTATGTTACTAAGTCTCATTCAAATACGTAACAGTTTCTTCTTCATTTTGTTTTATTTTTTTGCATCTCACATTTTTGTCCTCAGAGAAGGGATTGGTAAGAAGATTGAAAATGAGTGTCGGTTTAAGGGGTTACCAGCTCTGCTACCAAAGTTAATTATTTTTCAGTGTGCAAATAATGTGATTGAGGTGGGTGGGAGTGTGGAGAGAAGAGGTGAAGCTTTTCAGGAAATATAAGTATTCACAATCATTTCCACATATATATTTTTTGCCTTTAATTTAAAACCAGGTTGATAGAAGGGTGGGAAGGGGAAGGAGGTGGGAGAGAGTTTCAGGAGGGAGGAGACATATGTATACTTATGGCTGATTCATGTTGATGTATGGCAGAAAGCCAACACAGTATTGTAAAATAATTATCCTCCAATTAAAAATGAAATAAAATTAAAAAAATTATAATCAGGTTGAAATTATTCCTGGTTTGCAGTCAATCTTTTTTCATTGAGCAGTTATTGCTGAATTTTTCAATTTCAACTTATTTTTCTTAATGTGTCACAGTTGGTCTGATGCTAGACTAATGTGTGTGAAATTGATTTCTGACAACCGAAATATCTAGATCTATTTGGGAAAATATATTCTCTGTATTTGCATGTTTTCCCAAATGTAACGCAAAACCCGTATATTTAAAATACACAAAAGGCAGATCCAAAACACATTGTAAAAGTCAAAAGGGGGAAATCAATACTCTATTAGTGATAACATTACACAGAATTTCTATTCATAAATAAGAAAAAAGAAACCCTTTGATTTTATCTTTTGTCAAAATAAATAACTAGCTTTATTTTAAAATCAATTCCCCCCTTTTACATTTAAGTTCTTAAGCCTTTAAACTGTATACCAAATGACAAAACAGGAATTGAGATAATTAATACCATTAATAAGTTGCAATTATCATGTGCTACAGTTTTTTATAAAATCAATTCTCTCAACGCCATCTCTCGTGGAATGAAATTCACAGCTTAAATGAGCACAGTAAATTCAACACAACCTTGCTATTTGAGAAGTTAATATTATAAGAACTACTTTTTCTTTCATTGTCAAAAGAAAGTGGCTATATAATTAGAGATAAGGGGTGTCCAAAAAATATTATCAAATTATTGGCTAAATAGGCCTTTGTCTCCTGCTTTCTCAACTCAGGTTGTCTTCACAGAGAGGCATATAGGTTTGAGCGGAAAGTGTAGGGGACAAATGCAGTCTTTGAAAAGCTTGCAGCCCCTTCCATTTATCTCTCTCCCTTGCTTGCCTCCTGTTCTCTCTTTTCCCAAGGGTGACCAGGGTTAGCAGAGTGACTGCACTTGGCAGGGAAGGAGCAACAGAGGTCCTTATCCTTGGTCCTTCCTATCCTTGGCTTTTCAGCTTCCGGAGGAATCTGACAAAGTAGCTTCTGAAATCAGCTATGACCTCAGAGAAGCTTTGTTTTCAGTATGTTTGTGCTACTGATTTCTGCCAAGGCAGATACCTATGGCATATTTGATACTTTGAAGAGATAAGTCTTTTAAATAATCATGTTTTGCTTTTGGTAACACCTGTCCTGTGAATATCTTTCAAAATTCAGAGTACTTGGAGTGAAATCTCATAGAAGACCATGCTCTACCTTAGGCCTCACTTTGATCACGTAGAAGGCCCTGTGGTGTTTGCTGAGAGGTCTTGTAACAGGACGGAGGTATCCAAACCTGGCCAGGTGTGCTCTCACGCCACATCATGCCTGAGTACACTAGAGATTCCAGGGGCAAGAACAGGTGGCCCCCCACCTCCAGGACAAGTGAGGTAATCAATTCCCAATCCTCATGGTGCTTCACGCTGTCTCTTACATGAGGACAGAAGAGCCCTTGATAAGAAACACTTAAAATAATACAAATGCTTTATATGTGAGGGGGAAAAGATCAGCAAAAACATTCAGAAAGTGCTAGTGCCGCGTCCTTCTCTGAGAAGGCTTTGTTGTGGAACTGTTTTATCCATCAGCTATTGAAAAAGAGCTTAATGGACAACAAACTTTTCAAGGGCCTACAACAATGTTTGAAATTTCCCTCTTTTTTCCAAAATTAAAAAAGCTCAATTTTATAAAATTGATATTAATTAACATTTAAGTATCTTTTTTTTTTTTTTTAGCAGAGAAGATTTTGTTGCCAGGCCAAGTATAGACAACGAGTGGCTTGGTCAAGTTATAAGTGATATTATAAGTGATTTTCATGATTCATTTTAGTATGTTTGAAATGGTGGTAGTACCTCTGAAGTAAGAACTCCTAGACTTTTCAAGGGTTTTTGATGGCAATGGTGGTGGAGGTTAGGTGGGAATGAGGGTGGCGTAAGGAAGGGATGAGGTTTTGGATAGAAGGAAGACTTCTTGAAAACTGTGGCCCAAGTTAAAAGCCACGGTGTTAAATGTGATCATTTCTAAGAAACTCATAGGTGACTTCAAAAGTGCTTCTTAAAAACCAAGTTCTTTCCTTCTGGACAAAGACAGCAACTTAATTTTGAAATGCTGCTGCTGCTACTAAGTCGCTTCAGTCGTGTCCGACTCTGTGCGACCCCATAGACAGCAGCTCACCAGGCTCCCCTGTCCCTGGGATTTTCCAGGCAAGAACACTGGAGTGGGTTTTGAAATGATAAACAGGATTAAATAGAAGTTGTGATATATGACTCAGGTTTCTGAATTGGCAGTCATCATTCCTGGAGCAATGAATTAGAAAATCTATTCTTAAAGACCATAATGAGCATATGTGCAGGTTTGCTTTTCTTGGAGGAAAACCTGATATACTGAGACTGCAATTCACAAAACAGGTATGTCAAGGAGTTGCTTTATCAAATGATTCTTTGTATAAAAAGGGTTTCTTATAAATTAGGTTATTTGAAGGGCATGCACGTGCTTGAAACATTTGTTTAGAGACTACTGTCTATTTAGGGGGCTGATTAGAGAATCATAAAGCTCAAACCCAACATGTTGGTCTTCGTCTGTTTGGGCAGTTGTAACAAAATACCATAGACTGGGTGGCTTATAGGCAGCAGCAATTGATTGCTCACAGTTCTGGCAGCTGGAAGTCCAAGGTCAGGGTGCCAGCATGTCAGGTTCTGGTAAGAACCCACTTTCTGGTTCCTTTCTGGTGTCTTTTTGCTGTGTCCTCACATGGTGGATGGAGAAGGAAACGGTAACCCACTCCAGTATTCTTGCCTGGAGAATTCCATGGATGGGGAGCCTGGTGGGCTACAGTCTGTGGGATCGCAAAGAGATGGACATGACTGAGCACACAGCACATGGTGGAAGGACCTAGGCAGCTCTGCAGGAGTCTCTTTTATAAGAGCACTAATCTAAATCAGGAGGGTCTGCCCTCATGACCTAATCACCTCCCAAAGGACCCACCTCCTAATGCCATCAACCTGGGGATTAGGATTGCAACATAGGAATTTGAGGGGGACACAGACATTCAGACCATAGCCAGGTCTAGAACTCAACCCATTATCATCCAAAGTTAATCCCATTATCACCCCTCGTCATAGCCTCTGCTTGTCCTGTCCTCTGCCTTGCCCACCTCACTTCAAGTCATCTTTGGTCACTCAGTTGCTTAAGCCAGAAGAAGGCTCTCTCTCCCCTCAACCAGTTCTTCTCACCTTGCAGTTACCAGTTAGTTCAATTACCTGTGCCTCCTCCATGTGTCTTGTCTTGGAAGGAGATCTTTTGGTTTTGTATTTTTCTTTAAGCAATTCTTTTGTCTATGGAAGGATTTTTGCAACATAAACGCTCTATATATGATTTTTGCAACATAGATGCTTTATACATTTTCTATGCATCATCCAAAAATCAGTCCTTACCGTTCTCTTGTAATATAGGTTATCCGGATTAGGAACAGAGAGATTAGGGAGAGTGAAAGTAGGGATGCCCTGGAAGAGACAACAAACTAGCATTCACTGAGCCCCTATTATGAGTCTGGCTTTCTATTGGCTTCATAAATGTTATCCAGTTTCTTACCTCCACCCTTGATAGATATAGGAATTATGCTTATTTTTACTAACAAGGATGCAACTGAGGCCCAGGGCTTAAAACATGTTCAAGTGCACACAAGCAGTAGGTGGTCAGATAAGACTTGGGAGGCAGGCTGGTTTCTCATCATTATACCATTCTCCTTTCAGTGTATTCCCTGGCAAGGAAATACCATGCTTAAATTTGAAGTCTTTTGATTTCTACTCTAGTATCTAAATGCCTTTCTTCTGCTAAATCCTTTTTACAGGTTAATAGAGCTGACTTAAATTAATAGAATACATGTCGATAATTAGTAATAGTTCCAATGAGAGAGGACTCTTAAGGCATTTTGAAGGACTCTAAAGCATTTGTTTGCCTGCTTTATTAAAAAAATTTTTTTAAAGGAATCTTGGTTCTCCAAAAAGACCTTAACAGCTCCCCAGAAATAACAGGTTTTCACACTTAATGGAATGGCAATGGATTTTTCAGTGGAATTTTAAAATCTCAGATGTGAATGTATGAGGGCACAGCCAAAGCTGAGTTGCCTGGAATCTTTCCTTACTAAGTATGGTGCTGAGTTCCTGAACAGAAAGGTTCAGATTCATAATTCTGGACATTAACAGAATTGAGGGTTTATTGACAGTGGAATTTGTGTAGCATAAATATAGGCAAAATGAAGATAAATACCAAAAAGTGGGTTAGCTCAAGACAAGCAGTCAAAAATTGATTACTTATATGTAGTTTAAGATCCCATATTAAGTATGTAGAAGAGGCCTGTTTTTTTAAAATATTTTTTTTTTTTTGATGCGGATCATTTTTAGTCTTTATTGAATTGGTTACAATATGGTTTTTATTTTGTGTTTTGGTTTTATGGCCATGAGGAATGTGGACTCTTAGCTCCCTGACCAGGGATTGAACCTGAACCCCCTGCACTGGAAGATGAAATCTTCACCCCTGGACTACCAGGGATGTCCCAAGAGGTCCCTTGATTGCTTAGAAAAAATGGGATTAGGAGAAAATTGACCCCTTTTGGGTCAATGAAAAGATCCCTGATTTGGGGAGTTTTGCCACTGACTGATCATTTAAAGGTGGGTGAATCTCCTACAAAAAGAAGGACTAGACTAACTAAGGCCCTTCAGCTCTCACCTTCCAACAAACACCAAGATTCAAATTTGTTGCGACAATTCCTTTCACCTTGTAAAGAGAAAGATAATAATTCACTTGTTTCCATATTCATGAAGATTAATGTCATAACAGCTCTCAGTCTTCACATTCGTTCTCTTTATGAATTGCAACCCCAGAACTTGTGCTGTGCTGGATTCATGGAAAAACAAATAACTTTTATGCATAATGAAGCTCCTATCTTGCTAATCTGTCTTGTAGAAGCGAAGTCCCCAAGGTATAGCAATCATTCTTAACTACACATTTGTTTAGATTTCTTGATGTGCAACTATAGTTATTTAAAAAGAGGCTTATGCTTTTATAATTCTGAAATAAGACATTGATTTGTTATTATTACTTTTCTGGAAATGATTCCATCTATTTGCAAAACCACAGTTGAACAGAATCACCTTAAATAATATAAATAAGTATAATGAATAAAGCAAAAATTCAAACTGCCCCTTAGAAGATGCCTTATTTTCTATATGTCAATTAAGATATGAGGTCAAAACTGTATTTCAGAACCCCAGAAAAGAGCGAAGGAATCACTGCAGCTAAAAGGGCAAATTGCCCGTATAAGCCTGACCACTAAATGCGCCCCTGCCCCTCTTCCCTCATTTCTGGTCTCCATGCTGAGTCATTGCGGCTCTCTACAGGGGAGGAAATGAAAGCTCTCAAGTCCCAGGCAGCCCTGTGGGGGCTGCTTCACAGGACATTTCTGAGCAGATTTTGTTTGTGAGCCACAAAATTGGATCCATAACAAAGCAGGTGACTGAGGAGCAGATAAAAAAGCCAGAGATTTACAGGCCAAACAAACTGAAGTGCCTGAAAATGCTTCATGGAAGGAAAACATTTTACAGAGTTGAAAGAAGCAAGATGTAGAAGACTGGGCCAAGCAAAAACTTGGAAGTGTAAGTTGGTGTTACTCAATTTTTAAAACAGATTGATCCCTTTAAATGGTGGGCAGTTAGAAAGAAAGGGTTTTCTTCAGGAAGATGAGCTACTAGCTAACTCCATTCCAGGAGGGCCAAGGCTGGGTCTGTGAAGTGAGAAGCTATCTGGGTTTCCCACCACCAGCCCCTCTGCCTGGCTCCATGAGAGGTCCTCCTGCCCATCTTACGCTCAACATTCCTAATATCTTATAGTTTATCAAAGAACTTATCATGTCACTGCCTGAAGATTCTGACTGCTTGTCAGCCTTCTTATCTGCCAAGGGAAGCTATCACACCTTAATTATTTTCTTATGAGTATGTCATGCAGCATATAGTCTGTGGAGCAGAAGAGAAAGGTCCCTTGAAACTAAGCTCAAAGAAGCCTTCTTTGGTGGTTTCTCTGACCTCCCCAGGGAGAGGAACAGTAAAAGTTAACATTAGGGAGTTTATGGTGTTTCAGGCACCATAATTTAAATGCATTAAGTCATTGAATCCTTACAACACCCTCATGAGTATACTATAGGCAGACCTCCTTTTATTGCACTTTGCAGGTATTGTATTTTTAAAAACAAATGGAAGGTTTGTGACCACCTTGCATCAAGCATTTTGCTAACAGCATTTGCTCACTTCATATCTCTGTGTTACATTTTGGTAATTCTTGCTGTATTTCAAATCCTCTACCAGCAAAAAGATTGTGACTTGCTTAAGACTCAGATGATGGTTAGCATTTTTTAACAAGAAAGTATTTTTTAATTAAGGTATATTAATTAAACCTGGGATCAAACCCACTGCAGGCAGATTCTTTACCATCTGAGCCATGAGGTACGCCCATTGCATACTTAATAGACTAAATATAGTATAAACATAACATGTATATGTGCTGAAAAAAAAAAATATGTGACTGCTTCACTGCGATATTCAGTTTATTATGGTGGTCTAGAACTGAACCCATAATATATCCCAAGTATGCCTGTATTTTTGTTTCCATTTTACAGATGGAGAAGCTGAGGAATGTAGCAGGTCAGAGGACCTGGCTATTCCACTCTGCTGGGTTAGACTTCTTCCGTTTCCTCGCCCACCTGTCTGCCGGGCCTCTCTCTTACCTTTAGCCCGGTGGCTGCCTGAGCTGTTATCAGAAACTCTTCTCTGATTTGGTGATGTAGATGACTGAGTATCATGGCCCATGGATCCCAAGTACATTCAGATTTGTTTTCAGATCATTCTCTTGGCTTGGTGATACAGCCTTCTCCATAGCTAAAAGTGAAAATGCCTCTGTCAACTAAAAAAGTACGTGCAACCTAAAAGTTGAGAGTTAGGTTTTATTCGGCGAGAATGTTAGGACTGGAGCCAAAAAACCTCAGGTGACCTCGAGAGAGCTGATTCTGAGGAAGGAGGGAAGGGGCCAGACCATATATAAGCTTGCCACAAGGGGCAGTCAATCTGAATATGAAAAGATTACTGTTAATTAGTAAAAGTGAAAGTCACTCAGTAGTGTCTGACTCTGCTACCCCATGGGCTGTACAGTCCATGGAATTCTCCAGGCCAGAATACTGGAGTGGATAGCTGTTCCCTTCTCCAGGGGATCTTACCAACCCAGAGATCAAACCTGGGTCTCCCACATTGCAGGTGGATTCTTTACCGGTTGAGACACCAGGGACGCCCACGGTTAATTAAGAGAGAACTAAATCTCACACATGAAGAGATTTAGCAGTCTTCTATGTCTGGGAAGATGCAAGCATCCAGCCTTGCCGAAATCATTTCTTTCATATGCATCTAGCTATCTGAGGCCAATCCTGCTTTCTTTATTGTTCACCTACTAATTCCTTGTTAACCATAAGAGACGGTGAACATGGCAGATGGCCTTTTCTCTCATCCCTGCCTAGCTCCTTACAGCTTACCAGGGAAGAAGTAGCTGATGGCCTCCAAATAGCTGGCTTTGTTTCACCTGGGCTAGAAATTTGCATTTGGAAAAGGTTTGTTTACTAGTAGAGTGAAGAGCAGAAAATATTTCATTTCATATCACCATTTCCCCCTCCCTCCTCCCACAGCTCCTGGCCATGACTGTATACTTCCCAGGTGGCTCCGTACTAAAGAATCCACCTGCTAAACAGGAGACTCAGGTTTGACCCCTGGGTCAGGAAGATCCCCTGGAGGAGGAAATGGTAACCCACTCCAGTATTCCTGCCTGGGAAATCTCATGCGCAGAGGAGACTCGTTGGCTACAGTTCATGAAGTCACAAAGATTCAGACTCGACTGAGCAACTAAACAGCAACAGCATGACTCTATAAGGCAGCATGGCACCTCCTAGGGCAGAATGCTAGTGAGAGTGTGGTTTCAGAGTTGAGCCAAATGACTTCAAGTTGAGGATAGGAGCTCCAGTTCTAGAAACTGTCTTCCTGAAGGAATGTTCCAGCACTAGATTCCCAGCACCAGTATGGTGTTTGGCACATACTAAGTGCTCAGTAAATATGTATAGAAGGAAGACCTGAATTAATGACTATTGAATAGGAGAAGGCAGTGGTATTTGGCAGGCTGTGGAGTGGGAGGTCAGAGCAGGGCCACTCAGATGTTTAGGCTTGGTTCTCACACACCAGGTGCTGGGTCAGCTAAGAGCCACAGGAACCACAGCAGTCCCCGCCAGATGGTGGCGTGGAGGCCCCAGATAGACTTGCTGCTTCCTTCATGGTCTGGGTTAGTAATAGAGAAACAACTGCTTGTGGGTAGATTCAGCAGGGAGCTATTATATATATATATAATAGCAAAGACACAGTCAGGAGGACTGTGGACCATTGCTGGGAGGAAAATGTGGACCATTGCCTGGAGCACAGGTCCAAGGCAGGTTGGCGGTCACTGTTTTTCTCTCCTCCTGTCAGCTTGTTTCTGGATAAGGATCACTATGTGCTTTGGCGTTTCACAGAAGCTCAGAGTCTGCATGCACACAGTCTCCCTGCTGTAGGTACACGAGTCCCCTTTCTTTCATAACCAACTCAACAAAACACTGTTTACTGAGGTCCTTGGGCATTTTCCTGAACCAGCCTCTGTCAACATGCTGTTCAAAACCCTCACAGCTACCATTCTTCCTATTTGTAGCCCTTCACATTCTTCCCATGTGTCTTATCTCATATCTGTGTCCTCAGTATCCAGCACAGTGCCTGGCATAGGGTTGATAGACAAGAAATGCTTACTGAATGAATGGATGCAGGAGTGAGACACATCGCCTGTACACACACTGATATGGTCAACAGGGAAGCATCCAACATTATGGAACTCTGACACCGATTTTTTTCATGCAAAAAAATCTTTGTCTTTCTTTTCAGTCGATTTTCCTTACACATTTCTAAACTGAGTTCTCAAGACTTTTCATTTCTTGTATTTTGTTACTGCGTATATATTGTTTTGTGCTCGAATAAGGCAGGCATTAAAGGTTTTGATAAACATTTAAAATTTTTTAAATACAATTTTTTGAATGAACAGTGAAGGTTTTGCACCTCAAGAAATAAACATCTTAAGAGAAAATCTTGAATGAATAAGTAGGATGGGCCATCTTAATTCTAGAATAAAAATGTTAAATATTTTTATTGAACCTTATTCCTTTGACTTATAATGTTGAAATTATTACATTAAATATTAACTTGTTGATATACAGTTTTCCTTTAATTCAGCCTGGGTAATGAATTTGGATGATGAAATTGCATATCTGAATATGAAACCTATGCTTGAATGTGAAAAATAATGAGGCACAGGAATAGCAGAGGTAATTGAAGTGCTCTCCCCCAACATCTACACATCTAATTTTATTATTTTTTCAATCTCACTAAGCTTTTTAGTAAGTAGCAGGCAAGCAGAATGGACTGATGGCTTCTCTCCTCTGTGTTTGCCTTCCTGCAAAAGTCCCGACCTGCAGTGCAGTGGCCAAGAGCCCTGAAGGGGAGGCATAAAGAGAAGCAGAGATTCCAGTTAATTCACAAATTGCCCAGTCAGCTCCTGAAATAATTGAGAGTCAGCTGTAACAAATCTGGTTTTCATCTCAGGCAGGAATAATGCTGGGTATCAACTCTGTATTTTTATTTTTTTCCATCTCAAAACCATTCCCAGCCATAAGATTCGTTTTCTATTACTTTAAACATAATCCAATAAAGAATAAACCTGTATCTTTTTTGGTCCCCAATACTTGGCATTTCATCTGGAGAAATAAAAATCTTAAGCGCAGTTCAGCAAATGAGCAAATAAAATGTATTTTTATTTTTTATTTCAGTGTGACACCTGGGATGGGTATATTTATCTTTCTTTTTTTTTTTTCTTCCTGGCTTTTTTTCCCCCTGTTTCTGAGAAATGAAAGAACTAGTTCTGATTCATTACTTGCAAATGCATTGGAGATTTACTGCTCTGTCAGGAAAAAACTATATAAAGTAATGGGTATTTGCAACTGTTCGCTCCCCTTACCTTCCATGGAGGAATGGTTCTTTGTTCTCTTGGCCTGAGACAGGGCCTCTGTTGTGCTAAATGAGGTGTGGGGTGGGGAGTGGGGAGGAGAAAAGCAGAGTTAGGAATAATCTTGGTTACTCTATGTCAGGGGCTTCCCAGGTGGCCCTAGCTGTAAAGAACCTGCCTGCCAAAGCAGGAGATGTCAGAGATGTGGGTTTGATCCCTGGATTGTGAAGATACCCTGGAGAAGGGAACGGCAACCCACTCTAGCATTTTTGCCTGGAGAATTCCATGGACAAAGGAGCCTGGTAGGCTACAGAACATGGGGTTGTGAAGAGTCGGACACAACTGAAACGACTTAGCCCACACTCTATGTTAGAAAGGAGAGGAGAGGGCAAGGAGATTCAAGGGCAGAAGCAGGGAGGGAAGAAGAGAGAGAGTGGAGGAGGGAGAGGGAGACAGACAGAAAATCAGTTGGATTCAGTTGCTCAGTCGTGTCTGACTCTTTGCGACCCCATGAACCACAGCACGCCAGGTCTCCCTGTCTATCACCAATTCCCGGAGTTCACTCAAACTCAAGTCCATTGAGTCAGTGATGCCATCTTACCATCTCATCCTCTGTCATCCCCTTCTCCTCCTGCCCTCAACACTTCCCAACATCAGGGTCTTTTCAAATGAGTCAGCTCTTTGCATCAGGTGGCCAAGTATTGGAGTTTCAGCTTCAACATCAATCTTTCCAATGAACACCCAGGATTGATTTCCTTTAGGATGGACTGGTTGGATCTCCTTGCAGTCCAAGGGACTCTCAAGAGTCTTCTCTAGCACCACAGTTCAAAAGCATCAATTCTTTGATGCTCAGCTTTCTTCACAGTCCAACTCTCACACCCATACATGACTACTGGAAAAACCATAGCCTTGACTAGATGGACCTTTGTTGACAAAGTAATGTCTCTGCTTTTTAATAGGCTGTCTGCTGCTGCTGCTGCTGCTAAGTCGTTTCAGTCATGTCTGACTCTGTGTGACCCCATAGATGGCAGCCCACCAGGCTCCACCGTCCCTGGGATTCTCCAGGCAAGAACACTGGAGTAGGTTGCCATTTCCTTTTCCAGTGCATGAAAGTGAAGTCGCTCAGTCATGTGCAACTCTTTGCGACTCCATGGACTGCAGCCTACCAGGCTCCTCTGTCCATGGGATTTTGCAGGCAAGAGGACCAGAGTGGGTTGCCATTGCCTTCTCCAATATGCTGTCTAAGTTGGTAATAACTTTCCTTCAAAGGAGTAAGCGTCTTTTAATTTCATGGCTGCAATCAGCATACGCAGTGATTTTGGAGCCCCCCAAAATAAAGTCTGACACTGTTTCCACTGTTTCCCCATCTAATTGCCATGAAGTGATGGGACCGGATGCCATGATCTTAGTTTTCTGAATGTTGAGCTTCAAGCCAACTTTTTCACTCTCTTCTTTCATTTTCATCAAGAGGCTCTTTAGTTCTTCTTCACTTTCTGCCATAAGGGTGGTGTCATCTGCATATCTGAGGTTATTGATATTTCTCCCGGCAATCTTGATTCCAGCTTGTGCTTCATCCAGCCCAGCTTTTCTTATGATGTACTCTGCATATAAGTTAAATAAGCAGGGTGACAATATACAGCCTTGACATACTCCTTTTCCTATTTGGAACCAGTCTGTTGTTCCATGTCTAGTTCTAACTGTTGCTTCCTGACCTGCATACAGGTTTCTCAAGAGGCAGGTCAGGTGGTCTGGGATTCCCATCTCTTTCAGAATTTTCCACAGTTTATTGTGATCCACACAGTCAAAGGCTTTGGCATAGTCAATGAAGCAGAAATAGATGTTTTTCTGGAACTCTCTCTTGCATTTTCCATGATCCAGTGAATGTTGGTAATTTGATTTCTGGTTCCTCTGCCTTTTCTAAAACCAGCTTGAATATCTGGAAGTTCATGGTTCATGTATTACTGAAGCCTGGTTTGGAGAATTTTGAGCATGATTTTACTAGCATGTGAAATGAGTGCAATTGTGCAGTAGTTTGAGCATTCTTTGGCATTGCCTTTCTTTGGGTTTGGAATGAAAACTGACCTTTTCCATTCCTGTGGCCACTGCTGAGTTTTCCAAATTTGCTGACACATTGTGTGCAACACTTTCACAGCATCATCTTTTAGGATATGAAATAGCTCAACTGGAATTCTATCACCTCCACTAGCTCTGTTTGTAGTGATGCTTCCTAAGGCCCATTTGACTTCACATTCCAGGATATCTGGCTCTAGGTGAGTCTGAGTTATCACACCATCGTGATTATCTGGGTCATGAAGATCTTTTTTGTGTAGTTCTTCTGTGTATTCTTGCCACCTCTTCTTAATATCTTCAGCTTCTGATAGGTCCATACAATTTCTGTTCTTTATTGAGCCCATCTTTGCATGAAATGTTCCCTTCCTATCTCTAATTTTCTTGAAGAGATCGCTAGTCTTTCCTAATCTATTGTTTTCCTCTGTTTCTTTGAATTGATCCTTGAGGAAGGCTTTCTTATCTCTCCTTGCTATTCTTTGGAACTCTGCATTCAAATGAGTGTATCTTTCCTTTTCTCCTTTGCTTTTGGCTTCTCTTCTTTTCACAGCTATTTCTAAGGCCTCCTCAGACAGCCATTTTGCTTCTTTGCATTTCTTTTCCATGGGGATGGTCTTGATCCCTGTCTCCTGTACAATGTCATGAACCTCCGTCCATAGTTCATCAAGCATTCTGTCTATCAGATCTAGTCCCTAAAATCTATTTCTCACTTCCTCTGTATAATCATAAGGGATTTGATTTAGGTCATACCTGAAGGGTCTAATTGAAGAAAGTGGGGGAAAACCACTAGACCATTCAGACAGACAATAAGAGTGACTAAATCTGGGAGTATGATGAAGAGGAGCTGGGAGGGTAGAGACAGACTTAGGATGTACCATGTGCTCAGGCTGGACTCCAGGAAGCCCACTCTTATGCAGATTACACTGTTAAACACAGAGGGATCATTATTCATAAGTATGACAGTTCTCACAACTAATTATATGAAAATCTTCTTTCCTCACTTTTTTTCTGTGTTGTATTTTTGCATTATCTTTCGTTCTCTGAGCACAACCAGAACAGCAATGATAGACATGTTGTTTTTATAACATGCGGTTCTATTGAGGGTTAAATTTAATTTTTATAGTCTGGAATTAGAGTGGTTCCTCTCAGGAACTCTTAAGTATGCTTTTCTCTTTAACATAATTTATGTATTTATAAATTTTTAAAACTTGAGAAAACTTCATTGGAAAAGCAAAACTGAGCCATAGTCTGTACTCTGAGAATGTTATTACATGCCAATGTAAACATGACTTTGATACCATAGTAATGTGAATGTCTTTTCCTCTCTTTTTATTTTAATGGAAATCAGGTGGTTTTTTGTTTTTTGCACTGATTCCTAATATAATTTAAAAAATCTGTATATATCTTATTTTAAAATTTTTTGCTCCTTGTCATTAATTCTGTTTTAAAAATTAATTAAAAATATTTTTAAAATTAATTTTTCCTGGAGTATAATGGCTTTACAATGTTGTGTTAATTTCTGCTGTATAGCAAAGTAATTCATTAGATATTTCTGCTCTTGCTGGTGCCTCACTTTCCGAAGCCTTTTTGTAGGATTCTGTGCAATAAAGTCAGTTTCCTCTAGTGCATAGCATGATTGTTGTTCAGTTGCTCAGTTGTGTCCAACTCTTTGTGACCCCATGGACTGCAGCACACCAGGCTTCCCTGTCCTATGCTCAAACTCATGTCCATTGAGATGGCAATGCCATCCAACCATCTTGTCCCCTTCTCCTGCCTTCAGTCTTTCCCAGCAGCAGGGTCTTTTCTAATGAGTTAGCTCTTCACATCAGGTCACCAAAGTGTTGGAGCTCCAGCTTTAGCATCTGCCCTTCTAACGAATATTTAAAATTGATTTCTTTTAGGATTGACTGGTTTCATCTCCTTGCAGTCTTAGGGACTCTCGAGAGTCTTCTTCAACACCACAGTTCAAAAGCATCAATTCTTTGGCACTCAGCCTTCCTTATGGTCCAACTCTCACATCCATACATGACTACTGGAAAAACCATAGCTTTGACTATATGAACCTTTGTTCATAGCATGGGGTTTTGCATAAAGTAAATGCTTATGCATTGAATAAATGTAGACTAGTAGAGTTCCCCAATTAGTTTTAGGGGACAGTGGGTATGATAGCTTCAGTGTCAGCTTGGCTGTACTGAGCAAGAGTCCTTAGCTATTCAATCAAACACTAGTTTAGATGCTACAACAAAGGAGTTTGAAGTTTGAAGTCCTTAGTCAGTTGACTTGAAATTAATAAAAGGAAGATTACCCTGGGTGGGTCTGGCCTAGACAAGTGAGCCCTTTCAAAGAGGCCCTCCCTGGACTCAAGACTCTTCAATGGATTTTGCTTCCCTGGTGGCTCAGACAGTAAAGAATCTGCCTGCAATGCAGGAGATGCACGTTTGATCCCTGGGTTGGGAAGATCCCATGGAGAAGGAAATGGCCACCCACTCCAGTATTCTTGCCTTGCAAATTCCATGGATAGAAGAGTCTGGTGGACTACAGTCGCTGGGGTCATAGAGTCGAACACGAACATGACTTAACAACTAATACACACTGGATCTTGGGATTGCAGTCTGCTTATACTTTCCCCTTCTTAATGCCTGGGGGCAGTAAACTTCAGCCTATGCCTTGGCAGCTTCATTCTGCTTGTAATCTTTCTTTGTGATTGCCTCTGGACAGGAGCTTCAGCCTGTGCTCACAGGTAACAGCTTTTCATTTCTTCTCTTTTTTGAATATCAACCCTATGAAGCTATTTAACTGGTCCTCACAGTTGCATTGGAGAAGGAAATGGCAACCCACTCCAGTGTTCTTGCTGGAGAATCCCAGGGATGGCAGAGCCTGGTGGGCTGCCGTCTGTGGGGTCGCACAGAGTTGGACACGACTGTAGCAACTTAGCAGCAGCAGCAGCAGCATACTTGCATAAACCAATTCCTTGTTTACGTACACACGCGATTTTGGCTGGTTCTTCTTCCTTTGTTAAACTCTGATTGACTGAGTGGGTATCTGATTCCTCCTCTATTATCCCCAATGACACTCATTAAGTTTAGTTCTCAACTAGACATCCTGGTTGAATGATTCCTGGAATCGCCAAGGTCTAAAATGGATTCCAGTTGAAGTATACTTTTAATAAACATATGAAATAGTTTGGTTTTGACAAACTAGTGTTACCTTGGGAGGTCATTGTTTCCTTTTTAAAATTTCTTATGTTTTCCATTTTATCATTTATTGCTTTTTGTTTTCCCTTTTATTTTGGTGAAAGAAAAATAGCTTGAAAATTTTGAACGTATTCAGTGAGCAAGGAAACTAACCATAGACCCACCCCAGAAAAGATGGCTCTGTTGGAGTTACCAACAGCTACTAACAGCCCCATCCCATCTAATGAAAGATGCTTGAGGACGAGGGTTTATCTGAGGCTGCTGAGCTGGGAGTGTTTTAAGCCTACACTCTCATTTTCCTCCTTCCCTCCTTTGCTTTCTCTCCCAACCCCTGCTTCCTTCCTTGCTGTCTTCTTCCCTTGCATTTCTTCCCTTCCCCTTCCTCTCTTCCCTTCCACAAGCAGTTATGGTGAGGTAAAACTGTGATAGATGTGCCAGGAATATTTCTCATTGGCAGGTCATCAGAGACTTGGAAGGCCAGGTCTGGTTTGAGTGGGGACTGGGGATCAACTTGAGGAAAGGAAGCAGGAAGTGGACAGATTGATGATCCTGCTTTGATCAGGGACTGGCCCGAAGGCATTCAGTTATCTGTATTTCTGCCTGTTTTTCTCTTGGAAAGCTGGCGCTAGGATTGCCTCTAACCTGGAGGCACCCCAGGGAAGAAGCGGGACCACAGTGGGACCCAGATGGCAGGAGAGGTGGTGATGGAGGAAGCAGGTCATCATCCAGACCTGATCCAAAGGCAGGAGAGAGTCTGAGGCTCACGACTGGCCTGGCCCAATTCACCATAGGTGGGAGGAGGCAAGGTCAGGTGTCCAGCCACTACACACATTTTCCTGGACTGTTTTCTTGCTTGTATCTTCAAGGAAATATGGAAGTGAACTGGGCATGGTGCTGGAGGAAGTAGCTGCTATGGGCTATCATGACAGATAGATGCTCTTGGATTTAGGCACTCAGAATCTTGTCTTTTGGACCAACAACTAGTGGAAAAGTGTCTTTGTTCTGACTGGTGGGCTGAGACAAGAAGAAAGCCACTTCGAAGATGTCTCATTTTACTCAGTTCTGATCCTACAGTGTTTGCTTTGTTGAAGCAAAGTAAATAGAAGAGTAAAAGAAACATGATTACCTGGACATTTTTGGGGAACTATTTTGTATTGTGATAAAGAATAATTCTAAGGAACATTATGCTAGAGAGATTGAAAAAAGATTAAGACTATGAAAATATTCTTTCTTGAATGTAGGAGAAGTTTGTAATACTTTTAAATCACTGTCGAGAAAATAAAAGGATGTGTTATTAGGTAGTGTTGTATGAAATACATCGAGCAGCATATATTACTATTACTATATGTTTTACTTCTGGGAATAGCAAATGATAGAACAATTGTATTATGCACCCCAGCATTATAGTTTATCATAAAAGGGTTGCATGCTCTATTACCTTATGAGAGAAATTTTATTTGAATTTTAATTCTTTCCTAAACCTTGTGAATGATTAGGAAGAAGTTTAGTCTTTTGTAACACAAAGGCCTGCTGACTAGAATTACAGTTCCCATTAACAGGAGTATAAGTGAAATAATTTTGTTTCAACAGTCATATCCTCAGGGCAAATGGATCATAGGGAGTGATTAAATTGAAAACATGAGCCCAGTAATAATCACTATATATGTATCCCCTGTGGATGACCTCACTTTTTTTCCTCAAGACTTTAGCTTTCTCAAGACATTTACCACTGGATTCAGATATACTGTTAACAATAATAGGGTGATTGAATATGCCATTAGATTTTTCACTATAAAAAGTATTCTCAGCACAGGAGTCAACATATTGATATTTCTTTCTAAATTGAAATATTATACAGAAGGCAAAAGGATTAGATAGATTTAGCAAATAATCTGATGGCAAGAAAAATACCATAGATCAGCAACAGTAAGTTTTTGTAAAAGCGTATGAACAGTAATGATGAAAACAATGATTTGCAAAGTTATAGGGTATATATTTGGATCAGAACAGCTCTTTACACATAAAATAATGAAGACATTATGAATATTTACTTAAAGTGGTTATTCTGACCTGATAATTCTGAGCAGTTGGCAAAAATGGGGATTTACGCTTTAGCTCATAAAAGGAAGATTTGACTTCAGGAAATTATGTATATCTTCAGAGCAGTATGACTCTCTGAAGGCTGCTTATTTCTGATGTATTTTTGGAGTTTCCTTGGCTTGGGCCACAATTGCACTCTGAATTTTTAATATGAGAGTTTATATCCACATTAACTACTCTATGTACCTTCCTTGCAGCTGGTATAGGAGCAACACTTTGCCTGACAGACTTGGCTGGCTGATTTGTGTAGGTTTTAAGTGTTAAAGGTATGCCAAGACCTTCTGTGCTTTTTAGGGTCATCATACGTATGGAAGAAGAAACAAGAGCAGGAGCTGGGCATGAATGGAGGGACGGAGAGCCAGAGACAAGTGCAGAGCAGCTTATCTGGAGATGACCATTCAGATACATGAAGAAACAAAGGGCCTGGGATACATTAGAATTAAGCAACAGTGATGGAAGAGAAAGAGAATGGAGCAATGGGAGAAGGAGGTGGTGGTGTAAAAAAATTCTGGAAACTTCTATGAGGCCAGGAAGGAAGCTGTGAACACACTTGCAAAGGTGTGTGTTTATGTGTGTTTCCTGTGTGCATTTACTGCAGAAAGCCTTGGTCCTTTACTCTGAGTGATTTTACTGTCCTAAACAGGTATATACTCCCCTTTACCTGAAAGATACCTGATGTTTTGATCGAAGCTTTGTTGACTTTTGGAAGAAAGCCCTGAAACGTGAGAAGAGGCTGAGAGGTGGTGGTGTTTAGCATTGGTGGGGTAGTGTGGAGAGGTAGGGTGGTGCACTAACTTCACCCCCTTCCCTCGACTTTGTGATTGAAGTTGTTTCCGCTTGACCCTGTGCAGAGACTTCTGACGTAGCTCCCATGGTGCTTGCTGTGCTCACTGAGCTCATCCACCTTTGGCTGTTTACCATCTTACACCAGTCTTACAGCAGGACAGAGAACTCTGTAGCGTCTCCTCCCAACCCACCTAACCAACAAGCAAATTCTTTTTACAAAGCAGAAGAGAGGTTGTTTCATTCAAACCGTTTATTGAATGAAGGAATGACTTATCTTCTCCTGCCTGCTAATTGCACTTAGCCATTTCCAAACTTCTATTCTAAGCTGTCTTCCCTACTCCTTTCCTCAGGGAATCTCCTATTTCTTCCTGGGTTGAACTTAATTATACATCCCCAGATCTGATTCTTTAGGATGTATTTCTTTCTTGAACTTCAGATCTGTATTTACAATTGTTTGTTGTGTGCACTAAAAGTTTTTAAAACTCTACATGTCTATGTGGAATTTATTTCCTTCTGTAAGTGTGATTTTCCTTCTCCTTTATTCACTCAACCTAGAAATTTTGTCACGCCCCTTATATCCTGCATCTAGTTAAGAAAACACATTCATTTTGCATCTTCAGGATTTCTTGACTCATTCCCTCTTTGCCATTCCCATGGATACTGCCCTAGATCAGAACCTCATTATTTCTACATTGTCATTTGAATTATTCCCTGAGACACCCATGGCCATGTTATTTCCCACCTGAAGTGCTTAGCAGAGATGCAATAGAATAGAAATTGTCTCTGGCCCCTGACTCTCTGAAAGATCCAAAAGAACCCAGTCTCTAAGGAGAGAGTCATGCTTTGCATTTGAAGGCGTTCTGCAAAATGCATGACTGAAAAATTCTTTAAAAAATTCAACATATTTCAGAGATGAAAGTGCTTCTGACTTGATTCAGCCATGACCTAATTGTCTTGGTGAGAGCTATTAATATGTCAGAAGGAATTCCTTCAGGTCCTCTCCTTCTCATAATGATTTTTTAAAGGCAATTCTCAAAATCAAGGTCAGCTCACAAACGCATCATTTGTCATATACCAGACAGAGATTTTAAGCCAGTCTGATTCTGAGGTTTAAAATGTTTTTCATGTAAAAGCTAAAAGCTGGTTAATTTAATTTAAAAATTACAAAGCATATCTTATAATACAAAGTGGCCTAGTGACATTTATTTTTTCTGTAACAGCACCCGTAGATATCTGAAATGGTGGTTTTAAGGCACCTGGCACAATAGAAGGAATTTCTTGACCATCAAAATGCCATCTTTTGCCTTTATAATATGTAACTTTTGTTCTCCTTTGCTACCTCGGTCCCCTTTGCTTCACTAACATGTGCTTCTTTATTGGAATTTCTAGCCTTTAAAAAAATGTTTGTCTCAGTGAATTAAAATATTGAGTTCTATTGATTAGGGCTTTAAAAAAATGTTTATTTATTTTTGACTGCATTGGGTCTTTGCTGCTCCACAGGTTTTCTCTAGTTGCAGCAAACGGGGCTTACTCTCTAGTTGCAGTGTGGACTTCTCATTGCAGTGGTTCTCTTGTTGAGGAGCACAGGCTCTAGGTGCATGGGCTTTGGTAGTTGTGGTCCATGGGCTTTGTTGCTCTGCACCAAGTGGAATCTTCCCAGACCAGGCATCGGACCCACGTGCCCTGCACTGGCAGGTGGATTCTTAACCAATGGACCACCAGGGAAGTCCTGATTAGGGCTTCTGAGTTATTATTAGTGAAGTCGCTCAGTCGTGTCCGACTCTTTGCGACCCCATGGACTGTAGCCTACCAGGCTCCTCCGTCCGTGGGATTCTCCAGGCAAGAGTACTGGAGTGGGTTGCCCGTTTCCTTCTCCAGGAGATCTTCCCAACCCAGCGATCGAACCCGGGTCTCACCGCATTGGAGGCAGACGCTTTACCATCTGAGCCATCAGGGAAGCTCAAGTTAAGTCAGTGTTATTGTGTTTTCATTTTAAGGACATGGTACACGTGAATGCAATATGTTTCAGCAATTCAGCCCCACACCTAACTCAAACTGACAGGCCTCTAAAAGTGTTGGTTTTGTGTCTAAAAGAGAGAGACATAGGTTTGTTTCTTTCCTTTTTTAAATGAGAGGAGTTGTGGTTTTGATAACGGGTCTCTTTTCTTTAGTAATTGAAAATACAAACTTAAGAGTAGTAAGGGAGCCAGTTTTAAAAAAGCCAGAAGATGCGGAGTTCTGAGCAGAGACGATGCGGAGTTCTGAGCAGAGTGAAGCTAATTCGGTAACACGGCTTGACTTCAAGTACAAGAGGCACAGAAACAGGGGTGTCTGTATAATTTCCTCAGGCGATTGAGAGTCCCTAGATGGAGTGGGGATGAAGAAGGGAAACAGCAGGCCACCATCTCTGCCCTTAATTAGGCATGCAGAACGGCATTTGCTTAATCCAACTCGTGAGGTTGCATATCTCATGGAACCATGAATGTTGATGCCTGCACTCTCAGAAGATTACACACTTTATGAAGCAGAATTATAGATTTATGCAACTGTAAATATGTCACATATCAAAATTTGATTTTATGAAATAAGAAAATTAAGAGTTAATAATTTGCTTTACAGAAAGATTCACCATAAGATTATTTAAAATTCAAACTCCCCTAGCATACTTCAGATGTGCTAGATTTACATAATTGTACCTACCCAGAACGATCAGAATTTTGTGCAGCGTGAGGAGGATCTCTCAGTAGCAGTATGAACTTGGTCTGAACTTGCTTCTATGTAAGAATGATCTGAATGAAGGGCATCTACAGATGCTCCTTCTGTCCCATCGGGCCATCAGTTTAAGCCAAGTTTCAGAAATGCTCAGTTCTTACAGGCATAACTATATAAATAAATGTGTTTGAAAGCTACACTTATCCCCTTCCCCAGGTTTATTGAGATATAATTGACATGTAGTATTGCATAAATTGAAGCTGTTCAGTGTTGATTTGATACACTCACATATTTCAAAATGAGTACCAGCATAGCATTAGCTAATACCTTTCTCAAGCCTCGTAACTACCGTTGTGTGTGGGTGTGTGTGTCGTGAGAACATTTAAGATCTATTCTCTTAGTATATAACCTTCAAGTATAATGTAAGATTGTTAACTGTGATCACCATGCTGTACATTAGATCCCCAGAACTTACTCGTAATTAGAAGTTTGTACCTTTTGACCAACATCTATCTCCCGCAACTGCCAGCTTCTGGAAACCATCATTTTGGTTTCTATTTCTATGAATTTGGATTTTTTAAAATTCCATATATAAGTGAAGATGTAGGTTTGTCTTTCTCTGTGTGACATATTACACAGCACAAGGCCCTCAAGTTCCGTCCGCGTTGTTGCCAGTAGCTGTGTTTTCCTCTTATGGCTGAATAACTCTCCATTGTGTGTGTGTGTTTACATGTGTTAAGTAGCTTGCTCAGAGTTAAGTGGGACATCTGTTTCTTTTGAGTTTGTTGTAGGGTGGGTGAAGAATCTGCATGCAATACAGGAGACATAGGAGACATGGGTTCCATCCCGGGATTGGGAAGATCCCCTGGAGGAGGAAATGGCAACCCACTCCAGTATTCTTGCCTGGAGAATCCCATGGACAGAGGAGCCTGGTGGGGTACAGTCCATGGGATTTCAAAGAATCGGGCACGACTGAGTGACTAAGCAAGCATGCATGCATCTGTTCTTAAATACTGAATGAAACAGTAAAAGTTTATCCCCTGCTCAGATCACCAATCCTATTTCAGTTTTCAGAGACACTTTTCTGTCAACGGTCTGGGTTATAAACTTCAGATTTCCTTGAATACAAACATATATAGTACTAACAAAATCAGATTATGCCATACAAACTGAATTTTAAAATTTTGGCAATCACGTTTTTCATCTCTGAAAACTTTCTTGTCCCTGATTGTTCATTTTTCTTCACAATCAGTTGAGAATACTAATAACTTTGAGGATACTGATTATACTTCTACTACTAATAAATAATAAATTTCTCCTCTTCCTTAAGTTGTTTCTTTTTTGTGTTCCCAGTGTCTATCAAGCTCTGATATTTAATGCTTGATAAACTGGATTCATTAGCAAGCTGGATCTCCTCCTTGATTGTGTAGATTTTTCTATTCTATGTGTCTTTTTGATGAGTAACTTTTGGATGCAAATGCTATAAATTTTGTTGTCTTCCAGTTTTCTAATTAGTCAGTTTACCATAAATACTTTTACCATTTAATTCCTTCTTCCTGCTTTCTCCAGTTTTATTTTGTTCTTTGGTTCTAGCTTTGGAGTTTACTGCTCATTCTGGCATCCGGGCAAAACACAGGCAAAGTTATTTGGTGTTTTTTCCCAGTGCATCTGTTCTCGAAGACTGGAGAGAAAAAATATTTACTTCACTGAGGCTTGCAGGGGACGTTATGAAGTAAAATTCAGAATTTACAAGTACGTTCACGATAGGAGAGAGTCTTGAAGCGAGTTGGGAGGTTGGTGAATGAGGAGCGGCTGCTTGGGGCTGTATCTCATCTCTGGAAGGGCTTGGTTATTGCTCACCTCTGTCTCTGTGGCCTTTTTGGTCCATACATCAAAGCACTTGAAGCCATAGCATTTCACTGCCAGAGTAGATGGTCTGGTCCTGCTAAGGACTAGCCTGGGTGGTGTCTGTGAGGTAGGATGGGTAGAGACTGTTTTATGGAACTTTCTGGGGAAGCTCCCACAGAACCACCAAGGACTAGAGAATCCACTGTCTCTCCTTCAGTGTGCTTGCTCCTTCTTTCTGAGCAAAAAGCACTCCTGCTTTCCTCTAAATAGGCTTTCCCCAGAATCCTACCCTTGGCTTATCCAAACTTTGCTTGCAAGTTGGATATGATGTGCTTTTCCTCTCTTACTATTTGACTTTGTTTCAGAGCTTCTTTTACTGGGTTAAACCTTGGATTTTAGGAAAAATTTCAGAAGCAGAAGGTTTATAGAGAGCATTGGCTACTGCCGAATGGGCTCAAATTTAGGGGTTCAACTTTCTAGATTGTCACATTTTCTCCAAAGGGCAGAGTGGAGAGACCATGTTACATGCTGCTCACTTCCAGTGGAGCCCAAAGCAGTCCATACAATATCTGCATGTATTTCAGCCTAAAAATATTTTGTTTCCCCAGATTTGCATAAATATCTAATAAAGATGTGTCACATAGTTTCTTATCTCCCTGAGGCTGAGTACCCTGGTTTGAGAAGAAAAGAAAACTACAAGAATTGTATATATTAATTTTTGTTTTCATTTCATCTTTTGAAGAGACGAAAATCTCAGGAGATTAATTGAGAGGACACTTCAAGAGCCTGGGAGCATTTAGGAGGGAGGGAAACAATCATTTACTGAGACCCTGCTGGGTACCCTGGTGGCTCAGATGGTAAAGAATCTGGCCTGCAATGCAGGAGACCTGGGATGATCCTTGGGTTGGGAAGATCCCCTGGAGAAGGGAATGGCTACCTACTCCAGTATTCTTGTCTGGAGAGTTCCAAGGACAGAGGAGCCTGGTGGGCTATAGTCCATGGTGTAGCAAAGAGTTGGATGTGACTGAGTGACTAACACTTCCAGTTTACTGTGTACCAAGTGCTCTTCTTATGGCTTTGTAATCATTCACAAGATGACTCAGTTTTTACAGACATCAACAACTGTGCAGACTGATGGTGTTAATGGCCCAGTTCTTCACTTTTTGCCTTGCCACTGTGTAAAACCATTCCACCTGATTCTATACAATGGTGTGTGACTTGCCTTGGCCATTTGAGGTAAGCAAACGTGATTCAAGCAAGGATTAAAAGAAACTTGTGTGATTGGGTTTGTTCTCTCTTAGCACATTTACCATGTCATGAGAATGAGACTAGCTTAGTTGGCTGGAGGATGGGAAACACATGAAGCAGGGCGAGATTTCCCTAACTAAATAAGCTGAGGCCATCCTAGATCAGCCAACTGCAAGCCAAGCCCTAGCAGAGTCAACCTACAGACATGCACAGGCCAGCCATGCTGCAGACACATGAGTGTACAGAGCTAAGCCTGGTTGCACTCAGCCTAAACCAACCAAGCCCAGCAGACTTACCAGTTAAATAAATGTTTACCATTGTCTACCACTGAGATTTTGTGGTTATTTCTTGCATAGCTTTGTGCTGTGTGTGTGCTCAGTTGTCTTTGACTTTTGTGACACCATGGACTGTAGCCTGCCAGGCTTCTCTGTCCATGGAATTTTCCAGGCAAGAATACTGAAGTAGGTTGCCATTTCCTTCTCCATAGAATCTTCCTGACCCAGGAATCAAACCTGCGTCTCCTGCATTGGCAGGCGGGTTTGTTACCGTGCGCCACTTGGGAAGCAGCATTGTTGGGGCAATAAGTCACTGATACTGCCAGGTTTGTATTGCCAATCACCTTTTTATTGATAAGGAAGCTGAAGCTCAGAAGGGTTAATTGATGTACCTGACACACTGGAAAAGACTCTGATGCTGGGAAAGATTGGGGGCGGGAGGAGAAGGGGACGACAGAGAGTGAGATGGCTGGATGGCGTCACCGACTTGATGGACATGAGTTTGAGTGAACTCCGGGAGTTGGTGATGGACAGGGAGGCCTGGTGTGCTATGATTCATGGGGTCGCAAAGAGCTGGACACGACTGAGCGACTGAACTGAACTGAAGGTTACATAAGTAAGTGACTGGGTCAGAATGTGATCTAAGCCCTCCTGACTCCCGCAAATTACACTGAATGGGGAATAGAGCCAGAAAAGGTGATGTGATAAATTTATAATCTTTGAAATAACAAGCTTAGTCTCCTCCTGGTCCCAATGTTTATCCTTTTCTTCCCCCCAATGGTTATTCTTTAAACACATGGCCAAATAGGAAAAGAAACCTAAAAGTAGATTAGTTTTCAGGAAAATAAAGCCATTAACATATGTTTTAATGTATTTACTAATTTTTTTCTTTTTACATATTTTAAGCTGAAACTGCTCCTCAAGTACTCTTTCCTTTCTGTTTATACGATATATGCCATGAAGACTATCATAAAAGGAACTCTTACCTTTCTTAGGCGAAGAAAATAAAAGTATTATGTAGTTTTCTCTGTTGGCATAAATGAGTAGATTAAACATAAGTAGGAGATTCAGCATATCTCTATTTCCTCTACACAAAAATAGTGCATTTGACCACTTTTTTGTGTTTTAGTACATTTTTGTCAACAATCTTTTATTATATAAAAAAACCCATCTCTACTTCTCACAGAAGTTTTAAAATCATTTCACAGCTGAGTGGAACCCTAAACAGAGCTATCTTAGTGTAATGAAGCAGAAAACGATTGCTTCTTAACAAGACTGGTATATGGTGACAAACAGCTCATAAAAATCCCATCTGCCACAAAATGCTTCTATTTTAGTTGCTTTAGAATCTAAATAGTATATTTCCTACTTCTTTTCAGAAACAACAAAGGATATATAAAGCCTTTACCACCATCAAATTGTACTCTGACAAGGAAAAGCACTTGGTTCTTAATGGACTGACGTCGTCCATTCAGAGGACCACACATGTCTGGTAATGTCCTTTAGGGACTTTGACCGCTGCCTTCCACCACCCATTGTCGACTCCAAAAGTGTCATATAATAAAGCAATACCATTTCTGATGTTTCAGTGTCAGGGAGTGGCCTGTGCACCAATCAGCTTTAGGTCTTGTTTAGTAAAAACAAAAGACAACTCCAGAGTTTGTAAAGAAATGGGACCATTTGTAGGATCTCTGATTTTATGAAAAACTGCCTTTTGTAAGGGGAAGCATTGCTGCCAGCTTCCATTTACGGTTTTAGATGACAACTCTCTCTATATATATATATTCTTTATTTGGGTGGTATTTTCAAAGTGTTTTCCACCCTGCTACTAATTTCATGTATCCCTTCAGTTTTCAATACATTTAAGCTCAATAACTTGATAAAAGTATAAATTCCACGCTAGGAATCAAACCATGGTTTGATACTAGGTAATGGCAGAAAGTGAAGAGGAACTCAAAAGCCTCTTGATGAAAGTGAAAGAGGAGAGTGAAAAGGTTGGCTTGAAGCTCAACATTCAGAAAACAAAGATCATGGCATCTGGTCCCATCACTTCATGGGAAATAGATGGAAAAACAGTGGAAACAGTGTCAGACTTTATTTTCTTGGGCTCCAAAATCACTACAGATGCTGATTGCAGCCATGAAATTAAAAGACGCTTGCTCCTTGGAAGGAAAGTTATGACCAACCTTGATAGTATATTAAAAAGCAGAGACATTACTTTGCCAACCAAGGTCCGTCTAGTCAAGGCAATGGTTTTTCCCGTGGTCATGTATGGATGTGAGAGTTGGACTGTGAAGAAGGCTGACCGCCGAAGAATCGATGCTTTTGAACTGTGGTGTTGGAGAAGACTCTTGAGAGTCCCTTATACTGCAAGGAGATCCAACCAGTCCATTCTGGAGGAGATCAATCCTGGATGTTCATTGGAGGGACTGATGCTAAAGCTGAAACTGCAATACTTTGGCCACCTCATGCGACGAGTTGACTCACTGGAAAAGACTCTGATGCTGGGAAAGGTTGGGGGCGGGAGGAGAAGGGGACGGCGGAGAATGAGATGGCTGGATGGCATCACCGACTCTGTGGACATGAGTTTGAGTGAACTCCGGGAGTTGGTGATGGACAGGGAGGCCTGGCGTGCTGTGATTCATGGGGTCGCGGAGAGTCGGACACGACTGAGCGACTGAACTGAACTGAACTGAACTGAATCTACTATGTTTTTAAAGATGCAAATACATTTCTTGATAAAAGAAATAAATCAACCCCTTCAGTTAGAATATAAAATATATTTACAAACTTATTCAAAGACAATTGCTTTTAGAAGAACCTGGGATATTTTCTTGGAAAGGGCCAGTGAGAATTCATATTTAAATACATTCAACTTTCAAATAGAATGTTATGGAATTTTCCGGTTAGGGATATGATGACAGACTTTCATGAAATGGCTGTGACTCGGCTCCCATCTTACTTGATAACAGGTGGAATTTTGCTTCAAAGGGTAAAGTACACTTGATTTTCATTGATGGACTACTGTACCAGTGACTTGTATTGTTTCATTTACCCGTACAGCATATCTTCGACACTGTTCTGTTAGCATCTCTTCAACATAGGGAGTACACAGGCTAAGAGAGATCAAAGCCACACGGAGATGAAATAACTGGTCAGTGGTGGAACCATGGTTTGATTCCAGAGCTCTTTACACCATGTGTATTATCTCATGGAGCAGTAGAAGGAGCACTGAATTAGGAGTCAGGTCACCTGCGTACTTGCCTTGACTCTGCTTATACCCATGTCTGCTGAGCATGTTGCTTCATGCTGATGAGGGGTTTGGAGGAAATGTTGCTTCATGTTGATGAGGGGTTTGGAGCAAATGTTGCTGAAGCTTCATCAAGCCCATTCTAGGATCTTGTTACTGAAAGTGGGGTCTGGCTGTTCACCACTCAAAGTCAATACTTGAGAGGCAAGGTTGGTAGAAAGGAAAGTTTTCTTTATTTCTAAGACTGGCAGTTTGGGGGAGAAGGTGGACTCATGTCCAGAGGCCAACTCCCCACTGAGAGTCAGTGAGCAAGAACTTATAAAGGGGAGTTTCAGGGACTTATAAAGGGAGTTTCAAGCAGGAGTGGGCTATATGCAGAAATGGCACAGTCAGTTCTGACAGTCATTTTGAAATTGGTTGTGCAGTGGTCTGATCAGAATCATCCTGATTGTGTTGAGTATAGATAATCTTTAATTCTAGGGTTGATTTGTTCCCATTCCTTTGAGGCCAGTTCTCAGAAGTGTGGCAACTTATGTCATGGCTACAGTCTGGTTAGAAGAAGGTAGTTAACTTTTTCCACCTGGTGAGGGTTTCAGTATCTACAAGACAGCTCAAAGGAGACAGCTCAGAATGTTTTCTGTTGCCCTTAAAGGTTCCTCCTCAAGGAACCTTTGCTTGATGACTAAAGTATTATTATTTTGTCCTGTTTGACTCTTATCCTTTGCTTCTACATTTTCTCACTTATCTAATTAAATCTATTTTTTGACTAATGTTTTTATACAACAAAAGGCAGGCAGAGGACATGTGGAGGGAATCCCACTCTGTTTCAATCTAACAAAGGACTTTTGTACAGGAGGGCATGCAGACCGAAGTGAAGGAATTCGGTACTATGTGTTATGTACTTCAGTTTAAATGTTGTTATTTGCCTGCTTATCATACACAGAATGTTACTCTAATGCTTAAAAATCCAAATAGTTTATATGTTCTCCTGTTGATGGACATTTAGATTGATTCCAGGTTTTAGTTATTCTGAATAAAGTGCTAAGTACATTCTTGTGGAAATATTTTGTGGGAATGTGCACTTTTTATCTTGGGTTTATAACTGGGTGTGAGATTTGCTCATCCAATAATATGTATTGAAAAAGTACTCTGCTAGGCACTGTATAAAGCATGTTACTCCATCTTCTTATTTATACTTTACAGTATCTTCAGATATAAGCATTATCCTGCCTATTTTAATTATTAGCAAACAAAGGCTTAGAGAAGTTTAGTAACATCACATAGTTTTCATAGAGCTTGTGATGCTCATTCTGTTTAACTCCAAAGTCTGGGCCTTTTCCTAATGGCCTACATAGTCTTGCTAATGTGATTTTGTTGTTTAGTTGCCAAGTCGTGTCTGACTCTTGGTGACCTCATGGGCTGTAGCCCACCAGGCTCCTCTATCCATGGGATTTCCAAGGCAGGAATACTGGCGTGGGTTGCCATTTTCTTCTTCAGGGGATCTTCCAGAGCCAAGAATCGAACCCAGGTCTCCTACTTGGCAGACAGATTCTTACCACTGAGACCTTTGGGAAGCCCAGTGTATTTTTATGTATCTCTCATGGGGTCGCGCAGAGTCGGACACGACTGAGTGACTGAACTGAACTGAAACTTAAGATGTTGGATTACACATTTTATATATTTTATTTCAGTGAAAAAATACATCTAGAAATAACTTTAATTTCTGGAGTAATCAGAGTTTTGAATAAAATGACAACTTATACAAGAAGGGGGTGTAAAATGCAAGGAATTATTAAAATTGCCTGTTATAATATGTTTAGCTACTAAAGAGTTAAAAGAAGCAAAGCTGTAAAATATGAACATATTGATTCTATTTTCTAAAGTACAAATTTTGATAGAGAATATTGAGTTAGTCTTGCCACAATAATTAGACTATAACTTCTAAAATAAATGTTATGAACAACAGAAAGAAGATATTAGATGACCATGGTTTGAATATAGATGGTGAAGATCTCATTAGAAAGGAATGAGCAGAGGTGAAGGATGCTTATTTTTCCAAGAACTACCATATGTTCACAAAGCTGTATCCAACTGTTCCATATGAAATGTTTCTTGTTTTCTTTAAAAAACAAGGAGAAGGAATTTGATCCACATAAATCAAATTCCCACTAAATATTGTCTCTTTTGCCATAAGAATCTGGTATATATATATATATATATATATACATACACACACACACATATATATATATATATACCATTTGCTTGCAGATTTAGGCTCTAATAGCTGCCGTCTTGGAGAATAGAACAAGCAGCTGCTGGTCTCTCTAATTTTTAATGATATAATGGGAAAGAATATATTAATACAATGTGCTGTGTCTCTTGATGGGTTCCAGACTCAGATTTTATTCCAAATCTTTAAAATGGAAAATATCATAGGCCAAGACTGCTCAAAAATAAGGCCTAAGTAAATACCCTCACAAATCACAGCAGTTCATGTGGCAACAGCACAGGCTGCTGAGAAACTATCATGGCTCAGAAGCCCAGTTTTCATCCTCTGTTTCAGGGAATGTCTGTGATCTATCTTTCCAGATTTCCTTTCCAGTCACTTCCACCCCCGCTTTCCCCCTTTCCCTCCTTCTTCCCGTTTGGTGTGTGAAGGCATATTGTTCTAATTTCCTTTGTAATGAACATGAGACCATACAATATTAAAACCATTCTTTTTAAGAAATGAGGGACATCAAGAATGTTTTTTTTTTTCCTCCCAATTCCTTTCTTCTGTCTGCTGGCTTCCATTCTAGTCTGTTTCCCTGTTTCATCTACCATTTGGAATGACAGGTAGGTTTGGAAATGCTAACTCTATTTCAGATGCTGTCATTCTTTATGATTTTCTTTGGTAGTAGAAAGATAGAGGAAACCATAGTTCATATTCTACAGCCCACACCTAATGTATCAGAGGTGAAAGAAGCATTCCATTACATCCTTTGTTGGCCTCGAGTAGTATTAATTGCCTTTTTATATTGCAATACTTTTATGCTATATTTCTGCCAAAATCACATGAGTGAGACAGAAAAAAATATTCAAGTGGCTAAAAATGAGGTTTATTTTATAAGATCATGGATATGGCTTCCTCGGATTCTATAAATGGCAAGAGTTCTCCATATATGGCAGTAGAGATATAAACTGACAGCAGATGTTTCAGGCGTGAGGAAAAAGATGAAAAACAGATCACACTGAGTTAATAAACTGAATTCTTGGCTTTGACACTTCTCTGACAGGAAGGAAACATTACTGAATGAATATAAACATTCTGACACACACAAAATAAGGTGTACAGTGCTGGCTAAATTCTCGCTTCCACCAGTCTCTGGGACTTCCTGGTCTCTGACTCTCACACCTAACATAAATTCTTGTCTTATTCAGGGTGAACTTGGGGTGAAGTCTCCAGACTCGGAGGTAGATGGCAGTAGGAAGACCACTAGAAAGCTGTCCTTACAGGCTTGTTTGGGCTCCATAACTAGTCACTGGTTGTCTGGATAGAAAAAAATTCAACCTGCCTGGAAATATGTACTAATTTTAGGTTGTTTGAAGTGAATTAAAACAACAAGATACCTCATATCTTGGTACTGAAATAAGAATATTCTAACCTCTGCTCTTACTTAAAATGGGAATAGACCATAAACTCATTTCTTTTCCTCATGCCACCCCTTTGCTCTCTAGAATGAAAGACGAATAAACCACAAGCTCAGAATTCAAATATGAGTGGTTCTCATAGGAATGTGTCAATGAAAGGAGGTTTCCCCTTCCAAGAGGACCCCTAAGTGGTGGACTATCTGCATAAATTGACACAAAACACAAAATAGTGCCATACTTAAGAAAAACCCTGTGAGAGCTGCTGGTAAATTTTGCATGACAGTTTCATTTGGGCAAAATGCTAAAGCTGATGGAAATAATCAGTTTAGTTTTCATTTTCTTTTCCCAGATGATGATGTGATCTAGTATGCATGATGCTATTTAAGACATAGGCTATGTCCATAAGAGGTGGCATTAGAGAGATGTGTACTGGTCAAGGATATTTGGATAAAAGCTACAGAAACTGACTCTTGGTAAAAGGAGAATTTGTTGGAAGGATATAGAGGAGCAGCAGGACTGGAAAACTAGATTCAGAGTAGGAAAAGGACTGAGGGGGCTTCAGGAATCCATGGGCTCATCAGAGTGCTGCTTCTAGAATGAATGGAGGCTCAGGGTCAGATTCTTGGGAGGAGTATTTTACTGGATCAGCAGGGTCATAACTCTCTACCCCTTTCCTCCCATGGTTAGTGCCAACAGGGTTTCTTACTGAATGATCGTATCCAATGGAGGAGGGATAATTCCTTAAAAGAACACCACAATGCTGTTATTAAAAGAAGGGAAGAATTCATGTTTATCTGCCCAAAGACATAATTGTCCACTGCACAGTGTAATGTGCTATTGATTTTAAGCCATATTTTCTATGGCTTTTAGCTCTTTGTCTATATAGTTTGTCAGAAGAAAGGGAACGTGTAGGAGGAGGATGGGAAATACTCTTTATCATTGCATGCTATACAACCTGAAGAGGTATAAGTAGTTCACATGAGCACCAGGTATAAATGGTTAAACTCAAAACTCTAATCTGCTGCCATCAGTAAAGATGTTGAGTTTTAATCATAGGAAGTATCACGACCTTGACTTTTTGCGTAATGGGGAACTTTGTCTTAGCTGGCATCTGGGTTTTAAGATACTCTTTTTTATCAAATAGAGAAGTTAACATAATCTCCCTCCTTGTCAAGGGAAGGGACAGAACACAAAAGTAAAAAACAAGGGACCCCCAGGCAGAAGAGCCACAGTCTTCACAAACTGAAGGGATACACATCCCCAGCAAGGAGTAGTCATTAGGTCAGGTCTGTCTTGCAGAGCATATGGGAAAGAAGGGAAACCTCCTTAGCAATATTGTTGATAAATATCATATAATTACAATTGCAGATGTTAATACTACTAATTTTGTACAGATGGTGATCAAGGCCCAGGCATTATGATGGGAATGTCCCAGAATAGGTTGGCAAATGGCAAAAGCAGAAGAGGTTTAGCAAAACCCAAGCAAAAAGAAAAGAGGAGAAAACCAGAATATTTCCTCATGGAGACAGTTTATCTCAGGCAGCTAGATCAGAACTATTGTGGACTGAGAAATAGGCATTAATTATACTAGCATCTCTCTTTATATTATTTACAATTTATTGTACTTAATTTTGCATGAATTAACTGTGTAGTAAACAGTTTGAGGTTTTCATTCTATAGTGGTAGGCTTCCTGCTATTTCCAGATAACTCCTGGAGGATCAGAGAAGAGCTTGGCAGATCTCCAAATGGACCCAGAGGGCTTTGCACTGTAACTTAATGGGCAGGAAGAAAACAAGCAGCTGCAATCGCGAAACAGAATGTGTCTGAGGACATCATGGTTGTGACATAAAAAGAACAAGATTTGTGGAGCCTCTGGGGCTTCAGCACAACTGGGTTTAAATTCCGACTTTGCTGTTTACTTAGCACTGTGACCTTGGAAAACTCCCTCAATCCCTCTGAACCTTACTTTCCTCGTCTGAAAAATGGATGTGATGAAAAAGTCTCTATCCTGTGGGGAAGTACCAGAAGATGAAGCATGTATGTCGTAGGCACAGCTCTTGCATGTAGGAAGATCTCAATATATATTAGATATAAGTTTTATAAAGGGGTGAGAATCTAGTTATTCATAGGGCAAATTAATGGGAAAGTAAATTTTGAGTAAAGCTTTGGCTGTAGAACTGGAGGGTGCTTAGGTTATTGATAATAACAGAACATACATAATGAAGTAACTGTAAACACGATAACATGAATTCATGGTCAGCACTGTGTGAACTCGATGTCTGACCTTTGTGATTTTTCTGCTCCAAACTCAATACCATCTCAGGTTGCATCCATGAAAGCATGACGTCCTGACTATTTGGAGGTATTGTCACCATTATATTTGATTCTCATTTGATAATGTCTGTGGCATTCTGTGCAGTTCTGGGGGTGGAACACATTTTAAGAGGGCCACCAAAGGAATAGGTTGATGGAATTGGTAGAGGGTCTGGCTATCCATGCCAAATGAGAAATGTTTGAAGGAATCGGGGATGAGTTGGAGCATTTGAGGCAAAAAGGAGATTTGATTGCTGTCTTCAAAAGTTGAAAGGCTGATCATGAAAGAGATATGCCTGAGTGCAGAGGATGGAAATAAAACAGAAGCAGATGATGGCTCAGAATAAGGAGGCTAATAATTAGAACTTCTCTATGTTCGGATGATCTTCTTCCTAAGCTGATTTGTTTCCTAGAAGATTCACACATAGGCTGGACACGCTGACCAGAGGAGGATATTTTTACCTGAACTTAAAGCTGTTAATCAGAAAACCTGGGAAGGTTGTTACAGATTTTCATTTATTTATGGGTCGTTATTGCTGCACATGGGCTTTCTGTAGTTGTGGTACACGGGTTTCTTGTTGTGGTGGCTTCTCTTGTTTTCAAGCACAGGGTCTAGACTCTTGGGCTTCAGTAGTTGCAGCTCTCAAACTCTAGATCACAGGCTCCGTAGTTGTGTCACAGGGGTTTAGGTGGCCCTTGGGCTTTGGTGCCTCACAGCATGTAAAATCTTCCCAGACCAGGGATCAAACCCAAGTACCCTACATTGGCAGGTGAATTCTTAACCACTGGACCACCAGGAAAGTCCTATTCTAGCATTTTGACCCTAAAATTTAATATTCTTCAAGGACGGAAACAAAAAGTAGCTGCCATGAAGCCAGAGGAATCCCTAGTGCTTCTTAAGGATAATGGAAAGTTTCTGTAAAAGAGGCCCTGCTTTCCTTGGATCTCAGGAGTCAGTGTCCCTGTATCCAGCTGTGGAAAGGTGGGACTGGACAGTTACAGGCTCTGAGCATCAGGGGCTCAAAGTAAAACAAAGGTGCATGTGAAAAAGTGGCTACACTTTTCTGTTTGCATCCTCTTGATTGTCAATCTGCTTTTGTTACTATTGACTTATAAAGTAAAGAGTATTCATGATGTTAGGATCAAGTTTCTCAGTGCTGGTTGTATCAGACTTGGAAGGGACCCTGTGCAGTTTGCTTAAGTAATTCCCTAGATTTCTTAACCACCATGAGGCAGACCATGTTTTTAAAAAATGACCTCTTGAGAAACCAGTATGCAGGTCAGGAAGCAATGGTTAGAACTGGACATGGAATAGCAGACTGGTTCCAAATAGGAAAAGGAGTACATCAAGGCTGTATATTGTCACCCTGCTTATTTAACTTATATACAGGGTACAACATGAGAAACGCTGGGCTGGAAGAAGCACAAGCTGGAATCAAGATTGCCAGGAGAAATATCAATAACTTCAGAAATGCAGATGACACCACCCTTATGGCAGAAAGTGAAGAAGAACTAAAGAGCCTCTTGATGAAAGTGAAAGAGGAGAGTGAAAAAGTTGGCTTGAAGTTCAACATTCATAAAACTAAGATCATGGCATCTGGTCTCATCACTTCATGGGAAATAGATGGGGAAACAGTGGAAACAGTGGCTGACTTAATTTTTCTGGGCTCCAAAATCACTGCAGATGCTGATAGCAGCCATGACATTAAAAGACGCTTACTCCTTGGAAGGAAAGTTATGATCAACCTAGACAGCATATTAAAAAGCAGAGACATTACGTTGTCAACAAAGGTCTGTCTAGTCAAGGCTATGGTTTTTCCCGTGGTCATGTATGGATGTGAGAGTTGGACTATAAGGAAAGCTGAGCACAGAAGAATCGATGCTTTTGAACTGTGGTGTTGGAGAAGACTCTTGAGAGTCCCTTGGACTGCAAGGAGATCCAACCAGTCCATCCTAAAGGAGATCAGTCCTGGGTATTCATTGGAAGAACTGATGTTGAGGCTGAAACTCCAATCCTTTGGCCACCTGATGCGAAGAACTGACTCATTTGAAAAGACCCTGATGCTGGGAAAGATTGAGGGCAGGAGGAGAAGGGGACAATGGAGGATGAGATGGTTGGATGGCATCACCGACTCAATGGACATGGGTTTGGGTGGACCCCGGGAGTTGGTGATGGACAGGGAGACCTAGTGTGCTGCAGTCCAAGCGGTTGCAAAGAGTCAGATAAGACTGAACGACTGAACTGAACTGAATGAACACTGATATTATAATTGGCTTTTACCCATTTCTCGTGCTCTGTCATGGTAAGAGTGACACAGATGGTTGACAATTTTAATACAACTTCAAGTACTTGTTACTCTTATTAACAACTTTCCAATTATTTGGGGAGAAATTAATTCAGAATCTGGAAATCTTGTTTACCCAAAATATTTACTAAATATTAGTTATTTCTAGTCTTAAATAGAGAGCTCTTCAAGTCTTTGACAGCTCTATTAAATTTTAGCACTCCAAATGATAAATGGAATATTTATTTGCAGACTTTCCTGGAATATACTTGGATGTTTAAAGCTGCATAAAATAATAACTGAGAATTAGTTATGAATTATTGAAGCTATAGTAGTTATAGTCACACCAATAAGTTGTCATGTAAACCTCAAAGTGCCTGAAGAATTTCATATACCCTTAAACACTTATATTACAAGTGGAGAAGGAAAGTACCGAATTTCTTTAATAGCTATTGAAAAATGTGTATCAGAGAAACCTGTCTTTAAAAGACTAATAGAAAAGGGGTCCAGTGGATTCTAATTACATTTATGTTAAAATTTCTTACTTCCTCTCAGAAATGTAAATTACTTCTTGTAAATGTTATAAAGCAGCTGTTCTTTAGCCCTTAAATTCATTATGTACTTATTACAGGAGAACATATTTTACAACCAAATGGAGATTTCAAAAACTACCACAGATTACATTATGCTGTATTTAAAAAATTTTGATTATTATAATACTATTATTTCTAACCTTCCATCAAAGAGAATAAAACAGAAACCTACACCTGATTGAAACATCTATAATCAAGCAATATGAGGAATTAAAGACAAAAATTGACTGTGTTATAAAATTCCAGGCCCAAAGTTACTTTACCCAGGTCATTAATATTTATAACTTAACTGTCCTTTCATTTGCATTAATAACGTACCTTGGGATTACACAAAGAATAATTCATAAACATTCTGGAAAGGGGGAAGATGCCATAATTAAATCACAGTCATTAACATGGATGTTGGGTTATTATTTGAATGAATCAGAAATTCTTACTCTGCAGGTTGACTTTTCCATTATATTCAAAAGGTTGCTGCTGCTGCTGCTAAGTCACTTTAGTCGTGTCCGACTCTGTGTGACCCCATAGATGAAAGATGTAGGAAAGTAACTTTTTAGAAACACAGTTCTTTCTAAAACCTGTGCTCACAACATCAACTTGTCACTGAGAAAACATAGCATGTAACAAAGTTATACATTCATTTTTTAAATGTTTAAGTTGTGTATTGCGGGGCACCATGTTAATTTCATTAGTGAGAGTTTCAAAATATTAGTCCAATCAAGTTGCACTGATGTTATGCTTCTCAACTGATTTTTTAAATGCAAATTTAAAAACCAGATATTGACTCATCTCTCAAGAAATGGAAGTAACTTATTTTAATATTTAATCTTTATGATGTTTGGGAGTCCTTTAATCTTCAGGCAAAGAAATCATGTCCAGACCAAATTTATTAATAATTTAAATTTTCTTCTAGACTTAAAAGACTTCACTGTGTGCTGCTATTATATAGAAACTGTATCAAACCACTGAAACGTATTATCAACATTTGAACTCTAAACCTTAGCTTGAATTTTGACCTCTAGATATTAATTATTGTCATTGCTGTGCTGTTTTTATATCCATACTGATTAGGTGATTTAGCTCCAGTTTAGGTGGTCCCCGGAGCAGTAAGATAAGGTAACTGAGCCAGATGGCTAACACCGTTCTCTTTCCAGAGAGTGGTACTAGCATCTGGCTCAGTTACCTTATCTTGGTGTCTTGACTCCTTCCTCACTCCCACCTCCTGCTGCAAAACACAGAGCCCTTCTGCCATCTCAGCATCTCTTGAAAACGTCCATTTCTTTTCTGCTTTCCCACCATCTTAATCTGAACCGCCATGATCTTACAGGTTTGCAGGAATGGTCTCCCTTTCTCCAGTCTTGATTCTTTCGGATCCATCATCCTTGTTGTAGCTGGGATGTTTCTATTGATAAAATACAAACCTGATCACGGTGTTTTATCTGCTTGTCAGTTTTGAGCACTGTCAGTGTCCTGTAGCTGACTTAACCAATACTCTGACCACTCAGTGTCTTGGCCATCTCATCCCCAGTTATTATTCCTTCTACCTCAAGTCAGCTATGTATTCTCTCACTGCTTCAATTTTAAAATCAAAATTTCACAGTAAATTCATGCATCTCATTCTCTGAGTAGTGTCTTTCCTGTTTACCTCCTTAGTCACCTATAGAAACAATTCTAAGAAGACTCTGAGAGCTTTAACCCACGTTCTCTCTATCCCTCAGCCCTCTTTTGTCTTTGTTCCCCTCCTCCTCATCCACTTTGAATCCATGATGATTTAAATCATGTAATATTTAGTATAATGGAATTGTCACTTTAGCTCCTGACAAATCTACACTCCATGTAGGTCCAGCCTTCTACTATCTCCATGCATATGCCCACACAGCCAAGTGTTGCTGCCTGACAGGCAGGTTGGAAAAAGTGTCACTTCATGATCACTACCTTCAGTGCCAGTTCAATTCTGTGCACTCTCTTGCTGCTTCTCTCTAGTAAGCTCAGTCTTTCATATGCTGCATGGATTTACCTCTTCCAATTTTTAGGCTTCCACTGAAGACTGCTCCTCAAATTCATTGAGAAAACAAAAATCAACAAAAAGGGACTTTCGTCAGCCTTTCCTCTCAAACTTCCATGTCTGTATCATTTTCTCCTTTCCTGAAATAATAGAAGTTTGTTTCTCCTTCCCACAAGGAATTATTTTTCCACAGGTGCCGTGAACCCTTGTTCCTTATCAAAGTCCTATCCTTGTTAAAGACAGTCACTTAGGCTCTTTCCTCTCTTTTCTGTACCATCAATCTTCCCCCTTCCTTTGATTCATCTTCATTTGTTTACAAACACACTCAATTATCTCCCATTTTAAATAAACTCTTCTGGACTCCACATACTGCTTTAGCTGCAAAGCTATATTTCTTTGCTTTCTGTAGCCAGACTTCTCCAAAGAGTTTTTTCTACACACTCTTGTCTCCAATTTCTCATCTTTACAAATTCCTAACTAAAAGAAAAATTAACTTTTATTTCTTGAGTGGCTACAATGTACCAAGCACTGTTCTAGTGTTTATATACATTAGCTTATCTAAACCCAAACAGCTCTACTAGGTAGGGAATATTATTAACTAAAATTAACAGGTGAGGACACTGGGACACAGAAAGTGGCATAATTAGGATTTGAGCCCAGGCAGTCCAGCCCCTGAACCTGCACTCTTAATCATGATCCATTACTGCCTCTCTAGAAATAAAACATACTTATAAAGCCTCTTTGCAGTCCCCAACATCTCCCTTCATTCTGAGGCCATCATTATCATTATTTTGGCAAGTATCCTTTCAATTTATGTTTAGATACTTTAAGGTGTATATATCCAACTGTGAAGTTTTCTCATATGTTTTCAATATTTACATACATAAACATAAATTTACCATACTTACCATTCATCCTCTTGCTTTTGTTACTCATTATTGTAGTTTGGAGATCTGTCGTATTTCCATATATTCTATTATATATATATATATATACACACCACATTTTATTTATTTATTCTTCTATTTTGGACTTTTGTTTGCAAATTTTAGGACATTGTAAAGATGCATTAGTGAGCACCCCGTTAAGTATTTGTTTCTACTTTAATAGCCCTGTGTTCAGGTCAATTTTTTTTCTATCATCAGTTCTTTAAATTTTATTAATACTTCTTTTGATTTTTATTACCTGGTCAATTTATGTAAATGCATCATGTATCCCTGAAAAGAATACATATTTGATATCTGTGGAGAAAAGATTATTTATAATGTTAGTTCAAGTAGTTTACTGTGTTGTTTCTATATTTCCTTAACTTTTTCTGCTTAGTCTGTTGCTTTCTATAAGGAGTATATTAAAAAGATATGATGTTAGGTACTTATTGGTTCAGTTTTTACCTTTTAACATAGTGTCCCTTCTTTTTCTCATTAGTGCTTTTTTTTCTTGTTAATATTAACATTCTAGCCTATATTTCTTTTGGCTGTTAGTATTTGCCTGGTATGTAATTTTCCCTTTTCTGTTAATTTTACTTTAAAAATATCTTTGAGAAGTTTATGACTGGCTTTGTTTCTGTTTTAAATTTATTACCTTTTAATAGATAATTTAATCCAATTGCATTAGTTTTTTAATGATATATTTATACTTATTTATTACATGGATTTTACTTTGCTTTTTCCTTGCTTACTCCCTCCCCCTTCTGTAGGGCTCCCTTGATAGCTCAGTTGGTAAAGAATCCTCATGCAATGCAGGAGACCCGGGTTCAATTCCTGGGTGGGAAAGATCCCCTGGAGAAGGGAAAGGCTACCCACTCCAGTGTTCTTGCCTGGAGAATTCCACGGACTGTATAGTGCATGCGGTTGCAGAGTCAGACATGACTGAGCGACTTTCACTTTCCCCTCCCCCTTCTGTAGCATGACCCAGACTTCTTTATTCCTTTTTCTCCATTTGCTGTTTTGGAAGTTATATATTCTATTTTCATACCTATTTCCCCTAAAATTGACATTTATCCTAAACTTTATAATATTTAAAATTTATCAGTCTCTTTATTTTCTTCTGGAACAATTTTGGGGGAGGGGTTTAGAAAGTTTTAACTCTGTTCCACAGCCTCTTCCAACAAGCTTGTTGTTCAGTTGCTCAGTTGTGTCTGACTCTTTGTGACCCATGCACCGCAGCACACCAGTCTTCCCTGTCCTTCACTGTCTCCCGGAGCTGGCTAAAACTCGTGTCCATTGAGTCAATGATACCATCCAACTATCTCATCCTCTGTTGCCCCCTTCTCCTTCTGCCCTCAATCTTTCCCAGCATCAAGCTCTTTTCCATTGAGTCGGCTCTTTGAACTAGGTGGCCAAAGTATTGCATCTTCAGCTTCAGCATCAGTGAATGATGCTTCCAATGAATATTCAGGGTTGATTTCCTTTAGAATTGACTGATTTGATCTTGCTGTACAAGGAACTCTCAAGAATCTTCTCTAGGACTACAATTAGAAAACATCAATTCTTCCATGCTCGGTGTTCTTTATGGTTTAACTCTCACATCCATACACGACTACTGGAAAAACCATAACTTTAACTAAATGGACCTTTGTCAGCAAAGTAATGTCTCTGCTTTTTAATATGCTGTCTAGGTTTGTTATATCTTTTCTTCCAAGGAGCAGGCATCTTTTAATTTCATGGCTGCAGTCACCATTTGCTGTGATTTTGGAACCAATGAAAATAAAGCCTGTCACTGTTTCCATTCCACCCCCATCTATTTGCCATAAAGTGGCAACCTTGTTCAATTTAAATTTTGTCTGTTAAGTTAGTTAAAACTTGTTTTTCATACCCTGCCCAAATTATTCAATTATTATTATAAATAAGTCATTGCTTACTTATATTTACCCACATATATATATATAAATTTGTTTCCTCACTGTTGCTTCGTACTCTTTTTTTCCTTCCTCCTGGGTTTAATTTCCTTTCTGCTGAAGTATGTTCTTTAGTAGTTCTCTCAGAGAGGGTCTATGAGTGTGTATCTCTCAGGCTCTGATGTTCTAAAGGTGTTTTTATTTTGCATGAGTTCCTCTATCCTAATTTAGATGGAAATAGCACTTTAGGTTGAGCTATTTTCCATGAGTGCATTTGCATTATTATCTCCAGCATCTATTGTTACAGATTCTCAGTCTAATTTATCATTTTATAAGTCTTTCCCTTAGATTACGCTTAACATATTTTTTATATCTTTCAACTACTGCAGTGCCAAAAAGAAAATTCTAACTGTGGATTTCTTTTTTTTTTTTTATGATAACCTAATTTATTTATTTATTTATTTTTAATTTTTTCCAATTTTATTTATTTTTTTTCAAGTTGAACAGACTAAATTTCTTTAAACAAACTTACTTATACTCCAGAGTCCTTTAAAAACTTAATAGCATTTATACATTGAAGGTATTTGATTTTCTTGTAACTAGCACTTCAAATGCAACAAGCATTTGAAGCAACAAGCATTTGACCCAACAAGTAAAACTTTCTGCAGTTCATAACTTTTATAAATAAAATAAATTAAATGTACAGTGAATAAGTTCTCTGAAATATTTCAATATTTCTGCAGGTTTAGTAACATCGTAAAATACATTTCAACTAAAGTTCACAAATCTAAAAACCTGTTAGGCATTTTTAGGCGTTTTAAGTTGGAAATGAAGACCAATGTTACATCGTAATATGGCAGAAAGTGAAGAGGAACTCAAAAGCCTCTTGATGAAAGTGAAAGAGGAGAGTGAAAAGGTTGGCTTGAAGCTCAACATTCAGAAAACAAAGATCATGGCATCTGGTCCCATCACTTCATGGGAAATAGATGGAAAAACAGTGGAAACAGTGTCAGACTTTGTTTTTTTGGGCTCCAAAATCACTGCAGATGCTGATTGCAGCCATGAAATTAAAAGACGCTTGCTCCTTGGAAGGAAAGTTATGACCAACCTTGATAGTATATTAAAAAGCAGAGACATTACTTTGCCGACCAAGGTCCGTCTAGTCAAGGCAATGGTTTTTCCTGTGGTCATGTATGGATGTGAGAGTTGGACTGTGAAGAAAGCTGATCGCCGAAGAATCGATGCTTTTGAACTGTGGTGTTGGAGAAGACTCTTGAGAGTCCCTTATACTGCAAGGAGATCCAACCAGTCCATTCTAAAGGAGATCAATCCTGGATGTTCATTGGAGGGACTGATGCTAAAGCTGAAACTCCAATACTTTGGCCACCTCATGAGACGAGTTGACTCACTGGAAAAGACTCTGATGCTGGGAAAGGTTGGGGGCGGGAGGAGAAGGGGACGACGGAGAATGAGATGGCTGGATGGCATCACCGACTCTGTGGACATGAGTTTGAGTGTACTCCGGGAGTTGGTGATGGACAGGGAGGCCTGGCGTGCTGTGATTCATGGGGTCGCGGAGAGTCGGACACGACTGAGCGACTGAACTGAACTGAACTGAACTGAATATGTCAATTACAAATAGTACTTCAAATAGCAAATACTACAATTTGTCCCAAACTTTAAAAACTATTCATGAACTCAACACTGAACTATTGATGGCTATGAGAATTGTTTCCTAGCCTTTTTGAAAATTTCAACCCATTTACGTTTAAGGTAATTATTGATAAGTACGATCCTGTAGCCATTTTCTTTATTGCTTTGGGTTCAAGTTTATACACTCTTTCTGTGTTTCCTGTCTATAGAAGATCCTTTAGCATTTGTTGGAGAGCTGGTTTGGTGATGCTGAATTCCCTCAGCTTTTGCTTGTCTGTAAAGCTTTTGATTTCTCCTTCATATTTGAATGAGATCCTTGCTGGGTATAGTAATCTGGGCTGTAGGGTATTTTCTTTCATCACTTTAAGTATGTCTTGCCACTCCCTTCTGGCCTGAAGAGTTTCTGTTGAAAGATCAGCTGTTATCCTTATGGGAATCCCCTTATGTGTTATTTGCTGTTTTTCCCTTGCTGCTTTTAATATTTGTTCTTTGTGTTTGATCTTTGTTAATTTGATTAATATGTGTCTTGGAGTATTTTGCCTTGGGTTTATCCTGTTGGGGACTCTCTGGGTTTCTTGGACTTGGGTGATTATTTCTTTCCCCATTTTAGGGAAGTTTTCAACTATTATCTCCTCAAGTATTCTCTCATGGTCTTTCTTTTTGTCTTCTTCTTCTGGGACTCCTATGATTCGAATGTTGGAGCATTTAACATTGTCCCAGAGGTCTCTAATATTGTCCTCATTTCCTTTAATTCGTTTTTCTTTTCTCCTCTCTGTTTCATTTATTTCTACAATTCTATCTTCTAGTTCGCTTATCCTGTCTTCTGCCTCTGTTATTCTACTGTTTGTTCCCTCCAGAGTGTTTCTGATCTCATCTATTGCATTATTCATTGTATATTGACTCTTTTTTATTTCTTCTAAGTCCTTATTAAATCTTTCTTCCATCTTCTCAATCCTTTTCTCCAGGTTATTTATCTGTAACTCCATTTTGCTTTCAAGATTTTGAATCATTTTCACCATCAAAATTTGAAATTCTTTATCAGGTAAATTCCCTATATCTTCTTCTTTTGTTTGTGTTGGTGGGCAATTATCTTGTTCCTTTACTTGCTGGGTATTTCTCTGCCTCTTCATCTTGCTTATATTGCTTTGCTTGGGGTGGCCTTTCCCTCTTCTTGCAGTTTGTGGAGTTCTCTTTATTATGTAGTTTCTTCGCTGTGTGTGGGGTTGGGCGGGTAACTTGTCCGGGTTCCCTGGTTAGGGAAGCATGTGTCGGTGTTCTGGTGGGTGGAGCTGGATTTCTTCTCTCTCCTTTAGAAGACAATGGGCTGCTTTTCTGGGAGCCTGATGTCCTCTGCCAGTATTCAGAAGTTGTTTTGTGGACTTTACTCCGCGTTCAAATGTTCTTTTGATGAATTTGTGGGGGAGAAAGTGGTCTTGCCATCTTATCCCTCTGCCATCTTGTTCCTTCCTCCCCAGAACACTGGATTCTTATATTCCACTTGGTCGTGGAGTATCTCTTCCCAGTTGCTCCAGCAAGGCGCAGCCGCTGTACCTTACCTTGGATGAGGGGTATCTCCTCAAGGCCGCCCCTCCGGCTTTGAATGTGGATCAGCTCCTCTCGGCCCTCCGATGCCCAAGCAGCCACCGCCTCCTGGACGTGGTACAGCTCCTCTCGGCCACCGCCCTAACCCTGGGTGCAGGGTAGCTCATCTCAGCCACGATTCTGCACGTGGTCGGTTGCGCTGGAGCCGGGCGTCTCCCGCGTCTGCGCCTGCGCCTGCGCCGCCGGAGCCGGGCGTCTCCTGCGTCTGCCTAACTGTGGATTTCTTGTTTTCTTTTTTATTAAAGTATAATTGACTTAGAATGTTATAGCAGTTTCAGGTATATGACATAGTGATTTAATATTTTTATACATTACAAAATAATCACCGTGAGAAGTCTAGTTGCCATCTGTCATCATACAGTTATTACAATATTATTTGACTACATTCCCTAGGCTCTACATTACATTTCTGTGATTTATATATTTTATAATTGGAAGTTCAGACTTCTTAATCTTCCTTAACCATTTCCCTACTATTTCCCTTTTGACATCTACCAGTTTGTACTCTGTATCTATGACTCTATTTCTACTTTATTTCTGTAAGATGCTTGCTTGTTTTGCTTTTAGATACCACATGTAAGTGAGATTAAACAGTATCTGTCTTTATCTGACTTATTTCACTTAGCATAATATCTTCTATGTTCATCCATGCTTTTGCAAATGGCAAGATTTTATTTTTTATGGCTAAATAGTATATTAAAAAGCAGAGACATTACTTTGCCAACAAAGGTCCGTCTAGTCAAGGCTATGGTTTTTCCCATGGTCATGTATGGATGTGAGAGTTGGACTGTGAAGAAAGCTGATCGCCGAAGAATTGATGCTTTTGAACTGTGGTGTTGGAGGACTCTTGAGAGTCCCTTGGACTGCAAGGAGATCCAACCAGTCCATTCTAAAGGAGATCAATCCTGGGTGTTCATTGGAAGGACTGATGCTAAAGCTGAAACTGCAATACTTTGGCCACCTCATGCGACGAGTTGACTCACTGGAAAAGACTCTTATGCTGGGAAAGGTTGGGGGCGGGAGGAGAAGGGGACGACCGAGAATGAGATGGCTGGATGGCATCACCAACTCTGTGGACATGAGTTTGAGTGTACTCCGGGAGTTGGTGATGGACAGGGAGGCCTGGCGTGCTGTGATTCATGGGGTCGCGGAGAGTCGGACACGACTGAGCGACTGAACTGAATACTCTATTATACACACACACACACACACACACACACACGTATATGTGTATATATATGTAGTATAGGTATGGTATATATATTTTACTTACCATACCTTTTATAACTGTTTACTTATCAGTGGACACAGGTTGTTTCCATATCTTGGCTATTGTAAATAATGACCTGATGAACATAGGGGTACATGTATCTTTTTGAATTAGTGTTTTTTTTCTTTTAGAATTTAGAATTAAATTAGAATTTGCTTTCTTCATGTAAATGGAATTGCTGAATCTGACGGTAGTTCTATTTTTAATTTTCTGAGGAATTTCCATACTGTTTTCCACAGTGACTGTACCAGTTTATAATACTACCAACAGTACGAGGGTTCCCCTTTCTCTCCAACCTTGCCAACACTTGTTATTTCTTATCTTTTTGTTAATAGCCACTCTGACAGGTGTGAAGTGAAATTTCATTGTGGTTTTGATTTACATGTCTCTGATTATTAGTGATTTGTGCTTCTGTGCATGCTCAGTCATGTCTGACTCTTTGTTACACTTTGGACTGTAGCCTACCAGGCTCCTCTGTCGATGGGATTTTACAGGCAAGAATATTGGAGTGGGTTGCCATTTCCTCCTCCAGGGCATCTTCTCGACCCAGGAATTGAACCCATGTCTCCTGCAAGTCTCCTGTATTGTAGGTAGATTCTTTACCTGGTGAGCCACTGGGAAAGCCCTGTTATTAGTTATATTGAGCGGCTTTTTGTGTGTCAGCTAACCATGTTTTCTTTGGAAAAATGTCCATTCAGATCCCCAACCCATTTTAAATAAAGCTGTTTGTTTTTTTGATGTTGAGTTTATGAACTCTTTGTGTATTTTGGATATTAATCTCTTATCAGATATATTAGTTGAAAATATTTTCTCCCATTCAGTTGACTGCCTTTGCATTTTGTTGATAGTTTTCTTCACTGTGTAAAACTTTTTGGTTTCGTTTGCTCCCATTTGTTTATTTTTGCTTTTGTTTTCCTTCCCCAAGGAGACACATCTAAAAAAATATTGCTAAGACTGAAGTCAAAGAAGTGTGCTGCCTATGTTTTCTTCTAGAAGTTTTATGGTTTCTGGTCTTATATTCAAGTCTTTGTCCACATAGAGGTTTTGTGTGTGAGTGTGTGTGTGAGTGTGTTATGTATGATGTGAGAAAGCAGTCCAGTTTGATTTTTCTGTATGTAGTTGTCTAGTTTTCCCAACATTATTTAGTGAAGAGGCTATCTTTTTCCCATTGTATGTTCTTTCCTCCTTTGTTATAGCTTAATTGACCATTTAAGAGTTGTACCATAAAGAAGGCTGAGCACCAAAGAATTGATGCTTTTGAATTGTGGTACTGGATAAGATTCTTAAGAGTCTCTTGGACTGCAAGAAGATCAAACCAGTCAATCTGAAAAGAAGTTAACCCTGAATATTCATTGGAATGACTGATGCTGAAGCTGAAGCTCCAATACTTGGGCTACCTGATGCGAAGAGCCAACTCATTGGAAAAGACCCTGATGCTGGGAAAACTGAAGGCAAAAGGAGAGGGAGGTGGTAGAGGATGAGAAGGTTAGATAACATCACTGGCTCAATGGACATGAATTTGAGCAAACTCTGGGAGATAGTGGAAGACAGAGGAGCCTGGCGTGCTGTAGACCATGGGGTTGCGAAGACTTAGCCACTGAAAAAAACCAATGAGTATGGCTCATTTCCATGCTCTGTATTCTTTTTTATTGATCCGTGTGTCTGTATTTGTGCTGATACCATACTGGTTTGATTAATTTGTGCCCATACCATACTGCTTTGATTATACTACTGTAGCTTTGTAGTATAGTTTGAAATCAGAGAGTGTTTGGTACTTCCAAATTTGCTTTTCTTTTTCAAGATTGTTTGGCTAGTTGAGATGTTTTTGGGTTTTCACACAAAGTTTAGATTTACTCTGTGAAAAATACCACTGGTATTTTTTAAAAATTTATTTATTTTAATTGGAGGCTAATTACTTTACATTATTGTATTGGTTTTGCCATACATTGACATGAATCTGCCCCGGGTGTACATATGTTCCCCATCTTGAACCCCCCTCCCACCTCCCTCCCCATCCCATCCCTCTGGTTCATCCCAGTACACCAGCCTCTAGCATCTTGTATCATGCATCAAACTTGGACTTCGTTTCACATATGATAATATACATGTTTCAATGCCATTCTCCCAAATCATCCCACCCTCGTCCTCTCCCACAGAGTCCAAAAGACTGTTCTGTACATCTGTGTCTCTTTTGCCATCTCATATACAGGGTTATCGTTATCATCTTTCTAAATTCCATATATATGCGTTAGTATACTGTATTGGTGTTTTTCTTTCTGGCTTACTTCACTCTGCATAATAGGCTCCAGTTTCATCCACCTCATTAGAACTGATTCAAATGTATTCTTTTTAATTGCTGAGTAATACTCCACTGTGTAAATGTACCACAGCTTTCTTATCCATTCGTCTGCAGATGGACATCTGGGTTGCTTCCATGTCCTGTCTATTATAAACAGTGCTGCGATGAACATTGGAGTACATGTGTCTCTTTCAATTCTGGTTTCCTCGGTGTATATGCCCAGGAGTGCGATTGCTGGGTCATATGGCAGTTCTATTTCCAGTTTTTTAAGGAATCTCCACACTGTTCTCCATAGTGGTTGTACTAGTTTGTATTCCCATCAACAGTGTAAGAGCCACAGGTATTTTGATAGAACTTGTAGGAATTTGTAGATTGCTTTGGATTGTATGGTCACTTAAACAAAATTGTTTCTTCCAGCTCATAAATATGGTTTATCTGTTTTTTTTTTTATTTTAAATTATTTATTTAGCTGTACTGGGTCTTAGTTAAGGCATGCTGGATCTTTAGTTGCATCATGTGGGAATCTAGTTTCCTGACCAGGGATCAAACCCTGACCTCCTGCATTAGGAACATGGAGTCTTAACCACTGGACCACCAAGGAAGACCCAACATGATGTATATCTTTCCATGTGTTTGTGTCATCTTCAATTCTTTCATCAATGTCTTAGAATTTTCTGAGTGTATATCTTTTCCTCCTTTGTTAGATTTAGTTCCAGTTATTTTATTCTTTTTTGATGTAGTCATACATGGGATTGTTTTCTTCAATTTTCTGATAGTTCATTGTTAGTGCAACAAATTTCTATATCCTAACTTTGTGTCCTACTTTACAGAATTCATTTATTAGTTCTAATAGATTTTGGTGACATCTTTAGAATTGTCTGTATATATAAGACTCTTGAGAGTCCCTTGGACTGCAAGGAGATCCAACCAGTCCATTCTAAAGGAGATCAATCCTGGGTGTTCACTGGAAGGACTGATGCTAAAGCTGAAACTCCAATACTTTGGCCACCTCATGCGACAAGTTGACTCACTGGAAAAGACTGATGCTGCGAGGGATTGGGGGCGGGAGGAGACGGGGATGACAGAGAATGAGATAGCTGGATGGCATCACCGACTCTGTGGACATGAGTGTGAGTAAACTCCGGGAGTTGGTGATGGACAGGGAGGCCTGGCGTGCTATCAGTTCAGTTCAGTTCAGTTCAGTCGCTCAGTCGTGTTCGACCTTCCGCGACCCCATGAATCACAGCACGCCAGGCCTCCCTGTCCATCACCAACTCCCGGAGTACACTCAAACTCATGTCCACAGAGTCGGTGATGCCGTCCAGCCATCTCATTCTCCGTCGTCCCCTTCTCCTCCCGCCCCCAACCTTTCCCAGCATCAGAGTCTTTTCCAGTGAGTCAACTCGTCGCATGAGGTGGCCAAAGTATTGGAGCTTCAGCTTTAGCATCAGTCCCTCCAATGAACATCCAGGATTGATCTCCTTTAGAATGGACTGGTTGGATTTCCTTGCAGTATAAGGGACTCTCAAGAGTCTTCTCCAACACCACAGTTCAAAAGCATCGATTCTTCGGCGATCAGCTTTCTTCACAGTCCAACTCTCACATCCATACATGACCACGGGAAAAACCATTGCCTTGACTAGACGGACCTTTGTTGGCAAAGTAATGTCTCTGCTTTTTAATATACTATCAAGGTTGGTCATAACTTTCCTTCCAAGGAGCAAGCGTCTTTTAATTTCATGGCTGCAATCAGCATCTGCAGTGATTTTGGAGCCCAAAAAAACAAAGTCTGACACTATTTCCACTGTTTTTCCATCTATTTCCCATGAAGTGATGGGACCAGATGCCATGATCTTTGTTTTCTGAATGTTGAGCTTCAAGCCAACCTTTTCACTCTCCTCTTTCACTTTCATCAAGAGGCTTTTGAGTTCCTCTTCACTTTCTGCCATAAGGGTAGTGTCATCTGCATATCTGAGGTTATTGATATTTCTCCCAGCAATCTTGATCCCAGCTTGTGCTTCTTCCAGCCCAGCGTTCCTCATGATGTACTCTGCATATAAGTTAAATAAGCAAGGTGACAATATACAACCTTGACGTACACCTTTTCCTATTTGGAACCAGTCTGTTGTTCCATGTCCAGTTCTGACTGTTGCTTCCTGACCTGCATACAGGTTTCTCAAGAGGCAGGTCAGGTGGTCTGGGATTCCCATCTCTTTCAGAATGTTCCACAGTTTATTGTGATCCACACAGTCAAAGGCTTTGGCATAGTCAATGAAGCAGAAATAGATGTTTTTCTGAAACTCTCTTGCTTTCTCCATGATCCAGCGGATGTTGGCAATTTGATCTCTGGTGCCTCTGCCTTTTCTAAAACCTGCTTGAACATCTGGGAGTTCACGGTTTACATACTGCTGAAGCCTGGCTTGGAGAATTTTGAGCATGACTTTACTAGCGTGTGAGATGAGTGCAATTGTGCGGTAGTTTGAGCATTCTTTGGCATTGCCTTTCTTTGGGATTGGAATGAAGACTGACCTCTTCCAGTCCTGTGGCCACTGCTGAGTTTTCCAAATCTGCTGGCATATTGAGTACAGCACTTTCACAGCATCATCTTTCAAGACTTGAAATAGCTCAACTGGAATTCCATCACCTCCACTAGCTTTGTTCGTAGTGATGCTTTCTAAGGCCCACTTGACTTCACATTCCAAGATGTCTGGCTGTAGGTCAGTGATCACATTATCGTGACTATCTTGGTCGTTAAGATCTTTTTTGTACAGTTCTTCTGTGTATTCTTGCCACCTCTTCTTAATATCTTCTGCTTCTGTTAGGTCCATACCATTTCTGTCCTTTATCGAGCCCATCTTTGCATGAAATGTTCCCTTGGAATCTCTAATTTTCTTGAAGAGGTCTCTTGTTTTTCCTATTCTGTTGTTTTCCTCTATTTCTTTGCATTGATCACTGAGGAAGGCTTTCTTATCTCTCCTTGCTATTCTTTGGAACTCTGCATTCAGATGCTTATATCTTTCCTTTTCTCCTTTGCTTTTCGTCTCTCTTCTTTTCATAGCTATTTGTAAGGCCTCCTCAGACAGCCATTTCGCTCTTTTGCATTTCTTTTCCATGGGGATGGTCTTGGTCCCTGTCTCCCGTACAATGTCACGAACCTCCGTCCAGAGTTCATCAGGCACTCTATCAATCTGATCTAGTCCCTTAAATCTATTTCTCACTTCCACTGTATAATCATAAGGGATTTGATTGAGGTCATATCTGAATGGTCTAGTGGTTTTCCCTACTTTCTTCAATTTAAGTCTGAACTTCGCAATAAGGAGTTCATGATCTGAGCCACAGTTAGCTCCTGGTCTTGTTTTCGCTAACTGTATACAGCTTCTCCATCTTTGGTTGCAAAGAATATAATCAATCTGATTTCGGTGTTGACCATCTGGTGATGTCCATGTGTAGAGTCTTCTCTTGTGTTGTTGGAAGAGGGTGTTTGCTATGACCAGTGCATTCTCTTGACAACACTCTATTAGCCTTTGTCCTGCTTCATTCCGTGCTCCAAGGCCAAATTTGCCAGTTACTCCAGGTGTTTCTTGACTTCCTACTTTTGCATTCCAGTCCCCTAGAATGAAAAGGACATCTTTTTTGGGTGTTAGTTCTAAAAGGTCTTGTAGGTCTTCATAGAACCGATTAACTTCGGCTTCTTCAGCAGTACTGGTTGGGGCATAGGCCTGGATTACTGTAATATTGAATGGTTTGCCTTGGAAACGAACAGAAATCATCCTGTCATTTTTAAGATTGCATCCAAGTACTGCATTTCGGACTCTTTTGTTGACCATGATGGCTACTCCATTTCTTCTAAGGGATTCCTGCCCACAGTAGTAGATATAATGGTCATCCGAGTTAAATTCACCCATTCCAGTCCATTTTAATTCACTGATTCCTAGAATGTCGACGTTCACTCTTGCCATCTCCTGTTTGACCACTTCCAATTTGCCTTGATTCATGGACCTAACATTCCAGGTTCCTATGCAATATTGCTCTTTACAGCACCGGACCTTGTTTCTATCACTGGTCACATCCACAACTGGGTATTGGTTTTGCTTTTGCTCCATCCCTTTATTCCTTCTATAGTTATTTCTCCACTGAGCTCCAGTAGCATACTGGGCACCTACCGACCTGGGGAATTCCTCATTCAGTATCCTATCATTTTGCCCTTTGTTACTGTTCATGGGGTTCTCAAGGCAAGTATACTGAAGTGGTTTGCCATTCCCTTCTCCAGGGGACCACATTCGGCTGTGGTCCATGTGATCAGATCAGCCAGTTTTCTGTGATTACGATTTCAGTTTGTCTGCCCTCTGGTGCCCCCTAGCAATACCTACCATCTTATTTGGGTTTCTCTTACCTTGGTCCTGGAAAATCTCTTCACAGCCGCTCCAGCAAAGTGCAGCCGCTGTACCTTACCTTGGACGAGGGGTATCTCCTCAAGGCCGCCCCTCCTGACCTTGAACGCGGAGTAGCTCCTCTCGGCCCTCCTTGATGAGAGTGGACATCTTTGTCTTGTTCCTGATCTTAGAGGAAAAGCTTTCAGCTTTTCATCATTGGGTATGATGTTAGCTGTGAGTTGATCATAAATGGCCTTTATTATACTGAGGTATGTTCCCTCTATACACATCTTGCTGAGAGTTCTTATCACAAATGAATGTTGAATTTTGTCAAATACTTTTCTATATCTCAAGATGATCAAATGATTTTTGTTCTTTAATTTGTTAATCATGTATATCAAATTGATTGATTTGCAGATGTACTATCTTTGGATCTCTGGAACTAATTCCATTTGATCATAGTTTATGATTCTTTTAATGTATTGTTAAGTTTGATTTACTAATATTTTGTGGAGGATTTTTGCATCTGTGTTAATCAGTGCCCCCTAATTTTCTTCTTTTTGTGGTGTCTTTTCCTGGTTTTGATATTAGGATGATACTGGGTTTGTAGAATAAGTTCAGAAATATTCCCTCCTCTTAAATTTTTGAAATAATTTGAGAAAAACACGTGTTAGTTCTTTAAATGTTTGGTAGTATTAGCTAGGTGCCCATCTAATATCAAGATAATTTTTATTTTCAAATGAATTTCTGATCACAATAATTTATTTTTGCTTTTTCTTTATTTCTTATTACTGTTATTCCTTCTGGCATTACTTATTACTTATTATTTTAACTTTATTTCTTCTATTTTTTCTGTATTTGCTTTTCTCATTCTGAAAGAGAGAGTTTAAATTATTTTCATGAGTGTTAGGACATGGTGATCCAATAAAAGACTTACTCAAATTAGATCTTGGTTTTCAGACTCCCTGATGGATGCTTAATATGCTAGGTCTTATTTCTCCTCTGGGACTAAAGTTACAGTACCAGAACTGAGACAAATTTAACCCTAAATTATGTGCTGTCAATATATTTTAATCAGAAGCCTAAAATCCCTGCAGAATTTGATTCTGAAAGTCACCAATTTTGAACTCTGTCTCTGTGTTTGATTGCTCATGTAATATTAAACCCTAGTTGAGCCTTAATTTCAAGAAATATGAACCAAACGAGGATTTCAAGTACTGCTGAGCCTATGGAAAGTAGTTTCTTTACACTTGCTAAAATATACAAATAATGAGCTGTTTCTGATAGATGTTTTTGAATTCACTTGTCATATTTTAAAAATGGTCAGGAGTATTAGTGGTCAGGATACTATTCCACATGTTTTTATTTCATGGTATTTCTATCTGGATGTCTGCTAGGCATCTCAAACATAATGCCAAAACTCTTCACTTTTACCTCTCCTTCTCCAACCTATTTTCCCCAAGCCTTATATCTTAATAAAATCATCAGTTGTCACCAGTCACTCCAGCCCCAAACTTGGAAGTCATTTTCAATTTCTTCTTTTCTCTTTCCTCCCATAAGCAATCCATCAGCAAGTTCTATTGTTTCAGTCTCCAAAAACATAGTCTTTCTTTCCAGTTCCTCTGCCACAACCTTGGAGTAAGTCATCATCTTTTCCCTCCTGGCTGCTACTATAGCTTTTTCTCTAACTGCTATTTCTGCTTCCCAGGCATTTTGGCTATGAGGTGTGTGCTTCTAACCACTACAGTTGGCTGCCTCTTGTCTGCTTCTTTCTGCCCTTCGAATAAAATCCAAACTCCTTACCATAGCCATTGCTCTTGGCAACACTGAGTGCATTAACAGCTTCTGTGAGAAACTTTAGTGAAGCTGTGCCTGTGAATAGCAGTCTACTGATGGTGGAGGAGCCAGCAGCAGTTTAGAAATTGTGGCTAACCAGTCATCATTTTGGGAATTCTGATATGAAGATGAGGGGAGAGGTAAGGGGGCAACAGAAGACAGCATAAGGGATAGAAGAGTGTTTTTTTTTCTTCTTCTTTTTTTCCTTGGCCACACTGCACAGCTTGTGGGATCTTAGTTCCCTGATCAGGAACTGAATCTGGACCACAGCAGTGACAGCTTGGAGTCCTAACCACTGGACTACCAGGGAATTCCCAAGGAGTGATTTTGTTTTGTTTTGTTTTGAGAAAAGGGAGACTTGGAGCAATCTCATACAGGGAAGGAGGCAGAATAGAAAAGCTCGAAATATAGGGTGAAAAGATGACAGAATAATGCTTCTGAAGGGGCAAGGAGAAGTGGGTGATTTAGTCTTAGGCTCTACACTAGTTGTCAGTTGCTAAGTAAAAGATTACCTGAAAATTTAGCAGTTTATATGATAAACATTTAATATCTTACATAATTTCTGAAGGTCAGGAATCTGAGAGCTGCTTAGCTGGGTAGTTCTGGCTCCAGATGTCTTGGGAGGGTGCAGTTAAGCTGGCGGCCAGAGTTACAGTCTCTGAAGATTTGACTAGAGCTGGAGCAGCTGCGTCTGACTGTTAACAAGAAGCTTATGTTTCTCACCACATAGGCCTCCCCATAGGGCTGCTATGACAAGATTTCTAGGGCAAGTGATCCAAGAGAGTGTAAGAAAGTAAAAGCCCAAATAGACGCTGCTGTGTCTTTTGTAACCTAACGTTGGTGTAATACCATCATTTACCATCACTTCTGTTTGTACATATTAATCCTGGTATAATGTGGGAGGAACTACAAATGGTGTGAACACCAGCAGATAGGGATTACTGGGGTCCATCTTAGAGGATGGGCTACCACAGAACTCAAGTGTACTTCCACTCTGTAAGAGAAAGGGGAGGAAACTGAGAAAGAGACTGACCTGTGGCTTCAGTTTTCTCAGTGAAGCAGGAGGCAACGTCATTTTCTGAGACTCAGAGGGTGGAAGAGGGAGTTTTGGGGGCGGGGGTTGAGGTTTGGAATCACTCCTCAGGAGAATGGGAAATGCAGCCCCTTCAATGTGTAGAACAGTCAGGTCAGGTTGGATTGAGAGCTCATTCTGATGAAATAGAAAATAAAAAAATGTGCAAATGCACCATCTTGCCTGATTGTGTGATTTTTCTCCTTCAGATGCAGAAACGCAGAAACGGTGACACTGGATGACTGGTGCGATCCAGCATGGGGCTTTTGTTTAAAGAATGGTGTTGAGGCAAAAGAAGACAAGATAATTGTGGAAAATGTTATGAGAGTGATTGAGATAATTCATCATGGGGCTGAGAGGAAGGACATGAAGCCATAGGTAGCTGAGATGTGAGAAAATGGAGAGACCAAGGAACTTAATGTTTTGATATGATTGAAGTGAAGGTAAAACTAGAGGGAGAGGGGAGGGCTGGATGCAGGAGACGGTGGTTTAGAGATGACTTTGGAGTTCAAGAGATTCCATGTAATGGACATGAGAAAATGCTTTAGGAAAGTATGCTTAAAATGAACTAGATTTATAAAAACCTAGACTTGTATAGTCCATACAGCAGGGGATTATTGATCAGTCAACGTGTTTGTTGAGCCGTAGCTACATGTCCACAAATGTGTGAGATCCTGTGGGTAATTAAACCAATTAAAGTATACTTCTTTTCACTAAAGGCTCTACCACCCAATTTTTTGATTTACCAAAGTATTTTTCACTTTGTGCCAGAATACATCAGAGATTTTCTAAAATAATAAACATTGTCCTCTCTAGGCACTGTACCATAGAATTTGAAATATACAAATGGATGTTGTAGACCAATTTAAACAAATATCTTGTGTAAAGTAAATGTAGCTTCTTTCTCTGTGTTCCTAGTTTGGAAAATATTTCAGAAAACTACTTTATTATAATAAGTTGTTAGCAACTCTACAGAACAGTGGTTCTCAACCATTTGGTCCCAAGAAGCAGTATAGATACCACCTGGAAACTTGTTAGAAATGCAGATTTTAGGGTCCCACCCGAGATCTGAAAGGGAAAGTGCTAGTTGTTCAGTCATGTCTGACTCTTTGTGACCCATGTACTGTATAGCACACTGGGGCTCCTCTATCCATGGAATTCTCCAGACAAGAATTCTGGAGTGGGTTGCTATTTCCTTCTCTGGGAGATCTTCCTGACCCAGGGATGGAACTTGGGTCTCCTGCATTGCAGGCAGATTCTTTACCATCTGAGCCACCAGGGAAATTAGAAACTCTGGGAGTGAAGTCCAATAATCCACATTTCCAAAATCTCTTTAGGTGATTTGATGACCTCTGAAGTTTGAGAACTTACATGGAAGATATAATAAATAATAAAATAATAATAAAACAAAACAAAGTAAAAAAAACTAAATAGGATAACTCTTCCCTCTTTGAATTTTAGTTTCTACTTCAGAATTACTGACAAAAGCTATTTTTAATATTGTCATAAATAGTTCAGTGAAAACAATACCATTTTAATTTTACTAATGCTTCTACTACTTATAACTTCTTCACAGATAATTTTTACTAAAATCTCATGGTGTAAAGTCCAATAAAGAAAGTAAAATTCTATTTTGTAAGAAATAGTGTCTCTTTATATGGCAAAATTTAATAGTTGAAATGAAAGTTCAGGGTCTTTCTTTTAAATAGTGGATTTGCTATTCTATTGCCCTTAACTAATTTACTTACCTCTGCTTAGCCTTTGGAGAAGGAACTGGCGACCCACTCCAGTACTCTTGCCTGGAAACTCCCATGGATGGAGGAGCCTGGTAGGCTGCAGTCCATGGGATCGCTAAGAGTCGGACACGACTGAGTGACTTCACTTTTCACTTTCATGCATTGGAGAAGGAAATGGCAACCCACTCCAGTGTTCTTGCCTGGAGACTCCCAGGGACGGAGGAGCCTGGTGGGCTGCCGTCTATGGGGTCGCACAGAGTCGGACATGACTGACATGACTTAGCAGCAGCAGCTTAGCCTTTAAAACACATTAAAAATAGGTATAATCCAAATACTCAATTATTAACTTCTACTTTGATAGTTGCAACTATTTGAATATACTGTTCTACATATAATTGCTATATATACTATTTTCCCTAAAACTGTATAAATTAAAAAAAATTGTCAAATTTCAGTTTTCTATCATAAATGAATATTGAATTTTGTCAAAATCTTTCTATGCATCTAGTGAGATGATCATATGATTTTTATCTTTCAATTTGTTAATATGGTATATCACATTGATTGATTTGCATATATTGAAGAATCCTTGCATCTCTGGGATAAAGCTCACTTGATCATAATGTATGATCCTTTTAATGTGTTGTTGGATTCTCTTTACTAAAATTTTTTGAGGATTTTTGCATTCAGTTTTCTAAAATAGAGAAATACTTTATTAATTCATCAATATTGGGGAAAGAATTCTTCCATGCAAATGAGTTTTCTAGGAACCTGACCTATGTTTGAATATCTACAACTATTTTTGTTTAGATTTATATCTGTAAAATCAGAAGATTGTTTGGTAAGGTGACAAGTTTGATTTTTTACTATTGAAGCTCTGTTTTGAGTACTTTTTGTAATATCCTTCTCTTCTAATTAAATAAATGTTTATGGAACACTTACTGTTTTCATGAACTGCATTGGGTGGTTAGAGGGATAAAGAGATGAGTGAAAGAAGTCACCAAGATGGCACTGTAAAAGGAACCCGAATTTCCTTCTTCCCAACGTTCACTGAATATACAGCCACACAATTATGAGTTTCCTCTGAGAGAAATTCGGAAACAATTTGAGTGACTCCTACACAATAGGCAGCTGAGAAAACACCCACACTGAAACAGGTAAGAAAGGCTGAGACTCTTTCAGCATAAACTTCACCTCCAGGAATGTTTCCTTATGGTCAGGAGGGAACCGACAAATCTCAGCTTCCCCTTGAAGAGTGAAGAGTTTGTATCACACATATAGTGCCCCAGCTTTTATGTCCAGACTATTGTTATAGGGTTTACCTGTAGTGCTTTGAATTTGTTGCCATTCATTTTATATGTAAAATGTTCTTAAGTGAGAGGACCTACCCCTGACTTTTTTTCCTGAAGTGTATTACTTGGCAGTCTTTCGTCTCTAGCTTTCTAGTATGAAGCGTGTAATTAGAACAGCATAACAACTGTGTTGGGTTTGTATCCGCTGTATATCAACTGCTTGCATTGCTAATCTTGCAGGGTTACATTTGGGTTTTCATGGATGATATTTCATTGTAAACCATCTTCTACATACATTACTTTAAAAGACCCTAACCCTGTTCAGTGCTTTCCTCTCCCCCTCAATGTAAGCTTGAGCTTACTCAGTTGTCTTGAAAAAATTTTGTAGAGCTTTTTAATTTCTGCAAATTTGCATGGCTCTGGAAGAGTTGATGGGGATCAAGAAGGAAGGAGGGAAGGTCAGGGAGGAAGGTGATTGTTTCCATTCCTATCTTTGCTAGCTGCCCAGAGACCAGCAGAAGCTAGGGACTCGGGAGGCAGGCTAGGGAGCTACGGCCTTCAGGGTTTTAGGGACAAATTTCCCCAAACTTGGATCCACTGGCTCTGAGCACTGACCTGCCCCAGCCTAGAGACAGGAAGCTTGCTGTGAGGTTTTCTCAGGAAGGGGAAGGGAGGCCGGGGATATCCTCCACAATGGAGTACTAGCTCTGAATCCAGATAGAGGCCTAGACTTAAATCCTTTCCTACTACTACGCTGCTAGGCAGTTCTGTAACTTTACTGAGTCTCACTTTCCCTATCTATAAAATGGGAATATAATGCTACCTCCCATGGTCCCTGTGAAGATGAAATCAAAAGGCGCTGTAAAATGCTGCACAGATAGGCCTGCATTTGCCAGAGAAGAATCGCTATTTCTGGTCTCATGGGGTGCACTTTGGGCCAGGCCTATCCTCTCCAAGGGTGAGGGGATGGCCTCCCTGACTAGGAATCACATGGGAACACAGGCAAGAGCACTGCTCCAGGAGAGCCTGTGGCACTCCGGTTAGTGGCTGTTCAGGCCTTTGTGTGGGCCGCACAATTGACAAGGACAGTTCTCCTTAAGGAGGACATCCCTCACCAGACCTTCTTCCCAGACACCTTCTCCTCAGAAAACTGAGAACCCCTGTTGAAATTATGAACACCTGAAAACTCTCTGCTACAGAGCCAAGTTCTCATTTTGCAGGTGGCAACTGCAAGGTCAGGGATGGTTACATGATGTTTTGAGTTGGTGGAACTACCTTCCTCTTGTCTACTCTCTCTTATGTGTGTTTAATGCTGCATGCTGCCTTCTCTGTGAAGCAAAGGATAAATGTGGGGTCGTCTGGACAGCCAGAGAAGAAGGCACCAGGGTCAGACTGGCATGCTCCCAGGACAGAGCGCTCTGCAGGGTTTACTGGGGCCCTCTGGGTCCATGTGAGGATGAAATGCATCACCAAACAGGAAAATGGACTCAGGAAAGCCACCCTCACTCTCTGCACCTGGGATGGACCCTGGAGTTTGGAACAAGACCTTGCCCTAGAGGGACATGGTCCTGGCCAGTTTTGAGCCAGAGAAGACTATTATTTGCTGTTGAGCAGGGGCCCCCTCCTCCAACACTTCCTTCCACGCAGTCTTTAAAACCTGCTCCTAATACTGGATCCGGATCCGGATCAGTAGAGGGCTGAACCTTCAGCTTGCTGCCCTTTCCTGTAAGCAACAATCTGGCAGTTTTGTCAGGAAGAAGTTTAAGTTGGACACGACTAAGTGACTTCACTTTCACTTTTCACTTTCATGCATTGAAGAAGGAAATGGCAACCTACTCCAGTGTTCTTGCCTGGAGAATCCCAGGGACGGGGAAGCCTGGTGGGCTGCCGTCTATGGGGTCATACAGAGTCAGATACGACTGAAGTGAGTTAGCAGTAGCAGTAAGACCTATTGGACCTTCGATGGAAATGACAAATGTAGTGCTTCAGGAAAGCCAGAAAAAGCCAAATTTCAATGTCTTTATCACCAGGGAGAATGAACCTTATCCCAGGGATGGACTGAACAGATATTGTCAGTGGTGAGGCAAGAGAGAAATGAACTATGGAATTAGAATTAAAATTCACAGCATGAATCTGAATATTAGAGAATAACTTATATATTGACCCTTCTGATGTTTAACAGAGTAAAGCATTCAATTTGCATTTCATTAAATATTAGAAATCAGATAAGATTTCTGTTGTTTCTAATTAAAAAAAAAACACACCTCTTACCAAATTACATTTGAGCCATTAATTTTAGAAATTATCATGAATTTCTTCATGCAGGCTTTAATGGAAGAAAGTAGGGAAAACCAGTAGGCCATTCAGCTATGACCTAAATCCAATTCGTTATGATTAAACAGTGGAGGTTATGACTAGGTTCAAGGGATTAGATCTGGTAGACAGGGTGAAGAACTATGGATGGAGGCTCATTACATTGTACAGAAGGCTGTGACCAAAACTATCCCAAAGAAAAAGAAATGCAAGAAGGCAAGAGGTTGTTTGAAGAGGCTTTACAAATAGCTGAGAAAAGAAGAGACGTAAAAAGCATGGGTGAAAGGAAAAGACGCAATCAACTGAATGCAAAATTCCAGAGAATAGCAAGGAGAGATAAGAAGGCCGTCTTTAATGAACAATTCAAAGAAATAGAGGAAAACAGTAGAATGGGAAATAGTAGAGATCTCTTCAAGAAAATTGGAGATATCAAGGGAACATTTCATGCAAGGATGGGCACCATAAAGGATAGAAATAGTATGGACCTACAGAAGCAGAAGATATTAAGGAAAGGTGACAAGAATACAAAGAAGAACTATACAAAAAAGGTCTTAATGACCTGGATAACCATGATGGTGTGGTCAATCACCTAAAATCAGACATCCTGGAGTGTGAAGTCAAGTGGACCTTAGGAATCATTACTACAAAGTTAGTGGAGGTAATGGAATTCAAGCTGAGCTATTTCAAATCCTAAAAGATGATACCGTTAAAATGCTGCATGCAATATGTCAGCAAATTTGGAAAACTCAGCAGTGGCCACAGGACTGGGAAAGTTTCTTGCATTGCATTGTAATCCCAAAGAAGGGCGATGCCAAAGAATGTTCAAACTACCAAACAGTTTTGCTCATCTCACATGCTAGCAAGGTTATGCTCAAAATCCTTCAAGTTAGGCTTCAGCAGTACATAACTGAGAACTTCCAGATGTACAATCCAGGTTTAGAAAAGGCAGAGGAACCAGAGATCAAGTTGCCAATGTTCTCTGGATCATAGAGAAAGCAAGGGAGTTTCAGAAAAACCTCTATTTCTGCTTCATTGACTACCCTAAAGTCTTTGTCTGTGCGGATCACAACAAATTCTGGAAAATTCTTAGAGATGGGAGTGCCAGACCACTTTGCCCGTTTCCTGAGAAACCTGTATGCTGGTCAAGAAGTAACAATCAGAACTGGACATGGAACAACAGACTGGTTTCAAATTGGGAAAGGAGTACGTCAAGGCTGTATATTGTCACCCTGTTTATTTAACTTATATGCAGAGTACATCATGTGAAATGTCATGCTGGATGAATCACAAGCTGGAATCAACACTGCCAGGATATATATAAAAAACCTCAGATATGCAGATGATATCACTCTAATAGCAGAAAGCAAAGAGAAACTAAAGAGCCTCTTGATGAGGGTGAAAGAGAAGAGTGAAAAAGCTAGCTGGAAACTCAACATTAAAAAAACTAAAATCATGGCATCCAGTCCCATTACTTCATGGTGAATAGAAAGGGGAAAAGTTGAAGCAGTGACAAATTTTATTTTCTTGGGCTCCAAAATCACTGTGGACAGTGATTGTAGCCTTAAAATCAGAAGACACTTGGTCCTTGGAAGGAAAGCTATGACAAACCTAGACAGTGTATTAAAGAGCTGAGACATCACTTTGCCACCAAAGGTCCCTCTAGTCAAAGCTATGGTTTTTCCAATAGTCATGTACGGATGTGAGAGTTGGACCCAAAAGAAGGCCAAAGAACTGATGCTATTGAATTGTGGTGCTGGGGAAGACTCTTGAGAGTATTCCTAAAGGAAATCAACCCTGAATATTGGAAGGACTGATGCTAGAGTTGAAGCTCCAGTACTTTGGCCACCTGATGTGAAGAGCTGACTCATTGGAAAAGACCCTGATGCTGAGAAAGATTGAGGGCAAAAGGAGAAGGGGATGACAAAGGATGCGATTATTGGATGACATCACTGACTCAATGGACATCAATTTGAGCAAATTCAGGGAGATAGTGAAAGACAGAGGAGCCTGGTGTACTGTAGTCCATGGAGTCACAAAGAACTGGACATGACTTGGGGACTGAACAACACCAAACATAATAAGTTTCTTATTTATAACACTGAAAGAATAGATTTAAAAAAATCAGTAAGTGTTAGAACTAGCTTAGTGGAAAGTTATTCAGCTTTTATTAATGGCAATAGAAATATTATATACCCTATCTTTAGCTCAAGAACATGGTGGATTCATTGTTCACATTTCTTCACTTTCTGCCATAAGGGTGGTGTCATCTGCATATCTGAGGTTATTGATATTTCTCCCAGCAATCTTGATTCCAGCTTGTGCTTCTTCTGGCCCAGCATTCCTCATGATGTTGTTAGTAATATATTTGATAAAGATTCAGAAATCATATAATCCAATGATTCTCTCCCCCCCATATTGATATGATGAAACAGATATCCAGGGATATTAAAATGCCTTGCCCATTGTTATAGAGCTCACTGATATGACTTGAATCATCAAAATCCTGAGTATTCCTTCATTTTGTTTATTGACAGGGTTCTTAAATCCATGAATGGATATTTTTCATCAGTTTTGGAAAATTTTTGCCATTATATTTTAAAGCTGCTTTTCCATTTCCCTTCTTTCTGGGACTCCCACTAAATGCATGTTAGGTATATGTATTCTCTATGTTTGTTACTTTCTCCTCTGTATTTTCTATTCCTTTGTGTTCTACACTTTATTCTGGTTAGTTTCTTCTGATTTTCATTTCACTAATTTTTGCTTGATTGCATTTAATGGGCTGTTAAATCTGTTAGTTCATAATTTTGGTATCTGTTTAAAATTTCTCTGCATCTTTTGAATTTTTTTCTGCTGAAAATGAAACATTGTCTCTTAGCTCCTTGAACAGGGTAAGCAGATTTATTTTAAAAGTTCAGATATCTAGAGCTCCTATAGATCTGTTTCACTTGTTTGCTGGGTTTTTTTTTTTTTTTGTCATGTAATCGCATATCTTTGCCTGTCTGGTTATCTAGGCTTTGTATTAAAATTGTTTTTGGAAGTAGTTTGAAATTTAGGATGATTTCAAAGGTTTTTCTTAACTGGAGAGAATTTGCTTTTTTCTGGAACCTGAGGGTACTGGTAATTTAGGATCACCTTTTTCCAATTTTAGGAATAAAAAAAAATTTCAGGGTCATCCATAAGATTTCACTTATGAATGTGATGCAGGTCTTTGGGATCCCAACCCAAGACACTACAGATTTATCTGAGCTCCTACTTTTAGCAGGTCTGGCAGCCAAATTTTGAAACACTTGGTGATGAGATTGTCAGCAGTCGGTTCGCTTTCAGCAGGCTCTTCTGGAATTTGTCCTAGGGCAAAAGTTCAGTTCAGTTCAGTTAAGTCGCTCAGTCGTGTCCAACTCTCCGAGACCCCATGAATCACAGCATGCCAGGCCTCCCTGTCCATCACTAACTAGGGCAAAAGTAGATCCCAAGAAAAGCTTACATCTTTGGATTTTTGTTTTGTCCGAGATCTGAACTCAGTTATACAGCCATGACATTAAAAGATGTTTACTACTTGGGAGAAAAGTTATGACCAAGCTAGACAGCATATTAAAAAGCAGAGACATTACTTTGCCAACCAAGGTCCGTCTAGTCAAGGTTATGGTTTTTCCAGTAGTCATGCATGGATGTGAGAGTTGGACTATAAAGAAAGCTGAGTGCAGAAGAATTGATGCTTTTGAACTATGGTGTTGGAGAAGACTCTTGAGAGTCCCTTGGATTGCAAGGAGATCCAACCAGTCTATCCTAAAGGAAATCAGCCCTGAATATTCATGGGAAAGACTGATGTTGAAGCTGAAACTCCAATACTTTGGCCACCTGATGAGAAGAACTGACTCATTTGAAAAGCCCCTGATACTGAGAAAGATTGAAGGTGGGAGGAGAAGGGGACGACAGAGGATGAAATGGTTGGATGGCATCACTGACTAAATGGACATGAGTTTGAGTAAACTGTGGGAGTTGGTGATGGACAGGGAGGCCTGACATGCTGCAGTCCATGGGGTCACAAAGAGTCGGACAACTGAGCGACTGAACTGAACTGAGCTCAGTTATTCTTTGCTATTTTGTTAGGTCTCAGATGCCTTAAAACAGATATTTTTATATTTCACTTAGCCTTTTTATTGTTCACAGAAAAAAAATTGGTTCTAATTACTGAATTCTCCATTATTAGAACTAAAATTGACCTTTTATTTTTTAAAGAAGATTTATAATTTTCAAATAATCATCGTTATTAAAAATTTTTCAGTTCAGTTCAGTTCAGTTGCTCAGTTGTGACCGAATCTTTGTGACCCCATGAATCACAGCACGCCAGGCCTCCCTGTTCATCACCAACTCCCGGAGTTCACTCAAAATCATGTCCATCGAGTCGGTGATGCCATCCAGCCATCTCATTCTCGTTCGTCCCCTTCTCCTCCCTCCTTCAATCCTTCCCAGCATCAGAGTCTTTTCCAGTGAGTCAACTCGTCACATGAGGTGGCCAAAGTATTGCAGTTTCAGCTTCAGCATCAGTCCCTCCAATGAACACCCAGGATCGATCTCCCTTAGAATGGACTGGTTGGATCTCCCTGCAGTACAAGGGACTCACAAGAGTCTTCTCCAACACCACAGTTCAAAAGCATCAATTCTTTGGCGATCAGCTTTCTTCACAGTCCAACTCTCACATCCATACATGACCATGGGAAAAACCATAGCCTTGACTAGACGGACCTTGGTTGGCAGAGTAATGTCTCTGCTTTTTAATATATTATCAAGGTTGGTCATAACTTTTCTTTCAAGGAGTAAGTGTCTTTTAATTTCATGGCTGCAATCAGCATCCGCAGTGATTTTGGAGCCCAGAAAAATGAAGTCTGACACTGTTTCTACTGTTTGCCCATCTATTTCCCATGAAGTGATGGGACAAAATGCCATGCTCTTAGTTTTCTGAATGTTGAGCTTCAAGCCAACTTTTTCACTCTCTTCTTTCACTTTCATCAAGAGGCTTTTTAGTTCCTCTTCACTTTCCGCCATAAGGGTGGTGTCATCTGCATATCTGAGGTTATTGATTTTTCTCCCAGCAATCTTGATTCTAGCTTGTGCTTCTTCCAGCCCAGCATTCCTCATGATGTACTCTGCATATAAATTAAACAAGCAGGGTGACAATATACAACCTTGACGTACTCCTTTTCCTATTTGGAACCAGTCTGTTGTTCCATGTCCAGTTCTAACTGTTGCTTCCTGACAAAGGTAAGAGAAACCCAAATAAGATGGTAGGTATTGTGAGGGGGCATCAGAGGACAGACACACTGAAATCATAATCACAGAAAACTAGTCGATCTGATCACACGGACCACAGCCTTGTCTAACTCAGTGAAACTAAGCCATGCTGTGTGAGGCCACCCAAGACTGGCTGGTCATGGTGGAGAGGTCTGACAGAATGTGGTCCACTGGAGAAGGGAATGACAAACCACTTCAGTATACTTGCCTTGAGAACCCCATGAACAGTATCAAAAGGCAAAATGATAGGATACTGAATGAGGAATTCCCCAGGTCGGTAGGTGCCCAGTATGCTACTGGAGATCAGTGGAGAAATAAATCCAGAAAGAATGAAGGGATGGAGCCAAAGCAAAAACAATACCCAGTTGTGGATGGGACTGGTGATAGAAGAAAGGTCTGATGCTGTGAAGAGCAATATTGCGTAGGAACCTGGAATGTTAGGTCCACGAATCAAGGCAAATTGGAAATGGTCAAACAGGAGATGTCAAGAGTGAACTTAGACATTCTAGGAATCAGTGAACTAAAATGGACTGGAATGGGTGGATTTCACTCAGATGACCATTATATCTACTACTGTGGGCAGGAATCCCTTAGAAGAAATGGAGTAGCCATCATGGTCAAAAAAAGAGTCCGAAATGCAGTACTTGTATGCAAACTCAAAAATGACAGAATGATCTCTGTTCGTTTCCAAGGCAAACCATTCAGTATTACAGTAATCCAAGCCTATGCCCCAACCAGTAGTGCTGAAGAAGCCAAAGTTGAATGGTTCTATGAAGACCTACAAGACCTTTTAGAACTAACACCCCCAAAAGATGTCCTTTTCATTATAGGGGACTGGAATGCAAAAGTAGGAAGTCACCTGGAGTCTCCAAGAAACACCTGGAGTAATAGTCAAATTTGGCCTTGGAGCATGGAATGAAGCAGGGCAAAGGCTAATAGAGTTTTGCCAAGAGAATGCACTGGTCATAGCAAACACCCTTTTTCAACAACACTAGAGAAGACTCTATACATGGACATCACCAGATGGCATACACCGAAATCAGGTTGATTATATTCTTTGAAGCCAAAGATGGAGAAGCTCTATACAATTAGCAAAAACAAGACCTGGAGCTGACTGTGGCTCAGATCATGAACTTCTTATTGCGAAATTCAGACTTAAATGAAGAAAGTAGGGAAAACCACTAGACCATTCATATATGACCTAAATCAAATCCCTTATGATTACACAGTGGAAGTGAGAAATAAATTTAAGGGACTAGATCTGATAGACAGTGCCTGATGAACTATGGACGGAGGTTCGTGACGTTGTACAGGAGACAGGGACCAAGACCATCCCCATGGAAAAGAAATGTAAAAAAGCAAAATGGCTGTCTGAGGAGGCCTTACAAATAGCTGTGAAAAGAAGAGAAGGCAAAAGCAAAGGAGAAAAGGAAAGATATAAGCATCTGAACGCAGAGTCAATTCCTATGCAGGTTGATAAGAAGTCTGGAGGTCCCCGAGGAGAGAGGGTCTGTCTTCTTGAGGAGAAGGAAAGGACAAACTAGTTTTTCCCCTACATTCCTTAGCCTTAGTCATGTAAAACAGTGTTTTTGTTTTTTTTTTTAAAGCCTGGAACTGATGATTACACAACAAACCACTCAGTTTAAACTCTGTACTAGGGATTATATAACAATGTATCCTGCCTGTGGACAGTTTCTCCTTCCTGAAAATCTTCTGACTAATCCTCGTATTTTAGAATGGGAGTGGGCCTGGTAGGATCTTTCTATTGTTAAATTCATTTAAAATCAGACAAGACAGAGGGTTAAGTAGCCATCATACCAGAGGTTTGAGTCCCCAAATACAGGGCATTAAATCAGGAGAGGAAGGGATAAAGACCAGAGATAAAGACCAAACTAGGACTAGATGGCTGTGAAAACCTTGGGTTCAAGTGCAAAAAAATGACCAGAAAGACAGAAAGTCTGCCATCTCCATCAGGAGCTGGAAAATGGGGATGTGAACCTACCTCTGAGATGGGTCTGGCTGAGGGAAAGGCCTTTCACTTGAATATTTAAAGAAAATGAAAAGTAATTTTCTCAGTAAGTTCAGCTGCTATAACAAAGTACCAAGTATGAAGTGGCTTAAACAGGCATTTACTTCTTCCAGTTATGGAAGTGGGGCAATCTGAGATCAGAGAGACATTATGGAGGACCCTCTTCTTGGCTTACAGTAATCCTCACATGGGTTGTGAGGTGGGTACTGTGGATGGTGACTGCAGCCATGAAATTAAAAGACGTTTGCTCTTTGGAAGGAAAGCTGTGACAAATCTAGACAGGGTGTTAAAGAGCAGAGACATCACTAAACCAACAAAAGTTATTGTAGTCAAAGCTATGTTTTTTTTTTTGCAGTAGTCATGTATGGATGTGAGAGTTGGAATGTGAAGAGCTCTCAGCTCTCTTCTAGTAAAAGCACTAATACCATCCTGAGGACCTCAACTTAATGACCTCATCTAAACCTAGTTACCTCCCAAAGACCATACCTACCACGATCCTGGGATTTCATTGGAAGGACTGATGCTAAAGCTGAAACTCCAATACTTTGGCCACCTCATGCGAAGAGTTGACTCACTGGAAAAGACTCTGATGCTGGGAAGGATTGGAGGAGGGAGGAGAAGGGGACGACAGAGAATGAGGTGGCTGGATGGCATCACCGACTCGATGGACATGATTTTGAGTGAACTCTGGGAGTTGGTGATGGACAGGGAGGCCTGGTGTGCTGTGATTCATGGGGTCACAAAGATTCGGTCACGACTGAGCAACTGAACTGAACTGAACTGAAGTGAACTGAAGCCTGTTAGATTTGAGAGTGCCTTTAAATGCAAGGAGATCCAACCAGCCCATCCTAAAGGAGACCAGTCCTGGGTGTTCATTGGAAGGATTGCTGTTGAAGCTGAAACTCCAATACTTTGGCCACCTCATGCGAAGAGTTGACTCATTGGAAAAGACCCTGATGCTGGGAGGGATTGGGGGCAGGAAGAGAAGGGATGACAGATAATGAGATGGCTGGATGGTATCACCGACCCATTGGACATGAGTTTGGGTGAACTCCGGGAGTTGGTGATGGACAGGGAGGCCTAGCGTGCTGTGATTCATGGGGTCGCAAAGAGTGGGACATGACTGAGTGACTTAACTGAACTGAACTGAAGCCTGTTATCCTAAAATGTAAATTGTGGGAGTGGATCTGGTAAAATTTTCACAAACTTGAGACATTCTTTTGATTTACTGTAATAATTAATTAAAAGATATATAACTCCTATAAACCAAAATGAGGTATCATTTCACGCCAGTCAGAATGGCTGCTATCCAAAAGTCTACAAGCAATAAATGCTGGAGAGGGTGTGGAGAAAAGGGAACCCTCTTACACTGTTGGTGGGAATGCAAACTAGTACAGCCACTATGGAGTATAGTGTGGAGGTTCCTTAAAAAACTGGAAATAGAACTGCCATACGACCCAGCAATCCCACTCCTGGGCGTACACACTGAGGAAACCAGAATTGAAAGAGACACATGTACCCCAATGTTCATCGCAGCACTGTTTATAATAGCCAGGACATGGAAGCAACCTAGATGTCCATCTGCAGACTAATGGGTAAGAAAGCTGTGGTACATTTACACAATAGAGTACTACTCAGCTATTAAAAATAATGCATTTGAATTAGTTCTAATGAGGTATGGAGAAGCTCTATAGAGTTAGCAAAAACAAGACCAGGAGCTGACTGTGGCTCATATCATGAACTCCTTATTGCCAAATTCAGACTTAAATTGAAGAAAGGAGGGAAAAACACTAGACCATTCAGATATGACCTAAATCAAATCCCTTATGATTATAGAGTGGAAGTAAGAAATAGATTTAAGGGTCTAGATCTGATAGATACAGTGCCTGATGAACTCTGGACGGAGGTTCGTGACATTGTACAGGAGACAGGAACCAAGACCATCCCCATGGAAAAGAAATGCAAAAAAGCAAAATGGCTGTCTGAGGAGGCCTTACAAATAGCTGTGAAAAGAAGAGAGACGAAAAGCAAAGGAGAAAAGGAAAGATATAAGCATCTGAATGCAGAGTTCCAAAGAATAGCAAGGAGAGATAAGAAAGCCTTCCTCAGTGATCAATGCAAAGAAATAGAGGAAAACAACAGAATAGGAAAAACAAGAGATCTCTTCAAGAAAATTAGAGATATCAAGGGAACATTTCATGCAAAGATGGGCTCGATAAAGGACAGAAATGGTATGGACCTAACAGAAGCAGAAGAGATTAAGAAGAGGTGGCAAGAATACACAGAAGAACTGTACAAAAAAGATCTTCACGACGAAGATAATCACGATTGCGTGATCACTCACCTGGAGCCAGACATCTTGCAATGTGAAGTCAAGTGGGCCTTAGAGAGCATCACGACGAACAAAGCTAGTGGAGGTGATGGAATTCCAATCTAGCTATTTCAAATATTGAAAGATGATGCTGTGAAAGTGCTGCACTCAATATGCCAGCACATTTGGAAAACTCAGCAATGGCCACAGGACTGGAAAAGGTCAGTCTTCATTCCAATCCCAAAGAAAGGCAATGCCAAAGAATGCTCAAACTACCGCACAATTGCACTCATCTCACACGCAGTAAAGTCATGCTCAAAATTCTCCAAGCTAGGCTTCAGCAATATGTGAATTGCGAACTTCCAGATGTTCAAGCAAGTTTTAGAAAAGGCAGAGGCACCAGAGATCAAATTGCCAACATCCACTGGATCATGGAGAAAGCAAGAGAGTTTCAGAAAAACATCTATTTCTGCTTCATTGACTATGCCAAAGCCTTTGACTGTGTGGATCACAATAAACTGTGGAAAATTCTGAAAGAGAAGGGAATCCCAGACCACCTGACCTGCCTCTTGAGAAACCTGTATGCAGGTCAGGAAGCAACAGTTAGAACTGTACATGGAACAACAGACTGGTTCCAAATAGGAAAAGGAGTACGTCAAGGTTGTATATTGTCACCCTGCTTATTTAACTTATATGCAGAGTACATCTGGAGAAGGAAATGGCAACCCACTCCAGTGTTCTTGCCTGGAGAATCCCAGGGACGGGGGAGCCTGGTGGGCTGCCGTCTATGGGGTCACACAGAGTCGGACACGACTGAAGTGACTCAGCAGCAGCAGCAGCAGAGTACATCATGAGGAACGCTGGGCTGGAAGAAGCACAAGCTGGAATCAAGATTGCCGGGAGAAATATCAATAACCTCAGATATGCAGATGATACCACCCTTATGGCAGAAAGTGAAGAGGAACTCAAAGGTCTCTTGATGAAAGTGAAAGAGGAGAGTGAAAAAGTTGGCTTGAAGCTCAACATTCAGAAAAGGAAGATCATGGCATCTGGTCCCATCACTTCTTGGGAAATAGATGGGGAAACAGTGGAAACAGTGTCAGACTTTATTTTTTTGGGCTCCAAAATCACTGCGGATGCTGATTGCAGCCATGAAATTAAAAGACGCTTGCTCTTTGGAAGGAAAGTTATGACCAGCCTAGATAGCATATTAAAAAGCAGAGACATTACTTTGCCAGCCAAGGTCCGTCTAGTCAAGGCTATGGTTTTTCCTGTGGTCATGTATGGATGTGAGAGCTGGACTGTGAAGAAAGCTGATCGCCGAAGAATTGATGCTTTTGAACTGTAGTGCTGGAGAAGACTCTTGAGAGTCCCTTGGACTACAAGGAGATCCAACCAGTCCATTCTAGAGGAGATCAATCCTGGGTGTTCATTGGAAGGACTGATGCTGAGAAACTGAAAGTGCAATACTTTGGCCACCTCATGCGACGAGTTGACTCACTGGAAAAGACTCTGATGCTGGGAGCGATTGGGGGTAGGAGGAGAAGGGGACGACAGAGAATGAAGTGGCTGGATGGCATCACCGACTCGATGGACATGAGTTTAAGTGAACTCCGGGAGTTGGTGATGGACAGGGAGGCCTGGCGTGCTGTGATTCATGGGGTCGCTAAGAGTCGGACACGACTGAGCGACTGAACTGAACTGAACTGAACTGAATGAGGTGGACGAAACTGGAGCCTATTATACAAAGCGAAGTAAGTCGGAAACAAAAACACCAGTACAGTATATTAACACACATATATGGAATATAGCAAGAGGATAATGATAACCCTGTATACGAGACAACAGCAGAGACTTGGATGTGTGTAGCAGTCTTTTGGACTCTGTGGGAGAGGGCGAGGGTGGGATAATTTGGGAGAATGGATTGAAACATGTATATTATCATATGTGAAACGAATCTGACGTGGTTGGGGGCTCCCCACCTGAACACTCTGTAGATTTAAGAGGCCGTTTCTTCCGGAAGTGTATAAATTAGCCTGGAATAGAACCTGCACGCTGAGTTTACTAATTAAGAAATGAGAAACCAGAACAATAAAGGTGGCATAGAAATACAAGAAATTATTCTTAAGTAATTTTTTAAAACTTTGAACAGAGTTACAGATTTTGCCATTTGTTATAAACTGTTTGTGTATATGTAATTTAACCAGAACCATGAGAAAGTTGGTATTGTGTGAATTCTGAGGCACTTTCGACATGTTGTAGGAGTGATGTGGACTTTCTTGAGTTTGACACATTCATAAGTGAATGGTCTGTATCTCGTGCCTTTGTTGGTTTTCTGTGAGCTGTAGTTTCTGGGAAGTGAGCAGCTCTCATTCCTGTAACTCTTGTAACCCAGTCATTCGTGTGCCTCCTTCATGAGGATCCAGTGCGGCTGTGGTGCTGTTATCCCTCTGATAGGAACTCGAACTCAGGGTAAAGCCCCAAAGATCTGTTACTTATTTTTATTTTATGTTGTACTATATTTTATTTATAGTGTTGTGTTTGTTTCAAGTGTATAGCAAAGTGATACAGTCATATATATATATATATATGAATTAACAAAAGCTGTTCCCATCTTTTGATGGGGTGCTTGTGGTTTATAATATAAATGGAATTAAAAATTAAAAAAAAAAAGAGAAAGGGCAGGGTGATTTTCTTGAATCTGTGCCCTATGCTCATTATGTCTCTTCCTGTAACAGAGCAGAGAAAGGGGAAATAATTTGCTTATGAAAGAAGGATGATGCACTTGAATACGAGCAGGCATGGGAATTGCAAGTCCTGGTGTGAACTAGCTCTGTGACCAGGCATATGACACTCAGATGTGGCTGCTCTGACATAGACTATGTGACTTGGGAACATTGCGATGTGGCCTTAAAAACAAAATATCAACCTTTTGGCTTCCTCATTCAGTCCCACCCAACCCCTTATCCTCATTTTATAACTTCCATTCTGACAACATTTTTGTTGAATAAATGAAACAGGGAATAAATAAGGAAGAAGGCTGGAGGTGTCAGAAGTGAAATGGTAGTCAACAACAAGGAAAGAGTCAGATGCATAATAAGGGTCATAAAGAAGGCTCAAGAATCAGCAACTAATCAATATTAATCTGCCACTAATATTTGGCAATAAAAAACATAACAGAAGCAAATGCAGCAAAATATCACTACTTGTTAAATCTTGGTAATGAATGTAGGGTGTTTGTAATGCTATTTTTTATAATTTGGTGTGTTTGAAGTATTTTGTTTAAACAAGAAGAATAGAATAGCACCCTCAGATTTCCCTGGTAGAAAAAAAAAAAAAAGATATATAACTCCTTTGCTAATACTAGCGAGGGGGGCATTCTCTGGCCTCCTTCTGATGTCTATGTCAGAAGCTTTCTCTGTCCCCCTTCACTTTAATAAAACACTGCTATACAAAAGCTCTTGAGTTATCAATCCTGGTCCCTGGTCCTGAAGTTAAATCTTCTTCAGAGATCAGGAAGCTGACACTGTTCACCGTGAGCTATTACTAAGATATAGATTTAAGAATGTTTTACTCCATCTTCATGTTCCCATTTCTTTGCTATATTGTTTTTGGGCCAACCTTGTTTTTAACAGTCATATCAAAATAAATATTGCCATTAGGATAGTCAAATATAATTAAGAATGATATTGAGAGATTATTTAATTTTTAACCACAATGTGAGGGTGGCTATAATTAAATGGTTTTTCTTAGGAAGAAATAAATTAATTAGATGCTACAACATCTTGCAATAACAGTTTGTTGATGACCCTCTTGATACTATTTTATATACTATATTTATTCACATCTAGTGTAATTGATTTTGATTTTGACAAAGTTCAGAATTCCAAGTTTCTTTTAGAAATAGTTATTATGTTTTTGTATTTCCATATTTTTGGCTGTTTTGCTTGACTAAATTGAGTGAATTAGGAGATATTTTCTGTCTTTCTTAACTATGTGATGGTAGAGAAATAATTTCTTCTCTCTGATCCTTAGTTTCCTCTTTTGTAACATAGAGATGAACTTATGTTATAAGCATCTGGTGCTACTTAATGCAGGCAAGTCACCAAACTTCATTCTGACCATGTTTGAAAAAAACCCCTTAAATATATTAAAAGCAACAACATAAGAATATCTTAAATATTGGGAAAATACCTTAAGCTAGTATGAGGGGCCATATTTCATAAAACAGAAAGAAAAACTTTGAAAAATGACATTGAATTAAATGTAGATTCAGGCATATTAATTATTAAAGTGAATAATATAAAGTTTTTGTGCAAAATTTAATGATAGTATCTAAAATTCAAGACATTTTTGTTTGATGTGCTGGGCCTAATTTATATGTAAATATAGGCCCAGTAGTATTACCTAGACATTTAAGGACTGTCTTAATTGCTTATTCCGGGAAACCAGTGTATTTCTCTGTTTGAACTTTATGCTTGAAAGCACTGTGTAAAGTGTAGTTTAATATTTGTATTTTGAAAAGTAAAAAGAAGAGGCAAAATGATTTTGGAAACTCTCTGGTTGAGATAAGTTCTGAATATGCTGAAGTACATAATTGTAATCAATTTTCAGTAAAATCACTTTTGCACCAATTCTGGAGTTTATAGGAGAATTGTCAGTTACAAAGAGAACACCAGAGTTCTCTATTGACCTGAGGGATTATGAAGCTGTTTGCCTACATAGGGCTACATAAGCTACAGGGCTTCCCTGTAGCTCAGATGGTAAAGAATCTGCCTGCAATACAGGAGCCCTGGGTTGGGAAGATCCCCTGCAAAAAGGAATGGCAACCCACTTCAGTATTCTTGCCTGGAGAATCCCATGGACAGAGGAGTCAGGCAGGCTACGGTCCATGGGGTTGCAAAGAGTCAGACATGACTGAGTGACTAGCACTACTACTACTTGCCGACATATGGGTGCACGTTTTTATATCCTAATTACAGAGTGTCTTGGGGGTGCATAGAAGACATTCAAGTGAATTCTGACCGATTTAAAATGGATAAACAGAAGAGTAAGAGAGCTTGTCAGCTGTGATCACTTGAGTAGACCCTTGTATGCCTCTAAATATAGATTCAGCTCAGTCATTAGTGTGGACATTCTAGTGCAGCATTTCTAAACCATTTTCACTGTGTAGTAAACTTGTGGGCTTGTTAGTGCTTCTTAGTTAAGTTAAGTTAGTGCTTGTTAGTTAAGTTGAGATTGAAGTTGTCTTTATAGACAAGAAATCAAAACCTGGGGATAAAAACATACCCGTGCTCTGCACATCCATCAAATAGAAAGAACAAGTTTCAGAAGTTAGGGAGATAAAGACAGGCATTTTATAAATATAAAAAGCCAGAAGGACATTAAGACCCTGGATGGCCACAATTGACACTTAAGGACTTCCAGCAATGACTTCTAAGGACTCTTCTTTTATCTGCAGGTGGCAGGCTGAAGGCTGGCAGCTTTGGACTGCAGATCTAATCTTACAAATCTGTAATCTGAGGGATGACTGAGGTACTAATCACTCTAGGGTTTTGATTGCCAAGTGTGGGTTAGCCAGAATTATACTTCATGTCACGCTTTCGAGGAACATCTATCTCTTTTTAGCAGAATTGGAATGTTCTTGGGCAATTGAAAGTTGCTAATGAAATTCTAGTCTTTATTAAATGTCCACACAGGTATGTTGCAGCTTAAAGAAATTCTAAACATAACAAGCAGATAATGGAGTTCCTTGGGTTCTACCATTGGAGAAGGAAACGGCAACCCACTCCAGTATCCTTGCCTGGGAAATCCCATGGACAGAGGAGCCTGGTGGGCTGCAGTCCATGTGGTGGCAAAGAGTTGGACACAACTGAGCAACTGAGCACACATGCATGGGTTCTCCCATAGTTATGAGAGATGCTAGAGGAGGAATGAAAAAGACAGAGGAATTTAGAGCTAAAGTGTTAGGAATAATTCATGTTGGAAGATCTACTGGAGATGAAAACAAAATATGTCCGAAACCAAGTGGAAGGATCAAGTTATGTGCCCAGTTTCCCAGAAGCTCATTTGTTTATGAACTAGAGCTTTCCCTGTAGTAAAGGCAGCACATAACTGATCCAATGATGGCACCTCATGGTACATTCTTTGGCTGACAAAGCTGGGGGTGATCTTGATTATTACACTAAGACTGTTGTTTGAATTCTAATTTTGCTTTCAGCTTGAATTATTTTGGGGTGATACTTAGTTTTATAAAGTTGCCTTTCTGTGAAAAGGTGGCAGGTGAGGGTTTGTTGGTTTGACTGTCCCTGATAGCCTTTGGTTTGAAAAATCTAACAAATCTCAAGTGATTTCTTTTGAGAGTCCCAAGTTGGTGAAGATAAATTTTTGATAAATATTTAGCAGGACTCAATTACTAAATCTTTAATCCTAAGGAGTATTTGCTTTTTCTTGAGGGCTTCATTGCCTCTCTCATTTGATGGCAAGTAATGATCAATACTATTCTTTTTGGAAGGAGGGGAGAAATTTTTGGTATCGCTTTTGTCCAAGTTCAGCGGCAGACAGAATTGAGTTGAGATTTAAAGTCTTAAATCTCTTTATTTTAATGAAAATACAAACAGAAACACCCGTAAACCATTACAAAATTAATATTTCTGTGTATTTTTCCCTCACAAATATTGAAAAATAAAAGGAAGTATGGATTATTTTCTAATATGACCAGATTTTTTTCACTACTCCTAAGAATACCACATATTTCTGTTCATTCTTTCCTTTCACATGTGAATAGCAAAGTAGGGTTCCCATACTTGGTTCTGAGAGATTCCCAGTTTACAGGAAAAAGTATAGAAAAGTTAACATATAGATCTTATGCTTTCCAGGATGCTATGGTTTAGAAAAGAGATACACTTTATTGCTCAACAAAGACTTTATTTTAAAGTTAGTTTTCCTCGTTCTGGTATCATTTTTACTAGTGTTTATCAGTTACTGTTCACTGTACTATTCATCATGCAAAGCAAAAATCTCTCTCTTTTAAAAATATTTATTTTATTGAAGTATAGTTGATTTGCAATGTTGTGTTAATTTCTTCAGTACAAGAAAGTGATTCAGATATATCAGTTCAGTTCAGTTCAGTTCATTTCAGTCACTCAGTCATGTCCAACTCTCCGCGACCCCATGAATCACAGCACGCCAGGCCTCCCTGTCCATCACCAACTCCCAGAGTTCACTTAAACTCATGTCCATCGAGTCGGTGATGCCATCCAGCCACCTCATTCTCTGTCGTCCCCGTCTCCTCCTACCCGCAATCGCTCCCAGCATCAGAGTCTTTTCCAGTGAGTCAACTCGTCGCATGAGGTGGCCAAAGTATTGGAATTTCAGCTTTAGCATCAGTCCTTCCAATGAACACCCAGGATTGATCTCCTTTAGAATGGACTGGTTGGATTTCCTTGCAGTCCAAGGGACTCTCAAGAGTCTACTCCAACACCACAGTTCAAAAACATCAGCTCTTCAGCGATCAGCTTTCTTCACAGATATATATATAGCTAAAAATGAAAAAGAATGTGTGTGTATATATATATATATATATGTAAGAATATATATATATATATATAGAAATCATAATCACAGAAAACTAGTTGATCTGATCATATGGACCACAGCCCTGTCTAACTCAATGAAACTAAGCCATGCCGTGTGGGGCCACCCAAGACGGACGGGTCATGGTGGAGAGGTCTGACAGAATGTGGGCCACTGGAGAAGGGAATGACAAACCACTTCAGTATACTTGCCTTGAGAACCCCATGAACAGTATCAAAATGCAAAATGATAGGATACTGAATGAGGAATTCCCCAGGTCGGTAGGAGCCCAGTATGCTACTGGAGATCAGTGGAGAAATAACTCCAGAAAGAATGAAGGGATGGAGCCAAAGTGAAACCAATACCCAGTTGTGGATGTGACTGGTGACAGAAGCAAGGTCCGAAGCTGTAAAGAGCAATATTGCATAGGAACCTGGAATGTTAGGTCCATGAATCAAGGCAAATTGGAAGTGGTCAAACAGGAGATGACAAGAGTGAACATCGACATTCTAGGAATCAGTGAATTAAAATGGACTGGAATGGGTGAATTTAACTCAGATGACCATTATATCTACTACTATGGGCAGGAATCCCTTAGCAGAAATGGAGTAGCCATCATGGTCAAAAAAAGAGTCCGAAATGCAGTACTTGGATGCAATCTTAAAAATGACAGAATGATCTCTGTTCATTTCCAAGGCAAACCATTCAATATTACAGTAATCCAAGTCTATGCCCCAACCAGTAATGCTGAAGAAGCCGAAGTTGAATGGTTCTATGAAGACCTACAAGACCTTTTAGAACTAACACCCCGGAAAAATGTCCTTTTCATTATAGGGGACTGGAATGCAAAAGTAGGCAGTCAAGAAACCCCTGGAGTAACAGGCAAATTTGGCCTTGGAGCATGGAATGAAGCAGGGCAAAGGCTAATAGAGTTTTGCCAAGAGAACGCACTGGTCATAGCAAACACCCTCTTCCAACAACACAAGAGAAGACTCTACACGTGGCATCACCAGATGGTCAACACCGAAATCAGATTGATTATATTCTTTGCAGCCAAAGAGTGAGAAGCTGTATACAGTTAGCAAAAACAAGACCAGGAGCTGACTGTGGTTCATATCATGAACTCCTTGTTGCCAAATTCAGACTGAAATTGAAGAAAGTAGGGCAAACCACTAGACCATTCAGATATGACCTAAATCAAATCCCTTATGATTATACAGTGGAAGTGAGAAATAGATTTAAGGGACTAGAGCTGATAGAGTGCCTGATGAACTATGGATGGAGGTTCGTGACATTGTACAGGAGACAGGGACCAAGACCATCCCCATGGAAAAGAAATGCAAAAAAGCAAAATGGCTGTCTGAGGAGGCCTTACAAATAGCTGTGAAAAGAAGAGAAACGAAAAGCAAAGGAGAAAAGGAAAGATATAAGCATCTGAATGCAGAGTGCCAAAGAATAGCAAGGAGAGATAAGAGCCTTCCCCAGCGATCAATGCAAAGAAATAGAGGAAAACAACAGAATAGGAAAAACAAGAGATCTCTTCAAGAAAATTAGAGATATCAAGGGAACATTTCATGCAAAGATGGGCTCGATAAAGGACAGAAATGGGATGGACCTAATAGAAGCAGAAGAGATTAAGAAGAGGTGGAAGGAATACACAGAAGAACTGTACAAAAAAGATCTTCATGACGAAGATAATCATGATGGTGTGATCACTCACCTGGAGCCAGACATCTTGCAATGTGAAGTCAAGTGGGCCTTAGAAAGCATCACTATGAACAAAGCTAGTGGAGGTGATGGAATTCCAGTTGAGCTATTTCAAATTCTGAAAGATGATGCTGTGAAAGTGCTGCACTCAATATGCCAACACATTTGGAAAACTCAGCAGTGGCCACAGGACTGGAAAAGGTCAGTCTTCATTCCAATCCCAAAGAAAGGGAATGCCAAAAAATGCTCAAAGCACCGCACAATTGCACTCATCTCACATGCTAGTAAAATCATGCTCAAAATTCTCCAAACCAGGCTTCAACAATATGTGAACCGTGAACTTCCAGATGTTCAAGCAGGTTTTAGAAAAGGCAGAAGAACCAGAGATCAAATTGCCAACATCCGCTGGATCTTGGAGAAAGCAAGAGAGTTCCAGAAAAACATCTATTTCTGCTTCATTGACTATGCCAAAGCCTTTGACTGTGTGGATCACAATAAACTGTGGAACATTCTGAAAGAGATGGGAATCCCAGACCACCTGACCTGCCTCTTGAGAAACCTGTATGCAGGTCAGGAAGCAACAGTTAGAACTGTACATGGAACAACAGACTGGTTCCAAATAGGAAAAGGAGTATGTCAAGGTTGTATATTGTCACCCTGCTTATGTAACTTCTATGCAGGGTACATCATGAGGAACGCTGGGCTGGAAGAAGCACCAGCTGGAATCAAGATTGCTGGGAGAAGTATCAATAACCTCAGATATGCAGATGACACCACCCTTATGGTAGAAAGAGATGAGGAACTCAAAAACCTCTTGATGAAAGTGAAAGAGGAGAGTGAAAAGTTTGGCTTGAAGCTCAACATTCAGAAAACGAAGATCATGGCATCTGGTCCCATCACTTCATGGCAAACAGATGGGGAAACAATGGAAACAGTGACAGACCTTATTTTTCTGGGCTCCAAAATCACTGCAGATAGTGACTGCAGCCATGAAATTAAAAGACACTTACTCCTTGAAAGAAAAGTTATGACCAACCTAGATAGCATATTAAAAAGCAGAGACATTACTTTGCCAAGCAAGGTCCGTCTAGTCAAGGCTATGGTTTTTCCCGTGGTCATGTATGGATGTGAGAATTGGACTGTGAAGAAAGCTGATCACTGAAGAATTGATGCTTTTGAACTGTGGTGTTGGAGAAGACTCTTGAGAGTCCTTTGGACTGCAAGGAGATCCAACCAGTCCATTCTAAAGGAGATCAATCCTGGGTGTTCATTGGAAGGACTGATGCTAAAGCTGAAACTCCAATACTTTGGCCACCTCATGCGACGAGTTGACTCACTGGAAAAGAGTCTGATGCTAGGAGGGATTGGGAGTGGTAGGTGACAGGGATGACAGAGAATGAGAGAGCTGGATGGCATCACCGACTCGATGGACATGAGTTTGAGTGAATTCCTGGAGTTGGTGATGGACAGGGAGGCCTGGTGTGCTGTGATTCATGCGGTCGTAAAGAGTCGGACCCGACTGAGTAACTGAACTGAACTGATATATATGTATATATGTATCATATATATATATGTAAGAATATATATATGTATATACATTCTTTTTCATATTGTTTTTCACTTTGTATATATGTATGTATGTATGTATATATATATGTATGTATATATGTATATACATTCTTTTTCATATTCTTTTTCACTATGATTTGTCATGGGATATTTAATATAGTGCCCTATGTGATACATATATTTTATACATTCATTTTATATATGAAAGTTTGCATCTGCTGGTCCCCAATTCCCAATCCTTCCTTCCCCCACCCCCACCCTTGCCAACTATAGGTCTGTTCTCTATGTCTGTGAGTCCATTTCTACTTTGTAGATAGGTTCACTTGTGTCATATTTTAGATTTCACATATAAGTGATATCATATGGTGTTTGTCTTTCTCTTCCTTGAGTTCACTTGGTATGATAATCTCTAGGTCTGTACATTTTGTTGCAGATGCCATTATGGAATCTCTCTGCCTTGATTAGGTCAATTAATGCCCGCGTGTCCTCTCCATTGAGAACAGGATGTTACAGAACCAAGGCGTGCCCCAGTAGGGAGCAAGTCATTGGGTGGGGGAGCTGAGTACTGTTTTAGAGTCTCCTAGGGATTTTCTGCTGTTTACCATGCTGTATTTTGAGATTCTGAAAACTAGGATTCCTGTCTTAGTGTTTCCGGAGTTGAACCTGGTCTACATGTTCATAATCTTAAATAATGGACTGGAGTTAAGTATCAATGCATAACGTTGCTGGGTGTCAGGGAAGCACTGGGTGTTAAATATTGCTTCAGGAAAAATGTATTTACACACATGCTGACAGTTCATTTCCAGGTGGGAGGCTCATGTCTGCTTTGTACACTGCAACTTCAATCTTCCTCCTGTGAAATTTTAGACAGCTTGTCTGCAGAGGCTCTGCCAGACCTATTAATATTTATACATTCCTTCCACACTCCAGTCAGAGCATATAAGTTGCAGATCTTTCTGATTTGGAAGCTATTAAGATTCATGACCCTTTAGCTATTTACTTCGTGTGGTCTGGGAGCCTTTGCGATCAGCTTACACTTAAGAAGAAAGCACAAATCATTATTGTTCAAATATTTTCCTGCATTATGACCATTTGTAGTCCATCAAAACGGTGTTAAGAGCTTTAATGCATTCATTTATCTCAGAGGAACAGGTTATTAGGTGAGGTACTCTTTTCTTGGAGAGGGATAAAAGTGTTACTTATACCAAAAATTGCTTTTTTAATCCCAAATTAATAACTTTATCTGAAGTTTCATGTGTTATTAAGAAGTAATATCTAATCAATTTTTTTTCTTGAGAGCAGATGTTGATTAAGCAAATAATGGAAGCAATGCGCTGAATAGAATAGAACAAAGACCATCAAATATTTAGGTGTGCCTTAGACCTGTCTCTGAGGAGGTTCTGTTCTTTTAACATATAAAGTCTTATGTGTCTGTAGCTTATAAGGTCGGAGAAGGCAATGGCAAGCCACTCCAGTACTATTGCCTAGAAAATCCCATGGATGGAGGAGCCTGGTAGGCTGCAGTCCGTGGGGTTGCTAAGGGTCAGGCACGACTGAGCGACTTCACTTTCACTTTTCACTTTCCACTTTCACACATTGGAGAAGGAAATGGCAACCCACTCCAGTGTTCTTGCCTGGAGAATCCCAGGGACAGGGGAGCCTGGTGGGCTTCCGTCTATGGGGTCACACAGAGTCGGACACGACTGAAGTGACTTAGCAGCAGCAGCAGCAGCAGCATATAAGGTGTTGTACAACTGAAGATAGGTCTTATATTGAATTAATTTTATGAAACTATTCAATAGGCTTTATTAGTGTTTCTAAGACACTTAATCCTTATATCAAGATAACATTATTGGAAAAAAATGAGAATGCTAGAAGAAAAATAGGGGCGAGGGAGGAAGAGATAGATATTTGTTCAGTGCTTACCATGGGCTAAGTATTTTACATTTGTTAATTGTTTTGAATGATGCAACAGCCCTTGAGGTAGATACTATTGTCCCCATTTACTGACTAGAAACTGAATATTAAAGAGGTCAAATAGCTTGCCCAAGATCATCCATTTAGTAAATAAAACTCTAACAAACTCGTTTGTGATATTCCCAGTATCTGATTATTTAGATGCTATTTCATCTGCATTTCTCATAGAAATATGATGTTCTAGCCCTCAAAAGTCCATATTCTGGCTAGACTTACTACATCTGTGCAATATTTCTAACACAAAATTTGAGTCCCCCAAGTAACCTAGGCTGCTGCTTTGCTTCTGGTTCATCTTCTGTTTCCTAACTTTCAAATAAAAAACAAATCAAAGGTAATTCATTTATTAAAAACAAGGATCACCTCCACCATTACCACCTTTACCACTACAACCTCTTATACAATCTCAACAGTTGAGAGCCACAGACACATAAGACTTAATATGTTAAAATATAGAGCTACCTTTAATGTAGAAACAACATTTTTTACAGCTTACACAAAATTGGCCAGCACAAACTTAAAGGATTTTTACCCAACACATCCATATTTCAAAATATTGTTATATAGAACAAAATCAGTTGCTTAATTGACATTATTTTTCTTGCTCTGAAGATGAGTCAGATTCTAATCTGTAATTTCTTTAGCCTCAAATTACCTGTGTGTTGATAAAAACAAAGAATGTTGTGATATCCTGCTTTCCTGAAATGACAGTCCATTCTGGTGCATGGGGAACTATATCTCCATGGTGGCTGAGCTAGTTTTTCTTTAGCAAGAACTGAGGAAGAATCAGTTCTCCTGCAAAGAGCATAAGGCTTTAGTACTAGTCATCTCAACTGTTGAAAATAAGACCCTGTGGTAACTCATTGTTCAATTTATTCACTGTTTAGTCAGTTTTATAGCACACTGAAGTGGGTGAAATGAATTTGAGGGGGACAGAAGATCAAGAAAACAATACAATTCTTCTTATATTGCAAAAACAAAAAAAAGCCCTCCATAAACCAAGAACAACAGAAGAAAGCATGAAAATCATTACATACCAAAATCAGAATGAGCTTTCAAAGGCTCTTTCTTTGGGGAAAAGACAAGTTTTTGATTCTTTGCTGTTTTTCAACATTTTCATTTTTTTGTCCATCTAGTTTTCTGAAAAGTGGGCAGAAGATGAAGGACTGACAAAATGAAATAAACTCCTATAGGCTTGATTCTATTCTGCCTTTCTGTTCTTTCTCTGGCATCCCTTGGTTTGCTAAGAAGTCGCTATTTGATGAGGACAAGCGTTATTTTTGAGGGCCACTCTTTCCTTGAAACCTTAAGTTCAAAGACTTCAGATAGTTCTGTCTCATTCACATTCTGGCATTCACAGCCTGGGTGAATTCACAAGTCAGGCTATTTCGTGCTAAAGAAAAACACCTCAGGAGTTGTGCAGTGCTGAAGTCAAACCTAATTTGGGTGTACCTAAAATTTCTTGTCAGTTTCCTTTTGGTTGGAGGTTAAAGAGGGTAAATGTTTAATCTCTGTTTAATCCTTAAAGTATCTGCCAAAAAAGGATTTCATATCATAGTCAAAGTAGCTTTTCCATGCGTATTTTTTATCAGAAAAAGGATTCAGTGGGATTTTGAAATATCTTCAGTGATCCCTTCATCCACCTTGGTCATTTGCATCTCTGTGGTGCCATTTGTACCTTTCAGGGGCAGAGGCATACTCACTGGAGATTTAAAAGTAAACTGGAGATTTAAAAATAAAAAAAAAGAAATGAGACAGGCTTGTTCCTCAGTTGTATCCTACTTGTGTCTTTAAAAGCTGGTGGTACTTCAGAACCACAAAAATAAAGACAAACAGGGGCTTCCCAGGTGGCACTGGTGGTAAAGAATCTGTTTGCCAGTGCAGGAGATACAAGAGATGCAAGTTTGACCCCTGGGTCAAGAAGATTCCCTGAGGAGGAAATGGCCACCCACTCCATTATTCCTGCCTGGAAGAATCCCCTGAACAGAGGAGGCTGGCAGGCTATAGTCCATGGCATCATGTAGCATTACATGTCTGAGCTACTGGGCACACACACATGTAGCATGTTATTATTAATTATTATAATATTGTTAATTTCTGTCACTCTGCTACCATGCATCAAAGCCATGATTCGAGCTCCAGCCTTTCTGGGCCCAGACCCCAAGCTGTTTCGTCACCATTTTACAGCATTTCTCTGACTGTCCTCCTCCACCACCTGTGACTGTCACTCCCGCCCAAGTGGTGACCCCTTCTCCACACTTCTCCACTGAGGCCTGTTTGTGCCCATTTGTAACTCTGTGTATGTGTGCTGGTCTCCCCTGCTGGGCTGTCACCTCTTTGAGGACAGAGCCAGGGCCTTATAAGTCCCTGTATTTTAAACCATTAATTTATAGTCCCCATTAGCTTGTCTCTTCATGAGTATTTGTTTAGTGAATGATTACTCTTTATTTTGTCCCTTAATGTTTTAGTGCACATGTTTGCAGTACAAAACCTTCAGAAATAAACTCCACATTTTTAATAATTTTCAGGCTTCACACAGAAAGAGGAGACAAGTTAGAGTAGCCCATGTCTGAAAAGGACTCTTGTGGACCCCTATTCCCAGGTGTCACGAACAATAGAGGAATAACTCACTGTAAGCATGAAACTGACCCTGTGGTTTTGTGAGACACCTATTACTAAAAAAGGCCACAGTCTGGGTTGAATATAGTTTTGATACTCAGCTTGGTGCTATGCCAATTATAGCAGGATCAGATTGACAGTTTTTATTGAACTTGCTTTTAAGAAAATACACACATCTCTTTCAGTGAAGGTTCCCTGTAGTATTTAAATCGATAGTCCCATTAGATACCATATTATATTAATCCATCAAAAAATAATCAGTGTCTTGAGCATGCCAGTTTCCACTTGCACCTCTGTTCCAACCAATTAAATTGTTAGAAATTACAAAGTGATTACTTGACTTGCCAGAGTTCAAATGGCTGAAAAGAAGAAGATTCAATGCCATAGTCCTGGCCTCAGGGCCCCTAACCTAGTGTAGTTTTCATTATACCAGCTGTCTCTGGGCTAGAAATACTGGGGTCATGATTTCTGCTTTACCTACTTCAAGGGATGGTTATACCTCATGAGGTTAATATATACACATCAGTGGTATTAATGTTAAGAGCTTTCCTCTGAAAAGCTTCATAGGCTAAAGCAGACAAATCTGGCTCCTTTAAGTTTCCTATATAACCTCATTCTGGGTAAATGCTACACTAAAAGGAAATCGCCAATTCCCAAATCATAAAAATCAGGAGAACTCATGTCCTGTTGACATTCAAGAATAGAAAAATTTTAGAAAAGTCAGTATAATTAGCAGAAAAGTAATTGAGGACACCCTTGTAAAGCTCAAATTTTTAGCACTAACTTTTTTGTCTTTTCATTTTATCAGCCTACATCTATCCATAATGGTCATTCCTTACATTTTTCTTTTAGGTTTAATTTGTTTTCCCCTCTCCCAACTCCAGAAGTCCTTACTGAAAGAAAATTCTTTGCAGAGTTGTTTCATGATCACCAGACTTCTAAAAAATGTGTGACAGGGAGGAATAATTGTGATTCAATATTCACCTTCCCCTTTCCTTCTACAATAGAACCTTTGGTTTTTAACTGTGCCTCTGGGTTCTGAAACAGTGACTATATATCCCAAACCTCCCCTTCAGCAAGGTGTGACCACGTGTCTAGGGGCTGGCCAGTGAGATGTGAAAAACAATTGGCATGACTTATGAAAATCATTCTTAAAGAGAGGAAGGTGCCCCTTCTTCCCACTCCTTTTCTTCATCCTGCTGCCGAGAAGATGGACTAGAGATGAGCTTCCCTAAGCCATGTGAATGAGGGCAGACACCTAGGCAGGGATAGTGGAGCAATGGGAAGGAAGGGCTCTCTGGTTGTTGTGTTAACTATGCTAAGCTCGCCTGCCCTACCATCCCTCCACCACCAGTGACTGGAGAGAAACTAACTTCTGCTTAACTAAGGACACTGCTATTTTTCGCCTATGAAACACATAGAAGAATCTATATATCCTTAATACAAAGGCCGAGAAGGTGGGAGATTTTTTTCAGATTGAAAATTAGTTTGGACAATGCTTTCAATAAAATAATGATAAAATAGGATCAGAAAGTGTTCTTGTTCATAGACCAAATATTCTGTGGTGGGTAAACTTGCAACATGGGCATCAATATCTGCTGACAGAACAAAGCAAAGAGAAATAGAGTGCAGAGCTCTGTAAATCAAGGTGTATTTTATTACATATCAGTACAGAAAATATTAGGCATTCCAGACTTTACAATCATGATGTTTATATTCCAGCTCTAAACTTCACACAGTAGGCATTATTGAGAGGATCGCTTCATCAGTACAACAGCAATCAACTATGCAATTTTTCTTGCTTTTGAGGGAAGACTTGTTGCTAATGGGGAAGGCCACTGCTCAAGAATTCTGCCTTTAGAAGGAAGTGCTAACTGGTTAATAGTTTAAAAACATTTCAAACCAACGTCAAAGAAGTTACAGAATTATTACTTATTATTCATACTAACAAACTTTCAATGCATTATTTTCAGTTTGCATTGTACTGAAAGGTTTAGGGAATGAAAACTACCTGGGGAAATGAGGAGCCAGAGTGCACAAGCCTGGATCCCACAGAGAGGGAGAGAGCCAAAGTGTGATGATGAAGACATGAGAAAAATGCTCAGAGAGGGGGCAAACTGAAAGCAGACTATCTGTTAGATGGCGGCAACTCGCAAAGAGTCGGACACGGCTAAGCGACTGAACTGAACTGAACTGAGCAGAGCTTCCCAGGGCATTGTTTACAATGCTAATGAAATAGGATCTTAATGAAACAGGATCACTAAGTTGTGTCTACCTCTTGCGACTCCATGGACTGTAGCCTGCCAGGCTCCTTTGTTCATGGGCTTCTCCAGGCAAGAATACTGGAATGGATTGCCATTTCCTTCTCCAAAATAGCCTTTCCCTTCTCCAGTGGATCTTCCCTACCCAGGGATCCAACCCAGGTCTCCCACATTGCAGGCAGATTTTTTTTACCCTCTGAGCCACCAGGGAAGCCCCATGGGTCTTATTAGGTTATATTAACCATACAGATTGTAGGACATGTGGCAAAACTAGCCTTTTTATTTTGCACATTTCCCAGCGTAACAATTTCAGTTCAGTTCAGTCGCTCAGTCATGTCCGACTCTTTGTGACCCTATGAACCACAGCATGCCAGGCTTCCCTGTCCATCACCAACTCCAGGGGTCACCAACTCAAACCTATGTCCATTAAGTCAGTGGTGCCATCCAACCATCTCATCCTCTGTCGTCCCCTCTCCTCCTGCCCCAATCCCTCCCAGCATCAGGGTCTTTTCCAATGAGTCAACTCTTCGCATGAGGTGGCCAAAGTATTGGAGTTTCAGCTTCAACATCAATCCTTCCAATGAATACCCAGGACTGATCTTCTTTAGGATGGTCTGGTTGGATCTTGCAGTCCGAGGGACTCTCAAGAGTCTTCTCAACACCACAGTTCCAAAGAATCAATTCTTTTGTGCTCAGCTTTCTTACAGTCCAACTCTCAAATCCATACATGACCACTGAAAAAACCATAGCCTTGACTAGACGGACCTTTGTTGACAAAGTGATGTCTCTGCTTTTTAATATGCTGTCTAGGTGTAACAATTTTGTTCTTTTCAATTCAGTCTGTATGATAGTTCAGAAGATAAACACTTTGGCAAGCACGTGCATGTACACACACACACACACACACACAGAGGCACGCTTGTTTACTTATAGTAAACGTCTCTTGATACCTATTGAATAGGCTTTCCTAATGGCTCAGGGGTAAAGAATCTGCTTGCGATGCAGGAGAGGAGTGTTCTATCTCTGGGTAGGGAAGATCCCTTGGAGGAGGGCATGGCAACCCACTTCAGTATTCTTGCCTGGAGAATCCTGTGGACAGAGGAGCCTGGCGGTCTACAGTCCATGGGGTCACAAAGAGTTGAACACAACTGAAGTGACCAAGTGTGCACACCTATTGAACATCAGGCACTGTGCCTGTGTGTCCTCAGGCATTTACCAATGCAATTCCACAGCAACCTATGAGGTGGGTATTTTATTACCCTTAGTTTATTGGTGAAGTAATAGCAACTATTTTTTGAATGCCCTTTATGTACAAAATGCTTCAGATACATTCTCCCATTTGGTATTGACCTCTGCAATAGTATTTATACCCATTTTACAGATGAAAGAAGCTGAATCCAAGAGAAGTTAAGAAAGGTTCCCAAAATACACAGAGGTATTCATCCCCATGGAAAGTTGTGCTCCAAGCTGATGCCTCTTCACAAGCCCACTCCTTCCCCCTCCAACGTCCTACCACCCAATGTACACAGGTTCATGAGATTAAGGAACAAGCCTGTCTCAGAGTTTTCTGACAGTTAAATACAGGAGTCTGACTTTACCTTCTCTACTTTTAAAGACTATGTTGAGTATCAAGTACCATATGAAAGCAAGATTTCATTATTAGATTATTAGTTTTAAAAATGACTCAAAATAGAGGATGAAAGTAAATAATCAGTAAATACTTTGGTAGACTTTATATGCTAAAGTTGGCCTTTGGGAACAATTTTTTTAGTAAAATAAAAATGACTTTATCATTTATTCTTCACTAAGGATTGTACATGCAATTGATCTCTAATAATATACACATCCTGAATAAATGAGATAAGATGTAAATGAAAGAATGAAATATGCATTTAACCCTTGTCCAGTCTTTCTATGTAAAACCAACAGTGTGTGTGTAAATACTGATCTACGTATTTCAATGGAATTGCATTATTGGTCCACTTTTAATTTAATTTAGTATACATTAGAATTGAGTACGTATTTCATAAAGCACACCACATAAACGTGCAGGGCTAGAAGGCTGTACAACTCTTTATTGCAGTTTCTAAGTTCCCAGCAGGGAATCTTGCAGACTTGTTGATATTAACTGAGTGGATGAAGGCAGGAGAAGAGACGGTCAGCTTCCAGAATCTTGGCTTGTTTTTCTTGTTACATTTAGTTAATATGTGAAGTAATGGAGATATTTGAGATTATTATCTAAAAAATAAATTCTAATTGTTTCTCCTTCCAATATTTTCAAACTATCTATTATTAAAACAAAAAGTTGTTTCAACTCTAGTTTTTATAGAAGAAGATGTTTGAGGGCTTCTGCTTTGGCTTTATTTAATCATTGTGACAATTACCTCAAGTCTTTACTTTGGGTAGATTTCTCAAATGATTCGGAGCATTCCTTTAAGTAGGTCATGTGTCCGATGGTAACGTTAGCAGTGAAAAGGAGAGGTGGCAAGAGAAAAAGAGCAGAGCCCTTGCTTATTTGCACTCTGGTGAAAGCGAAGCATAAATTTTTAAAAAATCTGTGCTATGAGTGCCAGTGCTTGTGTGCTCAGTTATGTCTGACTCTTTGTGACCCCATGGACTGCATGCAGCCCACCAGGCAGCCCTGTCCGTGGAATTTTCCAGGCAAGAACACTGGAGTGGGTTGCCATTTCCTACTCCAGGGGAACCTATGTTAAAAGCTGCAAAATCAGACCTCTGGTAATCCCTTCTTCCTTGAATTGGTTTTTGCAAAGCCAAAAGTCATGAGGATCAACACGATGCACTACGAATGGTTTTCAGTTCTGATTTGCAATATCCTTAAGGATTTCAGTCGTGGTATATCCAGAGCAGAACTGATCCAATCTTCCGTTGTCAACTTGCCAAATATTCCTAAGAAATTTAGGAATCGTTCTGGAAAATTACATTGTGAAGAATAAATTCCTTTTTTTTTTTTCCTGCTGAGGCCCGTCGTTGAATTCAACCAAGAGAATCTCATCAGGGATTTCTTGATAAAGGCTGCATTGATTGCCTCAGCACTGAGAAGCTTAATGCCTTGAAGGACCTCCTCAGATAGATTTATACAGAACATGCAAGCCTGCTAAGGTGGTATAACTGCAGATACTCAGAAACCCAGTGGGTTTCAGAACTGTAGAAACCCAGTGAATTCGTGAGCTAAATGCCCTCAGCCAACTTAAGTAAGATAAGCGGGAGGCCCTGTAGAGGGGTACTCTTCTATTCTGACTATCTTGTTTGCTTTTCTGAAAAATGCCAAAGCCAGCCCTCCACAATTGTTATTAAGCCTCAGCAGGGTGTCTCACGGCCTCAGCAGGGTATCTCAAAACACAGGAGGAAGTGTATTAATTGTACTTACTTTTTTTCTTTTTAAATAATATTATTTCAGATGCTATGTTAATAACTTTAAATTGCAATAATATTATTTGTACTCTACATTTATTTTGAATAGAAAGGTAGGATGCACTCCAGGCTAGAAAGTAGTAGCTTAAGCACCTATGTGTCAGACCCATCCTTACGGTGAACCCCGATGAGTCATGCCCTTGAACTCCTTCTCTTTGATTATGGGTGGAATCTATGTCTTTCTTCTAACCAGTAGAGTATGACCAAAGTGATGAGAAGTCACTGCTATGATTATGTCCTGTTACGTTTTATAATGAGAGACCAGAAACAATCACACAGCAAAGGACATTTAAATTCTCTTGATTTGGGGGCAATTCTTTTCTCCACCTAATATTCACTGCCTTAGGAGGCATTCATTGAGTGTTCTGAGTTGTAAACAGCTTTCTTGGACATAAGTTTTGTTTTTGCAATGTAAAGACCTGAATATACAGGAACAGCAGTAATAAGGGCATGGCACAGAATTACCAAGTATGTAAGAGAGCAGACTTGAACTGACACAGTACAGATCACCACTTTTGAATGAGCTGGGATTGAACTATGAGAGAATTAAAAGAAAGTACTTTATACTATAATTTTAAGACAGTTAAAATATCAGCTAAAACATTTTAAGACTTTGGAAAAGATTCATATTAATATAATTCATAATACTAATGGGAATTTTATTATCCATTATGAAATTATTTGTCACCATTACCAATCTAAAGGAAGGAAAAGGTTACTTCTGAAATATAATTAACCTGTTTCACTTGGGAAGAATAGAAAGTTAAAAATAGAGTTACGATTCTCACCTGTATCTTTGGGCAGACTCACCTCATGAATGAAGGGAAATTTAATAGAACAATGGAGGTTGTCACATTACTAGTTTTCTAGTAGAGCTGATCAAATATAGATGGTCTGAAATTCTCTTTAACTCTAGCATGTATAATGGAATCTAGAGTCTGAGTGTTATTTTAAAGTTACTATTTTGAGTAAACTTCATTAAGTTTACTTAGTGAGAGGTTGGCTTAGTGAGTGGGCAAAGAGCAGGTCCTTAGCAAAGCCTTATTGGGCACAGTGACAACAGATAATGAGAAAGTGGCTGTTTCCTATCCTTTTCTGCAGATCTTGAGATGTGGAGCTGCCTGACACATCTTTAATTTCTACCCTAAGGCCATAATGATCTTTTCAAAATGCAAGTCATTCATTGGTACCTCTGACTTTATTGTTAGAGTTTGTATCCCTTAGTGTGATGTGTAAGTTCTGTCATCATCAGCCCCTCTGACTTCAGCTTCTCCAGCTGCACTGAAGCTTCGATCATTCCTCTGGCTTGTTCAGCCTTCTGCCTCCTGGCATTCATGATGTTGCTGCCTCTGGCTAGAATGTCTTCTCCATACTTTTTGGTCAGAGCTTGGCTCAAATACTGATTTCTGTAGGAAGTCTACCAGACTTGCAGTCTATTTTTTTTCTCCTGTTTAAAATTTTTTTATTTTATATTGGAATATAGTTGATTAACAATGTTGTGTTAGTTTCAGGTATACAGCAAGGTGATGCAGTTATACATATGAGAGTGTCTGTTCTTTTTCAAGTTCTTTTCCCATTGAAGTTATTAAAGAATATGGAGTCGAGTTCCCTGTACTATACGGTAGGTCCTTGTTGGTTTTTACTTTATTTATTTGGTGGTGGTTTAGTTGCTAAGTCCCACTCTTTCGACCTCATGGACTGTAGCCCATTAGGCTCCTCTGTTTATGGGATTTCTCAGGCAAGAATACTGGAGTGGGTTTCTTTCTCCAGGGGATCTTTCTGCCCAGGGATCAAACCCACGTCTCCTGCATTGCAGGTGGATTCTTTACTGATTGAACCACCAGGGAAGCCCTTTATTATTCTCTTTTTAAAAAGCTTTTAACTTTATATTGGAGTATAGTTGATTAACAAAACTGTATTAATTTCAGATGTACAGCACAGTGATTCAGTTATAAATATGTTTGTTATCTGTTCTTTTTCAAATCCTTTTGCCATTTAGGTTGTTGCATAATATTGAGCAGAGTGCCCTGTGCTGTACAGTAGGTCCTTGTTGGTTATCCATTTTAAATATAAGTGCGTGTATGTGTCAATCCCAAACTTCCAATCTATCTCTCCCTCCCACTGTTTCCCCTGGTAACCATAAGTTTAGTCTCTAAGTCTGTGAGTCTGTCTTGTAAATGAGTTCATTTGTATCAATGTTTTAGATCCCACATGTAAGCGATATCACATATTTGTCTTCTTTCATAATTTAAACATTTTACCTTGTCTGTTTTTCCCTTTGTCACAACAGTGATACTGTAAGTAATGGTTGACCATCTTCTTTCCTTGCTAGACTGTGATTTCCCTGAGGGTAGGAAAGCTTCCGAGGTGGTGCTTGTGGTAAAGAACCTGCCTGCCATTGCAGAAGATATAAGAGACACGGGTTCAATTCCTGGTCAGGAAGATCCACTGAAGGAGGGCATGGCAACCCAGTCCAGTATTCTTGCCTGGAGAATCCCCATGGACAGAGGAGCCTGGTGGGCTATAGTCCATAGTGTTGCAGATTTGGACAAGACTGAAGTGACTTCGCACAAACATACAGGATTACTTAAAAAAATTTGTATCCCCAAGGCTTGTACTATTTATTGTGGATTTTTTTTGTGCACCAAATGCTATCCAAAAAAATGTATATTAGCTCCTTTAATCCTTCAAAGACGCTTGTGAGGTAAATGCTAATTTAATCTCCATTGTATCAATGAGGAACTGAGGCCCAGAGTGGTTAAGTAACTTACTTGATGCCACACAGCTAGTAATAGGTGGAGCTGGGTTATGAACACCCAGGCAGTCTGGCTTCACAGCCTGTCCTCTTAGCTACATGTTCTACTGTCTCACCAGTGCCTGACATATCAGTTCAGTTCAGTACAGCTCAGTCACTCAGTCGTGTCTGACTCTTTGCAACCCCATGAATCATATAGCAGGCTAAGCCTCCCTGTCCATTACCAACTCCTGCAGGTCCCTCAAACTCATGTTCATCGAGTCGGTGATGCCATCCAGCCACCTCATTCTCTGTCATCCCCATCTCCTCCTGCCCCCAATCACTCCCAGCATCAGAGTCTTTTCCAGTGAGTCAACTCGTTGCATGAGGTGGCCAAAGTATTGGAGTTTCAGCTTTAACATCAGTCCTTCCAATGAACACCCAGGATTGATCTCCTTTAGAATGGACTGGTTGGATCTCCTTGCAGTCCAAGGGACTCTCAAGAGTCTTCTCCAACACCACAGTTCAAAAGCATCAATTCTTCAGTGATCAGCTTTCTTCACAGTCCAACTCTCACATCCATACACGACCACGGGAAAAACCATAGCCTTGACTAGATGGACCTTGGTTGGCAAAGTAATGTCTCTGCTTTTTAATATGTTATCTAGGTTTGTCATAACTTTCCTTCCAAGGAGTAAGAGTCTTTTAATTTCATGGCTGCAATCAGCATCTGCAGTGATTTTGGAGCCCAAAAAAACAAAGTCTGACACTATTTCCCCATCTATTTGCCATGAAGTAATGGGACCAGATGCCATGATCTTCATTTTCTGAACGTTGAGCTTCAAGCCAACCTTTTCACTCTCCTCTTTCACTTTCATCAAGAGGTTTTTGAGTTCCTCTTCACTTTCTGCCATAAGGGTGGTGTCATCTGCATATCTGAGGTTATTGATATTTCTCCCGGCAATCTTGAGTCCAGCTTGTGCTTCTTCCAGCCCAGTGTTTCTCATGATGTACTCTGCATATAGGTCAAATAAGCAGGGTGACAATATACAGCCTTGATTTACTCCTTTTCCTCTTTGGAACCAGTCTGTTGTTCCATGTCCAGTTCTAACTGTTGCTTCCTGACCTGCATACAGGTTTCTCAAGAGGCAGGTCAGGTGGTCTGGGATTCCCATCTCTTTCAGAATGTTCCACAGTTTATTGTGATCCACACAGTCAAAGGCTTTGGCATAGTCAATGAAGCAGAAATAGATGTTTTTCTGGAACTCTCTTGCTTTCTCCAAGATCCAGCGGATGTTGGCAATTTGATCTCTGGTGCCTCTGCCTTTTCTAAAACCTGCTTGAACATCTGGAAGTTCACGGTTCACATATTGCTGAAGCCTGGCTTGGAGAATTTTGAGCATGACTTTACTAGCATGTGAGATGAGTGCAATCGTGCAGTAGTTTGAGCATTCTTTGGCATTGCCTTTCTTTGGGATTGGAATGAAGACTGACCTTTTCCAGTCCTGTGGCCACTGCTGAGTTTTCCAAATGTGCTGGCATATTGAGTGCAGCACTTTCACAGCATCATCTTTCAGGATTTGAAAGAGCTCAATTGGAATTCCATCACCTCCACTAGCTTTGTTCGTCGTGATGCTCTCTAAGGCCCACTTGACTTCACATTCCAAGATGTCTGGCTCCAGGTGAGTGATCACGCCATCGTGATTAAATGGGCATGAAGATCTTTTTTGTACAGTTCTTCTGTGTATTCTTGCCACCTCTTCTTAATCTCTTCTGCTTCTGTTAGGTCCATACCATTTCTGTCCTTTATCGAGCCCATCTTTGCATGAAATGTTCCCTTGATATCTCTAATTTTCTTGAAGAGATCTCTTGTTTTTCCTATTCTGTTGTTTTCCTCTATTTCTTTGCATTGATTACTGAGGAAGGCTCTTATCTCTCCTTGCTATTCTTTGGCATTCTGCATTCAGATGCTTATATCTTTCCTTTTCTCCTTTGCTTTTCGCCTCTCTTCTTTTCACAGCTATTTGTAAGGCCTCCTCAGACAGCCATTTTGCCTGACACATAGTGGATCTTTAATGCATGATGGTGAAATGAATGGCTGGGTAATAGAGGCATGTGGCACTGAGGCAGTGAGACTTGATTATGTGCCCATAAACAGCTCAGAGAGCAGTGATACAATTTTTGGGTAGAACAGAGATGGTGGAGAAAAAGGAGATTAGCTGGGGAAGCCGTTTTTATCTCTACCAGACTAATGATTTCAATGTCCTATAGTTTACAAGGGACTATCCTGGGGGAGTCAGGGCACCCTCTAGTTTGTAGAAGGACATGTATGATAAACAGCTGGAAGAGGGGAGAGCATTATCAAGTCAAGAATAGCTAGGTTTTCAGATGCAGAGTGTTTTTACTGATATACACACACCGGAGCATTTCCTTGAGCAAGAAGGACATACTAATGCCATCTTTGTACCCTGAACTGTTCTCAGTCCTGTGGGAGATGTGCAGAAAAGTGGAGGCAGTGCTCAGTCTGCTTACAGTGTGTTACAGTGTGTGCAGAAAATCTGATTTTTATGCAGAGAAAACATGTTATATTGAGGGATATGCTTCACTAAGCCCTGGGCACCCCAGCTCTGTTAACACTATTATTAATAACAATATGATAAAACTCCAGCTACCATAAACATTTATAATCATTTAAAAAAATAAAATTCAGATCCAAATGCTGTAAAAATGGGCATAAGTGTCCCATATACTTTGATTGTAGTCGAGGCTCTACTGTAGTATCACGTATACACATAGCAATTAAAAATGTAATTCCGTTCTATCATAAATTTGATTGAAAACTAATATGCCAGTTTTAGTTAACACTAAATATTTAAGTAGCCACAATTTTCTACACCTCCTTGGAGTCCACAAGGTCTCTGCTGGAGTGATTTGGAAGGGTCAAGTTTTTAAAAGTCCCATCTGAGGAAGTCCTGCTAATATCTTTTTTTTTTTTTTTTCTTTATTCTTCTTGAATTTTGCTGAAGTAAGCAGGGTGTTGAAAATAATTCTGCTCTTTTAAACTGACCTTAAAGTACTATGGTAGTTACTGAAATGTTAAAGATTATGATCATAAAAGTGCGTTTTCTTTCCCCAATTAAAAGCATTTATGAAAGAGTTAAGAGTTAACCCTCACATCCTCCTCTTCACCTTCTCTCATGACTTTGAGTTATTCAAAGTAATGAGTGCATTTGCAGACTCAAGGTAATCAACAGTAAGAGCAACCACCCTTCACCTAACAGTTCCCTGGCAGCAGTCAGGGTAGTGAAGGAAGCTTTAGATTTTCTCCTGCATCACTGGCCCTGGACTTCTCCATCTGTTGCTTATCCCCACTTGGAGAACCTGTAAGCATATTATCAAAAACAAAAATCCTTTTCTTTCCTTTGAGACATTCTTATCTTCTCCGCTTATCTATTTACTCAGAAAATGTCCATGGCTAGTTGAGTAGATGAATGAATGAAAAAAAAAAAAAAAGTACCAGGTTATCAGCAAAGACTAAAAAAAAGAAAGCTGCATGGTATGTATATCAGTAAGAGTTCAACGCAGGCAACAGGGCATCTTACCCTGAAAGGGATTTACTACAAGGAACTGGGTGCTTAAAAGTCATTGGAAGGCCTGGAGGTAGTGGATCCTCTGGACTTTTTGACCAGCTGTGACTTAAGGTCAGGGAGCTACTCCTATTGCCATTGTTACTGCTTTTGTAACTTCCTGGGTCTTCCTTGGTGGCTCAGACGGTAAAGCATCTACCTGCAATGCGGGAGACCTGGGTTTGACCCCTGGGTTGGGAAGATTCCCTGGAGAAGGAAATGGCATCCCACTCCAGTACTCTTGCCTGGAAAATCCCATGTATGGAGGAGCCTGGTAGTCTACAGTTCATGTGGTCGTAAAGAGTCAGACACGACTAAGTGACTTCACTTTTTGTAACTTCCTACTGCCAATACTCATGTTAGCTATCCCCAATCACAACTGAAAAAATAAGTATTCTACCTGTTTTCTACCTTCCAGATCTCATACAAGTGCATCTTACTAGCAGAACCTATATTGTATCCAGAGTCACAGCTGAAGGAGAGTCTAGGAATTGTAGTGTTCAGTCTCTGAGTCCTAGAATCCAGGGGCGGGGTGGGGGTGGGCGGGCATCTTGGAAGAGATTGAAAATTGATGATGAGTGCCATAGATAGTATCTAGCATAGATCATGCCTCACGATTGCTAGCATGGTAATGAGAGGGGGTCCTGTTGCTAATAAATGAATAATATCAGAAGATAGGTATAGGATGAGGTGAGAAGTAGAAAATTCTTACAAAAAACATTCTATTTTCAAAATACTTAGGGAGATTAATTACTAGTTAACAGTCATATACTCTGTGGCATAGAATCCGATGCAATAGAAATTGAGAAAAGACAGAGCCATGTGGTGCTGGTGTGGTTTGAAAAGTGTTGGGGAAGAAATTGAGCTGGGTCGCAAAGAATGAATGAAGTCTGCACATTGACTTCAGTAGAAGGATGGAAAGAAGATGGGATTTCAGGGCCAGGTCTGAGCAGGAAGTATTGCCTCATATTTTGGTCACTCGAACTCACATTCACAGGTGACGGCTGGATCTATCAGTGTGAGCTAACTTTCAGGGGCTGGTTGCAACACCTGAAGAGATTTTATTTCTTGTCTGCTTTTGAATATTATCAGTCTTTTCTATACTGACTACAAATGAACCACAAGCTGTTTTCATGTAAACCAATTTACATATTAGATATGTTAATCTTTAATTATCTATTGCTATGTAACTGATTAACCCATTGCTCAGCATATTAAAACAACAGATATTTATTATCTCACACACTTTCTTAGCTGTCTGGTTCTGGCTCTGGGTATCTCATGAGGTTATAGTTAAGTTGTTGACCAGTCTGCAGTCTTCTGATGGGCTGGAGGAGTGACCTTCAAGCCTGTTCATACAGATGCTGACTGAAGGTGAAAGTGAAGTCATTCAGTCGTGTCCAACTCTTAGCAACCCCATGGACTGCAGCCTACCAGCCTCCTCCGTCCATGGGATTTTCCAGGCAAGAGTACTGGAGCAGGGTGCCATTGCCTTCTCTGCTAATCTCTAGCTGCTGCTGCTGCTGCTAAGTCACTTCAGTCGTGTCTGACTCTGTGCGAATCTCTAGAGGAGGGGTCAATAAACTATGGCCACAGGTCAAATCCAGTGTGCCACCTGTTTTTGTAAATGATGTTTTGTTGGAATACAGCCATGCCCATTTATTTTCATAGTGTCTATGGCTGGGTTTCTATGCTACAATGGCAGAGCTGAGTAGTTGTGACAGAGTTTATGGCTCATAAAGCCTAACATGTTTAGGTGTTAGCTCTTCTCTAAATTTTTGGTAGAATTCAGCTGTGAAGCCATCTGGACCTGGGCTTTTGTTTGCCGGAAGATTTCTGATTACAGCTTCTATTTCCTTTCTTGTGATGGGTCTGTTAAGATTTTCTATTTCTTCCTGGTTCAGTTTTGGAAAGTTGTACTTTTCTAAGAATTTGTCCATTTCTTCCAAGTTATCCATTTTATTGCCATATAATTGTTGATAGTTTTCACTAATAATCCTTTGTATTTCTGTGTTGGTTGTGATCTCTCCATTTTCATTTCTAATTTTATTGATTTGGTTCTTCTCCCTTTGTTTCTTGATGAGTCTGGCTAGTGATTTGTCAATTTTATTTACCTTCTCAAAGAACCAGCTTTTGGCTTTGTTGATTTTTGCTATGGTCTCTTTTGTTTCTTTTGCATTTATTTCTGCCCTGGGATTCTTCATTTCTTCCTTTTCTAGTTTCTTTAGATATAGAGTTAAGTTATTTAGTTGACTTTTTTCTTGTTTCTTGAGGTGTGCCTGTATTGCTATGAATCTTACCCTTAGCACTGCTTTTACAGTGTCCCAGAGGTTTTGGGTTGTTGTGTTTTCATTTTCATTCATTTCTATGCATATTTTGATTTCTCTTTTGATTTCTTCTATGATTTGTTCATTATTCAGCAGCGTGTTGTTCAGCCTCCATATGTTGGCATTTTTAATAGTTTTTCTCCCATAATTGAGATCTAATATTACTGCATTGTGGTCAGAAAAGATGCTTGGAATGATTTAATTTTTTTGAATTTACCAAGGCTAGATTTATGGCCCAGGATGTGATCTATCCTGGAAAAGGTTCCGTGTGTGCTTGAGAAAAAGGTGAAATTCATTGTTTTGGGGTGAAATGTCCTATAGAGATCTATTAGGTCTAACTGGTCTATTGTATCATTTAAAGTTTGTGTTTCCTTGTTAATTTTCTTTTTAGTTGATCTATCCACAGGTGTGAGTGGGGTATTAAAGTCTCCCACTATTATTGTGTTGTTGTTAATTTCCCCTTTCATACTTGTTAGTAATTGTCTTACATATTGTTGTGCTCCTATGTTGGGTGCATATATATTTATAATGGTTATATCTTCTTGGATTGATCCTTTGATCATTATGTAGCTTCCTTCTTTGTCTCTTTTCACAGACTTTGTCTTAAAGTCTATTTTATCTGATATGAGTATTGCTACTCCTGCTTTCTTTTGGTCTCTGTTTGGGTGGAATATCTTTTTCCAGCCCTTCACTTTCAGCCTGTATGTGTCCCTCGTTTTGAGACGGGTCTCTTGTAGACAACATATATGGGGTCTTGTTTTTGTATCCATTCAGCCAGCCTTTGTCTTTTGGTTGGGGCATTCAACCCATTTACATTTAAGGTGATTATTGATAAGTATGATCCCGTTGCCATTCTCTTTATTGCTTTGGGTTCAAGTTAATACACTCTTTCTGTGTTTCCTATCTAGAGAAGGTCCTTTAGTATTTGTTAGAGAGCTGGTTTGGTGATGCTGAATTCTCTCAGCTTTTGCTTGTCTGTAAAGCTTTTGATTTCTCCTTCATATTTGAATGAGATCCTTGCTGGGTACAGTAATCTGGGCTGTAGGTTACTTTCTTTCATCACTTTAAGTATGTCTTGCCATTCCCTCCTGGCCTGAAGAGTTTCTGTTGAAAGATCAGCTGTTATCCTTATGGGGATCCCCTTGTGTGTTATTTGCTGTTTTTCCCTTGCTGCTTTTAATATTTGTTCTTTGTGTTTGATCTTTGTTTATTTGATTAATATGTGTCTTGGAGTATTTCACCTTGGGTTTATCCTCTTAGGGACTCTCTGTGTTTCTTGGACTTGGGTGATTATTTCCTTCCCCATTTTAGGGAACTTTTCAACTATTATCTCCTCAAGTATTCTCTGATGGTCTTTCTTTTTGTCTTCTTCTTCTGGGACTCCTGTGATTCGAATGTTGGGGCATTTAACATTGTCCCAGAGGTCTGTAATATTGTCCTCATTTCTTTTAATTAGTTTTTCTTTTTCCCTCTCTGTTTCATTTATTTCTACAATTCTATCTTCTAGCTCGCTTATCCTGTCTTCTGCCTCCATTATTCTACTGTTTATTCCCTCGAGAGTGTTTCTGATCTCATCTATTGCATTATTCATTGTATACTGACTCTTTTTTATTTCTTCTACATCCTTATTAAAACTTTCTCACATCTTCTCAATCCTTTTCTCCAGGTTATTTATCTGTAACTCCATTTTGCTTTCCAGATTTTGAATCATTTTCACTATTAAAATTTGAAATTCTTTATCAAGTAAATTCCCTATATCTTCCTCTTTTGTTTGTGTTGGTGGGCATTTATCCTGTTCCTTTACTTGCTGGGTATTTCTCTGCCTCTTCATCTTACTTATATTGCTGTTTTTGGGGTGGCCTTTTGTCTTCTAACAGTTGGTGGAGTTCTCTTCATTATGTAGTTTCCTCGTTGTGTGTGGGGTTTGACAGGTGACTTGTCAAGGTTCCCTGGTTAGGGAAGCTTGTGTCAGTGTTCTGGTGGGTGGAGCTAGATTTCTTCTCTGGAGTGCAGTCAAGTGTCCAGTAATGAGTTTGAGATGTCAGTGGGTTTGGAGTGGCTTTGGGCAGCCTGTATATTGTAGTTCAGGGCTATTCTCCTGTGTTGCTGGCGAATTTGGGTGGTATGTCTTTCTCTGAAACTTGTTGACTCTTGGGTGGTGCCTGGTTTCAGTGTATGTATGAAGGCATTTGATGAGCTCCTACCAGTTAATGTTCCCTGGAACAGGAGATCTCTGGTGTTCTCAGGATTTGGAGTTAAGCCTCTGCCTCTGGTTTTCAATCTTATTCTTGCAGTAGGCTCAAGACTTCTCCATCTATCACATTCAAGGCAGTTCTTTCTGTTTAAGCTCTTCTGTTTGCTACTCTCTTCCATGTCTAATTCCCGCCCTGATACAAGGGGACGGTGGTGGACATTTTAATAGGTTCACCTGTTCGGATGTGCTGTGGGGATGGAGGGACGCTGCTAGCAATATCCCTGGCATCTGTGGGGAGTGCGCACAGTGTCTTGGCTACACTCGGATTGCCCCCACTCGTGGCGTGTGTGCTTTCCCTGTTTATGCTGCTCAGGCTCTAGGTTGCTTTGTTGGGAACTGTCCGCAGCCGGTGCTGGGTTGCATGCACTTCCCAGGCCTGAGCAGCTCAGGTTCATGTCCTCGGGTACTCCACAAAAGCTCAGACTTGGTTGGGCCTGCGTTTTATACCTTCCCTGGTCCGAGCAGCTCAGGTGACCAGGCGTTAAGTCAGCGCAGTCACTGCAACTTATCCCCTCGCCAGTCCCTGCCGCTTGGTTTTCTGGGTGTACAACTGGTGCACCGTCTCGGGTGGATATCAACAAGCCCGAACCCAAGAAGTCTTGGTTAGCAAGGAAGCCTGCCTGCAGCTTGGTATGGGAAGCCTCTCTGGGGCCGTGGCTGCCCCTTCCGGCGCTGGCTGCCCTCCCTGCCTGTCCGGCAGGGGATGGGGGATGGGCTGATTGCAGCTGGCTTGCTCTGCTCAGTCCTTTGTTCTGTGAGCAAGGCTGGCGGAGTCTTAGGTTGGGGCTTTTTGCCTTTTCGCAGGATTTTCACCTTTCCGCGGGGTCGCTATCCCACCTTCTGCTTAGCTATCTCCTGTTAATGCCTTCAGATTGCCCCCGGGGTGTTCAGGCCGGGTCCTCTCTCTAAGCACTGCCACCCACGCCTCCCTGCCCAGCCCCCGCTTTCTAGTGGGGGGTGCAGGCGGTTGCGCTGCTTCTCTGCTGAGAGTTTCCTCTGGGCACTTAGTCTGTGGGTTTTAATTACTTATTTCTTTTCTCTCCCAGTTATGTGGCCCTCTGGAGTGCTAAGTCTGGTCACAAACTCGCCAGTGACTGTTTCCCGGCGTTTGGAAACTTCTCTCTCTCTTTTTTTTTTTAAGCCTCCCTTCTCGGGATGGAGCTCTGTCCCTCCCTCTTTTGCCTCTCTTTTTATCTTTTATACTCTTTCCGACCTCCTTTTGAAGACAATGGGCTGCTTTTCTGGGTGCCTGATGTCCTCTGCCGGCATTCAGAAGTTGTTTTGTGGAATTTATTCAGCGTTCAAATATTCTTTTGCTGAATTTGTGGGGGAGAAAGTGGTTGCCCATTCTATTCCTCTGCCATCTTCTACCCTCCCCCTAACTGAATGCATTTATGTTCCCTATATTTCTGTGATCGAAGGCTAAATATAATGGAATAAATATTCTAATAGCATTCCTTTTCCAAAATAGTTGCTTCAGTTTTCCTGGCTTTACTTTTGGGAAACGTGGGTCTAATAATGACTGACCTTTCTTAGTGGTTGGCTTTAGCCCTGGATATCTGCAGTCACTGACCCATAGGCTGCTCTTGGGCAAGACTAAGGGATCTACAGGTGTGGTTTGCTGGGAGGTATAGCACCAAGATCTGAAGGTATCACACAAGAGAAATTCCCTGGGGATGCAGTTTTATAATCCTTACACTTTATAAGGTTTCTGTCTCCAGCTCAACCTTTAACTAGTTATTGGATACTGGACAAATCACTTTTCCTTATTTTGGTCCCCATTTTCCAAATGAATTGTGCTGGATTAATTTTCCCTATCGTCCTTTGTAGTTGTAAAGTGCTGAGCAATCACTAAGCTGCTCATCAATAATGATCATTCACCTTTTGTATTCATCATAACATTAATATAATACCTTTGATTTGTTCAATGCTTTATTAGCTTTTAATATCCACAGAAACCACTGCAGATCACTTTAGCTAAAATCATTTAGCACCTCTCCAAATAAATCTCCTTTTCAAGGAGTGCTGTTTAGGAGAGCTTTATAAATGAAATGATCCCAGAGAAAGTGCTTGTAAGACATTTATAAAGAGAAAAGAAGAAGGAATGCACAGAGAAAAGGCAAACGGTTTTCAACAAATAATGAAAATCAGTTTGTTTACATGCTTCTTTACATTCCTAACACTTTAAAAAGCTTTGTTGCTTAAACTGTAATTTCACAGTCAATTAATCTACCACACATTATATGCTGTTTTCTGTAGGCTGTGTTGTAGGTACCTGAAATCCACAAAGAGCAAGTTTATTTCTACATCTTTAGATTGATTAGAATGCGACTGCTGAGAGTGGGTACCACCTGGTTTATAGGGCAAAAAAAGCTTTTAAAATAGATTCAAGAAACAGAAAAGTTTTCTGTCAGAGATGGCTCTACATTGTGTGTGCTCAGATGCTCAGTCATGTCCCATTGTTTGCAATCCCATGAAGCTTGCCAGGCTCCTCTATCCGTGGAATTTTCCAGGCAAGAATACTGAAGTGGGTTTTCATTTCCTATTCCAGGGGATCTTCCAGACCCAGGGATCGAACTCACATTGCTTGGTCTCCTGCATTGGCAGGAGGATTCTCTACCACTGTGCCATCTGGGAAGCCCGGCTCTTTGTTAAATGTGGGCAGTTGTTGATTCTGGGTCACCAGAATGTAGGATTTGGACCTTAGAAAGCAGCTCCTGATCTTCTTCCCTGCATGCTTTTGTTAGTGTGAAACATAGTGCAGATGATTTTCAGAGGAAACAGCATAAAATAGCCACGTGTTTTTCATGAAAATCAACAGGGGAAATAAATAAATAGAACATCTATGAGCTTATTTTCTTCTGAAAGAGAAAAGAGGGAAAGTCCTAGACTGTACACTGTTTTCATGTTCAAGTTCCAGATCTGCTAATTGGTGGAATGACATTTTGTGAATTATTCCATCTTCACCTTGTTGGCTGTCAGCTCCATCTCAAAAGTGAGTTGATTGGACCACTTGATTGTTATGGTTTTAATATACTTATTCTCCGATCTGAGTCTTTTAATGAATTCTAGTTAGAATCTAAAATTCTAATTTTAATGAATTTTAATTGTTATCAAGAGAACTCTAACAAATTCTAATTGTTATCTAACTGTTATTAGAGAGAAGGGAATGGCAACCCACTCCATTATTCTCGCCTGGAAAATCCCATGGACAGAGGAGCATGGCAGGTCCATGGGGTCTCAAGAGTTGGACAGAGTTAGCAACCAAACCACCACATGCAAATAAGTATATTTTCTTTTCCAGATATTTCCGAATATATATGCAGCGCAACTAAAGAAGAAATGGATAAGAGACCATGGTCTCTAAAAAGGTTTTCTACTGGGATTGTGCACTGGGACATGTAAAACATTGATTCATTGTGTTGGCTATACTCCTGTCTTTTCCAATCTCTTTGGCTGAAAAAAATATTTTAGGGTCATCATCCACTGTTTTAGTTTATGTCTGAAAGAGACTGTAAACTTCACCAGACAGGAATTCTGTCTTTTGTGCTTTATGTTCTATAAAGTACCACATACATTTACACAGCACTGTAAATTATAAGAATAAAAATAAGTGCTGAGCCAACACATTCATCCATTTAATATTTAGCAGATTTTAGTGATGACTTCAATATTTTATCCTCAGATATTTTACAGCGTTTGAGTTTTTATGGTGGTCTCTCAGAGACAGACTTTAAGCTGAAATTTTGCTGTTTGGAGAGGCATCAATTCCGAATGCCCCTTCTGGGGCCCATTCTTTAGCCATTGAAAGACTCATAGCTGACTTACCTCATTCGGGAGCCTCTTTAAGGCCGTTTTCTGTTGCATTAGTCGGCTCCCTTTGGGTGACATCCAGCACTTTTCATGGTTATGTATACTTTTCCAATTTTATACAATTTATGGGCAGCTCTTTTCAGATGAGTCTTCCTAAGACACTGACTTCATCATGTCATTTTCCAGCTTAAAAACTTGCAATGTTTCCAAAATTAAATCTCAACCTCTTAACATGGAATTCAATGTCTTCCTACAGCAGAGAAATGCATTCTGGTATCTTTCATTTACAAAGCAAGCAAGCAAACAAAAATCCCACAGCTTCTCTTGTAGTCATATATCCTCTATTGTTGCTTTATCTCTTTTTTTTTTTTTTTTAGTAGCAAAACTGCTTGAGATAATTGTCTCTACTCAGCCCTCCTTTCTTACCTTCTAGTCATTCTTTAACCCATTTCAATCTTGCCCTTGAATTCATTCCTCTACTGAATTACTCTGTTCATGATTACCTACAATCTCCATGATGCAAAATGTAGTGGGCCTTCCTCTGACCTGTCTAATGTGACCTCTTAGCAGTGTTCAGCACATTCTTCTGACTTTCCCTCTGCCTTTCTGACTGTTCCTTCCAATTTTCTTTGCTACCTCCTTTATCGGACTTCAGAATACAGCGTGGAGTTCTCTTCTCTGTCTTTACTTTTTGCCTAACTAATTCTATTCAGTCTCATGGCATTAAATAGCCTCTATTGGCTGATGACTTTTTCATATCTATAACTACTCCCTCAGTTTTCGGTTTGTACTTGTGTATGGTGGCTCATACAGCTGGTCACCTTCCCAGTATCCACTTTCTTCAGTTATTGTTCAGTCTCTCAGTCGTGTCTGACTCTTTGTGTGTCTGACTCAGGCTTCCCCGTCCGTCACCAACTCCCGGAGCTTGCTCAAACTCACGTCCATCAAGTCAGTGATGCCATCTAACCATCTCATCCTCTGTCGTCCCCTTCTCCTCCTGCCCTTAATCTTTCCCAGCATCAGGGTCTTTTCTAGTGAGTCAGTTCTTAGCATCAGGTGGCCAAAATATTGGAACCTCAGCTTCAGCATCAGTCCTTCCAATGAATATTCAGGATTGATTTCCTTTAAGATCGACTGGCTTGATCTCCTTGCAGTCTGAGGGACTCTCAAGAGTCTTTTCCAGCACCACAGTTCAAAAGCATCAATTCTTTGGCACTCAGCTTTCTTTATGGTCCAACTCTCACATCCATACATGACTACTGGAAAAACCATAGCTTTGACTAGACAGATCTTTGTCAGCAAGGTAATATCTCTACTTTTTAATATGCTGTCTAGGTTGGTCATAGCTTATCTTCCAAGGAGCGAGTGTCTTTTAATTTCATGGCTGCAGTCACCGGCTGCAGTGATTTTGGAGCCCCGCAAGATAAAGTCTGTCACTGTTTCCATTGTTTCCCCATCTATTTGCCATGAAGTGATGGGACCAGATGCCATGATCTTAGTTTTCTGAATGTTGAGTTTTTTTTTTTTCTTCCAATCCACGAACACGGTATATTTCTCCATCTATTAGTGTCCTCTTTGATTACTTTCATTAGTGTTTTATAGTTTTCTATGTACAAGTCTTTTGTTTCCTTAGGTAGATATATTCCTAAGTATTTAATTCTTTTTGTTGCAACAGTGAATGGAATAGTTTCCTTAATTTCTCTTTCTAATTTCTCATTATTAGTGTATAGGAATGCAAGGGATTTCTGTGTGTTGATTTTATATCCTGCAACTTTACTGTATTCATTGATTAGCTCTAGTAGTTTTCTGGTAGAGTCTTTAGGGTTTTCTGTGTAGAGGATCATGTCATCAGTGAATAGTGAAAGTTTTACTTCTTCTTTTCCAATTTGTATTCCTTTTACGCCTTTTTCTGCTCTGATTGCTGTGAATGTTGAGTTTTAAGCCAACTTTTTCACTCTCCTCTTTCACTTTCATCAAGAGTCTCTGGTGGTGTCATCTGTATATCTGGGGTTATTGTTATTTCTCCTTGCAATCTTGATTCCAGCTTGTGTTTCATCCAGCGTGGATATTTTGGGGGTAATGATGTGCCCAAGCTAAGCATTACAGTCTTTTTTTTTTTTTTTAGACTCCCTTGTAGCTTTGGGTAGTCATGAGAAAAGTCAATCAAAGTCTTCTAGCGATTTCTGGCAAATTTTCAGTCTTGATATAGACACATATCTTTCCTCATCTGGCTTCCTTCTTATTTCTGTCTGAAACACAGACCAGAAGTTGCAGACAGAACATATATTGTAATCATGGGGTGACCACAAGAATGAAAATCTTTCCATTTTTGGTACTTGAGCAGGAAAGAAAGAGGGACTTTGAGTAGCTCTCCCAGCCCCAAATTGCCAGTCCCTTTCTTGACTCTTTACTATATGAGAAAAATAAAGGGCCTTGCTATAAAGTTTCTATAAATAATTCCTATCCATGAGTGATGCAGATATAAAACAGGCATAAAAATTAACATGACTAATAAAGAACTCTTGACTTTGCCCCTACCTTTTCCCCTCAAATTCTTTTTCTAGTCTTCCCCAGTTCACTAAGAAGTTTCACTATCCTCAAGACTGCACAATACAAAGGCTAGATGTCATCCTTAGGTCTTCTTTTCCTCTCCTCCCTCCTCTTGATTTACAGTTGCTACAAAGTCCTGGAGATTCTTTGTGTTTGTGGGCATTTTGCTTCTCTCACTCTTGCTTGTCACCACTGCCCCTTGTCCCAGCCAGCATCGCTGCTACAGCATCCTCCTAAGCATCTCCTTGCTTCTATTCTCCTTGCTTCCCTCACTCCATAATCCATTCTTCTCAGGGCTACTATGGTGATCTTTAAAAAATGTAAATGATCTCATTTAACTTGCCTGTCTGCATCACTTACCCAAATTTAAAATAGTTCACTGACTTTCTATTGTATCTAAAAGGTGAATTTCTTATATGGTGGAAGAAAGTTGACTGGATCAGTCTCTGCCTGTTTTCCTGACTTTACCCACACCACTCTCCCATGTCACTGACTTCACCCATGCCATGTCCCTATTCACTGTGTACCTTCCACTTTGGCCTCCTTTTGATCTTTGAAAATGAGCATGAACTCTTTTTCTCCTAAGGTTATATACTCTTGCTGTTCCCTCTGCCTGATGGCTGCAGGTTTGCTCCTTATAATTTCGGTCTGAGCTCAAACATCATCTCCTCAGAGAGGTTTCTTCAGCCTCCTCACAAAAGTAAGCAGCTTCTTTTGACCTGGAATACCTGTCCTTTTACTTACCTCCAAGCCAATTGAAGTCTGCCCTCTCTCTAGCAAGCTTTACTTCGATTACTCCAGTCCACCAAGATCTTTGTGTTTCTTTATCCCCATAGACTTATTCAGGTTATCTTTTCCAGAATATGGAAAATATACACTGTCTTCACTGTTCACAAAGTGTTTTGGAATGCATGCCTCATTTTCCTAAGCAGAGCATAAGCTTTTTGAAAATGGCAAGCTTTGAATTTCCTTTAATAGCTTGAGTGCTTGGCTCATGGCTGGGGCCTAAAAATATATATTAATTTGATGATGTGCAGATTTTTGGTAAATGGTGCTTTCATATTAATCATCTGCTTTTGTGTTTACATTGTAGGCCTTTTGGCAGAAATATTTTCCTTCACGATTTTAAAGAGAATCTCCTAATGTTTTAATTGTATCTTTTGTCTCCATGGCTGAAAACAAGGCAGGGTCCTAGCATATTAGAAAAAAAGTATGTTTTGCCCTGATATTCTTTTGTTGGATTTAGAACTGAAAGTGCAGATAGCTATGGTATTGATTGACATTATTCTTTTCCATATATATACGTACATGGTGGGTAAGGCAGAGCTTGTGACAGTGAGCTTTAGCTTTCTGAATTTTTACTTCTGAAAGCTTTAGCTTTCAGAGTTTTTACTTTAGTGGAGAAGAAAGGTGCATTTGTTTCTATTTAAAATGATGTATGGGTCATTTTCAGTATATCCTGAAGTTCTGGTTGATTTTTCCAGAAATGATTAGTGATTATGGATTTGTGCAGATCCATCCATACTTCTTTCCTGGTATCCATGGCAACAAAAATGATACATCTTTGAGTGGCTTAATAGGCAATCAAGAGAGGTTTTCTTGGTGCAAAGGAAGATGGTCCATTTGAGGTTCAAATCCCCAATACAGGTTTCATTAGGACTAGACATTATTGGGCTGAAAGAACCAACCCAGGAAAAGAACAGTTACTCTATAAAGGTATCATATTCTTATTTTTATCTGAGATTTTGTAAGAGAAGTAATAACTTGCTTAAATTTAGTCAAGATCCAGTAAACCTAGGACTAACCATCTCTTCTCAATGACTAACCGTCTCATCTCTCTAGTCAGTGAGGTCAGCAGTCCCACAAATATATGCTGCTCAGCCTTGTTTAGACCAATCTTTCAGAAAAATTCAGCTGAAATTTCAAAAATCAAATCTATAATGAAAGGGATGAATCTTTAATAATACAAAAGATCAAAATGAAGAGAAGTGTAAATTTAAATTTTGGTTATCTCAGAACACTCTCTGGTAGAGTTACCACATTTTAAGGAAATTATAAAATTCTCCATATGTTTACAAGGAAGATATAATGAGCAGTCATCTCAAAACAGACACTCAGGAAACATTAAGTAAAATTAACACTCTTCTTTACTGGTAGAAGTAACATGTATAACAATTTGAAAATTATGAAGGGCATATGTCTGTGCTAAATAAAATAGAAATCAGTAGAAATCATGGTTATCTTTCTTATATGAAAGATGTCTTTTTAAAAACATCCCAGTTCTACATTTTTGCAGTTTTAATTAAGGTTGTCTGAAAAAAATGGTTTTTCCTGTGGAATGAATCCTATTGAATCCAGTACATTTTTTTGGACAATATTCTGTGCATATCCGGAAAAAGGTCATCTGCTGCTAATAGTTGCCAAATGTCTGCTGGTATTTACTGCTGAGGTAGTAGAAGATGAGAGGACAATGTGTACGTACGTGCTGATGTTGATGGCTTTCCATGAACAGATGGCAAAACGATAAACTAAAAACGTATGTACTGCATTGTAAACATTTCCTTCTGAGTGATTTGGCAGACTGACAATGATCAGTCAGGAAGAGGAAGGGTGTTTAGAGCCTTACAAAAAATTTAACCCTTGAAAATAAGGGACAAGACAGAAGGTTATTTGCATGTTAAATCTTAAACCCAGAAAGTGAGTTCTTCCAACTAAGAGATGTTATTTTTAGCAGATGACTGATGATCTATATTAATTTGAGGCTTGCAGATGCTGATTGCAGCCATGAAATTAAAAGACGCTTACTCCTTGGAAGAAAAGTTGTAACCAACCTTGATAGTATATTAAAAAGCAGAGACATTACTTTGCCAACAAGGTCCGTCTAGTTAAGGCTATGGTTTTTCCTGTGGTCATGTATGGATGTGAGAGTTGGACTGTGAAGAAAGCTGATCGCCGAAGAATTGATGCTTTAGAACTGTGGTGTTGGAGAAGACTCTTGAGAGTCCCTTGTACTGCAAGGAGATCCAACCAGTCCATTTTAAAGGAGCTCAATCCTGGGTGTTCATTGGAAGGACTGATGCTAAAGCTGAAACTCCAATACTTTGGCCACCTCATGTGACGAGTTGACTCACTGGAAAAAACTCTGATGTTGGGAAAGGTTGGGGGCGGGAGGAGAAGGGGAAGACAGAGAATGAGATGGCTGGATGGCATCACCGACTCTGTGGACATGAGTTTGAGTGAACTCCGGGAGTTGGTGATGGACAGGGAGGCCTGGCGTGCTGTGATTCATGGGGTCGCGGAGAGTCGGACACGACTGAGCGACTGAACTGAACTGAACTGAACCCTCTGTTAGTTATAATGACCTGGGAGTCTCTTACACAAGTTTTTTGGGAAGATTTTATTACTTAGCCTATTTTACGTTCTGTCCTGTTTCAGAAAAATGAAAGTGAAAGTTAGTTGCTCAGTTCAGTTCAGTTCATTTCAGTAGCTCAGTCATGTCTGACTCCTTGTGACACCATGAATCACAGCATGCCAGGCCTCCCTGTCCAACACCAACTCCCAGAGTTCACTCAAACTCATGTCCATCGAGTTGGTGATGCCATCCAGCCATCTCATTCTCTGTTGTCCCCGTTTCCTCCCGCCCCCAATCCCTCCTAGCATCAGAGTATTTTCCAGAGATTCAACTCCTCGCATGAGGTGGCCAAAGTTTTGGAGTTTCAGTTTGTTCAGGTGTGTCCAACTCTTTGTGACTCCATGGATTATAGCTTTCCAGGCTTCTTTGTCCATGGGATTTTCCTGGCAAGAATGCTGGAGTGGGTTGCCATTTCCTTCCCCAGGGGATCTTCCCAACCCAGGGCTTGAACCTGGTCTCCCACATTGCAGGTGGATTCTTTACAGTCTGAGCTACCAGGAAAACCCTGAGTCCCTCTACCCATGGGGGTATTCATTCTAGGACCCTGCATCCCTCAGGGATACCAAAACCCAAGGATGCTCAAATCCCTTATATAAAATGGCATAGTGTATTTGCCTATATCCTACCACATCCTCCCTTTACGTCGTTTCTAGATTACTTATAATACCAAACCTTGTAAATGCCTTGTAAGTTGTTATAAATACAATGTGAATGCTATGTAACTAGTTGTCAGTGAGCAGCAAATTCAAGTTTTGCTTTTCAGAACTTTCTGGAATTTTTTAAAGGAATATTTTTGATCTATGGTTGGTTGAACCCTTCAATGTGGAACTGAAGGATATGGAGGGCCAACTGTGCTTTAATATGGACTGCTTTGGGGGATTTCCAAACTAGGTTCTGAGGGCAACTCATAAGATTTGGAGAGACCTGGACCTTGGATGTCATTTCTGTAACAAAAGCTTCACAAAGGAGCAGATGCAAGGGCAGTTTCTGAAGGACGATTTCTCTGAGCAACCATACAAAACAGGGAGTGTCATTGCCCCCAAAATCCCACTTTGCCCCTGGTTCCTTTTCCGGTCAGACTCTGGTCTGTGTACTTGGAGACACTACTATCAGTTCTGAGCTCTTTTGCAAGGTAATCTTTTGGGAAGACACAGCACACTGTGTCATCACTGCTTTCCTGTGGAGCAACCCTCGTCACCTCCTAGACTGTTCTGTTGACATCCTCCATGAAGAGCCCCACTTGGGAGGAGTGGGCCATCTGTGTTCTGGGGCTGTCAGAGGCCACCCAGCCTCACCTGTGGCACAGGGCTCTGTGACATGGGTATAGGAAGTACCAGAGGGACAAGATGGAAATTAATCCCAAGTAAACAAAATGATGGCCAAGAAGAAAGGGAGAGGGTCAAAGAGTATGTGAGTGAGGAGAAGGACACATCTTTCTTGGACTTCTGGTCCTTTGGCATTCACGGTAGCTATAGGGAATTGGGGGGAGGGGTGGTGCCAGTGTCCACTTACATGTGAAGAGAAAAATAATAATAATAAAAAATTTATACATGTTGATGTATGGCAGAAACCATCATAATATTGTAATTACCTTCCAATTAAAAATAAAATTAAAAAAATTTGTAGAGGGCATTTTGTAGGTCAGCTTTAGGTTTCTAGAAAAAATAAGCAGAAAGTACAGAGCATTTCCACATGCTCCACCCTCTTCCCCTGAGCTTCCCTGTCACTAACTTTTGCACTGGTGTGGCATGTTTGTAACAACTGACAAACCAATATTGATACTCTATTATTAACTAAGATCCATAGTTTATAATTCATTTTCTGTTTTGCAAAGGTCTATGAGTTTTTCCAAATGCATAATGTAATGTACCCACCATCATAGCGCCATACAGAATAACCTCACTGCCCTGAAAACCCACTGTGCTTCAGCTGTTTATCCTTCCTTCCCCTCTGTCTACCACTCCTTGGAAACTATTGATCTTTTTACTGTCTCCATAGTTCTACCTTTTCCAGAATGCCATTTTGTCAGAATCACACAGCATGTAGCCTTTTCACATTGGCTTCCTCCATATCCTTTTGTGGTTTGATAGCTCATTTCTTTTTACTGCTGAATAATATTTGATTGTATGGAGATATCACAGTTTGTTTATTCATCACCTACTGATGATCAAGTGGAAAGAAAATGCAACTCACTCTAGTATTCTTGCCTGGAAAATTCCATGGACAGACAGGAGTCTTGCAGGCTACAGTTCATGGGGTCTCAGAGTCTAACATGACAAAGTGACTGAGCATATATTGATGGTCAAGCTGCTTCTGTTTGCAATTATTATTAAAGTTGCTGTAAATCTCAGTGTGCAAGGTTTTTTTGTGGATGCAAGTTTTCAACTCATTTGGGTAAACATTAAGGAGTGTGATTGCTGGATTGTATGGTAATAATACATTTAGTTTTGTAAAAAAGTAACTGCTAAACTGTGGGATTGGGGGCAGGAGGAGAAGGGGACGACAGAGAATGAGATGGCTGGATGACCTCACCGACTCGATGGACATGAGTTTGAGTGAACTCCAGGAGTTGGTGATGGACAGGGAGGCCTGGCATGCTGTGATTCATGGGGTCACAAAGAGTTGGACACGACTGAGGGACTGAACTGAACTGAACTGAACTGACTGAAACTGTCTTCCAAAGTGGCTATACCATTTTGCATTCTCACCTGCAAAGAACGATAGATCCTGTTGCTCCACACCCTTGTTACCATTTGGCATTGTCAGTGTTTTGTATTTTAGCCATTCAAATAGGTGTATAGTGGTGTATTTTTGTTTTAATTTGCAACTAAACTTGCAATTTAATATTGAGCATCTTTTCATATGCTTATTTACTAGCTGTATATCTTTTTTGGTGAGGTGTCTGTTAAGATTTTTTTTCCTCACCTTTTAATTGGGCTTTTTTAAAATTTATTGTTGGGTTTTAAGAATTCTCTGTACATTTTGGATATAAGTCCTTTGTCAGATGTGTGTTTGGCAAATATTTGTTCCCTGTGGAAACATTTTCCCCAGTCTATGGCTTGTCTTTTTATCCTCTTAACAGTGTCTTTGGGACAGAAGTTTTTACTTTGGAAATGATTGTTTTGAGGAGTTTTGCAAGATGGGAGGTGCTGGAATAGTTGTGGTTGGTGAGGGAAGTAAAGAAGAGAGAAAAAGGGAATTTACAAGAGTGTGGCTGTGACCTACATACTCCCTTCAGAATATTTGAGAAATGCAAGTAGAGAGCTCGAGTTAATTTGCATCAACTTTGTGTCGCTAGTCTTTACATATTCAGTGTGAGAACTCTGAGCACCTGTGCTGCATGGTCACAGCTTCTCAGAACCCTGTGACCCCGGGTAGCTGGGTATGAGCATTAAATGGGTAACATATGTGAAGAGCATGTGGTCATTGGTGGTGGTGCTATAAATGTTAGTTCTCTTCCGTAGAGAAATACACGGGCATGTGCAGCTGCATGAGCACAGGACCAACATAACCAAATGCCATCCCAAGAGACAACCTTGCTGTTCTTGCCCTCACTTCACTCTGCCACACCACTGCTTTGGGAGGGAAAGAGAGGGCCTACCCTCCCAGCAGTTTCACAAAGGATTTAGATCCTTACTCTGAGTGCCAGTTTCAAGTCTTCACAAATTCCACACACAAAAGAAAATTGTGGTTTGAGGAGTTGGAAAGAGTTTAGGCCATTTAATTGCAGTCATAATTTATTCAGAAGCTACGGATTTTACATCATTGATCACTGAGACAGAAACTTGACTGAAGTATACTACCATTCTTTCCAGGATAAAAGGGTTTTCTTTTTCTAAGTGAATAGATGAAACATGATGGCAAGGGATAAGATTTTTTTACTTTAGAAAATATAACCCGTATAGGACAACTGACTGAGTTCAAATCTTATCTTTTCTACTTATTGGCCAAGATCATCCCCTTTGAGACTTCCAGCTTCCTCATTTTAAAATGAGGTCAGTTCAGTTCAGTTCAGTTCAGTCGCTCAGTCGTGTCCGACTCTTTGCGACCCCATGAATCACAGCACGCCAGGCCTCCCTGTCCATCACCAACTCCTGGAATTCACTCAAACTCATGTCCATCAAGTCGGTGATGCCATCCAGCCATCTCATTCTCGGTCGTCCCCATTTCCTCCCGCCCCCAATTCCTCCTAGCATCAGACTCTTTTCCAGTAAGTCAACTTGTCGCATGAGGTGGCCAAAGTATTGCAGTTTCAGCTTTAGTATCAGTCCTTTCAATGAACACCCAGAATTGATCTCCTTTAGAATGGACTGGTTAGATCTCCTTGCAGTCCAAGGGACTCTCAAGAGTCTTCTCCAGCACCACAGTTCAAAAGCATCAATTCTTCGGCGATCAGATTTCTTAACAGTCCGACTCTCACATCCATACATGACCACGGGAAAAACCATAGCATGACTAGACGGACCTTTGTTGGCAAAGTAATATCTCTGCTTTTGAATATGCTGTCTAGGTTGGTCATAACTTTCCTTCCAAGGAGTAAGTGTTTTTTAATTTTATGGCTACAATCAGCATCCACAGTGATTTTGGAGCCCCCCAAAAATAAAGTCTGACACTGTTTCCACTGTTTCCCCATCTATATCCCATGAAGTGATGGGACCAGATGCCATGATCTTAGTTTTCTGAATGTTGAGCTTCAAGCCAACCTTTTCACTCTCCTCTTTCACCTTCCTCAAGAAGCTTTTTAGTTCCTCTTCACTTTCTGCCATAAGGGTGGTGTCATCTGCAAATCTGAGGTTATAGATATTTCTCCCGGTAGTCTTGATTCCAGCTTGTGCTTCTTCCAGCCCAGCGTTCCTCATGATGTACTCTGCATATAAGTTAAATAAGCAGGGTGACAATATACAGCCTTGACGCACTCCTTTTCCTATTTGGAATCAGTCTGTTGTTCCATGTCCAGTTCTAACTGTTGCTTCCTGACCTGCATACAGGTTTCTCAAGAGGCAGGTCAGGTGGTCTGGTATTCCCATCTCTTTCAGAATGTTCCACAGTTTATTATGATCCACACAGTCAAAGGCTTTGGCATAGTCAATGAAGCAGAAATAGATGTTTTTCTGGAACTCTCTTGCTTTTTCCATGATCCAGCGGATGTTGGAAATTTGATCTCTGGTACCTCTGCCTTTTCTAAAACCTGCTTGAACATCTGGAAGTTCACGGTTCACATATTGCTGAAGCCTGGCTTGGAGAATTTTGAGCATGATTTTACTAGCGTGTGAGATGAATACAATTGTGTGGTAGTTTGAGCATTCTTTGGCATTGCCTTTCTTTGGGATTGGAATGAAGACTGACATTTTCCAGTCCTCTGGCCATTGCTGAGTTTTCCAAATGTGCTGGCATATTGAGTGCAGCACTTTCGCAGCATCATCTTTCAGGATTTGAAATAGCTCAATTGGAATTCCATCACCTCCACTAGCTTTGTTCGTAGTGATGCTCTCTAAGGCCCACTTGACTTCACATTCCAAGATGTCCGGTTCCATCGTGATTGTCTTGGTCGTGAAGATCTTTTTTGTACAGTTCTTCTGTGTATTCTTGCCACCTCTTCTTAATATCTTCTGCTTCTCTTAGGTCCATACCACTTCTGTCCTTTATCGAGCCCATCTTTGCATGAAAAGTTCCCTTGGAATCTCTAATTTTCTTTAAAAGATCTCTTGTTTTTCCTATTCTGTTGTTTTCCTCTATTTCTTTGCATTGATCACTGAGGAAAGCTTTCTTATCTCTCCTTGCTATTCTTTGGCACTCTGCATTCAGATGCTTATATCTTTTCTTTTCTCCTTTGCTTTTCGTTTCTCTTCTTTTCACAGCTATTTGTAAGGCCTCCTCAGACAGCCATTTTGTGTTTTTGCATTTCTTTTCCATGGGGATGGTCTTGGTCCCTGTCTCCTGTACAATGTCATGAACCTCCGTCCAGAGTTCATCAGGCACTCTGTCTATCAGATCTAGTCCCTTAAATCTATTTTTTACTTCCACTGTATAATCATAAGGGATTTGATTTAGGTCATATCTGAATGGTCTAGTGGTTTTCCCTACTTTCTTCAATTTCAGTCTGAATTTGGCAATAAGGAATTCATGATCTGAGCCACAGTCAGCTCCTGGTCTTGTTTTTGCTAACTGTATACAGCTTCTCCATCTTTGGCTGCAAAGAATATAATCAATCTGATTTCAATGTTGACCATCTGGTGATGTCCACGTGTAGAGTCTTCTCTTGTGTTGTTGGAAGAGGGTGTTTGCTATGACCAGTGCATTCTCTTGGCAAAACTCTATTAGCCTTTGCCCTGCTTCATTTCGTGCTCCAAGGCCAAATTTGCCTGTTACTCCAGGAGTTTCTTGACTGCCTACTTTTGCATTCCAGTCCCCTATAATGAAAAGGACATTTTTTCGGGTGTTAGTTCTAAAAGGTCTTGTAGGTCTTCATAGAACCATTCAACTTCGGCTTCTTTAGCATTACTCGTTGGGGCATAGACTTGGATTACTGTAATATTGAATGGTTTGCCTTGGAAACGAACAGAGATCATTTTGTCATTTTTAAGATTTCATCCAAATACTGCATTTCGGACTCTTTTGTTGACCATGATGGCTACTCCATTTCTGCTAAGGGATTCCTGACCACAGTAGTAGATATAATGGTCATCTGTGTTAAATTCACCCATTCCAGTCCATTTTAATTCACTGATTCCTAGAATGTCGGCGTTCACGCTTGTCATCTCCTGTTTGACCACTTCCAATTTGCACTGATTCATGGACCTAACATTCCAGGTTCCTATGCAATATTGCTCTTTACAGCATCGGACCTTGCTTCTGTCACCAGTCACATCCCCAACTGGGTATTTGTTTCACTTTGGCTCCATCCCTTCATTCTTTCTGGAGTTATTTCTCCACTGATCTCCAGTAGCATACTGGGCTCCTACCGACCTGGGGAATTCCTCATTCAGTATCCTATCATTTTGCCTTTTGATACTGTTCATGGGGTTCTCAAGGCAAGTATACTGAAGTGGTTTGTCATTCCCTTCTCCAGTGGCCCACATTCTGTCAGACCTCTCCACCATGACCCGTCCGTCTTGGGTGGCCCCACATGACATGGCTTAGTTTCATTGAGTTAGACAGGCCTGTGGTCCATGTGATCAGATCAACTAGTTTTTTGTGATTATGATTTCTGTGTGTCTGCCCTCTAATGCCTCCTCCCAATACCTACCATCTTATTTGGGTTTCACTAACCTTGGTCGTGGAAAATCTCTTCACAGCCGCTCCAGCAAAGTGCAGCCGCTGTACCTTACCTTGGATGAGGGGTATCTCCTCAAGGCCGCCCCTCCTGACCTTGAATGTGGAGTAGCTCCTCTTGGCCCTCCTGTGCCCACGCAGCCACCGCCTCTTACGACACCCATAACTGCAAGGTTGTGATGAGTAAGTGAGATGAGCATGTAAACCTCCCAACATGCTGACTGGGACTTGGAATGAGGCTCAGCACATGTTTTTCCCACCCCTTTCCTTTTGTATCATAAGAAATGTTCCTTCTAAGCCCTCTGCTGGAACCATCTCCTCTCTGTCTTTTGGGAAAATTGAGCTCCAGCCTCTGTAATTTTGCTTCTGTTATTCACTGTATCTTGAATGTATCTTTCCTCTCAGCTCCAGCTGGCCATCTCCTTGATGGCTCTCCTGATGGCTTTTCTAGAGGGCTGCTGCCTTCACCCTTCTGATCTCCGTAGATGGTTGTGTCTTTTGCTTCCTCCTTCACTGCACTGCCTTGCATTGTTTGTATGCATGTGCATTTTAATCACCTTGGTCCTGTCCCTCCAGTACCCCTTCTTTTGTTAGGTCCTTCCAAGTGTATCCAACATTAACAGTAGTAAGGATCATCGAATAATTGATGTTTTGATTACTAATTGTCAAGCTGGTTTAGAAAAGGCAGAGGAACCAGAGATCAAATTGCCAACATCTGCTGGATCATCAAAAAAGCAAGAGAGTTTCAGAAAAACATCGATTTCTGCTTTATTGACTATGCCAAAGCCTTTGACTGTGTGGATCACAATAAAGTGTGGAAAATTCTGAAAGAGATGGGAATACCAGACCACCTGACCTGTCTCTTGAGAAACCTGTATGCAGGTCAGGAAGCAACAGTTAGAACTGGACATGAAACAACAGACTGGTTCCAAATATGAAAAGGAGTACGTCAAGGTTGTATATCATCACCCTGCTTATTTAACTTATATGCAGTGTTCCGTTCCGTTCTGTCACTCAGTCGTGTCCGACTCTTTGCGACCCCGTGGACTGTAGCCTACCAGGCTTCTCTGTCCATGGGATTCTCCAGGCAAGAATACTGGAGTGGGTTACTGTTTCCTTCTCCAGGGGATCTTCCCGACCCAGGGATCGAACCCGGGTCTCCCGCATTGGAGGCAGACGCTTTAACCTCTGAGCCACCAGAGAAGCCCATATGCAGAGTACATTATGTGAAATGCTGGGCTGGATGAAGCATAAGCTGGAATCAAGATTGCTGGGAGAAATATCAATAATCTCAGATATGCAGATGACACCACCCTTATGGCAGAAAGTAAAGAGGAACTAAAAAGCCTCTTAATGAAAGTGAAAGAGGAGAGTGAAAAAGTTGGCCTAAAGCTCAACATTAGAAAACTAAGATCATGGCATCTGGCCCCATCACTTCATGGGAAATAGATGGGGAAACAGTGGAAACAGTGGCTGACTTTATTTTTCTGGGATCCAAAATCACTGCAGATGGTGATTGCAGTCATGAAATGAAAAGACGCTTACTCCTTGGAAGGAAAGTTATGACCAACCTAGACAGCATATTAAAAGGCAGAGACAATCACACTCCTGGGCATACACACCGAGGAAACCAGAATTGAAAGAGACACATGTAATCCAATGTTTATCTCAGCACTGTTTATAATAGCCAGGACATGGAAGTCACCTAGATGTCCATCTGCAGATGAATGGTTAAGAAAGTTGTGGTACATATACACAATGGAGTATTACTCAGCAATTAAAAAGAATACATTTGAATCAGTTCTAATGAGATGGATGAAACTGGAGCCTATTATACAGAGTGAAGTAAGCCAGAAAGAAAAACACCAATACAGTATACTAACACATATATATGGAATTTAGAAAGATCATAACGATAACCCTGTATATGAGACAGCAAAAGAGAAACAGATGTACAGAACAGTCTTTTGGACTCTGTGGGAGAGGGTGAGGGTGGGATGATTTGGGAGAATGGCATTGAAACATGTATACTATAATATGTGAAAGGAATCACCAGTCCATGTTCGATGCATGATACAGGATGCTCACGGCTGGTGTACTGGGATGACCCAGAGGGATGGGATGGGGAGGGAGGTGTGAGGGGGGGTTCAAGATGGGGAACACATGTACACCCAGGGCAGATTCATGTCAATGTATGGCAAAACCAATACAATAATGTAAAGTAATTAGCCTCCAATTAAATAAATAAAAAAAAAAAAGGCAGAAACATTACTTTGCCAACAAAGGTCTGTCTAGTCAAGGCTATGGTTTTTCCAGTGGTCATGTATGGATATGAGAGTTGGACTATAAAGAAAGCTGAGCACCGAAGACTCGATGCTTTTGAACTGTGGTGCTGGAGAAGACTCTTGAGAGTCCCTTGGACTGCAAGGAGACCCAACCAGTCCATCCTGAAGGAGATCATTCCTGGATGTTCATTGGAAGGACTGATTTTGAAGCTGAAACTCCAATACTTTGGCCATCTGATGCGAAGAGCTGACTCATTTGAAAAGACCCTGATGCTGGGAAAGATTGAGGGCAGGAGGAGAGGGGGACGACAGAGGATGAGATGGTTGCATGGCATCACTGACTCTATGGACATGGGTTTAGGTGAACTCCGGGAGCTGGTGATGGACAGGGAGGCCTGGCATGCTGCGGTTCATGGGATCGAAAAGAGCTGGACACGACTGAGTGACTGAACTGAACTGTCTTTTAAATCATGAGTTTCTTAAAGCAGTTACCCAAGGACCTTCCTTACCTTGAAATTCTTTGGTGATCCTATTTGGATTCCTTTACAAAATTTTTGTTTGTTTAAAAATAGTTTTAATTCACTTAAAGTTTCTTATAAAAATGAAAAGGATAAATAAATCATGGTAAATTATAAAGGAGTTTATGAGGGTTTTGATTAACATAAGGAGATGAGTGGGTTGTCATGTTAAGAGTAAATCAACATGCAGAACCATGCATGTGGCATGATCACAACTACATAAACTATCGCCTAGCAATGTAAAACTGCTAGAAACAAAGAAAATCAGGAGCAGGCATGAATACTAAATTATTTTTTGGAATCAATTATACTATCATTTTCTCCCTGTTTCATTTGTGGAAAGAGACCGTTTTTGCTCACAAATGCTCTGTGCAGTTAACTACTGTGCATGAAGAACGATTCTGCTTCTTTTCACTAGGGGACACTGTGGTTCTTTAGTTATTTTTTTTCCCCATTTGGCATCCCTGTTAGTGGGGAAAAAGCATTCTGTCATGGTTATTATTTTTAGCAAAGTTAAGAGAAATGTTAAAATGATAGCCTCCTTTTTTAAATACAAAGAAACATTTTCTAGAGATTATACTTATTTTTCAGATTCTGTATTCCAGGCCATAACTATCAGAAACATTTCTATTTTACATTGGTGACCCAAATTTAATTTATTAGTGTGAAACATCATCACTCTACCATTTATTCTGCTATTAAAACAGAACTGCAACCATGTTTTCTATGGTGAGAGAATAATAGAGGACTAACTCTTTCTATTTCTGGTTCAGCTTTTTTTTTTTTTAAAGATTGTTTCCCAGCAGTATAGAACTATGGCTTCAAGAAGGACCCATTAGTAATGGAGTATTAAAATCAATTAATGACACATGAGATGTACACATATAAGGGCCATTTAATAGGTGAATGCTGAAGACCCAACACATTGGATTGATACACTGCTATGTCTTTAAAAGAATTTTTCCCTGGTAAATTCAGCAGGGATATAGGCTGCATCTTTCTGTTCAAAAAATGATCAAATATTAAGTATTAGGAAAAGGAAATATAGGCCCCAATACTAATAAGATGCATACTGAGAATAACATCATCTGAAATGCCTAAGCCACATGATGATCAAGGTCCTTAGCTTTCCTAGTGGAGTCTTAAATGTGTTTGACTATAAACCAAGAAGCTATAAATTTTATATTGTCTCCAAAACCTCATCTTTTCCTTTCATCCTCTTTTCACCATTTTCAGCCTTGAAAAGTGGTGTCACAAATCACCTCACAAGATCTTATTTATTTTTCATAACCTGGGTCATTTGGTTGTCTGCATATTCTTACACCTATAGCATTATTGATGGATTCATAGAAATTTCCCCCAACTCAGACTATCTCTCAGTGAATCTTAAGGTTGATTACCCATTATTTATCATGGACCCTACATTTATCAGGATTAGAGAGATAGGGTATACACCACATTTTGGAAACCTACTGACCACTCCAATAATCTATAATATGCTTAAAAATTCTGCAGGATTTTTGCTCCCTCCTTTGCCTAAAATGTGCAGCTCCATTTTCCTAACTTTGCTGAACACACTGTGGAGGTTGAGCATCAGGCATAGCTGAGTGTAGTGGGGACTATGTACTTTGCAGTCTTTTTATCTTCTCAGTTGCATTTCTTGCAAACCTAATATCTGTCCTTGCTTCAGGAGGCCATTTTCACCACAGGGGCTCTCAAAAGTGGTGTGATTAGTGATTGTCTTGACACCATTAACAAATGGTAACCAAAAAAGTAAGACTTTTTTGGGGTGGGGGAAAGCATTTTCCACTTTTCTTTCAAAGGATGTATTCACCTCCCTGTCTCCTGTAACCCAGGAGACCCCTCCAAAGCTGTCTAGAAATATTTTCTCTGGACTCTCTCCAGTTGAAGTTCCATCATTTAGTTCAGTGTTTCTCAAACTTTTAAATCACACACTCAGAAATGCATGGTTTTGAAAGAGGAGAGGGGATGTCATGGTGGGTTTATAGTCAGAAAAATGTGGATTTGAGCTCTAGTTCTACCACTTACTAGCTGTCTTACTTTCAAGCCCCATGACCTCACGAAGGTAATCTCAAGATCCTATTCTTTAAAATGTTCTTTTAAACTGAGCCACCAAGGAAGCCCTTGGTAGTCCTTGAAGAGGAACAAATATCCTTGACTTTGTTTTGAGGACTCAACTAATATTTGTCTTGCTTGACTGTTCTCCATTTTTTCTGCATCATCTCACTTCTCTGATTAAATTTGTTCTTTGTTAAGAGGATAGTAACATTGGCAAATGGGATAATGTATATATAATGATTAGTACTCTGGTATATGGCAAGCACTCAACATGTGATAGACACTAGTAGTAGTAGTAGTAGTAAGAGCAGTAGTAGAAGTCATGGAAGTATCTGTCTGGGTGACTGATATGTTACCATGGTGAAGGCGCATTTTGATTAGGAAAGTGGGCTGAGGTTGAAGCTGTGTTACCTGAAGAAAGCTGATTCTTGAGGAGCTATGTGGTACAGCAGATTGATTCATTCATGACCACTCGAGGCTTCAGATCAGTTCAGTTCAGTTCAGTCGCTCAGTTGTGTCCGACTCTCTGCGACCCTATGAATCACAGCATACCAGGCCTCCCTGTCCATCACCAACTCCTGGAGTTCACTCAGACTCATGTCCACAGAGTTGATGATGCCATCCAGCCATCTCATTCTCTGTCGTCTCCTTCTCCTCCCGCCCCCAACCTTTCCCACCATCAGAGTCTTTTCCAGTGAGTCAACTCGTCGCATGAGGTGGCCAAAGTATTGCAGTTTCAGCTTTAGCATCAGTCCTTCCAATGAACACCCAGGATTGATCTCCTTTAGAATGGACTGGTTGGATCTCCTTGCAGTCCAAGGGACTCTCAGGAGTCTTCTCCAGCACCACAGTCCAAAAGCATCAATTCTTCGGTGACCAACTTTCTTCACAGTCCAACTCTCACATCCATACATGACCACGGGAAAAACCATAGCCTTGACTAGATGGACCTTTGTTGGCAAAGTAATGTCTCTGCTTTTTAATATACTATCAAGGTTGGTCATAACTTTCCTTCCAAGGAGTAAGCGTCTTTTAATTTCCTGGCTGCAATCAGCATCTGCAGTGATTTTGGAGCCCAAAAAAATAAAGTCTGGCACTGTTTCCACTGTTTTTCCATCTATTTCCCATGAAGTGATGGGACCAGATGCCATGATCTTTGTTTTCTGAATGTTGAGCTTCAAGCCAACCTTTTCACTCTCCTCTTTCACTTTCATCAAGAGGCTTTTGAGTTCCTCTTCACTTTCTGCCATAAGGGTAGTGTCATCTGCATATCTGAGGTTATTGATATTTCTCCCAGCAATCTTGATTCCAGCTTGTGCTTCTTCCAGCCCAGCGTTCCTCATGATGTACTCTGCATATAAGTTAAATAAGCAAGGTGACAATATACAACCTTGACGTACACCTTTTCCTATTTGGAACCAGTCTGTTGTTCCATGTCCAGTTCTGACTGTTGCTTCCTGACCTGCATACAGGTTTCTCAAGAGGCAGGTCAGGTGGTCTGGTATTCCCATCTCTTTCAGAATTTTCCACAGTTTATTGTGATCTACACAGTCAAAGGCTTTGGCATAGTCAATGAAATAGTAATAGATGTTTTTCTGGAAATCTCTTGCTGTTTTGATGATCCAGAGGATGTTGGCAATTTGATCTCTGGTGCCTCTGCCTTTTCTAAAACCTGCCTGAACATCTGGGAGTTCATGGTTCACATACTATTGAAGCCTGGCTTGGAGAATTTTGAGCATGACTTTACTAGCATGTGAGATGAGTGCAATTGTGCGGTAGTTTGAGCATTCTTTGGCATTGCCTTTCTTTGGGATTGGAATGAAGACTGACCTTTTCCAGTCCTGTGGCCACTGCTGAGTTTTCCAAATGTGCTGGCATATTGAGTGCAACACTTTCACAGCATCATCTTTCAAGATTTGAAATAGCTCAACTGTAATTCCATCACCTCCACTGGTTTTGTTCATAGTGATGCTTTCTAAGGCCCACTTGACTTCACATTCCAAGATGTCTGGCTCTAGGTCAGTGATCATGTTATCGTGACTATCTTGGTCGTGAAGATCTTTTTTGTACAGTTCTTCTGTGTATTCTTGCCACCTCTTCTTAATATCTTCTGCTTCTGTTAGGTCCATACCATTTCTGTCCCTTATCGAGCCCATCTTTGCATGAAATGTTCCCTTGGAATCTCTAATTTTCTTGAAGAGGTCTCTTGTTTTTCCTATTTTGTTGTTTTCCTCTATTTCTTTGCATTGATCACTGAGGAAGGCTTTCTTATCTCTCCTTGCTATTGTTTGGAACTCTGTATTCAGATGCTTATATCTTTCCTTTTCTCCTTTGCTTTTCACTTCTCTTCTTTTCACAGCTATTTGTAAGGCCTCCTCAGACAGCCATTTTGCTTTTTTACATTTCTTTTCCATGGGGATGTTCTTGGTCCCTGTCTCCTGTACAATGTCATGAACCTCCATCCAGAGTTCATCAGGCACTCTATCTATCAGATCTAGTATCTTAAATCTATTTCTCACTTCTACTGTATAATCATAAGGGATTTGATTTAGGTCATATATGAATGGTCTAGTGGTTTGCCCTACTTTCTTCAATTTCAGTCTGAATTTGGCAATAAGGAGTTCATGATCTGAGCCACAGTCAGCTCCTGGTCTTGTTTTTGCTAACTGTATACAGCTTCTCCATCTTTGACTGCAAAGAATATAATCAATCTGATTTTGGTGTTGACCATGCCGATCCAGGTCTTAGGTTTGCTGTGGTGACCAAGGTGAGATCCCTCTTCTCAGCAATCTGACATGCTGGTGAGGGGAGACAGGTGATGATAGCAAAACTCATGGGTAGCAGGAAGTGCTCTGTGGAAGAGAAACAGAGTGATGGGGTTGTGTGCCTGGAGTGTGGGGTTGGGGCTGCTCTAGGTTGGGTGATCAGGGAAGGCCTTTTTGAGAAAGTGGCAAAATAACTCAAGGATATGGCTCAAGATGTTATCTACAGCCCTGTTGTTATTTGGTTGCTCAGTTGTATCTGACTCTTTGCAACCCCATGGACTGTAGTCCACCAGTCCTCCTCTGTCCATGGAATTTCCCAGGCAAGAATACTGGAGCGGGTTGCCATTTCATTTTCCAGGGGATCTTCCTGACTCAGGGATGGAACCCGAGTCTCCTGCACTGGCAGGTGGATTCTTTAAAACTGTGCCACCAGGGAAGCCCTCTATAGCCTTTGAAGAGGAATCAAATATCCTTGACTTTGTTTTGAGGATTCAACCATTATTTGTCTTGCTTGACTGTTCTTTGTTTCTGCATGATCTCACTTCTCTGATTAAATTTGTTCTTTTTCTTTGTAACTTGGGGAAGGCCCAGGATGAAGGAAAGTTACACGGTTCAAAATGGCCTGGAGTTAAAACTCTGGGTCCTCCCCACCATTCTATGCAAAACAAAGAACTCTCACTGGAAGAAAAAAAAAGGACATTAAGGTTGATTACGCCTAGCTCCCAGCCGGTCCAGCCTCTCTCTGGCCTATCTCCAGAATTCCTTGCCCCAGCCATTCAAGAGATAACTACTCTGAACAACCTTGGAGAAGAACAGGCCCCCTTAAGACAGTCGATTTCCACATCTATGCCTATATATAGTTACTCTTTTCTTGGGTTAGTGCAGCAGCTCACTAATCTGACTGCTGCCCCTTCTCGCCTCATTAAAGGTGATCTGTTCCTGTAAAGTGCCAGTCTCTTCTTTTTCCAAACCTTGCCTTCTCTAACTCCCTTACCCTACATAGGAGGCTTAAGTTTTTCTACAAAAAAAAGAAGCAGGTGGAGGACATGGGGGCATCTGTCCCAGGAGGTTTTCCACTTTATTGAACTGGGGTAAATTTTCATCTGTTGCTTAATACTTTGATCTTATTTATTTATTAATATGAGATTATTAAAAGGATTAAAGAAAATAGCACATGTAGATTAGCTAACATTAGCTGACTCTGAGCACTTAGCCCTTCTAATCCTTGTAATGACTCAGAGAGATAATCACTCTTCCTCTTTAGCATCAGTGAGACTGAGATAACCCATGCATGGACTTGGGCATTGTGCTTGGTCTGTGAGACGTGGTCAAAAAATGACAGCCGTTCTTTTCTTGTTGATACTTATAAAAGGCAATCAGTAATGAATATATAGTCTCCAGGAGACAGTGTGTGTTCAGTCGCTAAGTCATGTGCAACTCTTTGCGACCCCAAGGACTGCAGCATGTCAGGTTTCCCTGTCCTTCACTGTCTCCCAGAGTGGCTCCTGCTAATGCAGGAGACCCAGGTTTGATTCCTGGGTTGGGAAGATCCCCTGGAGAAGGGAATAACTACCCAGTCCAGTATTCTTGGGTTTTCTTAGTGGCTCAGCTGGTAAAGAAGCCACCCTCAATGTGGGAGACCTGGGTTCAATCCCTGGGTTTCCTGGGAAATCCTATGGACAGAGAAGCCTGGTGGGCTACATACGGTCCATGGGGTCAACTGAGCAACTAACACTTTCAGGGACATTGGCCAGCACTTTTTTTTTTTTTTAATCCTGTGAAGCCACAGGATAAATGTGGAGCATCCAGATGTCTATGTAGCAAACAAAGGAACAGGGGTTAAGTTTGACTTTCTGTTCTTGTAAGTGTCTTGCTGATAGAATGCACGAGAAAATCCACTAAATCCACCTTTTCTGTGTTGACCAATTTTATCCTTTCTTTACAACTCAGAGTACAAGATTGGAAAAGTTGTTACTTGTTACTTTTGTGTTATCAAGGAACTTCTGGCTTTTAGAGAATTAGTTACATCAAAATGAACCAGACATTCTGTTTCGGGAGAACATATGCTAATCTTATTGGTCCCAAGGGCCAGTAGCAACTTTGTAGAGAAGAAGTGGTAGACTGGCCTTGGCCAAACCCCACAGCTAGTTTTTGAAAAATGAGTTTTGTCACCTTATGAACTGGTGGTTTTGAATTTCTGATTATTCCAAATAAAAATAAAAACAAACACTCTCACATATCAGTGTGGCTTCTTGTCACAATTATACTGTCAAAATTTTTGTTTATGCCTAGAGAAAAATGAAAATGTAGACAACATCTTGTTCTAGATGTAATTTGAAAAATTACAGTTTCTTAAAAATATGACAATAGACACAACTCTATTAAGATCTAGAAAGTAAGATTCACATGTATGTTTACCATTTAATAAAACCACCTTATTTTCAACTTTGGACTTACTCTTTTTTAGACTGTTCTTCAAGGCTTTGGAAAGTTGGATCTGATCTTTCAATTCAAGTGAACCATTTTAGGGATAGGAGATTTAGGTGTTGGGACATTATTAGTTTTCAACACTTACATGAGTACTTAGTTGCTCAGTTGTGTCCAACTCTTTGTGACCCCCCCGCCAGGCTCCTCTGTCCATGGGATTCTCCAGGCAAGAATACTGGAGTGGGTTACCATTCCCTTCTCCAGGAGATCTTCCCAACCCAGGGATCAAACCCAGGTCTCCTGCATTGCAGGCAGATTCTTTACCGTCTGAACCACAGGGGAAGCCCTATAACACCTGAGCTTACAGCACAGAGAGTGGGGATAGCGAGGCACATATCACAGGCTCTTCTCTCCTTTTCTCCTGACGTGCTCTTCTCACCATCATGGTCTCAGAAGGCTTGTTGAGCCTTGATTGGGTCCTGGATCTAGGTCCGATGTTTGACAGGTTCTTATGGGCTTTTAGAAGCCACACAGTCCAACCTCCTTATTTTCTACATCTTTCCCAACTGAGCCATGAGGGCCAGCTCCATAGAGTGTAACTGTCTGGCGGCTCAGAGCCCTGCATTTAGAAGGGCTTCACATGTGGTTTTAATGCGCTGCTGTCACTGTCTTGAAGTCCTTACTTTTTGAACAAGTGGTTCTACATTTTCATTTCATACTGGGCCCCGCAAATTATGTTGCTGGTCCTGGAAGCCACATTGATTTGCTTGTGTCTTAAAGAATCATAAAATGATTTGATTTTAAACGAGAGTGGAAAGGATGGGCAGCGGAGGAGAGTGAGAGCTCCCAAAAACCCTGCGGGAGAGAGAAGTTCATGATGCACCAGGAGCCCTTCTGGGAACCTTCAGAACATCACATACCCCTTGGATTTGTCTTGTCTGCAAGTAACACCGGCTCTGTCTTTAGACAGTAATTTATTCCTTATCTACATTCTGGATTTCCACTTTTCCTCTTAAAACCTGTTTCCTTTTGTTCTATTCTCTCTGCCAACAACTAGCCATTATCTCCTATGTACTTAAAAGCCATTATAGTCACCCCTCTACACTTTTCCAGGCTAAGAGCTCCTAATTCTTTTATCTATCAGCTTGAATGCTTTTTTTTTAATTGATGCTTCCTCAAAGAAGAACAGGTAGCCAGTTCAGGTGGCATTGTTACAATCAGGCAGCAATTAATTTTACTTCTAGCTACAGTGCCAAGGAAAGCAACAGAGAAAGACAGAGATGGCACCAATGAAAATCGCTTTTTGGAATGAGGCTAAAATTAGCCAAACATTTTGTAATTACAAAGTAATTTGAAAATCAAGTAGTTAGACTAAAACATTGATCAGGAAAAGGAAATAGGGAAGGAAAGAACAGAGAAATTCATTGAAAACAACCTCTCCCATAGACCAGAGGGAGTTTTGGAGAGAAAGTAGATTGCTGCTAATAGAAATACCAAAGTCCATTATTTTGGTGAAGCTCAGAGAATAAGAAATGTGGCCTTCACAGACGGGGGGACTAAGTTCTCCCCAGTCCAGGGTACACCTGTGCCTGCAGGTGAACAATTTCCATACCCGTATCCATGGAGAGATGTAAAAATACCTATTATATTTTATGTTTCAAATACAGTGTTCAAATACTGAATACAAACAGGGGACACAATTGTATGTAAAGAAAGGTTAGAACAACAATGTAGTAACAAAAGGAACAGGGGCTTGATTTCTGTAATATCAAGTGTTTCTCTAGTAATTCACCTTAGAGAGACGGTTTTAATTTCCACAAAACAGGGCATTGAATATATTTGAGGTCCCTGATGGCTCAGAAGGTAAAGAGTCTGCCTGCAATGCAGGAGACCCAGGTTTGGGTTGGGATGATTCCTTGGAGAAGGAGGCTATGCTGTTCTTGCCTGGAGAATTCCATGGACAGACAAGCCTGGCAGGTTACAGTCTTTGGGGTTGCAAAGAGTCAGATACAACTGAGCAACTAACACTTTCACTTTTTAGACATATCAAAAAACCTTTATTAATTTTTTCCCTAACAGATATTTACAATTTATTTGTCTCTGAGGTTGACGGTCCAGTGGAGGCTGAATAAAGGAATCTTACTCAGTGTGGACCATCGAGCCCCTCCCGGAGATGCTGACGAGGGTCCCTGTGTTGGGAGGAGTGAAGGTGGCCTGATTAGTAGTGTGGTGTGGGGAACCCATTCCTTCCACATCCTCTGTGTCCATTCCTGGGCAGTTGGTTTACTTTCTCTGTTTCTCCATCTTCTTGTATATAAAAAGTGCTGAAATACTGACTTACCTGAGCACTGTTGTGAAAATGAATTAATGGATGACAAAGGGCTATGAAAGATTAAAACATTGTTTTTATACATTGAAAATAGTCTTTTAATAATATGAAAATTGAAGGAAAAATTTTACTGGGGGGATGGGTGTTCCCTGTGCTCTCTGCTATGGAGACACAGATGGGAACTGGGCTGGTGTTGCTCTCAGAACTTCCGTTTACTGAGGAATAAAAACAGTATTGATAGTGGCAAGTTCTGACATTTATATTGCATTTTCTATACCTGAAAATAACAGACTGATTCCAAAACAAAGCAATAGAGTGGTTCCAAATTGGAAAGGAGTACGTCAAGGCTGTATATTGTCACCCTGCTTATTTAACTTATATGCAGAGTACATCATGAGAAATGACAGGCTGGATGAAGCACAAACTGGAATCAAGATTGCCAGGAGAAATAACAATAACCTCAGAAATGCAGATGACACCACCCTTATGGCAGAAAATGAAGAACTGAAGAGCCTCTTGATGAAAGTGAAAGAGGAGAGTGAAAAAGTTGGCTTAAAGCTCAACATTCAGAAAACTAAGATCATGGCATCTGGTCCCATCACTTCATGGCAAACAGATGGGGAAACAATGGAAACAGTGACAGACTTTATTTTTCTGGGCTCCAAAATCACTGCAGATAGTGACTGCAGCCATGAAATTAAAAGATGCTTGCTCCTTGGAAGATAAGCTATGACCAACCTAGACAGCATATTAAAAAGCAGAGACATTACTTTGCCAACAAAAGTCCATCTAGTCAAGGCGATGGTTTTTCCAGTTGTCACATATGGATGTGAGAGTTGGACTATAAAGAAAGCTGATCGCTGAAGAATTGATGCTTTTGAACTGTGGTGTTGGAGAAGACTCTTGAGAGTCCCTTGGACTGCAAGGAGATCAAACCAGTCCATCCTAAAGGAAAACAGTCCTGAATATTCATTGGAAGGACTGATGCTGAAGCTGAAACTCCAATATTTTGGCTATCTGATGTGAAGAACCGACTCATTTGAAAAGACCCTGGTGCTGGGAAACATTGAAGGCAGGGGAAGGGGATGACAGAGGATGAGATGGTTGGATGGCATCACTGACTCTATGGACATGAGTTTGAGCAAGCTCTGGGAGTTGGTGATGGGCAGGGAGGCCTGGCGTGCTGCAGTTTATGGGGTCACAAAGAGTCGGACACAACTAAGCGACTGAACTGAACTGATACCTGAAAATTTGACTGACTACGTATTCAAGATGAGACTACCACAAGCCCTGTCTGGGTTTGAGTCCTAGTTTACAGATGAGAAAATTGAGGCTCAGGATTTCCCTGGTGGTTCAGTGGTTAGCACTCTGCCCTTCCATTGCCCTTCCTCCACTATCCCTTGTCAGAGGAGCTAAGATCTCGCAAGGTGTGAGATATGGCCAAAAAGCAGAAAGAAAATTGAGGCTTATGGGGGTTAAGTATCTCAACTTAGTTTTCTTATCTGTAGATGGAGATATGAATAGCGCCTCATGGGGCTGTTGTGAATGTTGGGGCTCAGGGCAGGTGACTCCAACGATGCCAAAGAGGCATGCTGATTAGTTTGAATTAAAGTTACTCAAGAAACAACTTGAGTTGTTGAGTGTAAGAGGGGCACTCTGACCCTCCTCTTTATGTCCTGGAAAACAGGAAGTAAATCTCCACTATGAATGGTACCCGCCCTGTCTCAGGTGGTAGAGACGTATCCTTATCGCCATTTGTGGGAAATTCAGGGCTGATAAGGATGTCAAACAAGCCTTATTACTGCTTTACTGATGTACTACTCCAAGCCCAAACTTTTTTGTTTTGTCAGTTCTTCATAGATTTGTTGTTTTTTTTGTCTAAAAAGTATACAAACTGTCTGCTTTGATAATTTCTTTAGGTCCTCAATGAGACTTTTGTTTGTATGAAATTAAATTTGATTTTCTCCTGTTACTCTGTCTTGTGTCAGTTTAATTATTAGACAAGCCAAAATAATTCAGCAAGGGTAGGGGGAAATCTTCCCCTTCCCAGACATAAGGATTAATTGGAACAACAATGTACATAAATGTAATGGCTGATCAGTTCAGTTCAGTTCAGTCATTCAGTCGTATTTGACTTTTTATGACCCCATGGACTGCAGCGTGTGAGGCTTCCCTGTCCATCACCAGCTCCCGGAGCTTGCTCAAACTCATGTCCATCGAGTCGGTGATGCCATCCAACCATCTCATTCTCTATCATCCCCTTCTCCTCCTGCCATCAATCTTTCCCAGCATCAGGGTCTTTTCCAATGAGTCAGCTCTTTGCATCAGGTGGCCAAAATATTGGAGTTTCAGCTTCAACATCAGTCCTTCCAGTGAATACCCAGGACTGATCTCCTTTAGGATGGACTGGTTGAATCTCCTTGCAGTCCAAGGGACTCTCAAGAGTCTTCTTCAACACCACAGTTCAAAAGCATCAATTCTTTCACGCTCAGCTTTCCTTATGGTTCAACACTCACATCCATACATGACTACTGGAAAAACCATAGCTTTGACTAGACGGACCTTTGTAAATGTCTTCAGAAGTTGTTAATCATTGTTGCTATATATTAATACATATAGATATCCATCTCCCAAACTTATTTCACTTCACTAGATGGTCTTTTCTCTCTCTCTCTCTCTTTCTTTGTAAGGGGTAATGTTAGAGGGTGGTTGTAGGCAGTAAGTACATCAGAATTTCAGAGAACAGAGTGAATGCTTAGGACTTGGTCATTAGGAAATCTTCATGGGAGTGAGGGGATTTGAACTGATGCTTAAAAAATGTAGGATGTAGCCAGGCAGATGAAATGCAGGAGCCATCGTTGGGGACACAGGGAGCAAAGCACCCCAGTTTGATGGAAGGAGTATGGGAAATAATGTGGGAAACAGTGGCTCATGAGGCCCTTGAATTTTATCTGATGGATAGAAGGAAGTCTTTAGTGGGATTTTTAGAAAGAATATCTGATATTTTTATCTTCAGTGAATGGATGTTAAAAGGTGTTGAAAGTGGCTGGAGGTAGGGACCCTGGCTGGGAAGTTGTTGAATGAGATTCAGGGCCCAGTCTGAATCAGTGGGACAGAGGTATAAAGCCTGTGAGATATCAGGGATTGGAGGGAAGAAGCAAGACTGATTGGTGATTGATTTGGGGATTTGACGGGAGGGACGATGACGTTCAGGTTTTACTGAGTGGTAGTCTAAGGAATCACGTCCCTTACATTATTCTTTCAGTGACTCATTGAGCAAGTACTTTCTGAGTGGCTACTATGTTTAGTACTCTGTTTAGCTGCTGAGATTGTTAAAAAAAATAAAAAAATAAAAAGTGAGACTTTGTTCCCAAAACATTCAAACACTTGTTTCTGTTTTCCACACCTATAATTGCATGTGTTGAGTGTTATCATGTAGGCATGAATACAGAACAGGGTGAACTACGAAGTGATGGAGGAGGTAGTATTCGAGCAGGGTCTTGCTTGTGGCTGGCAATTCAGGTGAAATCCCAGGGGATGGGAAAGTGCCACATCAGAAATAAAGAAAGTAAGTTAGTGGAGGTTGGGAAGGACCTGAATGAATTCTACTTTGGATCAGGGGTTCCTAACCTCCAGGATCTAATGCCTGATGATCTGAGGTGGAGCTGATGTAATTCAAAACTACTCCCCACCCTGTCTGTGGAAAAGTTTTCTTTCATGAAGCTGATCTCTGATGCTAAAAATGTTGGGGACTGCTGCTGGAGATGGACTAAAGTACAAAGTGATCATGGCACATCAGAGTGGGCATGGCTAGCAGGCACCTGGAAATAAGGATTGGGAGAGAACCTTATTTATAACACATCTGCTAAACTAGCCATAACTTGAATACTCCTTGTGATGGAGTGCTCCTCACCTCACAATATGGCTCTCTGGCAAACAGTTCTAACACCAGAGTGTGAACTTGGTTCTTAAGGGAATTGCAAGCTCCTGGAGGTATTCAAACCAGGGATAACTTGATTAACGGGATGTTGATTAAAGGAAAATCCTGTGAATCCTGGCAGGATGAACCCAGGAGGAGAGCTGGCAGCTAGGACACAGGCAGGCAGGGAGGCCATCTCTAATTGTTCAACATTTTCCTAACTCTCCATTGAGCCAAAGTCTACCTCGCTGTAACTTTTATTTATGGTTTTAGTTTAACTTGATTGGAGCAACACAGAATAAATCTCTTCCACATAACAGGTTTTATATTCTTTCAAGTTCTTTCTTTTTAGAAAACCACCTTTCCCTGGTTCTTTATGCCCCATTTGTAGACTTTCAACATCCTGATCTATTCACTCCAGTATTGGTCAAAGCTTACGTGTAACTGTTTACCTGGGGTGTCTGATCTAGGGAGCAAAAGTGAGGGATGGGGGAGTCATGCAGGAAAGAGAGAGGATCAATAAAAGATGCATTTCCAGGTTGCTGATCACTTGGGGAGACAAGTATTTCATTCCAAGGCAGGACTCTGGGAACCATATGGGCAGCATCTCAGGGCTGTCTGTCCAAGGGAAGCATTCACCTGTTGACTCCCATCCCCCTTTGATCAGAGGTTTGCCTCAGTTCAGTTCAGTTCAGTTCAGTCGCTCAGTCGTGTCTGACTCCTTGCGACCCCATGAATCAAAGCACGCCAGGCCTCCCTGTCCATCACCAACTCCCGGAGTTCACTCAAACTCATATCCATCGAGTCGGTGATGCCATCCAGCCATCCCAATCTCTGTCGTCCCCTTCTCCTCCTGCCCCCAATCCTTCCCAGCATCAGAGTCCTTGCCTAGGTGGATATTAACTCTCCTGCCTGAGAATCTCCTTGGCAGAATCTCTTGGCAGAGAAGCCCCGAGGAGGAGGTGAAGGATAGGAGGCTGTTTCTGAGGCAAGTGCTGATAGGCTCACCTGGGGGACATCAATCTGGTCCTATGGCAGTGGCTGGAATGATGGACAGATAGGACTCAGAAAATCAGAAATGGGATGCCAGAGGTATCTGATGCTGCTGCTGCCCACCCAGCTTCTGCTGAGCTTTGGACATGTTCCAGTCACTCCACATCCCTTTAAGAGCTGGTGCTCAGAATTAAATAAGCCCTCCAATATAGTCTATTCAGAGAAGAGTTTAGGGCAGAGAGTAAGGGAAGAGTGAGGGCTGTGGGAAAATAATCTCAGATGAACATGTCAAAAACACTTGACACGTTGCCCCTGGTGAAGCTCACCAACAAACACCCAAGATGTGGCGGACTCTGAGGGGCTAGTGATGGTGCAGCATCAGTATGGAGAAGGTGCAATCTTGACCTTACAGAGGGCTCAGCCTAGTTGGGGAGGCTGGAGAAGTGGTCAAGTCATTCTGAGGTGGTGTGAGCTACAGTGGATGGAGACATGGTCCAGAGAAGAGCATAATTAACTCATGGTGATAAGATAAACGAAACATCTTTCTCAGGAGTTTGAGGTGGCCTGGTTTCTCATCATGTATGCCATGATGGAGAGACAGAGCGCACGAGGGATCCACCATGCCCAGGCTGAGGCACAGCCTAAACTGGCAAAATATAACATCCCCAGGATGCCTGCTTTCAAGTCAATTGTGAAACCATGAGATCCTCCTTATTTTAGAAGCTACATTCAATGCATTTCATTTTAACCAAATATTCCTAGCTTAAAAATTGCTGCCTTTCACCTGTGTGTGCATTTGAGTATTTTGAGCCACTGTTCTATCTCTTAGGAATCCTATTTTTCCCATGGGAACCACTGTTTCATATTTTTCTAGTTGTTCCAAAAGAGACCTTGATTGTAAAAGGTTAAATTGAAGAAGAAGTGGTTATTATTTTCCTCCTCTTCTTCCCTTGTCAAGAACACTGCAGAGCCTTTGTAAACAAAGCTAGAATGTAGACAGTCTAGGGGTGGTTTCAGCTGAAAAAAGTATAATTTTTGTGTGCGTATTTTTTTCATAACATGGTGAATTGAAGGATAGCTCAGGAAAATAAGTAACAGGTGGCTGCTGAAACCTGGAGGGCAGAAGGCATGGTCAGAAGACAGAAAGCATCTCCTAAAAAGGGTGCTTGTGGCTTGTCACGTGGTCCCATGCATCACGTTAGCCCTTGGACAGAGACCAGCTCTGAGCCTGCCATCCTCTGCCCCTCAGTCCCAGGGCCCCCTGACTGACATATGGGAAGGATTTAGAGACAAGGAAAAAGTCCAAAAACCAAATGTGGAGAGAAATTATGTGGCTAGCAGCTGGAATTCATGAAGTTTCACATGAAGTGAAGGATTGATAACAAGAAATCCAAAACACCCTTTCCCCAAAGACAGTCATATCCATAGCTTACGGACAAAAAAAAGGCTTCTCAGGATTAAATATAACTGTTTAAGTATAAAACTGTTTAAGTATATGTTAAGCTTATGTTTAAATATAACTGTTAAGCTTATGTTTACCTTTATCAGGGAGAGCTATAGCTATATTGGTCATCAATTTGGAATTATTGAATTCAAAGTTGATGTGTTGAGATGTATGAGGCACCAAACAATGAATCATAAATTGGGTTGCATGCCTGCTTTTTCTTGAGTCTTTTTTTTATGAGATATGTTAATATTAAATGAAAATAATTATTTATGAAAGTTTTTCACCTAAGTTATCTTTTTCAGTCCTCTCCACTACATACCAACTAAGAAATAAGTATTTTATATCAAGGGAACATTTCATGCAAAGATAGGCTCGATAAAGGACAGAAATGGTATGGACCTAACAGAAGCAGAAGATATTAAGAAGAGGTGGCAAGAATACACAGAAGAACTGTACAAAAAAGATCTTCATGACCAAGATAATCATGATGGCGTGATCACTCACCTGGAGCCAGACATCTTGGAATGTGAAGTCAAGTGGGCCTTAGAGAGCATCACTACGAACAAAGCTAGTGGAGGTGATGGAATTCCAATTGAGCTCTTTCAAATCCCGAAAGATGATGCTGTTAAAGTGCTGCACTCAATATGCCAGCACATTTGGAAAACTCAGCAGTGGCCATAGGACTGGAAAAGGTCAGTCTTCATTCCAATCCCAAAGAAAGGCAATGCCAAAGAATGCTCAAACTACCATACAATTGCACTCATCTCACACGCTAGTAAAGTCATGCTCAAAATTCTCCAAGCCAGGCTTCAGCAATATGTGAACCGTGAACTTCCAGATGTTCAAGCAGGTTTTAGAAAAGGCAGAGGAAACAGAGATCAAATTGCCAACATCTGCTGGATCATGGAGAAAGCAAGAGAGTTCCAGAAAAACATCTATTTCTGCTTCATTGACTATGCCAAAGCCTTTGACTGTGTGGATCACAATAAACTGTGGAACATTCTGAAAGAGATGGGAATCCCAGACCACCTGACCTGCCTTTTGAGAAACCTGTATGCAGGTCAGGAAGCAACAGTTAGAACTGGACATGGAACAACAGACTGGTTCCAAATAGGAAAAGGAGTACATCAAGGTTGTATATTGTTACCCTGCTTATTTAACTTATATGCAGAATACATCATGAGGAACGCTGGGCTGGAAGAAGCACAAGCTGGAATCAAGATTGCTGGGAGAAATATCAATAACCTCAGATATGCAGCTGACACCACCCTTATGGCAGAAAGTGAAGAGGAACACAAAGGCCTCTTGATGAAAGTGAAAGAGGAGAGTGAAAAGGTTGGCTTGAAGCTCAACATTCAGAAAACAAAGATCATGGCATCTGGTCCCATCACTTCATGGCAAATAGATGGGGAAACAGTGGAAACAGTGTCAGACTTTATTTTTTTGGGCTCCAAAATCACTGCAGTTGCTGATTGCAGCCATGAAATTAAAAGACGCTTACTCCTTGGAAGGAAAGTTATGACCAACTTAGATAGCATATTAAAAAGCAGAGACATTACTTTGCCAACAAAGGTCCATCTAGTCAAGGCTATGGTTTTTCCCGTGGTCATGTATGGATGTGAGAGTTGGACTGTGAAGAAAGCTCATCACCGAAGAATTGATGCTTTTGAGCTGTGGTGCTGGAGAAGACTCTTGAGAGTCCCTTGGACTGCAAGGAGATCCAACCAGTCCATTCTAGAGGAGATCAATCCTGGGTGTTCTTGGAAGGACTGATGCTGAAACTGAAACTCCAATACTTTGGCCACCTCATGTGACGAGTTGACTCACTGAAAAAGACTCTGATGCTGGGAAGGATTGGGGGCAGGAGGAGAAGGGGACGACCGAGAATGAGATGGCTGGATGGCATCACCAGCTCGATGGACATGAGTTTGAGTGAACTCCGGGAGTTGGTGATGGACAGGGAGGCCTGGCGTGCTGTGATTCATGGGGTCGCAAAGAGTCGGACACGACTGAGCGACTGAACTGAACTGAACTGAACCTCTCACTGCTTAAGAGGAAGCTGATATTTCAGGGGATTAATTTGCCCAAGATTACAGTGGTAGCAGGTAATTCTGATCTTAAACACAGGTCTTCTGATCTTAGCAGCCATGGGTGTATCCACTACACTGGGGTTCCTAAACCTGGATATCTTTCCAGACTGGCCCTGGGGCTTTTCTATTTTACTGATCCCTAGAGTGGGTTCAGGAATCTATTTGCTTAAGAATCTCTGAAATGATTCTGATGAGCAACCTGGTTTGGAACGCACTGTGTTAAGATAAATGGAACTTCATTCTCTCACCAATCAGTGCAAATTCTTCTTTCCCCTGGGGATGTTCAGTTCAGTTCAGTTCAGTTCAGTTCAGTTCAGTCGCTCAGTCGTGTCCGACTCTCCGCGACCCCATGAATCACAGCACGCCAGGCCTCCCTGTCCATCACCAACTCCCGGAGTTCACTCAAACTCATGTCCACAGAATCGGTGATGCCATCCAGCCATCTCATTCTCCGTCGTCCCCTTCTCCTCCCGCCCCCAACCTTTCCCAGCATCAGAGTCTTTTCCAGTGAGTCAACTCGTCTCATGAGGTGACCAAAGTATTGGAGTTTCAGCTTTAGCATCAGTCCCTCCAATGAACATCCAGGATTGATCTCCTTTAAAATGGACTGGTTGGATCTCCTTGCAGTATAAGGGACTCTCAAGAGTCTTCTCCAACACCACAGTTCAAAAGCATCGATTCTTCGGCGATCAGCTTTCTTCACAGTCCAACTCTCACATCCATACATGACCACGGGAAAAACCATTGCCTTGACTAGACGGACCTTGGTCGGCAAAGTAATGTCTCTGCTTTTTAATATACTATCAAGGTTGGTCATAACTTTCCTTCCAAGGAGCAAGCGTCTTTTAATTTCATGGCTGCAATCAGCATCTGCAGTGATTTTGGAGCCCAAAAAAACAAAGTCTGACACTGTTTCCACTGTTTTTCCATCTATTTCCCATGAAGTGATGGGACCAGATGCCATGATCTTTGTTTTCTGAATGTTCAGCTTCAAGCCAACCTTTTCACTCTCCTCTTTCACTTTCATCAAGAGGCTTTTGAGTTCCTCTTCACTTTCTGCCATAAGGGTAGTGTCATCTGCATATCTGAGGTTATTGATATTTCTCCCAGCAATCTTGATTCCAGCTTGTGCTTCTTCCAGCCCAGCGTTCCTCATGATGTACTCTGCATAGAAGTTAAATAAGCAAGGTGACAATATACAACCTTGACGTACACCTTTTCCTATTTGGAACCAGTCTGTTGTTCCATGACCGGTTCTAACAGTTGCTTCCTGACCTGCATACAGGTTTCTCAAGAGGCAGGTCAGGTGGTCTGGGATTCCCATCTCTTTCAGAATGTTCCACAGTTTATTGTGATCCACACAGTCAAAGGCTTTGGCATAGTCAATGAAGCAGAAATAGATGTTTTTCTGAAACTCTCTTGCTTTCTCCATGATCCAGCGGATGTTGGCAATTTGATCTCTGGTGCCTCTGCCTTTTCTAAAACCTGCTTGAACATCTGGGAGTTCACGGTTTACATACTGCTGAAGCCTGGCTTGGAGAATTTTGAGCATGACTTTACTAGCGTGTGAGATGAGTGCAATTGTGCGGTAGTTTGAGCATTCTTTGGCATTCCCTTTCTTTGGGATTGGAATGAAGACTGACCTCTTCCAGTCCTGTGGCCACTGCTGAGTTTTCCAAATCTGCTGGCATATTGAGTGCAGCACTTTCACAGCATCATCTTTCAAGACTTGAAATAGCTCAACTGGAATTCCATCACCTCCACTAGCTTTGTTCATAGTGATGCTTTCTAAGGCCCACTTGACTTCACATTCCAAGATGTCTGGCTCTAGGTCAGTGATCCCAAATTGTTACAAGCTGCATGGTCGGGTGGATTCTAATGTTTCCCAGGTGTGGCTCTGCTGACCTTCAAAATATCTATTTACTCCTGGGGATGTAGGTGGAGTAAATAGATATTTTGAAGGTCAGCAGAGCCACACCTGGGAAACATTAGAATCCACCCGACCATGCAGCTTGTAACAATTTGGGATGAGCTAGTTCAGTCTGATTACTAGTGCCTGGAAACATGATGAGGGGAAATTAGACCATAACAACATCAAATGATATTTCTCAACTTTTTCCTAAGCAATGATACACCTGTCAAAGTGCTGGGACACACCAGGGGGCTGCCAGTATCAGAGATGTAGAACCTCAGGTTGGGAACACTTGGTCAAAATCAACATCAGAGGAGCCAGATCGACAGCCATCGAAATATAATATGCTTAGCCTTTCACAGTTTCCCCACAGAGTTGAGAAGTGCAAAGCATATGGAAAAGCGAGGCTCCTCTCTGAGAGTAGTCAGGTTCATTCTTTAATGTTTGTGAACTGGAGGTGATTTACATTCTTTGATAATGGGGGACCTAGTTTTGAATTCCAGCAGTGTACCTTAGTGCCCTTGGGGAACCATTTTTCTTCCAGCCTCAGTTTCCCCCATACACAAAGGGAGGGTAAATTTAGAGGCTCCAATGAAGTAATGTATAGAAAGTGATCAGGCCAGTGCCTGTAAATAGCAAGCACCATGTAAGTTGTGATGTTATTTCTGTTTCTTCTATCCATGAGATCTTAAAATTTAATCAGTAAAGGATAGAAATGCTTTAATGTATCTTAAGCAAATCAGGATTTAAATACAGAAAAATTCACTCTAGTGAAAAGCAAGAAAAGTACATAATACATGAGGGGCTGGGGGAGGGGTGTGGGGGAGTAGAGGGGTGGCAGTGACGGCGAAGATCAGCGAACATCAGAAACTGCGTCTGCACAGGGGAGCAAGAGAAAAGTGCGCCCAAGAATTTGCAAACCAGGGAATAAAAGCACCCACTGCACCTAGTGGGCTAGGATAAAGACATGAAAGTCACTTTTGAGAATGAGTTTAAATGAAGTCAGCAAGACTGGACTGTAACCTGATTAACTGTATTAACATATCTAAAGAGAGAACTTATCATTCAGAACTGCAGTCTGCCAGCAGGGGAAGAACAGAAAATGGAAAGTCAGAGAGGCAGACATTGGCGACATTGCCCTCCTGGAACTTCCCAGGGAAGGGGGAATCTGAACTAAGGGACTTTGAATATTTCTTCCCCATTGGCAGGACCATCTTCATGGTAGGATGATGTCTCAGGCTGTCAAAGTGTAGAACTGACTTTGTGAGCATCTCATACTTCTCAAGCAATGTGATTGTAATTTAGCTCCCCAGAGAGTTTTCTTGGGGCTTCCCTGGTGGCTCAGGTGGTAAAGAATCTCCCTGGAATGCAGGAGACCTGGGTTCAATCCCTGGGTTGGGATGATTCCCTGGAGAAGGGGATGACTACCCACTCCAGTATTTTTGCCTAGAGAAAAAGTAACACATGGGACTTCTGAGGCTTACATTTATCATGGTAAATCAGAAGTTGTTTTTCTGGTTGATGCTTCAGTCTTTTGTGAACTTAGTAAGCCAGAGTCAGCCTCCCCGAGTCTGATGATCTCTGGGACTTGAGCTTGGAATGTCCCAGGTTCACACCAGGATCACCTTGGGCAGCAATGAGTCCAGCAAGGCAATGTGTGTCACCAGTGGCCACCCTAGTGACTTGGGACCTTGCTGCACGCCTCCCACTCACCATGGGGAAAGAGGAAAATCTAGAAACAGGAACCACACACGGGGTTTGAGTTTCAAGCGAACGGGAGGAGTTTTGCCCTGACTGAATTGTGAATCAGCTTTAGGTGAAAATGGTTTGCAGAGAAGATAAACATTCCATTCCCCTTGCTGACCAGGAGTCTCTGGATTCTCCGAGATATCTATTTAAAAGCTCCGGTTCCTCTAACACCACATTTCCTTGTTGTTTCATAGTTCCCGGTTGTCTGTCCATTGCTTTGTTGACCTATCTTTTCCTGAGCTTTCGTATGTCTCACTGGCATCAACTCAAGGGGCATAGATGCCCTAACACCTGAAACTACCCGCCTAGGCAGGTCTGAACTTAGACTTGTTTCTCGAGGGGAAGGTTTTCTCATAAGCAGGTTCCCACGGTGTGGCCACAGCTGTGTTTTAAAAGTGTGTATCTAAACACAACACACTCAACCTTGAAATTCTTTAGTGACTTTTAGTTCAAGTCCCAACTCATCACCATGTCTTAATAGACACTGCAAGGTCTGTCCTTTGCTAACTGTTCTGGCTCTTCCTTCCTTCATTCCCACCTCTCCTTCTAAGGAGGTCTGCTGGGACTTACCTGGTGGTCCAGTGGTTAAGACTTGAGTTCTCAATGCAGGAGACTTGAGTTCCATCCCTAGCTGGGGAACTAAGATCCTGCATGCATCTCAGCAAGACCGAAAAAAAAAAAAAAAACACCAAAGTTTTCTCCCTACAGAAATCCACTGATCTACTGTATGGATGTGAGAGTTGGACTGTGAAGAAAGCTGATCACCGAAGAATCAATGCTTTTGAACTGTGGTGTTGGAGAAGACTCTTGAGAGTCCCTTGGACTGCAAGGAGATCCAACCAGTCCACTCTAAGGGAGATCGATCCTGGGTGTTCATTGGAAAGACTGATGCTAAAGCTGAAACTGCAATACTTTGGCCACCTCATGTAACGAGTTGACTCACTGGAAAAGACTCTGATGTTGGGAAACGTTGGGGGCGGGAGGAGAAGGGGACGACAGAGAATGAGATGGCTGGATGGCATCACCGACTCTGTGGACATGAGTTTGAGTGAATTCTGGGAGTTGGTGATGGACAGGGAGGCCTGAAGTGCTGTGATTCGTGGGGTCGCGGAGAGTCGGACACGACTGAGAGACTGAACTGAACTGAACTGTATTGAAAATAGTACTTATATTCATTGTCCTCTTGGCCTTTGCATATACATTCTCCCCTACCCCTTTTCCTGGTTGCCAGAAACTTTTCCTAGTTGCCTAAAAAGTCCTTAAACTTTTGTTGAGACATCCCTTTCATTGGGAAATTAATTCATTAAAAAATATTTCTTAAATATTTTCAATATGCCAGGCAGGTGCTTGGGCTACATCAGTGAACAAAATAGTGAAAGATCTATTTATCTTATTTGATATTCATGGCCTACTTGTCCTGTCTTTCCAAGTGGAAGTTCCTAAGTAAGAATTTCCAAGTGGAAATTTCCAAGTGGGGATTCCCAGGTGGCGCTAGCAGTAAAGAACCTGCCTGCCAATGCAGGAGACATAAGAGATGCAGGTTCGATCCCTGGATTGGGAAGATCCCCTGGAGGAGGGCATGGCAACCCCCTCCAGTATTTTTGCCTAGAGAATCCCATGGACAGAGGAATTGCAGTCCATAGGATCGCTAAGAGTCAGACAGGACTGAAGTGACGTAGCACACATCTTTGCAAAACTGAAAGCTCCCTGAAGACAGGGAGTGGATGGGCATTTACTACCATATTCCCAAAGCCTAGAAGAAAGTTTTGGTATACAGCCAGCAGTCAATAAATGTGAGAAACCCTTAGAGAAAAAACCCTTTCTGCAAAGAAAAACAATTTCTGTAAAGTAAATATTTTAGAATGGTTTGATCCATTCAGTTTCTTGCATAGCCATTGAAGTCTGCTGTTGTGATGCAAGCAGCCAGAGATGGCATGTCAGCAATTGGTCACGGGGGTGTCCCAGTCACACGTAGAAAACCCCTAAAGGTTCTTCCAGGTTCAAAATTCTTTAATTATTTTATTAATATCTTTTTAAAATTGCTACACTCCCAGCATCTAGAACTGGCATTGTTTAGTTGCTAAATCTGTCCGACTCATTGCGACCCCATGGATTGTAGCTCACCAGGCAGAGAAGACAATGGCAAGCCACTCCAGTACTCTTGCCTAGAAAATCCCATGGATGGAGCAGCCTGGTAGGCTGCAGTCCGTGGGGTCACTAGTGGTCGGACACGACTGAGCGACTTCACTTTCGTTTTTCACTTTCACACATTGGAGAAGGAAATGGCAACCCATTCCGGTGTTCTTGCCTGGAGAATCCCAGGGATGGGGGAGCCTGGTGGGCTTCCCTCTCTGGGGTCACACAGAATCAGACATGACTGAAGTGACTTAGCAGCAGCAGCAGCAGCAGGCTCCTTTGGCCATGAACTTTTCCAGGCAAGAATACTGGAGTGGGTTGCCATTTCCTCCTTCAGGGGAATCTTCCTGGCCCAGGGGTCAAACCCACACCTCCTGCTTGGCAGGCAGATTCTTTACCACTGAGCCATCTGGGCAGCCCTATCTGGAACATAGCAGATACTTAATGTATCCTCTTTGAATGAGGAATTAAAGTGGATTTAAGGCCAAACTTGAGTTTGAATCCAAGTCTTTCTGACTTCAAAATCCATGGTCTTTGTATATCTTGCTGGCTGTTTCATTGAATATAGACATTGGGGATCAGAATTCCCAAGACACTTAGACCCATAGTGCTGGTCAGTTAATCTAAAGCCATTGTACTTTTTCTAATCTTCAGATGTCTTGTCCAATTGGATCCCTCCCAAAATTCATTAGCCCTAAACAATGACGAACCCCTCTTGCTATCATATGAGGAGATAGGTAGTGTATGGGGGGCTAAAATCAGCTGGTAAACCAGTAATAAAGATAAGTAAGCACAAATGGGGAAAGACTTATAGGATAGAGGTGGTCCAGTCAGTTCAGTTCAGTTCAGCCGCTCAGTCGTGTCCGACTCTCCGCGACCCCATGAATCACAGCATGCCAGGCCTCCCTGTCCATCACCAACTCCCAGAGTTCACTCAAACTCATGTCCACAAAGTTGGTGATGCCATCCAGCCATCTCATTCTTGGTCGTCCCCTTCTCCTCCCGCCCCCAACCTTCCCCAGCATCAGAGTCTTTTCCAGTGAGTCAACTCATCGCATGAGGTGGCCAAAGTATTGGAGTTTCAGATTTAACATCAGTCCTTCCAATGAACACCCAGGATTGATCTCCTCTAGAATAGACTGGTTGGATCTCCTTGCAGTCCAAGGGACTCTCAAGAGTCTTCTCCAACACCACAGTTCAAAAGCATCAATTCTTCGGCAATCAGCTTTCTTCACAGTCCAACTCTCACATCCATACATGACCACGGGAAAAACCATAGCCTTGACTAGATGGACCTTTGTTGGCAAAGTAATGTCTCTGCTTTTTAATATACTATCAAGGTTGATCATAACTTTCCTTCCAAGGAGAAGGCGTCTTTTAATTTCATGGCTGCAATCAGCATCTGCAGTGATTTTGGAGCCCAGAAAAATAAAGTCTGACACTGTTTCCACTGTTTTTCCATCTATTTCCCATGAAGTGATGGGACCAGATGCCATGATCTTTGTTTTCTGAATGTTGAGCTTCAAGCCAACTTTTTCACTCTCCTCTTTCACTTTCATCAAGAGGCTTTTGAGTTCCTCTTCACTTTCTGCCATAAGGGTAGTGTCATCTGCACATCTGAGGTTATTGATATTTCTCCTGGCAATCTTGATTCCAGCTTGTGTTTCTTCCAGCCCAGCGTTCCTCATGATGTACTCTGCGTATAAGTTAAATAAGCAAGGTGACAATATACAGCCTTGACGTACTCCTTTTCCTATCTGGAACCAGTCTGTTGTTCCACGTCCAGTTCTGACTGTTGCTTCCTGACCTGCATAGAAGTTTCCAGAGAGGAGAGTAATTTACAGAAAGGGGAGGAGTCAGAGAAGCCTTCAGAAACGTGGGAAGGCCTGAAAAGGATTCCAGGATTGTACACATTCTTGCCCATGAGTCCAAAATGGGGAATCAGAGCACACAGGGATGTGCCTAGACTAAAGTTACAGTCTAAATTGTGGGCAGAATTAAACAGAGCCAGAATTCCTTGTTCCTAGTCATCCATGAAACCACTGGGCACTCCTTATGGTAGAAGCTGTATTTCAATGCATTCATTTAAACACATATTCCTAACTCAACCATTACAGCCTTTTACTTGTGTGTGTATCTGAGTATCTTAGGTCATTGTTCTCTCTCTTAGGAATCATATTTTTTCAGTAACTACTTTTTTTTCATATTGTTCTATATGCCAAAAGAGACTTTGATTGTAAAAGGTTAAGTGGAAGATGAGATAGAGTAAACCAGCTGGGCTTTTTGTTTTGTAAACTCAGTGGAAGTGTTGAGTCAGCTGTTTGAAATGTTAATTGGAACCCACTGAGCCTGCTGCTCTGCAGCCTGAATTCGTTCCCAGTGTTTCTGGTTCCATATTGGTTTATGACCAATGACTAATGTTTTACCCATGAGCCATTAAACCCATTCTGCACTTTCCTGGTTCTCTAATCTCCTTGGAATTCATCCTTGTGTCCAACGGTTCAATGCTCTAGGTTGGTATTTGGATGACTGAGTGAACAGAAATGGCAATAAAAATGTATATGTGATATAACAGCTCAAAATGCAATTCCCTTTAGAGAAGGCTTCTGAGCAAATAAAAATCCTTTCAAACCACTTCAAATCCTTTGAAATACTTGAGGCTTTCGGTTTCCTTTGCACCCTCATGAGAGGTCAACAAATACAGCTAGAGTATCTGCTAGCTCGGCACACACCTTGCCACAAAATTCAGACTTCATAAGGTTAGCTCTACTTTCTAATGCTCTTGATTAACTGCACTAATGGAAGAAGGCAGAAGCATGGATAATCTAATATAGATAAGAGCTGATGAATATGTATGTGTTTGATGTTCTAGAAAACTGCTTTAAAGGAAATGGTGAGATTCCATCGATGGTTAAACTTAGGATGAGAAGAAAAGATGTCCAACTTCTCGACTACTGCTCAATTCTCTGAAATCCACATCATTTTAAGAGCAGATATTTTCACAGAGAGAGCCAGGAATGGCCTGATAACTAGGAAAGAATGTGGCAGACTGAGTGAAAGGGAGGTAACCTGGGGTGGGGAAGGAAGAAGGTATAAGACAAGGGAATATCCTATTTACAGGAGTAGGGTGGACGCTGAGGGTGGAGGAGGAGGGAGGAGATAGATTCAGCTGCTAATGTTGGTGGGCATTTACTTTACTTGTCCAAACATAAGATCTGAAGGTCATAGCCTAGGTAGGAAGTCACCTCAAGCTGAAGTAGCTGATGGGTACCACATAAGCAGGCAGATGGAGCACAGTGACAGGGAATCCAAAGAGATGTGATATGATTGATAGTCAGGAGTTCAGGGTGAGAATGTCCAGTCATTCTCTTCTGGGGGAATGGTAGAGACAGGGGGCTAGCCTGCATGGATGTGGGTGAGAATGAATAGGGTGCAGCAGGGTATCGGGTTAGGAGTGCAGTATTTCAGCAAACTCCAGGAGATAGAGAAGGACAGGGAAGCCTGGTGTGATGCATTCTATAGGGTTGCAAAAGAGGGACATGACCTCGGGGCTGAACAGGAATCATATAAGAGAGTTCACACTGGCTACCAGAGGGTGCTCTTGATGCTGATATTGAGAGCCTGAGTATGAAGCCAGGAGAACCGGAGAACCCTGGGGTCCAGATGGGAGGGTGGTCCAGGTGTGTGCCTGACGCAGAACGTGGCCCAGATGACTTTTATGTGTTCTCTTTTGTGTGACATCTGAGGTCTCCAGACACAATTAAGACCAAAGATATGGACAAAAAAAATCTCTTTTCAAGTGGCAGGCACTATCTGGCATATCCAAGTGCTACTCCCTGAAGTCCTAAGTGCTCTGAGTGGATTTTTTCTAGTTGGTCTGGAGTGGTCATGTGGTCAGTATTTTGATCTCACTCTTTCTCTTCAGTATGAGATGTGGTTAGTAGTGGTGGTGTGGAGGAAATGGTGCCAGTGGAGCAACTAGTCAGGGGAGGATGACTGGGAAGGAGATTGGGCAGGCAAATTTTATCAATTTCTCACCAGTGATTCAGAGAAGAGACACTATAAGAATTTTCCATGAAAGAAAATTGAGTTACTGAATAGTCGTATATTGAAGACTTCCTAAAGATGTGCCACTAAAAAATTGGTTTTCAACATTTGTATATTTGGGCTTCCCTGATGGCTCAGATGATAAAGAATCTGGCTGCAATGTGGGAGACCTGGGTTCTATCCCTGGGTTGGGAAGATCCCCTGGAGGAGGGCATGACTAACCCACTCCAGGATTCTTGCCTAAAGAATTCCATGGACAGATGAGCTGGCAGGTTACAGTCCATGGGGGTCGCAAAGAGTTGGACACGACTGAGTGACTAACACATTTATGTGTTTAAGTATGTAAAACAACACTTAAACTGCACTGCAATTCTTTCTGAAATCTTATACCACTCTTTATGTTTACTTAATGAGGGTCAGTATTCAAATATTTCCCATTTTTTAAGTAGAAATAAAATAATAGAGTTTTATCCATCATAACTCCATAAAAGGGGAGTTTCTGGGTTGCTACTAGAAAGGCTTGACTAGGAGAGGTTCTGTAACTTTGGGCCATCAGGCTTAAAAATTAGTTGGTAAAATCCTTTTCAAAACAATGGCAATACTCATACAAGAGAGTTGGCTGAATACCTGCCACTGGGAGAGTTAGCCTGATGGCTTAAAGGTAAAGTGGGCTAATGATAAAGAGGCATGTAAGCAATTATCGTGTATCTTTAAAGATTGGATGTGTCTGAATGATTACAGTCACGAGCACATGGGAGTATGATTAAGATTTTTGTGAGTTGAGGGATGACATGTTTCTTGAAGGATTTCAAAAAGTCAGGTCACTTGTGTGCAGGCATGCTCAGTCATCTCGAGCTTTGAGGACTAAATTGCAAGATGAGCACAGTGGACACGCAATGAAACCATCCCTTCACTCTTTCCCCAAAGTTCTCTGTGTGATTTCTCGCCAGCACACTGCACTAACTCTTGCTGTCAAAATCTAGTTTCACAAGTGCCCAAGCAAATCAATCTTGGATATTGATCACTCAGTGTGTGCTAATTGCGGTAGCTTAGAATTTGGTTCAGTAGTGAAAAAAAAAGATGACCATTTGTTCTATTTTGCTATATATGTTTTTGCAGGAAGATACTTGCTTTTGCTATATTAACTGTTCACTTTTTAAATATAGAATCAGTAGGAAAAATTTGTAAAAAAATGTAATGATTTGTTGGCATGAAAGCTGAGGTTGCCTTCAGGGTGCATTAACTTATGTATCTTATAGAAGACATAGTTCAAACAAGATTACCTTTTCTGATATTAGCCAGTTCATCTTTTTCTCTCAAGAGCACATTTTTATAGGAGTAAACGGCTATATTTTTCTTAAAATCATCAACTAGGTCTCAGGTTTCACAAATGCTGAGAAGTCTGTGAAAGGAAGGGTAGGAAATGGATCCATTGTTGCAAATTTTGATGACAACGACTTTCCATTGTTGGCTAATCTTTCACTAGCGTAAATCTGAAAATGATTTCATGGTTTGAGAAGATGAATATTCCTTGACAATTTATGGGATCAGCCTTTGTTGCATGCCTGCTGAGATGGAGGATGACAATTGAGTGTCAATGTTTTGCCCTCTAGAGCAGAGGCGACTTTGTGAGCAATGCATTCACATGAACCCAGAACTTCAGTAAAGGAAGGCAAAGATATGCTCAGGAGATGCCAATATTAAATGAATTAATATCAGAACTGCAGATTTTAAAATGCAGTTTTGAGTGGCCAGATTTGTGATAGTCTGAAACAAAAGACCATTATTTTTGGACCCTAGAATAAAACCTACATTATACGGGTAAACCGTGATTGCAGAGTAAGAACATCATCTCCTTTGCAAGATAGCATCATCCACAGTTTGGTTCAGTGGTGATGCTTTTAGATTTCAAAGTTAACATTTTAGATTTCTGCTGCTGTTAGGAGATGTTTTATTCACACACATTGCATTCATGTTTCCCATTGTACCCAGATTGTTGGCTACAATTTAAGACTGTATTGTCTAATGTCAAGGCCACTAGCCACATGTGAAAGTGAAGTGAAGTGAAAGTCACTCAATTGTGTCCTACTCCTTGCGACCCTATGTACTGTATACTCCATGGAATTCTCCAGGTCAGAATACTGGAGTGGGTAGCCTTTCCCTTCCCCAAGGGATCTTTCCAACCCAGGGATTGAACCCAGATATCCTGCATCGCAGGCAGATTCTTTACCAGCTGAGCCACCAGGGAAGCCCAAGAATACTGGAGTGGGTAGTCTATCCCTTCTCCAGCGAATCTTTCAGACCCATGAATCGAACTGGGGTCTCCTGCACTGCAGGCGACTTCTTTACCAACTGAGCTATCAGGGAAGCCTAGTCACAGGTAACTATTCTGAATTGAGCTATATATTAAAGGTAAATTAAATAGTAGGTTTCAAAGATGATATTAAAAAAATTTAAAAAATCAATAATTTTCTATATTGATTAAATTTTGAAACAGTAATATTTTGGATATATTGGGTTACTATAACATATTATTAAATTAATTTCACCTGCTAATTTTTTACTTTTTTGACACAGCTACTAGACAATTCACTTCTATGATTCGGCTCCTCTATCCATGGGATTTTTCCAGGCAAGAATACTGGAGAGGTTTCCCATTTCCTCTCTCAGGGATCTTCCTGACCCAAGGATTGAACCAGGGTCTCCTGCATTGGCAGGCAGGTTCTTTACCATTGAGCCACCAGGAAAGCTTTCTTAGAGCATATGTCATGGCAAATGATCCTCTGGCACCACAGTGAGCTGTGAAAAGTTACTGGAACTCTAGTCACCAGGTCCTGGCATTCAGGCCCCTTGTTCCTGTTGTCTCTTCTGGGGCTCCTCAGTAGCATCCAGTTTCGTCTGAGCCATGGCTATAGGCAGAATCCATTCTCCTGCCTTCTTCATTCCGTGCTTGCTCTGTCCTCTTATTTGTGGCTGCTCTTCTTGTCCTTGCTTCCAGACACGAGCTGCTCGCCTCACTGCTGAGTGGGAGAAGAGAAAGAACCTCCTCTCTGCTGCAAACTCTATCTCTGTGTCATCTTGGGAATCAAGTGGTTTGACTCTACTTCTTACAGATTCTCTGATGATCCAAGTTGCTTATTAACCTTCCTCTGAAAGTCTGCTGTTTTGTTAAATATTGGATGTACATTCCGTTGGGCTAAGTTGGAAACTGATAAAAGCATCATCCACCGTGGACTACATTCGGATGTAGTTCCTCTTTGCCTTCCTCTGACTTTTCACATATGAGTTGCTTCCCTATTCCACATATTACCCAGATGTGGAGGCCCAGCCATAGTTCTCCAGGGTTATAGTCACATCCCTTGTCTCTACAACGGGCCATGTTCTGACTTTCTGGAATGTGCAGAGGATAACCAGCTTGGGTTTTTGTTCTGGAATAATTATTACATGTTGTGTTCTCAATAACTGATAGTGGACAACAGTTGTCAGATATGGATTAAAACACAGTGTCAACTTTATACAACCAACTTTATAAAATCCAGCTGAGTTGGATTAATGGTAGCCTGACTTCATCTCATACCCCAGTTGAAACTTGTCCATCAGTCCCTAGCAGAGAGGTTAGAGAATATTGGAGCTCCTGGTGGAGGCAAAGTATTGTTTGGGGCAAGAGACAGAGGGGCAGAGTGCCCAGCATGGGGGCATTGGAGCCAAGAGAGCAAGATAGCAAGAGACATGACTTTTGTAATTTTTGGTGCCTTAATTTCCCCCTTGGTAAACAAGGTCTTGTGGATTTCAGGTGCTCCTTGACTCACCCGTCATGGAAATCACTCCCCCTCCCACTGGTAGGAGTAAACAAGTGAGTGAGTGAGGGGATGGGGGAGAGAGAGAACCCATGTGATTGTCCTGTTTCCTTTGGAAATGGAGCAGAAGTTACTTCTCTGTGTGGCGTGTGGCAGAGGAGAAGGAACCACGGCTCATATTACACAGTGTAGAAGTTAAACCAATCATAATATTATAGACTGTCAGAGCCAACAGACCTGAAGTTCTGTCTGGTCGGATACCAGGGTTAAAGATGAGGAAACAGCTCCACAAAAGCCAAGTAACAGTGACTGGAGGATGCTCCAGATACGTAGCATCATCTGCATATTAACACTTCTGGAAGCAAAGAAACAGACATCCAGGCTTCTTGTTTAATATAATGTGTGCTTTAGTTAGATGCAAACTTTGTAGAAAGTTGTTTTTTTGACTTTAAGTGTTTTTAGATTTTGAGATGCAGTTAGTAATAAGATTATAAATCCAGGAAAGAACTTGCACTTTGGTTTGGCATGTTTGGTGTGAATTTACATGCAACAGCAGAATGAATCCAACTGAGAGATTTCATATTTTCATTTCCCTGCCCTAAATTTGCACAGACCTTGAGGAAGGGTGTCTGGCACTCAGAGAGTGATGTTCATATAGCAAGAGAACTGGGTCTGTGGAATATTTTAGCCAGACTCAGTATGTTGAACATGGTACCTGATGAGATCAGTATAGGAATCACTAATACAAAGGCCAGTTTTTATTAGTGGAAAGTTTGATTTAAGGGATTAAAAGCATGTATATCTCCAAACATGAGTAAACTTTAAAGGTGGCATAAACAGTGGCTAGTAAGTAGACTGGGTAGTGGTATGCACTTCGGTATTCCTGCATCAGTTCATTTATTTGTCTGTTATAATAGTTATCACATTGAATGTAGTTATTTGTTTACATGCTCTTTTACTCACTAAACATATATGAAACCTCTGCTTGTCGTAAGACGGCAAGCTGGACACTGGGAAGAAATAAGGCCTTACACTTTCTCTCTAGGTCTATATAAAGGATTTTGGTCAAGCTGATTGAAATTTTTGGGTCTCCTCAGTTTTCCCATCTGTAAAATAGAGGGTGAGGATTAGATTTTTTAAAATATCCCTTCAAGTCCTGAGATATAGGGGTAATAAACTCTTTTGAGATTTTGGAGGAAGCTTAAAGAGTTTCCTTCATGTAATTTAAGCTCCTCCTCCCCTGCCCCAAATCACAGTGTCTCTCTCATGTGAAGGAAGTAGGGGTTAAGCAATTGAAGCTTTAATTAATGGCAGTTCCATGAGGCTGTCAGTCATTCTCACTCCTAGGCCATCCTTAGTATAGAGCGTCTAGTCCAGATGGCTGCTGGGACAGGTATGGACACACTCAAGTGCTGGAAGGCTCAAGCATGTAATCCTTTAGCTGAGAATAGTGAGTGAGTGAAAGTCACTCAGTCGTGTCTGACCCTTGCGACCCCATGGACTGTAGCCCGCAAGGTTCCTCTGTCCATGGGATTCTCCAGGCAAGAATACTGGAATGGGTTGCCATTTCCTTCTCCAATTAGCTGAGAATATTACAACCTTAATACAACTGGATTCTAAGAGTAAGAAGGGTATCCAGTATTCTTTTATTGTTTGTAAAAGAAAACTTGCACTAGTTCATTGACATGAGCTTATCTCTGTTTAAACAAAAGGCAGGAAGATTTTTCAGTGCTGGAGGCACATTGGTCATGTGATTAGACTACTGGTTTAATTGTTACTTATGGAAGTTAGGCTCCTACCCTTGCACAGAGGCTGGGGGATAAGGGTGCTGTTTTTCTAGACAATTGCATTTCAAAGGGATAACTTCCAAGTCCTTGAGGAAGATATTCCTAGGTTGTAGAAGGTTTATTTCTCAAAGAGGCAGGGAAAGACTTTGCAATTCCAGTTTTTCTAAAATACATGCTTTAGGGAAAGGGATGGTGGTGTTAGCGGGCAGTTGTTAGGCAGTTTCTACCTGTTTCAAGTTGAGGCAAGCTGAGGGAAGCTCAAGGCTTTCTTGGTGTTGTCTGTGTGGTGGAATTTATTCCTTTTTGCTGCAGTTTGGTTTACAATAACAATGTCTTGGAAATCTTCCCTTCATAGATAAGGTAATTACTTTCAGTCCCAATTACTTTCTGAAGTGTCCACAGTTCTTAGATCATGGAATCTGAGTAGATGAGATTGCGCACTGCATACTGGGAGGGAAGAATGAAGATGCAGTTCACGGCAGCTTAACGACCACGAGCTGTGATGCCTGTGAACAATGTCTGGGGACTTCATGACTCCAGTGTCAGGTGAAAGAAAGTTTCAGGTCCCGACAGCAATTATAAGTAAATGGCATTGGGTGTGAAAACTTCCTCACTGCTGTTCCTAAAAAACTCTCTATTGAAGACCGAGCCATTGAGGTGTCTGCATGATTTGAGTCTATTTTCTTTCCCCTTAAAGGTGACAAGCTTTAATTTTATTTTATTCTTGGTAAACTTGAATATGAAAGGTCCTGCCTGGGCTGTGTGGGAGAACCTGTGTGCGCCTTTGCATTCAAGGTGAGCAGCACATAAATGTTTTCTTAATGTGCCTCAGACACGTTCAGAGGCAGAAAGAAGGGAACAGACCTGGCAGGTTAGTGAGCCCATCTCCCTTCCTTTGCATTGATTGAAACTGTCTTACTCGAGCGTGCCTTTTGGAATTTTGAGCAAACTAATTTTCTATGTCCCCAGGAGCTGATACTTGTCACAATTCCATTTCAGAATGTTTTTCTAACATAGCAGACCTCATTGTCAAGATATTTTTCAGCATCGGTTCTATCTGATTTTTTCTTAGCTAGCCAGGTCAGTCCATGAGATCAGACCCCATCAATGAGATGGAGCTGGGAGAACAAAGCCTGAAGAATAACTATGTTACATTAGAATTTTACTCTGAAGTTACATTTCAAGAGATGTGGTTTAACACTTAATATATCTCCAAATCCATGTAATAAGTTAAATTATATTTTGGCTGCATTTATTAATATTTTCCTTTTTCATATGCCCAATGTTTCCCCACATATTGAATATTTTGATTACTTTATTTTACATACTGTACTATTTTCCACATTTTTAAAGCCCCCAGTAATACTAAGTGATTTCAAATTAATTTAATTTACATATATAAAAGATACTATTAGGTACCATGGAGTTCCAGCTTTTGAAAGCTGGTGATAGAAAAATATTCTAGATTAATTTAATAGAGCATTAGAAAGACACAATAGATCAGAGGTTCCATTTTTACTGAAAGGTTGAATGGTAGAAAGAGAATACTCAGGGTTTTCCTGGTGGTCCAGTGGTTAAGAATCTGTGTGCCAATACAGGGGACATGGGTTCAATCCCTGGTCCAGGAACTAAGATCCCACATGCTGCAGAGCAACTAAGCCTGTGCACCACAACTACGGAGCCCCTACTCTAGAGCCTGTGACCCGCAGCAAGAGAAGCCATCACAGTGAGAAGCCCATGCACTGTGACTAGAGTAGCCCCTGCTCTCTTCAATTGGAGTAGGATGCAGCAATGAAGACCCACACAGCCATAAATAAATAAACAAAAATTAAAAAAAGAAAGAGAACACTTAGATATTAATATTAAAATGATCCTATACAACCAAACTGAGCAGCTAAGTTGGGGGAGGGAATATTTAATGAGATGATGGAAGAAATGTTACGGTGGCTATATTTCCATCCAAGAGGGGGTCTGTTTTCTGCTCAGAAAATTGTTTTTCTCTTCTAAGCATTTGAATATAACACTCTATTCTTTTGCTATGCCATGAGAATGCACATCAGAGAGAGACACACATACACACACACAGAGAGAAAGAGAGTGCAAGTAGCACAGAACAATGGCAACAAGCCAACAGAAAGAAAAAAGATCCTTTTGGAATAAATATGGGACATGGTTGACATTTTGGAAATTACTTTCCTCCCTTATCAGTGCCATTGAGAAAGGCTATGTTTACAATGCACATCGAGCCAATATTTATAATGGGCTGGAGGAAGCACAAGCTGGAATCAAGATTGCCGGGAGGAATATCAGTAACCTCAGATATGCAGATGACACTACCCTTATGGCAGAAAGTGAAGAAGAACTAAAGAGCCTCTTGATGAAAGTGAAAGAGGAGTGAAATAGTTGGCTTAAGGCTCAACATTCAGAAAACCAAGATCATGGCATCTGATCCCGTCACTTCATGGCAAAAAGATGGGGAAACAGTGGCTGACTTTATTTTTCTGGGCTCCAAAATCACTGCAGATGGTGACTGCAGCCATGAAATTAAAAGACGCTTACTCCTTGGAAGGAAAGTTATGACCAACCTCAGTTCAGTTCAGTTCAGTCGCTCAGTCATGTCTGACTCTTTGCGATCCCATCAACCACAGCACACCAGGCCTCCCTGTCCATCACCAACTCCCGAAGTTCACTCAAACTCACCTCCATCGAGTTGGTGATGCCATCCAGCCATCTCATTCTCTGTCGTCCCCTTCACCTCCTGCCCCCAATCCCTCCCAGCATCAGAGTCTTTTCCAGTGAGTCAACTTGTCGCATGAGGTGGTCAAAGTATTGGAGTTTCAGCTTTAGCATAAGTCCTTCCAATGAACACCAGGACTGATTTCCTTTAGAATGGACTGGTTGGATCTCCTTGCAGTCCAAGGGACTCTCAAGAGTCTTCTCCAATACCACATCATGCTAAAAAGCAGAGACATTACTTTATCAACAAAGGTCTGTCTAGTCAAGGTTACGGTTTTTCCAGTGGTCATATATGGATGTGAGAGTTGAACTATTAAGAAAGCTGAGCACCAAACTAATGATTTTGAACTGTGGTATTGGAGAAGATTCTTGAGAGTCCCTTGGACTGCAAGGAGATCCAACCAGTCCATCCTAAAGGAAATCAGTCCTGAATATTAATTGGAAGGACTGATGCTGAAGCTGAAACTCCCATACGTTGGCCACCAGATGGGAAGAACCGACTCATTGAAAAAGGCTGGGAAAGATTGAAGGCTGGAGAAGAAGGGGACGACAGAGGATGATATGGTTGGATGGCATCAGCGATGCAATGGACATGAGTTTGAGTAGGATCTGGGAGTTGGTGATGGACAGGGAGGCCTAGCGTGTGGCAGTCCATGGGATTGCAAAGAGTCGGACATGAGTGAGCGACTGAACTGAACTGAACTGAACTAGCCCTGTAAAAGGTTTGCCTGAATATAGAGGACAGGGTAGATTCTGTCTGTGGAGAGAGAAATGTGGATGTTCACTCAGATAAATGTGAAGACACTTGGCAACTTGTTAATTGTTTTAGTCACTCTATCTAAACATTTTAACACAGTTTCGTGGCATATCTTACTAGGCAGAACTCTAAAGAGTAACTCTGGTGTGGAGTGAAAAATCATATCCTTGCAATGTGGTAAAAATGAATCGATTCAGTCAATTTAGTCAATTTTTACATTTGACGTGGAGTAGATTATTTAATTAATGGAATCTTCCACTTTCACATCATATTTTGATTCAGACTCTTTTGAGTGCTGGAATGGAGCTGCTCCAGTTGCCCCTGGAAGAAGGAGAACTTGTCACAGGGCTACCTAGGGAGCTGTTAGGAGCAGAACAACTTTGGCTCTCACTGAGGACTGAATTTTTCTCCCATGTGTCCAGCTCCAATATGCCCCAGAGTGGGAATCTAATTGCTCTAGCTCAGCTTTCCCCACAAAGCCATAAGTAAGCCCATGGATTGGTTGACCTTGGGTAATCTGTCTAATCAGTTCTGGCCAGGGTGCTGAGGAGGGAGAGGAGGCAGTGTGTCAGCAGCAGAGCAGGGTGCTTTACTAGTGATTGTGGATGGGACAGCAATGCCTCTGAAGGGGCATTCTCAGGTTTGCTCAGTGTGGTACCAGCAGCATCTAGTTGACATTACAAGAATGAGCAAAGTTACAATGTGCATGTCAAAACAGACTCCATTACTTACTGTTAGTTTTTTCCTTTAATTTATAGCAACAGTTATCACTTTTATAATTATAAAATTGACACATCTTTATTGAAATCAGTTTTTAAACTAAAGAAAAGCACAAAGAAGAAAAGTTTATTGGATTTTTAAGTTGGGTCTTACACAAGTTTAATCTACTCATATTTATTGTTACAAATGATAAGCTTTGTTCAGTATAACTTTTTTCTATACTCTTTTATTTCTAAAAATAAAAATTTTTGCTTCCTTATATATTTTTTATGCTATATGACGTATTTTTCTTTGCTACTTTCAATAATTTAAAAGTTCTTAACTTATTTAACTGAGTGTAATAAATGTATATGTTGTTAATTGATATATATTTAAATCAGTTTTTCTCTGATTTAGTGTTCTTTTATTTCCTTCTTTTCTCCCTTATATCCTTGATATAATCTGGTGTGTTAGATTCATATTTTTATTTTACGTTTTAATTATATTTATATCATAACTATTATATTTAAAGGATTATTAAAAACATATTATGTTTTATTATACTGTTATCTATAATTGCTGGAATTCTATATTTAAATGTCTTCATTACTGATTAGAATTTTTTAATGCTAAAACTTACCAACTTTTGAATTTAAATTTTGAAGCAAGTAATTTTGGAAAGAGTTCATCAGTTCAGTTCAGTTCAGTTCAGTCGCTCAGTCGTGTCCGACTCTCCGCAACCCCATGAATCACAGCACGCCAGGCCTCCCTGTTCATCACCAACTCCCGGAGTTCACTCAAACTCATGTCCACAGAGTCGGTGATGCCATCCAGCCATCTCATTCTCGGTCGTCCCCTTCTCCTCCCGCCCCCAACCTTTCCCAGCATCAGAGTCTTTTCCAGTGAGTCAACTCGTCGCATGAGGTGGCCAGAGTATTGCAGTTTCAGCTTTAGCATCAGACTTTCCAATGAACACCCAAGATCGATCTCCCTCAGAATGGACTGGTTGGATCTCCTTGCGGTACAAGGGACTCTCGAGTCTTCTCCAGTACCACAGTTCAAAAGCATCGATTCTTCGGCGATCAGCTTTCTTCACAGTCCAACTCTCACATCCATACATGACCACGGGAAAAACCATTGCCTTGACTAGACGGACCTTTGTTGGCAAAGTAATGTCTCTGCTTTTTAATATATTATCAAGGTTGGTCGTGGAAAGAGTATACGGGTGTTATACATTCTTTACTTTTTTATGTCTGAGGATGTTTCTGTTATCCTGGTTGTGAACAGATTCTTTGGCTCATATCTCTTTCCCCCAGAAATCTGCAAACTTTTTCCAGGGATAGCTCTGGTGCTTACCAATGTAAGTGAGGAATCTAAGCTAGCTTAATTTTGTTGATATTGCTATTGCTATTTTGTTACTTGTTATTTTCTATTCTGATAATATAATTTTTTATCCTTAAAATGAATTGACCAGAAAACATCTTGGTTTTGGAATCTGCTATAACTCAAATTATGTACCCCTCCCCTCCAATTTCATATTGAAACCATAACCCCTGGTATACCTCAGAATGGTACTACATTTAGAGAGAGGATCTTTAAACATGTGATTAAGTTAAAATGAGGCTGTTAGGGTGGACTCTAATCCAGTCTAACTAATGACCTTATAAAAAGAGGAAATTTGGACACACAGTGAGTCACCAGGTATGTGCACAAAGAGGAAAGACTCTGTGTAGACACAGTGAGGAGAAGCCGAGCCTGCCTATACCTTGATCTTGGACCCCCCACCTCCAGAAGTGTGAGAAATAAAGTTTTCTTGTTTAAGTCAACCCATGGTGTTTTCTTTCTTTCTTTTTTTGCCATGATAACCCTAGTAAACTAACACAGAATCTTTAAACAAATAATGTCTGCTACTTGTTAACCTCCTTTCGTATGAACACTTTAGTTTCTCTTCAGCTTAGGAAAGTTCCATTATTTTTGCTTTTTTTTCTGTTTGCTCCTTCTGGAGTTCTTACTATAATGAATTGGATCTGTCCTTCTTGCCTCTTAACTTTTGGACCTGTTAATCTTTCGGCTTACTTTTACTTTTTTGTGATAGTGGATCTGTTGTTCACATACCTTCATTGTAGTATCTAACGTGGACTTAATAGTTGTCATTTCACGAGGTCTTTTATTATTTCAGAGACCTATTCACACCTGTGCTAGTTTCTTGGATGTAATGTCTTATGATTGTTGTTAAGAATACAAATTATAACTTTGTAAAGTTTTCCTTTAGCTCTCCTAGTTCATTGGAGGAAGTTGCTTTGATTTCTTAGCATGGTGCCCTTCATTTGAACTGCCACGTGGTTCCATACACCCTGTAATTTTTCTTTGTCCTTTGGAGGGTTGGTCTATGCTTGTCAGAATTAGAAGTTTTATGGATGCCTGTCCTCTTACTTCATGGCCAACAATTCCATCTCATACAAGGAATTGTGGGTTAGGTAGGTCCTTGCTCTAATCTGCACAATAGCTAGCAGAAATCCCCCACTGTTTCTGTCATGTGGATATTGCTATTCTCTAGTTTCTAGCACTTTTGCAGAATTTCCCCTAGTTGGGTGTTTTGTTGGTCATTTAGTTGGAATTTGGGGAAGGTGAAGAATTAAAAGTATGGTATAAATGGAATGTTTCTCTAGTTAAGAAGACAATTGCAGTTGGAGGTTTGCACAAAGTGGAAGTGGGGGTGAGGGAGCCAGGGTTTTGCCAGCTGCTTCATCATGATCTGCTTATATGTTCGTCTCCACTGCTACACTCTTCTTAGTGGCTGTAGCATAGTAGGTATTCAGAAATGTTTGGTGGTTCTACACTCACTCCTGCATGTTCCCAAAGCCTCAGCCTCACCAATGACTGATATTCATCAAGGGTAGGATACCTCCCTGGGGCAGAGGGCTGACTTTTCATTACTATTTTGATTTCTTTGAGTATTTTGCTTAGATTTTTCTTAAGTTCTTTGCTTGGGATTTTGAAAATTGTTTGAATACTTGCTTTTGTGTCTTTCTGGGAATCAAAACAAGCTGGCAGATTTCTGTGTTATTCCTATCTAATTTCAATGGCTGGACATTTACCTATGCCTCTTTTAATTCTGGGGGAAATTTTATTTATGTTCCAGGAAATGTAAATTGTTGTCTGCCTGATAGTCTAAGTACTTTGGGGAGTGTTTTCTTAAAAGCATCAAGGTTTTATAAATGTATTCCTGTATCCCTCACCTCGCATCTCTGCAACAATATTATTCTGCCTTATATTAAGCAGCTATTCATATGCCTGCTCTTGTCCATTAGATGTGAATTCCTTGGAGGGGAGGGGCTATGTATTACTGACTTCTGGATCACTCTATTAATGTCTAGCACAATGCTTTTCAAGTCTTTGAACATTTTCCCAATAAATTAAAATAACTTGTTAAACTGCTCCTTTACTATCTTACTTTCTTCTAAGTATTGTGGACATTTGCTTATTATCTGACAGTCATCCTTTTTCTTGCCAGCACTTCTGCTTTCATGTTGGATATCTGCCTTTCCTCTTGTGGACCATATGTATCTGGGGAAGGTCATCCCATTCCGAGATTCACTGGCCCTCACTGACTTTGGCCAAACAACACTCTCTGTAACCTGGCTGTAGTGTCTGGATGAAAAATAAACATAAGACCCAGTGTAGACCTGTGTGTAGCCCTGGGATTTGTTGACAGCCATGTTGCAACCATGAGGAAAGTAGCTTTAGGATGAGTTAGACATTATGGAAGACAGAACAGAGACAGAGGTTGGGTTTCCTAAAGGAAACATTTTTGTGCTATTGGTTTAAACTAAACCTCAAATTGCCAACATCTGCTGGATCATCAAAAAAGCAAGAGAGTTCCAGAAAAACATCTATTTCTGCTTTATTGACTATGCCAAAGCCTTTGACTGTGTGGATCACAATAAACTGTGGAAAATCCTGAAAGAGATGGGAATACCAGACCACCTGACCTGCCTCTTGAGAAACCTGTATGCAGATCAGGAAACAACAGTTAGTACTGGACATGGAACAACAGACTGATTCCAGATAGGAAAAGGAGTACGTCAAGGCTGTATATTGTCACCCTGCTTATTTAACTTATATGCAGAGTACATCATGAGAAATGCTGGGCTGGAGGAATCAAGAAACTGGAATCAAGATTGCCGGGAGAAATATCAATAACTTCAGATATGCAGATGACATCACCCTTATGGCAGAAAGTGAAGAAGAACTAAAGACCCTCTTGATGAAAGTGAAAGAGGAGAATGAAAAAGTTGGCTTGAAGCTCAACATTCAGAAAACTAAGATCATGGCATCTGATCCCATCACTTCATGGCAAATAGATGGGGAAACAGTGGAAACAGTGTCAGACTTTATTTTTCTGGGCTCCAAAATCACTGCAGATGCTGATTGCAGCCATGACATTAAAAGACGCTTACTCCTTGGAAGGAAAGTTATGACCAACTTAGACAGCATATTACAAAGCAGAGACATTACTTTGTCAACAAAGGTCTGTCTAGTCAAGGCTATGGTTTTTCCAGTGGTCATGTATGGATGTGAGAGTTGGACTATAAAGAAAGCTGAGCACAGAAGAATTGATGCTTTTGAACTGTGGTGCTGGAGAAGACTCTTGAGAGTCCCTTGGACTGCAAGGAGATCCAACCAGTCCATCCTAAAGGAGATCATTCCTGGGTGTTCATTGGAAGGACTGATGTTGAAGCTGAAACACCCATACTTTGGCCACCTGATGGGAAGAACCGACTCATTGGAAAAGACCCTGGTGCTGGGAAAGATTGATGGCAGGAGGAGGAGGGGACAATGGAGGATGAGATGGTTGGATGGCATCACCGACTCAATGGACATGGGTTTGGGTGGACTCTGGGAGTTGGTGATGGACAGGGAGGCCTGGTGTGCTGCGGCTCATGGGGTCGCAAAGAGTCGGACATGACTGAGTGACTGAACTGAACTGAACTGCACTGAAATCTCAAATCCACATTACTGTTGAACTTTCCAGGGATGAACACTAATACATTTCTTTACTGTTTTAACTGGTTTGTGCTGGGTTTTCTCTTATTTGCAACCCAAATGCTTATGACTGACGCACATATTTTCAGCGTACGTAATCATAGAAACATTTGGGCAGCCTGCTTCATTGATTATTCCCTTTGCTTATTTCCTTGCCCTATTTCAGTTTTATATTTTTTTTCTTTAGGTTTCCAGTTCATATTTGTTAGTGATGATCAATTGTCTATAGTCTTGTAGAATCACAAAATGACCAGAGATCAGTTATTCCTACTTGCTTATTTTTGGATAATAAAGCTAAACACTAATGAGACTAAATGATGTGCCCAAGATCATTACAGTTTTAATATTTTATTCATGACTTAGGATCATTATCAACATTGATTGTTAGGTTGTCCTGTAACACACAGAGGGAGAATTGCTATGTGCAGATTATTCACTCTGACCCCCCACCACACTGCCCCATGAATGGAGGTGTTTTTCTACATAGGTCTCCATTTGTCTTTTTCAGTTTATTGCTTTTTTTTTTTTTACTGCTGCTTTTGAGAGTTCTTTGATGATTCTTGTTGCCTCTAATCTTATGTCCACTGTATGACAGGAAAGGAAAGAAGGTCACTAAGGCTACTCATGCTGTTCAAGCAGATACCCTCAATTTTACACGCAATATGAAATCAATAGTCACCCAAAGGTGACAGTAACTATTGTATGACATAGATGGCCATTGAAGTTGTTTTCACTGATGCTCTGTAGTTTTTTCTGGTTTGGGGCCATCTAAATAGGTTGATTGGAGAAGGAAATGGCGACGCACTCCAGTGTTCTTGCCTGGAGAATCCCAGGGACGGGGGAGTCTGGTGGGCTGCCGTCTATGGGGTTGCACAGAGTCGTACACGACTGAAGCGACACAGCAGCAGCAGCAGCAAATATGTTGATAGTTTAGAGAGTAGATGAGGAAGTCTTAGTTCTCTTGTAATTTTTGAGAGTTGTTTTAAGTATCACTGAACCTCATTAAAAAAGTAAAACAGGCAAATCCAGGTTAGATGATATATTTGGGAAATTGTGCTGTGGCTAATTGAATTTTCCAGCTTACTGAAGGGATATTCTGGAAATCCTTCTTGTTGTTAAGATATTTCCTCAATATGTTAGTTCATTTATTTTTTTTCTCATAAATCTATAGTGTGGTGGAAATTTTTCTTCCTGATCACTGTATCTTGCAGTGCTTCATTGTGAATAACACTGGGTGAAGACAGGGAGGATGGTGGCTTTGAGTTGTGTTGTAGTTGACACAGCTAGTATTGGTATATGTCAACAAGATTCCTGTTCACTGCTGTCTTATTCTCCTGAAAGCATTTGTCCTTTCTACCACTTTGTGATTAGGCAGGGCCATGTACCTTCTCTGGTCAAGGAAATAGGAACAGAAGTGATGTGTGTCATTTTGGGTGGAAGCCTTTAATTGCAAGACTTTAGTATCTACGTTACTCTTTCCCTTTCATGGTAATAATAGAAGCACGTGTCAAGATGGAGCCTCTACAGCCTAGGTGTGTCAGACATAACCTTTGCTATTTCAAGCCACCGAGATTTAGAGATTTCTTAGTAACACAACATATCCCACTCTTATTTGGCTAATCTGTAAGGTAGAAGTAGACAGAGCTGTGGACCGAACTCCTCCCCACCTCCCACCCCCATGCTTCCTCTAATAATTACCCCCTTTTTTGTTTTATTTGAAAAAAACTCCATTGCTTAAAACACGATTAAACCCCACTGATATAGGAGTTTGGCCTTAATGTGCATGGAACCCTAGGATTTAATGGATTTTAAAATGTTCTCTCCTTGAGTTTTCTTATGATTGGCTTCTCTCATGAAAGTAGAAGGCAGTGAAAGTTTAGTTAATTGAGGGTTTCAATATATTCTGCTTTCCCTAATGGTATACCCAAGCTGTGCTTATAAATTGACAGGTCTGATGATTATATGTGGTTTATGAAATGAGGCTCATTGGTTGATAGTATATATTATAAAGCACAGCAGTGGTGCATATTAAATACACAGTAGATAGGACCACTGAGTGGTAGCTATTTTGATAACCACAGCTTATCATTTCATATTATTTTATCATTTAAGACATCAATCAATGCACACACTGCTTTCCATTTATGGCTGACATTTAGTATGCTGCTGGAATTTCTACTGAACAGTGTTATCTGAGGGTTTGTGGAGAGTCTTCAAGGATGAACTGAGTGGGACAGTCACATCCCCACCCCACCCTCAAAATAGACCCCGAAAGGAAATGATCTCAGGCTCAGAATTCATTATTGGAAAATACATTTTGAGAATCTTTTCTCTGGGATAGAGCACAAAATTCCTGAAAACAAAACCCATTCATATGTTAACTTTTTATTTAAAGTCATACAAGCTTATTTTCAGATGCAGACATATCTTGATTATTCAAATGAAGGAGACACATAGAATATACCAAAGAATGGATAATTTTCAAGCCATTTATAAAGCAATACAATAATGGATGAAAATGATAAGGCATGAACTCTTGGTTAATTAAAATTTTTGCTTAATAAAAGATTAAAAAATCCTGTTTTTTACTTTGAGAGTGTAAACAAGATTCCTCTTGAATTAGCAAGTAGAATTTAATGTCTAGTGTTGAATTCTCTTTTTGAAGATTGAAGATCTGGCACCACTTTGATGTCACTAATGTGAACATAAATGTTCAGTGTAAAAATGAAGAATGGGAAAGGCCTTGGACTAAAGGTGCATCAGTCCTAGAATGTATTCCCTGATTTATTGGTTTAAAAGCTAAATTCTTTTTAAAAAATTAAAAAAAAATTTGGAGGCCACATGGCATGTGGGATCTTAGTTTCCCGACGAGGGATGGAACCCATGTCCTCTGCAGTGAATGTGTGGAGTCTTAACCATCGGACTGTCAGGAAAGTCCCTAATGTCTAAATTCTTACTGTAAGTGTACTTAAGAGCTTTTGTGCTTAAAGTGGTTGCCGAGGGGACTGTGGAATCAGGAAGTGATAAAATATTAAAAAGTGAGGGACCATCCAGTTAAGTTCTAGTTCACTGAAGTTTTACATGCTTTGTCTCACTCCCATCATTATTATGGCTTTTGAGTATTTGGCTTCCAAGAAAACACGAGTAAAGAGTTATCCTGCAGTCAGGTTGACTTACTGAATCCAGTGTAGACTGGATCTACACATTTTATATTGGTTTTGGATCACTGGCTTCATGGTCTTGTGTATTACTAACACATTTCTTGAGAGAATTCATTGGTTCTGACAGGATCCATAGTTTTGATCCATATTGTATCTACATGATACTAAACGTAACTGGGGAAATATAATCATCACATTGAAGTTATTATATTGACAAGCAAATTTCCCTGAGTAGTCAATCATGGAAAGGGAGAAATTGTTCATTTTCTAAAATGCATGTTGGTTATGAAGAGGGCAGTATGGGCTAATGAAAAAATGCTAGATGGATGATGTTGATTCTTATTATGACAGAAATTCATTAATTAAATGCCTTTTTACATTTGTTGTCCTGCTAACCTCCACACACAGGGAAATACTTAGAAATTTTTTGTTCTTTGTGAAGCATCCAAACTATGATATACTGATATAAATACTTATTGATATAAGGAAAAATGCCATTAAGTTCACACATGGGATCTAAAAATACTATAATATCATACAGTTCAAGAATTTTATATTGGGAAAGTTGAGAAATGATGGGGTAAGAAATTGGGGGACACTCACAATGTGTTCTAGAAAAAAATCAAGAGAAAAGAGTGATTGGGATTCTGTATCCTTGCTAGATAAGTTGTAGGGAAGTAGTCAGGACTTTTCTGGCTAATGCAGAAGACTTGCATTTTTGAAACTTATGCATGAAATGGATTAAATATGTGAAAGGTAGCATCTATTTAGTATATTTTTCATGATTCTGTTCTATTCAGCATTAGATATTTATGTTGCTCTTCTATTACCAATCAGACATGAATTCATTAGGAAAAATGAAGAAATGTGTTCTAGTGACTCAGTGATTCAGGTCTTCATAGTCCGACGAGAGGTTCAGGGGACTGGATTTAAGAGGAGGAAACCAGAAGTTCCCACTGAGAAGAGATGACTGTATTTGGTTTGGAGCAGGTGAAACGGCAGAAGAACAGAACATGGATGTTTTAAAACTTTATTTTTTTGGCTGCGTTGGGGTCTTAGATGTGGCACATAGGATCTTTGTTGTAGTTATGGTACATGAGACTGGTTGCTCCATGGCACGTGGGATCTTAGTTCCCTGACCAGCGATTGAACCCGTGTACCCTGCATTGCAAGGCAGATTCTTAACCACTGAACTGCCAGAGAAGTCTCCAGAAAATATGTTTTTAAATGATCAAAGAGCAGAGTTGTAAGGCAGGGCGTTGCACACTAGACACATTGTTAGAATTAATAAAAGCACCATCCTGGGTGGCTTGTGACTAGGGTTGGAAGAAGTCTGTGTAGTACTACAGGAATAAACCCCAGTGAACACAGAAGTGGCCCCGCACTGAAGTGAATGTGGAACTGAAGTCTTTGTTCCTGGAAAAAGGTGAAACCAAGATTGGATTAAGTTCCACAGTGACTATAATTAATTTACATTAATATGCTAAGCCTATGTGCTATGTCTTCATTATTTTGTTTCTTTAAACCTTCCTTCAAATAGTGTATTCTCTTGATGTTAATCAATAGTAGATTATAGTTGTTCTTTATTGACATACATCTATCATTAGATAAAGAACGTACTTAAATTAGTAATTGACTTCTAGCTGACCCTGGTGCCCCCCAAAACAGCAGCTTGGTCCTAGTTCTTGTTAAGGAGTTGTAAGCTGGAGACTTGATCAGAATTTCATAAAGGCATGCATCCCAGGAGGAGAAGAGGGAAAAGATCTTCAAGGCAGATGGTACTGCTCTTCTCTCTTATTCCTTAGAATGGATGGGTGGGATGGAATGGAGGGCATAACATGTCTTAGCTCAGATGAAGGAGAGAAATAAAGGTTTTCAAGCCTACCAGAAAGGAGGGGAGGAGTTCCCTTCTTAGCTTTATGCATGATATAGGATGCTCGGGGCTGATGCACTGAAATGAACCAGAAGGATGGGATGGGGAGGGAGGTGGGTTCAAGATGGGGAACACATGTACACCCAGAGCAGATTCATGTCAATGTATGACAAAACCAATACAATATTGTAAAGTTAAAAAAAAAAGGAGTAGATTAAAAAATAAATAAATAAAAGAAAAAAGAAAAAAAAAGTCTAGAAAAAAATTTTTTTTAAAGCTCTTGCTTCCTGATTACCCTTCCAACAGGTCACACCATTTTTTTTTTTTCCCCTGAAAAGTACCTGTATTCTTAGGGAGATGGAGTTCCAAACTATTGAATAATGAGGATTCTTTTGGGCTCATGTTTCTCAGGCAGGATTTAAGATGTGTCTCTGTGTAGAACCTCACGTCATCTGTATGGCCAGACTTGATGGGGCTGTCTTCACCAAGCTCAGGGCCACTGATGTCAGGGGATTAAATTACAATCATGGAAGTAGTCCACAGGTTGGAGAGCCCTAAGATCTGTAAAGGGCAAAACAGATGAATAAGGGGCTGAGGCTCCCCACTGCACACCTACCATCTCCCCATCCCGCCCCACTCCTGCTCAGCTGTTGGCCATTACTCCCCCAGATTCAATTCATGTTAAACTCGGTATAGGGATTAAGAAGGCTTCAAGTGGGTATCCCTGAGCAGTGTAGTGTCAGAAATTTGGGAATTGTTTTTCTTTAGACTCATTTCTTTGTCTGAACAATGGGACAAAGACTCACTATCTCCCTTGTTCTTTGACTCTTGTGTTTCCTGAAGGCTTATCTTTTATCTGTCCTTTTCTGTGGCTCTTCCATCCCTTCCTCATAGTATGCGTCCCTTCCTCACAGGATAACACAGTCCCGTCCCCGGTTCCTTTCAGTGCCCTGTAAACTCTGTCTCCTTAAATTAGTTGGATGATAAGTATGACAGTGAGAGCTTTAACCCCAGTTAACTCTTCACCCATGATATGGCAGGTCTTCATTTACTTAAAGCTAAATACATACTGCAGTGAGAACTAATTTTCTTCTGAGGATAACCTAGTCTGGTATGTGAAGGAATGGATATTCCTTCTATGTCATTGACCCTTTTTGCAATATAATAGATCTGACTCTATTAAATTAAAGCATATTTGCCTCTTCCTGACCTGGTTTTTATTAGAAAGGCTCCCCATAGATTTTACAGAAAACGTCTGAGGTGATGGGTGGTTCACACATCAGCTCTCTCTTTGATGCCCAAGTATCTCCTCTATTATCTGGAATGGGAATTTCATTCCACTCCATCATGTATAGAAAGTCCACAAGCCCTCAGTCATAGAGTGATCAGATTTTTCTCACATGTGCTTATGCATCCTGATTGCACACTTAGGGCACATTTTTAGGGTAGTTCTTCTTTAGCTGATGAGGGGAAATTGATATCATAGTGATGACATAAACTGTCAAGACTGAAGGAAAAACCTTGTATGACTTTTTTTCAACTCATTTCTTTTTGGCTGGATATATTTGATCTCAGAGGAAATAAGCATAACTGGAGTTGCAAATTGTTATAATTCATTTCATAGGATGAGATTAATACTATGAATATACATTCACAAAAAATGTTAGGAAGTCAAAGACTGAGAAAAATATGAACAGACTTTTGACTGGATCTTTCATAACTGAGGGGCTTCCCTGGTGGCTCAGACTGTAAAGAATCTGCCTGCAATGAGGGAAACCCGAAGGGTTGGGAAGATCCCCTGGAGAAAGGAATGGCTACCCACTCCAGTATCCTTGCCTGGCTAGTGTTACAGCTTCCTTCTATCTCTGCAGCTCTCTCATGTATGTTTCATTTCAGAGCTTGTGTCTTGTTCAGATCAGCTCCACAGGATACAAGGAGCAGGAGTGGGTGTACGTGTGCGTGCATGCATGCACACACACACACACACACACACACACACACACACACACACAATCCACCATAAGATAGTATAACAGTAAAATGTTTTTCTCTGTATCAAACCTGCTTTCTTTCCTTTGAGTTCTTATTTTATACATTTCATCTTGCTTATGTAATCCAAAGGGAAATAGGCTATATAAGAACAAATGCTGAAATGACTAAAATCTGACTGCACAAACATATGCCAAGTTATTTCTGATGACAATGGCAATAGAGGCCCTATTGATGGGACTAAGTGGACTTTAATTTTTCTGTGGTGAATGAATCTTAAACTGGGTTATGTAGTCAATTTGGTTAAATTCTATGGCTTTAGTTAAATTTTCAAAGAGGAAAAGTTAAGCATTTGGGTCACCCAAGGGGCTTTGAGTTTGTGTATATATCAGAGAGTAGGAATTTATTTCTCCCTGCTTGTATATCAGAGAGTAGGAATTTATTTCTCCCTGCTTGTATTGGGGGAAGAATCATCAATGTCTCCTGGTTTATATTTGTGAAATCAGAGTGCTGGTTACTAGCCAAGGTTTCTTTTCAAAAACTGCAGAGAAGACTTGTGATGAAAGCCAAAACCCTTTGAAAAGTGGCACTGGATATGCCTCTTTCTATAAATAAAATAAAAGGTGATTTCCCTCTAAGCCTGTGTGACCAAAGATAATGCATCTCATTCCAATGATAGGATTTCTCTCTCCTTTTCTTTCTCATTCTCTTGTTTAGATAGTGTAGAAACAACAACAAAAAGCAGTTTGGAAGAGCTGAACTCCAAATATAATTAACACCTCTAGCAAGTTGATTTCCTGCATCTCATTAAGACAGCTAAATTTAGGCTTTTAAAGAAAATGACCTTTAAAGTTATTTCATTCAACGACTGTTTATTGACCACACGGGATAATTTATGCACTGCTTGGTGATTAGTGGGGTCACACAGGATGTTCAAGGTAAATAGCTCACTCAAGAAGGGAGGATTAATGTGACTGTTGTTCAGTCACTAACTCGCATCCAACACTCTGCTACCCCAGGGACTGCAGCATGCCAGGCTTCTCTGTCTTAACTATCTCCCTGAGTTTGCTCAGACTCATGTCCATTGAGTCAGTGATGCCATCCAACCATCTCATCCTGTAGTCCCATTCTTCTCTTGCCTTCAGTCTTTCCCAACATCAAAGTCTTTTCCAGTGAGTCAGCTCTTCACATCAGGTGGCCAAACTATTGGTGCTTCAGCTTTAGCATCAGTCCTTCCAATGAATATTCAGGGTTGGTTTCCTTTGGGATTGACTGATTTGATACCCTTGCTGTCCAAGGGACCCTCAAGAGTCTTCTCCAGCACTACAATCTGAAAGCATCAATTCTACGGTGCTTCTTTATGATCCAACTCTCACATCTGTACATGACTACTGGAAAAAAAACCATAGCTTTGACTATATGGACCTTTGTTGGCAAAGTGATGTCTCTGCTTTTTAATATGCTGTCTATGTTTGTCACAGTGTGGTACAGAAATAATTACAAGAGAGATCTGGCAGTTGCTATGACTGAGGTGTGAAAAAGATGTCATGGGGATCCAGAGTAGGAAAGTCCAGGAAGCATGCTATGTAGTAGAAGGGGTGCAGGTACTGAAGTTAATGGACTAGGGTTTGAATACTGACTGGGTTTCCTTCATAACATTGAGAGTCTATTTCCCTCTTTGTAAAATGAATATTAAAATGCCCATAATTTGGGGGTCGATAAGATTACTAAAGTGTGCTTAATGTGCCTTAAAAAGTCCTTGGGGACATGATAGGTTTTCAATAAGCAGCAGCTGTTACCATCATCATCATCCTTGTGATTAACATTACTGGTGGTTTTATAGAGGAGAGTCTTCATAAGCAGACTTTGTTGTATATGTAGGATCTGGACATTCAGCACTTGGATGTAAGGTCATTTGGGATGGAGGGATTAGGTTGGTAAAAGCAGTTGAGGAAAAATATGGAGAGTGTATGTGGACAAAGAGCATCTCAAATGAAAGCTGAGGCTTAATGATGAATTCTGCTTCTTCTATTTCTGATTTTTGCCCCAATCTATTTTAAGAATATAGTTGACTATAGAAAAATCAAGCCAGAATGCTTTCATTCATCATCCTGATTCCAATCTATGTTATGTTCCAGTGCTGCTGCTGCTGCTAAGTCGCTTCAGCTGTGTCCGACTCTGTGCAACCCCATAGATGGCAGCCCACCAGGCTCCGTTGTCCCTGGGATTCTCCAGGCAAGAACACTGGAGTGGGTTGCCATTGCCTTCTCCAGTGCATGAAAGTGTAAAGGGAAAGTGAAGTCGCTTAGTCGTGTCTGACTCTTTGCGACCACATTGACTGCAGCCTACCAGGTTCCTCCGTCCATGGGATTTTCCAGGCAAGAGTACTGGAGTGGGGTGCCATTACCTTCTCCGGTTATGTTCCACTACTTTTCACAAAGCTGACATCATTATTGGTTCAATTTTTCTTTCCTTTGAAATACCTTCTGTCCAAATTCTACTACTAAGTTCATTGTGAATCACCAAGTCTTCGATAATTCTCCCAGGAAAATTAACCTGTTTCTTTTTTGATTCCCATAGCACTGTAGCTGTCCTTCCTCAGTGACCTCAAATTTGTTCAGTACTGTGTCAGATCCTATGCTAGATGTTGGGGAATCCCACCTGGAAAAATTCCATAACCTCAAAATTCTTACAGCCTAATGAGCATCACGAACAAGTGAATAGTTAACCATAACACAGAAAGATACAAAGGGGTAAAGAAAAGTGCCTTCAGGTCACTTGGGAAAGGTGCTCAACTCAGTTAAGGACAGCTTCCTAGAGGAAGTGTTGACTAATTGGAGACCTGAATGGTGAGTGTTAACCAGTCCAGATCAGGTGAAGGGTAGCGCACAGAGAGAAGTTACTCTAAGCAGAAGAGAAGAGCAAAATCAGAAGAATGCATACCCCTAGCACAGCATCTTCCATATATTAAGCATTCAGTAGACATTTGTTGAATGAATAGATTCTTAGCGAAAGGAACCAAGGCTAGGAGCTAGCTGTCAGATGGCAACTTTTCCTTTGATATAAGGAGGTGGTTGCTGAAAGAATGGAAAGAGAGAAGACAGGGAATAAAAGAAACTTACGATTAACTTCACTTACTTCACAGAATCTGGCAGGCACATAACCGAAGTGAATTCATAGCTCTCCATAAAGCTTGCTCTAGAAGGAGTGATGAATAAATGAATACGGTATTCATTTTTAAACATTATTTTGTGGCCCATTATCAGCTAAACATAATTCTTATGTAAAAAAAAGGAATAAAACTTATCTTTTGGATCTAGTTTTGGATATCTTAGGGCTACTTTTGTGAAACAGGAAAAAAAGGGAGAGAGGGAGGAAGATAGAAAATGTTAAAGCTAGAGCGGGGAGCTGACTTAAGATATTTTCAGTTCAGTTCAGTTCAGTTGCTCAGTTGTGTCTGACTCTTTGCGACCCCATGAATCACAGCATGCCAGGCCTCCCTGTCCTTTAGGAAAGTAAAAAGTTAGAAGAAAGTTCCCTGCCATACTTGCAAATGCAAGCAAAATAGCAAAATTCTACTTACTTTAAGATACATACCTTTAGGATTGAAAAAACACCAGTTCTCAGATGATAAAGCTGTCCTGAATATACAATGCTAATCATTTAATATATTTGTTTCAAGTTACTGGATAAATTAATATTTTAGAGCAGGTAGAAATTCATTAAATTACACTATCTGCCTACTTTTTGGATTCCTTGTATCTGAAAAAAGGTAAATTATAGAAATGATACATTTAGGAACATTTGTGGGGAGAAATGCAGTAAAGAGAGTTTCTGTTAGTATACAACAAGGACAGTAACAAAGAAAAATCAATCTAATACCTTTGACAAGATGTCTAGCTACATTTTTCACGCTTTCAAGGATTATAAACCATCACAACAATTTCATTATGCCCTTAGGAGCCACTGGCATTCTGACTGATAATACTGATAATACCTGAAGTCAAAGCAAATTAGAATATCAAAGTTAATTTTCCATCAAATAACATGAAGAATATTATTATTTCTTAAAGAGAATAGAAAGCCTATGGCATGACTTCTATGGAGTCACAGGGAGGGAAGGATTTTTGGAACCCATATTTCCAGTGTTCCTTTGAGTCAGACATAGCAGGAATGACTGAATAACCATTTGCAGGGTTTACAAATATAGTTGTTACCTAAATTACCTAAATTCTGAAGAAGTCACCCTTTTATGTATTGTTCACCAGTGGAGAGAGGTCTCATTTAAATTTGCATATAGTACTTTGTCAGTCTCTTCTTTATATTCTGTGCAAAATTCACACACTTTATCAATTTATTTTTTATAAGGTTATGTGTCTTAATTTTTTTTTTTCATTTGTTTGTTTTATTCTTGGCTGCATTGGGTCTTCACTGATATGTGCGGTCTTTCTTCACTGTGGTACTCGGGCTTCTCATCGTGGTGGTTTCTCTTGTTGCAGAGCATGGGCTGTACATATGTGGGCTCAGTAGTTGTGGCTCATGGGCTTGGCTGCCCCATGCCATGTGGGATCTTCCCATACCAGGGATCAAAGCCATGTCCCTTGCATTGGCAGGTGGATTCTTAACCACCAGGGAAGTCCCTACCTTGATTATTTTTTAATAAAACAAATGTTTCTGTATGTATGAATTTCCAGAATCATGACTTTGTACAGCTGAATAATATTCTCAGTGACCACAAGATAAGAATGGAGAAGGAAAATAGTTTATTTAGGTTTGGGGCTTTTCCAGGTATTTGCTATGGAAGAAAATGGAATAGGTTGTTGAGGATGTTGGCAAGAAACCAGATAAAGTGAGGGAATATGGATTCTCAGTTGAATTTAGAAGAATGTACATTTAAGAGAAAGTTAATACAAGATAAGAAAAGGGCAGTTAGGGTCTGGAGGATTCTACGAAGTCAAATAACTAAGAGGTAGATGTTGGGAAAGATTGAAGGCAGGAGGAGAAGGGGATGACAGAAGATGAGATGGTTGGATGGCATCACCGACTCAATGGACATGAATTTGAGTAAACTCCAGGAGTTGGTGATGGACAGGGAGGCCTGGTGTGCTGCAGTCCATGGGGTCACAAAGAGTTGGACACGACTGAGCAGCTGAACTGAACTGAAGAGCTAGAAGAATGCGAGGTTTCATTGTGAGATGTTTGGGTTGAAGATTTCAGAGGAAGACTTATATAGTTGTATTCTCATGCTGTATAACAAATTAATCACAAACAGTGACTTAAAACAACACACATTTATTATTTTACAATTTCTGTGGGTTAGGAGTCTGGGCATGGCTTAGCTAGGTCCATTCCTTAAGGTCCCACAAAGCTTTAATGAAGGTGTCTGGACTGCCTTTTTGTCTGGAGGCATGACTGGGGAAGAAAACACTTCCAAGCTTCCAGGTTCTTTGTAGAATTCATTTCTTTGAAGTTGTGGAACCAAAGGTCCACGTTGGTTGTGGCTGTCAGCGGGAGGCCATCTTCAGTTCCTAGAGGCAGCCTATGGTTCCTAGAGGTCCTTGCCATGTAGAATTTCCACCATGGAAGCTTATTTCATCAAATGAGCAAGGTTAATTTCTGAATTGAGTCTGCCAGCAAGGAGGAGTCTAACTTATTATAATCAATGGAATAGCATCCCGTCACCTTTGGCATGTTCTGTTGGTTAGAAGCACGACACTCTCAAAGAGAGGAGATTACACAAAGGCAGGCATCCCAGGGGATGGGAATCATGGAGAAATCATGGGGGCCATCTGTCTGCCACCATATATAACACCAAAAGAGAACTGATTGCTTTGCCCTTGTGCAGAGGCAAGAAATGGTTGATCTTTATGGACTGGAGTATCATTGGAATTGTTAATACATGAGAATTGGCAGGATTTCAGGAAATAGAGAATGGGGAGAGCTGAAGAAGAAATAGGGGGAAGGAGAACTTGTGATTTGAAAGTCTGTTAGAAATTAGTGCTGCTGGGGGGGAGTTATTTTAATTAATTTTTGTTGAAAAGGAGTATAAACTCATAAGCCCTTAACCTTATCTCTCATTTGCTATTTTAGGAAAGTTCGTTGTTAAAAAAGCATAGGTGTTTCTATGTGAAGTTTTCTCCTCTTTTACTTAGAAGGGTATTTAAAAAAATTTTGATTTGAACATAAAATGTTTATTTTTATAATTATGTTTTTAACTGTATAGTAAAATAAATGCATAGTAATATGCCAAATTTGTAGAACCTAACTCTGTAAATTTTGGATTTTATGGTTGAAATGAGTGCTGTAGATTTGAGAGAAACACATAAGAGGTTTGAAATGCAGGTTCTCTGTCATAACAGTTTTTTTATTCCCAAAGACTGAAATACTCTCAAATCTATTTACAAGCTATTTGCCACAAAGAGCAACTGTCTTTTATCAAAGTGGGCCACTTAATTGTTAGCTATCCTTTTTCATGCAGAGTAATAAATTGCAACTTTGCAGGCGGAACCTAAAAAAAAGAACTTTAATTCATGTTAATATTTTTATTAAATTTTAAATCTGATAAAACTTTTCAGAGTTTATTCTGCTGATTCCCTCTGTTATACTTCCAGACCATAATTTCTCTACTTTCAGGTGCAATCCTCGTTCCTCCTGAAATGAGAGGAGACACTGAATTGTGGCTAAAACAATGACTCTGGTCAGACTTTCTGACCTCTTACTAGTTGGGTGACTCTGAGAAAGATACTTAAACTCTCTGGGCTTCAGGCTCCTCATCTCTAAAATGGTTTGTTGTGAATATAAAATGTGATTATAAGCATTAACAGAACATGCAAGCATGCATGCTTAGTCACTCAGTCATGTCCCACTCTTTGCAACCCCATGGATTGTAGCCCACCAGGTTTCTCTGTCCGTGGAATTCTCCAGTCAAGAATACTGGGGTGGATGGCCATTCCCTTCTCCAGGTGATCTTCCTGACCCAGGGATTGAACCCAGGTCTCATGCATTGCTGGTGTATTCTTTACCGGCTGAACCACCAGGGGAGCTCATTAACAGAGCTGGGTATATAATTAATGTTAACTCTTATGATCATAACTTTTTGCCCTTTTACTTGCCATCCATGAGTTTTCTGATCATTTCCCTTTATAGAGTGAAAATCTTGGCACTCTGGTTCTTAGGCCCTCACACTTGAACCAAACTGTATCACTGGCTTTCCTGAGTCTTTGACTTGCAGGTAGCAGATTGTGGAATTCTCAGTCTGCATAACTGTGTGAGCCAAGTGCTAAGAATATAACTAATCTCAAATCTCTCTATTAAATCCATAATATCATATATAATACATATTGTATTGTAATATCTATAGGTATAATATATCCATATCACATATCTCTTTTGGTTCTGTTTCTCTGAAGAAACCTACTATCTAATATATTTTGCTGATTTGAAAATTATGTTCCTAGATTTTATACACACCCTCCTTGCAATTAGTTAGTCATCCAAAACTAATCAATTGTTAGGGTCTTTAAATTGCTCCATACCTCCTCTCTATTTATTATCTTAACTTCTCTTTGTTTGAGCAATAAGCTGGACATTTTATTATCTCAAATAATGAGACTTACAGCCTGGAATCCAATGCTCAGAAAAAGTAACTGGCTTTTCATGCTTTTCCTCATGATTCCTAAATCTCTACTTAGACTCAATGGAAATGCCAGAGACACTTGGAAATTTGTCTCTTAAAAGCTTTAATAATGATTAACTTTATTCAGAAAAATAATTCACTAAGCCCCACTTTATTTCCTAGGTTGGAGATTGAAATATTAAGTTATTTCCTGTTAGTCATATAGCAAACTGGGCCACATATGCCTGTTTCAGCTATACCAGCTTGATTCTGCAGGGTCAAGTAGCTCTGAATGAAATTGAATAAATATGGAATATTCAGACACCATGGCTTGTATCGAAATCATAGAACTTACAATTTACATGGATTTGAGACATTGTTTATAAAAAATAACATAGCAAGAAGGCTTTCTCTTTCGAGACTCTCAAAGATAATATTTTAAAATCTCATGATACAGGGCTGACTAGTTTCTGAAAAGAAAAGAAAGAATAAACCTGTAATAATAATTTATCATTCTTGACATTTTCCTTTCAGTTTAATTACTGCTGAGCACCAGAACTGACACTTAATAAAAGTAAGAAGCGTTTTAAAATGCACATAGATAATCTCCACCTGTAGGAGAGCTAGAAGGCTGCAGGATACACCTGACCACACCCATCATTTTATTTTTTCCCTGAATTTTAAAGTACATCATTACAAAGCTTTAAAGAGAATGGGACTTGGGGAATAGTAATGTGCCGATAGCCACTAAGACATCTGCTTCAGAGACCCCACTGTGTCTTTAATTTTTTAAAGATATTTTTTATCTTGTTCTCTTCTCTTCTCATTAGGGGAATGTGGAACCCTGTGGCCAAAATTCAGAGGGAAGCTTCACTGTTCCCTAGTGGCTCATCTAATTTCAAATATCCTGAAAAACTCAATTTTTTGATCTCTTTTTGCCTGACTATAAAATTGAGCCCAGAGGATGGATCTTTTCCAGAGGGCAGAAGCCATAGTCCAAAACAATGTAGTGTGATGGGAGCTGGAGAGTTTCTGGCCCCAGAATTTTCCCCTGTCACCTCTCCTCATGCCCTAATTTCATTTCTTCTAAACATTAATTTTTTTTCGGGCATTCAGAGTCTCCTATTAAAAGTTCCCTATTGAAGAATCATTAGCTAGTCTGACAGCAAGGCCCTTAGGGTATAGAACAAGGACAGGAAGAGAGGAGAATCTCCAAGTAGATGATTAAGAAAGATAATGAACCTTTATTTATTTAACTCCCTATTATATGGCAGGTGACTTGCTGGAACTTTCTCAAACATTTTCTTATACAAATCTTCCAGCAACCCTGTGACTCAGATACAGATGCAGAAACCAGCTCAGGGAGGCAGAGTGATGTTCCCAAGGTCACACAGATCATTAAAATAAGTAGAAGTGACCAGAGATTGGCATAATCAAGATATCTCACCTGCTCATGGAGTAATACTAAGGCCTATTTTACATGGTAAACCATTCCTAGATTCTGCCAATGACTGACAGTAGCAACAGAGCCTTCAAAGACCTGGAGCCTAATGGGCATTTGAATGTTTGTTTTTTGAGATGGTAATGATCTCAACTGGGTTTCTGCTAACAAAAAGTTCAAGTCTCCTGAAATGGAACACTGTATTATATTAAATGTATTATAGATTAAATAACCTTAGAAAGATAATAATAAATATTCTTCAAGTATAAGAGGTATAAGCATAATTTACAAATTTATCACCAGAAACAAATACATCAAAACCTATGAGTTTGCAACAAAGGATGTGGGTTAGATGGTGGTGAGAAAATGACACTCAGGAGAAAGAAATCAATTTCCATTAGTCAAATTTCATGGATTAAATGAATGAGCACGCTAGATAAAAAGTAAAAGTTAATGGAATTTTGAAGCAATTCAATAACTATTTAAAGACACTCTAGCTACCTAGTGGCAAAACAGGCATAAGGTTTTGGGGGAAAATAATCAAAGGCATAATTATATTAGAATTAAAGATTGTTGATATAATGGAATTAAGTATTAATTAAACAATGAAAAATATTTAGTGAGCTCTAGTTAAATGCCCAACGCCCTAGTTCTCTTTGGCAACCATTCCCCTTCAAAAAAAAAAAAAAAAAAAAATCAAGAGACATAAGCATGCAATGCCCTGGATGACTGGATGTTGTATGGGACGAAGGCAGAGAGAAGCAGTCCCTGTCCCCATGCTAGGAGTTTACAATTGGTTGTGGTGACAAGTACATGTGCTTATATCTTTAGCATCAAGTAGAGCATAGAAACTGTTTTGAGTTTTAGCCCTTGTGCCTGGCAGCCTTGTGAGCAGAGAAGTTAATATTCACTGGTACCATTAGTTGCAGTATTTGGAGGAGAGATCAGAGTGGAAGATATGACCCCTGTCCCAGATTACTTACAGACTGGTTGGGACAAAGCTAACACACTGGGACACTGATTTTGACTTATTGTGCCTATGGGCGACAGCTTCAAATCTAAAGCAAGACAACTCATTTCATGCTCTTTCCTACTTCCTCTCCCTGTGGCTTAAAGTTCTGCCAACATTACAGTATCTACTTCAACTTTAAGGACAAAAGGCTGAGATAATTTGTTGGGGATCACAATCATTTGGACTCCTCTTTAAAGTCAGGGTGGTTGTTGAATTTACACGAGATGTTTAAAATTTCCTTGGACAAAACAAGCTGTGACTGATCAGAAGTAGAAGATAATGTAAGACTGCTTACAGAAAATAAGACAAAACAATCCTTCCCCCAAGCTCACACAGACTCATTGGCTAACAGCATATAATACAATGCTTCTGACCGTTCACCAGCTAAGCTATGAGTGAGTGCTTTCCCTGGTTGTGATGCTATACTGGGAGCCATCTGCATTCTCTTTCCTTCCTTTGCATATTCTTAGCAGTAGGCTGAGTCCAGATATGTGAGCTGGCGAAAAATCTGGCCAGCGAGTTCTAAGAAGAAGCATGAGGCCACCAGTCTGTACCTGGTTTTAGATGCTTATTCACCCAGTAAACGTCTACTGAGTGCCTACCATGTGGCAGGCAGTTATAGGCTGAGAGACACCTCTGTGAGAAGGCAGACAAAGCTGCTGCCCTAGTGGAATTTGCTGTGGGATGGGGGAGGAGGGGGGATGGTAGCAAGAGGCAAGTGACAGTTGTGTTGTATCAAACAGGGGCTTGTTGAGGGAAATAGACTCAGAGATGTGAGACATCTAACCCCAAAGTGATATGCCAGCTGTGTCCTAAAGAGCAAGTAGGAGTTAGCCAAGCAGAGTGCAGGAATGAGGTAGAAGGCGTGTTCAGGGCAGGGGAGAAACATGCATGAAATAAAGAGGTCAGAGAGAGCACAGCTTGATGGAGAGGCAGAGTCCTAAGGTAGGGGCCAGAGGAGGTGAGGCTGGAGAGGTACATGGGACCAGACCCTGAAGGGCTTAATGTTTTCATTGACACCTTCTAGACCTCATCTCAGGGAGGTGGGTATTTCCGACCTCTTTAATTCAGTAGTTGTTTTTTGATCTGTAATGTCTTTCTCATGATGCCACTCCACCTTGCTGCTCTGACACAGTTTGAGAATGAAGGTCCCTAGGCTGTATTTCCTATAATCTAAATAAGGGAGCCATTTTTAATCAGCTTGAAATTTGGATTGAGAGGGGTATGGGAGTATATGAATTGAGGGTGTTGTTTTGTGCCTGTTTCAATATAGTGATCAGAATAATTATTTATGCTTTTGAGGAGTTATGAGTTCTCAGGTTCTGAGTTTGGAAATTTTCTTTAAGGGTGGGTTCCTGGCATAACTTTTCAGAGAACTAAGAGGATTGGTAGAGGTTGTGTTATGGTTTCCCACTGCAAGTGATTTCTTAAGGCCCATCTTTTGGCTGTTTCATGCATGTGAGATCATAGAGGTTCTAGGTATATTTTCAGACTGACCTGGGTACATTGGTGCTCTGTGAGATAAATTGTTTTTTCATAGCCTTGGGGATGTGTGTCTTGGGGGGAGGAGGAAGTCATTAGGAGACTCTTCACTTGCTGGGAAGCAATGTGGGTGTGGTGATCTTATATGAATTCTGCTGTGCAGAGGGCAAAGCTCAGTTGTCAACTTGATATTTAAGGTAATGAAAAACTATTGATTCAGTTGGTTTAGAGATGTCTTTTATGAGGAGGAGAGGTAACTTTTCTTGACTGGGCATAAGATTGACCCTACTGTTAGATTAAAAGCATCCTTCTGCAAAGTGAATGGCCAGCTGCACATTTCCAAACCTCTCTTGCACCTGTGGGGGTCATGGGATGAATATTGGCCCGTGATGCATAAACTGAAGTATGAGATTTCTGGAAACACTCTTTGTTTTCCTACTATAGATGCTATGATTTCTGGCTTTTCCATTCTCTCCTTCATGCCTGGAATACAGACTTGATATTTGGACACCAGAGAGAATGAGGAAAAGGCCAGGAGAATCACAGAGACCTGGGTTCTGAAATCCTTGAACTGCTGAACTAGGGACAGCAGTTGCTACCCTCATACTTGCTGTTGATGATAACCAACCTCTGTGTGTGTAAACCACTGTGGACAGATCTCTTGACTTGCAGACAAACCTGATCCTTAACTGACATGGATGCCTTCAAGGATGATGGTGACATCTGGCAGAGGATACTTCTTGGGCATAGAAGTCCCAGAGCATTCCTCCAGAACAGGACTCTGAAGAGGCCTGCTGACCTTGAATGCCTTTGGATAAAGTATGGGAACAGAGAGAGAATGGTACACAGGCTGACTGTCATAGTTGTCCACATGCCAAGATGAGCCTCAGGCATTGTCTCTTAACCTGATGTAAACCTGGATGTATGACCCTCTAAGGATTAGTTTTGCTTGAATTATGGCTAACCATTCAGGTCTATTTGGAGAAGGTAATGGCACCCCACTCCAGTACTCTTGCCTGGAAAATCCCATGGATGGAAGAGCCTGGTAGGCTGCAGTCCATGGAGTCACGAAGAGTCAGACATGACTGAACAACTTCACTTTTCACTTTCATGCATTGGAGAAGGAAATGGCAACCCACTCCAGTGTTCTTGCCTGGAGAATCCCAGGGACGGTGGAGCCTGGTGGGTTGCCGTCTATGGGGTCGCACAGAGTCGGACACGACTGAAGCGACTTAGCAGCAGCAGCAGCAGTGGCATTCAGGTCTATTACATAGTGATATTGTGTCCTACAGACCTTACCTGGCCTTACTCTTTTTCTTGTTATAAGGGGCCAGATGGGAGAAGAGGGAGACTGAAGAAACCCATGCCTTTGTTAATTAATTAATTATTTAAATAGTAATTCAGTGCTTACTATGGTCCAGGCACTGTGGGTTTTTTCCCCCAATATTTTATTATTTATTTATTTATCACCTGCTCTGGGTCTTTGCTGCTGTGTGTAGGCTTTCTCTAGTTGCAGTGAGTGGAGACTCTAAGGTGCTTGAGCTCAGTAGAGTTGGCGCATAGGATTTGTTGCTCTGTGGCATATGGGATCTTCCCAGACCAGGGATCGAACTGGTGTCCCCTGCATTGCAAGGTGGATTCTTAATCACTGGACCACCAGGGAAGCCCCAGGGACTGTGTTAAGAGTTGATGGTATGATGATGAACACAACAGGCATTGCCTCTGTCTTACTGCATAGATTCAGGACAACATTTTGCTGTATTAAGTGCCTGCGAGGCTGAGGTACAGTCTTAGGTACATCAAACCCACCATCTTGCTTAATCTTCATGACAAACTGGTGGGATAAATACTACTGGCCTTTTTTTTTTTTTTTTTAGCTGTTTAAAAATAAAAATGAGACCCAGAGAGATTTTATAATAAATATTAGTACTGATGGCAGGTGGAAAAAGTTGGGATTCTACCTGACTTTAAGGGTCATAGACCTAAACAACTTGGAAGTCCCCAGCGGCTGTTTTGTTAGGGAGTATATGAACTCCATAGGGGCTTCCCGAATGGCTCAGTGGGTAAAGAACCCACCTACAGTTCAGGAAACACAGGACATGTGGGTTTGATCCCTGGATTAAGAAGATCCCCTGGAGAAGGAAATGGCAACCCACTCCAGTATTTTGCCTGAAAAATCCCATGGACAAAGGAGCCAGGTGGGGTAAAGTACAAAGTCTCGCAAAGAGCTGGACATGACTGAACAACTAAGCACAAATGCATATGAACTCCCTATGCCCTGGTGGTGGTGGTGGCAGTTGAGTTGCTAAGTCATGTCTGACTCATGACCCCATGGACTGTAGTCCACTATGCTCCTCTGTCCATGGGATTTTCCAGGCAAGAATGTGGAGTGGGTTGCCATTTCCTTCTCCAGGGGATCTTTCCAACCCTGGGATCAAATCTGAGTCTCCTGCATTGCAGGTAAATTCTTTACCACGGAGCCACCAGGGAAGCCCTCCATATACCCTGGTACTGGCTTAATGGGTGATAGAAATAGAGAAGCTCAGGACTGGTATTTCAAGGCCAAGCACGTGTTTGAAATTATGTCATTTCCAGGGTGGAAACAGATTGGTGCTCAATTTTAGCAATGGTCGAAGAGATCATCATAGAAGGTCAATGAGTGTTAGAGTTGGGGAAAATAACACCATCAAAAGTGTAAGCTCTCTAAGGTTAAGGGCTGTATATTATTTCTGGCCTGTCAGCACCTAATACAATAATATGGTAATGGGAGTTACTCAATTTGTGTTGAATTAGATGAGTTAACTCCAGACTCATAGGCTGGGGGTAGGAAGTTTCGGGTTTCCATTACACCAAATATACGTTGAATGCCTATTATTTTCCAGATGTGTGGTAGGTCACTCCATCAGTAGGGGATCTGATTTCTGCCCTTAGGGAGTTCATTACTTCTTTAGTCCTCAGAACTGGAGGATGAGATATCATATTATAGGTATCCTAACAGATAAAAAATGTACGAAGCATCATTTCACAGCTGATGCCATTGATGATTCCCAAACCACATCACAGATCTTCAGACCTGATGAAATCCATGGATTGGCTTTAGATAAGAATGTGTGCCTGAGTCTTAGAATTTTTAAGATTTCATAAGTGATCATCATTTCTGACAGAGCATCTTAGAAAATGGTAAAGGAAGTGTATATAATAGCAATAATATTAACAATATTTCTTCGTTGTTTATTGTATATGTAGCAGTAATCTCACTTAACTCTTAATCTTATGAAGAAGTTTCATCCCCATTTTAGAGAAAGGAAGCCAGGCTTATACAGGTCAAAGTATTTGCCCAAAATCACACTGAGGCTAATTGGTGAAGCTGATTCAAACCTAGATCTGCCTGACGTCAAAATTGGTGCTTTTAATTGCCATATTGGGTTGCCCCCTTAAGCTGACTTTCTAACTTAGCCAGGGGACCAAAGTGGACCTACAGTTTAGACTTTTCCTCGGAAAGGTGTCTGGTTATGGGATGAGGTGGCATTGCCCCTCAGAGGGTTTTCTCAAAGTCTAGGTATCTCTTAATTTTAAGGCATAAGTAGACTTTTCCCCTTAAAGTGTTCATCTGAGGATGGGTCACTCTGATAACTTTCTGGAACCAATTGTCCAGGGTCACCTCCCTTAAGAATACAGGACTCTACCCAACTTGAACACACTGTTGGAGTCAAGGGGCCTTATATATGTTTGCTGAAACTGCAGGATCTGGTGGTTGACATGGCCCTCTCTCTTGCTGCTAACAACAACCAAAAGACTTATTGTACTCAGTAATGAAACTTCTCTGTTGCCTGGTGGGGGGTGGGAGTGATCCCTTTGTGGCTGTCCCATAGTGTCCCATAACGGATGGCACAATCTTAAGGAAATCTTAAAGGAATCTTAAAGGAAATCAATCCTGAATACTCATTGGAAGGACTGATGCTGAAGCTGAAACCTCAATATTTTGGCCACTTGATGTGAATAGGGTCTTGGGAAAGACCCTGATGCTAGGAAAGATTGAGGGCAGAAGGAGAAGAGGGTGACAGAGGATGAGATGGTTGGATGACATCACCAATGAAATAGACATGAACTTGGGCAAACTTTGGGAGATGGTGAGGGACAGGGAAACCTGGTGTATTGCAGTTCATGGGATAGCGAAGAGTTAGACAAGACTTGTGACTGTGACCAACTGACATAGTAGATAGAAGGTCACCATCTCTAAAATGGCAGGCTGATCAACTGGAAGGGAAGTTGTTGGTGACTGGATGGCCACAACTTCCTTCATATCAGATGTTTAGTGAAGAAACTAGCAACTAACTTCAGGCTCCTCAGAACTTAACTTGTACCTCCTTAGTGAAAAGGAAAGTACTAGGGTCAACATTGTGGCATTTCCTAACTTTCTGGAAGTTGTGATTTTGAAAACAGTATTTATATATTTAAGAAACACTTGTTAAACATCTATAATGAGTCAAGTACTGTAAGTGCTAAGATTTCATAGAGGAAAGAAAAGGAACACTCTTAGCTTTTAACCAGGTCACAGTACAGAGGAGACAGAGGTTGAAAATAATTATGATTAAATACTAAAATGACTATAGTGGATATGTATGTGTGCATATGAGAACCTTCTACCTTGAAAAGGCTTCCTGGAGGAGGTGACATCCCATGTGGATCATGGAGGATGGATGGAGGTACAGGTGGCACTGAGGGGGAGGTGATGGAAAGAGGCCTCCTTTGCAGGGAAGCTATCATGAAGAAAGATACCAGGGCATGGAAGGTGTTGAGAGTGAAGTGATGGGTGTCTGTATTGCCCAGGTTGCTTCTCAGGTGTGTTCCTGCTGGGTCAGTTAGATCAATGTGCCGTTTTGTTCCGATAGCTTCTGCCACTTCTACAGGAGATCCCATCAGACATGAGTGGATGGGAACACGGCACTGGCAATAGGCAAAGGTCAGCACTAAAGGTTAAGGAAGGCCAAGCAAGAACAGGTCAGGAGGACTGGTCATAGCCACAGGATGAGGCATCAGACGCCAAGAAAAGAGGTGTGTTCAGACCAGCGCAGACCTGGTAATCAGACTGAGGTCAGGCAAGTCACACAAGGCAGAACCCAGGCGTGTCCCACCAGAACTACAAGACCCTTGCCATCTGGAGTCATGGACAGCGCAAGTCTTTCCCTCTAGCCCCATTCATCTTAGACCTTAAAGGGGGTGAATCTATGAGAGTCTGTGCTTCTCTTCTAGAATGAGTTCTGCGTTTTTTACATTTTCTCAGAGACTTGTTTTGTCTGTCCTACAATGCATTTAGTCTTAAGGCAAACTGTGACAAGCTGGTTGGTTTGCCTTCTAGGTTGCGTAGAGATTCACTGCTCAGTCCTTAGACACCTTTTTAAATGAAAGTTTTCCAAGGCTAAAGCTGGATACTATCTCCCCTACCCTGATCCTACATCTTGACTCAAATTCTTGTGACCAATGACATTAATTTCTGAGTCTGAGCCTGGATGGGGATTACATCTATAGCTTTGATCCCAGGATTCAGTTCTAACAGATCTAATCTATTTATTAATAGTGTGGACACCACAGCAGAATCCAAGGGAAGAGTTAAAGAATGTTGCCAGTCATGCAGCCATAACTCTACTCCTTATTTTTGTGATTGGCTCATCCAATCCAAAGGTGTTGTTTTCCTTTGATTTTCTTGGGTAGGCACCCATCCACCATGAAGTTTTGAGGATATGGACCAGCTTTGAGAAAACCATCTGCTTTGCTACAAAAGGGGTGTATGAAAGTGAGATTATACATTTCCTGTGATCCTTTGAAAATGAGGGAGGGTATATTTTTAAATAGAGCTTACTTTTAAAAAGCACAAATCAAAAAATCAGCTGTAAGTTCTTTTATCCTTGGAAATAGCCTCTTTATCTTCTTGTCATCTATCTTCTGTTTTACAGATGAAATCTGTAGGTGACTTAGAAAAACATCCCAGTTTTTTTCTTTCCATGTAGACTATCATTGAGATAATATTTCTTCTAGGTTTTTATCCTTTCTGAGAGTGATTATCATTCCTCTCCAGATGTTTTGAGATAATGTTTTTCCTTTTCCCATTTTCGATTCTTTGAAAAAAATATTTCTTCTTATCCTTGTGTAATTTAACAAATTATATCCCATCTTTTCTTATACTTCCATTTTCAAATTTTAGTCTTTGCTATCTCTTTTCAATCTCTCTTTTCAATGCTTTCATAATGATATTGAAATTATAGAGGTAATTTACATTACTTCCTCTTATAGCATTGAAGCACACACAGATATTTCAAGGGCACAGGAAGTTCTTGTGGACTATTTTAAAATATGCTCTAACTTTCCTGTTTTCTAGTTAAAAGGTATTTAGAATATAATCTTCCATTTCTCTAAAGTCTCAGAAAATGCTGACTCAATACTGCTTAAATAAAATGTTTACTTCTATAAGGAGTACAACATTGAGTAATTTCTTTTTAAGCTATCCATCCATTTCTTGTATTTTCAGCTGAACTCTAGTTGCAGTGTCTCATTCTTTAATATTAGGGATACTATATTAATGTATATTAAAAATGGTTATATTTCTAATCTGTGGATATATTGTTTTTCTTATAAGACATTAATAGTTTTGGAGGAAAATTTCGGAAGAGAAGCTCCTGAGAGGGAGGTTTTATTACATTCACCAAACATTTACTAAGCACAGACTATGTTCCTGCCTTTGAGTAACAGAGTCTAAGATGATTAAGACCCCATCCTTTTTCTCAGGCTGCTTGTAAGAGATTTGTAACCAGAGTAGGATGTGAGCTATGAGAGGCTATGGGATGGAATTTTAGCTGAGGAAATCAAGGGTAGGGAAGAAGAGGAAGGTCATTTCAGAAAGAAAGTTGGAATATAAGGATGGGGTATAACTCCTAAGACCAGGGGTAGAGCAGCCATGTGTGATATATTGCTGGAGTGTGAGGGGCAATGAGAAAGAAATTCAGATGCCAGGTGGACCAAACACTGGGAGACCTTGGATATCATGTTAGACTGCATTTTGATCTGTATTCAGTGAAGAAATATGGAAGAATTTGAGCAGGAAGTAATCTGGTCATTCTGATGATATTATAGAAAATGAATTAAATAAGGCTGAGATTGGAACCTGGGACATTATATAAAAAACTTTTGCAAAGAAAAGAAGGTTGAGAAGCAGCATTTACTTATAATCTATTGTATGCTCAAATCTAAATTGAGTATTTTCACATGAGTAGTATTAGTTATAAAAGGGTACATACAATGATTCTGTTTGAACAGGGATGGCCATGTCTAATGTGGCAGATAGCACCAACAGTTACTCATATCCTTCTGTTTTTGTGTACATGGAGGATTAGGCATCCAAGACCATCGCAGTTAGGCATGGCTATCATTTCCAGGTGGAAGCACTTAGGAACTGGTACATGAGTCTCCATGCTTTCTTCCTCTGCTACAATGGTCATGGGAGTATATGTGGAGATGGATGGGCCACAAAACCAAAATGGCCCACTGTGCTGAACTAGCACATGGAGGTGAGTGCCCAAGAGAGATGTCAACTTGCAGTGGACACTGAGTACATGAAAGTAAACTTTTGCTGTGTTAAACCTCTGAGATTTTGGTGTAGTTTTTTTTTTTTTTTTACTATAGCACAACCTCGAACAGACCCCTCTGAAACTTTCTGCAGTGTTGGAAATGTTGTATATCTGCACTAACCAATATGGTATCCATTGACCACATGTGGCTATTGAGTACTTGAAATGTGGCCAAAGTAAATGAGAAACTGAAATTCAAATTTTACTCAGTTGTAATTAGCTTAAATTTAACTGGGCATGCTGATTGAAACTTTAAGAAAGTTTCTTTAACTGCAGGAGAAAACCTGGTGAAAACCCTATAGGGGCTTCCCTGGTGCCTCAGTGGTAAGGGATCCACCTGCAATGAAGGAGATGCTGCTTTGATCCCTGGGTCAGGAAGATCTTCTGAAGAAGGAAATGGCAACCCATTCCAGTATTCTTGCCTGGGAAATCCCGTGGACAGAGGAGCCTGGTGGGCTGCAGTCCATGGGGTCGCAAGAGTCAGACACATTGTTGTTGTTCAGTTGCTAAGTCATGTCCGACTCTTTGTGACCCCATGGACTATAGCATGCCAGGCTTTGCTGTCCTTCACGATCTCTCAGAGTTTGCTCAAACTCATGTCCATTGAGTCATGGCTTAGAAACCAAAAAAAAAAAAAAAAAAAATTTCTGGACAGAAAATACTTGAAGAGTTGAGTTGAAGAAACTTTCAGGGTTTTGGTTATGACAATGTAACCAAATTTATTTTAATGTTCTTTCATTACAATTCAGGAAAATACTTCATTGAAGATGTAGTTTGGCAGTTTTAGAGTCAGATATATGTAAAAACATAAAGAAAAAATTTAATCAAACTAAAGTAAACATAAACTATATGCTTACTGCATAATAAATATAATGGTAGGTCCTTGGTTTTCATTCATTCACATAGCTGTTCATTGAAATTTTGAGTGCATGCTGTGTACCAGTCATATTTTCCCTGGGCTCTGAGTTCAACATTCAGAAAACTAAGATCATGGCATCTGGTCCCATCACTTTATGGCAAATAGATGGGGAAACAGTGGAAACAGTGTCAGATTTTATTTTTGGGGGCTCCAAAATCACTGTGGATGCTGATTGCAGCCATAAAATTAAAAGACACTTACTCCTTGGAAGGAAAGTTATGACCAACCTAGACAGCATATTCAAAAGCAGAGATATTACTTTGCCAACAAAGGTCCGTCTAGTCAAGGCTATGGTTTTTCCAGTGGTCATGTATGGATGTGAGAGTCAGACTGTGAAGAAAGCTGAGCACTGAAGTCTGTGGTAATTTGTTGCAGCAGCCATAGGCAACTAATACATTCACTAAATACTTGTTGAAGACTTGTGGTGTTCAGGACTGTGTTGGTCTGGCCAGGGCTATAGTAATGGGTAGAAACAGACAATTTCCCCCTCTTAATAGTTATCCTTATGTTGGAGGATAGTAAAGCAAGAATTGCCAATAAAAGTGAAAATGTCAGAACTATGAGAGACAAAAATGGTGCATTATGCTAGTTCTGTGCACCAGAAGATTCTTAAGCAGGTTGGTATAATCAAGAAAGCCTGTGTGGAAGAGGTGGTCATTAAAATGAAGCTAAAAAGTAAAAATAATGGCAGGTAGAGGTTGGACAGAAGGTGAAGGAAGAATAGAGAGGTAGGATTCCACCAGGCAGAGTGGAAAGAATGAATATGGGTTTAGTCTTGAATATGGGAAGTAAAAGATATGCTTGAGGGATAAGGATTAGTCTGTTTTCTTGTAACATAAGATACTTGGATTTAATTGGACAGGGAGTTCAGGGTCACATAATGGAAAGCTTTGGATGCTGAACTAAGGGATTTATATTTTTTTCAGTAGGGGAATCATTAAAGGTCTTTGCACAGAAAAGTGACATATGTGAAGGACTATTTATTTTATATTTAATATATCTTGTTAGACATAGCTTTATGGGGGAAATTATAAATGTTGCGATTAAAATAACTGTGGCAACCAAAAGGATTTGTGGTCAATTTTTCTGCAGTGTAAAATTTTCTTATGTATTATGATGACTGCAGTTATATTTTAAATTCTTAAAATGTGCTTCCACAATCAGAAAATGAGGATGAAAAGGTCTACTTAAAGGAAGATGTTTTTTTCCAGAATTAAAAAGTAAGTTACTGATACTCTGCTTTGAAGAGAGAATCTAATTGAAGAGGTAGCCAGTGATAAACTACAGATTCACTTGAGGATTGGATAGTTATTCTCAGCCTCACAAACGTAAAAGCTTCTAATGTCATAAAGATGTTAAAAATGATATAATGAGCAGAAAGGAAAGACTGCCAGGTGTGGAGGTAGAGTTAGGGAACTGACAAGGGAAAATACAATTAAAATAAAGCAGAGTGATTAGAGTTAAGCATGAGAAAGACCATCTTTTAAGCACTGAAATGAATTAGCAGAATGTACTATTTAAGCTTTTACTTCTTTTAGACAAGAAATCTACACCAGCTTTTTTTTTCCCTTGTCATTTATTTGTGATAGGCAAGATTTCACAAATCTTTCCTAAACACAAATTCAATGCCAGGCACTAGACTTGTATGGGAGATTCCACTTGTCTAGAGTCCAGTAGGTATAAGAAAGAGAGATACTTTCTTATACTTAGTGGAGGATGATCCTCTAAGCAGAAAATGGTACTCTTATTATATGATGAAATTCTATGTTGTCTAAATAATCTGAACATGCTTTAAGGGAGTACATATTCATTGACTTATTGAGCAAATGCTGGAATACCTGCAGTGAATCTCACCAGTGTATGTAGGGAAAAACAGGGAAGATAGGCTGGGGAACACAGCATCAGATCAGGAAGCGAACCTTTCCAGTGGTCAGTGTTTTATCTCTCATCTTTTATAAAATTGGGTGTTTTGCAAGTCTGATTCTGTAAAGAAGTTAAAAATGAAACAAAAAATAATCCATGATAAAATATGCTTGCTAGACAAATAATGAGGTATTCTGGGTAATTCTAGTGGAAAACAGAAGAGATGTTTTAAAAGCATTCATTAGGAAAGCATGTATTGCCTTAGAAAACACATGAAAGAAATTAGTGGCCATAAACAAACCAATGGCAAAAAGAAGCAAATCATACAGGAAATAAAAATTCTGAAAGATTTACCTTTAAAAATGGAGCATGAAATAAAGAAAAAAAGGAGCATCCTCTTTTCCAAGACAACCTCACATGTGAAAATCTATCTGAAAAAATAAGGAATATTCATTGGTGTTAGTGAATGATTTTGAGAGTAAAAGGCAATCTATCACTAGGAGCTAAGTTCTCTCTAACATGGATTCACACCTGCCATCTATACATCCTTCAGGGCAGAATATGGTCTAGTTGTCTCCTTCTCTGCAGAAAACACCCAGTTGCTGATTTTCACCAAAGCTCTCAATGATTAACAATTTTTATCAAGAACAAGCAGTCCAGGGATAGGTTGACTTCATATTGGCACCATTGTAGCAAAGATATATGACTTCTTTAACTGAGAGTTTAGACTAAGTATCCATAAATGTGCTTATAATTGACATTAAGATTTTTGATTTCTAATTATTGAAATGGCAGGTGTAGATTTTTTTCTCTTGGTCCTTGTCTTGTCATAGTAAACTAATTAAGATGATAGCCCAGGAAAGCTCAGGCCGGCAACATTTATTAACAAGCAACATGAAAATACACTTTGGAGATATGATGGCAGACCGACTCCTGTGTGAGTGGTCCTGCCCTGTTTAAGGTTTTTCTTTTTAAATCCTTATTCCCTCCCCCAGGCAGTCCTCTGATTTGTTTTTGTCCCATGTCAAACAGGACTTGTATACAAGACCAATCAGGAAATGGGGCCTGTTGTTTTGCGCCGGCTTTTTCCTTTCTTTGTCTGCGTTTTAGCTGATGCTTTTTAACTGCCATTTTGGACTCTTTACCCTAACTACCTGACATAAGTGTTTCCTTTCCTCCTGCCTAGTATGTTATTCAGAACAGGTTATTGCAGATACAGTAAACCCAGGGAAGTACTGCAAATGAGCTGGCCATTTGGCTTCATTTCTACTATTAGGTACTTCAGTTAACAGGAATATTGTATCAGTGTAGATGCTACTGATTTACTGTTAAAAAAAAAAGTGATTCAGTTTTAACACGTTAAAGAATGGTAAGACAGACTTTATTAAAGATCATTGTGATAGGTGGAGGGACATTACAGTAGGGCTTGTTCAGTGGGGGAAAAATATATAACTCCAAATATAAGGAAAAGTGAGAAATTTATAACCGAGGGGCAGAGTGGAGGTCACTGGATGGAAAATTACTAAGCAGAAACATCAGAAGTAGGGGAAGATTTTAGCTAAACTGACCATGGTGTGAAAGCATTGGTCACTCAGTCCTGTCTGACCCTTTGCAACTCCATGGACTGTATCCTGGCCAGGCTTCTCTGTCCATGGGATTTCCCAGGCAACAGTATTGGAGTGGGTTGCCATTTCCTTCTCCAGGCGATCTTCTTCCCAAACCAGGTATTGAACCCATGTTTCTTGCATTGCAGTCAGATTCTTTACCATCTGAGCCACCAGGGAAGCCCAAAAGTCTCTCTGTTAAGTTTCTGTTAAGGAATCTTGCTGAAGGCAGGCCAAGGTGATCAGACTCACTTGGAGGATAATAGGAGATGAGAAACACAATCAGATATTGAGGGTGATCAGCTATTAAGGGTGAGGGATTATGGCTAAACTGACTTACCAAGATTCTTGCTTGAATTAGAAAGTGCAGTGGCACAAGAAGCCCAGAAGTCAGGGTTTAGTTGAGAAAAGTTCAGGGGAGCCTGAGTAAGGTTTGGTTAAGGAAAGACAGTCACTGGATATGGTGTGTGTATGTGTGTGCATGCACGAGCACACACACATGCACACGAGATCATTTCAAACACTAGCAATAAATAGCTGATCAAAATGATAGGCTTGGATTTAGAGCAACCTTAAAGTAGACAGAACAACCAGCATTGGCTGTGTATTAGGAGTTGATTTTACTCTAACAGATAAAATAACAGTGTCTTAAATAAAACAGGAATTTAATCCTCTCCCATGTAATGTTGGGGGCTGGCTGGAGGTCAAGGCTGGCAGCCAGCACAATTAGCAAGCTTTGTCACAGGTTGTAAGGGTCATTAATACTCCACTTAAAGGAGATGTTCATTCACTGGCCTTTATCTTCATGAGCTGTTGTATAATCCATGCCTGAGATTCCATGCTAATGGTGGCATGACTTAAAATTAGTTTTCTTAAAAAAAGAAGAAAGCAAACAGTAAATAAAGCAATACAACTGGCATCAGTAAGTTTGCTCACTACTGCTCATTTATTTTCCTACCACATTAGTTAAATTGTGAACTTGTTAAATATATGGTGACAAGTTAATTAATAAAGCTCAGCAAGACACAGAGCTAAATTAGTACTCTTAGGCTAAACAGTGTTCAAAAGCACTAATTTCTGGAATTTTTGAGTTGTGATGAAATCACTGACATTTTATAAGCTTTCAAATAGTATTATTAATCACATCACATGATAATTTTAGAAACCTATGCATTCTTTCTATCATAAATAGAACAGCATATATGAAAAGTTTATTTTTAGATATAAAATTTAAATTTTGATAACTGAACATACATTTCAGGATCAGCTATTCAAGATGTAATCAAGGATACAAACATAATTTAAATCTTAAAAGTTTCATGTGGTTTACATTTTTATCGTGTCTTTTCTTTTTGTTGCTTAGTCGCTAAGTTGTGTCTGACTTTTTGCGACTCCATGGACTGTAGCCTGCCAGGATCCTCTGTCCATGGGATTTCCCAGACAAGAATACTGGAATGGGTTGCCGTTTCCTTCTCCAGGGGATCTTCCTGACTCCGGGTTAGAACCCTGCATCTCTTGTGTCTCCTGCTTTGGCAGATGGATTCTTTACCACTGAGCCATCAGGGAACTTAAACTCCTTCTGTGACCAATGAGTCCCAATTATCAGAATGACCTGTGAAGCACAAAGACAAGTAAAGATTCAAGGGCTCTGGAGATTCTGATTCTGTGGGTTGGGGGTGATGCTTAAGAATTGGTATTTTAAAAAGAGTTTCCAGATGCTCGAAATCTCCCGGTGAGGTAATTTACTAGGGAGCACAGATTTACGTAAGAATAAAGTCTGACATCAGAGAAGGCAATGGCACCCCACTCCAGTACTCTTGCCTGGAAAATCCCATGGATGGAGGAGCCTGGTAGGCTGCAGTCCATGCGGTTGCTAAGAGTTGGACACGACTGAGAGACTTCACTTTCACTTTTCACTTTCATGCATTGGAGAAGACAATGGCAACCCACTCCAGTGTTCTTGCCTGGAGAATCCCAGGGACAGGGCAGCCTGATGGGCTGCAGTCTATGGGGTCGCACAGAGTCGGACACGACTGAAGCGACTTAGCAGCAGCAGCAGCAATGTCTGACATATTCGAAATGTTAGATGATCTGGAAAGTGTCTTTAGATTGTTTTCTTCATATTAAAAACAAAATTCTGGTTCTGTTGCTCTTTTGGCAAAAGAGGGTTTACTTGCTTTTTAGTGACTTTTGTGAACCTTATGGCTAAAACCAGACCTCTTAGAAAATCTACCCAACACCTAAGATGTGATTTCCTCCCCCCACCCGCCCGTTATGTTTTAATTTTCAAATATGTTGAGAGATAGGCTCTTTCCAGCGTTTTAACTACAGCTCTGCTATTTTTCACTGGCTATGTCATTTTCTTGCAATTCAGTATTTTAAGAACTCTTAAATCAGTTAAGGGCTTCCCTCGTGGCTCAACTGGTAAAGAATCTGCCTGCAATGCAGGAGATGTGGGTTTGAGCCCTGGGTTGGGAAGACCCCCCCTGGAGAAGGGAAAGGCTACCCACTCCAGTATTCTGGCCTGGAGAATTCCATGGAAATGAGGAGACTGTTAGACTATGGTGGTTATAATGCTGTGGAGGTCTATGTAAGCAAAGCAAAATCTAAGCCTCTAATTGCCTCAAGGTTACAAAATCAAAACACAAAGGACAGCCAATTCCCAACAGCCAACTAAGGATTTGAGCTGCAGCTAATCAAATAATTTTTCTCTGTTTCTGCATTTTCTCCATGTAAGTCTTTCCCCTGGCTCTGGTTCACTGATGGCTTTTAACCACTTCTGGTTTGGTGCCGTCCAATTTGAATAGATTTTTGCTCAAATTAACTTAATGTTTTTGATACACTTCAGTTTACCTTTTAAAAGAATATAACCTCCTGCAAGATGTGGCAAGTATTGTTTTTTTAAGTGATAAACAGGCATCTCAAAAAAAGAAAAGAATATTATGTAAAATGGGCTTTGCCTAAGAACCAGCATCACTAACTTTTTTTGCAAGTTGGTGTTTCCAGTGCAGAAGCGTTCATCTTTGTCACTGTGGTGCTGAGAAGTCATGCAGGACCCTGCCTCTATCTCTGCCAGTCGTGGCCAAACATGGTCTGGGCAGGTTTCCAAGTTCAGCTGACATTCCTGAACCAGTAAGTAGTGTCCAAAATGGTTTCCAGCTTTCTCTCCAGGGGTAAGAGTTGGACCTGTTGCCATGGAGACCGACCTTTACCAGCTTGAACACATTTGCCATTTGACACAGAGGAATAAATCAGTGACCCGACTGTGGGCACAGGGCTGAGGGCTGATTCTCCTGGAGCGTTACCATCAACTTGCTAAACAAAGTTGCTGATTTTCTTCCTGAATCTGTGCCATGGCATTCACGAGAGCGTGACTCAATCAACCAACAGCCTCAATAGCTCCAAGTGGCCTCAACTTGAGGATTTATAGCCTTTGCAAACACAAAGTATATTTCTTTGTTTTCTTTCAGAATCGAAGAGTGATTCATTTTCAGTAAACAAAGAAAGGATTACCAGCCTGTTTACTAGTCTGGAATTCAGCTTCCTCTGAATGCAATTCCTCCTGTTCCAAGGAGAGACCTTCTGCATTTCAAACAGTTCTCTTTCTTTTTTTAATCCATTTTCTTTCTTCCTCTATGGAAAAGATGTATAATTAAGCCCTCACTCAAATTCAAACAGATGACTTTCAAAGGCCATTTAGGCCCTAGTGTTTGTCTTTTGCAAGCGCAAGCAACTGCGATGTTGAAGAATTTAAATACAGATACGGTTGGCAGCCAGAGATGTTTTTCTGCTGTTGAAACACAAAAGAAAATTTTACTTTACAACTGCACTGTGCCACTCCTGACATTGGTAGGTCCTGTATTCACCAGAGGGGGGAAGTATTAAAATATCTTACCTGTCTACACAATATCTTCAGTGGTTGTACAACAATAAAATATTCAGCAGTTGATACATTCCCTGTTAAAACTGACAGACCAGCTGAAAATCGTTGAGGATGTGTGTAGTGCCTCCTGTTTCTACTTTCTTTTTTTTGTCCTACTTTCTTTAGATTAACTTTCTGTCATAAAAATTGCATTCAGGAGGGCTCTTATTGTCTCAATTATGAAATCAACTCAAACACATTAGGACTACACTGATGGCTTCAGCAAATCTGAGATATTTTTAACTGTTGACAAAAGGTTCAGTTTCATTATACTGAATGTCATGGTAAAACTGTGGTAATGCAATCACTTTCTCAGAGTTTCATCATTTGTATGGGCCCAGAAAAATGATTATGACTTTCTAGAATTATTCCAAGATGGTCCAAAGTAAGCAGTTTTTCTAGTCAATGGGAATCACAGAAACAGCTAATATTCACCTATTCAGTTATTTATTAAAAATAGGTCACAGATAGCCAGTTTTTGACATGAATCTTCTCATTTTGAAAAGAATGTTAGAAATAGCTCAGCTAATGTACCATTAAAGTTCAAATCAAGTTTTGATAATGAACCTAAAGAGCATATTAACTAAGGAAACTATTACTTCATATGCCAACAAGTGGAAGTTTTATTTTCACATTTTCACCGCCCTGTGGTATAAGCAAATTTTCCTGACAGAAACGCTGCCTCAACTCAGAAAAATTAATTCTGACTAAATATTTTATTCACATGTCACCTATTCAAGGCTATCTCCAGGAGTTCAGAGATATCCTTAGTACAGGAGGGAGAATTTTACCTTATGATTCTGGATTTTTAAACCACTAGCTTCATCAGATTAACAGGATGAATGCAGGGAGTTAAATCCTTTATTTTTAAAATCCAGTTAATTCCATCTATTGACAGAAGGTCCAATTTCATTATAATGAATAATGGACTAGCTCTATAGCCATGTAATAAAAATGAAGTTAAGCTTGCTTTTCTTTCCTCCTAGCAAGATCTTTGTAGTCTGAAGATAGCCACAAGCGAGGTGAGTTGTAGTTCTCTTTATTTAGTAAGGATTATATAGCTTGCGGAGAAGGCAATGGCAAGCCACTCCAGTACTATTGCCTAGAGAATCCCATGGATGGAGGAGCCTGGTGGGCTACAGTCCATGGGGTCGCTACTAGTAGGACAAGACTGAGCGACTTCACTTTCACTTTTCACTTTCACACATTGGAGAAGGAAATGGCAACCCACTCCATTGTTCTTGCCTGGAGAATCCCAGGGATGGGGGAGCCTGGTGGTCTTCCGTCTATGGGGTTGCACAGAGTTGGACACAACTGAAGCGACTTAGCAGCAGCAGCAGCAGCATATAGCTTGACTTTCTTTTACCATGTTTCAAATTGCATGCTTTGAAGAATCTACCACCTACCTCGTTTTTGGAGTTTAACCAGAGATGTTTGTGAGTACAAATATCTCTATATTAGTATTTTAATCATTGGCATTTCTTGAATTTCGGTCATGAATTTGAGGATATTTTGAAATTTTACTTGTTTGGGGGAAAATGCATTTGGTGACCTGAGAGTTTCAGAGTTTAGAATTATTCGATCTTGTATAGTTCAAGATTAATCAATTTCCCAGACACCTTTTCCTATCATAATAATGTTATTTCTTATGAACTAAAAATTACCAGCTCACTTAATAAGTGTAAAAATTGGAAAACCTTGAAGGGAAACCTACTTACAGTTTACTCTTTAATACAATTTAATATTAATGCATTTTATGCATTTAAATCAGGACTATATTTCCCAGTTTGTGTTAAAGACTAATTCAACTCAATTTCCATTGCATTTGAGGAAAGTGAGGAGCAAAATTGCACTTAAGGCAAGCAAGAATCTAAATGTTTTAACCCTGGTAATCATCTGTCATTCTACTTGCTAGAAAATGTCACTTCATCTAGAACTCTCTAAAGGGAAATGATTTGAAAATATTCTTTGAGCTATTTGGTCTCAAGTTCCTTCCCGGATGTCAGTTTAGAGAAATGATAGTCTAAGTCTTAAAAGAGCACAGTTCAGTGAGTAACAGTTCCACTTTGGGTCATTCATGACTCCCAGTACAGGGTGATAAGCTTAAAACACTGGAGGAAGAACTGCTATATTTTTAAGTTAAAAATTTCATATTTTATGCCATACTTGTGTATAGTGAAATAGGAGAATTACTATGTAAAACTTATCAACAGTAAACTCATCACCATTCTTTGATTTGTGTATTGCTTTACAGCTTGCAATGCTCTTTTACACATATAAACTCATTTGGATCTTTTAGTATCTCCTAGATATAGTAGCTGGACTGTTACTAATACTATCTATTTACAGTTAAGTACTCAAAGGCTCATCTATTCATGGGAACTAGATGGGGAAACATTGGAAACAGTGTCAGACCTTATATTTTTGGGCTCCAAAATCACTATAGATGCTGATTGCAGCGATGAAATTAAAAGATGCTTACTCCATGGAAGGAAAGTTATGACCAATCTGCTGCTGCGTCACTTCAGTCATGTCTGACTCTGTGTGACCCCATAGACGGCAGCCCACCAGGCTGCCCTGTCCCTGGAATTCTCCAGGCAAGAACACTGGACTGGGTTGCCATTTCCTTCTCCAATGTGTGAAAGACAAAAGTGAAAGTGAAGTCGCTCAGTCGTGTCCGACCCTTAGCGACCCTACGGACTGCAGCCTACCAGGCTCCTCCGTCCATGGGATTTTCTAGGCAAGAGTACTGGAGTGGCTTGCCATTGCCTTCTCCTATGACCAACCTAGACAGCATATTCAAAAGCAGAGATATTACTTTGCCAACAAAGGTCCGTCTAGTCAAGGCTATGGTTTTTCCAGTGGTCATGTATGGATGTGAGAGTCAGACTGTGAAGAAAGCTGAGTGCCGAAGAATTGATGCTTTTGAACTGCGGTGTTGGAGAAAACTCTTGAGAGTCCCTTGTACTGCAAGGAGATCCAACCAGTCCATCCTAAAGGAGATCAGTCCTGGGTGTTCATTGCAAGGACTGATGCTGAGGCTGAAACTCCAATACTTTGGCCACCTCATGGGAAGAGTTGACTCACTGGAAAAGACTCTGATGCTGGGAGGGACTGGGGGCAGGAGGAGAAGGGGACGACAGAGGATGAGATGGCTGGATGGCATCACCGACTCAATGGGCATGAGTTTGAGTGTACTCCGGGAGTTGGTGATGGACAGGGAGGCCTGGCGTGCTGTGATTCATGGGGTCGCAAAGAGTCGCACACGAATGAGTGACTGAACTGAACTGAACTGAACTCAAGGCTCAGAGAGACTGTGACTTTCTAGAGTTCACACCACTGATAAGAGACAACCAAGATTCAAATCCATGTCTCCAATGCTGTACAATATAAAAAAGATAAAATAGTTTTATGAACATGTAGAAGAATGTTTGATGCACATTAGCTGTTTGTTAAAGAATAATTTCCATTCCTTTACATTTATTTTCATGTTACTCAAAATATCGAAGGGATTAGGCCAGTTTTATATGAAAGAAAATGGTTTCTTCTTCTCTCTAAAATAAAAGTTACTGTAACATGATAAAATATGTTAAAGGTCAATATACCCTATGTGAATTAGGTGACAAACCAGAATAAAGTGGGTGCCGATAGATCTCTATGTGTCAAACATTGAGCAGGTCTTTGGGGATACAAAGGCAAATAAAACAAGTTCTCTGCCCCAACAGGGTGTGACTTTTGGATTCAGACAGATCTGTCTTGAAATTGAGGCTCTATAATTTACTAGCCTTGTGACACAAGACATGTTAATCACTCTTTTGATCCTTAGGTTTCATCTCTGTAAAATGTGTGAGAAATATCTTGAGTTCTGCATTGAAAATGGGGTTTGCACATGATTGCCTTAGTCATGATAGTTGCAAATATTCATGGATCTGTTTCTGGACTTTCTTTTCTTTCCATTAGTCAGTTTATCTGTATTTGCTCCAATATCGCAGTCTTAAATATTATAGTTTTGTAATAAGAGTTTACATTGATGTAGAGGGGGAGTCCTCTAATTTCTTTTTCTTCTTAAGCAATATTTTGACTATTCTTGACCTTTTGCTTTTCCTTATAAATTTTGAATTAGGTTGGAGTGCAGAAGATGGAGGAGGAATAGGATGGGGAGACCACTTTCTCCCCCACAAATTCATTGAAAAATCATTTGAACACTGAGCAAATTCCACAAAACAATTTCTGAATGCTGGCAGAGGACACCAGGCATCCAGAAAAACAGTCCATTCTCTTCAAAAGGAGGTAGGACAAAATATAAAAATAAAAAGAGAGACAAAAGATATAGGGATGGAAACCCATCCTGGGGAGAAGTTTCCAAACACCAGGGAACCCTCTCACTGGCAGGTCTGTGGGGAGTTTTGGAATCTTGGAGGGCAACAGAACCAGGAGGAAAAAAGAAAAAAGAACACACAGATTATGCACCTAGCTGCGACTTCTAGCAGAGAGCTAGCCAGGGTGCTTGAGTTGGCCAGTAGCGAGCAGGGGCTGAACAGGGAGGTGTGGGATGTGTGCTTAGGATAAGGACAGAGCCTGAATGCCCTGAGGACAATCTGAGGGAGCTAACATAAGACAGAAACCCAAACTGTTGGATAACCAGAGAGAAAAATAAAAAAGAGAGAGAGAGAACTTTCCCACGACAGCATGGCCTGATTACAGAACAAAGGATTGAGCGAACACCAAAGGAGACCTAGCTGGCTGTGGACCGGTCCCTCCCCCCACTGGAGGGAGAGGCAGGTGGATGACAGCCAGAGCCACAAGGCGAGGGGCAATCTCGACCCCAGAGACAGCATCCTCTACCAAACCATGACAGGCTCCCAGTTACTAACCAGGTCTTCCTGGGATCCTGGATGGTTGACACCCACCAGGAGGGTTGCAGTCAGAGATCAGCTCCCCAGAGGAGACACAAGGCACACCTTAGACGGCGCTCTTGTGGTGCACCCAGGAAACCGAGGGGCTGGAACCAGGGAGGTGATAAGATGCACTGCCCAGCTGGGAGAGTGTGCTCGCCAAACACCTGGTCACCTGAGCTGCTCGGACCTGGGAAGGGCACAAAACGCAGGTCCAACCAAGTCTGTGCCTTTGCAGAGTACCTGAGAACCTGAACCTGAGCAGCTTAGACCTGGGAAGTGCATGTAACCCAGGGCCTGCTTTAGACAGAGCCTTTGCAGAGCAACCTGGAACCTGAGCAATGTGGACTGGGAGAGCACACATGCTGTGAGAGGGGGCAAACTCAGTGTGGTTCAGACACTGTGAGCACTCTCCAAAAATGCCAGTGATATTTCTTTGCAGTGTTCCTCCCTCCCCACAGCACAACCGAACAAGTTAACTTAAATAAGTGACCACATTCACCTCCTGTGTCAGGGCAGAAATTAGACACTGAAGAGACTTGCAAACAGAGGAAGCCAAAATAAACAAAGAAGAGGGAACAGCTCTGGAAGTGACAGGTGCAATAGACTAAAACCCTGTCGTTAGTGCTGACTACATTGGAAAGGGCCTATAGACCTTGAGAAGAAGTATAAGCTGGAACGAGGAACTATCTGAACTGACCCCACACTGCCCTCAGCAGCTCCAGAGAAATTTCTGGATATATTTTACTATTATCATTTTTTAATTTAAAAATTTATTTAGATTTTAAGTTCTTATTTACTCCTTTAATTTTCATTTTTATAACCTACTATTACCTTGCAATAAAAAAGACTTTATTTTTAAAGCAAATTTCATATGTATATGTTTGATAATTTTTGTGACTTTGTTTTTTTATAATATTGTATTTTTGAGAGTCTAACAAGACCTTCTAGAACTAACACCCAAAAAAGATGTCGTTTTCATTATAGGGGACTGGAATGGAAAAGTAGGAATTCAAGAAACACCTGGAGTAACAGGCAAATTTGGCCTTGGAGTACAGAATGAAGTAGGGCAAAGGCTAATAGAGTTTTGCCAAGAGAACGCACTGGTCATAGCAAACACCCTCTTTCAACAACACAAGAGAAGACTTTACACATGGACATCACCTGATGGTCAACACCGAAATCAGATTGATTATATTCTTTGCAGCCAAAGATGGAGAAGCTCTATCCAATCAGCAAAAACAAGACTGGGAGCTGACTGTGGCTCAGATCATGAACTTCTTATTGCCAAATTCAGACTTAAATTGAAGAAAGTAGGGAAAACCATTAGACTACTCAGATATGACCTAAATAAAATGTCTTATGATTATACAGTGGAAATGAGAAATAGATTCAAGAGGTTAGATCTGATAGAGTGCCTGAAGAACTATGGACAGAGGTTTGTGACATTGTACAGGAGGCAGGGATCAAGACCACCCCCAAGGAAAAGAAATGCAAAAAGGCAAAATGGTTGTCTGAGGAGGCTTACAAATAGCTGTGGAAAGAAGAGAAGTGAAAGGCAAAGGAGAAATGGAAAGATATACCCATTTGAAAGCAGAGTTCCAAAGAATAGCAAGGAAGATAAGAAAGCCTTCCTCAAAGGTCAATGCAAAGAAATAGAGGAAAACAATAGAATGGGAAAGACTAGAGATCTCCTCAAGAAAACTAGAGATACCAAGGGAACATTTCATGCAACGATGGGCTCAATAAAGGACAGAAATGGTATGGACCTAACAGAAGCAGAAGATATTAAGAAGAGGTGGCAAGAATACACAGAAGAACTGTACAAAAAAGATCTTCATGACCCAGATAATCATGATGGTGTAATCACTCACACTCACCTAGAGCCAAACATCCTGGAATGTGAAGTTCAAGTGGGCCTTAGGAAGCATCACTATGAACAAAGCTAGTGGAGGTGATGGAATTCCAGTGGAGCTATTTCAAATCCTGAAAGATGATGCTGTGAAAGTGCTGCACTCAATATGCCAACAGATTTGGAAAACTCAGCAGTGGCCACAGGACTGGAAAAGGTCAGTCTTCATTCCAATCCCTAAGAAAGGCAATGCCAAAGAATGCTCAAACTATAACACAGTTGCACTCATCTCACATGATAGCAAAGTAATGCTCAAAATTCTCCAAGCCAAGCTTCAACAGTATGTGAACTGAGAACTTCCAGATGTTCAAGCTGGTTTTAGAAAAGGCAGAGGAACCAGAGATCAAATTGCCAACATCTGCTGGATCATCAAAAAAGCAAGAGAGTTCCAGAAAAACATCTACTTCTGCTTTATTGACTATGCCAATGCCTTTGACTGTGTGGATCACAACAAACTGTGGAAAATTCTTCAAGAAATGGGAATACCAGACCACCTGATCTGCCTCTTGAGAAATCTGTATGCAAGTCAAGAAGTAACAGTTAGAACTGGACATGGAACAATAGACTGGTTCCAAGCTGTGAAAGGAGTACGTCAAGGCTGTATATTGTCACCTTGCTTATTTAACTTATATGCAGAGTTCATCATCAGAAATGCTGGGCTGGATGAAGCACAAGCTGGAATCAAGATTGCTGGAAAAGCCATATATGATAAACCCACAGCAAACATTATCCTCAATGGTGAAAAATTGAAAGCATTTCCCCTAAAGTCAGAAACAAGACAAGGGTGCCCACTCTCACCACTACTATTCAACATAGTTTTGGAAGTTTTAGCCACAGCAATCAGAGAAGAAAAAGAAATAAAAGGAATCCAGACTGGAAGAGAAGAAGTAAAACTCTCACTGTGTGCAGATGACATGATCCTCTACATAGAAAACCTTAAAGACTCCACCAGAAAATTGTTAGAGCTAATGAATAATGAATGTAATGAATATAGTAAAGTTGCAGGATATAAAATTAACACACAGAAATCCCTTGCGTTCCTATACACTAATAATGAGAGAACAGAAAGAGAAACTAAAGAAAATTCCATTCACCACTGAGAATGAAATACTTAGGAACAAATCTACCTAAAGAAACAAAAGACCTATATATAGAAAACTATAAAACACTGATGAAAGAAATCAAAGAACACAAATAAATGGAGAAATATACCATGTTCATGAATTGGAAGAATCAATATAGTGAAAATGAGGATACTACCCAAAGCAATCTATAGATTCAGTGCAATCCCTATCAAGCTACCAACGGTATTTTTCAGAGAAGTGGAACGAATAATTTCACAATTTGTATAGAAATACAAAAACCCTCAAATAGCCAAAGCAATCTTGAGAACGAAGAACGGAACTGGAGGAATCAACGTGCCTGACTTCAGGGTGTACAACAAATCCACAGTCATCATGACAGTATGGTACTGGCACAAAGACAGAAGTATAGATCAATGGAACAAAATAGAAAGCCCAGAGATAAATCCACACACCTATGGACACACCTATGGAGCAACCCCACATCCAAGTAGTGGCAGGTGCATGGGCGAGGGAGGCCTGAGAGGAGCTACTCCACGTTCAAGGTTAGGAGGGGTGGCCGTGAGGAGATACCCCTCGTCCAAGGTAAGGAGCAACGGCTGCACTTTGCTGGAGCAGCCGTGAAGAGATACCCCATGAACAACGTAAGAGAAACCCAAGTAAGACGGTAGGTGTTGCGAGAGGGCATCAGAGGGCAGACACACTGAAATCATAATCACAGAAAACTAGTCAATCTGATCAGACGGACCACAGCCTTGTCTAATTCAATGAAACTAAGCCATGACGTGTGGGGCCACCCAAGACTGGCAGATCATGGTGGAGAGGTCTGATAGAATGTGGTCCACTGGAGAAGGGAATGGCAAACCACTTCAGTATTCTTGCCTTGAGAACCCCATGAACAGTATGAAAAGGCAAAATGATAGGATACTGAATGAGGAACTCTGCAGGTCGGTAGGTGCCCAGTATGCTACTGAGATCAGTGGAGAAATAAATCCAGAAAGAATGAAGGGATGGAGCCAAAGCAAAAACAATACCCAGTTGTAGATGTGACTGGTGACAGAAGCAAGGTCCGAAGCTGTAAAAAGCAATATTGCATAGGAACCTGGAATGTTAGGTCCATGAATCAAGGCAAATTGGAAGTGGTCAAACAGGAGATGACAAGAGTGAATGTTGACATTCTAGGAATCAGTGAACTAAATGGACTGGAGTGGGTGAATTTAACTCAGATGACCATTATATCTACTACTGTGGGCAGGAATCCCTTAGAAGAAATGGAGTAGCCATCATAGTCAACAAAAGAGTCAGAAATGCAGTACTTGGATGCAATCTCAAAAACGACAGAATGAACTCTGTTCTTTTCCAAGGCAAACCATTCAGTATTACAGTAATCCAAGCCTATGCCCCAACCAGTAACGCTGAAAAAGCCAAAGTTGAACGGTTCTATGAAGACCTAGAAGACCTTTTAGAACTAACACCCAAAAAAGATGTCCTTTCCATTATAGGGGACTGGAATGCAAAAGTAGGAAGTCAAGAAACACCTGGAGTGAACAGGCAAATTTGGCCTTGGAGTACAGAATGAAGTAGGGCAAAGGCTAATAGAGTTTTGCCAAGAGAACGCACTGGTCATAGCAAACACCCTCTTTCAACAACACAAGAGAAGACTCTACACATGGACATCACCAGATGGTCAACACTGAAATCAGATTGATTATATTCTTTGCAGCCAAAGATGGAGAAGCTCTATCCAATCAGAAAAAACAAGACCAGGAGCTGACTGTGGCTCAGATCATGAACTTCTTATTGCCAAATTCAGACTGAAATTGAAGAAAGTAGGGCAAACCACTAGACCATTCAGATATGACCTAAATCAAATCCCTTATGATTATACAGTGGAAATGAGAAATAGATTTAAAGGACTAGATCTGATAGATGGAGTGCCTGATGCACTATGGACGAAGGTTCATGACATTGTACAGGAGACAGGGATCAAGACCATCCCCATGGAAAAGAAATGCAAAAAAAGCAAAATGGCTGTCTGGGGAGGCTTTACAAATAGCTGTGAAAAGAAGAGAAGCGAAAAGCAAAGGAGAAAAGGAAAGATATAAGCATCTGAATGCAGAGTTCCAAAGAATAGCAAGGAGAGATAAGAAAGCCTTCCTCAGCGATCAATGCAAAGAGATAGAGGAAAATAACAGAATAGGAAAGACTAGAGATCTCTTCAAGAAAATTAGAGATACCAAGGGAACATTTCACGCAAAGATGGGCTCAATAAAGGACAGAAATGGTATGGACCTAACAGAAGCAGAAGATATTAAGAAGAGGTGGCAAGATTACACAGAAGAACTGTACAAAAAAGATTTTCACAACCAAGATAATCACGATGGCGTGATCACTCACCTAGAGCCAGACATCTTGAAATGTGAAGTCAAGAGGGCCTTAGAAAACATCACTACGAACAAAGCTAGTGGAGGTGATGGAATTCCAGGTGAGCTATTTCAAATCCTGAAAGATGATGCTGTGAAAGTGCTGCACTCAATATGCCAGCACATTTGGAAAACTCAGCAGTGGCCACAGGACTGGAAAAGGTCAGTTTTCATTCCAATCCCAAAGAAAGTCTATGCCAAAGAATACCCAGACTACCACACAATTACACTCATCTCACATGCAATTAAAGACATGCTCAAAATTCTCCAAGCCAGGCTTCAACAATACATGAACTGTGATCTTCCAGATGTTCAAGCAGGTTTTAGAAAAGGCAGAGGAGCCAGAGATCAAATTGCCAATATGCACTGGATCATGGAAAAAGCAAAAGAATGCAGAAAAACATCCACTTCTGCTTTATTGATTATGCCAAAGCCTTTGACTGTGTGGATCACAACAAACGGTGGAAAATTCTGAAAAAGATGGGAATACCAGACCACCTGACCTGCCTCTTGAGAAACCTGTATTCAGGTCAGGAAGCAACTGTTAGAACTTGACATGGAAATACAGAATGGTTCCAAATAGGAAAAGGAGTACGTCAAGGCTGTATATTGTCACCCTGCTTATTTAACTTATATGCAGTGGATATCATGAGGAACGCTGGGCTGGAAGAAGCACAAGCTGGAATCAAGATTGCTGGGAGAAATATCAATAACCTCAGATATGCAGATGACACCACCCTTATGGCAGAAAGTGAAGAGGAATTAAAAAGTCTTTTGATGAAAGTGAAAGAGGAGAGTTAAAAAGTTGGCTTGAAACTCAACATTCAGAAAACTAAGACCACGGCATCTGGTCCCATCACTTCATGGGAAATAGATGGGCAAACAGTGGAAACAGTGTCAGACTTTACTTTTTTGGGCTCCAGAATCACTGTGGATGCTGATTGCAGCCATAAAATTAAAAGACGCTTACTCCTTGGAAGGAAAGTTATGACCAACCTAGATGGCATATTAAAAAGCAGAGACATTACTTTGCTAACAAAGTTCTGTCTAGTCAAGGCTATTGTTTTTCCCGTGGTCATGTATGGATGTGAGAGTTGGACTGTGAAGAAAGCTGATCGCCAAAGAATTGATGCTTTTGAACTGGTGTGTTGGAGAAGACTCTTGAGAGTCCCTTGGACTGTAAAGAGATCCAACCAGTCCATTCTAAAGGAGATCAATCCTGGGTGTTCATTGGAAGGACTGATGCTAAAGCTGAAACTGCAATACTTTGGCCACCTCATGCGATGAGTTGACTTACTGGAAAAGACTCTGATGCTGGGAGGGATTGGGGGCAGGAGGAGACGGGGACGACAGAGAATGAGATGGCTGGATGGCATCACTGACTCGATGGACATGAGTTTGAGTGAACTCCGGGAGTTGGTGATGGACAAGGAGGCCTGGTGTGCTGTGATTCATGGGGTCGCAAAGAGTCGGATATGACTGAGTGACTGAACTGAGCTGAGGACAACTTATCTTTGACAAAGGAGGCAAAAATATACAATGAAGAAATGACAATGTCTTTAACAAGTGGTGCTGGGAAATCTGGTCAACCATTTCTAAAAGAACAAAACTAGAACACTTACTAACACCATACAGAAAAACAAATTCAAAATGGATTAAAGATCTAAATGTAAGACCAGAAACTATAAAACTCCTAGAGGAAAACATAGGCAAAACACTCTCTGACAATCACAGCAGAATTCTCTATGACCCACCTCCCAGAGTAATGGAAATAAAAGCAAAAATAAACAGATGGGACCTAATTAAAACCTTTTGGATAACAAAGGAAACTACAAGCAAGGTGAAAAGACAGCCTTCAAAATGGGGGAAAATAATAGGAGATGAAGCTACTGACAAAGAATCTGTCTCAAAAATATACAAGCAACTCCTATAGCTCAATTTCAGAAAAATAAATGACCCAATCAAAAAATGCGCCAAAGAACTAAACATACATTTCCTCAAAGAAGACATGCAGATGGGTAACAAATACATGAAAAGATGCTCAGCATCACTCATTATCAGAGAAATGAAAATCAAAACCATAGTGAGGTATCATCTCACGCTGGTCAAAATGGCTGCTATCAAAAAGTTTACAGACAATAAATGCTGGAGAGGGTACAGAGAAAATGGAACCCTGTTACACTGTTGGTGGGAATGCAAACTAGTACAACCACTATGGAGAACAGTGTGGAGATTCCTTAAAAAACTGGAAATAGAACTGCCATACGACCCAGCAATCCCACTGCTGGGCATACACACTGAGGAAACCAGAATTGAAAGAGACATGTGTACCCCAATGTTCATTGCAGCACTGTTTACAATAGCCAGGACATGGAAACAACCGAGATGTCCATTGGCAGACAATTGGCTAAGAAAGCTGTGGTACATATACACAATGGAATATTACTCAGTTATTGAAAAGAATGCATTTGAATCAGTTCTAATGAGATGTATGAAACTCTAGCCTATTATACAGAGTGAAGTAAGTCAGAAAGAAAAACACCAAGACAGTGTATTAACGCACACATATATATGGAATTTAGAAAGACAGTAACAATGACCCTATATGTGAGACAGCAAAAGAGACACATGTAAAGAACAGACTTTTGGACTCTGTGGGAAAAGGTGAGTGTGGGATGATTTGAGAGAATAGCATTTTCATATGTGAGATAGATCACCTGTCCAGGTTCGATGCATGAGACAGAGTGCTCAGGGCTCGTGCACTGGGATGACCCTGAAGGATGGGATGGGGAGGGAAGTGGGAGGGGGGTTCAAGATGGAGAACACATGTACACCCATGGCTGATTCATGTCAATGTATCACAAAAAACACTTCAATATTGTAAAGTAATTCAATTCAGTTCAGTCGCTCAGTCGTGTCCGACTCTCCACGACCCCATGAATCACAGCACGCCAGGCCTCCCTGTCTATCACCAGCTCCCGGAGTTCACTCAAACTCATGTCCACAGAGTCGGTGATGCCATCCAGCCATCTCATTCTCTGTCGTCCCCATCTCCTCCCACCCCCAAATCCCTCCCAGCATCAGAATCTTTTCCAGTGAGTCAACTCGTCGCATGAGGTGGCCAAAGTATTGGAGTTTCATCTTTAGCATCAGTCCTTCCAGGGAGGCCTGGCGTGTTGTGATTCATGGGGTCACAAAGAGTTGGACACAACTGAGCGACTGAACTGAACTGAATAGGGCAATTTGGCATCTTTTTTTATTGTCTTACTATTCATGAATATAGTATATTTCTCAATTTTTTAATCTTCTTTTTTAATGTTTTTAATAAAAATATAAATCTTATGCATCTTTTTCTAGATTTAGTCACAGGATTTTTAAGAGTTTTTGTTGATTTTGGAAATAGTATTATTAAAGTGTTGCCAGTATTTAAAAAGTTATTGATTTTTGTATATTGCTCTAATAAAGGCTAGCTACTTTGCTAAAAACTCTCATATTTATCCTAATATATTTTAAAATTGAAGTATAGTTGATTTACAATGTCTTATTAGTTTCTGGTATACAGAAAAGTGATTCAATTATACATATGTATATATATTCTTTTTCATATTCTTTTCCTTTATGGTTTATTAAAGGATATTGAATATAATTCCCTGTGCTATACAGTAGGTCTTTGCTGTTTACGTATTTTATATGTAGTAGTTCATATCTTGGAGAAGGCAATGGCAACCCGCTCCAGTGTTCTTGCCTGGAGAATCCCAGGGACAGGGGAGCCTGGTGGGCTTCCGTCTATGGGGTCACAGAATCGGACACGACTGAAGTGACTTAGTAGCAGCAGCAGCAGCAGCAGCAGCAGTTCATATCTGCTAATCCAAAATTTCTAATTTATCCATTCCCCACTTAATTCTTTTGTAAACATATATTCGTTTCCTATGACTGAGTCACTTTTTTTTTCACAAATGAGTTCATTTGTGCCAAATTTTAGATTGCACATATAAGTGATACCATATGGTATTTGTCTTTCTCTTTCTGACTTACTTCACTTAGTATGCTAATCTCTAGGTCCATCCATGTTGCTGCAAGTGGCATTACTTTTTTTTTTTACAGCTAAGTATTATTTCATTTTATATGTGTATACACCACATCTTCTTTATTCATTCATTCATTCATGGGCATTTAAGTTGCTTCCATGTCTTGGCTACTGTAAATAGTGCTGTTATGAACACTGGGGTGCATGTATCTTTCCAAATTATAGTTTTCTCCAGATCCATGCCCCAGCATGGAATTGCTGGGTCATATGGCAGCTCTAATTTTAGTTTTCTAAAGAATCTCCTTACTATTATCCATAGTGGCTGCACCAATTTACATTCCCATCAACAATTCAGTTCAGTTCAGTTCAGTCACTCAGTCGTGTCTGACTCTTTGCGACCCCATGAATCACAGCACACCAGGCCTCCCTGTCCATTACCAACTCCCAGAGTTCACTCAAACTCATGTCCACAGAGTCGGTGATGCCATCCAGTCATCTCATCCTCTGTCGTCCCCTTCTCCTCCTGCCCCCAATACCTCCCAGCATCAGAGTCTTTTCCAATGAATCAACTCTTCGCATGAAGTGGCCAAAGTATTAGAGTTTCAGCTTTAGCATCAGTCCTTACAATGAACACCCAGGACTAATCTCCTTTAGAATGGACTGGTTGGATCTCCTTGCAGTCCAAGGGACTCTATAGGTGGTTTACTTTTCTTCACATCCTCTCCAGGATTTATTATTTCTAGACTTTTTAATGATGGCCATTCTGACCAGTGTGAAGTCACACTTCATTGTCGTTTTGATTTGCATTTCTCTAATAATTAACCATGATGAGCATCTTTTCATGTACCTATTGACTATCTGTATATCTTCTTTGGAGAAATGTGTATTTAGATCTCCTGCCTTTTTGCACCCTTAGATTATTTTTTGTTGTTTTATTTAGGATATTTGTATTATTTTCATGAGTTATATTGGCTTGTAATTTTTCTTTTTTGTTCTCTGTCTGATTTTTTAAAATTGAACTTTTAATTTTGTATTGGAACATAGCTGATTAACAATGTTGTGACACTTTCATATGTACAGTAGGAGGATTCAGTCATACATATACTTGTACCCATTTCCCCCCAAATTCCCTCCCATCCAGGCTGCCACATGACATTGAACAGTTTCCTGCCCTATACAGTAGATCCTTGTTGGTTATTCATTTTAAATATAGCATTGTCAGGTTTTGATAGCAATGTTATATTCAACCAATGGAATGACTTGCGGAGTATTCCTTCTTTTTCTGTTTTCTGGGAGACTTTGTTTAAGACCGCTATGTTTAGTTTCTTGGAGATTGGTTATATTTTTCTACAAATCATTTAGGTTTAGTGTTTTCCTTGTGGAAGGATTTCAAACTACGGCTTCAATTTTCTTAACAATTATAGGAAAATTCAATTTTTTCTTAAGCCAGTATGAGTACAGTATGTTTTGCTAGGAATTTTTCCATTTTTGCAAGATTTCAAGTTTACGGACATTAAAATGTTTACAGAATTCTTTGTTTTCTTTTAAAATGTCTTCTGCATTTACACTTTTATTTAATTTATTCCATTCTAATACTATTATTTATACTTCTCTTTTCTCTTGATCACTTTTGCCTGAGGTTCCCTATTTTATTAGTCTTTTCAAAGAGCAATCTTTTGTTGTTACTAATTCAGTTAAAAATATTTTTATTTCATGAATTTCTGCTGTTACCACCTTTCCTTCTCTTTCTTTGGATTGGTTTTACTGTTCTTTTAGTAAGTTCTTAACTGGACATCTGGATTACAAGCCAATATTTTATAATATGTGAACAAAGCTGCTACTTTGACTGTATCCCACAAGGTTTGTGTGTGTGCTGGGTCACTTCAGTTGTGTCCAAATCTTTGTGATCCTATGGACTGTAGCCCAACAGGCTTCTCTGTCCATGCGATTTGCCAGGCAAGAATACTGGAGTGGGTTGCCATGCCTTTCTCCACCTACAAGGTTTACTATGTAGCATTTTTATTATTATTATTCAATTCTAAATTTTAAAATTCCCATTATGTTTTCTTCTTGAATCCATGAAATTATTTATAGTACATTCTGTTATTAATTTTTAACTTAATTGTGTGGTCAGAAAATATACTTTATATAATATTGATATATTTTTTTAAATTTTTAAAAATTTTTTTTCAGTTCACTCTCTTTTTATTTTTTTTTATTTTACAATATTATATTGGTAGGTTTTGCCATACATTGATATGAATTTGCCCCGGGTTTACATAAGTTCCCCCTCCTGAACCCCCCTCCCAACTCCCTCCTCCCTTTATCCTCCCTCTGGGTCATCCCCGCATGCCAGCCCCGAGGATCCTATAACATGCATTGACCCTGAACTAGTGATTCGTTTCACATATGACAACATACGTGTTTCAATGCCATTCTCCCAAATCATCCCACCCTCACCCTCTCCCATAGAGTCCCAAAGACTGTTCTATACATCTGTGTCTCTTTTGCTGTCTCGTATACAGGGTTATCATTTGCATCTTTCTAAATTCCATATATATGTGTTAGTATACTGTATTGGTGTTTTTCTTTCTGGCTTACTTCACTCTGTATAATAGGCTCCAGTTTCATCCACCTCATTAGAACTGATTCAAATGTATTCTTTTTAATGGCTGAATAATACTCCATTGTGTATATGTACCACAGCTTTCTTATCCATTCGTCTACAGATGGACATCTAGGTTGCTTCCATGTCCTGGCTATTATAAACAGTGCTGCAATGAACATTGGAGTACACGTGTCTCTTTCAATTCTGGTTTCTTTGGTGTGTATGCCCAGGAGTGCGATTGCTGGATCATATGGCAGTTCTATTTCCAATTTTTTGAGGAATCTCCATACTGTTCTCCATAGTGGCTGTACTAGTTTGCATTCCCACCAACAGTGTAAGAGAGTTCCTTTCTCTCCACATCCTCTCCAGCATTTATTGCATGTAGACTTTTGGATAGCAGCCATTCTGACTGGTGTGAAATGGTATCTCATTGTGGTTTTGATTTGCATCTCTCTGATTATGAGGGATGTTGAGCATTTTTTCATGTGTTTGTTAGCCATCTTTATGTCTTCTTTGGAGAAATGTCTGTTTAGTTCTTTGGCCCATTTTTTGATTGGGTCATTTATTTTTCTGGAATTGAGCTGCAGGAGCTGCTTGTATAATTTGGAGATTAATCCTTTATCAGTTGCTTCATTTGCTATTATTTTCTCCCATTCTGAAGGCTGTCTTTTCACCTTACTTATAGATTCCTTTGCTGTGCAGAAGCTTTTGATTTTAATTAGGTCCCATTTGTTTATTTTTGCTTTTATTTCCAATATTCTGGGAGGTGGGTCATGGAGGATCCTGCTGTGATTTATGTCGGAGAGTGTTTTGCCTACGTTCTCTTCTAGGAGTTTTATAGTTTCTGGTCTTACATTTAGCTCTCTAATCCATTTTGAGTTTATTTTGGTGTATGGTGTTAGGAAGTGTTCTAGTTTCATTCTTTTACAAGTGGCTGACCAGTTTTCCCAGCACCACTTGTTAAAGAGACTGTCTTTTCTCCATTTTATATTCTTGCCTCCTTTGTCAAAGATGAGGTGTCCATAAGTGCGTGGATTTATCTCTGGGCTTTCTATTTTGTTCCATTGATCTATTTTTCTGTCTTTATGCCAGTACCATACTGTCTTGATGACTGTGGCTTTGTAGTAGAGCCTGAAGTCCGGCAGGTTAATTCCCCCAGTTCCATTTTTCTTCCTCAAGATTGCTTTGGCTATTCGAGGTTTTTTGTATTTCCATACAAATTGTGAGATTATTTGTTCTAGTTCTGTGAAAAATATCTTTGGTAGCTTGATAGGGATTGCATTGAATGTATAAATTACTTTGGGTAGTATACTCATTTTTACAATATTTATTCTTCCAATCCATGAACATGGTATATTTCTCCATCTATTAGTGTCCTCTTTGATTGCTTTCAGTAGTGTTTTATAGTTTTCTATGTACAAGTCTTTTGTTTCCTTAGGTAGATATATTCCTAAGTATTTAATTCTTTTCGTTGCAACAGTGAATGGAATAGTTTCCTTAATTTCTCTTTGTATTTTCTCATTATTAGTGTATAGGAATGCAAGGGATTTCTGTGTGTTGATTTTATATTCTGCAACGTTACTGTAATCATTGATTAGCTCTAGTAGTTTTCTGGTAGAGTCTCTAGGGTTTTCTGTGTAGAGGATCATGTCATCAGCGAACAGTGAAAGTTTTACTTCTTCTTTTCCAATTTGTATTCCTTTTATGTCTTTTTCTGCTCTGATTGCTGTAGCCAAAACTTCCAGAACTATGTTGAATAGTAGTGGTGAGAGTGGGCACCCTTGTCTTGTTCCTGACTTTAGGGGAAATGCTTTCAGTTTTTCACCATTGAGGATAATGTTTGCTGTGGGTTTGTCATATATAGCTTTTATTATTTTGAGGTATGTCCCTTCTATTCCCACTTTCTGGAGGGTTTTTATCATAAATGGATGTTGAATTTTGTCGAAGGCTTTCTCTGCATCTATTGAGATAATCATATGATTTTTATTTTTCAGTTTGTTAATGTGGTGTATTACGTTGACTGATTTGCGGATATTGAAGAATCCTTGCATTCCTGGGATAAAGCCCACTTGGTCATGATGTATGATCTTCTTAATATGCTGTTGGATTCTGATTGCTAGAATTTTGTTAAGGATTTTTGCATCTATGTTCATCAGTGATATTGGCCTGTAGTTTTCTTTTTTTGTGGGGTCTTTACCAGGTTTTGGGATTAGGGTGATGGTGGCCTCATAGAATGAGTTTGGAAGTTTCCCTTCCTCAGCAATTTTCTAGAAGAGTTTGAGTAGAATAGGTGTTAGCTCTTCTCTAAATTTTTGGTAGAATTCAGCTGTGAAGCCGTCTGGACCTGGGCTTTTGTTTGCTGGGAGATTTTTGATTACAGTTTCAATTTCCGTGCTTGTGATGGGTCTGTTCAGATTTTCTATTTCTTCCTGGTTCAGTTTTGGAAAGTTGTATTTTTCTAGGAATTTGTCCATTTCTTCCAGGTTATTCATTTTATTGCCATATAATTCCTGATAGTATTCTCTAATAATCCTTTGTATTTCTGTGTTGTCAGTTGTGATCTCTCCATTTTCATTTCTAATTTTATTGATTTGGTTCTTCTCCCTTTGTTTCTTGATAAGTCTGGCTAGTGGTTTGTCAATTTTATTTACCTTCTCAAAGAACCAGCTTTTGGCTTTGTTGATTTTTGCTATAGTCTCTTTTGTTTCTTTTGCATTTACTCTGCCCTAATTTTTACAATTTCTTTCCTTCTACTGACCCTGGGGTTCTTCATTTCTTCCTTTTCTAGTTGCTTTAGATGTAGAGTTAGGTTATTTAGTTGACTTTTTTCTTGTTTCATGAGGTGTGCCTGTATTGCTATGAACTTCCCCCTTAGCACTGCTTTTACAGTGTCCCAGAGGTTTTGGGTTGTTGTGTTTTCATTTTCATTCATTTCTATGCATATTTTGATTTCTCTTTTGATTTCTTCTATGATTTGTTCGTTGTTCAGCAGCGTGTTGTTCAGCCTCCATATGTTGGCATGTTTAATAGTTTTTCTCCCATAATTGAGATCTAATTTTACTGCATTGTGGTCAGAAAAGATGCATGGAAAGATTTCAACTTTTTTGAATTTACCAAGGCTAGATTTATGGCCCAGGATGTGATCTATCCTGGAAAAGGTTCCATGTGCACTTGAGAAAAAGGTGAAATTCATTGTTTTGGGGTGAAATGTCCTATAGATATCAATTAGGTCTAACTGGTCTATTGTATCATTTAAAGATTGTGTTTCCTTGTTAATTTTCTTTTTAGTTGATCTATCCATAGATGTAAGTGGGGTATTAAAATCTCCCACTATTATTGCATTATTGTTAATTTCCCCTTTCATTCTTGTTAGTAATTGTCTTACATATTGCGGTGCTCCTATGTTGGGTGCATAAATATTTATAATTGTTATATCTTCATCTTGGATTGATCCTTTGATCATTATGTAGTTTCCTTCTTTGTCTCTTTTCACAGCCTTTGTTTTAAAGTCTATTTTATCTGATATGAGTATTGCTACTCCTGCTTTCTTTTGGTCTCTATTTGCATGGAATATCTTTTTCCAGCCCTTCACTTTCAGTCTGTATGTGTCCCTCGTTTTGAGGTGGGTCTCTTGCAGACAACATATATGGGGGTCTTGTTTTTGTATCCATTCAGCCAGCCTTTGTCTTTTGGTTGGGGCATTCAACCCATTTACGTTTAAGGTAATTATTGATAAGTACGATCCCGTAGCCATTTTCTTTATTGCTTTGGGTTCGAGTTTATACACCCTTTCTGTGTTTCCTGTCTAGAAAAGATCCTTTAGCATTTGTTGGAGAGCTGGTTTGGTAATGCTGAATTCTCTCAGCTTTTGCTTGTCTGTAAAGCTTTTGATTTCTCCTTCATATTTGACTGAGTTCCTTGCTGGGTACAGTAGTCTGGGCTGTAGGTTATTTTCTTTCATCACTTTAAGTATGTCTTGCCATTCCCTCCTGGCCTGAAGAGTTTCTGTTGAAAGATCAGCTGTTATCCTTATGGGAATCCCCTTGTGTGTTATTTGCTGTTTTTCCCTTGCTGCTTTTAATATTTGTTCTTTGTGTTTGATCTTTGTTAATTTGATTAATATGTGTCTAGGAGTATTTCGCCTTGGGTTTATCCTGTTGGGGACTCTCTGGGTTTCTTGGACTTGGGTGATTATTTCTTTCCCTATTTTAGGGAAGTTTTCAACTATTATCTCCTCAAGTATTCTTTCATGGTCTTTCTTTTTGTCTTCTTCTTCTGGGATTCCTATGATTCGAATGTTGGAGCGTTTAACATTGTCCCAGAGGTCTCTAATATTGTTCTCATTTCTTTTAATTTGTTTTTCTTTTTTCCTCTCTGTTTCATTTATTTCTACAATTCTATCTTCTAGCTCGCTTATCCTGTCTTCTGCCTCTGTTATTCTACTGTTTGTTCCCTCTAGAGTGTTTCTGATCTCATCTATTGTATTCTTCATTGTATATTGACTCTTTTTTATTTCCTCTAAGTCCTTATTAAACCTTTCTTCCATCTTCTCAATCCTTTTCTCCAGGTTATTTATCTGTAACTCCATTTTGCTTTCAAGATTTTGAATCATTTTCACCACCAAAATTTGAAATTCTTTATCAGGTAGATTCCCTATATCTTCCTCTTTTGTTTGTGTTGGTGGGCATTTATCTTGTTCCTTTACTTGCTGGGTATTTCTCTGCTTCTTCATCTTGCTTATAATGCTTTACTTGGGGTGGCCTTTCCCTCTTCTGGCCTTTTGTGGAGTTCTCTTTATTATGTAGTTTCCTTGCTGTGTGTGGGGTTGGACAGGTGACTTGTCAAGGTTCCCTGGTTATGGAAGCCTGTGTCGGTGTTCTGGTGGGTGGAGCTGGATTTCTTCTCTCTGGAGTGCAATGAAGTGTCCAGTAATGAGTTATGAGATGTCAGTGGGTTTGGAGTGACTTTGGGCAGCCTGTATATTGAAGCTCAGGGCTAGTTTCCTGTGTTACTGGAGAATTTGCGTGGTATGTCTTGCTCTGGAACTTGTTGACCCTTGGGTTTAGCGTAGGTATGGAGACGTTTGATGAGCTCCTATCGATTAATGTTCCCTGGAGTCAGGACCTCTCTGGTGTTCTTAGGATTCGGGCTTAAGCCTCTTGCCTCTGGTTTTTGGTCTTATTCTTGGAGTAGTCTCTAGACATCTCTATCTGTCATTTCCAAGGTGGTTCCCTCTGTTTTAGCTTCTGTCTGCTAGTCTCTTCAGTGTCTAATTTCCGCCCTGATACTAGGGGGTGGGTGGACACTTTTTAAGGCTCAGTTGTTCAGTCCTGTTCTGGGAAGGGAGGAACGCTGCAGTCGATTATCTCTGGCGTCTGTGGGGAGTGCTCGCAGCGTGTCGGCCACACTGGGTTTGCCCCCGCTCACAGCACGTATGCTGTCCCAGTCTATACTTCACAGGCTCTAGGTTGCTCTGCCGGGAATGGTCTGAGGCCGGCACCGGGTTGTATGCACTTCCCAGGTCTGAGCGGCTCAAATTCAGGTTCTCAGTTACTCCACAAAGGCGCAGACTTGGTTGGGCCTGCGTTTTGTGCCTTCCCTGGTCCGAGCAGCTCAGGGGACCAGGTGTTTGGCGAGCGCGGTCTCTGCGACTTATCGCCTCCCCAGTCCCCGCCACTCAGTTTTCTGGGTGTACAACCGGCGCACCTTCTCAGGGGGATATGGACCGTCCTGAGCCCAAGAAGTCCTGATTAGCAACAAGCCTGTCTGCAGTTTGTATCGGATGCCTTTCTGGGGCCGCGGTTGCCCGCTCCGGCTCTGCTGCGCTCCCTGCCTGTCTCGGCGGGGGATGGGGGATGGGCCGACCGCAGCCGGCTCGCTCTGCTCAGTCCTTTATTCTGTGAGCGGGGCTGGCCGAGTCATAGGTTAGAGCTTTCCGCCTTTTCGTGGGGAAGCTATCCCACAGTCTGCTTTGCTCTCCCCAGTTCTCTCAAATTGTTCTCGCGGCATTCAAGCCCAGTCCTCTCTCTAAGCAGTTCAGCCGGCTCCTCCCTGCCCAGCCCCCGCTGCTAATGGTGTCTGCAGGCGTCTGCGCTGCTTCTCCGTTGGGAGTTACCGTTTGGCGGGTAATCTGTGGGTTTTAAAAAAATCTTAAAAAAAAAGGAGGGTTATGTGGCCCTCTGAGCTTCCAAGGCTCGCCACAGATTCGCCAGTGAGAATGTTTCCTGGTGTTTGGAAAGTTCTCTCTTTTTAAAGCCTCCCTTCCCGGGACGGAGCTCCGTCCTTACTTCTTTTGTCTCGCTTTTTATCTTTTATGTTTTTTCCTACCTCCTTTTGAAGACAATGGGCTGCTTTTCTGGGTGCCTGACGTCCTCTGCCAGCATTCAGAAGTTGTTTTGTGGACTTTACTCGCGTTCAAATGTTCTTTTGATGAATTTGTGGAGGAGAGAGTGGTCTCGCCGTCCTATTCCTCCACCATCTTGTTCTCCCAGCTCCAATATTGATATTTTGAAATTCATTGATTCTTGGCCTAGTATTAATTGTTGTAAGTGTTCATGTATGTTTGAGAATAATGTCTATTGCTTGAATCTTGAGATCAGAACTTGAAATATGTCATTTGGGTCGAGCTTATTAACTGTGTTCAAATATTTTTGAATTTTTGTCTCTGACTTATTAAATAATTGAAGGATATGTTTAAAGTCTCCATGATGATGAATTTTAAAATGTATTCCTATAATTTTGTCAATTTTGCTTTATATATTTCAGGCTATTTTTAAGTGCATTAAATTTAGAATATTCCTATCTTTCTTATGAAGTAAATTTTTATCATTACAAATCAATATTCTTATCACTTAAAATTTTTTGTGCTAAAGTTTGTTGTGTCTGGTGTTAATAAAGCTATGCATTTGTCTGATACATACTTTCTTTTTACTTTCAAACTTGCCATATTCTTATTCATTAAAAGTAACTCTTACAAAACACATATACATACACACATATACGTGTATGTGTATATATATATACACACACACATGATCTGATAACCTCTTTTCTTGTCAACTGACAAGTTAGTTCATTAATATTTATTATGATTAACTTAAGAGATTCTCAAGAAATATATAGTTCTTAAAAATTTCTTATTCTATAATGCCTCATCTCGATTTTCCGTATTGGAAGATAATGGTGGAAATGTTAGCTATTAATAATACTACAGTATCACTATAATATTATTTCAATATTAATATTGCAATATATGATAATAATATTGCAATATATGATAATAAAATCAATATATTATATACCTTAAACTTACACAATGTTATATGTCAATGATATCTCAATAAATCTAGACAAAAAGAAGATTATTGGACTGTTATGGAATGAGAAAAGCAAATTTCTTTTGAAATTATTAGTATCTATCACACTGAAAAAGAGATTAAAAGGAATACAATTATGGTTCCACAAACAGATACAGAAGACCCACGTTTGATCCCTGGGTTGGGAATATCTCTTGGGAGAGGGCATGGCAACCTACTTCAGTATTCTTGCCTGGAAAATCCCATGGACAGAGGAGCCTGGTGGGCTACAGACCATAGTGTCACCAAGAGTTGGACAGGACAAGCAACTGAGCATGCACACAAACTTCTGTGATTGGCTTTGTTGCTGAAAGCAACACAGATGAATTAGAAGTGGTTTGGGTTTACATGAAACTGACAGTATCGAAAGGGAAGGAGTTACTCAAACGCCCAAGCATAATATGACATTTGAATATCAGACGTGGCCTGTGGCCTTGAGGTGCTCACAGGTTAGTGGCTTAGAGATAGGAAAAGGATTCAGTGCTGGAGTAATGGTTGCCTGAGTAGGTGCTCTGGTGGGGGGAATCTGGGATGCTTATTGCCGAGGGTCTCAGGGCACTGGAGGGCATTCATTCATCACTTACCTAAGTTTTACTGTGTACTACATCATGCCAGGCACTGTCTCAGACATTGGGGTTATAACAATGAACAAGATAGACAAAGTTCCTATCCTCAGAAGACTTAGTTGAGAGTGTTTGAACATGTGGGGCAGATAGTAAATGCATGGACACGAAAGTGAACCCACACTGCCAAAAAAGAAAGCCAGGCTAGCGTGGGACCACTGTTGGGAAAGGCTTCTCTATGGAGGTGAAATCTCAGCTGAATCGAGAGAGAGAGAGAGTCAATCATGGGAAGACTTGGGGGATGAATGTTTTAGGAGGAGGGATCATCTTTTCCAGATTCCATAAACAGGCCTCTCTTGGCATGTTTGGGACAGAAAGCCTGCAGTGACTTTCGGGAAGTGGTTGGTTTCCATTTCTGCAGAACTGATTTAAAGATTAGCAAGCCTCTCCTGCTGTGTGTAACTAGAGGACAACCATAGCTTTTCCCAAGCTCTTCTGGGGAGCGCTAGACTTCTGGGCAGTCACATTACTGTGTGAAGCTGAACTTATGACATTAGAATGCAATTTAACAAGCCTCGGAGATGCTACTTTAGGTAGATACACTCTCTCGCTTGCCCCATTCCTCAGGCTGTGCTTTGATCTGTGCCAATTTTCAGAATAATATAGAGGAAACTGCAAACTCAAATAGGAAACTTCGACTCTATCATTTTATTTTTTCCATTTTATAGCTTTTCCTTCTGTCCAGGCTCTGTTCTGACAAGCCAAAGCTTTTTGGCAAATAGGCTGAAAAGTAAACTTAAAACAAATGAATATGATTATAGGAAGCCAGCCTACCAGGATTACTCTATTAGAGAACTTGTTTAGACAAAACCTATTTTCTTATTCCTGCAACTGACAAAACTGAAGGAAAATCACTCATGTTTGAAAGCAAAGTAAAGTGCTATAGTGTACCACTGGCTTTGTCAAAGGAAAGATAAACAAACTACAGGCAGCAATGTATCTCTGAAAATACTAGGTCAGATGTTTATTTAAAAAGAAGAAAATCCCAGAAATGAGTGACAGCTTGGTTCCAAAGGTGGAGAATATAAAAGCTTTATAAAGAATAGTATACCATGGTTTTGCATATGGACTTTGTGACTGGGTCAATATACCAATAAAGTATAGTTTTGGGGGAAAACAGCATATTGATTTCTCAAGAAAGAAGTTAGACCAAGCTACATTTTTAATCCAGTGTTAATCTCTAACTAGAGAACTGATTTAGATATTCTAATATTCTTTGTATCTTGGTTTAAAAATAAGGCAAACTAAAAAAAAATGGCCATCAGAAGTTTTCTTGTTGATTGTGGAACCAATGGATAAAACTGATTTTATCCAATAGTGGATAAAACTGATGATTTGGAAAGATTTATTAAAACTTATATTCAGTGTGACCAAGTGGTCTGACATGCCCAAAGATAGCCCCCCTTCACATTTCATTCCAATACAATTACTAACAATAGCTCCCTTTCATTTCCCTAGTTAGAGTAGATCCTGGAAGTCACAGTTCTTTCCAGGATGCAGTCTATCTGTCCAGCAACTGTACTTTTCTGCATAATTTCCATATCTGCTTCATCCATCCATTCACAAATATTTCTGAAAAGTGAAATACCAGATATTTTTCCAGTCCCAGAAATTACAGAAAAAGAATAAAAAACAAGAAACAAGTATACCCCTTGAAGTGCTCAGAGTATATAAGGATTAGCGCAAGATGGACATAAATTGTTTTTCTCAATTCAGTGCATCAGTGAGATCACACCACGTGTTCAGCACTGACCAAATCCCAAGGAGATAAAGGGATGAGCAAGACAAAATCTCTGTCTTTAAGAAGGAGTCATACTGGTTGATCTGCTTGTCTCCACCTATTAATCAGATGATTAAAGGCCTCCAATGGCTTCTCATTTCACCTGGAACAAATTCTGAGCTCCTTGTCATGGACTTGAAGCCTTTATTTGCCCCACTTGCCTCTGTGACCTGATTTCACACTCCTCTTCCCCTAGTTCACTAAGCTTCATATACACTGGCCTTTTTTTCTGTTCCTGGCATGGTCTGAGCTTGTCCTTGCCTCAGGGCCTTTGCACTTACCTCTTCCTCTACATTTAGACTCCTTCCCCTGTCATCCTGAGGCTGGCTCCTTTGCATCATTTGTGTCTAGGCTCAAATGTGACCTCTTCCAAGAGGGTTTCCCTCACCTCATTATCTCCCCTCTGTATGTTTTACCTTGGTTTATTTGCTGCATAGCCTTTATATTCTCTGAAAGTAATTTTGAAGTATGTATTGCTCTTTTTGGTTATGTTTTCATGATAAAATGTAAGCAGACTCTTATCTGTCTTGTGTGTGCTCAGTCACATCTGACTCCTTGCGACCCCATAGACTGTAGCCCACAAGGCTTCTCTCTCCATAGAATTCTGCAGGCAAGAATACTGCAGTGGGCAGCCATTTCCTTCTCCAGGCGATCTTCCCGATCCAGGGGTGTTACCACATCTCTGTATCTCCTTCGTTGTCAGGCAGATTCCTTACCACTGAGTCACGTGTCTTGCATGCTGCTAAGTTGCTCTAGTCATGTCTGGCTCTTTGCGATCCATAGACTGCAGCTTGCCAGGATCCTCTGTCCAAGGGATTCTCCATGCAAGGATACTAGAGTGGGTTGCTACACCCACCTCCAGGAGATCTACCCAACTCAGGGATCAAACCTGTGTCTCTTACATCTCCTGAATTGGCAGGCAGAGTCTTTTACCTAGCAACACCTGGGAAGCCCATACCACCTGTCTTGACATTGCCAAATCCTTATATCTAGAGCAGTGCTTGTCACATAGTAGGTGCTCAATAAATATTTTTGGATGAATGAATAGGTTCACTTTGTGACTCTTTGAACTTACACTAACTTCTTGCAGTTCAACAAGTACTCTTAAAATTTTTTTAAAATAAAATATTGAAGTATAATTGCTTTAAAATGTGTTAGTTTCAGGTGTACAGCAAAGTGATTCAGTTATAAGTGTATATCTATTGTTTTCCAGATTATTTTCCCTTATAGGTTATTATAAAATATTGAGTATACTTCTCTGTGTTATACAGTAGCTCCTTTTTGTTTATTTTATATTAAAACATAAAAATATGTGTATATATTAATCCCAAACTCATAATCTATCCCTTCACCCTCCCTTTTTTCTTCAGTGACCATAAGCTTCAAAAAGCATCCTTAAAAGCCTTTCCTAGCCTCCTGCCTTCCTCCTTTCACATGATCTTTCTGCACATTGAGTTCTTGAGCTTGTTCGCTCAGTCCATTATCTTGACAAAAGTGTTATTTTATGTAACCTGCTCCAATACACCAAGGTTGACTTTTGAAACTCACAGAGGTTCAGGACTGCTCTGGCTGTTGCCTTCTGTGCCTCCCTGCTCTAATAAAATACAAACTAGAGGAGATTTTCAGTTATTTCTCTTGCCTCCTTTCGTATCTGTAGAATAAATACCAATCCATTTCAGTCAAGAGGGGCCAATGAGAAATCTGTGGCTTTAGCCAGGCAGTGGCGGGGCTGTGCTCAGGATTACAGGATGACACTCCTGTTTATTAGCAAGCAGGATATGAACTTTGAGTATTTAGTGCTGTAATGGTGATGATGTGTCTGTTCCCTTTGGAGGCAGGGCTATTGATGTAGGTGAGAGATGCCTCATTTGTTGTCAGTTCAAAATTAATTGGTCAGTGAGGGGATCAGGTTTGCAATGTTGGCTGCATCACCCTCTTGCTTTAGTCAGAACAGCTTATTTGAACTATGCATAAGCTTTGTTATCCCTTTACATGGAATAATCTTTTCATTTCCTCTAAAACAACACCTTAACTTCTCAACGAAATGCTATGGACATGACTAAGGATAAAAAGAAGTGTAGTGATTGCAAATGTGGTGTCAAACATGGGTAGTGTCTTGAATGATAGCGATTTGTTCTCTCAACAATCCTTTCAGGTACACAAAGCAGGATTAACACATTTCTGAGATGAGCTGTAGAAGCTGAAGTCCATAGGGCCAGAAAATAGCAAAGCAAGAGCTCATTTTGGATCTTCTGAGGCCAGATTGTAATTTTCATCACATCACACTTTTTCCCTCTGTGAAGAATAAAGGAGGAGGGAGGAGGTGTAGGCAAGGAAAGCAGGAATAAACAGGTCTGATGACTGTGGCCTTGGAAAGATTGGGTAGGAAGAGCTTCAGAACACAGCATAGTTCTGAGAAACTTCCAGCCAGTCAGTGGGGAATCCCTGACTAAATCCTTTAGAGAAGGAGTTGGTAAACCATGGCCCTTGGGACAGATCTAGCCTGATGTCTGGTTTTGTAAAGAAAACTTTATTGGACTATGGTCACACCCTTTCATTTACATATCACCCTTGGTTGTTTTTCATGACAAAATGGCGGAGTTCAGTAGTTGCAACAGAGAATGAAGGGCTCAGTTCAGTTCAGTTCAGTCGCTCAGTCGTGTCCGACTCTTTGCGACCCCATGAATCACAGCATGCCAGGCCTCCCTGTCCATCACCAACTCCCGGAGTACACTCAAACTCATGTCCACAGAGTCGGTGATGCCATCCAGCCATCTCATTCTCCGTCGTCCCCTTCTCCTCCCACCCCCAACCTTTCCCAGCATCAGAGTCTTTTCCAGTGAGTCAACTCGTCGCATGAGGTGGCCAAAGTATTGCAGTTTCAGCTTTAGCATCAGTCCCTCCAATGAACATCCAGGATTGATCTCCTTTAGAATGGACTGGTTGGATCTCCTTGCAGTATAAGGGACTCTCAAGAGTCTTCTCCAACACCACAGTTCAAAAGCATCGATTCTTCGGCGATCAGCCTTCTTCACAGTCCAACTCTCACAACCATACATGACCACGGGAAAAACCATTGCCTTGACTAGACGGACCTTGGTTGGCAAAGTAATGTCTCTGCTTTTTAATATACTATCAAGGTTGGTCTAGAAAAATATAAAATCTAAAATACTTATTATCACTTTAGAGAAAAAAAAAAACTTAAACATTTTATTTAACTTTGTTTTAGAATAAAAAATCACTGCGGATGCTGATTGCAGCCATGAAATTAAAAGACGCTTACTCCTTGGAAGGAAAGTTATGACCAACCTAGATAGCATATTCAAAAGCAGAGACATTACTTTGCCAACCAAGGTCCGTCTAGTCAAGGCTATGATTTTTCCAGTGGTCATGTATGGATGTGAGAGTTGGAGTGTGAAGAAAGCTGATAGTCAAAGAATTGATGCTTTTGATCTGTGGTTTGAAGTAGACTCTTGAGAGTCCCTTGGACTGCAAGGAGATCCAAACCAGTCAGTCCATTCTAAAGGAGATCAATCCTGGGTGTTCACTGGAAGGACTGATGCTAAAGTTGAAACTCCAATACTTCGGCCACCTCATGCGAAGAGCTGACCCATTGGAAAAGACTCTGATGCTGGGAGGGATTGGGGGTTGGAGGAGAAGGGGACAATAGAGAAGGAGATGGCTGGATGGCATCACTGACTCGATGGACATGGGTTTGGGTAGACTCGGGAGTTGGTGATGGACAGGGAGGCCTGGTGTGCTGTGATTCATGGGGTCACAAAGAGTCTGACATGACTGAGCAACTGAACTGAACTGAACTGGCCCCAGTGTTTCACATCTGGGCTTCAGCAGTCCCATTCATAAAATATGAGGTTTAGACTGCTGCTGCTTAGTTGCTTCAGTTGTGTCTGACTCTGTGCGACCCAATGGACTATAGCCCACCAGGCTTCTCTGTCCATGGCATTCTCTAGGCAAGAATACTGGAGTGGGTTGCCATGCCCTCCTCCAGGGGATCTTCCTGAGTTTTAGACTACAGGACTGTTAATTCTTTCTTCTAACTGCAATGAGTATAATACAGAGACGTACTAACCAAAGAGGTGGATCTGAGCTAGTGGCGGGCATTTGGTAGATCAAGATGAGGGATGATGACCCAGTATGGATGGGAGGTATTATCTACCTAGTGTGGGAGAAACTGTAGCAAGGAGAGATTTGGAATCTTCCAGTAGCACAAATTGTCCCTTTTTAATTTCAGAATAGGCAAGATTCTATTTATGAAGATGTTCAATTACATGATACTGTGGTCTAGCAAGTGGAAACACTCCTTAACATAGACAATGGCAACTTCTCTGGCAGTCTAGTGGTTAGGACTTGGCACTTTCACTGTAATTGCCCTGGGTTCAATCCCTGCTTGAGGGAACTAAGATCCCACAATGTTCTTGGTCAAAAAAAAGAAAAAAAAAAAAGGTAGATGATGGCGGTAATAGCCTCACAGAGCCTGTCTGGTGGTTGCAGGAGGGCCATTGTGCTGGATCATAGAGGAGAGGTTTTTCTTCCTGCTTCTTGACTAGAGCTGTTCCATCTTGGAGAAGAAAGTCAGAGGAGCTTGTATTTATCATCTGTGTGTGCCCATGAAAGTTGGTGGTGAGGAGTTAAACTGAGGCACAGGAAACTCAGGAAACACCACTGCCTACATGAAACCTAGACACTGAAAGTCTGTATATGTGTAACATAGATTTTCCTTGTTTGAACTTCTCACATAGCTCTGTGGTAACAGTATCAGTGTCAAACCCTAGATTTTCCCTGGAGGGCTGGAAGTGGTTCATAAGGAAGGAGAACAGTTCTTCCAGTTCTTAGGTGTAGGGTTGCTAAACTTAGGAAATGAAAATACAGGATGCCCCAGTTAAACTTGAATGCAGAGAAACAATGAATAATTCTTTTCATATCAGTAAAATGTATTTTATTTGGCAATGCTGAGTGAGACCCACTTCCTGGAAGAGTTAATGAAGAGATTTTGATACTAGGTGGCATCACCGACTCAATGGATATGAGTTTGGGTAAACTCCGAGAATTGGTGATGGACAAGGAGGCCTGGTGTGCTGTAGTTCAAGAGGTCACAAAGAGTCAGACATGACTGACTGAACTGAACTGAACTGAAAAAAGTTGAAAAGAGTGAGTGGACTGTGGCTAGAACAGGGCTGTGGTCATTTTAATGTCTGTCTTTAGTGTCTTTTCTCATCCTCTTGCTAGCATGTGATATATTTTTAAAATGATAAAGTAAGAAATAAAGATTTAACCCCACCCTTAGAATGATCAGAGTTTATTTGAGGAGGGCTTTACTGGTGGCTCAATGGGTAAAGAATCTGCCTACAATGCAGGCTATCCTTGATTGAACCCAGGTTCGATCCCTGGGTCAGAAATATCCCCTAGAGGAGGGAATGGCAACCCACTCCACTATTCTTGGCTGGAGAATTCCATGGACAGAGGCACCTGGGATCTACAGTCCATGGGGTTGCAAAGAGTCAAACACAACTGAGCAATTGTATATTGACTAGAACTTTAAGTTCAGTTGTAACTACCGAGCTGACCCAGATCCATATCAAACATTGTGGTAACTGGGTTTTTTGAGTCATAGTGAAAGTGTGATAGATTGCTCACTAAGAATGCCCACTTCATGGCTGAACTAAGAATGTATTCTATCATTTTATGGGAAAATAAACTGTTCTGTAAGTATAAATATCACTTTTTGGACTTTTTTTCTGAATCCCACTGAATGACAAAATATGAAAATTTTTAGTTGATTCAAAGAAACAATGAGAAATGTCACCCTCAGACTCTTTTCAGCCAGCAAATAGACATAGATAATACTGTCACTTGAAGGAGCATGGGGTACTAGAATGCTTTCCTTTTACCCATTAGAGAAGGAGACAGTGAAAAAGTGAAAAACAAAACAAAACAACAGCTTTCCATCAGGAGCAGAGTAACATTATAAACTTTTTTTTCAATACCTTTCTCTATTATGGTTCATTGAAACTTTGTGCTTATATCAATTAACATAATTTTGACAAGCTTCAAAATATCTGCAACTATAATTGAAGGATTCCCCCTTCAATAAAATAAAATTTAATTTACACTGGGTAGTAGGGAGTGCTAGACAGAAAGAATCATTGTGAGCATGTTATAAAAAATAGGCCACTTAACCAAATTTCATCACCCAAGTTGCATAAAGATATTAACTAGAAAGTTAACCTTCACAAGGTTAGAAGCTGCTGGTAAAGTTCCTAAACTCAATGAAAACCTGTGAGATCTTTATTCCTTTTATTTCACACTATATCGCTCTTCATCCAATAACTGTTGTCCCAAGCCATGCTCTTCTATTTCCAATTCCCCATTCTTTTATTGGCATGCAATTAGCCTCATAGTCAAAGTTATGGTTTTTCCAGTAGTCATATATAAATGTGAGAGCTGGACCATAAAGAAAACTGAGAACTGAAGAATTGATGCTTTTGAACTGTGGTGTTGGAGAAGACCCTTGAGAGTCCCTTGGATTGCAAGGAGATCAAACCAGTCAGCCCTAAAGGAAATATTCATTGGAAGGACTGATGCTGAAGCTGAAACTCCAATACTTTGGCCACCTGATGCAAAGAACTGACTCATTGGAAAAGACCCTGATGCTGGGAAAGGTTGAAGGCAGGAGAAGGGGATGACCGAGGATGAGATGGTGGGATGGCATCACCAACTCAATGGACATGAGTTTGAGCAAGCTCTGGGAATTGGTGATGGACAGGGAAGCCTGGACTGCTGTAGTCCATGGGGTCACAAAGAGTCAGACATGACTGAACGACTGAACTGAATTAGCCTCATAACTGAACAACATTGAGCTTAACACGAGGACTCTCATTTCTCATCATATGTTGCTTTAAAAGATCATATTATCAGCTCATCTTACTGTCTTCTCAGCTTAAAATCTGCCTGGCTTGTCTGTTTTGTTGTGATATCCTCTTCTCTTCCAGTCTCTGTCAAGGGCTGTTTTTCAGTTATCCAAAATTATTCCAAAGTTTGTGGTACAAAATAACAACTGTTTTATTATGTGCGCTCATCCTGTGGGTGAGGATTTAGGACCGGAAATAGTGGAGATGACTCATTTCTGCTTTCACATGTCTGGGACTCGGATGAGAAGGCTCTAACGATTGGGCTTGGCTTCAATAGCTGATGGTCTGAATTACCCGGGGTCTTCACTCACATATCTGGTGCCAGGGCTGGGGTGCCTCAGATACTGCACTTAGCTGAGACTATCAGCTGGAATCAGCGCATGTGGCTGTTTGTGTGACTTGAGCTTCCTCAGAGCATGGTGACCTCAGGTGGTCACACTTCTTACAAAGCAGCTTGGGGTTGCAAGAGCAGGTGTTCCACAGCTCAAGGCAGAGGTTGCATGGCCTTGTGTGACCTAGCTTCAGAAGACATATAGCATTGCTTCCCTTGTACTTTATTAAAGAAAGTAGTCAACTAGCCTGCCCTGATTCAAGGAAATATAGCTAATCAACTAGCCTGCCCTGAAAATATAGACTTCACTCCTTGATAGGAGGAACACTCAAGGATTTGTAGTCATGGTTTAGAATTGCCACACACAGTAAACTTTAGGTGGGCTTCTTGTCTATACAAAAGGCCAGAGTGTCAGCCACATGGGTATCCTAGAGATTTCTTGTATTGGACATTGTTCATACATGTCATCTTATTTGGGAAGAAAAAACTTTTATGAAGACAGGAAGCTAAGCATGCACTGAATTTGTGAATACAGATGGAGTGAAAAACACACACACGTAAAGATACGCAGAGAGACAGAGACTGAAATATAGAGAGAGGGTGTGAGAGAGATCTAAAAGTATTTCTCTAAAAGTACGAGAAATAGAGACAGATTTCTTAAGAATAAGGTCCAAGAACCCTTCAAGGGACGTATATCCTCTGAAGTTGTTGGAAACATTCTGTGTGTGTGTTTGTGCACTTTGGGGAGAGTTTTATTCTTATACCTTTGAGATCTGTCACCTCCAAAAGTTTAAGAAATATCAATTTGAGGCAAGAAGATGTGAGACTTGAGTAGTGTGAGAAAAGATGCAGTGTATATTTTGTTTCAGGGAAAAATTTTGCAGATAGTTGTTGGAAATAAAATAGGTAAATCAGGCAGGGTGTTGGTACAGACTCAGGTATGCAAGAAATAGGACATTTATGATTTTTCTATGCATCAGTTTAAATCTTGTTCTAAATCCTCCCTCTGCTGAGTCACCTGTCCCTGACACCCACCTTGGGGATGAGATGATGCTTTGATTTTCTTCAGAGCCAGATATGAGCATGACCCCTGGTCTGTGGTCCCCATTGGTCACTAAAAGGCACTTGTGGTCTCATGCCATATGGTTTCTTCAGGTCCAGTGATTGCTGCTTCAAGACCATGGTTGGAGCTGAGAATCCTTGGGAGGTTGGAAATTGGCGGCTTAGGAGTCTTCTTTCCAAGATCTTGCTGTTTCTCATGAAGAAGGGAGTCTCAGGATCCACCAACACTGATCTCCTTCTGCTTTCAGGTAAACTCGCTCTATTATCTCCCTCACACTCTCAGAATCATGGTCTCCCCCTCCCTCCTCCTCCTGCTCACCTGACACAATCTTTCAATGATGTTCAGTTCAGTTCAGTCACTCAGTCGTGTCTGACTCTTTCTGACCCCATGGACTGCAGCATGCCAGGCCTCCCTGTCCATCACAAACTCCTGGAGCTTGCTCAAACTCAAGTCCATCGAGTTGGTGATGCCATCCAACCATCTCATCCTTGGTCATTCCCTTCTCCTCCTGTCTTCAATCTCTCCCAGCATCAGGGTCATTTTCAATGAGTCAATTCTTTGCATCAGGTGGCCAAAGTATTGGAGTTTCAGCTTCAGCATCAGTCCTTTCAATGACTATTCAGGACTGATTTTCTTTAGGATTGACTGGTTTGATCTCCTTGCAGTCCAAGGGACTCTAAAGAGTCTTCTCCAACGCCACATTTCAAAAGCATCAACTCTTTGATGCTCAGCCTTCTTTATGGTCCAACTCTCACATCCATACATGACTACTGAAAAAACTGTAACTTTGACCAGATGACTTCATTGGAAGCAATGTCTCTGCTTTTTAATATACTGTCTAGGCTAGTCATAGCTTTTCTTCCAAGGAGCAAGCGTCTTTTAATTTCATGGCTGCAGTCACCATCTGCAGTGATTTTGGAGCCCCCAGGAATAAAGTCTGTCACTGTTTCCATTGTTTCCCCATCTATTTGCCATGAAGTGATGGGACCAGATGCCATGATCTTCATTTTCTGAACGTTGAGTTTTAAGCCAACTTTTTCACTTTCCTCTTCTACTTTCATCAAGAGGCTCTTTAGTTCTTTGCTTTTTGCCATAAGGGTGGTGTCATCAATGATGGTGAAAAGAAAGTGAAGTCAGTCGTGTCTGACTCTTTGTGACCCCATGGTCTGTAGCCCACCAGGCTCCTCCATCCGTGGAATTTTCTAGGCAAGAATACTGGAGTGGGTTGCCATTTCCTTCTCCATGGGATCTTCCTGACCCAGGGATTGAACCTGGGTCTCCTGCATTGCGGGCAGATGCTTTACCATCTAAGCCACCAGGGAATCAATGATGGTGGGCTCTTCTAAAAACAAAGAGAGTAGCTGACTTTGAGGAACACTGGCTTTCTGTTCTGTAAATCTCCTTTGGTAGTGAAGTGCAAAGCCTGCTACCTGTTAGAAAAATAGCAGGGGGTGGAAGGAAGATAAGAGAGAACAAAATAAACATTATCACCTCAAAAATACATCCTACTATGTAAGTGGGGTTTTCGCCTGCTTATGCTAGAGCATTTGATTTTCATATGTAACAAGAAGGAATAATTTCAGCTGCAAGTAACTCATCTACAGTGCTTTAAGCACTAAACCATTTGTTTTAGAAATTAAAAAAAAAAACAACTGGAGGTAGATAGATCTCAGTGTTGATTTAGCAGGTTGTGAAATTCTTTTGGCTTTTTCTTCATGATTATTGTCTTATGGCCATAAGATTGTTCCTGTTGCTCCAGACATCTTGCCTGCATTCCAACAGTCTATGTGTTGCCAGTCTTAACTTTAGGCCAGCGTCTTGTTTACCTCTGGTTCACTTGCATGAAGCACTATAATTTGGTAGTCCCAATTCTGCCATATCATTTTGGAATCTCAGAATTTGAAATTAGAATGCAATCTTACCTTATACTTCATGTGTCGGGTTAAGAAAAAGAAAGCAATTCATATCCTGAGATGAAACAGACAAATAAGCAAAATCAGCGTCAATCTATATTGTGGTGTTTTTCCCAAGTATCTGCAACTGATTCCCTTGTAAGTCATCGATGCTTGGCCTCTGAGTTTTCCTTTAGCAGAAGACAAAGGCCTGATCTCTGGTCTGCGTGAACTGTCTCTCTGGAATTCTTAGTGATTGCCATCCAGCCTTGACACTTTCAGGATGGAGAATTTACCACTTCTAAAGAGGCCTCTGAGCGACTGAACTGAACTGAAAGAGGCCTCTAACAGTTTTGGCCCAATCCAACTACTAGAAAATTCTTTCTTATATAAGCTGAGGCAAAATTTTCCCCTTTGCAAATTCCGTATATAGAGCTTAGCTTTGTCCTCTAAGAAAATATAATCAAACCTAGTCTCTAGACTAATTTAGTCCCTTTAAATACTACAAACCATTTACAAAATTTCTCCCTAGTATTACGTCAACTAAACAGACTTCTTTCCTTCAACTGCCTTATTTCTCAAATAGCATGATTACTGTACCTGTGATTGTCATGGGCCTTCCTTTACAGACTGCAGGCTCACATGATAGTCTTCTCATGCCCCTCCTTCCTAAGGTCAAGGACTATGCTTCTTGGTTACCCCTGCATCACAGGTGTCTCACATGATTCCTGTTGAATCAGTCATATTGTGAGCATTCAGAAAATACACAGAATTAATGAGATTAGAAAGTGCAGCACCTGCAAGTAATTTACAGTGGTTATCGATGGCTGATTTCCGTATTCTTTCTATATCTTTCAAATTGCTTACAATGGGAATGTATTGCTTTTATAATCCGAGAAGTTAAACAAGAACACACTTTTAATTTCTAACATGTTGTACAAGACTGCATATGATATTTCAGATATAATTGACTAATGCAGACCCTTGTGGAGTGATTACTTTCCTTGTACCTGTGTGCTGTAATACTTTTGTTACAGACTAATGTTGCACTATCTCCTTCAGTATAACTCATTCAAACATTTGTTTTGTGTCAGTTTTGTACAAGTCACTCTGCCATCCTTTAAGCAGCTTGCTTTGCGGCTGCTTTGAATTAAGCTTGTTGTTGCTATATCTCTAGGTACGTTCTCTGTGAAGGAAGGAGATAATGGAGAGAAGGCTGTCTTCCCTGCTGGTCAAGTTATCTTCATCCTGTATTTATTTCCCTTGTGGAATAAATTTTTAATCTTATATTGATACTTTTGTTTCTTTGCTTGTTACATTTCTTCTTGATAGGTTCTGTTCATCATTGTAGCTTTTAGACACTTTTAGATATTCTTATTCCATCATCAAGCATATTCACTATCTCTTCAATTTTCATGGCTTTCTGTATTTCAATATAGACCATTTTCAAGTATAATATCACTGTATAGTATTCTTCTACCTACTTACTAGATTCAAAAGTGCAGTTCATAAAATATGGGAAGAAAATATTAAGTGACCTAAAATTTTCTGCAAAGTGATGGTGAATTGAAAGTAGTATTATTACTATTTTGTGCATAGACAAAGGTCATGGCACAGCAATACTTCTACTCCTTACATGAACTCTGTGACTGTCATACTGGGAAGTAAAATATCATGTATTGATTAATTCTCACATCCACATTGCCCTCATTAAACAATTTTTTAAACTTTTTCAGCTATTGGCTACACTGGGTCTTGGTTGCTATGTGTGGACTTTCTCTAGTTGCAGCAAGTGGGGGCTACTACTTGTGCGTGTGCTTCTCATTGCAGTGCCTTCCCTTGTTGCAGAGCATGGGCTCTAGGGCACATGGGCTTCAGAAGTTGTGGTACATGGGCTTAGTTGCTCCATGGCACATGGGATCTTCCCAGGCCAGGGATCCAACCCGTGTTCCTTGCATTGGCAGGTGGATTCTTAACCACTAGACCATCAGGGAAGTCCTAAACAGTCTTAGGGAGATATCCACTTCTGAGAAGATGAAGTAGATGTACTTTTCCCTATTCTTACTATTAAGTACAATGAAAACCCCTAAATACTATATATAAAATAAAGAAAAGTTTAGAAAAGAAGGCAGACAGGTTAGAGGCCTTGGAATTCATTGGAGGACACAGTGGTGAGTATCTTGGGTTTTCTTTTTGCCTCATGTATTCCAGACTTGGAGCTGGAGAAGTGGTAATCTGGAATGGTCAATGAGTGTAGACGAAAAAATGCTCCCAACCAAAACCTGCACTCTCAAGCCAAAAGACCAGGAAAGGAACAGCCTAGCAAGACAAAAAATCCTTTAGACAATAACTGTTGTACTCCACCAAAAAAACTGTGAGCCTACCTCCACCCATGCCCACGAAGACTGAGTGGGGACCATGAACTTCCACTTTCATACTGGAGCAAGGCACCAAATTCCCCTGTCAGGTAGTATCAGAGGAGGTTGAGTAGGTATCTGGGACTTCTGCCCCACCTGGGAGTAATGAGTGTTATTTCCACTCCCCATTGGTGTGACATAAGAAGATGTCCACCGGGCCTGTCCATTGGTGTGACTGACATAAGAGGATGACCACTACCCATCAATAATGAGGCCACTTACTCCCCTTCTCCTGGTGTCAGTAGAGGTCAGAAGGAAAGCAGTAAGGAAGCACCCTGTTTATGATCACCAATGAGGTATCACTGAGCACCCAGTAAGGAGCCAGAACTCTTAACCTTCACCAGCAGCAACAAGTACCACTCCTCATCCTCAGGTGTCAATGAAAGCCAGGTGGGGAAAATGGATTTCCCTCCTCACCTGGCAGTAATGATGCAGCTCATTCTATCCCCTTTCCCTAGGGGAAGGTATCAGAGAAAGTCAGAAAAACAGGAGGCTAAGATTCAAAGACATAATAATACGTGAAAGGACCCGGTTTCAATCTAAAAGCACTCATTATGATCACCAAGAACAAGGAAGACCTCCAACTGATTAAAGAAGGACAAGAAATAGATGCTAACACCAATATGACAGAGGTACTAGATTTATTTGACAAAGATTTAAAAGTAGCCATTCTAAAAATGCTTCAGTCAGCAGTTATGAACACCTTGAAACATATTTTTAAAAATAGTAAGTTTCAGCAAAGAAATAGAAAACATAAAGAAGAACCAAATAAAACCTCTGGAACCAAAAATAAACTAATTTGAGTAAGAGACTATGATGAATCAAAGCAAAATGGAGCAAAGAAGAGTCAGTGAACTTTAAGGTAAAGTGAGATAAATAACCATAGAGTGAACTGAACTCACAATCTCAACAACAGAGGGAAATAGACTTGAACAAACATAGCCTTGAAAATCTGTGGAACTGTAGCAAAAGATTTAACATTCATATCATCAGAGTCAGGGAAAGAGAACAAGCTGAAAAAGTACTGAAAGAAATGACGAACGGAAAGTATGACAAAAGACATAAACCTATAGATTCAAGAAGCTGAGTAAATTCTAAAACAAGATGATCCTCCAAAAATTCCACACCAAAACACATCCTAGTCAGACTTCTGAACACTAAAAACAAATGAGAGAGGTGACATCTTAACTATAGTGGAAAAGCAATTTGAATGACATAGAATCTCTCAGAAACCATGGAGGTTAAAAGGAAGCAGCATAACATATTTCAGAGGCTGAGAATACAATAGCTGTCAACCCAGAACTCTATGTCCAGTGAAAATATCTTTTGGGAATGAAGGGGAAATCCAAACAAAGAGAAACTAAGAGAATTTGTTGCCAGTAGACCTTTCCTATTTCAAATAAGAGCAAGTAGATTTTTTCACTAAATTATAAAATTGTGTGAAATTATGGAAATCATATGAAAAATATGAATTTACCTTTAATGCTTTAAAACTTTATAGTTTTGTAGTTTGTATTAGTAACAAATAGATGCAGGTGGCATCCTGAAAGATATTTAATGAGGAAATTGTATGATAGGGGTAATTTGGAGGTGACAGTACTAACAAACTTAACAAGTGATGAATCAAGCCCATGTTTTCATTTGTCCACAGAGTAAAGTGTTCCATCTTGTTCAATACAGTCAAAATACAGACAATAAGGCTGATATTTTCCCCAAACCTTTTCTCTTTTAATAGTCACCAAGGAAAGGAAATGAAATTAATTTGGCCTGACTTGTCTTAATACAACCTATTGCATTAACAATCCATTTGGGTTTCTGGGCTGTAGTAATAGAATTTCTTTTCTTTGAAAATTGGATGCTATTTGCTTGCCTTTCTTCTTCTGGCACTTCTATCATTTTACATGTTTTCTTTAAGATAATTAGCATCAGTTTGACAGTACAAAGCCATCAACTAAATTCTCATCCTTTCTGTGAACCTAGAAATCTGACCTCATTCAAGGCAACCTAGTGTTCTCCTAATGTTATCTCACTTCTTCCTCACTGACAAAACTTAGCTCATATCTTCATCACTCTTTACTGGACTAGTGCAACAGCTTCCATCCTCCACTATTTCTAATCTGTTCTCTCAACTGTAAAGTCTTTCACTGCCTCCCTCTCATCTTTAGTATAGGTTAACCCTCCTTCGTACAGTATGCTATTAATGACTGTCATTGAATGTTCACTATGTGCCAGACCCTGTTCTAAGCATTTCATTCACATTCATTCATTATAATAAACCTCTGAGGTAAATTCTGTTATTATCTCTATTTTATGGATGAAGAGGAGGCAAGTGAGGTTTACATGCCCAAAGTCACACTGCTGGTAGATGGCCAAACTTGAATTTGAACTCTGAATGGGAGCTCCAGAAAAATGGATTCATAATCATTATGTATGTATGTGGTCTCTAAAAGCCTGTTATGATCTGATTTCTGTTTTATTAACTTTGTGACTCTAGGACTATTTGCCAAAGGCAATTTTCTGGATAATCAAGTCAAAACTGTCAAAGAAATACAGTAAGCTGGGTCTAGGACAGTTCTCTGCAAAGACAAAGGCAAGGGCAGAGGTGTAGGTAAGACATAAATTTGTAAAAATCTAAAAAAATGTTATAGGGGAGAATCTGTTTCTTTTAGTTTAATTTTGCTTCCCATTTCTTTTATTCACTAAAAGGATACTGCCTCAGGGAACCCTTCCCCTCTGTCTGAATATTAACACATTCCCTCCCGGAGACTGGCCAATCCAGGAGATATTTACAAGATTAATGGCTTTTTAACTTTACTTCCTCACCTCCTCACCTTCTGTGTTCTATAAAAGAAACTGGCATCCAGACCCTGAGAAGATGTTTATTTTGAGACATTAGTCTGCCATTTTCTTGTTCTGCCAGCTTTCTAAATAAAGTTGTTTTCCTTGCCTCAACACCTCTTCTGCCACTTATTGGCCTGTTGTGTGGTGAGCAGAGCGAGCTTAGACTCGGTAACAGAAACAGAGAAGACAAAAGTTGAAAATCATTCCAGTCATATTGAATATTGAACATCTGAAATATAAAACACATGCAAAAATGATATGTGTCCTAGCTGGCAAAGTCTTGGCAAAACTAAAACCCTAAGTACTTGAATAGTGTCCTGATACTTTGGTGAGTTGAGTACTTGGAAAGTTGAGTTTTGGTGAATTGATTTTCAGTGCCTTGCTGCTGCTGCTGCTGCTGCTAAGTCGCTTCAGTCGTGTCTGACTCTGTGCGACCCCATAGATGGCAGCCCACCATGCTCCTCTGTTCCTCCCTTAACTTTTAGAAAATTAATTTCCAGAGATTAGATTTTTGGTAGATTGGACTGTTTCCTCCTTTCCAATCCTATCCCTCCCACCAACCTCAGCAACTCTGACACAAGGCTCAGTAGCCCTGGGGCAGTTGTGTTGGCTATTTAATGCTAGTGTCAGTTGGTTGGTGCCCACCATACCAGTTGTTAAATATTCAGATCATCTGTCATACATATCAATTCATTACATTCTTGTCATATGTCCCTCTGCTGAGAACACCTACCCGCTCACTGTGCTCACTCGGCGAGGAGCCCTTCTTATGCCTTTCAAGCCTCAGCTTAAGTTCAATCTTCAGGGCTCCAGTAAACACCTTTTGTTTCCTCTATTACGGTACTGAACACATTGCATTGTAGCTGTTTATTTTTCACTTTTCCTCCTTGATTGTGAGCTCCTTTAGAGGAGCTCTTTTTCCTAGGTCCCCTTTGCAACGTGTGCCTGTCACCTAGTAGTTTTCAAGAGATGAATGAATCTTGAATATCAAATAACCTCAATCAATTTTCTATCCTTTGAAAGATCAAATAGGCTTCTTGATAAATAAAACTGAGTTCAGCATTTTGTCAACATTTATGAACATTGTGACATCTTCCTGCATCAGGGAATTGATAATGGAATTATTATTGTTTCTGTTGCACATATTAAAAAAATTCCTTCCCCACTTAAAAAGTGAGTAAAAAAGCTTCATGAGGACAGTGATTATTTTCCCAGAGCTTGGCACAGAGCTTCAGTTCAGTTCAGTTCAGTTCAGCCGCTCAATCATGTCCGACTCTTTGTGACCCCATGAATCACAGCACGCCAGGCCTCCCTGTCCATCACCAACTCCCGGAGTTCACTCAAACTCATGTCCATTGAGTTGGTGATGCCATCCAGCCACCTCATTCTCTGTCATCCCCTTCTCCTCCTGCTCCCAATCCCTCCCAGCATCAGAGTCTTTTCCAGTGAGTCAACTCTTCGCATGAGGTGGCCAAAGTATTGCAGTTTCAGCTTTAGCATTAGTCCTTCCAATGAACACCCAGGACTGATCTCCTTTAGAATGGACTGGTTGGATCTCCTTGCAGTCCAAGGGACTCTCAAGAGTCTTCTCCAGCACCACAGTTCAAAAGCATCAATTCTTTGGCGATCAGCTTTCTTCACAGTCCAACTCTCACATCCATACATGACCACGGGTAAAACCATAGCCTTGACTAGACAGACCTTGGTTGGCAAAGTAATGTCTCTGCTTTTTAATATGCTATCTAGGTTGGTCAAAACTTTCCTTCCAAGGAGTGAGTGTCTTTTAATTTCATGGCTGCAATCAGCATCCACTAAATAAATATTTATTGAATGCATTTTAGTGGCTAATATTTATTGCACAGCATATACACAAAGTGCTTTACTTGCATTCTCTCACTGAATATTCTCAGTTATATAAGAGAAACCTTCTATTATTTTCTCTGTAGCGATTCTACTATATGATCCATTTTATGATGAGGAAACAGGTTTAGAGAGGTTAAGTAGGTTGCCAACGTCAGTGGCCAATGGGTGGTAGAGGCAGGGTTTGAATCCAGAATACTGAATATCAGGAGCTGACTTCTTACCCACCATGCTTGAATATTACCTTAGGTCACTGAGTATTTTTTTTTTTTTAAACTAGGTCTTCTGAATTGTGTCCTTCCTAGCATCACTCATGCAGTTCATCTCTGCTTATTTACCTTGACTTTTAACTTTTTTACCTTCGGGTATGAAGGTTTTCTCTTCAAGGACTGATAGAAGCCAACATGTCTAGAGCAATAGGAATGAAGGGGAGGTGCTTAGGATATGGGGTTAGAGAGAAAAGTGGGGGCCAGAGCACACAGGTCTTTGGAGAAATTTGGACCTTATGTAAATGAAATTGAAGGTCATTGCAGGGTTTTTATTTAGTCTTATTGCATTTAACCATTTTTGCCTGCTGTTGTAGATAATGTACTGTAGAGACAGGGTAGAGGCAGAGGAGGCTCTTGGAGTAGTTGGGGCAAAGGAAGCAGGAATTTACACTGGTTTGATTACACTGGAGATGATGAAAGCAAATGAAATTGGAGTACATTTTGGAGGTAGAATTTCTTAACAGATGCTTTTTAAGTTAATATGTATATAATTATCTAACATCATATACAAAAATAAAAAAGTGGATTAAAGATCTAAATGTAAGACTGAAAATCATTAAACTCCTACCAGAAAACATAGGCAGACACTCATTGACAAAAACTATAGCAATATTTTTAAAAATCTGTCTCCTAAAGCAAAGGAAATTAAAGCAATGATGAACAAATGAGACGTAATTAAAATTAAAAGCCTTTGCACAGGAAAGGCCACTAACAACAAAACAAAAAGACAACCTATTGAATAGGAGAAAATATTGGCAAATGATGTGACTGATAAGAGATTAATATTCAAAATATATAAACAGCTCATACAACTGAACATTAAAATCCAAGCAACCCAATTAAAAATGGGCGGAAGACCTGGATAGACATTTCTGCAAAGAAAACATGCAGATGGTCAACAGGTACATGAAAAGATGCTCAATATTGTTAATTACAGGGAAATGAAAGTCAAAACCACACTGAGGAATCACCCCACACCTGTAAGGATAGCTATCATCAAAAAGAACACAGAAAACAAATGATGGAAACGATGTGCAGAAAAGAGAGCCCTCACACATTATTGGTGGGAATGTACACTGTGCAGCCACTGTGGAGAACAGTGTGGAGGTTTCTCAAACAACCAAAAACAGAACTACTGTATGACCCAGCAATTCCACTCCTGGGTATATATCCAAAAAAAGTTGAAAACACTAATTTGAAAAGATACATGCACTCTAATGTTCATAGCAGCATTATTTATGATTGCCAAGATATAGGAGCAAACCAAATGTCCACTGACACATGAATGGATAAAGAAGATGTGGTACATATTTACAATGAAATATTACTCAGCCATAAAAAGAATGAAAGCTCGCCATTGGCAACAACGTGGATAGACTTGGAGAGTGTTATCCTAAGTGAAATAAAGACACATATTTCATGATATCACTTACGTGTAAAATCTAAAAGCTACAGCAGGGCTTCCCTGGTGGCTCAGTGGTAAAGAATCCTCCTGCCAACATCAGTTCAGTTCAGTTCAGTTCAGTCGCTCAGTCGTGTCCGACTCTCCGCGACCCCATGAATCACAGCACGCCAGGCCTCCCTATCCATCACCAACTCCCGGAGTTCACTCAAACTCATGTCCACAGAGTCGGTGATGCCGTCCAGCCATCTCATTCTCCGTCGTCCCCTTCTCCTCCCGCCCCCAACCTTTCCCAGCATCAGAGTCTTTTCCAGTGAGTCAACTCGTCGCATGAGGTGGCCAAAGTATTGCAGTTTCAGCTTTAGCATCAGTCCCTCCAATGAACATCCAGGATTGATCTCCTTTAGAATGGACTGGTTGGATCTCCTTGCAGTATAAGGGACTCTCAAGAGTCTTCTCCAACACCACAGTTCAAAAGCATCGATTCTTCGCGATCAGCTTTCTTCACAGTCCAACTCTCACATCCATACATGACCACGGGAAAAACCATTGCCTTGACTAGACGGACCTTGGTTGGCAAAGTAATGTCTCTGCTTTTTAATATACTATCAAGGTAGGTCATAACTTTCCTTCCAAGGAGCAAGCGTCTTTTAATTTCATGGCTGCAATCAGCATCTGCAGTGATTTTGGAGCCCAAAAAAACAAAGTCTGACACTGTTTCCACTGTTTTTCCATCTATTTCCCATGAAGTGATGGGACCATAGGAGACATGAATTTGATTCCTGATCCAGGATGACCCCACATGCAGTGGGGCAACTAAGCCTGTGTACCACAACTACCGAGCCCAACCTCTAGAGCCTGCAAGCTACAACTATTGAGCCCATGTGCTGCAACAGTTGAAGCCCACATGCTCTAGAGCTTGTGCTCTGCAACAAGAGAAGCCACCACAATGAGAAGCCTGGGTGCCATACCTAGAGAGTAGCCCCTGCTCGCCAGAACTAGAGAAAGCCAGTGCAGGGCAGTGAAGACCCAGCACAGCTAAAAATAAATAAAATCATTAAAAAACTATAACAAACTATGGAATATAATAAAAAAGAAAGTCTTACAAATACAGGAAAAAAACTAGTGGCTGCTAGTTGGGAGAGGGAAGGGGGTAGGGACAATATAGGGTTGAGAATTAAGAGGTACAAACTCTTAGGTATAAAGTAAGCTACAAGGATACATTATATAACACAGGGAATATAACCAACATTTTGTAAAAACTACAGATTAAGTATAACCTGTAAAAATTTTGAATTGCTATGTTGTATGCTTGAAACAATATTGTACATCAACTATATCTCAGTTTTTTTAAAAAAGAAAAGTTATGGATACAAGAAGTATCAAATAGCACAGTTATCAGCATGTAGCAAGTGCCCAGGAAATCATGGTTACTATTGGGCTGGCCAAAAGGTTAGTCTGGGTATTTCTGTAACATCTTATGGAAAGACCCAGAAGCACTTTTTTTGCCAACCCAGTGTTATGGTCACCATTGCCCCTCTACTTCTGAGAGATGAAGTTATAGTACTAACAGTTGTGAATGATCAGCTGCCTACTCTACACTTTATTCTTTGTCCCTTTAACCCTCAGCACTTACTCTACAGAAGCGACTTTCTTAAAGTGACCTCCAAGCTGTTGAATTTAGTGTAATTTTCTTATTTTTCATTCCTGGATAGCTCTCTGAGCCTTTTACTTTCTGCCCCACGCAATTGCTTGACACATGAGATGATATACTCTTCTAATTCTTGCACATCTCCGGGACTCTTGCTCTGTGGCTCCTTTCCCCTCTTCTGCACCCTCACTGTAGAGGTGACCCAAGAATCTGATCTCAAGACCCTCATTCTCATATACCAGATTAATTCTTCATATCCAATTGATACCTTTTTATTCCCAAGTCATGACTTAAAACTAGAAAAGAAGGAAGCTCATCTTTGTCCTTCAGTTTCCCAACAATTATAAAAAATATATATAATTGGAAATCTAGCTGCTGCTGCTGCTAAGTCGCTTCAGTTGTGCTGACTCTGTGTGACCCCGTAGACGGCAGCCCACCAGGCTTCCCCGTCCCTGGGATTCTCCAGGCAAGAACACTGGAGTGGGTTGCCATTTCCTTCTCCAATGCATGAAAATGAAGAGTGAAAGTGAAGTCGCTCAGTCATGCTTGACTCCCAGGACCCCAGGCTCCTCCGCCCATGGGATTTCCAGGCAAGAGCACTGGAGTGGGCTGCCATTGGAAATCTAGAGAGGCACACAAAACATAACTTATCAAGAATGGGATTCTTATAGAGAACTCAATTTCTACTGAGGGAATTAGGAAGAGTTTTGAATTTGGCCTAAAATACCCATTCCTAAAATTAATCATACATGTGCTTTTTTGGGCTAGCTTATATGATATTCATTTCTACATCTTGAATAATTCATGTACCACTGACCAGCACAATGCAATATTTCACGTTAAGCATACATCTACATTTCTTAACTCTGCTCTCAATTCTAATTACTACACTCAATTTCTGTTTCTCGAAGGGAAAAGGAATCCTGCACAGAACTGAACAACAGATAATGAACTCCATTAAGTAGGGCTGACTGAGTAGGTCTGTCTAAGAAGATTTAAGTCTTAATCGAATTTTCTTTCCTGAGTTAGAAGTTTCATAAACTTTTAAATAGGCAAAAGTTTATCCACAGATCTAGCAGCCTTTGAGGTGGGAGGCACACCACTGTGAACCAGAAAGGAGGGAAGGGTTCTTCCCTCCTGCTCAATCCTGGTGTGCACCGGTTTTCTAAACTATCCTTTTTATAAACTGTTTGGAAAAGGGGAAAGAGAAGAGCATATTGGGTAACTGCCTTATCTTGTATCTTAACACATGTTGTCCCAGCAGCATGGGAGAGAAGATTCTGCTATGTTTAAGAAGTCAGGAGATTCACAGAATATTTTTGAGAACCTCTTGAAAAGTGAAAAAAAGCATTTTTCACTCAGTTGTGTCCAACACTGTGACCCCATGGACTATAGCCTGCCAGGTTCCTCTGTCTGTGGAATTCTCTGGGCAAGAATACTGGAATGGGTAGCCATTCCCTTCTCCAGGGGAATCTTCCTTATCCAGGGATCAAACCTGGTCTCCCACATCACAGGCAAATTCTTTACCATCTGAGCCACCAGGGAAGTCCTCTTAGGAGACATGATATACTGAGTTGTGCTGAGGAGAAGCAGGGAGAAGGAAAGCTATCCACATAGTTTCCTCCCTGGATTTCTGCTTTGGGCACAAGTTTCAGGGTGCTGCAGTAGAAGAGGGTGTCAGGCAGCTTTTGGTCAGGTAGCAAAGGAGAAAGAACTTCTTCCTCTGCAAAGTGGGGGCCTGAACAGGAGTGTCCTCATGGCACATAATAGATACTTTGTAATGGTTGAATCAATGAGCAAATGGGAAGAAATGGTTCTTTAACTTTAATTTTCAGAAACATTGAGGCTGTCAGTGCTTACTGGTCCTGACTTGATTGGTGTTACAGTCAATAATCTGAAAGTGACGGATTTAAAAGGAAGTGATTGCTCTCTTTCCTTCCATCTCACTGCCCTTTCTGATCAGATTTTCAAACTACTCCACTGTGAAAAATTCCTGGCTTCCAGAGCTCTCTATATCAGCTCCTTTGATGAGGACAAAGAACTCTCTGATGTTGTTTATTCACTTATGTCTCTATTTCCTATTCCTAAGACCCCGCCCAGTCTTCTGTACACAGCTATAGTCACGTTTTCTGTGATTCTTTTGCTTCTATATTTTGTAAAATATGAGTTATTTTGTGTGCATAAATTTATAATTGGCACTGCGTTGTGTTACAAATCATCTCACTGTTATTATTATTTTAACTTTTTTTCCTCTTTGTACTATGATCTCCTGTATGACTGAGTGAACATCTAATACCTAGCTTTAATTGCTGCACAGTCCTCCTTGGAGACGCACCCACTGCATTGCGTTCACCCCCTCCTCAGTGTTGGGTGCCAGATTGCCATTGCCATTCCACTCCAGAAATGGTGTTGTGGTGAGCATCCTGGTGCTTGTCCTCTTATGGCCATTTTGGATTAATAACACATATGTATAAAATTTTATGTTGAACTTGACTAATGGCAGTCCCTTCCTCCCCAGGATGGCTCTGCAGTCTTTCTCCCCACCAGCAGTGATAAGGGCTCCTACATTCTGTCCTGGTGTTTCTGCCAGCTTGGCGTTACCTACCTCTCTCCTTTTCGCTGGTCCAATGGCTCTAAATTGATATCCTATTATAGCTTTAACTTACATTTTTTAACAACTTTTTTTTTTTTTTTAGCTGTGCTATGCAGCTTGAGGGATCTTAGTTCCCATACCAGGGACTGAACCCCAGGCCCTCGGCAGTAAAAGCACCAAGTCCTAACCACTGGACCACTAGGATAGTCCCTACATTTAAAAATGAATGTATTTTCCACAAATGGTTTCTCTTTATATGTGGGCTTTTTATATTTCATATTCTATAAATTGAGCATTTCTTTTTCTTTTAGGCTGTTCTCTGCTGGAATTATGATCTTCTCCTTATTGACTGCAGGAATCTCATGTCAGTTTCAGACATTGCTAATATTTTTTTCCAAATTTGTCATATCTCTGTTGACTTGGTCTATGACATTTTTTGTTGAACAAAAATCTTTAATTTTTATAAAATCAAATTTATTATTTTGGCCTTACACTTTATACCTCTGGGATAAAAAGCTTTATTAAAATATTTTATGACAATAATAAAAGGATCAGAGAAAATGTTTTTGATAGTTTTACGTCAAATAACAAACTGGAGAGTTGAACATGAATCTCTTCTGATGGCATTAGTCTTCTCCATTACTATGAGTGACACAAGATTTCTGTGGACCCAAGTGGAGAATAAGATTTGCTTGCAGCGCATGTTAAAGAGCTTTCTCACCTAAGTGGAGAAGGTCTTTTGAAGAAATACTCTTATTCCCCACAAGTTCCAGCTATTTGACTCAGGGCTGCCTGGCAAAGACGCCTGGGCCTGCCCAGGGACTGAAGGGTTTAAATGCCGCTGTGTCCTCATACAGCCTCCCCTGAGTGACTTCATATTTTGCAATAAGTCTTGTTAAAGAGAGATAATGAAAAAAAGACTGCACTGTAAATGTTCCCACAGTGGTTTATACTTAGAGATTTTATTTTTTGTACCAATTGTTACTGGACTGAATGTTTGTATTAGCCACAAATTCATATGTTGAAATCTTAACCCTCAGGATGATGATATTAGTAGGTAAGGATTTGGAAATGTGGTTGGTCATGAGGATGGAGCCTTCATGAATAGGATTAGTATCCTTACAAAAGAGGTGCCAGGGAGCTTTCTTGCCCTTTCTACCATGTGAGGTCACAATACTACCAATTGTCTACAGTCTGGAAGAGAGTCCTTAACAACACCTGACCATTCTGGACCCTGATCTCAGATTTCTAGCTTCCCTGTCTATGGTATTCTGTTATAAGCTTGAACTGATAAGATACCCGTCATTCACTCAGCCAGAAAAAAATGTAGATTGATCTCCAAGGAAACTGGTTGGTGGACAAATTCAAATTTTATCCACAGTTGCAATGAGGGGCACAATTAAGTGATGTAGTACATTGAATTTATGTCTATTCAAAACCTCAGAAATTTACCTTATTTGAAAATAGGACTATTAACGATGTCATTGCTTAAGGACCTTGAGGTGAAATTCTTCTGGATTTAGGGTAGACCCTAAATCCGATGACTTGAGAAGAGGACTCAGAGACACACACGAGAAGGTGGCCATGTGAAGATGGAGGTAAAGACTGGAGTGACATTGCCACAAGTAAAGGAATGTCAGGAGCCACCACAGGCTGGAACAGAAAGGGAGGGACTGTTTCCCAGAGCCTTCAGAGGAATTATGGCCCACTGAAATGTTGATTTTTTGACATCTGGTCTTCAGAACTATAGGAGAGTAAATTCCTATTGTTTTAAGCCAGGAACTATGTGGTAATTTGTGACATCAGCCTCAGGAGACTAATACGAGTGGAATGATGACATGGTAAATTTTCAGGCTGCAGATGTCCATTGGTTACTGGACCAGAATGAGGAGGTTCCAGAGACTTCTGAGTAACCCACCACCTAAAAAGTTCTTTCTGTTATAATTATTGCCCTTCAGAAAGTTACCTGGTTTTGAGGTAAAGACTCTAACACCCAAGTTCCCCTCAAGTGATGGGCTACTGCTGCTGCTGCTGCTAAGTCACTTCAGTCGTGTCCGACTCTGTGTGACCCCATAGACGGAAGCCCACCAGGCTCCCCCGTCCCTGGGGATTCTCCAGGCAAGAACACTGGAGTGGGTTGCCATTTCCTTCTCCAATGTGTGAAAGTGAAAAGTGAGGGTGAAGTCACTCAGTCATGTCCGACCCTTAGCGTCCCCACGGACTGCAGCCGGCCACAATTTAACTCCAGCTTCACCTGGTGCCCCAGCATCCCATCTGGGAGATGATCCCCAAATTTCTCTCTTCATATGAACGCTTCTCTTTTCCTTTATCGGGTATTTAAGTGGCAGTGAAGGGGAGGAGAGAAAAAAATCTAGGGGACAAACCTTAAGTGATCCTTGGGGAAGGAGTTTACACAGAAGCATCCCAGGGACACCATTAATTTATGTGGCAGGTATTTATCGAAAAGTGTGGAAGACTGAGTGGATTTTCAGCATTTAAAACACTGTCTGGTCTTTATGAACATCTGGCACAATTTTCTAGAAGTCTTCAGGGAAAGACTTCTGGCCCCACCCCACTTCCTCACCACAACACTGGCTCAGTCTTTAGTTTCAGCTCTTCCTTCATGGAGCATTCTTCCCTGGATCCTGGTTGAGCTTGTTGTGCTGGCAGCAGCCTGCCTCTTCCAGGCAGCCCGGAAGTCTTGTCCCCATACTGTCCTACCCTTCCTGGGAATTCTGTTCCCTCTTTCTCCTCTCCCTTGATGCTATTAGGCCTTTCCTTTTAAGATGATTTTCACCCTTTATTTTCCCGATTAAAGTACCCTAGGCACAAGAGCCAGGGTTATATACTGCCTAAAACCATGGACTTTGGAGTTCTATGGTCTGGGCTTGAATTCCAGCCCTGCCACCTACTATGTGCTATCTTAAGACAGATGCTTAACATTGCCAAAGAGATATTTTCAATGGTAACATAGACCTAAGAACTGAACTGAACAACCCAACACCTCCTAGAGTGCTCCCGAGGATTAAATGAGATGCGTGCAAACGCTTAGCAGGCAGATCCTGGCATGGTGCCAGACCCTTAAAATAGTAGCTGCTACTCTCATATGTTGCCTCTTTTCTACATATTTTGTCAAAAGTATTGTTCAGTCCTCTTATGTGTTGTTTATCTTTAAATACAGCTTCATTATCCTTCTACAAGGTCCCCAATCAGAGACACTTGATATTTATTTGCAAGGTAAAGGCAGCCTCCCATCTTCCTCTGGGTAATCCTTATCCTTTTGTTTGTTTGTTTGTTTTCGTTACTGCTCACTTCTGAGGACTCTCATGTATATTTTCACCTGGAAATGAATGCCCTTGCTGTGGAGCTGTTCTTTTGATTTGACACTAACTTTTATGCAGAAAGGTGTTTTATGATTGTCTTCTCCAGTGTAAAAGAGCAGAGACATAAATTAGACCTCAAGAGCAACCTTGTTCCCAATGCACACCAAAACAAACAAGCAAATCATAAATCTGTAACTTGCTTGGGTTGGTAAAGACCAGGCTCTGTACTTAAATTCCCCTTGTGTTTCAAAACCTTCAGAAACGTTAAATGAGTAAACTCTCATAGCAGTTCTTTCAGACAAGCCTTTAGTTCAACTTAGTTTCTCTCATGATATTTGAATCTAAGTCTGTCCTGGAGACTCACTGGCTGTCCTGTGATCCTGTCCCAGAGTTATGCATCTCCTCTCCAAAGAAGGCCTGAAGAGATAGATGCTGGAGGCGATGGATGGAAGGGCTTGATCAGTGTTCAGCAGAGGAAGGAAAGTCTGATAAAGAACATATAGGACTGGGAACCCCGCCAGATCTGAATTCCAATCTTTTTTTAACCTTGTAAACAGGAAACTTACTAGATGATTTCACTCCTGGAGTATGTTCATATAACTGCTTTCTTCTCCCCGCAGATTCTACTCTGCTACAACCTCCTACTCCCATAGGCAAATGGTTGACAGGATCAAGAGACAAAAACCTAAAGGGGTGGGATGGGGGTGGTTAGGAAGGAGGCTCAAGAAGAGGGGGCCATATAGTTATGGCTGATTTGCTTGTTGTATGGTGGCAACCAACACAACATTGTAAAGCAATTGGGGGGTGTGTGTGTGTGCTTAGTTGCTCAGTTGTGTTCTACTCTTTATGACCTCGTGGACTATAGCCTGCCAGGCTCCTCTGTCCATGGATTCTCTAGGCAAGAATACTGGATTGGGTAGCCATTCCCTTCTCGGGGGTAGGGGGGATGGTGGTGGAACTCTTCCCTACCCAGGGATCGAACCTGGGTCTCCTGCATTTGCAGGTGGGTTCTTTGCCATCTGAGCCACCAGGAAAGTCCAAAGCAATTATCCTTCAATAATAATAATAATAATAATAATATACATCAAAGATGGAAAAAAAAGAGACAAAGACATGCAGCAGCAGCATGAGGTCAGGATCTGTGTTTTTTGTCACTGTTTATCCCTGGTCCCTGTATGTGTGTGTGTGCTCACTAGTGCACTTGTGCACATTTGTCTTCATTTCTCTCCCTCTGTCTCTCTGCTTATTGATCCTGTATCTGACATTTAACCCTCCAATATTCATTCAGTCAATGTCATTAGACTGGGTACTACTCTCAGTGGGAGGCTCTGCTGTCCACCAGGAATTCAGATAAAATAGGAGAAGAAATCTCCCCTTCAATTCTTAGTGAACTATTAGAAAAAAAAAATTTTTGGCTTTATTTTATTTGCTTTTTATTATATTTTTAGGCATGCAAAAAACGTGGAGAAAAGAGTGAAACAAATTTAAATGCACCTATTACCCAAATTCAAAATGGATTAGCAAATGGCCAATCTTGTTTCCTTTTTACCTTGATCTCCTGCTTTGTCGTCCCTTGCTGCCCATATATCTGCACTAGATGATTGTGAAGGTGATCCCAGGCTCTATGTGAAGAGAGTGCTTATTTTGTCAGTGCTCCTTGGGGCCTTAGCAGTACCAAATTCTTGCCTTCATGTCTTGGATTTTGAAAACTGCAGAGGGCTGATGAGAGAACTTCAGTCAGACCAGGCCTCCAGAAGACCCCAGTTACCCCCAATGCTTTTGTTTTCAGAGAACCCTGCACCTCCAGCAAATTATGGGGACAAGGCAATGGCCTTGAGTTGGGCATGAGGTGGGACATGGCTCTGCTCTACTGTGTGTATGAGAGCCCAGGAGGGCTGCTCTGCCTGGCCAGATGCTGTGGCTCCTCCTGGCCTTCCTCCCAACAACCTCCCAGCTCCTGTAGGATTAAGTTTGTCTCAAAGTCTCAGGTCCATTCTGACGTGCATCCTGGGCCTTTGCCATTTGTGAGCTTTTTTCTCACTTTGTCATTAAGACCGTGGTGCTTAAGCTTGAGGTCAGTTCAACAGGGAGAGAGCTTGAGAAATAAGAGTGTGAGAGTAATAAACATAGTAACAATAATAGTAAATCCAATTCTTATTGAGTTTACTACGTGCCAGGCACTGTTCTGAGTCTTTTACATGTACTCCTTTGTTAAAGCCATTCTATAAGGTAGGTAGTAGTTTATTCTCAAGACAAAAAGAGTTTATACAACTTGACTGAGGTCATGTGGTAGAAAGAGGCTGAGCTGGAGCACAGATCCAGCCAGCCCAGTTCTAGAGCACTTCTTCTTCGCTATGGGTTTTTGGGGATCTTGTGAACAACCATTAAGCCTCTAGGGGGAAAGACTATGACAAATAAAAAGTAAAGACAAGGTCGAGAGAAGGCCATATAAATAACTGAGTAACAGTGGATCTACTAGAAACAAATGTACCATATTAATGCAAGATGTTAATAATGAAAGAAACTGTGTGGGGAATAGGGGGACTCCGTTCTTTCTGTGTAATTTTCCTGCAGACCTAAAGCTGCTATAAAAAAAATAAAATCCTTAAAGACGTGGGATCTTCCCAAGATAATATTGAATGATGAGTTGGCACAGTTAACAGGGCTAAAAGTGGAAGTTGGAAAATTAAAACTTTTATGTTTCAATACTCATGTTTTGAGAGTGATTCCTCAAAAGCTTGATTATGTACCATTTATAATATATCATGAGGATAAAATGAGGTTCATGTATGTGAAAGCACTTTGTTAGTGGACAAGCTTCATTCTTCTGCTGATTTATATTTGCCTTTTTCTTGGGCCTGTGTCTTTCTTTTCTTTTGTGGTTTTCTGTTTCCTACAAGTATTTCCTGCCAAGTAAATCTTCATGTTGCTGAAAACTGGTTCCATGTGTTCTGTGTTGAACCTGTATTTTTATTTCTGACATCCTCCTTGCCCAAAGCATCTCTATCCCAGAGTAACTGTAAGGAATATCTGCTGTTCCTACTGTGGCTGATATCTGCATGTATCAGAACTGGAGGTCAAGTTGGGTGTGCAGCTGGGTTAGTGTGAACAGTGTGTGTTCCCACGAAGGACCCTACTTCCCGTGCATTTTCATGAATATGAATAGTAGCCATTGCCCTGTGATTATTCTATTTTTCTTATAAAGAAAATGGCTTATTGGGTAGCTTATGTTTTTTATTTTCCTTGGGGCTATGAGAACTAAGAAGTGAGATATTTAGATGAGAGCACTATAAATAACAGAATAAATATTCCCTGAAACAGTTAGGTGTCTGATTTTGCTTATCTGCATGACCCAAAGGGAAATCATGAATGACCCTAAGTAGGTACATCAAAGCTTTTACTCAGCTGGATCATTCGCCTTTTATGAGTAGATTATAAAACCACAAGGCAGAACTTTGACATCTTCATTCAGGTTTACAGTTCTGTGTAGATGGTACTCAATAAATAATAAAGACTATATTGCTCAATTTTAAAAATAGATTTTACTACACAGAGAGCACTTGGGAATCAAGGACTGGGTCACAATTTATCTGATATATTGTGATTCAATCATATTTGAGAAAGCTTAGCTGTGGGAAATTGCTAGAACTCTAAAAGCAACAAGTACCCATTTTTCCTTACCAGCTTTGAGGAGCATGTAAAATAATTTAAGAATAAAATCAAGACAAGGGGAAATTTAGGCTCATTTATTTGCTAAAAGCTAAAGAACATAGTCAGAGGTATAATTTAGGAGAAACAAAAGCATGATGTTTGAGAGTATACAGACTTTTGAGAGTTGTTTCCAGGTGCTACAAGTGAGATTAAAAGCTGTTTCTAGGTGTTAACCCACAAGAGTTGCTTTACCCATTGTTTGTGAATGCATGTGCCATTATGTGAATGGAACAAAACTGCCCCTTTGGGAAGACTCTCAGATACCCTAGGACTTATCTTTTCTGTGCTCTGTTTCTTACCTAGGAATCAATACTACTCTGGAAACCATCAAAATCTGAATATGTATCTTACAAACTCAGATTTTCCAGATGAGGCTCCTTTCTAAACTGTAATCAAGATAGCCTGGCCTCTGTCCTCAGCTATCCTTTCCGTTGCTTTCTCTATCTATGAATCTTTTTACGCTTTCCTAAAGGAACCCCATTTTGATGCTCTGAGGCATCTGGTTGTAGCTTGAGTTCCTGGCTTTCCTTCCACTTATCTTGCCTCTGTCTCTTCTCGTCCTCACAGACTTACGTCTGTGACCCCTCACGTGTCTTTGCTCAGTAGGTGTCTCTCAATGGATCTACACAATTTTTATCAAATGTTGTTACCCTCTCTGGCATTTCAAATGCATCGGTCACTTACATACATGTGAATGTACATGGCAGAAAGTAAATCAGAACCCATTGATTCTGTTGCTCTTAGTCAAACATATGTGATTAATTTCCATTGTATATTAGGTTTATAAGATTAGACAAGATGTAGTCTTTCTTGTCTGCTCACCATGTATAATGGGCATTGGATTTTAGCCTCTGTTTTATGAGGGATTCCTTAGTGGCTATTTATTTTCTTTCTTTGCAAAGATTAACATGAAGAATCATTCCGATAGGACAAAATGCTTCTCACACAGCACCACCTGGACCCACTGGGTTTTGTTCTGTTGGGAACTTGAAGCCTCGGCCTTAGACTCCTTCCTATCAAATTTGAAAATACTAAATAACCTTTCTATGTGCTTATCTTTTTATTAGGTATTCACTCTATCTACACAATAATCCAATAAGGAAACTATTGTAAATTTTCCCTTATACTATACATAAGAAAATTGAGTGACAAGGAGCTCAATTAACCAGTCCAATGTCCCCCAGCCCCATAAACTGCTGGAGTCATGACTCAAACCAGATGGCCCAGCACTAGCAACCTTGCTCTTGACTCCTCACTGCCCTGTATCTGATGTGGTTAATGTGGCTTATGCCTTAATGTGAAGATCTGCCACCTCTGAGGCTTAGATATAAGGTGTGATGCACTGCTCAAAATGAACCAGGCTTAGTGGAGATGCCAAAGGGAAAGCAATTTTGAGTTTCTCATAATCTCAGCCTCTGCCTCTTTTAACCAAACCAAGTCAATATGCAATCCAAGGAAAAAGAATGTGCTTGCTATGCAATGTATCATCAAAAGAATTTCTAGAATTCTATTCCAACAGACTGATGCCTGAGACCTTCCTTTATAGAAATTCCAGAGCCCCCTCTGTTTGGTTTATAACAGTTTCAAAGGTTACAGATGGTCTCATTGCTCTAAAAATAAATATCTGGTAGATCTTTGAAACTCAAAACCTGGCCATTTCTTCTTGTACTTTTGATTAATGGATTCATGAAAGTCACATAAAAATCAGCTTCTAAAGGCTTATAGCATCTTTGATTAATATTGAATTTAGGCACTTGCCTATTTCTTCATTTATATGACAAATTTTTAACATCTGAGAAAAACTTCTAATAACTTTGTGTCAGTTCCTTCTTGAAAAGTTCAAAGCCGAAGCAGGTAGCAGCAGTATTAGACCACAGTAATGAAAAAACCCATGTAATTAATCCTTCCTTTGACAGACACACTGGCATTCATCCAAGGAAAGGGAAAAACTTTCCTTAGGAAACAGTTTGATATCACAACTTATGCTTATCCCAATTAATAGCCTCTTTGGGAAATTGAGAGAAATCGCTTAGTTGTGTCTAACTCTTTGCGACCTCATGGACTGTAGTCTGCCAGGTTCCTCCATCCATGGGATTTTCCAGGCAAGAATATTGGAGTGGGTTTCCCTTCTTCAGGGGATCTTCCCAACCCAGGGATCGAACCTGGGTTTCCTGCACTGCAGGCAGACTCTACCATCTGAGCTACCAGGGAAGCAAACCCAAAGCAAAAAAGATTATTAGTGGAATGCTCAGACTCTTTCTTTGCCAGTTGCAAGTGACAGGCTGAATTCTCTATGTACTGAGATTGAATTTTCAGAGTGGGCTTTCTGAGTCCTGAGATTATTTGCTTTCAGATATCCAAATTTTTCTTTTCATGCATTATTTATGAGCTATCATATTGCATACAACTCTCAGGGGCCCAGCAAGCCTTCAACTCATTGATTGATTCCACATCATGTCAAATATAGCAACTAATGTATCTGCTTCATACCTTGAAATAAAAATGTTCTTCTTGTGTAATTTTCACTGGGTGACGTAGGCCAATACCTTCAGCTATATAGGAAAAAAAAATGTGCTTATGTGTGCACACACATGCACACATGGCCAGCTTACATGCTTTTATGGTAGTGCCACAGTCTCTGAACTATGAAAGGTAAATAAAAGAATAAACTGGTCATATTTACGATAGTGAAGACCTCTTTTTTTTTCTTGTTAAGCATTAATAGTGTATCAATATACAGTAAAGTTATTACTAATTATTCCTGGAGAAAAACAAATGGACTCAATTAAAATGTATCATTTTTCATTATCAATGAATAGTATATGCTATATTAGCATTTTTAGGAAAAGCAGCAGTCATTAGTTAAATGAACCAATAATAAAACTGAGAGTGGAAATGCCCACAAACTTATTCTACTAAAGTTGATCCAGGTTAGCCAGGGCATTGATACCTACACACCTGACAGACCATATCTGGAATCCTTTTTTTTCTACAAAGACCAAGTTGAGAAGAAAATCAGCAATGGCAACCCACTCCAGTACTCTTGCCTAGAAAATCCCATGGAAGGAGGAGCCTGGTAGGCTGCAGTCCGTGGGGTCGCTAAGAGTCGTACATGACTGAGCAACTTCACTTTCCCTTTTCCTTTCATGCATTGGAGAAGGAAATGGCAACGCACTCCAGTGTTCTTGCCTGGAGAATCCCAGGGACAGAGGAGCCTGGTGGGCTGCTGTCTATGGGGTCGCACAGAGTCGGACACAACTGAAGTGACTTAGCAGCAGCAGCAGCATTGTAACTTAGTAGCTAAAAGAATTGCATTCATTTGGAAAAAGATAAGTGATAACAGCATCCAACTAAAAAGTGATGTCTATATTGAATATCTCTTATAGATATCTGTAAGTATTATAAAGGATGTCCAGATGAAAACATCACAGTCTTTAAGCTCTGAGGAGGAAAATTGACATTCCAATTCTTTATGGTGATCAATTTGAATACTAACTCTGCTGACTTGGGGTTTTCACATAGGCTCTTGCCTCTGCTCAGAACTGACACTTTTCCTGGTAGTGCTAAGGACATTTCATTTCCCTCTTAGAGTGAGTGGGATTTTAATACACAGGCATTGGCTTGCTGGACATTTGCTTGATGATGTAATCTACTTTTTCATACCTGAGGGTCAGAATTCTGACCTTATGTGCTTCATATGTATATGGTCCCTGGGCTCTGATCCTTGAGGAGTTTTATTCTGCATTTTTTTGTGCGAAGAGTAACTTTCTATTTGGGATCTAAAATAAAAACAAATCACTCACTGGCAAAGAAATAGATGTCAGGATACTTCCATTGTAAAGTCATTAAATCTCTCCATCTCACCCAAATCCCAGAGATTCAGTATTCATTCTTTTAACTATTTCACCTCCACCATCATGTAGGCTGTACAAGGATTTGTGTCTGCTTCTTAAGTTGTTTAAGCTAGAATTCTAAGTATATTTCCACTAGACTAGGTCTATCCATGCATGATGCACTGCTGTAGGGGCATGAAGAATATAATAAACTTCCTCTTACTTTTTAAAATTTCAGGTTGATTATGCAAAATTCTCAAATCAGAAATAGCAACAAATGCTTGAATTGATATTTCTACAAAAGTAAAATTCTTGTAAACAAAATTACCCATCACAGATATAAGCAAATTTTTATACATGTTTGTTTATACCTGGTGTATGGGCTTGAGAATCTGTGATAAAGAACCCACCTGCCAATGCAGGAGATGCAAGAGACGCAGGCTTGATTCCTGAGTTGGGAAGATCCCCTGGAGTAGAGATTGGCAACCCACAACAGTAGTCTTACCTGGAAAATCCAATGGACAGATGAACCTGGAGGGTTACAGTCCATGGGGTCACAAAGAGTCAGACACAGCTGAGCACATATGGTATACATTCCTGAAAAGCCCCCCCAAATAAGTGAGTTGTTTAAATTGTGAAGTTTAGTATAAAAGACTGGCTAAGATATACATGGAAAATACTAATTATTTGAGTTGAAATCTTTTGAAAATATAGGGCACTAGTAAGGATGGTTTCAGAAAAGCTGTATTTTTTAAAAAATATAAATTTATTTATTTTAATTGGAGGCTAATTACTTTACAATATTGTATTGGTTTTGCCATACATTGACATGAATCTGCCCCGGGTGTACGTGTGTTCCCCATCTTGAACCCCCCTCACACCTCCCTTCCCCATCCCATCCCTCTGGGTCATCCCAGTGCACCAGCCCCAAGCATCTTGTATCATGCATTGAACCTGGACTGGTGATCCATTTCACATATGATAATATACATGTTTCAATGCCATTCTCCCAAACCATCCCACCCTCACCCTCTCCCACAGAGTCCAAAAGACTGTTCTGTACATCTGTGTCTCTTTTGCTGTCTTGCATACAGGGTTATCATTACCATCTTTCTAAATTCCATATATATGCGTTAGTATACTGTATTGGAGGTTTTCTTTCTTTCTGACTTCACTCTGTATAATAGGCTCTAGTTTCATCCACCTCATTAGAACTGATTCAAATGTATTCTTTTTAATGGCTGAGTAATATTCCATTGTGTATATGTACCAAAGCTTTCTTATCCATTCGTCTGTTGATGGACATCTAGGTTGCTTCCATGTCCTGGCTATTATAAACAGTGTTGCGATGAACATTGGGGTACATGTGTCTCTTTCAATTCTGGTTTCCTCTATGAGTGCCCAGCAGTGGGATTGAAGGGTCATATGGCAATTCTATTTACAGTTTTTAAGGAATCTCCACACTGTTCTCCATAGTGGCTGTACTAGTTTACATTCCCAACAACAGTGTAAGAGGGTTCCCTTTTCTCCACACCCTCTCCAGCATTTATTGCATGTAGACTTTTGGATAGCAGCCATTCTAACTAGCATGAATTGGCAGCTCATTGTGGTTTTGATTTGCATCTCTCTGATAATGAGCAATGTTGACATCTTTTCATGTGTTTGTTAGCCATCTTTATGTCTTCTTTGGAGAAATGTCTGTTTAGTTCTTTGGCCCATTTTTTGATTGGGTCATTTATTTTTCTGGAATTGAGCTACAGGAGCTGTTTGTATATTTTGGAGATTAATTCTTTGTCAGTTGTTTCATTTGTTATTATTTTCTCCCATTCTGAAGGCTGTCTTTTCACCTTGCTTATAGTTTCCTTTGCTGTGCAAAAGCTTTTAATTTCAATTAGGTCCCATTTGTTTATTTTTGCTTTTATTTCCAATATTCTGGGAGGTGGGTCATAGAGGATCCTGCTGTGATTTATGTCGGAGAGTGTTTTTCCTTTGTTCTCCTCTAGGAGTTTTATAGTTTCTGGTCTTACGTTTAGATCTTTAATCCCTTTTGAGTTTATTTATGTGTATGGAGTTAGAAAGTGTTCTAGTTTCATTCTTTTACAGGTGGTTGACCAGATTTCCCAGCACCACTTGTTAAAGAGATTATCTTTTCTCCATTGCATATTCTTGCTTCCTTTAAACAATGATTTTCATGCATGCTGGTTAATCAGCCTGGTAAGTTATAGCTCTTAGCAGCTTAAGTGAAAAGCAGTTCTATTAGTGGTGAATTTTTTCTTTTTTCTGTTTTGTGTTTTTTGTCTCAATGGATAAAAAGTGAACATTTTCTAGTTTATCCAATGAATATTTATCTGGGTTCCTGGACTAGTAAAGTTCAAACCACTGATTCATATTTCACATCTTCTTCAGCTTTGAATTATAAATCTTAAGTCTCCCTAATTGCTGGTGGGTATGAGATGGCTGGATGGCATCACCGACTCTGTGGACGTGGGTTTGAGTGTACTCCAGGAGTTGGTGATGGACAGGGAGGCCTGGCGTGCTGTGATTCATGGGGTCGCAGAGAGTCGGACACGACTGAGCGACTGAACTGAACTGAACTGAACTGAAAGATGGCTATGGAGAGCCATATTCTTAATAATGGAAAAATTTCTGATAAATTAGGTGTCAAAACTTGGTGAAAGGTTTTGCATTATCATGGAAGATAGATATGGTATTTATTTATTTATTTTAATTGGAGGCTAATTACTTTACATTATTGTATTGGTTTTGCCATACATTGACATGAATCTGCCCCAGGTGTACACGTGTTCCCCATCTTGAACCCCCCGCCCACCTCCCTCCCCATCCCATCCCTCTGGTATTTAAATAAATGTGTTTATGGAGAAGGGCAAAGGTCTTCACGTACACTCTAGACTTTTGAAATTGATTTTTGAGCCAAAGCCGTACTTGAAAGAACAAGGCCCTTGAAAGTAAGCTTTATTTTGTTTTCAAATCTCAAAACCAGAAAGTTGGTTACACAAAGACACTAGAGACTCCTCAGTGAACAGACACCAGGAGAGGGAACTGGGATTTTTATGAGAGATATAGGATGTGACTGATGATGGAAGTAAAGTCCGATGCTGTAAAGAGCAATATTGCATAGTAACTGGAATGTTAGGTCCATGAATGAAGGCAAATTGGAAGTGGTCAAACAGGAGATGACAAGAGTGAAAGTCAACGTTTTTTGAATCAGCAAACTAAAATGGATTGGAATGGGTGAACTTAACTCAGATAACCACTATAGCTGCTACTGTGGGCCAGAATCCCTTAGAAGAAATGGAGTTGTCATCATAGTCAATAGAAGAGTCTGAAATGCAGTACTTGGATGCAATCTCAAAATGATAGAATGATCTCTGTTCGTTTCCAAGGCAAACTATTCAGTATTACAGTAATCCAAGTTATGCCCCTACCAGTAATGCTGAAGAAGCTGAAGTTGAACGGTTCTATGAAGACCTACAAGAACTTCTAGAACTAACACCCCAAAAAGATGTTCTTTTCATTATAGTGGACTGGAATGCAAAAATAGGAAATCAAGAAATACCTGGAGTAACAGGCAAATTTGGCCTTGGAGTACATAATGAAGTGGGGCAAAGACTAATAGAGTTTTGCCAAGAGCATGCACTAGTGATAGCAAATACCCTCTTCCAACAACACAAGAGAAGATGTTACACATGGACATAACCAGCTGGTCAATATCGAAATCAGATTGATTATATTCTTTGCAACCAAAGGTGGAGAAGCTCTATACAGTCAACAAACACAAGTCTGGGAGCTGACTGTGGCTCAGATCATGAACTCCTTATTGCCAAATTCAGACTGAAATTGAAGAAAGTAGGGAAAACCACTAGACCAATCAGGTATGATGTAAATCACATGCCTTATGATTATACTGTGGAAGTGAGAAATAGATTTAAGGGATTAGATCTGATAGACAGAGTGCCTCAAGAACTATGGATGGAGGTTTGTGACATTGTACAGGAGGCAGGAATCAAGACCATCCCCAAGGAAAAGAAATGCAAAAAAGGCAAAATGGTTGTCTGAGGAGGCTTACACATAGCTGTGGAAAGAAGACAAGTGAAAGGCAAAGTAGAAAAGGAAAGATATGCCCATCTGAATGCAGAGTTCCAAAGAATAGCAAGGAGAGATGAGAAAGCCTTCCTCAGCGATCAATGCAAAGAAATAGAGGAAAACAATAGAATGATAAAGACTAGAGATCTCTTCAAGAAAATTAGAGATACCAGGGGAACATTTCATGCAAAGATGGGCTTGATAAATGACAGAAATGGTATGGACCTAACAGAAGCAGAAGACATTAAGAGGTGGCAAGAATACACAGAACTATACAAAAAAGGTCTTCATGACCCAGATAACCACTCTGATGTAATCACTCACCTACAGCCAGATATCCTGGAATGTGAGGTCAAGTGGGTCTTAGGAAGCATTACTATAAACAAAGCTAGTAGAGGCGATGGAATTCCAGTTGAGCTATTTCAAATCCTGAAAGATGATGCTGTGAAAGTGCTGCACTCAATATGCCAGCACATTTGGAAAACTCAGCAGTGGCCACAGGACTGGAAAATGTCAGTTTTCATTCCAATCCCTAAGAAAAGCAATGCCAAAGAATGCTCAAACTACCGCACAATTGCACTCATCTTGCACGCTAGCAAAGTAATGCTCAAAATTCCCTAAGCCAAGCTTCAACAGTATGTGAACTGAGAACTTCCAGATGTTCAAGCTGAATTTAGAAAAGGCAGAGGAACAGAGATCAAATTGCCAACATCTGCTGGATCATCATAAAAGCAATAGATTTCCAGAAAAACATCTATTTCTGCTTTATTGACTATGCCAAAGCCTTTGACTGTGTGGATCACAATAAACTGGAAAATTCTTCAAGAGATGGGAATACCAGACCACCTGATCTGCCTCCTGTGAACTCTGTATGCAGGTCAAGAATGGAACAACAGACTGGTTCCAAGTGGGAAAAAGAGTACGTCAAGGCTATATATTGTCAACCTGCTTATTTAACTTATATGCAGAGTACATCATGAGGAATGCTGGGCTGGAAGAAACACAAGCTGGAATCAAGATTGCTGGAAGAAATATCAATAATCTCAGATATGCAGATGACACCACCCTTATGACAGAAAGTGAGGAAGAATTAAAGAGCCTCTTGATGAAAGTGAAAGAGGAGAGTGAAAAAGTTGGCTTAAAACTCAACATTCAGAAAGCTAAGGTCATGGCATCCGGTCCCATCATTTCATGGCAAATTGATGGGGAAACAATGGAAACATAAATTTTATTTTGGGGGCTTCAAAATCACTGTAGATGCTGACTGCAACCATGAAATTAAAAGATGCTTACTCCTTGGAAGAAAAGTTATGACCAACCTAGACAGTATATTAAAAAGCAGAGGCATTAATTTGCTGACAAAGGTCTGTCTAGTCCAAGCTATGGATTTTCCAGTAGTCATGTATGGATGTGAGAGTTGGACTGTGAAGAAAGCTGAGAGCTGAAGAATTGGTGCTTTTGAACTGTGGTGTTGGAGAAGACTCTCAAGAGTCCCTTGGACTGCAAGGAGATCCAACCAGTCCATCTTAAAGGAAATCAGTCCTGAATGTTCATTGGAAGGACTGATGCTGAATCTCCAATACTTTGGCCACCTGATGCAAAAATTGACTCATTTAAAAACATCCTGATGCTGAGAAAGATTGAAGGTAGAAGAGGGGGATGACAAAGGATGAGATGGTTGGTTGGCATCACTGACTCAATGGACATGAATTTGAGTAAACTCTGGGTATTTGTGATGGACAGGGAGGCCTGGCGTGCTGCAGTCCATGGGGTCACAAAGAGTCGGACACTACTGAACGACTGAACTGAACTTGCCAGTTATGAAGTATTGTCATGCCTATTTGCTTGACACTCACAGTGCATCATCCATCAGCATTCTGTGAGGGCCCCAGGAACGTCCCTGAATTTGTACTCTCATGGATTTCAGTATTCCCTGGTTTTGACCTAGTCATTTTTATTCATTGCTACCATGATGGGCCATTCTTGATTTGACTTCTGGCTTTCTAGCTTCTGTGATTGGATTCCTCTTTTATCAGAAACTCTCATTTCAGAATTTGCTTCCTGGATTTTGCTGTCTACATTCATCTTTACTCCTTACTTTGACTTTTGTATTGAGTTCAACCCCATTTTCAGACTTCCCAGGTGGCTCTAGTGCTAAAGAATCCACCTGCCAATGACATGGGGTCAGGCAGACCCCCCTGGAGGAGGGCAGGTCAACCCTCTCCAGTATTCTTGCCTGGAGAATCCCATGGACAGAGGAACCTGGTGGGCTACAGTCCCTCCACTTGCACAGAGTTGGACACGACCCAAGCAAGTTAGCAGACATGCACACAAGCCCCATTTTCACTGTTAATACCGCATACACTCCTCCCTGTCAAATTTTCGGGAATACTCAACACTGTAACAATAGAGGAAGATGAGCCCCAAAGTTCTGAGCAGGGACAACAGTTAAAGAAATATGTTCTGATATTTTGAAACACAATGTGAAAAACACAGTATTTCTTTTTATTGACAGATTCTTAAGGATCCCCAAAATATTAATATTTTTCCCTAAGGCAAGATTTAATTCTAAAAATTGTTAATGTAAGGTATTTTGACAGAGTGATATCTTGACTTGTACATGTACTAGTTAAAAAACTATAATAGGGCTTAGAGAAGGAATAGTGCCAAACTTTGATATTAAAAGCAGCCTTAAAGGGAATCTGCCCCATTTTTCACTTAAATTTAAGGTGGAGTTCTTATTCTCTAATTTAAAATATTTGCTAAGTTTCCACTAAGAAAAAAGTTGTTCTAGATACTTTCAATTTGGAAGGATACTAAAAATTGTATTTTCTACCTTCAAGGGGTTTATAGTTTGTTTGGAGAGACAAAATACAGGCAAAGTAGATTATAAATCAGAAATGAAATTTAAGATTTAAATCATAAATACCTAATACAAAATATGGCATCCTGTATTCAGGATTAATTTTTTTCACAAGGCCAAATAACACTTCTTTTCATCTTTTTCCATTTAGTTATAAATTTGAGCCACTAAATTTTATTTTAGACTTCTAGGAGGATAATGATTAAACTGTATGTAAAGTCCTTATTCAGTTCAGTTCAGTCACTCAGTCGTGTCCGACTCTTTGCGACCCCATGAATCACAGCACGCCAGGCCTCCCTGGCCATCACCAACTCCCGGAGTTCACTCAAACTCATGTCCATCGAGTTGGTGATGCCATCCAGCTATCTCATTCTCTGTCGTCCCCTTCTCCTCCTGCCCCCAAGCCTTCCCAGAGTCTTTTCCAGTGAGTCAGCTCATCGCATGAGGTGGCCAAAGTATTGGAGTTTCAGCTTTAGCATCAGTCCTTCCAATGAACACCCAGGATTGATCTCCTTTAGAATGGACTGGTTGGATCTCCTTGCAGTTAGTGAATTAATTAACTCACTTACTTTTCAAACTTGAAGTTTTTATGGTAGTTTAGGTGTGGGAATGACTAACACATAGATATAAAATTAAGAACCATATATTTTACATACTTGTTTTAATAACACCCATTATTTCACTTTTATTGTATAATTATAATAGAGAGATATTAGATACTACTTAGGGCAGTGTGGTTTCCATGTAAGACCCAAGTAATTAGGTTCAGGATTTGTAAAAAAGAAACAAAAATCGAAGGAGAGCTGAAGAGCACGAAGATTCCTGACCAGGAAAATGACGTGAATGTAATCCCAAGATTTCAGAAATAGAAGAAGATTGTCAAGGATTTGGGCAACAAAATGACTTTGTGACCCTAAGAGAGAATGACTGAAATATTGAAATATGTCAGCAGAATACAAGGGGACTTCGAGGGAAAACCAGCCTTGATGTCATAGGAGGCATCTGCTGGTCCCCCTCCTTTCACTGCACATCACTTTGTGCACTTGTCATGGATAATAATAATGAAAATTAACTCATTTAGGATATGACTCTATCTCTGCATGGAAAGATTGCAAAACTTCATCCAAGGAGCCATATTTTATATAAATCACTTAAAATTGCAACATCATTAGACCTAAGAATATCTTAGCTACCAAAAAAGTTTGCCTTTGAATAATACTAAAGTGTTTTCTAAACTAAAAATTGAGGCAGCCTGTTCATTTTTGGAGTATACATTGCTATATCTTTTTCCTTTTTTTATAAAAAAGAAAGTCAGAATCTTTTAAAGTAACAGGTTAGAAAATGTTTTGATTTGTCCTCTTCCCCACCTTCTCCATTCCTAGGAAATAGGAAAGACTTTATGTACTAACACTAATATCTATTCATTTCACCTTATGTCAAATGTATTCACAACTCTGCAGCACAAAATAGCATATAAATTACAAAGAAAATGTGTGCTTTCTCATTTATATTCTTATCTTCAAATTCAGACCATCAGCTCAGGTTGAAATGTAGAATTTAAAACTGAATGGGTCTGTAAGATCACCTCACATTAGGCTTCTTATTTTACAGATGAAGAAGCAAGCCTGAGAGTGACTGGTCCAAGGTCACAGGCTTTGTGAATGGAGCCCTGATTGGGAGTTTTTGACTATCAGCTCAATTCTATCTTTATAACACACATCCTTTTAAACCATGGAAGAGAAAACTTCCCCAATGTATCATCCCAACAAGAGCTATTTTCTTAGTTATTTTTCTTTGTCCACAAACATATTGCAAAAATGTTACTATTCTCCAGAACTTTAAGCATTGCTCTTTCTGCCAGTATATGAGCGGCTATCATCTACTTACAGAGGAAATTCTATATTCGATTATACAAAAATGCTCTCACAATTGACCATTGCATGCCTGTGGCATTATGGGGCATAATCATACCCTAAGGTTGGAAGAGGCCTGTGAGAGCATCTTATCCAAGTTTATATTTTTATATGAATAAAATCTCCCTGAAAGATGCTAAGTGACTGGCAAAGGTAGAGCTGCATTGACCTCTCCATTTTCTCATTTAAACTTTCCCTTGTGAAGAACAGTCTACATTTATGAGATAGTTACTCAAAGTCAAGGACATATGTGGCCCTGAAACAAAACCCATTTTCTCCCCACATGAGAACCAAACCAATTTCTAGTTTTCGTAAGTAGGGTCAAACTTTTAGTATGTCTTACCATAAGACATAGGTACAAGTTGAGAAAGGTTTGGATAATTCTTGGAGATCAGTTTCATAGCAAATTTAGGAGATGTTAGACATGTTTCGAGGTATTGCAACAGTATTTTGACATGATGTGATCATTAAGAGTACAGGCACTAACCCAGAATGACTGGATTAAAATGCTGGCTTTGCCACTTTTTAGGGGCATGAATTTAGCTTCTGTGATACACAGCAGGGATAAAGTTACTCCCATCTTATGGGGTGGTTGTGAGAATTAGATAAGTTATCCACACAAAATGCTTGGTAGCTTGGCACATGAGCATCTAATTAATGCTTGTTATTACTATTATTGATGCCTTGGAAGGTAATCAACCCTCTCCCAAGATATCTGCTGGGAAAATAGTGTGACTGTAGCAAGGTTGTTCAATTTAGTTTCTGAAGTTTTCAAGTTGTAGCTCCTCCAATATATGTTGGGTGAGCACTTCTCTGGGATTTTAATTCCTCTGCCAAACACACTGGTAATATTGCTTTATCTGTTTACTTCATTTAGATAGTTGCAAAAATCAAGTGAATTTATGACTGTGAAAATGCTTTCCAAATAATAAAGCTAATGACAAATGGACATAATTATTTTTATTCTTTTCTGCTGCCTCTGTTAAGAGATACAGCCTGGCTGAACAAAAATTCTAGCTGAGTGTGAGAATTTAAAAATTCTCACATTTCCTTGTAGATCCAACATTTCCTTGTGGACAACAGTTGGAAGTCGGGTTTGGAGGCCTGGTTAATCAGTTAGTAGCATTTACTGAATGCTGAACTCTCCATAGGACACTTGTTATTTTTGTTGTTGTTCGGTCACTAAGTCATGTCTGACTCTTTGCAACCCCATGGACTGTAGCACACCAGGCTTCTCTGTCCTTCACTATCTTCTGGAGTTTGCTCACGCTCATGTCCATTGAGTTGGTGATGCTATCCAACCATCTTATCTTTAGGATGGACACTCTGGACAAGATTTTACACATAAATTCTAAGGTCTCTGTCATTAAAGCAAGAGTTTTACGTAAAGATGGTATTCATAAATGTTCCATGATAAAGGACACCAGCTCAGACTGCAATTTCCAACTATTGTGCTGTGGGATGTGGCTTCCGAGATGTCAGCTATCACTCTTCCTTCTCTCCCAGAATATGCTTCCTGCTTCACACATCATGAGATGGATCCTCTCTCCTTGATGTGGGCTGGACTTGGTAACTTGGAGACCAATAAAATGTAGCAGAAGTGACAGGAACTTCTGAAACTCACTCATTGGCAGACTTTCAGCTTCTTCTTAGACTTCTTAAAACACTCACTCTTGGGGAACTCCCTTTCAGAATACACATTCTGAAGCCACAGGTAGGAGCTGTAGTTGGCAGCTATAGCTGAGCTCCAACCTGATATTCAGCAGCAGCTGCCAAGCCTGTGAGTGAGCATCTTGAGTTTCCTCCCCAGTCAAGCTTTCAGATGACTCCAGGCTCAGCTGCCCTCTGACTGCACCTGCACAAGAGATTCCAAGTGAGAAGTGCCCCAATTAACTCTGTATAGCACACATAAGCTGAGACATAATAAATTATTATTTAAAAACACCAAGTGTTAGGGATGTTTCCTTTGCAGCAATAGATATCTGAAACACACATGATTTTCTTCTGAGGTAATTTTCAAATTGTGAAAATTGGAAAGAAGTGTTTAATAAAAATTTTTGTGTGCACATTTCAAATTTGATATACCCAATAGCTAAAAAAGCATTTGGAATGGGAAATGTTTCACTCTCGCTTAAAATAATAATAAGAAAATTACTTTACTATTATGGGTTGAGAACCTGTTATATGTCTGTCATTCACTGAGTACTTTATACACTTATCTCAGAGCTGGGTTTAAAACCAAAGTCATTTAAAAATCTTATTTGGTTTTGTTATACCACATAGCCCATTATATGCTATCTTCCTTAGAATGTAAAGGGTCAGTCCTGATAAATTTTACACTTTCCAAGTAGGAAGTTCTAGACCCTATAAGAAAGCAGCATGGTGAATATTGGATTTTTTGCTTGTTTGTTTTTAACAGTTGGCTCAGAACCTGACACATAATAGGTGCTTAATAAATGGTTGTTAATAAAGATATTTATAACCACCAGTTTTTCTCTAAAGGTAGCTCTTTACCTCTTGACTCTCAGAGATTATCTAAACATTTGAGGTCTTTTCTTCTTTGTAGATTGGTCACCAAATTTTAATTATTGAACTTACAATTCAAATTCAACTTTAAAAGTCAGCAAAATTTGTACTGCTTTTCTTTAAATATTTCTGCAATCATGTAGGACTGGCAAGAGCCCCACTTCCTGCTGGACCTCTCCTGCCACCATGTTGATTTTTGCTCACTCCTTTGACCATTCTGGTCTCCTTGCTCTTCCTCTTAGTCGTTAGGGGTGCTCCTTCTGTGCTTCAGTTTCTTTGGTCCTTCAGGTCTCTGCCCCAATATAACATTATCAATGAAGTCTTTATGATCACCCATTAAAAGCAATCAATCCCCCTTTCCTACTATCTAGACTTCTTACCCTGCTTAATTTTTCCCTCATAGTATGCATCATCATCTGACAAGGTATATGTGTGACTCTGATGCTGGGAAAGGTTGGGGGCGGGAGGAGAAGGGGACGACGGAGAATGAGATGGCTGGATGGCATCACCGACTCTGTGGACATGAGTTTGAGTGAACTCCGGGAGTTGGTGATGGACAGGGAGGCCTGGCGTGCTGTGATTCATGGGGTCGCGGAGAGTCGGACACGACTGAGCGACTGAACTGAACTGAACTGAACTGAATCTCATGAATAGAGACTCGGTTTTGTTCTGTTATATTTTCAGCACCAGAAACAGCACCCCACATGGCAGAACTGAGTGAACAGACATTATTGAATCAATGGATGTCTATGACTCAGTAGTTGAACTGCAGCACAGAAAAACTGACCCCATACAAGAAGCAGTTGTCCCTTTATGTTTCAGGTTAGGAGCACTGGTTAACATTTTGGGTTTTCACTTTAAAGAGAAGAAAGCTGAAAGTGTTGAGAAACTTTCAGTGACATATTCTAGAAATAGGCAGTCACCGGTTGATCACCGTACATAGTAAGGTTATAAAGATCACTGCTGCAATGTTGGCCAGCTCTAGAACCCCATTTCTCCCTTGTGAAGGAGATGACTATGGTAGCCCTGAAGCAGGTGAAAAAGGAACCTTTATTTTTTTATTTTTGAAAAATATTTTTTATTTTTAAAAAAAATTTAAAATTTATTTTATTGGAGGCAAATTACCTTACATTAATATATTGGTTGGTTTTGCCATACATTGACATGAATCTGCCCCGGGTGTATATGTGTTCCCTTTCTTGAACCCCCCTCCCATCTCCCTCTTCCCCACATCCTCCCTCCAGTTCATCCCTGTGCACCAGCCCCACGCATCCTGTATCATGCGTCGAACCTGGACTGGTGATTCATTTCACATATGATAATATACATGCTACAATGCCATTCTCCCAAATCATCCCACCTTCACCCTCTCCCACAGAATCCCAAAGATTGTTCTATATACCTATGTCTCTTTTGCAGTCTAGTATACAGGGTTAAGGTTACCATCTTTCTAAATTCCATATATATGCGTTAGTATACTGTATTGATGTTTTTCTTTCTGGCTTACTTCACTCTGTATAAAAGGCTCCACTTTCATCCACCTCATTAGAACTGATTCAAATGCATTTATTTTGATGGCTGAAAAATACTCCATTGTGTATATGTACCAAAGCTTCTTTATCCATTCATCTGCAGATGGACATCTAGGTTGCTTTCATGTCCTGGCTATTATAAACAGTGCTGTGATGAACATTGGAGTACATGTGTCTCTTTCAATTCTGGTTTCCTCGGTGTGTATGCCCAGGAGTGCGATTGCTGGATCATATGGCAGTTCTATTTCCAGTTTTTTGAGGAATCGCCACACTGTTCTCCATAGTGGCTGTACTAGTTTGCATTCCCACCAACAGTGTAAGAGGGTTCCCTTCTCTCCACACCCTCTCCAGCATTTATTGCATGTAGACTTTTGGATAGCAGCCATTCTGATTGGTGTGAAATGGTACCTCATTGTGGCTTTGATTTGCATTTCTCTGATTATGAGGGATGTTGAGCATTTTTTCATGTGTCTGTTAGCCATCTTTATGTCTTCTTTGGAGAAATGTCTGTTTAGTTCTTTGGCCCATTTTTTGATTGGGTCATTTATTTTTCTGGAATTGAGCTGCAGGAGCTGCTTGTATATTTTGGAGATTAATCCTTTATCAGTTGCTTCATTTGCTATTATTTTCTTCCATTCTGAAGGCTGTCTTTTCACCTTGCTTATGGTTTCCTTTGCTGTGCAGAAGCTTTTGATTTTAATTAGGTCCCATTTGTTTATTTTTGCTTTTATTTCCAGTATTCTGGGAGGTGGGTCTTGGAGGATCCTGCTGTGATTTATGTCGGAGAGTGTTTTGCCTACATTCTCCTCTAGGAGTTTTATAGAATCTGGTCTTACATTTAGCTCTCTAATCCATTTTGAGTTTATTTTGGTGTATTATGTTAGGAAGTGTTCTAGTTTCATTCTTTTACAAGTGGCTGACCAGTTTTCCTAGCACCACTTGTTAAAGAGACTGTCTTTTCTCCATTTTATATACTTGCCTCCTTTGTCAAAGATGTCCATAGGTGCATGGATTTATCTCTTGGCTTTCTATTTTGTTCCATTGATCTATATTTCTGTCATTATGCCAGTACCATACTGTCTTGATGACTGTGGCTTTGTAGTAGAGCCTGAAGTCTGGCAGGTTAATTCCTCCAGTTCCATTCTTCTTCTTCAAGATTGTTTTGGCTATTCGAGGTTTTTTGTATTTCCATACAAATTGTGAGATTATTTGTTCTAGTTCTGTGAAAAATATCGTTGGTAGCTTGATAGGGATTGCACTGAATGTATAAATTACTTTGGGTAGTATACTCATTTTCACAATATTTATTCTTCCAATCCACGAACACGGTATATTTCACCATCTACTAGTGTCCTCTTTGATTACTTTCACCAGTGTTTTATAGTTTTCTATGTACAAGTCTTTTGTTTCCTTAGGTAGATGTATTCCTAAGTATTTAATTCTTTTTGTTGCAACTGTGAATGGAATAGTTTTCTTAATTTCTCTTTTTAATTTCTCATTATTGGTGTATAGAAATGCAAGGGATTTCTGTGTGTTGATTTTATATCCTGCAACTTTACTGTATTCATTGATTAGCTCTAGTAGTTTTCTGGTAGAGTCTTTAGGGTTTTCTGTGTAGAGGATCATGTCATCAGTAAACAGTGAAAGTTTTACTTCTTCTTTTCCAATTTGGATTCCTTTTATGTCTTTTTCTGCTCTGATTGCTATAGCCAAAACTTCCAGAACTATGTTGAATAGTAGTGGTGAGAGTGGGCACCCTTGTCTTGTTCCTGACTTTAGGGGAAATGCTTTCAGTTTTTCACCATTGAGGATAATGTTTGCTGTGGGTTTGTCATATATTGCTTTTATTATGTTGAGATATGTCCATTCTATTCCCACCTTCTGGAGGGTTTTTATCATAAACGGATGTTATATTTTGTCAAAGGCTTTCTCTGAATCTATTGAGATAATCATATGGTTTTTATTTTTCGGTTTGTTACTGTGGTGTATTACATTGATTGATTTGTGGATATTGAAGAATCCTTGCATCCCTTGGATAAAGCCCACTTGGTCATGATGTATGATCTTCTTAATGTGTTGTTGGATTCTGATTGCTAGAATTTTGTTAAGGATTTTTGCATCTATGTTCATCAGTGATATTGGCCTGTAGTTTTCTTTTTTTGTGGGATCTTTACCAGGTTTTGGGATTAGGGTGATGGTGGCCTTATAGAATGAGTTTGGAAGTTTCCCTTCTTCAGCAATTTTCTGGAAGAGTTTGAGTAGAATAGATGTTAGCTCTTCTCTAAATTTTCGGTAGAATTCAGCTGTGAAGCCGTCTGGACCTGTGCTTTTGTTTGCTGGAAAAACAAACTTTAAATGATACAATAGACCAGTTAGACCTAATAGTTCCGTGCTTGTGATGGGTCTGTTCAGATTTTCTATTTCTTCCTGGTTGAGTTTTGGCAAGGTGTACTTTTCTAGGAATTTGTCCATTTCTTCCAAGTTATTCATTTTATTGCCATATAATTGCTGATAGTATTCTCTAATAATCCTTTGTATTTCTGTGTTGTCGGTTGTGATCTCTCCATTTTCATTTCTAATTTTATTGATTTGGTTCTTCTCCCTTTGTTTCTTGATGAGTGTGGCTAGTGGTTTGTCAATTTTATTTACCTTCTCAAAGAACCAGCTTTTGGCTTTGTTGATTTTTGCTAAGGTCTCTTTTGTATTTATCTCTGCCCTAATTTTTACGATTTCTTTCCTTCTACTAACCCTGGGGTTCTTCATTTCTTCCTTTTCTAGTTTCTTTAGATGTAGAGTTAGGTTACTTAGTTGACTTTTTTTCTTGTTTCTTGAGGTGTGCCTGTATTGCTATGAACTTCCCCCTTAGCACTGCTTTTACAGCGTCCCAGAGCTTTTGGGTTGTTGTGTTTTCATTTTCATTCATTTCTATATTTTGATTTCTTCTATGATTTGTTCATTATTCAGCAGCATGTTGTTCAGCCTGCATATGTTGGCATTTTTAATAGTTTTTCTCCCATAATTGAGATCTAATCTTACTACATTGTGGTCAGATAAGATGTTTGGAATGATTTCAATTTTTTTTGAATTTACCAAGGCTAGATTTATGGCCCAGGATGTGATCTATCCTGGAAAAGGTTCCGTGTGCACTTGAGAAAAAGGTGAAATTCATTGTTTTGGGGTGAAATGTCCTATAGATATCTATTAGGTCTAACTGGTCTATTGTATCATTTAAAGTTTGTGTTTCTTTGTTAATTTTCTGTTTAGTTGATCTATCCATAGGTGTGAGTGGGGTATTAAAGTCTCCCACTATTACTATGTTACTGTTAATTTCCCCTTTCAAACTTGTTAGTAATTGTCTTATATATTGCGGTGTTCCTATGTTGGGTGCATATATATTTATAATTGTTATATCTTCTTCTTGGATTGAGCCTTTGATCATTATGTAGTTTCCTTCTTTGTTTCTTTTCACAGCCTTTGTTTTAAAATCTATTTTATCTGATATGAGTATTGCTACTCCTGCTTTCTTTGGTCTCTATTTGCGTGGAATATGTTTTTCCAGCCCTTCACTTTCAGTCTGTATGTGTCCCTTGTTTTGAGGTGGGTCTCTTGTAGACAACATATATGGGGGTCTTGTTTTTGTATCCATTCAGCCAGCCTTTGTCTTTTGTATAGGGCATTCAACCCATTTATGTTTAAGGTGATTATTGATAAGTATGATCCCATTACCATTTTCTTTATTGTTTTGGATTCGAGTTTATATACCCTTTCTGTGTTTCCTGTCTAGAGAAGATCCTTTAGTATTTGTCGGAGAGCTGGTTTGGTGATGCTGAATTCTCTCAGCTTTTGCTTGTCTGTAAAGCTTTTGATTTCTCCTTCATATTTGAATGAGATCCTTGCTGGGTATAGTAATCTGGGATGTAGGTTACTTTCTTTCATCACTTTAAGTATGTCTTGCCATTCCCTCCTGGCCTGAAGAGTTTCTGCTGAAATATCAGCTGTTATCCTTATGGGGATCCCCTTGTGTGTTATTTGTTGTTTTTCCCTTGCTGCTTTTAATATTTGTTCTTTGTGTTTGATCTTTGTTAATTTGGTTAATATGTGCCTTGGAGTATTTCGCCTTGGGTTTACCCTGTTACGGACTCTCTGTGTTTCTTGGACTTGGGTGATTATTTCCTTCCCCATTTTAGGGAAATTTTCAACTATTATCTCCTCAAGTATTCTCTCATGGTCTTTCTTTTTGTCTTCTTCTTCTGGGACTCCTATGATTCGAATGTTGGGGCGTTTAATATTGTCCCATATGTCTCTAATATTGTCCTCATTTTTTAAAATTCTTTTTTCTTTTTCCATCTCTGTTTCATTTATTTCTACAATTCTATCTTCTAGCTCGCTTATCCTGTCTTCTGCCTCCGTTATTCTACTGTTTGTTCCTTTGAGAGTGTTTTTGATCTCATCTATTGAATCATTCATTGTATACTGACTCTTTTTTATTTCCTCTAATTCCTTATTAAACATTTTTTGCATCTTCTCAATCCTTTTCTCCAGGTTATTTATCTGTAACTCCATTTTGCTTTCAAGATTTTGAATCATTTTCACAATTAAAATTTGAAATTCTTTATCAGGTAGATTCCCTATATCTTCCTCTTTTGTTTGTGTTGGTGGGCATTTATCCTCTTCCTTTGCTTGCTGGGTATTTCTCTGCCTCTTCATCTTACTTATATTGCTGTGTTCGGGGTGGCCTTTCCGTCTTCTGGCAGTTTGTGGAGTTCTCTTTATTAGGTAGTTACCTTGTTGTGTGTGGGGTTGGATGGGTGACTTGTCAAGGTTCCCTGGTTAGGGAAGCTTGTGTCGATGTTCTGGTGGGTGGAGCTGGATTTCTCCTCTCTGGAGTGAAACGAAGTGTCCAGTAATGAGTTTGAGATGTCAGTGGGTTTGGAGTGGCTTTGGGCAGCCTGTCTATTGAAGCTCAGTGCTATTCTCCTGTGTTGCTGGATAGTTTGCGTAGTATGTCTTTCACTGAAACTTGTTGACCCTTGGCTGGTGCCTGGTTTCAGTGTAAGTATGGAGGCATTTGATGAGTACATATCAATTAATGTTCTCTGGAACAGGAGATCTCTGGTGTTCTCAGGGTTTGGACTTAAGCCTCTGCCTCTGGTTTTCAGTCTTATTCTTGCAGTAGGCTCATGGCTTCTCCCTCTGTTACTTCCAAGGCAGTTCCTTCTGTTGAAAAAGTTCTTCTGTTTTCTGGTCTCCTCAGTGTCTAATTCCCGTCCTGACACCAGGATGCGGTGGTGGACACTTTTTAATTTTTTTTTCCCAGCTCACCTGTTCAGTCCTGCTGTGGGGAGGGAGGAACGCAGCTAACAAATATCCCTGGCATCTGTGGGGAGTGCTCGCAGTGTCTCGGCCACACTGGGAATGCTCCTGCTCGAGGCGTGTGTGCTTTCCCTGTTTATGCTGCTTAGGCTCTAGGTTGCTCTGCTGGGAGCTGTCCGCGGCCGGCGCTGGGTTGCATGCACTTCCCAGGTCTGAGCGGCTCAGGTTCAGGTCCTCGGGTACTCCACAAAGGCGCAGACTTGGCTGGGCTGCGTTTTGTGCCTTCCCCGGTCCAAGCAGCTCAGGTGACCAGGCGTTTGGCGAGCATGGTCTCTGCGACTTATCGCCTTCCCGGTCCTTGCCATTCGGTTTTCTGGGAGTACAACCTGCGCACTTTCTCAGGTGGATATCGACCGGCCCGAACCCAAGAAGTCCTGGCCAGCAAGGGAGCCTGCCTGGATCTTGGCACGGGAAGCCTCTCTGGGGCCACAGCTGTCCCTGCCCAGGCGCGGGCTGCCCTCCCTGCCCTCGTCGGCAGGGGCTGGGGGATGGGCCGCCCGCTGCCGGCTCACTCCACTCAGCACCCTGTTCTCTGGGCGGGGCTGGTAGGAGTCCTGGGTTGCGGCTTTTCGCAGGCTTTTCCTAGCCTTTTCGCCTTTTAGCTGCAGCGTCTGCTTTGCTATTTTAAGTTCGTGCCCTCAGTTTGCCCTGGGGTGTTCAAGCTCCATTCTCCCTCTAAGCGCTGCCGCCCCTGCCTCCCTGCCCAGCCCTGCTAGTGGGGGGTGCGGGTGTCTGCGCTGCTTCTCTGCTGAGAGTTTCCTCTGGGCACTTAGTCTGTGAGTTTTAATTATTTATGTCTTTTGTCTCCCAGTTATGTGGCCCTCTGAGGTTCCACTCACCAGTGTTTCCAGGTGTTTGGAAACTTCTCTCTTTTATTTTAAAGCCTCCCTTCCCGGGACGGAGCTTCATCCCTCCCTCTTTTGTCTCTCTTTTTATCTTTTATACTATTTCCTACCTCTTTTCAAAGACTATGGGCTGCTTTTCTGAGTGCCTGATGTCCTCTGCCAGTATTCAGAAATGGTTTTGTGGGATTTACTCAGCGTTCAAATGTTCTTTTGCTGATTTTGTGGGGTAGAAAGTGGTCACCCCATCCTATTCCTCCGCCATCTTTCCGTGCTCCACAAAGGAACCTTTAAAGAAAGTCAGAGTCAGCTGCAACCAAGAATAGTAAATACTTTATTTAATGAGAACTAAACTCAACCATGATTTTGTGTGGGACTTTGGCCTTTGTAAGTACTATGTATTACAAAAAATTTCACAGCTATTTTCACAAAGGGCTAATTTTTATAAAAATGGATCACATTGATGTTTTTTACAGCTTCTGTGTTTATGGATATCCTGATCACCTGAACCAGGCTTCTACCCAAATACATCATCACCGTTTAGAAGAAGAAGGATGATAAAATGGAAGAGAAAATTATCTCAGGGCAAAAGTGCTCAAGATTTAGAGTTATAAATCTCAAGTTTCAAAGCCTTGACAAGCATAATAGGGCTAAAGGAGAATTGAAGCCCATGGAATAAAGTCGGATCTCTGCATGGCAAAGTGATGGACAAACAGAAGCTGCTTAGCCTTCTTTGCTACAGTCAGACCTTTTCTTGTTGTTTTTGTTTTTTAAACCTTGAGTATTGTATTTCAGGGGAATGTGTTTTGCTATACTGTTTGGTGCCCAGGCAGAAACAAACCTTTCTAAGATGGCTTTAGGAAGATGTGCTGCTTACCTGGACTTTCTAACTCTGAGCATTAGAACCTTGATTATAATGAAGAGAATTCAGCCTCATGTAGCTCAGGTCTACACCCATCTCTGTTTTTAGGTTGAGGCTATAATTACTAAGTTCTTATTCATCATATTTCAAAAAGCTCAAAGTTCAGCCAAAATACTTGAAAATTGGGTTCTAAAGAAATAGTTCTCTTAAATATGCTCTGCAGAATGCTAACTGATTTACTTGTCTAAAAGCCTGTTGTAAAGAGTTGATTTTGGAAAGAGAAGATCTGGATTTATATGCTAGCTCTGCTGCTGGGTGAGTTACTTTACCTCTCACTCTCAGCTCCTGTTTCCCCATCTATAAAATAGGGACATAAATATTTTCCTCAGATTGGTTTTATTTTTTTAAAGATTGAAGTATAGTTAATTTACAGTGTTTCAGGTGTACAGCAAAGTGATTCAACTATACATACGTACATATACACATATACACACACATATACATATGTATACATACACATATACAGGCTTCCCAGATGGCACTAGTGGTAAAGACTCTGCCTGCCAATACAGGAGATGCAATAGATGTGGGTTCAATCCCTGGGTCAGGAAGATCTGGAGAAGGAAATGGCAACCCACTTCAGTATCGTTGCCTGGAAAATTCCACGAACAGAGGAGCCTGGCTGGCTGCAGTCCATGTGGTCACAAAGACTTGGATACTACTGAGTGTACACACACACATAGACATATGTGTGTGTATATGTGTGCTCAATTGCTCAGTCATATCCAACTCCGTAGCCCCGTGGCTTATAGCCTGCCAGGCTCCTCTACCTATGGAATTTTCCAGGCAAGGATACTGGAGTGGGGTGCCATTTCTTACTCCAGGGGACCTTCTTGACCCAGGGATCGAACCTGCATCTCTTGCATCTCCTGTATTGGCAGGCAGATTCTTTACCACTAGCACCATTTGGGAAGCCCATATATAGATGAATCTGAGAAAGAATATCTACATATGTATACATATATATATATATATATATATAGTCTTTAAATCTGAAAAACGTATATATATCTTTTTCAGATTCTTTTCCTTTATGGGTTATTATGAAATACTGAATACAGATCCCTGTGCTATGTAGTTGGACTTGCTGTTTATTTTACATATAGTAGTAGGTATCTGTTCATCTCAAACTTCTAATTTATCCCTCCTCCTCTTTCTCCTTTGGTAATCATAAATTCATTTTCAATGTCTATGAGTCTATTTCTGCTTTGTAAATAAGCTGATTCACATCATTTTTTAGAGTCCACATACAAGTGATATGGTATGATATTTGTCTTTCTCTGTCTGACTTACTTCACTTAGTGTGATAATCTCTAGGTCCATCCAAGTTGCTTCAGATGGCATTATTTCACTCTTTTTGGTGACTGAGTAGCATTCCTTTGTATATATGTACCACGTCTTCTTTATCCACTCATCTGTGGATGGACACTTAGGTTGCTTCCATGTCTTGGCTGCTGTAAATAGTGCTTCCATAAACATTGAGGTGTATGCTTTTTTTTTTTTAATTATAGTTTTGTGTTTTCTGGATATATTCCCATAATTGGGATTGCTGGATCATTTGGTAACTCCATTTTTAGTTTTTTAAGGAAGCTCCATACTGTTTTCCATCATGGCTGCACCAATTTACATTCCCATCGACAGTGTAGGAGGGTTCCCTTCAAAAGGATTTTTGTGTGGATTAAATCAGAGAAAGTAGGATGATGGCTGAGTTTAGTGTTTGGTATATATTAAGCAGTCAACACATAACAAAAAAAAAAAAAAAAGGCAGAAGGGAGTCTCCTGAAGTGGATGTTGTCTTTTTGGCAATCTTTCCTGATTCCACTGTAAAAACTTATCATCTGTCATGAAGTGGCTCATTCTGGTGACCACTCACCTTCTCTCTAGCAGTGATAACCTGGGGTTTTTACTGATGTTGATCACTTCATGATCAGTTTGCTCATCTGGACAGGTGGTTAGTCCTGCAATAGTGTCTTCTTATGAAGTTCTCAAAATTCTCCAAGCCAGGCTTCAGCAGTATGTAAACCGTGAACTCCCAGATGTTCAAGCAGGTTTTAGAAAAGGCAGAGGCACCAGAGATCAAATTGCCAACATCCGCTGGATCATGGAGAAAGCAAGAGAGTTTCAGAAAAACATCTATTTCTGCTTCATTGACTATGCCAAAGCCTTTGACTGTGTGGATCACAATAAACTGTGGAACATTCTGAAGGAGGTGGGAATCCCAGACCACCTGACCTGCCTCTTGAGAAACCTGTATGCAGGTCAGGAAGCAACAGTTAGAACCGGTCATGGAACAACAGACTGGTTCCAAATAGGAAAAGGTGTACGTCAAGGTTGTATATTGTCACCTTGCTTATTTAACTTATATGCAGAGTACATCATGAGGAACGCTGGGCTGGAAGAAGCACAAGCTGGAATCAAGATTGCTGGGAGAAATATCAATAACCTCAGATATGCAGATGACACTACCCTTATGGCAGAAAGTGAAGAGGAACTCAAAAGCCTCTTGATGAAAGTGAAAGGGGAGAGTGAAAAGGTTGGCTTGAAGCTCAACATTCAGAAAACAAAGATCATGGCATCTGGTCCCATCACTTCATGGGAAATAGATGGAAAAACAATGGAAACAGTGTCAGACTTTGTTTTTTTGGGCTCCAAAATCACTGCAGATGCTGATTGCAGCCATGAAATTAAAAGACGCTTGCTCCTTGGAAGGAAAGTTATGACCAACCTTGATAGTATATTAAAAAGCAGAGACATTACTTTGCCGACCAAGGTCCGTCTAGTCAAGGCAATGGTTTTTCCCGTGGTCATGTATGGATGTGAGAGTTGGACTGTGAAGAAAGCTGATCGCCGAAGAATCGATGCTTTTGAACTGTGGTGTTGGAGAAGACTCTTGAGAGTCCCTTATACTGCAAGGAGATCCAACCAGTCCATTCTAAAGGAGATCAATCCTGGATGTTCATTGGAGGGACTGATGCTGAGGCTGAAACTCCAATACTTTGGCCACCTCATGAGACGAGTTGACTCACTGGAAAAGACTCTGATGCTGGGAAAGGTTGGGGGCGGGAGGAGAAGGGGACGACCGAGAATGAGATGGCTGGATGGCATCACCGACTCTGTGAACATGAGTTTGAGTGTACTCCGGGAGTTGGTGATGGACAGGGAGGCCTGGCGTGCTTTGATTCATGGGGTCGCGGAGAGTCGGACACGACTGAGCGACTGAACTGAACTGAACTGATGAAGTTCTGTGCTCTGTAATTCCCTCCTCTGACTTTGCCTGCCTACATCTGAAAACTCTGTAAACTCAGGAAGCTATGCCTGATACACAGAAAGGGGGCTGTTTAACATGTTAATTTGACTCTGTCTGACTCTGAATTTTTTATTTCACATGAGTTTAGTTCTGTGGGTCTAATTTCATGCTTTGGGGGCATAAGAATTTATTATTGCTGCCATGTGTTAGTCCATCACTTGGCAAAGTGCTCAGCATATAGAGGTAACCTAATATTATTAATACTATTTAAATCTATAAGAGGGCTAAGAGTCTTCATAGGAAACCAGAGCCAAAACTTAAATGTAATATGGCAAGTCCCAGCAACAACCCACCAGAAAGCAGAGGCAAACGTATTTAGAAAATTCACTTCTGCTTATGGATAATGAGGATTCTAATAAGATATGTGACTGCAGAGATGTGAAGGAAGCCTGCGATCATTCAGCTCCTGTGGAAACTACATTATATCATTAGGGGGGAATCATATAACTCCCACAAAAGGAGTAAGCTGGAAGAAAATTGAACATTTTAAATTATTAAAGGGACTTGACTCAGAGACTTTGATCCTGGCTAAGCTTTCGGAGTATGCAAACAAACAACCAGATAAGAAAGTATAAATGACCTAGTCAATCAACTATCAGATAACATCACCAAATGAACAGCGCTGATCATCCTTCAGAAAACTTATCAGAGTGCAGGGAGAAGTTATTGAAGCATTTGACTGAGCGACTGAACTGAACTGAACACACTATCATTTATATATACCCACTCTTAACTGGGCTAGTAATATTCTACCTGACAGATAACAAGGAAAACCTTAAAAAAAAAAAGGTCAACTTCAGCGAACTACCAACAGTAACAGTGAAAAATAAGAGAGAGGCAGGTGTGGATCAGAAACAAGATTTCAATGATGAGGAGCTTTATCCTTTGAATTGTAACAGAAAAAAAAAAAAATGAAAACTAGCTTATAAAGATACAGAGAATGAATGCTTGTGTTAATACCATTACACTGAACTCTGTTATCTTGTTTTGTAGCAAATGCTCCATAAGAATATGGCAACTTGAAAAATTTGCAATAATCAAGAGATTGATTCATTAATTTACTCTGAACCTCCTTCCTATAATGTAATGGACCTGGAGATACTGAGATAAATGGAAGTCTTTTCTTTAAAGGAGCTCATAGTTTATTTGAGAAGGCAATGCAATCAGGTAAATTGTAATACAATGTCGTAAGTGCCACCATGCATATAAGGGAAAAAAAGGTGATGTCCTGCAAGGTTTGGAAATGACTTCTGAATGTTTTTTAAAAATGAAATTCATGTCAATGTATGGCAAAACCAGCCAATGTAATATTGTAAAGTAATTAGCCTCCAATAAAAAAATGAATAAAAAATAAAAAAAGATAAAGAAAAAGAAGAAATTATTTTGAAGAAGGATTTTAGCTCGTGTACTTTGTTATTTGAAATATATTATATTCCTTTAACCGTGTCCTAACCTGATAAGTAAAAGTTTGTGGTAGTTAAAGACAATATTCATTCTCCTGTCCTTTAAGCTAAAGAGAGAGTGCACATGAGAGAATCTCATTTCAGCATAGAATTGTGCCCAAAAATTGGCTGGTGATGGAATCATGAGTTAGAAAGACTGAGGTGGTCACATAGGCTGAACTCCCACCTGACACTTGACTGTCCTTTTCCACGTATGCATGCGTGTCTCTACCTCCTCCTGGACAATTCCAAGGGCAAGCAGTCCCTCACTGTGAGTCAGCTCCTGTAGGAGGAGCCTTCTTTATACTGAGCAAAGTTCACTGTCTGGTCATTTCCCTGTTTCTATTAATTCCATTCTCTGGAAAATGAGAGTAGGCTGTAGTATACCACCCATAGGATACTCTTAAAATATAATCACAGCTCTACTCAAACTTTCTCTTAAAAAGATATCTTTGATTCCTTTAGACATTTGTTTTGGAGCATTATTTCTAGATTCCTCACTCCAGGTGCAAATCTTTGAATCTTCTCTGGGATATTAGGCCCTCTTTCCCACTGTATCCTACTGTAGGCTTGGTGTGTGCTGTTTATCACTCTGCATGAGGTCGCAAAGAGTTGGACACGACTGAGTGACTTCACTCACTCATGGAGCATCCTTGGTAGTCTTTGACTGCTGGCTTCTCTTCTTCTGGAAATTGTCACTCATTTGCGTTTCCCTTGCCTCCCAAATAGTATTGATAGCCTTTCTCTGTTAAATTTTCCTCTTTCTTATAGACCTCTTTAATACTTATACTTTTAACTCCAATGCACAGTTAATAGATCCAATTGACCAAATATAAAACTCTCCTTTTCTAAGCTAGTTATGCATAAGTAACTTCAAACTAGAGCAGACTATGAGGTCCACTATATTCCTTACCAAATAAACAGAGGATTTTAACATCAGAGGCAAGGAAATGTCCATCCAACACCCACCCCCAGTGTCAGGGAACCAGGAACCAGGTACAAAATACAGTGATGCTTTAGTCTCCAAGCCCAGTGCTGAGCTGGCTGAAGTTGCATGTGTGCATGCTCAGTCATGTCTAACTCTTCACAACCCTATGGACTGTAGCCTGCCAGGGTCCCCGTCCATGGAACTTTCCAGGCAAGAATACTGAAGTAGGTTGCCATTTCCTCCTCCGGGGATCTTCCCTGACCCAGGGATTGAAACCATGTCTCCTGCACGTCCCCTGCAAGGCAGATGAAATCTTTACCCCTGACTCACTGTGGAAGCCTGGCTTAAGATGTGACCTGGCTAATATCTCCATCCTTGAGGTTATATGAAGGAGACAAAGTGCTCAAAGAAAGAAACAATGACTTGTCACACCTCTGGTTCATTTGTTAATATACTCCTGTATCTGCTTGGGTGGAAGAGGAAAGTAGGACATACAAGTGACTCTACCCACATTTGAAAGCTGTATTCCTAGAAAATATGCCCCCCAAGTATCATAGAATCTGACCAGCTAGAGCAAGAGTTCCCCATCTTGGAGGGAGGGGGACAGAGTTCCTTTCCTAAGAGCACAGTGTAGAGAGCAGTGCTGTCCTGTGGTCACCTGCTTGCTTGTTTTTATCCCTCACAAAAACGAGTTTCTTGAGGTACTTGAAGCCTGAGTGTTTTGGAGAAAAGTACATATATCTTCTATGAGGTAGTGCAGTAGTAATATTTACCAGACACTCAGTAGTACTTGCTAAATGAATTGTACACTCCTTATCTTCTAGTCTGTTAGAGTAACTTCACATGTTGTACCTGGAGTTAAATGAAACTCCTCATATATAAAATGCCCCACAATAAAACTCTCCTGGCTGTTGCATCTTGATATGGTTACTTAGCCTCCTTATGAGGGCTTGTTACTTCTGTTTGTGTTCAGATGCTAGTTTAGCACTAACCAGCTGATTTATAAAATGATGGTTTCCCTGCTTTGAATGAATACTCTGCAAGAATGGAAGCACAACCTGTGTCAGTGGACTCCACAATTATCCCTTCTATCAAACTTTCTTCTCTTCTGTAAACAGCTTACAATGTAGATTTAATAGAGCAGAGCTATTTTAAAAACTATGCAGTGTCATATAATAACTTAGTGTTATTTTATGCACTTTGTCATAAATAGCTTTTGCTTGTCCTTCTATTATAGTTCATTTGTTCCAGCAACAATTATTGAATGACTATGATGTATTTAGCACAGAAGAAGAAAAAGTATTTAGCATAGAATTTGACACAAGGTAAGGATTTAATAAATATTGCTTTAAAGTGATATAATTTAATCTTCACAATACTTTGAGGTAAAAATTACTATTACTACATTAGTGATGACCAACTAGAAATGCTGTGAGTCTAGGTAATTAACTCAAAGCCATAAAAAGACCAGATTTATGAGCTATGACTCTGATTCCAGTGCTTATTCCATTTATCAAAACTGCTTTTTGCCTTGAGATGAGCAGTAAATAGTAGGCTAATGTCAAGTTGTAGTGGGTCTAGACTGCTGGATTAAGGAAACTTGGATTTTATTCAATATTCAGTGTTTTAGTGAGTGACTGGCTAAAATAGTTTTTCTCATCCTTACTTGAACTTCAGTTTCACCAAAGTTCAGTGAACTTTTATCAAAAGTTTTTGATAAAAAAATTTAGCCATGATCAGATTCTCCTTTGTAGATTCTGATTCAGTGGGTCTCAGGTTAGGCCTGGAATTCTGTATCCTTAGTGAAAGTGAGAGTGTTAGTCCCTCAGTTGTATCTGACTCTCTGCGACTCCATGGACTGTAGCCTGCTAGGTTCCTCTGTCCATGGAATTCTCCAGGCAAGAGAATTCCACTCCACTCCAATTCCCCACTCCACTCCAAGAGTGGGTTGACATTTCCTTTTCCATGGTATCTTCCTGACTCAGAGATTGAACCCGGGTCTCCTGCATTGCAGGCAGATTCTTTACCACTGAGCCATCAGGGAAAACTATTCTCAATGGGCTCCCCCTAATCAGCTTCTGATAAGGCAAGCTTAGAAAACACTGGGCTAATGGTTTGTTTGCTCTTTATAATCTTACTGTCATTTTTCTTGACTAGATTGACATATAATCAGATGTCACTGAAAGAAAGCATAGTGTTGGATAAACAGGGCTTCTGTGAGAGTCCACAGGAGCAGCCTGATTGCCAGTGAGCTCTGGATCTCCTGGGCTACTCTCAGCAGCTATTGCTGCCAACATTGCAGATCCTCTAGGCCACTTGATGTCAGGGATGACTGTGGCCACTGCACCTCATAGTGAATCTCAGGGGATGGCTGCAACCTCACCTTGAAGTACCAGCTTTGGCAAACTCTCCACTGGCAAGTGCACTTGATGATGCCTGACACATAGGATGAAGTATTGATGATGACACATCAGAAGCTCATTCTAAAAGGGGCACTTCTAAAGAGCTCTTCAGAGGGAGGCTGCAGAGGGAGGCTGCAGAGAGACGGTGCTCTTTGCAGTTGGGAAAAATGCAGCATAAGCAGACATGCCTCTTTGAAGAGACTGACTGTTTTAATACATTTGTTTAAAGTGACACTGTGTTTAATGTGTGAGAAACCTCTTGAGGGGAAAAAGTCATATGCCCAAATGAGGGTGTGGAAGTAGAATGTGTCTGAAACTCTCCTTTGTGATTTGTTCAGCTGAGCCTGCGATGTGTAGAGGAAATCACCTTTGCTGTTTGGCCAGTGTTAAAAAATATTCATGACACTTGTTAAAGATGATAAGACAGACTTTAATTAAGACTACGTTTCTAAGTGTAGGGACCCCTTCAGTGGGATGTTCCAATGGGGGAGAGAGATTGGGCTCAACTCTGCACATAGCCTGTGCAAGTGGAAATTTATTGACATAACAAGATTCTCACTAAAGACAGGCTAGGATGATCAGACATACATGGAAGATGGTGGAGGATGAGGAACCTGATCAGATATGAGAGTGATCACATAAGGAGGAGGAGGGATTCTTGCTAAACTGACATAGTAGGGTTCTTGCTAAAAGCTAGAGTTTACAAGAAAGTACCCATATGGGCCTAGGAGAAGTTTCAATGGCCTGACTAAAGGCTTGGTCAAGCAAAGAACCTTTGCCATCAGTGTTACTTAAAAGAAAAAATGAAACTTTCCCATCTTCTCCATGAATTATGCCTCAGATTCCTTGAATTCTTCCTTTAATACTATGCTTAAGTTGCAACTGGCACCAGAAGCCAATACCATGAAAATTAGTATGGCTCGTGTGTGATGAGCAGGAAAGGGTTAATGCTTTCCTTTACTGGCCTCAAGTCAGTTGCTGCAGCCCAAGAGTTGTCACAGCCATGCCATTGTCAGAAGATTTTTCATGACATGAAAAACAGAGAGACAGTGCCTTCTGGGTTTAGAAACCATAGGACTTTCAGAGTCATGTGTCAGAGATATATGGCTTCTCATGCATCGAGTTGACTCACTGGAAAAGAGTCTGATGCTAGGAAGAATTGGGGTTGGGAGGAGACAGGGACGACAGAGAATGAGATGGCTGGATGGCATCACCGACTCGATGGACATGAGTTTGAGTGAACTCCGGGAGTTGGTGATGGACAGGGAGGCCTGGTGTGCTGTGATTCATGGGGTCGCAGAGAGTCGGACACGACTGAGCAGCTGAACTGAACTGAACAGAACAGAAAGAACAATTTACATTAATTTTTCTTGTGGTGATAAAATGATCTCCTACTTAGAGTCATATTTCTGGCACTGCATTTAGAAAACAGATTTATTTCTATATATTTAAAAAATTTATAAAATTTGATAAACGGTACAAAGCATAATGCCATAAACATCAACTGTTAAAATATCACCAAATGAAAAAAATACTATAGAATACACAGTTGCAAAAAGCTACATTAAGTTATTTTACAACTGCCTCAAGCTGCAAAAAAAAAAAAAAAAAAAACCCAATGCCCTACCTAAGTCATCCCTCTCTCAAAATAATGCCATTTATATCACAAACCATGAACTCCCCATCAAAAGACGGGAACTGCCCTTGTTAATTCATATATATATATATGACTGTATCACCCTGCTACACACCCGAAACAAACACAACACCATAAATAAAACAGAGCACAATATAAAATAAAAATAAGTAACAGATCTTTGGGGCTTTACCCTGAGTTAGAGTTCCTATCAGAGGGATAACAGCACCACAGCCGCACTGGATCCTCATGAAGGAGGCACACGAATGACTGGGTTACAAGAGTTACAGGAATGAGAGCTGCTCACTTCCCAGAAACGACAGCTCACAGAAAACCAACAAAGGCACGAGATACAGACCATTCACTTATGAATGTGCAAAACTCAAGAAAGTTTGCATCACTCCTACAACATGTTGAAAGTGCCTCAGAATTCACACAATACCAACTTTCTCATGGTTCTGGTTAAATTACATATACCAGTTTATAACAAATGGCAAAATCTGTAACTCTGTTCAAAGTTTTAAAAAATTAAGAATAATTTCTTGTATTTCTATGCCACCTTTATAGTTCTGGTTTCTCATTTCTTAATTAGTAAATTCAGCGTGCAGTTTCTATCCCAGGCTAATTTATACACTATATAGAAAACAGACTTAAAGAAAAGATTTAAAAAAGATTTAAACATATATATATATAGAAAACAGATTTAAAGAAACTGATAAAGTAAAAGAGAAGCCATATTAGTTGTAGAAATGGCATTTTTACAGTTAAGAATCTTATCACAATCTATTAAGTAAACTCAGAGAGTAAACCAAGAACTGTGCCTTCCTGATCCAGGTTTAAATGATTGCATAAACATGAATATATTTTCAATGAACTGTTTTATAATTGTGTACTTATCTTAGTCACAATATTTTGGTCCCTTCTTTCTTTGCTTCTAATCTCTCTTCTAGTCAAGAATATTTCTACAGCAGAAAACCCCAAATCCAGGAGGAATTAGGTAATCATGTAGCAGTCACTAATAGAGAATCAAGTAGTCTTGGGCATCCTAACTACATGTTCCACGAGCCCACCACCTCAGAAGTGCATAAACATGAACTATTCCTATGTTGGAAGCAACAGGAGCCAAAAGTAGAATTAGGGTTTAAGAACTATTTTATTCTTGAATCCACACTTTAAAAAATTTTATTTGATGCTTCACTTCATGGGAAATAGATGGAAAAACAGTGGAAACAGTGTCAGACTTTATTTTTTTGGGCTCTAAAATCACTGCAGATGCTGATTGCAGCCATGAAATTAAAAGACGCTTACTCCTTGGAAGGAAAGTTATGACCAACCTTGATAGTATATTAAAAAGCAGAGACATTACTTTGCCAACCAAGGTCCGTCTAGTCAAGGCAATGGTTTTTCCCGTGGTCATGTATGGATGTGAGAGTTGGACTGTGAAGAAAGCTGGTCTCCGAAGAATTGATGCTTTGGAACTGTGGTATTGGAGAAGACTCTTGAGAGTCCCTTGGACTGCAAGGAGATCCAACCAGGCCATTCTAAAGGAGATCAATCCTGGGTGTTCATTGGAAGGACTGATGCTAAAGGTGAAACTGCAATACTTTGGCCACCTCATGCGACGAGTTGACTCACTGGAAAAGACTCTGATGCTGGGAAAGGTTGGGGGCGGGAGGAGAAGGGGAAGACAGAGAATGAGATGGCTGGATGGCATCACCGACTCTGTGGACATGAGTTTGAGTGAACTCCGGGAGTTGGTGGTGGACAGGGAGGCCTGGCGTGCTGTGATTCATGGGGTCGCGGAGAGTCGGACACGACTGAGCGACTGAAATGAACTGAACTGAACTGAACTGAGCTAGCTTCATGTGTTTTTTTTTTGCACATAGTTGATATTATAGCCTATATAAATTTTTGATGTTAGAACAGCATCTTTGCATATTGTAGAGCTCCAGTGCAAAGTAGAAAACATATCTACTCCTTAATAAACATTTAGTCAATAACAGTAAATTCTGGAGAAACTGTATTTGTTGTTTCGGCCTCAGCTAACATAGGATGAAAAACCTTAAATGGGCTCACTAGCATTAGAACACACTTCTACCATTGCCGTATTTAAGGGCAAAATCACCCGACAAAATTTATATTATCTGATACGTTCCTCAAAAGTTTTATATTTGTATAAATCAGGATATTCTTTGTCGATCAAAAAGATTCTACGGACTTCCTCTGAAAAGACATCACCCAAATAGTCAGCGATTTCTCCTTCTGTGGTTGGAGTCATACATAATGAATGTTCTCTGATGGCTGCAGGAGTTGTGCAGCTATAATTAATGTTATAGAACCCAGTGGAGTTCATTTAATCAAGTCTGTAATGGTGGTATTGACTGTAAAATCTAATGAAGTGATACTAAACATGGTTGATTTGAGATTGGAGTGGGAGTGTTCAAAGGCATGTTTGATGCCATTTGTAGCCTAAAATGTTGTTAAGGACAAAGGCACAAATGATTCGGATAATGGAAAACCTCCTTGTTTTCATTTTGAAAGTCGTTTCTACTGTTTTTGAGTTGAGAAAAGTCCTAAAAGCCACTATTCAAAACCTGTTTGCTCTCCATGTAAACAGGGCATCTCATACTCTGAAGAATCAAAAACAAACTTGGATCTTCATGAATTTCATCTGAGATTTGAAAAATAGACTCTTATAAAATCTGTCTGTCTGCTGTTACTGGACACTTAGTCATAAAGTGAAAATAATTGACTGGATATTGTTATCCGAAGGTTAAGAGTCTGGATGAATGCTTGCTTCACATTGAGAAGGAAAGAACTGGTTGTGAGTAATTTATCAGACGGCTTAAGAAATATACAGGAATTTCTCAAGAAACAAGATAAATAACAAAATTTAAAAAATGTTTAAAAAGGGAGCATGTGTATGCTGGAGATGTAATGGAAAAAAGATATTGTATTAGTCTAGGAGTCAAGATGAAAGTCTTCAGTCTAGAGGAAGTGCCTGTGTGAACTTTTAAGAGTAAATGACCTTGGCAGAAATTGGATAAACTGGATCTGTGCCGCAAGAAAATACTGAGACCAAAATCAAGGTAATAGAGTGAGAGGCATGGAATTGAAATATAAAGCAGTTATCTGCATATATTAATATATGAAATAGATAGCTTGGAAAGTTTCACTGAAGGAGAGAAAAAATTGGGAGATAATGTCAGAAGTAATGTAACAGTTTATTTCCATGGTAGTAAAGGATGCTCATAGTCTTAACATCCAAATCCATTAATGGAAATAAAGTTTCACAAGCATTTGCAGAGGCTAGACAAAAGCAAAGAATAATAAAGAGCTTAGACACAAGATTTTTCCATCTTCCCATGACAGAATTTCTCTGGTTAAAAAACTGTCTTCATTTACAGTATCCCGAATTAGAATAAAGATCACTCACTTCTCCCCGTTTTAGAAATAGCCAAATATCCAAAACCACCCATCAAGGTCTCAGTTATATTTGTATTGGGAAGATTATAATTTTTGAAGCAAAAGTAAAATCTTACATCTTGATTAGCTTGTTGACATGGGTTTCCAATATTAAGTCAGCTGAAGCTGACCAAGGGCAAGAGAAGCAGTAATAAAACTATCCTCAGGAAACTTCCAGGTGTTACCTAAATTGTCTGTCTGTCCTTCCTCCCTCCATTCCAATAAGATGCAGGACACCCAGTAAAACTGGAAGTCCACGTAAATGTTAGTAACTTTTGGAGTATAAGTATAGTACATACAATATTTGAAACACACTTATAAAACAAAACCATTCACTGCACACTTGACAGTCAAATTCACCTGGGCATCCTGCATTGTTTTTCATTTTTTTCTTTACTGTGACAAAACATGTATAACATAAACACTATTATCTTAACCATTTAAAGAGTATAGTGGTATTAAGTATATACATATTGTTGTGCAGCTGTCACCACCATCCCTTTTCAAAACTCTTCGCAAAACTGAAGATCAATGTCCCTGAAACAATAACTCAGTTTCTCTCTTTCCCACAAGGCCCTGGCAACCACCATTGTACTTTTTGTCTCTTTGTTTTTGACCACTTTAAGTACCTCATACAAGTGGAATCATACGGTATTTATCTTCTTTGTGACTGGATCATTTCATTTAGCATAACGTTTTTAAGACTCATTCATGTTATAGCATATATTAGAATTTCCTTTTTTAAGGCAGAATGATATTCCACCATGTGCATATATGCCCCAGTTTGCATATCCATTTATCCTTCAGTGGATCCTTGGGCTGCTTCTACATTTTAGCTTTTGTGAATAATGATGCTATGAACATGAATGTACACAAATCTTGTTAAGACCCTGCTTTTAATTCTTTGAGTATACACCCAAAAGTGGAATTAATGGATTATATGTTTTTAAATTAAATTTTATTTAAATTTTTAATTTTTGAGAAGCTGCCTCACAGTACCACTATCCACTATGGTTGTAATGTTTTCACATTTCTACCAACAGTGCACAAGGGTCTCAAGTTTTCTACAACCTTGTCAACACTTGTTATTTTTAATTTTTTTTTAATGGTAGCTATCCTAATTAGTGTAAGTGGTATCTCTTTGTAGTTTTGATTTGCATTTCCCTAATGACTAGTGATGGTGAACATCTTTCATATGTCTCTTGACCATTTGAACATCTTTTTTGGAGAAATGTCTGTTCAAGTCCTTTGCCCGTTTTGAATCCAGTAGCTTGTCTTTTTTCTTAAGTTTTAGAAGTTCTCTATATATTCTAAATATTAATCCCTTATCAGATACATGCTTTGTAAATATTTTCTCCCATTCAATGGGTTGCCTTTTGACACTGTGGATAGTATCTTTTGATGCACTTGTTTTTAATATTCATGAAGTTCAATTTGTCTAGTTTTACTTTTGTTGTACATGCTTTTGGTGTCATATCCAAGAAATCACTGTCAAATCCAACGTCATGAGGTGTTTGCCCTATATTTTCTTCTAAGAGTTTTTTTTAGCTTTAGCTCTTATGTTTAAGGGCTTCCCTGATGGCTCAGAGGTTAAAGCGTCTGCCTGCAATGCGGGAGAACTGGGTTCGATCCCTGGGTCGGGAAGATCCCCTGGAGAAGGAAATGGCAACCCACTCCAGTATTCTTGCCTGGAGAATCCCATGGATGGAGGAGCCTGGTGGGTTACAGATCATGGGGTCGCAAAGAGTCGGACACGACTGAGCGACTTCACTTCACTTCACTTCTTACGTTTTGGTCTTTGGTTTATTTGAGTTCACTTCTGTATGTAATGTTATGTAAGAGTTTATCTTCATTCTTTCACACTCCATGTGGATATTAAGTTTCCATAGCACAATTTTTTTGAAAAGATGGGTCTTGGCACCTTGCCCATATATGCTAGGCTTATTTTTAAAATACATATTTCTGTGTCTTCCCTGGTGGCTCAGTGGTAAAAGAATCTGCCTGGCAGTGCAGGAGATATAGGTTTGATCCTTGGTTCGGGAAGACTCAACACGCTGCAGTGCACCTAAGCCTGCGCACCACAATTATTAAGCCTGTGCTCTATAGCCCAATATTGTTTTCCAATTCATGATCATGGGCTGTCTTGTCATTCATTTATATCTCTAATTTCAGCAATATTTATAGCTTTCATTGTGCAAGCCTTTCATTTCCTTGGTTAACTCTTAAGCATTTTATTCTTTGTGATGCTCTTGAAAATTATTTTCTTAATTTCCTGTTCAAATTGTTCATTGTTAGTGTATAGATATGTAACTGACTTTGTGTATTGACTACTACTTTGCTGAATTTGTTTATTAGTTCTAGCAGTTTTTTGTGTATGTAGAAGTTAGGGATTTCTCCATAAAAATCGTATAATCTGTGAATGGAGATTATTTTGCTGTTTTCCTTTTTAATTTGGATGCCTTTATTTCTTCTTGCCTAATGACTTTGGGTAGAACTTCTAGTATTATGCTGAGTAGAAGTGATGGAAACAAGAATCCTTTGTTTATTCCTGATCTTAGAAGGAAAGCTTTCAGTTTTCATTACTGAGTATGACGTTAACTATAGGTTTAAAATATATTCCTTTATTGTATTGCATTCTTCTATTCCTAGTTTGTTGAGTATTTTTGTAATGAAAGCATTGAATTTTGTCAAAATTTTTCTCACATCATTTGAGATGACCATGTTTTTTTTCCCTTTCATTTTGTTAATGTCATGTATTACACTGATTAATTTTAATATGTTAAACTATCCTTGCATTCCAAGAATAAACACTACTTGACCATGTTACACTATTGCCTGATTTCTTTGTGTCTTTAATTTTTTTGCTTGTTTTTGTTTATATGACACTGAAGTCAATCTAAAGACAAAACGTTGCCTATTACTTTTGATGGGAAGAAGAATAAATGTTACTTGTACACTGCTTTAGGACAAGGTCAAACATTTGTTAGTTCTGAGGAATGACCAAATAAATAAAACTATTTCAAGAGGTATTAATCTTTAATTTTATTGGTCTTTATATGTTATTTGAAGTCTTATCTATTTAACATTATATTAAAACTTGTAATTTTGACTCTTTGAATTCATTTTAACTTTTTTAAATCTTCCTTAGATCTTTTAGTATTGGATCTCTTAATATTTTTGATATATTGAAAAATCCTTTTTTCTCTTTCATTCTTAGTCTCTCACATATTTTATTAATTTCTGGTTTGCTTTTATAATAGTCATCAAGAAGCACAGTAGAAGACAGCAGAGGGAAAATTTTCCCCATAAATCAGAAGGATCAGGTCCTTTTTCTCAACTGAAATCTGAGATGCTTCCTAATGTTTCTCCTAGACCTTTCAGTTTATATTTAAAAAAAGCCTCATCTCAGAAGACCTGGAAGACCAATAATCTACCTTTTTCCAGGGTTATAATTCTTGTGCAGATGATATAATCAGCATTTTACACTCTCCTCACTTTATATGACCATTTTCTGGCTTAAAATTTCTGGATTCTTCTCTTTATCCCCCTCTCTCCCACTCTCTGGATGTGAACACACACACACACACACCAAGTCATTCCCCTGTAGTGACGCTGCTTCTCTGGCAGCTCTTTCAAGGAGTGGTTGTTCCCATCCCATAATCCTCACACACCTGGCACTGAATGTGAGAAAGTCATCCCCTGAACTTCTCTCCTCCTCATTTCTAGTCCCCCACCCCCTACGTTGTTGCCCACGACATCAGATTATATTAGCTACTCTTCCTTTGGTTACTCTCATCTACTGATCCTGGTGTCAATTTCCCTCATATTTACACAATTTTTGCCCTTGGCTCACATTCCTTTCTTTAATGTAATTTTTATCTTACTTGTCTGTTGTTGGGCCAGTTATATAATTTGTGAGTTCAATATAAAATGAAAATATGAACCCTTGTTCAAAAATTAGTAAGAATTTCAAGGCAGTGACAACAGAGCATTAAACCAAGTACAGGACTCTTTTAAGCACAGGTCCCTGTGTGGTTACACAGGTCATGTCCATGAAGCTGGCCTTACTTGGTTGGGAACCATTACTCACCTGCCCTCTAATTTTCATGGATGATGGAGCTTGTGATCTGTTTCTGTGATTGAGGAATATTGGAGTAACTGCTTCCGGTCTCTGTTGCTACCCTTTGAACTTTCTTTTTTACAGGCAGTAAAGAGCAGCAGAGCTGATTAGTAAGAGATTATATCCCTTGGACCACTTTCCTTAAGCAGGTGGGCTTAAGAGAAACTGCTCCTGCCTCTTCTTTACCCTTTTCAATTCCTTCTGATTGGGCTCAGGGAAATCACATTTCATTTCCAGTTTTCATGCAGTGAACCAGTTCATTGTCACAACATTTCAGGCCATTAATTTGGGTTAAACATTCTAAATTAAGTAGAGAGAGATTATGACACCCTACGTTTGCTATCATATTCAAGCCATGTTCATCAGCACAGTTTTCCCAACAATCCTACGCATTGACAGCTTCTGGGTACTCATCTAAACCACAAGTAAAACTGATACTTTGATCCCCGTGTGGCTCATACTTTGTCAATATTTCCTATTAATATTAGAACATCCAAACTTGCAATATGATACTTCCAGTTTAGGCTCCTTGGTGATAAACTTTTGTCCTGAAACATGCTCAAATAGTTCCCCAATTGCTATTTTTTCCTAATAGTCTCCTTTAAGAAATTTTAATTGAAAAAAAAAAAAAACATGTCTGCCCACATTTATAGTTTTAGATCTTCCTATCTCTGACTGGCAGGGAAAACAATTTTGGCAGAGGTGAGGATGAGTTGACCCTCTTTGTTTCTGACAACCTCAGGGAAGGAAAAACATGACTGATAATAAGAGGTGGTTGCTTCAGGGCCAGCCCAGCTGACAGTCTCAGTCAAGCAATGGCTTCAGTCTTAGGGTCTTTTCTGACAAGTAATAATCTCTGAGCAAGCAGGAAAGAAAACACCAACAGTTTGTGTTTTTAGAAATAAAGAAAATTTCTATTTATCATTCCTTAAGCCTCCAATGTATTCCCTCTGTTTAGGTTGAGGGACTTTCAAGAATCTGCCCTGTGAAATGTGTTGTATTTAGTTGCAGGGTATTTCTAGGGTGATAATTCATTATATCACAGACATTTCTGTTCATCCAGATGGAGGCAAATAATTTTTCAGGTATTAGAACCAGTAATATTTTTATTCCATATGGATATCATATTTGCTTTTATATTATAGACACTGATTATCATTTTGCATTGGCCAAAAGAAAACAAAGCTCCAAAATCTCTACCCCACCTCTCACAAAGCGTTCTACATTGTGTAAGTGAATTTAATTCTGTCTTTATCTTACCTTTTCTCCTTCTTCCCCCCCACCCTTTCTCATCTTCAACTGCTTGTTTTAGATTTTATGCATTTGTCATTGCATTTCAACATGTCACTTTAAATCCTTACTAGAATAGGGAAAGGTCTGTATACATAAAGGTATATATAAATAAAAGAGGAATTAATGAAAACACAGCACAAGATTATTTGATCTTTACACATAGAATTTAAATCACAGAGTTTTGAAATCTTGTGGATATGAGGGGAGGCACTAGAAATTTAAATTTTTAATCCCAGACTCCATCACCTGTCATTTCTGTGGCCTTGTAAATGTCTCATAAATATAGATTTCTGCTCTGAAAAAGGTTTAAAAATTTGACCTGATGTTCAGAGGCAATGTGAGGACTAATTTGTTCATGTGCAGTATAAATTTTAAAGCTTAGATTCATGGATAGGATATGAGTATTGTTAACTATGTCTTTGGGAGACAGGCAGTCTTGTGCTCCATGCAAAATTCACAAGTTAAGTATCAACTCTGCCCCAATAGGGGTCCCTTAATTGTAACACACATCATTCACCACTGGCTAAAGTTGTGTCTTAATGTTAGTAACACCAGTTCCCAGATACTTCTGACCTAATTTAAAACTTGCAATGACTTTTGCTGAAGTACTTCCTTCTTAATTTTTAGCTCTACTTCAAAGGTATTATTTAACAAGATAACAATGCACCCCCTGAATCTAACCATCCTAGTTAAATATACAGAAGATGTTCACCAACATTTTGTCTGAAACCGCTCTTTTTCGATTAGCTGTCAACAAGAGACCATCTCTGTTCCAAGTGAAACTAAGTCAATTATCGTTGACACTTCAGCTTTTCTTTCATCTTATGGGCTCCAGGGCATTGAAATAATGATTCTGCTTCCCTCCTTCCAGAAGACTAGTGATGTCCACTCTGTTTCACTTAACATTTAAATTTCTGACTCCATAAACTGTTTAACCTGTTCAACTCTTTGCAGCTTAGTTCAGCAAGGGTAATTCAGATCTGTTTAAAATTTAACAGCAGAAACTAGGACATTAGGCATCATACATATAGTAGTTTCTTTCCTTTAGGAGAATTAGTGCCCATTTACTCATATTAATTTATTGTGTATTATCTAAGTCCCTGCAAAGTGAACTAAGGACAGATTTGCTCATTTATTAGAGACCCCAAGTTGGTAAACAATCTGCCTGCAGGAGAGAGGGAACAAGATGGTGGAGGAATGGGACGGTGAGACCACTTTCTCCCCCACAAATTCATCAAAAGAACATTTGAACGCTGAGTAAATTCCACGAAACAACTTCTGAATGCCGGCAGAGGACATCAGGCACCCAGAAAAGCAGCCCATTGTCTTTGAAAGGAGGTAGAAAAAAACATAAAAGATAAAAAGAGAGACAAAAGAGGTAGGGACGGAGCTCCGTCCCAGGAAGGGAGGCTTAAAAAAGAGAGAAGTTTCCAAACACCAGGAAACACTCTCACTGGCGAGTCTGTGGTGAGCCTTGGAACCTCAGAGGGCCACATAATAATGGGGGAAGGAAAAAGAAAGAAATAATTAAAACCCACCGATTACGCGCTCAATGGTAACTCCCAGCAGAGAAGCAGCACAGACACCTGCATCCACCATTAGCAAGCAGAGGCTGGGCAGGGAGGAGTCGGCTGAACTGCTTAGAGTGAAGACCGGGCCTGAATGCTGCGAGAGCAATCTGAGAGAACTAACTGGGGATAGCAAATCAGACTGTGGGATAGCTACCCTGCGAAAAGGCGAAAAGCCCTAACCTAAGACTCCACCAGTCCCGCTCACAGAACAAAGGATTGAGCAGAGCTAGCCAGCTGCAGACAGCCCATCCCCCACTGAGACAGGCAGGGGAGGGCAGCCAGAGCTGGAAGGGGACAATCGCAGCCCCAGAAAGGCATCCGATTCCAAACTGCAGGCAGGCTTCGTTGTGAACCAAGACTTCTTGTGTTTCTGGCCGATCAACATCTGCCTGAGAAGGTGCGCCAGTTGTACACCCAGAAAACTGAGCAGGAGGGACTGGGGAGGTGATAAGTCGCAGCGACCATGCTCGCCAAACACCTTGTCACCTGAGCTGCTTGAACCAGGGAAGGGCACAAAGTGCAGGCCCAACCAAGTCTGTGCCTTTGTGGAGTACCTGAGAACCTGAACCTGAACAGCTTATACCTGGGATGTGCATGCAACCCATCGCCAGCCTCAGACAGTTCCCAGCAGAGCAACCTAGAGCCTGTGCAGTGTAGACTGGGACAGCACACATGCCGTGAGTGGGGGAAAACCCAGTGTGGCCTAGACACTGCAAGCACTCCCCACAGATGCCAGAGATATTTGTCTGCAGCGTTCCTCCCTTCCCAGAACAGGACTGAAAAACTGAGCCTGAAAAAGTGTCCACCACCGCCCCCTAGTGTCAGGGTGGAAATTAGACACTGAAGAGACCAGCAAACAGAAGCTAAAACAGAGGGAACCACCTTGGAAATGACAGATAGAGAAGTCTAGAGGCTACTTCAAAAATAAGACTGAAAATTAGAGGCAAGAGGCTTAAGCCCGAATCCTGAGAACACCAGAGAACTCCTGACTCCAGGGAGCATTAACCGATAGGAGCTCATCAAATGCCTCCATACCCACACTGAAACCAAGCACCACCCAAGGGTCAACAAGTTCCAGAGCAAGACATACCACGCAAATTCTCCAGCAACACAGGAACATAGCCCTGAGCTTCACTCCAAACCCACTGACATCTCATAACTCATTACTGGACACTTCATTGCACTCCAGGGAGAACAAATCCAGCTCCACCCACCAGAACAGCGACACAAGCTTCCCTAACCAGGGAACCTTGACAAGCCACCCGTCCAACCTCACCCATAGCGAGGAAACTCCACAATAAAGAGAACTCCACAAACTGCCAGAAGACGGAAAGGGCAACCCAAACACAGCAACATAAGCAAGATGACGAGGCAGAGAAATACCCAGCAAATAAAGGAACAGGATAAATGCCTACCAACCCAAACAAAAGAGGAAGAGATAGGAACCCACCTGATAAAAAATTCCGAACAATGATAGTGAAATTGATCCAAAATCTTGAAAACAAGTTGAAATTACAGATAAATAACCTGGAGAAAAGGATTGAGAAGATGCATGAAAGGTTTAACAAGGATCTAGAAGAAATAAAAAAAGAGTTAATATACAATGACTAATGCAATAGATGAGATCAAAAACACTCTGGTGGGAACCAACAGTAGAATAACAGAGGCAGAAGATAGAAAAAGTTAGTTAGAAGATAGAATGGTAGAAATAAATGAAACAGAGAGGAAAAAAGAAAAACGAATTGAAAGAAATGAGGACAATCTCAGAGACCTCTGGGACAATATCAAACACCCCAACATCCCAATCATAGGAATCCCAGAAGAAGAAGACAAGAAGAAAGACCGTGAGAAAATACTTGAGGAGAAAATACTTGAAGAGATAATAGTTGAAAATTTCCCTAAAATGGCGAAGGAAATAATCACCCAAGTCCAAGAATCCCAGAGAACCCCAAACAGGATAAACCCAAAGCGAAATAGCTCGACACATAGTTAATCAAATTAACAAAAATCAAACACAAAGAACAAATATAAAAAGCAGCAAGGGAAAAGCAACAAATAACACACAAGGGGATCTACATAAGGATAACAGCTGATCTTTCAATAGAAACTCTTCAGGCCAGGAGGGAATGGCAGGGCATACTTAAAGTGAGGATGAAAGAAAATAACCTATATCCAAGATTACTGTACCCAGCAGGGATCTCATTCAAATATGAAGGAGAAATCAAAAGCTTTACAGACAAGCAAAAGCTGAGAGAATTCAGCATCACCAAACCAGCTCTCCAACAAATCCTAAAGGATCTTCTCTAGACAGGAAACACAGAATGAGTGTATAAACTCGAACCCAAAGCAATAAAGAAAATGGCTACGGGATCATACCTATCAATAATCACCTTAAATGTAAATGGGTTGAATGCCCCAACCAAAAGACAAAGACTGGCTGAATGGATACGAAAACAAGAACCCCATATACGTTGTCTACAAGAGACCCACCTCAAAACGAGGGACACATACAGATTAAAAGTGAAGGGCTGGAAAAAGATATTCCACACAAACAGAGACCAAAAGAAAGCAGGAGTAGCAATACTCATATCAGATAAAACAGATTTTAAAGCAAAGGCTGTGAAAAGAGACAAAGAAGAAAACTACATAATGATCAAAGGATCAATCCAAGAAGATATAACAATTATAAATATATATGCACCCAACATAGGAGCACCGCAATATGTAAGACAAATGCTAACAAGTATGAAAGGGGAAATTAACAATAACACAATAATAGTGGGAGACTTTAATACCCAACTCACACCTATGGATAGATCAACTAAACAGAAAATTAACAAGGAAACACAATCGTTAAATGATACAATAGATCAGTTAGACCTAATAGATCTCTATAGGACATTTCACCCCAAAACAATAAATTTCAACTTTTTCTCAAGTGCACACGGAACCTTTTCCAGGATAGATCACATCCTGGGCCATAAATCTAGCCTTGGTAAATTCAATAAAATTGAAATCATTCAAAGCATCTTTTCTGACCATAATGCAGTAAGATTAGATCTCAATTACAGGAGAAAAACTATTAAAAATGACAACATATGGAGGCTGAAAAACATGCTGCTGAATAACGAACATATCATAAAAGAAATCAAAATATGCATAAAAATGAATGAAAATGAAAATAAAAGAACCCAAAACCTCTGGGACACTGTAAAAGCAGTGCTAAGGGGAAGGTTCATAGCAATACAGTCACACCTCAAGAAACAAAAAAGCCAACTAAATAACCTAACTCTACACCTAAAGCAACTAGAAAAGGAAGAAATGAAGAACCCTAGGGTTAGTAGAAGGAAAGAAATCGTAAAAATTAGGGCAGAGATAAATGCAAAAGAAACAAAAGAGACCATAGCAAAATTCAACAAAGCCAAAAGCTGGTTCTTTGAGAGGGTAAATAAAATTGACAAACCACTAGCCAGACTCATTAAGAAATAAAGGGAGAAAAACCAAATCAATAAAATTAGAAATGAAAAGGGAGAGATCACAACCGACAACACAGAAATACAAAGGATCATAAGAGACTACTATGAACAATTATCTGGCAATAAAATGGACAACTAGGAAGAAATGGACAAATTCTTAGAAAAGTACAACTTTCCAAAACTGAACCAGGAAGAAATTGAAAATCTTAACAGACCCATCACAAGCATGGAAATTGAAACTGTAATAAAAAAAATCTTCCAGCAAACAAAAGCACAGGTCCAGACGCCTTCACAGCTGAATTCTACCAAAAATTTTGAGAAGAGCTAACACCTGTCCTACTCAAACTCTTCCAGAAAATCGCAGAGGAAGGTAAACTTCCAAACTCATTCTATGAGGCCACCATCACCCTAATACCAAAACCTGAAAAGATGCCACAATAAAAGAGAACTACAGGACAATATCACTGATGAACATAGATGCAAAAATCCTTAACAAAATCCTAGCAATCAGAATCCAACAACACATTAAAAGATCATACATCATGACCAAGTGGGCTTTATCCCAGGGATGCAAGGATTCTTCAATATCCACAAATCAATCAATGTAATACACCACATTAACAAATTGAAAAATAAAACCATATGATTATCTCAATAGATGCAGAGAAAGCCTTTGACAAAATTTAACATCCATTTATGATAAAAACCCTCCAGAAAGTGGGAATAGAAGGAACGTTCCTCAACATAATAAAAGCTATATATGACAAACCCACAGCAAACATTTTCCTCAATGGTGAAAAACTGAAAGCATTTCCCCTAAAGTCAGGAACAAGACAAGGGTGCCCACTCTCATGACTACTATTCAACATAGTTTTGGAAGTTTTGGCCACAGCAGTCAGAGCAGAAAAAGACATAAAAGTAATCCAAATCAGAAAAGAAGAAGTAAAACTCTCACTGTTTGCAGATGACATGATCCTCTACACAGAAAACCCTAAAGACTCTACCAGAAAATTACTAGAGCTAATCAATGAATATAGTAAAGTTGCAGGATATAAAATCAACACACAGAAATCCCTTTCATTCCTATATACTAATAATGAGAAAATAGAGAAATTAAGGAAACAATTCCATTCACCGTTGCAACAAAAAGAATAAAATAGGAATATATTTACCTAAAGAAACAAAAGACCTATTATAGAAAACTATAAAACACTGGTGAAAGAAAGCAGAGAGGACACTAATAGGTGGAGAAATATACCGTGTTCATGGATTGGAAGAATAAATATTGTGATAATGAATATATTCAGTTCAGTTCAGTTCAGTTCAGTCGCTCAGTCGTGTCCGACTCTCCGCGACCCCATGAATCACAGCACGCCCAAAGTAATTTATAAGTTCAATGCAATCCCTATCAAGCTACCAACGGTGTTTTTCACAGAGCTAGAACAAATAATTTCACAATTTGTATGGAAATACAAAAAACCTCGAATAGCCAAAGCAATTTTGAGAAAGAAGAATGGAACTGGGGGAATCAGCCTGCCGGACTTCAGGCTCTACTACAAAGCCACAGTCATCAAGACAGTATGGTACTGACATAAAGACAGAAATATAGATCAATGGAACAAAATAGAAAGCCCAGAGATAAATCCATGCACCTATGGACACCTTATCTTTGACAAGGGAGGCAAGAATATAAAATGGAGAAAAGACAATCTCTTTAACAAGTGGTGCTGGGAAAACTGGTCAGCCACTTGTAAAAGAATGAAACTAGAACACTCCCTAACACCATACAAAAAAATAAACTCAAAATCGATTAAAGATCTAGATGTAAGACCAGAAACTATAAAACTCCTAGAGGAGAACATAGGCAAAACACTCTCTGACATAAATCACAGCAGGATCCTCCATGACCCACCTCCCAGAATATTGGAAATAAAATCAAAAATAAACAAATGGGACCTAATTAAAATTAAAAGCTTCTTCACAGCAAAGGAAACTATAAGCAAGGTGAAAAGACAGCCTTCAGAATGGAAGAAAATAATAGCAAATGAAACAACTGACAAAGGATTAATCTCAAAAATATACAAACAACTCCTGTAGCTCAATTCCAGAAAAATAAACGACCCAATCAAAAAATGGGCCCAAGAACTAAACAGACATTTCTCCAAAGAAGACATACAGATAGCTAATAAACACATGAAAAGATGCTCAACATCCCTCATAATCAGAGAAATGCAAATCAAAGCCACAATGAGATACCATTTCACACCAGTCAGAATGGCTTCTATCCAAACGTCTACAAGCAATAGATGCTGGAGAGGGTGTGGAGAGAAGGGAACCCTCTTACACTGTTGGTGAGAATGCAAACTAGTACAGCCACTATGGAGAACAGTGTGGCGATTCCTCAAAAAACTGGAAATAGAACTGCCATATGATCCAGCAATCGCACTCCTGGGCATACACACCGAGGGAACCAGAATTGAAAGAGACACATGTACTCCAATGTTCATCACAGCACTGTTTATAATAGCCAGGACATGGAAGCAACCTAGATGTCTATCTGCAGACGAATGGATAAGAAAACTGTGGTACATTTGCACAGTGAAGTATTACTCAGCAATTAAAAAGAATACATTTGAATCAGTTCTAATCAGTTGGATGAAACTGGAGCCTATTATACAGAATGAAGTGAGCCAGAAAGAAAAATACCAGTACCGTATACTAACGCATATATATGGAATTTAGAAAGATGATAACGATAACCCTGTATACGAGACCGCAAAAGAGACACAGATGTAAAGAACAGTCCTTTGGACTCTGTGGGAGAGGATGAGGGTGGGATGATTTGGGAGAATGGCATTTAAACATGTATATTATCATATGTGAAACGAATCGCCAGTCCAAATTCGATGCATGATACAAGATGCTCGGGGCTGGTGAACTGGGAAGAACCAGAGGGATGGGATGGGGAGGGAGGTGGGAGGGGGTTCAAGATGGGGAACATATGTACACCCTGGGCAGATTCATGTCAATGTATGGCAAAATCAATACAATAATGTAAAGTAATTAGCCTCCAATTTAAATAAATTAAAAAAAAGAATCTGCCTGCAATGCAGGAGATCTGGGTTTGATCACTGGGTTGGGAAGATCCCCTGGAGAAGGAAATGGCACCCCACTCCAGTGTTTTTGCCTGGAGAATCCCATGGATAGAAGAACCTGGCAGGCTGCCTTCCATGGGGTCACAAGAGTTGGACACGACGTAGCATCTAAACCACCACCACCACCACAAGAGGCTTAGATGAGGACAGAAAGTCCTGGAAATGTCAAGGATGGCTAAGTCTATTTTGCCTAGAAAATCAGTTAACTGGACCATATGTTTCACTGGGACAGAGCCGTCCAAACAGTGGTCTTTGACATGTAGGCTTTACAATATTTAATAAACCAGAAAGACGAAATATGTATACCCTCTTTTTTTTTTTTTGATCAAAAGTTATTCAGCATGCCACTGGTAAATGCAGTATTCTATTTTCAGGTTTATGAAAATTGAAGTAAACTTCCATAAATTAGTATCTCCTTTCATTATTTATTAACTGAAAACAAGGACCATAATTATTTTCATTGATGTGTCTCGATATACTCCACTCTGATGCTTAATTTGGATTAAATATAATTTGATTTAGTTTAGTCATCTTCTGTATACAATCTCAATTAATAGATACAAGTGTTAGGAGGCAATTTAACTGGTTTTAGAGATGACTTCATAACGGTGTTTCAATGAACCAGAGGGATGGGATGGGGAGAGAGGTGGGAGGGGGGTTCAAGATGGGGAACACACACCTGGGGCAGATTCATGTCATGGCAAAACCAATACAATAATGTAAAGTAATTAGCCTCCAATTAAAATAAATAAATTAACCAAAAAAAAAAAACCAAAAAACCTGTGTTGACTTTGGACAACCTACTACTTTGTTCTTAGCTTCATTTTTCTTACCTATAAAATGTTGATCATGATCCTTATATGCCAAAGTTGCAGTGAGTTTTAAAGAAGATAATCTTTATAAAACATATAGCATAGCATTTGTCATATCATATGGACTCAATAAGAGGTAACTAGTGTACATCATCATAGTTTAATAAAAAACATAATGCTATTCAATGATAAATCAGTCAATCTTCATTGTAAATTCTATATGCCATGTAAATGTTATGGCTTCTACTCCAATATTACTATGAAAATATATAGTGCTTGCTACTGCTACTGCTAAGTCACTTCAGTCGTGTCCGACTCTGTGTGACCCCATAGACGGCTCCCCCATCCCTGGGATTCTCCAGGCAAGAACACTGTTATATAATTGAAATATATCACTCTGTAATAAAAATTCTTGATCTCCTGGAGAATTGCCATTGGAATTACCACCAATAATAAAGTGACTGTTTTATACACTGCCTCCTTGTACACATGAATGAGAGCTTCTATATAGTATATACAAAGAAGTGGAATATCTAGGTTATAGGGTACACATATATGTTTAGTTTTAATAGGTAGTACAAAAATATTTTCATAGTGCTTGTACCATTTTACATTCCTACTAGCAATGTATGAGAACTCCATATATTTTTGCCAACACTTGATAGTATAAGACTTTTAGCCAGTCTGGTATATAGTGGTTTTCATTTCTGTCTTCCTAAATAACATCTCACTTTACAAAAGTTCCTAATTTTAATGGAGATCAAGTTATTAATCTTTTCTTTATGGCTAATATATATTTGCTTTCCTGAGGGATTTGAAAAAGTTTCTGTCTAAATTATTGTCATGAAAATATTATTATATATATATATAATTGCCCCCAGATATTTTGCTTTACCTTTTATATTTAGATCTATAATTCATATGGAATGGTATGGTGTGAGGTAAAGGGTCAAGATTCAAGTTTTCCCCATATGGATGTAAATTTGACCTGGTGTCATTTATTTAATCATGTATTCTTTCTCCACTGGTGTGCATCACCAAATTTTTAATAAAGGTCCATACATATATAATGGTCTGTTTCCACGCTGTCTATTCTGTTCCATGTATTTCTCTTTCTATAGACAGTCTCACAGTTTTAATTACTATAGCTTTATAATAAGCCTTTATATCTGGGAATATCTACTTCTGACTTTGTTTTACTTTGTCAAGAAAGAGGATTGCTTTGGGTATATCTTTGGCATTTCCAAATGAATTTTAGAATCAACTTGTCAATTTCCACAAGTATATATGCTAAAATTTTTTTTTTCCACAAGTATATATGGATTGCATTGAATCTATATATAAATTTGAGAATTAGCATTATGACAATATTGAGTGTTTCAATCCATAATCATGACATAGCCCTTTATTTATTTAAATATTTCATAGTTTTCCTAAAATGTTTCACAATTATTTGTATAAAGGGCTTGCACATTACATTTGTGATTATATTTATTTATAGATGTTTGATAGTTTTAAATAATGTTACTTTAAAATTTTCTTTGTATTGTCATTTGTTGCTTGTATGTAGAAGTCAATTAGATTTTTGATGTTGTTTTAGTTTCCAGTGACCTTAGTAAATTCATTTATTAAATCTAATAATTTATCTGAGGAGTCTTGAATTTTCTATGCATAGAATCATGTTGTCTGTAAACAGGACGACATTACATTTTGTCCTTTTTAGTTCTCAACCCTTCATTTTCCCTGTCTTAACACCTTGCTAAGACCTCCTTACCACACTAAATAGAAGAGGTGATAGCAATCAATCTTGTCTCATTCTTGTACAGGCCTTCTATGTGTCACCATTAAACTATAAAGTAAGTCGTCTGTAGTTACTTTTTATTAAATTACAGATATTCTATTTCTAATTTGCTGAGCACTTTTATCATGAATAGATACTAAATTTGTCAAATGTTTTCTCTGCATCTGTGAGAATAATCACACGATTTTTCTCCTATACTCTGTTAATGTGCTAAATTACACTGATTGATTGCCTAATATAAAACCTAACCCTTCATTCTTGGAATAAACACAAGTTGGTCATTGGTCATGATGTATTATCATTTTTATTTATTGCTAGATTCATTTTGCTAACATTTTCTTTAAGGTTTTTATATTTTTGTTGATGAGAGGGAATGGCCTCTAACTTGCTTTCTTGTACATCCTTGTCAGGTTTTGGTATCATGGTTCTTCCAAATTCAAAGTATAAGTTAGAAAGTGTGATTTGGAAAAATTAATGAACATTGGTGCTATTTTTTTTTCTTAAATACTTAGAAAAATTTGTTGGATCTGGGGCATTCTTTGTAAGTATACTCATTTTTAGGGAACATTTTCTTTGACACAGATCTATTATCAATTAAAGAAAGCAGATGGTTTACAAATGTAGCAGATACACAATGTAAAAGTGAGTGAACTATTTCTAGAACTTTCTTATGAATACATATGTGTTTATTTGTGCATTTATAAATAAATAAGTTTAATCGAAATATGAGCACCTACTGTATATGCAGTCTTTGAAGTATCACTGATGATTTTTGATCAAGGATGTGACCCATTCCACTACATAAAAGTAATATTTTATTCAAGTTAAGGGCTTCCCTGGTGGCTCAGATGGTAAAGAATTCACCTGCAATGTAGAAGATAAGGATTTGATCCCTGGATCGAGAAGATCCCCTGAAGAAGGGAATGTCTACCCACTCCGGTATTCTTGCCTGGAGAATCCCATTGATGGAGGAACCTGGTGGGATATAGTCCATGGAGTCACAAAGAGCTAGACATGACTGAATGACTAAGCACACACATGCAGGTTAAGTTGTCCAAAAAATTGGATAGGGCAGAAATTAGAAATTGAAGGACAAGTGTGAGCCTGTTGCAATAATCCAGACAGGGACTTCCCTGTTGGCTCAGTGGTAAAGAATCTGTCTTTCAGTGAAGGAGGCTTGGTTTTGATCCCTGATCTGGGAAGATCCCATATACCTCAGAGCAACTAAGCCCATCTCTCTCTTTAGCTGCTAAGTCGTGTCTGACTCCTGCGATCCCATGGACTGCAGCCTGCCAGGCTCATCTGTCCATGAGATTCTCCAGGCAAGAACACTGGAGTGGGTTGTCATTTCCTTCTCCAGGGGGCCTTCCCAACCCAGGAATCAAACCTGGGTTTCCTGTGTTGCAGGCTATTCTTTACTAACTGAGGGAAGCCCATGCATCACAACTCTTGAGTCTGTGCTCTCGAGCCTGGGAGCCACAACCACTGAACCCGTGTACTCTAGAGACCATGCTCTGCAAAAGAGAAGCCACTGTACTGAGATGCCTGAGCACTGCAACTAGAGTATCCCTGCTCCACAAGAGAAAAGCCCGTGCAATGACAAAAGATCCAGCACAGACAAAAATAAGTAAATAAAATTAAAGCAGAGAATAATCCAGACATAAAGTACCAAAGACTTGACTTTAGGTAACAATTGTAGACATAGGCAATGAGAACGTTGGTGAAAGAGGAAGCAGTAGGATCTGTTGACTGGCTGAAAGTCAAGGGTGAGGAAGGAAGGAGTTCAATTTGACAAGAAGTCTTGAGTCTAGGTGATAAGAGACCAAGATGGGAACAGGACTTGCCAAGACAGAATATTTCTTCATTCTCATAAAGCTGATAATGTTCATCAAACTGTACTTTCTACATTTTCTTGCTGTTTATTTAGATTCAGGGCCTTGGTCTCAGACCCAGAATTTCAGTCTTAGAAGCTGGGTCCCTGTTCCACCAGGGAAACTGTCCATTTTAATCAAAAGCAGGTGGGCAAGACTGTGTTAGAAGGCTTTTACCCTTTCACCGGTCATCTTCTCTGCTTTGATGGTATTTAATTCAGAGTTTCATAGGCAGAAATCATTAATAGCTCATCTCCCTCAGATGTCTGTGCAAAGGAAGAAAAATGAATAAAAATTTAAAATTGTGGTGGGTTAATTATAGTAACTAGATTTGGAATTGGTAATTAAAGTCTATGTAACAGAAAAAAATGTCAAATGCAATTACATTGAAAAGAAATATACTTCTCTGGAATATAGTATTATCATGAAAAATAATGAAGAGTAAATATCTTAGGCTATATTTAATATATAAATTTATTTGCTTGAGGTATAAATGTTGACCAATGATAAACTCATATCAATGTTTTGTGCTGTTCTGTGTGCAATACATTTTGATATTTGCTATTTAAAAAGTAAGTTATCATCACACTAGATAACATGTCGTTTTGAGGGTGGGATACCAATATGTAATGAGAAAAGCTACAAAGATTTGTGCAACAAATGAACATTTTCTAGTTTTCTGGTGAACCCACTCAACTAATGAAAATAATAAGAGCTTCTGTTTATTTAGTGATTACTACATGCCTAGTGCCCTATGCAGTCATTTTGTTTTGTCCTCATAGCTATCTGATCTTTCAGGAAAGGAAGCTGAGACTTGACAAGTCTCCATCACTTGCTTGTGGTCCTAGTGTTAGAACATTGCAGAGGAAAGATATAAACTGGAGTCTTCTCGACTTCAGAGCCTGCGTTCTTACTATTGTTGTGTACATGCCATACCATCCATCTGTGTGCTCAGCTTTGTAAATTAACATTTATTTTCCACTTCTTTGTAATAATATTACAGGCTTTCTGAGAGCAAGACATGTCTTACTCATCTCTATAAAGTAGAGGTGGTTGGTGCTGGGTATCAGGAGGCTATGACCTCTTTGTATGTTTTCTTGAGTTCAACAATCTCTGACATACCTAAAGGAAGAAGGGAGTAGGCTGTGGGTCATGGAGGGATGTGCTTGAACATAAGGGGCTCTTGGGAAGCTTCTCATGAATTGGGAATGGAGGACGGAGATTCTCAAGTTTGGGCCAAGAACAATGACAGTGGAGAAACTATTTTGAATATGTCAGGGGCTGTTTTACTCAAATTGTGTCTCATTCAGCACTGTTTAGGGCTGGTCATTTACCTCTTTAAAACTGAGAAAAGTTGTAACAAAGCAGAGATGTGTATTATTTGAATATCTGAGAAACATGAGGGTGATGATAATAGTAGTAGTAGCAAAAGCAATAGTAACAGTAGTTATCAACTTTCCTCCCTAGTAGAATGGGTATATTCTTACAGTTTTAATCAGAATTAAATGTATGTAAATGTTTTTATTCATTTTACTGATGAAGGTTCTGAAGCTCAGAGTGGTTAAATAAATGTTTTAAGATCTCACAACCCTCATTTGGCAGATAATTCCACAATTCTTGGGGCTTCCCTGGTGGCTTAGACAGTAAAGAATTTGCCTGCAATGAGACCTGAGTCTGATCCCTAGGTTGGGAAGATTCCCTGGAGAAGGAAATGGCTACCCACTACAGTATTCTTGCTTGGAGAATTTCATGGACAGAGAAGCCTGCTGGATTGCAGTCCATGGGGTCACAAAGAATCAGGCACTACTGAGTGACTAGCCCTTTTAACTCCATGACTCTTGGCTATTTTTACTATACTTCTCTAGTGCTGTTTTATGCCTGGAGTGCAGTATAAGGGGGAGTGAGAAGTATTTTCTCCTCCTGAGAGAGAGGAATGGAGGAGAAACCATTTGTGCATGTCTCAGCTCTACCCTGGCACTTGATCCATTTTTAACTCATGTTGAGAACATCAAGGTTGCTTTCATATGCCTGTGGATGGTCACAGGGAGGAGAAAGTGTCCAGTGGTTAATAGGAGATGGTATTTGGAAGCACATGTGAAATAGTCCCTGGAGCTCTCCTGAATTATGAGGGATTTGAAAAGGGCCAGGGCTTCCCAACTCTGCAGATGAGATGAATCTCAAAAAAATGTTATACATTATTGCATATTTGCATTTGTAGTCATGGATCTAAAGATAAGAGCTTGGGAAACAGTTTGTTGAATAGAATGGCACTAGAAGGAGGATCTGGTTTTCATAATGTGATCTGAAGTCTTATCCATCAGGTTCAGAATAGAAATAGAAGTCATTTTAGGTATTTTAAGTAGGGAGGAATTTAACATAGTGGATTAGAGGCTTGCAAGGAGATCCAACCAGTCCATCCTAAAGGAAATCAGTTCTGAATATTCATTGGAAGGACTGATGCTGAAGCTGAAACTCCAATACTTTGGCCACCTGATGGGAAGGACTGACTCACTGGAAAAGACCCTGATGCTGGGAAAGATTGAAGGCAGGAGGAGAAGGGGACAACAGAATATTAGATGGTTGGATGGCATCACCGACAGGGAAGTCTAGTGTACTGCAGAATATGAGGTCGTGAAGAGTTGGACACAATTGAATGACTGAACTGAACTGTCTAGGGGCTTGCAGGATTGATTGGAAGGGCTGAAGATGTGTGTTATAGACTGGCCTCCAGTTCTGATTCTCAGAAGCATACAGAACTGACCTATGAGGGAAGGTTCAAAGGGCAAGCCACTCAACTTCTCAGGCTCAATTTCTCTGTCTAAACCTGAGGATAATAATAATAGTACTTATCACCAAATGTTATTGGGATAAAGTAAGACAAGAAAAAGGTGCATAATATTTGAAGTATTAAATGAAATTTGGAAGCACATATTCAGCTGTGATCTGTGGATCATGAATTCAACAAACATTTATGGTTCAGGCATGGTTCTGGGCATGTGGGATGGATCACCAAACTGAACAGACAGAAATCCCTGCCCTGAAGAGCTTAACTTCTAACAGGGAAAGGGAGTGAATAAAACAAAACAGTATTAATAAGTAAATATATAGTATTTTAGAAGGATAAAGAGCAATGAAGATGAAAGGAAGAGCACATACAGGGAATGCCAGCGGTAGGGGAGGACTCACTGGGAAGCTGGGATTTGAGAAAAGACTCAGAGAGATGCAGGAGTGTGCCAGTGAATGCTAAGAAACTTGGGGTAGGAATTCTAGCAAAGGCACTCAGGAGGCTGCATGCTTGGCATGTCAGAAAAGAAAAAAAAAGGGGCAAGGAAGTCATTGTGACTGGAGAGGAGAGTGAAAAGAGGTTGGGACCAGTGGGATTATGGGGTCTGCATCATCACCCAGGGAGCTCATAAGCCATTGCAAGAACCTGAGCTCTTACTCTGAGTGAAATGTGAGGCCCTTGGAGAGTTCTAATCAGAGGGAATGCGATCCTATATATGTTGTAAAGCATCATCCAGCTTGCTGAGTTAGAAATAGACAGACACACATTGTCATCCCATGCATGAATACGTAATAACATAGTCATCACTGCATGATCTGTTCAGCAGATACTTATTAAGAACCTACAAGGTGCCAGACACAGAGTGTGGGCTGGAGCACCATGGTCAGCAAGGTCAGTGCCAGTTCCATCAGTGAGTTTTAATCTCTGACTGGAAAGCAGGGTCCCAAGGATGTAGGACAGAAGGTCTAGAACCATGATAGGCTTTGAGGATGTGGGGGATGACGGGGGAGAGGTGGAGACTGCACTGGGAAAAAAAAAAATCCTATGTATATATAAATATGCTAATGAACACAAGCAGTTACATTTTAACACAAGCAGTTAAATTCTGAACCCTGTCAAACTGAAATCATAGCTCCACTTAACAAATCACTGATGTTCAGTGGAGTGAACTGGAAAACGTGTGGAAATCTCACATGATTGTCATTAGGCAATCATGACGTAGGATTAGTTGAAGAATAGAAATGAAATATTACATTTGTTAACCCATAAGGTGGCACTCCTATAACATTCCGTTCCGTTCCATTCAGTCGCTCAGTCGTGTCCGACTCTTTGCGACCCCGTGGACTGTAGCCTACCAGGCTTCTCCGTCCATGGGATTCTCCAGGCAAGAATACTGGAGTGGGTTACCATTTCCTTCTCCAGGCCTATAACATTACACATCTGCTATACATTACACATCTGCTATTATGCAGACTTACTCTGCAATTACCTAATTGTGTGATTTCTACTCTCTCAGTAATCTTATAAGATTTTATCATTTACCCTGTCTCAGACTTGAGGTAATTCCTGTGTCTCAATATACAGGATTGTGTAACAGCAGACTCATCAACACCTACTCGCACCCCATTTTTGGAACTGCTTCACAGATATGTCCTTCTATTCTCCCTTTTATAAAAATCTTTCTTTTTAGTGTCACTAATAAAGGGCTTCGTTAACTATTTTGTATTTTAGGTCTTAGTCCCAAATCACCTTCTCTTCACAGACAATTTAGATCATCTAGACACAAATAACTTTTTCAGTTGTAAAGAAAATATTGGATGGTTATAGGCTATCACATATCAAATGACTGGGATTATGCGTGTTTGAAAGTTTAATTTTCTTTTGCTCCATTTCTTTAAAGTGAGCTCCTCTCATTAGGTTAGAGGAGATCAGGCACAGACCTTTTTGTTGGAGGAAGTGTAAGAACTGTTTGAACAGAAACAGAGTCACAGGCTTAGAGAATGAACTTATGGTTGCCAGGGGGGAAGAGTGATGGGATGGGATAATTAGGAAGTTTGGACTGACACATACACACTGGTATATTTAAAATGGATATACAACAAGGTCCTACTGTGTAGCACAGGATACTCTCCTCAATGTTATGTCAACCTGGGTGGGAGGGGAGTTTCGGGGAGAATGGACACATGTATATGTATGGCTAAGTCCCTTTGCTGTCCACCTGGAACTGTCACAACATTGTTAATTGGCTATCAGTTCAGTTCAGTTGAGTTGCTCAGTCATGTCTGACTATTTGTGACCCCACGGACTGCAGCACACCAGGCTTCCCTGTTCATCACCAACTGCCGGAGCCTGTTCAAACTCATGTCCATCAATTTGGTGATACCATCCAACCATCTCATCCACTGCTGTCCCCTTCTCCTCCTGCCTTCAGGGAAAAGGAGAATCCTCCAGCATCAGGGTCTTTTCCAATCAGTCAGTTCTTTGCATCAAGTGGCCAAAGTATTGGGGCTTCAGCTTCAGCATCAGTCCTTCCAATGAATATTCAGGACTGATTTAATTGAGGATGGACTGGTTTGATCTCCGTACAGTCTAAGGGACTCTCAAGAGTCTTCTTCAACACCACAGTTCAAAAGCACTAATTTTTCAGTGCTCAGCTTTCTTTATGGTCCAACTCACATCCATACATGACCACTGGAAAAACCATAGCTTTGACTAGATGGACCTTTGTTGGCAAAGTAATGTCTCTGTTTTTTAATATGCTGTCTAGTTTGGTCATAGCTTTTAATTTCATGGCTGCAGTCACCATCTGCAGTGATTTCGGAGTCCAAGAAAATAAAGTCCCTCACCATTTCCATTCTTTCCCCATCTATTTGCCATGAAGTGATGGGACTGGATGCCATAATCTTCTTTTTCTGAATGTTGAGTTTTAAGCCAACATTTTCACTTTTTTCTTTCACTTTCAACAACAGACTCTTCTGTTCCTCTTCGCTTTCTGCCATAAGCGTGGTGTCATTTGCATATCTGAAGATATTTATATTTCTCCCGGCTATCTTGATTCCAGCCTGCGCTTCATCCAGTCTGGTATTTTGCATGATATACTCTGCATCTAAGTTAAATAAGCAGCATGACAGTATACAGTCTTGACATACCCCTTTCCCAATTTGGAACCAGTTTTTTGTTCCATGTCCATTTCTAATTGTTGCTTCTTGACCTGCATACAGATTTCTCAGGAGGCAGGTCAGGTGGTTTGGTAGTCCCATCTCTTGAAGTATTTTCCACAGTTTGTTGTGATTCACACAAAGGATTTGACATAGTCAATAAAGCAGAAATAGATGCTTTTCTGGAACTCTCTTGCTTTTTCTATTATTCAGCAGATGTTGGCAATTTGATATCTTGTTCCTTTGGTTTTTCTAAAGCTAGCTTGAACATCTGGAAGTTCACGGTTCACATACTGTTGAAGCCTGGCCTGGAGAATATTGGGCATTACTTTGCTAGCGTGAGGGATGAGTGCAATTGTGCAGTAGCTTCAGCATTCTTTGGCATTGCCTTTCTTTGGGATTGTAATGAAAACGGACCTTTTCCAGTCCTGTGGCCACTGCTGTGTTTTCCAAATTTGCTGGCATATTGAGTGCAGCACTTTCACAGCATCATCTTTTAGGACTTGAAATAGCTTAGCTGGAATTCCATCACCTCCACTAGCTTTGTTCAGAGTGATGCTTTCTAAGGCCCACCTGACTTCGGACTCTGGGATGTCTGGCTCTAGGCGAGTGATTACACCATCGTGGTTATCTGGGTCATGAAGATCTTTTTTGTGTAGTTCTGTGTATTCTTGCCACCTTTTAAAAAAACATCTTCTGCTTCTGTTAGGTCCATACCATTTCTGTTCTTTATTGAGCCCATCTTTGCATGAAATGTTCCCTTGGTATCTCTAATTTTCTTGACGAGATCTCTAGTCTTTCCCATTCTATTGTTTTCCTGTTTCTTTGCATTGATCACAGAGTAAGGCTTTCTTATCTCTCCTTGCTATTCTTTGGAATTCTACATTCAGATGGGTATATCTTTCCTTTTCTCCTTTGCCTTTCGCTTCTCTTTTTTTCACAGCTATTTGTAAGGCCTCCTCAGAAAACCATTTTGCATTTCTTTTTCTTGGGGATGGTCTTGATCACTGTCTCCTGTACAATTGCAGGGTTGGGGTGATGCAAGGGAGATGTGCCCAGGGTGCAAATTTAAGGAGGCATTCCCTTTTAGGGTGATGCAAGTTAGTGTCATTTCTGAAGGCTTCTGGTCAACCCTGAGCTTGCTGTGTCTTCTTGAATACTGCACACCTTAGATGCCTTGCTTACTTTACTCCAGTCTTGTCTTCCAATTGTCAACTACTCGTGTGTGTTGAGCCCATAAAACCCTCACAGTTTTGTTTTTACTCCTCAGTCCAGAATGAAGTTGTCTGTTGGATCCTCCAGTATGCCCAGTAAATATTTATGTATCTATTTGCCTTTCAAGACTCTGCTCCAGAGTTTCCTCCTGAATGCTTGCTACTCCCCTCTTTACATCCCTCAGGACTTGGCATGGACCCATGTTTGTTTGTCCATCTTTCTTCAAATTTCAAAATCTTTGAGGAAAGGGATGATATTATATTTGTGTTTGTGTTCTTAGCACCCTAGCCCAAGGTCTATACATAGCAGGTCCTCAATAAATAGTGAGTAAATAAAAAAGCACCACACTCAAAAAGCTCTCTATGTGTAAAAGCAGTCATTCTCAACCCAACCACATTTAAAAAAGCAGGTCTCCTTCCAGATGCAAATGAACCCTAATTGTGTTCCACATAGGGATGATCTGCCATTACTATCTGTTGATTGTGCAAGTGAAATAAAGTGAAAAAATTATTTCTAGAAAAGAGATACCTAAAATGTCAGGCATATTATTATCTAAGGCTTAGCCAGCTGTCAGCTAATTACCTTAGCCACAGGTTGTAAAGTAAACACAGATGCAGCAGAAGTAATTACCACCAGAAAGCAAAAACACTTCCAATCCTGACTGGAAGGCAGCCTTGGGGGCCTCTTTGTAAGGGAATGAAGACAGGCTGGAGAAAGCCCTAAAGATAGATTGGAACAGGGAAGCACTCAGAGATCTTGATGGGAAGTTGAGAAGGCAGTACAATTTAAGAAGAGGAATTGTTTGATGAGAGGGTCATAGTAGCTTCTTGCCCTTAGTGGAGGGACTCCCATGTGAAAGCAGAATTTAGGATTGTTTTGAGTTATTACAGAGACCACTACCAGTAGTTACAAAACAAAAAATCAAACAGCAAAAAAGCAAGACATTTATTGAACACCAGTCTATTTGAACTGTGGTGTTGGAGAAAACTTTTGAGAGTCCCTTGGACAACAAAATCAAACCAATTAATCCTAAAGGAAATCAACCCTGAATATTCATTGGAAGGACTGATGCTGAAGCTGAAACTCTTAATATTTTGATCACCTGATATGAAGAACTAATTTATTGTAGAAGACCCTGATGCTGGGAAAGATTGAGGGTGGGAGGAGAAGAGGGTGACAGAGGATGAGATGGTTGGATAGTATCACTGACTCAATGGACTTGAGTCTGAGCAAACTCCAGGAGATAGTGAAGGACGGGGAAACCTGGCATGTGGCAGTCCATGGGGTTGCAAAGAGTAGGATGTGATTGAGTGATTGAACAGCAATAACAACTATTATCAGGAAAAAAACCAAACTGTACACTTCTTATACTAGCCCCTCCTCAGTTGGGCACTATAACCCTGACTGATGAGAAACCAAAAGTGAAGAGAGTTGTATTACTTGTCCAGTGCTGTGCGAGAGATTCAAGTTATTGTCCCGGAGCCTGTGCTCTGTCTTCTGTGTTACTCTGGACAGAAGACAGAGTACAGGCCCAGGGGACACGGAACTCCCAGTCCACTCTTGCATTGGTAGAGTTTCTTACATTTTGCAAGGCACTTCTGTGCATGTGATAGCAGCAAACTTTTGAAACAGAAGTAAAAAGGAGCTAAATCCTACCATATGACTGACTTGTTCGGACTTATGTGGCCAAGTGTCAGCTGAGGCTGGCCCCTGGTTTTAATGGATTTTCTAGCTCTGCCTAGATATTTACCAGCAGGGACTTTTACAGGGTGTTGGGAGGCTGGATTGGGTGGCAAGCAAACAATCCTAAGATTCTGTGATCCTCAATTGCTTACACTTAACTCCTGGTTTTATAACATCCATCACAGAAGAGTAAATGAATAGAGTTATTTCAGTGAAGGAGCTATATCATAACTGTGTTGAATATAGTAAGACCTTGAGATGGAGTGACTCCGGGAGTTGGTGATGGACAGGGAGGCCTGGTGTGCTGTGATTCATGGGGTCGCGGAGAGTCGGACACGACTGAGTGACTGAACTGAACTGAACTGAACTGAGATGGAGTAATAGTATACAGGCAGCAGCAGTGGATCTGTGAAGAGGACAGAGGGCACATACAATATAAAATACAAAGTTTGTATAAAACAGTAGACAACAAGAATAAAAAACTAAAAAGAAAACATGTGGAAAATGAAGTAAAAATTCTGTGGAAGATGATTCCTTGTAAAATGGAATGTGAAACAGTTCTAGATGGTGGAATATACTTTTCAATGAATTTCTAAGACCATAGGATTTTATGGTAAAAGGAATACTATATGATATTAATGAATGCTTAATTAGTGAATGACTTCAGTCTATATTTTATTTCAAAGCTCTTTTCTATTGCATTTAATTTTTTCAAATAAAATTTTGTAGAAATTTTTTTCTGATTTTCTTGATTAGAGGTTAGGCTTATTAGAAATATAGATTTAAAAACAGTTAAGCAATACCAAGAGGGAGATTGCCATTAAAACAGTGTATCTCTGACTTTGAGATCAAAGCAATCCAGGTGAAGCCCACAGGTTTCTTGTCCAGAAATGCAGATTGGTTACCCTGGAGGTAATAGAACAAAGGACTCTGGAGAACAACATGTAATCACTGACCATGTGAGACTGATTAGTATACCCCTTTACTATGACAGAGAAAACCAGAATGAAATATTTACATAAATGGTTGATGCATTCCTACCTTATGAAAGGAGGTAATCTAGGAATCAAAATTGCATTCAGAAGACTGGTTCAATTTAAAAATAGATTATGATGTTCTCACTCACCATAATTTATAATCACATACTTTGTTGTGTCATTACTTGTTTAATATTTGTCTCTTTATTTAGATTATTTTACTTGCTACAGTCTATCCAGTGTCTACCAACATAGACTAACATGTAGTAGTCATTCAATAAACATTTGTTAAATGAATGAATGATTTTATTAAACAATGGCAGCAGGATGCAGTGTAACTACCTATCCTGGGGACTGGAATTCTCTTGAGTGCTGTTTAACACATTTTCCATCCTAAAAAATATAGGAGATGACATATATACTCTCTGGCTCCTTTTTTTACCACAATCATCATGACCTCATATATAGCAAATTATTATTATACAACTGAGTAAATTGCAGGTGTTGTCACGTCATTTACTTTCCAGATCTCTGGTTTCCCTGAAGATAGGGGCTGTGTGTTCATGGTCTCCATGTCCTGTCCCCTGATGCTTAGCAGCAGTGCCAGATGCATGATGAATATTTGTTGAGTGAGTAAATGATTACCTTACTGAGAATACATCAATTATTTTCATGGATAGAAAATAATTGTGATGCTTCTTATGTCATGGCAAAAGTCTCTACTTAATGATGGAATTCTTTCCCACTGAGGAATGGGATCATGACCTCTTTCTCCACAAAAGCTCCAGGCAGCATGAGTAATTTACTGGAGTTGATAAGTTGAAATCTGTTTTCTATCCCTATCTTATTAGTTGGGCTTGAGTAAGGATGTTACACTGGTTATGATTCAACAATAAGTATTTATATACTATTTACTATTCTTTGTACTACATGTTGGAGATATGATCTTTACCTTTAAAAAGCTCATTCTATAGTGAGGAAGAAAGATCTCCAAATCCAGTGTGATAATGTAGTAGGATATTTGCTGTAATAAAAACGTATATATCAAAAGTGGGAACATAATGAGAGCGAAACATATTAAGGGGCAGAGTTTCTGTTCATCTGGTACAGTGCACATAGTAGGTGGTGGTGGTTTAGTGGCTAAGTCGTGTTTGACTCTTGCGACCCCATAGACTGTAGTCTGCCAGGCTCCTCTGTCCATGGAATTCTCCAGGCAAGAATACTGGAGTGGGTTATCATTTCCTTCTCCAGGGGATCTTCCCAACACAGGAATCAAACCAGGGTCTCCTGCGATGCAGGCAGATTCTTTACAGACTAAGCTACGAGGGAAGCCTATGGGGTGCACATGGTAGGGCCTCAATAAATATCTGTGAAAGAGTGGATGAGTACAAAGTTTTTCTCAGTCCATTCTGAATATACCCTGTAGGCATCTTTCTCCCCCTACCCTACCATGTACATTAAGCCTCAGAAATACCTAATTGTTCATCTTTCTTTGAATTTGCTATGCGCCTTTGACTGGACTTCCCCTTCTTCTCCATCTTGAAAGCTAGCTCTCATTCTTTAAGACACAAATCCCTAGGTAAAGCAAATTGATAAACCCACTGTACTCCTCTTGCCTTCTGGTTCTCTGTCCATGCAAATCTTGTCTGTTTTAGTAAGACATTTTGCATGTTTGCTTCTCACACAAATTTTCCTCTCTGTTTTTCTCCTTTCCATTTCATACTGTTTGCAAATATTTTGTGAAGGTGAAGAGTTTAAGAAAGCTAATTATCTAACAAGTTCTAGAGGAGAAAAATGACCCAGCAAAGGCAGATTTAGAGAAAATAATTAGACCAGACCAATCATCACATGTCTATCTGATTCTAGAGCTTAACAAATCTGAACAACCAGGAAAGACTCTTCTGTATTAGTGAACGAAGAGTAAGGGATAGAGGATGTGAACTCCCCTGGCCCTGCCCTGTATATCTTTGCCATCCTCCTCACTCTTGCATTTGCTCTGAGAAATAATCACTGTTAACACACCTAAACCTGGGTTATCAGCAATTCTTGCCTACTTTACTCTCACTCTTTCTCTTTCTCAAATATTTGAGACAGAGCAGTCTACTGTCAATGATGAAAAATAAATACGGAATGCTAGATTAAGAAGTGCAGTGAACAAACACACATATAGGAGGTAAAACCATCCACCACTATATGCCAACTCTATTATAGACAATAGAACATGTCAGAAAAAATATATTGCAGTGGGCATTTGGGAAACATTGAGATTCTAAAAGATGCATAAATACACATTCAAGTATAAGACAATGATGAAACTCAGCTGGCTGGGTAGATATGAGGAAACCTTAAGCGCTAACTTTACTGAAGCAGTGCAGTGACACTGCCTATATATTTCTACTTTGTCAATATGATGGTCAAAGAAAAAGTCAAAAAAAAAAAGAGGAGACAATGATTTTGTGTCCCTGGAGCTAACATGTATTCGGGAATATATTTAAAAGGCATGAGAGTGCTATGGCCATGTCTCTTCTTGATAGTTTCTGTTTCTATAACTCCCTGTATCCTGTCTGTTGCTCTTCTATTTTTCTTTGCAGTTGTGCTTAGACAAGGCTCTTCTTGAAAGCAGAAAGTAAGGTACTAGGAAGCAAGGACCACTTGGAGAAGGAAGTAAATACAGTGTTACAAAATTTTGCTGAGTGCTTCCTATGTGCAAACACTAGGTTAGGCATGAAAAATATAAAAAAGGAAAAAATATTGAAGAAGCTTGCAAACTTTTTTGAGAGACAAGAGTGACATAGTTGAGCTAATTAAAAATAGATATAAACAGTAGTGTATTTTACTTTTAAGGAGCTATAAGTGCAGCTGAAGTAAAGAGAAGGGAGGGATTAGAGCTTGGTGGAGGGATAGAATAAAAAATCAGGAAAGAGATAAGGATTGAGAGTAGTTAAGAAAAACAATGTAGAGTTGCACAGTGAATAAAAGATCAAATAAACAAATCTTAATGTACAATGAATAGATGTGTTAAGAGAAGAAAACATTTAAATGATTTGATACAAAAAGGAGAAAGCATTTCAAACTTGGAGAAATAATTATAGATATTGTTTATTTTTATAGAATTTTTTTATAATTAATTGTGCTTTCAACTTATCCTTGAGCTTTGCAAGTGAAAAAAAAATGGAAGTACTAGACACCATTTATATTTTCCCATAAAACTATAACTTTACAACTGGAAAAAACAAAAAGGAGTAAGATTAAAGTGAATTTCAAAACAATCAAGTTTTTGCTGTTGTAACACGACAATTTGTTCACCAAAACATCAGAAAACAATTTTATCACTTGTGTTTAGCGATATTCTATGAAGAAAACAATATTTTACAAATGTTAAAATTGGGTTAATCTTATAGACACACACATAAATCTATTTTGGCTTAAAAATAATGAGCTGTAAATGGTGAACATAACCTACTGTAAGTGAATGCTAATTTATGGACAGAAAGTCTTATTATAGATGCAATTTAGACTTCATATATATGAGTTATTTATTGCTACATAACAAATTATACCCAAATTCAGCAGCTGAAAGTAACCAATATTTATTTTTTCAGTTTCTTGGATTAGAAATATGGGAGAAGCTTTGCTAGGTGTTTCTAATTCAGGCTGTTTTCTGTTGCCATCAATTACAGTGAAAAGCTCGCTAAGAGCTGAAGTCATCTGAAGGTTTGACTGGGGCTGGAGAAGTTAACTTTCAAGATGGTTCACTCTCATCTGGCTGTTGGCCAAAGGCTTCAGCTCCTTGCTGGATGTTGGAGAGAGGCCTTTCTTCCTCACTAGATAGACTCTACTTAGGGTTCTTTGAGTGAAACTGCATCTGGCTTCTTACAGAGATAGCAATCCATGAAAGGGAAAGGCAGAAGTTATGTTCTTTTATGATGCTGTGAAAGTGCTGCACTCAATATGCCAGCAGATTTGGAAAACTCAGCAGTGGCCACAGGACTGGAAGAGTTCAGTCTTCATTCCAATCCCAAAGAAAGGCAATGCCAAAGAATGCTCAAACTACCGGACAATTGCCCTCATCTCACACGCTAGTAAAGTCATGCTCAAAATTCTCCAAGCCAGGCTTCAGCATATATGAACCGTGAACTTCCAGATGTTCAAGCTGGTTTTAGAAGAGTCAGAGAAACCAGAGATCAAATTGCCAACATCCGCTGGATCATGGAGAAAGCAAGAGAGTTTCAGAAAAACATCTATTTCTGCTTCATTGACTATGCCAAAGCCTTTGACTGTGTGGATCACAATAAACTGTGGAACATTCTGAAAGAGATGGGAATCCCAGACCACCTGACCTGCCTCTTGAGAAACCTGTATGCAGGTCAGGAAGCAACAGTTAGAACTGGACATGGAACAACAGACTGGTTCCAAATAGGAAAAGGTGTACGTCAAGGTTGTATATTGTCACCTTGCTTATTTAACTTATATGCAGAGTACATCATGAGGAACGCTGGGCTGGAAGAAGCACAAGCTGGAATCAAGATTGCTGGGAGAAATATCAATAACCTCAGATATGCAGATGACACTACCCTTATGGCAGAAAGTGAAGAGGAACTCAAAAGCCTCTTGATGAAGGTGAAGGAGGAGAGTGAAAAGGTTGGTTTGAAGCTCAACATTCAGAAAACAAAGATCATGGCATCTGGTCCCATCACTTCATGGGAAATAGATGGAAAAACAGTGGAAACAGTGTCAGACTTTGTTTTTTTTGGGCTCCAAAATCACTGCAGATGCTGATTGCAGCCAGGAAATTAAAAGACGCTTGCTCCTTGGAAGGAAAGTTATGACCAACCTTGATAGTATATTAAAAAGCAGAGACATTACTTTGCCAACCAAGGTCCGTCTAGTCAAGGCAATGGTTTTTCCCGTGGTCATGTATGGATGTGAGAGTTGGACTGTGAATAAGGCTGATCGCCGCAGAATCGATGCTTTTGAACTGTGGTGTTGGAGAAGACTCTTGAGAGTCCCTTATACTGCAAGGAGATCCAACCAGTCCATTCTAGAGGAGATCAATCCTGGATGTTCATTGGAGGGACTGATGCTAAAGCTGAAACTGCAATACTTTGGCCACCTCATGCGACGAGTTGACTCACTGGAAAAGACTCTGATGCTGGGAAAGGTTGGGGGCGGGAGGAGAAGGGGACGACCGAGAATGAGATGGCTGGATGGCATCACCGACTCTGTGGACATGAGTTTGAGTGAACTCCGGGAGTTGGTGATGGACAGGGAGGCCTAGCGTGCTGTGATTCATGGGGTCGCGGAGAGTCGGACACGACTGAGCGACTGAACTGAACTGAACTGATGACCTAATCATAGACATTTTACCCCATCATTTTGGTCATATACTATTTATTACAAGTGAGTCACAAAGCCCAGCCCATACTCAAGGAGAGGGGTAATTAAGCTCTACCTCTTGAAGGTAGAAGCATCAAATTTTTTTGTGGATGTATCTTAAAACAATCACCTACATTATCTTAAATATACATCTATTTGTATGAATCTGCTTAATAAATAAATGACAAACCTGTTTTATTTCCATTGGCATTAAGCATTCATGAAGGACTAGACCAAGTATGCTGTTACATTTTACAGTAGAGAAGTCTTAGTCTTTCGCATCCTTTAGACACAAATGGCAATACCCTGTATTTTCACTATGTTAGATTAAGTGGTTTAAATGTCTAAATAAACATTGAAATTAACTAGATTGAAGTTTAATTATATTATCTGTATCTGTGAGTTTTGCTCTTGTATATTAGAGAACAAGAAAGAATTATTTAAATATCCAAATCAAAACATTAGATACAGCAAATAAATGCCATTGAAGATTCTGTTAGATGCAAATTGACCTCTCCGTGGAACTGGTAAACTTTTAACAGATAAGCACAAATGCATTCATTTCTTTTTGCTTTAATAATAATTACAGTATTTTCTGAATATCTGAATTGCTTTTAACTTTTAAATAAAAGAATTGGTCCTTAACAGATATGTGAATTAATAAAATACAGTCCTCAGCTTAGGTGATGTGATGTTTAATTTTATATATCTACTTTACTTTATCATGAAATGCCCAGATAGTTGGTCAAAAATTATTCTGGGTGTGTTTGTGATTTTGACTGAGATTAACATTTAAATCAGTAGACGGAGTAAAACAAATTGCTGTCTCTAATCTGAATGGGTCTTGTCCAATCAGTTGAAGGCTTGAATAGAGCAAAAAGCTCATCCTCCCCAGACTAAGAGAGAACTCTTTCTGTCTGCCTGCCTTAGAACTAGAACATGTTCCCCCTGCCACCCCCCCCTCCCATTTTAGGAATAAAAACATAGTCTTTTTCTGGATTTGAACCTACCAAACTGGAACCATACCACTGGCTCTCCTGGGTCTCCAGCTTGCTGACTCACCTGCAGATACCAGGACTTGCCAGCCTTCACAATCACATGAGTCATTTCTTTACAATAAAGTTCTATGTTCTATTTTTGTTTCTGTGGAGAATCTGAATCCACATTTCTAAGTTTTATATATGCATATATATATATATATTTTTTTTTTTTCAATTTCTATCTCAGTCAAAGCCACCATGAGTCTCAAGACACATGTAGACTGATGAGTCCTTGCTCTAATTTAGACAGAGTGGGCCGCCTAGTACCTGCCTCTTCACTTCCTAGTAAATAGAAGAGTGGACTAAGTGATCTCTATGTTTCCTCCCACTTCTGAAAATCTGACATGCCATGGCTCTAAAAGGACATCCTCCCAGGTCTGGTCCTGACAGTTCAGGTTCATCCAGATGAAGATGACCTTGGCATGGAGGATCAAGTGCTCTACTGCTGCTGCTGCTGCTAAGTCGCTTCAGTCGTGTCAGACTCTGTGCGACCTCATAGATGGCAGCTGACCAGGCTCCGCCGTCCCTGGGATTCTCCAGGCAAGAACACTGGAGTGGGTTGCCATTGAGTGAAAGGTGCGTGAAAGAGGAATGATCAGAAAAAAAAGCAAATAGAAAGTTTGGTCCTTGAATTAGAACCTCAGTGCCCAGTTTCTCTCATTCATGCTCAGGGGATTTGTTCTTATAAGTCCTATTAAGTAGGTAAATCCTCTGTGTATCTGAGAGAGCACAGACTAACAAGCATCAATTTACTTGCTGCTGTTTGCATGCTATCTCTGTGGTAGGTGCCTACCTAATTCTCATGGAAGACATGCTTGCTGAACCTCAAATCTATATGCTGTCTTTCATTTGTTTAGTTTAAATAAACTACACACAATAGATTGCTAAGATACCAATATAAGCTTGAAATAATATAGCAAGACCAAAAAATTATAAATTGTAGCTCTTTATGCTAGGGTTATCACACTCCTACTAGATTTCAAAGCACATAAAGAGAAGAATTACAGGCAACCAAATGGAATTAAGATCACATCACATGTTTAGAGAGGCAGAGCATGTGGAATTTAGGGTCATGGAGATGTGGCTTTGAATCTCAGCCTTGTTAGCTGCAAGATCATTGACTTGAAAATCTCTCTCCAAGGCTCAGTTTTATCAGCTGTAAAAAAAAAAAAAAGAAAGAAAAAGGAGGGGGGACGAGTGGGGACTGAGGACACTTAAGACCTATTTCATAAGTGAGTTGCAAGGGAATGGAATATAAAAATTACACAATAAATGGCAACTTAATTTTATTTTAGTTATCACATTTATTTCTTTTATTAAGTTTGGGAGGAGTCTCTCATGCAGAAGTAAAGCTGTGTGTGTCGTGTGTCTTCATTTACAATTGCTAGGGATACCCTAGTTTTTTCATTTACTCTGTGGATGTCTGTGTGAAATGGCAGGAGGAGGGACAGTGATGTTGCATGTCTTTTCTCTCAAGGGAAGCCCAGGAGTTTCCTGAGAAATGGCAGTTGCAGGTCATGTGAAGACTTACTAGGCAAGACCTTGGGATCTGTGTGTAAGTCCAGTCTCCTAGGAACTAAGCCACTGGGATGTTTTTTGAAGTTGAGGTTTGCCATCACTCTGCAAACTCTGGGGAGGTCCCAGGACTATTCTCTGTGACACTACATGCCCTACTGCTACTCTAGGGCAGTTCTACATTTACTCTATGATGTTTTAGAACTAATAAGCATAGCCCGTTGCATGGATATTCTTGGTCAAAAGTCATTTAAGAATACTTAATTCTAGACCTAAAGCTGCCGTCTATGGGGTCGCACAGAGTCGGACATGACTGACGTGACTTAGCAGCAGCAGCAGACCTAAAGCCACAACTTTTTTTTATAGCTTCTAGGCACTGTAAATTTCAGTTTTCTTTAAGCCCCAAACAAACCTTTTAATGTTTGTTGAAATATTATGTAGACCAGTTTATCGATAGTTAGAAGAGTTAATTTCCTTGACAATCCATCTCTGCAGATTTCATTTCACATGAGCACAAGTCAGTTAAGATGCGGCTTGCCTAGCATATATAATGTGAAAATACATTGAAAAGAAGCCCCGTTGTTTCCCATCCCATCCCAACTGTGGCTGACATATAAAACCTGCCGAGCTATATATTTTTCTCATCTTAATAAGCACATTATAAAATGGCACCGAACGTCTTCCTCTCAGAGACAAAGAATGCTCAGGGTATTAAAAACATCAAAAGCAGAAAAAGTTAAGCAGTTGCAACAGGTACAGATCTAAGGCAAAGAACTACATCTCGCCATGGAACCTCAGATCAAATATGCCTGCTTTTTCCTTTCGCCCTTTGGGGTCGTTCCTCTGATAAATAATTCACAGACTGCAGTGCAAAGTAGTTTGCATACTGACAAGATTAAAAAGAATGCTTTGTCTGGGTTAAATTTACAATCTGAAACCTTCCTTTAAAATGTCAAGAAGGTAATTAATTTAAGAAGGTTTGCCAAGCAGAGTCTCTGACCCTGTCAGAAAAATTTCATTTCCTGAGGGTGAAGGGAATGTTACATTTATCTTTCCCAAATGCCTGTTTTGGTTTCCATTTTAAGACCATTTTCTGCCTTCCTAATATGCTTTTTATAGCCCTTTTCTTTTCAAGCAAAAATTAACCTAGTATTCTTTCCTGGTAGATTTTTAAAAAAGAGATTAACAAACATAGCTTGCAAATTACCTCTGAATGGGAAGTTGAGTAGAGGTCAGACCTTTTGACACAAACAGAAGAGGAACATTTTTCCACAGAGAGAGTTCTTCCTTGCTTGCACATGCAGACAAACCTTTGGAGGAGCAGCAGGAAATGCATAAATTCAACAGCATGAAAATTCGCTTTTGGCATAGCAAAACATCCTGTCCCACATATGCTCGGTGGTGTGCGTTCTTATGAATGAATGCTGTGACAATCAGTGAGGTTTTTACAGCAGCTCTTTGAGCCAAGTTTACTGGTGTGAAATTTTATTAGCAATTGTGTCCCTTTAGCTAATCCCTGAAGGCATCATGGAAGAGATGAGACAATGCATTGCTGTTTGGAAACCTAATCCAAAATCGACGTGTCATGAGCGCACACACACACACACACACGCACATACAGCAGAAAAAGAAAAAGATTCATCGACCCACTAAAACCATGTTGCATGTCCCCTGAAGAGTAGGATTTGCCAGGACAGCAAAGCTAAGTAGATGTCATTTCGTTGATGCTAGTGGGAAGAAATAATTTCATCTCTAATTTTCTTTAGGAAACAAAGGTCAGCTGAAATGTGACATAATGCCAAATTAGAAGAGAAATAGCTCACAATATATGAAATTTTAAATAAGAATCTCATGGTTTTAATGCAAATCTAAATCAGAAATGGGTTCAATAGAGATGCTTTTGAATGCTTAGCTGTCCTTTCTCGTTACCAGCTCTTGAACCTGGTAAACGAATGGTTTGTGTTGCTATAGTTCAGTTTCCTGAGATCTGTCTTCTACATCTTGTGACATCTTGGTGGGGTCAGGATGTGCTATGTCAGTCTGACATTTGTGTTCTCTGAGACTTGGGGAAAAAAAAGCCACTGGACAAATCTTTCTGCATATTTCTCACTCATTACCATCACAACTTAGAAAAACTGAATATCTCATTAAGGGCATATATTGGATTCCATCTTTCATGGAGTCTATACTATTAATATGATAATATTCAACAATAGTCTCTATTCTTTTCACTTTGGGTATCAGTTGTCCTTTTGAAAAATATTGAAATCGCCTGCAAGTATTTTGGCAAGTTGTGGTGTGTGTGCTCAGTCACTCAGTCATGTCTGACTCTTCGAGACCCCATGGACTGTAGCTCACCAGGCTCCTCTGTCCATGGGATTTCCCAGGCAAGAATACTGGAGCGGGTTGCCATTTCCTCCTCCAAGCAATGTAGTATAGATTAAAAGCAAAATATGGTCTAGTAAGAATTAGTATAAAATAAAATAATCTTACAGCTAGAAGTACAATTTAAGTTTAAAAATATCTGTATTTTCTATTACTTTAACCTTTATTTTAGAAAATCTCAAGCCATCAGTTTAGTTTTTTCTAAGAAAGGGATGGAGAAGAACCTCAGAAACTGATTTCAGAGAAATATTTAACTTAGAGGTAATAGAGTTAGATTGTTGGGTTGGCCAAAAAATTATCCGGGGTTTTCCGTCAGATGCTAATGAACTTTTGAGCTAACCCCGTAGAAAGAAATATATGTCAGAGAGGAGTGTTAGTTTGGCCTATAGGACACCACTGGAGGTTGGCCTGTTTTGTTTCTTTTTAAATTTATTTGGCTGTGTCGGGTTTTAGTTGCAGTACGTGGGCCCTTGGCATGAGGGATCTTAATTCCTGAACCAGGGATCAAACCCACATTTCCTGCACTGGAAGATGGATTCCTAACCATTGGACCACCAGGGAAGTCCCTAAGTGTTTTGATTTTCAAACAATAGTAGGCTGCGCTCAGTTTAGTCAATGGTATCAGGAATAGAAATGATCCAGAGTCTCCAGTGTTAATAGAAACTCTCAGACACTGGAACCATCATTCAAGGAAAGTCTTTCATTCAAGAAAAGGACAAATTTTAGGAAGGAGAGGTAGTGAACGTAAATTTAATTATTCTGAGATCAAGAAGAATGAACATTAAGGAAAGTACTCTGAACTTGATAACCAGAAGGGCACAAGTGGCCTTTGAGAAAACATTTCAGCAGCTTGTTAGCTTTGCAAATAAGATTTCAGGACATTTTTTAAAGTGACCTGGGCTGAGGAATTAAATATAGGGAGTTTAAATTGCTTTTTGTAGTTAGAAAGAAAGAGAGCTCTGGAACAGTGAATCAACGGAAGAGTAGAATTCCTAGAAGAACTTTTTTTCCCATTAAGATAGAGAACGTGATTATATGTACGCATGCATGCAAAGTCTCTTCAGTCATGTCTGACTCTTTGTGACCCTATTGACTGTAGCATGCCAGGCTCTTCTGTCCATGAGATCTTCCAGGCAAGAATACTGGAGTGAGTTGCCATACCCTCCTCCAGGGGATTTTCCCAACCTGGGGTTGAACCTACGTCTCTTACCTTTCCCGCATTGACAAGCGAATTCTTTACCATTTGTGCAACCTGGGAAGCTCAATTATATATATATATATATATATATATGTGACAAGAGAAAGGAACCAGCAGAGAGAGATATAAAAAATTCAAGAGAGAGATGGAACAATTAATAGATCAATATCTTGGGTGAAACAAGAGGTATAGGTACAAGATCAAGAGAGAAAAGTGAAGAGACTTCCCTGTTGGTCCAGTGGTTAAGACTTGGACTTCCAGTGCAAGGGGTGTAGGCTCGATCCCTGACCAGGGAACTAAGATCCCACATGCTGCATGGTGTGGCCAAAAAAACAGAAAAAAAGGAGAGAGACAGAGGAAAGTGAAGCCTTAGGAGAAAAGAGGGAACAGAACAGTTTTTTTTTTTCTCTGAGACAGGAGGAAGAAAAGATTAGTGAAGGATTGGAGGCAAGTAGATAGGGAGAAAAGAATTGAGAGGATGCTGAGTGTTAAAGAATTGATGCTTTTGAACTGTGGTGTTGGAGAAGATTCTTGAGAGTCTCTTGGAGAGCATGGAGATCAAACCAGTCAATCCTAAAGGAAATCCTGAATATTCATTGGAAGGATTGATGCTGAAGTTCCAATGCTTGGTCACCTTATGCAAAGAGCTGACTCATTGGGAAAGACCCTGATGCTGGGAAAGATTGAAGGCAGGAGGAGAAGGGGACAGCAGAGGACAAGATGGTTGGATGGCATCACTGACTCGATGGATGTGAGTTTGAGCAAGCTCCGGGAGATGGTGAAGGGCAGGGAAGCCTGGTGTGCTGCAGTTCATAGGGTCTCAAAGAGTCAGACATGGCTTAGCGACTGAACAACAACAACAGCAATTTAGTTGATATCAATTTTATAAGGAGATTTAGTTGATATCAATTTTATAACTGTGTAGGAGACAGTTGATCTCAATTTTATCAGGAGGCACCAGAAGATAGTGTGATAGTTTGAGCAGAAGAAAGTTGGAAGAGATCCTGGAGAGTGAAAGAGATGATCCACCTTAGATATTAGAGATACTTGACTAGCAGCACAGTAACACAATGGAAGGGAGAGAGTGTGCCTTTAATGTGATTCTTCTGTGCTTATAATTTTCTCAGCAATGCTCAGCCATCTATAAGATAAAGTGGATAAAGCAGACAATGGGCTTTCCTAAAGAGGAAGATAGAACTGTGCAAGAACACTGAAAGAGCACCAGCTTCAACACTGTGGGAGGGTGGGGCTGTTAAGGGAATGTTAAAATCATGATGGAAGAGGCAGAGCCTAGAGAAAATGGAAAATGGAAGTGGTAGGCATCATAGAATTTAAAAGAAAGATTATTGAATGATGGCCTCAAACAATAGTCTGGAAGTGATCATGGGGGCAAAGTTGATATTGATTCCTTTCTTATCCAGAGGTTTTCAGAGAGTGCTACTGCTGCTGCCGCTAAGTCACTTCAGTCATGTCCGACTCTGTGTGACCACATAGACGGCAGCCCACCAGGCTCCTCTGTCCCTGGGATTCTCCAGGCAAGAATACTGGAGTATACAAGAAGCCATTTCCTTCTCCCTTTTAGAGAGTAGCACTCATTTAATAAATATTTAAGCAGTGTCTCTTAAGTATAACAAACACTGGACTTGGGAGTGAGCATGCAATTGACAGACCCAGTTTATCCTTAAAATCTAGTGGGAAACACACACACTAAATTTTTTATGTATATATAAACATATATATATATATATATATAATAAGTTATGGTAAGATCTATGAAGAAAACAAACATAATGATATGTTGATAGAGAAATGCTCGAAACAGTCTTACTTGGTCATATTCATGCTCCATTAGTGAGAGTGAGAACATTAACTCACAGTCTGAACAATCTTTTTAAAATAGATATCAGAATATATTCTTCCCTTTTAAAAACTTATAGCTACCAGGGAAGCCCTTCACTTACCTTTAAAATCTTGCATTTCTATTCCTCTTAGGGTAAGCTCTGAATTCCTTATCAAGGCCTACCTGACCCCATAGGATCTGATTCCTTTGTGTCGTTGCTCAGTTGTTAAGTTGTGTCATACTCTTTATGAACCCATGGACTGTAGCCTGCCAGGCTCCTCTGTCCATAGGATTTCCCAGGCAAGAATATTGGAGCAGGTCATCATTTCCTTCTCCAGGGGATCTTCCTGAGCCAAGGATGGAACCCACATCTCCTTCTTGGCTGGCAGATTCTTTACCACTGAGCCACCAGGGAAGCCCTATGAACTGATTCCTTAAATCTCTCCAGACTCTTCCCCATTTTCCATCTTCTTTTTCACTCCAGTGACTCCATCCTTTCTGTACCTGAAAGACACCGATTGCTCTCCCACCACAGGCCCTGGGACATGGGCCTCCCAGGCCCTCTTGCACTCACTCCTCTCCTCCTCTCAGCCTCCTCTCTTCTTTTCAGAGAGGCCCTCACTGATTTCCCTTGCTAGGCTATCTTTGATTCCTCTATCCTACTGTTCACATCTCATCATCAGTGAGACCTGTCATTTCAGCTTCTTAAATAAATCCTCTCAAATCAATATTGCCTAGGCTGTCTTTACCCCCACCATGTATTAGTTCAACCTGTCAATGTCTCATCTGTAACAATAATTTCTAGTCTTATCATAAAAGACTGACAGAAGGTCAACCATCCCTTTTCTACAGGCAAAGTTTCAAGCTGAGATATCTGATTCTAGACAGACCTTCCTAAGCATGGCTACCAAGTTATACTCAGCAAGAGGCAGACCTGCCCTTGAACTGTCACCTTCCTAATGAAGATGGAACAAGGAATACAGAATGTCCATGCCTAGAAGTGTAGTTAAAGGTGTCAGGTTAGCATATTGGGTTGTGCAGTGGAGCGGTTTCTTTGGGGCTTTGGTATCTAATACATCTGTATTCACAATCTAGCTTTTCCATTGGCAAGCTGTGTGAACTTCCACTAGTACTATAGATTCTTGGCGTCTTGGTATCCTCATAAATAAAATGGGAATAAGGCCTGATTTGCAAGGCTGTTTTGAAGATAGTGTAAGTACCAAGCAGAGTGTCTGGTCCATCCTGGACATTCAGTGCTAAATTTCTTCTATTTTGTTTTTCTTAGATTTTGCATAGGAAACAAGCATGTAAATCCCCACGTATTTTGAAAAGTGGCCATTACTGGCACAAGGACTGCCTTTTGTAGTGACTCCAAATTCAATTCACATGCTCAATAAAGCAAGGATGGGCAAGTTGAGTTTGAAAGTTCTCAAAAACTGAAGAACATTACACATACTATTCCTTGTTTACACTATTGCATTTGCTTATTTCTACATTTCCAAGAATCATACTATTTCAGAAATGCAAGAAGAGTCCTTAGAGGGTATTTTGGGGTAAATAAAAGTATTTCTGTGCCTGAGTCGGGAGGTAAGGATGGGAGGTTTGGACTTGCGCTAATGTGCCATGTGCCTCATAGTCCTTGCCCTGCTCACCTCATTGAGTTGGTAAGCCCCTGGTATGATGAATCAAGGCTCCCCAGGAGCATGCCCAACAGCCAGGAAATGGTTACTGTTTTGACCAGTCATCAGGGTTTTTCTTTGTTTAATGTTTTCAGACTTTTTTTTTTCTAGTTTGTTTTGTTGAAGTCACAAGGGCAGAGTTATCAGTGTAGGAGGTGAGGAACTGTGTCTGGGGAAGCCAAGGAATTTGAGCAAGGAAGATAGTGAGCTTTAGAGACTGTGTGATACCACCTCTTCCCTCAGCCTCCTCTGGAGAATGGAAGTGAAACCACACAGCACTACAGTCATTTTGGAAGTCTATTTTTGTACTTTCAGATGTTATGTGCAATTGGCCACCAACATAGTCTTTTCCTAGGAAATTTGGTAACGTGTGGGTAACTCAAATGGCAAATTATGTTAATACTTAAGAAAGCACCTTAGAAGTGCTCATGACAATCGGCGATAAGTTGTTATTCTTCGCTTCAAGACATTGACTTTGCAGATGAAAAATCTGAAGTGCACAAAGTTTACATGATGTGGGTGTAGGGCTTCCCTGGTGGCTCAGTGGTAAAGAATTCACCCGCTAATGCAGGAGACATGGATTCAATCCCTGGATCAGGAAGATCTTCTGGAAAAGGAAATGGCTATCCACTCCAGTATTCTTGCTGGTGTGATCCCATAGATAGAGGAGCCTGGTGGGCTACAGACCTCAGAGTCACGAAGAGTCAGACATGACTGAACACACACAGCCTTTTAGTACTTTGTATTCCCCCGGCATTCAGGGCCTAGAGATTGTGTTGAAGTTATACTTACATGACAGATATACTGTCATGTATATTGACAGGTATGCTGAGAGTTGCTTAGATGAAATGATTTTCTTGGATTGTCTTTTGAATGAACTGATAGAGAACATAGCTCTCTTCCTCAGTCCCTAGGACTTGCACCTCATTTTTATGGTGCAAACTAGGAACATGCTGAGTAAACAATTGACAAAAGGTATTCATATGTTTTTATCTTGCTCAAATCAGCTTAATAAATAAAAAGAGCAATATTAACTTTCTGTTTAAGTAGCATATAATTTGGGCTTCCAGGTGGTACTAGTGGTAAAGAATCCACCTGTGAATACAGCAGACATAAGAGACAAGGATTTGGTCCCTGGGTCTGGAAGATTCCCTGGAGGAGGAAATGGCAATCCACTTCAGTTTTCTTGCCTGGAGAATCTCCATGGACAGAGGAGCCTGGCATGTAACAGTCCATGGAGCCGCAAAGAGTTGGACATGATTTAAGAGACTAAAATACCATCACCATTTTAGCCTGTTCCATGGAGATTTCTATGAGGACCCAGTGCTGTGCTTGCTGGGTTTAGTTGCTCAGTCGTGTTTGACTCTTTGTGACCCCATGGACAGTAGCCCGCCAGGCACCTCTGTCCAGGGGAATTCTCTAGGCAAGAGTACTGGAGTGGGTTGCCATCTCCTCCTCCAGGGCATCTTCCCAACCCAGGGATCGAACCTGGGTCTCTCACAATGTGGACAGATTCTTTACCATCTGAGGCACCAGGGAAGCCCAAGCAATCAGTAAGTGTTACCAATTATTATTATTATTGTTGTTTTGCTGCTGTTGGTGATGCTGCTGGTGATGGAGGAACGCCTGTTTGGAGACTGTTTCCAACTCTCAGTCCAGTGCTCACTGCCAGAGTCAGTCTATTGTACCTTCTTTCTTTTGCAACTGACATGCAACTTTTTTTTTTGGCAAAGCTATTGTTGACTTTATTATATCACAAATCCTAGAAAGGCAAATATGAGGGAATAGATTAAGATAAAACATGTCTGTAGCAAGCGTATGCAATTTTTAAAAAGCAAAATGAAAAATTAACACTCTTGATCTATCTGAAGTTATTACAGCCAAAACAAATGAGGATGGGCAACTGGAACTGACAAATGATAGGTAACCACCCAGCCTGACTACTTACCCAAACTCTTCCAGGCCCTCACTGGGGCATTTAGCTAGGATTCAGTGAGGTGTATCTCATTCATGCTTGTTCTTTCTCCATTCAGAATATCTTCACTGAGTGTCTTTTATGTGAAGGCCCAGTTCTAGCTAACATTACAGCACTTCTTTTGTTTAGAACTATCCTGTAATGACGGAGAAGGCAATGGCAAGTCACTCCAGTACTCTTGCCTAGAAAATCCCATGGATGGAGGAGCCTGGTGGGCTGCAGTCCGTGGGGTCGCTAAGGGTCAGACACGACTTAGCGACTTCACTTTCACTCTTCACTTTCACACATTGGAGAAGGAAATGGCAACCCTCTCCAGTGTTCTTGCCTGGAGAATTCCAGGGATGGGGGAGCCTGGTGGGCTTCCGTCTATGGGGTCACACAGAGTCGGACACGACTGAAGTGACTTAGCAGCAGCATCCTGTAGTGAAATGTGGAAGGAAAACCTGAAGGAGAAGACACAGCTCTGTCTACAACACGTACATAAAAAATTTACTACCAAGGGGAAAATGAGAAATATTGAGGGAGGGAGGCAGAGTCAGAAGTCTCTAGAAATCTCTAGAAGTCTTCAGAAATCTCTAGATTTAATCCCCAAAGTCTTCCGGGAGGAGGAGAAATGTATACAGTGAGGCCCTGCAGGTGGTAATGGGCAGGAAACAGGGAGGGATTTCTAAGACAAGGGTATTGCAGGCCTTGGTGGCCTAGCAGTTATGTGGCTACCAGTTTTCTTTTTTTCCTGCACTGTAGAAATTTTCTTTGTTAGAATGTGGCTTCAGAAACGTATTGTCCAATTTTGCACATCTCCCCATCTTTCCCCTAATCTTTTGTGCTGTTCTGAAGAAACTTCCCAAAAGCCTGCTAAAGAGAGTTCTCTGTCTTCAGCATTGGGGAATTCTAACACTCACTATTCATCAATCATTCAAGACTTTTCTTCCTTTCTTCCTTCCATCCCCTTCCAACTCTCTTCTGCGTCTCAGGGTAGAAGCAGCTGAATTAGACCTTTCAGAATTCCATTTCCAGCAGGGTTCTGGGTTAGATTCTGCCAAAAAGAAGGACTGTGCAAGATTGGAAGATAAGAGAAAGGAAAAGCCATTTTTCTCTGGTGGCAGCTGCAGGCAGACACATTGGCAGGCCGCAGACAGGAGATTTACAGCAGCTTCCAGGAGAGCTCCTGCAAATCACCTGCTTTGGTTTTGCAGTCAGGAGACATTATCAGCAGGAATATTTCCCTATATTTCCCATTTACCTAAATTTCCTGAAGGCCAGCTATGGCTTTTCTTTTACCGTAAGACCCTAATTCTTTAAGTGTTGTACAAATCCTTGATTGTTAGCATTATATTGTAAGTTAAAAAACATTTTTTTTTAATTTTAAAACTTTATTTCTGCAAAGCCAAACAAGAAGTGTTGGAGGGAAAAAGTGTAAAAGTTATTTTTGCATATTTGGGAACAGCAAGCACTCAGAGAAAACAAGAACTTATAACTGAATCAAAGGCAGTACCCTGCTTACTTGTATTTTGAATCCATCATGCTAGACTAAGTCTTGTAGCAAATCTCAGTGGCTTAATAATAATAAGTTTATTTTTGGATAATGTCTTAGTCTAATGGAGATGGAGGTAGTAGGGATTTGGGAGTGAGGGACTCTGTTTCAAAGAGCCATTGGGAGACTTAAGCTGATGAGGCTCTGCTCTGCATCTTCAGCTTGGCTCCAGGAAGGCTTGGGCATTAGCCTCCAGCTGAAAGACAAGGAAAGAAGGTTGAGTGAGGTGATTTCATGCATCAGGTCTGCTGCTGCTGCTGCTGCTGTTAAGTTACTTCAGTCGTGTCCGACTCTGTGTGACCCCATAGACAGAAGCCCACCAGGCTCCCCCATCCCTGGGATTCTCCAGGCAAGAACACTGGAGTGGGTTGCCATTTCCTTCTCCAATGTGTGAAAGTGAAGTCGCTCAGTCATGTCCGACCCTTAGCAACCCCACGGACTGCAGCCTACCAGGCTCCTCCATCCATGGGATTTTCTAGGCAATAGTACTGGAGTGGCTTGCCATTGCCTTCTCCGGCATCAGGTCTACATTGCCACATATCACTTTTTCCCAGATTCCACTAACGCATCACAAGCACCAATGCAGTTGCAAGCAGGGATGGAAAATTTGGAGGAAGTGTTTGCAGTGGCTGCTTCCACTTGGCCCAAGCCTCAGACCTTGGTGTCTCTAGGAGTTCTTAGACCAGGTCTCTCTCTCTCTTTTTCTCCTTTCTCACACTGCAAAGAGAGCTCACCGATACTTATAACTTCACCTTCTACCTCTGCTCTTGTTTTCCTCTCTACCTGGAGTGTCCTTTCCTTTTTTGTTCTGGTGAATGCCCTCCAAGGCATATATGGTATCTCCTTTTGAAATTGTCCATGAATATTCATTGTCTTTCTTACACATAGCAGTAAAACACAAATTGCACGCTAAGTTGCTTCAGTCGTGTCCAACTCTTTCTGACTCTATGTCCCAGGGGTTCTCCAGGCAAGAATACTGGAGTGGGTTGCCATGCCCTCCTCCACGGGACTCTTTCCCACCCATCTCCTGCAGCTGCCTTCTGCATTGCAGGTGGATTCTTTAATGCTGAGCCACTGGGGAAGCCCGTAAAACACAAATATGTAGCTGAAAAACTCAGTCTGATGACAATACATACACTTATTTGTTAGACACAATTATTTGCTGTTTTCTTTTCTCGTCAACATAAGTTCTTTGAGGATAAGGAAGATAAGTCATGTGTTCTGAGTGGCCCTGCATTGACTTCTCAAAATGTAATAGGTACTCATTAAATATTGTTTCAATGAATTGATAGATTTGGCTGTCTAAATATTGACAGATTGGAATAATTGAATGATAGCCCTAGTCATCTTCTCAAATATAATATAAATATTATTAATGTAAAATAGTTCCTCTGTGGTTTGGTAATGACATGTCCATGGTCAGTATTTAAACATGAATGCAGAATGAATTGATTAAAAATAATTAATACTTTAAAGAATTTGTATTCATGTGCTAAAATAACTCTCCCATAAATTTTTTTCTACAACTTGCAAGATCCTTTGTGCAGCTGGCTTTCATCACAATAGGTCATTGACAAGGTACATATTCAATCCTGGCTCATAGATTTCCTGCCATTTTCATCAGCTTGACGTGGATCCCATCCCTTACATTCTGTTCTCTTCCATCCTCATTTAATCATCCCTCCTGCCTTCTCCCCTTCCCTAACTGATCACCTTTATTGAGCTTGAAAAGTTGTGACAAGAAGAAGAGAGAAAGAAACAGGGGAAATCCATGGATGGACAGACATTTTTCCTCCATAAATTTCTATTCTGGAGTGCTCCTCTCTACCTCCAGGGTGTGATTTTTAACTTTTTTTTTAAACAAATTTTTGACTCATTGGAAAAGACTCTGATGCTGGGAGGGATTGGGGGCAGGAGGAGAAGGGGACAACAGAGGATGAGATGGCTGGATGGCATCACCGACTCGATGGGCATGGGTTTGAGTGAACTCCGGGAGTTGGTGATGGACAAGGAGGCCTGGTGTGCTGCGATTCATGGGGTTGCAAAGAATCGGACACTACTGAGCGACTGAACTGAACTGACTGAACAAGCTTTGGGTTTATTTAGGCAAGACATTACCAAGGAATATAATTGTGATATAAACAATGTCTATAATTTGTCTTGGAGCCATTATTTTTTTCTCTGAATTAGTACTAGATCAATACCCTAGTAAGTTGTCAGCAGCATTGTATTGATGTCTCTGTAAACAAATAAATTAACATTTTATTTAGTTTCACTACGTATTCAGCTTGGCAGTAGGAGAGGGGTATACAAAGAGATAAAGTAAGTTCTTTGTCTTCAAATAATTTACAGCCTATAAATTTGAGATGTTGATAATTTATGCCTATGGAAAAATCACAGAACCTCCTTTACAAAATTCTCAAATTCTGCTTTAGGGTTCGTTTCAAATCAAATATGTTTCTGTTCCTTTTTGTTACTTCTTTGGCTTTTAACTGCATCTCATCATCAGAACTTTTTCCATTCCTATGCTTGTATTGGCTTACTTTTTAACTTACTCTACAAATATTTAATGGGTGCCTACTCTGTATGGGCCATTATAGCTTTTAGTGACACAGTAGAAGACAAAGTCCCTGCCCTCAAAAAAGTTGTGTTTCAATGAGAGAGAGAGAGAGACAGTAACCAACCAAACAAATGTAATATTTCCAGTAAGTGTCATCAAGAAAAAATAAAACAATTTGAAATAATAAAAGGGCTAAGAAGTGCTATTTCAGAGAGAATGGTCTGGGAGGTTATCTCTGAGGAGGTAACATTGAGTAGAGACATGATTGAAGTAGGAATTAATCATGACAAGGACTAGTAAACAGCATACTAGGTAGAAGCAGCAGCAAATGTAAAGGGCCTGGGACAAGGACGAGCTTGTCACATTTATAGAACAGGTAGAAAGGCTGTGTGGCTAGAGCTTAATTAACAGAACAAATGTGCATAACTTTTTGGTTCATCTAATCTTTTCACATCCATTATTTTATTTGTATATCACAAGAAGACAGTTATCATTTTCACTTTACAGATGAGGAAACTGAAGCTCAAAGCTTAACCAATGACTTGTCCTAAGACATGGAACGTGGCTTTGGTCCCTAGGCTTAAGACTCCATATCAAGTACTCTTGCCATACTTCTGATAATGCTATTGTGAAGGTTTCTTTGGCTCTGGGGTGCCCTTAGGACACTGGAAAGTCTAGAAAATCACTTCCATGGAAAAGAGGGCACAGAAGGGTCAGTAGCAACCCTGATCCTACTTGAATCATAAAGTCGGATTTGGGGAAGGACACTTATTATTCCAGAGTTTACTTGGGCAGTTCAGTTCAGTTCAGTTCGATCGCTCAGTCATGTCCGACTATTTGTGACCCCATGAATCACAGCAAGCCAGGCCTCCTTGTCCATCACCAACTCCCAGAGTTCACTCAAACTCATGTCCATCGAGTTGGTGACGCATTCCAGCCATCTCATTCTCTGTCATCCCCTTCTCCTCCCATCCCTAATCCCTCCCACCATCAGAGTCTTTTCCAATGGGTCAACTCGTCGCATGAGGTGGCCAAAGTATAGGAGTTTCAGCTTTAGCATCAGTCCTTCCAATGAACACCCAGGATTGATCTCCTTTAGAGTGGACTGGTTGGATCTCCTTACAGTCCAAGGGACTCTCAAGAGTCTTCTTCAGCACCACAGTTCAAAAGCATCAATTCTTCCGCGCTAAGCTTTCTTCACAGTCCAACTCTCACATCCATACATGACCACTGGAAAAACCACAGTCTTGACTAGATGGACCTTTGTTGGCAAAGTAATGTCTCTGCTTTGTAATATGCTGTCTAGGTTGGTCATAAATTTCCTTCCAAGGAGTAAGCATCTTTTAATTTCATGGCTGCAGTCACCATCCGCAGTGATTTTGGAGCCCCAAAAATAATGTCTGACAATATTTCCACTGTTTCTCCCATCTATTTCCCATGAAGTGATGGGACCAGATGTCATGATCTTTGTTTTCTGAATGTTGAGCTTCAAGCCAACCTTTTCACTCTCCTCTTTCACTTTCATCAAGAGGCCTTTGAGTTCCTCTTCACTTTCTGCCATAAGGGTGGTGTCATCTGCATATCTGAGGTTATTGATATTTCTCCCAGCAATCTTCATTCCAGCTTGTGCTTCTTCCAGCCCAGCGTTCCTCATGATGTACTCTGCATATAAGTTAAATAAGCAGGGTGACAATATACAGCCTTGGCATACTCCTTTTCCTATTTGGAACCAGTCTGTTGTTCCATGTCCAGTTCTAACTGTTGCTTCCTGACCTGAATACAGGTTTCTCAAGAGGCAGGTCAGGTGGTCTGGTATTCCCATCTCTTTCAGAATGTTCCACAGTTTATTGTGATCCACACAGTCAAAGGCTTTGGCATAGTCAATGAAGCAGAAATAGATGTTCTTCTGGAACTCTCTTGCTTTCTCCATGATCCAGTGGATGTTGGCAATTTGATTTCTAGTGCCTCTGCCTTTTCTAAAACCTGCTTGAACATCTGGGAGTTCATGGTTCACATATTGCTGAAGCCTGGCTTGGAGAATTTTGAGCATGACTTTGCTATCATGTGAGATGAGTGCAATTGTGCGGTAGTTTGAGCATTCTTTGGCATTGCCTTTCTTTGGGATTGGAATGAAGACTGACCTTTTCCAGTCCTGTGGCCACTGCTGAGTTTTCCAAATTTGCTGACATATTGAGTGTAGCACTTTCACAGCATCATCTTTCAAGAGTTGAAAGAGCTTAACTGGAATTCCATCACCTCCACTAGCTTTGTTCGTAGTGATGCTTTCTAAGGCCCACTTGACTTCAATTCCAAGATGTCTGGCTCCAGGTGAGTGATTACGCCATTGTGATTATCTTGGTCGTGAAGATCTTTTTTGTACAGTTCTTGTGTATTCTTGCCACCTCTTCTTAATATCTTCTACTTCTGTTAGGTCCATACCATTTCTGTCCTTTATTGATCCCATCTTTGCCTGAAATGTTCCCTTGGTATCTCTAATTTTCTTGAAGAGATCTCTTCTTTTTCCTATTCTGTTGTTTTCCTCTATTTCTTTGCACTGATTGCTGAGGAAGGCTTTCTTATCTCTCTGTGCTATTCTTTGGAACTCTGCATTCAGATGCTTATATCTTTCCTTTTCTCCTTTGCTTTTTGCTTCTCTTCTTTTCATAGCTATTTGTAAAGCCTCCTCAGACAGCCATTTTGCTTTTTTGCATTTCTTTTCCATGGGGATGGTCTTGGACCCTGTCTCCTGTACAATGTCACGAACCTCTGTCCATAGTTCATCAGGCACACTATCTATCATATCTAGTCCCTTAAATCTATTTCTCACTTCCACTGTATAATCATAAGGAATTTGGTTTAGGTCATATCTGAATGGCCTAGTGGTTTTCCCTACTTTCTTCAATTTAAGTCTGAATTTGGCAATAAGGAGTTCATGATCTGAGCCACAGTCAGCTCCTGGTCTTGTTTTTGCTAACTGTATAGAGCTTCTCCATCTTTGGCTGCAAAGAATATAATCAATCTGATTTCGATGTTGACCATCTGGTGTTGTCCATTTGTAGAGTCTTCTCTTGTGTTGCTGGAAGAGGGTGTTTGCTATGACCAGTGAGTTCTCTTGGCAAAATTCTATTAGCCTTTGCCCTGCTTCATGTCATGCTTCAAGGCCAAATTTGCCTGTTACTCCAGGTGTTTCTTGACTTCCTCCTTTTGCATTCCAGTCCCTTATAATGAAAAGGACATCTTTTTTGGGTGTTAGTTCTAAAAGGTCTTGCAGGTCTTCATAGAATCGTTCAACTTCAGCTTCTTCAGCACTACTGGTTGGGGCATAGGCTTGGATTACTGTAATATTGAATGGTTTGCCTTGGAAATGAACAGAGATCATTCTGTCATTTTTGAGATTGCATCCAAGTACTGCATTTTGGACTCTTTTGTTGATCATGATGGCTACTTCATTTCTTCTAAGGGATTCCTGCCCACAGTAGTAGATATAATGGTCATCTGAGTTAAATTCACCCATTTCAGTCCATTTTAGTTCACTGATTCCTAGAATGTCAATGTTCACTCTTGCCATTTCCTATTTGACCACTTCCAATTTGCCTTGATTCATGGACCTAACATTCTAGATTCCTATAAAATATTGTTCTTTACAGCATTGGACCTTTGGCAATAATCTCTAGGATGTTATCCTCAAAGGAAGAAAGTTCCAGTCTAGGATAGATTACCAAAGTAAATGTAGTGAGCAGATCTCCAGTACTTACACTGGTACTTCGTGTGTATCTGGCCTGGAAAGGAAGCTCAGCAAAGATATCTTGCTCAGGGTCCAGACAGACATGCTCATGTGGTCCTCAGAGAACCTTAGAGGAAGAATGGAATCATTGAATTTACACCCTTTCCTCATTTCTTTGTTAAATTAAGACAAAATATAGGTGATAAGATAACACGTGTAGATGAAGACAGATCTAGCATATGATTATTTATTCTTTCATGAGTGCTTCCCAGGTAGTGCACTGGTAAAGAATTTGCCTGCAATGCAGGAGACTCAGGACACACAGGTTTGATCCCTGAGTCGGAAAGATCCCTTGGAGTAGGAAATGGCAACCCATGCCAGTACTCTTGCCTGAAAAATCCTATGTACAGTGGAGTCTGATGGGCGACAGTTCATGTGGTTGCAAAAGAGTCAAACATGACTGAGCACACACACATGCACACATCCCTTTGTAAAATATTTTTTGAGCATTTTCTGTCAAACACTGTGATGGGTGCTGAAGGTATAATCCCTCCATTCAGCAAGACTGGGGTCTAGAGGAAAATCAAATATATAAACACATGATTATCACATGATAAAACTGCCTTAGAGGAGGTGTCTGGAGAACACATTAGAAGAAAAAAAAAAAAGAAATTTTGCTCCCATTCTGTACTATCTTGTTGAGAAAAATATCTTGCAGCTCTGTTTCTGGTGGAGAAAGTACTCATTTGATAGCAAATTACTTTATTAGCCTTTCTCAAGTGACTTACTAAGAGCTGAAGAATAGCCATCTGTATGTCATTGAAATAGTGTTCTTTCATTAGTAAAAGCAAATTCATGGAATAAGGACTTAAATTCATGGAATAAGGACTTACTCTGATAAAACCACAGAAATGAGCTACCAATGGATGGCTTAAACTTTCCACTTTTGGTAATATTTAGGAATAAAATAGACATATATCTCTGCAGAATGAGTGGGAAGATTTAAGGGATGGACAGGCTTCCCAGTTGGCTCAGTGGTAAAGAATCCACCTGTTAATGGGGGAGAAGCAGGAGACATGGGTTCGATCCCTGGGTCAGCAAGATCCCCTGGAGGAGGGCAGGGCAACCCACTTCAGTCTTCTTGCCTGGATAATCCCCATGGACAAAGGAGTCTTTCAGGCTACAGTTCATGGGGTTGCAAAGAGTTGGACACAATTGGGCACACAGGCACACACACAAGGGCTGAACATACGATTTTGAGATATTAATGCTTTTTTATCATTGTCTGTAGTAAACTGTTACCTAGGAGACAAAATACTCTGTATTTCTTGAAGTCATACAGTTGAGAGTCTATTAAGCCTGAGGAAAAATTCAGTTCAGTTCAGTTCAGTCACTCAGTCGTGTCCCACTCTGCCATCCCATGGACTGCAGCACGCCAGGCCTCCCTGTCCATCACCAACTCCCGGAGTTTACTCAAACTCATCTCCATTGAGTCAGCAAAACTTAATGCTTAATAAATAAGATTTCTCTCCAGTTTTTCATGATTCTTTCTAAGTAACTTTCCCGAGCTGGGTACTTAAATACCAAATACCTCAGAGTGGAAATTCCAGAGCTCTCTGATTGTGGTTAAAGACTGACCCTGGAAACTCCTCGAAGCCTTGCCTTCCTGTTGTAAATCCTCTCTGCTCCTGCCTCCTTCTCTCACATTTCACCTTCTCCTTACTCTTCCAACTTGACCCTCAGGATGATTATCTCAGTGACTCCCTGGACCCCACTGCACCAAGGGATGTTTAGTCTAGCATAAGTTCTGTGTCAGTCTGCCTTGGGACATGGCTGAAAACTTTGATTCCAGAAACTTCTCACCATGAGTCGCAGGCAGTCCAGACAGGCTCTGCTCACCCCATCAGGTCAGACAGCTTCCAGTCTTGCCATAACACCAAGTTCACTACAAAACAAAGGGCAGGGAATAAGGCAACTTTTATTACAAGCCTATCTAGAAACTCTAGAAGTAGAATGGAGACACCTTTGTCATGGATCTCATACCAACTGGGTGGGCTTTCCTCACTGTTTCCTAAGAATTGACCACTGATTTGAAGTGAAAAATCATCTCCATACTGAGAACAATGTTTCAGATGAATGTGGACTTGGTTGATCTTTATTATTTGTGGGCTTCATACTTGAGGATTCACCTCCTCACTAAAGTTTATTTGTAACCCCCAAATCAATATTTCTGACACTTTTGCGGTCATTCATGGAGATGCCTAGAAGACTGAAAATTCAAGTTGTTTGATGCACTATTACCAGCTAAAGTCAAACAAGGTGATCCTCTGTCTTCAAACTGTAAACAAGTGTCCTTTTTGTGGTCTCCTTAGTGCACATTTGTTTCCATCTGTGTTGGAATTTCAGCTGTTGGCAATTCCAGTATTTAAAATGACTTCCAAGCATAGTGCTGACGTGCCGGCTAGTGTCTGTCAGTGCAGCAGGGCTGTGGTGCGTCTTAAAGGAGGACATAGGTGCGCTAGACATGCATCATTCAGGCACAAGTTATGGGGCCACTGGCTGTGAGCCCAGTGTTAGTGTTAACTGTACATATTACGTAAGGGATCTTTAAACAGAAACACACATAATACAAGGTTATGTATTGTTCAGTTAACACAAATGTGACCGGAGGCTCACAGAAATCTATTTCTGTATTTCCCCTAGGAGCAATGGGTCAGTATTCACTAATTCAGTGTTTGTAGAACAATTTATAGAACATAACTATAAGCAAATTTATAGAAGATAACTGTAAGAGCATAATGAATATTATATGTGTGTGTATATATATGGGTTTCCCTGGTAGCTCAGATGGTGAAGAATCTGCCTGGAATGAAGGAGACCTATATATATGTACATGATACTCACATATATTAACATAATATATATTTTAATTAAAGTGCTATTGACACAATACCATATTTGTTTCAGGTGTACAACATAATAATTTGATATTTTTATAGATTACTCTCCATACAAACCTACTGTAAGATATTGACTGTATTTCCTGTGCTGCATGTTACATTCTTATAACATTTATTTTATACCCTTCAGAGTATACTTCTTAATCCTCTCCCCACTACCTTACCCCTCTCTGCCTATGCTGGTAATCGCTAGATTGTTCTCTGTATCTGTGAGTCTGTTTTTGTTCTATTACATTTATAGATTCCACATATAAATGAAAACATACAATAATTGTCTTTCTCTGACATATTTTTTATATAAGTATGTTTTTTTTTTTATTAGCACTTAAAAGGAGCCACTTATGAATCTGTTCACAATCACATTAAGCACATTCTAGAGAAGAAAATAGTGAAACTTGTGTGATCTTCTCTAATGAGTAAAATAAATGCGATTTTTATGAGATAAAATGTTCACAATTAATCAAAACCTATTTACTGTATCAAAATTTATTTTCTCTCTATGTAAAGAATGTGAAATTTCAAGGCAAGGAGACTAAGGAAGGCCACCTCCCAATCAGCCTCTGCATTTGTGGAGAACAAGGCTCATCCACTCACCACTGAGCTTTGTGGAACATTCATAATTCATGGAAGGGGCCATCTGAAAGCATTTCCCAGAATTGTCACAAAATTCTGTCAGCTCCTGCAGTGATGAAAAAGTTCAGTCTTGTGAATATGATTAAGGTGCATTGGAATCTAAGAAAACCATCAATAGCCGCTCCAGCTCGCTTCACGCTCTTGGAATGTAGTCTGGAGAAGAAAGTTGGTTCTGACAGATGATTTCATGGCATTTTACTCAGTATGGGATGTATTTGAGAAGCAGTGTATCAAAATCTTGACCTTTGCTTTATTTTTTTTCTCTATTGTTGATTTAAAAGATTAGAAGCACTCCAAAAACCTTTCTTCTAAATGTCTTCCCTTGCATGCAGCACCAAGAATTCTGAACAGATTCGACACACACGCTGTAGGAGCATAAATCAGCTAAGGGGAGGATCCTTGTAAATTGCTCTCCCCTTTATAATTTCATCTCATTAGGGAAGAAGGGACAGGTGGGTGTACTGGTAGTTACAGATCAGGAATTGTATTTTCTTTTCAGAGCAGTGAGGATGTTTTTGTATGCAACCCCCTTCTGAGAAAACTATGCAGGTTTTTATTATGCATAAAAATTCTTCTCTGGTGGCTTTTTGCAGTTTACAGAAAAAAGTATGAACTAAAATTAGAAACTGCTTAGCTTTTACATATTATTGACTTCTTAGGCTTAGTGTAAAAAGAAATGAAGGGAGCCCACAATAAAATTTCTATTCCTTTGGTGGATTAAGATGAGCATGTAAAGTAGATTTGTGAAATAGACTCATTAATCACTGACACCCAATGTATTTGGTAGATCAAGGATGAAGGAATGTGGTCTAGGAGTTCCAAGGAGTAATAAGTGATATTTATGGTCACATTTGCAGAATCCTATTGCTCATTAGGGGCTTCCCTGATGGCTCAGACGGTAAAGAATCCACCTGCAATGTGGGAGATCCAGGTTTGATCCCTGGGTCAGGAAGATCCCCTGGAGAAGGGAATGGCAACCCACTCCAGGGTTCTTGCCTGGAGAATTCCTTGGACAGAGGACCTGAGCGGCTGACACTTTCACTTTCTTTGTTCACAATGTCTGCTTTATAAATACAGATCTCTTGTATGTCAACTGTGAGGCCTCTTGATAATGCAGAGGGTAAACAATGATTTCAGAATATACGATAATGATACTGATGATGACTGTATGCAGTCATTTTATGTCATGGCTTTTCACCTTTATAACAGCCCTGTGGAGGGATCAGTCGTCAAGTATTTATTCATTGCTGTTTTTGAACTCAATTGAAAATTTAAATTTTTTTTTAAATTGTGGTAAAACATATATAATATAAGAATGACCACTTGAGCCATCTTGAGTGTACATTTTAGCAGCTTCAAGCATAGTCACAGAGCTGTGCAATCAACACAATTATCCAGTTCCAGAACATTTTCATCATCCTGAACAGAAACTCAGTATCTCTTAAACAATTCCCCCTCCCCACAGCCCCTGGTAATCTCGATTCTACTTTATGTATTTATGAGTTTGTCTTCTCTAAAGTCCTCATATAAATGGAACCGTATAGTATTTGTCCTTTTGTGATTGGTTTATTTCACTTAGTATGGTGTTTTCGAAGTTCATCTTAGCAGCATATCTCAGATTTTCACTCCTTTTCAAAGATGAATGAATAATTAATTTTTTAACACCAACTACTATTCTGGACACTATTCTAGACCTGGGGTTCTTACTGGGAAGTGGTTGTGTTTGCTTCTCCCTGGGGATTTCCATACTCTGGGAGCTCTACCATTTTGCCCTGACTCCTGGTTTCCAGAATCCATCCCATGTCTTTTCTTTTTTTTTTTCTTTCTTTTATTTCCTATTTGCTTATTTTTTAATTGATATATAATCCACATACTATAAAATTTGCCTTTTTTTTCCTTTAAAAACTTAATAGCATTTATACTTTGAAGGTATTTGATTTTCTTGTAACTAGCACTTCAAATGCAACAAGCATTTGAAGCAACAAGCATTTGACCCAACAAGTAAAACTTTCTACAGTTCATAATTTTTATAAATAAAATAAATTAAATGTACAGTGAATAAGTTCACTGAAATATTTCAATATTTCTGCAGGTTTAGTAACATCATAAAATACATTTCAACTAAAATTCACAAATCTAAAAACCTGTTAGGCATTTTTAGGCGTTTTAAGTTGGATATGAAGACCAATGTTACATCATAATATGCAAATTACAAATAGTACTTCAAATAGCAAATACTACAGTTTGTCCCAAACTTTAAAAACTATTCATGAACTCAACACTAAACTATTGATGGCTATGAGAATTGTTTCCTAGCCTTTTTGAAAATTTCAACCCATTTACGTTTAAGATAATTATTGATAAGTACGATCCCGTAGCCATTTTCTTTATTGCTTTGGGTTCAAGTTTACACACTCTTTCTGTGTTTCCTGTCTATAGAAGATCCTTTAGCATTTGTTGGAGAGCTGGTTTGGTGATGCTGAATTCCCTCAGCTTTTGCTTGTCTGTAAAGCTTTTGATTTCTCCTTCATATTTGAATGAGATCCTTGCTGGGTATAGTAATCTGGGCTGTAGGGTATTTTCTTTCATCACTTTAAGTATGTCTTGCCACTCCCTTCTGGCCGGAAGAGTTTCTGTTGAAAGATCAGCTGTTATCCTTATGGGAATCCCCTTATGTGTTATTTGCTGCTTTTTCCTTGCTGCTTTTAATATTTGATCTTTGTGTTTGATCTTTGTTAATTTGATTAATATGTGTCTTGGAGTATTTCGCCTTGGGTTCATCCTGTTGGGGACTCTCTGGGTTTCTTGGACTTGGGTGATTATTTCTTTCCCTATTTTAGGGAAGTTTTCAACTATTATCTCCTCAAGTATTCGCTCATGGTCTTTCTTTTTGTCTTCTTCTTCTGGGACTCCTATGATTCGAATGTTGGAGCGTTTAACATTGTCCCAGAGGTCTCTAATATTGTCCTCATTTCTTTTAATTCGTTTTTCTTTTTTCCTCTCTGTTTCATTTATTTCTATAATTCTATCTTCTAGTTCGCTAATCCTGTCTTCTGCCTCTGTTATTCTATTGTTTGTTCCCTCCAGAGTGTTTCTGATCTCATCTATTGCATTATTCATTGTATATTGACTCTTTTTTATTTCTTCTAAGTCCTTATTAAATCTTTCTTCCATCTTCTCAATCCTTTTCTCCAGGTTATTTATCTGTAACTCCATTTTGCTTTCAAGATTTTGAATCATTTTCACCATCAAAATTTGAAATTCTTTATCAGGTAAATTCCCTATATCTTCTTCTTTTGTTTGTGTTGGTGGGCAATTATCTTGTTCCTTTACTTGCTGGGTATTTCTCTGCCTCTTCATCTTGCTTATATTGCTTTGCTTGGGGTGGCCTTTCCCTCTTCTTGCAGTTTGTGGAGTTCTCTTTATTATGTAGTTTCTTCGCTGTGTGTGGGGTTGGACGGGTGACTTGTCCGGGTTCCCTGGTTAGGGAAGCATGTGTCGGTGTTCTGGTGGGTGGAGCTGGATTTCTTCTCTCTCCTTTAGAAGACAATGGGCTGCTTTTCTGGGAGCCTGATGACCTCTGCCAGTATTCAGAAGTTGTTTTCTGGACTTTACTCCACGTTCAAATGTTCTTTTGATGAATTTGTGGGGGAGAAAGTGGTCTCGCCGTCTTATCCCTCCGCCATCTTGTTTCTTCCTCCCCAGAACACTGGATTCTTATATTCCACTTGGTCGTGGAGTATCTCTTCCCAGCTGCTCCAGCAAGGTGCAGCCACTGTACCTTACCTTGGATGAGGGGTATCTCCTCAAGGACGCCCCTCCTGCTTTGAATGTGGATCAGCTCCTCTCGGCCCTCCGGTGCCCAAGCAGCCACCGCCTCCTGGACGCGGTACAGCTCCTCTCGGCCACCGCCCTAACCCTGGGCGCGGGGCAGCTCCTCTCAGCCACGATTCTGCACGTGGTCGGTTGCGCCGGAGCCGGGCGTCTCTAGCGTCTGCGCCGCCGGAGCCGGGCGTCTCCCGCGTCTGCGTCTGCGCCTCCGGAGCCGGGCGTCTCCCGCGTCTGCGCCTGCGCCTCCAGAGCTGGGCGTCTCCCGCGTCTGCCCATGTCTTTTCCTTTTTCAAACCCAAACTCCAAACTTGAAACTCAGATTGCTACTCTCTGAGTTGAGCTGTAAATCTATAGTTCGATAGTCTATACTGATCACTACAAGTTAGCCCCCCTAAAAGTGTTGTAAAATAGCATGCTGCTGCTGCTGCTAAGTTGCTTCAGTTGTGTCCGACTCTGTGCGACCCCATAAACAGCAGCCCACCAGGCTCCCCCGTCCCTGGGATTCTCCAGGCAAGAACACTGGAGTGGGCTAGTGACATCCTTAAACCAGTGATTCCAAGAGGACTTTTGATGGCATGCCAAAGGAAGTGTCATGGCACTGCATAACAGGGGACAGCCACTTTTAATTTATACCCAGGTCAGGTATTGGATGTTCCTATCCAAGGGAATAAATCAAACTTTTCTCCCAGGATAAGAGAAAGCACCAAAGCAAGCCAAAAGAAATCTTATTCCCATGATTAATAAAGCACGCAACTGACATTTCTAGGAGTAAAATGAAGGGAGGAATCTCCATGGGATCCAAAATAGACTATTCAAAGAAATCCATAAGAAGTCATCAAAGACTGAGGACTAGATGCAAGGATGCAACCATCCTAATACAAAATTTCATGGAAAATACAAGAATAGCTGCTTAGTTTGGACAAAGTAAAGATTAAAAAAAAAAAAGAAAAAAGTGCTGGCAGGACCAGAAGAGGATTCCCTGTACCTTAATGGTCAAATATTTCATACAAATTCCTAATACATAGGAGGGCTTCCCTGATGGCTCAGCAGGTAGAGTCCACCTGAAATGAAGGAGACACTGGAGATGGGGGTTCAACCTTTGGGTCAGGAAGATACCCCGGAGGAGGAAATGGCAACCTGCTCTGGTATGCTTGCCTGGAGAATCCCATGGGCAGTGGAGTTTGGTGGGCTATGGTCCATAGGGTCCCAAAGAATAGGACACGGCTAAGCAATCATGTAATACAGAGGAACTAGAATTTGATGTGATACTACTATGATATTCAACAGCCTGTCATATTAACCTAGGTTTTTAAACTGTATAGTAAATGTGTTTTAATTCCATAATATTGACTCAGTAATTCTGTACACATGTTTTGTTGTATTCAGAGAGCTCAAAGTTAAGGAATTTCTGTAGGTCAGTGGGTGGCTCTCAAACTTCAGCATGCATCAGAATACCCTGGAGGGCTTGTTAGAACTAGCTTCCTCCAGGTTTTCTGATTCAGTAGGTCTAGAGTGAAGCTTGAAATCTGAATTTATGTCAAGTTCCCAGGTCATCCTAATGCTTTTGGTGCATTAACCCCAATGTCAGGACCACATTTTACGAATTCCTAGGTATATCTAGGTGTGTCTAAACCACTTAGATCAGATGAGTTAAAGTTTAGTTGAAATTCTGATACATAAAGTGCTTTTCAAGTCTGCTCATCTTTTGGATTTTCACTGTTATCAGAGATACTCAAGCCACCATCAGTCTCTCACCTGAACTACAAAAGCCTCTAAATGGGTCTTCAATTTCCTATCACGCATCCCTCCAATTTCTCCATTAAAAACAGCTACGGTTATCTTTTAAAAACCTAAATCAGACTATCTGACTCTTCTACGTATTATTCTTCAAACACTTTCCATAGCACTTACTCCATGACACCAAGCTGCTTATCATGGCTCTCCAGGGCTTGTTTGCCATCATTAGGCTCTAAGTTGCTTGAGAAAGGGATCAAGTCAGCATAGCACCCGAGAGATGGCAGGGGTTCACTTGGTTGGCTCACAGAAGGGACAGGGGCAGGCAAGCCTATGTTGAATGCAGTGTTTATTGTCTGGGTTCATCGACAGCTTTTAGAGTAAGGAGTCTGTCACTTGGGGCATTTGTTCCTTCAATTAATGCCATTTTGATGCCTTTGCTGTGAATCACAACCACTCTGTCTCTGACTGCTGAAACTGTTAGTGGCCTGCGTCAGTATGGTTTAGTGACTAAACTACAATATAAGGCTTGGTGGGCATCAGCTCTGCTCTTCTACCCCTGTGCTATTTTGAAGAGTCTCCTGAGAGGGCTGCCCAAGGAGCTGAGGAAATGGAGTGAAGCTTTGATTAAATAATTAATCAGTGTGTGCCCAGATCAAGGGAAGAGATGGTCTTTTGGCAGTCTACATTACATCCAAGGCTACATTTAGAGACTATTTAGTTTGGGATAAACTTTTTAAAAGGAGGGAGTAGGAAACCGTTCAGGAGCGGGCAGCTAGTACAGTTTAGAATTTGAAGTTCGTCACAGGAAAGAGCTGTAAATGAACTCGGGAGAAATCTATGGCGAGAAGCCGCCATCTTGAAAAAGAATGACGTTTACTCTAACGGTCCTGAGGGAATGACAACTTCAGATAAAAGTCACAGGGAAGCAGATTCCGGGTCAGGATAAGGCAGAATTTTTCAGAAAGTAGAGCTGCTGAAAAATAGCAAGGAACTATTTTGTGAGGGAGAGAATTCCTCTCATACTGGAAGTGTTAGAGAAGAGATGGTGAGGAGGGTGGGAAGACAGAAGGTAGTAACATTTACTGTGAGCTAGTAACTTTACCTGTATGATTATCCAGAGGAAACTTTATTTTCTTGGCAGCAGACACTTTCAAACCCCTCCCATCTTTCTGAGGGAGGGAATTTACTGAGAAGCCTACAGGGTGGGTGTTGAGATGTTCGCACACTGGTGGAGCAGTAGATGGTCCTTGTTCAGCTGTTTAACAGACCTCTTTTTGTTGATGTTGCTGCTGAATTCCATTTGCAAACTGAGGAGAGAGCTCTATATTCATGAGAGTGAAAAGAGGGTGGAGGGGTCCGGTTTAGCCTGCTTGTTTCAAGGAAGGAAAAAATGTGAGGTACGGTAGTTGCCAGTGGAAATAAATTTTGAGAGAAGAGCAGCGATGCTGAGTGGGGAATTAGATGACCTTTATGTTGAAGGGTTTCCAGTACAAAATCTTTTCCTCCCACCTTCCTACCTAATCATCTGCAAAATATACATTTCTTTATTAATGAATTGTGGCTTTAGCTATGCTTTTTGGAAACCAATAAATGCTAAAATAGCCCTAAAATAGAGTCAGAGCAACCATGATGGGTCATGGAAAAATAGCCCCTCTATCCTATACATCTGAATTAATAATCCTCATAGCAACAAGAAGCAGTGGGCATCACTGTCTTCATTAACAGATGAGTAACATGGGGTAATGGGAAATAAGTCACTTTTTCTAGGTTACTAGATGATTCACTGGATTCTTCACTACCCCAGAGACAACTGGAAGGGAATTCTTTCTTTAGATATAAAGTTAGGGCAGATTATTTCCAATAACCTTTTTATCTCTTAAAATTTCATGAAGCAGAAAAGAGCACACCACAGTTATCTCACTTTTCTGAAAGTACAAGAACAGAGAGTTGAAATAGGATGCAAATAAAGATTATTAGGTGGTTATTTCCTGGGGCTAGGTGCTATCGACAGGGCTTGCTTCATGTCTGTGTGACCAGTGCAATCACATTGACGTGTGCTTATAAAAACCCCCTACTTGGTTTAATGCTTTACAGTTGCCATCTTGAAATTATTAATAATTTTTAACCTTTAATAATTTTGGATAAGGAGCCCTACATTTTTATTTGCATTGAACCCTGCAAGTTAGTGCCTGGTGCTGGCTACAGTTGAAGGAGTTTTAGGCACCTGGTGCTGGCAAGCTGTCCAAAGAGTCTGTGTTTTAGAAACCACAGAATTCTGGTCTTGGAAAGGATCTTGAAATCTATTTAGTGGATCTCACTGCTCTTTGTATATCATGATCATCTGAGGAGGTTTTGAAAAAGATGTATAACCCCAGATATTCAAGATTTAATTTGTCTTGGTGGAGCATCATATTTTTAAAAAGTTCTTTAAATGATTCTGAGAAGCCTTGACGTAATTCATTGGTGCCTATTATTGTACGTTTAGGGCTTCCCTGGTGGCTTAGACAGTAAAGAATCTGCCTGCAATGCAGGAGACCTGGGTTCAATCCCTGGGTTGGGAAGATCCCCTGGAGGAGGGCATAGCAACCCACCCACTCCAGTATTCTTGCCGGGAGAATTCCATGGTCAGAGGAGCTGGGCAGGCTATAATCCATGGGGTCGCAAAGAGTCAGACACGACTGAGCGACTAAGCGCACATTGTACCTTTAAACCAGATTTTTAAAACCGGATTTGTTACATTTTATTTATTCATTCAACAAATATCTGCCAAGGTTCTACTATATGTAGAATATTATAATATATTTTAGAAGATATAGAAAAATAAGTAAACCAAGGTTATTGTTCTTAAAACGCTTCCCTGGTGGCTCAGATGGTAAAGAATTTGCCTACAATGCAGGAAACCCAGGTTCTATCCCTGGATCTTGAAGGGAATGGCAACCCACTCCAGTATTTTTGCCTGGAGAACCATGGACAGAGGAGCCTGGTGGGCTACAGTCCATGGGGTCACAAAGAGTTGGACACACACATTGTCCTCAAAAATCGAACAGTATAATGGACCTTCCAGTTAGCTTGACCATCCAATTCATTGTCTTGGTTTTCTGGAGATGCTGCTGGTCTCTTTTCCCTCTCTTTCCATACTGAATCTTTAGCATCAGTATACAGCTTCCTTCTCATGGATGATCTTGAAGGCTTTAAACATCATAACAGCACACACACACACACACACACACACATATATATTTCAATTAAAATGTTTACACTCCCAATATAATTAGTATCCGTGTTTTTAGACAGTACTGTATTACTGAAATAATTGGCATATGCATTTAAAAGAGCCCATTGTTGGAAGAAATTTTTTTTTTTACAATATGCAGTCTCAATCTTATAGTCGTGTTTTAGAGCAAAGCCTTTACATTCCATCTCCCACAAGATATCATCATCACCACCTGGGGTGTAATTTAAATTTTAGATGTTTTGTACAGTCTCATTTTTCTTGGTCTGAAACCAACAAAGCATGAACTCCAGACATAGACAATCATACAAATGCAGTGTGGGTGTGGCAGAGCACCTGTTTTTAATCTCAAAAGGAATTGTTTATTGTCAATATATCTGAAGGATGGGGAACAGGAAATTCATTCTTAATGTTTCTCTTGCTTTGGGATTTTTTTGGCAATAGCACCATGAAATGTTCTTGCTGCAGCCAAAAACCAATGACAAATCTGTTTAGGAATCCACCAGGGTATGTCTTCCAGACCCAAGTTCACTGAAACTCCACACCGCAGTTAAGAAGTGGCTACTAAAATTAAAAAAAAAAAAAAAAAAAAAAAAAAAACACAAGAAAAGAAGAAAAGTGGCTACCATCCCATCCTTAGGACCTCCTGCTTTACCCACAAGTCCCATGGTAGAAGTTTATAGCTTCTTTCAGTTGAGTTGCTCAGTCATGGACAACTCTTTTCAACACCACAGATTGCAGCATGCCATGTTTCCCTGTCTATCACCAACTCCCTGAGCTTGCTCATCCTCATGTCCATCGAGTCAGTGGTGGCATCCAACCATCTCATTCTCTGTCATCCCCTTCTCCTTCTGTCTTTAATCTCTCCCAGAATCAGGGTCTTTTCCAATGAGTCAGTTCTTTGCATCAGGTGGCCAAAGCATTGGAGCTTTAGCTTCAGCATCAGCCCTTCCAATGAATATTCAGGGCTGATTTCCTTTAGGATTGACTGGTTTGATCTCCTTGCAGTCCAAGGGACTCTCAAGAGTCTTCTCCAGCACCACAGTTCAAAAGCATCAATTCTTCAGTGCTCAGTTTTCTTTATGGTTCAACTCTCACATCCATACACAACAACTAGAAAAACCATAGTTTTGACTAGATGGACCTTTGTTGGCAAAGTAATGTATCTGCTTTTTGATATGCTGTCGCCACCAGGGAAGGCTCATAGCTTCTTTATGAAGGATCAATTAGATCTCTAAAGAGTATGAAAGGAATCCTGGGTCCATGCAAAGAAAGGACCCATAGTTTAAGTCAGGTGGTAAAGAATCCGCCTGTATTGCAGGAGACCCCAGTTCAATTCTTGGGTTGGGAAAAGGAAATGGCTACCTACTCCAGTATTCTTTCCTGGAGAATTCCATGGACAGAGGAGCCTGGCAGGTTACAGTTCAAGGAGTTGCAAAGAGTCAGACACAACTGAGTGACTTTCACTTCACTTCACTTTAATGACTCTCCTCAGTAACTCAGTGCTGTGCTTAGTTGCTCAGTTGAGTCCGACTCTTTGAGACCCCATGGACTGTAGCCCTCCAGGCTCCTCTGTCCATGGGATTCTCCAGGCAAGAATACTGGAGTGGGTTGCCACGTCCTCCTCCAGGGGATCTTCCCAATGCAGGGATCGAACCCAGGTCTCTCACATTGCAGGTGGATTCTTTACCATCTGAGCCATCAGGGAAGCCCGTCTAAAGTCTCACTCTGGAAACAACACTGCATTTGACCGTAGAAGGTCCACTTCCCTGCCCTACCTTCCAGCCACGATCCAGGCAAATGATCATGCACTGATGACTCAGTGCTGATTCCAGAAAGGAGGGCAGGGCCGCTTTGTCCCTTAAGTGAGAGTTGGGGGTTATTTGGCTTTGTAGGGCCTGCAACAAATACAATTCTGAGTGTCCCATCTTTTTCAAGAGAAAGAAGACAACAGCATAAACCAAATAAGTAGATAAATGATAGAATAGGCAAAGAATTCACAGTTAACTATCAGAACCTTGGAGCGCCAGCATTTTAAAAGATCTTTTAAGGCAATTTACCAGAAATGCTTAGAATCAAAATGCTTCCTGGTTGCAGCCTGGCTTTTTCTAACCACCTGGAACACTGCATCTCTGAGCAGCTCTCAGAACTCATGGGGACCTGAAGCTGAAGCTTCCTTAGCTTCAGAGTGAAGTGGTCCAATCTGAGCCTCATCTTTCTTCTGCCAGAGCTGAAAAGCTGATTTGCTCTGGTATATTTACAAGACAGGGCTCCTTGCTGAAGCAAGCATTATTAGTTTCTGTTAGAGACAACACAATTGCCTTCCATATAAAAGACTTGCTCCTCTTAACAGAACTCTAATCTTACCACTGCTTAATTCTTGTTCTGGTATAATGGTGTTCCTTCCTGCTTCTGGCTTAGATCGCAAAACCTTGTATTCACTCTAAGTGACTTCCATTGCAATGCAGATGGGAAACATCAACTTTTGGCTCCAAACTTTCTCCCTAAATGGATGTTTCAGTTTTTCCTGCCACATGTGTGATCCTGCCTGAAGGACAAGCGTGTTTGAGAAGAGACTGTGGCCACAGAGAGACTCTGTGTGGTTGGTGCACCCTGAGGATATGCTGGTAAGAAGCACCAGCAAGCATGTTCCATGGTTGCCATCCGAGTGGTCAGCATCAAGAATCCTGGTGATGGATTCCAGGATTCAAGAACCAAGCTGCTATACATTCAGTGTGTGCATGCATGAGTGTGTGCTCAGTCATTCTGACACTTTGCAACCCCATGGACTGTAGTCTGCCAGACTCCTCTGTCCAAGGGATTCTCCAGGCAAGAATACTGCAAGATCTCCAGGAGATCTTTCCCACCCAGGGATTGAAACTGCGTCTCCTCAGTCTCCTGCATTGCCAGGCAGCTTCTTTATCACTGAGCCTCCTGGGAAGTGTATTGCATATGGAAGGCATTTATCCTGGCCAAGTGAAGCCTGGATACACCTAATGCTTGTAAAGACACTCATGAAAAGTTTTTAAGACTAGAATACAGTGATCCTCTTTAAATGAGGCAAGAGCGTAGCATCCAGGGTTCATTCTATGCCAAACTTCTCTGGAGCATGAGTGATGGTAAGAAAGCCTGGTTAGGTTAACAGGAACATCAAATGGCTAGAATAATTCCATATTTCTCTCTCTCACTGGAGGTTCTGTTTTGTCTGCTCAAGTCGAATAATTATTTGGTGCTGCTCTGAACTGCATCTGAACATGTGTTTTCATGTTAGCTTTGTCCTATCTCTTTAAGCTTTCACTAGCTTCTCTGGATTATTGGAGGGAAAGGGGAAAATAGGGTCCTACTCCCAGTCTCTAGAAGCAATAAGAAAAGAATGAAAGGGGGATGGGGGTGAATGGAATTCCAAGGAAGGCCCAGGGCAAACAAACTTCAAAGAGCTGTTGAGTCCCAGAGCAGGTGCTTCTGGCCTCCAGCCAGCATCTGCAAACAAATCCTATCTCTGTCCCAAATTTTGACCCCCACCTGCTTTCCCACCATGAGTGTCAAATAATTGGAACAGTTCCTTGTCTTTTGTAGAAAAGCAAGTTGCTTAGTATATGTCTACCAATTGACCAATATAATATCTTGGTCAATTTTGGGAAAACAGTGAAAAATATTTAAGGTGCATCAAGAAAGCTTGCTTTAAAAAGAAGCATGCAGAAATAAAAATGAAAAAAACAATTGAGTTTGGGCTCCTGATAAAATAGTCATTGCTGTGGACAAGGCTATGAGAAGTAGAAGAAGGCATGGTTGAATTTTAAGTTTGCGCTCAGTATGTGCCATGGAGAGCCCTGCCTATTGTCACACAGCTGTCTTCAGTGTGAGCTACTATTATTCCAGTTCTACACACTATAGTGGGTTGAATAATACCTTGCGCCCCCAAATTTATATCTGCTGGTGTCTCAGAATGTGGCTTTGTTTGGTAATGAATCTTTGTGGACAAAATCAAGTGAAAATGGGATCATGTTGAATTAGTCTGGATTCCAATCCAGTGACTGGTCTTCTTCTAAGAAGAGGGATATTTGGACAGAGAGGACACCATGTGAAGACAGAGACCCAGGGGGAAGTCCACGTAAAGATGGAGGCAGAGATTAGAGCACTGCATTTCCAAGCCGGGGAACAAGCAGCATGCTAGCAGCATCAGAATCTAGAAGAATCAAATAAGAGCCTGGTGGCTCAGATGGTAAAAAATCTGCCTAGAATGCAGGAGACCCGGGTTAGATCCCCAGATCAGAAAGATCTCCTGGAGAAGGAAATGACAACCCACTCCAATATTCTAGGCTGGAAAATTCTACGGACAGAGGAGCCTGGTGATCTATAGTGCATGGGATCGCAAAGAGTTAGACACGACTATGTGCCTAAGCTTTTCACTTCTTCTAGAGGCTTCAGAGAGAGCATGGCCCTGGGGATATCTTGATTTGAGACATCTGTCCTCCAGAACTGGGAGAGAATACTTTTCTGTTCCTATGAGGCAGCTGGTTTGGGGTCATTTGTTTTGGCAGTCCCAGGAAAGTAATTCACAGATGAAAGACTCCTGGTTCCTAAAGTCCTGCTAGAGTTCCTTGCACAGTTTTGCCCAGGTAAGGGATGCTGCACATTGAACCACACAGGGTCAGTCCTGGGAAGTGACTGGCTTCATGATTGACATGCTTGGTTTTGTCCACTTGAATAGATCTGTTGAATTCCAGAGAGAGATGAAAAATCTGAGGACCGTCATAAATTGCAGCCACAAAATTCATATACCTATTTATTTTTCTTCTCATTGTAACCTAGAAAAGATTGAGTGTCTTTCAAAGAGGCTAACAATAGAGTAAGATTAAGTCAATTAAAAAAATAAGAAAGATGACACAGAGGGAAGAAAAACAGTGATAGGAAACAGCAGCTATAAACCAACGTGACATACTGGCCTTCCTCTCCTTCTTCACCCCTGTCAGGCTGATAAGGTGGACTCTCTTGGTAGGAGTGAGACACTTCAAAGTGAGATAATGTCAACTTTGATTTTTTTTCCCTCTAATTTGCCTAAATTCAATGAAAATTTCAGGCTATTGCTTCAGATAGAAATGAGCTCTAATTATCCTTCTGCTTTTCATATCATTTTCAATAAGTCAGCATTGCTGCTCCAGTTGATCCACCAGAAAGCAGTGAAAGAAACCTCACATTTTCTGGGGCCTCTGCACCCTTTTAAATGTGCACTTCTGAAATGTTTAAAAACGAGTCTGCCTTTGGAGCATTTGTGTGGAGAAAAAAAGGAGAGAGTCTGGAATGGTTTAACATGCTGTTGTTTGTGGTTTATCAAATCAGGCATGCACACTTCTATTAGAGCAGAGATGAACCAGCCTGGCAGTTATCGTTTCATTTGATACTGAGCCTTTTCTGAGTTTTTTTGGTCATCTTCAGCCATGTATGAAAAATTTATCCTGCTCTAAGGGAGCAACCATATAAATAAACAAGGACACATCTTTGTAGGAGGCTCAATTCTAGAATAATTCTATATTGTTCTCTGTGGGGCTTCCCCTGCTGGACAGACCCCAAACCATCATCTGGGGACCCAGGCTACATAGACTGCCTTGGGTTAAGTTGTGCTGCACAGATAGGAACCTCCAATCATGTTTTAAATACCAAATATACAAATGTGCTTCTTTAAAAGGGTATCCTATTCACATGACTCTGGATATAAATGAACTCTATTTGGAGAATATTTTAAAAAGGAAGGTCAAGGAAAATGGTCTACTCCAAGCTCAGTGCTTGTTGATTGTATAGTCATACTTTGACAGCGAAGAACAACAATACAGTAGATACATTACTGATTTATTCATTTTTCAAAAGGAAGTGTTTTAGATTTAAAAACAGCTCCTCTGCAACAAGGCAAAATACCCCTTAAGGTTATTTAGTCTGTTGATTGCTGGTGTTAAGTCAATGACGACTTGGGCTTTTCACAGAGTGATTACTCTTAATGAAAAATTAACTGTAGTCTTCTAGTAAAGACAACACACAAAAGCAGACACACCAGGTGGTATGACCTGACCCCAGATGTGGTGCTCAGGTGAGACAGTTCCTGTAGATGGCAGTGTAGCACTTCAGCAGTGGATCTTGCTGGGTGTTCCTGGGATGTGGATGAGATGCAAAGGATAAAAGCTGCCGCGAGAGCAGGCTTTGCCCTCCAGCCAGCAATTTAACTAAGTTGCTGGTTCGCTACTCGATTTCATAGTTGCCCTCTAAATGAATCTTTTCTGAACTCAGCAAAAGTACAAATTGTTCCTTCATACACCCCAAATTGTCCTTTTGGTGAAGTGGGTTTTTATTTTTTATGCCTTCTATTTTTTGAATTTCAGTTATTTCGAAAGGGTGATAGGACTTAAACATTCCTTTTCTTGAATTGTAAATGCAATTAGCTTAGCTGCAGAGCACTCTTTGAGAATGAAACTCTCCTCCATTGAGATGATCATAAACTACATTTCATACAATGCACCACAGCACAATCCAAAATGAAGATCTTTCTATATTAACCCTATGGCCAGATTTCCAGGATGATTCTTCTTTTGTTCTGATTGTTTCCCTTCCTCCACTTTTCCTAAAGCCTTTAAAAGCAATTGTCCTCCCCTCTGCTCAGAGGATGACTGGGAATTGAAAAACAATCTAGAAATCACAGACTTAGGTAATTTATAATAAAGTGAAAGTATGATGTCAATTATTTTCTTAATTGTTTTGACCTTTAAAGCCGGCTCAGGGTCATATTCCACTGTGAAGTAAGTGAGTGGTGGCAGTTGTGAAAGAAAATGTGGTGTTGTGCTAGTCATTCCAGGTTAAGTTTTCCTCTCCCACCTCCCCAGACATTCCTCACTGCTTCAGCAAGCAGCTGTGCACCAGCAGCGTTAATAGCACACATTCATGATGTATTTGCTCCTCTAATGGAGCTATGTTCCCATGAATTGGAACATCTGTTGTAACTGAGAAGAGTTTTCACCCTCTAACTTTTGCCATTTAGCCACAAAATGTAGGTATATCAAGAAGTGGCAAGTTTAGATATGAATGATGCATCGGAATCTGTTGTTGATATAATTGGCAGGGAAATTTTATAGGCAGGATCTGGTATGTAACAGGCAATCAATACCTTCTGTTGAATAAATGAATTCTTAAATGGAAGTAAAAATGATGAATATACTAAGGGGAGAAAAGACATTGACTAGCTATCTAAAAGCCCAGAAAAACATCAGAAAGGCTTAAGAGCGATGGGAATTCCAAGATGAGGAGGCTAAAGTAGGGTGGAAAGGAGGTAACCAGTGGTGCTGGGTTTATGCCCTTAGATATCGGAAGAGGGCTACAGAGGAGATCAAAGAATCTGGAAGGATGAAGGAAAAGCATGTCAAGATGCATCAGAGGAGATTGACAAAAAACTGATGATGCAACATTGAGTGGTCAAAGAAAGATTAAGGAATCTGGAAATTTGAAAACACCATCAATGGGAGGCAATTGCACAGGTGACAGATGGGGCCTAGAGGAGAGAAAGGCCGAAGGATGTTAGGAAACAGTGTGCAACTCATCAGTTAGGTGCAAAAGCAGTGTTAGTATCACAACTAAGTGTTAGCAGGCCTTCCACGTCAAAGTCAACGTTTTCTTTTCAAGACTTGAGATGAGGGGATATTTGTGTGGAATGAGTCTATGAGGGAGCTTTCTTTCTTCCAGGATAAAGAAAAAAGAAAAACAAACAAATAATCCTCCATTTTTCTGATCTGCTAAAGTAAGAAATTACTATGAAGAGGTGGCAAGAATACACAGAAGAACTGTACAGAAAAGATCTTCATGACCCAGATAACCACAATGGTGTGATCACTCACCTAGAGCCAGACATCCTGGAATGTGAACTCAAGTGGGCCTTAGGAAGCATCACTACAAACAAAACCAGTGGAGGTGATGGAATTCCAGTTGAGCTATTTAAAATCCTAAAAGATGATGCTGTGAAAGTGCTGCACTCAATATGCCAGCAAATTTGGAAAACTCAGCAGTGGCCACAGGACTGGAAAAGGTCAGTCTTCATTTCAATTCCAAAGAAAAGGAATGCCAAAGAATGCTCAAACTACCGCACAATTGCACTCATCTCAAACGTTAGCAAAGTAATGCTCAAAATTCTCCAAGCCAGGCTTCAGTAGTGTGTGAACTGTGAACTTCCAGATGTTCAAGCTGGATTTAGAAAAGGCAGAGGAACCAGATATCAAATTGTCAAATCTTTTGGATCATTGAAAAAGCAAGAGAGTTCCAGAAAAACATCTACTTCTACTTTATTGACTATGCCAAAACCTTTGACTGTGTGGATCACAACAAATTGTGGAAAATTCTTGAAGAGATGGGAATACCAGACCACCTGACCTGCCTCTTGAAAAACCTGTATGCAGGTCAAGAAGAAACAGTCAGAACTGGGCATGAAACAACAGATTGTTTCCAAATCAGGAAAGGACTACATCAAGGCTATATATAGTCACCCTGCTTATTTAACTTATATGTAGAGTACATCGTGAGAAGTGCTGGACTGGATGAAGCACAAGCTGGAATCAAGATAGCTGGGGGAAATATCAATAACCTCAGATATACAGATGACCCCACCATTATGGAAGAAAGTGAAGAAGAACTAAAGAGCCTGTTGATGAAAGTGAAAGAGGAGAGTGGAAAAGTTGGCTTAAAAATCAACATTCAGAAAACTAAGATCATGGCATCCGGTCCCATTATTTCATGTCAAATAGATGGGGAAACAATGGAAACAGTGACAGAGTTTATTTTATTGGGCTCCAAAATCATTGCATATGGTGAATGCAGCCATGAAATTAAAAGATTTTTGCTTCTTGGAAGAAAAACTGTGACCAAGCTAGACATATTAAAAAGCTGTTTTTTAAACAAGTAATATCTCTGATACAGAAAAGTAATCAAATATACTTTGCTGACAAAGTCCCATATAGTCAGAGTTATGGTTTTTCCAGTAGTCATGTATGGATGTGAGAGTTGGACCATAAAGAAAGCTGAGCACCAAGGAATTGATGCTTTTGAACTGTGATGTTGGAGAAGACTCTTGAGAGTCCCTTGGACTTCAAGGAGATCCAGCCAGTCCATCCTAAAGGAAATCAATCCCGAATATTCATTGAAGGACTGATGCTGAAGCTGAAACTCCAATATTTTGGCCACCTGATGCTAAGAACTGACTCATTGGGAAAGACCCTGATTCTGGGAAAGATTGAAGACAGGAGAAGGGGATGACAGAGGATGAGTTGTTTGGATGACATCACTGAGTCAATGGACATGAGTTTGAGCAAGCTTTGGGAGTTGGTGATGGGCAGGGAAGCCTGGTGTGCAGCAGTCCATAGGGTTGCAGTGTTGGACATGACTGAATGACTGAACTGAACTGTATTGATTATACAGGGTTCTGGGCTATGCCATGGAGACATGAAGACAAACCAGATTATCCCTTCTAGGAGTTTAGAGTTTAATTGGGAGGAGGTGGATTATTAGAGAATAAGCAAATAAATGCTTTCATTCATTCATATGTGGACTAGAGTCGACTTTGATGGGATGCTTCATAATAACTTTCATGTTGGGGGGCCATTCTCCATGGACCACTCCGCATGTCTCATTAGCAGAAGCACTGACAGTCCTTTTGTTCTGGATTATCTTTTCAGAGGTGTTTGTATAGAAAATGGCCTGGAAATACTAGAATTATGTTTGTGTGGAACAGAGAGTATATTTGTTTACTTGTCTGCACAGTTCAGTTGCTTAGTCATGTCTGACACTTTGCAACCCCATGGACTGAAGCATGCCAGGCTTCCCTGTCCATCACCAGCTTGCTCAAACTCACATCCATCGAGTTGGTGATGCCATCCAACCATCTCATCCTCTGTCATCCCCTTCTCCTCCTGCCTTCAATCTTTCTAAGTATCAGGGTCTTTCTAATGAGTCAGTTATTTGCATCAGGTGGCCAAATAAACTTCAGCATCAGTCCTTCTAATGGATACTCAGGACTGATTTCCATCAGGATGAACTGGTTTGATTTCCATCAGGATGAACTGGTTTGATCTCTTTACAGTTCAAGGAACTCTCAAGAATCTTGTCCAACACCACAGTTCAAAAGCATCAATTCTTCACCTCTCAGCTTTCTTTATATTCCAACTCTCACATCCATAGATGACTGTTGTATATACTTTTCTGTATAGTAAAGGTAACTTGCTCTTCTGGGGCAAAGGTTGAGCTCAGTAGGTATGCTCGTAGCACTTTATAGAAGACTTGGGATCCCTAAGTCTGGTAGTCCTCAGCTCTGATGTAAACTCACTGCATGTTCAGCATCCACCATGGCTGTTTCACATTGTTTCAGTATATAGTTATTTACTTGGCTGCGCCAGGAATTAGTTGCAGCACACAGGATCTTCAGTCTTCATGGCAGCATGTGAGATCTTTAAGTAGCAGCATGCAAACTCTTAGTTGCAGCATGTGAAATCTAGTTCCCTGACCAGAGATGGACCCTGGGTCACCTGCATTGGGAGCCCGGAGTCTTAACCTCTGGAGACAGAGAAGTCTCCCACATTGTCTCTAGGTGATGTGGGCTTGGGAAGAGGGCTAGGTGAGAGGGCACTGCGTGAACACAAAGCTCATGTTGCTTGTCACGATGAGTTCTTTGTCTCTGATGCAGGAGTGTGATGTCTTCTGCTGGCACGTGCCAATGTGATTGGGTAACTTGTTACATTGCAAACAGGGGGAAAATAATCTCAGACTTTTCACAGTTCTGGACAGTTCAACCCCTGACTTTGTAATACATTTGAATACTGTGATTTTTGAAAAAAAAGAACCTGCTAGGGGGACCATATCTTCCAATCTTCCATTTGTATTTCATTTTTGGCCTTGAGTGACTGTATCTTCATCTTTGTTGATATAAAATGAAAGTCTGGGCTGCTGAACTTATCCAAATGGCCTCTGTGCCCTTTTCCTGAAGAGTTGGGCTGTAAAACAAACATTTGTAGAGGAAAATTGAATCTCATTATAATGAAATAACTGCAATGTTCTCATTTGCTAATGCTCCCATTCATTTGTAATTCAGCCCACAGTACCATGAGAGATATTCTACTTGGAGGTGTATGATGACAAATTAAATAAATAAAATATGTGTTTGTTAAAATAAACAAGCCAACAAAACAACAAAATGTTACTTTCATACTTTACTATCAATGTATAATTCAGGAGAGTAAAATTGACTTCTTAAAAGCAAAGATTATAGTCTAGTGGGTCAATGACCTCTAAGCTTTAATTCTTAATTTACAATTCCCAAGGAATAGTGGTCCTTGTATGTGTGTGTGTGTGTGTGTGTGCTTTCCTGTTTTTTGTTTGTTTTCTTTTAATCATTACTAAATGATGTGTGCAGTTTCAGATACCTTGGTGTAGAACATAGGGGAAGATATAGAGAATATTTCATTTTAATGAAAATTGCAGAGTTTCTAGGTATTTAGGTAAAAGTTGGGGCTCAAACTATTGCTTCGAAAAGGTAGTCTGGCCAGGACAGGCAGATAAGGACAGTCATAACATTTATTTGATGTAGCAATCAAAGTAAAATGATGCATGAGGCTTAGTAGACCGTGTGACTCTATATGAAAAAGGAGAGGAGATAAGGAAGTAAGGGTGAGAACAGAGGGCACCAGCATTAATTGCTAATTGTTGTATATTCCATAACAAGAAATAGAGATGGCCAGTATAAAGAAAGCTGAGTGCCAAAGAATTGATGCTTCTGAACTGTGGTGTTGGAGAAGACTCTTGAGAGTCCCTTGGACTGCAAGGAGATCCAATCAGTCTATCCTAAAGGAGATCAGTCCTAGGTGTTCATTGGAAGGACTGATGTTGAAGCCAAAACTCCAATACTTTGGCCACCTGATGTGAAGAACTGATTCAATGGAAAAGACCCTGATTCTGGGAAAGATTGAGGGCAGGAAGAGAAGGGGATGACAGAGGATGAGATGGTTGGATGGCATCATTGACTTGATGGACATGGGTTTAGGTGGACTCTGGGAGTTGGTGATGGACCAGGGCCTGGCCTGCTGCGGTTCATGGGGTCGCAAAGAGTCAGACATGACTGAGCAACTGAACTGAACTGAAGTGAGGAGTCAAATCTCTATATCTTCAGCACGGCTGATATTGCAGTTTTTCAGAAGATTTATCATCAGTCGAGCTGGGGATTTCCCCTCATTTCTTCTGTAGTTCCCATCATGGAGTTCTTGTTTCTAAACACAGTGGGCTGGAATAGAGAAAATGAGAGCCTCCATGGTCCCATTTTTGCATCTGTTCCAAGACCCTTTGCCAAGAGTAGGCCAATGGGTATTCTTGGCTCCTTTCCTAATGGCCATACCTTCTCTTGACTGGAGTTTTATCATCTTTAGGTGGCCAAAAGATGTATCCAAGAGAAAGAAAGTTCTCATTTCAGCAGAGTAGACTTAAGTCACCCATTCTGTTTCCTTTACCCCATTCACTTTTATGAAGGGCTTCCTAGGTAGCTCAGATGGTAAAAAATCTGCCTGCAGTGTAGTGTCTTGATCCTAGAGTTGGAAAGATCTCTTCAAGTAGGAAATGGCAACCTGCCCCATTATTCTTGCCCAGAAAATTCCACAGACAGAAGAGACTGGCAGGCTATATGGTCCATGCAAAGAGTCAGACACAACTGAGCACACAAACACACACCTTTGAGAAACCATTGCTCCAATCAATCATCATTTTTACATATCCATTCAGTTCCTGTACCCCCAAACTTCATAAATATATTTTGCTTATTTTCCCCAGAAACCTCCCCAAAGCATCAAGATATCATTTAATTAAATTTACACTGGGACAAGATGTCACATTTCTTATATAACCTCTCAAAGTCCCCAGTTCCCCATGCTCCACTCTTAAGTTCATCTTTTATTCTCATGAAGAAATGAAAGTCTTTCTTCCCACCAAATGAGTCTCTTCTTCCTGTTACCCTAAATAAATTAGTCACTCAAGGTGTATAAGAAGCAGTTTCCTCTTTAAATTTTCTTTTTTCTTCTTAATGTCAGTCAAAGGACTTCTTCCTGCAGCTTGTTAGAATCTAACTCACCTTTGGCAGCTTCTGCTCAGGGCCTCTGTGGGAGCTTTTGTAGTTCCTTTTAAAACTCCAAAACAGATTAATTTTTCTCTTTAATATGCTCCACTTCTCCACTGTTCCACAGAGTTAGCAGGATATATAGGAGTGAATCAATGCAAGACTCATACCCACAACACATAAGAAACTTAAGTATATTTCTTTAAAACATGTGACCAGGAAGCAGTTTATAACATAAACATCAATCCCCATAAACCATAGCATTTCCCAAACAAAGTTAGTTTTTCCAAGTTCCATTACAAATTGCATTCTAGACTCTGGCCACACATTAAAATTATTCAAGGTGAGTCTTAAAATCTCCTTATTTTCCAGATCTTACTCCAAGCCAACTAAATATCTAGGGGTGGGACCCAGGTATGGATCATTTTTTGAAAAGGTTTAAGAAATCACTGATGGAAATCCAAACTAAAATTTTTTTTCCAGTTGTAAATGATAACACAGATTAAATTGTCTAGAGGAAGAGAATAGAATGACAAAGGAAAGAGAGAAGCAGATAGAGGACTCATGATTTCTACACTTCTAGGGTCTCATAAAGGCTTCTCCGGTGGCTCAGATGGTAAAGAATCCTGCAATGTAAATCCTGCAGGTAAAGATATCCTGCAATGAGGTGGACCTTGGTTTGATCCCTGGGTTGGAAAGATCCCCTGGAGGAAGTCAAGGCAACCCACTCTTGCCCTGAGAATCCCCATGGACAGAGGAGCCTGGTGGGCTATAGTCCATGGGGTAGCAAAGAGTCAGACACTGCTGAGCAACAGCACAGCACAGTGTCTCATAAACACCTTGCACTACCCAGAATCTACCACCTGATACCTTAGAAATGAAAACTCTCACTTGGGATAACTTTCCTAAGAAGTTCATTGTTCATTAAGCTTTTCGTATTCCAGAAAGGAAAACAAACCTTTAAGAGCCCCATGTACCTAATTAAGTATAGCGAAGGCCAAGTCTGCCTAAGCATTCAGATCTCTCCCTTTCTCTCCTCACCCGATTCTCTTTCAGAGAAGGAGAAAATCAATGGAAAAGTAAACCCAAATGAGGTAGGATTCAACAGTAAATGAAATGTGTTAATGAGGGGTATTTTTTTAGAGGAACAAAATTATTACAATTCTTCCTTATTTAAAAGCTTGCATTTAAGTTAAAATAGTGTTCATGCTTAATGAAAACTGTCTTCATGTCCTGCATGTCACAGTGAATATATACAAACATAGGAAGATATTCACCTTGGAACATTATGTCTTTTCTAAGAGTAGTGACATTATCATCAATTCCTTTATGTAGGTTCAGAAACAGGGCCATGTGCTCTTTCTTACCCACAAAGGAATATGCTGATGGGGTTCATTTTCCTGATGTGCTAGGAGAAAAAATGATGAGGCCTCTCTTAGACTGTCTCAGGTCTTCTGTGCCAGGGCCACGTCCTTCACAAAGTTTACACAAGGATTCCAAGTATCTTATTGTGAATTGTCAACATAACCTTTCCATCAGTTGGAAACTCCTTATGCTTGCAGAAAAGGTGAGGTATAACAATCATTTCTCACCCTTTCCTTTCAAAAGAAATAGCTCCACAGCTGCAAAATTCATTCCTGCACAACTATAAATCCATAATATTCTTGATTGGTTTGGTAGATTGATCTGCTGACAGACCATAATAGAGGGAAACATTGATTAATTGATCTGTTACTGGTTTGTAAGGCTCTATATGGCAATAAGAATATGTGATATGCAGATTCACTTTTAATTATTTTTATTTAGGGGTCCATCAGATGAAATAAGTGACAAGGCAGTATCATCATTGATTTTTGGCACAGAAAGAAACAGTTGACATTACATGCTGCGGACTTATAAATAGTTTACAATGTTTATTTGAGAAGTCTAGAATGGCTCTTCCACAGTTGATTGTTTGACTTTAGCATAGTCAATGAAGCAGAAATAGATGTTTTTCTGGAACTCTCTTGCTTTCTCCAAGATCCAGCAGATGTTGGCAATTTGAATTCTGGTGCCTCTGCCTTTTCTAAAACCTGCTTGAACATCTGGGAGTTCATGGTTCACATATTGCTGAAGCCTGGCTTGGAGAATTTTGAGCATGACTTTGCTAGCGTGTGAGATGAGTGCAATTGTGTGGTAGTTTGAGCATTCTTTGGCATTGCCTTTCTTTGGGATTGGAATGAAGACTGACCTTTTCCAGTCCTATGACCATTGCTGAGTTTTCCAAATGTGCTGGCATATTGAGTGCAGCACTTTCACAGCATCATCTTTCAGGATTTGTAATAGCTCAATTGGAATTCCATCACCTCCACTAGCTTTGTTTGTAGTGATGCTAAGGCCCACTTGACTTCACATTCCAAGATGTCTGGTTCCAGGTGAGTGATCATGCCATCGTGATTATCTTCGTCGTGAAGATCTTTTTTGTACAGCTCTTCTGTGTATTCTTACCACCTCTTCTTAATCTCTTCTGCTTCTGTTAGGTCCATACCATTTCTGTCCTTTATCGAGCCCATCTTTGTATGAAATATTCCCTTGATATCTCTAATTTTCTTGAAAAGATCTCTTGTTTTTCCTATTCTGTTGTTTTCCTCTATTTCTTTGCATTGATCAGTGAGGAAGGCTCTCTTATCTCTCCTAGCTATTCTTTGGAACTCTGCATTCAGATGCTTATATCTTTCCTTTCCTACTTTGCTTTTTGCTTCTCTTCTTTTCACAGCTATTTGTATGGCCTCCTCAGACAGCCATTTTGCTTTTTTGCATTTCTTTACAATGGGGATGGTCTTGGTCCCTGTCTCCTGTACAATGTCATGAACCTTCGTCCATAGTTCATCAGGCACTCTGTCTATCAGATCTAATCCCTAGAATATATTTCTCACTTCCAGTGTATAATCATAAGGGATTTGATTAGATCATATCTGAATGGTCTAGTGATTTTCCCTACTTTCTTCAATTTAAGTCTGAATTTGGCAATAAGGAGTTCATGATCTGAGCCACAGTCAGCTCCCGGTCTTATTTTTGCTGACTGCATAGAGCTTCTCCATCTTTGGCTGCAAAGAATATAATCATTCTGATTTCAGTGTTGACCATCTGGTGATGTCCATGTGTAGAGTCTTCTCTTGTGTTGTTGGAAGAGGGTGTTTGCTATGACCAGTGCGTTCTCTTGGCAAAACTCTATTAGCCTTTGCCCTGCTTCATTTCGTGCTCCAAGGCCAAATTTGCCTGTTACTCCAGGTGTTTCTTGACTTCCTCCTTTTGCATTCCAGTCCCCTATAATGAAAAGGACATCTTTTTTGGGTGTTAGTTCTAAAAGGTCTTGTAGGTCTTCATAGAACCATTCAACTTTGGCTTCTTCAGCATTACTGGTTGGGGCATAGACTTAGATTACTGTAATATTGAATGGTTTGCCTTGGAAACGAACAGAAATCATTCTGTCATTTTTAAGATTGCATCCAAGTACTGCATTTTGGACTCTTTTGTTGACCATGATGGCTACTCCGCTTCTTCTAAGGGATTCCTGCCCACAGTAGTAGATATAATGGTTATCTGAGTTAAATTCACCCTTTCCAGTCCATTTTAGTTCACTGATTCCTAGAATATCAACGTTCACTCTTGTCATCTCCTGTTTGACCACTTCCAATTTGCCTTGATTCATCGACTTCTGAAAGAGATGGGAATCCCAGACCATCTGACCTGCTTCTTGAGAAACCTGTATGCAGGTCAGGAAACAACAGTTAGAACTGGACATGGAACAACAGACTGGTTCCAAATAGGAAATGGAGTACGTCAAGTTTGTATATTGTCACCCTGCTTATTTAATTTATATGCAGAGTGCATCATGAGGAACGCTGGGCTGGAGGAAGCACAAGCTGGAATCAAGATTGCCGGGAGAAATATCAATAACCTCAAATATGCAGATGACACCATCCTTATGGCAGAAAGTGAAGAGGAACTCAAAGGCCTCTTGATGAAAGTGAAAGAGGAGAGTGAAAAGGTTGGCTTGAAGCTCAACATTCAGAAAACGAAGATCATGGCTTCTGGTCCCATCACTTCATGGGAAATAGATGGAAAAACAGTGGAAACAGTGTCAGACTTTATTTTTTTGGGCTCCAAAATCACTGCGGATGCTGATTGCAGCCATGAAATTAAAAGACGCTTACTCCTTGGAAGGAAAGTTATGACCAACCTAGATAGCATATTACAAAGCAGAGACATTACTTTGCCTACCAAGGTCCGTCTAGTCAAGGCTATGGTTTTTCCCGTGGTCATGTATGGATGTGAGAGTTGGACTGTGAAGAAAGCTGATCGCCGAAGAATTGATGCTTTTGAACTGTGGTGCTGGAGAAGACTCTCGAGAGTCCCTTGGACTGCAAGGCGATCCAACCAGTCCATTCTAAAGGAGATCAATCCTGGGTGTTCATTGGAAGGACTGATGCTAAAGCTGAAACTGCAATACTTTGGCCACCTCATGCGACGAGTTGACTCACTGGAAAAGACTCTGATGCTGGGAGGGATTGGGGGTGGGAGGAGATGGGGACGACAGAGAATGAGATGGCTGGATGGCATCACCGACTTGATGGACATGAGTTTTCGTGAACTCCGGGATTTGGTGATGGACAGGGAGGACTGGCGTGCTGTGATTAATGGGGTCACAAAGAGTCGGACACGACTGAGTGACTGAACTGACTGAACTGAGAATGGCTCTTTGGCCTGGAAGGTTGTGACCTGTGTACAATGCAAATTATGGTAAGTTGCATTTGTGCAAAGCATTGCAGTTTACAAATAATTTTTTTATTCATTATCCCATCTGACCCTCACAACGAATCTGACTGATATGCTGGACGGATGTAATAATTCCCCTATTAGAAGCAAAGCAATTAGGGCCAAGAGATTTTTTTCCCCCCAAATAATTTGCCTTGTTTTAGTCTCCAGAGTACAGAGAGCAAAGGAGTGTTGGAAATTTTTTAGTGGATTCTGGTTGGTCAAACATATTTAAGGCATTAATCACCACACCAAGCAATATCATACTATCAACACTATTTCTTAGTATGAAATGTGCTGAAAGAGAACCTGCCGTTATAATGTGAAGTATATTACATGGATTTGAGTGTGCTAAAAGGAGAGTAATCCTTCAGTTTGATTACTAAGTACAGAAAAAGCTCAAGATAAAATCCATTAACCAGTGTTATTAAAGATTTTGCCACTATATTTTCAAAACCCATGAAAAAAAGACACTGCTGTAACATAAGTGAAGTGAAGTCACTCAGGCGTGTCTGACTCTTTGGACTGTAGCCTACAAGGCTCCTCTGTCCATGGGATTTTCCAGGCAAGAGTACTAGAGTGGGTTGCCATTTCCTTCTCCAGGAGATCTTCCCAACCCAGGGATCGAACCCAGTCCTCCCGCATTGTAGGCGGACGCTTTACCATCTGAGCCACCAGGGAAGGTGTAACATAGAACCAGGACAAAATTAGTGTGGATTTTTGACACTCAGGGAAACAGAGACTGAGTATGTAATATTAACATTGGACAACAACTTGTGAGCTATATGATCAAATGAGATTTACTGAGTCTTCCCAGGTGGCACTAGTGGTAAAGAATCTGCTTGCCAGTTCAGGAGACATAAGAGATATGGGTGCAATAGCTGAGTCAGGAAGATCTGCTGGAGGAGGGTGCAGCGATCCACTTCCGTATTCTGGCCCGGAAAATCTCCATGGACTGGGGAGCCTGGCAGGCTACAGTCCATAGGGTCACAAAGAGAGACACAACTGAAGAGACTTAGCAATATAATACAGTCTCGTGTGTCCAGATACGCCAAGTGCTGCAGGAGTTTGAAGAAAGCTCCCTGCCCACAGAGTTCACAATCTAGTTTGCCATCAATTAATTTATGCATTTCCCATTCCTTAGTAAGGAGTGACAAGTTGGGAGCATATGGAACGATAACTGCTCTAATAATATTAAAGGTGATAACAAGCAGAAATAGAGACAGTCTTTCCTGCTCCACTTTTTTGGGCTAATTTGTCAGAGCATCATAGCTTGAACAAAAGACATGTCATTAGGAAGCTGTAATAAGAAAGCAATATTCTCATCCTTCTTAAAAAGCAATATTTTCATCCTTTTTAATGTTAGTCTGCAAGCCAAAGTGACAACTGACAACTGTTCAAGGAAAGGTCAGAAAACAAGCATACCACTGGATTTGTTTAGGGCTTACCTTATCTTTCTCCGATAAACTTTAAGTCTCATAACCTGAGGCTCTTCACGTTTTACTCAACTGCAGTTGAAGATGATTATAATGATTTTTTTTCCTTCATGCCCTTCCCACTGAAATGGCTACATGGTTTTAAAAGACAAGGACAATTTCCAAAGGCGGATGAATTTCCTTTTCTCTAGAAAATATGTAGTTTTTCTTTTTGTAGGAACTGAAAAAGATTAATAATGGGGTGGTTCAGAAATAAGAACGCCTTTGAAAGGGAAAGAGACAAAAGAAGTCATGGCAGGGAAGGGAGATTTGACAGGACTGTGATATCCAGGCTGTCCAGAGAATCAAGTGTAGCTGGAAGTGTAATTATAGTTTTGCTTCCCCAGGGAATAATTAAGGGATTAGTGGCCCCAGGGAGGACAAAGACAGTCTCAATAGAGTAATAAAACTCTTTCTTCAATACCAACAGACATTGATAAATAGCTCCCACGAAAGATAAGACTTTGTTCTAAATCCTAGTATCCCTGGCCCCAGTACCTCCTCTCTACACCCCCACTCACTCCCCTTTAGATGTGGCTGAGGTTCCCGCTCTCCTTTTCCTCCACCCCAGGGCTCTTCCATCTTTCCTCTGGTTGTGTACAGGTGATTCTTTCTGGCTTTGCTTCTGTCCCCATTTGTCCTGAAGGAAGCTTGGAGCTATGACTCACAGAAGGACTAGATGGCCAGCTAGGAGCACAGCAATGCCGTGATGAGATTGTTTGAGAGTGGGGAGACCTGGTCAGAGCTATTGAGGAAAGGAAAAGCTTCAGGGACAACAGAGCATGGTTTCTAGCTCACCCATTTGGTAGGAATCTTCAGCTAGGGCTGATGGGTTAGGTTAGTCACTCAGTCTTGTCCGACTCTTTGTGATCCCATGGACTGTAGCTCACCAGGCTCCTCTGTCCATGGAATTCTCCAGGCAAGAATACTGGAGTGGGTTGCCATTTCCTTCTCCAGGGGACGTTTCTGACCCAGGGATCAAACCTGGGCCTCCTGCATTGCAGGCAGATTCTTAACCATCTGAGCTACCAGGGATCCTTACCAGGGCTGATGGGAGCTATCAGCAGAGACCTGAAATTCAGTATAGAAAACCAGTGGAAAGGTTATGTCTCCAAGTAATGGCCAAATAGCATGCATTAATCTAATTCTTTTTTTGACCACTGTAATAGACATTCTCTATATATTTATATATATTTCCCAAAACTAGTAAGAACTGCAGGGGATTTAACCCTTGAAAGAAGGAAACTGCTACACTGGGTGAAATCCACATACATAAGGCTCTTCTCCAGAAGTGACTTCTTCTGGTCCTCATGAGTGCTATGGGATATGCACAGAGGTACTGACCTGAAAAATTAGAAGGCAAAGTTTGGGATGCTGAGGTGGATGGAAATTGAGACAAAATATCTCTGAAAGGAAGGAAACTAGCAGTCTTAAAAATTTACCTAATTAGATTTCAGAAATTTCTCTAAAGCCCACAACTTTCAAAACATGGCAGAATTACCAAGAGAAAACAAGAGGAAAAGAACAGAATAGAATCTAGAAATAGAACCAGTGAGCTTCCCTGGTAACTCAACGGTAAAGAACCCACCTGCCATGCAGGAGGAGTTGAAGGAGATGTGAGTTCAAACCCTGGGTTGGAAATATCCCCTGGAGGAGGAAATGGCAACCCACTCCAGTATTCTTGCCTGGAAAATCCCATGGACAGAAGAACCTGGCAGGCTACAGTCCATAGGGTAATAAAGAGTTGAACACAACTTAACAACTAAACATCAACAAATATATGGTAAATAGATTTTTTTTTTTTTTAACCAGGGAACAAATTAGGTTAAGATAGAGATTTTTCTTTTTCAGTGAGAGTACTGGAACAACTGGATAAACATATGAAAAAAAAAATTAACCTTGATCTCTACTTCATATTCTACACAAAAATGAATCTGAGATGAACTACAGGGCTAAATGTAACTTCCAAAACTATAAGGTTTCTAGAAGAAATCATATGAAAATATCTTTGTGACCTAGGAAGAGGCAAAGATAGATAATTTATTTATCAATATAGACTTGTGGATTTTTATCTTACTCAATGATTTATAATTTATTAAACCAATATTTAATTTGATGCTCAGTCATCAGATTTGACCAGAGGGAGCCCCTCACACTGAATCCTATGTCCTTTTGATAGGTCATCATTATTTTCTGAGCACGTCTGAGACAGAGCCATGTCTCAGTTCAGTTCAGTTCAGTCGCTCTGTCGTGACTATCTAGGCTTATTTTGTTCTTTCATCCCCAAGCTCTAGAATCAGCTATTTCTCCAAGGAGATTTTATTCTTTTTCATTGGGAACGCTATAGATCTAGGCCGTTACTTTGCCCACATGAACAGATGTATTTGATTTTGTAGCCAGTGGGACAATGGATATCAATATCCATTGGAAGATAGCCATGAAGGATGCTTACTATCCTCCAAGTTCACATGGAATGTGAATCTCTCCCTGGAAGGAGTCCTTAATTTCACTTGAGACAAGGCAAGCCTATCGAAAACAAGAGAGAACTCTAAGAGGAATATGTTTTCATGCTCGATGTGTAACCATGGGATTCCAGAAGACAGAGGCATTGTAGGGCTTGTCAAAGAGTATCAACTTAGAGATCAGAGAGCATGGTGTGATCAAAGGCTGTAGAGAATATAGTGCCCTCTGGAGGCAGCCAGGAGATTAGACTGGTGGATAAATAATGGAGACGGTTGAACAAAGTGCTGGGAATAATTTTAACAGAGAGATGTGAGAATTTTGTTAGAGAGCCAACTGGGCTTACCCCATCCACCTTCCCTCCACCCAAGTAGAAGACTTAATCAGAGAGGAGAGAATGGGTTACTCTAGCAAAATCAGTTGTTTAGCTAGAGATCTGAGGCACACAAAGAAGAAAATAGAGAAACTCCCTACTTGCTATGCTTCCAAAGACAGCTCTTTCCAGGTTAGGAGCTGAATGTTTAATAATGGACATTGCGATTATTAGGCATAAATATGCTAAAAGGGGGGCTTCCCTGGTGGCTTAGAGGTTAAAGCGTCTGCCTCCAATGCGGGAGACCTGGCGTTCGATCCCTGGGTCGGGAAGATCCCCTGGAGAAGGAAATGGTAACCCACTCCAGTATTCTTGCCTGGAGAATCCCATGGATGGAGAAGCCTGGTAGGCTACAGTCCACGGGGTCGCAAAGAGTCGGACACGACTGAGAGACTGAACAGAACAGAACAGATGCTAAAGGGGAAACTGAGGGTAGAAAATCAGTCTTCTTCAACTACTTAAATCTTACTTCTTATTTTTTTCTAACCTAGGAGAGGAATCAACAGGTTAGGCAAGGCATTGTCTATATTCAGTGAAGCAAAAATCAAGAGTTAGCTTAGATGTGACCCATTGATCTCAGCTTTATGATTAAGTTCTGAGGAAAAGAGAGATGAACAGATAGAAAAGGGGGCAAATAAGCTGCTTACACCTGGACCTGTGTATCTGACCTACTGGAACACACCACCTGGTGGCTATTTTGTTTGTTTTTGTTGTCATTTTTAAAAATTGCAGTGTAATTGCTTCACAATGTTGTGTTAGTTTGTGCTGTACAGCTATGTGAAGCAGTTATACGTATACATATATTCCCTCCCTCTCGTGTCTCCCTCCACCCCCTTGCCCACTCCGTCCCTCTAAGACGTCACAGAGCAGTGTTGCCTGCGGCATAGGGAACTCAGCTTGGTGGTTGCTATTTGAAGGTGTATGCTGCATCCTGGAGAACACTCACTAGTCTCTCAGCATCATCTCTCAGGTGTTGCCCCAGCAGCACTTTCAAAAGGTCATTCCATTGCTCTATCAGGCCTGCAGCTGCTGTCAGGGGGGTCCCTTGTTATGAAACGATGTTATGTAGAATAAACACTGTGTAAGCCCTGGATGGAGGTGCTTGGGAAAGTCCTTTGGGCAGGAAAGGCAAATCATCCTCTGAAATAGGGTGCTTTCTCTGGGAGGATAAAGGGAATTTTACTCACTCAATGAAGGCAGTGGAAGTTGTGATTTGAGGAAGGCTGAGCCCCAGAAACCCCAGTAATAAATTTTGAGAGTAAATCTGGGGTGGCTGTAGCAGGAGCAGGAGCATGCCAGGGACTGCATCAGTCAGATCATTGGATGGCAGACAGCAAGACCCCTGCAGCAAGTGCCGGTGAGGGCTCCACAGAGAACAGGTGATATGGAGCAGGAATTTCCCTGCCAGAGAAAGAAAGATCCAGCCATTCCCCTATGGTCAAAGGCAAGGCTATTTTTCTTAGTATTGTTATTGTTTTTCTTTGTCATGTGCTTTGATTGTTCTCTTCTGTAAGGTTTTTTTTGGGATGAATTAGAAACATGGGCTTCCCTGGTAGTTCAGATGGTAAATGCGGTGAAGGAGACCTGAGTTTGATCCCTGGTTTGGGAAGATGCCTTGGAGAAGGGAATGACTACCCACACCAACATTCTTGCCTGGAGAATTCCATGGACAGAGGAGCCTAGAGGGCTATGGTCCATGGGATGGCAAAGAGTTGGACACAATTGAATGACTTTCACTCACCCACTCAGAAACATGGGTTACACAAGGGGCTCTTACATTCAAGTTCAGCCTTGGTGGTGTTGATGATTGGGGTATGGGTGATGTTGGTGTGGCTTCGGGGCTGGTGTGTAGACTCAGAGACAGTTGGCCCATCTTACTTGTACTTTAGTTTCCAGAGTTTGCAAAATCACATGGAAATTGAACAGATGCTATTTGGTGATGTTGAAAGGTCTGATTATAACACAAATATTTTCAGAAGGAACATGGGAAATGTCAAAAATTGTCAGTTCAGTGAATATCTCCTGGTGATAATGTTTTCCAGCAGTAAATTTCCACTGGTTCTCTCTCTCATTGTCAGCTGAACAAAGCACTTGCATGCTTTGCTGGTTTCTAACTAATGAGTTGGTTTTGCTCCTTTAAAACAGTAATATATAATAGAGAGTATCTATTGAGTCAATAAACCTTTAATCAGAACTGTCCTAATAACAAACAGCACAGCATCACATGAAATAAGGTTAAAGGTTCTTAACTTGAATCATATTTCTGGCTTTGAATTTTCCCACAGGCAAACAAGAATGATAAAAGAGATTATGTCATAATTCTTGTGCCCAAGGAAGTACAAAGATATTTGTTTCACAGTTCCTTGTTTTTAGAATTTGAAAGTAAAATAGTCCCCAAATAATTTTTTAACGACATTTAAATATGCAATTTTCAATACTGGAAATGGTAGGGTCCAAGTTCTACTTTTTTTCAAATTCTGGTCAGTAAATTAATTCATCACAACTTCTATGGTTTATTTGATTATTATAGTAATATTTTTGTAATAAGCACACTGGTATCTTGTTTAAGAATTTTCTTTAGAACATGAATATTTTTCTATTTTCTCAAGCATTGGTATTTGTTAAGCAAAGTAGTCTGCCTTTATTCCATGGGAACATGTAGGATTTGAAAAGCTTGTTGGCCCTGATGGTATTCTACCCTTACAATCCACCTAGAGATTTTCTATTTCACATGTTGCTTTGCTTAAGCACCAGTATCAACGTTTGGGTTGTCATCTTCCTGCTACTGGCACTCCACTCAGTCTCTTTTAGACAGATGTTCTTCTTTATTTATTTCTTTTAGCTCTGTTGGGTCTTAGCTGTGGCATATGGGATCTAGTTCTCTCACCAGGAATTAAACCCAGGCCCCTGCCTTGGAAGCATGAAGTCTTCATCAGCGGACCATCAGGGGAAGTCCCAGGCAGATGTTCTTCTAATAGTCCATATGTGTCTAAACCAGCTCAACGACACATGTTCTTGACAAGGGGGAAAGTGGGTCAGGTCAGAATAGCCCTAACAGAGGTCCCATGACCATTTCCTCCTCCCTGGTCCTCCCCTAGCTCCCAAATTTCTTCCAGTCTTGAAATGACCTACTGACCATTCTCCTCTCCAGTCTCTTTCCTCTCCTTTATTCCCTGTACTTGCTACAAGAACTAGCTTTTCCAAGTGCAATTCTAACCAGAAATCTCTAATGCCTCTGAGAAATGTATCTTACTATTTCTTTATTTCCAAATGTATTTTGATATTGTCTGAATGATGCTTTCCTGGGAGAAGACTGACTGGAAGAGCAGAAATGAGCCAAGGGTGTTGCCTGAGCGTTCCTTAGCCTGGCACATTCTTGGTCTTTCTGTTCTTTGAATGAGATGGAATTCAAGAAATTCAAGGCTATCTTCAAGAGTACATAAACTCTTAAAAGATGATGGAAGCCCACCTCTGATAAGTTAGAGAAGATCCACCTAGGGGGCCCCACAAAAAAACTAAGTCCAAGTGCTATCCTAGAGCTACATGTGAAAAAGTTGAAACTCTTTGAAGGGTGGAACCAGGTGTAGAATCTCTGTTTGAATGCACTTCAAATAAATTGTACAAATAGAAAGAAATGGTTTAAGGGCTGGAGGTCAGATTTCCTGGGCTAAGATCAGAGAAATCTCTAGCAGCCGCAAAGGAAAAAACAGCAGGGTGAGTAGAGGGGCAATCTGGCAGCAAAGAACTGCCTGTCTTCGGAGCCAGAATAGAACTGCCTCACCCACAGGGGCAGAGGTAGCAGCACTGAGTGGCTGGGGTCACTTCAGAGCTGAAGTATAGCTTTGTACCTGGGTCTTAGAGTAAAGCCTGAAAGAAGTTGAGCTGAGTTCTGGCAGGGGAAACAGTGGCTGACTTTATTTCTCTGGGCTCCAAAATCACGGCAGATACTGACTGTAGCCATGATATTAAAAGACGCTTACTCCTTGGAAGGAAAGTTATGACCAACCTAGACAGCATATTAAAAAGCAGAGACATTACTTTGTCAACAAAGGTCCGTCTAGTCAAGGCTATGGCTATAAAGAAAGCTGAGCACTGAAGAACTGATGCTTTTGAATTGTGGTGTTGGAGAAGACTCTTGAGAGTCCCTAAGAAGATCCAAGCAGTCCATCCTAAAGAAGATCAATCCTGGGTGTTCATTGGAAGGACTGATGTTGAAGGTGAAATTCCAATACTTTGGCCACTTGATGTGAAGAGCTGACTCATTTGAAAACACCCTGATGCTGGGAAAGATTGAGGGCAGGAGGAGAAGGGGATGACAGAGGATGAGATGGTTGGATGGCATCACTGACTCAATGGACATGGGTTTGGGTGGACTCTGGGAGTTGGTGATGGACAGGGAGGCCTCGAATGCTGTAGTTCATGGGATCAGAGTTGGACATGACTGAGCGACTGAACTGAACTGAACTGAGATATACAGAAATTTGACCTTGTTTAAAAGTAGGGTCTTTGCAGATGTGACTAATTTTTTAAAGTCTTTATTGAATTTGTTACAAAATTGCTTCTATTTCATGTTTTGGTTTTTTTGGCTGTGAGGCATATGGGATCTTAGCTATCCAAACAAGGATTGAACTGGTACACCCTGAATTGGAAGTAGAAGTCTTTTTGTTTGTTTGTTTGTTTTTGTTTTTTAATTGGAGCTCCTTAATTTTTATTTTGTTTTTTTTAATTTAATTTTATTTTTTTTAAATTTTTATTGGAGGCTAATTATTTTACATTATATTGGTTGGTTTTGCCATACATTGACATGAATCCGCCCTGGGTGTACATGAGTTCCCCCTCCCGAACCCCCTCCCACTTCCCTCCTCCTCTTATCCTCCCTCTGGGTCATCCCTGCATACCAGCCACGAGCATCCTGTAACATGAATCGACCATGAAATGGCGATTCATTTCACATATGATAATATACATGTTTCAATGCCATTCTCCCAAACCATCCCACCCTCAGCCTCTCCCACAGAGTCCCAAAGACTGTTTTATACATCTGTGTCTCTTTTGCTGTCTCATATACAGGGTTATCATTTGCATCTTTCTAAATTCCATAATTATGTGTTAGTATATTGTATTGGTGTTTTTCTTTCTGGCTTACTTCACTCTGTATAATAGGCTCTAGTTTCATCCAACAGATTAGAACTGGTTCAAATGCATTCTTTTTAATGACTGAGTAATACTCCATTGTGTATATGTACCAAAGCTTTCTTATCCATTTGTCTGCAGATGGACATCTACGTTGCTTCCATGTCCTTGCTATTATAAACAGTGCTGCAATGAACATTGGAGTATATGTGTCTCTTTCAATTCTGGTTTCCTCAGTGTGTATGCCCAGGAGTGTGATTGCTGGATCATATGGCAGTTCTATTTCCAGTTTTTAAAGGAATCTCCACACTGTTCTCCATAGTGGCTGTACTAGTTTGCATTCCCACCAACAGTGTAAGAGGGTTCCCTTTTCTTCACACCCTCTCCAGCATTTATTGCATGTAGATTTTTGGATAGCAGCCATTCTGACTGGTGTGAAATGGTATCTCATTGTGGTTTTGATTTGCATTTCTCTGATTATGAGGGATGTTGAGCATTTTTTCATGTGTCTGTTAGCCATCTTTATGTCTTCTTTGGAGAAATGTCTGTTTAGTTCTTTGGCCCATTTTTTGATTGGGTTGTTTATTTTTCTGGAATTGAGCTGCAGGAGCTGCTTGTATATTTTGGAGATTAATCCTTTATCAGTTGCTTCATTTGCTATTATTTTCTCCTATTCTGAAGCCTGTCTTTTCACCTTACTTATAGTTTCCTTTGCTGTGTAGAAGCTTTTGATTTTAATTAGGTCCCATTTGTTTATTTTTGCTTTTATTTCCAATATTCTGGAGGTGGGTCTTGGAGGATCCTGCTGGGATTTATGTCAGAGAGTGTTTTGCCTACGTTCTCCTCTAGGAGTTTTATAGTTTCTGGTTTTACATTTAGCTCTCTAATTGATTTTGAGTTTATTTTGGTGTATGGTGTTAGGAAGTGTTCTAGTTTCATTCTTTTACAAGTGGCTGACCAGTTTTCCCAGCACCACTTGTTAAAGAGACTGTCTTTTCTCCATTTTATATTCTTGCCTCCTTTGTCAAAGATAAGGTGTCCATAGGTGCATGAATTTATCTCTGGGCTTTCTATTTTGTTCCATTGATCTATATTTCTGTCTTTATGCCAGTACCATACTGTCTTGATGACTGTGGCTTTGTAGTAGAGTCTGAAGTCCGGCAGGTTGATTTCCCCAGTTCCATTTTTCTTCCTCAAAATTGCTTTGGCTATTCAAGGATTTTTGTATTTCCATACAAATTGTGAGATTATTTGTTCTAGTTCTGTGAAAAATATTGTTGGTAGCTTGATAGGGATTGCATTGAATGTATAAATTACTTTGGGTAGTATACTCATTTTCACAATATTTATTCTTCCAATCCACGAACACGGTATATTTCTCCATCTATTGGTGTCCTCTTAGATTGCTTTCACTAGTGTTTTATAGTTTTCTATGTACAAGTCTTTTGTTTCCTTAGGTAGATGTATTCCTAAGTATTTAATTCTTTTCATTGCAACAGTGAATGGAATAGTTTCTTTAATTTCTCTTTCTAATTTCTCATTATTAGTGTATAGGAATGCAAGGGCTCACCTTCTCAGGCGGATATTGACCGGCCCGAGCCCAAGAAGTCTTCATTAGCAACAAGCCTGCCTGCAGTTTGTATCAGATGCCTTTCTGGGGCTGCGGTTGCCCCCTCCAGCTCTGGCTGACCTCCCTGCCTGTCTCAGTGGGGGATGGGGGATGGGCTGACTGCAGCCGGCTTGCTCTGCTCAGCCCTTTGTTCTGTGAGCGGGGCTGGTGGAGTCTGAGGTTAGAGCTTTCTGCCTTTTCATGGGGAAGATATCCCAGTCTGCTTTGCTGTCCCCTGTTAGATCTCTCAGATTGTTCTCGTGGCATTCAAGCCCAGTTGTCTCTCTAAGCAGTTCAGCCGGCTCCTCCCTGCCCAGCCCCCACTTGCTAATGGCGTATGCAGGCGTCTGCGCTGCTTCTCCGCTGGGAGTTACCATTTGGCGGGTAATCTGTGGGTTTTAATTATTTCTTTCTTTTTTCCTCCTGGTTATGTGGCCCTCTGAGGTTCCAAGACTCGCCACAGACTAGCCAGTGAGAGTGTTTCCTGGTGTTTGGAAACTTCTCTCTTTTTAAAGCCTCCCTTCCCAGGACAGAGCTCCGTCCTTACCTCTTTTGTCTCTCTTTTTATCTTTTATGTTTTTTCCTACCTCCTTTTGAAGACAATGGGCTGCTTTTCTGTGTGCCTGATATCCTCTGCCAGCATTCAGAAGTTGTTTTGTGGACTTTACTCCACGTTCAAATGTTCTTTTGATGAATTTGTGGGGGAGAGAGTGGTCTCGCCGTCCTATTCCTCCGCCATCTTGTTCTGTCTTTTTTTTTTTTTTTAATATTTATGTACTTATTTGGCTGCCTTGGGTCTTAGCTGTGGCATTTGGGATCTCTGTTGCCTCATGAGGGATCTTTCATTGTGGAGCTCTAGCTGTGGTGCTCTGCCCCCAGAGCTAGAGGGCTCAGGATTGCGGGGTGCAGGCTCTTGCTCTAAGTCATGTGGGATCTTAGTTCCCTAACCACGGATAAACCTTGCATCTCCTGCAATGCAAGGCAGATTCCCAATCACTGGACCACCAGGGAGGTCCAACAGATGCAAGTAATTAAGATGAGGTCATACTAGATTGGGCTTCCCAGGTGGTGCTAGAGTAAGGAACCTGCCTGCCAATGCAGGAGACATAAGAGATGCCGCTTTAATCCCTGGGTCTGGAATATCCCCTGGAAGAGGGCATAAGTTAAGAATACTTAACTGAGGGCAACTCAGTTAAGTATTCTTGCCAGGAGAATCTCATGGAAAGAGCAGGCTACAATCCTAGGGTCGCAAAGGGTCAGACACGACTGAAGCAACTTAGCAGGCATACTAGATTAGGGTGGGCCCTGAGTTCCAATGACTGGTGTTTTCATAGAAGGCCATGTGAACACACAGGGACATAGATGCATAGAGAAGAAAGTCACGCAATGACAGAAACAGAGATCGAAGTGATGTGTCATTAAGTCAAGAAATGCCAGAGAGAGCCAGAAACTGGCAGAAGTTAGGAGGAAACAAGGAGGCTCAAGCTTACCTCGAACTTTCAGAGAGAGTAGGGCCCTGCTGAGCCCTTGACTCCGCACTTGTGGCCTCTTGAATTGTGAATGAATAAACCTCTTTTCTCAAAAATATTTTGAAAAAATTGTGGTAAAACACATGAGATCCACACTCCTAGTAAATTTTTAAGTGTATAGTGTATATCAGATCTGTGGAACTTTTTCATTTTGCATGACTGAAACTCTATATGCGTTGAATAGCAACTTTGTTTTCCCTTCCTTCCAGTCGGGGGTAGCTATCATTCTACCTTGTGTTTCTATGAATTTAAATATTTTAGATACCTCATGTTTGTGGAATCAAGGCAGTATTTGTTCTTCTGTAGCTGGCTTTTATTACACTTAATACAATGTCCTCAAGATTCATGTTTTAGTCTGGAATAGGATTTCCTTCTTTCTTTGTGGCTGGATATTATTCTGTTTTATGTATACACTAAACTTTCTTTATCTATTTATCCATAGATGGATATTTAAATTATTTCTACCTCTTGGCTATTGTGAATAATGATGCTGTGAACATAAAAGTACAAATAACATCTTCAAGATTCTTTTTTCAGTTATTTTGAATACATACCCAGATGTGGGATTGCTGGGTCATTTTTTAGTTCTATTTTTAACTTCTTGAGAAACCTCCATACTATTTTCCATAGTGGTTGCACCAGTTTACATTCCCACTGACAGTGCACAAGGGTTCCAATTTTTCCACATCTTCAGGCCAGCACTTTTATCTCTTGTCATTTTGGTACCTACCATTTAATAGCTGTGAGGTAATATCTCATTGGGATTTTGATTTGCATTTCCCTGGTGGCTCAGAGGGTAAAGCATCTGCCTGTGATGCAGAAGATCCAGGTTTGATCCCTGGGTCGGGAAGATTCCCTGGAGAAGGAAATGGCAACCCACTCCAGTATTCTTGCCTAGATGGACAGAGGAGCCTGGTGGGCTACAGTCCGTGGGGTCGCAGAGTCGGACATGACTGAGCGACCACTCTACTACACTACACTACTAATGGATAGTGATGATGAGCATTTCTTCATCAGCCATTTTATGTCTTTGGAGAAATGTCTATTCAGATCTTCTGCCCATTTTTTAAAATTTTATTTGTGTTTTGCTGAGTTGTAAGAATTCTTTTTACATTTTGGATATTAACCCCTTATCAGATGTATGGTTTGCAAGTATTTTCTCCTGGTCTGTAAGCTGCTTATCCCTGTTATTTTAAGCCCTCTAGTTTGTAACAATTTGTAACAGCAAATTGTAATTTGTAACCCCGGGAAACTGATACAGTATGGAAAATAATTTTAAATATGTAAAATGATTCTATATCTATAGAAAAGAATACATAAGGGAAATAGATCAAACTGTTCTTAGTTCTTGTTCCTGAGCGTGGAAATAAAGGTGATTTCCATTTTCTCCTTTGTAAACTTTGGTATCTTCCAAGTTATTTGAAATGAAAATCTATTGCTTTCTTTCAGAAAATAAACAATATCTGTTTTAACCTAGGTGGGAGGGGGGTTCAGGATGGGGAACACATGTACACCCGGAGCAGATTCATGTCACTCTATGGCAAAACCAATACAATAATGTAAATTAATTAGCCTCCAATTAAATAAATTAAAAAATAAACTTCATAAAAATCTTCAAAGACATTTTAAAAGTCCATCATGTAGTAAATACTTATTGAATATCTATGATTTACTTGGCATTGTTCCAACTGCTGGATTGAGACAGAGTTCCTACCCTCAAACTGTCTACATTCACATATGAGGAAATAGACCAAATGTAGTAAAGGGAATAAATCAATAAAACAATTTTTGGACATGTGAGAACTATGTAGAAGATGAAATCAGAACATGTAATAGCGAGGGTGGACATGAGTTTGAGTGAACTCCAGGAGTTGGTGATGGACAGGGAGGCCTGGCGTGCTGTGATTCATGGGGTCACAAAGAGTCGGACTGAACTGAACTGAACTGAGAGTGGTAAATGGAGAAGGCAATGGAAAGCCACTCCAGTACTCTTGCCTAGAAAATCCCATGGATGGAGGAGCCTGGTAGGCTGTAGTCCATGGGGTCGCTAAGAGTCGGACACTACTGAGCGACTTCACTTTCACACATTGGAGCAGGCAATGGCAACCCACTCCAGTGTTCTTGCCTGGAGAATCCCAGGGACAGGGGAGCCTAGTGGGCTGCCGTCTATGGGGTCGCACAGAGTCGGACACGACTGAAGTGACTTGGCAGCAGCAGCAGAGTGGTAAAGGAACTGAAACAGTGATTATTTTATTGAGATCTCAGTGACGTGAGGGCAGGAGCTATGGTGAGGTTCTGGAAGCAGAAGGAATAGTGAGTACAAAGGCCCTGAGATGGGAAGGAACTGGTATGTCTGACAGACAGAAAGAAGCTATTGCAGCTGGGGTGGAGTGATTGAGGAGGGAGGGGGAATGAGACATGTAGGGCAGCTCTTATGGGCATGTAGGCTGTAGCAGAGGTCTCTATGGTCAAGGTGTGGCTCAGTCCTGGTGAGGAATCTGGGCTGTAGTGTGGTGGCAATGCGAAGTCCATTGGAGGGTTTTGATCAGGGAAGTGTAATGTATTGGTAATTGCATAGAAATTCACTCTGGTAATTGTGTGGAGGATGTACTTTGTGTGTGTCTCTGTGTGAGGGTGTTCAAAAAACAAAGGTCAGTCTAGGCAGTTTAAACAGAAAGGAATGAATTAAACAAGACTTGGGAGCTCACAGAAACTCTGGAGGGCCAGAGAATTGAATTTGGAGATTGCACAAGCATACCATTCTTCAGTGACATGCTGGCTACTCCAGTGGGGACCCTACTGGGCCTCGGGGACCCTACTGGGCCTCAGGGATGCAGGCCCTATATCTTGCATTTGAATCCTAGACCCAGGACTTAGGAAAAGACATGTAGCTTTTCCTAAGCTAATGTAGATTCTAATCTGAAGCAAACCACTGATACAGTTTAGGATTTCTTTAGCTAAGAAACTCAGGAATCAATTTAGGTATTTTTTTCCTCCTTCTTTGAAAAGGATTGCTTTAATGGAAAATTTCCAGTTGCTTCCAGTTTGCCTAAACCATTTTAGATTCTTTCATTTATATCAATTTTATTTTTGAAATATTTAATTTTTTCAGATTGCCTGCTTTTTACTGAGTAACATTTAGGGAGAAAAGTGTACTTTTTTTTCTTCTGAATTTGTTCTCTTTAATAAAAGTTACATATAAAACATTAACTTAGATTTTAAGAAACCTCTAAGAATAATCTGACATAACCTACTGATGGTCAGATAAACTGATTCAGCTTTCCAAAGTGGGTCAAATGCTATATTTCTAAAATTCATAGCTGAGATCAACTAATACAATTACACACTCTAGAAACAAGAGTAAGAAACTGGAGGGTTTGTACATCCTATATAGAAGCCTGTTTCTTTCTCTCTGTGTCTTACACACATACATAATTACATACATACATGCATGCATATATCTCACCTAGAATTCTTTGCTTGGTGTAGTGGAAAGACTGTAGGACTTAGAGGCTAGTTCCAATTTTCTACTACCTACAAACCTTTAAAATGGCCTGAGTAGGTCATTTCTGTTTTGTTCCCTTTTATTCTCAACCACAATGGATTGTTGAAAGCAGCTGGATGGCATCACCGACTCGATGGAGGTGAGTTTGAGTGAACTCCGGGAGTTGGTGATGGACAGGGAAGCCTGGTGTGCTGTGATTCATGGGATTGCAGAGTCGGACACGACTGAGTGACTGAACTGAGCTGAACTGAACCCTAACCCTAAAGGAGATCAGTCCTGGTTGTTCAATGGAAGGACTGATGTTGAAGCTGAAACTCCAATACTTTGGCCACCTGTTGCAAAGAGCTGACTCATTTGAAAAGACCCTGATGCTGGGAAAGATTGAGGGCAGGAGGAGAAGGGGATGACAGAGGATGAGATGGTTGGATGGCATCACCAACTCAATGGACATAAGTTTGGGTGTACTCCAGGAGTTGGTGATGAACAGGGAGGCCTGGCGTGCTGTGGTTCATGGGGTCGTAAAGAGTCGGACGCGACTGAGTGACTGAACTGAACTGACTGAAGAGAGATCATGAATTCTGAAGTGCTTGTTAGCTCTAATTTCTCTTCCTGTTAAGCTATGGGTTCTTGGTAGGTGTATTCTCAGTGTTTCTAGCATCTACCTACAAGGGTAGGAGTCATGTCCAAGCCAAATCAACTGTAGTGCTGTTGCCTGTCTGCATGTAGTTACCTTTTCTGTGGGTCCTGGAACCAACTGTTGGAGATGCCTTAATGTGCACTGAAGCTTGTTAGTCGTGTCAATGTACCCATGTTACATCTGTTTCATGGACTCTATTAATCATAAAACTAGTTTTTCTTATTTGGGATGATAACTGATAACTGACTCTTCACTCCCTTTCCCCTGTTTCTCTACTCTGATGGACTAGTGAGACATCATTTATTTGCAAGTTTCCATTAGAAACAGACTAGGAGGCAAGACTCGTGAATCACAACAGAATGGAAGGTGCCCAGGGACTTCTGATGGGAAACTGAGCCAAGTTGAAAGCCATAGTGATTTTTTCCTCTTCACTCTGAAGTTATCCAAATTAGCTGAGTGGGTGAATATTTAATGTTACCACAGCACGTACGTAATTTGTCCTGTCTGTTTTTAATCTTTATACCAATTTTATCATCTTAATAACATTTTAATTAAAAATAAATGAACTGAATACTCCAACAGAACATTTTAAATGGAGAATATCAGGTTGGAAGCCCAAGCTCAGCTGGAAAGACAAAGAAAATGAAAATATTTCAAAAATATATATAGCTGAGGTATCTCTCCCCATCTGCTCACAGATCATAGTATTTCAATGACCAAGGCATCCTAGAAGTATTAAAGGCAGGTCCCAACTCACAAAAAGAGGGAGGTCCAGACCACCTTTGGTTTTGGAGACTGTTCCTTGAATGTACATATTCCCTTCTCCCTTTGGTCATTAATCTCCCAGGGCTTATTGGCTGAGAGAACTTTCATTTTTCAAAAAACAACTATTTATTTTTGGGAGCATTGGGTCTTTAGTTGTAGTAGGTGTTCTCTCCATTTGTGGCACACAGGCTCTAGGCCATGCAGGTTCAGGAGTTATGGCTCAAGGGCTTAGTTGCCCCATGGCACATGGGATCTTTTTTCCTTGATCAGGGATTGAACCCATGTCCCCTGCTTTGGAAGGTGGATTCCTAACCACTGGACCACCAGGGAAGTCCTTAGAGTGCTTTCTGTCCTAAGCAGAAATTTGACATGGCTGACTCAGACTCAGACCTTCCCCTGTTATCTGCTGCTGCTGCTAAGTTGCTTCAGTCGTGTCCGACTCTGTGCGACCCCATGGACTTCTGCCCACTAGGCTCCTCCATCCACGGGATTTTCCAGGCAAGAGTACTGGAGTGGGGTGCCATTGCCTTCTCCTACCCTGTTATCTAGTAAGTACCAAAGTCATATGCCCTTATTTGACCAAATTCATAATATATATATGAGTATATATAAATGAATAATGCCTTGTACTTCCTAGAGAAGTTGACTTAAAAAAAAAATGCCATTGGTTTCAACACATGTCTAAAGGAATTTCAAACAGTCTCGGAAAAAAAAGTACACAGTCGAAGGAGTGTGAGTGAGATGCTTTTGAATTCAAGACCGCAATGTCCTAGAATTTCTGGGGCAGTTCTGGTTTCAAATAGGTCATGTCATTGTCCGTAGAATGTTTTAATATTTGTTTGAAATACATGACTAATCAGCCACAATGTATGTGCCTCAGTCCCTAATGACTGCATTTTAAAATTACAGTTTTATAAATTAAATTCATTGTAAGGAATCTCTGGTGGTCCAGTTGTTAGGACTCTGCATTTTCACTCTTAGGACCCTTAGATTCTATAAGCTCTGCAGCATGGCCAAAAAAAAAAAAGGCTCAGTTATTTAAAAAGTTACACTATTCTTAAAGTTTGGAACTACACTTTTGGAGAAAAAATATTTATATTTTTAGAATCTCATTGACAGTGGGATTTGGTTTTTATTCATAGTCTACTTCTTCATTATATCTTAGGATTCTGATTCTATTAGAATTGTTAAGCACAAAGGAAAAATGATCATTAAATTAAGAACTGAAACAAAGTTGAATTTATTGATTGCTTGGCAAAATCCCATCAGTCAGCTATGAGGACAGTGAGTCTCTCCAAGTGGAAATTAACAGGGGACCAAAAGAGGAATCACATTGAATATGTCAGGCAGGATTCTGAGTTCAGGGCTCTCATTGCCTCCCATGGCAGAGACACCATTTCTTTATAAATGGTTACTTTCAGGTTTCAGGGGACTGATGCTGTTGCTGTTCAGTCAGGTCTGACTCTTTGTAACCTCATGGACTGCAACACACCAAACTTCCTTGTCATTCACTATCTCCCGGAGTTCACTCAAACTCATGTCCATTGAGTCAGTGATGCCATCCAACCATATGCTGGGAGATCAGATTTCCAGCCAGTTCGAGATGAGTTCTGTAAGGTATCAGTGGTTTAAATTAATGCATCAGACATGCTTGTTGTGTTGCCCATGTCTGAGCCTTAGCACGGTTGCTTTTGCTTTCTCTTCTTGATGAAATAGATGTTGAAACAAGAAGTCATTATGATAGTGGACATTAAAAAAAAGTTTTAAGGCTTTGATTTAAACAGTAATAGGGACTGTTTATTTGCACTCATTTATTTAATTATTCATTATTTTTCATAACTATTTGTCAAGTTCCTACCACATGCCTGCTATTGCTGAATGGCAAAAAGTGAAGTCGCTTAGTCGTGTCCGACTCTTTGCAGCCCCATGGACTGTAACCTATCAGACTCTGCCGAACATGGGATTTTCCAGGCAAGACTACTGGAATGGGTTGCCTTTTCCTTCTCCAGGGGATCTTCCCAACCCAGGAATTGAACCCAGGTCTTCTGCATGGCAGGCAGACGCTTTACGGTCTGAGTCACCAGGGAAGCTGGTGATAGGGATGAATGATAAGGATGACAGATATAAGCCAGATGTCACAAGAGACCAATTTTCTATCATAAGGACTCTGAGAAATCTAATATCTTCTGCAGGGTTTGCATTTACTGGTTACTCAGAACTGAAATCTGCAGCTTACTGTCAACCTGAGCATGACTCTACTACTCAACACTCTTCATTAATCAGACTTTATTTTTTTCCAGGAAATTTTTATCCAGAAAGATGTCTGTCTCATGGACTTTCTGAAATCCATTTATTTCAATAATGAACTACCCAAGTAACCTTCATCAAGGTAAACAGCTTCCTCCCTAGAACAATGGATTTATTCAACTGGGTTTATCAAAGGACTTTTCATTCTTCAAGATTTCCTTTAAAACCTTGCTGTCTCTGTGTGTGCTGATTCTAAACTGCTGCTGCTGCTGCTAAGTCACTTCAGTCGTGTCCGACAAATTTCACTCAATTCTCCATTTACATTGAAGGACTCATCTTAAATCAGACCATCATCTTTCCTTTGTACTTTCTTTAAAGATGTTCTTAAGAGTCTGTCAAGGCAATGACCTCCTTTATTGGGAGGAGCAATAAACTTGGCTTTGCTTAATCTATAAAATTTTGGTGGGCTTTTTGGATAGTTGGCAATTAGAAACTCAGCTGTTAAAGAATCTATCTGCAATGCAGGAGACCCTGGTTCAATTCCTGGGTTGGGAAAATCCCCTGGAGAAGGGATAGGCTACCCACTCTAGCATTCTTGGGCTTCCCTGGTGGCTCAGACCATAAAGAATCTGCCTGCTCAAGAAAAAACTTAAAAAACCTCCAAACCCTGTCCCTCACCACAGAGAGTTTGAGAAACATTCTCCAGAATCTCCAGCTTTTGATTTAGTGGGATAAGCCCACCTTCACCCTTGAGCAACCCTGGGAAACTCAGTTCTCCTTATCGTTTTATGTAGAATGGTTTATAGTATTTCCTGTTCCTCTGCTTTGGATTTACTTCTGAATGTGTGGAGACACATCTAAGGCATTCTACTAAACAATGGTTGTGGACTCTAGTTCCCACCATGAAAGAGCACAAAAGAATTGGATGTGGTCTTGCAGTTTTAGTCTTGTCTTTTCTCTATCTACAAGAATTTCTGAGAAAGAGAATTGTTATTGTTGGTTGGTCACTAAGTCAAGTCTGATTCTTTTGTGACCCCACGGACTGTAGCCCACCAGGCTCCCCTGTCCATGGGATTTCCCCCAGGGAACGGATTGCCATTTACTTCTCCAAGGGATCTTCCTGACCCAAAGATCAAACCCATGTTTCCTGCTTGGCAGGTGAATTCTTTACCACTGAGCCACCAGGGAAGCCTGAGAAAAAGAATAGAGCACATCAAAAGTCCTTTCTGTCTAATAGAACTATGGCATTTTTCCTAATGGGTACAAGATGGTATAGTCAGCTTTGGTTTAAATGTTTTTTGTCCCATTATGTCATAGTAAATTAGACATTGTCTCTGACTTTAAATCACTATGGTGTGATCACTCACCTAGAGTCATACATCCTGGAATGTGAAGTCAAGTGGGCCTTAGGAAGCATCATTATGAACAAAGCTAGTAGAGGTGATGGAATTCTAGTTGAATTATTTCAAATCCTGAAAGATGATGCTGTGAAAGTGCTGCACTCAATATGCCAGCAAATTTGGAAAACTCAGCAGTGGCCACAGGACTGGAAAATGTCCGTTTTCATTCCAATCCCAAAGAAAGGCAATGCCAAAGAATGCTCAAACTACTGCACAATTGCACTCATCTCACGCGCTAGTAAAGTGATGCTTAAAATTCTCCAAGCCAGGCTTCAGCAATACATGAACTGTGAATTCCAGATGTTCAAGCTGGTTTTAGAAAAGGCAGAGGAACCAGAGATCAAATTGCCAACATCCTCTGGATCATGGAGAAAGCAAGAGAGTTCCAGAAAAACATCTATTTCTGCTTCATTGACTATGCCAAAGCCTTTGACTGTGTGGATCACAATAAACTGTGGAAAATTCTGAAAGAGATGGGAATCCCAGACCACCTGACCTGCCTCTTGAGAAACCTGTATGCAAGTCAGGAAGCAACAGTTAGAACTGGACATGGAACAACAGACTGGTTCCAAATAGGAAAAGGAGTACGTCAAGGCTGTGTATTGTCACCCTGATTATTTCACTTATACGCAGAGTACATCATGAGAAACACTGGGCTGGATGAAGCACAAGCTGGAATCAAGATTGCTGGGAGAAATATCAATAACCTCAGATATGCAGATGACACCACCCTTATGGCAGAAAGTGAAGAGGAACTCAAAAGCCTCTTGATGAAAGTGAAAGAGGAGAGTGAAAATGTTGGCTTGAAGCTCAACATTCAGAAAACAAAGATCATGGCATCTGGTCCCATCACTTCATGGTAAATAGATGGGGAAACAGTGGAAACAGTGGCTTGCTTTATTTTTTTTGGCTCCAATTCACTGCTGATAGAGATTGCAGCCATGAAATTAAAAGACAATTACTCTTTGGAAGGAAAGTTATGACCAACCTAGATAGCATACTAAAAAACAGAGACATTACTTTGCCAACCAAGGTCCGTCTAGTCAAGGCTATGGTTTTTCCCGTGGTCATGTATGGATGTGAGAGTTGGACTATAAAGAAAGCTGAGAACTGAAGAATTGATACTTTTGAACTGTGGTGTTGGAGAACTCTTGAGAGTCCCTTGGACTGCAAGGAGATCCAACCAGTCCATTTTAAAGGAGATCAATCCTGGGTGTTCATTGGAAGGACTGATGGTAAAGCTGAAACTGCAATACTTTGGCCACCTGATGCGAAGAGCTGACTCATTTGAAAAGACCCTGATGCTGGGAAAGATTGAGGATAGGAGGAGAAGGGGATGACAGAGAATGAGATGGTTGGATGGCATCACCAACTCAATGGATACGCATTTGGGTGGTTCTGGGAGTTGGTGATGAACAGGGAGGCCTGACGTGCTGCGGTTCATGGGGTTGCAAAGAGTCGGACACGACTGAGCGACTGAACTGAACTGAACTGACTTTGAAGAACTCATCATTTTATGAAGAAGTAGGCAGGTAAGCACATCATGGTAGCACTGCAAGGTAAGTGCAGAGAGAGCTCCCAAGTGTCCAAGGGATGCTGAGGGTGGAGGATCAAGTGTGCCTGGAGTTTCAGGGGACACACTGCTTTGTATCACTGATAAGATGAGTGAATGAAACATGGTGGATGAAATGTTGCTATGCCATGGATCTAAAATAGGATTCACGCTATCTCCCTTCTCTAGATGACTGTAGTTTACCCCCCAGTGGCACCAATATGCAGTAGAGATAATACTGAGAGTGGAGGGATGGCAGGAGCTTCATGGTTACAGAAACTAAAAGGCATTTAATTGAATTTCCAACAGATGGGGAATAATTAGATCATTTATTATCATTTCACAATGAGTTAATTCATAGGTAAACCTCCAATGATCAAATGGTTTTATCCAGCCTCCTGCTAAAGATTTAATATTTTTGTCTGATTCAACTCTGTTATTTCCTGGCTCAATTTAGTGATTAACGTGGCATAAAAGTAACAATTTCTTGATTATTAAAATCCTATTTGCTGCACATTATAAATAGAATCTATTTTAAAGCCATTACTAAATAAATAGTCTGTAATAATAAACTAACATGGAACAATCATCTTATAAAACCTTAATGACAAGTTTATCAGGGAATTTTAATTAAAACAGTATCACAAAAATAAACTCAGCTGCTAATTTTTTCTCATTAAAACAACTTTTTGATGTTGAATAATATATCAAATAACTGGCTTTTCCAATAACAGTCTATGGCATTTTCTTCTAAATTTCATGAGCAAAGAAGGGCACTTGCACATGGAATGATTAGGAGTTCTAACTATGGTGGTCCTGAAGTGGCTTAGCCAGGAGCTCAGTTAAAACTGTCAATAGCTTCCCAATGTTCAAATTCAGGGCTAACCCTTACCTTGTGTTTCTGACCTTGTGAAGTGCTCATTTATGCGAGTAAGTGTGAAACATTTGATCATGAATCAGCATCCTCAAACTAGTCCCCTGGAACTGGGCTTTCCCCTGGAAGAAACATATGGGGTGTTTTCCAATGGCACAAATATTCACAAGCTCACATTATTTCTAAAATCATCTATTTCTTTGGAGACAAAGAACAAATAGAGTTAAAAAAATGCAAATCATATCACTAGTCAGAGGTGGTCACAGTCAATATTTTGATGTGCATTCTTTTTGATCTATGTCTGTTTATCACATACTGTATATTAAATGTCAGGGAAGAAATGCAAATATTTAGATATACTTTTCTGAATGTGCTCCTTTGTCTTTTACTTTTATTAACTTATTTTGGGTGACTTAAAATGTTGTATATTCCTGGTGGGATTAGATCAGAAAACATAGCTTGATCCTATGATAATCAAAGTTTCCTACTAATTTTCTTTCCCAGAAGTACTTGCACAAAAGTTACAGACCACATATCACATAGAGGAGACAAAAAACTTATCATGAAACTTGTCATTTAATCAGTATGCTTCAGTATCACAGTTTTATGTCCTTACACATTATTTCATTTGGGGTCATTTTAGGGAGAACCATCTTGGTTTCAAGAAATACCCTTGCTTGAGGCTCCTCAATGAAAAAGTGCTTCATTGCAGTGATCCATGTGGGCTGGTGCTGGACCCAGAAAGCTGCGACCATTTAAGGCAGCCCTAGGGCAGTTGCTTCTCTCTGCACATCTGTTGCATTCTCTTCTTTTTACTGCAAGTGTCCTTCCTCATAACTCTTATCTCTGTTACGTGATGACCTTCTCTGTCCAGATTAATGCACTGTGGGAATGCTTAACCCATCGTTTTTGTTCTCTCTCTGTAACCGACAGCTCTAGTCTCTTGATTTGCTGTTGTCTGTGCTCATCACTTTATGCCTGACCATTCAGTCCGTTCACCTCTGGCAGGGTGAGGTCAGGTTCACATGGTGTAAAAGTTGGCCTCACCACTCAGGAAGAACTATAGGTGATGCAGATACTTTAGAAGGGCATATGGTCAAGCATGCAGTAATCAACAATTCTAATGCAAATATCTCTGCAGTTGGCTAATAAATTCCAAAAAGTCAAATCCTTGACCCAGACTATACACATTTAAAGAGTTTTTGGTGTATATTGCCAAATCCCTCTCTAAAAATATACTTATTTATATTCTTACCTGCAAAATTACTTACCTTCCCCTGCAGCTGCATCAGTGTTGTGTATTGTACTATTGCTATTTTATTTTCAGATTTTTTGTTTTTGAATCTTTAAGAGTGAAATTTAGTAGGTAAATAATTATGGGACATACATTTTGTTTTACCAATATCATTGTTGAGTGCATGCTCAAAGTGTCCAACCCTTTGTGATTCCATGGACTGTGGCCCACCAGGCTCTTCTGTCCACAGGATTCTCCAGGCAAGAATACTGGAGTGGATTGCCATTTCCTCCTCCAGGGAATCTTCCTGACCCAGGGATCGAACCTGTGTCTCTTGTATCTCCTGTATTGGCAGGCAGGTTCTTTACCACTAGCAGCTTCTGGGAAGCCTGTGTATAAGTAGGGGACAATTAAATCAATCCCACCAGCTAGAGTTGTGGTGTGGATTCCATGCACTGCAACACATAAAACCAACGTCATCAATCCACTTTAAAATGACAAAGAAGTGTCCTGGGTTCCTTAAGAAATGCACTTCCTTATTTACTAATGAACTGGAAACCCATTTTATATGTTTATGGGCCATTTTTTTTCCTTCTGTGATATTTGTTTATATTTTTCCTAATAAGTTGTTTATCTTTTTTCTCATTGATTTGTAATTCTTCATCTGCTATTCTACTCTTAAGTATATTTTCCAGAGAAATTCTTGTATTTGTGCAACTGTTCATATAAATGTATATGGTGGTTTTAGTCCCTAAGTAGTGTCCAACTCTTGGTACCCCATGGGCTATAGACCACCAGGCTCCTCTGTCCATGGGATTTAACACACAAGAATACTGGAGTGGGTTGCCATTTCCTTCTCCAGGGGATCTTTCCAACCCAGGAATCAAACCCAGGTCTCCTGCACTGCAGGCAGATTCTTTATCTACTGAACTATGACGGAATCCCATAAATGTATATAAATGTTCATAAATGGCATTTTTCTTAACAGTGATAAACGGAGAACCAAGACATGGAAGCAACCTAAATGTCCATCCACAGATGAATGGATAAAGAAAAAGTGATATATATACACAATGGAATATTACTCAGCCATGAAAGAGTGTAATAATGCCATTTGCAGCAGCATAGATGTACCTAGAGATTATCCTAATAAGTGAAGTAAGTCAGAAAGAGATATCATATGGTATCACTCACATGTGGAACCTAAATGAACAAATCTACAAAAAAGAAACAGATTCACAGACATAGACAACAGACTTGTAGTTGCCAAGGAGGAGGGATGGATTGAGAATTTGAGATTCATAGATGCAAACTAATACATATATAATGGGAAAACAACAATTTTGCTGTATAGCACAGGGAACTGTATTCAATATCCTGTAATAAACCATAACGAAAAAATATATACATATATATATGTAACTGAATCACTTTGCTATTTACCAGACTAACATAATATTGTAACAAGTACAATTCAGTAAAATAAGGAAAAAAAACAGAAATGAATTTTTAAAAATTTTGAAGTTATTCAACTAGACAGCCATAAAAATAAATGAATTGCAGTTATGTTTTAGTTATTTTCAGTTGTACAACAAACTACCTCGATACTTAGTTGCTGAGAACAACAGGAACATTTTTATACTAGAATTATTACTTTTTATAATTCTTTGTGTTGACTTGTTTTTCTGCTAATTTTTGCCTGGGCTCACTCATGAGGCTACCTGTAGCTGGTGGGTCAGTGGGGACTGGACTCAGAAGCCACAGCTGGGACAATAGGACCTCTCTTTCCACGTACCTGGATTTCTTTGCAGCATGGTTGTCTCAGAGTAGTGTAAAGAGAATGAAAGCAGGAGATGCAATCCCTGGAAATTGTATAGCATCAGTTCTGCTGCATTCTGTTGGTCAAAAAAGTTACTAGATAAACCCGGGTTTAAGGAGTGAGGAAATGTGCTCCACCTTTGGATGGAAGGCATAGTAAAATGACATAACAAATGAGAATGAACAAAAGGAGGAATGACTCATGGAGGCCATTATTTTAACACTCTAATAACGTTTGCATGTTTTGTGATCATACTGTTCTTACTCTCTCAAGTCTTTCCAGTTTTCTATAACTCTCCTGAAATTCAAGGGATTGTTTATTTTTTAATATGGACTTTCTGGCTTTAGGAATAATATCCTGGATCCTGACATGCTGGAAAGAAAAATCACTAGTATCTGCATTTCATATCTGCCTGGCTATATTTTTTAAGATCTCAGTAGTCCCCATAATGGTTTGTTTTAATGTGTCAGCTTGTCTAGGCTACCGTACGTAAATGTGTTGCTGTGTAGGTGTTTTTTAGATGAGATTAATATTTAAATTGCTTCCCTGGTGGCTCAGTGGTAAGGAATCCACCTGGTGAACAGGAGACACGGGTTTGATCCCTGGACAGGGAAGATAACCTGGGAAGGAAATGGCAACCCACTTCCATATTCTTGCCTGGGAAATTCCACAGACAGAGGAGCCTGGTGGATTATAATCCATGGGGTCACAAAAGGGTCAGGCATAATTTAGCAACGAAACAACAATAACATTTAAATCGGTGTGCATAGAATAAAGCAGGTTATCCTCCATAGTGAGGTGGGCCTAATCCCATTAGTAGAAGACCTTAAGAAAAAAAAATCTGACATCCCTAGAGGAGGAATTCTATCAGCTGCTGATCTTTGAACTCAAGCTATAGCATCAGCTCTTCTGGATTACAGCTGGTTCTGTTTCTCTGGAGAACCCTGACTAACATATTCTCCTCAAAGAAACTGCTTTTCTACTCTAGTTTAATCTCCTTATCTTTATGTTATTTTATTCTTTCCCTGCTCCTGCTCTGATTGTATGAGTAATGAAGCCCTCCAGTTCCCCCTTATTTCTGTGAGTGAATTTGGTTACAGGCACATATCCATTTAATTTCCTTTTAATGTTAATTTTCCTTTTAATTTCCCTTTTAACCTTTGGGTCTGCAATATAAATGTGAATTATGAGTGTGATATGAATAAAGGATCTCATTCTTTTTGTTTATTAATAAATTGACCTTTTTTTCCTGTGGTGGAATTTATAATTTGTATCTTGAATTCTTAATATACCTGGAAAGAGCTTTTCCTGAAGTATCTGACAAAACTTCAGAAATATATCTGCCTGGAATGTAGATGCAATCCCAGAGATGATGCAGCCATTATATGATCATGAAGAAGAAAACCAAACTCTGAGTTTGGAGTGACAAGAAGATAGAGTTAGCCTGGTCCTTAATAGAAATATTGAACTTTAGACTATCTACTCCCATATTTTTTGTTATTTGGCAAAAATAAGTATTTTCCAGTTAAATCAGTTTAGTTTGGTTTTCTCTGGAAAGCAGACTTATAGAATCTTAGCTGACATAAAAGATGTTTCAGAATCTAGAAAACAAATAAATGAAAAATACAAATGTTGAAACCAAGAATTTCAGTGCTATTCTTAACATTCATATTTTTGAAATTTTTAATTATTCACAAGGATTTATGTTTATTGTCCCTTTTCATCTTCTCAGTAGTCCTGGAGAGAAAAACAGTTTTTATTATCCCCAGAATACAGACGAGGAATATGAGACTCAGAAAAATCATGATTGGTGATTCTTTTTAAAACCAGGCATGTTATTATGCAGATATCAGACTCTGGCTTCTCCGCGATTTATTTGACTATAATTCCTGGCACATGGTAGGTACTCATTAAATGGATGAATGAATGAATGGTATACATAAAGAAATTAGTTCAGAACCAGGCATATACTGTGTTAAATAAACAGATGTTAATAACGATAGTAATAATAGTATGTTAACGTCTTGCCTCTTAACTTACAGAAGCCTATGACTTTTTCTTTTCATTCTTTTATTTTTGAATGCATTGGGTCTTAGCTGCAGCATGTGGGATCTTTGTTTGTGGTACCTGGTCTTCTCTCTAGCTGTAGCTCATGGGCTCAGTAGTTGCCAGCTCAGGCTTAGTTGGCTGTGGCATGTGGGATCTTAATTCCCCAATGGGGGATCGAAATCATGTCCCTTTGCAAGGCAAGGTGGATTCTTAACCTCTGGACCACCAGGGAATCCCAGGCCTATGAATTTTATCTCTTTTAAGTACAGACTGCAAGCTTGCCTCTTGTGCATAAGCAGCACCAACAAAGGCTTCCTTTGCCAAGTGATGAGAAAAATTAATTTATTCATTCTCCAAAGAAAGCAGTAACAAATGCACAAAGCTTAGATAAGAAATTTCAAAGTTAGGTCCCTTTGGTCTAAGAATTTTTGTTGTTTAGTCACTAAGTCATCTTCGATTCTTTGTCGACTACATGGACAATAGCCCACCAGGCTCCTCTGTCCATGGGATTTCCCAGGCAGGAATACTGGAATGGGTTGTCATTTCCTTCTCTGGGGGATCTTTCCAACCTTGGGATTGAACCCATCTCCTGTATTAGGCCACCAGGGAAGCCCTTGATGTAAGAATATTTCTTAGTAAAAGTGTTTATTTAATTAGCTAACCTCTCCTTCCCCCCCGACTCCCTTTAAGTGTCTGACTGTCAGAATATCAAATGTAAATAACTATGGCAAAGAATGCTCAAACTACCACACAATTGCACTCATCTCACGTGCTAGTAGAGTCATGCTCAAAATTCTCCAAGCCAGGCTTCAGCAATATGTGAACCGTGAACTTCCAGATGTTCAAGCAGGTTTTAGAAAAGGCAGAGGAACCAGAGATCAAATTGCCAACATCCGCTGGATCATGGAGAAAGCAAGAGAGTTCTAGAAAAACATCTATTTCTGCTTCCTTGACTATGCCAAAGCCTTTGACTGTGTGGATCACAATAAACTGTGGAACATTCTGAAAGAGATGGGAATCCCAGACCACCTGACCTGCCTCTTGAGAAACCTGTATGCAGGTCAGGAAGCAACAGTCTGAACTGTACATGGAACAACAGACTGGTTCCAAATAGGAAAAGGAGTGCGTCAAGGTTGTATATTGTTACCCTGCTTATTTAACTTATATGCAGAGTACATCATGAGGAACGCTGGGCTGGAAGAAGCACAAGCTGGAATCAAGATTGCTGGGAGAAATATCAATAACCTCAGATATGCAGATGACACCACCCTTATGGCAGAAAGTGAAGAGGAACTCAAAGGCCTCTTGATGAAAGTGAAAGAGGAGAGTGAAAATGTTGGCTTGAAGCTCAACATTCAGAAAACAAATATCATGGCATCTGGTCCCATCACTTCATGGGAAATAGATGGAGAAACAGTGGAAACAGTGTCAGACTTTATTTTTGGGGGCTCCAAAATCACTTCGGATGCTGATTGCAGCCATGAAATTAAAAGACGCTTACTCCTTGGAAGGAAAGTTATGACCAACCTAGATAGCATATTAAAAAGCAGAGACATTACTTTGCCAAACAAGGTCCATCTAGTCAAGGCTATGGTTTTTCCAGTGGTCATGTATGGATGTGAGAGTTGGACTGTGAAGAAAGCTTAGCGCAGAAGAATTGATGCTTTTGAACTGTGGTGCTGGAGAAGACTCTTGAGAGTCCCTTGGACTGCAAGGAGATCCAACCAGTCCATTCTAAAGGAGATCAATCCTGGGTGTTCATTGGAAGGTCTTATGCTAAAGCTGAAACTCCAATACTTTGGCCACTTCATGCGATGAGTTAACTCACTGGAAAAGAGTCTGATGTTAGGAGGGACTGGGGGTAGGAGGAGACGGTGATGGCAGAGAATGAGATGGCTGGATGTCTTCACCGATTCGATGGACATGAGTTTTAGTGAACTCCGGGAGTTGGTGATGGACAGGGAGGCCTGGCGTGCTGTGATTCATGGGGTCTCAAAGAGTCGTACACGACTAAGGGAATGAACTGAACTGAACTGATTGCTCAATTCTTGACTAAGCTTCTTCTATGCTTAAAGGCAAAGATCTGGGTGTGATTTCCTTATAATAATGTCTCTATTAAAATAATTATTATTTATTTTGTAAACCACTCTGCACACACTATTTTATAAATTCTCATACCAACGCCATGAAGTAGCTGCTGTTACACTGTTTGACAGTTGTTGTTCAGTTGCCTGGTCACGCCTGACTCTTTGTGATGCCGTGGAGTGTAGCACGCCAGGCTTTGACAGTTAAATGAACTTAAAGAGCTTGACTATGGGATCAACTCCTACCCTGAGCAAGTGGTCACCAGGGTGATAAGAAAGAGGAAATTAGCTCAGTGAAATTTCACCCCTGCCCTTGTAGGCATAGTTCATGGTCATGCCCTAGTCTGCTGATTACTCAATGGTGGTATGTTAGGATAGGAAAGGTGAGGATTTTGCAATATCTACTGGAGGAAGATCAGAGCAAATCAGGAGCAGGCTCAGTCCATACACTGAGAACATTAAGCAGACGTTACACTAATTTCAGTCACAGAACATGTAATCTGAGTCTTTCAGACAAATTCCTTTACCAGCTGGCCTCTAAAGCTGTAACTTTCCCCTGGGTTTGCTATCAACTTCAGCTACATCTATAATGGCAAAAATGTAGGAAATGATGTAATTACTTAGGAAAACCTGACTGAAAAGTAACCTAGGAAATTACAAATGCATAGACTTCCTTCCAGAGCTTTCTATAGTATTAACAATGGTGTCTTACATTTGTAATATGCTTTACAATAAACCTTGCAACTTTTTTACAAGGACAAAGATCTAGGTTAATAAAGCTATTCCCTTGATTAGCTGATTTACTTCAAGTTAATCAGTTAAGTTCTAAGTCTCCTCATCTATACATTAATAATAGTACAAGTAATAAACACCTCATTCAGCTGTTAGGATGCCCAAAACAGATGTTATATGGGCAAGCCCTTTGTAAATTTTTGTTGACCAAAAAATACAGTCACAACCTGAAAGGGGAGAGTTATTTGGTGGGAATGTTAGAGCATCTAGCCCAGGAGACAGGATCTCAGTAACTCTGAGAAAACGGTTCCAAGGAGACTGGAGGGGAGTCAGGCTATTTACAAAAGTAAAAGTGAAAGTCGCTCATTCGTGTCTGACTCTTTGTGACCCCATGGATTGTATGGTCCATGGAATTCTCCAGCTTAGATTAAGTAGGTAGCTTTTCCCTTCTCCAGGGAATCTTCCCAACCCAGGGATTGAACTCAGGTCTGCCCACATTGCAGGCAGATTCTTTACCAGCTGAGCCACAAGGGAGCAGGCAATGTGCACATCAAAAGTCAGATATCAAGTTAAGGAATTTAGTGTTCTCTGTGTGGGAAGATGCAATCTTCTGGGCTCCCTGAATTCATTCCTTTCATATGCACCTAGCTTTGGGAGCCCTCATTCACATTTGGAGGCTAGAAATTGTAGATGGTTGTGACATTTCTTGTTTATTGATATGGCAGGACACATTTTCATTTCACAACTTTAAAATACTATAGAAATGTGGCACATTGTTCCTGCTCATCATTTTATTTCATCCTCACAGCACCTCTGGAAGGCAGTAAAGGTGGACATCTCACAAAAGCCTAGCACTCAGCCACACTGCTGTGATGAACCCAGTCTACCCACCCAAGGCAATAAGGACACGACAAGGGCCATGGAAATTCCCACGATACAGAAACTGTCCTGGTGGCACAGACTCGTGTAATCACCATACTATGACAAGGCCAGTTAGACATGGGACATGGCAGTAAAGTATAGTTCGGGCCGAGGCAGAAAAGGAGAGACGACCTCAACGGAGGTAGATTACCTTTACAGGCAAGGAGGGGTGGCAGGCGGCCTAACGGGAGAGGGATCAGGGAGGATTCATATTTAAAGGGAGGTTTGTGGAAGCGCTAAGGGGAAACGCTAGTCAGGCGGGACAGTTTGGGTAGTCTTTAGTTGAGATGGCATTTGTAGTTGAACAGGGGGTGGGAGGTTTTGGGCAGGGGGTGATAAGCCCTCTGGGCAGGGGGTGATAAGTCCCAGGTAGATGCAACAGACCCGGAGCATCAGGGTAGGACCTAAAGTTTGGTTTTGTTTTCCCTGAAGTTAGATGATTCAGCAAGGGCCTTTGAGACCGTTGTTTTCTTTTCCAGGCCCAAAGACTCCTTCAGCAAATGTTTCTCAAAATTGACACAGCCACTCCATTCACAGTATCACAGACAAGAAACACAAATACACATGAGGGAAACTACAAATGAGGGAAACTGAGGTTAGATAACTTAGATGATTTGCCTAAGGCCATCATAAATAATAGATCAAGGATGTGAGATAAGGAGTTGTACTCCAAAGAACTGAACCCTTTTTGCATCACTACTCTTGCCTGGAAAATCCCATGGATGGAGGAGCCTAGTGCTGCAGTCCCTGGGGTCACTAAGAGTCGGGCATGACTGAGCAGCTTCGCTTTCACTTTTCACTTTCATTATTGGAGAAGGAAATGGCAACCCACTCCAGTGTTCTTGCCTGGAGAATCCCAGGGACGAGGGAGCCTGGTGGGTTGCCGTCTACGGGGTCGCACAGAGTTGGACATGACTGAAATGATTTAGCAGTGGCAGTAGTAGCCTAATTTCAGAAAGTATCATATACACCAATACCAACCACTATTCTCATATATCATGTGAATCAGCATGCTCTTTGCTGAGGTGTGGGAAGATCGGCTGGAGAAGGGATAGGCTACCCACTCCAGTATTCTTGAGCTTCCCTTGTGCATCCGCTGGTGAAGAATCCACCTGCAATGTGTTAGACCTGGCTTTGATCCCTGGGTTGGGAAGATCTCCCGGAGAAGGGAAAGGGCATCCACTCCAGTATTCTGGCCTGGAGAATTCCATGGACTGTATAGTGCATGGGGTCACAAAGAGTGGGAGAGGACTGAGCGACTTTCACTTTCACTTGCTGACCAGAGTTTACAGTGTAAGCTTCTTGCCATAGATACTCTATTCTCTTTCTAAAATACTTTGGCCAGAGAAGTTTAATGATCATGAAACTAAGAGTAATCATCAGTTAGATCCATTAAATTACAACTTGCTTAATAAGTAATGAACTGTAAACTGCCTTCACTGATCAAGTTTGCTATGATTGTTTTTACAAAAACTTATATGTCTTTCAAGCATCATAAACCTGGTTTTGTAACTACCACAGAATTTCAAAACTAAGAGATGATCTTTATAACTCCCTTATATTAGAGAAGAATTCAGAGGAGTTAGCTGACTTCTTCTAGGTAGCATAGCTGATCTGTGACAGAGCTAGACCAGAACTAGGTCTTGGATAGTCATCTGAGATGCCTTTCACTCCCTCTCCTCAACTGTGCACCCTCTTTAGAATTCAGCTGATGTGCCAATGGGGGGCCATGTCCTTGTTGGGTGTGCCAGGGAAAGTAAGCCTCTGCAGCACAGTATACATGTTGAATGATAGGTAGAAACAAAGGGATATTACTTAGACCCTGAGGACATAACAGAACTGTTCATTGTGAAGTATTGGTTTGGCTTTTCTGTAGTAATAAAAGAAGGAATAAAAAGAGCCAAGAGGAAAAACCATTTGTTGCCAAGTTAGTAATTCACATCATGTGACATTTAAACGATGAATGCAATATTTAAAAGAAAGGTTATAGCCTTGCATGAGGTGATCTATTGGCTAAGTGGGCTCTATGACATTTTGAAGAAGCAAAGAGTAGTAATTATCATACAATAGGTTTTTAATGGGGGCTCAGAAGGTAGCAAATAAAAAGATACAGGAAAGCAGCATTAGCAAACTCACTGCCTGTAACCATAGCTAGATAAACCAGGAAACTTTAGCTTCTTCCCTGGAGGAGGGCATGGCAAACCACTCCAAGTAATTCTTGCATGAATAATTCCATAGTCAGAGGAGCCTGGTGAGCTATGGTCCGTGGGGTTGCAAAGAGTTGGACACGACTGAAGCGTACCTACCCCCCACCACCTCTGAAAGAAGTTGCTGTGGGTCCAACCCAGCTGAACCACATTAGGACACTCATCCTGACGAGAAGAGCTTGCATTTCCAGTTGGTCTGTTTGACTTAGAGTTGCATGACGAGCTATATACCTGGACAAAATCCAACTGGCTACCTTCCTGTCATCAAAGAGAAAGGCAAGGATATGACCAAAAAAGTAAAGTAATATTTATCTTTAGAATACAGAATTAGGGCTCAAAGGAGTATCCTCAAGCCTGATGCTTTTTAATGAGGAACACAGGAGAGAGAAAGGTGAGTTGAACTTCTTCCATGAGGATGACTATATGTGAGCAAAAGACAATTAAGACAAATAAATGACCATTTTTATTTAGAGTATTCTAGAATTTTCAACTGAAATGAACCACCAAACTTGCATCGCAGGAAATTAAGGATCAGGGAAGAGAAATAACTTGTCCAGATTCTGCAAGGTTAGTAGCTGACTGTGGGGATCCAGGTGTCCTGCCTCCCAGCTTAGGGCTTTTCTATAACTCTACAAAAAGATTCAAAGCTTACTAAGGGAAGATACTTTGTCCTTCCTTCTTGCCCTGTCCCCTTTCTCCTTATTTTCTATTTACTTAGTATTTATTGAAAACTTACTGTTTAATGGGCACTATTCTAAGTTCTGTAGACACTGTGCTAGATGCACAGTTTCTTTCTTTATTTCTCTCTTTCCCTAGTATGTGATAACTACCCATACATTTTTTACATGAAATAATTATTGAAGAATTAATTTGCAATTTCATGATTATTAATATATGTAGATTATCCATGTTTTATTGGTCATTCTGATTTTCCTTTCTTTGAATACCTTTTGCATATCTATTTTTCTCTTAGTTCCTAAGCCTTAATTTATTTTATTTTTTTTTAAATTTTATTTTTATTGGAGGCTAATTATTTTACAATATTATATTGGTTGGTTTTGCCATACATTGACATGAATCCGCCCCAAGTGTACATGAGTTCCCCCTCCCGAACCCCCCTCCCACCACCCTCCTCCCCTTATCCTCCCTCTGGGTCATCCCCGCATACCAGCCCCGAGCATCCTGTGACATGCATCGACCCTGAACTGGCGATTCGTTTCACATATGATAATATACATGTTTCAATGCCATTCTCCCAAACCATCCCACCCTCACACTCTCCCACAGAGTCCCAAGGACTGTTCTATACATCTGTGTCTCTTTTGCTGTCTTGTATACAGGGTTATCATTTGCATCTTTCTAAATTCCATATATATGCGTTAGTATACTGTATTGGTGTTTTTCTTTCTGGCTTACTTCACTCTGTATAATAGGCTCTAGTTTCATCCACCTCATTAGAACTGATTCAAATGTATTCTTTTTAATGACTGAGTAATACTCCATTGTGTATATGTACCAAAGCTTTCTTTTCCATTCATCTGCTGAGGGACATCTAGGTTGCTTCCATGTCCTGGCTATTATAAACAGTGCTGCAATGAACATTGGAGTACATGTGTCTCTTTCAATTCTGGTTTCCTCGGTGTGTATGCCCAGGAGTGCGATTTCTGGATCATATGGCAGTTCTATTTCCAGTTTTTTGAGGAATCTCCACACTGTTCTCCATAGTGGCTGCACTAGTTTGCATTCCCACCAACAGTGTAAGAGGGTTCCCTTCTCTCCACACCCTCTCCAGCATTTATTGCATGTAGACTTTTGGATAGCAGCCATTCTGACTGGTGTGAAATGGTATCTCATTGTGGTTTTGATTTGCATCTCTCTGATTATGAGGGATGTTGAGCATTTTTCCATGTGTTTGTTAGCCATCTTTATGTCTTCTTTATAGTTTCCTTTGCTGTGCAGAAACTTTTGATTTTAATTAGGTCCCATTTGTTTATTTTTGCTTTTATTTCCAATATTCTGGGAGGTGGGTCTTGGAGGATCCTGCTCTGATTTATGTTGGAGAGTGTTTTGCCTACATTCTCCTCTAGGAGTTTTATAGTTTCTGGTCTTACATTTAGCTCTCTAATCCATTTTGAGTTCCAGTACCACTTGTTGAAGAGACTGTCTTTTGTCCATTTTATATTCTTGCCTCCTTTGTCAAAGATAAGGTGTCCATAGGTGCGTGGATTTATCTCTGGGCTTTCTATTTTGTTCCATTGATCTATATTTCTGTCTTTATGCCAGTACCATACTGTCTTGATGACTGTGGCTTTGTAGTAGAGCCTGCAGTCTGGCAGGTTAGTTCCCCCAGTTCCATTCTTCTTCCTCAAGATTGCTTTGGCTATTCGAGGTTTTTTGTATTTCCATACAAATTGTGAGATTATTTCTTCTAGTTCTGTGAAAAATATCATTGGTAGCTTGATATCGATTGCATTAAATGTATAAATTACTTTGAGTAGTATACTCATTTTTACAATATTTATTCTTCCAATCCAGGAACACGGTATAGTTCTCCATCTATTAGTGTCCTCTTTGATTGCTTTCACTAGTGTTTTATAGTTTTCTATGTACAAGTCTTTTGTTTCCTTAGGTAGATATATTCCTAAGTATTTAATTCTTTTCGTTGCAACAGTGAATGGAATAGTTTCCTTAATTTCTCTTTCTCTTTTCTCATTATTAGTATATAGGAATGCAAGGGATTTCTCTGTGTTGATTTTATATCCTGCAACTTTACTGTATTCATTAATTGGCTTGAATAGTTTTCTGGTAGAGTCTTTAGGGTTTTCTGTGTAGAGGGTCATGTCATCAGCGAACAGTGAAAGTTTTACTTCTTTTCCAATTTGTATTCCTTTTATGTCTTTTTCTGCTCTGATTGCTGTGGCCAAAACTTCCAGAACTATGTTGAATAGTAGTGGTGAGAGTGGGCACCCTTGTCTTGTTCCTGACTTTAGGGGAAATGCTTTCAATTTTTTCACTGTTGAGGATAATGTTTGCTGTGGGTTTGTCATATATAGCTTTTATTATGTTGAGATATATCCCTTCTATTCCCACTTTCTGGAGGGTTTTTATCATAAATGGATGTTGAATTTTGTCGAAGGCTTTCTCTGCATCTTTTGAGATAATCATATGATTTTTATTTTTCAGTTTGTTAATGTGGTGTATTACATTGATTGATTTGTGGATATTGAAGAATCCTTGCATTCCTGGGATAAAGCCCACTTGGTCATGATGTATGATCTTCTTAATGTGTTGTTGGATTCTGATTGCTAGAATTTTGTTAAGGATTTTTGCATCTATGTTCATCAGTGATATTGGCCTGTAGTTTTCTTTTTTTGTGGGATCTTTACCAGGTTTTGGGATTAGGGTGATGGTGGCCTCATAGAATGAGTTTGGAAGTTTCCCTTCCTCAGCAATTTTCTGGAAGAGTTTGAGTAGAATAGGTGTTAGCTCTTCTCTAAATTTTTGGTAGAACTCAGCTGTGAAGCCGTCTCGACCTGGACTTTTGTTTGCTGGAAGATTTCTGATTACAGCCTCTAGTTCTGTGCTTGTGATGTGTCTGTTCATATTTTCTATTTCTTCCTGGTTCAGTTTTGGAAAGTTGTACTTTTCTAGGAATTTGTCCATTTCTTCCAGGTTTTTATTTTATTGCCATATAATTGCTGATAGTATTCTCTAATAATCCTTTGTATTTCTGTGTTGTTGGTTGTGATCTCTCCCTTTTCATTTCTAGTTTTATTGATTTGGTTCTTCTCCCTTTGTTTCTTGATGAGTCTGGCTAGGGGTTTATCAATTTTATTTACCTTCTCGAAGAACCAGCTTTTGGCTTTGTTGATTTTTGCTATGGTCTCTTTTGTTTCTTTTGCATTTATCTCTGCCCTAATTTTTACAATTTCTTTCCTTCTACTAACCCTGGAGTTCTTCATTTCTTCCTTCTCTAGTTTCTTTAGATGTAGAGTTAGGTCATTTAGTTGACTTTTTTTCTTGTTTCTTGAGGTGTGACTGTATTGCTCTGAACTTCCCCCTTAGCACTGCTTTTACAGTGTTCCAGAGGTTTTGGGTTGTTGTGTTTTCATTTTCATTCATTTCTATGCATATTTTGATTTCTCTTTTGATTTCTTCTATGATTTGTTCATTTTTTAGCAGCGTGTTGTTCAGCCTCCATATGTTGTCATTTTTAATGGTTTTTCTCCCATAATTGAGATCTAATCTTACTGCATTGTGGTCAGAAAAGATGCTTGGAATTATTTCAATTTTTTTGAATTTACCAAGGCTAGATTTATGGCCCAGGATGTGATCTATCCTGGAAAAGGTTCCTTGTGCACTTGAGAAAAATGTGAAATTCATTGTTTTGGGGTGAAATGTCCTATAGATATCTATTAGGTCTAACTGGTCTATTGCATCATTTAAAGTTTGTGTCTCCTTGTTAATTTTCTGTTTAGTTGATCTATCCATAGATGTAAGTGGGGTATTAAAATCTCCCACTATTAATGCATTGTTGTTAATTTCCCCTTTCATACTTGTTAGTAATTGTCTTACATATTCCAGTGCCTCTATGTTGGGTGCATAAATATTTATAATTGTTATATCTTCTTCTTGGATTGATCCTTTGATCATCATGTAGTTTCCTTCTTTGTCTCTTTTCACAGCCTTTGTTTTAAAGTCTATTTTATCTGATATGAGTATTGCTCCCCTGCTTTATTTTGGTCTCTATTTGCATGGAATATCTTTTTCTAGCCCTTCACTTTCAGTCTGTATGTGTCCCTTGTTTTAAGGTGGGTCTCTTGTAGACAACATATATGGGGGTATTGTTTTTGTATCCATTCAGCCAGCTTTTGTCTTTTGGTGGGGCATTCAACCCATTTACGTTTAAGGTAATTATTGATAAGTATGATTCCATTGCCATTTTCTTTATTGCCTTGGGTTTGAGTTTATACACCCTTTCTGTGTTTCCTGTCTAGAGAAGATCCTTTAGCATTTGTTGGAGAGCTGGTTTGGTGAATTCTCTCAGCTTTTGCTTGTCTGTAAAACTTTTGATTTCTTCCTCGTATTTGAATGAGATCCTTGCTGGGTACAGTAATCTGGGCTGTGGGTTATTTTCTTTCATCACTTTAAGTATGTCTTGCCATTCCCTCCTGGCCTGAAGAGTTTCTGTTGAAAGATCAGCTGTTATCTTTATGGGAATCCCCTTGTGTGTTATTTGCTGCTTTTCCCTTGCTGCTTTTAATATCTGTTCTTTGTGTTTGATCTTTGTTAATTTGATTAATATGTGTCTTGGAGTATTTCGCCTTGGGTTTATCCTGTTGGGGACTCTCTGGGTTTCTTGAACTTGGGTGATTATTTCTTTCCCCATTTTAGGGAAGTTTTCAATTATTATCTCCTCGAGTATTCTCTCATGGTCTTTCTTTTTGTCTTCTTCTTCTGGGACTCCTATGATTCGAATGTTGGAACATTTAACATTGTCCCAGAGGTCTCTAATATTGTCCTCCTTTCTTTTAATTCGTTTTTCTTTTTTCCTGTCTGTTTCATTTATTTCTACAATTCTATCTTCTAGCTCGCTTATCCTGTGTTCTGCCTCTGTTATTCTACTGTTTGTTCCCTCCAGAGTGTTTCTGATCTCATCTGTTGCATTATTCATTGTATACTGACTCTTTTTTATTTCCTCTAAGACCTTATTAAACCTCTCTTCCATCTTCTCAATCCTTTTCTCCAGGTTAATTATCTGTAACTCCATTTTGCTTTCAAGATTTTGAATCATTTTCACCATCAAAATTTGAAATTCTTTTCAGGTAGATTCCCTATATCTTCCTCTTTTGTTTGTGTTGGTGGGCATTTATCTTGTTCCTTTACTTGCTGGGTATTTCTCTGCCTCTTCATCTTGCTTATATTGCTTTGCTTGGGGTGGCCTTTCCCTCTTCTGGCCCTTTGTGGAGTTCTCTTTATTATATAGTTTCCTCGCTGTGTGTGTGTTTGGACGGGTGGCTTGTCAAGTTTCCCTGGTTAGGGAAGCTTGTGTTGGTGTTCTGGTGGGTGGAGCTGGATTTCTTCTCTATGGAGTGCAATGAAGTGTCCAGTAATGAGTTATGAGATGTCAGTGGGTTTGGAGTGACTTTGGGCAGCCTGTATATTGAAGCTCAGGGCTAGTTTCCTGTGTTGCTGGAGAATTTGCATGGTTATGTCTTGCTCTGGATCTTGTTGACCCTTGGGTGGTGCTTGGTTTTAGTGTAGGTATGGAGGCGTTTGATGAGCTCCTATTGATTAATGTTCCCTGGAGTCAGGAGTTCTCTGGTGTTCTCAGGATTCGGGCTTAAGCCTCTTGCCTCTAGTTTTTGGTCTTATTCTTGGAGTAGTCTCTAGACTTCTCTGTCATTTCCAAGGTGATTCCCTCTGTTTTAGCTTCTGTTTGCTGGTCTCTTCAGTGTGTAATTTCCGCCCTGATATTAGGGTGTGGGTGGACACTTTTTAAGGCTCAGTTGTTCAGTCCTGTTCTGGGAAGGGAGGAACGCTGCAGACAAATATCTTGGCATCTGTGGGGAGTGCTCGCAGTGTCTCGGCCACACTTGGTTTGCCCCCACTCACAGCGCATGTGTTGTCTCAGTCTACACTGCACAGGCTCTAGGTTGCTCTGCCAGGAACTGTCCGAGGCCGGCGCTGGGTTGTATGCACTTCCCAGGTCTAGGCGGATCAAGTTCAGTTTCTCGGGTACTCCACAAAGGCACAGACTTGGTTGGGCCTGCGTTTTGTGCCTTCCCCGGTCCGAGCAGCTCAGGTGACCAGGTGTTTGGTGAGCGCGGTCACTATGACTTATCATGTCCCCAGTCCCTGCCACTCAGTTTTCTGGGTGTATAAAATGCACACGTTTTCAGGCGGATATCGACTGGCCTCAGCCAGAGAAGTTTTGATTAGCAACATGCCTGCCTGAAGTTTGTATTGGATGACTTTCTGGGGCCGTGGTTACCCCCTCTGGCTCTGGCTGACCTCCCTGCCTGTCTCGGCGGGGGATAGGGGATGGGCCGACCACAGACGGCTTGCTCTGCTCAGCCCTTTGTTCTGTGAGCGGGGCTGGCAGAGTCTTAGGTTTTAGCTTTCTGCCTTTTCCTGGGGAAGCTATCCCACAGTCTGCTTTGCTATCCCCAGTTCTCTCAGATTGCCCTCATGGCATTCAAGCCCAGTCCTCTCTCTAAGCAGTTCAGCCGGCTCCTCCCTGCCCAGCCCCCACTTGCTAATGGTGGATGCATGCGTCTGCACTGCTTCTCCACTGGGAGTTACCGTTTGGCGGGTAATCTGTGGGTTTTAATTGTTTCTTTCTTTTTCCTCCCAGTTATGTGGCCCTCTGAGGTTCCAAGGCTCACCACAGATTCATCAGTGAGAGTGTTTCCTGGTGTTTGGAAACTTCTCTTTTTTTAAAGCCTCCCTTCCTGGGACGGAGCTCCATCCTTATCTCTTTTGTCTCTCTTTTTATCTTTTATGTTTTTTCCTACCTCCTTTCGAAGACAATGGGCTACTTTTCTGGGTGCCTGACGTCCTCTGCCAGCATTCAGAAGTTGTTTTGTGGACTTTACTCCACGTTCATATGTTCCTCTGATGAATTTGTGGGGGAGAGAGTGGTCTCGCCATCCTATTCCTCCGCCATCTTGTTCCTTCTCCCTATGCCTTAATTTAAAAGGTTGTGATAGTTTCAGGTATACAGCAAAGTGATTCATATATCAGTTCAGTTCTGTCACTCAGTCATGTCCGACTGTTTGCTACCCCATGGAGTGCAGCACGCTAGGCTTCCCTGTCCATCACCAACTCTCAGAGCTTTCTCAAACTCATGTGCATTGAGTCGGTGATACCATCCAATCATCTCATCCTCTGTTGTCCCCTTTTCCTCTTGCCCTCAATCGTTCCCAGCATCAGTGTCTTTTCAAATGAGTCAGTTCTTTGCATCAGGTGGCCAAAGTATTGGAGTTTCAGCTTCAGCATCAGTCCTTCCAATGAATATTCAGGACTGATTTCCTTTAGGATGGACTGGTTGGATCTCCTTGCAGTCCAAGGGACTCTCAAGAGTCTTCTCCAACACCACAGTTTGAAAACATCAATTCTTCAGTGCTCAGCTTTCTTTACAGTCCAACTCTCACATCCATACATGACCACTGGGAAAAACGTAGCTTTGACTAGCTAAATCTTTGTTGGCAAAGTAATGTCTTTGCTTTTTATTTGCTCTCTAGGTTGGTCATAGCTTTTCTTTTGAGGAGCAAAAGTCTTTTACTTTCATGGCTGCCGTCACCATGTGCAGTGATTTTGGAGTCCCTCAAAATAAAGTCTCTCACTGTTTCCATTGTTTCTCCATCTATTTGCCATGAAGTGATGGGACTGGATGCCATGATCTTAGTTCTCTGAATATTGAGTTTTAAGTCAACTTTTTCACTCTCCTCTTTCACTTTCATCAAGAGGCTCTTTAGTTCTTCTTCACTTTCTGCCATAAGGGTGATGTCACCTGCATATCTTGGGTTATTGATATTTCTCCCAGCAATCTTGATTCCAGCTTGTACTTCATCCATCCTGGCTTTTTACAGGATGTAGTCCACATATAAGTTAAATAATCAGGGTGATAATGTACAGCCTTGACATACTCCTTTCCTGATTTGGAAACAGTCTGTTGTTCCATGTCCAGTTCTAACTGTTGCTTCTTGGCCTGCATACAGATTTCTCAGGAGGCCGGTCAGGTGGTCTGGTTTTCTCATCTCTTTCAGAATTTTTCACAGTTTGTTGTGATCCACACAGTCAAGGGCTTTGCCGTAGTCAATAAAGCAGAAGCAGATGTTTATCTGGAACTCTCTTGCTTTTTTGATGATCCAGCGGATGTTGGCAATTTGATCTCTGGTTCCTCTGCCTCTTCTAAATCCAGCTTGAACGTCTGGAAGTTCATAGTTCATGTAGTTTTGAAGCCTGGCTTGGAGAATTTTGAGCATTACTTTGCTAGTGTGTGAGATGAGTGTAATTGTGCGGTAGTTTGAGCATTCTTTGACATTGTCTTTCTTTGGGCTTGGAATGAAAACTGATCTTTTCCGGTTCTGTGGCTACAGCTGAGTTTTCCAAATTTCCTGGCATATTGAGTGCAGCACTTTCACAGCATCATCTTTTAGGATTTAAAGAGCTCAACTGGAATTCCAGCACCTTCACTACCTTTGTTTGTAGTGATGCTTCCTACAGTCCACTTGACTTTGCATTTCAGGAATTCTGGTTCTAGGTGAGTGATCACACCATTGTGGTTCTCTGGGTCATGAAGATCTTTTTTGAATATTTCTTCTGCGTATTCTTGCCACCTTTTCTTAATATCTTCTGCTTCTATTAGATACATACCATTTCTGTCCTTTTTGTGCCCATTTTTGCATGAAATGTTCCCTTGGTAGCTCTAATTTTCTTGAAGAGATCTTTAAGTCTTTCCCATTCTATTGTTTTCCTCTATTTCTTTGCATTGATCACTGAGGAAGGCTTTCTTGTCTCTCCTTGGTATTCTTTGGAACTCTGCATTCAAATGGGTATAACTTTCATTTTCTCCTTTGTCTTTCACTTCTCTTCTTTTCTCAGCTATTTGTAAGGCCTCCTCAGACAATCATTTTGCTTTTTTGCATTTCTTTTTCCTGGGGATTGTCTTGATCACTGCCTCCTGTGCAATGTCATTAACCTCTGTCCATAGTTCTTCAGGCACTCTGTCCATCAGATCTAATCCGTTGAATCTATTTCTCACTTCCACTGCATAATAGTAAGGGATTTAATTTAGGTCATACCTGAATGGTCTAGTGGTTTTCCATACTTTCTTCAATTTAAGTCTGAATTTTGTAATAAGGAGTTCATGATCTGAGCCACAGTTAGCTCCTGGTTTTGTTTTCGCTGACTCTATAGAGCTTCTCCAACTTTGGCTGCAAATAATATAATCAATCTGATTTCAATATTGACCATCTGGTGATGGCCATGTGTAGAGTCTTCTCTTGTGTTGTTAGAAGAGGGTGTTTGCTATGACCAGTGCGTTCTCTTGGCAAAACTCTATTAGCCTTTGCCCTGCTTCATTCTGTACTCCAAGGCCAAATTTGCTTGTTACTCCAGGTATCTCTTGATCCTACTTTTGCATTCCAGTCCCCTATGATGAAAAGGATCTGTTTTGGGTGTTAGAAGGTCTTGTAGATCTTCACAGAGCCATTCAACTTCAGCTTCTTCAGCATTATTCATTGGAGGCATAGACTTGGATTACTGTGATGTTGAATGGTTTGCTTTGGAAACGAACAGAGATCATTCTGTCGTTTTTGAGACTGCACCCAAAAACTGCATTTCAGACTCTTTTGTTGACCATGATGGCTACTCCATTTCTTCTAAGGGATTCTTGCCTGCAGTAATAGATATAATGGTCATCTGAGTTAAATTCATCCATTCCAGTCTATTTTACTTCACTGATTACTAAGATGTTGATGCTCACCAATTTACCTTGATTCATGGACCTAACATTCCAGATTCCTATTCAATATTGTTCTTTACAGCATCGGACTTTACTTCCATCATCTGTTATATATATATATATATGTTATAAAAATATATATATTAGATTATATATAGTTATATTCTGTTTTATATATATATATATTTATCACTCTTAAAAAGACTTTGCTATATTTAGAGGAAACAAGTTGCTTTTCAAAATGTTTTTGAAGATGTAGTGTCATATCCTGAAAGAAGCAAGGATTTCTAATAAGACTTAAAGGGGGCATTAGTTTGTTGGACTCATTTTAACTACCCTAATGTCACAACAAGAAAGGCAGCTAGTAACAATTCAGAAATAATTTTAATCCATAACAGCAGTTGATACTTCCTGTGTTTATCCTGTAGCTCCACAGTACAGAATATTTTAACAGAGAACAAGGTAGAGTGTCTGCTTAAAATTTCAGGACAAATGACTCATGAAGATCAATTCATAATTTGGATTAGGGCAATATTATCTCTGCCAGCATTCACAGCCAAGGTGAATGACTTTGTATTGGAAATGTCTCCTTGAAGAGTGTGATATAAACCCAAGATATGACTGCCAGCACTATTTTCATATTTCAGATTAATATGATCTTGGCATATTCAGAACAATAATGCTATATGATTCTTCCAGTTAACTAATCCCTTATATTCTCTCTACTGCTTCCCAATGCCATTACACTCTGCTTTTTCATTTTCTGTCTTGATTTAGAAAGTTTTTTCCCTTCTCATCAGAGGCACATTACTCAGTACTAATTTTAACTTTGATGAAAAACCATGTGATGAAATGAATAAGCAAAGAGCTTCATCACTGAACCAGGCTTGATTTAAATTATTTAGTTAAAGCTATTTAATTCAGAAAAATGACCCACATAAAAATTGGCAAAGAGAACAGGTCCAAAAATAAATATTCTAAGTTGTGTAATGATTCTTACCCCCACCTATTGACAGTATTAATTTCTTATGGTTGAGATTTTCCTACACTTTGGCTTTTTAAGGCAATTTTACACGTTTTTAAATTTTTAAATTGTTTTCACATTTTGCTGCTAATTCATTTCCTAAGAATCATGACTACTCTGCATTATTCCCTCAAAGATGGAAATAACCTAAATGTAAAACAATAGAGAACTGGTTAAACAAAATTATGGGCATGCCTACATGATGGAATACTATGTGGTCATTAAAAATTATTTTTCAGAAATGTATATCTATGAGGTGTTGTTAGGTATGACTCTATTGAGAATAACCTAACAAGTACAATAAAACCTAGAAAAGAGTCTAAAAATTTCTACATTTGTTCAAACCCATAGAATGTGCAATACCAAGAATGAACTATAATATAAACTCTGGATTTTAGGTGAATATGATGTGTTAATGTAGGCTTATTAATTGTTTCAAATATACCACTCTGATGGGGAATGCTGATATGGGACAAGGGATAAATGAGAAATCTATATTCCTTCCCTTAATTTTGCTGTGACTGATCTTAGAAAAGTCTTAAAACAAAATAAACCCAAAAAACTTACTGCAAACATGCTACATTTTCCTAAGGGCAGAGACTTGATCCCAAGCATAGAGTCTCAAGCTCCAGAGGTTTATTCTGAGACCTTGAATCCAAATGAAATTTGCTTGGCTAAATTTCAAAATTTCTTGGGAGTGGTGACTTATTTTCCTTCTATTTTCTCCCTCTTTGAACCAGAATGTCTATAACTGATATCCTATTCATTGTATTATGGGAGCAGATAACTTGTTTCTTGAGTTCTACAGGCTCAAAGAGGGAGGGAAAATGTGGCCCTGAATGGATAATACCCACAACTTTACCCAACCATACCTGATTTAATGAGCAAAGTGCCTTGCTCAGTTCCTGGCTCATAGCAAGTGCTCGGTAATCTTACCCGGTGTTAATGTTGCTCTTGTGAAATCATACTGGCATGCTACAATCCCTGGGTTGCAAGAATTGGACATGACTAAGCGACTAACAATTTCAGCATTGGGGTGAGTAGTTGTGGAGTCCTCTGATCTTAAGAAAGTGCATCTGATTCAACATTTACTAGTAATAAAGTATCAAAAGTAACAAAAACCAAATATTTGCACATGAGTAAGTACCTCTTGGGTGTTCATTGGAAGGACTGATGCTAAAGCTGAAACTCCAATACCTTGGCCACCTCATGCGAAGAGTTGACACACTGGAAAAACTCTGATGCTGGGAGGGATTGGGGGCAGGAGAAGGGGATGACAGAAAATGAGATGGCTGGATGGCATCACCGACTCAATGAGCATGAGTCTGAGTGAACTCCGTGAGTTGGTGATGGACAGGGAGACCTGGCGTGCTGTGATTCATGGGGTCACAAAGAGTCGGACATGACTGAGCGACTGAACTGAACTGAACTGAAGTACCTCCTGATATTGTTGGATTTTTGCAGGTGACTGAGAACCCCAGGGAACCCTTAGGCTTCCCTGTCATTTTGGCTAGAAATGTACTCTGGGGTTGTTATTGTAGAGTGTCATTGTTTATTCCCCAATCTAGTATGGTTGATCGGAGAAGGCAATGGCAAGCCACTCCAGTACTATTGCCTAGAAAATCCCATGGATGGAGGAGCCTGGTAGGCTGCAGTCCGTGGGGTTCTAAGGGTTGGACACGACTGAGCGACTTCACTTTCACTTTTCACTTTCACACATTGGAGAAGAAAATGGCAACCCACTCCAGTGTTCTTGCCTGGAGAATCCCAGGGACAGGGGAGCCTGGTGGGCTTCTGTCTATGGGGTCACACAGAGTTGGACACGACTGAAGTGACTTATCAGCAGCAGTATGGTTGAACATTACCATTCCTCTATCATTATCCCTTAATCATCATCGTTATCCTCATAATTGCTTTGTGAGAAAAGCAAATTCCCATTATTTTACTGAGACATTATTGGGTATTGACATTTTAAGGACTTTCAACAGTGAAGACAATAATGTAGTATCTTATGATAATGAATTGGTCCTTTATGTTGCTCCTTGTAATATTTCATATTCCAGTTTTAAAGTTATGTTTCTATGTTGTTTCAGGAGATTTGAGAACTCTATTATCATAATTTCTTTAACTCCCTTTGGAATCATAGCTTCAGGTCATAGTTACTCACTATCCTCTCGCTTGATGTTCTTCCTGGAAGGCTAGTCTTTGTCCTATACCGAATGATAGAAGGCACCGGCTATGTACAGTCCATTGCAATAGAGGCTACTACAGCTGTTTGGTTTTATATTCATTTCCTTTCCATCACATCAGCAAGCATAAATATCCCCTATAATCATTTAATTCTGTTATCAAAGTTATCCAATGATGAAATAATGAGCCTTTCCATTTATGTTAGTTTTTCCAATGTTTTAAACCCATTTCTTTTATTGCACTGTGATCCTGGGCTGAAACTAAGTTTCCAAGTTTATTTCTCAGGCATCTATGGTATGTGCTGGAGACTCTTAGAACAAAGAGCCCCAGAAGGAGGCCTTTGTGGGAGATTTTGTGGGTTTATATCAGTTTTTCTGAATTTGGTTTGATACCCTTCTCTCTTCACTGTGCTCTGAAGCAAAGTGATGGTGCCTTGTACACGGCTGAAAAGGCCACCTGGAGGAGGGCAAGGAATAAGCCCCCAGAAAGCCAGTGGATATATGTCTTGCTTCAGATAAGAGAAATGGTGATAAAAGCTGAGAAATTATAGCAAAAATATTGATGGTGTGATAAAACAATTCATTTTGAATTTATTGAGTGGCTTTTAAGTACTTTACATGTGCAATAAACTTCCATGAACCCTGTAATTAAGTGTTAGTATGAGTCCAAATTTGAAGATGAGGATTGAGGCCCAGGGAAGTCATGGAACTTGCACCAGGTCACCCAGTGAGTAATGTTGGAGGCTCTTGGCCATTGTGTATATAGCCTCCCTTTTGCTTGCTAGTACATACCTACTGATGACAACTCATTCTATTTATGCATGTGAACAACAGTCACTTCAGTCATGTTTGACTCTTTGTGACGCTATGGACTATAGTCTGCCAGGCCCCTCTGTCCATGGGATTCTTCAGACAAGAATATTGGAGTGGATTGCCACGTCCTCTTAAAGGGGATCTTCCCAATCCAGAGATCAAACCCAAGTCTCTTGTGTCTCCTGAACTGGCAGGCGGGTTCTTTACTGCTAACACCACCTGGGAAGCCCTGATGCCAGTTTATTCTATTTACAAGAGTTGAATCATTTGGAGTTGTGGAAAGATCAGCTACTTTTTAGTCTGATAATTTCCAAAGGGTCTATAGACACAAACCAGAGTGAGAAGCTTTGAGGAGAGCAGCACACAAGGGGATGAGGACACCAGGGCCAGGTGGTAGTGACTCCACAGCAAGCAACCTGAGTCAGACCAAGAATCGTTTCTAACACTTGGGGAGAAAGAAGAAACTTGGTGGTTTTTTTTTTTTTTTTTTTGCTAGCTGATGATGTTCCCTGTATGAAGAGAGTGACACACAGTTTCCACAGGGTTAAAGCAAGGGTTACCAATATTTTGGTGGGAGTAGAGGATCCTGACTGGGTTGTTGTTTTTCAGTCACTCAGTCACATCTGACTCTTTGCAATTCCACAGACTTCAACACGCCAGACTTCCCTGTCCTTCACTATCTTCCAGAGTTTGCTCAATTGAGTTGGTGATGCCATCTCATCCTCTGTCATCCCCTTCTCCTCCTGTCTTCAATCTTTCTTAGCATCAGGGTCTTTTTCAATGAGTCAGCTCTTCGCATCAGGTGGCCAAATATTAAAGCTTCAGCTTCAGCATCTTGTTCCTGTGAATATTCAGGGTTCATTTCTTTAGGATTGACTGGGTTGATCTCTTTGCTGTCCAAGGGACTCTCAAGAGTCTTCTCCAACATCACAGTTCAAAAGAATCAATTCTTCAGTGCTCAGCTTTCTTTATAGTCCAACTCTCGCATCCATATATGACTACTGGAAAAACCATAGCTTTCACTAGATGGACCTTTGTTGGCAAAGTAATGTCTCTGCTTTTCCATCTAACTTCTCCATTCAGGAGCTCTCATTCTTACTGGCACTAGGGATGCACCCTACCTCCCCTCTCCCCACATTTCCCTAGGTGCTCTATCAAAGGAAGAAATGAACTTCCTTTCCATTCCAGTCACATTTCACAGACTCTGTCATAGAGACCAGAAACTGGCATGACCACAGCCCACAAAGCAAAGTTGAGAAGGGGGAGCAGTTTTGTTTTTCTTTTCAAGGGGTGCTTTTTGTAACAGATGGAAAAGATCTCTCTTGATGGAAAAATTTTGCAAGATATTTTACCCTCTACTCCAAATTTTTTTTCTGTATCAAATTTAGTAAAAAATTAGGATCAATAATTAAAATAATAAATTTATCATGTTATCTTGAGAAGGTGACCCCTACTCTTGCAAGGTGCCTGAGATGCAAGCAGGTAGGTTGCACAGAAATGTTAAGTCCTTAATCAATACAATGAAGTGTTTTTGGACTCCCCAGTGTGATAAAATTGAATGATCAGTTGCTCTGTAATATAGGTCTGGTATGGACTTCCCCGGTGGTGCAGCGGTAAAGAATTTGCCTGCAGTGCCAGAGATACAGGAGACTTGGGTTTGATCCCTGGGCCAGGAAGAACCCCTGGAAGAGGGAATTACTGGCAACCAAGTCCAGTATTCTTGTCTGGGAGAATTCTATGGACAGAAGAGCCTGGCAGGCTACAGTCCACCGGGTCACAAAAGAATCGGACATGACTTAGCGATTGAGCACACCTGCACAAACAGGATTAAAGAATACATACATATATATACATACATACATATATATATACATATATATATGTTTTAAAGTCCTACCTCTTGATTAACCATTGCTGAAAGTTCTTAGAATCAAGCCTTCTGTCTTTCCTCTCGCTCAAATACCCCTAACTGTTGAATCAGCTAATCACATTCCTCAAGGGCAAAAGAGCTTCCAAGTATAAAAAGAAAAATTATCTGCCATATGCAAAGGCAAAAAATAAAGCAACCTCTCTTGCTCATTCCATTCCTAACAGTCCCAAGCTGCTGATCATATAGAAAATTATGCTCTAAAAACCCCAGAATGAATTTGAAAACATCTCTTGCTCCAGAAACCTGCCTCTAGAATTATTACAGAATTCTGCATTCTACAAACAAAGCCCCATTAATTCCCCTGTTGACTTGCTTCTTTCTGCACTTCTCTGGAGCTGTTTTGAGTGTGCACACATACACACAAAAAGCACCGAAATATTTTATATAAATAAAGCAGGACTGGGTACCAAGTAGTGTCAAAGATCTTTACTCTTTGGCTGTGCTAAATGCCTACGACAGCTTGGTTAGCCACTGAAAAATCACTCTAATGATATATTTGCTAGAAATGTCCCCAGTTGCCTTAGAAAAAAGATCCAACCAGAAAAACACTCGATATTCCAGCCCCATCATGAAAGTAGATAGAATCCGTAGCTGAAAGATACTTATAAGACTACATGAGAAAGTCTGCAGAAAAAGTTCAGACAGAGATGAGGAAAGTGTTCTGAGCAGAAAGGAATATAGAGGTAAAGAGACTCAAAGACACTGCTCATAGAAAAAGCAGAAATCTGAGCGCTTATTTATTTCTTCATTCAACAAGTCAAATATTTGTTATTTACCAGGCACTGACCTAGGATAAATGTTACAAGATGAATAAAACACAGCCCTTGGAACATATGCACTGAAATGTTACAGAAAACCCCAAATCGGATTAAGAGAAATAAAATGGAAAAAAAAACCTAAATGAGAAATTGGGTCTGGACAAAGGATCATATTGAGGGCCATTTTTGCACAGGTCTCACTGTGGGACAAATCTTAAAAGCTGTACAGTCTATAGAAAGATGAAACACAAAACACCAGGTCTAGTACCACTTAATTGGGACCTTTTTGTCCTAGAAGAGTGTATAAGAAGTTGATTAGGTGGAGCTTGATGGTGAGAAAAGACCAGCAGGGCTATGCCCAGTCAGGATGGTGAGGAGGGTTAAAGGGTGGTATCATGAGCTCTCCTACAGCTTCTAGGTCTCCATGGAGATAAAAGTTTTGTCAGGATCTGACTCTTTGGTTCTCATACACTGGACTCTGACAGCTCAGCCATGGATGGCTACCACTTAAATGAAGTCACTTTACATATCCATTCAAACCACTCATGTAATCAGGTTGAATCTATTTCTAATGAAGAGAGGAAGTCTTCTAGCTGTGTTGACAGCTCTTGAACCCTGATAGCACTCTTATCACAAAAATTCCCCAGAAGCTGGCTCTGAGCAACTCTTCACATTTGCCATTTGATTAATTAAAGGCAAATGGCAGAGAAGATTCACCCTATCTGGGTTAATTTAAGAGCTATTGGCTAATTTTGTTTGGATTCTTTAGTAGGATAGGGAAGAGGAGAGGAAAGGAAGGGACTGGAAGCAAATGGAAGAGAGAAGAAATGTAAGGGTGGAGAACAAAAAGAGATCATTGAGTAGCATATTTCTCACCTGTTTATTTGAATATGTGATTATTAGATCCTCAAGCTTCAGATGACTTTGATTTGATTTCATATCATCCTTATCCCATCCTCACTCCAAATAAGAAACTTCATTCAACAGTTGATGGGATTCTTTTATTTCCTTAAAATCTGGTTTCTCTTGATAAACTCTGGGCAAATCTCAACAGGCTACCTCATATGTACAATTCAATATTAGATGTAATTAGATTAGATCAGTGGCATGACAAAAGAGTTTGAATACTAATAAAAGAATTGTGAGACCTTGGTTGGGAAGCTTCTTTACCTGTTTGAGCCTCAGTTTCCTAAGAGGACTGGCTTGGATGATGGCTCACACAATTGTGTGATGTTCATTTCTGGAACACCGAGCACAACTGATACCCTTTGTGTTTCATATCAATTATGAGTCTTTGTTTTGGTACAGTAATTTTTGCAGGTCCTAACAGCCTATTTTGTTGCCATAATACAATGCTGAAGAAAAAAAATAAGCAACCATAATTCTAGGGAGATTTAGAATATTTATTTATCATAAAGCTAATTTTGAGTTATTATCTGGCTTAGTCCTGTGAGTTTTACCTGGCCAAAATGAATTTAGGAGGTTGTGGGAAAATAATTTGCTGACTGCTTGCACAGGTATCCTTTGATATGACCCATCATTCTCCCCTGCTTTGTTTAAAATTTGCACCACTTGTAGTCTAAGATACTAAGCCTCCAAACAAAAGCAAAGATGAAAAGCATGCTCAGGCAAAGAACTTGAGATGGTGTGAACAGGGCTGTGAGAAACAGCCTGCCAAGGACAAATTCAAATGTAAGCATTCGGAGGATTAGAATCCCAGGGGAAAGCTTTTTCATTGTCTCCATTTTTGACTAATCAAAAGAAATCTTTAAAATGACACTGTAACTGAGAATTCATTTTCCCTCCCTTTGGAGAAAAACAGAAAGAAAAATCAGAAGCATCCAGAGGCAAACTACAGCAACAGCGACAGATGTGAATCAGCAGTACATAGCATCCTTCAGGGTGGATTCCAGGAGCTGAGTACAGGTCAAGAAGATCCTGAACTTGCAATTAGTTATGTAGAAAGTACTCTTCTTGCTGCTAAATAAACACATAATGGCATCTGGCAAGGGAATTTGAATTCTCAGCTCTGAAGTGGTCATGCCGGGCTGCCACATACATTTCAAACTGTGAGATGAAGAGTTTCCTAGGAAAGGTGCCCCTGTTTTGCATGAGGATTCTCTAAGGAACTTAGCCTAAGGAAGGGGAAGATGTTGGATCTTTGAGGCTGATGGGAAAAGTGGTGATTAGAAAGAATTGATTTGCAACCTCAAGTGAAAGGGAAAAGGGAGATGTAAACATGACAGGTTAACTGAAATGTCTTGCCCTTTCTCAAAAGGGAGTCCTTATTAGGGTGAGCAGTGTTGGGCTAAGTTTCCAAAGGGAGCCAAGCTTGTCAAAAGGGGATGATGGAGACTCGTTGAGCCTGGTGACTGTTTGGGTAATAACTCATGGAGTAAGTAATAGGAGACTCATGGAGGATATTCTAGGTCAACAGAATGAACAGTAGCAGGGAGGGAGGCCCGTGGCCACATGACTGATTATTTCTACAATAAGTGCACTTACAACTATACTGAAAGACCAAGTGATGGAGGGATGAGAAAAGAGCAGATGAAGTACTTACAGAGCAAGAAGCAAAAATCTGTGATCTTATTTTGGGAGAACCAAGAGAAACATCCTGAAGGAGGCCCTGGAAGGAAGGGGGAAGGACTTGGTAGGAAGGAGAGAGGCAGTGCATTCCAGGTGGGAAGTACCATAGAGGGAACAACAGCATTAACGCAGCAAGTCTGAATAATAGGGAGTGACTTGGTACAGCTGAGAGATAGTACGTGAGATGGGAAAGATAGGAAATTGAGAAAGGGTATTTGGGGTCAGAGTGTTATAAATTTTAGATGCAAAATTTATTTGCATCTATTTATTTGCATTTATTTAGATGCTTTATTTTGGCACCAACAAAAGGAGCATACAATTAGAATTGAAGGCCATAGGGAGACTGAGAACTGCTAGAGACGACAGTAGAGGTACGAGTTGACGTTGACTATCACAGAGCAAGTTAAAAAGAAGGATGGATGTGAGAAACATCAGGAACCCGAATGGACTGGATTTGATGGCTCGTCCCACACGGGGAATAGAGGACAGGAGTTAAGAGATGGAGTTTTAAGCCTGGGTAAGCAGATGGACCGCCATGCCATGAGCAGAGGTAGAGAATACAGAAAGGGGAGGAGGACAGTCTGAGGATAGAGTTACATTCTGGGTGGGCTATGCATATGAACATAGAGGTATATACTCAAGACACTGTTTTGGTTACATAAATGCAGACCTCAGAGCCATCCCAGAAGAATGACCTGGAAATGGTATTGGAGGCATCTCTCATACAGGTGATAATTGAAGTCAGGATTGAAACAAGCACAGGTTAACTGAGGGAGAAGGGAAGAGGAATGTGGACAACATCCTGGGGATGACAACATGTAGGGAGCAGGAAGAGGAAGGCATATGTGCTGAAGGATGGGGAAGAGGGGGTGGAGAGGATGAATAAACAGAAGTCCAGACTTCAGGAATCTGAGGGAAGGGACATTTTGAGGAGGGCTGAAGATGTTCACCAGGGCTCTACTGGGAAGCCAAGGGGGCTAAATTGAGGTCCTAAAGAGGCATCAGTGATCTTCTAAAGAGTGGTGTCCATTACAGGGCAAGAGTGGGTATGGTGCTTAGACATGGAAGCAGCATGTGTTGCAATTAAAATATAAAGCTTTTTTCTTTATTTGCGGAGACAGTAGGTTGGGGATTGATATGCCATGGTGATAGATAAGGGCTTTGAAAGAGTAAATATTTATTCAAAATAGTACCTTTTCGTTTTCTTATTTCAAACCTGAAATCCACTTACACTCATATGATCCAAAGTAAACTGAACCAATAAACAAAAAATTAATTGGGTTAAACATGTGTTTGTGCCTCACCCAGCACACAGAGTAAAACCAAATATACCTACAGAGGTGCAGCATTTCCACGGCTCGTATTTGCTGAATTCTATGTGTTGCCTTTAGAAATGAGGGTGGTAAGTAGTGTGGAAAATTCTGAAAGAGATGGGAATACCAGACTATCTGACCTGCCTCTTAAGAAACCTGTATGCAGGTCAGGAAGCAACAGTTAGAACTGGACATGGAACAACAGACAGGTTCCAAATAGGAAAAGGAGTACGTCAAGGCTGTATATTGTCACCCTGCTTATTTAATTTATATGCAGAGTACATCATGAGAAACGCTGGGCTGGAGGAAGCACAAGCTGGAATCAAGGTTGCTGGGAGAAATAGCAACAACCTCAGATATGCAGATGACACCACCCTTATGGCAGAAAGTGAAGAAGAACTAAGCCTCTTGATAAAAGTGAAAGAGGAGAGTGAAAAAGTTGGCTTAAAGCTCAACATTCAGAAAAGTAAGATCATGGCATCCGGTCCCATCACTTCATGGCAAATAGATGGGATAACAGTGGAAACAGTGGCTGACTTTATTTTTCTGGGCTCCAAAATCACTGCAGATGGTGATTGCAGCCATGAAGTTAAAAGAGGCTTACTCCTTGGAAGGAAAGTTATGGCCAACATACATAGCATATTAAAAAGCAGAGACATAAGTTTGTCAACAAAGGTCTGTCTAGTCAAGGTTTTGGTTTTTCCAGTGGTCATGTATGGATGTGAGAGTTGGACTATAAAGAAAGCTGAGTGCCAAAGAATTGATGCTTTTGAAATGTGGTGTTGGAGAAGACTCTTGAGAGTCCCTTGGGCTGCACGGAGATCCAACCAGTCCATCCTAAAGGAGATCAGTCCTGGGTGTTCATTGGAAGGACTGATGCTGAAGCTGAAACTCCAATACTTGGGCCACCTGATGCAAAGAGCTGACTCACTGGAAAAGACTCTGATGCTGGGAAAGATTAAGGGCAGGAGGAAAAGGGGACGACAGAGGATGAGATGGCTGGATGGCATCACCGACCCAATGGACATGGGTTTAGGTGGACTCTGGGAGTTAGTGATGGACAGGGAGACCTGGCATGCTGCGGTTCATGGGGTCACAAAGAGTTGGACACGATTGAGTGACTGAACTGAACTGGATTACTCTGGGTAGCAGACTGTCCCTCTCTGCCTTTGTTGACCTCACATTTTCTCCCAGGTGTGGTGTGACTGGCATAACTTAAAATGCTCAGAACCAGTCTTTAAATACTATCCTGCAGGGCTGAGATGGGAAGGAGCAGGCACCCACCATGAAATTGAAGGTCTGAGTGTAGGTTCTAGCTCTGCTATTGACCTGCCACTGACTCCGGGTTAGTTCAGTCTCCCCTGTTCTTTTTTCCTTTGTCTACTAATTGAGCCCCTTATTCCCTTCCAGGCACTTTATCAAGGACTATATAAAATTTCACATAACTCTGTCAACAAGCCCGGAGAGGAAGGCAAACAACATTCATTTCACAAATAGAAACTGAAGTTAATTTGATCTAAAGCCAAATAAAATATGTGGGATTATCTTTCTCTCTGGTTCCCTACCCAATTCTTACTTTTCCTGCAATAGTTTTCTCTTACCTTGTTTATAGTCTGTCTTGTCCATTAGACTGAAAGCTCTCATAGGGAAGGAAATTTGCTGTTTTTTATATGCTATATCCTCAGTATGTGATACACTTACTGAGTGCTGGCTGAACATTTGTTTAATGAAAAACTGCACTGAACATACGAATACATTTACATGGACATTTAACCAATATGAAAATGTGTATTGGAATAGATACATAGATGTATGTTAAATATAGCATTCACATCAAATAAGACTAGACCCTCAAGCTTATTTTGTTCTATTCCTTGCAAATGCAAAAATGGAGCCATAAATATTCTGATATGTCCCATTGGAACTCTTCCATGGATGTACTGCTTTGTCAACTATCTTGGGAATTCCTTCCTTATTATTTTCCTACTAAGTCCATGAAGGGTTAACATTTAGAAAATCCTGTTCTGTTGACTTGGGAAGCCAAAATAATCCCATTGAGCCATTGAAAACTATAAACCTTTACAAATGGAAGGTAGTTTTTTTTGTTGTTGTTCCTGTTCAAGTGAAAGAAGAGGGAAAGAGAGAGAAGAGGCTGAAGATGTTTTATGGAGGAGGATACTCAAATCCAATGGGCTAGATAAGTTGTTCAAGGTCACTGAGCAAATGAGTGTGGAGTAGAGACTAGCATCAGTTCTCAGTCTTAAACTCCTTGAGTGTGATATCAGTGCTCCTCAATCTGCTGCCTAAAAGCATAGCCTGGAGCTTTGATAAAATGAGTGACTCCACATTCATGCGTTGTGAGTTCATTGATCTGCAATGGGACCTTAGCATTTGTATGTTTTCAAAGTCGGGTATGCATCCAGGGTTGAGAACCACTTAATCATATGTTGCCCTTTCTCAGTACATTACCCAGATATTGCCATGTCTGGATCTTTGCGAATATTCAACTTGTTTATCCATACTGTTATAAGAACAGACAAACTTCTTATCTAATGTCTATGGATTAAATCTATATTTTCCAAAGCATAATTGGTTCATGCTGATCATACAGACCCAGAGAAATGTCGGGTTTATTGTCAATTGGGGGAGCACTGGATTGTCACCCCATGGCTACTGGGTTTTACTTTTTTCTCTTGGAGCTTCTGGGGGGAAATTTGAGAGAAGACAAATGGTGAGAAAAGAGAAACAAGATTAGGGTAGCAGTTGAGTATTTGTGAGAGGCTGGTATGGAGGGACAGTAATAGTTGCGAAAAACACTAGAAAAAAGTTCCATTGAAATATATTGTAAGGGCTCTTTCCTTCCTTTCTTCTCCAAGATGGATAATGTTTTACATAACGTTATTATGTGAAACAGAGACAACCTCCCAGCACAGTAAAGGAAAAGTCTGAAAGTAACATTAACATGAATATCAGACAAGGTGGAGAGAAGGAAGGCTTTGGACCAGAATCAGAAAACAATTCCCATTCTCAAGGCTTCCAGATTAAGAGAAATGATGCTGAAATCCTGAGCTTCCTCAAGAATTCTGTGTTTGCATGTAGCTTATAGAGACCATTCAGCATTTCCTTAATTAATGAACCAGATACAATTTCTAAGTGTGCTGAATTAACCTACAGTGTTCCTTGTTTTCTCTGGACATTGTATCCAGTCACTAACCACTTACCTCACAGGCTGACTTTTGTTTTGTCCTGGCCTAAACCCTTCAGTGTATCTAGTTTTTTTGCTTCAGCGCCCTTCCTTGTCATACTTTCATCTCTTCTCCTGGGGAATCTTATTAAAAATTCCCTAAGTTACCTCATTTCTTGAGGCCACGCTTCACTTTCTCATATACTGACCCTTTTGAGGAATGCTGGTCAAAGGCAGAAACTGGACAATGGGGTAGTACAGGATGATATCCGCGATTTAAAACAGTGCTAATGAGAGACCGACTGTAAACGGAATTCAGATCTGATAGGAAAGTATTTAAGTTAAATTCAAGAGTCTTTCTACTCTTCTTGAGTAAATAAGCAGACTTGTGGAGGTTGATTTCTTACCCGTTAAGTCTCTAGAGTACCAATGAGTACACTAAGCCAGACACGTGTATTTATCAAATGCCCCCTTCCCCAACCAGGGCTAGTTATGAGGCTTTCCAAGCTCTCATCTTATTCCCAAGGATCAGCCAAATCCTAGGAGGCTGTGGGTCAGTGTGTCACTCTGCCAGCTTGAGGCGGCAAGATCTGTCATCAGAAGGCATTTTCTGTGAGTCAACATCACCCCTCCCTGGAGTGTTCAATACTGACAGGTGCTCCCAGAAGAGGTCCGTAGGAAAAGTTAATTTGATGACACCACTGACACTTGGTGACTGGAGGCCTAAGGTGGAAATGCAAATTTATTAACATAGCCTAAAAGCCCACAAAACAATGTCAGGCTAAAACAAGCTGAAATTTGCCTCGTTGCTTGCTTGGGTCTTGAATGCTACCTTCATTGATCTGCTCCTTCTTCTCACGAAACTGTTGTCTCCACTTTCACAGCCAGATTCTCAGAGAACTGACCTGGCTGTGCTTTCTCTTTCTCCAGAGCCCTGTATCTCATACTCATTTCATTTGACCTCTGTTGCCATTATTCTTTGAAAATTCCACCTTAGGGAATAAGAACCGCTCTTAATGCTGCTTTGGGCCTCGGTCAGTACTTTGTACATGGTAGGGATTTAATGAATGTTTTAATTTTAACAAGTGTGTTGGCTATTCATTATGTTATCAGAGGCCACTGATGACTTCCTAATTAATACATTTTTTTTCTTCACTGACTCTCTAAGAGATGCTATTGCCTCACCTGTCATTCTTGAAACTGCCTCTGTCTCCACGGGGTGCGTAGTAAAATGACCAGGAGGTTGTGAAACCAAATGACGTTTGTGGAATCCTCGATACAGCGCTTACAATCTGTGTGTGACTTTGGTGAAGTCATAATCGTTCTTTCATTATTATTAATTTTTATTGGCGTATAGTTGCTTTGCAGTGTTGTGTTCATTTCTACTGTACAGCAAAGTGAATCAGCTATATGTTTACATATATTCCCCTCTTTTTTGAATTTCTTTCCCATTTAGGTCATCACAGAGCATAGAGTTCCCTGTGCTATGCAGTAGGTTTTCATTAGTTATTTTATAGATAGCAGTGTATATATGTCAATTCCAATCTCCCAGTTTATCCTACTTGCCCCCTTTCCACCGTGGTATCCATGTGTTCATGCTCGGTGTGTTTGTCTCTATTTCTGCTTTGGAAATAAGATCATCTAGACCATATTTTCTAGATTCTACACACATGCATGGATATACAATATTAGTTTCTCTTTCTGTGAAGTCACAATCATTCCAATCTCACTTCTTTCATCTGTAAATTTCTTTCTACCTGACAGAAATGGGATGAGGATCAAATGGGGGGGTAAAATAAGGGTACCCATCAAGGGGCAGCTTAGATGAGAAGGGAGGGGTCATGCATCCGTGGAGAGAGACACCCCCAAGCACAGACACAGCCAGTGCAACAACACCGCGGAGAGAAATGTTCTGCTTACACGAGGTGAGACGACAGACCGATGCGGCTTGAGCAGGGGAGCGAGGGCCAGAGTGACTCAAGATGAGTCTGGAAAAATAAACAGGGCACAGAGTATATAGAAATGGTAGAAATCTGACTTTTATTCTAAGTGCAGTAGTGTATCATTGGAAACTTTTGAGTAAGGAAGTGGGTTTAAAATTGAAAATTTTAAATCCACTTAAATGTAAATCCATTTAAATGTTTAAAATATCACAATGACCACTTTGTCAGGAGAGACAATAGTGGGGCCAGCACGAAAGCAGTGAGATGATTTAGGAGGTGTTGCAGTCACCCCAAGGCTGATTGAAGGGGGCTTCCCTTAGGGAGGCAATCATGGGGATGAAAACAGTGGACACATAAGGATATGCTGCTGAGGAGGAACCAACAGTCAAACATAAATGCTTTTACTGACATTTAGGGCTTCCCTGGTGGCTCAGCAGTAAAGAAATCCCCTGCAATGCAGGAGACACGGGTTTGATCCCTGGGTTGGGAAGATCCCCTAGAGAAGGAAATGGCAACCCACTCATTGTTCTTACCTGGGAAATTCCATGGACAGAGGATCCTGGTAGGCTACAGTGAAGCTGCAAGTTAGACGCAACTTATCAGCTAAGCCGCCACCACCACCAGACATTTAATGCTCCTCATGATTTGGCTGCAACTGTCTATCGTAACTTTCACTCACACTTCACTCCTTACATGACCCTTGGTGCCACCCAAGCTGTGGTTCAATTATCCCCTTTGTCATTCCTGCACCCATGCCTCCTTAAGATCTCCTCATTAAAATGCCCTCTCTATATAAGTACTCTTTAAACTTTCTACTTATGAACATGCCTCTTTAATATGTGCATGTTTATTTTTAAATTGTATGCATATTATTAGTTCATATGGTAAATATTAGTTTTTATTTTTAAAAAGTATAAAATGAAAAGTGAGTACACATGAAAGTTCTAATAATTTCTCCCTCCTCTCCAAGGGGTGTCTGGTGAAACTCACCCCACCCTGCCTCTGGCTAAGCACTTCTTACTTGGAGAACACATCTCTAGGCTGTCAGTTCCTACTGACTCTTTAAGATTTAACTCAATCTGCCTTTCCTGCGGAAGTAACCACTCATTCTTTCACTCTGAAGTCCTGTAAACACTTGAATTCTACCACCTTCATTAAACTGAGCATTTATCACTCACCACTTGGGTACTGGACCCTGTCATGTTCCGTCTCTCCTCACCTGGACTACAGGCTCCTTGAGACCACTGACTAACGTCTTAGACTCCTTTTAAGGTATGATATTTGTTGACTGGAGGAAGAATCTAATAATAAAAAGCAAGCTATTTTAGTCATGGACATCAAAGGTCATTCATTAATTAAAAAAAACAAATGACCACTGAGTGTCTAAAACAGAACAAGCATCCAAGTTGCTGGGTATCAAGAAACGACATGAGTGGCAAGGTCTCTTTTCTCATAAGAGAGAAAAGAGGGAGACATTTGAGAGGGAGGGTGACAGCAGATAAGCAAGCAGATAATAGTCGAAGATAATTGAAAATGAGTGATTAGTTAGAGAATATCATGTAGTAGGAACAGTGATTGCAGTTCATGTGATGTGATGACTGGAGTTCTATGAGAAGGTACCGTTGTATCTCTTTGTCCTATACAATGGGCAGATCCTGAAGGGTTAAGCTTACCTGAGGTGAGTTAAAATGCTTGCCCTTGCAGGTATACGGTTTACTTTCACCATCTGTTTAGTTCTATTCCTACTTCCATGGTCATTAAGATTATTAAAAAGTTTCTTTGCCATAGTGACCAATTCTACTTTTGAAAGGCTAGCCAGTAACTTAAACATCAGTATCATAAATCAGGAAGGTTAAAGCTAGCTGCCATCACAAACTAATCCCCCAAATCTCAGTGGCTAAACATAATAGAATCTAATTTCTTGTTTATGTAACAGTTCAATGTGGGTGTTCTTTGCATGTGACTTTTTGAGATTTAGTCTTCTTCTGTCTTCTGGCTCCCTCCTCCTCTAGGACCTCAGAGTTCTCCACATTTACCCAGAGGATGGGAAAAGAATGGAAAAGATCACATGTGGGGGGGGGATTTTGAGCACCTGCAATAAAAGTGGTGATGTGCGCATTCTAGCATTAGGCCGAGTCTCAGTGCAAAAGTGACTGGGAAATGTAGCCTCCTGTGATCCTGGAAGAAGAGGAAATTAATTTTTTGAAAGGCTGGTTAGTTTCTGCCACAGTCAGCTTTTCCAGAGCTCTTTTTCCCTAAGGTCTGAAAAATAACCAAATTTACCTATGACCATAAGGCCAGAAAAAAAAGCATAAATGATAAAATGGGCCTTTGACAATGAATTTATCTCCAATGATTATTTTCCCCTTCACTCATTTTAGATACTGTTAATATTGCACATACTATTTGTCCTCACAAACTGGCCCATTTTCACCAATCTCAACAATGAATCAAGATTCAGTCTCGAATTCTAAGTGTAACACCGATGGAAAACTTGTCACAAGTAAAGATTCACTGCATATACTCTCCAGCTTATTACACTCAATTCCTCAAAATGACCCAGAGCAACACCTGTTCTTCAGATAAGGAAACAGTTGGCTACATTAGCTGCTAGAATGACTCTCAGTCAAATGTGTACATTTATTCAGTCATAAGTTCTTTGCTTTTATGGTGCTACAATCATCTTTGTTGCTCTCTTTATTTGTTACATGTAATTTGAAAAATCAGGTTGGATTACTTTGACTTCTGAATGCACTTAGGGGCTTTCCTGGTGCCTCAGTGGTAAAGAATCTGCCTGACAATGCAGGAGATGGAGGTTCCATCCCTGCATCATAAAGATCCTCTGGAGGAGGGCATGGCAACCCGTTCCAGTATTCTTGCCTGGAGAATCCCATGGACAGAGGAGCCTGGTGGGCTATAATCCACAGGGTTGCAAAAAGTACAACAGGATTTAGTGACAAAACAACAAAAATGCACATAGACTTTTATTTATCACTTCTTTTAGCTTGGAGGTGGGGAGGGGCAAGTGTCTAGTATCTCAGGAAGCCTTGGTGCTTTGACATTTTATTTACTCTGTCTTTTTCCTCATAGCTACATGACTCTTTCATACATCAGGTACGATTTATTCATGGGGTCACAAAGAGTCAGACACGACTGAGCAACTGAACTGAACTGAACTGATACATCTTGAATGCTCTGAAAATAAATGATGATGCATTGAACTTACCATTAGCCCTGGACTGAAGGAAAGAGGGAATTATGATACTAATTTTGTTAGGGTTAAGTTAGGTTAGGCCAAAATGTGTACAAACATGTCCAGTTCTGACTTCTGCAGGTGGGAGGAGGGAGGTTGTGGCACAGGTCAGAAGGGCAGCAGCAGGACTTCTGAGGATTGAATTTAGACAGATGTGAGTCAGGGGAGCCAGGATAGGAAACCAGAGGGTATCAGAGAAATGAAGCTAAATGTGAATTCAGGAAAGAGGAGAGCTAATCAAGAGTGTGGAAGGCATGAGACGGGAATGAAGTCTCTCCAAAAGACAGGATGAGGAGAGCAGTTGAGAAAAACTTATCCCTCTGCTCCTCACCCTCCCTTCATCCCAGCTACTGTAGGCACCCTTGTCTGGGCTCCCATAGAATTCTGTGTTCTTTACAAAGCCTCCTCCTCTGCATAGCTCAATGGAAGTGCACTGGTGACAGTAGAACTTTCCTCTCTTATCACTCTGCAGCAAGTTCAAAAGATGACTGTTTTCTAATGACTTAGTTATGCACACTGAATATAATAAAATATCTGTTTACAGCCATTCTACCTAATTTAATCAATTATGCATTAAGTAACCTCTATTTTGTGTATTTTATGTGTCAGGGGCAGGTATATAAAAATGAAGCAATACAGAGATCTTGGCATCAAGGGGCTTATAATCTACTGGGAAAGACAGGCATAGAAATGAACAATTGAAATGTAATTCAACACTCACAGACATAGAAAGCAAACTTATGGTTAAAAATATGGATGGGGAGACAAATTAGGAGTTTGGGATTAATGTATATATACTACTACATATAAAATAAGAAACACGGATGTGCTGTAGAACACGGAACTATTTTCAATGTCTTATAATAACCTATAATGGAAAAGAATATTAAAAACTATATAAATATGTATGCATATATATATAAAACTAAATGACTGTTGTGTATCTGAAACAACATTGCAAATTCACTATACTTCGATTTTAAAAAATACTTATAAAAAAAGGAAAATAAATCTTAATTCAACGACTCCAGTTAAAGATGTCTGATTAAGAAAACCCATTTTCTTTCTCTGTGATCCTACTGAAATGATAGGAAAAAATATAAAAATAAGGATAAGCCCATTGTGAAACTAGAAACCAAAAAAGAACAGAGCCACTGCATACCACTGAGAAGTAAAAAAAAAAAAAAAAGCATTTTTGGAAGCCCTTGGAAAATGCACTATCAATAGGCCAAGAACACTAAGGAATCTCTAGGAGGCACATAGCAGATGGACTTGGATTAATAGAGGGCTGCCTGTGGCCCATAAAAACAAAAGTGAGCATCATTCAAGAATGAATATTCCCAACTGCATTCAGGAAAAATCCCTAGATCAGAAATTCAAGACTTGCAAATAGAAATAAGCCAAGGGATACTTATGTGTTGATTACTAAAAGTCCTGTGGGACCAACTGCTCAAGTCTCCACCATTAAGAGGCTGAATCAGCATTTGCTGCAGTTTAGTGATGCAGGAATAGTTCTTTAAACAAATGGGGCCATTGATTTATGGGAAAATCCAGCATGAGTATTGATTCCAAAGGAAGTGGTGGAATAAAGCAGTGGACATGGAGCTCGAAGGCTCAGGAGTAAAGCTCTCTCTGTTCACTTTCCCTCACTCACTGTGGTCAAATTTTCTGTGATTAGCAAGTCTTCACTGCTGAGGGAGAAAAAGGTTGTCCCTTTTGCTGAGATGTGGAAGATCTAAGATAGTCAAAATTTGTCTTATAATACTAAAAGAAGTAAAGAAAATAGAGGATAAATGAGCAAGGAAGATAAATATAAGTAAAATTTTCTGAGATGAATAAAGACTTGATAGGGAAGGAGGAAACTAAAACAAACATAGAAATGCTGATAGGAACATGTTTATGAAACCTGTGAATGAAAGCAAAAAGAAAATCCTGTGAGTTAAGGGAGAGAAAAAGTTGCTTACAAAAAGCAAGAATTGGGCTAATAGCAGGATGCTCTGTTGCCTCATGGCACATTAAAAAATAACAAGACAGTGTGTACAAAGTTCTGGAGAAAAATGGTTTTGAGATATCCTGTATCTGCCAACTTATCATTAAGTACTAAGGCAAAAAGAAAGCCTTCAAAGTTCATCACTTATGTCTTTAACTTCCTTCATCCCTTCCTTCCTTCCTTCCAGATTATCTTCTTTTCTCCTGTGTTCCTTTATTCCAACCATCCTTCCTCACTTCTTTCTCTCCCTCTCTTTCTTTCCTATTCATTCTTCTATCCATCCACCCAAAGTGAAAGTGTTAGTCGCTCAGTCCTGTCCGACTCTTTGTGATCGCATGAACTGTAGCCTACCAGACTCCTCTGTCCATGGAATTCTCCAGGTAAGAATCTGGAGTAGGGTACTATTCCCTTCTCCAGTGGATCTTCCCGACCCGGGGATCGAACCCAGGTATCCTGCATTGCAGGTGGATTCTTTACCCTATGAGCCACCAGGGAAGTCCAAAGAAACATGAAAATATAAAATGTTTTTCTCTGGCTAGAAGCATTATAGTATATTTTAAATTTTCTTCTATTCTGTATTTTATTTTTTCTCTTCCTCTTTTTTCTAACAACTCATTACTATTGCTGCCACTATATTACTAGCACAATCACCAGCTATTAAATATATTTTATATGAAAGCTCTGGTCTGTACTATTGATATTGATCTCAAATGATCCTTACAATGAAAATTAAACTCAGATATTTTATTTGTGACATTAAAATAGTAATAATTTATCTTTTAACCCCCTACTCCCCAAAGATCCTTTCTCCAATCCTCTTCTTGCTTCATCAGTCTCTTAAGCATGGGAACATGGGAACACAAAGCTTCATCAGGCAACTCATTCCTTTGATAGGATTTTTAAGATGCTCGCTCATAATGTACTGTAGTTTGAAGTATGTTCTGTACACTGTTCTGTGCTTAGTTGTTCAGTTGTGTCTGACTCTTTGTGACCCCATGGACTGTAGCCTGCCAGGCTCCTCTGTCTTTGGGGATTCTCCAGTCTAGAATACTGGAGTGGGTTACCATGCCCTCCTCCAGGGGATCTTCCCAACCCAGGGATCAAACCCAGGTCTCCCCAATTGCAGGTGGATTCTTTACCATCTGAGACACCAGGGAAGCCCATCATTGGTCACACTCCTATTGATTTTTCAGGTCTCATGTTAGTTGTCTCTTCTTCCAGGAAGCCTCTCTCATTTCCTCTACCTCTGGATTAGTGCCCTTCCTCTGGGCTTCTACAATATCTTGTACTTCTCTCCATCAGAGCACATACACTACACTGTCCTTTCCGGAACTCTGTTCCCCAAGGGTGGATGTGAGTGGCTGTGAAGGCAGGATGCAGTTGGCATTGCTTCTCGCTGAATCCTTAGTGCCTGACACACTATTCAGCAGAGTTGGTCATGCAAAACGTGTGAATATGTTAATGAATGCATGTCATCCTAAGTAGGTTAGCTCATCCAGCTAATAGCTAGAAATGAGGAAAGGAGAGCCAAAAATACTGGGCAATGAGCCATTTAAAATTCTAAATGTGATATTAAAAAAAAAAAAATCCCTCTCTCTGTCACTAGCACCAGAGCCCTACAGCAGTATTTCTCCTTCTGACTCCTGGTCCCCAGCACTCAAAACTAAGCCCAAGAGGAATTTATTTTAAAAAGAAAATATTTGAGGTGTAAGCTATTGCCTTTACCTTCTTAGAAAGAAAATGGAATTAAAGCTACTTGTTTTTATGCTCCTTGGTTATCACCACTGCCCACTGCTGATAAGAGATAGGTATCAGATATTGTTGAGAGTTTGATTTCACCTCCAGATACCCTTTTCTGAAAGTATTTAAGTCATTCTCTTCTCTTCCCCCTTTAGCTTTGTGTTTTTAGTTTCCAGTGACTTAAATTCACTCTTACGTAAAAGCGGAAAAAAAGAGCAAGAATTCAAAGCAATGTGTCCCTTGTGTGCGATTGATTCTCAGCAGTTTGTTATTAAATCTTTAAATAATTAAATACAAGAGAAAACATTAAAGCAACATTATAAAGCCAACCATATGTTGGAAATATAAATGGAGAGGAGGGGTGTGGAGAAGGCTATAGAATGAAAATTGCTCCTTGTTAACCTTGCTCCATGGTGCCCATGCTGATCATTCCAATGCATGGCCCACACACAGGATCCCTCTGCTGGGCGGGCTGAGTTGAAAGAGAAGGTGAGCGCTTTGTCTGGAGCAGTCTGCCAAGAAGAAAGGTCAGTGAGTAAGGAGAAATGCGCTAAGACAATAGGAGGGTAGGAATGATGAGTGAGTCATTAAAGGGTCCTTCAAACAATTTGTTCTATTTGTTCTTTATAATCTGGAGGGCTCCCAAGATAGCAAATCTCCTTCCCTTCAGAGCACAAGGCCTGAATTATAAGGTGCAAAGTCAGCGGTGACAAGAATACAGAGCATATAGAGCAGTGTTGTAGGTGACTCCTGGGTGTGGGCTTATGAGACACCAGTTTTCACCAGACTGTAGAAAACAAGGAAGAGGAAGGCAGCAGGGAGCCAAGGTCCTGGACAAGGAGAGCACGAAGGATGATGGGGAGCATGACTGTGCTATGGGTTTAATTATGTTCCCCCAAATTCGTATGTTGAAGTCCTAATTCCCCAGTACTTCAGGGTGTGTGGCTTTATTTGGAAATCAGGTTATTTCCATATGTAATTAGTTAAGATGAGGTCACACTTGAGTCACAAAGGTCTGTCTAGTCAAAACTATGTTTTTTTCCAGAAATCATGTCTGGATGAGAGAGTTGGGCCATAAAGAAGGCTGAGTGCGTAAGCATTGATGCTTTTGAAATGGGGTGTTGAAGACGCTTGAGAGGCCCTTGGACTGCAAGATCAAACCAGTCAATCCTAAAGGAAATAAGTCCTGAATATTCACTGGAAGGACTGATGCTAAAGCTGGAGCTCCAATGCTTTGGCCACCTGATGCAAAGAACTGACTCAGTGGAAGAGACCCTGATGCTGGAAAGATTGAAGGTAGGAGGAGAATGGGACGACAGAGGATGAGATGGTTTGATGGCATCATTGACTCAATGGACATGAGTTTGAGCAAACTCTGGAAGATAGTGTGGGACAGGGAAGCCTGGTATGGGATCACAAAGAGTCATACAAGACTGAGCTACTGAACAGCAGCAACATACTTGAATAGGAACCCTTACTCCAGTATCACTGGTGTCCTTATAAAAATGGGCAAATTGGACACAGATCCACTGGGGAGACCACTATGTGAAGATGAAAGCAGAGATTGGAGTGATGCTTACAAGGTAAAGAATGCCAAGGATGGTCAGAAAATTCTTCACTGCTCTCAGAAGGAATCAGCCCTGCTGCCATTTTGATCTTGAGCTTCTAGCCTCCAGAACTAGGATAATACATTCCTGTTGTTTAACCCACTCAGTCTATGGTACTCTGTTGTGGCAGCCCTTCCAAATGAATAAACTGAGAAACAGCCAAGTTGTGAGGTTCATGTAGCTTTTCCTCACTTGTACAATTTAGGTAGCACTTCACCTGTTACTGCTTTGCAACTGGTCAATCAGCAAACCCTCCCATATCTCCCTGCTTCATGCCAATGAGCAAATATTTTCATATGACTTTGTTGCATGTCAAAGAGCAGACACATCTTCCACTCCATCTAGCACTCAGCACAGGGTCAGGCACTCAGGGAATGCGAAGAGTATAAGAATTATTCTTGCCATTTGTGACACAGACCAGCAATCTCTGTGAGAGTGCCCTGCCTAGTAGGCATCTGAATGAGTGAGGCTGGCTTGCAGAGCATGTGAGAAGCCTTGCAGAGCAAGTGTTGATAACAATGGCAATAGCACCAACTAGTTTTTTTTGTTTTTTTATGTACCACATGGCATGATAGATCTTAGTTCCCTGACCAGGGATTGGACCTGTGCCCCTTGCAGTAGAAGCACAGATTTCTAATCACTGGACACCAGGGAATTCCAGAACAGGCTAGTTATTTAGAGCTATGCATCAAATATCACATCACATCATCATCTTCAATGACAGTCCATGGAGTTACCCAGTATTATTACTCAGCGTACACAGAGGAAGGAACTAGGTTAGGAGCACAAAATGAACTTGCCCCAGGTCACACTGCTAATAAGTAATGGAACTATTGTTTGAATCAGATCTATCTAACTGAACCTGAATCTGTTTAGGAAAAAGTAAACATTTGTATTGGGCTTCCCAGGTGGCACTAGTGGTAAAGAACCTGCTTGCCAATGCTGGAGACATGAGACGTGGGTTTGATCTCTGGGTTACGAAAATCCCCTGGAAGAAGGCATAGCAACCCACTCCAGTATTCCTACCTGGAGAATTCCCATGGACAGAGGAGCCTGGTGGGCTACAGTCTATAGTGTCTCGAAGGGTCAGACACGACTGAAGGGACTAGCATGTACACAAATATTTGTATTATATTGTTGTGGCTACTATGGCTAACTGGCTTCAAATTGCACAATTTACAGCAGCATTGAGATTTCTTTTTTTTTAAATTTATTTATTTTTTATTGGAGGCAAATTATTTTACAATATTATATTGGTTGGTTTTGCCATACATTGACATGAATTTGCCCCGGGTGTACATGAGTTCTCCCTCCTGAACCTCCCCCCCATCTCCCTCCTCCCTTTAGCCTCCCTCTGGGTCATTCCCTCACGCCAGCCCCAAGCATCCTGTAACATGCATCGACCCTGAACTGGTGATTCATTTCACGTATGACAACATATATGTTTCAATGCCATTCTCCCAAATCATCCCACCCTCACCCTCTCCCACAGAGTCCCAAAGACTGTTCTATACATCTGTGTCTCTTTTGCTGTCTTGTATACAGGGTTATCATTTGCATCTTTCTAAATTCCATATATATGCGTTAGTATACTGTATCGGTGTTTTTCTTTCTGGCTTACTTCACTCTGTATAATAGGCTCCAGTTTCATCCACCTCATTAGAACTAATTCAAATGCATTATTTTTAATGGCTGAATAATACTCCATTGTGTATATGTACCAAAGCTTTCTTATCCATTCGTCTGCAGATGGACATCTAGGTTGCTTCCATGTCCTGGCTATTATAAACAGTGCTGCAACGCACATTGGAGTACATGTGTCTCTTTCAATTCTGGTTTCCTTGGTGTGTATGCCCAGGAGTGCGATTGCTGTATCATATGGCAGTTCTTGGTCTCAATGAACCAGCCAGAGATAATTTCACTGGATGATGCACTGCTTAACTTTTTTTTCCATTTAAAAAGTCACATATTTTAAAAACTGTGTGATTTGTAATTGATTATCTTTTAAACATTGTTGTTTACTTTTTCCCACTCCTCATTTGGATCTGGCTTCCCCAAGTGCTTCATGAGTTCCTTTGAGGTCAGAAATCATGTCATATACATTGGGAGTTCAATAAATCATTTTTTAGGAAAATTAATGCTAAGTTTTATCTCCTTGATTCCTCCCCTCCCAATTCCCTAGCTTTCAAAAGAAAAGTCAAATCATTTCTTACTCATCTTATTCCCTACATCTCACATCCAATACATCAGCAATCCTGTTGGTTCTATCTTAAAAATATATCCAGAATCACTATTTTCATCATCGGCTCCCTAATCCAAATCCTCATGAGTTCTTGGTGCTTTACTGGAAAATGCTTCTAACTGGTTTCTCTGCCTCCATCCCTGCTCTCAAGATCTACTATCCAGTCTGAGAGTTCCTCTTAGAAAGACAGATCTTGTCTTGCTCCTCTCCAAAGCTCTCCAGTACCTTTCATCAGACCCATGAAAATAGTGAGTCATACTTTGACTACGCTTCCTGGCCCCTTACCACCAGACTGTCTCTGCAACCACTCTGATCCTTGCTCACTGGGCTCTACCAATCTCCTTCCTGTTCCTGAGAGCACTGAGTATGTTTCCTTCTCAGGTCATTTGCACTCACTGTCCTTTCGGTGTGGAATACTGCTTCTCCAGATAGTCTCATGGCTTTGTCCCTTGTTTCCTTCTGGGATCTGCCCAATTGTCATTGCATCAGAGAAGCCTTCCCTTCCTACCCTATATGTAATATATTCTCCCACAAAAATCGATTCTATCCACAACACTGCTTCATTTTGCTTCATAGCACTTATCTTCAAATTTATTTTTAATTGGAGGATAACTGCTTTACAATGTCGCATTGGTTTCTGCTGTAGGACAGTGAATCAGCCATAAGTATACAGATATCCCCTCCCTCTTAAGCTTCCCTCCCACCTCACCCCATCCCATCGCTTGACATTATCACAGAGCTCCAAGCTGAGTTCCTCGCATTACACTTATCATCAGGCTGTCTCCACTAGCATGTAAGCTTCATGAAGGCAAACATTTTGCTTTGTTTGCTTCTGTATCTCACTCCTAGAACACTGCCTGGCACATAGGAACTCAGTACTTACCCGTTGAGAGATTAAATGAATGAATCCGTGAATGCAGAGAGAGAGTCCCCGTGGTTACAGGACTGTCGCCTCATCTCTGTACGTGTCAGAGTAGAGCCATTGCCTTGCATGTGGGTAACATTCCACAGTTGTTGCTTGTTTCTCTTTTTTTTTTCCTCTACATTAACTCGCCAAATCCTTAGAAGATCTATGAGAGTCTGCAGAACACATGTTCACTCTGAAGAAAGAGGATTATACACAGGTGAAGTGACTGGCCCTAGGACACACAGTTAATAAGTGACTTGTCAGGTCTGAAAGCAAGTGTCTTTAATCCAAAAGTCTTTTCGCAAACCAAGTTACCCTTGTCAGTCCTGACAAAGCTGGGGAATTACTTCACTCCTTGATACACTATACTTGTTTAGTGTATCCTCTGGCTTATGTCAGAGTTGTGGGACTGGGTGTGGGCTAAGGAAATAGCTCATGTTGAGGATTCGGCTTGAGACACCTGTTTCAAGTAGAGTGTCCTTCAGGCTTGACTGAAGGGTTTAAATACCTGCTGACAATTCTGGCAGAATGTACCTGGGACTATTTTTATAGAGACCCTGTTCTCAGAAAGGTTAATGTGACTTTGAATGCTTTCAAGTGCACCAACTCTGAAGGAATCATTTGAATCTCTTCAGATTTAGACTTCTCTTTGGCAGTGACATGAGAATTTTTGGGGGGAAAAGAAAAAGAAAAAACTTTCCCTGGTAGATATTTCAAAGAGTGTAGGAGGGCAATAAGGTAGCGAAAGGTGGACTCCTTTGCTTTCAAGAAACTCCCATGGAGCCAGGCAAAAAGATAGACTCACTATGCAGGAAAGGGACCCAGTAGGTGGAAGAAAAGTTTGGCTTACTGTGATGAGTGAGGGAAGAATACTAATGTGTGTTTAGTTTCTATTCTTCATCAGACACAGTTCCTCTACCTCAGCAGTGACAAGCAGAGGAGAGGTTGGAACAGAGAGAAGGGGACGGAAACAGTGGAAGCAGTTGGGTCTCAAAGCCCCACTGGGGACCAAGCCATATTTTCTCTTCAGGTTTGTGGGTTTGACATGTGTGCTGACACCAAATTTCCCTCTTGCCAATTTGCTTCCCATTCTTAATTAGCCAATAAACATGCATCGAGCATGTTCTGAAGTTTATGGGAGCTAAGGAGAATACACAGATATATGAGTTGTATAGCCTGCTCCTGAGAAGCTTATCATTGCTAGTGTAAGAAGCTATTTCTAAACAGATTGGAGGAGGGAAGTTAGGAATATATATTGAATTATGTTTCTCTGGACTGTTTTGAAGCTCTTTCATGTGGATACTCCCGTGGATACTCACAGTTTATCACTGTGTTCTTTCAGCATCTGAACCAACCTCTGTGAGTACCAGTATTGAGAAACTAGGATTCATTCAGCATTTGCCCGTGAACAACAAAGATGTCTTGCCTCTTCATAGATCGCTACCTTGTCCTGGCAAAGGGGCTTGGGTCACTCAATGAAACTATGAGCCACGCCATGTAAAGCTACCCAAGATGGAAGGGTCATAGTGGAGAGTTCTGACAAAATGTGATCTGCTGGAGGAGGGAATGGCAAACCACCCTCGGATACTTGCTGAGAGAACCAGATGAACTGTGTAAAAGGACAAAACGATATGGCACTGAAAGATGTGTCCCTCAGGTCTGAAGGTGTCCAAAAAGCTACTGGGGAGGAGAGGAGGAGTACCACTAATAGCCCCCGAAAGAATGATGCGGCCGGGCCAAAGGAGAAATGTCTCTCGGTTGTGAAAGTGTCTGGTGATGAAAGTAAAGCCCGATTCTTCAAAGAACTGTCAAACTTTGGGAGATGTTGAGGGACGGGGAAGCCTGGTGTGCTGCTCTTCAAGGGGTTGAAAAGTGTTGGACATGACCAGGCAACTGAACAACAACATCAAAGGATGCATTTAATGTCTACTGCTTGCCTTACACAGTGCTGGGCACAGAAGCACTGTGCAGCCAGATCCATTTTCTGAACAGAGGAGTTTCCCCAGGTTTTCCTTGCCCTTCACTTCTGCTTGCCACTGGTACCTCTACCTTTTAGCCTTTTAATAAACACAGGAGACACATCACCATATACCCATGGGACAACATTTCATGCTCCTCAAAGGTAGAACCACTTGACACCCAACCCAGGGGCTGGGAAACAGACCTGGACAGCAGCCTGCACACAGTAGAAAAATTTATTACTATTTCCTATTTCCTCTACAGGAAAAAAAAGAGCTCTAGCCTGTATTTTGACATTTTAAGAAGACTTACAGGAGTTATGCCACATCAAATAAGCTGACGTTATGACACGCTGACACTAATGTTCAACAAAGTGCATTTATTGCAGAATTTAGAGGCTGGTCACATACCTCCAAGCTGTTTTTATTGCTATTATTTCTTCTTAAGCCTGCCTACCTTGGTATTTTCAAGAAAGGAAACTCTTCAGTTTTATTCCTAAGAATGAAGCTGATGTGGGCACCTTGTGCATATTCTCTTATCTTAATTCACCAATGTGGTTGATAAATCATACATGGGCTTATAATATTTCAGTACTTTCCTCTGAAGGGTAGTTCAAAGTATTCTAGTTTCAGATGCTAATATTAAGGGCATTTTGAGAAAAACACACTCACCTTTAAAAGTTGAGCAACATTTTGCCTGTTTTGATGCTGTGCATATTTTCTATTGCAGACAACGATCCTTGGTAGTTGACATGTCTCATGTCAGTCAATGTTGAGCACCTAGTTTGTGCTCATCTCCGTAGAGGAATTCTTCTCTTAGCCCAATACCACTTAGATGAGCTCCAGCCATGTGTACAACCCCATGGCAGATGCTGCAGGGCACAATAGATGGATTTACAATGTAAGGGAGAACACAGGACATACACAGAAATAACTTAGACAAGGTCAGTGTCAGGAGAAAGGCATAAGTCAAGTGATGCAAGGGTGCAAAGACATAAATCTGCTAGACTATAAGCTCCATGAAGGCTGTGTTCTTTGGGGCCCAGTGTCACCAGTGTTTTCCCTACTACCAGGCACATGGTTGCTTCTCAGTAAATATCTGCTGATTGAGTGAATGGAGATTCCATATGGGGATGAAGGTGGTGAAGGAAGGTTAGGTGAAGCTAACCTTTGAGTTGAGTTTGAGTTGAACCTTACAAGATGGTAAGAGTTTTCAGAAGCTAATGGAGGTAGGAAAAGGGTGTTCTAGGTGGAGCGCGAGGCATTTGTTAAATCATGGAGGCTGGAAACCTATGGCAGAGAAAATGATGCATACATGGGAGCAGTGGAAAGAAAAGGAGATAATTGTTGGAGCTAAATTTTGGGGATCTTGGGACTTCCCTGGTGGTCCAGTGGCTAAGACTCTGTGCTTCCAATGCAGGGGGCCTGGTTCCAATCCCTGGTCAGCAAACTAGATCCCACATGCCACAACTAAGAATTCAAATGCCTCAACTAAAAAAAAATAGATCCCGCCCGCCACAACTAAGGGTTCGCATGTCTCCACTGAAAAGAAAAAAGATCTGGCATGCCTCAACTAAATAGCCCACTAAGACCTGCCTGGGGCAGCCAAATAAATAAATAAATATTAACAAATTATGGGTGATCTTATGTATCAGGTTAGAGATTTTGAATTTAATTTGTAGGCATTGGCGCAACATTAAGGTATTTTGAACAGGAACTTGGCATGATCTGAACCATGATTTAGGAAAACTGAGGTGGTAGTGATTATGTAAGACATAGCTGCCAAACTTAGATGTACTTCAGGATTATCTGGGAAGCTTTTAAATCATACAGATCCATATACCAAGACCAAATGAACTGGGAAATCCATAATCTGTATTTATCCCAAGTTATCCAGGTAACAGTCAACCAAGGAGTTCATAGAATTCCAGATGGCCTGTGTCTGGGGGCAGTTCTTCTGGGAGAAGGACCTGGGAAGAGGGATGTGAAGAGAGGTGGGGGGCCAGGCGGCAGCCTTCACCAGTCAACCTGCAAGAAGAGCTCAAAAGAAGGACTGTTCAGAGATCATAGGAGACTACAGAGCCCTGTAGTAGAAGGATGGGGCCACGTTTGAATCAGGAGTCAAGGAAATAATTCTTGAGGGGAGAATCAGAACCTAAGATGATTCACAGATGGGAATCTAGCAACATGAGCAGGTGCCAGGACCAACAAGCAGAGGCATGTTGCGTGGCTGCCAGGAGCATAGACATACGATTCTTCCCACCTTCACCTGTCAGGCGAGTCCTAGGGAGGAGCTCCCTAAAAGCAATCTAGTGCATCAATCATTATTTCCCCATATCAGAACTTTCATTAGTATCTGGTACCTGAGTCAAATTTTCGTGTGATAAAACATCACATATACTCAGATATAGTATCAATAAAAGATGGTGGTAAGGGGCCTTAAATGCACTGAGTTTTTTTCTGTCTTGAGAATCCTGCAATAATAGCAATGTGAAGGCTTGATCTTATTTCAAGGGCAACTGAGGACTGCAGAATGAACAGCAGCACTGTTCTAAAGTCATAGCATGATCTTTCTACACGTAATGAAAGAAACTTGAAACACAGCTAGAAAAATAAAAGACTTTGAAGATTTATTAACTCTTAGAAATAATATTCTAAGCACTACATTTAGAAGTCTATTGTAGGGGAAGTTATTAAAATTGGGGAGGATTATATATAAATTTTTTATTTTATTTTCATTTTACTTCCTTTAAAAGAACAAAGATTTATTTAGGTACTAACAGCCAAATAGCTTAGTTTTGAAAAGAGAGATTTGAGTAATATAAAATAATGGAAAGAATAACGTACAGGAAATCAAAAGAACTGAATGCTTTTATAAATAACAATAGTAGCAATAAAGCTACACTGAATTTAGTGATGTCTATGTACTGGCTACAGTGCCTAAGTGCTTTACATGTATCATCTTTTGTGATACTCATAATTACATAAGTTAGATGATTAGCATCTTCATTTCACAGAGGGAAACTTGTATTAATTGTCGAGAGGTAGTAGGTATTGTTGAGTGGCAGCATAACTTGAATTTAAATGCACACCTCTACCAAGCACTTTCTGTCTCTACCAGTCACCAGCTATCTTATCTTGCACCACATAAAACACTCACTGAATCCTCATAAAAACACTAGGAGTCAAGTGCTATTATTATTTTTTCCTATTTGAATTCCCATTTTACAGATGAGACCATACTATGAGGCATAGGAAACTTGACTAACTTCCCCCAAAGTCATGCCATTAATAAGTGGAGAAGCTATAACTGGAACAAGATAACTCTCATTCAGAGTTTGATTCTCAGTCTAGTAACACATACAAAAGGAAGAGGAAGAGGTGGAGGAGGAAGAGGAAGATGGAGGAGGAAGAGGAAGAAGAAAGAGGGAAGGAAGGAAGAAAGAAAAATGTATTTTCCAGGAGGATGCCACCAGCTTCTCTTTTCATTTCTATTCTATTCAATAATTTCTACTAATGTTGTATTAAAATGTTGAGGTCACAGTTCTGTAAAATTGTAGTGATTGCACTAGGTAGGAGATTTGGGATTCAAGTAAAATCTAAGGGGCAGGACAGATTAACTAACAGAAAGATATGTGAGTGAGATAAATACCAGATTTGACTCATGGATCAGGAAGCACAGGGAGTTGGTGAGATGCTGCCAAGAAAGAGAAGGGGATCCTTTTGTACATGATAATAGGGGACTTTAAGTGACAAGAAGCACCATAAAAATGAGTCAATAGGGGCTAATAGCACTTTGCTCCCAACCTTTCTGTGACAACATAAACAAAACTATGCCAATTTAGGGCAGTAACAGGACCCCTCTGTTTGATGTGGCTGATCAGAAGAAATCAGGAGGGCTGCATTTTGTTCTAGGTGCCAAAGTTCAGTGGGGGCTTCCTAGAGGTAAAGAACGCATCCTCCAATGCAGGAGACATAAGACAGACGGGTTCAAACCCTGGGTCCAGAAGCTCCCCTGGTGGAGGACCTGGCAACCCAATCCATTATTCTTGCCTAGAGAATCCCATGGATAGTGAATCCTGGCAGGCTATACAGTCCATAGAGTTGGACACAATTGAAGCTACTTAAGCACAGATAGGAGAAGGCAGTGGCACCCACTCCAGTACGTTGGCCTGGAAAATCCCACGGACGGAGGAACCTGGTTTCAGTCCATGGGGTCGCAAAGAGTCGGACACGACTGAGCGACTTCACTTTCACTTCACTTGAGCACACATGCATGAGACAGTATGGCAAGAAAGATGGCTGCCAGGAACAGCAGATTCTTCCACCACTAGTGTCGCTGGAAAGGATAGAGAGATCTTTCCATTGTAAGCAGCAGCTGAGTCATGTGCTCATATTTAAACCAGTCACTGTGTCCAGGGGAGATGGAGACCAAGATTGACTCAGAGGGGATCACATTCTTTAAAACAGAATTTTTTTTTTTATGCATCAGCTTTTATTATAACAATATTGTTTTTTCCAATCATTTTAAATATATATGGTAAAGATTATTATTATTCCCATCTTATAGATTAGAAAGCTGGAAGCTGGAGAGGTCTGAACACTTGTAGGAGTGAGAATAAATTAAGTGAGAAAATCTCAAACTCAAAAGCCATAAAAGAGAAAAGATTGAAAACTCAAAATTCTTTACAGAGAAAAATACTATAAGCAAAACATCAAGAAGAAACTGGGATAAAGTATATATAAAAATTTAACTCCTTCAAATAATTTTCTTAACACATTACAAATCATTTTAAGGAAAAAAAATGATCAAATTTTAATATGTACAAAAAGGACAGGCTATTTATACAGATAATACAAATGGCAATCATAATGAAAAACACAGAAAGATTAATATAATTTTGTGATGATAAATGGTGAAGAGAACTCTATTATTGTTGAGGGAAGTGGACTTTGGTACAATTCTTTGGGAATAATTGAGCAATATCTCAACATTTAAAATGCACTTACCCTTTGATCTAGCAGTACCATTTTAGGAATCTTAACTTGTATGTGTAGGTGTAAAAAGAAGGTGTTTGTAGCATAATTTGTTAGATCAAACATTTAGATAAAATGTGAATACCCAGTAACAGGGACTAGAGAAAAGCAATTATGGTGCTTCTGAAACCAAGCAGGATCCTGCAGGGTCCTTGTGGGTACAAAACCCCTCTTTGACTCTTTCTTGTTTGTAGAAAAAAGGATTTAGTCTCCTAGGCCTTCCCTGAGTCCCAAAAAGCAGAATCAAGCAGTTAATAGCATAAGAGATTCACAAGACTTTTAGTTCCTCCTGAAGGATTTAGATAACCATCTGGTGCCAGTCTTTGAGTTGTTCTACAGGGCTTCCCATGTGGCTCAGTGGTGAAGAATCCTCCTGCCAGTGTAGGAGACAGAGACTCCATCCCTGGATGGGAAGATCCTCTGGAGAAGGAAATGGCAACCTACTCCAGTATTCTTCCTGGGAAATCCCAGGAGTTGGACACGACCAAATGACTAACAACAGAAACTAGGATCCCTCATGGGGTGGAGGAGGGTGACTGCAGGCTGACCACAAGGATCTGGACCCCAGACTGGTTGGAACCAGAAGTTGATCTAGACTCCCGGAATATCACCCTCTTACCTCACCGTCAATCAACCAGAAGAAAGTCACATACCCTGTAGCCCTCATCCCAAATTTTGTCTTTAAAAACTCTTTCCTGAAAACCATCTTTGAGTTTGGGTCTTTTGAGCATGAACCACCTGTTTTTTTTTTCGCTTGGAACCCTGAAATAAACCTTTGTCTGCTCCAAACCCTAATGTTTGTGTTTGTTTGGCTTCACAATGCCTCAAACATATAAACCTGAATTTGGCAACACTTCTGTATTATTCAGAGCTTCCCAGGTGGCTCAGTGATAAAGGATCTGCCTGCTAATGCAGGAGCTGCACGAGACCTGGTTTTGATCCCTGGATCTGAAAGATCCTCTGGAGGAGCAAATGGCAACCCGTCCCAGTATTTTTGCTTGGAACATTCCAGTGATAGAGGAGCCTGGGAAGTTGCATTCTATGGGGTCACAAAGAGGTGGACACGACTGATCATTCACACACACAATATTATGCACTACTATCAATGAAGGTTTTTTTAAAGGAATAAAGCTGATCTTATAGTCTATTTTCTCAATGTACATGAAAATATTTAATTTTTTTCTTAATTTAAGAGTTTTACAAATAAAATTAATTTCAAGTTTCATTTGGCTACTTTCTTTGATATTTATATCAATTTTTATATTGATTATGAAAACTTGGAGGTAGTATCTTCACATGTATTAACAAATAGTGATATCAAGATATGTCCTTTGCATACAGATGGCTAACAAACACATGAAAAGATGCTCAACATCCCTCATAATCAGAGAAATGCAAATCAAAACCACAATGAGGTACCATTTCATGCCAGTCAGAATGGTTGCTATCCAAAAGTCTACAAACAATATATGCTGGAGAGGGTGTGGAGAAAAGGGAACCCTCTTACACTGTTGGTGGGAATGCAAACTAGTACAGCCACTATGGAGAACAGTGTGGAGATTCCTTAAAAAACTGGAAATAGAACTGCCATACGACCCAGCAATCGCACTCCTGGGCACACACACCGAGGAAACCAGAATTGAAAGAGACACATGTATGCCAATGTTCATCGCAGCACTGTTTACAATAGCCAGGACATGGAAGCAACCTAGATGTCCATCAGCAGACAAATGGGTAAGAAAGCTGTGGTACATATACACAATGGAATATTACTCAGCCATTAAAAAGAATACATTTGAATCAGTTCTAATGATGTGGATGAAACTGGGGCCTATTACAGAGTGAAGTAAGCCAGAAAGAAAAACACCAATACAGTATACTAACGCATATATATATATAGTATTTAAAAAGATGGTAATGATAACCCTGCATGCAAGATAGCAAAAGAGACACAGGTGTATAGAACAGTCTTTTGGACTCTGTGGGAGAGGGTGAGGGTGGAATGATTTGAGAGAATAGCATTGAAACATGTATACTATCATATGTGAAACGAATCGCCAGTCCAGGTTTGATGCATGAGACAGGATGCTCAGGGCTGGTGCACTGGGATGACCCAGAGGGATGGGATGGGGAGGGAGGGGGGAGGGGGGTTCAGGATGGGGAACACATGTACACCCAGGGAGGATTCATGTCAATGTATGGCAAGAACCACTACAATATTGTAATTAGCCTCCAATTAAAATAAATAAATTTTTAAAAAGATATGTCCTTTGAAGATAGAAAGAAAAGATTTGAGGCAGAGAATTTTATTAGAAATAAAATAAAAAATTCTTTTTTAAATCTCATTGAAGCTGGTAGAAATATTTAGCTCCTTGGGCAGAAAGGAATTCATGGAACCATTCAATTCTAACCTGCTCTATTCACTAGAGACCGTCATGTAAATGCCTGACAGAACTCAGAGTATGAGAAGTTACACAACATCAGTATTCATTAAGATGGGTCATTCAGTACAAAGTGAGCTCATTTTACCAATATAAATTTGCATGGATTGAATGAAGGGAAATCAAAGATGAAGGAAAATCCAAAGTGTGACCTTGAGTCATTGCCTGTGGGTATAGTCTTGTTTCATCAGTGTCAAGGAAAGAAGAGGTAACTTTTAAGCTATCTTGGAGCATCAGAGCATGCAAATTACCTTCCAGTCCTCTCCCCCGATGAGAAATCAAACTAATACATACCTGCCTATTTCATACAGAAGCATAATGACAGGGGACCCAATGTGGGTTACAAAATTTTGAGCTCAGAAAGCATGCAAAAGAAAATGACAAGCAAGAGTCAGCCACAGCACATGACAGGATTGTGCTAATCGACTTCGACAGAATTTCTTTAGAATAAGTTACATACAGACACTAAAGTGCCACAGACGTATCCAAAGGGAGAATAGTGGGTAGCGTGTAAATAAACTGGAGTGGTTTGTTCTCATTCTTGCCCCAACTAAGTATTTTCGCATCCCTGAATGCTGGGACTAATAGGTTAATAATAAAGTTTCCCCAGGGGGCAGGTAAGACTGGTAAGGAAAATTAAAATAGGTATCAGATTTTACATATAGCGTTTTCTTAGGTTATTCTCAAATTAGCCTGTAGCAGGGCTCCAGGTATACCTCTTGCATTCCTTCCCTCCTCACTGTTATTTCCTTTTCCCCTCCCCCGGTCCCTTTTCTCTTGTCTTCTCCTCTTCTTTTCCCTCCCTCCCTCTCTCTTCCTATCCCTCCATTCTTTTCACTTTTTTTTCTCTCTCTTTAAAATACTCCCTCTTGGTAATTCCCTGGTTGTCCAGTGGTTAAGACTCCGCTGCAGGGGGCACAGGCTCGATCCCTGGTTGCAGGGCTAAGATCCTACATGACTCCCAAAGGACCCTCCTAAAAAATATTCCTTCTTTTCCAATAGCCAGCATCTGTCTTTTTTCTTTTCTTTTTTTTTTTTTGGTAGCCCATCTTCAGGCTATCATAGGACACGGTCTGTATACCCTGAGAGATAAAAGTACCTAGCAAGTTCCATGTGCTTCAAGGTGGCCTAATTCATTGGGTCCTAGGGTATGAAAATCCACCTTCCTTGTTATTTTCAGGATAATTTTGAGGCATAGCTCATGCTCCATATGTCTCCTGCAGCAGCCTTGACTGAGGCACTCTGAGATGGCACCTTCCTGCCTTCTTCTCTTCATTTCTTTTTTTCTATTCCCTTCCACGGTTTTCCTAGACAGTTCCTTAGTCAGTCACTTGACCACACATTTTTGTCTTGGGGCTGCTTCTCTTAGAAAACAGTTTCTTCTGTCACAAAATTTAAGTTGACAAAGAGATAATGAAACGTGACTTTTAAGATCTTTAAAAGAAATTCCACTTAAATTTGTTTTTCAGTCTTCAAAATTTCCTTTGCCAAATGATTTATCTAGTTGAGAAATAGAGAGCCATCATCCCAGCTACGTGCTCATATGCTGTCTTTTCAGTCATGTCCAACTGTTCAACACTATGGACTATAGCCTGCCAGGCTCCTCTGTCCATGGGATTCTTCAGGCAAGAATGCTGAAGTAGGTTGTCACACCTTTCTCCAGGAGATCTTCCTGACCCAGGGAGAGAACCTGCATCTATCTAAAATCCTTATCATAGCTACAGGTAACACCTAAAATAATTACTTGTGACAGGTAATAATTAGAATCTGATGAGGATGAAGCTTAATGAAGTAAATGCTTGTATTACTCCAGAAATCCAGTTTTCCATGTTGTATTTTCCCCATTCACTTGGTTTCTACACACACACAGTAGGATTTTGTTTGTGATTTCCTCATGAACTCAGTTTACTTTGTTGAGGTTCTGTTCAGTTCAGTTCAGTCACTCAGTCGTGTCCGACTCTTTGCGACCCCATGAATTACAGCACGCCAGGCCTCCCTGTCCATCACCAACTCTCAGAGTTCACTAAACTTACGTCCATAGAGTCGGTGATGCCATCCAGCCATCTCATTCATTGTCGCCCCCTTCTCCTCCCGCCCCCAACCTTTCCCAGCATCAGAGTCTTTTCCAGTGAGTCAACTCGTCGCATGAGGTGGCCAAAATATTGCAGTTTCAGCTTTAGCATCAGTCCTTCCTTCCAATGAACACTCAGGACTGATCTCCTTTAGAATGGACTGGTTGGATTTCCTTGCAGTACAAGGGACTCTCAAGAGTCTTCTTCAGCAAGACAGTTCAAAAGCATCAATTCTTCGGCGATCAGCTTTCTTCACAGTCCAACTCTCACATCCATACATGACCACGGGAAAAACCATAGCCTTGACTAGACGGACCTTGGTTGGCAAAGTAATGTCTCTGCTTTTTAATATACTATCTAGGTTGGTCGTAACTTTCCTTCCAAGGAGTAAGCGTCTTTTGATTTCATGGCTGCAATCAGCATCTGCAGTGATTTTGGAACCCCAGAAATAAAGTCTGACACCGTTTCCATTGTTTCCCCATCTATTTCCCATGAAGTGATGGGACCAGATGCCATGATCTTTGTTTTCTGAATGTTGAGCTTCAAGCCAACCTTTTCACTCTCCTCTTTCACTTTCATCAAGAGGCCTTTGAGTTCCTCTTCACTTTCTGCCATAAGGGTGGTGTCATCTGCATATCTGAGGTTATTGATATTTCTCCCAGCAATCTTGATTCCAGCTTGTGCTTCTTCCAGCCCAGCGTTCCTCATGATGTACTCTGCATATAAGTTAAATAAGCAAGGTGACAATATACAGCCTTGACGTGCTCCTTTTCCTATTTGGAACCAGTCTGTTGTTCCATGTACAGTTCTGACTGTTGCTTCCTGACATGCATACAGGTTTCTCAAGAGGCAGGTCAGGTGGTCTGGGATTCCCATCTCTTTCAGAATGTTCCACAGTTTTTTGTGATACACACAGTCAAAGGCTTTGGCATAATCAATGAAGCAGAAATAGATGTTTTTCTGGAACTCTCTTGCCTTCTCCATGATCCAGCGGATGTTGGCAATTTGATCTCTGGTTCCTCTGCCTTTTCTAAAACCTGCTTGAACACCTGGGAGTTCATGGTTCACATATTGCTGAAGCCTGGCTTGGAGAATTTTGAGCATGACTTTACTAGTGTGTGAGATGAGTGCAGTTGTGCAGTAGTTTGAGCATTCTTTGGCATTGCCTTTCTTTAGGATTGGAAGGAAGACTGACCATTTCCAGTCCTGTGGCCACTGCTGACTTTTCCAAATTTGCTGACATATTGAGTGTAGCACTTTCATAGCATCATCTTTCAAGATTTGAAATAGCTCAACTGGAATTCCATCACCTCCACTAGCTTTGTTCGTAGTGATGCTTTCTAAGGCCCACTTGACTTCATTCCAAGATGTCTGGCTCTAGGTCAGTGATCACGTTATCGTGACTATCTTGGTCGTGAAGATCTTTTTTGTACAGTTCTGTGTATTCTTGCCACCTCTTCTTAATATCTTCTGCTTCTGTTAGGTCCCTACCATTTCTGTCCTTTATCGAGCCCATCTTTGCATGAAATGTTCCCTTGGAATCTCTAATTTTCTTGAAGAGATCTCTTGTTTTTCCTATTCTGTTGTTTTCCTCTATTTCTTTGCATTGATCGCTGAAGAAGGCTTTCTTATCTCTCCTTGCTATTCTTTGAAACTCTGCATTCAGATGCTTATATCTTTCCTTTTCTCCTTTGCTTTTCGCTTCTCTTCTTTTCAAAGCTATTTGTAAGGCCTCCTCAGACAGCCATTTTGCTTTTTTGCATTTCTTTTCCATGGGGATGTTCTTGGTCCCTGTCTCTTGTGCAATGTCACGAACCTCCGTCCAGAGTTCATCAGGCACTCTATCTATCAGATCTAGTCCCTTAAATCTATTTTTCACTTCCACTGTATAACCATAAGGGATTTGATTTAGGTCATATCTGAATGGTCTAGTGGTTTTCCCTACTTACTAACCATTAATTCCAATCTTTATAGACTTTGGTACCATCCAGTAGTGAGCAAAATTACTAACATGAGGTAAGATCTCTACACATTTACAAAAGACTTAGGAATAATTAGTATACTTCATTCTAAAAGAGAGGAAATAAACTTTCCAACTAAAGGTGGTGAAACAAAGAACTTTCTACATGGGCAATCCAAGCAGTTCTGCTTAACTAAGATGTCTTTTTATATAAAAGTGTGTGCAACTTTGAGTTTCCCAAGTGGTACAGTGGTAAAGAATCCTGCCAATGCAGGAGCCACAGGAGACACAGGTTCGATCTCTGGGTAGGGAAGATCCCCTGGTGAAAAAATGGCAACCCATTCCAGTATTCTCTCCTGGAAAATTCCATGGACATAGGAGCCTTGTGAACTACAGTCCACAGGGTTGTAAAGAGTCAGACACCACTGAGGGACTGAGCATGCACACATGTGTGCGTCTTTACAAAAAAGGGTAATATCTAGTCCTGACAACTATAGTATATGCTTTTCCAGAGGGCCAGATTTTATAATTGTGTGTTAAGGAATTATCAATTTATTTATCAATTCATTCTTTCTGTGCCCTCCAAATAAATGTATTCTGTCACAACAGGGTGTCTTACTCAAAAGTGAAGTGAAGTCAAAGTCACTTAGCTATGTCTGACTCTTTGTGACCCCATGAACTATACAGTTCCTGGGATTCCCTAGGCCAGAATACTGGAGTGAGTACCCTTTCCCTTCTCTAGGGGATCTTCCCAAGCCAGGTACAGAACCCAGGTCTCCTGCATTGTAGGCGGATACTTTACCGCTGAGCCACGAGGGAAGCCCAGGGCATTTAATTACTCTGATAATTGAAAGATTATTTAGCTCCCTTGCAGGATCCTTTCCAAACAGGGACTTGTGTGACCGTGTTTCTATTTAAGTATGAACAGAGAAAGCCTCCTTGCTCAGAAGAAAGTGGCCACTGGGAAATGATGCATCCAGGCTGAGAGTTGAAATACCAGGGAAAATGTATCCACTTTTGTGAATTTCCTTGCCATTTTATAATTTCTTCATATCCTTTGGTCTGGAATGATCTCTTTCTCACCTAGCAAACTATCAACATCCAATCCTGGAAGTCCCGGTCCCAATGGATTTTCCTCTGTGATGCTTTCTTTGACTCCTCTTGACAGAGGTAGGTTTTCTGACTTCTGGTCCTCTTTTTATGTTATATATAATATTCTATTATAAAGCAATTACTATTATGTAATTTAATACCCCAGATTTTAGCACAATGATGGATATATAGAATGTACTCAGGACACATTTATTAAAGGTTGAATGGATGAATGAGGAGGTGAATAATTACAAATGAGCAGACAATTAAGTCATTAGTTAGGTGATGGAAAATAAAAGATAAAAACCAAGCACATGGGCAGAAAAAGGGCACTCTAAGACATTAGATGTCTTTTAGACTGGAGTCTTTTAGAGACAGTTCTATAAAGGAGATTAGATTTGAATTAGACCTTAAAGGATGTTAGTCTAGGGATCAATACTATTATTCATAAAACTGCTTTCAGAAGCATAGAAAGTGCTGTAAATTGCAAAAACTGCATTAGTACTTATTATAGTACGTTGAGTGTACGGATCTATTCGTAACTGATACTCTAGAGAATATTTACAATTTAAAAAAAAGAAAAAGAAAACCTTAAAACACAGTCGAAGTAAAGCATCTTTTTAATAATAAACTTACATACTAATAAATATTTTCAGAAGTGAAAAAGAAGCTTTAAAAAGTTTTTTTATTTTAGTTTTTGACAAGCAATTATTTGATATTTCAATTTTTATCTGTAGTAATATTTCCATTATAGTCCATTCAGGGACTGAAATTAACTTTAAGCTATATGGTTGGAATCTAAAAAATATAATACCTTCATATACCACACGGTCCTCTTCCATCATTTTTTCAAGTTTCTTCATTTTCAAAATACATTCATAATTCTTCATTTCTAAAAATTGGAATTATACTGGAGAGGAAAGAAAGACACATCACTTGCACTAGTGCCGATATATTCTAATTATTATTTCTAAGCACATACTTAGAAAAATGCCAGAAACAGACACAGAATCAGACATAAAGGCTAGGTTCAGATTAGAGCAATTGTCCAGTTACTTTCATATTTATCTAGAGGACTGGCTCCCAAATTTCAAAGCTGTCAGATTTAACTAACAGCCATTTTATTAACATTTTCACAAACATTCATCTGCCCATATGATAGAGCTGCTGTGTGGCTTGTTTGGAATAAGCTGATTTGAGCAAGTGGAGTTGATGTGGTACTAACGGCAGTCTTCTTCCCAGCCAGTCTTTAAGTGTCATGACTAGATTTCAGAACACTGTTTGCCTGACCTCAGCTAGGTAGTTCATCATATGGTTTCCATGACTGATGCAAGCAGCCCAGAAGGACAGCTTCTAACATTTTGAAATAGCTTTGCTAGTGATAATTTTGTAGTGAGCTTTAGGACAGAACTGACTACCCCATTAAGTGGGCAGAAACTGGGTTGGCTGATCCAATCTCTAATTTTGGGCTTCATGTTTGAAATGCCATTCAGAAAGGACATCTTGCATTTTACTATGTCATCTAAACTTTATTAGACACGTCAAGGGGGAAATGAGGGGCCTTTGAAAAACTGGAACTTTTACCATTATATGTACTCTGCTACAGATGTGGGTTTGTTTCTCAAAGCAAAGCAGTCAATCATTTTGGCTTCAGTATGGCAGAGGAGGACATTAAGAGGATTGTTTTTGAACACTGCCAATCAACTATCTGAGTCATGGAGTTTTTAAAAAAGATACTAATTGTTACTCATTTACTGTGTTCTAAGTGCTGTGTTAAGTGCTTTACATAGATTATCTCATTTAATCATTTTTATAACATTATAAGGCAGGTCCAAATAGAATCTCCATTTTATAGATGAGTAAATTCAGGCTTAAGTATCCAGTCCAAGGCCACACAGCTGGTAAGTGGGGATACAAGCCCAGGAAATTTGGCTCTAGAATTCGTGCTTATTGGTACCTTATATTTATATATCTTTATGAACGTTATCAAAATTAACCACTGTAATGGTGCAGTTGAACTGCCAGAAAACTGGCTTAGAATAAAGTATGACTGGGTCATTTTTGGGCACTTATCACAATGGAACTCCTGGTATTCAAAGATCTGTTCCTATCTATATAGCTTAGCAACTGATTCATATCAACCAACCTCAACAGCTGAGATAACCACCCAGAAGGACCATTTAATAGTTTCCAGTGGGTGGTTATTTCTTTCCAGTGGCAAGCATGATCAAAGGTTAATAGTGTGGGTATTAGGGTCAATCAGTCTTAAACTTAAATTAGGATCAACCACTTACTAGTTGTATAACGTTACATAATTCTGTAAGACTTGGTTTCCCCACCTATTCAATATAAAATGAAGATAATGTCCCATTTCATGAAATTGTCATGACAATTTACATAAAGTGCATTTTATGCAAGTAGAGTCAGTAAATTGGCGAAGGAAATGGCAACCCACTCCAGTGTTCATGCCTGGAGAATCCCAGGGGCAGTGGGGCCTGGTGGGCTGCCGTCTATGGGGTCTCACAGAGTTGGACACGACTGAAGCGAGTTAGCAGCAGCAGCAGCAGAGTCAGTCAATAAGCAGTAGATATTACTAATGAAGATCATGTGAACATGATCTTTTTCTGTTATCCTAGTATCTAGAAAATCATATGAATAATCAGTAGGTAGTCTGATGAACATCAAATATAATAAAAGAAAGTGGCTATTTATTTTTGCTTTTTCTATTATTATAGAGTATTTTAATCAAAATTGAAAAGTATTTGTCCATTACTGTGTTTATACCAGGCACTGAAATACTTGCGTCGGTCAGAATACACTCTCCTTTAAACAGTACCGGATAAACACAAATACATCCCTAAGCTTTAATTCTACTTTTACACAATTTCTGTTGAAACAAACTTCCTCATGAAAGGAATACTATGTTTCCTCAATTCTTAGATGCCATCTATAGTAAAATAACACCATAGATTATATAATAGTTTTAAGAGGAAAAAAAAGGACTTCCCAAGTGGTGCTAGTGGTAAAGAACCCACCTGCCATTGTAGGAGACATAAGAGACTCAGGTTCTACCTCTAGGTTAGGAAGATCCCCTGTAGGTGAGCATGGCAACCCTCCCCAGTATTCTTGCCTGGAGAATCTCATGGATAGAGGAAACTGGCTGGGCTACAGTCTACAGGATAACACAGAGTCGAGTGATTGAGCAGGCACACATGTTTATGATCTCTACCTCGTTAGTACTTTTGGGATTTACAATATAATTTCAAGCCATATTTAAAGCATATAAGGATTTATGATACATTTGCCACTTGGTTTAACTCACTGTTTGCTTTCTTTTTTCTTTATTTGAAAATTAAATAAAAGGCTTCCCAACGGCTCAGCAGTAAAGAATCTGCCTATTAATGCAGGAGACGCCAGTTTGATCCCTGGGTGGGGAAGATCTCCTGGAGAAGAAAATGGCAACCCACTCTAGTATTCTTGTCTGGGAAATCCCATGGACAGAAGAGCATGGTTGGCCTATAGTCCATGGGGTCCCAAAGAGTTGCACATGACTTCGTGACTAAGCAACAACAAAAGTTAAACAACTCCTTTTGGAAGTCAGCCCAAAACTTTTGGCAAAATGTATTTGATCATTTGGTGATGTTTAGTGGCTAAGTCAGTCATGTCTGACTATTATGACACCATGGACTATGGCCCAACGAGACTCCTCTGTCCATGGAATTCCCCAAGCAAGAATACTGGAGTCGGTTACCATTTCCTTTTCCAGGGAATCTTCCTGATGCAGGGATCAAATTGGTGTCTCCTGTGTTGGAAGGTGGGTTCTTTACCACTGAGCCATGGGGAAACCATTTGATCCTTTAGGTTGTGTAGTTTATTACATGAAGTCTCCTAGATTTGGAAATCCTATGGTCCAGTCAAGGGGTTCAGTTCAGTTCAGTTCAGTCGCTCAGTCATGTCCAACTCTTTGCGACCCCATGAACCACAGCACACCAGGCCTCCCTGTCCATCACCAACTCCCATAGTCCCCCCAAACCCATGTCTATCGAGTCGGTGATGCCATCCAACCATCTCATCCTCTGTCGTCCCCTTCTCCTCCTGCCCTCAATCTTTCCCAGCTTCAGGAAATGAGCCAGCTCTTCACATCAGGTGGCCAAAGTATTGGAGTTTCAGCTTCAACATCAGTCCTTCCAGTGAACACCCAGGACTGATCTCTTTTAGGACGGACTGGTTGGATCTCCTTGCAGTCCAAGGGACTCTTCTCTAACACCACAGTTCAAAAGCATCAATTCTTTGATGCTCAGCTTTCTTCACAGTCCAACTCTTACATCCATACATGACCACTGGAAAAACCATAGCCTTGACTAGATGGACCTTTGCTGGCAAAGTAATGTCTCTGCTTCTTAATATGCTGTCTAGGTTGGTCATAACTTTCCTTCCAAGGAGTAAGTGTCTTTTAATTTCATGGCTGCAATCACCATCTGCAGTGATTTTGGAGCCCAGAAAAATAAAGTCAGCCACTGTTTCCACTGTTTCCCCATCTATTTGCCATGAAGTAATGGGACCAGATGCCAGGATCTTAGTTTTCTGAATGCTGAGCTTTAAGGCAACTTTTCCACTCTTACTTTCATCAAGAGGCTTTTTAGTTCCTCTTCACTTTCTGCCATAAGGGTGGTGTCATCCTCATATCTGAGGTTATTGGTATTTCTCCCAGCAATCTTGATTCCAGCTTGTGTTCTTCCGGCCCAGCGTTCCTCATGATGTACTCTGCATATGAGTTAAATAAGCAGGGTGACAATATACAGCCTTGACATACTCCTTTTCCTATTTGGAACCAGTCTGTTGCTCCATGTCCAGTTCTAATTGTTGCTTCCTGACCTGCATACAGGTTTCTCAAGAGGCAGGTCAAGGGGTTGGCAAACTACAATTCACAGGCCAAACCTAACCCATCTAATGTCTTGTAGATAAAGTTTTATTGGAACATAAACACGTCTATCATTTTCTATATTGTCATGGATCTTTCCACATTTTTTGTTGTTCAGTCATTCAGTCGTGTTCGACTCTTTGCAACCCCTTGGACTGCATCACGCCAGGCTTCCCTTCCTTCACCATCTACAGGAGTTTGCTCAAACTCATGACGATTGAGTCTGTGATGCCATCCAACCATCTTATCCTCTGTCATCCCTTTCTCCTCCTGCCTTCAATCTTTCCCAGCATCAGGATAAAAACTGAGTAGCTAAAATACTAGGCATTGTTTCAGGCAAAATCAAGCTTACTGGAGTAACACAAGAACATAAACCTGATAATAAACTATTTTTCACATGGGAAAATCCCTAGTATAATTCCACTTTCTTGTTACATTATTATACATCTCTATTGAAATATAAGCTCTATGAGCACTGGACTTCCTTTTCCCACTGTATTATCCTCTGTGCCTGGAATAATAGATACTCAGTAAACAAGTGCAGAATAAATGAATGAATATATCATTGACCTTGGAAACTGTGGGGAAAGGGACAAGGCAAAGATATCATCTCTGATGAAACTCCCTTTGACTATTTTCATATATTGACAACTGAAATTTACCAAATAAATAACAAGAGTGAAGAGTTGAAGTCATAAATTGAGGTTTTCAGCTCTTTATTGTAATCCTTGGTTTAAGACCACTTGCTCAGTTTTTTTCTGTTTGTATTATTCAAGGACACTTTATTACAAATGAAAATAGGAAAAAAAACTGCAAAGAAGAATTTGCTAGTAGCATTTGAACAAGGATTCTCACTTCTGTTTCTTTCTGAATATTGGTGTTATTATCTTCTAGTGTAGACATGTTGGTGTCATTATCTTCTAGTGTAGACTGGCTTCTTCTTAGGTTAGAGGACAAAGTTGCCAGGAGTCTCAGATTCACATCTTAGTCCTCCACAGACAGAGAACATGTTTCTCTCAGTCCATTGGGAGAGACATTTATCTAATCCAGACTCCCCTCATCATCACTGGAACTACCATTTCCTTTACCTCATTTTTCACATGGATTCTACCTGTGGCCTTCCTCATCCATTCTCTGCTCCCCTTTCAGTTCATTTCCCCAAGCTTATGAGGTTACTATTTTGCTTAAAATCTGCAAGGACTTCTCATTCATTTCATACCAGCACTCAAGCTACTTTCACAGCACACGCAGCCCTCTTTAATTTCATCCTACTTGGTTTTCAAAGTTCATTTTTCAACATCTCCACCTTATTGCCCTCATTAAACTCTGAACTCCAGCCATACTGTTATTTACTTGAAATTCCCCACTAATGGCCCTGTCTGGAATGGTTTTCCCACCTTCATTTGATTCACTGACATCTCAGTTTAGTTCAGTCACTCAGTCGTGTCTGACTCTTTGTGACCTCATGGACTGCAGCATGCCAGGCTTCCCTGTCCATCACCAACTCCCGGAGCTTGCTCAAACTCATGTCCATCGAGTTGGTGATGCCATCCAACCATCTCATCCTCTGTTGTCCCCTTCTCCTGCCTTCAATATTTCCCAGCATCAGGGTCTTTTCCAGTGAGTCAGTTCTTTGCATCAGGTGGCCAAACTATTGGAGTTTCAGCTTCAGCATCAGTCCTTCCAAAGAGTTTTCAGGACTGAATTCATTGATGTCTGCTGCTGCTGGTGCTGCTGCTAAGTCACTTCAGTCGTGTCCGACTCTGTGTGACCCCATAGACGGAAGCCCACCAGGCTCCCCCATCCCTGGGATTTTCCAGGCAAGAACACTGGAGTGGGTTGCCATTTCCTTCTCCAATGTGTGAAAGTGAAAAGTGAAAGTGAAGTTGCTCAGTCGTGTCCGACCCTTAGCGACCGCATGGACTGTAACCCACCAGGCTCCTCCATCCATGGGATTTTCTAGGCAATAGTACTGGAGTGGCTTGCCATTGCCTTCTCTGTCATTGATGTCTAAGCATCCTTAAAGATCAGCTTAGCCATCACTCCTCCTTGGAAGTCTTTTATTTTCCCATCTGTGAGATATCCTTCTTATCTGTTCCCCCAGAATTTTGTTTTAGTCTATCATACCAGTTAGAGTATTTTTATTATCTGGAATCAACTGTCTCACAGATAAGACTGTGAACTTGAGGGCAAGAACTGTGTTTTCTATTTTACCAGTACCTAGCATATATTCTTATCAAGATTTATTGGGCAGGCAAATAATTGCAAGTGTGAATGACTTAGCAGAGTTACATTAACAAATGAAAGAGAATTTTATCTCATAGACTATAAATATCAGCATTTCCCATGATTAGACACAATGTGGAAAGATATATTCATATGTCTCAGAAGTCTCATTTAAAACAAAAAAGTATGAGAAACAGTTGGATATGGGCATTAAATGCAAACTGTATGGGCATTGAAACCTGACTAACTAGGTTGAGAGAGCTTCCCTTTTGGCTAAGATGGTAAAGAATTTGCCTGAAATGCAGGAGACCTGAGTTCAATTCCTAGGTGAGGAAGATACCCTGGAGAAGAAATGACAACCCACTCCAATATTCTTCCCTGGAGAATTCCATGGGCAGAGAAGCCTGGCAGGCTACAGTCCATGGGCTCCCAAAGACAGACACAACTGAGCGATTAATACACATACACCCCTGGGTTAAGAACACACCAATTTTGCCTACTGCTGCTGCTCAATCATTTCAACTGTGTCTGATTCCTTGTGACCCCATCAACTGTAGCTCACCAGGATCCTCTATCCATGGGATTTTCCAGGCAAGAATACTGGAGTGGGTTGCCATGCCCTCCTCTAGGAGATCTTCCAAACCCAGGTACCGAGCCCATATCTCTACGTCTCCTGCTTTGGCAGGTAGGTTCTTTACTACTAGTGCCACTTGGGAAGTGCTTCTAACTACTACTTGCATGATTTGGGGCAGATTACTTACCTCTCTGTGCCTTAGTTTCTTCATTTATTCAATATTTTGTTAATAGTAGTAGCTAGTTTACAGGGTTGCGTGTGCATTAAACCAGATAGATTTTGCAAAGAACTTAAAGTGTTGTGTGGTACTAAGTTACTGAATAAATGTGAACTTTAATAATATTGTTTGTTATTGTCTAACTAAATTTTATGCCATGGCCAGAGTCTGCTAGTGAGAACTATCTTTTATAGATATAGACATGTTCAAATCTGAATTTTAAAAAGTCAAACAAACAAATGAACAAAACTTCACAGAACTACTACCTCAAAGTTATGTGACATATATGCTGATGTGGCAGAAGAAAATTAATTCTTAGATTGGCACGAAAGTCAATTAACCTAATTGTCCTAGTTACTATGTAGATCGCCTCCAAATGGCAAAATGTATTACTGCAGCAATTTTGAGTGGGTGGTCTGGTATTCCCATCTCTTTCAGAATGTTCCACAGTTTATTGTGATCCACACAGCCAAAGGCTTTGGCATAGTCAATGAAGCAGAAATAGATGTTTTTCTGGAACTCTCTTGCTTTCTCCATGATCCAGTGGATGTTGGCAATTTGATCTCTGGTGCCTCTGCCTTTTCTAAAACCTGCTTGAACATCTGGGAGTTCATGGTTCACATATTGCTGAAGCCTGGCTTGGAGAATTTTGAGCATGACTTCACTAGCGTGTGAGATGAGTGCAATTGTGCGGTCGTTTGAGCATTCTTTGGCATTGCCTTTCTTTGGGACTGACCTTTTCCAGTCCTGTGGCCTCTTGAGAAACCTGTATGCAGGTCAGGAAGCAACAGTCAGAACTGTACATGGAACAGACTGGTTCCAAATAGGAAAAGGAGTATGTCAAGGTTGTATATTGTCACCCTGCTTATTTAAACTTATATGCACAGTACATCATGAGGAACGCTGGGCTGGAAGAAGCACAAGCTGGAATCAAGATTGCCAGGAGAAATATCAATAACCTCAGATATTCAGATGACACCACCCTTATGTCAGAAAGTGAAGAGGAACTCAAAAGCCTCTTGATGAAAGTGAAAGTGGAGAGTGAAAAGGTTGGCTTGAAGCTCAACATTCAGAAAACAAAGATCATGGCATCTGGTCCCATCACGTCATGGGAAATAGATGGGGAAACAGTGGAAACAGTGTCAGACTTTATTTTTTTGGGCTCCAAAATCACTGCAGATGCTGATTGCAGCCAGGAAATTAAAAGACGCTTACTCCTTGGAAGGAAAGTTATGACCAACCTTGATAGTATATTAAAAAGCAGAGATGTTACTTTGCTAACCAAGGTCCGTCTAGTCAAGGCTATGGTTTTTCCTGTGGTCATGTATGGATGTGAGAGTTGGACTGTGAAGAAAGCTGATCGCTGAAGAATTGATGCTTTTGAACTGTGGTGCTGGAGAAGATTCTTGAGAGTCCCTTGTACTGCAAGGAGATCCAACCAGTCCATTCTAAAGGAGATCGATCCTGGGTGTTCATTGGAAGGACTGATGCTAAAGCTGAAATTGCAATACTTTGGCCACCTCATGCGACGAGTTGACTCACTGGAAAAGACTCTGATGCTAGGAAGGATTGGGGGCAGGAGGAGAAGGGGACGACAGAGAATGAGATGGCTGGATGGCATCACCAACTCGATGGACATGAGTTTGAGTGAACTCCGGGAGTTGGTGATGGACAGGGAGGCCTGGCGTGCTGTGATTCGTGGGGTCACAAAGAGTCGAACGCGACTGAGTGACTGAACTGAACTGATTGCTTTTTTAGTTATAGTTTTAAAGTGAGTTTAAAATGTATCAAAATTTATACCAAAAGTTTGCAGAGTGTTCCAGAATGTTTTGGGAATTTTAGAGATCATGGCTGAAACTATTGGTCTAGATGAGCATTATCTTTCGATCAAAAGCTTTTGTTTAACCTCTTAGTATTATGTGTATTTGTATGTGTGTGCTTGTGTGCATTTTGTATGTACATTTAGTTGTAATTATCCACTATTAACATTCTCTGGATTTTAGTGCTCTTTCAGTTCAGTTCAGTTCAGTTCAGTCGCTCAGTTGTGTCTGACTCTCCGCGACCCCATGAATCACAGCACGCCAGGCCTCCCTGTCCATCACCAAATCCCGGAGTTCACTCAAACTCATGTCCACAGAGTTGGTGATGCTCTTTAGTGGCATCATATTCAAATTTCAGGAGCAGGTATAGAGGAGAAAATATTATCTTTAATATACTGAAGACAGAATAAAAGAAGTTTTGAAATTAGCGATTTAATCCACTAGGTCTAGTAAAATTCTTTGCATACCTGGTGATGGAATTGGAGTGGGTTGCCGTGCCCTCCTCCAAGGAATCTTCCCTAACAGGGATCAAACTGGTGTTTCTTATGTCTCCTGCATTGCAGTCGGATTATTTACCCACTGATCCACCTGGGAAAGCCAGTATTCTTCCCTGGAGAATCCCATGGACAGAGGAGCCTGAAAGGCTACAGTCCAGAGGGTTTCAAACAGTTGGACATGACTGAAGTGACCAAGCATGCACACAAAATCAAAATGGGACTTTTCACATTAATGAAACTGAATTTATAAAAATCATGTAAAAATCCTGCCTATAAATCATATTATAAAGTCTTTTAACCCAAAGTCACTTGTTAAGAAAAGTGTAGATATTTGCTTCTGGGTAAGTGATTAGGAAATCTACTTAAAGTGTTGTCAATAAGAAGTTAAATTTGAAGCCGTTTTGTTTTAAATGAATGAAGCTGATTATTAACTTCAGAGCTTTGTCTTCACTTTGCATTGTAGCATGTGCATTAGAAAACAAACATGACCCTAGGTGGTTAAGGCTGCAGGTATTTATATTTTCAAAGGAAAAGAAAATGCTTTTTAGAATCAGATATATACACACAAACATTGTATAAATAAAATGCTTACTGACTATGTGAAAAGATTGAGCACTTACTTAATAAGTCTGAAAATGCACAATGGGTGATATAAAATGCATATAAAATTAAACCAAGCAGGTACATTAATCACTGCCACCAGGACAAATGAATTCAAGCAGCAAACATTTATTTAAATGACCTGCGGCAGGATGGAGGAGAATGGCAGAAGATAAAAAGCAGTAGGAAAAGTTTATAGGTTTTTCACTCACCAAATACCTTAGGGGTTAGGGGAAATATAGTGGGGAATGAGCAGACCTATTTGGCCTTCTTTCTGACAGAGATGGAGAAAAGGGGTTAGAAGGGCAGCCATCTTCTTAATGACCTAATTGTAAATCCATTTGTTTTAGATGGCTAATCTGTTTTTATTGTGTCAGTATAGATGACTTGGATAATTGCTGGCCCCGTGGCTCCAAAGTGATCAGATGGCACATTATAAATTGGAAGGTAGCCAGGTCTTGCCCAATATAGAGTTGGTTAAAACCCTTGATGACATAAGTGTCTGATAAATGAAATATACCTCGTCAGTGAAAGTTTAGCTTGATAATTAGATTGGAGAGCAGGTTGTTTCATGTTTGAAATCCTCCAAACTGTGAAATACTCAAGAGTTGAATCCAACTCAAGAACAAATTCTAGTAAGTTTAGGTAAAGTCTGTTTTTTTCACTTTCAAGAATTACCTCTTAAACTGGCTTAATAAAGAAGCCTGTCATCCATCTGTTATCTTAGCATTATCTGGAAAATGTGGTTTTGATAAATTAAGTGTAAATGAGACATAAATGCATCATAAATTGTGGGATTAGTTTTATGCAGATTCCAGAGTTGAAGATGAGAAAAAAATTTTTTTGGCAATCACAGTTCTTGCCTTGGGGTTTCTATAATACCTTTATGATAGTCTGTTTCCCTCTCACCCTTTCTTCTCATGGGATTTGTGTACCTAAGAAGTGTTAGGGGCCTCTTGTAGGGTTATGGAATGACACTGACCCTATTTAAATCAGCATTAAAAGGGGAACTACAAGACAGCAGCACTTTCTTTAAAATAGTACATAAAGTTCTCATACATTAATTCTCTACCCATTTTACACTGTCCTAAGGTGAGGTGATTAGGAGAGAAAAAAGAAAACAACCCTAAAAGTAATCTACAAATTTTATCAATACAAATGGTGTTCTTCATCACCAGAAGCATACTCAGCAACCAACAATGTCTTTAGGGAATTCACCTCCATGCAGTTGTCTTCAAACCCCTTCCCCTCCAGCTCAAAATTCAACATCACAGAACCCTCACATAGTTGATTCACCAATATATTTATGGGTGTCTGGGTGAAGTTAGAAGCAGCAGTATGCACATTTCTGAAAAGCACTGTTCACCTTGGCCCTCATTTGTGTCACACTGATTCCACACCAAGGACAATTTGTCCCACCAGGATCTCAGAGAGAAGATAAAGGAATCTGTAACAGACCCCTGGTCTGTCCTGCCACTTGGTCCTCAGATTATGAAGAGCACTTGTGCCGTACTAAACGCCTCTACATCACTATTGCCCATCGGAAATGCCAATTTGCTAATGTCTTAATCCACTTCCACAACTTTCCTTCTCAGTAGATCAACTCTTCCTATTTACATATTCCTGTCTTCTCACTTTTCCCTTTCCTTCCCTCACTTTTTTTGCTCATCTCCTTACGTCATTTGTTCCATCATTGTTACCCTCCTTCTCTCCATTTTTAATGATACATATCGACGGGAGGAACTTTATGACTATTACTTTGGGAAGAGGCTTTTGGAGAAAAAGACCAAGTATATCTTCTTAAAGAACTTGAAGCTTTCTTGTCACAGCCCCATGGCCCTTAACTGATCATAAGGAGCCAAATGAGCACTTGTAGCTCTATTATTGGACCCTCGTGGTCTCAGAACCCCTTACCCTGCTTCTGGATAGACTATAGATCTGACTATTTGAACCTGGAGCTTAAGTCTGTTTGACTTAGTTATCATTCTATTGAATGTTTTATCTGTTTACTATGATAGACTATATGAATATTTGGTGCCTCCCCAGGCAAAAGGCCGATACTGAGTTGACCAAGAAATTCATTCGGATTTTTCTGTATGATGTTATGAAAAAACCCAAGTGAACTTTTTGGCCAACCCAATACATCCCCATTCTGTTGAGCTTGGGCAGCAATCTAAAAAGAGAGCTGCAGTGACATGCATCACCTCCTGGCAGAAGCTTTGAGAGTCAGCATGTTTGTCCATTATATCTTCTTTTTCCTGATCTTTAATCAGGGAAGCCTGTGTCAAGATGAAGCCTTCATCAGCCCCAATCCCTGAGTGACTACCACAAAGGGCCCTTTCGGTCAAATAAATTCACATAAAGCATGAACAAAAATAAACTTGTTTTTAAACCACAAAGATTTTGGAGTTGTTTGTTACTGCAGAATAACAGCTTATTCTGCTTGATATAATTATGTAACAAAGATAACTAATAACAAAAGCTGAAATATTTTTGTTCTAGTCTCAATGATAAGAATGAAATTTCACCTAATCTGATACATTTGAACTATAAAAACATATTCCATATGATAATTACTTCTACTAAGGTAAAATAGTCATTAACCATATTCTTTAGGAGATTCTCACAAATAAGTTTCTTTCTACTCTCCTTTTTAAGGTGAGATACTTCTGAGCAAGGGCTTCCATGAAGGCTCAGCAGTGAAGAATCTGCCTGAAATGCAGGAGACACAGGAGACTTCGGTTTGGTCCCTGGGTTTCGGAGATCCCCTGGAGAAGGAAATGGCAACTCACTTCAGAATTCTTGCCTGGAAATCCCATGGAGAAAGGAGCCTGGCAGGCTATAGTCCATGGAGTCTCAAGGAGTTGGACACGACTGAGTGACTGAGCACACACGCATGCACACACATACTTCTAAGCAAAACTGTAACTCCACAATGTTCCTTCACTGGTTTTCCTTGATGAATGAATCCATATCATATTACATTGCTGTTCTTCCAATGCAATCCCTGACACACAATAGAAAATTAATAAATACACATTCAGTTAATTATTCTAGCAGTGATGCAATATTTATCCATAGCAGATGCTAAACAAAGGTTTGTTGAACTTAGTTGAACTATAATTCTAAAATATTTTGGAAATGTAAGCGTTTTGTATTTTTGTGATCAATCTAACACATATCAGATAAATCTTTTCTTCTCCATCAAAATGTATAAGTGCATCTTTCAATGTTTAGACAGATTTGTATGGTTTTATTGAAAAGCTATTTTAATTCCATAATTAGATAAAACTCCCTCATTTCTAGGCAGTGTGGCAAAGATTTTCAAATGTTAGATAGTATATGTCTCACCTGAAAGGCTTTTTATAACTGGATATTCTTGGGTTTGATACTCAGAAATTATGATTTTATAGGTCTTGGCTGAACATGAATTTTTAACTAGTGCCCCATGGTGATCTAATGCAGATCATTTGTGGACTCCTTTGAAAAATAATCTACCAGACCAGTGCTTCAAAAGCTTTACTATGCATTGAAAGGTTGTTGCTGAACCACAAAGACGCTGGGATTCTTGGCCTCTGGAGAATTCAATCTGGGGCCAGAGATGAGGCTTGATCGATCAGAGCTTTGGTGTAATAAAGTTTTATTAAAGTATAAAAGAGATAGAGAAAGCTTCTGACATAGACATAAGAAGGGGGCAGAAAGAGTACCCCCTCGCTAGTGTTAGCAATGGAGTTATATACTTTTTAATTAGTTATTACAATGAATCAAAAGAATGTCTGAAGGTTGTAAAGATCTTACTAGACCCACTCCCATAATTTACAATTTAAGATTACAGGATTAGCCAGAAAGATTTTTCCAGAAACTGTCCTCAAACAGGATACATTATTGTTATATAATCCTAAGGAATGTAGAAGGAAAAAAAAAGTTTGTCCTTTCCTCCTCGTTGAGAATTCCAGATCTCTCTCTCCTTGAGGACCCCCAGACTTATCAACCTGCCTAGGAATTGACTCTCTCAGCATCCAGATAACCTGGGGGCCCAGTTAAAATGCAGATTCTGATTCAGTAGTTCCAGAACCAGGCCTGAGAATTTGAATTTATTAATTTTTCTCATTAATAATTGTATTATGAATATATGCAGAAATTATAATACTCTATATAAGGAAAATATGTTTAAATTTCATTTTTCTTATTTTATTCCAACTTTTATTGGTACTACTAGAAAATGTTAAGTTCCTAATTTGGGTCCATTATATTTCTTTTCTTTTTTTCTATTGGAGTATAATTTCTTTGAGAATCTGTATTTTAAACACATTTCTCATGGTTGCTGGTGCTGTGGATTCTCAAGTCACACTTGGAGCAGGAAGGAAATAAAGAAAACTACATTTTATTTTTCCCTAAGCTTGTGGATAGAGATTTACACCTGTTCCATAATTATTTTGAATTTTAAAATCAGTTTGTGCTTGTCAGTCAACTGCTTAACTAGATTCCACACTGCCTGAGGCCAGGAAGCAGATTAATTACACTTTTTCTCTCTTCCCCCCCCTTAGCTCCCATCTTAGTGCTGAGCAATCCCCTAGCAGGCACTCAATAAGTGTGGTTGATTGATTGATGAAAGTACCAGAGAACAGCTGTAGAGCAACATGAAGTACATAATTATATGCAGTAAAATACTATTTTTACAGAATGGGTTTGGATCAATGTCAAAATGGATTTTCAGAGAAAATGAAAATTGACAGCGTGCATTAAAATTTTTAAAAAAACATCTTATTCGATTTGGATATTGTATAAAACATGCCAATAAATCTGTTTCCCCTTTATGAATGATATGAATTATACAGAAACTCAAATTAAGGTTATAATTAAAAGTACACTAAGAGTTTAATGTCACTTGAGGTTGGTATTTTTGTTACAATAGCATTGCATAAAAACTAGAAACCCATTATTGTGTAAACAATATATAGTTGTTAAGGAGATGTACAAGAAAGTGATCTTAGCTATAGATCCTAGCTTTAGACATAATTTGTTAGTCACTCAGTCATGTCTGACTCTCTGTGATACCATGGACTGTAGTCCACCAGGCTCCTCTCTCCATGGAATTCTCCAGGCAAGAATATTGGAGTGGGTTGACATTTCTTTCTCCAGGGGATCTTTCTGACTCAGGGATTGAAGCCCAGTCTCCCACATTGCAGGAAGATTCTTTTACCATCTGAGCTCCAGAGACAAACCCCACACATAATTTAGCTGCGATGAAAATAGTCTTGGAGAAATGAAACAGAATGGGGTTAATATTCTTGTAGCTACGTGATGCACTTTGCAGCTCTGTGTAGACTCCTCAACTATATACTCACTCATTCATCCACTCACATAATCTTTTTGTGCACTTGCTATGCTGGTGCTGGGTCAGCAACATATGCTGCCACCCTTGAGCTAACAGCCTAGTGCAAAATACAAGAGGACAGGCATCATAATACTGCACCATAATGGCTAAGAATGGAGAAATTCAAGTTCGTAAAGAGTCACATGACAATGAACTGAAGCCATCAGGGAAGGTTCCTGGAGGATGTGACTGTAAACTGAAATATGCCCATTGGGATATCCCATATAGACATTGGGACTGAGGCAGAAACTAGACAAAGGGGGAGGAGTTGGGGGGAGGTGAAGGAGGGAACACTGGGGGAAATGTTTTTCTGGCTAAGGGAATACCTCGTGCCAGGGAGGTGACAGACAGCTCAGTGGATTTGCAAACTGGAACTGAATGATGAGGGTCACTTGACTGTTGGGTGTGAGGTGAGAGTAGGTCAAGATGGTGCTGGATGCTCACCCGGAGCCAGATTATGAAGTTGCCTTAAACCATATAAAGGTTTGTGCATTATCCTGAAGACCATGGTTTAGATGGGAGGAGCATGTTCTTGCTTTTGTCGTTTAGTCTCTCAGTCATGTCCAACTCTTTTGCGACTCCACGGACTGTAGCCCTCCAGGCTCCTCTGTCCATGGGATTTCCCAGGTAAGAATACTGGAGTGGATTGCCATTTGCTTCTCCCCAGGAGATCTTCCTGACTCAGGGATTGAATCTGGGTCTTCTGCATTGCAGGAAGATTTTTCACACCTGAGTCATGGGGGAAGCCTAGGAAGAGCATGGCTGTGTCTTTATTTTTGAAGAATTTTTTGAGTTTTTTAAAAAATTTAACATAGTTGTTATATAACAGATATACAATATGGTTATTTGGAATTTTTTGTTTATATGCCACTTATAAAATTGGCTATGTTCCCCTTATTGTACAATATATCCTTGTAGCTTATTTTATCCATAATTATTTGTCTCTCTTAAGCCACACCTCTATGTGGCCTCCCCCCACCTCTCTCTCCCCACTGATAGCCACTAGATTTGTCCTCTGTGAAGAGTCTCCTCCTTTTATGTCATATTCACTAGTGTGTTATGTTTTTTAGATTCCACATATATCACATATGTGGAATCTAAATTAAAGTGTTGGTCTTTGTTTTGCTAATAGTTTTATCACAGCATTAACCTCCTTGTTATATAAAGAATCTGTGTGCAGGACTCTGAGAAAATATCACCTCTGGAAACAGCACTCTGATCTTTGGCTGCCCAGCTGGGCTCTAGTTTCCAAGGTGCTCCTGATGAAAGCAGATAATCTGAACCAATATCACTGCGTGCTGGTCCTGATCATAGAGATCGCACTTCCGCCACCAGCATAGTGTCTTTCTTGTTACTGTTGTTCATTGTTTAGTCCCTAACTGGTGTCTGACTCTTGGCGACCCCAAGGACTGCAGCACACCAGGCTTCCCTGTCCTTCACTATCTCTTGGAGCTTGTTCAAACTCTGGGAGTCAGTGATGCTGACGGCATCCAACCATCTCATCCTTTGTTGCCCCTTCTCTTCTTGCCCTCAATCTTTCCCAGCATCAGGGTCTTTTCCAAGGGCTGCCTTTCTTACTACATGCAGTTTCTTCCCTCTCCTGGGTTAGAGTGTGTCTTTATTTTAGGAAGTTCACGCTTGGAGGCTGTTTGTGTTTAGGTGATACCACTCATGCATTCCTTGCATTCTCACTGTCTATGTATGGGTTCAGCTACCCAGCTAGACTGTGACTTCCCATAAAGCACGGTTGTATCTTTTTCACCTTGGTGTCAATCTTAGGGCATGTGTGGGTGCTTGTGTGCTCAGTTGCTAAATCATGTCTGACCCTTTGCAGCCTCATGGACTATAGCCCGCCAGGCTCCTCTGTCCATGGGATTTTCCAAACAAGAATACTGGAGTGGATTGCCATTCCCTTCTCCAGGGGATCTTACTGACCTAGGGATCAAACCTGGGTCTCCTGCATTTCAGATAATTCTTTACCCTGAGCCTCCATCAGGGAGGCCCTTCTTGGGGCATGACACTTACCAGTAATAGACTGAATAGAGAAGCTTGTTTAACAAAGTGAAGGTTTTCCATCTCTCATTACATATATTTGGTATGTGGGTACTGAATAAATTCTCAAGAAAGGTGTCAAATAAAATCGGGGATTAGGAAAAAGTATTAGGTCTTTTCCATAGTCAAAGGATGAAAGAATGCAATTTAATTTAAATCCTTCTTGTCTTTAGGGAAAGATCACTCTGGCAAGTAGTATAAGCAATCTGAAGTCACCATGGCACAGCTGACTCAAAACAGTCATACCCATCCTACAAATCCAATTCAATTTCTCCTTTTGTCTGGCTTAGCAAGGAAATTAACCAGACAAGCCACTGGGGTTTGCTATAATAATACTTCTCAGCATCTATAGGTTCTTTCTGGTTTCAATGAACTTGACTCACATTAATTACTTAATCACATAGGCCACCATGAGATGGAGAATCAAGGCTAGTTATCCCCATTTCTTGATAAAGAAATTGAAAATACAGAAGGGTCACTAGCTTCAGATTGTTCTGCCAGTCTGCCAGTTAAACTCAAGATTAACTCCCAGAAGGCTACTACACAGTTCATTAGCCCAAAATGTCTCAAGCTAAAAACTGTTCCAGGAGTTCAGGAAGAGAAAGGGCTCTGCATAACTGTAAGGGAGAACAAACATAGTAGCCAGAATCATTGCCTCATTTCTCCTTTTTCCCTCTGAGCACGGAAACAATTTCACGGAGCCTTGAGATGGCGTATTAACCTTGGGGCTGGATCCTGGCCTGAGTACCCTGTTCCCCAAGAACTTCTTTTTGCAGGTGCCTTCATTTCCCGAGGATACCGGAGCTTAATTTAGCTGATTTTTGCTTCTGAGCAGTCACCGGTACCCTGGTGGGTCGGAAACTTGGCCATGGATAGGATCTTGCCGCAGGGACCATTTCTCTAACCCAGCTGGACTCCTGGGTATTCAAAATTAGAAGTCACCCGCTCTCTCCTTTGATTGATAGGCCATCTGTGGATTGAAAATACCTTAGCGCATGATGTGGCAGTGTTTGTTTCATAATGGGCTGTGGGAGAAAAACTCACTTGGGATTCAGCTTAATTGGAAAACTTGGAGCAACTAGTTGGATAAATTGGTATATGTCACATCTACAGCTACAGCATCCAAGCATTTGGAAAACCAGCAGGAATTAAAAAGCAATCCCAAGGGTTGCCTTTCAGTGCACATTCTACATACATGACAGGCAAGATGGGAACATTAGCTGCATATTAGCTGCTCTAAGCCCTGGAGTGAGGTCTAATTAAACATAGAGAATCCTCAGAGTTGTATCAGGCCTTCCCTGGGTGTCCCTGGGCACTGCTAATTGAATGCTTAATGTTTTCTATCCCTTGGGTGATTGGAAGTTACTAGGAAATCCTCAGAAATTCGTTTGACCTCTTTCATTAATCTGAGTAATTGACTATTAAAAGACTTATCTTTAAGTATTTCCTTTTTTGCTATTTATTATGAGATTTCTTTCTATGTCTAATACCTTCTCAGATTCACCCCTTCCAGTGCCTCCACAGCTCCGTGGCTTCCTTTGTTCAAGCCTCTCCTGCTTGGTTTGCATTTTCAGTTTGGAGAACATGACTAGGGAGCGAGGTGAGCCCAAGTCCTGTAGGAATTTGCAGAGAAGACTTTGTCACAAAGGAGCGAACATATTCCTGCTTTCTAGGAGAAAAATGAGAACATTAAGAGCTACCGTGTATGGAGTATCAGGTATTTTTAGGTCTTCACACACATTATCACACTGAACAATGAAACCAATCATTCAAGAAGGATTAGAAGATAAAATATAGAATTCTACATTTTTCAAAATAAATGTGTATGCTTTAACTTAAAAATATGCAACTTTCTGTCTAGAACACATTGAATGTTAATATTGGAAAGGACGTCCGGTCTAACCACCGCTGCTTCAGGGGTGGGGAAACTGAGTCCCAGAAAGGTCACACGGTTGGTGGAAAGCTAAAGACCACATTCTGACTCCCAGTCCAGGTTGTGGGGCAGAGAGAACAGATAATGGATATAGAAGCTGAGGATTAGTTCTGCTGATGGCTGTTGCTCAGGGATGTTGTTTACCATTGCAAGGGTGCTTCTGTGCACCAAGGAATTCAGCTATGTGCTTTTTGAGGTCACTTGCAGCTATGAAAACTTTGTCATCTCTACTAGATTATCCTGCCTCATATAATAGCAATAATTATATTTATTTATTTTTTATTAATTGATTTATTTTAATTGGAGGCTAATTACTTTACAACATTGTATTTGTTTTGCCATACCATGACATGACTCTGCCCCGGGTGTACATTTGTTCCCCATCTTGAACCCCCCTCCCACTTTCTTCCCCATATCATCCCTCTGGGTCATCCCAGTGCACCAGCCCTCTTTAAAAAACTGGAAATAGAACTGCCATATGACCCAGTAATCGCACTCTTGGGCATAAACACCGAGGAAAACAGAATTGAAAGAGACACATATACTCCAATAATTATATTTAAAAATATGCTTAACACTAGAAAAACATTGGATAATGCACTTACCTGCACATATTTTTACCCTCTCCATCCCTACCAGTGCTTTTAGATTCTTATTAGAAATGAAAAGACTAAGAAAAAAATCCTATACAAAACATATTACCCCAGAAGCTGAAACTGCAGGATCTCATAAAATGAAAGCTACCTGGTTATGTACCTTTGATGTTCAGCTCATGTAAAGTAAAAAGTTTTAGAGTATGAGGAACTTCTGATTTTTGGCTTTAAAAATAAATATCAGGAATTGCTGTTGAAACAGGAAACTCTGGTTCTGAAACTTTGGTGCACAGAGCTTGAAACTGTAGCCCAAAGAGGTACAATTAGGTCTTTTTGAGAAACTTCCAGGGCTGTTTTGGAAAGAGGAGGGTCAGCAGAGGAAGCTTGGGTGCAGACCATCAAGGCTTGCTGGTTGCTGTCCCAGGCTGCCTCCATGTCACTGTACTGCTGTAGGATGTCAGGAGGTGTGAAGATAGTAACAAAGTCTGAACTTCAACAAACAGCTTGCCACTGCAGACAAACCCATCTACAGAATTTTAGTAAATATACAGAGGTTGTTTGTCTTCGTTGCCTTTTACATTTTGATACGTTGATAAAGTATGCCTCTGTCTTCTATTTTTTTTTTTTTGCTAGTAGTTGCTAACATTCAGTCTATTTATTTGACACTACATTAAACGAATGATTTACACTCAGATGCCACACTGAATAGACCACTTGATTAGTGGTTAAACTTCTTTGACATAAAAATTGTAGAATTTTTTTCAGAAAGTGTAGTTGCTATTAAGAGACACAAGATAAACATACCATATCAGAGAAGATGGTTCATTGGTGAATATATATATATGTATATAGTATTGGGAATATATAATATATGCTTATTATATTAGGAATGTTGTGTTCTTTGTTAATTTTCACTATGAAGTATTTCAGGTGGTTTAAATGGTGGCACTAAAAATAAAACAGTGGGCACTGAACAGATGGGTTGAATTAAGAATGGGTTTAATGCCAAGTTCACTCATGTCTGAATGGTGAAAAGAGGTATTCATTTAAAAGTCTTCTTATTACCTTTTCTTGAAAAAGAAAACCAGTGTTTTTTCCTCTTTCTTTCCTTTTTGACGACAAATCCATTTTAATAACTATGATATACATATTCTAAAGGATTCTGAGAAAATGTAAAATAGAATCACTGTCTGAATAGCATGTAAAGAGTTGGAAAAGATTTTAAATGAAGAATAAGTTTGCCTTAGTAAAAATGAGAAATGTCTGTTAAGTTTGGAATCCAATAAAGTAAACTAGTTTTGAGGCACACAGAATGATTTTTTAGAGGTAATTTATTTAATCTTAATGAACTATGTTTTCAACTTTTAGGAGAAACTATTTTGAAGTCACAATGAAGTATCTAAGCATCAAATGACTATTGAAAAATAAAAGGTTGAGTTAATTGTAAATAAATCAGAAGCATATGTTTTAATTCTTCCTTAAAATATATATAAATTAAAATAAAATGTTCTTCATAAGTATGATTTATATCAAGCCAAACCTCAAATATGTGAAAAGTAGTTCAAGCTATTTGACAAGTTTGGAATTGAACTAGACAAACTGAAAATTAAATGTATATTACAAAGTAAAAGAAGCACTGGCATATCTATTTGCTCAGGAAGAGTGAATGTAGTCTGTGAATTGCTCTTGGGTCAGAGGATTTTGGTTCCAATATTAATTGTCTAAGCAAGTCAGTCTCATCTTAGTTCACTTATACCCCAGTGGGGGAGGTAATCTCTGGATCTCTTTCAGCTGGAAATCTGTGAAATGCTGAGGAACAAATGAGATAGCGCATGGAAAGAATCTGTAAAACACATAGCATTAGACTACTGCTTGAAAGTATATATTGTGTGTTTCTTAGCAACATTATAATTTCCTTAACACAGAAGTCATTTACTTATTTACCTAGCAGTATTTAGCATCAGTTCAGTTCAGTTCGGTCGCTCAGTCATGTCCGACTCTCCGCGACCCCATGAATCACAGCACGCCAGGCCTCCCTGTCCATCACCAACTCCCGGAGTTCACTCAAACTCATGTCCACAGAGTCGGTGATGCCATCCAGCCATCTCATTCTCGGTCGTCCCCGTCTCCTCCCGCCCCCAACCTTTCCCAGCATCAGAGTCTTTTCCAGTGAGTCAACTCGCCTCATGAGGTGGCCAAGTATTGCAGTTTCAGCTTTAGCATCAGTCCTTCCAATGAACACTCAGGATCGATCTCCCTTAGAATGGACTGGTTGGATCTCCTTGCGGTACAAGGGACTCTCAAGAGTCTTCTCCAACACCACAGTTCAAAAGCATCAATTCTTCAGCGATCAGCTTTCTTCACAGTCCAACTCTCACATCCATACATGACCATGGGAAAAACCATTGTCTTGACTAGATGGACCTTGGTTGGCAAAGTAATGTCTCTGCTTTTTAATATATTATCAAGGTTGGTCATAACTTTCCTTCCAAGGAGTAAGCGTCTTTTAATTTCATGGCTGCAATCAGCATCTGCAGTGATTTTGGAGCCCAAAAAAATAAAGTCTGACACTGTTTCCACTGCTTCCCCATCTATTTCCCATGAAGTGATGGGACCAGATGCCATGATATTTGTTTTCTGAATGTTGAGCTTCAAGCCAACCTTTTCACTCTCCTCTTTCACTTTCATCAAGAGGCTTTTGAGTTCCTCTTCACTTTCTGCCATAAGGGTGGTGTCATCTGCATATCTGAGGTTATTGATATTTCTCCCATCAATCTTGATTCCAGCTTGTGCTTCTTCCAGCCCAGCATTCCTCATGATGTACTTTGCGTAGAAGTTGAATAAGCAAGGTGACAATATACAGCCTTGACATACTCCTTTTCCTATTTGGAACCAGTCGGTTGTTCCATGTACAGTTCTGACTGTTGCTTCCTGACCTGCATACAGGTTTCTCAAGAGGCAGGTCAGGTGGTCTGGGATTCCCATCTCTTTCAGAATGTTCCACAGTTTATTGTGATCCACACAGTCAAAGGCTTTGGCATAGTCAATGAAGTAGAAATAGATGTTTTTTCTGAAACTCTCTTGTTTTCTCCATGATCCAGCGGATGTTGGCAATTTGATCTCTGGTGCCTCTGCCTTTTCTAAAACCTGCTTGAACATCTGGGAGTTCATGGTTCACATATTGCTGGAGCCTGGCTTGGAGAATTTTGAGCATGACTTTACTAGCGTGTGAGATGAGTGCAATTGTGCGGTAGTTTGAGCATTCTTTGGCATTCCCTTTCTTTGGGATTGGAGTGAAGACTGACCTTTTCCAGTCCTGTGGCCACTGCTGAGTTTTCCAAATTTGCTGGCATATTGAGTGCAGCACTTTCACAGCATCATCTTTCAAGATTTGAAATAGCTCACCTGGAATTCCATCACCACCACTATCTTTGTTCGTAGTGATGCTTTCTAAGGCCCACTTGACTTCACATTCCAAGATGTCTGGCTCTAGGTCAGTGATCACGTTATCGTGACTATCTTGGTCGTGAAGATCTTTTTTGTACAGTTCTTCTGTGTATTCTTGCCACCTCTTCTTAATATCTTCTGCTTCTGTTAGGTCCCTACCATTTCTGTCCTTTATCGAGCCCATCTTTGCATGAAATGTTCCCTTGGAATCTCTAATTTTCTTGAAGAGATCTCTTGTTTTTCCTATTCTGTTGTTTTCCTCTATTTGTTTGCATTGATCATTGAGGAAGGCTTTCTTATCTCTCCTTGCTATTCTTTGGAACTCTGCATTCAGATGCCTATATCTTTCCTTTTCTGCTTTGCTTTTCGCTTCTCTTCTTTTCACAGCTATTTGTAAGGCCTCCTCAGACAGCCATTTTGCTTTTTTGCATTTATTTTCCATGGGGATGGTCTTGGTCCCTGTCTCCTGTACAATGTGACGAACCTCCGTCCAGTGTTCATCAGGCACTCTATCTATCAGATCTAGTCCCTTATATCTATTCCTCACTTCCACTGTATAATCATAAGGGATTTGATTTAGGTCATACCTGAATGGTCTAGTGGTTTTCCCTACTTTCTTCAATTTAAGTCTGAATTTGGCAATAAGGAGTTCATGATCTGAGCCACAGTTAGCTCCTGGTCTTGTTTTTGCTAACTGTATAGAGCTTCTCCATCTTTGGCTGCAAAGAATATAATCAATCTGATTTCGGTGTTGACCATCTGGTGATGTCCATGTGCAGAGTCTTCTCTTGTGTTAGGGAGATCTAAAAATAGCTAATCAGTGAATGATTCAGTTCCGTTCAGTTGCTCAGCAATGTCCGACTCTTTGAGACCCCATGAACCGCAGCACGCTAGGCCTCCCTGTCCATCACCAACTCCCGGAGTACACCCAAACCCATGTCCATTGAGTTGGTGATGCCATCCAACCATCTCATCCTCTGTCGTCCCCTTCTCCTCCTGCCCTCAATCTTTCCCAGCATCAGGGTCTTTTCCAATGAGTCATCTCTTCACATCAGGTGGCCAAATTATTGGAGTTTCAGCTTCAACATCAGTTCTTCCAATGAACACCCAGGACTGATCTCCTTTAGGATGGACTGGTTGGATCTCCTTGCAGTCCAAGGGACTCTCAAAAGTCGTCTCCAACACCACAGTTCAAAAGTATCAATTCTTCGGCAATCAGCTTTCTTCACAGTCCAACTCTCACATCCATACATGACCACTGGAAAAACCATAGCCTTGACTAGATGGACCTTTGTGGACAAAGTAGTGTCTCTGCTTTTTAATATGCTATCTAGGTTGGTTATAACTTTCCTTCCAAGGAGTAAACGTCTTTTAATTTCATGGCTGCAATGAATGATTACTTAATGAATAAATATGTTCCCTTCAAAATAAAAGTAATTACATAACTATGAAGTCATATCTAAGCATATAAATAGCAGTTTTTGATTCTGAAATGACTTCTGAGGGTATTATTTATATAGATAAGTTGAAACCAAGCAGAAACATGTAGGGGCTTTCCTGGCTACATATTCTTCTGTGTCCCCGCTTATTATTGGCTGAGAAAAGAGGTTTTGGAGATACACTGTACTCTCCTAGGTCCTGCATGTGGAACAAAGAACGGGGCCTATCAGTCAATATGTGGGGAAGTAAAAACTGCAGGAACAGAGGACAGTCACGTAGGAAAGTAGCCATAACTTAATAAATCAGTCAGAAGGACCCTCAGTTCTGTTTCAAAGGTAAAACTATGTCTGACATATATTCATAAGTTGTTTTGCAGATACTAAACCCCCGACCTGGGCTTCCCAGGTGGCTCAATGGTAAGGAATTCACCTGCTAAACAGGAGACCTGGGTTCAATTCCTGGGTCAGGAGTGTCCCCTGGAGAAGGAAATGGCAACCCACTCCAATATTCTTGCTTGGGGAATCCCATGGACAAAGGGGCCTGGGGGGTTATAGTCCGTGGGGTCACCAATAGCTGGACATAGCTGAGTGACTAAACAACAAAACCCCCACCAGGTGGAGGAGACAGCATACTCACTACCAGCACAGAGCCCCCAGACTGCCTGCAACGAGAAAGCTGATAGTGTTGACTCCTGAACTACCACCGTGTTCCCTCACCACCAGCCAATCAGGAACATGTCCACGAGTGGGTCACACACCCTGGAACAATTCTTGTCTCCCCAAATCAACCTTGAAAAACTCTTTCCCATCTTGGTGGTACCATCCTGGCTGCCCAGAGTACATGTTGCCTCTATAAGGACTCTGTTGCAAAACAAATGCTGAATGCTATTTTCATTTCTCACCTTTTTTTTGCACCTTCAGATTTCTTTTGGTTAGTGAAAACAGGTACTGATGTAGGTCTTTCATAAAAGCAAAGTGATGTAAAGTGAGCTTTTGAAAAGTGGGGGATATCTATATACATTATCTATATTTCAGTATGCTGTGCTTAGTTGCTCAGTTGTGTCCGACTCTTTGTGACCCAATGGACTGGAACCCACCAGGCTCTTCTGACCATGGGGAATACTGAGTGGTTTGCCATGCCCTCCTCCAGGGTATCTTCCCATCACCGGGATCAAATCCAGGTCTCCCACATTACAGGTGGATTCTTATCTCTGAGCCACTAGGGAAGCCCAAGAATACTGTACTTGGTAGCCTGTCCCTTCTCCAGGGAATCTTCCTAACCCAGGAATTGAACTGGGGTCTCCTGCATTGCAGGTGGATTCTTTATCAGTTGAGCTACCAGGGAAGCCTATATATAAGTGTGTGTGTATATATATATATATATAACATGATGTATATTGTTATGGACTAAATGTTTGTGTCCTCTCAGATTCAAATACTGAAGTCCCAGTATCCAATATGATGATATTTGAAGGAAGGGTTTTTGGGAGATAACTAGGTTTAAATGAAGTCATGACAGTGGGACCCCCACAATGGGATTACTGTCCTTATAAGAAGAGAGACCAGAGCCACTCTCTCTGCCATGAAAGGATGTAGTGAAAAGGCAACTATCTTCAAGTCATTAAGAGGGTGCTCACCAGGAACCAAATCAGCTAGCACCTAGATCTTGAACTTCTCAGCCACCAGAGTTGTTTAAGAAATAAATATGTTGTTTAAGCCAAAACAAACAAACAAACAAACAAACAAACCCCTTTCCCCAAAACCTCTGGGGAGCTCAGATCTTTTGAGCATGAGCCTCCTATTCTCCTTGTTGGGCCCTACAGTAAATGCTATACTTTTCTTCACCACAGTTGGTGTCAGTAGACTGGCTTTGCTGTGCCTTCAGTGAGAAGACTCAAATTTTCTTTGGTAACAAAGCCACTAGATAGAGGACCACCAGTGTCCTAAAAAACAAACACGCCTTCTTCATCGTCTTCCTTTTGTTGGGTAGAAAACCAAGGGCTGAGCCTGGGCTGCCCTGAAAATACCACTATGACTCCATATTGATTCACTCATTCTCTGCTTCAGGATGGAAGAGAAATTAATTTTCTGAAAGTTTCTCCTCACATCATCATGTTAGACTTCCTCACTCCAGAGCGTACCGTGTGCTCATAAGCCCAGAGTCCTTAAAAACTTTACCAGACCAACAAACACCATTTCTAAGCATAGTTAGCTGTCCATCCACAAACTATTTGTGTCAGAGATGTTCTGCTCTGCCTCTGCATCTTCATGCCATCAAAAACAGAACCTTTTACTAGCCTACAATTTTGAGCTCAGGAATGCCCAATGTTTGGGAGTATGACCTGCTTTTGGCAGGAAAAAGAGAAAGACTTCCCATTTTGTATGAAATTTACCATATAATAAGCTACTTTCTTCCTTGCTGATGCCTTTTCCTGATATAAATATCCATGAATTAGATTTCAACTTTTGTTGTCTTAAGCTTTGATCCCTGCTGGCTGACTCACTCTCCCATCCCACACTTGTTAGCCTAAACTCTTTTGAGAACCAATGTGAACTCTCTCCATGTTTTTCTGGATCTCAAGTTCAAATCCTGCCTCAATCTGACTGATAATACTCCACATATACTCTACAATTGCTGCACTCTTTGTCAATAGATGCGTCACTGAATAGAATATAGCAACATTTAAATCAAGAATCTGGCTCCTACAGATATAATCCTTTCCAAGTTTTGCAGAGATTTGGATTCCTAGAACTAGAAAGGTTCTTAAGGACAGTCTAGTGCTCTAGTTTTCAATCTGCTTCCCACAAAAACCATAAAGTTACGGAGATAGTTCAAGAACTCTGTTTGATTCAAAACAATTTTTTGGACTATATAAATTTGTAAATCACTAAAAATAAAGCTCTCCTCAAATATGCCAGATACTTAAGTTTTAAATATATTGGGGACCACCAGTTTTCAAATTTTCTCATGAATGGCTTCCCAATAAGTAGGTGACAAAAGTTGAATGTACTAAATCACATTTATGCTAATAAAATGTTGTTATCGTTTACACAGCGTTCACACAAATCTGCAGGTAAGCTTCCACCTGAAAAACAAAAAGCTTGAGAAAGTCTAATCAAATCTATTCCCCAGCCAAAACAAGAATCTCTTCTAAAACACCTTGGACATGATCTCAGAGGGAGAAAAGTGAGCAGTCCTGAAGAAAGATCTTAGTTCCCTGGCCAAGAAATGAACCTGGGTAGCCTGGACAAAAATGGAATCCTAGACACCAGACCACCAGGGGCTAGTGGTTGGAAGCAACATGACCATGGCTCTTTCCCTCATTTGAAAGCAAGAATGCTTCAGAGGGCAAAAACTGTAAAAACAGGTACAAAGTTTGTTATTCGAGACATAGCATAACGTGTGGGAGAGCGTAGAGAGAAATAGTTTATTTAAGACAGAGACAAGGCAGAAATACATACCCAGAGAGAAAGGGTACGAGCATCCTCTCTAATGAAGAAGAGACAATAAATCAGACGGTAGACGGAGACGCACACCCAGAGAGCAGTGCTTGAGTACTGCCTGAGGAACTCGGTGAAGAGGTGATTTAAATCATTTATATAGGATAGTCCTTCCTGGTCTTTGTTTACAATTGGCCAATTATCTTTTTTTTTTTTTTTTCACACCTGATTGGCCACAGGAGCCTCCCCAAGATGTGTGCTCAACTTTTTGCTAAGATGGATTCCACAGCAGAGGCCTGTGGGGGTATGTGCTGTGCTTAGTTGCTCAGTCATGGCTAACTCTTTGCGACCTCATGGACTGTAGTCCCCCCAGGCTCCTCTGTCTCTGGGGATTCTCCAGGCAAGACTCCTGCAGTAGGTTGCCATGCTCTCCTCCAGGGGATCTTCCCAACCCAGGGATTGAGACCAGATCTCCCACATTGCAGGTGGATTCTTTACTGTCTGAACTGTGGGGGTATGTCCATAGTCATTATGGCATGGCACCCCTTCCCTTTTTGACTGTCAAGAAGCCTTCCTGCACATGTGCAGAAAGGGAAATCTTCCTTGATCTCAGGAGTGGTCATCTTATCTCTTTACTTCAGTAGAGCTCAGTTTTTCCTTGAAGTGTCTGGGTGAGAGAAAACCTTCAATTTTACTCCACTTGACAAACACCAGCTGTCTGAACCAGGGGCCCATCTATCTCCTACCTCAGACAGATATCTTTCCAGCCTCTGCTTGAATCCTAGGGCGGTGAACTCCTCACTCTACAGCTTTGCTTATTCCACTGTTTCAAAGTTTGCATGTTGAGTGGATAGACATCTGTTGCCCTGTAATTTCTCACCCTTGGTCCAGGTTCTGTTCTAGAGAAAACATTGAACCATTATAAATCCTCTTCTACATGGCAGCTCTTTGACTATTTCCTGTCAATTTGTGTTAGGGCTTCAGTACAGTTCCAGATAAAAAGGAAAACTAGATGTTTGGCAAATAGGTAGGTGCATGGATAATTTAAAATGGATGCAAGGGCAGAAAAAATGCTTGGAAATATTAAAAGTGGACTCAGTTTCAAGGACCATGACTCTTAATGTTCATTACACCATTGCTTGTAGTAACAAAACAGTTGGATGTAACATAAATGCATGAGGTTAAGTAAATTACAGTAGGATTGTACTGGAATATCATGTGCCATTAAAAATTAAGCAGTGGAAGACGAATGTCACGGAAAGATTAAAACCATGTGTTTTTATGGAAAAATAAAAGCATGTTGTATATTTTTATACTTTATATTATTAATATATATATTTCAAGTTAATGACATACATGTATATTGAAAAGACACTAGAAGGATATTAACCAAACTATTTACAGAGTCTATTCGAATGATAAGGATGGCAGGTAGTTTTTATATCCTTCTTTTTGGATTTTTGATTTTTAACAAAAGTGTATCTCTTTATAATAATAAAAAGGAACAAAGGAATATTCTCTCCTCTTTTTCTAAGGATGATAAGAAAGGCTTAATTTCTTTCCTTCATTGTCAGAAAATACCAGTCTGCACAATTTTGATATGTTTATTCAACAACCAGTCAAATAAAGAAATATTTGGCTTGATACAAAACTATGAAACTCTTGAGTTGGGTGCTAACTGTGGATCCAAGTTTTACATTAAGCTGGGTACGCCTGTTGAGGTCAAGCTCCCTTCCCTTGAAACTCATGGGTTGCTCTCCAATTCTCTAGTTCAGATACATGGCTGTGTTCTTTCTGCTGAACTTTGCATGTATTTCGTGCACTTAATCCATAAACCATTCTCAGCTTCCAAATGTGTTTCTGTTTGCAAGCTTTGACACTCCAGGGAGGTCTCCATTGAGATGGTCTATATCTCTGAGTACTGGTCACGCATCAATTCAACTCCTGATATTTGATACAATTGTGAATACAGAGCAGACATTCTGTAAATGTCAAGTGTGTTCCAATGACACATGTCAAATGACAATGGTGGCCCAGTGGATCAAAAGTACCAACTGGAAGTCCAGCCCTCTGTGCCAGACTCTGGCTGTGAGAGGGAAAGTCAAGACTGGGAAGAGCTGCTGTGTGTCTGGCAGGCACATGCTCCTCTAGCAATAACTTACAATCAATCTGCTAGTGAGCACCAGTGTTGACAGCCTAAGTGGGGCTACATTGGGTGACATATAAGCTTCTGTCTGCTATACAGATACAAATGAGCACTAAAATACCATACCATATAATCTATCCAGTTCCTTAACAATCCCCTGCCTCCCCAACCCTGAAACCCACAAAGGGCAAATGTGCCCAACTGACTGTGATGTCCAAGTCATTTAGTAAGCTGAAAGGAAACACAATGCAGTATCTCAGAAGATGAATATAAAATTATTATGAAAGCTCTGAAAGGGAAAATAATCATGAAAATTGCTTCAGAACAGAGTAGCTAAACCAAATATGCATGGGACATAAATATCATGACATTTTAACATTTAAATATGACTTAAATCATGATGGGTCGGAAAAGGATTATATGTGGCAAAATATGTTTGTGTGTGTCTTAGTTAAAAATCATCACATAAAAATCAAGCACCCTAGAATCTTTAATCATTGAATCTGTAAGTCTATTGAATTATCAGATTTTTGTTGTTGTTTGCTTGCTTGATTTAATCCCTCAGTGATTACCTATCAGAATTCCCAGGCATGTGGTGCTAGTGGTAAAGAACCTGCCTTTCAGTGCAGGAAACGTAAGAGATACAGGCTCGATCCCTTGATGGGGTAGATCCTGTGGAGGAGGGCATAGCAACCCACTCCAGTATTCTTGCCTGGAGAATCCCATGGACAGAGGAGCCTGGCAGGCTACACTCCATAGTGTTGCAAAGAGTTTGACAAGAAAGAAGCAACTTAGCAGGCACGCACAAAGTCTTTCTACGAATTAATTTTGATCAAGGTGTAAAATTTACTTTGGTTACCAGTGATTATACACACTGCCACAGTAAGGCCTGTTGAATGAATGTGGGATTGAGAAGTTCATGTATACATCTGTAGAAGAGGGTACATCTCAGTGGGGTTACAAGTAGAAGGCTCAGCATGCAGGCTAGCCAGGGCCAAATCTGGAGGAGTTGTTTATTGGAACATGCAAGAGGAGAACTCAGCCTCTTGAGTACATAAGAGGGAGGTCAAGGCAAAATAAAGAGTTCTAGTCACATGAGACCTCAGTGCAGTGCTTGCTGATGGTCCACGAAGTGTATGCTAGTCACCAGGCTCCTCTGTTCCTGGGATTCTCCAGGCAAAATTGCTGAAGTGAATTGCCATTTCCTTCTCCAGGGAATCTTCCCAACCCATGGATCGGACTTGGGTCTCCCTCATTGCAGGCAGATACTTTACCATCTCAGTTACGACTAGGGAAGTCCACCAAGTGAGTGATAGGGTAACTCACAGATGCTTTCACCGTTAGACTGTAACAACTGTCTTGTCATTGCTGATAGATTTTTGAAAGCTGTCTTGAGTTTCTAAACCTTTTTGAATGTGTTTCTAGAAATTCAAGCTTTTAAGTGTGCTACAAAGCCCAACAGGCTGGCATCAGTAGAATGAAACTTACCTGCCATTGCCCCTGTACTTCCATAGCAGGTTGTCCTTCAATCTTGGACACTACCATGCCTTGCAGAGGCTACTGGAGTGATAGGTATGCTGTTTAAACATAGTTCTCCTACCCGGATAAAGATAAGAATGACCCCTTCCTGCTTTTTGCCACTTCTTTGCACAACCCCCTCCACACACACATTCCAAACTAAGGAATTGTTAATATCCTTTTTGGAAAAAAGCATTATAAATCCATTTGTAAGAAGTCATTTACTGGACTCCATAAATTACAAAACCCAAAGACTTGTTTTTGAATTTGATTTCTCTCTTCTTCATTTTAAATGAGTTTGAACAGAAGTGATAAAACTCTTGAAATAGCACCTGAGAAATATAATCTTCAATATATCACTGATCAAAGGGGCCCATGAACATGCCCTCAAAGGTTTCTTTACAATGTTTAGGGCCAAATACCTGTGCTTACTACAGTTATTCTTTTCTCAGGGACGGAATTTGAGGAATGTATCTCACAAACCAAAATTCAATACTTTTAATCCTGTTCTCTTGAAATAGGATTAAAATTAAAGACCTTTCACAATGTATCAAGGAGAGTTTGAAATTTTTATTTTATGTTATTGAAATTAAAATGTCCACATTTTCATACGATTTTCAATTCCCAAATCATATTGTCATTCTCCTCCCCCACCTTCTTCTCACGACAAACAGCCTTTAATCTTTGTTCCCAAATGTAGTCCTTGGATGTCTTCCCCCCTTTTTATTGAAGCTATTGCTTTGAAAACATTGAATAAATCTGACATTTAAACTCCTCCAATATACTGTCATATATTTCCTCTGCCAGGAGCCTAGAGGTTCATGTTAAAATATAGCTTGAGGTGTAGAAATTATTGCTAAGAAAAGTAAGTAATTTCTTTTTCTTTGCAAGAAACCCCTCGCCAGCAGTAGATCTAAAAGGACTATGCAAGCTCTTTTTTTTTCCTTCTCTACAATTTTTGAACCTGTTTGATATAAAGCAACTTCAGACTGGATGACCCATTAACCCCTTTCTCTAAGACAAAGGCCATTGCTTCTGTACTCCAGACAGTTGATAGTCACAGGCTGAATTCTCTCTGAATAGACTCCATTTGGGCAAGTTTTAAGGGTCCCTTACAGTCGGTTCAGGGTTATATAGCATCTTAAAAATCCTACAGCTATAGGGGCTTTAGAGATTATCTAGTGTGCCTGATTTTAGAGGTGAAAAGAGGAAAATAAAGCCGAGTTAAAGGGATAGTTTAAGGTCATGAAGCTGTTTGGGGCAGAGCCAGGACTAGAATTATGGCAATTCCACTTGTAGAGTTCATTTCATTATATAATGTTTTTCATGGGACACAAATAGAAGTCCTTACTGTCCTCATCCTCATCCAGAGTCAAATGGACATGGGCAGTTAAGTAGCTGTAGGCAGCCTTATAGAGCAAAGCTAGCAGAGAGGGCACTGTGGGACTCCTGGAAACTGCTTGGGAAGAAGAAATTCAGATTTCCTTCTCCATCCAACTTGGCTACAGCATCCACAAGCAACTCTAGCTTCTAGGAGACCCTTCCCTCTAAAGGGTTGAAGATGGAAAGCTTCACGGAGGCCACAGTTTCTGGCTTTGTGTAAAGGGACAGCAAGGTCAACCTGATTTGGAAGTCTGAGGGCTTCCCTGGTAGCTCAGATGGTAAAGCCTACAATGCAGGAGCCTACAACGCAGGAGACCCAGGTTCGATCCCTGGGTTGGAAGATCCCCTGGAGAAGGAAATGGCAACCCACTCCAGTATTCTTGCCTGGAGAATTCCATGGACTGAGGAGCCTGGTAGGCTACAGTCCGTGGGGTCACAAAGAGTCAGACACGACTGAGCGACTTCACTCTGGCAGCAAACACACAGGCAGCTAGTCCTTGGGACTCTTATTTTAATATAGCAGAGATGAAGGCAGAGAGTGGCCAAAACAGCAACAGTAGAGCAGAAAAGGAGCAGTTGCCACAGGGACACAACTTTAGCACAGAGGATTTGAGCAGGTTTGCCAAGGTTGCAGAGTGGTAGGAATCTGAGCCTCACCAGTTTGGGTTCCTTGGTGGCTCAGACTATAAAGAATTCTGCATGCGACGCGAGACCCAGGTTTGATCCCTGGGTTGGGAAGATCTCTTAGAGAAGGGAATGGCTACCCACTCCAGTATTCTTGCCTGGACAATTCCATGGACAGAAGAGTCTGGCAGGCTATACAGTTCATGAGGTCACAGAGACATGGACACAACTCAGAGAGTAACACTTTCATTTCAGTCAGGGTCTGAAGTCTGCACCCTCCAGAACAGAGTGTCAGGACCCGTGGGGACTGGAGAAACACAAGTGGAGCAGAACTTCCAGACAGCTGGAAAGGAAGAAACAAGAGTTGCCGAATTCCTCTGCAGACTGCAGTCAAGGGTTGACCGACCTTCCGCAGTTGCCAGGTAGTGAACACTTTTGGCTCCGTGGATCCTCCAGTCTCCATCACAACTGCTTTCAATGCAAAAGCAGCAGTATACAGTACAGAAATGAATGGGTGTGCCTCTTTGCCAATAAGTATTAATAGAAACAGACAACAAACAGGAGTCTACCAACCTCAGAAATAGATCCTTGTAGCTTCAGTGGTGAGAGACGGTGAAAAGGAATTGAGAGACTTCCAAACAAATCAAGTTGTGTTTACCTTGCAGGGCTGTTCTGAGGATTAAAGGAGTTCCTACATGGAAAACTCTCAAAAAAGCTCCTGGCATCTAGTAAATGCTAAATAAAATGACTGCGGCTTGTTTTGTTGCTACCGTTGATCACATATAAATGTACATATACATACTTATATATATTTTGATGGTAGTAGCTACACTCACATAAGTACCTACAGAACAACCTGTTCTTTTCTAGGGTAAAGTAGGAAAGGGCAAAAGAACACAGCCCATATTTACTCTCTCTTTGGACCTGTGACTAGAAGTATTTCACAGTTAAAATTATCACATTTCTCACCCAATTCTATTTAATTTGGGCATCAAGAAAAATTTTCTTGTTGCCAGAGGTAATAAACAGAGAATTTCTGAGAGGAGATAGGAACTAGTCAGTACACAGACTCAACCAACATCGATGTGATAATTTACTGTATGTCTGAAGTATCTCCAGAACTGGCATGTTAGATGCTAAATGGAAGTGCATTTGCTCAGAAAAGTTCATTCTATCCTCAGAGAGTTATTCTCTCTATTGCTAAGTTATTCAGTGTAAGTCCTGGACTTATACTGAGTCCTGGACTTCCCTGTAGCTTAAACGGTAAAGAATCTGTCTGTGATGCAGGAGACCAGGGTTCGATCCCTGTGTTGGGAAGTTCCTCTGAAGAAAAGAATGGTGATCTACTCCAGTATTCTTGCCTGGAGGATTCCAAGGCTGAGAAGTCTAGAGGGCTATAGTCACTGGGGTCGCAAAGAGTCAAACATGACTGAGCGACTAACACACGTGCATTTAATATGAGAAATAGATTAATTACCTGACTATCACTCAATGCACTTGAAGGTATGGTTTGAAAATTCACTCATCAAACATAAGGTATGTCATCTATATGCCTATGATGTTCTAGATGCTGGAGAGAAAACAGCAAAGAAAGCAAAAAGAAAAAAAAAGAATGAAATTTCTGACCTGACATATTTAACATTCTGAGCATAGCAAAAATAATGATAAGGTCCATAAAATACCTTCAGTTCAGTTCAGTTTAGTTCAGTCGCTCAGTCGTGTCCGACTCTTTGCGACCCCATGAATCACAGCACACCAGGCCTCCCTATCCATCACCAACTCCCGGAGTTCACTCAAACTCATGTCCATCGAGTCGGTGATGCCATCCAGCCATCTCATTCTCTGTCGTCCCCGTCTCCTCCCACCCCCAATCCCTCCCAGAATCAGAGTCTTTTCGAGTGAGTCAACTCGTTGCATGAGGTGGCCAAAGTATTGGAGTTTCAGCTTTAGCATCAGTCCTTCCAATGAACACCCAGGATTTATCTCCTTTAGAATGGACTGGTTGGATCTCCTTGCAGTCTAAGGGACTCTCAAGAGTCTTCTCCAGCACCACAGTTCAAAAGCATCAATTCTTTGGCGATAAAATACCACAGTGAGTAGTTATTCAATAGAAATTAAAGATTGATGGAAGGAAAGGAACAGCTGCAAATGAGCGACTCTTCATTTTTAAATGTCTCTTTTATTCTTCCTTCCTTTTTCTCTTCTTTACTTCTTGCTGCTGCTCACCTGCTTCATATCCTTCTCCTCCCTTTTCCCCCTTTTGCTCTTTTTCATTTCTTTGTTCCATTTTTTTTCCCTTGAACTATTAATGTTTCTTTCAGAGTTGGCAGTCACAGTAGTTTGAACATCTCTTTTTTAATGAACCTTTTCTAATTTCCTATTGAGGAAATATTTTTATTTTTATCAGAAAAGTTTCAAAACAGTTCCCCCTTGTTTATATGCTGTTTTAAAGGCAGTGTAGCAAGTTTTAATTGTTTTGCCACCCCACGCAGCACAGGGGATCTTAGATCACCAACCAGGGATTGAACCTGTGCTCCCTGCATTGAGAGTGCAGAGTCTTAATTACTGGACTGTCAGGGAAGTCACAAAAGTAATAAGCTTACTCTAGAGGAACTCAAAAGCCTCTTGATGAAAGTGAAAGAGGAGAGTGAAAAGGTTGGCTTGAAGCTCAACATTCAGAAAACAAAGATCATGGCATCTGGTCCCATCACTTCATGGGAAATAGATGGAAAAACAGTGGAAACAGTGTCAGACTTTATTTTTTTGGGCTCCAAAATCACTGCAGATGCTGATTGTAGCCATGAAATTAAAAGACGCTTGCTCCTTGGAAGGAAAGTTATGACTAACCTTGATAGTATATTAAAAAGCAGAGACATTACTTTACCAACCAAGGTCCGTCTAGTCAAGGCAATGGTTTTTCCCGTGGTCATGTATGGATGTGAGAGTTGGACTGTGAAGAAGGCTGATCGCCGAAAAATTGATGCTTTTGAACTGTGGTGTTGGAGAAGACTCTTGAGAGTCCCTTATACTGCAAGGAGATCCAACCAGTCCATTCTAAAGGAGATCGATCCTGGGTGTTCATTGGAAGGACTGATGCTAAAGCTGAAACTGCAATACTTTGGCCACCTCATGCGACGAGTTGACTCACTGGAAAAGACTCTGATGCTGGGAAAGGTTGGGGGCGGGAGGAGAAGGGGACGACCGAGAATGAGATGGCTGGATGGCATCACCGACTCTGTGGACGTGGGTTTGAGTGTACTCCGGGAATTGGTGATGGACAGGGAGGCCTGGTGTGCTGTGATTCATGGGGTCGCGGAGAGTCGGACACGACTGAGCGACTGAACTGAACTGAACTGAACTGAAGAACTTCCATCTTATTTTCTAACAGACTTTTTTTTTTCTTCCTAAAAACGTCCTTTCTTCTTTCTGAGTGAAATTGCTCAGATCCAAGTTAATTCTGTCTTTTAGGTCAATTGAATCCTCTTCCCTTGTGTGTGTGTGTGTGTGTGTGTTAAGTCACTTCAGTCCTGTCAGACTCTTTGTGACTCTATGGACCATAGCCTGCCAGGCACCTCTATCTATGGGATTCTCCAGGCAAGGATATTGAAGTGGGTTGCCATGACCAGGGACAGAACCCGCATCTCTTATGTCTCCTGCATTGGCAGGCACGTTCTTTATCACTAGTGCCGCATACTCTCTGTATGTGTGATCCTGCTTAAAATTGTCAGAATCTTAGACTTGAAATTCTAAGTGTTAGATGGGAGGTAGGAGAGGGCTAATATGCAAATATAGCAGGAATTATCTAATGTTTTCAACCACCTTAAGAGGATTAAGTAGTTTGATTGGGTGATCTTTAAATTAAAGTCATTGTATGATAAAATACTTTACTAGTGGAATTTGTGACATCTGGTTTCTTTAGAGGGCTGTCTACCAAGTCTCAGCAGCTGGGTTCAAATCCCTGATCTACCTTTTGCAAAGTAGATGTGTGTGATTTGAGGAATTCATTACAATTCTTGGAAACTCAATTTCCTCATCTGTGGACAGTCATGACAATATCTATCCACAGATTTGTAGGGAAACAATGCACATCTTATAGGGAAACAAATCTTCCCAGATGGCGCAGGGGTAAGGAATCTGCCTGCCAATGCAGGAGACACAAGAGAGGCAAGTCTGATCCTGGAGTCAGGAAGATCCCCCCAGGAGGAAATGGCCACCCACTCCAGTATTCTTGTCTGGAAAATTCCATGGACAGAGGGGCCTGGTGGGATTATAGTTCATGGGGTCGCAAAGAGTCGGACACAACTGAGTGACTGAACACACACATAGTACATGTATGACGCTTTGTTCCATATAGGGTGTAGATGCTCAACAAATGGAAACTTGTGATAACAGTAGTATTTACAGTCTGTTCCATTCACGATGCCTAAAATAATCTCACCATGTAAGTGCCTCATAAAACCAAAACAGATATGCTTAACAGATATGCTTTAATGAACTGGTTCAAGAATGCCAGCACTGTCTTTATGTCTTTTTCTTCATTATTCTGTTTTTTTCTTTTGCAGTCTGATTTAAAAAAATATTTTCAGAGGTACTCTTCCACAGCTTAGGAGTATAATGACAATAAGGATGTGTATTGGCAAGAGGCAAGAGTTAAAAATCTCTTGTTGTGTTCACCCTGGAGGCATTATCTGTTTATTTTGGTATGTATTTCAGAGACTGATTCCCAAATAACAAGACTATTTTGTAATCCAAGTAGTGGTTGCATATTTTTACTGGAAAAATCATGTCTCCCAAAACATACTTTAGTTGAATAGTCAAATTTCCACTTCACAATGACTTCTTCATCCAATCTTATTGTAAAGAACTGACAGGCTAGACAGCACAGATGAGTTAGATTTCACAGTCTACCACATGGAACAAATGTTTGAGCTGCCACAGAATTAATATAAACACACTTTAACAAACCTTGAAGGCTTTCCTGGTATGTCTATAGATTTCTAAGACCTTAGTAACAATGCACTGGTTTCATAGACAGTTGAGTGACAATCTGGAAGAAAAAGTAATTCTATTTTTCTCTTCCTTACTTTTCCAGATGCATAGGCTACAACTCAAGGGCCGGTTTTAAGCAGGACTAAAGAAATCACAAGTTTTTTAACAAACAAGAAAGAAATTATGGCCAAAAGAAGTTTAATTACCATGTCTGTATTGGCTGAGAAGAAAATGTTTGGGAAATTGGGTCAATATTGCAATGGAAGCTGGTTTACCATGCCTGAGAAAATTTCAACATCTACGATAATATATCTATAATTACCAACACCAACCTAAACCACATTTCAGTTTGTTTAAACATCCCTGTGATTATTTTGCATTTTAGGTGATGAGAGACAATGTGGAAATATTTTAATATCTGGAACAGAGTAGTATTGATCTGGAAGATAAAATAAATATTGGCTCCTGGTTACATGCAGCCCTCATTGACACATATTTTATTTGGCATAGTGTCTTGGACCAACCCCTCCACTTATTGATGGGAACTGAAGCCAGAGAGGGAATGCAACCTGTCAGAGGTCATTATCTCGTTAGTAACTCCAGGATGGAATTCTGAGCTCTTCTTACTTACTATTACTTTTCTTAATTTATTTTTTAGAAAGCTTTTTTCTTAAGAAAAACTTAAGACATATATTTAACATTTTGTTATTTTCTTCTCAGAGAAACATCTTCAAGGCTCACCTTTGGTTTTATCATTTTTAAATTGTGGTAAGAACACTTAACATGAGATCTGGCCTCTTAACAAAATTTGTGTACAATACAGTGTTATCAGCTATAGGCACTATGTTTTACAGCAGGTCTCTGCAGTGTATTTGTCTTGCCTAACTGAGATTTCATACCCAATGAACAGCAACTTCCTGTTTTCCCTTTCCCAAACCCCCCATAATCACCATCCTACCCTCTGCTTCTGTGAGTCTGACTATTTTAGATTCATTAGGTAAGTGGCATCTTGTAGTATATGTCCTTCAGTGATTGGCTTATTTCACTTAACATAAAGTTCACCCATGTTGCCACAGATGGCAAGATTTCCTTCTTTTTAAGGCTGGACCCTATCTGTGTGTGTGTGTGTGTGTGTGTGTACATAACTCACATCTTTGTTTATATATCCATTGATGGAAATGTAAGCTGTTTCCTTATCTTGGCTGCTGTGAATAATACTACAGTGAACATGGGAGTACAGAGACCTCCTCAAGATTCTTTCTTCTGATATATACCCCAAAGTGGGATTGCTGGATCATATAGCAGTTTTATTTTTAATTTTTTGAGAAACCTCTGTACTGTTTTGCCATAGTGTTCACGTCACTTTATAGTCCCACCATCAGTGCATTTTCTCCCTTTTGTACACATCTTTACCATTGCTTGTTACTTTTTTAAAAAGCAATAGTCATCCTAACAGATGTGAGGTGATAACTTGGGGTTTCGATTTGCATTTTCCTGATGATTAGTGATGTTGAGCATCTTTTATGCACCTAATTGCCACTGGTAGCATTTTCTTTGGAAAAATGTCTATTTTAGTCCTTAGCCCATTTGAGAAAACATCTAGTTGTTTGTTTTTATTTTTTATGTTTTGCTACTGAGTTGGATGAGTTCTTTGTATATTTTGGAAATTAACCTTGTCAGATATAGGGTTTGCAAATATTTTCTCCCATTCTGTAGGTTGCTTTTTCATTTTGTTGATTATTTCCTTTGCTGTGCAGAAACGTTTCCCTACTCAATGAAGAATTCAGTGAATAAAAAGGAAGCACTAAATTAGAATTTCCATAAGACAAGAAGGTTCATTTTCTTTCTCTTTTTTTGTAAACTAGATTATAATGAGAGAAAAATATGAAGAGCCTGAGGTGGTCAGTGTATGCTTTCCCTGGGTGAAAAACCCACATGGAAAGATGAACAATTACTAAGAGGTTGTTTGCTAGTCATGGACTCAGAACAAGAAAGGTTGGCTGGAAGCCCTCAGAGCTGGGGTCAGGAAACAATGATAACCTGAAATATCTCTTCGGACGGGCTAGATAGTCACATTTTCCCCTTTGAACAACACAAGAGAAATCCCTGCAAGGAAGATACCTTGCTTTAACCAAACCAAAATATATGGAGTGCTCATTCCTTTGTTGGGTATTACTAAGGCTATTATTTGCTTCCCAGATGGCTCAGTGGTAAAGAATCTGTCTGCCAATGCAGGAGATGCAATCTCCTGGGTTGGGAAGATCCCCTGGAGTAGGAAATGGCAACCCACTCCAGTATTCTTGCCTGGGGAATTTCCTGGACAGAGGAGCCTGGTGGGCTACCATCCATAGTGTCACAAAGAGTTGGACGTGACCGAGTGATTGGGCACACACACACCACCTGTTTGCTATCAGTTACAATCACTACTGTTGCTATACACAATTCAGTTCAGTTCAGTTCAGTCGCTCAGTCATGTCCGACTCTTTGTGACCCCGTGAATCACAGCACGCCAGGCCTCCCTGCCCATCACCAACTCCCGGAGTTCACTCAAACTCATGTCCATCGAGTCGGTGATGCCATCCAGCCATCTCATTCTCTGTCGTCCCCTTCTCCTCCCGCTCCCAACCTTTCCCAGCATCAGAGTCTTTTCCAGTGAGTCAACTTGTTGCATGAGGTGGCCAAAGTATTGGAGTTTCAGCTTTAGCATCAGTCCTTCCAGTGAACACCCAGGATTGATCTTCTTTAGAATGGACTGGTTGGATCTCCTTGCAGTCCAAGGGACTCTCAAGAGTCTTTTCCAGCACCACAGTTCAAAAGCATCAATTCTTCGGCGATCAGCTTTCTTCACAGTCCAATTACTCACTGTCAATTATTATAAGCATATAGTGCAATAGACACTGTAATCTATTATTACATTTAATCAAATTGTGGGGAAGGGTATTATTTTCCTGGGGTTAAGTAAAACCATGGAAATTTGGAGGAATGGGATAGCATAGTCCTGGATTTACCATTGGGCTTCCCTGGTGGCTCAGATGGTAAAGAATCTGCCTGCAATGCAGGAGACCTGGGTTTGATTCCTGGGTCAGGAAGATCCCTTGGAGAAGGGAATGGCAATTCACTCCAGTATTCTTGCCTGGAAAATCCCCATGGACAGAGGAAGGATCCTAGTGGGCTACAGTCCATGGGGTTGCTAAGAGTTGGACACGACTGAGCAACTAAAATTGAGAGCGGAGACCAAATTGATTCCTTTACAAAAAACACAAGCCTCTTTAACTCAAGACTGATGCACAAAGTTTGAGTACAAGGATTCAGGGGAGGTGGAAAGCATAAAAACAATTACCTTGGAAGTTGAGTTTCAACAGTGTCATACTATCATTAGCAGTAAAGGAGCAATTATCACAGTTAATAAAATCACATTAAAACATGACAGATAAAGAAAGCACAATGGCAGAAGTTTAATGGACTAGATTTGCTGCCAGATTTTATATTGGGTGTTAGATTATTTATAGGACATATGTTCTAAGAAAACAACTGTTTCAACTGGAAATTAGCAAAGCTGAAGACATTTTCGTCTTTGTAGCAATGAGGTCGTACATTATTCTGGTAATTTATATGTCCTAGAAACTATGCTAAGTCTTTTTCATTAAAGCATATGTAGCTTTCTAAATAATATTTATATAGCGCTATTTTTTTGTAAATAGAAATTTCCATTTGAATTTAAAATAAACCAATTTTATAATATTAGCAGTAAGTGCTCCATGCGCCATCCTTCCAAGGCACCCTCTTGTCTGCCCGTTTCACCCTTTACTAACCTTGTGCAACCAATCCTTGCTTTCTGGGCCATGCCCCTCCCGACAACAGTTTGTAATCTGCTTCCCCAAACCACTTTAGTGGTTGCTTTTGCTATTTCGCTTCTGTTATTGATTCACCTTAACCCTTCACTCCTACCATTCCCTTCTCATACACTGTCACAGAGAATCCAAGTGGTTCAGTGATTCAAAGTGAGCTTTGAAGTTGAGCTTAGCCAGATGAAAGGTCCAGCTTGGAAACCCTGCTCGATTACTAATCAGGTCTATGACATTGAGCAGTTAACTTCTCTAGATCTCGGTTCCTCATACATCAAGTAAGGATAATAACAGCTGTTTTGCAGGACAATTGTGAGAATGCAATTAGAGAGTCTGCAATGCTCCAAATATCATGTCTCATACACAGCAGATGCTCCACAAAAGGAAACTAATAAAACTGCTGAAGGCAAAGTCCTTCTACCTGGAAGGCAGGGAAAGTCCTGGGAGCCCCTTGTGATCCAGACTGTTCTAGCTGCCAGCTTGCTCTGTACTCCTTCCTGGGTTTTTCTTTACATCCCAAGTCTCCAGCCCAGTGTTTCTGTTATTGCACATACCTCACCTGAGGAGAAGATGAGAAATATAGAATCCTGGGCCCTCCAAGAAGAGATTCTGATTCCATTGGTTTTGTGTGGTGGTGGGAGGGGGAGGTCCAGAAAACTTCTGGCTCCAGATCAGGATGAAGGCCCCCCTGTGATTGCAGAGTCACTGATTTTTTTTCTGGTGACATGATCTGATCTTCTTGACCAATATGGCACCACACTGATACTTCCACACTTCTAGTCTTGAGGCCAGAACAGGTCTAGCCTTAAGGTTGGTTTCTCTCCAATCTGTTTTTTTTCTCTTGCTTCTGTACTTAGTACCCTTGAAGGATTATTTATATTGACATTTTGGTTTGGGACAAGAGGAAAGGGTTTCTGGTCAGGATGCCTCCTGTGGGTTTTTCTCTGGTGACAAAAATCCCTCTTTCTCTAGGATGTTGTTGTTTAGCTTCTAAGTTGTGTCCAACTCTTTTGTGACCCCATGGACTTAGCCCACCAGTCTCCTCTGTCCATGGGATTTTCCAAGCAGCAATACTGGAGTGGGTTGCCATTTCTTCCTCCAGGGGAGCATCCCCACTCAGGAAATGAACACCTGTCTCCTGTGTCCCCTACATTAGCAGGAAGATTTTTTTTTTTTTAACCACTGAGCCACCAGGGGAGACCATTTTCTCTAGGATACATGGTACATACATCAGTTCAGTTCAGTTCAGTTGCTCAGTCGTATCCGACTCTTTGCGATCCCATGAATCACAGCACGCCAGGCCTCCCTGTCCATCAGCAACTCCCAGAGTTCACTCAAACTCATATGCATAGAGTCGGTGATGCCATCCAGCCATCTCATCCTCCGTCGTTCCCTTCTCCTCCTGCCTCCAATCCCTCCCAGCATCAGAGTTTTTCCAATGAGTCAGCTCTTCGAATGAGATGGCCTAAGTATTGGAGTTTCAGCTTTAGCATCAGTCCTTCCAATGAACACCCAGGACTGATCTCGTTTAGATTGGACTGGTTGGATCTCCTCGTAGTCCAAGGGACTCTCAAGAGTCTTCTCCAGCACCACAGTTCAAAAGCATCAATTCTTTGGCGATCAGCCTTCTTCACAGTCCAACTCTCACATCCATACATGACCACTGGAAAAACAATAGTCTTGACTATACGGACCTTTGTTGGCAAAGTAATGTCTCTGCTTGTTAACATACACATACATATATGGTGGTAGTTTAGTCATATCCAACTCTTTGCAACCCTATAGCCTGTAGCCCTTCTGGCTCCTCTGTCCATGGAATTTCCTAGTCAAGAATACTGGAGTGGGCTGTCATTTCCTTTTCCAGAGGGTCTTTCCAACCCAGGGACCAAACCCAGGTCTCCTGCATTTTAGGGGGATTCTTTACCAACTGAGGCACCTAGGATAGTGGTTCTCAAAGGGTGGTCCTGACCATCAGTACTGGGAAAATTTTTTAAAATGCAGATTATCAGCCATTACCCTGGACTTACTAAATCAAAAACTGCAATCTGCATGGTTTTACACTTTTTATTTGGAGATAATCATATATCCACCTGTCCTTGTAAGAAACAACAGAGAGATCCCTTGTGCCTTTGATTCAGTTTCCACCAATGGTAATATCTTGCAAAACTAGAGAACAATAATATCACAGCCAGAACATCAACAGTGACACAGACCATTTCCATTCCTTTGTTGCCCTTGTGTTGCCACTCCCTCTCTGTCCTCACCCCTCCTTAACCCCTGGCAACCATTAATCTGCCCTCCATTTCTATAATTTGTCATTTCAAGAATGCAAAAGATATGGAGTCATAGAGTGTGTAACCTTTTGTGATTGTTTTTTTTTTTCCACTCAGCATAATTCTCTGGAGATTCATCCAGGTTGTTGCATCAATAGTTCATTTTTTTTTATTGCTGAATACAAGTACATGTATAGATGAATCACAGTTTATTTAACTATTCACCCATTAAGGACATCTGGGTTTTCCTTTTTTACTATTACAAATTAAGCTATTATAAACATTTGTGGACAGGTTTCTATGTGAACATAAGTCTTCATTTTCTTAGATAAACACCAAGGGAACAATTACTGCCTTGCATGGTAGCTGCATATTACATTTTTAAAGGAATTTCCAAACTATTTTCCAGAGTGACTGCATCATTTTACATTCCTATTATATATACATAACTTATCAAAGTTTATGGCGTCATTTTTGCAGTTTAAGTGAAATATAGAAAACTTACCTCTCTTTATGTCCTTTTATCTCCTTTATTTATAATATAATTGCCTTGAGTATTTCTTCTAAACATGCTTAGAATCACATCTGTAACACAGTCTTATAATTTTTGCTTCAAACATAAACATAATTTAGAGAATTCTAGATGATAAGAAAAGCCTGTTGTGTTTGTCTATAATTTTGTTTCCTGTTTTCTTTCTCCTTTCTGATGCTTCAGAATTTCTTCTTTGATCAGTTTCTTTTAGAGAACTTTCTTTAGCCATTCTATGTATGTCTGCTCAAAGCAAGCTGTCTTAATTTTCTTTCACCTGAAAAAGTCTTGCTTTTCCTTTCATTCCTAAAGAATGCTTTTTCTGGACATAGGATTTCAAATTGAATTTTTTCATTCATTCTTTCTCTCTTTTTTTTTTTTGTTAACACCTGAAAAATATTGTGCTACTTCCCTTTGGCTCCATGGCTTCTGTGAGAAATCTGCAGTCATTGGTTTGTTTTACGACCACAAGAGTTGTTTTTCTCTAGCTGCTATCAAGATATTTTGTCTCTTGTTTTCATAATCTTAATTATGTTATGTCTCAGAATGAATTTCTTTGGGTTTGTTTTGTTTGGGGATCTTGCCAAAATTGGGAACTTTCTAGCTATTATTTATTTGAGCTTTTTTTCATTCTTAATTTTACCTTTAATTGATTTTATGAGGTATAATTTACATTTAATAAAAGGCACCCATTTTAAGGGTACAGTTTGATGAGTTTGCACAAATGTATACATTCGTGTAGCCAACACCACAATAAAGACAACTAGCACTTCTATCATCCCCAAAAGTTCCCTTGCCCCATATTGTTTTCTTCGCTTCAAAAATATTTGAGTATTTTTTTAAAGCTCTTTCATGTTTCTCCTTTCTCCTGGAATTTCAGAGAAAGAAAAGCTAGATCTTTTTTAATATTAATGGTTCTGTGGTTGCTGAGACTCTATTTTTTGTTTGTTTGTTTTTTGTTTCTTTCTGTTGTTCGGATTGAGCTTTCATCTCTCTATCTTCCAGTTCACTGATTCTTTTCTCTGTCTTCTCCATTCCACTATTAATTCTATCCAATGAACTTTTAAATTTAAGTTATTGTATTTTCCACTTCTAAAGTTCCACTTGGTTCTTCTTTATATTTTCTATTATTTTGCAAAGACTTTTTAGTTCTTTGCTGAGGCTTTTGATTTTTTCCTTTATTGTTGTTTCAAACACATTTTTTACTGCTTTTTAAAAAAAATTTTTTAAATTTTTATTGGAGGCTAATTATTTTACAATATTATATTGGTTGGTTTTGCCATACATTGACATGAATCTGCCCCGGGTGTACATGAGTTCCCCTTCCCAAACCCCCATCCCACCTCCCTCCTCCCCTTATCCTCCCTCTGGGTCATCCCCGCACACCAGCCCCGAGCATGCATCGACCCTGAACTGGCGATTCATTTCACATATGATAATATACATGTTTCAATGCCATTCTCCCAAACCATCCCACCCTCACCCTCTCCCACAGAGTCCCAAAGACTATTTTATACAATGTGTCTCTTTTGCTGTCTCGTATACAGGGTTATCATTTGCATCTTTCTAAATTCCATATATACGCGTTAGTATACTGTACTGGTGTTTTTCTTTCTGGCTTCACTCTGTATAATAGGCTCTAGTTTCATCCACCTCATTAGAACAGATTCAAATGCCTTCTTTTTAATGGCTGAGTAATACTCCATTGTGTATATGTACCAAAGCTTTCTTATCCATTCGTCTGCAGATGGACATCTATGTTGCTTTCATGTCCTGGCTATTATAAACAGTACTGCAATGAACATTGGAGTACATGTGTTTCTTTCAATTCTGGTTTCCTCGGTGTGTGTGCCCAGGAGTGCAATTGCTGGATCATATGGCAGTTCTATTTCCAGGTTTTTGAGGAATCTCCACACTGTTCTCCATAGTGGCTGTACTAGTTTGTATTCCCACCAACAGTGTAAGAGGGTTCCCTTCTCTCCACACCCTCTCCAGTATTTATTGCATGTAGATTTTTGGATAGCAGCCATTCTGATTGGTGTGAAATGGTATCTCATTGTGGTTTTGATGTGCATTTCTCTGATTATGAGGGATGTTGAGCATTTTTTCATGTGTTTGTTAGCCATCTTTATGTCTTCTTTGGAGAAATGTCTGTTTAATTCTTTGGCCCATTTTTTGATTGGGTCATTTATTTTTCTGGAATTGAGCTGCAGGAGCTGCTTGTATATTTTGGAGATTAATTCTTTGTCAGTTGCTTCATTTGCTATTATTTTCTCCCATTCTGAAGGCTGTCTTTTCACCTTGCTTATAGTTTCCTTTGCAGTGCAGAAGCTTTTGATTTTAATTAGGTCCCATTTGTTTATTTTTGCTTTTATTTCCCATATTCTGGGAGGTGGGTCATGGAGGATCCTGCTCTGATTTATGTCGGAGAGTGTTTTTCCTATGTTCTCCTCTAGGAGTTTTATAGTTTCTGGTCTTACATTTAGATCTTTAATCCATTTTGAGTTTATTTTGGTATATGGTGTTAGGAAGTGTTCTAGTTTCATTCTTTTACAAGTGGCTGACCAGTTTTCCCAGCACCCGTTGTTAAAGAGACTGTCTTTTCTCCATTTTATATTCTTGCCTCCTTTGCCTAAGATAAGGTGTCCATAAGTGCGTGGATTTATCTCTGGGCTTTCTATTTTGTTCCATTGATCTATATTTCTGTCTTTATGTCAGTACCATACTGTCTTGATGACTGTGGCTTTGTAGTAGAGCCTGAAGTCTGGCAGGTTGATTCCCCCAGTTCCATTCTTCTTACTCAAGATTGCTTTGGCTATTTGAGGTTTTTTGTATTTTCATACAAATTGTGAGATTATTTCTTCTAGTTCTGTGAAAAATATCATTGGTGTCTTGATAGGGATTGCATTGAATGTATAAATTACTTTGGGTAGTATACTCATTTTCACAATTTTTATTCTTCCAATCCACGAACACGTATATTTCTCCATCTATTAGTTTCCTCTCTGATTTCTTTCACCAGTGTTTTATAGTTCTCTATGTACAGGTCTTTTAATTCTTTCAGTTCAGTTCAGTTCAGTTCAGTCGCTCAGTCGTGTCCGACTCTCCGCGACCCCATGAATCACAGGACGCCAGGCCTCCCTGTCCATCACCAACTCCCGGAGTTCACTCAAACTCATGTCCACAGAGTCGGTGATGCCATCCAGCCATCTCATTCTCTGTCGTCCCCTTCTCCTCCCGCCCCCAACCTTTCCCAGCATCAGAGTCTTTTCCAGTGAGTCAACTCGTCGCATGAGGTGGCCAAAGTATTGCAGTTTCAGCTTTAGCATCAGTCCCTCCAATGAACATCCAGGATTGATCTCCTTTAGAATGGACTGGTTGGATCTCCTTGCAGTCTAAGGGACTCTCAAGAGTCTTCTCCAGCACCACAGTTCAAAAGCATCGATTCTTCAGCGATCAGCTTTCTTCACAGTCCAACTCTCACATCCATACATGACCACGGGAAAAACCATTACCTTGACTAGATGGACCTTGGTTGGCAAAGTAATGTCTCTGCTTTTTAATATACTATCAAGGTTGGTCATAACTTTCCTTCCAAGGAGCAAGCGTCTTTTAATTTCATGGCTGCAATCAGCATCTGCAGTGATTTTGGAGCCCAAAAAAATAAAGTCTGACACTGTTTCCACTGTTTCTCCATCTATTTCCCATGAAGTGATGGGACCAGATGCCATGATCTTTGTTTTCTGAATGTTGAGCTTCAAGCCAACCTTTTCACTCTCCTCTTTCACTTTCATCAAGAGGCTTTTGAGTTCCTCTTCACTTTCTGCCATAAGGGTAGTGTCATCTGCATATCTGAGGTTATTGATATTTCTCCCAGCAATCTTGATTCCAGCTTGTGTTTCTTCCAGCCCAGCGTTCCTCATGATGTACTCTGCATATAAGTTAAATAAGCAAGGTGACAAGTCACCTTGCTTTATTTCTTTAGGTAGATATATTTCTAAGTATTTTATTCTTTTCGTTGCAACAGTGAATGGAATAGTTTCCTTAATTTCTCTTTCTATTTTCTCATTATTAGTGTATAGGAATGCAAGGGATTTCTGCGTGTTGATTTTATATCCTGCAAGTTTACTGTATTCATTGATTAGCTCTAGTAGTTTTCTGGTAGAGTCTTTAGGGTTTTCTGTGTAGAGGATCATGTCATCAGCGAACAGTGAAAGTTTTACTTCTTCTTTTCCAATTTGTATTCCTTTTGTGTCTTTTTCTGCTCTGATTGCTGTAGCCAAAACTTCCAGAACTATGTTGAATAGTAGTGGTGAGAGTGAGCACCCTTGTCTTTTTCCTGACTTTAGGGGAAATGCTTTCAGTTTTTCACCATTGAGGATAATGTTTACTGTGGGTTTGTCATATATAGCTTTTATTATATTGAGGTATGTCCCTTCTATTCCCACCTTCTGGAGGGTTTTTATCATAAATGGATGTTGAATTTTGTCGAAGGTTTTCTCTGCATCTATAGAGATAATCATATGATTTTTATTTTTCAGTTTGTTAATGTGGTGTATTACATTGTCACTCCAAACCCACTGACATCTCATAACTCATTACTGGACACTTCATTACACTCCAGAGAGAAGAAATCCAGCTAACCCACCAGAACATTGGCACAAGCTTCCCTAACCAGGGAACCTTGACAAGTCGCCCGTCCAACCCCACACACAGCGAGGTAACTACATAATAAAGAGAACTCCACAAACTGCCAGAAGACGGAAAGACCACCCCAAGCAAAGCTATATAAGCAAGATGGAGAGGCAGAGAAATACCCAGCAAGTAAAGGAACAAGATAAATGCCCACCAACACAAACAAAAGAGGAAGATATAGGGAATCTACCTGATAAAGAATTTCAAATTTTGATGGTGAAAATGATTCAAAATCTTGAAAGCAAAATGGAGTTACAGATAAATAACCTGGAGAAAAGGATTGAGAAGATGCAAGAGAGGTTTAATAAGGATGTAGAGGAAATAAAAAAGAGTCAATATACAATGAATAATGCAATAGATGAGATCAGAAACACTCTGCAGGGAACAAACTGTAGGATAACGGAGGCAGAAGACAGGATAAGCAAGTTAGAAGATAGAGCTGTAGAAATAAATGAAACAGAAAGGAAAAATGAAAAATGAATTAAAAGAAATGAGGACAATATTAGAGACCTCTGGGACAATATTAAACACCCCAACATTCGAATCATAGGAGTCCCAGAAAAAGAAGACAAAAAGAAAGACCATGAGAGAATACTTGAGGAGATAATAGTTGAAAACTTTCCTAAAATGGGGAAAGAAATAATCACCCAAGTCCAAGAAACCCAGAGAGTCCCTAACAGGATAAAACCAAGGTGAAATACTCCAAGACACATATTAATCAAATTAACAAAATCAAACACAAAGAACAAATATTAAAAGCAGCAAGGGAAAAGCAGCAAATAACACACAAGGGGATTCCCATAAGGATAACAGCTGATCTTTCAACAGAAACTCTTCACTGCTCTTTGAAGCAGTATGATGGTTGCTCTAGAATCATTGTCCAGTAATTGCAACATGTCCATCATCTTGATGATGGCGTCTATCATTTGTTGATTGCTTTTTTCATTCAGTTGGAGACGTTCCTGATTTGGGGTCTGATGAGTAACTTTCAATTGAAATTTGAACTGTGTGTGTGTTTTGGGAGATTCTGGATCTTATTTAAAGCTGGCCGGCTTTGCCTGACACTGCTCTAGCAGGGGAACGAGGGGCAGTATGCTACCTTTTTACTACCAGGTGGGAGTAGATATCCAGGTTCCCTATTCAGCTTCACTGACACTCAAGAAGGGGGCTCCATAGTGCTGGGCTGGGTGGGAGTTTGAGCTCCTTAAGTGGTGTCCATTGACTTTATGGGGAGGATGGTCTCTTCATTCCTGAATAATAGGTGAATGTCTGGATTCTCTGTTTGGCCTTCTCTGATATCAGAGGCAAGGGCGCCTCATTACTGCAGGTGGTGATAAAGATCCAGGAGCCTCAAGTGTTCTCCACTGACATGGTGGGAGCTCATCACTGGCTGGAGGGGAAGAAAGTCCTGGCCCCTTGCTTGGCATCTTTAATACCACCCAGAAGGGGGCTTGGGGCATTTCATTCCAGTCTTACTAGGATGAAAGTCTAGGTCTTTGCTGGCCTGGGTGAAGGTGTGGCCGGTTGTTTTTCTGTGGTGTTTTCCTGGAAAGGAACTATTGTTTTCAGAAAGTTCCTGTCTTGGTAGGCTGCCTCTTTCTGAATCCTTTTGTTGAGGTTTCTTTTTTTTTGGTCTGAGACCATTGGCATTTCCTGGTTGGTGGTTTCTTCTGCTCCAAGCCTGGGATAATGTGAGGCAAAAGAAAACTCAGGAAACTCTCCACATTGTCCCTCCTTAGGTCTCAAGGTCCTAGTCAGGCTGTTTCTTCAGAGTCTTCTTAGGTTTGTTACACATATGAAATGTTTGGTGATTTGAATTGTATTTAATCAGAGGAGTAGGGAAAATATGCCTCTCCCTTTTCTCGGAAGAAAAGTCACCTAGCCTGCATTTTAACAAGCTCTCATGATGCCTGCTAAGGTTCTCAAGAATCTGTGCTTTTTTGTTTTCTTACCCCTTTTCCTTCTACCACAGCTGTGGGGCAAAGCACTAGGCATCTGTGTTTAACATGAGAAGCTTGGGGTCACTGCTACTCTCTTCACAGAAAAGCCCTTCCCTCACCTGTAACTCTTTTTTCAGTTTCCTGCCATATGTGTGCCTTATATCACTTTAAAGGGTTTGGGATAGCTTCAGAAGGTGTGTGGGTGGACCAGCACGGGCTTCTGGACAGGTTAGACAGACAACATGGTCCAGAGCGGCCCTTGAGTGCAGAGTTTATGGCTTACACTGAACCACTCCTGGGCTGGAGTTTGTGGTTCACACTGAGCACAAGAAAACAGGCAGAAAATGTGGTTCTGATTTGTAAATTATTCAGAAATGTGGCTAAAGCTTCTCAAAAACAAAGTGTGGATGAGACACTCGTTCCCATCATGGGCATGCTTGCCCCATGCACATTTTCTTCCTGGGAAGGGCAGTTTGGAAATTAGTAACAGCCAGGAGGCCCCTGGAGAAGTGGTATCCTTGGAACAGTGTTACAGAAGATTAAATTGACATCTTCAAATTGGCCTTAATCATCCAGTCATTTCAAGAACCTACTTAGTGATATCATCAGATCAATAAGATTGTCCTAACAGCGACACTTTTTTTTCAAGTTACAATAGTTATAATTGGAATTTTCCAAATACTGTGTTTGAATATAGTAGCTTCGCTGTTTTTTTTTAAAGTCAAGATTAATCATCAAGGTATTCCTTTGCTGTTGATATACTGTCATCATATCCCCTTTTAGAGATGAAGAAACTAAGAAAGTGGGGTAGAGATTTAGTGCTTAACAATTATTTGTTAAAGTTTATTAAAAATAATAAGCACCATCAATAAAGCACTTATTGTGCACAGAGTGATGTTCACAGGACTTTATATACATGTGCATATCGTTGGCTCTTTTTAATCCTTGTGGCAACCTATTATTTCTGTCATTCTGATTTTTTGACATCGTCTCATTTGTACCCATGGGATTTTAATTTATCAAGGTGACTGAGGAGTGACACAGGGGAGGTCAATGCCACTGAAAGAATTTATTACCTACAATTCCCAAGAGACGGGAGAAGCAGCTCCACACAGGCCACAGAGAAGCACCAGGTTTGGTAGGAGGCAGAAGCAGAGGGAAGGAGAAAGTTTAGGACAGCGACTTTATTGGGGTTTCCATGGGAAAGGTAAAAGGCAGGACTGGCTAGGACAGTTTAGGACTGGCTAGTATGATTAATCTCAGTGGACTTTGGGCTATAGAGATGGTCTCTAGTCTGGTGTCTGGCCCTGAGATGCTATAGGGTGGGGAAAATATAAGACTGCGTGAGAGGTGGACAAGGAGGATGGCTGAGGGTATAGACCCGGTATTGGCTGATTAGCATATGAAAGACCTGGTCCCAAGGAGGGTGTTCATTACCTTTAGGAACTAACTAGCCCAGGGAGAAGCAGTCAGTAAGGTCTTCCAAGATGTCAAAACCTGAGATACAGAAAAGTTTTTAAAATTATTAATACAAATGTGGACATGGAGCCATAGAGAGTTTATAGGACTGGTGGGAAGTTTATAGCACTTCTCACACAGCTGGGAAGTGGCAGAGTCTGAATGTGGAAGAGCTCCATGAGTGCATGCTAAGTCACTTCAGTTGTGTCCAACTCTTTGTGACCCCAGGGAGTCATCCCCCCATGGGAGTCCCCACATGAAAGTCCCCCCCATGCGACTCCAGTCCCCCTGGAGTCCCGCCAGTCTCCTCTGACCATGGAATTCTCCAGGCAAGAATACTGGAGTGGGTTGCCATTTCCTCCTCCAGGAGAACTTCCCGACCCAGAGATTGAATCCACGTCTCCTGTGTCCCTGGCATTGCGGGTGTATTCTTTACCACTTAGCCACAAGGGAAGACTATAGATGAGCTCCAGCTGCCTCTGAAGATCCCACAGAGCTTCAGTCTGGGGCTGTTCCCTGGTTCTTGTCATTATGCTCCCCAGCACTTAATGATCTCAAGTACAAATGGCTGATGGAATATGAAAACAGAAGTGCCTTTAAAGAGTGTAAAGAAAAGAACAAAACCCTTGAAGCTAGACATTGGGAGATAAAGCTAATAGAATCTTGAGCCTGGTGAAAAGAATCCTTGAGCCTGGTGAAGAGAAAGGCAAACCATCTTGGTTTGTGAAGAACAGTGATACACTAGAGTATTCCAAACCTAGACAGTGTATTGAAAAACAGAGACATCATTTTGTGACAAAGGTCCATATAGTGAAAGCTATGGTTTTTCCAGTAGTCATGTACAGATGTTAGAGTTGGACCAAAAGAAGGCTCAAAGAATTGATGTGACTCTTGAGAGTCCCTTGGATAGCAAGGAGATCAAACCAGTCGATGCTAAAGGAAATTAACCCTGAATATTCATTGGAAAGACTGATGATGAAGCTGAAGCTCCACCACTTTGGCTAGCTGATGCAAAGAGCCAATTCACTGGAAAAGACCCTGATGCTGGGAAAGAATGAGGGAAAGAGGAGAAGGGAGTGACAGAGGATGAGATTGTTGGATGGCATCACTGACTTAATGGACTTGAATTTGAGGAAACTCAGGGAAATAGTGAAGGACAGGGAAGCCTGGCATGTTGTAATACATGGGGTCACAAAGAGTCAGACACGACTTAGCAACTGAACAACAACAGCAAGAAGACTATGAAGAGTTGGCGTTTATCCCCATCTCTACATGAAGGACTCAGAACAGAAACACAAGGGTTCTTAGAGACACTGGAAAAGCAGTGGTGGAATGCTGGTTCAGGACATGAATCTACTTCTCAGGGAATGATTCACCCCCACCATTGTGCCTGTCCAATATTCATATTTCTCATAATTATAATAATTAAAATGCTGTGTGCCTGGATCATAGCTTCAAAACCCTTTCTTTTATATTATTCTACCTTAAATAATTGTCTTTCCATATTTGTGAAAATTTCAAATATTCTTCTACTGTACTCCAATGCAAGAAATATCACACTATCTTTAAAGTATTTTTAACCAGATTCTAAATCTCCAATCAGCAAGATGGTGAGAAATTCATTTCCAGTGACAAGGGAATGGGACTGGGTGGGAGTGGTCCTGGTCTTGCACTTAACAAGGTCACACAAGAGAATCAGGGTCTAAACAGTTTATGAAAGATTAGGGTTTTCTGTCTTCCATCTGATGATTACAAAGGTATTTATTATTTAAGCTTTCATGATCATACCAAAAGCAGAAGACTCTGCTTCTCTATGTCTCTTTAATTTGATGGCCCTGCCTCACTTTCACCAAGCCTAGGGACAGAAGTGGTGATCTTGGTACCCAGTGCATAGCCTCTGAAGATTAACAACCTTATTGGTGAAGGAGTCAGGGTCGCTCCTACTTTTCCATCAGGTACTGCTTTCTCCCTTTCAGGCTTGCAGAATGTCCCCTATCAAAGATATGGAATTGTTCTTCCAGCTCTCCAACCCCAAAGACCTTCTTTTCCCTTTTCCCCCTCTCATTTATTTCCTTAATGAATTCAGATTTTCAAAGCAAAAGAATAAGAGGGTTATGGTTGAGTGACTTCCACCTTTGATCTTGAAATTCAACCAAAGTGAATCCAAAGCCTTTCCCACTTTAATGAAGTAAGGAAAATAAAACAAACAGAACAATAATGTAAATGAGTTTCTTAATAAACTACCCTACCTTCACTCTCATAGATCAGGGAAAGGTTGTATATCCCACATCAACAAGGTGATGCAAATTTATTTGGAGTGAGACTTGAACCTAAAATTGCCATCTACCATCAACCTGCTGCCTCCAATAAAGGACTTTGTAACGGACTAGCCAGTCAATTTTCTCATTATTCAATGCAAATATGTTACGCAAAGAGAGTATAACAAGAAATAACATTTCAAAAATATCATACCACATTAGAAAAAATTCCTAAATACCAGAAGAATGCATTTTTTGGCTGTGGGACTAAAAACAGCTTGTTGGAACTCATTTTGTTTGTTAGAACTAAGCTGCTCTGGAATGATTTCTTCTTTTCCAATGTGTAATGGTTCATTTCATGCATGGAACAACTATAATGAAAACAGCTCTTTACTAAGTCTTTGCCTTTTGGCTTTAAATTGCAATTAAAATAACATTACTCAGATCTCAGCTGTCCCCTTCTTTACCTCTGGTGCTTAGGTTGTGGTATCTATTGAAAATTTTATGCCTCAAACAGAAATACTTGAGAAGCTGAGAAAATCAATTTTAATGAAAGCATGGATGGGAGAGAAACAGATAATATTCCCCAAACTCAAAGATTGCAAAATGCTTTTAAAGAGAAGCAATAACCATCACGAAATGCATCAATAAAGGAATTAAAGACTTGGGAGGTGGCAAAAATATATAGTTCCAGGCAGGTGTCTAAAAGGTGTTAATAAATTTACATCTCATTATGGAGGACAGTCAAGGTTAGGTGTTTTGACCAAACAGGAGATGTTTGGAAATGAAACCGACAACCTCCACGTTGGTGAAAGTGGGGGTAATGGGCAGTTCTGGGACCACACAGGAATACTCAAGAGGAGACAGCAGCTAACTCTCCACTCTCCAAGGCCACCCCCGTCTGAGAGCTTCCCGAATCTCTCATCTTCTCCCTCTTCATGAAAGTCAAACCACTGGAGCCATGACTTTTCAAAATTTTCATAAATGTAGATCAGCAGCAGCAGGTCACAGAAGCTCACACATCGTCTGCCACAATTCTGATCAAACTCAGCTCTCACATCTATCCTTCTCCATTTTCTTCTTCCCCCACGACTACTACCCTTATCTAGGTCACTGTCATCTCTTAACCCTGTCACTGCAACAGCTCTCATCTCTACTCCTTAAGTTCAATTTATTCACACTAGTGCAAGAATAATCTTTAGATAGGTAATGCAGATTGGGCACGTAAATCTCTTTATTCACCCCTGATTGCCTACAGAATAAAATCAAGATTCTTTAGAATGTGTTTTGTTTCATCTGCTCTTTTTGAGGTTTATTTATTTTGTATCTACATCTGATCCTCTATTTTAGAATAGGGGAAAACTACCAGTGCGTGTTGTTGGTGGAATGAAATGCATTCTCTCTGACAGTTTTCCAGAAAAATCTTTCCCTTTCATGTGACCCAGGGTCAGTTTACACTGCCCATCAGCACAGCTCTGATCTCTGGCAGAGCAAGTCCTTCTTGGTCTGTTACTTGCTTTTTCTTGCCTTGTTTCTTGTTATCCTCAATCCTCCTTCTCTCTTTAATCCTGTCTCCCCAGTCTGCTCGGAGACACTGCGTGCCTTTTGCACTCTCTCCTCCATTTGTGCCTGCTGGTCTGTGCTCCTGAATGCCCTTCTTTGGGCGTTTTTTTTTTTTTACACATTCTTCAGGGGTTTTATTATTATTATTTTTAATTTTAACTGGAAGCTAGTTACTTTACATTACTGTATTGGTTTTGCCAGCAATCGCACTCCTGGGCATACACACCAAGGAAACCAGAATTGAAAGAGACACATGTACTCCAATGTTCATCACAGCACTGTTTATATTAGCCAGGACATGGAAGCAACGTTGATGTCCATCTGCAGACGAATGGATAAGAAAGCTGTGGTACATGTGCACGATGGAGTATTACTCAGCACATTCTTCAGTTTAAATGTCAACTCCTTCAGGAAGATCTCGCTGGTACTAACAATATGGTATCTTTTCTCACAGGATTGTATCTTTACTCCTCTGCTGACATAGAAATCTCTTGCTTACCCTGTTTGAGTTTCTTTTGACTGTAAGTTCCATTAAGATATGGACTTTTCTCTTAAAAAGTTTATTCTTGTCCATTTCTCCATCAGTCTGGAAGGACATCATTGTTGAGCTGTCAAGAAGAAAAAACTACAATGTCCAGTTCTCTGACAGAACCTCAAATGTGTGGCTTTATGGCCGAGATCTGCAATTTCATATTGTTGGAGCATTCATTGACTCCCTGGGAGTTGCAACTTTCTGTAAGTTTGCTGAGTTTGAAGCAAGAAAGAAGGCACATGCAGATTTGTACAGAAATTGTGATTCCAGGAAAGATTTTATCTTTCAGACTGCAAAGCGATTTGGAATATAAAGAGCTTTTTGGGGTTGAGTTCCTTGGAAGTCTGTCACTTACCTATGTTCCTGAACTATGAAACTATGAACTATGAATATCTGGGCTAACGAATAGTCTCTCTTAGTAAATAAATGATTAACAGGTACTGTGAAAAAATATTCTTAACTAGCATTTTCACTGTCATTTCTCCAGTACCTAGCTCCTCAAGGTGGAACAGAGGAAAACCAGTCATTATTCCTCAAAAAGTAAGTTGCCAAATTTAGCTGTAGGTGATCTAAAAGAACATCATGACTATAGGTGGTCTTCTGGGAATTGTTTTTGCACTTGATACTGTAAGATTTCTCCACGTTATTACATATGATTCCAGCTAATTATTCTTTATTGCACAAATGTGCTCTTATATATACATGTGTGCCCCTGTGCATGTGTGTGTGTATATATAATATAAAGCAAATTACTTATTCATTCTTATGATTCAGGCATCTGAGTTGTTCCAATTTTTTGCTTCTCCAACTACACAGATATTGTTGAGCAAACACATGTGACTAATCTGAGAACAAGCCCAACAGGCTTTCCTAAGCAACACTGGGAAAACATGTAGTGACAGAAGCAGTAGTAATCTAAGAACCCACAAAGCTATCACTTCAGGTTGCTATGACCTGTGGTCATAAGTACAAAGTGAATAGGAGCTTGTCACAATATATAGCTCCTCTATTAAGGAGGTCAAGATAGTGAATACTTGGCTACCCTCAAAAAGAAAGAAAATAGATATGGCATTTTATTTTACAATCTTCACTGTAAAAATTAATTATTCAAAATAAATAAGTTCCATATTCATTTGATTTTGCAGATAATTTCTCTTCTGACAAAGGATAAAGAAAGTTATTAATCAGTAGCTCTTATACTTGGCTATAAGCTAGAATCACTTGGGAGGGATTTTAAAAATTCTGATGCCCAAGTCATTCTATAAATGAATTAAATCAGCTTGTTTGGACGTCGACCCCAGGTATCAGTATAATTTTTAATTCTCCCTGTGAATTTCAATGTACAGCCAAGACTGAGAACCACTGCTCTAAGCCATGTGACAGAACCTGTGTGTTCACCCCTCGTACTTAAATGTGGGCTGAATATTTTGAAGCTGGGAGAAAGAAAAAGCTTTCAGAAAATAATAATTTAAAAACATAAAAACAAAGCAAAATTAAAAATTTTAAATCCACAAGCATTTAAAAAGCAGGAATCACTAAATAGTTTATCTGATACCAAAAATGTCCCCTAATCACCTCGATGCTCCAGAGTTAAGATCAACCATTATCTTAATACTTGAAACTTTTTTTGTACTTCTCTTTCTTTTCCCTTTATTTCTTTCTTTTCTCTCTCTCTCTTAAAAGTACATTTTGAAATTTTTTTTTTCTCACTCTCCCCACCCCAACCTTGGCTGGCAAACTCTGGAAAGAACTATAAAATTAATGAAATCTCAAATTAGGATTTGGCACATAAATCCATTTTCTTATCTTCTCAGTTGCTTTTTTTTTTTTTTTTTTTTTTTGCTTTTTCTCCATGTTCTTTCCACAAAATGTCACTTACTTTCATCACATCAAGAATTCTGTTGTGAAAGAAGATACGATCCTTCCTTCAAGAAAGTTTCAATTACAGCATTCTACCATTCAGTGTTTATTTACCAAGTTGAGCAGATGTTTGTTTGTTTGAGCAGGTGTTATGGCTAGGTAGTGAGAAGGGAAATGAGCAAGGCATAGTACATAATCTGGTAGGAAGACATATTTTTAAGTAAAATACTTTTATTTAAAAACTAAATTTTTGAAATAATGACATATTTACATGTTTTTAAAATAAAAAACTATTAAAATACCAATAAAAAATCTCCCTTCCACCATTGTCTAGTTCACAGATACCCTCCAATATGTAGGCAGTGTTGCTAAGTTCCTATGTAATTTTCCACAGATTTTACCATATACGGAAATATAAAGATGAATATTTATTTATAACTCCCCTTTTTCACAAACAGTAGATTATTTCACATACTATTTTGTATGTTGATGTTTTCCATTATACAACCTATTTTGGAGATTGTTCTATATCAGTACATAAAATCTTATTTATCATTTTATGTAGGTGCATAGTTTTCATTGTATTTTATTCCATAATTCATTTCACCAACCTCATAGAGACAAAATTCAATTTTCCCCAATCTTTCCCTAAAACAAATACAGATAATTTCATCATCTCATACATGCAAAATCTAAGATAAATTCCTAGTAGTGGGATTGTTTAGTCAATGAACTTGTACTTTTGACAGATATTGACAACTTGTCATGTACTGAACTTATGCAGGTTTCCACACTCACCAGCAATATATAGAGGTGCCTATATTTTCACATCATTGCCAACACAATATGTCTGAATTTGAATTTTTGCTGATATAATGGATGGAAAATGGTGTTATGTCAATTTGTGTGACCTTTATTATGAATGAAATCAGGCCTTTTATAGCTTAAGTGTTATGTAAAGGGGAGAAGCAAAGGATGCACTTAAACTAAATACAATAGAAGGTCAATGTGCCACCTGACCACTGATCAGAAGGGCCATCATTATAAAGTTTACAAATAATAAACTCTGGAGAGGAAACAAATCAACCTGAATCACTACGCCTTACTCTTGAAACTAATACAATGTTGTGAATCAACTATACTTCAATTAAAAAATTCATATTTATATAAAAAACAAATATGGTAGAAAATGCAGGGAGGAAGATATTTATCATCTCTACTGCTGAAAACAAAAGCACAATTTAAGCACAATCCTCTGCAGTTTGCATTGGATTCTTTCCCAAATGCCTTTCAACTGAGTCATGCTGAAATCATGACAAAAACAAGATTTCACATGTCTTTTTCTTTTCTGTTCCATCTATTCTGCTCGATCTTTTAAAATGTAACTTCTGGATTGCTACCAACATTTACAGTAAGTTCGGTTTTCATTCAGCTTATTTGAGTCCCTGCTTGTCCCCCATTTATGTATCTTAGTAACATGTTTACCACTGACTTTCTTCATATGATTTTTAAAGTTCTATCACAATATTATGTGTTTAGTTCTTGCAAATATAACTTCAAAAGAGTAACATGTAGCAGTTAAGAGTTTACTAGGTGCCTTAAGGTATCAATATATTATCTCATTTAAGGCACTCAAAGGCTCTGTAATTTATTCTTGAGAAATTTCCTCCATTGTAACACAGAGAAATTAAGTTACTTGCTGTCAGTCTCACAGCTAACCAGCGGCATTTTGGAATCTATACTCAAGAACTCAAACTCCAAGTCCAGTACATTTTCTAACTATAATAGACTCACAGTAGTTGGTTGTGACAAAATATCTTTGGTTTTTCTTTGTCTCTGTCTGCACCTGTCTCCTGCATCCAGAGAGAGGTCATTAGAAGCCTGAGAGCAAAAGCAGTGCCCGCTCCCATCTGCCTGACTTCCCTTCTCAGACCTCACTTGCATTGACTTTTCTTGGGTCTAGCCGTCAGTACATAAATTCCAATCAGAATGACATAAGGGACTTACTTCACAGGCAAGTTGGTGTGCAATTGATTAAAATTTCTTCCAGTCTCCTCCTGACCTGGTCTTTCTCTAAAGTTTGTCACTGCAATCAGGAGGACTGAATCACCTACCTTGTCAATTGGGACATTTGTTCTTTCGTCTCAAATAAATTAACACAGCCCTGAAAGAAACTTTTATCCCTTTGGTATCTCTCATAGCCATCCTTTGAAGTGTTTTTGAAAGGAGCAGTTGAATCAGAACCTTTCATGCAATTGTCAGTCTGATTCCTTGGAGGTCTAGACCTAAGGAGCATTTTTGGAAGAGCCTGCACACATTATTCTCCTCTGCTCAGAGTCTTTCATCTGCAGCACAGAAAGCTGTGTGTGAGTTCCTCCTTGTACAAGGACACTGTTTTATTTTGGTCTGAGTCTACCATCAACTAATAATTTTATAAAAGGTTGATTCATTTGAATGAAAAGATGTTAAACGACCTCAGGTACATGGGATGTGGCCTGCTCCTCATTATTATTATCATTTGAGTTTGTAAAAGTTCCTATCTGATAATGTTGGTGATTTGCCTTGAGCTCTCTTGACCACATTTCTCTGGACATTTGAGAACATAATCCTGCTGAGTAATGAGTCCTGTCTTTTTATAAGTGAGTTGCTTTGTGGAAAGCCAGAAAAACAATACCTTGGATTGATTAACTCCTTTACAGGTAATAAGCTGGTCTAAGATTCAACAGGGATGTAAGGTGATAAAGACATGATGTTGGAGAAACTTTACAAAGCTCAGTGAAGAATATTAAGCTGGAAAATGCTGTGAAATTCAATGCCTCCCAGAGAATGAACACTCTTTCATTTAATAACAAACCCCATTGTTTACCATGTTCATCTTCAGTTTCTCTGTTTTACATTTTTCTCCACAAAACTTACTTTTTTCCCCTACCTCTATCTCCTCTCACTTTCAACTCTCCAGACCTGAGTGAACTCTCAATAAGTATTCGTTGAGCCAGTGATTCAGTGGATCTGAAGCCAAGGCATCTTTATCCAGCTCTGGTTCCTCTCCTTCCCCTTTGAGGTGAGGATCTCTGCCCTGCACGCCACACCTTTCTGTTTGTGTTGTTTTGGTTCTTCCTTTTTCCAACATTTACAATCATGCATGTTTTTCACATCTTAAACAAACAAAAAAACATGGGAAGAGCTCTGGTTAATGAAATGCCTCCCCAACTATTATTCCATCATTCTACTTCCTTTGCAGTCAAATTTTATGAACTGTCTCTCGATACTCACTAGCTTCTTTTCTTCACATCTGCTTTTTCCAATTCATTATCATCTTGCTTCTGTACCAGTGAACCCCATGGGTGACTTCCCAATACTTATTGAACTTGTTTCTCCAGTAGCATTTAAAACTGTTAGCCACCTGCTCTTTCTTGCTCTTTACATTGGCTTTATGACCCAATGTTGGTTTTTTCTTTGCCTATTTTCATGCCCTCAAATACTGGTGGCCTCAAGTCCTCGTGTCCCTCATGGACACAGTTCATGCTCTCTCCAGGTAGTTTCTCTCACTCTCCTGGCTTCTATGATCTTGTTCTCAGAGAGCTCCCCAGACCCACTTGGAGAACTAAAGAAAGCAGTGTCTATTATCTTCACCCAGATGCCTTGCAGCACTTCGCTCTCAAAATGCTCAAACCTTATGTCATCTCTTCCAGAATTTGATTTCTCTTCCTTGTCTCCCAATGTCAATGAATGACCCTCTCATCCTTCCAGTTGTCCCATCCGAACCGGAAACATAAATTATCAATATCACCCATAACCTCTCCTTTGTCCTCACCCCTCTATTGAGTCACAATACTCTTTCATATAAACAGTGAAAATATTTCTTCTTTGAGGCCCCACTAGCTCTGCCTCGAACAAGACACCATCCCCCATCACCTTTGCTGTAAGGATTTCCTCCCAGGTGTTCTGTCCAGGCTTCACTCTCACCCTCGCCAGCCTTCAGGCTATTTCCAGACACAGGCAGACTGATCTTTCTGTAATGCAAATTTCATCCCATCCCTCTGTACTTAAAGTCCTTGGTTTCCCTTTTCACTAAGTCAAATGCCTAACAAGTCAGACAAGACCTTACAGAAGTCTCACTATTGTCGCTGTAACACTTGCTCCTTATGCCTCAGACCTACTCATCTTCAGGTCCCTTAGCTGGTACTTCCTCCAGGAAGTCTTTCCTGATTACCAGAAGCTGAATTAAGAGTCCTTACTGTGATTTCCCACAACACACCAATGTCAAATTTGCAGTAAACTGCAGTGGGCTTTTTATTCATAAATCCTCTGAATGTAAGTTCCTTGAGGGCAGAGGTTGATTTTTCTTATCATTATATTCCCAGGATGCTTCCTGGCATATCCTAAATACTCATTCAATAATTAAAAGAAGAAAAAAAAATGAATTTGTCTAAATTATTTGAAACAGGTCTGATTAATCAATAAAAGGTCCAAGTACAATAATACATATAAAATGATTAAGGTGGTCCACCAATAAATATTATTTCTTTTCTCTTTCATATTTGGCTTCTAGGAAATTGTTACTTAGAGCTGTGGAGAGAGTTAACTTTGTCTTATAGTGATTTCAATTTTTATACTAAAACCTATTGCTATTTAGTGCCAACAGAAGTATAGAATTTTATGGTTGCAATTGTCTTATCTATAGTTCAATGCCCCATGAAAGTACTGGAATCATATTTCTGGAATAAATTGAACTCTATTGAGAATGAACAGAATGTACTAGTTGCGGGGTAGCTGTTCCATAGAATGACACTCAGATTGGTTCTCAAATTTCTCAGTTGGAAATTCAGTCTTTTATCAGATGATTTCACAGAAGAAAATAATAAGGATTGGTATTAGCAATGATAAAAATATCTCACAGATGGATGCATCGATGCTATTTACTAAACATATGAGTGCACATGTAGATTCAATTCAATTAGTATTTGCTGAGAACCAGAGACCTGGCATCAGATAATACAGCTATATAAACTGTAGTAAAACATATAGAAAGGTGATGTTCTAAATAATACTTTAAAACTGATGATGTGCATCTCATTGAAAAAGGATAACATTTATATAAGCCTTTTTTGGTTATCTCATTTGATTCTCACAACCCTGAAAGAAAGGAGCAGATATCATTTTAATTTTCCTGTGCTTTTGTCGCTCAGTTGTGTCCAACTCTTTGTGACCCCATGGACTGCAGCTCTCCAGGTTCTTCTGTCCATGGGGATTTTCCAGGCAGGAAGACTGGAGTGGGTTGCCATGCTTTCCTCCAGGGAATCTTCCCAACCCAGGGATCGAACCTAGGTCTCCCACATTGCAGGAGAGTTCATTACCATCTGAGCTACCAAGGAAGCCCATTTTCACTTCAGACATGAGGAAACTGAGGCAAATTCTATTTATTTGTCTCTTTATCCTAGATAACTTGACATATACTGAGAGATGTAAAAGTAAAATTAACAAAAGGATTGTTGCCTGCTTGATCACTTCCATTTTTAAGATAATTTACCTTTTCCCCTCATCCCCCAGTCATTTAGTTTATGTTGTAGAGATCTGGGTAGGCGGGAGGAGGAGGAGAGAAAGAGAGAGAAGTGGGGGAGAAAAAAGAGGGGAAGAGCAAGAACGGGGATGAAACAGGCACAGATCTTGGGATACAATGGGCAACTAATCCAAGATGACTGCTTTTCCCTTTCTAGCTCTCATCTGAATATGTACAGCTACATCTTCTTCATTTCTGTCCTTAAATGCCAGAAAGTTATGAATAGCCTTATAAACCATCTTCCTGAATATGAGGGTGGATATGATTAATAGGTGATCGGCTTCTAGTGTGGATATGATTAATACTCTCCAGTCTGGGTGTGATTAATAAGTGACCAATTTTTATTCTTCCCTCTTTCAATGTGCCTTCCTGAATTCATTTCAGAGGCTGGAGAAACAAAATTCCGCATTTCTAGACTCTTGCAGCTAGCTCTGGATACCAGTTAGAAACACTTATGCAAGATTTGGAAGCTGGTGAGGGGGGTTGTTTCACCCTTCTGCTGTTTCTGTGGGCAGTGTTGAGAAGCAGTGTGGTCCTGGAAATGGACACTGGTCTCTGAGTTCCTGTCTGATCACTGGCTTCATGGGTGTCCAGAGGCAGCTGAGATATTTATTGGGTATTTGTGATCCCCGGAACAAAGCTGCTGCTGCTGCTAAGTTGCTTCAGTCGTGTCCGACTCTGTGCGACCCCATAGACGGCAGCCCACCAAGCTACACTGCCCCTGGGATTCTCCAGGCAAGAACACTGGAGTGGGTTGCCATATGGTTTACAATTTTTGCACTCAATGGTTCCATTTTAAGTCTCCTTTTTACAGCTCCTTTAACCTTTCTAGTGACTTTAGAGACATTTAATTCCTATATTAAATCCCTTTCTGTTTAAAATACCTATAGAGGTTTCTATTTTCTCTACAGAACTGTGAAAGATATGCAAACTTTTGCATAAATTAATACAGAGAATTTGTTTTTTCCAACCAAATTTGCCCTAATTGAGGCAGGGAGGATATCAAGAAAATGTCATTGAAACAAAGTCCTTAAAGAATAAATGTTCTACTAACTTACATGGGCTTCTGCAGTTTGCAATAATGAAACATGAGTTTGAATCCAGATCTTCTGACTTGGTATCCCAGGGCTTTTGCTTATATCATAATATCATTTTTTTCCAAAGCAGTTAAAATATTACTTCAGTACCTGGCAAAAAGTAGAAATCAGCATATGGTTTTCCAATTGAGTTGAATTTTCAACATCTCACAGGATATACTTTAAATATAAACACTGGGATAACTATGTAAAAAACATTTGTTCTTTTTGGAAACCAGTGAAGAAAATCCTTTATATTTGGAAGAGCAGAGTAGAAGCGAGAAAAGAGTAGAGATGTAAGAATTTTAAGTATTAGAAAGTAGTGGAAATTATCCTATTAGAGTAAAAACAGGTTTTGATTATGAAATAAAACAATTCAATTTTCAAAGATTTAAAATAAATGGACATGTCATTCATGAAAATTATTTCTGACTTTTTATTTAAATTCTTTCTCATACCAGAGTTGATCAAATTATTCAGCAAAACATATTTTTTTCTTTTTTTCAGAGCAATAAACCTTCACAGGTAACATGGGCATAATGGATGTTGCTTAAGGTCACAGGAATGACCTACAATCTGGTAAAATTATGTAAAATTGCTTTGAAAGTGAGTGAAAGTGACTCAGTTGTGTCTGACTCTTTTCCACCTCATAGATTGTAGTCCACCAGGCTCTTCTGTACACAGAATTCTACATTTCCTTCTTCAGGAGATCTTCCCAACCCAGGGATTGAACTCTGGTCTCCTGCATTGCAGACAGATTCTTTACCACTTGAGCCACCACGGAAATTGCTTTAGCTACCCATTAAACTTATAGAATTCCAATTACATTTTACTGATATTTTATGCACTTTGGGAGCTCTAAATATAAGATCTATGATAAATGTTATGCAATACTTGTATGTAGTATATTATAGATAATTTAAGTAAGTTACTGTCAAAGGTAATAAGTGACATGACATAGGTATGAACAAATACCTATGAAGATATGACACATGAAGATATGACAGAATCTACTCACAAGAGATAAGCAAAGTGTCTGTTCCAGGTTTCAAAATCAAGCAGGAATGTGCCAGACCTTGGAAGTGAGAGCAAACAACATTCTAGTTAGACGTAACCGACCAGCCCTGAGTAACTTGAAATCATGGTGAACAAGGAAACTATCACACAGAAGGAGAAAGTTGTGTTCTTATAAAGTACAAGGAGTAGAATAGATTGAGGCCAAATCACTAGGGTATAGATGGTATACTTTTATCCTCTGGGTGTAGATGGTCACAGAGACATTAATAAGAAGAGTGCCACTTGCAGATTTATGGCCAGAGGCAAATCCGGTGGTAGTATTAAAGACAGACAAGGAATTTGAAAAGGAAGTCTGTGCAAAGAGATGGCTTTGTCATTAATGATAATGACAGCAATACATCTGGAAAAGAGGGACTTAAACTAGCTTTTATGAAGAGTTAGATGCGTGTGTGTGTTGGGATATCTCAAAGATAATTCTGAGTCTCAGGCTTCTAGCTTGGAAGAATGAACAGATGGTGACACCATGGGTCTGAGAAGAAATGCAAGGAGAGGACCTTAGTTTCTGGAATCAATGACAGATTCACTTCGGTTTTTTTTTTTAAATTAATTAATTTATTTTAATTGGCAGCTAATTACTTTACAATATTGTAGTGGTTTTTGCCATACATTCACATGAATCAGCCATGGGTGTACATGTGTTCCCCATCCTAACCCTCCCTCCCACCCCCTCTCCATCCCATCTCTCAGGATCATCCCAGTGCACCAGCCCTGAGCACCCTGTCTCATGCATTGAACCTGGACTGGTAATCTATTTCACATATGATAATACACATGTTTCAATGCTATTCTCTCAAATTATCCCACCCTCGCCTTCTCCCACAGAGTCTGGAAGTCTGTTCTTTACATCTGTGTCTCTTTTCCTGCCTCGCATATAGGGTCATCATTACCATCTTTCTAAATTCCATATGTATGCATTAATATACTATATTGATGTTTTTCTTTCTGACTTAGTTCATGCTGGATAATAGGCTCCAGTTTCATCAATCTCATTAAAACCGATTCAAATGCATTATTTTTAATAGCTGAGCAATATTCCATTGTGTATATGTGCCACAGCTTTCTTATCCATTCATCTGCTGATGGACATCTAGGTTGCTTCCATGTCCTGGCTATTGTAAACAGTGCTGTGATGAACATTGGGGTACACATGGCTCTTTCAATTCTGGTTTCCTCAGTGTGTATGCCCAGCAGTGGGATTGCTGGGTTGTATGGCAGTTCTATTTCCAGTTTTTTAAGGAATTGCCACACTATTCTCCATAGTGGCTGTACTAGTTTGCATTCCCACCAACAGTGTAAGAGGGTTCCCTTTTCTTCACACCCTCTCCAGCATTTATTGTTTGTAGACTTTTGATAGCAGCCATTCTGACCAGCATGAGATGGGACCTCATTGTGGTTTTGATTTGCATTTCTCTGATAATGAGGGATGTTGAGCATCTTTTCATGTGTTTGTTAGCCAGACAGATTCACTTTGAATAAGTTAGATTTGATGTGAGAGATATATATCTATAATTATATCTATATACATATATATATATAGTTTCCCTGGTGGCACTAGTGGTAAAGACCCTGTCTGCCAATACAAGAGACAAGAAATGCGGGTTCAATCCCTTGGTCAGGTAGATCCGCTGGAGGAGGGCATGGCAACCCACTCCAGTATTTTTGCCTGGAGAATCCCTTGGACAGAGGAGCCTGGTGAGCTACAGTCTATAGGGTCACAAAGAGTCGAACACAACAGAAGCAACTTCATATATGAAGTTGTATGTATGTAATGTATATATGTAATCTTGAATCCTGGTTTACAGATTATGATGTATATATGTAATTTTGAAGTCTGGTTTACAGATTATGGTGAAAGTTAGATATTTGTTTTTCATCAACAGAAAGATACTGAAGAAGTTGATGAACTCACCATTTAAAATGATTTCATTAGGCCACAAGGTGTTTTATTACAGAGGAACTGATGTGGGTAAAGACCATGAAGGTTGTTTTACTTATACACCTTTATTTTCCATTTTATTGAACCATTAGAGGAAAGAAACTGGCAGAATATTTGCTTCAATTAACAGAATTATCTTTGTCCTTCCATTTATAAGATATGTGTGTGTGTGTGTGTGTGTGTGTGTGTGTGTGAGTATGCATTGACTGCAGTTCTGCTATTGCATTGATTTTAAAATCATTGACATCAGTCTGAAAATGCATCTCAAAATATCTAAATGCACCAAATACTATTGCTTATCCTTTACAAATGAATATTATTTGAATTCATTGTTTATGATTAGAGTTTCATAGTAAAGCACATACCAGAAAACCTTCAAACTCTATAGCTTTGTGATATTTACCATCATTTAATAGATTTATGTTTGCAACTTTAGCTGGGAAAAAATGTTTTTTCTTTCCTAGCTATAGTATGGTGAAGGCAATGGCACCCCACTCCAGTGCTCTTGCCTGGAAAATCCCATGGATGGAGGAGCCTGGTAGGCTACAGTCCATGGGGTGGCTAAGAGTCGGACACGACTGAGCAACTTCACTTTCCACTTTCATGCATTGGAGAAGGAAATGGCAACCCACTCCAATGTTCTTGCCTGGAGAATCCCATGGACGGGGGAGCCTGGTGGGTTGCCGTCTACGGGGTCGCACAGAGTCGGACACGACTGAAGTGACTTAGCAGCAGCAGCAGCTATAGCATACTGGCAATTTGAATATCCAGGTAGGATGATTTCCAGTGAGTGCCTTTGAGTGCACTGGGTAGACTGTTATCAATAATTTAGCTGGGTGTAACCAGAAGCATGTAGCCAGCTGTCTATGCGGTGAGACGCTGGATTGACAATGGGGATGAAACGGACGCTAGCGTACTGAACAATGCAATCAGCCCCAGCTACACTCCTTATGAGAATGCTGACAACCGGGCTTATATTCCTACCTCTACTTCAAAGCTCTGGCAAGAGATATGTGTATCCTTCTGAGAAACTCAAGTGTTGAAAGCAAAAATACTGCAGACTCTTAAATCTAGGGCTCTCTAATAAAAATTCAGTTGGTCACTTAATCAGCTTAGAGTGAAATCTACCAGCTAGTAAACTGTATTCATGCAGATGTATTTCTTAGCTTTTCAGGATGTCAGCATTAAAAATGAATGGGCAGCCAAAGATCATCTGATATCTGAGGACAGACTGATATTCAAAAAATACACTGAAACAAGGAAAAATGAGCTCAGAAAAAAACACTTTTAAATGTAGAGAACATAAAAACATCAAAAGAAATTAAAATTGATACAAATAAATGGGAGAAGGTATTGCAATAATTATGCAACAAAGTAATTGTAATTCTACAGTCCATTAGTCAATAAACTATTTCAGTAATAAATTATTTTAGTCCATTAGTCCTAAACTATTTTTCCCCAAAGAAAATAAACATCACATCAAAAGATCAAGAATAAAAATAACATGAGACTTCTCACATATCAGAATCTATAAAACAACGGGACAATAGCTTTAATTACGAGTGAAAATTAAAATTACTATCAATCTAGAACTCTGTCTATAGCCAAAATATCAACTTTGTGTGGAGACAGGATAGAAATATTTTCAGACAAAAACCATTTCAAAAAGTTGTCTCTCATGCACTCTTCTGAGAATTCTTTTGAAGGATGTGCTCCACCAAAATAAAGAGCAGAGAAAAAAGAAGATCATGCAATATACGGGATGCAAAATAAAGGCAAAGGGAATTTTCAGGATGAAAATTATGAAAATTAGGACTAGAGAGTAGACAGTAATGATTAGAACAAAAGAAAGGAGTTCCAGTATGGAATTTTTCAGGACAAAAATAGAATGAAGAGATTATTTAATAGGCTTGACTCTGTGGAACTATTGTGTTCACAGATATTTACAATGTTATTGTATGCTGTGGAAAAACTTCTTTGTAAGGTCAAAGAAAAGTAGAAAATGAAAATAGCTGTTGAGTCAACAGTTATTACTTACTATTTTTTTCTGCAGAGATTTCATGTGTGTTGCTGTTGTTATTTAGTAGATACTTTCTTTTTAAATGAGTGTCTCTAAACTTTTTGTTGGTAAGAAGTTTCACCTAGTCGTCATGCTCCAAAGCTCTGCAGTCCTCTTCACTCTCAAGAGTGTCCTGGCTTAGATGGTGAATTTGAGAGTTACTCTATAAACAACTTTCACTTTTTTATTCTACTTAAACCTATTCCAAACTGCTTCAGCCCCTTAGACATTTCAGAACAGAATTGGAAAGAAGCTCTTAATCATCAGGTATTGGAGAGGGTCACAGGTTATTGGAAAGAAGGCAGCTCCTTTGCACTTTTAACTCAGTATGTCAACTCAAACTGATTATTTTGGAGGTGGAAGGAGTGGATGGATGGAGATTTCATTGAGCAAAAGTCATATTTCATATTTGATCTTCCTAGGCTAGCAGAAAAGTGAAAATGTCATAAGGATGTAAACTCACTTTTATATCTTTCCTAATTGCTTCCTGATTGGAGTCTTTTTCCAGAATTAGTGGAGATTCTAGGAAACCAAGTTATTACTTCGCGTCAATTCCTTCTCTTTGGACCTGTGAGGCCCAAATTACAAAACCTTCACCTGCATAAAGATGATTATCCATTCAATATCATAGCAACTTCTGACTCCTCATTTCTCTAATAGAGATCCCTCCTTTTTCTTTCCAAGCTATTTAAAGAGGCAGAAAAGTTGCTTTATGCCCCTCAAAGATATTAAACGTGTACATTAAATAAGAATCTGTATGAAAGGTCTTCTGAAACTTGGGGAGTTATAAAGAAATATATAAGCATTTTATTATTTCCCCTGAAACACATAATAGTGCACAGAGGCAAGTTCGCTTCTTCATCATGTTCTCTTCTTCATTGCTTCTCCATGACCTACATGAAAGCATAAAGATTTCAGGGCAACCTGTGTACTGGGAAATTTGCTAAAGATTAGATAATATTTTAATCATTCGTGGCTGCTAATTTTGTGTTACTCATTGATTCTGTGTCTTTGCCATATTTAAAAAGTCTGTAGAAAAGAAGACCATTGTCCAAAATGGGAAAAGAGAAAATATGTAAGTTAGAGAAAACATCATAAATTAATGAGTCAAACCAGTGAAGATTTGGCAAATGTTTAATAGCAAAATTTTTAGCAGTCTATGATTTAGCAAAATCTTTCTGATCAAATACTAACAAAGAATAGTAATATGTGGATGGAGATCTTTTTAGCTGACTGTCTCTTTCTCGTTATCATGTACGCATCATTATTTTACATATGTGGTTGCTGTTTACCAGTCAGGTAAGAAGTTGAGCTATAATTACCTTTCAAGCCAAATGTGAATCTTATTTTTGTAAATTTTATTGTGGTGGCAATCTGATTTGTATTTTTAAAGTTCAAAAAATATTCTTGTTTTATTTGAAAGGCCTTTGCAGAACTTCTCTGCTTGTCTGAAAATGTATCCCTGTTCCTGTCACTTGGTTTAATTCTCCACATATGTTTTCTCACTTAAACTTTGCCTCATTTGGCTGTGGTTTTTTTTTATGTAGCCTTTGAAACCGTCTCTAATGGAAAAATGCAGCTGTGAGCAAGATTTCCTAACATGTACATGGAATTAATTTTCCAGGCATTTCATACAAAGGCCCTGATGTATCTAAAGGAGAGATTTTTGCCAAAAGGAGTTTTAATGTAACCAAATGAAAGACGGAAATGTCCAGAAAAGAGGTTAAAGGAAGTGAGCAAAGCCCTAATGCCCCAAAGAGAGAAGACAGGGGAGAAATAGAAGAGAAGACAGAGGTAAAAGAATGTGGATAACGGAGCAAGAAAGGAAAAAGCACACACATTCTGTGGCAGGCAAGAAGAAAAAGGAGGAAGAGCAGAAGGAAAGTGAGAGTCGGCGGAGTGGGGAATCGTTGAAAGAAAATTTTATCTAGTACTCTCTATTAAAGCATTTGCTTAAACTGATCGATAGCCCAACTCTGTCAGCAAAAAATTATTTTATATCAGATCAGCAAATTTCTCAGTCTCTGAATTAAACTAATTGTAGTGAAAGGGCATAGTATTCTAAAACAGCAATATTTTGAGTGCTACAGTCAAGAACTTTTTTCATAAACAACCTCTCTGGCTTCATGTTGTGCTTTTATTGACACTCTAAAGTCAAAGCCTGAAACTACAATGTTTGAATGTACTAATGAACAGCCAGTGAGCTTTTCATGCCCAGGGGATTATAAAATATAGAATTGTGTGGTTGACTTCAACTACATAAACAACAGACATAAAGATACTATTTTGTTGATTCTTTCTATCTCAGTTTTTCACCTCTTATTTACCTGAAGGTCTCAAAACAGATGACAAAAATCTAAAAATCACAGAAGAAACAAAGTATATTTTTAATATGCATGAGAGAATTCAGTGATGTATTTTCCAGGATTGCTCCCAGGGAGAACATAAACTTCAAGTGCATGTGTAACACATTTTCCATAGTATAAAATATTTAACATATTAATATAATACAAAGAAGTTAATAATTTGTAACCATGTGGGACCATAGGGTTCATTTTACAAGTTTATAATTATTTTACATATACTTTGCTGACATAGGTGGTTTTATAAATGACCAAATTAGCACAATTTCTTGGGTGCTGTATAAGTAAAGAAATTATGTGAATGAATACTACATAATAGCTCCATAAACGTCTATTTCTATGTTGAAGGATTTTTCACATGGAACAGAGAATAAAGAGAATAGTGTGACACAGCCTATTTAATGTTAGACAAACACCAAATACTACAGTTCCCAAATATTCTGTCATTAAAAGAAAGCATCATAAAAGCTTGAAAGAAAATGTGGAAAAGCTTTAAAATTTAACTAAAATACAGCAGTATATTAATGTCAAATGTAAAAATGTGATTCTATTATGTATGCATAGCAGTCGATATATATTTTTAATACTCTATTAAATTACCATAAAATGTAAAAATTTATCACTATGTACAGTCTGAAACAACTTAGAGATTCTAAAATTAGTTTGGTGATTTCATATAAAATAAACAGGTTGAAAACATATTTTCTCTCTTCTTGTCTATTGCCATGTTTTTTCTGAAACTGCTGTGCAGTTATTTCTCTAGGGGTGTGCGTGTGTGCGTTGTTCTTGTGTATTTGACTAGTGCCTAGTTATGTTTAGTTGTTTGCTTTGAAAACTGTAATTTTTCTGTGACAAAGTGATACATAAATCTGATCAAAATGTGTGAAACATCCACGGTCATGATTGAACCTCAAGAAGAATAGCATCTGATGCTACAGGAAAAATTTGTACTCTAACCTTAGAAAAACTCAGTGCATTAGACCCTATGTAGAGTCCTTTTCAATTTTCATTTTTACTTGGTAGACAGTCAGAATAAGGGAAGTCTCTTGTGGCCACTGTTGGGATTCTTCCTTTCAGTTTTATTGAGTTATAATTGCCATGGGGGGACTTCCCAGGAGGCACAGTGGTGAAGAATCCACCTGCCAGTGCAGGAGATACAAGAGACGCAGGTTCCATCCCTGGGTCGGGAAGATCCCCTGGAGTAGGAAATGGTAACCCACTCCAGTATTCTTGCTTGGAAAATTCCATGGACAGAGGAGACTGGTGGGCTACAGTCCATGTGGTCACAAAGAGTCGGGCACAACTCAGTGACTGAGCACAGCAGCTCACAATTTGCATGTAACACTGTGTTAAAGTGACCACTGTCATTTATGGCTCTTGAAATCATAGAACTGATTTACCAGATACTCTGAATACCTTGAGACAATGTGAAAAAAACAGAAGAAACTCTTGATTGAGAGACTGGACACAGGACTTTCATTCTAATTTTTCCATATTGGTTAATTAGTTATTTTAGGGAAAGTAAGAATAGGAGGATTTTTTTCCCCTTAAAAAATAGTGCATGTATTAAGAAAAAAGAAAGCAGAGAGAACTGTGCTCTTATTAGAACTGTATTTAGTTTTTCCTAGCCAGTGGCAAGATTGATGATAATAAAATGTACTTTTTAATTGCAAAAAGAAAATATCTAATATTAAAACAATATTTGAATTCCTACAACAGTAGGCTCCCCTCTGAGCACCCTCTGAATTTCTCTGCTTAGGACTTGCCAAGTGACTTGGTAGCAACTTCTTTCAGGAGCTCATTTAATCATTCATTCATTTAACTTCAAGTCCTTACACTGGTCTGCAAGGTCTCGCATGGTCTGTCCCTCCCTTACCTCTCTGACCTCCTCTCCCCCTGCTTACTAGTCTTGGCCCATGAGGGTTCTTGCTGTTACTCTAACATGCCAGCCACATGCCTGACTTATACCCTTTGTTCTTGTCTCTTCCTGGGATTCTTTTCCCTCACATATTTCCTAGGCTCGTTTTCTCACTTCCTTCAAGTCCTTGCTCAAATGCCACCTTCACAAGGGTACCTTTCTTGGCACCTTAATGAATACACCTAACTGCCTTCTCTTATTGTGTTTCTTGTTGATAGTCTCTTTTCCCTTTTCTTGTATATAAAATGAAATTTTCTTCCATGAAAATGGGATTTGTGTCTAGAACCATGTCTGTCACCTTGAAGGCACGCAGATATTTGTAGAATGCTTGAAGTTAGTAAACAGGTATTGAGTACACATTGTGTCAAGGAATTGGTGCCTTTCTTTTTGTTCAGTCACTCAGTTGTGTCTCTGTCTTGCAACCCCATGGACTGCAGCATGCCAGCATGCCCTGTCCTTCACTGTCTTCCAGAGTTTGCTCAAACTCATGTCCATTGTGTCAATGATGCCACCCAACCATCTCATCCTCTGTTGCCACTCTTTTCCTCCTGCCCTCAATCTTTCCAAGCATCAGGGTCTTTTCCAAGGAGTCGTCTCTTCGAGTCAGGTGGCCAAAGTATTGGAATTTCAGCTTCAGCATCAGTCCTTCTAATGAATATTCAGGGTTGATTTCCTTTAGGATTGACTGGTTTGATCTCATTGCTGTCCAAAGAACTCTCAAGAGTCTTCTCCAGCATCACAGTTCAAAAGCACTGGGAATAAAATGAACAAGACACAGTCTCTAAGCCACAAAAGTTTATGTGCTGTGATTCCCAGGACATCCAGCATGGATGCTGACTCAGTAGTTCTTGAGTGGAGTCTGCTGTTGCTGCTGCTAAGTCGCTTCAGTCATGTCCAACTCTGTGCTACCCCATAGACAGCAGCCCACCAGGCTCCCCTGTCCCTGGGATTTTCCAGGCAAGAGTACTGGAGTGGGGTGCCATTGCCTTCTCTGCGAGTGGAGTCTAGACATTTGCAAATCAGCCAGATGCCCCAGTGGTTTCAGATGAACCCTGTTCTCACTGTGTCCTCCTGGGACCTGTGTAGCTGCCTTGTCATTGCCTCGTCTCTGCTTCATATGATGCCTTAAACATGCTGGGTGTTGAATAATTTTCCTTCAGTGATGAAAGGAACTCTATGATAAATAAGATGTAATTTTCTGCCTTCCAAAAGCTCAGATGAAATTCCTACCTGAAAATTGCCTATTTTTTCCCCAAGATCACTTCTAATTTGATGAGAAATGAATGCTTTACACACAAAACAGTGATATAATAATAAAAAAAAGTGACTATGGAAATTCAGAGGAGGGAACACACCAAAAACATTCCACTAAGATTTCCACTCCTCTGATCTCGAAAGCCATATTTTAAACTTGATACCAATCTTATCGTTAGATATTATTCTCAATTAATAAACTTAGTCCTTAGTATATGTGGAAAATGATGATTTTAGGGGGATAGCATTTCACATTTGTGAGGGGAGTGGGGCAGTGCTGATGATATTACAAATGCAAGTGGCCAAAGGACAGGCTTTTAGTTCCAGATTCACAGATACTCGTGTATTCTTGACCAGATTCACATCTCTAAAAGAAAACTGTGCAGGTGTGACTCATCTTGATTGACAACAAATTCTTGAATTGCCACCAAGTAAGAACTCAAATTTTCCCTCTTATCATTTGACACCTGGCCAGAAACTGCATTGATTGTCTCCAAAGGCTTGGAAAGGGAAAGCTTTCATGCACCACAATAAAGTTTTACTATAATACAACTTGTCATAGCATATAATTGAGAAGAAATCTTGTGTTTATTATTGGAAATAATGGAAAAACCTTATACAGCACAAATTCATTTATCATATGGTTGGTGAACATAATATGCTACTCAAAACCAAGGTCCCACAAGAATAGCCTTATAAGCTAGTCTCTGAGACATATAACTATCGTCAGACAAAACTTTAAAATAGATAAAACTTAATTTTGGTGGACTCAAGTCTATTCTTTTTATGTATTTTGTCAGCCAAAAAGTTCATTCAGGTTTTTACATAAGCTGTTATGGAAAAACTCAAACAAACTTTTTGGCCAACTGAATATATCCTTATCTGTACACTCTTTTCCTGCTTCAGACATCCAGTACTCTCATCTTCCTCTCCTTTTCTTATAAAAAATCATTTTTTTTTCTGGAAAGAGAAAAATCAATAAATTCTGTGAATGTGAATTTGTCAGTGAGTTGCTTAACCAAAGCATAACTGACCACAAGTGTATTGCCTGTTTGTGTGTGTGTGTGTTAGTTGCTCAGTCATTCCAACTCTTTGTGATCCTAAGGACTGTAGCCTGCCAGGCTCCTGTGTCCATGGAATTCTCCTGGCAAGAATACTGGAGTGGGTAGCCATTCCCTTCTCCAGGGGATCTTCCTGACCTAGGGATTGAACCCAGGTCTCCCACATTGTAGGCAGATTCTTTATCTTCTGATCTACCAGGAAAGCCCATGTATCACATGGTAGAATGAAGTCAGAATGTGTCCCCCAAGTTGAATGAATTTCAATATCAGGGATTGGGAACAATGGAGGTTTTTTACAGTATGGAGGAGTTGGTCAGGCTCTGTAATGGACGGTTGATATGTGATATTCAATTTAATCATCAGGAAGAATCCTACAAGGTAGTTGACAGTATGCCCTTTTTAGAGATGAGAAAACTGAGACCTAACAAAGTTAATTTACTTGCTAAAATTCATGGGATTCAACCCAAATCGTTCTGATTTCAGAAACTTACAATTTCCTGCCTTCCCTAATCCCACATGGCCATAGAGACATAGAGATGTGGGGGGCATATCTTGATGGGCATGGGAAGGAGAGCAAGAATTAAATAGAAGTGGGGAAATAGTGAAATACATTACTTGACTGTGTACATCATGAGCTAAAGCTGTGTGGCCTAAGTTATCAGATCACTTGGAAACACTATTTAGCAGTACAGAGGCATATGTTACAGATACTATAGATGGATCTCTTTGTGAAAGAAGCTGGACCACAAAGGCTACATACTGTATAATTGCATGTACAATTCATTCTTTACTAAAGGTAAAATTATGGTGGTTGCTAGGGGTGCGGGGTGGGAAGGGACAACAAGGATAACATGAAGAAACTTTGGTGTTGATGGGTCAAAACACATTGAAAAGTATACCCCAAAGGGTGAATTTTACTGTATGTAAGTTAAAAATAAGCACAAATTCAAAAGAAGGAAATATCCCTTTTTTTGGGATAATGCTTTTTCATAGTCACTTTCTAGACAATAAAAGTAGAATAGAAAAATCTTGAAACATTTTGTGTTTTAAGAAACAGTCTCATGGTTTTGCCAGAGTAACACCTGAACTAATTTTTACTGGATTTATTTTAAAAGTTTAATAAGCACTGGAGTCTGAAGAAAAACATTTCCAGCTTTATTATTTTTTTATGTTGTGCCAAATCTTGCTTCCACGTGTATGTGCGTGAGTGTGTGCCTTTGTGTGCACGTGTGTTTTAAGATCACTTGTTTTCTTAACAAGTACCTTTTGAAGAGAAAAACATTCAGTTCCATTAATGGATTCTCCCCTTCCCTCAGCTTGTTAAACTTGATGGAGATGAATGAGACCAAATGCAGGTGGCCACACACATGAAAAAAGAGAATAAATCTTGAGGTCAATCCCCACCTGGGGTTGGCTGGCCCTTTATTCAAAATTACAGGCAGAAAGCACTTAGGTGATCTCATGCTTATAAATGTGAGCTGGCATTCTCTAACACAGGTGTTAAAAAAGAACTCAGACAACCAGCGAGCTGTTGAGACCACATCTGTCCCCTTTAGTGTACAGCTGTCTGAGTATATACTGAAACTCTCAGGTTTTTTTTTTTTTTTTGCAATAACTTTCCTGAAATGATGGATGAGCAAACCACATATAGAATTTTGAGTTCTGATAAACGTAGTGAAACAGCCACTCAAATCCAAGAAATGGATCCTTCCCTCATCTTTACAGCTCACAATGCCTTGCATAGTCCTTGGCAATTATTGGATGTCCAGTAAACAATTGAGAAGTGAATAAAATAAAACTTTATAGGTCTACAAGTTGACTTCTCATGGATGCATCACTTGTGTGTACCTTCTGTAGTATGGAAATAATGTTTTATGGATATCACATCATAAGACACTGAGAATCAAAAATCAATTAGTTACCAATATAAAAGTACACTGAAATGACACAGAGGTTTTAAATATGATATTGAACCTGGCTCATTCTCTGAGTCCTTAATTTTATTTAAATGAATTTTTATAAATTTTCAAAAAGATGCCTTTACTTTGGATCTCAATGCATCTAACAGGTGAATCTGACAGGATTTATTTACTTAACCATAATGTGTTTCAAAAAAAATGAACCAAGACACCATCAGATCTTGGGCTCCTTATTCCACAGCATTCAAACTTTGCTGGGTAAAAAAATCCTTGTTTCAACTTGGGTGGGAGGTAGAGAGAGGGACTAAAAAGAAGCAAGCTAAGAATAATAACTTAATTATTTATAAACATCTATGTCTAAGCACTTCTTTTTGTGGTGAATATTTCTCTACATCCTCATCCACCCACTATCTATCCATCACTTGACTTTTTCCTTTTGAGGATAAACTAGTTGATTGCTTGAAATATTCCCAGTGCTACAGGCTTAAAAATAAAAGAAAAACCACTATGTACCTCGGGATGAATCCACTTCAGAGTGGGATGGTTGCCTTGACCACAGACATTGCTTATGATGGTCCTTGTCCTGCACAGGCAGGGGAAGTTCACAGAACGAACCTGACTAGAGCTCCCAGCTTTGTCATTAAATGTCTATGTTGTGTTGTGTTTCCTGTGTTCTTACTAGGATGTGGGGGATGCTTGGCACATGGCAGGCTCTGACTCTCCTGTTAGATCTCTCTGGCCCTGGAGCACATTTTGTTTTCAATTCCTTGGGGCTTCCCAGGTGGCTCCTTGGTAGAAGAATCTGCCTGCCAATGCAGGAGATGCAAGATATGTGGGTTCGGTCCCTGGGTTGGGAAAATATCCTGGAGAAGGAAATGGCAACCTGCTCCAGTATTCTTGCCTGGAAAATTCCATGGACAGAGGAGTCTGTTGGGCTACAGTCCGTGGGGTCACAAAGAGTCAGACATGACTGAGCACATCATCATCACCTGTTTGCAGCACAGGGTCTAAATAGACTAAAATAATACTCAGAAAAGCAGGAGATGAGTAAGAAGTCTAGGAAAGAAAAAAGGGGTAATTTCCACAGTCATTATATGTGTTTAAAACAGGGGAAAAACCATTATATTCCTTTAAAATTTGGAATCCTATAAATTAGAAACTCTCACCCCGTGTTTAATGTCCAATGAAGAGTTCAGTCGCTCAGTCGTGTCCGACACTCTGCGGCCCCACGAATCATAGCACGCCAGGCCTCCCTGTCCATCACCAACTCCCGGAGCTCACTAAAACTCATGTCCACAGAGTCGGTGATGCCATCCAGCCATCTCATTCTCTGTCGTCCCCTTCTCCTCCCGCCCCCAACCTTTCCCAGCATCAGAGTCTTTTCCAGTGAGTCAACTCGTTGCATCAGGTGGCCAAAGTATTGCAGTTTCAGCTTTAGCATCAGTCCTTCCAATGAACACCCAGGGAGTAGTGCCCTCAATATACGTTTGTTGAAAGAATAATGCCAGTTCTGAATTACCCAGTAGCCAATTTTGATGACTGTGGGTTTTATGGATATTTGCTTCTCTTAATTGTCAATTTATAGATATTCTTCTTCCACCTAGTGCCTTTCATTGAGTCTAAAAGAAACAAAATATTAACATAAATCCAATTTGGGAAACTAATAAAAAGTGTAGTTCTTTCACGTTGCTTGTCATTTTTTTTTGTAGGGGAGAAGGGAGTAACACAAAGATAATTCAGAATTTTTCTTTGTTTTAATTTTTAGAAATATTGCTTAAGTATGCTTAATATGGTCTGATATACAAAGAGGAATAAGTCATGGCTTCACTCTGTTGAGATGAATAATCTGATATTTGTTGGACACAAAAGTTTGATGGCCATTTCTGCCAAACTATCATATTTATAAATCTCTTTTCTAGATTTCTGTTCCTCTAATGAGATGCAAATTGTGATTATTAACTGGACTCCCCAGCATTCATGTTTAGGTCAGAGTGATTTTTTAGTATGATATCACTCCTTCTTAGTTAACAATTTCCAAGTCATCCCTAGTGTCCTTCAAACCCCCAAGCTTTCAGAGTAAACTCTAGAATAGATACCACCCAGCCTCTTAAGGAACCTCTATGTTGGTATTAACCAAAATGTATTATTTATTTGTCTACATTTCCAGATATTATCTTGTTAAAGGAAGGAATTACATATTTTACCTTGGCATTTACAGCTCCGTACTGGCATTTAGAAGGTACTTAATAAATGTTTGTTGAATGAAAGATTTGCTGTTGCTGGCATTCAGTTGCTAAGTCATGTCCAGCTCTTGTGACTCCATGGACTGTAGCCTAACAGGTTCCTCCATCCAAGGGAACTCCCAGGCAAGAATTCTGGAGTGGGTTGTTATTTCCTTCTGCAGGTGATCTTTCCAACCCAGGGATCAAACCTGTGTCTCCTGCTTGGCAGGCAGATTCTTTACCACTGATCCACCAGGGAAGACCAGAATGAAAGATGGAATTAATTTTAGCACACATAATACATTGTAGAAGGCTTTCCTGGTGGCTTAGATGGTAAAGAATCTGCCTGCCATGTAGGAGACCTGGGTTTGATCCCTGGGTCAGGAAGATCCCCTGGAGAAGGGAATGGCTACCCACTCCAGCATTCTTGCCTGGAGAATTCCATGGACAGAGGAAAGAGTCAGCCAAAGTATAGCACTGTTGATGGAAACTAGCAAAATTGGTACAGATAGATGCTAATGGATGAGAAAGAAGTAATTTTGTTTTGGCAAACTTTTTGGAAAATACTTGCTAAGGATATAGAATACTTTCAGAACACTGTCTTACATACTGATTTGAAATATCAGTCAGTGGGGAACAGACTAATAGTCTGTGGTTAGACTGAGAATATTCATAGCCCATTATAAATGCATTGTAAGGCACATGTTCTGTTTATTTTCCCATAAAGTAAATCCTAGCAGTTTTGATGGCAAGAGTATTATAGGCAACACCTAAGTAGGCTAGCTCAGATACTTAGAGCTATTGACAATGGCTGACAATAGCATAGTTACACTTAATTGTCATAAGAACATGCTGCTGCTGCTACTGCTAAGTCGCTTTAGTCATGTCCGACTCTGTGCAACCCCATAGATGGCAACCCACCAGGCTCCCCTGTCCCTGGGATTCTCCGGGCAAGAACACTGGAGTGGGTTGCCATGTCCTTCTCCAAAGCATGAAAGTGAAAAGTGAAAGTGAAGTTGCCCAATTGTGTCCAACTCTTAGAGACCCCATGGACTGCAGCCTACCAGGCTCCTCTGTCCATGGGATTTTCCAGGCAAGAGTACTTGAGTGGGGTGCCATTGCCTTCTCCAATACATGCCACCAAAGTAATATCTACTCTTACGGAGATTTCTTAACTGTATTTGGGCAGGTTTAGTTCATACAAAATAAAATATATCTTTAAAATACAATGTATTTTAAAATTTTAGTTTTATGCTAAAGAACAAATCAAGAAAATAGAATGTTACATAAAGAGTATAACTTGTTACTTAAATTGAACTTTTTGCAAGTGCTTGATCTATTAAAATTTACTAACTTGTTGCTGCTGCTGCTGCTAAGTCGCTTCAGTCATATCCGACTCTGTGCAACCCCATAGATGGGAGCCCATCAGGCTCCCCCGTCCCTGGGATTCCCCAGGCAAGAACACTAGAGTGGGTTGCCATTTCCTTCTCCAGTGCATGAAAGTGAAAAGTGAAAGTGAAGTCACTCAGTCGTGTCCAACTCTTGTGAACCCATGGACTTCAGCCTACCAGGCTCCTCTGTCCATGGGATTTTCCAGGCAAGAGTACTGGAATGGGTTGCCATTGCCTTCTCCAACTAATTTGTTACTTGATGACTATTTACACGATTATTATATTTGTGTAATTAAAAGTTCAAAGAGCAAATTTTTAGAAGGATACACATAACATTGAATAAACTTCTTTTTATCTTTCAGAAATATGGAGAAAACTTATAGTTGTTTGCAAGATAGTTGTGAGAACAGCACCTGGTTTTTTACTTATTCGGATTTTTAACAGAGATTTGGAGCAGGGTACTTTTACCAACAAGAAACAAGATTAACTCACTGACGCTTACAAGACAAAACAAAGCAGAAAAGTAAATGGAAAGAGTTATAGTCGAATGCCTCAGTTCAAGTGTCACTAAGAACCAGTCATTTATTCTAAAGCAATGGATGGAATAATTTCAAAGTTTGCTATCTTTTAGCCATTTGTTTGATTTTTTTCCAGAAGAAAAACTTCAGAATATTTTGTCAAATATAACAGATATTTAGGACGAATCCTCGGGTGAAGATATTTAGTAGAAAATTTTTAACTCTGAAGACATTTGAAAGCTGCTAGGAGAAACAAAGACAGTTTTGAAATTTCTAGATTTATAGTGAATTGGGATTTTTATGAATCTCTGTCAGACTTACTATCTTCCATCCATCACTATCCATTGTTTCAAAGTCTTATTAGTTCAGCACAATCTTTCCAGAAGTGGGAAAGATGCCCAAGAAAGATACCTTCATTGTAATTGTATCATCTGTGATACGGACATTTCCTTTGACTTTGCATGTGAGTTCATCGCGTGAAACACTGAGAGTGCTGTTGGGAGGAACGAATTACAGAAACAGTTACCGAGGGAAGGAATTGCAGATCTGGCCTGAGATCACTGACTCCCTTAATAAAGAAAAGAGGCACGCCTCTAGGGGCAAGAAAAGAAGGCTAGCCTGAGCTCCCTGTAAGATGGACCTCCAGGTATAAAAAAATTAATGATAGCTGCTAGGAGAAAGAGGGATGATCTGTGGGATGTCTCTGGCTGACAGATTACTTATAATAAATAAACCCGTAGTCTCTGAGGCTTGACTCCCTAGAGAATTTCCCCTATGCTATATACCAGCAGGGGGCTTCCCAGGTGGCACTAATGGTGAAGAACATGTCTGCCAACTCAGGAGAGGTAAGAGACCCAGTTTCAATCCCTGGGCTGGGAAGATGCCCTGGAGGAGGGCATGGCAACCTAGTCCAGTATGCTTGCCTGGAGAATCCCATGGACAGAGGAGCCTGGTGGGGTCACAAAGAGTCCGACGTGACTGAAGCAACTTAGCAGGTATGCACATATGCCAGCAGTCCCCAGCCTTTTTGGCACCAGAAGACATTTTTTTCCACCGACAGGGGGATGGGAGTAGGGGCGGAGGGGATGGTTTCAGAGGCTCAAGGGCATTACATTTATTTTGCCTCCGGTGATCTGACAGGAGGGGGAGGTCAGGCTGTAACGTAAGCCATGGGGAGCGGCTATAAAGGCAGATGAGGCTTCCTTTGCTGACTGGCTGCTCACCTCCTGCTGTGCAGCCTGGTTCCTAACAGGCCACTGTCCAATAGCGGGCCATGCCTGGGAGTTGGGGACCCCTGTTACATACCATATTGTGAAGTATACCATGAAAATATTTCATAAGTTAAATGTTCTGTGCAATGTGAGGAATAGCCCCAGCCTGAATCATGAAGACTTTTTCTTTTTTCTCCTTCTCCTCTTCCTCTTTCTTCTGGCTTTGCTGTGGGGCTTGTGGAATCTTGGTTCCCTGACCACTAGGCCAGCAGGGAATTTCCTTTCTCTTGTCCTCGTGTCCATAGAAAAGATGGACTCATGGAGACATGTGACAGGCTCCAGACCTCTGGGCTCTGTGTGTCTTGATTGTCTTTATCCTTAAAGCTGTGGCATGCATACTAAGTCACTTCAGTCATGTTCAACTCTTTGGGACCCCATTGACCAGAGCCTACCAGGCTCTTCTGTCCACGGGATTCTTTAGGTAAGAGTGGGTTGCCATGCCCTCCTCCAGGGGATATTCCCAACCCAGGGATCGAACTCAGGTCTCTGATGTCTCCTGTATTGCAAGCAGATTTTTTTACCACTAGTGCCACCTGAGAAACCAGTTAGTCAAGTTTGTAATTAGGTAAAATTTCTGACTCTTGGGAGTGGGATTGACAATTCATCCTTCTCCATTAATTAGTTCAGCTGTCGAAAATAATTACAACCTAAAATCCATTACTACTTTTTTGATGTGATTTTCCAGAAGATGATCTTCTGAGACAAGTATGAAATTATTTTCCCCTCAGAAGGAATAATCTGTTTAATTTTAATAAAATGTTCCTTCAAAATTGGGTTATAATTTGAGACTAACTCCAAAAGTTTCATTTGTTTGTAGATGATATCCTCTTTAGGACCACAGAGGGAAGATGTATAGCTAAAAATATTATATGTCAAAAAATGATGTAATGTGTCTTTCCATTTTCCCTCTATTTATATTTCTATGTGATTGGTTTTAGCAACAATTTTTCGAGTCTCAGAACCATTATTGATTTCCTTCATTTCTCTAAGTAGCAGAAATGTCCATATGTCTCAAGCTCAAGGATCTGAGGTGTGAATTTCCACTTTGTTTTAAAGCTAGTTGTAAAGCAGGATGTTCCAACTTTTGTCTCAGTATTTGCAAACAATGTGCAGTAAAAAAGAAAGTTAATAAACCTGTGATTTTGAATAAATCAAAATTTCCACTTTTTTTCCCATTTGATAGTAATTTGTAAAACCATGAAGTTGTTATGTGCCAACCACTTCCTTTGCTCTTTTGTCCTTTTCATTGATCTGGAAAGGCTCATCTTTAATACGAAGAGGTTCACTTCTGCTCTTAAACAAATTAACTCTCAAATCATCTGGAATCCATACTAGAGAATTACCAATATCAGAATAAATTAAAATATTGCTAATTATCTCTTCTGTATCAAATGATGGTCTTGTTCTTCAGTAGTCTTACTATCTCTGTCTCTCTCTATATGTATATAAGATTTTGATTCTTACAAACATTTTCTTTCTTATTCTCATTGTTAGTGCTTATAGATGATTCATTGTCTTTTTTATGCTTGTTCTATCTTCATCTTGCATTGTTTTAATACAGTTACTTTAGATATGCATATTTGCAGGTACTAAGCAGTTAATTCCAAGCCCTAATTTGACCCCATGAATTCTTGAAGTCTTTGCAGAAATCATTCTGGTGTCACAATGTCTTCAGGTATGTCATTATTTGGCACTTTGAGGAAAAATGACTTATTCTTTTTAGTCTCACCTCATTACTGGAAAGTGCTGCAAATAAAGGTGTAAGATTGGAAAGACTTTCCCAGACAAGGTGGGAAGTTCATTATGAAGCTGTGCAGGTAGTACAAACACATTTTGAAAAGTTAATCCCAACCTTTGAAGTACTGTGATCTAATGGGAGATATGCATCCAAGAAGATAAGCTTTTATTTTGCCCTCCGATGAGTGGGATTTTCCTTTTCTGTTTTTTTTTTTTTTTTCTTGTTTGAAGTTTTAGGTGAAGCTCATCAGACTCCGATTTGCAAACATGTGAAATCAGACAAAAACAATGTACTCTAAAATACCAAGCTTTAGAGTAGTTCATTGAAGTTCACCACCCAGACGTTAAGTCATCATCTATGTAACAGAGTGTAAGAAAATTTGTTCAGTTCAGTTCAGTCGCTCAGCTGTGTCTGACTCTTTGTGACCCCATGGACTGCAGCACACCAGGCTTTCTTCTCCATAACCAACTCCTGGAGCACACTCAAACTCATGTCCATAGAGACGATGATGACATCCAACCATCTCATCCTCTGTTGTCCCCTTCTCCTCCTGTCTTCAATCTTTCCCAGCATTTGAGTCTTTTCAAATGAGGCATTTATTCCCATCAGGTGGCCAAAGTATTGGAGATTCAGCTTCAGCATCAGTCCTTTCAATGAATATTCAGGACTGATTTCCTTTAGGATGGACTGGTTGGATCTCCTTGCAGTCCAAGGGACTCTCAAGAGTCTTGTCCAACATCACAGTTCAAAAGCACCAATTCTTCAGCACTCAGCTTTCTTTATAGTCCAACTCTCACATCCATACATGACTACTGGAAAAATAGTAGCTTTGACTAGATGGACCTTTGTCAGCAAAGTAATGTCTCTGCTTTTCAACATGCTGTCTGGTTTGGTCATAACTCTTTTTCCAAGGAGCAAACATCTTTTAATTTCATGGCTGCAGTCACCATCGGCAGTGATCTTGGAGCCCCCAAAATAAAGTCTGTCACTGTTTCCATTGTTTCCCCATCTATTTGCCACGAAGTGATGGGACTGGATGCCATGATCTTAGTTTTCTGAATGTTGAGTTTTAGCTAACTTTTTCACTCTCCTCTTTCACTTCCATCAAGAGGCTCTTAAGTTCTTCTTCACTTTCTGCCATATGGGTGGTATCATCTGCATATCTGAGGTTACTGATGTTTTTCCCAGCAATCTTGATTCTAAATTGTGCTTCATCCAGTCCAACATTTCTCATGATGTACTCTGCATATAAGCAGAGTGACCATATACAGCTTTCATGTACTCCTTTCCCGACTTGGAACCAGTCTGTTGTTCCAAGTCCAGTTCTAACCATTGCTTCTTGATCTGCATATAGAATTCTCAGGAGGCAGGTCAGGTGGTCTGGTATTCCCATCTCTTTCAGAACTGTCCACAGTGTATTGTGATCTACACAGTCAAAGGCTTTGGCATAGTCAATAAAGCAGAAATAGATTTTTTCTGGAACTCTCTTGCTCTTTCTATGATACAGGTGATGTTGGCAATTTGATCTCTGGTTCCTCTGCCTTTTCTAAATCCAGCTTGAACATCTGGAATATCACAGTTCATGTATTGCTGAAGCCTGGCTTGGAGAATTTTGAGCATTACCCTACTAGCGTGTGAGATGAGTACAATTATGCAGTAGCTTGAACATTCTTTGGCATTGCATTGCCTTTCTTTGGGTTGGAATGAAAACTGACCTTTTCCAGGCCTGTGGCCACTGCTGGGTTTTTCAAATTTGCTGGCATATTGAGTGCAGAACTTTCACAGCATCGTCTTTTAGGATTTGAAATAGCTCAACTGGAATTCTATCACCTCTACTAGCTTTGTCCATAGTGATGCTTCCTGAGGCCCACTTGACTTTCCATTCCAGGATGTCTTGCTCTACGTGAGTGATCACACCATCGTGGTTATCTGGGTCATGAAGATCTTTTTTATATGCTGCTTCTGTGTATTTTTTGCCACCTCTTCTTAATATCTTCTGCTTCTGTTAGGTTCATACCATTTCTGTCCTTAAATGGGCCCATCTTCACATGAAATGTTCCCTTGGTATCTCTAATTTTTTTGAAAAGATCTCTAGTCTTTCCCATTCTATTGTTTTCCTCTATTTCTTTGTATTGATCACTGAGGAAGGCATTCTTGTCTCTCCTTTCTATTCTTTGGAACTCTGCATGCAAATGGGTATATTTTTCCTTTTCTCCTTTGCCTTTCACTTCTCTTCTTCTCTCAGCTATTTGTAAGGCCTCCTCATAAAACCATTTTGCCTTTTTGCATGTCTTTTTCTTGGGAATGGTCTTGATCACTGCCTCCTGTACAATGTCACAAACCTCTGTCCACAGCTCTTCAGGCGCACTGTCTATCAGATCTAACTCCTTGAATCTATTTGTCACTTTCACTGTATAATTTTAAGGGATTTGATTTAGGTCATACCTGAATGGTCTAGTGGTTTTCCTTAGTTTCTTCAATTTAAGTCTGAATTTGGCAATAAGGAATTCATTATCTGAGCCATAGTCCGCTCCAACTCTTGTTTTTACTGACTGTATAGAGTTTCTCCATTTTTGGCTGCAAAAAATATAATCAATCTGATTTTGGTATTGACCATCTGGTGATGTCCATGTGTAGAGTCTTCTCTTGTGTTGTTGGAAGAGGGTGTTTGCTATGACCAGTGCGTTCTGTTGGCAAAACTCTGTTAGCCTTTGACCTGCTTCGTTTCATACTCCAAGGCCAAATTTGCCTGTTACTCCAGGTATTTCTTAACTTCCTACTTTTGCATTCCAGTCCCCTATAATGAAAATACATCTTTTTTGGGTGTTAGTTCTAGAAGGTCTTGTAGGTCATCATAGAACCATTCAACTTCAGCTTCTTCAGCATTACTGGCCTGGGCTTAGACGTGGATTACTGTTATATTGAATTGTTTGCCTTGGAAACAAATAGAGATTTTTTTTTTTTTTTTTGAGATTGCATCCAAGTACTGCATTCTGGACTCTTCTGTTGACTATGATGGCCACTCCATTTCTTCTAAGGGATTATTGCCGACAGTAGTAGATATAATGGTCATCTGAGTATTTACATAGAAAAATAAATTAGAAGAATAATGCCAGGAGAAGTGATAAAAAAATGATGCTTTTTCACTGTCAGGAAAAAATTATTTTATTTTTAATAGCTTTTTTTTAGTTATTTTTGGCTGCGCTGGGTCTTAGTTGCTACAAGGGCTTTCTCTAGTTGAGGTGAGTAGGAGCTATTCCCTAGTGGTGATGCACAAACTCAGTACTTGCTGTTCACAGGCTCTGGAGTGTGGGCTCAGTAGTTGTAGTACTCAGCATTTGAGTCAGCATTGCTCCGTGGCATGCGGGATCTTCCCAGATCAGGGATTGAACCCATGTCCCCAGCAATGGCAGGGAGATTCTTAACCACTAGACCACCAGGGAAGTCCTGTCAAGAGAAATTTAAAAAGCAGTGATTGAGGGGAGCACGGGAAGATGGCAGAGGAATATAACTGGGCGACCACTTTCTCCCCCACAAAATCAGCAAAAGAACATTTGAATGCTGAGTAAATCCCACAAAACAACTTCTGAATACCGGCAGAGGACATCAGGCACCCAGAAAAGCAGCCCATAGTCTTCAAAAGGAGGTAGGAAATAGTATAAAAGATAAAAAGAGAGACAAAAGAGGGAGGGATGGAGCTCTGTCCCAGGAAGGGAGGCTTAAAAAAAAAAAAGAGAGAGAAGTTTCCAAACACCTGAAAACACTGGCGAGTGGAACCTCAGAGGGCCACAAAACTTGGAGACAAAAGACATAAATAATTAAAACTCACAGACTAAGTTCCCAGAGGAAACTCTCAGCGGAGAAACGGTGCAGACACCCGCTCTCCCCACTAGCCGGCGGGGGCTGGGCAGGGAGGCAGGGGCGGCAGCGCTTAGAGGGAGAACGGGGCTTGAACGCCTCAGGGCAAACTGAGGGCGCGAACTTAAAATAGAGAGCAGACGCTGCAGCTAAAAGGCGAAAAGGCTCTGAAAAGCCTGCGAAAAGCCGCAACCTGGGACTCCACCAGCCCTGCTCACAGAACAAAGCACTGAGCAGAGCGAGCCGGCAGCAGGCGGCCCATCCCTCAGCCCCCGCCGACACAGGCAGGGAGGGCGGCCAGCGCCGGAAGGGGCAGCCTCGGCCCCAGAGAGGCTTCCCATACCAAGCTGCAGGCAGCCTTCCTTGCTAACCGAGACTTCTTGGGTTCAGGCCGGTCGATATCCGCCTGAGAAAGTGTGCCATTGTACGCCCAGAAAACCGAGCGGCAGGGACCGCGCTCGCCAAATGCCTGGTCACCTGAGCTGCTAGGACCAGAGAAGGCACAAAACGCAGGCCCAGCCAAGTCTGCGCCTTTGTCGAGTACCCGAAGACCTGAACCTGAGCCGCTCAGACCTGCGAAGTGCATGCAACCCAGCGCCAGCTGCGGACAGCTCCTGGCAGAGCAACCTAGAGCCTAAGCAGCATAAACAGGGAAAGCACACACGCCTCGAGTGGGAGCATTCCCAGTGTAGCCGCGACACTGCGAGCACTCCCCACAGACGCCAGGGATATTTGTTAGCTGTTCCTCCCTCCCCACAGCAGGACTGAACAGATGAGCCGGGGGAAAAAAAAAAAGTGTCCACCACTGCATCCTGGTGTCAGGACGGGAATTAGACACTGAGGAGACCAGAAAACAGAAGAGCTTTTTCAACAGAAGGAACTGCCTTGGAAGTAACAGAGGGAGAAGCCTTGAGCCTACTGCAAGAATAAGACTGAAAACCAGAGGCAGAGGCTTAAGTCCAAATCCTGAGAACACCAGAGATCTCCTGTTCCAGAGAACATTAATTGATAGGTACACATCAAATGCCTCCATACATACACTGAAACCAGTCATCACCCAAGGGTAAACAAGTTTCAGTGAAAGACATACTACACAAACTATCCAGCCACACAGGAGAATAGCACTGAGCTTCAATATACAGGCTGCACAAAGCCACTCCAAATCCATTGACATCTCAAACTCATTACTGGACACTTCATTGCACTCCAGAGAGAAGAAATCCAGCTCCACTCAGAACATCGAAACAAGCTTCCCTAACCAGGGAAACTTGACAAGTCACCCATCCAACCCCACACACAATGAGGTAACTACATAATAAAGAGAACTCCACAAACTGCCAGAAGACAGAAAGGCCACCCCGAACACAGCAATATAAGCAAGATGAAGAGGCAGAGAAATACCCAGCAAATAAAGGAACAGGATAAATGCCCACCAACACAAACAAAAAAGGAAGATACAGGGAACCTACCCGATAAAGAATTTCGAATTTTAATTGTGAAAATGATTCAAAATCTGGAAAGCAAAATGGAGTTACAGATAAATAAACTGGAGAAAATGATTGAGAAGATGCAAGAAATGTTTAATAAGGAATTAAAGAAAATAAAAAAGAGTCAATATATAACGGATAATGCAATAGATGAGATCAGAAACACTCTCGAGGGAACAAACAGTAGAATAACGGAGGCAGAAGACAGGATAAGCGAACTAGAAGATAGAATTGTAGAAATAAATGAAACAGAGATGGAAAAAGAAAAAAGAATTAAAAGAAATGAGGACAATATTAGAGACATATGGGACAATGTTAAATGCCCCAACATTTGAATCATAGGAGTCCCAGAAGAAGAAGACAAAAAGAAAGACCATGAGAGAATACTTGAGGAGATAATAGTTGAAAATTTCCCTAAAATGGAGAAGGAAATAATCACCCAACTCCAAGAAACCCAGAGAGTCCCTAGCAGGATAAACCGAAGGCAAAATACTCCAAGACACATATTAATCAAATTAACAAAGATCAAACACAAAGAACAAATATTAAAAGCAGCAAGGGAAAAACAACAAATAACACACAAGGGGATCCCCTTAAGGATAACAGCTTATCTTTCAGCAGAAACTCTTCAGGCCAGAAGGGAATGGCAAGACATACTTAAAGTGATGAAAGAAAGTAACCTACAGCCCAGATTACTGTACCCAGCAAGGATCTCATTCAAATATGAAGGAGAAATCAAAAGCTTTACAGATAAGCAAAAGCTGAGAGAATTCAGCATCACCAAACCAGCTCTCCAACAAATACTAAAGGATCTTCTCTAGACAGGAAACACAGAAAGGCTATATAAACTAGAACCCAAAATAATAAAGAAAATGGCAATGGGATCATACTTATCAATAATCACCTTAAACGTAAATGGGTTGAATGCCCCAACCAAAAGACAAAGTCTGGCTGAATGGATACAAAAACAAGACCCCCATATATGTTGTCTACAAGAGACCCACCTCAAATTGAGGGACACATGCAGACTTAAAGTGAACGGCTGGAAAAAGATATTACACACAAATAGAGACCAAAAGAAAGCAGGAGTAGCAATACTCATATCAGATAAAATAGATTTTAAAACAAAGGCTGTGAAAAGAGACAAAGAAGGAAACTACATAATGATCAAAGGATCAATCCAAGAAGAAGATATAACAATTATACATATTTATGCACCCAACATAGGAGCACCACAATATGTAAGACAATTACTAACAAGTATGAAAGGGGAAATTAACAATAACACAATAATAGTGGGAGACTTTAATACCCCACTCACACCTATGGACAGATCAAATAAACAGAAAATTAACAAGGAAACACAAACGTTAAATGATACAATAGACCAGTTAGACCTAATAGATCTCTATAGGACATTTCACCCCAAAACAATGAATTTCACCTTTTTCTCAAGTGCACACGGAACCTTTTCCAGGATAGATCACATCCTGGGCCATAAATCTAGCTTTGGTAAATTCAAAAAAATTGAAATCATTCCAAGCATCTTTTCTGACCACAATACAGTAAGATTAGATCTCAATTCAGGAGAATAACTGTTAAAAATGCCAACGTATGGAGGCTGAACAACACGCTGCTGAATAATGAACCAGTCATAGAAGAAATCCAAAGAGAAATCAAAATATGCATAGAAATGAGTGAAAATGAAAACACAACAACCCCAAACTTCTGGGACACTGTAAAAGCAGTGCTAAGGGGGAAATTCATAGCAATACCGGCACACCTCAAGAAACAAGAAAAAAAGTCAACTAAATAATCTAACTCTACATCTAAAGCAACTAGAAAAGGAAGAAATTAAGAACCATAGGGTTAGTAGAAGGAAAGAAATCGTAAAAATTAGGGCAGAGATAAATGCAAAAGAAACAAAAGAGACCATAGCAAAAATCAACAAAGTCAAAAGCTGGTTCCTTGAGAAGGTAAATAAAATTGACAAACCACTAGCCAGACTCATTAAGAAACAAAGGGAGAAGAACCAAATCAATAAAATTAGAAATAAAAATGGAGAGATCACAACCGACAACACAGAAATACAAAGGATTATTAGAGAATACTAACAGCAATTGCTGCTGCTGCCAAGTCACTTCAGTCGTGTCCGACTCTGTGTGACCCCATAGACGGAAGCCCACCAGGCTCCCCCGTCCCTGGGATTCTCCAGGCAAGAACACTGGAGTGGGTTGCCATTTCCTTCTCCAATGTGTGAAAGTGAAGTCGCTCAGTCGTGTCCGACCCCCAGCGACCCCACGGACTGCAGCCCACCAGGCTCCTCCATCCATGGGATTTTCTAGGCAAGAGTACTGGAGTGGCTTGCCATTGCCTTCTCCCACTAACAGCAATTATATGGCAATAAAATGAATAACTTGGAAGAAATGGACAAATTCCTAGAAAAGTACACCTTGCCAAAACTGAACCAGGAAGAAATAGAAAATCTGAATAGACCCATCACAAGCACGGAACTAGAGGCTGTAATCAGAAATCTTCCAGCAAACAAATGCCCAGGTCCAGACAGCTTCACAGCTGAATTCTACCAAAAATTTAGAGAAGAGCTAACACCTATTCTACTCAGACTCTTCCAGAAAATTGCTGAGGAAGGGAAACTTCCAAACTCATTCTATGAGGCCACCATCACCCTAATCCCAAAACCTGGTAAAGACCCCACAAAAAAAGAAAACTACAGGCCAATGTCACTGATGAACATAGATGCAAAAATCCTTAACAAAATTCTAGCAATCAGAATCCAACAACACATTAAGAAGATCATACATAATGACCAAGTGGGCTTTATCCCAGGAATGCAAGGATTCTTCAATATCCGCAAATCAATCAACGTAACACACCACATTAACAAACTGAAAAATAAAAGTCATATGATTATCTCAGTAGATGCATAGAAAGCCTTCGACAAAATACAACATCCATTTATGATAAAAACCCTCCAGAAAGTGGGAATAGAAGGAACATATCTCAACATAATAAAAGCTATATATGACAAACCCACAGCAAACATTATCCTCAATGGTGAAAAACTGAAAGCATTTCCCCTAAAGTCAGGAACAAGACAAGGGTGCCCACTCTCACCACTACTATTCAACATAGTTCTGGAAGTTTTGGCCACAGCAATCAGAGCAGAAAAAGACATAAAAGGAATCCAAATTGGAAAAGAAGAAGTAAAACTTTCACTGTTCGCTGATGACATGATCCTCTACACAGAAAACCCTAAAGACTCTACCAGAAAACTACTAGAGCTAATCAATGAATACAGTAAAGTTGCAGGATATAAAATCAACACACAGAAATCCCTTGCATTCCTATACACTGATAATGAGAAAATAGAAAGAGAAATTAAGGAAACTATTCCATTCACTGTTGCAATGAAAAGAATTAAATACTTAGGAATATATCTACCTAAGGAAACAAAAGACCTGTACATAGAAAACTATAAAACACTAGTGAAAGTAATCAAAGAGGACACTAATAGATGGAGAAATATACCATGTTCGTGGATTGGAAGAATAAATATTGTAAAAATGAGTATATTACCCAAAGTAATTTATACATTCAATGCAATCCCTATCAAGCTACCAACGATATTTTTCACAGAACTAGAAGAAATAATCTCACAATTTGTATGGAAATACAAAAAACCTCGAATAGCCAAAGCAATTTTGAGGAAGAAAAATGGAACTGGGGGAATTAACCTGCCGGACTTCAGGCTCTACTACAAAGCCACAATCATCAAGACAGTATGGTACTGGCATAAAGACAGATCAATGGAACAAAATAGAAAGCCCAGAGATAAATCCATGCACCTATGGACACCTTATCTTTGACAAAGGAGGCAAGAATATAAAATGGAGAAAAGACAGTCTCTTTAACAAGTGGTGCTGGGAAAACTGGTCAGTCACTTGTAAAAGAATGAAACTAGAATACTTCCTAACACCATACACCAAAATAAACTCAAAATGGATTAGAGAGCTAAATGTAAGACCAGAGTCTGTAAAACTCCTATAGGAGAACGCAGGCAAAACACTCTCCGACAGAAATCACAGCAGGATCCTCTAAGACCCACCTCCCAGAATATTGGAAATAAAAGCAAAAATAAACAAATGGGACCTAATTAAAATCAAAAGCTTCTGCACAGCAAAGGAAACTATAAGCAAGGTGAAAAGACAGCCTTCAGAATGGGAGAAAATAATAGCAAATGAAGCAACTGATAAAGGATTAATCTCCAAAATATACAAGCAGCTCCTGCAGCCAATTCCAGAAAAATAAATGACCCAATCAAAAAATGGGCCAAAGAACTAAATAGACATTTCTCCAAAAAAGACATAAAGATGGCTAACAAACACATGAAAAAATGCTCAACATCCCTCATAATCAGAGAAATGCAAATCAAAACCACAATGAGATACCATTTCACACCAGTCAGAATGGCTGCTATCCAAAAGTCTACATGCAATAAATGCTGGAGAGGGTGTGGAGAGAAGGGAACCCTCTTACACTGTTGGTGGGAATGCAAACTAGTACAGCCACTATGGAGAACAATGTGGAGATTCCTCAAAAAACTGGCACTAGAACTGCCATATGATCCAGCAATTGTACTCTTGGGCATACACACCGAGGAAACCAGAATTGAAAGAGACACATATACTCCAATGTTCTTTGCAGCACTGTTTATAATAGCCAGGACATGGAAGCAACCTAGATGTCCATCTGCAGACGAATGGATAAGAAAGCTTTGGTACATATACACAATGGAGTATTACTCAGCCATCAAAAAGAATGCATTTGAATCAGTTCTAATGAGGTGGATGGAATTGGAACCTATTATACAGAGTGAAGTAAGCCAGAAAGAAAAACATCAATACAGTATACTAACGCATATATATGAAATTTAGAAAGACGATAACCTTAACCCTGTATTCAGTTCAGTATCAGTTCAGTTCAGTTCAGTCGCTCAGTCGTGTCCGACTCTCCGCGACCCCATGAATCACAGCACGCCAGGCCTCCCTGTCCATCACCAACTCCTGGAGTACACTCAAACTCATGTCCACAGAGTCGGTGATGGCATCCAGCCATCTCATTCTCCGTCGTCCCCTTCTCCTCCCACCCCCAACCTTTCCCAGCATCAGAGTCTTTTCCAGTGAGTCAACTCGTCGCATGAGGTGGCCAAAGTATTGCAGTTTCAGCTTTAGCATCAGTCCCTCCAATGAACACCCAGGATTGATCTCCTTTAGAATGGACTGGTTGGATCTCCTTGCAGTATAAGGGACTCTCAAGAGTCTTCTCCAACACCACAGTTCAAAAGCATCGATTCTTCGGCGATCAGCTTTCTTCACAGTCCAACTCTCACATCCATACATGACCAAGGGAAAAACCATTGCCTTAACTAAACGGACCTTGGTTGGCAAAGTAATGTCTCTGCTTTTTAATATACTATCAAGGTTGGTCATAACTTTCCTTCCAAGGAGCAAGCGTCTTTTAATTTCATGGCTGCAATCAGCATCTGCAGTGATTTTGGAGCCCAAAAAAATAAAGTCTGACACTGTTTCCACTGTTTTTCCATCTATTTCCCATGAAGTGATGGGACCAGATGCCATGATCTTTGTTTTCTGAATGTTGAGCTTCAAGCCAACCTTTTCACTCTCCTCTTTCACTTTCATCAAGAGGCTTTTGAGTTCCTCTTCACTTTCTGCCATAAGGGTAGTGTCATCTGCATATCTGAGGTTATTGATATTTCTCCCAGCAATCTTGATTCCAGCTTGTGCTCTTCCAGTCCAGCGTTCCTCATGATGTACTCTGCATATAAGTTAAATAAGCAGGGTGACAATATACAACCTTGATGTACTCCTTTTCCTATTTGGAACCAGTCTGTTGTTCCATGTACAGTTCTGACTGTTGCTTCCTGACCTGCATACAGGTTTCTCAAGAGGCAGGTCAGGTGGTCTGGGATTCCCATCTCTTTCAGAATGTTCCACAGTTTATTGTGATCCACACAGTCAAAGGCTTTGGCATAGTCAATGAAGCAGAAATAGATGTTTTTCTGGAACTCTCTTGCTTTCTCCATGATCCAGCGGATGTTGGCAATTTGATCTCTGGTGCCTCTGCCTTTTCTAAAACCTGCTTGAACATCTGGGAGTTCACGGTTTACATACTGCTGAAGCCTGACTTGGAGAATTTTGAGCATGACTTTACTAGCGTGTGAGATGAGTGCTATTGTGCGGTAGTTTGAGCATTCTTTGGCATTGCCTTTCTTTGGGATTGGAATGAAGACTGACCTCTTCCAGTCCTGTGGCCAGCGCTGAGTTTTCCAAATCTGCTGGCATATTGAGTGCAGCACTTTCACAGCATCATCTTTCAAGACTTGAAATAGCTCAACTGGAATTCCATCACCTCCACTAGCTTTGCTAGTAGTGATGCTTTCTAAGGCCCACTTGACTTCACATTCCAAGATGTCTGGCTCTAGGTCAGTGATCACGTTATCGTGACTATCTTGGTCGTGAAGATCTTTTTTGTACAGTTCTTCTGTTTATTCCTGCCACCTCTTCTTAATATCTTCTGCTTCTGTTAGGTCCATACCATTTCTGTCCTTTTTCGAGCCCATCTTTCCATGAAATGTTCCCTTGGAATCTTTAATTTTCTTGAAGAGATCTCTTGTTTTTCCTATTCTGTTGTTTTCCTCTATTTCTTTGCATTGATGACTAAGGAAGACTTTCTTATCTCTCCTTGCTATTCTTTGGAACTCTGCCTTCAGATGCTTATATCTTTCCTTTTCTCCTTTGCTTTTCGTCTCTCTTCTTTTCACAGCTATTTGTAAGGCCTCCTCAGACAGCCATTTCGCTCTTCTGCATTTCTTTTCCATGGGGATGGTCTTGGTCCCTGTCTCCTGTACAATGTCACGAACCTCCGTCCAGAGTTCATCAGGCACTCTATCAATCAGATCTAATCCCTTAAATCTATTTCTCACTTCCACTGTATAATCATAAGGGATTTGATTGAGGTCATATCTGAATGGTCTAGTGGTTTTCCCTACTTTCTTCAATTTAAGTCTGAATTTGGCAACAAGGAGTTCATGATCTGAGCCACAGTCAGCTCCTGGTCTTGTTTTTGCTAACTGTATACAGCTTCTCCATCTTTGGTTGCAAAGAATATAATCAATCTGATTTCGGTGTTGACCATCTGGTGATGTCCATGTGTAGAGTCTTCTCTTGTGTTGTTGGAAGAGGGTGTTTGCTATGACCAGTGCATTCTCTTGACAAAACTCTATTAGCCTTTGCCCTGCTTCATTCCGTGCTCCAAGGCCAAATTTGCCAGTTACTCCAGGTGTTTCTTGACTTCCTACTTTTGCATTCCAGTCCCCTATAATGAAAAGGACATCTTTTTTGGGTGTTAGTTCTAAAAGGTCTTGTAGGTCTTCATAGAACCGATTCACTTCAGCTTCTTCAGCATTACTGGTTGGGGCATAGGCTTGGATTACTGTAATATTGAATGGTTTGCCTTGGAAACGAACAGAAATCATTCTGTCATTTTTAAGATTGCATCCAAGTACTGAATTTCGGACTCTTTTGTTGACCATGATGGCTACTCCATTTCTTCTAAGGGTTTCCTGCCCACAGTAGTAGATATAATGGTCATCCGAGTTAAATTCACCCATTCCAGTCCATTTTAATTCACTGATTCCTAAAATGTCGACGTTCACTCTTGCCATCTCCCGTTTGACCACTTCCAATTTGCCTTGATTCATGGACCTAACATTCCAGGTTCCTATGCAATATTGCTCTTTACAGCACCGGACCTTGCTTCTATCACTGGTCACATCCACAGCTGGGTATTGGTTTTGCTTTTGCTCCTGCTCCATCCCTCTATTCCTTCTATAGTTATTTCTCCACTGAGCTCCAGTAGCATACTGGGCACCTACCGACCTGGGGAATTCCTCATTCAGTATCCTATCATTTTGCCCTTTGTTACTGTTCATGGGGTTCTCAAGGCAAGTATACTGAAGTGGTTTGCCATTCCCTTCTCCAGTGGACCACATTCGGCTGTGGTCCATGTGATCAGATCGACTAGTTTCCTGTGATTTTGATTTCAGTGTGTCTGCCCTCTGACACCCCCTAGCAATACCTACCATCTTATTTGCGTTTCTCTTACCTTGGTCGTGGAAAATCTCTTCACAGCCGCTCCAGCAAAGTGCAGCCGCTGTACCTTACCTTGGACGAGGGGTATCTCCTCAAGGCCGTCCCCCTGACCTTGAACGCGGAGTAGCTCCTCTCGGCCCTCCTGTGCCCGCGCAGCCACCGCCTGTTGGAAGTGGGGTAGCTCCTCTCGGCTGCCGGCCCTGGCCTCAGGCGTGGGGTAGCTCCTCACGGCCGCACCTCTTTGCGTGGTTCGTTGCTCCGGGGCCGGCGTCTCTCGCGTCGCGTCTGCGCCGCCGGGGCCGGCGTCTCTCGCGTCGCGTCTGTATACGAGACTGCAAAAGAGACATAGGTATATAGAACAGTCTTTGGGACTCTGTGGGAGAGGGTGAGGGTGGGATGATTTGGGAGAATGGCAATGTAGCATGTATATTATCATATGTGAAATGAATCGCCAGTCCAGGTTCGACGAATGATACAGGATGCTTGGGGCCGGTGCATGGGGATGACCTGGAGGGAGGATATGGGGAAGAGGGAGGTGGGAAGGGGGTTCAAGAAAGGGAACACATGTACAACCGGGGCGGATTCGTTTCAATGTATGACAAAACCAACCAATATATTAATGTAAGGTAATTTGCCTCCAGTAAAATAAAATAAATGATTAAATAATTCATATCCTAAAAAAAAAAAAAGCAGTGATTGAATGCCTCAGTTGTTTTCACTAAAAACTGGAAACTCATTCAATGGATCAGAGAAGTGGAGGTTCATATTTTTCAGCCATTTTTGCTGATTTTTGCAGAAAGAAAGGTCCAGGAGATTTTACTAAGTATTGTATAGATTTTTGATGAATGTTATCATGAAGATAGTGGGAAATTTCAAGTGTGGAGATATTTTAAAGCAGATAGAAGAAATAAAAAATGGATAAAATTGAAATTTATGAAATGTATAGTGAATATGATTTTTTATGAGTTGATGCCAAATTTCTCATGATAGCTAGGTAATACAGCAGATATGGAAGAAATGTAGGAACTGGGCTCAGTCCTCGCTCCTAAACTCCAGGTTCTCAGGGCCATCTGCTTATGGCACTTTCCCACTGTAAAGCCTCACAGGCACTTCAACTTGAGTCTTTACTCCTTCGTGGTCTTGACTTGTTTGTGTGCTCAGCACTGTCTCAGACAGTGATTCTAAGATTCATGACTTGGATGACTGTATGAATCTTAGAATCATTGAGAGCGTGCTGAGCACACAAACAAGTGTGTGCTTCTCTGAGCACACACAGAGAAGTAAAGACTCAAGCTGACGTGCCTGTGAGGCTTTACAGCGGAAAAGTGCTGAGCAGATGGTTCTGAGATCCTCGAGGTTAGGAGCAAGGACTAGGATGCAGGTGCGGATGTTGGATCATTGTGGAAAGTGGGAGTCCCGTCCACAGAAGTGTAGGAGTTTGTTGAACATGAGAAGAGGAACAAGTGAAGGCAATATTTATGGAATGGGAGGAGAAAGCCATGAAAATAAAAATGTTCAATCAAATGCCAAAGGAGGAAGTGGCCAAAACTGATCAAGTGCCAGAGACAATGGCGACGTGCCACTACTGAGAAGGTTACTGAAGAACTGAATGGGACATCAAGTGGCAATTACTCTTTTAGAATTGGGCTGCGAAGAAAAGGAAAGAATCATAATTAGAGTCAGAAACAGTTTTAGTCAGGCGTAGGTTTTTTTTAAACTAAAATATAGTTGCTGTAAAATATAAATTCCAGGTGTACAGTATAGTGATTCACAATTTTAAAGATTATGCTATATTAATAGTTATTATAAAATATTGGGTATATTTCTTCCTGTAAAATTTAGCCTTGAGTTGATTTTATACCTAATAGTTTGTACCTCTTAGTCCTCTGCTCCTATACTGCCCTTCCCCCACCCTTTTCTCTCCCCATTGGTAACCACCAATTAGCAATCTACTCTGGACAAGGTTTTTTAAATGGGAAAACTTCATCCTATTTATTATTTTTATTATGAAAGGAGTACATGTTTCTCATAAATAGTCCAAAAATGTGAAAATCATTGATCAGCCCAACTCCTACTAGTAATGTTATAATTACTAGAAACCATACCCTTCCTTTCAGTTTTTGGCAGCTCTTTGAATTTCTAGGGTCACTTAACAAAAGAGGCAGGAAGAAGTTTATTCAAGAGGTTTTAAAATGGCATCTCTTATTCACATCTTAGCCAAACCTGACTCAAGAGAGGACAACTTTCACAAGATTTTAAAAACACAAATGATACAATGCTTTATCCACCACCTCTCAGTAACTGACACCTTCTATCACCATAAAATCAATAACAAGAGGGCCAGTAGAAAACATCACCCAATGGTTTTGTCTTAGCCTTTGGATATTCAAGACTTAAATCTGGATTGGTATTCCTCCTGCCTGAGAGCTATTAAGGAAAATAGGAAGAGCAAAAGAGTTTGGATAGAGCAAAGGATAAACAAAATCAGCAAGCAGAGAAAAAAGGAATTTTCAATACAACACAGACTGAATTTAATTATAAATTTGGGTTTGATATAAATAGATATCAAACTCAGATTGAGAAACATTCTAGAAAGTGGCAGAACAGTACTCTTCCAAATGTCAATGTCATGAAAGACAAGGGAAAACTCTGGAACGGTTCCAGGAAGAGAAGATACATATACATGCCCTTTGACCAATAATATCAACCAAAATCTTCTTTGGCTTGAGGATCATTATTGGGGCAAAGGAAGAGATCTGAAAGGGTTTGTAGGTTAGATAATCAAGGTGTATAAATACTAATTTCCTAATTTTGATAATTATGTAAGAGATTTTGTTTAGGGTTTGCTGTGATCACTCTGCAGGTGTATGGAAGTTCCTCAACCAGAATTTGGTTTCAAAATTGAGATTTATGATGTCATACACACTTAAAGAGGGAATGGAAGGTTTATTATTGCTTACATTATCTTGGGAGAACAGGGCAAGCCTCCCAAGCAGGTCTGAGAAGAAAAAAGATAGAAGATAGAAGACTGGCTCAGGATTTCATTGTACTTAGGAGGTGGACCAGACTGAGGTTTCCCAATCTCAGGCAGGGGCTGCATGGTCTGGACTGCTCCATGGCTCTGAAGGAAAGAGCATCAGGATTTCCTATGAGGTTGCTCAGAGGGGAGGAGGAGGATGTGAGGTTTAAAGTTGTCAGCAAACCTCAGAAAATGGAGTCAGACTCTATCACAAGGTCGTCATTGTTGTTGTTTAGTCCCTAAGTCATGTCCGACTCCTTCTGACCCCATAGACTATAGTCCACCAGGCTCCTCTGTCCATGGGATTTTCCAGGAAAGAACACTGGAGTGTGTTGCCATTTTCCTTCTCCAGGGGATCTCCTCGACCCAGGGATTGAACCTGCACCCCCTGCTTGGCAGGTGGTTTCTTTACCACTGAACCATGACAGAGTTAAAAGGATATTATTTCTGCAGCCTACTCTCAAACAGATTTAAAAAACTATATATACACATATATAAAGAGAGAAGGAGAGGAAGAGAGAGAGAGAAAACAAATATAAAACGTTAGCTTTTGGGGAATCTGGATAGAGGCTATGAGGGGTTTTTTGTACTATTTTTGCAACTTTTCTATGACTGAAATTATGTCAATAAAAACGTCTTTTTTTTTTTTTTGGAGACAAATTATTTTACAATATTATATTGGTTGGTTTTGCCATACATTGACATGAATTTGCCCCGGGTTTACATAAGTTCCCCCTCCTGAACCCCCCTCCCACCTCCCTCCTCCCTTTTTCCTCCCTCTGGGTCATCCCCGCACGCCAGCCCCGAGCATCCTATAACATGCATTGACCCTGAACTAGTGATTTGTTTCACATATGACAACATACGTGTTTCAATGCCATTCTCCCAAATCATCCCACCCTCACCCTCCCACAAAGTCCCAAAGACTGTTCTATACATCTCAGTTCAGTTCAGTTCAGTTGCTCAGTCATGTCCGACTCTTTGCGACCCCGTGAATCACAGCACGCCAGGCCTCCCTGTCCATCACCAACTCTCGGAGTTCACTCAAACTCACCTCCATTGAGTCGGTGATGCCATCCAACAATCTCATTCTCTGTCGTCCCCTTCTCATTCTGCCCCCAACCCCTCCCAGCATCAGAGTCTTTTCCAGTGAGTCAACTCTTCACATGAGGTGGCCAAAGTATTGGAGTTTCAGCTTCAACATCAGTCTTTCCAAAGAACACCCAGGACTGATCTCCTTTAGGATGGACTGGTTGGATCTCCTTGCAGTCCAGGGGACTCTCAAGAGTCTTCTCCATCACCACAGTTCAAAAGCAGCAATTCTTTGGCACTCAGCTTTCTTCACAGTCCAACTCTCACATCCATACATGACCACTGGAAAAACCATAGCCTTGACTAGATGAACCTTTGCCTTTTAAAACTTGCTTCTTCAGAAGAAAATGTCAGATTCCTAGTAAAAAAGAAGTAGCAAGGAGACAAAGGAAGCCTTCTAGGAAGTTTCCTCTTCTCTGAGTAAATTTCCAGATGATAGACCCTCCCCCCTGATTATAAATATACCACAGTAGTAGCTGTTGACTACATTTTTGTGTATAGTCTTCTAGATATTTCTCTATGACCCTGCATGTGCTTAGTTGCTCAGTCATGTCCAATTCTTTACAACCCCATGGACTGTAGCCCACCAGGCTTCTCTGTCCATGGGGATTCTCCAGGAAAGAACAGTGGTGTGGGTTGCCATGACCCCTCCAGGGGATCTTCCCAATCCAGAGATCGAACTCAGGTCTCCCACATTGCAGGCAGATTCTTTATGGTCTGAGTCATCAGGGAAGCCCAAGAATACTGGAGTGGGTAGCCTATCCCTTCTCTAGGGGATCTTCCTGATCCAGGAATCGAACTGAGGTCTCCTGCATTGAGGCAGATTCTTTACCAGCTGAGCTACCCGCTAAGTCCATGTCCCTGCATATATGTATATAATACTTTAAATTTGTATATCATTTGACTCAATAGTCCCACTTATAGAAAGTTGCCACAAGTAAAAATGATAGGTATATGAACATATATATTGCTAGTATGTTTATGATAGCTTTGCTTTAACAAAGAAAAAAAATATAGGAATAATCCTTGTATCCTTACAAGAGAAATATGATGAGCTCCTTGTCTGCATGTGAGCTAATGGAAGTAGGGGTTGCAATTAAATACATTCCTTTTCAGAATACAGCATGGGCTGGAATGTTCAACACTTACTTAAAGGATGTGGATGTAGTGGTCATCAGTGGTTTTAATTTATCCAGCATCAATTCTCCATTCTTCAGTTAATAGTACTCTCAATTTGGCTTTGAGAAACTACCTGTCCACCAACAGATTTAGTCTTGGAGGAGAGCATTTCTATACTGGTGCTGCTCACCCTGACAAAGAGGTGGGCATCTCTCTGTCTCTCTGTCTCTCTGTCTCTCTCTCTTACACACACACACACCCCTACATGGTATTTGGAGAACATTTATGCAATATGTGGACTTTCCAGGTATCTCAGTGGTAAAGACTCCACCTGCCAATGGAGAAGACACTGGAGATGTGGGTTCGATCCCTGGGTCAGAAAGATCCCCTGGAGAAGGAAATGGAACCAAATTTCAGTATTTTTGCCTGGGAAATCCCATGGACAGAGGAGCCTGACTAGCTAAGGTTCATGAGGTCGCAAAGAGTCAGATACAACTGAGCGAATGAGCACATATCCAATATGATGGTACCTTAAAGAGAATAGAGTATTCATCTGTTTCCTTTCCTAGGTCAAGAAAAAGGACTAACTCGTCATCTTTTCTTTGATTTGTGAGCTATTCCATGTCTATGCAGTAATTCACTCATTCATTAATTTTTGCTTTGTTAGCAGATACTGTTTCTGCAGATTGCAACCAAAGAGAGCTAACAGATACAGCGAAGAATGAGTGAGTGTATAAATGAACTAACAAAGACCAAGTGTGGACTCATCAGGAATAGCTAAAATGTATGTCATATATTGGGCTTCTGGTGGCTCAGCTGTAAAGAATCTGCCTGCAATGCAGGAAACCGCCTGCAATTCAGGAAATGTGGGTTCTATCCCTGGGTCAGGAAGATTCCCTGGAAAAGGAAACGGCTACTCACTCCAGTATTCTTGCCTATAAAATTCCATGGACAGAGGACCCTGGAGGGCTTCAGTCCATGGGGTTGCAAGAGTTGGATCTGACTTATCAGCTAAACCACCACCACCCATATGATATATTATAATGTGGTTACAGAGGCAAGCAGAAAGAAGGAGACCAAATTAATTTAGAAATAATAAGATCTAGCTAGCATTTCCCCCCAGTATTTTCCTTTGATGAAGCTGCTTTTAAAAGCCTTTGGTTTTCACCGAGTTAGAATGAGATTTTTCTGGCAGAGGCTCATTTGCCATTTAATTAGTAATTAGTAATCCCAAAGGTTAATGTGAAGTTGCAATTAATTTATTTCAAGCTTGATTTTCTTCTGCAAAGGACAGGACCAATGCATATAGTCAGATAGTAATGATTAGCTTAAATATTCCAGCCAAATGAAATATTAAATAGCATTTTAAGACTTGAAATAATATTTGGATTCTCACATTTATTTTATTCTATCCATATTTTATTTCCTAAGAGACATGTGGAGAAATGCTCACTTTTAAATATGCTTAAGCTTCCTTCAGTTATTAGATTTCCATGGTGTAATTGGTAAGTTAGTTCAGTCGCTCAGTCATGTTCGACTCTTTGCGACCCCATGAACCGTAGCACACTAGGCCTCCTTGTCCATCACCAACTCCTGGAGTCTACCCAAACCCAAACATGGTTGGATGTCCATTGAGTTGGTAATGCCATCCAACCATCTTCTCCGTTGTTCCCTTTTCCTCCTGTCCTCAATCTTTCCCAGCATCAGGGTCTTTTCAAATGAATCAGTTCTTTGCATCAGGTGGCCAAAGTATTGGTTTCAGCTTCAACATCAGTCCTTCCAATTAACACCCAGGACTGATCTCCTTTAGGATGGACTAGTTGGATCTCCCGTAGTCCAAGGGACTCTCAAGAATCTTCTCCAACACCACAGTTCAAAAGCATCAATTCTTAGGTGCTCAGCTTTCTTTATAGTCCAATTCTCATATCCATACATTACTACTGGGAAAACCATAGTCTTGACTAGACGGACCTTTGTTAAGCACAATATTTAGTGTTTAGAGGAAGAATCACAGAAATTAATTAGTTCAATTTGAAGTCCACACCCATCAATAGTATCTTTTTTGCATAGTACAGATGGCACTTCATCTTAGTTTTTTTATTTTTTTGGTTATTTTAGGGTAGATGACCTTCCTTGAAAGGTTTACCAGTATACCCAAGTTTACATGAGAATTGTCATTTTAGAGACTGCCAGAGCAGTTTCAAGATAAAATGTGTGGGCCAAACACATTTGTGCTGAACAGATTACTTGTTGGGTGTGTGGACACAATTACTGTATCTAAAATGTAATGTATCCTCTAATTATCATACAATTCCTGTTCGAAAGGGTATGGGAAAGTGAATCTCGGTTCAACTGAAGAAATTTGTCATGAACTTCAGTGAGTAATGGAGAGTATAACTTGGAACACTGCCTGGTAGACACCTTCTGAGACAGGGATTAGGGAAAATGAGTAGCAACTGTCCACCTGAAACTTGTTCCTTCTCCTGTTAGTGGCCTGTAGCAGAGGGGTCTCATTTGCATGGTCACCATTTGCATTGCTACAGGTCCTAGAGAAAAAAATCGAGGCCTCTCTGGCTAGCCTCTGCTCCGGGTTTCCACTGAGAATTCTCCTAAGAACACAACCATTTGGAAGAACAAAATATGTTTAAATTGTTATACCTTGCTACCTAAAATATTTCTGTTACTGCACTGATGACTGAGGAAAAAGACACATATTTTCTTATTGCTTTGCAATAAGTAAACTTACTTTCTCAGTCTTGACTTTTCCTGGACTGTCATATTTACATTATGGGATATGTGGCAGATTTTGAGAAAGGAATTATGCCCTGTGATGTGGCAAAAGGATTTTCTAAGTTCAGGTTTAAAAGATTTCTGTCTTGTATTTGACATGAGTAATTCTAGTCATAATTTAATGCCTATAAGCCATGGTAAGTGTCTGTCACTTATCAGATGATTTTTTGTGTGTGGTGGATACAGGAAAAGCCACAAGTATAAGCCATGATACAAAATCAAGTAATTATCAGACTTTTATTTAAAATAGCTTATGGCTATCATTTATTGAACTCTTGCTGTGACTATTTTATCTAATTGAATACTCATTTGATATTTACTTTCATCTTGCCCTCTGAGATTTGAGATCTCATGTAGCCATTCTACAATTAGAAAGCTTCAAGACTCACTCCAAACGTACTGTTGTGGCTCTGGAAATTCCAGACCACCCTCATAGTTCAAGTTTCCATGAATATAACACTCAGGGATAAAGGGAAAACCTTAACTTTGTACCAACCCTTTAAAATTCACCTGGCTGAAAATTTCTAAATCCTGCTCATATTTCCCCTTATTCCAAGAAATCAAAATAAAACTATGAGCCCTATAAAATTATGCTTATAAATCAAAGACATAAAAATTAACACCCTCTTATACTAACTGGGGGCTTCCCTGGTATCTCAGTGGTAAAGAAACCCCCTGCCAATTCAGAGGGCATAGGTTTGACCCCTGGGTCAGGAAAACACCTTGGAGAAGGAAATGGCAATTCTCTCCAACATTCTTGTCTGGGAAATCCCATGGACAGAGGAGTATGGAGGGCTACAGTCCATGGTGTCGCAAAAGAGTAGGATACTACTTAGCAACTAAACAACAACAGAAACATACTAAGTAATCTATAGCATTTCTAACTGGATTGCCATCAGATTCAGCGATACCATCTTTACTTTTATCTGTTTATTCAATATTCATTCCCATGTCATACCTTTTATTCGTGCATTCAACAAATATTTATCGAGTGCCTACTCTGTTCCCAGCACTGTTTTAGAGGTAAGGGATTCATCAGTGAAAAGTAAACGTACAAAAATTACTGCTTTCATGTAGCTTACACATCTTACCTAACATTTAGGTGAAAAACGCTTTGGAAAATGAATTTTAATTAAGATCATTCTTTAAAATGTAGATGGTCTTCAAATGACAAGAATGTTAAAAAGTGTAATATAAAAGTTTATCTGTATGTTTAGATGATACCAAATTAACTTCTTAAGGTGATACATATATATGTTAATACATACATACATACACACATATGGACTTCCCTGGTGGCTCAGTCAGTAAAGAATCTGCCTACAATGCAAAAGACCCAGATTTGATCCCTGGTTTGGGAAGATCCTCTGGAGAAGGGAATGGCAACCCACTCCAGATTTCTTGCCTGGAGAATTCTATGGATAGCGGAGCCTGGTGGGCTACAGTCCATAGGGTCACAAAGAGTCAGACATGACTGAGGGACTCACTACACACGCACACATACACACACAGATATACATACACATATTCAGTTCAGTTCAGTCGCTCAGTCGTGTCCGACTCTCCGCGATCCCATGAATCTCAGCACGCCAGGCCTTCCTGTCCATCACCAACTCCTGGAGTTCACTCAAACTCATGTCCATCGAGTCGGTGATGCCATCCAGCCATCTCATTCTCTGTCGTCCCCTTCTCCTCCCGCCCCCAACCTTTCCCAGCATCAGAGTCTTTTCCAGTGAGTCAACTCGTCTCATGAGGTGGCCAAAGTATTGGAGTTTCAGCTTTAGCATCAGTCCTTCCAATGAACACCCAGGATCGATCTCCCTTAGAATGGACTGGTTGGATCTCCTTGCGGTCCAAGGGACTCTCACGAGTCTTCTCCAACACCACAGTTCAAAAGCATCAATTCTTCGGCAATCAGCTTTCTTCACAGTCCAACTCTCACATCCATACATGACCAAGGGAAAAACCATAGCCTTGACTAGACGGACCTTTGTTGGCAAAGTAATGTCTCTGCTTTTTAATATACTATCAAGGTTGGTCATAACTTTCCTTCCAAGGAGTAAGCATCTTTTAATTTCATGGCTGCAATCAGCATCCGAAGTGATTTTGGAGCCCAAAAAAATAAAGTCTGACACTGTTTCCACTGTTTTTCCATCTATTTCCCATGAAGTGATGGGACCAGATGCCATGATCTTTGTTTTCTGAATGTTGAGCTTCAAGCCAACCTTTTCACTCTCCTCTTTCACTTTCTTCAAGAGGCTTTTGAGTTCCTCTTCACTTTCTGCCATAAGGGTAGTGTCATCCGCATATCTGAGGTTATTGATATTTCTCCCGGCAATCTTGATTCCAGTTTGTGCTTCTTCCAGCCCAGCGTTCCTCATGGTGTACTCTGCACATAAGTTAAATAAGCAAGGTGACAATATACAGCCTTGACGTACTCCTTTTCCTATTTGGAACCAGTCTGTTGTTCCATGTACAGTTCTGACTGTTGCTTCCTGACCTGCACACAGGTTTCTCAAGAGACAGGTTAGGTGGTCTGGGATTCCCATCTCTTTCAGAATGTTCCACAGTTTATTGTGATCCACACAGCCAAAGGCTTTGGCATAGTCAATGAAGCAGAAATAGATGTTTTTCTGGAACTCTCTTGCTTTCTCCATGATCCAGCGGATGTTAGCAATTTGATCTCTGGTGCCTCTGCCTTTTCTAAAACCTGCTTGAACATCTGGGAGTTCACGGTTCACATATTGCTGAAGCCTGGCTTGGAGAATTTTGAGCATGACTTTACTAGCGTGTGAGATGAGTGCAATTGTGCGGTAGTTTGAGTATTCTTTGGCATTCCCTTTCTTTGGGATTGGAATGAAGACTGACCTTTTCCATAAATACTATGAAAAGGCAAAAAGATAAGACACTGAAAGATGAACTCCCCAGGTCGGTAGGTGCCCAATATGCTACTGGAGATCAGTGGAGAAATAACTCCAGAAGGAATGAAGGGATGGAGCCAAAGCAAAAGCAACAGCTAGTTGTGGGTGGGACTGGTGATAGAGGCAAGGTTCAATGATGTAAAGAGCAATATTGCATAGGAACCTGAAATGTTAGGTCCATGAATCAAGGCAAATTGGAAGTGGTCAAACAGGAGATGGCAAGAGTGAACATCTGCATTCTAGGAATCAGCTAACTAAGATGGACTGGAGTGGGTGAATTTCACTCAGATGACCATTATATCTACTACTGTGGGCAGGAATCCCTTAGAAGAAATGGAGTAGCCATCATGGTCAACAAAAGAGTCTGAAATGCAGTACTTCAATGCAATCTCAAAAACGAGAGAATGTTCTCTGTTTGTATCCAAGGCAAATCATTCAATATCACAATAATCCAAGTCTATGCCCTGACAGTAATGCTGAAGAAGCTGAAGTTGAACAGTTCTATGAAAACTACAAGACCTTCTAGAAATAACACACAAAAAAGATGTCCTTTTCATTATAGGGGAATGGAATGCAAAAGTAGGAAGTCAAGAAACACCTGGAGTAACAGGAAAATTTGGCCTTGGAGCACGAAATGAAGCAGGGCAAAGGTTAATAGAGTTTTGCCAACAGAACGCACTGGTCATAGCAAACACCCTCTTCCAATAAAACAAGAGAAGACTCTACACAAGGACATCACCAGATGGTCAACACCGAAATCAGATTGATTATATTCTTTGCAGCCAAAGATGGAGAAGCTCTATACAGTCAGCAAAAACAAGACAAAAAATCAAGCTGATGTGGCTCAGATCAAGAACTCCTTATTGCCAAATTCAGACTTAAATTGAAGAAAGAGGGAAAAACACTAGATGATTCATGTATGACCTAAATCAAATCCCTTATGACTATACAGTGGAAGTGAGAAATAGATTTAAGGGGTTATATCTGATAGACAGAGTGCCTGATGAATTATGGTCAGAGGTTTGTGACATTGTACAGGAGACAGGAATCAAGACCATCTCCAAGAAAAAGAAAAGAAAAAAAGCAAATTGGCTGTCTGAGGAGGCCATACAAATAGCTGTGAAAAGAAAAGTGAAAAGCGAAGAAGAAAAGGAAAGATATAGCCATTTGAATGCAGAGTTCTAAAGAATAGCAAGGAAAGAAAGCCTTCCTCAGTGATCAATGTAAAGAAATAGAGGAAAACAATAGAATGGGAAAGACTGGAGATCTCTTCAAGAAAATTAGAGATACCAAGGGAATATTTCATGGAAAGATGGGCTCAATAATGGACAAAAATGGTATAGACCTAACAGAAGCAGAAGTTATTAAGAAGAGGTGGCAAGAATACACAGAAGAACTGTACAGAAAAGATCTTCACAATCCAGATAATCATGATGGTGTGATCACTCACCTAGAGCCAGACATCCTGGAATGGAAAGTCACATGGGCCTTAGGAAGCATTACTACGAACAAAGCTAGTGGAGGTGATGGAATTCCAGTTGAGCTATTTCAAAGCCTGAAAGATGATGCTGTGAAAGTGCTGCACTCAATATGTCAGCAAATTTGGAAAACTCAGCAGTGGCCACAGGACTGGAAAAGGTCAGTTTTCATTTGAATCCCAAAGAAAGGCAATGCCAAAGAATGCTCAAACTACTGCACAATTGCACTCATCTCACATGCCTATAAAGTAATGCTCAAAATTCTCCAAGCCAGGCTTCAGCAATTTGTGAACCGTGAACTTCCAGATGTTCAAGCTGGTTTTAGAAAAGGCAGAGGAACCAGAGATCAAATTGCCAACATCCAATGGATCATCAAAAAAGCAAGAGAGTTCCAGAAAAACATCTATTTCTGCTTTATTGACTATGCCAAAGCCTTTGACTGTTTGGATCACAATCAACTGTGGAAAATTCTGAAAGAGATGGGAATACTAGACCACCTGACCTGAGTCTTGAGAAACCTGTATGCAGGTCAGGAAGCAACAGTTAGAACTGGACATGGAACAACAGACTGGTTCCAAATAGGAAAAGGAGTATGTCAAGGCTGTGTATCGTCACCCTGCTTATTTAACTTGTATGCAGAGTGCATCATGAGAAACACTGGGCTGGATGAAGCACAAGCTGGAATCAAGATTGCCGGGGGAAATATCAATAACCTCAGATATGCAGATGACACCACCCTTATGGCAGAAAGTGAAGAAGAACTAAAGAGGCTCTTGATGAAAGTGAAAGAGGAGAGTGAAAAAGTTGGATTAAAGCTTAACATTCAGAAAACTAAGATCACGGCATCCAGTCCCATCACTTCATGGCAGATAGATGGGGAAACAGTAGAAACAGTGGCTGACTTTTTCTGGGCTCCAAAATCACTGCAGATGGTGATCGCAGCCATGACATTAAAAGACACTTACTCCTTGGAAGGAAAGTTATGACCAACCTAGACAGCATATTAAAAAGCAGAGACGTTACTTTGTCCACAAAGGTCCATCTAGTCAAGACTATTGTTTTTCCAGTGGTCATGTTTGGATGTGAGAATTGGACTATAAAGAAAGCTGAATGCCGAAGAATAAAAAGAAATAAAAAGCATACTGATGTTTTTTTAAAAAATTTATTTATTTTAATTGAAGGCTAATTACTTTACATTATTGTATTGGTTTTGCCATACATTGACATGAATCTGCCCTGGGTGTACATGTGTTCCCCATCTTGAATCCCTCTCCCACCTCCCTCCCCATCCATCCCTTCTGCTTCATATCAGTACACCAGCCCCGAGCATCCTGTATCATGCATCAAACCTGGACTTGTGATTCGTTTCACATATGATAAGATACATGTTTCAATGCCATTCTTCCAAATCATCCCACCCTCACCCTCTCCCACAGATTTCAAAAGACTGTTCTCTTTTGCTGTCTCGTATACAGGGTTATGATGCTTTGAACTGTGTTGTTGGAGAAGACTCTTGAGAGTCCCTTGGACTGCAAAGAGATTAAACCAGTCCATTCTAAAGAAATAAGTCCTGGGTGTTCATTTGAAGGCCTTATGTTGAAGATGAAACTCCAATACTTTGGCCACCTGATGGGAAGAGCTGAAAAGAGCCTGATGCTGGGAAAGATTGATGACAGGAGGAGAAGGTGATGACAACGGATGAGATGGTCGGATGGCATTACTTACTCAATGGACATGGGTTTGGATGGACTCTGGGAGCTGGTGATGGACAGGGAGGCCTGGCATGCTGCAGTTCATGGGGTCCAAAGAGTCAGACATGACTGAGCAACTGAACTGAACTGAGCCACTTTGGAATCCCAAATTATGTTCAACACCAGTCAGAAAGCATTATCATTAGACAAAAAGCTGGAGGCAGGGAGTGATTATAGTGAGGCTGGATAGACAGCTTAGAACAATACCTGGAACATAGTGGGTCTTCAATAGATATATCTTGAATAAGCAAATGAATGAATCAATAAAATTTTCATTTATTGATTTAATGTTTATTGAACACCCATTGTATCTAAACATAAAAATTTCTGATCTCAGGGGGCTTACATTCAAGCATAAGGAAGTAGACAACAAAATTAAAAATATAAATTAATTATAAAGCATGTAAGATGGTTATACATTATGGAGAAAAATAAAACAGGGAAAATTGTGGCCAGAATTTGTAATTTTAAGTAGGGAGGTCAGGAAGGGATTTTAGAAGTATTTCAAGAAGTTAGTGTGGCCAAGACAGAACAAGCAACAGTAGGAGCAGGTGAGGTCAGAGAGGGACCAAGTCATTTGGATTTTAAGTCATTTAACTGGACTCCTGCTTTTACTCATGAAAGGGGGATGCCATTGGAGGGTTCTGTACATTCATGCTCAGTCGCTCAGTCATATTCAACTCTTTGCAACCCCATGGACTGTAGCCTGCCAGTCTCCTCTGTTTGTGGAATTTTTCAAGCAAAAATACCTGAGTGGGTTGCTGTTTCCTCCTGCAGGGGATCTTCCTTACCCATATATCCTGTGTCTCCTGCATTGGCAGGCAGATACTCTACCATTGCTCCACCTGGCAGAGACAAATATGATCTAGCTTCTGTTTAATAGGATCACTCTGGCTGCTGCACTGGGAATAAAGGGCCTGGAAAAGGCCAAAGCGGGAAAACTACTGATAAGACATGTCAGGGTGGAGGCAGTTAGATGTTGTCCAATCTTGGATATATTTTCATAGTAGAGATGATAGTATTTGCTGACATATACTGTGGAAGAGAGAAAGAATAACTCCAGGATTTGGGTCTATAACTCCAGTTATGGAGTTACAATTGACTGAGAAGATTTTGGTGGGTTGGAAATCAAGGGTTTCATTTTGGACATGCTAAGTTTAAGATCGGAGAAGGCAATGGCAAGCCACTCCAGTACTCTTGCCTGGAAAATCCCATGGATGGAGGAGCCTGGTAGGCTGCAATCCATGGGGCCGCTAATGGTCGGACACGACTGAGCGACTTCACTTTCACTTTTCACTTTCACACATTGGAGAAGGAAATGGCAACCCACTCTGGTGTTCTTGCCTGGAGAATCCCAGGGAGAGGGGAGCCTGGTGGGCTTCTGTCTATGGGCTCACACAGAGTTGGACACGACTGAAGGGACTTAGCAGCAGCAGCAGCAGCAAGTTTAAGATGCTATTAGATATCTAAGTACAAATGTGCAGTAGGCAGTTGGGATTCTGGGAAAAGGTCTGGGCTTAAGTTGTACATTGGCAGGTCACTAGTGGTATTTAAAACGAGGTGACCAAATGATGCCGTTAAAGATTTGAATATTCATAGAAGACAGGAGATAAGAAACAAGTCTTGGGACACACTGAACTTAAGACATGAATAATGATGAAGAATGAACAAAGAAGACGGAGGTAAAATAGATGTTTTTCATTTGCCCATTTGGAATTTGTAGGAGTTGTGAACTTGGAGTTTACCCATTTTTCCAACAGGAAATTGTGAAAAGCTATTTTGGCCAGGCAATGTGCAAGCACCATAGATATAGAGATGGATAAGATTTGATCCCCAGTCTCCTGTCAATGAGGAGTGAACAGTTACCTTGCAATGGATAAAGCCCTGTGATAAAATACCCATGGACTACTGTAGGAGGTCAGGAGAGCAGCCTCTGAATCACGTGGGTGGACTTGTGGTCTTGAATCAAGAGAAGATGTGGCTAAGTGAGGAAAGTGGAAACAGGGATGCCTATCATTAGTTCTCTCTCTCTCTGTTTGTTCTGTGTGAATTTTTGTTAGTTTATTGGGATAATTTTCCTTTGTTTTGACAGTCTTATTCTGTTTTTAATGTTTGACTTTTACCTTAATTATTTGATACCATTCAAACAACTTACACAAATGCTCTTCAGATTATAATTACTACATGTTCTTTATTTTGACCAATTTTCATAACTGAAAATTATCTTCACATTCTTTCTAAACTTGTTTTTGTAAACTTGTTTCTCCTTCAGAAACTCCCCTCTAGTTTAGTCCATGACTACAGTACAAAGGACAGTTCTAAAACTTTCAGGTAGTTCCAAGAAATATGGTGATTTCCATGCAAGTGTTTGTTAAGTGACCAAATTTCAAAAGTTGGAAAAAAGGAAACAATACTGGTGGGGAAAATATCAAATAGCAGTTTTCTCTTGTCATATTCATTCCTCAAAATCATCCATAAGCCACTTGCCAGATCTGTAGTTCAGATAAATGTATGATCTCTGTATTTGGTGAACATATCTTACTCAATTCTAACTTATCTTGTGATTTTGTTTGTTGTATTTGCTTGTTTTAATATATTTTGCAGAAACCTCCCACCAATAGGTGGCGTTTGGAATCTAGAAAAACATCAAACATGTCTTGACCCAGGAAATAGTCCACTGAGTCAATCTCCTCATTTTAACAGAAGCTGCCAAGATATTATTTAATATGTGGCTAGTGGCATCACCTTTTTTCATATCTGTCTGGTAAGCATTAATATATCTTGCAACAGAAATAAAATGATGGGGTGAATATTCTTATATCAGCTTCTTAAATTAATAACTAACATATTTACAATGTTCTTCTAAATAATTTCATTTTCTATAGGGAGATGAAAATAGAATGATCTAACATGTGAAGTTAAAACTATACACATAAGTTGCTTGAATATGATTTTATGTGGAGCAATTGAGATTGAAGAGATCTGCTGGTCAATCTATAGTAAAAAATCTAATATTCTAAAAAAGCCTAAAGTTCCTATAAATTAACTTGGCTAATATATTAAAATTCTCTCCAAAGATAAATAGCAAATAACTTGTTTGATAAGTTGTCTGTGTTCTTAAAAATTAAGAAAAATAATGGTATTATGGGGAGCTAAACAATGGTATTTAGAAAGGACAGGACGGCCAAAGAAGATAAATGCAGCTGAGAATGGCAGTTCATGTGGATAAGAATTAGGTTAGTAAATCAAAACTAGTGTATGAGTGTTCATTACTCACAGCCATAAAAATATAATTTTACTCACTATAACATTTTACAGAGAACAACAAAATTGTGATGCTTAGCCAATCGACCTGTTGTTTAACAGAAAATATTATACGACATAGAGAAGGCAGTTGATTTATTATAAAATCATTGAATAAATCAAAGAGTCAATTTTAAACCTCCTTCCATACACTAACTTGTTGCTCTGAGGTAATTTATCAGTCTCCATAGAAGCTAGGTGTTTGGAAATGCTTTTGAAGTAGGATATTATCTCTGGCTTTTAGCAGAAGTGATTACAATTAATTTTGCTTTTCCAGCCTGGAAAGCTGATTATAGGAAAACTTAGCTGTATTATATTTTTAAAGCATTATTGGGATTGCTGAATGTAATAAACTATTTTAAAGTTTCCTGATTGTTATAAAACATCAAAAACTAGAAATAGAATTCACTTATAAAAGAAGAAACCCAGAACACAGGTTTATATAAGTTCTTACCCCCAAAATGTAGATTTTCTGTGTTGTCTATTGACTTAATTTCTGATGTGGTAGTGTCTTGTTCTAAAAAAATGAATATACTATGATAATTTTGTGAATAATAGGAGTAAAGTGTGTTATTCTAAGACATGTATTTTATAATTATGTATATATATATGTATATATATATATGTATATATATATATGTATATATATATATATACAGATAATGTTATGCCACATTAATATACAAAAGAAAAACAAGTTTGATAACTGAAAGACCCTGTTGATCTGATCATATCTAAACAGTTAGAACTGGACATGGAACAACAGACTGGTTCCAAATAGGAAAAGGAGTACGTCAAGGCTGCATATTGTCACCCTGATTATTTAATTTATATGCAGAGTACATCATGAGGAATGCTGGGCTGGAGGAAGCACAAGCTGGAATCAAGATTGCCGGGAGAAATATCAATAACCTCAAATATGCAGATGACACCACCCTTATGGCAGAAAGTGAAGAACTAAAGAGCCTCTTGATGGAACTGAAAGAGGAGAGTGAAAAGGTTGGCTTGAAGCTCAACATTCAGAAAACTAAGATCATGGCATCACTTCATGGCAGATAGGTGGGAAAAATTGGAAACAGTGGCTGACTTTATTTTTCTGGACTCCAAAATCACTGCAGATGGTGACTGCAGCCATGAAATTAAAAGACGCTTACTCCTTAGAAGGAAAGTTATGACCAACCTAGATAGCATATTAAAAAGCAGAGACATTACTTTGCCAACCAAGGTCCGTCTAGTCAAGGCTATGGTTTTTCCCGTGTCATGTATGGATATGAGAGTTGGACTGTGAAGAAAGCTGAGTGCCGAAGAATTGATGCTTTTGAACTGTGGTGTTGGAGAAGACTCTTTTTTTTTTTTTACAATATTATATTGGTTGGTTTTGCCATACATTGATATGAATTTGCCCCGGGTTTACATAAGTTCCCCCTCCTGAACCCCCCTCCCACCTCCCTCCTCCCTTTATCCTCCCTCTGGCATGCGGGGATGACCCAGATGGAGAAGACTCTTGAGAGTCCCTTGGACTGCAAGGAACTCCAACCAGTCCATCCTAAAGGATGTCCTGGGTGTTCATTAGAAGGACTGATGTTGAGGCTGAAACTCCAATACTTTGGCCACCAGATGCGAAGAGCTGACTCATTTGAAAAGACCCTGATGCTGGGAAAGACTGAGGGCAGGAGGAGAAGGGGACGACAGAGGATGAGATGCTTGGATGGCATCATCGACTCGATGGACATGGGTTTGGGTGGACTCCAGGAGTTGGTGACGGACAGGGAGGCCTGGCATGCTGTGGTTCATGGGATTGCAAAGAGTCGGACACGACTTGAGTGACTGAACTGACTGACTGAAAATATGTTGTGGCGCTAAATAAGTTGTTTTGACAGTTAATGTATTTAGTGATCAGTACATACCTAATTTTTACAATTTCCTATTTTATTAGTATATGGCTAAATTTGACACCCATATTTTTGTTAATTTTCTTTACTATTCATTTATTGTACCATAGTAGTACAAAAATTAACTCCTAATAAAATTTAGCAATTTATTACATAAATATATTTATAATTGTTTTAAATGATAAAATGCTCAACTATTATTAGAATTTTTTAAAAGTTTTATTAAAAATTGTGTTCATCAAAAGGCAGAAAGTTATTATAAAATAATATTTTAACAGTTGAATAAAATTTTGGAGAAAATAGAAAAGTGGAAAAATGTGAAAAGTACTTCAGAGTTCTTAATATGAGCAGAATGTGGCCAATTAGGGTACAGATGAAGCATGGGTAAATTTACAACATGTCCCCATGGAAGTTATCACCACAGAATTTCACTACAGAAGCTGTCACTTCAGAATTTTTACAGGCATAGAAAAACCACAATGACCTTATTACACTAAGCCTATGTCTGCTGATCCAGGTACATAGCCTAAATAAGTAAGACATTTTAGTTTGCCAAAGGATAGTACTAACATGATGTCTTCAGAAATTTATTAGAGACAAATTCTCCAAAATGGTGAAAAACCCATAGCACTCCATTTAATTTATTATCTTTGATGATTATGTAATTTTCTTTTTTATATTTCAAACTCTTCAGTTGATGAGTTGAAGAATGAGACTGATTCTACAATTCTTGGCGTAATACCTACTTCATTTTCATAAACATGAACAAAGTAAAATACTCATCAGTCATAGTATTTTTAAACTGAAATCATTTTTACTGATATAATTACCACAATGACATGATGACATTTTATACTAATGATAAAAATATTGATGTGCCATTTTTGAATGAGCAATAATACATGACTTTGACTTTGGCAAAGTGATGCCCACTGCCCAGAAAATCATCCAAGAAGATTTATGTGCATGATAATGGGACTTTTCATTTTACAGAAACCAAAATCAAATTTGAAAGCATTATGGCAGAATTTTTATGCATAATATAAACATTAACAAATAATATTGCACATTATTTAGGGAGTGAAATATAAAACCAGATCCTGGCAAATTATATCCCCTGGAGAAGGAAATAGCAACCCACTCCAGTATTCTTGCCTGGAGAATCCCATGGACAGAGGAGCCTGGCAAGCTACAGTCCATGGGTTCACAAGAGTCGGACACGACTTAGTGACTAAACCACCACCATGTATATGTAAAACAAACAAATAAATTCAATAAACTAGATAAAAAAAGAGTAAATTTAAGCTAAACATTTCAGAAGCCTGGGATTCTAAAGCATCTCAGTTTGGAAACATGGAAAACATAATTTTTTGCTACAAAAGATCCTTGGGGGAAAAAATCTAAAGCATTCTAAATGTTCTGTTCTGTAACAAACAATCAAGCAAAAATATTTTTTTACTATCATTTAGATGCTTGTGAACTGTGGTGTTGGAGAAGACTCTTGAGAGTCCCTTGGACTGCAAGGAGATCCAACCAGTCCATTCTAAAGGAGATCAGTCCTGGGTGTTCATTGGAAGGACTGATGTTGAAGCTGAAACTCCAATACTTTGGCCACCTCATGCGAAGAGTTGACTCATTGGAAAAGACTCTGATGCTGGGAGGGATTGGGGGCAGGAGCAGAAGGGGACAACAGAGAATGAGATGGCTAGATGGCATCACTGACTTGATGGACATGAGTTTGGGTGAACTCCGGGAGTTGGTGATGGACAGGGAAGCCTGGTGTGCTGTGATTCATGGGGTCGCAAAGAGTCGGACACAACTGAGCGACTAAACTGAACTGAACTGAGTGTTTCTTTTTCCTTATCCATGGGCTATATAATTAATACTTTCTGGCTTCAATGAAATACTGAAATGCTTGAAAACATTTAATAAATGCAAATTCAAAACCATTGCAGAATCCACAATGAAAAATTCAAGTCATTGCCATTAGGCCATTAAAACTCAATTAGAAGCAGTATGTGCTCTTACATAAACTGATTGTGATATTAATAAAGATATACATTATAGAACACAAGCCAAAAGTATTTCAAAACTATATTTTTGAAAATGTATTCAGTAAGAACTAATTTGGTTTAATGTTTTACATGAAATGATGCATAAACCAAAATTTAATATACATAATGTCAAGCATCAAAGTGATTTAGAGTATTTACAAAGTCAATATCATTGACGCCAAACAAATTGTGAGCATCTTTCCATTGATATCAATTTATCCAACATAGAAAAGGGAAAGTTACTTTGACTTCAAATTCCATTATCTGTTTGGGATTCAAAACTAAATTTCAAATCAATTTTTAAAAAATTTTGCATGCAAAAACATAATTTTGAAAAAATAGATATATGATCATAAAAATTGTATGTAATTTTTAATACTCTTCTGACATTTAATTTGAATTATGATGACACTAATCAAGGAAAAATAACTCTGAGACAGAGTGAGGGCTCTGCTATGGTTTCTGCCTGACAAGGCAATGAAAATCTGACCAAACACAGAGGGACCAGGTGTATAGGAAGGGATCTCTGGATTAACCATCAAGGAATAATTCCAAGGCAATTAGTTTAAAGCACTGAGGATTTATTCATATAGAAAGTGAGGTCATTCAGTCCTATCCAACTCTGCGACCCCATGGACTGTAGTCTGCCAGGCTCCTCCATCCATGGGATTTCCCAGCAAGCATACTGGAGTGGGTTGCCATTTCCTTCTTCAGAGGATCTTCCTGACCCAGGGATTGAACTCAAGTCTCCCGCATTGCAGGCAGACGGAAATAAAAAATCTAAGCAGAACCTGTAAAAGCAATAGCCATAAAATTTCAATGGGAAAAGTGATTCGTTGCTTTACTAAAAACCTTGGCATGTGATTTCAGAGTTGGTTGGAGCTTCAGTGTAAGCCAATCATGGAAGCTCAAATACCAATGTATATTTTTAAAAACAATGCCACAAGAAAGGCTGTTAAATTTAGTAGCCATTTCTGTGAGAATTGAAGCAGTCATAAAGGATTTTGTTTCCTATGAAAGTAAGTACATAATTATTTTATAATAAATTATATTTTATTGAGTTCTTTATTGTGATTGAAGTTTCAATTTTATATAATTTTAAGTTTATTACTTAAACTTGTATAATTTACTAAAGTCATTTTGTATTTGTTTCACTTGTTATAGCTATCAAGATACCAACTTTAAAAAAAATTCTTAAGTTCAAGGGAGCCCTTTTATTCTAACTGACAATGAAAGCATTCTTTCAACTATAGTGGTCCTGCTGATATATCCTCCATAGAAAATAGACTTCAGAAAACTTTCAAGAATTCTCAACATCCTTCTAAATCTGTGCTTCATGTTGCCACTCACCTTAGCCTCTGAGATCACCTATTTCAAATTACTTTTCTAAATATGAACTTTCAGTTCACTGTCTTAAATATATCTTAAATTATTTGGCATTTACATATATATATATATATTTGTTCATCATCTAGAATACCTTTGCTACTTGCTCCTTGCCTAAATCCTAACTGTCCCTTGGGACTCAAATCAAATCTCATCTTTTCCTTGAAGTTTTCCCTGACCATTTCGCTCACAGTGAACTCTCTCTTTTCTTATTCCTAAAGTACTAATTGCTACAACCATCACCTTGCACTTGTGCTGCTGTACAATATAACAATGCAACTTGGACTCTCAGTTGTTAACTTGAGCTATGCCAAGTTAACTCTAGACAACCTTCTTGAAGATATCTGAGTTGCCCAGGAGAACTTTCTTAGATGATGGAAATGTCTGTGTCTATGCGGTCCAATATGGTAGCCACTGGCCATGTTTGGCTATTGAATGCTTGACATGTAATTAATTTAAAGTAATTTAAGCAGCCACATGTGCTAGTGTCTTCCATAATGGAGAGTACAGCTCTAAAGCTATTTTGTAGTAATTCTACACAAAGATTAGGGAAAAGGGCCCCCAAAACCCTAAGGAGGAGAAATTAAGACTTTGTAAGAGTAAGTTTACAGGAAAAACATTTTAACTCTGCTTAATTTTCTTTCATTTCCTTAAATGTTGCACGTTAAACAATGAGTAGCAATACATTTTAAGCATCTGAAATGAGTAATGATGAATATTATGAAACTAATTCTCAATTGCCTTTGACCCTGGGATGCTGCTGCTACTGCCTTTTTACCATGGTAACCATAAAAATGAAGAGAGGAGAAAGAAAGGTCCAAAGGTCACAGAGGGGAGCAATTGGTCTCTTTCACAGGTGTGCCCTTATAGACTAATTTCCTAGTTTGCTTATTTGTATGTTTCTATGTATTTCAGGTTTTCTTGAAATTATTTTCTATATTCTTCTGGGTAAAATAAAAACCAGCCAAGATATAAATTATACTTGTTAAAGTCTCCCTGTACGTCTTTCTAAGATCATTGTGAATCATCTAGAAACTAAGAAGTATGTGCCTGGCACATGGGAGATACTCAATGAATATTTGTTGCATAAATTCAAATTAAATTTTTCTCTTGAAGAGAGATCAGGTTTTACTGGGATGGCCTTAAGTTTTGAAGGTTTAACCAGAAGTTTTCTGGTTTTTATAATCTGCTTTATTTCAACTTTGCAAGCATCTTGACACTTTTTAGCCTCGTTGGAAGATATAACCTCCAACGCTTTGAGATGCTTTGAGACTGATTTGCCTTCTGTCCAAAAGAAAAAACCTAGTGTCTGATAATGTCAGTTACTCAATGCCATTGACTCTTTCAACCATTACGTGAAACTTTTTTTTCAATGCATGTATCAGAATAAAAGTTGAAAAATCATTTATCGTCTTATTCCAAAGTTTCCATAAAACACATCAAATACGAGTTATTCCATTTCCTCCATTGACTTCTATCAATGTTAGTATTAGAGGACAAGGCCTCGGACAGCTCTTCCACATCCCCTTTGATGAAATTTGAGATAGTGTTGCATCAGATGTAATAGCTCTTAGAATCTGGAAGACATCCTAGGAGCAGATCCATTAAGCACAGGGATGTGGGAATATTTCTGATTTCTGCTCCCATACTGGTCTGCGTCACTGGTGATGCACCCTCCTGTGAGCAAGTCTTCTCTGCTATTAAGACTTGTCCTTACCACCGCCCCACCCAGAGCATGCTCCCAGCCTCCCATCCCTGCTCTGACAGATGTGTCTGCTCTAGCCCTCTAGTCAGAAAGCTGACTCAAAGCTTTCCTTTAGCCCTGATCTGTCAGAATCTATGGAGCTAACCGTTTCTCAATCAGGGGAGTTCTCAGGCAACACAAATCTTGCTGAAACTCTTAGGTCTGCCCCTCAAGACTTTATTCTTCAAGAGCAAAAGGATGGAGGGAGAAAGAAGAAAAAGAAAGCAAAAAGAAACAGAGGAAGAGACAAAGGGAGATAACTTTCTCCATTTCCCTCTAATTGGGAACAAAGACAGACGCTCCATGTAGCCCCAGTGAGAAGCAGCAGGGGTGACTCATTAAATCTCAGGGCATTACCTTTTATATAAGAGGAATTCACCATGGGAGAAGGATTACTGTAGGTCTTTGTAATTGTGACATACCTAATACAATGATTCACATATAGCAATTGTCAAATATTTGGGGATTAACCAGGAGGCAGGTAGAGCATTGCCCCTACCAATCAGCACGCACAGGAATTCATAGTTCCATTCTTATCTCTAAAATTGAGTAGACCTTTCAATAGAGGATTGTCTTAAAAGGTGATTTTATAGTGTGATTTTAGAAACAATTTTAATCTTTTTGATCCAGTGAACTAAAATGCATACCCAGATAGCAGGGCTGGTAAATGTGGGAGATGAAACAGTCTGCATGGAGTGAGGAGAGGGGAGGATGGGTACACCCAGAAACTAGCATCAGATCCCATTGAAATAAGATGCTTCATCCTAGCTGAAAACGGCATGTGCAAGTTCACCCATCACCAGTTTCAAAAGCGTAAGAAAATTCTCTCTCAATGAGTGATTTGAAAGGAGCATTTTGAAACAAGCCTGCAAAATTTTTGATAATTTTTTCTAATCAAATGAAAGTTTGCTTCCTATGTAAATGTGCAAAAGCAGGTGGTAGTTTATAAAAATTCCAAGAGTTAATTTATATTGTACCAGGCTGTTCTGTAAAGGGATGGACAGTGATTCAATTTGTGCTTCAAACTCATCAATGTTTGCAAAAGCTCTATAAGGCCCATCCAACCCTTTTCCTTCTTGCCTACACAAATATACATGTACCATAAACACACGCATACATTAGGCAGAATTTGACAGATGCACTCATGATGTCTAGAAATACTAAGCAGTCTAGATGGAAATATTCATTTTCCTTATATTTAAAGTATTTAAAATGCTTGAAAGGCAATAGGACAATGACGCTGTTTCTGCATCTCAAGTCATAAGAGAATTCTTACAGTTTCCTCAGTTGTACAGGGAAACTATCCCACCATAGAGTTCTCTCCTAAACTCATTCAACTTTCATTCATTCATCCTTTTATTCACTCATTGCCTTTGTCTCTTCTTCTGAATTTCCTCCAGAAATCTGAGCCTGAGACAAGAATCTATGTAAGAAAGTTTTGGAGGGAGGAAGTCATCCCAAGGAACAGAACAGGGAGACCAGGGACAGAGGCAAAGCCAGTCCATGACTGTGCCCTCAAATGGTTCACCATTGCTGGTAACTGGAATTCAATTCCACAAGGTCTTTCTGATGACCCATATAGGGTGTGCCTCAGAATTTTCCACTGGAGAAAGAGTATTTATTTACCAGCTTTCATCTGTCTTTTGTCCTGGGTGGCCCCTTGGAGTTTTAATCCTCTTGTTTCACCTATCGTTCATGAATGAATGGGAGACATGTTCACAGGTGTCCCAGTTCACAGTGTTAGAGAAGGTGAGAGGCTGATGACAAGTGGCACATGATACAGCAGAAACAGGCTGCCGTCAGGTTACACCCATGCAGAACTGACTGCCACTGAAATTGCTGGAGTAAACTGCAGGCTGAGAGGTGTCTGATACATTCATTTAGTATCTATTGAGAGCAACTCGAAAAAGGGATTATAGGGCCATTACAGTAACAGATAGAGAGTTAGGAGCATAATAGGAATTAGAGAGGAAATAATGAACTAACCTTCAGCATGAGGTTGTGTCTGTTACATGTGCTCTTGGACCTTGGCTGTAAAAATTTGGAGTAGTGGTGGGAAGGAGATCAGAGAGGAACACAAACTGGCAGAGACGATGTTCACTGACAGCAAAGAGAGTTTCAATGGATGAGCCTGGAACAGATTTGCAAAGAGGGAAACCACAGCAGCGGGGCTGGGTTTGAATTGATAATAATAGTCAGGGGAGGGGATCGGGGTGGCTGATATTCATATAGGAGTCTGGGGAGATAACTGGGGGCAGGTGATGTTTAAACGAGATACTATGTGCTTGAATGCTTAGTTGCTCAGTCGTGTCCGACTCTTACGACCCCATGGACTATAGCCCATCAGACTCTGTCCATGGGATTTTCCAGGCAAGAATACTGGAGTGGGTTTCCATTTTCTTCTTCAGGGGATCTTTCCATCCCAGGGATTGAACCCATGTCACGTGCATCGCCTGCATTGCAGGTGGATTCTTTTACCCACTGAGCCATTGGGGAAGTCTATAAGAGATACTAAGGAGGAAAGAGATGGGGAAAAAAAGATTTTAAAAGATTTTACTGTCCATGAATTGTAAACACACTTGATATTTTCAAGAAACTTTGGTAGAGGTATCATTTGTTTTACTCCAATGCTCTTGCCCATCTTTTTTTTTTTTTCCCCATTGCAACCCTGTACAGAGAAGAGTCCTAAAGTGAGGGCAGGAAAAATGGGAGTGAATTAATTAGACTAGATCATAAATCACCATCTCACTATTCTGTATTTGACTCCTTTAAAGGTACTGATGACTCTGGTGGGCGCTGTGCTGTGTTGTCTGGATACTCTTTTGGGAATGGAGGCTTTATTCCCCGTCAGCTCAGGGATCACCTCTGTTTAGAGAGCTTCCTTATCGGTCCCACTCCATTTCTGTAGGGACCCAGCTCCAAGGATAGATTCATATGGGATATAAGGGCTCAGTCCCATTACCCAACTGGGGACAATGGTAAAGGGTCATCCCAGTCTCAAAGCTCTCTGTAGGTGTTGCTGAGTCCTCAGACAAGTTGGTGTCACAACTGGTCACAGTGCCTTAATTTGGTGTTGGTGGTATTAACATGAACTTCCATGGTGGCTCAGATGATAAAGAATCTGCCTGCAATGCGGGAGACCCCAGTTTGATCCCTGGGTTGTGAAGATTCCCTTGAGGAAAGCAGGCAACCCACACAAATATTCTTGCCTGGAGAATAGTCATGGGCAGAGGAGCCTGGTGGGCTATAGTCCATGGGGTGGGAAAGAGTCAGACATGGCTGAGCAACTAAGCACAGCACAGTATTAATGCATGATATACAGACTCATGATATACATGGCATCACCGACTTGATGGACATGAGTTGGAGCGAGCTCCAGGAGTTGGTGATGGACAGGGAAGCTTGGTGTGCTCCAGTCCATGTGGTCACAAAGAATCAGACACAACTGAGCGACTGAACTGAATTGATTGATACAGACTCAGTTTTCTTCAACATAATTTTTTCTTCCATTGTCCTACCCTATTATGCTATCAGTTCAGTTCAGTTCAGTCGCTCATTCGTGTCCGACTCTCCGCAACCCCATGAATCACAGCACGCCAGGCCTCCCTGTCCATCACCAACTCCTGGAGTTCACTCAAACTCATGTCCACTGTTAATTTCATAGTAAATATAGACACTTGTTGTTTTTTATCTTCTCTTCTCTTTAGAATCCCCTTGTAGATGAATAGATCTGTCTGCTTCCAAAAATAGCCCTTTTTCTGTTCCTCCCACCACTACACATGCTGTGCTCCCTGCTCCTGTGTCCTTGCTCACACAGTTTTCTTTTTCTTAGTGCCTTTCCCTTGACCCACATTTCTAACTCGGTGCATTGGAATTCTGCTCATAGTTTATGGCCCAATTCACATTCTGCCTTCTCTGTGATTCCTATTCTGACTTCTATTTTCTTTTATTTTTCTCTTCTCCGAAATGAGATAATAACCATTCCCTATGCTGTGCAATAGCACTTCCTAATTGCGTTTTTGGATTTTGTTTACTTGTGTGTATATCTTATTCATTCAAACTAGATGGCAATGTGTTAGAGGCAGGGCCCAAGTGTGGTTCCTTGTATTCACTGCAGAATGTTGCTGTGCTACAGGGTGTGTATGCTAAGTCACTTTAGTCATGTCTGACTCTTTGCAACCCCATGAACTATGGCCTGCCAGGCTCCTCTGTCTGAGGGATTCTCCAGGCAAGAATACTGGAGTAGGTTGCCTTGCCCTCCTCTAGGGGATCTTCCCCACCCATGGATCCAACCCATGTCTATTTTGTCTCCTGCATAATTCAGGTGGGTTCTTTACCAGTAGTGCCACCTGAGAAGCCCATGCTACTGGGTAATAATCACATCTATTATGCACTTAGACTTTACTGGCTACAGTGTTTAGCACTTTCCATATTTGAACTCATTTAATTTTTACAAGTACCTAGTGAGGTATATGTTATTAATATTATTCCTCATTTTGCATTTCAGGAAATTGAGCCCTAGAGAGATTGAGAGGGACTTCTCAAGAACATACAGTTGGAAATGGCTTGATCTGTTTCAATACCAAGTCTTGGTTCTGTCACTCAACTATATGCTTCCAATTCATTCAAGAAAGTGTAACGGATTGACTGATGTAGATATAAATTCCAAAGTATGGGTTTGTTTGTTGGGGCCCAGAGGACAAGATGAAGCTTCACTTCCCTAGGATACAGTATTTATTTCGTCAATGACACGTTTAGTAGTACCAATGAGAAAACAGCTGTGAGCAATAACAGTTAATACATAACTTCTTGCAATCTCATCTTTGTGCTGAGTTTGGCATCAAATCATGCATTTACTCCCCAAATATGATTTGGCATTGCTACATGCATTTTAGTCATCACAGTGGACATCAAAATATTAGTCATATCCCTCAAGGAACTGACATGACAAATAAAGGCAACATGGAGCTTGCAGGCATCTGTGCTCTGTGGAGCTGTTTCCTAGAAGACAGGGGATGCTGGAATCATGACTCATGCCTACAGAAATCACAGATGTAATGAAATTCATCAATGCTCTTTCACATTTGCTGTTTCTAAGTAACAAACAGAGATTTCCAGAAAAGAAAATGCAACAGGCTGGAGACAGTAACCAGAAACATGTCATGCTCAAATTATCATACATCTGTGGACAACTTGTTATTGTGGGGTTTGTGTCACCTCAGCTTTTAAACAGAGCTTGTCCAGTTGTGAATAATAGCTCAAAGCAGTCTAGGCAGAAAGAAAAAGTCTTTGAGATCTCCATTTCACCTTAAAAATTCATGCGATTTCAGTTTTCCATGTGTGTTTTCATTTTTAAAAAATTTAAATGACCACTGAAAGTCAAATAAATAGACTTCAAATGAAAGTCATGCTCCAGTTATTGTCTACAGGGTAATTTTCTGGTACTACATTGTGATCCATTTTGGAAAAATAAAACCCTAAAGAATCAAAGGCCACTCACACTGTATATCACTAATATCAATGCAATAATTATTCTTTACTCTGTTGTCATCAGAGAAGGCACTGGCTACCCACTCCAATACTCTTGCCTGGAAACTCCCATGGACAGAGGAGCCTGGTGGGCTACAGTTCATGGGGTCGCTGTGTCGGACACAACTGAGCGACTTCACTTTCACTTTTCACTTTCACACATTGGAGAAGGAAATGGCAACCCACTCCAGTGTTCTTGCCTGGAGAATCCCAGGGACAGAGGAGCCTGGTGGGCTGACGTCTATGGGGTTGCACAGAGTCAGACACGACTGACATGACTTAGCAGCAGCAGAATGTTGTCATAATATTTTTAGATATATATGGATCTTAGTAGCAACACTTAAAAAATATTTCATTCTTGTTAGCCATGCCAACTATCAATAAAGAAAGAGCTCCAGAGTGTCACAAATATGTAGTAAGTTTCAATATTAAAGATTCTCTTGGTGGAAATTTTGATAATTATATCTCTGATATAAGGTCACAGTCTTGTCTATATCAAGAAATGAAGGAGGGGGATCAAGATGATGGAACAGGAAGACCCTGGGCTCACCTCCCAGTATGAACACATGAAAACTACAACTACAGGTAGGGCAGTTCTCATTGAGAACCACCAGAAGACTAGCAGACTGTCTCTTCTTGAACCAGGTCAATAAAGGAAGAACCACACAGAGTCTAGTGGGAGGGAGAAGAAGTGATCTATTCAGAAACCACATCTCTAGTGGGTGACCCAGAAATGAAGGGATATATCACAGGTCTGGAGGTCCTCCCTTAGGAATAAGGGATTTGATTCTGGCACCTGGGATCTGGTACCAGGAAGATGAGTTTCCTTGGATTATCTGAAAACAAATGAGTCTTACCAGAGGGCGGTAAGAAACAGATTCTGCCATCAAAGAGTTCACATACAGACTTGTTTGCTCACAGTCCTGGTGGAGAGGCAGCTGATTGAAAACTGACTGGTACTCCAGCTGGGCTGCCAGGATGACTCCAGAGCACTCCCACCTCAAGCATGCCCATTCCGTTCCGTTCCGTTCCGTCGCTCAGTCGTGTCCGACTCTTTGCGACCCCGTGGACTGTAGCCTACCAGGCTTCTCCGTCCATGGGATTCTCCAGGCAAGAATACTGGAGTGGGTTACCGTTTCCTTCTCCAGGGGATCTTCCCGACCCAGGGATCGAACCCGGGTCTCCCGCATTGGAGGCAGACGCTTTAACCTCTGAGCCACCAGGGCAGCACCTACTTCCAGTTTATACATGTCTGAGGCTGCCTCAGTTATACGAAGGGCAGAATCCAGCCAACAATCAATGATCATCAGTTCAGTTCAGTAACAGTCATGTCTGACTCTGCAACACCATGGACACTGCAGGCCAGGCTTCCCTGTCCATCACCAACTCCCGGAGCTTACTTAAACAAAGCTCCATTGAGTCGGTGATGCCGTCCAACCATCTCATCCTCTGTCATCCCCTTCTCCTCCCAGCTTCAATCTTTGCCAGCTGCATCAGGTGGCCAAAGGATTGGAGTTTGAGCTTAAGAATCAGTCCTTCCAATGAATATTCAGGGCTGATTTCCTTGAGGATGGACTGGTTTAATCTCCTTGCAGTCCAAGGGACTCTTGAAAGTCTTCTCCATCACCACAGTTCAAAAGCATCAATTGTTTGGCATTCAGCTTTCTTTATAGTCCAACTCTCCATCCAACTCAGCATCCATGCATGACTACTGGAAAAAACACAGCTTTGACTAGACGGACCTTTGTTGGCAAAGTAATATCTCTGCTTCTTAATATGCTGTCTAGGTTGGTCATAACTTTTCTTCCAAGCAGCAAGTGTATTTTAATTTCATGGCTGAAATCACCATCTACAGTGATTTTGGAGCCCAGAAAAATAAAGTCAGCCACTGTTTCTACTGTTTCACAATCTGTTTGCCATGAAGTGATGGTACCAGATGCCATGATCTCAGTTTTCTGAAAGGTGAATTTTAAGCCAACTTTTTCACTCTCATCTTTCACTTTAATTAAGAGGCTTTTTAGTTCTTCTTCACTTTCTGCCATAAGGGTGGTGTAATCTGCACATCTGAGGTTATTGAGATTTCTCCCGGAAATCTTGATTCCAGCTTGTGCTTCATCCAGTCCAGCATTTCTCATGATGTACTCTGCATACAAGTTAAATAAGCAGGGTGACAATATACAGCCTTACGTACTCCTTTCCCTATTTGGAAACAGTCTGTTGTTCCATGTCCAGTTCTAACTGTTGCTTCTTGACCTGCATACAGATATCTCAGGAGGCAGGTACGGTGGTCTGGTATGCCATTCTCTTTCAGAATTTTCCACAGTGTGTTGTGATCCACACAGTCAAAGGATTTGACATAGTCAATAAAGCAGAAGTAGATGCTTTTCTGGAACTCTCTTGCTTTGTCGATGATCCATCGGATGTTGGCATTTTGATCTCTGGTTCCTCTGGCTTTTCTAAATTCAGCTTGAACATCTGGAAGTTCACGGTTCACGTACTGTTGAAGCCTGGCTTGGAGAATTTTGAGCATTACTTTGCTAGCGTGAGAGATGAGTGCAATTGTGTGGTAGTTTGAGCATTCTTTGGCATTGCCTTTCTTTGGGATTCAAATGAAAACTGACATTTTCCAGTCCTGTGGCCACTGTTGAGTTTTCCAAATTTGCTGACATATTGAATGTGGCACTTTCTTAGCATCATCTTTCAGGCTTTGAAATAGCTCAACTGGAATTCCATCACTTCCACTAGCTTTGTTCATAGTGATGCTTCCTAAGGCCCACTTGCCTTCACATTCCAAGATGTCTGTCTCTAGATGAGTGATCATACCATCATGGTTATCTGGGTCATGAAGATCTTTTTTGTATAGTTCTGTGTATTCTTGCCACCTCTTCTTAATATCTTCTGTTTCTGTTAGGCCTATATCATTTCTGTCCTTTAATGTGCCTATCTTTGCATGAAATGTTCCCTTGTTATCTCTAATTTTCTTGAAGAGATCTCTAGTCTTTCCCATTCTATTGCTTTCCTTATTTCTTTGCATTGATTACTGAGAAAGGCTTTCTTATGTCTCTTTGCTATTCTTTGGAACTCTGCATTCAAATGGGTATATCTTTCCTTTTCTCCCTTGCTTTTCACTTTTCCTTTCTCAGCTATTTGTAAGGCCTCCTCTGACAACCATTTTACCTTTTTCCATTTCTTTTTCTTGGGGATGGTCTTGATCACCGCCTCCTGTACGATGTCACGAACCTTTGTCCATAGTTTCTTCAGGCACACTATCAGATCTAATCCCTTGAATCTATTTGTCACTTCCACTCTGTAATTGTAAGGGATTCGATTTAGGTCAGTGATCATGAGGGCAGTCTTATCAGGGGAAGAATCAGTACTCTGAGTCAGCTCATGGTTGACACAAGAAAGATTTAAAAATAAATAAATAAAAACATCTTCTTCCATAGAAGCTTGGGTTCTATTCCATCTGCTTTCTCCTTTACTCTAGGCAAAGTGGAACTATAGCAAATTTAAACATTTTTACCTGAAAGATCTACATAGCACAGTTTTTGATGTAGTCTTCAATGTTGCCAAAAAGTTAATTCTGTTTTCCTCTTATTTTGACCTATTAGCAGCATTTGGTCTTCCCTGATAGCTCAGTTGGTAAAGAATCCGCCTGCAATGCAGGAGACCCTGGTTTGATTCCTGGGTCTGGAAGATTCACTGGAGAAGAAATAGGCTACCCACTCCAGTATTCTTGGGTTTCCCTGGTGGCTCAGCTAGTAAAGAATTCACCTGCAATGTGGGAGACATGGGTTCGATCCCTGGGTTGGGAAGATCCCCTGGAGAAGGGAAAGGCTACCCACTCCAATATTCTGGCCTGGAGAATTCCATGGAGTGTATAGTCCATGGAGTTGCAAAGAGTCAGACACGATTGAGTGGCTTTCACTTGTACTTAGCATTTGACATTTGTTGACATTTCCCTCATTCTCAATACACTGTCTTTGAAAGTGAAAGTGTTAGCTGTTCAGTCGTATCCAGCCCTATGGACAGTAGCCCGCTAGACTCTTGTGTCCATGGAATTCTCCAGGCAAGAATACTGGAGTGGGTTGCAATTCCCTTCTCCAGGGGACCTTCTTGACCCAGGGATTGAACCTGGGTCTCCCACATTGCAGGCAGATTCTTTACCATCTGAGCTACCAGGTAAGCCCCATAAGGTTTGTTACTAGTGGACAAAGGAGTTTGGATGGCTGCAGTCTATAGGGTTGCACAGAGTCAGACAGGACTAAAGTGACCTAGCACACAAGCACCTTGTTTTTAGGGCCCCATAAACTTCTGCTTTCCTTCCTACCTTCTCATCCCAGCCTCCTTTGCTCATCTTTCCCCCTTTTTCTGAGCTTTTCCCCAGGACTCAGTCCTCTCTAGTGAAGTGAAAGCCGCTCAATCATGTCCGACTCTTTGCAACTCCATGGACTATACAGTCCATGGAATTCTCCAGACCAGAATACTGGAGTGGGTAGCCTTTCCTTTCTCCAAGGGATCTTCCCAACCCAGGGTTCAAACACAGATCTCCCACACTGCAGGTGGATTCTTTACCAGTGAGCCACAAGGGAAGCCCAGGAATATTGCAGTGGGTGGCCTATCCTTCTCCAGGGGATCTTCCCAACCCAGTTTTGAACTAGGGTCTCCTGCATTGCAGGCGGATTCTTTACCAACTGGGCTATTGGGAAGCCCATTATTCCTAGGTGATTTCACATAATCTCAGAGCTTTTTATGTGTAGCTTCCCATGTGATGCTGGTGGTAAAGAACCTGCCTGCCAATCCAGGAGCTGTAAAGAGACACGGGTTCAATCCCTGGATCAGGAAGATCCCTTGGAAGAGAGCATGGCAACCCACTCCAGTATTCCTGCCTTGAGAATCCCATAGACAGAGGATCCAGTCAGGCTATGATCCTTGGGGTCACAAAGACTTGGACACAATTAAAGTGATGCACACACAGGGTTTTATATACCATCTCCATGTTGCCAAATCCCACCCACTACATCCAGGCGTGCTGCCCCCTTGAGGTCCTGATTCATATCTAATCATTCATATCTGTATACTGAACACCTCTCAGTTCAGTTCAGTTCAGTCGCTTAGTCGTGTCTGACTCTTTGTGACCCCATGAATCACAGCACGCCAGGCCTCCCTGTCCATCACCAACTCCCGGAATTCACTCAAACTCATGTCCATTGAGTCGGTGATGCCATCCAGCCATCTTATCCTCTGTCGTCCCCTTCTCCTCCGGAGAAGACTCTTGAGAGTCCCTTGGACTGCAAGGAGATCCAACCAGTCCATTCTAAAGGAGATCAATCCTGGGTGTTCACTGGAAGGACTGATGCTAAAGCTGAAACTCCAATACTTTGGCCACCTCATGCGATGAGTTGACTCACTGGAACACCTCTATTGGGGGTCTAATCTGCATATCAGACTTAATATATGTGGAAAATTGAAACACTGATCAATCTCACCTCAGTAACCTTCCCACCATGCACTCAATCCTCCTCAGACTTTCTGACCTAACTAAAAGCCTCCACCATTCACCCAGATGCTTTCAAGTTCAAACACTAAGCCTCATGCATAAGTCCTTTGTTTCCCTAATAACTCACATCAAATCCATATGAAAGTTCTTTGCTTTTTTTTTCAAAATATATCTTCAATTTGACTCCCTCTCCCCATCATCATGGTCAAAGGCAACATCCTATCTTGCTTGCTGCTACTGCTGCTAAGTCACTTCAGTCGTGTCCAACTCTGTGTGACCCCATAGACGGAAAACCACCAGGCTCCCCCGTCCCTGGGATTCTCCAGGCAAGAACACTGGAGTGGGTTGCCATTTCCTTCTCCAATGTGTGAAAGTGAAGTCACTCAGTCGTGTCCGACCCTCAGCGACCCCACGGACTGCAGCCTACCAGGCTCCTCCATCCATGGGATTTTCCAGGCAAGAATACTGGAGTGGCTTGCCATTGCCTTCTCCGATCTTGCTTGGGTTACTCCCAAAAATTATCCTTCCACTCTTACTCATCCCAGTCGTATCTAATCCTCACATAGTAGCAAGCGTGATTTTGGCAAATGTAAATCAGACCATGTAAAAACCTAACAATAACTTCCCATTATACTAGAGTACAATTGAAAGACCTTTCCTTGGCCTAAAGGTTCTACATGATTCGCTGCTGACTACTGATCCTATTTCATGTATGCCACCCCCTTCTTTTCTTTTCTCTGTTCCAACTGTATTGTCCTTCCTGTGGTCCCTGAACACACATCCTTTCCCATCCTAAAGTCTATATATTTGACACTCTTTTTTCTTGGGATATCTTTCCTTACACCTTCAAGTGGATAACTCCCCACACTGGAGGCTGCTGTTCTTTGTTTTTTTTTTTTTGGAGGCTAATTATTTTACAATATTATATTGGCTGGTTTTGCCATACATTGACATGAATCTGCCCTGGGTGTACATGAGTTCCCCTTCCTGAACCCCCCTTCCACCTCCCTCCTCACCTTATCTTCCCTCTGGGTCATTCCCGCACACCAGCCCCGAGCATCCTGTAACATGCATCGACCCTGAACTGGCGATTCGTTTCACATATGATAATATACATGTTTCAATGCCATTCTCCCAAATCATCCCACCTTCACCCTCTCCCACAGAGTCCCAAAGACTGTTCTATACATCTGTGCCTCTTTTGCGGTCTCGTATACAGGGTTATCATTTCCATCTTTCTAAATTCCATATATATGCGTTAGTATACTGTATTGGTGTTTTTCTTTCTGGCTTACTTCACTCTGTATAATAGGCTCTAGTTTCATCCACCTCATTAGAACTGATTCAAATGCATTCTTTTTAATGGCTGAATAATACTCCATTGTGTATATGTACCAAAGCTTTCTTATCCATTCGTTTGCAGATGGACATCTAGGTTGCTTCCTTGTCCTGGCTATTATAAACAGTGCTGTGATGAACATTGGAATACACGTGTCTCTTTCAATTCTGGAAGCTGCTATTCAAATGTCACCTTTTCAGAGATACTTTCCCTATATTCTCTATGGATTATCCATCCTTTATTACACTTTCTATTTCTCACAAAATTTATCTGCATATAAAATTATATATTTGCTTATTTCTTTATTAAAATGTTTGCCCTCTAGAAAGCAGAGACATTTAATTTGTTTTTATTTAGTTATATCCTCAGCATCCAGCTTTGTGTCATATGTACAGTCGTTGTTCTGTGAGTGTTTGTTACATGAACAAATGAACAAGATAATCTATCTCAGCTTCCAACACTGTCTAGGCTCCATTTTATGGAAATACACAAAAAGGGGTTCATAGACACATGACAGTTATGTTTGGGAAAAGGAATCCGATCTGAAGAAGCAAAGCAAAAATCTTCCTATGAGATAATTCTTAAGAAAAAAAGAGAAATACATAGGTAATTATTTAATTCATATAGTTATCAAGATATAAGACAATATTGAAGACTGGAACTTATTAAGAAGAAAAATATATAATTCAGAAAAAGTTTATTTTAGCTAATAGGGGTCTTTTGTAATCCCATGTGAATCTTAGGATTATTTTTCTATTTCTGTAAAAAATGCCATTGGATCTTTGACAGAGTTGGCAGCGAATTTGTAGATTGCATTGATTAGTGCTGACATTTTAACAATACTAATTCTTCTAATCCATAATTATCGGATATCTTTCCATTTATTTGTGCAGTTTCGATTTTTTTTGGTCAGTGCTTTCTAGTTTGTAGTGTATAGATCTTTCAGTTCTGTGGTTATATTTTTCCTAAAATTAAAAAAGCCCTATCATAAGTAGAATTATTTTCTTAATTTCTTTTTTTGAAAGTTCATTGTTAGTGTATAGAAACATAACTGATCATTGCATGGTGACTACAGATCATAGTACTGTATTTTATATTCAAAATTCGCTAACAGACTAGATCTTCAATGTTCTCACCAGACACATGTAACCATGTGAAGTGATAGATATATTAATTAGCATGATTGTGGTAGTCATTTCACAGTATATATACATATCTCAAAAATCGTGTTATACCCCATAAATGTATACATCTTATTTGTCAATTATACGTCAATAAGTCTGGAGAGAAAAAAGAAAAAGCACATTAATTTTTTTTTTTTTACTATTTTCCTGAAGATGTGATTTTTTAAAAAATGAATTCTGATTTTTTATAGGGTCTGTAATTTGGTTTTCCACTCTAGTTAGGTTCAAGGCTTTGCCCTGTCTCCTTACTTCTGTGTGGGAGCTCTAATTCAACTGGTTTCTAATGTACCCTCTGGGGATAACAGAAGCTTCACCACTACCTACTTCTTTCAACTTACTCTCATGCTTTTACTGTGAATTTGAACTGATTTACTAACTTTCTCGGGGCTTCCCAGCTGGTGCTAGTGGGAACCAGCCGCCAATGCAAGAGACATAAGAGACATGGGTTTGATCCATGCGTCAGGAAGATCCTTTGCAGGAGAGTATGACAATCCACTTTAGTATTCTTGCCTGGAGAATGGACAGAGGAGCCTGATGGGCTACATCCATGGGGTCACATGACTGAAGTGACTTAGCATACACACACTAACTTTCTCAAAGTTTCATTCATTCATTTAAAAACACTTTTTGATGTGTGTGTGTGTAATGGAGTGAAAGTATTAGGATCTTTGCATATTGCAGAATCAATTACCCAGTGTTATCGCTCTGCTGCTGCTGCTGCTGCTAAGTCACTTTAGTTGTGTCCGACTCTGTGTGACCCTATAGACGGAAGCCCACCAGGCTCCCCTGTCCCTGGGATCTAAAATATAGCAATATACTTTCAGAATAAAATAAAGTAACCCCTTTTTAAAGGATGAAAGTAAAAAGACATACTTGCACCCTATTTAATGTTCGTCCATAATAAAATTGCCTTCACTGACAGGTATTTTGATCTTTTGAGACATTCTTGTTGCAGGAAAAGCGATGTATTGGATTGTATTGGGAGACCCACCTACATCAAAGACAAAAAAAGAAATAGACTCTTGGGACCAGCCCAGAGAATCTTGGTATCAGCAAATGATAAATTGATTAATGCTGTCTGTCAGACACAAAACTGAATTAACTCTGACCATTTTTGTTTATGAACTTGCATATTTCAAAGAAGGAACATCTAATTTGTTTGTCTTAGGTTAACTTGCTGATCCCTTGATGTGGCAGGACCCATTGATGTGGTAACTCCTCCAAGCATCTATCCTTCTTTCTTTCCAGTGGAACTCCTGAGTTTCAGCTGGGCACACAGGCTTACCAGCTGGAGAGTACATTTCTTTTGCAGCCAGGTGTGACCAGGTGAGTTATTTCTAGTCAATACAAAGTGAGCAGAAATTATTCCACAACTTTCAGGTTATTTTAAAGATGAAACCATTTTCCCTAGGACTTGCTTTGTCTAGTACCCATGAAGAAACATAGACATGTGGACCATATTAGCTGTGGCCAGTGTTGACAGATCAGGGAATGACAGTATAGCCTAGGGAATGGCAGAACAACCATATGGAAGAGCTAGGATCCTGGAGTGATGTTCTCCAGCAAGGCTGATCTATCAACCTGAAATGGCTACTACCAGAGAGAAAAAGAAACTCCCACCTCTTACTACTTCCAAGTTTCTTTTTTTACATCTGTTTACAATGTATCTTGACACAACTACACCAACCTAGGGAGGATAAGACATGAGATTAACTGACTGCCCTTCACAAGAGAGAACTATATCCTTGAAAGACTTGGGATGCTAGAACCCTATCCCCCACCCCCAGACGGTAACTACCCCCACCTAAATGGAATCAATTCTGGGCAACTGGGGCTGCTGCTGCTGCTAAGTCACTTCAGTCGTGTCCGACTCTGTGTGACCCCATAGATGGAAACCCACCAGGCTCCCCTATCCCTGGGATTCTCCAGGCAAGAACACTGGAGTGGGTTGCCATTTCCTTCTCCAATGTGTGAAAGTGAAAAGTGAAAGTGAAAGTGAAGTCGCTCAGTCGTGTCCGACCCATAGCGACCCCATGGACTGCAGCCCACCAGGCTCCTCCGTCCATGGGATTTTCCAGGAAAGAGTACTGGAGTGGCTAAACCAACAAAAATCCAATACAGCTTTCATGAAGTAACAAACATATTGTACAGCTTTCATACAAACAGGGAGTTTAAACCTATTACTGTGTTTGCTTTAAGAATATTTTGAGAACTTTGTCCATGATATCACTCCTTAAAGTGTCCCTTAAAATACTTGGCATAAAATCAAAACGCTCTATGTAGCACTGCTGCTGCTGCTAAGTCACTTAAGTCGTGTCCGACTCTGTGTGACCCCATAGATGGAAGCCCACCAGGCTCCCCTGTCCCTGGGATTCTCCAGGCAAGAACACTGGAGTGGGTTTCCATCAGTGGTTAAGAATTTGCCTGCCAGTGCTGGAGACAAAAGAGATACTGGTTCAATCCCTAGATAGGGTAGATTCTCTGGAGTAGGAAATGCAACCCACTCCAGTATTCTTGCTGGGAGAATCCAATGGACAGAGGAGCCTGCTGGGCTATAATCCAGAGGGTCCCAAAGAGTCAGACATGACTGAGAGACTTAGCATAACCACATAGAGCCAAAATGCACGGAAAAGTTATTGTTCTCCAGGGAGGGATGATCTGATAGTGATTCTGACAGAAAAACAAAGTGCATAAAAATGTTTTCCCCTTCATTTTGTGCCAGGAAGTTGAGAGTCGAATTTACAGTTCAAATAATGAGTATACTTCTCCTTATGGCCCGTAGAGTATTGTCTTTTTCAGTTTCTGCCCATATTTTCTTAGTCTACTTTTTATTTCCTGCATTTTGACTTTATATTATAGTATTTTATTTTGTACATTTTTACTGTCACTAGACTCAACCACTGTATAAATTGGTAGACTATAAATACAAGAGAAAGTAATTCAATGAAACAGAATGCTCATTATTCTAAAAGATACACGTTCAACTTTAAAAAATTTTTTGGAGAACTCATCTATCTTCCATCTATCCTCACCATGTTCCTATTCTCCTTTTAAGGTTTCTGTATATTTTCTCCACTCTTTTGTCCCTCAGTCCTCCAACCAAGTCCTTATACTTTTAATTAAAGCCATTTAGCCTTATGTTAAGAACACATGGGATCTAGGTTTTGAGGAGCCTGAAGCTTATACTACACATGGACCTATCTTTATTAAATACACAACTAGGAATTAAATTGAATATCATAGCAATACATCAATGTTTATTTATTAAACATTTTAATCTATTTTTATTTCGGGCTGCACTGGGTTTTCATTGTGGTGCATGGGTTTGTGGTTTTGGTGGCTTCTCTTGTGGAGCATGGGCTCTAGGGGCACAGGCTTCAGTAGTTATGGCTCAGGGGCTTAGTTGTCTCGCAGCATGTGGAGTCTCTCAGGTCCAGGGATTGAACCTAAATCCCCTGCATTTTGGCAGGTAGATTCTTAACCATTGCACCACCAGGAAAGTCCAATAAATTTAAAAAGAGATAGAGGAAAGAAACTTATATGGGCTTCCCTTGTAGTCCAGTGGTTAAGAATCCACCTTGCAATGCAGGGGACACTGATTCGATCCCCAGTCTAGGAAGAGCCCATACGCTGTTCAGAGCAACCAAGCCCATGCGGCCACAACTACCAAGCCAGTGTTCTAGAGCCTAGGAGCTAGAACTGCTGCTGCTGCTAAGTCGCTTCAGTCGTGTCCAACTCTGTGCGACCCCATAGATGGCAGCCCACCAGGCTCCCCCATCCCTGGGATTCTCCAGGAAAAAACACTGGAGTGGGTTGCCATTTCCTTCTCCAAGGAGCTAGAACTACTGAAGCCCAAATGCCAAGAGCCTGTGCTCCACAAGAAGAGAAGCCACTGCAATGAGAAGCCTCTGCACTGCAATGACAAGTAGCTCCTGCTTTCTGTAACTAGAGAAAGCCTTTGTGCAGGATGAAGAACCACCATAGCCAAAAAAATAAAATAACTAAATAAATATTATAGGTGTAAAACAAAAAAAAGCAAGGAAACTGACAAATATCACAAACACAATAAAATCTGGAAAAAAGCTAATATTATTCAACTGCCTGTCATCTCTCTATAATACTTTCCTTTCTTAAATGTTTGAGTAGCATACTCTCTAATCACATCTTCACATACCAACAGATCTGTAGTACTATGTCCCGTAGAAAGACTATAAAGGCACTTGAATTTATTTTATAGTGGGTAGTCAGGAAAGTTACTTGCATTGTTGTAACCCATTATATATATGCCAGCAAATTTGTAAAACTCAGCAGTGGCCACAGGACTGGAAAAGGTCAGTTTTCATTCTAATCCCAAAGAAAGGCAATGCCAAAGAATGCTCAAACTACCACACAATTGCACTCATCTCACACACTAGCAAAGTAATGCTCAATATTCTCCAAGCCAGGCTTCAACAGTACATGAACCGTGAACTTCCAGATGTTCAAGCTGGATTTAGAAAAGGCAGAGGAACCAGAGATCAAATTGCCAACATTTGTTGGATCATCGAAAAGGCAAGAGAGGTCCAGAAAAAATATCTACTTCTACTTTATTGACTATGCCAAAGCCTTTGACTGTGTGGATCACAACACACTGTGGAAAATTCTTCAAGAGATGGGAATACCAGACCACCTGACCTGCCTCCTGAGAAATCTGTATGCAGGTCAAGAAGCAACAGTTAGTACTGGACATGGAACAACACTGGTTCCAAATCAGGAAAGGAGAACATCAAAGCTGTATATTGTTGCACTGCTTATTTAACTTATATGCAGAATACATCATGAGGAATGATGGACTGGATGAAGCACAAGCTGGAATCAAGATTGCTGGGAGAAATTTCAATAACCTCAGATATGCAGATTACACCACTCTTATGGCAAAAAGCAAAGAAGAAATAAAGAGCCTCTTAATGAAAGTGAAAGAGGAGAGTGAAAATATTGGCTTAAAATTCACCATTCAGAAAACTAAGATCATGGCATCTGGTCCCATTACTTCATGGCAAATAGATGGGGAAACAGTGACAGACTTTATTTTTGGGGGCTCCAAAATCATTGCAGATGGTGACTGCAGTCATGAACTTAAAAGACACTTGCTCCTTGGAAGAAAAGCTATGACCAACCTAGGCAGCATATTAAAAAGCAGAGACATTACTTTGCCAACAAAGGTCTGTCTAGTCAAAGCTATGATTTTCCTAGTAGTCAGGTATGGATATGAGAGTTGGACTATAAAGAAAGCTGAGCGCCAAAGAATTGATGCTTTTGAACTGTGGTGATTGAGAGGACTCTTGAGAGTCACTTGGACTGCAAGGAGATCCAACCAGTCCATCCTAAAGGAGATCAGTACTGGCTGTTCATTGGAAGGACTGATGCTGAAGCTGAAACTCCAATACTTGAGCCACCTGATGCGAAGAGTTGACTCACTGGAAAAGACTCTGATGCTGGGAAAGATTGAGGGCAGGAGGAGAAGGGACCGACAGAGGCTGAGATGGTTGGATGGCATCACCGACTCAATGGACATGAGTTTGGGTAAGCTCTGGGAGTTGGTGTTCGACAGTGAAGCCTGGCATGCTGCAGTCCATGGGGTCGCAAAGAGTTGGACACAACTGAGCTGAAATGAACCCATTTTTAGGAATATCATTCAAACTTTTAGGATGATTGTTTAATTGCGAAAATATCAGTGATCATGTTTTATATATTTTAAATATGCTGGGGATATTTTCTAGTATAGTAATTAATCTTAATACTTTCAGAATCTTTAACACTTTTAAACAGTTTGCTCTTAATACACTCTTTGTAATGTTATATTTTAGGTATTTTTAATAAGCATATGGTATCTAGTCAACATGAAATTAAATAATATACAAACCAGGGTCTTCTGCATTACAGGAAGATTCTTTACCAATTGAGCTACCATGGAAGCCCTCATTAATTCGTATCTCTTCATTAATAATAGTAACAAATAAGAGTCCCCACTTTACTTTCAAGTTTATATATTTCTTTCAGTAGAAGACTGTTTTTGATACAGTAACATTGCTTCTTGAGGTCAGAATACTTTCTATTGATTTCATTATTCATTTTTATCACTTTTGTTTCATATTCTATTAATTTTATGAATGATTTTTTTTCTCTTGGTATTTTTAAATAGTTAAATTTAAAGATAATAGAAAAGGACTTTTTGTATACATTATAGTAATATGCCATTTCTCACTTATTTTATTACAACATGCCAAAACATCCCATCAAATTTCAGTTAGCAGTATTTTGACCTCATTAAATACACTGTTCCTATCTCAAAAAGAAAAATTGATGTTTTTATAATATTATACACTGCCCTGTTTTGTATATTCTTGACAGAAGCTATCTTTTAGACTGATGATTGATGAAAAAGAAATATTCAGCTTACACTGCTAAACATCTCAAGACTGCAACATTTCCCTCAGACAAGCATCTTTCTCCTTAAATTTCAGACCTTATTTTTCCATCACCACCCCGTACTTCCAGGACTGAAGTTCATGTTCACATCATGATGGCACATTCAGCCCTTCACTTTGATCCACAGAGCACTGTGAGTCACCACAGTGGGGACCAGGAGCCCACTCAGAAGCTGTTCATTCACTGAGAGAGCTGATAATGAAAGTTGAAAGTGACAGCAAGCTGCAGAACTATCTTCTACAAAATCCAAGCTCAAGGTATGGGATTCATTGGGATTTCCCCAAGGCTGATCCACAAAATTCTGGTGGCTACAGCAATGTCACCTGGCAAAGGCAACAATGAAACAGTGGAAAGAGACACCCAGTCTTAACTCGTTCTTAAAATACATTTGAAAATTTCTAAAAATATGATCACGTGAACACATGACTAGCATCTTTTGGGAATGTCTTGAAACTCAAGATTTCCTTGCTGTGTTGTAAATCATTATGTTGAAGGTAGTTTAAAGCTTATATAAACAGAGAAGGAATTAAGACAATCATTAGAGGCCCTTTTTAGAAATCTAGTCTTAGCAAAATACTTTAAAGATGACTTTCAGCAGTAGTTACTTCAATAAGCCTGAGATTATATTCTTGAATGGAAAAAAATCAAGATGAAATTATCTTTTAAAATAACTTACCTTTGATTTTGTAAGTAAGTGATACAAAATTTTACTTTGATACAAATGAGTCAAAATTTCACCTTGAATCACATCATCTGAAGAGAATTACCTGTGACATTTTAGTATAATTCCTTGAAGTATTTTTTTTTAAGTATATTTATAAACAATTGATATCTATAAAAAATACTATACTTGCATTTTCTCACTTAGTACTCTATCTTTAAATTTTTCTTATGACAATCAAATTTTATGTTTAAGTATAAATGATTTACTATTAAAATATTGTAAAATCAAAAAATATATTTTAAGTATTTAAAAAATAGACAGTAACCATTTGAATATTAAAAGACGCTTACTCCTTGGAAGAAAAATTATGACCAACCTAGATAACATATTAAAAAGCAGAGACATTGCCAACAAAGGTCCGCCCAGTCAAGGCTATGGTTTTTCCAGTGGTCATGTGTGGATGTGAGAGTTGGACTGTGAAGAAGGCTGAGTGCCGAAGAATTGATGCTTTTGAACTGTGATGCTGAAGAAAACTCTTCAGAGTCCCTTGGACTGCAAGGAGATCCAACCAGTCCATTCTAAAGGAGACCAGTCCTGGGTGTTCACTGGAAGCACTGATGCTAAAGCTGAAACTCCAATACTTTGGCCACCTCATGCGAAGAGTTGACTCACTGGAAAAGACTCTGATGCTGGGAGGGATTGGGGGCAGGAGGAGAAGGGGACGACAGAGAATCAGATGGCTGGATTTCATCACCAACTCGATGGACATGAGTTTGAGTGAACTCCAGGAGTCGGTGATGGACAGGGAGGCCTGGTGTGCTATGATTCATGGGGTCACAAAGAGTCGGACATAACTGAGCGACTGAACTGAACTGAACCATATGAATGTGCTGTTGATATACTCCCTCAAGCTTGTTGGGGTGGGAGGAGGAGGCAGCCGGTAAAAACAATTAAAAAATAATAAAAATTAAAAAAATTTTAAAAACATAAATGTTGAAATAAATCAGGATGAATGAATCTATGCATCTAATGTGTGATATAACCACATGCTAAAGATACAGAAAGTTAAAAAAATTAAACTTGATTAATTAAACTTGAAAGAAGTCTATTAATAGCAGTATTAATTTATATTATAAAACAATTGTATATGTTATAGGACAATGCAAATAAAACTACATTAACATTTTAGAATCTGAGATTTCTAGTGTAAGAAAAGAGAGATACAGTTAATTAAAATTAACTTTGAGGAAACTAAAAATCTTAGAATGCTAAATTTTGACTGTACATACACATGAACTTTTTTTTTTTCTTTTTGAAGGTATGTGTTTTCTAGCTCTGTTCACTGAAAAACCTAGAAATATGAAAACCCAATGATTCCAGCACCCAGACTCTGAAGCCTGAATTTTACATCTTGCTACAAAGAGCCAGGACTCTGGTACAGGAAACACAGGATTCCAAGACATCTGGTGCCCAAAAAGGAGGAAAACAAAGACCAATGGGGTCGCGTCAATTGCTCATAAGAGTAAATTTGGGCAAAAACTAAGAAACTGACTGTAACATATATAATATACCAAATATTCATAATTATGCTGATGAAAAGATATCAAGAGTAAAATTCAGTGGAGACCATTAGAAGTAACTAGAGTATCAATTTCTTCCTTCAAGAATTGGTAATTAAAAGGAAAGAATTGAGTGTTTATCTTCTCTGAGTACAAACTGTATTTTAAGAAAACTAAGTAGTTTCGGTTGATGAGAGAAAGCTCTTCTTTACTGAAGAATTCCAATGAACAAAAATTGTAAAACATAAAGAATTATCTCATATATATGGAATCTAGAAAAATAGTACATATGAACCTATTTGCAAAGCAGATATAGAGACACAGATGTAGCAAACAAAGGTATGGACACCAAGGAGAGAAGGGGGATGGGATAAGCTGGGAGACTGGGATTGACATATACACACTACGGTGTATAAAACATAACTGAGAACATGCTGTAAAGCACAGGAGAATAAAAAGAAAGTACAATTTGTTTGTAGGCCATATGGTAAGTTAACCTTAAAAATGCATTCCAATATACATTAGGTTCAGATATACACTGTTTGATTCTGCTTATATGACCTAACTAGAACAGTCAAATTCATAGAGTCAGAAAGTACATTGGAAGATGCCAGGGTAATGAAGAGGGGGAATGGGGAATTAGTGTTTAATGGGGCAGAGTTTCAGTTTGGGAAGGTAAAAAATTCAGGAAATGGTTGATGGTGACATTGCACAACAATATGAATATACTTAGTGCCACAGAAGTATACAGTTACATATGGTTAAAATAGTATGTTCTCTGTGTCTTTTACCACAATAAAAAAATTAAAAATAATTAGAAAATTACCATTTTTCAGAATTTCCTCACAGTGCAGGATACCCAGGTTCAATCTCCCTGGGGAAGGTTCCCTGGAGACAGGAATGGCTCTCCACTCCACTATTTTTACCTGGAGAATTCCATGGACAGAGGAGCCTGGCAGGCTACAGCCCATGGGTCCACAAAGAGTCAGGCATGACTGAGCAACTAATTAAACAGGCCTTAAATCAAAGATTGATGTGGAGTGTTACAAAGGAAAGACCAGACGGTCACCACTTGAAATCACTGATCAATTTCAGCATCACTAAAAGTAGAACCAACCAGATATTTCAGGCCTCTGATATGATGCAAATTGAAGCAAAAGGTTTTTATATTCTTGTCAAAAATGTTAAATCTATTTCTAATCAAGACTTGAAATAATTTCCATTTAGACTAAAAAAATAGGCTCAGAGAGATCAAGACTATAACATAAAATTTTGATGAAAACTTTTGATTGTTACAGATTCACACCTAACACAGTAAGACATGGAAGCTAACTTAACATTATTTTCTCAGGTTTTTTTGTGTAATATTTTTCACCTTTAAACTTTAGACATAATCATATTATATATCCACTCCTCTGGAAGAAGGCAGGAATAGATTGAAAACTATGATCAAGCAAGTCAGATACAGTTAGACAACACAGTAAATGCATGCTTGAGATCATTTAAGCTCCTCATGGCTAGTGTCCATTTGGAAGCAACTATCCTGTGTGTTCATTGGAAGGACTGATGCTAAAGCTGAAACTCAAATACTTTGGCCACCTGATGCAACGAGTTGACTCACTGGAAAAGACTCTGATGCTGGGAGGGATTGGGGGCGGGAGGAGAAGGGGATGACAGAGAATGAGATGGCTGGATGGCATCACCGACTCGATGGACATGAGTTTGAGTGAACTCCGGGAGTTGGTGATGGACGGGGAGGCCTGGCGTGCTGTGATTCATGGGGTCGCAGATAGTCGGACATGACTGAGCGACTGAACTGAACTGATAGTATTTTTTCCTGGAGAATTCCATGGACAGAGGAGCCTAGCGGGCTACATCCATGGGGTCCCAAAGAGTCAGACACAACTGAGCGACCATCACTTTCACTGTTTTTTTTCCCCCCAAGAAATCAACAGAACCATTAAAGGCAAAGCAAGCTTTCTGTAGCTCCTTTTTAAGCCTCAAGGCAGATTTTGGATGTCAGTTTTGTTACTCATTTGAAGAAATGATTAAATTGCATCAAAAAGAAAAATTCATTTGAAAACTCCAAAATTACAAAATACTTGTTTTCCATTTCATTGTTTTTATACCTGCTTCTTTGTTTGAAAACAGAGGTGGTCTATTAATTTATTTGGTAAAGCATTCTGAGGGCTCACAGAGGCACCTGATTATGATCAATTTCAGCTTGCTAGTCAAGGTTCCAAAAAGTTCAGTTTCTTAAGACCTATAATCATTGGAAGGACTGATGCTGAAGCTGAAGCTCCAGTACTTTGGCCACCTGATGTGAAGAGCCGACTCATTGATAAAGACTCATGTTGGGAAAGATTCAGGGCAGGAGGAGAAGGGGGTGACAGAGGATGAGATTGTTGGATGGCATCACTGACTCAATGGACATAAGTTTGAGCAAACTCCTGAAGTAGTAAAGGACAGGGAAGCCTGGCATGCTATAGTCCATGGGGTGGCAACGAGTCGGACACAACTTAGTGATGAAACAACAAAATCATCTCCATGAATACTGGCATTGTCTCTAACTCCATTTTTTTTTTTTTTGGAATTGGGGATGACATGTTGGACATAGAGAAAATTGTTTATTTACTATCCAAATTTTATACATTCAATTTTAAAGTACTTGCGTCCATCCACCATTCTTCCTGAAAGAGAAGACAAAAATATTTCTGTTCCAAGCTGATGGAATGTTAAACTATCCATTCTAGCTTTTTCTTTTCTTTCAGGTTATATAAAATATCACTTCAAATAAATTGAACAAGTCATACATTTAAATAACGCATAGATGTCTCATTTCCTGAGATGAAACAAACTTCCTGCAAAGCTGAAGTACATATTATGGAAAAATACAATGCAAACCATCAAGTACATAGAAGTGTAACATACTTTGGAACTACTTCAGGCTTTTAGATTGGTATGATTATGCTGTCATGTAAACAATCTATATGAATTCCTTTTCCTCCAGCAATTGCAAAATAAATTGTTGTCAGAGATTGGAAATCTTTTGATAGTCCCTCTTAATATGAAAAAGAATCAGAGATCACACATTTCTGAAACAGTAACATTGGACAAGGTGAACTATGTGAAGAAAAACAAGTGGAAAAATACATCACATATTTTTTCACAGAGCAAAGAAATCACTGACGACATCTTCTTAGAAATATGTGTGAAGTCCCTCCCTTAAAGAAGCTTCATAAAAGTTTCCTAAGTTCGATAAAGTATAGAAAATGATTTTTGAAACCTTTAGATGTGGTGGAATCTGCAGGGGAGATAGTGACAATTGCAAATAAACGGAAGATAACTGGAAATTTTAAACTGCTTCTTTGGTGAACCTGACGATGAAGCAATAAAGAAATGTGTCAAACCTGGTTCGCTATTTTAGGAGGCACCTATGCAACAGTTAGAAATAAACATAAGAATGACTGAAAGCTTTGTATAGTCACTGTGAAACTTTATCTGCCTCAATGTTTTTAATAAAAACAGATATTGATGCTTATTGCCCTTTCCCTGGTAACACACATATGCAGTTCACACACACTCTCAAAGATGCTCTGTTTATCCCCCACCATGCTGCTCTTCATACAAGCCAGAGTCAATTTGACTTAATGCTTTGGGCTGCATTCCAGAGTAAACCTCTGAAGACTGACGGATGAAAAGAAAAACCCACCTGTTACTAGGATACCAAGGTCCTTTATCTTCTGACATTCAAAAGTAAATTGGAAACAAGTTGAAGATGCACTCATAATGCAAGAAAGCAGCTTGAAAGGCATGCTGCTTCCATAGACATCTCATTACAAACTGGCTTAGAGAACATTGCCCATATTAAAGACGTTGGTAGAATCTTCCATAAAGTAAAATAGTCACTAAAATGCAGATTAGAAACAGCAGAGGGATTTAATTTGGAAGAGTCGCATAAAGTTTGGGTCATACCACTGAAGCAGAATACACCATTCCTGCTTCCATTTTCCGGTGCAAAGTTTTAAGCTGAGCTAAATGAAAAAAAAAAAAAGGTTTGAATGTGCTCCAAAACCTGGAAATAATTTTGTACTTTATATGTACTCTGTTATTATACCTATCAGGGAGGGACTATACAAATGCTTTATGAATGTAGTTGTTAAATTACTCTCCAGGCTTGTCTTCCCTGTCCTAAATAATACAATTTCCTTTTAACATATTCTCCCATTTCTCAACTCTTTAATTATTGCCAACACTTATCATGATTTCTTCAGTTTCTCTAGGCCACCTTGGCTTGCCACATTGTAAAACTTTCATCAAATGACTGAAACTTAGCTATTAGTATTTAAACTTGTGAGAGTTGTACAGGATTGCCACATGATTTTCATGACATATTTTCACATGACATACAATATACACATAAGATTAACATTTTCTACTTACTGTATCATTGGTATAAGACAGCTAGAGAATTTCTATATGATTTTCTATATGATTAATTAGAACATCAGCATAATCTGAGAATCATAAGACAATTTTAAATGGTTATCTTATCAGTGTTGCTGCTGCTGCTAAGACACTTCAGTCGTGTCCGACTCTGTGTGGCCCCATAGACGGCAGCCCACCAGGCTCCCCCGTCCCTTGGATTCTCCAGGCAAGAACACTGGAGTGGGTTGCCATTTCCTTCTCCAATGCATTGAAGTGAAAAGTGAAAGTGAAGTCACTCAGTCGTGTCCGACCTCAGAGACCCCACGGACTGTAGCCTTCCAGGCTCCTCCATCCATGGGATTTTCCAGGCAAGAGTACTGGAGTGGGGTGAGTGTAGTAAGGTGTTATTATCATAATGTAAGAGCAATCAAATTTTACATTTTCTGCAATATTTCAAAAGTAGCAATCACTAGCATGGGAAATGCATCACTTAGCTTTCTCTTCTTTTCTGAGAAATAAGAAAATGTGTTGTGGGTGATTTTAGCCATAAGAGTACATTCAGTTTTCTTTACACAGAGTTGTCTTTCTGTTCCTAGCCTTGTGCTCTGAGCAATATAGTACCAAGAGACTACCATTTAAAAGGACTCTTGAGACCAGATCATTTATGTCAGCACTGTGCTTTGTGAAATTAACACATTGTACTTGTCAAAGGGCTATTGTAATGGAAATCTATTCTTCTGCAGTTGACTCCAGAGACCACAAATCATTTTCCCTGCCTGAAGACATGTCTTCAAGAAAAAAGCCAAGAGATGGCTTTAGGTTGTTATGGAGGTGACATTGCTGCAAAGACAAGCTTACCTTATTTCTAAAAATGAAAATAATAATCATTAAAAAGATACTGGGATAAGGAAATTAAAAATCCCTGACTTTTCCACATTCTTTAGCTTACTACTTTGAAAGAATAAGCTGTAAGACTTTGAATACTATAGGCAAATGTCTTTTAGTTTTTCATGTCCCTTCTAGGGGCTATAATGTGGTATCTTAAGCCCTTTCTTAAGAATCAGGAGACCTGTGTTTGAGCCCAGATCTGACATCAACTGGCCCTGTAACCCTGACAAGGCCACTTAATCATTCAAGTTCTTTATTTGTAAAATGAAGGAATTGGATCAATATTCCAATGACACCATAAGAAACTGATTTTTTTCTATAATTTATCAGCTTATACTTATTTTTAGAGAATATATTTAGATTAGTTCAAGATAATAATTGATCACAAAAATACACATCTCACATTCTGGTCGGCAAAATATGGTGCTAAATGCACATTTGAGGGTTTCCCTATAGGCTTCCCTGGTGGCTCAGGTGATAAAGAATCTTCCTGCAATGCAGGAGACCTGGGTTTATTCCCTGGGTCAGGAAGATTCCCTGGAGAAGGCAATGGCAACCCACTCCAGTATTCTTGCCTGGAGAATCCCACGGACTCAGAGCCTGGCAAGCTACAGTCCATGAGGTTGCAAAGAGTTGGACGCAACTGAGAGACTAACACTTTCACTTCCACAGCATAGGCCTTGGTACAAGTTTTGTAAAAGCCTTCCCAACCTGACTCAAGAATTCAGTGCCTTGGACTACTATAAACAAACAAATGTTCCTGCTTCATTCCCACAAATATGGTTTATAAAACCTATAGAAAATAAATGCATTTTCAGCTACTTTTTGGGGTGAAGATAATATCTTGGGGCATTTTCTCAGCAACCCCCTGTGAGTTGGTCATTATATCTACAATGAGAAAAAAGAAACATAATTATATTTAATGGAACAGATAAAATATGGTCAACATGATCAAGCAAGAGCAGTTACTGCAATCTGCATTCTTATGAATTTCTGTTACTGACTGATGTTCGGATTAGTTGGACAAAACAGAACTCGACCATGCTCCAGATCCATAGAATCCACACACAGTGGCTTTAATTGACACTATAAGACCTCACAGCCAAAGTGTAGTGATATTAATAGTTAATATTGTCATTTATAAGCAATATCGAGAAGCTAATTACTATTATTAACTAAAATAATGTTAGAAACACTCAAAAAGTTGTTTATGAATAGCAGAAAACTGGAATTGGGTTATGCAAAAAGGCACCAATAGATCATTTTGTAGAACTACACCTTAAGATGGTTGGATGGCATCAACAACTAGGTAGACATGAGTTTGAGCAAGCTCCGGGAGTAGGTGATGGACAGGGAAGCCTGGTGTGCTGCAGTCCATGAGGTAGCAAAGAGGAGGACATGACTGAGCCACCGAACTGAACTGAATTGAACACCTTGTGCCCTGTGATGACTTTTGTGTAGAGCTTCACTCTCTTTACTCCTGTCTCTGCCTAACCATCACGCCAGGTTAACAAACCAGTGAGGTAGTTGCCAGCTTCTTTTACTCTTATTCACCTAGGCAGCTTAATCTTTTGTTTTTTTCACTTATTTTATTTTCCTGATTATTAATTCATTCTTATAGAACATAAAATAATGCAGAAATGAATAAAGCATTAGTCATAAACTCCTATAATTGAGAAAAGATTTAGGGATGAACTAAAACTCAAGGATATTTGTTGCACGTATGTGACTTATAAGTCCAACAAAAAAGTTAAGCATTTTTGGTTCAAAATATATGAAATTATGAGAAAGAGTGGAATAATGTGTCCCTTCTCCAAATATGGTCATTCAAATGGCAAACAAGCATTTCTGAAATATAAAGACAACCGTGAGAAAAGTGAGCCATGCACACCAAATATCTGGAGAACAAGCCTAGTTTTCCATTTTATTTCCTAACAGAACATACACTTAAACATGTCCTTTCATGGCCAGCAAGCAGACTGTAATACAGCAAAACAGTCTGCCTAGTGGTCTGAAACAGACTTAGGAATAAGTAAAATTAATAGATCATGAATCAAAAATATATGTGAACAAAATAAAGACATACCAAAAGATTGACTTTTTAAACACTTTAACATTCAAAAAGGATGAATAATTTATGACTACAATGTACTCTTTTTCTTTTTTCAAAAACACTCATAAGTAGGGAATGAGAAGTTCCTTTCTTAATAGAGAAAATAAATCAACTTTAAACCAAAGTAAATATTTTAATTAATCGTGGGACACTAGAGGCATTACGATTACAATTGATTTAAGAATAAAACAAAGATTAGGCTGCTGAATTTGAAGGAAGAATGTAAACATTAAATTCATATTAATGTTTAGGTGCTTTTATCTTCATTTAGTAGCAATCAACATTAAAAAGTTATATATTAGACTCCAGTGATGTACCAGTAAACTGGTAAGGTATTGAGGATTTTGGTGATAAGTAAACACAGTTGCTGTATTTAGGGAGTTCTTAGTTTAGAGAAGAGATAGACAAGTATACAAAGAATTTTAGATGGTTATGACACCTGCAGTGATGAAAACGGTTAAGAACTGATTGCTATGGGGGGGTATTTAAGAAGGGTAGCCTCTATATTATGTCCTAACAAGCAAACAGGACTCAGGACAGTACATTGAAAATGGAATACACATTATAGATGAAAGGAAAGGGATGCAAAAACTTTGGTGTGCAAGACAGCATAGTGTATTTAATGAATTGTGAATGGTTTTCAAAAGCATTGTCTAAACAGTCCTTAATATGTTCAGTTCAGTTCAGTCGCTCAGTCATGTCCGACTCTTTGCGACCCCATGAATCACAGCACAGCAGGCTTCCCTGTCCACCACAAGCTCCTGGAGTTCACTCAAACTCATGTCCATCGAGTTGATGATGCCATCCAGCCATCTCATTCTCTGTCATCCCCTTCTCCTCCCGCCTCCAATCCCTCCTAGCATCAGAGTCTTTTCCAGTGAGTCAATTCTTTGCATGAGGTGGTCAAAGTATTGGAGCTTCAGCTTTAGCATCAGTCCTTCTAATGAACACCCAGGACTGATCTCCTTTAGAATGGACTGGCTGGATCTCCTTGCAGTACAAGGGACTCTCAAGAGTCTTCTCCAACACCACAGTTCAAAAGCATCAATTCTTCAGTGATCAGCTTTCTTTACAGTCCAACTCTCACATCCATACATGACCACGGGAAAACCATAGCCTTGACTAGATGGACCTTTGTTGGCAAAGTAATGTCTCTGCTTTTTTTTTTTTTTTAATCAAATAATCCAATTTTATTTATTTATTTTTTTTCAAGTTGAACAGACTAAATTTCTTTAAACAAACTTACTTCTACTCCAGAGTCCTTTAAAAACTTAATAGCATTTATACATTGAAGGTATTTGATTTTCTTGTAACTAGCACTTCAAATGCAACAAGCATTTGAAGCAACAAGCATTTGACCCAACAAGTAAAACTTTCTACAGTTCATTACTTTTATAAATAAAATAAATTAAATGTACAGTGAATAAGTTCTCTGAAATATTTCAATATTTCTGCAGGTTTAGTAACATCGTAAAATACATTTCAACTAAAATTCACAAATCTAAAAACCTGTTAGGCATTTTAAGTTGGAAATGAAGACCAATGTTACATCGTAATATGCCAATTACAAATAGTACTTCAAATAGCAAATACTACAGTTTGTCCCAAACTTTAAAAACTATTCATGAACTCAACACTGAACTATTGATGGCTATGAGAATTGTTTCCTAGCCTTTTTGAAAATTTCAACCCATTTACGTTTAAGGTAATTATTGATAAGTACGATCCCTTAGCCATTTTCTTTATTGTTCTGGGTTCAAGTTTATACACTCTTTCTGTGTTTCCTGTCTATAGAAGATCCTTTAGCATTTGTTGGAGAGCTGGTTTGGTGATGCTGAATTCCCTCAGCTTTTCCTTGTCTGTAAAGCTTTTGATTTCTCCTTCATATTTGAATGAGATCCTTGCTGGGTATAGTAATCTGGGCTGTAGGGTATTTTCTTTCATCACTTTAAGTATGTCTTGCCACTCCCTTCTGGCCTGAAGAGTTTCTGTTGAAAGATCAGCTGTTATCCTTATGGGAATCCCCTTATGTGTTATTTGCTGCTTTTCCCTTGCTGCTTTTAATATTTGTTCTTTGTGTTTGATCTTTGTTAATTTGATTAATATGTGTCTTGGAGTATTTCGCCTTGGGTTTATCCTGTTGGGGACTCTCTGGGTTTCTTGGACTTGGGTGATTATTTCTTTCCCCATTTTAGGGAAGTTTTCAACTATTATCTCCTCAAGTATTCTCTCATGGTCTTTCTTTTTGTCTTCTTCTTCTGGGACTCCTATGATTCGAATGTTGGAGCGTTTAACATTGTCCCAGAGGTCTCTAATATTGTCCTCATTTCTTTTAATTCGTTTTTCTTTTTTCCTCTCTGTTTCATTTATTTCTACAATTCTATCTTCTAGTTCGCTTATCCTGTCTTCTGCCTCTGTTATTCTACTGTTTGTTCCCTCCAGAGTATTTCTGATCTCATCTATTGCATTATTCATTGTATATTGACTCTTTTTTATTTCTTCTAAGTCCTTATTAAATCTTTCTTCCATCTTCTCAATCCTTTTCTCCAGGTTATTTATCTGTAACTCCATTTTGTTTTCAAGATTTTGAATCATTTTCACCATCAAAATTTGAAATTCTTTATCAGGTAAATTCCCTATATCTTCTTCTTTTGTTTGTGTTGGTGGGCAATTATCTTGTTCCCTTACTTGCTGGGTATTTCTCTGCCTCTTCATCTTGCTTATATTGCTTTGCTTGGGGTGGCCTTTCCCTCATCTTGCAGTTTGTGGAGTTCTCTTTATTATGTAGTTTCTTCGCTGTGTGTGGGGTTGGACGGGTGACTTGTCCGGGTTCCCTGGTTAGGGAAGCATGTGTCGGTGTTCTGGTGGGTGGAGCTGGATTTCTTCTCTCTCCTTTAGAAGACAATGGGCTGCTTTTCTGGGAACCTGATGTCCTCTGCCAGTATTCAGAAGTTGTTTTGTGGACTTTACTCCGCGTTCAAATGTTCTTTTGATGAATTTGTGGGGGAGAAAGTGGTCTCGCAGTCTTATCCCTCCGCCATCTTGTTCCTTCCTCCCCAGAACACTGGATTCTTATATTCCACTTGGTCGTGGAGTATCTCTTCCCAGATGCTCCAGCAAGGTGCAGCTGCTGTACCTTACCTTGGACGGGGGGTATCTCCTCAAGGCCGCCCCTCCTGCTTTGAATGTGGTTCAGCTCCTCTCGGCCCTCCGGTGCCCAAGCAGCCACCGCCTCCTGGACGTGGTACAGCTCTTCTCGGCCACCGCCCTAACCCTGGGCGCGGGGTAGCTCATCTCAGCCACGATTCTGCACGTGGTCGACTGCGCCGGAGCCGGGCGTCTCTCTCTCGCGTCTGCGCCACCGGAGCCGGGCGTCATGTCTCTGCTTTTTAATATACTATCTAGGTTGGTCATAACTTTCCTTCCAAGGAGTAAGTGTCTTTTAATTTCGTGGCTGCAATCAGCATCTGCAGTGATTTTGGAGCCCCCAAAAATAAAGTCTGACACTGTTTCCACTGTTTTCCCATCTATTTCCCATGAAGTGATGGGACCAGATGCCATGATCTTCGTTTTCTGAATATTGAGCTTCAAGCCAACTTTTTCACTCTCCTCTTTCACTTTCATCAAGAGGCTTTTGAGTTCCTCTTCACTTACTGCCATAAGGGTGGTGTCATCTGCATAACTGAGGTTATTGAAATCAATAATCAATCTTGATTCCAGCCTGCGCTTCTTCCAGCCCAGAGTTCCTCATGATGTACTCTGCATATAAGTTAAATGTTAAGCTCCACTAATTTTATATTTTTATATATTTTGGAAATGACCAAAATATTATATGCTCCATTCTTTACGGCTATGAGTTGGTATTAATTATTACTGCAAGAAAATAATTTCTTATCATTGGTTTGACTTGATTCCTAGTTACAGCAGAGCCTTCTTATGTTCCAATTCTTACACTGGTCATTCAGTTCAGTTCAGTTCAGTTCAGTCGCTCAGTCGTGTCTGACTCTTCGCTACCCCATGAATCACAACACGCCAGGCCTCCCTGTCCATCACCAACTCCTGGAGTTCACTCAAACTCATGTCCATCGAGTTGGTGATGCCATCCAGCCATCTCATTCTCTGTCGTCCCCGTCTTCTCCCGCGCCCAGTCCCTCCCAGCATCAGAGTCTTTTCCAGTGAGTCAACTCGTTGCATGAGGTGGCCAAAGTATTGGAGTTTCAGTTAATTCATTTACTGAAACATCAATTCCAAATCTCTGTGTTTGTATTTAATATCTGCCCCAGAACTCCAGAGTATTTCCAGATTTCTCAAAACCATGGAGCTAGCCACATAGGACTTTCTTGGGAATCTTTCCACAGTTCATTATTTATACTAGAAGTGATTGATTAGGTCATGTCTAGAAGACTGACAGGGTCTATTTCAAATATGGAAGTCATCTTCATAAAATTATTACTTCATTCTACGCCCATTTTTGCCTCTTTCAGAACTTTAATAACTCTCTGAAATTTTCTCTGTGCTGTCATGGGATGGAACATGGTATCCATAAGTAATCACATTTCATTTCAGTAAGATTTACCTTTCAAGTAAGCTTTATCTCGTTTGCAGATAGAAGTCCATTTTGAGCTACGGTAGTTTCTATGATGGAATATAACCAGAAAGCTTACAATCTTTGACTTTTTTTTTAATTGTACCAGGAGGCTTGTGGGATTTTAGGTCCTGTTTAAGGTTTTTAACTGAGGCCCATAGCACTGAGAGGGAAGAGTCCTAACAACCGGACCACCAAGGAATTCCCAATCTTTGCCTATTGACCTTAGAAAATAACTTGCAATTCAGCATTTATGTGGAACATATAGTCGATAAACATACATTGAATAAATAAATGAATGTTGATGGATCTGCATTTACATTACTGACTAGATAGTCTCTGAGGTCCAATTTAGCTTTAAATTTTAAAGGTTTGCTAGAAAAAAAAAAGTGTAAGGAAAACTCCAAATTTTCTTCAAAATTTTTAGAAGAGGAAGTAGAGAGAAGGAAAAGTACAAGGTGATGGAGGCGGAGGAGGAGAAGGATAGAAAAGCTGTAGTTGGGAGATGCAACACAGTGAGGAGTTTGTTTTGAATGATGCTCTGGAGTGTTCCATGTCATGAATATTCAGAAAACACTATTCAAATAATAGAATCTGTTCCCTCAGGCAGGAATTTGAGCCCTAAAAGGTAAATAATGTGAAGGACTATTTAATCTATCTGCAGAGCACTTCTAGGTAACACAAGTGTCCTGATCAGCTAAAGAGGTTTTGAGAACTCCAAAAGTGATATTAGTTGGGCAATTATGTTCGTCAACAGCACAAAAAGCTTGGAAAATTCCTTAAAAAGGAAATAATTTTTTTTAACAAAATACAATTCAGTTTGCTCAGAAAGCTAGTAAGTTGTGGAGCTGGCTTGAACAAGAATTAATATACACATTGGGAAAGTTTCCTTCCTTGACAGGTCCTTCATAGCACACATACAGAATGTTATTTTTCCAAGACACAGTATGAAGCTTAGATCATGTGCATGTTTAAACACAACTGCTCTTTCTACCAAGGCTTCATCAGATTGTAGATCGGGTGATGGAATAGTTACAGTTCTACACAGATACAACCAGAAAGAATAACTTACTGTCGTGGGGTAAAAGTACCCAGGACCTCAAAATTGGGCAGGAGGCTTTTTTTTTTTGTCCAAAACAATTTTGGAAATGACTATCTCTCTGAGAACACTGGATTATAAAAACATACTCCCAAGATTTCAGCAGAACAGAGGCACAAGAAACAAGAAAATCTAATAAAGTAACCCCTGGAAGAGAGGGAGAGAAAGGAAGAGCCAACAACTCTGATCAATAATTCACTGATTCACTCATATGGGAATGAGTATATGAACGTCTGCTATGTGCCAAATGCTATTCTAGGCTCTTGCAATAGGAGAGTGGGTCCAAGTCAAATTACCTCTGCCCGCTTACACTTTATGTTCTTATAGAAGATAGTAAAGATAAATAGCAATAACCAAAACAGAAACTGTCAGGTTGTGACATATGCTATAGAGAAAAATTGATCAGAAAAGGAAAGACAGGGATTGGGGAGTTGAGGAAAAGGGAAGATGTGATTTTCAACAGGCAGGTCTGGAAAGGCTTCCCTGAGAAGATTAATTTAGACAAAATCTGAAGCAGGTGAGAGTGAGAGTTAAGGCCATCTGGGCGAAAATGCTGGCAGAGGAAGAAGCTCTTTTTTATGCAATAAGATTTGGCCTCAGTATTTTATTTAGCTTATTGAAGAAAAGCCAGCGTTCCTATAGACACAGTGAAGATTCTCAAGTGTAAACTTTGAGCAGTTTCAGAAATTTTGAACAGTTGGCATGAAACATTTTACAATGAGGAAATAACGGGTTGTCAAAGACTAGCGTGGACTCAGAAGAGCATAGGTTATGCAGGCAGGCTCATAGAAAACATGTACTAGAATGCATTCCTTTAGTTGCATCTGGCTCAGAGCTTCATCAAGTTATGCATAGGTAAATATCAAAACCACCTGGTGAAGAATCAGTAGTTTATTGTGATTAACATGTATTGAGGGCTTCCCTGGTGGCTCAGTGTTAAAGAATCCACCTGCCAATGCAGGAGACATAGTTTCAATCCCTGATCCAGAAAGATCCCAAATGCTGTGTAGCAACTAAGCCCACGGGCCACATCTACTGGGCCTGTGTTCTAGACCCAGAAGCCACAACTACTGAAGCCCATGCTCCCTAAAGTCTGTGCTCTGCAGCAAGAGAAGCCCCTATAATGAGAAGCCAGCCCACCACAGCAAGAGAGTAGCTCCAACTCTCTGCAACTAGAGAAACGCCTGTGCAGCAATGAAGACCCAGCACAGCCTAAATAAATAAATAAAATGATTAAAAAATTATGCATTTAATGCTCGTTATGTGTCACCCAACGTACCAAGAACTTTCCAAGCACCGTCTCATATAATCCTCACAATAACCTTAAATAATCAGTAGGACTGCTGTCTTCATTTTAAAAAAGAATAAAATTAAGATATGGGGAGGTTAAATAATTTTCTCAGAAAGCTAGTAAGTTGTGGAGCCAGGATTTGAACTTAGGCAGTTTAGTTTCTATGTTACAGGTTGAGAAAGAATATGTCATGTTCAACTGTATAGACAACATAAAATTCTAATTCCTTCTATCTGTAATTAAGTGTATTTAAAAGAAACACATAAAGAATAATAATATGGATAACTTCAGAAATTGTTATCGACATAAGAAATAAGGCAGAAGCCCTGACTGTCAGCTGGTTGTCATCAAGGTGAAGATTCTCCCCCATAAGAAGCTGCCCTTTAACATAGGGTATTCATAATGGGCTGTTATTCTTTAAGCTTAACTGTGGACAGCTAACACGGCTATGGAAACTGAGTGGGGAAGAGGAAACCAAGAGGAACCCCTTCCTTCCTGCTTCAGGAGGCCCGCGTACAGCGTGATTACATATAAAACACAAACGGGAACAATGGTCTCTGAGGAGGGGGCAGTTGGTTTTTGTCTAATAATCACTTAAATGTGCAGAAAGTAAGTCGCAAACACTTATTATTAATGCCACACCCCTTTAGCAAGCTTCATCTAATTTTTCTTCCCCACTTTATCCCTTTTTATTTATCATTATTTCCTGAAAAATGCTTGAATAAAATCTGGGAACAATGCAAAGACTTTGGAAATGAAAACACGATTTTCTCATATCAGGTGTTTCAAACCTGATAAAAGCTCTCTCTTTTTAAAAGACAGATGTTAACAATCAAAGGTAATTTTTTTCTGGGAACAACTTTCAAGTATTAATAAAAGAGCATTAGAATATTTTCTAGGAAAACAGTCACATAAAGGGCCCTTGCATGCATGCATTCGTGTTCAGCTGTGTCTGACTCTTTGCGACCCCATAGACTGTAGCCCACCAGGATCCTCTGTCTATGAGATTCTCCAAGCAAGCATACTGAATTGGGTTGCCATTTCCTTCTCCAAGGTATCTTCCTGACCCAGAGATAAAACCCGTGTCTCTTAGGCACCTTCATTGGCAGGTGGGTTCTTTATCACTGAGTCAACTGGAAAGCTCAAGGATCCCTTAGTCATTGACGAAGCAAATAATAAAATTAACATTGCTACATGTCTATTTGGATTTCTTCTAAAGCCATTGTACTGAACTTCTTAAGTAAACTATCACATCTTCTCTTGAATCATCTAGCCAATTGCCTCTGTTTTTTTCCCTCACTCTGCAAGATAAAAGCTTGGTACTTTAATTATTTCAAAATGTACACATTTTTTTTAGTATAATTACTTTACAATGTTGCATTTGTTTCTGCTGTACAATGACGTGAATCAGCTATATGTATACATAGATCCTGTCCCTCTTGAGCTTCCCTCCTAACCCCATCATCCCACCCCTCTACATTATCACTGAGCACCAAGCTGAGTCCCCTGTATTATACAGCAGCTTCTCATTAGCTATTTTAGAGTGTATATATGTCAATCCTACTCTCCCAATTTGTCTCACCCTTCCTTCCCCGCCCCTCCTCACAGCCTCACGTCTGTTCCCTACATCTGTGTCTCTCTTTCTGCCCTGCAACCAGGCTCATCTGTACCATCTTTCTAGATTCCACACATATGTATTAATATACAATGTTTGTTTTTCTCTTTCTGGCTTTCTTCACTCTGTATGATAGACTCTACATTCATCCACATCACTCCAAATGACCCAGTCTTTCCTTTTTATGGCTGAGCAATAGTCCAGTGTGTATATATGCACCACAACTTCTTTATCCATTCATTTGTTGATGGACATTTAGGTTGCTGCCATGTCCTAGCTGTTGTACATAGTTCTGCACTGAACATTAGACAATATGCACCCCTTTATTGAAAGCTATTAGTTGTAAGATTTTGTTCGTTGCACCCCTCATTTTCTCAACTAGTGAATCTTAGTTATTTTAGGTCAACAAACGGGGTAGTTCCACATTGGCATAATAGCTTTTCTTATGTCTGTCTATATATGAATATTACCTGCCAGTTATCTCAGTCAGTTTTGAAATAGCTTTAACACATACAGCATCCCTTACTGTTTCCAGGAAACCAAGGCTTCTGAGTAGTGAGACTATCATAAAGAAAATGACCCAGCATCTTCTGGCTGGAAGTTACCTCTATTAGAGAATGAAGTCACTAAATTATAGGCTTTTCACTCTCTTACTCAAATTGACCCTTTCTAATGACTGGCATCTGGTCCCATCACTTCATGGGAAATAGATGGAAAAACAGTGGAAACAGTGTCAGACTTTATTTTTTTGGGCTCCAAAATCACTGCAGATGCTGATTGCAGCCAGGAAATTAAAAGACGCTTACTCCTTGGAAGGAAAGTTATGACCAACCTTGATAGTATATTAAAAAGCAGACACATTACTTTGCCAACAAAGGTCTGTCTAGTCAAGGCTATGGTTTTTCCCGTGGCCATGTATGGATGTGAGAGTTGGACTGTGAAGAAAGTTGATCGCCGAAGAATTGATGCTTTTGAACTGTGGTGTTGGAGAAGACTCTTGAGAGTCCCTTGGACTGCAGGGAGATCCAACCAGTCCATTCTAAAGGAGATCAATCCTGGGTGTTCATTGGAAGGACTGATGCTAAAGCTGAAACTCCAATACTTTGGCCACCTCATGCGACGAGTTGACTCACTGGAAAAGTCTCTGATGCTGGGAAATGTTGGGGGCGGGAGGAGAAGGGGATGACAGAGAATGAGATGGCTGGATGGCATCACTGACTCTGTGGACATGAGTTTGAGTGAACTCCGGGAGTTGGTGATGGACAGGGAGGCCTGGCGTGCTGTGATTCATGGGATCGCAAAGAGTCGCACACCACTGAGTGACTGAACTGAACTGAACTGAATGACTTAATAGATTGTCTCAGTCTCAGGTTCTTCAGAACTATCACTGACTTTATGGAAAACACCTTGACATGAGTCATGATCAAGACTTTAAAAGTTATGTTATAGACCCACGGGCAGAGAAGTCTGGAGGGCTACAGTCCACAGGGTCATAAGTGTTGGACATGACTTAGCGACTAAACTACCACCACCACCACCATGTTATAGAATGATCTCTCAGTGTTCCTTCTGACTAAGAAACCACACCTACTTGCTTGTCTTTACACACTACACCTTTGGGTTTTGTTTTATGTCATAATTATGTAAGTTAGGCTGGAGTCCCACCAGACTAAAGGACTATCCCTGTAATGTTCTCTTTCATTTTAAAAGTCTAAGTTTTGACGCTCCTGATGCATGCTTCAATATTGCTACTTGGGCAGTAATATTTAAGCTTCTCTCTGTTTTCATACCCATGGCACAGAGACCCTTCACAAATATTTGTATCTACTTGACTAGTGAATGGTGGCCTAGAATTAACTTTTGTTGTTGTTCAGTCGCTCAATCGTGTCTGACTCTTTGCAACCCTGTATACTGCAGCACGCCAGGCTTCCCTGTCCTTCACCATCTCCTGGAGCTTGCTCAAACTCACATCCATTGAGTCAGTGATGCCATCCCACCATCTTGTTCTCTGTCATCCCCTTCTCCTTCTATCTTCAACCTTTCCCAGCACCAGGGTCTTTTCTAATGTCAGCTCTTCACATCAGGTGGGCAAAGTATTGAAGTTTCAGCTTTAGCCTCAATCCTTCCAATGAATATTCAGGATTGATTTTCCTTAAGATTGACTGGTTTTATCTCCTTGAAGTCCAAGGGACGCTCAAGAGTCCTTTCCAACACCCACAGTTCAAAGAATCAATCCTTTGGTGCTCAGCCTTCCTAATGGTCCAACTCTCACATCCATACATGACTACTGGAAAAATCATAGCTTTGACTATATGGACCTTTGTTAGCAAAAGTAAATTTTTGAAAACTGGATTAAAGATTTACAGAATTTACCTTATTTCTCACAATATCCATTTGTATAGTGATTTTCAGTCTATAACATTCAACAACTCAAATTTTCTAAATTTGCTCTTACAATTATATTGTTAATACTCTTTTCTTTATGATGAAAAATGCACTTGACTGATTGACAGTGGGACTTTGTTTTCTCATGAGCAAGCTTTGGATTCATATTAGACAGTTTAACATCTTGGCTCCTTCAAATTGCTTACTAGTCTAATAAGCCTAGTTCAATTCAGTTCAGTTCAGTCACTCAGTCGTGTCTGACTCTCGGCGACCCCATGAATCACAGCATGCCAGGCCTCCCTGTCCATCACCAACTCCCAGAGTTCACTCAAACTCATGTCCACAGAGTCGGTGATGCCATCCAGCCATCTCATTCTCTGTCGTCCCCTTCTCCTCCTGCCCCCAACCTTTCCCAGCATCAGAGTCTTTTCCAGTGAGTCAACTCGTCACATGAGGTGGCCAAAGTATTGAAGTTTCAGCTTTAGCATCAGTCCTTCCAATGAACATGCAGGATTGATCTCCCTTAGAATGGACTGGTTGGATCTCCTTGCAGTACAAGGGACTCTCAAGAGTCTTCTCCAGAACCACAGTTCAAAAGCATCAATTCTTCAGCGCTCAGCTTTCTTCACAGTCCAACTCTCACATCCATACATGACCACTGGAAAAACCATATCCTTGACTAGACGGACTTTAGTTGGCAAAGTAGTGTCTCTGCTTTTTAATATGCTATCTAGGTTGGTCATAACTTTCCTTCCAAGGAGTAAGTGTCTTTTAATTTCAATAAGCCTAGTAAGTTAGGCTTATTTGGGGCATTGGATAAGTTATGCTTCACTATCAAATATCTATTCCTGAACTTCAAGAAAAAATTTCAACTTATATTTCCATCATTGAAGCTCAACTTTATCTTTTGCTTTCTTTTTGTTTTAACTTTATTGTTTGTGTCAGTATTTGCTCAAGTTGGCAGAAATTCCCTTCAACTTATTTTCTTTGGCCAAATGTGTCAGCAGGTCTTCATCTTGTTTTTGAATCATTCCCCATCTTTGAAAGTCTTAGAGATAATACCAGCTGTCAGTGCTGTCAAGTTATTGTTCCCCCAGAGGCTTAGGAGTCCCTCATATAAATGATTGGATACATGTATTGGTACTGTTGAGTCCATTTGCCATCCACCCAAAATTATCACAAGACTGTTCACCAACTGTTCAGTTCAGTTCAGTTCAGTCACTCAGTCATGTCCAACTCTTTGTGACCCCATGGACTGCAGCAGACCAGGCTTCCCTGTCCATCACCAACTCCCAGAGCTTACTTAAACTCATGTCCATTGACTCGGCTATGTATTCCAACCATCTCAGACTCTGTCATCTTCTTCTCCTCCTCCATTCAATCTTTCCCAGCATCAGGGTCTTTTCAAATAAGCCAGTGCTTCACATCAGATGGCCAAAGTATTGGAGTTTCAGCTTCAGCATCAGTCCTTTCAGTGAATATTTAGGACTGATTTCCTTTAGGATGGACTAGTTGGATCCCCATGCAGTCCAAGGGACTCTAAGAGTCTTCTCCGACACTGAAGTTCAAGGGCATCAAATCTTTGGCGCTCAGCTTTCTTTATAGTCAAATTCTCACATCCATACTTGACTACTGGAAAAATCATAGCTTTGAGTACATGGACCTTTGCTAGCAAAGTAATGTCTCTGCTTTTTAATATGCTGTCTAAGTTGGTCATAGCTTTTCTTCCAAGGAACAAGTGTCTTTTAATTTCATGGCTGCAGTCACCATCTGCAGTGATTTTGGAGCCCTCCAAAATAAAGTCTGCCACTGTTTCTACTGTTTCCCCATCTCTTTGCCATGAAGTGATGGGACCGGATGCCATGATCTTAGTTTTCTAAATGCTGAACTTTAAGCCAACTTTTTCACTCTTCTCTTTCACTTTCATCAAAAGTCTTAGTTCTTCTTCGCTTTCTGCCCTAAGCGTGGTGTCATCTGCATATCTGAGGTTATTGAGATTTCTCCCAGCAATCTTGATTCCAGCTTGTGCTTCATCCAGTCCAGCATTTCTCATGATGTACTCTGCATGTAAGTTAAATAAGCAGGGTGACAATATACAGCCTGGACATACCCCTTTCCTGATTTGGAACCAGTCTGTTGTTCCATGTCCAGTTCTTACTGACCTGCATACAGATTTCTCAAGAGGCAGGTCAGGTGGTCTGATATTCCCATCTCTTTCAGAAGTTTCCATGGTTTATTGTGATCCACACAGTCAAAGGCTTTGGCATAGTCAATAAAGCAGAAGTATATGGTTTTCTGGAACTCTCTTGCTTTCTTCATGATCCAGCGGATGTTGGCAATTTGATCTCTGGTTCCTCTGGCTTTTCTAAATCCCGCTTAAACATCTGGAAGTTCACAGTTCACATATTGCTGAAGCCTGGCTTGGAGAATTTTGAGCATTACTTTACTAGCGTGTGAGATGAGTGCAATTTTGCAGTAGTTTGAGCATTCTTTGGCATTGCCTTTCTTAGGGATTGGAATGAAAACTGACCTTTTTCTAGTCCTGTGGCCACTGCTGAGTTTTCCAAATTTGCTGACGTATTGAGTGTGGCACTTTCACAGCATCATCTTTTAGGATTTGAAGTAGCTCAACTGGAATTCCATCACCTCCACAAGCTTTGTTCATAGTGATGCTTCCTAAGGCCCACTTGATTTGTGTTCCAGGATGTCTGGCTCTAGGTGAGTGATCACACTATCGTGATTATCTGGGTCATGAAGATCTCTTTTGAATAATTCTTCTGTGTAGTCTTGCCACATCTTCTTAATATCTTCTGCTTCCAGAAAATTAGAGATACCTAGGGAACTTTCATGCAAAAATGGGCACAATAAAGGACAGAAATGGTATGGATCTAACAGAAGCAGAAGATATTAAGAAAAACTGGCAAGAATAATCAGAACTATACAAAAGAGATCATCAGCTATACTCCTATACAAAATAAAAAGTTTTTTTAAAAAAAAAGGAAGCTCAGACACTCAGCCATTCTTTATGTCTCATTCATAGGTCAATATGGAAGCTATGTGTTTTTCATTAAACTCTCAAGAGCAGGCACTAAGGCTATATTTACAAATATGAGACTCAAGCAGCCAGTTGAGTTTTAAAGATTTGATCAACTAACCAGTTGTTTTATTCATAGGCTGTCAAACAGTCATTGCAAATATTTACTCCAAATTGATACCACAGTTTTTTTCATAATGTATATAACCAGAACTTCAAATTAAACTGACTATAAAATCCCATGATAGTGAGTTAGTAAAGATCAGTAACTGATGTAACAATACCCAAATCTTGGAAACAGCACAGTGAAAAGGAAGGGACCCAGGTTTCTGTCCTCTTGAGCTTTCCCCTTTTCTAAGTCCATGCACTCTTCTCTGTTTAGCTGAAAGATAGGGAAGGAGGACAAGAATTATGCACTGGAGTGTTTTAAAGTCCAGATCGGATAATATATTACATTGCTTCTGCACACATGGTATTGTCTAGAATTTTGCCCCATGAATCTGCTAATTGCAAGGCAACTGAGAAATGTGTTCTAGCTTTGTGCCCAAGAGGAAAGGAAACCATTTTGATAAAGGCTTATCACTGTCTGCTACAAATGGTGCTATGGGCCTTTCTTATGTATTCTCACTTCACACTATTGGGATGGTAGTGGAAATAATGACAGTGGAAACGATCATTGTCAAATACATCTATGAAACTCTCAGGTTGAAATATGAATAAATTGGTGCCCAGATTCCAGTATCACTCCTAATATATTTAGAAAGTTGTATGAAGAAAGTTTGCTTCCTTTTTTCTTATTTTCAGCCTTTAAGAAGGTTTAAAAGTTTGCCTGTTTCTCTCCTTAAAAATACAAACATGTAATAATAATATCGCATGTGTGTGTAGCATTTTCAGATTTTCAAATATATCGCTGCAATTTGAGATTTAGTTTTTACTATCCTAATTTAAAGGGAAAATTAATAATTTGGATCAGCATAATGGAAAAATTATAGTAGGAATAAGTCCGGAATGTCAGCTTTCTGACATTCAGTGTAGGTCTTTTTTTCTTCAATACAAAGAAATAGAGGGAAACAATAGAATGGGAAAGACTAGAGATCTCTTCAAGAATATTAGAGATACCAAGGGAACATTTCATGCAAAGATGGGTTCAATAAAGGACAGAAATGGTATGAACCTAACAGAAGCAGAAGATATTAAGAAGAGGTGGCAAGAAGATACAGAAGAACTATACAAAAAAGGTCTTCACGACCCAGATAATCACGATGGTGTAATCACTCACCTAGAGCCAGACATCCTGGAATGTGAAGTCAAGTGGGCCTTAGGAACCATCGTTATGAACAAAGCTAGTGGAGGTGATGGAATTACAGTTGAGCTATTTCAAATCCTAAAAGATGATGCTATGAAAGTGCCACACTCAATACGTCAGCAAATTTGGAAAACTCAGCAGTGGCCACAGGACTAGAAAAAGGTCAGTTTTCATTCCAATCCCTAAGAAAGGCAATGCCAAAGAATGCTCAAACTACCACAAAATTGCACTCATCTCACACCACGACTTAAGCGACTTAGCAGCAGCAGCAGCACAGGCTAGTAAGGTAATGCTCAAAATTCTCCAAGTCAGGCTTCAGCAATATATGAACTGTGGAATTCCAGATGTTCAAGTTGGTTTTAGAAAAGGCAAAGGAACCAGAGATCAAATTGCCAACATCTGTTGGATCATCTAAAAAGCAAGAGTTCCAGAAAAGCATCTACTTCTGTTTTATTGACTATGCCAAAGTCTTTGACTGTGTGGATCACAATAAACTGTGGAAACTTCTGAAAGAGATGGGAATACCAGACCACTTGACCTGCCTCTTGAGAAACCTATATGCAGGTCAGGAAGCAACAGTTAGAACTGGACATGGAACAACAGACTGGTTCCAAATCAGGAAAGGAGTACATCTAGGCTGTATATTGTCACCCCACTTATTTAACTTATATTCAGAGTTCAGTTCAGTTCAGTTCAGTCGCTCAGTCGTGTCCGACTCTCCGCGACCCCATGAATCACAGCACGCCAGGCCTCCCTGTCCATCACCAACTCCCGGAGTTCACTCAAACTCATGTCCACAGAGTCAGTGATGCCATCCAGCCATCTCATTCTCGGTCGTCCCCTTCTCCTCCCGCCCCCAACCTTCCCCAGCATCAGAGTCTTTTCCAGTGAGTCAACTCATCGCATGAGGTGGCCAAAGTATTGGAGCTTCAGCTTTAGCATCAGTCCTTCCAATGAACATCCAGGATTGATCTCCTTTAGAATGGACTGGTTGGATCTCCTTGCAGTCCAAGGGACTCTCAAGAGTCTTCTCCAGCACCACAGTTCAAAATCAGAAATCCTGGGCTGGAAGAAGCACATGCTGAAATCAAGATTGCTGGGAGAAATCTCAATAACCTCAGATATGCAGATGACAACACCCTTAGGGCAGAAAGAGAAGAAGAACTAAAGAGACTCTTGATGAAAGTGAAAGAGGAGAGTGAAAAAGCTGGCTTAAAGTTCAACATTCAGAAAACTAAGGTTATGGCATCCGGTCCCATCACGTCATGGCAAATAGAAGGGGAAACCGTGGAAACAGTGGCTTTCTTTAATTTGGGGGGCTCCAAAATCACTTCAGATGGTGATTGCAGCCATGAAATTAAAAAACGCCTACTCCTTGGAAGGAAAGCCATGACCAACTTAGAAAGCAGGTTAAAAAGCAGAGACATTACTTTGCCAACAAAGGTCCATCTAGTCAAGGCTATGGTTTTTCCAGTAGTCATGTATGGATGTGAGAGTTGGACTATAAAGAAAGCTGAGCACCAAAGAATTGATGCTTTTGAATTGTGGTGTTGGAGAAGAGTCTTGAGAGTGCCTTGGACTGCAAGGATATCCAACCAGCCCATCCTAAAGGAGATCAGTCCTGGGTGTTCATTGAAAGGACTGATGTTGAAGCTGAAACTCCAATACTTTGGCCACCTGTTGCACAGAGCTGACTCATTTGAAAAGACCCTGATGCTGGGAAAGATTGAGGGCAGGAGGAGGAGGGGACGACAGAGGATGAGATGGTTGGATGACATCACCGATGGACATGAATTTGGGTAAATTCCGGGAATTGGTGATGGACCGGGAGGCCTGGCGTGCTGTGGTTCATAGTGGCTCATACGACTGAGCCACTGAATCGATTCAGCATTTATACCGTAAGTACCTAGTATACCTTCTAATAGAAATAGAAGGAAATAAATGTCAAGTTCACTAATTCATTACACCTCTGTTTTCTAGATCTTATAGGGAAACATGAAGCATTTTTATTGGCTAAATGAAGATTGGAAGAGTATTTGTAATTTTTTTCCTCTCCAAACAGCTTAATCACAGTGACTATGGGACTGTGTTGTTTCCCTCAAAGTTTCTTACTTACAAAATGATAATTTCCAAAATCAACAACCACAAGAAAAAAACATATTTAATGTTTTGTTCTATTCAGTCTTAAGGACCCAAAGAATTTAAATAGATAAGATCAGAACTCAAATTCAAGATTTCATCTTACTATCTTGAAGACTGCCCATTTATGGTTTGGAAGAGAACATACAAGTAGTGTTCAAAACTAATACTGCATAAAATGTTTTTGAAAGAATTAAAGTAGTCTATCCACAAGATCTCTCACTGAAATGTAAAATTTTTGTCTCAATATAAAGTATTTATTTAAAAAATTGTAGGTCAAATAATCATCTTGTAATAAAATTCAGAAAGCAAATAGATTTTTTAGTTGGGTGAAAATAAAGAGAAATTAAAGATGCTTACCACCAGTGGGGGAATGGGATTAAAAAGGATATGAGGAGAAAATATCTCCAGGCCCACCCACTGTGAGAGGAGGTTCAGTTGGACCCAATAGCGGTAGTCTAAAACCAACATGACAAGAAACAGCAAAAGGAATGAAAACTTGGCCTTCATTCCTGCCCACACACATGCAACTGCAGTGGAAAGACTCACCAAATGAATTGGCATCTGATAGTTTGCATATTAAGAGAATCAGCAAAGGCTTTCTTGCTTATGTTTGGTTGAAAGCTGTTTTCTAAATTCACAATATAAAATTATGAACATATTAGTCAAAAGAATTTGTGCTATTAGTATTCATGAAAAAGTACAAGAAAGTATGGAAATAAATAAAAACAGTAAATAAATATCAATGGAAAGGTTACATTTCTTTTGCCATTATTGTAAAAATTATGTATACTATATTAGACAATGAAAGCTATAATGCAGGAATCTTCATCATTAAGACTTTTCATATGCATTTTTCATAACTTTAAGCAAAAAAGGCACCAGATATATTGACTTATCTGTAGAAATAAATCTCATATGCTTAAACACTGGTAACTGATGACTATAATGATTAATAAGGTAATAAAGTTTGTTGTATTAAATCATTAATATAGTCTTATTTGCTTTGCAGTTTTCCCTAGATGGGCATTTCACATAGCAAAAGCTCAATATATAGTTGTTATAATCAATAATAATAATAATAAGATTAATAATAGTTACTGTGGCTCAGATCATCTTTTTTTTTTTTTTTTTTTTATCTAATGGTTTTCAAGTCAATCCATCATTTGGAGAACTCTGTGTACCAAGATGTTGTATCCAAAAGTTACTAAACTTATCTGAATTCCATGAACATGTCAAAAGTTTTGCTTTTTAAAGTTTCCAACTTCAACAAATATTTCTTAGGAACAAAGAAGAAGATACAAATACAAGTTTGCTATGAAAATATTTGATATGTCCACTGACTATAACTCACTTCAGTAAAAAATTTCTGGAGAAGGAAAAGAAGAATGTCATCTTAAGAAATGATATTTGGGACTTCCCTGGTGGTCCAGGGATTAACAATCTGCCTTGCAATGCAGGAAATGTGGGTTTGATCCTTGGTCGAGGAGCTAAGATCCCACATACTGGGGACCAACAAAGCACGCAAGCCACAGCTAGAGAGTCTGGGCACTGCAACAAAAGATCCCACATGTGTGTCCCATGAAGATCCTGTGTGCCACAACTAAGCCCAGGCGCAGCCAAATAAATAGATAAATATTTAGGTTTCCCTGAAGGTCCAGTGGTTAAGAATCCACCTTGCAATGCAGGGGACACCAGTTCAATCCCTGGTCCAGGAAGATGCTACAAGCTACGAGGCAACTAAACCTGTGTGCCACAACTATTGAGCCAATGCTCTAGAGCCTGCGAGCTGCAACTTCTAAGCCCATACACCACAACTACTGAAACTTGCATGCCTAGAGCCGATGCTCCACAACAAGAGAAGCCACCACTATGAGAAACCCAAGCATCACAATGAAAATTAGCCCTGTTTCTGCAACTTGAGAAAGCCCCTATGCAGCAACGAAGACCCAGTGCAGCCAAAAATAAATAAATAATAATTTTAAATAAATAAGTAAATACTTTGAAAAAGGAAATGATGCTGAATGGCAATGGGTATGGCTAAATAAAGCCCACCAAAACCTCTCTCTTCCATAAAAACAATAAGAGCACTGGCAAAAAATTATTTAATTTTTTAAAACTCTGCAAACTAGTACAGCCACTATGGAGAACAGTGTGGAGATTCCTCAAAAAACTGGAAATAGAACTGCCATGTGATCCAGCAATCGCACTCTTGGGCATACACACCGAGGAAACCAGAATTGAAAGAGACACGTGTACTCCAAAGTTCATCGCAGCTTTGTTTATAATAGCCAGGACATGGAAACAACCTAGATGTCCATCTGCAGACGAATGGATAAGAAAGCTTTGGTACATATACACAATGGAGTATTACTCAGCCATTAAAAAGAATGTATTTGAATCAGTTCTAATGAGGTGGATGAAACTAGAGCCTATTATACGGAGTGAAGTAAGCCAGAAAGAAAAACACCAATACAGTATACTAACGCATATATAAGGAATTTAGAAAGATGGAAATGATAACCCTGTATGCTGCTGCTGCTGCTGCTGCTGCGTCGCTTCAGTTGTGTCCGACTCTGTGCGACTCCATAGACAGCAGCCCACTAGGCTCCTCTGTCCCTGGGATTCTCCAGGCAAGAATACTGGAGTGGGTTGCCATTTCCTTCTCCAATAACCCTGTATACGAGACAGCAAAAGAGACACAGATGTATAGAACAGTCTTTGGGCCTCTGTGGGAGAGGGTGAGGGTGGGATGATTTGGGAGAATGGCATTGAAACATGTATATTATCATATGTGAAACGAATCGCCAGTTCAGGGTCGATGCATGTTACAGGATGCTTGGGGCTGGTGTGCGGGACCCATAGGGAAGATAAGGGAAGGAGAGAGGTGGGAGGGGGGTTCAGAAAGGGGAACTCATGTACACCTGGGGCGGATTCATCTCAATGTATGGCAAAACCAACCAATATAATATTGTAAAATAAAATTAAAAAAATTAAAAATAAAACTCTGGAAATTAACCAAAGGCTTGCAACAATCTGGAGATCATTTAAGAAAGATGACTAAACTTCAGTAAGAACAGCAAGCTCTGTGGCATTTACCTTGTTCCAGTCCCCACTCACCTTCACAGTTCTGTGAGAGTTTTAAAAGCCAACAGCCCTGAAATTGTGGTGAAAGCTGGTTGCCTAGCAGATACTGGAGGTCAAAGAAGGGGTTTGAGTTCCTTCAAGTTCTCCTTCCCAAATAACTATTATTTTCTGGCCTCCCTGGCATTTCCCTAGAAAATCCCTTTTGTGAACCTTGTTTATTTCACCTAACTGAGAGCTCTTTTTTTTGAATTGTGGTGTTGGAGAAGACTCTTGAGAATCCCTTGGACTGCAAGGAGATCAAAGTAGTAGATCCTAAAGAAAATCAATCCTGAATATTCATTGGCAGGACTGATGCTGACATTGAAGCTCCAATACTTTGGCCACCTGATGCAAAAATTCAGTTCATTAGAAAATACCCTGATCCTGGGAAAGATTGAAGGCAGGAGAAGGGGACGACAGAGGATGAAATGCTTGGATGGCATCGCTAACTCAATGGACATGAGTTTAAGCAAGCTCCAAGAGATGGTGAAGGACAGGGAAGCCTGGGGTGCTGCAGTCCATGGGGTCACAAAGATTCAGACACGACTAAGTGCCTGAACAACAACAAGAGCTCTCTCAATGGGAAAACAAAACAAAACAACCTTTTCTCTGGAGCATTTGTCAATAACAATCAATGGCAGCTATTTAACATGACATGACAACTGCTTGAAGCTGTGATAACGGTTGGGGCAAACAACAAATAGAACAAAGCACTTAAATGAATACCTGGAGAATGAAATGTCCAGAGGAGTCTTGAAAAAGTTCCGACAGATTCCTAAGAATCTAAAAAGCAACATACAAGAGTTGAGCTCTGTAAATGCATGAGAAACATCTGAGAGGGCTCTACCATCTCACTTACTGTTACTCTGAGGTTCTGTGTGATCAGGAAGTGAAGACTAAGACAATGTGGCAAACCACCTGCCTGCACATTTAGGGCACGTCCCAAAATAGACACTGAATCCTTCATGAAAGGTTTCACCAAAGGCTCCAAAGAGAGACTTATTGGTCAAGGCCTTTAAAAATATCTCAGACCAGTCATTAACTAACCACTAAGCTAACTGAACAAAGATTTCAGTAGGCACACACAACAAAGAATACAGACTTAGTTCAGGAAATTAAAAGAAAAAGAAAAAAAAACCCAGTCATATTTTAAAAAACAGCAACAACAACAAATACTGGTGAGGAGGAGGAATTTTATTTCCAGTGTTACCGCATTATATCACTAAAATGTCCAATTTTCAAAAGTAATTACAGAATATGTGAGGCAATAAGAAACTGTGGCCTATACATAGGAAGGAGAAAAGAGTCAACAGAAATTGCATGTGGAGAAGCCCAGACATTGGACTTATTAAAAGAAGACATTCTATCTAACTTAAAATCAGCTATTGTAAATATGTTCAAAGAGCTTTATAAAAGAACAATGTCTCATCAAATAGAGAATATCAATATATAGATATAAATGATGAAAAAGAACCAAAGAGAAATTCTGAATTGTAAAGGACAACAACTTAATTGAAAAATTCTGTAGAGAGGCTCAATGGCAGATTCAGCTGGCAAAAGAATCAATGGACTTGAAGATAGATTATTTGAAGTTCTCTAATTTGAGGAACAGAAATAAAAAGAAATGAAGAAAATGAATAGAACCTGAAAGTTCTGTGAGATACCATCAAATGTATCAACATATGTATAATGAGAATCCCAGAAAGAAAGCAACAGAAAGAATATTTGAAAAATTATTGGCCAAGCCTTTCCAAATTTGATGTAGACATTACTCTACACATCCAATAATCTCAATGAAATTCAAGAAGGAAAAACTCAAAGATAGCCAAATGTAGAGACACCATAATCAAAATTTCATATGCCAAAGCCAAAGAGAGAACCATGAAAGTAACAAAAGAAAAGTGACTAGGACATTCATAAGGTCCTCAATAAGATTAATAATTCTCATCAGAAACTGTGAAGGACTGGGGCTTCCCTGGAAGTCTAGTGGTTAAGAATCTGCCTGCCAATGCAAAGGACACAGATTTGATCTCTGGTCCAGGAAGATCCCACATGCTTCAGAGCTTCTAAGCCTGTGTGCCATAACTACTGAAGCCTGGAGGCTGTGCTCTACAAGAGATGCCACAGTAATGAGAACCCCATGCACTTCAACAAAGTGTAGCCCCTGCTTGTTGCAATTAGAGGAAGCCCATATGCAGCAAAAATGACCCAGTGCAGCCAAAATTTAGGAATCTTAAAAAAAAAAAAAAGGAACTGTGAAGGCCTAAAGGCAGTGGGATGACATTTTCAAATGCATAAAGAAACTTTGTCAATCAAAAATTCTATTTCTAGCACACTAATCTTCACAAAAGAAAAAGACATTTCCGTGAAATAAAAAAACTGAGCGAATTTATCATTCTGCCCTGTAAGAAATACTAAAGGGTGTTCTTTTGACTCTAGACAGTCAATTCCAATTCACATAAAGATATAAAGACAAGTAAAAATATTTACAAAGGTAAATATAAAGGATAGTATAAATTTTTGTTGTTGTTGCTTATAACTCCTTTTCCTATTGACTTAAAAAAGAACTATACAAAGCAATAACCTTAAATCTGTACTTGGGACTTCCCTGGTAGTCCAGTGGCTAAGACTTTGCACTCCGAATGCAAGGGGCCTGAGTTCAGACCCTGATCCCACAAGCCTCACCTAAAGATCTGGCATGCCCAACTAAGACCTGACACAGCCAAATAAATAAATATTTTAAAACATTTTTGTATTAAGACTAATGATATACAGTGTATAAATATGTAATTTGTACTAATGAGAGGGAAGAGAATAGGGCCATATAGAATGTTCTGTGATACAAGATCAATCGTTAAGAAGATATGACTAACATTAATCACTATATTATTTCATTTATATATTATTAGCATATTAATATATTAAATATATATATATAAACCATAATCAAAGTCTCTAAATATAGAACAAAATTGACAAAGAGGAGAAATACACAATTCAACAGTTAAGTGGAGATTTTAATAATGTGTAATTTTAATACACTACTTTCAATAATGAATAGAAAACTAGACAAATGATTATCAAGGAAGTAGAAGACATGAACAGCATCATGAATCAACTGAACCTAACAGACATTTTAAAAACACTTCACAGAACAGCAGCAGAAAATACATTCTTCTCAAGTACACAAGGAACATTCTCCAAGATAGACCATATGTTAGCCTATAAAACATATCTCAATAAATTTAAATCATAAAAAGTATGCTTTCAGCATTATGAGTCCAGGTACCTTTAATGAAATATCTCTTCATCTGGAGCCTTCATTAGAAGCCTTCCTCAGTTGCCACTGCAGAGACTGCCTTACTTGGGAAAGAATAGGGGACTCCTGATGACAGTTTTCATCACTTAGTACTTCCCATTTCTTGCCTTTCCCGTTGGTGTTCCCTGAGGTTCTTGGTACATGAACCTTCAGGAACCTTTTGTGTTCAGGGCTCCCTCTGCAGAAAGATGACTCCCGCCCATGTGCTAATTAACTTGGTCCTTGACCGGTGTCATTTCATGAGGAAAATGGAACAAAGGAGAATCAACATTCTCTCAAGTTTAGCCTCTTGCATAGACTAAGTAAGGAAATAATTAAAGACTTGACTGTTATTTTGGCTTGCTATCTTAATTGGCTACTCCAACACCTGGCAGCTTAGCTCTATCCAGCTCTCCTGAGCTCCTATCGGACAAAAGACCAAAGCTGGCAAGCCTTTAGCTAGACTGGCTAAGAAAAAAGAAAGAGTACTCAGATTACTAAAATCAGAAATGAAAGAGGGAACATTACTACCAATATCACTAGAAGAAAATTACAAAGAGAGAAAATTATAAGTAATTATATGTCAACAAATTAGATAACCTAGACAAAATGACAAATCCTAGAAATGCATAAGCTACTGAAATAGAAAATCTAAATAGATCTACACCAACTGAAGAGATTCAGTCAGTATTCAAAAAATTTTCCACAAAGAAAATCCCAAGACTGAATGACTTCAATGATTACTTCTTCCAACATCTAAGGAGAATAACAATACTTCACAAACTCTTCCAAAAAAATAGAAGTATTCTATACTCTTCAAGTCATCCCATAGACCATACCACACTGATACCAAAAATATCACAAAGACAATGACATCACAAAAAGAGAAAATTATAGACTAATATCATTTATGAATGTAAATGAACAAAGACTCAACAAAATACTAGAAAAATAATCCATAAAGCATGAAAAGTATTATACAAAATGACCAAGTGGGATTTTCCCCAGAAATGCAAGTCTCGTTCAAAAGTCAATCGGTATAATAAACAAATTAATACAATGAATGTCAAAACACACATGATTATCTTAATACATGCTTTTAAAGCATTTGACAAAACATTCAATGCACTAAGATAGGAAGGAATTTCTTCAGTCTGTTAAAGGACTTTTAAAAAAACCTACATTTAACATTGTACCTCATGATGAAAGATTGAATGCTCTCCCTTAAGATTAGGAAAAAGGGAAGGAAGTGTATTCTTTTTGTTGTTGTTGATGATGTTTTTATTTGTTGAAGTGGAGCTTCAATCACTACACACATTTAAGAAACATGCTCCGGGCTGGTACATTGGGATGAACCAGAGGGATGGGATGGGGAGGGAGGTTGGAGGGGGGTTCAAGATGCGGAACACATGTACACCGGGGGCAGATTCGTGTCAATATATGGCAAAACCAATACAATAATGTAAGTAATTAGCCTCCAAAAAAATAAAAAAACATGGACCACTCTTTTTTGAAATAACCTCTTTACTTGTTTTCTCTAATGAAGCCTTATATTTAACATTTTTCTAGAAGTTCTAACCAGGGAAAATAGGCAAGAACAGGAAAAGAGCATCTTCCATATTTGAAAGAAAGAAGTATGTTTATTTACATATGACATGATCTTACATAAAGAAAATGGTAAGAATCTCCCCTGCCCAGTACTAGAGCTTATAAGTGAGTTTAACAAGGTTACAAGATAAAAGATCAATATAAAAATCCAATTACATTTCTATGCACTTGCAATCTAAAAATAAAATTAAGAAAATAATTCAATTTACAATAACATCCTTAAGAATAAATTTAAATGTAAGAATTTTACATCAATAAACTACAAAACTTCATTGGAATAAACTAAAGACATAAATAGATTCAAAGACATCCTGTGTTTATGAATTGGAAGACTTACTATTGCTAAGATGATCATAGTTCTCAAAGCTATCTGCAGTTTTACTGTAATCCCTATCAAAATCCTCTATGATGATTTTGCATTAACTGATAAACTGATACTGAAATTCATCTAAATATGCAAGATACCTAGAATAACTGAAATAATGTTGAAAGAGAAGAGCAACTTTGGAGGGCTCACACTTCCCAATTGTAAAACTTACTACAAGGCTATAGTAATCAAAGCTATGTGCTTTGACATGAGGATTAGTATATAGATCAATAGAATGGAATTGAGAGTCCAGAAATTAACCATTACACCTATGGTCAATCAATTTTCAACAAGGGTTCCAAGATAATTCACTGTGAAAGAATAGTCTTTTCAACAAATAGTACTGTGAAAACGATATCTAAATGCCCAGAATTAGATAGATCCCTATCTCCCACCACATACACAAATTAATTCAAATGGATCAAAGGCCAAATGTAAGAGCTAAAACAATAAAATTCTTAGAACTCATAGGCACAAATCTTTGTAATGTTAGATTGTTGCTGTGTGACCCTATGGACTGTAGCCCACCAGGCTCATCTGTTCATGGGATTCTCCAGGCAAGAACACTGGAGTAGGCTGCAGATCTAGAGGATCTTCCTGACCCAGGGTTTGAAGCTGGGTCTTCTGCATTGCAGGCAAATTCTTTACTATTTGAGCCACCAGGGAAGCCTGTGATGTTATATTAGGCAATGGTTTCTTATGTATAGCACCACACAAAGAAATAAAACAAAAAAAGATGGATAAATTGTGCTTCACCAAAATTAAAAATTTGTGTGCTTTGAAGGATACTATTAAGAAAGCAAAAAGATAACCTGTACAATGAGAGAAAATATTTTCAAATTATGTATCTGACAGTGAGTTTTTATCCTGACTATATATAGTATTCCTACAACTCAACAGTAAAAATTTAAAAGTGGGCAAAGACTTTGAAAATAAACATTTCTGCAAAGATTATCAAATGCCCAATAAGTACATGAAAAGGTGCTCTACAGCATTGGTCCTCAAGGAAATACAAATCAAAACAACAATGAGACCACTCATGTTCAATAGGTTAAATTTTGTGTGTGTGTGTTGTTTATTTTTTTTAAATTTTTTAAAAATTTATTTATTTTAATTGGAGGCTAATTACATTATTGTATTGATTTTGCCATACATTGACATGAATCTGCCTCGGGTGTACATGTGTTCCCCATCTTGAACGCCCCTCCCACCTCCCTCCCCATCCTATTCCTCTGGTTCATCCCAGTACACCAGCCCCGAGGTTCTTGTATCATGCATCGAACGTGGACTAGAGATTCATTTCACATATGATAATATACATGTTTCAATGCCATTCTCCCAAATCATCCCACTTTTGCCCTCTCCCACATATTTTTTAAAATGCTTTTTAAAAACCAACCAACAAAAATTAACAAGTATTTGGGGAGGATGTAGGGAAATTGGAACCCTCATACACTGCTGATAGGAATGTAAAATGCTACAGCCATTATGGAAATGGTTTGGTGGTTCTTCTATATGAAAAATACATGATAGAATTAGAATACAGTAGAATCCAACACATAGAACACAGAATCCAGAACAGTAGTTCCACTCCTATTGGAAGTGAAACTACCCAACAGAACTGAAAACTTAGTTTCACACAAAAACTTGTAAGTGAATGTTCATAGCAACATTCTTTCTAACATCCGAAATGTAGAAATGGTCCAAATGTCTATCAGCTGTTAAATGTGTGAAAAATGTATATTCATACAACAGAATATTTTTGTTGTTGTTTAGTCGCTGAGTCATGTCCAACTCTTATGCTACCGCGTGAACTGTAGTCTGCCAGGATCCTCTGTCTGTGGGATTTTCCAGGCAAGAATACTGGAGTGGGTTGCCATTTCCCTCTCAGGGGATCTTTCTGACCCAGGGATCAAACCTGAGTCTCCTACATTGGTAGGTTCTTTACCACTGAGCAACCAGGAAAGCTCCAACAGAATATTACTCAGCCATAAAAAAGAATGGAGCTCTGAAATATTCTATAATATGTATGAACCTCAAAATATTACACTAAGTGATAGAAGTTGTCCTCAAAGGTTATAAGTTGTATGATTCTTTTTCTCTTAAATAGGCAAGTAGAGACAAATAGTAGTTACCAGAGGCTGGGGGTAAGGAGGAATAGGAGTGATGACTAACAGATATAGGGTTTCTTTTGTGGGTGATGAAAATGTTCTGAAATTACCAAATCGTGATGACTGCACAATTTTGTGAGTATACTAAAATCCACTGAATTGTATACTTTTTAAAGGTGAATTTTAGGGGGAAGGAACAAGATGGCAGAGGAATAGGACAGTGAGACCACTCTCTCCCCCACAAATTCATCAAAAGAACATTTGAACGCAGAGTAAAGTCCACAAAACAACTTCTGAATGCTGGCAGAGGACATCAGGCACCCAGAAACGCAGCCCATTGTCTTCGAAAGGAGGTAGGAAAAAACATAAGATAAAAAGAGAAACAAAAGAGGTAAGGATAGAGCTCCGTCCCGGGAAGGGAGGCTTTAAAAAGAAAGAAGTTTCCAAACACCAGGAAACACTCTCACTGGCTAGTCTGTGGCGAGCCTTGGAACCTCAGAGGGCCACATAACTGGGAGGAAAAAAGAAATAATTAAAACCCACAGATTACCCGCCAAACAGCAACTCCCAGCGGAGAAACAGCACAGACGCCTGCATACGCCATTAGCAAGTGGGGGCTGGGCAGGGAGGAGCCAGCTGAACTGCTTAGAGAGAGGACTGGGCTTGAATGCCGCAAGAACAATCTGAGAGATCTAACAGGGGATAGCAAAACAGACTGGGATAGCTTCCCCATGAAAAGGTGGAAAGCTCTAACCTAAGACTCCGCCAGCCCCGCTCACAGAGCAAAGGACTGAGCAGAGCGAGCCGGCTACAGTCAGCCCATCCCCTATCCCCCGCCGAGAGAGGCAGGGAGGTCAGCCAGAGCCAGAGCGGGCAACCGCGGCCCCAGAAAAGCATCCGATACAAACTGCAGGCAGGCTTGTTACTAATCAAGAATTCTTGGGCTTGGGCCGGTCGATATCCGCCTGAGAAGGTGCGCTGGTTGTACTCCCAGAAAACCGAGTGGCAGGGACTGGGGAGGCGATAAGTCGCAGCGACTACACTCGCCAAACACCTGGTCACCTGAGCTGCTTGGACCGGTGAAGGCACAAAATGCAGATCCAGCCAAGTCTGCGCCTTTGTGGAGTACCCGAGAAACTGAACTTAAGATGATCATACAACCCAGTGCTGGCCTTGGACAGTTCCCGGCAGAGCAACCTAGAGCCTGTGCAGTGTAGACTGGGACAACACATGCGCTGTGAGCGGGGGCAAACCCAGTGTGGCCGAGACACTGCGAGCACTCCCCACAGACGCCAGAGATATTTGTCTGCAGTGTTCCTCCCTTCCCAGGACAGGACTGAACAACTGAGCCTTAAAAACTGTCCACCCGCCCCCTAGTATCAGGGCTGAAATTAGAAACTGAAGAGACGAGCAAACAGAAGCTAAAACAGAGGGAAACAGCTTGGAAATGACAGATAAAGAAGTCTAGAGAATACTCCAAGAATAAGACCAAAAACCAGAGGCAACAGGCTTAAGCCCAAATCCTGAGAATACCAGACAACTCCTGACTCTAAGGAACATTAATCGATAGGAGCTCATCAAACGCCTCTATCAGTTCAGTTCAGTTCAGTCACTCAGTCGTGTCCGACTTTCCGCAACCCCATGAATCACAGCACGCCAGGCCTCCCTGTCCATCACCAACTCCCGGAGTTCACTCAAACTCATGTCCACAGAGTCAGTGATGCCATCCACACATCTCATTCTCTGTCGTCCCCTTCTCCTCCCGCCCCCAACATTTCCCAGCATCAGAGTCTTTTCCAGTGAGTCAACTCGTCGCATGAGGTGGCCAAAGTATTGGAGTTTCAGATTTAGCATCAGTCCTTCCAATGAACACCCAGGATTGATCTCCTATAGAATGGACTGGTTGGATCTCCTTGCAGTCCAAGGGACTCTCAAGAGACTTCTCCAACACCACAGTTCAAAAGCATCAATTCTTTGGCGATCAGCTTTCTTCACAGTCCAACTCTCACATCCATACATGACCACGGGAAAAACCATTGCCTTGACTAGACGGACCTTTGTTGGCAAAGTAATGTGTCTGCTTTTTAATATACTATCAAGGTTGGTCATAACTTTCCTTCCAAGGAGTAAGTGTCTTTTAATTTCATGGCTGGAATCAGCATCTGCAGTGATTTTGGAGCCCAAAAAAATAAAGTCTGACACTGTTTCCACTGTTTCCCCATCTATTTCCCATGAAGTGATGGGACCAGACGCCAAGATCTTTGTTTTCTGAATGTTGAGCTTCAAGCCAACCTTTTCACTCTCCTCTTTCACTTTCATCAAGAAGCTTTTGAGTTCCTCTTCACTTTCTGCTATAAGGGTAGTGTCATCTGCATATCTGAGGTTATTGATATTTCTCCCGGCAATCTTGATTCCAGCTTGTGCTTTTTCCAGCCCAGCATTCCTCATGATGTACTCTGCATATAAGTTAAATAAGCAAGGTGGCAATATACAGCCTTGACGTACTCCTTTTCCTATTTGGAACCAGTCTGTTGTTCCATGTACAGTTCTGACTGTTGCTTCCTGACCTGCATACAGGTTTCTCAAGACGCAGGTCAGGTGGTCTGGTATTTCTAACGCCTCCATACCTACACTAAAACCAAGCACCACCCAAGGGTCAACAAGTTCCAGAGCAAGACATACCAAGCAAATTCTCCAGCAACACAGGAAAATAGCCCTGAGTTTCAATACACAGGCAGCCCAAAGTCACTCCAAACCCACTGACATCTCATAACTCATTACTGGACACTACATTGCACTCCAGAGAGAAGAAATCTAACTCCACCCACCAGAACACCGACACAAGCTTCCCTAACGATGGAACCTTGACAAGTCACCCGTCCAACCCCACACACAGCGAGGAAACTACATAATAAAGAGAACTCCACAAATGGCCAGAAAAGGGAAAGGCCACCCCAAGCAAAGCAATATAAGCAAGATGAAGAGGCAGACAAATACCCAGCAAGTAAAGGAACAAGATAAATGCCCACCAACACAAAAAAAGAGGACGATATAGGGAATCTACCTGATAAAGAATTTCGAATTTTGATGGTGAAAATGATTCAAAATCTTGAAAGCAAAATGGAGTTATAGATAAATAACCTGGCGAAAAGGATTGAGAAGATGGAAGAGAGGTTTAACAAGGACTTAGAGGAAATAAAAAAGAGTCAATATACAATGAGTAATGAAATAGATGAGATCAGAAACACTCTGGAGGGAACAAACAGTAGAATAGCAGAGGCAGAAGACAGGATAAGCGAGCTAGAAGATAGAATTGGAGAAATAAATGAAACAGAGGGGAAAAAGGAAAAACGAATTAAAAGAAATGAGGACAATATTAGAGACCTCTGGGACAATGTTAAACGCTCCAACATTCGAATCATAGGAGTCCCAGAAGAAGAAGACATAAAGAAAAACCATGAGAGAGTACTTGAGGAGATAATAGTTGAAAACTTTCCTAAAATGGGGAAAGAAATAATCACCCAAGTCCAAGAAACCCAGAGAGTCCACAACAGGATGAAACCAAGGCGAAATACTCCAAGACACATATTAATCAAATTGACAAAGATCAAACACAAAGAACAAATATTAAAAGCAGCAAGGGAAAAGCAGCAAATAACACACAAGGGGATTCCCATAAGGATAACAGCTGATCTTTCAACAGAAACTCTTCAGGCCAGGAGGGAATGGCAAGATACACTTAAAGTGATGAAAGAAAATAACCTACAGCCCAGATTACTGTACCCAGCAAGGATCTCATTCAAATATGAAGGAGAAATCAAAAGCTTTACAGATAAGCAAAAGCTGAGAGAATTCAGCATCTCCAACAAATGCTAAAGGATCTTCTCTAGATAGGAAACACAGAAAGGGTGTATAAACTTGAACCCAAAGCAATAAAGAAAATGGCAATGGGATCATACTTATCAATAATTACCTTAAATGTGAATGGGTTGAATGCCCCAACCAAAAGACAAAGGCTGGCTGAATGGATACAAAAACAAGAACCCCATATATGTTGTCTACAAGAGACCCACCTCAAAATGAAGGACACATACAGACTGAAAGTGAAGGGCTGGAAAAAGATATTCCATGCAAATAGAGACCAAAAGTAAGCAGGGGTAGCAATACTCATATCAGATAAAATGGACTTTAAAACAAAGGCTGTGAAAAGAGACAAAGAAGGAAACTACATAATGAGCAAAGGGTCAATCCAAGAAGAAGATATAACAATTATAAATATTTATGCACCCAACATAGGAGCACCGCAATATGTAAGACAATTACTAACAAGTATGAAAGGGGAAATTAACAACAATGCAATAATAGTGGGAGATTTTAATACCCCACTTACATCTATGGATAGATCAACTAAACAGAAAATTAACAAGGAAACACAAACTTTAAATGATAAAATAGACCAGTTAGACCTAATAGATATCAATAGGACGTTTCACCCCAAAACAATGAATTTCACCTTTTTCTCAAGCGCATACAGAACCTTTTCCAGGATAGATCACATCCTGGGCCATAAATCTAGCCTTGGTAAATTCAAAAAAATTGAAATCATTCCAAGCATCTTTTCTGACCACAATGCAGTAAGATTAGATCTCAATTATGGGAGAAAAACCATTAAAAATGCCAACATACGGAGGCTGAACAACACGCTGCTGAATAATGAACAAATCATAGAAGAAATAAAAAGAGAAATAAAAATATGCATAGAAATGAATGAAAATGAACACACAACAACCCAAAACCTCTGGGACACTGTAAAAGCAGTGCTAAGGGGGAAGTTCATAGCAATACAGGCACACCTCAAGAAACAAGAAAAAAGTCAACTAAATACCTAACCCTACATCTAAAGAAACTAGAAAAGGAAGAAATGAGGAACCCCAGGGCTAGCAGAAGGAAAGAAATTGTAAAAATTAGGGCAGACATAAATGCAAAAGAAACAAAAGAGACCATAGCAAAAATCAACAAAGCCAAAAGCTGGTTCTTTGAGAAGGTAAATAAAATTGAAAAACCACTAGCCAGACTCATGAAGAAACAGAGAAGAACCAAATCAATAAAATTAGAAATGAAAAGGGAGAGATCACAACCGACAACACAGAAATACAGTATTAGAGAATACTGTCAGCAATTATACGGCAATAAAATGAATAACCTGGAAGAAATGGACAAATTCCTAGAAAAGTACAACTTTCCAAAACTGAACCAGGAGGAAATAGAAAATCTGAATAGACCCATCACAAGCACAGAACTAGAGGCTGTAATCAGAAATCTTCCAGCAAACAAAAGCCCAGGTCCAGATGGCTTCACATCTGAATTCTACCAAAAATTTAGAGAAGAGCTAACACCTATTCTACTCAAACTCTTCCAGAAAACTGCTGAGGAAGGGAAACTTCCAAACTCATTCTATGAGGGCACCATCACCCTAATCCCAAAACCTGGTAAAGATCCCACAAAAAAATAAAACTACAGGCCAATATCACTGATGAACATAGATCTAGCAATCAGAATCCAACAACACATTAAGAAGATCATACATCATGACCAAGTGGGCTTTATCCCAGGAATGCAAGGATTCTTCAATATCCACAAATCAATCAATGTAATACACCACATTAACAAATTGAAAAATAAAAGTCATATGATTATCTCAATAGATGCAGAGAAAGCCTTCGACAAAATTCAACATTCATTTATGAAAAAAACCCTTCAGAAAGTGGGAATAGAAGGGACATATCTCAACATAATAAAAGCTATATATGACAAACCCACAGCCAACATTATCCTCAATGGTGAAAAACTGAAAGCATTTCCCCTAAAGTCAGTAACAAGACAAGGGTGCCCACTCTCACCACTACTATTCAACTACTGGAAGTTTTGGCTACAGCAATCAGAGCAGAAAAAGACATAAAAGGAATACAAATTGGAAAAGAAGAAGTAAAACTTTCACTGTTCTCTGATGACATGATCCTCTACACAGAAAACCCTAAAGACTCTACCAGAAAACTACTAGAGCTAATCAATGAATACAGTAAAGTTGCAGGATATAAAATCAACACATAGAAATCACTTGCATTCCTATACACTAATAATGAGAAAAGAGAAAGAGAAATTAAGGAAACTATTCCATTCACTGTTGCAACGAAAAGAATTAAATACTTAGGAATATATCTACCTACGGAAACAAAAGACTTGTACATAGAAAACTATAAAACACTAGTGAAAGTAATCAAAGAGGACACTAATAGATGGAGAAATATACCGTGTTTGTGGATTGGAAGAGTAAGTATTGTAAAAATGAGTATACTATCCAAAGTAATTTATACATTCAATGCAATCCCTATCAAGCTACCAACGATATTTTCCACAGAACTAGAAGAAATAATCTCACAATTTGTATGGAAATACAAAAAACCTCGAACAGCCAAAGCAATCTTGAGGAAGAAAAATGGAACTGGGGGAATTAACCTGCCGGACTTCAGGCTCTACTACAAAGCCACAATCATCAAGACAGTATGGTACTGGCATAAAGACAGATCAATGGAACAAAATAGAAAGCCCAGAGATAAATCCATGCACCTATGGACACCTTATCTTTGACAAAGGGGACAAGAATATAAAATGGAGAAAAGACAGTCTCTTTAACAAGTGGTGCTGGGAAAACTGGTCAGCCACTTGTAAAAGAATGAAACTAGAACACTTCCTAACACCATACACCAAAATAAACTCAAAATGGATTAGAGAGCTAAATGTAAGACCAGAGTCTAGAAAACTCCTAGAGGAGAACACAGTCAAAACACTCTCCGACATAAATCACAGCAGGATCCTCCAAGACCCACCTCCCAGAATATGGGAAATAAAAGCAAAAATAAACAAATGGGACCTAATTAAAATCAAAAGCTTCTGCAGAGCAAAGAAAACTATAAGTAAGGTGAAAAGACAGCCTTCAGAATGGGAGAAAATAATAGCAAATGAAGCAACTGATAAAGGATTAATCTCCAAAATATACAAGCAGCTCCTGCAGCTCAATTCCAGAAGAATAAATGACCCAATCAAAAAATGGGCCAAAGAACTAAACAGACATTTCTCCAAAGAAGACATAAAGATGGCTAACAAACACATGAAAAAATGCTCAACATCCCTCATAATCAGAGAGATGCAAATCAAAACCACAATGAGATACCATTTCACACCAGTCAGAATGGCTGCTATCCAAAAGTCTAAATGCAATAAATGCTGGAGAGGGTTTGGAGAGAAGGGAACCCTCCTACACTGTTGGTGGGAATGCAAACTAGTACAGCCACTATGGAGGACAGTGTGGAGATTCCTCAAAAAACTGGAAATAGAACTGCCATATGATCCAGCAATCGCACTCCTGGGCATACACACCGAGGAAACCAGAATTGAAAGAGACACATGTACTCCAGTGTTCACTCCAGCATTGTTTTTAATAGCGAGGATGTGGAAGCAACCTAATGTCCATCTGCAGACGAATGGATAAGAAAGCTTTGGTACATATACACAATGGAGTATTACTCAACCATTAAAAAGAATGCATTTGAACCAGTTCTAATGAGGTGGATGAAATTAGAGCCTATTATACAGAGTGAAGTAAGCCAGAAAGAAAAACACCAATACAATCTACTGATGCATATATATGGAATTTAGAAAGATGCAAATGATAACCCTGTATACGAGACAGCAAAAGAGACACAGATATATAAAACAGTCTTTGGGACTCTGTGGGAGAGAGTGAGGGTGCGACGGTTTGGGAGAATGGTGTTGAAACATGTATATTATCATATGTGAAACGAATCGCCAGTTCAGGGTAGATGCATGTTACAGGATGCTCGGGGCTGGTATGCGAGGATGACCCAGAGGGAGGATAAGGGGAGGAGGAAGGTGGGAGGGGGGTTTGGGAGGGGGAACTCATGTACACCCGGGGCGGATTCATGTCAATGTATGGCAAAACCAACTAATATAATATTGTAAAATAATTAGCCTCCAATAAAAAATTTTAAAAAATTAAATAAATAAAAGGTGAATTTTATTATGTGTAAATTATAACTCAATAAAAAAAGAATTTTTACTGGTTTTCATCAAACTTTATGTTACAATGATATAGTTGAGAAACAGCTTAATAAAATTTTATTTTAAATAATTTATATAGTAGGCATCTTTCTTTTGTTTGATCTTTTGCTTTTGATTAAAAACCACATTTAATGTAATCATTGGCATTATTACTCTACAGTTTTCCACATAAAAGAGGTATAAGAAACTGTCTATAGAGCTTCCCTGGTGACTCAGTGGTGAAGAATTTGCCTGCCAGTGTAGGAGACACGGGTTTGATCCCTGATCCAAAAAGATCCCGCATGCCGAGAAACAACTAAGCCCTTACACCACAACTACTGAGCCTGTGCTTTAGAGTCCAAGAGCCACAACTACTGTGCCCATGAGCTGCAACTACTGAAGCCCACGTGCCCTAGGGCCCATGTTCCGAAAAAGAGAAACCAAGGCAAGAAGCCTGCTCAACTCAGTTAGAGAGTAGCCACTGCTCTCCACAATTAGAGAAAAGCTCACAAAGCAACAAAGATCCAGCAAAGCCCAAAACAAATAAATAAATAAAAATTAAGAAAGGGCTTCCCTGGTGGCTCAGAGGGTAAAGCGTCTGCCCGCGATGCAGGAGACCCGGGATCGATCCCTGGGTTGGGAAGACCCCCTCCCTGGAGAAGGAAATGGCAACCTACTCCAGTATTCTTGCCTGGAAAATCACATGGACAGAGAAGCCTGGTAGGCTATAGTCCATGGGGTCGCGAAGAGTCGGACACGACTGAGCGACTTCACTTTCACTTTCGGGACTTTCCTGGTGGTTTAGAGGGTAAAGCGTCTGCCCGCAATGAGGGAGACCCGGGTTCGATCCCTGGGTATAGACAATCTTAGACAAAACTGACAAAGCAAAACAATGTAGAATTAGTTAATTGGAAATTATAGAAGATATAAAAGAAACACATTTGTAAATATTAGTGATGTTTTCAGGTAAGAGTGTGTGTGTAGAAATGATAATGAATAAAATATGGTTTTCTCATTAACTTGGATGTATGCAACCAGAAATCTATCAGCAGCAGGGTAACTGGTAGATCACTTTTAAACCAGAAGAATCTTTGATGCCATGTTTTTTAAATAAGATATACTGTGATCAATCAGTTTTCTGGTATATACCACCCCCCACACCCCGCTTTATCGGAGAAGGCAATGGCAAGCCACTCCAGTACTCTTGCCTAGAAAATCCCATGGATGGAGGAGCCTGGTAGGCTGCAGTCCGTGGGGTCGCAGGGGTCAGACACGACTGAGCGACTTCACTTTCACTTTTCACTTTCACACATTGGAGAAGGAAATGGCAACCCACTCCAGTGTTCTTGCCTGGAGAATCCCAGGGACGGGGTAGCCTGGTGGGCTTCCGTCTATGGGGTCGCACAGAGTCGGACACGACTGAAGTGACTTAGCAGCAGCAGCAACCCCCTTTATAGGGATCCACAGGTCGATGTCTACAGGTCATAAATTGAGAAAAAGTGAATGGTGAAGAGTAATAACTGCTAAAATTTTACATCAAATCACCTAGTTGTACTAGGAAAGTTCCACTAATGTTGCTATAATATGATTTCTCCTAAAATAGTACTCGTTTTCAAGCAATGCTTGATTAATATAGTCATAGCAATTATTTCTATCCCTTTTCCACCCACACAATGTCAATGAAAACAATTAGATAACTTCAGCTAACAGAAGATTCTTTTTAAAATAATTAGTCTTTATTTTCACCATTAAATTTAAATGAAGAAATATGACTAATTCTTACAGTCATTTTAGTTCTAGAAAAGATGATGTCTATAAGTTAATTCAAACTTTCAGTGTTGTCACAAAGATTTCTCAATAATTTATTATTGAATATTAAAAAATATTTTGTTAGATATTAGTACAATTATATATCATGCTCAATTCTTAGTTAAATTATTCTTATTTATGCATGTTAAGATTTTGATACCAAGCTGTTTTAAGTTTCTAATATTTATTGTAAATAATTTTTTAAAATTTTTATATCAAATTTAACCATGTGATTATTACTACTGTTATCTATTTTGAAAGATATGTTTTTCTATTTCAAAGCTCTGAGGTGCCTGTGTTTATTCTTCTCAGGGAGTTGTCTGATAATTGTAAGGGACTGAACTAGTATATTATTCTTTTCAGAGAACAAATGAACTAAGACTTGCATCTTTATTTTCACTTATGCTATAATGTCTGATTTTAGTCATTGCCCATGTTACTACTTTTTATTATATGTTCTTGCTTTGGTTCCTGCAAAGGGCTTTGCTGGTGACTCAGACAGTAAAGAATCCGCCTGCAATGTGGGAGACCTGGGTTCAATCCCAGGGTTGGGAAGATTCCCTGGAGAAGGGAACAGCTACCCACTCCAATTTGGAATTGAATGCTCCCCTTCTTTTTTGTCTTATAAACTGAACTGCATCTTCGTACTTCATTCCACATTCAATCAAAGCAAGTGCAACTAGTACAGGTGCCCTTCCCAATCCTGCAACACAATGCACTGCAACACAGCAACCTGGTTCTTCACGAAATTTGGTTTTTAGTAGGTTTAGCCAATCATCTACTATCTGATTAGGGGGTGGTGCTCCATCGTCAAAAGGCCAATCTAGAACGTGGATTCCTTCTTTTTCAACTGGTGCTTTATCATATGTAGCATCACAAACTCGAACCAAAGTTGTCACTCCATACTTCTTAAGCTCCAGTATTCTGGTCTGGAGAATTCCATGGACAGAGGAGCCTGGCAGGCTATAGTCCATGGGGTCACAAATAGCTGGACATGACTGAGCAACTTTCACTTTCACTTGGATCCTGAATCCTTTGTGCTTGGGTATAAAATTCATGATAAATAAATGACCAGTATCTTCGGGCAGATAAGTTGAAAAGAAGAAGCAGCAGGTAAGTGAATTAAGGAGGTAGAGTGATTTATCGCACAAGGAGGGAAAAGGAGGAAGAGATATTAAGAATCAAATGAGAATTAGTTTACAATCAACTAAAAATTAGATGTAAAAGTACTTACAAATTTTAACCTTGAATTAAAAATAAAAATCTGTACTCAGGAGAGGCACATATTAATGTGTGTTGAACTTGTAGGTGATTTTCACAAATCTTTGGACAGCTAATAGAAATTTTGCCACCCAATATTTCAGCAGAACATGTGAGAAGAGGTCAATATGTTGCCTAAGCTTTGTCAGATTATTTGATCACTGTCTACAGGTCATAAATTGTGGATATTTAACTTCCTCTTCTTTATATTTGTGTGGCAGTTTAAGTTTTTCAGAAGTAACAGTCCAAAGAGTGAGGAGAGAAGCAATGAATAGACAAACCACGGAGGATTTTTCTGGCAGTAAGACTCTTCTATGATACCATAATGATGTCTATATGTCATACTTTTGTTCAAATTTTTAAAATGTAAAACCCCAAGAGTGTTCCCTAATGTAGACTATGAACTTTGGGGGAATGTGATGTGTCAATGAAGGTTCAGTGAATTGTAACAAATGTTCCATTGTGGTAGGGGATGGTGTTCATGGGGGAAACTGCATGTGTGTGGGTAGTGAGTATGTGGAAAATCTCTGTACTTTCAATTTTACTGTGAACCTAAAGTTTTTAAAACAAACAACTCATGCTGAAAACAAACTTTTGCTGCTGCTTTTATAGGAAAGCATTTAATTTATTGTGTTGCTAATCAGGTGAGTATCTATGCAATATTCTATATAATTGTTTTGCAGTCTTTACAAAATGATAAAGTTATAAATAAAAAACCATCTGGTTTCTCTAGGTTCACAAGAGTATGTTCTCAGTCTTCAAATGTATATTGTTATTAATGTCTTGTGCTATATTACAAATTACCTCAAACAGCGATCTAAAACAACAAAGAGTTTAGGTAGTCCAGAGTCTCATGTGGTTGTAGTCAAGCCATCAGCTAATACTGAAGTCATCTTGAGGCTTAATTAGAGCTGAAACACCTACTTCCAACCTCACCCATGTGGTTATTGGCAGGACTCTGAGAAAGGGCAGTGGTTCTGTAAAAGATCTGTCAAGAGAATGGAAAGACAAGAAACAGACTGGGAGAAAATATTTGCATAAGATATATCTGATAAAGGATTGTTATCCAAAATATACAAAGAACTTTTAAAACTCAACAATAAGAAAATGAACAACCTGATGAAAAAATGGACCAAAGACCTAAACAGACACCTCATCAAAGAAGATATGCAGATGGAAAATAAACATATGAAAAGATGCTCCACATCATATGTAATGAGGGGAAAGCAAAATTTTAAAAGTATTTAGGTGTTTTCATTCCTCAGATGGTATTTGCAGCTGAAACCTTTAGTTCCTAAATGTGTGAGCCTTTCCATTGTGTTACTGAGTGACCTCACGATATGTGAGCTAGTTTTGTCCAGTACAAGTGTTGAGTGAGATAGAAAGAGGCAAGATATAAGCCAGGCCTTTTGTAACTTAATCTTGGAGGTAACGTCCCATTACTTCTGCCATATTCCAACCAGTAGAAGTGAATCATCAAGTCCAACTACACTGAAGGTGTGGATATTCATAAGGGTGAGTAGCAGTGTGTGGGATCATTGATGGCCATCTTAGAGGCTGTGTACCGAAATATGCCAAAGTCACCTCAGAGTGATAGGATATCAGGATACATAGAGTTGTAATCTTTTCTTTAGAGAAAACGTTAGCTCCCAAATTTCCAATGGGAACAACTGGATAGATAGAAAGGTCCTTTATTAAGAAAGAGAATACTGGTGGAAGGCTGGGTTTGGGAAAGGAGAACTCAGTTATGGAAGCGGTTAAACTGGTTAAGCTTGTGGCTAATTTGAGATGGACAATGGGAAGTGCCAAGTCAACAATTTGTTAGATGTGTGTAGCTCAGAGGGAAAGTTTGGAATAAAGATATTTACTTGAAAGTATTCATCATATAGATGATAATTAACAATATGGGCATGGAATAAATCATAAAAGAGAGAGAGACTATAAAGTAAGAAAAAGAAGAGACCAAGTTCAAAGCCTTGAATAACTCAAGATTAAAAGCCAGTTAAGGACAGTGATCCTGCCAGGGACTCTGAGATAAACTAATGCCAAAGATGAAAGAACAGGGAAAGTTAGATCCTACTGAAGCCCAGAGCAGAGTGTTTCAAGAAAGACAGAAGAATCTACAACTTCAAATGTGCTGAGACGTCCAATAACAGGAAGACAGAAAAATGTCCATTGGCATGGCAGACAGAGAATTCACTGGTGACCTTTGCAGGAAGCCATGTGGATGAAGGAGAGGGACAGGAGCCCAGATTGGAGAGAGTTGAGGAATGAGTGGCAGGTAAGTGAATCAGTGAGTACAGGCAGTTTTTTCAAGGCTTTGCACAGGAGAGGAAAAATACAGCAACTATCAAAAGGAAAGCATTAATAGAGTCCAAAAATGGTGGTTTCTTTTAAATATGGAAGTGAATATTTCTTCACTTTTTAAATATGTGTATTATTTAAATAATGATGAGAAAGATGCCACAGAAAGAAATTAAAGAAACAAGAACAAAAAAGACTGGTGTGAGGTCCTGGGGAAAGCATGGGGATGTGAGACCGCTAACACAGTGGAGGGCTATCTATTGCACCGTAATAGAAGGGAATGAAAGCAGAAGAGACAAGAGATAGGGACGCAGAAAAGTTTACAGATTTGATGGCCAAAAAGTGAGGGCATTTTCAATCTGCTGGATATATTTCCTCCGTGAAGTTGAAGAAGTCATGTGTGGAGTGCATGTGTCTGAGTGTGTTCATGGAATGACACTTAGGTTAGGGAAGAGACACATAAGTAAAACAGTTGTTGGGAAATCTTCAAGTAAGCCGTAACAGGAGCAAATACAGTTTCCCTGAAATGGCCTAATCCTTCAGAGAAAGCCAGTGCTTGGTTAGACCATGGTGATGCACATGAACCACTCTACTCTCGTTTATAACCTTGTTTTCTCCATCATGGCTTTTGTGCATTCCTTGCTCCTTCTGTTACAAGGAGGGAATCTAGTGAAGGAAGTCTCCCCATGTGTCAGGAATTTGAGTGATAGTGACTGTTCGAGTGTTTGCTTTTAAAAGAAAGATGTCCGAAGAGGGTAATGACCTTTGCCTAATCCCAGAGAGTGAAGTGCTGATTAAGAAATACAATTCATAGCAGGGTCTGGGGTCCACAGCTCTACCACCTGTACTTCTGGGCCTCAGTACAATCAGCTGCAAGTAAAAATAATCATACTTAATTTTAGAAGTTTTAAAGAGATTTGACATGTTGTCTATCAAGTTCCTGACACTCAGACACAATTATTACACTCAGGCAAAATAGTAATAGCTGCCACTGCCACCAGCACCACTATTATCAATGTGGTTATTATCATCCATGTTGTATTTGTTGATCACAGGAACTTTCTTGGAAATAGTGCCCCCATAGACCAATACCTAAAGATCCCCTGGAGGAGGAAATGGCAACCCACTCCAGTATTCTTAGTCCAGTAAATAACTAGCACTTTCACACTTTCATACCAATACCTATTGGGAAAGGAGTCAATTTATTCATTCATTAAATAAATATTTCTGAAAGCCTGTTCAGTTCAGTTCAGTTCAGTCACTCAGTCATGTCTGACTCTTTGCAACCACATAGATAGCAGCACTCCAGGCTTCCCTGTTCTTCACAAACTCCCGGAGCTTGCTCAAATTCATGTCCATTGAGTTGGTGATGCCATCCAAGCATCTCATCCTCTGTCATCCCATTCTCCTCTCACTTTCAATATTTCCCAGAATCAGGGTCTTTTCCAGTGAGTTAGTTCTTCACATCAGGTGGCCAAAGTATTGGAGTTTCAGCATCAGTTCTTCCAATGACTATTCAGAACTGATTTCCTTTAGGATGGGCTGGTTGGATCTCCTTGCAGTCCAAGGGACTCTCAAGAGTCCTCTCCCACACCACAGTTCAAAAGCATCAGTTCTTCGGTGCTCAACTTGCTTTGTAGTCCAACTCTCACATCCATACATGACTACTGGAAAAACCATAGCTTTGACTAGACGGATCTTTATTGGCAAAATAATGTCTCTGCTTTTTAATATGCTGTCTAGGTTGGTCATAGCATTTCTTCCAAGGAGCAAGCATTTTAATTTCAAACCTGTGTGCCTCCCTAAATTCACCATCAGCTTGATAGGGCAGGAAGGCAAGTAGTCACATTACAATGTGCCAAGTGTGACATCCCTAGACAGAACCAATGTGCTGTGGGAACCAAAGTGAAAATGAGGTCAGTCAGTCATGTCCTATTCTTTGTGACCCCATGGACAGTAGCCCCCACAGGCTCCTCCATCCATGGGATTTTCCAGGCAAGATTACTGGAGTGGGTTGCCATTAAAAGGGGGGCAAAGCCAAATGTGCCTGAGAGAATGGTAGGAGCCATTACTAAGATGAAAAGTTTAAAATGGGTTTTGAAGAATGCGTAAGAGTCTGCTAGGTAGAGAGAAGGTACTTACGACAATGGGAAGAGTGTGGACAAAGGACCACTGATCAAGGAAAAAGGCAGTTTTAAATGCTCTTGGGTTTTGGTGATTTGAATCTATGAGTCAACACTTCACAAATATTGCTTCTGATATAGAAATTGGACTTTGATCCTGAGAAATAGTATACAAAGAGTGAAATTCATCTGGTCAGAAATAACTATTTCTTTGACACAAAGTTCAAGGATAGGGAGAAACTCATGAAAGTTGAAGTTTAATTTAATGAGTTACCAACAGGCAAACACATTCCCTTCCTACAAATGCTTTTTATTGTACGAACACCCCAGTCCACATGGAGTTCATGCATATCAGTTCTGTCAAAGGCAGTTAGTTCCCTCCTCTTCCCCTACCATAATAAAATCCCTCATTTGGGGTTGAGTATATCATCACCTGAACACAGATTTTACTTCTTCGGCTTTTCAGCTACTAGGTGTGGTAAAATGACTAAGTGTAGGGAAGTGATGTGGTGATTTCTGGCTTTTATTCTAAGTGCATTCCTTTCGTCCTCCTTTTTTGATCCTTGGAAGGCATGTGTGATGACTGGTGCTCTAATGATCATGATCTTGAAGTCGAAGGACCAAGATAGCTCACTTTTGAGATGGTGGAACAGAAAACTGTAAGTTCAGACGACCGTATAGTGATGGGACCAACCTTAATGGCCTATGCACAAAATTAAAGTTTATATTGCTGTAGTATCAATATTTAAGCAATTGCTTTTAAAATCTGTAACCCAACCTTTATTCTAACTAATACATCAACTAGCAAATAGCATTCTGCTTATTTTGTAAAGTTTTAGCTAGATTTTATATTTCTATGTTCTTATTTCTGCTCAAAGGGGTATCTTTTTATTTGGTATGTTTTTTCTTCTAAAGGGCATTGTGATAATTATTTTATAAGAGCAAAACAAAAAAGAGAATCTCTTTTAGTTCAACATGAAAAAATAAATATGTGCTTTTTACCCTGAGTTTCTCAAAAAGTATAATTAACTGCCTGCCTACTTGCTCTGAGTCTTCCAGTCTCTGGGTTAAGTTCTTCCAGTGGATTAACTCATTCAATCTTCCCAACAGCTCTCTGAAGTCGGTGTTATTTTCAGCCCCATTTTACAGTTCACAGAGGTTAAGTAACTGACTAATGCCTCATAGCTGGAAAGCGATGGATTGAGGCTTTTAGCCCAGGCAGTCTGACTCCACAGCTTAACTATTAAATACCACTCTCACCACTCCACATGTATGGATAGTCCTTTAAATTCTACGACCAGGGCTTGTCCTTGGCAGAAAAAATACAAGTAGAAACAAGCAAGTAAATGGCCTGGCATGAGGCACTCTTGTTGATCTATTGCTTAGTTCTTTTTAGACTTTATTCCTTGTTCCTGAGATGTTTACAGACTGAATTCCTAGTTGGCCTTTGGTGACTGAATTTTCTTTTGCTGAACCCAAAGTAAGTTTTCTGTAACCCTGTTCTGTATAGTCAGACATCTGGATCCAGAACATGGTTTTGACTATTCTGTCCACAGTGGTCTTCTTCCCATTCTTCCTGGGCTACTGTATCATTTTCTGTCCTGACTTTAGATTTGTGTTCTTGACTATTTTTAAGTTTCCTTATGGAAAAGTCAGTCACTGACTTAGAACCTTTGTTCCAATTCTTTGTGTGGCCTGGCTTCTGGATTTGTCTAAAATTTCTTTGTCTTGTCTCTTGGCCTTACTTCCAAACCCAAATTTTAAGCACTTAGGACTGAGAGCACCAATTTTGGTTTATAGTTAGATTCTAAAATAAAAGTACGATTAACTGTAGCATTGTTGGGCCACAATCTAGACACTCATTAGCTGGATCCATTCTCTCATTTATTCACCAAATATTCACTAAGCTCTAGTTATGTGCCAAATATTGTGTTCTGTGCTGAAATAAGACCTTAAATGGGTTGATTCCTACAATTATAGAGTAGTTACAAAGTAGTGAACAATATTTTCAATATAGGCAGTAGTTAGAGTGGTAAACAATAGTAACGGTAGCAAACAGTAGTCACAATAGTAAACAATGGTTACAAAATGGTAAACAAGAAATTAGAAAACTGAGTGATGAGGATGGAACCAAGGCAATATAGACCATCTGTGGTAAGTGGAGCTTGAGCTGGGTTTTGAAAGCTATATGGTTAAGGAAATCAACCCTGAATATTCATTGGAAGGATTGATGCTGAACTCCAATACTTTGGCCATCTGATGTGAAGAGCCGACTCATAGGAAAAGACCCTGATGCTGGGAAAGACAGAAGGCAACAGGGGAAGGGGGCAGCAGAGAATAGGATGGTTAGCTAGCACACCGACTCAATGAACATGAATCTGAGCAAACTGAGGGAGATAGTGGAGGACAGAGGAGCCTGGCATGCTGTAGTCCATGGGGTCACAAAGTCAGACACAACTTAGAGACTAAACAACAGCAATAGTTCACTAGGTTGACAAGAGGAGGAAGGCTAAGACCAAGGGGGAAGAATTTATACAGGCATAGAAACAAAACTGAAAGCTCAGGACAGGACAGAGGGAAGAGTTAGAGATGATGTGGAAGAGAGGTTTAGGTTATATTAGGAAATGCCTTATGTACCATGTAAAGGAGTTTAGGTTTTGAAGGGTTTTCAACAAGCCAATAAAATGATGAGATTTGCCAGCTTACCCACTCCTTAAGGCTTCTACACATCAACCAGCCACCAGGCTAGTGAACACAGAGTAGTGATTAATGAGCTTTGTGACCACCCAGAAAACATTCCTGGCAGCTGCAGGCCCCAAGATACATCTAAGAATCTGCTTCTCTGGCAACATTTAGGTCAGAGACAAGTCTGTGTTTGAGAATTCTGCTGCTGCCCGAGTCACATCTCTTTTCTGCCCTGTTGCTGTTACCAGAGCTGATTGCTTCTTCCTCCTTTAGGTTATTTTCAGGGGTTGATATATAGATTAATTGATACAAAGAAGGTTTTCATCTCCCTTGTTTTGAGATCAGGTGAGATCAATTATGCAAATGTAAAAATAATTTGGTAGCACATATAAATTCCTATTCCTAAGAAGGGCAATAACTTATTATTCTCCTGTGAAACTGTAGTTTATTGAAATGGAAAATGACAATATCTTCTTGAGAACGACATCCTGACAGGTCTTCTGATCCTTTCAGCCTAGACCTCACTGTCTGATGATGCCAGAAAGGGATGTTTCTAGAGAGGTCCTGGAGTTGCTCTTCCTGACTCCAAACTTTAAGGGTGATGGATAAAGACAGTCACACTTGATAGACTCATCACTTCTGTCTCCATGACCATTTAACTTCATGTGTAATTTTGCATATTCTGACAGCTTTGGAATATGCAGTGGATTAGAACCAAAGATTTATCAAGATGATGTTGTTTATTGATACAAGACTCCTTTAAATCAAGTAAGAAGTACTAAAGTCTAATTTTTGGAAGATGGAAAGATCTGTGTGGTCTTGTAATCACCACAGGCAGCTGTATAATATTCAGCTCATTTGGGCTTTCTAATCTAGGCTAGGGGAGCTGCTTCATGTTTCCATCTTTTAAACCATGAGAACAGTGTTTTTTTCAACTTTTACAATGATTCTAATTCCCAATACCTCAATTCAGTCCAAAGAGAAAGAGTACAAGCAGGAGGAGAATGTTCCAGGCACAGGATTCATATTTTTTCTTGGTGCAGCAGTACTAAGAATTGAATATCAAGACAAGGATTATCTTTCTGGATTTAAAAAAAAAAAAAACAAACAGAGAAGGTTACAAGGAGAAATGAACGCTGGCTAGCAGAAGCAGCAGAGAAGATTTCATACTGGACAGTAACTAGTTCTGAGGCATTTTGGATGTCTTCTTGCTGACAACTAATTGGAAATTAAACATTCCCTGGTGGCTCAGCTGGTAAAGAATCTAGGAGATCCCGGTTCAATTCCTGGGTTGGGAAGATCCACCGAAGAAGGGATAGGTTACCCACTCCAGTATTCTTGGGCTTCCCGGGTGGCTCAGCTGGTAAAGAATCTGCCCATAGTGTGGGAGACCTGGTTTCAATCCCTGGGTTGGGAAGATCCCCTGGAGAAGGGAAAGGCTACCCACTCCAGTATTCTGGCTTGGAGAATTTCATGGACTGTATAGTCCATGGGTTGCAAAGAGTCGTACACGACTGAGTGACTTTCACATATAAAAAAGAGATTCCTGCTTGCAGCTTTTTATTCTATTATTCCTTCTTTTCTCTTTTTATGCCTGACTTCTGCGTGCTTGGAATAATTCATGAGAATTACTTTAAAATTTCAGGAAAAAAAAGCAATAGGTAAAAGCTTGCTGACTACAAAAGTATTACAGAGATGATTCCTGAGATTAAAAAGAAATGTGGCAATCTTTTCCCCTACACTATCTTCAGGGGGAAGAATAAACCTGGTATCATCAAAAGCAATGATTTTATAAAACAACTATGCTCCAATAAAAACTAATTTTTTAAAAAAACAATGATTTTAGAGTCAGGAATCCTGGGCACAAGACCTCACTTCTATTGTTAAATAACTGCATGTCTTTAGACAAATTCTCTGAAACACAGTCATGTGGTCTGTAAAATGATGAAAAGTATTTGATAATCAGTAAGGGCCCTATGTTCAACAATCATTTATGTTGTTTTAGAGTAAGAAAATCTGCCTGCCACTGCAGGAAATGCAGGAAAAATGGGTTCAATCTCTGGGTTAGGAAGATCCCCTGGAGAAGGAAATGGCAACCCACTCTAGTTCTCTTGGGAAAATCCCATGGACAGAGGAGACTGGTGGGCTACAGTCCATGGAGTTGCAAAGAGTCAGACATGACTAAGCACACACACATTCACATACTAGAGTAAACCTCAAGAAACTGAGAAATGATGGGCACGGCCATTAACGTATTTAGAGGGATGGGACTCACACATGAAAAAAATGAAGTTGCTCTTTCCTCACACTTGAAGCTGGAATTAGCAACCATGTAATTTAAAAGAAAACTTTGGAACACAATGAAGCTAGCATGTAGGACTAGAGAAGAAACCAAGCAACAGCTTCGGAGAGCAGTAGAGGTCCCAATACAAACTGTACCCTGTGGTTATTCTGTATCTGGCACTTGAAGGGTGAGATTATAATTCACAAGGGGCAGCCTTTCCTCTCGCCTGCAGACCTCAGTTTCCACTAATATTCCAAATCAGTGGGAGTCCACCATGTCTGCCTTGGAAACAGCCAAGTCATTTCCGGTCTAGGAAGGAGTAGGTATCAACACTGAAGGCTTGAGTAATGAAAGAAAAATACATCTTCTAAGATCCTGGAACACGTGCCTCCAAGGAGGTCCAAGGATAGGATTCAGGGTTGTTCAAAATGAGTTTTCTTTCATTTTATTTTATGACTTTGAAAATTATCCTTTGGACAGATTTTTGTCAAATTAATAAAGTCAAATTATTACAGTATTTATTAAGGCAACTGTACAGCAGCTTGAGGCGCTGCTGTAGACAGTAAAATGACATGTGATTGTTGTGCTGCTATGTTATGATGTCCAGAATAATTTTTCTCTGATAAACATTAGGAAAAAATGAATCCTTGCTCTTATTAGGTAGTTCTGAGATCCCTTTCTTAAATGTATGCTTTTCTTAAATTCTTAATTACAGATCCAGATGCCGCAGAAGAAGGATGTATTTGTCATTTGGGGTTAGGTGTCCATCTCTTAGCTCAGTGGCTACGGCTATTGAATTGGGTCACATTACAGAATCATGGGAGCGCCTGTTTAACTATATGTTTGCAGGAAAAAAGAATTTTTAGAAAAGGTCCAGTAGACAGTCCTGTAAATAAGTCCCAGTGCAAAAGCTGAAGTGCTCTGTGAGTTTTTTATTATTCTGCCAAGAAGAGATGTGACACAAACTGGAGAGGCTTCAAGGAAACTGCTTTGGAAATAGGAGAAGTGATTTGTGCCTCAGCTTGCAGTTTGTGCCTGTCTGTATCATCCACTCCAGAAATGTGGATCTTTCATTTAATATTTTGAAGGAAGTCTTAGAGAAATTGGCGGGTATGGCCTCTTTCTTTGGCACAAACTGGATGGAATTACTGATGTCCTCAAATGCAGATAGTTCCTGGTTTTCTTCCCTTACAGCTCACTACAGGACTTGGGACCAGGTCTAGACGGTTTACTGCTGCATCCACAGTGAATGGCATACAGTAGGTACTCAGGATATTTGTTGAATATATAAATTATGATGCCATCAAAATATTTTCCTATTTTATGTCTGTTCTGGAAACTTCAAGGAAATTGATGTCTCTGGTTTGTTAGAAAAGAAAAACACAGTGTCTTTGACTGGAAGCAAAATGTTGGGACATTCTAGTTAGGTAGAGCATTTGAAAGATTTGGCAGTACATCTGGGGTGCTTTTTGTTGGCTACAGATAGAAGGCCTACACCACATTACAGCTCATTGCAATAATTATCTTTCCCATTCCTTGTTATATCCATAAAACCCAAGAGAAATCTTGATCCATAGTTGGTACCTAATAAATATTTTATAAATTAATTATTACAAATACATCAGAATGTAATGACATCAAAGATTTTTGCCAATTATCTTGAAATAAGCCATGTCTATTGCTATGATGCTGTTGCCTTCATGAAAAATAGAATTTCTTCAAGTTTATGAGAAATGGAAGCAGAATATAAATTTCTTTTTCACTATGTACAAAAATCTATTATTTTCCAGAAGACAAGTCACAAAAGCCTTGATTGAACCTGAGGAAGACATTTCATTTTCATTGAAGATTAGAGAAAGCCCATTCTAAAGCAGTTTGACAAGGAGAGACTCATTACTGACCTGGATTGTTTGCTGGATAATTTTAGCCAACATAATCAGGTAGCTTTCTGTTTTAATGCCCTGCAGTAACTAACAAGCTTTTACTGAAGGCCTTATAATATCCTTTGACCAAGCTGCTCCAGTAGAAAAGAAAATGGAGACAGAGTGAGCTGTCTAACACCAAAATAAATGCTTCTGTAAAGTGCAGTTTCTAAAGCAACAAAATAAACTGCAGGAAAATTTTCCGTACATAAGTCTTACACGTTTCAGGGGAGGCTGGTGATAGCTTTCAAAGAATTCTCAATGAGCTTTTGACTCCAGAATGTTAAGAACCACTGTTATCCCAATATTCAATTTACAGATGAAACTACACAAAGGTTAAAAAGCACTTTGTTATGGCTTCTGTGGATAATGTTCATTTTCCTCTCCTAGGAACGCCTTTAAATGAGGGTGAAGGTAGAAGGCTTTGAGCTTCATGTTTATTATCTCATTTATTTATTCATCTAGGTGTATTTTCAGTTTTGAGGCTGTGGCCAGAAGCATGTTAGCAGCTGGTTAAATCCACATCCCACACTCTTCCATTAAGTTCTCAAGTTCCAGGCATCAGCCCTAACTGTCCCTGAGGGCAGATGCCAGAGGACAAGGGACAGACCCTATACCTGGGAGCCTGAAAATTATTTGAATTAGCCAATTCACTGAAATTGTGCAACACCCTACCCATCCACACCTGACTCCCCATACAAAAGTTGTCCCTCTTCCAGCCCCCCGCATTCCAGCTTGCTGTCACCTTGTCTCTGGAAACAACCTCTGTGCTGTCATATGGAGTGGTCAATACTTCGAGTTCTGCCTTTCCTCTGTCCCTGTGTCAGCATGCTCTGTCCCACCACAAAGGTCTTTAAATCTTATATAATACTCTCACAATAATCCTGTGAAATAAACATTATGGTTTGTGCATTGCAGATGAAGTAACAGCCTCAGAGAGGTTGGTCCATAGCTCAAATTTAAAACTCTGTTAATTGATAGAGCTGATATCACAGTTCATATCTGCCTATTATGCTATTGCATCCGGTCCTAAGAATGTTTTAAATTTGCATATTCAAGTAACTCAAAATACTATATGTTTCAGTGATTGTCCTAAATTCCTTTGATCTTTAAACACAAACAAGAACAAGACAGAGACAAAAACTACCAATATATGGTTAAGAAAAGGTGACTAAAAATATGTAAATATCAATAATCATCACAAGAGACAGTGAATCTTTATTAGCAATTAAAAAAGAAATCAGTCATGGTGGAAGTACTTATACCATGGAATTTGGAAAACATTACAAATAAGCACTTTTTTTTAAATCCAGGAAGCATAATGTACCACTGTCACCGTATATATATAGTGAAAAAATGGTACTTAACAATTGAAGGTCAGTCAACAAATTAATAAATTAACATGAATTCTTACAAAAGAAATATTATAGCTGCAATAGATGAATATCAATATAGGGTAGTATACAAAATATATTGCTAATTTTAAACTGCAATTTGCAAAGATGAAGAATTACATAATCTATTTTTGTAAAAAAAATATGCAAGAAAAAAGTCTGCAAGATTATATATGTATGACTGAAAACTGGTTACATGTGACTGATGAAATCATGAGTGATTTTTCTGTTGTCACCCTAGATTTTCTAAATTTTCTGCATTTTGCATGAATTATTTCTGCAAAACTTCTGAAGTTCCCTCTAAAAGTAGGGTCTTGGTGCTATAAATCTGATTCCTTTTGTCTGATCATTGATCATGCAAAACCACCGGAACAGTCAAACACAATCAGAGGTAATACTAGCAGGTGAAGGGCAGGATATTGTCATGAAGCAGACACAGAGTAGATCTGGAGCCGGAAGTCTTGAGTCTGAGTCTCAGCATTGTTCCTTATTAGTTGGGTAACATTAGACAAGACAAACTTCCCTGTAAAGACAGAAGGGCCATGCCTGCCTGGAGCATTCCCGCAGGTTCGCTGTTAGACAATGTAACCTAAAGAATAAGACATTTTGTAAGCACAGAACAAAAGACATATGTATGATTAGGAAGTATATTCAAGAGTCTCTTACTTGATGTTAGATGACTTCATCTCTTAGCTGTTTTCAAAGCTCCACCCCTCCATTAGGAAACCTCCTCTGTGTTATCACCTTAACTACTTATTTACTTATTAACTCTTTTCTGGTTTTCTGTATTCCTCATGTACTGCACTGTTTAAAATTTCCTGTAATTTTATATTTTTGCAATGTTCTATTTAAAATTACATTTAAAAACTTAAAAAAAATCATACTCACAAAATGGTAAATCTGAGTTATATGAAATGGAGTTCTACTATGTACTAAAAATAGGAAGTAGGAATTCTGTATTTAATTTAATCAACAAATTATGATGCAAAATGATAATAAAGAAGCATATATTCAGGACAGAGAGCAATGAACACATAAAAGTGAGACTTCGAGAAATCACCCAAACTTTTTTTTTTTTTACACTACATGGCTTGTGGAATGTTAGTTCCCCAACCAAGGATTCAACCTGTGCCCTTAGTACTGAAAGTGCTAACCACTGGACAACTGGGGAATTCCCTCACCTAGTCTCTTCTGCTTTAGTGCCATCACCTGCAAAATTGAGCACTGCAGTTTGTGTATTGTACAGAAAAAACAGTATTATGAAAGAGACGTGTTTCAAAAGAAAACACTTTCCCCAACACAGGAGACTCACTATAATGTGCACTAATTTATTGCTGTGATGGTAATTCACATTTTAAATTGTAATTAATTTCTCATTTAATGGACAAGTTTCTCACAATAGACTCTTGCTTTTTGAGATTAGGCATGGAGTTTTCCCCAGCATCCAGTTTAGTTAGGAGTACATAGTAGCCACTCCAGAATAAAATTAAGGAATACATGCATTCTTAACAACTCAGAATGGATTCACAGAAATATGGAGACAGGTCTACATAAAGGAGAATATTTTTCTTGTATGAATACATTTAATTATGTCCTTCATGGCACTGAGGATGTACTGACTGCTTCCTTTCAGAGACAAAAGGGATAAGGTTTGACCTGGAGCAAGAGGAACTGATGGGCATAGAATGTATCTGATCAATATGGCAAGTCCATATTGATAGGTTCTCAAACAGAAGCCACCATATCCAGTGGACAGGGAAATGGGGGCTCTATTGGTATTAATTCAGTCTTCAAGATCCTTTGCTTCAGCTGTCCTTCCACGTCACATACCTGATGGGTCTGCCCCACTCTGCTACCACCAGCTACCATCTTCAAACTCTTGAGGTGTCCTAGTGGAAAATCTTTGTTCTTGGACCTGCCTTCTTCTTCTGTAGTCCTGCCCCTCACCAATAATTCTAATGAAAATTATTTCATCTGAAAGTATTTTTCCATTTCAACTTATGAGATATGGTTTCCCTCAAAAGCCACATTGCTCTTGTGTTCCTACCAGAGGTGTTTTCTTAGCAAGAATAGTCTGTGTATGTGGATGTTAATGACTTAATCACTTTCTTGTAAAGTTATGTCCATCTGTCGCCTAGAAGAACAGTACCCTTTAGAGAGCACTAAAGGAAACTAGAGGATGGGTAGGAAAAATGAGCAGCTATTAAAAGAGGTAAAATGCTGCCAGTGAGTCTAATTGATAAGAGCAATTAATAAAGCATTAAATGTAGAGTAACAAATATACAGCTTGGCATAAATTATAGTCACAGTTCATTTTTCTGTTGTTCCTAGAAGTTAACACACAAACCCCCGTGGCCTTCCAAAACAATCCATTCAGCTCTGTTGATGATGCTTGTTTCTTTGTTGAATGTAGTAGCTATCTCTCCAAGTGACTCAACTGTTTGGATATGATTAAAACTATGTCACAAAAGAGCTGAGGCAAACTAAAGCTGTAAGTGGGAGGAATGAAGAGCTAGGGTACAGAGGAATAGAATTTTGGCAATTAGGAGGAAAGAAAGGAGGTTATATAGTTAAAGCTATTCTGACCTTCTTTTCTAAAGTACTTGAATGTTTATCGGCGAATACTATCTCTCTGCCAGCTCTTTCACACAGCAATTATAACAATTTCTTAATCTCCAGAGAATGCTAGTATCTTCGAAGGCAATAAAACCTGTTCTAGAATGATGTCATTGGCTCGCAAAATACTTTTGTAAGCCTTCTAACAATGCCATCTCCAGAAGTTTCCACTTTAGAGATGATATCATACCCCACATATTTGACATTTTAAGAAGATCAGGGTTTTTAACTACAATTTATTTCTGATGAAGACAAAACAGAAAGCATGTTCTATATTGATTGAGAGGCAGCCATGAAAATAGGTTAGTTTCAGTACTTTTTGCTGTTATGATTAGAAGTCATAAAACCCTGAATAAAAGATATATGATTTTAAATCTGAGGAGGGCCAAATAAATCTGATGACTTTCTCTAAGCAAGAGGTGAGGACATGGCCTAGAAACCTGTTTTGTGTGATGATGGTGAGTTCGATCATACCAATTTAATTGATATAAAAATTGAAATAGGTGTGCAAAATTATTCCTCTGGGGTTATTTTATTCCCAAGATATTATAGATTTACACCCATCTAGGTAAAACTTCTTGCAAAAGGTAATTTCCATCCTGAACTCAAAGTCTAAAAAAACTTAAGAATAAATTCATGCAAACTTACAGTTGACAGTTGAAAAAAAAAATGCATCTACAGGGTATAAAGTGGCCCATGCTAATTGAATACAAATTCTGAATACCTCTCATGCATGGATTCCATTTCAATCAGCTATTAAAATGCATGATGATATAAAAATAAGACAGAAAAGGGATCTTAAAGAAATTGCATCCCCTCGGGCAGTTTGATAAGTGTCTGGAGGTGATCCAGGTCGTCCATTCACTTTGCATGAGATTGGCCAAATCTACAGAAGTAATGTGAAAGATTAATGGCATTATAATTCAACATTACAGGGCTCGCCAACCATATTTCATTCATAACCCACTAGATTAGCAATGCAGGGCGCTGCCAATAAGCAGGAAGACAACACAAAGGGAGAGAAAACTGGAGCCATGTTACTTGCTCACTGAATGCTAAAAAGAAACCTGTTACTGCATAGTTCAATACAAACGACATTGGAGCCAGATATTTTCCAAAGAACCCTAAAGTGAGTGAAGACAAGATACATTTTTACAAAGTACTATTTCCCAGGGAAAGGGCAGAGATTCTTTCTTTGATAACACACAGAACAATGATGGAAGTCTGTTCCACTTGGAGTTAGTTGCTCCCTCTATATGGAGAACCAATCAGTTTACAACCATTCATCTCGTTTTACTGACATAGCAGCTCTATGAGGTATGAATGATTGTCCTTATGTGAAAGACAAAGTTATAAAGTCTTAGAGAAGTTCAATGCCTTCCTCCACGTCCCTGGCTAGTGGCTGAGGAGCCAGAACCCGAGTCCTCTTAAGGCCAAGTCTCTGTATGGAGCAGGTGCTTCTCAAATTATGCATGTTGAAAGAATTTTTTAAATTCCCAATTTGTCATTATTTTGTGGTGATGCTTGGACTAAAAGAGAAGATTTTCCGAAAGTATTAATAGTTTTCTAAAAGTACTTCACAAACACTTATGAAGCACTTATAAATGTAAGATACTATTCTAAGTCCTTTGCACTTATTAGCTTAGTCTTTGTAATGGCCTGCCTGGTGGCTCAGCTGTAAAGAATCTGCTTGCAATGCAGGAAATGGAGAAGACATGGGTTCAATCCCTGGGTCAGGAAGATCTCCTGGAGAAAGAAATGGCAAGCCATTCCAGTACTCTTGACTAGGAAATCCCATGGACAGGAGTTTTGCGGGCTATGGTCCATAGGGTCCCAAAGAATCGGACACGATTGAAATGACTGAGCACACATGCAATGACTTTATGAACTAGTAGATCATTTGTATGATATTATGGTCATTTTAGATGGAAGAAATGGAGGCTTCTATTATATAATATTAATGACTTTTTCCTTGCTCCAGTCTGGACCACAATTATCTAGACTTGCTAAGCAGCCATCTTGGGCATTCCCTTTACTACTCTCTGGTGTGAGATCTACTTGAATCTGGTCTTATCCCCTTTCTTGATTTTCTGTCTTCTTTAACTCTTAAGAAAGGGTACACAGGATATAAAAATTTTTGACTTGCATATCTGAAAATATCTTTATTCTGCCTATATTATTGAGTGATAATTTAACTAGAAAAAATAATTTGATCTTGAAAAAATATTCCCTTAGACATTTGAGAGCATTGTTTGATTATCTTCCAAAAGCTTTTATTGCTGATGATAAGTCTGATAATTATCTGTTTCTTATTCTACGGTATGTGGTGTAGTTCTTCCTTACAATCTTCTAATCACTTTGACGTTTTGAAATTTTGTGTATAGGCCAAGTGTAGGTCTCTGGTAGGAAGAATTCTAAGATATCTTTCAAGGTTTTCCGCCACCCTGATCAACATGCTCTACACAATCCTAGGGTCTGTGAATCTTATAAGTTTTACTCTCATTAATGAGCTTAAGTTTATGGCACAGTTGAACTTAAGACAGGGGGATTAACTAGGAGCTTGAATTAATTACATGAATCTTTTAATAACAAAAAAGTTGATTTTGTCTTTTTTTTTTTTTGGTTTTGGTTTTTGTTGGTCACAGAAAAGAAAATCAGAGATTGGAAGCATAAAAATGATTCAATGCACCATTGCTAGCCTGAAAATGGAGGGGGTCACTTGTCAAAAAAGCAGGTGGCCTCTAGATTCTGGGAACTATCCCATCACGATTTCAGTCCTTCAACCACAAGGAACTGAATTCTGCCAACAAGAATAAAATTGGAAACAGATTTTTCTCAAGAGCTTCCAGGCAAGAACTTAACCTGGCCAACGCCTTGTTTCTAAGCCTTGTGCAGAGAACCTAGTCAAAGTACATTTATTCTGGATTATTTAAAAAATTTTGGTTTTACGCTTTCATGTTATAACTTTTTCATATATTTGATAATCCTATTAATATTGGAAACTACATAATTACAATTTGTTTTCTTTCCCACTAAGCCCTCAACAAATACTTGTTGAATTGAGAGGAGGAATGAACAAGATGATAGAACTTTGTGTACTGGGTAGAGTTTTAGTGAAAAAGTTCTGCTTTATGATGAACAGTCTAGGGGAAGGCTTCTTTCTTGGAGATTGACTCCTCCAATATTTTGCCTGGGATAAATGCATAGTCATGATGAACACAGAGATGATTCAAGAAAATCAAGAAGGGTTAAGACTCTGCATACATCTTTATTGTGTCTCCTTTTTCTCAACCCTTCTTAATGTTTCTGGACTTCATTGTACCCACCACCCCACAATGCCTACCTGCAAAGGTTCTCTAAGGTTGTGCTGGCGACATAGGTACCCTCCTTGACTACAGCCCCTTTCCTTCATGTTTAGTTATTTCTAGCTTCTTTTTCTATTCTTAATCAGTAAATGTTTTTCAAATTCACTTTCCAGAAATGTATTAATTTCCTTATCTGCTGAAGAGCCTCTCCATTCTTTTCATTGTGAGAATTTATAATATTTTATGCATTATATCATTTTAATATAATATTAAGATGGGGAGAGGAAGTGGGGAGATAAACACATGCTCAGCTAATAATCTTGAATCAAGAATTTGAAGAAAACATCCATTAAATTAAATTGATATATATATATTAAGCTCCGAGTAAATGATATTACTCTTTATTTGAAAAATGGTATTCGATTCTTCATCCAAATGGATACAATTGGTGGGCTTATACATTATTTTGAGCAGAAAGCCTTCCCTTAAAAGAACTCTCAATTATCAGTTCAGTTCAGTTTAGTTCAGTCGCTCAGTCATGTCCGACTCTTTGCGACCCCATGAACCACAGCACACGAGGCCTCCCTGTCCATCACCAACTCCTGGAGTTCACTCAAACTCATGTCCATCGAGTCGGTGATGCCATCCAGCCATCGCATTCTCTGTCGTTCCCATCTCCTCCCACTCCCAATCCCTCCTAGCATCAGACTCTTTTCCAGTGAGTCAACTCGTCGTATGAGGTAAGTTTCAGCTTTAGCATCAGTCCTTCCAACGAACACCCAGGATTGATCTCCTTTAGAATGGACTGGTTGGATCTCCTTGCAGTCCAAGGGACTCTCAAGAGTCTTCTCCAACACCACAGTTCAAAAGCATCAATTCTTCGGCACTCAGCTTTCTTCACAGTCCAACTGTCACATCCATACATGACCACGGGAAAAACCATTGCCTTGACTAGACGGACCTTGGTTGGCAAAGTAATGTCTCTGCTTTTTAATATGCTATATAGGCTGGTCATAACTTTCCTTCCAAGGAGTAAGCGTCTTTTAATTTCATGGCTGCAATCAGCATCCGCAGTGATTTTGGAGCCCCAAAAAATAAAGTCTGACACTGTTTCCACTGTTTCCCCATCTATTTCCCATGAAGTGATGGGACCAGATGCCATGATCTTCGTTTTCTGAATGTTGAGCTTCAAGCCAAACTTTTCACTCTCCTCTTTCACTTTCATCAAGAGGCCTTTGAGTTCCTCTTCACTTTCTGCCATAAGGGTGGTGTCATCTGCATATCTGAGGTTATTGATATTTCTCCCAGCAATCTTGATTCCAGCTTGTGCTTCTTCCAGCCCAGCGTTCCTCATGATGTACTCTGCATATAAGTTAAATAAGCAGGGTGACAATATACAACCTTGATGTACTCCTTTTCCTATTTGGAACCAGTCTGTTGTTCCATGTCCAGTTCTAACTGTTGCTTCCTGACCTGCATACAGGTTTCTCAAGAGGCAGGTCAGGTGGTCTGGTATTCCCATCTCTCAATTATACTTTCCTATAAAAGTCTTGGGAAAGAAATATAGGAAAATGAGTATTAGAATTCTCCAGTGCTTCCTGCTAGTGAAAAAAGACAAGAAGAAAAAAGGTTGAGAAACAAGCTCAAAGTTCACATATGATCTCTAAGTTCTTGGGTATGACTCTAGAGAGAAAGGACAAAGGAGAGTTGTTTATACCCAAATGGATTTCTCGTGTGTTTCAGACACTGTCAGAAATAGATGCCAATTGCTTTTAAGACAGGGGTCAGCAAACTATGGCCCATGAGACGAATCTGTACTGCCATCTGTTTTTACAAATGAAGATTTGTTGGAACACAGCTATGCCCATTTGTTTATGTATCATATATGGCTACTTTTTCACTATAGCAGCAAAGGTGAGTAGTGTAAAAGAAATTGTATGGCCCACAGAGCCTAAAATATTTACCGCTAGCCTCTTCCTCCCTGGTGGCTCAGATAGCAAAGAATGTGCCTACCAAGCAGGAGACTCGGGTTTGATCCCTGGGTTAGGCAGATCCCCTGGAGAAGGAAATGGCAACTCACTCCAGTATCACTGCCTGGAGAATTCCATGGACAGAGGAGACTGGCAGCTACAGTCCACGGGGTTGCAAAGAGTTGGACATGACTGAGAGGCTAACAGTTTCACAGCCTCTTCCAGAGGAAGACAGTCTACCTTGGTTTAAGGCAAAGAATAATCCCATTCCGTTTCTAGTAACTGGTTTAGGAAAGGGGGCATATGACCAATAATTGCCAGTGAGATGTGAAAGGAAGACAGCTTTGGGACTTTGGGAAAAGCTTTCCACCCTTTTAAAGAAATGCTCTTTTTTCTCCTGCTAGGTGTTGTGTCTGGAAATGTGGAAAGGGCCTGTTTCCTGGAAGATGTATTTGAATCATTAAATTAACCAATTTAGGAGCTGTTTTCCCTCAGGACTTCTTGTTTTGTGAGATAATAAATGTTCCTTGTTTAAATCATTTTGAGTTGCTGTTACAGGCAGCTCTGACATGCAGCTGAAAGTCTTCTTATTATAACACCATTCTGCTTCCAGTACCAAGGCCAGCAGGGAGAGAGGTAAGAAAAACTAAGGTTCTGTTTCCATTTTCTCTCCCACAGTTTTGAGAACTCTGCTGCTCTGGCTACATCACTGTTTAAAGAAGGAAGATCATTTCTAAATCAAGCTTCTCAGAACTGCAGCACTCTGTCTGTTCCAGGTCCCATTTGGATCCTTTCATCTGCTAGAAGCTTCTAGAACATTCATGCCATAAGGGAAACTCTTGCTTTAGAAGTAAGGAAATATGTCTATCTGGATTCTTTAAGATGTCTCTAAGTTACTTTACTTGAGGATTCAAAAAAAAAAAAAAGGCATTTAAATGAAAACATCAAATGGATCAAGTTTTCTAGTTTCTATAAAATTTTAACACAGTTGCAGATTTCAATTCATATTATGTGTATATATGTTTTAAATAATTAATTTTTTCTTCCAGGTGATGGTCTAAACTCATGATGGTTTCTAGAAGAATAACATGATTATTTTATTTTATCTTATAAATACTTAGTGAGTACAGTGTTTTATGCATTATCTCAAAGTACTACCTTAAACTTAATTTAATAAATCTAGTACCTTAAATTCCTTTGATTCATCACCTGGTCTACATAAGTCAAGGTTCCTCAGAGAACTAATTGAAGCTATTTTCCCATTTGTAGCTGAAACAAGTATTTTTTCAGTGCAACCCGGTTTCATAATAAAATGTTTTCTGGCAAATTCTCTTCTAGTATATAATTGTGATAGTCCTAAAGGCACTTTTAACTTTGTTAGCATCAAATTGTTCATGCCACTAGGTGTAAAACTCATAAAATAAAGATGAAATTCCCAAACAACATGAAAATTTGGATCTCTTTATTTATATTGCCGTATTTTGTCTGTTTAATCTTTTATATAGTTTCTTTTTCCTTTAAGGGGAAAAATAGACACTGACACCAAGGAGATTTTGAAGCACAAAGCAAATGCAAGTTAAAAAAATATGTTATATTCTTATATATAAATATTCCTTTTCTTGGAATCATTCCCCTTAAGTACTAAATTTATCTATTCCTTAGTCTGATTTGGGCAAAAAGAACAACAGTTATAATATTACATTCTTAATTTCTACTTAAAATTAAATACATAAATTCATTTAAACTTGATAATAATCCTATTGTTATTATCATATTATATTGCAGATAAAGGAACTGAGGTTTTTTGTTAGAGTGAGTAGTGTAACCAAGGGCTTCCCTGGTGGCTCAGTGGTGAAGAATCCGCCTGGGCAATGCAGGAGATATGGGTTCAATCCCTGGATTGGAAAGATCCCCTGGAAAAGGAAATGGCAACCCACACCTGTATTCTTGCCTGGAGAATTGCATGAACAGAGAAGCCTGGCAGGTTACAGTCCATGGGGTTGCAAAGAGCTGGACATGACTTATGGACTGAACAACAAGGCAGCCAAGGCCGCACAGTTCTTAAGTGGCAGTCAACCTACAAATCCAGTTCTGTCTGATCAGAGAGCCACTCTGCAATATTCATAAGCCATTCAAGATCAACAAAAAGAAATGAATCATTGATAAGAATTAGGCTAATAAGAATTTATTATAATAAGCAAAACTTTTATCATGAACAAAGCATAATAAGTCTGGATGAGTCAGTGTTGGAAGGGAAAATTTAGTTACCAGTTAATAGAGTTTCCATTCAACCCTCTCATTTTCCTAATTAAAAATAATAACAATGGTGAAATAACACCTATTTATTCAGAAAATCAAGGTAAACAAAACTCTTTTATCTCCATGTATATCAACTTCTCTAAAACTGATAGAAACTCATACATCTCAATTACAAAAAACAAAAACTTCTAATTAAAAAGTGAGCAAAGATTCACATTGTTGTATGGCAGAAAACAACACAGCACTGTAAAGCAATTTTCCTCCAATTAAAAAATAAAATTTTTAAAAAGTGAGGGAAGGATCTGAATAGACATTTTCCCAAAGAAGACGTACACTAGTCAATAGGTATAAGAAAGTGAAAGTTGCTCAGTCATGTCCGATTCTTTGCGACCCCATGGACTATACAGTCCATGAAATTCTCCAGGCCAGAATACAGGAGCAGGTAGCCTTTCCCTTCTCCAGGGGATCTTCCCAACCCAGGGATCAAACCCAGGTCTCCCGCATTGCAGGCAGATTCTTTACTAGGTGAGCCACTAGGGAAGCCCAAGAATACTGGAGTGGGTAGCCTATCCATTCTCCAGCCTATCCCCAGGAATCATTGCAGGTGGATTATTTACCAACTGAACTATCAGTGAAGCCCATGCGAGGTGAGGAATGTGTTAACTAACCTTATTGTGGTAATTATTTTACAATTTGCATGCTAAATCACTTCAGTCATGTCCAACTCTGTGCGAGCCTATGGACTGAAGCCCACCAAGCTTCTCTGTCCGTGGGACTCTCCAGGCAAGAATACTGGAGTGGATTGCCACTTGTTTTTGCAGGGGATCTTCCTGACCCAGGGATAAAACCCGTGTCTCTTAGGTCTCCTGCATCAGCAGGCAGGTTCTTTACCACTAGAGCCACATGGGAAGCCCATATTTTACAATATATATGTACAGAAAGTCTTCACATTGTACATCTAAACTTACACAGTGTTGTATGTCAATTATATCTCAGTAAAGCTGGGAAAAAGATAAAATTTGCCATTGTACAAGAAACCTGAAATATTGTGTTTCTTATAGTTCACAGATGAAGGAAATTATTGATAGATAAAGCTTATCACAAATTTGACAAGAGTCTAAAGATTTATTGACATTGTAATGAGTTGGAAGTAAATAAAAATTTTCTAAACTATTAATAATTTTTTAAAATCCCACAAATTTCTAGCAGACTGAATTGTCTTTCTTATCTCTCTATGGACAGATTATAAAAAAGATTTTGACTATAAAGAGATAGCTAAAAATTTAGGGTATATAAAGGTGTTGTAGGCAGTTCATTAGCAAACATTTTCTGTCATTTGTTTTTCTAGATTTTCTTATGTTTGTGGTATTTTTCAGCTTTTAGGAAATTTAGTATTTTATTAAGATTTGTTACTTCATTTAAAACAAGTATTCAGGGACTTCTCTGGTGGTCCAATGGTTAAGACTCCATGTTCCTAATTCTGGGGACACAAATTCAGTCTCTGGTAGGGGAACTAAGATCTCACATGTCTTGGGTATAGCCAAAATAAAATTAAATTTAAAAATACTTTAAAATAAAATAAATATTCAATTTACACTAAAAATAATAAATCAAGGGTTGTAGGTAAATATAAATTTACATGAAAATTTTGAAAAATAAAACCTTAATCTGTTTTATTCACCTTAGGCTTTCAATACATTATTGACATTGTCTCTTCAGATATCTGTCATATGCAAAGAGTCAAATTGAGCTAGCTAGGTTTGAGTATCAGAGAAGGCAATGGCAACCCACTCCAGTGTTCTTGCCTGGAGAATCCCAGGGACGGGGGAGCCTGGTGGGCTGCCGTCTATGGGGTCGCACCGAGTCAGACACGACTGAAGCGACAGCGCAGCAGCAGCAGCAGCAGCAGGGTTGAGTATATTTTTACAAATGTTTTAAAAGGATGAAATTAAAATAACTCAAATATGAAACAGGTGTAAGATATTAAGAAAAGTTATTATACCCTGTAGCTCTCATAACTCGGTTTAACTTCACTGGGATTTAAAGATGACACTATTTTTAATCTTGTAATATGAATGTAGTATATGCAGTTTAAGTAGACAAGCTTTACTTATCACTCATCCTTTTACCTTTTCCAGGGTAAAAAATGAGGGTATTGTTTGTTTATGTCTTCCTTGCTAAAGTATTATGATTAAAAAAAACTTCTATCGGCTTTCTTAATCAGTAATCCACGAATAAAAGATGCTTCCCCTACATGTATAGTTCAATGAAATTTCACAAGCTGAATGCCTCTGTAATCAGAAGTTATGACCAACCTTGATAATATATTAAAAAGCAGAGACATTACTTTGCCAACAAAAGTCTGTCTAATCAAGGCTATGGTTTTTTTCCCGTGGTCATGTATGGATGTGAGAGTTGGACTGTGAAGAAAGCTGATCGCCGAAGAATTGATGCTTTCGAACTGTGGTGTTGGAGAAGACTCTTGAGAGTCCCTTGTACCGCAAGGAGATCCAACCAGTCCATTCTAAGGGAGATCGATCCTGGGTGTTCATTGGAAGGACTGGTGCTAAAGCTGAGACTGCAATACTTTGGCCATCTCATGCGACGAGTTGACTCACTGGAAAAGACTCTGATGCTGGGAAGGGTTGGGGGCGGGAGGAGAAGGGGACGACCGAGGATGAGATGACTGGATGGCATCACCGACTCTGTGGACTTGAGTCTGAGTGAACTTCGGGAGTTGGTGATGGACAGGGAGGCCTGGCGTGCTGTGATTCATGGGGTCGCGGAGGGTCGGACACGACTGAGCAACTGAACTGAACTGACTGATGCTATTCAATATAGCCACATGCAATCATTTACATTTAATTAATTAAAATTAAATACAATTTAAAATTAGTTTTTTTTTAAATTCCAGACAAAATAGAGTAACAGGGGCCAGAGTCCCTTTTTTAAACTGAAATAACCAAAAGCCAGAAAAGCATATGAAATAGTTTTCATAATACTGAACTTTAGACAAAAAGAAAGGAAGTGATTACTGAAAGATGAAAACTAGCAAGGAGGGACCTCCCTGGTGGCCTAGTGGCTAAGACTCTGTGCTCCCAATGCAGGGGCCCCAGGTTTGATTCCTGGCCAGAGAATATCCCGTGTGCCGTAACTAAGACCCGGTGCAGCCAAATACATGAATAATAAATAAAATAAAAACAGTAAGGTGAATCCTGTCACTGCTATTGCTTACTGCATGGTGGTTTCCAGCAATCAATACAGCAAGGAGAAACTAAGGTAGAACCTGATAAGAAGGTACACCTCGGACCCATCAGTGTCCAGGATGACTTAAGTTTATAGGATGGAATACCAGAGAGAAGAAAGCTGCCCAGAGAAAGAATCCTGAGAATTTGCAGATATTCCTCTTTGAGTATTTAGTTGTGGAATTATCAGTACATGTGTGTGAGGAAATTACTTTAAGTCTGGAAAATGAACCACCTGAAAGAATCAGAGGGAACAGTGGCCATCACAATTTCAGGAATAGTGTTTGTCTCTTACAATCAGGGCAGAAATTTCATAATTGACAGGACTTGGGTTAGAGACAAGAAGTCTATTGGCTAAGTGGTGGGAAAAATTAACCCTAGACTAAAAGAGATCACCTCCAACAGACCTCCACAACCAGAAATGTTACAGGAAGTCCATCAAGCAGAATAAAAATGTTACCAGATGGAAACTCAGACCTTCACAAAGGAATAAACAGCACCATAAATGGAAACTACATAGATAAATGTAAAGTCTTTTCTTCTTATTATTTACATCTCTATAAAAGACAGTCAAGCATTTAAAACAAAAATAATAACAATGTACCATGGGATTGTGATATATGTAGCTGTGTTTGTGTGCCTAGTTGCTCGGTCCTGTCCAGCTCTTTGTGACCCCATGGACTGTAGCCGGCCAGGCTCCTCTGTCCCTGGGGATTCTCCAGGCAAGAATACTGGAATGGGTTGCCATGCCCTCCTCCAGGGTATCCTCCCAAACCAGGGATCTAACCCAGGTTTCCTGCATTGGAGGTTGATTCTTTACCTGTATGACCACCAGGGAAGCCCATATGTAGCAGTAAAGCAAATTAATAACACAATGGCTGGGAAGGTCGAAATGGAAACACTGTTGTATACTCCATATGAAGTGATGTACTGTTATTTGAAGGGAGAATATGATAAATCAAAAATATATATTATAAACTCCAAAGCAACCACTGAAGTAATATAACAAAGAGTTATAGCTAATAAACCAATGGCAAAGATAAAACGGAATCATGAAAAAGAACAAAAAGGAAACAGACAACTAGAAAACAAAAAGATGGCAAATTTAAATGCAACCATATCAATATTCACATTAAATGTTAATGGTTTAAGTATCTAAAAGGCAGAGGTAGGATTTAATTAAAAAGCAAGACCCAACTGTATGCCACTTACAAGAAACTCGGTGTATAAAGACAAAATTGGTTAAAAGTAAAAGGATGAGAAAAAACATACTGTTAACACTAAGCAAAAGCTAGAATGTGCTGATTGATATTAGACAAAATTTCAGACAAGTACATTATCAAAGAAAAACAAGCAATTTCTTAATGATAAAGGGGTTAATTTATCAAGAAGCAATAAGAAACCCTAAAGGTTGAAGCATCTAATAACTGAGCTCAAAATAAATGCAGCAAACCAGTAGGAATGGAAAGAGAAATAGACAATCTAAAATGTATTTGAGAGTTCAACACTGTCTCTTCATTAGTAGTAGAACAAGTAAATCCCAAAACAAAAAAGCAGAGTAAGTGACAATTATAAAACATTCCTATTCTCCATGCTGTTTCCTTACCTAGCTGTTCCTTGCCTACAATTCCTTTCCTTTCCTTTACCTGATTGACACATAAATATTTTATGTTCTCAGTACCTCTGAGAATCTTACCTGTATATCTTTTGCAACTTTGGGCCTAAAAGTTCCTTTTTAAAATTTCCCAATTTCCCTGTTCTATATTGCTTTAAAATCAGCTCATTTTGAGACTGTCTGGAGGGTATGGACTTTGTGCCACCATTCATACTATCAACACATCGAGAATGCAGCAAATATTTTGTGTTACATGTGAACAATACAGCTGTGTAATTTATAAAACATACATAGATGCGAATCTTTATCTGGAATGCTGATTGTGAGCAATTTATAGAAATATAAATTATCTTTGGGGCAAACTGTTGTGAACAACACCAAAGATGCAATTATATTCTATAGAAATATCAATCTCCATCACAGATTGAAATATATATATATAGTATAATATTTAAAGGGGAAATGGCATTTTAAAAGCTATGTTATAAAGATTAATTTCTTTAGAATTCTAGCTAGACATGGCTGTCATTATATTCATTATGTCTTGTAGGAGTACTACACCCATTTCAAAATACACATACCATTTCACCTACATTTTGACATTGGATCTGCTCAACAGCACTGTAACAAAGGTAAGACAGGTATTGCCATATTATATTGTTGTATCTGCCTCAAAGAATAGTGAAATTTTTGCCACTACAGGTATTGCAGCTCAGCTGGTAAAGAATCTGCCTGTAATGCGGGAGCTTTGGGTTCGATCTTTAGGTTGGGAAGATGCCCTGGAAAAGGGAACAGCTACCCACTTCAGTATTCTGGCCTGGAGAATTCCATGGACTGTATAGTCCATGGGGTCACAAAGAGTTAGACACGACTGAGTGACCTTCATTTTCACAGGTATTGAAGTCAAGGCTGGATGACAAACTATCCCCAGTGGGCCCTTCTCCATATTAAAAAAAAAAAAAATTCACCAAATAAAAGTCAGTGTCCTCTTGGCTGTTGACAATGACCTTGTAGGAGAAGTTATTTTTTATGTAGGTCACATGTAACATAAAACTTAAGCTTTACTTTTTGTCTTTAAAATTACAGATCTATAATTTTATCGAAAGAAGTCATATTTCACCAGACACATTTAAAGGAATCACTCATGCTTTTCTTTAGTTATTTAAAATAAACTGTCTTCACTGTGCTTTCACAAAGCTCTTCTTCCATCTTTATGACTTGCTGTTTAAATGGGCACGGGTTAAAATATGTCTGCTGGCCAACCTGTGAAACAGCAGAAACGAGACAAGTCAAACAGTTTTCTGGTATCAGATGTCTAGTGCTACAAAAGTCTGGCAATACCATTTTGCATTAGGCACACTTTTATTTACAGTTTATTTTTTGACACAGGCAAGAGTCAAATAGGAGGTAACGATGAGAAGGACCAGCAAGCATCTCCTGAACAATAGGTGTCACTCTTCCTCCTAACTCTGGATCCTATTTGCTTTGGAAGAGCTAAGGGGTTTAGTTTTGTCATTCACTGTTTGTAGATACTGTCTTCATAAGTCAAGTCTTTTATTAGCATGAATAGAAAATAGCGTCTCCCCTGTTACTTAGAGACAATAATCACCCACTTTACAAATTGCTGATTGAAAAGATCATGGCCATTAACATTTGTTGAGCAGCCCTTGGGTACAGTGGGGCTATAACAGGAAGAAGAGAAAGGAGAAATGAATGTAAAGTGAAGGGCAGTTTTCCGAGAGATTTTAAGCTGCCTATTAAGACTCTTAGACATACTATGTGTCTAGGAAGGCAATTTAATTAAGCAAATATTTATTTAGTATTAGCAGAAGGACAGATATAGTTTTAAAAGATGATTTTAAAAGGCCCAGAAACAACATGAGGGACTTCCCAGGTGACTCAGTGGTAAAGAAGCCACCTGCCAATGCAGGAGACATGGGTTTGATCCCTAGATCAGGAAGATACCCTGGAGCAGGGCACAGAAACCCACTCCAGAATCCCATGGAGAGAGGAGCCTGGCCTACTCTCTGTAGTGTTGCAAAGTATTGGAGATGACTAACATGACTTAGCATGTACATACAGATAGGATATAAAATTGTAAAAGGTAACTTATAATACAATTCAGTAAATTAGGTTCAAATGAGTAATAAAAAGCTATGGATATGAACAACTGTATAGAAGAAAATATGACTTCTCAGAAGAAATCTATTTTGAGATGGATATTTAAAACTTGGCAACATTTGCTACATGCAGGAGAAAAAGGGAGCCTGTACAGAGAGTCAGTGATAGGATCACACAACTCTTCATGAGAATTATGCTGAAGAGAATGTAAAAGTTGTTGCAGAATAAATCAAAACTACATGAGTTTTCACATCACTTCAATCAGAATGACAATCATTAAAAAGTCCATAAATAATAAATGCTGGTGAAGGTGTGGAGAAAAAGGAACAATCCTGCACTGCTGGTGGGAATGTAAATTGGTGTAGCCACTATGGAGAACAAAACTGGAGCCTATTATAGAGAGTGAAGTAAGCCAGAAAGAAAAACACCAATACAGTATACTAATGCATATATATGGAATTTAGAAAGATGATAATGATAACCCTGTATACGAGATAGAAAAATAGACACAGGTGTATAGAACAGTCTTTTGGACTCTATGGGAGAGGGCGAGGGTGGGATGATTTGGAAGAATGGCATTGAAACATGTATATTATCATACGTGAAACGAATTGCCAGTCCAGGTTTGATGCATGATACAGGATGCTCGGGGCTGGTGCACTGGGATGAACCAGAGGGATGGGATAGGGAGGGAGGTGGGAGGGGGGTTCAAGATGGGGAACAGATGTACATCCAGGGTGGATTCATGTCAATGTATGGCAAAACCAATGCAATAATGTAAAGTAATTAGCCTTCAATTAAAATAAATAAATTAAAAAAAAATAAAAAGAGAGTTACCACACGTTCAAGCAAGTCCACTCCTGGGAATATATCTGGAGAAGACCATAATTTGGAAAGACACATGCACCCCAATGTTGATAGCAACACTATTGACAATAGCCAAGACATGGAAACAACCTAAATGTTCACTGACGGATGGATAAAGAAGATGTGGTACCTATAAAGAATGGAATATTATTCAGCCATAAAAAAGAATGAAATAATGGAATTTGCAGCAACCTGGATGGACCTAGAAATTATATTAAGTGAAGTAAATCAGACAGAGAAAGGCAAATATCATATGATATCCCTTAGATGTGGAATCTAAAAAAGTGACACAAATGAACTTATTTAAAAGTCAGAAGTAGACTTGGAGACAGAGAAAGCCATCTTAAGGTTACCAAAGGGGATAGCAGGGGGAGAGATAAATTAGGAGTTTGGGATAAACATATACACAGTGCTATATATAGAATAGATATCCGACAAGGACTTACTGTATAGTACAGGGAGTTATACTCAATATCTTGCAATAACTTATAATGGAAAGTATCTGTGAAAGAATATATATGTAAAAGAATCACTTTACTGTACACATAAAATTAACACAACATTGGAAATTAACTATACATCAATTTAAAACAAAGAAGCTCTTTTAGGATAATGGGAGGCAAGCACAAGAAGATGATTTGGGTCATGACTGTGGTAAACTTAGAATAATAATAACTATATTTTTTAATGGATTCTTCATGCCAAAACCATGAGGGAGATAAAATTTTTTAATTCTTTTTTTCTTTTTGTGCTTGGAGAACTTGTTCTCCTATATTTTTAAATAACTTCCCCACATTCTGACTTTTATTTCATTTCAACCAACACACGTACATTGGGTAATGACTCTAGGAAAGGCTCTGGGCTAAGGTCACAAAACTGTTCAAGAGCTTACCCTGGAAAAACAGAGACCTAGAACATAAATGAGTCTAATCTAGAGGAACGCATACTTCTCTACATAAGAGAAGTTTCAGGTGAGATGGGATTCAGATAAGGAAAAATTTACATATCACTAAAGGTAACAACACAAATATATTATAATCGTTTTTGGTCATGGTGCCTAAGATGGCACTTGGGTTTGAGGATTTTTCCAAAGGTTCTTTGCACAACCAGAAAAGAGCTGTCAATCCCCAATAAGCAGTGCAGTTTCAGGTTTTATGCCCAAAATTTGGGATAAGTAAAGTGAGGATGAGCATCAGGATGTTTGACATATTTCTCATCAGATGACTGCCTCTCTGTGTGATGAGACTCATGGGAGCACAAGGAATCCTTAATTCAGCATGCTATAAAGAGTGGGTTGCAGATAGTTGAGCAAACTGTGGGGCTCTGAGCCATGCACATGGGTAAGACCATGGATCTCCAGCTCACAAAGAGGGGGAGTCTGTACAGATACCTCTCAGGGCTATTGGTGATCTTCTGGAATCAATATCTATTTTGGGGGGAAATATCCACACCTGCTTTCATATTCAGAAGAAAAGTATACACCTGACTTTTCAAAGAAAATTATCATGAAAGTAAGGTAATGAGGAAAGCTGGTTGTCAAAAAGACAGAAGGGAAGACCTGCCCCTGTGTGTTAAAAAGGTCTTCCTTTCTTACAGTGAATGAAACTGTTGACCTGGTTGAAAAGTAGTACTGCAAACTAAATGTACATTTACTAAATGTAAATCGACAAAAATAATTTATATTTTATTGAAGTTAATTTTAGTAAGGAACTCATTTTTTACCATTAAATGATGATGATTCAATGACTGTCACATACTATGGTAACTGAAAAATATCTACAGAGTGGTTTTTGGTTAACTAAATATATTTTTAAAATTTGTTTTTGATGCATCCCTAGTGGCTCAGACAGCAGATAATCTGCCTGCAATGCTGGAGACCCAGTTCCGATCCCTGGGTCAGGAAGATCCCCTGGAGAAGGGAATAGCTACATATTCCAGTATTCTTTCCTGGAGAATTCCATGGACAGAAGAGCCTGGCACGATAACAGACCATGGGGTCACAAAGAATTGGATATGACTTAGCAACTAACTCGATGGACGTGATTTTGAGTGAACTCCAAAAGTTGGTGATGGACAGGGAGGCCTGGCGTGCTGCGATTCATGGGGTCACAAAGAGTCGGACATGAATGAATGACTGAACTGAACTGAACTAGCAACTAACACTTTCACTTTTTTTTTTTACAACCTTAGCTATAGGTTGAGCAAATGTTATGCTTTCTCCTTTTTCCAAAAAAAAAAAGAGGACCAAAGAACTGTCTAAGAAGTCCAAAGCCCATGTTCTTTCCAAATTACAACACTAAAACTCCCATAAAATGGCTCTTTGAAATACACCTTTCCAAAATTAAGGGAGGTTAAAAATCTAGAAACGGATATGAGTAGACATAAGAATTTAGTATACAATAAAAGAAGGACTTTGTATGAGTAGAAGAGGAATGAATGGTTTTATGCAGGATCTTGGAACACTGTTAAATCATCTGAAAAAAAATTAAGTCCTTTCCTTACATCAAAATAAATTCCAGATGGACCAATAATTTATATAAAATGTGAACCCCTGAAAAAATCAGAAGAAAATATAGGTGGACTTTCTATACCTTTGGTATAAAGATGACTTAGGATAATTTACAGCAAAACAAAAGCTAGGAAAGAAGCCAGTGGTGTATTTCATTACATCAAATATAAAACTTCTTTAAGTCAAATTACAACAGAGTTAAGATGAATGAACTCACCTGAGTTGATACCAGAGGGAAAATTTCTGGGTCAGTGGCCTTGAGAAGGCAAAGGAGTATCTAGTGCACAACAAAAAGGTATCTTCATGGGTTCCCAAGACAAACAAAGCTTCACTGGCAACATTTCATTGGGAGGGTGAAGTCACAGGAAGCAGAAATGAGGAAAAAGGGAGGGTGGTGGGAAAGGAAGGGAAGAAAATATAAGAGAATCATATTGATCTGACTTCAGTTTGTGAGACTGATTGCTCAGTCTTAAGGGAGATCTTCAGAGATGCCATATCACAGATGTTAGTAAGTTCTCAGAGAGACAAGGATTTATTCAACAGTTCACACCTCCCATCTGTCAAAGTTGTCTTCCTTTAGGGGAGACCCAGGGTAGGAGGTGTGTGGACCTAGCAAAAGAGTAGAGAAGATGTCAATGGGTTGTGCTCACAGCAACTCTGAGGCCTGCAAGCCATGCCCAGAATGGGCCCTTTGTCCTGCCACAGCAATGGCAGCAGCATACACCTAGATCTTGGGTGGTATATGCTTAGGTTGCTCCAGGTGGAGGACAGGACAGTGCACTGGTCTGGTTCAGGCAAAACCTGGAAATAGTACAGAAGGATAAAGCCTTTGGCTGAAGAAATGACAGGTCAACTAAAACAAGAGAGATGGCTAGTCATTTGAATATTGATGCAGATAGACATAGCAGTGGAGTTTGTGACAGTTCTGTTTGCTTCTATTTACTCAGTAAAGCTAGCTGAGTTGCGAACAGGAGATCAGGGAGTCTTGTGGACAAAAGAAGTTAAAATGATCATTTAGGAGAATGGGAGGACTTGTCCTGTCCATAAAAACTTCCTGGAGAAGAGGATCTTGAAGCTGAGACCTTAAGAATGATCTGGAGTCAACAGAACGGACAGAGGACTTATATTCTAAAAAAGGGAATATAGCATGTGCTAAAACCTAGGGACTAGGAAAAGCATAGTACAGTTGCATGTAAATATTGCTGAGTGTAACACATGATGAGGAAAAATAAGAGTCTGTTGAAATAGATAGGTGGAAGATTTACTCTTCTTTCCTTATATTTCATGGGATTATATAGATAATATCTATAATAAGAAGGAAATATTAAAATATATTAACAAATAGATAATTATTCTTAACTCCTTAATCACTCAACTGGGTAGGGATTTGGTCTTGTCTGATATTGATAATAAAAATACTTGGTGAGTTAGGATCCTTGAAGTGCAAGTCAAGAGTTAAGGAATTTATAAATACTTAAGAAATTCAGATACACTGGGAATTACTGATATCACGAATAAAAGTCACAGTTAGTCCCAGGAATAGAAAAGTATGCATGACTGTGAAATACAAATATGAAAAGTATTAATCATTTCACAGACAGTAGACTATATTATCTTCAGCTCTGTAATATCTTTATAGCTATTACATCAGAGAGGAATTTAGTGGTATACTTGTAATACTTAGTATCATTAGTAGAAGTATCCTAAGAGCATACTCAGAATTTCACAAACACACATCTAGCAGATAGATAGATATTCATAAGTTTGGCAGGGAAGCTACATAAAATATGAAATGGAAAACCATAAAAATAAAACCAATTACTATCTTGGCTATAGAGTTATTTTTCTCTACTTAGGCATCTCTGGAAATAAGAGTATGCATTAACGTCAATTCAGATAGTAATATGTTTTGATACTTATGTCTCTAAAAGTTTTATTCTTCCCATAAATAATCAAAATACACTTGGACATAATGACATCTAAAACTATAAAGAATTAAGAGCAAATTTGACAGAATAATGAGACTCAGACAGTTAAAAAAACTCATGCTTGGGGTATGTTCAAATTTTAGGTGTTCAGCTAAACTTGCTAACACTGACCTACTCATCTTGTGTGTCCTGAAATAATGCATCTTTGAGGACACTCCTTTCATTTTATTAATTATTCCTTGAAGTATTTTTGTGTCTACTATGCACTCAATTTGCATAGTGCTTAGTCATGTCTGACTCTTTGTGATTCTGTGGATTACAGCCCGCCAGGCTCCTCTGTACATGGGATTTTCAGGCAAGAATAAATACTGGAGTAGGTTGCCATGTCCTCCTCCAGGGGATCTTCCTGACCCAGGCATCGAACCAGCGTCTCCTGGGTCTCCTGCACTGGCAGGCAGGTTCTTTACCACTGAGCCACCTGATAAGCCCCCATGAACTCAGAGTTATACTCAAATCAATGGCAAATACTAAAAGAAGTATCTACCCTTGGGGAGGTTCACAAAGAAAACTTGTGAGAACTACCATTCTCCCTCTATCCTCCACTCAGATAAGTTGATTGGTTTAAATCCATGAGGCCTCTCCAAGTGGAAGAAGGGTCAGGTATGACCACATGAATCGTGTGTGTGTCCATCATTAGCCATTAAAACACAGTGGAACATGGTATATTTCTCCATCTATTAGTGTCCTCTTTGATTACTTTCATCAGTGTTTTATAGTTTTCTATGTACAAGTCTTTTGTTTCTTTAGATAGATATATGCCTAAGTATTTAATTCTTTTTGTTGCAACAGTGAATTGAATCCGTTCCGTTCCGTTCAGTCGCTCAGTCGTGTCCGACTCCTAGCGACCCCACGGACTGTGGCCTACCAGGCTTCTCCGTCCATGGGATTCTCCAGGCAAGAATACTGGAGTGGGTTACCATTTCCTTCTCCAGGGGATCTTCCCGACCCAGGGATCGAACCTGGGTCTCCTGCATTGGAGGCAGACGCTTTAACCTCTGAGCCACCAGGGAAGCCCAGTGAATTTAATAGTTTCCTTAATTTCTCTTTCTATTTTCTCATTATTAGTGTATAGGAATGCAAGGGATTTCTGTGTGTTGAATTTATATCCGGCAACTTTACTGTATTCATTGATTAGCCCTAGTAGTTTTCTGGTAGAGTCTTTAGGGTTTTCTGTGTAGAGGATCATGTCATGAGAGAACAGTGAAAGTTTTACTTCTTCTTTTCCAATTTGTATTCCTTTTATGTCTTTTTCTGCTCTGATTGCTGTGGCCAAAACTTCCAGAACTATGTTGAATAGTAGTGGTGAGAGTGGGCACCCTTGTCTTGTTCCTGACTTTAGGGGAAATTAGTATACTACCCAAAGTAATTTATACATTCAATTCAACCCCTATCAAACTACCAATGATATTTTTCACAGAGCTAGAACAAAGAATCTCACAATTTGTATGGAAATACATAAAACCTCGAATAGCCAAAGCAATCTTGAGGAAGAAGAATGGAACTGGGGGAACTAACCTGCCAGACTGCAGGCTCTACTACAAAGCCACAGTCATCAAGACAGTATGGTACTGGCATAAAGACAGAAATATAGATCAATGGAACAAAATAGAAAGCCCAGAGATAAATCCATGCACCTATGGACACCTTATCTTTGACAAAGGAGGCAAGAATATAAAATGGAGAAAAGACAGTCTCTTTAACAAGTGGTGCTGGGAAAACTGGTCAGCCACTTGTAAAAGAATGAAACTAGAATACTTCCTAACACCATACACAAAAATAAGCTCAAAATGCATTAAAGATCTAAATGTAAGACCAGAAACTATAAAACTCCTAGAGGAGAACATAGGAAAAACACTCTCCGACATAAATCACAGCAGGATCCTCTAAGACCCACCTCCCAGAATATTGGAAATAAAAGCAAAAATAAACAAATGGGACCTAATTAAAATCAAAATCTTCTGCACAGCAAAGGAAACTATAAGCAAGGTGAAAAGACAGCCTTCAGAATGGGAGAAAATAATAGCAAATGAACCAACTGACAAAGAATTAATCTCCAAAATATACAAGCAGCTCCTGCAGCTCTATTCCAGAAAAATAAATGACTCAATCAAAAAAATGGGCCAAAGAACTAAACAGATATTTCTCCAAAGAAGACATAAAGATGGCTAACAAAATGAAAAAATGCTCAACATCCCTCATAATCAGAGAAATGCAAATCAAAACCACAATGAGATACCATTTCACACCAGTCAGAATGGCTGCTATCCAAAAGTCTACATGCAATAAATGCTGGAGAGGGTGTGGAGAGAAGGGAACCCTCTTACACTGTTGGTGGGAATGCAAACTAGTGCAGCCACTATGGAGAACAGTGTGGAGATTCCTCAAAAAACTGGAAATAGAACTGCCATATGATCCAGCAATCACACTTTTGGGCATTTACACTGAGGAAACCAGAATTGAAAGAGACACATGTACTCCAATGTTCATTGCAGCACTGTTTATAATAGCCGGGACATGGAAGCAACCTAGATGTCCATCTGCAGATGAATGGATAAGAAAGCTCTGGTACATATACACAATGGAGTATTTTTCAGCCATCAAAAAGAATGCATTTGAATCAGTTCTAATGAGGTGGATGAAATTGGAGCCTATTATACAGAGTGAAGTAAGCCAGAAAGAAAAACATCAATACAATATACTAACGCATATATATGGAGTTTAGAAAGATGGTAACCTTAACCCTGTATATGAGACTGCAAAAGAGACAGAGGTATATAGAACAGTCTTTGGGACTCTGTGGGAGAGGGTGAGGGTGGGATGATTTGGGAAAATGGCAATGTAGTATGTATATTAACATATGTGAAATGAATCGCCAGTCCAGGTTCGACGCATGATACAGGATGCTTGGGGCCGGTGTGCGGGGATGACCTGGAGGGAGGATAAGGGGAGGAGGGAGGTGGGAGGGGGGTTCAGGAAGGGGAACTCATGTACACCCGGGGCGGATTCGTGTCAATGTATGGCAAAACCAACCAATATAATATTGTAAAGTAATTAGCCTCCAATAAAAAAAAAATGGAAATAAACCACAGTGGAAAATTTTAGTCACCGAATGCATGACACGCTGTGGTCCACAGAGGGGGAGAAATGGTGCACCTCCTTTAATTATTCCCATGGAAACGAGCACACGTCTAGCCATGGTCTTTTCTTTTACTATTTTTTCAAATAATGAGTCCTCTAATTGCTTCAGCTGGAGCAGCCTTGCTCATTTTCGTACTTGGCTGGCAGTGCTCTTTTCCTTTCTTCCTCCCTCTATTCTCCACACACATTCTCCTCTCCCTCTCCCCCGCCCTTTTTTGGTCTGCATTTGACAAAGGTCTGGTTTTTACCCCCTGAAAGTTTAAGTGGTTGAATGAAATCACAACTTGCTCTGGTTAATCATTGTGGGAGCTCTTTAGGAATTGGGGAAACATTTTATTTATGACTCAGCCTTCCACCTGTGCTGACATGGCATGGAATTTACAGCTATAGTGAAAGCATTATAACCAGCACCTCAGAAATTCCACATTCTCTTGAGCTTCATTATTATGAAACATTTGTCAGGCAGCCAATTGCTGTGTCAGCCCTTAATTGATTTATATTAGCATCTGTAGGAAGGAGGTGGAGTGAGGGTCTGGGGGAGCCTGGGTCCACTTCAGATTACCCAAGTCCTGAATTTCCTGTGGATATGAGAGGTTTGCAGACAAAAATGAACATAGCCACCATGTTTCTCTGTTTTATTTTTACACGACATGTTTAAAATTATAGGCATTAACCAGGCCAGTATAAACTTTTATAACTTTGTAAACAGTTGATGGAGCTTAGCCTCTTCCTGCCATGCTATCACTTCACTGAAAAGAACACCTGGTCCTAAAAGCTGGGCTTCATTTTTCCCTGAGGGGTGAGGATAAAGAAACCAAGAAATTCCTTCAAAATGTTTTCCTCTGACAGACTTCATTTACCAAAAGAAAAAGAGTAGTTAGTTTTAATAGCTCTTTTTTATACTTAGATTCCACTCTTCCTGGATTAGAAACATAAATCTATATTACTCATTTGGAAACACCTGGCCTGAGGTTGGGTCCAAGTGGAGAGCAGCTGGAGAAATCAGACAAAGGGGATCGTGGTGAGAATGCCCATGGCATTCTGTTCACTGCAACACTTGTTTCTTGGGCGTACATGGTTTGTATAAGAGCTCCCAAATAGTGCAGTTCCCAGACTGTCTTGGTCAACAAGTTTTTAGCTGCTTGCATCCTTGATGGACACCATAGTCCTTCCCACAGCCTAATGTATCCTATCTGGCTCAAGCACACACTTAGGTTATGTGCCTGGACTCTGTTGGTATGTGAGTTTGCAATGATTTATACACCTTGCCAGGTGTTGAGAGCGGTAAAGAACCCGCCTGCTAAAGCAGGAGATGTAAGAGACAGGGGTTCAATCCCTGGGTCAGGAAGATCCCCTGGAGAAAGGCATGGCAACCCACTCCAGTATTCTTGCCTGGAGAATCCCATGGACAGATGAGCCTGGTGGGCTATGGTCCATAGGGTCACCAAGAGTCGGAAATGACCGAGGTGACCTAGCACATACCCACACATACACTGCCATCTTGAAACTTCTGCAGGAGATGCATTTCAGGGGGTGGGGATGAAAGGAGATAGTTATGACACTAGTGTGGAGACTCAACAGCTCTATGATGGAAGAAAGGAGCTACTTAGGTTTACTTAGGCCTCCAGCTGGGTGGCAGCCACGGCTGAGAGTAACTTTACAGAAGGGGACTCTTTCTGCTGCTCCCAGGGAACAACTGGCTGGTCAGTGGGGTCCTGGTGGCAGGCTGGGTGGAACCAAAATAGCTCAGTTGTGAGACCGTTAGACTGAAGACCTAAAGGTCTCTGGTTCAATCCCAGGTTTTGCCAGGCAAACACCTTTTGGAGTTTTCCTGGTGGCTCAGTTGATAAAGAATCTGCCTGGAATGTGGGAGACCTAGGTTTGATTCCTGGGTTGGGAAGAACCCTTAAAGGAGGGCATGGCAACCCACTCCAGTATTCTTGCCAGGAGAATCCCATGGAGAGAGGAGTCTGGTGGGCTACAGTCCATGGGGTCACAAAGAGTCGGACAAGACTGAGTGACTAAGCACAGCACAGGTGGCAGGCTGGGAGCACAGCTGTCCTGAGTCACAGAACTTCTGGGCCACAGCAGATTGGGGCTACAGTGTCATTTGATCCCCATGTGCCTGGGTTACACTGGGCCATTACAAAGACAAACTATGTCAGAGGAGCTCTGTGCCAATATGCTAGGACCAAATCCTATGGGGAGCAAAAGCACTGTAGCCCAAGCACGGTGTGACCAAAAAAATGCATTCTAACTAAAGATATGACAGGTCTAAGGAGTCTGTAACGGCAGCAAGTTGCAATCAAAGTGTGCTTTGGTTGTACCATATTTTGGCCACAGCAGGCTTGCTTTCTCATGCAGGTACCTATGTGGATGGGGCTCACTGGCCTTGGTTATTGAGGGTTTCTATCTCCATGTACTTGAGTCACAGAGTGATTAGCATGCCTTGGTCACTGCTTACACAATGGTCACCATGTACCTGGGTCACTATGTGCCAAATCATAGCTCATCTGGGTCACAGCATGATATGGCTACTATGTGACTTCTGTGTGCAAAGTAATGGAGAAAAGTGAAAGTGTTAGTGGCTCAGTCAAGAAAAAAAAAAATCAGCTCTAATACAATAAGAACATGAAATCCATTTTAAATTGTGGGGTCCTGAGCCCTTACACTCAATCTTTATATAGGGCACCATAGTCTGAGTGTTTTCAGATATGTCATTTCCCTAATCTCCATAACATTCCTGTGATAAATACTAATTTTAAAAACAACATTTTAAAAAGTGAGGAAATGAAAACTAGTTCCACAAAACACTCAAAGTCTAGTTTCAGGTCAAATGGAGAACCGACTCTTTGGGATCCCAGGGACTATAGCCAGCCAGACTCCTCTGTCCATGGAATTCTCCAGGTAAGGATACTGGAGTGGGTAGCCAGTCCCTTCTCCAGGGGATCTTCCTGACCCAGGGATTGAACCTGGTCTCCTGCATTGCAGGCAGATTCTTTACTGTTTGAGTCATCAGGGAAACAAAGTAATGGTAATTACAAATAATCTCTTTCTTAGAGCATGGAGGTGAAGTGTGATTCCAGAAGTGACAGAGATGTCATATAGCCAAGAAGATAGATTTGACTTAAAATCAGATTGCAATACATAGTGAGAGATATGTAGTATCTAAGTTGATACATAGTGAAAGAATTTGTGTGCATAATGTTAAAATAGGCATTTTGGACATATGTCTGCATATACACAGAAGACAGATGCAGGATTTACACCTAAATGGTAACAGTAGTTCTCTGGGGAGTAGTATCACAGTCCTCTTTTATTTTTTATTCTTTGTAAACTATTTTTTTTCAAAGTTCTTGTAATTAATTTACTTTTAGGAAAATAAATCCTTTTATTCTTCAAGACTCACCTCCAGTATGACCATCACTGGAAAATCCTGCCAGATGGTTACCAGTCAGAATCAATCTCTTCTCCCTTTGGCTTCCAGACACTGGCTCTGCCATTGTCATGTATCACACTGAGGCAGTGGTGGGGATGGGCAGGAATCTATCCCTTCGTCTTATTCATCACTGAAAGTGAAAATTGCTCAGTCATGTCTGACTCTTTGTGACCCCATGGACTGTAGTCCATGGAATTCTCCAGAGCCACAATACTGGAGTGGGTAGACTTTCTCATCTTCAGAGGATTTTCCCAACCCAGGGATCGAACCCAGGTCTCCTGCCTCGTGGGTGGATTCTTTACCAGCTGAGCAACAAGGGAAGCTCAAGAATACTGGAGTGGGTAGCCTATCCCTTCTCCAGTGGATCTTCCTGACCTGGGAATCAAACTGGGGTCTCCAGCATTGCAGGTGGATTCTTTACCAACTGAGATATTCATCATTATCTCTTTAAAAATCCACCTTTCCTTTGCCAACAGAATATAACAACACATTTCTATTCACAAAGTACTCAGTGAATCTTTGTTAACTATCTGTATAAATTCTATAAATATGTCATTTCCCTGATCTCCACAACATTTCTCTGATAAATACTTTACTAATTTTAAAAACCATATTTTAAAAGTGAGACAATAAAAGATAGTTCCCAGAAACACTCAAAGTATAAAGTGTTAGTCGCTTGGTTATGTCCAACTCTTTGCGACCTCATGATTGTATGTAGCCCGCCAGGCTTCTCTGTCCATGGAATCCTCCAGGAAAGAATACTGGAGTGGGTTGCCATTTCCTTCTCCAGGGTATCTTCCCAACACAGGGATCAAACCCAGGTCTCCTGTATTGCAGGTAGGTTTTTTAACGTCTGAGCCACCAGGGAATGTATAGTTTCAGGTCAAATGGAGAACCCAAATCTCTGTCCTTAAACATAGGGTTTTTCATTTACATCTACAATTTCAGAGTGAGATAAGTATAGGAGCAGGTCTTTTTTCTTTCTTTCCTCAACAAAGAATTTGTCCAAGATTTTCACTGGCAGAAATGGAGCCAGGTTTCCTATCTGCTCTATGTTGTTCAATAATAGTAATAGTAAGAGTAAAATGAAAAAATAGTAGATATTTTTATTTAACCAAGTGCTTGGAACCATATTCTTTTGTATTACTTATAACCTTCACAGAAACTCTTGAAAGTAGGTGTTATCATCAAATGACATATAGGGAAACTGAGGCTTGGAAATGTTAATTTCCATCTTAGGTAATTAGATCAGGGATGTCTGACTCCTGAATCTAGGACTTCATTAAACTGACATGTCCCATTTAATTATGAATACTTCTTGTTTTATTTGTATAATAGTCTTATTGTTTGTTCCACAAATAAGTACAAGTCACATATGAGGTTCAATCTATTTGTATAGAAAGTTTCTCTCTTATTCTCACCCCATTCACACACTTATCACTCACTCAATAGTGAATCTGGCCAACATATCAGTATTTTTTCCTCAAAAATATGGCCTCCCTGAAAATAAACTGAACATGAATACTAAAACATTAGATAGGTCTCATCCATACATTTCTTTCCAAGTTTTCCCTCAGAAACTTGTTGAGATTTGGTTATGGAAACGTAGACACCTAATTTGACCACATTGGTCATCCTGCTTTTCAGGTCTACTATATCTTTCTAATTTCCTGGCTACTCATTCTATTAATTTTTGAGAGTTTGATACTGAAACTCCAACTAAAAATCTCAATTTATCTAAATAAAAAATAATTTTAATTTATAGTGGAATTATATGTAATTTTGCTTTGTATTTTCCAAGTCTCCTGTAAATGTATTATCATACTTTCATGATCTAAAACATAAAAAATAATTTGACCACATTTACCGATATGTACTAAACTGGTCACAAAATAGTAATTTAATTATACAACAGTTCAGTTCAGTTCAGTTCATTTCAGTTGCTCAGTCGTGTCCGACTCTCTGCGACCCCATGAATCACAGCACGCCAGGCCTCCCTGTCCATCACCAACTCCCGGAGTTCACTCAAACTCATGTCCATCAAGTCGGTGATGCCATCCAGCCATCTCATTCTCGGTCGTCCCCTTCTCCTCCCGCCCCCATGAACAGTATCAAAGGGCAAAATGATAGGATACTGAATGAGGAATTCCCCAGGTCGGTAGGTGCCCAGTATGCTACTGGAGATCAGTGGAGAAATAACTCCAGAAGGAATGAAGGGATGGAGCAAAAGCAAAACCAATACCCAGTTGTGGATGTGACCGGTGATAGAAGCAAGGTCCGGTGCTGTAAGAGCAATATTATATAGGAACCTGGAATGTTAGGTCCATGAATCAAGGCAAATTGGAAGTGGTCAAACAGGAGATGGCAAGAGTGAACATAGACATTCTAGGAATCAGTGAATTAAAATGGACTGGAATGGGTGAATTTAACTCGGATGACCATTATATCTACTACTGTGGGCAGGAATCCCTTAGAAGAAATGGAGTAGCCATCATGGTCAACAAAAGAGTCTGAAATGCAGTACTTGGATGCAATCTTAAAAACGACAGAATGATTTCTGTTCGTTTCCAAGGCAAACCATTCAATATTACAGTAATCCAGGCCTATGCCCCAACCAGTAATGCTGAAGAAGCTGAAGTTGAATGGTTCTATGAAGACCTACAAGACCTTTTAGAACTAACACCCAAAAAAGATGTCCTTTTCATTCTAGGGGACTGGAATGCAAAAGTAGGAAGTCAAGAAACACCTGGAGTAACAGGCAAATTTGGCCTTGGAGCATGGAATGAAGCAGGGCAAAGGCTAATAGAGTTTTGTCAAGAGAACTCACTGGTCATAGCAAACACCATCTTCCAACAACACAAGAGAAGACTCTACACATGGACATCACCAGATGGTCAACACCGAAATCAGATTGATTATATTCTTTGCGGCCAAAGATGGAGAAGCTGTATACAGTTAGCAAAACAAAAGACCAGGAGCTGACTGTGGCTCAGATCATGAACTCCTTATTGCCAAATTCAGACTGAAATTGAAGAAAGTAGGGAAAACCACTAGACCATTCAGATATGACCTCAATCAAATCCCTTATGATTATACAGTGGAAGTGAGAAATAGATTTAAGGGACTAGATCTGATAGATAGAGTGCCTGATGAACTCTGGACGGAGGTTCGTGACATTGTACAGGAGACAGGGACCAAGACCATCCCCATGGAAAAGAAATGCAAAAAAGCAAAATGGCTGTCTGAGGAGGCCTTACAAATAGCTGTGAAAAGAAGAGAAGCGAAAAGCAAAGGAGAAAAGGAAAGATATAAGCATCTGAATGCAGAGTTCCAAAGAATAGCAAGGAGAGATAAGAAAGCCTTCCTCAGTGATCAATGCAAAGAAATAGAGGAAAACAACAGAATAGGAAAAACAAGAGATCTCTTCAAGAAAATTAGAGATTCCAAGGGAACATTTCATGCAAAGATGGGCTCGATAAAGGACAGAAATGGTATGGACCTAACAGAAGCAGAAAATATTAAGAAGAGGTGGCAAGAATACACAGAAGAACTGTACAAAAAAGATCTTCACGACCAAGATAATCACGATGGCGTGATCACTGACCTAGAGCCAGACATCTTGGAATGTGAAGTCAAGTGGGTCTTAGAAAGCATCACTACTAACAAAGCTAGTGGAGGTGATGGAATTCCAGTTGAGCTATTTCAAACCTTGAAAGATGATGCTGTGAAAGTGCTGCACTCAATATGCCAGCAAATTTGTAAAACTCAGCAGGGGCCACAGGACTGGAAAAGGTCAGTCTTCATTCCAATCCCAAAGAAAGGCAATTATACAACAATTACATCTTTAAAGAGTTAGCTTACCCTCTCATTCATGAAGCTTTAAAATGTGGACAAGAGGAATCCAGTTTATAAGCCATCGCTTCAGGTTCTTAAAAAGTGTTGTGTTGGTATATGTGTATTGTCTGAGATCAAATTGTTCTCTAATACCTCCCCCTTTATTTCAATCTCAGCTAACTCCTTGTTCACTGAGAAGTTAGAAGATATCAAAAGAGAACTCCCACTATCTTCCACCACCATGTACCCACCTTCCAGTATCAGTGTCCACATGGTCCACCTTCCCTCCTGATAGCAGACTGGAGCTGTGACCCATGCTCATTGTTAAGGCTGCTCACTGGTCCACTGAACTCTGATCCTGAGATTCTCTCTATAACCCTCTCTCTTTTGTGCATGAGCAATTTTTATTTCTCCACTAGCAATTTTTAATTCTCATAGCATAAAATGTACTAGGACTACATCAACCATCTTATAAAACAAAATCAAACAAATAAAACTCTCTACCTGGGTTTTCTCTTGAAGAAGTAGTCCTATTTATCTTTCTGTTACAGAAGGACGCCCTGGAATAATAATTTATGCTTTCTGTGTCTAAATTCTTTCTTTCAATTCTCTCTTAAATCTACTCTAATTGAGTTTTCACACACATGACTCCACCAGAACGGTTACTGTCAAGGTTACAAATGATCCCCATGTTACCAAATCCAACGATAAATTCTCAGGCCCGCTCTTCCTTGATCTGTTAGTAGATTTTACATGGTCAGCTATTCCCTTCTCCTTGACATGGATTTTACATGGTCAGCTACTCCCCACTTTAGGAGGAGGAGCGGGGGGCTTGGCTTCCAAAGACACTGTCTTTGTGTCTTTTCCTCCTACTTAACTATTGGTTTCTTCTTAATTGGCATATATGGATTCTTCTTATCTTCCAGACCGCATTATTGGAGAAATCCAGAGCTCAGCCTTGGACCTCCTGTCCATGCTTACTCCTTAGGTGAACTGATTTGGTCCAAAACCTTCAAATGCTATCTCTATGCTAATGACTTCTGAATTTATAAATTTGTCCAAGACTCATTTTCAACTACCAACCTGACATTTCCACTTAGTCACTCAGAGTTCATGGATCTACACAAGCCCCAGCTGATAGTCCCTAACCTGATCTTCCCACAGCCTTCCCCATCTGAGAAAAGAAAACTCCATCCCTCAGTTGTTCTGACCAAAGTCCTTATGGTCATCTTTGTTTCCCCTTTTCCCTCTCATATGTCACATCCAACCCATCAGCAATTCTGTTGACTCCAAATTCACAATATATAAACAATATTATCCTTACTTCCTTCACACTACAACTTTAGCCCAAAGGACTATCACATCTTTTCTGGATTAATAAAATGGTCACATCATTAGTCTCTTCACTTCCAACATGCCCCCCTTAGTCAATTATCAACACAGCCGTGAGAGCAATCTGTTAACATAGAAGTCTTTCCTCTGATCAAAGCTCTTTGAGGTCTTTGCCTGCTCCACTGAGAAAAGACCAAAGTCCTTGAAATGGCCCTGTGATCTGAGCCATGTGTTTCCTCTCCAGTATCATTTGCTACTCTTTTCTCCCTTGCCCCTCTATCCCTATTTGTCATCCCAGTCAAAGTCTCCTGCTTCAACACCTTTGCACTTTCAGTCTTTCTACTCTGAGTGGTCAGCTCTGACCCAAGATATCAACATGGTTGGATCCCTTACTTTTTAAGACAACTCAGATGATAGTGAATTTTCTTTGGCCACCCAATATAAGGGATTCCAGGTGGTGCTAGTGGTAAAGAAACTGCCTGCCAATGCAGGAAAGGTAAGATATACGGGTTAGATTTTCCGGGTTGGGAAGATCCCTTGGAGGAGGGCATGGAAATCGACTCAAATATTCTCGCCTGGAAAATACCATGGACAGAGGAGCCTGACTGGCTACAGTCAATAGGGTTGCAAAAAGTTGGACATGACTGAAATGACTTCTCATGCTCACCCCATGACAAATATTAGCCCCCACCCCTCATTCTGCTAAATACATTTGCTTCATTTTTCTTTTTAGTATTTTCACTATGTAACATACTATATATTGAACTTATTTTGCTTATTGTCTGTCCTTCACATTAAGTTCAATGAGGGCAGTGACTTTCATTTATTTTGTTTGTCCTCATATTCCCTGTAAGTAGAATAATGCTTGACATACAAAAAGTAGTCAATCAGTTCAGTTCAGTCACTCAGTCGTGTCTGACTCTTTGCGACCCCATGAATCACAGCCAGGCCTCCCTGTCCATCACCAACTCTTGGAGTTCACTCAAACTCATGTCCGTTGAGTCAGTGATGCCATCCAGCCATCTCATTCTCTGTCGTCCCCTTCTCCTCCCGCCCCCAATCCCTCCCAGCATCAGACTCTTTTCCAGTGAGTCAACTCTTCGCATGAGGTGGCCAAAGTATTGGAGTTTCAGCTTTAGCATCAGTCCTTCCAATGAATATTCAGGACTGATCTCCTTTAGAATGGACTGGTTGGATCTCCTTGCAGTCCAAAGTAGTCAATACATGCTGGTTAAATAAATGAATGAATATCAGGAAATGAATGCATTTTAAGTCTCCTCTTTCTTCTTTATTTTTCTTCCATCTTTCTGAAAACTCTTTCCAGGCTTCATTGCTAATTCCACTTCATTGATTTGTTCCCTGTAATTTTGGCTGTCTTATCTACTCACCTTCCTAGCTTTCTTGGTCTCATCACCTCTCAGGGCTGAGACTAACTCATGTGATAATGATTCACACTTCTAAATTTTGAGCATTTTTCAGATTGATTATATTCTTTGCAGCCAAAGATGGAGAAGTTCTATAGAGTCAGCAAAAACAAGACCAGGAGCTGACTGTGGCTCAGATCATGAACTCCTTATTGCAAAATTCAGACTTAAATTGAAGAAAGTAGGGAAAACTATTAACCATTCAGGTATGACCTAAATCAAATCCCTTTCTATTTTACAGTAGAAGTGAGAAATAGATTCAAGGGATTAGATCGGGTAGACAGAGTGCCTGAAGAACTATGGATGGAGGTTCGTGACATTGTACAAGAGACAGGGATCAAGGTGATCCCCAAGAAAAAGAAATCCAAAAAAGCAAAATGGTATTTTTAATAGTTTTTCTCCTGTAATTGAGATCTAGTCTTACTGCATTGTGGTCAGAAAAGATGCTTGGGATGATTTCAATTTGTGTATTATCATATGTGAAACAAATCTCAAGTCCAGGTTCAATGCATGATACAGGATGCTCGGGGCTGGTGTACTGGGATAAACCACAGGGATGGGATGAGGAGGGAAGTGGGAGGGGGGGTTCATGATGGGGAACACATGTACACCCGGGGCAGATTCATGTCAATGTGTGGCAAAACCAATACAATAATGTAATTAGCCTCCAATTAAAATAAGTAAATTAAAAAAAATAAAAGTAAAAAAAAAGATAAAGGTATAGGAGGTAAAATTCAATACCTCCTATTTATAAAATATCTCTGAATAATGCAAATAGAAGCAGTCTCATTCAACACACACACACAAAAAGCAAAATGGTTGTCTGAGGAGGCCTTACAAATAGCTGAAAAAAGAAGAGAAGTGAAAAGCAAAGGAGAAAAGGAAAGATATACAAATTTGAATGCAGAGTTCCAAAGAATAGCAAGGAGAAATAAGAAGGCTTCTTCAGTGATCAGTGCAAACAAATATAGGAAACAACAGAATGGGAAATACTAGAGATCTCTTCAAGAAAAATCAAGATACTGAGGGAAAATTTCAGGCAAAGATGGGCACAATAAAGAATAGAAATGGTATGGCCTTAATCAGCAGAAGATATTAAGAAGAGGTGGCAAGAATACACAGAAGAACTGTACAAAAAAGATCTTCATGACCCAGATAACCACAATGGTATGACCACTAACCTAGAGCCAGGCATCCTGGAATGCGAAGTCAAGTGGGCCTTAGGAAGCATCACTAAGAACAAATCTAGTGGAGGTGATGGAACTCCAATTCAGCTATTTCAAATCCTAACAGATGATGCTGTGAAAGCGCTGCACTCAATATGTCAGCAAATTTGGAAAACTCAGCAGTGGCCACAGGACTGGAAAAGGTCAGTTTGCATTCCAATCCCAAAGAAAGGCAATGCCAAAGAATGCTCAAACTACCGCACAATTGCACTCATCTCACACGCTAGTAAAGTCATGCTCAAAATTCTCCAAGCCAGGCTTCACCAGTATGTGAACTGTGAAATTCCAGATGTTCAAGCTGGATTTAGAAAAGGCAGAGGAACCAGAGATCAAATTGCCAACATCTGTTGGATCATGGAAAAAGCAAGAGAGTTCCAGAAAAACATCTACTTCTGTTTTATTGACTATGCCAAAGCCTTTTACTGTGTGAATCACAACAAACTGTGGAGAATTCTGAAAGAGATGGGAATCCCAGACCACCTGACCTGCCTCTTGAGAAACCTGTATGCAGGTCAGGAAGCAACAGTTAGAACTGGACATGGAACAATAGACTGTTTCCAAATTGGGAAAGGAGTACGTCAAGTCTGTATATTGTCACCCTGCTTATTTAAAATATATGCAGAGTACATCATGAGAAACGCTGGGCTAGATGAAGCACAAGCTGGAATCAAGATTTCTGGGAGAAATATCAATAACCTCAGATATGCAGATGACACCACCCTTATGGCAGAAAGCAAAGAGAAACTAAAGAGCCTCTTGATGAAAATGAAAGAGGAGAGTGAAAAAGTTGGCTCAAAACTCAACATTCAGAAAACTAATATCATGGCATCTGGTCCCATCACTTCATGTCAAATAGATGGGAAAACAATGGAAACAGTGATAGACTATTGTTTTGGGCTCCAAAATCACTGCAGATGGTGATTGCAGCCATGAAATTAAAAGAGGCTTGCTCCTTGGAAGAAAAGTTATGATCAACCGAGACAGCATATTAAAAAGCAGAGACATTACTTTGCCAACAAAGGTCCTTGTAGTCAAAGCAATGGTTTTTCCAGTAGTCATGTGTGGATGTAAGAGTTGGACTATAAAGACAGTTGAACGCCAAATAATTGATGCTTTTGAGCTGTGGTGTTGGAGCAGACTCTTGAGAGTTCCTTGGACTGCAAGGAGATCCAACCAGTCCATCCCAAAGGAAATCAGTCCGAATATTCATTGGAAGGACTGATGGTGAAGCTGAAACTCCAATAGTTTGGCCACTTGATGTGAGAAACTGACTCTTTTGAAAAGACCCTGATGCTGGAAAAGATTGAGGGCAGGAGGAGAAGGGGACGTCAGAGGATGAGATAGTTTGATGGCATCACCGACTCAATGGACATAAATTTACATAAACTCCAGGAGTTGGTGATGGACAGGGAGGCCAAACGGGCTGCAGTCCATTGGGTCACAGAGAGTTGTACACGACTGAGCGACTGAACTGAACTGAACTTCACTCTCCTGAGCTATATGCTCTTTCAAACAGCCTCTTGAAATTTTCACTTGTTTTTCTGGTTCAGTTCAGTTCAGTCGCTCAGTCGTGTCTGACTCTTTGCGACTCCATGAATCACAGCACGCCAGGCCTCCCTGTCTATCACCACTCCCGGAGTTCACTCAAACTCATGCCCATCGAGTCGGTGATGTCATCCAGCCATCTCATTCTTTGTCATCCCCTTCTCCTCCTGCCCCCAATCCCTCCCAGCATCAGAGTCTTTTACAGTGAGTTAACTCTTCGCATGAGGTGGCCAAAGTATTGGAGTTTCAGGTTTAGCATCAGTCCTTCCAATGAACACCCAGGACTGATCTCCTTTAGAATGGACTGGTTGGATTTCCTTGGTCCAAGGGACTCTGAAGAGTCTTCTCCAACACCACAGTTCAAAAGCATCAATTCTTCGGCAGTCAGCTTTCTTCACACCACCCTTATGGCAGAAAGTGAAGAGGAACTCAAAAGCCTCTTGATGAAAGTGAAAGAGGAGAGTGGAAAAGGTGGGTTGAAGCTCAACATTCAGAAAACGAGGATCACGGCATCTGGGCCCATCACTTCATGGGAAATAGATGGGGAAACTGTGGAAACAGTGTCAGACTTTATTTTTTTGGGTTCCAAAATCACTGCAGATGCTGATTGCAGCCATGAAATTAAAAGACACTTACTCCTTGGAAGGAAAGTTATGACCAAACTAGATAGCATATTAAAAAGCAGAGATGTTACGTTGCCAACAAAGGTCCACCTAGTCAAGGCTATGGTTTTTCTGGTTAAGTTCCACCAAATAGTGTAAAATAAAACTCATTATCTTTTCTCTCCAAACTTACCACATTCTGTATCTTGGTTAACAGTGCTTTGTTGTTGTGTTCAGCTGCTCAGTCGTGTCTATTTGTGAACCCATGAACTGCAGCACACCAGGCTTCCCTCTCCTTCACTATCTCCCAGGGTTTGCTCAAATTCATGTCCACTGAGTTGGTCATGTTATATAACTATCTCATCCTCTGCTGCCCTCTTTTCCTTTTGCCTTCAAATGGACAAGTTACACCAAGCAAATGAAAAATGTAATTGGTGTAGACTAGACAGATTGACATTAGGTGCTCCAATCAGGTTAAGCCCTGAGCAGCATTGTTTTTTTCATTTAAAAAAAAAAAAACTTTAAATTTTATATTGGAGTACAGCTGATTGACAATGTTGTGAGTTTTAGGTGGACAGCAAAGGGACTCATCCATACATACAAATTTCCTTTTAAACAGGAGCCTTTCTTTTTTATCTTGAATCTCCTTGACACTTAAGCCATGCAGTACAAAGTTCCGTGAAGAGTGACGAGGAGAGATTAAGATGCTCAATGTCACTCATTATTAGAGAAATGCAAAGATGGGAATGCAAACTAGTACAGCCACTATGGAGAACAGTGTGGAGATTCCTTTAAAAACTGGAAATAGAACTGCCATATGATCCAGCAATTGCACTCCTGGGCATACACCCCGAGGAAACCAGAATTGAAAGAGACACATGTACTCCAGTGTTCATCGCAGCACTGTTTATAATAGCGAGGACATGGAAGCAACCTAGATGTCCATCTGCAGACGAATGGATAAGAAAGTTTTGGTACATATACACAATGGAGTATTACTCAGCCATTTTTAATGCATTTAAATCAGTTCTAATGAGGTGGATGAAACTGGAGCCTATTATACAGAGTGAAGTAAGCCAGAAAGAAAAACACCAATACAGTATACTAACGTATATATATGGAATTTAGAAAGATGGAAATGATAACCGTGTATACGAGACAGCAAAAGAGACACAGATGTATAGAACAGTCTTTGGGACTCTGTGGGAGAGGGTGAGGGTGGGATGATTTGGGAGAATGGCATTGAAACATGTATATTATCATATGTGAAATGAATTGCCAGTTCAGGGTCAATGCATGATACAGGATGCTTGGTGCTGGTATGTGGGGATGACCCAGAGGGAGGAGGGAGGTGGGAGGAGGGTTCAGAAAGGGGAACTCATATACACCTGGGGCGGATTCATCTCAATGTATGGCAAAACCAACCAATATAATATTGTAAAATAATTCAGTTCAGTTCAGTTCAGTTCAGTCGCTCAGTCGTGTCCGACTCTCCGCGACCCCATGAATCACAGCACGCCAGGCCTCCCTGTCCATCACCAACTCCCGGAGTTCACTCAAACTCATGTCCACAGAATCGGTGATGCCATCCAGCCATCTCATTCTCCGTCGTCCCCTTCTCCTCCCGCCCCCAACCTTTCCCAGCATCAGAGTCTTTTCCAGTGAGTCAACTTGTCTCATGAGGTGGCCAAAGTATTGGAGTTTCAGCTTTAGCATCAGTCCCTCCAATGAACATCCAGGATTGATCTCCTTTAGAATGGACTGGTTGGATCTCCTTGCAGTATAAGGGACTCTCAAGAGTCTTCTCCAACACCACAGTTCAAAAGCATCGATTCTTCGGCGATCAGCTTTCTTCACAGTCCAACTCTCACATCCATACATGACCACAGGAAAAACCATTGCCTTGACTAGACGGACCTTGGTCGGCAAAGTAATGTCTCTGCTTTTTAATATACTATCAAGGTTGGTCATAACTTTCCTTCCAAGGAGCAAGCGTCTTTTAATTTCATGGCTGCAATCAGCATCTGCAGTGATTTTGGAGCCCAAAAAAACAAAGTCTGACACTGTTTCCACTGTTTTTCCATCTATTTCCCATGAAGTGATGGGACCAGATGCCATGATCTTTGTTTTCTGAATGTTGAGCTTCAAGCCAACCTTTTCACTCTCCTCTTTCACTTTCACCAAGAGGCTTTTGAGTTCTTCTTCACTTTCTGCCATAAGGGTAGTGTAAAATAATTAGCCTCCAATTAAAAAGAAAATACTACAGTGATGTATCACCTTGCACTGGTCAGAATGGCTATCATCACAAAATCTACAAACAATAAATGCTGGAGCGGGTGTGGAGAAAAGGGAACCCTCTTGCACGATTGGTGGGTGTGTATATTGGTCCAGCTACTATGGAAAACAATATGGAGATTTCTTTAAAAACTAGGAATAAAACTACCATATGGCCCAGCACTGATTTTTAAGGAGTGATTTTTTTCAGTGAAAGAGACCAAGATAAACTGATCAGCAAAACACAAGTAGAACTAGAAGAAGGTAGTGATTCAGAAAGGAAGAAGCATATAACAATGTATTGGTCAGGTCAATAAGGACTGTAAAGAAGTTATTAGATTTGGAAGTTGGGGTATTGGTGATCTTTTATGGTGATCTCAGCAAATTCAATTAAAGCTGAGCAAATTCCTGTCTCCCAAGTCAAACAGGAATTCTGGTTTTGAGAAGATTGAGGGAAAACAGGAGAGAGGACTACCTAAAGGTGAGGTTAGGAAAGATGAATATTGCTTTACAATAGGACTCATGCAACTACAGGGTGAGAATGAAGAGATCAGCATGGAGGGGTGGCAGCTTCTCTTTTCAGCGACATCTCATTACTCCGCCACATAAGTCTGAACATGAGAGTTCACATTCTCCTGAACATGAGGCCTCTCACTGGCCCCTGAATAACCTTATACCTTCACCTCTTTTTGATATTGGTTAGTTTCCAGAGCCTTGAATTTCCTTGCCTCTTTTGCCAGTTCTAACCTACTCCATTTATTCCTGCCTGGAAAATTCCATGGTCAGAGGAGCATAGTGGGCTAAAGTCCACAGGATCGCAAAGATCTGGACATGACCGAACACATACACACACCTATCCCTCTAGACTCAGCTCAAATATGCCCTCCTCTGGTAAACTTCTGACCTCTCATAGGGAAAAACCCTCCTTCTATTGTATCCATTACCATTCAGTTCAGTTCAGTTCAGTCGCTCAGTCATGTCCGACTCTTTGCGACCCCATGAATCACAGCATGCCAGGCCTCCATTACCATTAAGTTGGTAAAAAGGGTCCATTTTCCTATAATAATGCAAGATATTGATTATAGATGGGATAGGAAACATCCTATCTACTATTTTTATGTGTCATTTCTAGATATGCTTCAAGCCATGGATTTCCCACCTTATAATGAGTCATATTTTCCTGCTTCTTTGTATGCCTGGTAAGATTTTATTGTCTATCAAATAGCGTGAATTTGACCATGTTCAGTGCTGGATACATTTCTGAACTCCTGTAAATATTCTTGAGCTTTGTTTTGAAAGACACAAAAGTTACTTGGAAATAGGTTGCTCCTTTCAAGGCTTGCCATGAAGCATTTTTAGGTTGAACAAGAGCAGTCTTCAGCCTGTGGTTAATTGTGTCCCACTCCTGATGCAATGTCCTTAGTACTCAACCTGCTGCCCACTGAACCATGAGGTTTTCCACTCTGGTCAGTGGGAACAACTACTGCCCCTGTGGGAGCTTCAAGAATTGTTCCTTATAATCCTTTCAGATGATTTTTCTTTCCCTGGGTGTAGGTAGTTGCCTCAAATACAGATTCTGATTGGTATTCAACCAAATACTGAAGGGGGGCCCTCCACAGATCTCCAGGACTCCCTATCTGTGCAGTTCTCTCTTTTGTCGTGCCCCAGTGGCCCTGGCCTTCCCAGACTCCCAGCTCTGCATCCTTGACTCAGATAGTTTTTTTCCTCTTCCCTGTGCTACAACCTGGTACATGGGGTTCACCTGGTATCAAGGGCTCATTTGTTTCCCTTTTCTTGGGTATCACTGCCCTGTGATGCCTGATGTGTAAAATCTGAAAACAATTGTTTCAACTATTGTTTCAATAATTACATTTTAATGAGGAAAATCAGTGGAGGTCTAGTTGTTTTCAGATAATAAAAAATGTCAATTATAAAGTTGTAAAGTTATAAATATATAAACTATAAAATTTAAATATTGTGGAGAAAATTCTAACTTTTGATCACAAGGAGATTTTGCAGATTAATGGTTTTTCTTTTCCTATACTGCTGTTATTATAATCAGAGTTGAGTTTCTTAGATATTAACATCCATGAAATACACGTGAATTATAAGGCTACTTAAAGGAAATATGCTGTGTGGGCAACAGCACATTTAATTTTTATTGTTTTTTGGGTAATGATCAGTTGTGTCATAAGAAAGGCAAATCACAATCACTAACTGTTGTTTAGTTGCTAAGTGGTGTCAGACTCTGCAACATCCACTAATAAACTGATTATATTAGTATTTATTATATTAATATCTGGCTCTAATACTTTGGCCACCTGATGCGAAGACCTGACTCACTGGAAAAGACCCTGATGCTGGGAAAGCTTGAAGACAAAAGAAGAGGGTGACAGAGGATGAGATGGTTGGATGGCATCACTGACTCAAAAGGACATGAGTCTGAGCAAACTCCAGGAGATAGTGAAGGAAAGGGAAGCCTGATGTGCTGCAGTCCATGGGATCGCAAAGAGCAGCACGTGACTTAGTGACTGAACAACAACATCATCTTTTATTGTGAAAACACAGCTGCTCAGTAGACCTTTAGTAGATTGAATGTAAGTTGATTTTCCGGCTTAGTGATAGACCAAAATACCTGGTGATTTTTTTGAAAAAAAATCCACTGATCTTTTATTTCTTCCTAGACAATGTCCTATTGACAGACAAGTTAGCTGTTCTTAGTATTTCCCATACAATGACATCACAGCTGGCTCTGTAATTAACAGCTTCCCTGTGGTTTTTCTCAGGATGGTTCATATAAAGTCCTAAGGGAATAAGTTGCTATGCTTGGGATAAAAGGAAACGCTTGGTTTGGGAAAGGAGCTGGATTCTGCCAGATAAGAGAAAAAACATTTCAAGATAGCAATTTTGCCGTCTGTCTAGGAGCTTCTTGGGAGAAGACTTTGTTTTAATGGTGTTACATACCGCTCAAGCATCTAAGACAGAGCCTAGTGTAGTAGCCACTTAAAATTGCTGAACCAAAGATAAAATATGCACAAGGACAACCGATATTTGTTTAGGTTGTATTGTTACCAAGTTCCAAATCTGAGTTGTGCAGATGTCAAAATAAAGCCACAGAGGGGCATGGGGGCTAGTCACAGGTATGCACTGTACAAAAATTGGGAGTGGGGAGGAGTCATGGTTTGAAAGGTGGGCTGGGAGCAATGTGTAAAAGGTCTTATACGTTGTAACTAGGATTGAAAGTTTAGCCATCAGAGGTTTTTTAAACAGGAAAGTGACCCTTTCAGATCTATTTTAGAAAAATAGTTCTGATAACGGTGAAACAATGAATTGGCTAAGAGAGTCAAGGGACAAGAGGACACCACTGCAAGAGACAGATAAGGGTCTGAGCTTGGCTGTGGCAATAGGATAAGAGGGAAGATATAAATTTTCTCACAGCCTTGAGAAAATTCAGGTGTGAAGCAACAGGAATGATGACTGATGATTAAACAAGAAAAAAGCGTATGGGATCTGCAATTGTTCTGGGACGCAGGTGGAAAAACCAGGTAATCAGCTTGTTCTATGACATGCTGAGAGACTGCATGTAACATATTGAAGTAGTTCAGTTAGAATAAACACAATCAGTGCCTGTGCCAGGTGTCCTACTAACCCATAGCATTCAATAGCATTTAACACATTGAATTGTAAGAATTTACTTATGAATCTGCTTCCTGTCCCACTGGTTATTAGGACGAGGATCATTTTTATCATTTTACATCACCTGTGCAAAATATATAGCTAAATATGTTAAAAAAAGTTTGACAGTTAATACTGCACTGTTATCAAATTTCAACTCTTTGTCAGTTAAGTCCAGTTTAGTTGCTCAGTCGTGTCTGACTCTTTGTGACCTCATGAATCATAGCACGCCAGGCCTCCCTGTCCATCACCAACTCCCGGAGTTCACTCAAACTCATGTCCATTGAGTTGGTGATGCCATCCAGCCATCTCATTCTCTGTCATCCCCTTCTCCTCCTGCCCCCAATCCCTCCCAGCATCAGAGTCTTTTCCAGTGAGTTAACTCTTCGCATAAGGTGGCCAAAGTATAGGAGTTTCAGCTTTAGCATCAGTCCCTCCAATGAAGGACTTTGAGTTGTAGATAGGTCCAAATAACGCTATATGCAGGGGTGAGGAGGAATAAATTAAGAATTTGGGATTAACATATACACACTACTATAAAAAAAAAAACAAACATATACACACTACCATAGATAACCAACAAGGAACTATGATATAGCACAGGGAACTAAACTTAATATTTTGAAATAATGGGAAAAGAATATATGGGAAAATAATATGAAATAAACATGTATATGTATTAATAAATCACTTGCTATACACTTGAAACTAACAAAACGTTGTAAATTAACTATACTTCAATTAAAAACTTTTTAAGAAGATGGAGCTGTACATGACTCATTAGAAAATATGGATACATAAATCTATTATATGTTGTTTTATTCTGTACTATTATTTAAAGAAAAACACAGAAGATAAAATGAGTGGGGGGAAAGTCATATGCAGAGATACTATAAAACCACCACTAAATCAATGACAATACTCTCATGAAAGCAGTAGGTGTTATACTCAAACATGCTTTAAGAGAAAAGTTCAACTTATTTTTTAAAAGCCAGAATCAACCATGAAGCCCAATAAAGACAGAAGAGAAAAATCATTGGAGAAGAAATCCAATAATGAAATTGTGTACATTTGTGAATTGCTTAGATTTATGCTTTAAAATGTATTCTCAAAATTCTTTAATTAAAAACATAATTCTAATAAAAAGCTACATATGAATATTGTAATTTCTGTGTTCACAGGTATCTATCATCGCATGGAAAGATATGAAATTCAGGATATAGAATTCAGATCCTTGATACTAAATAGAAAGAAATGGGAAACAGAATTTGCAATTTTTGCAATAGTAAGAATGTATTTGATAAGATGTATACATTTCGGTGGCTCAGAGGTTAAAGTGTCTGCTTGCAATGCGGGAGACCCGTGTTCAATCCCTGGGTTGGGAAGATCTCCTGGAGAAGGAAATGGCAACCCACTCCAATATTCTTGCCTGGAGAATCCCATGGACAGAGGAGCCTGGCAGGCTACAGTCCATGGGGTCACAAAAAGTTGGACACGACTGAGCGACTTCACTTTCACACATTTCAAAAAATTTAAAACATTCAAAAAACTAAGATCATGGCATCTGGTTCCATCACTTGATGGCAAGGGGAAGGGGAAAAAGTGGAAGCAGTGACAGATTTTATTTTCTTGGGCTCCCAAAATCACTGCTGACAGTGACTGCAGCCATGAAACTCAAAGACACTTGCTCCTCGGAAGGAAAGCTATGACAAACCTGGTGGTGGTTTAGTCGCTAAGTCAAGTCCAACTCTTGTGACCCCATGGACTGTAGCCCGCCAGGCTCCTCTTTCCATAGCATTTTCCAGGCAAGAATACTAGAATGGGTTGTCATTTCCTCTCCAGGGGATCTTCCCGACTCATGGACTGAAACCAGGTCTCCTGCATTGCAGGCAAATTTTTTACAGACTGAGCAACCAGGGAAACCCTAGTGACAAACTTAGACAGTGTTATTAAAAAGCAGAGACATCACTGTGCTGCTGTGGTTTTTTCCAGTACATACGTATAGATGTGAGAGCTGGACCATAAAGAAGGCTGAGCGCCGAAGAATTGATGCTTAACTGTGGTGCTGGAGAAGACTCTTCTGAGTCCCTTGCACTGCAAGATCAAACCACTCCAACCTAAAGGAAATCAACCCTGAATATCCATTGGAAGGACTGATGCTGAAGCTGAAGCTCCAATACTTTGACCACCTTATGTGAAAAGACGACTCTTTGGAAAAGACCCTGATGCTGGGAAAAACTGAAGGCAAAGGAGAAGCGGGAGGCAGAGGATGATGGTTACATAACATTACCGACTCAATGGACATGAATTTGAGCAAACTGGGAGATACTGTAGGACAGGGAAGCCTGGGGTGCTTCATCCACTGCATATTCCAAGAGCAGGAGACAGAGCAGGCATTTTGTAATGACATTTGGTTCTTATTCTCTTTGAAGAATACTAGGGTAATTCATCTATTGTTGTAATGTTGGTTATAAAGTACTTCCTATCACATTAAATCAAAAGGACCCTTCATGTGTGTACAAATACCAAATCACTCTTTTTTCTATCAAGTTTTTCAAAAAGTACCTACCACTGGCTTTATTCTGAGAAGTAACTTTTGGTTTCTTTCTGTAGGAACACTGTGACAATAGATGGTGATTCTCCACAGGAATTTAGTATTTATAAAGTGTTGCCTACCACAATTAAGGAATATTTATCCCTCAATATCTTAAAAAAAAAATAGGTAAGATTATACTCCGTAACTGTCCTTTCATTTTGTGTCAACAGTGGAATTGAGGTAAAATATACTAAAGTTGTGAGAGTATCTATAAAGACATGTTATAAAAGAATTAGTCTTGTATCAGAAAGCACAGAAAGATTAAACTGAAAATTTTAAGCATTCTCTGTCATAAATAAGCCAAGTGATTTGATATTTATATACATCTCTAATGAAGTCTGTGCTTTCTTAGGATATCTTAATACCTACTAGATTCACTTTGTTAACTCAATCTGGAGTCTCAAAATTATATATATATGCATATTTTTTTTCAAATGTCAAAGAGAAATTAAGCTCCTGCTGTTTCTCCAGACCACTAAGATTATATGTAATCCATAAGTTAGCAGCATGCAAGAGTTAAAAAAAAGATAATCATGTGAATGGAGAGTGAATCTAATTGTTGAATTTCAACTGTGAATGATTTAACCTTTGCATTTAAGTCTGGAAAAATTAAATCCTTTAAAAGAAGTTCATAAACCTTGAGGAAACCCCTTATCGATGCTTGGATAACACCTGGTAATAAAGAAGACAAATTAACAAGATTTTGAAAATTTGGCCATAGGATAAAGCCAAAGCATAGGAAATCACTTTTCTGCTCTTAGTCGCTGGTTGTCCCAGGAAGGATCAACTTCCTGTCTTGGACCCTGGTGCCTAAATTAAAGGAGGGAAGATATCATTCCAGTCTTCCGGCTCACAAAAAACAAAATGCAAAACTCACTGAAGAGGAAAACGTCACCCCCAACATATCCTGTGAGATGAATCTGCTTTTCTAATATGTGTTTTTAAATTTAGTTCAAAGAACTGACAATGACAAAGTCACATCTTCAACAAGTTAGTAGACTTTAAAGTTTAATGTACTATATTAACTTCTTCAATGCCAATCTTAAAATTTGCTAAGGGGAAAAACAGTTTGATCATTTAAATTATTAAACTTAATGCTTATTTCAATTCCTTCAAACTACATTATTTAATTTTGGAAATGTGTAATTTTCTGTATGTGTGTGTATATATGCCAGTCACATAACAACATGTCACCTAAACACTGCTTAAAACAAGTATTTAAAATAATTGTATATGTTTAAGTAACAGATTCTATACTGAGTTTTTAACAAGTAGAGCCATGATGACCAAATTATAAAAGTATTTTAATTCTTAAACAGCGTTGCTTGAATAGCTGAAGAGTGCCTTTTCTCTAAGAACTGCTTGTCCAGCAGAAAATCAGTAAGAACAGGAAAGAATTCCACCAGCATCCCATTACAACCTGGAACAGACGATGAAACCCCACATCTGCTACAGACATTTTAACTACAGAAATGGGCAATAAACCACTGTCTTGTTATAATTAAAGGGATGGGGTATGTGAAACTATCTGGAAACGCACAAAGCATTAGACCACATAAAGTATTATGATAATTAAGGAAACATGGCTTGAGCAGTGATTTAAGCAACGGCGGTTGTACTATATAACGCTGGACTGCAACAACACATCTTTTTGTTTGTAGACTTAAGAAAGAAATGAATGTACCTCAAACCTTCGTAGCTCCCTCTCCTTTTACAATGGGCTTTCACATACACTAATTTGATTTGTGTCTATATTACAACAACCCTGGGAGGTATGCAGAATGATCATTTGCTCATATTTTAATGTGCTGAATGTAATTTCCACCAATGTGAGACATGATATGAATTAATTATGCCTAAAACATGCTGAAAACAATGAAGATTGCTATTGGATAGATGGGGTTTGGGATCAAAATGAGACATTTTATTAAGAAGAACGTGCAAAATAAAATGGAGTGACCTCTATTCAAAAAACGTACAAGACAGTTATTGTTTAAAATGCTTTAGTACTCATTTTCGATAAAAAGGAATCTGGCATTATAAAAATACATAAAATAGTCATGGATTTATACCATTAATTTACATAAGATATTTTCTGTATAAAGCAAAGTTATAAAATAGTAAAGGTATTCCTATATGAAAGTTACTCCCAGTATAAAATTTTTATGCCTTTTTGTAATTTTTGTCTATCTGTATAAATAAGACATTTTATCCTTTTAAAATTCATAGTTCCATTTAAAAACATAGGCTTTTCTCTCTCTTTTAAATAAAAGTCCACTTGAGGTAGTATGTTAGAACTCGTCCTTGGTCTCATTAGTTTATGTGTCCAAGTCATAAGACTGAAAATTTGAAGTCCTGTGGCTTTCTAAGGTCTGTTTATAGGTACATGGGTGATTTTCTTGCTGAAAATCTGTCCTTTCTTTCCCATCTTCCTCTGACTCATAGTCCAAGTTCGGGGAAGAACGAGCTTTCAAGTGAAAGGCTCTTGGCTGACAATCTGATGACTGCCCAGAGCTTGAAAAGGCATCCAGGTGAGGTCTCCTCAAAGGCTTTCCAAATGTTCCTGAAAAAAAGAAACCCCTTGAGCACATCGGGCCTTTTGGAGCAATCAACAGAATGAATTTCAAATGAAGGGGCATCTTTCCCCATAAATGTGGGGGAACTTTCAAGTCCATGTTATGGGATTCAGGTAGATGGCGATATACTTGTGTTATGGAGGGAGACCTTACAGAGTGGGGCTGAAGGCATGTGCACCCCTCTGACACAAACATCCACTGAATACCAGCAGCCCTTCTTCTCCACTTTCAGGACCTATAGTAACATTATCAGCAACAAGTTCCCTGACAGAAGTTCTTCCAAATCCTGTATTCACTAAAAGCCCACCGTTCTCCACAAAGTGCATTTGGATAGTCATGTACAAGTAAAATGTGCCTCAGTACAGTAAGCCTCTTTCAAAATAACCCATATGTCTTGCCATTTCTTCCTCAGTAGCAAACAATAATTCTGTTGACTCAAATTATCTCTGAGGGCCTATAAAATTATTATTCATATTTTTAAAAAGGGATATAAATAATTATACCATGAGAAAACATGACATTTCTTAAAAGTTGGGTAAAATACTTAAAAATTCTACTTTTTTTTTTTTTTAGAAGACAAGATGTGGTTCAGTTTTCCATATTTCCATGCAGCAAAAAGATGATCTCAGTTCTTCCACTCAATCGTCCTCATGCACTAGACTAAAAACTTCAGAAATGAATCTCAGTGTCAGCCAGTGTCCACTGCCACCCCTGTGGGCTTTAGGATTCCAACAGCCTCCTCTGTAGGAGGCAGCCCAGCCTGGCTGATGAGCAGCTGCTGCCAGGTAGGACGCCGTCTGCTCTCTGACTGTGGGTTTAGTTATAAGCCAGCAGACATCCCAAACCGCAGTCATGCCATGCACACAACTCCACCCCAGAGGCTGCTGTAGCCCAAAACCACGTTTTCCACATGACTGACAAACTGTGCTCCTCAGTCACTTCCAAAACTCTTGTCTTCAAGGACGATGCCACACACAGAGTTGCCCAGAAAGTTCCTAAGGCTTAGCGTTGGATTAAATACCTAATCAAGTAAAATCCCCATGTCTGCCTCTGCTTTTAGAAACAAGGATACTAATTAATAGGATGTCACGACAGCACCATTAAAAAAGATACATATACACACCAGAAACTATTCTTCACTATTCAGTCTGGCGTTCAAATCCCTCATGGCTCTCCCCCATGCAACTTGCAATGTGGGTCTGGAGTCAAGGTACCTAATAATTTAATAAACTTACCCATGAAAGAATTACTCAGAGCAACTGATGGTGGCTCTGGACTTGGACTAAAATCTGCAGAAGACTTGTTCAGACATAAGTTGTTCATTCCAGGTCCTTCGTGTTGAGAATAAGAGCTGAGTAACTTCTTCGCATGAGAAGGCCATCCTGTATCACTGACGCTCTGCTCGCAGGATTCCTCTGAAGGATGAGGACATGGGTAGCACTCTTTCTTCTTTATGTAACTGGGCTCGTAGTGGTCCATTAGAGCTGATCTCAGGTCAGGACCACAACCTTTTAAAAATGGGAACAATATTGGGAGACAGAGTTAATGCTTCTAGAGGTCTCTCCGCATATATATGGAATTTAGAAAAATGGTAACCTGAACCCTGTATAAGAGACTGCAAAAGAGACCTAGGCATTTAGAACAGTCTTTGGGACTCTGTGGGAGAGGGTGAAGGTGGAATGATTGGGGAGAATGGAATTGTAGCATGTATATTATCATAAGTGACCAGTCCAGGTTCGACGCATAAATTTTCCTCTGTTCATTTCTTTGCATTTGTGCTTTTTTAATAAAAATACTTTTAACTGTAAAGAAAAAAAAATTATAAAAAAAAAAAAAGAAATGAAAACCAGATACCTGTATGATAGGCTTCAAAAGGATCTGAGCCATACACACTCCCCTTCAAATACACAGGGCCTGAGGGTCCCAAAAAGGGACACAGGAATGGGTCTGTGGCAGCTTCCACATCAGCTTCACTGCTGTTGTCAACATGGCATGTCCCTTTAAAACACATGTTTTAATCAGTGAACTGTAAGTTCAATTACCATTCAGCCGTCTCTTCACTTTTGACAGTTTCCATATTTATAGATGAAAAGTTCAGACAGAATATACTAAGGAAATACTGCAGAAATTTATGGAAGGGTTTTTTCAAAATTTAATGATGCCCAGAGATTAGTGATTAAATAACCTTATGATATCTTACTAAAAGAGAACTTGATGAACTAGATGTGTTAACCTCATTGCTGACCCCGCTCCCTGGTTTCCAAGAGAAATCAATCTGTGCATGGACATTGTGGATGAAGCAGTGATGATTTGAACCACATGATGCTACCAGCACTGCCTGCTTCCTCCAGAAAGTCACTGATGACCAGGATGAGGTACTGGCTCTTAACCAATGACCTCTTAATGCCCGGCTCAAAGATGAAATCGGCCAAAAAGAAAAAAAACAAACAGAAACCTATCATGAGTTATCTGCGCTAAGCAATCCAGAAATGATATTCTGGTTAGCAGGGGACACAGCAGCTGAAGGACAAGAAACATCATGAGGGTTAGAGATGCCACAACGGACCATGTACCTGGGCAGCAGGAACTGGGCAGTCCTTGTGAGGGGTGGTCTCAGCAAGAAGCAAATATGTAGAATGTGGTTCAATACCACTGGCTATCTCTAGGGCTATTCTGAGAGAGGCCTGATCTCCAGCCACAGCACCCAGCAGACATGGCACTATTATGCTCCAGTTCTGTCCCTTTACTTTTTAAAAAGGCTTTTCAGTAAACCTGGCTCTATTCAAGTGAGCTTGGGCTTGTGCTCTTTGCAAGCAAATGAGTCTAATCAGAACAACTGCATTTATGCTCAAATCGTTTCTTCTATCTCTGTACCCTCTGTCACTGCCTTGTCAAGCTCTTTGCAATTATTTGTTGAACTTTTTGTCTCACTGCTGACTAAACTGTAAAACTGGAAACATTCTTCCCTCCAAACTATGGAGTCCACCACAGAGCATATACTTAATCAACACTCATGAGAAAAGACGGTAAAATATCTATAGCTTCTACTTAAGAAGCACTTAATATGTGTCAAGCACCATATACTATCATTTTATCTAATGTTCACAACAACCTAATAGGGAAGAATTGTAATTGCCCAAGGATACACAGGGAGTAAGTGTCAGAAGTGGGTCTTGAACCAAGCTGATGCTCTTATATCATGCAGCCTCCATTATAATTCTTTATATAGTTCTTAAAGTGAGAGTCAGAATTATAAGTCTCTAATAGAATGATTTTAAATCATTTGACTTTTGAGACCATGCATGAAACCAGTTAGTATCACTGAAGTTAAGAAGAACATTCAGGGCCAAAGAACATTTACGACATAAAGGAAATACTACATAGCATGGAGGAATTAAATTTTACCTAACCTACTTGTCTTCTTTTATTGCTAGAAACAAAGATTTTTCTTAGAACTATTTACTATCAGCTTTGCTAGTGATTTTGGGCCAGGTCCTAAATATATGAGTGTATCAATTCCATGTGGAAATTAACATTGTATTTGAACTTTCCAAAGGGTTATTTCAAAACGCCAATAGCCCATGTTGGTTTTAAACACGTACCATTACTATCGTGCTGTGGTAAGAAAAATCCGCCTCCAGAAGAAGTGACGAACTGGTGGTGGCTTCCGTTTTCTGAGGAGATGTACCCGTCCTGTCTGTCCGCTAATGTTCCCTGAGATGACAAATAACTCGGGATATCAGCTGGCAAGTTGGTCTCATCTGTAATCAACAACAGTGTTCTATGAACCAAGAATGGTCACAACTGCCACACAGGCTTCCCTGATGAATGGTATATGCCCTTTTGTTTTCTGTTTAAATCAAATCAATCTACCCTTGCAAAACCATCTTGATGTACAGCACACCAGGGCTCTGCTGCTCTGGGGCACCTCAGCTGATTTTCTGCTTTGTGGCCTGTGGGATACTCCTCTCAAATTTCTTTACTTCTATTTTTATTTTTTTAAATCTTTGTCTGCACTGGGTTTTTTCTGCAGTGCACAGGCTCTTTGGCGTGTTGCCCAAGCTTCCCTAGTTGCGGCACATGGGTTTAGTGGCCTGCGCCATGTGGGGATCTCAGTTCCCCGACCAGGAATCGAACCCGAGTCCCCTGCATTGGAGGATGGATTCTTAACCTCTGGACCACCAGGGAAGTCCCACTCCTCCCAACTTTCAAAGACAACAAATGCTTACAAAGATAAAGATAATTTTCATGAGACAGTATTTTAGATACTATCTAAGCTTGATTTCTGCCATATTCTTGACTTTGTATCATTCACTGATAGAGGAGTTTGCCTACACAATCAAAGCCCCTTTCTCCTACATGCCTGCATACACACACACGCACACATGCTCGCAAGGGACAAGACAACGGCCGAGCATAAGCCTCATGACTGAAGGCCGTTTCTGGCCGTCCACCACCATCTGAGGGTGTGCGCTACCCGAAGCTCTGCATGGTCTCTCACAGCCAACATGCTGTTCTGTTGAGGTTCTGACAAAAAGCACTCATCTTCAACCATCAGCTTTATTCTGGGCCGGGATGTTATTTTTAGCTAACCATAGTTGCCCAGCTTGAAACAAATGAGTCACCCTCGTGACGTGGCCTCAGATTGCGACAGACACACTCAGAAGCAAATCTCGGCGGGACCACAAACACACACACGACCCCTGCGCCCCGTGCCAGGCTTCTGTGGACACACCTGTGTTGGTGATGCTGCAGTCTTCGTTCCTCCGCCGTGTGTGGTAGATGATGACCACCCACACGAGCGACGTGCCCACCACGCAGCAAACCACCGCGATGATCACGATGCCCACGGTGGCCCAGCCGTCGTCATCCAGTGACGAGGCCGTCATCTGCGGGGAGTCGCAGGTTGGGGTGGGGATCACGCTGAGGCGCACGTGGCCTCTCTCGGTGCCCAGGGTGTTAGACATTTCACACGTGTACTTCCCAGCATCGCTGATGTCAGAGTCCACAATGATTAGTAGCTGGTTGCCGGCTGCGAAAAAGTGTCTTTCGGTGACCACCAAGGGGCTGTCATCCTTGGTCCAGTTCAGTCTCGGGGGAGGGCTCCCCCCTGCAATGCACTGCAGGACGGCCGTTTCCCCCTTGGTGACAGTTCGATCTAACAGGGGTCTCAAGAACGACGGGGTCTCTGAAACGACAGGTTATGCTTTTTAATCTGTGACATGAAGTTAGGGTTTACACAGCATAAGACCTTGTGCTTCGATTTATTCAAAGGGGAGCTGAAACTGGATTCTCCCACAGCTTCACGCCCATGCCTCTTTAAAACCTGGAACATGGATACGACATCTGGGCTTTCATCATTTGGCTGTCATCTCCTTATAACACCAGTTAAGGATAATATTTACTGTTTCTCTCACTTAGTCTCCCTCATTCTTGGCAAGGTTGGGGAATGATGGAAGTCGGGCAAAGCAAAACATTTTAGACATATTTCAGAAATAGAAAATGTATAAAAATAATATTAAGCACAAGAGTGTGTTGATGGATGAAAAAAATCAGAATGTTTAAATTTTTAAAGGAAAACTTCCTAGTGCTAGATGTCCCCACCTGTATTAAAAGTCTGAAAATAATTTACTTTTATTATTTGGTGTTCATAAGGTTACCCTGATTTACTCTTTCAAAGATATACATATATGATTAATACACTCACATTTTTATTTTTTGCTTAAATTTAACATTTTGTAAGTATTAGTTTGTTTGTTTTCCTTTTATTTTTTATTGAAGGATAATTGCTTTACAGAATTTTATTGTTTTCTGTCAAACCTCAACATGAATCAACCATAGGTATACATATATCCCCTCCCTTTTGAACCTCCCTCTCATCTCCCTCCCCAGAGGGATGATATGGGGAGGGAGGTGGGAATGGGGTTCAAGATGGGGAACACATGTACACCCGGGGCGGATTCACGTCAATGCATGCTTACATTTTTAAAAGGCATCTATTTAGGTAAATGATCCTGAAGCTGGGAGAGATTGAGAGCATGAGGAGATGGGGAAGACAGAAGATGAGATGGTTGGATGTCATCATCAACTCAATGGACATGAGTTTGAGCAAACTCTGGGAGATGGGGAAGGACAGGGAAGACTGACGTGCTGCAGTCCATGGGGCTGCAAAGAGCTGGACACAACTGAGTGACTGAATAACAACAAAGTAAATGGTAAAGGATGACCTCATTTCCAGAGTACAGGAGGCTGAGAGAGAGCCAGGCCTCTGAATTTATTCAGATACTTATTTTTTTAATATCCTTTATACTGTTAAGACTTTAAGTACAGATTGTATAATGGAAAGAGTAGAGAAAGGTAATTCTAGCAAAAAGGGAGAGCATCAAAGCATTACTCTTCCCCCTCCTCAGAAAGGAGGGGGCAGGTTCATCTCACTGCCCACAGGTCTGAAGGTGTGATGTATTCCCTGACCTGAAAGTTTCTGAGAAGCCACTGTCGCCTCCAGGAAAGGTCACTGTCCTACAGATCAGCCCTCACCCTCATGAGTTCTGACACTACTTAGGGCCTTTGGGTGAGCTGGTATCCTAAAGACTAACATGTATCACAGAATTGGAAAGCATCCACTCACCGAGGACAGTGAGAGTTGCGTTTGCAGAAATGCTGCCGGCGCTGTTTTGAGCGGTGCAGCTGTACACCCCGATGTCCTCTATCTTCACGTCCACGATGAAGAACACGTCATCTTCAGGCATCACGTGCATGCGTCTCTCCCTCGCGGCCGGGAAGTCCGTGCCCCCGTCTTTCTGCCAGGCAATCTGAGGGGCCGGGTGTCCCAGCGCAGCGCACTCCAAGCGCGCCATGGCCCCGGCACGGATGGTGAGGTCCATGGGGGTCTTGGTGAATGAAGGAAGCACTGAAATAAGAAACACAACACGGGGGCATTAGCGTCCTGGAGTTAGGAGGTTCATTTTCATCCCCCCCACCCCCGTTTTCTTGGATACTTACAAATGCCCCTGACATAGTAAGGCAGGGGTTGTTTCCAACTGCAAGAGATGGAGTGATCAAGAAGCTCCTCAAGGTTACACAGGTACAGAAATGACCGAGTCAGGATGAAACAGGTCACCTGAGCTTCACACTGATGGTCTTTCTGCTATTTTCCAGTCACTTTTTAGTTTCCTTAATAATTACCTGTGAGACCTTAGGCAAATCAGTTCATCTGTTTGTACCCTGGCTACTCCATCTTTTTATTTTTATTTTTTAAAGTTCCTCCTGGCTCTAACATTCTATGACTTTAGACATGTGTTTTGGCCTACAATTTTCTGTTCTATGTGTCAGGCCTCAGCAGTTATTTGTGGCATGAACACATTAATGAGCCATATCTTCCACCATGGACAATAAAAACAATGAAACGATAAACTGCAAAACTGTCTACCTGCCACACAAAGCACAGGATGAGACGCCTGCATCGGCAGCAGCTGCTGCTTACTGCATCTACCGAGCACTTACTCTACTCCAGGTGTTCTGCTGAGTCCTTTACACAAATTATTTCATTTCACAGGTATACCTCTGTAAGGGAGGTATCATTATTCCTATTTGAAAGATGTAGGAATGGAGACACAGAGAGGTTAAGTAACTTGCTGAGAGTCCCACAGCTGATAGCAGGAGAGGCAGGACTCAAACCGAGATCTCTAAGCTAAAGGTGGTGTGCTTTCTGTTGATGGGACTGTAAACCAGTGCAGCTACTACAGAAAACAGTATGGAGGTTTCTCAAAAAACTAAAAACACAGTGGCCTTATGACCCAGAAATTCCACTCCTGGGCACATGCCTAGAAAAGAGGTAAATTTGAATTCTAAAAGATATATGTACTCCAATGTTCACAGCAGCACTATTTACAATAACAAAGACATAGAAACAAGCCAAGTACCCTTCAGCAGATGATTTACAAAGGAATATGAGTCATAAAAAGGAATGAAATAATGTCATTTGCAGCAACACGAGTGGGGACCTAGAGATTCTCGTACTAGTGAAGTGAGTCAGACAAAGACTATATCACTTATATCTGGAACCTAAACAAATAATACAAGTCAATCTATGTGTATAAAACAGACTCACAAACACAGAAAACAAACTTATGGTTACCAAAGGGGAAAGGGGCTGAGAGAAACTAGGAGAATGGGATTAATAGATACCAACGACATAAAACAGACAAGAATCTAGGATTTCCCATAAGACACAGAGAACTATATTCAATATAGTGTAATAACTTATAATGGAAAATAATTTGAAAAAATATACATATAACTAAATCACTTTACTGCGTACCTGAAACTAACACAACACTATAAATCAACTATATCTGAATTAAAAAAAAAAAAAAAGGTGATACTCTTTACCTCTTTTCTTCATGGTCTTCCTCATCAGACCAAGCACACCATGAACTCTCAAAGAGCAAAAAGTGTCCGGTTTATCTGGGTTACCCACCATGCTAAGCATGGGGTCTTCAACACAATAACAGCTAGCTTAGGTACACATAGCCAAGAATATTAATAGTGTGCAGTGAGAGGTAGGGAAAGGCAGGGTTTAGGTGGAGAACTCTGAGAGCAGAGGACAGCATTGGCAATAAGAGAAAGAGAAGAAATCTGTTTCATAAAAACATATCTTTAAATGCAAGAGGAAAAGTCAGATCACATACTATTTACTGTGAGCTTAGCTTTGACAGAGTAGGATGAACCGAAGTGATTGGAGATGACACACTGGTATTTCCCTTCACTGGTAAATTCCACGTTACGGAGTCGAAGAATGGTGGTGTACTCCATCACCTCGCCACCTTGGGCCCGGAGGTGTGCATAATTTTCCATTTCAGCATCGTGCAGTAGCTCATTGTCTTTTTTCCAAGCGAAAGTCATTGGGGAATCACTGCTGCTGGCAGCCGAGCAGATAAAACTCAAATTGGAACCTTTTATTGCCGACTGCGTTTCTGGCTGAACCGTGATCTGGGGTTTAGGAAAATCATCTGTTCAAAATGGAGAGGAGGAAACAAAACAGCTTTAAAGCTTGAGAGTCCAAATGCTACTCAGATTGGAATACCAAGAAACTCAAAACAGTGGCTTAGGTTTTACACTTTGTGTATGTTTCAGATGGACTAGCAGTCCCAGTGTTGAAACAATAGACTGGGAAAGAGTGTATAAAGTCAGTCATTCATTCTGAATGGAGACTGAGGCCTATTGACACATCACTAACTGAGAGGAGGCTGATATTGTGGAATACGGTTTACTCCAGACCTCCTGTGCTTTTTTTTTTTTCCTTACAGACGTACAAGAAGAAATTGATCAAGACACGTTCAGGCTCATGGATCACCTTTAAATGCTACTATCAGGAACTGCATTTTTCCCCATGTTCTCCATAAATAAGCAGAAAAATAAATCTAATGTCAATAATGATACTCAATATCACTAAAGACAGCAATAAACATTCCATTTACCAAAACTAGAACTCTTAGTAAGTGTTAGTCACTCAGTCGTGTCCAACCCTTTGAGACCTCATGGACTGTAGCCTGACAGGTTCCTCTGTTCATGGAATTCTCCAGGCAAGAATACTGAAGTGGGCAGCCAGTCTTTTCTCCAAGGGTCTTCCCGACCCAGGGATTGAACCTGGGTCTCCTGCATTGCTGGCAAATTCTTTACCATCTGAGCCACCAAGAAACCCAAAGAGCAGTCATTTTTAGGTAGAGCAGGAGAAAACAACCCTGCAGTGAAAGACAAGCATCCCTCAAGCTCTCTGTGGGCCCCTGGTTCCAGCCTGGAGTTTAGGGTGGACAATCCATCAGGTCACTGTGCTACACTGTCAGAGCTACATTATAATTACAGATAAGCAGCTCTGTCATTCCTAACAGTTATATTTAATTCTGTTACTTTTTTGGAAAAGTTACCTTTCTGAACTTCAGTTTCTCAGAGATGGTCTATACCCAGAAAAAAGCATCTTAAATCAACCAAAAGGTATTATTTGGGTGCACTGAAAAAATGATGCACGCACGCGTGTGTGTGTATGTGTATGAACAGGGTATGGAGGACCCTTTGACAACTCCAATGCAGCTAATTTCCAATGCCACACCTGTATGTTGTAACCAGGATGGTTTCTTTTTCTGTAGGACTATTCTAAAATTCTCATCCGGTAAATCAAGGTTGATTCACAATGAAGGGAGTGAAAAATCCATGGATGTGACACATACACAAACACACACCTACACCTACACATATATATTTCTCAAAGTAACAGAGAGTTGTATCTTGAGACTGCTGCTGCTAAGTCACTTCAGTCGTGTCTGACTCTGTGTGACCCCACAGACGGAAGCCCACCAGGCTCCCCCGTCCCTGGGCTTCTCCAGGCAAGAACACCGGAGTGGGTTGCCATTTCCTTCTCCAATGTGTGAAAGTGAAAAGTGAACGTGAAGTCACTCAGTCGTGTCCGACCCTTAGCGACCCCACGGACTGCAGCGTACCAGGCTCCTCCATCCATAGGATTTTCTAGGCAAGAGTAATGGAGTAGCTTGCCATTGCCTTCTCCGTATCTTGAGACTAGAGAACTAACAAAGACCATGGAAAAGGAATAGCTCAGGCCCTTACAAATGAATGCCAAATGCTTATTTAGATTCAAAAGCTACATCAGATATTTTATTTGCAGAAACTGTTGGTACCACTTAATGCAGCAATGTAAAAAAAAATATATATATGTTTTTCTTGTCCTTAACTAAACAATTGTAGGCAAAGCAGTTTTAAATAAAATTTAAAGACAAATGTAGAATTGGGCTCTGTAATATCTTAACACACATACTAAAATTCAAGTGAATTTTGATTTCATGTTCTATATGCAAATTTAGTTTTGCAAAGGTCTCCATGACATCAGATAGTAAACAGCAGAGTAATGCAGTAGACTTGCCGGGAGAAATATCAATTGCCAGGAGAAATATCAATCGCTGGGAAAAATATCAATAACCTCAGATACGCAGATGACACCACCCTTATGGCAGAAAGCAAAGAAGAACTAAAGAGCTTCTTGATGAAAGTGAAAGAGGGGAGTGAAAAAGCTGGCTTAAAACTCAACATTCAGAAAACTAAGATCATGGCATCTGGTCCCATCACTTCATGGGAAATAGATGGGGAAACAATAGAAAGAGTGACAGACTTTATTTTTTTTAGGCTCCAAAATCACTGCAGATGGTGACTGCAGACATGCAGTTAAAAGACGCTTGCTCCTTAGAAGAAAAGTTATGACCAACCTAGACAGCATATTCAAAAGCAGAGACATTACTTTGCCAACAAAGGTCCTTGTAGTCAAAGCTATGGTTTTTACCGTGGTCATGTATGGATGTGAGAGTTGGACTGTGAAGAAAGCTGATCGCCGAAGAATTGATGCTTTTGAACTGTGGTGCTGGAGAAGACTCTTGAGAGTCCCTTGGACTGCAAGGATATCCGACCAGTCCATCCTACAGGAAATCAGTCCTGAATATTCATTAGAAGGACTGATGTTGAAGCTGAAACTCCAATACTTTGGCCACCTGATTTGAAGAACTGACTCACTGGAAAAGACCCTGATGCTGGGAAAGACTGAAGGCAGGAGAAAGGGATGACAGAGGATGAGATGGTTGGATGGCATCACTGACTCGATGGACATGAGTCTGAGCACGCTCTGGAGTTGGTGATGGACAGGGAATCCTGGTGTGCTACAGTCTATGGGGTCACAAAGAGTCAGACACGACTGAGTGACTGACCTGAACTGAATGCAGTAAACAGGAGACTGCACCAGAGAGACGGAAGCCTGGGTGTCTGAGCCAGATCTGCTAACTAGCTCTCTGAAGTTGGGTAAGCAGACTTCTACGCTGAGAGGCTTGGATGATAAAACAATGAACCTTAAATTTATTTACAATACACTCAAACTTTCTGTTACTTGTTTTTACTCACCAACAGTAAAATTTTAGATATCAACACTGACTCAATGGACAAGAATCTGAGCAATCTCTGGGAGACAGGTGAGGACAGCGGAGCCTGATATACTGCAGTCCATGGGGTTGCAACGAGTTGGACTCGACTTAGCAACTGAACAACGACAATAAAATTTTTAGTAGTCTATAAATCCACTAGCTAATAATTGTCTCTTTCTATTCCCTGTAGCATCTTGTAGCATCTGCACAAGATTCAAGTCAGTCTCTTCACTGAACTCAAGAGAACCTCTCAACAACCCCTGGATTGGGGGGGGCAGACAGCAGTATTCCCATTTCACAGATTAGAAGACTGAGATTTAGGGACTTGCAATTAAGTAGCAGGGCTGCTGCTATCCTCCAATGCTCTCAAGATAACAATGTCTCTTTCCACCAGACCACCCTGGTGCCAACACAAAGAGGAAGAAATTACAGAAAAAAAATGTTTTCATCAGTAAAAACTGCAATCATCAGCAAACTACAGATCCATTCTCCTCTACCCTCAGCAGAAATAAGAGCTTCATTTAGGGTATATAAATTTATGCAAATCCATTCTTTGGACAAATGGGAGAAAAAAAAAAAGAAAGATGAATAAAAGGCAAAGACCACAGTTCCACTCACCACACACAAAGCCATCTGGACTAACAGCAAAAATACTTCTTCCCTTCAACAGCTGAGGATGGGCGCAACTGGCATTTACGAAGTTCTGAAAGTTGTTTTCTGCCACCCACTGTGGGAGCCATTTCAGTTGGCAATCGCACAAAAGGCTTGATGTATTTAAGTGCCTGAGGAGAGTAATTACATTCAATCTGTTTTGTATGAAATGCAGATTTCTACAAGTAAACTAAACTCAAGTAAATATTAACAAAGCATTGAATGGAGAAACCAAATACACACATCCCATGGAATAAATATTCTATAGCGCATCTTAAAATGCAAGACAGGGAACTAGCACCATTTTTTTGTTGTTGGTGGTGATGTTGTTCTTACTGACGGGAGAGACAGAAGTATAGCAATGCTGAAAATATCTCAGTACTGAAAACTGGTTACTATGATGAGGCACTGCGTTATCCTGGGGCTCACAAATTTAAATTGCATATCTAAGAAAAAGAAACTCCTCTTTTCAATAAATGGAACAAAAATCCCACTCCTCCTGCTTTCTGGTAATAAAAAAGTTAAGTAATGTGATGAACGTGCCACATACTTTCAACAGATACATAATCCAGGATGCCCCATCCCTTGACAGTTGGCCCCTCAATGCTTTATGTGAAACTCTTGGAAAGAAAAGAAATGCTTACAGTTGTTGAAGCTTCTTCATTTGTGAAAAAGCATTGCCTTGTAATGACATGATTGCGTTGTCACTCAGGTCTCTGGAAAAGCCACCAAATCAAATACATTAGAGGAAATTATGGTCACTGCGTACCTTCAGGCACCCCCCAAATATTCCATGTGCTGAAATGCACAGATAGGGTGATCAGAGAACTCATCTGGAGGCTTGTGTTCAAGAACAAGGATATCTGACTCAGAGGCAGATTCTGTTACGGTGAGAGAGATTTTATATCACCACATACAGATTTTTTGACTCTTAAGGGCCTAAGCCGTTCTGCCGTGTTATTTTCTTGTATTTCTCATTATTCAAATTAGTGAACTTTAGTAACTTAAATACATATATAGAATTCCTCACAATTATGCTTTTAAAAAACCATCACATATAGAATATCTTCAATGACATGCAACCATGTTAAAGTGATTTTTGTTTACACATTATTACATTTTATTCCTCACAGCAACACAAAAAAGAAGATGGTATAACCACCTTGGCTGGGCATGAAAGGGGCAGATAAGATTTGAACTCAATTATTTTCAATTTCAAAGCTGATGTTCTTAGTCACTAGCCTCTCCTGATACATACAACTTACCAATGGGAAGACAGGTAGGTGTTCAGACAAGAGGTACTTACTAAAACAAACAAACCAATAAACAACCACTTCAGGCAGGACGTTCATAAAATGAAAGAATATTCTGGGCTGATTTTTTTTTTCCACTGGTGCTAACAAGCATTCTGAATTAAAGTCATCCCCGCCTGTACTACTCTGTTTTCCTTTACAGGATTCAGAGTGGACAAAGGAGATTCTGAATGGGATGAGGGGCAAGAGAAGACAGAATCAAGGTCCCAAACGTGGGCAAAGAAAGACGCTGGGGGAGTTATGAAGGTTTGGGAAACTAAAGGAGAAGTTAATGCTCCACGGATCCACTAATTTCACTTTCCCAAAAGTTAAAGGGTCAGATGACCAAAGCCTTTTGGCTAGTTTCCCTTTGAAAACAACTTGTTTCAGGAAGCCCAGCAATACTGTCTTGCCCTTCGAAATTTTGCTCTGCCCAGTCACCCCACTGTAACCCGGACTGCTGCACTGCTGCCATGGCTGGCCGTCCACAGCTTTCTGCAACCCAGGGCTCAGTGGGAAGATGACAAGGAAGCAGTGCACAGATAATAACTATGCACACAGCACCAGTGGCGGTACAAACCGATTGTGTGTTTAAATGGTAACTTCTACTGTCCAGGCTAATAGATAATAAAACCTTTGGCTATAAACATTAAAAGTCAGGCTGGACACACTGTATACTGCTCCAGATTCCCACTGTGCATATCAATATATACATGCACCCTGGTTGGCTCTGAGCTCCTGCAGGTGTTGACTCCCATTGAGGCTGGCTAGCTTCCGCTCTTCGTACCTGAAAACATCTGAGTCCCTAACTGTCATTTCAGAAATGTGTGCCCTCTCCCGGGCAGGCAGAGGTTGTGAAGGAGACAGCTGCTGTGATGGGAGAGGCTGCCCTGGTTTGAGCCCTGCTCCTGCCAGCTGCTAACCTCTAGGTCAGTAGCAAAAGAGGATGAGAAAGAATAAAAGGAGGAAAAACAGGCTGCATGCTTTTTATAATTAAACAACAGCAACAACAAACAAAAGTTCTCCAAGTAGGGTTACAACTCTCCAATCACTCTTAGGAACTGGGGTTGAGGGTGGGGGCGATTGTCTTTATTGATCTTGCAAGTCACCCTCTTAACTGTTCAATTTAAGCAAGGAACTCTTAGAACCTCCATGTCTTAACTTAAAAATTGAGATAACAATAGCTATTAGTTTTCTCATGAGGATTGAGAAATATAAATAAACACCTGACATAATGTTTGATGTGCAGTGGGTACAAAAGAAATAGTAGTTTAAAAAAAAATTAAATATGCCACTGCTTGAGAAACATAACTAAAGAAAACCCCAAAATGATGGAAAGAAACCCTTAAATGCAAAAGAAACATGTATCTGTGCCCTTACACTTTCATACAGGTAGAGACAGATAAGTAGGTAGGTAGACCGACAAAGGACGGATAGATGTGCACACTGTACATGAGAGGATACCAACAAAATTGTAGTCTAGTGTATGTTATCGTCCATGACAAATAAGGGGATAACCATTGTGGACTGTCTTTAAGGTAACTAAACTCCTGCTACTCACAGATGTTCTAATGCATCCAAACCAGTGAAGGCTTTTTTGGTAATGGATCGAATCCGGTTTCCCTGGAGGATTCTTTAAAAAGAAAAGAAAAGTTATAATAGAACAGTTAGTAAAAAGACATTTTGGAGTGCCATTCTCATGAAAAGAACTGCTTTTTAAAACATCTGTGAATATTCTATTTTCTTCAATTAAACAATACATTCTTAAAAAACATATCCCTGACACTGATTTCAGTTCAGCATGGTTGCAAAGCATTTGACAGAGAACCCAGCAAAAACAGGTATTCAAAAGTTACTCTGATGGGTAAAGTAAAGCAGTGATTTTTTTCAAAGAGGCGGAAACCTATTTCAAGTAAAATGTCTCAGAACACTCATAAATAAAACAGTGGAGACTGTCTCCTTACCCACCCACTCCATGGATACCTTCATCACTCACAGAAGTTTAGAACTAAATGGATGTCAATTTGAAAGTTACTCATTTAAAATACAGAATTTGGCCATCTGCAAGGCCATTTTGTGGCCAAATAGAAACATGTTTTTATCCTGTACTGCTTAGAATCCACTGATAACCCACCAATGATCACTGGTCACTGGATTACTTCATTTAAACATTGCTGTGACATTGTGACATTTCAAATGCTGAACTTAGTAAGTGCACTAACCTTTACACAACAGTAATCCCAAGAGTCTAAGCTCTCAAGACAATTGAAAATTCTTATCTGGATATTAAAATCAGCTGCAATAACCCAGTTGCAGAGTAAAAGCACTATAACCAAGAAAGAAAACCTAATTAATACACTTCTTGTATAACAGTAGTCATTTGGGGAAATGACAAAAGGTAGCAACCAGATTAAGCACCTTTTCCCACAACTCTTTAAAGATGTCAACTTGTATGTGGAACTGAGTTTGATTAAGATAAAATGTTTGGGGAACACCCTGGTGGTCCAGTGGTTGGACTCAGGGCTTCAAATGCTGTGACCCCAGGTTCAATTCCTGGTTGGAGAACTAAGATCCCTCAAGCCATGCAGCATAGTAAAAAACAAACAAACAAAAAAATGTTTGGGTCAAAGAGTGACACAAATTATGAAGCAAATCATACTCACAGGCGCCTCAGTTTGTCAAGCCCAGAGAAAGCACCATTCATGTCCTCAATGGTCCAAGAAATTTCATTATTCTTCAGATCTCTAGTTAAAAAGGAAAGATACTGAAACTGGTACCAGATATGTAACGAAATATACAGGCCTTTTTTTTTTTTTTTTTAAATCAAAGTGGCCCAGATGAGATTGGTTGTTATTTATGTGATTCATTAATTAATTTACAGTTGCACTGGGTAGGTCTTCACTACTGTGTCTGGGCTTTCTCTAGGGTGTGTGGGCTTCAGCAGTTGTGGTCCTCAGGCTATAGAGCATGGGCTCAGTTGTTGTGGCCCACGGGCTTAGTTGCTCTGTGGCATGCGAAATCCGCCTGGATCAGGGATCAAACCAGTGTCTCCTGCATTGCCAGGTGGATTCAAACCACTGTGCCACCAAGGAAGCATTCTTTATTAGAGATATGCTTAGAAAGCTAAGATCATGTAATTTCTAATAAATCCTTCATAACTCCCTATATCATCTCTGCCCCTTTCAAAACAATAGAAAACTCTTTCTCTCCTCAACATACTTCTTACCTCCTCCCTCAACATTTTATACTTTTGCCTGAAATTAGGATAGTTGACTCTGGCCCAGTGAACTCCTCTATCAAGATGACTAAATTCTGAAAGACATGAATAGCCTGAAAAATACGGTGAACTTTAAAACCACCATTCCAACCACACAAGGAGCAGGTTGCCAAAGCATACAACATACTTTTCAATTATGTAATGCTTCAAATAGTGAACAGAGCAAAACTTTCTGACAGTGCAAAAATCCAGAGCCCATTGCACAATATTCAAATGAATATTTGAGAGCTTGTTCAAAGGTCAATTAATCCCAGTCTCTCTTCCTTCTCTTGGGACAGAGATCAAGTCTGGATAGAACTGGTTTCACAAACAGGCATCTTCCTTTGCTGCCTTTTATATATCTTTCATGCTCTGGGTAATTTTTAATCTGCATTTTTACGAAGAAAAAATTAGTGGATTTAAAACTGTTTGCCTCTTGAGCAGTTACTAACTTCCTGGAGATTCTGAGAAGGTTAAGTGTAATCACCTCACCAATCTGATCACTGTTCCCTTCTAATCCCTCTAAGAAGCACATATGGATGAAATGGACTGATTTTAATCAAACTGATCTGGGAAAGATTAAGACACTACTTCTGAGGCTGTACACATTTCCTTCACAACAAAGGAAATCTGCTTGGAGAAAAGTAGGTATGCTTAGGAACCAATTAGCTTCATGCACAGAGAGCAAAATGTGTAACTTGCAAAATGTGTAACTTACAAAGTCTTCAAGCTGGAAAGCCCCCGGAAGGCACAATCAGCAATGTAGCTGACTCTGTTATTCCCAATGTGCAATGTATTTAGCAAGCTTAGGCCCAGGAAGCTTGAATCATCCAATCTCGATAAGTGATTGTACGTTAGGTCCCTGTAAAGAGAAAAGGAACAACAGCAGCAAAAAATCAACAATAGCTTTTATTTTCCAATTCAAAGCAGTGATTTGTAGGGAAAAAAAAAAACAAAAAAACAGGTAATATATATTGCCACAATAATCCTTATTTTAAAACTCCTCCTTCTTAATAATACTCAGGTAAACATTATTTCTAATCCTAGTAATTAAAATCTTTTTATTTGAAAATCACCACCATTGCTTTAGCCGCTGTGCCACAGAACTGAAACAGCTAGCTTCAACTTCTCACAAAAAAAACTATGCCTAGGTTTCATGTGAAAAAAAAAGAAAAAAGCTGTCACCTTGGAAACTCTGTTATGAAAATTTCACAGATCAATGGTAAGAAGCTCATGCTCTGGCATGATTCCTGCTCTCAAACCTGAGGAGAATAGCAGGCTACTCACAGCTCACTGAGTTTCTGGCAGAACTCCCAGGCATCAGGGCTGATCCTGTTGATGGCATTCTGACTGAGATGAAGTTCCTGCAGCATCAGCAAGCCGTAAAGCCAGCCTTTGGTAATCTCTGTTAGGTTGTTATGGTCCAGCTGCCTACATTGACAACAAGAGTCAAAACCAGGATCCTAAGTTTATTATCGAGACTCTTCAAAGGAGACACGATTACGGCCTATTACATATGCCTATTGAGGTGTGTAGCCTTTGTTATACAAAGATATCACCAGAAAATACTATGTTTCTACATTCCCAGTCATAACACCTGAAACAAAACTAAATAATAAAGTATAAGATTATCAATGATGAGGCTGTAACACAGGATTTCAAAGAAAAGCTGCTGAATGCTTACTGAGCATTTCAGGATCACACTGCCTGAGCAGGAACTGACTACCCACACTTACAAGATTTCCATGTTGCTCAGTCCCCAGAAAGCTCCATCCATAAGTCTTGTCACTCCATTTCTTTGCATTTTCAGAGACTTCAGAGCACCAAGCCCTTGGAAAGTGAGCCCATCTACGTTTTTAATCTTGTTTCGGTTGAGTTCACTGCATTGGATATTAAACAGTTAGCTTATATGACAAATTCTGGAGGCAGTAATAAAATGTGACATTACGACAACACAGTTAAACTAGCCTGCATTAAATTACAGAAGATAGTTTAAATTTCTAAACATTTTTATTGAGAAGAATTTTGATTTATTAGCAGTGAACAAATTTCCTTCCAACACATGGGATGCATTTTCAGAATGATAAAACATGGACACCAGACTGCACCTGAGTTTCTAAACTGTTGTCCATTCAGTGTAAAACTAAACATATTAATATTGGTTTTTAAAGTTATCCAGAATGGGAGTACAGAATATCATGTTAAAACACGAGGTCTATTCAGGAGCAGGACCGTCAAGCTTATCCTGTTCAACTGCTTACAAAAGTTGATTCCCCTCTGTCACGATTTGCCCTGTGTTTAATGCTTTGTCTTTGAGGCAGTCACTCTTAATCTTGTTGGCACCCTGGAATTACCTGGGGAGTTTTAAAAAATTATTGAAGCCTGGATCCTACTCCCAGAGGTTCTAATGTAATTGGTGTAGGGTGTGGCTTGGGCACTGGGATTTTTAAAAGCTCCCCAAGTGTCTGTAATGTGCAGCCAAGGCTGAAAACCACTATACGGTACGAGCCTGTTCAGAGGACTCCACCGTTATTAATGAGACAGTTCTTTATAGCTCCTTAAGCTACCAGGGCCCCTGCAGTCAGTTGTTGGTATTATTCTTGCCGTCCGCAGCTCTGTGGAGAGTCACATCTTCAGTGCCATCATGATGTCTTTGTATGGAGGCTGTTCAGTGACTATACTTTCCACTCTTAGGAACACCCAACCTGCCTTCTCAGGCAGAAGACTGCACTGGGTGACTTCTAAGGCTCTTTCTGATTCAGATTCTACACTTCCGGCTCTCAGAGGAAAGGTAGCTACATCCTTGCTTCTAAACTCCTTCTGTCATGTGGTGGATTTTAGGGGGAAGCCAAGGGTTTAGAGGAGGTGAGGACACTGTATCTGAGAGAACATTTTACTTACAGGTGTTGCAGTTGGGGCAGTTTAAACATCTTGGGTGGAAGAGATGAGATTCGGTTCCTGTTCAACTTCAGCATCAGGAGTGTGCCAGCCAAATTGTCAAAATACCCAGGTTCCATGGATGTGACTCGGTTGCTGTTAATATACCTGTTGAAAGTCTGAAGCTGAGTTTCTCTTTGGGAAGTTAAAGTGCATGTGTTCTCTGTACAGAAACACTTTTTCAGAGGGCTGAGCCATTATTTGTTATGATGGACATTAAAATAATTAACTCTTTAGGTCACTCACCGAAGGCCAATATCAACCATGATTCACATATTTCTAGGGAAAGAGTGACTAAAACATTTGAAGACTGTCTCTGTTAGAGACACTTATCTAATTTTTGTGAAATTCATTTATTAATAAAACACACCAGTGGCTTACTTCTGATTAATTTTTTAAAGAAGCACTTGGTTCCTCTATAGTAGTCAAAGGAGATCTCATTTTTTTGCAATCCAAAAGTGTAAGAATTAAACGAAGACAGTGGTTTACAAAAGTCAGAATTCTGGTCTCTATCATAAAAGTTGTTTCTTTTTTAATATAGCACAATATTTTCATCACAGGTGAAAATTTTGTTAAAAACGACTTACAGATATTTGAGTTGTAGGGGTGGAAGTGCTGTTTTAAGTTCTGAAATATTATTGCCACTCAGGTCCAAAGTTTCAAGGGATTGAAATTGTCTCAGATGTTCAGGTAATATTTCCACAATTTTGTTTCCAGCTCTGGATTGAAAGAATGGCACAGATATCAGGATGAATAGTACAAGAATCTGAAAGGTGAAAAATACTATTTCTAACTTGTTCTTCACAAATATGGAAAACTGATTGCTCTAAAGAGCACTTTTAAAACAGCAACTTTTTAGTCACTTCAATGTTTTGCTAAATAATGGATCATAAAGTTAGAAATATGAAAAACATTCCTATATATAAATCTGGGTGTGTTTAACAGCTGTGGTTATCTAATGCAATGCCTTTAAACTGATTTTTTTTTCTTTCTGTTATTTTGTTAATGGTCTTTCTTCCTTATCATTTTATGAAATGAGATGTGAAATGACTAGCACGAAGTTGGCGTTCTGGATACTGGTCTGTTAGTTCCCTATGAATCCATCTCTACTTCTTCTCTTGAAAAGTATACATACTATATAGGTGCAAATGAACTTAAAATACTCAGTTTGGGCTTTTCAAAAGCCATCATGGACAAATCTCTTTTTAAGAAAAAGCAAGTTTCAAAACCAGTGGATATACTCCAAGGTTTTGAATATTACAAAAGTATTAGTTAAGAGCACGCCAGTCTAAACAATCCCTGGGAACAAGGAGATTTTTAAAAAGCTTGACACTGTCTTAAACACCAGATCATGGTGTCCAATATGGAAGCCACACAGTTACTATAGCTCTTTACACTAAAATTAAAATTAAATGTTAAAGTTCAGTTCCTTAGTCACAGTACCCACATGTCAGGTCCTGAATAGCCACATTTGCCTGGTATTGGTCAAATGGATCAGTACACATACAGAACATCCCCACTACCGTGGAAAGTTCTACTGAAGATCACTACACTAGACCACAAATGAAAAAACAAACATAAACAAGACAAAGGCCAAGTCAAAGCTATTAAAAGGTCATCAATACAACAGTTTTCAAGGGGGAGATTCAACATTAAATGACAGTCTTGCTAAAAAAGAGAAACCAGATTGATTTGAAAAAACCATCTTAACTGTCGTATCAGACCAGGCAGCTTGGGTTTCTTAGATTATCTACTAGGCAAGAGAAAAATAAAATGTCAAGGGAGAGAGGCTTGGATGATGGCAGAGGTACCTAAAAAGAAGGGTCTTTTCTTTAGCCCAAGGACAATGAAACAATCTGAAGGTTCTAAGTGGAACCTTGTATGTCATATAAGTCACATTGCTACTATTTCCAGGCATTCAGTTCAGTCCCACAATCATGTCTGACTCTTTGTGACCCCAAGGACTGCAGCACGCCAGGCCTCCCTGTCCATCACCAACTCCCGGAGTTTACTCAAATTCATGTCCATTGAGTCGGTGATGCCATCCAACCATCTCATCCTCTGTCACCCCTTCTCCTCCTGCCTTCAATCTTTCCCAGCATCAATGTATTTTCAAATGAGTCAGTTCTTTGCATCAGGTGGCCAAAGTATTGGAGTTTCAGCTTCAGCCTCAGTCCTTCCTATGAATATTCAGGACTGACTTCCTTTAGGATTGACTGGCTGGATCTCCTTGTAGTCCAAGGGACTCTAAGGAGTCTTTTCCAACACCACAGTTCAAAAGCACCAATTCTTTGGTGCTCCCCTTTCTTTATAGTCCAACTCTCACATCCATACATGACTACTGGAAAAACCACAGATTTGACTAGATGGACCTTTGTTGGCAAAGTAATTTCTCTGGTTTTCAATATGCGGTCTAGACTGGTCACAGCTTTTTTTCAGGGAGCAAGTGTCTTTTAATTTCAGGCTGTAGTCACCATCTGCAGTGATTTTGGAGCCCCCAAAATAAAGTTTCTCACTGTTTCCATTGTTTCCCCATGTATCTGCCATGAAGTGATGCTGGATGCCATGATCTTTGTTTTCTGAATGTTGAGTTTAAAGCCAGCTTTCTCACTCTCCTCTTTCACTTTCATAAAGAAGCTTTTTCAGAATTTTCACAGTTTATTGTGATGCTGATTGCTGCCATGAAATTAAAAGACGCTTACTCCTTGGAAAGAAAGTTATGACCAACCTAGATAGTATATTAAAAAGCAGAGACATTACTTTGCCAACAAAGGTCCGTCTAGTCAAGGCTATGGTTTTTCCCGTGGTCATGTATGGATGTGAGAGTTGGACTGTGAAGAAAGCTGATCGCCGAAGAATTGATGGTTTTGAACTGTGGTGTTGGAGAAGACTCTTGAGAGTCCCTTGGACTGCAAGGAGATCCAACCAGTCCATCCTAATGAAGATCAATCCTCGGTGTTCATTGGAAGGACTGATGCTAAAGCTGAAACTGCAATACTTTGGCCACCTCATGTGACGAGTTGAATCACTGGAAAAGACTCTGATACTGGGAAGGATTGGGGGCGGGAGAAGAAGGGGACGACAGAGAATGAGATGGCTGGATGGCATCACCACCTCGATGGACATGAGTTTGAGTGAACTCCGGGAGTTGGTGATGGACAGGGAGGCCTGGCGTGCTGTGATTCATGGGGTTGCAAAGAGTTGGACACGACTGAGTAACTGAACTGAAAGAAGCTCTTTAGTTCCTCCTTGTTTTCTGCCATAAGGGTGGTGTCATCTGCGTATCTCTAGACATAGTCTTAGGTAAACCTCACTTAAGAGGAAAATTTAGAAATAAGATTGTATGTGTATCTTTGTTACCAATAGCCACATTCGTAGAGTGCTTTATTAATATATTTCAGACCAGAGGATTCTTGCAAATTCTAATGCCCGTGGCCAGATATTTGTTAATACTGAAACACTCCAGTCAATAATGTTCAGGTAACAAAAGACACATTAAAATGTTTCTGGGTCTGTAAGTTGTTCTTTTGCATTATTATGATTCATGTGCCTCTCACCACAAGAGCACCTCTCGTGTATTTCCACAAAATCCTCTGCTGCATTTGACAGAGCACTTTTTATGCTGTTGGTCTCTTCTGCCATACTGTGAGCTCCTTTGAAACTGTGTCTCTACCCCTCAGTTTTGGAATGTGCATGTGTGCGTGCTAAGTCGTTCAGTCGTGTCTGACTCTTTGAGACCCTATGGACTACAGCCCACCAGGCTCCTCTGTCCATGGGATTGTCCACGCAAGAATACTGCAGTGGGTTGCCATGCCCTCCCCTCCAGGGGATCTTCCCAACCCAGGGATCGAACCTGCGTCTCTTACATCTTCTGTGTGGGCAGGTAGGATGAGAAGCCCGTTTTAGAACATACAAGGAATCTAGTAACACTGAGGACATATTAAAAGCCAAGACCTATGCTAGACATTTTTCATATATTATGCCATTTAATCATAACAACATCTCTCTGGTGTTTAAATTAGGAAACTATAGCTTTTAACTTAAGAAGCCTAAGCTCTCCCACCTTGCAGAGTAACTCCCTATTGGTCCCGAAGCACTCCCTGAAAGCTGTTTGATTGAATACAAACATATTTTTGTATGAAAGTGCTTACATGAAGATGCACCTCTAGAAGGACCTGCAACTTCTCACGGCTGCAAAAATGCTGAACTACTGATTCCAAACTCCTCTGGGGATGCACACCAGCTCACTGAGCCATCATCATGCCAACACTGTGTGCCCAGTCACTCATTTGTGTCTGACTCTTTGTGACCCCATGGACTGTAGCCTGCCAGCCTCCTCTGTCCATGGGATTCTCCAGGCAAGAATACTGGAATGGGCTGCCATTTCCTTCTCCAATGCCAACACTAAGGAGGCCCTAAAAACGGGGTCTCCCAAGGATTAAGAGGAACTCAGGTGTCTGCATGTGTTTGGCACCCAACAGAGTAGAAAGCTAGCTTTGCAAATACCTGCAAATGCCAGGTGTTGCTTTTCCCAGTAAAAGGAGAAAACAGGCCATACATTTTAAATCTATTCCAATAACAAATAACTAACAGAACTCTCAAAAGATTGTTGAAAAATCTCCATGTGTTACCTCTAAGGACTGTCAGCGAATTGTCTTTTTTTAACCCAAGTCATCTGAAAACCTAACGCCATTTTAAAAATAATCATACACAAGGCAACAGGCATGGGTGATTTATATCCTAACAGCTGAACTCTGTGAAAATAGTAAGGTTCAGCAAAAGGCGGGGGCTTAGCAGTCCCATGTATAAGTTACAATTATCAAGCTCCTGAGATTCCCATAAAGTGTTAACAGACTTTGTTTAGAGTTAAGTCAGCCACGACCTCTGATTCTGACCATTTCCCGCATCTGGATTCATCATCATGTAAACCCCTTGATCTAGCTGTGAGGTACAGGGCAAGGCAAGTGAGACAATTAGTCAGTTTCTACGTCCCGGAGATGGATTCAGTCCAACAGACAAGCCACAGGGCTGCAGGGTCAGGGTGTGTGGGTTTAAAAAAAACCACATTTTGGGGGACAAAAATGTTCTCTTAAATGCATTTAGCCCAAATGTTTGCATTACCAGGATGTCTCCTCCACCAAACAGCACAGTAATCCTGAAGCACCCCCTTCTCATCTCCTTCCCTCCCTGTCTGGTCTGTAGGCACTGCCTCCCATCAAACTCTGCATCTGGTTTTGGTCCCCAGGTTGTTTGGGGCGAGCTAGCAGAGCTACGCTTCTATTTAACAACAGCAAGAAGAAACAGCCATAGGTTCGCAATAAATGGAGCAAACTAGTAATTGGTGGGAGGGAGAGGGAGACCCACAGGTGTCTATCCCGTTGCTCAAAGAAGGCTACAAGTTAGATAACAGGCCACACAATCTTTGGTTTGTATATTCGTTTGTTTATAAGGTAATTATGAACAAGGTATTAAAACTGCCAATTACTTGAGTGACGAATAAAATTTTCCTTGCAGTTAAAGTGTGCTCCGGCCAAAGCCAGCAATTTCCTGAGCTGCACACCTCCTAAATTGCAGTGTGAAAGTACTCAGTTATAAATGGAGCTTGTACAGTAATGTCTTTGTCAGCGCTGCGTCCCAGTACAAAAATCCCTCACAACTGCCAGGATAATGGGCCCTGTATCACAAAATTTTAACTCTGTTCTAATGGAACTGAATTAAATCCAAATACCAGTTTCATATTAGCTTTCAGATTAACTGGCAAATAACCACCTGATATGTACCAGTTTAAAAAAACAAACAAACTTGTTCTCTATCAAACAAGAAGGGTTTTTGAAAAGACAACTATATTAAAAAAAATTAGTTTAAAAAAATCTTTTTAATCACTTAAAACCCTCAAAATAAATATATTTCATAACAGAGTGGGGTCACAAATAACCACTTTTAGGAGACAAAGACTCAATTCAACTCCAAGTTTTAATTTTTCTCCAAATATGGAAAAATGCCAAAATTGATGAACACATTAAAAGCACTGCAGCTAAGTAATATTTTTGGCAGAAGATGTGTAATATTTTAACAAAACTGTGTATCTTTTTCCATTACTTAAGTTAATGTGGAAATGCCATCCTTCCACTGTTCAAAAATCTGTACTCTTAGCAATGGAAGGCATCCCAGCCTTGTGCAAATCCATCTTAAGGACCACGAATATTTTGGTTATTTATGCTTGTTGATAGTACAAGGCGTTCCTTGGTCACATCACTGCTGAGGTCAAGTATACTCAGTCCCTTGTGGACAAATACAGACTTGGGGGCCAGGTCAGTTGGAATGCAGATGGTGGCCTTAGGCTGCTCAGAGGCCACGGGAAAAACAGGAGGCCCAGGTATTTCAGCCTTGGCTTTTCAGGTCCAACAATAATGGTTTCATTCTGTTGCTAACTTCATTTTTCAGCCTACTTTGCCAAATACCTTTAAGCAGAACCAAACCCAACTTACCATTTTTATATGGTGGTATTTGCTCTGAGTGTGCTGATGACCTGGCAGAGAACAAGACAGATGTCATCCCTGACCTCACAGCACTGAAATTCTAGTTGGGGGAACAGGCAGGCAAGAGGAAGCAACCACCACAGGGACACGTGAAGACGAAAGGACAGACTCCTAAGAAGCTGTGGGAGGGGTATGGGCACCAGCAAACTTCCCCTGGCAAAGGGGAGGCTAGTGTTCTGAGTAGAAGCAAGGGACCTAGAGACTGTCAACAGAGTGAAATAAGTCAGAAAGAGAAAAATAAATATCATTTATTAATGCATGTAGGCGGAATCTAGCGAAATGGTACAGATGATTTTGTTTGCAAAACAAAACAGAGTCACAGACACAGAGAGCAAACCTGGATACCAAAGGGGAAGGGGAGGAGGAGCAAACTGGGAGACGGGGCTGACACACTTACGGTACTGTGTGTAACAGATGACTACCGATAACCTACTGCACAGCACAGGGAACCCTACTCAATGCTCTGTGCTGGCCGAAATGGGAAGGAAATCCAAATGGGACGGACTATATGTATATGTACATCTGATTCACTTTGCTGTATAGTAGAAACCAACTCAACACTGCAAAGCAACTATACTCCAATAAAAATTAATTTAAAATAAAATATAAACAAAAGGGAATATTAAGAAAGGAAGTGAGAGCAAGGTAAAGCTTTTCCCCCTTAAAGAAATGGAAGAAAGCCTTGATGGTGGGAGGTCCTGAGTGGAGACGGGAGAAACAGGAAGCACAAGAGTGAGGAGATGATAGTAGGTCAGGTGGGACCCTGTAAACCACGTTAGTCACGTGGCCTTTATCTCCAGATCACTCATGTAGAGGGGGAGGACAGAGGATTTCAGACGGTGGCTGACAACATCAGACGAACATGTTGGAAAGGCTACTCTGGCAGCAGTGGGGAGAAAGATGGGGTTGGGGACAGGCAGGAGGAGGCGCAGAGGACAGAGGCAGCACGGTGGGGAACAGTGACAGTATGCCTGGACACCCATTTTGTGGGGGATAGCCCCATTCTTCCTCTGGTTTGCAGGGCCAAGGCTGTGCTTTCTCCTCCCGACATATGGGCTCAGGTTTCGAGCTCTGCAGCCTCTGGACACTGGGACCCAGTTCCCCTCCGAGTGACTCGCTGCCCCTGTGTGTTGTCTGTGTATACGAGAGTCCTCAGGGGGTCCCCTTCGAAAGCAGATAGGGCCCCCTCTTGCTCAGATGTGAGATGCCACTGACCAGAATAGCCCAGTTCTGACATTTCCATGTCTGCAATCCCTAGGAACATGGCAAAATGTGTAATTCTCATGTGTGAGAAGTGTGTCCGTTTGTTCTCATATTCTGAACCCTGCAAAGAATGTTAAGGTGTGAAAAGTGTTAGTCGCTCAGTTGTGTCTGACTCTTTTGAGACTCCATGGATTGTAGCCCACCAGGCTCCTCTGTCCATAGGATTTTCCAGGCAAGAATATGGAGGGGGTTACCATTTCCTTCTGGGGGATCTTCCCAACCCAGGGATTGGACCTGTGTCTCCCGTGTTGGCAGGCAGATTCTTTAGCATTGAGCCACCTGGGAAGCCCTCATGCAGTCTTAAGTGGATATAAACTATGTTAGTTTATTTCCAAAGTTGGAGAGGAGAGTCCCAGACTGGAAGACTCTTTATGAGGAACCAGAATATCAAGTTTTATCACACTGGAATTCCTGAAACCAATTAAACTGTAGCTTCTTGGTGAATAAGAGATATCTGTCAATGGTCTCAACTGTCTCCTGCCTGTTGGACAACATAAAGGCAGCTGAAGGTTCTGCAGTTTGTTGTGTAAAGTCATGCAAGCTTGGCTGTTTGGAGAAGGTATGCACATGTGGCATTTTCCTCTTAGAGAGGGTATGTGCAGTGAAATTTAATTTGAAACCATTTTTTTTTAAAAAACATCCTGCAATGCCCTCTTTTCTTAGAATACATTACTTTGACCACATCCACGAAGTCCAGTTCAGTTATTACAGTCGACAAATTGCAGAGTCCATGGTCATTCCATACAACTATTAAGCAAGCAGATTAATTGTATGAACTGGGACAATCGGCCAGGCCCCAAGGAAGTGTTGATTGCTATATGTAACTTGTAAGTCACCAGTTTAACACCATTTATAAAGGTATTACAAGCTGCAAAAGAAAACATTACATTTGCAAATACATTAAAGATCATTTGTATTTCCAAAAATAACCTCTCTTCTCTCCCCATCTCCACTTAAAAAAAAAAAAAAAAAAAGGCTTCCTTGAAAACTACCTTGGCTGGAATAACTAACCCCGTAATATTAGGCTTCTTTTAGCACAGAGACTTGGCAAGCAAAGAGCCTCTCCTGTGCAGATAAAAATAAACTGTCTGCTCATCTTTTCTCTAAAAAGATAATTAAGAAGTTTCATTAAAAGAACACATGTTTAGACTGGTCCACTGGGTCCTGTAGCATCAAAGGATAAAGCCAATTGAGGAAGCTTCTGCAAGGAGACAGATTCCTGATGAAGCATTACTGATCTGTAAGGAGCACAGAATCCATTCTTTCAGCTAAAAGACAGTTCAACAGAAAAATATAATTATCTTTGGGATCAAGAACACGATAAAGATGTCCACAAAGTTTTAATAAAGAGATCCTTCAATAATCAGGGCCTCGGTGGCTCTGACGGGAAAAAATCTGCCTGCAATGCAGGAGATCCAGGTTCAGTCCCTGGGTTGGGAAGATCCCCTGGAAGAGGAAATGGCAAACCACTCCAGTATTCTTGCCTGGAGAATTCCATGGACAGAGGAGCCTGGCAGACTGTAGTTCATGGGGTCACAAGAGTTGGACAAGACTAAGCAACTAACATTTTCACTTTCACAAGCATGAAAAAAGAAGTATAGGTAGAAAACACCCTTGTGCCACACACAAAACAACCCTTTTTTTGATCCCCCAAATATACATTCTATTCAGTCCTTTCATGTAAACAAAGTTTAAGGACAGGTCCTAGAAGACAACATGATCCTAAACAAGATACTTACTGAACAATTGTTTGAAATTGAAATAATTGAAATATATATGATGAAAATTTAATAAAAATATTTTTCCCTACCTCTCTTTTGAGGCAAGGTCCTCCACAGTCATTTTCACAGGTCAGACCACTGCCGTGACTAATCTGCGATTTTAAGTCTTCCCACAAGCTTGTGGTTTACTTGTGATAGAAGAAAATCTCTGACTCATCTTTGGTTCTCAAAAGTCAGAATTAAATAAATGGGTTCAAGACTATGAAGTGACCAAATAAATCTTGATCAGTCTTAAAACTCTAGATCAAGCTTTAAATTGGCCAGTAAGGAGGTACCTAAACTGTGGTTCAAGATGCATATGTACATCAGAAAGCAGTATCACCACTACAGCTTCCAGTCAGAAAAAGTAAACATACACTGCGAGGCCACACGTCAATCAACCTGCCAAAAGTAGGATCTCTTTGAAGCAGCAGTTCATACTACAGTTCCCCAGCAAGGAGACTCTGATTCTGTTCCCACTTGTGTGTCTTGATCTACCATAGTGTTTGAACTGATTTTCTCACTGTCAGTGGGAGGAAACGGAAGGAAAAGTACTCTTCCAGCTCTAAGGAGTTGTGGATTGGGATGACAAATTCTGCAAATGACCAGATTCGCTACAGAGGCTTCACACAATCATCCTATAAAATCATAGCCTCTTACAGAACCTGGTCTCACTTTGGCAGGGGACTTCTTTCCTGTGGGAGTCCCACTGCCTGGCTGCCCAGTCTTTCTTGGTTTATTCTCATTTTCCTGGAGTATATCCTTCACTAGCTTTCTAAAAAATCTAGTGTAGAGACATTTTCTTTTTTCCTACTTGGTAATGTCTTTATCGACAGCTAGGTGTGGACAGAGTTGAGATGAGAAATCCTGTTCCTTAGGATTTTGAAGACTGTTTTACTCTGTCACAACACTCAAGGATGTTAAGTCTGGGGAGCAGAAGAAACACTGCTTCTCAACAGCAGTGTTTCTTAAACTGCAACAGGCATCAAAACTGGGGCAGAGGCCTGCTGAGGTACTGATTGTTGAGCCCCACACTCAGTGTTTCTGTGTTAGTAGGTCTGAGGGTGACCTGAGAATCTGCATTTCTACCAAGTTCCCAGGTGACACTGATGCTGTGAGGTTCGCACTGGGAGGACCACTGCTGATCCTTACAGGTGACCTGCTTTGCATTTTAATTTTCCTCCTCTCAGAGCTTTGTCTCAATTGTGATATTCTAAAATTGCACAGTAAGATTCCCTCAGTATATGTCATTTTAAAAATTTCATTTGCGGGCACTCAGTATGGTCTCTCAAGTTAGAAATGTGTGTTCTTTGGCTCTGGGAAATTATTTTGTCTCTTTGATAATTTCATCTTTGCTATTTCCATATATGTCTCTTTGTGAATTCTAATAATACAGATTTCCTAGTTGATCCTCTAAGTTTCTTATTTTTTCCTCTCCTGTTTTCCATCTTTTTGTCTTTTGGTTCTTTTATAGAGTTTTTCAACCTTCTTCCAACATTTCTATTATCTTTTTAAAGTGTCTGTTATACTTACTTTTTTATAATTTCCATTCTCTCTTCAGTTTCAGTCTGTTATTACATTTAAGAGTCCCTCCCGTTCTTCTTTTCTGAAATATTTATTATTATTTACCATACTTTTGTTTGTGGATATAACATGTTCTCTCTTCTTTCTAGAGATACAGGTTGTTTCGAAGTTCCCATCTCCGTCCATTGTCCCTGGTTCCCTTTTCCCATGTATTTCAGACTCTATTTATAGGAATTCTATCAATGATTACTATGTATAAAGTAGATAACTAATGAGAACCTACTGCACACCTCAGGGAACTCTACTCAACGTTCTGTGATGACCTAAATGGGAAGGAAATCCAAAAGGGAGTGGGTATGTGTATACATACAGCTGACTCACTTTGTGCACAGCAGAAACACCACACTGTAAAGCAACTATACTTCAATACAAATTAATAATAAAAAAAGTCAGTGATCACTGGCAGTCTGCTCTTATTTAGTGAAAAGCAGCCCCCCAAAGCTGGCTGAGCAGGGTCTGTTTCACAATGGATCCACACACATCTGTCTGATGGCTCAAGCCCTCCAGCCTCAAGGCTGGTGTAATAAGCCTGACGGCTAGTCTCTAGGAAGGTGAACACAAACATAAGCTGAGAGGAGAACTGTCACCCTCCCGTTTAGACTGGACTTAACTTCCCTGATTGCAGGAGATGCTATCCTCAAGCCTCACCCCTCGTCCCAGCTGGGCCTGTGCCCCATATGCCCCAGAAGTTAGTTTCAACTCTCTAGAAAGTAAACTTCCAGTTTTCTGCCTTCGTTAAAGGAAGGGCAGTCACTTGGCTTTAAGTTCTGGAGGGGGAATCTGGAGGTCCATTTCACCAACCCCCCATTTTCAGTCCTATCCTGTACCCCTTTCTTGACCGGCTTTGAATTCCTGAAGCATTCAGAGAAGCATTTTTGCAGCAAGAAAAGTGTTTGTTTATTTTGGGATCCACTCTCACTAAGCCATTTACAATTCGTGCTCTTGCTTGAAAAATTGTTGTGGCATCTTTTGTTTGGACTGTCTCCCCTCCTGTTTGTCTTTATTCCTGTCTGTGTGCACTTTAGTCCTTTATTTTCATTTTTAAGGGGGTTCTTGATTAGAGCAGAGTGAAGCAAAAGTGCTCAGTCCACCAGGCCTTATAGGATGTCTTCAATAGGCATCTGATTGGTGAATAAAACCAGATTTTCTCTAAAAACCAAAATAAAACCTTCCCTCATAAACGTTACTGTAACTTTTTTAGCAAAACATCATTCAACTTAGATATTCTAACAAAAATATTAGCCTATGTAAATTTTACCTTAAGATGATACTATGAACCAGAAAACACGGCATCATTATTCTGAACATCAAATTAATAAAGAGCTATCATAGAGAGGATTCATCCCTATGAACATAAAAGGCTAAATAAAAGTCACTTTATTTTTTCTGATATGGTCCACAGACCAGTGGACTAGGAACATCACAGAATGTCTTGGTTTAATAAAGTACTTAACTTGTCCTTGTGAACAAGAGAAAGTACACGTGGTGGTGATGATCCTATAGGCAAGCGAGTTCACACGCTGAGTTTTTAGTCACAGACTGGCAGGGACCTTTGGGGAAGATGCTTCGTGGCTCCTGCTAAGTCTGCTGTCCATGTTTGTATGAATACAGATAGCGATGTGAATGATCAAGTGCACACACAACAGGACTGCAAGTGTCATGATCCCGAGCCTCTCAACAGACTAAAATGATGGTCTAGAAGCAACTGAGACATTAAGCTGGGGAAAGGCAGTGTTTCGAATTTTTAATCAAGCATTTATAAAGGCCTACTTGGAGGCAGTTCTTAGGAGCATGACAATAGACGTGGGGATCTTGGCTGACCACAACTCAATATGCGCCAACAATACATCACAGTCCTTAAAAAGGTAATTTAATCTTACACTTCATTAACACCCCATATTCTGGTCAAGAGACACGGTCCACCATATTCTGTATTAGACCACACCTCAGTTATTTTGCCCTGAGCGCTGGGTTTTAGCGTCATACTAGAGGATGAGTGTGAGGGGAAGACTTCCAGAGTCTAGATCTGCACTATCCGGCATAATAGCCATGGGCCGCGTGTGGCTTTTTAAATAAAATTTAAAATTCCATTCCTCAGTCACACCAGCCACATTTCACATGTGCAATCTCCACGTGTGCAGTAGCACACGGCCACATGGAGGACACACCATGGTGAACCACACACGCTTCCATTATCACAGAAAGTGCTCCTGGACCGCACTGGTCTAGACCCCATGTCATCCCAGAAAATGGGAATTGGAACTTGTGCTGGAAGAGAAAGCTTTAAGCAGTCCTGATAAGTTAAGACTTGTAAGTGCTAGAATGCAGAAAATAGATTGGAGTTGTTCTCCCCAGTGCACAGAACTAGGAGAAGAGGCAGAAGCTGTTGAGAGAAAGAGCCCAGCTTAACAAATAGAGTCCCAACAATTAAAACTATTTCAAATGGAATGGCTCCTCACATAGGAGTGAGCTTTTGTCCCTGAAAGTGCTGAAGAGGAGGCTGGATAATCTCTCTTCCAGAGATCTCTCCACAGGAAGAAATGTCTCTTCTAATTCAAAGTTACAAGGATTGCATGCAAACACTCAAGACTAACAAGACATGGGTTCTGACCGATTATATAATCTAGCAAGGCATTTCCCTCACCTTTTTACTGATGTTTACATATGGATGGTGATGAAGTGAAAGCAAGACAGATAGGAGGAGGAGAATAAAAGAATAGAGGGATTTATATGGTGAACTGACGAATGTCCTGATTCTGTAAATATGCCTTTGTCTTTAAAGAGTACTGCCCTCTCTCCCAGGTCAATACCTTGTGCAGGACATCACAGCCATCGGTGATGAAATACAAAAGCATCTTGTTTTTTCTAAAAAAGTTATGCTCATTTTTATTCTAACTCTATGTTTGTTTTGTTATAAAACCATTTAAAATTGCTTACCCACAGTAAACCTGACAGTCCAAGAATGTATACCAGGCTTATCCTGCGCTAGATGGTACTTGCCGTGAATATTACCTTCATATTTTACGCTGCCTTCAACCTCACTCTAGAGACTACTCTATCAGCTAAAGGTTTCTGGAGAGGGAAGGAGAAGCAAGGCAGTTGCTTGGAAGTGCTAGAAAGGAGGTGCTAATATTTATAACTGCCCCTTTTCTCATGTTTTAAATTTAGTACTTAAGCAACTTGCAGACAGAGAGAGAAAGGGAGGTGCTGGTTAGAGCCCTGTGTCATTGTTCTGGTCTCTCTAACCAACAATGAGAGCCTGAACCTCTTGACTATGGAAGACAGCACAGACTGTGAAAGAAGGAAGAAAAGGAGGAAAAGTAATGAGGCCAGGATAGAGAAACATGTTCAATCTTGTCTCTCCAAACATGAAAAGCAGCAGGCTGTAAGTTTGCTGTTTTGTCTGTCTTGGCAGCACAAGCCTCATTCAGCAGAGAGAGGTCTCTGGCAGGAGCTGCATTTGATACTTCAAAGCAGCCAACAAAAGGCTAATGTGAAATTGAGGGAAAGGATGAGAAAATGATATAGGTTCAGGATAAACACCGGTAATACAGAAGCTCTTGCAGCAAGCTATACTGGAAAATCAAGTTTGAGGGCTAGGGGGTCAATTTTATGGGCTCCAAAACCACCATTGAAGAAAGGTGTCCAATGGGCCACCAAGTCAAATCTAAGAATGTTGTCACTTTGGAAATAAGTTCTGTTAATGAACACAATTTTAAGTGTGTGCAGAGAGATAAGAACAAAAAGATTAACTGACTAGTTTCTTCTGCAATTAACTATATGTTAATTTGGACTGGGAAACTGATTCAGTCATTCATTCAACAGACATGGACTGTTTACCACATGCCAGGCGCTGAGCTCCATAGCAGGGCAACGATGGGGATGAAGAAAGACATGATCTCAGCTTTTATAAGGTTTCACTCTGATGGTGGAAATGGATATGAAAGAATCACAAATATACAAGGGGAAAAAAAAGAGACTGAATATATACCAAGGTAGACACTTTAAATAGAGCAGATATAACAATGCGGAAGGTGGACTTAGCAGAAGCTGGGGGAGGGTGAATATTCCAGGCAAAGGGATTTGAGGCAGGAACAAGCTGGTACATTCCTAGAAGTGAGCAATGATTCTAGAGAAGGCTCAAAGGGAAAAGAAGACTCAGGTCATGCAGAGCATTGCGTATCTTGAGAAGGATTTTTGCTCATGACCTAAGAGCAATGGGAAACTCCTAAAGGGTTTAAAGAGCCATGACACAATCACAAATTTATGTTTCAAACACAGCCACTGTAAATCGAAATTCAAAAACCTAGCAAATGCGTATTCTTGGGATCAGTTTATGACTAACAGTGAGGATAAACTTAAGAGTATTACACATATGGCTCTGTGTACAGTAAGCTCTCTTGTGTGCAAAATAACATATAAACATTTTAAAATCTAATAAAAGATTACAACTTATCATATTAAAATGCTTATGTGTTTGTTTTATAAGACTTGGGCTTAGGGAGCTCATTGCCATGAAACAATACTGTCTGGTTTGTTTGTACTGGTGAAGGTGGTGGTCCTCGAATGCAACATCCTTCACATATGAAGACACTAGTCCTTTTTATTCTCATCTGGAGAGCACACATTTGAGGATGAATTTTTCAGTTAAGGTGCAAATTCCTTAGGCTTATCTACACCCACATGTGGGTAAAGATGGGATACAGTTTGCGTCCACTTTATCAGAAGCCTGACTCCCTAGAAATTTAAGTTCTAATTTTGACTGAAGCTTCTCCGCAATTTCCCTTAATTTATACGAGAAACTGATGACCTCGTTTCAAATACTAACTTATACAGACTTTGATTTAAAAAAAAAATACAAAAAAACCCTGTTTTTACCTTTGAGCTTTTACTGCATGGTTATAAAATTACTTAGCTAAACCATCCCTTGAAAACATACAAAAATGCTTGTCTTTCCCGCATGCAGCTTTATTTCTGAGCTGTGGGCTATTAAAATATCAATATACTTTAAAACTTATAAACTGAATGTGATGAATCATTTAAATAAACTCTGTGCCAAGAAACCAAGCAACAGTCTCTTAAGTCTCCCAAACTGATTTTTCATTAATCTGATTTTGGGAATATAACGAGAAATGCATGCTCGTGGACAGAATTCCCACTTGATACAGTTTTGGATTCAATACACAAATAACGTCATACTGCATTATCTGACATCTAGTCATTAGCTCAACTCTACTCCTTTCAGCATACAGAAGTCAAGGCTCACATGATTCCCACTCCATGTCAATTTCCTTCTGTGGAAAAATAGATGTGTGGCCCTAGCACCCAGCAGGGCTCAGGGGACAGAAAGCCCTAAAGGTGGAAGGATAACAGGTATTTGGCAAGTCATAACTGTTAATTATCAAAGCTGTGTTATTGACTATGGCCCTTGACTCTGAATATGAACACTGCTTAATGACTACTTGAAAAACAGTAGAGAAGAAGAATCCGTGCTAAATTGAACAGTAATTATTTCATTCCCCTGCTTTAAAAAAAAAAACGTCAACTACTCCCCAAACCTGTAAAACACTTGAGCTGATCCCTGTCAAAGTACCCAAACTCCTTTCAGGTCTAGACCTCACTCACCCTTTCACTAGTCTACACACTGAAAGGACAGCCTTCCTCTGCTTCTATCATCCAGGGCATCTCCTCCTTGGAGATGTCTTTATTCTTTACTGTGTCTGCGCATTACATTTATTCAAAGCCCCTGGACATCAGAGGCCAAGTGCTATTTTCTTTGTTCTCCAGCATTAAGAACATAGAGCTTCCTCAGTAGCTCAGAGGTAAAGAATTCACCTGCTAATGCAGGAGACGCAGGTTTTATTCCTGGGTCAGGAAGATCCCCTAGAGAAGGAAATGGCAACCCATTCCAGTATTCTTGCCTAGAAAATCCCATGGACAGAGGATCCTGGTAGGCTACAGTCCATGGATCACAAAGAGTCAGACAAGACTGACCCGCTAAACAATAACACAGCACATAGGAATGCTCCGAATCCATCTTACAGTTATGTAAACCTTCAGGCTGGGAATATTGCTCATTTATTAATTGTAGTTGAGTGGTGGTCCTGGTTTAGTCATTAAGTTGTGCCCATCTCTTGTGACCCCATGGGCTATAGCCTGCCAAGCTTCTCTGTCCATGGGATTTCCCAGGCAAGAATACTACAGTGGTTGCCATTTCCTCCTCCAGGGGATCAGACCTGGATCTATTGCATTGCAGGACAATTCTTTACCAACTGAACCACGAGGGAGGCCCTTATTTGAGTGCTAGCAAAAGTTCTCCTTGACCATTCATCCCAAATGTCAAGCTCTCTCCCCCTCCCTCATCCATTGCCTCCAGGATAATGTTTCTAAATTCTTCCTTCCTCCTGTGACCCTCCTGTTTTAGAATCCATGGCGCACGGGCCACCCCCCGCTCCCCAGTGCACTCTGACTGTATCAGCAGCAGCTGCGGCCGCTCACGCTGTCCCGAGTCCTTTCATGTACAGCCTGACACTTGATCCTTCACCGGAACCACACAAGGTGGACTGGCAGACATCTACACTGCTCCTCCCGATAAACAAAGCAGAGGTCATTAGCTCTGCTTCAGGTCAGGTGGGTCATTAGCGTGAGTCAAAGGAAACCTGGGGGCCCCATTCCTTGCTCAGATCTCTACTTCTGCACAAGGGCCCGAGATCTATCATCCACTGAGATGTTTAATCAGGACCTCCTATGTGGCAGAGAATGCACTGGGCTGCTGAGAGAACAGACACGAGTCCTACCCTGGAGTGAGACGGGTGACAAATGCCAAGGGAGAACCACACAGACTGCACTGGTGGGAGCTTCATATCTGAAGAAAGAAAGGTCATCACCCTTTTCCAAAGTCTACGAGAACAACTGTTCATGCCACTCAAATTGTTAATACTCCCTATTACCTCGGATTATTGTCTGTAGCATATAAATCTGACTAGACCTCTGAGGGAAGGTGGGACTCTCATACCTTCTTGCATCCCAAAGCATTTCCCATGCAGGAGGACATGTGATGAGATGGTACCACATCTCAGGCAGCATCAGGTTCTGAAGCCCGTGGCAGGGGGTTGGGAGGGGGAATCATCTATCATTGATATAACCCTGAACCCTTATCCAAGTGATCCAATCCAATCCACAAACACCATATGCTTGTGCATGCATGTGCCAGCTCGCTTCAGTCATGTCCAACTCTTTGTGACCTTATGGACTATAGCCCGCCAGGCTCCCCTGTCCATTTTATTTATTCAAGAATAAATACTCCAGGCAAGAATACTGGAGTAGGTTGCCATGCCCTTCTCCAGGGGATCTTCCTGACCCAGATATTGAACCTGTGTCTCTTACATCTCCTGCATTGGCAGGCAGGTTCTAGCGCCACCACCGTGGGCTCAGTTGTGTTCAACTCTTTGTGACCCTAGGGACTGTAGCCTGCAAGGGTCCTCTGTCCATGGAATTTTCCAGGCAAGAATACTGGAATGGATTTCCATTTCCTACTCCAGGAGATCATCCCAACCCAGGGATCGAACTCCATCCTCCTGTGTCTCCTACATTGCAGGTGGATTCTTTACCACTGAGTCACTGGGGAAGCCCTTGAACCCTTGAACCACTAGCAAAGGTATTTTTATGCAGACAGGTATCTTGTCTCTCTCAGTAATTCTTGTAGGGCCAGTTTTCCCTTTGGTGTTTGGACAGATCAATTTTGTGTTTTGTGGTTTTGTATTCTGAATTTTTAGTTTAGGACCTGATTAAATAGTTCATTCACATGCATTTCAGGCCCAATGGGCTAGAAAACATCTCTATTTCTGAAGACCAAAGTCATCCTCCGTGGGCTGAGATAGACAAGCTTTGAAAGACAAACAGAAAGGGAGCTTTTATCTACTGCACACTTTCATTTCACACACTCTCCAGGACATGTGATCACCACGTAAGATTGGTGAGTTGAATCCTTTGGCTACTTAAATTACTTCTCTTGTGTTTTTCTTTCCTTTAATCATTATTATTGTGGTTGTTATCATTTATTTCATTCATTGCCAAGCATGCATAACTGAACACTAGTAAGATACAGGTACTCTTTTTCTCCACTGTAAATTTTTAGCCTCTGCTATGGACTAAGTCTCTAGGAGATTTGTTTGAATAATACTAAGTATAGGTGCTGTTCCATAAATACTCCTTAATTCAATTCATATGTTAATTAAACACTGACTGTATGCCATAGGGGATTCCCAGGTGGCACCAGTGGTAAAGAACCTGCCTGCCTATGCAGAAAACATAAGAGAGGCAGACTTGATCCCTAGGTTGGGAAGATCCTCTGGAGGAGGGCATGGCAACCCACTCCAGTGTTCTTGCCTGGAGAATCCCCATGGACAGGAGCCTGCCAGGCTCCAGTCCATAGGGTCGCAAAGAGTCGAATACGACTGAAGCGACTGAGCACGCATGTGTGCAATGTATGTATGCCATAAACCTGTATTAAGTGCTAGGGAAAATAAGAGTCAACCCCAGAGGCGTCATGATAGAGGAGGAAAATAAGATAAAATCATTTTATGGTCATGTCACAGGTGAATATACAAGGCAAGAAGGGATTGGAACAGGACAAGGGAGGCTTAAGGAAAGGACCCCTTCCCCCTCCAACATACCGCTCAGGACACTTCTCATGACTCCCTCCCTCACCTGCAGGCTCTGAATCAAGTGCTACCTTCCCAGTGAGCTGCTCCCTTCAATCCCGTTTAAAACCGTAAACCCCACTCCTTGTCTACCACACACACTCCTTTACATCCTCTCTCCCTGGCACTTAGCATCTTCTGACCACACCTTCCACTCAGTTCATTTCCTTTCTCTTTCCCTGAGAAGGTCAGCCCCAAGATGGCACAACTTTTGATTTGTTCAGTGTTGAACCTCCACCTTCGAACAGCACCGAGCACAGAGCAGGTCTTGGAAATCTTCAAAAATCAGCCTTCCTGACTACCCTAAAGGGCAGCTGACCTAGCTCTCTATCCCTTTGCCCTTTCTTTTTCTTCACAGCCATTATCGAAGAACTGAAGCTATCTTTTAAAGTTTGTTTACTAATTTTCTCTTATCCCTCCACTTGGATGGAAGCTTCATGATAAGAGGAAGACTTTCTGCTTTGTTCATTGTCGTGTCCCTGGCACACTAAACAGAAGCTGGCAGTTTGTTTCTTCCATAAATTCTGGCTGAAGGAATGACTCATTCCCATGCCTGTGACTCATTTCCACTGAGCACTCAATCTATGGCAGGCAGGTTTCACTGTATTCTCTCCCCCAGTCTTCACAACAACCCAGTGAGGTGGGCGCTATTCTCCTCATTTTACAGAGTAGGAAGTACAGACTGTGTCCTGCCCAAGGCTGCAAACTGGCAAGGAGAAGACCTGCCAATTAACTGCAAGCCATTCAACTTGAGTTTTGCATCCAATCACTGTTCTGCTGAATTGATGGCAGCTGCACTGCAGGAGAATGGAGCCACCATCACTGCAGGGCAGCAGTAGTGGCTTCTTCACCGCCTGGCTCCTTTAAGCCCCTCTCTTGGCCACTGTCATTCTCCACACTAGTCTATGAGTGATACTTTCCAATGGCAAAACTGATCATCTCACTCTTCTTTAAATCTCTTCAATGGCAGTCAATCATCCATACCTCACACATGTTGAGGTCCCACTGGTAAATGTGATCAATATTTATGATAACCTCCCTAGAAGGATGATACTTTCATCTCTGGAAAAATGACAGGTTATGAAGAAAAGGATGGACTTCAGAGAAATGATCCACTTTTGAGATGATAATGAGAAAAAGACTTGTTTGGTCATGATAAGCTGAATTTATCAGTAATTCAGAAATATTTATGTAATAGCAGAGTCTCAGCAAGGTAGATGTCTTAAAATGGATCTACTTGGGCCCCACCAAAAAGCATTAATCTAGGTACATCTTTGACATTACTTAAATCTTTTCAGGTCTTAAGATACCAGGCAAAGCATCTGCATTTTGGACAGTATCATATAAACCACTGTCAAGATAAGACCCAACTAGCTCTACTGAATGACCAATAAGGCCTCTTTGGTTCAACAGTAATGCTACATGACTTAAAGATTCAAATCTGCCCTAATTCAGGCCACAGGTTTAAAAAAATGTCCAATGTGTGACTTCCCTGGCAGCCCAGTGGTTAAGAATGCTGCAATTTCCAGTGCAGGGGCATGGGTTTGATCTCTGATAGGCAAACTAATAAGATCTCACATGTCTGCTCCCCCCAAAAAGAGAAAAACAAAAATGTCCAATCTTTGGACAGCTTATGCCACATGACAAGAAGCCAGAAGAACTATTACATCTGATAAAATCACCTTGCTAATGCCAGGTCAACAGTTTTAGTACAGAATATGCTCATTCCAAAAATTATTCCATTTCTTCCCTTAAAATATACCATCCTGCCATGTGTGGCTAGGAAATGAGGAAAAGTAAACACAAAACACAAACCACATTTTGCTCCTAGCATGTCAGCCTTTTAAACGAGGGCTTTGTGGGGTTCAGAGGAAAGCAAGCCTATGCAGGTCTCTCACATACTGAAAGCTCCCTAATATGGTCAGAGATGAGTTTTGCTAGTGGGTAAGGTCAATGCTCATCCACCCATCATCCCAAGATGCTGGCATTTTACCAGGCTTCCTTGACGTTACCAGAACTGGTCCCTGACTGAAATAATCTCTGGCCAAGAGGCGACAGTTGACCCAATGTTAGCTTCTGGCTCTTGCGGCTGAGAGAAGAGGAGGGTCTTCTCTGCACAGTCTCCCCTGCATCCCACCTCTCCAGCTAGGAGAAGCCCCCACCACAGACAGCAGCAAGTGAATGGGCGCCGACGGTAAACCTCAGGCTCAGGCTTCCCTGGTGGGCCAGCGGCTGAGAATCTGCCTGCCAGTGCAGGAGATACAGGTTCAATCCCTGGTCAGCGAAGATCCCACATGCCATAGGGCAACTAAGGCCACATGCCACAACTACTGAAGCCTGACCACTCCAGAGCTTGTGCTCTGCAACAGGAGAAGCCACCACAAGAAGCCTGAGCACCACAACTAGAGACAGTCCCCGCTCAGTGCAATTAGACAAAGCCCATGTGCAGCAACAGAGAACGAGTGAAGCCAAAAAATAATAAATAAAAAGTTTAAAAAATCTTATGTTCAAGACTACAAATGAGTTTCTTTTTTTTAACACATCTTCAAATTATTTAACTTGCACAAATTACCCAGAAAAATGTTTTCCCTCACAAAATGTTTTTTAAAAATCTCGACAAGTCAAACAGTCTGGGGACCTACTGAAAAGATATGGGATTTAATGGTGGTGCCATAGCAAATTTCTAATCTGAGCCACGTTATGTAGTGTAACAATTTTTTTTTTTTTTTTTTGAAATTTCAGAAACGTATTTAAGTACTGACTTTCAGCTCTGGTTATTTTTCAAGTGCATCTATATAAACTAGAACAGTCTATCCTACACCAGACAGAAATTAACAGTGCTTTAGAAACAATGACTATGTATGACAAAATCCCCCCCCCCTCAAAAAAAGAGAACCCTACAGAAGAAAACAAAACATTTATAGAGGAGAACAGCCAGGAAAGTAAATTTTTCAAGACACTCCATAGGTATAAAAACAATTTTTACTATACACATTGAATTAGCAGACCCATGAGATAAATTACTCTTTACAGAGTCTATTTAATCTAGGTAATAAATAGGATCTACCATTTTATTAGAGGAACAAAGCAATCCCTGATTAGATGCACTACAACAAATTAAGGGAAAAGAAAGTGAGATTATTCAAATTCAGGGAAGATTACTCATCATTCACTAAGGTGAAAGGCAAACAAAAACATGGAGAAGAGCTCAAATATTGAAGGTTTCTAATTTTCCAGATGTCATTTCAGTTTTCTAATTACAAAATCATAGCTTTAAAATGTAAAACCACCGGGTTACTTACTTCTGATAGACCTTTCTAATTTCCTTACAAGTTCTTTCGCTTTCAACTCTATATCATGCCCAAAAGAATACTGTTTTTTCCTCAACCCACCCAGATTCTAAAACCCCACTGCAGACCCTCTCAGCCATGAAGCATGCAACGACCCTCAAGACCCTTTCAACATGCTGACAGGATCTGCCAATACACAGGGCCAGGACAGGGGGGCGAGGAAGTGTCATTCCCTGGGATTTAAATGGGCCCCTTGGTCAAAGGAGAACAGCTAAAGATATTAAAGATACCAAAAGTCTGCTCCATTCAGATGCCAACATTTTAAGCAACTGGGAAAGACAAAACAGGTATGAACACTAGCATAAAAATCTTTCTTTAAATTCAGTGTTTGTCAAATACCAACTTTTTCTTTTATTCCTTTCTGTTTCTGATCTTTGGAAAAACCACATCAGTATCAAATGTCACTCAGTTCTTATTCAAACAGAGGAAAGCAGACACAGCGGCTGCACCCATGACTTAGCTGACCTGGGCTCTCAGTAAAAACAAACCTGTATAAATCACCAGATGTAAGCAATTGGGTAGTGATCACTTTAATTAATTGAACAGCTTTCCTGAAATTTACTGTATAATTTCAACCCTCCCAACACCTTTCCCAGATGCAACTAACAATGGTGTTTTTTTTTCCCTTAAGTTGTTTAAAGGAGGAAAACATTTTTAACTTCAGTGGCTTAAATGTATTTTTAAATTAATCAAGATGGATGTGGTAAACTATTTCATTTTAGAAATCAAACCATGCTCCTTCGAAATGACTTTAAAGGCTGAAAGTCAAAATTATTCTAAAACATCTCCAATGTGTAAATATAAACACATCATCTGACCTAATAATACAGAAAAATGTAACACAACTTAATCTTATTTGAAAACTCAGATATGCAAAAGGACATGCAATGATACTTCTAACTTCAATCACCTATTGAATTTTAACTGTATGAAGTGGATAGTTTGATTTGATGTTTCTCAACTTGATTTCCACTGCAGGTGTCACACTTAAAAGAGGATACCCAAAGCTTTCTTATCAACTCCATTTCTCCTCCCCAAATAGCTTATTCTCCACGGAACTATATAATACTGAATCCATAGATCCCATGCCAACCATTGAGTGATACAAGAATTTAAGTCCTAGTCTACCATAATCAAATACATGTCTCTGTCATGTGAAGGTGGCTTCTCTGAATCTTGGAGGTCACAGCAGCAAAGGATGGCAATGTATAAAGCATCCTTGCTACAATGATACTGAAAATTTAGGAGAGAGAAAGAGAGGCTAGGAAACAAGTTAACCAGTTTATAGGAAGCATATTGTGCTTGTAAGATCTGTAGTCTAGCCCATATGAAACTGCTCCCCATGGTCCATGCAAACATACATGTGAAATCCTTCTAACATCCACTTACAAGGAGAGAAGTGTAATATTTGTTGTAACTGGTCCTAAATTTGGAATGGTCTCCAATTCATTGTTGTTCAGTTTCCTATAAAGCCAAAGAGAGAGAGAGAGAGAAGCTGATTACACAATCTGTATTCCGTAAAGGTGAAAACGTTATAAATTCATTTAAAGATCCCTCTCCCAAGTTAAAGGTTTTAAATATTGGGTTGGCCAAAAAGTTCACTCCAGTTTTTCCATAAGACGGTATGGAAAAACCTGAATGAACTTCTTGGTCAACCCAATAATTATTGTAACCCAAATGCTCTTTACAATCAAATACTGTGATGGGTAATATATTTGATTCAAACCTCAAACAGGAAAGAGCTGAACTCACACTTCTCGAAGGCTGTGAAGGTGGCTCAAGGAACTTGCCTTGATGAAAGACAATCTGTTGTGACTTAAGTCTCTGTGGAAAAAAAAAAAAAAAATAAAATTGTTAAGTAGTTTCCAAAAATCACTAACAGTGCTTAATGATGTGCAGGACAGATTGGATTTATGAACTCTCTCTCTCAACACCAGCTACAACATGAGAAATAATTGGTCTATCCTGTCCATAAACTAGAGGGCAAAATCCAAAATACAAACTCTGAGGACAAAATTAGTTTAGGAGGCTGGCAGATTCAAATGCTCCAAGCCCACAAATGTTTTAGGAGATGGTTTTTGGCCCAGGGTGAACAGATCTTTGTGAACTGGTTGTTTTGCCTCACCCTCCCTACCCCCTGCCATCTCCTCACTTCCAACTTGATATGATGAAGTCATAGCTTATGAAAAGTGGCTAATTAGGCAGGTTGCTGAAACTAAAATGTCTAAAGAAACCTTTTTATTATCGTAAAACTAAGTATCAAAGTCCTTATTACAGTCAAAGAAAGTAGAAATTGCTTTTCATACATATTTGTTTCCCTGGATTAGGGCACCAAATTATTTAAAGTACTGGGGTGTGTGTGTGTGTGTGTGTGTGTGTTGAGAGGGTAGGAAACAACCCAACTTCTGTGTGTGTGTGTGTGTGTGTGTGTATTGCGAGGGTAGGAAACAACCCAACCTTTTTCTGAATTTCCCCAAATCTCAATATCTCAATATAATGTGTAATTTAAAGCACATCAACCACCTAACACAGTTAAGCAGACTGTTCAGAACCTGTGATCAGGTTTCTTTTCAATCATTAAAATAAATCTGCTTCTAACTCAGAGATTCCTTATAACTTAGTAACATTTCTACAGGACATCAGTATTTAAAAGAAAGCAAAACCAAACTCCTACATGTTCAGTGTTCTAGGACAGGCCATCAGCTCAGCATTCAAGAGTCAAAATGTGAAACAAAATCTAGCAAAATACTTGGTTATACTGACTATATGCCTTCAAACTGGCCTAAAGAAAATGACATGGCTGAACATCTACTGAAGACCAGCCTGACAAATAGGATGGGCGAAAGCTCTCCCACTGAAAAATGTGTACCCAATCCCACCAGATTAATTTCTTCAGTGTTTAAAAGTGAAGGTTTTTAAATAACCCAAGTTAGAGATAACCAAACTTGACTGGAGAAGAGCAGGAACCATGTGCTCCTAAGTATGCCACTCCCTCTGCCTGCCCCCTATGGGAAAAAAAAAAAACCTGCAGAGAAATCACATTCAGAGAAGCCCAGTGTTACTCTGTGTACATCTATTAAGTAACAATTAGAAATTAGAGATCCTTTTTCAGTCTTTGCATTTTTTGTTTTGAGAATAAACCTGGATCTATTTCATCAAAAAGGAAAAAAAGAAGTAATTTTTTTTTTTTGCAAAGGTTTTATTTGAAGCATGTTTGCCTAAAGACCTACCAGACAGTAACAGACATGAGTAGATTTGTTCTGGTAGAGTTATAACATGAAGGGAAAAAAAAAAAACCTGGCACAGTCTTTAAACTATAAAAGTCCTGCAATTACAACCACTGCCGTGCATGCTCCCCACGCTGGAGCCACTTTCCCTCACGGCCCAGCTCGAGTCCATCTGGAGTTCATCAAGGAAACCGTGAGCCCAACAACTCACGTTCGGATTCAGACAAAAACCTGTGTGCTTTTAGCACCACAGACAGTCACAGATTTCCCACGGGCTTTAAAAAAACAACCAAGAAAAAGAGGCCTTCACCTGGGAGGCAGCCTGAATCAACAGAAAGGCTCATTTGGACTCACTTAGCTAAAGAACATTGCACTCGGCCTATTGGGCCGCATCCCTATTGTTCAGAGGAAAGGTGGCACCCATCTGGCATTTCCAGCTCACACAGGTGATTTCCTTTCTAATGAGAAAAAAACAAAAATTCCTCTCTCTCATTTTTCTCAGGGCCACGCTGTGAAAAAAATAAAAGTTAAAAAAGATGGAGTGCTTCAACTTTTTCCCTCCTCCCTACCAGTAGTGGGATGAAATCTCCAACAAAAGACCTTTAAAATGAGAAACTGCCTTCAGAGAACAGGGCACATGCTGGGGACCCCTCACTTCTGATCCATAAGCAGGAGCAGGCAACCTGAAATAGTTCAGTTACTGCAACACACTTCCATTCCTGAGTTTTGCATACTATTAAAACCACAGTATATGTGGGAGAGAAAAAGAAACACCCCGAAGTGACTTTATTGTTAAATACTTGAAGCCTTAAAACTTTAAATGTACTTAAATTTAGGTTTCATACAGTTTATGTTTCAGAAATGATCCAAGGACGTCACATTTTTGTAAATCTTCCCTTGTATTGTTTTTTATGGCTAGATCACTAAAAATACCACAAAAACAGATTCAACTTGTACGATGTCAATGTTTTCTGAAATCCCATTACAGTCAGTAAGGCAGGCAGATTCTTCGTTTTTACAGTTCCAGTAATGAACATCCGATTCCCCAGGAAACCTTTTCTAAAAAAACTTTTTGTAATGAGGTTAATAAATGGGAAAGGTGGTGAGGCAGAGAGGTGTTAACTATTTACCCAAAACTCAGCTGGCCAAACACTTGAAAACCAAACTCTACACAGGAGAGAGAAGTCTCTCTTCCTGCATATTAGTAAGTGGATAAATATATATGAAAATAATTCATTTACAACATTTGGTCCCAGTTCTCAATTTCTTTCTTTTAGCATTTGGAAATCTGACTTCCAAGTCAAATTTTAAAATGCAAATCCGGCACAGCTTCTTAATCAATCCCACTGGGGCCTGCAGAGCTGCTAATTCAGCAGAAATCTGGAAAGCCGAAAGACAAAAAGCCAGGCTGTAGCTGTTTCAAGACACTGATCCAAAGTGACTCATAAATCAGCCTGCTATGTTCAAGTTTTTGTCTGGAAAATACAGAAAAACAGCTGTGAAAACCAGAAGGACTATTACCCCCCAACCCCAGCCTGAGTTCTGGTATGGACCAGAGGATTTATAACAGGCAGATACTAAAGAAGTCACACCAGCAGAAAGTATCTTCCAGACTTTTTTTTTTTTTTTTTGGCCTGAGCTCAGCTAACCCAAACCTTTCTATTGTGATAAGACAAATAATTCTGAAATTCCAGTGAGGTTTTAAAACTACTTGAAGCTCTTACTGACAACTGGGCAACTTTTCCCTCCTTTGGCTAAGTAAACATATTCTAACTAGCCCTCCTCTTTGGGTTCAGAACTCCTTGCAAGCACACAGTCTAGATGTAAACTCAAGTCTGCCTTTAAAGACAGTTGTAAGGAACGTTTCAAATAGTGACCATTTTAAGAGCCACTTTCATTAAAGTATTAGAAGTCCCTTTTTTTTTTTTTTTAAGAGAACTGTGATATTATTATTTTACAGCTCAAACAATTCAACTTTTCATGTATGGGATTCTTATGGCCCTAAAATCACAACTGAATAAAGTGGAAAAAATACATACACACATGTGTATTATAGAGATTAAATTTTTAACTTGCCAATTCAACAAATGAAACAAAAGCTATGCACCAAACTTTTCTGAAGAATGCTCTCATGAAATATTCCTAAGCAAACTTTTACTTTCTTAATTACCTCATGTCAATGTATGGCAAAACCAACCAATATAATATTGTAAAATAATTAGCCTCCAAAAAATAATAATAATAATAATAAAAACAAACAAACAAAAAGATATGGGGAAGAACAACATGCATTTTGCTATGTATTTCTAAACTCGGGGCCAGTCTACCGAAAAGCTTTTCTAATTAAGTAAAATTTAAGCAGCAGCTATCTTCGCCTCCTGTTCCAAACACCAAATAACAGAGAAGTTAAAGCTCAATTCTATGAATTCTTCTGCTCATTTCAAAGGTGAAAAGAGGAGACCTCTAGAGCTTTAGGCACAAACAAAAGAAACATTTACAATAAAGAATCTGGACCACATGGTTTGGTGACAACTACAAAGTTGGTTAAAAGTCACACATGTACAAGAATGACAGAACTGTCCAGTGAGTGATCACGGTGGGGCTTCTGACAACAGACTGAGCGCTTATTTGCACAAGTGGAACTTATTTTCACATACGTTTAAGGAATGTGGACTTGTATTGAGACAATTGACTGCTGGCGGAAATGTAATTAAAGATTGTGCTAACCAAATAAACTGTAATTTGTTTTTAGTGTGCCACCAAATTATCTGGAAAACAAAATCCTAATTAGGTCAACTACTTTTAAGACAACGTTTAAATAGGTATCAAACCCCTTTTGGTTTAACTCAACTTCTAATCAAGAGCACTACAGTTTTTTTTTAAGACGTCCAATTTTTAAAAAAGACATTCACACAAAAATATATTGCATACTGGCATGATCCGACAGGCCACTTAACTCGGAGAAACTACTGAAAGTTAGAGCACGTGAATGATCTGAGCCATTCTAAACACACCCCAGGAAGCACGGTGTTCATTCTTTCTCAACCCTCTATTATTCATAAGTGTTCACCTCCAGTCATTCAAATGTTCAGTTCCACATGTTGTCAATAGAGCCATTCACATCTCATGAATAAGGCAGCATGACCTCCACAAGAGGCAATTGAACAGAATTAGCCACAACTAATTGAAAGTCTCCCTGTTTTAGGTTAAAGTCCTTATCTCCTTCTTCAATTGTAATAAAAACTACTAAACAAGACATCCCACGATAAGAGATTACATATCAATCTAAAACTCTCTTAACTTTTTAAAAAATTAAGGCACATCAACACAAAGCATATGCTTTTCCGTAGTTGACAATTCTACATTTCACAAAAAAAGACTGGTGAGCACAGAGATTTAAAAGCAGAGTTTTTTAAACAACCTATCCAAACTTTCTACCACTACTATTTGGAATGTTAGGATAGTTGACTAGAAGTTTCAAGAGTTTCAAATCTCCACTACTACTCGGTTAGGCCCAAATCTGAGTATTAACGATAGACTGCACTTTTGCTTCTTTTCAACAGGATAGCTACTTTAAAAAAAAGAAATACAAGTTTTGACTGTTAACATTTTGCACCAGTCCTCCAATTTTAACAAAACGAGGGCTCGGAGAGAACAAGGAGACGACATTTGGAAAAAATTAGCCTTTCCAACTAAACGACATTTTCTTCCTTGTTCTTTCACGCAGTTGGCAGTGATTTCAGGTTTTTCAGACTTCACAGCTAGCGTCCAAAAACTTTTATAACAGCACCCAGCGCTCTCTCCTAAACCGCCCGGTCGCGCTGAGAAGCCACAAAAATCACGCCTTCGGTTCTGAAAAAAAAAACTCTAGTTCCTTCCCTTCCATATCTACTGCTCAGTCTTGCCAACTTCTTGCCGGAATGGGGATGTGCTACAGTTTGGTCGAAGAGGGGAATTTACGGAATTTACTAACGCGAAATTAAGCGAGGGTAAAGAACAACAAAATGATGTCTACCATTGCTTGGTTAGTGACCTAACTGCTCAAAGGGCTTCCCAAACGAAAGAGAGCGCTGGATTACTATAGTGTTGGGAACGCAAAAGGTGACTTGAACCTGTTAGAAACTATAGTTGAGCCGCGGGATCATACTCGTAAAGGGAGAACAGAAAACTCAGGGCGGCCGAAGCGTCAGCTCTGCCGCCCCGGACTGGGAAGGCGCGCATCTGAGACCCCTGGGCGAGCTCCGCGCGGACGCGGATTCCGTCCCCGGGAGTTGTCAGCGGCTCCATCGCGTCGCCCAGGTGCGGCCGGGCGGGGCAGGCCGGGGCCCACCTGCGCGGTCCGCCAAGCGCCGGGGGATGGAGAGGGACCGAGGCCCTTTTCCATCCCCGCGGGGCGCCGCTCGAGGCCTGGGAAAGAGGAGGTGCCCCGGAAAAAACTGCTGCGCGCCTAGCATCCTGGCCCCAAGCTTGCAGTCCCGAAACTCACGCGGTCCCTCCTCCGCCGGTTGGAAGAATACTTACAGCCGAGCGATCCAGGACGGAAGCGGCTCGGGAAGGTGCGCCAGCCGCTGGCGACTGCAGTCCAGGAGGTCCCCGAGGCAGCGGCACTGAGCGGGACACTGGTGCTCAGCGCCGACCCCAGAGGGCGGCCCCAGCGCCTCGAGGCCGCCGCCCTCGGCCGGGCCCGCGTGCCCCAGCACCTCGCACAGCAGCAGCCCCAGCGCCGCCGCGAGCGCGCGGAGCCTTGGCGCGCCCATCGTGGTCCCGCAGCTTCTCGCTCGGCCCGGGTCTCCGCACGCTCGGGGCCCGGCACCAACTTCCAGCCGGGAGTGGACGCCCGCGCTCGGGGCCGCGTGCGCGCGCCCCCCTCTCGCGCCCGCAGGTGAGCCCCTTTTTTCTCAATCCACACAGCAGAGCTCTTTCGTGCCCCCGGGCAGCGACAGGGAAGCCGAAACCAACGGCCAGCTGTGGCAGAGTTGCAGCAGGAGCAGCGTCCGCGCACCCAGGCCCTTCTTGCCCGCAAAAGAAACTTTTTCGCCTCCTCCTTGCCGCTGAGCGCCAAGTCCCGGTGCGCCGGAGCCGAGGGGCGGTGCTGCCCAGACCCGCGCGCGCCCATTGGCCAGCCCGGCCTGTGGCCCTCGCGGCCACGTGACAATAACAAGGTTCCCGCCCCCGGCCGGAGCGCGGGAGAAAGTGGAGCTGAGATTGTAGGAAATTCGGAGTTATATTTTCCAGCCTCTCGGGCCACAAGTCTCCACTACGTCCTGGGAAACATATATCAAATGGAGTTGAAGAGAAAAAAGGAGTGAGCAAACAAGTGAGCACATTTTAGGCCAGCTTTCGGAGTAGGAGGTATTTCGGGGCACTTCAGGGGAGCAAAGTTAAGTTCTATTATTAGGAGACCTTGCATTCCAAATTTTAAAAAGAAGTATAAATTATCTTACCATTCACACAGGAAACAATGGTTTAAATAAAAATACAGGTTGTTTTTTTTTTTTTTTAAGTCTTAAACACTGGTTGGGCTTTTTTCCCATACGTCAGCTCCAATAGTAAAACGAATTGTAAAATGTAAAAGTCATGGTATTAGAAACGGTATACTGAGTTACATACAAATAGCCAGCCTTAGTGCTTTGGATAGAACTGGGTGGAAAGTGTGGGAAATGACCTTCTCGTATACCTCAGTGGCAATCATAGATTGCATGCAATAAGTAAATAAATAAAAGTAGTCACCATAATGTTTTAAAGCCAAATGAAAACAAGGACCTTGGAGGAAAAATTAATATATGCACCATGGTTCACCTGTGCCTGAGTGATGACAAATTGTGATTGAGAATGCTACCAGACTCGAAGTAGTACTTGCCTGTTCCCTCTGCTGGGGGATGATTCAGGCCTACAGGACTTACCAGTGAAATCTGTACTTTGACTTACCCTTGCAGGTGACTGTGACCACACGAAATGATGGAGACCTCAGAGACCAAATGGGAATGCCCTCCTACTCTGGGGGAGGAGATACACCCATGGAAGGTAACTAACTTCTTTGTAGCAAAAACTGAAAGCTTACTTTATACTTTCAGGAATTCCCTGGCAGTCCAGTGGTTATGACACCATGGGCTTCCACTGCAGGGGGCACAGGTTTGATCCCAAGTCAGGGAACTAAGATCCTGCAAGCTGTGTAGCCATGGTTAAAAAATAATATAGTACCACCAAATCAGCAGTGAGTTCACCATGTGGACTTCCCTGGCAATGCAATGGTTGACTCCACATTTTCAATGCAGTGGGGGGGTGGGCACCAGACTGATCCCTGGTCAGGGAAATAATATCCCACCTGCTGTCTGAGACAATCAAAAGCTAAAGAGTGAAAAAAACTCCCAAAACCGTTCACCTCCACACACTGTTTCTTGAGTGTCTGTCATCTGCCAATGCATCCCTTGGGGCTGCTTAAATTGCTCATTACTGAGGAGTGGAAGCCGCTGGGAGAGGTGAGTTTAACTGCAACTCACACTCATTGATTTCCACTGTAGCCAGTTACCTGAATGAACACTCAGATTCATGAGTGTGGGGAAAGATTCAACTCGGAAATTGAAAGCCACCACTTTAGATGTGACATCCCTTTCTCTTCTGTCCAGCTACTGTTGACATCCAGCCCACCACTTTTTTATTTTTGATGATTACAATTAGAAAATATTTATAATGAAGGCACTTCAGTTTTGAGTGATTATTTTGCCTACTTGGGAATGGTCAATGCATACCCCAGTTATGGTATAGATTTCCTAGCTCAGTCACTCTTGTCTATTTTATATATGGACAATCAGGCTTAGTGAATTGAATTGGAGTTTTTAAAAAGAAGAAAGATGCCATTATACACATGCCATTAGGTGTAGGCATCGTGCCACCAGTATGGTGGCTTGCTCATTGATGTGTCACATCTGTGACAGATAGCTACCTCTTGGGGGTGGGTTGGCTCATTTTCCTTCTGCATTCTCTACTCTCCTTGTATTATTTCATCTTCTTTTGTGGAATTCCATTTATATCCACATGCTGATATTTACCACATCCATATTTCTAGCCCAGATCTTTCTCCTAAACTCCAGACCCATATATTCAGCCACTCATAAGGTGTCTCAAATTGGATATTCAAATATAACAACGTTTCTAGAATTGAATTTCACCAGTCTTGAAGCGTATTCCTTTTCACCTGAATTTACTATCTCAAGGAAGGATATCTGCCTCCATTTAGATGACTCCTGCCCTTTAGATATCCTCATTCTCACCACCACCCCTGCAGTCAATCAATTAGCAAGTCCTAATGAAACTAGCAGCTAAATACATTTCCTATCTCCATAGACATTATGCAAACTCAACCCTCATCAGCTCTTGCTTGGTTAACTGCTACAGACTCTTTCCCATCTGGCATTCCAGTCCTTTCTCCACAGTGCAGTCAAGTGATATCACAAAAGCTCAAATCTGCTCCTGTAATTCCACTGCCTGGTTCCTTTCTCCGGCTCCCACTGTCCTCAAGTTCAGTTCAGTTCAGTCGCTCAGTCGTGTCCGACTCTCCGCGACCCCATGAATCACAGCACGCCAGGCCTCCCTGTCCATCACCAACTCCCGGAGTACACTCAAACTCATGTCCACAGAGTCGGTGATGCCATCCAGCCATCTCATTCTCCGTCGTCCCCTTCTCCTCCCGCCCCCAACCTTTCCCAGCATCAGAGTCTTTTCCAGTGAGTCAACTCGTCTCATGAGGTGGCCAAAGTATTGGAGTTTCAGCTTTAGCATCAGTCCCTCCAATGAACATCCAGGATTGATCTCCTTTAGAATGGACTGGTTGGATCTCCTTGCAGTATAAGGGACTCTCAAGAGTCTTCTCCAACACCACAGTTCAAAAGCATCGATTCTTCGGCGATCAGCTTTCTTCACAGTCCAACTCTCACATCCATACATGACCACGGGAAAAACCATTGCCTTGACTAGACGGACCTTGGTCGGCAAAGTAATGTCTCTGCTTTTTAATATACTATCAAGGTTGGTCATAACTTTCCTTCCAAGGAGCAAGCGTCTTTTAATTTCATGGCTGCAATCAGCATCTGCAGTGATTTTGGAGCCCAAAAAAACAAAGTCTGACACTGTTTCCACTGTTTTTCCATCTATTTCCCATGAAGTGATGGGACCAGATGCCATGATCTTTGTTTTCTGAATGTTGAGCTTCAAGCCAACCTTTTCACTCTCCTCTTTCACTTTCATCAAGAGGCTTTTGAGTTCCTCTTCACTTTCTGCCATAAGGGTAGTGTCATCTGCATATCTGAGGTTATTGATATTTCTCCCAGCAATCTTGATTCCAGCTTGTGCTTCTTCCAGCCCAGCGTTCCTCATGATGTACTCTGCATATAAGTTAAATAAGCAAGGTGACAATATACAACCTTGACGCACTCCTTTTCCTATTTGGAACCAGTCTGTTGTTCCATGACCGGTTCTAACTGTTGCTTCCTGACCTGCATACAGGTTTCTCAAGAGGCAGGTCAGGTGGTCTGGGATTCCCATCTCTTTCAGAATGTTCCACAGTTTATTGTGATCCACACAGTCAAAGGCTTTGGCATAGTCAATGAAGCAGAAATAGATGTTTTTCTGAAGAGATTTTCCACTGTCCTCAAAGTAAAGTTTAAATTCCCTAGAGTGACTTAGGGAGTATTCGTGTGTGCTTGGCCTCTGCTTGCCTCTAACTCATTTTATTTGCTCATCTCTCTTTTACTCTAGGATCTACTTGCAGTTCTCTTCCTGTGCTGTGCTTTTTGCCTTTGGCCTTCCTTCACATACTGGTCCGTCTGTCCAGATCACTTTCTGCCCCTGTTCTGTCTGATTGGTTGGCCCTTCAACTTAAGCATCCTTCTTTTGGAGACGGTTTCCATGAGTCCTGTTTTGGCTGTCCCTCTAATGCATTCCCAGAACATCCAGTATTCACTGGAATGTAACTGGCCATTTCTACTCTAGTACTTCCTAACTAATGCTTAGAATTATTTCCACATAACCATGCTTCCTATATATCCTTTAAGGGTTTACCAAGTTTGTGCTGTTGATTAAGTTACTTAAATTTTCAGTACCTCAGTTTCTTCATCTGTAAGTTGGGAATACAATAAACACGCTCTTATTACCTGATTTCCATTCATCAGTTTACTGCATTAGCTGTCATTCTCTGCCCTCCTCTAAGATTTATGGACTAAGGCCCAAGACAAGCGGAAATCCAGTGGCTCCTAGCCCCTCCCCAGTACTCTGTTTGCAAGTTTGCTCCTACTCATTGTAGTTCTAGACTTGTTCATATCTATAATTACTCAATTAAATTAAATATTGCATCAACCACATACAAGTGCAACCAGAAAGTAACTTCATTACTATGATAATGAATTTGAAGCTTGGGAAAGATTCTTTACAGATAATAACTAATATCCAGTGCTATCAGATTAGATTTGCATGAGACAGTTGTAAAAACTGGGGAGAAATTAGAAATCTAGATTTCTTCACACAGATTGCTTTGCAAGCATCAAGTTCTTGTTTCACTTTAAATTTTAAATTGGGAATCAATTAGCAGGGGGTGTTTTATGGGTGTGATTTGTGCTTATTCAGAACTTCACATGGTTTTTGAGAAAGTGGACTATGATGCTATGGAAAGGATGTGTTTCACATTAAATATGGCTATTCTCCATCTCAATGGGCTTCCCAGGTGGCTCAGGGGTAAAGAATCTGCCTGTAATGTAGGAGATCTGGGTTTGGTTGCGGGGTCAGGAAGGTTCCCTAGAGACGGAAATGGCAACCTGCTCCAGTATTCTCACCTGGGAAATCCCTTGGACAGAGGAACCACAGAGGAATCCCATGGAACAGAGTCCATGGGATCACAAGAGTCAGATATGCCTTAGCGACTGAGCAGGAACACCATCCCAGTATATCCTGAGCCATGCAGTCAATAGAAAGTGGGACTAGTCCTAAGTGGAAACTTTAAATCAACGTAATGTTTTCACCAACTTCCCAAACCCTTCACAAAGTACAAGGCAGAACCTTCATGGCTTGTCTCCCTGAGCAGGTGAGAACAGATTGTTTTTGAGGTCTCTTGCAGCCCTGTGTAGCTTCCTTTAGTACTGATATCTGAACAATAGGGATGAAGGCACAGTGCCAAGAAAAATGGTCTGTATTGGCGGGAAAAAAGAAACAAAAAATTTTGTGTAATTTCCCAAAATTTATCAGTGAATAACAATGATCCCCAAAACACCCTTTATGTGTCACTGAATTCTCTGACCCTCTCATGGTGTTGTTATTCTGTACACACACACACACACACACGTGCACACACACACACACACACACAGAGTATTGTAGTATCAAATGGCAATTCTCAGCTCCTGTGTCTAATCTTTCATAAATAAGGATTTAGTGTGAGGTTTTCAGATTCATTTTGAATGTAGGTCTTTTAACATTTGGATTAAAACGTTCAAGTGTTGAATTTCTCTACTCCTTAGAGGTTTATACTGGTTAACTAGGCAGTTGAAAATTGACTCTCCATTGGAAATGACCTAAATCACACCAGACAGTTTCTCATTTATAACTTTGTCCTGGAGAATGGCAAGGCCCATCCATTTTCAAAACAGCCTCCTACCGTCCGTTCTGTGGTTAGTACAACTCAGCCCCAGTGCTCTTTTCAGTTTTCCTGTTGTTTTTTTCTCTCCCTCTGGCAAGTGTGAGACTTTCTTATCTTGAGTGCTGGCAAGGGCAATGACTCACCGATAAAAAGTAATAGAGGTGCTAAGCTGTCAGTTTTAACATCCAAGGACAAGAATGAAAGCTAAACACTCAGTACTTGCTTTATCATTACAATGAATGACACAGTTTGTGTAAGTGTGAACTGTGAAAAGGGGAAAGAGATAAGGCAGAGGAGGAAGAAAAGCACAAAAATCCCCAGATAATGATGCCAAGAAGCAAATGTTGCTGTACTCTGTAACCTAAACCATATCTTTTCCCATTCATTAAGGCATTTTAGAAGAAATAGATAACCTCCCTTTTCTCACAAAAAATGCCATGCTTTGCTTAAAGAGCAGGAGAATAAAATCTTACTTTGCAAAACCCCTCCAAGGAACATGTCTGAACTCTTTAGAAAATATTTAGAAAAATGAAGATAGCCACCCATCTGTTTCTCTCAGTTGGCCAACTGTATGATTTTGCTTGAATTGAAAACAAACAGTGTTATCTGCATGGTCATTCAACTATAAATTAAACATATGCTGGCTTTTATTTTACTTATTTCTCAAGTCACCCTCTAGGAATAATATGTGCTCTGAGGAAAACTCCTGTGGTGGGTGAAGCTGGGGTTCCCTGGAAATGACCACAGTGGATGCTAGATCTGCTGGGAGCTGGGAGCCCTGGAATGGGGGTTGGGGATGGGTGAAGGCTCAGGGCAGCGGTGACCCTCAGATTGTCTTCAATGGTGAGTGTCCTTCCCCAGCTCAGACCTTTCTGCTCTTTAAGTTTCTCCACTCATTTAAGGACCTCAGGATATTTTCTCTTCTTCTTCCAAACATGTTCCATGTATTTCTCTAGCTGATAGCAATAAGACTCCCCTGAGGATCTCAACACATAGGTAATAACCTACCTGGTCAGAAGTGCAGAAATCCAAATGCTTGGGAATTTGTTACAGAGGACACAAGGTGGTCAGCAGTCTGACACTGAGGTCAGAAACCCTATAATCTTGGTTGACTGAACAACTCTATACTTCATTTTCTTTACCTGTAAAACAGGGTGAAGAATGATACATGCTACACTATGAAGTCCCTGATAGATTCTAGTTCCTATTACTTAACTCTCAAATTGTTGTTTTCTTTTCATTATTCGGGGAGATAAAGTGAGTTAACCACAAAAACATTCTCCTGCTGGGATTATTGACTGATGGAATGTTGGAATTAAATAAACCCTCAAGTATTTGTCCTAAAGTAAGAGGAAAAGAATGAATGCTAAGATGGAAAAAAAAGCATTTTATAACTTTTATATCAGACCTTTAATCTGTGTATTAAAACAGCATACTATACAGATCCTGAGATTTCTTAACAGGAATTTTATGCCATTTCAAAGTTACTAACTCAATTTGTTATGATTTATGCCATGAGGTCAAAAAGAATGATTAGGCATATTTACTAAAAATATTCCCATCTCCCAGGAACTTTTCTGCAGAATATTTTTCTACCACTTCTTAGATGAACAGTTGGCTACAGACTCTTCTAAGAATTAATTTGCATTTCCAAACCAGGAGAGGGCTCATAAATGAGGTTCTTATTGCTTTTATTTATGGTTTCATTCTCTTGTATGTTGGATATTTATGCAGACCTGATTATCAAATTATTAAGGTCACTTTGTCATGAATAATCTCACAATCAGGTCCCTTGCATTGAAAATTTTGCTTCTGTTCCTAAATCTCAGGATCACTATTAAGTGACAGAATTCACAATATCATTCTGCCTAAGTATTTTCAGATAGAGAATGAGAAGGATTTTTGGCTGTATGGGGTTTGTTTCAACGTGACATGTACTCTTGTTACACTGAAGGCAGGACAAATACTTTCCTGCTAAAATTTCAAGTTTTTAGCCCAGAGCTTTACACATTTCTATTATGTTTAAACACACATACAAAAGGATTTCCAGGGAAATACTGACATAGAGCATGAAGAAGCTTTCAAGGGCACCTTGCTTATCTGCTTGCCCCGGGCACAACCTTGTCTGTAGAAGGCAGCCTCCTCCACTCCCACAGCAGTGATTTCAGACTTGAACAACTTTTTCAGTCTGAACATTCCTCTTTAGAGCCCAGTTAAATGAATTCCTCCTGCTCTTTTGCTGCCGTCTGAGCTTTTCTACTTCTTCTGGGAAAAACAGAAATGATTGCCAGAAATATTCCTTAGCCTTTTTTCTCTGGAGGTTAAATAATTGCAGTTTTTTAAAATTTAATTTTTATACAATTTTATATTGGAATGTAGTTGATTGACAATGTTGTATTAGTTTCAGGTGTACAGCAAGTGATTCAATTATACATATACCTGAATCTATTATTTTTCAACTTATTTTCCCATTTGGGCTATTATAGAATATTGAGAAGAGTTCCCTGTGTTGTATAGTAGGTCCTTGTTGTCTGTTTTAAATATAGCAGTGTGTATACATCAATCCCAAACACCCAATCTTTCCGTGCCCCCTGCTTCTCCCCTGTTAACCATAAATTCATTCTCTAAGTCTGTGAGTCTGTTTCTGTTTTGTAAATAAGTTCATTTGTATCACTTTTGGTAGATTCTGCATGTAAGTGATATCATATGATGTTTGTTTTTCTCTGTCTCACTTAGTTTGATAATGTCCAGGTCCATACATGTTGTGCAAATGGCACTATTTCATTCTTTTTAATGGCTGAGTAATGTTCCATTCGGAGAAGGCAATGGCAAGCCACTCCAGTACTATTGCCTAGAAAATCCCATGGATGGAGGAGCCTGGTAGGCTGCAGTCCGTGGGGTCGCTGAGGGTCAGACTTGACTGAGCGACTTCACTTTCACTTTTCACTTTCACACCTTGGAGAAGGAAATGGCAACCCACTCCAGTGTTCTTGCCTGGAGAATCCCAGGGACGGGGGAGCCTGGTGGGCTTCCGTCTATGGGGTCACACAGAGTTGGACACGACTGAAGTGACTTAGCAGCAGCAGCAGCAATGTTCCATTATATATACATACCACATCTTCTTTATCCATTCATTTGTTGATGGACATTTAGGTTGCTTCCATGTCATGGATATTGTAATCAGCATTCCTGGAGAAGGAAATGACAGCCCACTCCAATATTCTCGCCTGGAGAATTCCATGGACAGAAGAGCTTGGCAGGCTACAATCCATGGGGTTGCAAAGAGTCGGACACAGCTGAGCACGCACACACACTGCTTTTCACTGGCATCAGAAGAAGTAAGGGTTTCCCTTAGTGCTCAGGACAAGCAGGGAAACCTGCCTAGTAATTCTTGAAGTTGATCAATTGCAGTCACTCCCTATCCTTTCCTTCATTCCTTCTTCCTTCCTTTCTTCATTGATCCAAGTTTGGGATGCATAAATCAGTCTTTATACAGATGTGTGAATTAGTCACTTAAGGTTCTGATTTGTAAAGATTGATATCCCTGCCTTTTTGTCAGTGTGATGCTTGAGATCTCACTGTTAGAGATTAACTGTATGTACGCAGGCGTGACTGTATGCCTAAAGTTCTCTTCTGTAATGTTGATACATTCCCGCTTCCACGTATATTGCATAAAGTGGCATTGGCATTTAGGGTCGGTCTTCTCTAAAACTATATATGGCTTGTGGGAGACCACGTGTGATTAGTAGTCAGAAGAGGAGAAATGATGTATAAAGGGAAACAGGCTTTCTTTACAATTTTGTCTAGTGCTGTACAAATTAGGGGAACCATGAATGGAATACATGTGATCCAAGAAAGCCAGAGAAATAAAATGTTAATACTAGAGATTATGGTTTAATTGTTGAGAAACAATCGTTCTTCTACCTGTGGTAGCAGAATTCTCTTTAGTTTTTGGTTTATTAGCTAATGCTAATTATTATGCTCTTCTAACAACTCTTGTACAGGATAAGGAGAAAATTTTTTTAAGTGTCTCAAATTGGCTAGTTTTGAATTCTGGTTTTCCCGAAAGCCCTTTGAAAATAGGTTACCCTCTAAAATCCATTGCTCCAGGATAACTCAGTCTTCCTTTAGGGGACTCTGCCCAAGCCCTTTCACTGCTGACTGAGTTAGCTAGTTTCTCACAGTCAATAACTTATAACCCAATTCAAGTTATAAGGTAGTAACTTTTACTATGTTAATTTATACTTATTAAGCCATCTATCACCATGACAAATGATTTTATTATAAATAATATAGTACCATGAAAATGAACTTACTGACGTTCTGATAAAAATCTACATTTTCTAATATTGTAAGAGAAAATGCTAGAGATACAAGATACCCAGTGTTGAAAGTTGTGAATTAATTATTTTTAATGATTTAAGGGGTTTCATGCATGATTTAAAAATAATTTATTTAGAAGTATGTTGATTTTTTTCAGATATTTCTTAAATATGTTATTAAAACTAAAATTTATCTGAGTAGTTTGTCCTAGAACATTGAATTATTTAGTGTAGTGGTAAAATTTTTAAAATCCAAGATATATCTTCCCAAGAGAATTTTGGACAAAACTTTTATTTCACCTAGTAAAAGTACACAGAGGAAGTTAATGGAAACATACTATTTAGAGATTAAGTACTAATGGGTCTGTTTCAAAAGGATTCTATAGCATTAGAAGTTGATGACCATTTTCATTGAAGTTTGTGATTATTCATTGAAAGTCCTATGCATGTGAAGGGAACAATAAAATGTAGTGTATCTTTTTCCTTGTTACTTTGGATCTTTTCCTATAGTGTTAGTGACAGTAAGTGCTAAATGTTTCAAGGTGAAGGTAGGATTCTCCATCTTGTTAGTTTCTCAGTTCAGTCAGTCAGTCAGTTCAGTTGCTCAGTCGTGTCCGAATCTTTGCGACCCCATGAATCACAGCACGCCAGGCCTCCCTGTCCATCACCAACTCCCGGAGTTCCCTCAAACTCATGTCCATCGAGTCGGTGATGCCATCCAGCCATCTCATTCTCTGTCGTCCCCTTCTCCTCCCACCCTCAGTCACCCCCAGCATCAGAGTCTTTTCCAATGATTCAACTCGTCGCATGAAGTGGCCAAAGTATTGCAGTTTCAGCTTTAGCATTAGTCCTTCCAATGAACACCCAGGATTGATCTCCTATAGAATGGACTGGTTGGATCTCCTATAGTTGACTTATTGTGATCCAAAATGAAAATGTTAGAAACACAATTATGCATAATATGAACATACTGATTGCAGTCACAAAAGCTCCTCCTAAAAGTTTTCCCCTAGGCAAAAAAAAAATAAAAAAAAAAAAAAAACAGTTTCTATAAAATCACTCAAATGTAGCATGCTTGACTCCATTAAAAATGAATGAAATATCCTAATATAATCTATGTTTGGGAACTCAGATGTGTTTTATATGTGTAGGTCTGAAGTTAAGGGCATTTAGCTTCTTGAAATTCTGGTATTTAAATGAATAAAAGGAGGTTTGGGTCATAGAATCTTTAAAATAGCATCTTTTATTTTCATTAGCTCTAAAACTTTATATTGAATGTGATTCATCTGTCTGCCATATAGCAGGCATAGGATTCAACGAAACAATTAATAGATAATAGTGTTTTTTTCCAAGGGTGATCAGTGTAACTCTAGCATCAGATACAGGGGAGGCTTATTAACATTAGGACTGTCTAGACATTTCCCAACTTATTGGGCTTCCCTGGTGGCTCAGACAGTAAAGAATCCATCTGCAGTGCAGGAAACCTGAGTTCGATTCCTGGGTTGGGAAGATCCCCTGGAGAAGGGAACAGCTACCCACTCTAGTATTCTTGCCTGGAGAACTCCATGGACAGAGGAGCCTGGTAGGCTACATCTAGTCCATGGGGTCACAGAGAGTCACACAACTGAGCGGCTTTCACTTTCACCTTATTTAATCAGAAGTTCTTTTTTTTTTTTTTTTCCTACAGATGGATTCTGTTCTCTCTTCCTACCATCCTCTGTCAAATGTAGACGAATCTTTTTTTTTTTCTAAATTGGAGGATAATTTCTTTACAATATTGTTGTGTTGGTTTCTGCCATACATCAATATGAATCGGCCACAAACATACATATGTTCCCTCCTTCTTGACCCTCCCTCCCACCATATCCCACCCTCCAGGTAGTCATGGAGCACCAGGTTTGAGCTCTCTGCATCATACAGCAAATTCCCACCAAGTATCTTAAGGAGTACAGACAATATGATTCTATTCTGAGTGATCAAATTTGCCTCGGACTAGTATGAAAATTTTGGAAAAAGAGGTGTACTTTCCCATATGTTACATGGATAAGGAGAATACATTCTGTAGTGCCAAGCAATAGATATTTAGATGATAAAGAATAATAAAAAAATACGCTGCTATACAAATTTGTATGATTAGCCAGGACTAGAATACCAGATATCCCAACACGCCACGCTATTCAATTGTCCATGCTAATGACAAATCAAGAAGTGCTTAAATGAAAGTTGTGGAAAATCCAGAGATCAGGAAATTTCTGAGTATATTTCTCTCGCAGAACTTGTCAGAGGATATGTGACTCTGTGTTTGTGTGTGTTGGCTTCTTCCCCATGATGGGAGCTCCTTGAGTCTTTGAGGCCCTAGACAGAGTGACGGTGACCCCGGAACACCCATCTTTGCTGGTAGCACAACCTGCCCCCTAGTCACTTATTCCTCCTAGACTCTTTCTCTGACAGCTTACAACCTACCTCCCCCATCAGGAAGTCCCGTCAGCTGTGTTTTCAGGATGTGTGTGCTTCTCACTAGTCTCAGCGCCTCCACTCCCACTCGCCTGTTCCAGCCATCATCCTCTCTCACCTGGATTCATGGAAGAGCTTCCTACTCATCTCTGATGCCACTCTTGCATTCCTATAATGAATTCTCCACAGAGCCGCTCAAATCTTCATTTTAAACATAAACAAAATTCCTCTCCTCTCTTGCTCAAATTCCTCTCATGGTTTTTCTCACACTTGGAATGAAATCCAGAGTCTTCACTGTGGTTCATGAGGTGCCACAGAATCTGCTTTCTTCTCCAACCTCCCACCACTCTGCTGACCTGATCCACTCTTCCTCTGGCAACACCATGCTTGCTTCCTTCCCTTCCTTTCATTTCTGGAACACACCAAGCTTATTCTCACCCGAGGATGGTTTCAGCTGCTGTTCACTGGACCGGGAACGTGCTTTCCTGATTACCCACTAGCTTGTTCTCCCCTCATTAAGGTCTCCACTCCAATTTCCCCTCCCAGAGAAACTTTTCTTACCACAGCTTCAAAGTAGCTTCCCTTCCCTCTCTGCCCTCAGGTAACTCTAGTCCTTACTGGACCTATTTTTCTTCTTTGAAATTACATAGTGTATGTGTGTATGTATATATATATACATATATATATATATATAATTTTTCCCGCTTACATTCTCCATCAGAAAGTAAGTCCTCTGGCTAAGTAGGAACTTGGTTCTGTTGACCACTGAAACTCCATGCTAGAACAAGGTCTGGCATGGCTTAATAATCAATCAGACTTCATTGAAGGTTTCTGCATCTCCAAAGCTATCACATAATCTGAGATGTGTATACCTGGCTGAATGGCTCAATGAATGACTATTAGAAACTTTGTGTTTCTGGTTGCAAATATTTCCCTTGAGCAGAATGTGTTCCCTGCAGTTGAGTGCTTTTCCCCTCTGTCTTCTTGATCTTATTCTCCCATCAGAACACACTTCTTTTCTCCTGTTTAGATGAAAGAAAACAAGGAGAAGGGTAGTTCCTATTAACTAAAAAGCAATTTGGGACTTATTTTATCCGGTAAAATAATCTGAAAATTAATGTTGCCCAATGGAAGGATATAGAGTGACATTTAGTTTATCATGAAACAAGTCAATATCAGAGATAACAGAGATTTAATAATGGGCATTTTTCATTTATTTCTCCTCTTCTTATACTATGTCATTGAGAACCCAAATACCCTATAAAAATCCACTTGTTATTGGTATTCTTCCTGGCACAATTTCAGATTTCTCATCAAGATTCTTAGAGGATACTGGTTTAGGTTTTAGAATCTAATAGCCTCACTGTCACATTTCTAAACATAAAGTCTTTATGGGACAAAAAATCTTTAGAACAAGAGTAATTGAAAAGCAGAGGAATCTTGGATAGTACAGTAGTCTTATGAAAGGTGTCTTTCTGTTAATACTCTAAGAATTATCTTGAAGTTATCATCTGCCACCACAGGGAGAGGAGTATGGCCTTTGCAAATCTTATCCAAAATATTTGGAAAGTGACATTAATGGTGAATGCAAATTAAATTTTAAAATGATGTTTCAATTCTCCCGTATCCTTAGAATCAGTCTGAGTTTAAGCTCACACTGGTAGACAACTGCTTCCCACATGTGAAGTACGGTTAAATTATACCAGTGATGTCATTGATGTGGAAAAAGTGCTGTGATTTTTAGTGATGGATATTTCACCACAGCTGTGAGCAATGTGTTCCATAAAGACTGGTATAATTCTCCCAGGAGCCATGTTAAAACCTTATTCTTGCAACTCTTTGGCAACATAATAATGATTAAAAATGAATGCGAAAGTCATTTACCCACAAGGTCAGTATTTTATGTATTTCCTAGTTAATAAGTAAGAGAAAAGGTTCCGATACTATTATACACGTGATATATTAGGCTAAAGTCCAGCATATGCTTTATTATTACTCAAGTGTGCAAATTAAAATAAGAAGGTGATCAAATACAGTAAGAGTGACTTTCTGGTTTGAAGTAAAAGTACATGGTGCCTTTGAACTTTAAATATTTGAAGAAAAATAGCTTGGGTCAAAGGTAGAACTAGATTTTTTGTTTTTATTTTATTTTATTTTTTTCTTTAAAAGCTTTAAGACTGCCTGCTCTTATTTTGGTTGGATTAAAGCAGATCTTTAGCATTACTGTAACCTGGGTCAGAGCCGGCCTGGAGGGGATGGCTGTGTGCCCAGCAGACCCACTCTGTGGGAACTGCCCTGGTGGCCTCTTCACAGGTGTCCTTCACCGAGCACAGTTCTCTCCTTGTGGGGTCTCAGTGATTCACCATTGAATTTTCACTGAAGAAAGAGAGTTTCTCAAAATGGGAAAAGGAAAGCAACACCCAGCAACTAAAAATGAGCAGCTGTATTTAGCACAAAGAAAGTGAAGTCATTCTTTATATCTGTCGTCCTTCACCTGTATGCCCACGTCAGACGTGACGTGACTTTGAACAGAAGCAAACCCTTGCTCAAGACAACTATCTGTCTGGGTCCTACTTGGCCACATTTTCAGAAGGACTATTTATTTGAATCATTGTAGAAATAAAGACTCCTGGGTTGGAGTTGTCTGGGGAGCGATGATTATCCAGGATGGTTGAAGGCTCAAGAGTCTGTATGGATAATGGTTTTGCATCTGTGTTCTGAGTGCATGTATTCTTGAGTTTGGAGAATGCACAAATCATTTCTGAATGATTTAGCACACTGAATCTAACCAAGTGCCTAGCACCTAGAACATGTTATGTTCTCAAAAAGAATGTGTGTGTGTTGAAATGAATACAAGGACAAAGAAGAAACTTATTAAGTGAGAAAGTGAAAATGATGCTGGGTATCAGGCCTGAAAAGTAGTATGTGGCTATTCTCAGAGAACTATAGAGAACTCTGAGCTGGAAGAACGAGGCTGTTGAGCACAGGAGGGATCAGTGTGGGTAATCAGGACTAATATGTGAAGTTTACAAAGTAAGTATATTGGATGCTTTCTAGAAGGTCCTCATAGTGTGGAAAAAGGGTGGCCTGACAGTTTATAGAAACCATGCATGACAGCACAGATTCCCCAATGGATGCATTTCTTCCTGTGGTAAGTCCCACCCAGGAACCCCTACCTCCCTGCACAGGACACTCTTGCCTTGTGACACCCGCTCCTTCCATTTTCCCTACCAGAGAGTACAGAAATCTTCAGAGCACCATGGATTGGCCTCCAGGCCTGGAAGATGTAAAATGGTTTCCAAAGACACTTAATTTGCAATCAGTAAGCAGCTCAGACATCCAGCTATTTTGGCTTAATTACGAAAAAAAGACCTTTGACAGCTGCAAGTGGAAAGTTCTTGGGATGGGACAGTCTTTAACAGCCCCAGATTTGGCAACCTTCAAAAAAAAAAAAAAAATACCGCCAGTTCTTAACTTTAAAACTAAGGATGTATTTATGTAACATTTAAACAACTGGTTGATTCAGTGAAACTCTCTCCAATTTATTTGGATGGCATGTAGATGAATTCATGCCATCCAATCACTTGTCATCTTCCAATCACTTGATTAATTCATCTTCCAATCACTTGTCAAGATGTTGCAAAAGTGGGCTGATTTCTGTTTCACACAGCTGAGATTTATGATATCATTAAAGAGCTAAGGTTCAGTGACTTTAAACTATGCTTGAATTATGACTTAAAACAATGTCTACTATTAATAATAGTAGGATATGAAGATTTGCTTTCAAACTTAGTGTGACTCTTTTTGGCTTTTATTTTAGTAACATGTTTATCAAGGATAAATAGGTGCTGAGTGCTCAAATATACTTTAACCATCTTTTTCTCTTATGCTTAGAAAACTACAACAGCCTCTTTATTTTGCATTTTATGATGCTAATCTCTTTCTTCCAATCTATCCTATACTGTTAAGGAAATCTCCTTAAATATTATTTAATAGTATAATTTTCCTCCTCAAAAAACTTCAACACTGTATGTGTGTGTGTACAAATCTCACTGTAGCCAATCTAAGTGAACATATGAAAAATAATAAAAGTATGGACAGATATACTTGAAAGTAATGAATATGGAACATTTGGTTGCATTTTAAAATTCTTGTTCCTTATCTGTGTTTTCGTTTTTTCTGCAGTGAGTATGTTGTGCCTATGCAAATTTTTTAAAATTTCCTTTCATATTTTTAAAGGTTTAATAATGCCCATTTCCTCGATTAAAAAAAGAAATAGAAAAAGTAGAAAAAGTGGAAAGTGTATAAGAAGAATGAAGAAAAATCCAAATACATTAGTAATCATGATCAGTATAAGTAAATTCAGTTCAGTTTCAGTTCAGTCACTCAGTCGTGTCCAACTCTTTGCGACCCCATGAATCACAGCACGCCAGGCCTCCCTGTCCATCACCAACTCCCGGAGTTCACTCAAACTCATGTCCATCGAGTCAGTGATGCCATCCAGCCATCTCATTCTCTGTCATCCCCATCTCCTCCCACCCCCAATCCCTCCCAGCATCAGACTCTTTTCCAGTGAGTAAATTAAGCTCCCCCAAAACAAATGTCAGATTGAATTTTAAAACAGAAAAAAAATTAGCTATTTTCTACTCACAGGATATAAAACGTTTGTATAAAGACAAAGTCAGAGAACATAAAGTGTTTATCAATTCAGTGGTAAACAAAGTTGATATTGTTATTTTATTATCATAAAAAATAAACTGGAAGTCAAGAGGCATTGCTAGGGTTGAAGACTTTAAGTCATCCTTAAGATATAACAGTATTGTTTTAAATGTACCTTATAATGTAGTCTGAAATTGTATTAATATTAGGAGATCAGTTCTTAGGGCTCAGTGCTCAGTTGTGTCCCACTCTTTGTGACCTGCCAGACTCCTCTGTCCTTGGAATTTTCCAGAACAGAATACTTGGGTGGGTTGCCATTTTCTCCTCTAGGGGATCTTTCTGACCTAGGGGTTGCACCTGTGGTTCCTGAGTCTCCTGTATTGGCAGCCAGATTCTTTACTACTGTGGCACTTGGGAAGCCCTTATACATTTCTCAGTAATTGATAAATCAAGCAAAATATAGAAGATCTGAACTGATCTGCCTCTTGAGAAACCTGTATGCAGGTCAGGAAGCAACAGTCAGAACTGGACATGGAACAACAGACTGGTTCCAAATAGGAAAAGGAGTACATCAAGGCTGTATATTGTCACCTTGCTTATTTAACTTATATGCAGAGTACATCATGAGGAACGCTGGGCTGGAAGAAGCACAGGCTGGAATCAAAATTGCTGGGAGAAATATCAATAACCTCAGATATGCAGATGACACTACCCTTATGGCAGAAAGTGAAGAGGAACTCAAAAGCCTCTTGATGAAAGTGAAAGAGGAGAGTGAAAAGGTTGGCTTGAAGCTCAACATTCAGAAAACAAAGATCATGTCATCTGGTCCCATCACTTCATGGGAAATAGATGGGAAAACAGTGGAAACAGTGTCAGACTTTATTTTTTTGGGCTCCAAAATCATTGCGGATGCTGATTGCAGCCATGAAATTAAAAGACGCTTACTCCTTGAAAGGGAAGTTATGACCAACCTAGATAGTATATTAAAAAGCAGAGACATTACTTTGCCAACCAAGGTCCGTCTAGTCAAGGCTATGGTTTTTCCCGTGGTCGTGTATGGATGTGAAAGTTGGACTGTGAAGAAAGCTGATTGCTGAAGAATTGATGCTTTTGAACTGTGGTGTTGGAGAAGACTCTTGAGAGTCCCTTATACTGCAAGGAGATCCAACCAGTTCATTCTAAAAGAGATCGATCCTGGGTGTTCATTGGAAGGACTGATGCTAAAGGTGAAAGTGCAATACTTTGGCCACCTCATGTGATGAGTTGACTCACTGGAAAAGACTCTGATGCTGGGAAAGGTTGGGGGCGGGAGGAGAAGGGGACGACGGAGAATGAGATGGCTGGATGGTATCACCGACTCTGTGGACATGAGTTTGAGTGAACTCTGGGAGTTGGTGATGGACAGGGAGGCCTGGCGTGCTGTGATTCATGGGGTCGCAGAGAATCGGACACGACTGAGCGACTGAACTGAACAATAATAACTTTTATACTATTTAACAGTATCAGAGAACATTTTACTCTATAACTGAATTTTTTAAGCACACAAGAGCATTATGAAAACTGACTACATTCTAAAGCTTAAAGATACTCTCAACAAATGTCAAAAGATTAATATCATATAGCTTATATTTCTTAAACACAATCCAGTGACGTTAGAAATCGATAAGTTTGAATCTAAGTTTCAAGCTCTTAAAACATGTAAGACACTTAAAAACACATTTGCAAAGAACTAATAGATTTAAAAATCATAATTAAAAAATATAAGTATTTAGAAATAAGTGATAACAAAAATATTTATAACAAAACTTTTGTTAGAAACTAAAGTAAATTTTGAAATGAGTTTTATCTCCTTAAATACTTTCATCAGAAGTAGGTTCAAAATTAGTGAGCTAGATTGTCCATCCAATAATACAAAGTTTGTTTAATAGTAGAAGTTAATTAATATAATTCACTATATTAACAGATTAAAGAAGAAAAAGTTTTTAATAACATTACTAAAAACAGTACAGAATTTGGCATTCATTCATGATAAAAGGTCTTAGCAGGCTTGGAATAAAATTGAACTTTCTTAACCTGAAAAAGGTCATACATAGAAATGTACAGTAAATGTCATACTCAATGTGAAATGTAAGAAGCATTTTGGTTTTTTTTAATAACCCAGAACAAGCCCAAGGTGCCCATTATCATTGCCTATAACCAGTAATAAATCATTGAATTTTGCAAGTTTAATATCAAAATAAAACACAATTCTATATCCACGTACCTGTAACAATCATGAAAGGTAGTTAAAATAGAAAAATAAATTTTTTTCTAGTATCTCCCAAATCAGCAGTAATAACTAATCACTACCATCAAAACACCTGTCAAAATTATGCACACCTTTTATGGAGAAAATTATAAGATTTTGTTGTAAGATATTAAATAAGACCTAAAGAGAAGGAAATGGCAGTCCACTCCAGTATTCTTGCCTGGAGAGTCCCATGGATAGAGTGGAGCCTTGCAGGCTACAGTCCGTGGGGTAGCAGAGTCAGACACAAAGAAAGCAACTTATCAAAGGCTTCCTAGGTGGTGCTAGTAGTGAAGAACAGCCTGCCAATGCAGGAGATATGAAAAGACACAAGTTAGATCCCTGAGTCAGGAAGATCCCCTGGAGGAGGGTGTGGCGACCCACTCCAGTATTCTTGCCTAGAGAATCCCTTGGACAGAGGAGTCTGGAGAGCTACGGTCCATAGGGTAGCAGAGAGTTGGGTGTGACTGAAGCAACTCAGCACGTAAGCAAGCAGAAACATACATACTATGTTTTCAGGTCCTGTATTGGGCTTTCCAGGTGGTTCTGTAGTAAAGAATCCACATGCCAATGCAGAAGACACAAAGGATGTTGGTCAGGAATATCCCCTGGTGCAGGGAATGGCAACCACTCCAGTATTCTTGCCTGGAGAATTCTATGGACAGAGAAGCCTGGCAAGTCGCAGAATTGGTCATGACTGAGTAACTAAGTGCCTAGCACCAGGTCCTGTATTGTAAAAAAGTGAATTGTCTCATTTTATTTAAAAATTCAAGGTAATTCTAACTTCCTTTTTTATGGACTTGAATACACTAATTCTGAAATATATATGGAAGATCTGAGATGATCAGTGTGGTGTTACTTGTTCAAACAGATGTTGACACAGTGTGTATTTTCATAGAAAAGGCAATTAGATCAGTTGGAACAAGGAAAGAAACTGGACAGATCCTTGTCTATTTGAAATTCAAGTTTTAGAAGAATAGGCATTGTAAATTAATGGGAAAAGAAAGAACAATGTAATAAATGATGCTGGGAAAAGTGATAATCTCTGTGGAAAAAATAAAATTGGAGCCCTATCTCATCATACACAAAAATTAGTTCCAGGTGGATTAAATGAAATGCAGTATTTAAACAACTACTTGGAGAAGACAATGTAACAGAGTATCTTTATATTCTGATGTTTGAATATGGAAGCATCTCTTAAGATATTTAATATCAATTTAAATTAAGTACTTCTGTCTAGCAAAAGATAATCTTAAATTAAAAGGGTAAAAGATAAGTTGAGGACTGGGACAAAATGTTTCCAACATTATGTCACTAAATGTCACTAGTCAAGGCAATGGTTTTTCCCGTGGTCATGTATGGATGTGAGAGTTGGACTGTGAAGAAAGCTGATCGCCGAAGAATCGATGCTTTTGAACTGTGGTGTTGGAGAAGACTCTTGAGAGTCCCTTATACTGCAAGGAGATCCAACCAGTCCATTCTAAAGGAGATCAATCCTGGATGTTCATTGGAGGGACTGATGCTAAAGCTGAAACTCCAATACTTTGGCCACCTCATGAGACGAGTTGACTCACTGGAAAAGACTCTGATGCTGGGAAAGGTTGGGGGCGGGAGGAGAAGGGGACGACGGAGAATGAGATGGCTGGATGGCATCACCGACTCTGTGGACATGAGTTTGAGTGTACTCCGGGAGTTGGTGATGGACAGGGAGGCCTGGCGTGCTGTGATTCATGGGGTCGCGGAGAGTCGGACACGACTGAGCAACTGAACTGAACTGAACTGAATATGTATAAGGGCTTTGCTCGTGTCTCAGTGGTAAAGAATCCACCTGCTAATGCATAAGACTCAGGTTCAATCCCTGGGTTGGGAAGGTCCCCTGGAGAAGGAAATGGTAACCCATTCCAGTATTCTTGCCTGGGAAATCCCTTGGACAGAAGAGCCTAGAGAGCTACAGTCCACAGGGTTGCAAAAGAGTCGACAGGACTTAGCAACTAAACAACAACAGCGAGTATGTATAAAGAACTCTTATGGCACAAGAAAGGCAGAGGGAAAAGTCAACAAAAGTTATCAAAAAGTTGGCAAAAGGCATGAATAACATTTCACAGAAGAGGAAACAAGAAAGACTCATAAGCATATGAAAGGTGATAAACATCATTAGTAATTACGTTCAGTTTGATATATGTATGTGTTAAACTACAGAGAGATATTTCATATGCATCAAACTGGCAAAGACTTTAAAAGTCAGAAAATACCAAATATTTACAGGCATATAGAATAGTGGTTGGCAAACTTTTTCTGTAAAGGGTGGATAGTAAGTATTTCAGACTCCGCAGGCCAGGAGGTCTCTTGTAAGGACTCAACTCTGCCATTGTTTCACAAAAGTAGTTGCAGACAGTATGTAACCTGTTGGTGGCTGTGTTCCAGTCAAGCTTTATTTACCAAAAAAAAAAAAAGAAAAAGTAGCAGACTTGATTTGTCACATGAGCCATAGATTTCACATCCTTGATGCACAAGAATGATAAAACACATGGGAGTGTACATTTTTGTAAACCTTTTGGAATTATCTACCAGAGAAATCCATGCCCAGTCCACTCCCACATATGTTACTGTAGAGGTACTCCAGCATGTGTACACCAGAGGCCTCTGAAAAAATGTTCATAATAGGATATTCATGATAAGAAAATGTTAGAGTCCTCTCAGATGTGTATCACCAATAACATGGAGACACATTTTTAAATTGTTTCAAAGAAATAGAGAATACGGATGAAGAGAAGGCAGAAAAGGCGGGAACAGATGCACCTCAAAACATAGTGCTGAGAAAAAGGAGCAGGTCACTGAGGAATGAAAGAGGCAACACACACACACATATTTTTCTTTCTTTTAGAATGTCATTCTAGGTGGCAAAAGTAAATTGAGTAGCCATAGAATGATCAATACAAAATGCAGGACTGTGTTCCCTTCTTGAGGGAGGGACAGAATGTAATAATCTAGGAAGGTCATACAAGGGCTTTTAAGTTACTGGTGCTTTTTTCTTCTTCAATCCAGCTGGTAGATTCTTTAGGCTATCTCTCATTTTATTATTTAAATACTAAATATATTTTCTAATAAAATATTATTATTTTATTAGGTTGGACTATAAAGAAAGCTGAGCACCAAAGAATTGATGCTTTTGAACTGTGGTGTTAGAGAAGACTCTTGAGAGTCCCTTGGACTGCAAGGAGATCCAACCAGTCCATCCTGAAGGAGGTCAGTCCTGCATGTTCATTGGAAGGACTGATGTTGAAGCTGAAACTCCAATATTTTGTCCACCTGATGTTAAGAGCTGACCATTTGAAAAGACCTTGAGGCTTGGAAAGAGTGAGGGCAGGAGGAGAAGGGGATGACAGAAGATGAGATGGTTGGATGGCATCACCGACTCAATAGACATGAGTTTGAGTAAACTCCTGGAGTTGGTGATGGACAGGGAGGGAAAACTGTCATGCTACAGTCCATGGGTTGCAAAGAGTTGGACAAGACTGAGCGACTAAGCTGAACTGAATGAAATATCAATTCAGCTACAGAGTGTGATCAAGTTAATGTTTTTAAAAAATTATTTTATGTTGAAGTAACATTGGTTTATCCCTGGAGTAGGACATGGTAACCCACTCCAGTATTCTTGCCTGGAGAATCCCCATTAACAGAGGAGCCTAGCAGGCTACAGTCCATGGGGTCACAAAGAGTTGGACACGACTGACTGACTAAGCACAGCACAGCACAACATTGGTTTATAATGTAAGTTTCATGTGTGCAACATTGTATTTCTACTTCTATATGCCCTACAGTGTGCTTACCTCCCCTAAATTTAGTTTCCATCCCTCACCATACAGTTCATCCTTTTTACCCATTTCCCCCTCCCCTCTGTACCTTCCTCTCTGGTAATCACTACTCTGTTCTTTGTACCTACATGTTTGTTTTTGTTTGGTTTGTTCATTGAAACTTTTTTTTTAATATTCCACATATGAGTGAGAGCATACAGTATTTGCCTTTCTCCATCTGACTTATTTCATTTAGCGTAATAACCTCAAGTTCCATCCATGTCATCAGAAGTGGCAGGATTTCGTTTGTCATGGCTGAGTAGTATTCCACTGTGTATATCTTCCACCTCTTCTTTATTCATTCATCCACTGATAGGCCCTGAGGTTGTTTACATATTTTGCTGTTATGTATAATGCCTAAATGAACATGGGGATGCATATATCTTTTTGCATTAGCATTTTTATGTTCTTTGGATAAATACCCAGAAGTGGGATTGCTGGATAATATGATAGTTCTGTTCTTAATTTTTTGAGGAATCTCTGTACTATTTTCTATAATAGCTACGCTAATTTATATTCCCACCAACAGTGTATGAGGGTTCCCTTTTCTACACATCCTAGTTAACACATTGTTTTTTTTCATTTTTTATATTAGCCATTCTAACAGGTGTAGGTGATATCTCACTGTGGTTTTGGTTTGCATTTCCATGTATGGATGTGAGAGTTGGACTGTGAAGAAAGCTGATTGCCGAAGAATGGATGCTTTTGGACTGTGGTGTTGGAGAAGATTCTTGAGAGTCCCTTGTACCGCAAGGAGATCCAACCAGTCCATTCTAAGGGAGATCGATCCTGGGTGTTCATTGGAAGGACTGATGCTAAAGGTGAAAGTGCAATACTTTGGCCACCTCATGTGACGAGTTGACTCACTGGAAAAGACTCTGATGCTGGGAAAGATTGGGGGCGGGAGGAGAAGGGGACGACCGAGAATGAGATGGCTGGATGGCATCACCGACTCTGTGGCATGAGTTTGTGTGAACTCCGGGAGTTGGTGATGGACAGGGAGGCCTGGAGTGCTGTGATTCATGGGGTCGCGGAGAGTCGGACACGACTGAGCGACTGAACTGAACTGAATAATTAGTGATGCTAACATCTTTTCAGGGGCTTCCCTGGTGGCTCAGAGGTTAAAAGCGTCTGCCTTCAATGCGGGAGACCCGGGTTCGATCCCTGGGTTGGGAAGATCCCCTGGAGAAGGAAATGGTAACCCACTCCAGTATTCTTGCCTGGAGAATCCCATGGACGGAGAAGCCTGGTAGGCTACAGTCCACGGGGTCGCAAAGAGTCGGACACGACTGAGTGACGGAACGGAACGGAACATCTTTTCATGTGCCTATTGGCAATCTATTCATGTCTTCTTTGGAAAAATGTCTCTTAAGCTCCTCTCACCATTTTAAAATCAGAGTTTGTTTTTCTGTTGAGTTGTATCAACTTAACTAATGTTTTAGAACAATTACCCTGATAGAGATATTCAGGACTAACCAGAGGTGCATAAAGACATATTCAGTTCAGTTCAATTACTCAGTCGTGTCTAACTCTTTACAACCCCTTGGACTGCAGCACTCCAGGCCTCCCTATCCATTACCAACTCTCAGAGCTTATTCAAACTCATGTCCATTGAGTCGGTGATGCCATCCAACCATCTCATCCTCTGTTGTCCCCTTCTCCTCCTGACTTCAATCTTTCCCAGCATCAGTGTCTTTTCCAATGAGTCAGTTCTTCGCATCAGGTGGCCAAAGTATTGGAGTTTCAACTTCAGCTTCAGTCCTTCCCAAGAGTATTCAGGACTGATTTCCTTTAGGACGGACTAGTTGGATCTCCTTGCAGTCCAAGGGACTCTCAAGGGTCTTCTCCAACACCACAATTCAAAAGCATCAATTCTTCAGTGCTCAGGTTTCTTTATAGTCTAACTCTCACATCCATACATGACTACTGGAAAAACCTTAGCTTTGACTCGATGGACCTTTGTTGGCAAAGTAATGTCTCTGCTTTTTAATATGCTGTCTAGGTTGGTCATACCTTTTCTTCCAAGGAGCAACTGTCTATTAATTTCATGGCTGCACTCACCATCTGCAGTGATTTTGGAGCCCCCCAAAATAAAGTCTGTCACTGTCTCCACTGTTTCCCCATCTATTTGCCATGAAGTGATGGGACCAGATGCCATGATCTTCGTTTTCTGAATGTTGAGTTTTAAGCCAACTTTTTCACTCTCCTCTAGACATATTCGTTCCATTCCATCGCTCAGTCGTGTCTGACTCTTTGCGACCCCGTGGACTGTAGCCTACCAGGCTTCTCCGTCCATGGGATTCTCCAGGCAAGAATACTGGAGTGGGTTACCGTTTCCTTCTCCAGGGAATCTTCCCGACCCAGGGATCTAACCCGGGTCTCCCGCATTGGAGGCAGACGCTTTAACCTCTGAGCCACCAGGGAAGCCCAGGCAGACTAATTAAGAGATTATTAGAGTACTCCATGTATAAGGAGGCTTGGTCATGTAATTTGAGAGAGAAAAGTAAATTCAGTCTAGTTAAGAATCCACTTTGCAGTGCAAGGGGTGCTGGTTTGGTCCTTGGTCTGGGATGATTCCACATGCCCTGGGGCAGCTAAGCCTGTGTGCCACAACTACTGAATCCCATGTGCCTAGAGCTTGTGCTCTGCAACAGGAGAAGCTACTGAAATGAGAAGCCTGCTCCTTGCAACTAGAGAGTAGCCTCCACTTGCCACAAAAGAGAAAGCCCACATGCAGCAATGAAGACCCAGCACAGCCAAAAATAAATACATAATTAAAAAAAAGGTTTTTGAGACACAGATAGAGGTGGGAAGCTTGGAAAGTATGGATAAGCCTAGCAAACTTTTGTTGTTGATGATGTTGTTTGCATCTTTTATAGTATATTTTCTGAATGCTTGTTGAAGATGCTTAAGAAATGAGGGAAAAAACCTATCAAAGAACTTTTGAGTGATCACCTCATGTGGAGAGTTGACTCACTGGTAAAGACTCTGATGCTAGGAGGGATTGGGGGCAGGAGGAGAAGGGGACGACAGAGAATGAGATGGCTGGATGGCATCACTGACTCGATGGACATGAGTTTGAGTGAACTCCGGGAGTTGGTGATGGACAGGGAGGCCTGGCGTGCTGTGATTCATGGGGTCGCAAAGAGTCGGACACGACTGAGCGGCTGAACTGAACTGAACGAGTAATTTTGCCCCCAGAAGAACCTAAACGAAATGTTTACTGGAACAAACACAAAACAAGTAAAGCAAAACAAAGCTTCATTTAAAAAATTCCAAAGGGAAGTTGAACAGCCTTTATTTTGACACAAAATGTTGAAAGAATAGGTCATTGTAATATTATTTGATGAATAATAACCGAACACTTAGCACCATATATATAGTAGCTACTTTGAACATGAAAGGGCTTCCCTGATGGCTCAGATGGTAAGGCAGGAGACCTAGGTTTGATCCCTGGGTTGGGAAGATCCCCTGGAGAAGGGAACGGCCACCCACTCCAGTATTCTGGCCTGGAGAATTCCATGGACTGTATAGTCCATGGGGTCACAAAGAGTCAGACATGACTGACTTTCACTTGAACATGAAAAGGTAGGAAAAACATGATCAACTCACTATGGTGGTTAATTGTGTATGTTCGAACCCCGAATGATCTCTGGCAGTGTATTTCATGTTTTTAAAAGTATGTAAAATTAGTGTAATGATACCTATTTCATGTAGTTTTTGAGGGACTTAGTGTGCTTACTGTTTTTTGATGTGCTTACTGGCGGCTCAGATGTTAAACAATCTGCCTGCATTTTAGGAGACCAGGTTCAATCCCTGGATTGGGAAGATCCCTCGAAAATGGAATGGCTGCCCACTCCAGTGTTGTTGCCTGAAGAATTCCATGGACAGAGGAGCCTGGTGGACTACAGTCCACAGGGTCACAAAGAGTCAGACATGACTGAGCAATTAACACTTTCTTTTCATTTTTCACTTTATCACATGGCACACGATAAGAGTTTCAAAGAATAGCAAAGAGAGATAAGAAAGCCTTCCTCAGTGATCAAAGAAATAGAGGAAAACAGTAAAATGGGAAAGACTAGAGATCTCTTCAAGAAAATTAGAGATACGACAGAACATTTCATGCAAAGATGGGCACAATAAAGGATAGAAATGGTATGGACCTTACAGAAGCAGAAGATATTAAGAAGAGGTGGCAAGAATACACAGAAGAACTATACAAAAAAGATCTTCACGACCCAGGTAATCATAATGGTGTGATCACTCACCTAGAGCCAGACATCCTGGAATGCGAAATCAAATGGGCCTTAGGAAGCATCACTGTGATAAAAACTAGTGGAGGTAATGGAATTCAAGTTGAACTATTTCAAATCCTAAAAGATGATGCCGTGAAAGTGCTGCACTCACTATGCCAGCAAATTTGGAAAACTCAGCAGTGGTCACAAGACTGGAAAAGGTCATTTTTCTTTCCAATCCCAAAGAAAGGCAATGCCAAAGAATGCTCAAACTACTGCACAATTGCACTCATCTCACACGCTAGCAAAGTAATGCTCAAAATTCTCCAAGCCAGGCTTCAACAGTGCATGAACTGTGAGCTTCCAGATATTCAGTCTGGATTTAGAAAAGGCAGAGGAACCAGAGATCAGATTGCCAACATTTGTTAGATCATAGATAAAGCAAAAAGAAACATCTGCTTTATTGACTATGCCAAAACCTTTGACTGTGTGGAGCACAACAGACTATGGATAATTCTGAAAAAGTTGGGAATACCAGACCACCTGACCTGCCTCTTGAGAAATCTGTATGCATGTCATCCAGTTAGAACTGGACATGGAACAGACTGGTTCCAAATTGGAAAGGAGTACATCAAGGCTGTATATTGTCACCCTGCTTATTTAACTTATGTGTAGAGTATATCATGAGCTAGATGAAGCAGAAGCTGGAATCAAGATTGCTGGGAGAAATATCAGTAACCTCAGATATACAGATGACACCACCCTTATGGCAGAAAGAGAAGAAGAACTAAAGAGCCTCTTGATGAAAGTGAAAGAGGAGAGTGAAAAAATTGACTAGATCAACTAGTTTAGTTTTCATTCAGAAAACTAAAATCATGGCATCTGGTCCAATCACTTCAAGACATAAAGATGGGTAAACAGTGGAAACAGTGACAGACTTTATTTTTGGGGGCTCCCAAATCACTGAAGATGGTGACTGCAAACATGAAATTAATAGACAGTTGCTCCTTGGAAGCAAAGTTATGACCAACCTAGACAGTGTATTAAAAAGCAGAGACATTACTTTGCCAACAAAGGTCCATCTAGTCAAAGCTATGGTTTTTCCAGTAGTCATGTATGGATATGAGAGTTCCACTATAAAGAAAGCTGAGCACTGAAGAATTGATGCTTTTGAACTGTGGTGTTGGAGAAGACTTTGAGAGTCTCGTGGACTGCAAGGAGATCCAACTAGTCCATCCTCAAGGAAATCAGTCCTGAATATTCATTGGAAGAACTGATGCTGTAGCTGAAACTCCAATACTTTGGCCACCTGGTGTGAAGAACTGACTCATCTGAAAAGACCCTGATGCTGGGAAAGATTGAAGGTGGGAGGGGAAGTGGATGACAGAGGATGAGATGGTTGGATGGCATCACTGACTCAGTGGACAGGAGTTTGAGTAAACTCCGTGAGTTGGTGATGGGCAGGGAGGCCTGGCGTGCAGCAGTCCAGGGGGTCACACAGCGTCAGACACGACTGAGTAACTGAACTGAACTGAACATGATAAAAGCTTGGTAAATGACAACAAAAGTACAATGATATAAAACATACTTAGGAAAATTTGTGTCTTTTAAAGAAATAGCTGGTAAGATAATTTTTGTAACGTTATGCTGACTGGTTTATAGTAATGTTTTTACAAACGGAACCATTTGTTGCTTTGCTCTTGTTGCTCGTTTCTTCCAACACTGAAAAATCGCTGCATGATATAGTGGATTTGTTTTAGCTCGTGTTAAAGACTTTGATAACTTTACTTTTCTCTCAGTTCCTTTGGAAAGGGAAAATCCACTGATAAAGAGTAGTTATGACTTCACAAAACATATCTCATACTTCTGTGCTTTGGTGGGAGTCTTTTAAGAAAAAATGTTGAACATACGTAGCTCACTCCTAGCTGTCTGCAAGAGATAAGTGGGTAAAACCTGGACTTACATGGGGGACTTCTTTGGTGGTCTAGTGGCTAAGATTCTGTGCTCCCAATGCAGGGGGCCTGGGTTCTATGCCTGCTCAGGGAACTATTAATAGTCCCCACGAGTTGCATTTAAGAGTTCACATCCTGCAGCTGAAGATCTCATATGCTTCAAAGAAGACCTGGCACAGCCAAATGTTGATAAATGAATGAATATTTTAAAAAAAATTGCAGACAAATCCTATTTTTAAAAAAAAAAAAAAAAAGCTTGGCTTACATGCACTGAAATTCTGAATTCTGAGCTTCTCTTTCCTGTGGGAAGCTCAGTTATAATAAGTAGAGTGGGTGAAAGTAAGGAAAGTGGGAGCTCTTGCCCAAGAAGGGTGACTGTCTCTGGAGTGAATGATTTACATCAACTGCCTCTACAACTGAAATTGCACTGATAATAGTTCAAATTTCCTGGTTTATTTTTTTATTGGAGTACATTCAACCTTTAATGAATAGCTCTAAACATTTTTTCCCTTATATAATACTAAGAACAATAAAGTCATATCTTAACTACATGAATGGGGATTACTTGAGGGTTTTTAAAATATGCGTTGCCTTGGAAGAAAAATACACAACCTTCAAGGTGAAATGTGAAATATTGCCTTTAAATTATTAACTATATTTTATGGAGATACTATTTCAATTTTACTTGGCTTTTGAATTTGATTGTTTAATGCTTGGGGCTATATACAGCTACTGTAAGAAATGAACTTCAGAAACAGTTTGAAAGAAAATAAAGAGAAAGAAAATGAAAACTTGACTTTTTATAAATGAAACTGTGAAAACTCTAGTAAATTTTCTTAAACTGATCGAGGGGTGGTCTGTTAATTGTTACATTTGTAATGTTTCAATAAGAAGTTACTAATCAGCAAAGTAATATGTATATACTGCCTAATTTCAAATGGTTTTGGTATATTTTGCATAAAAGTTAGATTTTCCAGATGTTGCTAGTCTTTGTGATTTGGAGAGCTGGGCTGGGGAGTTAGGTTGGTCACTTCTAACTATAATTTGTTTTCATTCACTTGCTCTTCTTATGTAGGTTTTTACACACCAATCTAAGTAAATGATGAAAAAGGAACAGATCAGATAAATACACAGGGAACATCAGAAGTATTCTTGACCAGAAACTCATTCATTAGAAAAATGTAGTAATAGTATTTCACAACTTTCTTTACGACTAGTAGAAATAAAGCACTGTTTACATAGGTTAAAAGCATGGATGCATTCAATCATACCAATCAAAAACACTTTTCAGTCTGGTAAAATCCAAAGTAACTTCTTGTAATGTCTTAAAATAATAAATGATCTGAATGGATGTTTTGCTTTTTGAAAGTTGTGTAGAGAGGAGCCAATCTCAATGTTAGTTTTGTAGGATATGCTTCATCATCGCAGTGAATCAAATGGTTACAGTGCCCACAGCTCTCTCTGATGGGTGTCGCGAGGTATGGTAAGCCATTCATGGAATTGGAATCTCTGTTTGCTCAGGCTGTTGGATCTCTCAATGATGAAGGATGAAGGAATATGACCGGCAGGAAAACCCAAGTGTGTGTTATTAAATAAAGTGAAAAATGAGACCTAGGCTCAGGCTTATTAACTCCACAGCAACAAGAACACATATGGTAGAGTGTAAACGTTCCTTTACAAAATTGGGAAATGATTATAATGGCCAGTACTTTTCAGTACTTGTGGTACACAAGACACTTGACTAAGAACTTCACATATCTTATGCCATCCATTGATTCTTGATCTTCCTGACAACACTGTGTAGTAATTACTGTTATCACCATGTTATGAAGAGGAAGCTGAGGCCAAGGAAAGCAAAATAAATTGGATTGAAATCACACGCTAAGTAAATAAATGAAATAAATGAATTAGGTTTTGAACTTAGGTCTCTGACTTCAGAGCCTGTGTTTTAAACCCCTTATTGTGGTTTGGGGTAGTGAAAGTGAAAGTCAGTCTGTCGTGTCCAACTATTTGTGACCCCATTGACTGTATAGTCCATGTATAGGCCAGAATATTGGAGTGGGTATCCTTTCACTTCTCCAGGGGATCTTCCCAACCCAGGGGTCGAGCCCAGGTCTCCCACATTGCAGGTGGATTCCTTACCAGCTGAGCATAAGGGAAGCCCGTGGTTTGGGGTAAGGGGAGACTAAGTGACTCCCAGCGTGAGACGAGGACTAGGTGTTCGCTCAGTACTAACATTCTTGATCAGTTTGATTTGAGGATCTGCTAACAATACCTATGCCCTTTGGGTGACTACTGGTAAATATGAAAGGTCTGATAAGAAATACTGCCTGTTGTCTGTCATAAAAATGTCTGCAAATAATAAATGCTAGAGAGGGTATGGAGGAAAAGGAGCCCTTGGACGCTGCTGGTGAGAATGTATATTGATGCAGTCACTATGGAAAACAGTATGGGGTTCCTTAAAATAACTAAAAATAGAACTATTTGTGTTGGCCAATAAGTTCATTTTAGTTTTTCCATAATATGTAATGGAAAAACCCAGATGAAGTTTCTGGTCAACCCAATACCATATGATCTAGCAATCTTACTTCTGAGTATATATCTGAAAAAGAAGAAAGCTCTAATTAAAAAAGCATATGCACCCCAATGTTCATAGCAGCACTATTGACAATAGTCAAGACATGGAAACAACCCAAGTGCCCACTAACAGATGATTGGTTTAAGAATATGTGATGTACATGAGTGTGCAAGTGTACATCCCTGTGTGCACACACACACACACACACACAATGGGATATTGTGTGTGCTAAGTCACTTCAATCATGTCTGACCCTTTGTGAGCCTATGGACTGCAGCCCGCCAGTCACCTCTGTCTATGGGATTCTCCAGGCAAGAATACTAAAGTGGGTTGCCATGCCCTCCTCCAGGGGATCTTTCCAACCCAGGGATTGAACCTGCCTCTCTTACGTCTCCTTCATTGGCAGACAGGTTCTTTACCACTAGCACCACCTGGGAAGTCCCAGTGGAATATTACTCAGCCATAAGAAGAATGAACCATTGCCATCTGAAGCAACATGGATGGACCTAGAGATTATCATACCAAGTGAAGTAAGTCAAAGTAAGATGAATGTTATATGATACCACTTACATGTGGAATCCAAAAATAATACAAATGAATCTATGTGCATAGCAGATTCATAGACATAAAAAACTAAATTATGGTTACCAAAGGGGGAAGGGAGGGAGGAAAAAATTAGGAGTATGGGATTAACAGATACAAACTACACATAAAATACATAAGCAACAAAGATTTATCATATAATAAGTGCATGTGTGTTCAGTCATGTCTGACTGTATATGGCCCCATGGACTGTAACCTGCCAGGCTCCTCTGTCCATGGGATTTTGCAGGTAAGAATACTGGAGTGGGTGGCTATTTCCTTCTCCAGGGAATCTTCCTAATCCAGTGATTGAACCCATATCTTCTGCATCTCCTTCATTGGCAGGAGGATTCTTTACCACTGAACCACCTGGAAAGCCCTCTTATGTATAATACAGAGAACTATATTCAGTGTCTTGTAATAATCTATAATGAAAAATAATCTGAATAATCTGATTCAGGCAACTGAATCACTTGGCTGTACACCTGAAGCTAACACAATATTGCAAATCAATTATACTTCTAATAAAAAGCAATACATCATTGAAACAAATGCAAAAAAAAGCAAATTTTGCCTGTTGTAATTTAGATAAGCTGAATAAATCATTCTTTGAAAGCCCCAACCTGTTTTTTAAACATTTCCTTATGAATATCTGTCAGATTTCCAAGTGGCTATTGAGGTTCAGCAAGGTTATCACTATAAAGATGTCTCCACAGAGTTTGTTTTGGGGAAGTTGTGAAATAATGTGGGAAAGTGCACTAGATTAATTATTGCAGCCATTTAAGATGATAATTTAACATCTATATAGCAACCCAAAGAAAAATGAAAATACTAATTGGCCTAATATAGAGTGTAAATTGTATGTACCTTATAATTATGGCTGTATTATAAACTACCCAGAAATCCACTAAATGCTAACAAATGAGTCCATCAAGTTGGTGGGATTTTTCTCTAATTATGAGCTGTAGATAATGTAAATTATTGTCATAATAGAAAATAATGAATAAATAGAAAACCAGAACAGAAAAATAAGAGCGTATTTGAATGAGCCATTCAAGTCTTGTAATCCATGGTGTTTCTTGACCGGGGCTGATGATGAAGAAGGAAGAACTGAAGATCATGATTTCTAGTTTTTCTGAAGAGTGAAATGCATTTCTCAATGTAAAGAAAAGGAGCAGGCTGAGAGGAAGATAACTGAGTTCAGTTTAGACACTATAGAGTATGCAGTTACCCCGAGTACTGATGCAGGAGGAGGAGGAGATTTTGGAGGAGGAAAATTTTCTAAGTTTTTGTGCGTTTATTATATGCTGACTTTCCACCAGACAAATAGTAACTATATACTGATGTTTGAACAGAGATGGAAAAAGTGAAGTGAAAATGAAAGTTGCTCAGTCATGTCCAACTCTTTGCGACCCCATGGACTATACTGTCCATGGAATTCTCTAGGCCAGAACTGGAGTGGGTAGCCTTTCCCTTCTCCAGGGGATCTTTCCAACCCAGGGATCAAACCCAGGTCTCCTGGATTGCAGGCAGATTCTTTACCAGCTGACCCACAAGGGAAGCCTAAAAATACTAGACTGGGTAGCCTAACCCTTCTTCAGAGGATTTTCCCAACCCAGGAATTGAACTGGGGTCTCCTGCATTGCAGGTGGATTCTTTACCAACTGAGCTACCAGGGAAGCCCTGAACAGAGATTAGAAGTAGCGATTATGATAGGGGGGCCACCAGTGAATACATAAAGAATACAATTCCGAGAGTGTCTAAAATTGTCTAGAAAATGATCCCAGAGAGAAACAGAGCCAAGGACAGAACCTTGAGAGACTAAGATGAGAGGAATGGAGCAGCTGAGACTGGGGGCATGGAGTCTGTTTTAGAGGTTAGTACTGTTGTACATATCTTCTGTGAATTATTGAAGGCATTGGGAATGGACTCAGATGCTGAAAGTAAAAAGTATTTAAATATAAATCTGATGTATAGAAGTGATGAAGAAAGGAAATGAGGATAACTTCCAGATAACTCCTGGTCTGAGTGACCAAATGAATGGTGGTGTCACCACCTGATAACTTGAATAAAGAGGATTAGTAGATTGAGCAAAACTTCATGGATGTAGGTTTTGAGTCCCAGATGTCTATGGTACATCTGAGGAGAAACAGCCAGTCAGCAGGTAGATCTGATTGAAACTCGTGGATGAGTTCGGGGCCAGCAATAAAGACCAGTGTGGAGATGGTGGGGAAAACCCTGGCTCTGGGTACAATATCCCAGAAAGAATAGGTTAGACAACATCTAACGTGGCAGAGAGGATCAGGACAAGGAGTGAGATGGGGCCACTGATTTGGCTGTGGGGGCATCATTGGTACTTTGGTCAGGGTATAGGATCAAGAGTGCTGTTGCTGTGTTTTGAGTAATGAATGTGCAGGACAGAGTTACAACAGCAAAGACAGACCATTCTCTTAAAATGTTAGTAGTACAAGGTACTGAGTCTTTATACTGGGGAAAAGATGCACAGCATGTTTTTAGAATGTAGAAAATGAGCCAGAGGAACTTCCCTGATGGTCCAGGGGTTAAGATTTCACCTTCCAATGCAGGGGATGTGGATTCAATCCCTGGTTAGAGAACTAAGATTCCACATGCCTCTAGACCAAAAGAAAAACAACTGTAGAAGACAGAAGTAATTTTGTAACAAACTTAATAAAGACTTAAAAAAAGATCTACATTTAAAAAAATATTGAAAATAAACCAGAGAGGAAAGAATAGTTGAAAACACTTCAATATGGAGACAATGGATAAAGTAGGTCCTAGAAGATGGGAATACCAGACCACCTGACCTGCCTCTTGAGAAACCTGTATTCAGGTCAGGAAGCAACAGTCAGAACTGGGCATGGAACAACAGACTGGTTCCAAATAGGAAAAGGAGTACTTCAAGGTTGTATATTGTCACCCTGCTTATTTAACTTCTATGCAGAGTACACCATGAGGAACGCTGGGCTGGAAGAAGCACAAGCTGGAATCAAGATTGCTGGGAGAAATATCAATAACCTCAGATATGCAGATGACACCATCCTTATGGCAGAAAGGGAAGAGGAACTCAAAAACCTCTTGATGAAAGTGAAAGAGGAGAGTGAAAAGTTTGGCTTGAAGCTCAACATTCAGAAAACAAAGATCATGGCATCTGGTCCCATCACTTCATGGGAAATGGATGGGAAAACAGTGGAAACAGTGTCAGACTTGATTTTTCTGGGCTCCAAACTCACTGCAGATGTTGATTGCAGCCATGAAATTAAAAGATGCTTACTCCTTGGAAGGAAAGTTATGACCAACCTAGATAGTGTATTAAAAAGCAGAGACATTACTTTGCCAACCAAGGTCCGTCTAGTCAAGGCTATGGTTTTTCCTGTGGTCATGTATGGATGTGAGAGTTGGACTGTGAAGAAAGCTGATCACCGAAGAATTGATGCTTTTGAACTGTAGTGCTGGAGAAGACTCTTGAGAGTCCCTTGGACTGCAAGGAGATCCAACCAGTCCATTCTAAAGGAGATCAATCCTGGGTGTTCATTGGAAGGACTGATGCTAAAGCTGAAATTCCAATACTTTGGCCACCTCATGCAAAGAGTTGATTCACTGGAAAAGACTCTGATGCTAGGAAGGATTGGGGCAGGAGGAGAAGGGGACGACAGAGAATGAGATGGCTGGATGGCATCACCAACTCGATGGACATGAGTTCGAGTGAACTCCGGGAGTTGGTGATGGACAGGGAGGCCTGGCGTGCTGTGATTCATGGGGTCACAAAGAGTCGGACACGACTGAGCGACTGAACTGAACTGAACTGAGAGGAGGTCTCAGGGGGTCAAGTGGGAGTGAAGTTGCCATGGAAAGGATGGAAATACATACTGCTTTGAGAACCCCATGTGAAGTGCTTTGCAAACACACCTTAAAGCAGTAATTTTCACCCTCTCTCGTCCGTGCCAACCTAAATCTATATTGCAACTGGATTGGCAATCTTCAGATTAGTAAATCCTGACTGCTTTTCAACCTTGTGCTAGCTCTCAGAGTTACCCAAGTAAGAGCAGTTCCATTACTAATCAACTCCTGAAATGTGGATCCTTTGCCCTTTTGACTCTGAAATCACAGTTTATTTCCTCTCCATCCTTTGGCAGTGGAGACTCTTTGAAATGCCATTAGATCCCAGCATGACCATTCCATGGAACTTACGGTGGTGGCGGTTTAGTTGCTTAGTCATGTCCGACTCTTTTGCGCCTCCATGGACTGTAGCTTGCTAGGCTCCTCTGTCCATGGGATTCTCCAGGCAAGAATACTGGAGTGGGTAGCTTATCCCTTCTCCAGGGGATCTTCTAGACCCAAGGATTGAACCTGGGTCTCCTGCATTGCAGGCAGATTCTTTACCAACTGAGCTTATATGTTAAGTCAGATAACGCCAAGATGTCCACTAAATTCAGTAAAAATTCACCTAGCTCTTTCTTTGTTTTGATTCATGAGGCAGCAAATGAGAAAATAATTAAGCATGTAGTACATATTTTGCATATATTGTATCAAACCATAATTTCCAGAATGAAGGGGAAAAACTAAGATCTGAAGGAATGAAGTAACTTGTTCAATAACTTGTGGTGACAGAGCATGAGCTATAACTGAGGCCTCCTGTCTTGAATTCTGGTACTACATCCTGCGGCATACATTTCGAACTTTTTGTTACAAAACATATGGGCTTCCCTGATGGTTCAGCAGGTAAAGAATCTGCCCTTAATGCAGGAGACTCGGGTTCGATCCCTGGGTGGGAAGATCACCTGGAGGAGGGCATGGCAACCTACTGCAGTTTCCTTGCCTGGAAAATCCCCTGGACAGAGGAACCTGGGGGACTATGGCCTATAGGGTCGCAAAGAGTTGGACACGACTGCAGTGACTTAGCACGCACGCACATGTTATGAAACGTGGGCTTGCCTTTTCCTTCTTTCACTTCTTTTTCTTTAAAAGTATATCTGTACTTTATTGCATTTGCCCTCAAGCAGTAGGCTCATCCTCTTTTTCCTACAGTTGAGCAATCCAGATCTGTTTGAAAGCTTTGCTACCTGTGTATGTGACAGAATCAGGTTGCCAAATAAATAAAATATTGTTTCCTTTGGTTTCAACTGTGGTCTTATTGGTTTATTTTGTAATTATCCCCTTTGTCAAGAGAATTGGTTTGAGGGACTTCTTCAGCTTTCACATTTGCATGGTACAATGTACCATGTCTTGAGAAGTACATGAGTAATAAAAAAATAAAAATGGAAACAAACAAACCTATCGTAGAATTGATATGTTATTTGCCCCTGCATTTGGTTCGTTCTAGTTTTATAGATTTAAATATAAAACATATGAAAAATTTCTTTTGAAATCCAGCCTTTGAGCTTTTCTGAGAAAAGGCGGTTCTGCGTGTGTCAATTGAATTAAACATGACGTGGGATTCCCAGAGTGGAAATCTGAGCTCTTCAGAAAGCTTTGGGTGGTTGGACTGAAGGGACAAATAAATCAGAGATTTAGAAAGCTTATAGGTCTTATCAAATCTTATTTACACTCTTGAGGGGGGCAGCCTGTAAAGCAAATTAAGATGTGTCATTATTGGTATCTAAATTCCACGGTAGTTTTTCAACTCTTTTCTGTGGCAGTGATCCTACTTATTTAGTTTGGGTTAATGCCATTTTATTTCAGAATTGGAAGTTCTTTTCTCTTCCATGGATTTTTGTCTTTAATTCGAATGATATTTTTTGACAGTAGAGCCAGAGTACCACTAAACAAAACAAACCAATCCCCATTGGTGACTATGTTATATTTAAGGGTATTCCTTCAAAGACAAGACATAAATAAAGTGCATCAATTAGGAGTGGGTTGGTCTCACTTTAACAATTATGTGGGCAGAAAGGCTTAAATTATAGCTTGGCAGTTGGGGAAACCCTTCTTATTCTAAGAAACTACAGTCAGTAACTTGAAAATAACAATAGTGTGCTGGAAGTTCAGAGTGTGACATGTGTTCCTTATTTGCAGTGGGAATCACTATAATACATAGACTTTGGCATTTCAAGGTTTGAAAATTGTCATAGCGAAATTTTTTTCATAATCTAACAATAGGTGATTTCATTTTTTTTTTAAAAGCCTTGCATGCATCTCTTCCCAAATTTATGAAAAACAGAAAAATATGAGTAGAAACAGCCTCTTATTAAACCTACAGTGTAGATAGAGATAACCACTAAAAAAATTAGGGGTTTCCTCTCTCCCAGATTAAAAAAAAATATTAATAATAATAAATATTGATAACATTAAAAGTAAAAATAGTTATAACAATAAGTAACATTTATTGAGGATTGGGCAGCAGTAAATTTATAGTTTATTTATTGAATCTATTAAATGAGGAAATTTATATAAAGGACCTGTGTGTGTGTGCTCAGTTGCTTAGTCATGTCCAGCTCTGCGATTCTATGGACTGTAGCCCATCAGGCTCCTCTGTCCATGGGATTTCTCAGGCAAGAATACTGGAGTGGAGTGCCATTTCTTTCTCCAGGTGATCTTCCACTCTGCGTGCTCTTAGGCAAGCTACTTAACCTCTCTGTATTTCAGTCCTCTGTAATCTGAAGACTAATCTACCCACCCCATAATATCTTTGTGAGGATCAAATGAAGAAAATTAAAACACATAGAATGTATATAAAGCCATAGTCTACATAGAGTAAAGTGGTGGGGTGTTTGAATACAAATTCAAACAGTTTAAGCCCAGAGTCTGAATATTTAACTATCACTCTCTGCTGCTTCATGTACATGCTCATTTATATTTAGATCATTCTTTAGAAACAATGTAACATTTTCCTTTTTCCGCAGCCTTATCACCATAAGGATTTCCCATGTTAATTCCATGTTAATTATAATTTAGTCACAAGACATCATTTTATGCCTATATCTTATTGTAATTATTGCCTTTATTGCGTCATTTAGATTGTTTGCAGAGTTTTGATATCATAAATAATGCTATGATGAAGTTATTTTTCCATAGGTCTTAGCATTTCTGATCCATTTCTTGGATAGATTTCTAGAATTGTTGCTAGGAAGACCTTTTAAGGTCACAGTTTTCTAAATTATAATGAGTACACATCAATTAAAAAAAAAACCCACATCTACAAATAAACTCCACATCTTCTTTAAAAGTTAATTAATGGGAGTGTCTAAGTTTCAGAAGCTTTTATGATGTGATGAGAGAAGGCAGGGGGCTAAGCAGTGGGGAAACCATTCTCTAACTCAAGCCTGACCTTTGCTCATTAATAAGCCATGGCCTTATCCTTGTATGCAACCCCTGGAGCTAATCCACTTGCAGATTGCCCATTGATTCTGAATAAGCTGTGTTTTTAGAACAGCTAAATAGGGGGCCGCAGCAAGAAGAGAAATTAGGCCAAAGATTGCAAAGCATGTACAGAGGCTTAATGTTGTTTTTAATCATCATTCTTTGTAAGACAAATATAAAATTAAATCAAATTCTGTTCTAAAATAGCATTCAGCATGAATATGGGAATTTCAAGATACATTATGAAATAAGGCAGGGTGAGTACTCTGCAAACGTCTTTATTCTCAAAGCAGAAGGCAGTACCAGAGAAATGAGTAGATCTTTAGTGGTGGTCCTGTGACTCAGTAGCTGAAATGTGGTAGCTTCTTTTGGTCACCCACCTGCTCTTTGCTATTTTCTTGTTCAGTGCTTCACTTCTATCTTTAATCCTGCCCTAGTCAATTTTATCTCCAAACCTCAATCTTCTTTATTCACCATGCTGCTCTTGTCTTGCTCCTGGTAGATTATCTTAATTTTTTTTTTAATCTTGCTATTTATCTATCCTTCCCTGGACTCCAAAAGGAAACCGTGTGCTTGACTTTATCTATATATTATATAGACATGTACATGGGACTTCCCAGGTGGCTCAGTGGTAAAGAATCTGCCTGCCAATGCAGGAGATGCAAGTTCCATCTCTGGGTTGGGAAGATCCCCTGGAGAAGGAAATGGCAACTCACTCCAATATCCTTGCCTGAAAAATCCCATGGACAGAGGAACCTGGCAGGCTATAGTCCATAGGGTCCCACAGAGTCGGACACAATGGAGCTATGTACACACATAAACACATACACATATTTGGGTATATTTTAACTATATTTTCTCTTCATTAACCAATAGGCTTGACCCTAGGTGAAAATGTAAATTATTATTCAAGTCCTCTATTCTTTGTCTTTGCTCAGTGTTTTCTGACTGTCCTGTGTCCCAGGCAGGTATACCCACTGGCCCAAATTTGTCATGACTATTTTCTGAAAAATGACAGCTGAGTAATAGAATGAGCAGACTCAAGCTAAACAAAAAGGGCATGTTCCTGGCTCAAGTAAAGGGAAAAATGAAAGCAAGAGGATTAAATACAAAGTGATTACAGTTTTGTTCAGTCACTCAGTCGTGTTTGATTCTTTGCGACGCCATGGACTCCAGCACACCAGGCTTCCCTGTTCTTCACCATCTCCAGGAGCTTTCTCAGACTCAAGTCTATGGAGTCAGTGATGCCATCCCACCATCTCATCCTCTGTCGTCCCCTTCTCCTCCCGCCTTCAGTCTTTCCCAGCATGAGGGTCATTTCCAATGAGTCAGTTCTTTGCATCAGGTGGCCAAAGTATTGGAGTTTCAGCTTCAGCATCAGTCCTTCCAATGAATATTCAGGATTGATTTCCTTTAGGATGGACTGGTTTGATCTCCTTGCAGTCCAAGGGACTCTCAAGAGTCTTCTCCAACACCACAGTTTGAAAGCATCAATTCTTCAGTGCTCAGCCTTTTTTATGGTCCAACTCTCACATCCATACATGACTACTGGAAAAACCAGTGATTACAATGAGAACACATAAATATGTAATTGCATCTAGGGCTAGCTAGGAGATTAAGTTCTTGTAGTAATACCTAGCCTTAAATAACACACAAATGCTCCTTTTCCAATGTTCCCTCAGGGAAGGTAGAACTATGTATAATGTTACCTTTTATAAAGAATCTATTGGTTCTTTATTCAGAAGCTTAGGTTTAAATTTTTGACTTTCAAGGAACACTGTATAAAGAACTCCCCCTCGGTGAGCCTCTAATGCTAAAGAGCAGTGGCTCCCAAATTTGGCTGCATGTTTGAATCACCTGGGGAGATTTATAAAAATGCAGTTGGGCCTGGTAATTTATATTTTCCAAAAGTTCTCCAACTAATTTTGTTGCTCAGCAAGGTTTGAAGACTCCTGTTAAAGAAATTGCTTGAATATTAGCTAAGTTGACTTTTGTGCCTTTAGAAGGTATTCAGTAGGTGGTTAGCAGTTATTGAGCATGAAAGCCGTGCCAATCCTCATGACCTTTTACAGCTGAGAAAGTTTGTCTAGGTTTGTGAGTGGCAGAGATTGAGTTCAAAACAAGACTCTGAATGCTTATTCTTATGGAACCTTTCAACAAAGGTTGATTAAGGCACACAAAACAATAAGGAACAGGCTCAAGTTAAGAGTTTACTCTTTCATTCTTATATCTTAATCAGTTTCTTCATCATAAAATGGAAATGAGATCTTTGTAGGATATTTTTTACTTAAATTTATTCTAAAATGGTTTTACGCTTAGAGAAGTTTAGCAAAGCTAGTACAGAAGCTTTCTATACACCTTTCACCCAGCTTCCTGTAATGTCAACATCTTATGTAATGTAATATCTAGCATAAACATTTTATAGAACCATGGTATATTTATCAAAACTAAGAAATTAACATTTTGGTTTCCCCAGTTTTTCCACTAATAAATTATTTTGTTCCAGTGTTCAGTCCACTGTACTACACTGCATTAGTCATCATTTCTCCGCCAATGTAATAGATTCTTGGGCTTTCCTTGTCTTTCATGACTTTGACACTTTTAAAAACCAGTGACCAGGTAATTTTAGAATGTCCTTCATTTTGGGTTTATTCGATTTTTTTTTCAATGATTAGACCAATGTTATGAATTTGGGTTAAGTATACCACCACCACCACACCACAGAAGTGATACAGCCCTTCTCATTGCATTGCAATAGGGCTTTTATACGATTTTTGATAGTGGAATCTGTGTGTTCCCTCCCAGTGGAAGCATTTAAGCAGAAGCTAGATGATTGTTGGCAATGCTAAAGAAATCCCTGTATTAGACAAGATGTTTCAACCCCTTTCAACTCTAAAAGTCAAAAACTAGTAAGTGAACAAAAGAAAAGTCATACATACAAGACAAATATGAGATCTGGCTAGAGCTCAAAGAATAGAAAGTATCAACTTTCCGAATAGTGACCTCCATCCTGTTTTCCTACATGGTGGCTGAATTCAGAATGTGACATCTTCATTATATTGGGGACTTTTCCCAACATTGCAGCCCTGAAGAGGCATCTGTGAGTGTTTGCTCTGGGTAATTGAAGCCACTGGGTTGCTCTTGTGGTTTTCCTCTGTGTTACTGAAAATTAAATTGATGTGTAGTTAATTAGAAAGCAATCTAATTTGAAGGAAAGCAGTGACCTGACTCTTAACTATAACTCTGTGGTTTGGATATGTTAAGTAACCTTTTTTTTGCCTTAATTTCTCTAACTGTGAGTTATAATTATTACTGACATAGATTGACTTATATTGAACTTAGAACATATCTCCAGAAATATAATACCTAACCTTTCAACCTTGGGATGAAACGTGATTAACCTAGAAGAGTTAATTCTGTGTTTCACATATGCCTTGTAAAGGTGCTTCATTACAGTATATAATTTTAGAAAAGAAGACACCAAGCAAACTAGAAAAGTGGAGGAACAACTGTGATGTTGCACATGCTGTCTTGGGACTCTGAATGCATGACTTGGAAAGACTAGGGTGCCTGGAAATGGCCTTGGAAATGAGAATGCCTGGTTTAGTGCCAATGATACCTGCCACATGTATGACCCCCAGCAAATCATTTAACCTTACCATTTGACTTCTGTTCTGTTAGAGAATAAGAGACAATTTTGACAACTAGTTTCTAATTTCTGTAGTTCTTTGATTTTGAGGGGAGAGTCATCCTTCATGTCTTATAAAACCATTGATTCTGTATGCTAATATACCGTTTGTAAATATATTGTGCTGCTATTCATTTGAAAATTCAGGAAATGCTTGGTTCTACATTTTTCCAGCTTGGCAAAAAACAAAAAACTTGTAAATGTCTCACAGTATTTAATCATTTCTTTGAAAAATTGATACATTTTTGTTTCTGTATTTCGTGACTAGATAAAACCACTGCTTCAATCCCAAAGGAGGGAATAGTTTCGTTATGAGATCTGAATATTTGAAATAGAAAATTACCTCATAAATGAATACATATACAATCTAATGAATAAAGTGTCTATCTGCCCAAGATGTTCCAAGTTATTTTACTGGCATGAAAATTGTAAAGTGTTTGGAAAAACAGTTTCATTGTGATAAGTGTAATCAACACATTTCCTGTACTCTAGTTGCAGACCTGTTCATAAACAATGTTAAAAGAAAAATAGAGTGACATAATGTCTGGGAAAGAATTCTCTAATAGAAACAGACTCAAGTCCAGGGGTTGTGGTTTTGCAAGTACACAATTCCTTCTGGGAGGCCCTCTTGACAGATTTGCCCTCATCTGAAAAGGAGTGTCACTGAGCTCGACACAGAGGTGGTTCCCACCAGTGTGGTCTGGCTCGTTCTGTTAGCCCTGCTGACCGAAGAGGGAGGAGCACGTGGCCCAAACTCCAAACGAGCTCCTGTCTTCTGGAATTTTTGCCAATTCTAACTAACCCTTTAAGGTCCAAGGTGAGATAACTTTTGAGGGTCTTCCATGAAGTGAATTATACTGAGAGGCAAATGGAGCTTTGTGATGGGTCAGATGTGTCTTGCATAAGCACACATGTCACTTCAATTAGATCCTGACCTGGTACCAATCCCAAGTTGAAAGTTCATTGTTTTTCAAAATAATAGGGAATCAAGCTCTTTATTAATGATTTTCCAGAATGGTTTTGATGGCTTATAATGAACCATGTTCAAATAAACTTGTGGATTGCTTTGGTAAATACTTCCAAAGTCAGAATATTTATAATCAACATAGAAAATAGCAAAGTCAAACACTTTTTAACGATGTCTCTAAAGCGTGTCAGCACATTGACAATATGGATACTATATACTCAGCTGTGTGGTAAATGTTTAACAATTGGCCCTCTGGAGAAAGGCTGTGATTTTTTTATAGTGTTTGCCCAAGTCCATGGTGTTAGTATTCCCACCATGGCCAATTGCAAGCTCCCCAAGTTTCCTGTGTGTGGCGCTAGGGAGAGAGGTGCACAGTCAGCCCTCAGCAGCTGCGATGAGCAAGCTTTAGCCCAGCCCTGACTGTACCCAGGACACGAATGAAGAGGAAGACTGGGTGGCAAACTCAGGCCATAAACATGCAGGGAAATGCCTGCTCCCAAGTGCAGTCAGGCAAACCCAGCAATTTCACAGACATACCCGTCTACTTCAGAACATTAAAAATAACATTCTGTACAGAAGTGATTAGGATTGAGATGTTATTCCTTTTTGCTAAGGCTTTTTACTACTGTTTTTAAAATTGGATCCCTACGGACTGTGAAATTTTGTCCCAAAATTTTGATTCAGTTGACATATGGAAGGGCTCTCTCTGCCTGGAATTGGAGCGTGGTTTTGGACAGTTGGGCTTCCCAGGTCGCACTAGTGGTAAAGAACCCCCCTGCCAGTGAGGGAGGTATAAGAAACGTGGGTTTTTACTTGGCTTGGGAAGATCTCCTGGGGTGGACATAGCAACCCACTTCAGTATTCTTGCCTGGAGAATCCCATGGGTAGAGAAGCCTGGCAGGCTACAGTCCATAGGGTTGCAAAGAGTTGAACATGATGAAGCAACAACATGCATGCACACTTGGGCAGTTTGGTAAGGCCACACAGGAGAAACCACATGGGAAGAGTGAGTGTCCTGTTTTCCATGCCTGAAGACAGTTATGCAGATCTTAACCTATTCAGTTTCTTATAACTTTGAACAGAAGACATTTGAGAGCTAGAACTTTGCTCCTATGGTCTGTGCAGTGTGACCTGGGTACATTTTGTGGTAATCTTTAGTCAAATCCTTTTTCTTGGATTAATTCTTATTCTGTTCTTTTTTTATTTGAGTATAATTGCTTTACAATGTTGTCTCAGTTTCTGCTATGCAACAATGTGAATCAGCTATATATATATATATATATTCCCTCCCTCTTGTGTCTCCCTCCTACTGCCCCCTTGCATCCCATCCTTCTGGGTCACCACAGAGCACCGGGCTGTGCTATACAGCAGCTTCCCACTAGCTGTCTATTTCACACGTGTTGGTATATATACGTCAGTGCTACTCTCTCCCTCCATCCCACCCTCCCTTTTTCCCCACGCTGCCCTGTGTACACGTCTGTTCTCTATGTCTGTGTCTCTATTCTCGCCCTGCAAAAAAATACAAATCCTTTTTCTTATTCTTGGGTCCCAATTATGTCTTATTTCTATATGAGTAAGTAAAGAACCACTGAAACTTTTCCTCTAGCATTTGACAGGTAAAAGACTCTAAAGATAAACTTGATGGATGGTGACTTAATAGTCTTATTTATGAGCATATTCATTTAAGTGTTTTATGATGTTTCCTATAATCAAAACACAAGCCTCACACCTCCTTGAATGCTGTGATTTCTTAAATGTCTGCTTAAAATACCCCTTCCTCAGGCTAAGGACTTCCCGCCCCACCTGCCCCTCCACCCTTGTGGGTGGGAATGATCATTTAAATGTCAGCTTCTCAAATCTTTTGAACACTTTCTCCTTTTCTCCTGTCTCCTTCCCACTTTTTGTCTCTCTCTCCTTTCTATCCTCTCTCCTTCCCCCATAACCCTCTCCTTAACCTTTTTTCCCCCGAATGAGGAGAATCAATCCAGAAAATGAATTACAATTGAAATACAAATACAGGAAATTCCAGGCTTAAGCTTCATATGGCAGAGTGAACTTGGCCATCCATGTGTTGCATTTTATATTTTTCTCATGTACTGACTGCGTTAGGATAAGGTAACCAGATGTCCTGCATTAGGGAAGACAGCGTCTTAGGTTTCAGTTTTTTTTTTTCCCCTCTTGACAATGTTTCTGCTCAAGAATTTCTACCAGGCCATTTTTGCTGAGTTTCTTATTTTGATTCCAGAAATACTAAAAGCCTCCCTGCCCAAATCATCTTTTGATTTCTTTAAAGGGGGCATTTGGTCCAAGGTGAGCTCCTACAGGGCTCTAGAGCATCAGAGAACTGAATAGTTCAACAATAGGATCTGTCCCTCTGATGACCAAATGCCCGCTTCTAATCTTGTGGTAGAGAATACAGCCCTTGTCCCAAAGGGCCAGGGATTTGTTCTCTAGAGGAGGGAAGTAAAGATTCTTTGCTTGAATGGCTTAGGGCAGATAGCAATGGTAGGCCAGAGAAGAGGAAGGCTAGACACAGGAGGAACAAACTACCTAAAGGATGGGTGAAGGAGGGGCTTTCCAGGTGGCTCCAGGGTAAAGAATCTCCCTGCAACGCAGGAGCCACAGGAGGCAGGAGTTCGATCCCTGGGTTGGGAAGATCCTCTGCAGGAGGAAATGGTAACCCACTCCAGTATTCTTGCCTGGAGAATCCCATGGGAAGAGGAGCCTGGAGGGCTACCGTCCATAGGGTCGCATAGAGTCAGACACAACTGAGTGACTGAGCACAGACTCACTGGGTGAAGGAAGGAGGGAGAGCAAGAGGCATTTGACACTTGATTCTCAGAAACCCCTCCCCTGTTAGCCAATCTTCCTATTATTCATCCTTCCACTTAAAAAAACTGATTGGCTTTTTCTACACTGTTTAAATTTGCTGATCAACAGAACAGTTATTTCTTTAATTTCCACAAAGATTTTCCTAACAGAAGCAGAAGATATTAAGAAGAGGTGGCAAGAATACGCAGAAGAACTGTACAAAAAAGATCTTCACGACCCAGATAATCACGATGGTGTGATCACTCACGGAGTCAGACATCCTGGAATGTGAAGTCAAGTGGCCTTAGGAAGCATCACTACGAACAAAGCTAGTGGAGGTGATGGAATTCCAGTTGAGCTATTTCAAATCCTGAAAGATGATGCTGTGAAAGTGCTGCACTCAATATGCCAGTAAATTTGGAAAACTCAACAGTGGCCACAGGACTGGAAAAGGTCAGTTTTCATTCCAATCCCAAAGAAAGGCAGTGCCAAGGAATGCTCAAACTACTGTACAACTGCACTCATCTCACACACTAGTAAAGTAATGCTCAAAATTCATCAAACCAGGCTTCAGCAATATGTGAACCGTGAACTTCTAGATGTTCAAGCTGGTTTTAGAAAAGGCAGAGGAACCAGAGATCAAACTGCCAACATCTGTTGGATTATCGGAAAAGCAAGAAAGTTCCAGAAATATATCTATTTCTGCTTTGTTGACTATGCCAAAGCCTTCGACTATGTGGAGCACAACAAACTGGAAAATTCTGAAAGAGATGGGAATACCAGACCACCTGACCTGCCTCTTGAGAAACCTGTATGCAGGTCAGGAAGCAACAGTTAGAGCTGGACATGGAAAAACAGACTGGTTCCAAATGGGGAAAGGAGTACACCAAGGCTGTATATTGTCACCCTGCTTATTTAACTTATATGGAGAGTACATCATGAGAAATGGTGGGCTGAATGAAGCACATGCTGGAATCAAGATTGCCAGGAGAAATATCAATAATCTCAGATATGCAGATGACACCACCCTTATAGCAGAAAGTGAAGAAGAACTAAAGAGCCTCTTGATGAAAGTGAAAGAGGAGAATGAAAAAGTTGGGTTAAAGCTCAACATTCAGAAAACAAAGATCATGGCATCTGGTCCCATCACTTCATGGCAGTTAGATGGGGAAACAATGGCAGACTTTATTTTTTGGGGTTCCAAAAAATGCAGATGGTGACTGTAGCCATGAAGTTAAAAGACACATACTCCTTGGAAGGAAGGTTATGGCCAACTTAGATAGCATATTAAAAAGCAGAGACATTACTTTGCCAACAAAGGTCTGTGTAGTCAAGGCTATGGTTTTTCCAGTAGTCATGTATGGAGGTGAGAGTTGGACTATAAAGAAAGCTGAGCACTGAAAAATTGATGCTTTTGAAATGTGGTGTTGGAGAAGACTCTTGAGAGTCCCTTGGACTGCAAGGAGGTCCAACCAGTCCATTCTAAAGATCAGTCCTGGGTGTTCACTGAAAAGACTGATGTTGAAGCTGAAACTCCAATACTTTGTCCAGCTGATGCGAAGAGCTGACTCATTTGATAAGACTCTGATGCTGGGAAAGATTGAGGGCAGGAGGAGAAGGGGACGACAGAGGATGAGATGGTTGGAAGGCATCACCGACTCAATGGACATGAGTTTGGGTAAACTCTGTGATTTGCTGATGGACAGAGAGGCCTGGCGTGCTGTGGTCCATGGGATCACAAAGAGTCGGACATGACTGAGCGACTGAACTGAACTGAGAGCAGTTATTTCTTTAATTTCCGTAAAGAAGTAAAGAACCTATCCACCTGACTTGACTATATTCTTTGATGATGCTCATTGGCTGACTTTACACATCCTTCCTAAGATGGATTTCTTCACCAAGAATATGACTAGCATGGCAGTGAGCACACATCCTACAGCTATGCTAGCAATCTCTGTATTTGAAATCACACCTAAACACATGTTCAGTTCAGTTCAGTCATTCATCCATGTCCGATTTTTTGTGACCCCATGGACTGCAGCACACCAGGCTTCCTTGTCCATCACCAATTCCCAGAGCTTACTCAATCTCATGTCCATTGAGTTGGTGATGCCATCTGACCATCTCATCCTCTGCTGGTCCCTTCTCCTCCTGCCTTCAATCTTTCCCAGCATCAGGGTCTTTTCCAGTGAGTCAGTTCTTCGCATCAGGTGGCCAAAGTATTGGAGTTTCAGCTTCAGCATCAGTCGTTCCAACGAATATTTAGGACTGATCTCCTGTAGGATGGACTGGTTCGACCTCCTTGCAGTCCAAGGGACTCTCAAGAGTCTTCTCCAACACCACAGTTCAAAATCATCAATTCTTCGTGATTTGACAAAACTGCCATGAGGTACCACATTAGACCGGTCGGAAAGAGCATCATTAAAACGTCTATAAGTAACAAATGCTAGAGAGGATATGGAGAAAAGGGAACCCTCCTGTGCTGTTGGTGGGAACAGAACTTGGTGCAGCCACTATGGAAAAAAGTATGACAGTTCCTCAGAAAACTAAAAATAGAATTGCCATATGATCCAGCAATCCCACTCCTGGGCATATACCCAGACAAAACTATAATTCAAGAAGATAAGTGCACCACTATGTTCATAGCAGCACTATTCACAGTAGTCAAAACATGGAAACAGCCTAAATGTACATCAACAGATGAATGGATAAAGAAAATTTAGTACATATATACACAATGAAATACTACTCAACCATACAAAAGGAAAAATAATGACATTTGCAGCAACATGGATGCAATTAGAGATTATCATACTGAGTGCAGTGAGTCAGAAAGAGAAAGACAAATACCGTATGCTATCACTTACAAGTGGAATCTAAAATATGGCACAAATTAACCTGTCTTCAAAACAGAAACAGACTCACAGACACAGAGAGTAGATTTGTGGTTGCCAAAGGGGAGGGGGGAAAGGAAAATCTATGGACAGGGAATTGGGGGTTGGTGGATGCACAGTATTACATAGAATGCATAAAAAATGAGGTCCTCCTGTGCAGCACGGGGACTATATCCAATCCCCTGGGGTAAACAGTAGTGGAAAAGAATATAAAAAAGAATGCATGTAAGTATAAAACGGAGTCACTTTGCTTAACAGCGGAGCTCGGCACAACATTGTAAATCAACTACACTTCAACAAAAAAGTATACATGTATATGGTGATTTGATGCTAGTGAAGGAACTCTAGATTCACATTTGTGCATCACACAGTCAGGTAAATACAGGAGAGTCAAAGCCTACATTGTAATCCTGGAATATGTGAGGTTTCCATGAGCTAACTCACTCTTGTATTTCTAGATTGACCTCCTGTCATTACCTGCCAGTCCTCAACACTTTCTCCTAACAGTTTAGTTTGATCGTCAACTGTGAGGATGTGGCTTCCTGTTTTTCTGTTTCTGAAGATTTTCCTTTTTGCTCGAATGTACTATGCTCAGTGTCCCTATTTTTTTTTTCACATCAGCTTGAAATATATGTGCCTTTTCATAATGAGGAAGATAAAGTGTGATTTCTACTAGAACTAGATAAGAGTATGCTGAGTATTATTTAGTACAAAAAAAAAGGAGGTAGAAAATTTTCGAAAAGGAGTGGTAATGGGGTGTGTGTGTGCTTAGTCTCTTCAGTCATGTCTGTCTCTTTGCAGCTTATTAATTATAGCCCACCAGGCTCCTTTGTCCATGGGATTCTCCAGGCAAGAATACCAGAGTGGGTTGCCATGCCCTCCTCCAGGGGATCTTCCTGACCTAGGGATTGAACCCAAGTCTCTTCCAATTACTTCATTGGTTCTTTACCACTAATGTCACGTGGGAAGTCTCCAGTAATGGGGTAGTAGTAGTAAATAGCCTACTATGTATCAATCAGATTATCAGGTATTAAAATGGAAATTAAATGAATACAATTAAATCAGTTAATTAAAGTGAATTTTATAAAGGCTTAGCAAAGTAGAGCTAAATAAACAAAGAGACAATGATCATGGATAATAAGACTAAATCATAAAAAAAAAAAACTGTGAATTCTCCCCAAATTAGTATCTAAATACTATTGATATTATAATTTCAAAATTATTTTCTCATGTAGATTAACAAACTAAATCTTATATAAAAGACAATATATCTCAGAATAGGCATTTTTTAAAGGAGAAAACAAGAGAGGTACTTGCCTTATCTACACTAAAACATAAAAAGAGTTAATTGTAATTAAAACAGTGTGGAGTTAGACAAATGAATTAGTGGGATTTCAAGCCCTAAAATGATGATGCTGTTAAAGTGTTGCACTCAGTATGCCAAAAAATTGGAAAACTCAGCAGTGGCCACAGGACTGGAAAAGGTCAGTTTTCATTTCAATCCCAAAGAAAGGCAGTATCAAAGAATGTTCAAACTACCACACAATTGCACTCATCTCATGTGTTACTAAAGTAATGCTCAAAATTCTCCAAGCAAGGCTTCAACAGTACGTGAACTGAGAACTTTCAGTTGTTCAAGGTGTGTTTAGAAAAGGGAGAGGAACCAGAGATCAAATTGCCAACATCCGTTGGATCACTAAAAAAGCAAGATAATTCCAGAGAAACATATGCTTCATTGACCATGCCAAAGCTGTTGACTGTGTAGATCACAACAAACTGTGGAAAATTCTTCAAGAGATAGGAATACCAGACCACCTGACCTGCCTCCTGAGAAATCTGTATGCAGGTCAGGAAGCAACAGTTAGAATTGGACATGGAACAACAGACTGGTTCCAAATAGGAAAAGGAGTACGTCAAGGCTGTATATTGTCACCCTGCTTATTTAACTTATATGCAGAGTACATCATGAGGAACGCTGGGCTGGATGAAGCACAAGCCACAAGCTAGAATAATGATTGCTGGGAGAAATATCAATAACCTCAGATATGCAGATGACACCACCCTTATGGCAGAAAGCAAAGAGGAACTAAAGAGCCTCTTGATGAAAGTGAAAGAGGAGAGTGAAAAAGTTGGCTTAAAACTCAACATTAAAAAAACGAAGACCGTGGCATCCAGTCCCATCACTTCATGGGAAATAGATGGGGAAACAATAGAAACAGTGTCAGACTTTATTTTCTTGGGCTCCAAAATCACTGCAGATGGTGAGTGCAGCTGTGAAATTAAGAGACGCTTGCTCCTTGGAAGAAAAGTTATGACCAACTTAGATAGCATATTAAAAAACAGAATGTTACCGACAAAGGTCTGTCTAGTCAAAGTTACGGTTTTGCCAGTAGTCATATATAGATGTGAGTTGGACCAAAAAGAAAGCTGAGTACTGAAGAATTGATGCTTTTGAACTGTGGTGTTGGAGAAGTCTCTTGAGAGTCCCTTGGACTGCAAGGAGATCAAACCATTCAATCCTAAAAGAAATCAATCCTGAATATTCATTGGAAGGACTGATGCTGCGGCCAAAGCTCTGAAATTTTGGTGACCTGAAGAAGTGACTCATTTGAAAAGACCTTGATACTAGGAAAGATTGAAGGCAGGAGGAGAAGGGAATGACAGAGGATGAGATGGCTGGATGGCATCACCAACTTGATGGACATGAGTTTGAGTCAGCTCTGGGAGTTGGTGATGGACTGGGAAGTCTGGCATGCAAATAGTCAGACATGACTGAGTGACTGAAGTGAACTGTTACAATAGAAACCCAGAAATGGACGATGGGCAAATAAAAAATTTGATATGATAAATGTGGCATTTCCAGTTAGTGGAAAAAGTTGTGGACAACTCTGTATTTTGAAAGAAAAAAGCATTTCCACTTCTCAGTTATAGAATGAAAGTCCTGAGCATCTTGTATCATGCATCGAACTTGGACTGGTGATTCGTTTCACATATGATAATATACATGTTTCAATGCCATTCTCCCAAACCATCCCACCCTCATCCTCTCCTACAGAGTCCAAGAGACTGTTCTATACATCTGTGTCTCTTTTGCTGTCTCGTGTACAGGGTTATCATTATCACCTTTCTAAATTCCATATATATGCATTAATATACTGTATTGGTGTTTTTCTTTCTGGCTTACTTCAGTCTGTATAATAGGCTCCAGTTTCATCCACCTCATTATTCAAGATGCTTGGGGCTGGTGTACTGGGATGAACCAGAGGGATGGGATGGGGAGGGAGGTGGGAGGGGTGTTCAAGATGGGGAACATATGTACACCCGGGGCAGATTCATGTCAGTGTATGGCAAAACTAATACAATAATGTAAAGTAATTAGCCTCCAATTAAAATAAATTAAAAAAAAGAATAAAAATCAAGTGTGTTAACAACTTGCAAGAAAAATAGAGTAATATCTTCAGTGCCTTGAGGTAGGGAAAGCTTACATTAGCAAACTGAACCAGCTTAAAACACAGACCCTAAACAAAAGATGATTCTATGAAAGTGCTGCAGTCAGTATGCCAGCACATTTGGAAAACTCAGCAGTGGTCACAGGACTAGAAAAGGTCAATTTTCATTCCAGTCCCAAAGAAAGGCAATGCCAAAGAATGCTCAGACTACTGCACAGTTGCATTCATCTCACGTGCTAGCAAACTAATGCTCAAAATTCTCCAAGCCAGGCTTCAACAGTACGTGAACCATGAACTTCCAGATGTTCAAACTGGATTTAGAAAAGGCAGAGGAATCAGATCAAATTTCCAACATCTGTTGGATCATCGAAAAAGCAAGAGTTCCAGGAAAACATCTATTTCTGCTTTATTGACTATGCCAAAGCCTTTGACTGTGTGGATCACAATAAACTGTGGAAAATTCTGAAAGAGATGGGAATACCAGACCCCTTGACCTGCCTCTTGAGAAATCTGTATGCAGGTTAGGAGGCACAAGTTAGAACTGGACATGGAACAACAGACTGGTTCCAAATCGGAAAAGGAGTAGGTCACGGCTGTGTATTGTCACCCTGCTTATTTCAATTATATGCAGAGTACTTCATGAGAAATGCCTGGCTAGATGAAGCACAAGCTAGGATCAAGATTGCCAGGAGAAATATCAATAACCTAAGATATGCAGATGACCACCCTTATGGCAGAAGGCAAAGAAGAACTAGAGAGACTCTTGGTGTGACTGAAAGAGGAAAGTGAAAAAGTTGGGTTAAAGCTCAACATTCAGAAAACTAAAATCATGGCACCTGGTCCCATCACTTCATGTCAAGTAAATGGGGAAACAATTGAAACAGTGAGAGATTTTATTTTTTGGGTACCCAAATCACTGCAGATGGTGACTGCAGCCAGGAAATTAAAAGACGTTTGCTACTTGGAAGAAAAGTTATGACCAACCTAGACAGTGTATTAAAAAGCAGAGACATTACTTTGCCAGCAAAGGTCCATCTAGTCAAAGCTGTGGTTTTTCCAGTAGTCGTGTATGGATGTGAGTATTGGACTATAAGGTAATATGAGCACCGAAGAATTGATGCTTTTGAACTGTGGTGTTGGAGAAGACTCTTGAGAGTCCCTTTCATGGCAAGGAGATCCAACTAGTCCGTCCTCAAGGAAATCAGTCCTGAATATTTATTGGAAGGTCTGATGCTGAAGCGAAAACTCCAGTACTTTGGCCACCTGAGGCGAACTGATTCCTTGGAAAAGACCCTGATGCTGGGAAAGAGTGAAGGTGGGAGGAGAAGGGGACGACAAAGAATCAGATCGTTGGATGGCATCACCGACTCGATGGACCTGAGTTTGAGTAAACTCCAGGAGTTGGTGATGGACAGGGAGGACTGGTGTGCTGCAGTCCATGGGGTCGCAAATAGTCGGACACGACTGAGCTACTGAACTGAACTTAAACAAAGTTTTAAAAACAAATGAAAGTCTAGAAAATTAGCACATATAACAAAATACTACTATCCATATTTGTCAATTTTTTAAAAACTCTTTACTGAGTTGTTTTACAATATTGCTTCTGTTTTATCTTTTGGTTTTTTGGCCATTAGGGCATGGGGGATCTTAGTTCTCCAACCAGAGATTGAACCAGCATCCTTGCGTGAGAAGGCAAAGTGTTTACCACTGGATTTCTGGGGGAAACTCTATATTTTACATTTTAAAAACTCCTAAATTTAAATAAGAGAAAAAGTAATCAATAAAAAAATTGCCAGGTATATAAGCAGTCAATGTATAGAAAAAGCAGTACAGATAGGTTACTCTATGTAAAGACAAATGTTTTACTTTATTAATAATCAGGAGAAATGCAAAAGTTAAGTGCTACTTTTTAACCACCAATTGGGCGAACTTTAAATATTTTCCAAGTGCATATTTGGACTAGTGTGTGGGAAATAAACACACCCAGCACAGCTGAGAGCCATGTTGATTCATCTATTACTATTTAAAATGCTCGTAAGCTTTGAGCTACCAGTATGCTTCTCAGTAGACATCAGAGAAATGAGCACAAAGAAGCCTCTGCAAGGACTTCCCTGGTAGGCAAGTGGCTAAGACTGCACTCCCAATGCCAAAGGCATGAGTTCGATCCCTGGTCAGGAAACTAGATCCCACGTGCCATAACTAAGATCCTGCATGCTGCAACTAAAATGATCCCATATCCCGAAACTTAAGACTTGGTGGAGCCAAAATAAAAAGGAAAAAGTTTAAAAAAAGAAACCTCTGCAAAGTTATTCACTGAACCATTTGAACGATTGAGAAACGCCTTTGGTTTTATCAGTAGGGGAGTGTCTAAACAGAAATAAATTGTAGAGTAATGTAGACATGCAATTACAGCTATTATATAGTCAGTGAGAAGAGTACATTTAGATATAAATAATCTATAATATTTGTTGAAAATGAATGTATATTCTCTGTGATTTTATATTTGTATGCAAATGTATAGAAAAATAATTTGGAAGGATTCACACCAAACTGGTAACAGTGGCTGTTTTAGGGTAGGTGCCGTGGATTGGAAAGGTATATGGTAAAGAGGGATTTCAGCTTCATCAGATGTTAACAAAGCCCTAATTTTTGTAGTAGAAAATGTTACGACCTCTCTTATTTATCAGTGGGCCCACTGTTTAATTTGGGGAGTCCTCAATGCACCTGTGAGAGAGATGCACCATGTTGTATTCACTGGAATATTTAGTATTTGATACACAAAATAGTAGGGTCTTCCCAGGTGGCTCAGTGGTTAAGAATCCGCCTGCAATTCAGGAGACTCCTGTTCCATCCCTGGGTCTGGAAGATAGCCTGGAGGAGGACATGGCGACCCACTCCAGTATTCTTGCCTGGAGAATCCCATGGACAGAGGAGCCTAGCAGGCTACAGTCCATAGGGTCGCAGAGTTGGACACAACTGAAGCGACTGAGCTCGCATGCACACAAAATAGTATCATGTGATATATGTATGTTCATTATAAATTATATCAGGACCAGATTATATATGATGTTAAAGATGCTTAATTATGGTAGTCTCAAATAATTTAAGTTTTAAGAATGGGCTGATTATAGACAAGGGCCCCACAAGATCCAGAGTAAATTGATATACGTGAGGTGAGAATAGCCCCTTCCTTATTTCTTTTGTTGAGTTTTACAACTGACTTGCTGAAGGTTAAAAACTTGGAAATTAAAATATTTTTCTGTGCCTTGATTTATCATAAACATCAGTGACTTCCTCATCTTTATGTTGACAGTTTAGTTCAGTTCATTTGCTCAGTCGTGTCTGACTCGTTGTGACCCGATGGACTGCAGCACACTAGGCTTCCCTGTCCATCACCAACTTCCAAAGTTTACTCAAACTCATGTCCATTGAGTCAGTGATGCCATTCAGCCATCTCATCTTCTTTTGTCCCCTTCTCCTCCCGCCTTCAATCTTTCCCAGCATCAGGGTCTTTTCCACTGAGTCAGTTCTTCGCATCAAGTGGCCAGATTATTGGAGTTTCAGCTTTAGCATCAGTCCTTCCAATGAACACCCAGGACTGATCTCCTTTAGGATGGACTGGTTGGATCTCCTTGCAGTCCAAGGGACTCTCAAGAGTCTTCTCCAACACCACAGTTCAAAAGCATCAGTTCTTCGGCACTCAGGTTTCTTTGTAGTCCAACTCTCACATCCATACATGACTACTGGAAAAATCATAGCTTTGACTCGATGGACGTTTGTTGGCAAAGTAATGTCTCTGCTTTTTAATATGCTGTCTAGGTTGGTCATAACTTTTCTTCCAAGGAACATGTTGACAGTAGCTTGTTTCTATTGTATTTTTCTTTCTCCTATAATTTCATCTCACTTTGCTTGGGCTTTTAATATATAGTGCTTAGGAGTGGATGTTGTATAGAAAGAACATGAACTTTGGTATTAGGGAGACTGAACTTCAAAGCCTAGCTTTGCCACTTAGTAGTTTACGTGTGTGACCTTGGGAAAATGTCTTAACCTCTTCATTTAATAATGACCTGTATTGAGAGGACTTTATGATAATTAGAGAAAATTCTATGCATGCCCTCATGTATCACAAACACACATATATGTAACCTAGATATATATGTAAATACATGTATATCTTAAGTTTTATGAGACCTGAAATCTAAAGCTTATACATGAAGATGCTTGTGAATTCATTTTCAAAATAAAACACTTTGATATAATAGCAAATTTTTTCCTTTTCTAAAAACAAAGAATTCCTTTTTTAATCTTAAAACCCCCAGCTTCCTTTTAAATTTTTGAGCCAGATTATGGGCTTGGAAATCAAATAAATGACGAGAAAACACAATGCACAGATCTACTCTGGCGGGAGCCTCAACCACCTTTGCATCCAAATGTTTGCAATTTTTCCGCCTTGCTTCATCTGTAAGTGATTTCGTTTCAGAGACCAGGAAGAGAGAAGTTAAAGGTCAAGGGAATCCAGTTCACTAAGGTAGTTTGTAACAATCAGTAGAACACAGAAAGCTGAGTGAAGTCGATGATCTTCCTGTCCTGGCTACTTGCACCATATGGAAATCAAAAGGCACTGGGAGGGTATAGGGAAGAAGCCAAAGAAAAATAAATTCAGTTTGAAATTGTAATGAGGAAGAGGAAAATGTAAGGCTGACAAATACCAGTAATAATTTGCATCTGCCCCCACCTCGGTGTTTTGAACCTTCCAACTATTTAAGCAAGGGTGTTTTTATGCCACTCTTCTAATGCTCTTTATTTATTTATGTTTTTACTAAAGACCTCATTGATGTGAACATTCACCCATCAGGGATAATTTGTGGCAATCCTGGCAGCTTCATTTGCCTGAGTAACCCCACATCAAGGTTATGTTACTGTGCTGAGTTTATGAGTCCACACCAGTGAGAAGGGGAAGGCTGTGGTGGGCTCTGTGCATGAAAATGGCAAAGTCCCAGCAGTTCTGAATATCTGTGTATTTATTATATATATATATATATATATATATTGTTGGTCGATTGTTCAGTCGTGTCCGACTCTTTGCAACCCCACGGACTGCACCACGCCAGGCTTCCCTATCCTTCACTATCTCCCGAAGTTTGCTCAAACTCATATCATTGAGTCAGTGATGCTATCCAACCATCTCATTCTCTGTTGCCCTCTTCTCCTGCCCTCAGTCTTTCTCAGCATCAGAGTCTTTTCCAGTGAATTGGTTCTTCTCATCAGGTGGCCAAAGGATTGAAGCTGCTATTTCAGCATCAGTCCTTCCAATGACTATTCAAAGTTGATTTCCTTTAGGATTGACTGGTTTGATCTCCTTACAGTCCAAGGGACTCTCAATAGTTTTCTTCAGCACTATAGTTTGAAAGCATCAAGGCTTTGATGCTCAGCCTCCTTTATGGTCCAACTCTCACTTCTTTACATGATTACTTGAAAAACCATAGCCTTGACTGTATGGACCTTTGTAGCAAAGCGATGTCTCTGGTTTTTAATATGCTGTCCAGGTTTGTCATAGCTTTTCTTCTAAGGAGCAAGTGTCCTTTAATTTTGTGGCTGCAGTCACTGTCTGCATTTTGGAACCCAAGAGAATAAAGTCTGTCACTATTTCCATTACACACACACACACATATACTTACATGAAATATAGTGTATTGTATATATTAGATATAAACATGAAATAAAATAGTCTTTAAAGTATTGTTAAATTTTCCAGGGCAAATATTCCTTTTCCAAAATATACTTTCTGTAACACAGAAATGAGACATGAGAGTCAAGAACAATATATTTCATTCATTCATTTAGTGATTTTTGGGTACTTATTAGATGCCGGCCCGGCGCAACGAACCACGCAAAGAGGTGCGGCCGTGAGGAGCTACCCTACGCCTGAGGACAGGGCCGGCGGCCGAGAGGAGCTACCCCACGTCCAACAGGCGGTGGCTGCGCGGGCGCAGGAGGGCCGAGAGGAGCTACTCCGCGTTCAAGGTCAGGAGGGGCGGCCTTGAGGAGATACCCCTCGTCCAAGGTAAGGTACAGCGGCTGCACTTTGCTGGAGCGGCTGTGAAGAGATTTTCCACGACCAAGGTAAGAGAAACCCAAATAAGACGGTAGGTATTGCTAGGGGGCATCAGAGGGCAGACACACTGAAATCATAATCACAGGAAACTAGTCGATCTGATCACCTGGACCACAGCCGAATGTGGTCCACTGGAGAAGGGAATGGCAAACCACTTCAGTATACTTGCCTTGAGAACCCCATGAACAGTAACAAAGGGCAAAATGATAGGATACTGAATGAGGAATTCCCCAGGTCGGTAGGTGCCCAGTATGCTACTGGAGATCAGTGGAGAAATAACTATAGAAGGAATAAAGGGATGCAGCAAAAGCAAAACCAGTACCCAGCTGAGGATGTGACCAGTGATAGAAGCAAGGTCCGGTGCTGTAAAGAGCAATATTGCATAGGAACCTGGAATGTTAGGTCCATGAATCAAGGCAAATTGGAAGTGGTCAAACAGGAGATGGCAAGAGTGAACGTCGACATTCTAGGAATCAGTGAATTAAAATGGACTGGAATGGTGAATTTAACTCAGATGACCATTATATCTACTACTGTGGGCAGGAATCCCTTAGAAGAAATGGAGTAGCCATCATGGTCAACAAAAGAGTCCGAAATGCAGTACTTGGATGCAATCTTAAAAATGACAGAATGATTTCTGTTCGTTTCCAAGGCAAACCATTCAATATTACAGTAATCCAGGCCTATGCCCCAACCAGTAATGCTGAAGAAGCCGAAGTTAATCGGTTCTATGAAGACCTACAAGACCTTTTAGAACTACAAGACCTTTTAGAACTAACACCCAAAAAAGATGTCCTTTTCATTATAGGGGACTGGAATGCAAAAGTAGGAAGTCAAGAAACACCTGGAGTGACAGGCAAATTTGGCCTTGGAGCACGGAATGAAGCAGGGCAAAGGCTAATAGAGTTTTGTCAAGAGAATGCACTGGTCATAGCAAACACCCTCTTCCAACAACACAAGAGAAGACTCTACACATGGACATCACCAGATGGTCAACACCGAAATCAGATTGATTATATTCTTTGCAACCAAAGATGGAGAAGCTGTATACAGTTAGCGAAAACAAGACCAGGAGCTGACTGTGGCTCAGATCATGAACTCCTTATTGCGAAATTCAGACTTAAATTGAAGAAAGTAGGGAAAACCACTAGACCATTCAGATATGACCTCAATCAAATCCCTTATGATTATACAGTGGAAGTGAGAAATAGATTTAAGGGACTAGATCTGATTGATAGAGTGCCTGATGAACTCTGGACGGAGGTTTGTGACATTGTACAGGAGACAGGGACCAAGACCATCCCCATGGAAAAGAAATGCAGAAGAGCGAAATGGCTGTCTGAGGAGGCCTTACAAATAGCTGTGAAAAGAAGAGAGGCGAAAAGCAAAGGAGAAAAGGAAAGATATAAGCATCTGAATGCAGAGTTCCAAAGAATAGCAAGGAGAGATAAGAAAGACTTCCTCAGTGATCAATGCAAAGAAATAGAGGAAAACAACAGAATAGGAAAAACAAGAGACCTCTTAAAGAAAATTAGAGATTCCAAGGGAACATTTCATGCAAAGATGGGCTCGATAAAGGACAGAAATGGTATGGACCTAACAGAAGCAGAAGATATTAAGAAGAGGTGGCAGGAATACACAGAAGAACTGTACAAAAAAGATCTTCACGACCAAGATAGTCACGATAACGTGATCACTGACCTAGAGCCAGACATCTTGGAATGTGAAGTCAAGTGGGCCTTAGAAAGCATCACTACTAACAAAGCTAGTGGAGGTGATGGAATTCCAGTTGAGCTATTTCAAGTCTTGAAAGATGATGCTGTGAAAGTGCTGCACTCAATATGCCAGCAAATTTGGAAAACTCAGCAGTGGCCACAGGACTGGAAGAGGTCAGTCTTCATTCCAATTCCAAAGAAAGGCAATGCCAAAGAATGCTCAAACTACCGCACAGTTGCACTCATCTCACACGCTAGTAAAGTCATGCTCAAAATTCTCCAAGCCAGGCTTCAGCAATATGTAAACCGTGAACTCCCAGATGTTCAAGCAGGTTTTAGAAAAGGCAGAGGCACCAGAGATCAAATTGCCAACATCCGCTGGATCATGGAGAAAGCAAGAGAGTTTCAGAAAAACATCTATTTCTGCTTCATTGACTATGCCAAAGCCTTTGACTGTGTGGATCACAATAAACTGTGGAACATTCTGAAAGAGTTGGGAGTCCCAGACCACCTCTTGAGAAACCTGTATGAAGGTCAGGAAGCAACAGTCAGAACTGTACATGGAACAACAGACTGGTTCCAAATAGGAAAAGGAGTGCGTCAAGGTTGTATATTGTCACCTTGCTTATTTAACTTATATGCAGAGTACATCATGAGGAACGCTGGGCTGGAAGAAGCACAAGCTGGAATCAAGATTGCTGGGAGAAATATCAATAACCTCAGATATGCAGATGACACCACCCTTATGGCAGAAAGTGAAGAGGAACTCAAAAGCCTCTTGATGAAAGAGGAGAGTGAAAAGGTTGGCTTGAAGCTCAACATTCAGAAAACAAAGATCATGGCATCTGGTCCCATCACTTCATGGGAAATAGATGGAAAAACAGTGGAAACAGTGTCAGACTTTATTTTTTGGGGCTCCAAAATCACTGCAGATACTGATTGCAGCCATGAAATTAAAAGACGCTTACTCCTTGGAAGGAAAGTTATGACCAACCTTGATAGTATATTAAAAAGCAGAGACATTATTTTGCCAACAAAGGTCCGTCTAGTCAAGGCAATGGTTTTTCCCGTGGTCATGTATGGATGTGAGAGTTGGACTGTGAAGAAAGCTGATCGCCGAAGAATCGATGCTTTTGAACTGTGGTGTTGGAGAAGACTCTTGAGAGTCCCTTGGACTGCAAGGAGATCCAACCAGTCCATTCTAAAGAGATCAATCCTGGGTGTTCATTGGAGGGACTGATGCTAAAGCTGAAACTGCAATACTTTGGCCACCTCATGCGACGAGTTGACTCACTGGAAAAGACTCTGATGCTGGGAAAGGTTGGGGGCGGGAGGAGAAGGGGACGACGGAGAATGAGATGGCTGGATGGCATCACCGACTCTGTGGACATGAGTTTGAGTGTACTCCGGGAGTTGGTGATGGACAGGGAGGCCTGGCGTGCTGTAATTCATGGGGTTGCAGAGAGTTGGACACGACTGAGCGACTGAACTGATCTGACTAATTAGGAAAGTAACATGTTGTACTAGAGAAGTAACACTGAACAAGCAGGGACTTCACACAGTTGATACTTTAGCAGCGAAAGGTGGAAATAATAACAGAAATTACAATAATAATAATGAATTATAATCAACATTTTAGAATTATACCCAGGGTACCTAAATCCATCTAACAGGGCAAGGATAGAAGACTTTGTTGAGAAAAAATTGTGAAAAAATTTTTTTTGCTTTGAAAACTTGCGAATAGCCAAAGAATATGATCAAATTTGTGCTTTGTAAGAGCCTCCCATGGAGAATGAATTGGATTTGGGGATAGAGTCACACCAGATGAAGGTAGAACTTTTCCCAGTTCTTTGGGAGGAGTCTTCCAGAAGCTCTGATCCTGTCAAACAGGTGAACACACTTTAGGGAACTGGGAAATCCATCCCAGGACTGGATGCCCATGTGTCAGCCTGCATTTGAGCATGTGAGAAGCAGGATGGTCATCAGGCCTGGCTCATCCTGGGCCCGGGGAGAGACGTTGGTTCACGGGTAGGCAGGTTGATGGAGGAGGCCCTCCTCTCTGGGTGCCAAGAGGGCAAGGGCCCATGTTCCCCTTGTGTTCTCCTCTCTGCAAGCAGCGTGCCTCTCCCAACTTGCCCATGTTTTGACTTATAATCAGTTTAGACCTTCACTTGGCAAACAGAATTCTTATTCCATAGGAGATATTACTATTCTGTTGTCTTGGCTCGTGACTCCTCATTCTCTGAGCAGATCTGCACTGTATTTTCACAGCTGAAGAAATTTTCCTTTCTAAAATTGACTTTCTAAATGAAGCCTCAAGAGTTATAAGATATGGACAAACTGCAATATAGCTCAGAAAATCTTGAGAGTTATTTAAAATCAAAATCAAAACAAAACCCCCCTTTTTTTTATTGAGTCAGAAGTCTAGAAGGTAATAAGTAAAATAATCTCACTAGTTATTCTCACCCCACCCCTAATTTCAAATCCACATGTATCTTGTAAATTCTGTATTATGTTGTCATTGAACCAGATTAGACAACATTGGTTAGCTGCAGATGAACCACTGCAATGCAGGTGGGTGATACATCTTGGGACCAAAGCACATGCATGACCAGACAGCTGTTGCATGACTTCATGTCTAATCCTCGACATGTGGATTGTGAAAAAAATAACATAGAGTGAGCAGAAGGCCACTTCATACCAGGAATATCTGAATCCTTCCAGCTAGAAGCTATCATTGAGCAAAATGAGTCGCTGCTAGTCTTAAAATGGAACAGAATTTGAATATTCTGAAATTCAACTCTCAATGTTAAGCCAGACTTAGGACTCATCGTTGAGAGTGTACCAAGTGCTTGAAAGGTTCTTGCTTTGCTGTAGAGCATTTGATGATCTCTGATACTCAGAATCACAAAGAATTACACTCTTAAGTAGTCACAGATGTCCTTGGAGAGGATGGTTTCTCGTGCATACTGATACAGTTATGTTTGACTGTTTCATTTTCCTTTTGGCATGATATATACCATAGTAATCAAAATCCAAGCTCTAATTTTACTTGCTGTGTTTCCACATTTATTTTGTTGATGATTGATACATGATTTATGAACATGTGCACTTCTGTCTGCAGGTATGTGCTAGTATTTCCCTTCTTTAAAGTTTGAGTGTTAATTTCTTTAGTAGAAGCTATTTTTAGCTGACTTGCATTCCACATATTTAGGGTAAAGTTTATTCCCTTTGATAATCATTTGCAGTTCCAGAAGTAAGTTATAAAATTTTTATGGAATAACATTTGAAATTATGAGAGTTTTGAAAATTCAATCCTTGGTGAGAATCTTAATCTGATATAGACTGAATAATTTTATTAAAAGCAGACTTCTACTTGAATCTGTAAATCTGTTTTATCATCTTCATATCCTAACTGACTTATTATTCCATGAAAAACTATCAGGCTTCATCGTAATTTTTTGTTTTCAGTAGTCATAATTTGGGGCTTCCCAGGTAGCGCTAGTGGTAAAGAAACCGCCTGCCAATATAGGGGACAGAAGAGATGCAGGTTCGATCTGTGGGTCGGGAAGGTCTCCTGAAGAAGGGCATGGGAACCCATTCTAGTATTCTTGCCTAGAGAATTCCATGGAAAGAGGAGCCTGGTGGGCTACAGTCCATGGGGTCACAAAGAGTCGGACATGACTAAAATGACCTAGCACTCACATACACAATCATAATTTGGTTTTGTAATAATAAACATAGTATATAGATTTTTTGACATAATCCTCAGACAGTATTTTTAGACTGTGCAATAGATGCCTTTGGAAACATAAGTGCATGTCATTTTTAAAAAATATAAAAGCATTTGTAAAATGTACTAGGGACATACTGAAAGCAATGCTATAGCAAATCCTTTTGCAAAGTAAAGAATATTCATACCATGAATACTGACCACCTTTTGTATTTGTTTTATCTTTCTGGATTCTTCTACTTTAGGATGTTCCTAAACAGGGCTGTTTTTCTCTGTGAAAGGATTAGAGATAAAAGACTGTCCTCTCTCCAATCTAACTTCTTCAGTAGCATCTTTTCCTCACTTCAACATCTGGTAAAGCAGCCTGCAGACAAGAAAGAATCTCCTGCAGGGAATGCAATTTTTGGCCTCCTTTGTAAAGAGGATTTGAAATAAAGCCAGGCCTGGTTATGAGCCACCCATCTATTTTAATATAGCCTCTGCCGATTTTGCTTGGAGTAATCCTTACAATCATTTGTAAAGGAATTGCAGTCTGCTGTGCTCAGTTTGTGGTTTCTGAGAGTCATTTCTCTGTCTTCTACCCTCTTCCCTTACGATGATTTTCTCTGAGCCGGCCTGTCTAGCCCAGTCCTGCGTATAAATAGATCCAAGTTCGGATTTCTTGAGCACTAATGCCCTGCTATTGCTGGGTTATGTGAAACCCTTTCTTATGTTGAACACAAGAAGCCCATGATTATTGGTACCACAGATTCTCACATTCTTAATCAGTTCCACCTGGCCAATAAACAGTAAAGCCAGGACAGCTTCTCTTCTGTGTGGGTTTCCTACTTTATGGGCAATAAAACTGTCCTCAGTGTGATTTAGGAATCCCTTTGATGCCTGCTAGTTTACTGTATTGGTATTTCAGGGGTGTTGGCAGTCACTGGTGGGACGGCACTACTGGCATCTCGGAACCGTGGCAGTGCGCTCACTCGGCTAAATAGTGGGGGAAGCACAGCTGGTAGTGCATTTTCTTTTACTTAGATCCATCAGAGAAAAATTTAGAAATGGTCTTGTTGAAACAAGCAAGGTCAAGGGTGGTTAGATTTCTTTCAAACAGAGAAAGGAAATAAAGAGGAGGGGATGGGGAGTGAGAACGGGGATGAGGAAAGGGACAAAGAAGCTGGAATGTAATTTTATGATCCCCGTGAAAATTCCAATTTTTTTTTTTTTTTGCAATGGTATTTTGTTAAAATCATGGCTGGAAATCAAACTCCTTGTCTGCAAGTTAAAGAAATGAAACTGGACTAATTATTAGCTTTTCTGTCTTGAATGGGCTAGTAAGTAAAAGTGCTGTCTGCAAATTTCGGGAAAGAGAGGAGTATTAGGAACATTCTTTCTCAGTCCCTTTCCAGCTCCAAGTTTGAGGTCTTTTTATTTTCAGTGCATGGTTTTGGTAATATGTTGATGTTTCATGGGGGGTCTGTTTTGTGTATGTTTTTATTTTTTCTGACCAATTTGTTAGGATATTTGAAGTGGGAAAACTAAATGGTGCAGGAGGTTAACGCCTATCAGATCAAAAGAGACAAGAAACTGGGGCGTCTGGAAAACAGTGAATACTTTGCAAACTTTCAGAGCTCTCATTGGTTGGCACTGTTTATTTTGAACTAGTTCTTTTAACCATGCTAACCATTAACTTAAAAATTGGAAGTCATTTGGACTTTGGAATAATTTTGTTACATAGTGCCCTTCTTTGTATTAGCATTATATACCCTTGTCTTTAATTATTTGCGTCACTGCTTGAATGAAATAAATGTCATCAGCCTTATCATTACTGTCATCATCACATTTTAAAGATAAGTAATATTAATTGGCTATCATTTAAAGAGCATAGGAGAAAGTTCTGTTATATATAAGAGAGAACTCTTCTGTGAGTACCTAGTGCCTGAGAGTTGCTTATCAAATACATAATAATTGTTGACAACATCTGTGTATTCTTTTAAAGTTTTTTTTTTTTTGATGTGGGCCATTTTTAAAGTCTTTATTGAGTTTATTACAATATTGCTTCTGTTTATATTTTTGATTTTCTGACTGCAAGGTATCTGGGATCTTATCTCCCTGACCAGGGATCTTCCCCTGATTGGAAGACACAGTCTTAACCACTGGACCACCAGGGAAGTCCCATCTGTATATAAAGATCCACAGTTTCTCCTAAAGTATCCTTTCCCCAAATCAGTTAATGTACCTTAATGAATATTTTAAAAATATTGCTATAGTTTTCTAAAACTCTCACTGTAAAGATTTATTGATCTATATTGCAGATGGTGAAATAAGCAGAGACAGTGTGGTATGTTAACAATGAGCAGGATCTGTGTGTATGTGTGTGAATGTGTTTAAGACTATTTAACAAACATGTACTGAGCACCTATTATTCAGGTGCTGGGTACTGTAATAAGTTCCAGAACTATAAAAATAAATAAGACTTAGTCACTATTCTTGAGAATTATGTAGTATGATGGGGTGATAGATTTTCAAATAAACAATTATAATTGAAAGTGGTAGTACTAAAATAGAGGCTGACTTTGCCTGAGGGAATTGAGGAAGACTCCCCAAAGAGGTGCCTCTTGAACTGAGTTTTGAGTGACAAACTTGAGTTTGGTGAGAGCAGGACAGAGAAGAATATTTTGAAGGGAGAAGTCTGAAAAGGCATCAAGAAGTGAAGTACATGACCTGTCTGGGAAAAGCTGGAGTATGGAAAAAAAGGACAGGAATTAAGCACTGAAAGTTCTTTTCTCTGCCTCAGTTCAGTTCAGTTCAGTCGCTCAGTCGTGTCCAACTCTCCGCGACCACATGAATCACAGCACGCCAGGCCTCCCTGTCCATCACCAACTCCCGGGGTTCACTCAAATTCATGTCCACAGAGTCGGTGATGCCATCCAGCCATCTCATTCTCCGTCGTCCCCTTCTCCTCCCGCCCCCAACCTTTCCCAGCATCAGAGTCTTTTCCAGTGAGTCAACTCGTCACATGAGGTGGCCAAAGTATTGCAGTTTCAGCTTTAGCATCAGTCCTTCCAATGAACATCCAGAATTGATCTCCTTTAGAATGGACTGGTTGGATCTCCTTGCAGTATAAGGGACTCTCAAGAGTCTTCTCCAACACCACAGTTCAAAAGCATCGATTCTTTGGCGATCAGCTTTCTTCACAGTCCAACTCTCACATCCATACATGACCACGGGAAAAACCATAGCCTTGACTAGACAGACCTTGGTTGGCAAAATAATGTCTCTGCTTTTTAATATATTGTCAAGGTTGGTCATAACTTTCCTTCCAAGGAGCAAGCGTCTTTTAATTTCATGGCTGCAATCAGTATCTGCGGTGATTTTGGAGCCCCAAAAAATAAAGTCTGACACTGTTTCCACTGTTTTTCCATCTATTTCCCATGAAGTGATGGGACCAGATGCCATGATCTTTGTTTTCTGAATGTTGAGCTTCAAGCCAACCTTTTCACTCTCCTCTTTCACTTTCATCAAGAGGCTTTTGAGTTCCTCTTCACTTTCTGCCATAAGGGTGGTGTCATCTGCATATCTGAGGTTATTGATATTTCTCCCGGCAATCTTGATTCCAGCTTGTGCTTCTTCCAGCCCAGCGTTCCTCATGATGTACTCTGCATATAAGTTAAAAAAGCAAGGTGACAATATACAACCTTGACGTAAACCTTTTCCTATTTGGAACCAGTCTGTTGTTCCATGTCCAGTTCTAACTGTTGCTTCCTGACCTTCATACAGGTTTCTCAAGAGGCAGGTCAGGTGGTCTGGGATTCCCATCTCTTTCAGAATGTTCCACAGTTTATTGTGATCCACACAGTCAAAGGCTTTGGCATAGTCAATGAAGCAGAAATAGATGTTTTTCTGAAACTCTCTTGCTTTCTCCATGATCCAGCGGATGTTGGCAATTTGATCTCTGGTGCCTCTGCCTTTTCTAAAACCTGCTTGAACATCTGGGAGTTCACGGTTTACATACTGCTGAAGCCTGGCTTGGAGAATTTTGAGCATGACTTTACTAGCGTGTGAGATGAGTGCAATTGTGCAGTAGTTTGAGCATTCTTTGGCATTGCCTTTCTTTGGGATTGGAATGAAGACTGACCTCTTCCAGTCCTGTGGCCAGCACTGAGTTTTCCAAATTTGCTGGCATATTGAGTGCAGCACTTTCACAGCATCATCTTTCAAGACTTGAAATAGCTCAACTGGATTTCCATCACCTCCACTAGCTTTGTTAGTAGTGATGCTTTCTAAGGCCCACTTGACTTCACATTCCAAGATGTCTGGCTCTAGGTCAGTGATCACGTTATCGTGACTATCTTGGTCGTGAAGATATTTTTTGTACAGTTCTTCTGTGTATTCCTGCCACCTCTTCTTAATATCTTCTGCTTCTGTTAGGTCCATACCATTTCTGTCCTTTATCGAGCCCATCTTTGCATGAAATGTTCCCTTGGAATCTCTAATTTTCTTGAAGAGGTCTCTTGTTTTTCCTATTCTGTTGTTTTCCTCTATTTCTTTTCATTGATCACTGAGGAAGTCTTTCTTATCTCTCCTTGCTATTCTTTGGAACTCTGCATTCAGATGCTTATATCTTTCCTTTTCTCCTTTGCTTTTCGCCTCTCTTCTTTTCACAGCTATTTGTAAGGCCTCCTCAGACAGCCATTTCACTCTTCTGCATTTCTTTTCCATGGGGATGGTCTTGGTCCCTGTCTCCCGTACAATGTCACAAACCTCCGTCCAGAGTTCATCAGGCACTCTATCAATCAGATCTAGTCCCTTAAATCTATTTCTCACTTCCACTGTATAATCATAAGGGATTTGATTGAGGTCATATCTGAATGGTCTAGTGGTTTTCCCTACTTTCTTCAATTTAAGTCTGAATTTCGCAATAAGGAGTTCATGATCTGAGCCACAGTCAGCTCCTGGTCTTGTTTTCGCTAACTGTATACAGCTTCTCCATCTTTGGTTGCAAAGAATATAATCAATCTGATTTCGGTGTTGACCATCTGGTGATGTCCATGTGTAGAGTCTTCTCTTGTGTTGTTGGAAGAGGGTGTTTGCTATGACCAGTGCATTCTCTTGACAAAACTCTATTAGCCTTTGCCCTGCTTCATTCCGTGCTCCAAGGCCAAATTTGCCTGTCACTCCAGGTGTTTCTTGACTTCCTACTTTTGCATTCCAGTCCCCTATAATGAAAAGGACATCTTTTTTGGGTGTTAGTTCTAAAAGGTCTTGTAGGTCTTCATAGAACCGATTAACTTCGGCTTCTTCAGCATTACTGGTTGGGGCATAGGCCTGGATTACTGTAATATTGAATGGTTTGCCTTGGAAACGAACAGAAATCATTCTGTCATTTTTAAGATTGCATCCAAGTACTGCATTTCGGACTCTTTTGTTGACCATGATGGCTACTCCATTTCTTCTAAGGGATTCCTGCCCACAGTAGTAGATATAATGGTCATCCGAGTTAAATTCACCCATTCCAGTCCATTTTAATTCACTGATTCCTAGAATGTCGACGTTCACTCTTGCCATCTCCCGTTTGACCACTTCCAATTTGCCTTGATTCATGGACCTAATTTTCCCGGTTCCTATGCAATACTGCTCTTTACAGCACCGGACCTTGCTTCTATCACTGGTCACATCCTCAGCTGGGTATTGGTTTTGCTTTTGCTCCATCCCTTTATTCCTTCTATAGTTATCTCTCCACTGAGCTCCAGTAGCATACTGGGCACCTACCGACCTGGGGAATTCCTCATTCAGTATCCTATCATTTTGCCCTTTGTTACTGTTCATGGGGTTCTCAAGGCAAGTATACTGAAGTGGTTTGCCATTCCCTTCTCCAGTGGACCACATTCGGCTGTGGTCCAGGTGATCAGATCGACTAGTTTCCTGTGATTATGATTTCAGTGTGTCTGCCCTCTGATGCCCCCTAGCAATACCTACCGTCTTATTTGGGTTTCTCTTACCTTGGTCGTGGAAAATCTCTTCACAGCCGCTCCAGCAAAGTGCAGCCGCTGTACCTTACCTTGGACGAGGGGTATCTCCTCAAGGCCGCCCCTCCTGACCTTGAACGCGGAGTAGCTCCTCTCGGCCCTCCTGCGCCCGCGCAGCCACCGCCTGTTGGACGTGGGGTAGCTCCTTTCGGCCGCCTGCCCTGTCCTCAGGCGTAGGGTAGCTCCTCACGGCCGCACCTCTTTGCGTGGTTCCTTGCGCCGGGGCCGGCGTCTCTCGAGTCGCGTCTTGGACGAGGGGTATCTCCTCAAGGCTGCCCCTCCTGCTTTGAATGTGGATCAGCTCCTCTCGGCCCTCCGGTGTCCAAGCATCCACCGCCTCCTGGACGTGGTACAGCTCCTCTCGGCCACCGCCCTAACCCTGGGCGCAGGGCAGCTCCTCTCAGCCACGATTCTGCACGTGGTGGTTGCGCCGGAGCCGGGCGTCTCTTGCGTAAGTTTTACTTATTAGTTGCTCTGACAAAAAATTTATGAGGGAGCAGGTTGACGTTTGTGAACAACATTCCACAAATGTAGATAATTGGAAATATTATAGAATAACAGTGAAAAGTACCGCAATTTGAGACCAAAATGATGGAGCCTCTAGCCAATACTTCAGGACCACATATCAAATTCTTTCAGGATTATTACAAGTGCTTTTATTAGTTCTTTATGCATTCATTAATAATTCACTTTTAGTCTTTTAAAAGGTATTTGAAACAGTAGAGATGCCAACAAAGGTCCGTCTAGTCAAGGCAATGGTTTTTCCCGTGGTCGTTTATGGATGTGAGAGTTGGACTGTGAAGAAAGCTGATCGCTGAAGAATTGATGCTTTTGAATTGTGGTGCTGGAGAAGACTCTTGAGAGTCCCTTGTACCACAAGGAGATCCAACCAGTCCATTCTAAGGGAGATCAATCCTGGGTGTTCATTGGGGGACTGATGCTGAAACTGAAACTGCAATACTTTGGCCACCTCATGCGACCAGTTCACTCACTGGAAAAGACTCTGATCCTGGGAAAGGTTGGGGGCGGGAGAAGAAGGGGACAACGGAGAATGAGATGGCTGGATGGCATCACCGACTCTGTGGACATGAGTTTGAGTGAACCCCGGGAGTTGGTGATGGACAGGGAGGCCTGGCGTGCTGTGATTCATGGGGTCGCGGAGAGTCGGACACGACTGAGCGACTGAACTGAACTGAACTGATATATCTGACCAAAGTTAACAAAGTAGTTTCTTACACTTATATAAAGTCAATGTTTCTAGTTGACTTTAGAGGAGAAAACAATTTAAGCATTGAAAAAATTGGATTTTGGTAAATCCTAAGTGTGAAGGGCCCATGTGACGAGTTGACTCAGTGGAAAAGACTCTGATGCTAGGAGGGATTGGGGGTGGGAGGAGAAGGGGACGACAGAGAATGAGATGGCTGGATGGCATCACTGACTCGATGGGCATGAGTTTGGGTGAACTCCGGGGGTAGGTGATGGACAGGGAGTCCTGGCGTGCTGTGATTCATGGGGCCGCAAAGAGTCGGACACGACTGAGCGACTGAACTGACTGACTGACTGACTGAAGTGTGAAGGGAAACAACTTTGTTTAATCTTGGTTTTTGTCTACATGAGTTAATATTTGTAATACTTTGTGTCATGTGTTTCCCATGGAAAAAGATTTACTTAAATAGTAATAAGCTGTTATATCATCCTAACTGAAACTTGACAAGAAAGAGATGCTTAGTTAACTTGCTCCTTGCAGCAAGCCCACCTCTTTCTTACTTGGGGCAGCCAAAGAGTGACATGGCAAAATATTGTTTGAAATGCTTACATTTCTAAACTTAAAATAACATAGAGTAAGACTTTGGCTTAGGAAGTGATGTGGGAAACCACTGAGGAATACCTTACTATACTATAACAAGTTTTTTTTAATTTTTATTTCCCCTGTGTAATTGTAATTTTCTAAGGAAAATTTAAACATTTTAGCCTGTATTATATTACAGAAAATTGCTTATTGAAAAAAAAAAAACAGGATATTATTTAGCCTTTAAAAAGAAGGAAGTCTTCTTATATGGTATAATACGGATGAACCTTGAGGACGTTATACTACATGAAATAAGGTAGTCATGATAAAATAATATTGCATGATTCCATCTATATGAGTTATCTAAAGTAGTCAAACTCATAAACAGAAAGTAGAATGGTGGTTGCTAGACATCAGAGGGAAGCTGAAAATTGTTGTTCAGTGGTATAGAACTGCTATTATGTAGTAGTATAGAATTTTAGTTTGACAAGATGCAAAATTCTAAAGATCCTGTGAATATATTAATAGTTTCAGTTCAGTTCAGTCACTCAGTTATGTCCGACTCTTTGCGCCGCCAAGAAACACAGCACGCCAGGCCTCCCTTGTCATCACCAAGACCCGGAGTACACTCAAACTCATGTCCATCGAGTCGGTGATGCCATCCAGCCATCTCATTCTCTGTCGTCCCCGTCTCCTCCACTCCCAATCCCTCCCAGCATCAGAGTCTTTTCCAGTGAGTCAATTCGTCATATGAGGTGGCCAAAGTATTGGAGTTTCAGCTTTAGCATCAGTCCTTCCAATGAACACCCAGGATTGATCTCCTCTAGAATGGACTGGTTGGATCTCCTTGCAGTCCAAGGGACTCTCAAGTGTCTTCTCCAGCACCACAGTTCAAAAGCATCAATTCTTCGGCGATCAGCTTTCTTCACAGTCCAACTCTCACATCATACATGACCACGGGACAAACCACAGCCTTGACTAGACGGACCTTGGTTGGCAAAGTAATGTCTCTGCTTTTCAATATGCTATCTAGGTTGGTCGTAACTTTCCTTCCAAGGAGTAAGCGTTTTTTAACTTCATGGCTGCAATCAGCATCCACAGTGATTTTGGAGCCCAAAAAAATAAAGTCTGACACTGTTTCTACTGTTTTCCCATCTATTTCCCACGGAGTGATGGTACCAGATACCATGATCTTTGTTTTCTGAATGTTGAGCTTCAAGCCAACCTTTTCACTCTCCTCTTTCACTTTCATCAAGAGGCTTTTGAGTTGCTCTTCACTTTCTGCCATAAGGGTGGTGTCATCTGCATATCTGAGGTTATTGATATTTCTCCCGGCAATCTTGATTCCAGCTTGTGCTTCTTCCAGCCCAGCGTTCCTCATGATGTACTCTGCATAGAAGTTGAATAAGCAAGGTGACAATATACAGCCTTGACGTACTCCTTTTCCTATTTGGAACCAGTCTGTTGTTCCATGTCCAGTTCTGACTGTTGCTTCCTGACCTTCATACAGGTTACTCAAGAGGCAGGTCAGGTGGTCTGGGACTCCCATCTCTTTCAGAATGTTCCACAGTTTATTGTGATCCACACAGTCAAAGGCTTTGGCATAGTCAATGAAGCAGAAATAGATATTTTTCTGGAACTCTCTTGCTTTTTCCATGATCCAGAGGATGTTGGCAATTTGATCTCTGGTGCCTCTGCCTTTTCTAAAACCTGCTTGAACATCTGGAAGTTCACGGTTCACATATTGCTGAAGCCTGGCTTGGAGAATTTTGAGCATGACTTTACTAGCGTGTGAGATGAGTGCAATTGTGCGGTAGTTTGAGCATTCTTTGGCATTGCCTTTCTTTGGGATTGTAATGAAGACTGACCTTTTCCAGTGTGGCCACTGCTGAGTTTTCCAAATATGCTGGCATATTGAGTGAAGCACTTTCACAGCATCGTCTTTCAAGATTTGAAATAGCTCAACTGGAATTCCATCACCTCCACTAGCTTTGTTAGTAGTGATGCTTTCTAAGGCCCACTTGACTTCTCATTCCAAGATGTCTGGCTCTAGGTCAGTGATCACACCATTGTGATTATCTTGGTCATGAAGATCTTTTTTGTACAGTTCTTCTGTACTGTATACTTAAAAATGGGGAAGATGGTAAATTTTATGTCCATATGTTGTTTACTATGATTTAAAAAAGCAACAAAGCAACCAAAGATATTCATTCTACATGAAGATTCACATTAAAAACAATACATTTCATGATACATCTGTTTAAATCTTTGTAATGTAGTATGAACATATTTTTGAGACTGGGAACATATATTTTTAATTTAAATCAGTTAAAATAACTGAAGATACAATGTATAGGATTGTATAGGATATGAAACTGTCTGCTTTAATTGACGTTTTCATTCTACAGGTGAGTTTTATGCTATTTGTAGATGTTATTCTTCAATAAAGGCGTTGTTTCATGCATGTGAGCAGAAAACCATTTCCTTCCCCTGAAATCACACTTCACTGTTGCTCTGTTTACTTCATACACAAGAAAGACTCATCCTGCCTCCTTTGCGTTGCTGCCGATGGTGTGAGAAATCCTAGAGTGAGGAACTATTAATATAACAATATACCTAATATTGTTATATCTAAATAGACTCTTGCAGGGCACAAATAGAATCTTGCGTGCACCAGGACCCAGAAGAAAGGTGCAGTGACCCCACAAGAAACTGACCCAGACTTGCCCGGGAGTGTCCAGGAGTCTGCAACAGAGCTGTGGGTCCGCAGTGGCCTTCTGCAGTGTTGGGAGCAGTGAGTGTAGCAGTGCATGCATGAGATCTTATCTTCATTACCTCCACCATAGTTTGGCCTCAGGTAAATAGCAGGGAGGAAACACAGTTCCACCCATCAACAGAAAGTTGGATTAAAGATTTACTGAGCATGGCCCCGCCCATTAGAACAAGACCCAGTTTCCCCCTCAGTCAGTCTTTCCCATCAGGAAGCTTCCCTAAGCCTCTTATCCTTCTCGAGGGCAGACAGACTTAAAACTATGGGCCCAAAGATGGTCCCAATAAAGGATAGAAATGGTACCTAACAGAAGCAGAAGATATTAAGAAGAGGTGGCAAGAATATACAGAACAACTATACAAAAAAGATCTTCACGACCCAGATAATCACGATGGTGTGATCACTCACCTAGAGCCAGACATCCTGGAATGTGAAGTCAAGTGGGCCTTAGAAAGCATCACTACGAACAAAGCTAGTGGAGGTGATGAAATCCCAGATGAGCTATTTCAAATCCTAAAAGATGATGCTGTGAAAGTGGCGCACTCAGTTTGTCAGCAAATTTGGAAAACTTAGCAGTGGCCACAGGACTGGAAAAAGTCAGTTTTCATTCAATCCCAAAGAAAGGCAATGCCAAAGAATGCTCAAACTACCGCACAATTGCACTAATCTCACATGCTAATGAAGTAATGCCCAAAATTCTCCAAACCAGGCTTCAACAGTACATGAACCATGAACTTCCAGATGTTCAAGCTGGTTTTAGGAAAGGCAGAGGAACCAGGGGTCAAATTGCTAAAATCTGTTGCATTTTCGGAAAAGCAAGAGAGTTCCAGACAAACATCTATTTCTGGTTTTGACTATGCCAAATCCTTTGACTGTGTGAATCACCACAAATTGTGGAAACTTCTTAAAGAGATGGGAATACCAGACCATCTGACCTGCCTCTTGAGAAATCTGTATGCAGGTCAGGAAGCACCAGTTAGAACTGGACATGGAACAACAGACTGGTTCCAAATCAGGAAAGGAGTAGGTCAAGGCTGTATATTGTCACCCTGCTTACTTAACTTATATGCAGAGTACCTTATGAGAAATGCTGGACTGGATGAAGCACAAGTTGGAATCAGATTGCCAGGAGAAATATCAATAACCTCAGATATGCAGATGACACCACCCTTATGGTAGAAAGTGAAGAAGAACTAAAGAGCCTTTTGATGAAAGTGAAAGAGGAGAGTGAAAAAGCTGGTTTGAAGCTCAACATTCAGAAAACCAAGATCATGACATCTGGTCCCATCACTTCATGGCAAATAGATGGGGAAACAGTGGAAACAGTGACAGACTTTATTTTGGGGGGCTCTCAAATCACTTCAGGTGGTGACTGCAGCCATGAAATGAAAAGACGTTTGCTCCTTGGAAGAAAAGTTATGACCAATCTAGACAGTGTATTAAAAAGCAGAGACATTACTTTGATAACAAAGTCTGTCTAGTCAAGGCCATGGTTTTTCCAGTAGTCATGTATGGATGTGAGAGTTGAACCATAAAGTAAGCTGAGCACCGGAGAATTGATGCTTTTGAACTGTGTTATTGGAGGAGACTTTGAGAGTCCCTTGGACTGCACGGAGATTCAACTAGTTCATCCTCAAAGAAATCAGTCCTGAATATTTATTACTGATGCTGAAGCTGAAGCTCCAATATTTTGGCCACCTGATGTGAAAAACTGACTCACTGGACAAGACCCTGATGCTAGGAAAGATACAAGGCAGGAGGAAAAGTGGATGACAGAGGATGAGATGGTTGGTTGGCATCACGGACTTAATGAACATGAGTTTTAATAAACTCCGGGAGTTAGTGATGGACAGGGAGGCCTGGTGTGCTGTGGTCCATGGGGTCACGAAGAGTCGGACATGACTGAGCGACTGATCTGAACTTCACTGATACCTAATATAATGACCCTGGGAGTTTGAGAAGCTCTGGGGCTATTCTTGAGCAGTGCTTCTTACTGAAGGATTTTAGTCAGAGCCAGGAGGAACTGGGTGGACAGATGGTGATGAGACCATCCTGAAACACATTTCCTATTTTCATTTGTTTCAGTTCAGACATTGGGCTAGTTGCAACCAGAGTTGTAGTTGTGATTATATTTCCTGAGTCATGGGATTTTCTAAGCCTCTGGTAGTATCCCTTGGGTATGTAGAGGCGATGACCTGCTTCTGGAGTTATCAGTCATCCATTTCTAAGACTATTAGATTACCTAGATTCTCTGGTTAACCTCAGATACGAATATTACCAAAGCAGATAGAAACCTCAACTTCCATTTGTTGGTGTGTCCACTAGCAAATCATCAAGAATTTTCACAGGAGTTTTAGTAAGGATACTGCTCTCTGCTTCTCTTTTTTCTCCTGTCGTTTCACTTATCATCTTTTAACATATTATAGTATAATTGTTATATTAGTATATAATTAGTATATATAGTATATAGTATATATAGTATATTAGTATATATAGTATAATTTACTTATTTATTATGTTTTTATCTATGTTCCCTCCACCCTTCTCCAGAAAGGCAGAGATCTTTCTGTCGCTTTTGTTCCCTGATGCATCCCACACATCTAGAACAGTGCCTGGTCTGAGTAGATATCCTCTAAAATATTTTTGAAATGAGATAGTCACAGATTTAAACCTCAAAAGGATTAAACAATGTATGCTTTCTGTTGTTTACTAATGCATACACCAGTGACGTCCAGATCTCTGCCTTTCTCTACCTCTCGTTAGAACTCCAGCTCAATCTTTCAGTTCAGTTCAGTCGCTCAGTCGTGTCCGACTTTCCGCAACCCCATGAATCACAGCACGCCAGGCCTCCCTGTCCATCACCAACTCCCGGAGTTCACTCAAACTCATGTCCACAGAGTCGGTGATGCCATCCAGCCATCTCATTCTCTGTCGTCCCCTTCTCCTCCTGCCCCCAACCTTTCCTAGCATCAGAGTCTTTTCCAGTGAGTCAACTCGTCGCATGAGGTGGCCAAAGTATTGGAGTTTCAGCTTTAGCATCAATCCTTCCAATGAACACCCAGGATTGATCTTTAGAATGGACTGGTTGGATCTCCTTGCAGTCCAAGGGACTCTCAAGAGTCTTCTCCAACACCACAGTTCAAAAGCATCGATTCTTCAGCGATCAGCTTTCTTCACAGTCCAACTCTCACATCCACTCATGACCAATCTTTAGGCTCTTGTAAACAATTACAGGGCTTCCCAGGTGGCACAGTGGTAAAGAGTGCCTGCCAATCCAGGAGATGCAGGAAATGCCTATTTGATCCCTGGGTCAGGAAGATCCCCTGCGAAGGAAATGGCCAACCCACTCCAGTATTCTTGCCTGGAAAATTCTGTGGACAGAGGAACCTGGCAGGCTACAGCCTATGGGGTCACAAGGACTGAACACACACACACACACACAGAGGCAGTTATTAAGCATTTCTGAAACTATTCTTGTCAGTGGTTGCTTATGTACATGCTCAGTCACTTAGTTGTGTCTGGCTCTTTGCGACCCCAAGGGGCTGTAGTGTGCCAGGCGTCCTCTGTCCATGGGATTTCTCAAGCAAGGATACTGGAATGCATTACCATTTCCTACTTCAGGGGATCTTCCCAACCCAGGGATTGAACCCGAGTCTCCTGCATTGGCAGGTGGATTCTTTACCACTGTGCCACCTGGGAAGCACATAGCAACTGACTGGTATTCTAGAATTCAAATGTAGGGTTGTTTACTTAAGAGCAACGTCATGCTATCACACAGCTGTGGTTCAGTTGAAGCCTAGTCATTGTATAACTTTGGCTAAGTTGTTTAAATTCTCTTAAACTTAGTTCCTTCATCGGAAAAAGTGCTACCATAATATTTAATTATTGGGATGCCATGAAGTTTAAATGATCTTATTTTGCACACTTTAAGCTCTCAATGAGTGGTAGCTGCAATGAAAAGGAATAATTATTCTGGTAGTTAGAATTCCTTTATCACAACATTTCTAAAAGTACTTTAGTACATACATTTTAGTATGACCAATATTACTGTATGGAATATCAGTATAGCATTCGGTTTTCTCATATTTCCCACTAGCAATATCAGGAAGGAATTATCCGGAATAAAAATATTACTCTTTATATGAATCAAGGTTCAGCTGGTCATTTCTTGCAAGTCATTAAGTGACTCACTTGAGAAAATCCCATTAACTATGATTTCCGCTGGAAAAGATGGAAAAGGTAGAGCATTTTCTTTTTCTACCATTTTTACACTTCAAGCAAATTCTTAAATGTATCCACATTTCTTGAATAGAATTCATGGAAAATAACCAATTTCCTGACACATAGTTTTGATCATTTTAATCTCACTGATTTGTTCTCAGAGTGAATTCCGAAGGCTTTACCTTCACTTGTGGGGCCAGAATATGAAGACTCTGAGTGCTTTGTGAGTTAATACAGAAGTTCTAGGCTGCAAGCTGCTGACTACTATTCATCTGTCTCTTAAGGAACCAGTAAGAACTCAAGTAAGAACTCTGGTAAGAACTAGTCAGAGGGTGTATGGAAGTGACTCCTTTGGTGCTGTCAGTAGCTGCTATGTGATTTTGGGCAAATCATTTCCCCTTTTTGAATTGTATGATGTTTAGTGTCCAGTTAAAACTTATGTATTTATCATTATTATATTTTTGCCTATCCTGTGTCTTCATTGCATCATGGACTTTTCTCTAGTTGCAGCGAGCGGGGGCTACTCAGTAGTTGTGGTGTCTGGGTTTCTGGTTGCAGAGCCTCTCTTGTTGAGGAGCTTCTCTTATGGGGCACAGGCTCGAGGGTGGGCGGGCTTCAGTAGTTGTCTCATGAGGGCTCAGTATTTGTGGTTTCCAGGCTTTAAAGCACAGGTTCAATATCTGTGGTGCTCTGTGGCATGTCGGATCTTCCTGGATCAGGGATAGAACCCTTGTCTCCTGCATCGGTAGGCTGATTCTTTGCTGCTGAGCCACCAGGGAAGCCCTAATGTCCTTTTAAAATAAAAAATGCTGTCCTATGAAGGTAGTGTTACTGCCTTTTTGAAAACTTAATTCTTTCACAATGATAATCTTGGATATGCAGGGACTTTGATTCTAAACAGTCTGACAAAATGCATAATTTGATAAGCCCTTATTTACACATAAGTAAGATAAAAGATCAACCCTGATAGCTCAGTTGGTAAAGAATCTGCCTGCAATGCAGGAGACCCTGGTTCCATTCCTGGGTCAGGAAGAGCCAGTGGAGAAGGGATAGACTACCCACTCCAGTATTCTTGGGTTTCCTTGTGGCTCAGCTGGTAAAGACTTGGTCTTAATGCAGGAGACCTGGGTTTGATCCCTGGGTTGGAAAGATCCCCTGGAGAAGGCAAAGGCTACCCACTCCAGTATTCTGGCCTAGAGAATTCCATGGACTCTATAGTCCATGCAGTCACAAAGAGTCGGACTCAACTGGGCAACTTTCACTTTCAAGGTAAAAGGTCAGTGGAGTTTTTTAAACTTCAATGACATTTGATAAACACCCCAAATTAAGAAGGAGATAGCCAGGGAACGATTTAATAAAAGTTGAGAAAAATTAGATCATGTGATGGCATTTTCTCCATGCTGTCCCCTTTAGCAGAATCTGATGTATTATGATCCTGGCTTCACTTTGTTCTTTCTCAGTTGTCCACTGTTTCAGGTTCATTCTGTTAATGAGGTGTAACAGGTGTGTGAATTAGGCACAGCATTTTTTTAAGGCCCTTTGAAAATATGTGAGGAATCCTGGAAACAAGTGAGATTCTACAAAATCTTGAAAAAGAAAACCATAAAACTAACACTGATAAATGTTTAATTAAATGCCTGTAGAACATAATAAGTTGGCCTCATTAATTGTTAAAATTAGTGTTCATAAAATTTTCATGTTTGGAAACTATCTGCAGTTTAGATTTCCCTTTTTAAAAAAGAATTCCTGAATATGCAAGTTGCTTATAAAAATATAACAAATCATAAATTCACTGAAATGCCTAGCCAAAGAATTCCAGAAGCAAAACTGTAAAAATCCTTCATGATTTTGTACTAACAAAAAAATCATATTTATGTGTTCTGTGAGTATATTGTAGCATATTGTATAGTAAGTAGAATAATAATAATAACGAATGTTTATGGAATGTTCATTATGTGCCAGATATTATTCTAAGTGCTTGTCAATTATGTTTGTGCCATAATTTTTTTTTTTCTCTCCCTCTGCTTGCATGTGTGCTTGCTAAGTCACTTCAGTTATGTCTGACTCTTTGCAACCCTATAGACTGTAGTTCACTAGGCTGCTCCTTCTATGGAACACTCCAGACAAGAATACTGGAGTGGGTTGCCATTTCCTTCTCTAGAAATTTTCCTTAAATTTGTCTATTTTCCTCTCCACTGACACTGGTCCTTTCCCCCCCGCTCCCGCCCCCAATCTAGAATCTTACTGTCTCTTTAACTATTGCGAAAATCTCCTTGCATCCCCACACGTCTCTGACGTTCAGTATCCGATGGAAGCCTGTTTAAAACTCTTCAGTGTCTCCTATTGCTTCAATAAAAGAGTATAAAATCCTGAACATAACCTACAAATCTGCATCATTGTATAATCAGCCTGGCCCCAGGGCCCCCTCTTTATGCTCTGGTCAGAAATATTGGACATATCATGTGGCCTTCTACCTTGGGGACCAGGAGAGATGGCATGAGCATTGCCCAGGAGTTGTTGGGGCATAGAAAAAGACCTATATAAGACGTAGGTTACTATTAAGGAGAGGTTAACAATTGGAGAGGGATGGAAGAAACACAGATTGATTGAGACATGATGATACATGCAACTCCTGGCTAGGTGCTTTACATACACAGTCTCATCAAATAATACACAGAACAGTCTCTGAGGCTGCCATCAAGATGGAGTGGATAAAAGAAGAAACTGACACGACGAGAGACTGAATTGCCAGGACAGCACAGCTTGTGAATATCAGAATTGGGATTTGGAACTGGACTCCAAAGGTAATGTTTTTTCCATTCACTACACCACCTACCTTGTTATTTGACCACCTTTCTAACTCCAGGCTCTTTAAGATAGCAAGTAACGTACCCAATAAATGTTGGGTGAATTGAATGCCAGGGTAAATCATCTCGAGTATAAGGACTTCTTTGAAGCAAACCACCCCACTTTGTCCTGGAAGTTGAGTTAGTTCTTGTGGAGGCTAAGTGACCTTTTCCCTATAGACCTACATTCACAACTGTATTCTGGAGATTTGAGACTGTATTAATTGTTTACCATTACAGTTAACCTGACTTTCATATTTCTATATACACAGATTCTTTCAGCATGACTCCTTTGAAGCACGGTGTTCTCAAATGTGAAATTTAGCAATTTCCCGAGTATAATGGCACAGTATTTTTGTGGCTTTTGAAAGTACCTGGATATGTTGTTCTGGTTTTTATTAGCACATACATATAAATATTTTAAAAAGTTCACTCCAGCGAGGCAGGTGACCACTTGGAGGTTTGCCCGGCGGCTGCTTACAACTCACCACCAGATATTTCATGTCAAAAACTCCTTCTCTTGGCCAAGGAGCAGATGAGCCTCTAGATGATTACCATGTGTGTGAGAGGTAGATGTCAGGCCTCCATCAGAATTCCTCAGGAGCTCATCCATAATTCCACCTTTCTTTGTTACATTCCCTACTCTTGGTTTAAAAATATCTGTTTAAAAGATGTTACAAAGGCTTGTGATATTTTTAGATCAACTCTGAGTAAAACAGACATAAGCAATGGCTTCAAACTGTCTTGCTGTTATTTCCTGAACCTTTTTTTATTTTCTAATTTTGGGCTACACTGAGAGACTTGAAGGATCTTAGTTCTTTAACCAGGAATCGAACCTGCACCCTCGGCAGTGAAAGCACGGAGTCCTCACCACCGGACTGCCAGGGAATTCCCTATTTCTTGAATCCTTAAAACTATCAACTAAGAATGCTTATTTTCACAAGCTACTACTTTTTAACCTCCCTATCAAAAGTTTTCAATACTTTTCATTATATTTTGTTTCCAATAAGTCAAATTTGGCACATTTCTTGTATCTGATTAAATGAGAGGAAGATGAGATTGCTCAGGATGGAAGCATACACACACAGGTGATCAGCCCCAGGTAATCTGCACTTTGCTTTTAAGTCTGCCCCCTCCCCCCTCCCACCCCACCCCGAGACACACACAAACTGAGTCAGGTACTGAAAGAACTTTTAGCTCACTACAGATGATGGCCCCAAACTGGGCTCCTCTGGGATGGGCAGGAGTCATTAAGTGGAAGCTCAGGTTATGTTGCATAAGTCAGATAACATTCATGCCCCCAGTACTACAGTGCGTGGTATTTTCTGGGTGAGTGCCTGTTGTCAAAGGGAGCAGGGAGCTGGGGGTGGTAGTCAGGAATTCAGCCCTGGATGGAGTTCTGTTCCTGCAGCTCTCTGTGTGTGACCTTGACCAAGTTTTGTAACCTCCTCAATCTTAGGATTTTCAGCCATCATTAGTGATCCTAACACTTTCTGTACTATTGCTGTAAAGAAGAAATTAAAGTGTGTGTATTAGCTTTTTAGGGCTTTCATAAAAAGTAACCTTAAACCCGAGGGCTTAAAACAGCAGAAATCTATTCTCCCCCACTTCTAGAGACTAGAAATGTGAAATCAAGGTGCTGGCAGGGCCGTACTCCCTCCGAACACTCTAGGAAAGAATCTTTTCTTGCCTCTTCTAGCTTCTGGTGGTTACCAGTAATTTTTGGCATGCCTTTGGTTACATAACATCAATCTCTGCCTGTCTCCACATGGCCTTCTTCCCTCTGTATCTGTGTGTCTCAAATCTTTCTCTCCTTATAAGGGCACTGGCCATTGGATTTTGAGCCAACTAGTCCAGCATGACCTCATGTTAACTTGAATATATCTGTGAAGGCCCAATTTCCAGTTAAAGTCATGATCACATGTGCTGGGATTTAGAACTTCAACATAGCTTTTTTGAGGGGGACACTGTTTAACCCCCAACAGTAGGGACAATGTTTAGTACTCTGACTGTGTTTATGCACATTTAGTAGTCCAGTACATTTTCAATTTTATTTTATTTTTTACATTTTCAATTTTAGATGTGTGAAAAACACATCTTGCTATTAAGATGTTTCCTTTTGGTCCCATAGAAGCCATGTCTGTGAGCTTCAGTTTATTAATATTTTTCTTACTTATATTCTCTACTTTTGGAGAGTCATAGATTCTTCCTTTTGAGACCCCAAAGATCATTTAGTACAACTACTCCATCCAGCTGGTTTTGAAATTTATTCTAGAGCAGGGGTCCCCAACCTATGAGCTCTAATGCCTGATGATCTGGGGTGGAGCTGTTGTAATGATAATAGAAATAAAGTGGACAGTAAGCGTAATATGCTGGAATCATCCCAAAACTATCCCCTTACCCCAATCTGTAGAAAATTGTCTTCCATGAAACAGGTCCCTGGTGCCAAAAAGTTTGGGGCCCATTGTAGAGCATCTTTCTCATATTATTGTCTAGTCCCTGTTGTTATTGCTCCAGGACAGGAATCTAAGGACCATGCAAAGATTCTGTTTCACCTCCTGATTATCAGTAAGTTCTTCTACATCTTAAGTCAACTTCTATCTCCTTAAAGTTTAGCCACTAGTCCTATGGGAACAAATCTAATTCTTCTTCCCTATCTTAGCTGTTCACATATTCCAGATCAAGAATCATATTTAATCCTTCATTTTACAAAAATAAATAAAATTTAAGAAAAAGAAAATGAAAAGACAAAAAAAAAAAGGGAAAAAAACCTTCCAAATCTGAGAATTATTAAAAAGTGAGAAAAATCCCTTAATTGCAACAAGTTACCCACTCTACAGAAAGACTCTGTGGCAGAGAAAATTGGCAGTGTTCTGATGATCAGACTGAACAGCTAGAGACTCCTATTCAAACTACTTTTCAAGTAATAATGATTTTTTCACAGACTGCTGCAATAGCCATATTTCTGTTTTGTTAAGATGTCTATTCTCTATTGGTCTAGTGGTTTTCCCTACTTTCTTCAAGTTAAGTCTGAATTTGGCAATAAGGAGTTTATGATCTGAGTCACAGCCAGCCCTCAGTCTTGTTTTTGCTAACTGTATAGAGCTTCTCCATCTTTGGCAGCAAAGAATATAATCAGTCTGATTTCGGTATTGACCATCTGGTGATGTCCATGTGTAGAGCCTTCTCTTGTGTTGTTGGAAGAGGGTGTTTGCTATGACCAGTGCGTTCTCTTGGCAAAACTCTTTGACCCTATGCCGTGCTTCATTCTGTACTTCAAGGCCAGATTTGCCTGTTACTCCAGGTATTTCATGACTCCCTACTTTTGCATTCCAGTCCCCTTGAAGAAAGTGGCAAAACCACAAGACCATTCAGGTGTGACCTAGATCAAATCCCTTACAATGATACAGTGGAAGTGACAAATAGATTCAAGGGATTAGATCTGGTAGACAGAGTGCCTGAAGAACTATGGGGGGAGGTTCGTGACATTGTATAGGAGGCAGTGATCAAGACCATCCCCAAGCAAAAGAAATGCAAAAAACCAAAATGGCTGTCTGAGGAGGCCTTACAAATAACTGTGAAAAGAAGAGAGGCAAAAGGCAAAGGAGAAAAGGAAAGATATATCCATTTGAATGCGGAGTTCCAAAAAATAGCAAGGAGAGATAAGAAAGACTTACTCAGTGATCAATGCAAAGAAATAGAGGAAAGCAACAGAATTGGAGAGACTAGAGATATCTTCAAGAAAATTAGAGATACCAAGGGAATATTCCATGCAAAGATGGCCACAATGAAGGACAGAAATGGTATGGACCTAGCAGAAGCAGAAGATATTAAGAAGAGGTGGCAAGAATACACAGAACAACTATACAAAAAAGATGTTCATGACCCAGATAACCAATGGTGTGATCACTCACCTAGAACCAGACATCCTGGAATGTGAAGTCAAGTGGACCTTAGGAAGCATCACTACGGAAAAAGCTAGTGGAGGTTATGGAATTCCAGTTGAGCTATTTCAAATCCTAAAAGATGATACTGTGAAAGTGCTGCACTAAATATGCCACCTAATTTGGAAAACTCACCAGTTGCCACAGGAATGGAAAAGGTGAGTTTTCATTCCAATCCCAAAGAAGGTCAATGGCAAAGAAAGCTCAAACTACTGCACAATTGCACTCATCTCACATGGTAGTAAAGTCATGCTCTAAATTCTTCAAGCCAGGCTTCAGGAGTACGTGAACTGTGAGCTTATGTTCAAGCTGGATTTAGAAAAGCCAGAGGAACCAGATATCAAATTGCCAACAACTGCTGGATCATTGAAAAAGCAAGAGAGTTCCAGAAATACATCTACGTCTGCGACTGTGTGGATCACAATAAACTGTGGAAAATTCTGAAAGAGATAGGAATACCAGACCACCTGACCTGCCTCTTGAGAAACCTGTATGCAGGTCATCAAGCAACAGTCAGAACTGTACATGGAACAACAGACTGGTTCCAAATAGGAAAAGGAGTATGTCAAGGTTGTATATTGTCACCCTGCTTGTTTAACTTATATGCAGAGTACATCATGAGAAATGCTGGACTGGATGAAGCACAAACTGGAATCAAGATTGCCAGGAGAAATATCAATAACTTTAGATATGTAGATGACACCACCTTTATGGCAGAAAGCAAAAAAGAACTAAAGAGCCTCTTGATGAAAGTAAAAGAGGAGAATGAAAAAGTTGACTTAAGGCTCAACATTCAGAAAACTAAGATCATTGCATCTGGTTCCATCACTTATGGCAAATAGATGGGGAAACAATGGAAACAGTGGCAGACTTTATTCTCTTGGGCTCCCAAATCCCTGCAAATGGTGACTGCAGCCATGAAATTAAAAGACGTTTGCTCCTTGAAAGAAAAGTGATGACCAACCTTGACAGCGTATTAAAAAGCAGAGACATTACTTTGTCAACAAAGGTCCATCTAGTCAAGGCTATGGTTTTCCAGTAGTCATGTACGGATGTGAGAGTTGGACTATAAAGAAAGCTGAGCTCCGAAGAATTGATGGTTTTGAACTGTGGTGTTGAAGAAGACTCTTGAGAGTCCCTTGGACAACAAGGAGATCCTACCAGTCCATCCTAAAGGAAATCAGTCCTGAATGTTCATTGGAAGAACTAATGCTGATGCAGAAATTTCAATACTTTGACCTCCTGATTTGAAAAGACCCTGATGCTGCCAAAGATTGAATGTGTGAGGAGAAGTGGATGACAGAGGATGAGATGGCTGGATGGCATCACTGACTAAATGGACATGAGTTTGAGTAAACCCTGGGGGCTGGTGATGGACAGGGAATCCTGTCATGCTGCGGTCCATGGGGTCTCAAAGAGTCGGACATGACTGAACAACTGAATTGAACTGTTCTCTATACTTGACTGAAAACATACAGGCTTATTTTTGTTCCATCATAGTTATAAATAATGTGTGTGTCTATGGAACCATAGTTTTCAAATTTTTTTGTATTTTATTCCTTTTCTCCCTTTATTTTTTATGAATTGCCTCTCACCCTATATTTTAAAGATTTTAATACATTAAAAATAGCTAAGTGACATTAATCTTTGTTTTCAATGGCTCATGCCAGGCATAGTACCTTCATTCCTATCCTTTTATTTGTCTTGTGTATCTATTTGATCAAAAACTACATTATAAACATTTAGTTTAAAAAAATCAGATTCTTCATCATTTCCTACTAATCAAGCCAGTGTCTTTATTTTCATCAATATTATGGTCATGTTGTTACTAACACTTGTCGACTTGTCTATGACAAAGAGGATTATTTTCTTGTGAGAACAGTTAGTGGAGTACATTCCCTTGCAGGTTTTTGTTCTGAACCATGGAGATGAAGAGACTTCCCTTGTGGCTCAGATGGTAAAGCTTCTGTCTACAATGCAGGAGACCTGGGTTTGATCCCTGGGTGGGGAAGATCTCCTGGAGAAGAAAATGGCAACCCACTCCAGTATTCTTGCCTGGAAAATCCCATGGACGGAAGAGCCTGATAGGTTACAGTCCATGGGGTCGAAAAGAGCCGGACTCGACTGAGTGACTTCACTTTCACTTTCATGGAGATGAAATGGGTTCTGGGTCTAATACCAAAGGAGACTAGATTTAAATCTGAGCCCCCAGGCTGACCAGTGGGCCTGGGAAGGGTACCAGCACCTGCCCAGTGACTCCAACAGCGTTTGGTCAACCTCTGTTCCACAAACTCCACATGTGTTCACTCATTTAATCTTCACAACAACTCTCTGTGGTTCATACTAATATTCACCAGTTTACAAAAAAGAAAACTGAAACCCAGTATGGCTAAGTGACTAATTCAGTCATATGGCTATGGGGAAACTAGGATTCAAATGCTGGTCTTTGACCTCAAGAATCTGTTCTGATAACCATGATCATGCTTAGTTGCTTCGGTTGTGTCCAACTCTTTGTGACCTCATGGACTGTAGCCCACCAGGCTCTTCTGTCCATGGGATTCTCAGGCAAGAATACTGGAGTGGGTTGCTATGCCCTCCTCCAGGGGATCTTCCCGACCCAGGGATTGAATCTGAGTCTGCTGTGCCTCCTGCATTGCAGGCGGATTCTTTACCACTGAGCTGCCAGGGAAGCCCCATAACCTCTATGCTAAACTGATATTCTGAAACCATTCATGAACATGTGAAGTGGACTACAAAACGTATTACAATAGAATGCATCTTGCATGGAAATAGAATGGTGAATGATTAGAAACAAGCAAGGTTTAGCTAATTTTTGGAGTTTACTCTTACTCGATTGTTTTAGTTTAGACTTCAAATTAACTATTGAATTAAATTATCAAATTAAATATTGGAAAGTAATATTTGGATAAGTATGAAACTTAGTTACTAGGAAATTACTAGGAAATCTTGATTACATTCCATGAGTTTTGTGCAGTTTAAGGAAGTCTTTGTAGTTGGTTTGAGCTGTAAAATCTATTATTCTTTCTTTGTGCCCTCTTGGAAGAAAAATTAAGAAGCACTGTTTTTTAATAATAGAAATTATATTCTACTATTCTGAAAGATTGGTTTTATCCTTTGATTATTAGAGGATTTACTTCCCCAGTAGAACAAAATATCCATAGTTTGTGTTAAAGTCCCTTCTCACTTTTGACAATTTAATACCTACAGTCAGGTCACATATATACTGTAAATGACTATGAATTTCTAATTTCTGCTTTGTACTGGTTTGAAAAGGAAAACTATTGATAAAACTGGGCACCTCCCAAATTCTTCCAGTGTTTACTTGCCTAACCTTGCTCTTTCAGGTCACCAATACTTTGGGTGACATTGATAGATGAAGTAGAAGGTGATTCCTAGGGATGGATATCTTGTTCCAAATCTAATTGATTGTGGCACAAGTCTTTTATGTTTTTGTCCCATGACCAAGTGAGAGGTAAGGGGATTATACCCTCTGCTCTCACACAGCATGTGAAAATCAGTGTTTGAGGAACCCTCCACAATGGAGGTGGCTAGATAGATAGGGATTGAAAATAGGATTGCTTATTTTTCCCTTTTAATTTTTGTTCTTTTACTAAAGAATACTAACTAGATATGAAGTTAGTTCAGTGCAATATATGCTATAGAGAAAGGGCACATGATTATGAGCATGGGATCTAGAATTAGATTCCTCAGATTCAAATATATCCTTCATTGCTTCATAGCTATGTGTCCATAAGCAGGTTATTTAATAACCCTGGGATCTAGTTTCCTCATCTACAGAACAGGAATAACACTAATAGCCATTTCATGGTTTATTATTAGAATTATCAGTTAATTCTTATAAAATACTAAGAATAGTAACTGACAAATAGTTAAGTGCTCAGTGAATATTAGTGATTACCATTCATATCAGTGAAGGATGCTGTTATTTTAATTTCCATTTATGACTGGTAAGCCCCTACTAATTCTTGGATATCCCATAATCCCCCCCACAGAGTCTTCTCTGATGGCTATTTGCTCCTCTTTGGAACTTTCATATTGAATTATCCACCACTTTCCAAGAATATGCTTGTGGTTTTTCTTCTGCATTCACTTTTGAAGTCTCAGATATCAGAACCTATTTAATTTGGGAAGAATGCACAGCATAGTACCCAGTATATTAGATATCTGTGATTAGTAAATAAATGAAAATTGAGAGCGTGCTGCGATACAACATGGTTTTGCTGTGTTTATTGTCTGCTCATGGTTCTAAGTGTACCGCCAAGATGCAGTTCATTGCCAGAATCTATTATTGTCAGGAGGGAGGCATCTGAACTACCCTAAAGAAGATGATCAAAATCTCGGTAGCTTTAGAATTATACTTATTTTAGGCAGAATGTTAGGAGGCCATAAAAATTACAGAAATCATCCCTGGTTTCTCGGCCTCTGATCTCAATCCTTTGTAATAATTTCCATTTCTTGCTAATAGGCTATTCTTTCTAAAACACTACTTTCAACATTTTTCCTTCTCCAGAACCAAAGTGTTACCTAATAAATATTATAATAGGTAAATTTTTGAGTGGTTATTAAGAAGTGGGTACTGTGCCAAGCACTTCCATGCATTCAGTTCAGTTCAGTCACTCAGTCGTGTCCGACTCTTTGTGACCCCATGAATCACAGCACGCCAGGCCTCCCTGTCCATCACCAACTCCCGGAGTTCACTCAAACTCATGTCCATCGAGTCGGTGATGCCATCCAGCCATCTCATTCTCTGTCAACCCCTTCTCCTCCCGCCCCCAATCCTTCCCCTCATCATAAATGCATATTTATTACAATATTATTCTGTTTGAAAGGAAGTTCAGTGAGAATAGGACCCTTGCATTTTGAAGTGAAAGAGTAAACTACTGGTAGATTAATGCCTGATTGATGCTCTCAACACGTTGAGTGAATGAGTTTGTTATCATTATTCTGTTTTATAACTACTGAAAATAAGAACAGAAAAATAACACCAGAAAATAAAAGACAGATCCAGAGTTTTGATATGTGTATTCTGGCTACCTTTAGGTACAGGATAGGATGCTAGAAGATTAATCTCCATACTTTTCCGTCTAGCATTCAAGGAACAGCAAATCCCGGGCCACCAAAAATTTGATACAGGCTGCTTTTCTCCACTGTGCATTGAACTTCCCATGGTCACTTACAATGGCCCAGTGTTTGCCCTCCCTATACTGTCTTTGTTTTTCTATTTGTGTTTTATGTATTTAGCTTGTCCTTCCAAATAGACCTTCGTTCTTAAAAGGCAATGTATCTGACTATTCTTTATAATTGCTCATTGGCTTGATTCAAGTAGTTGAGCTTTATATTTAAGAAACATTAAATATTCATTAGCTCAATAAATATTTATTGAGCACCTAGTATATGTGCTTTTAGATACAGAGATGAAACAATACTCACGAAAGACAAGGCCCTTTTTTCAGGAAACTTATATTGGAAGGCAGAAGATAAACAAGTAATAAACAAATATAATAAGACATAAATGGAGATAAGTACAATGAAGAAAATAAAGCTGAAGTTGGAGGTGACACGTGATGGGAGATGGCGGTGTGAGTCTGATAGTGATGCTGGTGGGGGGAGTGGTGTAATGAGGAAAAGCATCTCTAAGAAGGTAGTGCTTGAGGTGGGTTGGCAAGATCTGAAAGCAGGAGGCAGCCTTGAGACATTATGGGGCATAGTGATCTGTCCAGAGGCAATGGTAAGTGGGAAAATGAGAATAAGCGTGGCATGTCTGAGGATAAAGAAGGATGACCTGCATGCTTGGAGGCTGTTGTGACTAGAAGGACAGACATAGGCAGTGGCCAGATTATGAGGTACCTTGTTGACCTGAGAAAGAAGCTTTCAGTTTATTTAAATGGCAATAAAACCAATCAGAAGGATATTAAACAGCAGAGAGGAATATGTGCTTTATATTTTAAAAGATCATAATATTTAAAACATAATTGTGTGTGGAGCAACAGGAACTCTCATTCATTGCTGGTAGGAATGCAAAATGACACAGCCAGTTTGAAGACAGTTTGGCAGTTCCTTACAAAACTAAACATATTCTTACCATACTATTTAGCCATCACACTCCTTGCTATTTTTACTCAAAGGAGTTGAAAACTTATATCCATACAAAACCCTGCACATAAATGTTTATAGCAGCTTTATGCATAGTTGCCAGAACTTGGGGGCAGCTAAGATGTCCTTCCGGAGGTAGAATGGATAAATAATCTGTGGTACACCCAGACAGTGGTTTATTCAGTTCAGTTCAGTCACTCAGTTGTGTCTGACTCTTTGCGACCCCATGAATCGCAGCACACCAGGCATCCCTGTCGATCACCAACTCGGAGTTCACCCAAACTCATGTCCTTAGAGTCGGTGATGACATCCAGCCATCTCATTCTCTGTCGTCCCCTTCTCCTCCTGCCCCCAATCCCTCCCAGCATCAGTGTCTTTTCCAATGAGTCAACTCGTCACATGAGGTGGCCAAAGTATTGGAGTTTCAGCTTTAGCATCAGTGCTTCCAGTGAACACCCAGGACTGGTCTCCTTTAGGATGGACTGGTTGGATCTCCTTGCAGTCCAAGGGACTCTCAAGAGTCTTCTCCAACACCACAGTTCAAAAGTGTCAGTTCTTTGGCACTCAGCTTTCTTCACAGTCCAACTCTCACATCCATACATGACTACTGGAAAAACCATGGCCTTGACTAGACAGACCTTTGTTGGCAAAGTAATGTCTCTGCTTTTCAATATGCTATCTAGCTTGGTCGTAACTTTCCTTCCAAGGATTAAGCGTCTTTTGATTTCATGGCTGCAATCAGCATCTGCAGTGATTTTGGAACCCAAAAAAATAAAGTCTGACACTGTTTCCACTGTTTTCCCATCTATTTCCCATGAAGTGATGGGACCAGATGCCATGATCTTTGTTTTCTGAATGTTGAGCTTTAAGCCAACTTTTTCACTCTCCTCTTTCACTTTCATCAAGAGGCTTTTGAGTTCCTCTTCACTTTCTGCCATAAGGGTGGGGTCATCTGCATATCTGAGGTTATTGATATTTCTCCTGGCAATTTTGATTCCAGCTTGTGCTTCATCCAGCCCAGCGTTCCTCATGATGTACTCTGCATATAAGTTAAATAAGCAGGGTGACAATATACAGCCTTGATGTACTCCTTTTCCTATTTGGAACCAGTCTGTTGTTCCATGTCCAGTTCTAACTGTTGCCTCTTGACATGCATATACCCACCATTAAAAAGAAATGAGCTATCAAACCATGAAAAGACATGGAGATATCTTAAATACCTATTACTAAGTGAAAGAAGTCAGTCTGAAAAGTTGATTCTAACTATATGAGAATCTGGAATAAGCAAAACTATGGAGAAGCAAAAAGACCATTGGTTGCCAGGAGTCAGGAGTGGAGGGAGGTATGAATAGGTGGAGCACAGAGGATCTGGGGGGCAGTAAACATGAAATTAAAAAACACTTACTCCTTAGAAGGAAAGTTATGACCAAGCTAGATAGCATATTAAAAAGCAGAGACATTACTTTGCCAACAAAGGCCCGTGTCAAGGCTGTGGTTTTTCCCGTGGTCATGTATGGATGTGAGAGTTGGACTGTGAAGAAAGCTGATCGCTGAAGAATTGATGCTTTTGAACTGTGGTGTTGGAGACGACTTTTGAGAGTCCCTTGGACTGCAAGGAGATCCAACCAGTCGATCGTAAAGGAGGTCAGTCCTGGGTATTCATTGGAAAGATTGATGCTAAAGCTGAAACTCCAATACTTTGGCCACCTCATGCGAAGGTTTGGCTCATTGGAAAAGACCCCGATGCTGGGAAAGATTGGGAGCAGGAAGAGAAGGGGACGACAGAGGATGAGATGGCTGGATGGCATCACCAACTCGATGGACATGAGTTTGGGTGGACTCCAGGGGTTGGTGGTGGGGGTTGGTGGTGGACAGGGAGGACTGGCATGCTGATTCATGGGGTCACAAAGAGTCAGACACGACTGAGCGACTGAACTGAACTGAATTGAAACATACTCTTTATGATACTCATGGTGGATACATGTCATTAAACATTTGTCCAAACTCGTTGAACCTACAACAGCAAAAGTGAACCCTAATGTAAACTATGTCCCTTCGGTGATGATGATGTGTTAATGTAGGTTCATCACTTATAACAGTGTAACATTCTGGTGGGGAATGTTGAGAATGGGAGTGGCTAGGCATATGTGGGAGTAGGAGGTATATGGGGATCTCTGTATATTCTTCTCAATTTTGCCATAAACCTAAAACAACTCTAAAAATATAAAATCTTAAAATTATTGTATTAGAATACAAGGGGAGTAATAGAGAATTATTAGTAATTATTTTTGCACTCCAGAAGAGAGATGGTATGCCAGGCAAGAAGTGATAGATGTGTATGCATGCATGCTCAGTTGTTTCAGTCATGTCCTCTGTCCATGGGATTCTCCAGGCAAGAATACTGGAGGAGGAAATCCAAAAAATCAAACAGGATGCACTGAAGAGGAAGAGCCAATAGAATTTACTGATGAATTGTATATGAAGGATGATGAAAAGAGAAGAATTTTAGATAATTCTTAGGTTTTTGGCATGCGATCTGGGTAGACAGTGGAGCCATTTATTGAGGAAAGGATGCCTTTGGACAGAGGATAAAGAAATTAATAGGTGGATCAAGGTATTAAAGAGACAGATCGTAAGTATTCATTTAGTTCCTTACTTATTCACCACCTTGATCCACAGAGGATTTGAATCGTCTTACAGTGGGAACACATATTTATAATAATGATAAAGTAGACATAGAAAATAAAGAGGAAGGGAAACATAGCAGAACTAGAAAGTCAAGTGTAGAAAAGATATATGCAGGTAATTAGATTCTAAAATAGTTACTATCATTCAGTCTTGGATTTGGCTCTGAGGGAAAAGGGAGTCTTGATCAGTGAGTTAATTTTCATTATCAGATCAGAGGAAGCATAACCATGCCTCAGGAGAGGGAAACTTTTTCAGGCTTTGCTTTTGTGAAGAAAGTCTTCACAGTGAAGCTCAGACGAGGGTGAAGTGAAGAATATAGTGTGAGAATTTTGATTCAGTTTCAGTTAAGAGCCTTCCTTCGAAAGGCCTGAACAGACATAATCTGCCTGAGAGTCATTCAAAGAAATAAAAAATTGAATAGCACTCATACCTGAGGATTTCCTGCTTTTTATGGCTTGTAAGCTCAAATTCAGGTCCGTCTAGTCAAGGCTATGGTTTTTCCAGTGGTCATGTATGGATGTGAGAGTTGGACTGTGAAGAAAGCTGATCGCTGAAGAATTGATGCTTTTGAACTGTGGTGTTGGAGACGACTTTTGAGAGTCCCTTGGACTGCAAGGAGATCCAACCAGTCCATCCTAAAGGAGATCAGTCCTGGGTATTCATTGGAAAGATTGATGCTGAAGCTGAAACTCCAATACTTTGGCCACCTCATGCGAAGGTTTGGCTCATTGGAAAAGACCCCGATGCTGGGAGGGATTGGGGGCAGGAGGAGAAGGAGACAACAGAGTATGAGATGGCTGGATGGCATCAGGGACTCGATGGACATGAGTTTGGGTGAACTCCGGGAGTTGGTGATGGACAGGGAGGCCTGGCGTGCTGCAGTTCATGGGGTCGCAAAGAGTCGGACATGACTGAGTGACTGAACTGAACTGAACTGAACTGAAGCTCAAATTCTCCCAAGGTCTCTCCTGAATGATACTAACAGTCTTCAGTACAGAGACCCAGCTTCCCATCTCCTAGTTGGATTTAGCCATTATTTAGCCATTATTTTTCCTTGAACTCACCTGCCAGTGCAGGAGACATAAGAGACATGGGTTTGATCCCTGGGTCAGGAAGATCCCCTGGAGGAAGTCGTGGCAACCCACTCCAGTATTCTTACCTGAAGAATCCCATGGACAGAGGAGCCTGGTGGCTACAGTCGCAAAGAGACTAAAGGAACTTAGCAGCACTGATGGTCTATGCTCCCTTCCTGCTTACTGTGTAATGCTAAAAGTTTTGGTTTATTCTATTAAGGTTCAGAATGACCTGGAATCTTAATTTCAAAATACTTGTACTGCTTTTTTTCTTCTTCAGTATTTTATTTCCAAAAAAGCTACAATTCTTCCCATGTATCATCAGAGACAGGTTCTAAGCGGACCATATGAAGTGGTATTTGTTGATAAAAGCATACACTCCTACAATTCTACATAGACTAGGTTATCTTGAACTTTGGGCAATGTCTCAAGACACACATGCTTATTTAAACATCTGGCTCATCTGCTAATTAACACAATTGGAGAGGGGTGTTCAGGTCACTGTTTCTCTGTGATGAATCTGTGTATGCGTTTCATCTGCAATCTGTATTTAAGGATGAAATCAGTAACAATTTTAACATGACAGTCTCTCCTTAAAATGTACCAGAGATGTAGAAAGATAGCTTTACAGCAAAGAAGTCTGCTCTAAGTTCTATTGAAATTGCTTATTTACAATAAAATCAAATAACATAAAGGTTTCAAAGTATTACCTTCATTTGCATAAGTGCTGAAAATTCTTGTAAAGAAATCATGATGGGGGAGCTTTGTAAAATTCATGGAAGTATAAAGTAAGGTTTCACATCACTTGAAATTCCAGATATTAAGTATTTCTGATGGATGATGCAAACATTTTATATACTTGTCTTGGTCTAACAAAATACTGGGTGGTGTAGTACCAAACATTTATATCTTAATCTGGAGGCTGAAAAGTTTAAGCTGAAGATGTTGGCAAATTTGGTGTCTGGTGAGGCCCTGTTTCCTGTTTCATAGATGGCCATCTTCTGACTGTGTCCTTTCAGGGCAGAAGGGGTTAGGGAGTTTTGGGGGTCTGTTTTATGAGGGTACTAATACCATTCATAAAGATTCCATGCCCATGACCTAGTTGCCTCCCAAATGTCCTGCCTCCAAATGCCATCCATCACACTGAGGGTTAGATTTCAACATATGAGTTTTAGGAGAACACAAGCATTAGTTGATAGCAATATTATAATATGCAGAATTGTAAAATGAGTACAAACAAGAATAAAGTAATTGGTTTGCTAAACAGAGATAAGTACTTTCAAAGCAAAATAATTTTGTAGAAGCCGGAAGTGGTTTTGTTTTGTTGATTAAGATAAAGAGAATAATAAAAATCATAACATCCTATTATGTTATATGTTACACTCATCTTTGATCTCAGAATGTATTGGCATATATTGTCTTAATCACACCTTTTTTCCCCTGTCATGACAGTCATATCATCAATGCTTTAAAGTCATAAAATGCATAAACATATATTTTTGTGTGCTAATGTATTCAATTATGAAAATATTAATTGGACACCTATATGCAAGGCCCTGTGTTAGAAATGGCAAAGATGTTTAACAATTCAGTTGGGAGATAAGTTCAAACACAACTAGCTCTAATAAATAACACACTTTAATAAACGATTCAATGAAGGACAATGAAATAGAAACAAATTAATTTCTATTACAAAGAAGATCTTGGGAAACAGTATTTTGAGGAAGGCAATGAGGCTAACTTTTCATAAATGGAGATAAGTTATAAAATTACTGGAAATATGTTTTAGCATATTTCTATTTTTGTTTTTCACCTACTATTCTTCCTAGTAATTTTCAAATATTATAAGGCAACATTATTAAACACCACAAAGAAAAGCTTGCTGGTTTCACTTTATATGTATATTTCCCAGATTTGTAGATTATTACTGTTACTTTCAATCTAGGCAGTAGGATGAAAAGTCCATGTTCATAAATTCACCTGTGTTTGTCTTCTGGTCTCCTCTCTCCCTCTATTAAGAAGCAGTAGAGAGATGGTGTTCACGTGTGGTGTCAAAAGAGCCTTTTCCATTATTACGTTGGACAAGTTAGGTAACTAAATTGAAAAAAAATGAGATAGAGAAAGATTTTCCAGGCAAATATGAGCCATGTGCTTAAGATAAAACAAAACAAAGCTTCCTAAGGGACAAAAAGGAACAATCGAGGAATTTTTAGAGACTGTGAATATAATTCTTTGGAAGATAAATTGAAAGCAAAGACAAAAAATAGAGTGCTGCTCATGTAGGAGAGAAAGGAAGAGGACTGGGAATAGTATTTGAAGGAAGAAACAATATAAATCAGAAGAATATGCCTGAATTGATGATGATATATGCCATGCCTAATTCTATCCAGATGATATTCAAAAGAAGATAAGTAAAAGGAAGGTGATGGAGATGGGTGCCATGAAAGGCATACAAATAGAAGACTAGGGGTGATTAGGGGGTTCTTGAATAGTCATGAAATTTGTGTATTTTTTGGCCTGATGTTTTGATGGAAAGATATTCTAATAGCTATTTAAAGGAATTATCAGAACTAACCAATAAGGGCAAGGACTTTGTCACCAAACAGACTTGGTTGAAATCTTGACCACATCTGGTATTATATATGTGATCTTGGAGAAGCTACTTAATCTAAACTTTATTTTCTTCTTTTTTAAGTGGCACCAAAGAGCTATATTGTAGGAATGGTATGAAGATGAAATAATACTTGAAAGAGCTATATTATAGGGATGATATGAAGATGAAATAATACTTAATAATACCTTCAAGAAGGGAGTACGTTTGGGACATTTTCAGATCTCTTTTGTTTCTCTGACAATATCTGTTGTCTCTATATCCATTTCACTGCATATGGAATTTGGAATCAGTCTGGCCATTTTCCCACTCTTTTAGGAATTCACAGTTGCAGAGAAGGCTGAGAGATACCATATTTATATCCACTGTAGGACACCTGTTTTCTCACTTTGGATTAGTTTTGTAATATTTTCTAGGTCTGCATTCCAAAACTTTGCTGGTATGTATGTAAATATGGGTACTTTTATCGGTGGTTTAATCTGGAACATGTGTGGCCTTTCAGTCTACATATGGAGTGCTTTCTTCAACTCAGAAAATAGTTTATTATACTTTTGATTGTTGCTTTGGTTCCATTTTATTGCAGTTTTAAGTTCCAGCATACTATTGTTACTCCTTCCAAATATTCTATGAGCAATGGAGTATACAGTCTGATGTGTACACATATGGGAGTGCATGCATGCATATGTGTATCTGTATGAAATCAACCTTGTTAATTATATTATCGTTTATGTTTATGTTTATTTTTGACTATTTGAGGCCTGCCTTTTGAAAGTTTAATTATCTTTTTCTAAATTCAGTAATTCCTTTCTTCTCTAAAAAACAATTTTCTTACTTTCACTTGAATTTCTAAGGCAAATGTTGAATTCACTGTGGTGTGTTGAAAGATAAATTTAATGCTTCTGAATTTTGATCTGTTCAAGAACAGCTGTCAATGCTAATAATAGTGATTTTGCCCATTTCTCCCATATTTCACAATATTTAATGAAACAATTTAGGACATACAAGTGTATGTCACTTTTCCATGTGTACTGTAAATTTACCCTTTATCTTGTTAAAATTTCACTCTTCTAAATTATTTTATATTTATCTCTATTTTTTCTGTTGTTAGTTTATTTTGCATTTGCATAATTTGTCTTTGTTCTTCCTTTTCAGATATTTATGATACTTTATTTTAGGTGTGTTTCTTATAAAGAGCTAGTTGGATTTTTTGATTCAAGTAAGTCTTTTTTAAAATTTATTTTTAAAAATATTTATGTATTTATTTGTTTCTTTGCACCAGGTCTTATTTGGAACACTTGGGATCTTTAGTTTCAGCCTGTGGGATCTAGTTTCCTGACGAAAGATTGAACCCAGACCCCCTGCACTGGGAGCAGGGAGTCTTAGCCACTGGACTACCAGAGAAGTCCCGTAAGTCTTTTTAAAACAGACTGATTATCCATTTAATGCTTGCAAATTTGAATTAATATTCTTGTTATATTTTCTTTTGCTTTCTACTTTTCTATACTTCCCTTGCTGATGTTCCTTTAAACTTTATGTCTTAAAAATTAAAAAATAATTTGTCTTTTTTTCCTGTATGGACTACTTTGTTTATATATCCTCCACCTGTTTGGAAGGTATAATTTTAGCAAAATGGTTTCCTTTAAATTATCCAGAGTTATGTTTAATCTCTATTCAGCTCTTTTTCAACATTGAGTGAAATGCTAAAATACTATGTTTGAATGTTCTTAATTGCTGTATGGTATTTAATTTTAATTTACTCTCTTTTATCTTTTTTCCCCCACCTCCTTTTTAAGGTAACATAGGATTTTAGATGCAGGTATTTTATAATATTGCAGACTTTTTACATTATACATTTTTTCATGAACCGAGTTATATTATTTTTAAATCCTCAGCTCAGGTATTTCATCCTCCCAATTCCACCCCTACTTTAATGAAGTTTCTGATTTTCCTATCTGTACTCAGTCACTCCTTTGAATGTAGTACATATGTGCTTTCTGTTCGGTTAGGTATCATAGGTATCATAATTATTAGTTTAGCTGTGTCTCTTCAGTCAGTGGTGAACTTTTTGCTGATAACAACCATCTCTTTAATTCTGTATTCACAGGACATAAGGTCATGTGTGCTTAGTCATGTCCGACTATTTGTGACCTTATGGACTGTAGTCTGCTAGGCTCCTCTGTCTATGGGATTTCCCAGGCAAGAATATCGGAGTGGGTTGCCATTTCCTCCTTTTAGGGCTCTTTCCCACCCAGGTATTGAACCCACACCTCCTGCATCTCCTGCGTTGCAGGCGGATTCTTTACCGCTGAGCCACCAGGGAAGCCCCATTCACAGGGCATAGTATTGAGATGTAATGTGCAATGTTTAATAGAAGCTTGGTAATATTTGGTAAACAAATGAAGGTGTGAATGAATATTAAATGTCTTAATGAAATATGTAGCTTTATTTTTGGAACTCTATCTGGATTTTGTTATTTTAAAAGTAATGACTGTCATCTTACTAACGATAGTAAAGGGATAGGGCTTTCAGGCATTGAAGATTTTCTAGAAGCTAAGAAAAGGTCACATAAAAACTTTATTTCATAATCCATTCCTATTACTTGCTCTTAAAGGGTATTCACGTACTGAATATTCAGTATGTTCAACATTTAGTCAGTACCTACAGCATGCCAGGCACTGGTATATAATCTACCCTCTCAGAAAGGATTCTGAGATGTTATTATAAACCTTGAAGATTGCTGTAAGACTGACTAGTTTTAATGTTGTTAAGTTATTAAGGTCCAGAGGGAAACTCTCTTAAAAATATTGAAAGAGATACCTGTACCCCAATGTTCATTGCAGCACTGTTTACAATACCAAGGACATGGAAACAACCTAGATGTCCTTCAGCAGATGAATGGATAAGAAAGTTGTGGTACATATACACAATGGAATATTATTCAGCTATTGAAAAGAACACATTTGAGTCAGTTCTAACAAGGTGGATGAAACTGGAACCAATTGTACAGAGTGAAGTAAGTCAGAAAGAAAAACACCAATTCAGTATATTAACACATATATATGGAATTTAGAAAGATGGTAACAATGACCCTATATGTGAGACAGCAAAAAAGACACAGATATAAAGGAAAGACCTTTGAGCTCTGTGGGAGAAGGCAAGGGTGGGGTGATTTGAGAGAATAGCATTGAAACATGTATATTACCATATGTGATCATCAGTCCAAGTTTGATGCATGAAACAGGGCACTCAAAGCTGGTGGACTGGACAATCCAGAGGGATGGGATGGGGAGGGACATGGGAGGGGTGTTCAGAATGGGGGACCCATTGTACACCAGTGGCTTATTCATGTCAATGTATGGCAAAAACCACCACAATATTGTAAAGTAATTAGCCTCCAATAAAAAATAAAATAAAAACCTTGTTTTCTAATAAAAAATATTTAAGTAACTCATAATTTCTTTAATTCTTTAATCCCCAGCTTTGGGATTTGTTCAATAAAAACATATTATCCACCATTTGGTTATGAATACATTTTGCCTAAACTCATTTGGTTATACCTCCTTAGGTATAAGACTTAATGGAAGGCACTATGGAGGAGATCTGTAAATGTAAACTGCTTTCAGAAGTTTTATATTGTTGAATACAGATCATGTAACCTACTCCCTGGTTAATACTGCTTTTACATGAATTCTTAGTAACTACTCATTCTGTTTGAAGTTACTACTTTTCTCTTAGATGGGAGATGAGGTATGGATGGAAGGGATTTCAGATGATTCAGATTTCGGTTGAATGTGTTACGTTCATTTTCTAATAGAGCTGTTAAACAAATGAGATGTTTTCTAAGCAAACCAGGCATGACACTGTCCTTCAATATCCTGTGCTCTAGTTTCAAACACAGCTGCTGCCACCCCATTCTTGGGTGCAAGCCTTCCTCCCTAAAGTTGTTGTTACTGATACCATCTATGATTCCAGACACACCTCTCATTGATAATGCCCTGTTTACTCTTAAAAAAACTAAACTCATTGACTTCTAGGATGTATTCGAATGATGTCACAAAGTTTCAAACTAATGTTTGTCAAAATTCATAGGAAATTTTTATAAAAATAGTCACATTGCAAGTGTGAAAAATGTATGAGATCATTGTAATTCCAAGTATTGGATTGAAACATCAGCAATAATTTATAAATGTGTAGGCACATACACATGTGTGTATATGTACATATATAATAAGGATAAAAATGAATCATTAGCCCGCATCATCTTACTTATTATACAAATTACTGGTAATATCTTAGAACACAAACAATGAAACTTTATGATAAAAAAGAAAGAAGGAAAAGAAGAAAAGCAGGGAAAAGCAGCGGATGGTGAGTTTTCTTATCCATACCTTCCCAAATCTCCAATTAACTTTAACGGTATCAGTTGATTCCTCTCCCCTCCCAACTCCTCCCTACCGAATTATAAGGCTTTGAAATTGTACTCTACCGAAGGAAAGAGGTGATGCCCTTGGCCTAGTTCTTCCTTAGCTAGGTGAGATGGGTTTCTCTTTCTTTTGTTCACATATTGAATCTTGAAAATACAGGGAGACACTAGAGTTTTCAGTCATTTCCTTGCTTTAAAATGTTCTAAGTTACACTTTTTCATGTCAAGTGTATTCTTTTTTTATGCTAAAAATATGTGAGAAACTTTCAAATGACAAGACAGATGGTGTATTAAGCATGGAAAATTCCTTTAATTTTCTTCTTCCTAAGAGAATGCCCTAGGGGTATAAGAAAGTCTTGTTGATAGGAAATAGTTAAAACTGTGCTTTAATATGTTCTCAAGGAGATTGATTTTTTGTTCTCCTGAATTCAAAGGATAGGGCTCCATAGGGAGGGGCCAGTTTGTCTGGTTTTGTTCTCTTGAATTTTTTTTTTAATTTATTTATTTTAATTGGAGGCCAATTACTTTACAATATTGTATTGGTTTTGCCATATATTGACATGAATCTTCCCCGGGTGAACATGTGTTCCCCATCTTGAACCCCCTGCCCACCTCCCTCCCTATTCCTTCCCTCTGGGTCATCCCAGTGCACCAGCCCCAAGCATCCTGTATCATGCATCGAACCTGGACTGGCGATTCGTTTCACATATGATAATATACATGTTTCAATGCCATTCTCCCAAATCATCCCACCCTCGCCCTCTCCCACAGAGTCCAAAAGACTGTTGTATACATCTGTGTCTCTTTTGCTGTCTCTTGAAACTTTAGTGAAGAACTTAGCTTAAGAAGGCTGAGTACCTGTTGAATGGACAATTCTTTTCACAGCTTCATTAAAGAATGATGTGGTTGGGTGTATAAAACAAATAAGCAATAAAAATCTTTTGTATAGCACAGGGAAATAATAGTCATTGTTTTATAATAAATTTTAATGGAGTTTAATCTATAAAGATATTGAATCAGTATGCTGTACACCTGAAACTAATATAATATTGTAAGTCAGTTATACTTCCATTAAAAAAAAAGAGTGAAGTAATTGGGCAGGAATATCAGATAATTTTACAGGGGGTTCCTTACACATGAATGATTTAAGTATATTTCCCTAAAAGAAACTGTTTTCATACCTAGAGATAGTATACATCCCTGTGCATAAAAAGATATCTGAGTTCAGAAATTCATATATATAACTTGAAAAACAAGTTTGAATACTTTAGCAATTACATTTGCTTTTAAAACTTCTGCTTCCAACTGAAATGGAGTTACAGGGGCTGGATTTACCCTTCCATGTGCAATAACTAGAAAAAAGATGAACTATGTGAAAAATACTGAGTGTCAGACACTGTTGGATGATGGTGCTCGAGAGATGGAAAAGTAATGGTGTGAGTGTGGTGAGCTGCCTCAGTTCATCACCTTGAGAGAGTTTCCTAGCCATAGTACAGGTAGAGGGAACCCAGGCAGAGCTTGGTGTACTGTGTGAGTAGGAGAGAGGGAGCTAGGGTATGAGGGAATCAAAAAAGCAAGAGTTCAGGGTACAGAGTGCGAGAGGAGAGAGGAAGCATGGAGGAGAGTTTAGAGATCTGAAGAAGGGTTCCATTTAAATATTCAAAAGAGTACTGCTAGGCACATGAGTTTGAGGGAAATATTTGATGCTGAGGAAGTATCACTTGAGTGTCAGAGAAAAGAGTGACTAGCACTGACACAGAAATGTAGATGGTACCTACCAGTTAGGCTGGAAAACTCATTCTTCATAGGGCACTGGATAGAAAACTCAGGAGGGGTTTGCCTCATTCAGTTCAGTTCAGTCGCTCAGTTGTGTCTGACTCTTTGCAACCCCATGAACTGCAGCACGCCACGCCTCCCTGTCCATCACCGACTCCTGGAGTCCACCCAAACCCATGTCCATTGAGTCGGTGATGCCATCCAACCATCTCATCTTCTGTCCCCTTCTCCTCCTGCCCTCAATCTTTCCCAGCATCAGGGTCTTTTCACATGAGTCAGCTCTTCGCATGAGGTGGCCAAAGTATTGGAGTTTCAGCTTCAAAATCAGTCTTTCCATGAACACCCAGGACTGATCTGCTTTAGGATGGACTGGTTGGATCTCCTTGCAGTCCAAGGGACTCTCAAGAGTCTTCTTCAACACCACAGTTCACAAGCATCAATTCTTCTGTGCTCAGCTTTCTTTATAGTCCAGCTCTCACATCCATATATGACCACTGGAAAAATCATAGTCTTGACTAGACAGATCTTTTTGGCAAAGTAATGTCTCTGGTTTTTAATATGCTGTCTAGGTTGGTCATAACTTTCCTTCCAAGTTTGCCTCATTACTGAGGAATAATTAACCTTAGATTAAATGTTGTTCTGATACCACTCAGCATACCTTAAAAGTAAGAACTTGAATGGATCAAATTGTTTCCAAGTAACTTAACTGCATCCCAGAATGAAGTTTAATACTTACAGAAAAACAAAAATATCTAGTACCTGGCATGGTAAAATATATGTCTTACACCAATCAAAGATTATCAGGCAGGCAAAGAAACAGAAAATGATAACAATTGTGAGGAGAAAGTCAATTCGTTAATAAATTATGCAGAATTAGCAGGTAATAATGGAAATATAGTTGTCATCATTGTATTCCATAGATTGAAAAAGTTCAGTAGAGACTTTTAAGATACAAAATTCAAATCAAATTCCTGAGGGAGAAAACCACAATTTCTAAGAAGAAAAAACAAATGGATAGAATTAACTTGAAGATTGGACATTGCAGAGGAAAGATTAGTGAACTTGAAGATACAGCAATAGAAACTATCGAAAATGAAACACTGGGACAAACAAACAAAAAATAATTGAATAGAGTGGCATTGACCTATGGGGCACCATCAGGCAGCTTAATGGAGAAAGACAGAGCAAATATCTGAAGAAATAATGGCTGGAAAGTTTCCAAATTTGATGAAAGCTATAAGTACATAGATCAACTAGTTTTCTGTGATTATGATTTCAGTGTGTCTGCCCTCTGATGCTCCCTCGCAAAACCTACCATCTTATTTGGGTTTCTCTTAACCTTGGTCGTGGAAAATCTCTTCACAGCTGCTCCAGCAAAGTGCAGCCGCTGTACCTTACCTTGGACGAAGGGTATCTCCTCAAGGCCGCCCCTCCTGACCTTGAACGTGGAGTAGCTCCCCTCGGGCCTCCTGTGCCCCGGCAGCCACCGCATTTTGGATGTGGGACAGCTCCTCTCGCCACGCTTCTGCGCATGGTTGATTGTGCGGAGTCGGCATCTCTCGCGTCTGCGCCGCCTGAGCTGGCGTCCCTCGCGTCTGTCTGACAGAATGTGGTCCACTGGAGAAGGGAAAGGCAAACCACTTCAGTATACTTGCCTTGAGAACCCCATGAACAGTATCAAAAGGCAAAATCATAGGATACTGAATGAGGAATTCCCCAGGTCGGTAGGTGCCCAGTATGCTACTGGAGATCAGTGGAGAAATAACTCCAGAAAGAATGAAGGGATGGAGCCAAAGCAAAACCAATACCTAGTTGTGGATGTGACCAGTGATAGAAGCAAGGTACGTTGCTGTAAAGAGCAATATTGCATAGGAACCTGGAATGTTAGGTCCATGAATCAAGGCAAATTGGAAGTGGTCAAACAGGAGATGACAGGAGTGAACATAGACATTCTAGGAATCAGTGAACTAAAATGCACTGGAATGGGTGAATTTAACTCAGATGACCGTTATATCTACTACTGTGGGCAGGAATCCCTTAGAAGAAATGGAGTAGCCATCATGGTCAACAAAAGAGTCCAAAATGCAGTACTTGGATGCAATCTTAAAAACGACAGAATGATTTCTGTTCGTTTCCAAGGCAAACCATTCAATATTACAGTAATCCAGGCCTATGCCCCAACCAGTAATGCTGAAGAAGCCGAAGTTCAATGGTTCTATGAAGACCTACAAGACCTTTTAGAACTAACACCCAAAAAAGATGTCCTTTTCATTATAGGGGACTGGAATGCAAAAGTAGGAAGTCAAGAAACACCTGGAGTAACAGGCAAATTTGGCCTTGGAGCACGGAATGAAGCAGGGCAAAGGCTAATAGAGTTTTGCCAAGAGAAGGCACTGGTCATAGCAAACACGCTCTTCCAACAACACAAGAGAAGACTCTACACATGGACATCACCAGATGGTCAACACCAAAATCAGATTGATTATATTCTTTGCAGCCAAAAATGGAGAAGCTGTATACAGTCAGCAAAAAAAGGACCAGGAGGTGACTGTGGCTCAGATCATGAACTCCTTATTGCCAAATTCAGACTGAAATTGAAGAAAGTAGGGAAAACCACTAGACCATTCAGGTATGACCTGAATCAAATCCCTTATGATTATACAGTGGAAGTAAGAAATAGATTTAAGGGTCTAGATCTGATAGACAGAGTGCCTGATGAACTCTGGAGGGAGGTTCGTGACATTGTACAGGAGACAGGGACCAAGACTATCCCCATGGAAAAGAAATGCAAAAAAGCAAAATGGCTGTCTGAGGAGGCCTTACAAATAGCTGTGAAAAGAAGAGAAGCAAAAAGCAAAGGAGAAAAGGAAAGATATAAGCATCTGAATGCAGAGTTCCAAAGAATAGCAAGGAGAGATAAGAAAGCCTTCCTCAGCGATCAATGCAAAGAAATAGAGGAAAACAACAGAATAGGAAAAACAAGAGATATTTTCAAGAAAATTAAAGACATCAAGGGAACATTTCATGCAAAGATGAGCTCGATAAAGGACAGAAATGGTATGGACCTAACAGAAGCAGAAGATATTAAGAGGTGGCAAGAATACACAGAAGAACTGTACAAAAAATATCTTCACGATGAAGATAATCACGATGGCATGATCATTCACCTGGAACCAGACATCTTGGAATGTGAAGTCAAGTGGGCCTTAGAGAGCATCACTACAAACAAAGCTAGTGGAGGTGATGGAATTCCAGTTGAGCTCTTTCAAATCCTGAAAGATGATGCTGTGAAAGTGCTGCACTCAATATGCCAGCAAATTTGGAAAACTCAGCAGTGGCTACAGGACTAGAAAAGGTCAGTCTTCATTCCAATCCCAAAGAAAGGCAATGCCAAAGAATGCTCAAACTACCGCACAATTGCACTCATCTCACACGCTAGTAAAGTCATGCTCAAAATTCTCCAAGCCAGGCTTCAGCAATACGTGAACTGTGAACTTCCAGATGTTCAAGCAGGTTTTAGAAAAGGTAGAGGAACCAGAGATCATATAGCCAACATCCTCTGGATCATGGAGAGAGCAAGAGAGTTCCAGAAAAACATCTATTTCTGCTTCATTGACTATGCCAAAGCCTTTGACTGTGTGGATCACACTAAACTGTGGAACATTCTGAAAGAGATGGGAATCCCAGACCACCTGACCTGCCTCTTGAGAAACCTGTATGCAGGTCAGGAAGCAACAGTTAGAACTGGTCATGGAACAACAGACTGGTTCCAAATAGGAAAAGTAGTATTTGTCACCCTGCTTGTTTAACTTATATTCAGAGTACATCATGAGGAACACTGGGCTGGAAGAAGCACAAGCTGGAATCATGATTTCCAGGAGAAATATCAATAACCTCAGATATGCAGATGACACTACCCTTATGGCAGAAAGTGAAGAGGAACTAAAAAGCCTCTTGATGAAAGTGAAAGAGGAGAGTGAAAAGGTTGGCTTGAAGCTCAACATTCAGAAAACAAAGACCATGACATCTGGTTCCATCACTTCATGAAAAATAGATGGGGAAACAGTGGAAACAGTGTCAGACTTTATTTTTGGGGGCTCCAGAATCACTGCAGATGCTGATTGCAGCCATGAAATTAAAAGACGCTTACTCCTGGAAGGAAAGTTATGACCAACCTTGATAGCATATTAAAAAGCAGAGACATTACTTTGCTAACAAAGGTCTGTCTAGTTAAGGCTATGGTTTTTCCAGTGGTCATGTATGGATGTGAGAGTTGGACTGTGAAGAAAGCTGATCGCCAGCTTTTGAACTGTGGTGCTGGAGAAGACTCTTGAGAGTCCCTTGGACTGCAAGGAGATCCAACCAGTCCTTTCTGGAGGAGATCAATCCTGGGTGTTCATTGGAAGGGCTCATGCTGAAGGTGTAACTCCAATACTTTGGCCACCTCATGCGTCGAGTTGACTCACTGGAAAAGAGTCTGATGCTAGGAGGGATTGGGGGTGGGAGGAGACGGGGACGACAGAGAATGAGATTGCTGGATGGCATCACCGACTCGATGGACATGAGTTTATGTGAACTCCGGGAGTTGGTGATGGACAGGGAGGCCTGGCGTGCTGTGATTCATGGGGTCGCAAAGAGTCGGACATGACTAAGCGACTGAACTGACTGACTGACTGATAAGTACATAGATGCATAAAGCATAGCACATCCTAAGTACAGAAATACAGAAAAAACTATACCAACACATAAAAATGAAATTGCTCAACACTAGTGATAGAGAGAAATCCTAAAATCAGGCAAAGAAGAGGAAAAAGACATATTACATGAAAGAATGGAAACGATAACAGAGGAAAGAGTGTTGTGTTATACGAACTGAACTGAACTGAAAAGGAAAAATGATAAGGATGACCGGACAATTTCTCTGAAAACAGTACGGAACAGTGGAGCAATTGAAAGAGCTGCAGGTGAAAGAGACAAATCCACAATTATACATGAAGATTTCAGTGTCTTTGCTCGACATTTGTTATAGAAAGTCAGCAAGAACATGGAAGACTTGAAAAATACTATCAACTAATTTGACCTAGTTGACAGTTCTAGAACACTCTACCAAAGCATTCTTTTCAAGTGCACAGAGAACATTTACTAAATTGTCCATGCTGCTGCTGCTGCTGCTAAGTCGCTTCAGTCGTGTCCGACTCTGTGCGACCCCATAGACGGCAGCCCACCAGGCTTCCCCATTCCTGGGATTCTCCAGGCAAGAACACTGGAGTGGGTTGCCATTTCATTCTCCAATACATGAAAGTGAAAAGTGAAAGGGAAGTTGCTCAGTCGTTTCCAACTCTTAGCGACCCCATGGACTAGCCCACCAAGCTCCTCCATCCGTGTATTTTCCAGGCAAGAGTACTGGAGTGGGGTGCCATTGCCTTCTCTGAAACTGACCATATTTGGGTGATTTGATATCTGGTTTCTCTGCTTTTTCTAAATCCATCTTGAACATCTGGAAGTCCTCGGTTCATGTACTACTGAAGCCTGTGTTGTGAGACGGCAGAGGATGAGATAGTTGGATGCCATCACCGACTCAATAGACGTGAGTTTGAGTAAACTCCAAGAGTTGGTGATGGACAGGGAGACCTGGCGTGCTTCAGTCCACAGAGTCGCAAAGAGTCAGACATGACTGAGTGACTGAACTGAACTGAACTGGGGATATAATTCCTTAGGAAAAAAATCATAATACTAATCTTGAATCTTAATATTATAAGATAAGATTATTAGAGATTCAGAATCATTCAAAGCATATTAAATCTTTTGAGAATCCTTGACTGAATTTAAGAAATATGAAGTTTGAAATAGATTTCTCTTTTTAACTTGCAATGATTGTTTATACCTCTGGCTTAAATTGGATGTATGGCATAAAATATTTAGTCCAGCTTATATAGAAAGCTGTAAGAAATATGAATTCAGAGAGCTGTAATGAATTAAACACATTTTGTTCTTTTTTCATTCATGTCTAATTGACAAATAACAACATTGTAATATATTTAAAGTGTACAATGTGATGACTTGATATATGCATACATTTTTAAAGGATTCCCTCTCTTCAGTTAACACATCCATCACCTTTTATATTTACCTTTTTTTAATTAGTAGTAAGAACATTTAAGTTCTTTTTAAACCAGTTTCAGTTATACTATATAGTATAATCAGTTTTAGTCATCAGACCTTATTCATCGTAAAGCTGAAAGTTTATACCCTTTTTATCAACCTCTGCTCCTTCCTCTGTCACTCCAACTCATCCTGGTATCTATCATTGTACTTTCTAATTTTGAGTTTGACCTTTTTCTGGATTCCACATAAAAGTGATACCATGCAGTATTTGTCTTTCTCTGGCTTATTGAGCTTAGCATTATGTCCTGCAGTTTCTTTGATGTTCTTGCAAATGGAAGAATTTCTTTTTATGGCTAAATAATATTTCGTTGTGTGTGTGTGTGTTTGTATACCACTGTATGGGATAAGTCACTTATCTCTGTTTCACTTAGACTGGTTTCTGGAGATGTTATCTTCGTTCTTTTGTTTGGAACATATTTCCCTGTTTCTTCATTTTCCTTGACCTTTGTGTTGGCCTCTGTGTACGTAAATGCAGGAGATGAACCTCCTCCATAAGCCTGGCCCAAACTTCTTGCTGCTTCTCAAATCTTAGTGTTTATCCAAGCCATTGTCTTTGTATTTAGTGACTTTTTGTAATATAAAGAGTGTGCCAAGACCCACCTGTATTTCACAAGGGACGGTCATAGTCAGCACATAGATACAGGTGGATTAGAAGCTTGATCTTCAGGCAGCAACTAGGAAAGTCTGCAAACACCTTCTGGGAAGAAACTGGGATGTGGGCATTTCTGCCTGCTTCCTCTGTGCAAGGCACAGGTGAATAGCTGCATGGGTTGCTCCTGCACCTTTGTAAAAATTGCTTCTTTTCCTGCTATAATTATATGGGACTTGTGAATGTCAGCCCTGTTGACTCTCAGACCTCAGTGTTTAGGCAGCACGCCCCTTAGGGGACACGCCCCTTAGGTGGCAGCCTGAAAAGTTGGGATGCTGGATATATCAGCTTCTTCACTCCTCAGGAAGAATCTGGGAGTTAAGGGTACTGTGCTGGGGCAGGGCTTATCATAATTCTGTGTCTCAGACTTCCATGCACATTTTAATGCAACTGTTTTATGTGCTGCTGGATGTGTCAGAGTCACTCAACTGGTTTTTGAATTTTCCTCAAAGGAAACTACTCTTTGTGTAGTAGTTGTGTATGAAGTGTCTGTCAGAGGAGGAGGAAAATTCAGGAACCTCCTTTGTCATCACCTTGGTTCAGAGTCTGTTTTTTTTTTTTTTTTCTGACCTATTTTTATGAAGGAAGCACCATGAGTAAAATACAACTTCCATAGTTTCATGTGTGAGCAAGCTTGAATTGAAAACATGCTGTAGATGAAAGTGTCAGTTCTTCAGAACTATAAGGATGCGTCTAAGTAGGGAGCATGTTCTAACAATGTAGACTTCTCCTAGGGATGTTTGCAAAGTTGATCTTCATTTCGGCATCAGCCTTTCACAGTTTCTAAAATATTTTAAACCAGATTTTTGTTTTTTTATCTTTAAATGAAAAGTAACTGGGAAAAAAATATATGTATTATACACACACACACATATATATGTATGTGTGTATATATATATATATGTATATGTATATCAAGGTGAATCCATTCATGAGTCCTACAACAGATTCCAATACCTGAGACCTAAACCTCAAAGAGGATATCTTGGCATACATTCTTATAGCAGTATCTGTGTTTTCTAGCAAAATCACTGCTCATGTAGATTCTTCTTGAAATGTGAGATCGTAAGGAGGAGCTCACCATGGTGTATATCCTTTTGGTACGTTCTGTGTTGCCCCATTGTGAAATTTTTCAAATTTTGAATTTGTCAGTAAATTTGCGTACCTTCACTTTATATGTTTTGTTATTTTGCTGTCATTGTTGTTTTAGTTGCTAAGTCATGTCCAACTCTTTTGTGACCCCATGGACTCTAGCCCACAGGGCTCCTCTGTCCATGGGATTTCCCAGGCAAAAGTACTGGAGTGGGATTCCATTCCCTTCTCCAGGCAATCTTCCCAACCCAGAGATTGAACCCACATCTCTTGCATTGGCAGGAGGATTCTTTACCACTGAGCCATGTGGGGAGCCCATTTATTATTTACTTTAGACTAATAGATGATGCCAGAAACATGAGAAAGGAGTAAAGCTGAAGGAGGATATGTAAGCATTGACAGCTAAGTTAAATAAAATCCAGAATGTTCTTGAAAACAATCTATAATGGTGAGCTGAATTTAGAAAATCTTTAGACAATTAATACAGACAGGCTGGTTTTACCGGTATACATATACACATGCTCTGTCCTCTATTGGATTTGCAGATGCAGCAGCCGATGCAAAAGGATGTCTAGTTACAGGATTTAATTCCAAAACCAATCTCAAGCTAAAAATAAAAGGACAAGTTTGGGAATAATTAAGCTGGTTCTAGCCAAAAAATTTTAAAGACTTTCAGTCTGACTTTGTGGATCATGTTTTTAACAACAAAGGTTTCCTAAGTTTGTAGTTAAGGAGCAAATTATCAACAGTTCTTTTTGATACACTGGAAAAATAGATGACCTAGTTTGAATATGATAATACCATGTTTAATGAGATAGATTTGGTTAAACAATTCTGGTAACAACCAGGCCTTCTTGAGCCAGCAATGTCAATGAAAGTCTCACTTGCCAATTGTATCCATGAGATCCTTTCCTTTAAACCTGTTAAAGAGAAAGAAAAAAGATGGCTGATATTCACAGAAAGGATGTTTTCCTCTTTTTTTTTTTTTTACAAGTTTCAATTTTGTTGAATTAGAGCAGTATGTGTAACTGTGTTTAGCCATTCACCTGAATAAACTTCCACAATTATACACTGAGATCATAGAACACATCTTCAGAGCTAATTAAATCAATATGATAGGTTCCTAGAGCTGCTTGCTTTTTGTCTTGCTTTTTGCTTTCCAATGTGTAAACCAAATGTGTTTTGATGGGATAATAAGCCTCTTGCTCTTTCTACCACCGTAACTCTCTCCCTTTACAGGTATTTATGTATTTACCATCACACACAATCTCATATATTCTATACTATCATCTACATTTAACAATTTTGAAGAATGTGGTTTAGTAAGACAATCACTTTTTTCCTGAGCACATTTTTTTTAAAATCCATTTTGCTACAATAATAGCTAATTCTCATATAGAAAATGGAATGAGCCTTTTCTGCTGAAAAATAAGAGCCTGAAGAAAGGATATAATTTCTACATTGTTAATATTTTAAGGTTTTTTATATGTTATCAAGAGGGTATTTGCTATGACCAGTGAGTTCTCTTGACAAAACTCTATTAGCCTTTGCCCTACTTCATTCCGTGCTCCAAGGCCAAATTTGCCTGTTACTCCAGGTGTTTCTTGACTTCCTACTTTTGCATTCCAGTCCCCTATAATGAAAAGGACATCTTTTTTGGGTGTTAATTCTAAAAGGTCTTGTAGGTCTTCATAGAACCATTCAACTTCGGCTTCTTCAGTGTTACTGGTTGGGGCATAGGCCTGGATTACTGTAATATTGAATGGTTTGACTTGGAAACGAACAGAGATCATTCTGTCATTTTTAAGATTGCATCCAAGTACTGCATTTCGGACTCTTTTGTTGACCATGATGGCTACTCCACTTCTTCTAAGGGATTCCCGCCCACAGTAGTAGATATAACGGTCATCTGAGTTAAATTCACCCATTCCAGTGCATTTTAGTTCACTGATTCCTAGAATGTCTATGTTCACTCCTGTCATCTCCTGTTTGACCACTTCCAATTTGCCTTGATTCATGGACCTAACATTCCAGGTTCCTATGCAATATTGCTCTTTACAGCAACGTACCTTGCTTCTATCACTGGTCACATCCACAACTGGGTATTGGTTTTGCTTTGGCTCCATCCCTTCATTCTTTCTGGAGTTATTTCTCCACTGATCTCCAGTAGCATACTGGGCACCTACCGACCTGGGGAATTCTTCATTCAGTATCCTATGATTTTGCCTTTTGATACTGTTCATGGGGTTCTCAAGACAAGTATACTGAAGTGGTTTGCCATTCCCTTCTCCAGTGGACCACATTCTGTCAGACCTCTCCACCGTGACCCGCCCGTCTTGGGTGGCCCCACACAGCATGGCTTAGTTTCATTGAGTAGACAGGGCTGTGGTCCCTGTGATCAGATTGACTAGTTTTTTGTGATTATGAATTCAGTGTGTCTGTCCTCTGATGCCCCCTTGCAATACCTACCGTCTTATTTGGGTTTCTCTTACCTTGGTCGTGGAATATATCTTCACAGCTGCTCTAGCAAAGCGCAGCGGCTATACATTACCTTGGACGTGGGGTAGCTCCTCTCTGCCACACTTCTGCGCATGGTCGGTTGTGCTGGCGTCTCTGGCGTCTGTGCGGCCGGAGCCGGCATCTCTCGCGTCACCCTCTTCCAACAACACAAGAGAAGACTCTACACATGGACATCACCAGATGGTCAACACCAAAATCAGATTGATTATATTCTTTGCAGCCAGAGATGGAGAAGCTCTATACAGTTAGCAAAAACAAGACCAGGAGGTGACTGTGGCTCAGATCATGAACTCCTTATTGCATAATTCAGACTTAAATTGAAGAAAGTAGGGAAAACCACTAGACCATTCAGGTATGACCTAAATCAAATCCCTTATGATTATATAGTGGAAGTGAGGACTAGATTTAAGGGACTAGATCTGATAGGTAGAGTGCCTGATGAACTATGGACGGAGGTTCGTGACATTGTACAGGAGACAGGGATCAAGACCATCCCCATGGAAAAGAAATGCAAAAAAGCAAAATGGCTGTCTGAGAAGGCATTACAAATAGCTGTGAAAAGAAGAGAAGCGAAAAGCAAAGGAGAAAAGGAAAGATATAAGCATCTGAATGCAGAGTTCCAAAGAATAGCAAGGAGACATAAGAAAACCTTCCTCAGCAATCAGTGCAAAGAAATAGAGGAAAACAACAGAATCGGAAAAACAAGAGATATTTTCAAGAAGATTAGAGCTACCAAGGGAACATTTCATGCAAAGAGGGGCTTGATAAAGGAAAGAAATGGTGTGCACCTAACAGAAGCAGAAGATATTAAGAAGAGGTGGCAAGAATACACAGAAAAACTATACAAAAAAGAGCTTCACAACCAAGATGATCACGATGGCATGATCACTCACCAAGAGCCAGACATCTTGGAATGTGAAGTCAAGTGGGCCTTAGAAAGCATCACTACAAACAAAGCTAGTGGAGGTGATGGAATTCCAGTTGATCTATTTCAAATCTTGAAAGATGATGCTGTGAAAGTGCTGCACTCAATATGTCAGCAAATTTGGAAAACTCAATAATGGCCACAGGACTGGAAAAGGTTAGTCTTCATTCCAATCCCAAAGAAAGGCAATGCCAAAGAATGCTCAGACTACCGCACAATTGCACTCATCTCACATGCTATCTAAGTCATGCTCAAAATTCTCCAAGCTAGGCTTCAGCAATATGTGAATCATGAACTTCCAGATGTTCAAGCAGGTTTTAGAAAAGGCAGAGGCACCAGAGATCAAATTGCCAACATCCGCTGGATCATGGAAAAAGCAAGAGTGTTCGAGAAAAACATCTATTTCTTCTTCATTGACTATGCCAAAGCCTTTGACTGTGTGGATCACAATAAACTGTGGAACATTCTGAAAGAGATGGGAATCCCAGACCACCTGACCTGCCTCTTGAGAAACCTGTATGCAGGTCAGGAAGCAACAGTCAGAACTGTACATGGAACAACAGACTGGTTCCAAATAGGAAAAGGAGTACGTCAAGGTTGTATATTGTCATCCTGCTTATTTAACTTATATGCAGAGTATATCATGAGGAACGCTGGGCTAGAAGAAGCACAAGCTGGAATCATGATTGCCAGGAGAAATATCAATAACCTCAGATATGCAGATGACACCACCCTTATGGCAGAAAGTGAAGAGGAACTCAAAGGCCTCTTGATGAAAGTGAAAGAGGAGAGTGAAAAGGTTGGCTTGAAGCTCAACATTCAGAAAACAAAGATCGTGGCATCTGGTCCCATCACTTCATGGACAATAGATGGGGAAACAGTGTCAGACTTTATTTTTTTGGGCTCCAAAATCACTGCGGATGCTGATTGCAGCCATGAAATTAAAAAACGCTTACTCCTTGGAAGGAAAGTTATGACCAACCTAGATAGCATATTAAAAAGCAGAGACATTACTTTGCCAACAAATGTGTGTCTAGTCAAGGCTATGGTTTTTCCAGCGGTCATGTATGGATGTGAGAGTTGGAATGTGAAGAAAGCTGATTGCCGAAGAATTGATGCTTTTGAACTGTGGTGCTGGAGAAGACTCTTGAGAGTCCCTTGGACTGCAAGGAGATCCATCCAGTCCATTCTGAAGGAGATCGATCCTGGGTGTTCATTGGAAGGACTGATGCTGAAGCTGAAACTCCAATACTTTGGCCACCTCATGCGATGAGTTGACTCACTGCAAAAGACTCTGATGCTGGGAGGGATTGGGGGCGGGAGGAGAAGGTGACGACAGAGAATGAGATGGCTGGATGGCATCACCGACTTGATGGACATGAGTTTGAGTGTACTCCAGGAGTTGGTGATGGACAGGGAGGCCTGGCGTGCTGTAATTCATGGGGTCGCAAAGAGTTGGACACGACTGAGCGACTGAACTGATATGTTTTCAATAGCTAACTACAAATATTTAATATTATTTATTATTTTTATTTTCATAATAATCCTATGTGGCATTGTTATATTCAATTATCAAAAAAAAAAAAAAAAGAAGACTAAGGTAAAAAAAAAAAAAAAGGCAGAATGATGTGGGGGCCAAGAGAGCTGAGAGTAACATTCAGTTCTTTTGATTTCCAATTTAGCTTTCTTTGTATTCAGGCAGAATATTAGCTTTGGAAAATAATTAGGATCTTTCCACTGAGGGAATAGACTACATTCTCCTGGCTGTAAATAGTTTTTTTTCTATATTTAGTGGCTAACTATATTCAGTGACGGAGAAGGCAATGGCAAGCCACTCCAGTACTCTTGCCTAGAAAATACCATGGATGGAGGAGCCTGGTAGGCTGCAGTCCATGGAATCGCTAAGGGTCGGATACGACTGAGCGACTTCACTTTCACTTTTCACTTTCACACATTGGAGAAGGAAATGGCAACCCACTCCAGTGTTCTTGCCTGGAGAATCCCAGGGACAGGGGAGCCTGGTGGGCTTCCGTCTATGGGGTCACGCAGAGTCGGACACGACTGAAATGACTTAGCAGCAGTAGCAGCATATTCAGTGAGCAACTTATGGTCAAATTCTTCTTCTTCTTCTTTTTTTTTTTTTGGTAACAAGTTGCATTTTCTACAACAACAATAAAAAATGAAGTTAGACTCATGTTGGCTTATTTCTTTCAGTTATGCACAATATTCTTCAGTTATCCGCAAGTTAACACTTGATTTCTTCACTCTTACCCTTGAAAGTAGGGCAATCAGAACATCCCGTGTAATTAAAGGCAGAGAAATTTACATGTGGTAAGTAGAAGATAAGTTCTTAAAAGTTTTTATGCTTTTAAAGGAGTATTACACTGCAGCCATATAACGCATTACATGCACATGTGCATACACAGAAATTTGTAAAAGATGAAGTTGGGGTAGAAGTATTTGCCTCAAGTTTCATGGAAGTGTTTTCTGTTTCAGACCAGAGAAGTCTCATCCTTCTCAACCATCTGGCTTATATTATTGCAGGTTCTGCTTTCAGTGTTTACTTAAATAGTGAGAGGCTATGCCTATGTCACCCTCGAGAGGATTGTTCATTGGTGACTGATTTGGTTTAAGGTTTTATTTATCTATTATGACACAATGGTAACACAAATAAATGCTTTCTGAGCTTGAGATGTTTCGTTTTCAGAGTTTAATCACATTCACATAAAGATAGCTTCATGGTTCATTCCTGTCACAGTCTTTATAAATGGAATCCACTTACTAGACTGTCAGATCAGCATAAGTAGGCATTTGGATATTGACATGAGTACTGGAAAATTTAACTCTTTAAAAATTTTTGTCCAGATTCTCTATTTTTTCAGAGTTGATATGTTTGATAATTCCATTTCTGTTGTTAGAAGAAATAGTATGGTGTGGTAATTTAAACCTGGACTCTGAAAATAGACGACTTGGATTTGAATTCTCTCTGTCATTTACCCCTGGTGTGATCTTGAACAAGCACTTTACCTATCTGTACGTTAGGATCCTCATTTGTAAAATGGAAATTTAAGTAAGATCTAATTTGTATATAGTTGAAAAGAGTAAATAAGTTAATATATGCTTAATGTTTCGATAACATCTGGGACATAGTGTTAGTTGCTATTTTATTATGAAGAAGTATATAAAAATGGTTTGGATGTTCTCTTTGAAATGTCTTTAATAATATTTCACCAAATGAAATTTTGGCATGTCAATAATCATTGTTAGAGTTACAAAGGATTTTCCACCTATGTTTTTAAAAAATAAAAGACATGCAAATTCTTTTTTAAGGCAATTCGAGTAATTGGATATTTTGAGACCAAGAAAGAAGTAAAGTTGCTTTATAACTAGACCCATTGGGGTTAGATATAAATTCACTTCAAATTCTTTCAGAAAATTATATTTCCTCTCTTTTAGTTATTCTTCTTACTGTGAAGAGAATATTCCCTCAGGGGGTGGAGAGAAGAACTTTAATCGCCATATTCTCTGTTTCCTTGCCCCAGTGTTATTTAGTCAGATGAAATCTCCTGGGAATCCTAGTCAGTTTCTTTCTCCCTCTCTCCCCCCTCCCTTTCCTGCCCTGTTTGTCCCACTGTCTGTTCTCCCTCCCTCAGCTGCCTACTTGAGCGCTCATTCTTCATTTTCTTTAGAAACTCTTACTCATTTACTCATTCTTTAAGCCTCAGATCAATTTTCACCTCCCACACAAAATCTCTCACTAATCTTCCAGAAAGAGTTGTTTTTTCCTGTCTCTATGTCCTCACTGGAATCTGCTTATTGGGACGTATTATCTTCTAATTATCATTTAATATGTTTGTTTACCATGCTGATGGAGAAGGCAATGGCACCCCACTCCAATACTCTTGCCTGGAAAATCCCAGGGATGGAGGAGCCTGGTAGGCTGCAGTCCATGGGGTTGCTAAGAGTCGGACACGACTGAAGTGATTTAGCAGCAGCAGCAAAAGTGCTGAACTGTGACTTGAAAATACCAACAACATCTTACTGGCCTTTGTATTGTCAGTACTTAGCTCTGAAATGGTATGGACCTAACAGAAGCAGAAGCTATTAAGAAGAGAACTACATAGAAGAACTTTACACAAAAGACCTTCACGACCCAGATAACCATGATGAGGTGATCACGCACCTAGAGCCAGATATCGTGGAATGCAAAATTAAGCAGGCCTTAGGAAGCATCACTATGAACAAAGCTAGTGGAGGCAATAAAATTCCATCTGAGCTATTTCAAATCCTAAAAGATGATGCTGTGAAAGTGCTGCACTCAGTATGCCAGCAAATTTGGAAAACTCAGCAGTGGCCATAGGACTGGAAAAGGTCCATTTTTATTCCATACCCAAAGAAAGGCAGTGCCAAAGAATGCTCAGACTGCTGAACAATTGTACTCATGTCACATCCTAGCAAAGTAATGCTCAAAATTCTTCAAGCCAGGCTCCAGCAGTACATGAACTGTGAACTTTCAGATGTTCAAGCTGGATTTAGAAAAGGCAGAGGAACCAGAGATGAAATTGCCAACACCTGCTAGATCATCAAAGAAGCAAGAGAGTTCCAGAAAAATATCTTCCATTTTATTAACTAAGCCAAAGCCTTTAATTGTGTGGATCACAACAAACTGTGGAAACTTCATAAAGAGATGGGAATACCAGACCACCTTACCTGACTCCTGAGAAATCTGTATGTAGGTCAAGTAGCAACAGTTAGAGCCAGACATGGAACAACAGACTAGCTCCAAATTGGGAAAGGAGTACGTCAAGGCTGTATAATGTCAGCCTGATTATTTAACTGATTTGCAGAGTACATCATGCAAACTGCCAGGCTGGGTGAAGCACAAGCTGGAATCAAGATTGCTGGGAAAAATATCAATAACCTCAGATATGCAGATGACACTACCCTTATGGCAGAAAGTGAAGAAAAACTAAAGAGCCTCTTGATGAAAGTGAAAGAGGAGAGTGAAAATGTTGGCTTAAAACCCAATATTCAGAAAACTAAGATCATGGCATTTGGTCCTATCACTTCATAGCAAATAGGTGGGGAAACTGGATATAGTGAGAGACTTTATTTTCCTGGGATCCAAAATAACTGCAGGTGGTGACTGCAGCCATGAAATTAAAAGACACTCCTTGGAAGAAAAGCTATGACCAACCTAGAGAGCATTTTAAAAAGCAGAGACATTAGTTTGCCAACAAAGATCTGCCTAGTTAAAGCTATGGTTTTTCCAGTAGTCATGTATGAATGTGAGATTTGGACTATAAAGAAAGCTGAGCACCAAAGAATTGATGCTTTCAAACTGTGGTGTTGGAGAAGACTCTTGAGAGTCCCTTGGACAGCAAGGAGATCCAACCAGTCCATCCTAAAGGATGTCATCCCTGAATATTCATTGGAAGGACTGATGCTGAAACTCCAATACACTCGCCACCTGATGCGAAGAACTGACTCATTGGAAAAGATGCTGTCGCAGGGAAGGATTGAAGGCAGGAGGAGAAGGGGACAATAGAGGATGAGATGGTTGGATGGCATCACCGACTGGATGGACATGAGTCTGAGCAAGCTCCAGAAGTTGGTGATGGACAGGGAAGCCTGGCATGCTGCAGTCCATGGGTTCGCAAAGAGTCACACATGACTGAGCAACTGAACTGAACTGAGCTCTGTGTGCACTATACGTTAGGTTTGTTGTTTAGTCACTAAGTGTTGTCTGATTCTTTTGCGACCCCATGGACTGTAGCCCACCAGGCTACTCTGTCCGTGGGATTTCCTAGACAAGAATACTGGAGTGGGTTGCCATTTCCTTCTCCAGAAGATCTTCCTCACCCAGTAATTGAACCCATTTCTTCTGCATTGACAGGTGGAATCTTTACCATTGAGCCACCTGGGAAGCCCAGGAGTGGAAGTGCAGACTCTTAACCACTGGACCACAAGGGAAGTCCCTGGCAATATATGTTAGGTAGTCGGTACATGTTTAATGTCTAGATGAACTGCATGGAGCATGTGCATCAGGGTCTGAACTGAGTTTCTCCTAAATGTAACAGGAGAGGGTGCTTGCCCAGTTAATATTATTTGTAGGATACCAACCAACCCAGTACTTCATTTTTGACTCTTTTGTTGACTATGATGACTACTCCATTTCTTCTAAGGGATTCCTGCCCACAGTAGTAGATATTATGGTCATCTGAGTTAAATTCACCATTCCAGTCCATTTTAGTTCACTGATTCCTAGAATGTCAATGTTCACTCTTGCCATCTCCTGTTTGACCACTTCCAATAACCATTATATCTACTACTGTGGGCAGGAATCCCTTATGAGAAAAGGAGTAGCCATCATGGTCAACAAAAGAGTCCGAAATGCAGTACTTGGATGCAGTCTCAAAAAAGACAAAATGATCTCTGCTCGTTTCCAAGGCAAACCATTCAATATTACAGTAATCCAAGCCTATGCCCCAACCAGTAATGCCGAAGAAGCTGAAGTTGAATGGTTCTATGAAGACCTACAAGACTTTTTAGAACTAACACCCAAAAAAGATGTCCTTTGCATTTTAGGGGACTGGAATGCACAAGTAAGAAGTCAAGAAACGCCTGGAATAACAGGCAAATTTGGCCTTGGAGCACGGAATGAAGCAGGGCAAAGGGTAATAGAGTTTTGCCAAGAGAGCACACTGGACATAGCAAACACCCTCTTTCAACAACACAAGAGAAGACTCTAGACATGGACATCACCAGATGGTCAACACCAAAATCAGACTGATTATATTATTTGCAGCCAAAGATGGAGAGGCTCTATACAGTTAGCAAAAACAAGACCAGGAGCTGACTGTGGCTCAGATCATGAACTCCTTATTGCCAAATTCAGACTTGAATAAAGTAGGGAAAAATCACTAGACCATTCAGATATGACCTAAATCAAATCCCTTATGATTATACAGTGGAAGTGAGAAACAGATTTAAGGAACTAGATCTGATAGAGTGCCTGATGAACTATGGAGGGAGGTTCATGACATTGTACAGGAGACAGGAATCAAGACCATCCCCATGGAAAAGAAATGCAATAAAGCAAAATGGCTGTCTGAGGCGGCCTTACAAATAGCTGTGAAAAGACAAGCGAAAAGCAAAGGAGAAAAGGAAAGATACAAGCATCTGAACACAGAGTTCCAAAGAATAGCAAGGAGAGATAAGAAAGCCTTCCTCAGCGATCAATGCAAAGAAATAGAGGAAAACAACAGAATAGGAAAGACAAGAGATCTTTTCAAGAAAATTAGAGATACCAAGGGAATATTTCATGCAAAGATGGGCTTGATAAAGGACAGAAATGGTATGGACTTAACAGAAGCAGAAGATATTAAGAAGAGGGGGCAAGAATACACAGAAGAACTGTACAAAAAAGATCTTCACGACTAAGATAATCACGATGGTGTGATCACTCATAGAGCCAGACATCTTGGAATGTGAAATCAAGTGGGCCTTAGAAAGCATCACTATGAATAAAGTTAGTGGAGGTGATGGAATTCCAGTTGAACTATTTGAAATCCTGAAAGATGATGCTGTGAAAGTGCTGCACTCAGTATGTCAGCAAATTTGGAAAACTCAGCAGTGGCCACAGGACTGGAAAAGGTCAGTCTTCATTCCAATCCCAAAGAAAGGCAATGCCAAAGAATGCTCAAACTATCGCACAATTGCATTCATCTCACATCCTAGCAAAGTAATACTCAAAATTCTCCAAGGCAGGCTTCAGCAATACATGAACCGGTAACTTCCAGATGTTCAAGCAGGTTTTAGAAAAGGCAGGGAACCAGAGATCAAATTGCCAGCATCTGCTGGATCACTGAAAAAGCCTGAGTTCCAGAAAAACATCTATTTCTGCTTTATTGACTATGCCAAAGCTTTTGACTGGGTGGATCACAACAAACTGTGGAAAATTCTGAAAAAGATGGGAATACCAGACCCCCTGACCTGCCTCCTGAGAAACCTGTGTGCGGGTCAGGAAGCAACAGTTAGAACTGGGACATGGAACAACAGACTGGTTCCAAATTGGGAAAGGAGTACGTCAAGGCTGTATATTGTCACCCTACTTATTTAACTTATATGCAGAGTGCATCATGAGAAATGCTGGTTTGGATGAAGCACAAGCTGGAATTAAGATTGCCAGGAGAAATATCAGTAACCTCAGATATGCACATGACACCATCCTTATGACAGAAATTGAAGATGAACTAAAGAGCCTCTTAATGAAAGTGAAAAAGGAGAGTGAAAAAGTTGGATTAAAGCTCAACATTCAGAAACTAAGATCATGACATCCAGTCCCATCATTTCATGGCAATTAGATGGGGAAACTGTGTAAACAGTGGGTGACTTTATTTTTATGGGCTCCAAAATCACTGCAGATGATGATTGTAGACATGAAATTAAAAGACGCTTACTCCTTGGATAGTATATTAAAAAGCAGAGACATTACTTTGCCAACCAAGGTCCATCTAGTCAAGGCTATGGTTTTTCCCGTGGTCATGTATGGATGTGAGAGTTGGACTGTGAAGTAGGCTGATCGCCGAAGAATTGATGCTTTTGAACTGTGGTGCTGGAGAAGACTTTTGAGAGTCCCTTGTACTGCAAGGAGATCCAACCAGTCCATTCTAGAGGAGATCAATCCTGGGTGTTCATTGGAGGGACTGATGCTAAAGCTGAAAGTGCAATACTTTGGCCACCTCATGCGACAAGTTGATTCACTGGAAAAGACTCTGATGCTGGGAAAGGTTGGGGGCAGGAGGAGACGGGGACGACAGAGAATGAGATGGCTGGATGGCATCACCGACTCTATGGACATGAGTTTGGGTGAACTCTGGGAGTTGGTGATGGACAGGGAAGCCTGGCGTGCTGTGATTCATGGGATCACAGAGAGTCGGACACGACTGAGTGACTGAACTGAACTGAACTGAACTCCTTGGAAGGAAAGTGATGACCAACCTAGACAGCATATTAAAAACCAGAGACATTACTTTTTCAAGAAAGGTCCGTCTTGTCACGGCTATGGTTTTTTCAGTAGTCGTGTATGGATGTGAGAGTTGGACTATAAAGAAAGCTTAGTGGTGAAGAATTGATGCTTTTGAACTGTGGTGTTGGAAAAGACTTTTGAGAGTCCCTTGGACTGCAAAGAGATCCAACTAGTCCATCCTAAAGGAGAGCAGTCCTGGATGTTCGTTGGGAGGACTGATGTTGAAGCTGAAACTCCAATACTTTGTCCACCTGATGCTAAGAGCTGACCATTTGAAAAGACCTTGATGCTTGGTAAGATTGAGGGCAGGAGGAGAAGGGGACGACAGAGTTTGAGATGGTTGGATGGCATCACCGACTCAATGGAGACGAGTTTGGGTGAACTCTGGGAGTTGGTGATGGACAGAGAGGCCTGATGTTCTGTAGTTCATGGGATTGCAATGAGTCTGACATGACTGAGGGACTGAACTGAACCAACCCAGTCTCCTTAATTTGTCTTTACAACTGGCGGACATCTCTAATTCCCTGTTAGTGATCACTTCAAGGTCTTGGTACACATTAACCCAGTTAAGACATTATCTTGTCTAGGATTAGTAGAAAATACCAAAGCAACAAGCCTGCTAGCAATGATTAGCTTATCTGATAGTGAGGAGATTGGTGGACAAAAATGGTAAATTTTTATGTTAGAAGGGTTTTGTGTGTGGGTTATTAGAGGCTGCATTGATCAGTGAGAATGACCTGGGGCACTGAAAACTGTGCATAGCAGCTGGCATGAAAGGGAGGCCAAATGCTGAAAAGAATATCCTGAAAGTCAACTTAGCTTATGTTATTGTTCAGCTGAGATCTTGCCCAACTGAGTCATAACATTTCGGAAAGGGGAAGCTCCAGGTGGACTGTTTGCTCGAGCCTAAGTGCAGCTCTCCTCAGCTACAAAAGTGGGAAACCAATCTCCTCGTGCCAGAGATCACTGGGTTCCTTGCGGTTTTGCAGGACAGTGCACTGCCTACCCTCAGTAAAATAAATAAGGTTCAATTAAAAACAATTCCATAATTCAATCCAGGGCAGATCTTTGCCTTGTCTTTTACTGGATTCTTGTTCAGTAGAGTTGCTGAGAAAGTTAATCTATCCACACGCAATTTATCACATGTGTTTATATTTCTAAAAGTTGCAGAGATGGAAATTATTGGCCTACAAACCCTGTCTGTTTCACTATTAAATCATTTGCAGGCTGTTAAGCAGGGCTCATTTTGGAGGGTTGGAAGGTCCCAGAGCTGCACTGCCCCCGTTTCCTTCACTGGAAAAAAATCTGTTGATGTATGAAAAATAAGTATTTAAATAAGCTATCTGAATTTTCAGAAATGACTCCAGGCATTTTCAGTCATTTAAGCAGTTACGTAGAGGCTCTCACAGACAACTTTGGAGCCAGATTTACACAGTGTTTAAAATAACTCTTTCTAGAATTAGTTACTTTTGGAAATTCTATGAACAGTTTTGAATGAGTACTCTATTATTCCATGGCCAATTTTAATAGCATTATCTGCAGCATCTTCTGATTTTACTCCCTTTTCATCTGTTTCCACAGAAACAAACAATAGTACCCAAACTGCCTGTACGTCTCTAGGATTTGATATGCTACAGCAAGAATTAATTTTCTTTCAGTGCCATTTTGATTATTTCATATCTTATTTTTATATACATGCAATGGCTCCTCCTTTAAAAGTCTCATTTTAATTTTGTGGTTCAAGTCTGAATGTCAATATGGTAGACTACCCTCTGAGCCACATCCTGTCTCATCCTCTCCCTCCTACCCAAAAGGCAACTACTTCATACTCCCCATCTGAGCTTCCCTGGTAGCTCAGATGGTAAAGAATCTCCCTGCAATGCAGGAAACCTGGGTTCAACCACTGAGTTGGGAAGATCCCCTGGAGAAGGGAATGGCTACTCAACTCCAGTATTCTTGCACGGAGAATTCCATGGACAGAGGAGCTTGTTTACTGTCCATGGGTTCTCAAAGAGTTGGACAGGATTGAGTGACTAACACTTTCACTTTTCTTTTGTACTCCCCATGCCTCACTTCCCCTAGAATTAACTTATTGTGAGCCTTTGTGTCCCATTCTCATACCTAGAAATTCTAGTCTCTTCATCTCAGCTGACAGTTCCCTCTTTCCTGTAAGACTTCTCTGATTCAAGGATGAGCATAACCTGTGGCTCTTCAGTATTTAATTTGTTTATAAATAATTAAATCAATTAATTAATTGTTTATTGATCATGATGTTTATGTACTGTGGTAAGCATTGCTAATATTATAAAGTAATGATAAAAGATAGTTCTTTGCCTTCAGTTGTAATAGAATTATGACTTAAAGCATACTGTTAACATAAAATACTAAATACTGTGATGTAAACACAGACAAAATCATTGCAGATGGTGACTGCAGCCATGAAATTAAAAGACACTTACTCCTTGGAAGGAAAGTTATGACCAACCTAGATAGCATATTAAAAAGCAGAGACATTACTTTGCCAACAAAGGTCCATCTAGTCAAGGCTATGGTTTTTCCAGTGGTCATGTATGGATGTGAGAGTTGGACTATAAGACAGCTGAGGGCTGAAGAATTGATGCTTTTGAACTGTGGTGTTAGAGAAGACTCTTGAGAGTCCGTTAGACTGCAAGGAGATCCAACCAGTCCATCCTAAAGGAGATCAGTCCTGGATGTTCATTGGAAGGACTGATGCTAAAGCTGAAACTCCAATACTTTGGCCACCTCATGCGAACAGTTGACTCACTGGAAAAGACTCTGATGCTGGGAGGGATTGGGGGCAGGAGGAGAAGGAGATGACAGAGAATGAGATGGCTGGATGGCATCACTGACTCTACAGACATGAGTTTGGGTGAACTCTGGGAGTTGGTGGTGGACAGGGAGGCCTGGCATGCTGCAGTTCATGTTGTCACAAAGAGTTGGACACAACTGAGCGACTGAACTGAATTGAACTGAAACACAGACAAAATATTATATGACTCAGTGGTTAAAGAGCAGTGCTCTAAATCCTGTGGACATTCAGTCACTCAAGGATTTCTTTCCCTTAGACAGTTGGTATTCTTGCCTTAGATAGCCTCTCCAGGGCCAACCCTACCTGGTTCTAGTTTTCTGAGCTGTCCAATATGGTAACCATTGGTCACACGTGGTTACAAAGCAGTTGAAATGTTGCCAATGTAACAGGAATAAAAATTTAATTTAATTTATTTCTACTTAATATAAATTTAGACTTAAAAATTAATATTCAATTCAACTGTTGGAAAACTTTTATATACATTTGGAACAGCTTGGGTTTGTAAGTTTACTTTCTCAAATGTACACTTTTATTAATAAAATCTGAATACAGATCAAATGTTCAGTTTCGTTCAGTTCAGTCCCTCAGTCATGTCCGACTCTTTGCGATCCCACGAATCACAGCACGCCAGGCCTCCCTGTCCATCACCAACTCCCGGAGTTCACTCAAACTCATGTCCATCGAGTCAGGGATGCCATCCAGCCATCATTTACATTCACTTACATTTTATAAGCGTAAAATACGCCATGGATTGTGAAGACAAAGTATAAAAATATATATAAAATATCTCATTAATTTTTAACAATTTTATTTGTTTAATTTTGACTGTTGGGTCTTCTTTGCTTCTCTCTAGTTGTGGTGAGTGGGGGCTACTGTCTAGTTGTGGTGCATGGTCTTCTCATTGTAGTGGCTTCTCTTGTTGTGGAATATGGGCTCTAGGGTGCGAGGGCTCAGTAGTTGTGGCTCCCGGGCTCTACAGCACAGGCTCAATAGTTGTGGTGCAGAAGTTTAGTTGCTCCATGGCATGTGAGATCTTCCTGGATCAAGAATCAAAGCCATGTCTCCTGCATTGGCAGGCGGATTACCAGAGAGTCATCAAGGAAGCCGTTGTTAACTTTTTAAAAATTGAATACATGTTGAAATAATATTCTGAATGTGTTGGGTTAAATAAAATACATTCTTAAAATTTCTTTCCTTTTTTTTTTTTTTACTTTTGAAAATGTGAATACTAGAAAATCTTATATTACACATGGGAATCGCATTGTCATCTTTTGGATGTCGTTGTTTTAGATAAACAAGATCTATGCTATATTCCCATTTGTACATGGACCTCAGGGCCAATTACTCCAGTGATGTTTATTGGTCATCTAGAACTGTGGTGCATTTTGGTCTTCTGCTGATCCTACCATATCAACTTCAGGTTGTATTTAAAAACATAATCCTGAACTGTCATGTGCTGTTGGAGAGCTATATTTCTCTATTCATTTGACCCTTTATGAATGGATATAGCTTAAAATTTCATTTTGATATTTGTCTCTTTATGTGAATAACCATATTCTTTCTTGTCCATTCCTTTGTGTATTGGCTACAATGACTTTACTGCCTATACTAGACTTTCTTCTTTTTTATCAATCTTGTGTGAGAAAATTTGCTCATTTTTGGCTGTAGCTTCTTGCAATCCTTACATTCTGGGAAAATCTGATTTTGGTTTTTAACTTTGAGCCCTTCTTCCTTGCGCCCCTCCCTACTTTAGTCCAGGGAGACTAGAGGATAATAGGAGCTCTGGGGGAAGCCACTCAGATTCCACATGCATAAATCCATGCAAAACAGTGTGTACTCATGACACGTGGAGTGCATGAGACTCTGGGACCCTCTCTTTTTAAGTTCTTATTTTCTGAAGTCTTTTGTACCTGTTTTTTAAAAGTCTTTGTCTGCTTCACCAACTGATTATTCATCATGCGTCAGATACAGGTCCAGTGTAGCAATTTCCCTAGGCAGTTCCTCTCTTTGGGAGATGAAGTCCAAAATATTTGTCTTATTTAACATTCTGCACAATTTAACCCTGATTGCATGTCCACTTTTACCTCCAGCAAGTAACTCTAAACCATCCTGGTCTCTGTCTTTTCTGGCTCTCCTAGCATTAACTCTTTATATCACACGCTACTGCTGCTCTTTGGTCACCTCATGCGACGAGTTGACTCACTGGAAAAGACTCTGATGCTGGGAAAGGTTGGGGGCAGGAGGAGAAGGGGACAACAGAGAATGAGATGGCTGGATGGCATCACCGACTCTGTGGACATGAGTTTGAGTGAACTCCGGGAGTTGGTGATAGACAGGGAGGCCTGGCGTGCTGTGATTCATGGGGTCGCAGAGAGTCGGACACAACTGAGTGACTGAACTGAACTGAACTGAACTGCTGCTCTTCCTGATTTTTGAAGTAGAGATAACAGTATTTAGCATGAATGAGAGTTGTGAAACTGTAACAGTAATAATAATTGACATCCATACAATGCTCAACATGTGCTAGGCACTATTCTAAACAGTTTTTATGTATCTTCTTTTATTTCCTCTCAATAACCTATGAAGTAAATAGTTATGATCTCATTTCATGAGGGAGAGATTGAGGTATAGGGAAGTTAAACACCAACAGCTAATTAGTGGCAGAACTAGAATTCAGTCAAGCTTTCAGGTCTACATTTATGTATTGAGCTGAATTGTTTTGGAGACTTTGTCCTAGGCATTTAACATGGATTATCTCACTTAATCTTCACAACAGGTAGGGAAAGTGACCTCAGAATATAAAGTAACAAAAAGGATTTTGGAAGTGAAAGACAATTCCAATGGACCAGACAAATGGCAATTACTCAAGAAACAGTTTTGATGATGCCTTAGGCCTGTGATGAATTCTGGCTCACTACTTGTGTTGTGTAAATAAAGTTTTATTGTATCACAACAACACTCCATCATTTATGTATGCTCTTCCAATTCAATGGTAGGACCAAATAGTTGTGGCAGAGATTTTATGGCCACCAAAGCCTAACATTTTTCCATCTGGCTCTTTGTAGAAAATCTTTCCAAACCCTGGGTGCGCCACACCTGAGGAGTACAGACTTTGCAATTAATGATAAGATTCTACATTAAGAGAAATGATTATTTGCTGCCTGCCCAAAGCACTTTCTTTGAAGACTCCTTTTGTGTTCTCTAAGAGGAGATTGGGAGATCTAAGAAGAACTAATAGTTTTTTCATTTCCTGTGGCTCAAATCAGCACAAAAGCCCTTCATCCTCCACAATGTATTGATTCCTTCTATGGCAGGTGTCACACTGCTTGATCCAATTGATATGTCCTTGAAAAACTGATTTAAATCAGTTTGGTACATTGAAACACATTTTCTCTTCATTTATAGTTTGTGTGATGCTCTATCCACTTGAAAGAACCTGTGACTCTTTATAAAATGTGGTTTGCTTGCTCTTTCATGACACCATCCCCCACCTCCCTACTACTCACACTGATGTCCACTTGTGGACTGCCTGGTGGCTCAGATGGTAAAAGGAATCCACCTGCAATATGGGAGACATGGGTTCAATCCCTGGGTTGGGAAGATCCCCTGGAAGAAGGCATGGTAACCCACTCCAGTATTCTTGCCTGGAGAATTCCATGGATAGAGGAGCCTGGAGGGCTACAGTCCATGGGGTCACAAAGAGTCGGACAAGACTGAGCACAGCACAGTCATCATTCTACAAAAAGAGTTATATCCAACCGTGGAAGGTATTATTGCAGAACGGGGGATCCCTTCCAGGGCCTGAGATCAGGCTCTTATCTAATACTCGGAAATAAATTGTCCGAGGAGACTACATGCTGAGAAAGGAAGATACTTTATTGGAAAGGGGCCCCCAGCTGGAGAACAGTAAGTAGGGTAAGGGAAGCCAGGAGAACTGCTCTGCCACGTGGCTGGCAGTTTTGGGTTTTATGGTGTTAGGATTACTTTCTGGGCTGCCTTTGGCCAGTCATTGTGACTCAAGATACTTCCTGGTGGTGCAGACATTGCTCAACAAAGATGGATGCCAGTGAGAAGGATTCTGGGAGGTAGGAACCCTGATGTCTCCTTTTGACCTTTCCTGAATGCTTCTGATTGGTGGTGGCTTATTAGTCTCATGTTCCTTACTAGGACCCCCTATTATGAAACAACTCGTGCAAGTGGTTACTCCGGTGCCTAGCCAGGGTGCGCAGTTTCAGTCACTGTACTTCCCCTAACAGTATGATTTAAAAAAATCAAACCAAAACAAAAGCTATAATGTTCACAGGATGAGTAATCTTTCTTTGATTAAAATCCTTGTACTATTAACATTTAGTATTATACGTTTGATTTAAACTGAGGCACACCACTTATGTTGTTCTTATTCAGTTGCTCAGTCATGTCCGACTCTTTGCAACTGCATAGACTGCAGCACGCCAGACTTTCCTGTCCTTCACTATCTCTGAGAGTTTGCTCAAACTGATGTCCATTGAATCAATGATACCATCCAACCATCTCATCCTGTCACCCTCTTCTCCTCCTGCACTCAGTCTTTCCCAGGGTCTTTTCCAGTGAATTGGCTCCTCACATCAGGTGGCCAAAGTGTTGGAGCTTCAGCTTCAGCCTCAGTCCGTCCAGTGACTATTCAGGGTTGATTTCCTTTAGGGTTGTCTGGTTTGATCTCCTTGCTATCCAAGGGACTTTCAAGAGTCTACTCCAACACCACAGTTTGAAAGCATCAGGCCTTCGGCACTCAGCTTTCTTTATGGTCCAACTCTCACATTCATACATGACTATTGGAAAAACCACAGCTTTGACTATATGGACTTTTGTTGGCAAAGTGATATCTCTGCTTTTTAATGTGCTGTCTAGATTTGTTATAACTTTTCTTCCAAGGAGCAAGCATCTTTAATTTCATGGGTGCAGTCACCATCCACAGTGATTTTGGAGCCCAAGAAAATAAAGTTTGTCACTGTTTTCATTGTGTCCCCATCTATTTTCCATGAAGTGATAGGATCGGATGCCATGATCTTAGTTATCTGAGTTATAAACCAGCTTTTTCACTCTCCTCTTTCACCTTCATCAAGAGGCTTTTTCGGTCCTCTTCACTTTCTGCCATTAGGGTGGTATCATCTGCATATCTGAAGTTGTTGATACTTCTCCTGACAATCTTGATTCCAGCCTGTGCTTCATCCAGCCTGGCATTTCACCTGATGTGCTCTGCATATAAGTTAAATAACAGGGTGACAATATACAGCCTTAATGTACTCCTTTCCTAATTTTGAACCAGTCTGTTGTTCCATGTCTGGTTCTAACTGTTGCGTCTTGACCGGCATACAGGTCTCTCAGAAGTCAGGTAAGGTGGTCTGGTATTCCCATCTCTTTAAGAATTTTCCACAGTCAGTTGTGATCCACATAGTCAAAGCTTTAGCATAACCAATGAAGCAGAAGTAGATGTTTTTTTCCTGAAATTCTCTTCTTTCCTTTATGATCTAACAAATGTTGGCAATTTCATCTCTGGTTCCTCTGCCTTTTCTAAATCCAGCTTGTACATCTGGAAGTTCTTGGTTCATGTACTGTCGAAGCCTAGTTTGAAGGATTACCTGTTTTATGCTGAATACAGTGTTGGGTAGCATTGGTGATTTTTTATCATTATTAAAAGATACAAGTAATGGCAATGCTAAAATCATATAAACCTATCTTCATTATTATTATTAAAAATAATAAATAACAGAAGTGCTGCCATGTGCTGGCCCTCATTCTAAGTGCTTAAGCACTGATGATCTAATCATTCCAGCTACTGTATGAATTCAGTCCTACTGTTGTCCTCATTTTGCAATATATTCTTTGAAATGTGTCCTTTGTAATAGATATTTTACACTAATAGAGGTAAAAGGAGTTAACCCACTTGTAAATAATAGTATATAACATAGAGGGTTAATTGATGAGTTTATTTTTTTAAGTGAGCTATAGTGCTATGTATTTAAAAGTGTTATGATTTTTTTAAAGCTATTGTGATATATCTAGAAAACACAGTGTATCATGAATAAAGGATTACATTTGGACACTAGAAGCTGTGTTTTTTCATATCAGAAAATTGAGACTTGTAAGATGAAGTGGAAATCGTTGTGGGTCAGTGATTCATTCATTACTTAGCATTTATTTATTGAATATTTACTACAGTCCGTTTCCTCTTCATAAACAGAGAAGTAAATGTATTATTAAACAAGCAAGTAAACATATTATTAAAGTGAGGATTATGAAAAGGATTTCAAGCAGCATGGACAGAGCCATGAAATAGAGTAATAGAGAGATCCTATAGGTTGGTCAGGGGAGATTCTGCTGAAAGAATTTAAGCTTTGAGTTTAAGAATGAAGAAGAGCCAGCCACATGCAAGGATGTGGGAGGGAGTGGCACAGGCAGATAGGAGGAACAGCATCTCTAAGACTGAGGAGAGTCTGATGGTTAAGAATCTGCCTGCCAATGCAAGGGATATGGGTTTGATCCCTGGTCCAGGAAGATCCTAAATGCTGCAAGGCAACCTTAAGCCCATATGCCATAACTACTGAGTTGTGTACCTGGAGCTTGTGCTTTGCAGTGAGAGAAGCTGCCTTAATGAGAAGACAACAGATAGCAACTAGAAAAAGCCCATGCAGCATTGAAGACCCAGTACAGCCAAAAAATAATTAATAAAATACACTAAAAAAAAAAAACAAAAAAACTATGAGAAGAGAGCTAGAGTTTAAACTCATTGATTCATGTGATTTTTCTCCCCTCCAGTAAAGTTCTGTGATCTGCTCACTTTTACCGATCCCTACTAGCAAAACCACACATGCATTAAAATATTTTCATTGTCAGAATAATTAGCAGTTATTGTAGCTGCATTTAAAGATAAGTTACAATATTGATATTGCTGCTGCTGCTGCTGCTGAGTCACTCCAGTCGTGTCCGACTCTGTGTGACCCCATAGACGGAAGCCCACCAGGCTCCCCTGTCCCTGGGATTCTCCAGGCAAGAACACTGGAGTGGGTTGCCATTTCCTTCTCCAATGTGTGAAAGTGAAAAGTGAAAGTGAAGTCGCTCAGTCGTGTCCGACCCCTAGCAATCCCACGGACTGCAGCCTACCAGGCTCCTCCATCCATGGGATTTTCAGGCAAGAGTACTGGAGTGGCTTGCCATTGCCTTCTCCGACAATATTGATATTAACTAGTAGAAAATGACTTTTAAAAAAAACCCAAACCTTTGGAGTAATATCAGTACTGTCAGCAGTACTGGAGTACTGTCAGCAGATTCTGGAGGGTTGAGCATGAGACCACCATGGCGCACCTGCTGTTCTCTTTGCTCTTCAGGATAGCCCTCAGCTCAGTCACTTGTCAGCTCTGTGAGTTTAGGCAATTTAAGTAAACTCTCTGAGGCTTAGTTTATTTGTTAGCATAATGGGGAGGGGATATGTACTTTAATATTACTATGAAAATTAATTAAAATATTTGAAAGCGGCTAGCACTATGCTTGACGTGCAGTAGGGCTTAAAACATTAATTATAATGGGACATATTTTATATATGTTCATGATAGTAGTCATTCATATTTATTTAGACCTGTTAAATATCAGGTGCTCTTCGAGAAGTCTCAGTGTTCTTCACGTTTTGTCCTTGCAACAAGCTTATGGAATGGAAACAGTTTTTGGATATTTTTAATTTTTTAATTGAAGTATAGTTGATTTGCAGTGTTATATTAATTACTGCTGTACAGCTATACATATATATGTGTGTAACTAATTCAGTTACACACATACATATATGTTCTCTTTTAAAATATTCTTTTCTATTACGATTTATCATAAGATATTGAATATAGTTCTCTGTACTCTACAGAGAATGTTTATCCATTCTCTACATATCTCCCTATTTCACATCTGAGAAACTGAAAGCACAGAGAATTATCCATCTTGCCCAAAATCACAGAGCCAGTAAATGGCAGAAAATGAGAGTGAAAGTGTTGTCACTCAGTTTGACTCTTTTGCAGGACTGTAGCCCGCCAGGCTGCTCTGTCCGTGGAATTCTCCAGATAAGAATACTGGAGTGGGTAGCCAGTCCCTTCTCCAGGGGATCTCCCCAGCCCAGGGATCAAACCCAGGTCTCCTGCATTGCAGGCAGATTCTTTAGTGTCTGAGAGCTAGGATTCAAACCAGGTGGTCTGGCTTTGGCGCTTGTGCCCTTAAATGTGTTTCTCATTTAGTAATAAATCATCGACAACTGAAACTTGTCAGTTTCTCAGGTAAGTGGTCCAATGCAATAAATACTTTGGGGAGAAATCTGAAGCTAAAACAACTTGCTTTTTTCACACGGAATCTATGCACTAGATTTATAAGTGATCTTTGTAGCATATTAAGGCCAGTTTTCAGAAGCGACTCCCCTCCCTCCAGAAAAGAAAAATGACGAATTAGTCATTAAGATATATAGATTGTTATTATAAAGGGCCCTGTATGTGTATCACATAAAGGATTTACACAGCAATTTATTGTCAAAAAGATAACAGCATGTAAATTTCCAAGAATCAACTTGGCCTCACTTGAAAAGCACACTCTGGAGAGCCAGACACTAGACAGTTCCACAGCAGCTGAATCATAAAGACTTTTATAGATCAATAACCCTCAACCTTGCTGCATGAAAAACCATCTTCATCAACAGAGAGCTACAAAAGCCAATGAGATATTAGCACAGGTGGGTTTTTGCATGCGTGCATGTATGTGATTTTCACAAGGTCATTGTTGGCATTTAGTTTCAATATTCCAATATTATATTGTAAAATGATACCATATCCCAAATACATGATAATGTATTCTCCTACCTTTTAGGGGGAATAATATGCTTTTCAAACCATCCTCAAATAAGTAGAGAAGAGATGAGTTACTGGAATGTGTTTAGTTTGGGGCAACAGTCCAAGTTTCTATTCTGACCCTTATGTCCTTGATGCTTAGTTTCTTCATTTGTGAATCTAAAGTTTAACAATGAAAGTGAATGTGAAAATGTTAGTCGCTCAGTCATGTCTGACTCTTTGCTACCCCATGAACTGTAGCCCCCAGGATCCTCTGTCCATGAGTTGCCATTTCCATCTCCAGGGGATCTTCCTGGCCCAGGGACCGAACCTGGGTCTTCTGCATTGCAGGCTGATTGTTTACCATCTGAGCCACCAGGGAAGCCCAGATATTAATAGTAACCACTTCAAAAAGCTCTTGATCCCCATACTGACTGAGAAAAATAGAATGGGAATTTTATTTCATACCAATTTTTTCCCAGTAAATTGGAGATTGCTAATTATCTTTCTCTACTATATTATCCAATATAAACAAGTATATTCATTCTATCTAGTGAAAATTTTAAAAAACAATATTAAGTATTGTTGAATGAGTACCATCTATTAATTGTTGGTTATATGGGGACAGTAAATATTTGAAATATTCTTTGTTGTTTAGTTGCTATCCAACTCTTCTGCAACCCATGGACTGTAGCCTGTCAGGTTCTTCCGCCCATGAGATTTCCCAGGACGGCATACTGGAGTGGGTTGCCATTTCCTCCTCCAGGGGATCTTCTCTGCCCAGGTATCAAACCCATGTTTCCTGTATTGGCAGGTGGATTCTCTACCACTGAACTATCAGAGAAGTCCCCCATTAACTATTTTACAAGATGTTTAAAAGACCTATGAACTGAGGATAATTTTTAGGTTGTTTCCATCTCATTGTTGGCTATTGATTGAAAAGCTATTAAAGAAGGAAATTTATCATATGGCAGATGTATTACATACATTGAATTCATACAAGTTTTATGATAATTATAATGGCATTTTTATTCCCCATAATACAGATGAGTTTATTGAGACTCATAATATTATCAACTTGCTGAAGTTAACAAAAGCATTAATTAAGCAGCAGAATAGAGATTGGAACCTTGGCTTCTGTGGATTCCAAGGTTCTGTTAGCATACCCTTACTGCCTCTCTGTTTTGGAATGATCTTGACATAATCTTGACATAATCTAATTGCTTGAATAATAATCAGCTATTCTAAGGATTTCATAATCTGGCATGTGTGTAACTTGATTATGATGTGGTTGATTTGGTCCAGTATATACACATTCAGATGCCTATTTTTAAGACAGTAAAACCGCAGATACTTTCACTGATTTGACTGCTTAATATTGCAAAATAAAGCAAAACAAAACAGCCCTTTAGTGAAGTTTATAACTGAGTTTACCAGTCAAATTCAATTAAAATATTAGACTTGGATTATGTGTGTATAACCAGAATAAATATTTATACTTAGATAATAATATTGAAATACTTAATTTTATGTACCTCATTCAGTAAAATACAGCTGATGAATTTACTAGTAAACTATGATTTTAAAGGATTGCATTATAATGGCAATAGAGATTATATAGAATCAATTGGATATATATATTGAAATATTTGTGAATAATACAGCATGATGTCTGGGGTTTGCTGTAAAATGTTACAACCAAAAAACCCCTAAAAACAAACAAACCAAAAAATCAGTAGGCTGGATGGAAGAAACAAGATTGGTGAAAAATTGTTAAAGTTGAGAGTATATGGGAATTCATCTCTTGTATATATTGTAATCTCTTTATACAACAGAGTTTAAAAAAGCAAGCAACTGGTCATCCATTAGGTTGAGGCTAGAAATCAGAAAGTTTGATTGCTCCAATTGAATCTGCTCCAGTCAGATTTTTGGCTGTATTTTGGTGGTTAAAAATTTGTATTTCAAATGTTAGTATAATCATGCAGCATCCAGAATGTATATCTTCAATAAGTCCTGATCTCATTAAGTATATTTTGATAAGATATAACTTAATGATATAAAGGTATGAATCTCAGACATATATAATACTGAGAGTCTATATTCTTGACGAAAAGAGATCTGGCTTTTGGATCATATTTAAATTCAAATTTTTATTCCTCTGAAGATAGCACTATGATATGGCTTTAAAACAAATCTTACATGTTTTCATTGAATTTTAATTAACAATCATACTTCCACTCAAATAATAGATCCTAAAGAATGATGGCATATTGCTTCTTTTATGCTACTAGTATATGATTATTTTTCTTTTGTTATTAATTTAAACTGTGTCATCAAAGCAATTATGCCTACATTCTGCAAAATCTCATGTAATTGGACATCTTATTAAAATAATACTTGCTATGTAACTTTATTTTACTACATAACAAGAAACAAACTCTTTAGTTTTACGCTTTTAAAGTGTGCAAGTAAATGAGAAATTCTGTCCTCTATTGCTAGAAGAACAGTTTAGTTGCTCACTTTTTCCAATCATTTAAAAAATGTATCTATTTTTTATTTTTTTAATTGTAGGAGAATTGCTTCACAATGTTCTGTTGGTTTCTGCCATACAACACGAATCAGTCATAATTATGTATATAAACACCCTCCCTCTTGAACCTCTCTCCTCTCCCCCATCCCACTTCTCTCAGTTCAGTTCAGTTCAGTCACTCAGTCGTGTCCGACTCTGCGACCCCATGAACCGCAGCACGCCAGGCCTCCCTGGCCATCACCAACTCCTGGAGTTTACCCAAACTCATGTCCATCGAGTCCGTGATGCCATCCAGCCATCTCATTCTCTGTCGTCCCCTTCTCCTCCTGCCTTCAATCCCTCCTAGCATCAGAGTCTTTTCCAATGAGTCAACTCTTCGCATGAGGTGGCCAAAGTATTGGAGCTTCAGCCTCAGCATCAGACCTTCCAATGAACATCCAGGACTGATCTCCTTTAGAATGGACTGGTTGGATCTCCTTGCAGTACAAGGGACTCTCAAGAGTCTTCTCCAGAACCACAGTTCAAAAGCATTAATTCTTCGGCACTCAGCTCTCTTCACAGTCCAACTCTCACATCCATACATGACCCCTGGAAAAACCATAGCCTTGACTAGACGGACCTTTGTTGGCAAAGTAATGTCTCTGCTTTTTAATATGCTATCTAGGTTGGTCATAACTTTCCTTCCAAGGAGAAAGCTCTAGGTCATCACAAAATGCTAGGCTGGGCTCCCTCTGTTATATTGTAGCTTCCTACCAGTTATATATTTTAAACATGATAGTGTATATATGTAAATGCTACTTTCTCAATTCATCTTCTAATAGCATTTTTTCTAAATCAGGTCATTACAATTATTAAGCATCATTCTTTGGCTCCACGCAAATTGTGAAGTTAGACTTTGTTTCCCTTTGGGCTTCTCTGGGACTCAGACAGTAAAGAGTCTGTCTATAAAGCAGGAGACCTGGGTTCAATCCCTGAGTTGGGAAGATCCCCTGGAGGAGGGCATGACAACCCACTCCAGTATTCTTGCCTGAGGAATTCCATGCACAGAGCAGCCTGGCAGGCTACTGTCCATAGGGTTGAAAAGGGTCTGACATGACTGAGTGACTAAGCACAGCACAGCAAGCTTTCCTTCCAGTCATTTACTTTTTTCTTGTGGCATCATTTCCCTCCCAGATCTACAATCACATTGGTGCAGCAGTTCATCACTGGAGTTGAGCCCTTTAATGCTCACTGCTGATCCTGTCTTCATTGCATTGTGCTGATGACCATTCATGGTTTTAGAGGTAAGCATGCCTTGGTAGATCTTGAAGAAGTGCTAGAAGTGCCAAGCCACACTGTTTTCATGTGCTGGCTTTTTTGTTTGTCTGTCTTTTTACATTTTATTTATTTTTTAATTAATTTATTTTAATTGGAGGCTAATTACTTTACAATATTGTGGCAGTTTTTGCCATACATTGACATGAATCCGCCAGAGGTGTACATGTTTCCCCCCTCCCAAACCCTCCCATCTCCCTCCCCATCCCATCCCTCTGGGTTGTCCCAGGGCACCAGCTTTGAGTGCTCTGTTTCATGCATCGAACTTGGACTGGTGATCTATTTCATATATGATAATATACATGTTTCAGTGCTATTCTCTCAAATCATCCCACCCTTGCCTTCTCCCACAGAGTCCAAAAGTCTGTTCTTTATATCTGTGTCTCTTTTGCTGTCTCACATATAGGGTCATCATTACCACCTTTCTAAATTCCATATATATGTGTTAATATACTGTATTGGTGTTTTTCTTTCTGACTTACTTCACTCTGTATAATAGGCTCCAGTTTCATCCACCTCATTAGAATTGATTCAAATGTGTTCTGCTGCTGCTGCTGCTAAGTCACTTCAGTCGTGTCCGACTCTGTGTGACCCCATAGACGGAAGCCCACCAGGCTCCCCCGTCCCTGGGATTCTCCAGGCAAGAACACTGGAGTGGGTTGCCATTTCCTTCTCCAATGTGTGAAAGTGGAAAGTGAAAGTGAAGTCGCTCAGTCGTGTCCGACCCTTAGCGACCCCATGGACTGCAGCCTACCAGGCTCCTCCATCCATGGGATTTTCTAGGCAATAGTACTGGAGTGGCTTGCCATTGCCTTCTCCCCAAATGTGTTCTAATAGCTGAGTAATATCCCATTGTGTATATGTACCACAACTTTCTTATCCATTCGTCTGCAGATGGACATCTAGGTTGCTTCCATGTCCTGGCTATTATAAACAATGCTGCAATGAACATTGGAGTACATGTGTCTCTTTCAATTCTGGTTTCCTCGGTGTGTATGCCCAGGAGTGCGATTGCTGGATCATATGGCAGTTCTATTTCCAGTTTTTTGAGGAATCTCCACACTGTTCTCCATAGTGGCTGTACTAGTTTGCATTCCCACCAACAGTGTAAGAGGGTTCCCTTCTCTCCACACCCTCTCCAGCATTTATCGTTTGTAGATTTTTTAATAGCAGCCATTCTGACCAGTGTGAGATGGTACCTCATTGTGGTTTTGATTTGCATTTCTCTGATAATGAGTGATGTTGAGCATCTTTTCATGTGTTTGTTAGCCATCTGTATGTCTTCTTTGGAGAAATGTCTGTTTAGTTCTTTGGCCCATTTTTTGATTGAGTTGTTTATTTTTCTGGTATTGAGATACTTGTATATTTTGAGGTTTTATCCAGAAAAGTACTTTAACTTTTTATTTTTAGTTTGTTAGAAACCTTTTATTTTGTATTGGGATATGGCTGATTAACAGACAATGTTTTGATAGTTTCAGATGAACAGTGGAGGGATTCAGGCATACATACACATGTAACCATTCTCCCCCAAACTCCCGTCCCAAGAAATACATTAGGCAACAGTAGGCACAATCTGCATGCATTTTAAACCTATATCACAAGATTTCAAAGACATTTCAAGTTTGAAAGTAGGCTGCTTTGGGAGCTGACCTCCAGCTCGGGTGTATGTATTCCCTCTTCAGTCTCCTTCCCATCAGTGATGCCACAGCAGAAAAATGTGAGAAGGGCCAGAACATGACCTCTCTTATGCACGTTTATGTTCCAACTTGATTTGAATAACATGGCCAGTGGCATTCTATGAAGTTTTGGGAACTGAGATACTTTGGAAAGGGGTGATTTTACTATTACGATTACTTTTACTATTTTCAAATTGCTCCTTTGCAAATAGTTACCTTCATTTATAGAGATTCTGGAACATTGCAGCATATGCATTTTGTTTACTATAAAGAGGCTTGGCCATTGCCTTTAAGACATGTAGAAACAATAAAGAAAATCACAATACAAAAGCAAAAATCTGTTGGTAAAACAGCATATAGGATCAAGAAGTAGTATAATTCTCCAATTTCCTATTTTAATTAGAGGAAAGATGTGCTTCAGTTTAAGTAACATCTTTCCCCTTTTCCACTTCCTATATCAAGTACATTAAAAAATGTCCCTGGTTCTAGAGTTCCCTTTTCTTTTAATTATATGTAAAAAATAATATCTGAAATGTAAAACACTGATAATGTAATAATCTGAAATGTAAAATGTATCAGAAATAGAATGATAGTTTATAAACTTAAATGTCAAATTATTTCCTTGTTAATCTAAGAGAATTTTGTCCCAAAATTTGGACTTGGAAATTATCACAGAAATGAATGGCAATATAGGATAAAATATGCTAATAGAGCTTTTCAGCGTGTCTGCCAATGGTTAAAAGCGAGGAGCTCTGAGTTTGGGTTTTACTTTAGTCCTTTGTATCATAGTTAATATGAAAAGAAAAAAACAGAGGGCAGCAGGAGAGGCTCCTTGCTGGCAAATTGAGTTCCTTGGGGAAAAAGCAAAAGAGGGAGGCCAGTTTCATCAAGGGAAATTATAATACACCAATCATGATGATTGATCCTATATGAGCAGAAGACGCATGGAAACAATTTAAATGTTGTCCATAACACTACTGCTTTCAGGCTTAGTGGCATTTTCCTTATCAGGATCACTGCTTTGAGGGCATTGTAGAGATTCTATCCGGAGAAGGCAATGGCAACCCACTCCAGTGTTCTTGCCTGGAAAATCGCATGGACAGAGGAGCCTGTTTGGCTGCCGGCTATGGGGTCACAAGGAGATCCAACCAGTCCATTCTAAAGGAGATCAATCCTGGATGTTCATTGGAGGGACTGATGCTAAAGCTGAAACTCCAATACTTTGGCCACCTCATGTGACGAGTTGACTCACTGGAAAAGACTCTGATGCTGGGAAAGGTTGGGGGCGGGAGGAGAAGGGGACGACAGAGAATGAGATGGCTGGATGGCATCACCGACTCTGTGGACATGAGTTTGAGTGAACTCCGGGAGTTGGTGATGGACAGGGAGGCCTGGCGTGCTGTGGTTCATGGGATCGCGGAGAGTCGGACACGACTGAGCGACTGAACTGAACTGAACTGATGGGGTCGCACAGAGTTGGACACGACTGAAGCGACTTAGCAGCAGAGATTCTATCATTCCAGGGAAAAATTAGAGTTTTGGTGCATTCTTCCTTGCTATTCAATCTGGGAAATGTGGAAAAAGGGGAGCAATTGGTACTTTTTCCTTGTCTACTGCTTCTCTAATAATGAGAATTTTCCTCAGAAGCTCTTGTCAATGCTCAATTCAAATACCCCATATTAGTAAATTCTGAAGAATTTAGAAAAGGTATTTTATTTAGTATCCCATTTCCCACCTTTTATTCTTTTTGTTTAGCTGACTCAGTTTCCATCTAGAATGTAGGAATTCACTGAGGTGGGCTGTCGTTGTAAAATTAAAGCAAAGATCATAATCACCATTAAGTGAATATTACATGAGCTTTCCCGATGGTGGCTCAGTGGTAAAGAATCTGCCTGTCAACACAGGAGATGAGTGTTGTATCCCTGGGTTGGGAAGATCCTCTGGAGAAGGAAATGGCAACTCACTCCCCTATTCTTGCCCGGGAAATCCCATGGACAGAGAAGCCTGGCAGGCTATAGTCCATGGGGTCGCAAAGAGTCAGAGATGACTTAGCACACATGCTAGGGTTTTACATAGAAAAACTGCCTCCGTTTTGAATTATGACTCTTTCTTAGAGTTAATTTAAGACAAGGTAAGACAGCATACCTGTGTATCTGCATATTTTTCTTCTTACATGTATGGAAGAAAAGTAAAACCATTCATTACAAAGTATTGACATTTTCAAGAAAATTCTTCTTATGATCAGTAGCTTGCTTTCATTTAAGGTAGATTTTCTCCCAATGATGGTATTTTGTTTTTGAGGGGAAAAACGTAATGATTTTTGATGACATTCTTTAGTAAAGGGATTATCTGATCTTTCAAGGTCATCTGGGACCTCTGGGCTCTGGCAGAAATTTTTCATTATTATGCTAGACCGATTCTGATTGTGAGGACTGTCAGAAACCTGTGACTGATTGAAAGGATGGGAAGTGTTCCTCTGAGCTGCTAGCAGAATAAGATGTTTATTTTCAGTTGATTTACATTTTCTTAACAGAAACAGTAAAATTGGTTATTTGAATAATTTGACTTATTTAGAAGCTCTTATAGAGATCATTTATCTAGAGCATGTAAATGGATCCTTTTCTTGAGTTTTGTATTTAGTGTTTGAATTCTGATTTCCCTGTATATTATCTTTGTGACCTGACATCACTAAACTTTAGTTTTCTTGCCTGTGAAATAAGAATGATAATAACACTTACCTCATAATGTTGTTGTATTATTTATATTAGATAATCTATTATCACAGTACCTAGTGCAATAAACACTAGCTATTTTTGTTCAGGTTCAAAATAATATACCTGGATTTCTTTTCACCTTTTAGAAACAAAGTAAAAATTCTTAATTGCTTGTGGTAAAAGAGAGAGAGGAAGACATTCTTCTGTCATATAGATTGAGAAGCTTGGGCATAAGGACCTCAGGAATACAAATTACCAATTATGTGTCTCCTGTTTCCCTTTTGTTCCCATCATGTACATTTCTCCAGCACTGACCTTGCCAAGATCTTCTCTACTGGTTGTCTGTTTTCCATTCTTCCCTGTCGTTTGCTGTTCCTGAAAACACCAAATATTTTCCTTCTCTGGTCTTTGAAAATGTTATTTTCTCTGACTGAGATTCTCTTACTCTCCAATCTCTCTAAAATCCATTGAATTTTAAGCTGTTGTTCAAAGTTGCATATTCTTACTTCTATAAATTATCTGATTCACTAACTGGGTGTTCTTTACTCTCCTCTGAGTACTATGGTATTCTGAGCCTCTCTTAAACTGATTTCCTAACTATGTGATAATAGTCTTATGTTCTTGGTTCTATACGCCCACAAAATTGCATATCCTGAGAGATGACATGTAGGAAGTGATAGGCTGTAGAGAGGGCTTCCAGGTGGCACTACTGGTAAAGAACCTGCCAGCCAATGCAGGAAACAGAAGAGACACAGGTTCGATCTCTGTGTGGGGTTGATCCCCTGGAGGAGGGCATGGCAAGTCACTTCAGTATTCTTTCCTGGAGGATCCCATGGATAGAGGAGTCTATAGGCTATGTCCACAGGTTTGCAAAGAGTTGGACATGACTGAAACGACTTAGCATACACACATGCAGGACATAGAGAAGGATCCCTCAGTCAGTCAGTCAGTTCAGTGGCTCAGTCCTGTCTGACTCTTTGCAATTTCATGGACTGCAGCACTCCAGGCCTCCCTGGCCATCAGTAACTCCCTGAGTTTACTCAGTTCATGTCCATTGAGTCAATGATGCCATCCAACTATCTCATCCTCTGTCGTCCCCTTTTCCTCCCGCCTTCAGTCTTTCCCAGCATCAGGGTCTTTTCAGACGAGTCAGTTTTTTGCATCAGGTGGACAAAGTATAGGAGTTTTAGCTTCAGCATCAGTCTTTCCAATGAATATTTAGGACTAATTTCCTTTAGGATGGGCTGGATGGATCTCCTTATAGTCCAAGGGACTCTCAAGAATCTTCTCCAACACCGTGGTTCAAAAGCATCAATTCTTTGGTGCTCAGCTTTCTTTATAGTCCAACTCACATCCATACATGACTACAGGAAAAGCCATAGCTTTGACTAGACGAACCTCATTTGGCAAAGTAATGTCTCTGCTTTTTAATATGCTGTCTGCTGCTGCTGCTGCTAAGTCGCTTCAGTCGTGTCCAACTCTGCGACCCCATAGACGGAAGCCCACCAGGCTCCCCCGTCCCTGGGATTCTTCAGGCAAGAACACTGGAGTAGGTTGCCATTTCCTTCTCCAATGCATGAAAGTGAAAAGTGAAAGTGAAGTCACTCAGTCGTGTCCGACTCTTCGCGACCCCATGGGCTGCAGCCTACCAGGCTTCTCCGCCCATGGGATCTTCCAGGCAAGAGTACTGGAGTGGGGTGCCATTGCCTTCTCCGAATATGCTGTCTAGGTTGGTCATAACTTTTCTTCCAAGGAGCAAGCGTCTTTTAATTTCATGGCTGCAGTTACCATCTGCAGTGATTTGGGAGTCCAAAAAATAAAGTCTGTCACTGTTTCAATTGTTTCCCCATCCATTTGCCATAAAGTGATGGGACCAGATGCCATGATCTTAGTTTTCTGAATGTTGAGCTTTAAGCCAACTTTTTCACTCTCCTCTTTCACTTTCATCAAGAGGCTCTTTTGTTCTTCTTCACTTTCTGACATAAGGGTGGTGTCATCAGCATATCTGAGGTTATTGATATTTCTCCTGGCAATCTTGATTCCAGTTTGTGCTTCATCCAGCCCAGCATTTCTCATGATGTACTCTGCATATAAGTTAAATAAGCAGGGTGACAGTATACAGCCTTGATGTACTCCTTGCCTGATTTGGAAGCAGTCTGTTTTCCATGTCCAGTTCTAACTGTTGCTTCCTGACTTGCATACAGATTTTTCAAGAGGCAGGTCAGGTGGTCTGGTATTCCCATCTCTTAAAGAATTTTCCAGAGTTTGTTGTGGTCCACACAGTCAAAGTCTTTGGCATAGTCAATAAGATAGAAGTAGATATTTTTCTAGAACTCTCTTGCTTTTTCGATGATCCACCAGATGTTGACAGTTTGATCTCTGGTTCCTCTTCCTTTTTCTAAATCCAGCTTGAGCATCTGGAAGTTCACAGTTCATGTTCTGTTGGAGTCTGGCTTGAAGAATTTTTAGCATTAGTTTATTAGCATGTGAGATGAGTTTAATTGTGCGGTAGTTTGAACATTATTTGGCATTGCCTTTCTTTAGGATTGGAATGAAAACTGACCTTTTCCAGTCCTGTGGCCACTGCTGAGTTTTCCAAATGTGCTGGCATATTGAGTGCAGCACTTTCACAGCATCATCTTTTAGGATTTGAAATAGCTCAACTGGAATTCCATCACCTCCACTAGTGATGTTTGTAGTGATGCTTCCTAAGGCCCACTTGACTTCTCATTCCAGGATGTCTGGCTCTAGGTGAGTGATCACACCATCGTGATTATCTGGGTCATGAAGATCTTTTGTGTATAGTTCTCCTGTGTATTCTTGCCACCTCTTCTTAATATCTTCTGCCTCTGTTAGGTCCATACCATTTCTGTCCTTTATTTTGCTCATCTTTGAATGGTTCCTTTGGTATCTCTAATTTTCTTGAAGAGATCTCTAGACTTTCCCATTCTATTGTTTTCCTCTATTTCTTTGCACTGATTGCTGAGGAAGGCTTTCTAATCTCTCCTTGCTTTTCTTTGGAACTCTGATCCTCAGATAACTATTTTAACTCTTCAGGGATTAAACATCTTACAGCACTTGACTTCCTGTGTTCTATCACATCTTCCATAACCGTGAATTCAATACCCCCCGAAACCCTTGACTTCAGTGGCCTCTCTTAACCACATAACAGACCTGAATTCCTCCCAGGGATGTCTCACCTGAAAAAAAATGGTGATATACTATATGCAGCCTCGAAATCTATGAATCTCCAGCTGCATCTGTTACCCACCCTGTCCTCCACTAAATGGCATCCATGGCCATGGGACATGTGGACTCTTCCATGATGCAGACAGTGAATGGATAACATATTACTTCCTGAGGTCCTGGTTAAATAAGCAGGAAGTTAAGAGTGGGATATATTCTCTTAACACTTTAAGTCTTAAGTCTTAGTTGACACTTAAGGTATTCTGTATCATAACATAATATGGTAGGCTTTATCTATAACTTAACTGGCGCACAAAGATCTGTTCATCGCAACCAGAGTGGGAAACCATACCTTTATCCTCACACCACCTCTCGCCTCCCCAGTGGTGTTCAGTGTACTTCCTTCTATCTATCCCATACCCTTGTTCATACCTGTGCCAGCTTTTTCTCTAAACTGAGTCATCTCCACACTCCCATCTATTCTTCTAACTAAGATGGAAATTCTCTAAGATCCAGATGTTATACACCATATGTCACTGCCAACAGCTCTGACTTTATGACAGGGCTATATCCTATAACCTCTTTTACAATCTGCAAGATTGTGTTTTCCTATCATCATCCTCCTATGATCCCCGCTAAGATTCTGATATCCTAAGATTCCCTTTGTTTTACCTCACAGCCATACTCATCGTTCCCCCAACACTCTCTCTCTTTTCATACCTCTCAACATTTTCATAACTTGTGACCTGCCAGGAATGCCGTGAATATCACTTCTTTCTTACCTGAAAATTCAAGTGAAAGTGTTAGTTGCTCAATTGTGTCCTACTCTTTGCCACCCCATGGACTGTTCCCCACTAGGCTCCTCTGTCCATGGAATTCTCCAGGCAAGAATACTGGAATGGGCATCCATTCTTTTCTCCAGGGAATATTCCTGACCCAGGGATCAATCCTATATTCCTTGCACTGGCAAGTGGATTCTTTACTCTCTGAGTCACCTGGGAATCCCTCTGTTTCACTTAGTTGTTACTTATTTTTTAGACTGGGTTCAAATGAAGTCTTCCCCTTCATAATTCTGTGTACTTACAGCATTTGGCATTTATCCATTACTATGTTTCTCACATTAACTTCTAGCTATTGCATAATTAATTCTCACTAGATGGTGAATGCTTCATTTTTATAATCTTACCTTCCAGTATATTTCAACAGTTCTTTTTCTGATACCTAGTAGTAATCTGTTCTATGCTAGATGCTCAATTTAATAAAAAAAATAAGTGAATAAATGAAATTATTACAATTTACATGAAGTATTTAAATATTTCAAATGATCAAATTAATTTTAGCATATAAAGTACTCCCAATTCTATTCATGTGAATGCAAAATGACCAGTTCATCTAATAACATTTGCTATAATAATCACAATGCCTTGGTGAGTAGGTGGTCTCTCAGTATTATAGGAAAGAACCTTTTGTGTTCTATTACAAGTTAATCGCTAAAGTGATGTTGCCTATAAGCTTAAATTACACATAAAGCCCATCTCTGGGAACCCTGCTTCCAAGGTAATGAACTGTAAACTAAAAGTCCTTTGTTTAGCTCACAGGAAGCATCCTGACCAGGCTCACCTGTGAATGACTTCAGGGAGGAAGAAATTTAACCCTTCCCCTCTGGAGGCTGATGGGAACCAGGAAGTGTTAGACTTTACTACCTCCCCTTTGACTATAAAAGGAGCTTGCATTCTAACTCAGGCAAGAGAATTCTTTGGGGCCAGAACCTACCATTTTCTCCATTGGCAGGCTTTCCAAATAAAGTCCTTACTTCTAGCACCAACAACTTGTTTCTTGATTATTGGTCTGAACTGCAGTGAGCAGTTCGAGCTTTGACTCAGCAATATCAGTATATTTTTTGTTTGGGGTGGGGACAACCCTCCAAAACCCTGTTGTTTTATTGAAGTAAACTGTCTAAATAAGAGCAGGTAATTTTTCTTCCTTTTTAAATTATGGAACTGAAGTCCTTAAAGTGAAAAACTTCAATTATATCAACGATCATATATAAAGCAAAGTTTTAAAAGTGCAATGTTCATAGATTAATAAAGGCGATCCATTGACTTTTGCTAATGTTCTAGTTCGTGAACTAGACTTTGTAGTTTAATTATAATGGTCCTCCTTTTTTTTAACCCAACCCCTTCAGTGTCTCTTCGGTGCTCACTGACAGTGTATGAGTTGTTAAGAAAACATACACGTACTGTAACAATTGGTTAGCCTTTGAGTCTCAAGTTTTCATTTTCAGTCGCATCTTAAACATGATACAGACTGCAGTGTCCTGCTTCTATTTTCAAGTGTTAATGGGAAAGAAACTTCAAAGACCTAGATCCTTTAGTTATTTAAAATAAAATAATTGGGAAGTTCTCATAGTTTTTTGCGGTTTATCTGCTTTAACTGAAATTATTTGAGTTGTACTCTTATCTTATTGATTTTTTTTCCCCTCTCCTTTGGGAAAGATTAGCCATTCCAGGCTAGAACTCCTTGATATCCAATTTTAGTGCCTCATCTTTCCTCTGAGTGCAAAAAGGACTTTAAAAGATGCTGGTTGAGCATTTTTAGACTTTTCTGAAGATGGTTTTCTAAATATCCAGTATTAGTTTTTTCACTGTTCTGTCTTTGGGCAAAAATTATTTGAAGAAAACTGCTGAAGAGTTAAACGATCAACATTTTCTGAGTCAAACAGAAGGCCTCCAAGTTTGGGCGAGATCAAGTATCAGCGAAACATTTTCTAATTTGTGTCGTTTTAAGAGGGTTCTTTTTAGTACGTTGTGAGGAATGTGAGCTTTGGCCTCCTTTTTCACATAGGAGTTGCTGAAAGGAGCACTTTATGTCTTTTATGACTATATGTTTCACAAAGGATTTTTAACGTTGTTGCAGTATATGACTAAAGTGGTATTTATTAGCTTTTAGCTCTGCATAGGTGTGCACATCCATAGCCAGATGCACTGCTTCTTCTCTCTCCAGGTAGTCATACCGTCCATCTATCTCCTCTGTGCCCTGCATCTGACCAGCTGCCCCCACTATGGATTTTCCCGTTTGAAATGCCTCTAAAACACATCCCTTCATCTCATTCATCTTCCCACCTGTTATTCCTCATCCTGGGTACTCACTGCTTCACCCCATTCTTCACGGAGCCCTCACTCATCCTGGCTCTCCTCCTCCAAAGCGCCCCTCTTTATTATATCAAGTGGGAATCATTTTGCCTGATCTCCAAAACGCTCTTCAGTTTGCTCTTACCTTCTATACCTGATATTATGTGTTTAGTGCTCTTTCCAACATGCTCACAAGTTTCCTGTTTCTCAGAGCAGGGATTTAGAGCATATGCTTCAGGGTGGGAACTGTTCAGGAAACAATGTAAACTGTTGCTTTCAGACTTTCTCTTCCCAACATGGGAATCTGCATTTTAAGGGGGGTTTCCTCTGGGTAGTTCTGTGTGTTTAAAACAGAGAGTCTACATACTTGCCTCTTATGTCCTCAATGACCCAATGTTTCTGTAAGGTCTGGAAAACATACCGCTTCTGCATGGGATGCAGCATCCAATACATGTTAACATAATTGCTTTCTGATTACATTTCTCTGCCTAGAGTACGAGCTCCCCAGGACAGAGGTCATGTTTATATTACATAGTAAAGAAGAAAGACCACCGGTTGGGAGTTGGCAAGTTTACCTCTGTCATAAGTTCTAGCTGTAGGGAAAAACATGGGCTTGTACAGCCTCAGTTTGCTCATTGGCAAGAGTGAGGAACAGCAGAGGTGATGTCTAAACTCTTCTATTTTAAAAGCCTACAGTGTCATTGTCATAAGAAGGTTAAGAGTTTCACTCTCACACCTGGGTTTAAACCTTAACTCTGCCATTAGCTTTGTAGTTATAAGTGAAGGATAATTTCTCTGAGTCTGTATCAGTGGGGGCAGTAATGTATACCTTCTGAGGTAGCTATGAAGGTGACATAGGTAAAGTGCTTAACACAGTATATCTTATTTGAAGGTTTTGGCATATTGCTATTAATTTGTGTTCTCCCTCCTTCTCATAATGCTGGACAAAGACACATTCTTTCCTGAACACTATGTTCCAGCATAGCTTCTTCTCTGTAGACAGTTTAGTTTAATAATAAAATATAAAATTGGTTGGGTTCAAACTTGTCTGCACTAGTTAACAACTCAGTTACCCTATGTATGTTATTAATACTTTATATTTTTTGAAGTAGAGACCCTAATAATATTATCTTTATCATAAAGTTGTTGTGAGGCTTAAGTGAGGTAACACTTGTAAATGCCCAGCCAATTCCTAATCCAGAGCGAATGTTAGCTATTATAAATCCTTCTGCCTAGGGTTAGCCTGAACCAACTGAAAATGTATTGTCTGGGAGTCAAGAGATCTAAATTAAGAGTTCTGGAACAGATCTTGGGTGGGTTACGTCATCTGCTCTTACTTCAGTTTCCTGTTCTACAAAATGGTACTGATAATAACTCATTCCATGGGGCACCACAAGGATTAGATAAGGAAAAACATGGGAAAATACGTTCAAAAGACAAGGAACTATACCAGGCATGACTTATATTTATTGTTATTATTTTCTTTGTATCCATTAAGTGAAGGAATTAACCCACATAATAGCCAGTGTTTATTTAAAACTTATTGTGTTATAGGCATTTGATCCTTTGATTTAATCCTCTCAAAATCCACTGTATTATATTGTAGAATTTCTCTTTCATAGCATGTGAAAATTGAGGTTCAGAGAAGCCAAGTAACTTGTTCAAGAACTCACACCCTGTAAGTTGCATAATTGGAACTGGAAACCAGGAAAGCTGACACCAAAAAGCAAACATTTAACCACTTTCAAAAGACTTGTAAAATCCTTTCTAGCCAAGTCTCTTGGTTATGGCTTTATCTACGAAGAGACTGGATGTGATGTTGGAAAAATAAGATGGAGGCTTTCAAAGTGAGTGGGAAGATCCCTAGAGTTTAAAATCAGAAGTAGAAAGCTATTACATGCCTGAACTTGGCCTTCACTAGAAACTCTGGATTCTTCATGGTGGGAAATGGAACCTACATTGGTCCTGCAGCCTTTCCCTTCGTCTTCATGGAATAAAGGGGGCTGAAGTATTTAGTTTCCTCACAGAAAGGCAACCCACTCCAGTATTCTTGTCTGGAAAATCCCATGGATGGAGCAGCCTGGCAGGCTACATACCATGGGATCGCAAAGAGTCGGACATGACAGAGTGACTTCACTTCACTTTCTCCTTAATTTTCTCTATATCTTAGATCACAACAACACTGTGAGGTATTATTACCTCTGTTTTGTAGGTAAGGAAACTGAGATTCAAGAATGGTTTAAGAGCTGTGGTCTACAAAGGTAAAACTGTTGGAACTTGAACATATGTCTCTGGATGGTATTCTTTTCATTTATCTACTCTTCTAGGTATGTTTTTGTCTCTAACTGGTCTAACTTGAAAAATATGATTTATATAAATTTTTCAGAAACACCTTACATTGATATCAAGCCTCATAATATGTTCATACCTTATTTGTCCTCAAAACCCTTGAGTAAAGCTTTCACCGATGAGGAAACTAAGATCCAAGTAGTATAAATAACTTGCCAAAGTACACAAAACTAATCAAAAGTACAATATATTATATTCCTTCATGTTTTGTGTACTCTAGTAGACCACTCATAGTGACTTGGATAATAAGATACATTAATCCTCATTCATTTTACAGAAAAAGTGAGCAAACCAATGAATAATATCAAGAACCTAAGTGACCAGAAAAATCACATTTGAAATTGTGTTTTTCCATCTAAAGTAATTGAAGGAATTCTTTTAAAGCTCTTCTTTAAAATTTAAGAATAATGATGAGGATTTCAGTTGATTAAAAAGAAGTCAGTCCTTTATCTTTTGTGTAATGGGAGAATTGCTCTTTTATAATACTCACAAGATAACCCCAAAGAGGCTTTTGGTTTTGATTGGGATCTTAGTTAAGCAAATGAGTAAAGGCATCTGAAATGTATATTCTTTCACTAATTAATTAATTCTTGCATTCATTATTCAGCAGCTGCATTGTGCCAAATGCTATGCAACATTTTCTGTACTAATGATGACAAAAGAAAATTTGAGATACATTTATAAACAAGCCAGAATCAAAAACAGAATTAAATAGTTTGGCTTCCATGCATAGAGGATTAGATTTTATATCATTCCTTTACTCTTTCATGGAAATGACAATGTAGATTAGCATCACTCCAGCTTCATTTCATCTAAGCCAAGAGGGGAAAAGAAAAAGAGTTCAGTTTGTAGCTGAATAGTCCTTATTCTTCTGTTTTGCAGGCTTTCTTTTTTTCTTTTCCAAAGTTGTTCTATGTGGGGCTAATTTGTTCTAATTTGGGGCTTATTTTTATTTAAAAAAAAATCTACATTTTACCTATAAGGATAAAGATAAACTTCAGTGAAATAGCATTTAAAACATTAAATCCATGTTGTTGCTTTAGATATTTAGAATTTATTTTTCAAGAGCATTAGAATTTGATTTATTGAGGGAATGGAAATGGGTATTTGGCCCCACACTATATTCCAGTCTATGCATCTGGAAAAAAAAACTATACTAATACAAGTAAACACAAAGAGCCTGACAGTGTATGTGATGGTGTTAAGACTGGCCCTATCGGAAGTCAGGCTGGTGCCATCAGTCATGTTCTGATGGCTTTTGAAGTTCTTCTAGCCTTCTACTTTCTCATCAGCTCCTCTCCTGATCCTGCCTTTTAGAAGCAGGCCACAGTCCAGTGCAAGAGCTTAGTCCATCACTGCACAATTTAAATAAGAAACAAACAAAAACTTAAGCAAGTCTTCACTCGTCTAATTTAGGAAAAATCATCTCTTCGGTTCCATATGCACGAGATTGGGTAGAGAGACAATTCTCCATTTCTACCTTGTTCATCTATTTCTGTATGTATGTATGTGCTGTGAGTGCTAAGTCGCTTCAGTCATGTCTGATTCTATGCGACCTTATGGACTGTAGTCCGCCATGCTCCTCTATTCATGGAATTCTCCAGGCACGAATACTGGAGTGGGTTGCCATGCCCTTCTCCAGGGCATCTTCCTGCCCAGGGATCAAACGTGTGTTTCTTTCGGCTCCTGCATTGCAGGCAGGTTCTTTACTGTTGAGCCACCAAGGAAGCCCAAGTATATATGTACTTAAAGTTTACTTCCTCACTCATACTAGCCACATTTCTTTTTTCCTTTCTTTTTAAGACATATTTATTTTTATTTATTTATTTGGCTGTGCCAGGTCTTTGTTGTGGCACATGAGATCTTTCCACGATGCTGAAAAGCATAGTTGCTGGACAGATAGACTCCATTCTGAAGAGCACTGTGACTACCTTTGGAAATTCTTTAAAAGCAGTATTTATTTATTTAGTTGTCTGTGCCAAGTCTTAGTTGGAATACTCAGGATCTTCATTGCAGCATGCAGGATCTTTAGTTGTGGCATTTGGGATCTAGTTCCCTGACCAGGAACTGAACCTGTGTCCCTGGCATTAGAGGCACACAGTTTTAGCCACTGGGCCACCAGGAAAGTCTCTCACCATTTCTATTTTATGTCAATCATTTTTGCCCTACGTTTGAATATAGAATGTAGTAGAATTTAGGTTGGCTTGATGTTCTAACAATTTTTGCACAACTACATTGGGGTTTCCTGTAAGAAGTTTTACCTGTGGAAATGGAATACTCCTGACTTCTCACACATTGTAGTTAATTCATGAGCCTTTGTATGGTAATCCTGAAGACTCCAATAATCAAAAGCTGTTTCTTTATTAAGAATCAAGAGAAAAACGTCCATGACTTCAGAACAACTTTCTTTTTTATGATAGAATATTTCTCTTTTGACTATAACTTTAATTAAGCTCTATTAACTTTAATTTAATTTAAGCTATTTAAATAGTTCAAATGCTATTAAACTCAAAGAGCACATTTTTTTTAAAAAGGTATTTAGTTCCTGGGCATTTTTCCTCGATCTCACACAGCCTTAATTACTATCCACTTATTGTTAAGTATATCATAAAATAAAATATACTGTATAAATTGCATTAATCGCCATAAAAGTAAACTTGAAGCAGAGCCATAAACTAACCAAAATCAGAGGTACAATAAAAAGACAAAGTACATAAAACATCTTCTAACACTTGGACCTCCATGGATGGTGAACAAATTTTATTGCGTTCTTCTATTATTTCAGTGGAAATGAGAACAGGCATTTTCATGTATGGAGTATTATTACATAATATTTCCACCTATTGTGTGATTTTCTTTCTTTTCTCTGTGCCCTGTTTTAATGTCTTTCCCCCAAAGTAGAGCTTCTCTACATCTATAATAATTGCAATAGATTTGCCAAGGCAGTTTTCTAAAAGGAATAAAGTGAATTTGATTTTGAAGGAATACGTTTTCCTTTCATAATTACTCATATAATTACGACAACCTGGCACATACTAGTAAGTAGGGAAAGAGGACTACTTAATTATATCCTAATGAACATTTGCAATTATACAATTTTTAAAATCCATACGAAATTTTTTAAAATGCTTCCATCAGACAGAATATTTCTTGAATTTTATTTTCAAGACCGTGTGCATGCATGCTAAGTCGCTTCAGTCATGTCCAACTCTATGCAACCCTATGGACTGCAGCCAGCCAGGTTCTTCTGTCCATGGGATTCTCTAGGCAAGAATACTGGAGTGGGTTGCCATGCCCTCCTCCAGGGGATCTTAGACCACTATCCTTTAAATCACTCTGAGTCAAAATTTTCATTATCAGAGAACTATAGATGTTAACTTCATAAAATAGAATCATTGATGCTTGAATTTGGAAGCAATTTTGGATGTCTTCACATCCTAGTCTTCTATGGCCTCACTCACAGGTGTTTTACTAAACATTTTCTAATTTTCAGTACACAATTGTTAATGAGACATCACTTAAATACCCCCAGGAGTGTATTGTGTATCATTAGAGAGGGGAGTTTTTTCCAAAGCCAGAAGTGTTAACTAGGTAGTATCTCTTGGGCACCTAATATGTGCAAGATACTCTTCTAGACATTACTCAGGATGTAAATTTGAGTCATATTTTACTTTTGTACATAAAATACTTACACTCAAGTTGAGGATATAATATGTTTACATGAAAAAGTGACACTGTAATAGTGGATCTGTGTTCACTTGCCCATTTGAATTTAACATGCTCTGACCTCCACTAGAGATTTGAGACACTTGTCTGCTTTCCAGGGCCTCTACTTTGAATATTGTCTTTCCTTGGTCCCCTAAGCTACATCTCCCTAAGTTTGTACCTGAACTTTCCCTTGCTGACCAACAACTTTTATTTGTTAACACATTTGCATAAACATCTGGGAATTTGATAGGCACTTCCTAGAGGCTCTTTGCTTGATTACATTTTTAGTTCCTATCTCACAATTCAAGTACCAATGATCCCCACCCTCACATCCAGTGTAAGATTCCAGAACACTTAGACACATACAGGTGTTGGCCCAAGCTCAGCACATAGGCCTAGCCCCGCGGAAGCTGGTGGAGCCAGGTATGTATGTCATGGAGTATAGCTGGTCATAGAGACCTGGCGAAATGGAGTGTTACCCTTTGAAAGGGTCCATCAGGAATCGGAAAGGCCTTATGCAGGAACTACTCCCCTTTTCAAATATGGAGTCACTTTTAACATTTAAAAATCTCATGTTCTATCATCTGATCCAGTTAACACTCTTAGTCTCTACTGATAAAGAAAATAACAATTGTTGAATTCAAAATACTTTAGATTATTTCTTATGGTATCAATTCTAATATTTCAAAAGTAATGGCACTTATGAATGTGAGACATATTATTTACTCCAACTGTCAGCAGTGCTTGATGTATGCGTAACTTTATGATGTCCTGGTCAGAATGCCATAGGCACTCAGGGATACATTTTCAGACTGTGAACCACAATAGATGTAGAGAACAAATATATGGATATAAGGTGGGGAAAAGAGGGTGGCAGGGATTGGGAGATTAGGATTGACATATATGCACTACTGTATATAAAACAGATAACTAATGAGAACCTGCTGTATAGCACAGGGAACTCTACTCAATGATGTGTGGTGACCTCAAAGGGAAAGAAATCCAAAAGGAAGGGGATATATGTATATGTTTGGCTGATTCATTTTGCTGTATAGTAGAAACTAACATACCATGGTAAAGCAACTATACTCCAATAAAAATTAATTTAAAACGAAAATGTATAATTATAGAATCTGAGCAAAACAGATTACACAAGTTATCTCTTTTAGTCCTCGAAACTACACTATGCGGTCTGCATTGCTAAATTTTATTTTATGGGTGGGGAAACCAAGACTTCCAGAGAATGAGTAACTGGCCCCAGACATGGAGCTAGAGGTGACAAAGCTGAGGTTTGACCCAGGCTCGTCTGCTCTGAGAGTCTGACTCTATGATTTTACCACCAAGCACTAGGAAGGGGGTTTCAAAATAAGGTGAGAGAATCTGAAGTGGTTGGCTGCAAGAAGTTCATTCATAAGTGCCATTATGCTAAACCTTCCACTTCTGTTGTTAGTTGATATATCAGCCATTCTCTGAAACTAATTGAAACTTGACAGTGAAGGTAACATGCACACAACAAAGGGATTTTGTTTCAGTTTCCTAGAACAGCCATTGAGTTAATGTTAAAATGTGACTCTAAGTTGATTGGCGGCACTAGTGGTAAAGGACCTGCCTGACAATACAGAAGACACCAGAGATACCTTTTTGATCTCTGGGTTGGGAGGATCCTCTGGAGAAGGAGATGGCAACCCACTCTAGTATTCTTGTCTGGAGAATTCCTTGGACAGAGGAACATGGGCTACAGTTTATAGGGTTTCAAAGAGTCAGACATGACTGAAGCAACTTGGCAGCCAGCCAGTCGATTTCACTGATCCATGCAACTTTGTTTTCTTAGTGCTTTCCAGGTGCATTTCTGCAGTATGATAAACCACCTAGGTCAGCTGAACACATTTCTCAATTTTACATCTAACCAAAGCAAGCTAATCGTATAATTATTCATCTGGGTCCTCCAAGCGAGCACAAGGACAATCAAGAGTTTCAATTATGATAAAATACAGCAAGTGTCATGGATACTAAAGAGAAGAAGCAAATAAAATACTGTAGAAGTTAAGAGGAAGGAGGCATTATTTTTACCTTATTAGGTTGGAGAAGGCTTTATGGAAAAGTCAGTTGCCTTTTTTCCTGGATGTTGAGTAATAGTGAAGCTTTGGCAACTTAAAGTTGCTGAGGGGATGGAACTCTAGGTAGAAGGAACATTCCTTTGTTATCTAAATCAGGACATATTGGAGAGTAAAAATGGCACACTTCTAATCATTGTATTTAAGCAACAGAACAAAATGGGACTGTTCCAGAAAACCTCATGTCTGGTCATTCCAAGTTCAGGGGAAAGGGTAGAAGAATTCTCTATATTTGAATAGAGCGAGAGAGGAGAGTAGTAATAAGTCAGGTTAGAAAGTGCATCAGGACCATATCGTGAAGGACCTTGAGTGCCAAGAAGTATTTTGCAGACAGTCTAGTCATGGAAAGTTTGTGAATAGGTGGATACACGATGTAAACGAAACTGTCTTTCAGAAAGATTCGTTTGACAGTAGAGAGGAAGATGAATGACAGAGGACAGACTCGGGAATATTTACTTGACGTGTCTGTGATTTCTTTTCTATCTCCAAGTCTTCTTAGAGAATTTGCCTTGTCACAATGTATAAGGCTAGCCCTAAGTCCCATGAATCCTTATTTTTCTTGATTACATCTAATACAACCAAGAGTAGACATATGGATTTGCTGGTTCAGTGAGATAGTTTACTCTTAGAAATTTAAAGTTGAGACCAGAAACCAACTTTTTAAACTACAGGAATTCATCCTTTGGGAATACACGAGGTAGACCATGAACAGGGAATGAGTTTCACAGAGAACTGGTGTGCTGTGCAGAGAGACAGAAACATTGAAGCTGTGCAAAATGGCGCAGACACGAAAGGCCATGTGCTCATGTGAGAGATGAGAAGAGAGACAGAAAGAAACAGAGACACAGACAGACAGAGGGGAAGGCTGAGAAGAAAAGAGCGGGCAGGAGAAGGGAGGGAAGGGGAGAGAGAGATGCTGCCTGATGGCTTTGAGGTCCTGTGTTACCTGCTGTGCCTCACACTGCATGGTATTCCTCTGTGTTCTTTTCATTAGCTGAGTTAATCCTGGAACAGTGTGCAAGTCAGGGGCACTGACCCTCTAGGCCGTTGAAAACCTGCATAATCTACTTGTAATTTATAGTTGGCCCTTTGTATGTGTTCCTCCATAGAAGTGGTTCCTTTGTATCTGCGGTTCTGCAACCTCAGATTCAAACAATATTGGATCCTGTAGCACTGTAGAATTTACTGTTGAAAAAAAATCTGTTAATCTGTAAAAATACTGAATCATTGTGCTGCACACCTAAAATTAATATAATACTGTAAATCAGTTAGACTTGGCAACAATAAAAATCTGCATGTAAGTGGACCTGTGCAGTTCAAACGCATGTTGTTCAAAGGTCAGTATACTTTTATCTTAATCTAATTTCATCAGGTTTATTTTCTTGAAAACAAATGTGCTCTGATTAAGGTAAAGTAAGAAATGCTCCCCAGTAAAAACCACCCATTGATTCTGGATCTGTCTTTTTGGACAGCACAAAAGAAGTCTCCTTCTCATAATAGCCCTGCAAATATTTTAAGACAGGCATTGTTATTTTATAGTTTCCTGTTCTTCAGGCTGAATATTTCTCTCTTCAGCAAGAGAGAAATCATGTGTCATCTGTTTTTTCTGTCATCTGTTTCTTGTTAAAGATGGTACTCAAAATTGAGCACCTTATTTTAGATATGTTTAGACCACTACATGGAGAAGGCAATGGCACCCCACTCCAGTACTCTTGCCTGGAAAATCCCATGGACGGAGGAGCCTGGTAGGCTGCAGTCCATGGGGTCGCGAAGAGTTGGACACGACTGAGTGACTTCACTTTCACTTTTCCCTTTCATGCACTGTAGAAGGAAATGGCAGTCCACTCCAGTGTTCCTACCTGGAGAATCCCAGGGACGGGGGAGCCTGGTGGGCTGCCGTCTATGGGGTCACACAGAGTCGGACACGACTGATGTGACTTAGCAGCAGCAGCAGACCACTACAAAAACTAGTCAGCCTCTTGCTTCACAACCTTCTTTTCTCCTGTATTTTCCTTCAAGGCAAAAAAAATGAAGCACTTAATGTCCCTGACTTTCCTTCAGTTATGGGAAGAAGGTAATCATATGTAATGTAGGTAGAAGTCTTATTACCAAGCCAAACTTGAGTCTACTCACCTGTTTGCAATAGAGCCAATTCACTGACATCAGGTTGTGGTGAAAGAAACTGCAGCATTTATTGCAAGAGCCGGGCAAGGAGTTCAGAAATCTAATGCTCAAAGACCTGAATTCCTCGATGACTTTCAGGAAAAGGATTTTAAAACAGAGTGAGGGAGAGGGTTTATGGAGTGTGTGATCAGCTTCTGATTGGTTGGTGGTGAGGTAACAGAGTGGTATTTCAGGAGTCAACATCATCAACCTTCTGGCTTCAACTGGTTTGGGGTCTACTTGCTTTTGGTTAATATACAGTTAACTTCTTCCATCTAGGGAGGTTTGGTATCTGAAAAACAGTTCAAGGATGTAGCTCAGAGTATTATCAATAGCCCTTTGTAGATTCTTTGACTTTGTTTAATGGCTCAGCTATTATTATTTTGTCTTGCTTGACTGTTTTCCTTTGTTTCTGTGTTTTCTTACTTCTCTGATTAAATTTGTAAGTCAGGGAAGGCCTAGGAGGCTAAACATTTTCTACAAAGAAAAGGCTTGTGGGGACTTCCCTGGTTATCAGTCCAGTGCTTAAAAATCTGCCTTGCAGTGCAGAGGACTTTGGTTCAATCCCTGGGTGGGGAACCAAGATCCCACAAGCCACAAGGCAACTAATCCTATGCGTACCAACTAGAGAGTCCATGCACTGCAACAAAGATCCCATGTGCTGCAACTAAGATCAGATGTAGCCAATAGATAAATAAATAAATAAACAAACAACAACAACAAAAATAGAGGCAAGAGGAAGATGGAGTGTGGTCCTGTCCTGGGAAGGCACCATAGAGTCCTGCTCAGTTGCAATCTAGGAAGAACAAGTTTTTCCCGAAGAAAAAGGTGAATATTTTCTAGGGGGAGAATCCTTTATCCTTTTCTTGTTTAGGATGAAGAAAAGATGTCTGAAAGTGTAGCATCCCTGATGCAATTATGAGGAGGTAAGAAGGATGCTGATGTTGGAGAATAAAAATGCCTGGTTCCTAGTTTCTATCCCCGAGCTGGCTTATCCTCCATGGACTGCCATCACAATACTGCTTGTTGCATGAGACAAGAAGAGCCATTTTGTACAAAACTGTAGCACATTTTTCTGTAACTCGCATACAAATAATAACTGATAAACCTTCTCAGGCTTGGATATGATACTTTTGTAAATATGATGTAAGGTTTTTAAATCCCACATATAATGTAAACATTGTAATTCATTCACTTTAGTGAAATTTCTTCTAATTTTCAAATTGGTCTTCTGTGGTAAATATTCACAATTCCTAACTGTAAAGCATAGAAAGAATTTTAACTCCATTTTCTTAATCCTGTTCTCTTTGAGAAATCAACATCTAATAGACTGATTGAATAATATGCACATAATGATTTGCACATAAGAATTGATGCTTTTGAACTGTGGTGCTGGAGAAGACTCTTGAGAGTCCCTTGGACTGCAAGGAGATCCAACCAGTCCATTCTAGAGGAGATCAATCCTGGGTGTTCATTGGAGGGACTGATGCTAAAGCTGAAACTCCAATCCTTTGGCCACCTCATGCGACGAGTTGACTCACTGGAAAAGAGTCTGATGCTGGGAGGGATTGGGGGCAGGAGGAGATGGGGACGACAGAGAATGAGATGGCTGGATGGCATCACCGACTCGATGGACATGAGTTTGAGTGAACTCCGGGAGTTGGTGATGGACAGGGAGGCCTGGCGTGCTGTGGTTCATGGGGTCGCAAAGAGTCGGACATGACTGAGCGGCTGAACTGAACTGAACTGAAGGCTAATTTATAGAGCAGCATAAAGAGAAGAGTAAACCACAATTTGAACACAGGTTTCTTCTAGTAGGGAGAATAAAGCATAGTCTCAAATAAGTAAACATAAAGGAGAATGAGTGGAGTAATCATATAATTTTCATGTCTATGAATTTTTGCTGCTCTGCAACTCTTATCCCACAATGATGTGGAACAAATCCAATAGAGCAGAAATGATCGTGTGTATGTGTGTGTGTGTGTCTGTGTGTGTTCAGTCTATAGAGTGCTTGAGATGGAGCCCCTCCCACCTGTGGTTGCCTGTAGCCTGCAGCCCATGTGTGCCATGGGGAGATGCAGAAATGCCCAGATACAGGAAGGGAAACCAAGGAAAACTAAAGTCAGGGCTGGACAAGGTCAAATGGGCAATGTTAAATGGTCAGGATCCATGGTGGGCACTGTGGGCATCAGTAGCAGATGCATCTAGGCCAAGTGAGTGCCATGAGATGCAGAGGGGAAGGAGGATTTCATCCAATGGTCAGGTGAAGTGACATGGCTCAGTGAGGAGTGAGGACTGCACAGGTGGCTCTCCCATCCCTGCTTCCATGATATTTCCTAGGAATTTCTTGTTGCCCAGAAGTTTTGCGGGGAGAAAAGAAAAGATATTGAGGTGTGAGATGACTGTGAAAACATGTTCCGCAAATAGACCTAGTTAAATTGCAAGAGAATAAGCCTTAAACAAAAATTTACTCTCTTACCCAGATTAGGTATTTTTTTCCGTTGTTATTCAGAGACTTAGAGGCTTGGGATGAGGTTGCATTTCTTTACATCTGACTTATAGTGTGTGAATTTTGAAGTCACTTTAAGTACATGATACTTGATTTAAGAAAGTGGTGTGTAATGTTATAGGAAAGTTTCAAATGAGGATCTTTCACCTAATCAATGAATTAAAAGGTGATAGTCAAACAAACCTATAAAAGATGCTCATGGCTTTTAATGGGAAAGAAGAGGGAGAGTAAAGATGGGTATTTGAGTCAGGACACCGGGGCAGAGAAACAGACCTATGTGGGAAAAGCAGGGTGTCTGTTAGCTGGAGTACATCTTATCGACTGAATCTCAATGTTTCAGAAGTCGAAAGGAAAGGATTTTAGACATGAATATGTTTTTAATCTGATCTTCTCATTTACAAGTGAGGCAACTGAGGTACAGGGGTGGTGAATAGCTCTGTCACCCTCGCATTAGCAGTAGGGGTCAGTCTTGAACCCTGGTCACCACACTCAGGGGAGGACTCTGTTCTCTATAACATTTTGCCTGGATTGCCAAGGACCCTGATGTGGGCTATTTCATTGACTATGGGACTTCACAGACTGCTTTTGAGAAGAGGATTTTAAGAAAAGTAATCTGGCTATAAAGCAATAGGCTAGATTAAAGGGGAGGAATAGGACAGATATAGATCTAGGGGAGAAGAAAAGGGACCTGGAAAGGGTTTTGGCATATATTCAGGAAAGAGGTAACAGAGTTAGGGTGTAGCACTGTAATAATTATAACTGAGAAATTATAACTATGATTGTTCATTAAGTAATTTCCTAAGGGTCTCTGGTTTCCTAGTGCCTAGAATAGTGCTTGCTGCTGCTGCTGCTGAGTTGCTTCAGTCATGTCCGACTCTGTGCAACCCCATAGATGGAAGCCCACCAGTCTTCCCCGTCCCTGAGATTCTCCAGACAAGAACACTGGAGTGGGTTGCCATTGCCTTCTCCAATGCATGAAAGTGAAAAATGAAAGTGAAGTCACTCAGTCGTGTCCGACTTGTAGCGACCCCATGGACTAGGGACTCCTTAAAGAGCTATGAATGAATGCGTCAACAAATGAAAGTTACAGACTGTAGAAATGCAGAAGGAGGTTTCCCTGAAAGGAAGTTTTCTTTTTCTTTTTTGAATTTCAAGACATAAATTGGAGAATTTTGGAGGAGAAATGTTGAGTTGATTTGGACCTATGGAGTTTGATGTAGAGAAGTGGATTCCACACAGATTTTGCAATCAGGTAATTAGAAAGTGAGCCTGGAGCTCTGAGAAAGTTTAGGGCTGCAAATGAAAAATCTGGGGAAACAGTCAGAAATACGGTGCTAGTGATTACAAGGCTCTACTCAGGGCGCTTTACAGAATGAGCAAAATGAAAACTTGGTCCCGTTCTCCTCTCAGAGTAGACAGTGCCTTCCAGTGAAAAGGGAAAAATTAGAACTTTCCCTTGTATGGGCTCATCAGTCTCTGGTGTGGTGTGTGTGTGTGTTTAGCACTTTTATAGCACACATATGAAAGTTGAGTGGTCTCTGAATTCAGCAGTTACAGTCAGCTGAATTCTGAACCTGAATAATGTATGGGCATGGTACTGTTTACTGGAAGCAAGTGATTTGTTTTATTGCCTACGTTTCAAATTCTTTCATATATTTCCCAAGAAATAATTTGATTTGGAAAATTGTTACAAAAAAAGGACCAGAGCACAAGAATGAAACCAATGTCAGTCATTTGATGTGAATTATTAATTGTGTCTGTTTTTCTAGAGTACTTTTAGTAATAGAAAATCAGTGTCTCCCATTTCACACTAAAATATTGAATAAAGATTTAAATTATTAGTTTGAAGATGTGCCAGGATTGCAGCCTGTGTGTCTCAGTCCTGTTCTTGATTGGGAAAAAAAAAGTAAGGAAGGTGAGAAGGAAAGAAGGGGAAAGGAGTGAAATTGAATATTAGGATAGTAGCCCAAGAAGAAGGGTTCAGCGAGAGTACTGTTTTATGTTTTTCTAAAGAAAGGAGTCCTCATACCAACAACCACATTTCAGCTATTGTCACATCCCAGATGTTCATTATATAGAATTGATAGTAACAGTGAGTGCAGATGTTTTTTACTTCATAGCCCGCAGCCTGTGGATAAGCTGAGAGCCTTCACAGATCATCCTTTGAGAACCACCACTCCAGTGGCATCCACGCTGACCTTGATATCAAGGGACTCGCATTCTTGTTACAGCTCTGTCTGTAGCTAACCATATGTCCTGGGGAAAGTCATTTAGCGTCTGCTTTGGTTTCCTGTCTGAATACCTGACCGTTCCTGCTTTATGGGGATGTTGCAAAATGAATTAGAGAAGGTATGAGAGAATGCTTTGTATTCTCGTAAGAAAGGTTCTCTGTGATTCTAAAGGATTACTATTAATTCACCCAGAATAAAGACTATGAACTAAGCTGAACAATAAATAGATTTGACGAGAGTGCTCACGGTTTCCTGCTTTGCAGAAGACAAACTTCTGCCTTGGCTGCTATTAGCACCGAATGATCCCAGCTACTTGTTCCAAAAGTTTAATCCATTATTTATGTGATTGCTCATTTGGTAACATTTTAAAGAATGTGCATAAAGATGAAAATAATGTTATCTGGGGATAGATTGATCCAAGGTTAGGATTTTTATAATTAAGAACAGTATTTTACACATTACCACTGCAATAAGCACCCAAATAACTGTTTAAACAATGGCATAGAAACCAAGTGCCTCTTGATGTTAGATTGTTGAATTTAAATATTAATCCCATAAATAGCCAGCAATAGAATTTTAGCCTACAAAGGACTGAGGTATCTGTGGCGAGTCTTTAATTTGTGGCTAATGACTGAATCTATCTCATGTAATTTTTAAATCAAGAAATCTGAGAAAATAAATATAGGAGAGGTTGAAGACCTGAAAATAAAAGCCATGCAACTTAAGCCATGAGCAGTTACATTTATATTTAACAGTGATTAAGTACTGGAATCATCTAAGGGGCTGTAATTTCATCAGGGGACATGTTCATTTTTAACTGAACAAAGCAGATTTAATGCTTTCCTAAAAAAGGACAAAGAAATTGAACTGTTAGCACACCACAAATAATTCTAGTTGACTTATGGTAGGGTAAATAGAAACTAAAATTTTTGAAGGAGTCAATAAAAATTATCTTTATTTGGGTAGTTTCTATAATGTCTCTGAGTCTATAAGTTTATGATTTGTAGATCAGCTATCCATAGAATGTAAACAGGAACATTTTCTCCCTGTATCTACTCCATTAAGGAGTTAAGATGAAAATAACATTTGTCTGACTCCTGTCTTCCAGTTTAACCACGTCTCCTGCAGCTGCTCCATAGAAGCCTAGCCGTCAAGCCTACTGGGACAAGGTCTCAGAAACAGCCATGTCTCTCTGGGGGTGGGGGTGGGGTTGTCTCTCCATGGCATGTTCTTTTCTTCCTGCATCTGGTTAACTCCTGCTCATTCTTAGAAAATCACATCACCATTCTTCCTTCTGTTAATTCCTCCACCAACCCACTCTCCCCATCTCTGCTGCATCACAGGTGCGACCCCCTGCTCACCCTCTCTGTTCTCGGGGCTTTGTGCATTTGCCTTTTATACTGTCCTGCTTTGACTTTCTGAAACTTGCTTAGCCTCATTCTCCATCTAAAGCCAGATCAATGGGACACATTTTCATTTTTGGAGCAGCTACTTTATCTTTGTAGTATCATACAGAATTCTCTCTTTCAGCCCCCACTTCATTCTCGGTCCACCCGGTAGTGCAGGCTTTGGACTTCTTGCCTCTGCATTAGCATTTTGCCTCTGAAGTGGACCTTTCTGCTTCATTTCATCTCTATTATAGTAATTTCCTGGCATTGAGCTCTCAATGACCCAAATTCCATCCTGGGTCCACTGGACCAGAATCCTAGTAAGGTACAGGTGAAGGCGTAATAGGCAGTTAAAGCATTCACATTATTGTTTCATGACAGCTGGTTTACTTGTCTGTCCTCTCCAATTAATTGCAAGTTTCTTGAGGGCAGGATTTATGTTATCTGTATTTCGGCACGTGAAGACCTGGCATAGTACTTTGTACATAGTAAATGATTCAGTTCAGTTCAGTCGCTAAGTCGTGTCCAACTCTCTGCGACCCCATGAATCACACCACCCAGGCCTCCCTGTCCAACACCAACTCCCAGAGTTCACTCAAACTCACCTCCATCGAGTCGGTGATCTCATTCTGGTAAGATCTAGCCATCTCATTCTCTGTCGTCCCCTTCTCCTCCTGCCCCCAATCCCTCCCAGCATCAGAGTCTTACCCAGTGAGTCAACTGTTCGCATGAGATGGCCAAAGTATTGGAGTTTCAGCTTTAACATCAGACCTTCCAATGATCAATTAATAAATAAAGTATGAGTTCAATTCAGTTCAGTTGCTCAGTCGTGTCCAACTCTTTGTGACCCCATGGACTGCAGTACGCCAGGCTTCCCTGTCTATCACAAAGTCCCAGAGTTTACTCAAACTCATGTCCATTGAGTTGGTGATGTCATCCAACCATCTCATCCTCTGTCATCCCCTTCTCCTCCTGCCTTCAATCTTTCCTAGCATAAAGGTCTTTTCAAATGAGCCAGTTCTTCACATCAGGTGGCCAAAGTATTGGAGTTTCAGCTTCAGCATCAGTCCTTCCAATGAATATTCAGAGCTGATTCCCTTTAGGATGGACTGGTTGGATCTCCATTCAGTTCAAGGAACACCAAGAGTCTTCTGCAACACCACAGTTCAAAAGCATCAATTCTTTGGTGCTCAACTTTCTTTATAGTCCAACTCTCGCATCCATACATGACTACTGGAAAAACCAAAGCTTTGAGTAGATGGACCTTTGTTGGCAAAGTAATGTCTCTGCTTTTTAATACACTGTCTAGGTTGGTCATAACTTTTCTTCCAAGGAGCAAGCGTCTTTTAATTTCATGGCTGCAATCACCATCTGCAGTGGTTTTGCAACCCAAAAAAATAAAGTCTGTCACTGTTTCCATTGTTTTCCCATCTGCCATTTGCCACAAAGTGATGGGACCAGATGCCATGATCTTTGTTTTCTGAATGTTGAGCTTTAAGCCAACTTTTTCACTCTCCTCTTTCACTTTCATCAAGAGGCTCTTTAATTCTTCTTCACTTTCTGCCATAAGGGTGGTGTCATCTGCATATCTGAGGTTATTGATATTTCTCCTGGCAATCTTGATTCCAACACGTGCTTCTTCCAGCCTAGCATTTCTCATGATGTGCTCTGCATATAAGTTAAGTAAGCAGGGTGACAATATACAGCCTTGACATACTCCTTTCCTGATTTGGAACCAGTCTGTTGTTTCATGTCCAATTCTAACTGTTGCTTTTGACCTGCATACAGATTTTTCAAGAGGCAGGTCAGGTGGTCTGGTATTCCCATCTCTTTAAGAATTTTCCACAGTTTGTTGTGATCCACACAGTCAAAGGCTTTAGCATAGTCAGTAAAGCAGAAGTAGATGTTTGTGAATGGTAAACTTAGGGCATATTCTTTTTATATCTTAATCCCTACATGAGACAGTTTATTCTTCAACCAGGACAAAATAGATTTGTTGACAAGGAGACCAGATGAAATCATATAAGTTCATTGGGCAAAATAAAGATTTCCTCTTTCGCCTCTTTGCCTGTGCAAAGGTATTGGATGGCTCTGTGAAACCTACTTAGAAAAATATATGTCTACAGACTCTGATTTTCATTATTCCTAGGTACTTATTTGTAAGCTGTCACGTTTTAGAATGGGGACCTCTGATCTGAAAGGTAGCCTCTAATTCTCCTGCTAAGGAGAACTAGCTTTTGGCCCAAGAATCTAGATTCTTCGCTGATTTACTGTCACCTGTGACTTCCCAGATGGCTCTGTCTGTCAGGTTGAGCCCTTAAATCCACCACATCAAATACAGTGTCTGTAACGTAGTAGATGCCCAATGTGTATTTGTTGAAACACTGAATGATGACTTCCTGGGTTCTTGCCTGCTAACTATCTCTAGCCCCAGATCTTGTGCCATAAGGTGATGACCACCCGCTGGGAAGTCAGTCTGCCACTTGGCAGATATGGTGTCCTGCCCAGCTCTAAACACCATTTCTGAACTTTGTAATCTGTGTCTGGTGCATTTGGCTGTGCTTTCTGAGCCCACTTCTTTTTCTTTAAAACTTTGTATTTTATATTGGAGTATAGCTGATTAACAACATTGCGATAACTTCAGGTGGACAGCAAAGGGACTCAGCCAAATACATGTATCCATTCTACACCCCCCCCCCAACTCCTCTCCCATTTAGGCTGCCATGTAACATTGAGCAGAGTTCCCTGTGTTCCCAGTGGGACCTTGTTGGTTACCCATTTTAAATATAGCAGTGTGTCCATGTCCATCCCAGACTCTTAACTGTCCCATCCCCTCATGCTTCCCTTGCTGACAGCCTTACGTTCTGAGCCCATTTCTTTAGAGCAGTCACTGCCCTCAGCATTGGTTCCCCTCTCATACTCTGGATTTCAGTCAAAGCTCAGAGTGGCACATTCACGTCTTTTGTCTGTGATACTTGTGATGTCCTGCAACTCTTAGCTCCCACTCCCGCTTGCCCCCATATAATGGCTGAATTGAGTTGACTTTGAATTTCCATGGCTGGGGGCCCCCTTCCCTGGCTTCTCATGTGCCACACACAGTGTAACTCTGAGAACAGGTGAGGAGAACCTGGTGAGGGCTGGGGATCAGGCCCTTGAGTGCCTCTCTGAATGAGCTTTGGAATAGAACACTTACATAGGAACTCATGTTCTTAATAAGAGTGTATCCATTTTTACTGGGGCTTCCCAGGTGGCTCAATGGTAAGGAATCCACCTGCCAAAGCAGGGGATGCTGGTTTGATCCCTGAGTCAAGAAGATCCCTGGAGAAGAAAACGGCCAATCCACTCCAGTAGTCTTGCCTGGAAAGTTCCATGGACAGAGGAGCCTGACAAGCTACAGCCCATGGGGTTGCAAAGAATTGGACACAACTTAGTGACTGATCATGTATGCATGTATTTTACTGAGGTTAAGATTAAAAAAATAATAAAGTCAAGCCAGATCTTCTCCTTAATTATCATTCTTGTATGAGGCAAGTTCTTAGAAGTGGGGCACAATCGTCTTCATTCACCCTCTGGAGAGCCAGAATTGCCAGAGACTCAGCTATCATTCCTCTTTTGTCCCATCCAAGTTATTCCCTGCTGCAGTGTCATGATGAGATATGTTTTATTGTCTGTTTTGATATAATTTTTAGATCTCTTCTAAGTTCATTAAAGCCTTTTCTTTCCTCCCCTATAAGTGTGCATTGTTAGCCCTTGGGGTTCTGGCCAAATTCCAATTTGAGCAATTAATTACATTTCAGTGCTCAGCCCTTCCTGCAGTTTCAGATGGAAAAGATGTGTTCTTTGTCTTCCTTGGCAAGGAACTGCTGAGGGTGAAGCAGCTGTTGCTGCCTCCCCAGAGGAGAGTCGTTCGAGAAGGGGCGAGAAAGCTTCTTGCTTCTTTGAGGGAGCTGCTTGCTAAGTGTGCTGGGACAAAAGGCCTCCCTGTGAACATGGGGTGTTTTTACGACAGTGACAAGTCTCTGAGCCATCCATCACTCCTCTTTTGAACCCACCGGCTGAGCCCAAAACAAAATGGGAAGTGATTGTGCTTTTTTTTTCTTCCGAAGAGCTGTTCCTGAATGTGATGGCCTCCTTTGAAGCCCTGTCAAAGGGATGTTTTTATTTTGTTTTTGTTTTTCTGAAATCCCTTCAGTTTGCTGCACCTCCTGCGAGACCTCACACCACAGCCTGACATCATGTTCGATACCTAAGTGGCTGCCTTCACAGCCAACAAAAGACAAAGAATGCACAGATGCAGGTTGTTCTAATGGAATAAGTCAAATAAATGAAAGGTGTTCTCCTTTTAACTTCAAATAGCAAAAGCAATTAATATTCTTTGGAAAGCTCAGGTGATAACACAACCCCCAAACTCACTCGCCGAGGTTCCCTGTGACATGATCTAACAAGTCAGAAATGCAGTAAGTGTAGTTATATCCTGCAAGTTATTTTGAAAAGGTATGGAGAATAACCCTTTCTAGATGCATACTCAGTGTTTTCCTTGGCCCAGGCAACAGGGCTTGATGGAATGATAATTGGATGTTGATGAAAAACATCAATCATCATTGCATTGTGACTTGAGGTGTATTTGTTTAATGTTAAACTTTAAGTTGTGAAATAAACCATTCGAGTTGGGGAATGATGATTGCATTTCTAAAACTTCATTCTTTCACTTATTTGGCAAGAGTGAGTCATTCCTTATATCAACAGGGCTTATTGAAAATTCCAGGATTATTCACACAGGTTTGAAGTATTTGTCCTGTTTTTAAAAAATCTTTTTTCAGGCTGTTGTCTTTAAACTGTCCTTCCTAACTTGGCTTTTGGTGCAGCCCTATGGCTAACATTCTTGTTGCTCAGGCAAGCTGCATTCATTCTGCATTTTCCAAAGCAGGTCATCTATGTTGTTCTGGGATCAGCTACCTTTGAAGTTCTTTTTCAGTGGCTGACATCAGTGTCACAGATACAGTTCTCATGGAAACAGCTGGTTGCACTCAGTCTGCTCACATATTTAGCCACTTCACAGGGAAACCCATATCTCCTCTCTGCTCTTTCATTCTTTCCCTTCATTGCTCGTCCCCTCATGGGGCGCGTGAACAAGGCCTCTCACCCTGGTTTACACCAATCACAGCTCAGTTGAAATTTCATCATAGGTAAACACTGCCTGTGTGAGTTGGTCCCTGATTCCCCACCCTGACACTCTTCCTTTTCCATCTTTGTTCCTTTCCCATTATCCATGGAAATCCTTGTCGCCATCACTCTCACTCATTACGTCAGGGGCCTTATCTCAGCCTCAAATTGTGCATTTGTTCCTAAATATCTCCCTCACTAGTCTGCAGGCAACAAGACAGTTTTCTTATCTTTATTTGTTCACTGTTTTTGTGTGTGTGTAGTTGTTTTGTTTTTTCCCTGTTTCCAGTGACCAGCAAAATGCCTGGGAAAGGAGACACTTGTTAGATTAACAAACAAAAAGTCACTTTTGTTACTAAATGGATTTTTTTCAGCTGCCAATAATCAAGATATTTAGATTGCATGTAGGAGCACAGATTTAATTCCTCATTTAAAAGAATTTCCTGTGTTTCATTAATTAGGAATGTGGCAACAATGTTTTCTATTAATTAATTCTTTTATTGAGGCATACATTTCTGTTATGTAGTGTAGCTATCTAGTTTTTTGCTGGCAATTTGGAACATAATCACTATCTCTAAAATTTTCATGTTGAAAGGGAATTTATTGAGTCAGGCATCATACTAAGTACTTTTACATATTTAAATCTATTCCATCTTTAGAGATATGTGAGATTGGTTTTTGTATTATCATCTTATGGAAAAAGAAATTGCGATCAGAGAGGCTAACTGGCTTCCCAAGGTCACCCAGCTAGTTAATAAAGTTATCAGGAAGATGTGTATAACTCTAAAGCCCATGCATAACCTGCTATTTGAACTGACTTATAAGTAGATATTTTCAAACCAAGAGAAGAAAGCTTCCCAATTTATTTCTATTTTGGATTATTTGGGATCAACCTTCTGCTGAAACCAATAACAAAACCTGGACAGATGAGTCGATAATGGACCTGAAACTTTTGTTCACCCGGTTGACCCTCAGTTTGCACTGATAAAATCAAATGTAGTAGTTTGGGCATGGGTGTAACTTCAGGTTTGTTTAATCAGGTATCAGACTTGCCAATCTGCTTCAAGTTTATCATCAATGAAAACCAAAATTGTAAGCCTGCTGATGTGCAAGGTCAAAAGTTGGGACCAAAGCTGGGAAGCAAGTGTGGAGTCTCCAACATCCAGAGAAAGTAGGACAGAGCTCCCCTGTTAAATACCACCCACTGAAGACCCTGAGTACTGGAGGTTGGGAAACCTGTCAAAAACTGTGGAACCCTTATGAAGGCAACTCAGATACTCAGGCTGAATTGCATCATTTCTTCAGAGGGGTGTATTTGGTGGACCGCTAGCTATGTGATGGCTCTCATCTCATAATATATTAAAAGTGCTTCCTGTCAGGGAAATGCCTTTCTGTGTCTTCATGCAGTCTAAATTTCACTACTTTAAAAAGCAAACTCATAGATGAAATCAGCAAGAAAAATTCCTCTTATTTTTGGCTGGGGTTGTGTGATGCATGATATTAAATAATAAAGTTGATTGGAATTTTCCATTTTCTTTCAGTCTTTTCTGCATTATGCAGTCAAAAGTATAAGCAGAATGAATTTGGATTAGAGAAAACAGCTTAAAAAGATTCGTCTCTTACTTAGGCCTCCCATATCTAGGAACATTTCTGAATGGCCAAACGAAGACTTCATTTACATACTTATATATAATTTTCTTTCATCTTGGCAATTCAAAGAGCTTTATAATGTTGCTTTTTGATTTGATTAAACCTCACAACTTCACTAAACACTCTATTATGATATTACAAAGGAAGGAGCAAGATTTCAGCTTCTTTGGTACATTTTCTTTGTGTTTGAAATTATTTAATGAGAGTGATACCACATATGAAAGGTTCATTTTTTAAATAAAATATTTATTTTGGAATAATTTTAGATTTACAGAAAAGTTGCAAATATAATGCTGAATTTCTTTACCCTTTGCTCAAATTCTCTTAATGGTAAAACCTTATAGAACTGGGGCACACTTACAAAAAGGAAGAAATTAGCATTGGTGTATTATTGTTAAGTAATTTACAGATTATCAGGATTATTGGGATTTCGGATTTCACCAGCTTTTCCATTAATGTCCTTTTTGTGTTCCTATTTCTAATCCAAGACACCATGTTGCATTTGGTTGTCATATCTTCTCAGTATTCTCTGGACTATGACAAATTTCTCTACCTCTCCTTGTTTTCATTACCTTGGCAGTTTTGAAGAATATTAGTCCAGCATTTTGAAAAGCATCCCTCATATTTTTTTCATGGTCAGAATAACCATGGGGTTATGATTTTTTGATGAATCATAGATGTAATGTGTCCTTCTCATCACATTATATCAGGGGACCTGTGATATCAATGTGATGACTTAACCACTGGTGAGATTGACTTTGATCACTCGGTTAAAGTAGGGTGTCTCAGGTTTCCCTACTGTAACATTACTGTTTTACCCGTTTCTCCACTATATTCTTTGTAAAGGAGTCAGTAAGTCCTAAACCCAACCCACACCGAAGACAGGAGGGAGGATGAAACAGTGGGAGGCAGAATATCCACATAAACTACTTGGAACTCTTTCATAAGGAAGACCTGTCCCTTCTCCTCCTTTCATTTGTTTACTCAGTCATTATTTCATCTTCAGTTCAGTTCAGTCGCTCAGTCGTGTCCGACTCTCCACGACCCCATGAACCACAGCACGCCAGGCCTCCCTGTCCATCACCAACTCCCGGAGCTCACTCAAACTCATGTCCACAGAGTCGGTGATGCCATCCAGCCATCTCATTCTCGGTCGTCCCCTTCTCCTCCCGCCCCCAATCCCTCCCAGCATCAGACTCTTTTCCAGTGAGTCAACTCTTTGCATGAGGTGGCCAAAGTATTGGAGTTTCAGTTTTAGCATCAGACCTTCCAATGAACACCCAGGACTGATCTCCTTTAGAATGGACTGGTTGGATCTCCTTGCAGTCCAAGAGACTCTCAAGAGTCTTCTCCAGCACCACAGTTCAAAAGCATCAATTCTTCGGTGATCAGCTTTCTTCACAGTCCAACTCTCATATCCATACATGACCACTGGAAAAACCATAGCCTTGACTAGACGGACCTTTGTTGGCAAAGTAATGTCTCTGCTTTTTAATATGCTATCTAGGTTGGTCATAGCTTTCCTTCCAAGAACTAAGCGTCTTTTAATTTCATGGCTGCAGTCAGCATCCGCAGTGATTTTGGAGCCCCAAAAAACAAAGTCTGACACTGTTTCCCCATCTATTCCCCATGAAGTGATAGATGTGTTTATATTTATTTTATCTTTGCTTTATAATCTAATATAACATTATTTTTTGGCTCAGATTGTTCTGTATTTGACTTCAGAGAGCTCTTTCAGATTAGCTCTTATATAAAGGCTTGTCCTTAAATTGTTCTTTAAAAAAGTATATTTTTAATCAGTCATACATTTCACCAGTATTTCGGAGGTTTTACAGTACCAAAGATACTAAGCCAAGAAAATGTTATCCATATTTATTGAACTCCTATTATCTGCCAGTGCTTATAGAACATTACCTTGTTTGATTTTTAAAATGTTTCTAGAAGGTTCGGCTACTCCCCTGTAAGGGATGAGATAACTGAAGTTCACTGACTCTAACCTAGATTTCCCAAATTAGTAAGTAGCAGAGAATTGCAAAGTGTTATATCCTTTGTAGATGATAACTAGCATTTCTGATGGGAGACAGTATTTTCCAAAGATTTAAGGATATGATAATTACCAGTAAATATATTGGGAAAGCAGATCTTGACCTCAATCAAATCTAGGTCTTTCTAGTTTTCAGGAACTTCCAGTTCTCCACCCATCCCCAACACACACACACACACATACACACTCACTCATAAATGATTCCTCGTATACCTTCCTAGCATCCAGCTATAGTTCAGTTCAGTTGAGTCGCTCAGTCGTGACTGACTCTTTGCGACCCCATGAATCACAGCACGCCAGGCCTCCCTGTCCAACACCAACTCCTGGAGTTCGCTCAAACTCATGTCCATCGAGTCGGTGATGCCATCCAGCCATCTCATTCTCTGTTGTCCCCTTCTCCTCCTGCCCCCAATCCCTCCCAGCATCAGAGTCTTTTCCAGTGAGTCAACTCGTCACATGAGGTGGCCAAAGTATTGGAATTTCACCTTTAGCATCAGACCTTCCAGTGAACACCCAGGATCGATCTCCTTTAGAATGGACTGGTTGGATCTCCTTGCAGTCCAAGGGACTCTCAAGAGTCTTCTCCAGCACCACAGTTCAAAAGCATCAATTCTTCGGTGATCAGCTTTCTTCACAGTCCAACTCTCACATCCATACATGACCACAGGAAAAACCATAGCCTTGACTAGACGGACCTTTGTTGGCAAAGTAATGTCTCTGCTTTTTAATATACTATCTAGGTTGGTCATAACTTTCCTTCCAAGGAGTAAGCATCTTTTAATTTCATGGCTGCAATCAGCATCTGCAGTGATTTTGGAGCACCGAAAATAAAGTCTGACACTGTTTCCACTGTTTCCCCATCTATTTCCCATGAAGTGATGGGACCAGATGCCATGATCTTTGTTTTCTGAATGTTGAGCTTCAAGCCAACGTTTTCACCCTCCTCTTTCACTTTCATCAAGAGGCTTTGAGTTCCTCTTCACTTTCTGCCATAAGGGTGGTGTCATCTGCATAAACTTGTAGGAATTTTTGTCTAATTTTTGTTTTGTACCCCCTGATTTTTTTAATTGTTTTAGCTGCTGGTTTTCAAATACAGTTTACTAGAAGATACTGTGATTTGTTAGCATATTCTTCTCTGTTTCTAAGAACAGTCTTTGCTCATGCTAGGCACAGAACAGTGATGCATAACTCATGGATTTCTTGCCTAGAATTAGATAATAATCAATTTGCTGTCTCCATTTAAGACAGCCATCCCTACTACACACACACACACAGACACAAACACACACACACACACACACACAACTGAATCTAGTTTTTGGTAATCACAGATGGCAGAGTTATGAAGGGAAGGTCAAACTCTAGAAGCAAAAATTGATATTTAAAGAATATTGTGCATTAATAGGGATGATATATCAACATTTCATTTTTCAGGAATAGGTAGGTGAAAAAACAGTGGTTCATGTTAAAGAATTTACAGTTGGATATAAATAAAAAAGAAGCTCTTACAAAACAAGGAAACTGGAATGTAAAGCCCTCATAGTAAGAAGATAAAATTGCCTTGATGAGGTGTCATTAAGAACATCATTTTTTTAAGGATTGCCAAACTTAGATAGATACTCATCACAAGCCATTATGTGCCAGACCTTTTTCTGGGACTTTGGAAATACGATGGATAATAGTTTTTGCTCTTAAGGAGGCATGAAAGTATTTAGCAGAATGACAAGCATATAGAAAATGGACACACATACACATATTCAGTTTTATCCTGATTCTGAATATCTGTGTATATGTCTCAGTCAGCATGAGCTCATGGTAATATTCAGTAATTATAATGCAAGTAAGTGAAGTGAAAAGAGCACTTTTAATATTTTAATTTCAGAGCACACTGGAGATTCACGTACCCATTGACATTACATTTCTGAAAACTAGGTGGGTATTAGGGTTTCCATATGGGGTGGGGACCAAATGACAGAGAACTGATGCCTAACTACCAACTCTGTTTTCCAGCTGTAAGAGAAATATGTATTGACACACTTGTGGCTGGAGTGATGTCACCATTGAGAGATAGTGTAACAGTAGCAATGGGCTTATGTGTTAAAAGGTTCAGAGCCCTTCTCTGGCATGTGTTTTGGGTTGCAGGGGATTTTTATCACTTATATGGTCATTCAGTTATCTGAAAATGGGGAATTCTGCAAGTTGACTCCTTGGAGACCCTTTTCATTCTCTAATTTTAGAATTTAAAATTCATTTTTATTCCATTCCTATTTCATTTGTAACGGAGAAGGCAATGGCAAGCCACTCCAGTACTATTGCCTAGAAAATCCCATGGATGGAGGAGCCTGGTAGGCTGCAGTCCATGGGGTCGCTAAGGGTCGGACATGACTGAGCGACTTCACTTTTCACTTTCACACATTGGAGAAGGAAATGGCAACCCACTCCTCTGTTCTTGCCTGGAGAATCCCAGGGACGGGGGAGCCTGGTGGGCTTCCGTCTATGGGTTCACACAGAGTCGGACACGACTGAAGTGACTTAGCAGTAGCAGCATTTCATTTGTAAAGTTTGTAACATTATGGTTATTTATTTTAAAATTAAAAGAATTAGAGTGTTTCTGGTCTATAGTGATTTTCAATAAATAGAGAAGGTAGATATGTACATAATAAAATATAACATGGAAAAATTATGATTTGAAGAACAGTTATGCAGACTATTTGGTAGAAGTATAAAAGACCCTAGAGGATGCCCTTACAAAAACGATTCCATTCTGTAGACCAAATGTCTTGCTTCCAGAATTGTCAGTCTCCTATTTAGGTCCTACAGAACCCCTAAGTAGTTCAATCACTTACTGATTACTTGGGATAGAACATTTCTTCAGAAGAGAAAACAGACAGAATTATCCGATTTAGTTCAGACTGTACTCTCCTGGATTTCTTCCAGAAACAGTTAGATGGCATCTTTGCAGACATGCTTATTCTTGCTGCCTTGTTTCCTATTTACCTTTTCCAAGCTGAAAGTATATTCAATTAAGTTATGTTACACCATCGAATCATTAGCAGTTAGATCCTGGATGGTGTGTAGTTTGTTTTAACAACCAGTGTTAGAGGCCAGACCATTACACCAGGCCAGCACAGACATGCTTCTCATTAGCCCATCTGTTTTAAAAAGAAACACACGGGATGCTGAGCGAACTAAATTTCCACTCACTGGTTTCAGCAAAAGCAGCCTGAAAATGGCCTCGAGGGGACCTCACTTCAGATTTTATTAAAGTTCATCAACTATGTATTATACAGATACATAAAAATAGATTAGCAATCGTAAAAGAATGACTCATGTTTATTACCTTGAAGAGTAATTGCCTAGGACTCAAAAAAATGAAACATTGCTAAAACTCAATAAAGTTGAGAACTCCTTCTGTCAAGCACAGCACAAATAAATTTGGGACAGAATGCCACATTGTATCTATTAGCTGAGCTATTATCATATAAAATTTTGTCTCATTTAAGGAAATGAGAGTCAAAATTAAATCCAGAAAAATGATTATAATTACAGAAGTTTTTGTCCTCTCTGGCCAAAAACCACTTGACGTGTATTAACAGTCTTGTGGAAAATGCACAGATATTTATGGACATTGGTTCAGTCCAATAGGACAAAAAGACAAAAGACCAATATTTTCATGTCTGGTGTAGATGTTATGGGCAGAATTGTATCATCCCCCAGAATTCATATGTTAAAGCCATAACCCCTAGTACCTTAGAATGTGTGTATGTGTGTGTGCTCTCTGTCATGTCTGAGTCTTTGCAGCCCCATGGACTGGTGCCAGGCTCCTCTGTCCATGAGATTTCCCAGGCAAGAATACTGGAGTGGGTTGCCATTTCCTGCTCCAGGGGATCTTCCCGACCTATAGATTGAACCCGAGTCTCTTACGTCTCTTGCATTGGCAGGCAGGTTCTTTACCACTCAGCCACCTGGGAAGCCCAATATCTCTGAATGTGACTGTGTTTGGAAATAAGGTCTTTATAGAGATACTTGAATTAAAATGAAGCTTTTAGGGTGAGCCCTGAGCATTGTAATTAGTCGTAATCCAATCAGAACAGGAGATTTGGACACAGACACCTATGGGGGAGATGATGTAAAGACACAGGAAAAGATGGCCATCTACACACCCAGGAAAGAGGCCTGAGGCAGGTCCTTCCTTCACAGCCCTTGGAAGAAATCAACCCTGCTGATAGATACTCATCTTGGAGTTTTAGCCTCCAGAAATTGAAGTCGCTCAGTTGTGTCCGACTCTTTGCGACCCCATGGACTATAGCCTACCATGCTCCTCCATCCATGGGATTTTCCAGGCAAGAGTACTGGAGTGGGTTGCCATTTCCTTCTCCAGAGGATCTTCCCGACCCAGGGATCAAACCTGGATCTCCCGCATTGTAGGCAGATGCTTTACCGTCTGAGCCACCAGGGAAGTCCTTAGCCTCCAGAACTGTGAGACAATTCATTTCTTTTGTTTAAGCCCATTCTGTACTACTTTTTTTTTTTTTTTTGCAAACATAGAAAATGAAAACAATAGTAATAATTGAAAATTATCCATCCATCTGCCAGTCACCCATTCTGTGTATTGTGAAAGCAAGTGCAGGTCCTACCCACTGCTGAGGTTGTAGGCCCAGAAGATAGAGAACAGGGGCTCATAGATCACTTAAGAAAGAGAAAATACTAATTAATTGATCAAATCATTCTCTCATACAGCATGAGTGAAATAGATTGTTGCATAATAAAATATTTTTCCCAGTAATTTAAATATTTAACAATCATGAATCAAGCTATCAAAACTGTTTAATACAAATATTTTCTCCTGTTGCATTGACATAGTTTTACAATTATAATAATTTAAAAATATGTTTCATGTATGGTTTTAATATGATTGAAAGTAGGCAAAATGTCAGACAAATAAATTTAATTATTATTGTGCAGACATGGATATTCTGTTGATGAGCTGGCAAAGTTTGGGATAATAAAATAGAGACATACATAATTTGTAAATTATTGTCTATTTATTGTATCAAATTTATTTTTGTCTTCATTTCAGCACAACCACTAATTACTTGACTATAATCAACATTTTTTCTGATTTATGTTCTGTTGTAATTAATTTTACAGTGCACATAATTTGAATATATCTTCATCAGAATATGAATTAAAGTATAATTGTTTTCAAAATATATATTGTTTGAATGCATTATCTTCAGAAATATAAACTGAATAGGATGTAAAATATTAGAATTATTTTTCATGGAACTCTTCCCTAAAATACACAATATTGTCTAATAAAATTAAAATGTAGACTTCAAGTTAAAATTATTAAAAATAAAAAACTGAATCTAAAGTAATTATATAAGTTAACATTTAAAACTTTGATTAATTAAATAAAAGATAAAACTATTTACCATTATCATGTTTAGTGATCACCTAGTTGACAAAGTAAAGAGTATTGTATTTCAATGCATATCAGGTTTTGACATAGATAGTTATATAGATAATAGTTCTAAATAGGTATGCAAGTTTAAGTGTAATATTAGTATTTTAATATTACAGAATGTTTCTCAGCTGTCAAGTTAAAACTCTGGTGAATACTGCACTGATTTGTACACATTTTGGATCACAAATTGTGGGTTGCCATTCCCTTCTCCAGAGGATCTTCCTGATCCTGGGTCTCCTGCATTATAGGCAGATTCTTTACCATATGAGCCATCAGGGAAGCCCTGCTACTATTACAGACTGTTTCTTACTGCCAAGTAAAACTATGGTGAATACTGCACTGATTCATACACACTTTGTATCACAAATTGGATCCACAGATTAGACCAGGGAGAGAAAAAAATGAATGGACGGACACTCAGCACTCTGGGGAATAATCAGTTCAGTTCAGTCGCTCAGTCGTGTCCAACTCTTTGCGACCCCATAATCACAGCACGCCAGGCCTCCCTGTCCATCACCAACTGCCGGAGTTCACTCAAACTCATGTCCATCGAGTCGTGCGATAATCTGTTTCATTCTTGCTATTTGAGAGGAAATATTTAGCAAATGAATTAATTTTCTCTGTTTCTGAAGTGCTTCTACCACTTGCATTCTTCTTGTACCCGGAAGCACTGCTCTCAACCCACATATTCATGGTATTCATCTGTAGATACTTTTTATTCGAAGGGAACACAGGATAAATGAGGAGAAACACTTCCAGGGGCTTGAGTTGTGTTAGTCACAGAGATGTGTAGACTTACAGGTCGGGCTGTGGTGGTGCTGATGGCCATACTTCAAGTTACAGGGATACTTCTGTATTGTTTAATAAACGTATTTTTGCATGTGTCTGTGGTACCTGTGGCCATCCTTTTTAATTTGTGATATGTGAAGCCCTCTGAAGACAGAGAACCAGGGTAGGGGCCCACCTTTCCTGTTCATGAGTCTGCTGTGAGTTGAATAGTGACCCCACCTCCCAGTATTCAAGTCCACCCTGAATCTTAGAGTGTAACATTATTTGGAAATGGAGTATTTGCAAATGTAATTAAAGGATTTTGAGATGAAATCATTCTGTATTTAGAATAGGCCCTAAATCCTGTGAGTGGTGTCCTACATAGGAAGGAAGGCCTCCTGAAGATGGGGACAGAGATTGGAATTTTGTTGCCAAAAGCCAAGGAGTGTCTGCTGCTGTTGCTGCTAAGTCGCTTCAGTCGTGTCTGACTCTGTGTGACCCCATAGACGGCAGCCCACCAGGCTCCCCGGTCCCTGGGATTCTCCAGGCAAGAACACTGGAGTGGGTTGCCATTTCCTTCTCTAATGCATGAAAGTGAAAAGTGAAAGTGAAGTCTCTCAGTCGTGTCCAACTCTTAGCGACCCCATGGACTGCAGCCTACCAGGCTCCTCTGTCCATGGGATCTTCCAGGCAAGAGTACTGGAGTGGGCTGACATTGCATTTTCCCAAGGAGTGTCTCAGGCTACCACAAACTGAAAGAGGCAAGAAAGGATTCTCCTCTAGAGTCTTCAGGAGTAAGGTCCTGCTGGCACCTTGATTTTGAATTTCAAGCCTCCAAAACTGTGGGAGAAAACATTTCTGCTGTTATCAGGCACCTGGTTGTGGTGCCTGTTCTTATGGTCCTGGTTGTGATAGATAAGTCTGTCTTGATTGACTCTTGTCTTTCTATAACCAGTAAGAATAACCCAAGAAATGTTAGCTCTCCATGTATTCTAGTAGTTATTATATCAGTGTGATGGAATCACATTGTAGATTCATTTGACTTAGATGACTTAGATACAACTTTTCAAAAGTAAAGAGGAAAATGATCATTTCAACAGTGTTGGCAAGGGATATGAGCATGTGTCCTTTCAGTGTGAACTTTGAATCTGAAATTTGAATCTGTGGGCTATCAGTCTCATTTTCCCCATGCTTTTCATTGTATTAACATCTACCTACCTATCTATGTATCTATGTATTTACTCACCTTTATTTCTATCTAATAAAGCATAATTCCTAAATAAAAGCAAATTAATACAGCTTTTCTCGACTACAGAGACAGTGATCTATCTGTTCCAGTAGCAGGGGAAAAATCCATGCTACACTGTATTTAGTCACTGCTATGTAATCTAGGGCTTCCCTGGTAGCTCAGATGGTAAATAATTTGCCTGCAATGCAGGAGACCTGGTTTGATCCCTGGATTGGGAAGATTCCCCTGGAGGAGGGCTTGGCAACCCACTCCAGTATTCTTGCCTAGAGAATCCCATGGACAGAGGAGCCTGGCAGGCTCAAAGAGTCAGACACAACTGAGTGACTAAGCACACAGCATGTAATCTGGGAGGGCTCGCCTGGTGGCTCAGTGGTAAAGAATCCACCTGCCAATACAGGAGATGTGGGTTCCTGGGTCAGGAAGATCCCATGGAGAAGGGAATGGCAATCCACTCCAGTGTTCTTGCCTGGGAAATATCATGGATAGAGGAGCCTGTAGGATTACAGTCCATGGGGTCACAATTTAGCAAATAAACAATTTGTAATCTGGAAACAGACTATTTTAACTCTGCCATTCATATTGTGTTCTTGTCCCACTCTGTGAACATTCAAACACTTATTTCTAAAATGACTAAAATGATATAATCCCAGAGATCCAGGGCATTCTTGACCTTGCCATTGAATTTGGTCAAGTTGGTTAATAGTTATTTCCATATTCTCACAGTATTGTGAGAATAAATGAAATAGGTGTGGATCTCAAAAGTTTCCTTCTTTAAACTATTCTTAGGCCACAATGTGTAAAGGGAAAAAATTATGAGGAAAAGGAAAAAGCACTCATAAATGGCTGAAAAATCTTGCACCATATAAAACTTTATAAAACTGCCTTGTAACATGCAGCCTATGTTTTAACTACATTTCATTTTGAAAGTGGGAGAGGAAATGCTCTTTGAAGAAATCTTTATGATGGACTGGTGAAGCTAACTGGCAAGATTATGGTTTTTGAGCAGTTCTCTGCCTTTTAAGTTCAGTAAACACACTTTGAAGAATTAGATAAGTGCAGATATGGGAACCACAAGATGGAGGAGAAGGGAACCCTTCTTCATGTTCTTGGCAGAATCAACAGTGTCTTTAATAGGTTTTTTAAAGATTATTTGACATTAAAATAGTATATTATTTTATTAATCTCTGAAATGTAAGTAAAGTTGGGGCTTAAGATCAGAGTTTGAAATCCAAGAACTGTAAATCTGAATATGTTCCAAAGCCTACTGGATGCTCGATGTTGGGAAACATTTAATATCTTTGGATTTCAGTTTCATTACTTATAAAAATGGGCAAAATAACAGTTGCTCATGAAATTCTCATAAGGACTAATAAGAGAGCTTCTATAAAGTTACTAATATACTGCCTAAATGCAGAATAGCCAGAGATCAGATGGAACCTACTGTTCTTTATCTTATTTCACAGAAATTTGCATATATATATTACTTTAATTAAAATTTTTAAATGAGAATTATCCATTAGTAACAAGTATATTTTGAAATGATTATCTGTCTGAATGATTTTGTTTGGTGCTGGTGATGGCTGCTTCTGCTTTCTGACAGTTTTGTTACATTTACCATATCTGGGGGACACAGAGGAAAATCAGTCAGAGGGACTCATTCCTTGTCACTAGTACTTCATGATTTCTCCTGAATGACCAAGATGTAAGTCCATAGGAAACATAACCAAATGGGAGAGGCCACAGTGGACACCCCTGCTGGCTGTGCATGCCCCACTCTTCCTCTTGAATGCAGTCTATGTGAGTTCACCCACAGTGGACAGCTTAAATATTATGCTGTCTCAAGAGAGGCGAAATGGAGTTTATGTGTAGTAAGGCCAACTGTATGATAGATTCTCATCTAATTTTTTACTTTTCATTAATGATCACCACCGCTTGCTGATTGTCCCTCCCGTCTTGGCCAGGATAGGATAATTTTACAGATTGTGTTGGGAGAACAGTCTCATCGTGTTCTCTTGTGAGGAAAAGCACAGGAGACAGCCAGTGTTTAGAAGGCTTACAGCAAATTATTTTCCACTTAGTAGTCCTAATATTTAGGGTTCAGAAAACCAATTAATACAGTTTACTGGTAAAGAAAGGGAATTAGGCTGGATTAGGATACAAATTCAGTGCAATTTTCTCTCTCCTGCTGGTGGTGAGAAAAAATTTTCAAAATAAAGTCAAAGCTTACACTGTGGCCACTGACGTACCCACAGCCCATCCACATATTGCATCAATATTCTATTTTTCTGAGGTGTTAAAGATCTAGCGAATATTATGAAATGGTTAATATTCTATTGGTTTTACTGAGAAGTCAAACTAGGGTATGTTAATATTTCTTGTTTCTTGTTTTTTCTTTTTATTTAAGTAAGCCCTGTTGGTCTTGGAATGTTTCTGAGGACTATATCTTTTAAGGACTTTAAATGGTATTTTACCTTGATCTCTTTTATATTACTAAATTCATATTTCACAAAAAGTAGGAATTACTAAGAATATGGGGCTTCCCAGATCGCTTAGTGGTAAAGAATGTGCCTGCCCATTCAGAAGACCTGGGTTGGATTCCTGGGTTGCCAAGATCCCCTGGAGGAGGAAATGGCAACCCACTTCAGTCTTATTGCCTGGAGAATCCCATGGGCAGGGAAGCCTGGAAAACTACAGTCCATGGGGTTGCAAAGAACTGGACATGACTAAGAATATGAAAATGAAAAGCTGTATTATTTTATCTTTATTGATTTTCAAATCAAGTGACTGAAAAATAGGCGTGCTTTTTCATGACACAACTTGAGGGCTGTGACACACACCAGGACCTATGTGTACATGGTGAACCTGAAATTCTAGCGTGTAATCCTTGCCTTCTGCTGCTTCTGAAAACCACATGTGCAAACGTGTCACAGGGTTGAGAGGACAGCCGTGGTACTTTGTCAGCTCAGTCTTGTCTCCAGAAGCCTTGGTGCTCTTTCTCCTTTATAAAATAATGCCTTTGCTCCCTGAATGACTTATCATTTATATAGCATACTCTATGTGATAAAATATTGCAAATATCTAGCTCATTTCTCTTAAGTGCTTTAGTCATTTCATGCACCCAGTATAGAAAACATACACAACAGGGCAACAGGTGCTTAAAAGCGCCTTGAGGGAAGTACATCCATCATGTCATTCTGTGTTTTCTACACATAATTTATTTTTCCTTCCTGGTCCTGAGGTAGGGTTGCAGGTGCAACTCACAGCAGTGCATTTTTACAGAATGCTTTCACATTCTTGGTGGTTTGTTCATCAAACCATCAAAACTTTGGGGCTGTTACCTTCTTTATATATTTCATATACAGCACACTCTTCAGCTAATATAAAATTAAAGCAATAGCATTACAGAAATTCACTTTCTTCACTACTTCCCCCACACCTAAACACCCATTTAGAAAGAACATCCCTATGTCCTGGAGTATGCCTTCACTGCTGCTTGTAACTTTCTGTCTCCCTAGTACCAGGTTGGAACACCACCTACTACATTCTTTTTCAATGCATCATAATTACAGAAAGACCTGTGCCATATAACTTTATGCAAGTTTTCCTTGTGATAAAAATTCAATGTGCTAACAACCCTTAAAATTTCTCATTTCCTCCATCAAATATAATGGTTTGTAATTTTACACAGGGGGCTGCAGCATAAAGAAGGTAAGACCATTCTGAATGGTTTATAAAATAATTCTCTATGGTAACTAAAATCCATATGATTCTTCTTTCCTTGTAATGAGACTTCTTGTGTGTGAACACTTATGAAAAAGATGCTGTCACATAACGATGTTCTTTCGGTTTAGTTTCAGAGCTGATGTGGGTAGAAATTTTTTTTCAGGAAGCAAATTTGATAAGGGGGATCATGGAGCCAAAAACTGAGTGCTGATGATGTGGGCCCCAGAGGTCAATCTCCTCTGTGTTTCCATTTCCCTCTACACGATGTACTTTGACTTATTCTATTATCATAAGGAAATACCAGTAAGTATTCGGCAAAGGTGAATGCATATCCATACCAGCACAGTTTGGCTCTAAACAATGTTCTTATTAGATCTCTAGTGCACTGGGCCATGGAGTAGGCTGATGAAAGAGTACAGAGGAAGTGGTCAGTAGCCTTAATAGCAGTCAATGATTGAATTGACCAGAATTTTTTTCCCAATCGCTGATGTCAAAAACCTCAACTTGGGGCTTCCCTGGTGGTCTAATGGTTAAGAATCCACCTTCCAATGCAAGGGACATGAGTTTGATCCCTGGTTTGAGAACAAAAACCCCACGTGCTGGGGGGCACCTAAGCCTGTGCACCACAACTGCTGAGCGAGCCTGCATGCTCTGGAGTCTGCCTACCACAATGAAGATCCCACGGGCTGCAACTAAGACTCAGTGAAGCCAAATAAATAAATAAATAATTTTTAAGATAAAAATAATCTTAAAAAAAAAAAAAGCCGAACTCAAGTTGGCATGAGTATCTAAGGGGTTTATTTGTTCTTATAACGCGCATGCCGTTAAGAGTAGGCATGGAGCTGGCCTTAGGAATGTTGGAGACCATCGCTTCTGAGACTCCCTGCCTATCTGTGTGGACTGGATTTATTTTTTACTGATGCAGGTGGATTTTTTCCACATGTGGTTGAAACTCCAGATTTGCATTCCTTCAGCTTCATAATCTGAGAAGAAAGTAGCTCCTACTCGCCCAGATCTAGTTAGTCAATTCTCTGATGCTGTAAGTTTATGGAGCCAATTACTCATACTTCCTATATTCCTGGGTGCTAACTGATAAAGAACAAATAGGACAACTTGGATTAGTACCTAAAGCTAATCACCCCAAAACACTAGATTAACTAGGGAATAGGTTTACTCCTTTTTCAGCTCTAAGTCTTGCGTGCTGCCACAGAATCAACTCAGTCCACAAATCTGACCAACTTCACAGAGGACTGGAGGCCGACCTCAGACATTCTTTGGCTGTCAGAAATGAGAGACATTGTGGTCAGACTTGTCTCTAGAAAGTAGATCTATGGACCCCAGCTCTGCATGTCAGCAAGAAGAAGAAAAAGAGACCATTATGTTTCTTAGGGATCAGTTAAACAGGCAACATGATGAGGTGGGTGAGTCTATTACTGATTTTTAAGAGTAGTCATCACACAACAAGGCCAATGAATGTCTAGCTCTGACCAATTAGATTAGCCATGCTTCCTGCGGTGTGTTTAACATGGTATCACTTCCCCCTTCTCCACTGCCTTCTTATGGGGAGTGTTAATAGATGTTCTGTCTCCTTTAGCAATCTGAGGAGGGAGAGAAACATTTCTCCTTTCCCTCCTACAAGGAAGACCCTGAATGTTTCAGGTCAGGTCACATGCTGATCCCTCAGTCACTTGTTGAAACCAGGGGAATAAGGTAGCTTGATGGACCCAATCTTGGACAGATGTCCACACTAGTGGCTGAATGTGGCCTCAGGAATTTTACCAGAAAGAGAATGGGCAGGATTTTTGCAGTTCAAACATGATCATCAAGGACTTCTCTGATAGTCCAGTGGTTAAGATTCCATCTTCCAATCCTGAAGACAGGGGTTTAATCCCTGCAGGGAACTAAGGTCCAAAATGCTGCAGAGCTATTAAGCCTGTATACCTTAACAAAGATTCCACATGCAGAACTAAGAGTCAACACAGCAAAGTAAATAAATAAACAAGCTTAGTAATCATTTTCAGCCATACAGCCTTGCTAATGAGGATAAAAAGATAGAGTGGAGTGTTAATATGGAAATTTTAATAGAATAGTCAAGATATCAGATACCAAAGTGAGAGAGACAGAGTGTATATAACATTGTCAATAAAAGCTTCTAAGAACTGGTTCCACAATTTAAAATCCTCTCAAATGCTTTAAAAGTACAAAAGTCTTGACAAAGTAGAAAGACAAGGACAATTTGTGAAAAAATTTGGGGGAGAGCTATTCAGTTCAGTTCAGTCACTCACTCGTGTCTGACTCTTTGCCACCTCATGAACCGCAGCATGCCAGGCCTCCCTGTCCATCACCAACTCCCAGAGTCCACCCAAACCCATGTCCATTGAGTTAGTGACGCCATCCAACCATCTCACCTCTGTCATCCCCTTCTCCTCCTGCCCTCAATCTTTCCCAGCATCAGGGTCTTTTCAAATGAGTCAGCTCTTCGTATCAGGTGGCCAAAGTATTGAAGTTTCAACTTCCCTCATTGTAAATCTGTACCTCCCACCTGAAGGTGGGGATATGAACCTGAATGTGTGACTCCTGAAGTTGTGGGGCTATTTGTGCCACCAGCTTCCTGGTGAGCTGTGCTGGTATAAGGATATGTTAAAGAGAATGTGGCTGCTATTGGGAAATTAATGCTGGTCCTCTAGGATGGCTAAAGGTCCATGAAATCCAGGGAACAGATACAGAGTCCATGATAGGAATGTATGCCTGGAGATGTTTCTGCCACAGGATGAAAGGCCACAAAAGACAGAGCATGTGTGGGATAAGCATCAGGTAATCAGAAGTGTAGGGAGGATTGGGGATACCTTCCTGAAGACCTGCCCCCATAGCATGGGAGTTGACGCCAGACTGAGTGGTGGTCTATAGTTCTCTTCTGCCATATTCAGTACCTCCTCTTGAAGGAGGGTCATAAATCCCTGCCCTAAAATATTTCCTTTGTGTCCCTGCCCTAATGAACTCAATGTGACCAGTGCAGGTAACTAGACATATCACACACTTCTTATGGACAGACATATGAAGAGACAGCACTTGGTTCCTGTGCTCTTTCCTCTGCTGCCTTAATCTTAGAAGAATGTGTTGTGATACGGAGCCTCATTAACGTAAGTTTCTGAATGACTATAATAAATAGGGTCTGCTTGCCCACCTACTCTTGCAGCACATGGTGGGTGAGCAGAAGCTAAACTTTGTCTTGGGCCAATGATTGTGGGGGGTTAGCTGTTGACACAGCATCATCAATTCTGTCTTAACTTACACAAGGGACCTAGTATTGGAGCCTCCAAAGAGTTCTGAGAGTAATTCCTGAGAACCAGCTTTACCATCTCACCAATTCCAGAAAGTGAGCCAAGTACTAGCCAGGTAAAAAATCTCTCCTATTCCTTCATTGCCCCACCTCTACCCACACCCTTGTAAATCCCAGCTGGAAAGAGGGAGATGATGGACATCTAATGATGTCCATCAGTTCAGTTCAGTTCAGTTCAGTCGCTCAGTCGTGTCCGACTCTCCGCGACCCCATGAATCACAGCACGCCAGGCCTCCCTGTCCATCACCAACTCCCGGAGTACACTCAAACTCATGTCCACAGAGTCGGTGATGCCATCCAGCCATCTCATTCTCCGTCGTCCCCTTCTCCTCCCGCCCCCAACCTTTCCCAGCATCAGAGTCTTTTCCAGTGAGTCAACTCGTCGCATGAGGTGGCCAGAGTATTGCAGTTTCAGCTTTAGCATCAGTCCCTCCAATGAACATCCAGGATTGATCTCCTTTAGAATGGACTGGTTGGATCTCCTTGCAGTATAAGGGACTCTCAAGAGTCTTCTCCAACACCACAGTTCAAAAGCATCGATTCTTCAGCGATCAGCTTTCTTCACAGTCCAACTCTCACAACCATACATGACCACGGGAAAAACCATTGCCTTGACTAGACGGACCTTGGTTGGCAAAGTAATGTCTCTGCTTTTTAATATACTATCAAGGTTGATCATAACTTTCCTTCCAAGGAGCAAGCGTCTTTTAATTTCGTGGCTGCAATCAGCATCTGCAGTGATTTTGGAGCCCCAAAAAACAAAGTCTGACACTGTTTCCACTGTTTTTCCATCTATTTCCCATGAAGTGATGGGACCAGATGCCATGATCTTTGTTTTCTGAATGATGAGCTTCAAACCAACATTTTCACTCTCCTCTTTCACTTTCATCAAGAGGCTTTTGAGTTCCTCTTCACTTTCTGCCATAAGGGTAGTGTCATCTGCATATCTGAGGTTATTGATATTTCTCCCAGCAATCTTGATTCCAGCTTGTGCTTCTTCCAGCCCAGCGTTCCTCATGATGTACTCTGCATATAAGTTAAATAAGCAAGGTGACAATATACAACCTTGACGTACACCTTTTCCTATTTGGAACCAGTCCGTTGTTCCATGTCCAGTTCTAACTGTTGCTTCCTGACCTGCATACAGGTTTCTCAAGAGGCAGGTCAGGTGGTCTGGGATTCCCATCTCTTTCAATATGTTCCACAGTTTATTGTGATCCACACAGTCAAAGGCTTTGGCATAGTCAATGAAGCAGAAATAGATGTTTTTCTGAAACTCTCTTGCTTTCTCCATGATCCAGCGGATGTTGGCAATTTGATCTCTGGTGCCTCTGCCTTTTCTAAAACCTGCTTGAACATCTGGGAGTTCACGGTTTACATATTGCTGCAGCCTGGCTTGGAGAATTTTGAGCATGACTTTACTAGCGTGTGAGATGAGTGCAATTGTGCGGTAGTTTGAGCATTCTTTGGCATTGCCTTTCTTTGGGATTGGAATGAAGACTGACCTCTTCCAGTCCTGTGGCCACTGCTGAGTTTTCCAAATCTGCTGGCATATTGAGTGCAGCACTTTCACAGCATCATCTTTCAAGACTTGAAATAGCTCAACTGGAATTCCATCACCTCCACTAGCTTTGTTAGTAGTGATGCTTTCTAAGGCCCACTTGACTTCACATTCCAAGATGTCTGGCTCTAGGTCAGTGATCATGTTATCGTGACTATCTTGGTCATGAAGATCTTTTTTGTACAGTTCTTCTGTGTATTCTTGCCACCTCTTCTTAATATCTTCTGCTTCTGTTAGGTCCATACCATTTCTGTCCTTTATCGAGCCCATCTTTGCATGAAATGTTCCCTTGGTATCTCTAATTTTCTTGAAGAGGTCTCTTGTTTTTCCTATTCTGTTGTTTTCCTCTATTTCTTTGCATTGATCACTGAGGAAGTCTTTCTTATCTCTCCTTGCTATTCTTTGGAACTCTGCATTCAGATGCTTATATCTTTCCTTTTCTCCTTTGCTTTTCGCCTCTCTTCTTTTCACAGCTATTTGTAAGGCCTCCTCAGACAGCCATTTCGCTCTTTTGCATTTCTTTTCCATGGGGATGGTCTTGGTCCCTGTCTCCTGTACAATGTCACGAACCTCCGTCCAGAGTTCATCAGGCACTCTATCAATCAGATCTAGTCCCTTAAATCTATTTCTCACTTCTACTGTATAATCATAAGGGATTTGACTGAGGTCATATCTGAATGGTCTAGTGGTTTTCCCTACTTTCTTCAATTTAAGTCTGAACTTCGCAATAAGAATGATGTCCATATTTTATTTTATTTTTAAAATTTCTTCCTTTCTTTATTTCTGACTGTGCTGGGTCTTCGTTGCTGTGCGTGGATTTTCTCTAGTTGTAGTGAGTGGGGACTACTGTCCAGGTGTGTTGTGTGGGCTTCTTATGGTGGCTTCACTTGTTGCAGAGTACAGGCCCTAGGGCACTTGGGCTCAGTAGTTGTGGTGCACTAGCTTAGTTGCCTCGTGGTAAATGGAATCTTCCCAGATCAAAGACTGAACTTATGTCCCCTGCATTGGCAAGTGGATTCTTAACCACTGCACCATCAGGGAAGTCCCATATTTTAGAGTATTGTTTAAGATTGCATGACCTAATGACTGAATTAAGGTTGTGTTGGTATCTTAATGTCTTCAGAGGGCTATTTATTGCCTGAATGTGACCAGAAAAGAAGTGACCTTGGTAGAATGTTGATCTACTAACAAGGCAAAAATTTTTCCTTACCCCACCTTCACCCATTAAAAAAGAAACTAAGGTAAGCAAATCAAAATAAAATAAAGCCACACAAAACTTTCCTCCATAGAACAAAATTACAGGAGAATAGTAGACTATTTTTTAAAAGTTAGAACTTAAATGTATCTTATGCATTATGCTTGTTTAACATACCAGCTACGTAAATCAAGAGCGCTGATTTTAAAATTTTAAATTTACTTCAGAACTAAAATGTATTTTTAAATGCAAATGAATGGCTGGCACTTATAGCTTACATTTATATATAAAAACAAAATTAGGTATTAAAATTTAAACATTAATGTGTGTGTTTGTTTGTTTTTGTTACTGTGTGTATCAAGTAGTAGAAAGAAGCTGAAATATAGAAAGAAATTTGTAGTGAGATGAATTGACTCAGTCAGATTTAAGTACAGCACTGAGTCTGACCTCCTTTTGCAGTTTTTTCTTTCCCTGATGTGCCTTATGATTTTGTGTAATTCATTTAACTTTCTATATTATGGATTCCTTATTCATAAATTGAAGGTGATAGCTGCTTTCTCAGGTTTATGGGAGGAGTATCTAATTAATGCCTGTAAGATTTTGAAATTACAAAGTGCTCTGTAAATATTAAATGAAACTAGGTATACATCTGCTCAGTGAAGATTATAGGATTGCTAAAAGATCTTCATTGCTTCAAAATGTGAATGACCATACTCTAAGAAGAGAATTTCAGAATATTTTTCAAAAATATGCTTTAAAGGCTGAAAACTTTGTTTTACAGTCGCATAGAAGATTTCTCAGATATTTAGTCAATTCAGAATAAAAACGTGCTGTGCATATTTGTAGTAATACTGGTATACATTTCAAAGAGCTTACATATTTATTACTTTAATTGAAGCACATAATTGTAGGTTAGGAAGAAATCTTAGCCAACATCTAGTGCAGTTCCTTGCTTCTCTTTTCCCAAATTTGTGATTTGAGGTCATGAGAGACTCAACAACTTTATTAGTTTTCACACAGCTAATTTATCAGATACTCCCATAAATCAGTTTAAATAAGTAGGGAGTTTTATTTATCTTCATTTTCTAAATAACTTATCTGATTTAAAAATATTTTGGAGGTTTTTAGAGATAGGTTTCAGTTTGGGATTAAGGCACATAGACAGTGAGGTGAATAGGCCTGAATATAGGTTATGGACAGAATTGGCAGGGGAGACTAGAGTGTTCTGATTCTTAATTCTGTTCTTTTCTACTCCACCTGGCTACAGTTAATCCTTCCTGTTAGATTAGGCTCCCAGATGAAGGTCTAAACTGTGTAACCCACAGTTTAGTTTTATATCACATATCTTAGGGCTGGTAGAGTTTGATTGAAAAGCAAATGACTGACTTTGTCTTAGCACTGGGAGAGGAGGCTTCCTCAGCTGTTGAGGAATGCTTTGCAGTTTTCAACTGTAGGGTGATATTGAGTGCAGTAGTTTGATGTGAAGAATATGGGCCATGGAGGTAAGAACAACTGGATACTCGGAGGTGGTGCTTACAGTTTCTGGCCCCATTCTCTTTGACACTGTGTCTGACACCTAAAGGGAAGAAGCTGAGAGAAATTGACCTCAACAGCAACAATAGTCATTAGGTCATGATTTCTCTGTGAAGAGGACAGTAAGTCATGTTGGACTCTTTGCGACCCCATAGACTGTAGCCCATCAGGCTCCTCTGTCCATGGGATTTCTCAGGCAAGAATACTGGAGTGGGTTGCTATTTTCTTCTCCAGGGGATCTTCTTGACCCAGGGATTAAACCCTCGTCTCCTGCATTGGCAGGCAAATTCTTTATCTCTGTGCCACCAGGGAAGCTGAAGAGGACAGTTGGGTAGAGGCTAAATCTGGTATATCCAAGTGTGCTTCTTTCTGCTCTCTTACATGTAGAACATGTTGGAAAGAAAAGTTGGTAGGTCAGAATGGAAAAGAGAGAAGCATTTTTGTGGAGATAGGTGGCTTATTCAAATGCTGATAGTGACTTGCCTGTATTCCTATTTTTTAAAACAATTTTATTTGGAGGAAACAAAAACTCAATAATCTGGAAATGTCCTGAACAGATAAGATTAGTTCTGGGTGGTACTGGGTACTAAGAATGGATTGGCAGGCATCAGACAATACACATCACAGATGGAATCCATAGCAGCCAGGATGCGAGGAGATCATGGGGGAAAGTAGGGAATGGAAGTTTGTGAAATATGATGGTGGCTACTCCCAAGCCCCCTACTTACTCCCACTTTGATGCAAAAAGAGAGGTCTTGAAGGACTGTGATCCTAATGATTTAGCTAGTGGAAGGAACCCACAGAATTGCAACTTCTCACTGTTAGCACAGCTGTAGAGTACTGGAAACGTATCGTACCTTTAGGGATGTTAATGTGAATGGTGTGTTGATGCTGATAATGGTGATGACAGGATTTTTATTCTCACATACCAGTAGAAATTTAGTGTGACCTAAAATTGTTTTGAAAAACAGGAAAAAAAAAAAGGAAAAAAAGAACACCAAAATCCTAGCCATTGTCTTATCTCTCTTACCATATTGTGAGCTTGCCTAGAGAGGAACACTGGGGATGTGAAGGTGGTTTGTTTTCTGGCCAGTCTATAGAAACCTTTCCATTAACAGGCAGTCTTACTCTTTGTTGATAGTACTTTTTTTTTTTTTTTTCCAGTGGTACTCTTTGTTTCTTGAACCATCCATACCTTCCTGTGTGAGGCCTGTTGAGATGGATGGTCTAAAAGAGTTAAGAATGAATGGTAAGGGTAAGGAAAAAGACTAGAACACAGAAAGGTGAACCAGTTGTCCTAAGAATGAACTGCTTTGTGATATAGCACAATGGTCCAACACTGAAGGAAGCAGATAGATATAGGCTCACTAATTTTATTTGTTCAGGACATTTCCAGATTATTGAGTTTTTGTTTTCTCCAAATAAAAGTAGAAAACAAAATAATCTCACTTGTAAGTTTACAAGTTTGCTTCCTTAACATTATACTCTTCACTTCTAGTCATTTCTTTGACCTGTCTTCCAAAAACATGTTGAAAACTATAACTAGCCTATTGTTTTCAATATCAAATAAACATTAAATATTATTCTATCAAGAAGCAGAATTTATTATAATTCTCCTTTCTGTACCATTATAATCTGAATATATCATGAGCTTTATTAAGTGACTGATTAGTGGTCAATTACTTTTTAAATAAAATGTAATTGTATTTTTATATCATATAGATATATTTTCATGTATTTGTATTCATGTTTACATATAGAATCATACAGCTGTCACTCTAAATATGGATAGCAGTTACTTTATGCATACTTTTAAAAATCTCTTTGTGTGTAGAAGCCATGCTTCTAAAACAAATATATTCTCAAGGGTTCTATAACCCATTAAAGCCCTACACGACCATTAAAAACCAAACGTGCACTACTGTTGCCTGGAGGCATTAGAAGATTGTTTAAATTAAGCTTATTTCTTAGCACTTGGAGGGAAAAATAGCACAAATCTAAATCAGATGGGTCATTGTGCATTTTAATGTAAAGTTTTTTTTTTAATGTGAAAATAATTCTAGCAAAATATCCTGAATACTGCTGTGATAAACATCATACAGGGACCCTCAAAGAATCTGGAGTTCTACTCTGTGCCCACCAACCAAAGAATAGGTACCTCACATTTAAAAACTTGTGGATTATACTATGAGATACGGTTTGACTAATCTTTTAGCTGGATCCATGCCATTGCACAGTGCTTTTAATTGTCTCTTATCCTGCATGCTTCTCAGTTGCAAATAATTCTGCCATACCTGGATTCGAATACTTCCAGACCTGACCCAATCCAACATCCTCAGAGACCTCCCAGACTCTAAAATGTCTCTCTCCCTGGCTGTCACATTACCTGAGATTTCTATGATTAAATGGAAAGGGGAACTAATTAACATATTAAATTCATAATCAATATGGGATTATACTATGGTATGGGCATCCCCCACTCATTCCTCCCCCCGCCCCTACACACTCCAATTTCACAAGACCTAAGAAGCAGCTCTGCTTCTGGTTTTGCTGCCTTTTGCTGCTCCTTGATCATTTCCACCCAAAGTCTAGGAGATGTGCATACATAAGAGGAAGCAGCTCCCGTTAGCCTGTTCCTTTTAGGGAGACCCGGCCGCACAAAGCCACTTAAATAGGGAGCAATGATTAAAACTGACTGTTGACAAGAGGAAGAAGAGAGCCCACAGGGAAGTTTTAGATCATCTTAGGGAGGATAAGCCCAGATTGGGTGCTAGGGAATGGACCCGCAAATTGCTGTGTGGACAGCTTGGAGCTGCCTAATGCTGGAAGAAGAGTCATGAATGGATGGAACAAGGAGAATGGGTGCCGAAGACAAACCAGACGGGATCTGCTTCCTGCTTTTTAGCTTTCTTCTAGTAGATGCCAGAGACAGAACAGAACCAGGTGGAGGAAGGAGACAAGGGAATTTCAAATATTTATGGGTGTGATAAGACTTGAAGGGTTTAAAGCAGGCGGGAGAGACCTGTGAGGGTAGATGGAGGGAGGGGAAGAATATGTTGCACAAGATGGGGGTCTTCGTAACTTTTTTGAGACAGGGGTGATGTCAGTGGCGCAGGTGTGGAGGCAAATAAGACACCCAGTTCTGGTGGGCAAGTGTGTATTTTCTTTTTCCACGGCTGGGTTAAATTACTTCCCCTAGGTCATCCAATTAATCACTTGGAGAGCAAGGAAGAGAACTGAGCTCTCAAGGCTCTCATTTCACATCTGGAGCAGGCAAACCCGGCTCCTCCTTCCCAAAACACCCCTCTTCTTTTAAAAAGACAATCTTTTGCAAATCCATGAAGTTTTGAACTCTTCTCCAGAAAATTTTCGATATCCTCTAACTACTCATGTGATTTAAAGCTTGAGGTTGTGTTAGTATGAAGAAACACTATAAATTGCTTTCTGCTTTATCTTTCACTGAAAAATTTTAAATATCTATCAAGATTACTTTGATCCCTACCCCTGCCCCAGAGTCAAGCTATTATTCTGAGGAGCTGGAAAAAAAAATGAATTACAGATCTGAGAAAGCAGTGTGTGTGGAGCTTAACTGCTGCATGACTGATGGTGTGATATATTGCTCTTTTCACTAACAACCACAAAGCAGGTAGAGGCATGGCAGACTAATTTGGTTTATATGTCCAGCTGTAAGGCTAGACACTGCATCATTCTTTTTAGAAACCGGTGACTTTAGGCATGTGGAACTCGTCGTCATGACAACAATAAACCAGCTTTGAGTCTGAGTTTCAGCTCAGAAACTGCCTTGTCTCCATTACTTCCTGCTCATGACCTGACTTTTCTTACTCTCTGGGGCTGGGGGCTGGGGATTTATGAAAGATCTATTGAGCAGAGCTTCGGTATATGTTTAATGCTTGAAATGTCTGGCTTGAAAATTTTGCTTGCACAGATGGCTAAAGGCTGCAAGGGGGATAGATCAATCATTATTATAGTTAATGACACAGTTATAAGGGTGTACCTAAAGGTGAGCTGATTTGGAAAATGGGAATAAGCAATGTGAAAAGAGTGACTTGGAAGCATTTCTTTGAATCACATAAGCATCATTATCACAAATAAAATGTTCTCTTAAACACAGAGGGGAGTTGTACCATGATTCTGGGAGGACCTAGCCAAAGGTACAGTGGAGAGTAATCAAAAAAAATTAGTACAAAAAGTTGAATGTGTGTTTGTTTATGTGTAGTCTTTTTTTAATCTGAAGAAACAGTTAGCAGATGCTCATGACAAAATCTCCATGTGATCATTTTTGTGTCCCATGTGCTTAATGGATTGAATAGTGACCACAGTGAGAGACAGCATTGCTAGGTGACAAAAGTATGAGAGCACTGGGTTCAACAGCCTCCATGTAAAATCAGCTGCAGTATTGGAAAGTTATCTAACTATAGCTATCTATCTCCCTCTCTACATATATATAACTATATATATAGTTATCTAACTATTTCTGGATATTCAGCTGGAAAGAGAAATGATAGGATTTGTACTGTTGGTAGTTGAGAGGTAAAATGTCATCATGGAGGGGAAGCGCTAGCTTAGTGCCTGGGACACTGTCAACACTCAGCGATGGGAAGATGTCAGTGCTGGTGCTGTTGGTGTCATTGTCAGCAGGATTTGCCTAGTAATTGAAACCTGTCTTTCATGTGATTAAAGTGGTTCAACTGTTCACTGTTACAGAGAGATCATCATGAAGTCTGGATGACTTTCTTTTCTTTCTAGAGAGGTGTTTTCTGGCTTCATTATGTTCTCCAAATTATCTTGACTTTAAGGAGGGTAGAGAATTAATTGGAGAAGGAAATGGCAACCCACTCCAGTGTTCTTGCCTGGAGAAGGCAGGAAGGACAGAGTGTGAATTGCCAGCATAAAAGATGACAGATCTGGAGACTTTTGTGCCTTTTTCCTGCACAGATTTCCACCCCCCCGCCCCCATAGGAGGTGATAAATTCTAGCAACCCTTTCGTTTCTTATTCCTTTAGTACACTGATCTACTTCTATATAATTGCCTTTTTTTTAAGCCCCCATTTTCCAGGAAGTTGATATCACTGGCCAGTAGTCAGAGAAATAGACACTGATCAAATCCTAGAGAAAAGCCAAATGCTTCCTTTGTTTTCTGTGTACAGTCAATTCAATGATTTGCTTTCCCTAGAGATCAGCTTCATGATTTCATGATCATGTGGTTAAACTTCTTAATAAATGAGATATTGCCCAGAGGCCATGTTATTCTTCATGACCTTGTAGAATGTGGATCACTATGTAGAAATCTGATAAAGTACATTCAGTTATTAAGTTATAATTTGAGAAATCATGAACCACAAACTGATTATGTTTCTTATTATAAGAATTTAATGTGGTTGCAAATAATTGAATTTCTCTTTGCATTGTCCCCCAACTGGCAGTTACAATTTATACCGAAGTGAGATTACTTCTGAGACACACAATTAGGTCGCACTTTTATCTTACAAAGTTCATGACAGAAATACAGTTTTGTATGTTTCTCATTAGCATGCAAGAGTTAATACATCTCCAGAAAATGAGAAACACATTATTTTTCTCTAACAATATTCATTTTTATATGTTTTTAATTGATTAAAACAATGGGTTGATTAATGTGAGAGAAATTTAAACATTGGCAAATTAGACATTTGGAAGTGTAAAATAAAAGTATATAATTACTGTGTTGCAGAAAAGAAATGATTCAGTGAATAGTTTTTCTGGACCTCATAAATATTATTGAAAAATATAATTCCATATCCTTAAAATAGTACTACTATAAAAACAGTATTTTTTCATCTAAAATGGACCTGTGTTGATAATTTTTCACCATCTTTTAATTAAATTCAGATAAAAATGTAGCCAAAGTTTGAAAGATTTTCCTGTTATTTCACAAGATCTCATAATTTCATAAATATTGGTCCTAATGTTTCCAAGCTTTGAAGGGGATTCTGAAAAGCACAGACCATTTTTTTTTTCCACCAAGTTAGAATGTTTAGTCTATGCAAAAGATAAACCTTTTGAAGATTCAAAGTCTATAACATGCCCAGAGGAAACAATTGTCTTTTTAGAAGTTTCTTCCTGGAATATTTCTGTCTCTTCAGAATTGGTATGTTTTTGTTATTGCTCACAAATGTTGCTGATAAAGGCACTTCAAGTAAGGGAATTGAAATAATGGAAAAATAAATCTATTCTTTAATATGTAACAGAAGGCTGATTCATCAAATATGGATAAATGTTTATGATGTGCTTAACAGCAGAAAACTTCAGTTTTTCTGGTGGACTTTTAGGAATATTAATAACAAAAGGCTAGATTCTTCCCCTTTGAATTCCCTGTTGACATCTCAGCAGCAGGGCAGAAGTAGAATCCAGGAGTACAAATACAGACTTAGTCAAAGCAAGCCTCTATTCCACGTGGAATATATGTTCCATGTTTATATATATATATATATCCCACATTTTTTACTAATAAGTACAATAAGTCAATTAATCCAAGTTACTGAATTCAGCAGCCAATTTTCCTAACTTGGGATGGAACTAAAAATACATTATCTAGTTTGCAGCAAACTTTCTGCAATAGTAAGGATGCTAATTGCAAAGATTCATCATCATTCACTGCCAAGAGTTGATATACAATAGCTGGCTGATTTATTTGTAGTTTGCAATGCATAAATAATGAGTCTTTGGTAAAAGGTGAATGAACATTAAATGATATCATATGATAATGATGATGCTGTTCTAAAACTTTCACATGATTCTGTTGGTTTTGTTGTTTGTCTAGTGTTACCCCAGTCAACAGAGTGTTTTTCCCTTTCCTTTCCTTCTCACTGACCTTATCTTTTACATATTCTGATTGTTCTTGAACCAGTAGCTTAAGGAGAGATGCAAAAGTGATGAGAGTTTGATTTAGCTTCAGCTTTTATTATCGGATACCCACAAGGAAATAAAGCTTTGATCTACTTCCTTGGAAAGTTAATCCCAGTGATTATGTGGAGATGTGTGCAGTGGTAGCTACAGGGATATGCATCTTTAATCTCTGGGTGTTGAATACTTAATCCATCTTGGATTCTTGGCAAGGAGATTTAAAGAAAGAACAAAATAATTACACTCTTCATGGGCTTTGTTTTCTGGAATGAATATTTGGTAGCTCTGCTTGTTCTTTTATAGTTTAATAGGCTTGTTTAGGAAAATAGACTTAGCTTCACTTAGAGTGATGTAAAAATTGATGATTTTTGTGGTCCTCAATAGGTAAATTTAAAGTACATCTATTGACAATAGGGCAGTTTGTGTGGGGTTTTTATTATTCAAGCTTGTTTATCTGGGTATAGTGAAGGCCGAATAGAAAATACTCTATTTCCAGGGGAATACTTTAAAAATTATCCTAGAACTAGATAACTCATTAAAAAGTCCTCATCTTTTCTAATAAATAAAAACAATATGCTGGTGTAGGCCATAAACTGGCCATTAAATTCAAATATAATGCACCTTCTTTGGAAAATGCCTTTAAGCCAAATACATTTTTCTAAAATTGCTACTCCACTTTACTGAGAAAATATAAGTTGGGCTAAAATATGTTCTAGCCAGTTTGACTAGTTAATCCATTTGTTAACATAAAATATATTATCTTTTCATTTATATCATACATTATAATTTATAAATTATATGTCAAAAAGGAAAATGGAAATAATGAAAAATCTCATCAATCTTACATATGCATTTAGCATTCATGATGTTTGGTGTAATAGACATACAATTATTTTTTCCAAGTAACATTATTTATGAAGTTTTTTCCCACTATCTTACTGTGCACAAGTATGAACTTATACAAAATGCCATGAAGTATATTAGCATAATTTACTCAACTACTCCTCCAGTTTTCTTTCTCTATTATGAAAAATACTGGAACTTTTTTTGTGTTGAAACCTGAGATGTTGGCAAAAAGAAATAACAGTATTTTGTTACTTACCCTAAATCCTCATTCTTGATTGAAAGATGTTGTGAATAGACCTGTTACAAATTAATTCTGATATCAGAAAAAGGATAAGTGAAATTTTGTATCTTACTCACTCATTTCCAATCTAATGATTCAGAGTTTTAAACACATTGATATGTAAAACAAATATTTAAATAATGAGTTTCCCTTAGAAGTAATTTTTGGCTATGGGAACATTATATTAGCAGTTTTGATAGTAATTCAAATTCAGTCCTGTGTTAATTCATTACAAACAGAGGTGGCCTCTCTCCTTCCTCCCTTCCTTAAATAGCACAGCTCTTGTTTCTTCTGTGATTGAGGCCTCTGAATTTTGTGACCATTTTAATTATCTAGTAAAAGTGCATACTCCAAATGAGGTAAAATTTAATCTTCAGAATTTGTCTTGGAAATGTACAGAACAGCAACTGGGCAATAGCTGAATAAAAGTTTCTGTGTCATTTGGAGGAAGACATAATCAATTTTACATTGTATCAAATGTATTTTTTAGGAATTCCCGAAACACTCCCTAAAATGCATGCCATGGTTTAAATGGATCCAAACAAAGTCTTCATATAATTCCCAAAGGTATTTAGCATGGGCACATAGATTAAGAGTTTTCATAGACTCCTCCAGAGGAAGAATTTAATCAGGTGTCTACATTATACAAATTTTGTTCTGTGTTTGATTTGAACTGATAGAATGTTCTGGCACGGTAGACAAAGGATAATTTCTGTTTGCAATCAGTTCTAAGTATTCCTTTTCTTATATACCTTTACCTCCCGTGCTTGACCTACCCTGCTCAATGGCAGTTTACAAAGGTGAGTGACCTTGATCCTCTATTTATTATTCAGGAATTTCCCCCCAAAGCTAGAGAGAATAAAATCCTCATGCAGAATCTTTCATTTGGCATAAAACCTTCTTTTCTACTTCCTTTTTGAAATTCATCTTAAAATTGTAGGTGACATCTGACTGAGGCAAAATTGTTCCCTCTCTCTCCTGATGCCATGCCCCTGGCTAATGGCACACAACCCGTGTGAAATGTGTGTGGCAGTGCCAAAGGAAAAGAGGGAGCTTGGTGGGGAGTGGAGTCTTCATGTGTGAAAATAAGCAAGTTGCCAGGTAAAGAAGATGAACCTCATTCCTAGACTATGTGTTTCCTTAGCACAAAAGGAAAATCAGTCCTTGACACTAAACCTTCTAGTGTCACAATTTATTGTGATTATTTGAGTATTTTTCTCCTTGTCATTTAGATACTGCAAAATCTTTAGTGTACTCAGATTTCCAGGTCAGCTCTGTAAGAATTTATATCAATGTCACTCAATATGGGGACCAAGGATTCATGTGGATCCTAGAAGTGTTTGTTACTGACTTGTGATAAGGTAATGAGTTGGGGCCAGGATGTCAATCAACTAAGTTGCTAAGCACACCATTTAAGTCACCTGATTTTTTTTTTTTTTTCTAATGTACCAGGACTTTCTTGACCATTCATGGAATGCTGGCAATAAACAGTTCAAAGACAGGCAACTTTGAGTAGCAGTTATACAGATCTTTCTTTCAAACTTTGTATTAATGTGAAATATGTGGAAACACATAAGTACATAAGTACTTGATGTAAAAAGTAAGTATTTATTGATAAAAAAATTGGATAGCAGTTTGAGGTTGGGGACTAGGGACAGAGAACTTGGGTCTTCATTTAGACACTGTCAGTTAACTGTTGTGTGATATGAAGTGAATTATTTAATCACTGTGAGTTTCAATTTTTCTCATTTGCAAATGACCTGGAATTGTTCTGGATTAAATATTTAATGAAATGTAAGAAATAGAAAGGAACTGAGTACACCGATGCAACACATTCTCATATCTAGACCTTTGTTGTTAACCTATGAAAATGGATGCTAGATGCATTTGTTTTAAAATTTAAGTTTTACAGGTGCTAAAAAGCTTTAGTTTTAAAATTTAAGTTAGATGCCCCTATAACTCCCATCTTTTGAATATTTCCCACCTCTATACACACAACTTTAGTGTTTGAAAAATGTTTCTTCTCTGGCCATAGTGTGTTTTCATTGCTTATAATAGTGTTCTGGAATTCAACCTGTCAGTTGAAAAATTTCCTTCTGCCCAAAACCTCATTTATTTTCATGTCACCCTTATGAGGAACCATGACAACATCCATTTTCTCTTTTGTATAAAGTTACAATTCCTAGCAGCTTGACTCTGTGGGACAGTGAAAGTTGTCAACATTTTCTGTATGGATCCTTATAGCAAAACCTTACTCCTTACTCATTATAAAAACATTTTTATGAATAGGTATTACAGATATTTTAATGATAGTACAGACTCTTTTCCATGAGAAGAGCAAAAGCAAATGCAAAGTATGAAAAAAAATAAGAAAAGATATTTTTCTGGAAATGGAAATGCCATTAAAGGAGAATATTGGAGGGGGGGGGGGGGCGGGAGGGGAATCTTGCAATATTATCCCAAAAGTAGCATGTTAATTTTCTCCTTATTAAACAAAGCTTATCATTCAATAAGCTAATCAACTCATGTCATTCCAATTTGCAGGGTGTGGGGAGAGTTTACCATTGTGTGTGTGGCCATTATTGTCCTTCTACTTCTTTCATCCTTCTCAGTCACCATCCTCTGGGTTTACTTCTTTGGTGTCTGTCTTTAAACATCTCATCTGTGATATCTGCACAATATTGTGGTACCTATTCACTTCTCAACTCTCTCTCACTCTCCTCCGCGACATACAGCATCCTATAAGTCAATGTAGACCTCGATTCCAGATCACTTCTCTTACACCATATCCCTTTCCTTTGCTCTTATCTTTCCATCTAGAACCTTTTGTTTAAAATGCCCTATTACTCTTTTTCAGTTCAAATTTGGCATTTATAACCTGTTAACAATATGTTCACCACTGTATTTGGATAGGTTAGGTGCTTGAATGAATATTTGTTGAATTGAGTTATTGAAGTACAATCTGCCAGGAGCTGGGTCAATTGCTTCTAATATAAAGAATAGTTATTTCTTAACACTTTAGTTAGTTGTGATTGCTATCTCTTTTGGGCTCCCAAAGCACTTTCTCTGATCCTGTCTTATGACATTTATCACTTAGTATCATGTGAAAATTCAGGCTTTATTGTCAGACAGACAGAAGTTCAAACCCTGGTTCCTACTATGTGTATCAGTTCAGTTCAGTTGCTCGTGTCTGACTCTTTGCGACCCCATGAATCACAGCACGCCAGGCCTCCCTGTCCATCACCAACTCCCGGAGTTCACTCAAACTCATGTCCATCGAGTCGGTGATGCCATCCAGCCATCTCATTCTCTGTCGTCCCCTTCTCCTCTTGCCCCCAATCCCTCCCAGCATCAGAGTCTTTTCCAGTGAGTCAACTCATTTCATTTCTCAAGAACCCATAGTTTTTCTGTCAAGCGAGGATGATCATGGTGGTTACATTACATTTTTGTGAAGATTAGGTGGCGTAAGATACATGCAAAATACTTTGCTTTTAGTAAGCGTTTAATAATAAGAAGAACCAAACTTTATATATTACTTACTGTCCAGAAACTGTTTTAAACTAACCCTTGTGTTCCTTTTACATTGGTTAACATTGCAATAGAGCAGGCACGGTCTCTCTGTTTTGCAGATGAGACAAGTAAGGCACAGAAGGGTTAACTCCCTTTTCAAGGACACAGAGTTGGGATTACACCAGGGTGGTGTACATGCAAGTGGTAAAGAACCTGCCTGCCAATGCAGAAGACATAAGAGATGTGTTCGATCCCTGCATCAGGAAGATCCCCTGGAGGAGGGCATGGCAGCCAACTCCAGTATTCTTGCTTGGAGAATCCCACAGACAGAGGAACCTGGCAGGCTCTATGTAGTCCATAGGGTTGCAAAGAGTTGGACATGACTGAGCAACTTATCACAAGCACGTCTGGCTTTTGCATTGACCACTTCATTGTGTAGCCCTTCTGTACTTCTGTATTGTTCTCCCCTTATCGTTAAGAAGAGCAGAATGTGAATGAAGGAGTCATAAAACCTGAATATTAGTCTTAGATTGTCAGCAGCTGTTTACTCACTTACTGTCGTTGACCTGAATTCAGTGTTCTTAGGGAGAAGGCAATGGCACCCCACTGCAGTACTCTTGCCTGGACAATCCCATGGATGGAGGAGCCTTGTAGGCTGCAGTCCACGGGGTCACCAAGAGTCAGACCCGACAGCGACTTCACTTTCACTTTTCACTTTCATGCATTGGAGAAGGAAATGGCAACCCATTCCAGTGTTCTTGCCTGGAGAATCCCAGGGACTGCGGAGCCTGGTGGGCTGCCGTCTATGGGGTCGCACAGAATCGGACATGACTGAAGCGACTTAGCAGCAGCAGCAGCAGTATTCTTACCTATAAGACACAAAAATGAGAGAGCAGACAGCCTCTTTTTACCTTCCCAGACTCCTTTTATTTTGAGAATTGTCCCTCCCCCAGTCTATTACAGAGAGACTGTCAGTCACATGGCCACCAACTTTGACACTGCAGTGTCTCCAGAGGTTTTCATATCCTCAGGCAGAGTGATTGCTCCAGGGCTGAACACAAAGACTAAGCAGAGTTAGAAAATTGTATGTGTGTGTGTGTCTGTGTGTGGGTATTTAAACTGCATGGAATTAGGGGAAACAGAGCCCTTTTTAATTTCCAAAATATATAAGCTGAAAAAATCGTAACAGCATAAAGCTGCCAGAGACTGTCTCTTCCACCAGGTGGAGAGAATTTGCTTAAGACTGAATGAAACTCAAAGAAAGAAGAGCTATGAAATTAGGGTTTGGAGAGAGAGAGAAATAAATGGCAAGAATGATTATTACAATAATTATTTTGGTGTCCCAGTTCAGTTCAGTTGCTTAGTCATGTCCAACTCTTTGGGACCCCATGGACTGCAGCACACCAGGCTTCCCCGTCCATCACCAACTCCCGGAGCTTACTCAAACTCATGTCCATAAAGCCAGTGATGCCATTATCCAACCATCTCATCCTCTGTCATCCCCTTCTCCTCCTGCCTTCAATCTTTCCCAGCATCAGGGTTTTTTCCACTGAGTCTGGATTTTGGTGTCTGGATTCAGCTATATCTGAAGTCAGTCCACCTCTGTACTTTTCAGTTTTGCGATTCAATAAAATACTTTTCCCGTTTATATAGTTTGAGTTGGTTTTCTGTCAGTTATTAGAAAAAAAATTCCTATTCAAGATTTAAAGGGATAATGTCCCTTCTAGCCATAACATTCTGTAACCATAACTATTCATTATATGCTTGAAGTCCTAAAGGAATATATTTTTTAACAAAGCAGGTATTAAATAAATATTTTTGAAACAAATGGAATTGTTCAACCTGCAACCCAGGATAAAAATAGGTATACCTGGGATCATAAGCATATATTTCAAATTACTTTTATAGGGTCTTGGCAACTGACTACTTTGATAATGATCGAAGGGCTTCCAAGATGGCTCCGTTCCGTTCCATCGCTCAGTCGTGTCCGACTCTTTGCGACCCCGTGGACCCCTACCAGGCTTCTCCATCCATGTGATTCTCCAGGCAAGAATACTGGCGTGGGTTACCGTTTCCTTCTCCAGGGGATCTTCCCGACCCAGGGATCGAATCCAGGTTTTCCACATTGGAGGCAGACGCTTTAACCTCTGAGCCGCCAGGGAAGCCCAAGATGGCTCAGTGGGTAATAAATCCACCTGTAATGCAGGGGACGCAGGAGACATGTCCCTAGGTTGAAAAGATCCCCTGGAGGAGGGCATGGCAACCCATTCCAGCATACTTTCCTGGAGAATCTCATGGACAGAGGAGCCTGGCGGCTTATAGTCCATAGGGTCACAAAGAGTTGAACAAAACTGACTGGACTGAGCACACATACATAATGATCTAAAATAATTAAAACCAGTTTTCCATTGGCTTAGAGACTGTTCCTGAACAAGCTGACTTCTGGATCTTGTTTGGAAAGTTGGCTCTTAACTAGTGGATGGATGCAAAGGAAAGGGTGGTTTGCTGAGCACAAAGATGAATCCTTCCTGAAATTAACAAGCAAAACAAAGGATAGAACTGTTGAAGGAGAAATAGGATATAAAAGGAACTACCAACCACTGTCTCTATACAGTAATATAAGGACAGAAAATTCAAAGGGGCTCTTGGAAGGAAAGAACAGAATGACTGTCATTTGGGATTATATCCATTCTATATGAGATCCAATTATCCTCACACAATCATACCCACAACACAATCTCATATTCACAGAGATGAATAGATAGATACTCAGATGGAATGTGTGAGCAACACACAATGATGTTAAGCAGTTGCTTTCAGTTGATAAGTATGTATGCATGTATACCTAATGCTTATGTCCAAATGTCTGCATATACTTAGAACTATAGAGAAATCCCCTACACTTGAATCCTTCAAAAAGAAAACATGCTCTCTTAAATCAGTTCCATGTGCCAGGAAGTATGCTGAACACTTTGCACATTATCTCATGGTCTTCTCAACAGAGATATAAGACAAAAAATATCATCACCCACCCCGCCTTCTTTTTATAGATGAGGAAATTGAGATCCAGGTAGTTTAAATAACTTGCGCAAAGTTTCACACCTAGTAAGTAGTGCAAGTCTTTTCTGCTTTAAATACTCTCCTTTCATCACCATGCTTTGCTACCCCTCCCAGATCTAATTAGTTTTAATGATAAAAAATACAGAGATATCGCCTGCCCTGCAAAAGAGGGAGTGAAGAGTTGAGACCGTGTAGTACTGTGGAGAAGAGAGAGAGGGAGTAGGTATATGGTACATGGGAAAAGAATCAAGTTATAAACATTTAAAGAGCTAATATAGGGGGAAAAATAAGACTAAGACATACAGTTCCTTCTCAAGTGATAAATCTTTTCCATTTGCTACGACTCGGTTCATTTCATGTAAATTCTATGTTTAACATGAACTCATAGTTTCATCGCTCAAACCTGCTTGGCTGCTAGCATCCTCCTTAGGGCTCTGCCAACAAGAAAGTGCACGATACTGCCAGCAACAGCAAGGCAGTGCATGCTGCAGCCTGCCAGACTAACTGCTGAAACCTCACAGCAGATTTAGTGTTTCCTGTAGAGGCTTTCTGAGACAGAAAAGTTCCCAGCTTGTTTGTATATGACTAGCTTATGTTTGCATGATGCCCTGAACCATGGCTTTTTAGGGGTCATTTCGTTTCATAAACATTGTTCTGACTCTATAGGGAATCAGCTACATTCACACAGCCAGTGCTTATGGAAACAATGACATTTGATTGTTAAGTGGAAAATAGATTGTTTATTATTAGCTTACAAAAAGAACTTTTCAGAGTCATGCAAAAGATTAGGGCAGTGTTTGGTGTAATGGTCATCAATTTATGGAAGTGATGGAGACAAGGTAACATTCGCTGATGAGATAAAGCTTTAAAAGCCTTAGAAATGTGGGAGGTCTTTATAGAAATGGGTAAGGAATGCTGTTGAACAGAACACACATGATATTAGCTGCTCACATGTCTTTGTAGCTCAAGCAGAAATAGTGATGGAGTCTCTTAGAGCTAGGAAGTGGTTCTTGATGGCCTTACTCCAAAGAGTTCTATATTCCTTGAGAAATAGCTTCAGTACAGTTACACATGGGGTTCCTTTTAGTGGCATCAATTGAAGAGCTAATTTATCATTACTGAATCTTGGGTTTGGGGCTCAATCATTTCCTTAAAAGTTCACAAGATGCACCATTTCTTCATACCAAGCTTAATTCATTACTCAAGCTTCTATGATGAATGGGGTTTTGTGAAAAATACTTCACGTCTTTACCTAACATGTGTCTTGATAGGATGAGATATTATACATATATTTTTATCAGTAACATTTGATGAAAACTACTCTAAACTTGACATGCAGAACCTTTTTTAAAATTTTAATTTTATATTGGAGTGCAGTTGATTCACAATGTAGTGTTAATTTCAGGGATACAGCAAAGTGATTCAGTTATACATACAAATATATCCATTCTTTTTCAGATGCTTTTCTCATATAGATTATTACAGATTATTAAGTACTAGAGTTCCCTGTATATTTTAAATATTATCTCTATATAAAATAATCTACAAGGACTATATAGTGAGTTTATTTTATATATAGAAGTGTGTGTATGCTACCCAAACTCCTCATTTATCCCTTCCCCAAAATTTCCCCTTGATAATGGTAAGTTTGCTTTCCAAGTCTCTGAGTCTGTTAACATTCAGTACTTTTTCTTTGTTTTGCTAATCACTGTCTCCCTTTACTAGAATGTAAACATCCCAGGGGAAGGGAGTTTTGTCTGTTTCATCCACTGCTGTGTCTGGAGCACCTAAAGTCATGCCTGCCTCAGCAAGGTTTTCAATAAATATATTTCGTACAAACGAACAGGGACTATGCTGATCGTTTTATAGGCATTTCTTTTTGAATCACCCCATTCAAGCATTAAACCATTAAAGCATGTTATGCTTCCATTTCCATTTTACTGATGAGGAAAATGAGACTTTGAGAATTGAAATACATTTTTCAAGGCCATGCTGCTGCTGCTGCTGCTAAGTCGTGTCCGACTCTGTGCGACCCCATAGACGGAAGCCGACCAGGCTCCGCCGTCCCTGGGATTCTCCAGGCAAGAACACTGGAGTGGGTTGCCATTTCAGCAGATAAATTACACAGCCTGGTTCAAGTATAAACTCTATCTCCAAATTTCATGTTCCTCATATCTGGCTCATGCTTTTCTCCTGAGCATTTCCACTTAAAGTCTGAGTCCACTTGAATAAAATATCAGGCCCTTTTCTGGGTAAAGGAAGTCCCTGTGAGGACAGATGGGGTTAGTACTGGTGCCTCAGATTCCAGTCGTGTCTGTCACAAGACAAAGTCACGCTTTCAGGCTTTCATCGAGCTCCTGGGATGCCTCACTTTCTTGGCCACATGTCCATCTGTTCAAGGTCTGTGAGAGGGGTCCCCTTTCTGGAGTTTCCCCTTCACACCCTGATGTGCAGGGAAGCACCTGCATGGAAGAAAGAGCCAGACTATTGTGAAGCCTTGTGAAACCTTCCATAGCTCCATCCCTCCAATTTTTCAACTGCCTGGGTGTGTCCTGTAGTCTAGAAATGCACAGGTTTAGGCAGGGTGTGTTTATGGTTTGGGTTTAAAGAGGACAAAGAAAAGAGTAGAGGGGCTGAAGGAACAAACACGGTAAGTAAAGACTATGAGTGCCTCCAGGACTAGAGAAGAATAAAGTTTTAAAAACAAACACTAAAATGGACTTATCCATGATGATTAGTCTCTGTCTAGAACAGGAGAAAAGCTCACTACAACGCTGACAGCAAAAAGTATGGTCGGATCTTCCTAGAACTTAGGGTCCTGGCCTTGTCCTAGCTAATTGTCACTGCCATTTTGACCTCCCTCCGCCCCCCACATTGCTGTGTCCTCTCAATCATTCTTGACCCCTTAGCTTTTGGTTCATAGTTTTGCATCTCTTGCAGGGCAAGCCTGAGAGATGGTTCAGACATACATAAGGCAAATTTTTATGGGGTAAGATAAAAAAAAATGTATGTAACTGCTAACCACTTTTCCTGTACAGAAGAAAGTTTGCCTAGGATTCTGCATTGAAAAATACCGAAGAAACTTCATCAACAACGTATTGATGCCTAGCACCCTGGTCTTCTCCAAGAAGACTTCTCTTTGAATAATTAATCTGTGACCTTGAAGTCTATTCAATCTAAACCTGATAGTTAAAACTTTTCTGTTGAGAACAGTGATCTGAAAATGAGGTATGTGTTCAGGGGTGGGTGTGGATGAAGGAAATGAACATAAGGTTATATTTTTTCTTCAGATACTCGTCTCAGAGATTCATTATGCTTTGGGTGGTAGTATGGCACGCTGCTGTCACAGGACTGCCCATTATAATTACCCAGGGAAATTAAAAAATATATATACTTGGTCCCAGCCCAAACCAATTAAATCAGAATCTCTAGGAGGGAGGCTGGAGGACTGACATTTTTGTAAAAGCTCCCCAGATGATTCTAACATGCAGCTAGGACTGAGAATTCCTAGCATAGGACATGGACTGTAGGTGGAGTCTGCCAGGTCTGTGTTGTAATTCCAAATATGCCAATTTTTGTGCTGTGTGACATTGGGAAAGTTTTTGAAGCTTCCTAAACTCGTGTACTTATCTTGTAAAATGGAGACAGCGTGCCTTCATCAGAGGATTGTTTTCAAGATAAAGTGAGAGAATGTATGCGTTGTAGCTAGTACAGTTCTTCGCATATAATTGGTGTCTAATAAATTAGGGTTATTATCACTATTATCATCATTATTAGGCTTAGAAAAGACCATTATGTCTATATGTAAACACTGCTTAGTCATAGGGAAGAGCAAACACCCACTGGAGACCAGTGCAGCCATCTGCTCTTTGTCAGATAGAATACTATTGCACTATGATTATTTCTCCTCCTTGACCCAATCTAATTTTGAACCCCATTGCTACAATGATTAAAACTATTCTGACAGATTTCTGCTAAAGGGTAAATGGTTCTTGATGTTAAGATACTTGCTCCAACATTTAGGTTTAATTTATTCATTTTAATGCTGGTTCGACTATTCTTTCAGTTGTATCCTTCCAATATGCTGAAAATTTAAAGCATTTGTCTTATTTTATTTTAGATGGCCCTTCCTCTCCCATTGCAGGATCAAAAATCAAATTTTCGCAGTACTCCCTTCAAAAAAGATATGAAACCATACCATGTTTTTGATCTTTGAATAATTGCCTCTTAAATCCATTGCCACAGATTCTACCCTCCTTTATGAAAATGAGACATTGCATTAGCCATAGAGTTGCAGAGTGGATTAAAGATCCTTAAAGCTGGTAAAAATACAAGGGCACAGAGTTTACCATGATGAGACTCAATTTATAACTCTCTTACACACAATAAATGTTCATGTCACTTTCAATTGAAAGGCAATACTCTGTTCAACAGAAGCAAAATGATTTTCCTAACAATGATTTGTGTACTTAAACATCTGCAGATGTTTAAGGAGAAAGGTTACAGCCCATTTTCCATATTCCAGTAAGTCCAATACACTACGTCTGTGACAGATGATACCAGCGTTCTCCCAGGCTGTTTTTTGGACTCATTCATGACATGTGGCCAATAAACCCAATGGCTTACCTATGTAGGATCCACCTCTGAACTAGCTCTCTAATGCTTTTCTTTTTTCAGTTCTGGCTTGGTTCTCATCTTCATTACTCTTGCCCCAGTATCTTTAGCCTCTGCACCTGACAATGCATCCCCTACAAGAATCCAGATAACCCTCCTGGCCTTTGACTTCCCCATCACAAACCTGTGACAACTTCCTGCATCTCTAATAAAGCCCAAATCATGTCAGGGAAAATGGAAAGAGCTCAGTTTGTTTGAATTTGGAGGCTGGCAGATCTGGGGTTTAACTTGGCTTTGTGGCATTTTGGTTTTTAGATGTGTGATTGTGGCTGTGAATTTTTCTTCTCTAAACCTGTTTTGTCATCTGTAAAATGAGGATTAAAAATAACTACCTTGGGGTTTGAAAGTGAAAGTGTTAGTCACTCAGTTGTGTCCAACTCTTTGTGACCCCATCAGCCTCTCCTGTCCATGGAATTCTTTTGGCAAGAATACTGGAGTGGGTTGCCATTTCCTTCTCCAGGGGATCTTCCTTTCTCAGGGATAGAACCCAAGTCTCTTGCATTGCAGGCAGATTCTTTTACCATCTGAACCACCAGGGATGCCCCTACCTTAGGGTTTATTAAGCATTAAATGAAATAACTTCTGCACATTACCTAGTATAATATCTGACTTCCATTGAAAGGTCAACTAATATTAGTAACCCACTGTGATCCTCTGAGGGCTTCCCAGGTGGCCCAGTCGTAATGAATCCGCCTGCCAGTGCAAGAGACATAGGAGACATAGGTTCGGTCCCTAGGTCAGGAAGATCCCCCAGAGGAGGAAATAGCAAGCCTTTCTGGTATCCTTGTCTGGGAAATTTCATGGACAGAGGAGGATGACAGGTTACATCTGTGAGGTCACAAAGAGTCGGACACAACTGAGCACGAGCACAGACTGATGTTCCGATTCTAGGCCTGGCCTGCTTTTCTAGTTACAGTGCTGTCCCTCTGTCTTCTACATGCCCTGGTTTCTTTTCCCTTCTCTACCATCAAAGTACGCATATATCTCCATTCCCTTGCTTCTGTGACTTTATTCATCTGTATACTCATGTGGTTCTCTTTGCCATAAATACCTTTTGCTTAGTGTCTAACCAGCCCTTTTCTTTTTCCCCAGGATTGCTCATCAAAATTATCCTCCAACCTCCTACTCAACAGTCTCTGTCCTACCTTCTCAGTGATCTTTCCATCCTGCCTTGGGGTCCATCCCATGTCAGTGTTTGCATCCACCTCCTCCAACTGCTTATGAGCCCCTTGAGGGCAGGGGAGGGGTCCTTCTTATCGTTGCCTGCAACTGCCCATCTCCACCACACATTTCTGACAGCCTAACAGGATTTCTTGAAAAGAAAATGCTGAAAACATTATGAATGTATTATTTAACAAATTCATTGTATTGCTAAAACTGTATTTTTAATATATAAATAATTTTATATAATATAAACATAAAACATTGTACTTATATATGTATAATATTTGTATATATATGATTATTCTATTATTATTGATCACATAACTAGAACAATTAATCAAGTCTACTGGGAAAGGTTGGGGGCGGGAGGAGAAGGGGACGACAGAGAATGAGATGACTGGATGGCATCACCAACTCTGTGGACATGAGTTTGAGTGAACTCCGGGAGTTGGTGATGGACAGGGAGGCCTGGCGTGCTGTGATTCATGGGGTCGCAAAGAGTCGGACACGACTGAGCGACTGAACTGAACTGAACTGACCAAGTGTAAGTAACTTCCCAGAGTAATACTGTCAATAAAACTTATCATGTCTTAGGAGTTTTTATAAAAGCTCTGAACAGACCCTGGGGACTAATGTATACCTAGCAAGCTCATGGCAATAATACTCAGAAACACTAAGATTAAGCCAGCAGAAGAAAAGCCAAAAGACAGACTGATGAGATGCAGACTAAAGTGACCAGGACTCAGGACTCAATGTCTGATTTTCGGCTGAAACTTCAGGCATGTTTATGCTGCAGGACAGAAGCCTGTAGGACAATAGTCTCTTCCTCAGCACTGTTTCTATTGGCCAGGAGAGAAACAGAATAAAGAAGAGCTTCACACAAGTTAATCTGCCTCTACAGTTTATATTAATCAAGTCTTTTTCTTATTTGTAGAAGTAGCAATAAGTGTTGGTCACTCAGTCGTGTCCGACTCTTTGCGACCGCATGAACTGTAACCCTCCAGGCTTCTCTGTCTATGGGGTTCTACAAGCAAAAATACTGGATTGCCATTTCCTTCTCCAGAGGATCTTCCCAACCCAGGGATCTAACCCAGGTCTCCTGAATTGCTGGCAGATTCTTTGCTGTTTGAGCTACAGGGAAATCCTTTTTCTTCTTATTTTTACATATTTCATGTGGAATAGATCTATGCAAAATGTGTATACTGAATAGTACGTTTCTCTGCCATGTTTTAATTCACTTAATGGCCATTTTTGGTTTCTCTGTTTAATGAAAACATTTTAATTATTCAATGTTTCCACAATCAAGCACAATTTTTTTCCTGTATTATCTGATGGGGTGACCAGCCAGCCCAGCTTGCCAGGGGACTGAGCAGTTTCCTGGGACATGGGTCTTTCAGTGTTGAAATTGGGATAGTTTGGGGAAACTGGCAAATTTAGCACCATGCTAAAGAATCTTTCAATTTTTCAGAGAAAAATGTCAGCTATTGTTCTTTTCCACAAGGTGTTTGTAATTGACTTGTGAAATAGGATGCAGGAAACCAAATCTGGGACAACTGAAGAAAGAAATAAACAAAGCTTAAGTGTGTGCGGTGCAGAATATAAACTACGTAAGGTTTTAGAGCTGGCAGTGGAAGGATGGCGATGGAGAAATACCTTCTTTGCAAAAGTGAGCCTGGCGTAGAAATCCTCAGACTGGATAGAAGCTTAGAAACTCTGGAGGAGGCAAGGTGAGCCTTAAGTGGAGAAAGACAAAGTGTGAACAAGAAGCAGAATGCAGAAGCCCACCCTGGGGCTGGAGAGAGTGAGCCAGGGTGGTGCAGGTTGTGAATACAAGCCGAAATAAAGTCTGACAAGGGTGTGCCGTTTGCAGTAACTTTCGGTTGGCCTTCCAACATTTGCTCGAATAATTGAGACTTGGCTGCAATTACGGTTTACATTTGGTGGCTCCACTTCCTCAAAAGGAGAATTTATGTGTCTCGTGGAATAAACCAATGTACGTGTTAGCTGAGGCTCGTCCAGTGTTTCAATGAGACGGTCATTATGAAGTAAGTCAAGGAGAGACAGCATCTATCATGAAACGTTTTGTGTGGTGAAATACTGTATGGCAAGACCAAAATGCTAGATTCAAGAAGATTCTGCAAAGAAAATAAATAACTGCTCTTTTCAAGTAGAATTTGCCCTTTATCCGATATTGGCAGCCCTGAGTGTTTGGCTCACAGAAAGCACCCTTGCCATTTGTTTTATTGCTTCTCTGCAAGTTATTTGCCTCCAATTTTAGCAGCTGAATTATTTTTCTAATCCTTCTCAATTAACATGTCTTCTGCATCATTGAGGAACCAAAATGAAAGAGGAAGTTACACGGGAACGACATTCCATCTTTCCTGGAGAACAATTTTCCTGTCAAAAATTCGAAAGGAAGAATGTGAGAATATTTTTTTTTCTTCATTTGTTGCCAGCGTCTACTTAAAATTCAGATGAACTGCATTTTCTCTGACTAGTTTTGCTTCCATATGAACTCTAAAAGATTCCATTTTCTTCTCACCACCCCTTCCCTCTCCTCAAAAACAAGCAGTTTTATAAACAGGGAAAGAGGCTCTGCTCCTCAAGAGTAAACAACCCCTGCTGAGCAGAGCCAGGGGCCCCTGGAAAGCCCACCCCTTCAGAAGGAAATCAGATCCGTGGGCAAAATAAGTGAAGAAAAAAGGGGCAGCTGTGAAAACATTTAGTCTGTTTTTCTCCTCCACCCCCGCCGGTCCCCTTGTTTCCCAGCCCCCACCTCCACGTGATCCTTTCCACCCTAGGTTTCTGTGCTGGAAAAGGGGTACCTCAGCACAGAGCGTGTGTAAGGAGGAGGTTTCCCGGCCTCCGCGTCCTCACTGTCATCTTTTCGCCTCTCCGCCCTCGCCCTCCGCGCCACATTCCTGGAGGATAGTCGAAAAATTGATTGGATGATTTTTTGGCAGCTCTTTGCAGAGCCTGCAGGCACAGCTTGGTTTAATTAGGGAATCAGCGTTTCTTTTATGTAGGTCACATCAGGTTTTGATTCCAGACCTTATATAGCTCTAACCTTTCTAAAAAGTCAGAAATGCATGTGCCATGGGGAGAAGATTTTTTTTTTTAAGTTTTTATAATTCTCACCAGAGTCACGGATGCTAATATAGCTGTGGTCTCTCTCTTTTGTCTAATTTATCAGAATCAGGGCGGCATTCTATGAAGCCTTTTCTTCCATGAGGCTCCTGGTGTCTGAAGAATACATACTCTTATTCTAAAATTAATAGCAGTGATCTGGGGATGGGGAAAGGTTTGATGGTCTTTTGCTTGTTTCTTTGTGCATCTGTGCCCTAAACGTTTAATGGGTTCTCTTTCTATGAAATCTGATACTAAAAAATCTCTTTGGAGGTGAGTATAAAAATATTTATCCAGTAATCTTTGAGATGAAATTAGAAGTAAGTATAAGGTAGTAAGAGAAACTGGGTTTTTTAATGACAGTTCGTAAGCTGAAACCCCATAATAAATATTCTCATATCATACACAGCCCTTAGGAAACCTGTCTAAAAAATTTATAATGAACAAAGAATATCCCTTGGCAGGTATCATGCAAGAACCACTGGTGATTTCGGAAGTCTGAATGATGAACATGGATCCTGACACTGCCTTTGGAAAATTCTAACCTACTAGTATCATTTGCCTTTCAGAAATTTGTGACAATTAGTCCATGATTCTGATTTACATTGTTCTTTGGGTACCACATTTTGTTTACTTTTGCTTGTAGAAAATTTGAAATTTTATCAGCCAAATAAAACATAAATACAAAACATCCAAACATTAAACAGAAAGCCACCTTAACCTCCACCTCCAAAAAAAAAATCACTTTTTCAGAGTATGCGTCAATACAAGCAATGCATACTTAACGGACTAATATGACTGCATGTAATCTGCCACCCACAGGTAATTAATTAGGCTACTCAGTGAGTGTCATGCAAATAGGTGAACATTACTTGCTCTCAGGAGTGTGAAGCAGTGTCCTGTTTACATTTCTTGGATGACTAGGTGAAGAGCAGTGCCAAACGTTGAAATGAAACACCGTGAGCTTCCGAATTGTGCACCTCTCCTAATGTTAAGAGGGGCTATTATTCCTCAAACGCTGCCAGTCCAATCTATTTCATATTGTTAAAAACAGCTGGAAGGGCATATCCGTCAATGAAGGAGGTGTCTCATCTGTTGGAGAAACTTACAGACTCTTGGGCTCCTTATTTTCAGAGTGAGAAGGGAACTACAGCTGTCTGTTCTGATACATTTGATTAAACTCAACCAAGTGTCAGAGAGGGTGAGGAAACTTTGGTTGAGTTTCCTAGCCAATATTTTCGGTGTGTATATTGACTTTCCAAACTTTGCATTGAGCAGGATGTATCACAATAATAGGACCTGCCATAAGATCTCTGGAATATTCATTGTTGAAACCACACCATTGAAACCGCCAGTCTCTGGATATTTTGCTCTTGTCCTCCTTGCCTGAGACTCTTACCCCAAGAAGAATAAAATGAAATAATTATGGTTTCAAATTGTCCGAGGCAGAAACTATACCTTCACCTTTCAGAGGCAGAGAGAGCACTGGTACCAAATACACAGAAATGGTGGAGTTTGTATACTGCCAAATCAAATTTCAGTCATCCAAGTTCTGTTGGCTGTAGTCTTTTTTTTTTTTTATTTTTTAATTAATTTATTTTAATTGGAGGCTAATTACTTTACATTATTGTATTGGTTTTGGCTGTAGTCTTAAATCCTTTAAGAAAAGGTGTCTTGACTCTAGCTTTTGAATCACTTCTGCTTTCACTAAATTCATTCTATAGCATATAGAGTTTCATATTTTTGTTATGGCTGGAATTAAACCACAGTCCTCTCAAATTTGCAATTGGTGATAGCTCAGTGCATCTAAAAAAAAAAAAAAAAAAAAAATCCATGGTGCTGCAATGCCCTCTCCTGTCTGCTCTGCCTGGGGTAGAGAAACTCACCTCGGTTTATGGAAGTCAACTTGGCAAGTGAAAACTGTGTCTATCTTTTCTCCATCACCATGCTATTCAACTGAGGGCTGTAAAAGCCAGATCTCCTAGTAGTGAAACTGATCATGCAAATTTTATTCCATTTCCTCACTTGGTCTGCTATAATCTACAGGGAATAAATTCATAACACTAAAGGTTGCTGCCATTTTCATTCAATTACTCAGTTATGTCCAGTTATCTTTGTGACCAGGAAGATGGGTTAGTAATATCCAGATTACTCTGATGTATAAGTAATTTTAACATACTACTGATATACACCATAATAGCATCATATCTTTTTCAACCTCTAGAATCTTGATGGAAATGACTGACTGGAGTTGCCTGACCTCTAAATCTATCTTCAGTAGGATTTTATTTATTCTTAATCTTATAAAGTGCATGCAGTAATTTATAAAACATATTCAGTGTAGATCATGTTATAACTCCTAATAACTTCTCAAAAGGGAATTGGTGAGACCATTAAGCAGGACTAACAAAGGGAAAAAAGTATCCCTGCTTTGGTCTGTATTGTGCTTTTCTCACCACCAGTGTGGTTGGCCTTTCCTTGTCTGCTTTTCTGTCTTCCCTATCATTCATGCCCCCATGAGGTATATATGCAGCAGTTGTTTCCATGGGCAAGATTTTAATAAATATTGTAGAAGATTCTTAGGACCTATCATTCCTTTGTTCAAAGTTCAGATTTTTCCGTGAATTCTTTTTTAAGTATATTCTAAAAGCAGGTTTTCATGTTTCTAATGTATTCTGAAAACTAGCTCATGTTCTTATTATATAAATGGAGTGTGGTGCATCTTCTCTTGTGACCTGCAGGTGTGTGTGTGTGTGTGTGTGTGTGTGCATATACATGGGTATATGTGTGAATGTGGTATGCCTGTGTGTGAATGTGAATTGTGTCTCCATGACAGAAAGAGTTTATAGGCTTTGTGTTGGGAAGACAAAAGCTTTTCCCGTGAAAACCTAAAGAAATTCTTTCCCTTGACCTAAGAATGAAAGTGAAAGTGTTATTCACATAGACGTGTCCGACTCTTTGTGACACCCTGGACTACAGCACACCAGGCTTCTCTGTCCATGGAATTCTCCAGGCAAGAATACTGGCATGGCTGGCCATTCCTTTCTCCAGATCTTCCTGACCTAGAGATTGAACCCCTGTCTCCTGCATTGTGGCAGATTCTTTACCATCTGAGTTATCAGGCCTAAGAATGGTGAATGTTGAAACTTCCTAACTACCAGTGTTAATTTCTCCTTACATTTTACTTGCCTTTGATTATGTTGATGACAACAATTATAAGATTGAACCACTTTTAAAAATGAGCTACTGGTTGTTTTATAGATTGTTTTCAAATGAAGTTGAGCTTGGAGTCTCCAAATCCTAGCCTCAGTTACCAGGGGGGATGCCTTAAAGCTCTGCTCTGGTATAGAAAAAGCATGATATGTGTAGGTCAGAGCACAGGAAGTCAGGCATGCTTTTTAGTGTCCTTGGGCTTCCCTGTTGGCTCAGATGGTAAAGAATCTGCCTACAATGCAGGAGACCTGGGTTTGATCCCTGGGTCGGGAAGATCCCCTGGAGAAGAGAATGACTATCAACTCCAGTATTCTTGCCTGGAGAATACCATGGACAGAGGAGCCAGGTGGGCTGTAGTCCATAGGGCCGCAAAGAGTTGGACATGACACTTTCACTACTTTCTCATATGTTTTGGGGCCTCTATAATATTAGTAAATCTTCGTATCACCTGGCAGATAGTAGAGAATCAATGGAAAAGTTTGCAGATGGGAAGAGATGACTATTGATACCATCTTTTCTTAGTTTCACTCTTTATGAAAGTCACTGAAATGATTATAACCTAGACATCAAGTGTTAAATACTCTTCTTTGGCTCAATCCTTATCCATAAAAGGCCTTTGATGCATAGGGCTTTAGGTGGAAGCTTTAATAATGAGATGTCTGTGTTCTGATATCTCTGATGAGTCAGCTGTCTCTCTAGCTGCTACAGGATCCTTGGAAAAGACATTAATTCTTGTCAAATTTTCCCTCTGGGTCTTCCAACTAGTGCTCAGTCAGAGACAATGACCTATTTTTTTTTTTTTTTTTTTAGTTTTAGCATCTAGTGGTAGAATATTTAAGATGCCACAGTATCTGAATGTTAGCCCCCAAAGTTACAACTTTTCATGACTCATGATAAAGCTGAACCCAAATTTGAAATTCTAAGTGGGAGAGGTTGATAAATATTTAAATCTCGATCTGACTTCATGAGAATGTTGTCTTTAGAAGAAAGAAACCCTAGCTTGCCCTAGTTTTATAGTGTTCCTAATGGTGAATGTTAGACAAGTACAGTCTCTCCCAAACCATATCTACTACTTGGTGGTGGCTCTCAGGCAATCAAATTTGAAATATTTTAGGTGCAAAGTAAGATAAGTGAATGAAGAGTGTACCAGTGAATATACCACTCTATCATGTTTAAGATCTTTGTCACTGGAGATCCATTAGGACAGTTCTGCATACAGGAAGGGATGAAATAGTTCAAGAGGAAAGCTAGAAAAGAAAGAGTTCAAGTGCAAATTATGCCCCATATACTCGAAGTCAAAATAAGCTGTTCCCACAGGCAAAACAATAGAATATATACTTTGAAGGTATTTGTCTTTCTTCAGAATACATTTGCACTTCTGATTAACTGCTTTTCAAAAATTGCATGCGGTTAAGATATTATCCAGAGAAGGTGATGGCACCCCACTCCAGTACTCTTGCCTGGAAAATCCCATGGACGGAGGAGCCTGGTAGGCTGCAGTACATGGGGTCGCGAAGAGTCGGACACAACTGAGCAACTTCACTTTCACTTTTCACCTTCATGCATTGGAGAAGGAAATGGCAACCCACTCCAGTGTTCTTGCCTGGAGAGTCCCAGGGACGGGGGAGCCTGGTGGGCTGCCATCTATGGGGTCACACAGAGTCGGACACGACTGAAGCGACTTAGCAGCAGTAGCAGCAGCAAGATATTACCCCCTCCTCCTGGACATTTGGAACTTTAATTTCTGAAATAAAGAATCCAAAAATATTGTAATTATGTGCCAGAACAGTGAAAACTGAATGTTTTATAGTAATTACTGGGTCATGGGAAGTATGCTAAGAGCTTTCCAAGTGTTCATGTATCCAGTCCTCACACCTCTCCGAGAAGGTCAGTGCTGCTGTTTTATTAGATATGAGACACTGAACCAAAACAATGGGGAACTTAGATTTGAATGTGTGTGTCCAGTGGAAGAGATCAAAGTCCTAGTTCACAGGCTTTACTGCCCTGGCAATCATTTGTTGATATGATTCATCAGATTCAAATAAAGTGACTGTTTCTAACTTTCATGATGTCATCATTGAGTGTACTAAAAAAAAAAAAAAAAAAAAAGATCATTATTTGTTCTGAATTCTTTGTTGAACCAACCAGTAACTTCCAGTAACTGCATTGTAGATTCTTGGTCATTCAGTTAGTCAACTACACTTGTTGGCAATCCACTTTTTCCTTTCTTGAGTTTTTACATTTCTCCCATAGTCTTGTTGAAGCGAATGGAAGCTTAGTGATATTAGTCATAGTACGGCATTTTTCACGAACACAATAAATTCATTTTGCCCACTTTGGGGACAAGTCAGGGAGGTGGAACTGTAACAGTATTCCACAAGTGTGGCTTCATTTAGCGAATTCCTTCCAAAGAGCATAGTATGGAAAGGGAGGGAGAAAAAGTAGCTTTGCAGTGCAGGAAGCTGACAGACACCACCTCGGACAGGTGATCAAGGTCAACAGCCACAGTGAAAAGTCATGTTGATGGTATGAAACCCTTGATGTGATGTGAGGAAAATAGCATGTTACCTCTATGGTTCCCTTCTAAAAAACACGTCACCCTAGTCTAATCGTGAGAAATACATCAGAAAAATCCTAACTAAAAGACATTTTACAGATACCTGACTAGTCAGTAATCCTCAAAACTGTCAAGATCATCAAAAATAAGGATCATCTGAAAAACTGTCGTAGCCACAAGGAGCCTACGGAGCCACAGACAAGACATAACATAATGTTTTATCATAGATGGGATCCTGGGATGCTTAAAGGACATTAGGTACAAACTAAGGAAATCTGAATAAAGTATTGGAGAAGGCAGTGGCACCCCACTCCAGTACTCTTGCCTGGAAAATCCCATGGACGGAGGAGCCTGGTAGGCTGCAGTAAATGGGGTTGCTATGAGTCCGACATGACTGAGCGACTTCACTTTTACTTTTCACTTTCATGCATTGGAGAAGGAAATGGCAACCCACTCCAGTGTTTTTGCCTGGAGAATCCCAGGGATGGGGGAACCTGGTGGGCTGCCATCTGTGGGGTCGCACAGAGTCGGACACGACTGAAGCAACTTAGCAGCAGCAGCAGCAGACTTTAGCTAATAACATATCAATATTGGTTCATTAATTGTGACAAAAGGATCACACTAATGTAAGAAGTTAATAACAGGAGAAACTGGTTTTGGGGTACATAGGAAATCTCTCTTCAACCTTTGCATTTTTTCTGTAAAAACCTAAAACTGTTCTAAATAAAAAGTTTATTTAAAAAGTGCTGGGAAAAAAATCCTAGCACTCATTTAAGCATCTGTTGATTTTTATCCTGTATAGTTATGTATTTCTTTAATTTCTTTCTCTAATGTGATAACTTCATTAGACAGTCTTAGAGGGAAATTTGCTTATTTGTTTAATCTTTTAACAAGCATATATTTAATAGTGATAATAATAATAGCTAAGTTTGTTAAGTATTATTTGACAGACAATGTCCTAAAAACTTGACTTCATCTTATACAGTTCTTACATCAATGTTTTGAGCTAGTTATTGTTACCACCCTTACTTTACAAGTGAGGAAACTGAAGCTTGAAGAAGTACATAGCTTGTCAAATGTTATTAGACTAAATTTTTTCAAATATTTATTTATTTGACTGCTTTGGGTCTTAGTTGCAGCACGTGGGATCTTTTGTTGCAGCATCCAAACTCTAGTTGCAGTTCGCAATCTTAGTTGCTTCAAGACATGTGTGATCTTAGCTCCCTGGCCAGGGATCAAATGTGTACCCTACATTGCCAGATGGAGTCTTAACCACCAGAGACTGTTTGGCTAAATTTAGAACCAGGGTGTAACACTAGCACCATGCCCATGGTCTCTTTGCTGTTAGACAGTTTATCAGGAAAGGTTGCATTCATCTGCATATAACGGAAGTTCAACTACAAATGCTGGAGTTTATTTTTCTCAAGAAAGATCAGGCTTGTGTGGCTGATCCAAGATATAACCAAGGTCTCCAGCTACTGGATTTTTCCCCCTTCATCTTGAGTGTATGGCTCTCCCTCTTATAATCCAGCCTGATGGATTATTCTAGGATAAAGGAAGGAAGTCCTAAAAAAGAAAGGGTGTCACAAATATCAGGAAAGCAAAACTTCCCTCAAATTGCTAGCAATCTTCTGTGAATGTTATTGTCAACGTGCTGTCATCTAGCTACAAGAGAGACTGGAATGTTAGTTCATTTTTGTTTTTTTTTTTAACTTAAAATGAGAAGTTTGAGGCAGAAATTGCTGTTCAGAACAAAACATGATTTGGTTTGTGAGGAAAAACAGGAGGCCGTCTAGCACAGAGCTGGTGAATGAATTAAAAATGGATATTGGGGAGCAGCTGGGGTGTCTACCACAGTCATTGAGCTCTGCTGAGCCCCAGATCCACTCCAAACACTGTTCCTACTCTTACATGACTTATAGATGATTAGAAGAGATGATCTTATAGGCCATGTGGAATTATAGAGATACTCACAAGGAGAAAGGTGTGGCACTGAAACTCAGCCTGAAGTGAAGAGGGCTTCCTGGAGGAAGGGGCATTTGAACATAGAATAAAAGGGTGAATAAAAGGGATGAAAGGAAGGGAAAGTTTATGTCAGGCATTCAGGGAGTCTTCCTCATGGCCCCACCTGTTACTCTCTAACTTAGTTTTGGTTCTCTTCATTTTAATATTTACTCTGTACCAAGTACACCATAAATAATCAACATATATTTGTAGAATGGCAGAAATTATAGTTATTTAATTTATGCTTAGAGGTATGAATCTCAAATTATTTTCTTCTGCCCGCATGCCCATCAGATACGTATTAATAATCTTTGATTCTCCGTGAGCAGCAATCTTACAGTTTTCTTCTTTCACTTCTGAGATGTCTTTTGCAGTTTGATTGATCAGGAGCTAAAGGCACTGAAGTAGGGATCGTGTCTAACAGGTCTCCGGAATCTTCCAAGGATTTGATATGTTTCCTTATGGTGGTGGTAGTAGTACTAGTAGTAGTAGTAGTAGTGAAAGTCGCTCCGTCTTGTCTGACTCTTTGCAACCCCACGGACTATACAGTCCATGGAATTCTCCAGGCCAGAATACTGGAGTGGATGGCTGTTCCCTTCTCCAGGGGATCTTCCCAACCCAGGGATTGAACCCAGGTCTCCCACATTGCAGGTGGATTCTTTACCAGCCGAGATACCAGGGAAGCCCTTACTTATGGCAGATGAACAATATTTATTGTTACTGAATGTGCATGTAATATAAAACCAGAGATTCATGCAAATATATTAAATGTAACTATTTCTATTGTGAAAGCAACTGGGAAGTTCATTTCTACCATCATTTAAAATGATTCTGGTTCTATTTATCAGTACATCAGTTGATATATTTGCAAGTTGAAAAAATTTAGCTTCTGTTGATTGCTATAACACAGTAGACTAGAATTCATGACTTTATTTTATGATTCAGATTTCTACATGATTGCAGAGAGATGTTTTTGTATGTAGTTTCTCTGCCTGCTGAGGACCTATCAACTTCAAAGAAGTATAGTAATAAGAAAAATGAATTTGTTTTTCAGAAATTCTGAAACAATTGAATGCAATCTATAGAAATTTGTTCTCATTGGATACTCCTCATTTACACTGGCATAGCAAGTTTCCCAGCAGTCTTATTCTTTATTTATGATACATTTTCTTCTTTTGCCTCATGTGGTGTCACAGCAAGTAATCTTATTTTAAAATGCATTATGACAAGAAGCCATGAGACTAATCTCTTCCAGACTGGAGTTCAAGACTCCCTTGAGAGCTTCAGGGCCTCATGTAAAGTTATCAAAGTGTTATCTGGGGGAGAAAGGTGAAGGAGAGATTGGGAACATTGTCCAAGAGGGAATGTTGGTGGTGTGTAGAGAACAAAACTATAGATCATGGGCCAAAAGGAAACATTCAAAGACCCAGAGAAAGAGCTATATGTAAGTAAGCTTTGTCATCAGATTCAGAAAATAATGACTGTCCTTGACAGCTGGGCAGCTTTATTCACTGAGTCTTTAGTATCATCACAAAAGTATAGAATTAACCTTGCAAATCAGAGTAGTTAGACATTTTAGTGGGGAGGGTTACAGATGGAGATTCTGTCAATAGGAACCCCATAGAGAACATGTCTGGGTCAAACAAATCATGACCTGATGCTCTTTCTCAGAGATTCTCCCTGATTCTGTCCAAGGTCATTTCCTAGGGTCTCCCTAGGCCAGACAGGCCATGGTACATTTCTTTAGGTCTGTTTCATGCATGAATATACTCATTCAGTCATGTCCTACTCTTTGCGACCCCATGGACTGCAGCCCACCAGGTTCCTCTGTCCATGTGATTTCCCAGGCAGGAATGCTGGAGTGGGTTGCTGTTTCCTATTCCAGAGGATCTTCCCAACCCAGGGATTGAACCCATGTCTCTGTGTCTCCTGCAATGACGTGGATTCTTTCTTCAGGTCTGTTACATAGAACTGATTAAAGTGCTATGACCTGCAATGTCTTCTGCTTCAAGCATCACCCTTTTCTGTCATGGGTTCCCACTGCCTCCATTTTTTCTCCCTCAGTGATGTACAGTTGTAGGTTTGAGGAGAAATGCTGGGCTACCATCTTCACATAAAGAGGCAGCACTGGTAGCTTTAAATGGAAAAACTATCTCAGGGATCCAAAGTTTCTTATCCGGCACAGATTTTGGACATCTTTTCTGCATGACAACTCAGAATTAGCTGTCTTATCCCCAGTTTCTAGTGCATAATGCATTATATAGGGTTGCCACTTAAATGGGAATATTGTTAAGTAGTAACCTCCAAAAATAGGAAATAAACTCTTAATCATGGTTGGAAATTAGGTTCTTTAGATTTCTATGAGGTTTTTACTGAGAGAAATTGACATAATGGTTGAAGTATGCTTGTTCTTATGAGTATTAGCTGCTAGCAGCATTTAGTCTCACCCAGGGGATGGGAACAAGTTGCAGATTAAATTCATTGGTTATGATATTTTGGGAACATTCAAGGTATCTGGGGACTTTAAGGACTTTACAACATAGGTATACAGGTATTACTTCTGGAGAAGCAGTATTTGGAGAAAAAGATATTTATACTGGAGTCTGAAATGATAGCTCAGATGGTAAATAATCTGCCTGCAGTGCAGGGTTCGATTCCTGGGTTGGGAAGATACCTTGTAGAAGGGAATGGCAACCCACCCCAGTATGCTTGCCTAGAGAATTCCGTGGGCAGACCATGGAGTCGCAAAGAGTCGGACACAACTGAGTGACTAACACACACGTGCACAACCAGAGTAAAGGGAAAGTGGGGAATCTGAGGTAGTAGAGAGGAACATTCCAGGCAGAGGCAAGAGAGTGTTCCCAGGTTGAGAGTCTGTGGCATGTTTGGCAGAACTGACTGGCCATTGAGGGAGATGCACAGTGATGAGGATTGGGACATGAGCAAGGTGAGGCTGTGAACAACCCATGAAATGACTCAGAGTTATGGCAGGTGTGCAAGTTCATTTTGAAAGCAGTAAGGATCCCCTGAAGGCTGTTAACCAAGGTAGTTATGTAATCAGAGAAGGTTTATAAAGATTCTTCTGTCTTATAGAGAGTAGGACAGAAACCAACAAAGGACAGTGGGAGTGGTTGGGAAGATCTTGGAGAAAAAGAAGGGTGACCTGAACTTGATCAGTGTCTTGGTTACACTTTGTTGCATAACAATTCTCCCTCCCTCCACTAGAAATAATTTAGTGGATAAAACACCAAGCATTCTATTATAGTTTTGGTGAGTAAGGATTTGCACGGGGGATGGATTCTCTCTGCTGCTTAATGACTGGATTCTTAATGAGGGATGGACGAATGTCTGCACAGGCCCCTCTCTCTGGAATCTTGTTTTATCTGCTAGGGAAGCAATGTCCAAATTGACTCCTTACTTGCCTTCCTCATAGTTACATGCATAAGGAAGAATGAATATCTCCTTTAATCTGGGTTCCCATAAATATTTTATACATCTTTTTATTATAAACTCATCATATTGATTGTATTTTATGAATAGAATGATATATGTACAGCATTTCCCCTTTTATCATTTTCAGTCTGAAACCAAGAAGCTACTCAATATATATTTTACCTCAATTGAATTTAAAATTACAAAATAAAAGAATATTTATGTAAATATTTCAGACTCCAACAGTTAAATTGGCATCAGTTTTTAATTAGGATACTAGTGTAGTGAACAACAGAGGTTAAAAATCTCAGTCTTTTCACATATAAAAATTAATGTTCTTTTGTTAACTAGTGATAAGAAAAGATTGTTAAACATCGATGTGCAGCTCAAATGTTATGCTTAATCATCAAAGCAGCTAAATTGGCCCCTGTTAATACATGCTGTTTCTTCTTTTAATCGCCTTGATCCTGCCTTTTATGTATCTTAATAAACTATATGGTAAATATACCCTAACCCTTCTATCTTTTGAAAAGAGTTGAGCTAGAAAACGTAAATACATGAATAGATGCAGATAAATGTTTATATCATCAGCCAGAGAGATATTTATGCCTTTTAACATCAAAAAGTTGATTATTTTAGTTGGTTAATTAATGGAATACTATTTATATTTGCCTCCCACATATTTGCCTCCGTTTAATGGTCTGGAAAAGAGAGATAGTAATAAAGCAATGAAAATTTTAATGATATTAAACGTGGTGGCTTGGCAAGCAACTATAGGAATAGACGAACTATATGAAAGAGCCTTAAGAATTCAGAAAATCTGAGCAGAAGGGAAAAGTAGGTTCAAGCAGGAATTAAATGCAGATTAAGACATCTGGAGAGAGGCATTAAATGAAAACGTTCAGGAGGCAGGTACAATTGTAAAGGCTGTGAGAACATAGCACTGAGGTTAGAGAACGTTAGCTATTTGATTATGTAGAGGCAACATACTGACAAATTCACTTTTGGGTCTCTAATTTTAAATCCCTCTACAGTGATAAAGTGATAGATTATGTATCTCTTGAAAGAACTTTAGAGTTCCAGAAGCTTCAATGGAAGTGCTGTATAATTACCAGAATGAGGCAACTGCCTAGTATTTTATTACAGGATCCCCACCTGCTTCTCTCATTTCTTTCACACTGAAAAAGGAAGCATACCAAACTCTCTATCGAGGGAACCGCTAACATGAGGAATAAGAAAAGCACTCACATATAGAGGCCTCCAGAACTCAACATCCTTTATTAATTGTGAGGTTCTCATCCCCCATTTATTTTAAAATGGATTTATGCAAAGATCAGCCTCCCTTGTGGCTCAGCTGGTAAAGAATCCGCTTGAAATGTGGGAGACTTGGGTTTGATCCCTGGGTTGGGCGATTCCCCTGGAGAAGGGAAAGGCTACTCACTCCAGTATTCTGGACTGGAGAATTCCATTTACTGTACAGTCCATGGGATCACAAAGAATCAGACATGACTGAGAGACTTTCACTTCCACTTCATTTTATGCAAACGTAACATTGCAAGGCAAGTATTAGTGTCCAGTGTCTGTGTCATATATTTGACTGTAGAGGAAGGACTGACTTCAAAAGGTAAAAATGTTCAGTTGTGAGATAATGAGTACCAGGGATGTAATGTACAACAAAATCAGTATAATTAACACTGATGTATGTTATATATGAAAGCTATTGAGAGTAAATCCTGAGTCCTTATCACAAGAAAAAGTTTGTTTTCTATTTCTCTGATTTTGTATATATATGAGATGATGGATGTTCACTAAATTTATTGTAATAATCATTTCAAGATGTACATAATTCAAGTCATTATATTGTGCACTTATACAGTGCTTTATGTCAATTATGTCTCAATAAAACTGGGAGAAAAAGTAAATACAAAAATCTTCCAAGGAGAAGACATGTGTTATTACTGAGGAAAGTTTAAAACATATAAAAGCATAGAAAATTAGTTTGGAGGATTCCCATGTACCAATTATCCAGCTTATCAACTCATGTCCAATCTTCTTTCTTCTATACGCCCTCATGCCCATGCAATCACCTCAAAGTCTGGGTTATGTTAAAACACATCCCACACATCTAGATAGTATATATATATCTAAAAGATAAGTATATGTGGTTCTTCCCAGGTGGCTGAGTGGTAAAGGATCTACCTCAATGCAGGAGATGCAGGTTCTATTCCTGGGTCAGGAAGATCCCCTGGAGAAGGAAATGGAAACCCACTCCTGTATTATTGCCTGGGAAATCCCTTGGACAGAGGAGCCTTGTGGGCTACAGTCCATGGGGTTGCAAAGAGTTGGACACACTGAGCCTGTAGACACACACACACACACACACACACACACACACACACACACACACCTATCAGCATTATAAATATGTCATTACAGTTTGTAGAACATTATTGATACTTCCTTATGTCATCACCGACTCTGTGGACATGAGTTTGAGTGAACTCCGGGAGTTGGTGATGGATAGGGAGGCCTGGCGTGCTGTGATTCATGGGGTCGTGGAGAGTCGGACACGACTGAGCGACTGAACTGAACTGAACTGAATAACTTCATATTCACTTTTATATCTTCAAGGCTCAGTCGAGTCCCCACAGAGTAGTAATCATTAAGTGTATGAATGAATGAGTGAATACATCTTCCCACTTATTAATTTATTAATTCAGGAACACAATATCACTACTTGCAGGTTATTTCTGCTCCTTTTTGTCTCTCAAAACCCATCCAAAGGACCTCTTTTCTGTGAAGATGTCCACAATATTCTTAAATAAAGCTCATTGCTTCATATTCTATTCCACCGTTGTAAATCCTGACTATGTTTGAGCTCTGACAGTGTGCTGGGAGCTGTGCTAAACACTTCACTGGATCAATATGTTTCGGATTCAGTTCGATTCTAGAGTCTGTGCTTGTCACCATTTTTATTTGTCTTTGTACTTCATACACCACCAAAGTGTCTGATACATCATAGAAACTTAGAAGAATTCTTGAGGGAGGAAAGAATGGAAAGAAGGAAGGAAGGGAGACAGAGAGATGCAGGGAAAGAGAAAGGGAAGGAAGATGGGGTGACGGAGAGAGGGAGAGGGGAGGAAAGAAGGGAGGGAGGAAGCTACTGAGACCACTTGAGAATGAGGAAAAAGGCAGTTATATAGCAATACACAGTTTCAAAAACGTGTTTTCGTGTATCTTATGTACTTTTCTTCATAAGCTAACAGATAGATATTACAGCCATTTGAAGATCTGACTCCACAATCTATTCTTTTCAGAATCTAAAAAATCAGTGATATTTGTCTTTTGATATGTCTGGAATCCCAACAGAAAGAGCTCAGTGGCCCTTGCCTGGAATACAGGACTCTGGATCAGGGCTCTGCAGTGTTTCTGAAGAGAAGCAGAATGTTGGAGCACTCGAAGCCTTGGAATGATGAAGACTGACGATCTGGCAGAGGGTCGTGGGAGCGTGTCTAGAGTCAGGGAAACCATAAGTGTGATGTGTAGGAGGGTGTGGGTGAGGGATAGTGACAAGGCAGCATTCAGCCGCCTGTCTCTCCATTGCGTTCTATAAGTAGGCTAAAATCATGGCCCTGGAGTCCACCTGGACCACCCGCAAAGAACTACCTCTTACAAGGTGGTCTCAGTGGCAAGGTGGCTCCATGTGGTAATTTATTATGTCTAAGCTCCAGCTAATCTGAACTAACCCCTCAGCTTCACCCTGTAAATCTCTCACAGAACTCTCATTGAGTCTTTATAGTTTTTGTCACACTCTGTACTTCAATATTTTAAAAATTTCCATTAATTGTCACCATAACTACATTATAAACTCTATAGTGGCAGGAGCAATGTCTGTTTTATCACCATATATAACACTTAGAATAGTTCTTGAAACATAATAGTCAATCGCCTAGTAAATATATGATGAATAAATAGATGAATTGATGAATGAATAAAGCATATGTCAATGGCAACCCACTCCAGTGTTCTTGCCTGGAGAATCCCAGGGATGGGGGAGCCTGGTGGGCTTCCGTCTGTGGGGTCACACAGAGTCGGACACGACTGAAGTGACTTAGCAGCAGCAGCAGCAGGTTTTTTTGTAACAGAGTGTTAATACCATTTTCACAAAGTGTGGGATGTGATTTTGCAAATGTGATGTACTTACAGTTTCCATTTTTAATTGAATGACTTCACTGAGTATTGCCTTTGTGCACAAAATATTTTATATTTACACTTAGGTATAAGTTGATATAAGTATAAATAATAATTAAGGAAAAAGAAGACAAATATAAAACCCCAAGGGACGATTATACATAAGCAGTGTAGGTATCTGTTTAGTTATAAAACTTACAAACAGATATTCAGTTCAGTTCGGTCGCTCAGTCATATCAGACTCCTTGCAACCCCATGAATCACAGCACGATAGGCCTCCCTGTCCATCACCAACTCCCAGAGTTCACTCAAACTCATGTCCATCGAGTCGGTGATGCCATCCAGCCATCTCATTCTCTGTCGTCCCCTTCTCCTCCTGCCCCCAATCCCTCCCAGAATCAGAATCTTTTCCAGTGAGTCAACTCGTCGCATGAGGTGGCCAAAGTATTGGAGTTTCAGCTTTAGCATCAGTCCTTCCAGTGAACACCCAGGACTGATCTTTAGAATGGACTGGTTTGATCTCCAAGGGACTCTCACGAGTCCTCTCCAACACCACGGTTCAAAAGCATCAATATTGGATCTTAGAACCTAAATAATCCAGTCCCCTTTCCTCCATCATTTTAGAAATTAAGCTAAGAGTTACACAAGATCATAGTTAATTAATAGTGAAACTGGGACCAGGTTGAAGGCCTTTTTCTTTTAAGCTCGTCCTTTTTTCGTAATTCATCCTACCTCACACTGTCATAATAAATTCACCTTTAAAATTTATTGGTTTATGGTGGCTAAATCTGAAAAGTTAGCAATGTATTTCAAGTGTGAAAGGAAGAGATGATTTGAAAAATCCAGTGGGCTAAATCATGAACAACTTTGTCAAACCAAAAGATTGGACGCTTTCTTCAACAATCAACGGAAACAAGAGTTTTGAGGTAGAAACCAAAAGCTTAAAAACAATTTGAGAGTGATCAGCTTTATTTTCTAAATTCATAAAATAAAGTTTTCTCTGGAAGCAACATGGGAAATGTAAGAGGAAGAAAATCAGGCGATGATTCAGCAGTTCTGGGAGACTTGGTGTAGGTTTGAATCGAAAAGCAGTGACAGCAAAGGTCAAAAAAGAATAGATTTTTCAAGTCACTTCTGAGACATGACTTAGATTTGGTATCCATCTGTATAAGATGGTGGTGAGAAAGATAAGTGAATGGAACCTGTTTAGGCTTCTCAGTGGGAAGCTTGGTGGAGAATTATAGTTTCTAGGAAACTAAAGTTTTTGAAGAAATTAATGTTTGAGGCATCTGTCTTCATCTGGGTGTGTTGCGTGGTTGGATGTGCCTCCCTGTGGGTACATGGGAAGATTCCTGGTGGTTCACTGGACAGGCCCTTAGTTGGGCAAGTTTGGCTCCAGGCTACAGCTTAGAAGAGCTAGAACCAAGTCACAGGGCCACTTCAGAATCTACAGCTGACAGTGGTCAGAAGGGCTACATTCAGAGGCACAGATCTCTGACTCTCCTATCAGGTTGCTGGGTAGTCTGGACGGCTCCTGGGCTGCATTGAGAGGGGCTTATACTGTGTCATGGGGCCACTTCAGTGGTGGGCTGCCTTGGAGGCACCCATGAGCATGGCTCTCTCCAGGTCCCTGGGTGGCCAGATTGCTTCTGGACCAAGGCTTTGAATGGTGAAGTCAGGTTACAGAGTTGCTCCAAGATCCAAAGTCAGAGCAAGATCCAAAATAAGTCAATGAACTTACTTGAGGGGCAGAAATGGGCTGGACTGGGCATGTGTCACACTGGGTTCCTGGGCAGTTAGGACTGACAGTTCTGAGGGATGGGGGCAGGGTCACGTACCACTTCAGGACCACAGCTGGCACTGAGTTCGGTAGGCACAGGTGGATATGACTCCTCCTGGGTGCCTTGGTGGATGGAGCATGTGAACAAGATTATTGTGGAGTCTAGAGTGGTCTGTGGTCAGAACCACAGTTGAGTCTACCACTGGGCCCAGATCTGCTTTCTCAAAATGACCTTCCTTGGTCTTGGGATTCATCAGCGTTTCACAGTCTCCCACCTGTATCCCGTATATCCACAGAGGCACTTTTGTCTGTGGATGGTTACCAAATCATTGTTGCTGAATAGGGATGCAAGAGGGGGGCCTCCTGTTCCATTGTGCTGCTGACGTCACTCACCCTCACACTTCTCTGTGATTACTATGTCACAGTTATCTACCTTATTTATTACACTTCACATAGAAACAGGACTTTTCGACCATTTACTAATTTATGGACGGCTTACTGGTTGGGGCATATCGACTTTTGCTAATTATGCTGTTCGATCACAGTTTCCATTGCAATTTTATATTTGTCTCCTTCTGAGCTGTGTATCTTTAGTAGTAGATGTAAAGAGATGACCATGTTAGACTTGCTTGTGGCTTGTTTTGAGGTTGTATGAAAATGCTGTTTGATAAATTATTGAGGATAAAATATGCACATTTAAAAAATCAGTCTGTGATTATTTTACCCTGAATACCTCTGTTAGAGAAAAATGCATCTTTGAAAAGTAAAACTATTCCAAATTTCCTTCTAAAGTATCTGTAATATTCCTTAAACTGATAACATCTTTAATTAGGCATTGTGAGCTATTAGAAGCTCTTCTGCTGCTGCTTCTGCTGCTGCTAAGTTGCTTTGGTCGTGTCCAACTCTGTGTGACCCCATAGACGGCAGCCTACCAGGCTCCCCTGTCCCTGGGATTCTCCAAGCAAGAATACTGGAGTGGGTTGCCATTTCCTTTTCCAATGCATGAAAGTGAAATGTGAATGTCAAGTCACTCAGTCGTGTCCGACTCTTAGTGACCCCATGGACTGCAGCCCACCAGGCTCCTCCGTTCATGGGATTGTCCAGGCAAGAGTACTGGAGTGGGTGTCATTGCCTTCTCTGAGAAGCTCTACTAGTTATGTATTACTTCTAACAATTTGGTTTAGAAAATAGAAAAACCATCATTACTTAGTAACATCTGAAGCAATATGTTGTTGAGTTAGTTTTGAAAGATTAACCACTGATTAACAGTGACACAATTATTGTTCATTTTGGAGTTAAGAAGTAGGAAATTGCAGAAAGTAGGAATTTTGCTCTCAGGGCATAAATTAGAATCTTCTGCATATACACATGTATATATGTTATGGTATCCTAGGACACATATTATAGTACCTGGAGTAGTGCTATTGATTGGCATTGGCTGCAAGAATGCCCACAGCAACTTCAGTCCTAACCCCTTCCAGATATTCTGCTTCAGGCAATTCATGGAATAGCATGGGGACACGGGAATACCAAACATAAGAAGAAACCCATCACAGACATTGCTATTTTTAATCGAGGAGCAAAATGGTTACTAAAGTTAAGATTTTTGTGAAATCTCAAATGGGCTTTGTTTTTTTTACATCTGGATGATTTTGTAGAACTGAAAAAAAATCAATTAAGTCTGTAATTCTGATAGAACTGAATGTAGGTTCATGTAATAAATGTACAGTTCAAATATTTTTTATAATTGGTTTCCAATCCTATTTGCAGGTCAGAATCATCTGTGAAGTGTTAAGAACTTTAAATATATACAGTCTTATTTGCCAATTACACCCTGGTGGCTCAGGTAGTAAAGAATCTGCCAGCAATGCCAGAGGCCTGGGTTTGATCCCTGGGTCAAGAAGATACCCTGGAGAAGGGATTGGCAACCCACTCCAGTATTCTTGCCTGGAGATTCCATAGACAAAGAGGAGCCTGGCAGGCTACAGTCCATGGGTTCACAAAGAGTCAGATATGGCTGAGCAACTAAAACTTATACACATCATACTCCACTAAAGCTGGAGAAATGAATAATCATGAAGATTATTAAAGCTTAGATAGTTTAGTTCCATGTATCTCTGCCCCTTACATTTGGGCAAGTCATCTAACTTCTCTGTGTCTCGGTTAGCTCATCTGTTAAATAGGGATAAAAAATAGGGATGCTGTGAGGATTAAATGAGTTAGTGTTTGTAAAGACCTTAGGACAGTGCCTGGCACATAGTAAGCAAGCCCCCATATAGTGCTTGCTACTGATATCCCATGTACAAATAACTTGGATCTTTGTTTCTAGAGGTTCTGGTCTGATGTTCAATATGGGTTTCTTCCTAGAGGGAGCTCAGTTTACCTAGTCTGGCCCTGTGAATATAGGGCTAAATGGAGAGGAAAAGGCATGCGTGGTGCCGCAGCTATTAGAGCAGTACTCCTATTGGTTGTGTGTTTGGGGAGGAGGGATGGCCATGGAAGAGGGCGGAAGGGAAGGCAAGCAGAGGCCATCCTTGAGGCCGAGAAGCAGCTAATCCAGCACCCTAATGATTCCAGAATAAGATTTAGCCATGCCATTTTCTCCAAGTCCATAGTCTACTGAAACGTGTTTATTTTTGAAAATGAATGTAGGTATGTTTATGCAAAAGAATATCATTCTATAAATTTTGTTAACATTTATTTAAAGCATAGATCCAAAACTTCAAATTTATAACAAAATGTAGAACCAATCCTGGCTGCAGTGGAGAAGGTTTGGCAAAGACACTGGCTCAGATGGTAAAGAATCTGCCTGCAATGTGGGAGACCTGAGTTTGATACCTAGGTTAGAAAGATCCCCTGGAGAAGGGAGTGGCAACCCACTCCAGTATTCTTGCCTGAAGAAGCTCCATGGACAGAGGAGCCTGGCAAGTCCTCGGGTCGCGGAGTCAGACACGACTGAGCGATTAACACTTTATTAGAGGAAAAACAGGAGTTCCAGCTAAAAGAATATAACTGGGGAACTCCTCTACATCTGGGTTCATCTCTGGAAGAGTAATCAATCCTTGTGCCAATTAGATCCTGGAATTTATGGTGTTTTATAAGGCAAAGTGGTCGAGTTGGTGCAAATGAAATCTACAGCCAAATTTATAGGAAAATGTGTCATATAGGCTTTCCAAGTACATATCAGAAAATCAAAACTAATTGAATGAAAGGTTAGTCACTCAGTCTGATTCTTTGCAACTCCATGGACTGTAACCCACCAGACTCCTCTGTCCATGGGATTTTCCAGGCAAGAATACTGGAGTGGGTTGCCGTTTCCTTCTCCAGGGGTACTTCCTGACCTAGGCATCAAACCCATGTCTCCTGCATTGCAGGCAAATTCTTTACACTGAGTCACCTGGGAAGCCCTATTCTTTAGAATAGAGGTCAGCAACTTCAACTGGCTGTTGGCTTTTGTAAACAGAGTTTTATCCAAACACAGCCACACATTCATTTCTATTTTGTCTCAGGCTCCTTTGATGCTGCCACAGCAGAGCTGAATGCTGGATTGAACAGAGATCTAAAATCTTTGCTGGTTTGCAAAGCCGAAAATATTTACTATCTGGCTGTTTAACAGAAATGTTTGCTGACTCCTGCCTTAGAGTTCTGTTTTCTTCTTTATAGTTATTCCATTGTTACAGTTAATAATTCTTTATGTTAAGTGTCCTTGTTCAAATTACTATGTGGTTTCCGTCTCCTAATTGGACCTTTCTGATATGTGTACTGCATATCTGTACACCCCTAGGGACTACAACCCATGGGATTGGTACTGGTTCAATTTGGGAAAGAAGCTGCTACTACTTTACTTATGACCAACAAAAACCCCAAGGCAAGGAAATACCATGGATCTGGCTACTCCTTGCAAAGTGGGAAAGGAAAAATATGGGGAGAACAATCATAAGTTAATTATATCGATAAATTGCCTCACCACTTCCATACCTTATTCATTTGTTACACTTAAAAGCAATCCAGATGCCTAGCACATAGTAAGAATTTACCAAATAATTTTGAATGAATGAATGGAGTATATGAATGATATAAGGAAAACCAAAAACACACCGTCGGCAGTATTTTCCTTTTGATTAAAAAAAAAAAATGACGAATAACAATGTGTAGATAAAAGACAGGCAATTCCCCCCTCCAATATTTACTCTGATTATATGAAAATGATGGGGAATATACAAAGAAAGAAGATGTGACTATGAATACATTACCTTAAGCTATGTAGGCAAATGAAGTGGAAACACAAGAAAAATAATTCTCTCCTGAAACAGTCTGATAATTGAGACAAGCACTGCATTTTTGGTTTGAATTAGCTGAGCTGAGGCAGTTATTCATTTGACTTTGCTGGTGAGGCTGCAGCCATAGAGAGGTTCATAGTGGGTTCACTTCAATAAACAGCTGTAGGCTGGGGTCAATTCTTATTTTATTTAGCATTATTCATTCATTCAGAGTCCATATTCCGCTAATGATTTGCAGGAACAGTACTCATTAAGGAGAATCACTCATTTAACATGGAGGAAGGCTACAGTCTGCTCTTTTGCTTTCATCCCCCTTCCTTCCTTGTGCTTTTCTTTTTCTCTCATTTGGAGTAGCATGCAGCACAATAATCAAATCAAAGCTTGTTACATTCTGATTTTTTGTTTCTCAAACATTCAAACCTTCTTCTTAGCAGAATTAGCCTTTGCCAGGTAATTCAAAGAAAAATTTATATTTGATTTTACCCTCTTCAAATCAATGTTTTGCCATGTTTACTGTATCTCCCTAGCTGCTCACTTTGCAGTGGTTCACTCTCCCTTCTCTTTAGCTGATTACTGAGCAGTGAGTGGAAAGCTTCAGATGCTGGTGATGTTTTCTCTACTGTTAACAAAAGCAGAAAAGAATTTCACACTTTTTTGAGCACTGCAGCTGTCTCAGTGCCTTTAAATGCCACTTATAAGCCATTCTAAACACACCAGCCTGCCTAACAGGAAACCAAAATACCCGTTAGCACTTTCTTTCCATGAAGGATGAAGAGTTGTCTTTAATGCACCAAATGAATTCAAGGAATGCATGTTCTCTCTAGAGATGACAGAAAGAAATGTAGCCAGTTCAACATTAAAAAGATAAAAGTAGTTTGTATTGTTATCATCAGTAGGAACTTGAAAGAAGGGGAGAGAGGTGATTATTCCCTAATACCAATCTTATAAAAAATAAACGTAATGTTAATTATCCTGTCATTTTGTTTAAACCAACCCTGGTTCTCAAACCTGTTTGCACATTGTAGTCACCTGTACGTGCATGCGTGCTGCCTGTGTGCTCAGTCACTTCAGTTTGTGACCCTCTGGGTTGTAGCCTGCCCAGCTCCCCTCTCCATGGAATTCTCCAGGCGAGAATACTGGGGTGGGTTTCCATGCCTTCCTCTAGAGGATCTTACAGATCCAGGGATCAAACCTGCGTCTCCTACATCTCCTTCATTGCAGGCAGATTCTTTACCCTCGGAGCCACCTGGAAGCCTATCATAATGACCTGCAGAAACTTCAAATAATAGTAGTAATAATGAGGAGGAGGAAGCAAAGAAGACAAGGAGGAGGAGGTTGGTATCCATGCCCAGAGACTGTGATTTAATTGGTCTGGGGTGCAGCCTGAGCTTTGAAATTTGACTTTGGAAGTTTCCAAGTTTGGGAACCATTGCCCTTTAAATCACAGGAATATTGTAATGATGTCCAATAAGACTTTCTGAGATGATACAGATAATAGCTTCAGGGAGTATTAACCACGCTGAGAGCAGGAGGAACAAAAGGAAGAGGTTGGTGTTTTCACAATCAGAAAGCTTGTAAGAGGATCCTAAAGAACTGAGATTCAGACCTCTGAGAAAAGGGCATTGCTTTCTTGTTGTTGATACCACTGGATGGAATGCATCATATTGGGAGTGAATGGAAAGAAGATAGAATCAGCTGTTGTTAGAGTTCACTACTGCTACCAGGGAGAACAGCTGATGCTAGAAAGATGGGAAAAGATGAACAAGGAGGGTATTTTGACATTTTCTCTTACTTGGCAGCCTCACTCGGATACCCGCCAGTCATGGGACCTATCAAAGAAAGAAGTGGCCAAAGGGAAAGAGTTTGCTGTCCCAGCCCTAATCAGTGTCTCCAAGTCAGGTATGGAAGAGTGATCTTGGAGCCCAGAAGCAATATTTAATGCCCAACATCATTGTAACCAAAGAAGTGAACATTACAAATATTTTCACGTATCTAATTAACAGAGATCTGTAAAACAGTTATTATTACAGATTCAGTAAGCATGCATTCTTATACACTACTGGTGGATGAGTAAATTAACATCCAGGAAAGCAAGTTAGAAATCCTAAAGTGTTTATAAATTTTCAATCAATAGTTTTGCTTTCAGAAATTTATTCTCAAAGACACAATGAAAATTATGATGTAAGATTTATGTGAAAAATATTTACTAGGATGTTGTTCATACTAATAAAAATTCTAATAACCCAAATAAGAAATGGTTAAATACATTAAGGAGTATATAAATGATTTAATTTTATGCAATAGTTTAAATTAGGTTTACAATGTAATTTATGGACAATACACACTTATGGTATAATGATGGAGATACCATCTTTTAATTTAATAACTTTACCACAAGCATTGTTGTTGCTTTTTATTTTCCTTTTATTTTCTCCTCTCTATTGCTGTATATTCTCTTTTTTATAATATATTCTATTAATAATAATAAAATAACAAAAAGTAGATCTATTATTTTAACAGCATTTACACAAAATGTTTTATGCGAACAAAATACATGAGTGAAAACAATACTTTGGGAAAAATCTGCAGCAAATATACTTTTTTTTTGTCTTTAATAAGTAATGAGTTCATATAGATTCATAAGAAAAACATCAAAGCTGCCAAAATAATAAAGGAATGATCAAAATTATTTACAAATGTAAAACTACATGTGATTAATGAAGTCATATTGAAAATATTGACTATCAAACTATAAAGAATCATAGAATCTGACAAGAAGATTATGCTAGGTATAGTAAAAAAGATCATGGAGCCATTTTGGCAAAAAAGAGCCTATTTTGTAATAATTAAAATACATCTTGAACCTGTAGCAGCTTTTAGAATATGTCCTGATTATGATTTGAAACTCAGGAAAAACTTTATTCCCCCAAATGTTGAAACTTTATTATAAAAAATTTCAAAACTATTGGAAATAAGCTAATGTCTGAACATGTAAGCATATTTTAAAAGCTTTAATGTTAACACTGTTTAAATTATATTGAATTTAATCTTATGCATTTAATATTTTAATTACTATTAAAATTATGTTTGTAAAGATTTTTAAAATAATGGAATAATGTTTAAGTTTTAATATTGTGTGACGTTCAAGTTGTATAATTTAATAATCAGAATTATTTCAGCTAGACAGGGTTATGCATAGAACAAAATTGGAATGAACACTAAGCAGTTAGTTAATTATTGTTGTCTCTATTTAATATTAATACAATTAAGCATGATCTTTCATTTCTTTACATCTCTGTTAGTATTCAAAATTTCTAAAATGCAAATATATTTTTTCATAATTTCAAAAATGAGCATTGTTGTTGTTCAGTCACTAAGTCATGTCCAACACTTTGTGACCCCATGGACTGCAGCACGCCAGGCTTCCCTGTTTTTCACTGTCTCCTGGAGTTTGCTCAAACTCATCAAAATCAGTGATGCCATTCAACTATCTCATCCTCTGTCTTCCCCTTCTCTTCCTGCCATCAATCTTACCTGGTATCAGGGTCTTTTCCAATGGGTCGGCTTTTTGCCTCAGGTGGCCAAATATTGGACCCTTGGGTTTAGCATCAGTCCTTCCAGTGAATAGTCAGGGTTCATTTCCTTTAGGATTGAATGGTTTGATCTCCTTTCTGTCCAAAGGACTCTCAAGAGTCTTTTCCAAACCGCAGTTTGAAAGCATCAATTCTGCAGCACTCAGTCTTCTTTATGGCCCAACTCTCACATCCATACATGACTACTAGAAAAAACATACCTTTGACTAGACAGACCTTTGTCGGCAAAGTTATGTCTCTGCTTTTTAATATGCTGTCTAGGTTTGTCATTGCTTTCCTTGCAAGGAGCAAGCTTCTTTTAATTTCAAGGCTGTAGTCACCATCTGCAGTGATTTTGGAGACCGAAAAAATAAAATTATCACTGCTTCCACTTTTTCCCCTTCTATTTGCCATGAAGTGATGGGACTAGATGCCATGGTCTTAGTTTTAGTATACTTGGGTAGAGAATTTGTTTGGAAATTGGTAATAAATATGCTATAAATTTGCAGTGGAGAAATATTGTCAGAGACATTAAACAAATGACAGAGAAGTTTATATCTGATGGAATAGGTAGCAGAGAGCTTGTACAAAATCACATTGAAAATATCGATTTATCAAAATCTGTCTTATAGTCAGTTAAAACCTTTAGAATTTGAAAAACTTATTTTCACTGCCTACTATATGCCTATTATGTACCAAACACTGTGCTTGGTAGTTATATATATTTTTCCTCTGCCTTCTTATTTTATGTTTTTATGTTAGCAAAGAGTCTAAGTTGGGAGAAGGCAATGACAACCCACTCCAGTACTCTTGCCTAGAAAATCCCATGGACGGAGGAGCCTGGGAGGCTTCAGTCCATGGGGTCGAGAAGACTCGGACATGACTGAGCGACTTCACTTTCACTTTTCACTTTCATGCATTGGAGAAGGGAATGGCAACCCACTCCAGTGTTCTTGCCTGGAGAATCCCAGGGACGGCGGAGCCTGGTGGGCTGCTGTCTATGGGGTCGCACAGAGTCGGACACGACTGAAGCGACTTAGCAGCAGCAAAGAGTCTAAGTTAGTCCATTTAGAAGTTGTTCTTAACTTGGATATGTCTATTTCTTCAGGATTATACTTAGACAACTTATTTTTGGCAAGCATACTACATAGATGATGATGTGTGTTTCTAATGCAAACTTTAAAAATTTTAAATTTTTATTTATTAATTTTTATTTGAGTATGGTTGCTTTACAATTTATACTAGTTTCTGCTGTACAGCAAAGTATACAGCATATACTACATATAATTCCCTCGGTTTTAGATTTCCTTCCTATTTAGGTTACCACTGAGCACTGAGTAGATTTCCCTGTACTATACAGTGGTCACATTTACACAGGTGGGAAGTTATACATTGAGGGGGTTGAAAATTTGAATAAGGTATTGTCCTTTCTCTCAGTAAGAAAGACAGGTAATTTTACAGCTATTATACAAGTTGTACTTTAATAAGTGCTATAACAAAGGTAAAATAAGTAAAAGTATAAATGAGGGAGATTCATTACTATTAAGAGGATCAAGGCAGTTTTACATAAGCAGTTACAAATAGACTGGCTAATAAATTACTCATAATGGGCAAAAACAGGAAAGAATCAAAAATGATGTCAAAGCTTTTAGTCCAGAAGACTGGAATAATGGTGTTGGCACTGACAGAAATAGAGACTTAGAAATAATGATAATATTAAATTTGCATCAATTTCATAATTGATATGCATCATTTTGAATCAACTATACTTTTTTGATTTAGTTCTAAATTATTTCTGTGGCATGGTTATAAAACATAGCACATTTGTTTTTAAGAGTTAACCTCATTGAATTCAAGATTCTTAATAATAAGGTTGGTATTTAAATGAGTGACAAATAAGGAACTGTATCCCCATTTGGTTTTTTAAGACATACATGTGTACTGAAAAAATGCAAATAAACACTTAGCTTTGCTAAAAATATATTCTATCACCATCTATCTGTAGTATCCTAAGTTCCTGATAATCAAGACATATATAGAAATATAGGCGTATAAAAAGAGGAACTTCATATTGTACTACAACAGAATTTCAGCAAACATAAGCTTTGGACTAAGGAAAGAAAAATCTAAGCTAGTTCCATGAAGACTTGAAAAATATGTACAAAGACATTGCCAGAAACATTACATTCCAATCAGTAACACATGCTTTTCATGAGGTTAAAATTACTATTTTAAATAAGTCAGCAAAGACAGTAAAACTTCTGCAGATGCTTTTACTTTTATTTAAGTTTCCTGCTAATGCTCTAAGTCAAATTCCCTTCCCTGGTCTAAGATGCTCTGGCCGAGAAGCTCTAACATGCTATTTGTCTAGAGATGACCAGGCATTTTCTCTCTCAGGACTTCAGTTTCCTTGTCTTAGGAATGAGAGCACCAAGACTTGACGTCCTCCCTGCTTCCCTTCTGCCCAACTGCGCTTCCTCCTTTTCTCCCTTCTTTCTCCCATGAAGTTTTATGGAGGACCTCCTTTGTGTCCCTGTTGAGACTCTTCTGTTTCACCCAGAATACTACAATCCCTTACAAATCTTTCTACCTTCAGTATTGCCCCTTCACAGTCATTCTCAGAAAATGGCCTGACTAATGAATTTAAAATTCCAGTGTGACTATGTCTTTTCTTAGTCTGCTGTAGATAATTCCACCTGCAGTGGCTCCCATTGACCTTTTCATGGTTTCATCTCAGGTGTTTTCCTTGCATTCTCTCATTCCCTCAGTTCAGTTCCATTCAATCGCTTAGTCGTGTCCGACTCGTTGCGACCCATGAATCACAGCACGACAGGCCTCCCTGTCCATCGCTAACTCCCGGAGTTCACTCAAACTCACGTCCATCAAGTCGGTGATGCCATCCAGCTGTCTCATTCTCTGTCATCCCCTTCTCCTCCTGCCTCCAATCTCTTCCAGCATCAGAGTCTTTTCCAGTGAGTCAACTCGTCGCATGAGGTGGCCAAAGTATTGGAGTTTCAGCTTTAGCATCAGTCCTTCTAATGAACACCCAGGACTGATCTCCTTTAGAATGGACTGGTTGGATCTCCTTGCAGTCCAAGGGACTCTCAAGAGTCTTCTCCAACACCGCAGTTCAAAAGCATCAATTCTTCAGGGATCAGCTTTCTTCACAGTCCAACTCTCACATCCATACATGACCACGGGAAAAACCATAGCCTTGACTAGACGGACCTTTGTTGGCAAAGTAATGTCTCTGCTTTTAAATATGCTGTCTAGGTTGGTCATAACTTTCCTTCCAAGGAGTAAGCGTCTTTTAATTTCATGGCTGCAATCAGCATCCGCAGTGATTTTGGAGCCCCCCAAAATAAAGTCTGACACTGTTTCCACTGTTTCTCCATCTGTTTCCCATGAAGTGATGGGACCAGATGCCATGACGTTAGTTTTCTGAATGTTGAGCTTCAAGCCAACCTTTTCACTCTCCTCTTTCACTTTCATCAAGAGGCTTTTTAGTTCCTCTTCACTTTCTGCCATAAGGGTGGTGTCATCTGCATATCTGAGGTTATTGATATTTCTCCCGGCAATCTTGATTCCAGCTTGTGCTTCTTCCAGCCCAACGTTCCTCATGATGTACTCTGCATGTAAGTTGAATAAGCAGGGTGACAATATACAGCCTTGACGTACTCCTTTTCCTATTTGGAACCAGTCTGTTGTTCCATGTCCAGTTCTAACTGGTTCTTCCTGACCTGCATACAGGTTTCTCAAAAAGCAGGTCAGGTGGTCTTATATTCCCGTCTCTTTCAGAATTTTCCGCAGTTTATTGTGATCTGCACAGTCAAAGGATTTGGCATAGTCAATAAAGCAGAAATAGATGTTTTTCTGGAACTCTCTTGCTTTTTCCATGATCCAGCAGATGTTGGCAGTTTCATCTCTGGTTCCTCTGCCTTTTCTAAAACCAGCTTGAACATCTGGAATTTCACAGTTCATGTATTGCTGAAGCCCGGCTTGGAGAATTTTGAGCATGACTTTACTAAAGTGTGAGATGAGTGCAATTGTGCGGTAGTTTGAGCATTCTTTGGCATTGCCTTTCTTTGGGATTGGAATGAAGACTGACCTTTTCCAGTCCTGTGGCCACTGCTGAGTTTTCCAAATTTGCTGGCATATTGAGAGCCCTCTATGACTCTGTCCAAGCAAACTCCTACCTTTCTTCAAACTCTTATCAGATGTCCCTTCCTCTGCAACACCTTCAGGAGGAGTTAAACTTTTTCTTCTCCTTAGTCACCATGCTTGATATATGCCTTTATGGTAGCAGTTATTTCATTGTGTTAGACTTAATTTTGTTGTTTGTCAGTCTCTTTCAGCCCCAGGCACAGTGCTTTGCACATAATGGGTAGTCATTAACTATTGTGTTGAGCTGCAAGCCTTTCAGTGATATTCACTTAGAATTTAACTTTAGTGTCCTCAGTTTTCAACTTCTTTTTGGTAAATCCAGAAATCATTAAAAATTAAAGGAGCAGGGAAATATGATTTAGCTATTTCTTAGTTTAAGAAATTATATCTGAGATGTGATTCTTTATCATTTTTGTGTATTGGCAACTAAATAAAACAGGAAAATGTGTGATCATTCCAAGGTTTAGAGACACATCTGGACTTCTTATTCTTTGTGTTGAGAAGCATTGATCAGTTGTTCATATTATGGATACTTGAATTATTTCTTCACCAACTGCCCAAAAAAGCAACACATCTATTTCCTGAGAAACATTTGTTTCCAGAAAAAAATTTAGCTCATCTATAATTTGTTCTTAGGGGCTTCCCTGGTAGCTCAGATGGTAAAAAATCTGCCTGTAATACAAGAGACCCAGGTTCAATCCTTGGGTCAGAAAGATCCCCTGGAGAAAGAAATGGCAACACACTCCAGTTTTCCTTCCTGTAGAATTCCATGGACAGAGGAGCCAGGTGAGCTGCATTCCATGGGATCACAAAGAGTGGGACACGACTGAGTGACTAACCTTTCATTCAACTTGTCATTATGTTATGTTTTCTGATATGTACTTGGAAAAGCTATACGACACATTTTCCTATAAATATGGCTGTAGCTTTCATTTGCACCAACTTGACCACTTTTCCTTATAAAAACACCATAAATTCCAGGATCTAATTGGCTCAAGGATTGCTTACTCTTCCAGAGATGAAGCCAGATGTAGAACAGTTCTGCGGTTATATTCTCTTAGCTAGAATTTTTACTGTTTTTCCTCTAATAAAGTGTTAGTCGCTCAGTCATGTCCAACTCTTTGCGATCCAATGGACAAAGCCCACCAGGCTCCTCTATCCATGGGATTCTCCAGGCAAGAATACTGGAGTGGGTTGCCATGCCCTTCTCTGAGAGCATCTCTTTAAATAATATTAGAAAATTGAGCAGAAAAAAGTATTTTCAAGTATTTCCTCAAACATAAGGGATATTCATTCAATATGAGTAGTCCTGATTTTGAGCATCAGTTCTCAGAGTCCAGACTGTAAGATGTATTTAAACAAAGAATGATTTTTCAGAAGAGTTTTCACCAAAAGGCATTCTTGCTCCAGCCTTAGAGATAACTGCCTGCTTACCTAATCTGCTAGTCACTGGGATGACTGATGCTGATGCTGAAGCTCCAATACTTTGGCCACCTGATGCGAAGAGCCAACTCATTGGAAAACACCCTTTATGCTGGGAAACCTTGAAGGCAGGAAGAGAAGGGGCAGTAAAGGATGAGATGGTTAGATAGTATCACTGACTGATTCACACTGACATGAATTTGAGCAAATTCTGGGAGATAGTTGAGGACAGAGGACCCTGGCCTGTGTGTCCATGGGGTCACAAAGAGTCAGACACAACTGAACAACAGTGGCTGAACAACAGCCCTTAATCTGCACCTGGCCAATGCCACAATACTCTGCTGCTGCTGCTGCTCAGTCGCTGCAGTCGTGTCCAAGTCTGTGTGACCCCATAGACGGCATCCCACCAGGCTCTGCCATCCCTGGGATTCTCCAGGCAAGAACACTGGAGTGGGTTGCCATTTCCTTCTCCAATGCATGAAAGTGAAAGTGAAGTCACTCCGTCGTGTCCGACTCTTCGCGGCCCCATGGACTGCAGCCTACCAGGCTCCTCCGTCTATGGGATTTTCCAGGCAAAAGTACTGGAGTGGGTTGCCATTGCCTTCTCCACCACAGTACTCTAGTATGTATGAAGTTCCTTCCTCATGTATAACTGAATAAAATATTCACATTACCTCATGCACTTAAAGGGTACTTTTCTAGAACTAGAAATTTTAAACGATCTTCTTTCTTTTTTTTTTTTTTTTAGGTAATTTATTTTTTATTGGAGGCAAATTATTTTACAATATTATATTGGTTGGTTTTGCCATACATTGACATGAATTTGCCCCGGGTTTACATAAGCTCCCCCTCCTGAACCGCCCTCCCACCTCCCTCCTCCCTTTATCCTCCCTCTGGGTCATCCCCGCATGCCAGCCCCGAGCATCCTATAACATGCATTGACCCTGAACTAGTGATTCGTTTCACATATGACAACATACGTGTTTCAGTGCCATTCTCCCAAATCATCCCACCCTCACCCTCTCCCATAGAGTCCCAAAGACTGTTCTATACATCTGTGTCTCTTTTGCTGTCTCATATACAGGGTTATCATTTGCATCTTTCTAAATTCCATATATATGTGTTAGTATACTGTATTGGTGTTTTTCTTTCTGGCTTACTTCACTCTGTGTAATAGGCTCCAGTTTCATCCACCTCATTAGAACTGATTCAAATGTATTCTTTTTAATGGCTGAATAATACTCCATTGTGTATATGTACCAAAGCTTTCTTATCCATTCGTCTGCAGATGGACATCTAGGTTGCTTCCATGTCCTGGCTATTATAAACAGTGCTGCAATGAACATTGGAGTACACGTGTCTCTTTCAATTCTGGTTTCCTCGGTGTGTATGCCCAGGAGTGCGATTGCTGGATCATATGGCAGTTCTATTTCCAATTTTTTGAGGAATCTCCACACTGTTCTCCATAGTGGCTGTACTAGTTTGCATTCCCACCAACAGTGTAAGAGGGTTCCTTTCTCTCCACATCCTCTCCAGCATTTATTGCATGTAAACTTTTGGATAGCAGCCATTCTGACTGGTGTGAAATGGTATCTCATTGTGGTTTTGATTTGCATCTCTCTGATTATGAGGGATGTTGAGCATTTTTTCATGTGTTTGTTAGCCATCTTTATGTCTTCTTTGGAGAAATGTCTGTTTAGTTCTTTGGCCCATTTTTTGATTGGGTCATAGGAAACTATAAGTAAGGTGAAAATACAGCCTTCAGAATGGGAGAAAATAATAGCAAATGAAGCAACTGATAAAGGATTAATCTCCAAATTATACGATCTTCTTTCAACAATGAATCTTTTCCTGTCTCTTTACTTTTTGTCAACACTAAGGGTGTTAATATGCTTTTTTTCCTAGAACAAGCCAGCCTTCTTTGTGACATAGTAAATATTGTATTTCAATGCTACATAAATTCAAAGTATTAATTTTACAGTACTAATTATGACAGAGGTATGCATTTCATTCCTTATTTTCCTAGATGAAAAATATTAAGGGCAGAATGTGATTATATGCTTTCCTTAAAGAGGCAATGTTAGAGTTCATCTCAAAACTCAAGAATCCTTAAGTGATCAGATCATTAATAACACTCTCTCTTGATAAAGGAGAAATCATTTTATAGATGGAACCAGGGACCAGTGCATGAATTTTATGGTGCAAAAATTCTACCAACTTTACAAAAATTATGCATAAGAACTTGATCTGAATTGTCAGTTCAAATAGTTCTCATATTTTATGTAATAGTATTTGCTTAGCTTGCTTAAAGTGTTTTTAAGTAACTTCCATAACATAATCCTAACAAATTATCCATGTAGAATGAGAAATAATATAATTAATTTTTTATAGTTAAAAAATAAAGCTTAAAAATGCCTGGTAAACCCCATCACATATTTATTAAGTAGCAAAGCTTCAGGTCTACCAACTTTTAAACAGTCAGATTTTAGTTTTCCAAGCATTTCTTATTTACTTTGAGGTAAAACTTTGACATGTACTGTTAATGTCGATATGTAAGGACAAGCAATTATTACTATAATCTCTGTCCATACATTACTTAACTTTAAAGGTCTTGGAATTATGGACAGATTTACTTCTCACACTCTCTCTGCAACGTAGGTTAAATGAAAGAACAAACCTCTTTTTAAACTCTGGTGAGTCAAGTCCAAGGAGGTGATTTGAGACTAAGATTAGACTTGGTTTAGGATTAAGAGTGAGATTTGAAATTGCAGGCTCTGAAGCAGTAACTGGGACTGTGTTTAAATCACTTACTCTTTTAGCTGGATTCCTGAGATAAGGAAATTTTTTAAGATTTTTCTCTACCTTAGTAAAAGGAGGAATAATTTTTACTATGATCTAGAGAGGAAACTGATATAATTGTTTAAAAAACATATTCAATAATACAAAACTGGTATCAAAATGAACAAAATATTTTATTAATCTGGGTAAGGGGTACATTAGACTGAATTAGATATGAGAAGTTAATGTGTGTTTAAAAACATTCAACTGAGTAAAATTTTAAAGATTTTATTGGCTTTATTCAGTGATTCACCGATAAGGCAGGATCCAGTTTGCAGGTAGATAGGAGCTCTGAAGGGAAGAGATGGCAACCCATTGCAGTATTCTTGCCTGGATAATCCCATGGACAGAGAAGCCTGGCTGGTTACAGTCCATGGAATACAAAGAGTCTGATACAAGTGAGTCACTGAGCATGCAAGGGAACTCCAAAGAGCTATGCAAGGCAAGAGATTTTATAAGCAGAAGGGAACAGAAGCAAAGAAGTTGTACTAAGCAAAAAAAAAAAAAGGGTTGGTTACTGCAAGATTACTGTACTTTTGTGGGATGGCAAGGATCTATCAGGTAGACTACCTAACATGGATTGATAAGGTGATTCTTGATTAAATGGTTTAAAAATTCCATGTCTGTAAGAACTAAAACTTTAATGACACCTCCATCTAGTGATGTGGGGTTTAGCATAAGCGACTCTATTTTGGGTCCTTTTCTTATTTTTAACATATGTCATGATTTCAAATTATTTTTTCCCCTTTGGAGTATTTTTTATATTTCTAAGGTTTCAGCAGTATGGAGGAGAAAGTTACATGTACATGTAATCTTTCTATTACACTTTAAAAATGACGTCTCTTAGTTGTGTTTAATTGGAAAATGGGTAGGTGCAGAAGGTAGCTGGCTTAGTTTGGCCTAATTTGATATTGCAGATATAACCTTTGAACTTAGAGTTAGTAAATTAAGAAAGCTTAAGAGGAAAGAACTGGCCCAGAAAAAGCAGTCCATTTTTCATTTTTATTGTAAGCAGTTATATTTTAACATAAACTAAAATAGTAGTATTTCAGATTTTAGGGGAGGCCCGCCATTTCCATGTATAAGGATCAACTTGTTATTAGACAATTAAGCATTTCTTAAGAGATAGTGGAAGATAGGAAGGAGTTTGAGGAGAAAAAGACAGAAGAGTTGATGCTATGCACAGAACAGTTCAACTATCAAAGGAACATCTGTCCTGGAGGCTGCACCAAAAATACTAAAGTCTATGGATCTGGAGAAGGAAATGGCAACCCACTCCAGTATTTTTGCCTGGAGAATCTCATGGACAGAGGAACCTGGCAGGCTACAGTCCATGGGGTCGCAAGAATTGGACACGATTTAGCACTATCTTTCTTTCTATGCAGTTTATATATAAAAAATGATATTTGTCCCTGGAACTGTAATTTTCATTCATAAGGATAAACTTTCTAACATGAAATGACTAGATTAAAATGTTGTCTCCCTGAAGTGTGTGTATACATGGTTTGTATGTCCCTCTGGATCTTTCTGGAGAAAGAAATGGCAACCCAATCCAGTGTTCTTGCCTGGAGAATCCCAGGGACAGAGGAGCCTGGTGGGCTGCCGTCTGTGGGGTCACACAGAGTTAGACACGACTGAAGCAATTTAGCAGCAGAAGCAGGGGATCCTTCTAAGACTGAACTGCTGGTAGGAATGGGCTTTTCCTCTCTACTCTCACATTTTAAAACAAAACAGGCAGGGACTGCAGCCTTCCTGGTTTATAATTCTTTGTGCTGGTGGTGTTAGAGGCTGCAAGAGAAAACCACCATGGGAGAACAAGAGGCTCTTCCTCATCTTATCAGCCTACCTAGACTAGAAGAAAGAGAGAGAGAGAGAGAGGTATATATACGTACCTATATGTATATATAGGTATATATGGGGGGAGAGAGAAAGAGAATGGGGAGAGAGAGAAATGAGAACTTTCCATGTAACTTTTAGTACCTGAGAAAACACCTATTGAATTGAAATTATTTTCATCCCTCTGGCAAACCTGCACTTGGCCTTTGTTTGTCTTCTCTTAAGACCGAGCTTTATTCATCTGTGCTCTCTGGCCACCTCAGCTGAGACAATGTAAAACTAGGCCACTATGTATAATTCAAAGTATGTGTAAAAAACAAATGGAGGCGATTGCTCTGAAAGAAGAGACATTTAGTAAAGAACACAAGACAGACATGGCTTTCTTGAATAAAATCACATTTCTATTTATTTTTCTATGTCTTGAACTATTTCCCCTGAGGCACTTTTTGGCTCTCCAGTGAAGAGGAACTGAGGGAATCCAAACATCCCCAGAGGTCTCTATTGATTCTCCAGATGTGGTTTTTCAAGTGGTTTGTTGCTCATAGGAAGAGGGAACACCTTAATTACTCAATAACTCTGAAAGTTTTACCCAAACTATGGGTCAGGTAATATTTTTTTCCCCTTTAACTGTATGCAGCCTTCATTTGACTGTAAATTCTATTAAAAATTGATTGCTCAACCTCAGGTTTCATTTTAAGATTTAGATAGCTGGCTCCTTCACTCACTGTATTGCATTCTTTGTCTCTTATTCACTTCATGCACTGACTGGTTATGCTGAAAGAATATGCATGAGCCCACTTTGTCTTAAGGTGCCCTAATATTTATGCCTGTAGGAATTCATACCCTAATTACTTCGGCTACAAGCCTGTCATGAAATATAAACTCCAGACATGTAAATATGGCAGTTTTGCCCTCAAAGTCAGATTTGTACCTTCAGTCTACCATGGAATTCATAGTTCAAATAGATGCCTTTTTCAGTTGTTTGTTTTAAATAAGAAATTGTAGTCTCTTGAGTTCTAGTTTCTATAAGAACAACAGAAGGAACACTCAGCTAATGTTTAGTATCCATATGCTTCATTAAAGTGACCAGATGGCCTGCATTTACCAAGAGGGATGGGGGATTGTTCTTTTTTTTTTTTTTCCCCTCTCTCTCTTTTCTAATTCTTTGCTTCAAAAAGTCTGTCATGGACATGTTTTGTACCTTTGCTGGCCCTCCATGCAATTCTTCATGTCCTGCTCCAGAACATAACTGATAACCTACTTCTTTTGTACTTGGGATTTTAGGGGCGCGGCGGGGGGCGGTTCGCTGTTCCTTTGTGGTTCTGTAGTTCATTGTGGAAAAACTTGATATCAAGATCCTCATCCTGCCCATGTTTAAATTTGTAGTTTAAAGTAGGCACAATCCTGTTTTTTAAAGGGCCTCCTCTGGCACACATTTTAAATCTTAAGTACTGAATTTAAATAATAAAATGTGATCTTTGATATAGTAAGCACTGTAAGGAAAAATCACCCAAGATTTAGAAATGGGAGGAGATTAGTGGATATTCTTCAGATGAAACACTGTGTTGTCTATCAGATTCTTCAGTATTATACATATCGTAGGATATGGGCATCTGAGTAATTTTCTATTGATTAGGTCAGGTGTTGAAAACATGATAGTCTCAGAATCCTATTATATTCTTAAAAATGGACCACCAAATTTTTGTTTACATGGATTTTATCTGTTGCTACTTGCAATATTGTAAATTAAAGCTAAGAAATGGAAGTGCACATTTGTTAATTTATTTTAAATGAATAACAAATGCAAAGATTCAGAGAATAGTAAGGAGAGATAAGAAGGACTTCTTAAATTAACAGTGCAAAGAAATATAGGAAAACAATAGAATGGGAAAAATTAGAGATCTATTTAAGAAAATTAGAGCTATCAAGGGAACGTATCTTGCAAGGCTGGACACGGTAAAGGACAGAAACAATAAGCGTCTAACAGGAGCAGAAGGGATTAAAAAGAGATGGCAAGAATACACAGAATTATACAAAAAAAGGTCTTAATAACCCAGGTAACCAGATGAGTGATGGTGTGATCAGTCATCTAGAGCCAGACTTTCTGGAGAGTAAAGTCAATTAGGCCTTAGGAAGCATTACTGCACACAAAGCTAGTGGAGGTGATGGAATTCCAGTTGAGCTATTTCAAATCCTAAAAGATGATGTTGTTAAGTATTGCACTCAGTATGTCAGTAAATTTGGAAAACTCAGCAGTGGCCACAGGACTGGAAAAGGTCAGTTTTTATTCCAGTCCCAAAGAAGGGCAATGTCAAAGAATGTTCAAACTACCAGACAGTTGGCCTCATTTTGCATGCTTGAAGGTTGTGGAAAAGGTCAGTCTTCATTCCAATCCCAAAGAAAGGCAATGCCAAAGAATGCTCAAACTACCACACAATTGCACTCATCTCACATGCTAGTAAAATCACGCTCAAAATTCTTCAAGCCAGGCTTCAGCAATATGTGAACCGTGAACTCCCAGATGTTCAAGCAGGTTTTAGAAAAGGCAGAGGCACCAGAGATCAAATTGCCAACATCCGCTGGATCATGGAAAAAGCAAGAGAGTTCCAGAAAAACATCTATTTCTGCTTGATTGACTATGCCAAAGCCTTTGACTGTGTGGATCACAATAAACTGTGGAACATTCTGAAAGAGATGGGAATCCCAGACCACCTGACCTGCCTCTTGAGAAACCTGTAGGCAGGTCAGGAAGCAACAGTTAGAACTGGACATGGAACAACAGACTGGTTCCAAATAGGAAAAGGAGTACGTCAAGGTTGTATATTGTCACCCTGTTTATTTAACTTATATACAGAGTAAATCATGAGGAACGCTGAGCTGGAAGAAGCACAAGCTGGAATCAATATTGCCAGGAGAAATATCAATAACCTCAGATATGCAGATGACACCACCCTTATGGCGGAAAGTGAAGAGGAACTCAAAGGCCTCTTGATGAAAGTGAAAGAGCAGAGTTGAAAGTTTGGCTTGAAGCTCAACATTCAGAAAACAAAGATCATGGTATCTGGTTCCATCACTTCATGGAAAATAGATGGGAAAACAGTGGAAACAGTGTCAGACTTTTTTTGGGGGAGCTCCAAAATCACTGCAGATGCTGATTGCAGCCAGGAAATTAAAAGATGCTTACTCCTTGGAAGGAAAGTTATGACCAACGTTGATAGCATATTAAAAAGCAGAGACATTACTTTGCCAACCAAGGTCCGTCTAGTCAAGGCTATGGTTTTTCCTGTGGTCATGTATGGATGTGAGAGTTGGACTGTGAAGAAAGCTGATCACCGAAGAACTGTTGCTTTTGAACTGTGGTACTGGAGAAGACTCTTGAGAGTCCCTTGTACTGCAGGGAGATCCAACCAGTCCATTCTAAAGGAGATCAATCCTGGGTGTTCATTGGAAGGACTGATGCTAAACTGAAACTCCAATACTTTGGCCATCTCATGTGACGAGTTGACTCACTGGAAAAGAGTCTGATGCTAGGAGGGATTGGGGGTGGGAGGAGACGGGGACGACAGAGAATGAGATGGCTGGATGGCATCACTGACTCAATGGACATGAGTTTCAGTGAACTCCGGGAGTTGGTGATGGACAGGGAGGCCTGGCGTGCTGTGATTTGTGGGGTTGCAAAGAGTCAGACACGACTGAGCGACTGAACTGAACTGAAGGTTATGCTCAAAATCCTTCAAGCTAGGCTTCAGCAGTATGTGATCTGAGAAATTCCAGATGTTCAAGCTGAATTTAGAAAAGGCAGAGGAACCAGAGATCAAATTGCCAACATTCGTTGGATCATGGAGAAAGCAAGAGAGTTTTAGAAAAACATCTACTTTTTGCTTCATTGACTATACTAAAGCCTTTGATTGTGTGGATCACAACAAAATGTGGAAAATTCTTGAAGAGATGGGAATACCAGACCTGAGAAACCTATATGCAGGTCAAGAAGCAACAGAACCTTACATGGAATAACTGACTGGTTTAAAATTGGAAAAGGAGTATGTCAAGACTGAATATTGTCACCTTGTTTATTTAACTTATATGCAGAGTACATCATGTGAAATGTCAGGCTGGGATCAAATTTGCTGGGAGAAATATCAACAACGTCATATATACAGATGCTACCACTCTAATGGCAGAAAGTGATGAAGAACCAAAGAACCTCTTGATGTGGGTGAAACAAGAGAGTTTAAAAAATTGGCTTAAAACTCAGCTTTCAAAAAACTAAGATCATGGCATCCAATCTCATCACTTCATGGAAAATACAAGGGGGAAAAGTGGAAACAGTGACAGAGTTTATTTTCCTGGGCTCCAGAATCACTGTAGATGTTGATTGCAGTCATGAAACTAAAAGATAATTGATCCTTGGAAGGAAAGTGAAAGTCAGTTGGGTCCAACTCTTTGCAACCCAGGCCAGAATACTGGAGTGTGTAGCTGTTCCCTTCCCCAGGGGATCTTCCCACCCCAGGGATTGAACCCAGGTCTCCTGCACTGCAGGCAGATTCTTTACCAGCTGAGCCACTAGGGAAGTCCCAGAATGCCATGACAAACCTAGACAGCATATTAAAAAGTAGAGACATCACTTTGCCAACAAAGTTCTGTATAGTCAAAGCTATGGTTTTTCCAGTAGTCATGTATGGATGTGAGAGTTGGGCCATAAAGAAGATTGAGTGCCAAAGAATTAATGCTTTCAAATTGTGGTGCTAGAGAAGACTTTTGAAAATCCCTTGGACTGCAAGGAAATCAAACCAGTCAATCCTGAAGGAACTCAACCCTAAATATTCATTGGAAGGACTGATGCCGAAGCTGAAGCTTCAGTACTTAGGTCACTGGATGCAAAGTGCCGACTTGTGGAAAAGACCCTGATGCTAGGAAAGATTGAAGTGAAAAGAAGAGGGCGGCCAAGGATGAGATGGTTGGATGGCGTCACTGACTCAATAGACATGCGTTTGAGCAAACTCTGGGAAATAGTGAAGGACAGGGCAGCCTGGCACGCTGCATTACATGGGGTCACAAAGAGTTGGACATGATTTAGTGATTGAAACAACAAATCCATCACCTGTTGCCATAAAACCAGCTTATTTATATGAAAAATAATTATATTTTCCAAAATAACGTGGTTAGGGGAAGAGCTATGGTGTTTTACAATTTTTACAAATGTCCTTAACATCTGGCTTGATAGAAGACAAGTATATTCTCATGTTTGCTTCTGCTGTCAATTGACTGTAGTGTGGTTTTGGTTGAAATATATGAATTTAAAAAATAGCCCCACATAGATATGTAGTTAGGAAAAGGAAGAGACTTTTAAGAGCCCTTTCATATAATTTTTGATGTTCTTTGATATTACAACAATAGTTCACAAGTGATAGTTTCTTAAAGGTTAGTTGCAGTGTGAGATCTGAAACCATACTAATTACTTTTCAAATGTTCCTTAATTCATTTATCCTGTCTTGCACTTTCAATAGATAATTTATCTTTTTCTGATGATATAACTCATACCTTAGTCTTTTGGAAAATATTGGTATGTGGCTATATGCAGATTTTCTAACTGTTGGCACATTTGATATCTACTATTAAAAAAATCAAATTTGTTCATACTACTCCCAATCACATTGGCCATTTTTATAAACGGATGGTGTAAAGGAAGCACACATTCATTGTGACTTTGAGAATAACTTTAAAATGCCATTAGACTCCAGAGAGCCCTCTAAAATATATTTTCTTAAAGGAATCATTACATAAGTATGTATAAAGTATGTAAAACTATAAGCTCAAAGGTATTTGTGACAGCATTGTTTATAGTAAAGATCGAAAATAACCTAGATTTTTCTTAGTAGATAACCTGATAATAAAGTGTAGGAATACAAAAACTGATTATTTTGCTTATTAAAATTATATATATATATATATATATAAATATATATATATATATATGCTTCCTTGGTGGCTCAGACAATAAAGAATCTGCCTGAAATGCAGGAGACCGCCTGGGTCAGGAAAGTCCCCTGGAGAAGGGAATAGCAACCCACTCTAGTATTCTTGCCTGGACAATTCCATGGACAGAGGACCCTGGTGGGCTACAGTCTATGGGGTTGCAAAAAGTCAGACATGATTAAATGACTGACACTTTCACTTTTACACACACACACAAACACACAGAGACATGAAAGATGCATTGGGTTGGCCAAAACATTCATTCAAGTTTTTCCATAACATCATTTGGAAAACCTGAACAAACTTTTTGAGCAACCCAATACATGCTCTATTGTAGAGTGAAAAATTTTATAACAAAACAGCATTATAGTACGATCACATTTATAGAATTTTTGTGTACATGTATTGACATAGATGGATAGAAAAAGTTTTGGAGGAGAGTCTCCAGATTCTTAATCATAAATATCTCTGGATTGAGAGGTTTGGGGGCTTTTGATTCTCTTTGTAGTATTTTGATTGCTTGAATTTTCTTAATAGGAACATGTAGCAGTTTTTATAATCAGAGAAAACAGTAACGTTATTCTATTTTTGGAAAAGGAAAGTTTTGTTCCTTAAATTAGAAAATATACATGTGTTTTCATTTTGACAGTCAATGTTGGCAAGAATTCAAAACAAGGTGCTGCTTATGTGCCACTAGTAAGTATTAGTGCAATCTTACTGACAAACAATTTGGCTTCACATTCTTAAAATTTTTATACCTGATAATCCAGCTAGTTTACGTCAATTAATTATTCCTATAGAAATACTCAGAGACTTGTGTAAAATATAAATGCCAAACAATAGGAAATGATTTGAATTTATTATAGTTATATTTTTTATAGGCTACCATGCAGAGGATGTTATGAATGACTCTTAGAGTTTTGCCTGTTTGAATGTGTATGCTGCTGTTTGAATGTGTATGCTTCCTTCCTTCAGGTAAGGAAGGAAGAGGAAGTTGAGAGATGGGGATCCTAAGCCGTCTTTCCTCTTGGCAGGTCTGTGGGATCTCTTGCCTTTTTATTCCTTCCCTTCCTTACTGCTATTTTGACCTCTAGTCTCAACTTTTCTTGGTATCTAGTTGCCACCACCCTCCCAGACCATCCTAAAGGAGATCAGTCCAGGGTGTTCATTGGAAGGACTGATGTTGAAGCTGAAACTCCAATACTTTGGCCACCTGATGCGAAGAGCTTACTCATTTGAAAAGACCTGATGCTGGGAAAGATTGAGGGCAGGAGAAGAAGGGGACGGCAGAGGATGAGATGATTGGATGGCATCACCAACTCAATGGACATGGGTTTGGGTAGACTCTGGCAGTTGGTGATGGACAGGGAGTTCTGGTGTGCTGCAGTCCATGGAGGTCGCAAAGAGTTGGACACGACTGAGCGACTGAACTGAACTGAACTAAACTGATTGTTATTGGTTCATGATTCTAGGTGTTACTTAGAATTACAAGTCCACACCTTTCTGATAATGTTTTATTTATTAGACTCAGAACTACAATTTCAAAAATATTGAAGACAGGAAAGACTCATTTTAATCCAAATTATTACAATATCCATTTCCCCTGGACACAGAGATTGGTTTAAAGATGAGCACATGACTCAGCTTTTTCTCAAATGGAAAATCTATCTTTAGCCTTTCAAGTAACACTAGAGGTGGATGAATTTGGATTTGCTGGCAGCCGTGTTTCTTGCCATAGTGTTTCATGTGTACATGTGTGTTAAGTTGCTTCAGTCATGTCTGATTCTTTGTAACCATATGGACTGTAGCCCACCATACTCCTCTGTCCATGGGGTTCTCCAGGCCAAGAATACTGGAATGGGTTGCCATGCCCTCTTCCAGGGGATCTTCCTGATTCAGGATCAAACCCATGTATTTGAGGTCTCCTGCATTGGCATCCTAGTCCTTCACCACTAGTGCCAATCCCTGGGAAGCCATTATTACAGTATAAAGAAGTATAAAAATGAGTATGAGGATGCCAGAGGTTTTCATAGGTACCAGAATAGATATTCAGGCTCATAGATAGCATTTTCAGTTCAGTTCAGTTCAGTCGCTCAGTCGTGTCTGACTCTTTGCGACCCCACGAATCACAGCACACCAGGCCTCCCTGTCCATCACCAACTCCCAGAGTTCACTCAAACTCATGTCCACAGAGTTGGTGATGCCATCCAGCCATCTCATTCTCTGTCATCCCCTTCTCCTCCTGCCCCAAATCCCTCCCAGCATCAGAGTCTTTTCCAGTGAGTCAACTCTTTGCATGAGGTGGCCAAAGTATTGGAGTTTCAGCTTTAACATCAGACCTTCCAATGAACACCCAGGACTGAACTCCTTTAGAATGGACTGGTTGGATATCCTTGCAGTCCAAGGGACTCTCAAGAGTCTTCTCCAGTACCACAGTTCAAAAGCAACAATTCTTCGGTGATCAGCTTTCTTCACAGTCCAACTCTCACATCCATACATGGCCACAGGAAAAACCATAGCCTTGACTAGACGGACCTTTGTTGGCAAAGTAATGTCTCTGCTTTTTAATATGCTGTCTAGGTTGGTCATAACTTTCCTTCCAAGGAGTAAGCGTCTTTTAATTTCATGGCTGCAATTAGCATCCACAGTGATTCTGGAGCCCAAAAAAATAAAGTCTGATACTATTTCCACTGTTTCCGCATCTATTTCCCATGAAGTGATGGGACCAGATGCCATGATCTTAGTTTTCTGAATGTTGAGCTTCAAGCCAACTTTTTCACTCTCCTCTTTCACTTTCATCAAGAGGCTTTTTAGTTCCTCTTCACTTTCTGCCATAAGGGTGGTGTCATCTGCGTATCTGAGGTTATTGCTATTTCTCCCGGCAATATTGACAGGCAAATTTGACCTTGGAGCATGGAATGAAGCAGGGCAAAGGCTAATAGAGTTTTGTCGAGAGAACGCTCTGGTAATAGCAAACACCCTCTTTCAACAACACAAGAGAAGACTCTACACATGGACATCACCAGATGGTCAACACAAATCAGATTGATTATATTCTTTGCAACCAAAGATGGAGAAGCTCTATACAGTTAGCAAAAACAAGACCAGGGGCTGACTGTGGCTCAGATTATGAACTCCTTATTGCCAAATACAGACTTAAATTGAAGAAAGTAGGGAAAACCACTAGACCATTCAGATATGACCTAAATCAAATCCCTTATGATTATACAGTGGAAGTGAGAAATAGATATTAGGGACTAGATCTGATAGATAGAGTGCCTGATGAACTCTGGACGGAGGTTTGTGACATTGTACAGGAGACAGGGACCAAGACCATCCCCATGGAAAAGAAATGCAAAAAAGCAAAATGGCTGTCTGGGGAGGCCTTGCAAATAGCTGTGAAAAGAAGAGAAGCGAAAAGCAAAGGAGAAAAGGAAAAATATAAGCATCTGAATGCAGACTTCCAAAGAATAGCAAGGAGAGATAAGAAAGCCTTCCTCAGTGATCAGTGCAAAGAAATAGAGGAAAACAACAGAAAGGAAAGACAAGAGATCTCTTCAAGAAAATTAGAGATTCCAAGGGAACATTTCATGTAAGGATGGACTCGACAAAGGACAGAAATGGTATGGACCTAACAGAAGCAGAAGATATTAAGAAGAGGTGGCAAGAATACACAGATCTGTCCAAAAAGATCTTCACAACCAAGATAATCATGATGGTGTGATCACTGACCTAGAGCCAGACATCTTGGAATGTGAAGTCAAGAGGGCCTTAGAAAGCATCACTACAAACAAAGCTAGTGGAGGTGATGGAATTCCAGTTGAGCTATTTCAAATCCTGAAAGATGATGCTGTGAAAGTGCTGCACTCAATATGCCAGCAAATTTGGAAAACTCAGCAGTGGCCACAGGACTGGAAAAGGTCAGTCTTCATTCCAATCCCAAAGAAAGGCAATGCCAAAGAATGTTCAAACTACCGCACAATTGCACTCATCTCACACGCTAGTAAAGTCATGCTCAAAATTCTCCAAGCCAGGCTTTAGCAATTCATGAACTGTGAACTTCCAGATGTTCAAGCTGGTTTTAGAAAGGCAGAGGCACCAGAGATCAAATTGCCAACATCCGCTGGATCATGGAGAAAGCAAGAGAGTTCCAGTAAACATCTATTTCTACTTTATTGATTATGCCAAAGCCTTTGACTGTATGGATCACGATAAACTGTGGAAAATTCTGAAAGAGATGGGAATACCAGACCACCTGACTTGCCTCTTGAGAAACCTGTATGCAGGTCAGGAAGGAACAGTAAGAACTGGACATGGAACAACAGACTGGTTCCAAATAGGGAAAGGAGTACGTCAAGGCTGTATATTGTCACCCTGCTTATTTAACTTATATGCAGAGTACATCATGAGGAACGCTGGGCTGGAAAAAGCACAAGCTGGAATCAGCATTTTCAGGAGATAGCATTTTAGTTTGAGAAAATAGAATTAGATATTTAGTAGTTCTTTGTCTTTTTAAGGGATGTGTATGTCACTCAGTCATGTCCAACTCTTTGGGACCTCATGGGCTATACAATACATGGAATTCTCCAGGCCAGTATACTGGTGTGGGTAGCCTTTCCCTTCTCCAGTGGATCTTCACAACCCAGGGATTGAGCCCAGGTCTTCTGCATTGCAGGCAGTTTCTTTACCAAGTGAACTGTGAGGGAAGCCCATGTCTTTTTAAAGGATGCTATAAATATAAATTTTCTTCTCTTGTAAAACTGTTGAAAATTATTTAAAAAATACATTTTAAGTACATCTGAGTCATTTTTTTGACAGTTTTTTAAAAAAAATATCTGATTTAATTTCTGTGCACTCAAGAGCAACCATAATAGAACCTAAAGACCACTAAACTTATGATACAGCAGACATGGGTTTTTAAGGCTATCAGCTAGAAAAATTTCTCATGAGTAAAATAAAATTGCTGATCTACAGAATCTGTGTGTCTTTCTCTAATGTCATAATAAAAGGGAAATTCTCATTCTATCCAAAGGAGTACCTTTCTTTTTCTTTTTTTAAAAAAATAAAATTCTGTAATTCCAAGTTCAGGTAGAATAGTATGTATATTTTTAATAACAGTATATGAGGTTTTATTTTTAATAAACAAGGGATCTATATTGACTTTCTAATACAAAATTTGCAGTCTTTTATATTAGAATGTATTTTTGAAGTCAAGCCCAGTTTTGAAGATAGGTTTTATTAATACATTCATAGAAGTTATAGTTTTTTATTTGGCTATGCCAATAAAAGAGGAGAAAAATCAATAGACTTATAACATTTAAAAAGCCAAGTACAAAATTTTTTTCATCATAACTGTAACTTTTTCATCTTAATCTTAAATAATCTTTCATAGTTTTTAATTATAAAATGATCTTTACTATCCAAAAATATTCCTATACCTCAGTTATTAAAAGACAGTTTTAGTACCTCGGATAATGTTAGGTTTATTTTTCATGTATTCCCATTTCATTACCATGTTTAGTGGTTAAATTTAAAGAAAATTTAAATAGATCCCTCACAAAAAGCATCAGTAGCAGCAGCTAAGTATAACAGTAACAAAAAAACTGTCTCTCACTGAAGGAGCTAGTAAAAAATTCTATTTTAGTTACTTAGTTTCTTGAAATCTCTGATTATGTATTTGTTGTTGTTTAAGTCATATGATTCTTGGAGGTTTCAAAGTAATGTAAATTTAGGAGGAAATTTCACAGAGTTTGGAGTTTTGGTCCATACGGATTTACCCACCCTAGTTATCTTTGAGTTAGGTTTCAGATGAAACCAAATTTCTAAACAAGACCTGCTATTACTGCCAATATTTGCATAGGTTAAAGTAAAAAATATTATCCCTAATGATAAAAAAGCAAGCAATATGGATTTCTCTTTGCACATAAAATCCTAATGACATTTTCAACTTTTGAAAGAGCTGCTTTTATTTAAATGTACTTAGCTAAAAGGTTGGTTTTATAATATTTTAGCATCAGTAAAATGGAAACAAACCTAATTTAGTTCCATTGAAAATATAAGGTCACTTATTATGGATCAATGAAAAATTATACATTATTATCAAAAAGTGTGAAATCATACATGTATCACCCACCTAAAGATATTTTGACTACTACTGAGGATTTTTCCAAAAAGCACTTTGTTTTGTATTAATGCATAATGTACATTGGAGCATTTTTTTTTCTCTCCAATACATTTGTTTTTATATGTTAATATCAAAATACTTTACTTTTCAGCCTTATCTTTTATAATATCTTACTAAAAAAAAGTTCATGCAAACTTGTACAAAGTGTGATGGGATGACAAGAGAGGGAGTATTCACAATAAATTCATTAATTTACAAAATATTTTATATTTACAAAATTATTTACATACAGTATCTCATTGCTTATCAAGACAACTCAATTGTGCAGATATTATCTACAGTGATCAGATGATAACACTATGTCCCAGAGAGATTAACAGTTGCTAGTTCAATGATGAATTTGAATAAGGCATACAGCACTCCTTTACCTCTTATCGAATGTTCTTTTCACTACACACTCAGGGACGAGATCATTAACTCAGATACTGGAAGCTATCATAGTGACATGAATCCTTGATCATAATTGACCCTAATTATTCTGATCTACAGCTGTTTAAATTAAAATTCAGCAAATAATTGCTCAGCTTCAGTTTCTGCTGACTGCAAAGACCTGGCCTTGGAGGGCCTGAAAAGGGAATCTATTACTCAGAAAATAAAAACTCTTATCGAATTGAATTAAAGTGACTAATTTCTTTCTTCTTCTTTAAAGATCTTTTCATTGATTGTTATTTTTTAAAATCCCTTACGAAATTCTTTACAAATGAATAGGGTTGATTTTGCTACTTGCTTTTTTCCTCCCTTGGAGTGCTTGGAACTTTCTCCCTCTTCATGTGGACTTTGACTTCCTCTGCACACCTGTTCTCCAAGTTTCTTCTGCTCATTCTTTCCACTTTATAATCTCTTTTGTGCTCACTTAAGATAGGCTTACAGAAAAAGTAATTTCAGTCTTAGGGGGGGTATTTAAAAGCCAAAGTTTAAAGAATAGAGTAGTGTATTAATATAACAATCTTCCAGTATTAATTATGCCTTTATAAGCATATATTGAGCTGAGAAAATTATTTTAGTGACATTTTAAGTCAGTTTCTTCATGCTCTTGACCAAAATCTTTTGAGATTTTACCAAGTGTAAAGGTCTATCAAATTCTGCGATTTAAAAGATGATAAAGATCCAGTCCTTGATCTTGAGAAACCCTGAACTGAATACAATCCTCCAGTCGAGTATATTGACATGCTTATTTATGCTAATGTTTGATAAGTCTTTGATTTAACCGTCACTCTGTGACTGTGACAGTCCATATGATGGAATTTCATTGGTTACATTAAATTGGAAAGGAAAGGATGAGTTAGTAGATCACTGGGGTGGGAGGAGACGGGGACGACAGAGAATGAGATGGCTGGATGGCATCACCGACTCTGTGGACATGAGTTTGAGTGAACTCCGGGAGTTGGTGATGGACAGGGAGGCCTGGAGTGCTGTGATTCATGGGGTCACAGAGAGTCGGACACGACTGAGCGACTGAACTGAACTGAACTGAAACCTTCTTGGGCAATAAAAATGACCTTAAAGAAGAATTAATTGCTTGCACTGATGCAGTTTTGTCAAATTTTGGAGAGCCATAATTAACTATGTATTAAAGAAAAATCACAACTCAATTTCTGACATTCTGTCTGATTGGGTTAAATTCTTGTCTTTTCTTTTTTCAAAATTGGTTTGAATTTCCCAGCCACTATTAATGCATAACCTATCTCAGTTCATAAGGATAATATTTTGAAGAGATTTATATAAAGCATTCATACACATATCAGTATTTAGGATTTTCTTCGTAAGCATTTTTTTAGGTTAGCTGATTAAATATTAAAAATTTGTCAAGCTATATGGTAGGATTTTTTCCCAAGGTTTCCAAAGCATGGTTACTGAAAACAGTGAAACCGTATATTTCATTGGCAAAGAACTCTAAGGATTTAAACCTTTAATCATGAATTTCTAAATGCTTAAGTTTATAAATTGTTTATGAGTTTACCAGGACTCTCCACCCAAATCTGTTCTGCTTGAGTGTAAAGGCTGGTTTTCTGCTTACAGTATCCTAGACAGTACAGGCTTCTATGGTTCACAAATGACTGTAGCCAAAATGAGATGGGAGTGGTCTGATCATGTATAGAAATGCTGAAACATTATTGGCATGAATCCACTCGAAGGGACTGGACTTTTACTTGAGAAGGAGTTGGAAATGCGTTTTCAATGACATTCTATCTTCCCTTCTGCTTGTCTCTTAAAACCCTTGCCTGTCTTCCATAGCCGATTAACACATACACTCTTCCAGGACAGGCAGACAAGCACAGGGTTTGATTCACCGCCAGCTTTGTTCCAACACAGTTGTATGAGAGCTGCATTCATAACGCTGATGCCCCTTTTCTGGCCCTGCTGCAGAATTCCAAGTGTTCTTTCCAGATGACTGTGCAGCCTCAGCCCCACCAACAGGCTGGAGTCTTTATCCGCCCAACAAAAGAGATGTCTGCTTTACTCTGGAATGTTAGCATGGCATTTTTAATTAGGACAATACCAAGATTCATGCAACTGGATATATCTAGGCAGAAGACAATATTGTGAGGTAAATAGTGGTTATGAATGCATTTTTGTTGGCCACACATTCTAAGCAATGATATATAGCTGTGTCTTATCTTTAACATCAGAATAATACATTCTTTCATTTAACTATTCAATCAGTTATAAAAATAAAAGCTCATTTGCTGAGCACCATTCACTGTGTTTGTCTCTGTGGTAGGTGCAGGAGATATGCAAACAAATAAGACATATTTCATTTCTATAGGCCATAGACCCATAAATAATTGATGAGAGAGATAAGGGAGGTAAGTCTAAAGATAATAAAAGAGTCAAAAGTAAACAACATGCTCTGGCAGAGAGAAAACTGTGGAAGCAGGAAAGGCTTCACAAAGGAAGGGGGTTTGAGTGGAGCATGTGTTGTTTGTTTATTTGTTCCTGTTTCTTATTGTCTCCTAAAATGAAGGAAATTTTCCTTACTCAATTTAACATTCATAGTTTTAATTTTACATCAATGATGTCTTTTTAATTCCCATGACAAATGCCATGGTGTGTGTGTTATTCCTTTTTGCTTATAAGAAAGTTTAGCTTCAGAGATTGACTTACTCATGGTCACATAACTTGTAACTGGAGAAACTGGAGCTAAAAATACTCCCATGGCACTAATTCTTCTGCTTTTTCCACCAACACACTGCCTTTATTTGATGGTATTTTGGCTTCATAGACATAAAATCTATAAATACATAAAGTCAGTTCATGCCTGGTTATCAATTTGATTTTGGTTGACCCAGATGCTGAGGAATTTGCTTTTGATTCCAAGTGTTACAGGAACAACAACAACAAAAATTACACAAGGCATGACATTTGTACTTGAGTGATTTAATTCACAAAACATCTTAAGATGCAGCTACTTTGTTTACATTTTACAGATAAGCAAACTGAAGTTTGCAAATTTGGAGTTATGAAGTAATTTACCCCAAATTGAATAGTTACCATATAGAAGAGCTTAGGCTTAGTCTTGGTAGTCGGGTTCTAGAGTTCACCACAGTGTTCTAAATCTGATGAGTCACAAGCTGAGTACACCCATGGTTGTTCAAGAATTAATGAAAGAGATGATTCAAATTATCTGGCAACCTTTTCCAGACTTTTAAAAATATAAAATAATTCTACTATATAAGCCTGAAGAGAAAGTAGAAAAGATACTGGGACACCTACACTCTGCTTTTTTCCAACTTACCATTTTATATCTGTTCTTTTAAAAAACATGACATGATGTAATAATTTCATATTTATGCATGACACATTTCATGTTAATGATAGTTTTCCAGACATCAAAGCAAGTGTATATGGGGTGTTAGATGCCCTTACATCCCTTTTGCCCAAACTGTCAGAGAAGTACTTTCCCCTCAATACAGTAATGTCTTGTCTCTATTTGTTTGGTTCATCTCCTCGATCTGGCTAGGAACTAGGAGAATCAGATTCAAATTTGTTTTTATTTCTCTATCCCAGAAGGGCTTCTGGATTTTTCTCTCAAAAGCATTTAGGAAAAAGAAGAGGAAAGGTGAGAGAAAGGAGAAAAAGTAAGAGAGAATATAAATTCCAGGAGTCTGAGAGTAAGTATGCCCACTTTGGGATTGATGGCTCAGAACTGGGTTCCATGGAGTGCTAACTCAGAGTGTGGCCATCTGGCTGAATCACAAATGACTGAATCCCCAGAGGAATATTATGATTGGTGTGATATATCACCAATCCTAAAAGTTAGTGATGAGAAGAATTTCTGTGGAGAAGTCAGCTATTTAGTGCAGGCTCTGGTTCTTATTCACTGCTGCTGCTGCTGCTGCTGCTGCTAAGTCACCTCCCTCATGTCCGACTCTGTGCGACCCCATAGACGGCAGCCCACCAGGCTCCCCCATCCCTGGGATTCTCCAGGCAAGAACACTGGAGTGGGTTGTCATTTCCTTCTCCAATGCATGAAAGGAAAAGTGAAAATGAAGTCGCTTAGTTGTGTCCAACTCTTAGTGACCCCACGGACTACAGCCTACTGGGCTCCTCTGTCCATGGGATTTTCCAGACGAGAGTACTGGAGTGGGTTGCCATTGCCTTTTCCATCTTATTCACTACTTCAAACAAAAAAACAAAATATAAACACCCCTATGACATTTAGAATGGACTTTCAGAATATATTTTAAGATTACTTTTAGAATATATATAATCTAAAATTTTAATATTTGATTAGTTTCTTTTCCTTAGTGTCATGCTTCAATAAAGTATTCATGGACAGTTACAGAAGGAGAAGGGTAAGCAATCCAGATACGCCATGGAGATCCTTGCTTCTCTTTATTCATCTGATGAAGATTAAGGATCTAAAGCTATATAAAAAGCTAAAGAGGCACTGTTTGTCCCAGTTGAAAAGCCAGATTTCATGGCAGTTATAGTTCATGGATTAAGTAGCAATTGAAAAGTAAGGGGAACATCAAGAAGTCCATACACCTGTAACAGATGGATGTGGCAGCCTGAGGGTGGGTGAAGTTACATCAATCAGGAACGAAGAACAAAACTTTCTGAAAAGAAAGAACACCATCAGTAGCCTGTGCTTGATTTAATCAGATGCCTTGTACTGAGGGTATATATTGTGTTGAAAAGAAATTATTTAAGCAGTTCTGATATGCGGTATATGGTTCAGACAATGATCTTATCTTCTGAATATTAAAGTCCTTTTCAGGAGATTTATTTCCCATCCCAATGGTCAAAGTAATAGTGACTAGTTTACTAACTAGGTAATTCAGGGTAGTCAAATTAGTGTAAAAGAAACATGCCTCACAAGTTTACTTGATAGTGATAAAATGTCCATGTTCTTAACCTCTTATTAGAAAATTAACTCTAAAAAATTTAGTTGTATTTCCGTGTGCTGCAGGATATAGTATAAACCAAATAATATGTGGGAGTACTATTAATGCAACTTCTTTTTCTCATCTTCTGAACTGGTTGAGTGCTTCATTTTGTAGGGTTGATTGGCTCTTGGAGAATGCTTTCAGCAAAGTGCATAGAACAAAACAATGTACCTTGCTCCCCTAAAACAAAAATGCATGTATATATTTAAAATGAAACTAAACAGCTGACAAAATAGCTACTTAGAAGTGTTTTATTTTAAAATGACTAAGGTAAAATACAACATGAGAATAGGTGCATTATTAATAACTGAATTACTATTGGTTTCAGCTTGGCTCTTTTAGAATTGCAGAATTTTATTTTTACTGCCGTTATGTCAGAATCACTTTGGAAGTGTTATCTTGATATCGAAATATGTATTTTAAGTGCTAGTCTCAAATGAAAAGAAGAGCATTTTTTAGCATTACCAGAGGGAGGGGGCAGGTGAGAGAGGCTATGATTGGAGAGGAATAGAGATTGACAATTAGATAAATGTGATAAGCAAGGGAAACCTTTAATACAGCATCCAATTAATAAATTACTGTGCTGTGTTCTTCAATAGGGACTGGAAGTACTGTGTCACATGAAATCACTAGAATAATACATTCTCTGGCTCAGGTGGTAAAGAATCTGCCTGAAAGGCAGGAGACCCAGGTTTGATCCCTTGGTCAGGGAGGTCCCCTGAAAAAGGGAATGGCAACCTATTCCAGTATTCTTGCCTGGAGAATTCCATGGATGGAGTGTGGTCAGTTATAGTCCATGGGGCTGCAAAGAGTTGGACATGACTGAGTGACTAACATACACTTACATTTTTGAAGGAAGATTATATTGAATCTGGTTGAAGAATAATGTGGTGACTGAAGCAGGAGATTAGCAAAGACTATCATTGCCTTTGATTGTCATTCATTATCACCTCTGATTCTAAGGTTATTAGTCACTCATTTATAGTGAGGCATCTCATCGATGTCAACTGCTTTGTTAAAATCCCACAAGAATCTATACTGCTTCCCAGAGCACTAACATAACACAAAGATTGACATCAAGTGGTCACTCAAGTTGTGTACCAGAAAAATAATACTTCTACCAAAAGTGAAGTCATTTTACATCTTCTGTCACTAGGCTTAATTAGATAGTTACGTGACTTTAAGTTTTCTTGATGTATCTCAAGTTAAACTTGTGAATCCCCCTACTTGGAATGAGATTGTAAAAGATAAGCTTTACATAGAACATAATTTACGAATCACTTCTAGAATCCATTTCTCTTTCTTTAAATATTGCTGCTATTAGGTTCAGTCTGGTTTCTCTTGCCTTATCTTAAAGTAGAATTTCAGTTATCCTGTGGTGGTTTAGTTTCTAAGTCGTGTCCAACTCTTGCAACCACATGGACTGTAGCCTGCCAGGCTCCTCTGTCCATGGGATTCTCCAGGCAAGAATACTGGAGTGGGTTGCCATTTCCTTCTCCAGGGGATCTTCCCAACCCAGGGATCGAAACCAGGTCTCCTATTCTTTGCCAACTGAACTAAGAGGGAAGCCCATCAGTTATACTAATGACATCATAATTCATAAGATGATGACATTCATAACTCATAATTTCTCCACATTCCCCACAGTCAGAACATATATACCAATGGCATTCCTGTGGCAATTAACCATTACAGATTCTAGCCATAACATCACCAACAACAATAAATCAACATCATTATGCTCATAACCAAGTGCTGCCACATGATATCAAAAGCACTAATGACAAATACTCAGTTAAAAAGTTCTGAGGAAAAGTAAAAAAAAATACTGAGGTATCAATGGACTCTTGGAAACTGCCTCCAAATTGATTTTTTTCTGAGTTCAATTTTTTTTTTTTTAATGTGATGGAGTTTCTGTTCTTCTTCTTTTTTTTTTTTTGTATTGGCCAGAAAAATATCTTATATCTTAAAATACCAACTTCAGTTCAGTTCAGTCACTCAGTCGTGTCCGACTCTTTGCGACCCCATGAATCACAGCACACCAGGCCTCCCTGTCCATCACCAACTCCCAGAGTTCACTCAAACTCATGTCCACTGAGTCGGTGATGTCATCCAGCCATCTCATTCTCTGTCATCCCCGTCTCCTCCCACCCCCAATCCCTCCTAGCATCAGACTCTTTTCCAGTGAGTCAACTCGTCGCATGAGGTGGCCGAAGTATTGGAGTTTCAGCTTTAGCATCAGTCCTTCCAATGAACACCCAGGATTGATCTCCTTTAGCATGGACTGGCTGAATCTCCTTGCAGTCCAGGGGACTCTCAAGAGTCTTCTCCAGCACCACAGTTCAAAAGCATCAATTCTTTGGCGCTCAGCTTTCTTCACAGTCCAACTCTCACATCCATACATGACCACTGGAAAAACCATAGCCTTGACTAGATGGACCTTGGTTGGCAAAGTAGTCTCTGCTTTTTAATATGCTATCTAGGTTGGTCATAACTTTCCTTCCAAGGAGTAAGCGTCTTTTAATTTCCTGGCTGCAATTAGCATCTGCAGTGATTTTGGAGCCCCCCAAAATAAAGTCTGACACTGTTTCCACTGTCTCCCCATCTCTTACCAACTTAGTGATGTACAAATAAGGAAAATTCATGGAATTTAAAAGTGAAAAAGGAAACTTAGTCATCATTAAACCCAACGCATATAATGACAAATCATCAGAATTGCCTAGAATTGCACACACATGTATATTTTGCATATATAATATAAATGCAAATACAGTGTATACATATTAGTATTTAAGGTATACATATATGTATATGTATATATGCTGTTGAACTTCATTTCTGGATATCCAGTTCTAATTTAGTAGGTTCCCCAGTGGCTTAGCAGTAAAGAATCCGCCTACATTGCAGGAGACACAGGAGACTCTATCTCTGGGTCAGTAAGATCCTCTGGAGGAGGGCATGGCAACCCACTCCAGTATGCTTGCTGAGAAAATCCCATGGACAGAGAAGCCTGGTGGGCTACAGTCCGTGGGGTCAGAGTCAGACACAACTGAAGCGACTGAGCAGGAGCACCAGAGACTAGCAAAGCAAGGCTTCTGATGACCAATCAGATTTAGAAGTCATTTATGTTACAACTTCCATAACTTTGCATATGAGTCAACTGAACTGCTATGTGGATTGGCCAACTTACCAGTTGTCATACAGCCAATGGAAAGGAGTCAAGGATGAGACCCAGGCTTCCTGATTGTTGTCCTTTCCCATTAACCTAAGTTTCTTCTTCAAGATGTTTTGTGAGAAATGGCTAATCCTGTCTGTCACCTCACTTATAGTCTTTCTTCAGTTTTTGCTTGATAAAGGATTACTTAGGTTGCTAATTCACTACTTGGCCTCTGCTGCTGCTGCTAAGTCACTTCAGTCGTGTCCGACTCTGTGTGACCCCATAGACGGAAGCCCACCAGGCTCCCCCGTCCCCGGGATTCTCCAGGCAAGAACACTGGAGTGGGTTGCCATTTCCTTCTCCAATGTGTGAAAGTGAAAAGTGAAAGTGAAGTCGCTCAGCCGTGTCCGACCCCTAGCGACCCCATGGACTACAGCCTACCAGGCTCCTCCATCCATGGGATTTTCTAGGCAATAGTACTGGAGTGGCTCGCCATTGACTTGGCCTCTAGGTAACTTGATATTGTGTTTTTCACACAAAAATAAAGCTGTTAATGCTTGATGCCTTTGTTTGGAAATGGTTTTTGTGTGTTTTCTCATTTCCTGTTTTTATGATTTATCTTCTAACTGGTGGTTTTTTTCACTTCAAAGTTAAACTATTTAAATCTAAGAAAAAGTGAATTGTTTATTAAACTTACTTGCTTAACAGTGTGGGCCAATGGAATGTTTATTGGGAAGGTTGTGTTCTTCCCTCTTTCTTTCTTTCTATCTTCTTTCCTCTTATAATTCTGAAAGGAAATGGCAGATGATAATAACTGAAATATAATGTAATATACTGATTTCTTTGTCTGGTGTATGCATGACTGCCCTCTATTGGATGAAATTAGATCTGCTCTAATATGTTAGACTGTCTTGCCCTCTAGTGGTTTGTATAGAAGATCGTGATGAAGACACTGGAAAACACTGCATTAAGGACCAATTATTTTCTTCCCAAATAATGGATAATTTCACAAATTTCAACCAAAAGCCTGATTTAATAATAATTATAATTTAAGATGTAAGAACTCACCCTGAGTGTGCCTCACATTTCTTTTATGGATATATCAATGGGGTCATTAAGTTAAATGAATGTGTTTTATAAGGAATGTGAAATTTATGGTTACTTTTGAACCCATAACTCAATTTATCCCTTCTTTAACTGAAAACGTCTAATAAGTCACTTTTTGAAAATGAAATTTCCTGAACTGGAATGAATTGCATTTGCTATGACTGAGATTCTATCAACGGAAGCAGAGATAAGCAATAAATCTTAAAAATCTCTGCGATTTTTAACTTTTGAAAACATCCTCACTTTTGAAGAAAAAAAATATTTGTGACATAAAATATGAAAACCAAATTGCCTATTGTGAATTTACTACCCTTTAAACTTAGTTGACGGAGAAGGCAACGGCAAGCCACTCCAGTACTCTTGCCTGGAAAATCCCATGGACGGAGGAGCCTGGTAGGCTGCAGTCCATGCGGTCGCTACGAGTCAGACATGACTGAGCGACTTCACTTTCCCTTTTCACTTTCACACATTGGAGAAGGAAATGGCAACCCACTCCAGTGTTCTTGCCTGGAGAATCCCAGGGACGGGAGAGCCTGATGGGCTGCCGTCTATGGGGTCACACAGAGTCGGACACGACTGAAGCAAACTTAGTTGAAACATAAACTTCATAATTTCTCAGTTAATTAATCCCTTCAAAGTCAATTGAACATAACATATATTCCCAGCTCTCAGGTGAGAGAGCTGGAAATAACATTCTCGCTCCTTTGTAGCCTACAGTAATCAAATTTGAAGATTCCGATAGGGTTGAGTTTTGTTTCAAAGAATAGACTAATTTTTTTCTGTTTATTCTATCACTCAAAATTTACCACTCTCATTGGGCTTCCCTTGTGGCTCAACTGGTAAAGAATCTGCCTGCAATTCAGGAGTTTTGTGTTCAATGCCTGGGTTGTAAAGATTCCCTGGAGAAGGAATTCTGGCCTGGAATTCAGTATTCTGGCCTGGAGAATGCATGGACTTTATAGGCCATGGGGTTGCAAAGAGTCGGGCACGACTGAAAGACTTTAAGTGTGTAGCCCACCAGGCTCCTCTGTCTATGGGATTTTCCAGGCAAGAATATTGGAGTGGGTTGCCATTTCCTTCTCCTGTGTTCTGATGAGCTGTTGTTTATTACATATTTTAATGATCGCCATAGAGCAGCAGGGAGTTTTCATTTGTTCACACCAGAACGTTGCATGTGCTGCTCTCTCTACTCAATTTTACTTCCTCTAATACTGAATTCTCAGACATATTAGACCTAGTACTCTTCATGTGTGTTATTTGGTGACTTCTAAAAACTCCAGAATAGAGTTGATCACAACTGCATTTGTGTTTTTACTTTACAAAGTAAACAACCTTATTCAGGTACTTACCAATGTCTAGCATAATTCCTGAGCACTGGGAACTTTAGCTATGAACTTTTTTTTTTTAATTAAAAAATAATTGTTAAGCTTGCCTTGCACTTTACAGTTTTTACCTTTCTGTTCCTTTACGTAGATGTTATAGATTCTAACTAGGATCTTTTGCATTTTATCTCTTGTCTACCTTTCTATATATTCTAGATTTTTAAAAATATACTTTATCTTTCAATTAATGAAATTCTTCTAACTTTTTTTAATTTCTAGAAGCTATTTTTTGTTCATGGATTTTTTTTCACAACATATGAATCTTGTTTTCAGTGTATTATAACTTATTTTGTCTCTCTGAAAAAAATATTTGATTTTAAACAAATTCTCATCATCATGGTATACAAATTATGTGTTTCTACTGATTTTCCTCTGTCACGTTGTAGATATCTTCCGATCTGTGTTGAAGACTGGTTTTAAGCTCACATTTAAGAAGGGGGAAAAATAGGAAGGTTTGTGTGTATAAAAAGTTCAGCAGACTTCATATTACAGGAGTGGATGTGAGTAACCATTAAAGTAGAAAAAGTCTCTAAATGCCAGAAAAAGGAGAGTTTTACTCTATAGTTTTACATTTAAAAAGTTGTGCTTATGACTCAGAGATATTTGATGCCATTTTTTTAGAGAGATGAAATGTGCTTTCTGTCCATTGCTGAGTCTGGTAACAGGGGTACTACAAGTGGTGGTGAGAGACTTCTACTGTCTGCTAACCTCAGGGTCTCTGGGTCAACATCACTTAAGAGTCTCCTGCTGCTGCTGCTGCTGCTGCTAAGTCACTTCAGTCGTGTCCGACTCTGTGTGACCCCATAGATGGAAGCCCACCAGGCTCCCCCGTCCCTGGGATTCTCCAGGCAAGAACACTGGAGTGGGTTGCCATTTCCTTCTCCCATGTGTGAAAGTGAAAAGTGAAAGTGAAGTCCCTCAGTTGTGTCCAACCCTTAGCGACCCCATGGACTGCAGCCTACCAGGCTCCTCCATCCATGGGATTTTCTAGGCAAGAGTACTGGAGTGGGGTGCCATTGCCTTCTCCGATCTCTTAATCCTGTTGCCTACAGAGTTCTTTCCACTCATCCCAGTCTATAGTTTCCTGCCATTCCTCATCCTTTTCCCTTTTGTCATCTTCGAAAATACCTGAATTTTTTGTCTGTTGATTGCATCTTCATCTATTTCTTCAGAGCTGTGAAGTGTATACCTCTTTGTTTTCTAAGCTTACAATTTAGGAGGTTGTAGGGATGAAATGGCAACCCACTCCAGTATTCTTGCCTGGAGAATCCCAGGGAAGGGGGAGCCTGGTGGGCTTCCATCTATGGGGTCACACAGAATCGGACACGACTGAAGTGACTTAGCAGCAGCAGCAGCAGGGATGAAAAGTACTGCATTTCCAACTCTTTTGTTGACCATGATGGCTACTCCATTTCTTCTAAGGGATTCCTGCCCACAGTAGTAGATATAATGGTCATCCGAGTTAAATTCACCCATTCTAGTCATTTTAGTTCACTGATTCTTAGAATGTGTACGTTCACTCTTGCCATCTCCTGTTTGACCACTTCCAATTTGCCTTGATTCATGGACCTACCATTCCAGGTTCCTATGCAATATTGTTCTTTACAGCATCGTACCTTGCTTCTATCACCAGTCACATTCACAACTGGGTATTTGTTTTGCTTTGGCTCCATCCCTTCATTCTTTCTGGAGTTATTTCTCCACTGATCTCCAGTAGCATACTGGGCACCTACTGACCTGGGGAATTTCTCATTCAGTATCCTATCATTTTGCCTTTTGATACTGTTCATGGGGTTCTCAAGGCAAGAATACTGAAGTGGTTTGCCATTTCCTTCTCCAGTGGACCACACTCTGTCAGATGTTCAAGCAGGTTTCAGAAAAGGCAGAGGAACCAGAAATCAAATTGCAAACATCCACTGGATCATGGAGAAGGCAAGAGAGTTCCAGAAAATCATCTATTTCTGCTTTATTGACTATGCCAAAGCCTTTGACTGTGTGGATCACAACAAACTGTGGAAAATTCTGAAAGAGATGGGAATACCAGACCACCTGACCTGCCTCTTGAGAAACCTGTATGCAGGTCAGGAAGCAACAATTAGAACTGGACATGGAACAACAGACTGGTTCCAAATAGGAAAAGGAGTAGTCAAGGCTGTATATTGTCACCCTGCTTATCTAACTTATATGCAGAGTACATCATGAGGAACGCTGGGCTGGAGAAGCTGGAATCAAGATTGCTGGGAGAAATATCAATAACCTCAGATATGCAGATGACACCACCCTTATGGCAGAAAGTGAAGAGGAACTAAAAAGCCTCTTGATGAAAGTGAAAGAAGAGTTTCCTTCAGTTCAGTTCAGTTCAGTCGCTCAGTCGTGTCCGACTCTTTGCGACCCCATGAATCACAGCACGCCAGGCCTCCCTGTCTATCACCAACTCCCGGAGTTCACTCAGACTCATGTCCATCGAGTTGCTGATGCCATCCAACCATCTCATTCTCTGTCATCCCCGTCTCCTCCCACCCCCAATCCCTCCTAGCATCAGACTCTTTTCCAGTGAGTCAACTCGTCGCATGAGGTGGCCAAAGTATTGGAGTTTCAGCTTTAGTATCAGTCCTTCCAATGAACACCCAGGATTGATCTCCTTTAGAATGGACTGGTTGGATCTCCTTGCAATCCAAGGGACTCTCAAGAGTCTTCTCCAGCACCACAGTTCAAGAGCATCAATTCTTCTGCGATCAGCTTTCTTCACAGTCCAACTAATGAAGCAATGCACATTGTTGGAAACTTCTACTTTGTTAGAAACTTCTTCTAATAAAGAAATGAATTCAGCTTCTCTTCTCATTTCACCCACTAATTCTAATCTATCCATTAAAAATATGTACTTCAGGGTACTCTGTGAACACTTGATATTGTATATAAAAATAATTTTTAAATATGCCTAAGAACACTTTTCTGGGAAGAGGGTCCATTGGTTTCATTATATTCTCAACTTAACCTACAAACAAACAGAAGACCAAATGTCACTGGTCTCAAAACAGTCCAGACCAAGCTGGCTTCCTTTAGTTTCTGGCAGCTCTTCAAATATCCAAGAATAACTGTAATCCATTTTTTTTTTGGTATTTATACAATGAAAGCTTCAAAGTCATTTAAATAGCATGATATTGCAGCTAAATAGGATTCAGATTTTAAGAAGCTCAATTTAAGGTTATTATAAACCTGTTCATGTCTATACCTATAAATAAAAAGAGAAGTCAGCTAGTAAAACAAAGCAATAAATGTAGTATACTCTAAATGGTGGGAATTAGAGGTTTGTTGTCTTTAAGAAGTAGGATGAAAAAAAATAATTCAGGGAATTCTCTCTATGCTCCTGTGTTTAATCACTGCACCTGTAAGCTTTTCAATAACAAAGGACAAGATCATATCAATGGGATTTTTGCCTTTGCTGATAAATAAATATATCAGAATTATTTGTTAAAATGGTTGTAAAATCTTTAGCAATTTTTAAAAAGCATATGATTTATCTTTCTTATTAGCATGGCTTTATGAGAAATATCACAATTATCAGAACTTCATGAGAACTTGAAATTTCACTAAAAATTTCATTTTTATAGCTTATAATTTTTCTTTTTAAATTATTAAAATGAAAAAATGATATTTTTAGGCATAATTTTTTTAAAAATTAGATAAAATTAAAATTACATGAACTATCAATACCCAGTGTATCAATGCTAAGATTTTGGTATATATACTTTCAGAATAAAATCCCATCTTCCTTGACGTCTTTATTTATCAATATATTATGAATGTCCTTTCACAAGAGTGAATATAGATCTTCCTTTTAATTTTAATTATAACATATTATTCCATTGCTTATATGTATTATAGTTTACTTATAACTGTATAAATAAACATTTTGCTTCCATTTTTTGCTTTTATAAGCAGCAGTATAATATAAATGTTATGTATATATTTTGAGTATTATGTATGTTACCAAATTTCCTGAGACCAATGTATACTTCTACCCACAGGAAATTAGAATCTTCCCTCCTTTTGCACACTCAGGCTAAATCTGCTAGGCAAACTGTTTATATTTCTTTGTTTTATGATGCTTTCTTTGGTGGGAGTACTACAGTGCAAAAGACCACTGTTTCTATCTAGCGGTAATAACAGGGTCAATGTGAGTTCTCCTGGTTTTTGAGGCTTGTGATTCTATGAATAATAAGGGTTATTGTAAGAAGTCTGCAAAGAGCCTATGGTTTTGGAATAGCCTTTGCTTGATAATTCAAAAAGATGAATTCAATTCATCTCTATAAAGAGAAAACATATCCTCATACTCTTATAAGGATGGAAGATGCTGTATGAACATCAATACCTGCTGTAGTAAATTCCCAATTTGAGAGCCATGAGGATGAAAAACAAGGGAAAAGACTGCAGAGAGAGAAAGGATGGATGACTGAATTCATAGATAATCCAAAGCTTCATTTTGGCCAATAGCTTATATGAATATCTCACACCTGATATTTCCTTCCAAACTACTAACAATAAAAGTAAAAAATGAAAATAAAGTTGAAATTAAAATTAAGTGGTGTAAAATAGATCTTTTTTTATAACACTAGCTTGATACTCATAAGCAGAAAGTATTTGAAAGAGGATAGAAAGAACAAGGAGACCTAAGTTTAGATAAATTGACAATGAATCATTTCCTGAAAATTAAATTATCGTGCTTATTCAATTATTCAATAATTATTTAGAAATTATTCTATTTTACTCATATCGTATCACATATAAAAACCCAGAAAATGGAGCTAATGGTGTTTAAAGTTGTTTAAAAAAAAGAAGAATATTTTTCTTTATTGTATTTTAAACACAATAACCAACACTTAGTATATTAGAAACTGAAAGGAAGTTATGATTATATATATATTATTTCTTAAGTCAACAGAACTTACATGTGGTTTATGGGATTTTAAAGCTGAAGTTCAACGGAAAAAGCAATTATGTACCTGAAGTATGATGGAATTAACCTAATTTGTATTAATATTTTCAGAATAATGTTAAATCCATTTTTTTCTATTTCTTTTTTTTTTATGGTGTGTATTTCACAAGGTTGTTTGTTATGTTAAGTGAGATACCATACTCATTTATTTATTGTATTTTTTAACTTATTATTTGAATGGCATGCAGGATCTTAGTTCCCCAACTAGAGATCAACACTATGCTCCTTGCAGTGGCAGCAGGGAGCCCTAACTACTGGACCACTAGGGAATTCCCTTTTCTAAAAATTTTTTACTTTTATCTAGTCACAACGTTTATAATATAGATTGCATAACTTGATACTCAGTGCTTTAGAATATATGCCACTCCCAAACATCCAAATGACAGAGAACATTTTACATAGTGCTTAAACAGAGAGATCACTATGATGTCAGTGCCAGGATCTGTTTTGATCCCACCTATACTGTCTGCCGGAGAAGGCAATGGCAAGCCACTCCAGTACTCTTGCCTAGAAAATCCCATGGATGGAGGAGCCTGGTAGGCTGCAGTCCGTGGGGTCGCTAAGGGTCGGACACGACTGAGCGACTTCACTTTCACTTTTCACTTTCACACACTGGAGAAGGAAATGGCAACCCACTCCAGTGTTCTTGCCTGGAGAATCCCAGGGATGGGGGAGCCTGGTGGGCTTCCGTCTGTGGGGTCACACAGAGTCGGACACGACTGAAGTGACTCAGCAGCAGCAGCAGCATACTGTCTGCATCACAGGAATTGTACCTTCTAGAAGCCCTGGTTGGTCATTTGCATCCTGACTGATCACATCATCACTATGCACTGGGCACAGCACCAGGTTAATTTCATCTTCAGCCAGTATGAACTGATGGCTCTGCAGCCTGTTATAGCACTGGGCTTCTTGGCACTGGTCTTCAGTAGCATGCCCTTAGGTTTTAGTACATTCTCTTGGCGTTTCTCCTCTTTGAATGTCCCACCCAATTTTTTTGGAGCTCATGCTTTCTTCCTTCCTGGATTGATCCCTTGTTTTGTTGGAGCAAACATTCTCCCTGAGCTTCCTGAAAAGCAGATATTGAAAACTACAGTTTTGATTCCTTGCATGTTTGAAATCTTTTTTCCTACCCTCATTTGTGATTGAATTGTGCCAGGGCATGCACTTGGAACTTAGAAATAAGTCTTCAGATTTTAAAAATCATTATACCATTGTCTCCTAATCATCAGTGTTTATACTGTGAAGTCCCATACCTTTCTGATTCCTGACACCACTTGCCTGACACCCTTGACCCTTATTTCTTTTAACTCTCTGAAAGCACGTAAGATCTTTTCATTTATCTACTTTTGAAATTTCATGATGATGTCCCTTGAAAAACGGTTCACTTTTTCACCACTATTTTGCAGGACAAAGGCTGTGTTTCTTAACACAGCCATTAAGTTCTGAGAAATTTTATTTTATTATTTCTTTTTTAATATTTTCCTTACATTTTCTCTTTCTTTATCTCTTTCCAAGAACTTCTATCAGCCACATTTGAACCTTGTTCCTTAAAATATGAACATTTAAATATTTCTTGTCCCTTGTTCTACTTTCTAGATGTTTTTCTTAACAATTTTGATGTTTAAAATGCATCAGCATTTTAACAGTAATAATTATTTCTTATACTCTAATCATTACTTTTTAAAAAAAGAATCCTGTTCTTACTTTATAGTTGTAAAATTTTCTCTTATCCAACAGTGATAACATAGTGTAATCATCTGATCCCTATAGATAATATTCACATAAATAAGTTATCTTGATTAGCCTTGAAGATATATTTTTGAAAATATCTTTTGTCTACCCCCTGCCTTTTTTGTGAGTTCATTACTTCTAAGTTTCATTTTCATCTGTTTGTGTTGGTCTGCTTGCTCATGCGGAGAAGGCAATGGCAACCCACTCCAGTACTCTTGCCTGGAAAATCCCGTGGACGGAGGAGCCTGGTAGGCTGTAGTCCATGGGGTCGTGAAGAGTTGGACACGACTGAGCGACTTCACTTTCACTTTTCACTTTCATGCATTGGAGAAGGAAATGGCAGCCCACTCCAATGTTCTTGCCTGGAGAATCCAAGGGATGATGGATCCTTATGGGCTGTCGTCTATGGGGTCGCACAGAGTCGGACACAACTGAAGCGACTTAGTAGCAGCAGCAGCAGCAGCTTGCTCATGTAGGATACTTTTTAAAGCTTGTCTGGAGATGCTTCATTGTCCAGTAATTTCTGAGAATGAAACTCTAAGAAATGTAGAATGAGCTCTGTTGGCTTATAGACTCCTGTTGGGCTTTACATTACGGTTTCTGGGATAAGAACCTGACCCGGAGACCCCAAATATCAAAGTCTGGAGATCTTTTCTTTTGGGTCAGGTGGTATATGCAAAGAAACCCTTGAGTTCTAAGCTAGTGTGCTGTTGGAAAAATGGTGTCAATAGATTTTATCAAGGTGGGGTTGCCACAAACATTCAGTTGAAAGAACACCCACAATATCTGCCAAGTGTGATAAAGTGAAGCCTAATAAAATGAGGTCTGCCTGTCATGGTCTTAATTTTCTTAGTTTCCTCCATCCCACTAAAGCATCACTTTCTCATTGACAAAAGATTGCTGACAAATGTTATCACATTCTACTGTTATATCTTATCTCATTTTCCTTGTCCTGGATTTATACTCTTTTAAAAATACATTTACTTTTATATTAGTTGGATTATAGAAAGAATAAAGATAAATTATTTAAGTCTCATCTCTTAAGCAACACTCTATTAAATTTATTTTCCTTAATATGAAAACATTTTCTTTTCAGATCATTTATGCAGAAGTGGGTAAAAAAATATATATTTCCAGCCAATATTTTCTATAAAACCGGGCAAAAGATATTGAACTAATATTTCTTAACATCATCTTTATTCTTATGCTGGAAGTGGGAATTCTCCATGAGCAAAAACAATCAGAATAAACAATAGGAACAGTACACAAGTTTGACTGGCATAGTTTCAGATCTTTTCTATTATTTAAATTATTGCTCAGCCGATCTCCAAATATTTAATCAAAGTAAAACATAAGTAATAAAATCTCCCAATTACCCCCTTTAATTGTACTCTAAGTAATGAATACAGTTACTGCAAAATATATAACTATTGTTATGATATTGATAAGGAGATTGTTGAAGATATCATCGTGTCTGGAAAAGTGACCAGAGAGGTTGCTGGGGGCTGCATGTAAACTAGCTGTGAGGGTTGAGTATGGAGGAAAGTCCCCGAGAAAGTGTTTGTGATAGTATTGAGACTTGCCTTAACTACCAAAAAGTAACACTTTGTGTTACAGTTTTCTACAAACACACCTTTGTACTTGAAATAGCTCAATAGGTTGAGTTTTAAAATCTGATCTATATGGCAATATCGTAATAGTTGGAATTGTTTCTGCTATCTTTTGCCTCAGTTTGGGTCACACTGGCTTAAATAAAGATTGAAGTCTATTTCTACCTATTATAATTAAAACCCTAAAATGCAAACCACACTGTAAATTAGATTTTCAATGCGCTGCACTTTATAATAACAGAATATTTGTGAAAACTTATGAATATTAGAAAATGAAGCCATACTTTCATAATTGGTATATTTACTCTGTCTGAGCTACTCAATTACCATGTGAATATAGGTGGCAACAGTGACAGTCAAAAGTCTGCCTGCAATGTGAGAGATCCAAGTTCTATCCCTGGGTCGGGAAGATCCCCTGGAGAAGGAGATGGCAACCCACCCCAGTATCTTGCCTGGAAAATCTCATGGATGGAAGAGCTTGGCAGACTACAGTCCATGGGGTAGCAGAGAGTTGACACAACTGAGTGACTTCACTTAAACTTACAGAAAGGCAATTTTAAGGTTAAAACAGATGGATTAATTCTATTTATCAGTGAAAACTTAGAAATGCAATAACAATCAGAAAGGTAGTTGGTTCTCAAACTCGTAATAATCTCAATTTTCTATGACCATTTAGAAAGCAGCTTTAAAAATTCAGTTTTGTATTAATAAAATATTTTTTGAACTTCTAACTTACTGCATAATTTGGGAACTTGGTCTGGAATCATGAAATGTCCTACAGAGTATGGCTATTTATTTATACAATAGACTAGATTCCTGTTTACTTTGTCTGCTTTCTTCTTTTGGCAACCCCTTGGGGCCGGTATATGAAGAAAGAGAACATGAGGTATGATAAATTTAATAGGAAACATACATATATTTGGATTTTTTTAAATGTTGTAGGGTTGGGCTATAAAAAATTTAAGAACATAAGGTCTTGTTATACTGGAAAATTTGAGAGTTAATAAAACAATTACTAGAATGTCATCACTGATGTATGCAAATAAATTCTATATGTTATGAGAATATGTTATGTATGGCATAAACTTGAAAAATGAATTAATTTGATTTAATTAATTTATTGTTTTGCTCAACCATTAAATAAATGTTGCATGAATTCCTACCATGTGTTAGTCTTGTGCTAGGCCTTGCAGAAAGAATAAAGATGAATAAAACATGTCTCTTGCCTGGGGGCACTCACAGTCATGGTCTAGTGAATGATAATAAAAAACTAAGTACACGAAGAGAAGGATTTGTGTGATCAATGTGTTGGGAATTAAAGTCTGGTAGGCCGTCTATCCCCAATGGTTGATTTATTGATTTTTACCTTATCTTATTCCAGAAAGAATGTTTTAGGAATGAGATAGACACAATGAAACAAATATGAAAGCTGGGGTGTTAAGGAAAAAAGAAAGCATAACCCTTACAAAGGTAGAAATAAATATACATCTCTTTTTCCAAAGGATAAACTGAAACCCAACCAAGGCTAAAGTAGGTATAAACAAAGAAAATACTGAGAAAGGAGAAGAGTGGAATGTTGACTTCTTTCAGATTGGAAGAATAGAACAAAATGCAAGTATTTAAAGTACTGTTAAAGTTACTTGCTAATTCTTTGAAAAATTGAATATCATCACTCAGTATGAGATAAATGTGCTTTAAACACTTCAAGAGGCAATATGTGGCAGTTAATCTTTGTTGCTTTTTATTTCTTTATATTATATATTTATCATTGTTCTTATTATCAAATCTCTATGACATTAAAAATGAAAAAAGAGATGAAAAGCTTATATCACATTTTCTTATAACTTCAATAGAAATTTGATGAAAAAATATATACTTTGGTGTCATCTTGATTCTTGAACTTACTCCCAGATCAGCTACAAATTTGTCCTATGGCCTGAAGCATTGGAACACCACAGAGTCCTGCAATAATTTCCTGACAGATCAGACAACCCAGTTATTCCATGTCCCCAGGTGTCCCAATGACCTAGATTATTGTCAACAACAAAGGTTGCTTTAGCTTTAAGTTTAAAATATCTGCTGGGTTTGCAAACTCAGATTCATTTTACCATTTAGCTGAAAATGCATTTTAGGGTGCTGGAGTTTGCTCTCATTCATTCATCCACTCTTACTTCTTAGTGCAAAAGAAAGAGTGCCACCTACTGGATGTGGGATAGGAAAAAAATATTAACAAAAAATGGATTCTCATGAAAGGCAGATTCAAAGTAAATGTGAAAGGAAAATTGTCAAAGAATGTCTCATTTTCCTAATAATAATTACATAAATTTGCTTAAATGCTTTTATTATTAATAAATACCGAACGGATATTATCCTAGAATTTCCATCTAAATATTTAGGAATAAAGATTCCTCTTGTTTTCTTATACCTTATTTTTATATAATTTTTTAAAAATTTAGAGCAGTTTTAAGATTCACTGAAAAATTATGAGGAAGGTACAAAAATTTCTTGTTTAATCTGCCCTTCCTAAGCACATATATATGGGCATAACTGCCCTGTTATCAACATCACTTCCCAGAGTGGTACATGTGTTACAATTCATGAATCTACACTTACAAATGTACATCATGAGGAACGCTGGGCTGGAAGAAGCACCAGCTGGAATCAAGATTGCCGGGAGAAATATCAATAACCTCAGATATGCAGATGACACCACCCTTATGGCAGAAAGTGAAGAGGAACTCAAAGGCCTCTTGATGAAAGTGAAAGAGGAGAGTGAAAAGGTTGGCTTGAAGCTCAACATTCAGAAAACTAAGATCATGGCATCTGGTCCCATCACTTCATGGGAAATGGATGGGGAAACAGTGGAAATAGTGTCAGACTTTATTTTTTGGGGCTCCAAAATCACTGCAGATGCTGATTACAGCCAGGAAATTAAAAGACGCTTAATCCTTGGAAGGAAAGTTATGACCAACCTAGATAGCATATTAAAAAGCAGAGACATTACTTTGCCAACCAAGGTCTGTCTAGTCAAGGCTATGGTTTTTCCCATGGTCATGTATGGATGTGAGAGTTGGACTGTGAAGAAAACTGATCGCCAAAGAATTGATGCTTTTGAACTGTGGTGCTGGAGAAGACTCTTGAGAGTCCCTTGGACTGCAAGGAGATCCAACCAGTCCATTCTAAAGGAGAGCAATCCTGGGTGTTCATTGAAAGGACTTATGCTAAAGCTGAAACTCCAATACTTTGGCCACCTCATGCGACAAGTTGCTGCTGCTGCTGCTGCTAAGTCACTTCAGTCGTGTCCGACTCTGTGTGACCCCATAGACGGAAGCCCACCAGGCTCCCCCGTCCCTGGGATTCTCCAGGCAAGAACACTGGAGTGGGTTGCCATTTCCTTCTCCAATGTGTGAAAGTGAAAAGTGAAAGTGAGGTCAGTCAGTCGCGTCTGACCCTTAGCGACCCCACAGACTGCAGCCTACCAGGCTCCACCATCCATGGGATTTTCTAGGCAAGAGTACTGGAGTGACTTGCCATTGCCTTCTCCGTGCGACGAGTTGACTCACTGGAAAAGAGTCTGATGCTAGGAGCGATTGGGGGCGGGAGGAGACGGGGGTGACAGAGAATGAGATGGCTGGATGGCATCACCGACTTGATGGACATGAGTTTGAGTGAACTCCGGGATTTGATGATGGACAGGGAGGCCTGGCGTGCTGTGATTCATGGGGTCGCAAAGAGTCGGACACGACTGAGAGACTGAACTGAACTGAACTGAAGGTTTCTCTGTGCTGCATCTATTCATCCCACTCATCTTCCCTTGAGACAACTTTCTTTTTACTGTCCCCATATTTTGCCTTTTCCAAAATGTAATATAATTGAAAACATACAGTATGCAGCTTTTTCAGATTGGCTTCTTACACTTAGTATTTGTTTCCTCTATGTCTTTTCATGACTCCACAGCTCCTTTCTTAGCAGTGTATAATATTCCATCATCTGAATGTGCAGGTTTATTTATTCATTTACCTACTGACAGATATCTTGGTTGCTTCCAGGTTTTGGCAATTCTGAATCAAGATGTTATAGACATCTGTGTGCAGATTTTGTGTGGACACAGTTTTCAACTTCTCTGGATAAATAACAAGGAGCCTGATTGCCGGATTGTATCATAAGAGATTGTGTGGTAAGTTTTATAGAAACTGCCAAATTACCTTCAAAAATGAAAGTATTTATACTTAGGTGTAAATCTAATGAAATCTATACAAGATCTGTATGAGGTAAACTACAGATGTCTGATAAAACTTTAAAAGAACTAAGTAAATGGAGAGATTCTACGTTCATAGATAGGAAGACTCAATATTGTTAAGATGTCAGTTCTTCCAAAGTTTCTCTATTGAGTGAATGCAATCCCAGTCAAAATCCCAGCAAGTTATTTTGTTTATATTGACAATTTGATTATGAAGTTTATGTAGAGAGATAAAAGACCTAGGATAGCCAACGCAGCATTGAAGAAGCAATATAAAGTTGGAGGATTAACACTATGCTATCCATCTTAAAGACTTAGTATAAAGCTACAGTAATCAAGTGAAATGAAAGTCACTCAGTTGTGTCCTACTCTTTGTGACCCCGTGGACTATATAGTCCATGGAATTCTCCAGGCCAGAAAACTAGAGTGGGTAGCCTTTCCCTTCTCCAGGGGATCCTCCTAATCCAGGGGTCAAACCCAGGTATCCGACATTGCAGGCAGATTCTTTACCAGCTGAGCCACAAGGGAAGCTCAAGAATACTGGAGTGGATAGCCTAGCCCTTCTCCAGGGGATCTTCCTGGTCCAGGAATCGAATGGGAGTCTCCTGCAATGCAGGCAGATTCTTTACCAACTGAGGTAACAAGGAAACCCTACAGTAATCAAGACTCTGTGCTATTAGGAAAATAATAGACAAGTAGAAGGATGTAACAGAATAGAGAGTTACAGGAGAAAAAACTAGGTGAATCTGGGTGTGGCCCTCTTTACCCCTGATAATTTTCCTTGCTTCAAAGCCTGCTTGTCTACAATTAATATAGCTACTCTTGCTTTATTTTGATCAATGTCAGCATGGTATGTCCAGCCACTTACTTTTAATTTTTATGGTTCTAGAATTGATGCTTTCAAACTGTGGTTCTGGAGAAGACTCTTGAGAGTCCCCTGGACAGCAATGAGATTAAACCACTCAATCCTAAAGGAAACCAACCCTGAATATTCATTGGAAGGACTGATGCTGAAGCTGAAGCTCCAATACTTTGACCACTTGATGCGAAGAGCCGACTCAATGGAAAAGACCCTTATGCTGGGAAAGATTGAGGGCAAGAGGAGAAGGGGGTGGTAGAGGATAAGATGGTTGGATGGCATAACCGCCTCAATGGACATGAGTGTGACAGTGAAGGACAGGGAAGGCTGGTGTGCTACAGTTCATGGGGTTGCCAAGAGTTGGACATGACTTAGCAACTGAACAACAAAATTTAAAGTGAGTTTCTTGTGGACAACATACAGTTGGGTCGAGTCTTTTGATCCATTCTGGCAATCTCTGTCTTTTGACTGGCACATGTAGACCACTGACATTCAAAGTGATTATCGTTACATTTGGATGAATATGTACCATATTTGTTGCTATGTTCTATTTGTTGCCCTTTTTATTCTTATCTTCTACTCTTTTGCTGCCTTTGTGGTTTTAATTGAGCATTTTAAATGATTCCATTTTCTTTTTTTAGCTCATCAGTTATACTCTATTCTTTAATATTTTAGTGGTTATTCTAGAGTTTACAATACACATTTACAATGAATACAAGCCTACTTTTAAATACCACAATACCACTTCACTGACAGTTTGAGTACCTTATAACAAAATATTCCTAATTCCTCCTTCTTATCCCTTATGTCACTGTTGCCATTTATTTCACTAATATATAAGCATACATAAGCATAGATGTGTATATATATGTGATATATACATAAGCATTGATTATCAAATGCATTGTTACTATTATTATTTTGAAAAAATTGTATCTGTTGAATTAAGAATAAGAAAAATGAAAGTTTTGATTTAATTTTCACTTAATCCTTCTTTGATGCTCTTGCTTTATGTAGATTGAGTTTCTAACATATTAATTTCTTCTCTCTAAAGAACTTTTAATTTTTTGCAGGCAGGTCTACTGGCAACACATTTTCTCAATTTTTGTTTGTCTGAGAAAGTATTTCTCTTTCACAGTGACTTCATTGAGTAGAGAATTTTAGTTGGTGTTTTTTTTCTCTCAGCACTTTAAATATTTGACTACACTCTCTTCTTTTTTGCAGGTTTCTGAAAAGAATCTGGATGTAACTCTTACCTTTGTTGCTGTATAGGTAAGATGTTTTCCCCCTCCTCTGGGTTCTTTTAAGAAATTTTCTTCATCTTCAATTTTTTTTTTTTTGTAATTTGAAAATGATATGCCTAGGTGTAGGGTTTGTTTTTTTTTTCCCCATTTATTCTGTTTGTTGTTCTTGGAAATTCCTGGATCTATAGTTTGGTATCTGACCTTAACTTGGGGGAAATTACCAGCCATTATTTTTTCAAATATTTTTTCTATTCTCTTCTTTCTCCATCTGGTATACTCATTAAATATATGTCACACCTCTTTAAATTGCCCCCACAGTCGTTGGATACTAAGTTCTGTGATTTTCGGTCCTTTCTTCTCTTGCTTTTCTGTTTTGGAGGTTTCTACTGAAGTGCATTCAAGTTGAGTCTTTCCTCAGCTGTATCTTGTTTACTAGTAAACCCAACCCTTATAGCTCAACTGGTAAAGAATCCACCTGCAATGTGGAAGACCTGGGTTCGATCCCTGGGTTGGGAGGATCCCTGGAGAAGGGAACTGTTACTCACTCCAGTATTCTGGCCTGGAGAATTTCATGAGGTCGCAAAGAGTTGGACACAACTGAATGACTTTAATTTCAGTTCACTTCAGTAAACCCAACAAAGGCATTATTTATTTCTGTTACAGTGGGTTTTTTTTTTTTTTTCAATCTCTAGCATTTCTTTTTGGTTTTTCTTAGGATTTCCATTTCTCAGCTTATGTTGTCCATCTGTTCTTGCATTTTGTCTATTTTACCTACTAGAGTCCTTTGCGCATTAATCATAATTGTTTTAAATTCCTGGTCTGTTAATTCCAACATCCTTACCATGTCTGATTTTGATGCTTGCTCAATATTTTCAAATTGTGTGTTTTGTTTTTTGGTATGTCTTGTAATTTTTTTAATAGTCAGACATGATGTACCAGGGAAAGGAACTGCTGTAAATAGGCTTTTAGTAATGTGGCTGTGAGGTGGGGTCATGGGGGTCTCAGTCTTTCAGGGAGCCTATGCCACTGGACTGTGAACTTCACAGTTGTTTTTAATTTTTCTTATCCCCTTCTAAGTGAAAGAGGCTGCCTAGAGTGGGCTGGAGTTGAATAATACCTCTCTCCCAGGTGTGTAAGGCTCTGATCACCCCCAGCAGGTTAGTCTCTGGTTAATTAGTTTCCTCTGAGGTCAGTCCTTCTTATAAAGAGCAGAATGCTCTGGTATGTTTCAAAATGGTTCCTTTTCTTTCCCTGCAGAAGCATGAGGGAATTTTGTCTAATATACTGTGGAAAATTGGTCGAGCTCCTGGATGTAAATCTCTCCAAACTGTAACTACTCACTCATGATTGGATCCCCCTAGAGTTTTTATCTCCTAGAGTTGTCCATACTGTGCTTTCATCAATTTGTCAATTACAGATCTGGTTTTCCTACCCTGGTACTGGTTCCTGTGGTCATTTTAGCTCATAAATCTCTGCTCCAGTGAGTTATTTTCTATATTAACTTGTGTGTCTTTCTGATCATGTGAATTCACAATTTGCTCTGTATTCTCACCTCTCTTATGGGTCCTAGAAGGATTGTTGCTTTTTCAGTATATTCAGTTTTTTACTTACTCTTTGGATAGAGTGGTAGCTTACAAGATCCTTACATTGGGAACTGGGAGTCTGTTTTATATGTTTAAAATTTTTCATTTACTTTTTATCTAATAATATAGAACAATTTTATATCCTCTTATGTTGTCTTTGTAAAGAAGATTAACTTTCTTGATAGTCTAATCCTACAATATGGAAAACTCATTATTAAAAGACTAAAAACATCTGTGTCTCTTTTGCTGTCTCGTATACAGGGTTATCATTTGCATCTTTCTAAATTCCATTTATATGTGTTAGTATACTGTATTGGTGTTTTTCTTTCTGGCTTACTTCACTCTGTATAATAGGCTCCAGTTTCATCCACCTCATTAGAACTGATTCAAATGTATTCTTTTTAATGGCTGAATAATACTCTATTATGTATATGTACCAAAGCTTTCTTCTAGATGTATAGAACAGTCTTTGGGACTCTATGGGAGAGGGTGAGGGTGGGATGATTTGGGAGAATGGCATTGAAACACGTATGTTGTCATATGTGAAACGAATCACTAGTTCAGGGTCAATGCATGTTATAGGATGCTCGGGGCTGGCATGCGGGGATGACCCAGAGGGAGGATAAAGGGAGGAGGGAGGTGGGAGGGGGGTTCAGGAGGGGGAACTTATGTAAACCCGGGGCAAATTCATGTCAATGTATGGCAAAACCAACCAATATAATATTGTAAAATAATTTGCCTCCAATAAAAAATAAATTAATTACCTAAAAAAAAAAGACTAAAAACATCTATAACTTGGATTCTAGTAATTAAAAGTGGTCAAAGTTGAGAAGAAAACTCTGGTCTAAATATGGTCAATGATTTTCATCAATATGAATTCAGCACTATGGTTTAAATGGCTGTTTCTTTAGCTTGTTGTATTACATTCTTTTTTTTGGCATTTATCAGTATTTTATTAACAACTGCAGAATATTCTGTTTAAAGTTCCACAAATTGAAGACTGACATCACAATCACATCAGAAGTAAATAAGAATGTGATTAAGAAGACTAAGGACAATAAGGGTAGTAATAGTTATAGTAACCACATGTATTGAGCACTTCTGTGTCATGCATTGTAACTTACATATTTATTCGGCACAAAAACTGTCATAAATATTCTACTGTTCCCATTTCAAAGATAAGACTATTCAGAAAAGTTAGACAATTTACCCTATATTAAGATGCTAGAGTGTAGTAGATTTGATATAATAAAATACCAATGATCTTGAGAAATATAATACATGCCATATTTGAAAGTCAACCTTCTCCTCTTGAAAAATACAGTAATGTATTTCCAACTGGGCTGGCCAAGTGAGATTAAGGAAAAATCAACACAGTAGGCAGGTTTGCTGCTGCTGTTGCTGCTGCTAAGTCGCTTCAGTCATGTCCGACTCTGTGCAACCCCATAACGGCAGCCCACCAGGCTCCCCCGTCCCTGGAATTCTCCAGGCAAGAACACTGGAGTGGGTTGCCATTTCCTTCTCCAATGCATGAAAGTGAAAAGTGAAAGTGAATTCGCTCAGTCGTGTCCAGCTCTTTGCGACCCCATGGACTGCAGCCTACCAGGCTCCTCCATCCATGGGATTCTCCAGGCAAGAGTACTGGAGTGGGTCACCACTGCCTTCTCCGAGTAGGCAGGTTTACAATTGAGAAATTTAAGTCCTCACAGTGAAAATGATAATAAGATTAAGAATTGGTCAAACTGCAAAAGTCCTTACCAAAAAAAAAAGTCTTTATAAATACTTGCACAATCGTCTAACACAATCATACCCATTTTGAACACTTACTGTGTGCTAATTTGTAAATTAGTTCATTTAAATTTCACAACTACCATAGGAGTTGATGCCAAAAGGTGGCAGTATCAGGATGCAAGCCAGAAAAATTGATCTGTTCCCCTACAGCCTATGTAATCAGCCACCATGCTATGTCCAGGAGCACTTTCACACCTTCAGGCTTCCTAATTTTCTTTTCTTTTTTTTTAAAAAAAATTATTTATTTATTTTAATTGGAAGGTAAGTACTTTACAATACTGTAGTGGTTTTTGCCACACATTGACATGAATCAGCCAAAAGGTACATGTGTCCCCCATCCTGAACCCCCCTTTCTCTTCCCTCCCCATCCCATCCCTCAGGGTTGTCCCAGTGCACCGGCCCTGAGTGCCCTGTCTCATGCATCGGACCTGGACTGGTGATCTAGTTCACATATTGGTAATACATGTGTTTCAATGCTATTCTCTCAAATCATCCCACCCTCGCCTTTTCCTACAAAGTCCAAAAGTCTGTTATTTACATCTGTGTCTCTTTTGCTATCCACATATAGGGTCATCATTACCATCTTTCTAAATGCTATATACATGCGTTAATATACTATATTGATGTTTTTCTTTCTGACTTTTCACTCTGTATAATAGGCTGCAGTTTCATCCACCTCATTAGAACTGATTCAAATGCATTCTTTTTAATGGCTGAGTAATATTCCATATTGTGTATGTGTACCACAACTTTCTTGTCCATTCATCTGCTGATGGACATCTAGGTTGCTTCCATGTCCTGGCTATTATAAACAGTGCTGCGATGAACACTGGAGTACATGTGTCTCTTTCAGTTCTGGTTTCCTCGGTGTGGATGCCCAGCAGTGGGATTGTTGGTCATATGGGAATTCTATTTCCAGCTTTTTAAGGAATCTCCACACTGTTCTCCATAGTGGCTGTACTTGTTTGCATTCCCACCAACAGTGTAAGAGGTTTCCCTTTTCTCCACACCCTCTCCAGCATTTATTGTTTGTAGACTTTTTGATAGCAGTCAGTCTGACTGGTATGAGATGATGCCTCACTGTGGTTTTCATTTGCATTTCTCTGAAAATGAGGGATGTTGAGCATGTGTTTGTTAGCCATCTGTGTGTCTTCTTTGGAGAAATGTCTGTTTAGTTCTTTGGCCCATTTTTTGATTGGGTCATTTATTTTTCTGGAATTCAGGTACATGAGCTGCTTGCATATTTTTGAGATTAATTCTTTGTCAGTTGCTTCATTTTCTATTATTTTCTCCCATTCTGCAGGCTGTCTTTTCACCTTGCTTGTAGTTTCCTTAGTTGTGCAAAAGCTTATAAGTTTAATTAGGTCCCATTTGTTTATTTTGGTTTTATTTCCATTACTCTGTGAGGTGGGTCATAGAGGATCCTGCTGTGATTTATGCCAGAGAGTGTTTTGCCTATGTTTTCCTCTAGGAGTTTTATAGTTTCTTGGTCTTACATTTAGATCTTTTATTTTTGTGTATGGTGTTAGAAAGTGTTCGAGTTTCATTCTTTTACAAGTGTTTGACCAGTTTTCCCAGCACCACTTTTTAAAGAAATTGTCTTTTCTCCATTGTATATTCTTGCCTCCTTTGTCAAAGATAAGGTGTCCATAGGTGCGTGGATTTATCTCTGGGCTTTCTATTTTGTTCCACTGATCTATATTTCTGTCTTTGTGCCAGTACCATACTGTCTTAATGACTGTAGCTTTGTAGTATAGTCTGAGGTTGGAAAGGTTGATTCCTCTAGTTCCATTCTTCTTTCTCAAGATTGCTTTGGCTATTAAAGGTTTTCTGTATTTCCATGCAAATTGTGAAATTATTTGTTCTAGTTCTGTGAAAAATACCTTTGGTAGCTTGATAGGGATTGCATTGAATCTATAGATTGCTTTGGGTAGTATACTCATTTTCACTATATTGATTCTTCTGATTCTTTAACATGGTATATTTCTCAATCTATTTGTGTCATCTTTGATTTCTTTCATCAGTGTTTTGTAGTTTTCTATACATAGGTCTTTTGTTTCTTTAGGTAGATTTATTCTTAAGTATTTTTTTCTTTTCATTGCAATGGTGAATGGAATTGTTTCCTTAATTTCTCTTTATGTTTTCTCATTGTTAATGTACAGGAATGCAAGGAATTTCTGTGTGTTAATTTTGTATTCTGCAACTTTACTATATTCATTGATTAGCTCTAGTAATTTTCTGGTGGTGTCTTTAGGGTTTTCTATGTAGAGGATCCTGTCATCTGCAAACAGTGAGAGTTTTACTTCTTTTCCAGTCTGGATTCCTTTTATTTCTTTTTCTTGTCTGATTGCTGTGGCTAAAACTTCCAAAACTCTGTTGAATAGTAGTGGTGAGAGTGGGCACCCTTGTCTTGTTCCTGACTTTAGGGGAAATGCTTTCAATTTTTTTCACCATTGTGGCATTGAGGATAATGTTTGCTGTGGGTTTATCATATATGGCTTTTATTATGTTGAGGTATGTTCCTTCTATGCCTGCTTTCTGGAGGGTTTTTATCATAAATGGATGTTGAATTTTGTCAAAGGCTTTCTCTGCATCTATTGAGATAATCATATGTGTTTTATCTTTCAATTTGTTAATGTGGTATATCACATTGAATGATTTGCAAATATTGAAGAATTCTTGCATCCCTGGGATAAAGCCCACTTGGTCATGATGTATGATGTACATTCTTTGAGTCTATATTATTTACTCCATAGAATCCTAGTTAGCTTAAAAAATAATATTAGTCCCTTTGCTTTCAAATTCTCTAATATTTGTGTCTATTGTGTCTCTATACCTAAATACCTTGGATTTCCAACTTTTCATAAAATATAAATTATAGGTATATAAATATGGCAGCCTTTCCCTAAAAGTCACATTTACCTTAATCTATCATGGAATCTATATTATAAATCCCCCTTTTTCCTGTTTGTATTAAAATAAGGAATTGCAGTCTCTTGTGTTCTAGACTTTTGTAATTATTTAGAATTTATTCATTTAACAAGTATTGTGTGTATTTTTTCAGGTGATAAGGAATAGTAATCAATACTTAGAGTGATCTGTTCTAATGGAATTAACAGTTTAATGACAAATTTTTAGGACATTATTCAATAATTATCACAACATATTATATAATCATATGCTATATAGTCGTAATCTAGAGTTTACATTTAGGGAGATCAAGCATAAAAGGCATATTTTTCAGATTGGCTCAAACAGTATCCACTTATAACTCCTTTTAGGCTTTCTTTTTTTAACTAGACAGTCTGAAAAGGTGAACTCTACATTTTTAAGATTTTTAGCCATCTATGGGGTCACACAGAGTCAGACACGACTGAAGTGACTTAGCAGCAGCAGCAGCAGCAGCAGACCTGATATTCCCCTAGAGAAGCTAGACTCCATATCGAGAAGCTCCCAAGGAATACTAGAAAGGCAATCTGAAGTAATACCTGGTGAAATCATAACTGTGGCAGTCATGATGCAAAATCTACAGCATAATCTCCAGCAACATGGGAACTAAGCAGTGGACATTGGTTGCAGTGGACTTTCCACTAGAACATTCCTGTGGTGTGGTGTACATTTCTCCAGGATGTATGTCCCTTGATTGGCTTTGTAGCAACAAAGCTTGACTTCCTGGCACTTGCAGAAATTCTTTTATCTTACTACTTCTGAAATAATTCCTTTTCTTATTAACATAGCTGAAGGAGACTGTTTACTATAACAAGGACCATGACAATAGAGTATGTTGTTTCTAAGTCTCCATTAAAAATCTCTCTTCAGGAGTTTAGGTTTTGAATAATCCTGAATCTGAGATCATACATGAATTCAAGAACTTTGTGGTGCCCATGACCCATAGTTGTTTAACTCAAAATCTTTACTAATTTTGTGTTGAGAGCTTGGAATCTGATTTCTGATAGAGATTTTTGTTATTGTTTTTACTTTTTTAATCTTAGACCCAAGACTCCATACCAACTGTAAACTCTCTTGAAGCGTATTCCACAAACTAGAAAGGTTTTTCAGACTGAGATTTATGAAGCTCCCCTGCCAAGTATTGGATTTAAAATCCTAGTCTCCCACTCTTGAGATATCAAGATCTGAACTCTTAATGTTTGCTCATTTGTTTCCCTTCATTTCTATTAATAGCACGTATGGCACTTTCTTCATTTTGAGTTTATAAAGTGTTAAAATACTTTTTTATTTTGTGATTTGTTAGTGAGGTCATAGTCAATGTCTGTTCTTCTATGTTGCAATAAGTATGTTTTAAAATGTCCACCAACAGTCAAAAATGTTTAGCATGAATTTTCATTAGACTGTAACATTTATGAGCTGACAATTTCTTACAAAAAGGACAACAGTTGGTATGCACTCATGAGGAAAGAAAAAGATATTGAAAGAGGAAAAAAATTTTTATGTATTACCAGCACCATCTCTGGTAGAAGCTAGTTTGTTTTGGAGCATTAGAACTGATTATCTAGAACTGTACTTTGAATATGTTAGCTATTAGTCAGATTTGGCTATTGAAATTTAAACTAATTACATTAAATGAATTTAAAAATTCAGTTACACAGTTACATTAGCTACATTTCAAGGGCTCTGTTGCCACATGTGCTAAAGGATAATGTGTTGGTTGCTTACTGCTGTGTCAGACACTGTTCTCATCATTGGCATTACTCAGGAATATAGCCCCTGTCCTAAGGAGCTGCCTCTACTCAGGGAAAAGAGAAATTAAATACATAACCTAGTTAAAAAAATTAAGAGCACTTTAGATATTGGTATGTAATGACAAATAAAGAATAGGATAATATTATAGTGACTGCTGCTGCTGCTGCTAAGTCACTTCAGTCATATCTGACTCTGTGTGACCCCATAGATGGCAGCCCACCAGGCTCCCCTGTCCCTGGGATTCTCTAGGCAAGAACACTGGAGTGGGTTGCCATTTCCTTCTCCAATGCATGAAAGTGAAAGTGAAGTCGCTCAGTTGTGACTGCATGACCCATGGACTGCAGACCCATGGACTGCAGCCCACCAGGCTCCTCCGTCTGTGGGATTTTCCAGGCAAGAGTACTAGAGGGCTGCTTAATAGGTAGATTTATAAGTGAAGGTTCTTTGGATTACCAGTTGAATGGTAACAAAACAAGTGTAAGAATCTTAGTGTGTACAAAGCAGATAGAATAATGGGCACAGAGGCTTAAGCCAGAAAAAAATCTCAGCACATTTAAGGTACAGACAAAAGGCCAATGTGACTGGAGATTAGTGAAAGGGAGGTGAGTAGAAGGAGATGAAATTGAAGACATTGGCCTAAGAGTTTGAATTTTCTTTTGGTTATAGCAGGAAGCTTTTGAAGAATTTTAAACAGAAGAACAACATGATATAATATATATTACCAAAATCATGAATAAAATGAGGCAGGACAAATTTTTACAGAACTGACTTACGAACTGAGTTTTCAAAGTATTGTTTCTTTGTCATCATTTACTCTGCTCATTTCCAGGAAAAGGGGAAAGGAAGTCCTGCCTCATAGTGTCTATAGTAATAGACTATTTTTTCAGTCCATTTAGTGCACTTTTGGGGGCAGAGATCTTGGTATATGGAGAGAGTGGACTGGGGACTGGGGTGGTGAATTAAGAGTAGATGAGCAGGTTGCTTTTTAATATGCTGTCCAAGTTGGTCATAACTTTTCTTCCAAGGAGTAAGCGTCTTTTAATTTCATGGCTACAGTCACCAGCACAGTGATTTTGGAGCCCCCCCAAAATAGTCTGTCACTGTTTCCACTGTTCCCCCATCTATTTGCTATGAAGTGATGGGACCAGATGCCATGATATTAGTTTTCTGAATGTTGAGCTTTAAGCCAACTTTTTCAAACTCCTCTTTCACTTTCATCAACAGGTTCTTTAGTTTTTCTTCACTTTCTTCCATAAGGGGTGGTGTTATCTGCATATCTGAGGTTATTGATATTTCTCCTGGCAATCTTGATTCCAGCTTGCACTTCATCCAGCCCAGCGTTTCTCATGATGTATTCTGCATATAAGTTAAATAAGCAGGGTGGCAATAGACAGCCTTGACCAACCTGGACAGCATATTAAACAGCAGAAACATTCAGTTCAGTTCAGTTGCTCAGTCGTGTCTGACTCTCCGCGACCCCATGAATTACAGCACGCCAGGCCTCCCTGTCCATCACCAACTCCCGGAGTTCACTCAAACTCATGTCCACAGAGTCGGTGATGCCATCCAGCCATCTCATTCTCCGTCATCCCCTTCTCCTCCCGCCCCCAACCTTTCCCAGCATCAGAGTCTTTTCCAGTGAGTCAGCTCGTCGCATGAGGTGGCCAAAGTATTGCAGCTTCAGCCCCAGCATCAGTCCTTCCAATGAACACCCAGGATTGATCTCCCTTAGAATGGACTGGTTGGATCTCCTGGCGGTACAAGGGACTCTCAAGAGTCTTCTCCAACACCACAGTTCAAAAGCATCGATTCTTCGGTGCTCAGCTTTCTTCACAGTCCAACTCTCACATCCATACATGACCATGGGAAAAACCATAGCCTTGACTAGATGGACCTTGGTTGGCAAAGTAATGTCTCTGCTTTTCAATATATTATCAAGGTTGGTCATAACTTTCCTTCCAAGGAGTAAGCGTCTTTTAATTTCATGGCTGCAATCAGCATCTGCAAAGGTCTTTCTAGTCAAGGCTATGGTTTTAACAGTAGTTATGTATGGATGTGAGAATTGGACTATAAAGAAATCTGAGCACTGAAGAATTGATGCTTTTGAACTGTGGTGTTGGAGAAGACTCTTGAGAGTTCCTTGATTGCAAGGAGATCAGTCTGAATATTCATTGGAAGGACTGATGTTGAAGCTGAATCTCCAATACTTTGGCCACCTGATGTGAAGAACTGGCTCATTTGAAAAGACCCTGATGCTGGAAAAGATTGAAGGTGGGAGGAGAAGGGGATGACAGAGGATGAGATGGTTGGATGGCATCGCCAACTCAATGGACATGAGTTTGAGTAAACTCCCAGATTTGGTGATGGACAGGGAGGCCTGGGGTGTTGCAATTCATGGGGTCACAAAGAGTCAGACACGACTGCGTGACTGAACTGAACTGAATTGAGCAGATTGCATTTACTTGAGGGGGGGAAACCAGGTATGCCCATTTCATGAAAGTTGGAAAGAGAAACTAAAAATGATCACATGTAAAATTTCCTTCAAGTAAACATTCTGAAATGATTTTTTATCCTATCTCACTAATATTATCAAAACTAAGGGCTGAAATATTCTTTTAAGGATATCAATTAGCTACCTGCCTATGACTTATTTGAAGTCCCATTAATGCAAATATAATGGGGCAGGTGCAACTTTAAAGCACCTGAGGATAATATTTTTCAACTCTTTTGCATTGTTTAATGAGACAATGAATTCAGTGGACTTCAAAGGTGTCCTATCTCATAAATTATTGTGTTATTAACTTTAACAGGTTAGTGTAAGCACTATTCACATCTCCATTGCTAGTGTTAGTACTCTAGATAATAGCTGGGGACAAGGGGTATTAATCCCTACATTATTGGCTCATGAGAAAGTGATCCTCTTACACGTGAGGAATTTAGAAGAAAAATACATATATATGCATGAGATAAAGAGGAAAAAATTATGAGAATTTAGATCAAATAGCCCTGAATTTTACATCTTCTCTTTATTTTCATGCAGGACATTAATTATATGGATGATTTAAGTTTGTGTTTATAGGTACCAGTTACTGTTCCATTGAATGTCTTCCTTGGTGGCTCAGACAGTAAAGCATCTCTCTGCAATGCAGGAGGCCCGGGTTCGATCCCTGGGTTGGGAAGATCCCCTGGAGAAGGAAATGGCAGCCCACTCCAGTATTCTTGCTTGGAAAATCCCATGAACAGCGGAGCCTGGTAGGCTACTGTCTGTGGGGTCACAAAGAGTCGGACATGATTCAACTTCACTTTTTGTTCCATTTGGTTCATTTTCCTAGTCTTTGATGGTTTTATGGGTTTTAATTTTAGTGTAAGAGTAAGAAAAACAGTTTAATTCTGTGCTTTTCTATGTTTTACTTAGTCTCCTAGTGTGTATTTTAGCTTTCTTGATGGGATTACCAGTGAGCAAGTTACAGTGTTGCATACTATTGCCCTAGTGGTCCCAAACAGTTAATATCCTAGTGCCTTAATGATCAGTATCTGTGCGCTTAGGTAATTTAAATTGTTCCTTCATAGCTCAGGATATTTTGAACTGAATTGACACCTATAATAGCTGGGCTGGTTAGGAATATGAGCAAAATTTGTGTTTTAGGGCCTAATTGATGTATCAAGAGAATGCAACTGTCATAATTAAGAAGAAAAGATATTGAAGCCACCATAGACACAAGATACTGCTCTGATAAATTGAACCTAGGAACTGTGAAGTGGTCCAGTTATACATATGCAATTTTGTTTCCCTTTAATATCTCTTCTTGTTAGGGTGTGAATCTAGCCTTAGGCAGTGGTCTGAGGAAGCATTATTACTTGGTTGCCAAATGGCCTAGATTTAAGATTCCCATCCACTCCTAAATTGGTGAGCTTTATCAAACAGGACATAATGAATAGGTAAGGAAAAGCTTTTGCCTTTTCTCTTGACTGAATTAATTACATCTAAATGACAAAGGTTCTCTTTCTGAGTCACACTTGTCATTGAACTCTTCTGCTAGTTAAAATCATGTGGATTTTCTGCCTATCTTCTAAAAAATGCTAATTTCTATACCATTATTGGAATCAGAAAAAAATGGCATATAAAGTAAAATACAGATAAAGATTAATAAGGTAGTTTTCCAATTTTTGCCCAGTGAACCAATCTGGGCAATTTTGTGCTATGGATTCTTGTCTATGCTAATTGGAATAAGAAGGGAAAGCAAAGTTTCCTGCCCTTTTGTTCCTCCTGGATTTAAAATCAATTGAACAGATGCAGTGATATAAACCTGCATTTAAGTCTCTTATATTTTTCTTTATAGACATAATTGTGAATTGTGTTCTTCCTGCATTTGTAATTAGAGGGTGAAACAGATGGCAAAGGCTCAGTGTAAAGAGATGTCCATTAAAATAAATTATGCTGCCAAGTGATTGTTCATTCCAAGAGGGGAGCTCAATTTACACCAAGTGAAAGAAAGAAGTTGCACATAGACATTTTGAAGAAACTTTGTTATGCAGGGCAAAGTAACTCAGTTACTGGACCATACACTGAAAATGCTAAAACTAAAGATGCATAAATAACTTTAAAAAAAAAAAAAAGAAAATGAGCATTGTTGTAGGTGAGAACTGAAGTCAGATGGAAGCCCTTCTAAGTACAATTTAATGTACTAATCATATCTGCTCCTGATGTGTAAGAAATCTGTGGTCACTTTTTTCTCTTAAATTTTAGCCATTCTTATAGAAGCCAATGAAGCATTACTCACAATGATTTGAGATACATCCCTCTATGTATTAAGTGTATATTTAGGAAGAAAACATACTTAAGATATTTTAGCTGTCATGTGAGGCAGCATAACATAGTGGCTAAGAAAAAGGATTCTGGAGTCAGCCCTTCTGGGTTTTGAATTGCATCTGTAGTTGACTCTTTGAGTGACGTTGGGGAAATTGTATAACAATTCTATGCTATAGTTCCTTCCTGTGTCAAGTTGGAATAAGTAAAAATGCTAATCTCAATGGTGACCAGAATTTAATATCATCCCTATATTTTATGCTTATTTAATCTTTTTTAAACAAAAAAGAACTTTAATAAATCATTTATTTCCAAAAAGAGGCAACTACAGTTTTTCTGCCAAAAAAGTAGAAATGTTTTTAAGTTTAAAATTTAATTAATATGCCTAAAACTTAAGACAGATCTGTATTTAACTGCAAGTCTCAGATTCTCAGCTTGAAAAAATTCCTTGCTTGGTGCTTACATTTTTGACCAATTTCCTGTCCACACAGAGCTGGAGAACTTAAAATCTAAAACTGTTATCAACATGAAACTTAACAGAAAGAAACTTTCAGGAAAAAAATAATGCTGTTATTTTATTAGCTTATTATGTGAGACACCTCAATTTGAGTGACATGAACATGTATATTTCCCTATCAACCAATATAAAAATATTTTTGATGCCTTTATGTTTGCACTATACTGGGCACTGAATTTTGAGAGTGATTCAGATTCTGCTCACAGGGAGCTTGTTTTTACAGGATGAACACCTGTCTTTTCAATCCTGTTCTCCCTGCAATAAACACAAGAAAGGAGAAGAAAGGTCCAGAGACCTCTGGGACCATCTGAGAGATTATTAGAACCTGCAAACCCTAGGGTTTACTCAGTCTGTAGAATTACAACCAGAATTCGAATATTGTGTCAATTACATGTGTAAACTTAGTTGTTACTTCACATTCTTGAAAGTAAGATTGCAGCTCTTAGAACTGTTAAGCAGAATAATTACATTGATCTAGTGCAGTTTCTGGAATATATTTGATATTCAATAAGCAGATGGAGTAACATTCTCCCCTTTCTGTTAGGTTACACCCCAAATAACTTGGCATTGAGCATTTACATTAATGTACTCAAGCACTTCATCTCTGAGTTAGAAGGATTTCATAAAGTCAAGAACAAGAAAAACATTGTGTCTTATAATATTTGACTCAAGATCTTAGACTCTGCAATATGAACAATAAAAAATGAAAAATAAATAATGAAGGGAAAAATATAAAACATCCTTCTATGTGGTCAGTATATTGTCCACTACAAAGGAAAATCTAATGCAACCAACTGACAAATTATGAGAAATAGTAAAATAGATTAAAGTGATTTTACATAAAGTCAAAATACAAAAATAGTTTTTTACAAATAAATGTACATGCTCAGTTGCTCAGTCATGTCCAGCTCTTTGTGGCAGCATGGACTGTAGCCCACCAGGCTCTTCTGCCCATGGAATTTTCCAGCAGGAATGCTGGAGTGGGTTGCCATGCCCTCCTCCAGGGGATCTCCCCAACCCAGGGATCAAACCTGTGTCTCTTGTGTCTCCTACATTAGTAGGAGAATTGTTTACCACTAGCAACACCTGGGAAGCCCATAAAAATAAATAGCAATTGATTAAAAATGTGAAAGGAAATAGTTCCATTAAAAATAAAAATATTAGTTACAAAGTAATAAGCATAAACCTTGTAAAATGTGTACAGCTTTTCTTTTGAAAATATAAAACTTTAAAGCTAGACCTAAAAGAACATCTGAATAAATGAAGAAATATATCATGTTTGTGAATGTAAAACCCCAGTATTCTGAAATTTTAATTTTCAAAATAATTCTTAAGTTTGAATAGTCATGAAATTTCTAGCAGAGATTTTTGAACATGAAAGCCAACTCTAAAATTTATTTGGAATAGAAAATACAGAATATTAAAAACAACTAACACATGTCCTATCTGATATCAAAACATAATTGAAAAATGTAGTAAATAACAGGTTGAGATATTTAATATGACAGAATCCAGAAATGGATACATAGAGCTTTATCATGCCAAAAGTGTCTTTTCAGATCCTTTAATAAAATATGGACTATTTAACAAAATAAAGTTAGGATAATTTTCTATCCACCAGAAAAATAATTCTATCTCGAAAGATTCTCAAAGATATATCCCAGATAGAGCAAAGGCCAATATATAAAAACAAAAACAACAGAAGTCAAAAATATATGAATATTTTACAAGAAAAATAGGAAAATGTCTCTGTGACTTTAGAGCAAGATACTCTTTTAAAAAATTATTAGAAGAAAACACAAATAGGGACTTCCCTCGTGGTCCAGTGGTTAAGAGGCTGCTTTGCAATGCAGACGACATGGGTTCATTCCCTTGTAGGGGAAGTAAGATCCCATGTGTCATGGAGCAGCTAAGCCCCCACACCACAATTACTGAGCCTGTGTGTTCCAGAGCCCGTGAGGCAAAACTTGAGAGCCTGGATGCCACAATTAAGACCCGACCCAGCCAAATAAATTAATTTTAAAAAAGAAAACACAAATAAAAATTGATAAATTTGGTCATGTCAAAATATTTCCAAAGACAAAAAACACCACAAAATCAGAATAAGAGGCACGCTGGTAGAAAACATTACAGCATGCAACCTATAAAGAAATTTGGCATATATCCAAGGGGGAAAAAAATAAAGCACATAAACAGTCAAAAGTCAGATGAGAAGAATAAGACAATAGTGAGACGAAAAGATCAATTCCACTTACTTGCAAGTAGGAAAATCTATTTTGAGAGAGTTTTCACTCATCAGACTAGCAACAATTTAAGTGCCAAGTATAAACAATTATTGGGGAATAAGTATTCTATATTGACAGTAAGCATATAAAAGTATGGTAATTTTGAGGGTACTTGGATAGTTTCTATTAAAAAATTAATTTGTTGTATTCACACTTCTAATTATTTGGAGAAATTCCTATACATGTCCAAGATGGCATGACCAGGAATGTTTACAGGATTATCTGAAATACAGGACTAAAAGGAAAATACAAATAACCAAGGAAAATAGAGATGACCTAAATACCAAAAGAAAACCAGTAAATAAGTTATATAAATTATGGCACATTCATACCACGAAATACTTTGGGGCAGTTTTTTAAAAAAAGAGGTGAAATTTGTGGACTGCTGTGGAAAAATATATGACTACTTTTGGGTGAAGAATTCAAGCTTCCAACTGATCTTTTCAGTGTAATACAATTAATGTAAAACATATGTTCATATTCAGAAAATAATACTGTATATCTAATGCAGAAATGGATAAAGTACAGGAGAAATTTGCACTCAACAGTTATTTGGTGAGATTCAGAGTGTTCACAGACTGGGTATGGTTTTTAGAAGGTGGCTTTAAGCTTTCTTGTAATACTTTAATATTTTCAAGGTGCATATTTGCATATATGTATGCATTCTATGTAACATATCTGTTTTACTTGTATAACATTTATTTTAAATATATTTAGATTTACACATGGGCTTCCCTTGTGGCTCAGCTGGTAAATAATCTGCCTGCAATGCCGGAGACCTGGGTTCGATCCCTGGGTTGCTAAGATCCCTTGGAGAAGGGAAAGCTACCCACTCCAGTCTTTTGGCCTGGAGAAATACCATGGACTTTATAGTCCATGGGGTCACAAAGAGTCGGACATGACTGACTTTCACTTTCACTTTTCATATATCCATCTATATAAAACTTGCAGTTTTATAAGATTGGAAATTCTTTCAGAAGTGAAAATTCTCTTTAGTTGTAATAATTATCTTGATTAAGAATGGACAAAAGGTATCATTCTGGCTATCAGAGATTAGGGGTTATCTATAAACAAAGTGAAAGCATCAGTCAGTCAGTTGTGTCCAACTCTTTGGCATCCCCTGAACAGTAGCCCGCCAGTCTCCTCTGTCAATGGGATTTCCTAGGCAAGAATACTGGAGTGGGTAGCCATTTCCTTCTTTTCCTTATCCAGAGGATCTTCCCAACCCAGGGATCGAACCCAGGTCTCCTGCATTGCAGGCAGATTCTTTACCATCTGAGACACCAAATTTAAAGGTTAAAAATTAATTTGGGCAGAAATCATGCAATAGAGAAATACAAGTCACGTCCTTATTACAAGGTTGTTCAGCATTTTGATAGTAAAGTGAGAATGCTGCTGCTGCTGCTAGGTCACTTCAGTTGTGTTCGACTCTGTGCGACCCCATAGACAGCAGACCACCAGGCTCCCCCGTCCCTGGGATTCTCCAGGCAAGAACACTGGAGTGGGTTGCCATTTCCTTCAAGACCACTAAAACTGACTAGGTTGTATTTTTGTTCACTTCATATTGAATTGTCATTAAAGTACAGAAATTTTCAGCCCATCAAGGTATCTTAAACTAGTAATTTGGGAACAACCTATAATATAATGGTTGTGCATGTGCTAAAACAGCAATAGATATTTTATAGCTTCATCAAATCGATTTTTATTAGCAACATTCTTATTGTGACATTTTTTCTTATGCTCTGCATTTCAGTCTTAAATCTAGTTGAGTTTATTTGTTATCACCTCAGTTTGATATTGAAATAGCTATAAAATTAAGATTATATCATGTTCTTTACATTGCAAATATTAAGACAGTTTAGAGAGAAAATTCATAATCAATCCTGTTGTCTCTGTTAGTGGTTCAAATATTTCTTAAAATATAATCATAGCTTAGAAAATTGTCACATGAATATAAACTTTTTTTTTGTCTTTAAACAACAGAAATTTATTCTCACATTCCATAATGGAAATCTGAAAGCAAAGTGTTGGCAGGGCTATACTTTCTTTGAAAACTCTAAGGAAGAATCTTTCATATAAACATTTTTTTAAAAAGACATTTCTAGTTAAATTTAAAATTCTGTTGTTAAAATCCTCTTGTGGGTTTGGCAATCTTAAGTCTACGACAAAGTTATTTTGTTAAGATATAAAAGTATTTAAGTTGGGGAGTAATTTTCTCCATAGAGAATACTATCAAAAATTTTAGACTTTACTAAAATATTATCAAAACGAATTGAAAATATATCTTGTTATTATTATTTTTTTAAAACAATCTTCCTCAGCAGTGCTCTGGCTTCTTAGATTCACCTCAACATTAACCTGTGTTTTAATGTTGCGTTAGCCCTAGGAATCAACAGTAAATGACACAGCTGCTCCCAGTGCAGAATGGCTTGGAAACTCAGGATCTGACACCATAGAGGGCTACACAAGAAGTGTGAGAAGCATTGGTAAATAATGCTTGAGTAAATAAGCATCTTCGAGACTTTAAAACTTTTTCTTTTAAAATAGAAATATCTTTACCCCAAATCTTCTTAGAAGAATATGTTGATGAATTGGCTGATGGCAAGAACTTTGCCAGGCAAACCTCACTCTATGTTTACTAGCTGTATGATCAAAGACACTTTCCTTTAATTCTTTAAACCAGACCTATAAAAGGGTGATAACAATATCCACCTAAACATTACTATGAGAATTAGTAAATGAGATGTGCATGTAAACCACTTAGCATCTGATGTATAATCTATTCACAAAATAGTGTATTCCATCCAATCTAAGATACCAGCATCATAATATGTACCATTCATGCAAAGATGGGCTCGATAAAGGACAGAAATGGTATGGACCTAACAGAAGCAGAAGATATTAAGAAGAGGTGGCAAGAATACACAGAAGAACTGTACAAAAAAGAGCTTCATGACCAAGATAATCACGATAACGTAATCACTGACCTAGAGCCAGACATCTTGGAATGTGAAGTCAAGTGGGCCTTAGAAAGCATCACTACGAACAAAGCTAGTAGAGGTGATGAATTCCAGTTGAGCTATTTCAAATCTTGAAAGATGATGCTGTGAAAGTGCTGTACTCAATATGCCAGCAAATTTGGAAAACTCAGCAGTGGCCACAGGACTGTAAAAGGTCAGTCTTCATTCCAATCCCAAAGAAAGGGAATGCCAAAGAATGCTCAAACTACCGCACAATTGCACTCATCTCACATGCTAGTAAAGTCATGCTCAAAATTCTCCAAGCCAGGCTTCAGCAATATGTGAACCGTGAACTCCCAGATGTTCAAACAGGTTTTAGAAAAGGCAGAGGCACCAGAGATCAAATTGTCAACATCCACTGGATCATGGAGAAAGCAAGAGAGTTCCAGAAAAACATCTATTTCTGCTTCATTGACTATGCCAAAGCCTTTGACTGTGTGGATCATGATAACCTGTGGAAAATTCTGTAAGAGATGGGAATACCAGACCACCTGACCTGCCTCTTGAGAAACCTGTATGCAGGTCAGGAAGTAACAGTCAGAACTGTACATGGAACAACAGACTGGTTCCAAATAGGAAAGGAGTAGGTCAAGGTTGTATATTATCACCCTGTTTATTTAACTTATATGCAGAGTACATCATGAGGAACGCTGGGCTGGAAGAAGCACAAGCTGGCATCAAGATTGCTGGGGGAAATCTCAATAACCTCAGATATGCAGATGACACCACCCTTATAGCAGAAAGTGAAGAGGAACTAAAAAGCCTCTTGATGAAAGTGAAAGAGGAGAGTGAAAATGTTGGCTTGAAGCTCAACATTCAGAAAACCAAGATCATGGCATCTGGTCCCATCACTTCATGGGAAATAGATGGAGTAACAGTGGAAACAGTGTCAGACTTTATTTTTTGGGGCTCCAAAATCACTGTGGATGCTGATTGCAGCCATGAAATTAAAATACCCTTACTCCTTGGAAGGAAAGTTATGACCAACCTAGATAATATATTAAAAAGCAGAGACGTTACTTTGCCAACCAAGGTCTGTCTAGTCAAGGCTATGGTTTTTCCGGTGGTCATGTATGGATGTGAGAGTTGGACTGTGAAGAAAACTGAGCACCGAAGAATTGATGCTTTTGAACTGTGGTTCTGGAGAAGACTCTTGAGAGTCCCTTGGACTGCAAGGAGATCCAACCAGTCTATTCTGGGGGAGATCAATCCTGGGTGTTCATTGGAAGGACTGATGCTAAAGCTGAAACTCCAATATTTTGGCCACCTCATGTGATGAGTTGACTCACTGGAAAAGACTCTGATGCTGGGAAGGATTGGGGGCGGGAGGAGAAGGGGACAATAGAGAATGAGATGACTGGATGGCATCACCGACTCAATGGACATGAGTTTGAGTGAACTCCGGGAATTGGTGATGGACAGGGAGGCCTGGCGTGCTGTGATTCATGGGGTCGCAGAGTCGGACACAACTGAGTGACTGAACTGAACTGAACTGAATGGACTACAGTTAAAGATACTGAAAACTGTGATAGAATTGAGAGGCATCTCCATTTCAGATATGTTAATGTGTAAAAATACGTGTATTAGAGTACACGGAATACAGTGATAGCCTGAAACCAAAGCCTGTAGAAGGATGCTCTTGGGAAAATGACCCTCACTTCATCTAGTCTTTATTACACCAATTATTTGCATGTGTTAAGCTAGGTAATGTATAGCCAGAGACTCCACAAAAAAAATCAGGCAGGAGTCAGGGGCCAGAAAGATATTTAACATCTCTATCCCCTCTCTCCAGGAGAAAGGCAATAATAGCTTTTAAAACATGGCAGAATCCTCATTTTGTACAGGTTTTTGTCCAAAGTTACACATCACCATAACTTAGGGAAATCTGGAAACACATCCTTCTATCCAGTAGAATACTGTGTTATTTCCTGCTTTCTATAGCTTGACTTTACCTTATATTTTATGATTGCATAAACTTAACATAATAAAAAAACACATAAAACAAAATAGAAATATATTGATGACCTCCTTTATTAGACTCTTCTATCCCCCAAATGTAACCATTGTAATGTACACTTGTCGAGTCTTTAATAAGTATTTATTTTTTAAACACTCTTTGTGTGGGAATTTATAAAAGTAAGGAGATATTTTCTTTAGAAATAATATATAATGTGTTTGTTGAGACACATGTGCACTGGTCATAAGGTAATTCAGGCTTCTGAAGCAGGAATAGCTTCTATAACCTCTTTGATGGAGAGTCATCTCACCTGTGCTTGGATACCTTCTGTGCTATGACAGCCTTGATTCAGTAACCCAGTCCTGTCTTTCCATTTCTGGATAAACCTAGTTTTTAGTGTTGTTTCTCCTTTGTTAGAGTGAATCTGTGTCTCCAAAAGGCCACACGTGATCCTAGTTCTTTCCTTAGTCACACATATTATCTAACTGTCCCACATTCTGGTCAGACACAAATTAGATGACAGCTATTTTGTCTGATTTCTCTTCAAAGCTTGTCTCTTCTTTGCCTAGTATTAAAAATATTTTGATAGCTAAATATATGCTAGACAGTGATCTACATGGTAGAAGTGGTTTCCTTCATGTAACCTTTCAGTGATCTTTCATGTCTAACACCTGCTATTGACATCCTAGCCTTATAGTGGAGGAAATGGCTACAGAGAAGTTAGTAACCCTCCTCAGCTTTCCGCTGTGATAGGAGGTGGAGCCAGGATTCAGCCCCTGGCCTTGAGGAAACATTATTTACTAGAATGGTGTGCTGCTTTTTTAAAATAGTATCACTCCCTCAGAGGTTTCTTACAATTAGTATTACATTTCTTAGGATATATTATACTTAATAAATGTCCTCCCTAATGTATAGAATTTCCAAAAGAAAACAGCTCTTCAAAAGTGACCTGATGCTATGTGGGTGGAGGAAGCCTGTCCCCAGCCTTAGTAGGTAGGTAGTAGCACAGTTTGTGACCCAAGTTTCTATCTGCTTCTTAAGCACATCCAGCATACAAGAGGTTCTTTGTGAAAAGGATGTTTCAAGTGAAAACCTTAAGGTCTTATTCTATAAGCATTTGTTAAAATTCATACCTTCCAATTTAAGTTCATGTCATTATTTGATCATTTTTTAAATCAGTGTAGAAGTTGGCATTTGTGTTTATTAAGGTTTATGGTGCATGTGAGGAGCTGAGAAATTTTAAAATTCCCCAGTGTGTTAGTTATTCCTGCTGGGAATAATCACCAACTCGATGGACATGAGTTTGAGTGAACTCCGGGAGTTGGTGATGGACAGGGAGGCCTGGCGTGCTGTGATTCATGGGGTCTCAAAGAGTCAGACACGACTGAGTGACTGAACTGAACTGAACTGAGAGCTTAATATTTCAGTTATTATTTATGCTTATATATTTATTCATTATAAGAAGTTAGGACATCTTAAAAAATAACTCAGCCTCTGAGGCACCAGTACTCAGTGTGGATAAGTATAAGTCTGCTATATACTATCTGCATGTCTCTACTTTTCTAGGTCAGAAAGCCAAGTGCCCATTGGTAGGAGGAAACCATTTGTGGTACCTGATGTATTATTATTGTTATGAAGACTAGATGATCCTTGCAATTAGTGGGAAAGATTCTGACCCTCCCTAGAGACTAATGAAAATCTTTATGTGTGTGTGTGCTCAGCTGCTCAGTTAAATCCAACTCTTTGTGTCCCTGTGTACTATAGCCTACCAGGCTCCTCTGTCCAGGCAAAAATACTGGAGTGGGTAGCTACTTACTCCTTCAGAAGATCTTCCCAACCCAGGGATGAAACCCACATCCCCTGCATCTCCTGCATTGTAGGGAGATTCTTTATCCTCTGAGCCATTGAGGAAGGCCAATCTTTATATCATACCTTGCCAGGAGCCAGCGAGGGAAATCCTACCCGTGGCAAAGGTCAGTTGGGGAAGAGGCCTGACGGGCAAAGGCTAATCAGGACTTGAGGAACCCCCTGGACTTACCTGAGCATCTACCCCAAAGAAAACCGGAGTCTGACTGCTTTACTATCTTACGCCTCTTACCAAGTCCTCTAATACTTACGGGGGCTTCCCCCCAACCACCTTTCTCTGAAAACATTAATTCAGAGCTGTAGTTTAAAAGTTCTCCTCGGCTTAATAGGAGTGTTCCAATCCAAGCCCCTCTGATAGCTTTCTAACTTGCATGACAAGTTTGTCCGGGCTCTTAAACTATGAGTGTGACTGTTTATAGCCTCCCAGCCATGCAAGGACAGAAAGCCTAATATTCTAAAATACAGGAATCTGTTGAAGAAGTTAAAATCATTAGAATAGTACTAAAAAAGATTTCATTGTTGAATCAATGCTTGCTGCAAAGTTTCCTCTATCTATTGTATCCTTGGAAATATATTAATCACATATAGAGAATATAAGTAGTAGCCTTTGATTTAACCACATCAGATCTTAAGTTAATAAATTCCTTTCTTGTAGCTCACTACACCTGTGCCTTATAGGAATGTAACTTTGTCATGTGTCTAGCACCTGACTTTAGGAAAGTCACCTTAAAAGAATATAAGCCTTTTACTAGCTAACTAACCTATTGTTAGGAGAGAGGGCCATAAACTGTTAGCAGGACCCCTGGCCAGAAGATGATGTAAACCACCTAAAACTTTTATCACGAGACACACAAAAATAAGCCCTGATCCTGATAAGGGTCAAGACTGCTGACCCCACGTGATTTTGGCGTGACTCTATACCTCCCTTTCTCTGTTTCTTATGTGCACAACTTAGGATATAAAAGCAGCACTGGAAAATAAAGTTTTGGGCCTTGCTCACTGAAGCTTGGTCTCCCCGTGTCGTTCTTTCTCTTTTTCCATCCTTTTCTCTATTCTCCTTTTTCTGGTTGAGATCCTTGGAGCGCTGGGCCCTCTGCATTTACTTATCTGCCTGGGCTTCTAAGACCCACTCGAAGGGGGTGCCCTGGTGGGGTACCTCCAGTGATTCGAGAGGGCGCCTGCTGCCTACGTAAACAGAGCAAACCCTGTGCTGGGGTTTTATTGGTTTCCTGCGTAAACCAAGGAATCATCAGCCCCTGTCTCTCTCTCTCTCTCTCTGACGCCGACGCCGTTCATCCCGAGGATACCCTGGGCCATATCGAGGCTGGTCCCCGATAATACCTTTTCTAAACTTCTGGCTTAAATCATTTTTTATGATTATGACCATTTAAAGTAGAAACATCATATATTTGATGTTAAAAGTTCTACTCTAATGGATACTTTTCTGAGATCTGAGACTTGATCAAAATTTATCTTCTACAAAGTAATATATTTTGAGATTTCATAGATATCATCATATTGCTCAGTTTTCATTCTTTACACTGAAAGTTTATCCATTCCTCTGATAACTTAGAGTTTACTTTCTGAATATGTGAACTAGATTATGCTAAGAAGTGGGAGAACAATCTCAAGAAGTCAACACAGGGGTCTGTGGAGGATTTCCCTTTAAGGATGTGACATTTCTTTCATCTTTGTTTTTTGTTTTCCTTCTTGATGAAACCTAATGTTATTTCATAAGTACATTTGTCTCGTATCTTCAGAGAATAGTTTACAATGAATTTTCACTTTGAAACATAACTGGTACAAAAGCAGTCCTTCTAATAGTTTGGGTCTGTTTGCCGAAAAAGTATTATTTTATTTTTGCCTAAATTGACACTCACATGAGATCATGGCTTCCTGAATTTTCTGCCACTTATTCCTATTTTACAATTTAAAGGGCTTCACATGAATCCGAAAACACATACATTTCTCCATGTATTTCGTTTTTAGATCATTTAAAAGATTAAATAATTTTTTTGTCATTGAAATTCCCATCATTAACTTTTCTGTTTAGAAAAGTACCTATTTCTTTCAATTTTTCAGATACAAATGAATGTAATTTTTCAGATATAAAAAATTGTTTATCCAAGAATATACATTTTTTTCTCCAAATAGAGTTAATTATCTTACAACCTTAGAAGTCATTTGTTTCTCTATCTGATCAATGACTGTTATGCTGAAATTTTGATGTAAGTAAACCTTAAGGATTTCTCTCAGGAAAACCATTTTGACATTAACAAAGAAGACATTAGCAAAGAGTTCACCACATATTTCCTTTAAATATTTAAATTTTCTTATATATTAAGTGAAACTCACACAGTTATGTTTGACTCTTTGGGACCCCATGGACTATATACAGTCTATGGAATTCTCCAGGCAAGAATACTGGAGTGGGTAGCCGTTCCCTTCTCCAGGGGATCTTCCTGACCCAGTAATTGAACCAGGGTCTCCTGCATGCAGGCCGATTCATTAACACCTGAGCTACCGGGAAGCCTGGTATGTTAGGGGTGCATAAAAATTAACATTAAAATAACATAAAGTCTCATATGTTGGGGGTACATTAAAATCAAATTTGCATACATTTGCATGAGTCTAAAATAATGTTATTTATTGCCATGTGATTTGTGGGAAAAATCATTTCTTTGCAGGTATATGACTTATTTCTATTCAGGAATCTTATGTCCAAATTATTCTTAATAAAGGTCTACTCTTCCCTAGTGAGCTAAAGCAGTATGATAGGACATAAAGAGGAAAGGCACAGGAAAAACTAAATTTTATATCAAATTTTTGCTATGCCAACTCGACACTGAATTAACCACTCTGAGTCTCAGTTTATCCTTCTGTAAATTGCAAGAATAATAACATTAATATGTATCTTGTCTAAGTCTCAGGTTAATTGTATAAATCTTGTAAGTGAAAATTCTTTGGAAAATGAAATGTGAAAAGCATAGTTTATTATAATTAATAAGGAAACACCAATCTATTTTTAAAGTGTGTTCTGTGGGATTGATTCACAGGAGGCAAAGCAGGTTATGTAGTCAGAATGACCTGAATCTTTCATTTTATATGAGATTGTTATAGCTCATTTAAAAATTGATATTGTTTATTTTTAAAGATTGAGGGTAACCTCAGTAAGCTAGCTATGCTACAAATTATGATATATGAGAAATTAAAAACTACTCTCTAGTCTGACACTATTTTCCTAGGAGTTCAGTTTGGAAAGTGCAGTGACTAGACAACAGCCAATTACTGAACTGTCAGTTAGTTGGCTTTTCTCTCATAGGAAATGCAAGAGAGTGGGATTGGTCATTTTAGGAAAACAGTAAATGTCACAATTTCTAGGATAAGCAAATGGAAACACATGTGGACAGTTACTTGAAGAGCTCTGTCCCAGCCTAAGTTCCTTAGAAATAGAGTTTATTACAGGGCATGTTATCCAGGGAAGCAAAGCTAGGGAAAATGGAAATGAGAAAAGAAAGAAGGGAAAACCACGCCCACTGGGACATTGCCAAGTGGTTCACAGTCTCCCAAGAAAAAGGAGTTGATTCTTGGGTCATGTGAAGTCTCAGGAGAAACCTACGTCAGATCGACTTGCTGGCTTCGCCTCCTTTCAGTCTCTTGTGTCTCATTGGTCAGTCTGATCCACAGATTGTTAAAGCCTCCTCACAACAAGGTTATTTTGCATGGATCTCAGAGCAGCTGTTGGGAAATGAGATTGTGAGGTGCATACGATAGGATCTCATCCCTGAGGAGGCTGAGGCTGTAGTGTTGTCAGGAGATGAAGTGATTGTGGTGAACAGGGTTCATGACCACCAGCACAGCTTGAGTGGTTCCTGGAGCCAACCAGGAAGCCAGCCACCCACAGAGCCCTGGATGGGAGATGGGCATATATACTGGATTTGGTATAACACACACACACACACACACGCACACACACACGCACACACACACAGGCAACTAAAAACAATTACATAATTTGCCTTATTAAGTAGGAAAATACAAGAACTTTGATGCAAGGAACTTCCAAACCCATAGGACTACCAAATCTGTTCTGCTTAAAAGAATTGTAACCTAAGGGAGAAGTACCTTTTGACTCCTTACCAACTCCATGCCATACTTACAAAAAAAAATCATTTATATAAATGACTCTGCATGTTGTAAATGACCAAGATCATTATCATCTAATTGCAACCATCATCATTATCTAATGATACTTCTGAAGGGGACCACCTGCCCATTTCAAAGCAGATGCACCAAGTGATGGATTGATAAGTAGACCATTACATTAGGGTATATTTAAATAGCTTAAGAATTTAATTTGGAATGAGACCAAGATAAACTTGCCACTACTTTTCTGAATAGAAAATATATTTACAGGGAGAGTGTTTTTTTGTTACAGTTGTTAGAATTCTTAAATAGTTTTTATTTTTTGTTTAAATCTTTGAGAGGATAGAAGAAAATGTATTACAATAAAAAACTATATTAATTCTAACTGGGGAAAGTAGTACACAGAGAAATTAAGATGATAAAGAAAAAGAGCCTATTAGCAAATACAACCTAGACAGCATATTAAAAAGCAGAGACATTACTTTGACAACAAATGTCTGTCTAGTCAAAGCTATGGTTTTTCCAGTAGTCATATATGGATATGAGAGCTGGACTACAAAGAAAGCTGAGCGCCAAAGAATTGATGCTTTTGAACTGTAGTGTTGGAGAAGACTCTTGAGAGTCCCTTGGACAGCAAAATCAAACCAGCCAACCCTAAAGGAAATCAACCCTGACTATTCATTGGAAGGAATGATGCTGAAACTGAAGCTCCAATACCTTGGCCATCTGATGCAAAGAACTGACTCATTTGAAAAGACCCTGATGCACACTGGAGTACATGTGTGTCTTTCAATTCTGGTTTCCTCGGTGTGTATGCCCAGGAGTGCGATTGCTGGATCATATGGCAGTTCTATTTCCAGTTTTTTATTACAGCACTGTTTATAATAGCCAGGACATGGAAGCAACCTAGATGTCCATCTGCAGACGAATGGATAAGAAAGCTTTGGTACATATACACAATGGAGTATTATTCAGCCATTAAAAAGAATACATTTGAATCAGTTCTAATGAGGTGGATGAAACTGGAGCCTATTATACAGAGTGAAGTAAGCCAGAAAGAAAAACAGCAATACAGTATACTAACGCATATATATGGAATTTAGAAAGATGCAAATGATAACCCTGTATACGAGACAGCAAAAGAGGCACAGATGTATAGAACAGTCTTTGGGACTCTGTGGGAGAGGGTGAGGGTGGGATGATTTGGGAGAATGGCATTGAAACACGTATGTTGTCATATGTGAAACGAATCACTAGTCCAGGGTTGATGCATGTTATAGGATGCTCGGGGCTGGCGTGCGGGGATGACCCAGAGGGAGGATAAAGGGAGGAGGGAGGTGGGAGGGGGGTTCAGGAGGGGGAACTTATGTAAACCCGGGGCGAATTCATGTCAATGTATGGCAAAACCAACCAATATAATATTGTAAAATAATTTGCCTCCAATAAAAAATAAATTACTTAAAAAAAAGAAAAGACCCTGATGCTGGGGTAGATTGAAGGCAGGAGGAGAAGGGGACAACAGAGGATGGATGGCATCACTGACGTGATGGACATGAGTTTGAGCAAGCTCCTTGAGATGGTGAAGGACAGGGAATCCTGGCCTGCTGCTGTGCGTGGATAGGCAAAGAATCAGGCATGACTAAGAGACTGAACTGAACTAACTGAGCAAATACATTGAAAGTGAAAATTTACTTTTTGAAAATAGTTGCTATTAACATTTTCTCCTGAAACAGATAAAGATACACTAAATTGAAAGGCAAAGAAGGATCAAGATTGTCTAGCTGGGTTATTGGAAAGTCAGCAAACCAAGTGTTCGGGGGCCAGCTTAGTGATATAACTGCTGACTTGAGGAAAATTAATCCTTCCGTAAAATATTTGATTAAATTGTATAATTGAGATTCCAGCTTAATCAAATCCAATAAAGTCGTTCTTGAGCAGCATAAACTATGCTTTGCCTACCTTGGCACATAAAGTTCTCAGGTTGTAGACTGTCATTGTAGACCAAAGTACTATATTTAACTGCTTATATCATGCTGAAAGGAAAATGTAGGGAATAAGATGGCTATTCCGTTGAAGTTTGAAACCATATAGTAACATTAATAGACTCTTATTTTTCAAATATGCTTGATGATATAATGAATATAATTTTCTCTGCAAATCAACATGACCTTTTTATAATAAAGAGGAACTGAAGGATCTTTACTTTACAGAAATACTCATCTGTGGCAGATGCTCCATCAAATTCTATCCTTAGCATTTTATAAACAGCATAGACTGAGATGACAAAGTACTTTTCTGTCTCACACATATTAATTTAAAATGATATTATGAAGACTAGATGATCCAAACAATTTTAGTGACAGTTCCATGATTAAAAACTTCTAACTCTATATGTTCTAACTCTAATAGTGAGTCATTTAACATATTTTTCAAGATTAGTTTTATTAGTAATTTTAAAATAAAAGTAGCATTAATATAAATTACTAACTTATTTATACTCCGTGGTGAGAGAATTGCCTGATACAATATACTGGGTAATCAAGAAACATAGGTAGACAAACTAAAGAGATTTTTCATTAAAAAATTTAAATATTTCAATAAAATGCTTGCAGATAATTAAATGGAAAGTTACACATATCAAAAGGATAGACATTATTTAATATAAATTTGCATGTGAGAAAATACTCAGATACCTAATGTAACAAATTACTATAGTGTACAAGGACAATATTACAGTGTTGTGTAAAGCAAAAGATCAACACTATAAAAACAAATTATGCAATAAATCAAGGATTTGGAATATCAAATAAAAAGATTCTCTGGTCCAAATAAAAGTTAACAATAATGATTTCTTCAAGACTTCTTCTTGAAGAAGAAGTCTTCATTCTATTGCTTTTGGCATTGCTACCTGTTCCATCCGTTCCCTGATTTTTTTCATTTCAATACCCTGAACCATACTAGGCTTTAAATAATCGTTTCATTTTAGTCATTTAATCTTTTCTGAGATGCAAATCTGCCAAATTTGCTCTCACATATACAGAGAGTAATCTTTCTCCTGGAGAGTAAACATATATTATGATCTTAGAAAAAAGAGGAGAAAAAGATAGGAAAAAAGGCAGGTGAATGAAACTGATTAAGCATGTGAAGAAATGAGCACTTTGCAGAACACATTGAAATTCTTGAAAATATGAGTTATTATTATTCATGATTAGATGAAATGAATTCATACTTAGGAACATCATTAACTTGTGTTCTAAGAGGCCATTTAAAAAGCATTCAAATAATATTAAATTAAATCTTATGAATATTTATTAGGGGAATCTGTACATTTGAATGTGCATGTTTGAATTAAGGTTCAGTAATTCACTTTTAGTTTTTACAGTGTTCTCAGAGTTAAACTGAGAACTCACCATGGAAGTCCTGCTCCAAATACATCATTTCTTCCTCCTGAGGTGTTGACATCTTCCATATCATTTTAGTGTCTATTGACAGGAAGATTATTGCCATAATGTTTGATTTTTTTTTTCTGTTGAACTTAAAAATAAAAAACTGAAAACAAAAAATACCTTCAATCTGCCTGCAATGCAGGAGACCCCAGTTTGATTCCTGGGTTGGAAAGATCTCCTGGAGAAGAGATAGGCTATCCACTCCAGTATTCTTGGGTTTTCCTGGTGGTTCAGTTTGGAGAAGGAAATGGCATCCCACTCCAGTGTTCTTGCCTGGAGAATCCCAGGGATGGGGGAGCCTGGTGGGCTTCCGTCTACGGGGTCGCACAGAATCGGACACGACTGAAGCGACTTAGCAGCAGCAGCAGCAGCAGCAGTCAGTAAAGAATCCTCCTGCAATGTGGGAGACCTGTGTTTGGTCCCTGGGTTGGGAAGATCCCCTGGAGAAGGGAGTGGCTACCCACTGCAGTGTTCTTGCCTGGAGAATTCCATGGACAGAGCAGCCTGGCAGGCTACAGTCCATGGGATCACAAAGAGCTGGACACGACCGAGCGACTTTCAATTAAAAAAAAAAAAAAAATGAGTATGGAAATCAGAATGGCTTCTATTTTAACAAATGTATACATACAACATCAATGCATATGTGTGTGATAGAGAAGAAAATCTATTCCTAAGCCATTAGAGAACAATAACAAAATTAACTATAAGCAAGTGAAGAAGTATCTGTGTGTGTATGTTGGCAGATGAAAATGGGATTGGAGAGTATTGTACAGGGGTGTGTGATCAAAATTGTCATAACACATGAAATAAAGAGACAGCCATCTATTACCAAACCAAGCATATATTCAAGTACCATAGTTATTTGACTGTCTCCAAATGCAACCTGATTTGATAAAATACACAGAATAAATTTCATTTAAATACAATTTTTCTACAAGTGTTAATTTCTATTAGAGCATGTTAACAGAATTTCACCTTTCCATTTGAAAAATTAATTTAAAAAATTTAAAGTGTCAATTCATTCTAAATGCCTGTTAACTTCAAAACACAGAAGTAGGTAGGAAAAGGTTTTTGAGATACAAATTTTCTAAGAGAAATTGTTTCCACAGGTTCAGCTATTCACATGGTAACAATGTCAAGTTGAGATTGTCAGTGTTTTGGGAAGGTCATATTGCAAGTGAGGCTGCTCTAGTTCCTTACCTTGTCATAGCTGATATAGTAGAGGGACAGATTTTAGCATTTGCTTAAGAATGTATTAGACAAATCCTCAGTGTGATGGGCTGATATAACCCCAGTTCAGGAGTTTGAGTGTTCTCATTCTTTATTGTTTCTTATCTTTGTCTTTGTGAACATTTTCTGTTTCCTCAAAGACCAAAGTGACTTTTCTTTTGCTTCCCTCACCTTCTTTACAGCATAAAACTGTTAGCATGCAATTTATTTCGAGGACATTGCTTCTAGCCTCAATGATATTTTGTCTGCCTGTGTATATATGTATGCTTGCCGGTGTGGAAGAGAGGGTGGAAAAGGAGTCAGTGTGTGTAGTTTATTCTGAAATAAGTTATAATTCATGAGAGTTTTCAAGTATGTGGGAAATTAGATAACTTGCAAACTAAATGTCCAGCTTAATCCACACTATAGCTGTCATCTGAACACGTGCGGAGAGGGATCTAACAGATAAAACCTTCTTTCTGACTCTTGAGGAGCAAAAATCTGTAAGGCATACAGTGAACAGCTGACTGACAGTGTCCTCCATGACTTCTGTCTGGCTGTGTATGTGTTAGTCGCTCAGTCGTATCTGACTTTTTGCGACCCCAGGGACTGTAGCCTACCAGGTTCCTCTGTCCATGAGATTTTCCAGTCAAGCAATACTGGAGTGGGTTGCTAGTCCCTTCTCCACTGTCTGAATAAATAAAGTTTATTTTCCTCAGTCAAGCTAAAAGTATATTTTCAAATGCTGGAAAAACAAATAGCAAACCCATCTCCATTTTGTGCCATCCTCAAAGGCACCAGGGTTAAATTGTCAGGGTTGGTTGTTTGTTTGTTAATAAAATTACAGTAGATAGTATGTCTTTAAAGTGATTGAGCAATGTTTGGAAGTAAAATCATACAGAAGGTTACATTTTTTGTTTGAATGGCTTGAGAATTTCAGAACAGGGTAGATTTTTTTTGTCATTAACAATGATTTCATAAGGCCAATTTGCAAGACTTCAGTCAACTCTTTTCTACACCAATGAAGTTTGTAAAATAAGATTTGGGATACTCTGTATTTGTCTTATTTGGATTCATTTAGAAGGTATAATTGAAACAAAAAGTTGCATACCCTATGATATAAAGACAGTGCGATCCTGGAAATACTAAAGGCCAATTCTGAGACTTGAATCCAGTAAGAATTTACGAGTGATTTGTGAGCCTTGCAAATGTGTTTTTCAACCCAAATTCCAATTTCTTCTTACAATGTCTAGCCATATCTCCTGAAAGTTTATTTAAAGGAAATTTCTATTTTAAAAGTGTAACTTAAAATAGCTTATACCTGAACAAATGCCCTCTATTATTTTAAACACACAAAGACATGACTCGGCTTGCCCTCATTCAGCTAGTATACTATTCAATAGCTAAAAAGAAATAGGATAAAACATAAAATAAAAAGGAAATTCTTGCCTAAGTTTATCTGGGAACAGAAGAGTGGAGAAAGGGGAATAATCAATGCTGAACAGAAAGGAAGGATAGAGAATAGGAAGAAAAAACATTTTACTTTTCAATTTTAGGCTTAATTATAAATAGAACACTATCGTTCAAATCAGGACTCTACTATCACTGTGCAGAAGGTGCGGGACTGGCTAGGTAATGAAAAATACATGTGATGAAAACACTTGCTTATTCCTACCTCTCCTCATTCTTACGTCTCTCTTCATTCATTAAAAATGGAAGAAAAATTAGAGAAGCTATATCTCTATGAGGTCACCAAAGTCTTGCAACAAACTTGGCACAGATTGGGGTTTGGGGAAAGTTAAGTAGTAAAATGGAAGAAGATTAACTTGTCAGGGTAAGGCTATGAGGCTGGCTGGCAGATTGTTAGGGCCCTTTGTGTGGATGCTGCATGCTGGCTCAGAGGTGTGCCAGGTTGGGAGGAGGTCACAGCCCCTGAGGCTGTGACAGTCAGCTGATTTAGCTACAGGCCCAGGGTCAGCCTAGTTTCACTAAGTAGGTTCAATTCAAAATAGGAGTTGTCGAACAAGGTGTGTATAGGAGGATAAATTACAGTCAAATGCATCCCAGAAACAAATTATTTTTCTATTCTTTTAACTGAAATAGACCAGGGGCATGTGTTTAACTAGATAATGTGTAATAAAACACAACAAACTGCTTGCTACAGAACAGTCCTATGAACAAGAAAATTATGTCTGTCTTTGTAATATAGGATACTGAATTTCCTTCAGTTAAGATGGTAACTTATTTTCATATTTGATATTTAAAGGTATCTTTGGTAAGACAAAAAAACCTATCAGATTGGCAAAAATGCAAGATTTTGACAATGTAATATGTTTAGTAAATGCTGTGGGAAATGAGCAGTTTCATGTATTACTGGTCGGAAGACAAAACATTTTATGTGACATCATCAATGGAACGGGATTTGTCACCATCCAGAAAAATTACATATAGATGTAACCTTTCATTTCTAGATATCTATTTTTAAAAAACACTGACAAACAAACAAACAAACAAAAAAGCATAACCATCAGGCTATTCACTGCAGGTCCATTTTGTGATAGCAAAAAACTGGAAACAATCCAATGTCTTCAGTGGAGTTTCAGATGAAGAAACAATGCCATAGTCAAACAAATGGGGAAGCAGTTGTAAAAGAAAGGGAGAAATATTGTTATATATTGCTATGCAATGATCTCTGAATTTGTTATTAAGTGAAAAAGAGGGAGAAAGTATGTATTATGTACATCTTAATGTCAATAATCTACCATGTTAGAGAAAGCCCAGGCCACATGAAGTGAACATGTGTAAGCATTACAGCTGACAGACCCATGTGAGATCCCAGTGGTTAGCCATCTTTAACCACTATACATGTGGGTAAGGATGTGCTTTTGCTACACATTAGATCCTAAGAACCCCCACCTAGGCTCTTGCCTGGCAGGGAAGGTTCTTCTCTTTGGATTCAGGGATGCAAAAACAAAACTAAAGTTGAAATTGAAGTAGCACAAATTTTATTCAATGACCAGAGAATAGAAAAACAGAAATTTAGTTCACAAATCACTTTCTCACCCAGGGGAATGATTCAGGTTTTACGGGCAAGGTTAATGAGGGGGAGGCATAAGTATTGGTCAGCAAATGATCTGATTTTTTTTTTCCTTTCTTAATTTTAGTTGGGGTACAGTTGCTTTACGATGTTGAGATAGTTTCTGCGGTATAGAAAAGTGTACAGCTGTACAGCAATCCATTCTATATAACTATAAACAGTGGAAAATTCTGAAAGAGATGGGCATACCAGACCACCTGACCTGCCTCTTGAGAAACCTGTATGCAGGTCGGGTAGCAACAGTTAGAACTGGACATGGAACAACAGACTGCTTCCAAATAGGAAAAGGAGTACGTCAAGGCTGTATATTGTCACCCTGCTTATTTAACTTATATGTAGAGTATATCATGAGGAACGCTGGGCTGGAAGAAGCACAAGCTGGAATCAAGATTGCTAGGAGAAATATCAATAACCTCAGATATGCAGATGACACCACCCTTATGGCAGAAAGTGAAGAAGAACTAAAGAGCCTCTTGATGAATGTGAAAGAGGAGAGTGAAAAAGTTGGCTTAAAGCTCACCATTCAGAAAACCAAGATCATGGCATCTGGTCCCATCACGTCATGGCAAATCAATGGGGAAACAGTGGAAACAGTGGCTGACTTTATTCTTCTGGGCTCCAAAATCACTGCAGATGGTGATTGCAGTCATGAAATTAAAAGATGCATACTCCTTGGAAGGAAAGTTATGACCAACCTAGATAGCATATTAAAAAGCAGAGACATTACTTTTCCAACAAAGGTCCGTCCAGTCAAGGCTATGGTTTTTCCCGTGGTCATGTATGGATGTGAGAGTTGGACTATAAAGAAGGCTGAGCACCGAAGAATTGATGCTTTTAACTGTGATGTTGGAGAAGACTCTTGAGAGTCCCTTGGACTGCAAGGAGATCCAACCAGTCCATCCTAAAGGAGATCAGTCCTGGGTGTTCATTGGATGGACTGATGTTGAAGCTGAAACTCCAATACTTTGGCCACCTGATGCAAAGAGCTGACTCATTTGAAAAGACCCTGATGCTTGGAAAGATTGAGGGCAGGAGGAGAAGGTGACAACAGAGGATGAAATGGTTGGATGGCATCACCAACTCAATGGACATGAGTTTGGGTGAACTCCGGGAGTTGGTGATGGACAGGGAGGCATGGCGTGCTGCAGTTCATGAGATTGCAGAGTCAGACACGACTAAGCAACTGAACTGAACTGAACTGATATCTCTATCTATATATATCCCCTCTTTTATAGATTTTTTTCCCGTTTAGGTCACCACAGAGCACTGGGCAGAGTTTCTGTGCTCTACAGTAGGTTCTCATTTGTTATCTATTTTAAAAATTGTTTGTTGTTGTTCTTCAGTTGTTAAGTCCAGCACTTTGTGACCCCATAGGCTCCTCATCTCTTTAAGAATATCCACAGATTGCTGTGTTTACACAGTCAAAAGCTTTACTATAGTCAATGAAGCAGATGTTTTTTCCAGAACTCCCTTGCTTCCTCTGTGATCCAACGAATGTCGGCGATTTGATTTATGATTCTTCTGACTCTTTGAAACCCAGCTTGTACATACAGAAGTTCTCAGTTAATGTACTGCTGAAGTTCAGCTTGAAGGATTTTAAGCATTAACCTGCTAGCATGTGAAACGAGCACAGTTGTGTGTTGCTTTGAACATTCTCTGGCATTGTCATTCTTTGGGATTGAAATACTTTGTACATAGTAGTATATATATATGTCAATCCCGCCTCCCAATTTATCCCACTCCTTCTTCCCCCTTTTAATCCATAGGCTTGTTCTCTACATCCATGCCTCTATGTCTGCTTTGCAAATAAGTTTGTCTGTATAATTTTTCTAGATTCCACATATAAGCGATATTATTCCTGACTTGCTTCACTCTGTATGACAGTATATCTATGTTTCTGCAAATGGGACTATTTTGTTCCTTTTGTGGCTAATATTCCGTTGTATAGATGTATCATATCTTCTTTCTTCATTCCTCTGTTCATTGCCATTTAGGTTGCATCTATATCCTGGCTATTATGAATAGTGCTTCCTACATGGCTCACTGGTAAAGTCTCTGCCTGCCAATGCCAGAGACGTATGTTTGATCCCAGGGTCGGGGAGATCTCTGGAGAAAAAAATGGCAACCCACTCCACTATTCTTGCCTGGAGAATCCCATGGGCAGTGGTGCCTGGCAGGCAACAGTCCATAGGGTTGCAAAAAGTTGAATACAACTTAGGGATTTAGCACACACTCACAAACATTGGGGCACATATATCAGTGTGAATTATGGGTTTCTCCAGATATATGTGCAGGAGTCGGATTCTGTGTCAGCAGTTCAGTTCTGTTCAGTTGCTCAGTCATGTGTGACTCTTTGCGACCCTATGGACTGCAGCACGCCAGGCTTCCCTGTCGATCACCAAATCCCAGAGTTTACTCAAACTCATGTCCATTGAGTCAGTGATACCATCCAACCACCTCATCCTCTGTCCTTCCCTTATCCTCCCACCTTCAGTCTTTCCCAGCATCAGGGTCTTTTCATATAGGTCAGCTCTTCACATCAGGTGACCAAAGTATTGGAGTTTCAGTTTCAGCATCAGTCCTTCCAGTGAATACTCAGGACTGACTTCCTTTAGGATGGACTGGTTGGATCTCCTTGCAGTCCAAGGGACTCTCAAGAGTCTTCTCTAACACCACAGTTCAAAAGCATCAATTCTTCAGTGCTCAGCTTTCTTTATAGTCCAACTCTCACATCATACATGACTACTGGAAAAACCATAGCTTTAACTAGACAGACATTTGTTGGCAAAGCAATGACTCTGCTTTATAATATGCTATCTAGGTTGGTCATAATTTTTCTCCAAGGAACAAGAATCTTTTAATTTCATGGCTGCCGTCACAATCTGCAGTGATTTTGGAGCCCCCCGAAATAAAGTCTGTCACTGTTTCCACTATTTCCCCATTTATTTGCCATGAAGTGATGGGACCGGATGCCATGATCTTAGTTTTCTGAATGTTGAATTTTAAGCCAACTTTTTCACTCTCCTCTTTCACTTTCATCAAAAGGCTCTTCAGTTGTTCTTCGCTTTTTGCCATAAGGGTGGTGTCATCTGCATATCTGAGGTTATTGATATTTCTCCCAGCAATCTTGATTCCAGCTTGTCCTTCATCCAGTCCAACATTTCTCATGATGTACTCTGCATATAAGGTGAAAAAGCAGGGTGACAGTATTCAGCTTTGATGTACTCCTTTCTTGATTTGGAACTAGTCTGTTTTTCCATGTCCAGTTCTAACTGTTGCTTCTGACCTGCATACAGATTTCTTAGGAGTCAGGTCAGGTGGTCTGCTATTCCAATCTCTTGAAGAATTTTCCATAGTTCATTGTAATCCACACAGTCAAAACCTTTGGCATAGTCAATAATGCAGAAGTAGATGTTTTTATGGAACTCTCTTGGTTTTTTGATGATCCAATGAATGTTGGCAATTTGATCTCTAGTTCCTCTGCTTTTTCTAAATCTAGCTTGAACATCTGGAAGTTCACAGTTCATGTACCGTTGAAGCCTGACTTTGAGAATTTTGAGTATTACTTTGCTAGGGTGTGAGATGAATCCATTTGTGTGGTAGTTTGAGCATTCTTTGGCATTGCCTTTCTTTGGGATGGGAATGAAAACTGACATTTTCCAGTCCTGTGACGACTGCTGAGTTTCCCAAATTTGCTGGCATATTGAATGCAGCATTTTCACAGTATGGTAGTTCTATTTTAGATTTTTTGAGGAACCTCCATACCATTCTCCATAGTAGCTATATGAATTTACATTCCAACCAATAAATACCTAGGAATAAACCTAACTAAGGGCATCCCTGGTGACTCAGTGGTAAAGAATCCACCTGATAATGCAAGAGACATATGTTTGACCCCTGGGTCAGGAAGATCCCCTGGAGAAGGAAATAGCAACCCACTCCAGTATTCTTGCCTGGGAAATCCCATGGACAGAGGAGCCTGGCAAGCTGAAGTCCATGGGATTGCAAAGAGTCACACACAACTCAGAGACTAAACCACCACCACAATGTAGAACAAGGCACAGATAAAATAAAATTGGCCATGTGTTGCTAATGGTATCAACTGAGTGATGGGAATATGAGTTCTTTATATTATTCTCCTTTTGTACATGTTTGAACTTTTCCATTGTAAAGATTTTTAAAATGTGTTTGAACTGAATGTTAATCTTTGGGTATGTCATATCTTGGGCAAATATCTTGTTTTTCCATATTATTGTTATTCCGTTGCTAAGTCATGTCTGACTCTTTGCAACCCCATGGACGGGAGCATGCCAGGCTTCCCTGTCATTCACTATAATTCTGGCTATGAAAATTTCTAAGTGGATTTCCTACATGGGGGTGAGAAAAATGAATTTTGTAGTTTTTTTTTTTTTTAGAAAAAGCGTTCTTAAATATTTATTTGTCCTTTCTCTACTGGTTTCTAGTAAGTTAACATGAAAAATCTAGGCATGAAAACAATGCTGGAAACAAACAAATGGAAACCTTGTATCAGAACTGAATGAATTATCACAGATTGCATCATACAGTTCAGTTGCTCAGTTGTGTCTGACTCTTTGCGACCCCATGGACTGCAGCATGCCAGGCTTCCCTGTCCATCACCAACTCCTGGAACTTGCTCAAACTCATCCAACCATCTTCTCCTCTGTCATCCCCTTATCCTCCTGCCTTCAATCTTTCCAGCATCAGGGTCATTTCCAATGAGTCAGTTCTTTGCGTCAGGTGGCCAAATAATTGGAATTTCAGTTTCAACATCAGTCCTTTCAATGAATATTCAGGACTGATTTCCTTTTGGATTGACTGGTTGGATCTCCTTGAAGTCCAAGGGACTCTCAAGAGTCTACTCCAACACCACAGTTCAAAAGCATAGATTCTTTGGTGCTCAGCTTTCTTTATGGTCCAACTCTCACATCCATATATGACCACTGGAAAATCCATAGCTTTGACTAGACGGACATTTGTTGGCAAAGTAATGTCTCTGCTCTTTAATATACTGTCTAGGTTGGTCATAGCTTTTCTTCCAAGGAGCAAGTGTCTTTTAATTTCATGGCTGCAGTCACCATTTGTAGTGATTTTGGAGTCCGGAAAAATAAAGTCTGTCACTATTTCCATTGTTTTACCATGCATTTGCCATGACGTGATGGGACCAGATGCCATGATCTTAGAATACTGGAGTGGGTAGCTGTTCCCTTCTCCAAGGGATCTTTCTAACCCAGGGATCGAATCTAGGTCTCCCCCATTGCAGGCAGATTCTTTACCAGGTGAGCCATCAGGGAATCCTATAGGTTGCATAGGAGGGAAGGATTTGTTGCTGAGTTCAGTAAACCCAGATTCCTTCTCCCTATCTTCCACTAATAAAGAGAGTGGCACATATGTAATCTTGTGGCTTCTTTTGGCTTATCTGGTCAGGGAGGCCATCTTGTGGCACCATCTCCCTGGAATCCAAACTAATTCAATTCAATCCCAATTCAGTTCAATTCAGTTTGGTTCTAGTCTATTTCCTTCTACCAACTATTTGTTTAAAAATACAAATTGCAATAAACAGATGAATCTGTGTTGCCTAGAAATTCCATTTGCTGGCAGGAGTGGAGCAAAGATTCTCCTTCTTAAAAAATATCTCATTTACTATGTCAACAATTAGGCTAAGAACTCATTTGTTATTTTAATATATTCTCCCCTGTAATTAGATTAGTTGTGAAGGAATACATCAGTCTTTCAGTCCCTTCTATGACAAAAATAAGCATTAAAAAGATATTCACATTGACATTATATCTCCTTTTATTTGAGGTGATTGAAAACTTGCAATCTATTCTTATGACAGCCAGGTAATTTTCACAGGATGATAAGTCTCAATCTTCTAGTACTAGTTTCAAACATCCATATGGAGTTGTCTTAAAAATTATTTATTTGATATGCCAAGTCAGTGTCTATATATCATTTTGAGGGTGACATTTACCCTCCACTCCTGTTTCTATGTGAAAGAATTTTCCTTACAGTAACACTTCAATCCCTAGTGTCCCTTTCCCCTGTCACTCACTCCTCCTGAGAGTAATGAGTCTGTTTCTTAACTGCTGAGTTCACAAGAGGGAGACAGACATGCGTGGCTGGTCACTTCCTCCCTACTCTGGTCCATCAGGCCCCACAGAGTCAACTCTAAGCTGCATTCATCCTCCATAGGAGGGCCTGCGTGTGACCAACTCTACCTAAGGCCAGATGAATTTGTCTTTCTCTATTTGCAGTGATGCTTTTGCAGGCTCATTTGTTCACAGGTCTAAAATTGTGTCATGTTTAGTAATCCTGTAAATTTCATTTACTATTCACTATGCGACGAGTTGACTCACTGGAAAAGACTCTGATGATGGGAAAGGTTGGGGGCGGGAGGAGAAGGGGACGATGGAGAATGAGATGGCTGGATGGCATCACCGACTCTGTGGACATGAGTTTGAGTGAACTCCGGGAGTTGGTGATGGACAGGGAGGCCTGGCGTGCTGTGATTCATGGGGTCGCGGAGAGTCGGACACGACTGAGCGACTGAACTGAACTGAACTGAACTGACCCACACAGTAAAGTGGATTTTAGATTTATAGATGAGTGGACTAGGTTTCACAGACTTGGGCAGATCACATTACTAGCAAATTATTTTCTTCGTAACTCAGTAAACAATCCACCTCCAGTGCAGGAGACCCTGGTTCGATTCTTGGGTTGGGAAGATCCCCTGGAGAAGGAAATGGCAACTGACTCCTGTATTCTTGCTTAGGAAATCCCATGGACAGAGGAGCCTGGTGGGCTACAGTCCATGGTGTCACCTTAGCAACTAAACCACCACCATATATTTACTATAGTATTACTAGCAAATTATAGGTGTCAGTCCCAGTTCTATTGGGAATCTTCAAGAGGGTCCATTAAAGAGTATATTACCCCTTTCCCTGAACCCAGTTCTAGGAAATTTAGAAATAAGTCAAAAAGTGGCAGATAGAGGTCAAGAATCACCAGCATTTATATGAAGAGTTAAGTTGGAGCTCAAGTGATTGGTAAAACCAACTCCCAGGATCAGAAAGATTTGCCCACATAGGACAAAAACATACCTCCTGCCCCCACTCCTCTTGACTCCCTTTCTTCCTTTCTTCCCCCAATCCCCAGCAAGGGTACAGCCTAACTGTTAACTAGTCTAGACCCTAGAGGAACAAAGGAGAAAACTGGCCTCCCTGCAGGTAGCTCACTCTCAGAGTTAGAATCCCAGAGAGGGGATGAGCCCACAAAGTTTAGTCTTGCCCAGTTTTCTGATTAGTTGCTCAGCTTCCCTGGGGGTGGAGTAAGTGAAAGGTGAGAGGCTATAGGGTAAATCTCATAGTTAGAAGAAGGAAAAATCAGGAGTGGGAAATAAACATTCACCCCCAAATTCCTCAGATTAAACTTCCTTTTAACCCATTACATTCAAATAGTAATATCATGCTTAGTCCTTAGAAGGGGAAATACACAAGCCATCAGTTTCACTCTTACATCCAAATTCCAATTGCCTGTCTTTTGGGATTCTCCTGGGATCCTTCTGCCACTGTAAAATTTGCCTCTAGAATGTCCTAAAATGGATACATACATTTCATTAAGTATGTCAACTTTAATTACTTTACAATGTTGTATTAGTTTCTGCTGTACAGCAAAGTGAATCAGCTATATATATACACACATACCCTCCCTTGACCCTCAACATTTGTAAAACAATTCTACTCAAACAATACAATTAAATATATATATGTATTTTTTAAGAAGATTTAAATAGAGACATCCTTATGGGAGTGAAATTTAAATAGTGACCTTGGAAATTTTGAAATAAATCATTTTAATTTAAAAATGTAAAACACAGAAAGAAGTATATCAGTTTTAAAGCCAGTCTCAATCCAAAGCTGAAAGTTCATTCTCTATTCCATTTCTATTTTCACATTATGTCCGGTTACATTTTCCCACAGCATGTCAGAGTTCTTCAGTGAGATTTAATGCCAACCAAAAGATAGAAAGTATAAAGTTTCTTCCAATAAGGAGATGACAGCATCATAGAAATACCCCAAATCTGAATATAAAGACCCCCACTACTTTAAAGTCCCAGGGCAAAACTGAAGTTCAAAGATTAAATCTTCTTTCAAGTTCAAGTCAAAATATATTAAAGTCCAAATGAATTAGAATCTGATATCAAGTTATTTTCCCCTGTGGAATCACATGTTTGAAGTTTAAAATTTCTAAGTTATAATTAAGACCCAGACTATCCTTCCAAATTTATTATTCAGCTCAGTCTCAGCAGAGGGGTACTGGATGCCTGAGTAGATTTGGTTTTCTTTCAACAGCTGCCTTCTGAGACACATCTCAGAGGAGTAGGTGTAGTTCCTTTGTTGAGGGCTTCAGAATGTGTTCTGTCAAGTCTCTGATACACCTCGTTTTAAAGATCCAAAGGAATAACAAGAAACAAGATTTATTATAGCATTGGCTCCACACCCACCACATTTAGAAAACAAGCTAATTTCTAGTCCTTGGAGTTACCATCTTGTGTAAAATTACATTGCCAGAAGCCAGTGTTACCAAAGAGCACCACAGACACTCAGTGCTCTTTGAGAGAAGGGTAGGAGGACCCCAGTTAGTTCCTGCCAGTTGTCTGCACTCCGCTACCTGGAAACTGAAACTCCCCTGGGAGAAATCTTCCAAGGACAGACAAACAAATGCACCACCAATTTGCAAATCTGGGGGTAGGGAGGAACCTCCTGTACATATTGCTTTCTCTCTTGGAGAGTGACAAAAAGCCATTGCTGCCTATATGCAAAGTTGAGAAATTTGCATTGTTGACAATGTTTACATCTGGACTTGACTAAGGTGCCTTTCTAACCACTTGCTGCTGCTGCTGCTAAGTTGCTTCAGTCATGTCCAACTCTGTGCCACCCCATAGACGGCAGCCCACCAGGCTCCCCCGTCCCTGGGATTCTCCAGGCAAGAACACTGGAGTGGGTTGCCATTTCCTTCTCCAATGCACGAAAGTGAAAAGTGAAAGTGAAGTCACTTAGTCGTGTCCGACTCTTCATGACCCCATGGACTGCAGCCTACCAGGCTCCTCCGTCCATGGGATTTTCCAGGCAAGAGTATGGAGTGGGTTGCCTCAGTTCAGTTCAGTTCAGTCGCTCAGTCGTGTCCGACTCTGCGACCCCATGAATCACAGCACACCAGGCCTCCCTGTCCATCACCAACTCCCGGAGTTCACTCAAACTCATGTCCATCGAGTCAGCGATGCCATTCAGCCATCTCATTCTCTGTCATCCCCTTCTCCTCCCACCCCCAATCCCTCCCAGCATCAGAGTTTTTTCCAGTGAGTCAACTCGTGGCATGAGGTGGCCAAAGTATTGGAGTTTCAGCTTTAGCATCAGTCCTTCCAATGAACACCCAGGATTGATCTCCCCCAGAATGGACTGGTTGGATCTCCTTGCAATCCAAGGGACTCTCAAGAGTCTTCTCCAGCACCACAGTTCAAAAGCATCAATTCTTCAGCAATCAGCCTTCTTCACAGTCCAACTCTCACATCCATACATGACCACAGGAGAAACCATAGCCTTGACTAGATGGACGTTTGTTGGCAAAGTAATGTCTCTGCTTTTTAATATGCTATCTAGGTTGGTCATAACTTTCCTTCCAAGGAGTAAGCGTCTTTTAATTTCATGGCTGCAATCAGCATCCACAGTGATTTTGGAGCCCAAAAAAATAAAGTCTGACACTGTTTCCACTGCTTCCCCATCTATTTCCCATGAAATGATGGGACCAGATGCCACGATCTTTGTTTTCTGAATGTTGAGCTTCAAGCTAACCTTTTCACTCTCCTCTTTCACTTTCATCAAGAGGCTTTTGAGTTCCTCTTCATTTTCTGCCATAAGGGTAGTGTCATCTGCATATCTGAGGTTATTGATATTTCTCCCAGCAATCTTGATTCCAGCTTGTGCTTCTTCCAGCCCAGCGTTCCTCATGATGTATTCTGCATATAAGTTAAATAAGCAGGGTGACAATATGCAACCTTGATGTACTCCTTTTCCTACTTGGAACCAGTCTGTTGTTCCATGTCCGGTTCTAACTGTTGCTTCCAGTGTATTAACACCTCCTGCTTTCTACTCCTTCCAGTACCAAGTATGGACTCTTATCTAGTGCCATAGCATCTTACTTTTGTGAGCAGACATTAGTTCCTAAGTGGTGTCATGCCTTTTTATTTAAAACCATATTGGGGCTCCCCAAAATTGGTTCCCTGATATTGTTATTGTGATTACAATTAACCTGAATTGAACCAAAATGAGTTTGTGGTGAGCCTCATAAATCCAAGGCTAACATCAACCCTGAAGATTATTCACAGGATGCAAAAAAGGATAATTTGGGAAGATGATTCTGACTGGTCATGGAAAATTTAAAGCCAGAACCTCATCAGTGCTGTCTATTATGCTAGAATTCAACTCACATTCACAATGAAGCAGCAGATACCATTTGTATAACAAGGCCTCTGAGACCTGTAACATTGGAACAGTGCTCAGCTATGACTATTTTGGAAAAGTTTTGCCTACCTTTTATGGTGAACTGGAGCCTCCTGCAACTAGCTGAAGACCTCCAGTGAGTCTCTCTTACTAGGCCCTAGGCTGCCAGAGATTTGACTGAGGCCAGATTTTTCCCAAGGTCATCACTCTTTGCTTAAGTCTCAGGCTCTTCGAACAAATAAACAGTCATTACAAACAAACAAAACTTACATAACCTGTTTTCAAACACCCAGGTCAAAATACAATGTTCCCCATGTCTTAACGTTTCTTCCTTGCAAGCCCAGTTGCTTCAGTTGTGTGCAACTCTTTGCAACCATATGGCTAGTCACCTACCAGGCCTCTCTGTCCATGGGATTCTTCAGGCAAGAAGACTGGAGTGGGTTGCCATGCCCTCCGCCAGGGGATCTTCCCAACCAGGGATCGAACCCACATCTCCTACATCTCCTGCATTGCAGGTGTATTTTTCACCACTGAGCCAGGGGGGAAGCCCCAGTGTTTCTTCCTTTTGTCCCAGCAATTAAAATCTAGCTCCAATACATCTCTAAAGATAGAAAGAAAGAAAAGAAAAATACAAGTTCAAAGCACCTAGCTGAAATATTAAAGCCCAAGCCTATCATCCTATGTCTTGGTCCTTCCCCAAACCTCCCACACATACCTTTGGTCTCCCATTTCACTCTTATGTTTCGTTTCTCAGGGATCCCTAGCCCAGGCAGGAAATGTTGGGAATCTTTGACGCAGAGGGATAAACTCTCCACTCCTCTTCCACAACTAGGTTCTGAACAAATCCAGAAATAAAACAGATATACAGATGGGACTTATTTTTGGTAAACTCCAGGTTGAAGTATGTGGCTTATGAACAGGTAAGTTTCCTAATACTGCATCTCAGTGTTAGAACTAGCCATGTGGACAGGTGGCCCTGAAATGTGGCCTCCTGCCACAAGTTATTAGAGTGACTGTCGACACTTGCTTCCAGCTCCCAAGAGGAAGTAGGGCAGAGCTCACCTGAAAATGCCTAATTTATTCTTTACAGGTTTATCAATCATGGAAGTCTTTCTCTCTCCCCAGGGACAAGTGAGAAAGGGACTGAAAAGTGTAATGCTAATGAGTTCTGTATCCAAAGAAGGAAACCATTTAGGGGGTAATTCCACCCCTGTTTTTAATGCCCCTTAACAGATCCAACGGAGAAGGCAATGGCAAGCCACTCCAGTACTCTTGCCTGGAAAATCCCATGGATGGAGGAGCCTGGTGGGCTGCAGTTCATGGGGTCGCTAGGGGTTGGACACGACTGAGCGACTTCACTTTCACACATTGGAGAAGGAAATGGCAACCCACTCCAGTGTTCTTGCCTGGAGAATCCCAGGGATGGGGGAGCCTGGTGGGCTTCCATCTATGGGGTCACACAGAGTCGGACACTACTGAAGTGACTTAGCACCAGCAGCAGCAACAGATCCAAAAGTTTGTAGCTTTTCATCTTTCTATTAGGGAGAGCCCATTTTCCTACTAGTAAAGTTTCTGTTTGCGCTACTCTTCAGATATGTATCTTATATATACATATATATAGAGAGAGAGAGAGAGAGAAAGAGAGGCAGTTTTATTTTTTCTGGTTTTATTGAGATACAACTGACATTAACATTGTGTGAGTTTAAGGTGTACAGAAGGTTGATCTGAACACTAATATATTGTAAAATAATCACCATCATAGCATTAGCTAACACCTCCATCACATCACATGATTATCATTCTTCTTCGGCAGTTATCTTTAAACAGGTGACTATCTCTTCTACTCTGTGATGGACTAAATGTATGTAAAATTATCTCTGAGTCTGGCAACACATCCCTGTCATTAGACTCAGTGTGGCCATGAAGCTGGTAGTGAAAGGAGACAAAATTAAACTGGTCTTTGGCAACCTGCCTTGACTTCAGCCCCAGAAAGCCAAGGTGTTACTATAACCTCAGGGATTGGCAACATTATTCCTTTTCTTTTCCCACTGCCTCTGGAATTAGAATAGAAAACAAAGTCAATGAGAGGTCATGCTTGTGAAAGAATCTGCCATACAGTTAAGGCTCAGTACATCCTAATTTTCCTTCTCCTTTCCTGTGAAGAGACATATTAATGCATTTGAGAATGGAAACAAACGAGTGGAAGTTTATTCTGTATGCTGAAATGACATTATTTTTTTAAACACTTGATGACACTTGATGGGGCATAATAATTACAGTAAAAGCTGGGAATAAACCATTTTCAACTTTCCTTCTCTATTTCTTAACAGAAGAAGAAATTATGGGAAATTCATTAGAATGAGGCAAGCAATCTTCATTTGACGATGCCTGTTGGTTCTGATTTGGATCATAGAAATTCTTTTCCTTGTTGTTTGAGCTCTGTTGTTTATAAGAGAAAACGAACATGTTGAAATTATTAGCATTGAGTTGGAGAGCAAATAATGCTAACGCAATAAGTAATACATCATTGATTGGAAGTGCTCTTTAGGGGTTTATACCAAATCACTTTACTAGCCTCAACAGCATAATATTTAGCAACCTCTAACAAGTTTCAGAGAGAGATATTACTTTGTAACTCAACAAGTATCCTTGATATACTGCCTAAATTAGACAGCCTATTAAAAATTAATGGCAGGCCAATTTCCTGCAATTATACTTTTACCTAGGGAGCAGTCTGCCTGGTTTGTATTATATTAGGAATTTTGGCTGTACATCTTCGTTACAATTTCAGCCAAGTTTGTCAATGAAGTTTATTTCACATGATCTTATCGATAAGCAGACATATTTAAATGAGTATGGAATATAGGATGTAAACAGTTTAGAATGAATTGATCTGCCAATGGTAGTAATTTAAGAAGGCAGCTGTATTGTGGATGTGCTGCCCTGATTCCCTTTTAGGAAGGAAGGACTAATTCCACAGCTGCAGAAAGATGCTGTAATTCAGTCCTTAGCTGCCAGTCCTTTAAGGGGATTGCCCTTCAAGAAGAAAATTGCCTCACCTGAAGTCACATCTCCTTCCAGAGGTAGCCCACATCTGATGGCTGATCAATGCAGAATATAATGACCAGGTCCCAGGTCCCAGTTCCCCACGTCAGAATAACTTACAAGGGCCATCCTAGCTCCAGAACCCCTGAAGGGCTCAACTGAGAATCTGATTGGTCTGAATCACAGGTCAGTTGATTCCTTTGCCCAGTCCGTTTCTCATGCTATTGGCTGAATCAGTTTCTGCTTAGCAGGGGATCTGACCTGACAACTGACAGGTTTTCAATACAAAATTATATTCTGAATCAAATTTCAACACACACACACTCATTCAACAACTACTCTTTTACATTCACTCATTGGCTGAAGGGGACGGTAATACAGATGTAGCCTTCTCTTTCTCCACCTAAATTACGGTAACTGTGAGCAAGAATAGTGTTGCTATAGATTATCGACGACAGGAAAATTTTATTGGACATGATCCCAGGGACTATAGGCTAATGAATTTGACAACTTAAAGTTTTTTAAAGATACAGAATATCAAATTTGGCAGAAAAATAAGTAGAAAGCTGAATAAGCCTATACTTATTAAAGATACTAAATTCTTAATTGAGAACTTCTCCACAAAGGTAATCAAGGTCCAGATAGATTTCCAGTAAATTCTACCAAATATTGAAGAACAAAATTATCCCAAACCTACTCAAAATCTTTGGAAAAGTAATTGAGGAAAGAACACTTACTAATGCATCTTCAGTTCAGTTCAGTTCAGTCGCTCAGTCGTGTCCGACTCTCCGCGACCCCATGAATCACAGCACGCCAGGCCTCCCTGTCCATCACCAACTCCCGGAGTTCACTCAAACTCATGTCCACAGAGTCGGTGATGCCATCCAGCCATCTCATTCTCTGTCATCCCCTTCTCCTCCCGCCCCCAACCTTTCCCAGCATCAGAGTCTTTTCCAGTGAGTCAACTCGTTGCATGAGGTGGCCAAAGTATTGCAGCTTCAGCTTTAGCATCAGTCCCTCCAATGAACATCCAGGATTGATCTCCTCTAGAATAGACTGGTTGGATCTCCTTGCAGTATAAGGGACTCTCAAGAGTCTTCTCCAACACCACAGTTCAAAAGCATCGATTCTTCGGTGATCAGCTTTCTTCACAGTCCAACTCTCACATCCATACATGACCACGGGAAAAACCATTGCCTTGACTAGACGGACCTTGGTTGGCAAAGTAATGTCTCTGCTCTTTAATATACTATCAAGGTTGGTCATAACTTTCCTTCCAAGGAATAAGCGTCTTTTAATTTCATGGCTGCAATCAGCATCTGCAGTGATTTGGGAGCCCAAAAAAATAAAGTCTGACATTGTTTCCACTGTTTTTCCATCTATTTCCCATGAAGTGATGGGACCAGATGCCATGATCTTTGTTTTCTGAATGTTGAGCTTCAAGCCAACCTTTTCACTCTCCTCTTTCACTTTCATCAAGAGGCTTTTGAATTCCTCTTCACTTTCTGCCATAAGGGTAGTGTCATCTGCATATCTGAGGTTATTGATATTTCTCCCAGCAATCTTGATTCCAGCTTATGCTTCTTCCAGCCCAGCGTTCCTCATGATGTACTCTGCATAGAAGTTAAATAAGCAAGGTGACAATATACAACGTTGACGTACACCTTTTCCTATTTGGAACCAGTCTGTTGTTCCATGTCCAGTTCTAAGTGTTGCTTCCTGACCTGCATACAGGTTTCTCAAGAGGCAGGTCAGGTGGTCTGGGATTTTCATCTCTTTCAGAATGTTCCACAGTTTATTGTGATCGACACAATCAAAGGCTTTGGCATAGTCAATGAAGCAGAAATAGATGTTTTTCTGAAACTCTCTTGCTTTCTCCATGATCCAGCGGATGTTGGCAATTTGATCTCTGGTGCCTCTGCCTTTTCTAAAACCTGCTTGAACATCTGGGAGTTCACGGTTTACATACTGCTGAAGCCTGGCTTGGAGAATTTTGAGCATGACTTTACTAGCGTGTGAGATGAGTGCAATTGTGCAGTAGTTTGAGCATTCTTTGGCATTGCCTTTCTTTGGGATTGGAATGAAGACTGACCTCTTCCAGTCCTGTGGGGATGTTACCATTATGATGGTAGTAAAATTATACAACAATATAAGAAGACAAAGCTACCGAAAAAGGTACAAAAAATACTCTCAGAAAAAGCAGGCTGGTGTTCTGTGATGACCTAGAGGGTTTGGTTTGGGGAGGTGGGAGGGAGGCTTAAGAGGGAGGGGTTATATGTATATTTATGGCTGATTCATGTTGTACGGTAGAAACAAACACAGCATTATAAGGCAATGATCCTCCAATTTAAAATTTAAAAAACATATAAGCACACACACACAAAAATGTTGGTCCAAAAATTTTCATCTAAATATGAGAAAATAAAATGTTTATGTGTCGATATATATATACATATCATGTATGCTTAATTAAAATAAAATATATAAATATATGCATATTTGTTCAATTACCAAATAATTCATCATAACTGTCTTTATTAAGATCTGTTTAATATTGGAAAATCAATCAAAATATTCATCATATTAACAGAATAAAGGAGAAATATAAGTGATTATGTCAGTAGATGATTAACTCATTCATGATTAAATTGCAATACACCAGGAATAAAATAGCTTCTCAGACTAATTAAGGGCATCAACAAAAATCCAACAGTTAATATCACATTGAATGCCTTCCCGCTAAGATTAGGAAACAAACTGAAGTGCTCTGACCACTTTTATTCAGCATTGTTCAGCATCTACTTTACAGAGCTGTTGCAACAAAAAATAAAATAAATAAAAGGCACGGACATTTCTAAAAAGAAGTATTTTACTTTTCAAGCGATCTGAAAAGTTTGCCTTGTGTTATTGTTTAAATATGTTTGTTGTTTGGTTTTTAACCCAAGTCCTCATGTTATACAGTATTTGAATCTGTTTTGCTGTTTTTCATTCCACCATTTTTTTCCTCCTGTGATTTTTTATTTCATTTTTTATCTTATTTTTATTTTGTTGTTTTCAAGCCATTCTTCAATTCCTCTTATTACATTATAAACTTTTTAGTTGAATCTAGTATACCATGTAATTGCTGCTGCTGCTGCTGCTAAGTCGCTTCAGTCGTGTCCGACTCTGTGCGACCCCATAGACGGCAGCCCACCAGGCTCCCCCGTCCCTGGGATTCTCCATGTAATTAGGCACTTATTATTTAGTTTTCACAAAACTGTTTCATCTTCATTTTCTTTCTGAGTTTGGTCACAATGTTTTTTAAATGGTTCTTCTGTGTTTTTGCTTATTTCTGTTCAGAGTTTTAGATTTTCTGATTTAGATGATTTATTAAACATCTATGAATGCTTGTATAATATATTTAATCCAGACTGGAGTGCTGTTTTATAATTTTCTTCTGCTTCATTGTTGTTTTTCTTTGAGGAAGGAAAAGATTTTTCATTAACTGGATTGCTTGGATTTTAGTTTTCTGTTTCATTTTTAGAGAAATTTCTATGTGAAGTAGACTGAATTTTTCCTGTTTATACCTGGGTCTACAATAATAATTTATAATATAATAATTATAATCTATAATAATAATTTATGTATACACCAATAAAGTGTTTGGGGAACATACAGGAATAAATGTTTTGGGGGTAAGTAGATCAGCATGTCTTTGGATTATGTTTTTCTCTTTAGTTCCTGCAAGATTCTAAAATTCTCTTCTTTCTTCTTTAATCACCAAACCTGTAAAAGATGCCCTACCCATCCTATTTGTTTCATTCTTTTCCAGAAGCAAGTGTATTTTGAATTTGCCTCTTCAGATCCTGAGCACCTTTCTGTAGCCAGAGTTCAGGTCTACCAGGTTTCAGACTGTTTCAGAATTTCCATGCTTTGACTGAGCCTTGCCATTCTGGATCTTATTTGCGCCATTATCCTTCTTCTACCCAGTCTCTTCAGGCACCACTTCGTTTCCACATGGGCTTATGGGGTGAGGTCACATTGATGTCTGTTGGAATTTGGTCTTCATATTTTCCCTTATATTTAGTGCAAGTACTGTGGAACTCTCAATATCCAGGTGATGCCAAAGAGGGCAGTGCTTTGTGGTTTCATTTGCTCTTCTTTTGTTGATCAGTTTGCTTTTGGGAGGGAATACTGAGAGATTTTAGTCTAAGAACCTGACGTTATCCTAGGGAAAAACAGAAGTCCATCCCACTGATTTAGTAAATAATTTCCTATTATTTATTTTGGAGTGATTGTTATCTACTTAAAATAACTGTATATGAAATTGCCATAGGAGGCAAAATCTATCTATAGAGAAAGTAGATCTGTGGTTGCTAAAAGCCAAGGAAGGATGAGGGGTTGGAGCATGGGGACCTTCCACTGACATAGAGAATCCTTTTCTTTTCTAATATAATTTATTTTTAAAATCAGTATCAGTTTCACAGAAAAGTTGAGTGAAAGATATAGAGATTTCCTATACACTCTTTGCCTCCACACATGTACAGCCTGCCCCACTATCAACATTCAGTTCAGTTCAGTTGCTCAGTCATGTTTGACTCTTTGTGACCCCATGGACTGCAGCATGCCAGGCCTCCCTGTCCATCACCAAATCTTGGAGTTTACTCAAACTCACATCCATTGAGTTAGTGATGCCATCCAACCATCTCATCCTATGTCGTCCCCTTCTCCTCCTACCTTCAATCTTTCTCAGCATCAGGGTCTTTTCAAATGAGTCAGTTCTTCACCTCTGGTGGCCAAAGTTATCGGGGTCCAGCCCCGATATGACCCAGGGTATCCTCGGGATGAACGGCGTCGGCGTCAGAGAGAGAGAGAGAAAGAGAGAGAGAGAGACAGGGGCTGATGATTCCTTGGTTTACGCTGGAAACCAATAAAACCCCAGCACGGGGCTTGCTCTGTTTACGTAGGCCGCAGGCGCCTTCTCGAATCACTGGAGGCACCCCACCAGGGCACCCCCTCGAGTGGGTCTTAGAAGCCCAGGCAGATAAGTAAACTCAGAGGGCCCAGCGCTCCAAGGATCTCAACCAGAAAAAGGAGAATAGAGAAAAGGACGGAAAAAGAGAAAGAAAGACACGGGGAGACCAAGCTTCAGTGAGCAAGGCCCAAAACTTTATTTTCCAGTGTTGCTTTTATACCCTAAGTTATGCGCATAAGAAACAGAGAAAGGGAGGTATAGAGTCACACCAACATCCCGTGGGGTCAGCAGTCTTGACCCTTATTAGGATCAGGGCTTATTTTTGTGTGTCTCGTGATAAAAGTTTTTTAGGTGGTTTACATTATCTTCTGGCCAGGGGGCCTACTAACAGTTTTATGGCCCTCTTCTCCTGACAATAGGTTAGTTAGCAAGTAAAAGACCCTTTTTTTAAGGTGACTTTCCTAAAGTTAGGTGCATAACAAAGTTACATTCCTATAAGGCACTGGTGTAGTGAGCTGCAAGAAAGGAACTTATTAACTTAAGATCTGATGTGGTTAAATCAAAGGTTACTACTTATATTCTCTATATGTGATTAATATATTTCCAAGGATACAATAGATAGAGGAAACTTTGCAGCAAGCATTGATTCAACAATGAAATCTTTTTTAGTACTACCCTAATGATTTTAACTTCTTCAACAGATTCCTGTATATTAGAATATTAGGCTTTCTGTCCTTGCATGGCTGGGAGGCTATAAACAGTCACACTCATAGTTGTAAGAGTCCGGACAAACTTGTCATGCAAGTTAGAAAGCTATCAGAGGGGCTTGGGTCGGAACACTCCTATTAAGCCGAGGAGAACTTTTAAACTACAGTTCTGAATTAATGTTTTCAGAGAAAGGTGGTTGGGGGGAAGGCCCCGTAAGTATTAGAGGACTTGGTAAGAGGCGTAAGATAGTAAAGCAGTCAGATTCCGGTTTTCTTTGGGGTAGATGCTCAGGTAAGTCCAGGGGGCTCCTCGAGTCCTGATTAGCCTTTGCCCGTCAGGCCTCTTCCCCAGTTGACCTTTGCCACGGGTAGGATTTCCCTCGCTGGCTCCCGGCACAAAGTATTGGAGTTTCACCTTCAGCATCAGTCTTTCCAATGAATATTCAGGACTGATTTCCTTTAGGATGGACTGGTTGGATCTCCTTACAGTCCAAGGGGCTCTCAAGAGTCTTCTCTTGAAGACTATCAACATTGATGAACCATGTTGACACAGCATCACCCACAGTCCACAGTTTACATTAGGGTTCTCTCTTAGTGTTCTACATTTTATGGGTCTGACAATTGTCTGACATGTACCCACCATTACAGTATCACACAGAGTAGTTTCACTACCCTGAAAATCCTCTGTGCTCTGCCTATTGGGTTTCTTTATGAGATGAGCAAAATATTGAAAATTAGATTGTGCTGGTGTAGGAATATTTGCCATTAATACTAAAAAATATTGAGTTGCATGCTAATGAGTAAACTGTATGAAATGTAAGCTACATAGTAATCAAGTTGGTTTAAGTATTTTGTTAAGAGTTTCATGGTTTGGATGTTTTCATTGTTCAGATTTTTCTTAAATGGTAAAGAATCGCCTGCAATGTAGGAGATTAGGGTTTGATCCTTGGGTCAGGAAGATCCTCTGGAAAAGGGAAGATGCCCTGGAAAAGGGAAGATGCCCTGGAAAAGGGAATGGCTACTCACTCCAGTATTCTTGCCTGGAGAATTCTGTGGACAGAGGAGACTCGTGGGCTACAGTCCATGGGGTCACAAAGAGTTGGACATGATTGAGCAAACTAACATTTTCATTTTCATATCCATGGAGTCTGGAAACCTGTAAATTACTAATACTAGAATATTTCTAACCTTTCTCTTTTCCTTCATAGTAAATGAGTTCTTGCTTTGCTTGCAATTTTGTTCCCTTCATCTCCTCCTCTGAGGATTAAGTTCTGAGAAAAATTCTTTTTCTTTTATCCCTCATGCAGGTTTTGAAAAGAAAAAGAAATACTATAAAAAATAAGACATGCATGGTCTAAGGTTTCAGTGGGAATTTTTCAGATAATTTGTAGAAAGGCACTTATGGTACTATAGGAAATGGATGGAAAAGGGTTATTATTAAGCACTGCTGTAATCTAAGCATCATTTTCATATTACTTGAGAAACCTAAGTGCACATTTGCTTATTTTCAAATTACATTTTGGTTGTGAAACTGTATCCTTAATGATGACTGTACCATGTGGATCATGGCTTAAATTATTTATAATTTGGGGGAGTGGGTATAAGGTTTGGCTGTCAGTTAAGTCCCAGAAAAAAACATCCATCTAGACTTGAACCATTTGCTCTCTTTTTTTCCATTTTTAACAGACAGTTGGAACGGGAATCCTAAAGAATAGAGGATTGTGGAGGTAGAGCTGAGAAATATCAGAATATTATCAGAAGAGAAGAGACATGTTTGAAACCATGCTAATCTCAAAAGGGAAAATGGTAGGAACATTTGCTTTTCTAGATTGGATGTGCCAGCTTGAGACCCATATCATATAATGCTTTGTGAGCCACTCTAAAGTGAGAAATTAAAAAGCAAAACAAAATTAAAACACCCTTTGGAAGCAGCAAGCTGGGAATTGCTTTTTATTCCAAAATCTGTTGACATCAACTTTTCTTAGATGTCTACAGGTGGTTAATGCTAGCTATGAAAGCTGCATGTGAATTCTATGATCTTAAACAATTCTTAATCTCACCAAGCCTTGGAGTTTTCGTTTGTAACGTGAAATTATTCTAGAAATGTCATGCAGTTGCTGAAAGATTTAAATGGGCTAGTTTATAAAAAGTACCTGGCACATAATAGTTGCTAAATAAATGCTAACTTCCTTTGCTCCCTTCTCCTTTACTCTTCATGCAGAATTTCTATTAATATCAAAAGAAGCCATATATTTTCATGTAGATCTTCTTTGGTTGAAAACCACAGGGAAAGATAATTAAGTTTAATCGATGAACAGATATAAATGCACATTAACAGATGCCCCATATTATAGTGGCAAAGGCTGACTGCTTTTCAAATGCTTGTTATAAAACATGACATTAATCAAGAAGACTAATTTTGGTGCTGATGTGATTTTAAGTGCTTCCACTCAAACTCCACCTGGGAAAGTAATATATTCACAAAAGGAAGCAACTGGGGCAAATCCCTGTGGCTAATCTTACTGATATTAGCTTTTCTGCCAATGGGAATATGATTAATTTCAAAGTGTAACATGAAGAATAGGATGCATGGAGAACTTCAAATTTAATTTCTTGATTAGTTAATGTTTCAGCTCTTAGGATTTTCCTTCTATTCATTTCCCAAATTACTCTTTTAAATGATCTGATCTGGGATGTTCAAATATAGGAAAGTGGATAGACATCATATTTTCAGCACATATTCCATTAATTCATCTGATAATGAAATTTAATTTTTATTGTAAAACTTGTTTAGTTGTTAAGCTGTGTCCAACTCTTTGCAACTCCATGGACTGTTGCCTGCCAGGGTCCTCTGTCAATGGGATTTCCCAGGCAAGAGTACTGGAGTGCATTGCCATTTCCTTCTCCAGGGGATCTTCCTGAGCCAGAAATCCAACCTGTATTGTCAGGCAGATCCCACTGTAACACTTACCACATCATGTTGTGTTTGGATATTTACTTGTATGTCTTGACATCCAGGCAAATTCCAAGAGGAGACATTATGTTTGGCTTACTTCGTGTTGTCTCCTTGATTTTTAGAATCATGCTTGGTACATATGAGTGGCATATATGGAACTATAATTTTTGATATGGCACAAACTGAGCCATGGTTGCTCAATAACATTGTTTGGAAAAAATTCTTAATGTTTTATATTTATTTATACCATAAATACATTGAGTGCTATGGACTGAAGTAAGCATCAGTTCACTTCAGTTCAGTAGCTCAGTCATGTCTGACTCTTTGTGAGCCCGTGAACTGCAGCACACCAGGCCTCCCTGTCTATCACCAACTACTGGAGTTTACTCAAACTCATGTCCATTGAGTCAGTGATGCCATCCAACCATCTCATCCTCTGTTGTCCCCTTCTCCTCACACCTCCAATCTTTCCTAACATCAGGGTCTTTTCAAATGAGTCAGTTCTTCACATCAGGTGGCCAAAGTATTGGAGTTTCAGCTTTAGCATCAGTCCTTCCAATGAACATTCAGGACTGATCTCCTTTAGAATGGACTGGTTGGATCTCCTTGCAGTCCAAGGGACTTTCAAGAGTCTTCACCAACACCACAGTTCAAAAGCATCAACTCTTCAGCACTCAACTTTCTTTATAATCCAGCTCTCACATCCATACTTGACTACCGGAAAAACCATAGCCTTGACTAGACGGACCTTGGTTGGCAAAGTAATGTCTCTGCTTTTTAATATGCTATCTAGGTTGGTCATAACTTTCCTTTCAAGGAATAAGCGTCTTTTAATTTCCTGGCTGCAATCACCATCTGTAGTGATTTTGGAGCCCCCCAAAATAAAGTCTCTCACTGTTTCCACTGTTTCCCAATCTATTTGCCGTGAAGTGATGGGACTGGATGCCATGATCTTAGTTTTCTGAATGTTGAGCTTTAAGCTAACCTTTTCACTCTCCTCTTTCACTTTCATCAAGAGGCTCTTTAGTTCTTCTTCACTTTCTGCCATAAGGGTGGTGTCATCTGCATAAGCATAAGGATTACAATAAGTAAGAGAGAGATACAGTCATGGAGGTTGCACTCTAACTGTGCAGAGAGCATAAGTGAAGTCACTCAGTCATGTCTGACTCTTTGCAACCCCGTGGACTCTAGCCTACCAGGATCCTCCATCCATGGGATTCTCTAGGCAAGAATACTGGAGTGGGTTGCCATTTAGAGCATAGTTCAATGTTAACAGCATAGACTCCAGAGCCAGCCTGCCTGGATTACAAACCTGCTTCTCCTATTTTACAGCTCTGTCATCTTGGTCAGGTTATCAAACCTCTACATGCCTTGATTTTCCTCATTGAAAAGTACACATAAGAATTGTACACTCCTAAAATGATGGGACAGTGCAAAATACATAATGCGTGTTAAACTGTCACTTGCTAATTATAGTGAGAAGAAACAAGCACAATCTTAACTATGGATGATAGAAGCAGGTATGAAGTCTGTAGTAGATGGAATTCTAAGAATTATCCTCAGTGATCCTAATCCTTGTAAAGTCTTCTCCTCTTCAGCTTAGATGGAGTCTGTGAATATGATGAGATATGATTCTTCTTATGATCATGTTATGTGAAAAGGAATTTTTATATATTTAATTAAGTTTGGTTGGTTTGGAGTTAATTAAAAGGTAGAGTATCTGATAGGCCCAATCTAATCATGTAGGCTCTTTAAAATAGCAGTCCCCAAGACAGTTTTTCCATGGACTTGCGGGGTGGGGAATGGTTCCAGAATGTTTCAAGTGCATTACATTTATTGTGCACTTTAGTTCTATTGTCATTATTACATCAGCTTCACTTCAGATTGTAAGACATTAGATCCTGGAGGTTGGGGACCTCTGCTTTAAATGCAGAGTTTTCTCTGGCTGTGGCATCAGGTGAATGTGGAGACACTGAAAACATGAGAAGCGTTTGCTGGACCATTGGTAAAGCCCACAAAGCCATAAAGCATGGTACCTGGTTGACAGAAAAAAAAACAGGGGCTTTAGTCTCAAAATCACAAAAACTGCATTCTGCCAACAACCTGAATCCATCCAGAAGCTGATTCTCCCCGAGTCTCCAGAGAAGAGCCCAGAAGGTTGGCCAACAACTTGACTCAGCCTTGTGAGTGCCTGAACAAAGAACACAATCAAGCCTGTTCAAATTTCTGCCCCATAGACTATGAGATAATCAATGATTGTTATTTTAAGTTACTTACTTTGTGGTAGTTGGTTTTATATTAATAAAAAAGAACGAATACAGGGCCCTATGGAAGTATATAGCAGGCTCATTCAATTTAGTCTTGAAGGCTCCTTGTGCATACTAAGTTGCCCCAGTCTAGTCCAACACTTTGCAACTCTGTGGACTGTAGCTCACCAGGCTCCACTGTCCATGGGATTCTCCAAGCAAGAATACTGGAATGGGTTGCCCTGCCCTCCTCCAGAGGATCTTTCCCACCCAGGGATCGAACCTATATCTCTTATGTCTCCTGCACTGGCAGGCAGGTTCTTTACAGTAGCGCCACCTGGGAAGCCTTTAAGGCTTCTTCCGTTCCGTTCCGTTCCGTCGCTCAGTCGTGTCCGACTCTTTGCGACCCCGTGGACTGTAGCCTACCAGGCTTCTCCGTCCATGGGATTCTCCAGGCAAGAATACTGGAGTGGGTTACCGTTTCCTTCTCCAGGGGATCTTCCCGACCCAGGGATCGAACCCGGGTCTCCCACATTGGAGGCAGACGCTTTAACCTCTGAGCCACCAGGGAAGCCCTTAAGGCTTCTTAGAGACAGTGAAATGAAATTGAGAAGTGAAATGATGAGTAAGAGTAAGGAAAAGTCAGTGGGGATTGGGGGCTCAAGTTGAGAGAGATATAGAGGACTTTAAAGAGAAAAATGAAGGTATTTGGAATGGAAATAATATCAGATGACTACCCGGGGTGAAAAGAGTGACAGATGAGCATGCATAATTAGCACAATTAAACCAACCAGGCCAGGATAGGTCTTTTAAGCCAAATTTGAGCATTTATGTATTATTGTTTATGTATATGTTGTCACATACACACATGAACACACATACATCTTTGGGAAAATATTAAAGGATTTAAAGTAGCAGAAGAGTAATATGGGTAGAATTTCCTCACCTTCTTTCCCTTTCTAAGGATATTCTATTCATATTTCAAATGCATCTTCTTTTGTGAAGACTTTTTGTTATCCCCAAGGCTAACTTAATGACTTCCTCCACTGTTCTCTCATATGTCTAAAGCTTTCCATTCACTAAGCAGAGATTCTTTCAGGCACAGTTCTAAACATGTTATACATATTAACCAAGTATTCATTATTCCAACCCATGAAATAGTTCTATAGACTTATCCCCATTTTACTTGTAAGATGGGCTGAGTACAGTAGATATTAGGGGTCATGGAAGTCTTACAGCCACCAATGGTCATTCTATAGGTAATAGCTACTTCATTTATCTACACTTAAGACAGATCAATCAATAAGTATTTATTGAGTGCTATTTCATAGCTTATCCAAGGTAAATTTTAGGAAGGTTTTGAAGAGGTAATCTGAAAAGAATTGTTAGTATGTGTTCCAAGTACATAAATTTGATTTTAAAGAAGATAAAGATTAATCTTTTTAATTTTAGTCATGGTACTGAATAAATGTGCATTTTAACTCAACCCTCTTCCCAAATGAACCATAACCTTTCTATTGGAAGACATATTGGCTTATTATTTTTTAGCTTATTATTTTAGAGTTTCATTTACTTTCAAACTTTCCCTGAAGCTCTTTTGTTTGCTATTCCTGCTGTGAGAATATTGGAGAGTTCCATTAGGTGTTATAGACTGTTCTAATCAAGGCTTCATCGTGCACAATATATACTCAGAAAAATCTACACCTGAGTATGCCACAGCAGGTTGAGTGTTTTTTTCATTTCGCACAGTTAAGGCATTTTTATTAGGTCCCAGCTTGCTTACTTAGCCTTAGACATTTCCTATGTTAATTAAACTGATGATGGTGCCACTGTTTAAGTTTTTCCCTTTTAAAGAGTTGAATGAAAGGGAGAATTCCTTTGAGTATTTTTGAAACTTTAGTGTTTAAACGGCAATATAAATATGTAATCTCATTATTCCTTCTTAAAACCATTGAAATTCCACAGAGATAAATATTTGTAGCCCAATTTATAAACTCTTGATTGATAATTGGAAAATTACTCTTGTCAAATAAAAAAAGCATCTCTTTTAATGTCAACAAAATTAAGCATGATGTACAAACCTTTCTTTAAAATATTTCAAAACGAAAGAAAATGATCTTAAAAATAAAAGCTAGTGTGATGTTATATCATAACACTATCAAAAAATTTCATATTTATCGGTAGTTAGAGTGGAATTTTAGACTCTGCAGAAATTTTTCTATGTTTGAAAGTGAACACTGATGGTATAAAAAAATATTTCAAAACCTTCTTAAAATCCTTGACACCAATTATAAAATCATTTCTTTTAGATAATATGCTATGTGAGATTAGGGGTAAAGAGTTGACTATGGTACTAGTTGGACTCCCTTGATAGCTCAGATGGTAAAGAGTCTGCAATGAAGGAGATCTGGGTTTGATCTCTGGGTCAGGAAGATCCCCTGGAGAAGGGAATGGCAACCCACTCCAGTATTATTGCCTGGAGAATTCCATGGACAGAGGAGCCTGGACAGCTATAGTCCATGGGGTCGCAAAGAGTCAGACACGAGTCACACACACACAGGGTACTAGTTATTATAACTACAGGCATTCTCACTCGCTTAAAAGGGACATAGCTGGTTGTCCCTTCACAGATCTCGGAATGTTTCTTCCCCTTTGGCTACAATTTCTTGAAGTGCGTATGTGCTCTGTTGCTCAGTTGTATCTGACTCTTTTCAACCCATGGGCTGTAGCGCACCAGGCTCCTCTGTCCATGGAATTTTTCAGGCAAGAATACTGAAGTGGGTGGTCATTTCCTACTCCAGGGGATCTTCCCTGACCCAGGGATCCAATTTGCATCTCCTACATTGGCAGGCAGATTCTTTACCACTCTGTCACCTGGGAAGCCCTTCTCATGCAGTATTAGGATTAAAATAACACACAAGTGCCTTGACTCCATATTTGCAAATATAGAACCAGAATCATTACGTGACTCTTGGATTAATATTTTTTTGAAACAAAGCTAACCAGTGTAAAGCATGAGACTGAATGCCTGCTAGTCTTAAGCACAATTTCTAAGTCAATCCTATATTGATATTGGTGTTAGACCAACCTGTAGAATTTGTCCCACAAAGGCATTTGGTAAAACTATCCATAATATGCAACTCTTAAGGACTGTCTCTGCAAATTAACAGTTGTATGGTGTTTTCAAATTTTAAGCACTATGTAAGAATTGATTGTTATCCACTCCTTTCTCCTGCCCATTTTTGCTCTGCTGAAGTATTTGGACAACTGAATGCTTTTGTTTACCTGCAGTTGCTTGCAGATTTCTCCCTTTCTTTCATCTCCCAAAATAGAGGCTCTTGGCTTTAAAACCAGACCTCCCTATTACAAGAAATAAATACCTTTTTTAATAAGAAAAATAAGTAGGGTGCAAGAAGGATGCTTACAGTTTCGGAGGCTACAGAAGAAAAGATTTTCTTGTTCACTGAGTATTGTCTTTAAAAATCATCTTTTAAATGAGTCTCAGTGAGTGGGAATTCTGTTTGACTTTGGTAGTGAATATATAAACAAGCAGTGTTCGGTTATATGTAAAAAAAAATAACTGAAAATAACAAAATTTCTGCAAAATGACTCAGAATGAAGAACTGTTTTCCATCACAGCCTTTACTATTCATCAGATCTACCAAATTCCTACTTTACTTTTAAAAACAGCAAATAGGATTGAATATCACTGGAATATACTTTTAGAAACTGGGCATTAAAAGATAGTCTAAAATTCCATTTGTGTGCATGGCAAGGATTAAAACCTTACTTTTATTTGTGTGAAGTTGGTATTAATTTTATTGAACTATTTACTGACTATAATTAGGAACTCAGGAGTTGGGAAACATTATATTTATGGCTTCCACATATAAGGAGTTTGGACTTTACGTTAGTTATCTGGTTCTGTGTAATGACTTACACACACTTAGTGGCTGGAAGCAGCATACATTTGTAATAACCTCAGTTTCTGAGGGTCAGGAGTATGGGAAGAACTTAACCTGGGTCCTCTGTTTAGAGTCTTTCACAGGTCAGAATTAAGGTGTCAGCCAGGACAGGGTTCTCATCTGAAGACCAAACTAAAGAAGGAGCTGCTTCCAAACTTCCAAATGCTGCTATTGGCAGCATTCAGTTCCCTGAAAATTATCAGATCAAGCGACTCTGTTCCTTATTGGTTATAATGCAGAGGCAACCATCAGTTCTTTGCCATGTGGAATTCTCCAACATGTCCAATTTCTTTATAAAGATTTCTTATTTAGAGCTAAATAAACTTTAATTATTATTTTACTTTCCATGGTTCTCTCTCTTTCTATCTTACACATACATACACACCCTTCCTTTTACTTTTGTTTCTGATAAACTGTGTCTGTCCTAAGTTCTCCATGACCTATCAATTCAGTTCAGTCGCTGAGTTGTGTCTGACACTTTTTGTCCCATGGACTGTAGAACACCATGCTTTCCTGTCCATCATCAACTGCCAGAGCTTGCTCAAACTCCTGTCCATTGAGTCAGTGATGCCATCCAACCATCTCATCCTCTGTCACCCTCTTCTCCTCCTGCCCTCAATCTTTCCCAGCATCAGGATCTTTTCAAATGAGTCAGTTCTCCTCATCAGGTGGCCAAAATTTTGGAGTTTCAGCTTCAGCATCAGTCCTTCCAATGAATATTCAGGGTTGATTTTCTTTAGGATGGACTGGTTTGATCTCCTTGCATTCCAAGGTACTCTCAAGAGTCTTCTCCAACACCACAGTTCAAAAGCATCAATTCTTTGATGCTCAGCTTTCTTTATGGTCCAACTCCATGACCTATAGCATCTTACATTTGGGTTTGCAAGTGTTTTCTAACTAATTTTATGTATCTATATGTTTATTCATCATTTTTTGACTCCACCTTGCCTTTCTTAAGGACACCCACAAAGGAAAGAAATAGCTAATGGAAAGTAATGGCAAATTATGGGAACTTAAAGGAAATCTCCTAGTTTTACTTGTTGTCTTACAGTGTTGTCTATTAGCTTTAGGTCATAAAATGCTAGAACTTAGTGCCATGCATCATGTTTTATTTTCATTTCCATTTCAAGCTCTAAGTGTTCACCATAGATAGTAAGTGCTGGTTTTCACGCATATGTGGGACTTAACTGATGATGATATACTCTCCCTGATTTTTCAACAAGTGAAGACCTCTGTTCACTAACTAGAGTCTTGGAATGCCTGAGCATATTATGACAGCAGAGAAAAGAACTCAAAGCCTTGTTAAAAAACAAAATCCTCAATGTGCCCTTTGGCTAGCTGGCATTGGTTTGTGTTATTTATGGAGGTGCTTTTTTACTTTCTAATTTACATTATCCTACAAAGACAAGCAACATTTCCTATTGAATAAAGTTTTGCTTTATCATGAGTTGAACACACTCGTTACTAAGAAATGAATGATGAATAGAGTTGTGCCTGCTAATAATTGTGCACAATTGGCATAATTACCTTTACTTTATTAATGATCAATTTGGTATCTGATGAATCTGAACATGTTCCTTCAAGCCAATCATAATAATAATTTTTCCCACAATGAACTATTTTATTTTCCTGTCACACCAACATCTGGGTATAACATGAACTTGTTTATAAAAATCTACATGATTCCCAGAAGCTGCAAAATAAAAATATTTAATTAGTAGTTCAGATATTTAGCTAACATGATACCAAACATCTGGACACTTGGAAACTTCCAGATGGCAGAAGTATTCACTTTTTACTCATATGTCTTGCTAATATGGATTCACTTTCTTCTCAGCCTATAAATTTAGTCCTTTTGTCTTAAAGGAGAACTTAAAGATTGGGTGAGAAAAACTAAACAATTTTTTTTTTCTTTTTTCAACATATATTGAACAACATGAGAAATACTAAAATTAACAGTGTGTGATTTCCAGCATCGTGGATGGGCATAGCTTTGGCAAAGTATTTGACTATCTTTAACCTGCTTCTCTGAACGCATAGTTCCTCTACATTTTCAAAAGCATCATGAACCTTCTGTAATTTATTAACCCTGGCTGTCCTACACAGAAGTACATTCCTGTGAGAGTCATAAAGGAAGGGAGATCTAATAATGAAGAAAGTAAACAAAATAAATACTTTTGAAGGTTCTATATATATTTTACACATCATATCTCTTAAGGGCAGCAGGAAAATATGAATTTTTCCCAAATTATCTAAGACTTACTATGTTTGAGAGCCACGATTTTATCCATTCAATCGTATTTCAGCACTGAATTGTATATATTTGTGTAGTTTCAGGGACATAATTCATTATTGCTTCCTTACATTGCAGAGGGAAAACAAAAGACCAATTGATCATCACAATAACAACTTAAGCAAATAAATATATTCAAAAAGATTCATGTACCCCAATGTTCATTGCCATATATTAATTTTTGCAAAGAAGATAAACAAATACCCAATATGAAAAAGTGCTCAGTATCACTAACCATAAAGGAAATGCAAATCACAATGAGATATTACATCATACTTTTTAGGATGGCATAGGCCAGAATAAATATTTTAAACATTTTACTTTTAGAACCGATGGCAAATCAGTATATGGTGTCTTTTGAACACCAACATAAAGATGTTCTGTGAACCATTGAGAATAATGAGTGAGGTCTTACTGGAGAAATAAGTTTTTAAATCATTAGCAGTGACTTTGGATGAAACAACCTAGGTGAATGTGTATACTGAGAAAATAAAATAGATGAAGGGCTTGTACATTTATGAACTTGGGCAAACTCTGGGAGATGGTGAGGGACAGTCAGGCCTGTCATGCTGTGATCCATGTGGTTGCAAAGAGTTGGACATGACTGGGTGACCCAACAGCAACAGTAACATAGCAAAGGGGACAGGAAAAAGAACTTGATCTTCAGCAGTATTCAAAGCAATTTGTCAAATATATGAATGAAGAAGTTAAATGGTTTTCACAGAGAAACTGTAATTTCACAGAAAAGAATATTATATCTGATATCAAGAAAGACAAAAATTTCTAAGAAGGAGTCTCAATAGTTTAAAAGTTGAAGAGAGATCAATTAAGGTAAAACAAAAGTATATCCACTATTTTAGACAAAATGGAAGCCATTGGTATCGTTAGGGGGAAAAACCATTTCATTTGGGTGGTGGAGGTGTAAACCAGGTTGTACTAGATTGAAGAGGAAATGAAAAATGAAAATTCAAGGACTGTGAGTTAGACATATTTTTTAATAAATTGACTGTGAAGGGAAAAATAAGGATAAAATAGTAACCTGTGAGGCCTTTGGGCATATGTATGGATGTGAGAGTTGGACTGTGAAGAAAGCTGATTGCCAAAGAATTGATGCTTTTGAACTGTGGTGTTGGAGAAGACTCTTGAGAGTCCCTTGTACCGCAAGGAGATCCAGCCAGTCCATTCTAAAGGAGATCGATCCTGGGTGTTCATTGGAAGGACCAATGCTAAAGCTGAAACTCCAATACTTTGTCCACCTCATGCGAAGAGTTGACTCACTGGAAAAGAGTCTGATGCTGGGAGGGATTGGGGCAGGAGGAGAAGGGACAACAGAGAATGAGATGACTGGATGGCATCACCGACTCGATGGACATGAGTTTGAGTGAACTCTGGGAGTTGGTGATGGGCAGGGAGACCTGGCGTGCTGTGATTCATGGGGTCGCAAACAAAGAGTCAGACACGACTGAGCAACTGAACTGAACTGAACTGATGCTTTCTTTAAGACTCACAGGGTTAAACCTGAGTCAGCTGAAGAGGAGTATATGTGTGTGTGTTTCTCTGTGTGTGTGTGTTTCATTGATTTTTGTTGGAGTATAGTTACTGTACAATGGTGTGCCTGTTCCTACTGTACAGCAAGGTGAATCAACTATATGTATATGTGCTCTGCTGTGCTCAGTCATGTCCTACTATTTGCTACCCCATGGACTGTAGCCCGCCAGACTCCTCTGTCCTTGGGATTTTCCAGGCAAGAATAATGAAGTGAGTTGCCATTTTCTACTCCAGAACCTCTTCCCCACCCAGGGTTCAAACCTGTGTGTCTTGGATCTCCTGCATTGGCAGGAAGATTCTCTACCTACTAGGGGCCACCTGGGAAGCCCCTGTGTATGCACCTAGTAGAGTTCCCTGAACTATACAGTAGATTCTCATTAGTTATCTATTTTATACATACTGTATATATGTCAATCCCAACCTCCCAATTCATCCCACCCCACCAACATATCCTCCCTTGGTGCCCCCAGATTTATTCTCTCTGTCTGTTTCTCTATTTCTGTTTTGAAAGTAAGATCATCTATACCATTTTTCTGGAGAAGGCAATGGCAATCCACTCCAGTACTCTAGCATGGACGGAGGGAGGGGCCTGGTAGGCTGCAGTCCATGGGGTCGCGAAGAGTCAGACACAACTTCACTTTCACTTTTCACTTTCATGCACTGGAGAAGGAAATGGCAACCCACTCCAGTGTTCTTGCCTAGAGAATCCCAGGGACGGCGATTCTGGTAGGCTGCCATCTGTGGGGTCGCAGAGAGTCAGACACGACTGAAGCGACTTAGCAGCAGCAGCATACCATTTTTCTAGATTCCACATATATGTGTTAATATCTGACTTTGTCTGACTTATTTCACTCTGTATGATAGTCTCTAGGTCCATCCACATCTCTACAAATGACTCAGTTTCAGTCCTTTTGGTTGACTCACTGGAAAAGACTCTGATGCTGGGAAAGGTTGGGGGCGGGAGGAGAAAGGGACGACAGAGAATGAGATTGCTAGATGGCATCACCGACTCTGTGGACATGAGTTTGAGTGAACTCCGGGAGTTGGTGATGGACAGGGAGGCCTGGCGTGCTGTGATTCATGGGGTCGCGGAGAGTCGGACACGACTGAGCGACTGAACTGAACTGAATATTCCATTGTGTATATGCACCACACCTTCATTATCCATTTCTCTGTCAATGGATTTTAGGCTGCTTTATGTCCTGGATATTGTAAATAGCACTGCAATGAACGTTGGGATGCAAATGTATTTTTGAACTATGGTTTTCTCTGGATATATGCCCAAAGTGGGATTGCTGGGTCATATGGTAATTCTTTTTTTAGCTTTTTAACGAACTTCCATTCTGTTCTCCATAGTGGTTATATCAATTTACATTCCCACCAATAGAGTAAGAGGTTCCCTTTTCTCCACACCCTCTCCAGCATTTATTGTTTGTAGATTTCATTAAAAAGATTAAAGAAAAAAATAGATTTTAATGAAATCTAGAAACAATAATTCTGGAGTGTGTTCTGAGATAATGTCCAAAAAAGAAAAGAAACCTAATAAGGACTTAAGAGTATAACCATAAAAAGAGAAAAGGTAGAAACAAATCAGGATTCTCATATCTAAATATTAATGAGGAACCATTTAAATAATAGGATGTTATTTTTTTCTCTTAAAAGTTATCTGCTTGCATGTCACCTTCAAGTGTAAAGTTTGTTAATACTGCTGCTGCTGCTGCTAATTCGCTTCATTCGTGTCCGACTCTGTGCGACCCCATAGATGGCAGCCCACTAGGCTCCTCTGTCCCTGGGATTCTCCAGGCAAGAACACTGGAGTGGGTTGCCATTTCCTTCTCCAATGCATGGAAGTGAAAAGTGAAAGTGCAGTCTCTCAGTCGTGCCTGACTCTTAGCGACCCCATGGACTGAGACCTACCAGGCTCCTCCGTCCATGGGATTTTCCAGGCAAGAGTACTGGAGTGGGTTGCCATTGCCTTCTCCGTTGTTAATACTACTTATGCTTAAACAATTCTTGGAGACAATTTTTAAATAAGGAATGGAAAATTCACAATTTTATGTCCAATAAGACATATTTTCATGCAGGAAACATCATCTAAACATCAGAATGTAATCTTTCATAAAGATAGCTAAATTGCAAGGAAAAGTTTTGGTGAGTTTATAATTTTCTTGAAAGTTTAAAAGGCAAACCAAATTTATCAAGTGACAAATCCTTGCTCAATGAAGCTTTTAGCTAACCTTTGAATTTCCTTATTCCAAATAAACTATAAGTGCATGAGATTCAAAGAAAACATATGATTGTTTTGCATTTCTTATGCTATGCTTAGAGCAGTGGACTTGGAGCAAGTCAGAAGAAATGTATACTGGAGGAATCTGGATTTTAAATTTTACCACACTAGGTGTATAAGAAGTGATTTTATGTCAAAAAAATGGAAGGGTTTGAGATCAGTTGTAGTGCATGGAAGGCAAAGCATACTAAGAACATATTTTGTAAATGCTTTCTTTCACCAAAGCCCATGTGCCCATGTTCAACTGTTAGCTGAACTCATCATTCCCTCACATTTTAAAAAATGCAAATGAGAGCAATATTTCTTCTGGTAACAGCATGAGGTCATGTTGGATCAGATGATTTATGGAATTATTAGTAAACCCACATGATTAGGATTGGAGCTACCTTTTTCTTTATGCCTTTTGTGCTTTCTTCATTTATTCCTCCATACATGAAAAGTAGATTAAAGAAGATTTTTCTATCACCAGAGAAATCAGAAAACTTATATCAATAACAAATATAATTTTTCTCTTTTTAATTAATATGATTTATTTGGTTTGACACTAGATAAACAACTCCTGCTGGAGTTTCCATGTGGTTTTCTCATGGAAAACCACTGTTTTAATTTATCAAATACCTCTACTGTACTCTCCTAGTTAATTTTGATACACTTTCCAACAATTCTAAAACCTGTTGTTGTTTTTCAGAGCTTTTTTTTTTTTTAACAATATCTAGCTTCTTTATGTGGAGAAGGCAATGGCAAGCCACTCCAGTACTCTTGCCTGGAGAATCCCATGGATGGAGGAGCCTGGTAGGCTGCAGTCCGTGGGGTCGCTAAGGGTTGGACATGACTGAGCAACTTCACTTTCACTTTTCATTTTCACACATTGGAGAAGGAAATGGCAACCCACTCCAGTGTTCTTGCCTGGAGAATCCCAGGGATGGGGGAGCCTAGTAGGCTTTCGTCTATGGGGTCACACAGAGTCGGACACGACTGAAGTGACTTAGCAGCAGCAGCAGCAGCAGCAGCTTCTTTATGTCCTATATAAATGTGATTAGGTAATATAGAGAAATAATATTAATGATTACATCAAACAATCAAAATTCTATTTATAAACCACCATTAAATGGCAAACCACCCCAGTATTTCTTGCCTGGAAAATTCCATGAACAGAGGAGTCTGGTGGGCTACAGTCCATGGGTTTGCAAAAGAGTGGGACATGACTAAGCACGCGCGTGCGCGCCCGCGCACGCACACACACACACACACACGTTAAAAATATAGGTGAGGGGAGAAAGGAACAAGATGGCAGAGGAATAGGACGGCGAGACCACTCTCTCCCCCACAAATTCATCAAAAGAACATTTGAATGTGAGTAAAGTCCACAAAACAACTTCTGAATGCTGGCAGAGGACGTCAGGCACCCAGAAAAGCAGCCCATTGTCTTCGAAAGGAGGACTGAACAACTGAGCCTTAAAAAGTGTCCACCCACCCCCTAGTATCAGGGCGGAAATTAGACACTGAAGAGACCAGCAGACAGAAGCTAAAACAGAGGGAACCACCTTGGAAATGACAGATAGAGACGTCTAGAGACTACTCCAAGAATAAGACCAAAAACCAGAGGCAAGAGGCTTAAGCCCGAATCCTGAGAACACCAGAGAAGTCCTGACTCCAGGGAACATTAATTGATAGGAGCTCATCAAACATCTCCATACCTACGCTAAACCCAAGGGTCAACAAGTTCCAGAGCAAGACATACCACGCAAATTCTCCAGTAACACAGGAAACTAGCCCTGAGCTTCAATATACAGGCTGCCCAAAGTCACTCCAAACCCACTGACATCTCATAACTCATTACTGGACACTTCATTGCACTCCAGAGAGAACAAATCCAGCTCCACCCACCAGAACACCAACACAGGCTTCCATAACCAGGGAACCTTGACAAGTCACCTGTCCAACCCCACACACAGCAAGGAAACTACATAATAAAGAGAACTCCACAAACGGCCAGAAGAGGGAAAGGCCACCCCAAGCAAAGCATTATAAGCAAGATGAAGAAGCAGAGAAATACCCAGCAAGTAAAGGAACAAGATAAATGCCCACCAACACAAACAAAAGAGGAAGATATAGGGAATCTACATGAAAAAGAATTTCGAATTTTGGTGGTGAAAATGATTCAAAATCTTGAAAGCAAAATGGAGTTACAGATAAATAACCTGGAGAAAAGGATTGAGAAGATGGAAGAAAGGTTTAGTAAGGACAGTCACAGCAGGATCCTCCATGACCCACATCCCAGAATATTGGAAATAAAAGCAAAAATAAACAATTGGAACCTAATTAAAATTAAAAAATTCTGCACAGCAAAGGAAACTAGAAGCAAGGTGAAAAGACAGCCTTCAGAATGGGAGAAAATAATAGCAAATGAAGCAACTGACAAAGAATTAATCTCAAAAATATACAAACCACTCCTGCAGCTGAATTCCAGAAAAATAAACGACCCAATCAAAAAATGGGCCAAAGAACTAAACAGACATTTCTCCAAAGAAGACATACAGATGGCTAACAAACACATGAAAAGATGCTCAACATCCCTCATAATCAGAGAAATGCAAATTAAAACCACAGTGAGGTACCATTTCACGCCAGCCAGAATGGCTGCTATGCAAAAGTCTACAAGTAATAAATGCTGGAGAGGATGTGGAGAAAAGGGAACCCTCTTACACTGTTGGTGGGAATGCAAACTAGTACAGCCACTATGGAGAACAGTGTGGAGATTCCTCAAAAAACTGGAAATAGAACTGCCATACGACCCAGCAATCACAATCCTGGGCATACACACCAAGGAAACCAGAATTGGAAGAGACACGTGTACTCCAATGTTCATCGCAGCACTGTTTATAATAGCCAGGACATGGAAGCAACCTAGATGTCCATCTGCAGACGAATGGATAAGGAAGCTGTGGTACATTTACACAATGGAGTATTACTCAGCCATTAAAAAGAATACATTTGAATCAATTCTAATGAGGTGGATGAAACTAGAGCCTATTATACAGAGTGAAATAAGCCAGAAAGAAAAACACCAATACAGTGTACTAACGCATATATATGGAATTTAGAAAGATGGTAATGATAACTCTGTACACGAGACAACTAATCTATGAATGCATAGGCATAAAGTTGTTTCTATTATTTATATTCTTAATGCTTCTACGAGTAATTCCCATTTTGAGTATTTATTTGCAAGATTTTTCTTGTTGATTATTTTTACCTGATGTTTCCCTTTTTAGGGAAGCTTTTTAAGGTAGCTTTGACTCTGTTGAGTCTCTCAGTTTTATCTTTATTTTTATTGCATTAATACCTGATATGTATTAGTTGTTTTCTTTATGATTATTCTGTTTATTTTGCTAACTTCTTAAACTGGCTGTATACTGGTATACTCATTGCTTTTCCTTTTTATGTAAAGTCTACTACATTTAAGGCCTCAATGGGTAATGTTTTCCATATCCTGTAGGTTTTAAGACTTTGTATTTTTGTTATCTTTCTGTAATGGTGTTGTTTTTAAAAGCCATGTACTCAGTGAGTGATATAAGCACATTGTAAATTTCAGTTTTATAATAAAAAATTTTATTAAAAAAAATATAGGTGAGAAAGAACATTGCTAGATTTTTATTTCCCCTAAATAATTTCAACAGGCAAAATGTTTCTTTTGAGATAACTTTAACAGTTCCTAGTTTTACTAAATGGATAATGATATCAGTCCTAACCTTATTGGTAAAAATGTATCTTTCTCCAAAATGATGAGATAAAATTAAATTTGTATCTTAATCTTAACCCTTGCCTAGTTCTAACATTTCATATAACACCTCCATATGATGGGATCAGTTATTGACAATTGCATAGTACAAATTAAAAATGACAAGGTCTATTTGACTCTATTTTTATAGACACTATTATACAATATTTATGCATATGTTGTCAAGATCAGAACTTGGTGAGTTTTCACCTTCTCTTAAAGTCAAGCTCAAAGCCAACTCTTTTAGCCCATATTGATTTTACTACTTCTTGTTATGTTTGGATGTGAGAGTTGGACTATAAAGAGAGCTGAGGACTGAAGAATTGAGGCTTTTGAACTGTGGTGTTGGAGAAGACTTTTGAGAGTCCCTTGGACAGCAAGGAGATCCAACCAGTCCATCCTAAAGGAAATCAGTCCTGAATATTCACCAGAAGGACTGAATGCTGAAGAGGAAACTCCAATACTTTGGCCACCTGATGTGAATAACTAACTCATTTAAAAAGACCCTGATGCTGGGAAAGATCGAAGGCGGGAGTAGAAGGGGACGACAGAGTATGAGATGGTTGGATGGCACCACCAACTCAATGGACATGGGTTTGAGTAAGCTCCAGGAGTTGGTGATGGCCAGGGAAGCCTGGTGTGCTGCAGTGCATGGGGTCACAAAGAGTCAGACCCAACTGAGCGACTGAACTGTTATGCCAAACCCTTTATTAGCTCTATTACAAATTTTGATACACAATTTTATGTCAGGATTTATTTTTCATTGAAAACATGTCCCAATTAGAAATAAACTCTTTAAAATAGTAATCATACATGTCTTTTCTACAGACAGTTACTAACACAATCTGGAAACTGAGCAAAGTTTTAACTAATGCTTAGTTTAGATAATTGAAAAAGTGCAGCTTCCCTAAAAGAAACATGAAAAGGAAGATTGTTTTATAGTTAGGCTTTAATATTAGACTTTGCATCATCTTTATAAATCTTTCAGTTTTCACACAAACAACTAAAGAGCATAAGGCATATAGTCTAATTTCTCTGATTTACATCAAGGAGATCCAACCAGTCCATTCTAAAGGAGATCAATCCTGGGTGTTCATTGGAGGGTCTGATGCTGAAGCTGAAACTCCAATACTTTGGCCACCTCATGCGACGAGTTGACTCACTGGAAAAGAGTCTGATGCTAGGAGGGATTGGGGGTGGGAGGAAATGGGGACGACAGAGAATGAGATGGGTGGATGGCATCACTGACTCTATGGACATGAGTTAGAGTGAACTCTGGGAGTTGGTGATGGACAGGGAGGCCTGGCGTGCTGTGATTCATGGGGTCGCAAAGAGTCGGACATGACTGAGCGACTGAACTGAACTGAACTGAAGAAATCATTGGCCAATCTCTGGTGAGAGGGAATTTACTGCTTCCTAGGCAACCCACTTCAGTACTCTTGCCTAGAAAATCCCATGGATGGAGCAGCCTGGTAGGCTGCAGTCCGTGGGGTCGCTAAGGGTCGGACACGACTGAGCGACTTCACTTTCACTTTTCACTTTCCACTTTCACACATTGGAGAAGGAAATGGCAACCCACTCCAGTGTTCTTGCCTGGAGAATCCCAGGGACGGGGGAGCCTGGTGGGCTTCCGTCTATGGGGTCACACAGAGTCGGACACGACTGAAGTGACTTAGCAGCAGCAGCAGCAGCAGCAGGCAACCCACTCCAGTACTCTTGCCTGGAAAATCCCATGGATGGAGGAGCCTGGTAGGCTGCAGTCCATGGGGTCGCTAAGAGTTGGACACGACTGAGCAACTTCACTTTCACTTTTCACTTTCATGCATTGGAAAGGGAAATGGCAATCCACTCCAGTGTTCTTGCCTGGAGAATCCCAGGGACGGCAGAGCCTGGTGGGCTGCTGTCTATGGGGTCGCAGAGTTGGACGTGACTAAAGCGACTTAGCAGCAGCAGCAGGGCAGAGGCTTACCAAGTGGCTCAGTAGGTAAAGAATCCACAGTGCAGAGATGCAGAAGACCTGGGTTCAATCCCTGGCCCAGGAAGATCCCCTGGAGTAGTAAACAGCAACCCATTCCAGTATTCTCTCCTGGAAAATTCCATGGACAGAGAAGCCTGGCAGACCATAGTCCATGGGGTCACAAAGAAATCAGACATGACTGAGCAAAGCACAGTGCAGATAAAGCATTTCAGACAGTCCTGACAGTAAGTTTTACATTAAACTGAAATCATCTCTTTGTGACTTCTATAGATAGCACAATCCTTCACTATACCCATTGTTTTGAAAACTACTTTGGCATTGCCGTTTGGCTTTTCTTCTTTAGATTGGTTAATACCTCTTCATCTCCCTTTATTTATTGGCTGGTATGCATTCTGCTGTAAGAAATAGCACACCTCATGCAAATAAGCAATATGGAAAATTATCTCAGATTATACTTAAGAGGTGGGCTTCCCTGGTGGCTCAGCAGGTAAAGAATCTGGCTGCAATGTGGGAGACCTGGGTTCGATTCCTTGGAAGATCCCTTGGAGAAGGGAAAGGCTACCCACTCCAGTATACTGGCCTGGTGAATTCCATGGACTGTATAGTCCTTGAGGTTGCAAAGAGTCAGACGTGACTGAGCGACTTTCACTTCACTTCACCTCATAGTTAAAAGGTAGGGTGAACTCCAGTGTTGGTTTATTTAGCTATTCAAAGATAATATAAAAACTTGTTTTCTTTTTCTCTTTATTGGTAATCCTTTTGTTTCTTGTGGCAGTGGGGTAATGTTGCTCTCTCTCTCTCTTTTTTTGGTAATCCTTGGTGAAATCTTCATCTTTAGGCTGCATGGAAGATGGCTTCTTTTCACTTATCAGACAAGGTAAAGATAAAGATTATCTTTTCTTAAATATTTTTCTTAATAAAGAGATATATTTTTTCTAGACCCTCAGCAGGTTTCATGTCTCATTAGCAAAAATGGGGCAATATATCCATGGCTGAAGAAATTTCTAGGAAGGGTGATGAGATTTTCATGATAGAAAAGTGATCTGCTGTGAAATAGTCAATCATATTTCTACTACATGGGATTTTCATATGCTTTTTTCTTTTATTTGTCCTTTTGAAATCTTTCCCCAACTTATTTGCAATGAAATTGAAACATAACATGGTATAAGTTTAAGGTGTATAGTATGGTGATTTGATATATTTATATATTGCAATTTATTTACAACTATTGCATTAGCTAACCTTCTATCATCTCATGTAATTACTGTTTCTTTTCAAGTGGTGAGAACGTTTATAGTCTACTCTATTTGTTCTTATTTATTCAGGTGATTACAAATTACTGGATTTCATCCCTTAAATACTGAAGGTTATTAACAAGTTTTAAATATTGAAGGTCATTAATAAGTCACTATTTTATGCTACCACCAAGCTATACCTAATAGGAAAGTCTTCTTACAGCACTTTGATAAATATCCAGGAAATAAACAAAAACTTCATTTATTTATTGTTTTAAACTTCTGCCTTATTGACTAAGTCAAAGCCTTTGACTGTGTGGATCACAACAAATTCAGGAAAATTCTTCAAGAGATGGGAATATGAGATGACCCGACCTGCCTTCTGAGAAATCTGTATGCAGGTCAAGAAACAACAGTTAGAACTGGACATGGAATAACAGACTGGTTCCAACTCAGGAAAGGAGTACATTAAGGCTGTATATTGTCAAGCTGCTTATTTAACTTACATGCAAGTTATATGCAAAAGCCAGGCTGGATGAAGAACAAGCTGGAATCAAGATTGCCAGGAGAAATATCAATAACTTCAGATATGCAGATTTCACCACCCTTATGGCAAAAAGCAAAGACGAACTAAAGAGCCTCTTGATGAAAATGTAAGAGGAGAGTAAAACAGTTGGCTTAAAACTCAACATTTCAGAAAACTAAGATCATAGCATCTGGTCCCATCACTTCATGGAAACAGTGGAAACAATGGCTGACTTTATTTTTCTGGGCTCCAAAATCACTGTAGATATTGATTGCAGCCATGAAATTAAAACACATTTGCTCCTCAGAAGAAAAGCTATGACCAACTTAGACAGCATATTAAAAAGCTGAGACATTACTTTGCCAACAAAGGTCCATCTAGTCAAAGCTATGGTTTTTCCAGTAGTTATGTATGAATGTGAGAGCTGGGCTATAAAAAAAAGCTGAGCACTGAAGAATTGATGTTTTTGAACTGTGGTGTTGGGGAAGATTCTTGAGAGTCCCTTGGACCACAAGGAGATCCAACTAGTCAATCCTAAAGGAAATCAGTCCTGAATATTCATTAGAAGGACCTATGCTGAAGCTGAAACTCCTGTACTTTGGCCACCTGATGCGAATAACTGACTCATTGGAAAAGACCCTGATGCTGGGAAAGATTGAAGGTGGGAGGAAAGGGAGATGACAGAGGATGAGGTGGTTGGACTGTGTCTCCGACTCGAAGGACATGAGTTTGAGTAAACTCCAGGAGTTGGTGATGCACAGGGAATCCTGGCAGGCTGCAGTCCATGGGGTCACAAAGAGTCGGACACTACTGAGCGACTGAACTGATTGTTTTAAAAAGGCTAAGTTTAAAAAAAGGTAGAGAGGGGAGAAAGAAACTTTCTATGTGGAAAAAAATATTGATTTATTTGTATATAATGTGTATGTATCCTTAGAGTGTATTTTTGTATTTTTTGTATCTTGTAACTTGTCTTAGATTTACATTCAATTTGGTACATTAAGGGACTTCCTCCTGTGACTTAATGGTAAAGTATCTACATGAAATGCAGGAGACACAGAAGTTGTGGGTTTGATCCCTGGATCAGGAAGATCCTCTGGAGGGAGGGCATAGCAACCCACTCCAGTATTCTTGCCTAGAAAATTCCATGTACAGAGGAGCTTGGCAGGTTACAGTCCATAAGGTTGCAAAGAGTTGTACACCACTGAAGCACCTGAGCACACTGAGCCCTGGTACTTGAGCACCACCCACCCCAACTTAGAAACAATCATCTCATGTGTTGAAATATGTCATGAGCTTATCCAAAAGCATAGTTGGTTGTTTGCAAGCAGAAATTGTATTTTTGTCTCTGATGGCAAGTATTTGTTCAAGTTAAGAAATAAATTCTCCAAAGAAGACATACAGATGGCTAACAAACACATGAAAAAATGCTCAACATCCCTCATAATCAGAGAAATGCAAATCAAAACCACAATCAGATACCATTTCACATCAGTCAGAATGGCTGCTATCCAAAAGTCTACTTGCAATAAATGCTGGAGAGGGTGTGGAGAGAAGGGAACCCTCTTACACTGTTGGTGGGAATGCAAACTAGTACAGCCACTATGGAGAACAGTGTGGAGATTCCTCAAAAAACTGGAAATAGAACTGCGATATGATCCAGCAATCGCACTCCTGGGCATATACACCGAGGAAACCAGAATCAAAAGAGACACATGTACTCCAGTGTTCATCACAGCACTGTTTATAATAGTGAGGACATGGAAGCAACCTAGATGTCCATCTGCAGACGAATGGATAAGAAAGCTTTGCTACATATACACAATGGAGTATTACTCAGCTATTAAAAAGTATGCATTTGAATCAGTCCTAATGAGGTGGATGAAACTGGAGCCTATTATACAGAGTGAAGTAAGCCAGAAAGAGAAACATCAATACAGTTCAGTTCAGTTCAGTTTAGTCGCTCAGTCATGTCCGACTCCGCGACCCCATGAATCACAGCACGCCATACCTTCCTGTCCATCACCAACTCCTGGAGTTCACCCAAACTCATGTCCACAGAGTCAGTGATGCCATCCAGCCATCTCATTCTCTGTCATCCCCTTCTCCTCCCACCCCCAACCTTTCCCAGCATCAGAGTCTTTTCCAGTGAGTCAACTCATCGCATGAGGTGGCCAAAGTATTGCAGTCTCAGCTTTAGCATCAGTCCTTCCAATGAACACCCAGGATTGATCTCCTTTAGAATGGACTGGTTGGATCTCCTTGCAGTCCAAGGGACTCTCAAGAGTCTTCTCCAACACCACAGTCCAAAAGCATCAATTCTTCGGTGATCAGCTTTCTTCACAGTCCAACTCTCACATCCATACATGACCACGGGAAAAACCATAGCCTTGACTAGACGGACCTTGGTTGGCAAAGTAATGTCTCTGCTTTTTAATATACTATCAAGGTTGGTCATAACTTTCCTTCCAAGGAGTAAGCGTCTTTCAATTTCATGGCTGCAATCAGCATCTTCAGTGATTTTGGAGCCCCCCAAAATAAAATCTGACACTGTTTCCACTATTTTTCCATTTATTTCCCATGAAGTGATGGGACCAGATACCATGATCTTTGTTTTCTGAATGCTGAGCTTCAAGCCAACCTTTTCACTCTCCTCTTTAACTTTCATCAAGAGGCTTTTTAGTTCCTCTTCACTTTCTGCCATAAGGGTGGTGTGGCGTCTCTCGCGTCTGCGCCGCCGGGTGGGGGGGGCCGGTGAGGCGCGGCCGCGAGGAGCTACCCCACGTCCAATAGGCCATGGCTGCGCGGGCGCAGGAGGGCGGAGAGAAGCTACTCCACGTTCAAGGTCAGGAGGGGCGGCCTTGAGGAGATACCCCTCATCCAAGGTAAGGTGCAGTGGCTGTGCTTTCTTGGAGCAGCTGTGAAGAGATATCCCACGCCCAAGGTAAGAGAAACCCAAATAAGACCAATACAGTATACTAACGCATATATATGGAATTTAGAAAGATGGAAATGATAACCCTGTATACAAGACAGCAAAAGAGACACAGGTGTATAGAACAGTCTTTGGGACTCTGTGGGAGAGGGTGAGGGAGGGATGATTTGGGAGAATGGCATTGAAACATGTATATTATCATATGTGAAATGAATCACCAGTCTAGGTTCGATGCATGTTACAGGATGCTCGGTGCTGGTGCACGGGGATGACCCAGAGGGAGGATAAGGGGAGGAGGGAGGTGGGAGGGGGGTTCAGGAAGGGAAGCTCATGTACACCCGGGGCGGATTCATGTCAATGTATGGCAAAACCAACCAATATAATATTGTAAAATAATTAGCCTCCAATTAAAAAAAAAAACACTAAAATAAAAAAAAGAAAGAACTGAGGCTTTTATATTTTTATCTCTTTTCCATCAGGCTCATTTCTGATAGTCATTTAATGTAAAATTGGTAAAGTAAAGGGGTAGTTATTATACTTCTATGCACATAATGATTATAATGAAATTTAAACAATTGCCAAAATGAATAAAATCAAACAGAAGCAAAGTAATCCATCAAATGTTTTAAGTTCTTTCCTAAGGTGGAGTTGCATGCTGAGAGAAATTGTTTCAGTAAGATATACTAGCTTAAGCTTCACAATAATTGAAAATTTCTGATAATACTAGAAGTTCATCAAATATACACACAATCACATTCACTGGCAATCATAAAACCTAGGCAAGAAAAATTATAGAGTTTTTCTTTCATTGCTTAGATTATTATTTAGCTGTCACATAAATATTTGGCAGAGCATTGCTTCCCTGGTGGCTCAGATGGTAAAGAATCTGCCTGCAATATAGGATACCTGGGTTTGAATCCTGGATCAGGAAGATCTTCTGGAGAATGGAATGACTACCCACTATAGTATTCTTGTCTGGAGAATTCTATGGACAGAGGAGCCTGGCAGTCTACAGTCCATGGGGTTGCAAAGAGTGAGACACGACTGAGATACTAACACTTTCACTTTCACCATTTTAATAATATACAACATACAGTGCAAGAAGCATGTTTTTTTCTTAAGCTCACTGTTAGGAAAATTTTTTTTGTTTCATTTATTTTTAAATTCATTTATGAAATAGCCTTGAACAATGCACTTTTCTAGGCACCATGGGCCAGAATAAGAACTAGTTCCTGGTATTCTGATTACATTACTCACAAAACTAATATTTCTGTCTTCTGAAGTCTTTCAGTATGCAGTAAATGGATCATAAAAGTGTAGTAGTCCTATAAAGACAGAGCCTGGGAGAGGAAAACACAGTAGACAAGAGACGTAAATCAGTTTTCTGTTATTCTCTTTTGCTAAGAGCTGGCAGGAAGGAAAACCAGCAAAAGTAAAAATGCAGCACTCAGTTAAGGTTTAGGGCATGAAGGATTCATATGTCGAGGTGTGGTGTGGAATGGTTGAAAGTATTGTGACAAAGTTGTTTAAATGGGAATAGTTTTCTACTAAGGTCTCAAAAGATTGAGAAAAAACCATAAGATTGAAAAGATTCTTACCTTCCAAAAGATAAAACAGTAACAGTGATGACAACAACAAAGTTTTAGCAAAACAAACATTTAATAGATACATGAGTATTAACTGTAAAGGGACTAGGACATGAAGGGAGTTGCAAGAACTTTGGAGAGAGTTCTGTTATATTTCTCCTTTCTACTCTAGCACTCCACGGGGTTGAATTTTAATTAAGAACTTGAGTTTAGTCCCAGAGGCACATGTGCTAAAATCGGGCTAACTCTGGAGAAGTCTAACACTTGCTGCACTGGGAGTAATGGGGGACATGAGTTCCTTTCCTGTGGTTCAGATGTGGGCCTCCTGGGTGAGCAAGATTCAGGCTGGATTGTTGAACTAGGAACCTCCATCAAGATTGTTTCTTGCAATAAGCAGTACAACAAAGAGATTGCCCTGGTACCCATGGAGGCAGAGGCTGAAGATTGTATTTTCATCATCTTTAATCTGAATTTTTTTTAAATGTCCAGCCACAGGAAAGGCATTGCCCCATTGAGGCAGATGCAGGCAGACGTCCCCACTGGGGGATCGCACAGGAACTAACTTCAGGAGGAAAAGACTCAACTTTCAGCATGCCCAATAACATGAAAACCTGATGGTGACAGTACCTGTTAAATAACACCTTTATTTTCCCTCCTCATTTATTTCTCTATTATCACACTAGAGGAAGAAAGAGCAAGGGGCAGGCAGCAGGTGGAAGGCACAGAAGCAGATGGGCAAGCCTGAGATATAGAGAAGGTCAGTAACTCCCTCTTTTCCTTTTTTTAAAAAAATTTTTCCACATTTATTTTATTATCATTATTATTTTTTTTTCTTTACAATATTGTATTGGTTTTATCATACATTGACATGAATCCACCGTGGGTGTACATGTGTTCCCCATCTTGAAACCCCCTCCCACCTCCTTCCCTGTATCATCCCCTCCAAGGTAGTTGGAGATTCCTATTGAAGGGGCACAGAACTGGGAAAAGAAGACTAAACTTTCAAGTCAGACAAAAATCTCTGATTTTTAAGGTTAATGAACATGTTCATTACTGAATTAAGACAGTTCTTGGTTCTACAGGTGACTGAACAATATTTTTTTTCAATTGTGAAATATCCTACATATACCAAAGTAAACGATGTACATCACATACATCATGTATGTGAAGTTAAATAATGATTATAAAGCAACACTATGTAACTGCTACCAAGTTAAGAAATACAACATTTTCAGAACTTAGAAGCCATCCTCTTAATGTGTGTCATTTCTATCATCAATCTCTCTCCTATAACAGGCTCTTTGACTTTTGTGACAATAATTTTTCTAATTTTTTCTTTAGCTTTTCCATGACTTATTTAACCTTTTACTCTTGATAAATATTTGTTTCCAGCTTTTTTTCTTTTAGAATTGATGCTGCTGTGAACAATCTTGTATGTATCTCTTAATGGACATGTGCATTCATTTCTAGGGATTTCATTTAGTATAGGAACTCAGAGTCATAAAATATGCATTTCTTTACTAGAAGTTTACAAATTTAGACACAATTCCTATAGCGCATGAAATTTCCTGTTGTTTCATGTGCTCACCAACACTGGTTATTAGCTGACTTCTTTTATTTTTTTTGCCAATTAGTTGATAGAAAATAGTATTATAGTTTAAAAAAACTGTTCTTTCTTGATCAGTGAAATTGATCCCCTTTCCCTATGTTTACTAACCCTCTGGATTTCCTCTTTTCTGAAATGGCTGTTCAAATATTTTGTCCATCTTTACTTTCGGTTATCTTTATCTTGCTGTTGTTCAGTCGCTCAGTTGTGTCCGACCCTTTGCCTCTCCATGAACTGCATCAGGCCAGGATTCCCTGTCCTTCACCGTCTCAAGGAGCTTGCTCAAACTCATGTCCATTGAGTTGGTGATGCCATTCAACCATCTTATCCTCTGCTGCCCCTTCTCTGCCTGCCTTCTATCTCTCCGAGCATCAGGGTCTTTTCTAATGAGTTGGCTCTTCACATCAGGTGGCCAAATATTGGAGCTTCAGCTTCAGCATCAGTCCTTCCAGTGAATATTCAGGACTGATTTCATTTAGGATGGACTGGTTGGATCTCCTTGCAGTCCAAGGGACTCTTAAGAGTCTTCTCTAGTTCAAAAATATCAATCTTTCATGCTCAGCCTTCTTTATGGTCTAACTCTCACATCCATACTTGACAACTGAAAAAAATCATAACTTTTACTAGATGGACCCTTGTTGGCAAAGTAATATCTCTGCCTTTTAATATGCTGTCTAGGTTGGAGCAAGCATCTTTTAATTTCATGACTGCAATCTTGTAGCCTGTGTTGAAATACGATTTATTTAAATAGTTCTTTAAAAAAACTTTTTTTTAAAGTTTGGCTTTCAGCACATATCCAGGCCACTGTAACAGTCTTGAGAAATATTAAAATCGTAAACATCAATGAACACTCCAAGTCTTCCTTAAACATAATATGACAAGTTCTAGTCTAGTACTCTTTAAGGCAAAGTTGTGTCAGTTCTCACAATTTTGGCATTTTGTAGTGTTTATAATTTAAGATATCAATGTAACATTCCCCCAAAAAGCTGTTGTAAGCATCATAATTACTTCAAAACTATAGGTAATACTGTGTGCCAAGAAGAGAGAGAATTCAGACGTCTGTCAATTCTGCATTGCATAGAAATAAAACTCTACTAAAAAAAAACTCTACTAAAAGCCCTTCACTAAAAAAAGTAACAACTTTCTGCTTTAGTTCCCAAGAAGCCAGGAAACTGATCTCAAAATTTGAAAGCTTACAACACAATGCCTCAAATTCTAGGGTACTCTCTTGATTTACACCAATTTTGCATGAGGCTGATTGTCCCATTTTAAGAATGGTCTGAACATTATGACTTTCTTCTCTTTTAAATATTTAACATGAAAATCCCTGGGCAAGGCCTTACCAATCAGTATTTTAACATTGAAGGGTATAGCATTTAAAACAGTATTATTGAAGCACACAATTCCCTTTATCCATGAAGCTTTAAGTCCCTAACTTTCACAACAAAAGCTCTCATTGCAGTGGGGTAAAATTGACAGCTGTATGGTGGATTTTATTTCCTACCTTGATAAAACTAGACTTCTGCAGATCTGTATCTCTGTCCCGTCGGTGTAGTCTTTTTCAGTCTTAACCACTTTCTATTGTAGTTTTCTGGTAATATTTTAATGGAATTAACTATTGATACAGAGCCTAATACAAAAGAAGTTGACAGGAGAAAAAATTTCAGTCATTTGCACAGAGATTGTAGGACTGTATTATTGTTGAAAGTTCTGTCTCAAGTGCGAATCCATTAGCAGTGAGACTTGGGGTCCTTGGGAAGTCCATGGGAGATAAAATAACTTGCAAACTTGGCTAAGGATACTCAGCCTCCCATCAGTGATGTTCATGAGGCCATGCTATTATCGTGTCTGCCAGGATTCCTTCATGGGAAAAATGACAGGACTCAAAGCTCTGAAGGGCTGGGAAGGAAGGTGTCCTCAAAGCTTTGACAGTTAGGGATTCTCTGGGTTCTGAATATTTGCTTTTTCCTCAGCTCATTTTATGGGTTTCCTTGGTGGCTCAGACAGTAAAGAATCCATCTGCAATGCAGGAGACCCAGGTTCAATCCCTGGGTTGGGAAGATCCCCTGGAGAAGGGTGAGGCTAGCCACTCCAGTATCCTTGCCTGGAGAATTCCATAGACAGAGGAGCCTGGCAGGCTACAGTCCATGGGGTCACAAAGAGTCAGATAGGACTGAATGACTAACACATTCAAGCTCATTTGACCATAAACTGCTTCCCTGTACATTCTCTGGCACTGTGAATTCAGGGGCAAGATCCATCAGTCTGATGTTCTACAGCATAATGGCAAAGGAGCCTTCATCTGGGGCCCAGAATTCTTGGGACACCACCCTGGAGGAGGAAATGCATGCCACTTCAGTATTCTTGCTTACAAAATCTCATGGACAGAGGAACCTGGTGGGCTACAGTCCAAAGGGTCACAGAGTCAGACATGACTGAGCAACTGAGCATGCACCTCAGTGGAAGATTGGGAGACCAAGGTTGTGTGAAACTTACTGGACAATGAGTTTGAGAGAAAACTCTGAGAATAAAAAGCAAAGAAGAGGTGGAAGAAAAAAGAAGGAAAAGAGGAATTACTGTGGTTGAAAAAAGTAAAAGAGAAACAAGGGTATAAACTGAAGAAGAAGGAATAAGGGGACAAAGACTTAGAGGAAAGAATGAAGCATCTTTCGAGTAGTTATTCGGATCTCGACTTTCTTTTTTATTTTTCAAAGTTTTTTTCTTTTTTTAATGTGGACCATTTTTAAAGTCTCTATTAAACAGATTACAATATTTCTTCTGTTTTACATTTTGTTTTTTTGGCCATGAGGCATGTAGGATCTTAACTCCTCAACCAGGGATTAAACCCACATCCCCTGCATTGGAAGGCAAAGTCTTAACCAATGGACTGCCAAGGAAGTCCCAATATCTCTATTTTAAAGATAAGGAAAATGATTTGTTCAAGATTAAATAACTCATAAGTAATGGAACTGCAGTTTGAGTGTACAGTCCAAATCCTGGACTCCTAATTCTGAAACCTACCTTCTTCTCGTAACACCACGCTGTCTCCTCCCTGTTCCTTTTACTCTCGCTGTCCTTGAAATCTTGGAGTCCAATTCACTAAAACCAGCTCTTTCACACATTTATTCTTGACCTGAAGACTCTGGCACATCTTTCCCCATTCTGGATTGCAGACTACAATCTTTGGTTTATTTCCTTTGCTTTCTAGTAATTATCAGAAATTTACATTTTTTTCTGTTCACTTTTGTTAGATTCAACACATTGATATGTTACAGACTGTCAAAATACTTTTAAATCCACATCCTGATTTCTATCTAATTCAGTTTCTTTGAGTTGTATGCCATTAGCAATTTTTATAATTGCCCCTTTTATATTTTCTTCCTGGTTACTAATAAAAGCATAAAGAAAAGGTAATTTAAAATTTCCTTCCAAGTTATTCTCAGATATTTAATTGTGTGAGTAGAGTTTTAGCTAGCTATTAATCCACCAAATTATACAAACATCCCGACAGTATTTCTTCAACTTTTTACAAGTAAAATAAAAAAGTCTCCGTTATATATTTTATAGAAATATCATCTCATTATATGTGCTGTATTTGAACCTAATTTCAAGTTGTTTACATGGCCAGACCGAGAATATACCATGAACCTCATACGGTCTTATACGTGGATTTCTTTATTATCCTTCCTAAATGTTAATAAGAAATGCTTTTCACTGATACATTTAAAGTCATTAAATGTGATATTAAACACACTTCTCTGGTGGTGTCACCTGCCAGTTGCCAATGCAGGAGACTTATATAAGAGATGCGGATTCAGTCATTTGGTGGTGAAGATGCCCTAGAGAAGGAAATGGCAACCGACTCCAGTATTCTTGACTGGAGAATCCCATGGACACAGGAGCCTGGCAGGTTATAGTCCATAAGGTTGCAAAGAGTTGGACACGACTAAAGTGACTTAGCATGCATAGCATGCATGCAAATGTGATATCAAACATCAGTTCAGTTCAGTTGCTTAATTGTGTCTGACTCTTTGCGACCCATGAACCACAGCATGCCAGGCCTCCCTGGCCATCACCAACTCCCGGAGTTCACTCAAAATCATGTTCATCAAGTCAGTGATGCCATCCAGCCATCTCATTCTCTGTCCTCCCCGTCTCCTCCTACCCCCAATCCCTCCTAGCATCAGACTCTTTTCCAGTAAGTCAACTCGTCGCATGAGGTGGCCAAAGTATTGGAGTTTCAGCTTTAGCATCAGTCCTTCCAATGAACACCCAGGATTGATCTCCTTTAGAATGGACTGGTTGGATTTCCTTGCAGTCCAAGGGACTCTCAAGTCTTCTCCAACACCACAGTTCAAAAGCATCAATTCTTCGGCAATCAGCTTTCTTCACAGTCCAACTGTCACATCCATACATGACCACGGAAAAAACCATAGCCTTGACTAGATGGACCTTTGTTGGCAAAGTAATGTCTCTGCTTTTTAATATGCTATCTAGGCTGGTCATAACTTTCCTTCCAAGGAGTAAGCATCTTTTAATTTCATGGCTGCAATCAGCATCTGCAGTGATTTTGGAGCCCAAAAAATAAAGTCTGACACTGTTTCCACTGTTTTCCCATCTATTTCCCATGAAGTGATGGGACCAGATGCCATGATCTTTGTTTTCTGAATGTTGAGCTTCAAGCCAACCTTTTCACTCTCCTCTTTCACTTTCATCAAGAGGCTTTTTAGTTCCTCTTCACTTTCTGCCATAAGGGTAGTGTCATCTGCATATCTGAGGTTATTGATATTTCTCCCAGCAATCTTGATTCCAGCTTGTGCTTCTTCCAGCCCAGCGTTCCTCATGATGTACTCTGCATATAAGTTAAATAAGCAGGGTGACAATAAACAACCTTGACGTACTCCTTTTCCTATTTGGAACCAGTCTGTTGTTCCATGTCCAGTTCTAACTGTTGCTTCCTGACCTGCATACAGGTTTCTCAAGAGGCAGGTCAGGTAGTCTGGGATTCCCATCTCTTTCAGAATGTTCCACAGTTTATTGTGATCCACACAGTCAAAGGCTTTGGCATAGTCAATGAAGCACAAATAGATGTTTTTCTGAAACTCTCTTGCTTTCTCCATGATCCAGCGGATGTTGGCAATTTGATCTCTGGTGCCTCTGCCTTTTCTAAAACCTGCTTGAACATCTGGAAGTTCGCGATTCACATATTGCTGAAGCCTAGCTTGAAGAACTTTGAGCATGGCTTTACTAGCGTGTGAGATGAGTGCAATTGCGCGGTAGTTTGAGCATTCTTTGGCATTGCCTTTCTTTGGGATTGGGATGAAGACTGACCTTTTCCAGTCCTGTGGCCCCTGCTGAGTTTTCCAAATTTGCTGGCATATTGAGTGCAGCACTTTCACAGCATCATCTTTCAGGATTTGAAATAGCTCAATTGGAATTCCGTCACCTCCACTAGCTTTGTTCATCGTGATGCTCTCTAAGGCCCACTTGACTTCACATTCCAAGATGTCTGGTTCCAGGTGAGTGATCACGCCATCGTGATTATCTTGGTCATGAAGATCTTTTTTGTACAGTTCTTCTGTGTATTCTTGCCACCTCTTCTTAATATCTTCTGCTTCTGTTAGGTCCATACCATTTCTGTCCTTTATTGAGCCCATCTTTGCATGAAATGTTCCCTTGGAATCTCTAATTTTCTTGAAGAGGTCTCTTGTTTTTCCTATTCTGTTGTTTTCCTCTATTTCTTTGCATTGATCACTGAGGAAGGCTTTCTTATCTCTCCTTGCTATTCTTTGGACCTCTGCATTCAGATGCTTTTATCTTTCCTTTCCTCCTTTGCTTTTCGCTTCTCTTCTTTTCACAGCTATTTGTAAGGCCTCCTCAGACAGCCATTTTGCTTTTTTGCATTTCTTTTCCACAGGGATGGTCTTATTCCCTGTCTCCTGTACAATGTCACGAACCTCCGTCCAGAGTTCATCAGGCACTCCATCTATCATATCTAGTCCCTTAAATCTATTGCTCACTTCCACTGTATAATCATAAGGGATTTGATTTAGGTCATATCTGAATGGTCTAATGGTTTTCCCTACTTTCTTCAATTTCAGCCTGAATTTGGCAATAAGGAGTTCATGATCTGAGCCACAGTCAGCTCCTGGTCTTGTTTTTGCTAACTGTATAGAGCTTCTCCATTTTTGGCTGCAAAGAATATAATCAGTCTGATTTCGGTGTTGAGCATCTGGTGATGTCCATGTGTAGTCTTCTCTTGTGTTGTTGGAAGAGGGTGTTTGCTATGACCAGTGCGTTCTCTTGGCAAAACTCTATTAGCCTTTGCCCTGCTTCATTTCGTGCTCCAAGGCCAAATTTGCCTGTTACTCCAGGTGTTTCTTGACTTCCTACTTTTGCATTCCAGTCCCCTATAATGAAAAGGACATCTTTTTTGGGTGTTAGTTCTAAAAGGTCTTGTTGGTCTTCATAGAACTGTTCAACATCGGCTTCTTCAGCATTACTGGTTGGGGCATAGACTTGGATTGCTGTAATATTGAATGGTTTGCCTTGGAAACGAACAGAAATCATTCTGTCATTTTTAAGATTGCATCCAAATACTGCATTTCGGACTCGTTTGTTGACCATGATGGCTACTCCATTTCTTCTAAGGGATTCCTGCCCACAGTAGTAGATATAATGGTCATCTGAGTTAAAGATATTAAACATAGGTTTATTTAAATCACAGCATTAGCTCAGCCATCTGTTTTGAATATGGTATCCTAATAATTTTAGAGACTTCACAGATTGTTTTATACACTTGCATACTTACTGTCTTCTTAAAGAACATGGGCCTTGTGGTCAAGACTGGGAGGAAAAAGAGCTAGATTCTAATCCCAGTTCTTCTAGTAGCTACTTTGGTGATGGTATTATGTCATTACTAATGTAAGTTTCATTTGATTTTTTTATAAAGTAAAAAGGATTCATCATATTAGCATTTATTTCCCAAAGCATTCTTAAAATTTTACTTCCATATCTCAGTAGACATCCCTGAAAATATGATGTCTATGGTAAAACAGCTTTGGGCAATGTCAAGAGTTCCTTACCATAGGATTATCAGAGTGTTTAAGCTAAAAATGTTTTCATCAGCAAAGAGCTATGCTAGTTTTCCCCAATTTATTAAGATAAACAACACTTCTTCAAGGTTTAATCTCATTAGTTACTGTTCTCTGTATACTAGAAAGTATAAAAATACACTTGAAGATCTAAATGTCACTTCTACTCCAGAAGGTTCCATAATTACGTATATTCTACACCCACACATAGTATAAGATCTAAAGTTTTCATTCAGTTCAGTTCAGTTCAGTTCAGTCTCTTAGTCGTGTCTGACTCTCCGCGACCCCATGAATCACAGCATGCCAGGCCTCCCTGTCCATCACCAACTCCCGGAGTTCACTCAAACTCATGTCCACAGAGTCAGCGATGCCATCCAGCCATCTCATTCTCTGTCGTCCCCTTCTCCTCCTTCCCCCAACCTTTCCCAGCATCAGAGTCTTTTCCAGTGAGTCAACTCGTCGCATGAGGTGGCCAAAGTATTGGAGTTTCAGCTTTAGTATCAGTCCTTCCAAAAGGCCAAATTTAGGCAAACTGAATAATAATGGTGTCAGTAGATTTGAACAGAGCTATAACTAAATTTCTGAGGTCGATATTGATTTTGTGTTGTTGTTGTGGGGTTAAAATTATGTTAAAAGAGAATAGAAATATAAATTTAAGGTAGGCTTAATGAAAATTGTACATAAAAAGGATGTAGAAAATAGCTTATAGAAATATACAGTCAACTAGAAAGAAAGCTAATAAAATGTAATATTTGAATTAAATATCCTGACAGATGGCATTGGCCTGGTTGAACAGAGTGTTAACATAATGGAACTCTTTAATTTTTCTTGTTTTTCTGTAGATTTCTCATCTACTTAAGTTTCTATTGAATATAGTTTTAAGAGAAAAAAAAAAAGAGTTGGAAGGCACATAAGATGAATATTATTTCCTGAAAGACCTACTTATTTGTTATATACTAATAAAGGATTGCCCTTGAAGTGTAACATAAGGAAGCTGTTGTATCTGTCCCCTCTGTGCACATTTGGGCTCAGGAACGTACAAACCCAGATGTTCTTCACCATATATCATTTATAACAAACACCATATATCATTTGTAACAAACACCAAGTTCCTTAAAGGTGGTTTTTATACAACTCCATATTCTTCAGTATTTCTGTTTTAGGACCTTTCCATATCAAATGCTCAATAAATATTCGTTGATGAAACTGCACTAGAAATTGTATGAGGTGCTAGAGATACAAAGAGGCCTGAATGACATATATACACTACCATGTATAAAATAGATAACTGATAAGAACCTACTGTATGGCACAGGGACTCCACTCCGTGCTCTGTGGTGACCTAAATGGGAAGGGAATCTAAAAAAGAAGAGCTATATGTATATGTATGGCTGATGAACTTTGTTGTACAACAGAAACTAACACAATATTGTATAGCAAGTATACACCAATAAAAACAAAACAAAAAACAAACCGTCATGTTATTCAACTCCTTCCCTTGACATTAATGCTCTAGTCAAAAACACTATGGCCTTACAGTACAGAAAGTGCTATGGAAGAGTTACACACAGCCTGGGGAATGAACACAAGCAGAGCACCTAACCTAGCTGAGGAGGAAACCTCAATTGATTGTTCAATGATGAATCAGGTTAAAGACTCAGAATGGATGTTCCCAATAGAAGCAACAGACTATGTAATGACAAGAAATGAGAAGAGAGCATGACAGAGAGAAGAAATCAAACAGCCTAAATTATTGCTTGTAGAGAGAGTTCAGGACCCTAGCTAGCTTCCACTTGCACCACCATTCTCTCTTTGTGATCAACTCAGACTGTTTTTAGCAGTTCAAATGCACTATCTTCCATCTTGCTTAAATGAGTGTACATGTTTTCTCTAACTGAAATTTACTTTCCCCACTTTGTATAATTAAAACTCACAGAAAACTTTGAAATCTCAACTCAAATATCATCTCTTTGCAGGAGGCTTTTCCAGACCCTGAGACTATTTTTGTGTTTTAGTTGCTAAGTCGTTTCCAACTCTTGCAACCCCATGGACTGTAACATGCCAGGCTTCTCTGTCCTTGGGATTTTCCAGGCAAGAATACTGGAGTGGGTTGCCATTTCCTTCTCCAGGGAATCTTCCTAACCCAGGGATCAAACCCGGTCTCCTGCATTGTGGGCAGATTCTTTACCAACTGAGCTGCAAGGAAAGCTGAGCCAATATATTCTCACACCATTCCCTTATATTTCCTCCTCAGCAATCATCATTGCTTGTCATATACATTTATCTGCATGATTTTTAAAGTTAATGTCTATACATCCTAACCTAGATTATATATTCCATGAAACCATAGACTCTGCCTGTTTTATTCAACATTTACTACCAGTACCTAGTAAAGAACTTTTCATATAGAAAGTATTCTCTAAGTACTTGTTGATTGAATGCAAAGAATTAGAAAAATTATTAAGAGTCCAAAGAAGGCAAGTATTTTTATACTACACTGAGATTTTACTCTTTATCCTGAAGTCTATAAGGAGGAATTTAATATTAGGTAGACAAGTGAACAGATAAGCATTTCGTAAATAAAACTCTGACTATGATGTCAAAAATTGTTCATAAATGGGCTAAGACTATAGGTAAACAGTCTAATTAGAAGTTCACTGTGATAACACAGGTAAGAAGTTATGGTTACTTGAACTAGGTACTGGATCATGAGATAGAAGGAAGTATGAGATTTGAGAGATATTATGAAAGTGGAAAGAAACCAGGACTTAGTACCTGTTTTGTGGTGGGAATGAGGAAGGAGGAAAATGTGTTACAGTTGATTGTTAGCTTTCTAGTTTGGGCAAATACGTGGATGATGTCTCTGCCAAATGAGAAAGTGAAATGAAAGTGGGAACTAATATATACTTCTTGTAATGTTGAGTCATAAGAGATTTCCAGTGGATATGTAGATCGAACCTGAGGATCAGAGAAAGAAGACAACTAGACAATGAGCTTTTGAAAAAAACTGATGAAATACACACAACATAAAATTTATCATCTTAATCATTTTGAGTGTACAGTTCAGTGGTATTAAGTATACTCATATGGTTGTGCCGCCATTGTCACCATCCATCTCCAGGACAGAAATTCTGTATCCATTAAATAATAACTCTCCATTCCTCCTCTTAACCAGCCCCTGGCAACCACCATTTTACCTTTGGTCTCTATGAATTTGACTACTTAGGTATCTGATTTAAGCAGAATCATATGATATTTGTTCCTTTATGACTTGTCATTTATTTCATGAAGCATAATGTTTATCCATTAAACTTTATAAGGTTTATCCATGTTATAACATGTATGAGAATTCCTTTCCTTTTTTTGAAAATATAATGTTCATCTGTTATCTTAAAGTAAAGATCTTTAAGGAGAAAGTGGTATAGTAAGTAATATCTTCCCTTCAAAGGTAATTACTGAGATATGCTTTAAGAAGTGGATGCATTTTTTTCTGGCATAAATTATTTCTCAGTTTCAGGTGGGGCCTTATTTAACTCTTTTAAAGCTTAAATTCATCTTTTTCTTCCCTTTTCTCCACACTAGGCTACATCTAGGTACTGAATTTCATTTTAAAAATCCAATAATTATTTATTAATCACCTGTGCACATCTGGCTACAATGTTAAACATCGAAAATAAAGAACTAAGAAAGGAAAAAAAAGAAAAGAAAGAACTCCCTGATGACTTTTTAAAACATTCATTCATCTTCCATAATTCTCATGGAGGGAAACAGATTGCATATCACTTAAATTTATATATTTACATTATATACATTATTAGCCTCTGAAATAGTTCTAGGCAGCTGCCTAGAATTAATCTACTTTAAGAAAAAAAATTGTTTCTACATTATTTTCAGAAAGTTTTGATATTTCTATGGTATCATCAACCTATCTCTGCCCCAAATGTGATCCAGAGAAAGCATGTGATCTGTGAGGGTTTCCAGTGTGTTGCACAGCAAATCTTTTCTGGTATTAATCACAAAATCACCCCAACAGCTTAATTTTGATCTTTGATATAGATCCATATTTGCCTTCTCATATAATCCATTGGCAATTTATTAAACCATTTAGTAAGGAAACATTTGGCTTTCCCTGGTGGCTCAGATGGTAAAGAATCTTCCCGCAACGAGGGAGACCTGGATTCGATTCCTGGGTTGGGAAGATTCCCTGGAGAAGGGCAAGGCAACTCACTCCAGTATTCTTGCCTGGAGAATTCCATGGACAGAGGAGCCTGACGGGATACAGTCCATGGGGTTGCAAAGAGTTGGACATGATTGAGTGACTAAGCACACAAGAAAACATTCAGTTCAGTTCAGTTCAGTTCAGTCGCTCAGTCGTGTCCGACTCTCCGCGACCCCATGAATCACAGCACGCCAGGCCTCCCTGTCCATCACCAACTCCCGGAGTACACTCAAACTCATGTCCACAGAGTCGGTGATGCCATCCAGCCATCTCATTCTCCGTCGTCCCCTTCTCCTCCCGCCCCCAACCTTTCCCAGCATCAGAGTCTTTTCCAGTGAGTCAACTCGTCTCATGAGGTGGCCAAAGTATTGGAGTTTCAGCTTTAGCATCAGTCCCTCCAATGAACATCCAGGATTAATCTCCTTTAGAATGGACTGGTTGGATCTCCTTGCAGTATAAGGGACTCTCAAGAGTCTTCTCCAACACCACAGTTCAAAAGCATCGATTCTTCGGCGATCAGTTTTCTTCACAGTCCAACTCTCACATCCATACATGACCACGGGAAAAACCATTGCCTTGACTAGACGGACCTAGGTCGGCAAAGTAATGTCTCTGCTTTTTAATATACTATCAAGGTTGGTCATAACTTTCCTTCCAAGGAGCAAGCGTCTTTTAATTTCATGGCTGCAATCAGCATCTGCAGTGATTTTGGAGCCCAAAAAAACAAAGTCTGACACTGTTTCCACTGTTTTTCCATCTATTTCCCATGAAGTGATGGGACCAGATGCCATGATCTTTGTTTTCTGAATGTTGAGCTTCAAGCCAGCCTTTTCACTCTCCTCTTTCACTTTCATCAAGAGGCTTTTGAGTTCCTCTTCACTTTCTGCCATAAGGGTAGTGTCATCTGCATATCTGAGGTTATTGATATTTCTCCCAGCAATCTTGATTCCAGCTTGTGCTTCTTCCAGCCCAGCGTTCCTCATGATGTACTCTGCATATAAGTTAAATAAGCAAGGTGACAATATACAACCTTGACGCACTCCTTTTCCTATTTGGAACCAGTCTGTTGTTCCATGACCGGTTCTAACTGTTGCTTCCTGACCTGCATACAGGTTTCTCAAGAGGCAGGTCAGGTGGTCTGGGATTCCCATCTCTTTCAGAATGTTCCACAGTTTATTGTGACCCACACAGTCAAAGGCTTTGGCATAGTCAATGAAGCAGAAATAGATGTTTTTCTGAAACTCTCTTGCTTTCTCCATGATCCAGCGGATGTTGGCAATTTGATCTCTGGTGCATCTGCCTTTTCTAAAACCTGCTTGAACATCTGAGAGTTCACGGTTTACATACTGCTGAAGCCTGGCTTGGAGAATTTTGAGCATGACTTTACTAGCGTGTGAGATGAGTGCAATTGTGCGGTAGTTTGAGCATTCTTTGGCATTGCCTTTCTTTGGGATTGGAATGAAGACTGACCTCTTCCAGTCCTGTGGCCACTGCTGAGTTTTCCAAATCTGCTGGCATATTGAGTGCAGCACTTTCACAGCATCATCTTTCAAGACTTGAAATAGCTCAACTGGAATTCCATCACCACCACTAGCTTTGTTCGTAGTGATCCTTTCTAAGGCCCACTTGACTTCACATTCCAAGATGTCTGGCTCTAGGTCAGTGATCACATTATCGTGACTATCTTGGTCGTGAAGATCTTTTTTGTACAGTTCTTCTGTGTATTCCTGCCACCTCTTCTTAATATCTTCTGCTTCTGTTAGGTCCATACCATTTCTGTCCTTTATCGAGCCCATCTTTGCATGAAAAGTTCCCTTGGAATCTCTAATTTTCTTGAAGAGGTCTCTTGTTTTTCCTATTCTGTTGTTTTCCTCTATTTCTTTGCATTGATCACTGAGGAAGGCTTTCTTATCTCTCCTTGCTATTCTTTGGAACTCTGCATTCAGATGCTTATATCTTTCCTTTTCTCCTTTGCTTTTCGCCTCTCTTCTTTTTACAGCTATTTGTAAGGCCTCCTCAGACAGCCATTTCGCTCTTTTGCATTTCTTTTCCATGGGGATGGTCTTGGTCCCTGTCTCCTGTACAATGTCACGAACCTCCGTCCAGAGTTCATCAGGCACTCTATCAATCAGATCCAGTCCCTTAAATCTATTTCTCACTTCCACTGCATAATCATAAGGGATTTGATTGAGGTCATATCTGAATGGTCTAGTGGTTTTCCCTACTTTCTTCAATTTAAGTCTGAACTTCGCAATAAGGAGTTCATGATCCGAGCCACAGTCAGCTCCTGGTCTTGTTTTCGCTAACTGTATACAGCTTCTCCATCTTTGGTTGCAAAGAATATAATCAATCTGATTTCGGTGTTGACCATCTGGTGATGTCCATGTGTAGAGTCTTCTCTTGTGTTGGTGGAAGAGGGTGTTTGCTATGACCAGTGCATTCTCTTGACAAAACTCTATTAGCCTTTGCCCTGCTTCATTCCGTGCTCCAAGGCCAAATTTGCCAGTTACTCCAGGTGTTTCTTGACTTCCTACTTTTGCATTCCAGTCCCCTATAATGAAAAGGACATCTTTTCTGGGTGTTAGTTCTAAAAGGTCTTGTAGGTCTTCATAGAACCGATTAACTTCGGCTTCTTCAGCATTACTGGTTGGGGCATAGGCCTGGATTACTGTAATATTGAATGGTTTGCCTTGGAAACGAACAGAAATCATCCTGTCATTTTTAAGATTGCATCCAAGTACTGCACTGCGGACTCTTTTGTTGACCATGATGGCTACTCCATTTCTTCTAAGGTATTCCTGCCCACAGTAGTAGATATAATGGTCATCCGAGTTAAATTCACCCATTCCAGTCCATTTTAGTTCACTGATTCCTAGAATGTCGACATTCACTCTTGCCATCTCCTGTTTGACCACTTCCAATTTGCCTTGATTCATGGACCTAACATTCCAGGTTCCTATGCAATATTGCTCTTTACAGCACCGGACCTTGTTTCTATCATTGGTCATATCCACAACTGGGTATTGGTTTTGCTTTTGCTCCATCCCTTTATTCCTTCTATAGTTATTTCTCCACTGAGCTCCAGTAGCATACTGGGCACCTACCGACCTGGGGAAGTCCTCATTCAGTATCCTATCATTTTGCCCTTTGTTACCGTTCACGGGGTTCTCAAGGCAAGTATACTGAAGTGGTTTGCCATTCCCTTCTCCAGGGGACCACATTCGGCTGTGGTCCATGTGATTAGATCAGCTAGTTTCCTGTGATTATGATTTCAGTTTGTCTGCCCTCTGGTGCCCCCTAGTAATACCTACTGTCTTATTTCGGTTTCTCTTACCTTGGTCGTGGAAAATCTCTTCACAGCCGCTCCAGCAAAGTGCAGCTGCTGTACCTTACCTTGGACGAGGGGTATCTCCTCAAGGCCCCCCCGCCTGACCTTGAACGTGGAGTAGCTCCTCTCGGCCCTCCTGCGCCCGCGCAGCCACCGCCTGTTGGACGTGGGGTAGCTCCTCTCGGCCGCCGGCCCTGGCCTCAGGCGTGGGGTAGCTCCTCACGGCCGCACCTCTTTGCGTGGCTCGTTATGTCTATCCTACATCTACTATTTATCACCTGTGTGACATAGTTCAAGCCCTTTTTTCTTATGGGCATTAGTTTGTTCAGTTTAAAAATGAAGCTGAGTGGTGGGTGATGAGGGTGAGACAGCAATTTTAAGAGTGATTGCAGATATTAAAAGAATAAATGAATGCCAAATTCACCTGTAACTTAAAAAAAGCCCTACATATCATTATTGTTATTCATATATACCAATAGGCTATTTTTCAGCAACTACCAGTAATGAATGTCAGGTAATCAGTAGAAATTTTTGGTAACTGAAGCATGCAAACCACAGACTTAAATAGAATTTTATAGCCATTCTTTCCTTACTTGTTTCATGAATTAATTTACCCTCATACTGATTTCCTATGTAATATCCTAGTGGCATTTTGAGTTGTCTCCATATTTTGGTTTCCTTTCTAAACTGAAGGACACTTGAGAACAATTTATATCTATGAATTATCACCTAAGCTCAGGCAACATATCATTGTAAAAGGTCAAATATAAATGTCCACTTTCTTCAGAACTGAAGAAACACTTTGAACTCAATACACTGAAATTTTGAATTGCATCTTAACACAGTGGGTCATTTCATTCAGAAGTAATGCTTTTCATACAATTTAATGGAGCAGCATTCAGAGCCTTCAAAACCTTTTCTTAATCTCTTTTCCATTTCTATAATGTACTCTTCTTCAATGCACAGGTCATTGTTTGGTTGTGAACATTTCTCCACCAATATGTCTTAAGCTCTTATCCATCTAGTCAAGAAATGTGTGAAATATTCCTGATGATGACTTACTTTTTTCTTGATACCTGTGTAAGAATTGATTCAAAGGTAAACTTTACCATGAAAACTGGGACAAAAGTTCACTAGGTTTCAACAGTTTATAAATTAAGTCTAGTGGGAATACGTTCTAATTTTAAAAAATCCACCCTTATTGGCAATGTACTTGATCAGCTTTTCCTTCAGTAACACAGAGTTAATGTAGTATATTATTGATGGGGCTTCATTTGCATCTTACAGTGCTTTCTAATTAGTCTCTTTATATAAACTTCTATTTTTACATAAACTTTTTAACAAAGCAATTATGTATTTTAAAAATCTAGTTAACTATTTAAATTCAAAATTTGATATGTTTTATTCTTGGTGCTTCTCTGGAGGTTCAGTGTAAAGAATTGGCCTGCTAATGCAGGAGGCACGGGTTCAGTCCCTGGGTTGGGAAGATCGCCTGGAGAAGAAAATGGCAACCCACTCCAGTATTCTTGTCTGTAGAATTCCATGAACAGAGGAGTCTGTAGGCTACAGTCATGGGTTGCAAAAGAGTTGGACATGACTTAGCGACTAAACAACAACAATATTCTTGGTGCACAATAAAATTTACGTTGGTTGATTTGTTTCAGATCTTGGGAAGTGCTATAATACTGATAATATCCATCCATTTATATTATCAACAAACATTTTAGAGTACCTGTTCTCGGTCAGAAGATATAATCCATGCGTTCATGGAACTCAGATCAATAGAAACAGAATATGTATATGTGTATATGTATATATGTGTATATATACATATGTCTGTATGTATATTATACATGTAGAAATTCAAGTAGACAAATTGAGAAGTATAATGAAACAAAACAAATGTGATTCAAGGTGGTTCAAGGGTTACATAGACAAAAATTCAGGTTAAATTCTTTGGAGGCCATATTTTGCTTAAGAATTTTTAAAAGTTGGCTGTTCCAGAAGTAGAATATTCCAACATGAAAATAAAATAACTGCAGTTCCTTAGGGGAATTCTTAGCAGAAAAGCAGCAGCTGGGTGGTATATAATGAGTAAGGAAAAGATTGGATGAAATGGGACTGGAGAAGCAAAAGGGGCCCCTGATAAGGAATTAGAACCTTATTCTAAGAGAATCAGAGACAAAAAAGGGGGAAGTAGACAGTTTTATATAGATTATTTTCCATCACTCTGTGTGACACTTTATATTCTCATTTATGCTTCATGATAACCTTTTGAGAAATTTGTTATTAGCCTAAAATTATACATTAGAAAAATATGATTTACATGCTGGACAGTTAATAAAGGGAAAAGCTAATTTCAGATCTGAGTGTGTTTGTTTACAAACATATTATTCAGTTTTACTGTAGCCCACTACTTAACAGAGAATATAAATACTGAGCTTGGCAATGAAATACTACAAATTACAAACGCTAGAGAGGGTGTGGAGAAAAAGGAACCCTCCTACATTATTGGTGGGAATGTAAATTGGTACAGCCTTATGAAGAACAGCATGGAGGTTCCTTAAAAAACTAAAAATAGAGTTATCATATGATCAAGTGAGACTACACCTGGGCATATATTCAGAGAAAACTCTAGTTCAAAAAGACACATGCACCCCAACATTCATAGAGGCACTGTTTACAATAGCCAAGACATGGAAACAACCTAAATACCATTGACAGAAACATGGAAAAATATGTGTAACAATGTAACATTCAGTTCAGCTCAGTCACTCAGTCGTGTCGGACTCTTTGCAACCCCATGAATCACAGGACGCCAGGCCTCCCTGTCCATCATCAAATCCCGGAGTTCACTCAAACTCACCTCCATCGAGTCGGTGATGCCATCCAGCCACCTCATTCTCTGTCGTCCCCTTCTCCTCCTGCCCCCAATCCCTCCCAGCATCAGAGTCTTTTTCAGTGAGTCAACTCTTCGCATGAGGTGGCCAAAGTATTAGAGTTTCAGCTTTAGCATCAGTCCTTCCAATGAACACCCAAGACTGATCTCCTTTAGAATGGACTGGTTGGATCTTCTTGCAGTCCAAGGGACTCTCAAGTGTCGACTCCAGCACCACAGTTCAAAAGTATCAATTCTTCGGTGATCAGCTTTCTTTACAGTGCAACTCTCACATCCATACATGACCACTGGAAAAACCATAGCCTTGACTAGACGGACCTTGGTTGGCAAAGTAATGTCTCTGCTTTTTAATATGCTATCTATGTTGGACATAACTTTCCTTCCAAGGAGTAAGCATTTTTTAATTTCATGGCTTCAATCACCATCTGCTGTGATTTTGGAGCCCAAAAAAATAAAGTCTGACACTGTTTCCATGTTTCCCCATGTATTTCCCATAAAGTGATGGGACAAGATGCCATGATCTTAGTTTTCTGAATGTTGAGTTTAAGCCAACCTTTTCACTCTCCTCCTTCACTTTCATCAAGAGGCTTTTTAGTTCTTCTTCATCTTCTGACATAAGGGTGGTGTCATCTGCATATCTGAGGTTATTGAGATTTCTCCTGGCAATCTTTTTTCCAGCTTGTGCTTCTTCCAGCCCAGCGTTCCTCATGATGTACTCTGCATATAAGTTAAATAAGCAGGGTGACAATATACAGCCTTGACGTACTCCTTTTCCTATTTGGAACCAGTCTGTTGTTCCATGTCCAGTTCTAACTGTTGCTTCCTGACCTGCATATAGGTTTCTCAAGAGACTGGTCAGATGGCCTGGTATTCCCATTTCTTTCAAAATTTTCCACAGTTTATTGTGATCCACACATTCAAAGGCTTTGCCATAGTCAATGAAGCAGAAATAGATGTTTTTCTGGAATTCTCTTGCTTTTTCGATGATCCAGCGGATGTTGGCAATTTGATCTCTGGTTCCTCTGTCTTTTCTAAAACCAGCTTGTACATCTGGAATTTCATGCTTCACATATTGCTGAAGCCTGGCTTGGAGAAATTTGAGCATTACTTTACTAGCATGTGAGATGAGTGCAATTGTCCAATAGTTCGAGCATTCTTTGGCATTGCCTTTCTTTGGGATTGGAATGAAAACTGACCTTTTCCAGTCCTGTGGCCACTGGTGAGTTTTCCAAATTTGCTGGCATATTGAGTGCAGCACTTTCACAGCATCATCTCTCAGGGTTTGAAATAGCTTAACTGGGATTCCATCACCTCCACTAGCTTTGTTCTTAGTGATACTTTCTAAGGCCCACTTGACTTCACATTCCAGGATGTCCGGCTCTAGGTCAGTGATCACACCATCGTGATTATCTTGGTGGTGAAGATCTTTTTTGTACAGTTCTGTGCATTCTTGCCACCTCTTCTTAATATGTTCTGCTTCTGTTAGGTCCATACCATTTCTGTCCTTTATCGAGCCCATCTTTGCATGAAATGTTCCCTTGGTATCTCTAATTTTCTTGAAGAAATCTCTAGTCTTTCCCATTCTATTATTTTCCTCTATTTTTTTGCATTGATTGATGAGGAAGGCTTTTTTATCTCTCCTTGCTATACATGGAACAACGGACTGCTTCCAAATAGGAAAAGGAGTACATCAAGGTTGTATATTGTCACCCTGATTATTTAACTTATATGCAGAGTGCATCGTGAGGAACGCTGGGCTGGAAGAAGCACAAGCTGGAATAAAGATTGCCAGGAGAAATCTCAATAACCTCAGATATGCAGATGACACCACCCTTGTGTCAGAAAGTGAAGAGGAACTAAAGAACTTCTTGATGAAAGTGAAAGAGGAGAGTGAAAAGGTTGGCTTGAAGCTCAACATTCAGAAAACAAAGATCATGGCATCTGGTCCCATCACTTCATGGGAAATAGATGGGGTAACAGTGGAAATAGTGTCAGACTTTATTTTTTTGGGCTCCAAAATCACTGCAGATGCTGATTGCAGCCATGAAATTAAAAGACTCTTACTCCTTGGAAGGAAAGTTATGACCAACCTAGATAGTATATTACAAAGCAGAGACATTACTTTGCCAACCAAGGTCCGTCTAGTCAAGGCTATGGTTTTTCCCGTGGTCATGTATGGATGTGAGAGTTGGACTGTGAAGAAAGCTGATCGCTGAAGAATTGATGCTTTTGAACTGTGGTGCTGGAGAAGACTCTTGAGAGTCCCTTGGACTGCAAGGAGATCCAACCAGTCCATTCTAAAGGAGATCGATCCTGGGTGTTCATTGGAAGGACTGATGCTAAAGCTGAAACTGCAATACTTTGGCCACCTCATGCAACTAGCTAACTCACTGGAAAAGACTCTGATGCTGGGAAGGATTGGGGGCGGGAGGAGAAGGGGATGACAGAGAATGAGATGACTGGATGGCATCACCGACTTGATGGACATGAGTTTGAGTGAACTCCGGGATTTGATGATGGACAGGGAGGCCTGGTGTTCTGTGATTCATGGGGTCGCAAGAGTCGGACACGACTGAGCGACTGAACTGAATTGAACTTTCTATTCTTTGGAACTTTTCATTCAGATGGGAATATCTTTCTTTTTCTCCTTTGCTTTTCACTTCTCTTCTTTTCACAACTATTTGTAAGGCCTCCCCAGACAGCCATTTTGCTTTTTTGCATTTTTTTTTTTAACGCTGGATATCAAAAGCACGATGCTATTTTTATTCCATTGACTATATCAAAAAGAAAATATATTTAGTCATTCTTTTTGATATAGCCAATGGAACAAAAATAGCATCATGCTTTTGATACCCAGCATTAGAAAAAATAATAATAAATATGAAAGGCTTTTATTCAATAGTTGAATAAGTAACACTACTCATTTTTCTCTTTTGTCTCATCTGTCCATTTTATTTTCAGCAGAGAATTTAATCTTAATTGAAATATCTTATGATCAAGAATTTTAATGACTACATTATTAGACTTCTATGATAATTTTTAAACTAATTTTAAAAATAGTCTATGTCTATAAAGTTCTTTGTCTTAAGTTATTTCTTCATGATTGAAGTCATCAAGTCATCATTGTGACTAGTATTAGTACATGTTTTACTAAAAGACTGAAAATACATTTTAAAATTTGATAATGAAGATGTAAAATGAAAGTAAAATTTCACTGGAAATTCATCCTTTAATGAGATGTAAAATACTCTCTTTCAATTTAGATCATGTATCCAAGGGTCAATATCATTTTTGGCTATAGTGATAAAGGTTTTAACACCAATCAATTCCTGATTTTTTAAAAATGTTAATCACTGATAAACTTTGTTCAAATAAAAAAAGTAGATGAGGTTGGAAGGAGTTTCACAATAGCAATATAACATGACTCCTTGAACTCATTTAGTGTTACATGGCCCAAATTACAGTAATCCATTATCAAAAATTATGTTTAATGATCTATAAGCTGACAACTCAATTCGATTCTCTTTTAATTTTGTTGAAAGGAAGTAATTAGAAACCACTGTACTTGCAGAAAGATTTATTTTATAGTCATTACTGACATTTACCTTCTGAACATCAACATCAATATTTTAAATTATCTCTGTGTTTAACATTCTGAGGGATTGCACATGATGATTATGCTCTGCCATTGTTAGATAAGGTCTAGTTTTGTGAAATGGGCTTCCCAAGTGGCTCAGTGGTAAATAATCCACCTGCCAATGAAAGAGATGTGGGTTTGATCCCTGGGTTGGGAATATCCCCTGGAGAAGGAAATGGCAACCCACTCCAGTATTCTTACAAAGGAAATCCCATGGCCAGAGGAGCCTGGCAGGCTACAGACCATGGGGTGGCAAAAAAGTTGGACACAACTTAGAGACTAAGCAGCAACAAGTTATGTGAACTAGATGACCCAGTACAAGAGGAAACATGGTAAAAGTAAACAATGATAACACAAGTACATTCTTGGGGAGATTAGATTTAAGAATAGCACTTGTGGAAACTGAGAATTCTGAAACTGATTGTCTTAAAACTATTTGAACCGCTACATTTCTTTGGTAATTTTTATGTTCATGTATGTATATATATATATATACATATATATATATACACATGCATGCTAAATCACTTTAATTGTGTCCAACTCTGTGAGACCCTATGAACTGTAGCCAAGCCCACCAGGCTCCTCTGTCCATGGGATTCTCCAGTCAAGAATACTGGAGTGGGTTGCTGTGCCCTCCTCTAGGAGATCTTCCTGACTGGTGCGAACCTGAGTCTCTTATGTCTTCTACACTGGCAAATGTGTTCTTTATCACTAGCTCCACCTGAGACTAGGTTTTTAACCATGTTCATTTTTAGCTACTATCCTAGGAAAGCTGATAATCTAGACTACTAGCTAAAAAGGAATATGGTTAAAATCCTGACCCCAGAGACTGTAATTCTATAGATCTACTATGAGGCCAGTATCTGTTTTTTTCTTTTGTTTTTTGGTTTGCTTTTTTTGGCAAACTCATCCTGGATGATTCTGATGAAGGTTATCCACAGACTGCTTTCCAAAAAATATTGTGTGGAGAAAGTAAATACTTAAATAAGAACAGTTCCGATCCGTTCAGTCACTCAGTCGTGTCCGACTCTTTGCGACCCCATGAATCACAGCACGCCAGGCCTCCCTGGCCATCACCAAATCCTGGAGTACACTCAAACTCATGTCCATCGAGTCGGTGATGCCATCCAGCCATCTCATTCTCTGTCCTCCGCTTCTCCTCCTGCCCCCAATCCTTCCCAGCATCAGACGCTTTTCCAGTGAGTCAACTCGTCGCATGAGGTGGCCAAAGTATTGGAGTTTCAGCTTTAGCATCAGTCCTTCCAATGAACACCCAGGATCGGTCTCCTTTAGAATGGACTGGTTGGATCTCCTTGCAGTCCAAGGGACTCTCAAGAGTCTTCTCCAACACCACAATTCAAAAGCATCAATTCTTCGGCGATCAGCTCTCTTCACAGTCCAACTCTCACATCCATACATGACCACGGGAAAAACCATAGCCTTGACTAGACGGACCTTTGTTGGCAAAGTAATGTCTCTGAATAACAGTAGATAATGTTATTCATAGCTTTGTCCCAAGAACTGTTGTGTTATATGTTACAAATATTTACTCATAAAATCCTTTCAACACTGATGGAAGCATTACTATTTTTCCATTTTAAATTTGGATAAATTGAGTTAATGAGAAAATTCAATCACTTCTGTGAATACACAACATGAAATGTGAGTGAACATGAGTTAACATGAGGCTAGTGAAGATTCACGGCACAGATAATCTAGAATTCCAAGCTGAGCAGTAACAATGTTGTTGGGAAACAATGCGAATATACAGAAGGATTTTATATAAGTAGTGATATACTCAGCCTAAACGAGGGAGCAGAATGCTTGAAAAGGCCAATATTTAAGGAAAAGATAAAGGAAGAAAAACCTGGAGAGAAATAGAAAGGATTGATTAGAGACAGAGAATAATGTAGCCAAACCAAGCCCTCCAAAAGAATGAAATAAACCATTAATGTCACATGGTAGAGACTAAGAAACAGTAGAACATAAAATTTTCCACTGAATTTAGTTATCAAAAAGAGATCACTGTTGAAAAAGATTTAATTGGTGTCATAGAGATAGAAATTAGATGGCAGTTGTTTAAAAATAAATGGAGAAAGAAAATTGAAGAATGCATACAACCCTTTCAGGAGACTTAACTGTAAAGAAAAGATTTGTTGCTACTGCAAGGCTGAGGTCAAAAGAGTAGTTTTATATTTTGAAGAAAAAACATAGGAGGAAATTAATGATTCAGTTCAGTTCAATTCAGTTGCTCAGTCATGTCCGACTCTGCAACCCCATGAATCACAGCACGCCAGGCCTCCCTGTCCATCACCAACTCCCAGAGTTCATGCAAACTCATGTCCATAGAGTTGGTGATGCCATCCAGCCATCTCATCCTCTGTCATCCCCTTCTCCTCCTGCCCCCAATCCCTCCCAGCATCAGGGTCTTTTCCAATGAGTCAACTCTTCTCATGATGTGGCCAAAGTATTGGAGTTTCAGAAGGATCTGATAAATAAGTAATTCAAGAAAATAGAAAGGTTGGGACTCCAGGGTTCAGAAGGAAGATAACTGTACAACTACTGAATTAATATAGGATACAGATAAGAGTTGGGTTAAAGGAAAAGATGGTTAGTACTAAAAAGTTTTACTCAATAGGTAAGTGTCTGCAGGTCAGTAGATGACAGTGATTAAGAGAAATAGGAGGTGATGTTTCTGATCATCCTCAAATGATCAGGGATTTTTACAAGTGTGTTCAAAGAGCAAGCTTAAAAAGTGGCACTCAGGAACTATGATAACAATGCTCCATCTATTAGAAATGAATTAAAAACTATTCTTTGAGTCAGCCATTTAACATGTCACTTGAGTGCTTACTTTTTTATGCTAAGGACTCAAGTGATAAATAAGGTTATTTCAGCACTTCTCAAACAGTGATACTACTCAAGGGAAGGGTGTATATAAAAATTGCTAAGGAATTTACAAACAGCTTAAAATCATATGTGTGTATGTGTGTATGTCCTTTTCAGGAAAAATAAAGCACTTTTTGTTGTTTTCATTTTGATAGCACCAGATATCTTTGTGCAAGTGATTAGTAGTAATTAAATATGAAAGCACGATCTGTCTGATACATGTGTAAGATGCCACATCATAAAATAACTACAATAGGTAAAATTTTCTAATAGAAATATACTGAAATACTATGGGAACAGAAAGTACACGGGTGTGTTCACAGTGCCTAAACATAGAGAAGATGGGAAAGTACACGTGGGAGGAGACATCTATTTTGAGTCTCATCCAGTGTAATTTCTAGATTTAGAAAAGGGGAGCAGGTCATGTAGGTGACTGTGAAAATCATGAAATCATAAAAATTGCCTGAATCCATATTTAGGAAGATATTGCATGGATGTTATTTGTACTTATAGGTAGGAGTTGTTCTGGGAGGTGGGGGTGGAAACGCTAAAGAGATGTTAAACAAAGAAACAAGTGAAATAAAGAAGTTCACCTTTGGACTTGTAAACCTCTACAGCAGTGTGAAGGATTGGTTTCCAAGGGGAAGCTGGAGTGAAGAACACATGTTAATAGGTTACTGAAATCATTTAGAGTAGAGTTGAAAAAAAGACAAAATAGAGCAGAGGCTATGGGCATGTAGAGGGGTGCAAGGATTTGGGAATGACTTGGGGTATATAGTTTAGCTGTTTTGAGTAGGGAAGGAGTCAAGGACTCCATGAGCCCTAATATAAACAACTGAACAGATAGAAGGTGGTGACATTGACCAAGGTAAGAAAATCCAAAAAAGAAATAAATTCTTTAAGGCCAGGGTACCACATTGCCAAATCAAACCACATTATAAAGTAAAATAATCCCAATAGAAGAAATTACATATATATATATATATATAGGCTACACACTTAAACAATTGATTACTCCACATAAAAGTTAAGGCTGTATGGCTGACTTGCTGACAACGCATTCTTCTGTTCTTGAGTTTTCAAAGAAGCCAAGCTGCAAAGGAAGTGAGCCATTTCCTAGCTCTCTTTCCACACAACATAAATCAGAAAGTGCACAGCCTGTCAGTGGAGTTCTGGAAAATATGGATATAAAGGGACTCCTCTGTCTTCCTCCTTCCCTCTCTACCTGTGTCTGCCTAAGGCATGAAGATTGATCAGACATTTACAGAAGCAACTGCCAGTCTTATTCACTGTGGTGCAAGGGTGTGAGATTGCCACGCTGCTCCAACAAAAGCAAAATGGCAGTATTTAAATGAACTGACACATCAGATCTCCTCAGCTGTTCTTTACAAGCAATACATTAATCAGGATAAACAAGGTATTGTCATCCTGACAGAATGTTACAGGACTGCATCAGAGAATTCTCCTGATATTACTCCTCTTGAATACAAACCAGGGTCTGACATTTCCCAAAAAGGACAATGATTTCAGAAATCATTCTTCTGAAGTCTTTCTATAGAATACCGCGGAGCCTGGTGGGCTGCCTTCTATGGGGTCGCACAGAATCGGACACGACTGAAGTGACTTAGCACCTGCAGCATAGAAGAACGCATTCTTAATTAGTAATCTGATTCTATAGAATGTTGAGTCTCATCCAATGCATTTTCTAGGTTTACAAGCGGGGAACAGGCCCCTTTATGAGCTTTCCTTGAAATAGGGTTGTTAGGCAATATCTGAAGGCATTTTTTTCCCTAGCGGTGACTTTTATGTTGGTGAATTTTTAGAGCATTCTTTAAACACATTCCTTCCTTTTACTTTCACTGCTCTTTTATTATGACTCTTCATTGTGTTCTGCCTAAGTCACAGTTTACTAAGTGGTTACCTTGATCCCAATTCTTTCCTCCTTTCCTCCTTTCCTGCACAATATGTCCACTTAATTTTGTGTCACTGGACCATCCAAGAACCTTAAGATGACTCTACCTTTCTCTAGTGCATATTCTTACACATCTTTTTTGGCCTCATGAGTCTCTAAAATCTATTACTAAGCAGACTCACAACCTTTGTCATCCACTGCTAACCACAGGTGTCCTCTCCTCTAGCTAATGGAATACTTAGTGCCTTCCCATGTCTACATTTTCAATTTTTATCCTTTTTCTTTCTTTTCTTTTTTTGCAATGAAGGTTTGTTAGGAGATAAAACAGTAGTTAGGAGATAAAACGTGTGGATAGACATTCAGGAAGGCTCAGAGACAGAGTTGCGCCTTCGTGGTAGTTTGAATCACTTATATAGGACATTTACTTTGGGTTTCCTTTGGCCAATCATCTTGCTTTGCCTGGTTCTGAGTCTGTATTTGGTTTCATTAAGGGTCCTCTTTTAAAATTCAATTCACTTGTTATCTCTTTGATGAATCTGTTCCCATTATTTTTCTGAAATTACTTCTGCCTTTAAATGTTATTTCTAAAGTATATATATTTCATTTTATTTGTAAAATAAGTGTATTTCTTGTTCAAATCTCTTTTAGCAGTCCATATTGCCATGTGGAAATAAGTATGTTGAGGGTGGACTTAATATATATTTTTAGAGGCAGAAGGGATAGTTATAAAAAGGAGGGCTTAACAGATTAGGTGTAGTTTGTATCTGACCTCCAAGACAAAGGAGAAATTCAAGAAGAGTTCCTTGTGAGCTTGGAGTGTGCCAGGAAATCTGATGCTCATTTTTATTAAGTATCTCCCTCTCTTTCAACTATCTCCGCAATTTCTCTGCATTTCAATTTTCTCCTCTGACTTTCCCCTAGTGGAGGCACCTTCTATGACCCAGATACCTCTGGTTGCATTTTGGTGAGCTAGAGATAAATTGAAATTTTCATAAATTGCTATTATAAGGAAAAATAGGAATCAAAAAAACAAATGTGAGCTAATCAACATATATCTGCCAATAGTGCCAGATTCTTTTGACCCAATATAATTATTTTGGACTGGAGCTTCTTAGCTTGCAAGAATTACCCAGGATATGGTCAGAAATGAGATCCTACCTCAGGCCTTATGAATTAGGTCCTTGGTAGTAAGACCAGGAGGAAAAATTAACATTGCAAAGAAAGAAACATACTTTCATTATTTACATATATTATTGTTACTCTAGGATACTGTAAAAGAACTTTTAAATCAATAGTTAGCATTTAACAAGAGAGATTAGTAAGATTTATTGATACAAGCATAAATACAGAGATCAATTTCATTTTTCTGTATAAACAGAAAATGAAATGCTTAAGTATATGTTATTTACATTAACATCAAAAATAGGAATTGCCCATGAATCTACTCTCTCTCTGTGGACAATACTGAGCACTATTGTCTTAGTCTGCTTGGTCTGCCTAACAATGTACCACAGACTGGGTGGCTTAAACAATAAAAATGTATTCCTTTTAGTTCTGGTGGCTGGGGGTTGATGACTCTCTTTTCTTCTTTATATAAGGACCCCGATGCTACTTGATTAGGGCTCCACTGTTATTACTTCTTTTAAACTTAATTACCTCCTAAAGGCCCTATCTCCAAAAAGGGTCACACCAAGAATTAGAGTTTTAACATGATATTGGAGGGAACACAATTCAACGTATAGCAAATATAGAAACAGATGTATATAAAAATGAGAGAAGTGCCCTGTTGGAAGACAATAATGTAAAATATAATTTTTCTCTAAATTGATCCGTGGATCACCAGAAATACAAATAAAAATCCCAATGGGATTGCTCTTGGATTGGAAGAATTAATATTGTTAAAATGGCTATACTACTCAAGCAATCTACAGACCTAATGTGGTCTCTATCAAATTGAAAGTGAAAGTGAAGTCGCTCAGTCGTGTCTGACTCTTTGCAACCCCATGGACTGTAGCCTACTCAAAACTAGAACAAATAACTAAAATTTTTATGAAACCATAAAAGACCCAGAATTGCCAAAGCAAACCTAAGAAAAAATAAGCAGGACACATAACCCTTCCAGAGTTCAGACAGCACAACAAAACTACAGTAATGAAAACAGCATTGTATTGGCACAAAAACAGACATATGAATCAACGAAACAGAATAGAGCCCAGAAATAAACCCACACACTTACAGTCAATCTTTGACAAAGGAGGCAGAAATAGAAAATGGGAAAAGACAGTCTCTTCAGCAAGTGGTTTTGGGAAAGCTGAAGAGTGACATGTAAATTAATGAAATAGAACACACTCTCATACCATACACAAAAATAAACTCAAAATGGCTTAAAGGAGTAAACATAAGACATGACACCATAAAACTCCTAGAAGAGAACATAGGAAAAACATTCCCAGATATAAATAGTACCAATGTTTTCTTAGGTCGATCTCTCAAGGCAATAGAAAATAAAGCAAAAATAAACAAATTGGACCTACTAAAACTTAAAAGCTCTTGCATAGCAGAGAAAACCATAAACAAGATGAAACAACTACCTACAGAGTGGAAGAAAATATTTGCAAGCAATGCAACTGACAGGGGCTTAATTTTCAAAATATACAAATAACTCATACAACTTAACAACAACAAAAACAACCCATATAAAATGGGAAGCAGACCTAAATAGACATTTCTCCGAAGAAGACATACATTTGGGCAACAGGCATATGAAAAGATGCTCAACATCTCTAATTATGAGAGAAGTAAAATAAAAACTACAATGAGGTACCATCTCACACACATCAGAATGGCCATCATTAAAAGTCTACAAATAACAGATGCTGGAGAGGGTCTGGAGTAAAGGGAACTTCCTATACTGTCGGTGGGAATGTAAACTGATGCAGCCATAATGGAAAACAATATGGAGGTTCCTCAAAAACTAAAAATAGAGCTACAATTTGATTCATCAATCCCACTCCAGGGCATATATCCAGACAAGGATATAGTTCAAGATATATGTACCCTATATTCATAGAAGCACTATTTATAACAGCTAAGAAATGGAAATAACCTAAATGTCCATTGACAGATGAATGGATCAAGATGTACAGTGGAATACTACTCAAACATAAAAAAGAATGAAATAATGCCATTTTCAGCAACATAGATGGACCTAGAGATTATCATACTAGGTGAAATATTAATAAGAAATACAAATGCCACATGATATCACTTATATGTGGAATCTAAAATATGACACAAATGAACTTATTTACAAATCAGACTGCAGAAGGAAATAGCAACCCACTCCTGTATTCTTGCCTGTAAAATCCCATGGACAGAAGAGCCTAGCGGGCTACAGTCCATGGGGTTGCAAGAGTCGGACATGACTTAGCAAATGAACTACCACAAATCAGAAACACAGACATAGAATACAGTTTCATTTGCCAAGGGGGAGGGGCCCAAGGAAAGGAAATACTGGGAGTTTGGTGTTAGCAGATGAAACCCATTATATTTCATAGAATAAACAACAAGGTCTTACTGTATAGCACAGGGAAATATATTCAACATCCTGTGATCAACCATAATGGAAAAGAATATATGTATAACTGAATCATTTTGCTGTTCAGCAGACAGTAACACAACATTATAAATCAACTATAATTCAATTAAAAATCTCAATGGGTTTTTATGTGTGCTTTCATGTGGATTTAAAAAACTGATCCAATAATTCTACAGGTTATAGAGTTATATTTCTTACATGCTTAGTCGCTCAATTATATCCAACTCTTTGCAACCCCATGGACTGTGCCCACCAGACTCCTTTTTCCATGGGGATTCTCCAGGCAAGAATACTGGTGTGGGTTGCCATTTTGTCCTCCAGTATATTTCTTATACTATATAATTATACCATTTATTTGAAAACAGAAAGGGCCAAGAATATTCTTCATAGTATTGATGAACAACAATCTTCAGATTTCAAGCATGAGTAGTATATTATATAAGGATGCTAAAATAGACCAATGAAATAGAATAAATGGCCTAGAAACAGATCTAACAAAATGGATGTTTTTTATAAAATTAAACTTATTATACATGTCAACAGAGAAAAGAGGACCTTTTCATTAAATGGTCCCAACAACTGGATAGCCATAAGGGGAAAAAAACAGAAAGAAAAAGGATCTTATCTCAAAAAATACAGAAAACTCATTTTAATGGGATTAAAGATCTAAATGTGAAAATAAAATTTGTAAAAAATTTAGAAGATAATATATCTTTATAAGAAAAGAATACCTTAAAACACAGAAAGTGCTTATTAAAAAGAAAAAGTTATAAATCAAGTGCATTAAATTGAATTGTACCTGTAATTCAAATGTATTTAATTGAAAATTTTTGCTTCATCAAAAGTAGGAGAGAATAAAGACAAATTTTCAGACATATAATTAACAAAGGATTAGTATTTAGAATAAATATTTTTTTAATTTTTTACATAAATATTTCAATGTAAACTGCCTTGGATGTAATTGAATGTGTACTCAGTAACACGTTAGATTATATTACGCTGTTAATTATTAATTAATAATCCTTGTTAGAGTAAAATATGTTCTAATATTAAAATATTGTTACATTTCTGGATAAAATTAGCTGTGAGGTTATGGATTCATCTGCGTGTAGACTTGTCAGCTGTGATTTTTTTTGTTGTTCTATATTTGCATATGTATTTTTGTAAGTCGGAATGCTCACTGGTTTTCTTTTAAGTTCAGTAGTATTTATATTTTGTAAATAGGTTATACTAATAGAGTTCTGTCAAGAGAATGTACTGGTCATAGCAAACACCCTGTTCAACAACACAAGAGAATACTCTACACGTGGGCATCACCAGATGGTTGACACCGAAATCAGATTGATTATATTTTTTGCAGCCAAAGATGGAAAAGCTCTATATAGTCAGCAAAAACAAGACAGGGAGCTGACTGTGGCTCAGATCATGAACTCCTTATTGGCCAATTCAGGCTGAAATTAAAGAAAGTGGAGAAAACCACTAGACCATTCAGGTATGACCTAAATCAAATCCCTTATGATTATACAGTGGAAGTGAGAAATAGATTTAAGGGACTAGATCTGATAGACAGAGCCTGATGAACTATGGATGGAGGTAGGTGACATTGTACAGGAGACAGGAATCAAGACCCTCCCCAAGAAAAGTAAATGCAAAAAAGCAAAATCTTTGTTTGAGGAGGCCTTACAAATAGCTATGGAAAGAAGAGAAGCGAAAAGCAAAGGAGAAAAGGAAAGATATACCCATTTGAATGCAGAGTTCCAAAGAATAGCAAGGAGAGGTAAGAAAGCCTGCCTCAGTGATCAATGCAAAGAAATAGAGGAAAACAATAGAATGGGAAAGACTAGAGATCTCTTCAAGAAAATTAGAGATACCAAGGGAATATTTCATGCAAAGATGGGCTCGATAAAGGACAGAAATGTTAAGGACTAACAGAAGCAGACATATTAAGAAGAGGTGGTAAGAATACACAGAACAACTATACAAAAAAGTATTTACGACCCAGATAATCATGATGGTGTGATCACTCACCTAGAGCCAGACATCCTGAAATGTGAAGTGAAGTGGGCCTTCGGAAGCATTACTAAGAACAAAGCTAGTGGAGGTGATGGAATTCCAGTTGAGCTGTTTCAAATCCTGAAAGATGACACTGTGAAAGTGCTGCACTAAATATGCCAGCAAATTTGGAAAACTCAGCAGTGGCCACAAGACTGGAAAAGGTCAGTTTTCATTCGAATCCCTAAGAAAGGCAATGCCAAAGAGTGCTAAAACTGTGTTCTTGCCTGGAGAATCCCAGGGACGGCAGAGCCTGGTGGGCTGCCGTCTATGGGGTCACACAGAGTCGGACACGACTGAAGTGACTTAGCAGCAGCAGCAGCAGCACACTCTAGTAAAGTAATTCTCAAAATTCTCCAAGCCAGGCCTCAGGAATACGTGAACAGTGAACTTCCAGATGTTCAAGCTGGTTTTAGAAAAGGCAGAGGAACCAGAGATCAAACTGTCAACCTCTGCTGGATCATGGAAAAACCAAGAGAATTCCAGAAAAACATCTATTTCTGCTTCATTGACTATGCCAAAGCCTTTGACTGTGTGGATCACAATAACTGTGGAAAATTCTGAAAGAGATGGGAATACCAGACCACCTGATCTGCCCCTTGAGAAACCTGTATGCAGGTCAGGAAGCAACAGTTAGAACTGAACATGGAACAACAGACTGGTTCCAAATAGGAAAAGGAGTGCATCAAGGCTGTATATTGTCACCCTGCTTATTTAACTTATATGCAGAGTACATCATGAGGAACGCTGGACTGGAAGAAGCACAAGCTGGAATCAAGATTGCTGGAAGAAATATCAATAATCTCAGATATGCAGATGACACCACCCTTATGGCAGAAAGTGAAGAAGAACTAAAGAGCCTCTTGATGAAAGTGAAAGAGGAGAGTGAAAAAGTTGGCTTGAAGCTCAACATTCAGAACACTAAGATCCTGGCATCTGGTCACATCACTTCATGGGAAATAGATGGGGAAATAGTGGAAACAGTGTCAGATTTATTTTTGGGGCTCCAAAATCACTGTGGATGGTGATTGCAGTCATGAAATCTAAAGATGCTTATTCCTTGGAAGGAAAGTTATGACCAACCTAAATAGCATATTAAAAATCAGAGACATTACTTTGCTAACAAAAGTCCATCTAGTCAAGGCTATGGTTTTTCCCGTGGTCATGTATGGATGTGAGTGTTGGACTGTGAAGAAAGCTGAGCACTGAAGAACTGATGCTTTTGAACTGTGGTGTTGGAGAAGACTGTTGAGAGTCCCTTGAACTGCAAGGAGATCCAACCAGTCCATCCTAAAGGAGATCAGGCCTGGGTGTTCATTGGAAGGACTGATGTTGAAGCTGAAACTCCAATACTTTGGCCACCTGATGCGAAGAACTGACTCATTTGAAAAGACCCTGATGTTGGGAAAGATTGAGGGTGGGAGGAGAAGGTGACGACAGAGGATGAAATGGTTGGATGGCATCACCGACTTGATGGACATGGTTTTGGGTGAATTCCGGGAACTGGTGATACAAGGAGGCCTGGCGTGCTGTGGTTCATGGAATCTCAGAGAGTCGGACACGACTGAGCAACTGAAGTGAACTGAACTGAATATGTTACACTAGTGCTACAAAATGAATTAAGGCATTTTTAGATTTTTCTAAATTCTGTGGTAGATAGTATTTGATGCATATGTTCTTTTGCAAGTTTCTGAAATAATCATCCAGAAACGTTCTGGCCCTAGAACAATTACTGGTTATAAATCTTTGAAATTTTGTCTGATTCTATTAGTCTGTTTAGATCTGCTATTCCTTTTCAGATATATTATTTTAAAAATATACATAAGCAGATGATTTTCCATTCCAGTTATTATTTGCCAATTTGTTACCAAGAGTTGCGTGCAATGCTCTTATAAATCTCTATCATGGTTTTAATCCCACTTATTCTTTCAGTTTTAGTTTTTATTTATTTTTAATATTACTGTAGATTCATACATTGAGTATTGATTCCATTAGAATCCGACTCATGTCCATACTATTTTACATTATGGCCCCAGATTCTAGATTATTATTGAAATATGGTAGATAATAACTATAAATTTAATGAATTGTTCATTTTTTTAAATAATCCATTTTGGCCTAATATTTGTTTTAGATTACAGCTTTTACCACATAACATTTTATATAAAATATTTTCAAGGTCAATGTGAAACAACAGTACTAATAATTTTTATTTGATTCAGTTATTATGAGATTTTCTTTTATAATTTTCATGTTCAGTTCAGTTCAGTTCAGTCGCTCAGTTGTGTTCGATTCTGTGATCCCATGAATCGCAGCACACCAGGCCTCCCTGTCCATCACCAACTCCCGGAGTTCACTCTAACTCATGTCCATTGGGTCAGTGATGACATCCAACCATCTCGTCCTCTGTCGTCCCCTTCTCCTCCTGCCCCCAATCCCTCCCAGCATCAGGGTCTTTTCCAATGAGTCAACTCTTCACATCAGGTGGCCAAATTATTGGAGTTTCAGCTTCAACATCAGTCCTTCCAATGAACACCCGGGACTGATCTTTAGGATGGACTGGTTGTATCTCCTTGAAGTCCAAGGGACTCTCAAGAGTCTCTCCGAACCACAGTTCAAAAGCATCAATTCTTCGGCATTCAGCTTTCTTCACAGTCCAACTCTCACATCCATACATGACCACGGGAAAAATCATAGCCTTGACTAGATGGACCTTTGTTGGCATAGTAATGTCTCTGATTTTTAATATGCTATCTAGGTTGGTCATAACTTTCCTTCCAAGGAGGGTCTTTTAATTTCTTGACTGCATTCACCATCCACAGTGATTTTGGAGCCCCCTAAAATAAAGTCTGACACTGTTTCCACTGTTTCCCCATCTATTTGCCATGAAGTGATGGGACCAGATGCCATGATCTTAGTGTTCTCAATGTTGAGCTTCAAGCCAACTTTTTCACTCTCCTCTTTCACTTTCATCAAGAGGCTTTTTTTGTTTCTCTTCACTTTCTGCCATAAGGGTGGTGTCATCTGCCTATCTGAGGTTTGATATTTCTCCTGGCAATCTTGATTCCAGCTTTTGCTTCATCCAGCCCAGCATTTCTCATGATGTACTCTGCATATAAGTTAAATAAGCAGGGTGATAATACACAGCCTTGATGTACTCCTTTTCCTATTTGGAACCAGTCTGTTGTTCCATGTCCAGTTCTAACTGTTGTTTCCTGACCTGCATATAGGTTTCTCAAGCGGCAGATCAGGTGGTCTGGTATTCCCATCTCTTTCAGAATTTCCACAGTTATTGTGATCCACACAGTCAAAGGCTTTGGCATAGTCAAAAGCAGAAATAGATGTTTTTCTGGAACTCTCTTGGTTTTTCCATGATCCAGCGGATGTTGGCAATTTGATCTCTGGTTCCTCTGCCTTTTCTAAAACTGGCTTGAACATCTGGAAGTTCATGATTCACGTATTGCTGAAGTCTGGCTTGGAGAATTTTGAACATTATTTTCATGTACTTGTGTCTTATTCTTCTTTAATTATAGATTTCCATTTTTATCACTTCTAGTTCAAGAATGCACCAATTCTTTTAAATATCTATCATTTCTTTTGCTCAACATGCATTGAAATCTGGTTGATGGCTTGTTATTGATCAATTCTTATACTTGAGATTGACTAAAAATGTATTACATTTTTTTTACAGAAAATTAAGGAGGATTCACAGACCTATTAACCTAATTAACTATAGCTTTCAAATACAATATATACTCTCATTTTTATCTTTGCCATATACCAAGTATTTAAAAATTTATTGAAATTAAGGTTTCTTTCCATATTCTTTAAATGTGTAATAAATTTTGATATACACATTTTTGATGTTGTTACCTTGCATGTAAATGTACATTAGTGTAAGTTCCACTTCCAGTCAAGATAAAGTAACTTGAACCAGATATACCCTCCCACCTGAGATAAGCAAAGCATGCACATAATATATGAGGGCAGCAGTTTTCACAATCCTGATTGATTATCAGGAAATGAAAGTCATCAATTTCTGAGAAACAAGAGACAAATTAGGTGAACCCCTCAATTTCTCCAGCCTAGTGTCTTAAGACAATTTAGTAAGAAAGATTTTCACAGGGGAACCCAGGTAGAGTATGGCAGACTCCCTGAGTTATGAAGACAGTACTGAGTTAGAGAGAGACCAAGGCAGCTGAAGTTTCTAGGACAAAGTATGAGGGAGGAGATGGTTACAGACAGAGCAAGGAAGAGAGGACACTAGAGAGCTGCCGAGGGTTTCCCTTGAGTAATGAGTTGAGTGCTAATCAGCCATGACAGACATTATTCTCATTGTCTTCTTTATACTTAACAATACGTATTCAAGTTTTGTTTAGTATTCCTCACAAACTATAATATCAGGTTTACAATATTTCATATTTTCACAACTAGTCCGAGAATAGTGGAATTATTACCTCTCATCATTTTTGCTCTATATATTTTATGATTCAGACTATTTCCGGAGTAACTTAATAGCACAGTTGTTCATCTTGAAGGGGTGACGAACAAAACTTTTCTTAGATATTTTTACATAAGCTGCTTTTAGGAAACAGTGAAAGTTCAAATTGAAATACATTATTTTGTTTTTTGGATCTGTCACTTAATAATGGTGAATTCTTGGAAAGATTCTCAGTCTACTGAAAATTCACTTTTCCGTCTACAAAATCTGGATACTAATAATAGTTATCATGGAGATATATTGGAAGAATCAAAGATAATAAGGGAAGAATTTTGAGAAGTGTGAAGTTCTATGAGCATATACTATAAAATTTCAAATTATTTTTATTCTGAATAAATTATTTACTGAAGCTTCACTAAAGATTTTACATCAGAACTTTTTCATTTCATTTTGCTTGTTTGGGTAAATTTTATTTCTTTTAATTTTAACTGAAATATAGTTAATTTACAATGCTAGTTTCAGATCCACAGCAAAGTGATTCAGTTATACATTTATATACAAATTTATATATTATTTTTTACATTTTCCTTCATTCTGTTTCTTTCATTCTTCTATTACAAGCCACTGAGTATGGTTCCCTGTGCCATATAGTAGGTCCTTGTTGGTTGTCTATATATAGTAGTACGTATATTTTAATCCCAAGCTCCTTATTTATTGCTCTTCCCCTTCTCGCTTTAGGTAACTGTAATATTGTTTTCTATGTCTGTGAGTTTATTTCTATTTTGTAAATAAGTTCATGTAGTTCCCTGGTGGCTCAGATGGTAAAGAATCTGCCTGCAATTTGGGAGTCCTGGATTCAATCATAGGGTTTGGAAGATTCCCTTGAGAAGGGCATGGCTACCCACTCCAGTATTCTTGCCAGGAGAATTCCATGGACAGGAATTCCTGTCAGGCTACAGTCCATGGGTTGCAAAGAGTTGGACATGACTAAGCAACTTTCACCTTCAATGGCTCCACATGTAAGAGATATCATATGACATCGGTTTTTATCTGGCTTACTTCGCTTAGTATGATAATCTCTAGGTTCATTCATGTTGCTGTGAATGGTATTGTTTCATTATTTTTATTTCTGAGTTATATTCAATTGTATATATGTACCACATCTTTTTTATTCATTCCTTTGTCAATGGTCATTGAAGTAAATATTTTCTTGAAAGATTTTAAATCTTTGTTCTATGACCTAGTCTGAAAACTTTAAAAAAAAAAAAAAAACAGAGGGAAAAAGAGTGTAGTTTTGTCTTAAAGTAAAAATGTCTGATTGTGTCAGACATTTCTGAGAAGAGATAGTAAAAGCTGAAGTCGAGAGTATGTAGTTAGTCGTAAAAGGCTTGGGGGATGTGAACGGTGTTTGCCTTGATTTACAGTACTTGCAAATAAGGGGCTTGAAAACAAAAGGAAATGTGTTGAAAATTTGACCATATTAGATCCATTCTGGCAGATTTATTCATAAGAGGGGAAAGAGACTGGTGAGTGTTTTACTCTGAAGTGTTTCTGTTCAAATGCAATCATTGTCTTGGACGGAGGAGGACTGAAAACCCATTTCGTGGAAGATTTGTCATGGTGACCGTTCCAGTAAACATGGACTGTTATGTGCACTGTATCTGGCCAGTGGAAATGAAAACTGAAAAAGACTGTAAATAATTCCAAATGATTTCTCTGTATAAATGAATTATACAATTTAAAAAAGTCACACCCATAAAAAAATAAATAAAAGAAATAGAATTTTTTTTCCTTATTTAAAATGTTGTTAAGCTTATTGCCATACATTATGTTATGAAGAATATATGTATTTGGTAGATATGTCTTTTTTTCACAGAACCTATTGTATGAGGGAAAGAGTAGAAAAGGATTATAATATGTTTAAAATAATGTTTTAGGTGCTGATATATGTGCTATGTGATCATGGAGGAAAGAGTGCCTCATGCTACCTTGGAACATTTTTGACAGTTTTATGTAGCAAACGACAGTAGACCTGAGTCTGGAAGGATGTTCAGAAATTATCTAGTTTACTATCTTAGGTTGGGTTTTCTAGGAGCAGGTTGCCAGATGAGGATTCTTGAGAAGCTGGTTTATTGCAGGAGTGTTCTCATGAGAAGGAGAGGGAGGGAACTACGATAGGGTGGGGGAAGAAAAGTAAGAAAGATTGCATGTTAAGCTGGAGATTAGCCTCATGTTGGTCCCACGGGAAGTTCTGAAGCAGGAACTGCACTCTTTGGTCCCACTTTGCAGCAAAAGGGAATCTTTTGTGCCCCTGTATCATTTACCAATAGGTTATCACTTCAGGTAGTTCAGGTTGTCACTTCAGGAGGTGTGGCTAATTTCCCAGCCAAGGTATTTCCTGGTCAGCCCACAGCAGTTCTCTCTCTGAAGAAGAGGATGGCTGTTACCCAATAGCACTGCAGTTAGAAGTTCTGTCCACTGACTCTTTAAAAAGGATCTAGACAGAACACTAATAGCCTCAATGATTAATATATAGACAAAAATGGAAAGGATATTCAAGGCAAAGAAAACAGCACACAGAAAACGCGAGCATGAACTAAAGGCCATAATTTAGATTCTTTTAGCATTTTATCATATAAATGAATACATGATGATATGTAAAATATTCATAATACATATTATATATATATAATATAGACAGTACATATAATATATGCATACATACACATGCACACACTATGAGAAATATGGCTGAAGCAAATATCATCAATGGCCTTGAACAATGAACAAAGTTTAGACTTCAACTTCTAGGTAGTATAAACCTGCTTTTCTCTTTTATATCCATGATGGTAATAGGTAAAATATTGACTAGGACAGTGTTATGACATGCCCCTAAAACCCTTCTGATGTTTGACTCTGATTCATGAACCAGCTATCTTGGGAATTATGTTGTTTAAAAGTCCGTATTACCTAAATGTCCTCATATTCTCCATGGGAATAACATAAATGACTTTTTGAAACAATATTTGCTATTATCTTTATTAAAAAAACTGTCTCTTTCAAGAATTTTATAAGCTACAGAGAACCAAAATTTCTACCTAACTGTTTTAAAGAATCAGAAAAATATACTAACATAATAAGAAGACCATGGAGACAATCACCTCCAGGATTGATGGATTCAGCTCTGGCATAATGTTATCAAGGACCCTTTTTTATTTACCTGCCCATCACCCTCATGTGTCACTGATCTTTCAATATTTTAATACATTTATCTTAGTACCATTTAGTCCAATAATATATTCAGTGGGAAAAGAAGGTATTTTCTTCTTTATTTCACTTTTTATTTCTGAGAAGAAACATCTTTCATAAAATAACCTCAATAAGTCTATTCCCTCATATTTTATTTATTATAATGATATTGCCTCCATGCCCAAACCAATCACTAACAAGAGACATAACATCACTGTGATTGACTTCAGCTCATCATATTTCTGTCTCTATTTAGACATGGTTTCAATCTATATTAAGCATAGTTCTGTGAATAAAATCAGGACTCTATTAGGAAGACAAGAGAAAATGTTGGTTGAGTATGCAACTAACAATCCTAATATGACAGAAAAATTTATAACAAAAATACCCCCTCAAAAAATGAGATTAGGTTCGTATAACATTATAATGAACACATTAGTTTCTAATAATCACAGTAAGTAAGTGATAGTCGCTCAATCATCCCCGACTCTTTGTATCCCCATGGACTGCAGCCCACCAGGCTCCTCTGTCCATGAGATTTTCCTGGCAAGGATGCTGGAGTGGGTTGCCATTTCCTTCTCCAGAGGATCTTCCCAACCCAGGGATTGAACCCAGGTCTCCTGCACTGCAGGCAGATTCTCTACCAAATGAGCTACAGGGGAAGCCCAATAATCATGGTACTCTATTCGAAATCATCTCAAAGCATCTCTGTTTGGAGCAGAGACAAGCATAGCCAAAGTGATTATACCATAAACAGTTAATTGAATGACATCAGAAAACAAGCAGTTTTCTGTTCTAGATCTGCTCCTCATTATTGATGTGCAGTGAAGAGACTCTTAACCTTAACAAACGGTCAACAGTCTGACAGGCATTGCCAGTATATAGCCCACCTTCTAAGAATATAGTTTTTTCCTGGTATCTGTAGTGATTAAATTAACATTCATCCTAAACATATGTTACAGAAACTCCCCCTCTAAATACTGAACCTTTCATGGAATCATGGGGCACTGTTGCCATCACAGAAATATGGTAAGATGTTTGTGAGTAATAATGTCCAGGGTCTGAATCCCAAATTAAGGAGGGGCAAGCAGTCATATCAAAGCATTTAATGGGAAGGGCAAGGCCAAAAAACAGAATCTGTGCAATAAAAAAGAGCTAATATTTACGGGGTGCTGCAAAGTGCTAGTATCTCTTCTAAGTGCCTTTCACCATTTGCAAATAGGATTTTAATCTTTACCTATTACCTAAGTGCAATTTCCATGCCCATTTAGCAGAGGAGGAAATTGAAATGCTGACAGGTTAAATAATGTTTTCTAAGTCATGCAGCCAGGAAGTGTCAAAGGCATGAGTTAAACCTAACAACTGGATTTCAGGGTCCCGGGCCTTAACTGCAGTACTGTTTGTCTGCCAGTAACAAACCTTATGGGATTTCCCTGGTGGCTCAGTTGAAGGAGCAAGGTGAGAAAGGATGAATAAGGATACAGAGGGTGTTTACGCAGTGAAATTATCCTATAAGGTACTGTAATGGTGGATTCATGTCATTATGCATTGATCAAAGCCTAGAGAATGTATACCAAGATCGGATCCTAATGTAAACAATAGGCTTTTGGCTGATGATGGTGTATCAGTGTAGGTTCATTGACTATAACAAATGTGCCACTCCAGTGCTGGCTTTTCAAAGTGGGGAGGCTATTCATGTGTATCTGTAGGGATGTATGGGGAATTCCTGAAACTTTCTCTCAATTTTGCTGTGAATTCCAAACTGCTGTTAAAAATGATGTCTATTAATTAAAACCAAAACAAAATAAACATCCAGTTGCTCCAAACTGCTGCCCAGTTTAGATAAATCCACTACTTGTGGTATTCAGAATTTAGATGCCCACAGTTATGAACAATAAGTGGTAATATTTATTGACCATTCACTCTGTGCCAAGTTCTAAGATTTTTTGCAGTATTAAAAGGAAAAAGAAGTACCTTAAAAGAGAAAACATTAAAAATATTTTTGATGATTTGATATTTTTCTTATTTTATTTTTTACTTTTTTATTGTTCAATACAGTATAATACACAAGAATGGAAAAGGTCAGTTTTCATTCCATCCCAAAGAAAGGCAATGCCAAAGAATGTTCAAACTACTGCACAATTGCACTCATGTCAAATGCTAGCAAAGTAATGCTCAAAATTCTCCAAGCCAGGCTTCAATGCTACGTGAGCTGTAAATTTTCAGATGTTTAAGTTGGATTTAGAAATTGCAGAGAAACCAGAGATCATATTGCCAACATCTGCTGGATCACCGAAAAAGCAAGAGAGTTCCAGAAAAACATCTACTTATGTTTTATTGACTATGCCAAAGCCTTTGACTGTGTGGATCACAAAAAACTATGGAAAATTCTTCAAGAGATGGGAATACAAGACCACCTGACCTGCCTCCTGAGAAATCTTTATGCAGGTCAAGAAGCAACAGTTAGAACTGTACATGGAACAACAGGCTTGTTCCAAATTGGGAAACGAGTACATCAAGGCTGTATATTGTCACCCTGCTTATTTAACTTATCTGCAGAATACATCCGGAGAAGGCAATGGCAAGCCACTCCAGTACTATTGCCTAGAAAATCCCATGGATGGAGGAGCCTGGTAGGCTGCAGTTCGTGGGGTCGCTAGGGGTCGGACACGACTGAGCGACTTCACTTTCACTTTTCACTTTCACACATTGGAGAAGGAAACGGCAACCCACTCCAGTGTTCTTGCCTGGAGAATCCCAGGGACTGGGGAGCCTGGTGGGCTTCCATCTATGGGGTCACACAGAGTCGGACACGACTGAAGTGACTCAGCAGCAGCAGCAGAATACATCATGAGAAATGCTGGGCTGGATGAAGCACAAGCTGGAATCAAGATTGCCGGGAGAAATATCAATAACCTCAGATATGCAGATGACACCACCCTTATGGCAGAAAGCAAAGAACTAAGGAGACTCTTGATGAAAGTAAAAGAGGAGAGTGAAAAAGTTGGCTTAAAACTCAACATTCAGAAAACGAAGATCATGGCATCTGGTCCCATCACTTCATGGCTATAGATGGGGAAACAATGGTAACAATGATAGACTTTATTTTGGGGGGCTCCAAAATCCCTGCAGGTGGTGACTGCAGCCATGGAATTAAAAGACATTTGCTCCTTGAAAGAAAAGTCATGACCAACCTAGACAGCATATTAAAAAGCAGAGACATTACTTTGCCAACAAATGTCTGTCTGTTCAAAGCTGTGGTTTTTCCAGTAGTCATGTTTGGATGTGAGAGTTGGACTATAAAGAAAGCTGAGCACTAAAGAACTGATGCTTTTGAGCTGTGGTGTTGTAGAAGACTCTTGAAAGTCCCTTGAACTGCAAGGAGATCCAACCAGTCCATCCTAAAGGAAATCAGTCCTGAATAGTCATTGGAAGGACTGATGCTGAAGCTGAAGCTCTAATTCTTTGGCCACCTGATTCAAAGAACTAACTCCTTTGAAAAGACCCTGATGCTGGGAAAGATTGAAGGTAGGAGGAAAAGGGGATGACAGAGGATGAGATGGTTGGATTGCATCACCGACACAATGGACGTGAGTTTGAGTAAACTCCAGGAGTTGGTGATGGACAGGGAAGCCTTGGCGAGCTGCAGTCCATGGGGTTGCAAAGAGTTGGACATGATTGAGTGACTGAACTGAACTGATTATTCAATACATTTTAAAAATTATAATTTTAATGTCCTGCATGGGAAGAATGCATAAACATGACCCTACATAGAGTTAAGATATATATCTCCAGTTTTGCTTTGCTTTTCTGACATTGCTTTAGCTGTCCACAGTCTTTTGTGGTTGCACATTAAATTTAGAGCTGTTTTTATCTATTCCTATAAAAATATCCGTTGAATTTTGATAGAGATTGCATTGGATCTGTAGATGGTTATGAGTAGCATGGACATTTTAATATTTATTCTTCTGATTCATAAACACTGATTCTTCTGATTGATCAAATCTGTTGAAGCTCTCTATTGAACTTTTTCAGTTTAGTCATTGCATTCTCCAGCATTTGAAAACAGTTTTTATTTCGTCATTGAACTACTCATTTTGTGCATCCATTGCTTTCCTACTTTTGTTTAGAGGTCTGTCTGTCTCTTCTTGTGGTTGACAACTTCTTAAGAGGATTATTCTGGATTCTCTCTCAGTTCACTCTACTCCATTTCTTTAGGTCAGTTATTGGAGCTTTTGGAGTTCCCATTAGAGGCATCATGTTTGCCTGATTCTTTGTAATCTTTGTGTTGATACCTACACATTTGAGTAGCAGTCTCTTCTTCTAGGCTTCTTCTTCTAGGTTCACTTTGTCAAGGAAAGACATTTTTCAGTCACCTCAGCTTGAGGTGTCCATGGGTAGGCTGCCTTGCTATCAGACCCTCTGGTTAAGGGGTCAGTGCCTGTGCTCTGAGATAGAGAGTGAGGTGACCCCATGTTTGGGTGGGCCTGATGACTGAGCTCCACATTCAAGTAGGGCCACTGCTCAGGGAGGGCTGCTGGTTGTACTCCACCATTAGGTGGGGCCAATAGCTGGGCTCTGCAATCACCCAAGTTCAGGTGGGGCTGCAGGCTTGCTCCCCAGCTCCAGTAGTGCTTCTGGCTGACTTCACCTTGATGCAGAACCATTAACCAACTCTGCATTCAGGCAGAGCCACAGTCCAGGCTTTGCATTAAGATGGGGCTTCACGCTGGGCTTCACTATCAACCAGACCACTCTCTGTGCTCTTCTGTTGGAAAGGTTGCTGGCTGGGCTCTCTGGTCAAGTGAGTTCGACTATGCCCCCTAGTTAGATGAGGCTGGAGACTGTTTCCCAGTCCTACAAAGTTGCCCTTTGTGTTTTCTGGTCCAGAGGGGCTGCAGGTTATATTCTGCCATTGGTTGGGGTCACTTGGTTTTCTGACTGGGTAAGGGCTGCAGGCTGTGTTCAGCATTAGGGAAGGATCATAGATTGAACTCCACTACTGCGTAGGGTTGTAGGCTGAGCTCCATTTGTGGGTAATTCTGTGGCTCATCTCCGAGGTTGCTCAGGGTTTCTATCCGGGCTCCCTATTTATGTGAGGACTCAATGCTCAATGGTTCGGCAGGACTACTGGCTTGACTGACTCCCTCCTGAGCAGGGCTATAGAACCCAGGTAGAATCATAGCCAGGTTTCTCTTTGAAGCAGGACTGGAAACACTGTTTAGAAGTTGAGCAGGGCAACTTTGCTGCAATTTTGGTTTTCCGCCTTGGTCAATGGTAAGATGTTCAAGAGGAAAATGTCAGTAGAGGGGAAATTTCTTAATCTACATGTAGTCACACTTTCAGTTCAGTTCAGTTCAGTTCAGTCGCTCAGTCGTGTCCGACTCTCCGCGACCCCATGAATCAAAGCACGCCAGGCCTCCCTGTCCATCACCAACTCCCGGAGTACACTCAAACTCATGTTCACAGAGTCGGTGATGCCATCCAGCCATCTCATTCTCCGTCGTCCCCTTCTCCTCCCGCCCCCAACCTTTCCCAGCATCAGAGTCTTTTCCAGTGAGTCAACTCGTCTCATGAGGTGGCCAAAGTATTGGAGTTTCAGCTTTAGCATCAGTCCCTCCAATGAACATCCAGGATTGATCTCCTTTAGAATGGACTGGTTGGATCTCCTTGCAGTATAAGGGACTCTCAAGAGTCTTCTCCAACACCACAGTTCAAAAGCATCGATTCTTCGGCGATCAGCTTTCTTCACAGTCCAACTCTCACATCCATACATGACCACGGGAAAAACCATTGCCTTGACTAGACGGACCTTGGTCGGCAAAGTAATGTCTCTGCTTTTTAATATACTATCAAGGTTGGTCATAACTTTCCTTCCAAGGAGTAGGCGTCTTTTAATTTCATGGCTGCAATCAGCATCTGCAGTGATTTTGGAGCCCAAAAAAACAAAGTCTGACACTGTTTCCACTGTTTTTCCATCTATTTCCCATGAAGTGATGGGACCAGATGCCATGATCTTTGTTTTCTGAATGTTGAGCTTCAAGCCAACCTTTTCACTCTCCTCTTTCACTTTCATCAAGAGGCTTTTGAGTTCCTCTTCACTTTCTGCCATAAGGGTAGTGTCATCTGCATATCTGAGGTTATTGATATTTCTCCCAGCAATCTTGATTCCAGCTTGTGCTTCTCAAAATTATTAAAAATTTAAGGACCATTGCAAACAGAAAAATAGCTATGAATGTACAGGTATGTCCACGTCAGAATGTTCATGATCATATTTTATAATATAAAAATTTAGAAATCATCTAAAGAGCCATTAATAGGAAATTGGTTGGACACACTGTTTCATCAACCCCAAAAGAGGAGTACTACTTTTTGTCATTTTAATAAATGAAGTAAAGTTATTTTTAAAAAAAGTTATGTAACAATAATAATTATATTAATAGTTAGAATACACTGATTGCTTTCTGATTGCTGGACAATGTGTTAAGTGCTTACTGAATCATACAGAATCCATACAGTAACCCTATGAGAGAGATACTATCCTTACTTTACAGCTTCTTCTCGTTGTTTAGTTGCTAAGTCATGTCCGACCCTTTGCAACCCCATGGACTATAGCCCACCAGGCTCCTCTGTCCATGGGATTTCTCAGGCAAGGATTCTAGAGTGGGTTGCCATTTACTTCTCCAGGGGATCTTCCCGACCCAGGAATCAAACCTGGGTCTCCTGCATTGCAGGCAGATTCTTTACTGACTATTATGAGGGAAGCCCAAATAGGCAAGGAAAAAGTTAAGTAATTGGCCCATGTTAATCCAGTGTGAGTGGAGAACACAGTATATATGTCCAGATAATTCAGTTACAAATCTCATGTGCATGGTTGGTACTGATTAGGTACTACATATTAATTTTAGAAAGGAGCAATTTTTAAAAAATATTCTGTGTATTGTGATTCTACTTTGGAAAAAAGTTTGTGTGTTTTAAAAGATAGAAGTATATATTAAACAGGGGGTGGAAATGGGAAGGGAAATTCAAATTATGGAATAATACATACCTAGAGTGCAGCATTGTGGTGGTTTTTAGATTGAATCCTGACCTTCTGCTACAGCTGTCATGATTTTGAAATTTTTAATGAGAATAAATGGGAAATGGAAGGGATACTTTCAGGGATTCTTTCTGGGTTTATTCAATGGCAAGCCACTCCAGTACTCTTGCCTAGAAAATCCCATGGATGGAGAAGCCTGGTAGGCTGCAGTCCATGGGGTCGCTAAGGGTCGGACACGACTGAGCGACTTCACTTTTCACTTTCACACATTGGAGAAGGAAATGGCAACCCACTCCAGTGTTCTTGCCTGGAGAATCCCAGGGACGGGGGAGCCTGTTGGGCTTCCGTCTATGGGGTCACACAGAGTCGGACACGACTGAAGTGACTTAGCAGCAGCAACAATACAAGAAGCCTTTCAAATTATAGGATCAAAATATGATTTAATACTCTTTTGCTGTAAAATAAAAAAGAAAGAAAAAAAGACAGATACTCTCAGAAGTGAAAGGAGAGCTTAAAGATATGTTTGTAGGTAAAGAGTTTACTTGTGCACAGCACAGTTTTCTATTCTCCAGTCCTGGAAAGGGCTTCCCCAACCTGATCATCTCGGTGTATGACAGATCTGCTGTCACATTTACTTCTAGAAAAATTACATTTGTTTCTGAACAGGAGGCAGAGAGAGACGGGATGGCAGAATCAGTAATGGCGAGTTTAGAAGGACCTAGGGGATTTCTTTGATCTCCCAGAAGAAAGAATGGTGGGGTAGGGAGCAAAGAAGCTTTTTCATTCTCTGTCTCTAATACGGGTGTGGGGTGGGTGGGGAGAGACTTGGAGGGATTTATGGCCCTGGCCTCACAGAGAAAATGGTATTCACAGCTCAAAATGCTCATTAAACTGCTGAAGCCTGATGGCTCCTCACAGGAGGAGGCGGCAAGATTCTGACAGTAACAGTCGGTGGATGGATGTAACTATTCAGCTACTGGGAAGCAACTGAATCTTTGAAAAAAAGGTTCATGATTAGAGCCCAGCAGTTTTGACACACTGCAATCAAGCTGTTAAGAAACATGGAATAGTAGGGGATAAGCTTGTCAAAAGAATAAAAACCACATACATTCAGGTAGAGCTGAGATACAGGCTTTTGGAAAAAGGAAAACAAATTAGTCAAACTAATTTCAGGCAGCATTGTTTTCATTTGATTCAACCGATTAAGATGAATAAATATTCGTATCTTAGAAAGGTAAAAAAAAAAAAAAAATGCTCATAGGCATTAAATACCCCAAAGAAAAACAATTCCAAATTGGAGACGAGGTAAATCCTTCACTGAAAATGGAAATGATGAAATATTCAAAAGTGAGTTTTTGTTATTCTGAGTAGTCGGTCATGTTGTTTAAGATATTTGCTGTCCAATGCAAAATCTTCTCTTTGTTGTAAAGGGAAAATATATTTCTAACTATGAAAATAAAGTCATTTGTATATAGCTGAGCTGTTACAATTGACATCAACTCATAATATTCATTAAAGCTTATTGGATGTTTATAATGTGGCAAGCAATAATCTAAGAATTTTATTCACATCTATTCATTTAGTCCTCACAAAAATCCTAAAATGTAAGAACCACCGTTAGGTCCTGTTTGAAGAGGAAACACTGAGGCATGTGTTAGTTAAGTAATTTACACTTGATCACACAGAGAGTATTTATTAAAGCCAAGCCTTTGACCTGGGCAATCTGGCTACAAAATCTCGGTTCTGAGAAACTAATCTGAATGGTCTCACTATTCATAGGTAATTGATAGAGAATTAGTGTTACCAACATATGCTAGTCTCTGTATAATAGCCTATTACTGGAAACAGCTCTAAAATAACTAACTATGCTAGTTTAAAATATGCCTACAAATTCTCTGTTCCTCTTCCTTTTCAAGAGGTGGGTCCTAATTACATACTCCAGAGTGCAGACTAGAATTAGTGGTTCACTTTGCTTTTTTATATTGTTTTCTTTTTGATGTGGACCATTTTTAAAGTATTTTTTTAATGTGTTAAAATATTGCTTTTTGGTTTTTTGGCCTTGTGGCTCTTATCTCACTGACCAAGGATTGAATACTCACCCCATGCATTGAAAGACAAAGTGTTAACCATATAACTGCCAGGGAAGTCCTAGTGATTCACTTTAATGAATAGATAAAAAAGAGAAAGTGACCATGTGAGACTTCCAAGACTAGGTCATCAAAGCCAGGGTGGTCCCAACCTCCCTGTCTCCTGGATCACTCAGAGAGAAGCCAGATTACACATCTTGAGGACATTTCAGCAGGGTATGGAAAGGCTCATGTATTCTTGGAAACCTTTTCTACAGCCTTAATTAATCCTTTGGATGACCAAAGTTTCTGCCAACATCCTGAGTGCAGTATAAGGTAACCCACCCTGCTAGTCTGCTTTTGAATCCCTGAAACATAGTAACTATAAATTAATGAATGCTTATGGTTTTCAACCATTATGTTTTTAGGATAAATTGCTGTGCTTTTGATAACTAATATAATACTTCTGAAAAAGTATTTTAAACTCATTTGACACTATTTAGTTACAAAATGCATAATGAAATAAGTTAGATGCTACCTGTTCATAAAGTAAAATCTGTGAATTCAGATATTTTACTTACGAAATAAACCAGAGAGCTCTGAAAAATTCAAGAAAACATTTTGCAGAAATGTTATTGATTATAAGATTGCTCAGTGAAAATTACTTAGAAAAGAATTGTGAAGAGATATTCTGATATACTTGTATTTTTTTGTTTTTATGTGGATTTTGAATTTTTTCGCTAAAAAGAGTAAGCTGATATTTTAAGTTTTATCAGTCATACATAACTTTAATGAATATTCAATGCATTAATTCATAGCAATCTAGATGGTAGGTGTCTAGCTTGATTAATTATTTACAGAGTTTATACTCACCTGCATGTGTTTTTCTGACATGTTCTATTGGGAGCTACTTGCTTATTGTTATTTACTTTGTTTCCTTCTCTCAGGAAATAAAGTACTAAGCAAATGTTGAATTCCCTCACAGCTGCCTTTCACTCTCCCCTTAAGGGGCACTTGTCTTAATTCCCCGTTTGGAACTAAAGGTTGGCTCACTGAGGAAATATATGCCCAAGATGAGACAATTTAGCTCTTCACGTTTCCACAAGACACTTGTTTGTCTGCATATAAATAAACAGCCTTAAGTTTTTCATTCCTGGATGGAGACCAGGTGCCTGAATCTTAGCATTTGGAATGTTTGTCATATGATAGACAACTCCAGGAGTTAGCACTTGACCTTTCAATGCATTACTTCTTTGTTTTCTCACAATCCTATGAGAGAAGCTTCTGTTACTGTATCAATTTTTAAAGTGAGGAAAATGAGTCACAGAGAAGTTATTTTGCCCAAGGATGGCTATCTAGTAAGTGGAAGATTATAGAATTAAAGAGACATTTCCTTTTCAAAATTCACCATGACTTCCACTATACCTATCTGGAAAATCATCCTTTTTGAAGAATTTTTTGCATTAAGAGAACTAGTTTCAAAAGAGTTCTTATACATTTTTAAATGTCCAGGGACGCTTGTGTATTCTATTGCTCAAGAAGAGAACCCCATGGAGTCACCACTTGCTATCCTAAAAAGGAGAAGGGCCTCCAGGCTCTAATCACCCCCAACTTCCCACACTGACTTCCTAAGAGACTCTACACACTTATTCTTGCATCTCCATTTTCTTACCTGTAAAGTTACAGTATTAATAGGCACTGAACTTCCCTACAGGGTTGCTGTAAGGGACCATGGATAAAATGTCTTGAGAATTTTTACAAACTTAGCCTCCAATGTAAATTTTTAACTCCAGCTTCTTATTAAACATTTTTGTTCTTTGCCTAATATGGTTGTGGTCTACATGATTTTGGATATTAAAAAAAAATATGAGTTTCTTTTCAAAGAAATGCTTTTTATACTTTTACCAATTATTGCTGCTGCTGTTGTTCAGTTGCTAAATTGTGTCTGACTCTGTGACCCCACGTACTGCAGTGTGCCAGACTTCCTTATCCTTCACTATCTTCTGGAGTTGACTCAACTTATTTACCAGTTATGGAGCATGACAATTTAACAGACATGTAAAGGAAGACTGAATTTAAATATCATCATAGGAAATAGTTTGACATTAAGACACAAGCTTGTTTCTCTGAGTTTTGGGGTGTTGGTTTTATTAAGATGCTTGTTCAATAGGTGTCAATTTAACCCATATCTAGGCCATTGCTATGATAACAAGGTGCTGTGCTGTAAATGCAGAATAACAAGTTATAATCTTTTACTAATTACTTCTAAGGATTATATAGCTACCCTGGGGCCAAAGTATCTTTCACATTTATCCTGTTTGCCAAATTGCTTATCTATTGTGCTAGGAATGCTAGGAAAGTTCACCTTCTGGTGAGCCCGGGGAGACCTTCAGTTCAGTTCAGTTCAGTTCAGTCGCTCAGTCATGTCTGACTCTCTGCGACCCCATGAACCACAGCACGCCAGGCCTCCCTGCCCATCACCAACTCCCGGAGTTCACTCAAACTCATGTCCACAGAGTTGGTGATGCCATCCAGCCATCTCATTCTCTGTCGTCCCCTTCTCCTCCTGCCCCCAACCTTTCCCAGCATCAGAGTCTTTTCCAGTGAGTCAACTCGTCGCATGAGGTGGCCAAAGTATTGCAGTTTCAGCTTTAGCATCAGTCCTTCCAATGAACACCCAGGATTGATCTCCTTTAGAATGGACTGGTTGGATCTCCTTGCAGTCCAAGGGACTCTCAAGAGTCTTCTCCAACACCACAGTTCAAAAACATCAATTCTTTGGTGATCAGCTTTCTTCACAGTCCAACTCTTACATCCATACATGACCACGGGAAAAACCTTAATTAGTCAATTGAGCTTGTGTGTCTGTCTTTGATACTAAAGGAAACATACTGATGAGTTCCCTTTGGAGACTGTCTCTGTGCTGTTTCCCACTGTCAGTTCAGTATTGACTTTTCCTTGATTTTCAAGGAAGCCATCTTTAGGAGGTCTGTCCATAGTAATTTTTCTTTCAATAACTAAGAAGTTCAAGGGATTTGGAGAGAAAGAACTAAATGGGCATAAGCTGTCTTTGGAGGCTTCTTCTTAAGCTGTACTTTATTTTGGCATTGTCTTTTCTGCATTCCTTTGAAACATGACAAAAGGCTAGTCCCAGATGTGGCTACCTTGTGGAGCGTGCATTTTAGCAAAGACAAGGAGGTGAGGAGACCAATGAGGAGGCTCTGGAAGTCATCTGGATGAAACCGGGAGGAAGCTCATCCTGCCAAGGACGTCCTCAAGCCTGTGTGTTTTGTTTCGTGTTCATTCACTATTTACAACATCTGAGCAAATTTGCAAGATGTTTTATCTTCCTAAAATGAAAGTTTAAAAATGGCATTTATTAATTTTTGTGTTGAATACATACTTTATTAATTCATCCAACAAATATTTATTAGGGACTTAACAGCTAGTGTGCTTATTGCTAGGGATATAGTGGTGAACAAAGCATGCTTTCCTTGCCTTCATGGAGCTTATACTCTATTATGGGAGTCAGATATAGACAATTAAACCAATGAATGTAAAGTTTGTAGTTGTGAGAAGTTCTCTATGCCATTTGAAATGAACACAGAGAGTGAGAAGAAGCAGTCCAGAGAAGGAAATAGAATATGTAGAAGTTGGACAGTGGGAAAGAGTTCAATGCAATAGAGAAAGAATGTCATGTGTCTTGAGCAGATTGAATTCAGGGAAATACAAGGAAGGAGAGTGGAGAGTCAAACCAGACTCAGATGATAAAAGCACTTGTGGAGTATGGTAAGGAATTTATATTTTATCAGAAAGTTTTTTATATGATCCTATTTGCATTTTAAGAACATCACTCTGGTTACTCTTTGGAGAATGGATTTTTGCAGGAGAAGAGTGAGAAGGCTATAGATGGGCCTGGATAAGACCTGATGGATACATGTACTAGAGTCATGACAGTGGCCATAGAGAGAAGAGGAAGTTCATATTTTGGAATTCAAATTATCTGCACTTGGTACCCTAAGTATATGCGTATTAGACTTCCCCAGTGGCTCAGCGGTAAAGAATTTACCTGCAGTGCAGGAGCTGCAGGAAATGCAGGTTCAATTACTGGGTCAGGAAGATCCCCTGGAGAAGGAAATGGCAACCCACTCCAGTATTCTTGCCTGGAAAATCCCAAGGACAGAGAAGCCTGGCAGGCTACAGTCCATAGGGTAGCAAAGAGTTGGACATGACTGAAGTGATCTCACACACACACATATATTAGATTTCAGGCTTAAACTATTGGATATTCTGGCTATAAGAATATTGGAAGATTGGAGAGGAGCTATTGTGTATTGGAAGGGAAATTAAGGACTAAATGTTCAGTTTTGCACTTTTAGGTATGTGATGTTTTTGTTACTAATCTCACACTGCTCACCACATGACAGGTCAATAGTCAAGAGATGAGTTGTTGGGACAAGGAATAGAGATTTTATTCAGAAATTTGGAAAACAGAGAAGATGATTAAGAACCCTCTTGCCTGAGTTAGAATTCAGGCTCCTTTTATAATAAAAGGGGAGGGAGTAAAGTCAAACAGTTCCTGGTTCCCATCAGCCTCCAGAGGGGATGTGTTAATTTCTTCCTCCCTGCAGTCATTCACAGTAGGGCCTGGTCAGAATGCTTCCTGTGCGCTAAATAAAGGTATTTTAACTTAATGCTTTTACTTGGGAATCAGGGTTCCCAGAGATGGGCCATCATGTGTAATTTCAGTTTATAGGCAGCATTCCTTTAGTGATTAACTTGTAATAGAATACAAAAGTTTCTTGCCTGTTATACTTTCGGAACATCGATATGGAAATTTCAAAGATATATTTGATATACAAGTTGGGAACTCAAGAGATTGACTGCAGATATAAATGTGGGAGTCACCTCCTAGAGGTGTTATGAAACCCCGCACAAAGTAATAACATTATGTGGGATTTAACACAGAGAGAGAAGGGATGCAGGAAATAGCTCTGAGTAAGTCAAGATGTGGATCCTAGTAAGAGAATGAAAAAACTAACACAAGAAGCTGAGAAGGAGCAAAGAGAAGGCAGCAAACAAGGAGAGCATGGTGACATGTAATCAAGAAAACAGTATGTAATGAGTTGTGTCAAATCCTAAGGCGAGACCTAGCAAAGAAAACCATTAAAATAGTGCTTTAGATTTGTCAAGAGTGGTTCTCTTTGTCTTTGGCCAGATCTTTAACAGTGGATTTGTAGGGGCAGAAGCCATCATGGAAGGTAAAGGAAGGGAGAAAGCAGTGTCAGACCCCTCAATTATGTCTCTAATAATGTCTTAGTCACTCAAAGCCCCGTTGTGTCTATCATAAGTCATTTTAATGTGGAAATGACCCCTACTCTCTCTCCTTCCCTTCTCCACCTGGACATGTCTAAGATATCAGAGTCCATTTCTTCCTCTATTTACTTTTGTTGCAGGAATCTTTCTGCCCAGTTTTCATTTTTTTCTCCTCAGGTAAGGGTTGGGAAGCAAGAAGCTAGAGAGATGATGCTTTGTCACAGGGCGTGTGTGTGACATGTTTTGTCACAGGCATGTATGTTAGGGAAACGCAGATATGCTATTCTTCAAAAAAGGACTCGCTCCTCAGGAGGAAGTTTGGTCATTGGAAGACTAGCTGTCAGTAGCTCAAGATATGTCTCACTCTAGAAAACTGCCTCATTCGAGGCCATGCCTTCAACTAGTAACTGAGATGGGGATGTAGAGACTAGGTCATTTTTGCCCTAGAGCAGGCTTTCCTTACGGGCAATTTTTGTTTTAGAACTTCCCACGGAGTTGGCTAGGATTGTTGGACTTGCACTGAAGCTTGTATTATTCCTCCCAATCTTGCTTTTCCACCCCCTTCCTTCCTTTCACATGTGTTTACCCATCATAAATATTTTTCACCCCAGATTTTTTTTAAAAAGCTTAATATAGAACAATTTATATGTAGAGGGGGACCTTTAGCACCCTTTAATAATTTCTGTTTCCTCACATGAAAGTTTAAAAAACAAACTAATAATCTTTTGGATATTTGGGATATTTCTATTTGATCTTTTTTTTTTTCCTTTACACATTGTGTTTGTGGATTTGAGATGATATTGGACATGTATGTATATATGATTGAATATTCTCTAAATTATCATTTACCTAATATTATCTAAATTATCATTTATCACCTAAAATCATGACATAAATGCTAAACACATTTATTACACTTGGATGTAAAAGTGTTAATTGTGGAAGCTTCTAGGTGCTGAATCCAATTCTATTTAACACTTTATAGTCTAGAGGAAGGAATACAGAATGAAATATAAAGCTACATGATAGAGCGATTCTTCAAATAGACATAATGCATTAGTGGATTTCAAATAGATAAGTGCCAGGGAGAAAAAAGTGAGAAAAGAATTGCCGTGAGACAAATATAAAGTGATGCACCAGGAAATAATTGCTTCCAATCTCTCAACCCAGCAGCCAAAGTGATCTAGTTAAAATGTGAATCAGATTATACCATTTGGCTGCAATAAGTTCTCTAGCTTATTGAACCAAGTCAATTAGAAAAAATCGCAATATCCTTATATAATTGCCTAAAAGCCCCACCATCATCTGACTTCTTATTTACTCCAAGGTCTGATCTCTTTCTACTCCTCCCTTCACATATTGCACCATATTCACTGGCTGAAGACTGTCAAACAAGTATGCATATTTCCATTGTGGCCATTCTGTGTGGTGAGTTTTTTCTTCATATATCAACATGGCTCATGACCGTACCTCTTTCAAATCTCATTACTGAGCCTTTATCTAATAATTCTCAATTTTTTTTTCTTTTTTGACTGTCCAGCAAAGCTTGTTGGATTTTAATTCCCTGCCTAGGGATTGAACCTGGGGCCAGGCAGTGAAAGTCCTAAGTCCTAACCAATGGACCACCAGGGAATTTCAAACAATTCTATTTAAAATTGCATCTCCCATCCCTGCATTTCCCCATTCTATTTTCCTCTAGATTTTTTCACTGCCATGCATTAACCTCTAGTAACAACTTATCTTAGTTATTTTGAATTTTTTTTCTATCTCTAACACTAGAATATAAGAGCAGACAATTTTTTACGTTTTGTTAACTGCTCTATCCCCTCACCTAACACAATATCCAATGCATAGTAGGTATTCAATCAATATTTTTTGGATGATTGAATAAATTACACTGTTTAAAAAATGTGAGCATTACAGGCAATGCACAAAGAGTATCTACTTTTAGAATTTTGATAATAAAGCATTTTTTTATATAAAATACTGAAATATGAACCATGCTTCTTAAAAGCATTCACATTTCTCTAGGAAAATTTGTATAACTAAATTCATTAAAACTTTCATTTAAAGGAATTTTGTTAATAGGCCTTGATTGCCCAAGTATCCTTGTGGTAGAGAGGATGTAAAACAGTTTTCTAAGAAGTGTCTTTATTTTACATGTGAGGCCTACCTTTGTAACTTTTCAGGAAAGGGGAAGAATATTTAATCAGGAATTCAAACTTGTCAAGCTTCTTAGTTTTCATCAGAGATAGGAGTGTTATATCTAGGTTGGTTGTCTTTAAAGCTTATGAACCTGTATTTAACTGATAACCCCAAAAGTAGATGCATTCTAGATTAATATATTCTCCACTGTAATGTATCTCTCTACCACCAGATATTTATCAAGTCTGAGCTAAGCAAAGAACCCCCTGAAGAACAGACTATCCATTTGTTTAAATATTCTAAAATGTATTTTTTTAATTGAAATATAGTTGATTTACAATGTTGTGTTAATCTCTGATGTACAGCAAAGTGATTCAGTGTTACATATACTGTTTGTAGGTGCTAAGTCACCTCAGTTGTGTGTGATTAGTGATGCTATGGACTGCAGTCCATCAAGCTCTTCTGTCCATGGGAATTCTCCAGGCAAGAATGCTGGAGTGGGTTTCCATGCCCTCCTCCAGGGTATCTTCCTGACGAAACTTTGTCTCCTGTGGCTCCTGCATTGCAGGCTGATTCTTTACCATAGAGCCACTGGGGAAGTCACCAGGGAAAATATATATATATATATATACATTTTTTACAATATTATTTTCCATTATAATTTATCATAGGATACTGAATATAGTTCTATAGTTCTCTGCACAGTAGGACCTTGTTGTTTATCCAATCTATATTTAATAGCTTACATTTGCTAACCACAACCTCTTCATCCCTTCCCCAGTACCCTCCCTCTTGGTAACCAAAAGTCTGTTCTCTAGGTCCATGAGCCTATTTCTGTTTCATAGATATGTTAATTTGTTCCATATTTTAGATTCTAAATATAAGTGATACCGTATGGAATTTATCTTTCTGACTTATTTCACTTGGTGTGATAATATCTAGGTCCATCGATGTTGCTGGAAACCTTGGTCAATTTCAATCATCTCTGCTGCCTCCAGTCTTAGCTGATTCCCAAGGTAGATGATTCTCCAAACCTAGTCTTCTGCCCCATGACTACTTGTAGTTGTCTCCAGAGAATATTAAGGTTATCTCCTCCTCATCCACCTTTCAAATTTTATATAAGCAGAACCCTACAGGGAAAGGCACAGTGGTGAAGCACAGTGGACAGGAAGCATAAAACACCTAATTGCAAGCTCTAGGCTATTATAAATTTAGTGGTTTATGAAAATACATGGCAAGAAAATGCCTCTAGAATGATCATCCAAGTTAGATGTTAAGAACCTTCTGACAGCTGTCTGCCTACCTCCCTTCAGGATTAAACAGTTCATCACAGTTATTCTCCTGAGACAAGTGAATCAATGAAGAACTTAATGGAAACTTAGAGAACAAGTTATCAGCACATTTGGATGACCTAATTACTTCTATATTAATTTTTTAAAGTGTATCTTTTATTCTGCTGGTGCTTGACTAACATATTTGCATATAGTCCAGAGCTGTGGCTTAACCTTAAAATTTTAACCCTTTCCAACTTCAGTTCAGTTCAGTTCTCAGTCGTGTCCGACTCTTTGTGACCCCATGAATCACAGCACGCCAGGCCTCCCTGCCCATCACCAACTCCTGGAGCTCACTCAAACTCACCTCCATCGAGTCGGTGATGCCATCCAGCCATCTCATTCTCTGTCGTCCCCTTCTCCTCCTGCCCACAATCCCTCCCAGGATTAGGGTCTTTTCCAGTGAGTCAACTCTTTGCATGAGGTGGCCAAAGTATTGCAGTTTCAGCTTCAGCATCAGTCCTTCCAATGAACACCCAGAACTGATCTCCTTTAGAATGGACTGGTTGGATCTCCTTGCAGTCCAAGGGACTCTCAAGAGTCTTCTCCAACACCACAGTTCAAAAGCATCAATTCTTCGGCGATCAGCCCTCTTCACAGTCCAACACTGGAAAAACCATAGCCTTGACTAGACGGACCTTTGTTGGCAAAGTAATGTCTCTGCTTTTTAATATGCTATCCAGGTTGGTCATAACTTTCCTTACAAGGAGTAACCGTCTTTTAATTTAATGGCTGCAATCAGCATCTGCAGTGATTTTGGAGCCCAAAAAGATAAAGTCTGACACTGTTTCCCCATCTATTTCCCATGAAGTGATGGGACCAGATGCCATGATCTTAGTTTTCTGAATGTTGAGCTTCAAGCCAACTTTTGCCAAAGCAAAAACAATATCCAGTTGTGGATGTGACTGGCGATAGAAGCAAGGTCTGATGCTATAAAAAGCAATATTGCATAGGAACCTGAAATGTTAGGTCCATGAATCAAGGCAAATTGGAAGTGGTCAAACAGGAGATGGCAAGAGTGAACATAGACATTCTAGGAATCAGTGAACTAAAATGGACTGGAATGGGTGAATTTAACTCAGATGACTATTATATCTACTACTGTGGGCAGGAATCCCTTAGAAGAAATGGAGTAGCCATCATGGTCAACAAAAGAGTCCGAAATGCAGTACTTGGATGCAATCTCAAAAATGACAGAATGATCTCTGTTCGTTTCCAAGGCAAACCATTCAATATCACAGTAATCCAAGCCTATGCCCCAACCAGTAACGCTGAAGAAGCCGAAGTTGAATGGTTATATGAAGACTTACAAGATCTTTTAGAACTAACACCCAAAAAAGATGTCCTTTTCATTATAGGGGACTGGAATGCAAAAGTAAGAAGTCAAGAAACACCTAGAGTAACAGGCAAAAATTGAAGAAAGTAGGGAAAACCACTAGACCATTCAGATATGACCCAAATTCCAACTTCAGTACTATACAAGTTAAACATGGCAGAGCAATATTTAGTCATCTAGTACACAGGTCCCTAACATCCAGGATCTAATGCCTGATGATCTGGGTGGAGCTGATGTAAAAATAATAGAAATAAAGTGCATAATAAATGTAATGCATTTGAATCATCCAGAAAATATCCCCACCCACCCACTGCCAACTTATGGAAAATTTTTCTTCCACAAAACTTGTCCTTGATGCCAAAATGGTTGGGGACCACTGATCTACAAAAGGCATGCCCCAAAAGGCATTTCTCCAAAATAAGTATTATTGTATATCCTCCAAGCTGCAATTTTCTTTAGTGATTTATCATGAAACTACAGGACATTGGACCGGGGGAAAAAAGTTTTGATAACCTCCTCTCCAGCGTAAACCTTTGACCAAATTTGTGATAGATGCATAGCAAAGATATCCATTAATGCTCTTATTCTCTTGCTAATTTTACAACTCTATTATTTTGCTTCTAAAATTAATCTGTGCTTTATCTCATTTATATAGCATTTTGTATTCTTTCTGGGATAAATGTATTAAATGTACAAATAAAGACAAAATTTCATTTACTTGTAAATAAATGAAATTTTATTTTAAGCAATTTCTGCTTTTTAAGAGATCATTTCAAATTAAATTCTTGTGAAGGGAACAGAAAAAATGTTGACTCACTTTTTGCTGAGGTGAATTTTTTTAAAATCCTCACTTGGCTATATGTGAAGTCCAAGTTGTCTGCTGTGCATATTTAACATTAGAATTTTTTAAAGATGTAAATGGTGTGTTGACATTGTCTTAAGTGCTGAGGACTGTGGACTGTGCTGATAGATCCTGTTTTATGAGGATATTTGGAAAGGGTGGAGCTCTGCCCGGGAGGAAAACTGAATATTATCTCAGGAAGCTGGCAGTACATTCCTTGAGGCAGTCAGGTAGTGGAATGATTACAGAGCAAGGAATCAGGAATCCTAGATACAAGGTTTTGTCTGGACTAATCCAATCTCTACTCACTCTGGTAATGGCTCATTTGTAAATGATGTAATTATAATATACCCACTCCTGTAAAGAGATTATAGTTCTATGTTGGTATTGTTTAGTCAATATGTCATGTCCCATTCTTTGTGACCCCATAGATTGTAGCCGACCAGGTTCCTCAGTCCCAGGCAAGAATACTGGAGTGGGTTGCCATTTTCTTCTCCAGGGGATTTTCCCCACCCCGGGATAGAATCTGCATCTCCTCCATTGGCAGGTAGATTCTTGACCAGGGAAGCCCTGAACTTCCTAACTAAAAGAAGTTTGCACAGGATGAAATGTATTGTGGAAAGAATGAATAATGGTGGAGGCAGGAGAAACTAATTTGAATTCTCACATTTTCCTTTACGAATTGTGACATTTTGTTCAGTTCAGTTCGGACTCAGTTGTGTCCAACTCTTTGCGACCTCATGGACTGCAGCTCGCCAGGCCTCCCTGTCCATCACCAACACCCGGAGCTTACTCAAACTCATGTCCATCATTTGGGGGATGCCATCCAACCATCTCATCCTCTGTCGTCCCCTTCTCCTCCCGCCTTCAATCTTTCCCAGTATCAGGGGCTTTTCCAATGAGTCAATTCTTTGTATCAGGTGGCCAAAGTATTGGAGTTTCAGCTTCAACATCAGTCCTTCCAATGAACACCCAGGACTGATCTCCTTTAGAATGGACTGGTTGGATCTCCTTGCAGTCCAAGGGACTCTCAAGAGTCTTCTCCAACACCACAGTTCAAAAGCATCAATTCTTTGGTGCTCAGCTTTCTTTACAGTTCAATTCTCACATCCATACATGACTACTGGATAAGCCATAGCTTTTACTAGACAGATCTTTGATAGTATTGGCTCCGCTTTTTCATACGCTGTCTCGGTTTCTATAGCTTTTCTTCCAAAGAGCAAGCATCTTTTAATTTCATGGCTGCAATCACCACCTGCAGGGATTTTGGAGGCCCCCCAAATAAAGTCTGTCACTGTTTACATTGTTTCCCCATCTATTTGCATAAAGTGATGGGACCAGATGCCATGATGTTAGTTTTCTGAATGTTGAGTTTTAAGCCAACTTTTTCACTCTCTTCTTTCACTTTCATCAAGAGGCTTCTTAGTTCTTCTTTGCTTTCTGCCATAAATGTGGTGTCATATGCATGTCTGAGGTTATTGAGATTTCTCCTGGCAATCTTAATTCCAGCTTGTGCTTCATCCAGTCCAGCATTTCTCTTGATGTACTCTGCATATAAGTTAAATATGCAGGGTGACAATATAAAGCCTTGACCTACTCCTTTCCCGATTTGGAACCAGTCTGTTGTTCCATGTCCAGCCAGTTCTAACTGTTGCTTCTTGACCTGCTTACACATTTCTCAAGAGGTAGGTCCGGTGGTCTGGTATTCCCATCTCTTGAAGTATTTTCCATAGTTTGTTGTGACCCACACAGTCAAAGGCTTTGGCATAGTCAATAATGCAGAAGTAAATGTTTTTCTGGAACTTTCTTGTTTTTTTGATGATCCAACGGATATTGGAAATTTGATCTCTGGTTCTTCTGCCTTTACTAATTACAGCTTAAACAGTTGGAAGTTCATGATTCACGTACTGTTGAAGCCAAGTGTGGAGAATTTTGAGTATTACTTTGCTAACATGTGAGATAAGTGCAATTGTGCAGTACTTGTACAGTCTTTGGCATTGCCTTTCTTTGGGATTGGAATGAAAACCGACCTTTTCCAGTCCTGTAGCCACTGCTGAGTTTTCCAAATTTGCTGGCATATTGAGTGCAGCACTTTCACAGCATCATATTTTAGGATTTGAAATAGCTCACCTGGAATTCCATCACCTCCACTAGCTTTGTTAGTAGTGATGCTTCCTAAGACCCACTTGACTTAACATTCCAAGATGTCTGGCTCTAGGTGAGTGATCACACCATCATGGTTACCTGGGTCATGAAGATCTTTTTTGTATAGTTCTTCTGTGTATTCTTGCCACCTCTTAATATCTTCTGCTTCTGTTAGGCCCATTCCATTTCTGTCCTTTATTGTACCCATCTTTGCATGAAATGTTCCCTTGGTATCTCTAATTTTCTTGAAGAGATCGCTAATCTTTCCCATTCCATTGTTTTCCTCTATTTCTTTGCATTGATCACTGAGGAAGGCTTTCTTATCTCTCCTTGCTATTCTTTGGAACTCTGCATTCAAATGGGTATATTTTTCTTTTCTCCTTTGCCTTTCCCTTCTTTTCTTTTCATAGATGTTTGGAAGGCCTCCTCAGAAAACCATTTTGCCTTTTTGCATTTCTTTTTCTAATTTGTAAAATTGTGACATTAGACAAAAATTAGCCTTGGGGAACCAACCACCCTTTATAAAACTAACTTGGTTTCATTTGCAAGCTAAATAAAGTGTAAGCTAAACCTCTCAAAATTATTTTGAGAATTAAATGAGATAATGCATTGAAAGAGCTATGAAAACTATAAACTTTAAGGACATTTTTATTTTTTCAGCTTATTAGGTAGTCAGGCAGGCAGAGAGAAATGTAGTTCCTTTGTTAGGCTAAATCTCTGAAACTATTGGCATACTAACTGAATTCACCAAGTGGGGAGAGAGACCCTTACAGATTAATTCTGAAAGTGCAATCCAACCAAAATAGATACCAATGCTTTGGTGCCACCTACCAAAGTGAAGCTGAGCCCAGCAGGCCACCAATTAGATATCATTAGTATTCTCATGCTCTTCCTAAATTGTTGGATTGGCTTCACAAGTTCTTGAGTACACTGGCATATTAAACTGAATTTTATTACTTTATTGTCTATGAATAATAGTTCACAAAGGAATCATTTGCCATTCTGATTATAAAGACTCTATATTCCCAGTGTTAATAAAAGTTAGAATGTATGATTTTCTAAGATATGTGTGATGCATTTACTTAGATGGATAGATAAATTATATAATTTTTTCAAGTTGGAATTGGAATGTGTTTGGCAGATATTACCAGGGGCCAGAAATATCTACTCGTCTTCCTACATGGAAGATTGTACTGTTTAACCCTCTTATAGCCAAAGAAATGTCACTTTAGAGTAGGGACAGTGAAATGCTTAAGATTCTTCAGTGTCCCATGGATCATTCAGTAGGAGAGACCTGGTTTAAGTGGCCTAGCCTGGAACACTGATACATGGCATAGACGTCATATGGCCTAGAAAATTGCCAAGGCCCATAGTGGTCTTTGCAGGAATAAGCCATACATTTAAGTTATTTTAGAGTTATTACCAAAACGTAGTGTATCCTCGGAGAAGGCAATGGCAAGCCACTCCAGTACTATTGCCTAGAAAATCCCATGGACAGAGGAGCCTGGTGGGCTGCAGTCCATGGGGTCGCTACGAGTCGGACATGACTGAGCGACTTCACTTTCACTTTTCACTTTCACACATTGGAGAAGGAAATGACAACCCACTCCAGTGTTCTTGCCTAGAGAATCCCAGGGATGGGGAGCCTGGTGGGCTGCTGTCTATGGGGTCACATAGAGTCGGACAAGACTGAAGTGACTTAGCAGCAGCAGCAGCAGTGTATCCTACCTGAACTGATTGATAATGTATATGATTTATCAAAAGGTAATTAGAATATTTTTTTGAATTTAGAATATTTTAACCTTGTTTTCACTTGAGATATATGACAGTGTTTCCTGGGTACTTAAATTGTTCAGTCAGTACAGTTCAGTCACTCAGTCGTGTCCGACTCTTTGTGAACCCATGAATCACAGCATGCCAGGCCTCTCTGTTCATCATCAACTCCCAGAGTTCACTCAAACTCATGTCCATCGAATCGGTGATGCCATCCAGCCATCTCATTCTCTGTCCTCCCCTTCTCCTTGTACCCCCAATCCCTCCCAGCATCAGTCTTTTCCAGTGAGTCAACTCTTTGCATGAGGTGGCCAAAGTATTGGAGTTTCAGCTTTAGCATCAAGCCTTCCAATGAACACCCAGGATTGATCTCCTTTAGGATGGACTGGTTGGATTTCCTTGCAGTCCAAGGGACTCTCAAGAGTCTTCTAAAACACCACAGTTCAAAAGCATCAATTCTTCGGCACTCAGCTTTCTTCACAGTCCAACTCTCACATCCATACATGACCACAGGAAAAACCATAGCCTTGACTAGACGGACCTTTGTTGACAAAGTAATGTCTCTGCTTTGTAATATACTATGTAGGTTGGTCATAACGTTTCTTCCAAGGAGTAAGCATCTTTTAATTTCATGGCTCCAATCAGCATCTGCAGTGATTTTTGAACCCCCCCAAAAACAAAGTCTGACACTGTTTCCACTGTTTCCCCATCTATTTGACAAGAAGTGATGGGACCAGATGCCATGATCTTAGTTTTCTGATGTTGAGCTTCAAGCCAACTTTTTCACTCTCCTCTTTCACTTTCATCAAGAGGCTTTTGAGTTCCTCTTCACTTTCTGCCATAAGGGTGGTGTCATCTGTATATCTGAGGTTATTGAGATTTCTCCTGGCAATCTTGATTCCAGCTTCTGCTTCTTCCAGCCCAGCGTTTCTCATGATGTTCTCTGCATAGAAGTTAAATAAGCAGGGTGACAATATACAGCCTTGACGCACTCCTTTTCCTATTTGGAACCAGTCTGTTGTTCCATGTACAGTTCTGACTGTTGCTTCCTGACCTGCATACAGGTTTCTCAAGAGGCAGGTCAGGTGGTATGGTATTCCCATCTCTTGAAGAATATTCCACAGTTTATTGTGATCCACACAGTCAAAGGTTTTGGCATAGTCAATGAAGCAGAAATAGATGTTTTTCTGGAATTCTCTTGCTTTTTCCATGATCTAGCGGATGTTGGCAATTTGATCTCTGGTTCCTCTACCTTTTCTAAAACCAGCTTGAATATCTGGAAGTTCATGGTTCACATATTGCTGAAGCCTGGCTTGGAGAATTTTTTGAGCATTACTTTACTAGCATGTGAGATGAGTGCAATTGTGCAGTAGTCTGAGCGTTCTTTTGCATTATCTTTCTCTGGGATTGGAATAAAGACTGACCTTTTCCGGCCCTGTGGCCACTGCTGAGTTTTCCAAATTTGCTGGCATTTTGAGTGCAGCATTTTCACAGCATCATCTTTCAGGATTTGAAAGAGCTCCCTGATTTGGGCTTCCCTGATAGCTCAGTTGGTAAAGAATCCACCTGCGAAGCAGGAGACCCTGGTTCGATTTCTGGGTCGGGAAGACCCACTGGAGAAGGGATAGGCTACCCACTCCAATATTCTGGCCTGGAGAATTCCATGGAATTCCGTGGGGTTGCAAAGAGTCGGACACAACTGAGCAGCCTTCATTTTCACTAAAATACAAGTTTCTGATAACTTAAAAATAATACTTTGTTAGTATAATTATAATACAAAATTTAGTCAGTAGAGTTCTCAATGTCTTCAATTAATCATGTATAGTTAATTGATAAATTTTGAGCTTAGTTATTTGTATAGGTCCTTAATTAAATCTTTAAATAAAATTCAGACATGTAGAATTATAATTGTGTTGATTTCTAATGCAACTTTCAATGTAAGAGAATTTCTTTTAGCATTCTTACCAGACTTGTGTATAATCAATTTTTTTTTTCAGTTTTAGCTTAAAATTTAAGATTGCTTTAGTTTATATTTTGTTAATTGGAAGTAACTTAGAATGTTAAATAATGTTTTTCACCCATTTCTATAACTGATTAGTAAAATTCTTGCCAACTCCGTTCATCTTTATTTCTGCTTTATTGACTATGCCAAAGTCTTTGTGTGGATCACAAAAATTTGTGGAAAATTCTGAAAGAGATGGGAATACCAGACCACCTGACCTGCCTCCTGAGAAATCTGTTTGCAGGTCAAGAAGCAACAGTTAAAACTGGACATGGAACAACAGACTGGTTCCATATCCTGAAAGAAGTACGTCAAGGCTGTATATTATCACCCCACTTATTTAACTTATATGCAGAGTACATCATGAGAAATGCTGGACTGGATGAAGCACAAGCTGAAATCAAGATTGCCAGGAGAAATATCAATAACATCAGATATGCAGATGACACCACCCTTATGGCAGAAAGCAATAAGAACTTAGAGCCTCTTGATGAAAGTGAAAGAAGAGAGTGAAAAAGTTGGCTTAAAGATCAACATTCAGAAAACTAACATCATGGCATCTGGTTCCATCATTTCAAGGCAAATAGATGGGGAAACAATGTAAACAGTGACAGACTTTATTTTGGGGGGCTCCAAAATCCCTGCAGATGGTGTCTGCAGCCATGAAATTAAAAGATGCTTACTCCTTGGAAGAAAAGTTATGACCAACCTAGACAGCATATTCAAAAGCAGAGACATTACTTTGCCAAAAAAGGTCCAGCTTGTCAACGCTATGGTTTTTCCAGTAGTCACGTATGGATGTGAGAGTTGGACCATAACGAAAGCTGAGCACCAAAGAATTGATGCTTTTGGACTGTGGTGTTTTAGAAGACTCTTGAGAATCCCTTGGACTGCAAGGCGATCCAACCAGGCCATCCTAAAGAAAATCAGTCCTGAATATTCTTTGGAAGTACTGATGCTGAAGCTGAAACTCCAATACTTTGGCCACCTGATGCGAAGAACTGACTCATTTGAAAAAACCCTGATGCTGGGAAAGATTGAAGGTGGGAGGAGAAAGGGACAACAGAGGATGAGATGGTTGGATGGCATCACCGATGTGATGGACATGAGTTTGAGTAAACTCTAGGAGTTGGAGATGGATGGAGATGGATGGAGTGTGCTGCAGTCCATGGGGACACAAAGAATCAGACACGACTGAGTGACTGAACTGAACTGATACCTGGTTTTTCAATGAGTTGCAAAAGTATTTATATTAAGAAAATTTTTTATCTATCAATACGTAATCTTTGAAAGACTTTCTTTTTGCCTTTAGACCTTGATTATCTATATTTTAAGAACCTAGTGATAGTGAAAGGTGTCTAAGGTACCTTAATGAAAGGCTGGGAATCAGGACAGTCTTCTTTGGAGTGTTCTGAATTCTCTCTGAACACTAGCGTTTAGAGAGATCCAGGCCTGGTGGAGAATATTCTTAGTCTGATTTCTTGAGGCTCCCTCATGACCTTCTGGATGTCTAGAAATGAGAGTTCTTACCTTTTCTCACAGTGTACCTTCCCTGGTGGGGTCAAACTTATTCAGAGGGCATTGAGTACACTCTTTATACTTGAGTTCTTGATACTTGAATCTTATCAGTTAAAATTTCTCTTCCCAGGATGCTGTAATAAATCTTGAGTTGGTTAGTTACTGGGTATGCAAATAAAATGTGAAATAAATATGAAACAAAATTGACAAGTACAGTGACAGATGTATCCTTTTACAGTTCTCAAATATTTGATTGAGTGGGCAGGAAAAAAAGATTTGAACAATACAATTAATGAGAATGATTTGTTAAACTAAAGTAAGATCCTTTGCCCAACAATTAGAAAGCATACTTTTTTCAAGAATATAGGAATTATTTCTGCAGATTTTTGTAAATGTAAAATATCTCAACAAATTCTAAAGAGATTAATCTCCAAAATATACAAACAACTCATGCAGCTCAATACTGGAAAAACAACAACAGCAAACAAACAACCCAATAAAAAAAATGGACTGATGACCAAATTGACATTTCTTCAAAGAAGACAAACAGATGGCCAACCAACACATGAAAAGATGCTCAATATCACTAATTATTAAAGAAATACAAATCAAAATTATGAGGTATCATCTCACACTAGTCAGAATGGCCATCATCAAAAAATCTACTAACAGTAAGTGCTGGAGAGGTTTTTGAGGAAAGGGAGCCCTCCCTACACTGTTGGTGGGAATGAAAATTAGTACAGCCACTGTGGAAAATAATAAGAAGGGTCCTTAAAATAGAAAAAAAAAATAGAGCTACCATGCTACTGCTACTGCTGCTAAGTCGCTTCAGTCATGTCCGACTCTGTGCGACCCCATAGATGGAAGCCCACCAGGCTCCCCAGTCCCTGGGATTCTCCAGGCAAGAATACTGGAGTAGGTTGCCATTTCCTTCTCCAAGAGCTACCATATGACCCAGTAATCCTACTTCTGGGCATATATTTAGAGAAAACCATAATTTGAAAAAATACATGCACCCCAGTGTTCATTGCAGCACTAATAACTAGGATGTGGAAACAGCCTAAATGTCCATCAACAGAAGAATGGATAAAGAAGAAGTGGTGAATATATAAATGGAATATTACTGAATCATAAAAAGGAACAAATAGTGCCACTTACAGAAGACATGGATGGACCTCAAGACTGTTATACAGAGATAAATAAGTTAGAGAAAAGCAAATATTATACGTAAGTATAATATCACGTAATGTCTAATCTAGAAAAATGGTAGAGATGAATTTATTTGCAAAGCAGAAATAGAGTAACAGATGTAGAGAACAAATGTGTGGTTACCAAGGGGAAGTGAGATGAACTGAGAGATTGGGACTAACATATACACACTGCTGCTGCTGCTAAGTCACTTCAGTCGTGTCCGACTCTGTGTGACCCCATAGACGGAAGCCCACCAGGCTCCCCCGTCCCTGGGATTCTCCAGGCAAGAACACTGGAGTGGGTTGCCATTTCCTTCTCCAATGTGTGAAAGTGAAAATTGAAAGTAAAGTCGCTCAGTCATGTCCGACCCCTAGTGACCCCACGGACTGCAGCCTACCAGGCTCCTCCATCCATGGGATTTTCTAGGCAAGAGTACTGGAGTGGCTTGCCATTGCCTTCTCCGATATACACACTACTATGTGTAAAATATATAGATAACCAATAAGAACCTATTGTTTAGCACAGAGAACTCTCCTCAATGTTCTGTGATGACCTAAATGGGAAGAAAATCTAAAAAAGAGTGGATATATATATATATATATATATATATTTATATTTATATACACACACACACGACTGATTCACTTTGCTATACAGAAAGGAACTAACATAGCATTGTAAAGTAACTATGTGCCAATAAAAATTAATTTAAAAATTTTTAAAGATTTGGTAGCAATATTCTCTAATCATAACATAATTAGCTTAGAAATCAAGGACAAAAATGATAACAAAAGAGGGGAAAATACATTTAGAATTGTTTTTAAACCCAAACATCTAAATAACCAGAGAAGCAAAGAAAAAATTTAATGCAATTAGAAAATAGTTGTTGGAGTTATGGTGAATACATATTAGATAGAAATGTATAATATCATATGCTTATTGTAGGAAGGAAGAAATGCTGAAAGTCAGTGAACTTAAAGTTCAGTTTAAGAAGTAAAACAGTGACAGAACAAATCAAAAGAAACTCAACAAATGGCAATAATAAGCATATAAAATAATGGGATAGGAAACAGAAACAATAAATAGGGTTAATAAGGTCAAAAATAGGTTCTTTGACACTAATAAAGCAAATCATATATTGATCAAAAGAGAATAGAAAAAATTATAAAATGAATAGCAAAGTGGGACATAACTAAGATGCAGCAGAGATTTTGAAAACAATACCAAAGAATATACTAATCTATTTAATGGACTAGATCTCTTTTGGATATATGTGGAAATGAGCTTCACTTTTTCTTAAACTTAGCTTGCAAAAATATAGTGACAAGTATTCTATCTAGCCATTGAAAAAATCTCTGGCAAAATAATTTTTCTTATCTTTTAGATAATCCATAATTTTTCTGATCTCTTAGAAAATAAAAGGTCTTTATTTTTAGTTAAAAAGTCCAAACCAGGTTAATATTAATGCTCAGAGCACAAAAGATTTCCTTCCTTTTCTGATCAGGGTTCAGTAAATGGTGGGAGTGAGGAGGATGGTTGTTTTTCTCTCTTCCCTTCTCTACTTTCTGTGGAGTTTTACTCCTTTGGGGAAGACGCTAAGGGTAAAGGGGACTAAGAAAAAAATAAGTGTTTCAGTGGCTAACACAGCTCACCTCTATGTATGGCAGATGCATTCATATTTGGTGTTGATTTCATGAGCACTTGTATGTGTTCCCCAGACATCCCACACTGGGGATCTCCAAGGAAGGACACCCCTGCTGTCTGGCCAGTTATAACCTTTCCTCACCCTTGTGTTTCTAGCTGGTCACATTGTTCCCCTAGATGACCCTCTTGGATTGCCTTCCTTTTAAGATGACTCTTGGCTGATTCCCTTCAGTAGACACTCACACCTTTTCTCTTCTCCTGGAGGAAGAGGGTTTGGTTTGAGTAAAGCCTTTTGTCTCATTGCTGTTTAACTTCAAACCATCTCTTGTGTGTTCCTTTGTCTCTGTGAAAATTGATCACCAATCTCTATATTGTCTCAACTCCAGGGGGCCGGCATGAATTTCTCTGCTAATACTCTGTAAGTCCTCTTCCTCTTTTTTCAACTTACTAAGGCAAGAGGAAAGGAAACTGCTTCTGTCCCACACGGAGGGAGAAGGATGAGAAGAGCACATTGACATGTTCCTTCCAAGTGTTATTAACCCTTACTCTTTCTACCATAACAGTGAGTGATTAAAAAATGAGGGTATGGGGAGGGAGGTGGGAAGGGGGTTCAAGATGGGGAACACATGTACACCCGGGGCGGATTCATGTCAATGTATGGCAAAACCAATACAGTATTGTAAAGTAATTAGCCTCCAATTAAAATAAATAAACTAAAAGAAAAAAAAGAAAAAAGCCTGCAATCTTGTAAGTGGTAACTTGCTTTAATAAAACACTTGAGGGACTTCCTGACAAGTCTGATGGTTAAAATTTTGCCTTCCAATGCAGAAGATGCGCGTTCAATCTTTGGTCAGGGAGCTAAGATCCACATGCCTTGCAGCCAAACAACCAAAACATAAAACAGAAGAAATATTGTAATAAGTTCAATAACGAGTTTTAAAATGATCCACATCAAAAAAAAATCTTGAAAAAAAGATGTTCATGTTGTTGGTCTTGGAGTTTCAGCTAAGGCTGAGACAGAAGAGCCTCATTTTAACAGGTTGTTGTATCACAAGTAACTATATGTCAATTAACTTGAAAGCTTAAAATAACCAGAATTTATTTTTTTAGAAAAATAGAACTTACTAAAGAAAATTTAAGAAAACGAAAAACTGAATAGACCTAATCATCAGAGAAATTAAATGAATATTACAGATTTAACTTACTCTCTTAAAAGAAAAACAGTTAAAGGATGTAGGAAAGAACCCTATATTTCACCATGTGAAAATTTTAATAGAGATTCTAATGAAGAAGTAAGACAATAAAAAAGAAAATGTTTGAAGATTCAAAAGTAAAAGACAGAGTTATCATTATTTGAAAACAATCTGTCAGTCCTAGATAGGAAACCCCAGAAAATGTGTAGAAAAATTATTAGCATTTATGAATCTAGCAATATACAGAAATAAGTCATATTTCTATGTATTAACACAAAAGTTAAAATATAATTTAAGAAAAGAGGCTTAATATGGCTAAAAGTAAATCTATCAAAAAATATGGAAGACCTTTATAAAGGATTTTTCCAACTTCTGTTGAAACATATTATAGAGGAGCTAAGTAACTAGAGAGATATACCAGAATTATTATTTATCAGAAGAGTTGCTATTATCAAGATGTCAATTATTTTGTAAAATATAAGGACAATTATGAACGAATTTACATAGAAGCTTATGATATGGAAATTTTTACCTTAAAATTACTGGTATCTGTGTACCATTGGAAAGATTTTACATGCCATCAAGGAGAAATTTAGTACTGTTTCAAGACTATTGCCTTAAAGAAATTATATCTGTACAAAGGAATACTTATAGAAGAATTATTGTAGCAACATTCTTTCTAATGAAAAATAAATGTGAATGACTAAGCATTCATCAGTAGTGAAATAAGTAAGTTGAGTTATACACATAATAGAGTTATATGTTTCAATGTGTGGATAAATATCAGCAACGTGGATGGGTCAAAAAAGACAAATTGCAGACAGTAGCTTGTGATTATTCATATGAAAACAATAATTTTAAATATGTGTGTACATATATAAAAATATATATATTCTTGAAAATAGGAAACAACCGTAAAGATAACTATCAAGTATTGGATAGAACTGGGTTGGCCAAATAGTTTGTTTGGTTTTTTCTGGAACATCATACGAACAAAAATTCGGCCAATCCAATAATTGTTTCCAGTGTTGGGCAGGGTGGGAAGGGTGAAAAATGTGATTTATATTTCTTAAAAACAAAAACAATAAAATATAATAGAAGTTTTAGCTTGTTTTAAGACAGTAGGATATCTCATTTTCCCTCCTTTTGTAAAATAGTAAATCCTCTTTATCAGGTACTCTTTTCAGGTGGAAATAAATCCTATTATTTATTGTACACATTTAGTACATTTCTTAATTTTATGTTTATATTTCTCTTTCAAAAGCAAGAAAAAACAAAATATTTGTACTCTATATAGGGTAGCAAAAGACTACAAATTTAGGAAAGAAAAACTGTTTTCTACCCTATTCAGTGAATAGACTTAAACATTTTCTTTTTAAAGATTCATCAAAACGTCATTTGTTAAATAGCAATAGAACCATTCCTTATTCTGTGACCTCAGTATTAGACCATTTCTTTTTTTAATTGGCCTCCATCTCTATCATGATTAAATGAACACAAATAATCGAAGGATGGATTTAGAAGATTCCCAACCTGCTAAGATATTACAAATAAAATAGAAGAAAGCATTGACAAAACACAGACAGCCATCTCAGAAGTAGCAGATGAAGAGAATTTTTTTCCAGTTATCAATCACCTATTTAAAAGTAACCCCTGAAGGGAAACCTGACATCATCCTCTTGTCATGATTAGTATTTCCTAAATGTTTTCTTTCCTTCACACCTTGAATTTTAATGCTTCACTAAAGAATAATGGAAAAATCATTTGATGAAGCAAGAGATTGCATTTAATTCTAGTGTGTGTTAATTGGCTTTATTAGAAATTAGCATTTTTGAATTTGTAATTCTCTTTCTAATTTATGAACTGTCACTCATTTTCTCATGTATCATATTGTAATTAAATTTGCATGGTAGTAAATTTTATTTGTCTCTATTGCTAAAACACTGAAGATTTGTCTGCACAACAAATGCAGGGTATTTCTTTATTTGTGTTTTGACAATAAAATATTCATAAATTTTAAACATGGCAGCAGCAGTACACATGCTGCAATTGTAATCACCACTGCCTAGTGACAACCTGTCTCTGAGTGACAGTAGGAATTAGCTGAATATTTATTAACATGTGCTTCTGCTTACAAAATTTCCTCAATGTAGTTCTGATCCCTAGGTAGAAGTTTCCAGTTAGGTGAAGACATTTGGGCCAAAAACTGATTCTGCTCTGTAAAACTATCAATGTAATCAGTCTAAGACCAACAGCAGTCCACAATTAATCACATAATAATTGGATCCTTCCTTCAATGTCAATACATTAGAAGCTGCATGCAAAGCATTCGGGAAAACTGTTTACCAGACTTAAATTTCTCTAGAGAAATCAAGCACTGTACAATTAACAGGAAAAAATGAATTGTTCATTCTCCAGTTTAATTAGAACTGCACCACCTCTGAAGTACCCATTGCCGGCTTCTTTTATTGCTTAATTCTGCTGTTATTCAGAGTTCTCTTGCAGCCAAGTAGATTTTACATCAGATCTTCACCCAGATTAATAAGAAATGGTAGGAGGCAATCTTCTATCAACCCTCTGATGTCCTTTATTGTAGAGGTTATAGCAAATAAAGCAAATTCACTATTGAAAATATGTGGGGTCATTTTCATTTTCTCTCCAGAATCTGATGTTCACTGTGCACTTTAATATTTTTTTCTACTTATACAGTTGACACTTGGATAGAGTAATTTTTTTTTCTATCACAAAACCTGAGATCTGAAGTGCTATTTTATGATTTATTAAACACAAGTAAATTGAATTCACGTGTGGCCCTTGGGATTCTTTGTATAGCATAGGTTGACACAGGTAGCTTTCCCCATGGTCTAAATTCTCTTCAGTTCTAGTGTTGGGCCTTTTCCTTTCATGCTGTCATTGCTCCTTTTGGAATCAAAGGACACACCTCTATTTGGCGGGGGGCGGGGGGAGTGGATGTTATGAGTGTCCTGGTCTCGTGCCATGGCTGTGCCTATAAGATCAGTTTCATGGGCACTCTACTCTTGGGGCAACAGTGATCAACCTCTGAATGAGCCATGGGTAAAGAGCAAGCAACTATTGTACAAGGCCATCTACAAACCATGATGGAGACCAACTGACATATCTCCCCCAGAATGTAAAAAGATTGAAGGGATTAGGGAAAAATATCTCAAAACATGGAAATAAGGCCAAAAATTGTGTGTGTCCTTGCAGTGTCAAATTGAGCATTGTCTGACAAATCTGCCTAGGAGCCATCTGACTATTTAGGGACTTGTAACTTTCTTTGACTTTCTATTATATATTGATAAAGACTCAGGGCATGTAAAAACTAGATGTCATCTTGGAAAAAGAAATTGCAATTAACTTTTGTGCAGTAAAGATGCAAATATATATATATGCTCAGTCACTCAGTCATGTCCTACTCTTTGCGGCCCCCTGGACTGTAGCCTGCCAGGCACGGACTATAACTTGTCCGTGGCACTTTCTAGGCAAGATTACTTGTTGCCACTTCCTACTCCAGGGAATCTTCCTGACTCAGGGAGGATGAAACCCACATCTCTTGCAACTCCTGGGTCAGCAGGCAAATTCTTTACCACTAGCACTACCTGGGAAGCCCCATATAAATATATGTGTCTGTGTGTGTATATGTATATATACACACACATACTGTATCTATGTCTATCTATATCTATATATATCTGTATCTATCCAAATATTATAGCTTTATTGCCTTTTGAACAGTTTGTCTTTAATATAGTAATCTTGTTTCAGCATCCAGTCTTTTGTTGATTAAGTATCTTTCATAGCCTCTAGAACCAGATTTGTCATCTTGCTAGTACTGTCCTTAATAAATTAAATATTTCTCTGGCATAAGCTCACATTATATATATATATATATATATATATATATATATATATAACGTGTTTTAAAGTTTTATTAGAGTATAGTTGATTTACAATGTTGTGTTAGCTTCAGATATACAGGGAAGTGATTCAGTTGTACACATTCATATATCCATTCTTTTTTTAGATTCTTCTCCCATATAGGCCTTTACAGAATATTGAGTAGAGTTCCTTGTGCTTTACGGTAGGTCCTTATTAGGCATCTATTTTGTATATACTAGTGTGTATATAGGGAGAAGGCAATGGCAAGCCACTTCAGTACTCTTGCCTAGAAAATCCCATGGATGGAGGAGCCTGGTAGGCTGCAGTCCGTGGGGTCACTATGGGTCGGACACGACTGAGCCACTTCACTTTCACTTTTCACTTTCACACATTGGAGAAGGAAATGGCAACCCACTCCAGTGTTCTTGCCTGGAGAATCCCAGGGACGGGGGAGCCTGGTAGGCTTCTGTCTATTGGGTCACACAGAGTCGGACACGACTGAGGTGATGCAGCAGCAGCAGCAGTGTGTATATAGAAACTCCACTTTATCCCTCTCCCTGCGCATTACCCTCAGTAACCCTAAGTTTATTTTCTACATGTGTAACTCTGTTTCTCTTTTTAGGTAAGTTCATTTGTACCTTTTTTTTTAAGATTTCACATATAAGTGATATCATATTATATTTGTCTTTGTTTGACTTCTTTCACTCAGTATGACAATCTCAAGGTCCATCCATGTTGCTGCAAATGACATTATTTCATTCTTTTTTTATGGCTGAGTAATATCCCATTGTATACATGCACCACATCTTTATCAGTTCCTCTGTTGATGGACATTTAAGTTGCTTCCATGTCCTAGCTATTTTAAATAATGCTGGAATAAACATCGGGTGCATGAATCTTTTTGAATTATGGTTTTCTCTGAATATATGCTCAGGAGTGGGATTGCTTGATCATATATGGTAGGTCTATTTTTAGTTTTTTTAAGAAATCTCCATACTATTCTCCATAGTGGCTATACCAGTTCACATTCCCTCTAATAGTGTAGGAGGTTTTCCTTTTCTCCACGCCCTCTCCAGCATGTATTGTTTATATATTTTTTGATGATGGTCATTCTAACTGGTGTGAGGTGATAGCTCATTGTAGTTTTGATTTGCATTTCTTTAATCATTAGTGATGTTGAACATCTTTTCATGTGCTTCTTGGCCATCTGTGTGTGTTTGGAGAAATGTGTATTTAGATCTTCCATCCATTTTTTCATTGTGTTTCTTGTTTTTTTGAGATCTAGATGCATAACCTGTTGTACATTTTGGAGATAAATCCCTTGTCAGTTGCATCATTTGCAAATAATCTCTCCCATTCCGAGGGTTGTCTTTTTGTTTCATTTATGGTATCCTTTGCTGTGCGAAAGTTTTTAAGTTTAATTAGATCTCATTTTTGTTCTTAATTTTATTGTTCTAGGGGTGGATTAAAACAGATCTTTCTGTGATTTAGGTCAAAGTGTGTTCTGCCTGTGTTTTTCTCTAAGAGTTTTATACTATCCTGCCTATATTTAGGTCTTTAATACACTTTGAGTTTGTGTAAGGTGTTAGAGAGTGTTCTGATTTCATTCTTTTACATGCAGATGTTCAATTTTCCCAGCATCACTTATCAAAGAGAATGTCTTTTCTTTATTGCATATTCTTTCATCTTTTGTCATAGATTAGGTGACCATGGGTGCATGGGTTTATCTCTGAACTTTCTATCCTGTCCCATTAGTCTATATTTCTGTTTTTATGCCAGTAGCATACTGTCTTGATAACTGTAGCTTTGTAATATAGTAGTCTGATTCCTCCAGCTGTTTTTCTTTCTCAAGATTGCTTTGACTACTCGGGGTCTTTTGTGTTTCCATACAAATTGTAAAATGTTTTGTTCTAATTCTGTGAAACATGCCATTGGTGATTCGATAGGGATTGCCAAGCTCACTATATATTTCTGTTGGAATTAGATGTTTTCTAAAATTATATTTTGAGATAATTTTAAGCTCAGAGAGATGCTGGAAGAATTCCAGAGTTCCCATTAACCTTCACCTGGATTCTCTCAGTGATGACATCTTGTATAACCATAGTACAATTGTCAAAACCAGGAAAATAATATTACATTAATATTTATTAATTTTATTAATGCTAAATAATATTTGCTAATATTTATTAAATAATAATATTAATCAATATTATTAACTACAGACCATATTTAGGTTTAATTAGTTCTTATAGGCAGTCTTTTGTTAAATATAACTCTATGAAATTATATCATACATACATATTTAAGTAACAAGTACCATTATCAGAATCAAAAATATTCTGTCATCCTAAAGAAGCTGCTTCATGCTATCCCTTTGTAGTCACAGCCTTCATGCAAACCTAATATCCAAAAGTGATTGCTATGTTCCCCATCAGTATCAGTTATTTTAAGAATGTGGTATAAATGGCATTATTCCCATATGTATTATTTTCAGATTGGCTTTTTTTTTCATTTAGCATAATCCCCTTGGACTGCATCCAAGTTGAAATACGCATCAATAGTATGTTGTTGTTTTTTTTTAATGTTGCCTAGTATTCTATTCAGAGAGCGAAATATGGCTTATTCATTCTTTCATTCATGAAAGGATATTGGTTTTCCAGTTTTTTACTGTTACAAATAAACCAACTGAGCTATTTGGAACCCTAAAGCTGTTATCAGTTCAGTTCAGTTCAGTCGCTCAGTCGTGTCCGACTCTTTGCGACCCCATGAATCACAGCACACCAGGCCTCCCTGTCCATCACCAACTCCCAGATTTCATTCAAACTCATGTCCATCGAGTTGGTGATGCCATCCATCCATCTCATTCTCTGTCATCCCCATCTCCTCCTGCCCCCAATCCCGTTATAAATATCCATATATTCATGTACAGGAATGTCCATTAATATAAACTCTTCTTTCTCCAGGTTAAATACTCAGGAGTTGGATGGCTGAGTCATATGATAAATGTATGTTTAACTTTATAAGAGACTGCCAAAATGTTTTCCAGAGGACTTCTACTGTTTTACATTCCATAAGCACTGCCTGCTCTTCATCCTCACCAGCACTTGTAATAGCCTTCTGTGTTTTAGCAATTCTAATGGCTGTAAAGCCATATTCAATTGTGGGTTTAAGTTGCACTTCCGTCTATGGGGTCACACAGAGTCGGACACGACTGAAGTGACTTAGCAGCAGCAGCAGCAGCAGCAATTAATGGTTAATGATATTGGATATCTTCTTGTGCATTTATTTCCTCTGTATATCCAGTTTGGATAAGTACCTCAGTAAGTCTGCTTTTAACTTTAAAAAGTTAGGTTGTTTTTGTTGTTACTCAAGTTTTTATTGAGCCCATCTAATAAGATTTTAACATTTCACTTATTGTATTTTTCACTTCTGAAGTTTTCATTTGTCTCTTTATCGTCTGCTTCTTTGCTAAGACAGTTTTCTAATTGTTTCAGAAGAATTCATGCTTTTTACTAGAGCATTTTTATAGTATCTGTTTTAAATTTGTGCCTGTGTGCTCAGTCACTTCAGTCCTGTCCAACTCTTTGCGACCCTATGGACTGTAACCCTCCAGGCTTCTCTGTCCATGGGATTCTCGAAACAAGACTACTAGAGTGGATTGCCGTGCCCACCTCTAGGGGATCTTCCCAACCCAGGAATGAACCCAGGTCTCCTGCATTGCAGGTGGATTCTTTACCATGGAGCCACCAGGGAGGCCCCCTACTTTAAAGTTCTTGAGAGATAATTCTAATATCTGTGCTTTCTTAGCATTGTCATCTCCTATCTCTTCTTATTTGACTTGAGATTTTCCTAATTCTTGTTATGTTGAATAATTTTAAAGTGTATCATGGGTATTTTGAGTATTATTCTCTGTGCCTCTGGTTGCTGTTTAAATCTTTCACATGAGCTGAAGTATTTAGTTTCAGAATCCTTCTTTCCTGGACTGTGGTTCAAATGGCAGTTTAGATTACAAAGCTTTTTCTGTGCTCCTTTGGTCAGCCTCACTTGTGTATTACAGAGAAATGGGTTTGAATCCTGGATACTATTCCATACCACAGCTCTTTTCTCAAAGTTTTGCTCTTTTGATTATGCTTGGTTTTATGAGTGAACCACTTGGGGATGAGCCTAAGCTTCATACACAGATTTAAAGGATTCCTCTCTCTAGCTCCTTCCTTTATGTAATCTCCCTTGCACTCTAGATGAAAGGAGAAAGAATACCAATTTCTGCTGTCATTTACTTACTATGGGGCAGAGATTGTCAACAGGGATCCTCTACAAATTTCCCTTATCTACAAGATGTTCTCTTTTTATTCCTGTTGGCCAGAACGCATGTCATGGCAGGATCTTAGTTCTCTGACCAGGTGTTGAACCTGGGTCATGGCAGTGAAAGTGCTGAGTCCTAACTCCTGGATGGCCAAGGAATCCCCTCCCTTTTTATTCTAAACTGCATAGTTTATATTTCGAAACATTGAATGTCCATGGTGTCTTTCTCTCTCTGTCTAGTAATATTCTTCTCTTTCAGTGCCACAGGGGTGCTTCTGAGTGCTTAAAGGCAGTTTCAAGATATATAAAGGGGAGAGAGAACAATACAAATTCATATTTTATAATTTTATCATATTTCTACAGAGAGTTCGTAATGTTGAATGGCAATTAGTTATGGAAATGTCTTTTTTTAAAATTACTCCAAAAAGCATCAGCTTTCTGTTTACATTGCTACTGACATAGCACCCTCGATGTGCTAAGCATATACTTGCTACTTTTACACTAATGCTGTCTCCGGAGCTATGTTGTGAAGTGTATGTACATATTGTAAAGTGTATGGTCATAAAGTTTTAGTATTTTTACACAGAAACAATAATGCAATGGAGGATTACATTCAGATTTAATATTTGGAGACAAATAAGTCACAGATGGGATTAATAAAAGACTGTTTTAGTAGAAGTCACAGGAATTAGAAGTTAAGCAGCCCTATTTTCAAATTTTAGCTCTACAATACAAATGTGAGGAAGTCTACTACTCCTCGAAAGCCCATTTCCTCATTTAGGATGAGAGGGGACCACAACAAAGGAAGGGTTGTGAAACCTGGATAACATTTTACAGAGAGAGACCATCCAGGATACTGCCTGGCACAGTGCCTGTCAATTCATTTCTCTAATAGGCATAAAAAGCAAAAAATGACTATAAGATTTGGTAGTAATGTAAAATTACAATCTAAAACTTAAAAATTATGATTTTAGCTAGAAAATCATTTCAAATCAAAAGGGCCTCTCTTGGGGGGTTGGAGGAGAGCAGGACTGGGAGTTTTGGATTAGCAAATGCAAACTATCTTATATAGGACAGATAAACAACGAAGTCCTACTGTATAGCACAGGGAACTATATTCAATATCCTGTGATAAACCAAAATGGAAAAGAATATGGAAAGAATATGTATAACTGAGTCACCTTGTTGTACAGCAGAAATTAAATACAATGCTATACATCAACTGTACTTCAATAATAATTTTTTTCAAAATGTGAAACAAAGGGATTCTCTGATGCAATTCCACATTTTACAGATAGCAAAATCAGACTCCAAAGAGTTAAGTGACCCTGCATGTGTATTTCTTGTATCCAGGAGCAAATCTGGGACCAGAACTCTGATTTCCCAATCAATAGACCTTGGCACAAACATCCCATATGAAAACCTCTAAAATGGAGTACGTTGTAATTGTGATCTTTACACCAGGCCCCAACATACTGTAAGATATGCACATGGCATACAAACTACAACTGTATTATATCATAAACTACTATCATTAACTCCTATGCTAATTGCAACAAACATAAACATTTAATTAGAAAACTCTGCTTGCTTTAGAAAATTGGAACTCTTGCGATTATATAGAAGATTCAGGTCATTTTTAAATGTTATCATGAGAAATTTAAAAAGATAATTTTTATATTTGTAGACACATATTCTTATAGAAAAGAAACATCAAAAATTACTCCATTGAATATTTCTTTTCAAACATGGTTACTGTCCTTGGAACATTTCAAGACATCCTTAGGACTTTGGGAGAACCCAGAAAGAGATAGTTTTACAGAATATGGTTCTGCACTAGTTTAAAATTTTATGGAAAAGCTTTTTCAGCTTCTGCTATCTCATACCTTATCTGGTACCTAGAACAACAACAACAACAACTAAACAGTGAAGTCTGTTTATTTTATTCTGTAGACAAGAAAGGAAAGCATACCATATCTACGATCCTTTTTGTTCATTCTCCCAACAATATCACGAGAATAAAAATTTTCAATTTGTTGGCATTTTGTTTACAGGATGTGTGTAGCCTTTGACTGGCGTTGTGCTAAAACTACCCCTAGACTATGACTCAGTTTGGGTGACTAGCTCTTGCCCTGAAACTAGAGGATGCTGGAGCTGATGCTGTGTGGGTTATTTATACGTGATAATTAAATGACCAAAGGTAGCATTTCCTGTCTGTCTCCAGGTCTCTAACTTGCATTACTCTCCAACTCCTACCCAAATCATTTTCTATTAATCAGAGCAGAGCCAGAATTTTCCTAGTCCCTATTCTCCATGGCTGTCACTTTGCTTTTAGGAAGATTGTTTCCCATTGGGTTTTTTCCTCCTAGGATGTAGGCAGTAGAGAAATATAACATTTCTTTATGCTCTCATTGTTATCTCTATTAAATCAGATTTTTTTTACCTACATTATATTGACCAATGCAATTCTCTTTGATTCATTATCCATATTTAAGGCAAAACATCCTCTTGGAACTCTGACATTAGTGAGATTTTCAATTCTGTTTTTCAAAGGGAAGAAAAATCAAAATAATATGTCTCAGAAAATAACTTTCTCTCCCCCTTTTTATTCTTCAACATTAGATAATCACAAATAGAACTTTAGCTACTAATCCAAGTAAGGAACACCTTAGTATGATTTTACATTCATTCTTTACATTTCCCATATCACTAAGTGTTCTAAAAAAAGTTGATCATTCCAGCCTTAGTCCCAGACTGCTCTGGCGTGATATGTGTCACATGGAAGCAATTATTTGAGTGCTGTTTATCAAAAATCCCACTTTGAACGCTTTCTGTGTTTTCTGTGTTTAGCCTAGCATCTAAGAATACTTGGATATGTCTAGCATTCTTGAAGGTTGACCATTCAGGAGACATTTTTATATGAAAACCAAAAAATCTTATATTCTACAAGATTCTACAAGTAAAAGTGTGCTAGTCTGGTTCAAAAGCAGTAGATTCCTGCTAGAGGGCAAATTTGAGTGTAGCTTGATGCCTGTCCCTCACATTGTTTTGTATCCAACCCTTACAAATTTATATCTTGATCTTTAGGTAAAAAAATCTGTAATAAAAGAGCAAGTGAAAACTAAAATGTCACTTTCTTAAAGCCTCCTTGAAGTATTAAGGGCATGGAGCATCAGAACTGTTGCTGTCAGCACTTATAAAGGCAAAAAGTGGCAATGCCATCATATTGGCCAGAATGCGAGATGATGCCAGAAGTACAGACAGTGACTGCTGCAGTGTAGAACTTCACTGGCACTGGCCCCAGTGACTATCTCCCAGTGGTTAGCTGCAGTGGTGTCCATGATAACCATAAAGTGAGCAGAGCACCCAGCATGGTATATTCAGGAAGTAAGGGCTTCAGGGACAGGCAGCCGTGACGCATGCCCGGGATGATAGGCAGCAGCAGCAGCGAATTCTGTGTGCTTTGCCTTTATAGTTCAAATTCATTTTCTGGAGAATAGCAGAGACATTTAGTCAGGGTTCTCCAGGGAAACAGAACCATGACTGTGGAGGCTGAAAAGTCTCAGGATCTGTTTGCAGGCTAGAGACCTAGAAAAGCAGATGGTGTCATTCAGTTCAAGTCTGAAGGCCTGTCCTCCAGGGGAGCCAATGGTGTGATCCCAGTTCAAAGTCAGAAGATGAGATGAGACATCCCAGCTTAGAGAGTGAGGCAGGAAATAGGGGTGAATTCCTTCTTTCTCTGGCTTCTATTCTGTTCAAGCCCTCAATAGACTGGATGAGGTCCACCACACTGGGGAGGGCAGTGGTGCTTTACTGAGTAAAGCACTTTACTCAGTGCTTTACTGAGCCCACAGATGCAAATGCTAGTCACATCTGGAAACAGCTTCACCCACCAGGCACCTCCAGATATGTTTAATCTGGGCACTGTATAGCCAGCTAAATTGATACATTAAACCAACCCCTGTATCATAAAAATTAGTTAAGCTGGAAGAGAAGTCAAAATGGTAGCCTGGAAGGTTGATTTGTGGCATGTCATTATTCACCTCTTGGGAAATCTCAACTATATGGCAGAGTTTGAAGAAAACTGGTTTTAATGATGAGATAGGAAAACTGTAGGAAAATAATGGTTTTGTGACCTCTTATCTCTCTGCAGGCTGGTATATCCAGGGAAAGAGAGATCACATTTCCTTAAAGAATTATATAACTCTGTTATTCTCAAAGGGAGCTTTAGAGAGAGATAAAAATAGGAAAGGCCACTCGAGAAACATGTAATTTGGGGAGATAAAGAATGGTCTTTCTTTTTTGATTTGCTGCTGTTGAGATAATTTCAGACCATTTTACGATACTGGCTGGTAAAGAATCCTAATTCTTTTTTCTGAAGACACTGTTAAATGGGTATATAAATGGATTGAGGTGACTTAAATGGAACTGTGACTTAAGTCCTGTACACCAAAGACACATATATAAGAAAATTGTATTTTATTGTCCTTCCTTAAAGTCCAAATAACTACCTCTTCTACTGTACAAGAGAGTATGCACCAGAGAGTCTAATTTGCATGGCAAAAGTTGTGTATGTGCTTTTCTTTATGTAATAAACTCCCCTTAGATAGTTTAAATATTTACCACCTTAGGGCAGAAAAAAATTCAGAATGAAACAAGTGACACACTGAAAATAAAGCAATTCAATTTGGAAACATATACTGCCAACAGACTTTTTAATTTTTAACTTTTATCATGAGAGTTGAACACAATATCTTTGTGAATTTCTCTCCTCCATGGTACAAACCCTCCCTCTCTGTCCTCCAGACAGTATTAGCAGATCCTGTCTACTGAAGATCAAACGTGAGGCTAAAACATCTCTGAAGCAATGAAATTGAGGAATAAAGGTTTGATTTACAGTTCAAATCAACTTTCCCTGACCCATCTAGGTGAGGTCTCCCCACCTCCATTATTTCCTGCAAGGCTTGTTAACTGTTCCTTTAAACTAAGACATGTTAAAGCGTCTGTGTCCTTTTAGTTATGTGTTTACTGAATACAAATATAGTAGTCTTCTTGGAGAGCGTGAGTGTTCTAACCAGGGTAGTCAAACTTCTAAAACCATGATGGTAACCAAACTTGCAGGAATTTTGTGGGAAAAATAAAATCTCTTCATAGCTGTCTGGATATGTAGACAAGTCTAGGAAAACACACACACACACACTGTATATATACAGACATGTATAAATGTATGGACAGATAGGCAAATGCAAGTAAATAGATGAAATGAGACACTCTGAGATAAATAAATACACACATACAAATGCATAAAGATTAGGGACCGAAAATTTTTATAACTCAGAGGAACTTATTGCTGTACTAAAATATACCAAACTATTTACTTGCAATCAAAGAAATATTTTTGTGTATATTTAAGAGGACCTAGAGGAAATGGTAACCCACTCCAGTGTTCTTGCCTGGAGAATCCCAGGGACGGGGGTGCCTGGTGGGCTTCCGTCTATGGGGTCGCACAGAGTCGGACACGACTGAAGTGACTTAGCAGCAGCAGCAGCAAATGCACACCACTTTCCTGTCTGAGTTCCCTTTGTAAGATAAGAATGAAGCCAATAGATTGCAAAACACCATTCCCTTAACATCAAAAGAGATGGATGAGGCTCTTCCTCAAAAAAGGAAGATGCGATGGATGTAAAGTTCCCTTGTAATCCTTAAAAATTAACCATACTGTTGGATCATTTTTTATACAGCTGTAAGCAATGCTGTGCACTTCAGGCCTCCCAAGGGAGAGCTCTTAGAACTAAAAGAAATGTTCTTTCCTAGTATGGATGAGTGTAACTATATTGACTTGAAAGTTTTCTATACACCAGAGCCTCTGCTAAGCACTATATATAAATTAACTTCTTCATGAAATTAGTAGTGTATACTGATAATCTTTACTCATTTAATGATGAAAAAACTCTGGTATTGAAAAGTTCAGTATCTTGTCTAAATTCAGGGAGTGATTATAAATAAGTAAAGTGAAAGTGAAAGTTGCTCAGTCATGTCTGACTCTTTGCAAAGCCATGGACTATACAGTCCATGGAATTGTCTAGGCCAGAATACTGGAGTGGGTAGCTGTTCCCTTCTCTTGGGGATCTTCCCAACCCACGGATCGAACCTAGGTCTCCGGCATGGCAGGTGGATTCTTTACCAGCTGATCCACCAGGGACGCTCATAGATAAACAAACTAAGGCTTAAAGTTTAAGGAACTTGCTCAAGGTCAGGAAGCTCAAGATCAAATGTTGCTGCTGCTGCTGCTGCTAAGTCACTTCAGTCGTGTCCGACTCTGTGCGACCCCATAGACGGCAGCCCACCAGGCCCCACCGTCCCTGGGATTCTCCAGGCAAGAACACTGGAGTGGGTTGCCATTTCCTTCTCCAATGCATGAAAGTGGAAAGTGAAAGTGAAGTCGCTCAATCCTCAGTGACCCCATGGACTGCAGCCTACCAGGCTCCTCCACCCATGGGATTTTCCAGGCAAGAGTACTGGAGTGAGATCAAATGTTAGGCTGCTATAATCAAAAACCCAATCTGTTTCATTGCATGACATTACCTTGTGAAGAAACTCAATAGGGTATCCCTAGTGGCTCAGAGTGTAAAGAATCTGCCTACAATGCAGAACACTCCGGTTCAATCCCTGGGTCAGGAAGATCCCCTGGAGAAGGAAATGGCTACCCATTCCAGTATTCTTACCTGAAGAATCTCATGGACAGAGGAGCCTGGTGGGCGACAGTCCATGGGGTCACAAAGGTCAGACATGACTGAGCCACTATAATAAAAAACCCAGTCTGTTTCATTGCATGACATTGTCTTGTGAAGAAATGCAATATGCTTAATTTAAATTCTTACCTGCCCAAAGGTCCTTGGAAAACTTGCAACTTATCTGAGCCTTCCAAAGGGCAGCAGGTATACTTTTTATCACAAGACCCCATACCAAAGGTTAACTGGATGAGGAGTGGCCCCTGACACAATGGGGACCACCATCCATTAACTACCTGGTTAACTATGATGTATAAGGCTTGGGTCAAGGGAGATGAAATCAGTTAATTGGAGTTCTCTGAAGAACTGAAAGAAGCAAACTGAGAGACTAAAATTTAGGTGTGATGGGTCATTATTATTGGCTTCTCAGGTGGCACTACTGGTAAAGAATCCCCCTGCCACTTCAGGAGACACAAGAGATGCAGATTTGATCCCTGGGACAGGAAGATTCCCTGGAGGAGGAAATGGCAACCCACTCCAGTATTCTTGCCTGGAAAATTCCATGGACATAGAACGCTGGTGGGCTACAGTTCATGGGGCCTCAAAGAATCAGACGTGACATTATTTAAAGGATCTCTAGTGTTGAGAAAAGCTCCTCAAGCCAGATAATCACCAAGAAACTTCAAAAGAGAAGGTGAACTTCAGAAAAACCAACATGTGATGCTATTTTCTGTATACACATTGAATTCAAACATAGAGCTTTTATGTTCACTAAGAAAAGTTGTATTTTACAGCAAATAATTAGGAAGTGAATGAATATAATACCAAAAAGATGTAAGTAAAATTGATATTTTAAAAGTTAGATTTAAAATTTTACCTTATACTTAATTATGTGATTTAATAAACTAATATTTAAAAGCTACCATTCTTTAATGGCCATGAAAATTAGTTAATACCTGTCTTTTAAATATGTTTAAAATGTAAAGAAAAAAATTACCTCATTTTTTTTCTCCCTGAAAGTATAGCGGTTACTTAACAAGCATTATTAAGGAATCAGTTGCAAACTAGAATAATTTCACATCTTTTTAAGGTACTGAATTGCCCTTTAAAAATCATAATCTGCAAGTTCAATAAAAATTCTTATGAGCTTGCCCTTTACATGACTGTCTCTCAATATTTGTCAGATTCTTATATAATGAGATGATCGTGGCATTTCTCTAGCATTTTCACATACCAATTATTGTCAAAATTTAGTAACTACCCTGGTGGTCAGATCATAAAGAATCTGCCTGCAGTGTGGGAAACCTGGGTTCAATCCCTGGGTTGGGAAGATTCCCTGGAGGACTCCAGTATCCTTGCCTGAAGAATCCCCATGGACGGAGGAACCTGGCGAGATACAATACATGGGGTCGCAAAGAGTCGGACACAACCATGCTACTTTCATTCACTCACTCATTTTTTACATAGAGATTCTTTTAAATAAAAAATATTTGCTTGAATAATCATCATTATCAATGATAATAGGAGAACAGAAAACAAAAGAAGAAATTATCTCAGAACTCCTCAAATAAGAAGCCAATAATGGTATTCAGATAACGGGGTGAGCAAATTAGAATTTATGTATGAAAATTTAGGGACAATACATATGATGATAACTTGGATGTTGAGAACATTCTATAAATACTCATCAATTTTCATAAACATATTTTTCAGAAACTCTCTGAAGTTCATACCTCAACAGTTAATATTTTTTGCTTATAAATGAAAATACTTTATATGTTTGCCACAATTTTATTCACTATGAGCTGTTAGAAGAGCTTTTAGATACCAAGGATCTCTGGCTACCTTGGTTTACATATGAGGCTTTTATTTTTCTGTACATTGCTTCAAAAAGAGCCATTTAGCTCTCTCTCCTTTTTGTTTAGTGGACATCAAGCAAATATATTCAGAGTTCTACCTGATGTTTTTATAACAATTTCCTAAAAATGCACTTACCGAAAGCAATAAGAATATGAGACATCTACAAATGAAACATTTTGTCTTTAGGTATTTTAGGTGTAGAAAAATATTTTATTAATGCATTATACTGGCTATTTTAGAAAAAGATAAATCTGTATTTTATAATTAAAGGCTCTTTAAGAAAAATGTGGTTTTCAAGGAGTTGGTAAAATAGGACAATAGACCTAACTTTGATCAAAATTCTGTATTATTTTTGTCATGGTCTGATTTTTAGTCTGATCTTATTCAATTTGATTTCTGATATTGAATTTATAATCACTAGAGAGTGGGGACTAGGTGCACATTTAGAATACCTCCAATGGTATTATTAGGCTTCCTTGGTGGCTCAGAAGGTAAAGAATCTGCCTGCAGTGTGGGAGAACTGGGTTTGACCCTGGGTCAGAAAGATTCCCTGGAGAAGGGAATGGCTACCCACTCCAGTATTCTTGCCTGGAGAACTCCATGGTAAGAGGATTTGGTGGGGCTATAGTCCATGGGGTTGCAAAGAGTTGGCACAACTGAGCAAAAAACACTTTCACACTTTATAATCACTTAAGAGTGTGGAGTAGGTGAATAGTTAGAATACCTCCAGTAAAGTATTATTAGAACCCTGAAGTAAAGTATAATTTACACATTCATGTTTTTCCTTCTACAAACTAAAAAATCCCAACTCCTAATAATCAAAAGATAACTCACATAACCAAGAATGATATTTGGAATTGTCACAGTAATAGGATGTCATGGATAATGCTTTATGATATTCAGCATAATTGAACTGGTGAAACATGCAGTGTTAAAAAAAGCCCTAAGGACTTTAACTTCATTCAGGTTAAAGAATAAACTCCTTGTAGAAGAGACATTGGAAATACTGTCTGGTTTGGTGGACTGTTTAAGTAACTAGCTGATATCTATTTTTATAAGTAAGTGACAAAGTGACAAGTTTGAGTTAGACAGCTCCTTGCTTAGAACTGCTATACACCTGCACACTGGGGAGTATGGTCTGCTTTACCTAAACAGATGTTTTCATTGACTTGAATAGGATAATTAAGTACACACACATTAAATATTTGTGAGGTTCAAACATGTACTGATTGCTAGACTCCAATTAAATAAATGAGCAAATCATAGAAGATATAATGTGTATAGATTTTAGCCTAGTAAATATGTTCCAATTAGGCAAATCCTTCAATTGAAGGATGTAAACCCTTCGATCTTGGTTTTCATTTAAAAATCAACCAAAGAAACAGCCTTAAAGCATAGTAACAATTCTTGGTACCCTCATTTCACATGACTGATAAAATGAACTATCAGGCAAATAGAATGCAGTCTTTTTATGAGGAAAATTGGAAAATTATATTATCAATGGATACCAGACAAACACAGCCCAGAAGGATAATTAGGAATAAGTCACTTAAAGCACATTGGATTGGTTCCCTGGAATGAGATTTTTATCAGTGCCGATGCATTTTTGTCTCATATCTTGCTCTCTGGTTTCATTGTATCCAGCACTTTACACAATAACACATGATGGTTGTTGTATGGTCCTGCACATACTGCTGCTACTAAGTCACTTCAGTCGTGTCCGACTCTGTGTGACCCCATAGACGGCAGCCCAGCAGGCTCCCCCGTCCCTGGGACTCTCCAGGCAAGAACACTGGAGTGGGTTGCCATTTCCTTCTCCAATGTGTGAAAGTAAAAAGTGAAAGTGAAGTCACTCAGTCGTGTCCGACTAGTAGTGACCCCATGGACTGCAGCCCACCAGGCTCCTCTGTCCATGTGATTTTCTAGGCAAGAGTACTGGAGTGGCTTGCCACTGCACATGCTACCAATGGCATATCCAGGCATGGCTCTGCTTTCTGTGTTCCAGCTTCTTCCTGTGCATATGACTGGGTAATGCAGGCATTTAGTGAAAGAGGGCTATCTTTAATCAGGGGACTTCCCAGGTGGAGCTAATGGTAAAGAATTTATCTGCCAATGAAGGAGACATGCGAAACTTTTCCATCCCTGGGTTAGGAGATCCCCTGTAGTAGGAAATAGCAACCCAATCCAGTATTCTTGCTGGTAAATTCCACGGACAGAGGAGCCTTGTGGGCCACATTTCATGGGGTTGCAGAGTCAGACACAACTGAACATTCATGCATGCACACAAGAGCAGAAAGAACACAAACCATTTAAAAGTCTCAATTTTGGGCAGTGATAAAATAAAGCTGCTATAGATAGTCATGTGCAGATTTTTATGTAGAGATAAGTTTTCAGTTCATTTAGGTATATGACTGATGTGGTTAGCTTTGCAAACTACAGAGAGATGTATCTAAGCTACTAGCTCTGACACAAGTGCTTCATGGGGAAGTGAAATATTTTTGAGAGTGATAAAGTAAACCTATAACTATTATGTCTGCTTTGTTTTATAATTAATTAATTATTTTTTAATTGTAGGATAATTGTTTTACAATATTGCATTGATTTCTACCATATAGCAACATGAATCAGCCATAGGTTTACACATGTCCCCCCATCTGGAAAGTCCCTTCTGCCCCATTCCACCTCTCTAGGTTATCATAGAGCTCTGAATTTGAGCTACCTACTTCATACAGTAAATTTCCACTGGCTATCTAATTTTACGTATGGTAATGTATATGTTTCAATATTACTCTCATAATTTGTCCCAACCTCTCCTTTCCTGCTTGTGTGCTCAAGTCTGTTCTCTATGCCTGCATTATCTTAAAATAGCTCTTTTTGGCTAGTTTTTGTTTGTTCAGTTGCCAAGTCATGTCCAACTCTTAGTGACCCCATGGACTGCAGCATGCCAGGCTTCCCTGTCCCTAACCATCTCCCGGAGTTTGCCCAAGTTCATGTCTGTTGAATTGCTGATTCCATCCAATCATCATAATCTGAGCCACAGTCAGCTCCTGGTCTTGTTTTTGCTAACTGTATAGAGCTTCTCCATCTTTGGCTGCAAAGAATATAATCAATCTGATTTCGGTGTTGACCATCTGCTGATGTCCATGTGTAGAATCTTCTCTTGTGTTGTTGGAAGAGGGTGTTTGCTATGACCAGTGCGTTCTCTTGGCAAAACTCTATTTGCTTTTGCCCTGATTCATTCCGTGCTCCAAGGCCAAATTTGCCTGTTACTCCAGGTGTTTCTTGACTTCCTCCTTCTGCATTCCAGTCCCCTATAATGAAAAGGACATCTTTTTTGGGTGTTAGTTCTAAAAGGTCTTGTAGGTCTTCATAGAATTGTTCAACTTCGGCTTCTTCAGCTTTACTGGTTGGGGCATATGCTTGGATTACTGTAATATTGAATGGTTTGCCCTGGAAACGAACAGAAATCATTCTGTCATTTTTAAGATTGCATCCAAGTACTGCATTTCAGACTCTTTTGTTGACCATGATGGCTACTCCATTTCTTCTAAGGGATTCCTGCCCACAGTAGTAGATATGATAGTCATCTGAGTTAAATTCACCCATTCCAGTCCATTTTAGTTCACTGATTCCTAGAATGTCTATGTTCACTCTTGCCATCTCCTGTTTGACCACTTCCAATTTGCCTTGATTCATGGACCTAACATTCCAGGTTCCTATGCAATATTGCTCTTTACGGCATCGGACCTTGCTTCTATCACCAGTCACATCCACAACTGGGTATTGGTTTTGCTTTGGCCCCATCCCTTTATTCCTTCTGGAGTTATTTCTCCACTGATCACCAGTAGCATACTGGACACCTACTGACCTGGGGAAATCCTCATTCAGTATCCTATTATTTTGCCTTTTGATACTGTTCATGGAGTTCTCAAGGCAAGTATACTGAAGTGGTTTACCATTCCCTTCTCCAGTGAACCACATTCGACTGTGGTCCATGTGATCTGATCGACTAGTTTCCTGTGATTATGATTTCAGTGTGTCTGCCCTCTGATGCCCCCTCGCAATACCTACTGTCTTATTTGGGTTTCTCTTACCTTGTTCGTGGAGTATCTCTTCACAGCTGCTCCAGCAAAGCACAGCCACTGCACCTTACCTTGGATGAGGGGTATCTCCTCAGGGCCGCCCCTCCCGACCTTGAACGTGGAGTAGCTCCTCTCGGCCCTCCTGCGCCCACGCAGCCACCGCCTATTGGACGTGGGGTAGCTCCTCTGGGCCGCAGGCCCTGGCCTCGGTCCTGGGGTAGCTCCTCTCCTCCGCGCTTCTGTGTGTGGTCGGTTGTGTGGCCGGAGCCGGCGTCTCTTGTCAACATTCAGAAAACAAAGATCATGGCATCTGGTCCCATCACTTCATGGGAAATAGATGGGGTAACAGTGGAAACTGTGTCAGACTTTATTTTTTTGGGCTCCAAAATCTGCGGATGCTGATTGCAGCCATGAAATTAAAAGATGCTTACTCCTTGGAAGGAAAGTTATGACCAACCTAGATGGTATGTTAAAAAGCAGAGACATTACTTTGCCAACCAAGGTCCGTCTAGTCAAGGCTATGGTTTTTCCAGTGGTCATGTATGGATGTGAGAGTTGGACTGTGAAGAAAGCTGAGCGCCGAAGAATTGATGTTTTTGAACTGTGGTGTTGGAGAAGACTCTTGAGAGTCCCTTGGACTGCAAGGAGATCCAACCAGTCCATTCTAAAGGAGATCAATCCTGGGTGTTCATTGGAAGGACTGATGCTAAAGCTGAAACTCCAAAACTTTGGCCACCTCATGCGACGAGCTGACTCACTGGAAAAGAGTCTGATGCTGGGAAGGATTGGGGGCAGGAGGAGAAGGGGACGACAGAGAATGAGTTGGCTGGATGGCATCACCAACTTGATAGACATGAGTCTGAGTGAATTCCAGGAGTTGGTGATGGACAGGGAGACCTGGCGTGCTGTGATTCATGGGGTTGCAAAAAGTTGGACACGATTGAGTGACTGAACCGAACTGAACTGATCCAATCATCTCATCCTCTGTTGCCCTCTTCTTCCTCTGTCTTCAATCTCTCCCAGCATCAGGGTCTTTTCCAATGAGTCAGCTATTTGCATCAGGTGGCTAAAGTATTGGAACTTCAGCTTCAGCATCAGTCCTTCCAATGAGTATTCAGGGTTGATTTAAGTTTGACTGGTTTGATCTCCTTGCTGTCTCAGACACTCTCAAAAGTCTTCACCAGCACCACAGTTGGTAATTTAATTCTAGCTTGTAAGTTTGTATTATTGATTACTGAAACTCACCTATCACTCTGTCCTTTGCAGTTAAAAATGAAAAAGATGTTTTGATTGTCCCAACCTGTGTTCTGTCACTATTCTAAAGCCCTACTTAGGATTTCTATTAACTTCCCAGGCCTTCTCATTTTTGGAATTAATTCTGCTTCAGAGTTTCTGCTACATTTGAACCTTCCATTTCACTTGTATCTCACAGCGCTTGGCTATCTTTCTCCCTCTATTCTTACATGAACATGGAATTCAATCTCTGTGTAAGACGACACACACACAGGCACACACACAGGTACACACACATACACACATATCGAAAGGAACTTCAAACAAAGCGTTTCACTCAAGGTTTGAGGAAAACTGGACTTTCCTGCTGGCTCAGTTGGTAAAGAATTCGCCTGCAATGAGGGAGAACTGGGTTTGATCCCTGGGTTAGGAAGATCCCCTGGAGGACTCCAGTATTCCTGCCTGGAGAATAGCCATGGAGAGAGGAGCTTGGTAGGCTACAGTCTATGGAGTCTCAAAGAGTCAGACAGGATTAAGTGACTGAGCACAGCACAGCACAACACTGAGACGAACAGTAGCTTCCTATCTTGGAGTTTCTCATCCTCTTTTCCTCTCAAGATTCTAAGAACTCACTTTTTCCTCTTCATTAACCCCCACCCTTAGGTTCCTTCACAGATACTCACTCAAATCACCTTGTTAAGCTAAACAAGTCATTTCTCTAAAATATGCATGGCAGGACTCCAGGCTTAATTTTACATTTCCAAAGTCTCTAAGCCTCTGCGAAAACAATGTTTTTGTTTTTTTTTTTAAGCCCATTCTTCCCTTTCAGTAACAGAGAAAAGCTGGCAGAAGCTTTGACAGTTCACTTTTTTCCCATTCTCTCATCATTGTCAATCTTGGAATAAAAAGAAGTAGTTTAGAGATCTATTTTCCCTTCACTATGAAATATGTTATTTCTCTGAGCTTCCCGGGTAGTTCAGCAGTAAAGAATCTGACTGCAATGCAGGAGACTCAAGACTACGTTGGTTTGATCTCTGGGTTGAGAAGATACCCTTGAGATTTTCCAGGCAAGTATTCTTGCCTGGGAAATCCCATGGACAGAGGAGCCCGGTGGGCTGCAGTCCATGGGGTGGCAAAGAGTTGGACATGACTGAGTACACACAAACACAAGCTATTCCTTTAGAGAGATTATTGTTGTTTAGTCGCTAAGTTGTGTCCCACTCTTTTGTGACCCCAGGGACTGTAGCTCGCCAGGCTCCTCTGTCCATGGGATTCTCCAGACAAAACTCCTGGAATGGGTTGCAATTTCCTTCTTCAGGGGATCTTCCCTACCCAATTGAACCCGCATCTCCCGCATTGGCAGGCAGATTCTTTACACCTGAACCACCAAGAAAGCCCTTGGTAATACTAAGTAGTGATAATTAGCTTAATTTTTATGTATTTTCTTCTATTATCTAAATACCTGAAGAATTTTCCAAATGGCTTTCCATAATTACAGCCAAACTTTTCGTCAATTTTACAAACTTTACTATAGGTGAAAATTTATTCCAAACTATAGTCTATTAAGTAGGGGGATACAATGTGGGCAATATTAATGACTCTTGTTCTAGGAATGATACACTTTCCTTTTCTGAAACCTACTACACACACAGACATACATACTCCATAGGAAACTTTCAGAGGACTTTCAAACTACTTTAAAAAAGAATATTTGTGTGATTTTTCATTAAAATTATCAACTGGGGTCATTGGTTTTCATTAGTATGCTAGATAATAACTAAGGAGACCACTACACACACATATCTGTGATGGGGAATTTACAGCTGAGAACTAGCCTAAAAAAGCAAAAAGAACCTTTTGGGCATCATATGAGTATGGAAGGTGTGAAGAACAGAAATGAGCTTCATACATGACAAGAGGATGTGCTGGGTGCTCAGCTTGCTCTAATTTACATTCATCCTCTTGTTTAGCCACCTCACTAACTTCATCTTATACCATGTTATATTTTCTTTGCTGTACTTCCCTTTCTCAAGCATATTCTGCTAATTCCCACCACAGGATCTTTGCACATCCTGAACTTTCTGGCTCACTCAATTACCACCTCAGTCATTCCTGCTTCCACATTTCACGCCATACTTCCAAGGACTTTTACCTTTTATTTCAATCCCTGTTTAATTAAATCTTATTCAGAGATCTATTCCTTCCTTTGTCTAAATTAGATATTTCTACCATCTTTTATTTCTTTTTTAGAAAATCTTATTTTCCTCATATCACTTGGGAAAATTCATTAATTTATTAATAATATTAATTATAAAATAATCATGACAATATTATTTATAGATTTTTTAAATTTACTTGTTTCATGCTATCTTTCTTACTATGCACTAAGATCCATGAAAGCAGAGATCATGATTACCATTGTTGTGATCTGTCCTACCACATTAATTGTCTATGGAAATAGTTATTGAATAATTGAACACAGATGGAAAAGAACACGAGAACAGGCTACAAATGATAATATGCATTGTGCAGGCTTAAGCAATATATTACATTTGCATATTGTTAAATAAGCCTGCTTAAGCTGAACTAAGCAATACATTATATTTGTTAGGAGGGATTTTAATTCAGTGGCTAAACTATGGGGTCACACAGAATCGGATACGACTGAAGTGACTTAGCAGTAGCAGCAAACTATGCATGTGAGAGAAGGCTCGCTAAAGGTAAGATAGTTGCCCATTATTCTGGAAATATCAAATTTGGGCTTATTGACAGCTGCAAAGAAGTTCATCCTACTCCTGCATGGTGGTCAGAAGGTGCTATTCTGGTTGTGCCCTGGATGTGAAGGTTCTTGATGACACTCATATAACATTAGTTCAGCCCTTCAATAATTGTGACTGGCAACCTCTGCTGGGGGAACAGGTGAGAAGATATTTTTGCAGCATTGCTCATAACGTGAATCTTGAGGCTGTATTGTTCAGGAATGTTATAAAGAAAAAGTGTCTTCATGTAAAAGAAGGATGCTAACTTACTTTAAATGGAGTTGTTACTCAAAAATAATTATTTTGTATGAAGCATTAAAGTACTAACAGAAGCTTTGCACATATTGACTATGTGTCATCATCTGTCTTGTTAGCATTTTGAACGTAACACGTGTAATTTGACAGTGCTATAAACATTATTTTAAGTAAGATGATGAGAATGTATACAGTTGTAAAGATTCTTTTGGTGATTTTATGCTTACTTGATGCAACAACAACTAAATTATTCTCATTTAGAATGCATTGATTTTCTGTCTTTGGGGAACTCTACCTTCAAGATAAGACACAGGCAGCCTTACTTCCGCACTGAATGCACACCTCTTCACAGTCTATGCTGCTTTCAAATGCCACCTTCTTAAACTAATATCTTCATTTTAACTCTGGGGAATTTAAGGTAAACACATCAAGCTATTGTAGTTACCTCTATAAAGGAGCCACATTTTGAAGTTTGGGCAACAAGTCACTCTGAATAAAGCAATTCAGTGGAAACATAGCAAATAAAAGGAAGGGGCCCTGAAGTTTGAATTTTTTTTTTCTTTCCAGAAGTAATTTTTTAATTAAAAATTTTTTTTCCAATGACACATAAAGCCATCTCATTTGTAATCCTCTGATTGTACTAACTCTTCCAATCTCTTTACCTTGTAGGTTTTTAACTCCTAAATTTCAAAATCCTCTACCTACTCTTATGTTATCAGGAATGTTCACACATTGAAAGAGCTCAGTGAAACTGCCATCTTCTGATCTCAACTTCTATGCTTCCTTCTCTGACTTAATTATTATATTTAAACCATCCCCTTGGCCTCACTGAACTTTTATTTCCTCAGTCCCTGCCTGTTTCCAGGCCTATCAGTTCCCTCTGCATTTATCTGCTTGGCTCACTTGTCTAGATGCAACAGTCCATCTTGACTATGGAGAGTTCTGACAAAACGTGGTCCACTGGAGAAGGGAAGGACAAACCACTTCAGTATTCTTGCCTTGAGAACCGCATGAACAGTATGAAAAGGCAAAAATATAAGACACTGAAAGATGAACTCCCCAGGTTGGTAGGTGCCCAATATGCTACTGGAAATCAGTGGGGAAATAACTCCAGAAAGAATGAAGGGATGGAGCCAAAGCAAAAACAAAACCCAGTTGTGGATGTGACTTGTGATGGAAGTAAAGTCAAATGCTGTAAAGAGCAATATTGCATAGGAACCTGGAAGGTTAGGTCCATGAATCAAGGCAAAGTGGAAGTGGTCAAACAGGAGATGGCAAGGGTGAACATTGACATTTAGGAATAAGCGAACTAAAATGGACTGGAATGGCTGAATTTAACTCAGATGATCATTATATCTACTACTGTGGGAAAAAATCCCTTAGAAGAAATGGAGTAGCCATCATAGTCAACAAAAAAGTCCAAAATGCAGTATTTGGATGCAATCTCAAAAATGACTCTGTTCATGTCCAAGGCAAACCGTTCACTGTCACAGTAATCCAAGTCTATACACTGACCAATAATGATGAAGAAGCTGAAGTTGAACGGTTCTATGAAAACCTACAAGACCTTCTAGAACTGACACCCAAAAAATATGTCCTTTACATTATAGGGCCTGGAAGGCAAAAGTAGGAAGTCAAGAAATACTTGGAGTAACAGGCAAATTTGGCCTTGGAGTACAGAATGAAGCAGGGCAAGGACTAACAGAGTTTTGCCAAGAGAACGCACTGGTCACAGCAAACACCCTCTTCCAACAACACAAGAGAAGACTCTACACATGGACATCACCAGATGGTCAATACCAAAATTAGATTGATTGTATTCTTTGCAGCCAAAGATGGAGAAGCTCTATACAGTCAGCAAAAACAAAACCAGGAGCTGACTGTGGCTCAGATCATGAACTCCTTATTGCCAAATTCAGACTGAAATTGAAGAAAGTAGGGAAAACCACTAGACCATTCAGGTATGACCTAAATCAAATCCCTTATGACTATACAGTGGAAGTGACAAAGAGATTCAAGGGATTAGATCTGCCTAAGAACTATGGATGCAGGTTTGTGACATTGCACAGAAGGCAGTGATCAGTACCATCCCCAAGAAAAAGAAATGCAAAAAAGCAAAATGGTTGTCTGAGGAGGGCTTCTAAACAGCTATGAAAAGAAGAGAAGCAAAGGCAAAAGAGAAAAGGAAAGATGCCCATTTGAATGCAGAGTTCCAAAGAATAGCAAGGAGAGATAAGAAAGCCTTCCTCAGTGATCAATGTAAAGACATGGAAGAAAACAACAGAATGGGAAAGACTAGAGATCTCTTCAAGAAAATTAGAGATAACAAGGGAACTTTTCATGAAAAGATGGGCACAATAAAGGGCAGAAATAACCTAACAGAAACAGAAGATGCAGATAATCACGATGGTGTGATCATTCACCTAGAGTCAGACATCCTGTAATGAAAAGTCAAGTGGGCCTTAGAAAGCATCACTACAAACAAAGCTAGTGGAGGTGATGGAATTCCACTTGAGCTGTTTCAAATCCTAAAAGATGATGCTGTGAAAGTGCTGCACTCAATATGCCAGCAAATTTGGAAAACTTCCACAGGACTGGAAAAGGTCAGTTTTCATTCCAGTCCCAAAGAAAGGCAATTCCAAAGAATGCTCAAACTACCACACAATTTCATTCATCTCGCATGCTAGCAAAGTAATGCTCAAAATTCTCCATGCCAAGCTTCAACAGTACATGAACCATGAACTTTCAGAAATTCAAGCTAGATTTAGAAAAGGCAGAGGAACCAGAGATCAAATTGCCAACATCCATTGTATCATCGAAAAAGCAAGAGAGTTCCAGAAAAATATCTACTTTTGCTTTATTGACTATGCCAAAGTCTTTGTGTGGATCACAAAAATCTGTGGAAAATTCTGAAAGAGATGGGAATAGCAGACCACCTGACTTGTCTCCTGAGGAATCTGTATGCAGGTCAGGAAGCAACAGTTAGAACTGGAGGTGGAACAACAGACAGGTTCCAAATTGGGATAGGAGTATGTCAAGACTGTGTATTTTCACCCTGCTTATTTAACTTATATGCAAGTACCTCATGAGAAATGCTGGACTGGATGAAGCACAAACTGGAATCAAGATTGTCAGGAGAAATATCAATAACCTCAGATATGCAGAAAGTGAAGAAGAACTAAAGAGCCTCTTGATGAAAGTGAAAGAAGAGACTGAAAAATTTGGCTTAAAACTCAACATTCAGAAAACTAAGATCATGGCACCTGGTCCTATCACTTCATGGCAAATAGATGGGGAAACAATGGAACCATTGAGAGACTTTATTTTTGGGGGCTCCAAAATTGCTGCAGATGGTGACTGCAGCCATGAAATTAAAAGATGTTTGCTCCTTGGAAGCAAGGTTATGACCAACCTATACAGCTTTTTAAAAATCAGAGACATTACCAACAAAGGTCCATCTAGTCAAAGCTATGGTTTTTCCAGTAGTCATGGATGGATGTTAGAATTGGACTATAAAGAGCTGAGCACTGAAGAATTGATGCTTTTGAACTGTGGTGTTGGAGAAGACTCTTGAGAGTCCCTTGGACAGCAAGGAGATCCAACCAGTCCATCCTAAAGAAAATCAGTCCTGAATATTCATTGGAAGGACTGATGCTGAAGCTGAAACTCTAATACTTTGGCCACTTGATGAGAACTGACTCATTTGAAAAGACCCTGATCCTGGGAAAGATTGAAGGTGGGAGGAGAAGGGGATAACAGAGGATGAGATGATTGGATGGCATCATGGACTTGATGGACATGAGTTTGAGTAAACTCTGGGAGTTGGTGATGGACAGGGAGGTCTGGAGTGCTCCAGTCCATGGGGTCACAAAGAGTTGGACGTGTGACTGAGCTACTGAACTGAACTGCATTTTCGGAACCTTGGTACCTCTGCCCTCACCCCAGCTCCAGCTTTGTGCAATTGTAACTTAAAAACTCCAGCCCATATATTTTCCACTTAAGTTTTGCAGCAGCACTTGAGAAAATTATAAACTTCCAATAGTTCTAGAGAGACACATTCCATCTCAACACAGTTGCTTCATACTCATCTTCTGATGAATCTTCTATAATTTATTTTCCTGATTATACTCTATAACCTGTAAACAGTAATTCTCCTATCTTCCACTTTATTCAGAGGACTATTTTGACTATTTGATAACAGAATTCACAGATCTGTAAAGGAAAGTACTTTATCTCAAGAAAGTGATTTCCCTACACTTTTCCTACTTCCCCCTTTGCATCATAAGAAAATATACTGGCCTCCTTAAGATTTATCTTTTCAATGGTCTTTCTTTACATCATTTCTTATCTCCTCTGAAACACTGCATATTTGATTCTACCCTCCCTCTTGAACATTGAATATTTCTCCAATATTTCCTTCCTTGTACCTTAAATCAAGTTTCTTAAATGACTTACAAAAAGAAAAAAAAAAAAGGTCAAAGTCCTCCCTGGACCTCACAGTCATGTCCAGCTCGTCACTCTCCTGTTTTAGCCAGATCTCTTAAAGATACCACATTTCCTATTTTTGTATTAGATAGTTTAAACAACCAATCACCTATCTTTTAATTGGTGAGCTTAATCCATTTTATTTATTATAATATATAAATTTTAATAAATAAATTATTGTAATAGCTGTTACATTAAAAATTATTTCTGTCCTCTTATATTTTCAAATATATTATTTCCTTTATTGATTTTGGTTTTAATCTTTCCACCTTTCCTTCAGATAAAATCTTTCCCAGAAAGACAAATGTTTTATTTACTATATGCAGATGACACCACCCTTATGGCAGAAAGTGAAGAGGAACTCAAAGGCCTCTTAATGAAAGTGAAAAAGGAGAGTGAAAAGGTTGGCTTGAAGCTCAACATTCAGAAAACGAAGATCATGGCATCTGGTCCCATCACTTCATGGGAAATAGATGGGGAAACAGTGGAGACCATGTCAGACTTTATTTTTTTGGGCTCCAAAATCACTGTGGATGCTGATTGCAGCCATGAAATTAAAAGACACTTACTCCTTGGGAGGAAAATTATGACCAGCCTAGATAGCATATTAAAAAGCAGAGACATTACTTTGCCAACCAAGGTCCGTTTAGTCAAGGCTATGGTTTTTCCCGTGGTCATGTATGGATGCGAGAGTTGGACTGTGAAGAAAGCTGATCACCGAAGAATTGATGCTTTTGAACTGTGGTGTTGGAGAAGACTCTTGAGAGTCCCTTGGACTGCAAGGAGATCCAGCCAGTCCATTCTAGAGGAGATCAATCCTGGGTGTTCATTGGAAGGACTGATGCTAAAGCTGAAACTCCAATACTTTGGCCACCTCATGCAACGAGTTGACTCACTGGAAAAGACTCTGATTCTGGGAGCGATTGGGGGTAGGAGGAGACAGGGACGACAGAGAATGAGGTGGCTGGATGGCATCACCGACTCGATGGACATGAGTTTGAGTGAACTCCGGGAGTTGGTGATGGACAGGGAGGCCTGGCGTGCTGTGGTTCATGGGGTCGCAAAGAGTCGGACACGACTGAGCGACAAAACTGAACTGAACATGTTCTGTTGATTACCTTTTGTCTGTTTTATCTTTTTCTTGACAACTTTTTTAAGCAGCAGAGATTTTTCCCCCCAAACTGAGCACAATTAGTCCACCTGTCTTTTGCACCATTCCCTTAACCCGTTTTGTACATAAGTATGTCCTCCAAAAATTTTACCAGCATGGGTTCTTAGATGACACATTTCCTTGCAATGGATTTCTGTCTTTATTATGCCCTCATAATTGAATGACTTTCACTGGATAAACATTCTAAGTTTCAAATTTTTACTTTTATTAATACTCTAAAATTACTTCATCTTCTTGTACTCTATATTGCTGTTGAGCAGTGTGCAATCAAGCTACAGATCATTTCTCTGTGAGCAATCTCTTACATTCTGTAAGCTTTCAGAAATAATCTTTCTTCAGTATTCTTAAATTTAATGTACCTCTGTGACTTCTTTTTCACCTCTCCCCTTTCATACTCTAAAATCTTTTTCAACCTGTGATTTTTGTTTTTCTTGAATTCTGTTACCTGTAAATGCATCATCTATTCTTTTTTCTTGACTCAGATTCATGACTTCATTTCATCATAGCCTATATTCATGATACCTCATGATCATTTGTCCATGCTTGGTCTTCCTTTTCATTTGTGTATCTAATAATTTAATGAGCAACTATGAATATAGAATCCTTTTCAATATTTAAAATATTTCTGAATAACATATCCTCACATGTGCTCTTTCTCTGGCTTACATCATTTGAACCCTGTCTGTCCCTCCCCTGCAAAGCAGGTAACCAATATTTTAAATGTTGCATTGATACATATTTCCTTTTTTATGTATCAGAAATGATTTATAAAAATTATTTTCATAATATATATGACCATGTATGTTATTTATTTTTGTTATAGTTTATTAATTCTGGCATCTTTTAAAGATTATAGCTTATGAATATAATAGGAGTTATTTATTCATTCTGTTTTAATGTGTAATTTGGATTGTTTTCCACTTATTTGTTGCTATAAACAGTGGTTCTTGGAACATTCTGATCCATTTCCTGGAACACATATAAGAATTTCTCTTAAGTATATGTACAGTTATAGAATTGATGGCTTGTAGAGTATGGGCATGGTAAACTTTTAAACTTATAAAATTATTACAAGATAATTCCAAATTGTTTTCCAAAGAGGTTGGACTAACTGATAGTTCATTTGAAATATATAGGCTTATCTTTGATGCAGTTTCTATTCTAAATCTTGGGATTTAAATTTTTACAATCAACACCTATAAAAATGAACAGATCAAGGTCTTGATTTCCATGTATCTGATTATTGATGATGTACCATATGCTTCTTTATGTTTACTGGTCATATAAATTTACTCTTGTGTGAAATGCCTATTCATGTTTTGCCCAGTTTTCTGTTTTTGTTTTTTTTTTTTTAATACTTTTACGTTGCCTTTTTCACTTTCTTTAAGGTGATTTTTGGTAAATAAAGTTTAGTGAAGTAAAATTTATTATTTTTATTTTGTGATTGACAATAACATGTCTTGTTTAAAAAATCATTCCCTATTGCAGACTGAGAAATATACTACTATGCTTTCTCTAAAAGTTTAAAATTTATGCCTTTGAAATATGAGCTTCTGATTCATTTAGTTGATTTTTGTGATGGTGTGAAATGGCAATTTATTTTCTTTTTTTTTTCTGTATGGATAACAATTCAAACTCATTTGTTTAATAATCCCACCCCTAAATTGTACCTTGCTACATCCCCCTCTGTTATCTGATGAAATTCCAGATAGGTATAATATACTTCTGTTTCAGTTGTCAGTTTGTCTGTCTCTGTACTATCGGGGACCAGCCTCGATATGGCCCAGGGTATCCTCGGGATGAATGGCGTCGGCGTCAGCGAGAAAGAGAGAGAGAAAGAGAGAGACAGGGGCTGATGATTCCTTGGTTTATGCTGGAAACCAATAAAACCCCAGCATGGGGTTTGCTCTGTTTACGTAGGCCGCAGGCGCCCTCTCGAATCACTGGAGGCACCCCACCAGGGCACCCCCTCAAGTGGGTCTTAGAAGCCCAGGCAGATAAGTAAACGCAGAGGGCCCAGCGCTCCAAGGATCTCAACCAGAAAAAGGAGAATAGAGAAAAGGATGGAAAAAGAGAAAGAACGACACGGGGAGACCAAGCTTCAGTGAGCAAGGCCCAAAACTTTATTTTCCAGTGCTGCTTTTATACCCTAAGTTGTGCGCATAAGAAACAGAGAAAGGGAGGTATAGAGTCACGCCAAAATCACGTGGGATCAGCAGTCTTGATTCTTATCAGGATCGGGGCTTATTTTTGTGTGTCTCGTGATAAAAGTTTTAGGTGGTTTACATCATCTTCTGGCCAGGGGGCCTGCTAACAGTTTTATGGCCCTCTCTCCTAACAATAGGTTAGTTAGCAAGTAAAAGGCTTATATTCTTTTAAGGTGACTTTCCTAAAGTTAGGTGCTAGACACATAACAAAGTTACATTCCTATAAGGCACAGGTGTAGTGAGCTGCAAGAAAGGGATTTATTAACTTAAGATCTGATGTGGTTAAATCAAAGGCTACTACTTATATTCTCTATATGTGATTAATATATTTCCAAGGATACAACAGATAGAGGAAACTGCAGCAAGCATTGATTCAACAATGAAATCTTTTTTAGTACTACTCTAATGATTTTAACTTCTTCAACAGATTTCTGTATTTTAGAATATTAGGCTTTCTGTCCTTGCATGGCTGGGAGGCTATAAACAGTCACATTCGTAGTTGTAAGAGCCCGGACAAACTTGTCATGCAAGTTAAAAAGCTATCAGAGGGGCTTGGATTGGAACACTATTAAGCCGAGGAGAACTTTTAAACTACAGCTCTGAATTAATGTTTTCAGAGAAAGGTGGTTGGGGGGAAGCCCCCGTAAGTATTAGACGACTTGGTAAGAGGCGTAAGATAGTAAAGCAGTCAGACTCCGGTTTTCTTTGGGGTAGATGCTCAGGTAAGTCCAGGGGGTTCCTCGAGTCCTGATTAGCCTTTGCCCGTCAGGCCTCTTCCCCAGTTGACCTTTGCCACGGGTAGGATTTCCCTCGCTGGCTCCTGGCACTGTACCAATAGCAATGCTTTTAAGAGCTATCACTTTGTATGTCTATTTTGTAGGGCAACCCCTTTCTCCTATTTCCTCCTCATCCTTCTTCACAAAAGTCTTGGCTAATTTTAGCACCTTGGTCTTTAATATCAACTTTTAAACGTATTTATTTATCTATTTATGGGTGCACTGGGTCTTCGTTGCTGCATATAGGCTTTCTCTCAGTTCAGTTCAGTTGTTCAGTCATATTGGACTCTTTGCGACCCCATGGACTGCAGCACGCCAGGCTTCCTTGTCCATCACCTACTCCCGGAGCCTGCTCAAACACATGTCCATCTAGTTGGTGATGCTATCCAACCATCTCATTCTCTGTCGTCCCCTTCTCCTCCTGTCTTTACTCTTTCCCAGCATCAGTTCTTTGCATCAGGCTTTCTCTAGTTGTGGCAAACAGGGGCTACTCTTCACTGCGGTGTGTGGGCTTCTCATTGCAGTGGCTTCTTTTGTTGTGGAACATGGGCTGTAGGTGCACAAGTTTCAATAGTTGCAGCATGTGGGCTCAGTAATTGTGGTGCTTGGGCTTAGTTGTTTTGCGGCGTGTGGAATCTCCCCCAACCAGGAATCAAACCTGTGTCCCCTGCATTGGCAGGTGAATTCTTATCCACTGTGCCACCAGGGAAGTCCTTTAATTATCAATTTATCAAGTCCTGTGACTAACTCTACTAGAACTTAGACTAACACTTTATCAATGTAATAGATAAACTTGGGAGAAGTGGCATCTTTAAACTATCCTCTCCTTCTGTGTAAATGTGGGCTGCCTCTCCATGTATTTAAGATCCTTCAGTAAAGAATTTCAGTTTGTCTTTAAGCAGTAAGGGCTTCCCTCGTAGCTCAGCTGATAAAGAATCTGCTGCACTGTGGGAGACCTGGGTTGATCCCTGGGTTGGAAAGATCCCCTGGAGAAGGGAATGGCTACCCACTCCAGTATTCTGACCTGGAGAATTCGGTGGACTGAATAGTCCATGGGGTTGCAAAGAGTCGGACACGACTGAGCCACTTTCACTTTTCACTTTAAGTAGTAAAGGATCCTAAATATTCAATCAGTTGGTATAGAACTCACCCACTAGGAAAACATTTTGACCCTGTGATCAAATAAAATATCAGGAGATTTCAAAGTTGTACTTAAAGGACGAAAGCAAACTTCTTTGTTTTTGGATGTTTATGAGCACTGCTAATTTTTTTCAAGGAAAGTCTGACTTGGGAACATAAATATAGATCTTAAAATAGCTCTCATCTATCCATTGTAAAGCAGGAAGGTTACAACTTGAATAATTAACATATACAGATATGTATATGGACTCTTTAACCCATGGAGCTCACATAAAGCTATTTTTGCTATGGACATATAATCCTGGAGTTCCAGAAAGAGTCACAGATGCAACATTCTGCTGTCAGATGCAGCATTGTACCACTTAACATTATCCATAAACAATTACTGAAGATCATTATTTCCTATCACCTTCTGTACCAGAACATTTACCAGAGCTAACAAATAGCAAAACTGACTACATTGAAATTATCCTTCTGTTCCTCTCCTACCCTTCTTGATTGGAAAGAATTAAACAGTCTAAATATAGGCAGGAAGAAAAAGGAAATGATTACGTTTGGGTTGTAAAGCCACCAGATAACTATTTGGTTAAAGTTTTCTTAACTGAACCACCTCAAAAAATCAGTAATTTAAGCAATGGATTCCATAATTTCCCCCAAATGTGTAGGGATGTTTTGTAAACTGTAGTAAAACTGTATTCTGTCTTTATCCATGGAGAATAAAATTTCAATTATCTAATCAATACCTTCATATATGAGATACAATTTACTTCCATAAAATTTATCTTTCTAAATTTCCACATCTAGATTCAACTCAACCTTCAAGGTCCAACTAAATGCAATATTATACTTCCCTAGTCAACCACAGCAACAAAAAATGTGATACATTTTCTCCCCTAATCCTCATGCCACCTCATGCCTATTATGTCACCAGTAAGATTTTACTTGTCCCTATAATAATTTTTAGATTGTCTCTTTTCACACATCAACTGTTAAAGGCAGAGAAACTATCAGTAATATTATTTTTAGTGGCAATTTCATAGGCACAACCAATAAAATGTAGACTCTGTTTCACAGCATAACACTCAATAAATAGTTTATCAGCCTATTAAATACTAGTAGACCATGAGAGAGCAATCAGCTTTCTCAAGTGACCAAATGTGATAATTTGCATATCTACATCTAATATTTGGATCACTAGAATATGAATTATTGACACCAAAGGGAAAGAACAAACTAGGATTATCACTGAATGCTGAGGGACAGTTGGAGCTGGACACAGCTATAACAATCTCAGTCTAGTTATGGTGACTTGATATTGCCAGTTTCGAAGAGTGGCAGGCAGCTACCCAACTCTAATTCTCATGGCATAGAGGGCAATACTTCTAATCTTAAAATATTTTATATTGTGAAACTTTATCAATAGCATTGAGGTGTTTTTGTCCAGATGTGGAAAACATATCTGAAATAACAGTGGAGAGTTAATGTATAACAAAAGACTGGACTCGATTTAGGATATAAGTGATTCCCTGAAAAAAATTAAATTTCATTGCATTTCTTACTAAACACAAACATTTAGATACAATACCCGGAAACTGACCTATTGTTGGTATAGAAAGAACCAGGTACCGGGACATTCAGCCCATTTTTGTAAATCTGATGAATCAGTGTGTATGTGAGCCCTATCGATTCCCTTTGACTTGTGTGCTGAGTCGCTTCAGTCATGTCTGACTCTGTGTGACCCTATGGACTGTAGCCCACCAGGCTCCTCTGTCAGGTGGGATTCTCCAGGCAAGATTTCAGGCATGGGTTGCCGTGCCCTCCTCCAGGGGATCCTCCCAATTCAGGGATCAAACCCAGGTCTCCCACATTGCAGGTGCACCCTGAGCCACCAGGGAAGCCCAGACCCCTCCTAATCCTCCTTAAAATGCACTGACCACAATCATCACCAATCACATTTCATATGCATATTTAGATTACAAGTTCATTCTTTCAACAAAAATGCTTCCTTGTGCTAGGTACTGTGGTGTTATATTTTAAGAATAGAAAATTAATTATAACTCCCATTAATGAATCTCAAATTCAGGGTAACAAGAAAAAGAAACATTCCACTAATATAAGCTCAAACCCAGGATTCAGTCAGAAACATTCCATTTTTTAGTGTAACAATTGTACATATTTTTTTTCTTTTCTCTTGACCATTAGATGCCTCAGAACGTATCTAATTATAAACAATTGGCATTTGATACAGTCATAAATGATACAGTCATCATTTACAATTTGCTCCCTATTTAATGATGACTTCATGAAACTAAAGGAGATAAAGATCAGCAACCTAAGCAATGACTTGAATAGATGAGCAGTTACGGGAGCTACCTAGCTCTTCACTTAAAAATATACCAACAGAAGATTTGTTTTACTTTCCCAACATTACCCCTGCATTACCCCTTAAATCAGACCACCAAATACAACCCACAGATTAATAGCATCAACTTTCAGATGGATGAGGTAAATGCAACTTTTTTACTGATGATTTAAATTTGGAGATACAATTATCAACCTGCCAAGAGGACTGGGCTTTTAAAAATTGTATTCAGTTCAGTTCAGTCGCTCAGTCGTGTCCGACTCTTTGCAACCCCATGAATTCCAGCATGCCAGGCCTCCCTGTCCATCACCAACTCCCGGAGTTCACTCAAACTCATGTCCATCGAGTCGGTGATGCCATCCAGCCATCTCATTCTCTGTCATCCCCTTCTCTTCCTGCCCCCAATCCCTCCCAGCATCAGAGTCTTTTCCAGTGAGTCAGCTCTTCGCATGAGGTGGCCAAAGTATTGGAGCTTCAGCTTTAGCATCAGTCTTTCCGATGAACACCCAGGACTGATCCCCTTTAGGATGGACTGGTTGGATCTCCTTGCAGTCCAAGGGACTCTCAAGAGTCTTCTAAAACACCACAGTTCTAAAGCATCAATTCTTCGGTGTTCAGCTTTCTTCACAGTCCAACTCTCACATCCATACATGACCACTGGAAAAACCATCGCTTTGACTAGATGGACCTTTGTTGGCAAAGTAATGTCTCTGCTTTTTAATATGCTATCTAGGTTGGTCATAACTTTCCTTCCAAGGAGTAAGCGTCTTTTAATTTCATGGCTTCAATCAGCATCCGCAGTGATTTTAGTAAAAGGACTAGACTAGTTATCACTATTTGCATTAAATAAAACTCTTAATGCAAATAAATACATTTAAATTAAGTGAATTACTATATTACCAAGGTGTGTGGGGTTTGGGGTTTGAGGAGTGATCAAGCCTGCATTTATTATTTATGCATAAAATAGCCTCACAAAATGAGACTACTGCGACTGATGGTTACCTAAAATTGTTGCTGTTGTCTCTAATGTTTTCAATCTATTTGACAGATCACTAGTCAGATTAGAGTCAGTATCATTTATTCATATCACAAACTCTTATTTTATTTTTATCAGATTCTTAAATCTAGTTATGACACTATTTCCTGGTTTCTGTTTTTTGAAATCTAGAATAAGACAGTTTGTCTAGTTATATGTTTCCCTTCTTCTCTGATTCAAGTAAAAGTTAGTTTCTAAAGGAAATATATCTATTTACTTTCTGGAAAAATTACAGTGGCTACTTGGAATATTGCATCATAGAACATTAAAAACAATTCAGAAAGGAAATGATGTCATCATGGACAAAGGTGAAAAAGGAGAAGGAAATGGAAAGACAAGTATAAAATAGAGCTATATATTGGCTACAGCCTATACAGTTTTCTGTTGGAGTGGTATTATACAAAGACGAAATTACCGATGACTTAATTTTTGTGGTGTTTCTTTGTATTTGACCTAGCATCTAACTGGGTTTCCCAGGTGGTGCTAGTGGTAAAGAACCTGCCTGCCAATGCAGATAGATAGGTGGATTTGAACCCTGAGTGGGAAGATCCCCTGGAGGGTGGCATAGCAACCTACTCCAGTATTCTTGCCTGGAGAATCCCATGGACAGAGGAGCCTGGCAGGCTATGATCCATAGGGTTGCAAAGAGTCGGACATGACTAAAATGACTTAGCATGTATGCACCCATGTAACTAATAAGCCCATTCATGGAGCTGGATAAAGAGCTAGGGGGAAAAAATTCCTTCAAGAGGAAAGGAGTTTGGGAGAAATCAGTGATTTTTGACATGGTACATCTTAGATGCCAATTAAATAAACATGTGGAATGAAAAGCAGAAAATTAGGGGGAAAAGTTTCTTTAAGTTTTATGTAATTTCTCAAAAGTGAAAAGTTATCAAAGTTTGGAGGAAGACTATTTCCTGATATTGTTCTTTTTTGTATGAAAGGGAATTGTCAGAGCATCTAGTCTCCAGCACTCTCACACTTCTAGTCATTTATCCACTTAAATGGAGGCAGGGGTAGAATAGTGGTGACTTTTGTTTCTGGATTATTTGGGTCCTCTTAGTCTAGAAACAAATTAGAGAACAATGTTATGAGTTTGTGGAGGAGGTAATGAATATGAATTAAGTATATAAAATTTACCTCTAACAGTATAAAAAGTATGAGATTTGGAGATATATGGATCTAACTGCATCAATTGCTGCCCAAAAGACTTTATGAGCTTTATTAACGTCCCTATGAGTACAGAAATTATGTAGAAAAAAAACAGTAATTGAATTTATCCTGAAAGATGTTGGAAAGAAAGAGGAAGTAAAATGGAGAAGTTGATATATAACCTGGATTTACTACCTGTCACGTCACGTGTGCCTTTGGGGACAATAAACTCTCAAAGCAAAATTATTAAAAATTTTTTTCAAGAGGAAATTGTGTACAAAGGAAATGAACACATATTGTTTTTATGGAAATAGAACTAGTTTTAAAAAAATCAGTGTGACTGGGTATTTAGACTATAAGATGAAAAAAAATGTAAAAATGAAGATATAGAAATTGAAAGGAGCAAGATCACCTTGGATGAAAAATTTAAGAAGTGTCGGACACGACTGAGCGACTGAACTGAATTGAACATTATTTTTTAGGCAATAAGGATAGTGTTAGGATATTTCATATTCTTTAATTTAGCATCATCTATGAAAAGATCCTTTCTCTGAACACAAAAGAGATCAATTTTTTCAAATGGTCTGACTTATTAAAACACTTGATTCAGATCATGAAGTTATTCAGAGCATATGACACAGGGGATAATGTAACCAGTGTTCAAGGTTGTGACTTCTATTCCTGTTGCTGTACATTCCAAGGAATCTTCTAAATGAATGTCTCTTAGAAAACACCCAATAGACTTCCTTCTGGAGATTTAATATCTCCATCTTAACTTGATGCCCCCATTAACACTCGCAATAGTGAGAGTGGAACACATCTTCATGTAAAGTATTAGTGACACCATTTAAAGTACATTCCCTGGAGAAGGGCATGGCAACCCACTCCAGTGTTCTGGCCTGGAGAATCCCATGGACAGTGTAGTCTTTCATACTACAGTCCTTGAAATTGAAAAGAATCAGATGCAACTGAATGACTAACACTTTAAAGTTTCATCTGACATGGCAGGTTTACACCCTGCTCCTTAAAGAAATTTTCTGACTTTCAGACAATGGCATGCTTGGTCCTCATCTGGCTTTTTTTGACTCTCTCCATCTCCTTTGCTCGATAGGCTTCCTCTTCCCCATCTCTCTCTCTGTACTGGAAGGACTCAGGATGACAGCACATTTCTCTTCCGCTCCCTAAATTCACTTCTAGGTGACTTATAGGCATCAGTGAATGTATGAGTTGGAGATCAAGAAAGAGGCTGAAGCCAATGAATTAATATTGTTATTTGCAATAGACAGAAGTGTAGTAAAAGCTAAGAAAATTAATTGGTAATCAGAATAAATTTCATTGATTATAAAGGCTGTATTTCAAATCAGTGGAGGAAATATTTTCAATATATTGTCTTGGGTCCACTTGGAGAGAGATTTGAGGGAAAGAAACCAGAACTGAATGCTTGCTTTACCCTGTACAAGAACAAATTCTAGCTGGAAAAAAGGTTTAATGTCAAGAAAAATAGCAAAAGAAAATAGTAACCATAATAAACACTCACATAAGTATAAAAATTCATATACACACATGATCATAAATGTAGTAAAAACAGATATGTCCTCATAATCATGTGTAAATAATGTTAAAACCTGAAAGAGTAGCTTATTGTCATATATACAAGGAAGAGTACCATGAGTTGACTCAGTTGGAGGATTCTAGAGTCAGATTTTTCTTCTCACCCTTCAACTTTATGCAAATTATTGTTTTTTCTTTTGTGTCTCTTTTTCTTGTAGGTACTCACAAGACTCTTTTGAAACTCTGAAGATTAAAATAGTTAATAATGTAGAGTGCACAGAATTGTGGTTGGCATGTAAGTTAAGTTCATTCTCTCAGTCATGTCCAACTCTTTGCAACCCCACAGACTATCACGCCAGGCTTAACTGTCCATCACTAACTCCCAGAGTTTGCTCAAACTCATGTGCATCAAGTCAGTGATGCTATCCAACCATTTTATCCTCTGTTGTCCCCTTCTTCTCCTACCTTCAATCTTTCCTAGCATCAGGGTCTTTTCCAATGAGTCAGTTCTTTGATTGAGATGGCCAAAGTGTTGGAGTTTCCATTTCAGCACGTCTTTCGAATGAATATTCAGGACTGATTTCCTTTATGATTGACTGGTTTGGTCTCCTTGCAGTCCAAGGGACTATCAAGAATCCTCTCCAACACAATTCAAAAGCATCAATTCTTTGGCACTCAACTTTCTTTATGGTCCAACTCTCACATCTATATATAACTATTGGAAAAACCATACCTTTGGCTAGACAGACCTTTGTTGGAAAAGTAATGTCTCTGCTTTTTAATATGCTGTCTAGGTTGGCCACAGCTTTTCTTCCAGGGAGCAAGCATCTTTTAATTTCATGGCTACAGTCACCATCTGCCGTGATTTTGGGCCCCCAAAAATAAAGTCTGTCATTGTTTCCACTATTTCCCCATCTATTTGCTATGAAGTTATGGGACTGGATGCCATGATCTTAGTTTTCTGAATGTTGAGTTTTAAGCCAGCTTTTTCACTCTCCTCTTTCACTTTCATCAAGAGGCTCTTTAGTTCTTTACTTTCTGCCATAAGGGTGGTGCCATCTGCGTATCTGAGGTTGTTGATGTTTCTCCTGGCAATCTTGATTCCAGCTTGTGTTTCATCCAATCTAGCACTTCACATGGTATACTCTGCATATAAGCTAAATAAGCAGGGTGACATACTCTTTCCCCATTTGTTCTATGTCTGTTGTTCTGTGTCCAGTTCTAACTGTTGCTTCTTGACCTGCATACAGATTTCTCAGGAGGCACGTAAGGCAGGTAAGGTGGTCTGCTATTCCCATTTCTTGAAGAATTTTCCAGTTTGTTGTGATCCACACAGTCAAAGGCTTTGGCATAGTCAATAAAGCAGAAGTAGATTTTTTTTAAACTCCCTTGCTTTTTCTATGATCCAACAGTTATTGATATCTTGAGTAATTATTAAACAACAGTATACAATCTTGACTACTCCCTTCCCAATTTTGAACCAGTCTGTTGTTCTATGTCCAGTTCTGTTGCTTCTTGACCTGCATAGATTTCTGAGGAGGCATATAAGGTGGTCTGGGGTTCCCATCTCAAGAGTTTTCCACAGTTTGTTGTGGTCCACATGTCAAAGGGTTTAGTGTAGTCCTTAAAATCTCTCAAAAATCACTGTTTATAACTTTGAGGTGTCCCTCCCCCAGAGTTCCACAAAGCAAACTTTGTATCTGCTAGATAACTCCGAATACACTGCAACAATTTATTGTAGCCAGTATTCCATGATGGGTCATCAGATAAAAGGGGACAGGGACAGACAGATACATATATGACATATATATACTTTTTCTCAACCAAAGTTTTGTGATCTTATATCTGGAAGGTTTTTTCATAGATCTTTTCCCCCCTGTAAATCAGGGGAGTTTGTGCTGTAGTTTGCCTTCTACGCCAAAGTACACACTGAATTTCGGTGGGGAAAACCAGATACAATTTATGAAGTTAGCCAAAATACGAGAGCCAAGAGAGAGGGTCAGGCAGTTATTCTGATTTAGCCTATTTTCTTCATCTCCATTTTCTCAGAAAGAACATCACAAGTTTTTTTTTTTTTTTTTTCCATTCAAAACTCAGGGTGACATTAAGCTGCAGGATATTGGATTTTTATCTCCAAATCAAAAGCATAAATCCAACACTCTCCAAAAAACCTATGTACAGTATTTAAGGAACTGATAAGAAAGCTTATGCTCAGATGAAGCTGAAAAAGTTCAACAGAATTTGGTTTCAGTTTGCTAAAATATATGTACATGCACATAAAAATGGTAACAGAAATGTACTTTTTCCTACAAAAATGTTTATTTACTAGTTTACTCTTACAAGGAATAAGTTCTAATTTCAAAACTATCAATGATATTTTTCACTTTAATAGATTCACACTATACTCAGATTAATTTTTAAATGTTTTTTTCTGCCAAATTGTAGATAGCTACTGATGACCTGGTTTTAGTATTGAATAGCTGTCACTTAAACTCTTCAAAAAAGAGCAAAAAACTCATATTTAAAAATACAAAATTCCTAAAATTCCAATTAAAAAATGAATGAGTCACAGGGATAAAAATATAGTCAGTAATAATATATTTTTGAATTATGATAAGGTAGTCAAAAGGTAAAACCTTCCAGGTACAAGATAAATAAGGTATAATGTACAAAATAATCAATACAATTAATGCTTTTGTATGTTATATATAAAGTTGTTAACAAATAAATTCTAAGAGTTCACATCACAAAGAGAAAACATTTTCTTTACCTTTTATTTTGTATTTATATCAGAAGATGGATGCTCACTAAGTTTTTGTGGCAATCATTTCATGATGTATGCAAGTTAAATCATTATTCCATATGCATTAAATTTATAGAGCTGTGCATCAGTTGTATCTCAATAAAACTGGAAAAAAAACCACATAGTTCCTCAATAGAGTATAGTAAGATGTTTATATGGAGAACCATGTAAATTATTACCACCCAGACAGAAATCTCTTAATATAAATTGAATCACCAACAGTGTATTCCATTGTGACATCATCGAGGCATGCAATATAGGGTATCCCACTCACGGAAGAGATCATATGCCAATTTATTTATCAAATGTTAACATATAATAATTTGGTACAAAACAGGTTGATATGAAGCAAACTTCAAACAGTTCTTTTAAAAGAAGCTAATGGAGAGGAAGAAATGAAGCCACAAAAACTGATAATTCTTCATCAGGCAATTTAATGTGATAACAAGAATTGATATTCTTTTTGGAAAATAAAATTCCTATAAGAAGAAATAATTGTGAAAGCATGAGAATTTACTTCAATAAGCTGAACAAAATGCCTAAAATTCAAAATGCAATTCACCCTAAAGAGCTTGAGATTAAAAATGAAATATAACTCAGAATATACATATTTACACTTATCTCTTGTAGAGCATATGTTCCCTTCCAAGCTATGCAAGGATTTACCATTTGCCATGTTTTCACGGATTAAATATTGTTAGATGCTCCAAGGCACTGTTCATAGCTACTTTCAAGATTAAAACTAACCAAAAAAAAAAAAAATCTGTTTTAAATACATCCTTGTTATTTGACACTTTAGTGCCTCTAAATCACATAAAGACAGCCTATTTAATTCCCCTGTAATTCAATACTGCAAAAGTTAGCATACTGAATATTAATATGATAAATAGAAAAACATCTAAGACAGTTGTATGTCTTTTTAATTCTATAAAGTAATGTACTGGATACTTTTTACAAGGCTGGGAGGGCTATCAAGTCTTGAATATTCACTTACTTTGCTTTTTCTATGTGCAACTATGTGTTTATGTTTTTATCACTTTTTGCTTTTTTCTACAAGAACTTGTAAGAACAAACAATAATTATTTAGTATACAGAGCACCTTTTATGTAACTTCATTCTTTCCTCTTGTCTCTCAATAGCAGGACCACTACATTTTGAATTTGGAGGTATAATATCTTGTGTCATTTCTATTGAAGGGGAGCAGAATATGAAACCCCTAAATATGCCACTTTGACACGAGGATTATTCTAAGCAGCAGAAGGCATGTAAGACTCAGCGGATTCAGGAAATACATTTACCTTTCCCTAAAACCTCTAAGAATTTAAATAAGGCGCCTAGTCCTGAAAGAGAACAACTGCCAGAGATGACATTTTTTTAATCTGAAGACTTATCTGCATGGAAGGGCAAATATCTAATTAGCAAACATCTGTGCTTCTTAACTTCTATGAATCGTCCTCCACTTTAAAGCCTCTACTCCATTTCTCACTTCAGGATATAATATATTTTATTATCATGCTATATTATTAATACTACAGCACATCGAAGACTCTAAGAAGTTCTTAAGTAGAGACACTTGCTTTGCTTAACTCTATTTCAACATTTGCTTGTTTTATTGGAACCTGCCAACATTCCAGTGTTTAGAAAACATGACTCTTTAACAGCTCGCCTGCCTGCTTGTCCATATTGTTTTGGCCCTCTTTAGAGGTGTGTGTGTGTGCGTGCTATAAATTGCTATTCGCCACTGGCCAAGCTGAAGCATATTTTATAAAATAATTATACAAAACTTTCTGCTTCAGTATTGAAGAGTTTGACTTGGTGGAACTGCCCTCTAAATCACACAGTGTTCTCTTCATAGGAATCCTCTGCAGAAAGTATTTTATATCTCAGGACCAGCAAAAGCAATAGTCATGCTATGATTTTTAAAATTAATTTTTAATGAATTACAAAGTTAAAATCAATCTTATTTTGATATTGACCATCTGGTGATGTCCATGTGTAGAGTCTTCTCTTGTGTTGTTGGAAGAGGGTGTTTGCTATGACCAGTGTGTTCTCTTGGCAGAACTCTATTAGCCTTTGCCCTGCTTTATTCTGTACTCCAAGGCCAAATTTGCCTGTTACTCCAAGTGTTTCTTGACTTCCTACTTTTGCATTCCAGTCCCCTATAATGAAAAAGACATCTTTTTTTAGGTGTTAATTCTAAAAGTTCTTGTAGGTCTTCATAGAACTGTTCAACTTCAGCTTCTTCAGCGTTATTTGGATTACCGTGATATTGAATGGTTTGCCTTGGAAACGAACAGAGATCATTCTGTTGTTTTGAGATTGCATCCAAGTACTGAATTTCGAACTGTTTTGTTGACTATGATGGCTACTCCATTTCTTCTAAGGGATTCCTGTCCATAGTAGTAGATATAATGGTCATCTGAGTTAAATTCACCCATTCCAGTCCATCTTAGTTCACTGATTCCTAGAATGTTGATGTTCACTATTGTCATCTCCTGTTTGACCACTTCCAATTTGCCTTGATTCATGGACCTAACATTCCAGGTTCCTATGCAATATTGCTCTTTACAGCATTGAACCCTGCTTCCATCACCAGTCCCATCCACAACTGGGTATTGTTTTTGCTTTGGCTCCATCCCTTCATTCTTTCTAGAGGTATTTCTTGACTGATCTCCAGTAGCATATTGGGCACCTACCGACCTGGGGAGTTCCTCTTTCAGTGTCCTATCTTTTTGCCTTCTCATACTGTTCATGGGGTTCTCAAGGCAAGAATACTGAAGTGGTTTGCATTCCCTTCTCCAGTGGACCACATTCTATCAGACCTCTCCACCATGACCCAGCCATTTTGGGTGGCCCCAAACAGCATGGCTTAGTTTAATTGAGTTAGACAAGGCTGTGATCCGTGTGATCAGATTGGCTAGTTGTCTGTGATTGTAGTTTCAGTCTGTCTGCCCTCTGATCCCCTCTCACAGTGCCAACCGTCTTACTTGTTTCTCTTACCTTGGACATGGGGTCTCTCTTCATGGCTGCTCCAGCAAAGCGCAGCGCTGCTCCTTACCTCTGATGCAGGGTAGCTCCTCTCGGCCACGTTTGTGTGCCTTCGCAGCCGCGGCACTCATGCATCATTGTAGCAATACGTGAACCATGAACTTCCAGATGTTCAAGCTGGTTTTAGAAAAGGCAAAGAAACCAGAGATCAAATTGTCAACATCTTCTGGATCATTAAAAAAGCCAGAGAGTTCCAGAAAAACATCTATTTCTGCTTCATTGACTATGCCAAAGTCTTTGACTGTGTGGATCACAATAAACTGTGGAAAATTCTTCAGGAGATGGGAATACCAGACCACCTGACCTGCCTCTTGAGAATCCTGTATGCAGGTCAAGAAGCAACAGTTAGAACTGGACATGGAACAACAGACTGGTTCCAAATAGGAAAAGGAGTATGTCAAGGCTGTATATTGTCACCCTACTTTTTTAACCTATATGAAGAGTACATCATGAGAAACGCTGGGCTGGAGGAAGCACAAGCTGGAATCAAGATTGCCAGGAGAAATATCAATAACCTCAGATATGCAGATGATACCACCCTTATGGCAGAAAGTGAAGAAGAACTAAAGAGACTCTTGATGAATGTGAAAGAAGAGAGTGTAAAAGTTGGCTTAAAGCTCAACATTCAGAAAACTAAGATCATGGCATCTGGTCCCATCACTTCATGGCAAATAGATGTGGAAACAGTGGCTGACTTTATTTTTGGGGGCTCAAAAATCACTGCAGATGCTGATTGCAGTCATGAAATTAAAAGACGCTTACTCCTTGGAAGAAAAGTTAATACCAACCTAGATAAATGGCAACCCACTCCACTGTTCTTTTTTTTTTTTATTTTTTTATTTTACAGTTAAAAGTATTTTTATTAAAAAAGCACAAATGCAAAGAAATGAACAGAGGAAAATTTATGCATCGAACCTGGACTGGTCACTTATGATAATATACATGCTACAATTCCATTCTCCCCAATCATTCCACCTTCACCCTCTCCCACTGAGTCCCAAAGACTGTTCTAAATGCCTATGTCTCTTTTGCAGTCTCTTATACAGGGTTCAGGTTACCATTTTCCTAAATTCCATATATATGCGTTAATATACAGTATTGATGTTCTTCTTTCTGGCTTACTTCACTCTGTATAATTGGCTCCAATTTCATCCACCTCATTAAAACTGATTCAAATGCATTCTTTTTGATGGCTGAGAAATACTCCATTGTGTATATGTACCAAAGCTTTCTTATCCATTCATCTGCAGATGGACATCTAGGTTGCTTCCATGTCCTGGCTATTATAAACAGTGCTGCAATGAACATTGGAGTACATGTGCCTCTTTCAATTCTGGTTTCCTCGGTGTGTATGCCCAGGAGTGCGATCGCTGGATCATATGGCAGTTCTATTTCCAGTTTTCTGAGGAATCTCCACACTGTTCTCCATAGTGGCTGTACTAGTTTGCATTCCCACCAACAGTGTAAGAGGGTTCCCTTCTCTCCACACCCTCTCCAGCATTTATTGCATGTAGACTTTTGGATAGCAGCCATTCTGACTGGTGTGAAATGGTATCTCATTGTGGTATTGATTTGCATTTCTCTGATGATGAGGGATGTTGAGCATTTTTTCATGTGTTTGTTAGCCATCTTTATGTCTTCTTTGGAGAAATGTCTGTTTAGTTCTTTGGCCCATTTTTTGATTGGGTCACTTAGTTTTCTGGAATTAAGCTGCAGGAGCTGCTTGTATAATTTGGAGATTAATCCTTTATCAGTTGCTTCATTTGCTATTATTTTCTCCCATTCTGAAGGCTGTCTTTTCACCTTGCTTATAGTTTCCTTTGCTGTGCAGAAGCTTTTGATTTTAATTAGGTCCCATTTGTTTATTTTTGCTTTTATTTCCAATATTCTGGGAGGTGGGTCTTGGAGGATCCTGCTGTGATTTATGTCGGAGAGTGTTTTGCCTACGACAAAACACTTTGGAACTGGAACTGGGGGAATTAACCTGCCGGACTTCAGGCTCTATTACAAAGCCACAGTCATCAAGACAGTATGGTACTGGCATAAAGACAGAAATATAGATCAATGGAACAAAATAGAAAGCCCAGAGATAAACCCATGCTCCTATGGACACCTTATCTTCGACAAAGGAGGCAAGAATATAAAATGGAGAAAAGACAGTCTCTTCAACAAGTGGTGCTGGGAAAACTGGTCAGCCACTTGTAAAAGAATGAAACTAGAACCCTTCCTAACACCATACACCAAAATAAACTCAAAATGGATTAAAGATCTAAATGTAAGACCAGAAACTATAAAACTCCTAGAGGAGAACGTACACTCCACTGTTCTTGCCTGGAGAATCCCAGGGACGGGGGAGCCTGGTGGGCTTCCGTCTGTGGGGTCACACAGAGTCGGACACGACTGAAGCGACTTAGCAGCAGCAGCAGCAGCAGATAGCATATTAAAAAGCAGAGATATTACTTTGCCAACAAAGGTCTGCCTAGTCAAGGCTATGGTTTTTCCAGTGGTCATGTATGGATGTGAGAGTTGGACTATAAAGAAAGCTGAGCACCAAAGGATTGATGATTTTGAACTGTGGTGTTGGAGAAGACTCTTGAGAGTCCCTTGGACTGCAAGGAGATCCAACTAGTCCATCCTAAAGGAGGTCTGTCCTGGGTGTTCATCGGAAAGACTGATGTTGAAGCTGAAACTCCAATACTTTGGCCACCTGATGTGAAGAGCTGACTCCTTTGAAAAGACCCTGATGCTGGGAAAGATTGAGGGCAAGAGGAGAAGGGGATGACAGATGATGAGATGGTTGGATGTCATCACTGTCTCAATGGAAATGGGTTTGGGTGAACTCCGGGAGTTGGTGATGGACAGGGAGACCTGGCATGCCGCAGTTCATTGTTTTGCAAAGAGTCCAACATGACTGAGTGACTGAACTGAACTGAACTTAAAATTAAAATCATTTAGAGTCTAAGTAGCAAAATTATATTAAATAACTTTAACATCTACACACTCAGAATTGAAAGAACATTTTATTCCTAGTTTCTAGCAGAGTCTTGGCAAATAGTGGGAAAGCAGTAAATACTTTTCTAGTGTCCATCACTATTTCATTTAGACAATTATTTTCACATTTATGATACAAACCATCCTTGAAAGTTATTTATATTATTTAAAATCAGCATATGGTATTATATAACACACATTTGCTGTGTCTTATGAGAATTCATTCTCTCTACCTTACCCCTCTCCACCCTGTGACCTCCACCCAAAGGCTTGATTTTGTTCAGATTTCCATCCTTTCTTGCAGTTGGAGAGTCATACCCATCTGTAGTAAAAGCAAGTTTGTCTAAGCTAATCATGATAGTTAATTCTAGCCAATGGTGTGTGAAGAAACTTACTAAGGAAACACTTAGGAAAGATTTGTTCACTCTTTAAAATGAAGATACAGAGTTTATCTCTTGTGATGATGGCCATCAATACCATGCCTGGGTTTGATATCTTGGAAATTTGGATAAACCAAAAAGCAAAGCCCATAAACGTGGGGACTGGGGATTAGAGGCAGAGACATGGGAATGAACTAAGTCATTAATATGTTTATGTCACTGAATAAACCAACCCTGGAGTTGTCCTTTCCTGTCTTTCCCTGAATTCTTGATAAGTGAGAATCTTATTAAGTAAATGAGTAAATTTTCAAATAAAGTCCAATTAAGGCTATTAAAAGACGCTTACTCCTTGGAAGAAAAGTTATGACCAACCTAGATAACATATTCAAAAGCAGAGACATTACTTTGCCAACAAAGGTCTGCCTAGTCAAGGCTATGGTTTTTCCAGTGGTCATGTATGGATGTGAGAGTTGGACTTTGAAGAGAGCTGATTGCCGAAGAATTGATACTTTTGAACTGTGGTGTTGGAGAAGACTCTTGAGAATCTGTTGGACTGCAAGGAGATCCAACCAGTCCTTTCTAAAGGAGACCAGTCCTGGGTGTTCATTGGAAGGACTGATGAGGAAGCTGAAACTCCAATACTTTGGCCACCTCAAGTGAAGAGTTGACTCATTGGAAAAGACTCTGATGCTGGGGGAGATTGGGGGTGGGAGGAGAAGGGGACGATAGAGAATGAGATGGCTGGATGGCATCACCGACTCGATGGATGTGAGTTCGAGTGAACTCCAGGAGTTGGTGATGGACAGGGAGGCCTGGCGTGCTGGGATTCATGGGATCGCCAAGAGTCGGACACGACTGAGCGACTGAACTGAACTGAACTGAACCTTTTATTTTCCTCTTATTTTTACTAAGATTATAGGTATTAGATTATCCTTCACTCAGATTCAATGTCATCTGTATCCTTATAAAATTTAGTTTGTTTATTTTGGGAAGTGTCAACATGAATAGCGGAGAAGGCAATGGCAAGCTACTCCAGTACTCTTGCCTAGAAAATCCCATGGATGGAGGAGCCTGGTAGGCTGCAGTCCGTGGGGTCGCTAAGGGTCGGACACGACTGAGCGACTTCACTTTCACTTTTCACTTTCACACATTGGAGAAGGAAATGGCAACCCACTCCAGTGTTCTTGCCTGGAGAATCCCAGGGGCGGGGGAGCCTGGTGGGCTTCCGTCTAAGGGGTCACACAGAGTCGGACACGACTGAAGTGACTCAGCAGCAGCAGCAGCAGCAGCAACATGAATAGAAATTTTCCATCTTTAAATGTAAATACATTAAGCTTAAACTTCCAAAATAAATGTATTGAAACTATATAAGTCATTAACACTTTTTCTGATAAATTTTCAACTATTTCTCATTCACAGTGATTTTTTTCATAAATATACATTCAAAATGGTAAACATTTTCATACTCTACTTTAATAAAATTAAAAAAACCCAGGATTGACTGGCTGAAATTGAGAACTTCTATGTTAATATCTTTAATGGCACATCTTAAAACTGGGTACAGTGGTATTTCTTTTGAGAGGATTTATTATGTGTAATTTAGTACAGTGGACATGCCCTTGCACTGCTCTTTATTTCTCAGTATTTGTATTTGAATGGAACATCCTGCTGGAAGCTGCTCTTACTTTTCTGTTTGTGAAACATAATAAATTATAAAAATAGTTTATTTCTCTAGATGAAAAAATAACCCAAGACAGTAAATCTTGTCATTATGTTAATACATGTCTCTCCCATGAAGACAAATCCAACATATCAAATATTGAAAAGAATGATACCTAAAATATTTTTTTTACTAGTTAAGTTCAGGACTTTAAAAGAAAATGAAAAAAATCACCCAACAGAAATTTTTAAACTGGTAGCATTTTCATTCAATTGTGAAATGATTTGTTTTTAAATCCATGTTGACATCTTCTTTTCAACATTTTCTGTTATGTAAATCAGATGAGTATAGATGGACAATGAAACATATTAATATGATCTCCTTTAATTACCAATCTCACTCACTTAGAAAGTGTATGAAAACAGCTGGTTGTAAAGCAGAGAAATTGTCTTCAAATAAAGGAAGATGAAAACTGTTTTAGTTAGCTCATGCTAACTAAATATTATAACCTGGTAGTTAAACAACAGACATATATCTCTCAGTCTGGGTGCTGGGTACTCAGAGATCAGGGTGACAGTATGATCAAGTTCTGGTGAGGACTTGCACATGTCACACTTCCTCATTAGCTCCTAGCTTCATTTTAGAGGGCTCTTAGCAATACTGATGCCAGTTTGGTTTTCCTTCCATAAATTATAAATGAGAAAACAGTACACACTGTCCTAGTATGTTAGGATAAAGATCGCAAGTCAGTAAGTCAGGGAATCCATATATATATATATGGATTTTATTTATGCAAAAATACATATATTTCTATGAATATTAATATATGTTTGACAGATAAAGTATCAGAAATACTCTCCGGAGCTGACATATGAATTTTTGAGTCCTCTGCATATAGAGGATCATTGAGCACTTGCTTTTGGTGTAAGGGAGACAGTGTGCAGAAGAATGAGGGCGCAAAAGTCTGGGAAGAGACCTGAAGAGACTCCCGCATTAAGAAGGAGAAGACAGGTTTATTCGTGGTAGGAGTTTGGGCAGATGCGGTCAACTGAAAATTAAGGAAAGAAGTTTCATTTTGCAAGAGCGTGACTGTGATGATACTCCATGGAATCTAAGTAGGAAAGGAGCAAAGAAACTACCACAATAGTTAATCTCTTTCAGTTGCAGAACCAAAGTAAATAGGCAAATTGAAAAGAGAGTAGGTGGCATTCTGAATGAAACGTCTAATTATTAGTTTTATAGCTGTTACACATGTTGACAAGGACCAACGTGATGGGGAGAGTAGCTAAAACAGAGGGATGGCTATCACTGAAGGTGAATGACTTGAATCACTGGGAAGCTGTTAGGTCAAAGGAGCCACTCGTGGTGACATTTAAGTCACCATGGCAACAGCTTAGGCATGAGGCATGTAGGGATACAGAGGAATTCTGTAAGCCAAGCTATGAAATTGCTAACAAATGAAAGGGGGTGACGTGAAAGTTGCTAAAACTAGAGATGGGAAGGAAGTACTATTAGCTGAATACCACACGCCTGAAAGAGAATTCCTTTTCTTTAAGAAGATAGAGAAGTAAATTTTGGCAGAGTTATTGGTGATGAGAGGAGAGCAAAGATCATACATCTCAACCCCAAGGTTACTGAGGAATAAGAGTATCAGCAGCTTGAGAAAACTCTAGAGAAAATGGAATGTTGGGGAAGAACCAGTTTCACCTAAGTCAAGAGGTCAGGGAGCAGCTTAAGGAAATATAGGAATTGTCTCCTTGGAGTTAAGGCATTTCTATAGCTCACAATTTGAGGGGTGGTTTGGGAGGCCTGGTTCAAGTTAATGAAGTACTGTGCTGGAAAGGTACATGAGCAAGGGGAACACATGAGGGGTGGAGGAGGTAAGAGCTTGTGATGCAGATGCTGACTGATGAGAACTGCAATGTGGGCAGGATGGATTCGGTCTCTGCAGTTACTTTAACCAATACAATAATGTAAAGTAATTAGCCTCCAATTAAAATAAATAAATTTAAAAAAATAAAATAAAGAGAGAATCCTGCTTACAGCAACTACATGAACATTTGTTAGCTCAGCTGATGAATCTTCATAAACTGATTGAGAGGATTAAATAAGATTATACAGATGCTTTATAGAATGGAATAAAAAAGAATCCATTATTATTGAAATGCCTGAGTCAAATTTAATAAAATAATCAGGTATCAATCAAGGTATTCTTTCTTCTTTTAAAGTTATAACCTTCTGTCACTACAGTTATTGATATAATACCAAAAAGAATATGAGGACATAATGAAAGAACTAAATTTGATCAAATTCTATTTTTTTAAGATGAAGTCTCATCATTATTCTAGATTCTTCACTATCTGGTTCAAATTTTTAAGGGACCTGGTTGCCAAGTTTCCTTCTTCTGATTTCTCTTGATTCTATTGTTTGCTAATCCTGTTTACAACATCATTTGGCATTTTTACTTTGAATAGGGAGAGCAATAAACCATATGGAAAGACTATTTTAAATGTCGAATCAAGCATGTTTCTAGAGCCATGAATAATCCCCAAACATATATTACTTAAAGGCTTCCTTCAAATACTGACCTTTTATTCATTGTGTATACACAATATCTATCATCTGTTAATTTTTTCCTATATGCTAGATGTTTTACATGTATTATTTCTAATCTACATAACAAGCTACACAAGTGGATTTTCTAAATTTCATTTTCCCAGTGAGAAAACTAAGACTTGGAAAGATTAGATCTGTCCAAAGTCTCCACCTTATAAGTAATGAGTATCTTGGATCCAAATCTGAACCTGTCTGATTCCAAAGCACGTGCTCTTTAATATTGTATTACCTCTAGTTACTGTAATCACCTTTCTAATAGGATATGATTTGAAGGATGCAGGAAAGACTCTAGTTCTCTGGACATTTCTTTACTGGCTTAATGAAGTTCTGAATTTCCACCATTACAGAGTCAATCATTTGGGGTACCACTTTGATTTTTCTATCGAATAACTTCCAGAAGTTTTAAAATATAGGCTGTAAATCACATGCATTATTACAAATGTGTTCATAAGCACTCTTTCCTTTAGAAATGGTATTCAGAGATCATGTGTGTTTGGTGTATGAAAATATTTGGGTCAAAAAAAAAGTAATTTAGACTTCATCTTCCCACGTGGGATTATCCCTTGGAGGGACAGCACAGTGGAACACTGGGTTATGCCTAAATTCTGGGTATTGAAGGGCACAAGATTTTAGAGTGAGATTCAGAAAGTATATATCAAAGTACCTTATAAACAAAGCATTTTCTTTGTAACCTCATTCACAATTAGACTTACTTTGCAAATGCTTTTAAATCAAAATAAGATGCACAGCCAATAATGAACATTTTTCCTGCCTGCAAGAGGTGATCAAAATACTGCAAATGCTATTTGATTTTTGATATACTGAAGATAACAAATGACTTTTCCATTGATTCTCTTTCAATCTATTATTTCAATCAATCTTCATTATCATGTGCACATTTTAAATAGCTGGTTTTTTAAAAATAGGGAATAATTGTTCAATCTTTTGTAAGTATTAACATGGCAAAATGGCTTTTACTTTTTTTCATTTCACTGTCACTGCTTTATCTGTATATTCTCTTTGAATGTGAACTAACTGCTAAATATGTAAACACATAAAACTAGATGCTATCAGGGCCAACATGGTTTATATTAATTTATGAAGAGAAAAGTAAGATGAATGATTTCAGGAATGTTTTCATTAAGTCACAGATTACTACTTATTCTCCACACATTTGTGAGAATAATAGTTTGTAGAAATGAAATCTCTTGCTTAAGTACAATACCTGTACTATAATGTTACAAATATGAAATGGCAACCCACTCTGGCATTCTTGTCTGGAAAATTCTTGTCCATTCTTGTCATGTACAGAGTGAGCTTGGTGGGCTACACTCCATGAGGTCACAAAAGGGTCAGACATGACTGAACCACTCAGCATGTATGCACACGTGTGTGTATATGTATATGTGACATTTATAAAATAATAATATACAAATCGCATTACAAACTAGAAATAATGCCTTTACCTGTTGAAAAAGTTGACAGTTGAAAGTGAAGTCGTTCAGTTGTGTCCGACATTTTGCAACCCCATGGACTTTAGCCTACCAGGCTTCTTCATCCATGGGATTTTCCAGGCAAGAATAGTGGAGTGGGTTGCCATTTCCTTCTCCAGGGGATCTTCCAGACCCCGGGATCGAACCTGGGTCTCTTGCATTGTAGGCAGACCATATCATTGAAAGAAATTATCCTTTGCTTATACTCTTGAGCTGCTTCACTGAAATTTGAGAAAAATTTTATACACATTAATATAGAAATATTTAAGTAAACAGTTATTGATTTTCTCGCTGATTATGTCATAAAAACCCAAGATATTTTAAGATCCACCTATTAAAATGAGATTCATTTGGTTTAATGTTAAATGAGGAAAGTAAATCACAGATTAGTACAGACAGCATACCTACTATACCCTGGTCTTGATTGTTTCCCTTTTATTCTCCCTAAGTAATAAGTATGTGAATGGACTTTTTTCCTAATTCTTCAAGAAATAAAATTTGGAGCTCTTACAAGAAAAATGATAGTCACCTGTATAGTAGAATGTAAATAATTAGCATTTCATAATACTCTGAAAAGTTCCTTTATGCTCTCAAATTATCTATTTTAGATACTCATTTATTTGCTTATTTATTGTAATTTCTAGTGCCATCTGTAGACTCATAAACACCAGCTAAATTTATTTGTTGAAAAAATTGTGTGGATCCTTATTTATAATATGTTTTAAAAAGAACTGAGGATTTTTAAAACATAAGAAACACTCTATACTTTACTATGTCATTGGTAAACCAGTGTTTCAGATGCCTTAGGTTCAAAGTTTAATATTGAAAGGTACTTGCTTTGATCATGACACTTGAGAAAGTTTCTCTCTGTCAGTTTCCTCACTTGAAAAACTGGGAAAATAATGTTGACCTCATGGAATTCTCAGATGGAAAAGCCAGTGCAAGCTGGAGCTATTCTCAACTGTGGTGACAATGATCTAAACTGTTTAAGATCAGAACATCTGGGTCATGATTTGGATGATCTGTTAATGCCAGACAACCATGGGGTATAATCAGAAACTTTTTTCTAACCTAATAGAAAACCAAATATTTCCATGAACTGTGAAGGAGAGGATGCAACCTGTTTAAACAGCCTGTGGAAATACAGTAAATGAAGATGACATTTTATGTCATAGGGGAATTTTACTAAGCTTTGGCCACACCTTTCATTTAGAGTAATTATTAATTATTAATTCAAAGCCCTTGCATGATGTATATGACTTCTTTTCACTGTAACATGGAAAAACAGAAGAGTGATTTATTATGTTAGAGTTCATTGTCCTACATATTTAAGGCCAGTATCATAATTGATTTATACTGTATTATTCAGTTCAGTTCACTTCAGTCACTCAGTTGTGTCCAACTCTTTGTTGGACCCCATGGACCACAGCACGCCAGGCCTCCCTATCCATCATCAACTCCCAGAGTTTACTCAAACTCATGTCCATTGAGTCGGTGATGCCATCCAACCATCTCATCCTCTGTCGTCTCCTTCTTCTCCTGCCTTCAATCTTTCCCAGCATCAGGGTCTTTTCAAAAGAGTCAGCTCTTCGCATCAGGTGGCCAAAGTATTGGAGTTTCAGCTTCAACATCAGTCCTCCCAATGAATACTCAAGACTGTTCTCCTTTAGGATGGACTGGTTGGCTCTCCTTGCAGTAAGTATACTGTATTTTTCCGTTCCGTTCCGTTCAGTCGCTCAGTCGTGTCCGACTCTTTGCGACCCCGTGGACTGTAGCCTACCAGGCTTCTCCATCCATGGGATTCTCCAGGCAAGAATACTGGAGTGGGTTACCATTTCCTTCTCCAGGGGATCTTCCCGACCCAGGGATCGAACCTGGATCTCCCGCATTGGAGGCAGACGCTTTAACCTCTGAGCCACCAGGGAAGCCCATACTGTATTATTAGTAATCAGTTAATTTTGTGAGGTATAGTGACAAAGAAATAAACAAAGGCAATTAAGATATTGTGAGAATTATAATTGGCTAACAGCAGAACAAATTTTTTTTCTATTGAGGCAGCATTCATGTACAATATTATGTAAGTTTCAGGTGTGTAGTGCAATGATTCACAATTTTAAGTGTTATATTCCATTTATTGTTATTATAAATATTGTCCACATTCCCTATGCTATACAAATTATCCTTTAGCCTATTAATTTTATACATAGTACTTTGCACTTAATCCCCTACCCCATCTTGCCTCTCACCACTGATGATCAATGGTAGAATCACTTTATATCTGTGAGTCTGTTTCTTTTTTTAATAGTCACTAGTTTATTTTTTAGATTTCACATGTAAGTGATATCATACAAAATTTGTCTTTCTACATCTGACCTTGCAATCCATCCACATTGTTGCTAGTGACAAAATTTCATTTTATGACTGAGTAGTATTCCATTGTATATATACTACATCTTCTTTTTCCAGTTATCTGTTGATATATACTTAGGTTGTTTTCATATCTTGATTAATGTAAATAATGCTGCTATGAACATTTGGATACATATATCTTTTCAAAGTATTGTTTTCTTTAGATATATACCCAGAAGTGGAATTGCTGGATCATATAGTATTTTTTCTGAATGTTGAGCTTTAAGCCAACTTTTCCACTCCTTTTTCATTTTCATCAAGAGGCTCTTTAGTTCCTCTTCACTTTCTGCCATAAGGGTGGTGTCATCTGCATATCTGAGGTTATTGATATTTCTCCCAGCAATCTTGATTCCAGCTTGTGCTTCTTCCAGCCCAGCGTTCCTCATGATGTACTCTGCATATAAGTTAAATAAACAGGGTGACAATATACAGCCTTGACATGCTCCTTTTCCTATTTGGAACCAGTCTGAACTGTGAAGAAAGCTGATCACTGAAGAATTGATGCTTTTGAACTGTGGCGTTGGAGAAGACCCTTGAGAATCCCTTGGACAGCAAGGAGATCCAACCAGTCCATTCTAAAGGAGATCAGTCCTGAGTGTTCATTGGAAGGACTGATACTAAAGCTGAAACTCCAATACTTTGGCCACCTCATGCGAAGAGTTGACTCATTGGGAAAGACTCTGATGCTGGGAGGGATTGGGGGCGGGAGGAGAAGGGGATGACAGAGAATGAGATGGCTGGATGGCATCACCAACTCGATGAATGTGAGTTGGAATGAACTCCGGGAGTTGGTGATGGACAGGGAGGCCTGGCATGCTGTGATTCATGGGGTCGCGAAGAGTCAGACACGACTGAGTGACTGAACTGAACTGATAGCAATTTTTATTTTTAGTTTTTTGAGGAACCTCCATCCTGTTTTCCATAGTGGCTGCACAATTTTACATTCCCATAAATAGTGTACAAGGGTTCCTTTTTCTCCACAACTTTGCCAGCATTTGCCATTTGTGGTCATTCTGATGATAGCCATTCTAATAGGTGTGAGGCAGTATCTCATTTGGGTTTTTATTTGCATTTCTTTGACTAGTGATGTTGAACATCTTGTCATGTGCCTATGTGTGTCTTTGGAAAAATGTCTAATCAGGTCTTCTGCCATTTTTAATGAGATTTTTTTTCTGATGTAGAGTTTCATGAGCTGTTTATATATATATATATTTTGATAAACATTTTTCTTACTCGTTACTTTTTAAGAGAATAAGGGACAATGCTATAATTTTAAGTGGGATAGTTACACCTAATTCTCAGATAATAGAAATAAAACCTTAAACTGAAAACAGTAGCTAAATGAAATTATCATAAATGAATATTCCTGTCTCTTCTGCTTTCCTAGCTTACAGAAGCTTGTCCTTGAACAAGCTACTTTGCTTTTAACTTTTTTTATTAAGGTATTTTGTGAGAATTCCGTTAGATAATCTATCATCTATTATCTAACATATTATGTTGTAAATATTTTAATGTATCATTTTTTGTAACATTTTATCATAGATAATGTAGAAATGATGTGAGTCATATGGATTTTCAGTATAAAAATACTCAATAAATGGTGCTCTATAATTTTTAAAGTCAACATGTGTTTCACTTAAAAGGGTGGGGATAAAAAGATCTCAAAGAAATCAAATAAATGGTACACTAATATGTATTACCTAAGACTGTAATGTCTGATATATGAAATGTTATCATGATCATTTGATGACATTAATTGACGCAGGCCACACATACTTTTCAACCCTGTTTCTGTTTCTGGAATTCATTTCTTCTATACAGCTTAGGGATTTTGCCCAGCTTATATAATAGTTCTTCTTTTCCTGAATGATTTCTTTTTCTTAATGATTTCTTCCATTTGCAATGCAGCCCTATGTGTGCAGCTCTTCCTAAGCAGTTTAAATACCCTGGTCATTACCTTTGCTTCTCAGATGGGTCATTACCAACCACTGATTTTTACATGACCACCACCCAGTCTTTCCCTAAAATGGTAGCATCTAGCACGATGGTTTAGAACTTTACTTGAGGTTTCACTAGCCATTCTCTGGTCTGTTTGAACTTGATAACTTCTTGAGTCCAGCTTCTGCTCTAAATGAGCAGTTATATCCAGGCACGCTTTCTCGAGCAGTCTCTCATTGGCTGTTGCTATATATGATGTTTTCCATACCGTATTCTACTGAATAGTAGCTCTGGAAAAAAAATTAATAGTCCTCTTCCTAAAGGGGCTCCTGTGGTCAAATTGTTTCAGAAATGCTAGCCTGCAATCATTCCTCTCAGAGATTCACAGGCTAGCTTGGCATGCCAGAAAAAGACCTAGAAAAGTCTTGCAACAAAGACACTTGATTAACCACGACTCACTGAAGTCTACGACTGAAGAACAAACTAAACTTAATAGTTGCCTCTTATGCTGCTGCTGCTGCTGCTAAGTCGCTTCAGTCATGTTCGACTCTGTGCAACCCCATAGACGGAAGCCCACCAGCCTCCTCTGTCCATGGGATTTTCCAGGCAAGAGTAATGGAGTAGGGTGCCATTTCCTTCTCCAATTTGCCTCTTATAGTCCTCCATTAAAATATATTTCTACTATTGCTCTTTAATGTTATGCCTATAAGAATAACAAATAAGGCAGTACTCTTTGCTTCCTCTGGCCTAGTGTGAATGGAAATAGCTCTTTTTTGGTAATTAATCAAGATGGGAGTCATAAAAGGCCCCTCCATAATTCAGAGCTTCAAGGACCACGTGCAGCAAGAAACCAGAAAAGAATTCTTTTCATCATATTTTATTGATCAAACCAGGGCTCAGGGTTGAGCTTATTTAAGTGCAGATCTTAGCCCAACCCGATTTCTACTTAATCTGTTCTCTGAGAATGGGGTCCAGTAATCTATATTTTAGATCAACACTCTAATTGTTAGAACTCACCAGCCAGAATCTATCTGAAAACAGCAGGAGAGTGAGAAAATTATAGCTGAAAGAATACCTGTGTAAAAGAATACCTGTGTGAAACAATACCTGTGAATATAGGGTATTCTATAAAATTGTAAAATTCTACAAGGATAAACTCTCCTAAAAAGAGACCATTGATAGAGTAATGGTTTTAAGGGTTAAAACACAGATTTCTTTTTCTTTTTTCAATATTAAACAGCTTAGTACATCTTCTTTGGATATTAGCTGCCTGTCTGTTGCCTTGCACATTGACCTAATTCTTTTTCTACTCTGCTGCTTCCCACCCAATCTTGAGTTGATCGGAACATTTTGTATTTTGTATGTAACCTCTTTCTATCTCTTCTGGACTTATGTATATTTTCTAAAGGACTACTATTCATATCCATCTAATTGAACCTTAGCCTTACATAATTTTGTCCGTGAATTCTTACATAATTTTGATATTTACTTAAATCAGCTCTGGTCATACTTTGCTAGAAAGTTATGGCTGCTTTCTGCCTTCATAATGTGTATATTGACACATCATTGGCTCAAACCCTGACAACTCCTGCATCTATAAGGCTTCCTTATACCATTAACCTATTTCAGTCCATCCTGCTTCATTTGAAAAATCTAATAAATATTTAAGTAGACATCTCAGAAATAAAGATATTTCATGGGTCCCATCTTTCCTTTTGTCTCATTTTTGGTTAAAAAACCTAAATACTGTCTTCAGCTTTTCATTCATAGGCTCATCAGCTTTCTGTTTTGCCAAGAAAATAGAGGGCTTGAGAAATATGCAGAAATTGTGAAAGTTGTTTGCATTCCACTGAAATATTTCTTTAGCTGAAGGGTATCAAATCAATAAAATATGATGAAACCATATGCTCATTATTTCAAAGGAGAGCAGCTGCTTCAGGGAATATTGGGAGATTTATTAATTCTACCACTACCTCTCATTAAGGGTAGATATCTTCAAACCTGATTTCCTAAATAAAATGCACCTCAGTAGGAAAAGCACACTTGTAGAATTTGTGCTAATATTCTATTTGATGTATTTTCCATGGTTACTTTTATGGCAAAGATAGCATTGTACAATCTGAAATTATTAAGCAAAAAAAAAAATCCATTACACAGAAAAGGTTTATAGCATAGCCATGGTTTGGAAATGCCACAGAGAAATCAGTCTTGGCAAAGATGAATGCTTACTGCTATGGGCCATATGTGCATATAATTGAGTTCGCAACTTTCCAGGCAAGATGCCAAATGAATAGTCTGCCTTCTGGTAAGAGAGGTGATGTGTTCTGTCTTCTTGTTCTCACCAATTTTAGATGTACAAGAAGACTCAGATTTGCTCCTTGAAAGACTTCTGTCCAAGTACAAAGTCAAATAAATGAGCAGACCAAGTGAAAGAACCAATATATTTAAGTATTTAACTAACTGGGTTTAAACTTATGTCCACATACTCAAGGGAGTTCAGTCATGAAAATTCATTGCTTGATTAGTTAATCCCAATTATAAAATTTAAAATAAATAACAGAAAGGAGACATTTAATCTAACCACCTGTATCCCATTAAAAACACAACAACAAAGCCTAAAAGGCAAAACAAATAAACAACAACAAAAAAGCAGAAGTTATAGAATCTCTCCCTGGTGGCTCAGCTAGTAAAGAATTCACATGCAATGTGGGAGACCTGGGTTCGATCCCTGGGTTGGGAAGATTCCCTGGAGAAGGGAACAGCTACCCACTCCAGTATTCAGGCCAGGAGCATTTCAAGGATTGTATAGTTCATGGAGTTGCAAAAAGTCAGACACAACTGAGCTACTTTAAATAAATAAATAATGGAATTTAACAGAGTTTTAAACAGAGCATATCATTACAATATAATCTCTCACATAACTAGAAGTTAAGACAAATCATCTAAAAAACATTAAGAAAAACTGTTTGTATGTTTTACATTAATTGACATACAATAAGCTACATATATTTAAAGGGCTATTTTGATAAATTCAGATATCAAGATAATGAAATTTATCTATTATCCCCAAAGTTTCCTAATACCCACTGGAATCCCTCCTCCCCTCCCCCTCCCCTGGAGAAGGAAATGGCAACCCACTCCAGTGTTCTTGCCTGGAGAATCCCGGGGATGGGGGAGCCTGGTGGGCTCTGGTCTATGGGGTCTCACAGAGTCGGATATGACTGAAGCATCTTAGCAGCAGCAGCTACCCCTCCCCAGCACCATCCCCCAGGTAGTCACTGATTTATTTTTTGTCACTATAGTGGGTTTTTTTCTCAATTTTATTCGTATAGATTCCTAGAATGGGCCCTTTTTTGTCTTACTTCTTTTATAGAGTGATCATTTGGGGAATGATCAGTGAAGTTTCAATTGTAACAGAAGTTCAGTCTTATTTTATTGTTGAGTAATATCTCATTGTCAGACTATACCACAATTTTTTATGTTCTCACCTGTTGTTGGACATCTGTGTTGCTTACAGTTTTTGACTAGTACAAATAAAACCCTTAGGAAAATCTGTGGACAAGTCTCTTTGTGAATGACTACTGTTATTTCTCTGGGGTAAATTCCATGAGTGATAAGGCTGAGTCATAGAGTAGGTATAGGCTTAACTATTTAAGAAATGACCAAGTTATTGTTTTTTTTTTTTTTTTTAATCTAAAGTGGCTTGTATTTTTCATTCCTGTCAGGAGTGTATGAGAGTTTCCAACTGCTCCAAATCCTCACCAGCTCTTGGTATTTTCAGCCTCTCATTTTACCCATTCTATTTACTGTGTAGTATCTCTTTGTGATTTTAATGTGCATTTCCCTGATAATCAATGATGTTGAATTTATGACATGAAGGTCCTTAATGATTTTCTCCTGTTTTATTCAAGATTTTGAAGTTTTAGCTCTTATATTTAGGTCTATAATGCATTGTAAGTAATGTTTTTTATGTGACATGATATCAGGACTGAGATTCATTTTCTTTGCCTACGAGAACCTATAAGTCCAAGAAGCATTAATTAAAAAGTTCATCTTCCTTCACTGAATTGCCTTATAACATTTGCTAAAAACATTCATTGGTCTATTTCTTTATTTTCTATCCAGTTCCAATTTATTAGTCTATCTTTACATTAATACCAAAATGCTTTATTTACTAAAGCTCCATATATCTTATATCATATAGTTTTTGTTCCCTCAGTCTTATGTTTTCAAGTTTGTTTTGGCTGTTCTAGTTCTTTACATTTTCATATAAATTTTATAATAAGTTTTCAGTTCTTAAAAAATGTCTGTTTAAGACCTGTGGACACAGCAGGGGAAGGAGGCGGGGATGAATTGAGAGGGTAGAACTGAGACATATATATTACCATATGTAAAATAGCAAGCTAGTAGGAAGCTTCTGTATGGGCATAGGGGGCTCAATCCAGTGCTCTGTGACAACCTAGAGGGTTGGGATGGAGGTTTAAGAGGGAGGGGACATATGTATCCTAATGGCTGATTCACATTGTTGGATGGCAAAAACCAACACGTCATTATAAAGCAATTATCCTCCAATTAAGAAAAAAAAGCAGTTGGGGAAAAAAAATGTCTGTTCAGATTTTGATTAAGATTATATTGGATTTATTTATAAATTTGTGGAGTATTGGTGAAGATATGGAGCAACTACAATATTCATATATTCAAGTGAAAATACAAAATGGTACAGTCACTTTGGAAATAACTTAGCTGCATTTATAAAGTTAAACGTACACTGACTATATGACTTGGCAATCCAGTTCTGACTGTTTACCCAAGAGAAATGGACGCATATGTTTAAATCAGTAGTTTTACTGGAATCCTTGTATAAGCTTTATTCAAAAGAGCCACAAAATGGAAATACATTCAAAATTTTATCAGCTAGTGAATGAATAGAAAATTGTGTTATATATTATTTTCATACAATGAAGTATTAGCCATAAAAAAGAACTCTTGATACATGCAATAATATGGATGAATCTCAAATACAATATGCCAAATGAAAGAAATCAAACATAAAAGATTATATTCTGTGTATTTTAAATTCTATTTATATGAAATCCTAGAAAAAAAAACTATAATGACAGAAAATAGATCACTGGTTGTCAAGAGATGGAATGGCAGGGAGAGAAATTGTGGAACGTTCAGGAAATTTTTAGGGTGATAGAGTATTCTACAAAGTGTTCCATAACATGATGGTGATGGAGATTACATGTCTGTATATATATTGTTAAAATTCCTGTAATTGTACCTTTAAAATTACTAGATTTTATTGTATATAAGATATATAAATAAAATATATATTGTATATATACTATGTATATATAGTACATAAATATATATATACAATATATAAAATGCATAAAATATATTGTATATATATTATATATAAAAACTGCATATAAAAAGCTCAAAAAATTGTCCAAAAATGCACAAAACTGCAAATATCTTGAGTATCTTTGGGTATAATCAAAGTTGAGAAAATCCCATGTGATTCTGCCCATACAGTTTAAAGTGCATTACTTTTTGGTAGTATGCTTCTTACATATAACATCTTAGCTATTTAACGTAATTCAAATACTAATGAAGAAATTCACTTACCAATGAAAATTACAGGTGCAATTTAAGTAACTGGAACCACTGATACATCCTATAATCTAGTACAAACATATGTTCAAGAATAAAACTTTTCTGTCACAACTGAAATAGTTTCAATGAAGATTGATAATTCAGTTCAGTTCAATCACTCAGTCGTGTATGACTCTCCGCAACCCCATGGACTGCAGCACACCAGGCCTCCCTGTCCATCACCAACTTCTGGAGTCCACCCAAACTCATGTCCATTGAGTCGGTGATGCCATCCAACCATTTCATCCTCTGTCGTCCCCTTCTCCTGCCTTCAGTCTTTCCCAACATCAGGGTCTTTTCAAATTGAGTCAGCTCTTTGCATCAGGTGGCCAAAATATTGGAGTTTCAGCTTCAATATCAGTCTTTCCAAGAACACCCAGGACTGATTTCTTTTAGGATGGACTGATTGGATCTCCTTGCAGTCATCTAAAATCATATTTTATGACCTTGAAACTTAAGGACATAACATCTTTAACTTAAAGTGGTCTCACCTGATTTTAGTTGACTCAGTGAAATCTAGTGCCTAAGTGCATTTCCTTTCTACGGTATTTTTTTCCTCCCTGTTATAAAAATGATCCTCCGTTTAAGAATGCTTAACATTTGGAGTGTTGTCATGTAGCCTTTATTATGTAGCATCAACATTTGGTAATGATTCCAGAAATAACTTTTGAAACGTTTTACTTTGAGTTTTGTATTAAATGTTGTGCATCAAGGAACCATATGGTCAGGCATTTTATAACTGTTTTCAACTGGTGTAATGGCAAAATTACTACACTGAATGTAACTGAGAGTATATAAAGTCTTACTAAAATTTAAATGTTCAAACAAGAGACACATTGAGTAAGTGATGCTACCAGAATACAATAAAAGCTCACTTACTCAATGTGTATTTTCTCTCACAAAAAGTGAATTTTTTTCTTGATTTACATCAAGCTACTAGAGGCAAACATACTTAAAGTTGATGTAAATTAAGGAAAAAAAATTGGCCTTTTGTGTGAGAAAATACAATCAAAGGAAATAGAGTTTTTACTGTTAACACAAAGGCAGAATTAATATTTAGATTCCCAGTATCTCCTGTAGGATATAGATGAGAACACTGTTTTTCCCTTTTACTCTCAGTTAATTTTAAAACTGTAAAAAATAAATAGGCAGGGCCTATTTCTAAAGCTGTCTATATTTTAAAATTTATTGACATGGTCTAATTTCAGTGTGTACCTTTGGGGCCAATGACAACAATTATTGTCAAGGGATATTACTAATAAACACAAATCATAGAGCTGACATCAACATAGTGGTGACGTGGATAGAAAATCATACAGAGAAAATGGCAGAAACTAAAGGCAAATCTTACTCTTATCCTGTTAATAACAGGAAAACAAATGAACAGAAAATATTAAACATGGACAGGAGGCGGCAGTGTTGAAAATGATATAGCTATTTTCACATTTAGTATCCAAGCAAATTTTGAAAACTCCAGTTTATTATTCTGATATTTTCTGAAATCTAAATTTGTGTCAGTTCAGTACAGTTCAATCACTCAGTCATGTCCAACTTTTTGCAACCCCATGGACTGCAGCACTCCAGGCTAATTTGTCCATCACCAACTCCCAGAGTTTACTCAAACTCATGTCCATTGTATTGGTGATGCCATCCAACCATCTCATCCTCTGTTGTCCCCTTCTCCTCCCACCTTCAATCTTTCCCAGCATCACAGTCTTTTCCATGAGTCATCCCAGCATCATGTGCCCAAAGTATTGGAGTTTCAACTTCAGCATCAGTCCTTCTAATGAATATTCAGGACTGATTTCCTTTAGGATGGACTGGTTGGATCTCCTTTCAGTCCAAGGGACTCTCAAGAGTCTTCTCCAACACCACAGTTCAAAAGTATCAATTCTTTGGCGCTCAGCTTTCTTTATAGTTCAACTCTCCCATCCATATATGACTACTGGAAAAACTGTAGATTTGACTAGATGGACCTTTGTTGGCAAAGTAATGTCTTTGCTTTTTAATATGCTATCCATGTTGATCATAACTTATCTTCCAAGGAGCAAGCTCCTTTTAATTTCATGCCTGCAGTAACCACTTGCAGTGATTTTGGAGCCCCCCAAAATAAAGTCTGTCACTGTATCCTCATATATTTGCCATGAAGTGATGGGACCAGATGCCATGATGTTAGTTTTATGAATGTTGAGTTTTAAGCCAACTTTTTTACTCTCCTCTTTCACTTTCATCAAGAGACTCTTCAGTTCTTCTTTACTTTCTGCCATAACCTGCTCATCTGAGGTTATTGATATTTCTCCTGGCAATTTTAATTCCAGCTTGTTCTTCATCCAGTTCAGCATTTCTCATGATATGCTATAAGTTAAATAAGCAGGGTGACAATATACAGCCTTGATGTACTCTTTTCCCAATTTGGAACCAGTCTGTTGTTCCATTTCCAGTTCTGACTATTGCTTCTTGACCTGCATACAGATTTCTCAGGAGGCAGGTCAGGTGGTCTGGTTTTCCCATCTCTTGAAGACTTTTCCACAGTTTGCAGTGATTCACACAGTCAAAGACTTTGGCGTAGTCAATAAAGCAGAAGTAGATGTTTTAATAGAACTCTTGCTTTCTCAATGCTCCACCGGATATTGGCAATTTGATCTCTGGTTCCTCTGGCTTTTCTGACTCCAGGTTGAACATCTGGAATCTCACAGCTCACGTAGCATTGAAGTCTGGCTTGTAGAATTTTGAGCATTACTTTGCTAGCGTGTGAGATGAGTGCAATTGTGTAGTAGTTTGAGCATTTTTTGGCATTGCCATTCTTTGAGATTGGTATGAAAACTAACCTTTTCCAGTACTGTGGCCACTGCTAAGCTTTCCAAATTATATATTATATATAAAGTTATATAGTTTATCTATGTAATAACACACTAGGTATATAAACATTTTGACACACTGATATTACATAAATTTGTCTATCTACTTAACAATCACTTCTTGAGCATTTATCACATACATTTTTTAGTAGAGACTCAGAGATGAATATGTTTAATCATTAAGAAAGGGAAGCAATGATTATTTTATATATGTGCTTAATTACTCAGTTGTGTACACCTCTTTTTAAGCCCATGGACTGTAGCCTGCTGGGCTCCTCTGTCCATGGGGATTCTTCAGGCAAGAATCCTGGAGTGGGTGGCCATGCCCTCCTCTATTGTATATATATGTATATACATATCAAATGGAATTGGGAACACAGAGGATGGGGTTTCCAAACTCCACTCTGAGTGGTAAATTGGATGGGTTGGAAAGCAAAGGAGCAAAGGTAGAAAAATAAGAAAGGGGATTCTTGGCATAGGATTAAGCTTATGCAAATAGAAAATAGACACTGTGTAAACAGTTTTATACCAAAATATAAAATTTTTATATTTTGAAGGGTGGCACAGTATAGATAGAAATAGGGCTGGCAAAATATCAATTCAGATAGTTAAGTATTTATCAGGAAAGCTGGGGCAATTAATTAATGGGGCAAAAAGCCATTGCTGAATTTTTTTTCAGAGATACACCATGATCAGATTTGCATATATAAAAGATCTCTTGATATTAAAAGGGAGCAAAATATTCCACCCACAAATATGCTATTTAAGCATATTATTTGTTAACTAAAGCTACTTAACTGATATAACAAGTACACTGTATCTTCCTTTGCCCCTGAAAGCAGAAAATAACCACTCCCTATGAAATTCACCCTCCTTCTACCAGGAAGGTTAGAAGCATCCTTAACACCAAAGACAGAAAATTGAGGATCAAGAAGGCTGTATAAATAAACATTGTCAGTTCTTCACCAATTTGCCACCCCAAGCCTGAACCCTTTGTCTTGTCAATTCTTCACAAATGTTTCCGTGCCTAAAAGGTATAGAATCTACCTGTTTTATTCATTTTTTTGAGTCTCATATTTTTATGGGATCCAATACCTGTGAAGAGAGTTCCAGAAAAAAGTCTACTTCTGCTTTATTGACTACGCTAAAGCCTTTGACTGGGTAGATCACAAAAAACTGTGGAAAATTCTTAAAAAGATGGGAATACCAGACCACCTTACTTGCCTTCTGAGAAATCTGTATGCCCATCAGGAAGAAATAGCTAGAACTGGACATGGAGCAAGAGACTGGTTCCAGATCAGGAAAGGAGTACATCAAGGCTGTATATTGTCATCTTGCTTATTTAACCTATATGCTGAGTACATCGTATGAAATGCTGGGCTGGATGAAGCACAAGCTGGAATCAAGATTGCCAGGAGAAATATCAATAACCTCAGATAAGCAGATGACACCACCCTTACGCCAGAAAGTAAATAACTAAAGAGCCTCCTGATGAAAGTGAAAGAGAAGAGTGCAAATGTTGGCTTAAAACTCAACTTTCAGAAAAATAAGATCATGGCATCTTGTCCCATCACTTCATGAAGATAGATGGGGAAACAATGGAAACAGTGACAGACTTCATAGTTGGGGTCTCCAAAATCACTGCAGATGGTTTAGCAGCCATGAAATTAAAAGATGCTTGTTCCTTGGAAGAAAAGTTAGACAGCAACCTAGACAGCAGAGACATCACTTTGCTGACAAAGGTTCATCTAGTCAAAGTTATGGTTTTCCCAGTATTCATGTATGGATGTGAGAGTTGGACTACAAAGCTGAGCACTGAAGAATTGATGCTTTTGAACTGTGGTGTTGGAGAAGACTCTTGAGAGTCCCTTGGACTGCAAAAAGATCAAAGCAGTCAATCCTAAAGGAAATCAGTCCTGAATATTCATTGAAAGGAATGATGCTGAAGCTGAAACTCCAGTACTTTGGCAACCTGATGCAAAGAACTGATCATTTGAAAAGACCCTATATGTGAAACAGCAAAAGAGACACAAATGTAAAGAACAGAATTCTGGACTCTGTGGGAGAATCAAGGGTGGGATGATTTGAGAGAATAGCATTGAAACATGTATATTACCATATATGAAATAGATTGCTAGTCCAGGTTCGATGCATGAGTCAGGGAACTCAGGGCCAGTGCACTGGGATGACCCTGAGGGATGTGATGGGAAGGGAGGTGGGAGGGATGTTCAGGATGGGGAACATATGTGCACCCATGACTTATTCATGTCAATGCATGGCAAATATTTACAATATTGTAAAGTAATTAGCCTCCAATTAAAATAAATAAATTTTAAAAAAAGAGAAGACCCTGATGCTGGGAAAGCTTGAAGGTGGGAGGAGAAGGGACGACAGAAGATGAGATGGTTGGATGGCATCACTGACTCAATGGACCTGAATTTGAGCAAGCTTCGGGAGTTGGTGATGGACAGGGAAGCCTGGCGTGCTGCAGTCCATGGGGTCACAAAGAGTCAGACACAATTGAATGACTGAACTTCAGTTCAGTTCAGTTCAGTCGCTTAATCGTGTCAGACTCTTTGTGACGCCAAGAACCACAGACCGACAGGCCTCCCTGTCCATCACCAACTCCCGGAGTTCACTCAAACTCATGTCCATCGAGTCGGTGATGTCATCCAGCCATCTCATTCTCTGCTGTCCCCGTCTCCTCCAACCCCAATCCCTCCTAGCATCAGAGTCTTTTCCAGTGAGTCAACTCGTCACATGAGGTGGCCGAAGTATTGGAGTTTCAGCTTTAGCATCAGTCCTTCCAATGAACACCCAGGACTGATCTCCTTTAGAATGGACTGGTTGGATCTCCTTGCAGTCCAAGGGACTCTCAAGAGTCTTCTCCAGCACCACAGTTCAAAAGCATCAATTCTTCGGCGGTCAGCTTTCTTCACAGTCCAACTCTCACATCCTTACATGACCACGGGAAAAACCATAGCATTGACTAGACGGACCTTTCTTGGCAAAGTAGTGTCTCTGCTTTTTAATATGCTATCTAGGCTGGTCATAACTTTCCTTCCAAGGAGTAAGCGTCTTTTAATTTCATGGCTGCAATCAGCATCCGAAGTGATTTTGGAGCCCCAAAAAATAAAGTCTGACACTGTTTTCACTGTTTCCCCATCTATTTCCCATGAAGTGATGGGACCAGATGCCATGATCTTCATTTTCTGAATGTTGAGCTTCAAGCCAACCTTTTCACTCTCCTCTTTCACTTTCATCAACTCTTCAATTTCTGCCATAAGGGTGGTGTCATCTGCATATCTGAGGTTATTGATATTTCTTCCAGCAATCTTGATTCCAGCTTGTGCTTCTTCAAGCCCAGCGTTCCTCATGATGTACTCTGCATATAAGTTAAATAAGCAGGATGACAATATACAACTTTGACATACTCCTTTTCCTATTTGGAGCCAGTCTGTTGTTCCATGTCCAATTCTAACTGTTGCTTCTCAACTTGCATACAGGTTTCTCAAGAGGCAGGTCAGGTGGTCTGGTATTCCCATCTCTTTCAGAATTTTCCACAGTTTATAGTGATCCACACAGTCAAAGGCTTTGGCATAGTCAATGAAGCAGAAATAGATGTTTTACTGGAACTCTCTTGCTTTCTCCATGATCCAGTGGATGTTGGCAATTTGATCTCTGGTGCCTCTGCTTTTTCTAAAACCTGCTTGAACATCTGGAAGTTCACGATTCACATATTGCTGAAGCCTGGCTTGGAGAATTTTGAGCATGACTTTACTAGCGTGTGAGATGAGTGCAATTTTGCGGACGTTGAGCATTCTTTGGAATTCCCTTTCTTTGGGACTGGAATGAAGACTGACCTTTTCCAGTCCTGTGGCCATTGCTGAGTTTTCCAAATTTGCTGGCATATTGAGTGTAGCACTTTCACGACATCATCTTTCAAGATTTGAAATAGGTCAACTGGAATTCCATCACCTCCACTAGCTTTGTTCGTAGTGATGCTCTCTAAGGCCCACTTGACTTCACATTCCAAGATGTCTGGTCCAGGTGAGTGATCACGCCATCGTGATTATCTTCGTCGTGAAGATCTTTTTTGTACAGTTCTTCTGTGTATTCTTGCCACCTCTTCTTAATATCTTCTGCTTCTGTTAGGTCCATACAATTTCTGTCCTTTATCAAGCCCATCTTTGCATGAATGTTCCCTTGGAATCTCTAATTTTCTTGAAAAGATCTCTTGTTTTTCCTGTTCTGTTGTTTTCCTCTATTTCTTTGCATTGATCACTGAGGAAGGCTTTCTTATCTCTCCTTGCTATTCTTTGGAACTCTGCATTCAGATGCTTATATCTTTCCTTTCCTCCTTTGCTTTTCGCTTCTCTTCTTTTCACAGCTATTTGTAAGGCATCCTCAGACAGCCATTTTGCTTTTTTGCATTTCTTTTCCATGGGGATGGTCTTGGTCCCTGTCTCCTGTATAATGTCACGAACCTCCCTCCAGAGTTCATCAGGCACTCTATCTATCAGATCTAGACCCTTAAATCTATTTCTTACTTCCACTGTATAATCATAAGGGATTTGATTTAGGTCATATCTGAATGGTCTAATGGTTCTCCCTACTTTCTTCAATTTAAGTCTGAATTTGGCAATAAGGAATTCATGATGTGAGCCATAGTCAGCTCCTGGTCTTGTTTTTGCTATCTGTATAGAGCTTCTCCATCTTTGGCTGCAAAGAATATAATCAATCTGATTTTGGTGTTGACCATCTGGTGATGTCCATGTGTAGAGTCTTCTCTTGTGTTGTTGGAAGAGGGTGTTTGCTATGACCAGTGCGTTCTCTTGACAAAACTCTATTAGCCTTTGCCCTGCTTCATTCCGTGCTCCAAGGCCAAATTTTCCTGTTACTCCAGGTGTTTCTTGACTTCCTACTTTTGCATTCCAGTCCCCTATGATGAAAAGGACACCTTTTTTGGGTGTTAGTTCTAAAAGTTCTTGTAGGTCTTCATAGAACTGTTCAACTTCGGCTTCTTCAGCATTACTGGTTGGGGCATAGACTTGGATTACTCTAATACTGAATGGCTTGCCTTGGAAATGAACAGAAATCATTCTGTCGTTTTTAAGATTGCATCCAAGTACTGCGTTTCGGACTCTTTTGTTGACCATGATGGCTACTCCCTTTCTTCTAAGGGATTCCTGCCCACAGTAGTAGATTTAATGGTCATCTGAGTTAAATTCACCCATTCCAGTCCATTTTAGTTCACTGATTCCTAGAATGTCGACGTTCACTCTTGCCATCTCCTGTTTGACCACTTCCAATTTGCCTTGATTCAGGACCTAACATTCCAGGTTCCTATGCAATATTGCTCTTTACAGCATCAGACCTTGCTTCAATCACCAGTCACATCCACAACTGGGTATTTGTTTCGCTTTGGCTCCATCCTTTTATTCTTTCTGGAGTTAATTCTCCACTGATCTCCAGTAGCATACTGGGCAACTACCGACCTAGGGAATTCCTTATTCAGTATCCTATCATTTTGCCATTTGATACTGTTCATGGGGTTCTCAAGGCAAGTATACTGAAGTGGTTTGCCATTCCCTTCTCCAGTGGACCACATTCTGTCAGACCTCTCCACCATGACCCGTCCGTCTTGGGTGGCCCCACATGGCATGGCTTAGTTTCATTGAGTTAGACAGGGCTGTGGTCCATATGATCAGATCAACTAGTGTTTTGTGATTATGATTTCAGTGTGTCTGGCCTCTAATGCCCCCTCCCAATACCTACTGTCTTATTTGGGTTTCACTTACCTTGTTCGTGGAGTATCTCTTCACAGCTGCTCCAGCAAAGTGCAGCCGCTGTACCTTACCTTGGACAAGGGGTATCTCCTCAAGGCCGCCCCTCCTGACCTTGAATGTGGAGAAGCTCCTCTCGGCCCTCCTGTGCCCGCGCAGCCACTGCCTCTTGGACGTGGGACAGCTCCTCTCGGCCACCGCCCTGACCTTGGGCGTGGGGTAGCTCCTCTCTGCCGCGCTTCTGTGCGTGGTCGGTTGATTAAGTTTGTTTTCTCCTGTTAACCTGCCTTTTGTCAATTTACTTATTAAGCCAGCCAAAGAGCCAGGAAGAGAAGGAAAAAGTTTCCTCTCTTACCTGATCTTAAAGTGTTCTGACTTGCATCTTTTAAAATCTCTTTTAAGAACAATGACCATCCCTTTGCAAGCTAACACATCTATCTGGAGAACAAATTTTACATTCAGTAGATGTTTGTGACAGATCTCTGAACCCTGTAGACAGAAGAGATACAACTGACCCTTGAACAACACAGGTTTGAACTATACAGGTCCACTTAGAGGCAGATTTTTTTCAACTGTGAATACTGTAGTACTACACAACCATTGGTTGAATCCATGGATGCCCAAGCACTGATATGGAGGAAGAGCATGTATAGAAGACTGATTATAAGTTATAAGCTGATTTTCTGATTCTCTGATTGCACAAATCATCAGTCCTCTTAACGCCAACATTGTTCAGTGGTAAACTATATTTTTACTGTTTAGACTAAATAATATTATAATTACTTTCATATATAAGCTATTTAAAAGTAGAAATCATTTTGTTCAGCTTTACATCTACAGAAGTATCTCTCCAATCAATAGACGAAGATCTAAGTACAAATGAGTCAAAGGGAATGACTGCTAATGGAGAGCACAAAGACAAACTAGATATGAGAGTTCATTTGGGTAAACAGAGATAGGAACCATCTGGCAAAGTACAGGTGTTGATGAACGACTACTGTTTTGATGAAAAATTTTTATGTCAGGTAGGGGTTTTGAATCTTAAAATCCTGTCATCCTTTTGTGCTAAATATTGTCATGTTAGATAGGTTAGCTAATAAGCCTGAAATTTGAGGAGATAAAAATGTAAATAACCTTTATATCTACAAAGTCTAGTCCCAAGGAATGTCATAATTAGTTTTACATTAACTGAAAGACTTCAGTAAACCCAAAATATTAGCTACTAACTAGGATTTTGAATATGCAAATTTCTTTGAGAATCATAATAGGAAAATAAATTTTTGAAAGCAGGAAAAAAATGTATGCACCTTATTGAGTACTCCCAGAAAAAAATAACATGCTGTAAATTATTCAATGGAAAGAGTGATCCACTAAGATGACCGAAACAAAAAAAAGGAAACTGAATGATGCTAACAAAGTTACACAGTAAGAATAGATAATACAACAGGTTAAAACAAACCATCAGTTTGTTTTTCCAAAAGAAGACTGTAAGAGGAATTTAACGAAGAATGGTAACTACCTGGTAATTCCAAATTACTGTATTTTTTAAAGTTAATTATTGTGACTTACCTGTCAAGAGACATTGTATAAGAGTATTACTGTGAATTGTAATAGTATCTCAGAAAATGCTTTTGCTCAACTACAAGGTGCTGGGGATTTCTTGAAATAAGAAATCTTTTAAAAAATTGCTTTCTTTTCTGGAGAAATGACTAGTGAAAAAAATAGTACATTAACAATTAATTAATTCTAGCATTATAGAAGCATAGTGTTATAAAGTACTATGAACACAATGAGAAAATATTTTTTTTCTGACCAAACATAAGAAAACAAGTTTAAGTAGCTCCTGAGTTGGGCATTGTTGTAGGAAAAGAACGTATGAGCAATTTGTTAATATAGGTTTTTTTAAAAAAATTCTTTCATTATGGTGGAAGCTGTCTATTCAGTTAAAAATGTGAGAAAGGAAATACTGGCAATGAAAACTAAATATAATGTAGTATGAGGCAAAATACAGAGTATAATCACTCTTATACTTGTATTTACTAGTTATTTTTGGAAAATCTCTTTAGAATGCAGCAATTCAGTGAGTATTGAGCTGTCCATGTGCCAAGCATATCCCTATATACCAGGCACTCCTCTAAGAACTAGTCTAAAGGCACAGAGGTACAAAGAGCCTTTACTGTCAGGCAGCTGGCATTCCAGTGAGGGAGAGAAACAATACATGGGATGAAATTTCCCAGACAAGTGAATGATGAGCAGTCATCGTCTGCGTGACTGCTGGAGCAACTGGGCTTGCCTAGTAGGATTCCCTGGAAAAAAATAGAGATCTTGAATTTTAGGAAATCTTGATGTGTGTAAAGGGAGGGAAAGCCATATTTTTTTCTGGACATAAAAATTTCCAGTGCTTTTTCAAGAAAACTGTACTTTTGTGTTATGGGAAGTAACTTTGAATGTACCTTTTATTTATATAAGCACCTCTCCATGTTTTTAGAAAACAAAACCAGTATCAGGATGTAAGTGTTTATGTTAAGAACAACACTATTCTGGGAGATAGAGCAGTAGAGCACAATACTCTGTGTAATTTTTTAGCATGTCTGCAAAACTATTGCCCATTTGGAAGAAATGTTTTTTGATCTTGTAAGAATTTGCTGTTCACTGATCTGTAAACTGATCTTATTTGAAGTCTTATGTGTATTGGTTTTCAAGTATTTGTGGACGAAGCTGATATGGCTGGGGGAAAAAAAATCTATAAGTGTGAGTTTCTTGCTACACAAGACAGGCTGTGAATCACAATTTGACTAGTTTTTTAAAAAAATAGTTTGTATATGTTTTTATTCAAATGAATGAATTGGAAATGCCAATCTTGGACTATTCTGTTTCAACTGATCAGGCTGTGGTGGCTGGAGGATGGTTCCACATATTTGGGAAGATAATCTGGAATTTTCACTAAATGGTGAGGCATTTAGAAGCATTCTAAAAGGGGCTTGACTGGAGACAAAAAAATAAAATATGAGATACAGGCTTAAAATAGGGACTTCTCTGTAACTTAAGGCAATTTGTTTTTCCATTTGAGTCATAGATATGCACAGAACTCTCCCAGTAGTTTCTCAGATGTTTGAGTGTGTTTTTATGTGCATGTATATGAGTGTGTGTGTGTGTGTGTGTGCGCACGCACGCTTCGAGTAGGAATTGGCATCCTCCACAATTTAGATAGGCAAATAGATCCTGAGGATGGCCCTGGACCTGCAGACCCTGAGAGCAGGCATATTTAGGAGCTAGTTTTACATTACTCTTTGGAGCTGTATTTCTGTATTCTTGTCTTCACACCTTTCAGTAAAATAATTGTAAAATGGTCAGCATCATCAGAGTTTTATAGCAGTGAATTATGAGACAGGCTTGCTTCATGTTAAGGATGGGTGATACTGGAGAGGATAGAAAGGCTGTCCTTCTAAGAGCTTTAGTAAGGGATGATCACAAGAAGAGGGTGACTGCACCCTGCAGAGTGGTTCTCTATCTGATGTATTATAATCACCACGAACACTAATGAATTAATGAAGAAGATGAAGCAGAAAATTGAAGAACTTATTCCTGAGTACTCATGAGACAGCTCCTTGGAGGGCTCTCAGAAATAACTAGAAGACCTTGTGTAAGGGGATTCAATGTTAACTTGAATTGGAATGCTTAATGAGAATATGAATTAATTTTGCCTACTGTCACACGAGGCCAGGATCTGTTGGTAACTTGCAACATATCAATAAGGGTTGAGTCAACACTGAGAGAAGGGCAAGAGTCTGATGCTGAACTCTTTGAAAATGAAAAATCAGTGGCTCTAAAATGAAGCTAGAGTAGCCACAAAACAGGGCCAGTTTCATCTCCTGAGGCTTTAGAAGAGTGACATTACTTGCTTGTAGGAAGCTACTTTATTCTAACCAAAGTGACAAATGATGAACTTTCAAAGGAATTGCATTTGTCTTATTTATCTCTGTATTTACAACTTCTAACAGAATATTCTACTTAATTGGAAACTTTTGTAAAAGTTGGTAAATATATAGATTTTTCTCATTAAATAAAATCCAAGTTTTTAATTTTTAAAATTGATCTCAGTTCAGTCGCTCGGTTGTGTCTGACTTTGGACCCCAGAAACTGCAGCACGCCAGGCCTCCCTGTCCATCACCAACTCCCGGAGTCCACCTAAACCCATGTCCATTGTTTCGGTGATGCCATCCAACCATCTCATCCTCTGTCGTCCCCTTTTCCTCCTGCCTTCAATCTTTCCCAGCATCAGTGTTTTTTCAAACGAGTCAGCTCTTCGCATCAGGTGGCCAAAGTATTGGAGTTTCAGCTTCAACATCAGTCCTTCCAAGGAACACCCAGGACTGATTTCCTTTAGGATGGACTGGTTGGATCTCCGTGCAGTCCAAAGGACTCAGGAGTCTTCTTCAACACTACAGTTCAAAAGCATCAATTCTTCAGTGCTCAGTTTTCATTATAGTCCAACTCTCACATCCATACATGACTACTAGAAAAACCATAGCCTTGACTAGACAGACCTTTGTTGGCAAAGTAATGTCTCTGCTTTTTAATGTGCTGTCTAGGTTGGTCATAACTTTCCTTCCAAGGAGAAAAATTTGTCTACTCCATTGCTAAAGAAATAAGTCACAAACTCCAGAATACAGCCTGGATCCAAAATACTTAAATAATATCATTTAAGTATTATTTTCATATTATTTTTCAATATTTCTCTATCTGAATCTGTAATCATATTAACCCTCAGCCTTTCATCAATCTCAATTTATGTAATCATGTTGTCTTATTCTTGCTCAACTCTTCCCTTAAGTAAGGATTTATTTCTCCCAGTCTCAGTGTCCATCTATATATTCCTGTTTGATCTTTGGACTTTGGAGGGGTGATAATTTTTTATTGGTTCTTTTGCTATTTCCACTTACGCCCTACAATGTTTTTCTTAACATTAGCCAGAGACAGGTTTAATGGGGTTTCTGTGTTTATTTGTTTAATGTAAATTAGGTTATATCACTGCATTGCTTAAATTTGCCCACTAGTTTGCCATCACACTTGAAATTCAAGCCTTCATCATGTCTCTCCAGGACCACATTTCTCTAGCACACGGATTCCTCTCCGAAGTCATCATCCCTTCACTTACTCCCCTCCAGCCATATTGTTTCTTATTGTTTCTTGAGCCTACCAATTCCATTGTAGCTTCAGGGCTGTTGTTGTTTTTTTTTTAATTACAAGTATAGTTGATTTGTAATGTATGAATTCCTACTGTACAGCAAAATGATTCAGTTATACATATCTATACTTTTTCATATTCTTTTCCATTATGGTTTATCATAGGGTATTGCATATAGTTCCCTGTGCTATACAATAGGACCGTTATGTTTATATAGTTTGCATCTGCTAATCCCAAACTCCCAATGCATCCTTCATCCATTCAGGCCTTTTAATTTGCCTTCCTCTGTCAGAAATATCTTTACCTAACTCTTTTTGTGTGTCATTCTTTATTTTATCCCTATTTCTACTTAAATGTCACCTTCTGAGAGAAATGTTCTCTGATTTATCTAATCTAAAATAGCCCCAACGAAAATCTTTATTCTGCCCACATTCTACCCATTGATATGAAAGTATTTTACAATATATACTATAAATCCCAAAAGCTGTTTAGTCAAAAGCTGAGATATATATATATATTTTTAACAAAATGGATTAGAAATAACTTGCTTATTAATGAAAACACTGAGAGTAATCTTATCCCCTAACCTGTGTTTAGCTATTTTGTTCAACAAGCTGAACCTATAATAAATCTCACTTTTGAGAGAGGAATGGAGTGAGTTTTCTTTTGACCAGTAAACACTCATAATTATTGCTCTTGAATAATTACAGGATAATTACTAGCTCAAATCCAGTCTCTCTTCGGTGAAGCATATCAGGATGGAGTAAAAGTAAACCTCGATTTGTAAGTAAGTGGTTTTGACCTTATGCTGATGTCAGGACAAAGTTGATTTGCTCTGTAGAAAATCCTGGTCTGACCAACTAAAACTTGATTCTCTTTTTTACCCTTAAATTGCATAAGCCTTCTAACCTTGGTTTAAACTTGTTTAAAACCTTAGAAAGTATCTGCCCTTGACTTTTCAACCATGAAACTCCTTTCTGCACATAATATAAATTTAATTTCCTCTGTTTCCCTGGATCTTCAGTTGCTCCTAAGTAGCTGCTAGAAGTATGTGCCTAGTTTTAGTTGAAACTGAAAATTCTTAACTCCCTATCTGAGACACCAATATAGGCTTTGGGGAGTTCACCTAGTTTTCATTTCCTCAATAGGATAAACAATTTCAATTTATATTAAGGACTTTGAAAATTATTTTGTGGTGCAAAATTATGTTAAATTTATGGTGAGTTTTTTTTCTCACACCATAGAGTAGCAAACTACTATTTATGTATATTATTACTTCCATATTTTATCATTTAAAATAGTCAAATATTAATAGCATGTAGGGGAAATATTTCATTTATGGATATCTATATATCATTTCACATTGGATCACATTTAAACAATCTTGACCCAGAATTCAGTATTCTATTTACAGATGAAATAAATTCTGTCAAGGTAATGGTTAGAAAGCACCAGGTTCTATGGCTTTGGTAAAGAAAGAAGGTTCATAGTTTCAGACTCACAGTTTCTATCAATGTTGTGTCCAAAATGTTCTATCAACTGAAAGACAACCAAATGACATGCAATTTGTTGTCTTTACCAGATCTCACAACATAAATCACTTATCAAATGATTTTGTCAGGAATTGAAAATGGAGTTTGAAGGTTTTCACTGGAAAAGACTCTGATGCTGGGAAAGGTTGGGGTTGGGAGGAGAAGGGGACGACAGAGAATGAGATGGCTGGATGGCATCACCGACTCTGTGGACATGAGTTTGAGTGTACTCCAGGAGTTGGTGATGGACAGGGAGGCCTGGCGTGCTGTGATTCATGGGGTCGCGGAGAGTCGGACACGACTGAGCGACTGAACTGAACTGAACTGAACTGAAGTCTTTAATCGTCCTTTATTTTTAAAGGATATATTTGCCAAGTAGAGAATTCTTGGTTGACTGTTTTTCTCTCAGCATTTTAAAGATGCTACAGCATTTGCTCTTTGAGTCACATGATTTCTGATAAGTCTTCTGTATATCTTATATTAGAAATTGTCCTTTTGGATGAAAATTGTCTTTTCCTGACTGCATTCAAGATTTACTTTTTACCTCTAATTGTAAGAAGTTTGAGTATAATGTGTTTATGTGGGGATTTCTTTATTTTTAATATTTGTCCTTCTTAGGACTCTAAGTTTTTTGGATATATAATTTTTAATATTTTTGGAAAATAGCCACTATCTATTCAAATATTACTTCTCCATTTTCTCTCACTTATCTTCAAGAATTTCAATTACACACATTATATTGTTTTATAATATCCCACAAAATGTTCAGTTCTATTTTTTTCTGCTAATGTCTTTCATGTTATAGTGTAGGTAATTCCTACTGATCACATGTTAAGGCCACTTACCCATTTCTTAGTTGTGTCATGTCTACTGCTAAGCCTGTCAAAGGCTTCCTTCAACTATGTCACCATATTTTTCTAGAATTTTCATTTCATTTGTTAATCTGCTAAAATCTGCCATCTGTTTAAGAATACTATTCACCTTTTCCACTAGAATCTTTAACTTATTCATTATAGTCATTTTAAATTCCCTGTCTGAATTTGATTCTGTTAATGATTTTGACCCTTAAACCCTTGGGGGAGGATTTTGTCTCTTGATAGTCACCTGTCTCTTATTTTGTGTTTTATAATTTTTAGAAAATAAGAGACTGAGATAAATATTTTTGCAAGAAATTGGCATGTTTGTTTTTCTGTTATGCCTTAAGAATACTAGATTGAGGTAATCTAGTTAGGAGTTTAGCTAGGCTTGGGTTTTATTATTTGCTTTTGTTTGAAGTTTGTTATATTATTATCCAGAGTTAACTACAAACTTCAGAGTCCTCTAAAATTACCTAATGCTTAACATAGGACTAGAGTAAATATTTTTCTGAATGTTCCTGTTCCACCTTCAGTTTTAGGTGTTTCTGCTAAACCTGTGCCTCAGAGAAGGATTTTCTTCACACTCTTGTTCATTCTCCAGTGGTAAAACCACTATTACTTTTTAATTAATGCATATTGTTCTGGTGGGAAGTGGTATGTATTCTTTGCTGTCATAATTATTCTATTCTAATTAAGCTGCGTATCTCTAGGTGTTGGGGATGGGACTTATTCAACAATTCTGTCTCTTATAGCAATAGTAGGACACTTTTAAAGGCCTAAGCCTAGGATGGTCTCTATTTGAAGTCCAGGAGTAAAGAAAACTTTTCTCTTAACTTCCCCCAGCCATAATGGGCTTCATTGGATCCCTGTGGGTAACAGAATTTGCTTCCCTTACAACTATTGTGTAGTAGAACTTTGTTCCTTTTCTACTTCCCTCTTTGGGCATACACTTGAGAATGGTTTCCGCATTCTACACTCCGGCCTTCCATCTTTTTTTGTGAGAATTTGATGAAGGCCATTGAGAGAAACCTTTAACTGGCTGCAAATTCTCATATAAAACCATATTTAGCCTTTAAAAACTAGTTAAATATTTTTTAGCTGAATATTTTTTTCTGAGAAAAGAATTCTGAGGTATAAAGATAGCCTTTGTTTTTGAAAAATGTTGCTTGTCTTCTCTCGTATAATGCGGCGGCAGATACCTATTAGTCATCTTTTCTTTGCTCACCTATAATGTAACATTTATTTTTCCTCAGATTGTTTTAAAAATGTTCTGTTCAATGATTTTTGGTAATTTAATTAAAATATGCCCTGTGTGGTTTTCTTTGTATTTGTACTGCTTTTGGTTTATTCATCTCTCTGGATGTGTGGCTTTAGTTTTCATGAAACTTGGAAGCTTTTCAATTGTTATTATTTCAAATTTTACTTTTTATTTTTCCCTTTTTGGTAATTTATTTACAATGGAATTAAACAGTTTGGCTTTGTCCAATATGTCCCCTGGAATTGTGTATTTCTTCAGAATATACAGAACTGTGCTTTATTTTTTATAATGTCTTAAAGAATCCTTCTATAATGCAGGAGACCCAAGTCTGATCCCTGGGTTGGGAAGATCCTCTGGAAAAGGGAATGGCAAGCCACTCCAGTATTTTTGCCAGGGAAATCCCATAGAAAAAGGAGCCTGGCAAGCTATAGTCCATGTAGTCACAAAGAGTCAGCCATGACTGAGTGACTAAGCACGCATGCACAGAATCATAATGCTCACTGATGATTTTCTCCTGTATTATGTAACCTGCTGTTTATTCCATTTAATATTACTTAAATACAAATTATGCTTTTCATCTTTAGACATTTGTATATTCCATTTCTTCTCTCATATTTTTATGTCTCACTTTATATCCTTGAGCATAGCTGTAAAAGGTGTGAAAGTCTGTGTATTAACCCCATCAACGGGCAGTTCTGTAGCTGTTTCTACACACTGATCTTTCTCCTGGTTAACATGTTAGTTTTTTCTGCTTTGCACATATCTATTAATTTTGGATTGGATGCTGGATATTTTTGAGTGTGAGTTTTGGTTTCTTTAAGACTATTGCAGTTTTTCTTTTTTTGGAAAGCAGTTAAATTATTTGGAGATCAGATTGATGTTCTTCAAAGTGTATTGTTAAGCATTGTTAGGATGACAATAAGATAGCATTGTCTGACTTAGCTCTACCCTGAAGACATTATCCTTCTAGAGTGTCTCCTGAATGTCCTGACTATTTAACAAGGTTTCTTGACTTTGATGTCCAGAATTCGAACATTCTCAGGCCTGTGTTAGCTTTGAGGATTACTCCTCTTATAATTCCCTGCCATGTGTTTCACTCTACATATTTGGTTTATTATTTAGCAACAGACTACAGGAAAGTTCTATGCAGATTTATGAAACTTTTTTCACTGATATCTCCTCTCTGGTACTCTGCCCCACAATCCCAGCTGCCTCTGACTCCCTCATTGCCAAGCTTTGTCTTCTCAATTAAGCAGGATTTCTATGTTCTATAGGGGTCTTCTTCCCTGTACCATCACCTGAAAAGTTCCACCAGGCAGGAAACTTTAAATTGCAGGACTTATTTCATTTATCTTTTTTATGGATTCACTTTCAAAAATTCAGTGTCTGAAAATAATACTTGCATTTTTCTTTCACTTTCTAGCTGTTTACGGTGAGAAGGCAAGTGTGGTCCTAGTTAATAATGGCTGCTATCAGTTTTTCAGCAAATTGTTTACGTATTTAGAGACTTTTTTAGATTTCAGTTTATTTCATTTGCCCACACTATTACCTAAGGTTTGTTCCTAAAATGTCTCTATATATGCCATTTCTTATCTATATAGATCAGGCATCCACCTCATGTCTAAAAGCTGCTTATAGACAATTTTTTGCTTCTATAAAAGCTTGGTTCTCTTTGAGAATTTAGTTTATCAGCGTTTCTTTGCATTCACCACTTTTCACTATCCCCATAGAACAGTATAATTTTTATTTTGACATATTTCTTCTTGTTACCAGGCAATTAAAATCTTTCACATCCATCTGTATCTAACCAGGAATGAAAGTTATGTGCTTTTGACAATATATTTTACTAAATCTTACTAATATAACTTCCTTGACACACTCCATAAATTAATTGGTCTTTAAAAAAGCAGTGAAGTAAGCATTCATATTTCTCGAAACATAAATCATCCTAAAGCCTTTCTTCAATATAATTCTTTATGTCACAGGATCTAAAGCCTCTTTTTTTGCTCACCTTTGCTGAGCTGCAGCTTTTGGTAAAGAGACACTTTACAACTTGAGTTCTTCTGGGAATTCCACATAGGGATAAGGATATTAGTTCCTCATTCTAACAACTATCCCTTTCTGGGACTTCAACCCAGAGAAAGCAAATTAGGATGCATTATGAAGCCTCTACTTGTCTCTAGACAAGATTTTCCAATCTCTTCTCCTCTGGTATAGTGTTCATCTCTGTCCTTTCTAAATGCAGCCTCAAGTTATACTGGGGTTCACTCAAACTGTCTTACTCTAGGAAAAAATTTGTAAAGCTTTTACAAATACTGACCTGACATGGGATTACCTGTGAAAAGCCTTGTTTTAAAAGCAAACATAAACCAGAGATAAGGGTCATAGACTACAGAACTAAAGTTTTAATGAAATTTCACACACACAAAATAAAAAATGCAGACTACTTATATACTATCTAATGTTTCTATCCTTTTTTATTCTGAAATGTTGACCTTTCCACAGTCAATCCTTAGTGTTCATCCATATGTTACCACTTGAAGCAAAAAGATAATTAAAATGTTTGCCCTGTTTGTATTCCCCAGGATAAAAGTTATGGTTCAGTTCAGTTCAGTTGCTCAGTCATGTCTGACTCTTTGCGACCCCATGAATGACAGCATGCCAGGCCTCCCTGTCCATCACCAACTCCCAGAGTCCACCCAAACCCACATTCACTGAGTCGGTGATGCCATCCAACCATCTCATCCTCTGTCATCCCCTTCTTCTCCTGCCCTCAATCTTTCCTAGCATCAGGGTCTTTTCTAAGGAGTCAGCTCTTCGTATCAGGTGGCCAAAGTATTGGAGTTTCAGCTTCAACATCAGTCCCTCAAATGAACACCCAGGACTGATCTCCTTTATGACAGACTGGTTGAATCTCCTTGCTGTCCAAGGGACTCTCAAGAGTCTTCTCCAACATTGTATTTCAGAAGCATCAATTTTTTGGTGCTCAGCTTTTTTTACAGTCCAACTCTCACATCCATACATGACTACTGGAAAAACCATCGCCTTGACTAGACGAACCTTTGTTGACAAAGTAATGTCTCTACTTTTTCATATGCTGTCTAGGTTGGTCATAACTTTCCTTCCAAGAAGTTAGCATCTTTTAATTTCATGGCTGCAATCGCCATCTGCAGTGATTTTGGAACCCAGAAAAATAAAGTCAGACACTGTTTCCACTGTTTCCCCACCTATTTCCCATGAAGTGATGGGACCAGATGCCATGATCTTAGTTTTCTGAATGTTAAGCTTTAAGCCAACTTTTGCACTCACCTCTTTCACTTTCATCAAGAGACTCGTTAGTTCTTCTTCACTATCTGCCATAAGGGTGATGTCATCTGCATATCTGAGGTTATTGATATTTCTCCTGGCAGTCTTTATTCCCAGCTTGTGTTTCCTCCAGCCCAATATTTCTCATGATGTACTCTGCACATAAGTTAAATAAGCAGGGTGACAATATATAGCCTTGACATCCTCCTTTTCCTATTTGGAACCAGTCTGTTGTTCCATGTCCAGTTCTAACTGTTCCTGACCTGCATACAGGTTTCTCAAGAGGCAGGTCAGGTGGTCTGGTTTTCCCATCTCTTGAAGAATTTTCCACAGTTTATTGTGATCCACACAGTCAAAGGCTTTGGCATAGTCAATAAAGCAGAAATAGATGTTTTTCTGGAACTCTCTTGCTTTCTCCATGATCCAGCAGATGTTGGCAATTTAATCTCTGGTTCCTCTGCCTTTTCTAAAACCAGTTTGAACATCTGAAGGTTCACGGTTCACATATTGCTGAAGCCAGGCTTGGGGAATTTTGAGCATTACTTTATTAGCGTTTGAGATGAGTGCAATTGTGCATTAGTTTGAGCATTCTTTGGCGTTGCCTTTCTTTGGGATTAGAATGAAGACTGACCTTTTCCAGTCCTGTGGCCACTGCTGAGTTTTCCAAATTTGCTGACATATTGAGTGTAGCACTTTCACAGCATTATCTTTTAGGATTATGGTTAGCACCACTAATATTTGGAAATTTGCTTCATTGAATAAATTGCAGAAGTGAAAGGGAAAAACTGATTTGGGGGAGTCAACTTCTTAGGAAATCCTTTTATTTTCTGAAGTCAAGTTAAGGATTGACAAGTTACATGTAAGAAAACACAGTTGTGAAAGAATACTAATAACAGGTGAAGATGTGTGCATAATATATGCACAATATTTTTGCTAATTATTAAGTAATCCATTAAACAAATTGCTTGAAAGACCAATACTACACTGTCCAATACTGTAACCACTAAGTGCATGTGACTATTTACATTTAAATTAATTAAAATGGAATACAATTGAAATTTAGCTCCTCAATCTCACTAACCACATTTGAAGGACTCAGTAGTCACATATGTCTAGTGGCTGTCCTACTGAACTGTGGAAATATAGAACATTTCCATCACTGCAGAAAATCCTATTGGACAGTACTAGACTAAAACAGTCCCATGTGTCCTGGCCCTTGGTTATAGAAATATACAGACTCTCTTCCTTCATGGGGCTAAATATATTGCTATATTTAGACAATAAGCATGTAAACTAATATGAGCTCATGTTAAGAATAAAATAAAAAAGGATATTAGGAATCAAAGAGAAATTTCTGGGTTAGGGGGTAGAGGGGATTATTTTATCTAGAATGTTTAGGGAAGATTCCTTTGAAGACATGGCATAGAAGTCTGCCATGTGAAGCCCTAAGATAAGCGCATTTGAATTAGAACAGAAAATATAAATATCCTGAGTTTTGTAAAGTTATCCTGAGACAGAAAATAAAAATAGACAGCATGACTGGAGCATAGTAGTCATTGAGTAAAAGTTTATGAGATGAGGTTCAGAGTAGGAAGTAGTTAGTTCATATGAAATCAGTGTGGCAGAAAATGTTGGTCCACTCAGCACCTGTTCCACTTCTCTTTTTACTTTATGCGAAATAAAGCTAGTGAAAATCTTTTCCAGATTTTCCAGTCCATGGGGAGTCTCCAGGCAAAACACTGGAGTGGGTTGCCATGCCCTCCTCCAGGTGTTGAGGATATTAGAGTGGCTACACATGTCTTAAAGGTCAGTTGTTTTTTACCCAAGTTTGGATTCTTTTGGACACACATGTCCATCAATAGAGCTACATACAATGCAAGTCAATGCTATGATCATGGTCAGTTTTTTCTTTTTTTTCCCCAAACTACTTTTCTAAAGGGCCTAAGCAATTAAAAAATATAGAGAGCCTATTTTTCTGTCCCAGCACATTCCTGACAGTTATGAGTCAGCCGCACCTTAGAGTCCTCTAGAGGGCAGCATTGCTTAATTCCAAAAGCCACACCATTCTCATGGTCTTGGGTCTTTGAAAAACATAGTTTGATAATTGTTAGGATGAAATTCTCCCAGAAGTTTCCCTGGAAATAGAAATAATTCAACACAATTTTTGAAAGATATGCTTGGAAAATTTTCTGTGAAAAGATAATATTCGTTAACTATGCACAAGGATAAATTAAACCCATGAGGCTAGAGTATTTTGCCAGTTTGGCTAGTGCCAATGAGGCATGCTCAGTCACTTTAGTCATGTCCAACTCTAGGTGACTCCATGGACTGTAGCTTGCCTGGCACCTCTGTTCATGAGATGCTCTAGGCAAGAATACTGGAGTGGGTTGCCATTACCTCCTCCAGGGGATCTTCCCAACCCAGGGATCAAACGTGGGTCTCCTATATTTCAGGCAGACTCTGGAGGGGGTGGGGGTGGATGTGTTAATTTCTTTGTGTAGCCATTCATAGGTGGGCCTGGTCAGGATAGTTCTTGTGAGTTAAACAAAAGTATTTTAGCTTAAGCTCAGGGATGGGAGGCAAGGTTCCTGGAGTTGGGTCATTATGTGTACTTTAAGCTATAGGCAATATCCCTTTAGTAATTGTAGCAAAAGCAATAAAATACAAAGATTAAAGCAAAAGAAACATCCACTATGGAGTCATTTTGTTCTTCCCTCTTATAGTAAATGGGATTGTTTCCTTAATTTTTCTTTTTGAGAGTTTGTGGTTAGTATACAGAAATGGAACAGATTTCTGTATATTAATTTTGTATACTGTAACTTTGCTGAATTCATTGATGAGCTCTAGTAGTTTTCTGGTGGCATCTTTAAGATTTTCTGTGCATAGTATTAATATCATGTCATCTACAGACACTGGCAGTTTTAATTCCTCTTTTCCAGTTTGGCTTCCTTTCTACCAGATGTAATCTTAATCAACCAGTTCGTAATTTTCCAATGAATATCAGTGAGGTAATCTGTTTCATGAACCCTTTCTGTCCCCAAAAAGAAAGAAGAGCCAATCTACATAATAAAAAGATGTTCTGGCCTAAGAATAACAATTTATTTTCTAAGAGCTCACTTGCCCCACCCTTCTTTCTATAAAAACTTTCTGTTTTGTAGAGCCCCTCAGAGCACCCTTCTAGTTGCTGCCTGAGTCCTGAATCGCCTATTAAAGGCAACTGAATCTTCAGATTTACTCAGGCCGAATTTTGTTTTCAAACACATCTATTATGGTGATGCTATGTGAGATAATAAAATCATATTCCAATTTTAGATCCTGTCATAGGAAATAACACTTTTTAAAAATTTTTGTACATATAAAACCCCTTTAAGTATTTTCTCAGTTAAAGTTAACCTAAGTTTAAGGATTAAGGATTAAGTCTTACTCAGTCATGTCTGACTCTTTGTGACCCCATGGACTGTAGCCCACCAGGCTCCATGGGGTTCTCCAGGCAAGAAGACTGGAGGGGGTTGCCATTTCCTTCTCCAAGGGATCTTCCCAACTCAGGAAATGAACCCAGGTTTCCTGCATTGCAGGCAAACTGTTTACCATCTGAGCCATCAGGGAAGCCCCTAACCTAAGTTTGATTGCTTAGAAATTCAACTATTGCATAAAGTTTGGATTTTCCTCAAGGAAATGAGGCAGTTGCTTTGATCATTATTTGAGTGAAGCAGGTAATGAGTTCAGCAGAACAGATGTCTATACAGTCCAAATATTAGGATAAAATTCACAAGGTAATTATTCAAGTTGCAAATTTGCCTAAAAATCATTGAAAAATACTACCAATTGGCATGTAGCTAAAATAGTTTTATATCATTTTCACCTTTTTTGGCAAAAAAAAAGCTGTCTAAAATAATCTTTACTATGGGAGAACTGCCAACACTGGATCCAGTTTTTGCCACTTGAATAAAGTGAGCTTAAAAATAACTCATGTTTAAGAAAAAGCTTCCTCTCCATATTATCTTCATAAAGTTTTAGAAGTTCCAGTATTTTTGAAGATTAAACTCTAGTTTTACTGTAATAATACAAGATCCTCTTTGTTTTAATTCCTTTTTATTCATAAATATTTTCAGCCTTACCCCTTATGTTCACCTAAATGTACCACATATGTTCTATATTAAAATGCTGTGTATGGGAAACACAGATATAATTCATAATTGAAGGAAAAATCATTTTAATACTATTGGAAACAGAGACCCAGTTTTCATAGACTCATTCCCATATCCATTGTCTTAACACATATTTACTAAACAAATCTTACACACACTTCTTTTCTGTTAATAAGTGTTATGTACTGCTCTCAGTACTCTAATGGCTAATATGCAAATCTAATAGTTTTAATAATTAAGTATATAATATAAGAAAATAACAATGTGACATAAAACTTTAAACAAGATAATGATTCCTTTTCATTTTACTTTTACCTGCAAGAAGTATTGAGGAGCTTGGGGCGGGAGTAGAGAAATCACTTCCACTTTAGGACATTTTGAAAAGTTTTGAAAGAAAAGCTGAATTTGAGTTCCACCCTATAAAAGAGAGACGATTTCTTTAGGTAGAAATGGAAGAAGAGTGTGTTGGTTGGAGTGAACAGAAGAAACTAAAGTGAAATGACACATAATGATAGTAGCCATTTAGTTAGTGCTTACTATTTGTCAAGTAATTTATATCCTTATCTCCTGTAATTCTCACAATGACCTTCAATCCTCATTCAGTAAATGAGGAAAGTCAAGATCAGAGATATTGAGCAATTTACTGAAGGTCACACAGGTCCTAGGTAACAAGCTGAATTTGTTCTTCAGAGCTCTGACTCTTGATCTCAATACAAGAGTCACTCAGATGTGTTATTCCAGGATCACAGTTCATGCTAAAGAGAACTCAATTTTAAGACTCAAAAAACTATTTTAGGGAAGCTCATAAATGAATAACCATATCTTCCAGTAGCTAAGCAATGTCTTATTTCAATGATACATGATATTTACAGTGAAACTGACCTTTCTTGTGTGCAAGAGAGTTAAAGCAGGATTCCATTTACTATGGCAGGATATGAAGTTAACTCATGAGATCTGAACTTCCTGTTACTCACAAGTTAAGACTTAAAAAAAAAAATCCTCAAATTTCCAATAAGCGTATTACAACTGGTAACCAAATGGGAGCACTGGGAGAAGTACAGGTGGAACACAAGCATTTAGATAACTACTTATTGCACTGGACTGTCTCCCTGTCTTAGTTCAAGGTCCTGATACTAGATTTCATAGGGGAAAAAAGTGAATTGCCATAACATCAGATAAAGTAGCATATTGTAAAAATTATTCATGGAATAGCCCATGAAATGAGATATTCCCCATCACTTAAACTAGAGTAGTACTAGAAGTATAAAGAGTTCTCATAAAATATATATAGTACAGTCTAGCTAATGTAACTTTGATTATATTTTTATTAGTTTTGAATTAATTTGGAAGGTGAAATGTGTTATGTGTGCAAAACTCTGGATTTAACACTGTAATGATTATTCAGTTCAGTTCAGTTCAGTCACTCAGTCGTGTCCAACTCTTTGCAACCCCATGAATCACAGCACGCCAGGCCTCCCTGTCCATCACCAAATCCCGGAGTTCACTCAAACTCATGTCCATGGAGTCGGTGATGCCATCCAGCCATTTCATTCTCTGTCATCCCCTTCTCCTCCCGGCCCCAATCCTTCCCAGCATCAGAGTCTTTTCCAGTGTGTCAACTCGTCACATGAGGTGGCCAAAGTATTGGAGATTCAGCTTTAGCATCAGTCCTTCCAATGAACACCCAGGACTGATCTCCTTTAGAATGGACTGGTTGGATCTCCTTGCAGTCCAAGGGACTCTCAAGAGTCTTCTCCAGCACCACAGTTCAAAAGCATCAATTCTTTGGTGCTCAGCTTTCTTCACAGTCCAACTCTCACATCCATACATGACCACAGGAAAAACCATAGCCTTGACTAGACGGACCTTTGTTGGCAAAGTAATGTCTCTGCTTTTTAATATGCTATCTAGGTTGGTCATAACTTTCCTTCCAAGGAGTAAGCGTCTTTTAATTTCATGGCTGCAATCAGCATCCGCAGTGATTTTGGAGCCCCCCAAAATAAATGATTATAGTAGCCTAAAAAAATAGAGACCTTCAATTTAGAAAATGTTAGCTGTGGTTGAGGATTAGAGAAGTAAAGGTAGTCCATTGCTTTACTCAGACTCACATTTTTAACACAGGAACCTTAGATGCATCGCATGCATACATACATACTTTCAAGTAACCTTTTTATTCTACTGGGTAGATGCATGCTGAAATTAATTACTATTGTCAGTACCATTGAACATTCTCAAATGTTACCTTTTCATCACACATACAAAACCTACAATTTTTAGTATGATCTTTTGTCTCTTTTTGTAGACACAATGAAACTTCATCTGTAGTGATGGCATTCATTGCAATATTAGGAAAAATTATTTCCCTTTTGGAGATAAATGGTGAGTTGACTTTTTTGAGTCTCACTGGATTTATACAGAACTAGCTAGGAAAAGAAAAGATAGTTAAAAATAAAAAGTAGAATATAAGAAGTTCAGAAAAGCGGTCCTTGAGTTAACAGTTTGCTATGAAAGGTCATGTCCTAGGTTCTTTTAATTTAACTAGAAATCTTTCAGTAAATCTCATTGTATATTAAAATGGTTATATAATAACAAAAACTGAAGATGTGATAGCTATGAGCTAATTCTTAATGTTGGAAAATTTTCTTGCATCCTATGAAATATCATCATTAAATATAATTTAACTACTTCCTTAAAATGAAAACCAAATATAGTTATAATGGCTTAGAGAAGAGGAAGATATTTCTCTTGGATATGCATATATTTGAGGCTTCCCTGGTGACTCAGACAGTAAAGAATCTGCCTGCAGTGCAGGGGACCTGGGTTTGTTCTCTGGGTTGGGAAGATCCCCTAGAGGAGGAAATGGCAACCCGCTCCAGTATTTTTACCTGGAGAATTCCATGGACAGAGGAGCCTGGCAGGCTACAGTCCTGGGGTTGCAAAGAGTCAGACAGGACTCGGTGACTAACAATTTCACTTTGTTTCATGCATATATTTTAAATCGAATGAATCAAAAAATATATGTGTATCTGAAATTCTACATTATAATGCAAGTGTTCCTTTAATGACTTTCTGGCATAATTACTTGACATGTAAACAGCACAGATTTTTAAAACAAATTGGATGTATTAGAGTGATCAAAAAAAACAGGCATGGTTTGTGTTTTTCGGGGGATATTTCATCTCTTCCTTTACAACCAAATTCAGGGCTTTACAGCTTTTAGTGAGCATCAGGTTTCATGTGTGTGACAATCTAGAATTTGATTTTACCTTTTTTATAAGCTATTATATTAATCTGTTACTTTTTCATGGATCCGGGTAGAAGATTTGAGACTCCAAGGTCAGAGATAAAAGGCTTGGTTACAATGTAGCAAACAGCAAGTCAACATCAACAAGTGCTTCATTTCCTTGTCCCCATGTTCTTCTATAGTGTCCTGAAGGATGTGTGCATAGGACATGTTGCACGGAATTGCTAGAATCCAGGTGGCTAAACGTTTCAGTTTCCTGCTTCCCTTTTGACCAAGATGCCATCTAGAGGATGTACCCAACAGGCCTACCTGAGGTTACTTGTAGGAGAAAGGCACACATCATCCCCAGGAATGGTCAGGGAAACATCTTGAATTTTCAAAATAGTCTTATATGTTTCCCCTTCCCATTCCTCTGATCATTACTCACAAGGAAACTAAGACATCAACCCATTCTGAGATGGCCACATTCAATGATCAGAGTGTCTTGCCAGGAAGAGATAAGGTTGATAAAGTCAGAAATAACTTTCAAATGATTTTTTTTTAAATGTCTTCTACCTTTCAGTGATGCCAGCAGCCTGAAGATGATAAGGACTGTGAGTGTATATCAAATAACATGATTATCAGTCTATTTTTTTGGTGGCATTTAGTACAAAAAGTAAATTATTGTCAGACTGTAGATGGTTTGGAAAGTAGAACCTGGCACAATTTAGATTTAACAGTCACAGTTCAATGGCCAAGATTTGCTCGAAAGACTGGAACGGCAGCATCATGACCAAAAAGTGGTGACAGTCGTGAAGTACCACAGAAAGCTTTAAGATAGAAATGAAAGATTCCATGTAGTCAGTTTGCCAAAGGTAGATGCAATGACTCCTGCAACGTGTCATTCCACTTGCAAGTCAAACGAGTCAACTTTTGGCAAAAGTCACAAATTTGGCATAAAGTAACTTACATGCAGAGTACATCATGAGGAACCCTGGGCTGGAAGAAGCACAAGCTGGAATCAAGATTGCCGGGAGAAATATCAATAACCTCAGATATGCAGATGACACCACCCTTATGGCAGAAAGTGAAGAGGAACTCAAAAGCCTCTTGATGAAAGTGAAAGAGGAGAGTGAAAAGGCTGGCTTGAAGCTCAACATTCAGAAAACTAAGATCATGGCATCTGGTCCCATCACTTCATGGGAAATAGATGGGGAAACAGTGGAAACAGTGTCAGACTTTATTTTTTAGGGCTTCAAAATCACTGCAGATGGTGATTGCAGCCGTGCAATTAAAAGATGCTTACTTCTTGGAAGGAAAGTTATGACCAACCTTGATAGTATATGAAAAAGCAGAGACATTACTTTGCCAACAAATGTCCGTCTAGTCAAGGCTATGGTTTTTCCCATGGTCATGTATGGATGTGAGAGTTGGACTGTGAAGAAAGCTGAGCACCAAAGAATTGATGCTTTTGAACTGTGGTGTTGGAGAAGACTCTTGAGAGTCCCTTGGACTGCAAGGATATCCAACCAGTCCATTCTAAAGGAGATCAATCCTGGGTGTTCATTGGAAGGACTGATGCTAAAGCTGAAATTCCAATATTTTGGCTACCTCATGCGAAGAGTTGACTCACTGGAAAAGACTCTGATGCTGGGAGGGATTGGGGGCAGAAGGAGAAGGGGACGGCAGAGGATGAAATGGCTGGATGGCATCACTGACTTGAGGGACATGAGTCTGGGTAAACTCCAGGAGTTGGTGATGGACAGGGAGGCCTGGCCTGCAGCGATTCATGGGGTCGCAAAGAGTCGGAGGCGACTGAGCGACTGAACTGACTGAACTGAATGACTTCTACATCAGAAACATATAATTATTTAGGTCCAGTCAATGAAAGTGGAGGTATTGCCATATAATGATAATGATAAATTTAGGTAGTGTGAAAGTGAAATGATAATGATAATGATAAATTTAGGTAGTGTGAAAGTGAAGTTGCTCAGTCATGTCTGACTCTTGGTGACCCCATGGACTGTAGCCTACCAGGCTTCTCAGTCCATGGGATTTTCCAGGCAAGAGTACTGGAGTGGGTTGCCATTTCCTTCTCCAGGGTATCTTCCAGACCCAGGGATCGAACCTGGGTCTCCCACATTGTAGGCAGACACTTTACCCTCTCTGAACAGGCTTGATCAACAACTTGATACCAATCGGTCTCATTAGCAAGTGGAGCCTTACCATCAGCATCTACAAGAGTAACTCTGATTGCTAGCTGAGATTTATTTCCATAGTTCATGATTCTAAAAAGGGATGCATTTAATCCACCAATCTGAGGTTTTCCAAGTGGTAAATCAGATACCTGGGGTATTGGCAGCAACCCAAGTGTTAGTAAAAATTTGAAAAGATTTATCAAGGGTAGCATTGGTGAGGGTTACCAAGACTGCCTTGAGTTCTGTATACTGAGTGATCACATCCACCTTTGTTTACAAATAGCTGGCACTGAGACTGAACAGCAGTAATGCCCCAATGACCCAATGAATACCATTAGTTTTAATTTAGTTGAGCTATCAGTAAATCAGGCCTAGAAATTTAGAACAATTGTAAGTCAAAGACCCCATTGGGCCAGCAGTGTTACTTCATAAAAGCATTAGAATTGGAGATCATACTTCCTCCAAAGGTGTGGCTGCCTATTTCTTATGTAAAGACAAAATGCTGCCCCAACCAGTACAACTGTGCTCTTGAATGTATCATCTCCATTCAGCTAGTGAGGCTTGCTGGGTTCCTTCTTTTTCAATGAACCTGAATATTATTTTATATGTTTATTGGTTATTTCTACTTATTTTCTATGGATTGCCTGTATTATTTGACCACTTTTCAGTTGTTCACATCTGTAGTGCTTTGTTGAAGTTTTTTTTACATTGTTTTCCAATCTTTCATTGCTTGTCATTTATGGAATCTTTCACTATACAAAATTTGTAATATCTTCTATATTCAAGTCTGTCATGGTATATCTATAGGCCTTCTGGGTTTGGTGCATTACTTTGAAAACAGTCTTCTACCTCAATATTATTAAAATATTTCTGTATGTTTTCTTCCAAATTATTTGTTGTTGTTCAGTTGCTCAGTTGTGTCCCACTCTTTGCAACCTCATAAATGACGGCACACTAGGCTTCTCTGTCCTTCACTATCTCCTGGAGTCTGATCAAACACATGTCCATTGAGTCAGTGATGCCATGCAAGCATCTCATCCTCCGTTGCCCCCTTCTCCTACCCTCAATCTTTCCCACACTGTAGGCAGATTCTTTACTGTCTAAGCCACCAGAGAAGCCCTTCTAGATATTACAATATTTGACTTTTCAGTCCATCTAGATTTCATTTTTATATATGATGATTAGTTTTCAAACTTTATTTTCTTCCAAACAGTCAATATCCTAACAGCATTCATATTTTTATTATTCCATTCCCCACTGATTTAAAACACCTCCTATTTATATGAAAAAATTCCAAATATTCTGGGGCATATATTCCAGATATATTTTGGACTGTTCATCCGAGCCTAAAATATTAACATAAGACTGTTGATGGGACAGGAAAATAATTATGTGATATTATTTTGAAATGAAAAGTAATTTTTAAGGCTATTGCCTTATAGCTCATCATGTCATTGCATTTCTCAAATCATGCTTAAATGTGCATTTTAAAATTTTCTTTATAATGTTACAAGGAGTATTACTAATAGAACTTACATTTGTTTAGGGAAAGACAGAATAAAATTTAGTTTTTATAAGCAACTATTTAATAGCAAAAATAGAGTTGATTTTAAAGCATCCCAATAACTCGAATCAGTAAGAAAAACCACTGCTTCATTCTGTATTCAAATTTACTCCAATATCAGAAAACCAAAGATGTGACTAAGGCTAAAGATTATTCAGTTCAGTTCAGTCGCTCAGTCGTGTCCGACTCTTTGCGACCCCATGAATCACAGCACGCCAGGCTTCCCTGTCCATCACCAACTCCTGGAGATCACTCAAACTCATGTCCATCGAGTAGGTAATGCCATCCAGCCATCTCATTCTCTGTCGTCCCCTTCTCCTCCTGCCCCCAATCCCTCCCAGCATCAGAGTCTTTTCCAGTGAGTCAACTCTTTGCATGAGGTGGCCAAAGTATTGGAGTTTCAGCTTTAGCATCAGTCCTTCCAACGAACATCCAGGACTGATCTGCTTTAGGATGGACTGGTTGGATCTCCTTGCAGTCCAAGGGACTCTCAAGAGTCTTCTCCAGCACCACAGTTCAAAAGCATCAATTCTTCGGGGATCAGCTTTCGTCACAGTCCAACTTTCACATCCATACATGACCACTGCAAAAACCATAGCCTTGACTAAATGGACATTTGTTGGCAAAGTAATGTCTCTGCTTTTTAATATGCTCTCTAGGTTGGTCATAACTTTTCTTCCAAGGAGCAAGCGTCTTTTAATTTCACGACTGCAATCACCATCTGCAGTGATTTTGGAGCCCAAAAAAATAAAGTCTGACACTGTTTCCACTATTTCCCCATCTATTTCCCATGAAGTGATGGGACCAGATGCCATGATCTTCGTTTTCTGAACGTTGAGCTTCAAGCCAACCTTTTAACTCTCCTCTTTCACTTTCATCAAGAGGCTTTTGAGTTCCTCTTCACTTTCTGCCATAAGAGTAGTGTCATCTGCATATCTGAGGTTATTGATATTTCTCCCGGCAATCTTGATTCCAACTTGTGCTTCTTCCAGCCCAGCATTCCTCATGATGTACTCTGCATATAAGTTAAATAAGCAGGGTGACAATATACAACCTTGACATACTCCTTTTCCTATTTGGAACCAGTCTATTGTTCCATGTCCAGTTCTAACTGTTGCTTCTTGACCTGCATACAGGTTTCTCAAGAGGCAGGTCAGGTGGTCTGGGATTCCCATCTCTTTCAGAATGTTCCACAGTTTATTGTGATCCACACAGTCAAAGGCTTTGGCATAGTCAATGAAGCAGAAATAGATGTTTTTCTGGAACTCTCTTGCTTTCTGCATGATCCAGTGGATGTTGACAATTTGATCTCTGGTTCCTCTGCCTTTTCTAAAACCTGCTTGAACATCTGGAAGTTCACGGTTCACATATTGCTGAAGCCTGGCTTGGAGAATTTTGAGCATGACTTTACTAGCGTGTGAGATGAGTGCAATTGTGCAGTAGTTTGCGCATTCTTTGGCATTCCCTTTCTTTGGGATTGGAATGAAGACTGACCTTTTCCAGTCCTGTGGCCACTGCTGAGTTTTCCAACTTTGCTGGCATATTGAGTGCAGCACTTTCACAGCATCATCTTTCAGGATTTGAAAGAGCTCAATTGGAATTCCATCACCTCCACTAGCTTTGTTCGTAGTGATGCTCTCTAAGGCCCACTTGACTTCACATTCCAAGATGTCTGGCTCCAGGTGAGTGATCACGCCATCGTCATTATCTTGGTCATGAAGATCATTTTTGTACAGTTCTTCTGTGTATTCTTGCCCCCTCTTCTTAATATCTTCTGCTTCTGTTAGGTCCATACCATTTCTGTCCTTTATCGAGCCCATCTTTGCATGAAATATTCCCTTGGTATCTCTAATTTTCTTGAAAAGATCTCTTGTCTTTCCCATTCTGTTGTTTTCCTCTATTTCTTTGCATTGATCACTGAGGAAGGCTTTCTTATCTCTCCTTGCTATTCTTTGGAATTCTGCATTCAGATGCTTATATCTTTCCTTTTCTCCTTTGCTTTTCACTTCTTTTCTTTTCACAGCTATTTGTAAGGCCTCCTCAGACAGCCATTTTGCTTTTTTGCATTTCTTTTCCATGTGGATGATCTTGGTCCCTGTCTCCTGTACAATGTCACGAACCTCCCTCCAGAGTTCATCAGGCACTCTATCTATCATATCTAATCCCTTAAATCTATTTCTTACTTCCACTGTATAATCATAAGGAATTTGATTTAGGTCATATCTGAATGGTCTAGTGGTTTTCCCTACTTTCTTCAATTTCAGTCTGAATTTGGCAATAAGGAGTTCATGATCTGAGCCACAGTCAGCTCCTGGTCTTGTTTTTGCTATCTGTATAGAGCTTCTCCATCTTTGGCTGCAAAGAATATAATCAATCTGATTTTGGTGTTGACCATCTGGTGATGTCCATGTGTTGAGTCTTCTCTTGTGTTGTTGGAAGAGGGTGTTTGCTATGACCAGTGTGTTCTCTTGGCAAAACTCTATTAGCCTTTGCCCTGTTTCATTTTGTGCTCCAAGGCCAAATTCGCCTGTTACTCCAGGTGTTTCTTGACTTCCTACTTTTGCATTCCAATCCCCTAGAATGAAAAGGACATCTTTTTTGGGTGTTAGTTCTGAAAGGTCTTGTAGATCTTCGTAGAACCGTTCAACTTCAGCTTCTTCAGCATTACTGGTTGGGGCATAGACTTGGATTACTGTAATATTGAATGGTTTGCCTTGGAAACGAACAGAAATCATTCTGTCGTTTTTGAGATTGCATCCAAGTACTGCATTTCGGACTCTATGTTGACCATGATGGCTACTCCATTTCTTCTAAGGGATTCCTGCCCACAGTAGTAGATATAATGGTCATCTGAGTTAAATTCACCCATTCCAGTCCACTTTAGTTCACTGATTCCTAGAATGTCGACGTTCACTCTTGCCATCTCCTGTTTGACCACTTCCAATTTGCCTTGCTTCATGGACCTAACATTCCAGGTTCCTATGCAATATTGCTCTTTACAGCATCGGACCTTGCTTCGATCATCAGTCACATCCACAACTGGGTATTTGTTTCGCTTTGGCTCCATCCCTTCATTCTTGTATTTTCTTCCTGTAACTTTTCTTTATTTTTGTGTCAAAATCTAAAGCTACTGAATTCCAAAATCAAAAGCTACTTGGCTACAAAAGCCAAGTCCATTGGCTTCTCTGTCTTAAGGGAAGGAAATATCCAATACTTATTACCTTTAATTATGGATTACAAAGATTTCATCACCACAAAGAAGGTAACTTCTCTGACTCCTGATTCTTATATAAAATCCCTCAAATAACTCCTATATTAATTAGATTGTATTGCAAACTTCATTCCTGCTGTTTGGTTCTTGGGCTCAGCATTTAATCATGTGTATAGAATGTAGTCATTTATAGTTTAACAATGCCTATCCTAACCATTCTAAGATGGTGACTTTATCACTTTTAAGACAGAGAGTATATGCCCAGCACTCTTTGCCTAATTACATCATTTAATTTTCACTATAATCAAGTAAATTAGATTTTATTATGTTCCTCTTGTGCACACCAGGACCCACAGAGGCTGAGACATAACTGTGTCTGGGTGTCTTCTGTGGAGGTAAGGGTCAGCAGTGGACTGATGCAGGGGAAGGGGCTCTGGGTGCAGCAGAACAGGGTATGGCATAAGCCCTCTTGGAGGAAATTGCCATTAACCCCACCATAGAGCTGCCAGAACTTACACAGGACTGGGGAAACAGACTCTTGAAGGGCACAAACAAAAACTTGTGTGCACCAGGACCCAGGAGAAAGGAGCAGTGACCCCACAAGCGACTGACCCAGACTTGCCCGTGAGTGTCCATGAGTCTCCGGCAGAGGTGTGGGTTGTCAGCGGCCTGCTGCAGGGTTGGGGGCACTGAACGCAGCAGTGCATGCCTGGGACCTTTTCAAGGAGGTTTCCATTATCTTCATTAACTCCACCATAGGTTGGCCTCAGGTAAAACAACAGGAAGGGAACACAGCCCCACTCATCAACAGAAAACTGGATTCAAGATTTACTAACAGTGGCCCTACCCATCAGAACAAGACTCAGTTTCCGCCCCCACTGCCCGCGCCCCACCCCCCCAGTCAGTCTCTCCCATCAGGAAGCTTCCATAAGCATCTTATCCTTCTCCATCAGAGGGCAGACAGACTGAAAACCATAATCACAGAAAACTAACCAATCTGATCACAAAGACCACAGCCTTGTCTAACTCAGTGAAACTATGAGCCATGCAGTGTAGGGCCACCTAAGATGGACAGGTCACGGTGGAAAGTTCTGACAAAACGTGGTCCACTGGAGAAGGGAATGGCAATCCACTTCAGTATTCTCACCTTGAGAACCCCATGAACAGTATGAAAAGGCTTAAAGATGAACAGTGAAAGATGAACTTCCCAGGTCTGTAGGTGCCTGATATGCTACTGGAGAAGAGTGGAGAAATAACTACAGAAAGAATGAAGAAACAGAGTCAAAGCAAAAACAACACCTAGTTGTGGATGTGACTGGTGATGGAAGTAAAGTATGATGCTATAAAGAGCAATATTGCATAGCAACCTGGAATGTTAGGTCCATGAATCAAGGCAAATTAGAAGTGTCAAACAGGACATTTTAGGAATCAGAGAACTAAAATGGACTGGAATGGCTGAATTTAACTCAGATGACCATTACATCTACTACTGTGGGCAAAAATCCCTTAGAAGAAATGGAGTAGCCATGATAGTCTACAAAAGAGTCCAAAATGCTATCAGTTCAGTTCAGTTCAGTTCAGTCGCTCAGTCGTGTCCGACTCTTTGCAACCCCATGAATCACAGCACGCCAGGCCTACCTGTCCATCACCAACTCCCGGAGTTCACTTAAACTCATGTCCATCAAGTCGGTGATGCCATCCAGCCATCTCATTCTCTGTCGTCCCCTTCTCCTCCTGCCCACAATCCCTCCCAGCATCAGAGTCCTTTCCAGTGAGTCAACTCATCGCATGAGGTGGCCAAAGTATTGGAGCTTCAGCTTTAGCATCAGTCCTTCCAATGAACACCCAGGATTGATCTCCTTTAGAATGGACTGGTTGCATCTCCTTGCAGTCCAAGGGACTCTCAAGAGCCTTCTCCATCACCACAGTTCAAAAGCATCAATTCTTTGGCGATCAGCTTTCATCACAGTCCAACTCTCACATCCATACATGACCACGGGAAAAACCATACTTGGATGCAATCTCAAAAATGACAGAATGATCTCTGTTCATATCACAGTAATCCAAGTCTATGACCCAACAAGTAATGCTGAAAAAGCTGAAGTTGAACAGTTCTATGAAGACCTACAAGACCTTCTAGAACTAACACCCCAAAATAGATGTCCTTTTCATTACAGGTTACTGGAATGCAAAAGTATGAAGTCAAGAAATGTTTGGAGTAACAGGCAAATTTGACCTTGGAGTACAGAATGAAGCAGGGCAAATGCAAATAGAGTTTTACCAAGAGAATGCACTGGTCATAGCAAATACCCTCTTCCAACAACACAAGAGAAGACTCTACACATGGACATCACCTGATGGTCAATTCTGAAATCAGATTGATTATATTCTTTGCAGCCAAAGATGAAGAAGCTCTATACAGTCAGCAAAAACAAGACCAGGAGCTGACTGTGGCTCAGATCATGAACTCCTTGCTGGCAAATTCAGACTTAAATTGAAGAAAGTGGGGAAAGCCACTAGATCATTCAGGTATCATCTAAATCAAATCCCTTATGATTATACAGTGGAAATGACAAGGGATTCAAAGGATTAGACCTGATAGACAGAATGCCTGAAGAACTATGGATGGAGGTTTGTGACACTGTACAGGAGGCAATGATCAAGACCATAACTAAGAAACAAAAAAGCAAAAAGGCAAAAAGGTTTTCTGAGGAGGCCTTAGAAATAGCTGTGAAAAGAAGAGAAGTGAAAGACAAAGGAGAAAAGGAAAGATATACCCATTTTGAATGCAGAGTTCCAAAGACTAGCAAGGATAGATAAGAAAGCCTTCCTCAGTGGTAAATGCAAAGAAATAGAGGAAAACAGAATAGGAAAGACTAGAGATCTCTTCAAGAAAATTAGAGATACCAAGGCAATATTTCATGCAAAGATTGGCATAGTAAAGGACAGAAATGGTATGGACCTAACAAAAGAAGAAGATATTAAGAAGAGGTGGCAAGAATACACAGAATAACTATGCAAAAAGTTCTTCATGACCCAGATAATCATGATGGTGTGATCACTCACCTAGAACCAGACCTTCTGGAATACCAAGTCAAGTGGGCCTTAGGAAGCATCACTATGAACAAAGCTAGTAGAGGTGATGGAATTCCAGTTGAGTTATTTCAAATCCTAAAAGATGATGCTGTGAAAGTGCTGCACTCAATATGCCAGCAAATCTGGAACACTCAGCAGTGGCCACAGGACTGGTAAAGGTCAGTTTTCTTTCCAATCCCGAAGAAATGCAATGCCAAAAAATGCTCAAACTACTGCACAATTATACTCATTTCATATGCTAGCAAAGAAATGCTCACAATTCTCCAAGCCAGGCTTCAACAGTAAGTGCACCGTGAACTTCCAGATGTTCAAGCTGGAATTAGAAAAGACACAGGAACCAGAGATCAAATTGCTAACATCCACTGGATCATCCAAAAAGCGATAAAGTTCCAGAAAAATATCTACATCTGCTTATTGACTACACTGAAGCCTTTGACTGTGTGAATACAACAAACTGTGGAAAATTCTTCAAGAGATGGGAATACCAGATCACCTGACCTGCCTCCTGAGAAATCTGTATGCAGGTCAAGATGCAACAGTTAGAACTGGACGTGGAACAACAGCCTGGTTCCAAATCAGGAAAGGTGTACATCAAGGCTGCATATTGTCACCCTCCTTATTTAACTTATATGTAGAGTACATCATGAGGAATGCTGGACTGGATGAAGCACAAGCTGGAATCATGATTGCTGGAAGAAATATCAAGAACCTCAGATATGCAGATGACACCACCCTTATGGGAAAAAGTGAAGAAGAACTAAAGAGCCTCTTGATGAAAGTGAAAGAGGAGAGTGAAAATGTTGGCTTAAAACTCAACATTCAGAAAACTAAGATCATGGCTCTGGTCCCATCACTTCATGGCAAATAGATGAGGAAACAGTGGAAACAGTGGCTGACTATTTTTTTGGGCTCCAAAATCACTGCAGATGGTGACTGCAGCCATGAAATTAAAAGACGCTTGCTCCTTGGAAGAAAAGTTATGACCAACCTAGAGAGCATATTAAAAAGCAGAGACATTACTTTATCAACAAAGGTCTTTCTAGTCAAAGCTATGGTTTTTCTAGTAGTCATGTATGGATATGACAGTTGGACTATAAAGAAAGCTGAGTGCCAAAGAATTTCTGCGTTTGAACTGTGGTGTTGGAGGAGACCCTTGAGAGTCCCTTGGACAGTAAGGAGATCCAACCAGTCCATTCTAAAGGAGATCGGTCCTGGGTGTTCATTGGAAGGACTGATATTGAAGCTGAAACTCCAATACTTTGGCCACCTCATGCGAAGAACTGACTCATTCAAAAAGACCCTGATGCTGGAAAAATTGATGGTAGGAGAAGGGGATGACAGAGGATGAGATAGTTGGATGATATTACTGATTCAATGCACATGAGTTTGAGTAAGCTCCGGGAGTTGGTTGGTGATGGACAAGGAAGCCTGGCATGCTGCAGTCCATGGGGTCGCAAAGAGTTGGACACGACTGAGGAACTGAACTAGACTGATGTTCACTTTACTGATGGGGAAAAACAGTTCTCAAAACGATTAAGTGATCTGCCCAATGCCAAGAGCTAAGAGAGAAGAAATTTGAAATTTAAAAACGTATCTGTAGTTTTCTGAAGTCCATGATATCACTGTTGGATCATCATTCAAATTAAGCTTCAAAGGACTAGCTTACAGGTGTACATGGATAGCCCTGAATGCTGTGGACTGAATGAATTGCAAAAGAAAGCTTATGAAGCCCAGAGACAGACTCAAACTTCTGGGCACAGATCTACTAAGAAGAGTCAGAGATTTTTGATTATTTTGTTTTCAAATTCAAAGCATGTGTTCAAAATGCATGTTCAAGAATTTCTTAGGTCATTTCTCCCCAACCCGATTTTCTAGGAAACTTACGTAGTTTACTGGAATACAGCTTGGCGCCTTTGTTTGCGTTTGTTTCCATTTATGAAGATGTAAAAATCTCACAGGGACTGTAACATCCTTTCCTTTTTCTACCCTGTTGCTTTCTCCTCGCTTTCTGTAAGTAAGCAGTTTCTGTAGTTCTGATTTATACTTTCACTTTCTTTTTGAAAAAGGAAAAGGAGCTAAACAGATATATGTATGTTTTCTTATTTTAAGTATTATCTGTTTAAAATATAAACTGAATCACCTACCTTCTTAAAACCCTCCAGTGGCTATCCCTCACTCTTCTGATAAATCCAAACTCCTATGAGCTTCTAGAACCTACATTATCTGCTCTTGATTAACTCTCTGACTTCCCTTTCTAGCATTCTACACTTTGTCTTTCCCCTCAGTTTACTTGAATACATGCATATTCATCCTTCCCTCCGCATCTTTGAGCTTGCTAAATCCTGCCTGCAATGCTCTTTACCCTGCTAACCCTTTTACATTATTGCATTATCTGCTCAAATGTCACCTCAAAAGGACCTCTCTGGCAACTCCATTATCATATTTTTTCCTTGCTTTGGTTGTTTTCATAGCATTTGACACTACCAGACATTTTATTATGGGGGCTTCCCAGGTGGCACTACTGGTAAAGAACCTGCCTGTAAGAGACACAGGTTTGATCCCTATGTTGGGAAGATCCCCAGAGGAGGATATGCAAGCCATTCCAGTATTCTTGCCTGGAGAATCCCATGGACAGAGGAGCCTGGTGATCTCCAGTGCATAGGGTCACAAAAAGACAAGACTGAAGCAACTTAGTACCCACACACAACCTTGTATTATATACATGTATTTGCTAGTTGATCATTGTCAGTATCACTTACTATAATCTAACCGCTATGAGGCAAGAACATGTCCTGCTCACCATTCTGACCCCTGTGCTTGCAATAGCACCTTCCAACAGTGGGTGATCAAGAAATATTTGTTTAATAGATTGATAGATTAATGAATCAGTATTTCCTCCATGTCTCTCATTTTTCTTCGTTGTTAATCTAATGCTGCCTCTCTTTTGCCTGAGAGTTGTTAAAACAAAAACTCTATTCGAATTTCTATTTCACGGTTTCACTTGTCTTTAGTATTCCCATTGATTCTTGCTGCATCTACTGCTTTTTAGAATTTTACAACTGTGTTTTCCCTTTCTGTGAAATTTCTTTACCTGATATCATAATTTCCCTCTTTGAGCTTGTCTTCCTCTAGCGATGTCTTGTATCTTGAAAAGAAAGATTTTCTAACATCCTACCTTCTATATTGTAGAAACATCATTTCAAAGAAAGATGGTCGTTTCTCGTTCTTCAGATTCATTCTCTTCAACCACTGAAGCATTCCTCACCCCACTGATTGTTATCTTTGTATATCTGTATGGAGGCAGATCTTTGCTCTTGCAGTACTATGCATTAGGACGAGTTCTCCAAAGAGACTGTGTATTTCTGGTAGAGTATCCCAGACCAGGTGCAGTTAAAGAGAGAAGGTAATTTTTGAGTTACTGTGATTTAACTTTGCCAATTTGGACATTAAGGTGTCATAGGGAACAGAATATGGAAGGAGAAATCATTCCCTTCTAGAGGCTTACTTACTATGGAGCAGCATGTCTTTGCTGAAGGAGGTCCTGGTAAGTTTGCTGGGGTGGCAACTAGCTGTGACACTTCCTCTCTAAGTTAAATGGTCAGCAAGACTATAGTAAAGAATCTGCCTGCCAATGCAGGAGACTTAAGAGAGGCAGGTTCAATCCCTGGGTTGGGAAGATCCCCTGGAGAAGGGCATAGCAACCCACTCCAGTATTCTTGACTGGAAAATCCCATGGACAGAGGAGCCTGGTGGGTTTTAGTCCATAGGATCACACAGAGTTATACACAACTGAAGTGACTTGTCCCGGCCAAGCCCAACAGCTCCATAAGTGTGTCATGCATGGAGTAAACATAATTTTTTTAAAATCTTTGCTCTTATATTTGTAGCTTTCCCAAGGATATTGGGTAAAGTGAAATTGTTTCCCAAATATACAATAATCTACTCTGTGATCCACTTTCACCACAGATTTCTGAACTTCTAGCCAAGCAGGTACTACCTGTGTCCATTTCAGATACTACAGGAGTTCCTTTCATGTTGTTTTCGCTTTTCTGGCTCACAAACTAAAATAGACTTCTCGATATTTTTATATACCTTTCCCAAGTTCAGGGAAAATCTGGAGGAGAGGTACCAATTAAAGATTATTTTCAAATCACCACTGTTACTGAAAGTTAGTTGCCTAATTGCTTTTACGTTAATGTTATATATATACATATATATGTGTATATATATATATATATATATAAAATGAATGGTGTAATCAGACCTAGATACTCACCTCCCAGCCGGTTTATATATCAAATATAATTTACCTGATAATGGTATTTGTGTTCACATAATATGTTATTGATACAAGACTGAGAATTTTAGATCTGTTACCAACCAGGGCTCATGGCCTCGTTAATCAATAGAAATTGATGAGACCAGACAAGACACTCACGCAAGGCTTTGCTGGGCCTCCTGGTGTAGTAGGGGGGAGCAAGAAAAAGTTACAGGTTCCCTTGCTTACTAGCTGCCCCAGGGGAGCAGTGAGCTGGTTCCTTATATAGAGTGAGGGTAGGGATAGGTCCAGGAGTCAGGCTAGAGGTGTGGCTCAGGTGGTTTGCCCACCCCTTTGTTAGTGATGTGTGCAGGGACACACCCTGCTTTTGCTCCCAACACATTTCTTTTGCTCCCAGCTCTTCAGAAGTGGCAGTTGGGTTTTTTTTAATCTCTTTGTGCCTTATTGTTCATAATTTGTTCCAACTTTGCATGTATGCAGTTATCTTTCAGTTCAGTTCAGTTCAGTTCAGTCGCTCAGTCGTGTCCGACTCTTTGCGACCCCATGAATCACAGCACGCCAGGCCTCCCTGTCCATCACCAACTCCTGGAATTCACTCAAACTCATGACCATCGAGTCGGTGATGCCATCCAGCAGTTATCTTTAGGTCCTTATAATTTTTTTGTATTTTATTGCTTGAGAAGACATTTGTCCAGGTACAAGTGCTGGGTCCCAGGTCCCAGGCTGTCTCAGATCCACTTTCCTAGACCTTGTTTGTGTTAAGAATAACATGTTACCTGGGTCTGGATTTGTTTTTCATTTGACTTGGATGGTAAAGAATCTGCCCGCAAAGCAGGAGACCCAGGTTTGGTCCCTGTGTCAGGAAGATCCCCAGGAGAAGGGAGTGGATACCCGCTCCAGTATTCTTGCCTGGGAAATCCCATGGACAGAGGAGCCTTGCTGGCTACAGTCTATGGGGTTGCAAAGAGTCTGGCATGACTGAGTGACTGACAATTTCACTTTGATCCTGAACATATTGGTATCCCAGAGCCAAGAGTTACCTTTATCAAATGAACTCTCCTAGAAAAAATTAAAAAGGAAGCAATCACTAATGAGAAGAGTATGTAAAGAATAGTAATTTTTAAAATGTTAGAGGAAATGAGTTAAGTTGGTCCATTCCGTCTGTTTTTCCTCTTGTCCTAAGCCCTCAATGTGCCTTAGAAGACTGAGGAAAGAGAATGTAATAAATTCACAGGGGGGGATGGTCCTCAAGACCTGCTTTGTTAATTTAAATTAGCCCAATTTACCCATGACACAGTGAAAAGGATTCTTTACACAGTGTATAGATTTTGCAAATCCTTTCTTGGTCATTCCACTGGGCTCCCATTACTTCACTGCTATTTCATTTTTCAGTCCTGACTGATTCTTGCCCTTCTCCTCTCCTTTTAGGTTCTGGTCACACACTCTTGGCTGTCACAGTAAAATTGATTTCCTAGATTTTGATCCCTCATGTTGTCTGAGCATTTCAGATGTCCTCATCCACTGGCTCCTGGTACCAGATTTGAAGCCGCTTCAATTAAGTGTTTATTTATGATTCAGACAGCAGGGTATAGTATGTAAGGACATAGAGGGAGCCAGAATGTTTGGGTTTGAAAACTGTCTTCATATTTAGTCAACAGAGGGTCCTGGGTCAGTAACTTTATTCCCAGAAAATGTTGACTATAATAGTTTGAACATTATAAGCTTGTTTCAAAACAAAAATAAGTTAACACTGGTAAAGTGCCCCCAACAGTGGTGGATACAGGCTAATTGTTATAGTTATCTTGTAAGCAAATTGAAAAAATAAAATAGTACATTAACCCAGCCTGGCTCCTACAGGTGTTTTTGATTTCTGTTTTGCAACAGAGTTATTAAGCCCTCATTATGGTGGGCTGCCGTCTATGGGGTCGCACAGAGTTGGACACGACTGAAGCAACTTAGCAGCAGCATTAAGGCAAAATCATTTTCTGCTTGAAGTGAAGTGAAGTCATTCAGTCGTGTCCATGGACTGTAGCCTACCAGGCTCCTCCGTCTATGGGATTTTCCAGGCAAGAATACTGGAGTGGGTTGCCATTTCCTGCTCCAGGAGATCTTCCTGACCCAGGGATTGAACCTGGATCTCCCGCATTATAGGCAGATGCTTTACTGTCTGAGCCACCAGGGAAGTCCTAAATGATTAAGGAAAAATCATTTTCTGCTTAGGATATATCATTTTCCAAACCGGAATCCTGGTCAGCTGCTTCTAGAAAGTCCCAAACTTGGCACTGACTGAAGAGCAATGAAATTATTGTTTGCAGAGTATAAATCTCTAATTAATATAAATTGGCTTAAAGACTACAAGGACTTTGCAGTTAAAGGAAGATAAAATTTGCAGACAACAAACTGGACACTTCATAGGGTGTTTTCCTCAAGTGCACCTGAAAACCAAGGCAACAGGACTGTAAATCCCCTGTAAATGAATAAGATATGTGGTTTCAAGCTGAAAGATGAATTCTGCTCTTTAATACATCAGACATCTTCTTTATTCAAGAAAGTTACTTTCAGTGTTCATTTGACTCCCATGCCTCTTAGGTTTTATCAGATAGGAACATCTAAAACACTTTTCAATTTCCCATTTTATTCCCAATTAGCCTAATTCTTGACTGGATTTCAGTTTCTCTCAGTTTGGAATCTCTGATTATTCCTGAATTGTTGGAACCTTATGAGATCCAGATGATTTCATCTATTTCACCAAGTTCCCGTTAGGCTCAAGTTGACATCTTATTTTTCTTCCAAGTTCAGATAGTGCCCTAAAATAGAAAATAGCTCTCCCTATTTAAAATTAATTTAATTAACATTTATGTACACCTAATTCTCTTTGATTCCTTTTTAAATTCTCAAATATTTTAATTCAGATTTCTGTGGCAATCCACTGGTTAAGGCTGTGTGCTCCCTACAGTGGTAGGGGGTGGGGATTTGATCACCAGTGGGGGAACTAAGAACCTGCATGTCATGTGGCATGGCCAAAAAAAATTTTTTTAATTAAAACAATTTTTAAAAAATTCTGGAAACTTTTACTCTTACTTATCTTTGAGTTTCTTTTTCCAGTTGAGATTATTTAAATTTCTTAAGGTTATCTCTTGAAATATATTGATTTGGGGAAAGAACACCTGTTTTTTATCATTAGTTTGTAATGCAAATGCAGGTTCTGTTTTCACAAAAAGGAAAAGAAAACAAGTGAATCAAAAGATTCAGCAAAAGTTCTGTATAATGTAACTAGAGCCAGATGTGATGTCTTCTGAGTCAGCTACAGGAAAGAGAGGATTGAAAGAATGAGGGACCTAAATCTGACCTTTTAGAAAGATCTTGTATCAGGATGAACTCTAAAATATAGAGAAATACTAATGTAAATGTTACAATACATTCTCCAAAATTTAACAAGAGAATCATTGCAGCAACAAACGTTGCAACTTATCTGTTTAGTTGATGCCCCAAAGAGTCAAAATTATTGTTTAATACGTGGTAAGCAGATTTGTTAAGTAACGGTTCTTTCAAGTTTTTCATACATAATGTGAATTATTTTGTCTAGGAATTCACTTGAATCAAAGCAGCTACTGGTAGAGAACAGTCTTCCCAGGTGGCTCAGTGGTAAAGAATCTGCCTGCAATGCGGGAGATGTGGGTTCGATCCCTGCGTTGGGAAAATCCCCTAGAGAAGGATATGACAACCCACTCCAGTATTCTGGCCTGGGAAATCCCCTGGACAGAGGAGCTGGCGGACTGCAGTCCATGGAGATGCAGGAGTCAGATATGACTTAGTGACTAAACAACAAAAACTGGCAGAGAACAGAGGTGCTGCCGAATATCCTACAATGCGCAGGACACCCTTCACAGAAAAGAATTATGTCCATCCCAGTGTCTCTAGTGCTAAAGCTGAGTGAATTAGGTGTTCATAAATATAGTTAATCAAGGAACCAAGGCAATCATAACCAAGAACTTATGACATTTCAAGAAACTTTGAGCAACTCTCCTCACCTTTTAGCAACAAAATGAGACGGACAGAAATTGCAGAATGCCTTTCCAGAAATAAGATATGTGCAGCCACAGTTATGTTTCCTTTTTACTCTTCTCCTTGGTTTTCCTGCTGTGGGATTTTGGAGGATGGAGGTGAGGTGGTGGTTATAATGTGTTTGAAGGGTTCTATAATCTGTAGAGAGCTATATCGATGTAGGGAGCTATTGTAAAAATAAAAGCCCAGGGCATCCTTCAATAGGCTTCTTTGTTGTCTGATGCTATTGCAGACTTTGTGCAGTCACTACTCCTGGTTATTTTATTTAACCTATAGGTCATCCCCTCTGAGCATAATCTGTAGCCTTACTCCTTTTGCCTTGTACTGCCTTGTGGAGTTTTTAGCACAAAGCATACTGAGGCAGTTTTAGTGTTAAGCTCTATTTTTCTGAATTGTGAGAGGTTGAGTTTCTAATTCTATACAGATGAGTAAAACTCAGTTATTCTCCAGTAACAATATTTCCTACAGATGTATTTCCTGGCAGCTGGTAGGGCAGACAACCATTGTTGCTTCAATCTGATCAAGGCTTTTGAAGGGTTTTGGTACCACCCAACTGTCTCCAGGCCTCTGAATCATGGTTTCCAGGAAGACTTCTCATTGCTTACTCTAGGGCTTTCAGATATAATTTCCTTAATAGCTTCAGATGGAACTAGAAGATCAAATAGAACAGAAAAAGTTAGAGGGAACACGAACCTCTGCTGCACTGTTCAGGTGGGGAGGGTGATCAAGGAATATATTATCATCACCGCCAGAAGCAATCAAACTTACTGACTAGAAACTGGACTAATTTTAAGATAGAAGGAATACCCCTGCAACCTGTATAAGCAGGTCATTATGTAATGTTGACCCTAAACCCCTTAGATGCAGAGAGAGGTTTCTCTCCTGTCTGCATCTGTTACTTCAGATCCAGAAAATGACCCTGCTCCTAGGTGAGGAGATGTAAGTCAGACATTAACTCTGTGTTCCTAAATATAAGAAAGAAAATTTTCATATCTGGGATAGATTTAGGTGATGTGAATAATTATATCTCCTGTTTCTAGATTTTGGCAAGGCATCATGGATTAGAGATCAAAAACATCTAGGAGCAGTTAAGGCTGATTTATCTTTAAATGCTTTCTCTAAAGCATTCTCCGGGAAAAGGGGCTATTTATCTTCTCTGAAAAGCTAAGGCAGTGTTCCTCAATGGTATTCCTCTCAGAGATGGCTCCTGACCTTTCATGGAGCCAGTTCAGGTGGATTTGCAGTATGACTAGTTGGGTGGCCTGCTATCACATCATCTAAATCTGAGAAAAGCAATTATTGTTTCGGAAATTCTTGGCTTCCTTAATGTCCATCGTTTGACATAGGGATCTAATGCAGGAGACCTGGGGATCGAACCCAGGTCTCCTGCACTGCAGGCAGATGCTTTACCATCTGAGTCACCTGGAAAGCCCCATCATTTGAAGAGGAAATAAACTGATGCGTTTCTTTTGCAGTGGATGCAGTAAATGGCTATTTGACAATATCGCCTTATCTTGATAATAACCTAACCTTATCTTGATAATGAAAGTGAAAGTCACTCAGTCGTCTCTGACACTTTGTGACCCCATGAACTATATATATACAGTTCATGGAGTTCTTCAGGCCAGAATACTGGAGTGGGTAGTCTTTTCCTTCTCCAGGGAATCTTCCCAACCAGGATCAAACCCAGGTCTCCCGCACTGCAGGTGGGTTCTTTACCAGCTGAGCCACAAGGGAAGCCCTTGATAATACTGAGGGAAATACGCTAGAACAAGTCGCAGGATAAACATCAGATTTCAAAGTGATAAGGTGAGGTGTTGCTTTGATGCTGGGAAGCCATTTTTTGAGATGTTCTAAGTGGGTATCATTTTCTAGGCTAATCTTGAATCTTAGAGACATAAAGGTGAAGGTAGAAATGAAGTGAGGAACAGTTGTCAGGAACAAATGAAATGAAATGGAAATTTACAGTACCTGATGGGAGGGCTGTGGCATAGCATGACCTCTGTGCTTTGATGATAATGAGGACCAGTCTAGAGCAGAGGCTTCTGACTCTACGCCACTGACACCCTGTGCCGTGAAATTTCTCTGATCAGTAGTTTGAATTCCTTATATCTCCATTCCCTTTTCATTTAAAACAAAATTCTTCCTAAATTAATGTTCATATTTATGCTTATCTCCTTCCCTCAAATCTCAGAAGAAGTGGTAGCATTGATTCCTCCTTTATAAAGAAAATCTTTCACCTGTGTTTTAATCCCATCCCTTCAGCCATATCCAGGGCCTTTGTTCTAATCATTCCCCATCTCTTCTACTTTCTTTTCATTTGTCTTTTTATTGGGGTAGGAAATACAGTAAAGCATCAACTTGATCATGTGTACAATTTGATATTTATATCCATGTACTCAACATATTACATATATAAAACATATAGGCATACTGTGTACCTATAACAGATACACATATACATATCCACATAATCAACATTTCCAGCACTCCAGCAGGCTTTCTCTTGCCCTAGTCAGCATATATAATAGCCCAAAGGTAACTGCTATTCTGATTTCTATCATCATAGTTTGTTTTTGCGTTCTCCTTAATTTCACAATTTAATTTCAACATAATAATATATACTCTTATACCTGCCTTCTTTTGCTTAGCTTATATCTGTGTAAATCTATCATGTTTAGGTTGTGTAGGAGTAGCCCATTCTTTTTCATTGCTTTACATAACTGCATTGAATGGGTACTTTGTGATTTATTTATCTAGCTTACTATTCATGAAGACTACTGTTGTTTTAAGTATGAGGTTTCAGCATGAGACTTACAAGTAATGTTGTCATGAACATTCTAATACAGTCTTCGGGTGAATATATTAATTCATTCTTTTGTAGATCTACTCAGAATAGAATCAAACGTTCAAAGGTATAGATATAGGCATATAGATACAGATATGTTGTGTGTGTGTGTCTTTGGTGAAAATGACTAAACAATTTTTTAGTGTTTTTGACATTTTTACTCCTACCAGCACTATATGGAACTTCTAATTGTTTTACCATTCCACATGCTTGTCATCTCTTGTTTTTTACAATTCATTTTACCCATTCAGATGAAATATAATGGTATTTCATTGTGGTTTTAATTTGCATTTTCTTGATGAATATTTATGTTGAATTTCTTATTATATACTTTTTGGCTATCTGCATCATTTTTAATGAAGTGCCTGTTCAAGTTTTTTGCTCATTAAAAAAAAATATGAATTATCAGTGTGATTCTTGTAATAGTTTATAATGTTATTTGAAATTAAGTTTGAGTCAGATATATATATATTGGGAATATCTTCTCTCAGTATGTAGCCTGCATTATTATGTTTTTAATTTTGTCTTTTTAGAAATAGAAGGTTCTTATTTTAAATGAAGTTCAGCTTACAAAACTTGTATAGATAGTGCTTTTATGTCCCATTTAATCAATTTTCATCTACTTCTGATCGTAAAGATGTATCTAGAAGCTATATTATTTTACCCTTCTCATCTAAGTCTGTATCTTTTAATATGTATATTATGTATTATGAAGTAGAGATCATGATTTTGTTTTGAATGTAGATATCCAATTGACCCAATAAATAAGTATCAAAAGACCATTTATTGGAAAATGAGCTTTATGCTCCTGAGTTACCTTACTGTCCCAGTTTTTTATTGAGTGAACATGTAAACTTGGTCTGGTTCTAGAAACTATTCTTGTTCTATTAGTGCATTTGTTTATGTTTGAATCAATACCACCCTGCCTTTACTTCTTTAGCTTTCTAATAATTTGTGATATCTAGTAATGGAAATCTTCCAACATTGCTGTTCTTCAAGATTTCCTTGGTATTCTAGGTCCTTTGATTTATGTATAAATTTTAGAATCTGTATTTCAGTCTCACACTATTGCAATGAATATATATCAAGCTGGAAAAAGCTGGGATTTTAAAGCCATTGAGTCTCTTCATATATGAATATGATACTTTCCCCATTTATTTATGTCTTCTTTTGTTTCCCTTAGCAATAACATGCAGTTTTCTAGTTGAGGTCATACACATGTTTTATTAAAGTCGTTCCTGGACATTTGATGTTTTGATGTCTTATAAATATTGTTTTTAAGTTGAATTTTCAAATGATTTCTGTCTAGTATCTAAAATACATTTGAGTTTTTATATTGGCCTTATATCTAGTAACATTGCAAATTACCTTATTAATATACAGTTTTGGATTTTTTTAAAGAAAAGTATACTTTTTCAGATATCTTTAAAAAATAGTTTGGCTTCTTCCTTTTTGATCACTATAGACTTGTTTATTTTCATTGTCTTACTGTGCTGGATAGAATCTCCACTAACACTTATCAAAGTTAGGCTTCCACCCTCCCACAGAGACTGGGGGACAGGACCCCTATCTTCAGGGGCTGATTGTAACAAATAGAACATTCATTTGGCAGCTTTGAGCTTTCCCAGGCAGGCATTTTGAAAGGGATAGTGTCATGTTAGGTATGCCTCTAAACTTCTGGAAGCTATGCAAGAGTTTAGAGAGAGTCTTTGTCACTTCTTACAGGAATAATTCAGGACTTCCTTGGTGACTCAGCTGGTAAAGTGTAGACCTGCCAATGCAGGAGACCCAGGATCTATCCCTGGGTCAGGAAGATCTCCTAGAGGAGGAAATGGCAACCCACTCCAGTATTATTGCCTGGAGAATTCCATTAACAGAGGAGCCTTGCAGGCTACAGTTCATGGGGTTGCAGAGCCGGACACCACTGAGCTACTAACACTTCCCTGGTGGTCCAGTGGTTAATAATCTATGCTCCCGGTGCAGGGGGCCCAGGTTTGATTCCTGGTCAGGGAACTAGCTCCCATATGCCGCAACTAGGAGTCCATATGTAGCAACTGAGCCTGCATCCTTCAACTAAGACCCAGGGCAGCCAAATAAATATTAATAAAAACAGAATAATTCATGCTTGCTTCTTCACTTTAGATTTTTTTTCTCAACCAACTATAATATGGTTTGGATTTTCATTATCCAAATCATTTTTGTGGTTTTTAAAACAAAACAGATATATTTCTGCTTTACTCTTGTGACTGTTTTGCAGATCTTATCTCCTTTAGCTACCATTTCCTTCTTAAAGCTTTTTTCTCCTTTGCCTATAGAAACATATTTGTCTTATAATTCTTCTAGCTTCTCAAATGTTTCTCTTTTTTTTTTTGGCTTGGTCAGAATTATACCTCTTAAAAACTAGTGTTTACTATGGTTTCATCCTCAGCACTTGCTGAGCTCCTTATCACTCTATGATAGCCTGGGCTTTCCCAGAACTTAAGTTTTAATCCCTCCCAAAGTCCAGACCTCTTTCCAGTCACCTGGTAGATAGCTCTTAGCTGAGTGGATCTCTGTAACACTGTAACAGGCAGCATCAAGTTCTCACTGGTGCTGTATCTTTACAATTACTTTACTTGCTTCTTGGAAGATTTTTCTCTTTTCCTTCAACGAATTCATTCCAGAACTCAGTGTTCAGCAATTCATATTTATCTCAAATATTATCTCTTGTGGACTTCCCAGGTAAAGAACCCACCTTCCAGGTTAAAGAACCCACCTGCCATTGAAGGAGACATAAGAGACACAGGTTCAATCCCTGGATGGGGAAGATCTCCTGGAGTAGAAAATGGCAACCCACTCCAGTATTCTTGCCTGGAAAATCCCACGCATAGAGGAGTCTGGGGATCTGCAGTCTTTGGGGTCACAAAGAATTGGACATGACTGAAGTGATTTAGCATTATCTCTTGTGGAAAACCTTCCCCTACCTTCTGAGGTTGATTTAGATTCTTCCCTTGTTTTGTCCTAGCATAATCCTAGCATAATCCTTTGTTCACATTTCAATTATATGACTCTTTACAATTATTAAAATCATTGAGTCATTTTTCCCCCAACAAACTATTTATGGTCAAATAGGAAAAGGAGTGTGTCAAGGCTGTATATTGTCACCTTGCTTATTTAACTTCTATGCAGAGTACATCATGAGGAACGCTGGGCTGGAAGAAGCACAAGCTGGAATCAAGATTGCTGGGAGAAATATCAATAATCTCAGATATGCAGATGACACTACCCTTATGGCAGAAAGTGAAGAGGAACTCAAAAGCCTCTTGATGAAAGTGAAAGAGGAGAGTGAAAAGGTTGGCTTGAAGCTCAACATTCAGAAAACAAAGATCATGGCATCTGGTCCCATCACTTCATGGGAAATAGATGGAAAAACAGTGGAAACAGTGTCAGACTTTATTTTTTTGGGATCCAAAATCACTGCAGATGCTGATTGCAGCCATGAAATTAAAAGACGCTTACTCCTTGGAAGGAAAGTTATGACCAATCTTGATAATATATTTAAAAGCAGAGACATTACTTTTCCAACAAAGGTCCATCTAGTCAAGGCTATGGTTTTTCCCGTGGTCATGGATGGATGTGAGAGCTGGACTGTGAAGAAAGCTGATCGCCGAAGAATTGATGCTTTTAAACTGTGGTGTTGGAGAAGACTCTTGAGAGTCCCTTGTACTGCAAGGAGATCCAACCAGTCCATTCTAAAGGAGATCAATCCTGGGTGTTCATTGGAAGGACTGATGCTAAAGCTGAAACTGCAATACTTTGGCCACCTCATGCGACGAGTTGACTCACTGGAAAAGACTCTGATGCTAGGAAAGGTTGAGGGCGGGAGGAGAAGGGGACGACAGAGAATGAGATGGCTGGATGGCATCACTGACTCTGTGGACATGAGTTTGAGTGAACTCCGGAAGTTGGTGATGGACAGGGAGGCCTGGCGTGCTGTGATTCATGGGGTCGCGGAGAGTCGGACACGACTGAGCGACTGAACTGAACTGAACTGCTTTTATTTAAAATCTCTTTTAAAACATCATTCAATCATTGGATATTAAGTTAGACTAAAATTTCCTTCCAGTTCCTTAGGTGTTATAGCTTTGTTGGTCCATCTTTCTATCCCAGCACCAAACGAACTATCTTGCATTTGGAAAATGGCCAATACAATATTTTTTAAATGAATGGCCACTAAGTGGCCTGTGAATAAGGGAAGGTAGGACTTTCCTGGTGGCTCAGATGGTAAAGCGTCTGTCTACCCAGCGTCTGTGGGAGATCTGGGTTCGATCCCTGGGTCAGGAAGATTCCCTGGAGAAGAAATGGCAAACCTACTCCAGTACTCTTGCCTAGAAAATCCCATGGACGGAGGAGCCTGGTGTTCATGGGGTCGCAAAGAGTCGGACATGACTGAGCGAGCGACTTCACTTTTCACTTTCTTTCATGCAAGATTATCGTCTCTCACTACAATCTTACCTGAATTTTACGGTGCTGAAATACAGAGAAACAAAAGAGGAAAGTATATTATGGGAATCTTCAACCTCATTGAATAGGAAGACTCTCTTGACGAAAAGTTTATTAAGCGGAGACCGGCACTACTGAGATCACTGGAAGATTCTGGTTTTCAGATAGGTCACTGCCACCTACTGGACAAGACAGGATGTTTTGTTTATGTTCAGAGAATCTGCACATTTTTAAGTCACCAATTTCAATGTGTTTCAGCTTGTCCTTATTTAACGTGCCTCTTTTAGAGTAGGACTCAAGCATTATATGTTCAATTAGATTACATGTTTCTTTTCAATTCTAAAACTTGCATTTCATTCATAGTGAAACTGTTAGCCACACAGTCGTCTCTGACTCTTTGCAATCCCTTGGACTGTAGCCCATCAGACTCCTCTGTCCATGGAATTCTCCAGGCAAGAATACTGGAGTGTGTAGTCATTCCCTTCTAGATGGGATTTTCCTGACCCAAAGATTGAACCCAGGTGTCCCGCATTGCAGGCAGATACTTTACCGCCTGAGGCACCAGAAAAACCCATCTCATTCATAAGACCATTGTAAAATATATGCATTCATCTATATAAGAATGAGTCAACTAAAGAGTTATTCTCTGATTTTACTAATTTGCAAGTTTGCTCTTTTATCTTCAAGTTTCATCTTTACTTCTAGGTATAACAGCACCTAAACTTCTATTTCTTTCAGAGACATTGTCAGAAACATGAAAATTTTAAGTTTTTTGTTGTTGTTGTTTTTGGGTTCTTAGGAATATTGCCCCCGTATTTCTAGTACTTTTAGACAAAACTTGATTCTTCAAAGTCAAACAACATTTCATTTCCTGGACTTCTAGCTACTGTCTTGACCTCATCTCCATTCTCAAAATAGTACCTATTTTCTTTGTTCTCCATCATTCAACTTTCTCACATGGGCTTTGCTACACTTTTTCTCTTTAAAATATTTTATGACTGACACGGCCTAAACATAAAATTCACTAATAAATCCTTCTTTCAATTTGGGTTCAGTAATACTCATTTCCAACCCATTTTGTTCTTTCTTGTTATCATTGTGTCTTATTCACTTAGCAAACTTATTAGATGTTTAAGATCAATATTTATCTTTTATAATACATGTATAGGAAACAATTTGTGAAATAATGCAATTTTCTTTACAACACATAAATTTGAAAAACAAAAAATATATAGTTTAAATGCCAAATATTTTCCAAATATCTTACAATTTTGACAGTAAGTTATTCATAAAGAAAAGTACAATATTATTATAGTATAGTGTGAAATATCTATTAAGTGATCAAGATGTGCCAGTCAGTTCAGTTCAGTAGCTCAGTCGTGTCTAACTCTTTGTGACCCCATGGATGGCAACATGCCAGGCTTCCCTGTCCATCACCAACTCCCAGACCTTACTCAAACTCATGCCCACCACGTCAGTGATGCCATCCAACCATTTCATCCTCTGTCTTCCCCTTCTCCTCCCACCTTCAATCTTTCCCAGCATCACCGTCTTTTCTTAGGAGTCAGTTCTCTGCATCAGGTGGCCAAAGTATTGGAGTTTCAGCTTCAGCATCCAGTGAATATTCAGGATTGATTTCCTTTAGGATGGACCGGTTGGATCTCTTTGCTGTCCAAGGGACTCTCAAGAGTCTTCTCCAACACCATAGTTCAAAAGCATCAGTTCTTTGGTGCTCAGCTTTCTTTATAGTCCAACTCATATCCATACATGACTACTGGAAAAGGCAAAGCTTTGACTAGATGGACCTTTGCTAGCCAACTAATGTCTTTGCTTTTTAATATGCTGTTTCAGTTCAGTTCAGTTCAGTCGTTCAGTTGTGTCCAACTCTGTGACCCCATGAAGCACAGCACGCCAGGCCTCCCTGTCCATCACCAACTCCCGGAGTTCACTCAAACTCATGTCCATCGAGTTGGTGATGCCATCCAGCCATCTCATTCTCTGTCGTCCCCATCTCCTCCCACCCACAATCCCTCCTAGCATCAGATTCTTTTCCAGTGAGTCAACTCGTCGCATGAGGTGGCCAAAGTATTGGAGTTTCAGCCCAGGTTCGTCATAACTTTTCTTCCAAGGAGCAAGTATCTTTTAATTTCATGGCTACAGTCACCATTTGCAGTGATTTTGGAACCCCCAAAAATAAAGTCTCTCATCGTTTCCATTGTTTCCCTAGCTATTTGCCACGAAGTGATGGGGCCAGTTGCCACGATCTTAGTTTTCTGAATTTTGAGTTTTAAGCCAATTCTATCCCTCTCCTCTTTCACTTTCATCAAGAGGCTCTTTAGTTCTCCACTTGCTGCCATAAGGGTGGTATCATCTGCATATCTGAGGTTCTTAATATTTCTTCCAGCAATCTTGATTCCAGCTTGTGCTTCATCCAACCTGGAAATTTTCCTGATGTGTTCTGCATACAAGTTAAATAAGCAGGGTGACAGTATACAGCCTTGATGTACTCCTTTCCTGGTTTGGAACCAGTCTGCTCCATGTCCAGTTCTAACTGTTGATTCTTGACCTGCATACAGATTTCTCAGGAGGCAGACCAGGTGGTCTGGTATTCCCATCTCTTGAAGAATTTTCCAGGTTTTTTTTGTGATCCATACAGTCAAAGGCTTTGGTGTAGTCAATAAAGCAGAAGTAGATGTTTTTCTGGAACTCTCTTGAGTTTTGATGATCCAGCAGATGTTGGCAATTTGATCTCTGGTTCCTCTGCCTTTTCTAAATCCAGCTTAAACATCTGGAATTTCACAGTTCACATACTGTTGAAGCCTGACTTGGAAAATTTTGAGCATTATTTTGATAGTGTGTGAGATGAGTGCAATTGTGTGGTACTTTGAGCATTCTTTGGCATTGCCTTTCTTTGGGATTGAAATAAAAACTGACCTTTTCCAGTCCTGTGGCCACTGCTGCGTTTTTCAGGTTTGCTGACATATTGAGTGCAGCACTTTCACAGCATCATCTTTCAGGATTTGAAATAGCTCAACTGGAATTCCATCACCTCCACTAGCTTTATTTGTGGTGATGCTTCCTAAGGACCACTTGATTTCACATTCCAGGATGTCTGGCTCAGAGGTGAGTGCTCAACCTTCGTGGTTATCTGGGTCATGAAGTTCTTTTTTGTACAGTTCTTTTGTGTATTCTTGCCACCTCTTCTTAATATCTTCTGCTTCTGTTAGGTCCATACCATTTCTGTCCTTTACTGCGCCCATATTTGCATGAAATGTTCCCTTGATATCTCTAATTTTCTCTAAAGAGATCTCTAGTCTTGCCCATTCTATTGTTTTCCTCTATTTCTTTTCATCAAAAGTCAAGATATGCCAAGTTTCTGTTAAATGCTCAATAATTTCCTTTAGTCTTGAAAACAACTTTATGAAGTTGGTACCTCTATTATTCCCATTTTATAGATGAGGTTATGGAGGAATATGCCCAAGATTATGTAGCATGTAGGAAGGAAAGCTATATGCCTTGAAACTTGCTCATGATACTAGACTTGTCCATTTTTCTGGTAAATAAATGTGAAATTTAAACAGGTTGTAGAAGGCCATAATGATACTAAATGAAGATAGAACTATTGCTAACAGGTTTCAAGTTATCATTTTCCATTACTCGACTGTCATTTGAAATAAGGATGTCTTAGTATTTTTTAAACTAAATCCAGTCCCCAGTTTTCTATTTTTCCTTAGAAGACAGTGGACAGTCCATCAAATAGAATGTCAGCAAAATGGCCTCAAGATATATACTCATCAAAAGAACAACCTGCCTCTTCAACAAGAAAATAATGGGCCCTCTTTAAAAGGCCAGCTGGCAGTAGAGTATTTGAGCATTTAGGGAACAACTTCATGTGAAAGCAAAGGAGTTTCATGCAATATAAAATGACATTTTCACACTGTGTAAATTTACCCTGTAGCATATCTTCTTTTATAAATCCATATGACTTGACTTACTCAGAAAACATTTCTGCTATTTTTTTCCATTTATTCCAAAATTAACTTTATTTTTAATCTTCCTGAAATTTCCTTGGAAATTCATTTTTATATATTTCAACTGGGATGTTTTCTTCTATCTTTATCACAAGAATAAATATTAGCACTTTTTTTTGCAAATTGGAACATATTTTCCAACTGTACAAAATTTTCCAGTGAAACTGATCAAATATTGTCCTTCAGAGATGAAAGTAGGATCAGGCTAGTTTAATTCCATGGCAATGAAATTAATGAGACTGTGTTTTGAATTGATATTCCATCTATTAGCCTGATCAAACCTTGTTTCAACTAATTTGATAATTGATATACAGTTTTAGGAAGATTCTGAAAAGGGTATAAGAATGAGGAAACTATACTCTGATATTATGGCAAAACTTGCTCTTATCTGTTATCTGAGGAGGCTAGTCTTAACTTTTTATCATGAAGCAATTCATGAGGATATGGTACCTAATGGTGATAGGGAAAATATTGATTGATTATCATGAAGTGATTCATGAGGATATGGTACCTAATGGGTGATAGTGAAGAGATCTCCCTGCTTTTGTGTACACCGTTTTCCTCATATTAAGGTGTACTTCCTTCTTTCCATCTGCTAAACTCTTACTTCTGACCAGATGCTAAACTGGTAATTGGTTCAGAAATATGCATGTGATCTCCACTCTCTGATCTCTAATTCCTCTGAGGTTTCTGTGACCATTATTTTGAATTAGGGAGCTAAGCCTAAGTCAACTCAGAGACCATTGGCATTATTTAACTCCAAAATTCTCTTATTTTTACTCTTTCTTTTGCACTGAGAGAGTTTCCTATTATTTTTAAAACTACTCTGGAGTTGATAAAAATTAGACCAGGCAGTCTTCCAAAACATTGAGTCTTATATCTCAGCATGAATTTAATGCCTGTTCCCCCCTGGTTCCAATGTGACAACTACCCCTTGGATCAGTGGAAGCTTTATAGCCCAGCTGTCCATATGGGAAAGGGCCTCAAGATCTAAGAAAGTGCAGTGCCATTTCCAAAATACTTCTCATTCTATTTGGGTGTTAGTACATGTTGATCTGATAAGCATTTATTGACACATATTTTGAAGAGTTGAGTTAATTAGCAAGGTACTTCTCAAAGCTTTGGGCTAAATAGGGTTTTGGATAATAAGCTTTCACCTTCTCCTAAGACCACATTTACCCTCTACAAGGCAGAGTTCATTGTATCTTCGACTTGTAATTTTATAGTCTCTATTTATGATCCAGCATAAAGTACTTGACCATCTCAAATCTGAAGTAAGAAAGGCTAGAAAAAAGAACTATTGTTTTATCTCTTTTGGTGATCACACACTAGTCCAACTTGACTCTTTTTATTTGTTACAAATCTTTTATGATCTCAGTGTATCTTCCAACTACTTATTTTGCCTTATTGTTAGAGAAAAACAATATAATATCAAAAGTAATAGTCGTGAAACTTAAAATTTTCTGAGCACTTAGAGTTTAAGTACTGTGCTAGTTGCCAAGGATTCACTGGTAAGAAAGATCCAGTCCCTGTATACATAAAACAAAGTCTAAAGAATGTTTTCAGAAAATCAATTCTGAATAACAACAACAACAAAAAAAACCCCAACATGTCAGATATAAAAGCATTTTGGATTATCTGCAGTTTTGGAATATCTTAATCAGTCAACTCATCTCTAAAACAGAATAATGAAGGGTTCTTATTGACTGAAGTGAAAACAAACACAGAAGCCATGATATATTCTTCAGAGTTCTCCAGAGAAATGGAACAAATAGGATATACATAGATATGTACAAGAGAAGATTTGGGCTTCCCAGGTGACACTAGTGATAAAGAACCTGCCTGCCAATTTAGGAGACATGAGAAATATGGGTTTGGTCCCTGGGTCAGGAAGATCCCCTGGAGGGGGACATGCCAACCAACTCTAATCTTGCCTAGGAAATCCCAGGGACAGAGGAGCCTAGCAGGCTCAGTCCAGAGGGCTGCAAAGAGTTGGACACAACTGAAGCAACTTAGCACACACACATGCATAAAAGATTTATTATGGGAATGGACTTATGCAGTTTATGGAGTCCAAGAAGTCCCACAAAATGCCACAGGTAAGCTGGAGAGCTAGGACAGCCTGTGGTATAATTCAGTCTGTGTCCAAAGGCCCAACAACTGGGAGAACTGAAAATGTAATTCCCAGTCTGAGGTTGAAGTCCTGAGAACCACGGGGCTGCTGGTGCAAGTCACTGAGTATGAAAGTTTGAGAACCAGGAACTCTGAAGTCGAAGAGCTGGAGAAGGTGGTCCCAAGTCAAAAAGAGAGGGAAAATTCACCATTTCTTTGCCTCTCTGTTCTATTCAAGCCCTCAACAGTGTTGAGGATGCCTGCTCACATTAGTGAGGGTGGATCATCTTTATTTAGTCCACTAATACAGGGCTTCCCTGGTGGTTCAGATGGTAAAGAATATGCCTGAAATGCAGGAGACCTGGGTTCAGTCCCTGGGTTGGGAAAATCCCCTGGAGGAGGGCATGGCAACCCACTCTAGTATTGTTGCCTGGAGAATTCCATGGACAGAGGAGCCTGGCAGGCTACAGTCCATAGGATTGCAAAGAGTCGGATATGACTGAGTGACTAAGCACAGCACAGCACAATACAATGCTAATCTCTTCTAGAATCATCCTCACAGACACACCCAGAAATAATGTCTTACCAGTTATATGGGCATCACTTGGCCCAGTCAAAATGACACATAAAATTAACCATTACCCATGAGAAGTATAATATATTAAATGGCAATGTAATTCTATATCTGATGTAATTGATAAAAGTCATAAAACAGTCTTGGTAATTAAGAATCATCAATTCTTTGATGCCAAAGACCTGTTAAGCAAAGCAGGGTTGTGGAACAGTGCTTGAAGGCATTGACTCTGGAGTTAGGATGCTTCAGATTGAATTCCTACTTTACCACTATAACGATTCTGTAAAAGATTGTGTGACTTAATCTTTCTTAGCTGTTTCAGTTTCCTCATTTCTATTTATTTATTTAGCTATTTTTGAGTGCTATGGGTCTTCATTACTGCTTGGGTTTTCTCTAGTTGCGGTGCGTAGGGGCTACTCTCTAGTTGCAGTGTATAGGTTTCTCATTGCAGTGGTTTCTCTCGTTACAGAGCACAGGCGCTAGGGTGTATGAGCTTCAGAGGTTGAGTTTCCCAAGCTCTAGAGCACAGGCTCAATACTTACGGCACACAGGCTTAGTTGCCCCAAGGCATCATGCCAGATCAGGGATCAAATCCACATCTCCTGCATTGGCAGGTGGATTCTTTGCCACTGAGCCACCAGGGAAGGCCCCATTTCCTCATTTCTGAAATGAAGATAATGACAGTATTTATTTCATGACTTTCTACAAGAATTAACTAAGGTAATATAAGTAAAGTGCATAGCAAAGTAAGCATATACACTTTAGCCATGAACCATTATAAATATTACTGTTCATTTGATAGTTATTTACTGAGTAGAAATGTCTAGCCAGGTTGTGAGATGTCAATGATACATAAGACAAGTTCCCAGTATCAATGAGCTAACTTCCAATGAGGATGGTGAGCATACAAACAGCTATACTTCACGTTAAGTAGATAACAATGATGTGGGGATCATGTTATAGAGAAGAAGGAATAATACCCATGGGGCAGAACAGATAAAGATGGGGACATTAAAATTGCTTATTTGAAACTAGATAGTTTTTGGTCCTCTTGAAACAGAAGCATTAAATGTTTCGTGGAACTCCAACTTCAGTTTTAAATCAGAGTAAATTAAATGATGCTATAAAACCAAGTTTATTGGTATGTGGATGTGAGAGTTGGACTGTGAAGAAAGCTGATCGCCGAAGAATTAATGCTTTTGAACTGTGGTGCTGGAGAAGACTCTTGAGAATCCCTTGGACTGCAAGGAGATCCAACCAGTCCATTCTAAAGGAGATCAATCCTGGGTGTTCATTGGAAGGACTGATGCTAAAGCTGAACTCCAATACTTTGTCCAATACTTTTGCGACAAGTTGACTCACTGGAAAAGAGACTGATGCTGGGAGGGATTGGGGGTGGGAGGAGACGGGGACGACAGAGAATGAGATGGCTGGATGGCATCATCAACTCAATGGACATGAGTTTGAGTGAACTCTGGGAGTTGGTGATGGACAGGGAGGCCTGGCGTGCTGTGATTCATGGAGTCGCAAAGAGTCGGACACAACTGAGCAACTGAACTGAACTGAACTGAATAGATTAGGAATGGAAATAGGAAACTCAAAACTTGCCAACACTATCTCATCTAGGATCAGGAGTTATGGAGAATATTATGAGACTATGTTTACTGAAAAAATATGTTTTCCAAAGAGGACAAGACTTGCACACCTGAAAATCATAGGCAAAGAATGATTCTAAAAACAGCTTTAACAGCAATTGTTTCCCCTCAAATATCAATTTTATCTCAAGTTGATGACAGGTCTAAACACATGCATGCAATAGAAATGAAAAAAATCACTGACTTTTTTAGACTGAAGTCTCCAGCAGGCAATGAACAGTGTTTAATGCCATATGGAGGTAATTTAATGTGAATTTTGCAATAACTTGGCATCACCAAATCTCCTAACAGGAGTCACTGATTTTGTTTCTTTCTAGCATGATGATTTGGTTTTGCAATGGTGCTGTCACCAGATGAGATTAATCACAATACTGATGCGTCTTTTTGCTAAGGATATCATCATAAATCATTCAAATACAGCCAAGAGAAAAGGTTTCCAGTTAAACTTCCTAAATTTATCAAATAGTTATAAAGCGTGAGCTCTTGGAAGTACACATTATTTTTATTTTACTTGGGAGCATATGGAAAAATGATTATTCATTGCTGTGAAGTGATTCAGCAAATATGCACATGCACAGACACTTAAGTATCTTAAGTGTCTTAAGTGCACAGTATCTTAAGAGATATTGAAAATAATATTTGTGCTGTAATACCAATTTCATGTGATTCCAATTACACATGTAAGATATGAGGTAACTCACTTAAAAATTGGGCCTCAGTTTCCATATCTATAAAATAATAATAATAATCCATTTCACAGGATTCTTATGTGGCCATATCTTAAAAATGCTCTGTAACCTAAAAATGAGTCTTCTCCTTTTTTCTCCTTTTCGTCTTCCTTCTTGCTCTACTTCCCCTTTCACTGTTAACTAGTCATAGCTTTACCAGGTCAAATATATATAATATATACTTTACAAATAAACTTTGTAAGCTTATTTCAATATCACAGACCTAAAGCTACACTCAAAGACATCTGTGCTGTGCTAAAGCTCAAGATTCCAGCTTATTCTATTTTCCTACGGTGAGATTGTTTATCCTAAACACCTACATACCAGTCATAACAATATAATCTCAAGTTGGCCATATACTCTTAGTTGAGAGCTTAGCACATAAACTGTAATTTACCATTTAATAATAACCAATTTGAAATTATTATACATAAAATGTGGTTTAAAATATTCAGTTGGTCACTGACTGCAATCACCCAATGGATACCACCTACTTTCTTCACATTATTGTGGAAATTTTTAAAAATTGCAAAACTCATTTCATATTCTAGATACTATTGAAATGTTACACAATAGAAAAGCATTTAAAATATTCTTCTCAAATGTTGTGTTCCAAAATACTCTAGTTTTCAAATTTGGAACATTTTTTGGCACTGTTTTTCAGCTGAATATTTACTGCTAATGGTAGGTATACTGAATGCTTAATTTAGTGACATATAGTGGCTACTGGAAGGATGAGGAGAAAATGAGGTTGGCCTAAAATAAGAAAAAGATTAAGTTTTTAAATATTCCTTAGAAAAACAGTATATTAAAAATCTTTTAAGAAAATGGCAGAATAGAAGGACGTGTGCTGACCTGTTTTTAAGGAAATACCAAAATCACAACTAATCACTGAACAACCATCAACCAAAAACTGCTAGAACCTACCAAAAGAGACACTCCACATCCAATGACAAAAAGAAGCCTTGAGGAGGCAGCAAGAAGGGCTAAATCACAATTAAAATAAAATCTCATACATGCTATGTAGGTGAACCACAGACTGGAAATATTAAAAATTATACTACAGAAGTTCTCACGCAGGAGTCAAAGTTCTAAACCCCACATCAGACGCCCCAGTCTAGAGGCCTGGCAACAGGAGGAGGAGATCCAAAAATCTGGCTTTGAAGGCCAGCAGGAAATCCATAGGACCGGGAGAAACACCACTTGTTGAAGGCACACACAGGGTCTTATGCACACCAGGACCACAGAAAAAAGCACTGAACTCACCGGAGACTGGGCCAGAACTACCTGCTGGTATCAGGAGATCTCCTGTGGAGGTTGGCGCTGGGAGGGGGCCAGCTGTAGCTCACTACAGGGACAAAGACACTGGTAGTGTAGTTACATTGAGTATTCATTGGTGAGAGCATTGGGTCCTTCACAGGATAAAATCTTTTGAGGTGATCAAATGTGATTACTTATTACCTGTAAGGGAAAGAGAAACACCAGTGTATGTTCCATCCAGTTGCTTATTATTTCTGCACCTGTGCTGCCATCTATAAAAATGGTAATCATAATAGTATCTACCTTCTTCATACTGAGGAAGGCTTTCTTATCTCTCCTTGCTATTCTTTGGAACTCTGCATTCAGATGCTTATATCTTTCCTTTTCTCCTTTGCTTTCGCTTCTCTTCTTTTCACAGCTATTTGTAAGGCCTCCTCAGACAGCCATTTTGCTTTCTCGCATTTCTTTTCCATGGGGATGGTCTTGGTCCCTGTCTCCTGTACAATGTCACGAACCTCCGTCCAGAGTTCATCAGGCACTCTATCTATCAGATCTAGTCCCTTAAATCTATTTCTCACTTTGACTGTATAATCATAAGGGATTTGATTTAGGTCATATCTGAATGGCCTAGTGGTTTTCCCCACTTTCTTCAATTTCAGTCTGAATTTGGCAATAAGGAGTTCATGATCTGAGCCACAGTCAGCTCCTGGTCTTCTTTTTGCTAACTGTATGGAGCTTCTCCATCTTTGGCTGCAAAGAATATAATCAATCTGATTTCGGTGTTGACCATCTGGTGATGTCCATGTGTAGAGTCTTCTCTTGTGTTGTTGGAAGAGGGTGTTTGCTATGACCAGTGTGTTCTCTTGGCAAAACTCTATTAGCCTTTGCCCTGCTTCATTCCGTGCTCCAAGGCCAAATTTGCCTGTTACTCCAGGTGTTTCTTGACTTCCTACTTTTGCATTCCAGTCCCCTAGAATGAAAAGGACATCTTTTTTGGGTGTTGTTTCTAAAAGGTCTTGTAGGTCTTCATAGAACCGTTCAACTTCAGCTTCTTCAGCGTTACTGGTTGGGGCATAGGCCTGGATTACTGTAAAATTGAATGGTTTGCCTTGGAAACGAACAGAAATCATTCTGTCGTTTTTAAGATTGCATCCAAGTACTGCATTTCAGACTCTTTTGTTGACCATCCATTTCTTCTAAGGGATTCCTGCCCACAGTAGTAGATATAATGGTCATCTGAGTTAAATTCACCCATTCCAGTCCATTTTAATTCACTGATTCCTAGAATGTCTATGTTCACTCTTGCCATCTCCTGTTTGACCACTTCCAATTTGCCTTGATTCATGGACCTAACATTCCAGGTTCCTATGCAATATTGCTCTTTACAGCATCGGACCTTGCTTCTATCACCGGTCACATCCACAACTGGGCATTGGTTTTGCTTTTGCTCCATCCCTTCATTCCTTCTAGAGTTATTTCTCCACTGATCTCCAGTAGCATACTGGGCACTTACTGACCTGGGGAATTCCTCATTCAATATCCTATCATTTTGCCCTTTCTTACTGTTCATGGGGTTCTCAAGGCAAGTGTACTGAAGTGGTTTGCCATTCCCTTCTCCAGTGGACCACATTCGGCTGTGGTCCATGTGATCAGATCGACTAGTTTCCTGTGATTATGATTTCAGTGTGTCTAGCCTCTGATGCCCCTTCGCAATACCTACCGTCTTATTTGGGTTTCTCTTACCTTGGGCATGGGATATCTTTTCACAGCTGCTCCAAGAAAGCATAGCCGCTGCACCTTACCTTGGATGAGGGGTATCTCCTCAAGGCCGCCCCTCCTGACCTTGAACATGTAGTAGCTCCTCTCGGCCCTCCTGCGCTCACGCAGCCACCACCTATTGGACGTGGGGTAGCTCCTCTCGGCCACCGGCCCTGGCCTCAGGCGTGTGGTAGCTCCTCACGGCCGTGCCTCTTTGCATGGTCGGTTGCGGCCGTCTGCGCCGCCGGGGCCGGCGTCTCTCGCCGTGATCAATGCAAAGAAATGAGAAAAACAACAGAATAGGACAAACAAGAGATCTCTTCAAGAAAATTAGAGATTCCAAGGGAACATTTCATGCAAAGATGGGCTCGATAAAGGACAGAAATGGTATGGACCTAACAGAAGCAGAAGATATTAAGAAGAGGTGGCAAGAATACACAGAAAAACTGTACAAAAAAGATCTTCACGCCCAGGATAGTCACGATAATGTGATCACTGACCTAGAGCCAGACATCTTGGAATGTGAAGTCAAGTGGGCCTTAGAAAGCATCACTACAAACAAAGTTAGCGGAGGTGATGGAATTCCAGTGGAGCTATTTCAAATCTTGAAAGATGACGCCGTGAAAGTGCTACACTCAATATGCCAGCAAATTTGGAAAACTCAGCAGTGGCCACAGGACTGGAAAAGGTCAGTCTTCATTCCAATCCCAAAGAAAGGCAATGCCAAAGAATGTTCAAACTACCGCACAATTGCACTCATCTCACATGCTATTAAAGTCATGCTCAAAATTCTCCAAGCCAGGCTTCAGCAATATGTGAACCGTGAACTCCCAGATGTTCAAGCAGGTTTTAGAAAAGGCAGAGGAACCAGAGATCAAATTGCCAACATCCGCTGGATCATGGAGAAAGCAAGAGAGTTCCAGAAAAATATCTATTTCTGCTTCATTGACTATGCCAAATCTTTTGACTGTGTGGATCACAATAAACTGTGGAAGATTCTGAAAGAGATGAGAATACCAGACCACCTGACCTGCCTCTTGAGAAACCTGTATGCAGATCAGGAAGCAACAGTCAGAACTGTACATGGAACAACAGACTGGTTCCAAATAGGAAAAGGAGTATGTCAAGGCTGTATATTGTCACCTTGCTTTTTTAACTTATATGCAGAGTACATCATGAGGAACGCTGGGCTGGAAGAAGCACAAGCTGGAATCAAGATTGCTGGGAGAAATATCAATAACCTCAGATATGCAGATGACACTACCCTTATGGCAGAAAGTGAAGAGGAACTCAAAAGCCTCTTGATGAAAGTGAAAGAGGAGAGTGAAAAGGTTGGCTTGAAGCTCAACATTCAGAAAACGAAGATCATGGCATCTGGTCCCATCACTTCATGGGAAATAGATGGAAAAACAGTGGAAACAGTGTCAGACTTTAATTTTTTGGACTCCAAAATTACTGCAGATGCTGATTGCAGCCATGAAATCAAAAGACGCTTACTCCTTGGAAGGAAAGTTATGACCAACCTTGATAGTATATTAAAAAGCAGTGACATCACTTTGCCAACAAAGGTCCGTCTAGTCAAGGCTATGGTTTTTCCCGTGGTCATGTATGGATGTGAGAGTGTGACTGTGAAGAAAGCTGATCACCGAAGAATTGATGCTTTTAAACTGTGGTGTTGGAGAAGACTCTTGAGAGTCCCTTGTACTGCAAGGAGATCCAACCAGTCCATTCTAAAGGAGATCAATCCTGGGTGTTCATTGGAAGGACTGATGCTAAAGCTGAAACTGCAATACTTTGGCCACCTCATGCGACGAGTTGACTCACTGGAAAGGACTGTGATGCTGGGAAAGGTTGGGGGCGGGAGGAGAAGGGGACGACAGAGAATGAGATGGCTGGATGGCATCACCGACTCTGTGGACATGAGTTTGAGTGAACTCCGGGAGTTGGTGATGGACAGGGAGTCCTGGCGTGCTGTGATTCATGGGGTCGCGAAGAGTCGGACACGACTGAGCGACTGAACTGAACTAAACATCCTCATACAGCTTCTATAAAGAATACATAAGTTATAATACTTCAAAGTCTGCCAGAAACAAAAGCGAAGGTAAGCTGTAGTTGGAAGTGTTGCCAGGCAGAAAAAAAAGTATTGTCTCTATATGACTTCATTTGTGTTTTAGTATAAGCTTCTTCTCAGCTCCTTCACTCCATCTCTCATCCCTCCTCCTCTTCTTTTTCCTCTTTCCTTTCTTCTCCTCTTCTGCTCTGACAATCTTGTGGCTATGATCATTTAATTTTTCTCTCTTACTCTCTTACTGTCTGACTCTGAATTTCCATCTATCTGTTCTCTTCTTCTCTCAATCTCTTTCAGTTCGAGCATTTCCATTTTTGCTATTCAAAGACTTTAAAAAATAAAGTTAAATTCTTGATCCACAGAATCTGATTGTCACTGGCAGGGTTGATCTTGAATATGTATGTTGACATAGGGTCCCCTAGAGAGGGAGCCCCTCCTATGTTGTGAGTAAAAGGGTCACGGTGAAGCCACCAGGGCTGCCCTATAACACAGGGCACCTGTGCATTCAGTAAACACTTTTATCCTGACTATACGGGGCGGTAAACAAGTCCAATGCCAACTATTTTCATTACTGATCTACTCAAAATGCCGTGACCAGGAGCCAAAATACAAATGAGTTTGTGTCTTTCTCAATTGAGCATTGCAAAGCTGAATTGAAAGCTTTAGGCAGGTTGGGCTCCAACTGTTTTATTGTGTCCCACTTTTTTTTTTCTTCTTAAGAAATATCATGGAAAAAGAAAAGGAAAAATAATAAGTTCCTTTTTTTAAACAAATAGTTTGAATCTTATATAGTATTGGCTAAAATTTGTTAAATACATACTCTGTGTACCAGGCTCTATCAGTTCAGTTCAGTTCAGTCGCTCAGTCGTGTCCGACTCTCCGCGACCCCATGAATCACAGCACGCCAGGCCTCCCTGTCCATCACCAACTCCCGGAGTACACTCAAACTCATGTCCACAGAGTCGGTGATGCCATCCAGCCATCTCATTCTCCGTCGTCCCCTTCTCCTCCCGCCCCCAACCTTTCCCAGCATCAGAGTCTTTTCCAGTGAGTCAACTCATCTCATGAGGTGGCCAGGCTCTATAATGAACACTTTATTTTTTAAAAATTTTTCATTTAAAAAAATGTTTATTTATTTATTTATTGGCTATGCTGGATCTTCATTATGGTGTGTGGGCTTCTCATTGTAGTGGTTTCTCTTGCTGTAAAACACAGGTGTAGGCTTCCGGGCTTCAGTAGCTGTGGTGCGTCAGCTTAGTTGCCTCACAACATGTAGGACCTCAGTTCCCAGGCCTGGGATTGAACCCACGTCCCCTACATTGGCGGGTAGATTCTTAACCACTGGACAACCAGTGGAAGTCCTATAACAAGCACTTCAAAGGTACTATCATATGTTATTTTTCCACAGTTCTAAGAGGTATTATTTTTATTTTATACATAAAGAAACTGACACTCAGAAGACTTATGTAATTTGCCCAAATTTATACAGGAGATAAGTGTTGGAGGACTGATTTAAAACCAAGCCTTCTGGTTCCAAAGCTTAGATTCTTAATCATTATAGGTTGATAGAGCGGACAGAGTTTGTGTGGCTGCAGAGATTTGGTTCCCTGCAGGAGACACAGAGTTGAATCTTCAATAGGTTTCCTTTTTTGTTAGAAAATGTAGAGATATTGATGTAAAATACTGAATAGCTCTATGACATAAACTTTTAAATGCACAAATATTTGTGCCTGTATCTTTCTTATTACTATAAAACATTACTTCAACTAGATTCTTTTAATCTCTCTTAGTTTTCTTGCATGTGTGTGTGCTAAGTAGCTTCAGTCTTGTCTGACCCTTTGAGACCCTATGGACTGCAGCCCGCCAGGCTCCTCTGTCCATGGGATTCTCCAGGCAAGAATACTGGAGTGGGGTGCCATGCCCTCCTCCCTTAGTTTTCTTATCTACTGGTAAATTGATCTCAGAATACGTACTTAGTTTTTGTCAGGATGTGTATACAAATAGCACTTAAATAGCAATCCATTGATGAGAACTTCCATTACATTCTGAGCTGTATTAATTTTTAATGGACCAAATGCAGACAGGTTCCTGAACAGTGCTGAATCATCTTACATCCTGAGATTCATCTTCAAGGATGTCATGATCTTACCAGACAGTAAACCAAGTCTCTGAAGAATGACCACCGTGGAGGGCCAATGTAACCATGACTAATGAAGTCATTATAGAAAAGGCAAGAGTTATTTTAGGAGAGAAAAGTACTTTGCTTTTGTGTGCTTGTTTTGGGCTTTGATTTTTAAGGGTTCTGTTTATTTTCAAGCAGGAAGTAGCACAATTTTATTCATATGTTATTTGAATATTGAGTAGACTGTAAGATCAAAAAGACCTCTGGTCACATAAGAAATTTCCTTCAAGAGGAAAACAAAATGGGAATTGGTCTCAACATTTCTAAATTATAGACAAGAGTCAAGTACCTATACATCTTTTACAGTCATGTTTATATCTTGCACTACCTTGCTAACCTGCTGAGGGAATCAGTGGTACCGACAATGCAAAATTCTCTTTTATCTTTTACCTTATATATGTGACAGAAATCTGTAATAGAAGAGACACTGGGAAATGGGGCTCTATTTTACAATAGACTTGAGTTTACAGAAGTTAGCCCTTCAGATGCTGTGAGGACTTTATTTCTTTGGTAAAACTGGAGTCACCATAAAAATATGAGCGAAAAATTGAGAAAACTGGCAAAAAGCTTACATGGTAAACATTATTTTTTTTAAATCTGACTTCAAATGTGTATTTCACCTCATTGTAAATCCTCATAAAGTTTTGTAATAGGTATCCAACAATTAATTAATAAGGCAAAAATCTGTGAAAATGTTCATTGTAGTGAAATTTTTGTATAAGAATATAATGTTAGAAACCACATACACATTTATGTGGATTGGAGATCAAAAAGTAGAAATTTTAATAATTCACTATCAGTTCAGTTCAGTTCAGTCGCTCAGTCGTGTCCGACTCTCCGCGACCCCATGAATCACAGCACGCCAGGCCTCCCTGTCCATCACCAACTCCCGGAGTACACTCAAACTCATGTCCACAGAGTCGGTGATGCTATCCAGCCATCTCATTCTCGGTCGTCCCCTTCTCCTCCCGCCCCCAACCTTTCCCAGCATCAGAGTCTTTTCCAGTGAGTCAGCTCGTCGCATGAGGTGGCCAAAGTATTGCAGTTTCAGCTTTAGCATCAGTCCCTCCAATGAACATCCAGGATTGATCTCCTTTAGAATGCACTGGTTGGATCTCCTTGCAGTATAAGGGACTCTCAAGAGTCTTCTCCAACACCACAGTTCAAAAGCATCGATTCTTCGGCGATCAGCTTTCTTCACAGTCCAGCTCTCACATCCATACATGACCACGGGAAAAACCATTGCCTTGACTAGACGGACCTTGGTTGGCAAAGTAATGTCTCTGCTTTTTAATATACTATCAAGGTTGGTCATAACTTTCCTTCCAAGGAGCAAGCGTCTTTTAATTTCATGGCTGCAATCAGCATAAGAAAATTATATAATTTGTGGGTAATCATGACTACCAACCTTCCTAGTATTTTTCTCTCTCTTTCCCCATCTCTTCTTCTCTTTCTTTCTTCCTCTCCCTCCCCAACCCCATGAGAACATTTATAGATCATGAATGTTTGAGAGTACTCATGAGAAAAGGAAGAGAGAGTCAAATTTTAAAAGGGTGGCTTTACTTTTTCCCAGATTTAACTCCTCATTATTTAATTATCTGTGCTTGCAAAATTGAATGAGAAAACAAATTTTACCTGAAACTAATTAATTGCATGTCCTTTAATTTGAATGTTCAAATTATCTGATTCAATAATTATTATATGCATGTAAAAAGGGAGCTTTAGAAAAAATGTTTCTAAGAATGTGCTTCACAGTCTTTTCTGTTCATTTCTGATCCTTGCACAAAGAGAAAATACTATTAATTGAGCCATTTTTATGACATAAAATATTTTCCTTTATGACAGAAAGATTAACATTGCCTTTATAAAAGCTACAAGACTTTTTTAAAAATTAGTCATTATATAAAGAAGAGTCATTACTTATATTATGTATTTTATATTTGACTTAAGTAAAATATTTTATGGTTGATATTAAATATAATCTTACTGTATACTCGTGAGTCTATAATATTTAAAAATATTTTTATTTCTGTTGTTTATTATATATCAAGTATATTATTTGAAATAATACATAAAATTTCAGAGGTACACTGTAATACTTATACCCCTTCAGACATTCAACTGGAAGTGTTTTTATCTTGAGTGTTTGAAGCGTCTTCCTCCTCACCTTAAAGTAATGAATATCTCTTAACACTGAAACAACAAATTTAGCAGCCAATAGATGGCACTGGAGGTATTCAAAACATACTCTTTATCTTTTCCATTCCATTGAATATGATTATTTCTGAGAGTAAATGACAATTTATATCATTAAATTAAAAACATAGGCAATGTCCATGGCGAAGAAACTCAAATATTTAGCTGTTGCATTCCTGTTCAAAATTTTAGCACCCTAACAATATGAAACAAATTCTCTTTCTCAACCATGTTGTAACTTATCAGTATGTCACTCAAAGATATTTTACCACCACCTGCTAGGATTTCTGGGGAAGTCGGAAGCTCACTCAGTATGTATGATATCCATAGAGATTTCATTTTGGTACTATTTTCCTGCTTATGTGATCCTGGTGGGTTGAGGATTACTGAGAAATGTAATTAAGTCTTTCATTACTGGTCCTCACCTGGATCTTTCTAAAGCCAACTTCACAAGTAAGCTTTTCATTATAGTAAACAAACACACAAAACGTTCAACGAATCACACAGAGAAAAAGAGAAAATGTATGATAGCACTTCAGCACAGACCGCAAAGAACAGAGTAATCCATTTATAGGTTGGGGCTAATTTCCCTCTAAAATTGGCTGACAATGGGCTTAACTATGTAGACTTGATACAAAGAGATCCCACGTGGAGTTCAATGGAAATGCTGCATACGTAGGAAGCCAAAGTAGCACTGTATCTGTTTTGTTAAGTGAGATCCAGTGTCTATGCTCTGTTTGCCTTTTTTTGTTCAGTTACATCAAGTGTCTCCTAAAGCCAGGTGATATTTTCAGGAAAGTGTTATCAGCATGATGCAGCATCAAACATTATGGCTATTCCATCTTCAGATTACATCCCACACTTTTCAAAGCTCTGTCTTAAAACTATTGAAGAAGCTATTGCTTTTAATCTCAAACAAACAGAAGTCACTGCTTTATGAAAATGCAACACCAAGTGAAACTTACACATAGTTGGAGAAAGACCACATTTCAATCTATTTGCTTATGCACAAAACAATAAAATATTTATTGTTATAAAATCCCATGGATGGAGGAGCCTGGTAGGCTGCAGTCCGTGGGGTCGCTAAGGGTCGGACACGACTGAGCGACTTCACTTTCACTTTTCACTTTCACACATTGGAGAAGGAAATGGAAACCCACTCCAGTGTTCTTGCCTGGAGAATCCCAGGGACGGGGGAGCCTGGTGGGCTTCCATCTATGGGGTCACACAGAGTCGGACACGACTGAAGTGACTTAGCAGCAGCAGCAGCAGCAATGTGCTGATATTTTATTAATACTATAGTTTCTTTTATATGAGACATCAACATGAAGTAATTGGATACATATATTTATATTCATATATGTATTTCATGATGATTATGTATTTCATGTATAAGCAATGTGTCTGCTGCTGCTGCTGCTGATAAGTCGCTTCAGTCGTGTCCGACTCTGTACGACCCCATAGACGGCAGCCCATCAGGCTCCACCGTCCCTGGGATTCTCCAGGGAAGCAATGTGTCTGCAGGGCCAGAAACAGTGCCTGGTTATTTTTATTTTAACTTTTGATACTATGCTACATTGTTAATAGCTGATTAACAATGTTGTGATAGTTTCAGGTGAACACCAAAGGGGCTCAGCCATATGTATCCATGTGTTAATTCTCCCCTAGACTCCCCTCCCATCAAAGTGCCTGGTCATTTATAGAGTACCTATTAAAATAGGTTATAGGACAAACAGCTGAAATAGTATGTTATCAGAAAAATACCAAATGTGTACTTTTACCAGTAGTGTCTGTTCACCTCCCTTCAGTTTACTAAAACCATTCATCTTTAATATCTGGCTTTAAGAAATTCTCTCTATATTATCTCTCATAGGAGTATTTAGTGCCCTAGAAATCCTTGCTAAAATGTGGTCATATTCCCTAACTTCTTATAGCCACACTAGCTTTATATATTATACAAGGAGTAGGAGAAATTTTAATTCTTCCCAACAAGATTAGATGCATTTTTGTGAGTTCTGGACATATGCAATTGAACTAAGGCAATTCTTTAATGTACCTAAGGATGTTTGAAGTTCTTATATAAAGTGGGGGACACATTAGGGAAGTGTCCACAGGTGATACTAAGAGACTTCTGGAATTCCATAAGGGGAAATTCCTATAGAGTCCTGCACTGTGGCCTGCAGATACTTTTATCTTTAATACAACAGTGATTGTGAGGCTCGGGGATCTAGATTGACAACATTCATCTTGATGTCTGCATTTTAATCTCAATGATATTTCCCTTTCTAAAATCACTAGCTTCAACTTTCCAATAAAGAAACAAGGAAGATCACAATTAGGCTCTTCTTTTACAAATTAGGTTGAAATATTGGAGCAAAGAGTATGGAATTGTCTTAGAGTTTAACAGCGAATATTCAGCTATTACAGTACAGGTTTGTAAGTAAGATGTTTGTTGCATATGAATGAAAAATAAATGAACGAATGAATAGAGTCACTGTACAACCCAAATAACCTTGTGTCAAATTTGGTAACAGGAAGTGACTCAAACTAAGAGGAAATAGGAAATTTGATTGGCAATTTTTAATTCAGTTTTCAACAACATAATAAATGTCAAATAAAGCTACAAGTCACCTTCAGATTCCAGGATAAAACATATAAATCAGAGATGTTTTCCTGTCTGTGGTTTTAAACCTATTGTTTAATGAGCTCCACATTTAGTCAGAAAGCCAACAAATTATAAGGAGTAACTTGTGTGAGTAAGTTATCTACATTCTGAAGCCCTCAGTCATCTTATTAGCATAATAATTTTACCTACCTCATAGGGATATTTTGAGAATTATATTTAAAAATGCATGTAATCACTGCTATGTTTAAAATGGATAACCAACAAGGACCTATTGCAGAGCCCATGGAACTCTGTTCAGTGTTATGTGGCAGCCTGGATGGGAGGGGAATTTAGGGGAGAATGGATACATGTATATGTATGGCTGAGTCCCTTAACTGATCATCTGAAACTATCACATTGTTTGTTAATCAGCTATACCCTGATACAAAATAAAAAGTTAAAAAATGCATGTCAAATGGCGCAACTACAATTGATTAACAGTTTTGCAATATCTCAGTAAGTTAAACATACTTAGACATATGATTCAAAAATTCTACTCTTAAGAATCTACCCCAAATAATTGAAAATAGGTGCTCATATAAAAGCTTGTATACAAGTGTTCATAACAGCATTATTCACAATAATCCAAAGAATGGAAACACGGCATAGAGCCATCAACCAACGAATAAGTAAATGAAATATGACATATATATATACAAATGAGTGTTATTAAGGCATAAAAAGAACTGAAGTATTAATACCTGCTATAACATAGAGGAACCTTGAAAACTTGCTAGGTGAAAGAAACTAAGTCACATATTACATGATTTCATATAGGGGAAATATCCATAATAGGTAACCACTATGCTGAAGAAGCTGAAGTTGAATGATTGTGTGAAGACCTACAAGACCTTCTAGAACTAACACCAAAAAAAAAAAAAAAAAAAGGATGTCCTTTTCATCATAGGGGACAGAATGCAAAAATAGGAAGTCAAGAAATACCTGGAGTAAATAGGCAAGTTTGACCTTAGAAATGAAGGAGAGCAAAGGCTAATAGAGGTTTTCCAAGAGAATGCACTGAGCATAGAAATCACCCACTTCCAACAGCACAAGAAATGACTCTACACATGGTTATCACCAGATGATAAATACTGAAATTAGATTGATTATATTCTTTGCAGACAAAGATGGAGAAGCTCTATAAAAAGACCTAGAACTGACTGTGGCTCACATCAACAGCAACTTACTGCAAAACTCAGGCTTAAGTTGAAGAAAGTCAATGGCAAGCCACTCCAGTACTCTTGCCTAGAAAATCCCATGGATGGAGGAGCCTGGTAGGCTGCAGTCCGTGGGGTCGCTAAGGGTCAGACACGACTGAGCGACTTCACTTTCACTTTTCACTTTCACACATTGGAGAAGGAAATGGCAACCCACTCCAGTGTTCTTGCCTGGAGAATCCCAGGGACGGGGAAGCCTGGTGGGCTTCCGTCTATGGGGTCACAAAGAGTTGGACACGACTGAAGTGACTTAGCAGCAGCAGCAGCAGGGAAAATCGCTAAGCCTTTCAGATATGGTCTAAATTAAATCCCATATGATTATACAGTGGAGATGACGAACAGATTCAAGAGATTAGCTCTGGTAGACAGAGTGCCAGAAGAACTATGGATGAAGGTTCATAACATTGTACAGGAAATGGTGACCAAAACCATCCTCAAGAAAAAGAAAAGGAAGAAGGCTAAGTGGTTGTCTGAGGAGGCTTTACAAACAGCTGAGAAAAGAAGAGCAGTGAAAGGCAAAGGGGAAAGGGAAAAATATACCCATCTGAATGCATATTTCCAAAGAATAGCAAGGAGAGGTAGAAAGCCTTCTTTAGTGAAAAATTCAAAGAAATAGATGAAAACAATAGAATGGGAAAGACGAGAGATCTTTTCAAAAAATACTGAAGATACCAACAGAACATTTCATGCAAAGATGGGTACAAAAAAGGACAGAAAAGGTAAGGACCTAACATAAGCAGAAAATATTAAGGAGAGCTGACAAAAGTATATAGAAGTGAAAAGTGAAGTGAAAGTCACTCAGTCGTGTCCGACTCTTTGTGACCCCATAGACTATACAGTCCATGGAATTCTCTAGGCCAGAATACTGGAGTGGGTAGCCTTTCCCTTCTCCAGGGGATCTTCCCAACCCAGGAATCGAACCCAGGTCTCCCACATTGAAGGCGGATTCTTTACCAGCTGAGCCACCAGGGAAGCCACTATACAGAAAAGGTCTTAATGACCCAGATGCCATGATGGTGTGATCACTCATGTAGAACCAGATATCCTGGAGTGTGAAGGGGACCTTAGGAAGTATTACTATGAACAAAGCTAGTGAAGGTGATAGAATTCCAGCTGAGCTATTTCAAATCCTAAAAGATGATGCTGTTAAAGTGCTGCACTCAATATGCCAGCAAATTGGGAAAACTCAGCAGTGGCAATAGGACTGGGAAAGGTCAGTTTTCATTCCAGTTCCAAAGAAGGGCAAAGCCAAAGAATGTCAAACTAAAGCACAATTACACTCATTTCACATGCTAGCAAGGTAATGCTCAAAATACTACAAACCAGGCTTCAGTATATGTGAACTGAGAACTTTCAGATGTACAAACTGGATTTAGAAAAGGTGGAGGAACCAGAGATCAAATTGCCAGCATCTGTTGAATCATAGAAAAAGCAAGGGAATTTCAGAAAAAGATCTACTTCTGCTTCTTTAACTACACTAAAGTCTTTGACTGTATGCATTACAACAAACTGGAAAATTCTTTTTTGTTTGTTTGTTTTTTCAGTTTCAGTTTATTTATTTATTTTTATGGGAGGCTAATTACTTTACAATATTATATTGGTTGGTTTTGCCATACATTGGCATGAATCCGCCCCGGGTGTACATGTGTTCCCCATCTTGAACCCTCCTCTCACCTCCCTCCCCATCCCATCCCCCTGGGTCATCCCAGTGCAGCAGCCCTGAGCATCATCTCATGCATCGAACCTGGACTGGCGATTCATTTCACATATGATAATATACATGTTTCAATGCCATTCTTCCATCATCCCACCCTCGCCCTCTCCCACAGAGTCCCAAGACTGTTCTATACACCTGTGTCTCTAATCAAGGCAAACTGGAAGTGGTCAAACGAGATGGCAAAAGTGAACATAGACATTCTAGGAATCAGTGAACTAAAATGGACTGGAATGGGTGAATTTAACTCAGATGACCATTATATCTACTACTGTGGGCAGGAATCCCTTAGAAGAAATGGAGTAGCCATCATAGTCAACAAAAGAGTCCGAAATGCAGTACTTGGATGCAATCTTAAAAACGACAGAATGATTTCTGTTCGTTTCCAAGGCAAGCCATTCAATATTACAGTAATCCAGGCCTATGCCCCAACCAGTAACGCTAAAGAAGCTGAAGTTGAATGGTTCTATGAAGATCTACAAGACCTTTTAGAACTAACACCCAAAAAAGATGTCCTTTTCATTCTAGGGGACTGGAATGCAAAAGTAGGAAGTCAAGAAACCCCTGGAGTAACAGGCAAATTTGGCCTTGGAGCACGGAATGAAGCAGGACAAATGCTAATAGAGTTTTGTCAAGAGAACGCACTGGTCATAGCAAACACCCTCTTCCAACAACACAAGAGAAGACTCTACACATGGACATCACCAGATGGTCAACACCGAAATCATATTGATTATATTCTTTGCAGCCAAAGATGGAGAAGCTGTATACAGCTAGCAAAAACAAGACCAGGAGCTGACTGTGGCTCAGATCATGAACTCCTTATTGCCAAATTCAGACTGAAATTGAAGAAAGTGGGGAAAACCACTAGACCATTCAGATATGACCTAAATCAAATCCCTTATGATTATACAGTGGAAGTGAGAAATAGATTTAAGGGACTAGATCTGATAGACAGAGTGCCTGATGAACTCTGGACAGAGGTTTGTGACATTATACAGGAGACAGGGACCAAGACCATCCCCATGGAAAAGAAATGCAAAAAGGCAAAATGGCTGTCTGAGGAGGCCTTACAAATAGCTGTGAAAAGAAGAGAAGTGAAAAGCAAAGGAGAAAAGGAAAGATATAAGCATCTGAATGCAGAGTTCCAAAGAATAGCAAGGAGAGATAAGAAAGCCTTCCCCAATGATCAATGCAAAGAAATAGAGGAAAACAACAGAATGGTAAAGACAAGAGATCTCTTCAAGAAAATTGGAGATTCCAAGGGAACATTTCATGCAAAGATGGGCTCGATAAAGGACAGAAATGGTATGGACCTAACAGAAGCAGAAGATATTAAAAAGAGGTGGCAAGAATACACAGAACTGTACAAAAAAGATCTTCATGACCAAGATAGTCACGATAACGAGATCACTGACCTAGAGCCAGACATCTTGGAATGTGAAGTCAAGTGGGCCTTAGAAAGCATCACTACGAACAAAGCTAGTGGAGGTGATGGAATTCCAGTTGAGCTATTTCAAATCTTGAAAGATGATGTCGTGAAAGTGCTACACTCAATATGCCAGCAAATTTGGAAAACTCAGCAATGGTCACAGGACTGGAAAAGGTTAGTCTTTATTCCAATCCCAAAGAAAGGGAATGCTAAAGAATGCTCAAACTACCGCACAATTGCACTCATCTCACATGCTAGTCAAGTCATGCTCAAAATTCTCCAAGCCAGGCTTCAGCAATATGTGAACCGTGAACTCCCATGTTCAAGCAGGTTTTAGAAAAGGCAGAGGAACCAGAGATCAAATTGTCAACATCCGCTGGATCATGAAGAAAGCAAGAGAGTTACAGAAAAACATCTATTTCTGCTTCACTGACTATGGCAAAGCCTTTGACTGTGTGGATCACAATAAACTGTGGAACATTCTGAAAGAGATGGGAATCCCAGACCACCTGACCTGCCTCTTGAGAAACCTGTATGCAGGTCAGGAAGCAACAGTCAGAACAGTACATGGAACAACAGACTGGATCCAAATAGGAAAAGGAGTACGTCAAGGCTGTATATTTTCACCTTGCTTATTTAACTTGTATGCAGAGTACATCATGAGGAATGCTGGGCTGGAAGAAGCACAAGCTGGAATCAAGATTGCTGGGAGAAATATCAATAACCTCAGATATGCAGATGACACTACCCTTATGGCAGAAAGTGAAGAGGAACTAAAGAGCCTCTTGATGAAAGTGAAAGAGGAGAGTGAAAAGGTTGGCTTGAAGCTCAACATTCAGAAAACAAAGATCATGGCATCTGGTCCCATCACTTCATGGGAAATAGATGGAAAAACAGTGGAAACAGTGTCAGACTTTATTTTTCTGGGCTCCAAAATCACTGCAGATGCTGATTGCAGCCATGAAATTAAAAGATGCTTACTCCTTGGAAGGAAAGTTATGACTAACCTTGATAGTATATTAAAAAGCAGAGACATTACTTTGCCAACAAAGGTCCGTCTAGTCAAGGCTATGGTTTTTCCCATGGTCATGTATGGATGTGAGAGTTGGACTGTGAAGAAAGCTGATCGCCGAAGAATTGATGCCTTTGAACTGTGGTGTTGGAGAAGACTCGTGAGAGTCCCCTGTACTGCAAGGAAATCCAACCAGTCCATTCTGGGGGAGATCAATCCTGGCTGTTCATTGGAGGGACTGATGCTAAAGCTGAAACTCCAATACTTTGGCCACCTCATGTGATGAGTTGACTCACTGGAAAAGACTCTGATGCTAGGAAAGATTGGGGGCGGGAGGAGAAGGGGACGACAGAGAATGAGATGGCTGGATGGCATCACCGACTCTGTGGACATGAGTTTGAGTGAACTCTGGGAGTTGGTGATGGACAGGGAGGCCTGGCGTGCTGTGATTCATGGGGTCGCGGAGAGTTGGACACGACTGAGCGACTGAACTGAACTATACTGAACTGATACAGGGTTAAGGTTACCATCTTTCTAAATTCCATATACATGCGTTAGTATACTGTATTGGTGTTTTTCTTTCTGGCTTACTTCACTCTGTATAATAGGCTCCAATTTCATCCACCTCATTAGAACTGATTCAATTGTATTTTTTTAATGGCTGAATAATACTCCATTGTGTATATGTACCAAAGCTTTCTTATCCATTCGTCTGCAGATGGGCATCTAGGTTGCTTCCATGTCCTCGCTATTATAAACAGTGCTGCAATGAACATTGGAGTACACGTGTCTCTTTCAATTCTGGTTTCCTCAGTGTGTATACCCAGGAGTGTGATTGCTGGATCATATGGCAGTTCTATTTCCAGTTTTTTGGGAAGTCGCCGCACTGTTCTCCATAATGGCTGTACTAGTTTGCATTCCCACCAACAGTGTAAGAGGGTTCCTTTTTCTCCACACCCTCTCCAGCATTTATTGCTTGTAGACTTTTGGATAGCAGCCATTCTGACTGGTGTGAAATGGTATCTCTTTGTGGTTTTGATGTGCATTTCTCTGATTATGAGGGATGTTGAACATTTTTTTCATGTGTTTGTTAGCCATGTATCTCTTCTTTGGAGAAATGTCTGTTTAGCTCTTTGGCCCATTTTTTGATTGGGCCGTTTATTTTTCTGGAATTGAGCTGCAGAAGCTGCTTGTATATTTTGGAGATTAATTCTTTGTCAGCTGCTTCATTTGCTATTATTTTCTCCCATTCTGAAGGCCGTCTTTTCACCTTGCTTATAGTTTGCTGTGCAGAAGCATTTGATTTTAATTAGGTCCCATTTGTTTATTTTTGCTTTTATTTCCAATATTCTGGCAGGTGGGTCTTGGAGGATCCTGCTGTGATTTATGTCGGAGAGTGTTTTGCCTATGTTCTCCTCTAGGAGTTTTATAGTTTCTGGTCTTACATTTAGATCTGTAATCCATTTTGAGTTTATTTTTGTGTATGGTGTTAGGAAGTGATCTAGTTTCATTCTTTTACAAGTGGCTGAACAGTTTTCCAGCACCACTTGTTAAAGAGACTGTCTTTTCTCCATTTTATATTCTTGCCTCCTTTGTCAAAGATAAGGTGCCCATAGGTGCGTGGATTTATCTCTGGGCTTTCTATTTTGTTCCATTGATCTATATTTCTGTCTTTATGCCAGTACCATACTGTCTTGATGACTGTGTCTTTGTAGTAGAGCCTGAAGTCTGGCAGGCTGATTCCCCCAGTTCCATTCTTCTTCCTCAAGATTGCTTTGGCTATTCGAGGTTTTTTGTATTTCCATACAAATTGTGAGATTATTTGTTCTAGCTCTGTGAAAAATATTGTTGGTAGCTTGATAGGGATTGCATTGAATGTATAATTTATTTTGGGTAGTATACTCATTTTCACAATATTTATTCTTCCAATCCATGAACATGGTATATTTCTCCATCTATTAGTGTCCTCTTTGATTACTTTCACCAATGTTTTATAGTATTCTATGTACAAGTCTTTTGTTTCTTTAGGTAGATATATTCCTAAGTATTTAATTCTTTTCGTTGCAACAGTGAATGGAATAGTTTCCTTAATTTCTCTTTCTATTTTCTTATTATTAGTGTATAGGAATGCAAGGGATTTCTGTGTGTTGATTTTATATCCTGCAACTTTACTGTATTCATTGATTAGCTCTAGTAGTTTTCTGATAGATTCTTTAGGGTTTTCTGTGTAGAGGATCATGTCATCAGTGAACAGTGAAAGTTTTATTTCTTCTTTTCCAATTTGGATTCCTTTTATGTCTTTTTCTGCTCGGATTGCTGTGGCCAAAACTTCCAGAACTATGTTGAATAGTAGTGGTGAGAGTGGGCACCCTTGTCTTGTTCCTGACTTTAGGGGAAATGCTTTCAGTTTTTCACCATTGAGGATAATGTTTGCTGTGGGTTTGTCATATATAGCTTTTTTTATGTTGAGGTATGTCCCTTCTATTCCCACTTTCTGGAGGGTTTTGATCATAAATGGATGTTGAATTTTGTCAAAGGCTTTCTCTGCATCTATTGAGATAATCATATGATTTTTATTTTTCAGTTTGTTAATGTAGTGTATTACATTGATTAACGTGCTGATATTGAAGAATCCTTGCATTCCTGGGATAAAGCCCACTTGGTCATGATGTATGATTTTCTTAATGTGTTGTTGGATTCTGGTTGCTAGAATTTTGTTAAGGATTTTTGCATCTATGTTCATCAGTGATATTGGCCTGTAGTTTTCTTTTTTTGTGGGATCTTTAGCAGGTTGTTTTGGGATTAGGGTGATGGTGGCCTCATAGAATGAGTTTGGAAGTTTCCCTTCCTCAGCAATTTTCTGGAAGAGTTTGAGTAGAATAGGTGTTAGCTCTTCTCTAAATTTTTGGTAGAATTCAGCTGTGACTGGCTTGGAGAATTTTAAGTATTACTTTACTAGTATGTGAGATGAGTGCAATTGTGTGGTAGTTTGAGCATTCTTTGGCATTGCCTTTCTTTGGGATTGGAATGAAAACTGACCTTTTTCAGTCCTGTGGCCACTGCTGAGTTTTCCAAATTTGCTGGCATATTGAGTGTAGCACTTTCACAGCATCATCTTTCGGAATTTGAAATAGCTCAACTGGAATTCCATCACCTCCACTAGCTTTGTTTGTAGTGATGCTTTCTAAGGCCCACTTGATTTCACATTCCAGGATGTCTGGCTCTAGGTGAGTAATCACACCATCATGATTATTTGGGTCATGAAGATCTTTTTTGTATAGTTCTTCTGTGTATTCTTGCCACCTCTTCTTAATATCTTCTGCTTCTGTTAGGTCCCTACCATTTCTGTCCTTTACTGAGCCCATCTTTGCATAAAATGTTCCCTTGGTGTATCTAGTTTTCTTGAAGAGATCCCTAGTCTTTCCCAATCTATTGTTTTCCTCTATTTCTTTGCACTGGTCAGCGAGGAAGGCTTTCTTATCTCTCCTTGCTATTCTTTGGAACTCTGCATTCAGATGCTTATATCTTTCCTTTTCTCATTTGCTTTTCACTTCTCTTCTATTCACAGCTATTTGAAAGGCCTCCTCAGACAGCCATTTTGCTTTTTTGCATTTCTTTTTCTTGGGGATGGTCTTGACTCCTGTCTCCTGTACAATGTCACGAACCTACGTCCATACTTCATCAGGCACTCTATCAGATCTAGTCCCTTAAATTTATTTGTCACTTCCACTGTATAATCATAAGGGATTTGATTTAGGTCATACCTGAATGGTCTAGTGGTTTTCCCTACTTTCTTCAATTTCAGTCTGAATTTGGCAATAAGGAGTTCATGATCTGAGCCATAGTCAGCTCCCAGTCTTGTTTTTGCTGACTATATAGAACTTCTCCATCTTTGGCTACAAAGAATATAATTAATCTGATTTTGGTGTCAACCACTTTACTATGATTGTAAAAAGTAACAAGAAAAAAATATGTGTTAAAAGTTCTGCGCTCTCAATCCTGACCAATTGGCACCGTTTTGAACTCGCCATGTTTCTTTGTGATATGCTAATGTGTAAAGATGAAGAATCATTCAAAGGAATACTGGAAAAACACTGTATGCTGGTGAAACCACAATGATGCTATAGCTTTGAATCTTAATTTTACATCAACTAATTCATTAAACCTGCATTGTGAAGAGTTCAATGTCTAGTAGAGTTTTGTTCAGATCACTTCAGTCACTTAGTCATGTCTGGCTTTTTGTGACCCCATGTACTGCAGCATGCCAGGCTTCCCTGTACATCGCCAACTCCCAGAACTTGCTCAAACTCATGTCCATGGAGTCGGTGATGTCATTCAACTATCTCATACTCTGTTGTCCCCTTCTCCTCCCTCCTTCAGTCTTTCCCAGCACCAGGGTCTTTTCCAATGAGTCAGTTCTTCACATCAGGTGGCCAAAGTATTGTAGTTTCAGCTTTAGCATCAGTCCTTCCAATGAATATTCAGGACTGATTTCCTTTAGAATGGACTGGTTGGATCTCCTTGCAATCCAAGGGACTCTTAAGAGTTTTCTCCAACACTCTTAAGAGTTCAAAAGCATCAATTCTCCAGCGCTCAGCTTTCTTTACAGTCCAACTCTCACATCCATACATGACTACTGTGACAACCATAGCTTTGACTAGATGGACCTTTGTTGGCAAGGTAATACCTCTGCTTTTTAATATGCTGTCTAGGTTTGTCATAGCTTTTCTTCCAAGGAGTAGAGTTTTGTAGTTGTTGATAATATTTCAAAGAAGGAGAAGAAAAGGAAGGGGAGGAGGAGGAGTAAAAGGATAAGGAGAAAGGAGAAAGAAAGTAAGAAAAAGGAGACCAAGTATGCTTTGGTGGAAAGAACGTTTTATTCCATATAGTTGCTCACAAGAAAAGTGGACTTTAGAGATCATGCATAGGATCCACTCGTGCTTTGTTTACCTTCAGAATTTGATCCACTCATGCTTTGTTTACTTTCAACAGTTACTTTTCCACAGTCTGTTAGAATTAAAGAGAACCTAAAGATGATTTATTTCAATTTTATTATTTCAATTTATTTCAACTATTTCAATTTTTAGATAAGAAAACCCATACCCAGAATGGTCAAATAACTTACCTACGATCAATGAATGGGGTATGTGACATTCTGATGCCACTGAGCACTTTTTATTGTCAAAAAATTTGTCACATAACAGATAGCTGCCTGACTATTCCTGATCCCCATCTACCCCTTTATTCAAGTAGATTTGTAGATAAAAATGCTGATTGGAGAAGTCTGTTATACACGCATTACTTGGAAATATATTCCAATATTTTTGCGTTTTGATGCCAAATACCCATGCCAAGATATTATGTTTTGCATTGATAATTAGTGGCAGATTGGATAAGAAAGAGCCTTATAATCAAAGTATGCTGTTCACACTTCTGTCTCTTGGTAACCCCACCACTACATCCCATGTTTAAGCGCTATCAACTCAGTGTTCTTCTCAGAGCTGGTTTATTTGAAGAATACTCTTGCTTTTTATCGTGCCTTAATAGAGAAACTTCTCAGCTAGCATCTCAAGGACAACCAGCCCTGGTTTTTACTACACCCAGGCCATCAATAGAAAAGTCCAACACTGATTAGGATCTACTCACTGATTGGCAGATATTAAAAATTAGATGATTCAATGAGAACTATGGATGCTGTCCTTGTCATTACCAAAGACAATGAATCTTCTCCGAATAAAACAGGTCATAGACTATGGGTGTTCCTAAATCCCCATCCTTGTCCTTCCTGCTGGCACTCTCCTTCGTGCCTCCTGGCTTACCTGGCACACAGCTGTCCCTCAGTAAAGGTTCTGATAATAGACATTTCAACTCTGGGTAGAGAAAACCCCTCTGTGAAAATGTAGTTTCTAATCATATCTCTCATCTTAAAATTATATCCCAATTTCCAGTGTGTAACTAGTACTTAGAGAGTCGGAAGTGTGGGCAATTCTATCTTGAAAGATATTCTATAGACAGAGATTTAATAATAATGTGTCACTAATGTCCATTTCAATCATTCCTGAATGTATTTGAACTTTGAAAAAAATTCTTGCTCATCTTTACCTTCTGACTGATACTGTTGACTTGATTTGACTTGATGTTTTCATTCTTTCCTAATAGAGGCTAGGCTAAGTACACTTCAGGTATGCACAGATTGATGGTTAGAGTAATGAATGATCATCCATTATTTCAGAAGTGATGTTCACGAATGTCTTTTCTAAATCATTTGGCATTAAAGGAAAATCTAAATATTTCCCAAGACTAGGTTACAAAATTTTAACTATACCTTATGATTAGTAGATAATTATTTTCTTGATTTAACACCATTTACTTTTAAAATTGGCAGGGGGGCGGGGAAGGTGAACAGAGATAAGGAAAAATGCATATGGACTTTTGAACTGTGGTGTCGGAGAAGACTCTTGAGAGTCCCTTGGACTGCGAGGAGATCCAACCAGTCCATTCTAAAAGACATCAATCCTGGGTATTCATTGGAAGGACTGATGCTAAAGCTGAAACTCCAATACTTTGGCCACCTCATGCGACAGGTTGACTCACTGGCAAAGAGTCTGATGCTGGGAGGGATTGGGGACGGGAGGAGACAGGGACGACAGAGAATGAGATGGCTGGATGGCATCACCGACTCGATGGACATGAGTTTGAGTGAACTCCGGGAGTCGGTGATGGACAGGGAGGCCTGGCGTGCTGTGATTCATGGGGTTGCAAAGAGTCGGACACGACTGAGTGACTGAACTGAACTGAACTGAACATGTCTGTCACTGGAGAAGAGAATGGCAAACCACTTCAGCATTATTTTGAGAACTCCATCAACAGTACGAAAAGGCATAGATATGACACTGAAAGATGAACCCAATATGTGTCTAATATGCTGCTGAACAAGAGTGGGGAAATAGCTCCAGAAGGAATGAAGAAGCTGACCAAAGCAGAAATGATGCCCAGTTATGGATGTATCTGGTGGTGAAAGTAAAGTCTGATGCTGTAAAGAACAATACTGCATAGGAAACTGGAATGTTAGATCCATGAATATAGGTAGGTTGGAAATGGTCAAATAGCAGAGGGCAAGAGTGAATGTTGACATTTTAGGAATCAGTGAACTAAAATGGATAGGAATGGGTGAATTTAAATCAGATGACCATTATATCTACTATTGTGGGGAAGAACTCAATAGAAGAAATGGAGTAGCCCTCATAGTCAATAAAAGAGTCCAAAATGCAGTACTTGGGTACAATCTCAAAAATCACAGAATGATCTCTGTTCATTTCCAAGGCAAACCATTCAGCATCACAATAATACAAGTATATGCCTCAACCAAAAATGCCAAAGTTGAAATTGAATAGTTCTATGATGACCTACAAGACCTTCTAGAACTAACACCAAACAAAGATATCCTTTTCATCATAGGGGGCTGGAATGCCAAAGTAGAAATCAAAAGATACCTGTAGTAACAGGCAGTTTTGGCCTTGGAATAAGGCTAATAGAGTTTTTCCAAGAGTGTGCAATGGTCACAGCAAGCACCCACTTCCAACAATACAAAAGACAACTCTACACATGGACATCAGCAGATAGTCAATACCAAAATCAGATTGATTATATTCTTTGCAGCCAAATATGGAGAAGTTCTACACAGTCAGCAAAAACAAGACCAGAAACTGACTTTGGTTCAGATCACCAGCAAGCTATTGTAAAACTCAGACTTAAAGAAAGTAGGGAAAACCACTAGACCTAAATTCAGGTATGACCTAAATCAAATCCCTTACAATTATGCAGTGGAAGTGACAGATTCAAGAGATTAGATTTGATAGACTGACAGAAGTATAGAAGGAGGTTCGTACCATTGCACAGGAGGCAGTGATCAAAACCCTCCCCAAGGAAAAAAAGTGCAAAAAGGCAAAATGGTTGTCTGAGAAGGCCTTACAAATAGCTGAGAAAGAGGAGGAAAGGATAAAGGAAAAAAAGGAAAGCAAAAAGTGGGAAAGGATAAAGGAAAAATATATCCATCTGAATGCAGAGTTCCAAAGAAGCAAGGAAAGGTAAGAAAGACTTAATTGAATAATGCAAAGAAATAGAGGAAAACAATAGAATGGGAAAGATTAGAGATCTCTTCAAGAAAATTTGAGATACAAGAGAACATTTCAGGCAAAATTGGGCACAATAAAGGACAGAGTGGTATGGATTAGAAGTAGAAGAGATTAAGAAGAAGTGGCAAGAATACACAGAAGAACTACAAAAAACATCTTAATGACCCAGACAACCACAGTGGTGTGATCACTGACCTAGAACCAAACATCCTGTAACATGAAGTCAAGTAGGCCTTAAGAAGCATTACTACAAATAAAGGTATAGAGGTAACAGAATTCCCGCAGAGCTATTTCAAATCCTAAAAGATAAGGCTGTGAAAGTGCTGAAGTCAATATGCCAGCAAATTTGGGAAACTCAGCAGTGGCCACAGGACTGGAAAAAGTCAGTTTTCATTCCAATCCCAAAGAAAGGCAATGCCAAAGAATATTCAAATTACCACACAATTCCACTCATTTCACATGCTAGTAAGTTAATGCTCAAAATCCTTTAATGCAGGCTTCCACAGTATGTGAGCTGAGAACTTCCAAATAAACTAGATGGATTTAGAAAAGGCAGAGGAACCAGAGATCAAATTGCCCACATCTGTTGGATCATAGAAAATGCAAGGGAATTCCAGAGAAAACATCTACTTCTGCTTTATTGACTATGCCAAAGTCTTTGACTGTGTAGATCACAATAAACTGAGAAATTCTTAAAGAGATGGGAATGCCTGAACTCCTTACCTGCCTCCTGAGAAATCTGCATGCAGGTAAAGAAACAACAGTTAGAACTGGATGTGGAACAACAGACCGGTTCAAAATTTGGAAAGGAGTACATCAAGACTGTATATGGTCACCCTGTTTATTTAACTTATATGCAGAGTATATCATGCAAAATGCCAGGATGGATGACTAACAAGCTAGAATCAAGATTGCTGGGAGAAATATCAATAACCTCAGATATGCAGATGACACCCAACTAATGGCAGAAACCGAAGAGGAACTAAAGAGCCTCTTGATGTAGGTGAAAAAGGAGAGTGAAAAAGATGGCTTAAAACTCAGCGTTCAAAAAACTAAGATCATGGAATCCAGTCCCATCACTTCAACGCAAATGGATGGAGAAAAAATGGAAATAGTGACAGACTTTATTTTCTTGCGCTCCAGAACCACTGTGGATATGACTGCAACCATGAAACTAAAAGATGCTTGCTCCTTGGAAGAAAAGCTATGACAAACCTAGAGACAGTATTAAAAAAGCAGAGATATCATTTTGCTGACAAAGGTCTGTATAGTCAAAGTTGTGGTTTTTCCAGTAGTCATGCACAGATGTGAGTTGGACTGTAAAGAAGGATGAATGCCTAATAATCAATGCTTTCAAACTGTGGTGGGGGAGAATGCCATTCAGAGTCCCTAGGACAGCAAGGAGATCAAATCAGTCAATCCTAAAGGAAATCAGCCCCGAATACTCATTGGAAGGACTGATGCTTAAACTGAAGGTGCAATGCTATGGCCACCTGATTCAAAGAGCTGACTCATTGGAAAAGACCCTGATGCTGGGAAAGATTGAGGGCAGGAGAAGAAGAGGGATCACAGAGGATGAGATGGTTGGATCCTATCATCAGGTCAATGGGCAAGAGTATGAGCAAACTGAGGGAGATGGTGAAGGACAAAGAAGCCTGGTATGCTGCAGTCCATGGGGTCACAAAGAGTTAGACATGACTGAGCAACTGAACAACATGTGAGTCAAATATTCCTTAACTCTTTGACTTATTTTGGCATATATATTCTGGTTTTCATAAAAATAATCAACTGCAGAAGCCATCTTTCATGTAGCCATCCCTAAAATGCCTCCATAAAAGTAAAGACTTACTGAATTCAAGCTTAAAAAAAATGTATGCTTGACTTGGGCTGGCTCAGGCTGCTATAACAAAATGTCACATGCTGAGTAGTTTACAAGCAACAGAAATGTACTGCTCACAGTTCTGGAGAATGAAAAGTCTAAAATCAAGATAGCAACATGGTTGTCTTCTGGAGAGGACCCTCTTTCTGGTTCATAGCTGATGCCTTCTGTCTGTTTCCTTATATAGTAGCTAGAGCTAAGCGTCTCTCTGGAGCTGCATTTACAAGGCACAAACTTGATTCATGATGGCTCTATCCTCGTGGCTTATTCGTCTCCCCAAAGCCCCACTTACTAACACCATTACACAGGGCATTAGCACTCCAATACATGAATTTTAGGGAAACACACTCAGACAAGTACACTTACCAAAATTACATAATAGAACTAGAATGAAAACCCGGATTTAACCAACCAACACTCTTTAATTTCAATAAGTTTAGATAAGAAATAGCTTTCCTGATTTGGGAAATTTCAAGTATATTGTTTACATGAATGTATGCATGCCCAGGTGTGCACATGTTCAGTGTCTACTATAATTTGGGTGAGGGAGGAAGGAACGTGTGTAAGAGCTGTGACTAAGACACAATTCCTGCCCTCAGAACTCTTCTTTTTTTGGCCTTAGAAGCAGTTAAATAAAGAAAACATTTTCATTTCTGTAGAAGTGGCTTTGATTAATATTTGCTTAAATACTAAAATGCAAAAACTGTCATCAAGTGAAGAATTCACTCAGTATTCCTTTATCCATACCTAATTGACTTCTTTCTAAATTTCCCACTAAAGTAATTTCAAATTCTCTCTAATCTTCTCAAATGGTATGATCTATCCTTTTTTCTTTCCTACAAGCAGACAACCCCTGCATTGACTTTATCGAGATTGAGGTCGTCAGATAAGAGTTTCCTCAACTATCTTTGGAGAAGGCAATGGCAACCAGCTCCAGTACTCTTGCCTGGAAAATCCCGTGAGTGGAGGAGCCTGGTAGACTGCAGTCCATGGGGTCACTAGGAGTCGGACACGACTGAAGCAGCTTAGCAGCAGCAACTATCTTTCCTTTGTGCCAGAATTGTGTCTCAATTATCACCCAGGTGTTTCTATAGTTCCTCTTGCCTAGGAAGTGTCCTTTCTGAACTAAGTTTTCTCTGTTAGTAACAGTCCTGTGCTATTTCTGCCTTTGCTCCTCCCAATCTCTGCATCTTCTTCTGCCCTGTTCTGAGTTACAGAAGACTAACCTCTTCAGACCACCTCACTCAGTCACTCACATGCTCTGATTTTCAGCTGGGTTTGGACCATGGCAAGCAGTGAAAGCAAATTAAAGAGTGAGAAGAAGAAGGTACCAGACAATTTATTCCCCCACTCCTGTGTCTTTTCTTAACTCCTATGGATAACCTTATTCCTCTGCTTCAGCTGTCACTTGCACTTGGCTAAATCATTCATCTCCTCCACCCCACACCCACTCAGGCCAAGAGGCTGTAAGGATTTCCTGCAGTACAAGTCCCTGGGTACTTCACCAATCCTGCTGCTGCTGCTGCTAAGTCACTTCAGTCGTGTCCGACTCTGTGTGACCCCATAGACGGAAGCCCACCAGCCTCCCCCGTCCCTGGGATTCTCCAGGCAAGAACACTGGAGTGGGTTGCCATTTCCTTCTCCAATGTGTGAAAGTGAAAAGTGAAAGTGAAGTCGCTCAGTCGTGTCTGACCCCCAGCGACCCCACGGACTGCAGCCTACCAGGCTCCTCCATCCATGGGGTTTTCTAGGCAAGAGTACTGGAGTGACTTGCCATTGCCTTCTCCGTCACCAATCCTACTAGGTCTTTTAATTCTGTTCATGTCTCTGGAGATGCTCCTCCCTTTCAAGTAAACCCTTTTAAATGTACCATCTGAATCCAGGAGGCACCCTGAATGATCCAAGCTTCTTTTACCTTCTCTATGTCCAAGCTGCAATCCTCTATCTCTTTTTATCTTGCTCACAGTTTTACATTTTTTGATACCATTGACTTGTGAATATGTTCAAAAGTTAACAGGATTGGGACACACTCCCTCATCCTTCTGACTCTTTCAACCCTATCTTCAAAGAGTTGACTAGAAACACTAAAATGTGGTATCTGCTTACCCAACTGTTTTAATATAATTACAGCTTATTTCTTACTAATATGTAAACAGATAACAAAAAATAAATGCTCAGCATAACAAACTGAAAGAAAACAAACACCCTGCAAGCCCCACTCAGATCAACACATGGAAACAACAGGTCCCCACAAATTTCCTCCAGAGACCTTCCTAATCATACTCCATTCCTTGCTTCCTAAATTAATAGCTATCCTGAGCTTTATAGTATTTACTTCCCTTCCTTACTTTAAAGTTTTACTACCTAAATATATGGCAAAAATGTTAATTTTGTAGTTTTTGAATTTTATATAAATGAAAACATATAGTACTTTTCTTATCTGTATTGACTTCTTACCCTGAATATTATGTTTTTAAGATTCATAAATGTTTTATATATATATATATAATATATATAGTTTATTTTCATTGCTGTTTAGTATTTAATCATACAAATATACTATAATTTATTTTATAATTATTGGACATTTTGATTGTAGTTTTGAATTATAAATTATGGACCTTCTAGTACACCTATTCTAGTGAACATATGTGAGTATTTCTATGGATGCAAATGAAACAGGCTGTGTCATATTATACTAAATATATTATATGGCTATACTAAATATAGCCAATTATTTTCCAATATGATTTTAAGAGTTTACACTTTCACCAGCAAGTTGTGAAAATCTCTGTTGATCTATATCATTGCCAACACTTGCTATTATCACACCATTGAATTTCTGCCATTCTGTTTATCAATGAGTCACTTTTTATTATGATTTTAGTTTGCACTTATTTTTCTGATTATTAGTAATATTGAGCATTTTTGAAGTACTTAAGATTTTTGCACATTTTTCCTTTTTTGCCCTTTTCTTATTACATTTTAAGAATTTTTAATATATTCTGAATATGAGATTATATTGATTACATGTGTTGCAAATAACTTTTTTCCTATTTGTACATTGCACAGTGGAAAGGATTTAAAATTGGTAGCCACCATCCAACTTCCTATTTCTGTTTCTTCTTTGTAGATAGCGGACACTCATTTTATATCCTTTACTCTTTAAGTAATATCCTTTGATAAACAAGTTCTTAATTCCCTTATAAAACACTAAAACTAGTTGTGGTATCTTGTAAGTGCTTACTAAATATCTGCTACTTAAAACCTTTTTTTTTTTTCTTTTTTAGGAAATTCTTCTTCTATAATTAAGGTGGATTTTTCTCTCAGAGAACTTCCTGAGCTTATGTGCACTATTCACATTTAGGTTTTCTCCTTTGACACTGAGCTGGTCAGCATTGGGAAAGAGGGCAAATGAAATGCATGAATATGAATGGTTTGTTTTTAAATATGTATTTAGGTACAAAAAAGGGATAAAATTAGATGTAGCTTCTGAAATTATATGTGTGAAATAAGTAAACAGTGTATAGACTACTTCACCCAATCATAAATAACGTTAGCTTAAAAATATTAAACTAAAGCTATAAAAGTTACATAGTGAATCATCATAATGAAGTTATTTAAATCAGTAATGTTCAGTGTATTACAAAATACCTTTTTTTATGTATCATTCCAAAATAAGTAAAACTTGTGTAAACAGGACAGTACTAGTATTTATACTTCAAGTGATTTTGTTCTTTCTAAAAATATTTTAAAAAAAGAAATCAAAACTCCAACTCCTCTGAACACCCCCATAAAAATACTAATAATAAAGAGCTGATGGGATTTCACTTCACAGTAACTCTCCTCTAAACACTCTGATCCCAGGTAAGATTAACATATATTTCATGGTGCAGTTCTTAGAATAATGATTGAAAGACAGATATGCCGATTAAATGTGTACCACCATAAACAACATACATGTTAGAAGCATCCCATTTACCATGGAAACAGGACAGCTTCAGAAAAGCCCTGAAGAATTAGAGTGAAAGATGGACATTCTAAGTTGCAGCAGTGCAAATAAGAATAAAAAGCAGAGGAGGTAAGGATATAAAAATATTATCCATAATTTACCCAGAAGAAATACAAGTAGGAAGTTTGATGGAGGCCACCAATTTAAAATTCTTTCTACTGTGCAAATAACAAAATCTTAGAGCCATGTATCAGAAACCCCACAACTTAAACCTCTCAAGCTATTCCTGGGTTCACTAGGGGTGGGAGAAATAACCACTGAGAAAACTGTCAAATTAGAAACCAATTTGTAGAGTTTAATGAAACTATTTTGGGATTAAAATCTCCAAAAGGTTGCAGGCATGACAAAGTTGGTGGTAACAATTTTCTGGTGTGCATGCTTAAGAATGTGGGTTTTTCTTCCTGACCGCATTCAGGAGACTACCTATGAAGCATCCAGTTGCCTGGCTCTTGGAATCACTTAGGACCTTTCCCAGCAACTGGAAGGAAGAAGTAAGTGTAAATGTCCTTTTCACCCACAAATGTACTAATTTTCAACTGCCAGCTTCAATGCCCTCAGTTCACTGGCAAGGGCGTGTTTGAGCCTTATTTAAATATGTAATGACTTTCTTTGTTATTTATTTCTTAGAGCTTTCAGGTTGGTGAGTAGCATGTGACTAAATGCTTGACCCTGTCTGAGTTATCCAAACATTCCCAGTCCCTCCTGACCTTGTTTCTTATTTATTCATTCACTCACCAGATCTCTGTTAGGTACTGCAAATGTGCTAGGCACTAAGTTCAATGTAAGGTATGCTGGTGAATAAAATAGACATTCTCCATGATTTTACAGAATTAAAAGTTCAAGGATAATCATTCCATTCCTGTAGCTTTTCTGTTGTCTCCTCTTCCCTAGTAGTATATTCCATGGCACTTATTATTATGTGGCAAACAATACATTTTTCAATAAATTGTGTTAAATCAAGGCAATCAAGTGGTCATAAAGGGCACTTGCAGCTCAGAAATTAAAGTTGCTAATGTTTAATTCCTTCCTTTCCTTTCCTTTTCCTCTTCCTCCCTTCCTTCTGCTACCATGACTGCAAGAAGACTCCCAATGGAATGGTCATCTGCTTGTTATTGGGGATGTTAATGTTGTTCTTCATTAGTGTAGAGAACCACGTGCTGATTCTGTTCTCACAGAGGGAAAACCAAACAGAAGAGAGCATGATTAGAAGTTACTAATTTACTTTTAGGGCTCACCAGGTGGCACTTGTGTTAAAGAATCTGCCTGCCAATGCAGGAGACACAAGAAGTGTGGGTTTGATCCCTGGGTTGGCAAGACCCCCTGGAGTAGAAAATGGAAACTCACTCCAGTATTCTTGCCTGGAAAATTCCATGGACAAAGGAGCCTGGTGGGCTATAGTCCATGGGTTTGCAAAGAGTCAGCTATGATTGAGTACACACACACAATTTACTATTAAGAGAAAATATTCTCATTATTGTGCTAGTTGCCACATGTATCTGACAGCAAGAGTCCAAGTACCTATAATTTTTTCTTCCAATGATCCTTAATATGACTTTGGGTTTGTTAATATCTTTAATATTTATTGATTTTATTTTATAATAAATTCATATTAGTTATGTAGATAACATTCACAAATATGAAAAATGCAGGATACTGATTTTATCAGTGGAATATGTGTGGAATTATTTTGTCTTTGGAATGAATTTATTGATATGATCTTTGGGCTATTAGACATTGTACTCAGTTCTAGAACATGTTTTTAAATTTAAAATAATTTAATTGGCTATCTTTTGCTTAAAATCTTGCATGCTAGCCTTCAGCATTATGCAAACCAAGAACTTCCAGATGTCCAAGCTGGGTTTAGAAAAGAAAGAGGAACCAGAGATCAAATTGTCAACATTCGCTGGATCATTAAAAAAGCTAGGGAATTACTGAAAAATGCCTACCTCTGTTTCATTGACCACGCCAAAGTCTTTGATTGTGTGGATCATAATAAACTGTTGAATGCTCTTAAAGAGATGGCAATACCAGACCATCTTATCTGTCTTCTAAGAAACCTGTATGCAGGTCAAGAAGCAAGAGTTAGAACCATGTGTGGAGCAACTGATTGGTTCAAGATTGAGAAAGGAGTACAACAGGGCTGTCTGGTCTCACCCTGTTTGTTTAATCTGTATACTGAGCACCTCATGAGAAATGGTGTGCTGGATGAGATGAGTTACAAGCTGGAATCAAGATAGACAGGTAAAACAACAACCTGATGTGCAGATGATACCACTCTGAAGGCAGAAAGCTAAGAAGAACTAAGGGCCTCTTGATGAAGGTGAAGGAGGAGAGTTAAACAGCTGACTTAAAACTAAATATTAAAAAAACTAAGATCATGGCATCTGGCTCCATTACTTCATGGCAAATAGAAGGGGAAAGGTGGAAGTAGTGACAGATTTCCTCTTCTTAGGCTCTAAAATCACTGCAGATGGTGAATGCAGCCATGAAATCAGAAGACATTTGCTTCTTGGCCTGAAAGCTTTGACAAACATAGACAATGTGTTGAAAAGCAGAGACATTACTCTGCCGACATAGGTCCATAAAATCAAGGTTATGGTCTTCCTAGTGGTCACACACAGTTGTGAGAGCTGGACCATACAGAAGGTGGAGTGTGGAAGAATTGATGCCTTTGAACTGTGGTGCTGGAGAAGACTCCTGAGACTCCTTTGGACAGCAAAGAGATCAAACTAGTCAATCTTAAGGGAAATCAACTTTGAATACTCATTGGAAGGACAGATGCTGAAGCTAAAACTCCAGTATTTTGGTCATCTGATATAAACAGCTCACTCATTGGAAAAGTCCCTAATGCTGAGAAAGACTGAGGGCAGGAGAAAAGGACCTCAGAGGAGGAGATGGCTGGATATTACAATTGCAATGGACACGAACTTGTGCAAACTTTGGGAGATGGTGAGGGACAGGGAGGCCTGGTGTGCTGCAGTCCATGGGGTTGCAAAGAGTCAGACATGACTGGGCAACTGAACAACATCTGAATACAAGTAAATATAAAATGAGTTGATATCAATTTATGTTTATTAAGTTTTCTGGTTTTGTTTTTAAATTACAGCTTGTGTTACATTGAACCAGTTGATACAATCTCCAAATGATGATGGATTTAAAAAATGAAGATGCAAAAAGGTAATAGAATGCTAAGAAAAACTGTGATATAGCACTCATGAACCTGCCCTGTGATTTGTGGGCCATCCCTGCATGAACATCTATACCCTGTGTGGTTGTAGGGTGAAAGATTAGACCTGAAGGTGAATCAAGTTCAGTTAAACTTGGAAAAGATGAGAGTATATCTGGAGAGTTTGAGAATATAAAGTAGTTTATTTACCATGTAAAAGTCCCAGACATACAGAGAAAAGAGTAGGAATAAAGGGAAGCAGAGAAATAGAACAAATTAATTTGTAGATGAAGATTTGTGAAAGTCTGAGGGATAAGGCAGCTTATACTTTCACAGAACTGAAAATGACTGGGGTGTGAGGCATGGTGGGACTATCAGTTTTAACTTTTCAAACAGAAGACTGTCTCATATGAGGCCCTCTAAAAATATTCACTTCATGAATGAATACTGTCAATTCAATTGTAATGTCGATCTAGTAGAAGACCAGAACTTTTGACTAGTGACCCAGATATACTGTAAGATGATATATAAGGCTACGAACAGTGCTTGATATAGAAAGTTTTATATAACTGTGGCCTATTAGTATCATACCAATTTTTATTATCATTACTTGCATGACTAATATACTTTGGTTGGTTTGGAAAAAGTAACATTCTCTGGTGGGAAATATGGTCTTTTGAAAGGAGCATGGCTTGATCTTGACGAGTGGCATACAGATGGAAAGTTTGACTACTTTGGCAATATTAGCTAATGCTGAGAAACCTTACCTATGTAGCAAAAACACACTAGATTGCCTCACTTAAGAAAACTAAACTTGATTTTTTTCACCTATACAATGACTCCATAAAATACCGGAAGGAGGTACTTTCTATGCTGTTAACTCAGTTGCCACTTTGAGAAAAATAATATATATCATCAATTCAAGAAATACAGTACCCTCTTACATTTATGTATTCAAATAACAGTTCATGACAAGCTGGCAAATATCTACATATAACTAAAGGTATTGATGCTGCTGCTGCTGCTAAGTCGCTTCAGTAGTGTCCGACTCTGTGCGACCTCAGAGACGGAAGCCCACCAGGCTCCCCCATCCCTGGGATTCTCCAGGCAAGAATTGTCCCTATTTTAGAGATGGGTAAAACAAATCTAAGAGAGGTTAGGGATTCTGAGACTAATACCAAGATCCTTTGCTACCTAATCTTTTCTTTTATTCTTAATGAACAATAAGTAGGAATCTTCTCTAGGGAATTTAATCTCACAAGAAATAGGGGTTTTTCCCCCCTTTTGCTCTGTTGATTCAGCAAGGTGAAGAGGAAAAGGCCCCAAAGAGGACAACACATTTGATAGAAATAAATTCTTTGACCATCTTAGTCCATTCAGGCTGCTATAACATAAATAGATTGGGTGGATTATAAGCAACAACAAAAAAATTATTTTTCACAGTTTTGGAGGCTGGGAAGTCCAAGATCAAGGGGCCAGCATATTCAGTATGTGATGACATCACTTCCTGGCTCATGGATGGCTCTCTTCTTCCTGAGTACTGACAAAGTGGAAGGAACAAGGGAGTTCTGTCTTTGACAATGTGTATGGCTTTTATTTTATTTCTATGCTTTATTGCATCAGCAAGGATTTTTAGTTCAACCTTGAAAAGGAGAGGAGAGAGGGAACATCCTTGCCTTCTGCCTGATATCAGTGGGAAAGCTTGGAGTTCTTGCCGTTAAGTTTAGTGTCAGCTGTAGGTTTCTTGCGTGTTACACTTAGTCTCTCAGTCGTGTCCAACTCTTTATGGCTACATAGACCATAGCCTATAAGGCTCCTCTGTTCATGGAATTTTCCAGGCAAGAATACTGGAGCAGGTTGCCATTTTCTACTCCAGGGTATCTTCCTCACCCAGGGATTGAACCCACACCTCTTCCATCTCCTGCATTGGCAGGCAGATTCTTTACCACTCTACCACCTGGTAAGCTTCAGATTGTGTATAATCTTTATAAGTTGCAGAAGTCTTCTTCTATCAGCTTAGCTTTATTAGAGCACTTAAATATATATTACCCAAATCCCTTATGACTATACAGTGGAAGTGAGAAATAGATTTAAGGGTCTAGATCTGATAGACAGAGTGCCTGATGAAACTACGGATGGAGGTTCGTGACACTGTACAGGAGATAGGGACCAAGACCATCCCCATGGAAAAGAAATGCAAAACAGCAAAATGGCTATCTGGGGAGGCCTTACAAATACCTGTGAAAAGAAGGGAAGTGAAAAGCAAAGGAGGAAAGGAAAGATATAAGCATCTGAATGCAGAGTTCCAAAGAATAGCAAGGTGAGATAAGAAAGCCTTCCTCAGCGATCAATGCAAAGAAATAGAGGAAAACAATAGAATAGGAAAGACTAGAGATCTCTTCAAGAGAATTAGAGATACCAAGGGAAGATTTCATGCAAAGATGGGCTCGATAAAGGACAGAAATGGTATGGACCTAACAGAAGCAGAAGATATTAAGAAGAGGTGGCAAGAATACACAGAAGAACTGTACAAAAAAGATCTTCACGACCAAGATAATCACGATGGTGTGATGACTCACCGAGAGCCAGACATCTTGGAATGTGAAGTTAAGTAGGCCTTAGAAAGCATCACTACGAACAAAGCTAGTGGAGGTGATGGAATTCCAGTGGAGCTATTTCAAATCCTGAAAGATGATGCTGTGAAAGTGCTGCACTCAATATGTCAGCAAATTTGGAAAACTCAGCAGTGGTCACAGGACTGGAAAAGCTCAGTTTTCATTCCAATCCAAAGAAAGGCAATGCCAAAGAATGCTCACACTACTGCACAATTGCACTCATCTCACACGCTAATAAAATCATGCTCAAAATTCTCCAAGCCAGGCTTCAGTAATACGTGAACCATGAACTTCCAGATGTTCAAGCTGGTTTTAGAAGAGGCAGAGGAACCATAGATAAAATTGCCAACATCCGCTGGATCATGGAGAAAGCAAAAGAGTTCCAGAAAAACATCTATTTCTGCTTTCTTGACTATGCCAAAGCCTTTGACTGTGTGGATCACAATAAATTGTGGAAAATTCTGAAGGAGATAGGAATCCCAGACCACCTGACCTGCCTCTTGAGAAACCTGTATGCAGGTCAGGAAGCAACAGTCAGAACTGGACATGGAACAACAGACTGGTTCCAAATAGGAAAAAGAGTACGTCAAGGCTGTATATTGTCACCCTGCTTATTTAACTTATATGCAGAGTACATCATGAGGAACGCTGGGCTGGAAGAGGCACAAGCTGGAATCAAGATTGCTGAGAGAAATATTAATAACCTCAGATATGCAGATGACATCACCCTTATGGCAGAAAGTGAAGAGGAACTCAAAAGCCTCTTGATGAAAGTGAAAGAGGAGAGTGAAAATGTTGGCTTAAAGCTCAACATTCAGAAAACTTAGATCATGGCATCTGGTCCCATCACTTCACGGCAAATAGATGGGGAAACAGTGGAAACAGTGTCAGACTTCATTTTTTTGGGCTCCAAAATCACTGCAGATGCTGATTGTCGCCATGAAATTAAAAGATGCTTACTCTTTGGAAAGAAAGTTATGACCAACCTAGATAGCATATTAAAAAGCAGAGACATTACTTTGCCAACCAAGGTCCGTCTAGTCAAGGCTATGGTTTTTCCAGTGGTCATGTATGGATGTGAGATTTGGACTATGAAGAAAGCTGAGTGCCAAAGAACTGATGCTTTTGAACTGTGGTGTTGGATAAGACTCTTGAGAGTCCCTTGGACTGCAAGGAGATCCAACCAGTCCATTCTAAAGGAGATCAGTCCTGGGTGTTCATTGGAAGGACTGATGCTAAAGCTGAAAATCCAATACTTTGACCAACTCATGCGAAGAGTTGACTCATTGGAGAAGACTCTGATGCTGGGAGAGACTGGGAGCAGGAGGAGAAGGGGACGACAGAGAATAAGATGGCTGGATTGCATCACCGACTCGATGGACATGAGTTTGAGTGAACTCCAGGAGTTGGTGATGGACAGGGAGGCCTGGCGTGCTGTGATTCATGGTGTCGCAAAGAGTCATACAGGACTGAGCAACTGAACTGAACTGAGTTCAGCACTTTATGTGTACTGTTTCACTTTAGTCCTATGAATTTGGCAATATTATCTAGTTTATGTTTCGTGTGAGGTGTTGAATAATTTTCTAAGGTATCAGAACTACTAAATTGATCTAACAAGCTAACAAACAACACCTTCTCCACATTACAGCAGTCACTGTGTCTGCTCTTACCTCATAGTTCTTTATTTTCTGGTTCCTTTTTCTGTGTCCTCCTACTAGAATATTAAAAAATATGATGGCAGAGACATCTCTGTGTTTTTTCACTATATAATTCCCAGTGTCCAAAATGATGTCTGATCCACAAGTAATTGCTAAATGAATATATAAATTAGAAAACTGCATCTGAGTGTAGGTATCCTGGTGCCTAAGCTCTTAATTGGGCTTCCTTGGTATCCCAGTTGGTAAAGAATCAGCCTGCAGTACGAGAGACCCAGGTTTGATCCCTGGGTTAGGAAGATCCCCTGGAGAAGTAATGGCAACCCACTCCAGTATCCTTGCCTGGAAAATCCCATGGACATAAGAGCCTGGCCGGTTGTAGTCCATGAAGTTGAAGAGCTGGGCATGATTTAAAGACTTTCACTTTTACCTTTCAAGCTCTTATTAATTATTGTATACTACTTTTGAAATAGAACCATGAAAGACTTAGTGAATACCTTCACTCTATGACCAAAATTGATCAGGTGATAGTATTTTCTCTTAAGTTTCTATGGCTAAAGGTATGGGTGAAAGGTGGATGGTCACCTACTGTGAAGCCACAATCCTGGGTTTGACAATATAGTGGTGGTGGTGGTGGTTGAGTCGCTAAGTCATGTCTGACTCTTGCAACCCCATGGACTGTAGCCCACCGGAGAATGACACCAGTGGTTGGTTTCATTGATTAAACCAGACTGTAAGAACTAAAACACAGAAGAAAAATCTGAAATTAAAAAAAGAAAAATTCCTTATGTATTTACAAACTAGTTTAAACTGAAAAACAAAGAGACTTCTGCCATTACTCTAAACTTGTTGGCTGCTGTATATCATTATTACTCTTGAGATCTTCCTATTATTTCAAAATTGTGAACTGTATGAAGTTAAAATTAGTAAGGGGATTTGAGTCTTTGTATTTCCCAGCTCGATTTTTTTTTAACCTGAATAATTTGCATGTACACACTCAGAGTTTTGATTCTGTAATTTTATTGCCAGTTATGAAACAGTCAGGTTACAGCACTAAGTTAATAAGTAGAGACCACAGAAGTATTACAACAACAGGGCCTTTGTGGCATTCCAAAGCAATCAAAGGCAAAGGTAATATGTTTGGTTAGACTCAAGTTGTGTGGCTTTTTATAATAAGTTCATTCTGTACTACTTGTCTAAGGTCAGTCCAGGAATCTCCCTGTCTGTTCCAGAATGTCACCCTACAATTATAATTAGTTATGTTCTACTCTGTGCAACTGCTGATTTGTATAGATAACTTTGTTTAGAGCTGGTTCAATAGCAAAGAGATTCAAGAAATCATCCTTATTAGTTTTTCAAAGTAATACATGCCCTGAAAGATATACGAGAGAGAAAAAAAGCATTAATAAAACTGGAAAATATAACTCATTTATGTGTATCCCCAGACAGTTATCCATGGATACTGTTTGAAAAACTTAAAATTTATGCTATTAAAAAAAAAAAAAAAGCAACTCACTTTCTTCACTCAGTAAGCCAAAGAGGACATCCTTTTTATTTCCCACCATAGTAAATGCCAATTACTAAGGACTTATTTGCCAATAATTTAGTTATATTATTTCTAATCCTCATCACAAACATACAAATAGCAATAATTTTGCCCATTCTTAACAGGAAGCTAATGTATTCGCTTAGAGTCATATTACCTAGGTCTAGAAGCCTGCTTTGTCTGACTGTAAGGCATATACTCTACTCTAAAATGTATAGTGAATACTTTGTGATTACTAAAGTATGTTTTTCATAAGTTCTGCTTCTGCATCACCTGGAAAGATCTGCTAATGAGTATCTTTTTATGATAACAAGCTTCATGTCTATCATTTGGGATTTTTTTATGAAGAGGAACATGCATTCTCTTTTTATGCTTGTTAAGCTATATTTGTTAAGAGTCTCATGGACTCTCAAGGAGATCAAACCAGTCAATTCTAAAAAAAAAATCAGCCACTAAAGCTGCTGCCAAGTCACTTCAGTCGTGTCCGACTCTGTGCGACCCCATAGACGGAAGCCCACCAGGCTCCCCCGTCCCTGGGATTCTCCAGGCAAGAACACTGGAGTGGGCTGCCATCTCCTGAAGCTCCAATATTTTGGTCACCTGATGTGAAGAACTGACACATTGGAAAAGACCCTGATGCTGGGAAAGATTGAAGGCAGGAGGAGAAGAGGATGACAGAGAATGAGATGGTTGGATAGCATCACTGACTCAATGGGCATAAATTTGATCAAACTCCAGGAGATAGTGAAGGACAAAAAGAAGCCTGGCACACTGCTGTCCAAGGGTCGCAAAGAGTCAGACATGACCTAGCGACTGAATAGCAACAAGCTATAGTCTATATCTTTATTTTAATAGTCACATTAGGAGAGAGTGAAGAAATTGAGATCATCTTTCACGAAGAAGTAAAATACAACTATATCCAATAGATCGGAGAGGGATTGTTGTTGTGACTCCAGCAGGGCCTTTGCCCCAGGCCCCGGTAGGCACTTGACTGACACCTGGTGCCAGGTGAAGGTTTACATGCTCAACGAGGACCAGCAGTGAGACAACTAAGGCACCAGGCATATCGTCTGGCTACATGGGGTTGCTGAAGGGCATGTTCCTGCTAGTCAGGGCCTTACAAAATGTGGTTCACTGGAGAAAGGAATGGCAAACCACTTCAGTATTCTTGTCTTGAGAACCCCATGAACACAATGGAGAGGGTGTATATATTATTATGTTGCCAGCACAGCCAGTTTTTCCTATTCATTCAGGATATTGAGTGCTTACTGTGAACCAGATGCTATGCCAAGAAAGAATGTTGATAATCTAACATAAGCTATCTTATCAAGAGACCTCCATAACCTTAAAAGTAAAACTTCATGTTTTCAGGTAAAATTGGAGAAATAGTATTCACTTCAACATTTAACTAAATATCTATTATTTTCCAAAGTACAATGGCTTGGAATATTAAAGCTTTGTCTTTGGAGCCAGACAGACATAAGATCCAATCTATCTGTTACTCTTTCTTTTGTAAGGTCAAATGAGATAAACTGTTTAACTGCAGTGTCTCCGTAAATTCAGCTGTAAAACTGAGATCATAAAACTTAACTGGTATGATCATCAAATGAGATGGCATGTGAAAGGCATGTAATTGATTCTATCATTATAGTAATTGATACAGAACCTTAAGCAAATTCTAGTTAAACTTTCTGATTTTTTGGCAAAGAACCATGAGGACCAGAGTTTCTTGGTGGTATTTCAAAGTTACAAAACAAGGCAGAGACATCATGGTCTACAGCCTACAACTCATGATCTCTATTAGTTCAATACTGAGTTTTTGTGTTGTTGTTGTTGTTTAGTCATAAAGCTGTGTCTGACTCTTTTACGGCCCCATGGACTGTAGCCCGCCAGGCTCCTCGGTCCGTGGGATTTCCCAGGCAAGAATACTGGAGTGGGTTGCTATTTCCTTCTCCAGGGGATCTTCCCCATTCAGGGATCAAGCCTGCATCTCCTGCATTGGCAGGTGGATTCTTTACCACCAAGCCACCTGGGAAGCCCCTCAATGCTAAGTATTTTGTATCAAACCAAAATCTGATGAGGATAAGTATTCCTTTAACTAGGGTTCGGTTCTGGTTTTTTCCCTCCCTACTTCTTTCCTGTCTTCCTCTGCCTCATCCCCCTAGCCTTCCTCTCCTTCCTCATAGTGTTATTCAGCAAAACCCACTCCAGTATTCTTGCCTGGAGAATTCCACGGACAGAAGAGCCTGGTGGGCTACAGTCCATGGGGTCACAGAGAGTCAGCCACAACTGAGTGACTAACACAGAATATATCAAGGCAATGCTAGTACCAGAGTGATTTTTTTACTCGACAGACTAATGAATGGCTCACAGTTAAAGAAGTAGCTGGAATTAGCTGGCCTCAAAAGTTGGAAACTTCTGGCTTTTTAATCTGCCTTCTCGATCTTTTATTAACAAAAACCCCATTAACCAGAGCGGTAATTCACAGCCACACATTTTCATTTAGAGCTTTCTTCCACTTTACAACCTGGGAATGGCAGTCAGCTGATGTTACAGGAGTCTGGATCATTTGGAAATATCTATATAACCTTGATCTCTCCTGTCTCAGGGAGATATTATCACTCTATTGTCCCTAAATAAACACTCAATTTCTGAGACCGTTTGACTCTTAGATGTGGGGAGGTCATAGCACTGGGGGAGTAATTCTTTCAGAACTAAAGCTTCTTATCCTCAGACCCTTTACTTCCATCATTAGGACGCAGAAACCCCAACTCTTCCACAACAGAGTCTATTTGGTGCTGCCATTTCTATAAATGTCATTAAATACATCCTTTCCTTTTTGGATTTCCTTTTAACAAGCCTGCTTCATCTCTTTTTTCATTGTAGTTATTCATAGCAAAGATTCAAGCCAGGCTCATCATGTCATAATATATTTTGTTGCAACATGGTATGATCAGAAGTGATGTTCCAAAATTCTGAATCAATACACTGCATCCACCCTTGATTGTTAAAGTTGAACTGAATACAAAGGCTAATTTTTCATCTAAAATGATAATATAAATGGATGTTCCAGTGAATACTAATGTTGCCTGGGCAGAATTTATTTTTCTGTATATAATAATCCCTTTTTATATTTATTTACTTATTTATTTAAGACATATATCAAGATAAAACTAAAACTAATATTTCAGATGTGTGGAGGTCTGTTTATAATCTACTCATTTAAAGAAGAATATGATAGAGACATGAACATAGAAGGCTTTATAGAATTTATGATTATTAGGGGCAATTAAGTTAATTTTAATACACTTAGAAATTTTGGAAAAATACCAATGTTTAAAAGAAAAAATTGGAGAGAAAAACTAGTTTTAAGGAACTTATATTTAGATGAATGGCATACCATTATTACAAAGCAAAGATAATTCACTTTCAGTTCAGTTCAGTTCAGTCACTCAGTTGTGTCCGACTCTCCGCGACCCCATGAATTACAGTACGCCAGGCCTCCCTGTCCATCACCAACTCCCGGAGTACACCCAAACTCATGTCCACAGAGTCGGTGATGCCATCCAGCAATCTCATTCTCCGTCGTCCCCTTCTCCTCCCGCCCCCAACCTTACCCAGCATCAGAGTCTTTTCCAGTGAGTCAACTCGTCGCATGAGGTGGCCAAAGTATTGCAGTTTCAGTTTTAGCATCAGTCCCTCCAATGAACATCCAGGATTGATCTCCTTTAGAATGGACTGGTTGGATCTCCTTGCAGTATAAGGGACTCTCAAGAGTCTTCTCCAACACTACAGTTCAAAAGCATCGATTCTTCGGCGATCAGCTTTCTTCACAGTCCAACTCTCACATCCAAACATGACCACGGGAAAAACCATTGCCTTGACTAGACGGACCTTGGTTGGCAAAGTAATGTCTCTGCTTTTTAATATACTATCAAGGTTGGTCATAACTTTCCTTCCAAGGAGCAAGCGTCTTTTAATTTCATGGCTGCAATCAGCATCTGCAGTAATTTTGGAGCCCCAAAAAATAAAGTCTGACACTGTTTCCACTGTTTTTCCATATATTTCCCAAGAAGTGATGGGACCAGATGCCATGATCTAAGTTTTCTGAATGTTGAGCTTCAAGCCAACCTTTTCACTCTCCTCTTTCACTTTCATCAAGAGGCTTTTGAGTTCCTCTTCACTTTCTGCCATAAGGGTAGTGTCATCTGCATATCTGAGGTTATTGATATTTCTCCCAGCAATCTTGATTCCAGCTTGTGCTTCTTCCAGCCCAGCATTCCTCATGATGTACTCTGCATAGAAGTTAAATAAGCAAGGTGACAATATACAGCCTTGACGTACACCTTTTCCTATTTGGAACCAGTCTGTTGTTCCATGTCCAGTTCTAACTGTTGCTTCCTGACCTGCATACAGGTTTCTCAAGAGGCAGGTCAGGTGGTCTGGGATTCCCATCTCTTTCAGAATGTTCCACAGTTTATTGTGATCCACACAGTCAAAGGCTTTGGCATAGTCAATGAAGCAGAAATAGATGTTTTTCTGGAACTCTCTTGCTTTCTCCATGATCCAGCGGATGTTGGCAATTTGATCTCTGGTGCCTCTGCCTTTTCTAAAACCTGCTTGAACATCTGGGAGTTTACGGTTTACATACTGCTGAAGCCTGGCTTGGAGAACTTTGAGCATGACTTTACTAGCGTGTGAGATGAGTGCAATCGTGCGGACCCACCCTAATACTCATATATCAAGTGATTTGGCACCCCAAGGTCACCCACCTGCAAAATACATTTCTCCATTGTAACTGGAAGCTCCATGCCATTTTATTTACTACAGAGCTATAGAATTATTTCTTATGGATATTCTTGAGTTTGAATTCAATAATACACAGAACGGGCAAAAAAGTCATGAAAGAATAATTACATTGTTATTAAGTCAAAATAAAAAAATAAGTTCTATCTATTCACATAATAGAATGCTGTAATGGAAGTAGCATAGCAAATAGAAAATAGCCTGGATTTAAAAACTTAATTCTGCCACTAAGATTTTGGCAGCCTGGGAAAAATCTCCTACACACTCTCAATATCATTTCTCTTATCTTTAAAAATGAGAAAAATCAACAATTACTTTTATCTCAAAGTATATTATACTGTATGCCTTTAATGTTGTTCCATTAAGGAGAGAAAATTCAGCTTATTTCTCAGGACTTGTAGCAGATAAACTGAGGAATTCAGTAACCATCCTTTGACTTTAGCATGCAGGAGCCCCACATCCTTAGTCTCTAAATTTAGCCCAGTATACAAGCAGTGGTTGTAAGGGTCTGGGCAATGTGGCACTGATTTACATCCTTAGCATGTCACCTGGTTTCATTATTGTCTTTTTTTTCCTTCTTCTATTAGTACCATCTCTATTCAAAGATTTGTTTTATAGAAAAGAGAAATATAAAAGTAGTTAAAGGTAGTTTATCTCATTGAGTAGTTCAGTTCAGTTCAGTCACTCAGTCATGTCTGACTCTTTGTGACCCCAAGGACTGTAGCACGCCAGGCCTCCCTGTCCACTGCCAACTCCTGGAGTCTACTCAAACTCATGTCCATTGAGTCGGTGATGCCATTCAATCATCTCATCCTCTGTCATCCCCTTCTCCTCCTGCCTTCAATCTTTCCCAGCATCAGGGTCTTTTCAAATGAGTGAGCTCTTCGCATCAGGTGGCCAAAGTAAAGAAGAACTAAAGAGCTTCTTGACGAAAGTGAAAGAAGAGAGTGAAAAAGCTGGCTTAAAACTCAACATTCAAAAACTAAGATCACAGCATCCGGTCCCTTCACTTCGTGGCAAATAAATGGAGAAACAATGGAAACAGTTACAGACTTTATCTTCTTGGGCTCCAAAATCACTACTTATGGTGACTGCAGCCATGAAATTAAAAGACACTTGCTCCTTAGAAGTAAAGTTATGACAAGCCTAGACAGCATATTAAAAAGCAGAGACATTACTTTGCTGACAAATGTCCACCTAGTCAAAGCTATGGTTTTTCTGGTAGTCATGTATGGATGTAAAAGTTGGACCATAAAGAAAGCTGTGCACTGAAGAATTGATGCTTTTGAATTGTGATATTGGAGAAGACACTTGAAAGTCCCTTGGACTGCAAGGAAATCAAACAAGTCAACCTTAAATGAAATCAGTACTGAATATTCATTGGAAAGACTCATGCTAAAGCTGAAGCTCCAATACTTTGGCCACGTGATGTGAAGAACTGACTCCTTAGAAAAGACCCTGATGTTGGGAAAGATTGAAAGCAGGAGGAGTAGGGATCAACAGAGAATAAGATGATTGGGTGGCATCACTAACTTGATGGACATGAGTTTGAGCACATTCCAGGAGCTGGTGATGGACAAGGAAGCCTGGAATGCTGCAGTCAGGGAATCGCAAAGAATTGGACTTGACTGAGTGACTGAACTGTACTGACACATTATAAAAAACAGTAACAACAGCCTGCTCTCTCTAGCCATAAAAAGGAGAAACCTATCAAGACAGGAAACTTATCAACAATATCTGCTTTACTTCAGTCAAACAGAAAAAAAAAAATCCTGTGGAAAATTCTATTACCACATTTCCATCTATATCAGGAAAAAGATGAGTGTGGCACTTCCATCTGTAAGAAGGTGCCTTACTACCCCTGCTGAGATGGTATCAAAGAAGGCCAAGTAAGAGTAAGGACTTCCATTCCCACTGAAGGACAATGAAGTCCATCACCAGAGGTGTTAGTGGAGATTGAACTTTTACATCTACTCGGACTTCAAAGTCCCCTACTTACTCCACAATGGAGTCATGTCAAGAAAGCCTTGTGAGGATAATGTCTTTGACCCAGTAGTAATAAGGCCACCCCCACCACAGTGTCAGTGGCAATCACATGGGGAGATCCAACAATAACATCTCACTCTCCTTGAGGGTCACTGGAGGCTGAGTAGAGAATCTGGGCTCTTGTCTCTACCTGGCAGTAATGAAACAGCCTTTCTTCTTCCACTGTATGAGAGGTGTCACAGAAAGGCAGCTAACACAGAAGTTTTAAATAATATCCAAAGTTTCATACATATTATGAACATGTTCTGGTTTAAATAGAACTTTGTTAATGATCAGGAACCATGAAAATTTCAAGACAAGGATAAGATGGCAAAGTAAAAGGGTATGTGCTCATCTTAGCCTGCCAGAGCACCAAAATCACAACTAGCTGTTGAACAACCATCAACAGGAAGACACTGGAACCCACCAAAAAAAGATATCCCACACCCAAGGACAAGTGAGAAGCCACAACAAAATGGCAGGAGGGGACCAATTACTATAAAATCAAATCCTGTACCTGCCAGGTGGGCAACTCAAAAACTGGAGAATAATAAGACAAAAGAAGCTCTCAAACTGTTGTGAAGGTAATAGACCCCACATCAGGCTCTCCAGCCTGGATATCTGGCCAAGGGACTGGGAATCCCCAGGGAACATAACTGTGAAGGCCAGAAGAATTGATTACAGAGTTCCCATAGGACTGGGGGAAACAGAGACTCTTGGAGGGGACAAACAAAATCTTGTGCACCTCAGGACCCAGGGAAAAGGAGTAGTCACCCCACAGGAGATTGAGCCAGAACTACCTGTGAGTGTTTGAGGGTCTCCTGCAGAGGCATGAGTCACAGTGGCCTCCCATGGGGACAGGGTCACTGGCTGTAGCAGTTCTGGGAGATCTATCTCCGCCTAAGTCCTCTTGGAGGCCTCCCATAGCCCTACTATAGAAGCCTATAGACTTCAGTACTGGGTTGTCTCAGACCAAACAACTAATATGGAGGGAGCACAGCAGCCCACTCCCCATCAGCAGAAAATTGGATTGAAGTTTTATTGAGCACAGCCCTGCCCACCCAAACAAGACCCAATTTCCCCCAGAGCCAGTTCCTTGCATCAGAAAGCTTGCACAAGCCTCTCATCCCCACCCACTAGAAGGCAGACAGAAGAAATAAGAACTACAGTCTCATTAGCCTCCAGAATTAATACCGCAATCACAGAAAGCTACCCAAAAACATGGCTCCAAAAGATACATGCATCCCAATGTTCATTGCAGCACTGTTTACAATAACCAAGACATGGAAACAACCTTCATGACCATTGACAGAGGGATGGATAAAGAAGATATGGTACATATATTCAATGGAATATTACTCAGCCTTTAAAAAGAATTAAATAAGGTCATTTGCAGCAACATGGATGGATCTAGAGAGTGTCATAATGAGTGAAGTAAGTCATACAGTGAAGGTGAAATACATGATATCCCTTATATCTGAAATCTAAAAAGAAATACAAATAAACTTATTCACAAAACAGAAAGAGACTCACAGGCTTAGAAAATGAACTCATGATTCTTAGCGGGAAGGGACAGTTAAGGACTCTGGGAAGGTCATGGACACATTGCTATATTTAAAATGGATAACCAACAAAAACCTATTGTATAGCAACATGGAACTCTGCTCAATGTTATGTGCCAGCCTGGATGGGAGAGGGGTTTGGGGAAGAATGGATTCAAGTGTATATATATGGCCGAATACCTTCCTTGTTCACCTGAAACTATCACAGTATTGTTAATCAGCAATATCCCCAATATAAAATGTTTCTGGTGTTAAAAAAAACAATAAAAATAAAATTTAAAAAAAGAAGAGAAAAGGGAAGTACCCACTAAAAAGAAAAAAATATACGAAAATCTCAAACTTTATGGAAAAAAGATAATCACTAGATGCCAACCCCAAGAAAAAGGAGATGTTAGAACTGTATTACAAGAATTTTAAAGCAGCCATGACATAAATACCTCCACAGACAATTGCAAACATTCTTGAAACAAATTAAAAATTAGAAAGCCTCAAGAAAAGAATACAAAGTACCAGTAAAGAAATAAAAGTTATAAAGAATCAAGTGGATATTTCACAAAAGAAAAATACAATAACCATAATTTTAAAACATAGTTGATATGATCAATGGCAAATGGAGACCAGAGAAAAAATCAGGAACTGGAGAATGAACAACAAAAATTACTCAGTCTGAAAAACAGAAAGAAAATAAATTAACCTAACAAGCAAACAAACAAACAAAAACAGTTAACAGAGCCTCTGAGATATGTTGAGACTATAACAAAAGATCTAATATTGATATAATTGGAGTTCTGGAAGTAGAGGAGAAAGAAGACAGGGCTAAAAAAAAGTACTCAAAAAGTAAAGGCTGATACTGTCTCAATTTTGGCAAAATAAATAAATAAATAAATAAAAAACAAGCACACAGGTTCAAGAAGCTGAACAACCCCAAACAGGATAAGCCCAAAGAACTGCATGCTAAGATACATGTTAATTAAACTTCTAAAATTTAAATTAAAAACTTTGAAAGCAGCCAGTGAAAAAGGACACCTTACTCACAGGGAAAAAGCAATAAGAATGATAACAGAACACTTACCAGAAATCCTGAAGGCCAGGAAAAGGTGGAACAACATCTTTTAATCCTGAAAGAAAAACAAACAAACAAAAATATCAACTTAGACTCCTATGCTGGCAAAAATATCCTTCAGAAATAAAGAGGGATCAAAGTATTCTCAGATGAAGGAAAACTAATAGAATTTGTCACTGGCTAACTTACCTTAAAGGAATGGCCAAAGGACGTCCTTCAAATAGAAAGGAAACAGAAGAAGAAACTTGAGACTAGGAAGGAAGAGGCAACATGGCAAGGAAAAATATGGGTAAGGAAATAGGCTTTCCTGTTGAATTTTTAAAATTATGTTTGGCAGTTGTGCAAAAATTATAGCATTATTATACTTATAAATATGTATAATAATATTTATATATTATTATATAAGGAAATATTTAAGACACCTATATTATTAACATGGGAGGATAAAAAGACATAAAGGGGAGGTAAGTTTTCTGTAACTCACTTGAATTAATATATTCAAAAAGATATCGCTAAAAATCTATATAAAACTATATACTCAAACACGACAGACAGATCAAAATGGAATTCTGAAAGATATTCAAGTAAAATAGAGGAACGCAGAAAAAAGAAGACAGGGAGATGAAAAAATGGGAAGAACAAATGATAAATACAAAATAAAATTCTTACAGTATTTGAAACGAATGCAGGAAATTTACTTTCATGTGGAAATTAAGCAACACACTCTGCAAAAACCAATTATATAAATTAGATGATATTGAGAAAATTCTAGAAAAACATAAACTACCAAAAGTGACTCATCAAGAAATAGAAAATCTGAATAGATCAATAATAAGTAAAGAGATTGACTCAGTAATTTAAATTTTCCCACAAAGAGAAGCCCAGGCCCTGATGGCTTTCTGATGAATTCTACCAAACATTTAAAGAAAGCAACACCAATTTTTCACAAACTCTTCCAAAATAAAAGCACACAAAACACATTTCAACTCATTCTGTCTCCGGTATTACTCTGATATCAAAGCAGACCAAAGCATTACAGAAAACTACAGACTTAATCTAACACCTATTTAAAATGAAAACACAACACTATGGAATAGAATGAAACTTTCGCAATGTAATATAGATTACCTACAAAAAAAGGCCACAACTAGTATCACTCAGAGAAGGCAATGGCAACCCACTCCAGTACTCTCGCCTAGAAAAGCCCATGGACGGAGGCGCCTGGTAGGCTACAGTCCATGGGATTGCTAAGAGTCAGACACGACTGAGCAACCTAGCTGCAGCAGCAGCAGCAGCCGTATCGCACTTAATGGTGAGAAACTGAATGTTTTCCCTGTAATATCAGGAACAAGACAAGGATTTCTATCCTCATCACTTCTAGTTAGCATTATTCTAGAGCTTCTTCTTTGGGATCACCAAGAGTCAGACACGACTGAGTGACTGAAAACAAGTGCTTCTAACCAAGTCAATGAATCAAGGAAAAGGAATCAAAGAATATAGGTTTGAATGGAAGAATTTAAACTCTACATATATCTCCAAGAAAGCTGAAAACATATGTCCACACAAAAGCATGAACACCGATATTCATAGCTGCTGCTGCTGTTAAGTCACGTCAGTCGTGTCTGACTCTGTGCGACCGCATAGACGGCAGCCCACCAAGCTCCTCTGTCTCTGGGATTCTCCAGGCAAGAGTACTGGAGTGGGTTGCCATTTCTTTCCCCAGTCATAGCAGAATTATTCAAATTAATCGAAATGTGGCAACAACTCAAATGGCCCTTCAGGAGATACATAGACATATTAAATGTGGTATATCCATACAACATAATATGATTCAGCTATATAAAGCAATAAGGTACATGGATGAATCTTGGGGGAAAAAAGCATGCTAAGTGAAAAAACTGACACAAAGAGCCAATCCATACTAACAGAATATAGTTCATTAGTTCTTAGGAACAGGGACAGGTGTCAGGGGAGTGCCTGCTAACAGGTATCTTTTTGAGGTGATGAAATGGCTAATGGGTGTCTTTTTTGGTTTTTTTCCAAGGTGATAAAAATGCTTCAAAATTTGATATTAGTGGTGATTGCACAACTTTATGAATATACTTTAAAATATCAGAGTATATTTTATATATCCTGTACTTTTAAAAGGATGAACTTCATAATTATATCTCAATAAAGTTATCATTTTAAAAAAATACCTAGGCACAAATAACATCCTCCCCAGTCACGGCTCTTCATAAAACCACTTTATATACACCTTCTCCATATAGATCACCCAGGAAATGCAGTGGATTTGAAACATGAGCACAAATAGAGCTTTTAATAAAACAGCCACTTTTTAAAGATGAGATATTAATAAACTACAAGTTCCACCTGTGCTTCCTACTAGTACAAAAATTTATTATTTGGCCAGCAATATCAACAGAATGACAGCAGCAGTATTCTCAATAAACTTGTTAACTGATTCTGATGAATTTTAGTTAAATATACTCCTGCACATAGCTAGTTTTATTTTCCTGCTTTGTGAGTAATTATAACTCAAGTAGTAATGCTTCTGACTAGTAGAACTCATATTTCCATCAATTTCTTTATGATTCCATTTATTGATACCTCCCTATAATTCCATTGTTTCTTAACTCACGCTAATAGCTTACATTCAAAATTAGCTTTTGTTTGTAGTATATTTTATCAGAAGGTTAGTTGTGGTTTATTTAGGAGAAAATGTAAGATACAAAGCCTCAAAACTCTATTACTATGATCCTAAACACTCTTATTACTGCAATATTCTGTTTCTATTGCTTTTAAAATGTAAGTACTCTAAATCTTGGGAGAAAGAAAAACAATTTATTTCCAGTTTAAGCAAAAAACAACAACTATTTTCTTTTCTTATATGAAAGATGTCCATGACTTGTATAGTGACCCCCATAATGTATACTTCTAGTTCTCAGCATCCCATTCTTTCAGTCACAATTTTACACACACTTGTAGGTAGCTCAGACAGTAAAGAGCCTGCCTGCTGCTGCTGCTGCTGCTGCTGCTAAGTCACTTCAGTCGTGTCCGACTCTGTGTGACCCCATAGATGGAAGCCCACCAGGCTCCCCCGTCCCTGGGATTCTCCAGGCAAGAACACTGGAGTGGGTTGCCATTTCCTTCTCCAATGTGTGAAAGTGAAAAGTGAAAGTGAAGTCGCTCAGTCGTGTCCAACTCTTAGCGACCCCACGGACTGCAGCCTACCAGGCTCCTCCATCCATGGGATTTTCTAGGCAAGAGTACTGGAGTGGCTTGCCATTGCCTTCTCCAAGAGCCTGCCTACAATGTAGGAAACCCAGCTTTGATCTCTTGGTTGGGAAGATCCCCTGGAGAAGAAAATGGCAACCCACTCCAGTATTTTTGTCTGGAGAATCACATGGACTGAGGATCCTGGCAGGCAACAGTCATTGGGTTGCGAAGAGTCAGACACAAGCATGCAACTAAGGACTCATGCACATAATTCTAAGAATAAAAATCATTTAAGAGCAAATCATATTGAAACAATTGTCATCCTCGATAAACACTGAAATAATTGTCCTCATTACCTATGCATGAGGTAAATATTATTACTTCTTAAAAATTAATTTTAAATGAAAATATATCTACCCAAGTACATAAATCAAACAATATTAATGTGTTTATTATACTAATAGTAAGAAAAATCCTGATATTAAAAAAATTGTTTCCTGGCCTGTCCCTCCTTATTTACCAGATCTTACTCAGGGGCAACCACTTTCAAGTCTTTAGCTGTTTCTTCTGATATTTATATGCATTTTTCTAAATAGAAAATCTTACACTACTTTTAAATTTAGTCATTCTCTCATTATCTATTGCCTTCCCCTTATGGTAGTTGGAAGATATCTTACATTCTATTTCTTCCAATCTCACTTTTCCCATTCCCTAAAAATAGTTGTATCAACTAGGAATTTTTTTATTAAAGCAATACTGACAATTTGCATTATCAAGACAATGTATAATCTATATCACTCTATATATCTTCCTTCTTGTTCAGCTTTTTTTGTTTCTGCTATAGCTATTCATTTTTTCATTGGCTTAGTTTTCTATGTAAGCCTTACATTTATTCCATGTTGCTGTGAATTTGTCAAATATCTATCAATAATTTTCTCCTAATATTCAAACACATTGAATAATCTATCATTTGTATGTACTTCCTGGAGCGTTCTCCGTTCCTAATGCAGCCTTCTGTTCTGATGTGCAGAGGTTGTTCCCTGGACTTAGAGAACAGAGCCTTTCCAGAACATCTTGCTGATGTTCTCTCTAGGATTCCTTTTTTCTGTACCCTTGGCCTTACTTTCTTTCTTATTTCATCCCTCATTATACTGAATGAAGAACATCCTCTTTTTTGAGTTGTTGTTGTTATTACTATTATTGAATGTCTAAAAATCTTTTTATTTTTACCCTTATACTTGATTTGGGGGGGATTAGGTATAGAATCGGAGAAGGCAATGGCAAGCCACTCCAGTACTCTTGCCTAGAAAATCCCATATATGGAGGAGACTGGTAGGTTGTAGTCCATGGGGTCACTAATGGTTGGACATGACTGAGCGACTTCACTTTCACTTTTCACTTTCACACATTGGAGAAGGAAATTGGCAACCCACTCCAGTGTTCTTGCCTGGAGAATCCCAGGGACGGGGGAACCTGGTGGGCTGCCGTCTATGGGGTCACAGAGTCGGACACGACTGAAGTGACTTAGCAGCAGCAGCAGCAGGTATAGAATACTACATTAAAAAAAACTACTGTGATCCCACCCCCAGGAGTTTGAGGGCATTTGCTTCTAGTATCTAGAGTTGTTGATTCAAAGTATGATGAAATTCTGAATCCCATATTTTGCTAATTGATCTGTCCTTCACTTTGGAAGATGTAGTGACTTCTCTTTCGGAGAAGGCAATGGCAAGCCACTCCAGTACTCTTGCCTAGAAAATCCCATATATGGAGGAGCCTGGTAGGTTGCAGTCCGTGGGGTCGCTAATGGCTGGACACGACTGAGCGACTTCACTTTCATTTTTCACTTTCACACATTGGAGAAGGAAATGGCAACCCACTCCAGTGTTCTTGCCTGGAGAATCCCAGAGATGGGGGAGCCTGGTGGGCTGCCGTCTATGGGGTCACACAGAGTCGGACACGACTGAAGTGACTTAGCAGCAGCAGCAGTGACTTCTCTTTAACCTGGTTTTCATCTTGACTTGGGGATCATCTTTTTCATTCATTTTCCTGGGATGATCAAGGCATCCTTTCAGTCTTAAGATGATATACCTTCCTTGATATATTCTATTGATAATTTCATCCCTTCTTTTTTTCTGGACTTTTACCGACTTTTATTAGATGTTATTAGAATACTCATCTTATCTCCTCTGACTTATTTTCCATCTCTGTTCTTGTGTTTCCCTTTGAGTCATTACCTTGACTTATCTTCCATGATTTTAATGCTTTATCCTCAAACCATCCTGCTTCTATAGCTATTCCAAATTGTCTCTAGTTCTGTATGAAAGGTATATTAGTCAGCATTCTCTGGAGAACAGAGCCAATAGTCTGTATATTATATAACAGAGGGGTTTATTTTAAAGAATTGGCCTACACAATGAGGGTGGACTTTAAACCTGAAATTCACAAAGTAGGCAGCTTGCAAGACAGCAATTTCAACAGGAATGGGGAGCCTTTTGCAAAGTGACCAACAAGGGATTAATTTCCAAAATATACAAACAGCTCATGTAGCTCAGTATCAAAGAAAACTACTCAATCAAAAACTAGGTAGAAGATCTAAACAGGCATTTCTCCAAAGAATATATACAGATGGCCAAAGGCACAAGAAAAGATGCTCAATGTTGCTAATTATTAGAGAAATACAAATTAAAACTGGGACGAGGTATTACTTCACAGTGGACAGAATGGCTGTCATCAAAATATCTCACAAATAATAAATGCTGGAGAGGGTGTGGAGAAAAAGAAACCATCCAACACTGTTGGTGGTAATGTAAATGGTGCAAACACTATAGAGAACAGTATGGAGGATCCTTAAAAAACTAAAAATATAGAGATACCATATGATCCTGTCATCCCACTCCTGGACATGTATCTGAAGAAAAGTGTAATTCGAAAAGATACATGCACCCCAATGCTCACTGCAGCACTATATACAAGAGCCAAGACGTGGAAGCAACCTAAATGTCCACTTGTAGATGAATGGATAAAGAAGATGTGGTACATTCATACAGTGGAAAACTACTCAGCCATAAGGGAATGACATTCTACCATTTGCAGCAACATGGATAGACCTAGAGATTATCATACTAAGTGAAATAAGCCATACAGAGAAGAACAAATGTCATATGATATCATTCATATGTGGAACTTAAAAAAAAAATGATGCAAGTGAACTTATATAGAAAACAAAAACCCACAGGCACAGAAAACAAATGTATGGTTACTGAAGGGGAAAGGTGGGAGAGGGATAAATTTGGAGTTTAACATATACACACTGCTATATGTAAAATAACTAACCAACAAGGACCTACTGTATGACAGAGAGAATTATTCTCAATGTATTGTAATAATGAACAAGGGAAAAGAATATGAAAAAATATATATATATGTGTGTAACTGAATCACTTTGCTGTATACCTGAAACTAACACAACATTGTTAATATACTACAGTACAAAAAAGAAGAAAATGAGAATTCTGTAAGTATAAAGCCTTCAATACCACTAATAACCTTTGTTTCAGCTTTTCACATATTACTTCTGAGCATATTAATATAATTTTTATATTAATTATATTAATATTAAAAAATTATATTAATTATATTAATCTTTATATTATATTAATCTTACCAGAAAAAAATTATATTAATCTTACCAGAAATTTCTACCTAAATTAATGCTGTATCCTAACAGTCATCCTGAAAACCAACATTTCTTCTTCAGTGATGATGATTTTCTGTATTATTCCATTTGCAATGCCTCTTTTTAGAAACCTTTCAGTATATATTATAAACTACTTTAATCACATTAAAGTCATATCTTTAAATTTTTCCTCACAAATATTATTTTCCAGTTTAATCACCATAATCACAAATCATTTGATCATTACCAGCTCTCCATTAGATTTGAATCCAAGTGACAGTCATTCAAAAAATAAATTTATAAAATCTTCTCAATAAAGGAGAGTTCGCTTATCTTGAAAATCATTTTGAGATAAAATACTCATTTGAACCTCACAATATTGAAAGTCATTGGAAAAGGACTCATTTTCAAATAGTCGAACACTGAAACATATAAAATAAGTGCTTCAAGTAAATAATGACATCACCAGAATGTTAAATATACATATATTATTCTTACAAGCCTAAAGAATGCTGATTGGGAGAGTTAAATGTGGTTTTAATATTTGAAACCGGAGAAGGCAATGGCACCCCACTCCAGTACTCTTGCCTGGAAAATCCCATGGACGGAGGAGCCTGGTAGGCTGCAGTCCATGGGGTCGCTAAGAGTCAGACACGACTGAGTGACTTCACTTTCACTTTTCACTTTCATGCATTGGAGAAGGAAATGGCAACCCACTCCAGTGTTCTTGCCTGGAGAATCCCAGGGACGGGGAAGCCTGGTGGGCTGCCATCTATGGGGTTGCATAGAGTTGGACCCGACTGAAGTGACTTAGCAGCAGCAGCAGTATTTGAAACAAATATTAAATACATATGACAGGAATAATGCAATTGCAATTTTCCCACTTGGTTACTTATTGGACACTCTCCCAGACTTTCCAGGAGCTGAGATTTTTTTTTTTATTTCTGCTTATATTTTTGGCGTGGATAGTTGAGAGATGTTTTATCTCAGAACTTTAATTCTATAACACACTACTTGTTTCTTGAAAAGATGGTATAACACTATGTGAAGTGGAATTATTTTAGTTTTAGTTTGGTTAAATTCTGAAGTCAGAATTTCTACTTCCTCTTGCAATAAGACTGCTTGTGCACTACTTAGAAAGGAGACGGCAGAACATCAGTTCTTGACTTTTGGCTCCTAACTCCTTCAGAGTTTAAAGTATAGAAGCAAAAACCCTGTAGGTTAGATTTGTCCATAGAAAATTATCTATGGGCTATGAGTTCCATCCTACCCTCTGTAGAGGATGGTTAGGACATTTGAACCTCATTTTAAGCCTAGAAATGGTGCTCCAAGAAACCACTTATGTGTGATGCAGTCTATCATGCTAGCACCTACCTTGTAGAACTAAGGAGAAGGAAAAACATAGAAAAACCTATAAACAGTGAAGAAAAGAAGAAAGCCACAGAAAGACAGCCCTGCCATCACCTCTCTAACCCAATGTCCAGGCACCCTCTCTCAGACTCTCTACTCCACACACATTCTTTCTTATGAGCAAGTCAAGCGTGGCCCCACTTCAGAGCTTTTGCATTGAGAGTCTTCTCTTCCTCCAAATATATAAAGGGCTAATGCTCTCCTTTCGTCCTCTTGAAGGAGGCAATACCACCTCCTTTATTTATTTATTTATTTTTTCATTTCCAAATCTCTCCCTTTATTATCATAATTAACCTTGCTCGGAAAGCAAGCTGTAAAAACTATTCAGACAGCATCATTACATTATTACTTTCAGGCAGAAGAGGGTGAAGGGACTTTCAAGTTAAAATAGGCACTGAAAGAGACACACTCCAGTTCCTAGGAAGGCTGACCTTCTACAGTCAGCACTAAAGGCAGGATTAATGTGTACATATTAAGAATATACAGTAGCTTTATTCTTCTTGATACTTAGAAAAAGGTGATATGATGCCTGTGATGGTCAACATCATATGGGGAAGACCAAGTCCACGCTTTGTCCGGAATCAACTGCTACCACGTGAGTCTTTTTGGTCAAGTCATCTGCACCCACAGTGACGGAATTGGGCCCTGGATATATTTCTATGTAGAGGTCCTCAGAGATGTTCTCAGCCTGGTCAGCTGATTCATGGATGGCAGTGGTGGGGAAGCCCGGTGTCCTAGAAGTTCTGTACTCACAGACTGGGGTGCCTTCAGCACACACTCTGACGCCTGATGCATGCCTCCAACACTAAGGCCTGTGTCTTTTCTCTGACCACTCCCCGCACCAGAGCACAGGTGCAGCTCTGATGTCCCTCTGTGATAGCGGTAGACGTGGGTTGCCCCTCCTTCCTCTGGTGCAGATGAGCAATATTTCCCACACTGACTTGAAGTATAGTTCATGTATTCAGCCATTGTTCTGAAGGAAGCACTGAGGGTCGGGTGTCTGTCTTCTCTCTTTCCTGGGAGAAGGCGCTGGGGGCTGGCTGCCGGCCCTCTTTCTCCATAGTGCCGCACCCGGGAAACGATCCCCACGCTGCCTTTGGGAAGCTCCACCGAAGGCCAGTCCACCGCCCTCCTCTTGGCCCGCTCCAGCACTTCCTGACCCAGCCTAGCCGAACGCTGCAGGGAACGTCAGTCCACCCGGTTCAGCGCCGCGGCCACCAGTTTTCCATGTCTCCCCAGGCGGCCTCGAATACCACCTCTTTTAGAACAGAACGAATCATCCTACTGAATCTTGTAATCTGTTCCACAACTCTGATTCCTCTTGCCTGGAGCTGTTTTGTTTTTTCCATAACTTTTATCACTTTCCAATGGTTACTTATTATGTTCATTATTTATTGTTTCACCCCTTCACTAGAATATGAAGTCCGATGGGTGGTTAGGAAACCATTGAGTGAAACTGCCCAGCCTGTCAGGCATGCTAATAACCACTTGCATGAGTTGTTTCATAAAAGTGGGTATTGATAAGGAACACAGTGCTTCCACCAAAACTAAGGATAGTTCGGGAGGATCCAAAAGGAGATACCAGCCCATAATATGTCCTGGCAACCTTCCCGAAATCCTCAGTCTAAAATCCATCTTGGCTGAGATGTGTATGCCGCCAGGAGGGACCCTGAGTCAGACCAAATATGGCAAGATGGTTGGCCAGAGAAAACCCAGAAACAAACCCCATTACCATAAAACCTGAGACCGTGAGTCATGTTGCGGAGCAGCTTACCTGGGTTCCCTTACCCTGCTGCTCTCCTCTCAGCTACCCTTCCCCCCAAATTCTTGCTTTATCAGTATGTGTGTCTCCTCAGACAATTCATTTTCCAGTGTCAGACAAGAGCCTACTCTCAGGCCCTGGAAAGTGTTTCCCTTCTGGTAATAAGGCCATGGATTTTACCATTACTCTCTACCCTAAGGTTCCAAAAGATTACCTGGTGCACTTATAGGTAAGTACCATATATTGGGTAAATTAATTACTGAATACTAATTTATATCCCCTACAGGAATTATCACAACTACTTTGATTTCCTGGCACCTTACTTTTAGTCCTTTGGTTTGCTTTACTTGCCGGATTTCTGGTAATATTCTTGAAAGGGTTCATTCTGAGGTTTCCACTTTATCCTATCAGACCTGTTTGGGTTTCTGCTGTGAAATCTCTTGATTTTGCTCATCTCAAAAGTCAAGTGACATGAAAAGGGTCTTAATTTTCCTAACACTTAATACTGACAACATATTTTAGATTTATAATTTATATCCATTGCTTTGGAGAGGCAAGTGTAAATATCAACAACAAAAATTACTAGTTTTCATCACAACAAATTTTGGTATATGAGTAAATTCTAGTATTTACTAGGTCAGCTCTTTCCAAAATTTTACATTGATTTCTGATTTCACTTTATAATTAAAATATAGGCATGAGCCAACATTTACATTATATATGGTAGCTGATTTTGCATGAAACTTAGAAATATATATATCTGAGATTGGAATAAAATAAATTTAAAATTGTCTATGTCAAACTGTCTATGGTAAAACTCATAATCTTTGATCCTGCAATGAAAGATTTACAGAGAAACTTATCTATTCAAGACCATTCCCATGTGCATTCATTTAGTGAAACTTTACTTGCAAGAATCTGTAAAAATGCTAATAAACCACATTTCTCACTAGCTTAGGCCTAGCTTTTTATTTGTTTCTGGCTTTGAGATAACTTTGAATAGGCAATATAGTGTCACCATGGGTAATGAATGATGCATGCATGAAATAGTGACTTTAAAACAGCACATTTCTCTTAAAGGAATCAATTTGCACACCATTGCTGCTTAAATCTTACGAGCAATTATGTATCATGTCTTTCCTATTCAAATGATAGAAAATCTATTTTAATCAACATTAATTTCCATGAAATTGTAATTTTGCTAGTGTCCATTAACGAGGATAAAGCAGATATGAGAAATAGTTTTAAGAAAATAAAAAATTTAAGAAAAAACACAGCAAAACATGTAGGAAAAATGCACTTTTGTTTCAAAAGTTAAGTGTTTCAGAAAAATACAGGACATCTCAGTAATGTGCCTAAGGAATAATATTACTGGCAATCCTAGAAGATTTTCCAAATGTAGGTATGTTCAGAACATACTTTTGCAAATTAGAAGAACTTTACTTTCCCAGACAGAGCATATTGATATAATTAGTAACTAGTTATGTAGGAAAGCAGTCCCTAACTTCATTGGCACCAGGGACTGGTTTCCTGGAAGACAATTTTTCCACAGACACGGGTTTGGGGAATGGTTTCAGGATGATTCAAGCACATTATATTTATTGTGTACTTTATTTCTACTATTATTATATTAACTCTACTTCAGATTATCAGGCATTAGATCCTGGAAGTTGGGGACCCTTGGTGTAGGATATTTTTGTTTCCTCCCTTTAAATGTTTTCTTTCTTCCACTTTTAATCTTATAGAATCAGAGTTTGATGCTGTTATTGCTGTTAAATGAATTGCTTGTTTAAGTCCTAGTAGTCCAGTAACTCCTGGTGGCAATGCAGTAGAGGTGAATAAAATGTAGATATTTAGGTGTACACTCTTTTTTGCCATTCCTTTGCAAATATTCTCAACTTCCTTGACAAAAAAAATAAAAACAAAACCACTTTACCTCTAATGAACCCAACTATCCAACTTCCTTTCTTCTGCATGCATTCAGTATATTATAGAAGGGGTTCAATCACAAAATCAGGCAGACTAGTGTTACTGTAAATTTATTCTCTCAAATTCAAATGAGTACTTACCACCACCTGAAAATCTCACCATGGTCCTATAAGTTTACCCAACTAGTGCTTTTATTTCATACATTAAATAATTTCCCTTTATCTCCTCACCGCCACCATCCCTGCATCCTTCAGTTGTTGACTTTGCTTTGTACATCATGTAGGAAGATGTTATCAGACAAGAAGGGACTCATCTTCCTCCCAGCTAGAAGGGCTGTCTTTCAAGAGGCACATGAAAAGATGCTCAGCATCACTGATTACTAGAGAAAAGCAAATGAGGTATCACTTCACACTGGTCAGAATGGCCATCATCAAAAAAGCTCAAACAATAAATGATGGAGATGGTGGAGAGAAAAAAGAACCCTCCTACACTGTTGGTGGGAATATAAATTGGGGCAGACACTATAGAAAACATTATGGAGATTTCTCAAAGAAATTAAAAATAGAATTGTCATATGATACGGCAGTCCTATATCTGGGCATATACCCACACAAACTATAAAAAGATACACACACCCCTATATTCATAGCAGTGCTATTTACAATAACCAAGACATAGAAGCAACATAAATGTCCATCAACAGATGGGTAAAGAAGATATGATATATAGACATAAAAGAATATTAGCTATAAAATTGAAATAATGCCATTTGTAGCAACATGGATGGACCCAGAGATTATCATACTAAGCCAGAAATAGAAAGACAAATACCATGTAATATCACTTATATATGGAATCTGAATATGACACAAATGCATATATCTATGAAACAAAAGCAGACTTACAGAGGACAGATTTGTGGTTGCAAAGTGGGAGGGCCGGTGGGAAGGATCTGGAGTTTGGGAGTAGCTGCTATAAATTGTTACATATAGGATGAATAAACAAGGTCCTACTGTATGGCACAAGGGGCTATATTCAATATCCTATAATAAAGCATAATGAAAAGAGTGTGAAAAAGAATATATATGTATAATAGGATCACTTTGCTGTATGTCAGAAATTAACACAACGCTGTAAATTAACTATACTTCAATAAAATTATTTTTTAACATTGCCAAAAAGAAAAAGTGTCCTTTCCTTTGCTAAAGGGGCTTCCCATGTGGCGCTACCCTTTACATTATTATATGAATAGTATATACTATGTTTTGTCTAAAAGTGTCATTTCCCAATTCCAAACCTCCAAGTTTTACCGTTTCCTGTACACTTTTTTTAAGTTGTTTTTTTTTTTTTAATGAAAAGACAATTGCTTTATAGAATTTTTATTGTTTTCTGTCAGTCATCAACAAGAATCAGCCACAGGTATACCCATGTCCCCTCCCTCTCAAACCTTCTTCCCATCTCTCTCACCATCCCACTCTTCTAGATTGTTACAGAGCCCCTGTTTGAATTCCCTGAGTCATGCAGCAAATTCCCATTGGCTATCTATTTTACATTACTGCCAAGATTTTCAGAATAGTGAGAAAGTCAATTCCTAGGCAGGGTTCTCGAGGAGGAGATAGGGGTCTGGAATTCTCAAGGAAGAGGAAAGGACAAACTTATTTTTCCTCTACGTTCCTTAGGATTATATAACAATAATGTATTCTGCTTGAGGACAGTTTCTGGAAAAAACCTTCTGGCTAATCCTGTAATCTTAAAATGTAAATTATGGGAATGGGTCTAGTAAGGTCTTTACAACCTCCAGACATTCTTTTGATTCATTGTAATAACTTCCCTGGTGGCTCAGAGGTTAAAGTGTCTGCCTGCAATGCAGGGGACCTGGGTTTGGTCCCTGGGTTGGGAAGATCCCCTGGAGAAGGAAATGGCAACCCACTCCAGTATTCTCTCCTGGAGAATCCCATGGACGGAGGAGCCTGGTGGGCTACAGTCTACAGGGTCGCAAATAGTTGGACACGACTGAGCGAGTGACTTATTAACATTTTTTCTTAATAGCTAATTAAAAAGTACATAACTCCATTGCTAACACCAGTGAGGGGGCACTCTTTCTGCCCCCTTCTGATGTCTATGTCAGAAGCTTTCTCTATCTCTTTTATACTTTAATAAAACTTTATTACACAAAAACTCTGAGCAATCAAGCCTCATCTCTGGCCCCGGATTGAATTCTTCTCCTCTGGAGGCCAAGAATCCAGAAGTCTTTCATGCTTCAGCAACGTTTCAATAGAACAGACCTGAAAACTGTATATTGGATTTGATCATATGGAGAACACTTCACTCCCCATCTTGTCTAAAACCCTGGACAAAACACCCCATCTCATCATGGAAATTCTTTCTCTTCCTGGTTTCCATGACATCATCACACTTCTGACTTCCCTTCTATCTTTCTGGCTTCTCCAGATAAATCTTACTTCCTCTCTCCTTTCCCGCTTAATTTTATTTCTTATTCTACACTGTCTCTTTAAGAGACCTTCTTGATTGCCATGGATTAAAATACCATTTTTGTGCTCAAAAAGAACACATATACAGTAAGTCCTCTGTGTACAAACCTTCGGGTTGTGAACTTTCAAAGAGGCAAACTTGTGTTAACATGTCCAGTCCTGTAAGTTGTTCACATGTCTGGTGTACATCGTCATGTGCATGCATCCTCTACAATCGGTTGTGCTTCTGTATAATTTACAATACAGTACTATACAGAATACAGTAGTGCAGTATTTTTATTTCAAGTCCAAGATGTCCAGAAGCAAGTGTAAAAGCAGGTGTGATGTAGTTGGTACTGTTAAGAAGCACTAGAAATTGGAGGCCCAGAGAAAGGGCAAAGAGAGACAAGACGAAGAAGAGGTAATTGAAGAGCTGAAGAGATTCACAATGCAGGAAATGGCAAGAGGATTTTCTTTATTTGAGGAGACACTGATAGTCTCTGATGGCTCAGACAGTAAAGAATCTGTCTGCAATGAGTGAGACCTGGGTTAGATCCCTGGTTGGGAAGATCCCCTAGAGGAAGGCATGGCAACCCACTCCAGTATTCTTGCTTAGAGAATCCCGTGGACAGAGGAGCCTGGGTCCATGGGGTTGCAAAGAGTCAGATACAACTGAGCAACTAAGCACAGCACAGCAGATAGCTTTAGAGGCACAGGACCTGAATGTAGAACAGTATACAAAGGTTGTAGGAGCCGTTCAGAATGCAATCCAGTGCTACCATGTCATCTATGATGAGAAAAAAAGAGCTACTCCCAAATACCACTGGATCTTTTTTTTTTTCCAGAGAAGTACATACAATTGAATCCAACAAAGAACCAGAAGCTGTGCCATCAACGTCAGGCATGAGTGAAATGGCAGCTTGCCCTCCATCTCTGATTGCTGACAAGACTTCAACTCTACCATCTCCCACCTCCCCTTCCTCCTCCAGTCGGCAACTTTCTTGCCTGTTCACTTGAGGCCAGCCCCTATGTGCCAGCTGTTGTCCTGTACTACTGTGCTTTTCAAGGTACTGTATGTACTGTAAGATTGAAATTAAAATACTTTTGTGTATCCTTATTTTTATTATGTATATTTATGTGAAAACTATTATAAACCTATTCCAGTACAGTACTTTATAGTTGATTGTTTTAGTTGAATACCTAAGCTACTTTGTTGGACTCACAAATAGAGAACTTAGGAACACATTCTGGGACCAGAACTTATTCGAATGTAGGAGACTTACTGCATACACTTTCTCATCCAAGTCCTTCCTTCTGTATTACTATCTGCTCCCCTATAGTGGTTCTTTTCCTATCATGTGGCCCTTTAGTCTCGCCTCATCCTGTTGCTAAAGAATTAGAAATCATTTCAACATAGCTTTGTCCTGATGTCCTCCTTCATCCAATATGAAGTTCAGATGATTCTAAATCCAAATTTACTTTCTGAATTATTAATACTTTCCATTTCTGCATTTCTGTTGCCACTCTCAATTAGTCTTATCCAAACATTTTCACTTGAACTACTCTATCACCAAGCTGGACTATCTACATCACACCCAGAATTGTCTTTTAAAATGTAAATTTTACTTTTTTCACCTCTGTTTTAACATTGAAAAATTGCCCCAAATCTTTAATTTTACCATCAAAGGCTTTCCTGGTAGCTCAGATGGTATGGAATCTGCCTGCAATGCAGGAGACCCAGGTTTGATCTCGGGGTTGGAAGATACCCTGGAGAAGGAAATGGCAACCTACTCCAGTATTCTTGCCTGGAGAAATCCATGGAGAGAGGAGTCCGTCAGGCTACAGTCCATGGGATGACAAAGAGCTGGACACGACTGAGTGACTAACACACACATATGCCTTGTCCTCTAGGCCAGCCACACTGTCCTTTCTTCCATTCCTAAAAAACCAATTATTATCTGCCTCATAGACTTTTTGCATGGTATTCCCTTCACCTGGAATGCTTTTCCTCTCACTTTGACTTTGCTAATCTTGCTAATATTTTACATTTTAACTCAAATGTCATCTCTGGATAAGCCTTCTTTGAGTCCCAAGTCTGAATTACATTTCTCCTGTTATTTTTTTCTCTTGTATCATTTAACACAAATTATGGTATAGGTCAATTTATCTGTCACTTAAACTAGTCACTTAAACTCCATGGGGACAGACCCAAGGAATGTTTTGTTCAACCTCATATCTAATATTTTGTAACTATTTAATATGTAAACAAATATATGTATGAATAACTGTATGTTTATAAGCAAGTTTCCTGACCTCTTTGTGTCTCATCTGTGAAGCTGGTGTAAGAATTTCTTATTTTATTGACCTATGCATTCGTGCTAAGTCACTTCAGTCATGTCCAACTCTTTGCGACTCTATGGACTATTAACCTATAGAGCAAATCTTACTAGATAGCATGAGTTTATTTCAAAAAAATGTCATTACCTCCACCCTACCATCTGTCCCATCCAAGCCAGCAGCTGAACAGAGTAGAAATGTTCTTCATAGTGAAAAGTTTAACATGTGTGCATGTGTGTTCAGTTGCTTCAGTTGGGTCTGACTGTTTGCAACCCTATGGACTATAGCCCGCCAGGCTCCTCTGTTCATGGGATACTCTAGGCGATGACTCTGGATTGGGTTGCCATGACCTCCTCCAGGGGGTCTTCTCTACTCAGGGAGTGAACCTGTGTCTCCTGCATTGCAGGTGAATTCTTTACCACTGAGCCACCAGGGAAGCCCAAAGTTTAACATAATTAGATTTAATTTTTTTATTTTCCTCTTTTTACCTGTGTAATTCTGGTAAAGTTATTTAACATTTAAGTTAACAGTTATTTAAGCCTGTTCTGCACCACCGAAGCCTTTGACTGTATGGATCACAATAAACTGTGGAAAATTCTGAAAGAGATGAGAATACCAGACCACCTGACCTGCCTCTTGAGAAACCTGTATGCAGGTCAGGAAACAACAGTTAGAACTGGACATGGAACAACAGACTGGTTCCAAATAGGGAAAGGAGTACATCAAGGCTGTATATTGTCACCCTGCTTGTTTAACTTATATGCAGAGTACATCATGAGGAACGCTGGGCTGGAAGAAGCACAAGCTGGAATCAAGATTGCTGGGAGAAATATCAATAACCTCAGATATGCAGATGACACCACCGTTATGGCAGAAAGTGAAGAGGAACTAAAAAGCCTCTTGATGAAAGTGAAAGAGGAGAGTGAAAAGGTTGGCTTGAAGCTCAACATTCAGAAAATGAAGATCATGGCATCTGGTCCCATCACTTCATGGGAAATAGATGGGGAAACAGTGGAAGCAGTGTCAGACTTTATTTTTTTGGGCTCCAAAATCACTGCAGATGCTGATTGCAGCCATGAAATTAAAAGACACTTACTCCTTGGAAGGAAAGTTATGACCAACCTAGATAGCATATTAAAAAGCAGAGACATTACTTTGCCAACCAAGGTCCGTCTAGTCAAGGCTATGGTTTTTCCTGTGGTCATGTATGGATGTGAGAGTTGGACTGTGAAGAAAGCTGATCGCTGAAGAATTGATGCTTTTGAACTGTGGTTCTGGAGAAGACTCTTGAGAGTCCCTTGGACTGCAAGGAGATCCAACCAGTCCATTCTGGGGGAGATCAATCCTCGGTGTTCATTGGAAGGACTGATGCTAAAGCTGAAACTCCAATACTTTGGCCACCTCATGCGACGAGTTGACTCACTGGAAAAGACTCTGATGCTGGGAGGGGTTGGGGGCAGGAGGAGATGGGGACGGCAGAGAATGAGATGGCTGGATGGCATCACCGACTCTGTGGACATGAGTTTGAGTGAACTCCGGGAGTTGGTGATGGACAGGGAGGCCTGGCGTGCTGTGATTCATGGGGTCACAAAGAGTCGGACATGACTGAGTGACTGAACTGAACTGAACTGAACTGAACTGAAGCCTGTTCTCTCATCCAAAAAAAACTGATAGAATAATACCTCTCTCCAAAAGTCTGTGGTTAGGATTATATTCAATGATATGTACAAAGCATCAAGTATATAGGCATTCCATAGATGTAAATGCCAGCCTCTGCATTCCCAAGATACCATATATAATGTAATTTCCCAACATTTTCATCCCAATCCCCATGTGTTTTTCACATGATTAAGCTTAAGTGTTGTTTTTAGATGGCAAATATACCTGAGAAGTGTGTCAAGTCTCGTATCTTCAGAGGCCACAGGAAGCACCTGGAGCTTAATCAAAATGCAGATTCCAGTGACTCTACCCACTGATATTTGATCTTAAAACCTAGAGCAAACCCAGGAATCTGCATGTGGGTCAGGGTGAATCATGTTCCATTAACTTCATTCTGAAGACCAGTTTTATAATGCAACGAAGTCTGGGACCTAGAAATATTTTCAACCCTCTATATGTTTGAGTTTGCTACAAGTGACAAATGAGCTGATGCTCTGCAAAGAGCATATTTATTTTTTTAAGAGTTGAGACTTTATTCATTCCTCTTTATGAAATGAACTTAGTTTTAAACTTAGGAGAAAGAGAGCAATTCCTTTCCCAAAGGCACCATTCATCAGATTATAAATAGGTCTCCTAAATTGTAAATGAATCTTAACCCCTATACCCGCAGGTTAACACGTCCGCCTGCAATGCGGGAGACCTGGGTTCAATCCCTGGGTTGGGAAGATCCCCTGGAGAAGGAAATGGCAACCCACTCCAGTATTCTTGCCTGGAGAATCTCAGGGATGGAGGAGCCTGGTGGGCTACAGTCCACAGGTGTCACAAAGAATCAGATACGACTGAGTGACTTTACTTTCACTTTCAAATTGTAAATGAAGCTTAACCCCTATACCTGCACTTACTCTCTAGGAAGTCTACCTACAAATGAGAGGAATGGTTTTTTAGATTTATATATGTTTCAGAAATAATACATATTTGAAAAAAAATTTCTATTAGTTCTCATAAGCCTGACATATAAGCTTATATTTTATAAAGGACACACATTAGAATAAGGATTGCCACACAGTAGTTATGGGATATAAAAATACTAAGAATAAGCAGTGGAAGAGTGATGTAAATAAACATTTTTGTAATTTAAAACAATTCAAAAACATCACAAATATCTCTTATAAATCAGTGACAAACATATCACCTCATTTTTTTAAGTCATTGATATTAAAGATTTTAAATCCCAAAGACCTCATATGTAAAAGTCATTTAGTTGTCTCTTTTTAAAAACAAAAATGAAAATGAAAATTGAATATCAAGTTACTACTGACATAAAAACCAATTAAGACTATAAGAAATATACACCAGTTAACTTATGAATTCAAAAAACATCCCAGAGCTTCTTTGACTTTTTTATAAATATATGATTCATTTTTGCTTACTCCATAAAATATTTTTAAAAGATGATTAAAATGCATAAATGTATAATACATTGATAAGCATAAATTTAGTCTGTAAGGCATGAAAGATGAAATTTATATCCTTCCATCTTGGAGAAGGAAATGGCAGTCCACTCAAGTGTTCTTGCCTGGAGAATTCCATGGACAGAGGAGCCTGGTGGGCTACAGTCCATGGGGTCACAAAGAGTTGGGCACAGCTAAGCGACTAACACACACACACACACACATCTTGCTGTATAGGAATGTTTTTCTCCAGATGGATGAAAAGAGTGTTCTGAGTTTTACATTTATAACTAAAATGACTCAAAGACACATTGTCTTTGGTTCTTGAAGTGTCAGAAAAAAAATATTTTAACTTCTAGAGGCTATCTCAGATTCTTGCTGCTGAAACTAAGAAAAATTTTCTCTTACATAATTTAGAGGAACTGAAAGGTACAGCTGAAAAGAATTGTGGTCCTTGAGGTGCCTATTTCTTTCCACATCTGACTTTAGAAGTCTACCTATCCTTTAGGGTCCAATATAAAGGCTCCCTCCTATGCGATCAACTCAGTGAAAAAGTGGAAGTTTTCTAGCACCTTTCACAATTTTTTTTAAACACAAATACCAATGCAAAGCCCTAAATATTCTAAATCACACTCGCTGTATCACAGTTCACATCAAATTGCCTGTTAAGCCACAAATCTCAAAAAAATCTCATCTATCTAATCTCCACTTACCATTCTCACTGTGTAACCTTTGTATCAACCCTCTCTGTTGACCTCCTGAAGTAATGCATTGTCTCTTATACAACTCCTAGACTCTCATATTGTGTATTCTGCATCCCACACTCCATAGTCATTTTAAAACTATTCTAAAATATAAAAACAGCCACAAAATACAGCCTTCATCATCCAACCCATGCTTCATCCTTCTAAAGTGCTCATATATACCAGTCTACCTCCTCATCTCACAAAACTTCTTGCCCTTCCAGGATACTCACCCAAGATATTTTGTCTATTTTTTAATGAATAACTTTTCATATTTTATTTTCTTTCCCCAAAATGTATTTATTTACTTTACTTATCATCTATCCCCCAACTCTCTTGGGAAGTTCCAGGAGAGCATGAAAAAAGACTCTTAAAAAATGAACTTAGTAAATTGATGTAGCAACTGTGGAAAATAGTATGGGGGTTCCTTATAAACAAAAAAATAGAAATAGCATATGACCCAGCAATCCCATTCTCAGGCATATATCCTGAGAAGATCACAGTTCAGAAGGACACCTGTACAACCAATGTTCATTGCAGCACTGTTTACAATACCCAGGACATGGAAGCAACCTAGATGTCCATCAACAGATAAATAGATAAAAAAAGATGTGGTACATATATGCAGTAGAATATTACTCAGCCATAAAAAGGAATGAAATTCGGTCATTTGTAGTTATATGGAAGGGCCTAGACTCTATTATACACAGTGAGGTAAGCCAGAAAGAGAACAAATGTTGTATATTAACATACATATGTGGAATCTAAAACAATGATACAGACAAACCTATTTGCAGGACAGGAATAGAAACACAGACATAAAGAACAGATGTGTGGACATAAGGTGGGAAAAGAAACTGGGAGACTGACATATGTGCCCTGCCATATGTAAAACAGATAGCTAGTGGGAACTTTATGTATAGCACAGGGAGCTTAGTTCAGTTCTCTGTGATGACCTAGATGGGTGGGATGGGAGTGGGAGAGTGGCTCAAGAGGGAAGGATATATGCATACATATAGCTGATTCACTTTGTTGTATAACATGATAAAGCAACTAAACCCCGATTTTTAAAAAATGAACTTAGTGTCTTCAGACTTACCAAAAGGAGGCTGCTGAGGCTGAAATATAGTGAGAATGAGATGAGAAAAGGAGGAAGTACAGAACTGAAATAGTATTTGAAGGGGTAACTGAGATTTGAAGATATATAGTTTTGGAGATTATTTTATTTTTCATTATGTGTAGAGTGTTATTGTTATGCTAAGAAACAAGGAGTTGGAGGGTTTATAGCAGGGGAGTGATGTTATCTGATATATATTTAGCTATCACTTAAATTCTGTGTGCAAAATAGATTGTAAGAAACATAGGGAGTGGTCAGTGAGGAAAAGGGGGAGATCAACAGATAATTATAATTTATGCTTTTCATCAATATCACATTGCAGAAAGACCTTTGCAGACAGGGGTCAGTTATTCAGTGCAATGATATTGAATGCCTACAATGAATTAGAGTCTATACTTGGGAGAAAGTGTTTAACTTGCAGTTGGACAAGTATGATTCAACTCCTGGCTCCACCACTTACAAGTTTTGTGATTTTGGAAAATAATATAACCTCTGAAAACCTGAATGTCATCACCTACAAAATAGATGAAAATTCCATGAGGATTAAATGAACAAATTTAGCACATTGCCTGGCACATGATAACAGTTCTGCTAACACTACTACTACACCAAATCTGTGGCAGTTGGACATCTTAGGAATGGTTCAAGATGAAACAAACTCAATGAAATTATTGCCCTTACTAGTTAGAGGACATTTAACATTCTTGGTTCTATAGACAAGATCGAGAATCATGACAGGCTCTTCATTTTCTTTGGGGATTTTTGTAGTTTGTTTTACTATGACACATTAAAATAAAGGAAAGAAATGATTCTGTTTTGTGTTGGTTGAGGGTAAATATCTGCAAATAGAATTGAATTTGACATACCAAATTTCCACATAAATTAGACTTCAGTTTTACCATGAGACTTTTTCTGATTTCATAGAATTGGAGCATGGAGAAAAGAACTAATAACACACTGTAACTGCCACAAGTGTCTTTCCATTATAATTTAATACAGCTCAATAGGAGTAGGAGAACTTGCTCAGAAAACTATATAATTTTTCATATAAAGCATAAAAGATAATATCCCATAAAATTCCTTTTCTCTTGTTGATAAAAATTTACTTGAAAACATTTTAGAGACATGAACTTTCTTTTGGGATGTTGATTTTCCGTATTAGTAGTATTGTTTGTATGTTAAAAAGATTTCTTTCTAGAAGAAAAAAAAATGATTTTTTCATAATTTGTGAAAAGAACTAATATCTATAAGTCAATGCCAAAATTTTAAGACCAAGAGACAGTTTGGTCATTATAGTAACTCTAGTTACAGGTTTTGCAAGAAATTAACTAAAAATGAAAGAAAGGGCATTGGTCCTCAGCATTACATTTGTAAGTACTCTTCACACAATATTTGCCATGGGATAATGAATAATTAACATTATTTCTGTCACTGCCTTACAGTGACATACTGTACTAATGGATCATGGAGTCCCTTGGGGTCCCAGAATGCATTTCAACTCAGAGTTACCACGGAGACAAAGGATCTTCCGGTTTTTCAGTCCTTTGTTCTCGGCTGCGCTCTGTGCTCTTACACCTCTTCTGAATTTGGCCACTTTAGATCTCTCTCAGCTGTTCCAAGATTTCTTTGAAAAGTGTTAAAAAAAATGCACCTACCATATACATATCCTAACTCCTGTTCTTTACCCAGGTTTTTTGTTTTATAGAGCTTTAAATCTATTTCTGCTTCATTGACTATGCCAAAGCCTTTAACTGTGTGGATCACAATAAACTGTGGAACATTCTGAAAGAGATGGGAATCCCAGACCACCTGACCTGCCTCTTGAGAAACCTGTATGCAGGTCAGGAAGCAACAGTCAGAACTGTACATGGAACAGACTGGTTCCAAATAGGAAAAGGAGTACGTCAAGGCTGTATATTGTCACCTTGCTTATTTAACTTATATGCAGAGTACATCATGAGGAACGCTGGGCTGGAAGAAGCACAAGCTGGAATCAAGATTGCTGGGAGAAATATCAATAACCTCAGATATGCAGATGACACTACCCTTATGGCAGAAAGTGAAGAGGAACAAAAAAGCCTCTTGATGAAAGTGAAAGAGGAGAGTGAAAAGGTTGGCTTGAAGCTCAACATTCAGAAAATGAAGATCATGGCATCTGGTCCCATCACTTCATGGGAAATAGATGGGGAAACAATGGAAATGGTGAGAGACTTTATTTTGGGGGCTCCAAAATCACTTCAGATGGTGACTGTAGCCATGAAATTAAAAGACACTTCCTCCTTGGAAGAAAAGCTATGACTAACCTAGACAGCATGTTAAAAAGCAGAGCCATTACTTTTCCAGCAAAGGTCCGTCTAGTCAAGGCTATGGTTTTCCCAGTAGTCATGTGTGGATGTGAGAATTGGATCATAAAGAAAGCTGAGTGCTGAAGAATTGATGCTTTTGAACTGTGGTGTTGGAGAAGACTCTTGAGAGTCCCTTGGACTGCAAGGAGATCCATCCAGTCCTTCCTAAAGGAAATCAGTCCTGAATATTCATTGGAAGGACTGATGTTGAAGCTGAAACTCCAATACTTTGGCCACCTGATGTGACGAACTGACTCATTGGAAAAGACCCAGATGATTGGAATGACTGAAGGCAGGAGGAGAAGGGGACAACAAAGGATAAGATGATTGGATGGCAACACCGACTCAATGGCCATGAGTTTGAGTAAGCTCCGGGAGCTGGTGATGGACAGGGAAGCCTGGTGTACTGCTGTCCATAGCGTTGCAAAGAATCAGACAAACTGAGCGACTGAACTGAACTGAAATACAAGATTGATTTAAAAGCATGTGTCTGTGTGTATATGTTTTGAGATAATACCATTTCCCATAATTTCCTAGAGTGAAACATTTCCAGTGCTTTTGTGCACTTAAACCATATTGTGACTATTTGAGCTAAAATATCACCTCTTATACATCTACACAGTAATTAGAACAGCATCAAGTAATAGTTTGTATTAAGTCCTGGGTGTTCATTGGAAGGACTGATGTTGAAGCTGAAATTCCAATACTTTGGCCACCTGATGCGAACAGTTGACTCATTTGAAAAGACCCTGATGCTGGGAAAGATTGAGGGCAGAGGAGAAGGGGACAACAGAGGATGAGATGGTTGGATGGCATCACCAACTCAATGGACATGGGTTTGGGTGGCCTCTGGGAGTTGGTGATAGACAGCGAGGTCTGGCATGCTGTGGTTCATGGGGTCGCAAAGAGTTGGACACAACTGAGCGACTGAACTGAACTGAGCTAAAATATCATGTCTTATACATCTACACAGTAGTTAGAACAGTTTCAAGTAATAGTTTGTGTACATACTGTCTGAAGGAAACTAATAAATGATTTTGTTTTGTGTCTTAGGTATAGAAATAGATTATCATTATAGCAGAATATTTCTATTTTATTATACTTCTATGTCTTAAAATCTATTCTCTTAAAATTTCTTAAATACTCAGGAATGATTCTTGAGAAACAAAGGCAGAGAGAACTCCAGACATCTTCAAAGGGCCCTTTTGAGGCTTTAGCTGAATATTCATCATTCCATGAGTGTGAAGGCTCTTCTGAAGCTGGTAAAAGAATGACTAGAAAAGATGCGAGAGACCAATTTCTGGATATCTCACAGGGCTAAGAAGAGTTCCTGTTCCCATGAGTCATAGTGGAAAATATCATGATTTGGGGGTGTTAGGGAGAATACTCAGTAGGGTTTTGCTTCAATAGTGGGAAAAATTAAGGCTTGTATGAAATATCATTCTTTCCCTGCCTAACAAAGTTTAAAATCAACACTTGAAATTAATAATTAAACTCCTCTTGGTAGCTGAATCCCAGAAAAATGTTTACAACTTATTTTTATGCAATTCCTTTACAGTAAGATAAAATTCACAATGTCTGATCTCTAGTAAAAAATTACCAGACATGCAAAGAAGCAAGAAAATGTGGTGCATATGAGGAGAAAAACCAGCCCGTCAAAATCAACCCAGAAATGTTGCTGATAGCAGAATTAATGGAAAGGAACAATAAATCAGCTATTGATATCTAATTTTGCTTTATTGAATACACTAAATCCTTTGACTGTATAGATCACAACAAACTGTGGAAAACTATGAAAGAGGTGGGAATACCAGACCAGCTTACATACCTCCTGAGAAATCTGTATGCAGATGAAGAAGCAACAGTTAGAACCTAACGGAACAACAGACTGGTTGCAAACTGGGAAAAGGAGTATATCAAGGCTGTATATTGTCACCATGCTTATTTAATTTATATGCAGAGTATATCATGCAAAATGCCAGACTGGATGAAGCAAACGTTGGAAACAAGATTGCCAGGAGAATATCAATAACCTCAGATATGCCGATGACACCACACTTATGGCAGAAAGCAAAGAGGAACTAAAAAGCCTCTTGATGAAGGTGAAAGAGGAGAATGAAAAAGCTGGTTTAAAACTCAACAGTCAAAAAACAAAGATTATGGCATCTGGTCCCATCACTTTATGGCAAATAGATGGTGAAACAATGGAAACTAGTGTAATAGCCAAGACTATTTTCTTGGCTCCAAAATCACTTCAGATGGTGACTGCAGCCATGAAATTAAAAGACGCTTGTTCCTTGGAAGAAAAGATATGACCAACCTAGATAGCATACTAAAAAGCAGAGACGTTATTTTGTCAACAAAGGTCCACCTAGTCAAAGCTATGGTTTTTCCATTAGTTACGTATGGATGTGAGAATAGGACCATAAAGAAAGCTGGGTACCAAAAAATTGATGCTTTTGAACTGTGATATTGGAAAAGACTCTTGAGAGTCCCTTGGAATGCAAGGAGATCCAACCAGTCCATGCTAAAGGAAATCAGTCCTGAATATTCTTTGGAAGTACTGATGCTGAAGCTGAAACTCCAGTACTTTGGCCACCTGATGTGAAGAACTGACTCCTTAGAAAAGACCCTGAACCTGGGAAAGATTGAAAGCAGGAGGAGAACGGGACAACAGAGGATGAGATAGTTTGATTGCATCACCAACTCGATGGACATGAGTTTGAGCAAGCTCTGGGATTGATGATTGACAGGGAAGCCTGGCATGCTACAGTCCAGGGGTTGCAAAGAATCGGACATGACTGAATGACAGAACTGAACTGATAATTGGAATACATATATTAACATTTTAAGTGAACAGATTCCAACTGCATCACCAGAAGACTTCTAGTACAAAAATATGAAGTAGAAAATCCCTCAGGCAGAAGGAAAATGGCTACAGTTGTAAATCTCTATCTATACAAATATGAGCACCAGAAATGGTAACTACATGGGTAAATGTAAAAAAATTCTTACCATTAGTTACTTCTATTTTAAAAATGTAATGGAGGACAAAACAGTATATGTAGAATTGAAATTTATAATGTATCAACACAAAATATAGAATGTAAAAAAATGAGAGTATAATTTTAAGGTTGTTATACTAAAAGGGAAGGACTTCCCAGGTGATGCTAGTGGTAAAGAATCCACCTGCCAATGCAGAAGACTTAAAAACGTTGGTTTGATCCCTAGGTCAAGAAGATCCCCTAGAGTAGGAAATGGCACTGCCCTCCAGTATTCTTGCCTGGAAAATTCCATGGACAAAGGAGCCTGGTGGATTATAGTCCAAGGGGCCACAAAGAGTCAGATGTGACTGAGTGACAAAACACATACTAAAGGGAAAAAATACAACTTGAGTGTAGGCTGTAATATGGCAAAGATGTGAACAGTACCACTGAAGCAACCGGTGAGAGAGCTAATAATCCAACCAAGGAGATTGTTACTTTACAAACAATACTCAATCCAAAATAAGACAAGAAAAAAAATGGGAATTAAGAAAATTAAAAATAAATAGAAAACAAACAGCAATGTATTATATTTAAACTCAATCTTATCACTAATCACATTAAATGTAAATCTAAACACACCAATTCATAGAGATTGTCAGAATGAGTAAAAAAATTGAAGACCCTATTCCACACAGCCTTCATGGGATCTGCTTTAAATATAAAGACACAACTAGGCTGAAAATAGAGGAATGGGAAAACATGTTAACACTGCTGCTGCTGCTGCTGCTAAGTCACTTCAGTCATGTCCGACTCTGTGTGACCCCATAGACGGAAGCCCACCAGGCTCCCCCGTCCCTGGGATTCTCTAGGCAAGAACACTGGAGTGGGTTGCCATTTCCTTCTCCAAAGTGTGAAAGTGAAAAGTGAAAGTGAAGTCGCTCAGTCGTTTCCGACCCTTAGTGACCCCACGGACTGCAGCCCACCAGGCTCCTCCACTAATCAACAGAAATTTCAAGTACCTATATTAATATTAGATGTAATGTATTTGAAAATGATGTGTGAGTCAATTCATTCAGAGGACATGATTAGTCTAAATAATTAATGTACCTAATAAAACATATGAAAAACTTATAAAACTATAATGCGAAATAAACATATCTATAATTTCAGTATAAAGTTTCATACTCTACTCACAATAATTGATAGAAAAAGTACTCACAGAAATTGGTTAAGATATAGGATATTTGAACAACATTTCAATCATTTTAACTCATTTGATATTTACTGAATGTTCCACCGAGGAAAGAGTGGAATAAATAATTGTGAGAAGTGTACCAACTAAGACCATATTCTGTGCCATAAAAAGACTAAGTAAATATAAAAGCCTTCATGTAAAGTTCAAGCATGTATCTACCATATGACCCAGCCATTGCACTCCAAGTATTTACCCAAGAGAAATGGAAATGTATTTCTCTACAAAGAATTGTACACAAATGCCCATAGCTATTTGGTTGTTACTAGCCCAAAATGGAAGCAACCTAAATGTCAACAACAGGTAAATAGATAAATAAATTGCACTATATCGATATAGTGAAATTTTTTCAGCAACAAAAAGTAATGAATTATTGACACACACAAAAATATAGGTAAATCTCAATATAATTATGCTGGGGGAAAAAAACAGACAAAGAGTATATATTGTGTGATTCCTATTATATAAAATTTTAGAAAATATAAACTAATAGTAACAGAAAACAGATCAGTGATTGCTTAGAGAAAAGAAATAAAGTCAGGAGGAAGAAATTACAAAGAGTTCCAAGAAACTTCTTGGGTGTAATTAATATTTCATTGTATTGATTGTGGAGTTAGTCTTATGATTATAAATATACATCAAAATGCAAACTATATACTCTAAATATGTGTATGTGTTGCATGTCAGTTAGAGCCTCAATAAGTTTTTAATAAATAGTTATCTAAATGACTTCCTGAAAAACATCACTGAAGTATTTGAAATTTACACACAAAAATCTAAAGAATACTATGGTCAAAAGAAATGGCCAACAAAATACAGGATTACTTATTTCCTAAAGTTGTTCCTCCATTAAATTATAAAGAAGAGAAAAAAAATAATGGCAGGATTTTTAATCATAATACTTAAGAAATATTCCCTGAGAATATTTCAGGCTCATAGGAACGTGCTTTTATGATTTAAGCCTCTAGTGCCAGTAAGTGCACAGCAGAAGTAATTCATTTAATGGTTCCTCAGTGACCTAAAGGAACTAACACACCTGTTAAGGTTTGTAACCTAGTCTTAAGCCAGAAGGAGGAAACTGACTGACAAAAATAGAAAGCTTTTCCATTAAAATTTTCATTAACCCTCACAAAACTGCAAAGGCATATCAATCTAGTATAATTCCAGATTTATATGGGTTACATACAGATTAACAGTGTTTATTTTTTTCCAACGAATTCCAACATCAAATTACTTTTGTTTGGGAGTTGGATATAAATTTTGCATTTCTTATATAATTAAAACATAGGTTTTCTTTCCTTAGATTACTAATGCACTTTGGATCTTTCATTGTTAATAAGCCACTGGTGACTTTTCCTTGTTTAGCTCTTCTATGCCAAATGCTGAATTCTCTAATGGAAAGACAATTAAAAGGGAAAAAAAATTTTATGGCACCAAAGGAGCCTGGTAGGCTGCAGTCCGTGGGGTCGCTAAGGGTCGGACACGACTGAGCGACTTCACTTTCACTTTTCACTTTCCACTTTCACACATTGGAGAAGGAAATGGCAACCCACTCCAGTGTTCTTGCCTGGAGAATCCCAGGGACGGGGGAGCCTGGTGGACTTCCGTCTATGGGGTCACACAGAGTCGGACATGACTGAAGTGACTTAGCAGCAGCAGCAAGATTTCAAACAGGTTTAATGATGTCATTCTACTGATATTCAGCATATCTTTTGTTAACAGAAGGAGCCCCTCCAACTCTTACGCTTAAGGGCTTAACCCTACAGTTTCTGAGTGATAAACTGGTCATAGAGTTGTATACTTTAGAAAGTATACAATAAATAAGTCTGCAGTTTAACCCAAATCCTTAGTAAAACAAATTTTACATTTATTTCTATAAAAAGCTCTTATTTACTTTTGTCTAGAGAGTATATTTAAGAACCAAGTAGATTTAAGGTTCTTAGCACCTAGATGTATAAGACCCGATGTAATGACTACAGTGACACCCCAAGAAAAAGCCAATTGCTCCTAATCTTGATAGTTATGGATGATCTGAAAATTGACTAGGCATAGTAATGGAAGCCCAGAGAAGTTTCTGAGGAGAAGCCACATATCAAGATAATTCCCAAGAAACTTGAGTTTCATAAAAAATTACGATGAAGAGTTTTGGGAACTAATGGGATTTATTACATTAAGAGAAAGCACATAAGCTCTATTTGTAGGTCTGAAATTAAGATGGGAAACAGTGAAATCTGCTTCTAAGACAGAATCTTACAGTATACTAATCAAACTATAGAAAATCTCAAGTCTGAGATTTAAATTTCTTATCTGTGTTCTAAAAAATACAAAGTTGTATGATTCTGGGAAAAAGTGGATGAAATATGAACCTTAGAAGAAGAGTACTGCACATATATGGAGAATAAATTTTATATTGTAAATTATAAATAATGTGGTATAAATTGATATGATAGTTTTAAGTACATTTATCTTTATTATGGATCATATAAAATGATATACATCATTTTAATATAGGAAAATAAGTTTTTTATTTAAAGTTTGGTCATACATCAAGGATTAAAGGCTTTTTAAAATCTGTGTTTTGGGTACACAGTTATTTTTTTAAATATCTATAGGTCGAAAACTATCAGGTAGCTAAAATTTTATATGCTTTAGCCCCCAAATATTAATCTAATGAATATGATTGCAAACACAATAGAAATAATTTAAGAATATATAAAAAGAAATTGCTCTCCAAGGAGGACAGACAAGATGGAAGTGTTGAGGCAGCTAAATTGAATAATTACAGAAAGCCAAAGGCCAAAATATGTTGCACATGGCACTAAATTTATAATATACTTTTGATTATTGAAATCTTATAGTTAACAATATTTATAAAAATTGAATTGTATAGCTGAACCCATGGGTGGCATTTTTAAGAAGGAATAACCTTTTAAAAATCAAATTTTCAGTATTTCCTCAGCTTAGGGATTTAGTTACAAAACTGTCAATATCATCATTAAATTAGCATCAACATGGAACATTTGTATTTTACATATTATGTCTTGAAGATATTGATAGCAAATTTCTCAGTGATAATGGATTCCAAAGTGTGAGATATATTAAATATGTCAGATATACTTTTCCTCATATATCATAGAACTTATTTGTAAGACTAAGTAAGAAAATTGTGCCATGAACTGTATAAAAAATATGGCTAACTCATTGTTTATTGATCAAGTCATTCATAATATGAGAAAACAGCAATTGAATTACAAATAATAAATATGATATTTGGGGACTTTTGATATGATATTTGGGGACAGTTTAAGAACATCTTTTAACCTTAAATGCACAGTTTGTCTTTATCTTACATGTTTTAATTTAAGCTAGCAGCAAAGGACCTCATCTAAAACGTCCTAGGAAAGATACTGTTTTATTTTCACTGTATTGAAGTTTTCCATGGGTTTCGTTTTGTTTTGTTTTTTTTTGCCATGTCTATAAGAAGGAATCTCATTTTGTAGCTACAAGAAGAAAGACAGGATGTGAGAGAGAGAGCAGAGTAGGAAGGAGACCTCCTGAAGTCAGGTCACTTTCATTGTTTCAAGTCAGGTCACTTTTCAAAATGTTCTTTACGTGCAGAGAGTTAGATGGATAGTACTTATCAAGTATCAAATATCAATGTGGCAAGCGACAGACAAGGCATTGGACTGAGATACAAAACAAACTAATAGGTAGATAAGTAGTTAGGTTAGTGATAGATAAAAGATTTCTTCGAGAGCCTGTACTGGGACATAAAAGTTGGCTTGCTTACTTCCATGAATTAGTTAATTCTATATGTTTCTATACACTACACAACTACTTGCAGTCATACACAGTTAACTTTCTATATCATGCTTTAACACTTTTGTTGTTGTTTAGTTACTCAGTCATGTCCAACTCTTTGCGACCCCATGGACTGTAGTCTGTCAGGCTCCTCTGTCCATGGGATTCTCAAGGCAAGAATACTAGAGTGGGGAGCCATTCCCTTCTAACTCTTTACAATTACATAAAAGGGTTATCTTCTGCCCCCCAAACTAGATTGTTCTTGGCATTAATAATTAACTAAAGCTATCTAACACAAACACATAGCATAACCTAGTCTTCATAATTAAACGTTGAATACAAAAAGGATATTTATAATGGTTCATAAAAGACTTTAAAGTTTTCCATTCGTGAAATTTATCACAAATATCTTAGAATATTGAAAAACTGTACCTTAAGAGATTAACTTTAAAAATAAAATTACAATTTTTACTGTAATAGATTAGAACAAGTAAAATATTATTTCACTCAGGAACACAGTATTGGTTTCCCAAGCTTAAAAAATAAGACTATTATTACAATAATTTCCACATTTCATATATTTAATTTTTATTGTAACATTTCTGGGGAATTTGATCTGTTACAAATCTTATTTGAGAATTTGAAAATATACACTAATTTGAGAAATCAAGTTCTTAATATATTTTACCATGATGCCCCACTGATCTTTAGAAAAAATATGTTATTTTCTTTCTAACATCTTATCTGATCTCAAAAAGAACATGAGCAAAGGACAAAAACGCCTTTGCACTCTGAATCTCAAGGTGACATTTAAGACTGACATCCAGCTACCCGAAGAAGATCTCAAAATTTTTTCTTGCCCCATGGGGATAAGCAAATCATTAATATAAGGAGGTATCAGGCCATTAAGTGCTTTAAATGTCAACAATAAAACTTTAAAATCAATTCAAACCCTGACAGGAAGCCAATATGAAAACTGGAGGACAAAAGTGATGTACTTTGAACAGGTAAGTAGTGTCACGCTGTGAATGAACTGAACCTTAGAGATTGATTTATCAAGAAATCGAAACCTCTAAGGTGTTGAACTAGTCCAGGCTTGGTGATTATCACATTGCAGTAGTTTTAGCACCATTCACTCATATTTACTCAAATGATGTGCTGTAGAAGATAGCTAGTTATTAACAGAGCATGATTTTAATCTGAAACCAAAAAACAACTTAATACTAACACTAACCTTTATACAAGAGACTATAGTTCACAGCATTCTCTATCAAAGAGAATTTTACATGATCAAGAAACAAGGAGATTTGCAATTGAAATAATATATTTACATGCTTACTTTTGTGCTTATTGTGATAATGGACTTGAAATTGTTGAATACAAATGTTAAAACATGAGAGTTATATGGCTCTGAAAGTTACTCCTGGAATGCAAAATCTCTAATTTATGGAGAATAGTTCCAATTCCTTTTTAATATATTTTTGTCCATTTTATACTTTAGGTACATATAATAAAATCAATAATATTAAAAACACTAAAAATAATGTTTAACACTAACTGAGCACTTATTGTAAAACATGCATGGACTAACTTAATCACTAACTTAATCACAGACTGTTAACTGTCCACATTTTAAAAATGAGGAAACTGAGGCAGATAGACAACATGAGGTGACTAAGATCTCACAACCTATAAATGTCAGAACTAGGATTCTGACCCAGAAACTACTATATCACATTGGCCATATACATATATGCTGCTGCTGCTGCTGCTAAGTCACTTCAGTCGTGTCCTACTCTGTGTGACCCCATAGATGGAAGCCCACCAGGCTCCCCCATCCCTGGGATTCTCCAGGCAAGAACACTGGAGTGGGTTGCCATTTCCTTCTATGCTATTTTAATATATATGCTGTTATGCATATCTGTTTATTTGTGTTTAATTTGAAAAACCATGCTATTAATATAATTGTCATATTGCAAATAGTAAAAAAGTAAAGTGAGAGGTAAATATAGAAAAAATATTACCTTTAGTGAAAAAATCTTCTGATGCCAATGTTCATACACAAGTGACTAATGCATCATCCTTTGGCTTCACTTTATTGCTCTCTCAGATATTGGTTTTGTTTGCTTTGTATTTTGTGTTCTTTTTGTTTTCACAAATTTAAAGTTTGTGGCAACCCTGTTCCAAGTAAGTCTATAGGCAACATTTTTTCTGATTTCGCGTCTCAGTGAGAGTCCATTCCTAGGCAGATTGATAAGAAGTCCGGGGATCCCCAAGGAGAGAGGGGCTGGAATTCTCAAGGAGGAGGAAAGGACAAATCTTTTTCTCCTCTATATTCCTTAGGATTATATAACAATAATATATCCTGTTTGAGGACAGTTTCAGGGAAAAACCTTCTGGCTAATCCTGTAATCTTAAAATGTAAATTATGGGAGTGGGTCTAGTAAGGTCTTTACAATCTCCATTCTTTTGATTCATTGTAACAACTAATTTAAAAGTACATAAGTTCATTGCTACCACTAGCGAGGGGGCACACTTTCTGCCCCCTTCTGAGGTCTATGTCAGAAGCTATCTCTTTTATACTTTAATAAAACTCTATTACACAAAAGCTCTGAGCAATCAAGCCTCATCTCTGGCTCCAGATTGAATTCTTCTCCTCTGAAGGCCAAGAATCCTGGCATCTTTTGTGGTTCAGTAACAATCTTTCATCTTGGAGGCTCATCTGGTATCTGAATCTGGGACCTCTCATGTCAGAGGCGAGAACTGTAACTTGTAGACCAACCGGAATATGAAACACCTGATCATGATTGCTTCCAATTTAGCTTGAGAAGATCTAATGGATACCCCATTAGACAATCCTGACATGGAAATATTTACGGGTGGCAGTTCTTTTGTTCGAGATGGGAAGTGTAAAGCAGGTTATGCCATGGTGATGGCTGAACAGGTTTTAGAAGCAAAATCTCTCCCCCAGGGAATCAGTGCTCAGTTAGCAGAGCTTATGGCTCTGACCCCAGCTCTGCTGCTGCTGCTAAGTCACTTCAGTCGTGTCCAACTCTGTGCAACCCCATAGACGGCAGCCTATCAGGCTCAGCCGTCCATGGGATTTTCCAGGCAAGAGTACTGGAGTGGGTTGCCATTACCTTCTCCATTGACCTGAGCTCTAGAGTTAAGCAAAGGGGAGCGAGTAAAGATCTACACTGATTCTAAGTATGCTTATTTGACTTTACATGCTCATGCCTCAATATGGAAAGAAAAACAGTTTAAAATTGCAACAGGAGAACCAATTAAGAATTTCAGAGAGATCTAGAGACTTTTAACTGATATATATTGTCCTGAAGAAGTAGCTCTTATGCATTGCAAAGGGCATAGCAGGGATGGGAGTAAAGTAGCCAAAGGTAATCAACTAGCTGACTGTCAAGCCAGAAAAGCAGCACTTTACAAAACCCCTTCACTACAGATGCCCTTGATCTGGACAGGTCCTGTGGAACAGGAAAAACCACAATATGCTGAGAAAGAATTAGAAAGATATGAGAAAAGAGGAGCAAAGATTTCCAATAAAGGATGGTTACAGTCCGAGGATGGATGATTACTAATTCCTGAAAAAGCTCAATGGAAAAGTTTTCCTGAAGCCTTAGAATTAAATAATTATGTTACTCAGCTCACAGCTTTTCAACAGGCATTAATGGAACTCCGGGAGGTGACTCCTGACCCAACTTCTGAGTCAAGCAAGTCCCTATTTGAGCCAGGAACTGAGGTCCTAATAAAAACATTCAGATATGGGGGCCAATCCCTCAGCCCCTCTGGGAAGGCCCTTACCAGATGGGCCTGATAATCTATGTGAGCCTACTTCTGCTGACTCCAAAAGTCCTGAGTCTGCCATTTGATCCTCAAGATAATGCCTTCATGTCCTGGGCTTATTCCTATGCCACATTCCACAATTGGTCTAACTGCTGGGTCTGCGGAGTGCTCCCCTCTTCATCAGTGGAAGGCTTCCCGTGGTGGACATCTCCACTTCAAGGAAAAGACTTTCGCCAAGTCTGCAAATACCTTTGACAACAATCATATATGATGCCTCTTCTTAAACTGATGACAACTAACAATCCTAAGATGGACTGATGAACTATGAACATAATGTAACTTTTAATTTTGATTAGGTTTTAACTGGGTTTAGTAACTGTTTTGCCTTACAACTGTAACTGTGAAAACAGGGTTTGTTTCTAACCGTCTGAAAGCTTTTAAGTTACAAATGATTGTCCAAGCTCCTACAAGTGCCAACAGCCTACTCCAACTATTACTTGGTGCCCCTGGATCAGAGACCCTCAATATGAGGGTAAGGAGAATATGTTGCCTCAACAATTTAGGGAACACGCCCCTAAACAGCAGGAAGTAGTTATGGAATGATATGCCCCTTTCCCTTGGCAACATAATTCTCCTAAAAGAAAAGGGGGGAATAAGAGAGTCAATTCCTAGGCAGGTTGATAAGAAGTCCAGGGATCCCCAAGGAGAGAAGGGTCCAGAATTCTCAAGGAAGAGGAAAGGACAAACTTTGTTTTCCTCTACATTCCTTAGGATTATATAACAATAATGTATCCTGCTTGAGGACAGTTTCCAGAAAAAACCTTCTGGCTAATCCTGTAATCTTAAAATGTAAATTATGGGAGTCAGTATAATAAGGCCTTTACAACCTCCAGACATTCTTTTGATTCATTGTAATAACTAATTAAAAAGTATATAACTCCATTGCTAACACTAGCAAGGGAGCACTCTTTCTGCCCTCTTTTGATGTCCATGTCAGAAGCTTTCTATATCTCTTTTATACTTTAATAAAACTTTATTACACAAAAGCTCTGAGCAATCAAGCCTCGTCTCTGGCCCCAGATTGAATTCTTCTCCTCTGGAGGCCAAGAATCCTGGCATCTTTTGTGGTTCAGCAACAACCTTTCATCTATCACATTTTGATAATTCTTGCAATATTTCAAACTGTTTCATTACTATTATATTTGCTATGATGATCTGTGATCAATGATCTTCCACGTTTCAATTGGAAAAAGATTAGGACTTGCTGAAGGCTGAGATGATTCTTAGCACTTCTTGGTAATAAAGTAGTTTTGGATTAAAGTATGTAGTTTTTTTTTTTTAGACATAATACTACTCAGTAGGCTACAACATAATGTAAACATAAATGTATACATACTGAGAAACCAAATAGTTTGTGTGACTTGCTTTGTTGCAGTGGTCTGAAACCAAACCTGTAATAACCTCAAGTGTAGGACTGTATTTCAACTGTCAGTGATTGGAAAAGAAGTTCTGTGGACTTTTCTTAAAAGAATCCCACAGAATGTGCTTGCATTGATTACATAGAATCAGATAACTGAAAAACACACAGAACACTTCCAGATATACTTATATAAGCCTTTGTTAAAGTACAGGATGTGATACAACAGAAGAAAGAGTAGGCAATCATCCAGGGCTTCCAGCCCCCAGGTTATTTCTCAGTGACATAGAACTCACTTTGTTTTCAGATTATAAACTGCCAAGTTATGTACCAAGTACCCTGATTTAAGGTAAAAGTTTACTCAGGCTAGAAGCAGGGTCTTTCGTAATTTGCCACTCAGGTAAAATTAGAGCCAGTCTGCATAACTAGTTAATGCAGGTACAAAGCGTCAATAGAGATGTTTCTACCCAATATAGACAAGCTTGCACCAGGCATCTCCAGGGAAGTTTGAACTTTAAACATCACATTATGAATCACTAATTAATACATCTTATCCCTCTCTTGGCCAAGGATCAGTTTCAGATTTCCAGGCATCAACAGATATACGTGTAGAGCTTTCTTAGTCTAGTTGTAATATCTCCAGATCTAACACAGTGCTCATTATTGAATGAGACGATTTATTGATCAGGTGTTCAGTAAGTACCAGTAGGTATTCTGGACACTTAACTAAAACAATACTTCTTTCTCAGTCCATATCCTGTTATTAATACATCAGCCTCCTTTGAAGGAGTGGTGGCAAAATCAAGAAGTTGGCATTTTCTATGCAGGTAAGGGTGTCAGACTTTATTTTTTTGGGCTCCAAAATCACTGCAGATGCTGATTGCAGCCATGAAATTAAAAGACGCTTGCTCCTTGGAAGGAAAGTTATGACCAACCTTTATATTAAAAAGCAGAGACATTACTTTGCCAACCAAGGTCCGTCTAGTCAAGGCTATGGTTTTTCCCGTGGTCATGTATGGATGTGAGAGTTGGACTGTGAAGAAAGCTGATCGCCGAAGAATTGATGCTGTTGAACTGTGGTGTTGGAGAAGACTCTTAAGAGTCCCTTATACTGCAAGGAGATCCAACCAGTCTATTCTAAAGGAGATCAATCCTGGATGTTCATTGGAGGGACTGATGCTAAAGCTGAAACTGCAATACTTTGGCCACCTCATGCGACGAGTTGACTCACTGGAAAAGACTCTGATGCTGGCAAAGGTTGGGGGTGGGAGGAGAAGGGGACGACGGAAAATGAGATGGCTGGATGGCATCACCGACTCTGTGGACGTGGGTTTAAGTGAACTCCGGGAGTTGGTGATGGACAGGGAGGCCTGGCGTGCTGTGATTCATGGGGTCGCAGAGAGTCGGACACGACTGAGCGACTGAACTGAACTGAACTGACTGAAGGGTGGGGGTAACCCCAAAGTAAAAAAAAAAATGAAGGACAAAGAGAAATCCTCTAAGAAGGGGAAAGAGAGAGAGAGGGATAGAGCATTCCTACTCTGGTTGGGAGATGCAACTTCAGTGACCCTGCCTTTGTTTCTTTGTTGTGTTGATGTTCAGCCATCCAATCATGTCCGACTTGAGGCACTTCTAAGTGCTTCTTCAGATCAGTTAAGTTCAGTCGCTCAGTTGTGACCAACTCTTCGCGACCTCATGAATCACAGCACGCCAGGCCTCCCTGTCGATCACCAACTCCCGGAGTTCACTCAAACCCATGTCCATCAAGTCAGTGATGCCATCCAGCCATCTCATTCTCTGTCGTCCCTGTCTCCTCCCACCCCCAATCCTTCCTAACATCAGAGTCTTTTCCACTGAGTCAACTCTTCACATGAGGTGGCCAAAGTATTGGAGTTTCAGCTTTAGCATCAGTCCTTCCAATGAACACCCAGGATTGATCTCCTTTAGAATGGACTGGTTGGATCTCCTTGCAGTCCAAGGGACTCTCAAGAGTCTTCTCCAACACCACAGTTCAAAAGCATCAATTCTTCGGCGATCAGCTTTCTTCACAGTCCAACTCTCACATCCGTACATGACCACAGGAAAAACCATAGCCTTGACTAGACAGACCTTGGTTGGCAAAGTAATGTCTCTGCTTTTTAATATGCTACTGAGGTTGGTCATAACTTTCCTTCCAAGGAGTAAGTGTCTTTTAATTTCATGGCTGCAATCAGCATCTGCAGTGATTTTGGAGCCCAAAAAAATAAAGTCTGACACTACTTCCACTGTTTCCCCATCTATTTCCCATGAAGTGATGGGAACAGATGCCATGATCTTTGTTTTCTGAATGTTGAGCTTCAAGCCAACCTTTTCACTCTCCCCTTTCACTTTCATCAAGAGGCCTTTGAGTTCCTCTTCACTTTCTGCCATAAGGGTGGTGGAATCTGCATATCTGAGGTTATTGATATTTCTCCCGGCAATCTTGATTCCAGCTTGTGCTTCTTCCAGCCCAGCGTTCCTCATGATGTACTCTGCATATAAGTTAAATAAGCAGAGTGACAATATACAGCCTTGACATACTCCTTTTCCTATTTGGAACCAGTCTATTGTTCCATGTCCAGTTCTAACTGTTGCTTCCTGACATGCATACAGGTTTCTCAAGAGGCAGGTCAGGTGGTCTGGTATTCCCATCTCTTTCAGAATCTTCCACAGCTTATTGTGATCGACACAGTCAAAGGCTTTGGCATAGTCAATGAAGCAGATGTAGATGTTTTTCTGAAACTCTCTTGCTTTTTCCATGATCCAGCGGATGTTGGCAATTTGATCTCTGGTGCCTCTGCCTTTTCTAAAACCTGTTTGAACATCTGGAAGTTCACGGTTCACATATTGTTGAAGCCTGGCTTGGAGATTTTGAGCTTGACTTTACTAGCGTGTGAGATGAATGCAATTGTGCGGTAGTTTGAGTATTCTTTGGCATTCCCTTTCTTTGGGATTGGAATGAAGACTGACCTTTTCCAGTCCTGTGGCCACTGAAGAGTTTTCCAAATTTTCTGGCATATTGCGTCAGTCCTTCCAAATCATTTTTAGACAGATGCAAACACAAAACTAGAAGATGGATTTATCAGTAGAAAGAGACAAAGAATTAGACAACTCATTTGAATAAGCTGGAAACTGATTACCCACCTATTGCTCAGAAATTGTAACATATAATTCATGTGCTTGGTGCCAACATAAGGTACAAATGGCACCTCAGAAGCATAATATTCCCTAGACGTGGAAGAGCAGTTGCAAGTCAGAATGTTGTTATGGTCACTTTTTTTCTGCATTGTATGTAATAAATCATGTTGCAACCACCACAATCCCTACCTTATGAATGCTAGCATAAGTTACAAATCAAGTCTACCTTATTTATTTATTGCTACTGTGGTAGCATTATCATGCATCTAATGAATATTATAACATTGTTTTTATTTTAAAATGAATATTTTAAGATGAAATCCAAAGACCATAAGGCATTTTTTCCTACTGTTAGGCTGACTGGGTGGTTCTATAAGCATTCAAGCCTATTGTTCAAGTTGGTGGAGGGTAATGGAGCTGGTAGACACATATAGGTGTTATGCATGGAGATACTAAAATAGAGACATATAGTCCTTTAAAAAGAGTGAAATGTGGAGTCAGACTGTCATCTCTGTGACTTATGATTTGTACCTTTTAGAGAATATCTTCCAATGAACTTGTTATACATCACAAAGGAAGCTGAAAGTGTTGATATCAAGATTCATACTGACCAAGACAGCTATGATAGAAGCAACAAATCGTCTCTACTGCTATAAAATTTCCATATCCCCATTCATATCAAACCTGAAACAGCAGGCCATCAAATTACTTTTGCCTTCCTGTAGCCACACTTGTGTAGTTTATGAAAAAGTGTGAATACTGATCATGCTACAGGGAATGTGCAGAAATGAGTCTTCTAAAATAGTGCTTATAATCAGTAAGATAGATCTTTCACTATCATTTGCCCATGTTGATATCTTCCTGGTAAGCAATTTTCTATTTTTAACCCTAGAGGAAACGACTTTTTTCCATTGTTCCAGCTGCTGGCATGCACACATTTCAATTCAAATGCAAACTTTTTCAATAGTCTTATACATGCTTTTCAATCAAAATTTGATGACGCTTATTAACAGAGAAGACCCCCAAATACTGATCTTTTATCAAAGATTATCAAGTTTACCAAGTTGCATAGCAAATGCATTTAATATTATATTGGTTCACTCATGAATCTTTCAGAGAAGGTACTGGCACCCCACTCCAGTACTCTTGCCTGAAAAATCCCATGGACGGAGGAGCCTGGTAGGCTGCAGTCCATGTGGTCTCTAAGAGTCGGACACGACTGAGCAGCTTCCATTTCACTTTCATGCATTGGAGAAGGAAATGGCAACCCACTCCACTGTTTTTGCCTGGAGAATCCCAGGGATGGGGGAGCCTGGTGGGCTGCTGTCTATGGGGGTCACACAGAATTGGACATGACTGAAGCAATTTAGCAGCAGCAGCAGCATGAATCTTTGACTTTTGATAAGACAGTGATAGTCCTGTGAGACATTGCTGTTCATCAGTAGAAGTTAATCTTATTTGCTGACAACTGATGTGAGAGTTGGACTGTGAAGAAAGCTGATCACTGAAGAATTGATACTTTTGAACTGTGGTGTTGGAGATGACTCTTGAGAGTCCCTTGGACTGCCAGGAGATCCAACCAGTCCATTCTAAAGGAGATCAGTCCTGGGTGTTCATTGAAAGGACTGATGCTAAAGCTGAAGCTCCAGTACTTTGGCCACCTCATGTGAAGAGTTGACTCATTGGAAAAGACTCTGATGCTGGGAGGGATTGGGGGCAGGAGGAGAAGGGGATGACAGAGAATGAGATGGCTGGATGGCATCACCGACTCGATGGAGGTGAGTCTGAGTGAGTTCCAGGAGTTGGTGACGGACAGGGAGGCCTGGCATGCTGTGATTCATGGGGTTGCAAAGATTTGGACATGACTGAGTGACTGAACTGAACTGAACTGATAGTATGAACATAGTAGGTTCTCATTACAGAAAATCAAGTTTCTGTGTGATGGCCAAGCTAATTACAGCACAGTTTCATAGCCACGAGTAAACACCATTTCCCATATTTAGGAAAAGCACTCTTCACCCAAAGAAATATTTAGTAGTATGAAATCAGATTGATTATATTCTTTTCATCCAAAGATGGAGAAGTTCTATACAATCAGTAAGAACAAGACTGGGAGCTGATTGTGGCTCAGATCATGAACTCCTTATTGCCAAATTCAGACTTAAATTGAAGAAAGTAGGGAAAACCACTATTACTGAAGACTGACTTGGAGAATTTTGAGCATTACTTTACTAGCGTATGAGATGAATGCAATTGTGTGGTAGTTTGAACATTCTTTGGCATAGCCTTTCTTTGGGATTAGAATGAAAACTGACCTTTTTCAGTCCTGTGGCCACTGCTGAGTTTTCCAAATTGACTGACATATTGAGTGCAGCACTTTCACAGCATCATCTTTCAGGATTTTAAATAGCTCAACTGGAATTTCATCACCTCCACTAGCTTTGTTTGTAGTGATGCTTCCTAAGGCCCACTTGACTTCACATTCCAGCCAGAATGTCTGGCTCTAGGTGAGTGAACACAGCATCGTGATTATCTGGGTTGTGAAGATGGTTTTTGTACAGTTCTTCTGTGTATTCTTGCCACCTCTTCTTAATATCTTCTTCTTCTGTTAGGTCCAAACCATTTATTGTCTTTTATTAAGCCTATTTTTGCATGAAATATCCCCTTGGTATCTCTAATTTTGTTGAAGAGATCTCTAGTCTTTCCCATTCTATTGTTTTCCTCTATTTTTTTGCACTGATCACTGAGGAAGGCTTTCTTATCTCTCCTTGCTATTCTTTGGAACTCTGCATTCAAATGGGAATATCTTTCCTTTTTTCCTTTGCTTTTCACTTCTCTTCTTTTCACAGCTATTTGTAAGGCCTTCTCAGACAGCCATTTTGCTTTTTTGCATTTCTTTTTCTTGGGGATGATCTTGATCCCTGTCTTCTGTACAATGTCACGAACCTGTTCATAGTTCATCAGCCACTCTGTCTATCAGATATAGTCCCTTAAATTTATTTCTCAGTTCCACTGTATAATCATAATGGATTTGATTTAGGTCATACCTGAATGGTCTAGTGGTTTCCCCTACTTTCTTCAATTTAAGTGTATTTGCCAATAAGGAGTTCATGATCTCAGATATACATACTTGTGTAATTTCTAAGTAGCACAATCATATTTAGGAAATATGTTTGCCACAAGATTGAACGTGAGAATGTCTATAATTATCTACAGAAGTATGGAAAAAAAAAAAAAGAGAGACATATCCAGACTTGAAGAAGAGTTTGTATCTGTTTCCATTGTCTTTTTTACCTGGATTAAAATTGAATTGGGCTTCCCAGATGGCTCTAATGATAAAGAATCCACCTGCCAATGCAGGACATGTAAGAGACGTAGGTTCAATTCCTGGGTTGGGAAGATCCCTGGAGGAGGGTATGACAACCCACCCCAGTATTATTGCCTGGAAAATCCCATGGGCAGAGGAGACTGGCAGGCTATAGTCCATAGGGTTGCAAAGAGTCAGACACAACTGAAAAGACTTAGCACACACAGCACATACAGTACTGACATGGTACAGGTAGTTTACCACTTTCAAAATTTTTCCTCAATTTTCCCTGGTGGCTCAGAGGTTAAAACTTCTGCCTCCAATGCGGGAGACCCGGGTTCAATCCCTGGGTCGGGAAGATCCCCTGGAGAAGGAAATGGTAACCCACTCCAGTATTCTTGCCTGGAGAATCCCATGGACAGAGAAGCCTGGTAGGCTACAGTCCACGGGGTCGCATAGAGTCGGACACGACTGAGCGACGGGACGGAAGGGATGGAATGCCATTTTAACATAACTCCTTTTTCTTGTAAATATGTGCCAAACTTTAAATTGCAAAGCCAAACTATCAAAAAGACAAAAAGAAAGAAAGCCCTAGGAGCCAGACTAACAAAAGAGCCATCTTTGCCAACTTGTACTTTTATTATTGAGAATGAAAAGATAGTGTGTAAAGATCTTCTGAGATGGAGCCATTAAAAAGGGATAATTAAGTGAAAGTGTCTGAAATACATCTGGAAGTTCACTAAATACAGTATTCTGTTTTAAGTAATGACATATACATGATGCTCCAGAGTGGTGCTTGAGATTTGGCTATTGGAGCTGAGGAAGTGAATTTTTATTTAAGTTAAATTTAAATAGCTATCTATTAGATAGTGTAAGTCTAGAGAAAGTAGAAGTTTATATCTAAAGAAAGGAAACATGTTGTTTTCCTCATGCAGCACTTCATTTGAAAGTAGAGAGAAAAAAATTGGAAAACATCTTTAAGCACGCGCAAATCTCTCAAACTGAAATTAGTGGAAACAGTGGTTTGAGTCAAACATGCATGTCAAAATTGGGCACTTTGCCATATACTCACATATATGGGATTATAGCAACATTTTATAAGAGAATTGTCAGTCTAATATCAAAAGAGTATGAAAATTTAGAAAACATGAGAAATCGATATCAACACAATTTCATTTAGTTTGTAAATAGTTTTTGTGAACCACACATACTGATTCTAGCTTTGTTATGAACTATTGGTGGCTCAGCTGGTAAAGAATCCACCTGCAATGTGGGAGACCTGAGATGAGACCTGCAATGTTTGATGAACTCCTGAAAAATGGCATCATTAATGAGAAAGTGATATGCAAAGTACTTGGGAGCATTTGCAAGCTGTAACAGTAGAAGACATAACTGAGTGTTTAAGAAAAGATAAATGGGAGTATAACAAACAAACAAACAAAAAAACCTGAGACTTTGAAAGCCTCAAATGCACAGACACATATACTTCAGCATGAGCACAAACATCTATGAAAACAGTCCATCCTCAATAATTTATCTTTCTTTCATCTACATTTGACCTAAACCCAAAATGGTGAAGTCTGACAGGAGTTGACAGACATTGAACTGAAAAATAGGGTGGGTTGTTACTGTTCCTTTATGTCTGTTCTCTTTTGTTTTGTTTTTCTAATTGAAGCACAAGTAGCTGGACTGTGAAGAAAGCTGATCGCCAAAGAATTGATGCTTGTGAACTGTGGTGTTGGAGAAGACTCTTGAGAGTCCCTTATACTGCAAGGAGATCCAACCAGTCCATTCTAAAGGAGATCAATCCTGGGTGTTCATTGGAGGGACTGATGCTAAAGCTGAAACTGCAATACTTTGGCCACCTCATGTGACGAGTTGACTCACTGGAAAAGACTCTGATGCTGGGAAAGGTTGGGGGCGGGAGGAGAAGGGGACGACAGAGAATGAGATGGCTGGATGGCATCACTGACTCTGTGGACATGAGTTTAAGTGTACTCCCGGAGTTGGTGATGGACAGGGAGGCCTGGCATGCTGTGATTCATGGGGTCGCGGAGAGTCGGACACGACTGAGCGACTGAACTGAACTGAGCTATGGTTATGTTGTGACTGAAATGCCTTTCAAGGAGTTCTCTGCCTAACAGTCCCTATCACTGAAACTTTGTCTCAGATCCAAATAAAAAAAACCCTGGTGACTCAGATAGTAAAGAATCCACCTGCAATGTGGGAGACCTGGATTCAATCCTTTGGTTGGGAAGATCCTCAGGAGGAGGGCACGGCAACCAACTCCAGTATTCTTGCCTGGAGAATCCCCATGAACAGAGGAGCCTGGTGGGCTACAGTCCACAGGGTTGCAAAGAGTTGGACACGACTGAGGTACTAAACACACCCAACACATATTATTAGGTTGAATCATTCAAAATTGCTATTACTCAATCATTTATCTACAAAAAGGATAGTTTCAAATATTCAAACTTATAGTACCAGGAAGTACAATTCAAAGAATATTGATTTTAATAATAATCATAAAATCAAAATTAATATATACATTGTTTCAAACAGAATATTGAAATAAAAGCAGTTATTTTAATTTTGTATAACAGACAATATAAATCGTTACCATTTGTAAATTTTATTATTAAAAATAGAAAATATTCCAACATGTTCTCAATTTCTTGTCTAAGTCTGTTTTTACTTGTTTATCTTATAGTTTAATACTCCCTCCTTCACAAAAGAAAGACTTCAGTTTTTTGAAAAACAAAACTAACCAGCTTTTTAAAAAATATTAATTCATTTGGCTATGTCATGTCATAGCTGTCGCACTTGGAATCTGCGGGCTCTAGAGCATGTGGGCTTAGTTGCTCAGTGGCATGGGGGATATTAGCTCCCTGACCAGGGATTAAGCCCAGGTCCCCTGTGGTGCAAGGTAGATCCCTAACTACTGGACCACAGGGAAGTCCCATCCAGTTTCTTTGGAACTTCAACTTTCTTAACTTCAAATTTCTGCAACTTCAACTTTCTTAACTGGATCATCTACTCCTTAATAGTCTTTTTAATTATTGCTATAGTATATTGTGAAATATCAAATATCAGCAATTTAATTTAATAACACAGAGAAAAACCTTTAGACTGAAAATAGAGTTAAGAATATTTGAAGAGTGATAATGCATATGTTGGGCTTCCCTGGTGGCTCAGGTGGTAAAGAAATATTCCTGCAACGCGGGAAACCTGGATTCAATCCCTGGATTGGGAAGATCCCCTGGAGAAGGGAATAACAACCCAGTGCAGCATTCTTGCCTGGAAAATTCCATGGACAGAGGATCCTGGCTGGCTACAGTCCATGGGACCTCAAAGAGTTGGAAATGACTGAGCAACTAACACACACATAATACATACATCACAAACATGAAAAGATCTTAGTAGCATACACAATAAACTAGTAAAAGTGATGAAAAGGTTGAAAACAGGAATGGGAGGATGAACAATAACCGTATATCTTTTTATATTACTTTGATTTTTTTGAACCATGAAATGTACTACTTACTCAAAAAATTAAATTAAACATTAAAATATATAAAATTGGCACTGATTTGCCATTTTATTCTTTCCAAGAGTGCAGCAGTTATGATGCCTGGGTTTAACTATAGCAGTAATTTAGGAAAGAAATTCTCAAAAATGTTAGGTAAAACATAACTAGCATACAGTACTGCAGTTCTTAAATTTTACTGTGCATTAAACATCCCATATGCTTTGCTAAAAATTCCATAATCTTGTGGCTTAACCCAGATTATAAATTATTAAGTTTCAACTGGAGTTTAAGAATGTATATTTTAACAAACCTTAGGTAAGCATCATGCAAAGATTGATTGACCCTACTCTGAGTAATCCTGTCTTAATGTTAGGGTATCTAATATCTTAAAATATTATGCTATTTCAACATTAACAAATTCTCAAATATAGTAAAATAGTATGTCTGAAAATAGCAATTTCCTAACATGCATTATTTTCCTTTTTAAATTTGATATAATTTTATTGTGTTCACTAATTTAAAAAGTTAATATTTACAGATCCAAATTTTTCTTTATATTTAATATTAACTGGTAATTTTATATAATAAACCATAAGAAGATAATAAAGAACATTGTATCAATATGTTTATCGTTTTTAAAAAAGGCTCCATATCACTTTTAGACTACATTTCAAACTTTTTAAAAGTGGAGTAGTGGATATTTTTAACCTTTGTGTTCGTTCATCTTCTGAGCTTCATTTCCATTTGGGAAATTCTCTATTTTGTGAGTTTTGTTGACAAGCAGAAACTACCTTTCAATACAGAAGCTGAGTATTCTTTTCAAAACCGTACCTAGCACTGCAATCAAACTTCACAAAAACAAGAAACTGTACTGACTCCATGGCCTCCAAGTCTAGTTCTCTGGCCCTACCAGAGACACTATGAGCTACCCCAAATCCTTTTAATAGATTCTTTTTCTACTTACAAAATCACAAATGTATTGGTTCTGTTTTTTTTGTTGTTGTTGTTGTTGCTCTTGTTGTTTTTTAATGTCTAAGAACCTTGACGGATACATGTGAGCTTAGGTCTGAAAAAGCAACTGAAATATCACATAGAAGAAATAAGACTTAATAGCAGTTCAAGCAGGACTTCCCTGGTGGTCCAGTGGTTATTCTTTGCACTTCCACTACAGGGCACATGGACTCAATTCCTGGCTGGGGAATTGATCCCGCATGCTGTGTGGTACAGCCAAAAAACAAAAAAGGTAGAATTTCATGGAAAGGAAAACAAATATAATTGATTTTAACTTAATTCAAGTCTACAACGCTATGTGCTTGTCCCAAAATACCTATACAAACATGGGGAGGGAGGCAGCATTGAAAGGATAGAGACCAGGACAAGGGAAAAATGGTGCTCTGATGCTATAGGTCTGTCTGGGCAAATTATATTTGGTGCAGAGTCTTAGGCTCTGGGCCCACATCTTAGAGAAACCTTTATAAATGTGTGTTTCCAGTAAAAGGCTTGAAAATTATATCATAACTCTCCATGCAAATAGATAATTAACACTTTAAATACAAGATTTGATGATGAAGATAAAAACATAATCTTTCAACAATTCAATGATTTTCCAAAGAAATTAGAAATTTAAACTATTACCAATGGCAGGTATTTTCACAGGCTATTATCTCATTGAGAGTGGTAACTGACAGTTAAAGTTGCAGGATGAGAGAGATAATAGCATTCAATTAAAGAACTTAATAACAATAATAGAGGTCTAATGATAACTCCTTGGAGGGAAAGTTATGACCAACCTAGATAGCATATTAAAAAGCAGAGATATTACTTTGTCAACAAAGGTCTATCTAGTCAAGGCTATGGTTTTTTTAGTGGTCATGTATGGTTGTGAGAGTTGGACTGTGCAGAAAGCTGAGCGCCGAAGAATTGATGCTTTTGAACTGTGGTGTTGGAGAAGACTCTTGAGAGTCCCTTGGACTGCAAGGAGATCCAACCAGTCCATCCTAAAGATCAGTCCTGGGTGTTCATTGGAAGGACTGATGCTGAAGTGGAAACTCCAATACTTTGGCCACCTCATGCGAAGAGTTGACTCATTTGAAGACCCTGATGCTGGGAGGGATTGGGGGCAGGAGGGGAAGGGGACGACAGAGGATGAGATGGCTGGATGGCATCACCGATTGGATGGACATGAGTCTGGGTAAACTCCGGGAGTTGGTGATGGACAGGGAGGCCTGGAGTGCTGCGATGCATGGGGTCGCAGAGTCAGCCACGACTGAGCGACTGAACTGAACTGAACTGAATGACAACTTCTCAGCATGTTCAAAAGACATATGTTTCCACGTAATGAAATTTACTTAATAAACCCCAAATCTAATTGTCTATTTACTTTGTCTACTTTACATTGTCTGTTTCATCAGAAGATATAATTTCATACTTTTTACTCAAAGGCTCTTGCCACAACATTGAAAATGAAGAGTAGGTTTATAAGTCCTTTCCATCATATCAGTGCTGAGGCCACAATCAACCATGTCACCACAAAGTGAAAACTTCAGTTCAGGTAGACCATCCATCAGTTTTTATGAAGAGGTAAAGGGATTCTGTTATAGTTATGTAGAGTACAGTTCTGGAGCACCTATCAATGGTTGGTACATGAAACTTCATTGGGGGAGGCAGTGTCATTGCATATAAGGTGATGGTCAGGGCTTCAGTCAATGGAGAGGGCACTTGAAAGGTCATGGCTGGGTGATTCACAAAACAGAAAACTAAAAGTGGAAAGTGTGAAATACAAAGAGAGCTGCAATTCAGCTGCTAACATTGGAAGCCAGAAGCCAGCACTGGGTGATCTACAAAATGGCGGGATTCACTTGTGAATAAAGGAGCTCCAAATATCAGTGTTGAGATCCATGACCTAGGACCTGGGTTCTGTTATCTGGACCCATGAAAAATCCAAACGCGTGGGAGGATGAGAGATTCAGAACCAGGTTTTTCACATTTTCAGATCTTTTTTTTTTTTTTTTAAATGTGGACCATCTTTAAAGTTTTTTGTTAAAGTTGTTACAATGTTGCTTCTGTTTGATGTTTTGGTTTTTGGATTGCAAGGTATGTGGGATCTTATCTCCCTGACCAGGGATCAAAACAGCACCCCTGCACTGGAACGTGAAGTCTTACCACTGGACCACCAGGAAAGTCCCCCAAATCACATTTAATTCTTATATGCTTAAGTCAAAGAGAGCTGATGAGCTAAAATCTCCAGTCAGGAACACTAATGGATTCAGGAATGAGCCCAAAATTCTTATCATCACTAATACACTCCCTTGATGATCTCATCTAGCTCCACCATTTAAAAACTATCACTGTATTTATAAATTTACCTGGAGGCCTTACGTGTCTTCCTAGTTCCAGGATATTTAACATGTATTTCAAATGCAGCATGTCTAGAACTCCCAATTTTCATCCCTATAGTTCTATATATTAATTCAAATAGGAGCAAGCTTTTCTTATAGAGAACTCCATATGACTTTCCATCAATCACAGTTCCAGGATTTCCATACTGGCATCCCTTTGCAATAATAATCTAATTGAAAAAGGGAGGTTGGCTAGGGAATTTGGAAAGATGTTTTAGAAACATTGACATTGCAAGATATTGCAAGACATCTTTTACTCAATTTGCCTATTTATTTGCATGAAGAGAGATTGGGGTATGATGGTGAGCTGGCTGCCACTTGGCATACTTGAATGAATTCCCATTGAACTTAACATGAATGACGTATTACATCTTATAGTTTCCCTGGGCACTACATGGTCTGGTTTCTGCCTCCATCTCTGATGTTATCTTGATCCACCATTCATCCCTACCCTTTGCTTTACCTTTGCCAGCTACATTCCAGCCACAGTATATGTCTAGCTCACACTAAACCTGGGATTTTTCACCTTTTATTTTTTTTGATGTGAACCATTTATTGAATTTGTTACAACACTGCTTCTATTTTATGTTTTGGATTTGGCCTCAAGGCATGTGGAATCTAAGCTCCCTAACTAGGGATAGAAACTACATCCCTTGAATTGGAAGGCAAAGTCATAACCACTGGATCATCAGGGAAGTCTCTCAGCTTTTTTAATATTCTAAGCATAGTCCTGATTCAGGACCTTTCCACAAGCTATTTTTTTCCTTTCATTCTTTGGATTACTTTTCCTTCCACTTTTTGAATAGTGAAACCATTCAGATAACTCTGCCTTGCTATTTAAGTTCATTTCATAGCCACCCCTTCCTTGGAAAATGTTTTCTAGCCATTTAATCTAAACTATCTCTTCTGCCACATCTAATATTCAACCTTGCAATTTCTATCATGTTGCCTTTTTTCATCTTATCGGTTATTTATTTTTGTGTTAACTAGTGAATTTTTGTATTTCTCTGTCGGAATGTAATCTTCAAGGACAAGACGATGTATATCAGGCTTAACATTAGATGCCCTGAATTTAAAGCAGTCAATAGTAGATGTTGGAAAAACATGTTTAGAAAGACTAGAAAAATCAAAAGTAGGTAATATGCAATGGGATTGGTAAAGCAAAATTTTAACATTAAGTAAAACTTATTACAGTGTTAATAACATTTTATTTTAAAAAGGGATAATAATTGTAACATTGGGCTATCATAAACACTTTGATGTTTATGGAAACATCAAGTTGGAAAACTCAGCAGTGGCCACAGGACTGGGAAAAAGTCCATTTTCATTCCAATCCCAAAGAAAAGCCATACCAAAGAATGTTCAAATTACTGTACAATTGCACTCATTTCACATGCCAGCAAGATGATGCTCAAAATCCTTCAAGCCAGGCTTCAACAGTATGTGAGCCAAGAACTGCCAGATGTACAAGCTGGATTTAGAAAAGGCAGAGGAACCAGAGACAAATTGCCAACATACGCTGCATCATAGAAAAAGCAAGGGAATTTCAAAAAAATATCTACTTCTGCTTCATTGACTATGCTAAAGTCTTTGATCACAACAAACTGTGGAATATTCTTGATGAGAGGGGAATATCAGACCATATTATCTGACTCCTGAGAAATCTGTATGTAGGACAAGAAGCAACAGTTAGAGCTGGACATGGAATGTGTCTGTTAAATAAGCAGAGTACAGCCTTAACATACTCCTTTCCCAATTTTGAACCAGTCTGTTTTTCCATGTCCAGTTCTAACTGTTGCTTCTTGTCCTGCACACAGATATGTCCAGAGTACATAGGGCCTCCCTGGTAGCCCAGATGGTAAAGAATTCACCTGCAATGCAAGAGACTTGGGTTCGATCCCTGGGTCAAATGCAGAGAACCACAAAATTAAAAGACGCTTGCTCCTTGGAAGAATAGCTATGGTAAACCTAGACAGTGTATTTAAAAGCAGAGACGTTACTTTACTGACAAAGGTCCATATAGTCAAAGCTGTGCTTTCCTGACAGACTCAGATGGTAAGGAGTTTGTCTGTAATGCAGGAGGCCTGGGGTTGATCCCTGGGTCAGGAAGATCCCCTGGAGAAGGGAATGGCAACCTACTCCAGAATTCTTGCCTGGAAAATCCCATGGACAGAGTAGCCTAGAGGGCTACAGTCCACGGAGTCGCAAAGAGTCAGACACGACTGAGCGACTGAACAGAACAGAACGGAAGCAACTAATACTACACTACACATGATTTTTCCAGTAGTCATGTATGGATGTGAGAGTTGGACCATTTAAAAAGCTGAGTGCCAAAGAATTGATGCTTTTGAACTGTGGTGTTGGAGAAGACTCTTGAGAGTCCCTTGGACAGCAAGGAGATCAAACCAGTCAATCCTAAAGGAGATCAACCCCAAATATTCATTAGAAGACTGGTGTTGAACCTGAAGCTCTAATACTTTGGCCACTTGAAGTGAAGAGCCAACTCATCGTAAAAGACCCTGCTGGGAAAGACTGAAGGCAAGAGGAGAAGAGCACAACAGAGGCATCACCAACTCAATGGACATGAGTTTGAACAAATTCAGCAAGATAGTGAAGGACAAGGAAGCCTGGTGTGCTGTAGTTCGTGGGGTCGCAAATAGTCAGACATGACTTAGCAAATGAACAACTGTGAAGTATTTCCTGCAAATGGTTGCAGTTAAATGTTTGTATATTGAGTTATTTTCTCATTGTTATATACTTAAATTGACTTTTAATTTATAATTAATATTCCTTTGACAGTAATTTTTAGTTACTGATATAAGGTTTTATCTCCACACCTTGTCAGGAAATTACATGAAACTATTTAAATATGCAATTGGTACTTCTATTTTAGCATACTTTGCTTTAATATTTTTGTTAAGTGAAATAGTAATTTCTCTGTGAAGAGAACTATGCTAGAATATTTCACAAATGCTATCATAAAAGTGTGTTTTATGTACTAAGTTTTCTCAAAGAACCATTGTTGTTCAGTTGCAAAGTTATGTCTGACTCTCTGACCCCATGAACTGCAGCATGCCAGGCTTCCCTGTCCTTTAGTATCTCCCTGAGTTTGTTCAAACTCATGTCCATTGAGTTGGTGATGTCATCCAACACTCTCGTCCTCTACTGTTCCCTCCTACTCTTGCCCTAGATCTTTCTTAGCATCAGGGTCTTTTCCAATGAGTTGGCTCTTTGCATCAGGTATTGGAGCTTCAGCTTCAGCATCTGTGCTTCAGTGAATATTCAGGGTTGATATCCTTTAGGATTGACTAGTTTGATCTCCTTGCTGAAGAAGGAGTAATCATTACTTTATATTGCATTTTGAAAAATGAATATATTCAGGTCATCCCAGACAGCATGGATTGTAATATAATTACATAAAATATTACTGACTTAAAATTGTCCCAGGATTAGAGAAATAGGATTATTATTCCAGAAGGAATCCAATTCAATTGATTTCCAATGCAGGGCTCTCTTACTGTCTTCACATGAACTATTGGAGAATTATTACTGGGAAATAAGTAGACATTAACAGAACACAGGCAATGGAAAAATCCATTTAGGACACTTTAAAATGTCATGGTAGAAGTGATTAGACATTTATAAAGTGAAACGTGTCACTCACTCAGGAGTTCAGATTTATTTATTTTGAATAATAAAAATATAACTTTCCATGAAAAGTTGATGCAATATAAGAATCACTCTGAAAATTCAGTTTCCATAATTTAAAAAATTCCAATTGAACTACACCTTCCAGCAGAAATATTCATAAAGTTGTCAGTTTGTGTAAGTTGCATGAGAAAGATGATAGAAATTTTCAGAGAAGGCAAATTTAACATACCGTTTATTACAACTTTTCTTAAAGCTATAGTCTAAATATCCTATTTCTCATATTCACATTTCTTAAAATTTAATCCTGATGAGATATGGGTTAATAAGAGTTATAACTATATATGTTTCAGTTCAGTTCAGTTCAGTCACTCAGTTGTGTCCGACTCTTTGCGACCCCATGAATCACAGCACGCCAGGCCTCCCTGTCCATCACCAACCCCTGGAGTTCACCCAAACCCATGTCCATCAAGTTGGCGATGCCATCCAGCCATCTCATTCTCTGTTGTCCCCTTCTCCTTCTGTCCCCAATCCCTCCCAGCATCAGAGTCTTTTCCAGTGAGTCAACTCTTCACATGAGGTGGCCAAAGTATTGGAGCTTTAGCTTTAGCATCAGTCCTTCCAATGAACACCCAGGATTGATCTCCTTCAGAATGGGCTGGTTGGATCTCCTTGCAGTCCAAGGGAATCTCAAGAGTCTTCTCCAACACCACAGTTCAAAATCATCAGTTCTTTGGCGATCAGCTTTCTTCACAGTCCAACTCTCACATCCATACATGACCACGGAAAAAAACATAACCTTGACTAGACGTAATGTAGAAAAAAAACAAAGAGCACAGAAACTAGTAAACATGTGAGAAAACATTGATTTATAAGCTAACTGTAGATACAATAAAAATAATGTCTCAAAGTGTCTAAAAGGGATATAGAAACAGATCAATATGACAGGATCTAGTAACAGATTCATCAATGTGTAGATAATTTTTGTATGACAAAGATAGCTTTGCATAGCAATGCACCAATAAATAGTCCCCAAGTAATTGAGTATTCACTTGGAAAAATAATATTGGACCCTATTTCATATGGCACACGACTGAGTGACTGAACTGAACTGAACTGAATGTTTATAGAATTAAATGCAGAAGAGGAAATAATATATAATAAACAATAGAAAAGATAACAATAGACATAATAAAGGAGAGTATCAACATGATATTAAGTCAGGGAAATATTTCTGAAACAGAACACAAAAATAATTGTCAAGAAAAGATCTACAAATTGGATTACATTAAAGTTAAGAATGTCTATTTATCAACAGCACCATTAGGGATATAAAAATACAAATCACTAAAGAGAATGCAGTTAAAAACATATGTAATTGGCAAAGGCTTGTATCCAGAACATAAAGAATATCTACAAATTAGTAAGAAAAAGACTACCCAATGGAAAGATGGGGAAAATGAGTTACTGAAATTTCACAAGAGAATGTGTATTGGCCATTATATACATGAAATGATACGACTTCATTACAAATCAGAGTAACTCAAATCTATAATGAAGTGAAAGTGAAAGTATCTCAGTCAAGTCCGACTCTTTGCAACCCCATGGACTATATAGGACTAATTCTCCAGGCCAGAATACTGGAGTGGGTAGCGTTTCCCTTCTCAGACCAGGATCTTCCCAAACCAGGAATCAAACTCAGGTCTCCCGCATTGCAGGCACATTCTTTACCAGCTGAGCCACAAGGGAAGCTCCTATAATGAAGTATCATCATGTAAACACCATAATGAACACAACATAAAATGCCTGATGATACAAAGAGCTGGAAAGAATCTGGAGCAACAGGATTTCATGCAATGTTTCCAGGAATGTAAACAACTACTTTGGGAAAAAACCTTAAATTCCGAAAATTATCTACTAAAGTTGAAAATACACAAAGCCTAAGGCAAGCAAATCTGTTCCTATATATTTAGCCATGGAAATTGTGGGCATATGGTACATTAGCGAATCAGCAACAAAAAAGTCAGTGGCAGCATTATAGGCATAAGCTAAAAGTCCATTAACAGCAAAATAAATAAATATGTTTTGATTTAGTCATTCAATGGAATCAAGTAAAGTGAAAAAAGTGAATGGAACTATAACATTATTGGTAAATCTATAACAATGCTGAGTAAGAGATGTCAAACACAGAAGAAATACAGACTGTATAATTTAATCGATGCTTTTGAACTGTGGTGTTGGAGAAGACTCTTGAGAGTCCCTTATACTGCAAGGAGATCCAACCAGTCCATTCTAAAGGAGATCAATCCTGGATGTTCATTGGAGGGACTGATGCTAAAGCTGAAACTCCAATACTTTGGCCACCTCATGAGACGAGTTGACTCACTGGAAAAGACTCTGATGCTGGGAAAGGTTGGGGGCGGGAGGAGAAGGGGACGACGGAGAATGAGATGGCTGGATGGCATCACCGACTCTGTGGACATGAGTTTGAGTGTACTCCGGGAGTTGGTGATGGACAGGGAGGCCTGGCGTGCTGTGATTCATGGGGTCGCGGAGAGTCGGACACGACTGAGCGACTGAACTGAACTGAACTGAACTGAACGTTTAAAAATAGCAAAAACTAAGTTATAGTGCTTGGGAATGCATTTTGGGGGTGTAGAAATTATACAGCAAAACAAGGAAGTGTTTACATAAAAGTCAAGAAAGGGAGGAGAAGAGTTGAAAGTAGCAAGTGGGGAACTTCTGGGAACTCATCATGTTTTCCTGACCTGAGTAGTTTAATTGCTGGTCACTTTTTAATAATTTGAAACTGTGTACATTTATGTTTTATGTACTTTTCTGTGTAGGTAACTACCACCTTTTAAAAAGATGAACATTGTAATAGAAACAGCTGCACTCTGGAAATGAAATGCTTAGACAAGAAGCTGAAATTATGTAAAGAATAATAAAATAAGGGAAATCAAGAAATTATATGACATATATTTCAAAGGAGATTGATAGATCTAAAAAGGTAAATTAATACTTTGTCTGAATAAACATTTAAAAAACCCTTAAGATGTCACAGGAAAACTGTAAGACATGTTTTTCAAATCTCAACTTTCTAATTTATGCTTCTTAACTTCCCAGTAATAAATATACACAAAGAAGACTCTGCAATCTCTGTGTGCATCCAAGAAAATTAATTGCCTTCCACAGTGAAAAAGGATTACTGGGAAGTAGAATGAAAGAGAGAAATATAAAGAAGCTACAACTGGAGATAAAGGGTTTATGGCATTAATATTACTTTTAATGGTAAATGCAAATTAGGATACTAAAGAATCATGATTTTGTGATGAAGTAGTGTCTGGAGGAAAAATCTTAGACCACTAATGCACTATCTAAAACTGACCAGAGAAGGCAAAATACATTTAATAAAATAGGCAGAGATAATGATGTAAGAGAACAAAGAAAATTTGCATATTATATTTTTAAGAGCTAGTTATATGGAATTAACACAAAGTACATGTGGAATTTCTATCCATTTCTTCAGGAAGAAAATAATTGTAAATATATATAACATTAAATTTCCTTTTACAATAAAAAGTGTAAACATTAAATGAAATTGCAAGAGGAAATAATATAATAAAGTGAGCAGTGAAGTGAACACTGCTCAGTCGTGTCTGACTCTTTGCAACCCCATGGACTATACAGCCCATGGAATTCTCCAGGCCCCAATACTGGAGTGGGCAGCCTTTCCTTTCTCCCGGAGATAACTGAGGGATCAAACCTAGGTCTCCAGCATTGCGGGCGGATTCTTTACCAGCTGTCACAAGGGAAGCCCAAGAATACTGAAGTGGGTAGCCTATCCCTTCTCCAGAGGATCTTCCCAACCCAGGAATGGAATCAGGGTCTCTTGCATTGCAGGTGGATTCTTTAACAGCTGAGCCACCAGGGAAGACCACAGTGAGCAGTAAAGGACTCTTAATAAGAAAATGGACTCAAAATGGAGTTAAGTATGCTACGCCGCACCTCACCAAACTGAGGCTTAATTACAGTTTCTACACTCCCAAAAAATAGACTGTGGAGCCACCAGATCAGCACAAGTTAGTTAATCTGCCTGATAGTCTCCTAGTCGTCCTTCAAAAGAAGGTAACTTTGCAATAAGCAACCCACTTTTTTGCATAGTGTAACTTCATTGTTCCTGCTCCCTTCTGCATATAAAAGTCTTTCACTTTGTACAGCTCCTCAGAGTTCCTTTCTCTTTGTCTGCTGGAATGTGCTCCAATTCATGAATCATCGAATAAAGCCAATAAAATCTCTAAAATTTACTCAGTTGACTTTTTTTTAGCAGGGTCAAAGAGGAAAATTTTATCTTCCAAGGAATCAGCCTCTATCTTTTCCTACCTTCATTATTCCTAATTAAGGAAAGAATTCCTTATTTAAGTGGTTTCTGCTCCTCTTTAAATGCACTTATTTCCCATGCTTCCATCCTCAAGCCTCTTTTGTCTCTCTCTGTCTTCTGTGTTAACCTCATCCTTTCCAGTGATTAAAATTACTTACATATCATTGATTTCCCAAACACAGTCCTTATTTCTTTCTGTTGTACTACTTTTCTGCTGGAAATTCCCACCCAATGCCTCAATTTCCATTTCCAAAAAGGAATGCATAACTTTTTTTTAAAAGTCAGAATTAATGCCTTCTTTTGACAAATAGCAAGACTATCCATGCAGTAATCCAATTAGAAATTTTTAAAATTTCCTTAGCTCTTTATTTTCCTTTAGCAACATTTTCAGCCTTCTCATCATGTGCATCAGAGAAGGCAATGGCAAGCCACTCCAGTACTATAGACTGGAAAATCCCATGGATGGAGGAGCCTGGTAGGCTGCAGTCCGTGGGGTCGCTAAGGGTCGGGGACACGACTGAGCGACTTCACTTTCACTTTTCACTTTCCACTTTCACACATTGGAGAAGGAAATGGCAACCCACTCCAGTGTTCTTGCCTGGAGAATCCCAGGGATGGGGGAGCCTGGTGGGCTTCCGTCTATGGGGTCACACAGAGTCGGACACGACTGAGGTGACTTAGCAGCAGCAGCAGCAGCATCATGTGCATACCCAAAGATCATCATCTTTATCACCATCATTGACACCATTGTCATCCATCTCCAAACAATTCTGGTCTCTATAATGCTGCCAAATTTCGCTTATTAAAAGCAAGCCTGAATACATAATTCAGTTGCCCACTTAACAGTCTCTACTACTCCATAATTCTTCCACTTGACACTTAGAAAATTTTTAATACAACATATATAAATCTAGCTTTATATCTAATTTTATTCTTTGTTTACATGCTTATATCCATCAAACTGCAAATTCTTCAAGAGCCAATCATAGGCTTCAATCTTTAGAGTAATCAATATTGAATGCAATAAATACTTATGGAATAAATGCTGCTCACTATGAATTCAGCATGCTTAAAAGCAGGAATTATTAACCAAAGGTCCTTGGATCTCCATGGGATACGGGAATATAATTTATGAGTCATCAAACTTGGATCAAAAGATATATACCAATTTTTTTTAATATATACTTAATTTTCACTAACCTCTGATGAAAGTGAGCATTGTCTCCAAACCAAACTACAGTAGTAACTACAACTTCAACAGAGATTTACTCATATCAGCTATATTATTGTAGATATATTAAAATATCTTTAAGACCATAATGACTTTGGAATTTGAAAATTATTAGATCCAAGATTTACCATCCTTTGTAATATGTTAACAAACACATGTGCATATATTAATGTATACTGATTTTAAAGATTTTGGTGAATGTTTTCTATAACATTTTCCTTGATAACCCCATTTAATTTTATTTATTTAATTAATTAAATCATTTATTTAATTTTACTTAATATAAACCTGAGACAACAGGGCTCCATGGGCTTCAACAGATACCCAAATGGTTAATGACACCAAAAATGTTAGGAAACCTTGTTTTAAAATAAAGTGAATATAACACACCACTAAAGGATTTATTTTAATTCTTCTATTAGATAAGCAGTTCATATACTAGAAATCACTAAAGGTGAATCAGCAAATCAGTTGAGAAAAAACAAACAAAACAGAAAAAAAACTCAAAAGACTGTGTGAAGGCCAACAGCACAGCAGAGAGGAACAGAATTAATATCAAAGGCTGAACAAGGAGACAAATAGTCATGAATAAAAAGAATGTTAAAATATACAACTTAAAATATAAGAATATAAGTAAGGAATGAAAATTCCTGTGTAATGAAAACAATTAGACATTGAGCTATTTGCTTAGAATAGCTAAGTCTGCTGGAAAATGCAAAAGACAGAAGTATTACAACAGATAGTGGCTTACCAAGATGAAAATACAAACAGTTTTGAAGCACTTACGAAGAATACAGGTGAAGACCAAGAAAAAAAAGTGAAAAGCAAAATAAGACAAAACAAGTAAACATAGATATAATCTGTAAGTTAGTGAACTGTGATCAATTCCATACGGAAAAGAAACTGGTTGCCAAAAACCTAGTTATAATTATATATACAGGAATATCATGTTTTACTGTGCTTTGCAAATATTGAGGTTTTGACTATTTTAAGCTTTATGGAAACCTTGAATTAAGCAAGTGTATCAACACCATTTTTCTAACAGTATTTGCTATTTTGTGTCTCTGTGTCACATTTTGGCAGGTCTTTCAATATTTAAACTTTTTCATTATTATTATATTTGTTATGGTGATCAGTGATCTTTGCTATTACAAATGTTTTAGGAGGTCACAAGCTGCCCACATAAGATGGCAAAAATCAGTAAATGTGAGTGCTCTCACTGATCCTTAAACCAGCTGTTCCCTTATCTCTCTCACTCTCTTCAGTCCTCGCTGTTCCCTGAGACACAGTAACACTGAAATTAGGCCAATTAATAGCCTTACAATGCCTCTAAGTATTCATGGGAAATGAATACCCTCATGTCTCTCACATTAACTCTAAAGCTAGAAACTATTAAGCTTATTGAGGAAGGCATGTTGAAAGCTGAGACAGGCTGAAAGTTGGACCTCTTGTGCCAAATAGCCAAGTTGTGAATACAAAGGAAAAGTTCTTAAAGGAAATTTAAAATGCCCCCACTGAACATACAAATGATAAGAAAGCAAAGTAACCTTATTGCTATATGGAGAAAGTTTAAGTGGTCTGGATAGAAGATTAAACACTTCAAACCATTTTATTAAACCAAAACCTTACTCAGAGCAAGGCCTTAACTCTTCCATTCTATGAAGGTTGAGAAAAGTAAGGAAGCTGCAAAAAAAAAAAAGTATAAAGCTAACAGAGCTTTGTTCATGAGGTTTGAGGAAAGACACCTGTTTCATAACATAAAAGTGCAAGGTGAAACAGCAGATAACCATGTAGAAGCTGCTGCAAGTTATCCAGGATATCTAGCTCAGCTAAGTAATGAAAACAGCCACACTAACCAACATAGTTTCAATGTACACAAAAGAGACTTACATTGGAAGACAGATGCCATGTATGATTTTCATAGCAATAGAGAAGTAAGTGCCTGGCTTTAAAGCTTCAAAGGACAGATTGACACTTTTGTTAGGGGCTAATGCAATTGGTGACTTGAAGTTGAAGCCAATGCTCACTTACCATTCTGGAAGTCCTTGGTTCCTTGAGAATTACGCTAAATCTACTCTGTGTTCTATAAATGGAACAACAAAGCCTGGATAAGAGCCCATCTGTTTATGACAGGATTTGCTGAATATTTTAAGCCCACTGTTGAGACACACTGCTCAGAAGAAAAAAAAAGTTTCTAAATATTTCTGCTCACTGACAACACACCTGGTCATCCAAGAACTCTGATGGAGATGTACAATGAGATAAGCATTGTTTCCACGGCTGTTAGCACAACATTCGTTCTGCAGTGCACGGGCCAAGGGATAATTTCAACTTTCAAGTAATATTATTCAAGAAATACATTTTGTAAGGCTATAAAAAACATAGATAGTAATTCTTTTGATAGATCTGGGCAAAATTAATTGAAAACCTTCAGGAAAGGATGCAGCATTTTGGACACTATTAAAGACCTTAATGATTCATGGGAAGAGGTCAAAATATCAACATTAACAAGAGTTTGGGAGAAGTTGATTTCAACTCTCATGGATGTCTTTGAGCAGCTCAAGGCTTCAGCAGAGGAAGTAACTGCATATGTAATGGAAACAGCTAAAGAACTAGGATTAGAAGTGGAACCTGAAGATGGACTGAATTGTTGCAATTTTATGATAAAATGAACAGATGAGGAATTGCTTATTATGGATGAAAAAGGAAAGTGGTTTCTTAAGACGTAAACTACTCCTGTATGGATGTGAGAGTTGGACTATAAAGAAAGCTGATCACTGAAGAATTGATGCTTTTGAACTGTGGTGTTGGAGAAGACTCTTGAGAGTCCCTTGGACTGCAAGGAGATCCAACCAGTCCATCCTAAAGCAGATCAGTCCTGGATGTTCATTGGAAGGACTTATGCTGAAGCGGAAACTCCAATTCTTTGGCCACCTGATGCGAAGAGCTGACTCATTTGAAAAGACCCTGATGCTGGGAAAGATTGATGGCAGGAGGAGAAGGGGATGATAGAAGATGAGACGGTTGGATGGCATCACCGACTCAATGAGCAGTCTCACTGAGCAGGTTCCAGGAGTTGGTGTTGAACAGGGAAGCCTGGCATGCTGCAGTCCATGGGGTTGCAAAGGTTGGATATGACTGAGTGACTAAACTGAACTGTACTGATCCCATCCTTCAGCAATCACCACCCAGATCATCAGTCAGACAGTCAGTTCAGTCGCTCAATCGTGTCTGACTCTTTGCGACCCCATGAATCATAGCACGCCAGGCCTCCCTGTCCATCACCAACTCCCGGAGTTCACTCAAACTCATGTCCACCAAGTCGGTGATGCCATCCAGCCATCTCATTCTCTGTCGTACCCTTCTCCTCTAACCCCCAATCCCTCCCAGCATCAGAGTCTTTTCCAGTGAGTCAACTCATTGCATGACGTGGCCGAAGTATTGGAGTTTCAGCTTTAACATCAGTCCTTCCAATGAACACCCAGGACTGATCTCCTTCAGAATGGGCTGATTGGATCTCCTTGCAGTCCAAGGGACTCTCAAGAGTCTTCTCCAGCACCACAGTTCAAAAGCATCAATTCTTCGGCGATCAGCTTTCTTCACCGTCCAACTCTCACATCCATACATGACCATGGGAAAAATCATAGCCTTGACTAGATGGACCTTGGTTGGCAAAGTAATGTCTCTGCTTTTTAACATGCTATCTAGGTTGGTCATAACTTTCCTTCCAAGGAGTAAGCATCTTTTAATTTCATGACTGCAATCAGCATCTGCAGTGATTTTGGAGCCCAGAAAAATAAAATCTAATACTGTTTCCACTGTTTCCCCATCTATTTCCTGTGAAGTGATGGGACCAGATGCCATGATTTTTGTTTTCTGAATGTTGAGCTTCAAGCCAACCTTTTCACTCTCCTCTTTCACTTTCTTCAAGAGGCTTTTTAATTCTTCTTCTCTTTCTGCCATAAGGGTGGTGTCATCTGCATATCTGAGGTTATCGATATTTCTCCCAGCAATCTTGATTCCAGCTTGTGCTTCTTCCAGCCCAGCATTCCTCATGATGTACTCTGCATATAAGTTAAATAAGCAGGGTGACAATATACAGCCTTGACATACTCCTTTTCCTATTTGGAACCAGTCTGTTGTTCCATCATCAGTAGTCATCAATGTTGAGGTGAGACCACACCAGGAAAGATTATGACCCACTGAAGACTCAAATTATTGTTAGCATTTTGTAGCAATGAAATAAATTCTAATTAAGGTACAAAAGTCCTTATAGTCAAAGATATGGTTTTTCCAATAGTCATGTATGGATGTGAGAGTTGGACCATAAAGGATATGTACCAAAGAATTGATGCTTTTGAACTGTGGTGTTGGAGAAGACTCTTGAGAGTCCTTTGGACAGCAAGGAGATCCAACCAGTCTATCCTAAAGGAAATAAGTCCTGAATATTCATTGGAAGAACTCCAATACTTAGAACCTGATATGAAGAACCAACTCATTGGAAAAGTCCCTGATGTTTCAAAAGATGGAAGAGAAAAGGAGAAGGGGGTAGCAGAGTATGACATGGTTGGATGGCATCACCAACCCAGTGGACATGAGTTTGAGCAAAGTCCGGGAGATAGTGAAGGACATGTGTTACAGTACATGAGGTCCCAGAGAGTTGGCCACAACTAAGTGACTGAAGAACAACATAACTGTAAAATCAAAAGGGATTTGATTTAGGTCATACCTGAATGGCCTATTGGCTTTCCCTACTTCAATTTAAGCCTGAGTTTTGCAATAAGGAGCTGGTGAAAGAGGAGAGTGAAAATGCTGGCTTAAAACTCAACATTCAAAAAACTATTTCTGGCATAAAGACAGAAATATAGATCAATGGAACAAAATAGAAAGCCCAGAGATAAATTCACACACCTATGGACACCTTATCTTTGACAAAGGAGGCAAGAATATTCAATGGAGAAAAGACAATCTCTTTAACAAGTGTTGCTGGGAAAACTGGTCATTTGTAAAAGAATGAAACTAGAACAATCCTTAACACCATACACAAAAATAAACTCAAAATGGATTAAAGATCTAAATGTAAGACCAGAAACTATAAAACTCCTAGAGGAGAACATAGGCAAAACACTCTCCGACATAAATCACAGCAGGATCCTCCATGACCCACCTCCCAGAATACTGGAAATAAAAGCAAAAATAAACAAATGGGACCTAATTGAAATCAAAAGCTTCTGCACAGCAAAGGAAACTATAAGCAAGGTGAAAAGACAGCCTTTAGAATGGGAGAAAATAATAGCAAATGAAGCAACTGACAAAGGATTAATCTCAAAAATATACAAGCAACTCCTGCAGCTCAATTCCAGAAAAATAAACAACCCAATCAAAAAATGGGGAAAAAAACTAAACAGACATTTCTCCAAAGAAGACATAAAGATGGCTAACAAACATATGAAAAGATGCTCAACATCCCTCATAATCAGAGAAATGCAAATCAAAACCACAATGAGGTAACATTTCACGCCAGTCAGAATGGCTACTTTCCAAAAGTCTACAAACAATAAATGCTGGAGAGGGTGTGGAGAAAAGGGAACCCTCTTACACTGTTGGTGGGAATGCAAACTAGTACAGCTACTATGAAGAACAGTGTGGAGATTCCTTAAAAAACTGGAAATAGAACTGCCATATGACCCAGCAATCCCACTGCTGGGCGTACACACTGAGGAAACTAGAATTGAAAGAGACACATGTACTCCAATGTTCATCGCTGCACTGTTTATAATAGCCAGGACATGGAAGCAACCTAGATGTCCATCAGCAGACAAATGGATAAGAAAGCTGTGGTACATATACACAATGGAGTATTCCTCAGCAATTAAAAAGAACACATTTTAATTAGTTCTAATGAGGTGGATGAAACTGGAGCCCATTATACAGAGTGAAATAAGTCAGAAAGAAAAACTCCAATACAGTACACTAACACATATAAATGGAATTTAGAAAGACGGTAACAATAACCCTGTATAGGAGACAATTAATCTTCGATTGTATAGGCATAAAGTTGTTTCTATTATTTATATTCTTAATGTTTCTATGAATAATTCCCATTTTGAATATTGTTTATTTGTAGGATTTTTCTTGTTGATTATTGTTACCTGATGTTTCCCTTTTTAGAGAAGCTTTTTAAGGCAGCTTTGACTCTGTTGAACCTCTCAATTTTATTTTTATTGCATTAATACCTGATATGTATTAGGTGCTTTCTTTTCTTTATGATTATTCTGCTCATCTTGCTAACTTCTTAAACTGGCTGTATACTTGTATACTCATTGCTTTTCCTTTTTATGTAAAGTTTACTACATTTAAGGCCTCAGTGGATAATGTTTTCCATATCCCGTAGGTTTTAAGACTTTGTATTTTTATTATCTTTCTTTAACGGTGTTGTTTTTAAATGCCATGTACTCAGTGAGTGATATAAACACAATGTAAATTTCAGTTTTCTAATGAAAAATTAAACAAAAAACAAAAAACTAAGATCTTGGCATCCAGTCCCATCACTTAATGGCAAATAGATGGGGGAAAAGTGGAAACAGTGGCAGACTTTCTTGGGCTCCAAAATCACTGCAGACTCTGACTGCAGCCATGAAATTTAAAGACACTTGCTCCTTAAAAGGAAAGCTATGACAAACTTAGACAATGTATTTAAAAGTAGAAACAGTTTCCACTTTGCCAACAACGGTCTGTACAGTCAAAGCTATGTTTTCTTCAGTAGCCATGTATGGATGATTCAGTTGGACCATAAAGAAAGCTGCACACTGAAGAATCGATGCTTTTGAACTGTGGTGTTGTAGAAGACTCTTGAGAGACCCTTGGACAGCAAGGAGATCAATCCTAAACATTCATTGGAAGAACTGATGCTGAAGATGAAACTCCAATACTTTGGGCACCTGATGCAAAGAGTCAACTTATTGGAAAAGACCCTGATGCTGGGAAAGATTGAGGGCAAAAGGAGGCAGCAGAGGATAAGATGGTTGGATGGCATCACCAACCCAATGGACATGAGTTTGAGCAAACTTCTGGAGATAGTGAAGAACAGAGAAGCCCAGTGAGCTGCAGATCATGGAGTTGCACAGTCAGACACAGCTTCCATTCCGTTCCGTCGCTCAGTCGTGTCTGACTCTTTGCAACCCCGTGGACTGTAGCCTACCAGGCTTCTCCGTCCATGGGATTCTCCAGGCAAGAATACTGGAGTGGGTTACCGTTTCCTTCTCCAGGGGATCTTCCCGACCCAGGGATCGAACCCAGATCTCCCGCATTGGAGGCAGACGCTTTAACCTCTGAGCCACCAGGGAAGCCCAGACACAGCTTAGTGACTGAATATCAACAACACATGGAGCGTAGACCTGAGGAGGGTAAGTGTAGAAGTGGGGAGATCAGCCAGGGGTCTTGAGTTGACATGATGTAGGAAAAATATGAACCAGAGCAAATTCCACTGAGGACAGAGAAAGTGTGTAGATTAAAGAGTAAATATGGAGGTTCAACAAGGAGCAGATGTCAGAGAAGACTTAATTATTTGTGGTTTATAGAACTGAACGTATAGTATTACCATTTGAAGAAATACAGAACCTTGAAAGAGACACAGAGGCTAACAAGTATAGGATTTGTTCTGAACACGGGAAGTTGGAAGTGCATTTGTAATATTTACATGGACATATCAGGTCAATTGTTGAATATATAGCCTTAAAATAAATTGGGAAATCACTGGCATAAATAAAGTTGCAGATATTAGTAAGTTTACTGAAGAAGAGTATATACTATATAACGTGAAAAGATGGGCTAGGGCCAAGCTATGAGCAACTCCAACATCTAATTGTAGAAGATGATCCTACAAGAAGACTGAAAATATCTGGCAACAAAGCTGAAGGAAAAACAAGAGAGGGCAATATAATGGAAGCCAGTAGAAGACAGTTTCAAGGAGAGAGTTTACAGGTGTCACATTCTAGTGAGTTCTCAAAACGACTGAATTATATCCACTGGAGTTAGAAAACAAAGGTTATCAACATTTGCTTCAGGAAAGGGGAAGTGGAAAAAAAAAAAAAAAGGAAAGGGGAAGTGATAAGCAGTGCACCCATCATCAAGGAATAATTAGAGGGAGTGAACAGGGGTGGGACAAATAACTTCTGCAAAGATTTGCATTGCAAAAACGTTTAAGCACTGTGCAGAGAAAAGTAGGATCTAATGAGTATTTATTTTCCTTTGGTTCTTTTAAATGGTAGAGTTTAAGGCAAGTTTAGATGCTGCTGGGAAAAGTTCTATTAACAAGTGGTTTATTGAATGAGCAAAATGTGATGGGACAAACTATTCATTATTTCATATTTCTCTTTTAAAATACAACATGTCAGATTTAACTCTCCCTGTTAAGGACATCTCACTCAGGAAGATCTCTCAACTTAACCACCACCCCCACGAAGTAAGAAGTCTGATTCTCTCTTACATTAAACATCCAACTCAGTCAAGTTATCATCTGTTCTCTTCCTTCAAGTTAGGCCTATCTTTTTTTCCTGGGGACCTGGTCTGACAAAGATGTAATTTATCTGGTTTTCCTTCACTTACTTTTCTGTTGTTTGCACTGCCAGGATCAGAGCAGTGATGGGAGGAAAGTAAACAAAAATTTTATTTGATTAGTGCTGTTTAATCCGGCCCTGTGTGAACTGTTTTCTGATGTGGGCAAATGCAAAGCAGACTTCTTGCTACATTTCTTCAGCTTCCATCTCCTGGAGGCATGTCAAAGCGTTTCTTAAGTGTGATCCCTTTGATACGACTCAAGCCCAAGTGCATTCCCTGGCACCTGATTGACTTGTGATGACTTGTGAGGAATCCTATGTATCTCTGGTTTACTGAATGGTGGATGTACAGCTTCAGAAATTAGCACTCTTTCTTTCTCTTCCGGGCAGAAAGTTGTCTCAATTACTTCACCAGCTCCAGTTCCAGACATTTACAGGCAGGAAGTAAGTATGTGTTTCTTTGTTTCTATGTTTACATTCAATTCAAAATATTTGATAATCCATGGGGCCCAGCCCTCCCAAAAATACTCCCCCAAACTATTGTAGTGTACAATTAAAAGATCAGAAAAGGGAAAACAAGTGTCCTCTACATTTACAAATTTTTCTATTAGCAAACCTGTATTTAAGTTTGTAGTGTTTCCTTTAGGCTATGTCACTGTCCATTTTGTCATTTTGCAGTGAGTTCTTCATAGATGTATCTAGTTATTTTTTTTCCAGAATTCTGATACTACTAGAACATTGGATCACATCATGTTAATAAAACCAGTCAAGAGGAGAGGTTGACTAGATAGCAGAAAGAGAGCACGATAGATATATTGGACTGACAAGAAAGTTCTAATTCCATGGAATGATTCACTTCAGAAAGCCAGGATCATTCATGAGGGATTAGACACAGATCTTCATTTGTTTTTTAAAAATGTGGATTGCATTCTACTGGTATCACAAGGCTTTTGAATATAAGACCTGTAAATTGAAAGATTCAAATCTATTCTTTAAAACAAAAATAAACAGGGAAGGAGGATTATGTGGGTGGAGTGAGAGTGAATTAAGGGAATAATTCAAAGGAAGCAGAGAATGGTTATCCTTAATAAAGCAAAGACAGATGGAAAAGAGAAAAGAAGGTAGATTCCGGAGAGATCATGGAGTTAGAAATGCCAGGTCCTAATGACTAGAGGAATAAGAGTAAAGAAATAGTCTTAGCTAAAGGCAGTGGTAGGGATAGGGAACTTCAGAGTGAGTTCTGTGAATCATCTGAATGTTAAACATTATTTAATCGATACTGGAATAGAGTAAGCTTTACTATGTTGTATAAGTTTCTGCTGTACAGCAAAGTGAATCAAGTTATATGTATACATATATTTGTTCATTTTAAGATCCCTTTTCCACCTAGGTCACCACATGGCACAATAGTTTCCTGTGCTATACGGTAAGTTCTTGTTAGTTATCTATTTTATATATAATAGTGTATACATGTCAAATCTAATCTCCCAATTCATCCCACCTTGCCTTCCCCCTTTGGTAACCACAAATTTGTTCTCTACATCTGCGACTCTGTTGCTGCTTTGCAAGTAACTTCATCTATACCAGTTTTCTAGATTCCACCTATAACAAATATTCTATAATATTTATCTTTCTGACTTACCTCACTCTGCATGACAATGTCTAGGTCCATCCGTGTCACCACAAATGGCATTATTTCATTCCTTTTTTAAAATTATTTTTTCTTTTATTTTTAATTGGAGGATAATTGCTTTACAATCTTGTGTTAGTTTATGCCATAGAGTGCTAAGTCATGTCCGACTATTGAGATTCCATGAAGCATAGCCCACCAGGATCCTCTGTCCATGGAATTCTCCAGGCAAGAATACTGGAGTGGATTGCCATTTTCTTTTCCAGGGGAACTTCCCAAACCAGGAATTGAACCCAGGTCTCCTGCACTGCAGGCAGATGCTTTACCAACTGAGCTATGTGGGAAGCCCGTTTATGCCATACATCAACATAAATCAGCCACAGGTATGCATATGTCTTCTCCTTCTTGAACTCCCCTGCTACCTCCCATCTCAACCCTCCACGTTGTAACAGAGAACCAGGTTTGAACTCCCTACATCATACAGCAAATTCCAACTAGCTATTTGTTTTACCTGTGACAATGTATATGTTTCAGTGTTACTCTTTCAATTCCTCCCTCCCTCTCCTTTCCCCCCTGTGGACACAAGTCGGTTCGCAATGTCTGCATCTCTATTGCTGCTCTGCAAATAGGTAATCTGAACCATCTTTCTAGATTCCATATATGTTTATTAATACATTTCACTCATTTTTATGGCTACCATATGATCCAGCAATCCCACTCCCGGGCATATATCAAGAGAGAACCATAATTCGAAAGGATGCATGTACCCCAGTGTTTATTGTAGCACTATTTACAACAGAACGTATATGGAAGCAACCGAAATATCTATGGGCAGAGGAATGGATAAAGAAGATGTGATATATATAGACAATGGAATATTCCTTAGTCATAAAAAGGAACCAAATGTTATGAATTTAAACTGGCTTTGTCATATGCGAGCTATGAATTTAGCTGCAAATATTACCTTTCTGAGTCACAGAATCTTTAAAATTTAAATCACTTTCGTAGTGACTTGAAGGCTGTAAGTCCACACACACACAAATATATCTAATTCTTACCTCATTTTACTTTTCTCCATGTCAAAAGGCAATTTTCTTCCTGCTTTTAAAGGTCCTATTCAAAAGTTTTTTTTTTTTTTAAGCATATAGACAAATGGTAATTGTCAGGCATGATTCTACCTTGCTTTATAAATATTGGCTCTTCCAGTTTTCACAATGACCCTACAAAGCAATTGTTATCACCTATATATTGCAGATGAAGAAATCGAGCCTCTGAGATGCTCAAGATTATGCAGCTGATAAGTAACAGAGTTTAGATTTGAAGCCAGTGTGTTTATGCTTATAAATAGGACACTGAACTCTGCTACTTTTCTCTCCTATAAGAAGCCATTCTTGATTCTTTCACCCACAAAAAATTGCTCCAACCACTTTAGTCTGAATTGCTATACCGCTTAATCTGGACTCCTATGCTGGCAGTTTCTTTCTACCTTGAGTTATAGCTATTAATATAAATGTTCTAACTAGATTATCTACTAAATTCTCTGAGGTAAGGACCACTTTTCATTCATCTTTGTACCTATGGCCTAAAAGGAACACAGTATTACATAGTGTGTTGGGTAATATTACAAACCCTAGAATCAGACAGACTTGAGTAGAGTGGATATTACTGAGTTGCTGTGTGACTTGAACACAGTCCTAAGATTCACATCTTTCAGTTTCCTTACTTGCAAAATTGAGAAAACGTCTTTCTTTTGTTTATGAAGATTAGATAGATAATGCGTAGAAACATTTTAACATAGTTCTTGATACACAGTGAGCACCCATGAAATATCTATTGTTTCCATTTTTGTTGCACATAAAAACCTCAGCAGATTTTTATTGAATTCTGTTTTTGAGATTACATATGCAGCTGGCTGGTAAAAAAAAAGCACAGAAGATGCCTCCCCTATTTAAAGTCACAGGAGAAGTGTCTTAAAATATAATTGCAATCAAATATTTCTACTTTCAGGTATGTTGATTAGTCAACATTCAAGCTTTAACTTGTCAAGAACAGCTGGCAACTATTTTAGTTTATTCTTATGAGAATAAAAATTATGTTCATAAGATTATATCAGATAGGAAAGACACAGGGCAAGTTTTGTTTGAAAATTTACCCAGAATATTGCAGCATTTTCATCTGTAAAAGAAATAATAAATCAAAACTCAAGATTAAGGCTAATTATTTTGTAATTTAGAAAATGAAAACAAATATTAAGCATAATTGTTCAAATTAAATCAACTGGGACTGAGAATGAATGGGCTTATGAGCTGTTTATTGTTCTGAATGGCACCAAGAAAACCAGATGTTTTCTATGAAATAGTAGCTGATAATTACTTTCATCCAGCCCTGAATTACAGACTTTGTACATTGCCCTCTATGGGTTCTTATGTGGAAACACTTAATGAAGGATGTTATGACTCAATAAGGGAAATAGTACTGCGTACTTGAATTTCTTTTCTCGACTATGAAAAGGTAAAGGAACACATGATTTCCCTAATCTCCAAATAACACTCTCCTATTATATTTATTTCTGACTGACTGGGAAAATATTATATGCACTACAAATTGTTGCTATAATGGAATTGCAGACATTGAATGTCTGTATTTTTTCTTGAAAGGGCTTCCCAAAAGAAAAACTTTAGTATTACATTGGGTGGGGAAGAAGGGCATTGCCTTAAGTGAACCTGAATACTATTTAAAATGTCACACAGGTGGTTTCTCCCTAACTATTTCTAATCCTTCACTTTCATTGGAAGATTTTAACAGGACGAAAGACGAAACTGATGCCTTTGCAAAGGATAAAATGCTGAGGGTGGAGTAACACTAGAGATAGGGCAATCATTTCAAACATTATGCGGGTATAATCATGCAGGTATAGCTCGATGAAGTCTTGAATTAGGATCAGTTTCTATTAAATAAAAATAAACTTTTATTCTTTTTAATTTTTAGTTCAAGTCTAGTAGTAAACGTTTTTCATGTTAAATGGACTCGCTGTTTAATGAAGCAGTAAGCCATTTAAATCTAAAACTTATAGGAAGTAAGTAGGTGATATACTCAGAACCACTAGAGTTGAAACATAAACTCATTTGATTTCATGAGTCCTGAAGCCTCTAGGTGATTATTCAGTTCAAATGGGGAATCTCTGAGAACCTTAAAGCAATGAACTCTGAGAAAGAAAGAGCTAGCTTGACTGATTGCAAAAGGCAGAAGATAAAGCCCCAGAGCTAGGTAATATGGAAGCAGGATTAACACATCATGTCATGCAGCAGCAGAAATGCTGAGGATAAGATGTTCCAGAAAATGCAAGGGAGCCATTTCCTGAGGGTTTGCCCTGTTGTCGCTGAATTGGAATCAGCCTAAAATTTCAGGCATGATGGTGAAAGAGGATAAAGTATCAAGAGAAAGAATAAAGGTTGCAGATTTTATCAATAAGGCAGTCGAGTAAAAGGAACTTGAGCTCACCTGCTCTCATGAACTCACCAAAATCACAACCAAATTCTGAAAAACCATCAATAACAAAAGACTTGAACCTACCCAAAAGATATTCCATATCTAAAGGTATAGGGAACAAACCCAAGGAGACAGGAGGGGGTGCACTCGTGATATACTCCAATCCCTCACCAGCCAGGCGACTGACCCACACATTGGAGAACAATTTTATCGCAGAAGTTCTTCCACGAGTGAGAGTTCTGAGCCTCAGGTCCGTCTCCCCAGCATGGGGGTCTGACAGTGGGAGGAGGAGCCTCCCACCCCCACCCCCAGAGCATTTGCTCTGAAGGCCAGCAGGTCCTAAGTGCAGAAGCTCCACAGGGCTGAGGGAAGAAGAGATGCCACTCTTGGAACCTGCACACGAGGTCTCAGGGCAAAAGCAGTGACTTCCCAGGAGCCTGGGCCAGACCTACCTGCTGGTCTTGGAGGATCTCCTGGGGAAGCAGCAGGTGGCTGTGGCTCACTGTGGGGATGAGGACATGGTGGTGGAGGTCCTGGGGGAATATTCATCAGCTTGAGGTCTCCTGGAGGTCCCTATTTTGGCAACAAGGCCTAACCTCGCCCTGGAGAGGATACAGTTCTGGGATGCCTCAAGGCAAAGAACTCAGGACCCATCTACAGACTGGCTGCTGAAGACTAAAGAGCCCACAGCTGCCTCTGGACATGCCCCTAGACAGGACCCTGCCCATCAGAATATAATGAGACCCAGATTTAACCACCAGCTTCTCCCACTAGAAAGCCTATCCAAGACTCTTAGACCAGCCTCACCCACCAGGGGGCAAACACAAGAAGTATGAATCCTACCCTCCCTCCTGCAGCCTGTGGAACCAGTCAGCAAGCCAGTGAGAACCTACCCTGGGACCAGGCTTCCCTGGTGGCTCAGATGGTAAAGCATTTGCCTGCAATGCAGGAGACCCAGGTTCTATGCTCGGGTCAGGAATATCCCTGGAGAAAGAAATGGAAACCCACTTCAGTATTCTTGCATGGAAAATCCCGTGGACAGAGGAGCATGGAGGGCTACATGGCGTCACAAGAGTCAGACACAACTTAGTGACTAAACCACAACCACCACCACACTGAGTCCAGCTGGTCCCTGCCCCTTCATGACGAGAGGAGAGTGTCCTACCAGGACGGGCAGGATATTTCCCCACAGAGGGCCACTTCTCCAAGGTCAAGAAACATAACTAATCCTCCCCATACATAAAAATACAGAAATCTAGACTAAAGGAGTATGTTTCAGATGAAGAAATAAGATAAAACCCCAGAACAGCTAAGTTATGTGAAGATAAGCAATCTGCCAAGAAAGAGTTCAGAGTAATGATTGATCATAAAATGATCCAACAACTTGGGAGAAGAATCGGTGCACAAAGTGAGGTTATAAGAATTAGAAAATATAAAGAATAACCAAACATACTTGAAAAGTTGCAGAGTAAAAATGAAAAAAAAGACAATTTCAGTAAAGTTCAGTTCAGTACTTCAGTCATGTCCGACTCTGTGCAACCCCATGAATCGCAGCATGCTAGGCCTCCCTGTCTATCACCAACTCCCAGAGTTCACTCAAACTCATGTCCATCGAGTCAGTAATGCTATCCGGCCATCTCATCCTCTGTCGTCCCCTTCTCCTCCTGCCCCCAATCCCTCCCAGCATCAGAGTCAACTCTTCACATGAGGTGGCCAAAGTATTGGAGTTTCAGCTTTAGCATCAGTCCTTCCAATGAACACCCAGGATTGATCTCCTTTAGAATGGACTGGTTGGATCTCCTTGCAGACCAAGGGACTCACTCTCAAGAGTCTTCTCCAACACCACAATTCAAAAGCATCAACTCTTCGGCGATCAGCTTTCTTCACAGTCCAATTTTCACATCCATACATGACCACAGGAAAAACCATAGCCTTGACTAGACGGACCTTTGTTGGCCAAGTAATGTCTCTGCTTTTTAACATGCTATCTAGGTTGGTCATAACTTTCTTCCCAAGGAGTAAGTGTCTTTTAATTTCATGGGTACAATCACCATCTTCAGTGATTTTGGAGCCCCCCAAAATAAAGTCTGACAGTTTCCACTGTTTCTCCATCCATTTCCCATGAAGTGATGGGACCAGATGCCATGATCTTCGTTTTCTGAATGTTGAGCTTTAAGCCAACTTTTTCACTCTCCTCTTTCACTTTCATCAAGAGGCCTTTGAGTTCCTCTTCACTTTCTGCCATAAGGGTGGTGGAATCTGCATATCTGAGGTGATTGATATTTCTCCCGGCAATCTTGACTCCAGCTTGTGCTTCTTCCAGCCCAGCATTTCTCATGATGTACTCTGCATATAAGTGAAATAAGCAAGGTGACAATATACAGCCTTGACATTCTCCTTTTCCTATTTGGAACCAGTCTGTTGTTCCATGTCCAGTTCTAACCTCTCTCAAGAGGCAGGTCAGGTGGTCTGGTATTCCCATCTCTTTCAGAATCTTCCACAGTTTATTGTGATCCACACAGTCAAAGGCTTTGGCATAGTCAATGAAGCAGAAATAGATGTTTTTCTGGAACTCTCTTGCTTTTTCCATGATCCAGCAGATGTTGGCAATTTGATCTCTGGTTCCTCTGCCTTTCTAAAACCAGCTTGAACATCTGGAAGTTCACAGTTCACGTGCTGCTGAAGCCTGGGCTTGGAGAATTTTGAGCATGACTTTACTAGCGTGTGAGATGAGTGCAATTGTGCGGTAGTTTGAGCATTCTTTGGCGTTGCCTTTCTTTGGAATTGGAATGAAGACTGACCTTTTCCAGTCCTGTGGCCACTGCTGAGTTTTCCAAATTTGCTGGCATATTGAGTGCAGCACTTTCACAGCATCATCTTTCAGGATTTGAAATAGCTTAACTGGAATTCCATCACCTCCACTAGCTTTGTTCATAGTGATGCTTTCTAAGGCCCACTTGATTTCTCATTCCATGATGTCTGACTCTAGGTGAGTGATCACACCATCGTGATTACCTTGGTCGTGAAGATCTTTTTTGTATAATTCTTCTGTGTATTCTTGCCACCTCTTCTTAATATCTTCTGCTTCTGTTAGGTTCCATACCATTTGTGAGAGGGCATCAGAGGGCAGACACACTGAAACCATAATCACAGATAAAACAATTTAAAAAAGTGTAAAACAAACCCAAATCAGTAGTTACCAGGGACTGGGAATGGAAGAAATGGATGGATGACTTGATTCTAGTGGGAGTTACAGGATTATATGCATTTGTCAAAACTTGTAAGACTATTTAAGTAAAAAGGGTGAATTTCCCTGGAGGTAAATTACACTTCATTAAACTTGAAGAAAAAAATGTTAAACAAACATGATTTACTTAGAAAGATGAGTATGCTTAAAGAAGTTTAAAAAAGTGAGTGATTTAATTCACAACAATTTAAAATTATAGCCTGTGGATTAAGAGAGGACCAGAGTTTAAAAAGAAGAAAGGGATTCAGTTCAGTTCAGTTCAGTTCAGTCGCTCAGTCGTGTCCGACTCTCCGCGACCCCATGAATCACAGCACGCCAGGCCTCCCTGTCCATCACCAACTCCCGGAGTTCACTCAAACTCATGTCCACAGAGTCGGTGATGCCATCCAGCCATCTCATTCTCTGTCATCCCCTTCTCCTCCCGCCCCCAACCTTTCCCAACATCAGAGTCTTTTCCAGTGAATCAATTCGTTGCATGAGGTGGCCAAAGTATTGCAGCTTCAGCTTTACCATCAGTCCTTCCAGTGAACACCCAGGATCGATCTCCCCTAGAATGGAGTGGTTGGATCTCCTTGATTGGAAATTACGTATTAACTTGACTTTTCAACTGATGGCTTATTGAGACTGTGTATTCTTTTATATTTTCAAATATATATATTTTAATTGGGGTATAGTTGCTTTCGGGCTTTCCTGGTGGCTCAGAAGTAAAGAATCTGCCTGCCAATGCAAGAGATGTGGGTTTGATCCCTGGATTTGGAAGATCCCCTAGAGAAGGAAATGGCAACCCACTATAGTATTCTTGCGTGGAGAATCCCCTGGACAGAGGAGACTGAAGGGCTACAGTCCACAGGGTCTCAAAAGTGTTGGACACGACTTAGTAACTAAACAACAACAACAATGCAGTTGCTTTATAATGTGTTAGCTTCTGCTATACAATAAAGTGAATCAGCTATAAGTACACATATATCCCCTCCCTCCTGGACCTGCCTCCTGCCTCCCATCCTACCCATTTAGGTCACCACAGAGCACCAACCTGAGCTCCTTGTACTATGCAGTAAGTTCACACTAGATAGTGATTTTGCACATGTGGAGAAGGAAATGGCAACCCACTTCAATGTTCTTGCCTGGAGAATCCCAGAACGGGGGAGCCTGGTGAGCTGCCATCTATGGGGTCACACAGAGTCAGACACAACTGAAGCGACTTAGCAGCAGCAGCAGCAGTGTTTATATGAGACTGTGTATTGTTTATATGCAGGAACTTCACAGAGTTTTGTGTCTTGAATGTGGATCCTAAAAGCAGAGATAAAAGGAGATTGTGCCCGGTTTGCTTTTAAAAGCAAACACCAGCAATTGCTGGTGTACAATTGGTTAGGTTTTCCAGAAGCAAATATCACCACTGCTCTTAATGAGTAAGGTGTTTATTAGAGAAGGGGAGAGGGAAGAAGCAAAATAAAGTAGCAAGAAATCCAATTGTGATGGATTCAATGAAACCTTGGCCAATTTAGCATGGAGCTTCAGAAAGAACGCTGATGATTCCCAGGGACACTTTTGATTCTTCCTTAACCAATTGTGACAGTAAATGGGTAGGTCCATCAACCCCTGGTTGCCAAACACATCCAGTGGTGGGCCCAGTTGGCCAGGCCTTTCCACCCCTGACTTCTCAATGTCTAGGTGCAGGTGAGGCAGTTTGGTGCAGCTGATGCAGACTTTGAAGGAACTGACACTAGAAGGCCATCTAGGGATGGCATCCCATAGCAAGTCCGTCTTTGAAGGCATGTGGGTGGCGTATCTTCACAGCTTACCCTTTGTGCCACTGGCACCTACTTCTCCTACATGTTCAAGTAGCAGCTCCTAGCAGAGCAGGATTCTGGCGGGTCTCTTAGAAGGGGGAGGTCAGTGAGACAAATGACAGCCCCTTTCATGGCAGTTGTGCTTGGAGCCACAACTGATATTCAGCCACAGGTCTTTACCTCAAAGACCAAGGATCCCATGTGGGAGATGCTCCAACTGTCCACTGTTAAAATCCTGGATCAGAAATGATGACTGAATGGGTCCATTACCTCAGTGAACTCACTTTAAGTTGGATCTTGGCAAAACTCCATTTATTATCTGGAGACTATATGTCCAAACTCTAGGAAGGGGCATGATGATACTCTGCATCTTCAGTTGTAAATGTCCACTCATTCACTCTGTCCTTCAGCCTGCATAATATCTAGGTTTCCTCCTTCCCCATGAAATAGCTGGAGATTCCCTTGGGGAGAGACCTGGGGAATCAATTAAATATAATTGCCATATTGTTGCAGGGTTACTTCTCCCAGGAACCAGCCACCTCCAAGTCAGACTGTTGCAGTTGTAAAAACTGGGTCAGGTCTGGAAATAGGGTAAAGACTTGTGGTATTTTTAATGGGGTGTCTTCCCTCTACCTCCCCACCAAGTGATCCAGCTTTGATTTTTTCTGCTGGTTCAGATGAGCAGTGCCCTTATCAGCTGTCCATATGTTATGCCTTTTTGTATTTCCTGTTCTATGAGTCATCTTAATAGCTTTCCTTGGATGAGCCCCCCACTGGGATGCCAGACCCGGCTTATTAGTCATTCCAATTGTCTCTGTATCCTGATTTTTGGTAGGTAAGCACTGCTATCTTGAATTACATTGTACTGAGGTCTTAGCAGCCCCACTGTTATCAGTGAGCCAAGTTATGTAACAGCCTTGCCTGAACTACAGAGGAGAACTCTCAGAGGAGGGCCACCACTGAACTGTCTAGTGATGCTGGTGTCTCTTGCACCAGGACATTCGTTATGGCCTTGTTAAATACTGTGTTGTATGGGCCTCCCTGGGCTTACCTGGTGGCTCAGAGGTTAAAGCATCTGCCTCCAATGAGGGAGACCCGGGTTCGATCCCTGGGTTGGGAAGATCCCCTGGAGAAGGAAACGGTAACCTACTCCAGTATTCTTGCCTGGAGAACCCCATGGACAGAGAAGCCTGGTAGGCTACAGTCCACGGGGTCGCATAGAGTCGGACATGACTGAGCGACTGAACGGAACGGAACAGATGGGCCTCCCTATAGAATATAATAACTGGTGAGTCTTTTTATTGTGCATACTACCTACATTCCTGCATAGTCACTTCCCTGAGCTTTTAGTGATTTCCTTCACCATCTGCCACAGAAATTCTTGCATTTCATGGTTGCTCATCGTGATGGTTAATTCTATGTGTCAATTTGGCTGGGCTATGGTAGCCAATTGCTTGATCAAACACCAGTCTAGATGTTGCTATGAAAGTGTTTTTTAAAGGCCAAACATTTAAATCAATAGATTTCTTAAAACCACATCTATCTATATCTATAAAACACATACTGCTTCTCTGGAGAACCTAACACATTCATTTATGGGTTTTTGCTTTTTCCATGTTTTTCTAGGAGCTCTTCTGGTAGAGAGTTCCCACCATCTCCTGTGCTTAGTTGCCAGTGTGTTAAATCCTATATCAGAAGTAAAGCACCACCAAGTTAATCAACTCTTTCCTAAATAATTTTAAATTTTGACCCCTATTGATTAAGAATCCTTAACTGCTTTGGGCTATAGTCCTATAATCCTTAAGATACTATTTATTTCATACATCTAAATAGGCTGATACTTTGCTTTCACTAGTACATGCCTTCTGTTGGTATGCCTTTCAACACCACTGAAAAGTTTTCATAAATAGACCACCACACTGTTCCAGAAGCTATCAGTGTTGGGGTCTTCACTGGTAGCCAGGTGATGAATAATGCAGCTCTAAAAGTCTATAGTTACACCTGTTTTGTTAGATGCTCTTCGGTACCCACTTTCAAAGGCTGATTACCTACAAGCAGATTCTAAGAAGTTTAGGGTGTAACATATTCACCAGGAATCAACATGTAAGAAGGGAAAGGGCAATTAGCATGACTGGACAAAAGAGGAGTCAAAATAACTGGGTTTTAATACATCTGCTACACTCCATCACCAAATGCAGGCTACCCAAAACAGGAGGAGACATTGGACAATGTGATTTCCTGCAGCTAAGGCAGAACTTGAAGCTGCTGACATTTGGACGCTTCCTGCTAACCACACTCTCTGCATCTGAGCTGCATCTGGGATCTAAGAAACACAACTGTGTCTACCACATGGAATTTAGTTTTCAAAGGCAGGAGGCAGAACAACAACAACAACAACAAAAACAAAAAAAACCCAAACAAACAAAGAAACAAACAACAGACCACCTAGCTCTTTCTTTCTATATCAGACTTGATTCTCCTAAGGAAAACTGTAACTCCATTAATTTACTGCTTTGTAATTTTCTACTAGATTCTTCCACTTGTTTCCAGTTGGAGAAAGTGATAAAGAAAAACAGCTAAGGAGGAAAGTGTAGGAACTTGCATTTTCCAAAAATGGCTGCAACATCTTCCACCCTACATGCTTTCTAAAAATGTATCTTTGTTATTCTGCCTCTGAAGGTGGAGTCTAATTCCTCTTTTCCTTTGTGGTAGCAAAATGCCTTCCCAAAGATATTTACACTCTACCTTAGAGCCTGTGAATATACATTGTTCACAGGGCAGAAGGATTTGCAGATGTAAATAAGGTGATGGGCCCTAAAATATGGAGATTTTCCAGGTTGGCCCAACCTAATCACACACATCCTTAAAAACAGAAAATTTTTTCAGCTGGTGCAGAAGAGATGCAGTAAAGAGGAAGTCAGAGAGATTAAAAAACATGAGAAAGACTCCAGACACTGTTGTATTTTGAAGATGAAGGAGCAATGTGATGAGGAATAGAGGTGACCTTCAAAAGCTGATAGCCAGCATGGAAACGGGGACCTCAGTCCCGCAACTGCAAGGATCTGAATTTTGCAATCAGCCTGAGTGAGCTTGGAAACAAAGTTTCCCCCCAGATTGTGAGACCCTGAGCAGAGGAACCAAAGTCCCTCAGTCTTCTGAATTTATACAATTGTGAGTTCATAAAGTTGTGTTGTTTTAGGCCACTAAATTTGTGATGATTCGTTACAGCAGAAATAGAAAGCTAATACTGACTGATGACTCGCTAGTTACCAGTAGGACAGAATGGAAGAGATGGTAAGGAACTTCTGAGTTCAGGTGAAACCCTACCTGGGCCTTGGAAGGCTAGTTCTCACTAGGCTGCCTTTAAGAGCACAGCCATCATGCTGTTAGAATTCCAAACCATAAGGAGAAACCATGTCTTAGTGTTTCAATAAGGAGACTGTGGAGAACACAGTCTTTGAGTCATTCCAACCCAGAAACTCACACATGTGATTGAAGATGCACGTTAATAGATTAGGAACCTGTGTTCCAGTCTTTCCAGTTGAAGCCACAAACATGAAGTAGAGGCAAGCCATCCTTGTTCTGCAAACAGAATACATGAGCATAATAAAACTGTTGTTGGTTTATAACACAATATAAAATTTTGCACAAAAACAGTAACTGGAGCAGAAAGGAAGGGGAAAAATGCTCTCAAATAAAAAGAGGGACAGCTTTTTAAAAATCCCATGCCTGGAGTGAAAAAAAATGTACGAATCTCTCTAAAGTAGTTATGAGATAGAATTTTATTCTCAAGTTATAATCTGGTTGAATGACAGAGGAAGATAGTATCTTTTCATGCTCTACTCTACAAGGGGATCTGTATTGATAGCTCCCACCTGATAAATGGCACTTCTTACCGTTAATCTTAACTAAACAGAAATTTATTTAAAGTAAGATGCCAGTGAAGTGATTAATTTTCTACATAAAACTATTTCTTGGTTTTGCAACTGTCCAATTAGTTCTTTAAAAATTAAGGAGACAAACTTAAATATCAAATATTTGATTTAATTTTTATTGAATGATTCTCTAAATTCTACAGGGCTTTATAATATTCAAATGTTTAACACACATGATTTCATACAATCTCATAATAATGTTTCTTTCTCTCTATCCATATATTTCCCCTTCCTTCTTCCTTCTCCCCACTAGTAACCACTAGTTTGTTCTCTATATCTGTGGGTCTACTTACATTTTATTTATTTTTATTTTTAAATTTTTTCATTACTTCAGTGTGACTTTACTGAGCATGAAACACAGACCACTTTGTTTTTTATTCTATTCACTAGTTTTTTGTATTTTTTAGATTCCACATGTAAGTGATATCATACAGTATTTGCCTTTCTTTGACTTATTTCACTTAGCATAATGAAAATATCAACTCTTAAGTAATATTACATTTTCCTTTCCTATTCAAAATTATGTCAAACAGTTTGCTTTACTCAATTATGCAACTTTATTTTTGAAATAATATTTCCTAAATATGTACATATTTTACATATAATACCACCTTTCATTTCTGTTAAGCTTTAAAATTGAGAAATCATTTCCATTTATTACAAATCCTGTTTGACTCTTCTTCAGTTCAGTTCAGTTCAGTTTAGTTCAGTTGCTCAGTCGTGTCCGACTCTCTGCGACCCCATGAATCACAGCACGCCAGGCCTCCCTGTCCATCACCAACTCCCGGAGTTATTACTTATGAAGAAAGTAAAATTTAAAGTCTTTGGCAAATGTAGTGTTTTTGCCAAAGTAGTGCATTAGTAAAGTGCCTGACTTGACCTATATCCAGTTATTCAGATGCCTAGTATCTGAAGTGCACTGCTTTTTTAAACACATTTTTAATTTGGTGGCTCAGATGGTAAAGAATCTGCTTGTAATGCAGGAGACCTGGGTTCCATCCCTGGGTTGGGAAAATCCCTGGAGAAGGGAATGGCTACCCACTCCAGTATTCTTTCCTGGAGAATTCCAGACAGAGGAGCCTGGTGGGCTGCATACAGTGGGCTGTATACAGCTGTGGTGGGCACACTGAACCACTAACACTAATTGTTTTTTTAATACACTTTAAATTTTATGTATTAAAAATCAAACTTTATATAACATGTGTCCACAAAAATATTTGTATTTAAATATTCACAAAAGTAAATAACAAAATAATCCAGAAATTTAATCCAAATATCTTTAAGCACATGAATTGATAAAAAAAAATTGTGACATTTCCACTCAATAGAATACTATCCAACAAGGAAAGGAAAAACTACTGATGCTTACACACAACTACATGGATGAATTAAAGAAAAATATGAAGAATAAAAGAAGACAGATAAGAAAGACTATATATAATGTCATTCTGTTTATATACCATTTTAGAGTATGGAAAAGCAACTGGTCTATGATAATCAAAACCAGATTAGCAATTGCCTGGGCTTCAGAAAGGATTACATAAAAACAGCATGAGGAAAGTTTTTGGGATGATGGAAATGCTTTATCTCTTGATTAGAGTGGTGATTAAATGGGTATATAAATTTGTCAAAATTCACCAAACTGTCTACTTGAAATGAATGTATTTTAATATAAGTTATATGTCAATAAATTTTATTTAAAATAAAATACACAATTACGGGGTGGGTGTAATCATAGAATTAGGATCATAATAAGTCTGTCTGCCTGAGAGAACCACTACTTACATCCGAACAGCTTATTACAGTGCCTATCAAGTAACAGCTGTTTAATAAATATGTCCAATGAATAAAACTCATGAAGACTGAATTCCATGAATGAAGACCTGCATTCAGAAATGAAATTCTGATAAACCAAGGAAAAAAATACAAAATCAATAAACTTCAGGTGATCACCTATATTGTTAGACTCGAGCACAAACCACAGGCTGAATTTAAACCTACATCACATTTCATGTAACAAATCTCACACAGATTATTTCCTGGGAAGAATTTATAAATGATAATTCAAGATCACCATCAATAACTCCTAGGAAAAAAAATAAGCCAACATTAAGAAATCGTTAGAATTACGTAACGAAATAGCATAAAACAAATCATGTAGTTTGAATCAATGCCTGGAAGATGGAAATCAGAAAGAGAGCCCCTGAGTGGCAAACATGTATGTAGGTCAAGAACAACAGTTAGACTGAACATGAAACAACAGATTGGTTCAAAATTGGGAAAGGAGTGAGTCAAGGCTGTATATTGTCACCCTACTTATTTAACTTATATGCAGAGTACATCATGCAAAATGCTGAACTGGATCGACTGCCCAGAAAAATATCAATAACCTCAGATATGCAGATGACACCATCCTTATGGCAGAAAGCAAAGAGGAACTAAAGAGGCTCTTGATGCAGGTGAAAGAGGAGAATGAAAAATCTGGCTTAAAACTCAACATTATAAAAACAAAGATCATGACATACTGTCCCATCACTTCATGGTATATAGATGGGAAAACAATGGAAACAGTGACAAATTTGATTTTTGGGGGCTCTAAAATCACTGCCGGAGAAGGCAATGGCAAGCCACTCCAGTACTCTTGCCTGGAAAATCCCATGGATGGAGGAGCCTGGTAGGCTGCAGTCCATGGGGTCGCTACGAGTCAGACATGACTGAGCAACTTCACTCTCACTTTTCACTTTCACACATTGGAGAAGGAAATGGCAACCCACTCCAGTGTTCTTGCCTGGAGAATCCCAGGGACGGGGGAGCCTGGTGGGCTGCCGTCTATGGGGTCACACAGAGTTGGACACGACTGAAGTGACTTAGCAGCAGCAGCAGCAAAATCACTGCAGATGGTGAGTGCAGCCATGAAATTAAAAGACACTTGCTCCTTGGAAGAAAAACTATGACAAACAGCATATTAAAAAAGCAGAAACACTACTTTGCCAACAAGTGTCCATGAAATCAAAGCTGTGGTTTTCCCAGTAGTCATTTAAGAATGTGAGAGTTGGACCATAAAGAAGGCTGAGCGCTGAAGAATTTATACTTTTGAACTGTGGTGTTGGAGAAGAATCGTGAGAGTCCCTTGGACTGCAAGGAGATCAAACCAATCAGTCCTAAAGGAAAGCATCAGTCCTGAATATTCATTTGAGGGACTGATGTTGAAGGTGAGGCTCCAATACTTTGGCCATCTGATGTGAAGAACGGACTCATTTGAAAAGACCCTGATGCTGGGAAAGATACAAGGCAAGAGGAGAAGGGGAAGACAGAGGATGAGATGGTTGGATGGCATCACTGACTCCATGAGCATGTTTTTGAGCAAGCTCTGGGAGATGGTGAAGGACTGCGAAGCAGTCCATGGGGTTGCAAAGCATTGGACATGACTGAGTGAGTGAACATCAACAAAATGGCAAAAAAAAAAAAAAAGCAAACTGGCTCTAACTTTAGGCAAATAAAATAAAACAAAGTAAGGGCAGCTGAAAATCTAGTTTACTGAGAAGCAGGTAGCTGAGAGTATTTTAGCCTGAAGCTCTCTTGTGACCCATGAGGCATTATGTAAATGCAAACAATGACTAACCCTTCAAGGAGAGTCCAGGCACAAGGCAAGTTACACAAGGTTAAGCAGGCAACTTTAAGCTTGCATTCTCATGCATCTTGACCAAAACTACTCTCCAAAATATTTAAAGTAAACAGTTAAGTTTAGTTAGGAAAAAAAAATTCCTCACCATACACAAATTTGTTCTTCGTCTTCTAAGAGTATGTATAATCTCTGTGGATCTTTGCACCCTCAAAGTGCTTGAAAGTAACAGAGTCCTAAAAAGTGCAGCTCAGGTTAAGTTCTACCCACTCCCCCAAACCCACAAGTACAGGAAAAGGCACAGAAACCTAGCTTTCTTGGTTCCATATTCAGTCAGTCATCATTCATTCATTTAATAAAGTTCATGAAATGTGAAATGCTTATAAAGCATTATTGACAAAATTCTTGCCGGGGAAGTTTATATTGTAAAAAATTAACATATTCATATGAAGACATCTATAATTAAGCTTATAATTAGAATCCACTAAAATTACTTTATACATAACATTAAATGAATTGTAAAATTATGGAAAAAAGGCCAATGCACAGGACTTTAGATGCAGGGTCCATTGAGAGATGTTTGGAACCTCAAGAGTCATTTCTTTTGACAAAAGACCTCTCTGGACTCCTGTGCAGTTATTGAAAGTCACCCCATACAACCACGTCCAATGTTATTGTTTTTCCTTTTTTATTCTATGTAAACTGAGACTAGGTTTGCATTCTCCACAATTCTACGAAGCTTCCATAGAAGAGATTTCCAAAGTAGCCTAGATAGAGGCACTCAAGATATAAATTTACAAGCAGTGAAGTGAGGTCTTTCATATTTTGTACACTGTATGAAACCAGGTCAGAGCAATCATATTCACAGCTGCTAGCCAGCTACAATCTCAGTCACAGTAGGCTGCCACTGGATGGCAGGTGCACGTTCACTTTCACTTAGGCTGAGGGGAATACTGGGACATTTAGTCTTCTGTCTTTAGTGAAAACCACTCTATTGTGTGCAGTTAGCACACATACACACACCTGCTTTGGTGTCACAGAGTCTTGTCAAGATAAGGCTGTTGTATATCTAGTTGGGAATCAAGATGAGACTGTGATTATATATATATATATATAGAGAGAGAGAGAGAGAGAGAGAACCTTGACTTAAGAACACATTAGAGCATTCTTGTAAGCTCAGTGTGTCATTGGGTCATTATGCCTTATGATTTATAATCTTATTAAATAATATCTTCCATTGGTCAGAATAGGCTTGACTGTTCTCATGACACATAAGTCCTGAAATCTCAATGGCTGAACACAATAATGGTTTCTTGCTCACAGAGAGTCCAGTGCAAGTCAAGCAGCCTTTCTTTATCGTTAGTGACTCCATGTTGTAGTGAAACATGTCTATCTGAAACATGAGGCTATTTGAGCAGAGAAAGGCAGGGATGAAGGAGAATTACTGGTTCTTAATACTCTTTAGCCAGAAATGATGTAAGTTACTTTCATTCATACTCTGTTAGAACTAATCACATGACCCCAGTATAACCGTGAGAGAAACCAGGAAATGCAGTAACATGCAGATCATGGATACTATTAGTGCCAAGAGCCTCTAGCATGTGTCTATTCCAAAAACAGTCACACTATCATCCTTTTCCTCCATTGGGCAAACATTATTGATTACCTTCTATCTGAAGGAATTTGTGCTGAATGTTAAAAGATTACAGAGAGGAATAAAATGTCATCGCTACTCTCCAACAGCCTAAAAGACAGGTAGACAGAAAAAAAATTACAATTTGGCCAAACTGTGAAGCAGAAAAAAACTGTCCCAAATAGAGGCATATACCATGTTCCATGGGAAAGAGCACAGAGGAAGAGGGGAATTCATTGTTATCAAAAGAATCCTTGAAATGCTACAGAGGTGATGACTTACATGCTGGGCCTTGAAGGGAAAAAAAAAAAGGACTTAGACAAGTTTGATTTAGAAAAGAGGTTGGGGAATGAGAAAAGACAGAAAAATTGGAGAAGACAAGGGCATGACTGAGGAGTGAAGGGGCAGAGAACCTGGAATATGAGGTTGTGGGTTTATAATATAAGTCTGGCCTTTATTAGTTTGCATGTTGTGTATATGTTTGCTTGTTCTAGAATGTTTATCACTATCCCTTGATTCTCCTATTGTTATTTCACCTATGAAAAGAAATCAAGGCAGAAATTTTACCAAAAATATTTCAAGTTCTGATCATATGATTTGATTTTCCCTTAAGTTTTTTTCTTAATGTCTGGAGAATATTAAGATTGCAAGCAAGTCATAGGAGAAATTGACTGGATTTATTCCCACCTAATACTCTTCACAGATTCCTTTCTAAGCCAACCAAATATTTACATAGCAGGCCTAGCCATAGCAACAAGGCAATTTAGAAATGAACACCCACATACTAACACTGGGGCATTAGATAAATTGGATCCAGGGTTTTAATTGTTGGAAAAACAAAACTTAAAAAGAAAATTTGCTACAGTTTTGATACAGTGCTGTGAGTAATGACGGTTAAGAGTGTGTTAATGGGTTAAATAGGCCAAGAATATGAGGCCGGGAAAAGTACAGGGGGAAAAAGAAATATAGTGCATAAAAGAAAAATCAGAGAGAAGGAAAAGGGTGAATAGGATCTTTCTTTTTCCTTCTCTTCTTTGAAGTAAAAAAACGATGAATGAACTAGGAAAATGTCAGTACTGAACACTCAAGAAAATGACCTTGAAATGTGTATCTTAATGTTTCCTTTTAAAATTTAACATTCTTTTTTGTGAAAACGAAGTGTACGTTCCATCATTATCAACTGTCTATTATATCTAATCCAAGTGTCAGTTTGTAGATTTTTGTTTGTTTGAAATTAAGGTTCTTTCTGGAATTTCTGCCATAGTTCTTTAGTTTCTAAACTACCCTTCTGTGTGCAATACTGTCTTCCAAACTTTTTGATGCTACTAATAACGTTATTAATTCATCTTATATTATCTTCCATCAACTTCACATATATCATCTCACCTAAATCTTCCAATAGCAATGAAAAGTTGATTTTGTTACTATTTTGTAATAGTAATCAACTATTAGCAGAAACTAAAATTCCAGCCTACAGACTAGCTGTGGTGGAAGTAAGGCAATGTGAATTTAGCCAACTACTTAGTTTCCGCTTGTAAAAATGTGAATAATCTGCCAGCTACAAATTGGCACTTGCCATCCATTGCTACAGGATTAAATCATGAGCTGCTGCAGCTGCTGACCTTCAACACCCCCTGAAAGGAGTCTGGAGTGGAGATCAGGAATGAGGCGCTCTGTGCTCTGGAAAAGACTGGCAGAAAAGGCCTTTAGAGAGATGTTTTTCTGGAGAAGGTTTACAAGCTTGATTCTTACATCTTCTCTTACCTAGAAAAGAATTAAAATCCTTCATGGTGACCTCCACTCCTCGTGACTAGCAGCAACCTTCAGAAAAAACATGTGCTTGTTTGCATGTAACCCCACCTCCACCAAAGTCACATAAATACTGACCTTCACCCTGGCTCTTGAGGGCTGTTTCTCTGAGCTATCTGAAATGCTGGCTTCCAGGCTGTAGACCTCATTTGGCCTCAAATTAAACAACTCCCAACTCCTATGTGGTGTATTTTTTCAGTCAACAAATCTAATAGTGTTATTGTATTAATTGGGATAATTCATGTAAGTACCTAGAACGGTGTCTGACAGTGATAAACATTTAATAAATAGGTAAATATTATAATTATTACCATAACACCATTTTGATTCTTTGTCTCTTGGCCTTCAAAATTGCAATTATTTCAATTAAATTATCTTGGCGTTTTAGAAATGACTTAATTTCTAGAACAAACAAAAGCTTCTAATAAGTTACATTTTTTACCTAAGATGAATGCAACAATTTTATCTCTTTCACCTTTTTTTTTTTTTAGGAGCAGGAACGGGCGAAGGTCAGTCATTGACCGAAAAACTGGAAAATGATTTCTCAAATCGAAGACCCTGATTATTCTTCCAAATTCTTTCTTTTTCTTTAAGTAATACTTCAACCTTAAAAATATTAAAGGAAGCCAATGTAAACGTTCATTTCCAGCACTTCCTTTTTCCAACTTCCACCAAAACATGTCTAGACAGGGGGAGGAAATAAAGGTAGAAGAAATCAAACCAAGACTGATTTTACCATTATCCCTAGCAGTGTGAGTGTGAGCGAGAGTGTGTGTAGCAAATAACTAAGTCCTATGTTGAAGAATTAAATAATTTGAAGGACTTCCCTATCCGTCCAGTGATTAAGACTTCTGCTTTCACTGCACGGGGGGCGTGGTTCCGTCCGTGAGGGAACTAAGACCCCCACAGTCCATGTGGCCAATAAATAAATATATACAATTTGAGAAACTAAAACGAAGTCATTTACAAGTGACTTTCCCTCACTTCTTTCACATTTTCAAGTCCTTTTATGTTACTCCTCCAACCTAGGGGTAAAATTTATTTTTCCGTTAGAGTGAGTGATTCGGTGGATGAACCGAATCTCCAGCACTGCAGTGGCCCCTCTTCTTGTGCCCGCAAAAGACTTCAGTTGAAGAATGGCCCAACACTTTAACTGCGAGCTCACAAGGAGACTCAGAACTCTTGTCTCCATGCCTTGGGCCAGGATCTTCTCTTTTTGTACGGCTTGCCCTACTGCCCAGGCTACCTACACAAAGGCACCACACACCGGCTTCTAGGTTGTGCGCCAAGTACTTCGAGTAAAGCACGTTCTAACCGATGTGGAACAACAGTTCGACCAGACTTGTGGCTTTCTCTCAGGGTCAAAACTAAAATCTGCAGTGCAGCGCTCAGAGCAACCGTGTCTTTGACAGTCGCCTGGAGCATGCGCAGTCGGCCTGGAGTCGCTGGGCTGCGGTCGGCGCCCACCCGCGGCCCCGGGCTCCCGCAAAGCCCCGGGGACCGCCGCCGCCCTCCCGGAGCCCTCCCCCTCCCGGTGCCCTCCCCCGCCCTCCCCGGGGGCGCGGCGCGCGCTCCTCCGCATCCACTAGGGCGCCCCGCCGCCGCGCCTCCCCTCCCCGCCGCCTCCCCCCTTCCACCTCCGGCGGCGGGCGAGGACTCGTCCAGGGACAGAAATAAATAAATAATTCCATTCACCCTTTGCTAGCGAGGCGAGCTGGCGGCGGACGGATCGCGGCAGCGCCCACCCAGTGCCGGAGACCAGGTAAAGTAAGTGACTCCCCGGGAGGAAACGAGGACGAGGAGGAGGAGGGGACGCTGGCGGAGAGGGAGGCGAGCGCGCGTCTGTCACCCGAGCTGCCCGGGGAGCGGCACGCGCGTGTGAAAATAATGGCCAGTCTGTGACACGCGCGCCAAAGCCAAGTTTGCCCGCGAGCCCTTATATAGACAAAAAGCCCCAGAGCGGCCGCCGGCGAGCTCGCGTCACCGAAGCGCGCGGACTGCAGCGCGGGACCTGCGGGGGCGCAGCCGGGGCGGGCTCCGGGCGCGCGCGTCGGGGAGGGGACTCCCGGGGGGTCCCGCGCCGAGAGCGCTCCGCGCCCGCGCGCGCTTCCGGCCGCCAGGTGCCAGCACCCGGCGCTCAGGCACCGAGGTTCCCCCGGCACCGTGTCACCCCCCGCTCCCCGTTTTCTTGGACCTACGAGTCTCTCTGGCAGGTTCCCACCCGGCGCTTCTCCGCAGCATCTCGCCCCGTGCCCGCCAGCACACCGGGCTGGCCCGGGACTGAGAAGCTGGGTACTGGGCGGGAGTGGGGATGGGGGTGAGAGTGTATAGGGAGCCTCTTCTTTCAGCAGATGGTCGCACTCAGAGAGGCTGGGAAGAAGGGACGAAATCCCAGGGTGGGGTGGGGGGAAGAGTTTTTATGTTTTGGGTCCCAAGTAGCGTGGCGGGACGAGGCAGAAGGAAAGAAAGGTGTGTAAGGGAGAGACACACCCGGGGACAGAAAAGGAACGTGACTTAACGCGGGCGGAGGGGAGCCTGCGCCTCCCGTCTGTTTTTCCTGGCAGAGCTGTGGCGCCACGCTGGGGGTGCCAGGCCCAGCCAGGTAGCGCGGAGGCTAGTGAGGTGGCTCACTTGTGAACTGCCTCCTCTCTCGGGCGGATGCTGCTTGGGCGGCTACTGTCTCCACCCCGTTTTTCTCCCTAACTTCCGCGAAATTGCAGACTGGTCTTGGCAGGGCGGGGTGGGGGTGGGGGGGATTGTGACCAAGGCCACTTTCCTGGTAGGGCTGAGGAGGGAAATTTGTGGTCTACGTCAGGGATGTTAAAATTACACACGCAACACACGCAGGAGAGGAAACGTGCGGTTTACTCTACAAGTACCTCTGGTAGTAGTAGTAAAGATAGTCTGTCCTATCTTCTTACTCCGGTCTGTTAAGGGGCACAGCAGGGGAGTAAAACCACGAGCAGTGATGAGGGTGGTGCAGAAAAGCGTGGGCAGAAGGAAACAGTGAGCACTAAATGCCCTTTCTTGGCACCCAGTGCTTTATGGCTAAATCCAAACTGAGAACTCAGGAGGGTGCAGACTTTTAACGGACCCTTGGCTTGACTGTGCAGTGTCATTGGAATCTCAAGTAGGAAGTGTGCATTTTGGGGAACTTGGCTGAAAAATTATAACTGGGTTCTGGCAGCAGAGACTGATGAGGGTTGAATGAGGTGACCCTTTCATGGCCCTGGTGAGGCAATCTTAGCCCCACTTTTTTCTTCCGAGCACATTGAGTTTAAAGCAATCTAAGTCAGCCGGCAACTGAATGATCTCAGTGAAATGGGAAAGATAACTTAGGCAACTCAGTGTGTTGTGTAACAACTCATAAAGTCAGAAATTAGGTTTTTTTTTTTTTTTTCAAAATTCACATCAGCAGTTTGCAATTACGTACTCCTCTCCCCTTTGGGCTGTTTCAATAATGTTAAGTGAACTGAAATTTTAACACTTGTTTCCCGGTGTCCAAATTAGTGCCCCTTCCTATAAATGCTCAGTTTATTTGTAGACGTTCATTTACTCTTTTATAATATCTAGCTGATATTTTTGGCCTTGAGCCCTCCTGAAGGGAAAAAGGGCAAAGAAACTTTAAGAAATATCCTTTATGGAGAGTTATATTCTTGGATCATGGATCAGAAGTAAAAGAAGTCTCCTGCAATTGCTTTTCATTATATATTCATTTATCAAACTTTTTTTGAGACAGTCACATGAAAAAAGGTAATTAACTTTAGACTTAGACCAGGATTTCAAGCGCTCTTCTTCACTTTTGTAAGACTAAGTAATTATTTAACAATCTTATCCTTAGTTTTTCTTATGCATACAATGAAATTAGTGGTATCTACCCTGAAGTGCTATTGTGAGGAATAAAGTGTACTGAAAACACCTGAAAAATAAATTAGCTAAGGTGGTCCAGCGATCCAGAATCCCCCTTCCAATACAGGGGACACAGATTTGATCCCTGGTCCAGGAAGATCCCATACACCTCAGCGCAGCTGAGTCTGTGCAGCACAACTGTTGAGCCCGTGTGCTGCAACTGCTGAAGTCCACGTGACCTAGAGCCCCTGCTCCTCAACAAGAGAAGCCACTGCAATGAGAAGCCTGAACACCACACTGAAGAGTAGCGCCTGCTCCTGGCAACCAGAGAGAGCACCAAAGACCCAGCGTTGCCAAAAGTAAAATAAAAATATATTTTGACAAAAATAAACTAGCTATTTTTGAAACCCTAAAATCACTCCAGACACTGCACTGTGGTTACAAAGATGAATAAGGTTGGAATTCTGCTCTCAAAAATAAACAAAAAACAAAAACATCTAGTTATCTGGGCTGATCTTCCTTCTGTCCTCTTTGCTGTTCATTTCCTTCTCAATGGAAGAAGTGTGTATCTCAAGGAATTTGAAAAGATGTAGCAGTTTTGAGAAATGTAAGATGTGCTAAGAGGAACATTTGAGAAGGACACCTTGCTTCAGAAACCTGTGTGTTCAGCCCCATCCATTTGCCCATTGACCCCGTATAAACAAGTAACAGAGGATTTTCTGTTGTTATGAAGGCAAGACATCCCTTCCCTGAAGACTGTCTTTGCTAATGAATTTATTTCTTTTCTTTCCTATTTTTTTATTTTAAGAGATTGAGCAAGAAGTTTTTTCTGTATTTTGTACAGACTAATCCCCTCACCCTGAGAAGTCCAAGAGTATAGTCACTATACCATTTTCTCTATAATGCTCACCATGTCCTGGGCACTGTCTGTTAACTCCTTTTTATCACTTTAACAATCCTAAGAGGAGAATCTATCGATATTCACATTTACAGAAGAGGCGCAGAGAGTTAAGACACTGACTCAAAAGTGCACAGCTAGCAAGTTGTTGAGTGGGGGTGAGCAGCCAGGTGGCTGTCTGACTTTACTACACACTGAGTAGTATGGCTTCTGCTGCATGAAGCTGATTGAGGGCAGGGACTTCATCTGTCATGTTCTTCCTTCCTCGTGCAGTGCTGGCAGGTGATACTCCTGAACAACTGATTATAGAGAAAATGAAGCAAGGAGCGGGGGAGAAACAAAGGAAGAGTGACCATTCTTTCTTTTCTACAACTCTCAATCTGGCAGGGAATTCCTTGTGGAACTCTGCCCTGGGGGCAGGATAGTTGAGGATCTTTTTATGATTCCTTTGTTACTTATACTGTGTGAGCACAAGCATAGAAATAACTCAATATGTGGTCTCTGATTCACACTGCTGTATAGCAGAAGCCTCCACAATATTGTAAAGCAGTTATCCTCCAATAAAAAATAAACGTAAAAAACCCGAATCTTTCATATTTGCATTAACTCATGTTTTAAAAGGTGCAGGGACTTCCCTGGTGGTCCAGTGGCTAAGACTCTGCACTCCCAATGCAGGGGTCCAGGTTCTATCCCTGATCAGGGAACCAGATCCCACATGCCAGCCAAGTAAATAAATGTTTTTCTTAAAAAATACATGGTAGCTAGTGTCAGGTATTAAATATCTGGCCTTAAGACTAATAGGTTTTTATAAGGTTCACTGGCTTATTCTTCTTAACAGATTTTTGGGAACCATTTGAAAAGCAAAGTTTCTCAGTAGATGGCATGATAGTGCTGAATTGCATAATCAGCTATTGAATGAACTCTCATTGAGAGGTCATCCTTGTTGACTTTCTCAAAACTATGTGGATCAAAGTATGTAGGAAATGTGTTGAGAAACAACTGCACACACTAAATCTCTGTGAACTTTCTTTTAAAAACTTACAGAGAAAGCTTCATTTTCTCAATAGGTCCCTGAAATAGTGAATCAGTTCAGTTCAGTCACTTAGTCGTGTCCGACTTTTTGCGACCCCATGAACCACAACATGCCAGGCCTCCCCGTCCATCACCAACTCCCGGACTCCACCCAAACTCATGTCCATTGAGTCAGTGATGCCATCCAACCATCGCATCCTCTGTCGTCCCCTTCTCCTCCTGCCCTCAATCTTTCCCAGCATCAAGGTCTTCTCAAATGAGTCAACTCGTCGCATGAGGTGGCCAAAGTATTGCAGTTTCAGCTTTAGCATCAGTCCTTCCAATGAATACCCAGGACTGATCTCCTTTAGGATGAACTGGTTGGATCTCCTTGCAGTCCAAGGGACTCTCAAGAGTCTTCTCCAGCACCACAGTTCAAAAGCATCAATTCTTCGGCGATCAGCTTTCTTCACAGTCCAACTCTCATATCCATACATGACCACTGGAAAAACCATAGCCTTGACTAGACAAAATGGTGACTACAGGGTCCTAATCTACCTACATGGAAGATTCACTTGTTTTTATTAACTTTTATTGAAATTCCAGATAAGTACATGAAATTTTTACAAGGCATTTGGGTAACAACTACAAGATGCTGGTGTAAAGATACTTTTGTTAAAAATTTTGCACAGTTAAGATAGCCCCCACACACAAAAATGACATACTATCTGGTTTAGTAGGGCTTCCCTGGTGGCTCAGTGGTAAAGTGGTAAAGAATCCGTCTGCCAATGCAGGAGATACAGGTTCATTCCCTAGGTCGGCAGGATTCCCTGGAGAAAGAAATGGCAACCCATTCCAGTGTTCTTGCCTGGGATATCCCATGGACAGAGAAGCCTGGTGGGCTACAGACCATGGATTTGCAAAAGAGTCAGACATGACTTAGCAACTAAACAACAACAATAATTTGGTTAAGTTATCTGAACTGCTGATTAATTTTTGGTCATGTTTGAAATTAAAATGTGGCATTTAATTTAAAAAATTAAAATTTTCAATAAAAGTATCTAGTATGAATGGTAACACAGAGAAATACTTGTTTACATAAGTAAAGGTCTGTACTTTTAAAAAGTGTTTATGTGAAACGTTGGCTGTTTGACACCTAATAACTCAATGACATGTAGTATTATTAATCATCCACACTCCTAAACAGTTTCTGATTAGAGCTAATGTATAGAAGAGTTATAAATTATAAGAAGCTGCTCTACTAAGTAATTTATTTGAAGACCTATTTCTTTTGGAACTAGATTAGACATGAATAAACAGTAAAACCAAAAAGGCATGCATTCACTTGAGAAGTTTCTAAGGGATGAACTGTAATAATAATATTTGCCTGTGTTTGAAATTGATTCTCCAAAATGTCAGAAACTGAAGTTCTGTCAGTTTTTCTCAGATATACTAAAGGTCCATTCAGTGATGGGCTTCTCTTGTAGCTCAGCTGGTAAAAAATATGCCAGTAAGGCAGGAGACCCAGTTTGATTACTGGGTTGGGAAGACACCCTGCAGAAGGAAATGGCAACCCACTCCAGTATTCTTGCCTGGAGAATCCCCTGAACAGAGGAGCCTGTCAGGCAACAGTCTATGGTGTTGCAAACAGTTAGACACAACTGAGAGACTAAACCAGCACTGCCACAACATTCAGTAATAAACAGTGTTTCTCGACAGGTGACAGTGTTGGCATTTTGGGCAGGGCTCTTTTGCATGGTGTAGGAATGCCGATTTTATTGCGGGACACTTAGTGTGTCTGTGACCCCTGCCCTCCATATGCTGATAGTTTCCCCTTAGTCATAATTACCAAAAGTGTCCCCTGACATTGCATACACTTTTTTGAAGAACGGTACTATATGTGATTGAAAATTATTGGCTGGTAAAATCATATTGAACATGTTTAAGGAAATTATCTTTGAAATCGGTCTATCTTCCAATAAGAAATTCTTTTGTGTTTTCTTCAAAGGATAAAAAGAGTAATCTCATGTGAAAGTACTTTGAAGGAGTGAGTTCTTCCTTATAAGATATACTAAATATTAACATTTTATAATCAGGTTATAGCTGACCTCTGAGGCTCTAAATCTTCACTGACTTCACACTATCCACAGCCTTTGGCAATGTTGGCACCTGCTGCTTCTTAAACTCTTCTCTAGATGTCTAGGCGCTCTTTTTGCTTCTCCTACTTCTCTGATTGCTCATTAGTGGCTTCCTCTTCGACTTTCCTTTCATCTCATAGCTCAACTGGTAAAGAATCTGCCTGCAATGCAGGAGACAATGCTCGGTTTGATTCTTGGATTGGGAAGACCCCCAGAAGAAGGGGTAGGCTACTCACTCCACTGTTCTTGGGCTTCCCTTGTGGCTCAGATGATAAAGAATGCTCCTGCAAAGCAGGAGAGCTGGATTCGATCTCTGGCTCAGGAAAATCCCCTGGAGAAGGGAATGGATTCCCACTTCAATTTTCTTGCCTGGAGAGAATTCCATGGACAGAGGAGCCTGGCGGGCTCAAAGGGTCAGACACGATTGAGTGACTTGCACTTTCACCTACTCACTCAAGTATGTGTTCCTCAATTTCTGTTTTGAATTCTTCTCTTGTCTAAATTTGATCCAGTGGCAAAGCTTGTCCTGTCTTGGACTGTGCTTTGACCTCAGTAGGAGTAACACTCAAGCCATTATCTTCAACCCTGACCTTCACATAGCTGTGGTCAGAACTTTCCAAATGCCTGCTGGACAGCTCCCCTCTTCTGGGCTGATGACCCCGCCAACCCCCTGTGATCTCTTCTGAACACTCTTCTTTCCTTCTGTTGGCTCTGTTTCTTTTACTGGTGTTAGTATTCTAATCTAGAATGAGAAACTCAAGCCCCCCACCCCCTGCCCCAGCCTTGCATTTTACAGTCAGTTGCTAAGACATTCAAAATACTTCTTTCATCATTGTCCTCTTTTCTGATGCTGCTGGAGTCCAGGCACTTTTGACATACTCCTTAGACTCACATCCTAGTCTCTTAGAGGCTCTCCTTGCTAATGGTTTCTCAGTGTACTAGTTAATTCTGTACGTGCCTCCAGATACTCTCACTGAAATACGCCTCCCTTTCCTATATGTTAATAACACTATGTTAATACCTAGGTCTAAGGACCAACATTTCAATTTCTGTATTTCCGAAAATCTTTTCTAGGCTCATCTCCCACTGCCACCATCCTCAGGTCAAACTGAACGGTCCCTTGTGCCTCATTTATTTTCGGTCTGTTTCCTGCCTCCACATTTTTGGCCATGCTGTTCTTTCATCTTAAAATGCTCTAACCTCCTGCTGTTTCCATGTCTGGCTTCAACCTTCAAAGCTGGGTGGAAACACCACATTCAAATTTTCTCTGAAGCCTCTGGATAGGTACAAGAAGCTTTTTTAAGATTTCAGTGTGTGTATTGCAAACTCCAGGGGACAGTAGAGGACAGAGGAGCCTGGCATGCTGCAGTCCGTGGGGTCAGAAAGAGTCAGACACGACTTAGCCACTGAACAACAACAAAAGTGTACTCAGGCAACCTATTCTTTTAAAGGCAGTTCCAGTTGTGACTACATTCTTACTTCTACCACGGGTCCTTAGCTTTCTGGCACCACACAAAATAAATCTTTTTTGGGTTGATTGACAGCCTGTACGTTTGTGGTGACAGCTGACGTGTCTTATGTTTTCTCTATGAATGTAACATATTCATTTTTCTACCTCTTCTTTATGTGACCTGGTTAAACTCATTTTTAGTGCCACTATGTTTCTGGAAGCATTCAAGTTTAGGAAAGTCTGTTTGTGTACAAAATATTGAAGGATGAAAATGGTTGCTTATGAATATAAATATTTGATCACTTGCTCATGATCCCACTGGCCATCAGTGTCATCTTTTTTCAGATGAAATTAGAAGGTGGGAAATAAAGACATATAGAGAGATCTGACTTTGGAAAAGCCCACTGTTACCTCAGAGCTGAACATTTTCTTTCTGTGGCCCATTAGCTGAGCATAATGAATGAATAAATGAACACTGAAAGGGAAGAAAGAAGGAAACTCATTTAAAATTTTGTTTACAATTAGAAAGTAGCCCCTACGTAAAATTATTTGTCTTTGCAGATTAATGCCATAAGAGGTAAAGAGCCTGACATGCGTGTGTGTGTGTGTGTGTATGTGTATAATAAGTGAATTTAGAGACCAAAGATGTGGCTCTTAGGTAAAGCTATGGAGATTACTTTGAGTAAAAATAGCTTGCCTTTATCCAGGACTTCTACATGCCAGGCATCATTTTACATATTCATCTTACACATTTTTAACTAATTTAATCCTCCAAGCTTTATGAGAAAACATTATTATGACCCTTATTTTACAGGTGAGGGAATTAGGGCCAGAGGTTAAGTATCTTGCCCAAGGTTGTACATCTTGTCAGTGGAGGGATCTGGTCCTGAATCTCTTAACCACAATGTACCTTCTCAATATTAGTATTTTAAAATATGCAATTCTGCACTGGATTTTAAGAGATTCTAGAGGAAGGAAGTTTGAGAAATGTTAAAAAAAAAAAAAGACTAGTCAAGGATAACAGGGCTTGGTCTGTTAAAACACAGAGTTGGAAGAATGATAAGACTTCCTTGTTTTTAGAGGAAATATCTGGAACCGAACTAAAAGACTTCAAGAAAATAAGGACCTCGTTTCACTTATGGACTCAGGGAGGCTGGGGAGCCATTAGGAACTGAATAAACAATAATTCCAGTATTTGATCCCTTTAGCACAGGTAGCAAGATGATCGGGTGTAGGGGAGTGTGCATAGGCTGGCAGGACTCCTGTGGATACTCCAGGCTGTGGGCAGCGGTGGATACATGAACAGAGGGGCATCTGGAGAATTCTCATGGATATGTACATGTCACATCTGCTGTGAAGTGGGATTTTGAATAAAGCCTCTGACATATTTCAAGCCAGAGAATGTAATCCTTTAATAACAACTATTTATTCATCCACTGTGCTCCAGACACCGTTTTAGATGTTAGAGATGGCTGTGAATAAAACAGTAAGCTCCTTTTAGTCTTGAGTCACACAAATAATGGAACCTATTTCCAAAGCAAGTTTAAGCAATTTATGTCTTTCCATCAGCTTTGTGTAGAGCTCCAGTGTCGTGTTTACTCTAGTCTGTCTTATTCTGTGGGTCTCTCTTTTTCTCTTTCCCTTTTTTCTCCATCACCGTGTCACATGTTGGATCAGAGTCTTTGTGGATAGACAGATAAACCTTGGTGGAATTTTGATTTGGTCACATCTCAGCTGTTTAACGAAAATCAAGCTATGCAAACCTTCAGAGCCTCAGTTGCCTCATTTTTAAAAAATGGAAACAATAAAGCCTATATCACAGGATTGCTGCTGGAGAGTAAATAAATAATGCAGGTAACATAAGTGGTAATCACAATTATTTTTCTTTTATCTCTACTAATATTTTTGGTGCATTTTGAGGCAGAGCCTCTTTATTCTTGAAAAATCCTCTTTTGCGCACAGTTATTTATGAATTAAAATATTGTTTTCACAGCCTGATCCAAGTAGGAAATTCAAACAACAACAACTCATTGACTTTATGGTAATATAGGTGTTCCCCATGTAGACAAAACTCTGGGTTTTGACACATGCAGGAAGACGATTCAACATTGTTATTGATGCTGCAAAAATATTTAAGTGCTGAATTTTTTGCATAGACACAAAATTAGTAACATCAACTGGGAATATATCCCAAAGGAGTTTTAAGATGGAAATTCCTGACTTTCCACTTAGAAGTAGTAGCATATATAAACACATTTAAAGACTGTGACAAAGGGAAAAGCAATAGCGATTATGCTATCACGATTTAGAGATGTTTGTTCATACTAAGATACAAACCTATGTTAACATGACTATTGTTGTGCTTTTTTAAAAAGCAACATTTAAGTGCTTCCTATGTGTCTGATCTTTTAAAAATAGAATTTCTATTCCTCATTATTACCAAGTAAGACATGCAGGTAGAATAAAGACTCAGCAAGATGAGGCTGCCCATTAGAGAACCCCAAAGGTCAATGTCTCAGTAGATGTTTCAGTGCAGGCTGCTAATGGCAAGTAGATCTTGCTCGCATATTTTAAGTCAATTTAAATCAGTAAATAATTGAGCATTGCTCCATGAAATAATCTGCACAAAGACTCGAAAAGATTTTGTCTAAGTTGTCTTTCCTGATCTCCCTTAGGAGACTAATTTCAGAGACATTCTCTGTGTGGGGAGTTAAAGGAACAATCAAGTAGGATTGAGTGTTAAAATGATAGAGCATTGATTATCTACAACATTGGTTAACCAAGTATAAATAATCCTTGAGCCACATCTGGCCTCCTTCCTGTTTATATAAATAAAAAGTTTTTTTTTTCTGGAATATAGCCACACCCATTTGTTTCTGTGTTTTCTGTGACAGATTGCCTGCTGCAGATTGAGTTCAATAGTTGTGATTAAATCTGCTAATCCTAAAATATTTTTCAGTTTAGAGAAAACTTTCAGTTTAGAGAAAAATATCCTTCAGTTTAGAGAAAAATCTTTCAGTTTAGAGACAAGTATTTGTTGACCCCTGCTCTAGGATTCCAGAAGGAGACTTTCCTATGAAATGAGTGATCAAAGAAAACTTCAGTGAAAGAAGTGGAAATGTTTTAGAGCTGAGAGATGAATAGTCTAAGTAAAATGAGGTCCATAGCTCTTAACTCTGCCTCTTAAGATTCAGTTATTTGTAATGTCCTCTTTTTTCTGTAGTGCCCCTTCCAAGTACCATATGAATACCAGGTATTTATTGTCTGGTGTCTTCAATGTAGCAATAAAAAGCTTGAATGTGTTTTCCTAAAGCTATGGCCTCTTTCAGAAGAAAAACAATCAGTGTACCAGTTTGTTTTTCTGAACTTAAAAAGTGGCAGATACTGCAGGAATATTTGCATATCACTAATGGATATGACAGCATAATAAGTAGATAGGAAAAGGTGAACAATTCAGAAGAAACCTCAGGGAATATAAGACAATGTAAGCCCATCCCCCATGGACCACATTAGCATCTCTCTGGAGAGTCACCTGGCCACTGTGCCCTGGGGAGAACATTAATTACACACAGCAATGGCCTACTACTGGAGGATTTAGTGATGTCAGATCTAAAACTCATCTAAAAATTGTTTCCTTTTTTATTGTTAATTTTGTTAGTAATGTGGTAATTTAAAGAAAAAAAAACACTTCAATGAGGAAGCATGCAAAATTTATTGTTTTGAATTTATTTTTACCAATAACAGTTTTATTACTCTATTAACCTTTGTGGGCCCATTATCTACATTTGTTTTCAACTATTTCAAAAAAGGCCATATACACTTATATAGCTGTATTACCAATTAAAAAATCTCATTCTAAATGCTTCAGTTCATTTCACTTCATTTGCTCAGTCATGTCTGACTCTTTGCGACCCCATGAATCACAGCACGCCAGGCCTCCCTGTCCATCACCAACTCCCGGAGTTCACTCAAACTCATGTCTATCGAGTCGGTGATGCCATGAAGCCATCTCATTCTCTGTCATCCCCTTCTCCTCCCGCCCCCAATCCCTCCCAGCATCAGAGTCTTTTCCAGTGAGTCAGCTCGTTGCATGAGGTGGCCGAAGTATTGGAGCTTCAGCTTTAGCATTAGTCCTTCCAATGAACACCCAGGATTGATCTCCTTTAGAATGGACTGGTTGGATCTCCTTGCATTCCAAGGGACTCTCAAGAGTCTTCTCCAACACTGCAGTTCAAAAGCATCAATTCTTCGGTGCTCAGCTTTCTTCACAGTCCAACTCTCATATCCATACATGACCATGGGAAAAACTATAGCCTTGACTAGATGGACCTTTGTTGGCAAAGTAATGTCTCTGCTTTTTAATATGCTATCTAGGTTGGTCATAACTTTCCTTCCAAGGAGTAAGCGTCTTTTAATTTCCTGGCTGCAATCAGCATCTGCAGTGATTTTGGAGCCCCCCAAAAATAAAGTCTGACACTGTTTCCCCATCTGTTTCCCATGAAGTGATGGGACCAGATGCCATGATCTTAGTTTTCTGAATATTGCTTAGAAACCTAATTATTACTGTTCATTAGGATACTTCAGTATCAATGATCAAAATTATTATGCATATTTGATCTGTAATTTTCATTTAAGAGTAAATGTTCCCTCCAACTTTTTTAGGATATAATCAGTTTTAAATTGGGCTTCCCCAGTGGCTCTACAATAAAGAATCTGCCTGCCAATGAAGGAGATAAAGGAAACACAGGTTCGATCCCAGGGTTGGAAAGATACCCTGGAGAAGAAAATGGCTACCCACTCCAGTATTCTTGCCTGGGAAATCCTGTGGACAGAGGAGGTTGGTGGGCTACAGTCCATGGGGTCACAGCACTATTTTAAATTATTTCACATTTTATTAAACATCTTATTTTACTAGTTTTTGCCTTAAAGCAGTACTGCTAGTGTCTCCTCAGCTATACAGTGAGATACCGAGTTGTGGTCTATAAAATCTAAACTGAAAGATGTAATTTTTTTGGTCTTCTCTTGGCATTCAAAGGATTTACATACTTAGATTTTTGGAATTTGAAAAGAAAAAAGAGAAAGCACATATTCACAGATATAACTGCAGGGGCTTACATATATCACCTCACATAATCCAGAAAGCCATTATCTGACAACATCAACAGCCCTGTTACGTGGGTATCCTGTATTGTTTTCACTAATTTAGGAAGAAATGAAGCATATGATGTGTCAGGCAGGTTAGCTCTATTTCCAAAATCCACAAAGCTCTATTTCCAAACTCCTTATTTTCCCCTCTGTTCCATGTAGTCGTCCCAGGTAGGAGTAGACTCCTCCCTCTCTGCACACACATTTTATAGTAGAGGGAAATTGTGAGGAAGATAATAGAGAAACACTTAAAATTCTGTCCTTCTTGAACGTGCTGCTTTTACTTAGAAGAGTTCTGCTTTTAAATATGAAAATCACACCTGTTAAGTCTTTCACACAAAACAAACAAAAAATTAAGAGGACAAGAGAAATGTTGGCAAAATTGTATTTTGTCTCTCTTCTGTATTGTCTTAGTCCATTTGGGTTGTTGTGACAAAATAGCACAGACTGGGTAGCTTATAAACAACACATTTATTTCTCAGGGCTCTAGAAGCTGGAAGTCAGAGATCAGGGTGCCAGTGTGGTAGGGAGAGGGTCTGCTTCTGGGTTTCAGTGTGTCCTGGCACTGTGGAAGGGATTCTGGAGCCCTGTGAGGTCTGTATCTGTGTGCTAAGAGACTTCAGTCATGTCCAGCTCTTTGTGACTCCATGGCCCTCCAGGCTCCTCTGTCCATGTGATTCTCCAGGCAAGAATACTGGAGTGGGTTGCTGTGCCCTCCTCCAGGAGATCTTCCAGGGATTTAACCTGCTTCCCTTATGTCTCCTGCAGGTGGGTTCTTTACCACTAGTGCCACCTGCGAAGCCCTGCGGGGGTCTATATCAGAGTACTAATTCCATTTATGAGGGCTCCATCCTCATGACCTAAACACCTCACAAAGGCTCTACCTCCTGAAATGATCACATTGGGTATAAGATCTGATCATGAGTTTGGGGGGCCACAAGCATTCAGACCATAGCACACATGAATAATCCTTCTTTCAAAAATGCCAGCTCTGTGAACTGTGCATCTTGGGATGGATGCTAGTACCAAGACATTGAGTAGACATGGATAACACTATTTAATTAAGGCTATATTTAAATAAATTGGAATCTGAATATTGTTCTAACCTTTTTTTTGAGTACTTGATTATGCTTTTTAAAATAGGTACATTCAGTTCCAATTATACCTTAACAAGAAAAACTATTCATGGCACATTAAAAAAAAAAAATCTTAGTAATAATTGGTTCATTTGAGTACCATAACTTCATTATACTTGAAATTCATTGCAAGAATTCATCTTATACAGAGTCCATTTCAAAAGGACTTAGGAAGTTTCCGACTATAAGCAATTTAGCTCTTTACATAGCCTTGTTATAGGAGCAGGGGCATTCAACTGCAGCATGTTGAAGACGGTGCTGTAATGAAATTCCAACATCATTGTTTTAAAATGTATTTCTTTCATAGAAGAACAACTTCAAAATATATAATTGTGGTACTGCATGTTTTAAAATGTGAGACAGTTGAATGCTATGTCTTCTTGTTTATCCACTAACACACAATGTGAATGGGACTTTTCTTTGCCATTGACAATAGAATATAATTTGTGCATTGCAATTTAAATGTCCCTTCTTTGACCCACAAAAAATATCCAATCAAGGAAGGCTGGGAAAATTATAAGGTATTATTACCACCTACTGGGAGAAGGAAACGGTAACCCACTCCAGTCTTCTTGCCTGGAGAATCCCATGGAGGGAGAAGCCTGGTAGGCTACAGTCCACGGGGTCGCATAGAGTCGGACACGACTGAGCGACGGAATGGAACGGAACGGAACGGAACCACTTACTGAGGTCTTTCCTGGTGGTTCAGAGAGTAAAGAATCCACCTGCAACGTTGGAGACCTGGGTTCGGTCCCTGGGTTTGGACGATCTCCTGGAGAAGGGCTTTGAAACCCACTCCAGTATTCTAGACTGGAGAATCTCTGTGGACAGGGGAACTTGGCAAGCTACAGTCCATGGGGTCGCAAAGAGTAGGACAGAATGAGCAACTAAGCACATATACATACCACCTACTGAATAGTATTTTATAGCACAGAGTTGATGGGGAAAAAAGGAAATGCTCCCTTGTTAATGGAACATTTGTATGAATAGCCTAGGGGCTTCCCGAGTAGCACAGTGGTAAAGAATCTGCCTGCCAGTGTAGGAGATGCAGGAGGCACGGGAGATGCAGGTTCCATCCTGGGGTCAGAAAGATCCCCTGGAGTAGGAAACGGTAACCCATTCCAGTATTCCTGCCTGGAAAATTCCATGGGCAAGGGAGTCTGGTGGACTATCGTCCTTGGAGTCAAAAGAGTTGGAAACAACTGAGAGACAGAACACACACACACAGATTCAAGTTGAAAACATATAATTATGATCAGTAATCCTATACAGCCAGTTCAGTCTTTCAGAAGTGTCCGACTCTTTGAGACCCCATGAATCACAGCACGCCAGGCCTCCCTGTCCATCACCAACTCCCGGAGTTCACTCAAACTCATGTCCATTGAGTCGGTGATGCCATCCAGTCATCTCATTCTCTGTCGTCTCCGTCTCCTCCCGCCTCCAGTCCCTCCCAGCATCAGAGTCTTTTCCAGTGAGTCAACTCGTCGCATGAGGTGGCCGAAGTATTGGAGTTTCAGCTTTAGCATCAGTCCTTCCAACGAACACCCAGGATTGATCTCCTCTAGAATGGACAGGTTGGATCTCCTTGCAGTCCAAAGGACTCTCAAGAGTCTTCTCCAGCACCACAGTTCAAAAGCATCAATTCTTCGGCGGTCAGCTTTCTTCACAGTCCAACTCTCACATCCATACATGACCACGGGAAAAACCATAGCCTTGACTAGATGGACCTTTGTTGGCAAAGTAATGTTTCTGCTTTTTAATATGCTATCTAGGTTGGTCATAACTTTCCTTCCAAGGAGTAAGTGTCTTTTAATTTCATGGCTGCAATCAGCATCTGTAGTGATTTTGGAACCCAAAAAAATAAAGTCTGACACTGCTTCCACTGTTTCCCCATCTATTTCCCATGAAGTGATGGGACCAGATGCCATGATCTTTGTTTTCTGAATGCTGAGCTTCAAGCCAACCTTTTCACTCTCCTCTTTCACTTTCATCAAGAGGCTTTTTAGTTCCTCTTCACTTTCTGCCATAAGGGTAGTGTCATCTGCATATCTGAGGTTATTGATATTTCTCCTAGCAATCTTGATTCCAGTTTGTGCTTCTTCCAGCCCAGTGTTCCTCATGATGTACTCTGCATATAAGTGAAATAATCAGGGTGACAATATACAACCTTGACGTACTCCTTTTCCTATTTAGAACCAGTATGTTGTTCCATGTCCAGTTCTAACTGTTGCTTCCTGACCTGCATACAGGTTTCTCAAGAGGCAGGTCAGGTGGTCTGGTATGCCCATCTCTTTCAGAATTTTCCACAGTTTATTGTGATCCACACAGTCAAAGGCTTTGGCATAGTCAATGAAGCAGAAATAGATGTTTTTCTGGAACTCTCTTGCTTTCTCCATGATCCAGCGGATGTTGGCAATTTGATCTCTGGTGCCTCTGCCTTTTCTAAAACTTGCTTGAACATCTGGAAGTTCACGGTTCACATATTGCTGAAGCCTGGCTTGGAGAATTTTGAGCATGACTTTACTAGAGTGTGAGATGAGTGCAATTGTGCGCTAGTTTGAGCATTCTTTGGCATTCCCTTTCTTTGGGATTGGAATGAAGACTGACCTTTTCCAGTGCTGTGGCCACTGCTGAGTTTTCCTAATTTGCTGGCATATTGAGTGCAGCACTTTCATAGCATTATCTTTCAGGATTTGAAATAGCTCAATTGGGATTCCATCACCTCCACTAGCTTTCTTTGTAGTGATGCTCTCTAAGGCCCACTTGACTTCACATTCCAAGATGTCTGGCTCCAGGTGAGTGATCACGCCATCGTGATTATCTTGGTCGGGAAGATCTTTTTTGTACAGTTCTTCTGTGTATTCTTGCCACCTCTTCTTAATATCTTCTGCTTCTGTTAGGTCCATACCATTTCTGTCCTTTATTGAGTCCATCTTTCCATGAAATGTTCCCTTGTTAGCTCTAATTTTCTTGAAGAGATCTCTAGTTTTTCGTATTCTATTGTTTTTCTCTATTTCTTTGCATTGAATGCTGAGGAAAGCTTTCTTATCTTCCTTGCTGTTCTTTGGAACTCTGCATTCAGATGCTTATATCTTTCCTTTCCTCCTTTGCTTTTCGCTTCTCTTCTTTTCACAGCTATTTGTAAGGCCTCCTCAGACAGCCATTTTGCTTTTTTGCATTTCTTTTCCATGGGGATGGTCTTGGTCCCTGTCTCCCGTACAATGTCACAAACCTCCGTCCAGAGTTGATCAGGCACTCTATCTATCAGATCTAGTCCCTTAAATCTATTTCTTACTTCCACTGTATAATCATAAGGGATTTAGGTCATATCTGAATGGTCTAGTGGTTTTCCCTACTTTCTTCAATTTCAGTCTGAATTTGGCAATAAGGTGTTCATGATTTGAGCCACAGTCAGCTCCTGGTCTTCTTTTCGCTAATTGTATAGAGCTTCTCCATCTTTGGCTGCAAAGAATATAATCAATCTGATTTCGGTGTTGACCATCTGGTGATGTCCATGTGTAGAGTCTTCTCTTGTGTTGTTGGAAGAGAGTGTTTGCTATGACCAGTACGTTCTCATGACAAAACTCTATTAGTCTTTGCTCTGCTTCATTTCGTGCTCCAAGGCCAAATTTGCCTGTTATTCCAGGTGTTTCTTGACTTCCTACTTTTGCATTCCAGTCCCCTAGAATGAAAAGGAAATCTTTTTTGGGTGTTAGTTCTAAAAGGTCTTGTAGGTCTTTATAGAACTGTTCAACTTTGGCTTCTTCAGCATTACTGGTTGGGGCATAGGCTTGGATTACTGTAATATTGAATGGTTTGCCTTGGAAACGAACAGAAACCATTCTGTCGTTTTTAAGATTGCATCCAAGTACTGCATTTTGGACTCTTTTGTTGACCATGATGGCTACTCCATTTCTTCTAAAGGATTCCTGTAATCCTATTAAGGAGTATCAATTAATTCTGAAAGCAAATATGATATCCCCAAATAATGTATTGGGGTGAGAAAACTTTCTACAAGGACTGTTTTGGCTCCTGAAATGGACCATCCATCTTTTGTAATCAAATAATGATATCAAAGAGCGTAGTTCTGATATGCTCTTTATGTTATTAAAGGGCATCAGGATAATCTAAGGTAGTTGAAGTCCCATGATATTTTCAAATTGAAGTATAGTTGACTTACAGTATTATGTTAGTTTCAGCTATATAGCAGTGATTCAGTTTTATATGTATATATATGTATACATATATGTCTATGTTTATACATATATATATATTCCTTTTCAGATTCTTTCTATTATAGGTTATTCAGTTCAGTTCAGTTCAGTCGCTCAGTCATGTCCGACTCTTTGAGACCCCATGTATCACAGCACGCCAGGCCTCCCTGTCCATCACCAACTCCCGGAATTCACCCAAACTCATGTCCATCGAGTCGGTGATGCCATCCAGCCATCTCATTCTCTGTCGTCCCCTTCTCCTCCCGCCCCCAATCCCTCCCAGCTTCACAACATATTAAATATAGTTCCCTGTGCTGTACAGTATGTCCTTGTTGTTTATCCATGTTATATATAGTGGTGTATATTTATTAATCCCAAACTTGTAATTTATCACCCCCTTTCTCCTTTGGTGATCATAAATTTATTTTCTATGTATGTAAGTCTGTTTTTGTTTGTAAATTCATTTGTATAACTTTTTAAGATTCCACGTATAAGTGATATCATGTATTTGTCTTTCTCTTACTTACTTCACTTAGTATGATAATCTCTATGTTCACTTTTTAACTTTATTTCAATAGAGAATCGAAGTTTGTTTTCTTAAAAACATGTGTATTATTTGCCTATGCAGACATCCCCTTTCTACATTCCTGGGAATTCTCTCAAATTCCTAGAAATCTGAAAATAAAAAACACATACAACATCATAATTTTTAACTTTTACAGCTTGATATTTGTTTCCAATATATCAGTGATCACTACTGAAAACTTTATTTTCCTTCACTTGACACTGACTTTTACCTTTTTCCTTTTTTTCACATTTTCTTGTAGGAGTAGTTTCCTGATAGGATTGAAAATGGGTATATGGAGAGAAGTGTGTGCCAAGGTTGGCAGACATTCAGATGTTGCATTTGTTGCCTCTGTGAAACTAGTGCACCATGTGGTCACACAGTTGTGCCAGTAATAATAATACCAGCAAAGTGGCCAGGCATTTGTATCTTTGGTGACTGTTCCAGTTCTCATAGTGTCATCAATGCTGTTGCCATTACTCCAGAAATCCATCTTTGGCATGTTGCTGAATGAGTGTCCTAAGCAATATGAAGACATTTATGCTCCTGGCATTTATGTTTTCTGAACACATAACATGCGGATTTATCTGTGAGCTTTATAAAGTGCTGGAGAGTCTAAAAAGATGTGCCTGTTAGAACTTGCATGTTGCCTCATCTTGGACCCTGGCCTGGTTCCTGCTCCATGACTTGACTCTGTTGGATCTTGGCATTGACTCTGGCCAGCACCTAGTGACTGCCCTCTGAAATGCCCTTTGGCTTTACTGGAAGGGGAAACTACAGATAATAGTCATGGGAACCTAAAAGTTGCCAGAAGCAGACTGACAAAGAAAACCAGAAAGAACATGTAACAGCATGATGCCTAAAGTAACTGGCTTGTAGATTTACCACCCTGGGCTGTAACCTTTAGCTATGAATACATAGAGTAGGAATTTCATTCTACAGCATTTTACTTGTCATAGAACAGAGTTGGAAGCACTTTATTATTTACTGAAGGTAGGAAGCACTCTGATAATACCTAAATAACATCTTTTTATGGGAATTCTCTGTTTGCTTCTGACCAAACCGTTTGATCATTTACTTCAAACAAAACTGAAAAAATTAGACAGCAGCAAGAATAATTTGTCATGCAATACAGATATTCTGGGTGGTCCTCTAAAAGTGTCCATTTTGTGTTTGTCCTCTATAGATAAGCTCTTCATTTTTCTTAACTTTACTTTGAATTTTGAAAGATATTTTGGTTTTTAATGAAAAAAATTCCAACATATTTTTTCATGAATACAAAAAAGGAAATATTGTGAGTTGATTTTTAAGTTATCTTTTTAGCCTTTTATTGTGTAAAAATTATCTTCTTATCATCTTAAGATTACTTGTTTCTATTATTAATGTTTAGTTATTCAAGTTGTCTCAAGTCAACTCAATAAAGGTAAAACATAATGTTCAATAGAATGAAGAAGGGGAATTGGGTCACTTTTATTCTGGAGAAAACTATAGTCAATAGAAATTAAGGGAATTTCAGCATTTACACAATAAGCCCATTACATGAGGAGAACTAAGGTATGTGTTATGTATTTCCACATTTCCTGTAACATTCATTATATAAAAGGTAACTGGAACTCATTTCTTTTTTTATACTTAATAGCATTCATTCTAGCATTATTACCCAGTTAAAAGTCATATTCTGCTTGAGAATTTACCTAAAATCAGTAAGACTTTGCAGATTTTGTTATATGTTGTGGCATAAATGGACTTCCCAGGTGACACTAGGGGTAAAGAACCCGCCTGCCAGTACAAGATATGTAAAACACGTGCTTTTGATCCATGGGTTGGGAAAATCCCCAGGAGAAGGAAATGGCCACTCACTCTAGTATTCTTGTCTGGAGAATGCTATGGACAGAGGAGCTTGTCAGGCCACAGTTCATGAGATCTCAAAAAGTTAGACATGACTGAAGCGACTGAACATGCAGGTGGCGAGGTGGATGGCTAACTTTATTAAATAATTAGATGTTTTTCTAATGCATAGTATTTTGAGTTAATATGTAGTGTGAATGAGATTACTTTTAAAAAATATTTTAGGATTAGTGTTAGACCCATTTTTCCATAAAGAATGAAATAAAAGATCTAATCTGCATGTTATTTTCTATTTGACAAGTCTTTAGTCATGTGAATATATTACCTAAATTAATACATACTATAAGATTTATAAAGGCAAAATGGTTTATTCTTATTCAGTTATATCCTCATCCATCATTTTTTTTTTAACATATATATAACATATAACATATATATATTTTTTTAACATATCGGTGGTGGTGGTGGTTTAGTCATTAAATCGTGTCTGACTCTTGCGACCCCATGGACTGTAGCCTGCCAGGCTCCTCTGTCTATGGGATTTTCCAGGCAAGAATACTGGAGTGGGTTGTCATTTCCTTCTCCAGAGGATTTTCCCGACCCAGGGATTGAACCCAGATCTCCTGCATTGCAAGCAGAATCTTTACCTACTGAGCTACCAGGGAAGCCCCAACATATATAGGTATCATTTATTTATTTATTTTTAATTAATTAATTTAATTATTTTCTGGCTGTGCTGGGTCTTTGTTGCTACACATGGGCTTTCTCTGGTTGTGGTGAGCAGGGCTGCATTTTAGTTGTGGTGGCTTTTTGTTGTGGAGCACATGTTCTAGGGCATGTGGGCGTCAGGAGTTGCAGCTTGAAGGTTCTAGAGTGCAGGCTCAGTAGTTGTGGCATGTGGCCTTATTTACTCCTCAGCATGTGGACTCTTCCCAGACCAGAGATTGAACTCATGTCCCCTGCATTGGCAGGTAGATTATTACCCACTACTCCTCCAGGGAAGTCGTCATTCATCATTATTAATGTACTCATAAAACACCGCTTGGCTTTGGACAAATTACAGTCCAGGTTACAATCTGTTTGGGTAACGCCTAAGTTCAGAATTTTCCAAACTTGATTACAGATGCCATTTTTGAACAGAATTTCACTTAATGGAGCACCACTGAGGAAATAGTGCCCGGAGGAAAGACATCTGTGTTTAAACAAAATATAATTTTGAAAATATTATTTATAAAGTCTGACATGTGCCTGAAGAATAACTGAATTTGGATTTCATTTCCATAGTTCAAACCTGTAATATATTGTAAGGTATTTTGCATATCAAAGTAGGTGGCCACTGTCTCTTTCCATAATAAAATGCAAAACATCAGGGTCATATGGATTACTAAAATTTTTATGTCGATATAATAATAATAAAAGCAAAATGATGTGGGGAGTTAATTTTTGAGACTCGTGGTCTGACCTAATCTACTCAAAATAATGTAAATATAACTTTATTATTAGAGAACTAAATGAACACATCTCATGTGAAGTCACTGTGGTCATTTTGTTTATTATTCATAGACTAACTTTGATTTCCTAAACATTGAAGTTTTTAATCATTAGGAAAACATTTATTTTACTGACATTTTGTCCTCTTATTTCTATGAATTGCCACATAATACATAGAGGCATTCTAAAATTTTGAACTCCTTTGATAAAAGTTCTTAATTACTAAAATATAGCTTTATTTTACTATTGTTAACTGACTGACCACATTTTATGTAATTGTGTGGATTTTATGTGTTTTTCTTTTTTTGCCTTGTGGGAGGCGAAGACATTTACTGTGTATTTCAAAAATATTAAGAAAAAATTATTGGAACCATTCCCTGACACCTGTAACCCAAAATTATCTTTCCTTTTACAGCTGTATAGCATTTATAGCTTGTGGCCATATCACTAAGTTGTGTAATTATCAATGCAATTTATATGCTTATCTGCTATACTTCATAGATTTCCTTCAACAGGCAACTCAGCATCCCTAGATCATTTTTCTCATCATATTCTAAAGCTTTATTGTTTATACCTCAAACATTTGTTAAACCACATGGCTGACCAATATAGATTTCTGTGTTATTAAAGATTTAAAAATACAGATGCTTAGTATTTTTTTTGCTAGTTGTGTTGCCAAATAAGCTCTTTCCATACTTTCAAGCATGAGTGAGGCCAATGAAATTAAAAATATAGTTGTACTCAATAATGGGGTTAATACACAATGGGATATTACTCAGCTATAAAAGGAATGCATTTGAGTTGGTTCTAATGAGGTGGACAAACCTAGAGCCTATTATACAAAGTGAAGTAAGTCAGAAAGGCAAAGACAGATATCATGTATTAACACATATGTATATGGAATCTAGAAAAATGGTACTGATGAACCTATCTACAGGTCAGCAGTGGAGATGCAGACATAGGGAACAGACTTTTGAACACAGCTGGGGAGAGAGAAGCTGGGATGAGTTCAGAGAATAGCATTGAAACATTTGCATTACCATATGTAAAGTAGGTAGACAGTGGGAATTTGCTTTATGACACAGGGAACCCAAAGCCAGTGCTCTGTGACCACCTAAAGAGGGGGAATAGGGAGGGAGATGGGAGGGAGGTTTTAGAGGGAGGGGACATTGTATACCTATGGCTATACCTATACCTATGGACATTGTATACATATACCATTTTGGTATATGGCAGAAACCATCACAGTATTGTAAAATAATTATCCTCCAATTAAAAATAAAATTAAAAAAAAATAATGGGGCTGAAAGATGAGTAAAAGTTACCTGAATTCAAGGCCCAGAACAAATTTCCTAAGTGTTGACTAATGTTTGGAAGTCTACTAATTGGCACACTAGACTTTCCTTCCACTTTTCCCATACCCTTCAAGGCAATGAAAATAAAGATCATGCAAAAGCTAATTCTTTTAAAGTAGAATGTTCCCCTCCAAGTCCAAAATGCATGGAAGTTAACAGTACTAATTGTTCAGTAACGACACTCTTATTTTGTGTGATCTCTAATAACATGCACATATTAAGGTCAAGAACTTCCAAAGAGAAAAGGTTTTGTCTTTTGACCATTGACACCATCATTCCCCATCTTCCTACCTGCAATTCACTTTTTCCTTGGTTTTGTGGGAATCGCCCATCTACCATTAATTTTGGTGCAAAAAATGCTGTCTTTGACTTAGAAATACTGTTTTACTTGGATATTGGCAGTGTTTTCTATGTAGAATTATTTTCCAATATAATTTTGTGATTTATATATTTTTTTTACCTGTTCCTATATATTCCTATTTACAACACCTGATTATAAAGAAAATTTTCTGGGAAATTTTATTTTATAATTTTTTTAAACTTGTCAGCTACCCTAAAATATTTTACATGTTAGGTGTATCTACGGAGAAGGCAATGGCAAGCCACTCCAGTACTCTTGCCTAGAAAATCCCATGGAGGGAGGAGCCTGGTGGGCTGCAGTCCGTGGGGTCGCTAAGGGTCGGACACGACTGAGCGACTTCACTTTCACTTTTCACTTTCACACATTGGAGAAGGAAATGGCAACCCACTCCAGTGTTCTTGCCCGGAGAATCCCAGGGACGGGGAAGCCTGGTGGGCTTCCGTCTATGGGGTCACACAGAGTCGGACATGACTGAAGTGACTTAGCAGCAGCAGCAGCAGGTGTATCTAAATGAACATTTAAAGTCTTTGAGTGACTTCATACTTGAAGATCTGATGTTTCAGAGAAGGCAATGGCAACCCACTCCAGTACTCTCGCCTGGAAAATTTCATGGACGGAGGAGCCTGGTAGGCTGCAGTTCATGGGATCGCTGAGTCGGACACGACTGAGCGTCTTTTCACTTTTCACTTTCATGCATTGGAGAAGGAAATGGCAACCCACTCCAGTGTTCTTGCCTGGAGAATCCCAGGGACGGGGGAGCCTCATAGGCTGCTGTCTCTGGGGTCGCACAGAGTCGGACACGACTGAAGTGACTTAGCAGCAGCAGCAACAGCAATCTGATGTGTGAGGTAAACCCTCTTCCTTTTCAGATTAGTAGGATTTTAATGAAGGCAAATTTAAATTGTGGGCTTCCCAGGTGGCTCAGTGGTAAAGAATCCCCTTGTCAGTGCAGGGGACACAGAGACATGGGTTCTATCCCTGGGTAGAGAAGATCCTCTGGAGGAGGAAATGGCAACCCCTCCAGTATTCCTGCCTGGAGAATCCCACAGACAAGGGAGCCTGGTGGGCTACAGTCCATGGGATTGCAAAGAGTTGGGCATGACTAAGTGACTGAGCACGCACAAATTTATATTTCAGACTTTTATTGAAGACTTGCAATTTTACAGTCTGTCTGTGTAAATTGAATCATGCACTCAAAGGAACTTAGAGCTTATTTAAACCCATTATTTCACCCCATGTGTTAATCCTACTGAATCTGTTAAAAGTGATTATGTAGCTTTTGTTGATAGCTGTGCAGGCATACAGTGAATTAGTATTCTACAAGTAGCTCATATTTTTCTTAGCTAGTTTCATTTGTTAGTAAGTTTATTTCAATATTGCCTAAGAGAGAAAACACCTGTGAATATTATTAACCTTTGAATTGGAAACATTCATATCAGAAAGGCAGGTCTTTAACCTCTGCTGACAGATCCTAAGGAAATCTGCAGACCCAGACTCGATGGACATGAGTTTGAGTGAACTCCGGGAGTTGGTGATGGACAGGGAGGCCTGGCGTGCTGTGATTCATGGGGTCGCGGAGAGTCGGACATGACTGAGCGACTGAACTGACTGACTGACTGAGTGAGGATAACCATGTGTACATCACGTGATGTGGGCTGAGGAAATCAGAAATCATGGGCACAGAAGTTGTAAGAAATTGGTAACTCTGATCTAGTGGCTGTTTGGCCTGGGCAAACAGAGGAAGCTGCCAGGCAGAGAGAGATGGAGCATATGCTCAGGACAAGCAATTACAACTATGTTATCATAATGAGTTTCATTTATTGAATGCATACTGTCTCAGACACTATTCTAAGCACTTCATCTGTGGTATCTTGTTTAGTACTGTAAGAATAGTACTGCTACTGCTTTTCTTTTTTAAATTTTTATTTATTTATTTATCTTTGGCTATGCTGGATCTTTGGAGACGGCAATGGCAAGCCACTCCAGTACTCTTGCCTAGAAAATCCCATGGATGGAGGAGCCTGGTAGCCTGCAGTCCATGGGGTTGCTATGAGTCAGACATGACTGAGCGACTTCACTTTCACTTTTCACTTTCACACACTGGAGAAGGAAATGGCAACCCACTCCAGTGTTCTTGCCTGGAGGATCCCAGGGATAGGGGAGCCTGGTGGGCTGCCGTCTATGGGGTCACACAGAGTCGGACACGACTGAAGTGACTTAGCAGCAGCATGCTGGATCTTTGCTCAGGCTTTCTCTCCTTGAGGTGTGCAGGCTTCTCATTACAGTGGCTTCTCTTATTGCAGAGCACAGGTTCTAGGGTGCTAGGGCTTCAGTAGTTGTGGCACCCAGGCTTAGTTGCCCTAAGACATTTGGGATCTTGCTGGACCAGGGATGAATCCGTGTCCCTTGCATTGGCAGGCAGATTCTTAACCTGGCTCAGTGGTAAAGAATCTACCTGCCAATGCAGGAGATGCAGGAGACAGGGGTTCCATCCCTGGAAGATCCCCTGGAGAAGAGAATGGCAACCCGCTCCAGTATTCTTGCCTGGAAACTCCCATGGACAGAGGAATCCAGAGGGCTACATTCTATGAGGTTGCAAAGAGTTGGACATGACTTAGTAACCAGGCACCCAAACAAAGTTCACAAAGATCTTAAATAATGGAGATAATATTTGTGACTAGACACTGTAACCTGGGAGTCCTCATTTTATTTCTTAGCTTATACTCAGCATCTGAACCGTTCAGAGCTCTATACAGACAGAGAAGGAAGCTGCCTAACAACTCTGCAGTCGAGTTCTGTATTGATACTGTCTTTGTTTTTCTTCCCCTTTTTCTAAAGCTGTCCGTGTGTTCATGCTAAGTCGCTTCAGTCCTGTCCAACTCTTTGCGAACCTATGGACTGTAGCCCTCCAGGCTCCTCTGTCCATGGGATTCTCCAGGCAAGAATACAGGAGTGGGTTGCCATGCCCTCCAGGGAATTTTCCTGGTCCAGAAATGGAACTCCTGCCTCTTATGTCTCCTGCATTGGCAGGCAATTCTTTACCACTAGCGCCACCTGGGAAGCCCTTTCTTTAAACTAAATTGAGTGAATTTTGATTTTTTGCAACCATAGATAACCTGCCCATGAGATCGATTTCATTATTCACTTTATTCTAGGTTTTGCCTACATGAAGAACTCTGAGTGTTATTATAGATTCATAGTTGGGACCCTAGATGCAAAGCACAACACATCAACTTGGAAATTATTTACTGCTTCATATGAAAACCCTTTCTTCTGAAAAGGTCCAAGTAATTACAGAATTTATAAAGAGATGTGTTTATAAAAAATTGCATATGAAGACAGTACAATGTGATCTGCATTGGAATTAATATTAAGGATGCAGGCATCAACCGAGTGCCTTACCTATGGATTTAGAACAGTTTTTGCTATGTGGTGTTCAAGAAGTTATAACATTTTTCTTGGCATTTTTATTAGTTAGGGAAGTTGATGATGAAGGTCCTTCTGATCACTTCCTGTTCTCGGTTTTGCAAAAAGAACAATATCTGTAATTTTACTACTATAAAAACAGTATTGAATTAGACATGTGTGTCTTCTTTGAAGAGAAAGAAAAAAAATTCACAAGAAAATGAATCAGAGCATGTGTAGCAGTGGAGGAAGTAGGAGGCAAACTTTTGTGAGGAAGAAAAATAAAATATACAATAAGAATACATCTCAGAAGGGAATCAAATTATTGATCATAAATAAAATTATGTACAAAAGTTCACCCCCTCCAAACTGGGAGAAATATTTATATTATTTCATTATTATTCATAATATTACTTAAAAAAATTGTGCTTCACGAGTCTACAGCCTTTCATTGGCTTTCCTTAGCTGTGCAGTTGGCCCACTCTTTATATTTACAAGCTCAACCCAAGTGTAATTTGGTTTTACAGATCAATCTGAATAGAGACAGAATATGTAATTAAATAGTCCCTGCCCAGGATCCTCGGAAGCAGTGAGGCTAAGCTGGAATGGGGTGCCCCATTAAGCTAAAGGAGGGATTAACTTTTAGCAGTATTTTTCAACAACATTTAAGACTTTGTCCACATGGTTGACCCACGGGTTTCCAGTGTAGCTCCCTCAAGTCTAGACCTGTTTTCTTTCAATGTGACTTACATGCCTGCATTCATGAACTTGGGTCTCCCAACCTCATGTTCTTCTGTTCTTAGGGCTGCTTTGTGCTTGGCTTCACATACTGATTGTAGAACACCACCATGTTCTTTACAGTCTTCTCTGGGTAAAGGAATCCTTGAAACAATCCATGAAATCAAACACTTCATCTGTTTCTTCCCAGGCCAAGTGGCCGTTCTCCTGTTCAAATCTGGTTAAAAGCATGGACTGTGCCACATAGTCAGAGATCTGTTGAAAAACAAGGACTGCAGCCTAAATTTCAAATACCAGAGACTGAAGTCTATATTCTTGCCTAAGGAAACACCTTGATCTTTGAACCTTTATTGTGTTGTTTTGTACAGGGCATTCGCTGTACTAGTTTGTTGTGGTTATAAAACAACTAGCAAAACAACTTACATTTGTATTTATTTTCTAATAAATAACTTTCTGATAAACACATTTATTTTCTAATAAATAAATTTCCTTGGCCCAGAAGCTGAAGCCCTGCTACTCTAGAGTGGATTATGATGGTGGTGGCTGCAACCTTACCTAGATTTAAGGTTATCAGCCATCATGCATTTCCATCGATGGGGCCATAATCCTGATTCATGGCATGAACTCTTCCTAATTATGACTAGCAATACTTATATGTCCTCTAATATTTAATCTGACTTGAATGTCCCATTTCCTTTGAAGATGTCTAATGCTATTTAGTTGTATCAGAATTGCCAAGCTGCTAATTGTTTTTCTCTCATTCTTAGATTACAAGGACCTTGAGAGGTGAAATCACATCATAGTTTCTTGAAATTTACACGCAGACTGTTCTGCATTGTTTATTTCTTTCTGGCAGACAGAGTCAACTTCTAGAATCATTGGCATGTACTCATACTGCTATCATGTTACTGTTTGACATATCGAGATTCTAATTAATAGCTAGTTTAAACTTTTTTTGAAGTTGTTTAGTATTTTTGTTGTTTTTTAATATACCACAATAAAAGGCCAAAATTCCTTAACTGCTTCTCTTACAATTTGGTTAAAACTAAGACTTAGTTCAAATTAGACAACTTGGGTATGTGGTATGAGTATAGTTTTGTTTCAGTGTTTAAGGTACATAAACACAAGTTTTGTAAATTTGTTTTTTTTTAAATATGAAAAATTCTTTTTTCTATACAGAAGGTAGGAAAGTATGACTTTCTTTTTTTTTTTTTTTTAGTCTCTCCATTTGGGCAAGGGTCAGAAAGTGGATGGTACACAGAGAAATACCTACTCATGTTAATTCAGGGATAGAAATTTGTCTTTGCATTGAGGAAATTTCATTTCAGTTGTATTTTCAGTATTTCCTCATGTTTGTGACTTTATCTACATTTTCCATTCCACCCTCCAGTCACACACATCTTGTGTTCTCCAACTCTTTGGATTGAAACAAATATGAAATTAATTCCCTCGTTACCACCACATTCTACACTGGCATAAATGGCCTGTGTGCCTCCCAAGTCTGTGTGCTCAAGTAAAGTAAATTGTTAAGTAAGCTAGAGAACTGTCTTTTAATAAAGGATAAGCTAACATTAGAAATATCTATTTAATTACATGTTCAAACATTATTATCAGCCTACTTATATGTTGCTGTGATGCTGTTCAAACCAGTGTAATCTTCCTTCTAGGCTGAAAAATATGTTGTCCCCCTCCTACTCTTGCTGATTTAAAATAGAACACAGAAATTTGTCAAACATTTCAGTCTAATCTATTTCACATATTGATAGGATAAATGAGACTGTATTTATTTTGGTCATCAAACAGAATGGAGAACCCGATATATCTTTTAATCATTTTTCTATATGATTATCTTTTTGTTGGTTAGGAAGAGTCTTTATATACCTCATGTATTCTTTATGTATACATATAAATAAATTACATGTGTATATAGACATTATATATACCTTCCTTCAAGTTAAGTCTTTCTTTTTATCTTCTATATAGCATCATTTGCTAAACAGTGCTGAATTTTAATAGCTAAATTCATCAGTTATTTTTGCCTTCTTTTTTGTTTGTTTAACTTGTTATTCCTGGCTTAATACATCCTTTCCTGGCCCCAAGGTCAAAGATACTATTGTAGATGTCTCTTGGTTCTGTCCAATAGACTTGTATGCAATGATGGAAATATTTTATACCTGCCACTGCCCAATGTGGTAGCCACTAACTACATGTTCCAACTGAGCAACTGACATGTGAACAGTGTGACTGAGGAGCTAAATTTTAAAATTTAATCTCAATTAATTTACACTTGAATTTAAACAGCCTCTTGTGGCAATTGACTATTGTATTAACTAGCTCAGCTGTGGCATTGTTTTATCATGAAGGGTGATTATGTTCACCTTATGTTCATTTTTCTTCAGGATGTAAGGGGAAAACTTAGTCTCATATTTTCCCATATGGATGACGAGTTGGTCTAGAGCAACAGTTTTTTTTTTCCCTACTGATTGATAGCACCAGTTTTGAAATTAAAATACTTTGTGGGTGTGTGTGTGTGTTTCCTGACTTTCTGTGGTATTCCTTGATGAATTCATCTGTCCTGGCACTAGTGTCAATCACCACAGCTTTATAATGAGCCTTGATATTTAGTCATGCGCATACCACTCTTCTGGAGAAGGCAATGGCAAGCCACTCCAATACTCTTGCCTAGAAAACCCCATGGATGGAGGAGCCTGGTAGGCTGCAGTCCGTGGGGTCGCTAAGGGTCGGACACGACTGAGCGACTTCACTTTTCACTTTCACACATTGGAGAAGGAAATGGCAACCCACTCCAGTGTTCTTGCCTGGAGAATCCCAGGGACAGCGGAGCCTGGTCGGCTACCGTCTATGGGGTCACACAGAGTTGGACACGACTGAAGTGACTTAGCAGCAGCAGCAGCAGCATACCACTCCTCTGGTTCTGTTTCAGAAATAACTTTGCTATTCTTGGCCTTTGATCTTTCAATACATTTTAGACTCAGGTTTTCAGGTTCCAAAAAATGGGATTTTTCATTACAGTCGAATCCATGCATCTACTTATGATACTGAAACTTTCAATTCATGAGAGTGATTTATCGCTATTCATTCGTGTCTTCTTTCATGGCCTCTGTTTGCTTTTAATCTATGAAGGATTTGATATAGTTTGTTATATTTTAAAGGAAGAACTATTTCTTGAGGATGCTATGTATGTTGCTTTTTTAAAATCACATATTCTATCTAACCTCTGATATTGCTATCATTAAGTATGATGTTACAGGTTTTTGTTTAGCTTTTTGTTGTTATAGATACCAGGTTAAGACATTTTTCTTCAGTTTTTAATTTGGTAGAATTTTGAGATGATTTTAAAATTTTACTTTATTGTGGTGAATTATTATAATTGATTTAAAAATATTTACTGATATATTGTTTGTCTTTTGGCCTCACGTATTCAGAATTGAATTAAAGACTAATCATAATCTTTAGGTTGTGACATGCTCTCATCATTCACAGCTGTTTAATTATGTTAATATAATTAAAACTAACAAACCCACCAACCAATTCAAGAATTAAAATAGTAACAAAAATCTAAACTTACTTGTATACATCCTCCTGGTCTCATTCTTTGATTATTATCCACTTGTTACTCCTCCCCTTCCCAGAGCTAACCACTATTGGAAGTTTTATATTTTTTTATCCATTTGCTTTGCTTTGCTTTTGTTCGGTTTTAGTAAGTTATATTTTGATAAAAAATTTTTTTTTAATGTTTAGTTCTTATACAGTTCTTCATGGTCCCTTACTCTTTAATTATATTTTAATCCTTTCCTATTTAAAGTGTACTCAATTTATATGTTTAATTTAGCTATCTAATGTATTTATGGGTCAGATTATACATCTGTTGTTTGTTCTGGTTTTTGCTTAATAATGCCTTGCAAATGAGTGTCAGTTGGATCTTCATCATTTGAGAATTATTTGAAACTTTAACTAAGTTGGATTTCTAGTTGAGAGAATTTGTATTTCCTTTTTCCTGGGTCAGGGACATTACCTAATACTATAAGCTGTTTTTAGATGTTTGAACCACCTTGGTAGTATGAAATTGGAGGGCAAAGTCATGTGAGGGATTACTGTTGGTCACGAATCCTCAGGTGATATTTTTTTGTTCCCTATCACCAGTGCCAAATTTAGAGGCAGACTGGTTCCTTTGCAGTTGCCAGCTGTGTTGTGTGTGTATGTGCAGCATTGCAAGCTTGCAAACTTATTTCTGGTACAATGACGATAGTTTTATTGGGTCACAGGAGAGCATATCACCCTTTACACTTTCCATCCCTGGCTGACCTTGGATTGTGTGATCTATTGCAAACACCCAAAGGCTGTGAAATCTCAAGTCCAGGTCTACCTATTTCATCAAATGTCCCAAGAGGAAACCTGAATAAAGTAGTCTTAACCACTTGGTTTCCCCTTTCAGTTAGTTTCATTTACTGGATATTTCTTACTTTCTTTCTCGTTGTATGTACAAAAAAATAAGCTACTTTTATGTACATAAAACTTCTGTCCTTTTTTACGTACATTTTTTAGTTGCTTTCAGTGGAGGGATTTTTACACTGTAAAGGACAGAGACTTGTACAAATTAAGTAATAAACTCAGTAATTGGAAACCCAGGGGATTTTTCTTGGAGGCTAATTTCAGGAAGTCTGTTAGGTCTGGCTGGAATGGTAACACAGGCATGATCTTCCCCACAGTCTTCTGATTTTCCTTTCTGTTACAGTGCGAAATTACCTCACACTTTCAGGGTCCAGCACCGTCCAACTGACTCAGTCTCTCCATGTATCACTTCAGATTCTTGAGACAGAAGATAAACTTGTCTTCACCTCACCTATAGATGGTAATATGGTAGTATACTATTTAAGGACAATATGCTGCAATGGTTAGATCAATGGTTCTGCACGCAGAAGCAGCTAGACTGGCTGGATTTGAAGCTCAGCTCCAAATCTTTCTAGCCTTGTAATCCTCGGAAACTTTCTTCATGACTCTGTGCCAGTTTCTTCATCAGTAAATGAGAGTGATGATAATAGTCCCTACCTCATAGTTATGATGAGGGTTAAATGAGTGACTGCATATGAAGAGTAAAAAGCAAGAGTAGTACCTTGGATATAGTGGCTACTCAATGACAACCCACTCCAGTGTTCTTGCCTGGAGAATCCCAGGGACGGGGGAGCCTGGTGGGCTGCCGTCTCTGGGGTCACACAGAGTCGGACACGACTGAAGTGACTCAGCAGCAATAAGTATTAGTTATTTCTTTCCTGTCCTCACTTGATGTAAGCCCTGGTCTAACTGGCTGTGGCCTGGGGTTGGGAGCATGCGGTACCTAGGTATGTTCTAACTAGCAGGTCTACCTAGGCTTGTTCCTTCATCATCACTGAGAAGCAGGTTGAAAGAAAGAAAGGCAATAGCAAATTTGCCTAATATAGATCGGTGAAATAGAAACAAAACAATTTGTCAGTTTGGGAAAAATGTTTTTAATATTGTTTCATTTATATAAAGATGTAATTGAATAGTGGGGCTTCCCAGGTGGCACTAGTGGTAAAGAACCTGCCTACCAGTGCTGGAGACAAAAAGGACAAGGGTTCAATCCCTGGGTCAAGAAGATCCCTTGGAGGAGGGCATGGCAACCTACTCCAGTATTCTTGCCTGGAGAATCACATGGACAGAGGAGCCTGGTGGGCTACAGTCCATAGGGTTGCCAAGAATCAGGCATGACTGAAGCAACTTAGCATGAATGCAAACATACTTGAATAGTAGAATTGTTACCTAAAAAGATAGATTAAAAAAAAATACATTGACTGATATTTATTGAAATATCTTATGTAGCATCTTACACCTGAAAATTTTCCTATAGCAATTAATCATATGCTTATTTCATTTGTTTATTTATTTTTTGACTTCACTAGGTCTCTGTTACTGTGCGTGGGCTTTCTCTAGTTGAGGGAGCTGAGCCGACTCTTTGGTGCACAGGCTTCTCACTGCTGTGGCCTCTCTTGTGGAGCACAGGCTTTAGGCACATGGGCTTCAGTAGTTGGAGCAGAGGAGCTCATTAGTTGTGACTCAAGTGTCCTAGAGTGGGTGGGCTCCAGTAGTTGTGGCACATGGGCTTAATTGCCCCACAGCATGTGGGATCCTCCTGGACTAGAGATTGAACCCGTGTCCCCTGCATTGGCAGACAGATTCTTATCCACTGTACCACCAGAGAAGTCCAGTTATATACTTGTTGACAATCTGTTATGTATGAAACACTATTATATAGGAGGAGCAAAAATGATGTAAAACAACGTATTAGTAGCTGTAATTACGGATTATAGAAGTAGAATCATAAACATTTTATAGAAGAAAGTTTATTCTTTGACTGAATAATTCTAGGAAATCCTTAGACATTTCAACGAATCATTTTCTCTGTCCTTTTAAATGACTGAGTTTGTTTTTGGTTTTTGACTTTTTTTCTTTCTGGTGGTTTTGTGTGTTTTTTAAGAGATAAACACGTGACATAAAAGTAAAGGTCTGGACTCAGCCTAATTCCCCACAAATTAGTACATGGAGTTATGTTCTGGGCTATTTCTAGGCCCTTGGTTACTTAAAAATGAGTATGTGATGTGCCAAAGTCACTCAATCGTGTCCGACTCTTTGCGGCCCCATGGACTATATAGTCCATGGAATTCTCCAGGCCAGAATACTGAAGTGCATAGCCTTTCCATTCTCTAGGGGATCTTCCCAACCCAGGGATTGAACCAAGGTCTCCCGCATTGCAGGTGGATTCTTTACCAGCTGAGCCACAAGGGTAAATAAAAACTAACCATGATTTCATTTGTATATTCTTTTACGACTGATCCACCCAGTTTTTTCACTGATTCATCTCATTAATTCGGTGAGGTGGGTCAATAATCCTCTCCATTTTACAGATGAATACAACTGAGGGATTTTCAGTGACTCACAATCACATAACAGATACACAGGAAAGAGAGCTGTTAATCAAATATAGGATTCCTGAATACAAGTTCCAGATTCTTCTGACTGCTTACCAGTAACCAGTGTGGTCACAGAAATGGATATATTGCTCTCAGTGTGTTAGAGAATTCTCCTGAATTCAAGAGTTTTGCCAGCTGATGACAACTTGGTTAGATTGAGAAACCGGGAAAGCAAGTCTGATAAAAGCAAAAGGGATATAAATTGTAACCAGGAGAATTTTAATTCCTTTGCTACTGAGTTAAATATGTTTAAACTTTCCATCTGAATATATGCTATGTGGGAGTTCAATGTGTACCAACAAGAGACAACACTTACAAATATTATTTAATATTGTTTTTTTTCTAGTCGGGAGAACATGGAAAGGAGTGCGTGAAAGTTCTCGACCTTTACATGAAGAATGTATAAATTAATTCATGTTATTACTTCAGTTTCACTGCTGAGTTACCTTGTAAATAAAACTTTCCCCTCATTAGAAAGGAAGCCAATCTTGAACTTCCACATGGGTTTCAATCACTTACATCTTGCTGTGCTGCATACATCGACCTGGAACCCAACAGAATTTATGCACAATTGATGATTTTAGCTAGAAAGAATATCCCATGGCTTTATGTCACAACTTCAACGATGAAAACATTGATTTTTTTTTTTTTTATGTTTCATTAGAAATGCATTCCTTTAGAAGGACATAAAATTTGTAGGCCACTGTTTAGATTTCAGGGTGAAAGTGAAGTGAAAGTCGTTCAGTTGTCTCAAACTCTTTGGGACCCCATGGATTATACAATCCATGGAATTCTTCAAGCCAGAATACTGGAGTGGGTAGCCTTTCCCCTTCTCCAGGGGATCCTCCCAATCCAGAGATCAAACCCAAATCTTCTGCACTGCAGGCAGATTCTTCACCAGCTGAGCCACAAGGGAATTCCAAGAATACTGAAGTGGGTAGCCTATCCCTTCTCCAGGGGATCGTCACAACCCAGGGATCGAACCCAGGTCTCCTGCATTGCAGGCGGATTCTTTACCAACTGAACTGTCAGGGAAGCCCTGAGCTATAAAGTGAAAATCCATTTCTTCTGTAAACTGTGTTATCATGCAATTAGCTATGCATGTGTATCGTGTGTACCTATCTTTTGGTTTTTATTTATTTATTTTATGTCTGATGTTTGTCATTAACTTTACTGGAGAGAAACTTCAGCCTCCTGAAGAGATTTCTTACCTTAAAGTAAAAAATTGTTTTGCCCACAAACCTTCAGAGGAAGTTATAATTAAACATGTGTACTCCCTTTGGATAAATTTGTCATGTTTACCCAGTTCCCACTCTTATTAATACATTTATATACCTTTAGACAATCTTTCTCCCTGCCTTGGTTTCTTTCCCAGGCTTTACTTTTTCTGTCACTTAACACTGATTGTTTCCAAAACCTCTGCTTTTGTCTTTCATTGCTCATAATTTCAGTGACAAGCTGGTGGTTTCTGGTCTACAATTCTTGCCCTGACTGACCTCTTGTTGCAGTCCTGCATAGCTATTGCCTGTATGGTGTCCTTCCATTCACACTGTACCAATATTGCTGACCCATTAATAACCACCCAGTCTTCCACACTGGGAACACCAAGGTCGTTCGGGACATTTCTTACCATCTAGTACAACCAGTTTTTATCAAACCCTTAAGACTGGAGCTATATCCTTGATTCCATCATTTTTTCCCATTCCTGATGCTGCTACTTTACATATGTTTACAATTTCCCACTTAAACTACGCTGCAGTCCTTCTCTATGCTGCTTTGTAATTCTCCGTATTGCTATCAAAGGAATTTTACTGAAAAACAAATCTAATCATACCTTTTCTCATGCTTCCAAACCTATATTGAACTCCCTTTACTGTTGTTATCCTCATCTTTCCTTGTTTTCCTTTTGCTCTCAAGCACCAGCATCATATATTTTCAGTCTCCATTCCTGCCCCTTCTGATCATGTATCCAGTGATCAGGGTCATCGTGAGCTAAATCAGGAATCATGCCTCTGAACATTCTACTCTTTATATCTGAATTTACTTCTCAAACCAACTGTGTGTCTTTCATGTCTCAGTTCAATTATCATTTCTTCTATGAAATCATGCCAGTCCCATATGAAGCATGTATTGCTTTCATAAGAACTTAATCTACCCCGTTGTAACTTTTAGCACATTTGACTATAATTGTCTACTTATATGTCTATCTCCTTCACTAAGTAGTGAGGAAAAAACGCATCATTTCTGTGTGTGTGTGTGTGTGTGTGTGTTTTAAGCCACATCGGGGATTGAACCTGTGTCTCCTGCATTGGCAGGCTGATTCTTCACTGCTTAGCCACCAGTCCCCCTTCATTTTTTATACACCACTGGTCCTCCAACAGAATGATGGCTCCCTGTGGTGCTCTCTTTCCTTGATGGGATGCCTTTCCTCTTAGAGAAGCTCATAGTCCTTGCTTGGCGCTCAGCATTAAGTGGCATATATTGGTTAACTAGTGAAACACTCAAACTGAGCAGACTTTCTGCCTTTCATAGATTAAAATGTAATATTGAACAGTATTTTGACATAGTTGGAAGATCATACTTCAGAAACACTGTTTACTAGTGTTATTAAAATTGGCACCTTGCAAACCTCTTTGAATCTGTTTCCTTACCTGCAAAAACCTGGTGGTGAAACCTCTGATAGCAGGATTGTTACATAATGAGTGAAACACACATTGAGATTTCTCCGCTCAGACTGGGATGCTCCAGATAAGTCAGCTCCTTTCTCCCAATTGATGGCTATGGACTAAACAGTGAAAATGATTCTTACTAGCATAGAATCAGATAGCACCATGAGAAAACCTAACAGAGTGACTTTGTGACCTCGAGTTTTGAACGTTACTATGTTGATGGAATATACATGCGTTTAATCGTCAATAATTTTTTCACAATAACAGTTTCATAATAAACTTGTAAATTTAGACTTGTACCTTCCCAGGTGCTGAACATTAAGCTAATTCTCTCATAAAAGGATTAAATGATTAAAATCAGTGGTTTCTTGGTATCCATGGGGGAAGGCCTTCAGTTTCCTTTTTGTCAAGTCACATACTTAAAAACGTAAAATGTAATACATTTGTTTTGAGGACAAGTAGCTGGAAGACTTGACTGTATGTTTACTGTATTCTTTTTAAACAGGAGATATTTATAGCTATGTTTTAATTACTTAGGTAGTCAGCTTACTTTTGATTAAAATTCAAAACTTAGAAATTTTAAATTTAGACTAGTTTTAAGGTTGAGGGTGAGGTAGAGATTGATGGAAATGTGTTTTCCTACTGCATCCATTTGGATTCCTGAAGAGTTTGATATATTACAAGGCTATTTCTTCAACAGTTATTAGGAATTGGATTTATTTTCTTCCTGAGTTTAGGCTCATAGCTCAGGCAAAGACATAAGCTCTTCTGCTGCTAGAATAAGCCTTTGGGAAGAAAACACATTCCATTCTGAGCTTTTGTTTGTAGCAAAATGTCAAGTCAGTTACCTATTGAACATAAACCTCAAGAATTCTGGGAAATCAAACCTGAAATAGATGGAGACAGAGGCTTCCCTGGTGGCTCAGTGGTAAAGAATCTGCCTGCCAGTGCAGGAGACACTGATCCCTGATCTGGGAAGATCCCACGTGCTACGAAACAACTAAGCCTGTGCACCATGACTGTTGAGCCTGTGCTCTGGAGCCCGCAAGCTGCAACTACTGAGCCCCTGTGCTGTGACTTTTGATTGCAACTATTGATGCCGGCATGCCCTAGAGTCTGTGCTCTGCTACAGGAGAAACCACCACAATGAGAAGCCTACGCACCAGATGGAAGAGTAGCCCCACTTGCTACAACTAAAGAAAAGCCTGTGCAGCAATGAAGACCCAGCACGACCAAAAAAAAAAATAGATGGTGACATCTGTCAGGAGAAGAAAATTGGTATCGGGTTTAACAAGGCCTAGTAATGCAGTTATGTTAAGATTCAGATAATCAACAGGAAATATTATGGTTCATGCTGCATTATTAATATTATTGTATATAAATTCCTCGCTAATTCATTTCAAGCATGTATTAAGTATTTTACTCAAAGCATTCTACTACATAGAGGTTTTTGTGGAGATATATGTATATATATATAAAGAAAATCTGATTCATGATCGTAAGGACGTTAAATGAGTGTGTGAGTGTGTGTGTGTGTATTTGCATGTTTATGTGTGTGTGTGGGTGGGGGGGGTTGGGTCATGGATTTTTTGTTCAAAAAAAAACAAATAAATGATTATAGTGTAATATAAGTACAAAGAAGGCTACACAAGAGAGAGAAACAGATCTGAGAAGGGAGTCACAGGTTGATGGGAAGGTAGCTTTGCATCTGAGCCTTAGAGGTAAATAGTTGAGTGAAAGATACACTAGCAGAGAGAAGACTGAGGCCTAAGTGCATAGGCCAGGAAGCAGAAGGTTGAATTAATTTACCTTCATTGTAGTTTATGTGGATTGAAGTAAAATTCGAGCGTGCGTGCTGTTTCTCAGTTGTGTCCGACTCTTTGCGACCCCATGGACTGTAGCCCACCAGTCTCTTCTGTCCAGAGGATTCTCTGGGCAGGAATACTAGAGTGGGATGCCATGCCCTCCTCCAAGGGAATCTTCCCAACCCAGGGATGGAACCCATGTCTCAGGCATCAGCAGGCAGATTCTTTACCACCAGCACCACATGGGAAGCCCTGGGAATAAAACAGATTGAAGCTAAATGGTAGAATTTGGTATTATTTTACTATTAGAGGTGTTAGATTCAACAGGGTGTGCATTTAAACTTGTAACTTAAAGTGGAAAAGGGAGGGAATCCTGTTTCCAACCCTGATTTTTTTTAGATTCTTTAAACTGATCTAGGTTTCTTGGTCTTAATATTATTGATATTTTGGACTGGATAATTCCTTTTTTGGGGATGTTTAGAGGCAGCCCTGGCCTCAACCCAGGGCTAGGATTAGAGGGAGGCAAGGGAGGCAGGTAGGCCATGGTGTTTAAGGAGGCAATCACTCTCGGGGTCATGTGAACTTTAATCTTGAGTGTGGATAACCCTAAGAGTGAGTAAGTGCCTCCTTAAATTTGGAGCTCTGGGCACCTCCCATGCCTGTCACAGTCCTGGCACTGCCACTGTCCACTGGAAGCCAGTAGCACCCTCCCAGCTGTGACAGCCAAATAAGTCTCCAAATATTGCCAGACATCCTCGGGGAAACAAAACCACCTAGGTTAAGAACCACTGCAGTTTTACTGGAATAACAGCATATTTCTTTTTCATTTGTAAAATGGCAAGAGGAGCAGCCAGCAGTGTGATGGAATTCAACTGAAAGGTAGCAACTAAATACAGATGGAATTTGGGCTGAGACACACTTGGGGAGTAAGATTTGAAGAGAGAGCTGTGGGAAGAGGCTGCTGTGATTAATGGGCTGATAGGCATTGGCATTAGGAAGAGACAAGGGTTTGTATGAAAGTTACCTAAAGGTGAAGGATCCATCCTGCTGTTAATAATCTACCTGACTTCTAGGCCTCGGCTGCACTGAAGAATAATAACTCTGCTGTCAGTCTTGAGGTCGATATGATGAGACTTCGAACTATGTTTTCCTGGTCCTTGTACAAATGCTCAAAAAAAAAAAAATCTACAGCATGCTTGTGCTTTATTTTCTTTTTATAAAACTAGGCTGTCTTCTTGGTTAATACATCATTGTGTTTATATTTGCTATTATCAATTCTACCCTACCCTGCTCTATTCTATATTCTTGGGCTCTGGGGAAGCTGTTTGGGCTTGGGGATATGCAGTTTGTGCAGTGTGGTTACTAAGGTTACAGATACTTAGACCCTAGCAGACTACTAACCTTATCAGTTAGTATGAGATCACAAAGGCATGTCATATTATACATGTTTTCATGGTAAAGGTTAGATACAAGTGATATGGCTAATTAATGTTTAGCAATGGGGTTTGAAGCCTAAAATTCCAAGGGCCTCATATTCAATCATATTCAAGCACATAACTCCATATACTTTTGTGACACTTACCACAAAAGTTGCTCTTTGGTGATAATAAATTAAACGAGTGTTAAAGCTCACTCACGTCTGCCAGGCAGTTTCCTGTGTGTTTTATTTGCATTTATTGTTCCAGTAACCTTTGGTGGTGGTTCATATTATTATCTCCATTTCATGGATGTGGAAACTAAACTTAGCCAGTTTCTTTAACTTGCCCACAGTCACAGGGTTAGGATCACTTGATTCCAGATCTGCCAACTCTTGAGTGCATGTTCTTAACTGTTACTTCAGGGCTACATGTAAATGACCTTGTAGGTTGTGCAGGGCACAACTCCAGGTATCCCAGTATACACTGTACACATTAGTGCTTCAAGAGTGTCTTGGTAGGTACACACACAAAGTGAATTCTAATGCTTTGAAGTATTATTTCCTTTTAAATTTTTATTGAGTGGTATACAATGAGGGATGGGAATATGAGGAGTGATTCCCTTCCTTCCTGCCTCCTTCCATCCTTCTTCCTTGTGAGGACAAGCCGAAATGTAAATTCCTTTGAGGAAAGGATGGGATTCAGCTGAAAGACTCTTCCTTACCTAGTGTAATTTCCCAAATTCTAGTGGAGCTGATGCTCTTCGGGAATGAAACTACCTCTTTAGAACTCTCCTTCAGCTAGTGTTAGTGAATATCGTATAATGCCACCCGAGTTCCCTATCTGGAGCCTGAGGCTAGAATATTCTCTCACTGTTATTTATTGTTGTCATGGAGCCATTAGCTTTTGCCATTAGAAGCTATACTTATACTGAAGGTGTTACAGTTGGATGTATGTGCTTCAAATTCTCATTATAGGCTGCTGACCTCTCCCTATAAATCTCATCTTGGAGTTATCAGCTTTCTACTTGTTGGCTCTAATTGGAAAGTTCTTTGCTATATCCAGGTACAAAATGTACTATCAGAGCTGGAATTTCTGCCCCTTATTAACATTGCCTTTGTGACTTATTTCCTCAATTCTCTTTCCACTGGCAATCCAGCTGAAACAGATTCCTCGGTTTTATATAAAAAGTGAGCTTGTGGTAGAACACATTACAAATCATACAGTGCAATAAACGAGAGCACAGTCTAATATTTTTACCATTAGAGAATATTAAAATGTCCTTTACTAATTAATTTCTTGCACACCACTTTTTCACTTAATACTCTAGAAATAAATTCATGCATTTTTCATCAGTTTGAAACTCATTTTACAGTTGAAAATCCAAGTGTCAGATATACAATAGAAAACTCCATGAAGAGTTTGCAAGGAGTTGTGTTATAATTTCCTGAAATATACCTACTCTTCAGATGGTGTCTAATTTTATGGATATGGAAACTAAAGACTGTGTGAAATGGCAAAGGGAATGTTTGTGACTTGATTCATCTTTCCATCAGAAAAAAATATTTCCCTGAGCAAACCCTTTAGAATTTCCAGATATTTAAGCTGGTGAATTTCTCAGTGCTGTATCACTATATCTTTTTTTTTGAGATAGGAAGTATATATATCAAATTTAGAAACTCCTGAACTCTCAAACATTCCTGTTCTAGGATCTTTATATATGATAATAATGACATACTTGAAATCAGTGTTACTCTGAAAAATTTACCATAAGTTCATACTTTATATTTTCAGTTTCAGTTCAGTGTAGTTGCTCAGTTGTGTCCTACTCTTTGCAACCCCATGGACTGCAGCACGCCAGGCCTCCCTGTCCATCACCAACTCCCAGAGTCCACCCAAACTCATGTCCATTGAGTCAGTGATGCCATCCAACCATCTCATCCTCTGTCGTCCCCTTCTCCGTCTGCCCTCACTCTTTCCCAGCATCAGGGTCTTTTCAAATGACTCAGCTCTTCACATCAGGTGGCCAAAGTATTGGAATTTCAGCTTCAACATCAGTATATATTTAAGTTTTTAAGCAATTACTTCACAAATTTCAATCAAAAAGCACTTTGAAACAATTGTGTAGGGTATGCTGAATGTGAATTTTGTTTTCCTTAGGTTTTATTTTTTTCTATTAAAAATTGCTTAAGCAATTTGTAAATAAATGAAGTGCAAACTTCATGATGCTATGAGGTAAATGATCAAAGCTGCATAATTTCTAAATTAAGACCTATGTAGAATTATGTTATTACCAAGAAATTAAACATGAATACTTCCTTTTTCCTCAAATGAACTTATTTTCCCTAGCATTAATATTGAGAAACAAAGAGGAAAAACTTTAATTTAGAAAATCTTCATTATTGAAATATGACATTAATCACTCTCTTTTTTGCTAATATATGGAACAAAATTTTCTGGGCCTCTTATGATTAAGTTACTCTACAGAATATTTAGACTATGTGAATCTCTTTTATTTGGTGACAAAATATGTGTACAATAAAGGAATTTATTGCAGGATATTGTTACTTTGGGGCTTCCTTGGTGACTCAGGTGGTAAAGAATCTGCTTGGAATGCAGGAGACCCAGGTTCAATCCTTGGGTCAGGAAGATCCCCTGGAGAAGTGAATGGCTACCCACTCCTGTATTCTTGCCTACAGAATTCCATGGACAGAGGATCCTGACCAGGTCCATGGGGTTGCAAAGAGTTGGACATGGTTAAGTGACTAACACTTTCATTTTTTTTCATTGTTACTTTCAGAATAATAGGGGTGCTCAGAGGATTCAGCTGAAGATACAATAGAAAAGTTAAAAGATAAACTGAGACATATCAAAATTCTTAGGAATTTGAGCAAAAAAACTATAGGAATTAGCACCAAACCAGAAGTGGTTAAGACAGCTCCACCAAAAGGTCCCTGTGGAGAAAATTTTATAGAGAAAAAGCAGAAGCAAAGTAAGGAAATTATCACCTGCTTACAGCTCAAATTATCACCTGCCTAGTTGGCAGTTTCTAATGGGTTGTCTTTGGTGTTTTGATTTTATAACTGTGAGGCACAGGCTTAGATTTTGGTGTGTTTACATAGACCTCCATAGCACATAGACCTCTACAGTCTAATGGTGTCCCTGCTTAATTAACTTAACAGATAGTACCCACTTTGGATATGTATTATATTATGAATTTGATTACATGGATTTAAGAGAGATTTCCGCTTTATGTAGCACCAGACACACTAGGTTAATCCAAATATTACTCCTTGAGTGCATAGACTTGATACATTATTTTTACAGAGAATATGTAGATTATGAGAAAGTAATTCCTGATTTCAAACAACTTAGAAATTTTTGTTCCTATTTCCAAAGTGGGTCTGTACAAGTCAAGTACCCCTGACCTCTTTGCTCATTACTTTATATAGAAAATGGAGACCATGGTTAGGAATAGTCAGCTTCCACCTTTTGAGTATTAAAGAAGAAACTATGACCAACCCATACCACTCAACTGTAAATCTATTAATAGTCTTTTCTGGTTTAGTATTAATAGAAAGGTTATCTTTGTTTCGACCTCAGTTTGCCCTTAGTAAAAAAACGCAGTTCCCATTCTGCTGTTTTTGTGTGCACATTGGAAGACAAAGGAAGAAATGTGTCACAGAAATTGTTTAAAACGGATAAGTTTAGGATACCATAAAATGTTAATCTGTAATCTGTAGAACCCGGCATAAATATCTCATGCTCAGAGGACATTAACCAAATGCATTTGGGAACAAGAGGATTTTTTCCCACCAATACTTTGAATACAATAATAATCTGATCTTTTATAGTGACTAGTCATTTCTTTCTCTTTGCCTTCCTGCTCTTTTATCATTCTCTTTCTCCATTTCCTCCTTTCTGTCTTAGCATTCCCTTAGAAATAGTCACTGCCTTTTTTGAAAGTTGCTATTATTTTCCAATCTTGTGATTCTTATTTTATAGGAACTATGATTCTAGACAGAGGAAGAGTTTTTTTATAAGTAATACTTAAAAATTTTTTTCTTTATCTGTTGTCTATCATCATCTATCTATCTATTTATTGGCTGCAGGGGGTCTTTGTTCCTGCGTGCGAACCTTCTCGGGCTGCGGTGAGCAGGGGCTCCACTCTAGTTGTGGTGTGCAGGCTTTTCATGGTGGCTTCTCTTGTGTGCTGGAAAACAGGAGTGTGGGTTCAGGAGTTGTTGCCTAGAGGCATGTGTAATATCCCCCAACCAGAGATCGAACCTGTGTACCCTGCATTGGTAGGCAGATTCATAACCACTGCACCACCAGGGACGTCCCTGGAGGAAAAAAAAATTTAAATATATATAAAGTTTTAAATAATACTCTTTTTTGTTGTGTTCCAGTGGGTTAATTTAAAAATATATATATATTATTCATAATACTATGTGTTATCAAATGCCAAGCTGTCTGCAAGTAGTATATTATTTTATTATTTTAATCACCCATGAGATATTTCCACTTTGGAAAAGAAGAAAATTTGACTTTAAGAAAGTTAACTAAATTTTCCAAATGCACATAGCTTGTTAGTGATTAGCCCAAGAAAAGACAGATCCTGACTCTTAATTCTTAAAACATTCTATAAGTAATTCTTAGATGTCTTAGAGTTAAACATTACTAAATATTTTCTCAGTATGTCAAATATAAATATTAAAACCTCTTCCATGATAGTCTTTTATAAAAAGAGTTTATAGGTTTCTAAAATTTAGACTAGAATCTCTCTGAGCTGTGTTTGCTTATAATTAACATAGGAAACATAGTATTAAGTACTTGTATGAATATCAGATTATAACAACAGCAAAAATATTCTCATGTGTTCATATTTTTATAGCTTTTCTATTAACATGTGAGTTGCATTATTATACCTTAGTTGTTGACATAATCTGAATGAACATAGTTCTTTTTTCAGCTTGAAATACTGATATTATATTTCTCAATCTAATGCAGTTTTTATTAATATCTATCATTGGGAAGTATCAACTCAATAAGACACACCTGACCAAATTTTATAATCCTTTTGGCTCATGGGCTTTGACTTTGAAGGCTTTAAAAACATGCTGATTTTGTTTTCCAAAGATTCTTTAGCAATTTCTAAGACTTAGTCCAGGAGTCGAGAGCTACTTTTTCATCACGCTCTTGCAGTTCTTACCATTTTTCTTTGATCTTATCATTCCCTATACTGGAAATTAGTTTTTAGTTTGTTCTATTAGTTTTTGTTTGCTGCAGTGTATTGTTGTGCCCCTGTCTTATTTCTCTTCTTGTAATGTTCTTACAGATATTATTGTCTATATGCAATAAAACAAACACAAAGACAACCTAAAATACAGCACAGCTCTTTATGAGAGGGAGGATGTTGACACCATGCTGTATAGCCAAAGTGATGCAGGAAAAGACAAAGTTGCCGACAAAGAATGGCAGTCATTGTCATTGGCTCATTCTTATCAGGGGCTCACAATTCATATCCCTACTTAGAGCATCATCAACAGATGCTAACCCATTTTTCAGCCTCATGCCAAATTTAAATGCTTATAAGGAAACTCAAGTGGCTCAAGTGGTAAGAATCTGCCTGCCAGTGCAGGAGCCCGCAAGAGACACAGGTTTGATCACTGGGTGGGGAAGATCCTCCAGAGGAGAAAGGGACAACCCACTTCTGTATTCTTGCCTGGAGAATCCCATGGACAGAGGAGCCTTGTGGGCTATAGTCCATGAGGTTGCAAAGAGTCAGACATGACTGATAATGCAAGCACATGTATGGACACTCAGAAATATCACTAGAAACAGAAGAGTAGTATTAGACTTACAAAATGTGTAAGCAGACCACAAGGAAATTTGTGATTTACTCTGTTTTTAATATTTGACTTTTGGGAGAGAGTGGAGTTCATGATTTCAATTGATACATTCTATTTAAATTTTGGTGAATATTCCTTTTTTGTCATTTGAAATAATATCACATATTAACTTGAAATTTGCACCCTGCAGAAAAAGAAATCTTAGAATTTCATTTTTGGGGTACTTCCCTTAGTACAGTCACCAAGACTCCATGCTCCCAATGCAGGGGATCTGGGTTCAATCCCTGGTCAGGGAACTAGATCCCACATGCCTCAGCTGAGAGTTGGCACGCTGCAATGAAAAGATCCCCATGCTGCAACTAAGAGCCAGTGCAGCCAAATTGAAAAATAAAAAAGTCTTGAGAATTTCATTTTTCCAAACACTGAGATTGTTCCTTTCATTTGCTACAAGAAATTAAATAACTGAAATTCTGAAAATAACGTAGCGCTTTCTCTGAAATACTCTTGGGTTCTAACTATCCAAAAAACATGAGGATCCATGCCACCATTGGCTACTAAAACCACTTATCATGCCAAATGTTTGCAATTGTGTAGGATTTATTTCAATGATTGTTTTTTCTTTTTTACCATTTGACTGACAGATATAATGAAAGTCATTGGCAGCCATTATCAAACACAAGTGCTGCCATGTATTTAACAACCGAAAATACCCACCTTTCATTTTGGCAACCTAATAAAAAGCCTGATGTTCTAAATGTCTTCTCAAAAAACATTTTTTTAAAGAATATTTTGGTACTTAAACATAGTCTCCTCAGAAATCTTTAAATTAATGTTGTAGAGGTTTTTTTTGTGAGGAGCTGTGTGGAGCTATGAAAAATGACATATGTGCAAGTTGAGAAGTCTAAAATGATTTCTAGTTGAACAAAACATTCAGGGCAACATTTGTACAGAAATATTTTTAGTAATATCTATACACGCACATATCTAAATATGTGTGTGTGCAGTTGATTCTTGAATAATAGGTGTTTGAACTGCTCTAGTCCACTTATAGAGGGATTCTTTTCAATAAATACATATTAGAGCACTACATAGTCTGTGGTTGGTTGACTCTGTGGATACAGAATCTCCAATACAGAGGAACTTGGGATACAGAGGCTGATTGGTTATACTGGGATTTTCAGTCACACAAAAGCTCAGTGTACCTAACCTCTCCGCATTGTTTAAAGGTGGATTGATATATATACATTTTACTTGAAACAATCTTGTATAAACTCAGTAAGCTTTTTCTCTGCCTTTAAATTAGAACTGTGGTAGTTGCCAGAATATGTTAATACCTTGAAATAGCAAATCTAAAATACTAAGTAAATTTGTATACTGTACTTACCTTTTCCATTGCAGAGACCTTCCCTGTAATCACATTAGCTAAAGGAACCATTTCTCCCAACCCCTTATTCCTATGATACTTAAAAAAAAAATTGCTTCATACAAGGCAATCCTTTTAATTTGTCTGCTTGTATCCCCTAGTAGGGCAGAAACATTGTCTGTTGATTTGCTGCCAAATTCTCCTGAGTCTAGTCTTCTACATAACATGCATTCATGCATTATTCATTCATTCAAAAATATTTCTTAGAACTTACTTGGCTTGAGACAAACAAAAATGAAGTCCCTGCCCTAATGGGATGGAAAGCTTGTATTAAAAAGGAATAGTTTTGATTGTTCCAGATTTATTTTATAGCTAGACAATAGTTTCTAGGGCTCATATTATATAGATGTGAGAATAGGGATAAAGTTAGTCTTTTTTTCCCCCTCGAATGTTCCTTTTACGACTTATCTACTTTTATCCCAGTGAGTCATTTTAGTATGGATGCTTTTGATTTGGGGAGAGTCACTGAACATTATCGGTTATTGCTGGCCCTTACTTTGTCCATTTGTGAGAAGAGGGAGCCAATTCCAGTGCTTTTCTACAACTTAGGGCTTAATAAACCTGTATTGATTGTGCCTTCCAATGTGTGTCAGCTTCTCTTTGTAGAGAGCCTTTCTGGCCTTTTCCTAGATGGCACTAATAAAGGCAGTTTGGAGTTTTGTTTGGTGGGAAGATCTGCCGTGATGCTAATAGTTCACCATTTTGTAGTGTCAGTAGTCTCTCCAGGTGACCTGAAGTACTGAATAAAATTTAACCAAACAGATGTTTCTTATTATTGCTTTAAATGGTGTGAAGAAAAAAAGTTTGAATTTACAGATCTTTTAAATTGTAACCGTAATTTATTTTAACTTAAACACAATCTAATATACAGCCTTTCCTATGCATTTTAGTGCTGGAATCATACTTTATGAATTGATCTTACAAGAGCTGCAAAATAAATTTGCTGTCTTAGTGTTTCCTGTATGCTGCTGCTGCTGCTGCTAAGTTGCTTCAGTCGTGTCTGACTCTGTGTGACCCCATAGATGGCAGCCCACCAGGCTCCCCCATCCCCAGGATTCTCCAGGCAAGAACACTGGAGTGGGTTGCCATTGCCTTCTCCAATGAATCTAAGTGAAAAGTGAAAGGGAAGTTGCTCAGTCGTGTCCTACTCTTAGCGACCCCATGGACTGCAGCTTACCAGGTTCCTCCATCCATGGGATTTTCCAGGCAAGAGTACTGGAGTGGCTTGCCATTGCCTTCTCTTTCCTGTATGACTACACTGTTATTTGCTTCTGTGCTTCATACCAACTGTTGGACATGGAATGCCCTTCCTTTTGCCTTTTTAGTTCACTGATTCCTTCTTATCCTTTAAGAAACATTGCTTTCTCTAGGATTCTGTCCATGTGCTTACTTACGTGAAACTGTCTAGTTACCATAAAGCCACACACATTGTTATTTCTGTGTTTTCATAAAGCCACAAGCATAATATTTCCCTTATCACAATTTTCATAATTATTTGTTTCTAGTTTTGCATCCCCTATTTAGTCTGTGAGCTCTTTGATACTAGAGACTCTATTGTGCTCTGTTTTGTAACAGTCTAACCCAGCACAGTGTCTATCATGTAGATCAGTGCCTACCATGTAGATTGCTGAAGATTTTTTGGGTGGTTGTAACAATATACTACAGACTGGGCAGCTTGTAAACAAAAGAAATTTGTCTTTTACAGTTCTGGAGGCTGGAAGTCTGAGATCAGGGTGCAACATGGTCAGGTGAGGGCCCTCTTTCAGACTGCTGATTCCATGTATCCTCCACATGTTGAGGGGGTGAGTTAATTTTCCGGAGTCCCTTTTATAAGGACCTTAATCCCATTCCTGGGGCTTCCTAGGTGGCACAGTTGGTAAAGAATATGTGCCAACGCAGGAGATGGAAGGGATGCAGGTTCAAACCCTGGGTCGGGAAGATCCCCTGGAGTAGAAAATGGCAACCCACTCCAGTATTTTTGCCTGGAAAATTCCATGGACAGAGGAGCCTGTTGGGCTATAGTCAATGAGTCACAAAGAGTCAGACACACCTGGAGTACACAGGCACATATGAATCCCATTCCGAATCACCTCCCAAAGACCCTATCTCCTAATACTATCATCTTATATGTTAGCTCTTCAACATTGAATAGATCATAGATCTATCATAGATGAGAATAAATCATGCTCAGTATATGCTCATAAAGGGATGGATAAAAATTAAAGATTTAAATTGGATCCAATTCTTTATGCAGAGATTAGAGCCTTAAAGAGAATATAGTCCAGAAGGGAGAATTTACTTCAGCAATGATTACTTTTTCCACTGTGATAATGGTTGAAGTTATGAAATACAGGGACAATATAGGGACAATAATGAAATGAAAGCTGCTTAGGGAAGAGTGTTCAATCTAGGTGAGAGACTTGAACTGATGAATTCAGATTGTTGTTATGAAGACCAACAGAGAAGGATTCTTGAGTGATTGTGAAGAATTTGTAAGGAGTGTACAGAGTAAAGAATGATGTACTTTAATTGAAAATAACTTGTTTAAAATTGGAAAAATAGACACGAAAGTGTTGGAAAATTCATTTTATTGTTGTAAATTATTGATGAGTTGTGATTGCTAGCATATGCTCAAACTAGATTTCTGTTGTCAATTTTTAAAAGTCCTTGGATAATTTAGATTTATATAATTCACTTAAAAGGTATATAAAATATTAATAAGTGATAATACCCACCACATTAAGACTTTGCTCCATGCCATGACTGTGCTGCATATTTTTGAATGCATCATCGTTAATATTTAATCCACTGCAATTGTTCACATTTTATAGATGAGTAAACAGAGGGTTAGAGAGCTCATTTCACTTGTCTTTGATCACACAATTTATGAAATGCCAGATCTGACATTAAATTCATTCCATTAAAAATTTTTTTATTTGTTTTATTCTTCTATTCTTTTTTTTTTGACTATGCCAGGTCTTCTGGGGTCTTCGTTATGGCACACAAGGTCTAGTTCCCTGACCAGAGACTGAACCTGGGCCTCAGGCAGTGGGAGTGTGGGGTCTTAACCACTAGACTTCCAGGGAAGTCCCAAATCCATTCCATTTGAGTTGAAAATTTGTGCTTTGTTGCACTACACTGTAATATATCCCAATGAGTCTCTGAAGTATGTATACATTTTCAACATGAGTTTAAAATGTCAAGCATAAATGTATATAATTTAGTTATCTCTTATGTGATCACTCATTCATTCCTTCATCAAACTTTCATTGACCCTCTAGGCACTGAGCAAAACTATGTATACAACATGCTTAATGCCCTTTTGAAATTTATAGTGGAAGAGAAGGCATTTAGAAATATAAATAACTATGTAATAACAATTTTGATAAATGCTATGAAGAAAAATATAGTGCCTTTTGTTAAGTAGATTACAGTGCAGGGTTCACATGTACTTACTTTCCTGTGGGCAAATGTAATTAGATTTACAATATAGCTTACTGTAACCCAAGAAGATGCTTAAAATAGCTCTAGATAAGTGGTACCACAGCCGTGTAATCAAGCCGAACAGTCTGAAAACATTGCTGTTCCAGCAGCCTTGCCACAGCACAAAGGGGATTTTGGTGAATTGAAGAAAACTGCGATGGTATACCTAACAGGTTTTGAAACTTTACCAAATTTCACATGCGTATTTCAACTTTAGAAGGTGACTTTGGAGCTATCTCTGCAATGACCTATATCTGTTCACAAAAAATAATAAATATCCATGAAGTTGACTGTTGCACTGCCCTTTAGAAAGCAGTATCTATCCTGCTGCAACTCCAAGCATGTGGGAGATTTTGAAATAGAAATATCGAGAAGGTATTTGTTAAGTTTGAATATTTGGCTTCATATATTGCTAACATTTGGCATAAAATCTAAATAGCAGTAAAATAGGAAAATTTATATCTTTTAGCACCTAATAAAGCTGAATGGCCAAAATAAACAACTAAAAACATTTTTAAAAGGCAAGCAAATCAAAGCAAAAAAAAAAAAAAATGAAACATAACCAGATGTTAATAACAACTTATGTCCTGGCTTTATTGTAATTCAAAGGTTATGCAGCCTAAATTTCAGTTTCAGACGTTACCTTAGAATTGTATTATAATAAGGTTATAAGAACCTGGTACTTAAGGAATTTGAGAAAATTGCAGAAAAATCAAAGTCAATGATTTCTGTTATTGTTTTTTTTTTTTTTAAGTTTCTCACCAGCAAATGTGTGTTTAGTTTGATTTTTCCTTCTGCCCTTTCCTTTCAAAGTCTATTCATAATTGGAAATCTGGTGATTTCCTGACAGTTGAAGATATTTTTGTAATTATCTGTAAAGTTGAAAGGCTGAGGACTCTATTTATTAGCTGTCAGAGAGCCATTGAAATGTTTTTCATGAAATAAGTGGAAATATGTGTTAAAGATAGAAGAAAACAAGAAATCCAATATCATAATTAAAACTTATTATCATCTATCAACTCTATTGTGAGATACTGTGAGTCTTCCCTATTACCACCTTTCCTGGGAGTTCCTTCTCCTGTCAATACTTTTTAGTGTCCTCTCTCTTGTCTTTCTTCCCTCCTCTCACAAAAGAGGAATTGTTAAGTTGGGTCTTGAAGAATAAATAGGAACTTTCCTAATAGAAAAGTGAGAAAAGGATTCCTTGATAGGCACTGGCAACTGCTAAGGCAGTAAAGACAGGAAGATGCGAAATAGCATGGGTTGAGCTGAAAACGGAATTCAGTGTGGTTAGAATATATAGTGCAAGGGAAGAAATGACAGGAGAGGAGAACGAAGGGGTCAAATCAGATGGCAAAACCATTCACAGACAAGAAGAACTTATCATGTATAGGGCCTATTTGGTGACCAGGAAGGTGCTTACCTCTACTACCAGGGCAGGAGGGAATGAATGAAGGACTCACAGTGGATACAGAAGTGTGCACAGATAAGAACACATTTATGGCATTTCATGCCTGGTCTGATGGTTTTCATTTTCTTTGCAAATAAGAAACCTGGTCAGCCACAGATTGACAGATGACAGGGTGGTTGGGAAACTTGAGGAGAAAGGAAGATGTTTAGAACCGCATTGGAAAGGAGAGGAACGTATCAAGAGATATGAAAAAAGCTTACGGGAAAGTCATTGAGAGTCCTGTTAACAAGTGAAATCTATGAATGTGTATTGGCATCAACTTGTGAGGTTAATTCATGTTATTTGAAACTCTACTTAGTATTGTAATTGCAGTGTCCATTTTGAGTTTGGAAGTTCCAGGCTCCTTGTTGCCAGAAGACAAAGATGTGAGTGACTTGAGAACACTGATGATTAAAGGTGATGTTAATATTTATTGAGTACTTGATGTGCTAGAAATTGTGCTTAGTACATTATAGACATTGCCACATTCGTCCCCTCCTTTCCTATGAAGTACAAGATCTATGCTCATTTTAAAAAGACAAACAGAATCCTGTTAAGTAATGTTCCCAAGATATTTTACCAATGCGTAGCGGAACTGGAATTTTAGTGAAGATTAACATTGCAGCAGAGTACAAAAGAAATGAAGGTTAGAAAAGGGCTAATTTTGGATTTCTCTGGTGGTCCAGTAGGCTAAGACTCCGAGCTCCTAATTCAGGGAGGTGGGGTTTGATCCCTGGTTGGGGAACTAGATTCCACGTGCCACAACTAAGAGTTCACATTCTGCAAGTAAAGATCAAAGATTCTGCGTGCCACAGCTAAGACCCTGCACAGCCAAATAAATTTAAAAATATATATATTAAAAAAATGAAGAAAAGGGTCAGTAGTTTGGGAGAAGAGGTAAGCCTCAAAACAGGAGAAACTTTCAAGGAAATTCCAGGACAGAATTGACAGAAATAATGTTTTTAGTGTTGTCTGAAGGACAGGAAAGTGATGGGGAATTGGAATGTCGATGTTTAAGACTTTGGTAGTAGAAGCATAAAGAGTGCCCATTAGCTTCAAGTTTTAAGTGAATTACTGAAAGGCGAGTAGACGTGGAGGTCACAGTTTCTCTGGCTAGGTTACTGATTGTAGTGCATGGTTATTGATTATGAATATTGATTATGGTGTGACTTTGGAGTGAAGAGAAATGGATTTTGAAGAAACGGTCGGAAGGATATTAGGTCCTAGTTTTCTGGATGGTATAGCTTGGTGAAATGAACTTAAGTGAAGAAAAATTTCCTTGTGTGAACTGCAAAGTAACGGTAAGCTGTAGAGGAGAACTAGGTTTGTGCTGAGCCTCTGTTCTGTACCTAAAGACATGGAATTAGCAAGTATTCAAGAGGACTCAATCTAAGTCTGGTCTTCAAGGAGAAAAGATCATAGAGAGAGTGTAATGTCTAGGTTAGGAATTAAGTAATTTATTTGAAAAAAAGTGGGAGCTCTAGAGGATTCAGTGAAAAATATTAGGCAGGACATTAAGAGGAGTGTGGTAGGGTGGAGAGTATGAACCAAAAGGAAAAATACATAGCAGTGTAGTTGTGTGAGCAAGAGACTGGAAAAGAGAATTAGAGATTAGAGGAAACGCTTTATTAAGGGCTTGAGAGTATGAGAGACAGAGGCACTGTAGAATTTGATGGCTTCAGATTTGTAAATAGAGCTTTGGTTTAAAGGTATTTCACTATTTTGATTCCAAAGAGTGTGGTGATCTGACTTCAACCACATTAATATTTGAGTAAGTGAGTGTGGCACTGTTCTAAGTTCTGTAGGTGTTGAGTAACAGACATACCTTGTCAGTCAGTCAATTCATTACAAGTTTTGGATTAAAAATAACTGGATTTATGCTTCTGATTCTGTCACCTGCTTAATAATATTTTACTTAAAATATAATATTGTCTAATATTTAGTATTTAGGTTTGTGTAGCATCATCTTTTGATTATTAAGACAGATTCTTGCTTAATGATGTTAATTTCCATTGCTATATTTAAAAACAACATGGTCTTACCTAAGCACTCCAATAAGTGTAGTAGAAATCAAGAACTTTAAATGGGATCTGTAGATTCACTTGTTTTACACTATATGAAAAGGAAAGGTGGTGCATAGAAAAGAAAAGAGATACGACATCATCAAGTGGATTTCCTCAAAAAATTCATCATAATTTAGCATTGGAAGTGGTTTTACACATCACATTGTCCGTCCACTCTTTGATGCAAGCATGCAAAGTCTTTTAATGAAAGATATATCTTCTAACTGTATGGTAGTTTGCAAAGTGTGAGCAAAATTGAGGTTGGAATCTTGGCTCCTGTCCCTAACGTGTAATTCTGAAAACTTGGCTTCTCCAAGCCTAATTTTCCCTGTTCTATAAAATGGGAATGCTAGAGTAATCAAGAAGGTTGTAGCAGCCCATTTAACTTTTAGACACCTCTATCAGAGGTTATATTTACCTGGGACAAAACTCTATCTCTCTGTAGTTTTCTAACACATTTGCTGGAATTGCTTGAGGAAGCCGAAAAATCATCTTAAAACTAAGCTTCACACTGAGTTTAATTTGTTTTTATGTTTATGCAGCAATCTGGGCTTTGACATCTCAATAACAACAATGATTTGTTTTCCCCCCAAATAACTATTGAACATCCAACATATACGAGGCAATGCTATGTGGGAGCCCACCACCCCCTGCCCCCAGCCAAAACCAGCCATTAGAGGCGTCCCATATATCCCAGGGACCATCTGCTTTCATGTCAGGTGTGCTCAGGTGCAGTCTGGGAGAAGCCTGTGGGAAGTGTGGATTCTGTGCAAATCCAATAATGGGTGTTCAAATCTCAGCAGCTTGTGCCCTTGTGGTCAATTATACTCCATCTAGTTGGAGGTCTTTGAAGCACATTGTTTAAGCCACCATACGTATTTGTCCATCCTGATCATATGTAAAAATAATGTTGTAAAGGCTCTAGTGTACACTTTGTTTCAGAGAATAAAATGTAAATGTACATTTGGTTCTAGGGAAGATGGAGGCTAATAGGAACTGCTGTATATTTTGCTTTCTTCGCATTTCCCCATGCCAGTCCACCTCATAGCCACCTCAACTTGCATTATAAATGTATGACAAACTAAGTATGGTGACACCAGTAAGACAAGCTGATTAAGATACGCTTTTGCAATGTGTTTTGGCTTCAACCTTAGTCATGGTTAGTTTTCAGTACAATACTTGAAGAAATTATATTTGTTTTTAATACTGATTTTTCTTTCATCTTTGACTTCTAGAAGGGCAGGTGATTTACATCTCCATAACAAAGATATGTGAACAAGAATTGTGCCTTCAATATTTTTACTGAAGTTCTACAGTCACAAATTTTGGTTCTGCTATTTTCTCACTTTTTGTTTATTCTAAGATGGTTTAAGTCATTTCCTTGAATTCTGCTTATGTAATTTTGTTGTGCTTGTTTATCGATTTTAGGTTATACTACTTGTTAAGAAGCACAATAGAATTTCTTGAAGTTGGTCACGAAAATGACTACAGACAGTAGCTGTAAATAGTATTTCTGTGGTTGTATGTTACAAGGCTTTGGAGAATCTGCCTCCTGTGACTTTCAGAGATCACCTTCGGTGGTTGTGTAAACTTAGAATAGTGGATTTGTTTTTGAGTATCCAAGAGTATGACGTGGAGTCTCATGCCTGTCACTTAACAGCAGAAGGACTGTTATTCTTTAGCTTTGTCCTAATGCCCTCGCATTCTTCAACCTTGGGTCAGTCAGCCCCTTATCAGCTGATGTGGTTTTACATTTTTGCCTCAATCATTATCTCTCACTTTAAGTTCTCCTTTTGTAGTACTTGCTATTTGCTTCCAAAACAAACATGCTTTCTGCGCTTGTGAGGAAAGAAAAGGAGAAAGAGATTTAAAAGAAAATAATAGGTGGGTCCTCAGTTATTTTTGCTTTTTACTAATGCTAACGACTAGCATAAAGTATGGAATTATGATTAAGGTATTTATGAATAATTCATTCAAGGAACTTTTTCCCAAGCCCTAATGAACACTGAATATTTACAAATATAATTGAGTGATGCTGTTAACTTAAAGGAGAAAGTAGCCTACTGGGAAAGTAGGCTTATCTGCTGTTTTCTAAAATAGATTCTCTTGACCATTCTGTCAAATATATCAGTAAAATTACCTATTTTAGTTAATGTAATTTTTTAACTTTTATCACTCAATTGGGAATAACCAATCATGTGTAAATATGAATAATATATTTTCTTCCTCTACATCACAAGTTCTTAGCCTCTTTAAAAATAACTTTTATAAAAATATATTTTATTTGTCTTAAGATTTGCTCATGAGTTAGAAAAGATCATGAACCATGGGTAATGCATTTTAGTTGCAAAACAAGATTCAAATTTAAGTTAATTAATTATTAGATGACCATACTCTGGACATAGAACTTCATGACACCATGGAATATTAAAATACTGAAATAGCTGCTGTTTTTTTTTCTAAAAAGTATGGCCTCTTAATCACCTAAATAATGGCCTCTGAAATTACAAAATTAAAAATTATATTTTCCTACCTGATAATTGGAAAAGAGATTAGACAGTAACACAACTTTCCAGAGACTTAGAAATTCCTGTTATTTCTTTATTTATCTTTTAATATTTATTTGGCTGCACTGAGTCTTTGTTGGATGAGATCTAGTTCCCCGATCAGGGATTGAACCTGGGCACTCCTGCATTGAGAGTGGAGTCTTAGCCACTGGACCACCATTTCTTATTTGTGTTGATTTTCAGTATAATACATCAGAGAACTGTGCTCCCAATGCAGGGGTACCCAGGTTCAATCCCTGGTTGGGGAACTAGAGCTCACATGCCCCGACTGAACTGCTCACTTACTGAGCAACTGAACTGAACTGAACTGGCTGCACTGGGTCTTCGTTGCGGCACATGGGTTTTATGGTAAGGGGCCTATAATATAGTTTTTTGTTAGTAAGTAAAAACCTTTGTCAAACTTCTCTGTGATTTAGACATGTATGTTTCAGAAGGTCACATATACTAACTTTTATACAAGGTGAAGGTTACTCAGAAGGTCAAAAAGCATGCCAAAACAAATATAAAGCATTTTATTTCACTTTAACTACTCTCTTAAAAAAATTGTTTATTTAATGGATATGATCATATGACTGTCAAATTAGTCCTTTTTTTTAAAACACATATCTGCTCACAAGCACTTACCTTTTAAGTCCTGTGGCCTGTTTCTGTTTTAAAAAAAAAATAGTAAAAGTATACATTAAAGCGAATGAGATGAACCAGAGGGATGGGATGGGGAGGGAGGTGGGAAGGGGGTTCAAGATGGGGAACATATGTACACCCAGGGCAGATTCATGTCAATGTATGGCAAAACCAATACAATAATGTAATTAGCCTCCAATTAAAATAAATAAATTAAAAATAAAGCAAATGAGAAAACTTTTGTTGCCCCATTTTTTACAACAAAATTCTATAAATTAAGATTATTCTGATATTCTAGAGTAAAATCAGGGAATTTCAAAACTCAAACCATTAAAAGAATTTTATAGTTAAGATACAAAGGAAAGAAAAAACCTTCCTTATTTCATTATTCTCAAATATTAGTAACATTATTGGGGCAGGGGATAAATAATGAAATTTGTGGACAAAAATGAATTATATCAAATTATACCAATATACCACGATGTTTACACATGAAATTAAATCCAAAATGATGGATTTTAAGTGGTAGTCACTGAAGCAATAAATTAATTGTAATAAGATGTTATGTTCCTAAATTTGTTAACTTCATTATATAAATTTTGTTTATTGTGGTATAACAACACCAGTAATTTTGTAAAATTTATTTTAATATTGATTCTAAATTCAAATGAACTTCATTGTCACTATAAGGAAGTTCTTCATGTATAGAATTGACAAATTTTCATGGGATAGTTACTAAATGAGACAGTTACATGTGCCTAATCTGTTATTATAGTCCTGGAAGTTCCACAGTAAGCAGATTGACTGCCAGCCTGAAATTCCTTCCATTTTAGACTACAATGTCGAAGTTCTCCGGTCAAACCAGGTGACATTGCAAGTGCTATCTCAGTGACATTGTATTATCTATGTTCCCTCCTCCTAGTCTTTACTTTTGTGAAATATTCAACAATCTTTGCTTTATACCATGCTATATTAAACAATCTGATTTTTCTGGATAATATCTGAAAGTTTCTTAATTATGTTTGTTAATAATATGACAAATAAGGCATGTATATGAATAAATCTCATATATCTAAAGTCAGGATTAAACAAGGAACTAATATTTATTCATCTATATAAACTAATATTTTTCACTGTCTTAACTGACACCTATTAATAATAGTTGTTCATAGTACATTCTTCTTCTTTTCTTATTTAGTTGCAAATACTATGCTCAGTACAGTTCAGTCGCTCAGTCATGTTGGACTCTTTGCAACACCATGAACCACAGCATGCTAGGCCTCCCTGTCCATCACCAACTCCTGGAGTCCACCCAAACACATGTCCATTGAGTTGGCAATGCCATCTGACCATCTCATCCTCTGTCGACCCCTTCTCCTCCTGACCTCAATCTTTCCCAGCATCAAGGTCTTTTCAAATGAGTCAGCTCTTCGCATCAGGTGGCCAAAGTATTGGAGTTTTGCTTCAACATCAGACCTTCCAGTGAACACCCAGGACTGATCTCCTTTAGGACGGACTGGTTGGATCTCCTTGCAATCCAAGGGACTCTCAAAAGTCTTCTCCAACACCACAGTTCAAAAGCATCAATTCTTCAGCGTTTAGCTTTCTTTACAGTCCAAATCTGACATCCATACATGACCACTGGAAAAACCATAACCTTGACTAGATGGACCTTTGTTGACAAAGTAATGTCTCTGCTTTTTAATATGCTATCTAGTTTGGTCATAACTTTCCTTCCAAGGAGTAAGCGTCTTTTGCTTTCCTGTCTGCAATCACCATCTGCAGTGATTTTGGAGTCCAGAAAAATAAAGTCAGCCACTGTTTCTCTATCTATTTCCCATGAAGTGATGGGACCGGATGCCACGATCTTCGTTTTCTGAAGCTTTAAGCCAACTTTTTCATTCTCCTCTTTCACTTTGATCAAGAGGCTTTTGAGTTTCTCTTCACTTTCTGCCATAAGAGTGGTGTCATCTGCATATCTGAGGTTATTGATATTTCTCCCGGCAATCTTGATTCCAGCTTGTGCTTCCTCTAGTCCAGCATTTCTCATGATGTACTCTGATGTACTTATATAGTTAAATAAGCAGGGTGACAATATACAGCCTTGACGTACTCCTTTTCCTATTTGGAACCAGTCTGTTGTTCCATGTCCAGTTCTAACTGTTGCTTCCTGACTTGCATACAGGTTTCTCAAGAGGCAGGTCGGGTGGTCTGGTATTGCCATCTATTGAAGAATTTTCCGCAGTTTGTTGTGTTCCACACAGTCAAAGGCTTTGACACAGTCAGTAAAGCAGAAGTAGATGGAACTCTCTCGCTTTTTTGATGATCCAGTGGATGTTGGCAATTTGATCTCTGGTTCCTCTGCCTTTTCTAAAACCAACTTGAACATCTGGAAGTTCACGGTTCACGAATTGCTGAAGGCTGGCCTAGAGAATTTTAAGCATCACTTTACTAGCCTGTGAGATGAGTGCTAGCATTTTACAAATATTAACTGACTTAATTTAGTAGTCATGCAGTAGTTAAATATTACTACATCCTCTTTTATTTTTTTACGAAAAAGGGAATTGGATAGAGAAGTCAAAAACTTGTCTTAAGGACTATATAATCAATTGATGGTAAAATGTTGATGATCTTTTACAAAATTTTCTGATTTATTGTTAGAGCTCAGAAATCTTATGAAAATTCTCCTTCAGTTTTTAAATGAATAAATTTAATGTAAGAGTCTTAATGTATTTATGTAAAAATTTCACATTATTGCTTTATAAACATACACATACACACACACTTTTTCATTATCCTACCAAAAGTGGAAGGAAAAGTCTCAAAAAGTTAAAGAAAAGCTATTGTTAGTTTTGAAGTCCCAAATACATTGGACTGAGGTGAATCTCTTTGATGTTTTTGCAGGAAAATGTAAAGGCAGGCACATATAAAGGCAGACACGGTAGTTATAACGAGTTAGTGGTGATTTGAAGTAATTTAATGAGAAAACGTGTCCTTGTCTGAAAAAGGGCTCAAAATAAAGCCTTGGAGATTTAGAAAAGGCAAACAGTAATTTCACCCTGGACAACAGAAAGCTACATGCTATCCAGTCTTTCAGAGATAGAGTTGGATATTTTTTTCTTTTTTCTTTTTATCATACATCTCAATATTTGAGTGATTATGCCATTCTCTGATTTTTTTTTTTAGGAGTTTGATGTAATGGTCACCTGGGCAACCTTAGACACGGGAATCTTGGAAACCAAAGGACTTTTGGACTCTGTGCTGATAGAGCTCCCTTGTGAGTACTCTCAATGTATATGAACATTTTTTCTGAGTCATTCTAAATCATTCTGCCTGTGGAATTGGTAGATCTTAAAGAACCCGCATGCCAGTGCAGGAGATGTAAGAGATGTGGGTTCAATCCAAGGGTTGGGAAGATCACCTGGAGGAGGGCATGGCAACCCACTCCAGTATTGTTGCCTGGAGAATCCCAAGGACAGAGGAGCCTAGCAGGCTACAGTCTATGGGGTCGCAAAGATTTGTACATGACTAAAGCTACTTAGGATGCATACTCAGTGTGAATAGGAATATTGGCTTGGCTGGTATTTACATCCCTTTCAAAAATAGAACGGATTTTAAAGTTGACACTTTAAATCTTTAGTCCTTCTGTGACTCTATCTATATTCTGTGTGATTTTAGTCAAGAGATTAAGCTTCAGTTTCTCTGTACATAAAATAGAGCTAAATATAAACCCTTCCTTCACTAAAAGCATATTATAAAGGTAGTAAATGATAAATTTCACTAATAATAAAAATAGAAGTAGGTTTTGTTTACTATTACTAATATAAATGCTTGTTTTAATATAAATGTGGAGGCTTTAAGTATTTTATTTTTTCTTATTGTCTTTGTCATTTCACCCTTTAAAAAATAACTGTATCTTGAATAAAAATGATTATGTCAGGATTTCTCATTCATATTTTATTTGTATAAGGTTTTACTACTTGAAAAGATTTAATTTAATTTGACCCTTAGTTGAATCCTGGTGTAAAGCAGGTCAGTGATTATTATCCTAACCCTGCAGATGAGAAAACTAATGCTCAGCACTGTCAGTGTCTTGCTCAAAATTGCATACTAGAAAGAGAATGAATTTGAAATCGAATATTCTTCTAACCAGTCCATATGCATTTCAGAAACTATATTTAATTGGTGAAATTTCCTTTTTGCATTTGGTTTTCTGCCTACTTTAATAGTAAGAGTATTATGGTGAATTTCGGTATTGACCATCTGGTGATGCCCATGTGTAGAGTCATCTCTTGTGTTGTTGGAAGAGGGTGTTTGCTACGACTAGTGTGTTCTCTTGGAAAAACTCAGCCTTTGCCCTGCCTCATTTTATACTCCAAGGCCCAACTTGCCTGTTACTCCAGGTATCTCTTGACTTCCTACTTTTGCATTCCAGTCCCCTGTGATGAAAAGGACATCTTTTTTTGGTGTTAGTTCTAGAACATATTGTAGGTCTTCACAGAAACATTCAACTTCAGCTTCTTCAGCATTAGTGGTTGGGGCATAGACTTAGATAATTGTGATATTGAATGTTTTGCCTTAAAAACAAATAAGAGATCATTCTGTCATTTTTGAGATTTAATCCAAGTTCAGCGTTTCTGACTCTTTTGTTGACTATGAGGGCTACTCCATTTCTTCTAAGAGTTTTTTGCCCACAGTAGTGGATATAATGGTCATCTGAACTAAATTTTCCCATTCCGGTCCATTTTAGTTCACTGATTCCTAAAATGTCTATGTTTACTTTAGCCATCTGTTTGACCACTTCCAATTTGCCTTGATTCATGGACCTAACATTCCAGGTTCCTATGAAATATTGTTCTTTACAGAATCGGACTTTACTTCCATCACCAGTCACATCCACAACTGGGCGTTCTTTTTCCTTTGGCTTCATCTCTTCATTCTTTCAGGACTTATTTCTCCACTTTTCGCCAGTAGCATATTGGGCACCTATCGACACGGTGAGTTCATCTTCCAGTGTCCTATCTTTTTGCCTTTTCATACTGTTTATGAGGTTCTCATGGAGAAAAAAATGGCAACCCACTCCAGTATTCTTGCCTGGAGAATCCCATGGGCAGAGGAGCCTGGTGGGCTGCCGTCTATGGGGTCGCACAGAGTTGGACACGACTGAAGCGACTTAGCTGGAGCAGCAGCAGCAGCATGAGGTTCTCAAGGCAAGAATACTGAAGTAGTTTGCCATTCCCTTCTCCAGTGGACCACGTTTTGTCAGAATTCTCCACCATGACCCCTTAGTCTTGGGTGGCCCTACATGGCATGGCTCATAGTTTCAGTGATTTAGAAAAGGCTGTGATCTGTGGTGATCAGTTTGTTTAATAATCTGTGATTTTGTTTAATAATCTGTGATTGTGGTTTTCATTCTGTAAGAGGCTTGTGGAAGCTTCCTGATGGGAGAGACTGACTGCGGGGGGTGGGGGGTGTGGCAGGAATCTGGGTCTCGTTCTGATGGGCAGGACCATGCTCAGTAAATTTTGAATCTAATTTTCTGTTGATGAGTGGGCAGTGTTCCCTCCCTGTTGTTTGTCCTGAGGCCAAACTACGGTAGGGGTAAAGGCAGTAATGGTGACCTCCTTCAAAAGGACTTATGCCTGCACAGTTGCATTCAGGGCCCCTGACCCTGCAAGAGGGTACCATTACCCACAAGTCCACTGGGGACTCCAAGACGCTCATCTAGAGCCAGACATCCTGGAATGTGAAGTCAAGTGGGCCTTAGGAAGCATCACTACAAACAAAGCTAGTGGAGGTGATGGAATTCCTGTTCAGTTCAGTTCCGTCACTCAGTCGTGACTGAATCTTTGCGACTCCATGAATCACAGCACGCCAGGCCTCCCAGTCCATCACCAACTCCGGGAGTTCACTCAAACTCATGTCCACCTAGTCGGTGATGCCATCCAGCCATCTCATTCTCTGTCATCCCCTTCTCCTCCCACCCCCAATCCTTCCCAGCATCAGAGTCTTTTCCAGTGAGTCAACTCATCGCAAATCCCCCAAAATAGAAAAAAATGTAACAAATTTTTAGCGTGGAAGAATTGATGCTTTTGAACTGTGGTGCTGGAGAAGACTCTTGAGAGTCCCTTGGACTGTAAGGAGATCCAACCAGTCCACTCTAAAGGAGATCGATCCTGGGTGTTCATTGGAAGGACTGATGCTTAAGCTGAAACTCCAATACTTTGGCCACCTCATGCGACGAGTTGACTCACTGGAAAAGACTCTGACGCTGGGAAGTATTTGGGGCGGGAGGAGAAGGGGACGACAGAGAATGAGATGGCTGGATAGCATCACCGACTCGATGGACATGAGTTTGAGTGAACTCCGGGAGTTGGTGATGGACAGGGAGGCCTGGCGTGCTGTGATTCATGGGGTCGCGGAGAGTGAGAAAAGACTGAGCGACTGGACTGAACTGAACTGAACTGAAGTTTCTGATGGCTTATCACAGCAGCTGTAGAAAACTAACACAGCGTGACACTGTGAGATTAGGCAATGAAGCTTGAGAGCAGAGTGGTTTATGCCAGGGTGACATGAGGTCAGTCACGGTGTTGAGGTAGGTTTAATATGTCATGTGATTCCTTTTGGCTACATGATTTCCTAGGGGAACTGACTTGTCCCTGTGTGTTTCTTTTTAGTTAAGGCTATGGATGCTGAGTATAAGAGTTCAGATCCTGCCTCTGATTCTTACTTCAGGCATACTTCATTTTATTTGAGCTTTACTATATAGGGATTCCCAAATATTGTGTATTTTACAAATTGAAGGTTTGGGGGCAACCTGCATGGAGCACCCTTTTTCCAGCAGCATTTGGTCCCTGTGTGATTCTGTGTCACATATTCGTAATTCTCGCAATATTTCAAACCCTCCACCAGAGAAAACATTACAACTCACTAAAGGCTCAGATGATGATTTAGCACTTTTTAGCAATAAAGTATTTTTAAATTAAGGTGTGTACATTTTTTTAGACATAATGCTGCTATTGCACACTTAATAGACTATAGTATGGTATAAGCTTAACTTTTGTGTGCACTGCTTATGTAACTTGCTTTATTTTGATACTTGCTTTATCGTGGTGGTTGGATCTGAACTGCAGTATCAACAGGGAATGCCTGTAATTATAAACTTTCAGAGCATTCCATTTTTCATCTGTTAAACAAAGACAGTAAAAACATCTTCTTCATAGGGCTGCCGTGAGAACTAACTGTTAATTTACATTTTAAGTACTTAAAATGGTATTTGGCATATAGCAGGGGCTATATTGGAAAAGGAAATGGCAACCCAATCCAGTATTCTTGCCTGGGCAATCCCATGGATGGAAGAATCTGGTGGGCTACAGTCCATGGGGTCGCAAAGGGTTGGACATGACTGAACACACACACAAATGCAGGGGCTTTATATATATTAACTATTGCTATTATTATTACTTTTATTCCTCAAATACTGTATTCTCTAAACTCATACTATTTTTTTCATTTATAGATAGAAGAGTGTCCAAAACCTCTGGAGGAATGCCTTTGGGGTAGAAGTATTTTTTGTTTGTTAGAGTGCTGGGACTGTTTTTGAACAACTTTCAGTTCAATTCAGTTCAGTTCAGTCGCTCAGTCGTGTCCGACTCTTTGCGACCCCATGAATCACAGCACGCCAGGCCTCCTTGTCCATCACCAACTCCCGGAGTTCACTCAAACTCATGTCCATCGAGTCGGTGATGCCATCCAGCCAACTTTACTGAGACATAATTCACATTGCATCCAATACACCCATTTAAAAGTACACAATCTGATGGATTTTAGTACATTTACAGCTATGCAGCCATCACCATAATCAATTTTAGGACATTTTCATTCTCCAAAATGGTTCTCAACCCGACAACTCTCATGTCCTGATTCCCCTACCCTCCAGCTCTAAGCAACCGGTCATCTGCTTTACCTCTGTATATTTTCTTGTCTGGATATTTCATATAAATGCAGTAACATAACATGTAATCTTCTGTGACTAGATTATTTTGCTTAGTATTGTTTTCAACATTCATTCATGTTGTAGCATGTTACAGTACTACATTCCTATCTATGGATGAATAATATATTCCACTGTATGGTAGACTGCAATTTGCTTATCCATTCATTAATTGATGGATGTTTGGATCATTTCCATTCTTTGCCTTTTATGAATCATGCTGCTATAAATATTTGAGTACAATTTCTGTGTGGACATGTTTTCATGTCTCTTGAGTGTATGCCTTGGAGTGAAATTGCTGGATCATATGATAATTCAATGTTTAACATTTGAGGAACTGTCAACTCTTCTCCACAGGAGCTGCACCATGACCTGAATGGGAAGGAAGTCCAGAGGGAGGAGATATATGTATATGTATGGCAGATTCATTTTGAAGTATAGTAGAAACTAACACAACATCTTAAAACAACTGTACACTGATCTCCTTGCAGTATAAGGGACTCTCAAGAGTCTTCTCCAACACCACAGTTCAAAAGCATCAATTCTTCAGTGCTCAGCTTTCTTCACAGTCCAACTCTTACATCCATACATGACCACTGGAAAAACCGTAGCCTTGACTAGATGGACCTTTGTTGACAAAGTAATGTCTCTACTTTTTAATATGCTATCTAGCTTGGTCATAACTTTCCTTCCTAGGAGTAAGCATCTTTTCATTTCATGGCTGCAATCAGCATCTGCAGTGATTTTGGAGCCCCCCAAAATAAAGTCTGACACTGTTTCCACTGTTTCCCCATCTATTTCCCATGAAGTGATGGGACAAGATGCCATGATCTTTGTTTTCTCAATGTTGAGCTTCAAGCCAACTTTTTCACTCTCGCCTTCCACTTTCATCAAGAGACTTTTTAGTTCCTCTTCACTTTCTGCCATAAGGGTGGTGTCATCTGCATATCTGAGGCTATTGATATTTCTCCGGCAATCTTGATTCCAATTTGTGTTTCTTCCAGCCCAGCATTTCTCATGATGTACTCTGCATATAAGTTAAGTAAGCAGGGTGACAATATACAGCCTTAACATACTCATTTTCCTATTTGGAACCAGTCTGTTGTTCCATGTACAGTTCTGACTGTTGCTTCCTGACCTGTGTATAGATTTCTCAAGAGGCAAGTCAGGTGGTCTGGTATTCCTATCTCTTGAAGAATTTTCCACAGTTTGTTGTGATCCACTCAGTCAAAGGCTTTGGCATAGTCAATGAAGCAGAAATAGATGTTTTTCTGGAACTCTCTTGCTTTTTCGATGATCCAGCAGATGTTGGCAATTTGATCTCTGGTTCCTCTGCCTTTTCTAAAACCAGCTTGAACATCTGGAAGTTCATGGTTCACGTATTGCTGAATCCTGACTTGGAGAATTTTGAGCATGACTTTACTAGCGTGTGAGATGAGTGCAATTGTGCAATAGTTTGAGCATTCTTTGGCACTGCCATTCTTTGGGATTGGAATGAAAACTGACCTTTTCCAGTCCTCCGGCCACTGCTGAGTTTTCAAATTTGCTGGCATACTGAGTGCAGCACTTTCCCAGCATTATCTTTCAGGATTTGAAATAGCTCAACAGTAATTCCATCACCTCCACTAGCTTTGTTCATAGTGATGCTTCCTAAGGCCCACTTGACTTCACACTCCAAGATGTCTGGCTCTAGGTGAGTGATCATACCATCATAATTCTGTGCGTCATGAAGATCTTTTTCGTATGGTTCTTCTGTGTAATTTTCCCACTTCTTCTTAATATCTTCTGCTTCTGTTAGGTCAATACCATTTCTGTCCTGTACTGAGCCCATCTTTGTATGAAATGTCCCCTTGGTATCTCTAATTTTCTTGAAGAGATTTTTAGTCTTTCCCATTCTGTTGTTTTCTTCCATTTCTTTGCATTGATCACTGAGGAGGGCTTTCTTTTCTCTCCTTTCTATTCTTTGGAATTCTGCATTCAAATGGATATATATGTTTCCTTTACTCCTTGGCCTTTCACTCTCTTCTTTTCACCGATATTTGTAAGGCCTGCTCAGACAACCATTTTGCCTTTTTGCATTGCTTTTTCTCGGGGATGTTCTTGAACTCTGTCTCCTGTACAATGTCACGAACCTTCATCCATAGTTCTTCTGGCACTCTAATCCTTTGAATCTATTTGTCACTTCTACTGTATAATCATAAGGAATTTCATTTAAGTCATACCTGACTGGTCTAGTGGTTTTCCCTACTTTCTTCAATTTAAGTCTGAATTTGGCAATAAGAAGTTCATGATCTGAGCCACTGTCAGCTCCCGGTCTTGTTTTCGCTGACTATACAGAGCTTCTCCATCTTTGGCTGCAAATAATATAAGCAGTCTGATTTTGGTATTGACCATCTGGTGATGTCCATGTATAGAGTGTTCTCTTGTGTTATTGAAAGAGGGTGTTTGCTATGAACAGTGTGTTCTTTGGCAAAACTTTATTAGCCTTTCCCCTGCTTCATTCTGTGCTCCAAGGCCAAATTTGCCTGTTACTCCAGGTATTTCTTGACTTCCTACTTTTGCATTCCAGTCCCCTATGATGAAAAGAACATCTTGTTTGAGTGTTCTAGACGGTCTTGTAGATCATCATAGAACCGTTCAACTTTAGCTTCTTTAGCATTACTGGTTGGGGCATAGACTTGGATTACTGTGATATTGAATGGTTTGCCTTGGAAATGAACAGAGATCATTTTGTTGTTTTTGAGATTGCATCCACGTACTGCATTTCGGACTCTTTTGTTGATTATGATGGCTATTCCATTTCTTCTAAGGGATTCTTGCCCACAGTAGTAGATATAATAGTCATGTGAGTTAAATTCACCCATTGCATGTCCTATAGCAGTTTAATTCCTTCAACTTGTTTGTCTTTCTGTTTTAGCTAATATTGTCAGTCTCTTGTTTTGATGTCACTGTTTAAGCATGAATATTTCTTGGTACCAGGAAATGTATGCAACATCCTATAAAAAGTCTTAGATTAAAAAAACAAACTACTTTGCAAGTGAGAAAACCTGGTATGAATTTTCAAAGACATTCTGTGAAGAGGGGAGCCTCTGAACTAGATGGTTAGAAACTGCTACTCTGTCACTTCCACATTCACTGTGTCTGGCAGTGATGTGGTGCATATTCCAAAGGCCTGGTAGGATCATATATTTGATTCACTTTTTAGATTTTGGCCACAATAACTATATTGCAAGGCACAATATATTAATTAATTCAGCCAACATATTTTACTCACCTCCCAATATCAATGGATAACTTATGTCTCTTCAAGGCTTTCCTGGGACAGTGGGGAAGAAACAATGATCCCGAAATATTCAAGCTTCCAGGAGTAGAGTCAGGCAGGGAGGCAGGATTTGTTTACTCTGTCTAATGCCCTGCATACAGAGGCCAGGAGCAACATGCCATGATTCCTTATATAGTTTCTTCTAATATTTTATTTTGTTTTATTTATTTGGCTGTGCCAGGTCTTAGCTGTGACATTCTAGATCTTTAATTGCAGCATGCTGTATCTAGTTCCCTGACCAGGGATTAAACCAGGCCCCCTGCTTTGGGAGCAAGGAGTCTTAGCCAGAGGTCCACCAGGAAAGTCCCTCTTTTATAGTTTTTAATCATACGTTGTTAGAATTATTGGAATAGTTTGTCTGTGCCTGTTTTCTGACTACCTAGGATTTCTCCAGCAATTGGATACTTACAAACTATATCATGGCCCTATTGAATATGTGGTTTAGAAACACATCAATGATCATATTGTATGCTTTTAATTCAATGTTATTTCTATTTTCCTTCACATATACTTGGCATCTTTGTGGTGTCCTTTGGTCATTTTTTCCAACTTCTATTTTATACCCTCACTTCTCTAACACTTCACTAATTGGCATCTTATTTGCCTGAATGCAGTTAAAAAGTCACAGAAAGTTGGGAGGGGCTTTCTTCATGGCACTTAACCATGTGGAAGTATATAGATCACTGTGTAGCCTCAGAAACTTTTGAACACTGAATGTACAAAGGATACCATTCTTTTCTAACTTTGCTTTAACTTTAATTTGAGGCTTGACAGAAGGGTACCCGAAGAAAGAAGAGAAACTATTTGAATTTAAAAAGTTACTGGAATGAGTTAATGAAAGGTTTCAAAAAAATTACATACCAAATACCTTGCCGTATCTTCTTTACCTCTGTGTGCCTTTTTACCTTGAAATCACATCAAGAGATGAGTAGGGAGGTAAGCTGAATACATTCAACAATACTTTCCCTATTAAAATTAATCCCACACGTACTGTGTTCTCCTTTCTTTTACATAGACTGTGAATCCTGGGAGGTTGATATCAATACTGAGAGGAAATAATTAGGCTTTTTCTTTCAGGCTGAATTGACTATATTCATATGCTTTTGGTGGCTTTTCTTTTTTTAAATTGGCCTATAGTTGCTTTACAATATTGTGTTAGTTTCTGTTGTACAACTAAGTGAGTCAGCTATGTAGACTTGTGCTTAGTCGCTCAGTCTTGTCCAACTCTTTGTGACCCATTGGACTATAGCCCAAGAGGCTCCACTGTCCATAGGATTTTTCAGGCAAGAATACTGGAGTGGTTGCCATTTCCTTTTCCAGGGGATCTTCTTGACCCAAGGATTGAACCCAGATCTCCTGCAGGGCAGGTGGATACTTTACCTGCTAAGTCTTCAGGGAAGCCCAGTCAGCTATATATATACATATATCCCCTCCCTCTTGACCTTCCTTTCTTCCCACCTCACCCATCTAGGTCATCACAGAGCACTGAGCTGCTTTCTCTATGCTATACAGTAGGTTCCCACCAGCTATCTATTTTACACAGTCTCTTTAACCTAGGAAATTTCAAAAATTATTTTGTCTTCCCCATTCAAGTTATATTCCAGAAATAATGAATTGTGAATTCCTGTTAAGAATAAATCAGTTACCTTCGCTAATGCGTCCATGAAAAATCTGAATAATAATGAGTACATTGGTTTCAGATATAGGGTACTATTTCTTAGATATCAAATTCTGATCATCAGATTCTAACATTGCTTAACAGCTTTATGATGCTATGGCAGATGCCCTGAGCAGATGATTTTATGATTGTGGTTTTTATCTATAAAATATGTGAATGTATGTAGAAATGAGTTAAATCACACAAGATTCTGTAGTATATGAAAACTGATAATACTTTATATTTTAAGTTTAATAGCTAAGCTTTGTTAACTGTATATGAATCTATTTTCCATCATAAGAGTGACTGTTTGAGAAAAGAGATCCTATCTTACTTATCTTGACCTTCTTACTGTTCACAACATAATGACTTTTATATGCCAGCTACTCGCTAAATGTTGGTTAAATTGACTAATTAACACAAGGGAAAAATAGATTTGGCTAGTCCCTTTGACTCATCTTTTTAATTCTTAAAATTGATGCTAACTAAAGAATGTGGCTTGGATATGTGGTCAAAAGGAGTTTCTAATTGAATTTTTCTCCAAAATTTAGACTCCCTTTGTAGGAGCACAGCCTGCGCTAGTATATACATAGTATGGACCAGACTCGGCTTCCCTGGTAACTCAGCAGTAAAGAAAGAATTCACCTGCCAATGCTGGAGACTTGGGTTTGATCCCTGGGTTGGGAAGATCCCTTGGAGAAGGAAATGGAAGTCCACTCCAATATTCTTGCCTGGGGAATTTCACAGATAGAGGAACCTGGCAGGCTGCAGTCCATGGGGTTGCAGAGTCAGATACGACTTAATGATAAAACGACAACAAATGAACCAGGCCAGAACCCAACTCCTCTGTAGGAAGGCATGTATTGAAAAGAGAGCTCCAGAAATTTCTGTCCTAAACTTGCTTAGTTTTCTTTTTTCAGCAATCAGATGTGAAATGTACTGAAGTATTATTTTACCAGCATTGTCTCTGTAAGGAAAGGTGAGGCCAGTAGGTAGGTGAGAAGCCTGAGACTCAGAGAGGTCAGGTACTTTGTTCAAGGTCAGAAGTAGAATGAAGGTCTGAACCTGAGCTTTCTAACACTAACTCAAATACTATATATATATATATATATATATATATATATTTAAGAATCCTTTAGAATAGGGTGAAGAAGAACAGCAAGGAGTTGTTCTACACCATAGTAGGAAATAGCTAGTTCCCAGCAGGAGGAAGCTGAGTAAGTAGACTGGGGCTCCTCACAGGGCCAGACAAAGGTGAAGACAGTCTGTGTGCTCTGTCTGCTACTAAGGAGGATGCCAAGAGAGTTGAGTCCACACAGGGAAACCAGAGACAAAATAATTGAAGTCATAGGATTTTTATCAAGTTCTAGGACATGGTTATGACTCCTATAAACCTTGCTTTTGTTGTTATGTCTTTATATTCTTTTTTCAGTGCAGCCAATCTTTACTGGTAGGTGTTAAGAGTGAAAAATCCAGAGGGATGGGAAGGGAGGTGGGGTGTGGCTCTCCTTCCCTACTTGAGGACTCTGTAACTAGGCCGGTAGAGTGCAATCACTTGACTACAACTACTTTGCACCCAGCACCCTCTAGAGAACAACTCCCAAGCATGAGGGCTCCTCCTGAAATGGGGGAAGGGAGCAGCACTCTGGCAGGGGCATGGACTGTGTCGCACCTCAGGCTGCTTGGTTCCTTCCTGCCACACCCCTCAACAGCCTGGGGTAGGGGTATTAGGGGACTGAGCTAAACTTATCCCTTTCCAAATCTAGGTGTCTGCTTCATACCTCTGCCTCATTACTTTTTTTTTTTTTTCTACCTCTACTGAGATATACTAGATGACATATAATATTATCTAAGTTTTAGGTGTGCATGCATGCATACTAAGTCACTTCAGTTGTGTCCGACTCTTTGTGACCCTATGGACCATAGCCTAGCAGGCTCCTCTGTCCATGGGATTTCCCAGGCAAGAATACTGGAGTGGGTTGCCATTTCCTTCTCCAGGGGATCTTCCCAACTCAGGGATCACACCTGCATCTCTTATGTCTCTTGCATTGGCAGGTGGGTTCTTTACCACCAGCGGCACCTGGATATTTGATACGCATATATATTATGAAGCTATTGTTACAATAAAGTTAGTTAACATAACCTTACATAATTATCATTTTGTTGTCGTTATGGTAGTATCATTAACACTGTACTCTTCCTAGCAACTTTCAAGTATACAATATGATATTCTTAATTATTGTCACCATGCTGTACTGTAGACCCTCAGGACTTACTTAGCTTTTACCTGAATCTTTGCATTCTCTGACCAACATCTCCCATTTCCCCCACTCCTCAGCTCCTGGCAACTGCCACTTTCTTCTCTATTTCCATTAGTTCAGTTCCACATATAAGTGAGATCACACCATATTTGTCTTTCTCTATCTAAATTGTTTAACTTTTACTGTAATGGCCTCAAGGTCTATACATGTTGTCACAAAAGGCAGAATTTTTGTCTTTTTTTATGGCTAAATAATATTTCAGTGTATATATATACATTCGTGTGTGTGTGTGTGTGCACGCATGCGTGTTTGCATGTGTGTGGCACATTTTCTTTATCCGTTTATTTGTGGTGGGCACTTAGGTTGTTTTTATATCTCAGTTAGTGGACTGACACTGCAGTGATCTCAGGAGTGCAAATATCTCTTCCAGATATTAGTTAAATCTTCTTTGGTTATATCCCAGAAGTAGAATTGCTGGATCATACAGCAGTTCTATTTTTAATTTTCTGAGGAAACTCCACACAATTTTCCGTAGGGCTTCAGCAGTTTACAGTGCCATCAACAGTGCACCAGGGCCCTCTTTTTTCCACATCCTCACCAGCATTTGTTATCTATGGTCTTTTTGATAATAGCCACTATACTTTTAAAATTTACATTTCATGACATCAGCATTTGAAAATTTTATACTTTAAAGTAATTTAAAATGTTTCAAGGTTTTTGGTAATTTTTAATAAAGATAGAAATTCATTTTGAGGTGTGGAAGAATCTCATACCTGGTAAGATGTGACTGGGCCAGTAGATGTATTATTGCCTTGAGCTCTGTTTACTCACATCTCATAGTAATGTCTAATGCCTTTGTAGAATTTAAAAAAAAAAAAACAAGAGAAATGATGGCTTCTATGTTACTAGCAGCAGTGAAAAGTCCATTAAAACTAACATTAACTTTAAAGCTCCAATGTTAGTATTATTGATTATAGTAGTAGATGGAAAGTACAAATGATTGTATTATCTTATAACATGCGCTAAGTCGCTACAGTCGTGTCCATCTCTTTGCGACCCTATGGACTGTAGCCTGCTAGGCTCCTATATCCATGGAATTCTCCAGGCAAAAATACTGGAGTGGGTTGCCAAGGGATCTTTCAGATGCAGGGATCAAACCCGCATCTCTTTAGTTTCCTGCATTGGCAGGTGGGTTCTTTACCACTAGTGCCACCTGGGAAAGCCCATCTTGTGACATATCCCAAGGTATACTTGTTTGTGTGTGTGTATGTGTGTGTCCACAGATGGCTGTGGGGTATGAGGGTAGGGAAAGCAGCAGTGAGGAGTTATTGATTACTATGCCATGGTCTGAGCTTCTATTAACTGACCAGTTTAGGCAAAGATACTGAGGTACTGAGGCTTTACTCAAATAGAGAAAGTGGATGTTGGTATAACAACTGGAAAGCTATCAACTTTATTGAAATAAAATTGTGCCTATGGGAAAGAAGGAAAGGAGATGTATTTGAGTCCTTGTGGAAGTAGAATCTACCAGGACTGGTAATTCGATGTGATTATAGAGAAAGAGAGACAGGATTGCTGACTCTAGCTTTGAGCTGAGCCTCTGGCAGAGGCTGCTGCATTTACTAGAAAGCTATGAAACCACGTGTATGCTGAGGGTGATGGTGGGGAGATAAGAGGAGTCAGAAGTTCTGAGCTAGAAGTTCTGAGTCAGAAGTTCTCTCTCTGAATGTGTTTCCTTTATTGGCTGAATACAGTAAGATCTATTAACTGGATAACAATCAAAGAAGGAAGTACCTTAAATGTTCCCTATACTCAAATCATGCTTCTAATAGTTCTGCTCTAATATTATTGAGCTGCTGTCATCAGCAAGAGGAAATCTGTTGAAATGGCAGAATACCTCTATATTTTGAGTTTAGGACCCCTTTGCTCCCATTATATTTTCCTGTGGTATTTTGAAAGTTTGGAAGAATTAGCTTATGCAAGAAAATTTAACTGAGGACTTTTTTTCCTTCTATGCTTATCAAAGTTAAAAAGAGATTTTCTTTTACATTATAACTCTGAGGGATAATTAACTCAGGGAATAAGTTTGGGTTGTTATTTTCTATTATATGCTGATTTCAAACTCCATTATGATTCTAGAATTCTGAAAATAATGAGATCACAATTATGCTTAATGAATGTTAAGAGTATAGTACTCTTTCCAGGAAAAGAATAGAAAAAAAACAACAACCGAATGGGAAAAGCAACCCATTGAAAGATTTCCATTGTGTTTGTGAAGTATTTGATTAGGCTTTTGACTAGTTCACTTCTTTTCCCCACCCAAATATCTATAACTGAGCTTTCCACTTTGCAGAATTTCTTACATTTTTTATGCAGATTAAAAACTTGTGTCTTCCCTATTAGCTCAGTTTTTACTCCTTAGTCATAATGTAGAAAACATCAAAATCTCACAAGGGAAATATGCGAATCCTGCATGGAACTTGGGAATAATGTTATAAACAAATTCATGGCCAAGAACCCATTGTCATGTTTCAAACGCAGAATTAATAACCTGTTCCAATAGCACACATGCTATTTATCAAGGTTTTCCCCTGAGGCTGTTTTCTCTCTTTCACTGTCTTGTCCCTGAATTATTGAAGAATTTTGGAAACTGGAATAAAAAAAAAAAAAAAAACTCACTCTACCACATTTTTGGAATTACTCTTGAGAATTTATAACCTTGGAAAAGGTTAGTCACCTTCAGCCATTTTCTCCCCTGGGCTCTTGGTGAACAAGTCTGTTTTGCATTTGGCTTTTCTTTTCTCAAAGGTTTATGTAATAAACATGACTGTCTGTATTACTCAGATAATAATTTTTTAAGGATTTAGTGTTGTTGTAACAATAAGCAGAGTCATACAAAATAAGTACAAAATATATTGCTCATACTTCTGCCAATTCTAATTTTTATAGCCCTTGTGTTATAAAGTTATTCTCTTGATAACATAATATTTGTATATTAAACAGATATATTTTTATATTTCTCTTTTTATTTAACTTTAGAGCATTTTATAATAATACTAAGTAAAAATATTAATCACACATGAGACCTTTATACATTTAGCATTCTTGGTATAATTAATGGTATGTTTGCTTAATAAAGTTAATAATTGTTTGCATAGAACTGGGTCTTGTCATTTGGTATTATATTGATAAAGCAAATGACTATTGAAATTTTATTCTTCCGCATTTCAAAAAAATATTACTTAAGTATGTCTATGGAGTACATAATGAAGTTATTATTAATTGATTAATAACCTATGTTACATCAGGTAATTTTACCCTCAATAAATGTATTGAACACTTACTACCTACTAAGCACTTTTCTGTGTTGCGACAAAGGTATTTGAAGAGTTCTCAGTAAAGATGTCATCTGCTTTTGATTTCTGTAAGTACTACATAATTGCAAAATCCATATTACAATTCATTTAGTGTTTTAAAACTTTATGTCTAATATTGTACAAGACAAAATTTTCCAGTGCTTTTATTTTGTTTCATTTTTTTTAACTTAAGATTTTAATAGAAGACAGAAAAACACTGAATGTCTTATTTTGTAAAGGCATTTGCATCATTTAGTTAAAAAAATTAGAAGAAATGTCAAGAGATTATTTATGTTACTTTCTGGTTATTGAAATCATTATATATGTACCTTTAGAAATGCAGCCTATTAACATCTTTGGGGATTGTATTTTACAAGTTGTTGCTTATTGCCTAAGTCTAAATAATGCCATCTTTCATATGGGAAATCAAATTCTCATCTACTAACCATAGAAAGGCTGACCTGCCATTCAGTGGAGAAAAACGTGGACCTTGGATCCAAATAACAAGAATAACCAGAATTGGAATCTAGGACCCAATATTTACTGACCTGAGTAACCAAATCTGAACCTCTGTGTCCTCCTGCTTTAAACATGTATCATAATAGTCTATCTTATAGGGTCCAGAGAATGAGGTCATGTATGTCAATTGTTTGATAAAATAACCTACCTAGAATATGGGAAACACCCACTAAATGATAGCTCTTCATTTCTATAAAGCTTATTGTAAGTTCTTAAATACAAAGTCTCACCATCAGATACCCCATTACACTCTTGGGGGAGGACCCTTTGTGACAGAGGGCAGGCATTTACAGAATGGCTGGCCAAGTAAGCCGTGTAGTGTGTGATTAGGCAACAGCATGAAACTATCTGCCTCTCAAGGGGTTCAACACATGGCCCTGGCCTCTTTATTATTGTTTATAACTGATTGAGTAGTATTATACCAGGTGAAGATTCACTGATATTTTAATTTATATGTTCTATTTGTTTTACAGTATGTTCTATTCATGATGTTAAATCACACAATGGCCTATATACTTGAAAATGTGGTTGTAGCAACATCAGAGAAAGAGAATCAGAAGGTTAAATTTAGCAGTTTAAATTGCCAAACTTGGTTACCTTCTTTGACCCAGGGTATAATTTAAGCCAAGTTAACTTTACACTGTAAAAAGTATGAACTAATGGTGCATATCAAAGCAAGTCCTTCAAGAGACAGTGCTACCTTTTCCCAGATTTGAGAGAAGCAAGAGTGGGAGGGCAGAGTAGAGAGTCTCTTGAGATATGTATGCAAGTTTGCTTCCAGCTAAAAGTTAATGATCAGTTGCCTTGGTTCTCATCTCTGAGCCTTGAGAAGTAGCACACTCGTGTTCTCTGTCTATTCAGGTAACTTTTAAAGTATACAGCTTGTACCCATGTTAAGTGATACTTTAGATAATAGAAATTTTTTATTCCTTTAATATCAACTGATTTCATGTTCTAAGTTTAATGAAAGAGAGTGAAAAAGTCTGCAATTGTTGGCTAAGAGAAAAAGATTTTACTTTTGAGTGGTACTGGGTTAAGGGTAATGGGGTATTATTCTATGCTTGTATTATGTAAATAGATTTTTTAAATGTTTTATGAAACTAACTGTTGTCATTCTTAAACCTCTTGGCTGAAAGATGTATTAATCACACTTACTTAATACGGTACATTATATAGTCAGCCAAGTTGTCATTAGTTAAGAAAATTTTAAACTTTACTTAACATTGGAATTTTGAAGGCAACTCTGAATCTTTAAATAGTAAAATTTCATTTTTACTTGATATTAGATAACAATATTGGAAGTAATCTTATTTTTCTTATTCTAAATCATAATGTTTATAAACATCTATGTGTACTTTGCTATAAAACTTTAAAAATTAATTGGGTTTTATTATAGGGCTTAGGTAATTTATTCCCAAAATGTTTGGAACTATATTATGGAAAGATATAAAGCTATTGTGTGTGATGCTTCTGTATATTTATATATAATTAAAAACACTGACTACTAATTTAAAGTTTTAAGGCTGGTTTCTCAAAATAAAAATATCTACTCTATACATTTACAGTGTAGTCATATTCTGTACTGAGTTCTCAACATAAAAAGACACATTTCATAAGCCACTGGAGCTGTAACTTAGATGAATGTATTTTCTGTTCTTTCTAAAGTGTCTGGCCATTGTTATCTTTATTCAGCAAATATCCAAGGCCAAAAAACTTGTTTTGGTTGTATTTAGGCTCACATGATAAAGACAAGTATACATCAAAAGCTAAGTGCAATTGTGGTAATACTCATGCAGTTTTCTATTTATATTTCTCTTGAACTGAAATTAAATGTTAGACAGTGATAAATGATTTTGCTATTGAAATTGGAAACTCATAGAAACCTTGAAGAACCATCACATTTTATATATGAGAAACTGGATACAGAAAAGGAAAGTAAAAGCAGCTATTGAAAGTTTTGGGACTGGTAACAAAAACTGTATTTACTGGGTGACAAATAGAGTTAATGATTTCTTAGTCAGTGTTCATGTTGTTTTTGAAAAGGAAATACTTTTTAATCCTCAATACATTTCCATTTGGAGGAAGAGCTAAATAAATACTGGCATTTAAGGTGTAGTTGTGCAGTGATATTTTCTAGATTCACCACAAGTATGGCTGAAACTTTTGTTATCAATTTATTATAACTTATATAATCCATGCCTGTATGTGGATTTGCTTAGGTATGCTTATGTTCTTAAGGTTAGAGAAAAGAGTTTTGTAATTTCTCCTTTTGATATACACTAAAGCCATTCTGACAGGTTCATAATTTGTAAGTTAATATTCAGATGGCTGAAGTTTCACTAATTAAGGAAATACTAAATATGAGTAAAATCAGCATATGCAGATGTATATGAGTCACCTTCATTTAAAGTTTGAAACAATTTGCACACAGTCTAAAGATAAAGCAATTTTTTTTTATGATGATCAAAAAATCAAAGTTTGAGTTCTTAGCACATTTTTCAATTCATCTTTTATAATAATAAAATATATTTGTATTCAGAACTTGGCTTGCACTTATTAATATGTAGACACTAGTCTAATTTACAGTGTCCATTGGATATTTACCTACTTTTCTACTCACTTTTCTCACTTTTCTACTGAGAGTATGCAAACCAAATTACCATCAAAAAGTTTGTCTCTGTTCCTTTAGCTCATTATTAGATCTACTCCAGGAATTGCTGAAAAGGTCGCCAAGGTCCTTTGACAGTTACCCATAAATATTAACACACAAATATATACAAACACACATGCACACATGCATACAGACACATAAGATCTATCTAGGGAGGAAAATAGAACATCAATGCTTTCAATTCTATAAAGGATGTAGGTGTTGGAAAACTTTGCTTAAAATTCCTGCAACATAGTTAACTTGCTTTGCTCATCATGGGCAAATCACATAACTTGTGAAGTAAGCTATAAATGGAGGTTATAGCTTAGGGCTTCCGTCACTTGTTTAGTTTGAGAATCATGTGAACTTATATAAAAGTAGATTCTAAATCCTTATTGAGCACTTCCTAAGCCTTCGGTTCAAACTGCTGCTGCTGCTGCTGCTAAGTCACTTCAGTCGTATCCGACTCTGTGTGACCCCATAGATGGCAGCCCACCAGGCTCCCCCGTCCCTGGGATTCTCCAGGCAAGAACACTGGAGTGGGTTGCCGTTTCCTTCTCCAATGTGTGAAAGTGAAAAGTGAAAGTGAAGTCGCTCAGTCGTGTCTGACTCGTAGCGATCCCATGGACTGCAGCCTACCAGGCTCCTCCATCCATGGGATTTTCTAGGCAAGAGTACTGGAGTGGTATTCTCCCTCAGTTCTGGAAATAAATAAGTCTGAAATAAAACATTGGCAAGGCTTTCTTGGAATCTTGTGGAAAAGGATACTTCATTTCCTCCCCCACCTTCTGATAGATGCAGGTGTGACAGCATATCCAATTTATGCATCTGTGTTCTTATGGCGTTCTCCTTGCGTTTGTCTTCATGTGGCCATCTTCTTATAAGGACATGTGTCATATTGAATTAGAAGTCCATTATACTTCAGTATGCAGGAGACGCAAGAGACATGGGTTCAATCCCTGGGTCAGGAGCATCCATTAGAGTAGGAAATGGCAACCCATTCACATTCTTGCTTAGAGAATCCTGTGGACTGGTGGTCTATGGTCCATAGGGTCACAAAGAGTCGAACAAAACTGAAGTGAGTTAGCACAGACACACACACGCATGCACACATACTTCAGGATGATCTTATCTTAAAAATAACATCTACACTGGCCCTATTTCCAAATAAGGCCATATTCTGAAGTTTTGAAGATTAGGACTTATATCTTTTTTGAGGAACACAGTTTAATCCATAACAGTTTGCGTTTTGATACTCCCAAAACCCATGTCCTTCCCATGTAAAAAATATGTTCACCCAATCCCAGTATCCTCAAAGTCAATCATTGCAGTATCAACTCTAAGTACCAATTTTATCTAAATCAGTTTTGGGTGAGGCTTGGCATATAGTCCAGCCAGGGAAAAATTCCTCTCCATCTGTGGACCTCTGAAGCCTGGAAAACAAGTATTCTTGTTTCCAAAATACAACAGTTAGACAGATATAGAATAGGCATTCCACTTTATAAAGGGAAAAAATGGAAGGAAAAAAGGACTGCTGGTCCAAACTCTAAAGTGGGTTTTCAACTTAGCTGGACAAATTCCATTAGGTTTTAAGACTGGAGAACAGTTCTCTGTGGTCTGATGCCCTGTCCTCTAGACCTGCTGGGGCGGCCCCTCCCCTTAAGCCCTGCCTCCTAAAACAGGGGCTGTGGCCCCACCCTCTTTAACTGAACTGGTCCTTAGCTGAGGCATCGTCATCTGTGGTTCTTCCCTCAGAGTCACTCTTGCTTGATTTCATCCTATCACTTTGAACAATGTTTCTGCTGTTGTATAAAATTTTAAAAACATGGTTTGCCTTGTGCAATTCATGGGGTCCAAGCCATCAGACCAGAGAGTTTTCCACAGATCTTTTCTGGATTCCTGCATCTTGGCCCCTGGCTTCTGATGTGTTGCTTGATTGGATCCATGAGTCAAGCACATAATCCCTTTAGTAATGGTTGTTCTGGACAGTTTCCAGAGAACACTATCTGGATAGGCTGAGGATTTTTCCAATCATAAGTTCTAGTTCCTTCTTGCTTAACAATTTCTGCTTCAAATTTTGTCTAATCCCATTTTACTATCCAAGACAGAGAGTGGCCAGGTCTTGCCTCCCAGTTGGTTGGAAGTGACAACTTCAGCTCTGTGTCCTGTTTCATCACTTAAAATTTTTACTTTCCACCCCAAAGAAGAACACAGTTCAGCCAAGTTCTCTGCCACAAGGATCATCTTTCCTTTGGTGAGCAATAACATGTTTTTTATTTCTATCTGAAACCTCAGCAAAGACATCTTCAACGTTCATATTTCCAGTAATATTCTGGTCAAGACAATCTAAACTTTTACAGTCAAGATCCTCCGAATTATTCTACCCTCTATCCGTTACCCAATTCCAAAAGTGAAAAAAGTGAAAGTCACCCAGTCATGTCCAACTCTTTGTGACCCCATGGGCTATATCCTGCCAGACTCCTCTGCCCATGGGATTCTCTAGGCAAGAATACTGGAGTGGTTTGCCATTCCCTTCTCCAAGGGATCTTCCTAATCCAGGTATCAAACCCAGGTCTCCTGCATGGCAGGCTGAATCTTTACCATCTGAGCCACCAGGGAAGCCCCCCCCCATTCCAAAGCCACTTCCAAATGTTTAGGTATTTTTATAATAACACTCCATTTCATGGTACCCCCAAATTTTCAGCATTCTCCAGAGAGACAGTCCCAAGAGATTTCATTTCAGACTTGGCTTATATGATCATGGGGGCTGGCAACTCTGAAATCTATAGGGCAGACTGGCAATCCATGTAAGAGTTGATGTTGTAGTCTTGAGTCCAAAGTTCATAGGGCTACTCAGCAAGCTGGAAACAGGCAGGATTTCCATGTTACAATCTTGAGGCAGACTTCTTTCTTCAGGAAATCTCAGTTTTTGCTTATATGGCTCTCAATGGATCAAATGAGGTCCACCCATATTGTGTGGGGTAATTTTCTTCACTGGGAGTCAATTTATTGTGAATGTTAATTACACAAAATACCCTCACAACAATATCTCAATTAGTTTTTGACCAAACAGCTGGGCCCTATAGCTTAGCTGAGTTGTATATCAAATTAACTGTCAATGGTAGAACATATAGGAGAAAAGATATGGAGAAGTGTTTGATTTTTTTTAATGCAAAGTACCTCTTTCTTTCTGTCACTTTTTTTTTTTCCAGTTAAGAGAGTTGACTGGAAATTTTCTAGGAAAACTATAATTTCCACTTTTTATATTTTGCCTCCTCAGTCTTCCTTCCTTTTTTTTATGACTTATTCTTGGTGTGATATAGGCTGCTTAGAAGGTCTTGGGGGCCTGACTGTATCTGTGTGTGCTAAGTCACTTCAGTCGTGTCTGACTCTTTACAACCCTATACACCATAGCCCTCCAGGTTCCTTTGTCCATGGGATTCTCCAGGCAAGAATATTGGAGTGGGTTGCCATGCCCTTCTCCAGGGAATCTTCTCAAACCAGGGATTGAATCCTCATCTCTTATGTCTCCTGCATTGGCAGTTGGGTTCTTTACCCTAGTGCCACCTGGGAAGCCCCTTGAATCTGTATAGTAGAGACCAAAATCCATGTATAATGCATTTTTCTATCTCCTATCCAGCCAGGTAGTTCTGTTAAAATAACTTGAAGATCATAATCTTTGTAATCATGTTCTTTGTAATATAACTTTTCATTGTCTACATGTGCCTCCACCTCTCATTTGAAATTGCAATGCACACTGCAGCCTTAGGGCCTTTGCATGTGTTCTTCTCTCTTCCAGGATCTCTTCCTTCATTCAATTTTATGTTGTATACTGACACTTAATTTTGATTATTTGTTTAAAAGTCACTTCCTCAATGAGGTTAGCCCTGTGAGGTGTTCTCTGACCAACAGATTTAAAATTGCAACTTCTTACCCCTAGTTTTTCATTACTTCCTTTTGGGTTTCATTTTACTCCATAAAGGTTACCATCATGAGAAATGTCTTTCATTTCTTTTCATTATTTATTGTTTCTTCTTTTCCTTCACCTGTTTTTCTACTAGAAAGTAAAAAAGCAGCAGTTCCAGTCTGTTTTGTTTATCATTTATTCACCGTGCCTGTAATAGCGCCAAGCACATGTACATAATATAGTTCCTCATTGAATAATTAAATCTTGTCTTAGCTCAGGTACTAGTGCTTCGTAGATGCACTTCATAGATGGAGACCCATGCTTTTCTTTTTTATTACTCCCCTTCTCTTCTTCCCCGTGCCCTGTAATAAAAGCCTTTCTGTAATAAAAGCCCCACAGCATGAGGGATCTTAGTTCCCCAAAGAGGCCTTAAACCTACACCCCCTGCATTGGAAGGTAGATTTTTAACCATTGGTAAGTCCCCAAGCCAGGCTCTCATGTCTTCCACTTTGCATGGAGCCCTTTGAGGCCCTTCTATCATGCAGAAGATGAACTTCTGCTTCATTGACTGATTCTGGCTCCAGATTTCAGCAGCCTCACTGTTTCACCACACTGTGCTTCTGACAATGAAGATGTTTATTGTGGCTGTTATTAACTATTATTTAATTTGGTTTTCTCTTTCCAGATTTTATTTTTCATCACTGTTATATCCAATGCAAAGTTACAGAAGTAACTTGATCTAGGGGCTCACTTTTTACTAAAGTTGTTCAGTTCAGTTCAGTTCAGTCGCTCAGTCATGTCTGACTCTTTGCGACCCCATGGACTGCAGCACACCAGGCTTCCCTGTCCATCACCAACTCCTGGAGCTTATTCAGACTCATGTCCATTGAGTCGATGATGCTATCCAACTATCTCATCCTCTGTCATCCCCTTCTCCTTCTGCCTTCAGTCTTTCCCAGCATCAGGGACTTTTCAAATGAGTCAGTTCTTTGCATCAGATGGCCGAAGTATTGGAGTTTCAGCTTCAGCATCAGTCTTTCCAATGATTATTCAGGACTGATTTCCTTTAGGGTTGACAGGTTGGATCTCCTTGCAGTCCAAGGGATTCTCAAGAGCCTTCTGCAACACCACAGTGCAAAAGCATCAATTCTTTGGCGCTTAGCTTTATTTATAGTCTATAGTTGACACTAAGTTCAGTTCAGTTCAGTTCAGTCACTCAGTCGTGTCCGACTCTCCACGACCCCATGAATCACAGCACGCCAGACCTCCCTGTCCATCAGCAACTCCCAGAGTTCACTCAAACTCATGTCCACAGAGTCAGTGATGCCATCCAGCCATCTCATTATCTGTCGTCCCCTTCTCCTCCCACCCCCAACCTTTCCCAGCATCAGAGTCTTTTCCAGTGAGTCAACTCGTCTCATGAGGTGGCCAAAGTATTGCAGTTTCAGCTTTAGCATCAGTCCTTCCAATTAACAGCCAGGATCGATCTCCCTTAGAATGGACTGGTTGGATCTCCTTGCGGTACAAGGGACTCTCAAGAGTCTTCTCCAACACCACAGTTCAAAAGCATCAATTCTTCGGCGATCAACTTTCTTTACAGTCCAACTCTCACATCCACACATGACCACGGGAAAAACCATAGCCTTGACTAGACGGACCTTTGTTGGCAAAGCAATGTCTCTGCTTTTTAATATACTATCAAGGTTGGACATAACTTTCCTTCCAAGGAGTAAGCGCCTTTTAATTTCCTGGCTGCAATCAGCATCTGTAGTGATTTTGGAGCCCCCCAAAATAAAGTCTGACACTGTTTCCACTGTTTTTCCATCTATTTCCCATGAAGTGATGGGACCAGATGCCATGATCTTTGTTTTCTGAATGTTGAGCTTCAAGCCAACCTTTTCACTCTCCTCTTTCACTTTCATCAAGAGGCTTTTGAGTTCCTCTTCACTTTCTGCCATAAGGGTGGTGTCATCTGCATATCTGAGGTTATTGATATAAAGAGGCTGGCATTTCTGTATTGTAACAAAATAGATCTGCTTTGTGTTCTAATTGTGTGGGTTGCAAAAATGACATTATTGTATAAAAATCAAAGAGCCTTACTTATATTCTTACCTAGATGGAAGACTGTAGCATCTCTATACTAATATAGTTTTGTGGGAGTAGTTTACAATAGTCCTAGGGCTTTAATTCAAAAACAATTTTGGATCTAGTCTGGAGAAGGAAATGGCAACCCACTTCAGTACTCTTGTCTGGAAAATCCCATGGATGGAGGAGCCTTGGAGTTCACAAAGAGGTGGACACGACTGAGTGACTTCACTTTCTTTCTTTTGGATCTAGTCAGCTATTTGAACCAAAGCTTTACTAAAGCTGTGGAATTCTGCACTATAAAGCATAAAGGAGTAGACTCTGACTTGGGATATTTTGTAAGCAAGAAGTTTCCATTTCTATTACTGCTTTCATAAAATAACTTAAAAGGCTCTTATAAAATTTAGGAATTTTGAGCAGTGTAATAATCATTTCAGGATGATATCGGACATAATCCTCCCACATGTAATAAACTTAACCTGTTGGATAGAATTTTTAGCATTTTATATCTGAGTATAGAAGAGCAACAACCAAAAATAATGAGTTAGTTTTGGCATAATTAATATTGAGCTGTTCTTTCTGAGAGCAATTGGTAAATAGATTCACTTATTTCTTGAGACTAATTCCAGAATATACCGGTAGGACCATGTCATTAACTTAGAATAAATGCTGAAAATGAGATTTGTGATGTAGAACAAAGTTAAACCTAACTCTGTAAGGAGATAGCTTGTGTTACTTTTAAATTAGACCAGTTGCCAGTGAATATGGGTATTTTTGGTCTGCTAATGGCAACCCACTCCGGTGTTCTTGCCGGGAGAATCCCATGGACGGGGGAGCCTGGTGGGCTTCTGTCTATGGGGTCGCACAGAGTCGGACACGACTGAAGTGACTTAGCAGCAGCAGCAGTGATCCTTATTAAATTTTTTTAGCAATAAAACATTTCATATTAATGCTTAATAAATACATTTTTCTCTTCAATGTAGGCTAAAATCATAGAAATAGTGAATAACTGTCTCATATAATTTAGGAGGATATTGGTAGCAATGAAGAAAGTATTGTGATATCTATTTCTCCCCTATAACAATGAACTTAATGTTAAAAACACTTTGTAAAGATGAATATTTAATTTAGTGTATCAGTTCTTCAAATGGCTTCAGTCTCTGTTGGACTGTGCTATGACATTTTCTGCAGCATCATTGGTTGTCTGACAGAGTCAACTTTTTCTATTAGCTGTGTAAATATACCAACATCTCTTTTACTAGGAACCTTTGCAAAATATTGTTGTCAGGATCATTTTTCTCATTTCTTTTCACTTGACTAAACCATCTCATTATTCCAGACTCAACCAAAATATATTTATGATCTCCTCAGCTGGTTTAATTGTACTTCCAAGTACAATAGTTATTATCATAGACCAGTTTTTCTCAACTAAAGTTTGATGAAAAAAATTAAACCTTTGATGAGAAAATTAAAGCTAATGCCTTAAGTCCTGGAATGGATTGAATTATCTCCCATGCATTGAGATGCATAATATTTATGTAATATTATTAGAACTCAGAAAATGGTCACTCAAATCACTGTCTCTGTTTCGAATAACTCCAGCTGAGAAAAGTTGCCACAAATTATTATAATTTTCCTTCTTATTGTTTGCTATCTCCAAATAATTGTATATTCTGTGACGTTACGGACTACATCTTGTTCCATCATCGTAGCCCTAATGCTAACACTTTGAACTCCTTCCATGTAGGAGTTGCTTGATAAATATTCGTGAAATGAATGATAGAAAGAAGTTTCTTCTGGAAGAACTTTGATGAAATAAGGTAATTTATATCACAATATCCAAGGAGAGATAATATGAACCCAGGTCATATATGAATTAGTGTTAATATTTGAAGGATCTAGTCAGGTGGGGAGAGTGGTTATAATCTATGGTTATAGTCCTGAGCTCTCAGGTTATTTTATTCATAAGTTAGCTAGTCTGGGTCAGCAAGAATGAAAATGAGTAAGGCAACATGTCTCATTATCCAGCAGGCTAGTGAAGGTTCCTTTCGGAGTAGTGATGACAATGGTTCCAAGAACAGCAAGAGGAGAGGGGCTCAAATGGTTTTCAAGTAACTACTAGTTTTATATTTGCAAGTGTTCCTTTAGCCATGGTATTATGGACTGAATATTTGTGTCCTCCCCAATTCAAATGTGGAAGTCTTAACCCCCCAAGTAATGGTTTTAAGAGATGGGACCTTTGGCAAATAATTAGGTTATGAGGTGGGAGATCTAGTCTGATGGAATTATTGCCCTTATATGCAGAGGCACCAGAGAGCTTGATCTGTCTTTGCCCGTGTCCATGCACCACTGTTATATAGCATCACTGACTCATGGTTAGATAGCCTCACTGATTCAGTGGAATAGTCAAGGACAGAGAAGCTGGTATGCTGCAGTCTATAGGGTCAAAATAGTCAGACATGACTTTGTGACTGAACCAAGAAAGGCAATGTAAGCACACAGTGAAGAGGCAGTTTTCTGCAAATCCAGGAAAAGACTTTCAATGGAATCTGACCACACTGGCACCCTGATTGCAGACTTCTAGCCTCTAGAAGTGTGAGAAAATAAATTTCTGTTGTTTAAGCCATCCAATCTGCCACCCAATATATGATACTGTGTTACGGCAGCCCTGATAGACTAATACACACGGCAAGTCACATGGCCAAGCCCCAAGTAAATGTGAAGAACTTTTTAAAGAGGTGGATACCATAGAAAGGGGGAATAATTTCTGGCCAATTTGGCTAATTTTGCAGTCTACCATAATTGCATCATAGTCTTTAAATAAATATGACGCATGTAGGTATCATAAATTAGTTAATTATGCTTCTTTGGGTATAATTTTTTTAAGAATGCTACTACTTTAGAATAAATGACCTGGAGCCAAGTATTCTGATGTTATTCAGTGCTTACACATTATGCATGTACTCTTTAAGGGCACTCCAGGACTATTATGTTTTACTAGTTTTGCAGACTAGTTCATAATTCCTAGTGGTTACATACATGAGTCCAAATGACAATACAAGTGAAATACTCATTCAATCCGCCTTCACATAATCTGTTCAGAACTTAAAATTTCTATTATTTCATTGCCAATTGACCTTCAGGCAAATTGTCAAGAAATTTATGAGGGTAGCAGCATGAATATGTGTTCCCAAATGTCTCTTGGGTAAAATATGACTCATGGTTTTCTTGCTCCTGAAATGATTAAGCCTCAAACCTGAAGTTGACAGCAGAGTCATTGTACAGATTGATGTTCTCAATGACTAATATTTGACAGAGTTTGCTTCTGATTTATTATGCTGCTAGGTAAAAACAATCTACCTCATTTTTTAGTATTTTTACTATGCTCTTTCACTAATTGGATGAAAAATTCAATTTCTTTTATATTGAGAGACATATGCATTTTTAATAAGTTAATATTTTAAATTAAACTTTTATTCTTTAAAAGTATAATTTTAATGTCTTTTTAGTAGACTGATATAGCCCTGCTCTTCTTTTTTAATGTCATGTAGCTGTTGATTTTTTTCCTAACAGTAAGGAAATACTTCCTAATACTTTTATAAAATCTATTTAGTAATTATTGGATTTTTATTATCATTTATTTATTCAAGTACAGCAAATGTACTTGAAAAACAACCATTGACAATTAGGTCAGCCTTTACTAATAACTGAGCTTGAAATTCCTAGAAAACAGAAAACTAAGAAATCACTTTTTTCTTACTCAGGATTACTTTGAATAATTATAGTGTTTTAGAGAATTAAAATATGTTACATTTAAAAAGGAAACAGTGCAATAAATAAAAATAGAGGGAGAGGAGACAATATATAGTTCCTTCCTACAGTATTTTCATCTACTAAGCAGATAATAGAAAAAGTGAAGTCGCTCAGTCATGTCTGACTCTTTGCAACCCCATGGACTGTAGCCTGCCAGGCTCCTCCGTCCATGGGATTTTCCAGGCAAGAATACTAGAGTGGGTTGCCATTTCCTTCTCCAGATCTTCCCGACCCAGGGATTGAACCCGGGTCTCCAGCATTGTAGGCAGACGTTTTACTGTCTGAGCCACCAGGGAAAGCAGATAATAGAACATTGATATTTATTATATGGAGAAGGCAATGGCAACCCACTCCAGTACTGTTGCCTGGAAAATCCCATGAACGGAGGAGCCGGTAGGCTGCAGTCCATGGGGTCATGAAGAGTAGGACACGACTGAGCGACTTCGCTTTCACTTTTCACTTTCACGCATTGGAGAAGGAAATGGCAACCCACTCCAGTGTTCTTGCCTGGAGAATCCCAGGGATGGCGGAGCCTGGTGGGCTTCCATCTGTGGGGTTGCACAGAGTCGGACACGACTGAAAACCACAGGTATTTTTAATAAATACAGATTTCAAGAAACATTTACATAAATTAGAACATTTCTTAAAACTGAAGTGAGTCTCTTATAGGCTATATATAGCTGAGTCTTTTTTTGTGTCCATTTAGCCATTCTATACCAATTTGATCTGCTTATGTTTAAAGTGATTATTGATGGGTGAGGATTTACTAACACCATCTTGCTAATTATTTTTTGGCTACTTTGTAGCTCCATTATTCCTTTTTATTGTTGCTGTCTCTTATGAATTTATGATTTTCCGTAGTAGTGTGCCTTAATATGACTTCCAGGGGGTGCAGTGGTAAAGAATCGGCCTGGTAATGAAAGAGAAGTTAAGAGACTTGGGTTCAATCCCTGGACCGGGAAGATCCCATGGATGAGGAAATGCCAGCCTATTCAAGTATTTTTTCCTGGAAAATTCCATGGACAGAGGTGCTTTGTGGACTACAGTCCATGGGGTCACAAAGAGTCTGGCGGAACTGAGCAACTGAGCACACATACCCTGTGAGTGTTAAATTGTTTCAGTCCTGTTTGACTCTGCGATCCCGTGGACTGTAGCCCACCAGGCTCCTCTGTCCATGGGATTCTCCAGGCAAGAATACTGGAGTGGATTTCCATGCCAAGCAATCTTCCCTACCCAGGGATGGAACTGCATCTCTTATGTCCCCTGCATTGGCAGGATTCTTTACCACTAGTGCCACCTCTTGATCTTTTGTGTATTTTCTGTAGGTTTTTGGTTTGTTTTGACCATGGGACTAACATTAAATATCTTATAGGTGTAACATTCTATTTTATTATGATAATTTAACCTCTGTTGCATAACAAAATACCCTCTATTTTTCAGCCCCCACATTTTATATTTATGATGTCAAAGTTTACCTCTTTTTATGCTGTATTTCCATTAACAAATTTTTATAACTATTATTGTTTTTAGTAAGTCTGCTCTTCTCTCTGTCCCTGTAGCTACTGCTTTGTGATGGCTTTTCTAGATTACTGCAATAGAATTTAACTACTTTGTTGATATATCCTCTGTCCTCCATCAACCATCTTCTCTGACTTATTTCTAGGATTATTTTCCAAAATGCAAACTAACTAATTCACTCCCTTGCTCTAAACACAGAATGTAAGTTCCAAAACTTTAAGATGAATAGGCTATTTGCTCCTCTACTTCTCCAGTCATATCATGGTGTCATGTCTCTCATTTCTAGGACATACCAACTGGTTTTTTTTTTTTTTTTTGTCACCTATTACCACTCCCAATCTCAATCTACCTCAATCCATCCCAGAAGCTCCCATTCATCTTTTAAGACTCAGTTCCACCAAATCAGTGTTGTATCAGCTCTTCTGGAGATTGTTTCTAGGTGACCCTCCTCTTAGCTTCATAGAAATCTGAATTTACCCATCTAATGATGTTTGCCATACCATAATGTTATCATCTGTTTCATAACTTGCTTCCTGGATTGAGTGATTTTTTAGGTCTGGAACAGTACCTTGTATCTTAGTCATCTTTATGTTTTTTGTCTGGCCCATTCTTTGGCATGAAATGAGATACCCAGTAAATGTAAAGTGAATGAATGAATGCTGGAAACAAGATATGAAAAACAATGTTCTGCTTTGATTTCATCATCAGGGCAGAATTAGAATAAAGGAAGAAGCTTGATAAGGCTTATCTCTAGGAATAAAAGCTCAGAATAGAAACTCATTTCCACTTTAATTTTCATCTGAGAGGGAGGCAGGATATGTAATTGAGGATCAGCACAGTTAATACTCTATAAGCAGTGAATCTTATCCATTTTTATCATTTTTCCTCTCCCCACAGGGATGATTAGTAATAACCTGAAAAAGAAAGGACTTTTCTGTGTATTTAGAAGCATTGAGGAAAGGCAGGTTTAGGGAGACTATCCCACTTTGATGTCATAATTGCAAGAGTAGAACTTTTCAAAGGACAGAGAGGCAACAGACAAGATGATAAGAAAACAGACTGAGTCCCTGGGACCCATAGCCAAGAAAACATGAAGCAGGGGAGAAGTGAATTTGTCCTGAGAGCTTTCAAGAGCCTTGTATATTACCATATGTAAAATAGATGAACAGTGCAAATTTGGTGCATGAAGCAGGGCACCCAAAGCTGCTGCTCTGGGACAACCCAGAGGGATGGGGTGGGGATGGAGGTAGGAGGGGGGTTCAGGATGGTGGGACACATGTACATGTGTCTATGGCTGATTCATGTCAATGTATGGTAAAAACTAACACAATACTGTAAAGTAATTAGCCTCCAATTAAAATAAAGATATCCTTTTTTAAAAAAAAAAAAAAAAAAGAGCCCTGACGCTCAGCATGGTAGAGCATGGGGGCATTTTCCAGTTAACGAAATTTGAAAAACACCCTTGAGTTTTATAGGCATTATATTGGAGTGGGTTACCATTTCCTTCTCCAAGGGATCTTCCTGACCCAGGGATCAAACCCTTGTCTCCTTTATTGGAAGGTGGATTCTTAACTGCTGAGCCACCAAGGAAGCCCTACTCTTTAGAAGCAAGTAAAACAAAAATTCCTTCTCATTTTACCTTTATTGACTACATTGGTGTTTACTCCACTCCTGAATAAGGATTCTTTATCATAATACCCTATTTAATTTTGTTATATAGGGCATCAATCTGTATTTATCTTGTTTATATTTGTAACTTTCTTTTTGCCTCTCTCCTCCACTAAAATATACATCCATAGGTTGGAATTTGTTTTGTTCAGCACTGTAGCCACTGTTCTCAGAGAAGGCAATGGCAAGCCACTCCAGTACTCTTGCCTAGAAAATCCCATGGATGGAGGAGCCTGGTAGGCTGCAGTCCATGGGGTCGCTATGAGTCGGACACGACTGAGAGACTTCACTTTTACTTTTCACTTTCACACATTGGAGAAGGAAATAGCAACCCACTCCAGTGTTCTTGCCTGGAGAATCCCAGGGACAAAGGAGCCTGGTGGGCTGCCATCTACGGTATAGCACAGAGTCAGATACAACTGAAGTGACTTAGCAGCAGCAGCAGCAGCAGTAGCGCCTGCTCTAGGTACATAGTAGGCTTTCAATTGACATTTGTTGAATGTTTACTGAATATGGAGTCAGACTGCTATTAATAAACTCAGTTTTTCTGACTCTTTACCCTTCACTTGACTTCACAAGGACCTCAAATTCTCCAACAAGTCTCCAATCGAGTATTTCTGGGAATCACATGAGATCAAAGAGAGATCAAATGAGTTTTTCCATGACTGTTTCTCACCATTGCTAATACCCTTAGTGGAAACATTGCTTGTGTAAAGGATCTTGTCTCTTGATGCTTCCAAAGTAACTATTCTGCAGGACACAAAGCTTAGGTGCAGGCTATAATGGAAAAAATGCCCCTTGTCCACATCTTCACCACATTTTCTCATCAGAATCTCAAACTTTTGCTGTGTTCAAAGCCTCAGTCTCTCAGGAAAACAGTTACTTTAGCTTCTGTCTTGAAACTCTGTCCACTGGAACCTGCAGGCTGGACAGTATGGACACCATGCCATCCATCTTGTTTACTGTTTTACCCTCTCCTGGGTATCTATATATTCTTCTCTCTGCTTATAGCCACATAGCACAAACAGAGTTGTCAATTCGTGCAAATAGATTCCTAGAATCATCTTCAGTTAACTAGCTCTGTAAGAATAGTTTGGAACCTCAGTTTTACCTGTATCAGAATAAACTCTCTGCATAAATAAATATACTGTTCTCCTCTGAATCTAGAAGCCTTCATGGCTCATCGCAAGCAATTTTAAAATATAGAACTGCTTCAAAAATTGTAGAAAAATTGTTGACAGCATTGTTTCCTAACCAGATTATCTACTATAATAATCTCCCTGTTCACCAGGAGGAGCGCACAAATTAGAACAAGGTATAATCATGGTGAAGATTGAAAAGGGATGGAGAGTAGTTCTCATTTTGCAAGTCCTTTTTTAAGGTTAAGTGTGACTGAACATATTTCAAACAGTGATTCAATCTACAGCATTTCATAATCTCTTAGATTTGAATGTGATCACTCTGTTACTCAGCTGTGAGAATAACTGGAATCAATGACAGTCAGGTTATTTTCTTCTTAGGTCCTTGAAGAACATGGCTTAGTCAGTCCCAACTCCTTTCAGAATAGGGGTAGAATGAAAGATCTAATTACTTCCATCACTTAGAAAGGCCTGTTTAGAACCAGATAGAGTCATAAGACCCCAGGAGTCCATAAACACAGCTTTGTTCCTCAAGGTCTGTGGTGATAAATTTTGTCTGTTTAAATCCAGCTGAACTGGGTAAATTAATCCTAGAAATTCCAAAATGTTTGACAAGAACTCAGCTGGCCTTTAGCTTTTTGTGAGACCAAATTTCTTTTATCTGATTTTATTTAATCCTTTGTGAACCCTGCACCCTGTTTATTGAAATAAATTCAACCTTTTAATCTAAATCCATTGAATAGATCTAAGCTTTAGCATTATCTCTGGATAATGACTCTAGTACCAATGTCTACTTTAGGACTGCATGAGTAACAAACTACATGTTAGAGTTATTATGTTATTTTCAAAGGCTAGTTTATATAATTGAATGTACATGAATTTCTCTATCTTGAGAGCTAGAAGAAGTGAAATATTATTTAAAAAATAATGTGAAATTTTGCATATCCTACAATACTTGGCTGAAGTTCCTGGTATAGGCATTATAGAGAATATAACTTATTCATGGTTCATGGCCTCAAGATTACTTATAGTCCCCAGTAGGAGAAACACATGAGTAATTTCAAAATCAAAATATAGTATGCTATAATCAAATAGCTTTATTTGAGAATTTAGGCTGATTTTTCTTTCTTAGAAACAATTTTATGATTTTATTTTACAAGGTACTGTTTATTTGTGTGGAAGGATGTGTGTGATTTCATCATGTGACAATGCAGGAGGGTTGGGTAAAGGTAGAGAAAGTGCATTTCTTGGAAAAAAGCTTCCTGTAAGAAAGTCTGGGAGTTCTTCATTCCACAATTAAACAAATTGAAATGCCTATTAGCATAGTGAATATGTTAATAAACAGACTTCCAGAAATTTTGAAATAAATACATCATTTAGTAAAGAATTTCTCAAGTCTACCTGATCATTTACATGTAATTCCTACTTTTCTGATATAGTATTTTGCGATTAAAAAAAAAAAACAGAATGGTAAAAAAGAGCAAGACAAATTTAATGTGGTCAATTTTTGTAATGCCTTGGATTCATGCTGTGGGATTCCATTGAATTTTTTGAGTGATGGAGTAACCCAGTCTGAGAAGTATTTTTTTAAATTGACTACTATCTTATTAATTTTCTCTAAATTGTTTTTATTGAAGTATACTTGATATTGTGTATGAAGAGTACTTTGGGGAGATTAATTTTGAAGAGAAGCTGGATGTATGGAGAGGTGTGGGAGGCACAGATGGGAAATTAAGTTGAGAGAGTTCCTTAGGGGACTGTGTGAAGGGAAAAAAGGTGTGAACCAAGGTGGTCAAAAAGAGAAATGGAAAAAAGGACACATTCAATAGCTATTAAAGATAAAAAAGGCATGAAAGAAAGGGAAAGAAAAGACTCAGGATCTTTCAGCCTAGGGACCAGATCTTATTACATTTAAAAAACTTGGGGCAGTTAACATTTCAGTAGGGCATCTTTTGAAAATCTCTAGGAAGCAGTAGGGCTTCCCAGGTGGTGCTAGTGGTAAAAAAATGTGAAAGTTGCTCAGTCGTGTCCAACTCTTTGCAACCCCATGCACCGTACAGTCCATGGAATTCTTAGGCCAGAATACTGGAGTGGGTAGCTTTTCCCTTCACCAGCAGATCTTCCCGATCCTGGAATTGAACCAGGGTTTCCTGCATTGCTGGAGGATTCTTTATCAGCTGAGCTATCAGGGAAGCTCTGAGCCATCGGGGAAGCCCAGTGGTAAAGAATTCACCTGCCAATTCAGGAGACTTAAGAACCAAGGGTTCGATCCCTGGGTCTGGAAGATCTCCTGCAGGAAGGCATGGCAACCCACTCCAGAAATCTTGCCTGGAGAATCCCATGGACAGAGGAGCCTGGCAGGCTACAGTTAATGGGGTTGCAAAGATTCCAACATGACTGAAGCAACTGAGCACACTCGCAGTAAGCAGTAAGAAATGAAGAACTATAACTTAGGAAAAGGATTGACACAGGGGATTCTGGGAAAGGGTGAAGGCAAAAGGAGAGAAAGGCAACAGAGGATGAGATGGTTGGATAGCATCACACTCAATGGGCATGAACTTGAACAAACTCCAGTAGGTAGTGGAGGACAGGGAGGCGTGGTGTGCTGCGGTCTATGGTGTGCTACAGTCTATGGTATCACAAAGAGTTGGACAGGACTTAGTGACTGAACAACACCAACAACATGGAGAACTGGAACACATCAAGGATAAAAATGTTAGCTGAATCTGTAAAGGTAGAATATACTATGAAGCATCTATAAAGAGAGGAGAGAATCAACAAGATAATGTTTATGAGAACTTATTGTGGACCTGAAGAGGAAAAGTAGTCATGGAGGAGAGGGTCTAGGCATATAGTGAGATAGAAGCCAGAGTCTCAAAGACAAGATCCAATGAAATAATTGCTTAATATTTTATACAGTTTTAATGAGATAATGCTCAGTGGCTTTGGAGATTAGGGAGTCATTGCTCATCTTGAGGAGAAAATTTATTCAGTGACACTTGCAAGAGAAGGTCAGATTTTAGCAAGGAAATAGGATTAGGTGGTAAGAAAGAGAGGTTACAAAGAAAGGCAGCCCTTGTGTGAAGTTTTGAAGTGAAGATGAAAGAAATATAGTGACAGCACAAGAGAAAAAGAGGCTCTAGAGAAGGTTATATTTTCTTGCTATTTTTAGGCTTGAGAAGATCAATGTTTTGTAGGCCAAAGAAAATGAAAAACAAAAAAGACATAAATTAAAAATAAATTGTGTAAATGATTGGAGCCAAATCCCATAAGACAGACAAGAGAGACTTCAGTGGGACTTTCCTGGCAGTCAAGTGGTTAAGATTTTGCCTTTCAGTGCAGGGGGGTACCTACAGTACAGTTTCAACCCCTGGTCAGAGAGCTAATATCCCACATGCTTTGTGGCCAAAAAGCCAAAACATAAGAAAAGACATTCAATAAAGACCTTTTTAAAAATGGTCCACATCAAAAAATTTTTGGAAAAAATGAGAGACTTCATTAACAATGATAAGTAAATGAATCACAGGGGAAAACAAGAAAGATGTCTTTTTCACCCAACTGGAAAGCAAGTTTGTTTTCGATGGTTTCCCATGGCAGTCAAAGATAGGAATCCTCTTCCTGTAGTTCCCAGGTTTGGAATGTTGGTACTCTTGTGAACAGGGGAGAAAGCATGACAGCCTCTGGCTCCTATCTCACCTACTTTCTTTGCTTTCCATCAGGCTGGGATGTGTGGGATTGGCCAACAAAAAATCAGAAAAAACATTGAGTTCTTGTGGAGCAAGAAGGACCATGAAGGAGGCCTTAGGGCAACGAAGTGAGAGCTTTTCACCCAATCTGAAGCAAAGAATGAACCTGGAACAGAATGGTCCCTGATCAGGCAGGAGAATCTCTGGTCTGGGAGAATGGGTTGATGCTAGGATGTAAGGTGAAAGGGCCAGGTAGAAACAAAATTAAACTAATAAAATAATTTAAAGGTAGAGAAATTAAATTAGGATCAAGATGATGCTTGAGGGCTTCCCTGGTGACTCAGTGATGAATTTATTTGCCTGCCAGTGCAAGAGACACAGGTTCGATCCCTGATCTGAGAAGATACCCCCATGCTGCACAGCAACTGGGCTGGTGACCCACAGCTATTGAGCCTGTGTTCTAGAACCCAGGAGCCACAACTCCTGAAGCCCGAGCACCCTAGAGTCTGTGTTCTGCAACAGGAGAAGCCACTGCAATGAAAAGCCTGAACACTGCAACTAGAGAGTAGTCCTCACTCTCCTCAACTAGAAAAAACTCCAGGCATCAATCAAGACTCAGTATAGCCAAAAAAAAAAAAAGATAGTTGTGCTTATTGGTATCTTCCTTGCCCAGTTTGCAGCCAAACCTGAAAGAAGGGAGCCTACAGGTGCTTAGGAGAAAGCTAAGGGGGAGGAAGAAGAATGCAGTGTGCAAAGGCGAAATGTTTCCCAGAATTTCATTCTTTCTAATTTGGTATAGTACGAGTGTTTCATCACTTCTCAGAGATCTGCTTTGGTTTGTGTATTTTTATGGGATTCACAGTCTTGACTAGTACAGTAAGGAAAGGAGGAAGAGAAAGAGAAGTTTTTCTTTTCTCTGCATTTGGGATGATGCTTCTTTCTGGTGACCTTCTAGAAGTGACAAGCAAGATTGAACCAATTGATTTCTTTTAAGTGGTTTCAGAAGCTCTCATCTAAGTTATATTTAACTTTGGGTTCATTTTTGTTCCAGTCAGCACCACCTTCATTATCAGTGTTCAGGGAATATCAGATAACAATAACATCCGATTCTAAATACAAAGGCTTGAAATTGCGAATTCGGTGGAGCTTCACAGAGAGGCTTCCTTAGAGAGGATCTTCATGGCGAATCTTGACAGTGTCATAAAACGTTATGAGAGGGATCGCTTTCAGTGCTGCATCCCATTTCAGCTAGATTTTATTGATCTTTTATAAGAAATGACTGCACTTAACATCCCCACGATGTCAGTGTCTTAAAATTTATATGTAAGTTTGACAAGAGGAATACCTTTGGCATGTTTGTAAATAGTCAACTCATACATTATTAATGATATCTTTAGTGACAATTTAAATTCTATTGAACATGATATTTTATCAACCAATACGTGATTGACATGATTCCCAATTGGTAGTTGTACAGTATATATATATATTTAATTTAAGGGCCTAAAATTTGGCAAATATGGGAACCAAAATATATAGTATGTGAACTGAAATGTCACATCATTCACATTCTTTAAAACATTTTAAATATATAACATGCAAGGTGCTGTTTTCATGATTCGCTGTTTTCAACAAATCAAATGATTTGCTGGCATCATTGAACCAAATTGTCCCACTTTTATGGGAATGTATTAAAGAATGTGAAAATATGCTTCAGTATTTTATCTTGATAAATGAAAAAGTATTTGAACATCTACCAGTTCCTCTGAGGATCATGTATAATAACTTTTATAGGAAGTCAACTGTGATTTGGGAATTGAATAAAATTCTAAGCACACTTAAGGAACTAATACATGGCCTCTAGTAGTCTCTGTGTTTAATTAGAAATACAACTGTTTCTATGTATGTAATGGAATTTCTTCAGATGACTCTTTCAAAAGAACTTTTCTCATTCAGCCCATAGTTTTTAGAATCTTGGAAAACTGGCTCAAATAATGTCTATCTGTTCATTACTTATATTTTAACAGCAGTAGATTTTTTTTCCCCAGAGAAAGAAAGAAATTTGTAATTTATATGTTAAGAAAGTCTATAAAATAGAAGTATGTGTTCTAGTATCATAGAATAAAAAAAAAATGAGCTGAAAGGGACCTCAGAGAACACTTAATCCTCTGTTTTTTTTACAAATAAGCAAACTAAGAACCAGCATGAATGTCACTTACTCATAGGGTTACAACACTTTCATGACATTTATTATATGTATCTGTATTTTCCATAGTATTATATCCTGTATGTGACAAATGCAAGTTATATATACTGGAGTTATTTTAATCACTTGGTCATTTGACATTTCCAACAGTCACTATTATTTTCTATCCAAACTGGTAGCACATTTTATAATATAATCCTTTGAGGAATATTTTTTAAATTAATTGATTTCAGTTAGTGCAAGTAATAATACTCTTAGTTCTTTATGAGGCTCTAAATTTACTGAATTATAGAAAAAAATGAGATTAGAGCTTGAGGGATCACACCATTGATCTCTTCTCTCCTCCCACTCCGAAGTATGTTACAAACTGAAAGAACATACTGCTGTTTAACTTAAGCATGTAAGAGATTCTAAGAAAAGGTACTAAGATCATACTGTTGGTTTAGTCTTTTCCTTGCTTCAGTAACCTTTTGATTCAGTCTTTGTCCTGAGTGAGTGTCTTCACGTGAAAATATTTTACCAAGCACAAGTTGGGGAGAAATGGGTCTTTCAATCCTGCAAGTCCTATAATACATGGCTTGGCCCTTTCCCCTTTATATTCCTTGAAAACAGATAAAGTCTATCATGACTTCATTGCCTCTCCTCAGTTCAGTTCAGTTGTCGCTCAGTTGTGTCTGACTCTTTGCGACACCATGAACTGCAGCACGCCACACCTCCCTGTCCAGCACCAGCTCCCGGAGTCCACCCAAACGCGTGTCCATTGAGTCAGTGATGCCATCCAACCATCTCATCCTCTGTCGTCCCCTTCTCCTCCTGCCCTCAATCTTTCCCAGCATCAGGGTCTTTTCAAATGAGTCAGCTCTTCGCATCAGGTGGCCAAAATATTGGAGTTTCAGTTTCAACATCCGTTCTTCCAATGAACACCTAGAACTGATCTCCTTTAGGATGGACTAGTTGGATCTCCTTGCAGTCCAAGGGACTTGCAAGAGTCTTCTCCAACACCACAGTTCAAAAGCATCAATTCTTTGGTGCTCAGGTTTCTTTATAGTCCAACTCTCACATCCATAGTGACCACTGGAAAAACCATAGTCTTGACTAGTGGGACATTTGTTGGCAAAGTGATGTTTCTGCTTTTTAATATGCTGTCTAGGTTGGTCATAGCTTTCCTTCCAAGGAGTAAGTGTCTTTTAATTTCATGGCTGCAGTCACCATCTGCAGTGATTTGTAGCCCAGAAAAATAAAGTCAGCCACTGTTTCTATGGTTTCCCCATCTATTTGCCATGAAGTGAAGGGACTGGATGCCATGATCTTAGTTTTCTGAATGTTGAGCTTCAAGCCAACTTTTTCACTCTCCTCTTTCACTTTCATCAAGAGGCTTTTTAGTTCCTCTTCACTTTCTGCCATAAGGGTGGTGTCATCTGCATATCTGAGGTTATTGATATTTCTCCAGGCAATCTTGATTCCAGCTTGTGCTTCCTCCAGCCCAGTGTTTCTCATGATGTACACTGCATGAAGTTAAATAAGCAGGGTGACAATATACAGCCTTGACGTACTCCTTTTCCTGTTTGGAACCAATCTGTTGTTCCATGTCCAGTTCTAACTGTTGCTTCCTGACCTGCATACAGATTTTTCAAGAGGCAGGTCAGATGGTCTGGTATTCCCATCTCTTTCAGAATTTTCCACAGTTTATTGTGTTCCACACAGTCAAAGGCTTTGTCATAGTCAATAAAGCAGAAATAGATGTTTTTCCTGGAACTCTCTTGCTTTTTTGATGATCCAGCGGATGTTGGCAATTTGATCTCTGGTTCTTCTGCCTTTTATAAAACCAGCTTGAACATCTGGAAGTTCACGGTTCACGTACTGCTGAATCCTGGCTTGGAGAGTTTTAAGCATGACTTTACTAGCGTGTGAGATGAGTTCAATTGTGTGATAGTTTGAGCATTCTTTGGCATTGCCCTTCTTTGGGATTGGAATGAAGACTGACCTTTTCCAGTCCTGTGGCCACTGCTGAGTTTTCCAAATTTGCTGACATATTGAGTGCAGCACTTTTACAGCATCATCTTTCAGGATTTGAAATAGCTCAACTGGAATTCCATCACCTCCACTAGCTTTGTTCACAGTGATGCTTCCTAAGGCCCACTTGACTTCACATTCCAGGATATCTGGCTCTAGGTGAATGATTACACCATTGTGATTAACTGACTAACTTAGGATATTAACATCGTGATTAACTTAGGACAATGGGGGAAAGGAAATCTTCGTTATAAAGATGCAAAGAACTCACTTGAATCGTGTTCATCTTGGAGTTCTGGAGTGGAAATGTGAGTAATGAAATTGGATATTTAGCTGAAGCTATTTTTAATCAAAGTGTTGAAGGAGTGTCATTGGTTCCTTGTAAAGCTTTAGAGTAAAGGGAGAAATGAGAGAAATGACAAAAAGACAGAATTGCTAATCAGAACTTAAAGATGTGAAGAGCCCTCAACCCATTCATATTGAAAAGAATGAGCATATAGGGTCAGAGGAGAGCCCTGAGTGTATGGATGAAAAAACATTTGATAAGATTAGTCAGCCATCTCAGTGGAAGCAGGAGCCATTGTGAAAGACAATGGAAGCATAACCCTGAAGTTATTCGGAAGTCAACAGGGCTGCCCCTCCCATTACAGGCCCAGAGTACAGGGGCCCCACAGGCAGAGTAAATTCAAAGGAGGGGCTACCTGAGTCTCTGAGACCTTGGGCTGTGCTGCCAGGTGCTGCCTCACACCATGGGCTCTGCTCTCTGCACTCCAGCACTGCGCTCCTTGGCTGCCCCAGGTGTAACTCCCACAGGCTCTGGTTTGGTACCATGGTGGCCACCCCTGTGGACACAGGCAGCAAACTTTGGCAGTGTCCACACTGTTCCTCTCTTCACTCCACCATCTCTGTCAGTGTACGGAGTGTAAGAGCTGTGGGGGCATGGCCGTGTCCACCTACATTCCAAAAGATGCTGTCATTCAGTGAGAACTGTGGGCGCAAGACCCCGTCCTGCAGGAGCACAGCCCAGGCACAGAACTCCTCCAAGCATAGGGCTACTAGAAAAAGCCCCAACCAGGCTGATGCTCAGTGGTACCCAGGGGACCGAGCTATTCTTCAGAACCACCAGAATACAGTTTCAAACCCAGGAGTATCTTAGCCACAGAAGTCCAACCCATGAGAGCTCATGGGTGAGACCACAGTCGGTGGGTCCAGAAGGTCGAGTATCCAGTCAAAGATCATTCTTGATCCTTAAGGTCTAATGTTGAGATCTGAACTTACTTGGGACCTGTTACCCCTTTAAGCTTTTTCTGCTTTCCCATCTTTCCTTTTCGGAATAGGAATGTCTACCCCATGTCTGTCAAGATTTCACAGGTTCCCAGATGGAGAGGAATTTGTCTCAGAATGAATCATACTTTAAGTCTCACCCATGTCTGTTTTGGATGATATGAGACTTTGGACTTTAGAATTTGAGTTGAATCTAGAATGAGTTAAGACATTTGAGGCTATTGGGATGGAATCGATGTATTTTGTGTGAGCAAAGGAAATGAATTTTAGAAGGTCAGAAATGGAATGCTACAGACCAAAAACAGTATTCCCCCATGCCCAGATTCATAAGCTGATACATAATCCCCAATGTGATCAATTTTGAGGTGGGGCCTTTGGAAAGTGATTAGGTCATGAGGGTGAAACTCTCATGAATGGGATCATTCCCCTTATGAATGAGGTTCAAGAGAGTTCCCTTTCCTCTTCTACCAAGTGAGGACATGTGAAGATGGCCACCCATGAACCAGGAAGCTGGTTCTCACCAGACACTGAATTTGCTAGCACCTTAACCTTGGATTTTCAAGCCTCTAGAAAGCCAGTCAGTCTATGGCAAAAGAGGTGGATAAAGTAAGAATCTTGAGAGAGAAGTTTATCCTGAATTATCTAGGTGGTCCCTAAATACAAAATTCTTATGACAGGCAAAGGGAGTTTAGAGACAGACTCACAGAAGGGAAAGCACAGAAAGAAGGCAGCGATATGAAAATGAGGCAGAGCAGAAAGTGATGTAGCCACAAGCCAGAGACTGCTGATTGTCCTCAGCAATTAGAAAAGGCATGGAGCAAATTCTCCCATAGAGCCTCTTTAAGGAGTGCAGTCCTGCTGATACCTTGTGAAGTGTGAGATTAAATAGCCATTGCCTTAAGTCACAAAGTTTGTAGTGATTTGTTTACACTTGCCCTAGGAAACTAAGCAGTAGAGATGACATCATTTATGAAAAGTCATGAACCCAGCAGTTCCAAAGATGTCTTTCTTAAAAGCAGTTGCATAGCTTTGCAGGGACACGTGTACAGCATGTCCAAGGCAGAATCATTTATAACTGTGGCAAACTGAAAGTCACTAGGAAAATGGGTAAATTGCTGCACATTCGTAATAAAGTACTACACAACTGTAAAAACAATGAGATAGATCCATATGCACTGATATAAAATACTGTTAAAAGTATAAAAACTGCAGTAACAATAAGCTGTAAGGCAAAACATACGATTGCATTTATTTTAAAGTGTATACGCATAACAACTTAGGTTTATATGTTTGTATTTTCATACAAATACAAATAAAGAAGAATACCTGAAAAGCTATTAATAGCAGGTGAGTTTGGAAAGTGGCTGTATATTTTTGAAATGCTTAAATATTATATAGTGAGTATATCTCATTTTTCTTTTAAAAACTTTACAAAAATGCTAAAACAGCTTTATTAAACAAATGTAAATATATCCCCCTGTCTGTTAACTTGGTTGTGAGTTGTAACAGGTACTTCTATTTCTATATTATATAGTCTTTTCATATCTTTTATTCCTAATGTTATTTTTTCCTGCTAGTTAAATTTTAATCAACTAAGATAGAAAAAGTTGTATCCTGCTTATAAATCTTGCCTAGTAGTTCTCATAGTATGGCCCCCAGTTGAGCAGCATAATCATAAGCTGGTATCTTGTTGAAAATGCAGATTCTGGGTACCACCTCAGATTTACTGAATGAAGCTCTGGAAGTTAGACCCAGCACACTATAGTTTAATAAATCCTCTAAGTAATTCTGATGCCCACTAATATTTGAAAATTACTGGTCTAGGCTCTTCCTATAACACACCTGCAATGTTGCTGCAATAAATGTAGTTATCTGTAGTTCTTGAGCATCATGATGTTTTACTATTCCACATCCCATCTGCTCTTTCCTTCAGCTGAAGTGTCCTTCACCACTGCTTTCCTCCATCTGACTAATTCTTGTTTAGAATATAAGATGAATGTGTGTGTGTGTATGCTTAGTCGCTTAGTCATGTCTGACTCTTTGCAACCTCATGTATTGTAGCCCACCAGGCTCTTCTATCCATGGGATTCTCCAGGCAAGAATTCTGGAGTGGGGAGCTATTCCCTTCTCGAGGGGATCTTCCTTACTCAGGGATCAATCCCAGGTCTCCTGCATTGCAGGCAGACTGTTTACAGTCTGAGCCATCAGGGAAGCCCAGTATGTAAGATAAATAGAAACATCAACTCCCCTATCCTTGAGGTCTGACATTGCTCCAGTTCTAAATCCCTGTGCATACCTTCACCATAGCAAGCATATCACATAACACCATATATATTAAATTTACTTGGCACACTTCCTGTTCTTGAGGACAGAAGATATATCTTATTTGACTTAATTCTCAGAATACAGTAAGGTATTCAATAAATATTCTTGAATGTACAAAAGTGAAAGAGAAATGAATGTCTTGGAAATAAGTATTTTTACCACTTTTGAATTAGCATACAGCTGTGTAATACAGAGAAAAAGAATTAAATACTCTGTTTCTGCAATCAAAACTCCCTGAATTCAAGCCTTTATTCCTCTACGTTCTAGATGTTCCATTTAATTTCTTATATTCTTCCACTGTAAAATGAGAATTTTAACAGTGATTGTCTTTCAAACTTGGTGATTAATTAAGCATTCAATAAGGATCTATAGTAATTATTAGCAGAATTATTATCCAATAGCATTAACAGTATGTAATTCATTCTGTCCAAATAAGAATAGTCAGCCTAAACTTTTCAATATTTTTATGTTTAGAGAAAACTTTATCTGATATATTTTTAACCTTTTGGTATGCTTGTAGTCTTTCCTTCTCTCCCTGAGCCATAACTTAGGAAAATAATGCATGGTACCACAGTCAAGGAGGATGAAAATAAATGTGTGGTTTTATTCTGTTACCTCCATCTCCTCACAGTTTTTAAAGCCACAGAAAAGTTTCTAGAAACAATATCTTACTCAGAATTCTAGTATCCAAGAGTCATAGAGATCCTGACCTCTACCTAGTACCATTCCCTGACTTCTTCCCTGAAATGACCCCTGAGATTCCTTTTAAAATGCTTAGAATTTCTTGGAGCATAGTTGGAAAGCCATTTATATTATCTTTCTCAACTCTTGTATTCAGTGACATTCTCTAGTTGAGATAAATGGAATTACATCTAAGAGATTTTGAGTATCACTTATTGCATTTAGTCTTCAAAGATTTTCTGGTATTTTCTTTCTTCCCTCAATTTGAAAAGAAGGTTATTAACTGGCATTAGGGAACGTAAATGGAAAAAAAAAAGATCCTGAGTATTTCCACGAAGACTACAGGGCCAGAGAATACTTTTCCCACTTTTCTATTAAAAAGCTCATTTTAAAAAATTGAATAAGAAAAAAAATATCAAGAAAAAAAAAAGAGTTAATAAGATCACCTTGTACCAATGATGAGATGCAAAAGTACACTAGAATCCTCTAGAAGTTTCTATGAACTACAATACTGTTGGATCAGTATTAAGAAATAGTATTACAGCTGACTCAACCCGGCAGAGGCATCCAGTAACATGGGCTTCCACTGCCCTACAGTAAGCTTCCCTGGTCTATTGACTCCTCTGCCTACTGAATGGTTGAAGCTACCTGGGAATCATTGCTCTTTTTTGGAATCATAAACATATTCAGTTCCATTTATGACATATCACTTTGTCAATTGCAGTCTCATGATTTTATGACCCCTGCCCCTTATGTCCCTTGAGTTAGCACATTTATGGGAACACTGAAGACAACCTAAGGCCCAGATCTGGCAAGTGAGTGAATATATTATGGCCATGCACTTGATAGAGAAGCCTGGCAGGCAACAGACCATGGGGTCACAAAGAGTAGCACATGACTTAGTGACAAAAGCAGCAGCATGTACTTGATAAACTATTATGCATACATTAAGTAATAATTATGAAAATTATAACAATAAAATGGGAAATACTTAAATAATCTTTAATGAAAAGCTCATGTTTCTGCAAAATTCAAAATATGTGACAAAAATGATACATGAAAAAATACACAGGCCATAGTAGAAGGGTGAGGATTATAGAAAAAATTGTATTTATTTAATTATTCAAACTTGGGATAATACTATTATAATACATGAAATACTTAAAGTTAATATTGTACATTTAATTATTTGTTCTTGTTGGGGTTTTGTACCTACTTTGAAAAATATTTTAATTTTAACTAGTCTACAACTGATTCAAATATGTAAGATAATATAGTGAAATTGGAAGCTATATTTTATTGAAAGATCTTAACTCCATTTTTGAAGTTTCTTTTTTACTTGTTTTATGATTTTTTTTAGTTATGCATAAATGAGATTATCAGGTTCTCATATAAGTTGCAAAGAGATACAAAGAGATGGTACCCACACATTTTTTGTTTGTTTGTTTGTAGTTAATTTATTTTTTATTGGAGGCAAATTATTTTACAATATTATATTGGTTGGTTTTGCCATACATTGATATGAATTTGCCCCGGGTTTACATAAGTTCCCCCTCCTGAACCGCCCTCCCACCTCCCTCCTCCCTTTATCCTCCCTCTGGGTCATCCCCGCATGCCAGCCCCGAGCATCCTATAACATGCATCGACCCTGAACTAGTGATTCGTTTCACATATGACAACATACGTGTTTCAATGCCATTCTCCCAAATCATCCCACCCTCACCCTCTCCCATAGAGTCCCAAAGACTGTTCTATACATCTGTGTCTCTTTTGCTGTCTCGTATACAGGGTTATCATTTGCATCTTTCTAAATTCCATATATATGTGTTAGTATACTGTATTGGTGTTTTTCTTTCTGACTTACTTCACTCTGTATAATAGGCTCCAGTTTCATCCACCTCATTAGAACTGATTCAAATGTATTCTTTTTAATGGCTGAATAATACTCCATTGTGTATATGTACCAAAGCTTTCTTATCCATTCGTCTGCAGATGGACATCTAGGTTGCTTCCATGTCCTGGCTATTATAAACAGTGCTGCAATGAACATTGGAGTACACGTGTCTCTTTCAATTCTGGTTTCCTCGGTGTGTATGCCCAGGAGTGCGATTGCTGGATCACATGGCAGTTCTATTTCCAGTTTTTTGAGGAATCTCCACACTGTTCTCCATAGTGGCTGTACTAGTTTGCATTCCCACCAACAGTGTAAGAGGGTTCCTTTCTCTCCACATCCTCTCCAGCATTTATTGCATGTAGACTTTTGGATAGCAGCCATTCTGACTGGTGTGAAATGGTATCTCATTGTGGTTTTGATTTGCATCTCTCTGATTATGAGGGATGTTGAGCATTTTTTCATGCGTTTGTTAGCCATCTGTATGTCTTCTTTGGAGAAATGTCTGTTTAGTTCTTTGGCCCATTTTTTGATTGGGTCATTTATTTTTCTGGAATTGAGCTGCAGGAGCTGCTTGTATAATTTGGAGATTAATCCTTTATCAGTTGCTTCATTTGCTATTATTTTCTCCCATTCTGAAGGCTGTCTTTTCACCTTACTTATAGTTTCCTTTGCTGTGCAGAAGCTTTTGATTTTAATTAGGTCCCATTTGTTTATTTTTGCTTTTATTTCCAATATTCTGGGAGGTGGGTCATGGAGGATCCTGCTGTGATTTATGTCGGAGAGTGTTTTGCCTACGTTCTCCTCTAGGAGTTTTACCCACACATTTTGTTTAGATATAAATCACATTAGCTGATTACTAACTACCTATAACATTTACTGTACCTGGTTTTGTCACAAGTAAGCATCACTAAGACAATTGAAACTTTAAGCTAAAATTTCTCAGATTTTAGTTTAGTAGCTATTACATCCATTTTTCAGAAAATGAAACTGTAATTCAACCATGTCAACTATCTTCTAAGTCCACCAGCAGCATTTGTTTTGAACTAGGGTCTTACAGAGTTAAGAGCTAGACACTCACTACAGTCGTGTTAATCTTCAGTCATTGAAGTGTTTATATCAACACCCTCTCTCCACCCTCCTGTGCTTTATCTGTTCTAATACTTGCTTTGTTTGTTGTCACTTGCCTGAGTTTTCTGCCTTCCATTCATTCCAGCTGTGTGCTCCCCCAAAGACTTAAGGAGAAAGTTGTTAATTTGGTAGTTTTGCCAAAATAGGAAGAGGTAACAAAAGCTGGAGCCCACAGAAAAGTTACCATCCAGTGGATTGAAAACAATGGTAGCCAGGATTTAAACTTCAAAAGGAAGGGCTATGAAACTCTAAGGCAACTCATCATGAGTTGTTTCTTCAACTATATACTTATGAGTGAATCAAATTGGTAATTTTACTTTTTGATTATAATTATTATTTCCCTACACATCCTTGTCATGTTGCTCTGCAAGCAAAGTATACTTTGTCCTCCCTGACTCTGGACTAGTTTTCTCAATGAAATATAAACCAGTGATGTCCAAGAGTGAGCAAACACATGTCCAAAATGTCTTTGCATGTTTTGACTTCATAGTCTTTACTTTCCAATCTGAGAACATGTCCCTGTAGTTTGGATCCCTACAAATAAGGAGTATGTTTGAAGGTCAGCTAGGGCCTCTCAGGTGGCTCAGTGATAAAAGATCTGCCTGCCAACACAGGAGATTCAAGAGATGTGGGTTTAATCCATGGCTCAGGAAGATCCCTTCGAGTAGAAAATTATAACCCACTCCAGTATTCTTGTCTGGAAAATTTCATGGACAAAGGAGCCCAGCAAGCAACAGTCCATGGGGTCACAAGGAGTCAGTCATGACTTAGTGACTGAGCACATGGATTGAAGGTCAGCCAAAGCTACCAGAGACCACCAGAGTGACAGTCAATAAATACCTTCAAGGAGCATAAACAAGAAAGAAAGAAAGAAATGTCTGTTTTTTTCAGCCCTAAGGTACTGGATTTTTCTGATAAAACCACAACATCTGAGGTCAAGTGTTTAATAAAAACAGTTTCTTAAAATATGTGACATTGACTTTAGGGAAAGGCAGCAGGTGGTGATGGAGAAGGCAATGGCAACCCACTCCAGTACTCTTGCCTGGAAAATCCCATGGATGGACGAGCCTGGTAGGCTGAAGTCTATGGGGTTGCTAAGAGTCGGACACGACTGAGTGACTTCACTTTCACTTTTCACTTTCATACATTGGAGAAGGAAATGGCAACCCACTCCAGTGATCTTGCCTGGAGAATCCCAGGGACAAAGGAGCCTGGTGGGCTTCTGTCTGTGGGGTTGCACAGAGTCAGACACAACTGAAGCGACTTAGCAGTAGCAGCAGCAGCAGCAGTAGCAGGTGGTGAGGACCCTTTTAGAAGAGGTTAGAAAAATGACAACTTCAGTTAGGCAGTGGCAAAATGTTTGGTAAAACTTCTGCCTATGATACATTGAAAGAAAATACACACAATGCAGTTGAAGTTCTGGGACAAGAGATATGGAGAAAAAAACACTGGTAGATTAGTTGGTTGTTATTACTCTGTTTAATAAGTACTAGATGTTCAAGCTGGTTTTAGAAAAGGCAGAGGAACCAGAGATCAAATAGCCAACATCTGCTGGATCATTGAAAAAGCAAGAGAGTTCCAGAAAAATATCGATTTCTGCTTTATTGACTATGACAAAGCCTTTGACTGTGTGGAACACAATAAACTGTGGAAAATTCTGAAAGAGGTGGGAATACCAGACCACCTGACCTGCCTCTTGAAAAACCTGTATGCAGGTCAGGAAGCAACAGTTAGAACTGGACATGGAACAACAGATTGGTTCCAAATAGGAAGAAGAGTACATCAAGGCTGTATATTGTCACCCTGCTTATTTAACTTAAATGCAGAGTACATCATGAGAAGCGCTGGGCTGGAGGAAGCATAAGCTGGAATCAAGATTGCTGGGAGAAATATCAATAACCTCAGATATGCAGATGACACCACCCTTATGGCAGAAAGTGAAGAGGAACTAAAGAGCCTCTTGATGAAAGTGAAAGAGGAGAGTGAAAAAGTTGGCTTAAAGCTCAACATTCAGAAAACTAAGATCATGGCATCTGGTCCCATCACTTCATGGCAAATAGATGGGGAAACAGTGGAAACAGTGACTGACTTTATTTTCCTGGGCTCCAAAATAACTGCAGATGGTGATTGCAGCCAGGAAATTAAAAGCCACTTACTCCTTGGAAGGAAAGTTATGACCAACCTAGACAGCATATAAAAAGCAGAGACATTACTTTGCCAACAAATGTCCGTCTAGTCAAGGCTATGGTTTTTCCAGTGGTCATGTATGGATGCGAGAGTTGGACTGTGAAGAAAGCTGATCGCCGAAGAATTGATGCTTTTGAACTGTGGTGTTGGAGAAGACTCTTGAGACTCCCTTGGACTGCAAGGAGATCCAACTAGTCCATCCTAAAGATCAGTTCTAGGTGTTCATTGAAAGGACTGATGTTGAAGCTGAAACTCCAATACTTTGGCCGCCTGATGTGAAGAGCTGACTCATTTGAAACGACCCTGATGCTGGGAAAGATTGAGGGCAGGAGGAGAAGGGGACGACAGAGGATGAGATGGTTGGATGGCATCAACGACTCGATGGACATGAGTTTGAGTGAACTCCAGGAGTTGGTGCTAGACAGAGAGGCCTGGCGTGCTGTGATTCATGGGGTCGCAAAGAGTCGGACACGACTGAGTGACTGAACTGAACTGAACAGAAAATTATAGACTAGGTGACTTATCAGTGACAGAATATAGTTCTCACAATTTTGAAGACTGGAAAGTCTAAGATCAAGATGCCAGAAGATTCAGTGACTGGTTGGGGTCCTCTTCCTGACTCATAGACAACCATCTTTCTGTGTGTCCTCAGATGCTGGAAGGGGCAAGGGAGCTTTTTTTGGGTCTTATATATAAGGTCACTAATCCCATTCATAAGGGCCTAATTGCCTCTCAAAGGCCCCACCTCCAATTATCATTAGGTATCAACATATGAATTTGAAGGAAATATAAACGTTCAGTCTATAGGATCATATAAAATATATTTCAGATCCTGGAAATTAGGACATGGACATATCTTTTGTGGGACCACTATGCATCTCACAATAACTGCTTTTACACAGTTCTCAAAGTATAATATTATAAATCAGAGGAATTATTTGATATGGGATATTCATTTCAAATTCATCATAAATATGTGCTGGTTCATATAATTTTTTCTATTTTTCCCATTATAAAAACATCTGTAGTTAGTTTGACCCTTGTTATCAATTGTTAGCATCCTCAGAGTCCTTTTAACTATAGTTCTAGTTTGCATCTACAATAAGTTTTGTGTTACTGACATTTTGTGGCCCATGCTCTATTGAGATCTCTGCTGTCTAGTTGTTAAAGTAAATTTGTCAGTAGGATGTAAAAGGTGGCCCACTTTGAAGAATAAAATAACCTCCCATGATTAGACTCCAATTTTAATTCAATTACATGTTGGAAAAGAAAAGATTAGATTCAGTTAAATTCCTATTATAAAACTAGGTGAGTTGTCACCAAAACATAAACATTGTACATTAATTTGACATTGCTGTATCCTCTGTATGAGACAGAGGGAACTAAGAGCAAAAAGACCAGTCCATTATTCTCTTAGGAACATATTAATTCCTGTAGGTGAAAACATAGTTCACTGTATAGGTAGGATGTAAAGAACAACTCATACTTTATTTATAGGCTATCAAAAAGAATTTATAGTGAAGGCAATAGTCTCTGACGTCTACTGCTTTAATTTGTGACTCAGTTTGCTAAATATATTATTTCTGGACTATTTTGAAACATTAACTACTGGATTGTGTAGACTGTTCATAAGGGTTCATGAAATTGACACAGCATGGTTTAGATTGAGGAAGTTAAAGAATTATTATTTATAAGGTATATAAAGGAACATTCTGATGTAACTGAATGAAAAAGGCCTTGAATATAACACTAGCATCTAAGCATTGACCATCACTTTAATACATCACTTTGTTCTACACTTTCTTCTCCATAGATTAATCAACCCATATTGATTTCTGGAAGGGAAGGTGCAATTCTTGGGCTTCAGACATCCTACCACATAAATATTTTGAAAAACACTTGAAGTAGCCACATGTTTTCATCAAGTCCCCTTTTGTTAACAACAATGTCATATTGTAGCCTATATACTTAAAAACATTATAGAAATGACATATAAATAAGCTGGAATAATAGTGAATTTTCTAAAGACTTTGAAGGATAGTTGGCAGTTAGTATTCCAGAGAACAAATATTTGAATTCTGATGGAGAAGACAGACAAGAATATGTGCAAGGATTGAAATCTGCAAGTTCACTAGAAATAAATAAATAAGTAAAAATAGAAATAAAACTGAAAGAGTATATTTGGAAGCAGAAAGAGCAGCCTCCTAGTTGATGTTTTAAAATGGAATCAGAAACAATGAGCCTAACAGAAGGTTGCTAGTCATGGTATCAGTGTGATCACTGACTAGACACTACACTTTGGAAAAATCACTTCATGCCTCTGATTCCTTATGCTCTTATCTGCAAATGTGATTAAAAATACCACTTCCTGTTAATGGGATTATAATAACTAATTGAACTTTTACAAAAAAGTTGAAAGCTCTGAATCATTTAAGCTCCTTGTTTTAAGTAAAACCCATCATAAACATGTGACATATATGTGAATTGCTAAGAAATCAAATTAGCCAATACTACAGCGTGGCTTCAGTATATATACTATATTATATACATCCTAGTTACAGTAATCAACACTACTTAAAAAAAATTATTGGAGAATAGTTGCCTTACAATGTTGTGTTAGTTTCTACTGTACAGCTAATTGAATTAGCTACTGAAACTCCAATACTTTGGCCACCTCATGAGATGAGTTGACTCACTGGAAAAGACTCTGATAGTGGGAAGGATTGGGGGCAAGAGGAGAAGGGGACGACAGAGAATGAGATGGCTGGATGGCATCACCGACTCGATGGACATGAGTTTGAGTGAACTCCGGGAGTTGCTGATGGACAGGGAGGCCTGGTGTGCTGTGATTCATGGTGTTGCAAAGAGTCGGACACGACTGAACTACTAAACTGAACTGAACTGATACATATATCCAGTGGTCTTACCTGGTGGCTCAGAGGTTAAAGCATCTGCCTGCAATGCAGGAGACCTGGGTTTGATCCCTGGGTCGGGAAGATCCCCTGGAGAAGGAAATGGCAACCCACTCCAGTATTCTTGTCTGGAGAATCCCATGGACGGAGGAGCCTGTTGGGCTACAGTCCACAGGGTCACAAAGAGTCGGACATGACTGAGCAACTTCACTTTCACTATATCCCTCCCCCCTTTTTTTTAATTTCTTTCCCATTTAGGTCACCATAGAGCACTGAGTAGAGTCTCCTGTGCTATACAGTAGGTTTGGTTAGTTATCTATTGATGGCATGGCAACCAAGTATTCTTGCCTGGAAAATCCCATGGACATAGTAGCCTAGTGAGCCACATTTTAAATGCTTAAAGAGCTGTACATGACTTAAGCAATTTAGCCTTCACACAGTGTTTATATGTGAATCCCAATCTCCTAATTCATCATCCTTTTGGCCCCCTTAGTGTGCATACATTTTTTTCAATATCTGTGTCTATTTCTGCTTGGCAAATAGGTTCATCTGTACTATTTTTCTAGATTCAACATATATGCATTAATATACAATATATGTTTTTCTTTTTCTGACTTTACTTTTGACAGTCTCTAGGTCCATCTACATCTCTACAAATGGCACAGTTTCATTCCTTTTCATGGCTGAGTAATAAAACTGCTTTTATAGAGGAGAATAAGCTTCATGCCTACCTGAATGTAGCCTCCAGAACAGTTTCTTTCCTTCCTATATTAAGGATTGTTTTTTCTATTGTTTTTTATAATCAGACACACAAATTTTAAAACACTGACTTCCATTTTTAAAACTAAAGTTCAGTATGTGCACTGCATAATTTTCTTTGCATAAATGTATGTAAAAATATGATAGTTTAATAGGTATTGAGAAAGAGATATAAAATAGATGAATATAGTTATAGCTATCACCGAAATTTCCGGGGTTATTGACTAATGTGTTGAAAACACCCTGGATATGGGTTGGTCTTTCTGGAGGAAAACAGTCAGGTTAAAGCTCTGTGACAATTTTGTAGAAACGTTGGTGTGCATTTAAAATGTAGCCATGCCATGTGCTCATGTGCTGGCCCCTGTGTTGACCTTCATGAACCATGATGATAATTAAGCACAGATGGATGGTCAGTGTCCATTTGTCAGGAATGCCTGAGGCTTTCCTCTGAGGCTTTGCCCTGAACTCCAGGCAACTCTCTCTGCCAGAGGAAACTGACTGAAAATGTGTTTCCTCCAAATATAAGAAGGGTTTTCTGCATTTAATGGGCTGGTTACTTGTGGTAGGATGGAGTTGCCACCCTTGAATTACTCAGCTTAAAACAAGTCACAGAGGCTCCTGAGCCTCCTGGTAGGTCCAGAGGAGAGGTAGCTGCTTCTCCCTGCTGTTATTCCAGACATAGAAGATCCACTGAGTCTGGAACTCTCCATTCCCAGCCTAAATTAAAACTAATTCCAACCTTATCTGTTTCTCAGATTTTATTTGTGGCTCATCTTCCTAGCCTCCTTTTCTCACTGACTCAGCAACTAGATAACAGACTTTCCTCATGCTTTCAGACAAACCTCATTTGACCTGATATTGATTCACTTTCATTCAACACTTAGGGATAGGTGGCCCTGGATTCAAGGCAGGCAACCGATTATTTAATTGAAAGGGGACTTTTTCTTAACTTTCATCTAGGCAAAGGAATGTGTGACCCAAATAAAATAAACCCTAAATACTAGTTTCTATATACTCATTATCAGATTTAAGTTGAAATAAAGACATTTGATATGTTAGGGCAATTTATTAGCATATTCATCAATCACCCAGATCTGATTAGGGCATTTGATTTTTAAACCACAAGATTTCTAAATACTTTTGGTTTCATTTTTCGTGACTCAGCGTGTCTCATTGTAAGACGTGTATTATTGATTTGTTATTTGGTCACTAAGTCATTTCCGACTCTTTGTGACTGTAGCCCACCAGGTTCCTCTGTCCATGGGATTTCCCAGGCAAGAATACTGGAGTGGATTGCCGTATCGTTCTCCAATATTGTTCATAGTATTTCTAATAATTATCTTTAAAATTTTCCATTTATTTTCATTGTCAATGGATATTTTAATTGAATTTTAGAGCAAATTATTTAAATGAGTATAGGGAGTTATTGGACAACTAATGAATACCAATAAATTTCCTTCTCAAATGGTAGATGTGTAATTTACCATTACTTAAAAAAAAACTGATCTTCATTTCATACTTTCAATTTTTTTCTTTTGTACCCGTTTCATCAGTTTGTTCATATCTAAGTAATTGGCAATGAACTGACAAATATATGTGCACAAATATATTTATGTATATATATTCAGTTTTGCTAATTATTAAAACATGGTCACAATTTACTGGATGAATTAAAGGTAGTGACTCTAATCAGACTTGTGAATCTCAATTATACATGCAACCTGTGTTTTTCCATTTCTTTAGAAAATCCAGAGTCTGCACTACCTTCTCTTCCTTTGTATTGCCTTCAAATGCCACACTTCAAGCAATCAGGTTTAACAATATCATGCATAATCCAAAGAAGTCTATTCAAGTGAGCATCTGTGAACTGTGTTTTTTTCTACTCTGTTTTTTCTTGATTATGCCCACAAATAAAAGGAACAAGACACAGTAATCATAAGTTGTATAAAATATAGAATTGTGCACAGAAAAATAACCTGAGCCTAATGAGTATGTATGAATTTGGTCTGAACTATTGGTCAACTCAAGACTTGTTAATAATAAATAGATGATGATCTTGAAAGTGGAATTTTTTAAGCCTTCATTGACTTTGGTCTAATTTGCAGTGATTCAGCTCAGAGATTCCCAAGATGTCAATTTAAGTAGAAGAAACAAAGCACGTTGGAGATAAGGAAGTGAAGAGGTATCTGAATAGTGACTTGCAATGAGGTAGATGTGATTATAATTCAAGTCAAGTAAAATATGCTGGAGAAAGAGTAAAAAAGATAATATCCTGACATAAACTGGTGAGCTATGAAAAAATAACAATACAAAAATCAAAGTACTGAGGGAAAAAATAATTCCACCATATAATGCTTCTTAAAAAGGCCTTTTCACTTTTCTGTGAGCATAGATTTATATCTATAAAATGGAAATCCCAGCATCAACCTTGCTCATTAGTAAATTTCAATATTAATAATAATGACATTATTTGAATATTAGTATATTTAAATATTTATGTTGATATAATGATTTTAAAATGATAAAAAGCAGAGACATTACTTTGCCAACAAAGGTCCGTCTGGTCAAGGCTATGGTTTTTCCAGTGGTCATGTATGGATGTGAGAGTTGGACTGTGAAGAACAGCTGATTGCCAAAGAATTGATGCTTTTGAACTATGGTGTTGGAGAAGACTCTTTTATATTTTTTGCCTTTTTAAAAAATTTATTTTAATTGGAGGTTAATTACTTTACATTATTGTATTGGTTTTGCCATACATTGACATGAATCTGCCCCGGGTGTACATGTGTTCCCCATCTTGAACCCCCTTCCCTCTTCCCTCCCCATCCCATCCCTCTGGTTCATCCCAGTACACCAGCCCCAAGCATCCTGTATCATGCATTGAACCTGGACTGGCGATGCGTTTCACATATGATAATATACATGTTTCAATGCCATTCTCCCAAATCATCCCACCCTTGCCCTCTCCCACAGAGTCCCTTGGACTGCAAGGAGATCCATCCAGTCCATTCTAAAGGAGATCAGTCCTGGGTGTTCATTGGAAGGACTGATGTTGAAGCTGAAACTCCAATACTTTGGCCACCTCATGCGAACAGTTGACTCACTGGAAAAGACTCTGATGCTGGGAGGGATTGAGGGCAGGAGAGAAGGGGAGAATGAGATGGCTGGATGGCATCACCGACTCGATGGACATGAGTTTGAGTGAACTTCGGGAGTTGGTGATGGACAGGGAGGCCTGGTGTGCTGTGATTCATGGGGTCGCAAAGAGTCGGAGACAACTGAGCAACTGAACTGAGCTGAACTGAAGATAATTGAGAAATGTTATTTATGATTTGTTAAATGACTGAAAAATAAATCATCTTGTTGTATTTCTGTGTTTACTCTAGCTTATAGATGTGATAAATGCAACAATAGTTGAAAATCATGAATTGGTAATGAAAGATGTTTTAGATTCCTTTATGCAAGCAGGAAAATTGCAGAATCAGGACTTTAAACCTCATGATAGTTTATACACTCTGATAATATAACAAAAGTAGTTTACCACATACAAATGCCCTTTGATATTTCTTTAATATTCTTCTAGAAATATTTGCTTTCTAAGCATTAAGAAATTGGATTACGTTAATAATAGAATGACAAAATTCAATAATATATAAATTCAGATTATTTAGACAATTTTCAAAGACTGAGTGGTATTTTCAGCTGATTTAACCACCACTTACAATCTGTCTCTTTCCTTTTCTGTCTTACTTAATATTATACTTTTTATAATATGCTATTTCCAGTGCCCATATGCCATCAATCCATCATGTTGGGTTAACTGATGACCAAAGAGAAATGAAATAGCTAGATAGACAAATTTTTATTGTTTCCAAGAGCCAAAGATGATTACAAAAGCAGACTGTAAACATTCTGAAGACATACAAATCTTTTCAAAGCCATTCTTTGATAAGATATAATATTTTCTATCAATTTAAACAATTAGCATCTGTGGACTATTAATACTTATAAAAGTGTTCCTGCTCTGATGTATCCATTTTTCAATAGAATCTACATTCTGTGCATTATTTGTGGTAAAAGTTTTTCATTTGACCTTAATGCTGTAGTTTTCTGGACATTTCAGGTCGGTTTCTAACATATAAATGTAGCCATGAAGAGAACTTTTCCAGCTATTCTCTTAAAGTCTTGGAACATTAGATGTCTTTGACTATTTTGAGCCATAAGAATATTTTAGATATGCACAGATGACATAATAAAAAAATACTTAGTTTCTTTTATGCTTGTTTCCTCTTCTAAATACATTAACCATTAGTCTTATTTCTAATTTTATTTATGTAATTTTAAGAGTCAGCAGTGATTAGTGAAATCCAGTCCCTGATATTATTGTTTCACTTGGGTTTAGTTTCTAATATTTCCTGAGCTTTAGTCTTGTTTAAAAGATAGGGACAATATCTTATAGGGCTTTTGTGGAAATTTAGCTGAGTAAATAAGTACTTGATAAGCACTTAGCATAAGTACTCAATGTTTGAGTCAGAGATCCCTTTATTTATTTTTGTATGCTGCTGCTAAGCTGCTAAGTCACTTCAGTCATGTCCGACTCTGTGTGACCCCGTAGACGGAAGCCCACCAGGCTCCCCCGTCCCCGGGATTCTCCAGGCAAGAACACTGGAGTGGGTTGCCATATCCTTCTCCAATGTGTGAAAGTGAAAAGTGAAAGTGAAGTCGCTCAGTATTTTTGTATACTTATGACTTAAGTCATAGATTAATTAGATTATACTACATTTAAATCTGTAAATTCATCAGAAATATATGAATATAGAAAAACAACAAAAATAGTGCAAAATTATTAATATTATTGTATTAGGATAGTATGATTATGTAGTTTCTTTATTTTCTTGGTTTTTAAATAATATTCTATTACAGGGATCAGCAAACTATAAGCTTAGTCTAATTTGTAAAGAAAAGTTTATTGAAATATCCACACTCATTTTTTTTTAGTATTGTCTTTGGCTGACCTTGCACTAAAACTATTAAGATATGAATAGTTATGAGAGAGACCATACAGCCTACAGAACCTAAAATATTTATTATCTAGCCCATTACAGGAAATGTTTGCTGACTCCTGCTTTATAACTATCAAAGTCATAAAGTAAATAAAATAAAATGTAATTGTTGACCTAATTGAAAAATAGAATAGAATCTTCACCACAATTATCCAAGAGGAGAAATATCAGAAGGTAATAGAAAATGACAGTAGATATGTCAAAAGCTCGTGTAAGAATCATTCCATTCCTTGGTTCAGTATCAAACTGGAAGGGAAATCCAGAGCTGCTGCTGCTGCTGCGGCTAAATCGCTTCAGTTGTGTCCGACTCTGTGCGACCCCATAGACGGCAACCCACCAGGCTCCCCTGTCCCTGGGATTCTCCAGGCAAGAACACTGGAGCGGGTTGCCATTTCCTTCTCCAATGCGTGAAAGTGAAAAGTGAAAGTGAAGTCGTTCAGTCGTGAACTCTTAGCGACCGCATGGACTGCACCCTTCTAGGCTCCTGCGTCCATGGGATTTTCCAGGCAAGAGTACTAGAGTGGGTTGCCATTGCCTTCTCCATCAAACTGGAAGGGAAATCCAGAGTTATTAAGTATCAATTAATGAGATCAGGATGAACATATGGTGATTAAGCACTTAAAATCCTAGTCAAACCAATCAGGTAAGAAAAAAAAAAATCAAAGACATAAAATTTGAGTGGAAGCAGTAAAAAATTATCTGTTTGCAGATGACTTGACCTTATAGAAAACCTATACTACATCCAAAAAAAAAAAAAAACTGTTAGAACTATCAACAAATTCATAAAGTTGCAGGATACAAAAATCAGTACACAAAAATCAATTGTTTCTATGTACTAATAATGAATTATTGGAGAGAGAAATAATAAATTGTTGTAAGAAAAAAATTCATTGACAATAGCACCAGAAAGAATAAAATTCTTAAAAATACATGTAACCGAGGATGTAAAAGATGTAGACACTGAAAATTATAACATTGATGAAAGAAATTAAAGACACAAATAAATGGGAAGCTATTCCATGTTCATTGATTGGAAATATTAATATTGTTAAAATGTCCATGCAACCCAAAGCAGTCTACAGATTCAGTGCACTCCTTATCAAAATTCCAATGCCATTTTTGTTGAACTAGAACAATCAATCCTAAATTTTGTATGGAACCACAGGGGAGCCTGCGCAATCTTGAAAAAGATCAGGAGGCATCACACTTCCTGATTTCTATTATCTGGTTTCTAATTCTATAGAAATAGATATCTATTTCTAATTCTATTACCTGATTTCTAAGTCTATTATTTCTAATTCTTAGTAATAGAATTAGACAATACCACATTGTGGTATTGTTTAAAAACAAACACGTAGGTCAGGCAAACAGAATAGAGAGCCCAGAAATAAATGCATGTATTCTGTCAATAGTTTTTGACAAAGGTGCCAAGAATATACAATGGGGAAAAGATAGTGTCTTAAATGCGAGCTGGGAAAACTGGATATCCACATGCAAAAGAGTGAAACCGAATCCCCATTTTACACCATTAATAAAAATCAACTCAATATGGATGAAAGGGCTTGAACATGACATGAAACCATAAAATTCCTAGAGAAATATAGGGGTAAGCTCCTTGATATTGGTCTTTGTGATGATTTTTTTTTTTGGATTCGGCAACAAAAGCAAAAGTAAACAATTGAGACTATTAAACTAAAACTAAACTAAAAATTTTCTTCACACACAAAAAACTGTCAACAAATTGAAAAGGCAGCCTATGAAATGGGTGAAAATGCCTGTAAGTCACATATCTAATAAGTGTTAATATCCAAAACATACAAGGAATTCATGCAACTCAATAGCAAAGAACACAAATAATCCAATTTTAAAATGGGCTGCTGCTGCTGCTGCTAAGTCACTTCAGTCGTGTCCAACTCTGTGTGACCCCAGAGACAGCAGCCCACCAGGCTCCCCCGTCCCTGGGATTCTCCAAGCAAGAACACTGGAGTGGGTTGCCATTTCCTTCTCCAATGCGAGAGTAAAAAGTGAAAGTGAAGTCGCTCAGTCGTCCGACTCTTAGCGACCCCATGGACTACAGCCTACCAGGCTCCTCTGTCCATGGGATTTTCCAGCAGAGGACCTCAATAGGTATTTTTCTAAGGGAGACATAAAAGGCTAACAGGTACATGAAAAGGTGCTTAACATCACTAATCATGAAGGAAATGAAAATCAAACCACAATGAGATTTTACCTCATACTTATTAGAATGGCTGTTATCAAAACAAGACAAGCAATACTGGCAAGTATTTGGAACAAATACTGGCAAAAATGTGGAGAAAATGAAAGACTTTTATGCTCTTGGTTGGAGTGCAAACTGTTTTCAGCCTCTATGGAAAACAGTATAGTTATTCAAAAAATTAAATGTAGAACTACTACCATATGATTGGGCAGTTCTGCTTCTGGGTATATATATATACACAGGAAGTTTGGTTCAGTTCAGTCACTCGGTCACGTCCGACTCTTTGCAAACCTGTGGACTGCAGCACGCCAGGCTTCCCTGTCCATCACCAAATCCCAGAGCCTACTCAAACTCATGTCCATTGCGTCGGTGATGCCATCCAACCATCTCATCCTCTGTCATCCCCTTCTCGTCCTGCCTTCAGTCTTGCCCAGCATCAGGGTCTTTTCAGATGAGTTGGTTCTTTGCATCAGGTGTCCAAAGTATTGGAGTTTCAGCTTCAGCATCAGTCCTTCCAATGAATACTCAGGACCGATTTCCTTTATGATTGGCTGGTTTCATCTCCTTGCAGTCCAAGGGAGTCTTAAGAGTCTTCTCCAACACCACAGTTTAAAAGCATCAATTCTTCGGCACTCAGCTTTTTTACAACTCTCAAATCCATACAATACTACTGGAAAAACCATAGCTTGGACTATACAGACCTTTGTTGGTAAAGTAATGTTTCTGCTTTTAATATACTGTCAAGGTTGGTCATAGCTTTTCTTCCAAGGAGCAAGTGTCTTTTAATTTCATGGCTGCAGTCACCATCTGCAGTGATTTTGGAGCCAAAAAAATAGTCTCTCGCTGTTTCCATTGTTTCCCCATCTATTTGCCATGTTTGATGGGACCGGATGCCATGATCTTAGTTTTCTGAATGTTGAGTTTCAAGCCAACATTTTTCACTCTCCTCTTTCACTTTCATTACTTTTGTTCCTCTTTGCTTACTGCCATAAGGGTGGTGTAATCTATGTATCTGAGGTTCTTGATATTTCTCCTGGCAAACTTGATTCCAGCTTGTGCTTCATCCAGTCTGGCATTTTTCATGAAGTACTCTGCATATAAGTGAAATAAGCAGGGTGACAATATACAGCCTTGATGTACTCCTTTCCTGATTTGGAACCAGACTATTGTTCCATGTCTGATTCTAACTGTTGCTTCTTGACCTGACTACAGATTTCTCAGGAGGAAGGTACGAAGGTCTGATATTCCCCGCTCTTTAAGAATTTTCCACAGTTTATTGTTAACAGAAAATTGGATCAAAGATTTACTGAACATGGCCCCACCCATCAGAACAAGACCCTGTTTCCCCCTCAGTCAGTCTCTCCCATCAGGAAGCTTCTATAAGCCTCTTATCCTTATCCATCAGACGGCATACAAAATGAAAACCACAGTCACAGAAAACTAACCAAACTTATCACATGAACCACATCCTTGTCTAGCTCAATGAAACTATGAGCCATGCCATGTAGGACCACCCAAGATGGATGGGTCATGGCAGAGAGTTCTGACAAAACTGGAGAAGGAAATGGCAAACCACTACATTATTCTTGCCTTGAGAACTCCATGAACAGTATGAAAAGTCAAAAAGTTATGACACTGAAAGATGAACTCTCCAGGTCTGTAGGTGCCCAATATGCTACTGAAGAAGAGTGGAGAAATAACTCCAGAAAGAATGAAAAGTTGGAACCAAAGCAAAATCAACACCCAGTTGTGGATGTGATTGGTGATGGAAGTAAAGTCCAATGCTGTAAGGAGCAATATTGTATAGGAACTTGGAATGTTATGTCCATGAATCAAGTGAAATTGGAAGTGGCCAAACAGGAGATGGTAAGAGGAACATCGACATTTTAGGAATCAATGAACTAAAATGAAATGGAATGAGTGAATTTCTCAGATGACCATTATATCTACTACTGTGGGCAAGAATCCCTTAGAAGAAATGGAGTAGCCCTCATAGTCAACAAAAGAGTCTGAAATGCAGTTCTTGGATGCAATCTCAAAAATGACAGAATAATCTCTGTTCATTTCCAAGGCAAACCATTCAATATCATAGTAATCCAAGTCTATGCCCCGACCAGTAATGCTGAATAAGCTGAAGTTGAATGGTTCTATGAAGACCAACAAGACCTTCTAGAACTAATACCCAAAAAAAGATGTCCTTTTCATTATGGGGGATTGGAATGCAAAAGTAGGAAGTCAAGAGATACCTGCAGTAACAGGAAAATTTGGCCTTGGAGTGCAAAACGAAGCAGTTCAAAGGCTAACAGAGTTTTGCGAAGAGACCATGCTGATCATAGCAAACACCCTCTTCCAACAACAAGAAAAAAAGACTTTACATGTGGACATCACCAGATGGTCTACAGCGAAATCAGATTGATTATATTCTCTGCAGTCAAAGATGGAGAAGCTCTATACAGTTAGCAAAACCCAGACCGGGAGCTGACTATGGCTCAGATCATGAACTCCCTATCACCAAATTCAGACTGAAATTGAAGAAAGTAGGGAAAACCACTAGACCATTCAGGTATGACCTAAATCAAATCCCTCACGATTATACAGTGGAAGTGACATATAGATTCAAGGGATTAGATCTGATAGACAGATTACCTGAAGAACTATGGATGGAGGTTTGTGACATTGTACAGGAGGCAGTGATCAAGACCATCCCCAAGTTGGGGAGGGGGGATAAATGCAAAGGAAAGGCAATCATTATCTTGAAGAGATATATGTATTTCCGTGTTCACTGCAGCATTACTTACAATAGCCAAGATATGGAAACAAGCTATGTGTCCAGTCACAGATGAATGGATCAACAAAATGTGTACACAAACAGGACTTCCCTGGTGGTCCAGTGGTTGGGACTTCACCTTCCAGTGTAGGGCATGAGGGTTCAATCCTCGGTCAGAGAGCTAAGATCCACAGGCCTCGTGGCCAAAAACTAAAACAGAAACAGAAACAATATTCTAGCAAATTCAATAAAGACTTTGAAAATAGTTCCCATCAAAATGTATACACACACACACACACACTTAGAATCACTCATACACACAATGAAATATTATTCAACTTTAAAAAATAATGAAATCTTGCCATTTGGGACAACATGGATAAACCTGGAGAGCATTATGCTAAGTGAATTAAGCCAGACGGAGAAAGATAAATTCTGCATCATGACATATAGATGTGGAATTTAAAAATAAAATCATACTTGTAGAAGCAAAGAGTAGATGGTAGTTGCTAGAGGCTGGGGATGTAGAAATGTGGAGAGGATGGTGAAAAGGTATAAACTTTTAGTAATGATATGAATAAGTTCTCAGGATCTAATGTATAATAAGGTGACTACAGTTGATAAAATTGTGTTGTATAATTGAAATTTGCTACCCTAGTAGAACATAAAGTATTCACACCAAAAAAAGTAAATATATGAGGTGACAGTTGTATTGATTAATTCAATTGTGGGAATCCTTTCATAATGTATATCAAATCACCTTGCACATTTTAGATATATTTTACCTTTATTTGTCAATTATAACTCAATAGAGCTAAAAAACTCAAAAAAAAAAAAAAAGAGGTTATTCCAGTTGAATGTCTGAGAACTTCCTTGCAGATATGCCTAACTCACAAAATGTAAAATAAGTCTTTTAATCTGCAGCCCTGTTATCTGTTAACTGCAGATTATACCAATTTCTCTCCATATTTGAAATGCTGTAAAATATTATGTTAAAAAAATCTGAAGTATATTTGCCAAAATTAACATTAAAAAAAAAAAGAGTAAAAGTGATCGTTTTCCACACTGTTACTTCCATTCTACTATTCATCATTGTAGTATTTATTCTAGGGAAGCAGTGCTCTACCTATTTTAAGTTTCATTTTTATCACTTTGCCTGTATGTGTTTCTGAAGGTAAAGTCCTTGGGTAGAACTATGGACAAATTAAAAGACTTTAAAGAATATTTTCACAAAATCTGGAAGGTGATATAGAAGATCACTGAAAATATCTTAGATATAATTTGATATCAGACAGAAATTAAACCTCTGTTTCTCTTCATAGATACTGTTTTTTTTTTTATAGTTTTCCTGGATTAGTGGTAGATTTAGCTTTTATTTGCATATTTTCAAAATTGTCTTACTGATGGACAAGTGTTTCCTTTTCCCTCTATATTCCAACTGAAAAATATTTGCAAATGGAACGAGAATAGTAAAAAGAAGATGCTGAGAAGTATTAGCAATTATAGCTAAAAGCCAAGTAAGCAACATCATTCTACAAAGAATATTGATGGTAGGGAACCAAGGTTTTTTAAACTTAATTTCAGTTGTTTTAAGCTATATGTGATTATTCCTTCCACAGGAGAGTGGGTACTCTCTATACCATAAAGCTAGCAGTTAAGTGTTCCTGTTGTTCAGTCACTCAGTCGTGTCCAACACTTTGTGACCCCATGGACTGCAGCCCCCCAGGCTCCTCTGTCCATGGGATTCTCCAGGCAAGAACACTGGAGTGGGTTGCCATTCCCTTCTCTTTAAGTGTTCCTGCTGCTGCTGCTGCTAAGTCGCTTCAGTCATGTCCGACTCCGTGCGACCCCATAGATGGCAGCCGACCAGGCTCCACCGTCCCTGGGATTCTCCAGGCAAGAACACTGGAATCGGTTGCCATTTCCTTCTCCAATGTGTGAAAGTGAAAAGTAAAAGTGTAGTCTCTCAGTCGCGTCTAACTCGTAGCGACCCCATGGACTGCAGCCCACCAGGCTCCTCTGTCCATGTGATTTTCTAGGCAAGAATACTGGAGTGGCTTGCCATTGCCTTCTCCATAAGGGTTCCTAGGCGTATCCAAAAAGAAAGTCCCTTCCTTTGAATAAAAATAACATACAATCTGTTTGATTGGGAACATTTCACGGCTATGAAGATTTCATAAAATGATAGGTAGTACCAGTTTTGGAATTGCATTAAAATTAATTCATTAGAATCATACAATTTCTAATCTTATAATTTTAGGAAATATTGATAGATCTCTGCTGAAATATATTTAAATATTCTCAATTACTAAAAGTGGAAAAATTCTAAAATATGCCTACTATTTAATTCTCTAAAATTCATCAAATGTAATATAAGATACTTTTAACCTTGGTATAGAAGATCTGAAATGTTTGGATTAAGAAATCATTCTGTTTTAAGGGATGACAGCTCCATTTATCTTAGAAATCAGAGTCAGATAGCCTTTGTTTCTTTGTTGGTACTTTAGTATAGATCTGAACTCAACTTTATGTTTGAGTCCTTTTTGTTTCCATGAGCAAAATGCTTTCAGTTTTTAGCTCATAACAAAGTTACATACCTCACTCTAATTTTTTGGTAAATTTGCTGATAACTTTCTGAATAGCAGAATATTTAAAAAATATTTATGAAAGTTATACAGTTGTAGTTAATATAAAAAAATACAATATTATTTTGGTAACTCAAGAGTGACATGAAAATACAAGTATGGTCTAAACTATTATTTCTTTTTTTTTTTTTTTTAATACAGGTTACTTGAATTTCAAATAGAGAAGAAGAAATGCCGCCACCAGGAGGCACCCCACCACTACATCCACCTCCTGATGGAGGATGGGGCTGGGTAGTGGTTGGAGCAGCTTTTATCTCCATTGGATTTTCATATGCGTTTCCCAAAGCTGTCACAGTATTCTTCAAAGAAATCCAGCTCATATTCAACACTACCTACAGTGAAATAGCATGGATATCATCCACTATGCTGGCTGTTATGTATGCAGGAGGTAAGCTTGGACTAAATTGATTTCTGGTTTAATAAAACAATTGCTCCATGCCACAGTATTTTACATGTAGTATCTTGGTATATTAAAATCCTGTTTTCATATTACCCTAACTTAAAACCAACCAGAAGGATAATCAGGACTGAATTTTTAGTGATTTTTAGTGATTCAGCATCTTGAACTATTCACTTCATTCTGAGTCTTACTAGAGTATTTATTTGAATGAGGATGTCTTTTCACAAACTAAGGTTTACTAAATTATAGAATTTTTAAGGGTGGCAAATTTCCATTTAATTTGGAATAGAGGCTATTCTATAATGTTAGTATCATTTCATAATATTCCTGCAATTGGTAGACATGCTTTTTTATGAATGGGAAAGAAACTCAAGTTGCTGACAACCTGTTTTCTAAGCCTAGGAAGTTATTCACTTTAATCTGCAATAATGGAGTGTTATCATATACATTCTGGTCTATTCAAGTTTGTGTGAATAAAATCATTCCTTATCTCTGCAGCTTATTAAATTTGTGTTTATGTAATATAAATTAAATATTAAATATCTCTGTAGCTTACTTAAATATTTTAACATTTAAATGGTTGCTTGACAGTTTTCTTGTTACATTCCATGTTCAAATGAGGGTGTGATTCATGAGGGATAGTGAATAAATTGGTACCATATTAGTGTGTTGGACAAAAAAATTCATTTGATTTTTTTTTTTTTCTGTAAGATGGCTCTAGTAGTGCTTGCTGCTGCTGCTACTAAGTCGCTTCAGTCGTGTCCGACTCTGTGCGACCCCATAGACGGCAGCCCACCAGGCTCCCCCGTCCCTGGGATTCTCAGGGCAAGAACACTGGAGCGGGTTGCCATTTCCTCCTCCTATGCATGAAAGTGAAAACTGAAAGTGAAGTCGCTTAGTCGTGTCCGACTCGTAGCGATCCCATGGACTGTGGCCTACTAGGCTCCTCTGTCTATGGGATTTTCCAGGCAAGAGTGCTGGAGTGGGACTAGTAGTGCTTGCTGCTGCTGCTAAGTCGCTTCAGTCGTGTCCGACTCTGTGCGACCCCAGAGATGGCAGCCCACCAGGCTCCCCTGTCCCTGGGATTCTCCTTCAGTTCAGTTCAGTTCAGTTCAGTCGCGGTTGTCTTTAAATTCACTTGAAACAATTTTGTTGAATAGTATTATGACAGATGTCATAGTGTGCATTAAAAAAAAAGCTTATCAAAGATGGTGCATTTTTGTGTAGCCATTTTAATATTGAAGATGGAAGAAAAACATTTTTGGCATATTCAGTCAGTCAGTCCAGTTGCTCAGTCGTGTCCGACTCTTTGCGACCCCATGAATCACAGCACTCCAGGCCTCCCTGTCCATCACCAACTCCCCGAGTTCACTCAAACTCATGTCCATCGAGTCGGTGATGCCATCCAGCCATCTCATTCTCTGTCGTCCCCTTCTCCTCCCAAACCCAATCCCTCCTAGCATCAGAGTCTTTTCCAGTGAGTCAACTCGTTGCATGAGGTGGCCAAAGTATTGGAGTTTCAGCTTTAGCATCAGTCCTTCCAATGAACACCCAGGATTGATCTCCTTTAGAATGGACTGGTTGGATCTCCTTGCAGTCCAAGGGACTCTCAAGAGTCTTCTCCGGCACCACAGTTCAAAAGCATCAATTCTTCGGTGATCAGCTTTCTTCACAGTCCAACTCTCACATCCATACATGACCACAGGAAAAACCATAGCCTTGACTAGACGGACCTTGGTTGGCAAAGTAATGTCTCTGCTTTTTAATATGCTATCTATGTTGGTCATAACTTTCCTTCCAAGGAGTAAGTGTCTTTTAATTTCATGGCTGCATCAGCATCTGCATTGATTTTGGAGCCCCAAAAAATAAAGTCTGACACGGTCTCCACTGTTTCCCCATCTATTTCCCATGAAGTGATGGGACCAGATGCCATGATCTTCATTTTCTGAATGTTGAGCTTCAAGCCAACATTTTCACTCTCCTCTTTCACTTTCATCAGAGGCTTTTTAGTTCGGCATATTATTTATTATTTCAAGAAAAGTAAAAATGAAACTGAAACACAAAAAGATTTGTACAATGTATGGAGAAGGTGGTGTGACTGATCAAAAGTGTCAAAAGTTTGACAAAGTTTGGTTTACAAAGTTTCATTCTGGAGTTTTCTCTCTGGACAATGTTGTACCATTGGGTAGATCAGTTGAAGTTGATAGCGATCAAATCAGGACATTTATTGGGAACAATCAATGTAATACCATGTGGGAGGAAGCTGACATACTCAAAGTATCCAAATCAAGCGTTAAAAAGCATTTTCACCAGCTTGGGTATGTCAGTCCCTTTGATGTTTGGGTTCCCCCATAAATTAAGCACAAATAAAACCTTCTTGGCTATATTTCCACACATGATTCTCTACTGAAATAAAATGAAATGTTGTTTTTAAAACATACTGTGATGATGAAAACTGGATATATACTATAACATGGAGTAGAAGAGATCGTGGGGCAAGTGAAATGAACTATCACGAATCACACTAAAGTCTAGTCTTCATCCAAAGAAAGTGATGTATATATGGTGGGATTAGATAGGAGTCCTCTATTATGAGCTCCTTCCTGAAAACCAAACAATTCATTCCAACAAGTACTGCTCCCAGTTAGAACAACTGAAAGCAGCACCCGAGGAAAAGCCTCCAGAATGAGTAAACAGAAAGCACGTAACTTCCCATCAGAATAATGCAAGACCACACATTTCTTTGATGACCAGGCAAAGACTGTTACAGTGTGGCTTGAAAGTTCTGATTCATCCATCATATTCACCAGGCAGTGCACCTTCAGATTTCCGTTTATTTTTATCTTTTTAAAACTCTCTTAATGGAAAAAATTTCAATTCCTTGGAAGACTGTAAAAGGCACCCAGAACAGTTCTCTGCTCAAAAAAAGACAAAAAAGATTAGGAAGATCAAATTATGAAGTTGCCTGGAAAATGGCAGAAGGAAGTGAAACAAAATAGTGACTGCTTTGTTCAATAAAATTGTTGGTGAAAATGAAAAATGTGTCTTCTATTTTTATTTAAAATCTGAAGGAACTTTTTAGCCAACCCAGTACTACTGACTATTACAAAATACTGGATTATTAGTGCATTTTTAGTCATTACTTAAAATATTTAGATTTTAATATTTTCATTTTTCAACTGGATATGTGAGTTTAAGGTACAAATATAGACTCAGAATATAAGCACTTAAAAATGTGTGTTAGTTGCTTAGCCATATATGACTTTTTGTGACTCCGTGGACTGTAGCCCTCCAGAGTCCTCTGCCCATGGAATTTTCCAGTCTAGAATGCTGGAATGGGCAGCCATTCCCTGCTCCAGGGAATCTTCCCGACCCAGGGGTTGAACACAGGTCTCTTCTTCTCACAGCTATTTGTAAGGCCTCCTCAAACAGCCATTTTGCTTTTTTGCATTTCTTTTCCATGGGGATGGTCTTGGTCCCTGTCTCCTGTACAATGTCACGAACCTCCGTCCAGAGTTCATCAGGCACTCTATCTATCAGATCTTGTCCCTTAAATCTATCTCTCACTTCCACTGTAAAATCATAAGGGATTTGACTTAGGTCATATCTGAATGGTCTACTGGTTTTCTCTACTTTCTTCAATTTAAGTCTGAATTTGGCAATAAGGAGTTCATGATCTGAGCCACAGTCAGCTCCTGGTCTTGTTTTTGCTGACTGTATAGAGCTTCTCCATCTTTGGCTGCAAAGAATATAATCAATCTGATTTCAGTGTTTCCATCTGGTGATGTCCATGTGTAGGGTCTTCTCTTGTGTTGTTGGAAGAGGGTGTTTGCTATAACAAGTGCGTTCTCTTGGCAAAACTCTATTAGCCTTTGCCCTGCTTCATTGCGTGCTCCACGGCCAAATTTGCCTGTTACTCCAGGTGTTTCTTGACTTCCTATTTTTGCATTCCAGTCCCCTATAATGAAAAGGACATCTTTTTTGGCTGTTAGTTCTAAAGGTCTTGTAGGTCTTCATAGAACCGTTCAACTTCAGTTTCTTCACCATACTGGTTGCAGCATAGGATTGGATTACTGTAATATTGAATGGTTTGCCCTGGAAACGGACAGAAATCATTCTGTCATTTTTAAGATTGCATCCAAGTACTGCATTTCGGACTCTTTTGTTGACCATATGGCTACTCCATTTCTTCTAAGGGATTCTTTCCCACAGTAGTAGATATAATGGTTATCTGAGTTAAATTCACCCATTCCAGTCCATTTTAGGTCACTGATTCCTAGAATGTCTATGTTCACTCTTGCCATCTCCTGTTTGACCACTTCCAGTTGAGCTATTTCAAATCCTGAAAGATGATGCTGTGAAAGTGCTGCACTCAATATGCCAGCAAAGTTGGAAAACTCAGCAGTGGCCACAGGACTGGAAAAGGTCAGTCTTCATTCCAATCCCAAAGAAAGGCAATGCCAAAGAATGCTCAAACTACCCCACAGTTGCACTCATCTCACACGCTAGTAAAGTCATGCTCAAAATTCTCCAAGCCAGGCTTCAGCAATATGTGAACCGTGAACTTCCAGATGTTCAAGCTGGTTTTAGAAAAGGCAGAGGCAGCAGAGATCAAATTTCCAACATTAGCTGGATCATGGAAAAAGCAAGAGAGTTCCAGAAAAACATCTATTTGTGCTTCATTGACTATGACAAAGCCTTTGACTGTGTGGATCACAATAAACTGTGGAAAATTCTGAAAGAGATGGGAATCCCAGACCACCTGACCTGCCTCTTGAGAAACCTGTATGCAGGTCAGGAAGCAACAGTTAGAACTGGACATGGAACAACAGACTGGTTCCAAATAGGAAAAGGAGTATGTCAAGGTTGTATATTGTCACCCTGCTTATTTAACTTATATGCAGAGTACATCATGAGGAACGCTGGGCTGGAAGAAGCACAAGCTGGAATCAAGATTGCCGGGAGAAATATCAATAACCTCAGATATGCAGATGACACCACCCTTATGGCAGAAAGTGATGAGGAACTCAGAAGCCTCTTGATGAAAGTGAAAGAGGAGAGTGAAAAGGTTGGCTTGAAGCTCAACATTCAGAAAACAAAGATTATGGCATCTGGTCCCATCACTTCATGGGAAATAGATGGGGAAACAGTGGAAACAGTGTCAGACTCTTTTTTTTGGGCTCCAAAATCACTGCGGATGCTGATTGCAGCCAGGAAATTAAAAGATGCTTACTCCTTGGAAGGAAAGTTATGACCAACCTAGATAGTATTTTAAAAGAGCAGAGACATTACTTTGCCAACCAAGGTCCATCTAGTCAAGGCTTTGGTTTTTACCGTGGTCATGTATGGATGTGAGAGTTGGACTGTGAAGAAAGCTGATTGCCGAAGAATTGATGCTTTTGAACTGTGGTGCTGGAGAAGACTCTTGAGAGTCCCTTGGACTGCAAGGAGATCCAACCAGTCCATTCTAAAGGAGATCAGTCCTGGGTGTTCATTGGAAGTACTGATTGATGCTAAAGCTGAAACTCCAATACTTTGGCCACCTCATGTGATGAGTTGACTCACTGGTAAAGACTGATGCTGGGAAGGATTGGGGGCAGGAGGAGAAGGGGACGACAGAGAATGAGATGCCTGGATGGCATCACCAACTCCGGGTGTTCACTCAAACTCATGTCCATTGAGTTGGTGATGGACAGGGAGGCCTGGCGTGCTGTGATTCATGGGGTTGCAAAGAGTCAGACACGACTGAGTGACTGAACTGACCTGAAAGCAACACTGATAACTGTTTTGTCCTGAGTTCCAGAACATGCTAATGTTAAGATATGTAGTTTCCCGCTTCTTAAATACACCTGTAATGGATTCCTCTAGTGAATTTGTGTAAGTCTACTTAAATTTGGACTTTGGATTCCATACATTCATAATTTTCATTTGAGTTGATCATTGACTAACTTATAAGCAACACAAAAATGTATGTAACCTTTTTGAAAGTGAAAGTGAAAGTTACTCAGTTGTGTCTGACTCTTTGTAACCCCGTGGACTATACAGTCCATTGAATTCTCCAGGCCAGAACACTGGAGTGGGTAGCTGTTCCCTTTTCCAGGGTATCTTCCCAGTCCAGGGATCGAACCCAGGTCTCCCACATTGCAGGTGGATTCTTTACCAGCTGAGCCACAAGGGAAACCCAAGAATACTGGAGTGGGTAGCTTATCCTTCTCCAGGGGATCTTCCCAACCCAGAAATCGAACCAGGGTCTCAAGCATTTCAGGTGGATTCTTTACCAACTGAGCTATCAGAGAAGCCCAAAGCCTTTGTAGTCTTCCCTTAATAAACTCCATCCAGAAAGACAGAGAATTAACAAAGAGAACATGGAAGATCATATGGGATATTTTAAGGACCAGGCCTAGAAGGGTTAAAAGACATTTCTGAACACCTTCCCTTGGTCAGAACTTTTATACTGCCCTACCTAAAGGCTTCCCAGGTGGTGCTAGTGGTAAAGAACCTGCTTGTCATTGCAAGAGACATAAGAGATGTAGGTTTGATCCCTGCATTGGGAAGATTCCCTGGAGAAGGGCATGCAACCCAGTTCAGTATTCTTGCCTGGAGAATCCCATGGGCAGATGAGTCTGGCAGGCTACAGTGCATAGGGTCACAAAGAGTTGGACACTACTGAAGGGACTTAGCATGGATGCAGACCTAGAGGCAAGGGAAGGGTTTCTGGAAATTCGGGGTTTCTAGAGGAAGAAACAAAATAGGATAACATAGAGCAAGTTTCAGACAGAGCTTGATATCCCAATAATCATTCTCTATCCAATGAAAGCAGGATGTATTTATAGGCTTAACCATGATCATATGACAACCAGTAGTCATATGGCTGGCTCTGAAAGAATGCTTAGAATGAAGAACAGTCCAATTACTTTTCTTAAACCAATAAATCTTGGTATCAAATTATAAATAAGTAAATAATATAAATGGGGCTTCCCAGGTGGTGCTGGTGGTAAATTTGAAGACCATAAGGAAAAAGGCATATAGTTTACTATTAAGAACAATGAGTCTCTATACTAAGTAACTGAAATATTGTGTTCAACATAATGCTAATTGCTTTAGCCTAGAGAACATCTAAGATCTGACACTCATTAGGGCTTAGCACTCAACCTATTAATCACAATGGTGGGGTCACCAGGGTAAAATGGAGTGTGTTCAGAAGCTTGGCCTCTGATGTCTGGGCTGGAGTCTCTTGTAGCAATTAGTTGGCACCTGGGCCTTGGTAGCAAGGTATTATCTTCCCTTCTGATGTCTGAATTAAAAATGAAACTAATGAAAGGAATGCAGGAAGGATGGAGAAGAATGCAAATTATGTTTATCCCTTACTTCATCCTTAGAATAATAGCATTAAATTACAGCAACCCATCTGGCCATCCATATGGTCTCCCGGAGTTCTAACGAATTTTAGCAAATAGGTCAAGCAGAGTGGTCACCCCATTAATAAAACACTAATTAGAAGTAGAAAACATATTACAATTTAAACTTTCCACATTGTTTAGACAGATATAAGGATTTATTTTGTAAACAGTAATTATGTAGGATTATCTTTTAGTGCAATGTGTGTCTTTGTTACTATATCAAAAGATAATGTGAACACAGTTAGCTGCACAATTGTAGAACACAGATTTGGGGCTGCCAGTCTCTCTGAGAACCTCATGTTATTTTTCTGGTATATCTGTTATGACTTGGAATAATCAGCCATTCTAAAGAGGAGAGTTGGCTTTGTCTCCATGGCAACTTACTCTTCTGTTTTATGTGAGCAGTGACTGCCAATTGTGCTAAAGTAAGGGTGATGGTTTTATGATGGATTACTTTACACAAGGGACCAAGCATCAGACCACTGAGCTTATTTTACTGGAGGCAAACTAGCAAACGGTTTTAGGCATAGGAGGTTGGTGACCATGGTATATAATGTGCATTTATCTAATCTTTAAAGTAAAAATAACTTCACTATATTATTTTACTTTGTGTTCTGAATATGTTTGCAGACTGGAGACTATTAAAATGAGTCATATAGTGCTGTATCTTAGCAGCAGTTAAAAAAGGAAAGTTCATTCTAACCCTGTGATTGCGATTCCTAGGACTTTCAGCTTCAGCTTAACTTTACAAAACCCAGGAAACACAAGGTACACTTGGACAGCCTGCACAAGAAGTTTATGTCCTTCTTACCTATGCCATAAGTACCTGTGCTCAGTCATGTCCAACTTTTTGTGGCCCCATAGTCGGTAGCCTGCCAGGCTCCTCTGTCCATGGAATTTTCCAAGTAAGAATACTGGAACAGGTTGCCATTTCCTTCTCTAGGGAATCTTCCCAACCCAAGGATTGAACCTGCGTCTCTTACATCTCCTGCATTGGCAGGCAGGTTCTTTACCACTAGTGTCACCTGGGAAGCCCCGTACCTATGCCATGGTGGGTAATTTTTTCACCTATGAGTATGTGTATTGCTGATTGTCCTAGGGAATTTGGTACAATGTGGCAGAATTAATTTTGCTCACCAAACTTCAATGTGCCCTTGAATATTTCCCAGCTTCTCTACACTCAGGTTGAGGCCAAGTGACTAGTTCAGATCAACGAATTGTGACTGGAAGGATGTTTCTCATCCCTGGACACCTGGGCAAGGCAGTTCTAGCTGATGCAATGTCTTCCTTTTGCCCACAACCTTCCTGCATATGATGTTGCTACAAGGGGAATATCCTTGGTCCACTTTATATTAATACTTTGGATGAGTAAGAAAGGACTTTCTATTAAGCTTCTGCAGTTTTGTCATGTGGTATAAAACCTAGGTTATACTAATCAGTACAGACATGGAGGCTTATGTTGTCATGCAACTATAAATTATATAAATTTTAAGGCTAGAACAGACTATAGGATGTCTCAGCCATTGAATTTATAGTATGTCATAAGGTTTGTATGTGTGCTACTTTTTCAGTTCTCTGTTAAGGAAGAGTAAGCCTTCAGTATCACAAATGAAAAAGGAGTCATATGTGGAAATCAGCATTGTCAATTTTCAAGGGAATAAAAGTGAGAGGAGGGCACTTCAAGACATAGAAATAGGGATCAAATAATACCCATGGAACTTTCTTTGTCCCTCTCAAGACAAGGATGGAGGAGGCAGGAGTCAAGGGCAGATCCCAAGTATGCTTAGGCCTTTGAAACTATTCAGGGAGACACTTTCTTACAGAAGGCTGCTAATCCAGTCCACACAGTATTGGATTATTACTAAGGTTTATTTTCAAAAGAGAGAATTTAGGAAACTTTACTCAAATCCCTTTTGATATGTGTGCTTTAGACAATGAACATTTTACTTACTGACTTATGGAAAGAACCTACTTATTAATTTACTCCTTGGCAAGAATAAGAATATCTTTCCTGATTTGGGGCTTAAAATTTCTCTAAAATATGTTGTTCTCTCATAGTTTATGCAGATGTGTTTTGGCTGTAAATGACAGAAACCTTATTCAAATCCCCTAAGACTTAAAGAGAAAACATCCTGCATGAAGATCAGAGAAGGGGCTCAGGTAACAGAGTCTTCCAGGTCAGCTAATGCAGATGACTTCTATCTGTCCATCATATTGCTGTCTCCCCTCTACTCTCTGGTGGAATATCTTTGTCTGTTTACTTTAGTAGCCTCCCACTGACACAAGGAAGATGATTAACAGCTTCTACGTCTTATATTTCAGTCTCAAATTTGACGTAGGGGAGACTGCTTCTCTTCCCTAAATTGTATGTAGACAAATTCTGGGGAAGACTGCTAGAATCTGGCTTACTTTGCATCTGCCCCTGCAGGCAGTGGATGGATGAGAAGCTAACATTGGCAGCCTAAGTGGAACTGTGTATTTGGTGTAGGACATGGGCAGTTCCCTAAAGGAAGGATAACACTCTTTCCTGAGGAAGGAAGGCTCTTGAAGAGAAAGCAATGTGTTCACGACTCTTTTTAAAAGAGCTTCCTCAGTGGTCAGTGGTGAAGAATCTGCCTGTAATTCAGGAGATGCAGGAGACCCGGGTCCAATCCCTGGGTTGGGAAGATCCCCCGGAGAAGGAAATAGCAACCTACTCCAGTATTCTTGCCTGGAAAAACCCATGGAGAGAGAATCCTGGCAGGCTGTGGTCCATGGGGTCCCAAAGAGTTGGACCCGACCGAGTGATTGAACATGGCACTCTTTTAAAAATAGACCAATATATGATTTCCCAGGAATAAAACCATATGCTGCTTTTTTACTAATCACTCATGAGTAACTTTGTATCTCTATAGCTAAGTGGCTATTTTGGTGTATGTCAAAATGCCTGTACTGTATGTAGACACTAGGTTGCCTAATGTAATATAATATTTAATAGCCAATCAGAGGACTCAATTGTATCTGACAAGACTTGGCCCCTTGAGTGGAGCTTCAATCTACAAGTCCTAGCATCTCAGGATTGTTTGTTAATGGCTTAATATTCCTGTGAGATGCAGAATTGTATCGCCATTAAAATAATGAGATCCAAGATAACAAATATGAAATGTGGACTTGGCCACTTTCTTGTTTGTGCCATACTTTTGACCTTAGATCCTCATTTTCCCTATCTGTAAAATCACAAAAGAAAATAATATTTGTGTGTGTACCATATTGTCAGGGTCATTGCCCAGGAATAAATAATTATAATGTAGAAAAAGCACTGTGTTTCATCCTTAGGAATTTTTAGTGTTTGATTTGTGGTGGTTGTTCCTGTTGCTGGTGTTGGTCTTGATATTAGCCATTAAGAATGAAACTTCTGATTAGGTTCAAGCAAGACAGTAAATCTGACTAGAGCAAACTGTGCTAATAAAGTGTGGAAACAGAGGACAGAGCAAGAAATGAGTAGGTCAGTAATCAGTTCAAAAGGAGTATAGCCTTTACTCATGTTTGCTGTGGCATTTCCCCTATGCCTACAACTTTTCAGGTGGTGAAGTGGACATAGCTCATTCTTTTGGGCCATCGTATGTGTACTCATGTGACCTTAGTCACATCCGACCCTTTGTGACCCCGTGGACTGTAGCCCACCAAGCTCCTCTGTCCATGGTAACTCCAGGCAAGAATACTGGAGTGGGTTGCCATTTCCTTCTCCAGAGGATCTTCCCAACTCAGGGAATTGGGCCATTCATATATATCTGAAAATCCTTCCTAAGTTTAGAAGAATCCCAACTTCATAATTTCCTGCCTCTCCATGAGGGTAAAAAGTCAGAACTTACTTTCATAAAATTCCTTGCCCCTAGGGCCTCCAGGCCCCATTAACCCAGTACTGTAGCAAGGCCAGAGTTATTTCAGAAACCACTGATGTGAAGAAACATAGTACTGAGCTTCATGCTTAGGAAATTTTAGCGTTTGATTTGTGGTGGTTGTTCCTTTTGCTGGTGCAGGTCTTGATACTAGCCATAATTAAGAATGAAACTTAAGATCAGGTTCAAGCAAGATAATAAATCTGACTAGAACAACCTGAAGAACACATTCAGATGAGATGGTTACAAAAACTCCATGACCCAAAGCAACACAGAAGTGGTGTCATGTTCAGAGCCAGTGGGATTTGTGTTGTTGGCTGAGGGTATGTGGCCATTGGTGGCAGCCATAATATGCCTATTGGAGCAGTCAGTTTTGCAGTATGGTTTAGGCTGTGCTATAGACTGAATTGGGCTTCCTTGGTGGCTCAGACAGTAAAGAATCTGCCTTCAATGTGGAGGACCTGGGTATGATCCCTGGCTTGAGTCGATCCCCTGGAGAAGGGAATGGCAACCCACACCAGTAATCTTGCCTGGAGAATTCCACTGATAGAGGAGCCTGGCAAGCTACAGTCCAACGAGTCACAGAGTTGGACACAACTGAGTGACTAACACATGCACACACACACAGACTGATTAGAATTGCCTAGACAGATGTGTATTTCATGGATCTGACTCAACGATGAGGTCCCCAGCTGTGGCAGAAATGCTGGTTCTGCCCAATTATGCACAGTGTTTGTGATCATCAGAGATGGGAAGTGTGGGTAATCCAGTGTCATAATTAGGAACTAGGCATCCATGCTCAGTCATGTCTGACTCTTTGTGATCCCATGGAGTATAACCTGCCAGGTCCTGCTGTCCATGGAGCTTTCCAGGCAAGTGTACTGCAGTGGGTTGCCATTTCCTACTCCAGAATTAGGGACTAAACCTTAAATAATTTCATTCATCCATTTATTCTACATGTGTACATTGAACATCTACAATGTACAAATTAGTGGCTTGGCACAAAGCTATCAGACACAGGAGGTGCTTACAGACTATGAAATAGATACTTTTACTTTTCTTTATTTAATATCAGCTATGATATATATGAGTAAAGAAACATAATAGTTGGTATGAAACTGCATAAAAAGGAAACATATCTCAAAAGCATGATCAGGAAATGTTCCTTGAGCTGAACTTGAAGGTTGAAGATATATACATAAAGGGAAGGGAAATATCTGAAGCAGAAGAAATATTTGTAAATGAAAGCCCTAAAGGGGAAGAGTTATAGAGAGTTCTAGTAGCAAAGAAGAGGGATGTGATTAATACATGAGGGCAAGATGGAGAGAGGTATAGTTGTTGGCATAAAATCCACTGAAATGGATGGCATAAAATCCAGAATGTGTTAAGATGCAATTGATTCTCATTAGGTGAATTAGTTATGATCTATGAAACTGACATAAACATTGAAGTATTGACTACTGAGCTCTCCTGCTCCTAAGGGAAATATAAGATTAAGTTCCTACAAGCTGCTGGTCACGTTTTCATCAACTTATCAATAGATAACTTTGTTTTATGTGTGTTTCTATTTAAAGACACCTTATTTAATATATATCATCAATTCATTAACATGAAACTCATGGCAAACAGCACTGTTACTTGTGGCTGAAAGAAAAATGTATAACATGTATATTTCTCTTTTGAGGCTCATCACAGTCTTCTTGTGCTTAGTAACCCTAGGCAGCAACTAGAGCACTAAGTTTGCAAACCATTTCAGACAGCAAAATCACCAATAGAAAATGATTTGAGAAATGTGGGAACTAGATATGGAGACCCTTATTTATCGATTGAGAGCTGGAACAAGAAGGAAGAGTGTCACCTTGTTTGACACCTCAGTTGGGAACATGCATGACAACTGGTTTCAGTTTGTTTCCACTTTGCACATCTCTATGATGACAGCAAATTTATTGCAAACGTTGATTTGATAGTTAACAAATGCATAAGGAGCAGACAGGTTCAAAAATACAGAATCCAAGGATAATGAAGATCAACCTTACTTTACGTGAGAGAATTACTGTTTCCTGTGCTGTACAAAAAAGGTTTGGAGTAACACAGTTTTTATTATAGTTGTTTTATCTATTGTTGTAAAGAATGAGATAAGCCTACACAGTCAAAAAGTTAATTTACATTAACATTTATGATTGTACTGATGCAATTGATTATCACCCTCCATTTTACTGAAGTTCTTATTGGTGGAATACAAATTTCTCAAGCTATTAAACAAATAATAATGATACTTAGAATCTTTCTAGTCACTAGGAGGGCATTAAGTGGGAAGCTTTGGGAAGCTTCTATGGGAGCTATGATAAATTTTTGAAGCAATACTCAGTAGTCTTACAGTGTTCTCATTAGAATGTGCTCTGCACTCCCTAGGAATGTTTTATGGTTATAGTGTGTTGTTGGTTCATGCCATTCTTCTTTGGCCTCACCTCCCATGCAATCAATGATTGGATTAAATGTAAATCCAAGGGATGAAATGGAAGCAACCTATATATTTTCTCAGCACCCTAGTAATGAGTGTATGTTCCTGGAAGACTGAAAAGGAATAAACCCAGTAGAACTTTGGTCTACTTTGGATTCATGTGTTCTTTTCAGATGATGAGTGAAAAAAATTTGTGAATAAGAACATGCATGAAATCCAGATAATGCATAAAGAAGAACAAAAGGATAAATGCTGTGTGTGTATTAGTGATTTGGAGTTTCTTTTAATTTTTCCAAACTCTCAGTGTTCGGGTCCACAACTTACATTGATGAAGAAAATCATCTAGAGGCCAAATGCATTTACAGTATCCTCTTAGTCTTATTAATTAGGAGAAAAAAATCAGAGTAAGATCAAAATTTTGACTTTATCTCAATTGTTGTAAGCTGTTGGGATGTTAATGGAAAGATGAAATGTTATGTGCTGTGGAAATGATGGTTGTGAAATCCACGTGGCAGAAATAGCAGGCAGTTGCTTATTTGACTTTTGGGCTACAGAAACTATTTTTGAAACAGAGATCTTTCTCAATATTGCAGATTTCTGTCATCTTCCAAAGAACAGACATGGATCTAGAGATGGAGAAGCTTTTCAAAGTGCCCTGTTTTCTTTTATCTTATTTTCTGGGGTAAACACCCCCCATGTCAGAAATATAAAAAGGATTGAATTTTAATAACCTCATTTAGATTGTCCTTGAACACTTTAGAGGTTGTCATCAACCTTCCAAATACTTCTTGGTTATGAAGAATATTTTACAATTAGTTTAAAGTATATATAAAATAAGTAGAGTTAATTTTGCCTTTTCAGATAAAGAAAAGCAAGTTTAATGAGATGACTAAGATGAAATGAACTATAAGCCTTTCTCATGAGCACTGAAGCTATCAAGAAATATTAAGTACGTTTCAGTTCAGTTCAGTTCAGTCGCTCAGTCGTATCCGACTCTTTGCGACCCCATGAATCACAGCACGCCAGGCCTCCCTGTCCATCACCAACTCCCGGAGTTCACTCAAACTCATGTCCATTGAGTCGGTGATGCCATCCAGCCATCTCATTCTCTGTCATCCCCGTCTCCTCCCACCCCCAATCCCTCCTAGCATCAGACTCTTTTCCAGTGAGTCAACTCGTCGCATGAGGTGGCCAAAGTACCTTTATGTTGTGGCAAAGACATTACTTAGAGGTGTTCCTTAAATCAAACATGATGTTTTAGAAGCTGGATAAAACTTTACAAGGGCAGGATAACCTCTGCTGTTTAAAGTTGACTCTCAGTTCATATGCAACTGAAGTAGAAGTTTAAGGTAATTTATGAATTTTCCTGACAAAATAGTGTGACCCCTATGTACTATAAACATCCCAAAATACGCACGTGAGAGAACACAAGGAAAGTGTTTTATCCACCTTGTATTTAAGTTCATATTTGTGACCTCTTATTCTTTTTAACTGGTATTAATCTCATAGGTTTAATGAATGATATAGCAGTTAATATTGAATAATCAGACGATTTAGATTTTTTTTTCTATCTACTGGTAAAGAAAGAAAATTGAAAATAGAAATGGTTTATTTCTGTATTTTCTGTAGCCATTCCTTCTCCCTTGGAGAGCCAGTAGTAGTGGCAGAAAAACATGTCTCACCAGGAAACCTGAATTTCTGTTTGGTTTCAGACATTTTTGTTGCTTTAGCTAAGTCACAAATATTTACCATAGAATGAATTTAATAAGTTCCAAATTAAATTAGCTAAACATTTGAATATTAGTTTTACCTTCAATGATACTTATATAATATTCATGACCTTTCAACTGTCACTGTTTATTGTTATATTTTTTTTCTAAGTGATCCTTTTCCACTGACACTGTTTCAATTTCTTGGTAGTGTTTAATTGTTGATTTTTAATGCATACATGCAAATATATACAAACTTTCAAAGACTAATAACTGATTTTTAACTAAATTCCCAAACAAAAGAGGTCTTTTTTGCCATCTCCCCCGCCTTGTTTTTTTTAAAAAGACAGTATGCATGCATGCTAAGTCGCTTCAGTCATGACTGCCTCTGTGATCGATCATGTGACTGTAGCCCACCAGACTCCTCTGTCCATGGGGATTTTCGAGGCAAGAATACTGGAGGGGGTTGCCATGCCCTCCTCCAGGGGATCTTCCTGAACCATGGATTAAACCCATGTCTCTTGTGTTTCCTGCATTGGTAGGTGGGTTTTTTTTTTTACCACTACTGCCACCTATAGCATAGTGCAGATAGTGGTTTAGGGTATAGACTTGGATTTGACTGCCCAGATTCCAGGCATGCCACTAACTAGTGGAGTAGTTCTAACAAGTTACTAGATACCTCTCTACTTCAGTTTCTTATAAATAAAATATCTTTGCTTCTTGTCATGAATATACATTTCTGAACTCTGAATATACATTTCTGAACTCTCATTCAATTAGTTTGATCCCCCTAATTAAACATGATAAAAAGAACAAGGTGGTTATCGGGGCAAACATACTCTCCATGTAAACCTGTGTATGTAATGTTAATGTAATTCTCTAATCACTTAATTGCAAATACATGGGGAAAAAGTAGAAGCAGTGATATATCTCTTTTCTTGGGCTCGAAAACACTGCAGATGGTGACTGCAACTGTGAAATTAAAAGACGCTTGCTCTTTGAGAGAAAAGATATGATAAAAAGCGTATTAAAGAGCAGAGACCACTTTGCCAACGAAGGTGCATACAGTCAAAGCTATGGTTTTTCCAGTAGTCATATACAGAGGTGAATGTTCAACCATAAAACAGGCTGAGTGCTGAAGAACTGATGCTTTCAGACTGTGGTGTTGGAGAAGACTCTTGAGAGTTCCTTGGATTACAAGGAGATCAAACCAATCAATCCTAAAGGAAATCAACTCTGAATGTTCATTGAAGAACTGATGCTGAAACTGAAGCTGCAATACTTTGGTCACCTGATCCGAAGAGCCGACTCATTGGAAAAGACCCTGATGATGAGAAAGATTGACTGCAGAAGGAGAAGGGGGCAGCAGAGGATGAGATGTTTGGATGGCATCATCGACTCAATGGACATGAATTTGAATAAACTCCAGGAGGTAGTGAAGGATAAGGGAGCCTGGCATGCTGCAGTCTATGGGGTTGCAAAGAGTAGGACATGACTGAGCAACTGAGCAACAATAACAACAACTAACATTGAGCTTATTTAAGTTGTTTCAAAAAATCAAAATTATCCAAAGGCTTGCACAGTATCTACTGGGTAGAAACTGGGGAAAATGGATTAAGGAGAGAAAGTATCAAATGATAATGCTAAATTTGCCTTTGATTTCAAATTAAAAGAAGTATATAAATAAGATGAAAAGCTCATCTTTCTATTACCATGATTTTGTTTTGCCTATCTTTCTTCTACACAAATGTCAAATTAGCTATTTGAAATTTTAGTCCCAGCTTAATGTTCTGTATTCTAGGTTCCTTTCCTTTCATTTCTAGTCTTTTTTTATGCAATAATCTGAGAAAAGCTATCTGATGTGGGATACATGAGATGCCAAATCCATCATAATTGCAGAGAAGCCATTGAGTCATATCTTTTGCTGTGAATGGCTACATAGTATCTGAACAGCTTTTAACACAATATATATACAAAGTGAGCACCATACTCAGTAACATAATGCAGCCAGAGAAAATTCAAAACAGAGAAACTAAAGGGATCAGAAACACATACTTGGTTTGTGTTTATTTTTGAAACAGAGGATAGCTCTTCTATCAAGACAGACAAATCATATTTTGTCTTTATAGGGTAGAAATATCAAGTCTAAGAAGAGAGATAATAAAAGAATATAAAGTTCTGAAGGGTATGGATTATGTGAATAGATGTAACTAAATTCCACAATATTGGAATTTCAGTGAGAGAGAAGGAAATATAGGACCCAAGACAGCCTTAAAAAGACAAATTTTATAAGAGAATCATAATCCAATAGAATGTGCGATCCCAGTAAAAAATGAATTAGACCAAAATTTTAAAAGAATCAAAGTTTAGATAAACTCATGAATGGCAGATCTAGATATAAATGGCAACAAAGGTCTTTAATTATATTCTTTATCAGTTCACCCTTATTGAGGCTGTTGAATTGTGAATTTACTAAGAATAAGATAGCATGCTAATCTTTCAAGGAAATAGTGGAAAAAAACTCATATTTTGGTCTGTCTGACTTTAAAGTTCATATTTCTCTTTACTTTCTGTTTTAGTGATAAAAGAACCTTATCCCTCAGTTAAAAAATTAATTTTAAAAAATCATAAAAAGAACCTTATCCCTCAATTAAAAATTAATTTTAAAAAATCATAAAAAGAACCTTATCCGTTTCTTTCTTAATTTCCAGGTTGGGATATTATGCATCAGTCATATATTCCATCCATTATGGCATCACTATCAAAAGAATATAAAATTGGAAGGAGAGTATATTTGTCCTAGTTTGGAATTTTCTTATATTCCTGTTAAACTTGTATACTTATAGTTGACTAAAATTTCTTGATATCACTTTTTTTCTTATGAATTTGATCTGTTTTCTTGAATAAAATATAATTTTCTGAAGGCATAACTAGTTCTCATGCCAATAGAAATGTATCTTTCTGTTATTGAAAAGGACCAGTCATAGTAGTATGAATTTCCTATGTCACTAAAATAACACAGAGAAATAGTACAACTTTGAAGTCAGATAAGCCTAGGAATGCTATGTTTCTAATATCTCCTAAAATGTGGTATCTAAAGAAAATATCTTACATCTCCTAGAAGTATCTAAAGAAAGCTTTAGTACTTTCTCTACAAAATGGAAGAGGATTATGGATTCCAACATAGTTTATTGTAAGAGAAAAAGGAGTTCAGGAAGTAGTAGTTACCGTCAATATTATCACCATCATCATTCAGTCTCGTTCAAGTGAGAATCGAACTCCATATTCACATCCTTAAACTTGCCATTACCAATGACTTTTAAACCTTTCACATTCTCAATTTTCTAGTAGTTTACTCTCCACTACTGGAGTCTATCTTAGTCATTTCCTCCAGTACCCAACTCTAGTAATCCTTCAGTTGACTGGTACTATCCATATATGTATTGATACTGACCCACTTGTCAATGTACTAGCTTTACCCGCCTTACCTAGCTAAAGATCAGATTCAATGATGATCGCTTCTTGCATACATTCTCAGCTTGCCTGCTTCACTACCCACTCATTTCCCTGCATCCCTTGATGAAACCAGAATTGCCTCAAGTTGGCTCTTCACCAGGTCTGTGCCTGCATTTGCACAGCTCAATGAAACTGTAGAAAAATAGGCTGCAGGATGTCAGTTCAGTTCAGTTCAATTCAGTCGCTCAGTCATGGCCGACTCTTTGCGACCCCATGAACCGCAGCACGCCAGGCCTCCCTGTCCATCAACAACTCCTGGAGTTCACCCAAACTCATGTCCATTGAGTCAGTGATGCCATCCAACCATCTCATCCTCTGTTATCCCCTTCTCCTCCTGCCCACAATCTTTCCCAGCATCAGGGTCTTTTCAGATGACTCAGCTCTTCACATCAGGTGGCCAAAGTATTGGAGTTTCAGATTCAACATCAGTCCTTCCAATGAACACCCAGAACTGATCTCCTTTAGGATGGACTGGTTGGATCTCCAAGGTACTCTCAAGAGTCTTCTCCAACACCACAGTTCAAAAGCATCAATTCTTTGGCACTCAGCTTTCTTTGTAGTCCAACTCTCACATCCGTACATGACTATTGCAGGATGTACTGGCCTCTTAATTATTATCATAATCTCAAATAGGCCCTTAAGCTGCCTGGTAACCATACTCTGTATTCTGTTACTCTAATCCAGTCTCTCTCCCATTCCATGAGATGATTATTTTTCACTGAATTCTCATTCTTAAAGTTCACTGTCATCTTCTCCTTCATTCTTTTTTTTTTTAAAGCAGTTTTTATTGGAGTATAGTTGATTTACAATGTTGTGTTAGTTTCAAGTGTACAGCAAAGTGATTCAGTTATACATACATACATATCTATTTTTTTCAGATCCTTTTCCCTTATAGGTTATTATAAAATATTGAGTATAAGTTCCTTGTGCTATACAATAAGTCCTTGTTGGTTATCTATTTTATATATAGTAGAGTGTATATGTTAATCCCAAATTCACAATTTTCCCCTCCTCCATTTTTTAAAAATATTTATTTATTTGGCTGTGTCAGGTCTTAGTTGTAGCATGCAGGATCTTTGATCTTTGTTGCGGCATGCAGGATCTTTAGTTGTGGCCCACCGACACTTAGTTGAGGCTTGTGGGATCTAATTCCCTGACTAGGGACTGAACCTAGGCCTCCTGCATTGGGACACTGGACAACCAGTGAAGTCCCGTCTCCCTTCTTTTTCATTCTTTATCCCAGGTGATAAGTTTGATTCTTACTTCATCAAGAAAGTTTAAGTAATCAGAAGAATTGTCACATGTTTTACTACCACATTTTCCCAACTGTGTACATCTGAACCTATGTAGTTTACCTTCTTACCTTTACTATCTGCATCCCAGCTAATGCCAGCCCCTTACTCATGCCCTTCCTCTTTTATCTCTCCCTTGCTGAAGATCACTACAGATGAACTTCTGCCTCCTTCACTGGCAGTAGTGTTCTTACAACAGGACCATTCCCATAGCACAGAAACATTATATTTCATCTTCCAATTTGGGAAAAAAAATGGAACAAGTGTAAAACATTCTCTAGACACATATTTTCTGTCAGCCACACGCTATATTTCCTTCCCTTTAAGTAAAACTTCTTAAAAAATGTTGCTGTATTTAGTATCTCTAATTTCTCTCTTCCTAAGCTCTTTGCCCTCACTCTCATCAGTTCTTATTCCCACCACTCATCTGAAGTTGCTACTTTGGAGATCAATCATGACTCCGATGTTATCAGTTTAGCGATTGTATTTCAGTTCTCATCACACTGGACTTTTCAGCAGTATTTGATATTGTAGTGATTGGTCTTTTATTAAAATTTCTTAATTTTACTTGTAAAAGACCATGATTTTTTTTTTTTTTCTGTTGCTGCCACAAATGGCAGCTCAGTATTTATTTCCTTAAACTCTCAACATTGGAAAGGTTGCCTCTTGAATCTTCGTTTCTACATGTACTTGCTATGTAGGTGACTCACACTTTCTCATGACTAGAGCTATTATTTACAAGTTAATGCCTCCCACATTTATATTTCTAGTCCCAATCTCTCCTTAACTTTAGACCTGTGTAGAAAGATTCAACATTTCCATGCAAAAGCCTCATAGGCATTCTCACTTAACCTATCTAAATTTGATCTGAAATCCTCCCCCAAAAATATTGTTCATGCCAAAATGTTTAGAACCATCCTTGATTTCTCTGTTTATTTTTTTCTTAATCTCAGTTAGCACATCTTTTGTTCTACCTTCAAAACAAATCCTACATTTGATCATCTCTCACTCCCTCTGCTGCCATTATGTGGTCCAAGGTGTGACTATTTGCGGTTCAGATTCTTATTGTAGCCTATGATTTGGTGTCCCTGTTTCTGAATATACTGGTGAAATCCTGTTGTAACCTCGGTCCAATCTTGTCCCTCCTCTCTGCAGACTTACCCTAAGCTTCCATAGTTTCCCATCTCCCTCTGAATATCCCCTCTCCTCTGTGACTTCCCTGACCTCATCATTCTCCCTTTTGCTCACTCTGCTCTGGTACACTGGTCCACCTGCTATTCCTAGGATATGTCAACCTCATAGGAACCTGCTTTCACTGCAGGTGTCCAATCACTCAGTCATGTCCGACTCTTTGCGACCCCATGGACTGTAGCCCACCAGGCTCCTCTGTCTGTGGAACTTTTCAGTCAAGAGTGCTGGAGTGGGTTGCCATTTCCTCCTTCAGGGAGTCTTCCCACCCCAAGGATCAAACCAGCATTTCCTACATTAGCAGATTTCGGTTTCTTTACCATTGTGCCACCTGGGAAGTCCCTATATTACACTTGATCTTAGCCAAAAGGCTGATAAGTGACTTACACCTCTTCTGTAATAAACACCTATTCACCTCAGGGATTTACATCTATTCTGCCCTTTACCTGGAATAGCATTTTCTTGATGGATATCATTTAAGTATTGCTATACCTTTGCCTCTGCTTCATTCTGGTCTTTACTCAAAATCCACCTTGCCAGAGAGGCCATCATCTAGAGCTCTAGAGCTATCTCAGCTAAAATTTCAACATCACATCCACACAATTTTGTCCTCCATTTTTGCATTATTTTTTTACTTCTGTAACACTTGTCACTTTCATTTAGTTTTTTTTTTATCAGAAAGCTTTCTCTGATGATACAAATGTCCTTTAAATCTGATTATCCAATATATGTTATCTATTAACCACATGTGGTGCTGGAGGAGACTCTTGAGAGTCCCTTGGACTGCAAGGAGATCCAACCAGTTCATTCTAAAGGAGATCGATCCTGGGTGTTCATTGGAAGGACTGATACTAAAGCTGAAACTCCAATACTTTGGCCACCTCATGCGATGAGTTGACTCACTGGAAAAGACTCTGATTCTGGGAAGGATTGGGGGCGGGAGGAGAAGGGGACAACAGAGGATGAGATGGCTGGATGGCATCACCGACTCGATGGACATGAGTTTGAGTGAACTCCGGGAGTTGGTGATGGACAGGGAGGCCTGGCGTGCTGTGATTCATGGGGTCGCAAAGAGTCAGTCACGACTGAGCGATTAAGCTGAACTGAACCACTGAACATTTGGTATGAAGTTAGTTTGAGAAATGAACTGCATTTTTATTGTTTTCTATTTATTTATTTTTAATTTATTTATTTTAATTGGAGGCTAATTACTTTACATTATTGTGTTGGTTTTGCCATGCATTGACATAAATCTGTGTACATGTGTTCCCCATCTTGAACCCCCCTCCCACCTCCCTCCCCATCCCATCCCTCTGGTTCATCCCAGTGCACCAGCACTGAGCATCCTGTATCATGTATCAAACCTGGACTGGCGATTCGTTTCACATATGATAATATACATAAAATTTTAAAAAGTCTTAGTTGACTAATGGCTACTGTGTTGGAACCGCCCCTCACCCCCAACTAGAATATGAACCTCATAAGAGCAGGGATTTTTTCTGTATTTTGTTCACTGTTATAGCCCCACTGGGTAGATATGTCCTAGAACACAGTAGGTGCTTAATATTTTGAAAGAATGAACAAATGGGTCATTGCCAAAATTATTGAAAATCATAAACTTAGCCATGAGAAAGTGAATTCTCTTCCTGGCTATGGTACTCAATAATGGTGTGATTTTACATTCTCAAAACCCAAATTTCTTTGTTCATGTTTTTTTTTTTTTCCTTCATTTAATTAATATGTATTGAACTATTCTGTATGCCATAAATCATTGCTGTCCCCAAATAAAAAAGACATAGTCTTTTAAGCAATTTGTTATATAGTAGAAAGTGTAATACACTTCCCATAATTAATCTAATTTACTGTTATGTCATAAAGTAAAAATGTTCATCCAGTTGAGATAAAAAATAAGTAAAAATTATTAAATCTATGTGATACCTCTAGTGACAGAAATATGAACTACTGTGAGTTCAGAGAAAAGACATAAAAGGCAGTCTTAATGGTCAAAGAATAGTTGGTATAAAGGGAAAAGCAAAATTTCCTGGAGGATAAAATGGATTTGAATTATTTAGAAAGAATGGGCATTTTAGTATAATGGCAACAGAGCCTGTGTGCAAAATTGATCCCTTCCTATAACATAAAATGTGGAAATGTGAGATATCTCAGTGCAAGGCATTGCATACTATGGCTTTCTGTGCTATTATGAGGTCATGGTATAAATATGCAGAAAATACTCATAAATTCTGCAAATCCTCTGGTACTTTCTATTACAAAATTCTAAAATAATAGTTTTTTTCAACTGTTGTTCCCTGTTTGCATTGATTTAAAAAAAATGTCCATTGCCTTTTTTTATATGTGTATAAGAAGTGTTCTCCTACTTATAGTTAGTGAATATTTTACAAATCCTTCTTTTTTTCATTCCTAAATAGGCATACAGGTTATAAAAACTAACAATGAAAGTTGTAATTGTGGTAATAAAGAATATATGTATAAATAATGTCTATGTCATGGGATATCCATCTATATGATTTTAATGAACAGATGCTTCCTCAGCTTTGTGAGAAGCTGCATACACTTTCCAAGAAAATTTTAAAGCAGAAAAACCTGGAAGACTATAGAAGTAAACCAACTTCTCTCATATTTTCAGTACTGCTTTTGTGTCCATCTCATGATAGTGCTGAGGATTAGGTGACAGTGAAAGCAAAAGTAAAGTTAACTTGGCAAAGCAGGATGCTGTTTCCCCTTTCAACCAGCCAGAGAACATATCAGTTGTCTCCCTGAAGGCTGTTTATTGTCATAGTTCAATATTAGCTTTCAGGTTTGTACATATACAGGAGAGAAGAAAATACAATTATTAAACAAACATAATAATGTTAATATTGACAATATGATGGGGAACACATGTACACCCGGGGCAGATTCATGTCAATGTATGGCTAAACCAACACAGTAGTGTAAAATAAAAAAAATAAAATATTAAACAATTTTAAAGAGGAAAGAAAAGACAATATGTTTAAAAATCACATTTCAAATCTTTCTTGAGGTTAGTCTCTAGGCTTTAATAACAATGAAAAATAATTTAAAGAGAATTATAATCTAACTTGCTATTCTGATGTATTATTTCATACTTCCCAGGGAAATATATGTTGTTTTATATGATAGAATTTATAGTAGACTTGCTGGAATTAGTTGGGTGCTTATATCTGAGAGAATTTTAAGTGGCAAATAAATAAATAAAAATAAATAAATGGGACTGGAATTTAAGACATGAATGGACTCTAATTATATGGATCATTCAGTTCAGTTCAGTTCAGTTGCTCAGTCGTGTCCAACTCTTTGCGATACCATGAATCACAGCACGCCAGACCGCCCTGTCCATCACCAACTCCCGGAGTTCACTTAAACTCATGTCCATTGAGTCAGTGATGCCATCCAGACATCTCGTTCTCTGTCGTCCCCTTCTCCTCCTGCCCACAATCCCTCCCAGCATCAGAGTCTTTTCCAGTGAGTCAACTCTTCGCATGAGGTGGCCAAAGTATTGGAGTTTCAGCTTTAGCATCAGTCCTTCCAATGAACACCCAGGACTGATCTCCTTTAGAATGGACTGGTTGGATCTCCTTGCAGTCCAAGGGCCTCTCAAGAGTCTTCTCCAGCACCACAATTCAAAAGCATCAATTCTTCGGCAATCAGATTTCTTCACAGTCCAACTCTCACATCCATACATGACCACGGGAAAAATCATAGCCCTGACTAGACGGACCTTTGTTGAAAAAGTAATGTCTCTACTTTTTAATATACTATCTAGCTTGGTCATAACTTTCCTTCCAAGGAGTAAGCATCTTTTAATTTCCTGGCTGCAATAAGCATCCACAGTGATTTTGGAGCCCCAAAAAATAAAGTCTGACACTGTTTCCACTGTTTCCCCATCTATTTCCCATGAAGTGATGGGACCAGATGCCATGATCTTTGTTTTCTGAATGTTGAGCTTCAAGCCGACCTTTTCACTCTCCTCTTTCACTTTCATCAAGAGGTTTCTTAGTTCCTCTTCACTTTCTGCCATAGGGTGGTGTCATCTGCATATCTGAGGTTATTGCTATTTCTCCCGGCAATCTTGATTCCGGCCTGTGCTTCTTCCAGCCCAGCGTTCCTCATGATGTACTCTGCATAGAAGTTAAATAATCAGGGTGACAATTAGTATATTTTTATTAAAAGTCTATTTAAAGAGATGGTGGATGGTTTTTTTTTTGTCTTTTAGGGATAATTTCTTTAAAATAGAGTTGTAGGTGAATTTTCTGCATGTGAGTAAAACAATGACAGAAAGTTCTACGTAAGGTTTTTAGTGGTAAAATAATAATAGAACAGTTTTAGTTTATGATAATATCAGTAAATTAGATAAATTATGGAAAGTGTAGTATACTTCCTACTTTGTAACAAATGCTTTAAAATGGTACCTATTGAAATTCCATGGCCAAAGGATAATAATATATCCCCCAAAATATTTTTGAATAAATGCTTTTCCTCAAGAACACCTCCGTATTTAATCACAGAGATATAGGGAATAATTCTTTGCTCATATTTATAACTAAATAAACCTCTTCCCTGGTGGCTCTGGTGGTAAAGAATCTGCTTGCAGTGCAGGAGACCTGGGTTCTATCTCTGGATTGGGAAGATCCCCTGGAGAAGGGAATCACAACTCACTCCAGTATTCTTGCCTGGATAATTCCATGCATAGAGGAGCCTGGTGAACTACAGTCCATGGGGTCGCAAAGAGTCAGACACACCACTGAGCGACTAACACTGCTACTACTACTATAACTAAACAAGTAGAATGTTGCTGTTGAGTTCTTAATGTCATATTATCAGTATAGTTTAACATTAAATTGGTAAACATTAAACACCTAAAATCCACTTCCAACTCCATGTAATTTAATGTTATTTCAAGAAACATTTCATGCTTTTAATTATAATTACATGAATTTGTAGACCTTAACAAAGTGAAAGAAGGTTTTCTTCACTCTAACACTGATTTACGTTTCGAATAAAAAGCGGATAAAGAAATTTATGCGTTTTCTAAAAGCTACCCAGAGAGTAACAGTGGTAGGCTGAGGACACCTGCTACAGACTTCCAGGCTTTTGTGGTGCCATCTTTCATTCTTTAACGATTACTTCTTTTTGTTAGGTCAGACTCTATCTTTCCTATGAAAAATGGAAATAACATTATTCCATTAGAAATAACTTCTCTTGGTCAAATTATTTTCATCACCAAAAAACGTCTTATGGCTTTAAAATAATTTCTGTACTGCTTAATTATACTCAGTGATATGTCAGAATTATTTTGAAAATTATTCTGGAGAAGTGTCAGCTATATAGCAATTGTTATTATTATCCTACTTGGTGAATAATAAATGCCTTTACTTTTCAATATGTTTAAGTCTTTCAAAAAGAATATGAGCTGTTATTCCATCACCTTCCTTAGTATTATTTGATCAAGCTACTCATTTTTTGTTCTCTTAATCATCTCTCATAAATCACTGCCTTAGCCTTTTAGACATTTCACTTATTTCTCCCTGAACTGCCTCCTACGTGTTCTTATTATTATAATTTATTTCTTGAGTGTTTACAGTTTATCTGGCACTGTTCAGAACAAAACATCTTTCTTTTTAGAGAGGTGACTCAAATTGCCACATTGTGTCTAGTGTGGTCTCAGCAGACCACAGAAAGAATGTGGACTGAACCACCCCAATAAAGTTCCAGTTATGAGAAAAGGATCAAAGCCATTAGTTAATGGGTAGAGTTCAGAAGCATTTTTCACCTCAACCTAATCTTTCCCCCGACTGTTTAAAGTTATTTTGGTTATAGTGAGAAATGAGTACATGTGGTTGATTTGGGTTGCCTTGGACCTACAGATTACCAGAATCTGATTCTGATAGCATTTAGGTAGCAAATACAAGCAACTTGAAACTTCCAGGAAGGCCTTCGGAATATAAAGAATAGCTATTTTCAATTGGCCAAAGTGTGAGTTTTAATCAGTATTTTAAACTGTCTTGAAAGGAGAATATTTAACATTTTTAGGTATAGATTGAGAGACATATTAAATATATGGCTTTTATTAATAAATGGATGTTCCAGTTCAAAAGATAGAAAGGAGAGAGGAGGCAGAGGAAAAAGGAAGGGAGGGAAATATATTGATTTCAGAAATTATGTTTGTTCTCACTAATCTCTGCTTTTCAGTTTGATATTGAATTATATGGTCTAAATCTTATTAGCCACTTTCTGATCCACCAGATTCTAACAACCCTCTTAATATTGAGCAGTTAGTAAACAACATTGAAGATTAAAAGCATACTGAATTGGGCACCGGGAAACCTGACTTCTAGTCTAGAATTTTCCATCTTCAGGCTCTCAGGGTGGCTTGAGGTGCTGTTTCATTTATCCTAAGACCTAGTACCCTCAGTTCAACTCCTCTCCAAACTCACCACTCAATAAGCATTACTTATATCTCTTAAAAAAAGAAAAAGACATTGGGGAACTTCATGCGATACAGTATTTAGAAATAAGATTATCCAGAGATTTATATTTTATGGCCAATGAATAAATGGATCATAATAGAGATTTGCAGAGTCACCTTAAATAATAAGAAAGAACCTCTAGGCTGCAATAGTAATCACACTAAATTCTTTTGTTCATCTGGATAAGAATGATACTCCAGAGGAGTAGTCATGAGGCAGAACTTGCTAATACCCATCCAAACACTGTCCAATGTTGAGGGAACTTTAGCCAGGTGATTCTGAGTATTACACTTTTGTTAGCAAGATCATTGAAAATGTAAGGTGGATATACATGTTATGTTGAGAAGGAATATGAGTACATATTTGAGTAGAGTTGAGTGTTTTAGACATGGAAAGATGACTTAATCCCTGTGATGACTTGTCTGGTCTCCATTGGCTGACTGTGGAGAGGTGGGTACTGACAGAGAAAGTGGTATGTGAAATCCTGCATGCTCAGTTGTTCAGTCATGTCTGACTCTTTGTGACCCCATCGACTGTAGTACACCAGGCTCCTCTGTGCATGGGATTTTCCTGGCAAGAATCCTGGAGTGGGTTGCCATTTCCTCCTCCAAACTATCTTCCCAACCCAGGGACTGAACCCATGTCTCCTATATAGATCCACCATCTTGACCAGCATTGGCAGGGGGATTCTTTACCACTGAGCCACCTGGTAAGCCCAAAGCTGGATTATTAGAAAAGTATAGAGCAGCACTGGGACACTATTGAGATGACATTTGCAGTTTGAGATTCCAGAATTTAAAGGCACCAATCAGTATAGTTTTATGATTTTTCTACACCAGTTTTCAAGTTTTTAGTAAAATAAGTATTTGAAAGGGAATCTTCCTGAGTTCATCCTGAGTAAGGTATTTTCCAGATAAACATTATGGAGGAAGGAGTAAATGAGCCAAGGATGTTTTGAAGGAGTTTTTCTAAGAATTAACCATCTAATTTAAATTCCACAAGGGAAAGAAGTGTAGGAGAACTTGATAAATGTTGGAGATTGGAGAGGGAAGCAATAGCATCTATGGGCTGGAACCTTGATGAGACTGGAAATTGTTGATAAGTTAGAGTAAGAGCAAGTAAAATGAAAGGTCCAAGTTGGTGAAAGCGATATTTATACTGGAACTAGAGGGAAGGTATTGTCTTGTTGGTTGATGATAAATTCCAGTTTATGACCATTCATTGCATCACTGAGGTAGAATTCAACCCAAAAAGAGAAACAAAACCAAAAGGTCAGGGGAAATAAATAAAAAGGTCAAGAAACTACATACCAACATGTATATTGATGTCCCTAGGAAAGGTGATGGCAGTGAAGTAAAGCTTGACTCTTAGCCAGGAGCCAGCCATGAATGTGAGAGGGACACACCCAGGTGCCAATAGATAATAGCAAGAAAGAGTTTGGAAAGCATGCTATAACTTGATGGAAATAGCTTCAAAGAAGAACAGAGATTTATAAAAGAAAGAGCAAAATTAGATAGGGGGTTTAAAAGTTGATAGAAAACTGGGAGAACACATATGCCACCTCCTGGCCGTAAGTACTTGGGTGGGAGATAAAATGTTTTCCGATTGAAAGGGCATCTAGGGAAGTAGTTTCTTAACGGAACAGCCATGCCACTGAAAAAAGGCAAAACAAGAAAAATCAAACAAACCATAGAATGTGAGTTCCATAGTGCACAGTAGAAAGGTAGAGAAAAGAGAGTGTCGTGTGATAGATTTGATGGAGCAGCAGGGCTGTGAAAGATCACTTCTAGGGTGATTAGAATGAACAAGGATTTGATGCAAATGGAATTAGGGCCAGATAGAAGAGTGACAGCATTACTCAATTCTAGTTCTCTATTCCTAAATACTTCCTTCTGTGACATGAAGGCATCCACTGTATATTCTCCTCTTAGCAATACACACAGAATATCCCTGATGGTGACCTGGTATTTATGCAACATTCAACAGTCTATGAAAATAAGTGACAATAGCTTGAACTGGCATGGCAAACAGTCAGTTTGAGTTTGTCCACAGGCGATGAGTATGCTCTTAAATTACTGATGAAAATAGTATTTGAATTTATAAGACACAGAACATATCCTCAAACAATGTTCTAGATTATGAAACCTATTGGATTGTGAAACCTATGGGATGATATTCAGCCATGTTCCCCCTGAAGGGACCAACACTTCTATATATTGTGTTGTACTTTATACAGGAAAGTAAAAACCTAGAAATTCTGAAAATGTACCAACTTCTGAAATAAGGAAATATTAAATAATTATATGTTCTGCTTAGATATTTGTCTGAGATTGTTTTTCCAGTTTGTCTAAACTTTTGCCTTATAGTTCGTTTTTGTAACAAAAACTATGAAGAACTTTTCCACTTTAGATCGTTAGTGGTGCCATTAAGTTGGGCGAAAGTCATGCCCCATATATATCATCACTTGCTACTTAACACATTCTCATTAATCATGCCTGTGTGTGGTTTGGATAATTAAGTTCATAATTATCCAGTTTTCCCCTTGAAGTCATTTTTTTTTCCCCTAGTGTTGAACTTCCTGTTAAAATCTACACAATTTCAGTATATCCATAGGAGATGAGGTTACCTATTGGTATTATAACTCATATGTTGATTACTAGACAGGTCAAGTGGGTTCTTCCTTCCCTTTTTCCATCATCTCTTTCTGACTTTTTACTTCATGTGAGTCTTCTGTGACAATAAATAAATAATTGTCTGGAAAAATTGTGTCTTCATTCTCTGTCTTTCTCACATGTCTTTTTATTAAATGTCATTTTCTGATTCCCATATTATTATTAACTCAACATTTTCCTTCCTCTCTTTTGACTATAATTTTGCAGCCTTAATTCTTTAATTATCTGTGAAAACTAAAACTTTTATGACTTATCTTTCTCTACAAAAAGCCCAGATTTTTCTTTTTTCTTCCTCTTTATGTGAAAGAGTTTTATAGTTAGAAGGTTTTACTAATCACATGGCTTTATGGTTTTTAAAATGATCAGGCAAAAAAGTGATGAGTCCTCACTTTGTTAACCAATTTGTTTCATTCATTTTTCACATAAACCAAGTTGTTATTTCTCATTTAAACTTGGCCAGATCAAAGTAGGCATCTGAAGACAGAATGACAGTTCAGGAGAAGCTAAACACAGCTTTCAAATAGCAAATAAGATAGCTGACCTTGATACCTGGGTAGTGCTATCCAGTTGTCTACTTCTGTGTGAAGTGAAATAAATTGAAGTGAAAGTTGCTCAGTCATGTCCAACTCTTTACAACCCTGTGGACTAAGTCTATGGAATTCTCTAGGCTAGAATACTGGAGCGGGTAGCCTTTCCCTTTTCCAGGGTATCTTCTCAATCCAGGGATCGAACCTAGGTCTCCCACATTGTGGACAGATTCTTCACCAGCTGAGCCACAAGGGAAGCCCTACTTCTGTGGGTACAGTTAAAAGTAGTTCTGGGAATTGATTCATTCTTTAAAGTTATTGATAAACATTGAGGGTCTACTTTTTTTGTAGTAGGTAAACTGCAAGCTTTCACATTTGCAAGTAAACTCTGCAGTGTCTACACAAAGGTCAGTTGTGACCCAACTACTTGTGGGAATCTAGACTGATTTTTTAGAACAGAGATTCTCAACCATTAGTTCCACATTTACCAGGAATGATTGAAGCCTTATGCTGCAGGATTGACATAACTTATTGCTTCCACAGTTCAGTTCAGTTGCTCAGTCATGTAGGACTCTTTGCGAACTTGTGGACTGCAGCATGCCAGGCTTCCCTGTCCATCACCAACTCCTGGAGTTTACCGAAACTCATGTCCGTTAAGTCAGTGATGCCATCCAACTATCTCATCCTCTGTCATCCCCTTCTCCTCCTGCCTTCAATCTTTCCCAGCATGAAGGTCTTTTCAAATGAGTCAGCTCTTCACATCAGGTGGCCAAAATATTGGGGTTTTAGCTTCAACATCAGTCCTTCCAATGAACACCCAGGACTGATCTTTAGGATGGACAGGTTGGATCTCCTAGCAGTCCAAGGGACTCTCAAGAGTCTTATCCAACACCACAGTTCAAAACCATCAATTATTCGGTGCTCAGCTTTCTTTATATTCCAACTCTCACATTCATACACGACCACTGGAAATACCATAGCCTTGACTAGATGGACCTTTGTTGACAAAGTAATGTCTCTGATTTTTAATATGCTGTCTAGGTTGGTCATAACTTTCCTTCCAAGGAGTAAGTGTCTTTTAATTTCATGGCTGCAGTCCTCATCTGCAGTGATTTTGGAGCGCAAAAAAATAAAATCAGCCACTGTTCCCACTGTTTCCCCATCTATTTGCCATGAAGCAATGGGACCAGATGCCATGATCTTAGTTTTCTGAATGCTGAGCTTTAAGCTCAACTGGGCTAAAACACTGGGCTCTCTAAAAATAGAAATAGCTGAGAAACACAGGTCCAAAAATGATAAATTTTTTCTCTATTTTCTGTGCTAGTATATGCTGCGGCTGCTGCTAAGTCAGTTCAGTCATGTCTGACTCTGTGCGACCCCATAAATGGCAGCCCACCAGACTCCCCCATCCCTGTGATTCTCCAGGCAAGAACACTGGAATGGGTTGCCATTTCCTTCTCCAATGCATGAAAGTGAAAAGTGAAAGTGAAGTTACTCAGTCATGTCCGACTCTTAGCGACCCCATGGACTATAGCCTACCAGGCTCCTCCAATCATGGGATTTTCCAGGCAAAAGTACTGGAGTGGGGTGCCATTGCCTTCTCTAGTGCTAGTATATAAATATAGTTAAATGTGAGAATTGAGTGTGTTAGCTCATATATATATATATATATATATATATATTAGACTCGCTGTTATGTAGTTGCAACTGAATAAAATATTGCTAGGGCTACCTAGGTGGCTCAGTGGTAAAGAATCTGCCTACCAATGCAGGAATTGTGGGTTCAAACCCTGCATTGGGAAGACAGTCTGGAGGAGGAAATGACAACACACTCCAGTATTCTTTTCTGGAGAAACTCATGGACAGAGGAATCTGGTGGATTACAATCCATGGGGTTGCAAATGAGTGGGACAAACTTAGCAACTCAGTTCAGTTAGGTCGCTCAGTCATGTCCGACTCTTCGAGACCCCATGAATCACAGCATGACAGGCCTCCCTGTCAATCACCAAATCCCAGAGCCTACCCTAACGCTCCATCGAGTCAGTGATGCCATCCAGGCATCTCATCCTCTGTCTTCCCCTTCTCCTATTGTCCCCCATCCCTACCAGCATCAGAGTCTTTTCCAATGAGTCAACTCTTCTCATGAGGTGGCCAAAGTATTGGAGTTTCACCTTCAACATCAGACCTTCCAATGAACACCCAGGACTGATCTTTAGGATGGACTGTTTAGATCTTGCAGTCCAAGGGACTCTTAAGAGTCTTCTCCATCACCACAGTTCAAAAGCATCAATTCTTTGGCGCTCAGCTTTCTTCACAGTCCAACTCTCACATCCATACATGACCACTGGAAAAACCATAGCCTTGACTAGATGGACCTTTGTTGGCAAAGTAATGTCTCTGCTCTTTAATATGCTGTCTAGGTTGGTCATAACTTTCCTTCCAAGGAGCAAGCGTCTTTTAATTTTATGGCTGCAATTACCATCTGCAGTGATTTGGGAGCCCAGAAAAATAAAGTCTGACACTGTTTCCACTGTTTCCCCATCTATTTGCCATGAAGTGATGGGACCAGATGCCACAATCTTAGTTTTCTGAATGTTGAGCTTTAAGCCAACTTTTTCACTCTCCTCTTTCATGTTCATCAAGAGGCTGTTTAGTTCCTCTTCACTTTCTGCCATAAGGGTGGTGTCATCTACATATCTGAGATTATTGATATTTCTCCCAACAATCTTGATCCCAGCTTTTGCTTCTTCCAGCTCAGTGTTCCTCATGATGTACTCTGCGTATAAGTTAAATAATCAGGGTGACAATATACAGCCTTGACGTACTCCTTTTCCTATTTGGAACCAGTCTGTTGTTTCATGTCCAGTTCTAATTGGTGCTTCCTGACCTGCATCAAGGCAAATTGGAAGTGGTCAAACAGGAGATGTCAAGAGTGAAGGAATCAGCAAACTAAAATGGACTGGAATGGGTGAATTTAACTCAGATGACCATTATATCTATTCCTGTGTGCAGGAATCCCTTAGAAGAAATGGAGTGGCCATCATGGTCAACAAAAGAGTCTGAAATGCAGTACTTCGAAGCAATCTCAAAAATGACAGAATGATCTTTGTTTGTTTCCAAGGCAAACCATTCAATATCACGGTAATCCAAGCCAATGTCCCAACCAGTAATGCTGAAGAAGCTGTAGTTGAGCGGTTGTATGAAGACCTACAAGACCTTTTAGAACTAACACCCAAAAAAGGTATCCTTTTCACTATAGGAGACTTGAATGCAAAAGTAGGAAGTCGAGAAACACCTGGCGTAACAGGCAAATTTGGCCTTGGAGTACAGATTGAAGCAGGGCAAAGCCTAATAGAGTTTTGCCAATAGAACACACTGGTATATAGCAAGCACCCTCTTCCAACAACAAAAGAGAAGACCCTACACATGGACATCACCAGATGGTCAACACCGAAATCAGATTGATTATATTCTTTGCCTCCAAAGATGGAGAAGCTTTATACAATCAGCAAAAACAAAACCGGGAGCTGACTGTGACTCAGGTCATGAACACTTTATTGAAAATTCAGACTTAAATTGAAGAAAGTAGGGAAAACCACTAGACCATTCAGGTATGACCTAAATCAAATCCTTTATGATTATACAGTGGAAGTGAGAAATAGATTTAAGGGACTAGATCTGATAGATAGAGTGCCTGATGAACTACAGATGGAGGTTTATGACATTATGAGACAGGAATCAAGACCATCCCCATGGAAAAGAAATGCAAAAAAGCAAAATGGCTATCTGAGCAGGCCTTACAAATAGCTGTGAAAAGAAGAGAAGCGAAAAGCAAAGGAGAAAAGGAAAGATATAAGCATCTGAATGCAGAGTTCCAAAGAATAGCAAGGAGAGATAAGAAAGCCTTCCTCAGTGATCAGTGCAAAGAAATAGAGGAAAACAAAATAATGGGGAAAGTAGAGATCTCTTCAAGAAAATTAGAGATACCAAGGGAACATTTCATGCAAAGATGGGCTCGATAAAGAACAGAAATGGTATGAACCTAACAGAAGCAGAAGATATTAAGAAGAGGTGGCAAGACTACACAGAAGACTGTACAAAAAAGATGTTCATGACCCAGATGATCACAATGGTGTGATCACTCGCCTAGAGCCAGACATCCTGGAATGGGAAGTCAAGTGGGCCTTAGAAAGCATCACTATGAACAAAGCTAGTGGAGGTGATGGAATTCCAGTTGAGCTATTTCAAATCCTAAAAGATGATGCTGTGAAAGTGCTGCTTCAATATGCCAGCAAATTTGGAAGACTCTGCAGTGGCCACAGGACTGGAAAAGGTCAGTCTTCATTCCAATCCCAAAGAAAGACAATGCCAAAGAATGCTCAAACTACCACACAATTGCACTCATCTCACACGCTAGTAAAGTCGTGCTCAAAATTCTCCAAGTCAGGCTTCAGCAATACGTGAACCATGAACTTCCAGATGTTCAAGCTGGTTTTAGAAAAGGCAGAGGAACCAGAGATCAAATTGCCAACACCCACTGGATCATCGAGAAAGCAAGATAGTTCCAGAAAAACATTTCTTCTTTATTGACTATACCAAAGCCTTTGACTGCGTGGATCACAATAAACTGTGGAAAATTCTGAAAGTGATGGGAATACCAGACCATCCTAGCAACTAAACAACAACAAAATATTGGTAAAACAAAAAGCGCTATTTAATAAACCAAGTAAGTCACAGTAAATCACAAAGAATGACTTTACTAAGGAGCACTTGGTTTTCCTGAATATCTGGACCAAGTCCAAATATTTTACTCTTTCTTTTATTAATTTATTAAGAGATTTATTCAGATTCCAGGTGGCATTTTTGAGCTCAGCAACTTGCTCTTGAATTACATGCTTCTCAGAATGGAATGGTTTAGTAGTCTTCTATTTCACTGAAATATGATTCTGTTAATAGAACCAGGGAGTTTTCAAACTCTGACATTTATTTATCATTTAAGCTTATCTACAGCAAGTGAGAAATAGATTTAAGGGACTAGATCTGATAGATAGAGTGCCTGATGAACTCTGGATGGAGGTTCGTGACATTGTACAGGAGACAGGGAACAAGACCATCCCCATGGAAAAGAAATGCAAAAGAGCGAAATGGCTGTCTGAGGAGGCCTTACAAATAGCTGTGAAAAGAAGAGAAGCGAAAAGCAAAGGAGAAAAGGAAAGATATAAGCATCTGAATGCAGAGTTCCAAAGAATAGCAAGGAGAGATAAGAAAGACTTCCTCAGTGATCAATGCAAAGAAATAGAGGAAAACAACAAAATAGGAAAAACAAGAGACCTCTTCAAGAAAATTAGAGATTCCAAGGGAACATTTCATGCAAAGATGGGCTCGATAAAGGACAGAAATGGTATGGACCTAACAGAAGCAGAAGATATTAAGAAGAGGTGGCAAGAATACACAGAAGAACTGTACAAAAAAGATCTTCCCGACCAAGATAGTCACGATAACGTGATCACTGACCTAGAGCCAGACATCTTGGAATGTGAAGTCAAGTGGGCCTTAGAAAGCATCACTACTAACAAAGCTAGTGGAGGTGATGGAATTCCAGTTGAGCTATTTCAAGTCTTGAAAGATGATGCTGTGAAAGTGCTGCACTCAATATGCCAGCAGATTTGGAAAACTCAGCAGTGGCCACAGGACTGGAAGAGGTCAGTCTTCATTCCAATCCCAAAGAAAGGCAATGCCAAAGAATGTTCAAACTACCGGACAATTGCCCTCATCTCACACGCTAGCAAAGTCATGCTCAAAATTCTCCAAGCCAAGCTTCAGCAATATGTAAACCGTGAACTCCCAGATGTTCAAGCAGGTTTTAGAAAAGGCAGAGGCACCAGAGATCAAATTGCCAACATCCGCTGGATCATGGAGAAAGCAAGAGAGTTTCAGAAAAACATCTATTTCTGCTTCATTGACTATGCCAAAGCCTTTGACTGTGTGGATCACAATAAACTGTGGAACATTCTGAAAGAGATGGGAATCCCAGACCACCTGACCTGCCTCTTGAGAAACCTGTATGCAGGTCAGGAAGCAACAGTTAGAACTGAACATGGAACAACAGACTGGTTCCAAATAGGAAAAGGTGTACGTCAAGGTTATATATTGTCACCTTGCTTATTTAACTTATATGCAGAGTACATCATGAGGAACGCTGGGCTGGAAGAAGCACAAGCTGGAGTCAAGATTGCTGGGAGAAATATCAATAACCTCAGATATGCAGATGACACTACCCTTATGGCAGAAAGTGAAGAGGAACTCAAAAGCCTCTTGATGAAAGTGAAAGAGGAGAGTGAAAAGGTTGGCTTGAAGCTCAACAGTCAGAAAACAAAGATCATGGCATCTGGTCCCATCACTTCATGGGAAATAGATGGAAAAACAGTGGAAACAGTGTCAGACTTTGTTTTTTTGGGCTCCAAAATCACTGCAGATGCTGATTGCAGCCATGAAATTAAAAGACGCTTGCTCCTTGGAAGGAAAGTTATGACCAACCTTGATACTATATTAAAAAGCAGAGACATTACTTTGCCAACCAAGGTCCGTCTAGTCAAGGCAATGGTTTTTCCCGTGGTCATGTATGGTTGTGAGAGTTGGACTGTGAAGAAGGCTGATCGCCGAAGAATCGATGCTTTTGAACTGTGGTGTTGGAGAAGACTCTTGAGAGTCCCTTATACTGCAAGGAGATCCAACCAGTCCATTCTAAAGGAGATCAATCCTGGATGTTCATTGGAGGGACTGATGCTAAAGCTGAAACTGCAATACTTTGGCCACCTCATGCGACGAGTTGACTCACTGGAAAAGACTCTGATGCTGGGAAAGGTTGGGGGCGGGAGGAGAAGGGGACGACGGAGAATGAGATGGCTGGATGGCATCACCGACTCTGTGGACATGAGTTTGAGTGAACTCCGGGAGTTGGTGATGGACAGGGAGGCCTGGCGTGCTGTGATTCATGGGGTCGCGGAGAGTCGGACACGACTGAGCGACTGAACTGAACTGAACTGAACAGCAATGTTTATCCATCCAGCCTTCCTACACAGTTTTCAAGACCCGTAGAGAGCTTTTTAATAAATTATAAACAAAAGGGGAGGAAAACCTATCACTGAACAAAATAAAAAGCAGAGACTTTTTTTTTTTTTTTGCTGACAAAGGCCCGTATAATCAAAGCTATGGTCTTTCCAGTAGTCATGTATGGATGTGAGAGTTGAACCATAAAGAAGGCTGAGTGCTGAAGAATTGATACTTTTGAATTGTGGTGTTGTAGAAGACTCTTGAGAGGCCCTTGAACTTCAAGGAGATCAAAGCAGTCAATCCTAAAGGAAATCAACTCAGAATATTCATTGGAATGACTGATGTTGAAACTGAAGCTCCAATACTTTAGCCACCTAATGGGAAAATCCAACTCACTTGAAAAGACTCCAATGCTGGAAAGATTGAAGGCAGGAGGAGAAGGGGATGACAGGGGACGAGATGGTTGATTGGCATAATTGACACAATGAGCATGAGTTGAGCAAGCTCTGGGAGATGCTAAAGGACAGAAAAGCTTGGCATGCTGCAGTCCATGGGGATGGCAAAGAGTTGGACATGACTAAGCAACTGAACAACACCACAAAATAAAAAAACATGAAACTGTAATCTAAAGGAAAGTGATTAAATTTCTGCTGGAGAGGTCCTTTATATCTTTATGCCTTATGTCTTTGAGTGGGAAGGTGGCCTAATCTAATTCCTTTAATATAATAGTTAATAACACATTCATGCCTGCTGCATGCTAAGTTGCTCAGTCATATCCAACTCTTTGGAACCCTATGGACTGTAGACAGCCAGACTCCTCCATTCAATGGGAATCTTCAGGCAAGAATACTGGAGTGATTTGCCATGCCCTCCTCCAGGGAATCTTCCTGACCCAGGGATCGAACCCACATCTCTTGAGTCTCCTGCATTGGCCAGCAAGTTCTTGACCACTAGTGTCACCTGGGAAGCCCTAATAATGCATATTGTGAGTAAATGCAAAATTATTCAAGCTCAAGCATGTGTAGATATTTTATTCTTATGTATGTTCAAGACTTATGAGGCAAATAAGAATCTACCCTTAAGACTTTTTTCAGAAAACTTCAAATTAAGTGACAAAAACTATAATATTTTATATTTGTGTGACATTTTAAAATTTCTAACGTTCTTTAATATGCATCACCTCATTTGAATTTTGAACAAATTTTGAGTTTGGGGAAGGATATGATCATCATTTTCTAGGTTACTGAACTGAAGTTTAAAAGGTTAAATGACTGGCCAAAGATCAGAAGACTAGTCATAGGAACGTAAGCCTCGTAGCTCCAAGCTTCATGCTTTGAAGTCTTTGGCATCAGGATAAGAATCCCAGATATGTCTCATTAACTTTTATATCAACTTTTTCCAATCCTTGAATTCACTGGCTGTCTAAGCACTTTATATTTTTTAAAAAACTACATTTTTGTCTTTACTCCACTATTGGTTAGCAATGTGACCCTCATGCCAGGCACCTAAACTCTCTGAACCTGACTTATTATTCTGTCCATTGTCCACATGCATACTCAGTCATGTCCAGCTTTTTGCAACCCTATGGACTGTAGTCTGCAAGTCTCCTCTGTCTATAGGATTTTCCTTTTTTCATCCAATATCCAGTGATATTTATGCATTACAGATTGTTGTGAGAAGTCAAATGGAACAAACAAAGACTAACGGTCTTCATACACTGAGAAGGTGCTGCTATGCAAATATACATATATTAGAGAAAGGCTTTAGCAGCATATAGTATACTTTAAAATGTTACTTATTTGTGATCCTATGTAGCAACATAATGGTCCTTGAATTTTTATGGATTCCCAAGGAAATAAGCCAAAGCAGGTATATGAAAGGGTGCTATGCACAAGAGGAGGACCATCTATTACTACAGTCTGTTGTTTGGTTTTTTAACTGGCTTGTCTGCTTACTCTTGCCTTTCTCAAGGAGTTTCAACCTCTTCCTTTCTTTATTAATTTTCTCAAATACTCAAGGTTCTTATTTTTCCACTGCTTTATAAGGGACTTACTAAAAGTTGAACTAACATTCCATACTGATTCCTCCCTTTATAATTCATCAGCCCTTTCACTCCATTGAAGTGACTGCATGCTTGAGCAAGAGCCAGTTAGACGCCTAGCCTGGTTAGCTCTAGGCCTCCTTAACCCCTGCTGCCAATATATATTTTGCAAAAGAGAGGGTGTTAGATGAAGAGTTGATTTCTGGAAGAGTTGAGATTTTTTTTTTAGTGGCTTTGTTGAAAAAGTATGCAGTTTCTTTATCTATTTATTGGCTGTCCTAGACTGCTGCCTGTGGACTTTCTTTAGCTGCATTAACCACAGGCTATTCTTTGTTGTAGTAAGCCAGTTGTCATTGCCATGGCTTCTCTTGTCACACAGCATGGGCTCTAGGCACGCAGTCTCAGTAGTTGTGGAACACTGGCTTAGTTGCTCCACAGCACCCAGGATCTCTCTGGACCAGGGATCAAACCTGTGTCCCCTGCACTGGCAGGCAGATTCTTAACCACTAGACCACTAGGGAAGTCCCAAAGTATGCAGTTTATTCTCACTAGAGTGTGAAAGATATCTCTGAGATTGGCCACACAAGGGAAACACAAGAAGGGAACTAGGAGATGAACAAACATATTTAAGTGATAATCTTACACCCTTAATGTGCAAATGCTGTGGGTCGTCTCAATTCTAACCTGACTTTCTGGCTAGAGAGGGAATTCACACAATAACCTGAGAGATTCAGGTAAGAATCACAGATATTCCTAAAATTTCCTTAAGTTGATGATGTGGAGGTGGAGACTTTGAAAGTTCAGATTGTTGTAGCTATTTTATTTATGTGATTAGATATTGTTCAAAAGTTATATTTGAAAGAAAAATTAACAGATTTAAGAAAAGTTGTTTCCTGAGATTTATAGCCATATATTTTTTTAATCGTCACATATTGCTATAAATTCCTACATTCCTTTCTAGTTTCTTAAAATTCAGCTAGAAGTTTCCTTTTCTAGGATACCAATAATAAAACCCAGTACATTTCCTGTATAATTAAATCATCTTGAAAGGAATTTAAAACATGATATAAAAGTGAAAGCAAAATTGTCTTTTATAGCTCATGAATATATTTTGTATGGTCTCTGTGTGCTTTGTGATTTAGGTGGCAAACAGCTAAGGTATAAATAGTATACCACTACAAGGTTCCTGGAAAGTCATTTTGATTCGAAACATATTTAATTTCTACCTCAGAAACATAGTTTTTATAATGGAAGAAATGTTTTTGCTACTAAGAAACCTAAATAATATTCTCATCACAAGCCTAACACGCTATATCCTTCTTGAAGTTGGTGTATTTCATTGGATCATTTTAATGTGCTCTGGCTGAAGAATTTCAATATCATTCTTCAGCTGAAAGGTGGTTCCAGTAATGCCCGATGTCTAAGCATCATTTGTAATACAAATGATGGGGAGCCTGTGTCTTAATGGCCACTAATTTATTTTGAATTTATGATGCATTGCGGCCATTAGAAGTAAGTTGCTTTACATCAGTTCATGGGGATTAAGGGTTTTCTTTGTGGTGGGTTTTATTTCTTGATGTCACATAGGAAAATATGCCCATTTTAAAATGAAAAAAAAAAAAAGGAACATATTTGCAATAAAGTGGGATTAAGTGAGAGGTATACCAGTTCCATGTAATGGTTCTCATATATCATGCACATCATTGTGCATTATCATAGGTAACCATGACCGTATTTTTAAAGGAGATACTGTGTGGCCCTACGGGTTTTCCATTATATTCAAACATAAATTTAACATGAAATTTCCACTGGGTTTTTTAAGTGCCATTTCTTCATATTTATTTATCACAGAATATTTCAGAGTAAGTAAAATATTAATTTCATGTGATGGAGGTTACCATATATTTAAATACATACCACCATTAGAGTAACATTGAACTCTCAAGTAACACTTATCAAGTATAAATACTACCCTATGCTTGGTCCTATAGGAAAAGAGAAGCAAATGCATACATTTGACCTTCAAAGAGATTATATCATCTATAGGAAATAACAAGATTTGGGTAGAAAAAAATATATTTTAAGGTGTGATTTTAATTAAGAACTCATGGGAAAAGGTGGTGAGATTTGTTCCTACATTTGACAATAGATAGTGTCAGTGGTTGGAAACATGAGAGCAAGGCTCCAAGGACAGACCATCACAGACATGGTGGGGTTTAAGTTGAGTCTTTAAAGGAAGAGCAAAACATGAGTAGAAATTAGTGGTGAGAGAAGAATAAGAAACAGACAATGAATCATGAAAGAATGTAAAAAGCAAAGTGGGAAATTGTGAAGTTGAAGACAGGCAACATGATGAATGAGCCATATCTCATTTTTAGGTATTTAGCCTTTATTCTGAAGCTGATAGGCAGTCAGTTAACAGTTTCAAGAAGAAAGCCCATGATCAATAATAAGCTTTTTGAAAGATGACTTCTGGTCAAATGATTAATGTACTTCCCATTCTAAATCTAAGCTCATATTTCTGTATGTTTACAGTTATCTTTTTTTTATATTATTTTATACTTTATGTCTAGGATTTTTTTAAAAAATCTTTAAAAAATAAAATATACTGCTAATACTTTTCTCTTTTCTTGGAGCATTGTGATGTTTGCTTCTGAAAACCAGTGTTCGCATCTCATATATATCCATTCAGTTCTCTTTTTTGTGGATCTTCACCACAGGTGTTGTTGCTACTAGTTGTGTACAATAGTTTCTGGAACTTGTTGACTTCTCGTTAAGAACATACACCATTTATTTGTTAAAGAAAGGATTTTATTCATTCATTCATTTATATTTGCTTTGTGAACACTGATATAGCTGGATCCATTCGTAGAGGTTCTGTGTATGTGTGTGTGTTAGACGCTCAGTTGTGTCTGACTCTTTGCAATCCTATGGACTGTGGGTTGGCAGGCTCCTCTGTCCATGGGATTCTTTAGGCAAGAATACTGGAGTAGGTTGCTATTCCCTTCTCCAGGGGATCTTCCCGAGACAGGGATTGAACCCGACTCTCCTGCATTCCAGGCATATTCTTTACTGTCTAAGCCTTAGGGAAGTCCCATAGAGGTTCTAGAAAAGAAAGTGAAGTCGCTCAGTCGTGCCCGACTCTTTGCAACCCCATGACTATAGCCTACCAGGCTCCTCAGCCCATGGGATTTTCCAGGCAAGAATACTGGAGTGGGTTGCCATTTCCTTCTCCAGGGGATCTTCCCGACCCAGGGATTGAACCCGGATCTCCTGCATTGTAGGCAGACATTTTACTGTCTGAGCTACCAGGGAAGCCTCAGTTCAGTTCAGTTCAGTCGCTTAGTCGTGTCCGACTCTTTGCAACCCCATGAACCACAGCACGCCAGGCCCTGTCCATCACCAACTCCCGGAGTTCACTCAAACTCATGTCCATCGAGTTGGTGATGCCATCCAGCCATCTCATTCTCTGTCGTCCCTGTCTCCTCCTACCCCCAATCCCTCCCAGCATCAGACTCTTTTCCAGTGAGTCAACTCGTCACATGAGGTGGCCAAAGTATTGCAGTTTCAGCTTCAGCATCAGACCTTCCAATGAACACCCAGGATTGATTTCCTCTAGAATGGACTGGTTGGATCTCCTTGCAGTCCAAGGGATTCTCAAGAGTCTTCTCCAGCACCATAGTTCAAAAGCATCAATTCTTCAGTGATCAGCTTTCTTCACAGTCCAACTCTCACATCCATACATGACCCCAGGACAAACCATAGCTTTGACTAGACAGACCTTGGTTGGCAAAGTAATGTCTCTGCTTTTTAATATGCTATCAAAGTTGGTCATAACTTTCCTTCCAAGGAGTAAGCGTCTTTTAATTTCATGGCTGCAATCAGCATCCTCAGTGATTTTGGAGCCCAAAGAAATAAAGTCTGACACTGTTTCCACTGTTTCCCCATCTATTTCCCATGAAATGATGGGACCACATGCTATGATCTTTGTTTTCTGAATGTTGAGCTTCAAGCCAACCTTTCACGCTCCTCTTTCACTTTCATCAAGAGGCCTTTGAGTTCCTCTTCACTTTCTGCCATAAGGGTGGTGTCATCTGCATATCTGAAGCCTAGATAGCACCAAAACATAAAATGTCTCATTGTGCATTTTTTTGGATAGTATTGTCTCCTGGATTAATAGCAATGTTACACAGATTAGAAAGTATATGCTCCACAATTAATTATAAGTAATGAGAGTTAAAACTCTTCTTACACTTAGAAATTGTATTGTGAATTAATAAGTGTGTGTGAGAGTCTGTGTGTGTGTGTGTGTATAAATGATAGTTTGTATAAAGAGGTTAAATGTAAGCCAAATACAAGACATGTCTAGACAATGTCATATATTATCTAAATTTCCATGAAGCTTGGAACAGCAATAAACCCTTGTCAACTTAACGTTCTCATTTAATTTATGAATGCATGTAATGCAATAAATTTGCATGCCACTTATTTCAGGAAACCTGTAAAACAATCTATTAAACAAAGTACCCAGTTCTTCAAAATAAAATTGAATAATGGCTTCTCAGTCAGACAAATTATTGAATCAAATATTTTTTTTATAATTACTTTTGGTATTTCCAAAACTGTCCTGTATTATACTATAATATTTAAGAAAAAATAATCTATTTTCCTACAGGTTTATCTGCTGGAATGCTTTCAGCATAAAGACTCAATAGGCTTCCACACTACCTAAATGGGTTTCCCCAGTGGCTCAGTGGTAAAGAACCTGTTGGCAGTGCACTCCTGTGGGTTCAAAGCCTGGGTCAGGAAGATCCCTTGGAGGAAGGCATGGCAACCCACTCCAGTATTCTTGCCTGGAGAATTCCATGGACAGAGGAACTTGGCAGGCTACGGTCCATTAGGTCACAGAGTCTGAAGTGACTGAGCAGGCACACACGCACACACTACCTAAACATATCACTTCATTCATAAGAATTTTGAAATATAGAATGAATAGAAAACTGCATCATTAGGGTTCCAAGTTTACTGTGATGCTCTTGAAACTGCTAGCTTTTGTGTTTTGGCTTCAGGCCAGCTCTCTTTCTTTCTTTCTTTTTATTCTTTAAAACATTTATTTATTTATTGGAGGCTAATTACTTTACAATATTGTATTGGTTTCCCATACATTGACATGAAGCCACCCTGGGTGTACATGTGTTCCCCCTCCTGAACCCCCCTCCCACCTCCTTCCCCATCCCATCCCTCTGGGTCATCCCAGTGCACCAGCCCCAAGCATCCTGTATCATGCATCAAACCTGGACTGGCAGTCCGTTTCATGTGTGATAATATACATGTTTCAATGCCATTCTCCCAAACCATCCCACCCTCGCCCTCTCCCACAGAGTCCCAAAGACTGTTCTATACATCTTTGTCTCTTTTGCTGTCTTGCATACAGGGTTACATTACCATCTTTCTAAGTTCCATATACATGCGTTAGTATACTGTACTGGTGTTTTTCTTTCTGGCCTACTTCACTCTTTATAATAGGCTCCAATTTCATCCACCTCATTAGAATTGATTCAAATGTATTATTTTTAATGGCTGAGTAATATTCTGTTGTGCATATATACCATAACTTTCTTACCCATTTGTCTGCTGATGGACATCTAGGTTGCTTCCATGTCCTGGCTATTATAAACAGTGCTGCAATGAACATTGGAGTACATGTGTCTCTGTCAATTCTGGTTTCCTCAGTATGTATGCCCAGGAGTGCGATTGCTGGGTCGTATGGCAGTTCTATTTCCAGTTTTTTAAGGAATCTCCACACTGTTCTCCATAGTGGCTGTACTAGTTTGCATTCCCACCAACAGTGTAAGAGGGTTCCCTTTTCTCCACACCCTCTCCAGCATTTATTGCTTGTAGACTTTTGGATAGCAGCCGTTCTGACTTTCATAGATGGTACCTCATTGTGGTTTTGATTTGCATTTCTCTGATAATGAGTGATGTTGAGCATCTTTTCATGTGTTTATTAGCCATCTGTATGTCTTCTTTGGAGAAATGTCTGTTTAGTTCTTTGGCCCATTTTTGATTGGGTCATTTATTTTTCTGGAATTGAGCTGCAGGAGTTGCTTGTATATTTTTTAGATTAATTCTTTGTCCGTTACTTCATTTGCTATCATTTTCTCCCATTCTGAACTCTGTCTTTTCACCTTGCTTATAGTTTCCTTTGCTGTGCAGAAGTTTTTAATTTTAATTAGGTCCCATTTGTTTATTTTTGCTTTTATTTCTAATATTCTGTGAGGTGGGCCAGAAAGGATCCTGCTGTGATTTTTGTCAGAATACTTAGGAATATATAAGTATTTTTTTTGCCTATGTCTTCCTCTAGGAGTTTTATAGTTTCTGGCCTTATGTTTAGATCTTTAATCCACTTTGAGTTTATTTTTGTGTATGGTGTTAGAAACTGTTCTAGTTCCATTTTTTTACAAGTCGTTGACCAGTTTTCCCAGCACCACTTGTTAAAGAGATTGTATTTTCTCCATTGTATATTCCTGCCGCCTTTGTCGAAGATTAGGTGACCATAGGTACGTGGATTTATCTCTGGGCTTTCTATTTTGTTCCATTGATCTATATTTCTTTCTTTGTGCCAGTACCATACTGTCTTGATGACTGTGGCTTTGTAGTAGAAACTAAAGTCAAGCAGGTTGATTCCTCCCGTTCCATTCTTCTTTCTCAAGATTGCTTCGAGGTTTTTTGTATTTCCATACAAATTGTGAAATTATTTGATCTAGTTCTGTGAAAAATGCCTTTGTTAGCTTGATAGGGGTTGCATTGAATCTATAGACTGCTTTGGGTAGTATATTCATTTTCACTATATTGATTCTTCCGATCCATGAACATGGTATATTTCTCCATCTATTTGTGTCATCTTTGATTTCTTTCACCAGTTTTTTATAGTTTTCTTTATATAGGTCTTTTGTTTCTTTAGGTAGACATATTCCTAAGTATTTTATTCTTTTCATTGCAATGGTGAATGGAATTGTTTCCTTAATTTCTCTTTCTGTTTTCTCATTGTTAGTGTATAGGAATGCAAGGGGTTTCTGTGTGTTGATTTTATATCCTGCAACATTACTATATTCATTAATTAGCTCTAGTAATTTTCTGGTGGAGTCTTTAGGGTTTTCTATGTAGAGGACCATGTCCTCTGCAAACAGTGAGAGTTTTACTTCTTCTTTTCCAATCTGGATTCCTTTTATGTCTTTCTCTGCTCTGATTGCTGTGGCCAAAACTTCCAAACTATGTTGAATAGTAGTCATGAGAGTGGGCACCCTTGTCTTGTTCCTGACTTTAGGGGAAATGCTTTCAATTTTTCACCATTGAGAATAATGTTTGCTGTGGGTTTGTTATATATAGATTTTATTATTTTGAGATATGTTCCTTTTATGCCTACTTTCTGGAAGGTTTTTATCAAAAATGGATGTTGAATTTTGTCAAAGGCTTTCTCTGCATCTATTGAGATAATCATATGGTTTTTATTTTTCAATTTGTTAATGTGGTGTATTACATTGATTGTTTTGCAGATATTGAAGAATCCTTGCATCGCTGGGATAAAGCACACTTGGTCATGATGTATGATCTTTTTAATATGTTGTTGGATTCTGTTTTCTACAATTTTGTTAAGGATTTTTACATCTATGTTCATCAGTGATATTGGCCTGTGGTTTTCTTTTTTTGTGGCATCTTTGTCAGGTTTTGGTATTAGGGTGATGGTGGCCTTATAGAATGAATTTGGAAATTTGCCTTCCTCTGCAATTTTCTGGAAGAGTTTGAGTAGGAGAGGTGTTAGCTCTTCTCTAAATTTTTGGTAAAATTTAGCTGTAAAGCCATCTGGTCCTGGTCTTTTGTTTGCTGGAAGATTTCTGATTACAGTTTCAATTTCCGTGCTTGTGATGGGTCTGTTAAGATTTTCCATTTCTTCCTGGTTCAGTTTTGGAAAGTTGTATTTTTATAAGAATTTGTCCATTTCTTCCAAGTTGTCCATTTTATTGGCATATAGTTGCTGATAGTAGTCTCTTATGATCCTTTGTATTTCTGTGTTTTCTGTTGTGATCTCTCCATTTTCATTTCTAATTTTGTTGATTTGATTTTTCTCCCTTTGTTTCTTGATGAGTCTGGCTAATGGTTTGTCAATTTTATTTAACTTCTCAAAGAACCAGCTTTTGGCTTTGTTGATTTTTGCTATGGTCTGTTTCCTTTGCATTTATTTCTGCCCTAATTTTTAAGATTTCTTTCCTTCTACTAACCCTGGGGTTCTTCATTTCTTCCTCTTCTAGTTGCCTTAGGTGTAGAGTTAGGTTATTTATTTGATTTTTTTTTTCTAGTTTCTTGAGGTAAGCCTCTATTGCTATGAACCTTCCTCTTAGCATTGCTTTTACAGTGTCCCATAGGTTTTGGGTTGTTGTGTTTTCATTTTCATTCATTTCTATGCATATTGTGATTTCTTCTGTGATTTGTTGGTTCTTCAGCAGCGTGTTGTTCAGCCTTCATATGTTGGAATTTTTAATAGTTTTTCTCCTGTTCAGTTCAGTTCAGTTCAGTCACTCAGGCATGTCCGACTCTCCGCGACCCCATGAATCACAGCACGCCAGGCCTCCCTGTCCATCACCAACTCCCAGAGTTCACTCAAACTCATGTCCACAGAGTCGGTGATGCCATCCAGCCATCTCATTCTCTGTCGTCCCCTTCTCCTCACGCCCCCAACCTTTCCCAGCATCAGAGTCTTTTCCAGTGAGTCAACTCGTCGCATAGGTGGCCAAAGTATTGCAGCTTCAGCTTTAGCATCAGTCCCTCCAATGAACATCCAGGATTGATCTCCTTTAGAATGGACTGGTTGGATCTCCTTGCAGTATAAGGGACTCTCAAGAGTCTTCTCCAACACCACAGTTCAAAAGCATCGATTCTTCGGCAATCAGCTTTCTTCACAGTCCAACTCTCACATCCATACATGACCACGGGAAAAACCATTGCCTTGACTAGACGGACCTTGGTTGGCAAAGTAATGTCTCTGCTCTTTAATATACTATCAAGGTTGGTCATAACTTTCCTTCCAAGGAGCAAGCGTCTTTTAATTTCATGGCTGCAATCAGCATCTGCAGTGATTTTGGAGCCCAAAAAAATAAAGTCTGACACGGTTTCCACTGTTTTTCTATTTCCCATGAAGTGATGGGACCAGATGCCATGATCTTTGTTTTCTGAATGTTGAGCTTCAAGCCAACCTTTTCACTCTCCTCTTTCACTTTCATCACGAGGCTTTTGAGTTCCTCTTCACTTTCTGCCATAAGGGTAGTGTCATCTGCATATCTGAGGTTATTGATATTTCTCCCGGCAATCTTGATTCCAGCTTGTGATTCTTCCAGCCCAGCGTTCCTCATGATGTACTCTGCATATAAGTTAAATAAGCAAGGTGACAATATATAACCTTGACATACTCCTTTTCCTATTTGGAACGAGTCTGTTGTTCCATGTCCAGTTCTAACTGTTGCTTCCTGACCTGCATACAGGTTTCTCAAGAGGCAGGTCAGGTGGTCTGGTATTCCTATCTCTTTCAGAATGTTCCACAGTTTATTGTGATCCACACAGTCAAAGGCTTTGGCATAGTCAATGAAGCAGAAATAGATGTTTTTCTGAAACTCTCTTGCTTTCTCCATGATCCAGCGGATGTTGGCTATTTGATCTCTGGTGCCTCTGCCCTTTCTAAAACCTGCTTGAACATCTGGGAGTTCATGGTTTACATACTGCTGAAGCCTGGCTTGGAGAATTTTGAGCATGACTTTACTAGCGTGTGAGATGAGTGTAATTGTGTGGTAGTTTGAGCATTCTTTGGCATTGCCTTTCTTTGGGATTGAAATGAAGACTGACCTGTTCCAGTCCTGTGGCCACTGCTGAGTTTTCCAAATCTGCTGGCATATTGAGTGCAGCACTTTCACAGCATCATCTTTCAAGACTTGAAATAGCTCAACTGGAATTCCATTACCTCCACTCGCTTTGTTAGTAGTGATGCTTTCTAAGGCCCACTTGACTTCACATTCCCATCTTACTGCATTGTGATCAGAAAAGATGCTTGGAATGATTTCAATTTTTTTGAATTTGCAAAGGCTAGATTTATGGCCCAGGATGTGATCTGTCCTGAAGAAGGTTCCATGTGCAATTGAGAAAAAGGTGAAATTCATTGTTTTGGGGCGAAATGTCCTATAGATATCAATTAGGTCTTACTGGTCTATTGTATCATTTAAAGTTTGTGTTTCCTTGTTAATTTTCTGTTTAGTTGATCTATCCATAGATATGAGTGGGGTATTAAAGTCTCCCACTGTTATTGTGTTATTGTTAATTTCCCCTTTCATCCTTGTTAACATTTGTCTTACATATTGCAGTACTCCTATGTTGGGTGCATATATATTTATAATTGTTATATCTTCTTCTTGGATTTATCCTTTGATCATTATGTAGTGTCCTTCTTTGTCTCTTTTCACAGTCTTTATTTCAAAGTCTATTTTATCTGATGTGAGTATTGCTACTCCTGCTTTCTTTTGGTCTCTATTTGCGTGGAATATCTTTTTTCCAGCCCCTCACTTTCAGTCTGTATGTGTCCCTCGTTTTGAGTTGGGTCTCTTGTAGACAACATATACGGGGGTCTTGTTTTTGTATCCATTCAGCCAGTCTTTGTCTTTTGGTTGGGGCATTCAACCCATTTACATTTAAGGTAATTATTGATAAGTATGATCCCATTGCCATTTTCTTTATTGTTTTGGTTTCAAGTTTATACACCCTTTCTGTGTTTCCTGTCTAGAGAAGATCCTTTAGCATTTGTTGGAGAGCTGGTTTGGTGGTGCTGAATTCTCTCAGCTTTTGCTTGTCTGTAAAGCTTTTGATTTCTTCTTCATATTTGAATGAGATCCTTGCTGGGCACAGTAATCTGGACTGTAGGTTATTTTCTTTCATCACTTTAAGTATGTCTTGCCGTTCTTTCCTGGCCTGAAGAGTTTCTATTGAAAGATCAGCTGTTATCCTTATGGGAATCCCCTTGTGTGTTGTTTGTTGTTTTTCCCTTGCTGCTCTTAATATTTGTTCTTTGTGTTTGATCTTTGTTAATTTGATTAATATGTGTCTTGGGGTGTTTTGCCTTGGGTTTATCCTGTTTGGGACTCTCTGGTTTTCTTGGACTTGGGTGATTATTTCCTTCCCCATTTTAGGGAAGTTTTCAACTATTATCTCCTCAAGTATTTTCTCATGGCCTTTCTTTTTGTCTTCTTCTGGGACTCCTATGATTCTAAAGTTGGGGCATTTAACATTGTCCCATAGGTCTCTGAAGTTGTCCTCATTTCTTTTCATTCTTTTTTCTTTTTTCCTCTCTGCTTAATTTATTTCTACCATTCTATCTTCTACCTCACTAATCCTATCTTCTGCCTTCATTATTCTATTGTTGGTTTCCTCCATAGTGTTTTTTATCTCATCTGTTGCATTATTTATTATATATTGACTCTTTTTTATTTCTTCTAGGTCCTTGTTAAACATTTTTTGCATCTTCTCAATCTTTGTCTCCAGGCTATTTATCTGTAACTCCATTTTGTTTTCAAGATTTTGGATCATTTTCACTATCATTATTCAGAGTTCTTTATCAGGTAGATTCCCTATCTCTTCTTCTTTTGTTTGGTTGTGTATTTCTTTGCCTTTTCATCTTGTTTAAATTGCTGTGTTTGGGGTGGCCTTTCTGTGTTCTGGAAGTTTGTGGTTCCTCTTTATTGTGGAGGTTCCTCACTGTGGATGGGGTTGGACACGTGACTTGTCAAGGTTTCCTGGTTAGGGAAGCTTGTGTTGGTGTTCTGGTGGGTGGAGCTGGATTTCTTCTCTCTGGAGTGCAATGAAATGTCCAGTAATGAGTTTTGAGATATCAATGGGTTTGGTGTGACTTTGGGCAGCCTTTATATTGACGCTCAGGGCTATGTTCCTGTGTTGCTGGAAAATTTGCACGTTATGTCTTTCTCTGGAGCTTGCTGGCCCTTGGGTGGTACTTGGTTTCAGTGTAGGTATGGAGGCGTTTGATGAGCTCCTATTGATTAAAGTTCCAGGGAGTCAGGTGTTCTTTGGTGTTCTCAGGATTTGGACTTAAGCCTCCTGCCTCTGGTTTTCAGCTGTATTCTTACAGTAGCCTCAAGACTTCTCTATCTATACAGCACCAATGATAAAACATCTAGGTTAATGATGAAAAGTTTCTCCACAGTGAGGGACACCTGGAGAGGTACACAGAGTCACATGGAAGAGAGAAGAGGGAAGAGGGAGATAGAGTTGACCAGGAGGAGAAGAGGGGGAATCAAAAGGGGAGAGAGCAGCCTAGTCAGTAATCACTTCCCTATGTGCTCTCCACAGTCTGGATCCCTCAGAGATGTTCACGGAGTTATACAGAGAAGAGAAAAGGGAGGAAGGAGGCAGAGGTGGCCAGGAGGATAAAAGGGGGAATCAAAAGGAAAGAGACAGATCCAGCCAGTAATCAGTTCCCTAAGTGTTCTCCACTGCCCAGAACACACAAAGAGATTCACAGAGTTGGATAGAAAAGAGAAGGGGGAGGGAGGAGATAGAGGTGACCTGGTGGAGGAAAAGGAGAGTCCAAAGCGGGAGAGAGCAATCCAGCCAGTAATCTCACTCCCAGGTAAAAATGGGTACTGAAGATTGGGTTCTTATAGGTACAAAATTGATAACAAATACCAAAAAGTAAAGATTAAAAATCTAGAGTAGAGGTTAGATTCTCAAAAATACAATATTAAAGAAACAAATAAAGTCCCCAAAATTATAATATATATATATATATATATATATATATGAGCCTGCCTGTCTCTGGTGGGGGATGGGCTGGTCCACACCCAGCTAGTTCTACTCAGTCCTTTGTTCTGTGAGCGGGCCTGGCAGTGTTTTAGGTTAGGGCTTTTCGTGGGATAGCTATCCCACAGTCTGGATTGCTATATCTCTAGTTAGTTCCCTCGATTGCCCTCTGGGCATTCAGGCCCAGTACTTACCCTAAGCAATGAAGCCTGCGCCTCCCTGGCCAGTCCCTGCTTGCGAGTGGCAGATGCAAATGTCTGCACTGCTTCTCCACTGGGAGTTGCCTTAGGCACATAATCTTTGGGTTTTAATTACTTATTTATTTTTCCTCCCAGTTATATTGCCCTCTGAGGATCCAAGGTTTGCCACAGATTCGCTGGTGAGAGTGTTTCCTGGTGTTTGGAAACTTCTCTCTTTTTTAAGACTCCCTTCCTGGGATGGATCTCCATCCCTCCCTCTTTTGTCTCTCTTTTTATCTTTTATATTTTTTCCTACCTCCTTTTGAAGACAAAGGGCTGCCTTTCTGGGTGCCTGATGTCCTCTAACAGCATTCAGAATTTGTTTTGTGGAATTTGCTCAGTGTTCAAATGTTCTTTCAGCGAATTTGTAGGGGAGAAAATGGTCTCCCCGTCCTATTCCTCTGCCACCTTGCAACTCCCTTTCTGTTCACAAGAAGGCTGTTGTGGCTCAAGGAAACATATGCAAATGAGACAACATTTAGGGATTTGTTGATAACTGTTTATAAGCAGAGGAAAATCTTGCCCAGAAATTCCTAATAGATTTCCACTCTTTGGCCAGAATTGTGTCATAGCACATTCAATAGAGAAGGGAATGAGATTACCATGACTGGCTCCTTTAGTAAATCTCACCACAGTATAGATTTTATTTCTCTGAGCGTGTGGCTGCACAGCAAAAAACAAATTCTTGCAAGGAATCCATGTTCTCTCAAGAGAGGAAGTAGTAGAAAATAGAAGTGCAATCAGTAACCAATAGTGTTAACCAAGGGAGGACTCAATTAAATGTTAGTTATGATTTCTCTGATGATGACTGTATACTCTGGAATAAGTAGATGATACTAATTATTATTACTTGGTGTTACTTTATAATATGCTAGAATTTACATAAAATATGCACAAAGAATACTAGGGGCACATTCACTATGTACCTTGGATTGATGACACAAATACATCTATATCTAAGGTTTTAGATACACATAGATATATCTAAATACATCTATATCTACTGTAGTAGACAGTGATAGGGCCATTGGAGCAGGTGGTTCTCATACCTTTAGTTAGGACTTTTTTGATTGTTTAAAACTAATTGTTACTCATAAACAAAAGCACTTTTAAAGAGAAGAGTTAGATGAATGGTGATGATATACACATCTCTAAAATGACCTTTAATCTGGCATATATGTTGTATTTTTATTTCCTATATGATTTAGGTAAGACAAGAAAGAAACACTATAGTTAAATATCCTCTTTAAAATCTTGTCTGCTATGATAAATCCTGATATCATACCAATGTAGTGATGGTGGCATCATATGAAGATCCTAGGTACTTCCTTGTTGGTCCAGTGGTTAAGACTGTGCTTCTAATGCAGTGGCACAGGTTCAATCCTTGGTCAGAGAAGATCCCACATGCTGTACAGTGAGGCCAAAAAGGAAGAAAGAAAGAAAATCCTAGATGATCTTAGAAAACAATTTCTAATTAAATTAAAAAATTACTATCTACTATATGAAATATATTTATCCTATGCCTAAATAAATTATAAATATAATATTATACCACTGGCCTCCAAGAGCTGAAATTCTACTGATTAAAACAAATATTCAAATAAATATATCACAAAGTAGAATATTAATACTATCTTTTAAGAGAGATAGGAACAAAGTAGTGTAGTAATTAAAACTTTAGGGCTTACATTATACAGATGTGTTCATGAAATGCATTCTGGCAGTGTTATTTAAAACTAATTTTTAAGAATAGAGGGAGGAAAAGGACTTCACATACTATCCTATGCACAATTAGAATTATAAGGGGAAAATATCCATGAGCAGAAATGTATTTTAGTATACTTTGGAAATGGCCGTACTGTTTATCAGTTGCCTGAAACAGACAGAAATCGTCAATATACAAATTGAATATTCCTGACAGGCTAGTGGAAATATATACATGTGTACTTTTTAAGATACATTCTGAATTGCATATTCACATTTAAAAATCCTATTGAGTTAGACTGTTCTAACTTTAGTTAAGTTTAAAAAATTGGAAATATGTCAGAATCACTTTAAATGTTCTATAGTTAGATCATAGTGAGATAATTCTTCAAATAAGTAAACTTTCAATTTAGAGGAAAAGAGGTATTGGGACTGATGCTAAAGCTGAAACTCCAATACTTTGGCCACCTCATGCGACGAGTTGACTCACTGGAAAAGACTCTGATGCTGGGAAAGGTTGGGGGCGGGAGGAGAAGGGGACGACAGAGAATGAGATGGCTGGATGGCATCACTGACTCTGTGGACATGAGTTTGAGTGTACTCCGGGAGTTGGTGATGGACAGGGAGGCCTGGCGTGCTGTGATTCATGGGGTCGCGGAGAGTCGGACACGACTGAGCGACTGAACTGAACTGAACTGAACTGAAATATTTTTTAATAAAAATTAATAGGAATTGAATTTTTCTATCATTGAATTAGTTGGTATATCTTCAGTTCACTTTAGTTCAATTTCTCAGTCATGTCCAACTCTTTGCGACCCTATGAACTGTAGCACACCTTGTCCATCACCAACTCCCAGAGTTTACTTAAACTCATCCCCATTGAGTCGGTGATGCCATCCAACCATCTCATCCTCTGTCATCTCCTTCTTCTGCCTTCAATCTTTCCCAGCATCAGGGTCTTTTCAAAAGAGTCAGTTCTTGCATCAATCAGGTGGTGGGATATCTTAGACTGCAAATCTGTAAAACGTCAATGTCAGTTTATGTAGAAAGTGACTTAGAGTTGAAATTCTCTAATGAGTTAGCTCTTCACATCAGGTGACCAAAGTATTGGAACTTCAACTTCAGCATCAGTCCTTCCAATAAATATCTAAGGTTGATTTCTTTTAGGATTGACTGTTTTGATCCCTTTGCAGTCCAAGGGACTCAAGAGTCTTCTCCAACACCAGAAAATATGTACAATGTTATGAACTTTGTCCATAGTTCTTCAGGCACTCTGTCTACCAGTTCTAATCCCTTGAATTTGTTACCTCCACTGTATAATCATAAGGGATTTGATTTAGGTCATACCAGAGTGGCCTAGTGGTTTTCTCTACTTTCTTCAATTTAAGCCTGTATTTTGCAATAACAAGCTCATAATCTGAGCCACTGTCAGCTCCAGGTTTTGTTTTAGTGCCTATTTAGAGCTTCTCCATCTTTGGCTGCAAAGTCAAGACAGAGGGGCAAAAAATAGGAGTGTGCCCTTCCCTTTACGGAGACCAGATAAATTCCTTGTATCACTTCTGCTCTTGGCCAGAACTTAGTCATAGCTACCAGAAAGACAGAGCAATAGTCTTTTAAGATGGAGGGAACTGTCAATCAACTATGCTCCCTTATAAAATTTGAAAAAAAGAGGGCAGAGGAGCCAGCCAACAAATCAGGGTTCTTACTTAGGGATAAGAGGAAACTAGATATTGGGATAAATCATAATACATGGGCCTTGTTCATTCTTCTAAGTGCTGAGGCAGTAGGTTTGGGTTGAAACTGGTCCTTCTTTTATTTATTGATTTACTGATTTATTTAGCTGCACTGGGTCTTAGTTGTAGCATGCAGAATCTTCCATTTTCCTAGGAACATACTGGTTCTTTAGTTGCAGCATGTGGGATCTAGTTCCCTGAACAGGTATTAAACCCCAGCCCCCTTCATTAGGAGTATGGAGTCTTAGCCACTGGAACTACCAGAGAGATCCCTGAATACGGGCCTTCTGATTAAAAACCAAACCAATCCTATAGCTGCTCCATGTATACTCTTCTTGATGGAGAATCTCAACTCTAGGCCACCAACCCCTTTTTTGGTTTCTATGACTACTCAAACCATTCTTTTAAAACTTTTGTGTACCATCTTATGGGTTTTATTGATGGGTTGGGCAGTAAAGAATCTGCCTGCAATGCAGGAGAACAGGGTTTGAGCGCTAGGTTGGGGAGATCCCCTAGAGAAAGGAGTGGCTACCCATTCCTGGATTCTTGTCTGGAGAATCCATGGACAGAAGAGCCTGGTGGGCTAAAAATCCTAGTTGAGTGTTGTGTGAATGCACAATGAATCTCTTCAGCTGATGTAAGATTCAGCTTGTGTAGAACTAGCTGAGCTCTATTTAGTCAAACTGAGATAGTTATCATTGAGCAATGTGCTTCTTGAAGATGATTTACCTGTGTGACATTTTTATCTCTATCCTTCATAAAAGCAAATGCAATAGCTGCTTCCTAATTATCAGAAACTCTTCCTTCATGTTTTTTCACTGACCCCAAATTAAAGGAGATCACATGGAGAGAGAAACCAGGTGGACTTTCAGTCCCAATTTCAGTGCAGGAATAAACCTCAGGCATATTAATAAGTAGTGAATGAAGAAGATCTTACCCTCTGCTCAAATGAAAATAGTAACAATTTTATATTTCAAAAAATTCCTCTGAAAAATCTTTCAAATTTAGAAAGCCTCCATTAGTAAGAAAAATACTGTCATAGTAAACACAGATAAATTTCTGTAATTGCAAACAACTTTCTCCTAGTCCTGCACTAGTGCTTTTTGTCATTTGACTTGACAGGATACCACATATACAAATTTGAAATAAAGCAAATAAAAAATAAATTATAGCAGTTTATCATTTCTTCTGTTATGTTTATGCTATGCATAAAAATTTTATAGAACTCAAATTGATAGTCAATCCCAATTCATGGTTTCAGATTGATCAAATATATTTTATGAAATGTTCAACACATAACATACTCTCCAAATTGTCTCACATTTATCATGTACTCATGCAATATTCAAAAGAAATAAAAATAAGCACTATGAGTTCATGTTTACAGAACAGAATAACAATATACCAAAGAATAGACCAGTTCGTATATTCATGTTTGTATGTCACATACATTAAAAATATGTAGCAAAAATCTGTGTTTAAAACAATGTACAAAATTTGAAGCTAACAGTAGGAGAGATATAGTAGTTTTATTGAGTCTGTAAGAACACTTTTGATGATTAGCTAGAAAGATTTTAAGGACTTAAAAATGCCATCTTAATTAAAAAAAAAACTTTTTATTTTGCATTGAGGTATAGCTGGTTAACAATGTTGTGATAATTTCATATGGATAGCAAAGGGACTCTCAGCCATATATATACATGTATCCATTCTGCCCCAAACTCTCGTCCAGGCTGCCACATAACACTGAGGAGAGTTCCATGTGTTATACAGCAGGTCCTTGTTGGTTATCCACTTTAAATATAGCAGCATGTACATGTTCATCCCAAACTCTCTATCTCTTTCCCCCAACCTTCCCCCATCCCCAGCAACCATAAATTTGTTCTCTGAGTCTATGTTTTGTAAGTTCATTTGTATCATTTTTTAGATTCCATATATAAGGGATCGGAGAAGGCAATGGCAACCCACTCCAGTACTCTTGCCTGGAGAATCCCATGGATGGAGGAGCCTGGTGGGCTGCAGTCCATGGGGTTGCTAAGAGTCGGACACGACTGAGCGACTTCACTTTCACTTTTCACTTTCATGCATTGCAGAAGGAAATGGCAACCCACTCCAGTATTCTTGCCTGGAGAATCCCAGGGACAGAGGAGCCTGTTGGGCTGCTGTCTATGGGGTTGCACAGAGTCGGACACGACTGACGTGACTTAGCAGCAGCAGCAGCAGATAGGGATGTCATAATGATATTTCTCCTTCTCTGTCTGACTTACTTCACTCAGTATGCCCATCCCTAGGTACATTCATGTTGCTGCAAATGACATCATTTCATTCTTTTTAATGGTTGAGTAATATTCCATTATATATGTATATATCACATCTTCTTTATCCATTCCTCTGTGGATAGACATTTTGGTTGCTTCCATGTTCTGACTATTGTAAATAGTGGTGCCATGAGTATAAGCATGCATGTTTCCTTTTGAACCATGTTTTTCTCTGGATATATGCCCAGGAGTGGGATTGCAGGGTCAGTTGGTAGCTCTTTTTTTAGTTTTCCCATACTGTTCTTTATAGTGGCTATAGCAATAAACATTCCCATCAACAGTGTAGGAGTGGTCCCTTCTCTATACCCTCTCCAGCATTTATTGTTTGTGGATTTTTTTGATGATAACCATTTTGAATGGTGTGAGGTGATATCTCATTGTAGTTTTGGTTTGCATTTCTGTAATTGGGCTTACCTGGTGGCTCAATGGTAAAAGGTCCACCTGTAATGCAGGAGTTGCAGGTTTGATCCCTGGGTTGGGAAGATCACCTAGAGAAGGAAATTGCCACCCACTTCAGTATTCTTGCCTGGAAAGTCCCATGAACAGAGGAGCCTGGCGGGCTACAGTCCATGGTGTCACAAAAGAGTTAGACACAACTTAGTGACTAAACAACAATAATTAGTGATTCAATATTGTCTTTTTCATGACTGTTATTTACTAAAATTAAAGGAAGTAAAAAGAGAAAATCACCAGAGAAAAGTATGTTGTACCAAGTATGGCGGAAACGAGGTCCACACTTCCCAGAGTCCTCTCCCAATAAAATCACAAAGGATGGGCTTAATTCCTTCAGCAACGAGTTGTGACAACACGTGTGAAGTGAGGTCTACAGAAAGTTCGTTAGAGACTCAATGCTTAAGATTTCTATTGGGTTGTTGTTCAACTGACATTCCCCATCTGACATGTACCAAAATTCCAGACCCCCTGAAGGAAAGCAGGCATACTGCATAAATTGCATTGTTTGTAAAATCAATGCAGATATAGTGAGCCACTCTTATCTGTTAGGGAGTGGTGGGAACATTTCTGAAATCCAAGTTCCCAGATGCCAGCCAGGAGCCAATCTTGAAAGCAGGCTTTCATAAGGATGGCAGCCTTAGCTCTGCTATGTTAACTCTTTTCTGCACAATAGTTAAAAACACAAGTTTTATAATCAGATGATCCTGGGCTCATATCCACATCCTACCATGAATATTGATGTTGACCTTAAAAAAGTAATCTGAACACTGCACATCTCAGTTTTATCAACTGTTAATAGCTTTAATTAGGCACTTAGTTATTTAGGCCATGAAAATCATATGCAATAATGCATATAGAATTCTCAGCATGTTTCCTACAAAGAGTAATAATTTGATAAATGTTGATGAATAGTAATAGTACCCTGGGTCAGGAAGATCCCCTGGAGAAAGGAATGGCTACCCACTCTGGTATTCTTGGCTGGAGAATTCCATGGACAGAGGAGCTTGGTGGACTAGTGCGTGGGGTCTCAAAGAATCAGACATGACTGAGCTAGTAACATTACTATTACTGTATGGCAGTTACCTTAGGACAGATTGTATGAAGAAGACTCAAACCAATAAAATGGACAGCAAGTGTTTTGTTCATGTGTGTTATTAACTCTAAGTGCAGCAGGAATTCTAAGAATAGACAAATGGTGTAATTTATAAGAACCCACAAAATCTTCCTTGCTAGAATTAATCTTCTTTTGCTAAGCGTTATGGAGCCTCATCCATAAAAGACAGAAGTAGCTTTTAGAAGACAGTGAAGTAGTTGAACAATGGGGATAATATTTTGATCCTTACTTTGCTCTCTGATGAAGTCCTCCTTTACAACTTCATCAGTTCAGTTCAGTTCAGTCGCTCAGTCGTGTCCGACTCTCTGCGACCCCATGAATCACGGCACGCCAGGCCTCCCTGTCCATCACCAACTCCCGGAGTTCACTCAAACTCATGTCCACAGAGTCGGTGATGCCATCCAGCCATCTCATTCTCCGTTGTCCCCTTCTCCTCCCGCCCCCAACCCTTCCCAGCATCAGAGACTTTTCCAGTGAATCAACTCGTCGCATGAGGTGGCCAAAGTATTGGAGTTTCAGCTTCAGCATCAATCCCTCCAATGAACATCCAGGATTGATCTCCTTTAGAATGGACTGGTTGGATCTCCTTGCAGTATAAGGGACTCTCAAGAGTCTTCTCCAACACCACAGTTCAAAAGCATCGATTCTTCGGCGATCAGCTTTCTTCACAGTCCAACTCTCACATCCATACATGACCACGGGAAAAACCATTGCCTTGACTAGACGGACCTTGGTTGGCAAAGTAATGTCTCTGCTTTTTAATATACTATCAAGGTTGGTCATAACTTTCCTTCCAAGGAGCAAGCGTCTTTTAATTTCATGGCTGCAATCAGCATCTGCAGTGATTTTGGAGCCCAAAAAAACAAAGTCTGACACTGTTTCCACTGTTTTTCCATCTATTTCCCATGAAGTGATGGGACCAGATGCCATGATCTTTGTTTTCTGAATGTTGAGCTTCAAGCCAACCTTTTCACTCTCCTCTTTCACTTTCATCAAGAGGCTTTTGAGTTCCTCTTCACTTTCTGCCATAAGGGTAGTGTCATCTGCATATCTGAGGTTATTGATATTTCTCCCAGCAATCTTGATTCCAGCTTGTGCTTCTTCCAGCCCAGCGTTCCTCATGATGTACTCTGCATATAAGTTAAATAAGCAAGGTGACAATATACAACCTTGACGTACACCTTTTCCTATTTGGAACCAGTCTGTTGTTCCATGTCCAGTTCTAACTGTTGCTTCCTGACCTGCATACAGGTTTCTCAAGAGGCAGGTCAGGTGGTCTGGGATTCCCATCTCTTTCAGAATGTTCCACAGTTTATTGTGATCCACACAGTCAAAGGCTTTGGCATAGTCAATGAAGCAGAAATAGATGTTTTTCTGAAACTCTCTTGCTTTCTCCATGATCCAGCGGATGTTGGCAATTTGATAGCTAGCATGAAAGTGGCCATTGTATGTGATGCTAAAAATTCTGAGACAGATTGGAATGCTGGATCAGAAGATAAGTGGCTAGATGAGTCTGATTTAGTATAGTCTGATATTTTTGTGTAAGTTTTTGAAACAAAGATATTATTATTCTTGCATACTATTTCTTTTAACTGCTTGACAAATAGAATAAAGCATTCTGATGAACAATATGTTTGCTCTACCAACATAAAGGCTCAGATGTAACTCTCTCAGCAGGTAGATTTTCCTTTTTTGACATAACTAGTGATTAAGGACTATGATTACTTAAAAAACACATGCTGAGTAAAAACTTTCAGCATGATTGAATTAATAAGTGAATGAATGAATGTACTCAGAATATAATTAGGCCTAAGATTCCTCAACAAGGGACACCTGTGAGGCTAGTTCATGTTTAACAAAAATCATGTACAATCAGAATTTATTTTCTTGAAACTTTTTTCTTGTTATTGTAATAAACCAAGTTGCTTATAAGGTTGGAGAGAGATGTTGGATGGTATTGTGTTTTTACATCTAATGTTAGAGGTCTCCTGATTCATGGGGTTGCAAAGAGTCGGACAGGACTGGGCAACTGAACTGAACTGAAGCATTTAGAGATACCTTATAAAATAAGTATATTTTATTCCATATTATAATTTTAATTTTCTGTTCATAACCATTACAAAATAAAATAATTTATGACATATTATAAGCATTTACTATTGAGGGATATGAAATGTTGATTATTTCTAAGTAAATCACATATAAAATATATCTTTTTGTGCTAGAAGAAAATTATAATTATGTGAGCATATTCTCTACAGGATATCATTTAACTAAGGTATATAATTTAAAGTTATTTGCTAAAATTAGAACTCTCATTGCATCTTGATGGATGCCACTATAGAATTTATCAAAGCCTGCCCCACAAAAAGTGCTGATACTTCTAAATATTTTCTTTAGTGGCTACCTTTAATCAGTCGCAGTAATGGGAAATAGTCTTCATATGGTTATCCCCCTCTATAGATATAATTATTTCCCATATGTTGCAAATGAGGTTTTAATTCATAGATTGTTTTCAAATTTAAATTTATATTATTTAGGCAAACATATTTATAAAACATAGTAATCAATTAGCCCATTTGTTAGTTATCCAGGTATCACATATAAAACAGAATATGTAATATCAGTGAAACTGGGAAGAAATTGTTGTTATTAGTCCAAGTATTGATAAATGCCTCTGATAATCTATCAAAGCATCCATCACAGTTCTTAAAATAACTTGTTGATTATTTCTTCCTCTGGAACATAATGCATTGAGGATTATATTTGTGTTCTGCTACTCTGTCTTTGGTGTCTGTCAAGTGACTTTATACTAGGAGCTCAGAAAATGCTGCACTGAACTGATCTGAGTTGAACTGAACTGAATTGATTATTTTAAAAAAGGAATCCACACCTAAATTCAGTAATTAATCAAGTTAATCAATTGATTTTGACTCTCCCCTTCTCATAAAAGCTATTTGAATTTAACTGTATGCTTTTACTTAAAGCATTCATTTCCTAACCACTATATATGTTATAATAAATAATTGTATTTTATATATAATATATATATTATATATATAAAATTTATTCAGATGAGTTTTTTCATATTAGGGACAGAATTCTATTCTTTTCACATTATCTTGTACAATTTTCATCGATTTTTTTTCCCCTTCAACCCTGTTAATCTTACTGTTGTTTTTGTTTAGTTGCTAAGTTGTCCAACTCTTTTGCAACCCCATGGACTGTAGCTCACCAGACTTCTCTGTCCATGAGATTTCCTAGGCAAAAATTCTGGAGTGGGAAGCCATCTCCTTCTGCAGGAAAACTTCCCAACCCAGGGATCAAATCCAATGCAGGAGTCTGCATTGCAGGCAGATTTTTTACTGCTAAATCAGCAGGGGAGCACATTGATCTTATAGAGTTATCTTATATATGGCCTTTTTTAGTTTTATTTTGTTTGGTATTAAACGCAAAACGTGGTGTTCTGTTTTTGAGTTCTTTTTGTAAAATTATGTGTTATTACCAATATCCTTTCAAAAGATATTGTGGAGTAATATTTAATACTATTTGGCCATGAGTATTTATATTTATGCATAAGAATAAAAATACTAAGTATAGCTGTGTGATAGAGTGACTAAGATAGGGTGTGTGTGTGTGTGTGTTAGTTGCTTAGTCGTGTCCAACTCCTTGCAACCCCATAGACTGTAGCCCACCAGGTCCCTCTATCCATGGGGTTCTCCAGGCATGAACACCGGAGTGGCTTGCCATTTCCCTCTCCAAAAGGAACTATAGAAAGAAAGAAAGTGAAGTCTGTCAGTTGTGTCTGACTCTGAGATCCCATGGACTGTAGCCTACCATGCTCCTCCATCCATGGAATTTTCGAATTAAGTTCTACTGATAATTGAATCTCAGTGTGTTTTAAATACCATCCATGTAAAAGTTCTCAAATATAATGCAAAATTTTACAGTTTTAGTATTAATTAAAAATCATTTAGTTTTTTCTAGGCTAAATATTGGACTGAGAATTCTGACCTAATATAATGTTTTTCCTCAAACAGAACCGATAGTTTCAGATGAGATATAATTTTAAACTAAAAAAAAAATGTCAAAGCAAATGATTTACATTTGGACAGGTCTTATAAAGAGGTATGGACTTTCACTGAATCTAAGACTGCAAGGAGATCCAACCAGTCCATTCTAAAGGAGATCAGTCCTGGGTGTTCATTGGAAGGACTGATGCTAAAGCTGAAACTCCAATACTTTGGCCACCTCATGCGACGCGTTGACTCACTGGAAAAGACTCTGATGCTGGGAAGGATTGGGGGCGGGAGGAGAAGGGCACGACTGAGAATGAGATGGCTGGAGGGCATCACCGACTCTGTGGACATGAGTTTGAGTGAACTCCGGGAGTTGGTGATGGACAGGGAGGCCTGGCGTGCTGTGATTCATGGGGTCGGAAAGAGTTGGACATGACTGAGCGAGTGAACTGAACTGAAGATTATTAAGTTGCTTCACTATTTTATAAAGCACCACTAAAGAAAGAAATTCTGCATATTAAAATAAGACCCAACTCTTCTAATATTTAGAATTTTTATTTCCAAAATAGTTTTTTAGACATAAACATAAATTATTTTAATCATTTTGATCACTCCTGAATATTTTATATGTACACACACATACACATAGGTCAGAAAATGTACATAAAATACATTATTGCATGACGCATTCCTAAAACATCATCCTATTCAGTATCTAGCTCTTCAAAACTGATTTTTGAGTCAGAGTGTTTGATGTGCCTGTTTCCCACACTAAGATTGTTCCTTTTTGGTGAGGTGCCTGTCTTAATAGAGAGAGCCTCCATTTTCACTGGCTGTTCTATCTAAACTGCTGCATCCATTCTAAAAGTTTTGATGGTGGTACTTTCTTGACGTTACCAGAAAGTATCAATAGAAGCCTTTTCAGACAACAATCAGGATTCATATTACTTTTTCAAATGGTCTGATTGAAATGCAGGGAATTGTCATTGTCTAACCAAGCCACAGAAATAATAACCAAATAATTCCAATTGAGCCATTTCATATCCTAAAAAATGATGCTGTTAAATTGCTGCAATCTATGTGCCAACAAATTTGCAAAACTCAGCAGTGGCCACAAGACTGGAAAAGGTCAATTTTCATTCCAATCCCGAAGAAAGGCAATGCTAAAGAATGCACAAAGTACCTCACGATTGCACTGATCTCACACGCTAGCAAAGTAATGCTCAAACTTCTTCAAGCCAGGCTTCAACAGTACATGAATCATGAACTTCCAGATGTTCAAGAGATCAGATTGCCAACATCTGTTGGATCATCAAAACAGAAAGAGAATTCCAGAAAAAACATCTACTTCTGCTTTATTGACTATGCCAAAGCCTTTAACTGTGTAGATCACAGCAAACTGTGGAAAATTCAAGAGATGGAGATACCAGACCACATTACCTACCTCCTGAGAGGTCTGTATGCAGATTAAGAAGTAACAGTTAGAACTGAACATGGAACAACAGACTGGTTCCAAATTGAGAAAGGAGTATGTCAAGGCTGTATGTTGTCACCTTACTTATTTAACTTGTATGCAGAGTACATCATGCAAAATGCTGGACTGGATGAAGCACAAGCTGGAAAAAAGATTGCTGGGAGAAATATCAATAACCTCAGATATGCAAATGACACCACCGTTAAGGCAGACAGCAAAGAGGAACTAAGGAGCCTCTCAACGAAACTGAAGAAAGAGAGTGAAAGAGTTGGCTTAAAGCTCAACATTCAGAAAACTAAGATCATGGTATCTGGTCCCATCACTTCATGGCAAATAGTTGGGGAAACAATGGAAACAGTAAGAGACTTTATTTCCTTGGGCTCCAAAATCACTGCAGGAGGTGAGTGCAGCCATGAAATTAAAAGACATTTACTCCTTGGAAGAAAACCTATGACCAACCAGATAGTATATTAAAAAGCAGAGATATTACTTTGTCAACAAAGGTCCATATAGTCAAAGCTATAGTTTTTCCAGTAGTCATGTATGGATGTGAGAGTTGGACTGAAAAATTGACGCTTTTGAACTGTGGTGTTGGAGAAGACTTGAAAGTCCCTTGGACTGCAAGGAGATCAAACCAGTCAATCGTAAAGGAAATCAGTCCTGAATATTCATTGGAAGGACTGATGCTGAAGCAGAAACTCCAATACTTTGGCCACCTGATGCTAAGAACTGACTCATCTGGGAAAGATTGAAGGTGAGAGAAGGGGATGACAGAGGATGAGATGGTTGGTTGGCATCACCGGCTCGATGGCCATGAGTTTAAACAAGCTCCAGGAGTTGGTGATGGACAGGGAAGCCTGGCATGCTGCAGTACATGGGGTTGCAAAGAGTCAGACATGGCTGAGTGACCAAACTGAAATGAATCTGGACATTTCTAAGGCATGGCAGCAACATTACTACCCTTGTCGTCCCTGATAAACAGGAATTGTTAAGAGACTGTCAGTGTAAGAATCCTCATTTCTAATATAATGAGATATGTAACCAGTTGGGGTCTTAAAATAAAAAATATGGTATTAAAAAGTCACATTGGGGTATAATAAAAAGAAAAACAAGTCAGCTTCAATTAAGGGCATATATCTGTGTGCCTAAACACACATTATTCCAGAAAGTAAAATTCTAACAAATAGATCATTTATATAATCCTTAAATTTTTATTAAATAAATTTATCTGCATTTATTAAGATATTTAGGGTTTCCCCAGTGGCTCAGCATTAAAGAATCTGCCTGCCAATACAGGAGACACGGATTTGACCCCTGGGTCAGGAAAATTCCATGGAGAAGAAAATGGCACTTCCCTCCAACGTTCTTGCTTGGGAAATCCCATGGACAGTGGAGCCTGGTGTGCTACAGTCTATGGGAGATGCAAAAGAATCAGATATGACTTAGAGATTAACAACAACAAGTTTAGCTATGTCTCATTAAAAAGCTTTTCTGTCAGATGTTGAATTATTATGGTCCTACCAAACTTGATATTAAACAATTCTAATTTATGATTTTATGTGCTTGTAGATATACGGGTAAAGACAACTAGTCAAATGGATTGGAAACTATTGAAAAATTTTCATGCTGTTCCATGTGAACTAATACTTTTCTTTGATCATTAAAATGTGTTTTCTCAACTTTCAAAATTAACAAATGTTATAAATAAATAAATAAATAACCCAGCAACTGAATATTTCTTAACTTCTTCTCTACCTCAGGTCCTATAAGTAGCGTTTTGGTGAATAAATATGGTAGCCGGCCAGTGGTGATGGTAGGAGGTTTGTTATGCTGTTTGGGTATGGTCTCAGCCTCTTATAGTACCAACGTAGTAGAGCTTTACCTCACAATGGGATTCATTTGCGGTAAGTGAAGATTTGTTTTCAGCTTATTTTCTTCTTAACACTTCTACTGCTTGTAAAGTTCTGTCGGAAGCATGAGCAACAGAACATTCATATTTTCTTTGATTTTCTTTTTTATATCAGATGCTATATACTTTAAAGTATTGTCATTTGGTATATTAAACTCCTGGCCATAGGCTGACCAATCAAACTAATTTCAAAAAGCAAGTTATCAGACATGTAATGGCTATGATGTAAATGTCAAAAAGAAAACTTCTTTGGTGGGTTTTTACTGTTTCAACATTTAATCTTCAGGCCATGAAGGTGATATAGTGGACACAGACTCTCTGGCATGTAAATAGCTTCATTAAAAAAAAAATGCTTCCATTACCTATTACTATTAGTGTCTGACTGATCACTCATAATAGGTTAAAAATGGTGTCAAAAAGATGTTTCCTGGATTCATTGATTTAGCTTTAGCAATCAAATTGTTGCCTGTGTTCTGATTAGTGGCAGAGCTCTGCATGAGCCTCCCTACCTTTTCTTACTAAAGGATTCTATTTAAAAGCTTTGAAAGACACATTTGCCACTAAACACAAATATTTTAGAATGAATTCCTGTCATGTGGTTAGAGTGGTTCCTCAGGCATGTCTGTAGACTCTAGCTGACCTGAATATGCACATTTGGAAAATATGATCTTTATTAGCTTCAGCAGCAAATTCCGTTACAAAAATTTATACTCAAAGCTTTAGAAAAATTAGACTTCAAAATATAAAGAAATTTGATTATTTCTTTTTGCTCACAGATAAAAAGGTAAATATTTTTTTTTATGACTTTAGGTCAGTCTGACTGAAAAATTAGATGTATTAAAGCCTACAGTAATAGTGATGTTAAAATCTACTCTTTATAACCTATGGACAACTCTTCGTTTTTGACTTTGTAAAACATCTTTGACTTGTTAAATGAGAATCTTCTTATATCTAAGAATTGTCATGGTGGAGAGAATACCTTTTCCTTTGTGAAGAAATACTAGGTACAGCTGACCTTAGCAACATGGATTTGAACTTCAGGGGTCTACTCTACTACCCAGTCCATGGTTGGTTGAATCCTAAGGCAAGCTGGCTATAAATGATACATAGATTTTCAGCTGTGTAGAGGGTGAGCCTTAAACCCCACATTGTTCAAAGGTCAACCATATTTCATTTGGCCATAGAATTCAGGCTGGGCCCACAAAGTCATGTGTTAGGAAAAAGATGGTTTTGATATTACTGTATCATAAATATCAATTGTATTTTATGTATTCTAACTTCAGTTCCATCTATTTGAGTCTCAAAGGCTCTGGCTTCTAGTCAACCATTAAATTTAACTATAAAAGATTTATCTTAAGTCATTATCAGACAGTACTTCTTGGTATTTGAAATCATTCAGGTCTAGTTTTTAAACCTAACTCAGCACATATTAGCTGTGTGATCATGGATAAATACCCCTTCTTATCCCTCCATCTCTTTATCTTTAAAATGGAAAAATGATAGCTCTTTCCTTTGGGAGGAAAAGGAAATATGTAGGAGGAACCATATATACATTTGTAAAAATAAACTGTATATTCATTTGAACCATATATTAAATGAACTATATATTCATTCATTTGTAAAAAAATGAATATATGATACTTTACAGAGTATCCAGCATTTTGTCACTTTTAAATAAATACTAGCATATAATAATCATCATCACAATATCATTATATATCATCTTGGGGCTGTAGATCTCACTTGATTTTAGCAAAACCCTTTTTTGTTCTTGTTGAGGGAACTGGAATTTAAGAAGTCTAAGTATTTTGCCCAGGAGTACATATAAGTAAGTAGTTGAGGCAGACTTAGATCTTTTCATTTCAAATGCCATGCTCTTTTTACCATGCCAGGTAGGAAATAGATGACCACAAACTCATAAGGAGAATTTGCATTAACATGTGAAAGCAAAATTCCAGGTGACAGAATGGGGGCACAGGGAGGAAGATGGCATAAAGTGAAGAAATTTGAACCACAAAACACAATTCCTTGGAATTTGAGTTCTTCCTCTTACAAGCTGCTGACAATAGTTTCATTACTTAGATGTTGGATCTATTGATAATTACACTCATTCTGCATATCTCACAAGTATGGCTGAGGTAGAATCAGAGAGCATACTACCCTGTCATTCTCTAAAGCTGATTACTGGTTCCTTCATATCAGTTTTTTGGAAAATTATTCAGTTCAGTTCAGTTCAGTTGCTCAGTCATATCCAAATCTTTGCGACCCCATGAATGACAGCATGCTAGGCCTCCCTGTCGATCATCAACTCCCAGAGTCCACCCAAGCCATGTCCATTGAATCGGTAATGCCATCCAACCATCTCATCCTCTGTCATCTCCTTCTTCTCCTGCCCTCAATCTTTCCCAACATCAGGGTCTTTACAAATGAGTCAGCTCTTCGCATCAGGTGGCCAAAGTACTGGAGTTTCAGCTTCAACATCAGTCCTTATAATGGACACCCAGAACTTCTCTCCTTTAGGATAGACTGGTTGGCTCTCCTTGCAGTCCAAGGGACTCTCAAGAGTCTTCTCCAACACCACAGTTAAAAAGCGTCAATTCTTTGGCGCTCAGGTTTCTTTATAGTCCAACTCTACATCCATACATGACTACTGGTAAAACCATAGCCTTGACTAGACAGACCTTTGCTGACAAAGTGATGTCTCTGCTTTTTAATATGCTATCTAGGTTGGTCATAACTTTCCTTCCAAGGAGTAAGTGTCTTTTAATTTCATGGCTACAGTCACCATCTGCCATGATTTTGGAGCCCAGAAAAATAAAGTCTGCAACTGTTTTCACTGTTTCCCCATCTATTTGCCATGAAGTGACAGGACCGGATGCCATGATCTTAGTTTTCTGAATGTTGAGTTTTAAGCCAACTTTTTCACTCTCTTTCACTTTCATTAAGAGTCTCTTTAGTTCCTCTTCACTTTCTGCCATAAGAGTGGTGTCATCTGCATATCTGAGGTTATTGATATTTCTCCTGTCAATCTTATTCCAACTTGTGCTTCTTCCAGCCCAGCTTTCCTCATGATGTACTCTGCATATAAGTTAAATAAGCAGGGTGACAATATACAACCTTGACATACTCCTTTTCCTATTTGGAACAGCCTGCTGTTCCATGTCCAGTTCTAACTGTTGCTTCCTGACCTGCATACAGCTTTCTCAAGAAGCAGGCCAGGTGGTCTGGTATTCCCATCTCTTGAAGAATTTTCCACAGTTTGTTGTGGTCCACAGAGTCAAAGGCTTTGGCACAGTCAATAAAGTAGAAGTAGATGTTTTTCTGGAATTCTCTTGCTTTTTCTATGATCCAACAGATGTTGGCAATTTGGTCTCTGGTTCCTCTGCCTTTTCTAAAACCAGCTTGAACATCTGGAAGTTCACGGTTCACGTATTGCTGAAGCCTGGCTTGGAGAATTTTGAGCATGACTTTACTAGTGTGTGAGGTGAGTGCAACTGTGCAGTAATTTGAGCATTCTTTGGCATTGCCTTTCTTTGGGATTGGAATGAAGACTGACCTTTTCCAGTCCTGTGGCCACTGCTGAGTCTTCCAAATTTGCTGACATATTGAAGCAGCACTTTCACAGCATCATCTTTTTGGATTTGAAATTGTTCAACTGAAATTCCATCACTTCTACTAGCTTTGTTCGTAGTGATGCTTCCTAAGGCCCACTTCAATTCACACTCCAGCGTGTCTGGCTCTAGATGAGTGATTACACCATTGTGGTTGTCTTTTTTGTGAAGATGAAGATCTTTTTTGTACAGTTCTTCTGTGTATTCTTGCCATCCTCTTCTTAATATCTTCTGTTTCTGTTAGGTCCATACCATTTCTGCCCTATAGTGAGCCCATCTTTGCATGAAATGTTCCCTTGGTATCTCTAACTTTCTTGAAGAGATCTCTAGTCTTTCCCATTCTATTATTTTCCTCTATTTCTTTGCATTGATCGCTGAAGAAGGCTTTCTTATTTCTCCTTGCTATTCTTTGGAACTCTGCATTCAGATGGATATATGTTTCCTTTTCTCCTTTGCTTTTCACTTCTGTTCTTTTCACAGCTATTTGTAAGGCCTCCTCAGACAGCCATTTTACTTTTTTGCATTTCTTTTTCTTGGGGATGGGCTTGATCCCTGTCTCCTGTACAATGTCATGAACCTCCGTCCATAGTTCATCAGGCACTCTGTCTATCAGATCTAGTCCTTTAAATCTATTTCTCACTTCCATTGTATAATCATAAGGGATTTGATTTAGGTCATACCTGAATGGTCTAGTGGTTTTCCCCAGTTTCTTCAATTTCAGTGTGAATTTGGCAAGAAGGAGTTCATGATCTGAGCCACAGTCAGCTGCTGGTCTTGTTTTTGCTGACTGTATAGAGCTTCTCCATCTTTGGATGCAAAAAATATAATCAATCTGAATACCATTACAAATATTCAATACAAATATTTGTATTAGAGATTTCCTTTAAGTGTTTGGACTCAGAACCCTGTGTCCTGGAATCTAGGTACTTAACCAATTTGCAATACTGTCTCAAATTTGCATAAATTGATAAATGCCAAAGAATTCCTACTTCTATAGATCCTAAATAATACAGAATCATGTCTAGGCTAAAGGGGAAAGAGAGGTAGTTTGTTTAAATCATTTGTATTTACTTTTTAAACAAACTCATTTCTGTTGCCAAATAGTACCTTGATGAGATATAAAAAGTAATTCATTTCTCAAAAGCAAAACTCAACACTGTCAAGGTGTCCCTAGACAGCAGAAACTTTTGACCCATATAAACAATCAGCTTAAAATTATTTTTTAGTTAATACACATTCACCTCTATAGTCATGAAATGTGGAATGTGAGGGATGAAGAACATGAAATTAATGGCATGAATTGATTGCTCTTTTTTATTATTTGCATAGCTTTGAAAGAAATACCTACAGGAGATCTAAGATTATTTATAAATAACAACCTTTTTAATCTGTTCAGTCTATTCTGTACTGAAAATAAAGTATTCATGTTTTAAACACACTCTTGCCCTCAAGGAAGATATCTATTCTGTGCATGTGTATATAAAGAGAGAGATTAGAGAGATTAATTTATTTGTGGAATTAAAAGATTATGACTAAGAACCAATGAACTGTGTTCTAATTTCAACCTACTCTCACTGTTGCAACATTAGAAGAAGTTCTTGGTTTTATTTTTTTGTTTTAAAAGGAAAGGACTATGAAACAGTCGTATATCTCAGATGTCTAGTTATGAGAACCTTTTTGTTTATTGCCATCTTATTGATAATATGTAATTTTCTAATTTTTTAAGTTTTTTATTTGCTGTGTTTGTTGCCTTTTCATTCTGCCATCTCCACTTGAATGTACCTTTTGACAAATTATTTCTTTTGTGAGTGGCATAATGAATTTTTTCTTCCTTTGTTTTGTTCTTTTTAGGTTTAGGCCTAGCCTTCAACCTGCAACCTGCCTTAACGATCGTTGGCAAATACTTCTATAAGAAACGACCTGTAGCGAATGGCCTTGCAATGGCAGGAAGTCCTGTTTTCTTAAGTACATTGGCTCCTTTCAATCAGTACCTCTTTAATACTTATGGCTGGAAGGGAAGCTTCATGATTTTGGGAGGTTTACTATTGAACTGCTGTGTGGCTGGGTCCCTTATGAGACCTGTTGAACCCAAAGCAAGTACTGAGTCTAAAAATAAGGTTGATGTAAGAGAAACTGATTCTAGTATGAAGAAAAGACAAAAAAAGTTATCAGTATGGGAAAAAATTAATAAGTATTTAGATTTCTCCCTTTTTAAACATAGGGGATTTCTGATATACTTATCTGGAAATGTCATTATGTTTCTGGGGTTCTTCGCCCCTGTTATATTCTTGGCTCCATATGCTAAAGACAAAGGAATTGATGAGTATTCTGCAGCTTTCTTGCTCTCTGTTATGGCTTTTGTTGATATGTTTGCCAGACCTACTGTAGGACTTATTGCCAATTCCAAATTAATCCGACCCCGAATCCAGTACTTCTTCAGTCTTGCAGTGATGTTCACTGGAATCTGTCATCTCTTATGCCCATTGGCTGAGGACTACACAAGCCTGGTGGTGTATGCTGTATTTTTTGGCCTTGGATTTGGGAGTGTTAGCAGTGTCCTCTTTGAAACTCTCATGGACCTTGTTGGTGCTCAAAGATTTTCCAGTGCTGTGGGACTCGTCACAGTTGTGGAGTGTTGTCCTGTCCTCCTTGGTCCTCCTCTTGCTGGTAAGAATATTTATCATCAAAAAAAGCAAATAGCATAAAATTAATATCCATTAGCTGAGACTTTCTTTGTAGTGTAAAACGTGGTTTGTGATAATACATACTAATACCCTAAAAGACTGTAGGTGTGTTAATTTTAGCCTTATATTTTTAATTTCCTAGTCTATTTTAGACAAAAATTTCATTTATAGCCTGGTATTATGAACTTGAGAATTTAAATTAGACTGATAATTAGCATGATTTGCAGATTTTTACCTATATCAACTTGTATTGTTAAAAATATAACATAAAAATAAAATACCACTTTATCACTGGTAAACAGATTTCTCTTGTTTTTTAAAACTAAGTCAAAAATTTAAAGTAATACTCTCAAAAGGTTAAGATCTGTTTTCCTATTGGAGTATAATGGTTATATTAATATAGAACTTGTTACATGCTTAAGGAAGGAATATGTTTATAATATCACTGATCAGAATATATCAATAGGAATGCAAGAATAAAGAGAAGTTCAGTCAAAGTCATTTTCTTGATCAGATACTTATATCCCATATTTTTAACCTTTATCTTTAGATTTTAAGATCTAAAATGCTGTCAGAGATGACTCTAAAAGTATCTGTGCTAAATTATCTAGTAAAGAGACTGAGTAAAGACACATGTGTACATCAATTTTTGAAGTGAAGACTTTGTTTAATTTTAGACTTACATGTAATAAATATTAAATACTTTTTGTTGGCCTATTTTTTCTAGCAATCACTGTATAGCATTGCTTTAATTAATGCTAAATGTAGGTATTTACTTAGACCTCTTGGCCTGCCCCTAATTGTCACGATAACTGCCAGGCCAAGCATGAATTTTTTTCATGTATATAAAGTCAGTGTTTAAATTCTTCCTACATGACATAAAGGAATCATTTTGAAAGTGGGAAAGTTCATGTTTAATTTGTTAACCTTAAGGCACCATTGACATTTACCTTTTGCTTTTTTACTTGGTCAAAAATGAGTGGTATAGTTGTTGACTTTTTCTGTCCACCAGGGCTGTCATCTGGAGATTGGTATATCTCTCAATACAGATACGCCACATCACACCAAAACAGTTTTCAAAGTGAATGAAGCCAATTGGTCTTACTCATTTTGGTCAATATATGTTATTATATAAAACAAGTACAGTTGGCCTATCTTTTCATACAGAATTAATTTTACCAAATGGGTTTTAGACGTCTATTCATTAGCAATAAAATCTTAGTATCAACAGAGAAAATTATATTTCACCAGCCACAGTAGGATGAAAAAGTATCAAGTGAGGTCAGTTGACACAATGGATGGGTGCTGTGGAAATGGATGAATCTGATTTGACCACTCCTACCTGTGACTGAGACCTGTTTTAATATTTACATCAATTTCAGTATCCCTGAGTGCTTATTGTGTTAATATTGCCAAACTGCTGCACCAGTGGTGTCAGTGGCAGTAATTGATTTGGGGCTCATTTTTAAAGGTATCAGACTATATAGCCATAAAATTGTGTCCATTTTTTTCATCCCGTTTTTGCCTCCTGATACTCCTTGATATTTAAACTGTCTTCTCTGGAGCATACAATCACGACTAGCATAGTGTCTGGCACGTAGTAGGTACTCAACAAATACTTTTGAATGAATGGGTATTGCTGCAGTTACTTCTGATACAGTTGCTACTGCTTCTACTAGTCTTGATAGTACAACAGTACAACAGTGATAGTCCAACAATAGTACAACAGGGTGAGCATGATTTTTATTTTTTTCAACTCGAACTTTCACTGATACATCCAGAAAGAGCAGAAACTTTAATTCTGGAAATCATATCTGGTTTCTTGATGATGCTAAAAATTCCCAAAACATTTAGAAAGTATGTTTATTTGGCAGTCCAAAGTGATACTAATTCTAATGGGACAAAAGACCTAATTTTCTCTAGTTAGGTGTGTAATAATCATTGTATGAATAGAAATATTTGACTAAAGTTCAAATGGAAAATTAAATTAGAGAATTTTGGTTTTGTTTATGTATATATCATATTTACTCAAATAAGCCCATCCTAACATTTATCGGCAACCCACTCCAGTGTTCTTGCCTGGAGAATCCCAGGGATGGCGGAGCCTGGTCGGCTGCCATCTATGGGGTCGCACAGAGTCGGACACGACTGAAGCGACTTAGCAGCAGCAGCAGCAACATTTATCTAAATAATACAGGGAACTTTGTTGAAATACATAAATTTCACAAATAACTAAATTTAATGCTGCGCCACTAACTAGATTCTAGCATAAACTGGAATCAAGATTGCTGGGAGAAATATCAATAACCTCAGATATGCAGATAACACCACCGTTATGGCAGAAAGTGAAGAGGAACTGAATACCCTCTTGATGAAAGTGAAAGAAGAGAGTGAAAAAGCTGGCTTAAAACTCAACTTTCAATAAACGAAAATCATGGCATTCAGTTCCATCACTTCATGCAAATAGATGGTGAAACAATGGAAACAGTGACAGACTTTTTTGGGGGGTGGAGGCTCCAAAATCACTGCAGATGGTGAGTACAGCCTTGAAATTAAAAGATGCTAGCTCCTTGGAAGAAAAGCTATGACCAACCTAGACAGTATATTAAAAAGCAGAGACATTACTTTGCCAACAAAGGTCTGTCTAGTCAAGGCTATGGTTTTTCCAGTGGTCATGTATGGATGTGAGAGTTGGACTGTGAAGAAAGCTGATCGCCGAAGAATTGATGCTTTTGAACTGTGGTGTTGGAGAAGACTCTTGAGAGTCCCTTGGACTGCAAGGAGATCCAACCAGTCTATCATAAAGGAACTCAGTCCTGAATATTCATTGGAAGGATTGATGCTGAAGCTAAAGCTCCAGTACTTTGGTCACCTGATGAGAAGAACTGACTCACTGGAAAAGACACTGTTGCTGGGAAAGATTGAAAGGCAGGAGGAGAAGGGGATAACAGAGGATGAGATGGTTGGATGGCATCACTGACAGGGTGGACATGAGTTTGATCAAGCTCTGGTAGTTGCTGATGGACAGGGAAGACTGTCATGCTGTGGTCCATGGAGTCGCAAAGAGTCGGACATGACTGAGCGACTAAACTGAACTGAACTGAACTAAATTCTAGTCAGAATTGGAAACTCTGACTAAACAAATAGGTCTGTTTCAGAATCACCTTGAATATGCATATGAAACATAATTTGGATTGGTGCCTACAAAATTTTGCCAATAATAACTATTGTTAAGAATTAGATGCTTGCATAAGCATAAGGCAAAACTAAATATAAACAATATAAGCTGAAGCTTGTTTAAAAGTCAATAAACCTTCCAATTATTTGGTACCAGGCTAGTTTTTCAATGTTCTCAATAATAAAATGGAGCAAAAACTTTCTCCCTGACTAGTTTGGCCTTAATAATTTAGATTTAGATAAAGTGAAAAAGAATGATTAGTCCAAAAGGTGACGCAACATTTAACCAAGAGGTTTGGTGAAGCCATTTTATGGAGTAGTTAAGAATATGAGATGCAGACAGACTTTGGTAAGAGCCTAGTTTCTGTCACATTTGCTAGGTAATCATGGTCAAAATACGTCATAGTGATTTTTTTAAGGATTAAATGCAAAATTACAAATAAAGTGTTTAGCCTAGTGCTAGGCATAGAGAAGTCATTTAGTAAATATTATGACCCATTAGGAATCTCATCAAAGCCTTTGACTTTCCCTAAAGAATGTAGTGTATACTGTTTATAAAAAAGATGGGGAATGTGGAAAGGATGAAGCAATCTCAATATATATGATATAAATATATCCATATATGTTTACATTTGTAAATATGTATATGTTTCTACATATGTTTAGAATGTATCTCACAGATATGTATCTATGAAAATACAGACAAATACATATATACCTAGTTTGTCTTGGAAGCACATTTTTATTGAAGGCAGCAACTTTCAATGCATTTCATATAATGGTAGTATAATGTAATGTGTGCATCTAACATGCCTTTACTATGTATATGTGGAAGTCATAATCTAGAATATTTTTTTCTTTATTTAACTCTCATTTAGTATTAAGTAAGAAATAGGTACACAGTGTGGAATGAATTTATTTGCAACTGTTATCATTTTATGGCTGATTTATTACGCTGTCTTAAAAAACACTCTTTGTCTCTTAGGTAAATTAGTGGATGAAACTGGACAATATAAATACATGTATTTGGCCTGTGGCGCTATTGTGGTCCTAGCCAGCGTGTGGCTGCTCATTGGTAATGCTATCAACTACAGACTGCTTGCAAGGGAAAAGAAGAATATAAATACCAAGGAATCTCAAGAAACTGAACCCTTGAAGACATCTCAAAGTCCCAGTGTTAATATCAAAAGTGGCAAAAATGAAAAATGGAAAGGAGCAGAGGTTAATCCCTCAGAAAGAGAAACAAATATTTAACAAGAATCATATCTCTGATTTCAGTGTTCATGACTTTCTTAGGAGTTTTTTTTTTTCAACTTATTGGAAGATTTTTAGTTGAAATGAAGAGTCATAGTTAAGGATGGGGATAAGATTTTCCTTAATGACAGATTTTAAATGTTTGTCTTTAAAAACTTATTTGGGTAGTTAAAATTAGATTATGCATATAAATAATTCATGCATTGGGTTTATGTCCATACATGAGTCTGGTTGTGGTGGTTAAGTGATTTTAAAGTCTTCTGGTGACTTCTAGTCTTGGTTATAGAGATCTCAATTTCAAAATGCTGGTTTAAGTAGTTAGAAAGAATATGTTTAATCCTATAAGAATACCCTCTCCACATTTCATTTTTTATTCAATATTAAAGTGTGAAATGGAATTGAAGGAAATTATTTTTTTTTCCTAAATATCCTCACAAACACCAACTTTCATACAAGGTATCTGGAAAAAAAAGACAAGTTTAAAAAGAATATTATCACTGTATATATATTTTTAAATCCATGGAGGAAAAATAGTGCGTTATATTTGCATAGTACCTTTTATAGTGTGGATGTTAGAGATAAGAACATGAGTGAAAATGAGGGTGCTCCTAATTTTAAAATGTAATTAACTGCTGTAAAACAAAAGCAATTGCATATATGAAATAAATTTGAAAAAAAGTAAAAACTCTTATTTTTTAAATAATTATTTCTGAGCCCTGTCCGATTTGATCCATGCATGCACATGATTTCTTTGAGGGGGGCCATAAGTACCTGGTGCTAGTGAATAGAACCCTCAAATAATCAGAATTTACTAATAAGTAAATCAAATTAAAACTTAAATGACCCCAGCAATGAGCTATATCTTTTGATTTGAAAATCCAGAAAGTAATAAATAGAAACTTCTTTTAACCAAACTTAGTCCAGACTAGCTGTCTTACTCAGACGGCAAATCCTGGTTGACAGACTGACAAACAGGCAGAAATTTCATTTTTCCCAACACATAATGGTGATAAGAAGGTTACTATTATGATTATTCCATCTGAATAAAGCTAAGAGTGGAAGGTACTTACAATGAGCCCTCCAAGCTCTCTCATTTCCCATCTTTCACCAACATGCAAAAGCAAAAAACCGAAATCCAAACAGGCTTTTCACTCAGCCACTGAAAATGTCTCATATTATAGGAAAGGAAGTACTAGAAATCCCACCCTCTACTAACTAAACTTCCTGCTGCCTGTAAACATAACTAAACCAGGACATTTAAAAAAGGCTTCTAGACCTGGAGGTTGTGTATGACTTTATATACACTTCTGAAGTGGAAATTTAGTTTATAACTTGATAGAAAGAAGCTTGCAGTATGGGAACCCAGGTTAATTTAGCAGTTTCTCATTTTCATAACCATGTGAAAACATCCAGGACTGAACTGCTCTTGAATATAGAGGCATATGATAGATTTGTGAGTTTAGAACTAATTAATACCATTTTGAATGATAAAGTACTCTTAAACAAGAAACAATGTATGCATTAGGTATAAAGGTATAAGCATTCACCTTTATAAGTCTAAAGTTTAAATTAAGATCATGATTAATAAACATTTAGCCTTTGATTATTGAATGTCATTCTTAAGATGTCAAAAGGATTTTGGCATTCTTTCTTCTTACCATTGCAGTAGAGGCAGATGAATAAGGAAATAAGTATTCTTATTTCCTTTAAGATTGTGCTTAGATACCAAGTTTTTGTGATAATTAACACTAGGGATTTGATTTGTAAACTTTAGGTACTGTTTGAGCATGTAGCTTGTGTTTATCAAGCTGTATACAATTCCATATTTCATTTGGCATGCACTTTTCTGCATGGAAAGAGGTATTTGTATTTTTAAAATATTAACTGAAACAATGTGTGCCAATACCATAGGTAAATAAATCAGGGAAATTGTGACAGTATATAGTTGTTTTTAATTTAGTTTCATTCAATCTTGAATTTGAATGAGCTGTTTCATATTATTAGTATGTTTGTATTCAGCTCTGACTAGTCATAAGAAATGTGACATCATAAATTGTGCAGTAGCTTTCCAGTCTTAAACGTTTCCAAAAAATGCCTTGAATTCTCTGAAGATACATAGTTAAATTAATACAGATAATAGATCCTTGGGGCAAGTAATGATCATGGGGTTTTAAAGGGCTAATTTATCACCTTCCAGTGGGTGCATTCCAGTGGTTTTCTCCACGGAAGGAGGTTTATTTACTTGCTGATGAGGTTGTTGTCAAGACAAAACCAATTTTTATTTGTTCTATTGCACTTTGATCATCTTCTTTAATTTCATTTCTAACATTGATTGATTACATTAAATTGTTTAAAAAAAACAAAAAGAAAGGAAATTGAAATTGCACATTCGAAGCACATAATGTGAGGTATAAAGTCATGCCTGCCAGTCATACTGCACTAAGTTACAAGTACGCATGTAGCTTAATTCTCATCCATAAATGTTGAAAATTAGAACACACTTGAACAGTGATATAAACACACTCAGAATTCAGAATTGTTCCAAGGTAAAATAAATGTTTCAAGTTGTTTACTCTCTCAAATCAGTTAAACTTGTTAGAATATTTTGCTGCTTGAACAGAACTTTTCAACCTGGAACATTTATTATTATAAAGCTGCCTAAATGGAGCGGGAAATATAGTTGGCTTCTGTGTCACAGAAATGAGTGATTAGTGCAGAACACACTTCTTCCCCGAGGGAATGACAGGTTTTAGATGTTCAAGCTATCACAAAACAAAGTCAGAAACCATTAAATTCCCTGTTAGTCCATTTTCCTATTATGGAATTGTGCAGAAAGAAGGTTATCATAAACCTGGGTACCAAAATAATTCATGATCACTGGCTAGATTAAGACACCCAGTATTACTCACTCTTTGATCTTAAATATGTCTTCATTAATTTGTGAATGGAATACAGGGTATAGACATCTCTTGACACGTGCCCATCCTCTTTTCTGACTCTTTTTGGAGCCAGTAAACACATATTTAAGAGACAGTGGGTCAGGCTCTAGTGTGCTTCACATCGGAAGACGATATTTTCTCAGTGTGAATATACTTGGCTCATAAATTTCACTTCGTTAGTATTAATATGTTAGTTGCTCAGTCAAGTCAGACTCTGCGACCCCATGGACTGTAGCCCGTTAAGCTCCTCTGTCAATGGAATTCTCCAGGCAAGAATACTGGAGTTGGTAGCCATTCTCTTCTCCAGGGGATCTTCCTGACCCAGGGATTGAACCCAGGTGTCCCGCATTGCAAGCAGATTCCTTACCACTGAGTCACCAGGGAATTGTTAATACCAAATTGTAACCACCTTATTTCATGGAGTCTCCCCTAGACACTAGAAAATACATATAGTAATTTGGTTTGATATATTTGAATGTGCACTTAAAAATTTTAGATATTTTTACTCATCCATCTCTGGCTGTACATGATAGCTTAGGATATAGGGGGAAAAAAGACCATAAGATGTATGATGTAAATATGTTTTTACATTGATGTTATAAAATGTAGAGAGTTACTTAGCAGTTAATTGAAACATTTTCTATCCAAAAATACCTTTTAAAAACACCCTTACATGTACAGTGTTGCAAGCTCTTGCTATAAATAATCATGATAATTTAGGTTCAAATTAATAGGGGAAAAGAATGTAAGGTGGAGAGGGAACAGATATTTATATTTCCTGCATTATTCCTATTAAAACCTTTTAGTATTCAAATCAAATCATAGGTATTGTCCTGATAGATGAGTGAAACAAAACAAAAAGAGACGTACCAAGAAGCTCAACAAATTACCTAAAGTTAAAAAGTAGTATGTGACAGAACCAGAACTAAAACTCAGGTTTACATAAAAGCAGAAAGAGTCACCAGGGTGTTCACTGCCTTACTGCCTGCCCATAGTAGCTATAGATACAAAAGTAGATAAATATAGATACAAAAAGATTAAACGCTATATGGTAAACCAGTGAGACTCTGCTGCAATTTGTTATGATTTAATTAGTGTTTATTAAAGACTGCATTTGCCATAACCTGAATATATGATTTCAAGTTGCCTACTTTTCTATCCAATGCAGATTATCCCAAATAATGGTAATGATTATATAATAGCCATAATTGCTTCAATGTGACTTTTTTTTGAAAAAATAATGAAACATTTGTAGTACTCAGGTATAATGTATTTTCCCTGAGGTTGGGCTTAGAAGAAAAAATGCTATTTTCTTTGTGGATAAGTAATTCCCATATTAGTTGCTACTTATTATGACTCAAAAATAAAAGTACTTACTATGAAACATTATGTTCAGAATTATAATTGATTCTTATAAGTGATTACCACTTATAAGATTATCTTAGTGGTGAAAGTCTCTCAGTTGTGTCCAACTCTTTGCAACCCCGTGGACTACAGCCCACCAGGCTCCTCTGTCCATGGAATTCTCCAGGCCTGAATACTGGAGTAGGTAACTCCTCCCTTCTCCAGCGGATCTTCCCAACCCAGGAACCCAGGTCTCCAGCATTGCAGGTGGATTCTTTACCATCTGAGATACCAGGAGAGTCCAAGATTATCCTAAGCTAACAAAAATTTGTAAAAAGCTTATGAGATCCATAGATTTGGTTCATCTACACAGAATTATATTTATTTACACCACTTAATGCAACTGCCCCTACACCATAACTAATTTGTCAAGTTTTCCTGAACATCTGTATTGTTATTTTCCTTTCTGTCCCTTTCTTCTAAAGAGAGAACAAATGCCATTACTTTTGTCTTCTTCTTCTTAACCTTTGGCATCCTTAGAAAATTCTTTTTAGCTCTATTACAGATTGTTGTCATTTAGTTGCTAAATTGGTCTGACTCTTGGTGCACATGTTGCACTTCTAATGTCTTAGATCTTTCACAGTCACTCATGCTACATCTGGTCTTACTTGGTTTGCAGGAATGACTGTATTCCTGAAGTCAACAGTGATACTTGTGGCTAAACCAGTCATCTTCACCAATAAGGGAACTCATGTGAGTGTAGCCTTCAGGTTTCCTGGATGAGGAAGATATTTTGTTGTTATGAAACTTCCTTATACAAGATAAATAGATCATTAAATGTGACTTTTAAGAATCTAGAAAAATAGATCATCCTGTCCTTGGCATTTACTATTCTGGATGCTTCCAACTTGCTTAAAGTGCCTGAAATTTTGAGAAACAAAGCTTACCATCACAACATAGCATCAATATATGTCACCCTGTAGGCTCATGGGTACCTCATAACAGCTAGATTCTCACCATGACAATTCACAATGCCAAAGAGCATCAAAATCATTGAGATAAAAATGGAAATGATAATATATTCATTTTGCTTGATTTTAGGTTTTGATTTCTATGTATTTCTCAAGTGCATGAGCTCATGTTTGAGAAATGCACTTAAAACCTGAAAAGCTCAATTATTAGTAATTAATTAGAATGCATATATAATCAAAATCATAAACTATCTTTATTGATGATTTTTTTAATGAATAATTTTCTGAGTTCACATCCTTATTCATAGTTCTGATTTTCTCTTCACTGTTATCAAATTGTACAGTTTAGGTCTGAATGCTTTATGAGGTCCTATGATCTTGTCTGTCTTAGTCTTATGCTTTGCCTTCATTGTATCTCACATATGTGCAGTTCATGAAAGAATTCTGATAGCCATGGGAATCACAATTTTAGGTCTCTACCTTAAGAGGAAAAGGAGTACTGCAAAAATAATTATTTAGTGGAACATATGAAAAAAATTTTAGACCAAGTATTTCTCCCAACCCCGTGCTGTGTATCTTCCTCCCTTTTTTTCCTATGATTATTTTTTAAATATTTTTTTAAAATTGTTCTTTCCTCAATTTTCATAATTTCTAGGCCAAATTCTCTAGCGTTTTTGTCTGATTATGGTCATTTTTAATATAGCATTTTTGTTTCTTTGGTGGGTTTAGTTATACTTACCCTACTTGTATGATCTTCCCATTTTTCAGTCTTTATGTGTACTTGTTAATAAGATGAGTAAAATTTAGGAGTATTTCAGTAGGCAGTGAGTCTGTGATCCCACATTCATTACCATATCAGCAAATACTTTTCTTCACATGGTAAAAAAAAAAAAATTTGTTTCATTGTTTTAAATTCAAATATGGCAAAATAAGTTAGCCAGCTCTGTATGAAAACATTGGTATTCAACATTATGTTAAGATATATATGTGTGTGTGTATATATATATATATCAGCAAAAGGTTCTGTTCAGATGAACAAAAGAATGTGATTCTTATCCCATATGAATTTCAGGGTGAAATTTTGAAACATGTTCTTATGACTAAGAGTTTTGAGTTTTTAGTTGTTTTTTTATATTATCTAAAAAATGTTTTTAAATTAGACTCAGTTTATATAATTTGTTCATTTAAGTACAAGTTTCTGATGTATTATTTAATGGACTTTATTTTTCTGCCACATGCTTTCTATTTCTAACTAGAGCATAAAATTTCTGGATTTGGTGAAAAAGGGAATGTAAACTAAAGTGTTTATTTTCTAAGCATTAGATGCAATTATGTTTTGATTTTTGCTGTATTTTAATTTTGATATATTAAATTTAGGTTTGTTAGATATCTGCATTTTGACAGAATAAGACTAGAACAGATAAGGTCTTTGCCTAAATGTATATTTGTCCTCTGTGTAAATGCAGACTTGGAAATAAAACCAGGTCTTTTAACTTCTAATTCACTTATTTTTCCTCCATTAGTCACCCTATTTGTAATGGTGAATTTTGTAGGCTGAACACATATTTTCCTGGAAAAACATATTCTAAACTTACTTGATAAGTTCTTTATTTCCAAAATGAATACATTTCTCCTAATTGAATCGTACTTTGCAAAAAGATGTTTATAAATTTAATTTGAAAAATATTTGCTGATTCCTACAGCAGATAAGTCTAAGTGAATTTTATATAATAACTACTAGGATGAATGATTTTGCACGTATCTATTGTTACAGAAATATGTGAGTCATTAAAGTAATACTCACCATAACTTGTTTATAGAATCCATGTGTCAATATTCCATTAATTCTTTTTATTTTGCTTACACTCGTGGTTTGTTTTCGAAGCATCATTCGCTTACTTGTTTTCTCAAACTATAATGCCAGAGCATAGAGTGTGCAACATTTTGTTAAATTACTAATTTATGAGAAATTTTTGCTGTTGTATATAACTTTGAGGAGAAGGAGCACCCCAGCAGTATTTGTTGATCTAAGAATCTGAAGATGAGCTAATGAAATTAATAGAATAAGATCTATCTAAAAAATTCTTGCTTTTTAAATGGTCATTTCACCTATTTAAACAATACTAAAATCTACAACAGGTGTCTGATAACAATAAGACTAGAATTTATTTTATTTTTAGAGATACCATCTACCTGCAGCCTCTTATCTAGATATTTCTAGACTTTTCCTTTTTGATTTCATTCCAGAATAAAACAAAAAAGTACTTCTAAATACAGAATCCCTGGTGAAGGGAAAGAGTGGTTGCTATTAGGAATTCACTCAAAGTGTAAAAACAGTACTCTCAGTATTTGTTTGCTTATTTCATAAAGAACATTTACTCTTAAGAACATACTTCAATAAAAGTTTTGATAAACTGAAGTGTCACAATAAAATTTTTCATAAACAAGGCCTTAAATACATTTGCTGTATATGTGACATGTTTGGATGTGCTTGGTTAGATTCAACTAAACTGACATCATAGTTAGTGACATGTTTGGATCTGTTTGGTTAGATACAGCTAAGCTGATATCCAGATACTAAATGTTCATTGTTATTGTGTCAGGGTGGGGTGGTGGTATGTACAGGTACAGTGATTATATCAGTGTAATATAAGGTCCTTTCTTTGTAATGATAAAAATGATGTCACACATTACTAATGTATTAGGCATAGAAGTTCCTTTGTTGAAGATGTAAGAGCAGGATCTTTTCAGATATTTGCTAAACTTTACATTTGATTTCAAGCTTTTTATTTAAAAGCACATTCCTCCAAATATTTTAAACTAGCATGTTGATTTATATTTCTGAGAATGAATAATTCCCCATTTTAAAAGAATTTTTGAAAACATTCTATTTACTACTTATATTTCTTCAACCTATGTTTTTTCTTATCCCATTATTACCTTTGGGAAAATATTAAAAGTAAGATTACTGGGATGAAAGTTATACCTAATGACATTTCTAAGAAGACAAAGGCATTTCTTGGCAATAGCTTCATCCAGCTAAATTTTGCAAGAATTCTTCAGGGATCGGATTTAGGAGTTAATCTGTAGAATTATATTTTTAAATATAAATTATACTTTAGGCTGTATTTTTATGCTTTGTAAGTAATAAAAATTAAATGTGGTTGGTTCTGTAGGCATCCTCAAGACCACTATCATACTGTCACATGGTCTATCAACTATAATTACTATTTTAGTGAATTAAGGAGAAAGATAGCTTTGCTTGACACCAAAGGTAATCCAGTCGGTTGTTTCTACATGACTGAAATCATGACTGTATATTTGATTTTCTTTAAAAAATAAATAAAATATAATTAATGTAAATGCCTGTCAATGTTTAAAGATAGAACCCTCTTCTTTCTGCCTTCTTACAGATGAATGTACTTAAAGTGACTGTGATTTGACCGTGGAATATATATTTATGTCTGTAATTTTTATATATGTAGTACTGAACTGCGCAGATAAAACGTGGGAAAAAATTAACCAACAATGAAAGAGCTTAGAATTTTCATACAACTATGTATTTTGTTTTTAATCTAAACAGTGTTGTAGTTGCTGTTGTTTAGTTGCTGAGTCATGTCTAATTCTTTGCAATGATTTCTTTAAATCAGGAATATATTATCTTGTTGTTCATTTAAAAAGTATACTTAGTTCGATATGTTCCAACTTCATTTTTAAGCAAGCTTCTTTGACTACTGAATCATTTACTGCCTTTCATTTATACTATGATATCATATGGACAGATATTTTAGAGAAATCGCTATTGTGGTTTCTAAGATTTACTGTATAACTAACTTGGAACTAGGTGTTGAATTACTCAGTGGGAGCCTGCAATTTTGGATATATTTTCAAATTTATCTCTTTCCTACTAGACTGTGAGCTCCTTGTGGACAAGGATGTTATCTTAGTTATAATAACAACTTAAATGCCTAGCAAAGTAAATGAATTGATGGACCCAGATTATTGAGTGAATAGTACAGTATTCTATGATGCTGGCTGAATGTATATTAGAAAAGTTTCCGGCTAATTTTAAAAAACTCAATGTATACCAAAGGAATTTTCTGGCTAGTTTTTAAAGATTGGGAAAACAAACACGCAACATTTTCTGTATTTAAAATTGAGACTCTGTTGTGAAGATTTATCTTTATTTTATGAGTAAACAGTCTATGCAAATGCTGAAATATGCAACAGCTAAACTTCATGGTACATAGTAGCTAGTTTTATTTTCTTTACAAAATCAGAAATGCTCAAGGTAAACTTCCTGGAAATAGACATTGACAATCATTAACAAAAGGTGCTACTTATTTTCCAATATTTACCTTGATTATAAATGCCCCTGTCTGCTTGAACTTTATTTCTTCCTTTTTGGGGGGAGTTGCAGGGGGAGGAGTGCAAAAAAAAATTGCATCTTTTTTGTGTGAATTATGCAATTTTGCACTGAATGTGTTCCTGTGTACTCTATTATTATTGTATTTTAATTATTTATTTCTTACTGCTTACTAATTTTTATTTCAGCCTATACTATTTCTTAAATGGTATATGCATATATATTTATATAATATGTAAGAAAAAACCTGCATTGCATTGCTTATTAAATTAAAATGATGAATAAATGTTTATGTTAAATTTTGAAAAGAAATCTGCGCTGCTTTTTTTTTAAGGACTATTAAATGCTTTGCTAAACTATGCTAACCAAAACATAATTTCTCACATCATCTTCTCAATTGTTAGGGCACTTCTTTTCTCTGAATGTACATGACTGATTAATGTCAGTGGAAACAGGCACAGCCAAAATGCAAGCCATTCATAAGGGTTGAAATGAATGTCTGTTGTTTTTATGTGTAGACAGGTTACTAGATTTACACAGAGGAGACACATTTGTTCAAGAAGAGAACATTACCTATATGGTAGAAGTTTCATCCCAGCCTCCTCTTCCTGCTTTAACTTTTTAACAGGCTACTTTTTACAGCTGTTTTAACTTCACGGCAAAATGGAATAGAAGGCACAGAGATTTCTCAATATATGCCCTGTCTCACCAGTGTGCAGATTTCTCATGATCAATACCCACCTCTCAGAGTGGTACATTTGTTACAACTAATGAGCCTACACTGATGCATCATCAACACCCCAAACCCATAGTTTACATCAGGGTTCAGACTAGGTGTTGTACATTCTATAGGTTTGGGCACATTTATAGTGACATATATCCACTTTCATAAAATCATATAGAGTAGTTTCACTGCCATAAAATACTCTCTACTCTGCTTCCCTTCCAGGAAAATGTAGATAAGGTGGTATTTGCATAAAAACCAGAGAAGGTGGAGGAAGGAGACATGCAGATTTCTGAAAAAGGAACATCCCAAGGGAAGGCAACAGCGAGTGCGAAAGGTCTGAACTAGGTCCCTGTGTGACAAATTCAAGAAAGGGCAAAATGTTCAGCCTCGCTGGAATCAAGGGAAAGAAAGGGAGATGCAGTAGATGAGATCAGAGAATTGACTAGGGATTGATTTTAGAGGCATATTGGTCAGAGGATTTTGACTTGTACAATGAGGGAAAATAACATTTAAAAAAAATAATCATTTTTCATCAAGATAGAAGACAGAAATAAGAAAAATAATGCAACTGTAGAAGAAACCCACAACCAAATCAGTAGCGTTCTATCAATCCCATCTCCCTGAACACGATGGCGTAGTCTCTGTTCTATTTACATAGTCTTTGCATGGCTGTGTGCTCAGCCCTTCAGTCATATCCCATTCTTTGCAACCCTATAGACTGTAGCCCAGACTCCTCTGTCCATGGGATTCTCTAGGCAAGAATATTAGAGTGGGTTGCCATGCCCTCCTCCAGGGGATCTTCCCAACCCAAAGATCAAACCCGCATCTCCTGAGTCTCCTGCATTGCAGGTGAATTCATCATCCACTGAGCCACCTGGGAAGCCCACATAGGTCTTTACCAGCCTAATTTTTAGTATACGATTTCCTAATCCATTTTTGCCAGTGTCTCTAGTCCTCCAATCCATTTCCCCTCATATTTATTCACATTCTAGCTAGATTTCTATCAAATTATGGTCATCTTCACAAATATTCAATGAACTCTCCATTTTGTGAAGGAAGAAGTTTAAAGTCCTGAGTATGGTATTAAAATCCTCATTATTCTACCACCACTTACCTTTCCAGACTTATTTCTTGGTAAGTTCTTTTATAATTACTAAAATACAGTCACATGGGTCTATTTTATTTTCATAAATCTGCCAATTTTTCTACCTCATGCTATTTCATAAGTATATACATATATATATATATATTTCTCATTCCTTGACCTGGTGAATTACTACTTATAAGGTTCAGTGAATGTTTTTCAGTTACTGACATTTACTATAAAACTTATTTATTAGACTTCAACTCAGATGTAGACTTGAATATACTCATCTAATTCCATCCATTCTATTCTCAATAAAATCGTCAATATACTAAGAAAAATAATCTACACTTGCATTTGAAATAGGAAAAAATATATAAACATACCAGAACCTTAAATTTCTTCTAGATAATGTATAGAATGGCTATAAGAAGCCATAGGAACATTTGTGTTGTTTGCTCCCATCAAATGTCCCTTACTCTTCTTAACAAACTCCTAACTCGCTCATTCCTTAGCACAGATACTGAGCTCAAATTTTTCATAAACCTTTGTCTCTTGGATAAAACCCTCTCTGGTTTTAGTCCTTTGTTAAATCACTATTTCCAGACTCTGACTTTTTTTTCTCAGCCTTGATATAAACTCAATAAAAAAAGTTTATGCTTAGGGCATACAATGTAATGTTTTGATATACATTATGAAATGATTGGCCTTCCCTGGTAGCTCAGCTGGTAAATAATCTGCCTGCAATGCACAAGACCCTTGTTTGATTTCTGGGTTGGAACGATACCCTGGAGAAGGGATAGGCTACACATTACAGTATTCTGAGGCTTCCCTGGTGGCTTAGATTATAAAGAATCCACCTGCGACATGGGACACCATGGTTCGATCCTTGGTTGGGAAGATCCCTCGGAGGAGGGTATGGCAACCCACTCCAGTATTCTTGCCTGGAGAATCTCCATGGGCAGAGGAGCTACAATCAAGCTAATAAATATATGCACCGGCTCACATAGTTATATTTTATGGTGAAAACACTTCAGATCAACTCAGAAAAGTTAAAGTATGCAATATGGTATTTTAACCAATATTCACCATGCTACACATTAGACATCCAGAACTTGTTCAACCCTCAAAGCTGAAACTGTGCACCCTTTTACTAGGATCCCCCATTTTTTCCCATTCCCCAGGCCCTGTCAAATAGCATTCTATTCTCCATTTCTATGAGTTTTTTATATTTCACATAGAAGTTAGTTCAAGCAGTATTGTCTTTCTGTTTCTTCCTTATTTCACTCAGGATAATGTCTTCCAGTTTCATTTATGCTGCCACAAATAGCAGGATTCCCTTCTTTTTCATTGCTGAATAATGTTTCATAATATGTATACCACTTTTCTCTATCCATTTATCTGTCCAGGGGTATTTGGGTTGCTTCCATGTTTTGGTTTTGTGAATATGCTGAAATGAACATGATTATATGGGTATCTCTTTGAGATACTGATTTCACTTCCTTTGGATATATACATAAAAGTGGGATTGGTGGATCAGATGACAGTTTTCTTTGTAATTTTTTGAAGAATCTTAAAGCTGTTTTTCATAATGGTTATATCAATTTACATGCCCACCAACAGAATTCAAAGTATCTTTTTTCTCCCCATCCTTATCAGCACTTATTATCTTTTGTCTTTTGGATAATAGCCCTCCTAACAGACATGAGGTGAAATATCATTGTGATTTTTATTTGCATTTCCACAATGATTAACGAGCCCTTTTTATATCCCTGTTGATCATTGGTTTGTCTTCTGTTAAGAAATATTTATTCAGATTCTTAGCCCATTTTTTAATTAGGTTAATTTTTGTTGTTGCTCTTGGGTTGCTATTTGGTTAATCTGATATTAACTCTGTATCAGATATACGATTTGCAAATATTTTCTCCCACTCAGTGTCCTTTGCTATGCAGAAGCTTTTTAGTTAAGGGCAATCCCACTTGTCTATCTTTGCTTTTGTTGCCTTTGCTTTTGGTGTCATATCCAAAAAAATCATTGTTCACATCAAGGTCAAGAGGATTTTTCCATATGTTTTCTTCTAGGAGTTTTATGGATTCAGGTCTCACATATAAGTCTAATCTATTTTGAGTTGATTTTTATGTGTGGTGTAAGATGTGTGTCCAGTGTCATTCTTCTGCATGTGGATGTCCAGTTTTCCCAACACCATTTATTGTAGAGACTATTTTTTCCACATTGCATGTTCTTTGCAATCTTGTCAAAGATCAGTTGACCATAAATACATAGATCAATTTCAGCTAGTTTTTAAACTATGGAGCATCTCTTTCTAGTGGCTCCTTTCTAAGCTCTGGGATTCCCTTGGGTTGCATGAATCTGGGTCATATGCTTATCCTTCAACCATTCTCTGTGTGTAAGACTATTTAAGACCTGTTTGACCAGGTTAAATCTCAAATGCAGTCTTCTCAACTTTTTTGCCTGAGTGTGAGTGGAGTATATTTTCCAGAGGATATTTGAGATACTGTACTGAAAAGAAGATGCTGGGGAGACAAAACCAATAATGGCTACTATGTATTAAAAAAAGTTGATGACTTCTAGTAACTATGTTTGTATTGATTATATATTTTTTTCATTTCTAATTTGTTTTAATTGCAATAAATGATGCCTCATGAAGTTCAACTTAAAAACATCATCATCATTATTTTATCATCTTTCTTGACTTATATATGAAAGGCACTCTAAGATAAAATATGCTCATTACCTGAAGTTGAAACTCATAACAATTTCCTGTTTTAGGGAATGATGACTATAAAGCATAACTATATTCCCTGTTACAAAGTTAAAGTTTCATACTGTATTTATCTACTTAGAGACAGTTTCCCCATTTTCTTCTTCATAGAATTTTCTTTATAAATATAGTTTATACAACTTTCATTTCAAAATTAAGAAGTCAATTTAAAGCTTGGATTTGTTAAGTTTTGTATAATATTAAAACCTGGTGTCCTAGTAAGTGAAAATTAGATTGAAAACCAAATGACAATACAAATCAATGTTTAATTAATCAGTTAAACTTATTTATTTTGGCTGTGCTGGGTCTCTGTTGCTATGTGGGCTTTTCTCTAGTTAGAGTGAGTAGGGGTTATTCTCTAGTTGCAGTGCATGGGCTTCTCACTGCAGTGGCTTCTCTTGTTGTGGAGCACAGGTTCTAGGGTCCACAGGCTTCAGTAACTGTAGCATGTGGGCTCAGTAGCTGCACCTGATGGGCTCCAGAGCACAGGGTTAGTTGTTTTGCAGCATGTGGGATCTTCCCAAATCAGGGATCAAACCCACGTTTTCTGCATTGGTAGGTGAATTCTTTACCACTGAGCCACCAAGGAAGCCTGATACAAATCATTTGTATACTCTTTTCAAGTATATGGGCTTCCCTGGTGGCTCAGAGGGTAAAGTGTCTGCCTGCAATGCAGGAGACCTAGGTTCAATCCCTGGGTCAGGAAGAGCCCCTGGAGAAGGAAATGGCTAACCCACTCCAGTACTCTTGCCTGGAAAATCCCTGGTAGACTACAGTCCATGGGATCATAAAGAGTTGGACATGACTGAGTGACTTCACTTTCTTTCTTTCTATCAAATATATATATAACCAAATTTTATATTCACATTTGGAAAATAGTGGAATCATACATATTTCTCTAAAGTGCTAATTACTCAGTCACTGAATTTTTCATACAACACTTTAGGTGACAGGTACTTTAACAAAAGTAGTATGAGGAGAAAGAGGTTGTTTACTGATATCATGAACTAGAGCAAATTAGTAAGTAGAAAGATGGGGTATAAAGATGCAGATATCCTCATGCTTACATATATTAAAAATAGCCTGTGGAAAATAAAAATAAAGTCACACAGAAGTGGAGCGTAGAAAAGTGGTTGCCAGGGGCAAAGGTTGGGGGAAATAAGAAGAGATTGCCACAAGGAGACACACTCTCAGCTGTAAGATGAATAAAATCTCAGGATCTAAGTAAAACGTGAATACAGTTGTTAACATTGTATTGTACAATTGAAATTTGGTAAGAGAGTAAAACTTCATCACACACACAAAAAAGACAAATATGTGAGGTGATAGATATTAGCTAGATGGGGGCAGTCCTCTCACAATGTGTACGTATGTGAAATGACTATGGTGTATATCATAAAAGTTTTATAATTTCATATGAAAATTATACACATACCCAATAAAGCTGAAATTTAAAAAAAACAAAAAAACATAAAATATGATGTAAGCTTTCATCACCAGGAAAACTTTCCCAGTCACTTTTGGACAGTGTTTTATAGAGACCAAGGCATTTTTGCAGACAGTAGAGGAGTCACCTCTGGGGCAGAGGGAAGTTCTAGAAGATACAATAAGATCAGGGTGCTCTCTACCTGCTTCAATGCATGCAGCTACTTCTTGCTGGAGGAGGATCAAATCCAAATACCATTGTATTTGAGAAAGATTCTGCTGCTTTAATAAAAGTTTGAAGATGCCAAATAATAACAGTAACCTGAAATATTTAGTAATTGTATTAACCATTTCAATTGCAAGTGATTGAGACCCAATTTGATCCTGTTTAATTAAAAATAAAATGCATTGGCATGACAGCATACAGAACTGAAGAAAGACCTGTAGACATGATACGACAGTATCACTGACATATTCAAACTTGGCACTCTTAGGACAGTCCCTGCTGTCTCTCACCTCTGCTTTTCTCTATGTGCATTTTCATTCCGTCTCTGTGATTTAGAAGTGTGCTCAGGTGCTGTGAGTTCAACTCTGACCACAGGCGAAATAAATATCCTCCATCCCCTACACACGCATGTGTGCACAATGCCCCCAAATCCAACACACAGGGATGATTGTTCCAGTTAAAAATCCAGGGGAGTGATTCCAAATTGTCCTTTCCTGGATTATTATGCCCATTCCTAGACAAATCTCTTGAATCCAGTTTACAAATTATAAATATTCCTACTTGGGTCACATGGCTGTCCCTGGGATTGGGGACCAGGTTCTATTAAGAGTAGGAGGGAAAAAGACTCTTTGACAGACAAAGACAATAGGCAATACAATAGCCAAAAAAAAAGATTGATTAGAATAATTTGAAAAACTGCTCTAATTCCCTTTTTATTTTTGCTTTCCTCTGGGCCAGAAGTATTTAAAATTATTTAAGTATATAACAAGCTTTGGAGTTAATGAGGGTAAGACATGAGGGAGGCATGTTGGAGTCTTTGAGAGACAATTTAATTTCAAAACCTATTTTCAAAATCATCAGGACCTTAGTATTTATTCAAATATTTTTCATTGTGCAATTTCAAATTACATTAAATGAAAGATTCATATTTTTATGTTTATCAAAGGAGTCCATTGGTTGATAAAGATTTAGAAAATTGATAGAACTTATTCTGTCCACAAAACATAAACTCTCAAATCGATGCCAGTGTAATGCTTGGAAACAAATTTGCTAAAAATCAGTAAATGAATGAGGATTGACTTTCTACTCATTTTCCATCCTATATCTAAGGAATATTTAGCAAATCCTTTGGATATTGCTCAGTGACTCTAATTTCTAGTTGAACTTGAGATAACGTCTCCAATCTCTGTCTTTTGTCCTTACTGCATCATGATTAAGAAAGATAGGAACCACAATGTTAGCAGCATTCCCAACAGGATTCTCAAATAATTTTTTCATTCCTTGCCCTTCTTTGTGAAATTTTAAATTATGCCAATTTAACTTAGGTTTTATTTATTGAAAATATATCCTGAGAGAAGGATTTTCATGGGTCAATCCAACTCCTGGAATATTTAAAACAACTTTGTGCACAAGTTTGTGTTTGTTTGTGAATATGTATATGTGGAGAGAGGATTCAGATTTTATCAAAATTACTGAGACGTTTATGACTAAAAAAACTCTTAAGTACCAGTAAGAATGTGGGAAACAGAGTTACTGTTTATATCAACAATTTTAGGATTTTGGTCCTAGTTCTTTCCCCTGGGGACCTTTTTAAAAACTTTGAATATTAGTTCTAGTTTGAACTGTGGTGTTGGAGAAGACTCTTGAGAGTCCCTTGTACTGCAAGGAGATCCAACCAGTCCATTCTAGGGGAGATTGATCCTGGGTGTTCATTGGAAGGACTGATGCTAAAGCTGAAACTGCAATACTTTGGCCACCTCATGCAATGAATTGACTCACTGGAAAAGACTCTGATGCTGGGAAAGGTTAGGGGCGGGAGGAGAAGGGGTCGACCGAGAATAAGATGGCTGGATGGCATCACCGACTCTGTGGACATGAGTTTGAGTGAACTCCGGGAGTTGGTGATGGACAGGGAGGCCTGGCGTGCTGTGATTCATGGGGTCGTGGAGAGTCGGACACGACTGAGCGACTGAATTGAACAGAACTGAACTGAACTGAATACTCACAAGAATATGTCATGTGCTTGCTGTGAACTGGCCTCTGTTACATTCTATACATTGTCTAACTTAATACTTGGCACCAACTGATAAACAGGTCTGATCAACCTCACATTGCAGTTGAGGACACAACAACTCAGCAAAGTGATACACTTGTCAAGGTCACATAATGGTGAGTGAAAGAGCCAGAATTGGTATCTGTCTCTATTCTCAACCCCTTTATCTTGCCAGGAATAAGTACAGTAAAAACTCAATGGGCTTCACTGCTGGCTCAGTGGTAAAGAATCCATCTGCCAAGCAGAGAGGTGGTTCAATCCCTAGTTCAGGAAGGTTCGCTGGAGCTGGAAATGGCAACCCATCCAGTATTCTTGCCTGGGAAATCCCATGGACGGAAAAGCCTGGTGGGCTACAGTCCATGGGGGCACATAGAGTCAGACATGACTTAGCAACTAAGTAACAACAAACATTCAATAAGCATGAATTGAGTTAAGCAAAATTTTTGACATGAGAAATGTGTAATAGGATAAGAATGATCATATTCACTGCTCATTAAACTGTCCTTCAAGTAAAAAAACTATACTATTCCCTCTATTCTATCCCCATCCATAGATTATATTTTTGTTTTAAAATATATGATAAAAATTTTATTTTAAGTCAGCTCATCCTTTTGATCATTTAGAAAAAAATCAGTCTCGAGTGAAGCAGAATTCTCTAAAAGTGCAGAGATCGGTTACACTATTACACTAATAGTTAAACTATTACATCCTATTCTCTGAGCTGTCAGATTCTATTAACATAGAAAAAAGTGACATTAAGTCTCAGTCATATATGTCATATTGTTAATTAAAGTCAAGGAAGACTACATTTTTATATAGGATTCTATAAAACTACCTCTTCATCTACATACTTGCAGTAGGTTTTTGGATACAACTATAGTATTTTAGATTGATTTCCATGAAATATTCAACAATTAGATTCAGTTCAATTCAATTCTAACTTAATTAAAATTTTGAGATGCTGATTGCTACATCCATATTAGCATTCCATTTGTAGAGCAAAATGACTGGATTTATAGATTAATCCAAATCAAATTAGAGTTGCAACTATGAAAAGAAGAAATGATTATCATCATTTCCATCTTCTTAATATTAATTAATATTACTAATTACATGTAACTACTACTAACAAACAATTTTTTGTTTTTCACATTTCTAAGAGCCCTTCAACTTTTACTTACTGGCTCTTTTAAAATTTAGTACTACTCATTACTACTAATGATGAAATTAGTAAGTAGTAATTTAGATAATACCTTCTCCTTGTTCTCATTGGTCCTTAAAGGAGAGAGAATGATGGAATCCATCTACCTTGCTAGCCATAGAACAACAAGTTTCACTTCTTCTTGCTGAAGGCCAAAAAAAAAAAAAAAAAAAGGTACATGAAAGGAGAAAGAGTAGGAGAAGGAGAATATAAAGTCAGGAGAAGAGGACGTGGAAGAAGAAAAGGAGGAGAAGGGAAAGGAGAAGAGGGGAGAGGGAACACACTGTTGGAGAAAGTCTTTAGTCGTCTAAACCAGCAGGGTATATGCCTGAAGTGGCTGAGGTGAGAGATATGGTTATAGATGATGACATCACCTATGACTTTTCCATCAATCCCTGCTATACCCTTGAGGTGGCACAGACCGTTGAGGCTGATTAGCTTTTGGCTTATGTTAAAGTTATGTGAGAAATTAATTAAACTCTTAGTCATTGCTGGAAAACAACTGAAACAAAATGAGAGATCATTTTCTGAAAGTCCCAGAAATAGTCACTTCACTATAAACCTAAAGAAGATTTTCTGAAATTCTTTCTGTGCCTTGCAATAACAAAGTTGGGCACCGAAGCATGTCTTATGAAAATCATTGCTCTGGCTTGTTATAAGTGCAAGCTTATAAAAATATGACTACAAATATCCTGTCCCAAATTGAATCACCAAAATCTCCTGCAGGTTATCTTGAGAATAGAGATGAGATCTATACAGTCATCTTCCCAGGGACTGCTCCAGTTCCAGATGCAAGAAACACAAAAGAGGAAAAAATAATTCCATGAAACTAAGGTGAGAATTACATTTTACCTGATAAATAGTTGTCAGTTCTCAAGGAACAAGAGCCAGTTCTCAAGGGTGAAAGGGAAAAGCCAGGTGCTGTCTCAACTTTTTAGGTGCCTGCTTTTGAGCTTGACTAGGATTCTCAAAAGCAGGCACCTAAAAAGTTGAAAACAAAGATCATGGCATCTGGTCCCATCACTTCATGGGAAATAGATGGAAAAACAGTGGAAACAGTGTCAGACTTTATTTTTTGGGGCTCCAAAATCACTGCAGACGCTGATTGCAGCCATGAAATTAAAAGACGCTTGCTCCTTGGAAGGAAAGTTATGACCAACCTTTATATTAAAAAGCAGAGACATTACTTTGCCAACCAAGGTCCGTCTAGTCAAGGCAATGGTTTTTCCCGTGGTCATGTATGGATGTGAGAGTTGGACTGTGAAGAAGGCTGATCGCCGAAGAATCGATGCTTTTGAACTTTGGTGTTGGAGAAGACTCTTGAGAGTCCCTTATACTGCAAGGAGATCCAACCAGTCCATTCTAAATGAGATCAATCCTGAATGTTCATTGGAGGGACTGATGCTAAAGCTGAAACTGCAATACTTTGGCCACCTCATGCGACGAGTTGACTCACTGGAAAACAGTCTGATGCTGGGAGGGATTGGGGGTGGGAGGAGACGGGGACGACAGAGAATGAGATGGCTGGATGGCATCACCGACTCTGTGGACATGAGTTTGAGTGAACTCTGGGAGTTGGTGATAGACAGGGAGGCCTGGTGTGCTGTGATTCAGGGGTCGCAAAGAGTCGGTCACGACTGAGCGACTGAACGGAACTGAACTGAATTGAACTTTGGGACATAGAGTGAAGTACTGCTTGTATTAAAATGAGAGATTTAAAATCTACAAAGTTAAGGACACATTTTACTAAACATCCCCTTAATCTCCTTAATATCCTGTCAATCCTTATCAGAAACACTGTGCTTTGGAACTGGGAAATGAAGATGCAGATGCTTGAGCCTTATTTTAACTTAAAGATAAAAATAGATCTCCTGGTCTAAAATTAAATCAGAAAGAACATGAACCATAGAGGTGTCCCTCTAATATGATTTTTCCAGTTAATATTGATATTTTAGAGGCTTCCCCAATTGTTCAACTGGTAAAGAATCTACCTGGAATGCAGAAGACACAGGAGATCCCTGGGTTGGGAAAATCCCGTGGAGGAAGAAATGGCAACCTACTCCAGTATTCTTACCTGGAGAATCTCATGCACAGAGGAGCCTGGCAGGATACAGACCATGAGGTTGCAAAGAGTCAGACACAACTGAGTGATAATATTGGATTTTGGATTGATATTTTAAATACTCATTTACCTTTCACTTTAACTGAATTTAGAAAGAGACAATTCAATACATTATGGGATTGCACATAGGAAAAATATGTAGCAAGTCCACACTGATGAGATATTTGGATCATTTAGAAATGGTCAGCAGTCTATTTATAGAATCACTGCCTTTAGCCCTGTGCCTTTGGTGGATGCTAAAAAGATATGATCTCATATGCCCTTCATCTTACTTTTAGTTGAGATAAATAAAAATAATTCACTCATAGATGAAATAAATAAAGCAGAGAGAAGTTATATGGCAGACCCAAATTTGCTAATCATGAAAAAGAAAAAAAATTGATTTAATTGTGTACTTCCTCCAAGTACACAAAATTGCCTCAATTTTTCAATTTAGTTTCAGACTAGAAAAGGATGATAAAGAGACAGTTTAACTATCAATCCTAATTAATACCCCATACTTGATAGAAATACAATATTTGCTTTGCTTACTGAAAATGTTTATGTTCTCTAGTAATGAAAGAAAGTAGTAGAAAGAAGACAGAATGATCAAGAAGAGATAACATTGGGAAATCATGGGACAGAATACATTAAAGGAAAATTTCCATATCAATTAACTATTTTTTTAGGTCTATGTGCATAGCTCCAGCAAGAGTTATTTGGATAGCAAGGCCAGAAGGAATTTATTTGCAAGTCTTACCTTTTAACCTCTTACAGTGAAGCCAAGCATTAATAAGTTAATACTAAATATTAATATCCTGTGGTGCTCTCCAGGTAATAGTCTTTAGAATTACCATCTATTTCATTAGATAATAAAACATCCTTATAACTGATTTTCTCTTTCACTTTTTAAATCCTCCCTCTATAATGTAAAATGGTGATTAAGAATTTTTTTTTATCCTTCAGATTTTCCCCATATACAAGCCCGATTTGGAAATATTGAGGGTTTGCCACCAGATTACTGCAATAAAGTGAAAATCACAATAGAGCTATTCACATAGATTTTTGTTTTTTGTTTTTTGTTTTCTTGTGCATATAAAAGTTACATTTATACTATACTGTAGTCTATTATGTGTGCAATAGCACTATGTCTGAAAAAAAGTACATAGCTTAATTAAAAAATACTTGACTGCTAAAACGTGCAAAGTATTATCTGAGACTTCAACAAATGGTAGTATTAACACCAAAGACCAGTGACCACAGATCACCATGAAATAATGATAATGAAAAAGCTTCAATAATTGTGTCAATTATCAAAGTATGACAGAGAGACCCCCAAGTCAGCAAACAATTTTGGGAAAAAACAATGGCACTGATAATCAGACTTGCTCAACGCTATGTATCTTGGATCCTTTTTTAATAAAGCCAGTTGATCATGGTAAAAACAGTAATAATATGATAATACTTTGTAACATGTGTTTTATTAAATTAATTAATTAATTTTTTTGGAGGCTAATTACTTTACAATATTGTAGTGGCTTTGCCATACATTGACATGAATCAGCCATGGGTGCACATGTGTCCCCCATCCTGAACCCTCCTCCCACATCCTTCCCCATCCCATCCCTCAGGGCCATCCCAGTGCACCAGCCCTGAGCATCCTGTCTCATGCATCGAACCTGGACTGGTGATCTATCTCACATATGGCAATATACATGTTTCAATGCTGTTCTCTCAAATCATCCCACCCTTGACTTCTCCCACAGAGTCCAAAACTCTGTTCTTTACATCTGTGTCTCTGTTGCCGCCTCGCATATAGGGTCGTCATTACCATCTTTCTAAATTCCATATATATTTGTTAATATACTGTATTTGTATTTTTCTTTCTAACTTACTTCATTCTGTATAATAGGCTTCAGTTTCGTCCACCTCTTTAGAACTGATTCAAATGCAATCTTTTTAATAGCTGGGTAATATTCCATTGTGTATATATACCACAGCCTTCTCATCCATTCATCTGCCGATGGACATCTAGGTTGCTTGCATGTCCTAGCCATTGTAAACAGTGCTGTGATGAACATTGGGGTACACTTATCTCTTTCAATTTTGGTTTCCTTGGTGTGTATGCCCAGCAGTGGGATTGCTGGGTCATATGGCAGTTCTATTTCCAGTTTTTTAAGGAATCTCCACACTGTTCTCCATAGTGGCTGTACTAGTTTGCATTCCCACCAACAGTGTAAGAGGATTCTCTTTTCTCCATACCCTCTGCAGCATTTATTGTTTGTAGACTTTTCGATCGCAGCCATTCTGACTGGCATGAAATGGTATCTCATTGTGGTTTTGATTTTCATTTCTCTGATAATGAGTGATGTTGAGCATCTTTTCATGTGTTTGTTAGCCATCTGTATGTCTTCTTTGGAGAAATGTCTGTTAAGTTCTTTGGCCCATTTTTTGATCGGGTCATTTATTTTTCTGGAATTGAGTTGCAGGAATTGTTTGTATATTTTTGAGATTAATTCTTTGTCCGTTGCTTCATTCGCTATTATTTTCTCCCATTCTGATGGCTGTCTTTTCACCTTGCTTATAGTTTCCTTTGTTGTGGAAAAGCTTTTAAGTTTAATTAGGTCCCATTTGTTTATTTTTGCTTTTATTTCCATTACTCTGGGAGGTGGGTTATAGAGGATCCTGCTGTAATTTATGTCAGAGAGTGTTTTGCCTATGTTTTCCTCTAGGAGTTTTATGGTTTCTGTTCTTACATTTAGATCTTTAACCCATTTTGAGTCTATTTTTGTGCATGGTGTTAGAAAGTGTGCAAGTTTCATTCTTTCACAAATGGCTGGCCAGTTTTTCCAGTACCACTTGTTAAAGAGTTTTTCTTTTCTCCATTGTATATTCTTGCCTCCTTTGTCAAAGATAAGGTGATGATAGGTAGGTGGATTTATCTCTGGGCTTTCTATTTTGTTCCACTGATCTATATTTCAGTCTTAGTGCCAGTTCCATACTGTCTTGATGACTGTGGCTTTGTAGTAGTACTGAAGTCAGGCAGATTGATTCCTCCAGTTCCATTCTTCTTTCTCAAGATTACTTTGGCTATTCGAGGTTTTTTGTATTTCCACACAAATTGTGAAATTATTTGATCTAGTTCTCTGAAAAATACCGTTGATAGCTTGATAGAGATTGCATTGAATCTATAGACTGCTTTGGATAGTATACTCATTTTCACTATATTGATTCTTCTGATCCATGAACATGGTATATTTCTCCATCTGTTTATGTCATCTCTGATTTCTTTCATCAGTGTTTTATGGTTTCCTACATATAGGTCTTTTGTTTCTTTAGGTAGATGTATTCCTAAGTATTTTATTCTTTTCATTGCAATGGTGAATGGAATTGTTCCCTTAATTTCTCTTTCTGTTTTCTTATTGTTAATGTATAGGAATGCAAGGGATTTCTGTGTGTTAATTTTATATCCTGCAACTTTACATATTCATTGAATAGCTCTAGTAATTTTCTGGTGGTGTCTTTAGGATTTTCTATGTAGAGGATCATGTCATCTACAAACAGTGAGAGTTTTACTTCTTCTCCAATCTGGATTCCTTTTATTTATTTTTCTTTTCTGATTTCCATAGCTAAAACTTCCAAACTATGTTGAATAGTAGTGGTGAGAGTAGGCACCCTTGTCTTGTTCCTGACTTCAGGGGAAATGCTTTCAGTTTTTCACCATTGAGAATAATGTTTGCTGTGTGTTTATCATATATGACTTTTATTATGTTGAAGTATGTTCCTTCTATGCCTGCTTTCTGGAGGGTTTTTAATCATAAAAGGATGTTGAATTTTGTCAAAGGCTTTCTTTGCATCTATTGAGATAATCATATGGTTTTTATCTTTCAATTTGTTAATGTGTGTAATGCATCACATTGATTGATTTGCAAATATTGAAGAATCCTTGCATCCCTGAGATAAAGCCCACTTGGCTGTGTTGTATGATCTTTTTAATATGTTGTTGGATTCTGTTTGCTAGAATTTTGTTAAGGATTTGGCTATATCTTCATCAGTGGTGTTGGCCTGTAGTTTTCTTTTGTGTGGCATCTTTGTCTGGTTTTGGTATTAGGGTGATGGTGGCCTCATAGAATGAGTTTGGAAGTTTACCTTCTTCTGCAATTTTCTGGAAGAGTTTGAGTAGGATATATGTTAGCTCTTCTCTAAATTTTTGGTAGAATTCACCTGTGAAGACATCCAGTCCTGGGCTTTTATTTGTTGGAAGATTTCTGATTACAGTTTCGATTACCATGCTTGTGATGGGCCTGTTAAGCTTTTCGATTTCTTCCTGGTTCAGTTTTGGAAAGTTATACTTTTCTAAGAATTTGTCCATTTCGTCCAAGTTGTCAATTTTATTGGCATATAGTTGCTGATAGTAATCTCATATGACCTTTGGATTTCTGTGTTATCTGTTGTGATTTCTCCATTTTCATTTTTAATTTTGTTGATTTGATTCTTCTCTTTTTTTCTTGATGAGTTTGGATAATGGTTTGTCTATTTTATTTATCTTCTCAAGAACTAGTTTTAGTTTTGTTGATTTTTGCTGTAGTCTCCTTTTTCTTTCCTTTCCTTTTTCTATCATTTCTTTTTCATTTATTTCTGTCTTAATTTTTATGATTTATTTCCTTCAGCTAACCCTGGAGTTCTTTATTTCTTTTTTTTTCTAGTTGCTTTAGGTGTAGAGTTAGGTTATTTATTTTATTTTTCTCTTGTTTCTTGAGGTAAGGTTGTATTGCTATGAACCTTCCCCTTATCACTGCTTTTACTGAATTTCATAGGCTTGGGGTTGTTGGGCTTTCATTTTCATTTGTTTCTATGCATATTTTTATTTCATTTTTGATTTCTTCTGTGATTTGTTGGTTATTCAGAAGCACGTTGTTTAGCCTCCATACGTTTGAATTTTTAATAGTTTTTTTCCGTGCAGTTGACATCTAATCTTCCCACATTGTGATCAGAAAAGATGCCTGAAATGATTTCAATTTTTTGAATTGACCAAGGCTATATTTATGGCCCACGATGTGACCTATCCTGGAGAAGGTTCCATGTGCACTTGAGAAGAAGGTGAAATTCATTGTTTTGGGGTGAAATGTCCTATAGATATCAATTAGGTATAACTGGTCTATTGTAGCATTTAAAGTTTGTGTTTCCTTGTTAATTTTCTGTTCAGTTGATCTATCCATAGGTGTGAGTGGGGTATTAAAGTCTCCCACTATTATTGTGCTACTGTTAATTTCCCCTTTCATATTTGTAAGCATTTGCCTTACATATTGCGGTGCTCCTATGTTGGGTGCATATATATTTATAACTGTCATATCTTCTTCTTGGATTGATCCTTTGATCATTATGTAGTGTCCTTCTTTGTCTCTTTTCACAGTCTTTATTTCAAAGTCTATTTTATCTGATATGAGTATTGTTACTCCTTCATTCTTTTGGTCTCCATTCAGGTGGAATAGCTCTTCACTTTCAGTCTGTACGTATCCCTTGTTTTGAGGTGGGTCTCTTGTAGACATATATATAGGTCTTGATATATAGGGGTCTTGATTTTGTATCCATTCAGCCAGCCTTTTGGTTGGAGCATTCAACCCATTTACATTTGAGGTATTTGTTGATAAGTATGATCCCATTGCCATTTACTTTGTTGTTTTGGGTTCGGGTTTATAAACCTTTCCTGTGTTTCCTGTCTAGAGAAAATCCTTTAGCATTTGTTGAAGAGCTGGTTTGGTGGTGCTGAATTCTCTCAGCTTTTGCTTGTCTGTAAAGCTTTTGATTTCTCTTTTATATTTGAATGAGATCCTTGCTGGGTACAGTAATCTGGGTTGTATGTTTTTCTCTTTCATCGCTTTAAGAAGGTCCTGCCATTCCCTCTGACTTGAAGAGTTTCTATTGAAAGATTAGCCATTATCCTTATGGGAATTCCCTTGTGTGTTTTTGTTGATATTCCCTTGCTGCTTTTAATATTTGTTCTTTGTGTTTGATCTTCATTAATTTGATTACTGTGTGTCTTGGGGTGTTTTGCCTTGGGTTTATCTTGTTTGGAACTCTCTGGGTTTCTTGGACTTGGGTGGCTATTTCCTTTCCCATTTTAAGGAAGTTTTCAACTATTATCTCCTCAAGTATTTTCTCATGGTCTTTCTTTTTGTCTTCTTCTTCTGGGACTCCTAGGATTCAAATGTTGGTGTGTCTAACATTGTCCCAGACATCTCTGAGTTTGCCTTCATTTCTTTTCATTCTCTTTTCTTTTTTCCTCTCTGCTTCATTTATTTCCACCATTCTATATTTCACCTCACTTATCCTATCTTCTGCTTCAGTTATTCTGCTGTTGTTTCCCTCCAGAGTGTTTTTGCTCTCAGTTATTGCATTATTCATTATTGACTGACTCTTTTTTATTTCTTCTAGGTCCTTGTTAAACATTCCTTGCATCTTCTCAATCCTTGTCTCCAGTCTATATATCTGTAATTCCATTTTGTTTTCAAGATTTTGGATCATCTTTATTATCATTATTCTGAATTCTTTTTCAGGTAGACTCCCTATCTCCTCCTCTCTTGTTTGGTTTGGTGGGCATTTATCATGTTCCTTTACCTGCTGAATATTTCTCTGCCTTTTCATTTTGTTTAGATTGCTGTGTTTGGGGTGGCCTTTCTGTATGCTGGCAGTTTGTGGTTCCTTTTTATTGTGGAAGTTCCTCCTTGTGGGTGGGGTTGGACCGGTGGCTGGTCAAGGTTTCCTGGTTAGGGAAGTTTGTGTTGGTGCTCTGGTGGGTGGAGCTGGATCTCTTCTCTCTGGAGTGCAACGAAGTGTCCAGTAGTGAGGTTTGAGGTGTCTATGAGTTTGGTGTGACTTTTGGCTGCTTGTACTTTTGTGCTCAGGGTTATGTTCCTGCAATGCTGGAAAATTAGCTTGGTATATCTTGCTCTGAAACTTGTTGACTCTTGGGTTGAGCTTGGTTTCAGTGTAGGTATGGAGGCTTTTGCATGAGCTCTTGTCAATTAATGTTCCCTGGAATCAAGAGTTTTCTGGTGTTCACAAGTTTTGGATTTAAGCCTCCTGCTTCTTGCTTTCAGTCTTATTCTTACAGTAGCCTCAAGACTTCTCCATCCATACAGCACAGTTGATAAAACATCTGGGTTAACGGTGAAACGATTCTCCACAGTGAGGGACACCCAGAGAGGTTCACAGAGTTACACAGAGAAGAGATGAGGGAGGAGGGAGATAGAGGTGACCAGGAGAAGAGGGGGAATCAAAAGGGGAGAGAGCAAGCTAGCCAATAATCAAATCCCTATGTGCTCGCCACAGTCTGGAACACTCAGAGAGGTTCACAGGGTTACATAGAGAAGAGACGAGGGAAGAAGGAGATAGAGGTGACCAGGAGGAGAAGAGGAGGAGTCAAAAGGAGAGAGACAAATCTAGCCAGTAATCAGTTCCCTAAGTGTTCTTCACAGTCCAGAACACCCAAAGAGATTCACAGAGTTAAGTAGAGAATAGAAGGGAGAGGGAGGAGGTAAAGGTGACCTGGGTGAGAAAAGGAGAATCAAAAGGGGGAGAGGGCAATCAAGCCAGTAATCACACTCCTAAGTAAAAAAGGATATTGAAGATTAGATTCTTAAAAGTACAAAATTGATTACAAATACCAAAAAGCAAAGATTAAAAGTCTAGAGTAGAGGTTAGACTCTCAAAAGTACAATATTAAAAATACAAAACAAAATCACAAAAGTTATAAAAAACATATATATATGAAATTTGCTTTAATAATAGGGTCTTTTTTTGCAAGGTAATAGTAGGTTATGAAAATGAAAGTTAAAGGAGTAATAAATAACTTAAAAATAAAAAAATTAAAAATTAAAAAATGATAATAATAAAATGTATCTAGGAATTTCTCTGGAGCTCTTGAGGGCGGAGTGGGGTCAGTTCAGTTTCAGATAGTTCCTTGTTCCAGCTTCTCCTTCTTCTCAAGGTCTATAGGTCCCTTCCAATGTAGTCAATACTAACTACAGGGTTTTAATCTGTTGCACCTGTCACTTCCAAAGTGGTCCCCTCTTCTTTGTTTATTTTGGCTCCCTCTGTTTACAAGTCTCTTCAGTGTCTAATTTCCACCGTGACACAAGCGGGGGAAGGTGGTCACTTATTTACGCTCACTCGTTCAGTTGTGCTGTGGGGAGGGAGGAATGCTGCAAACAAATATCACTGGCATGTGTGGGGAATATTCACAGTGTATGGACCACACTGGTTTGCCCCAGCTCACGGCACATGTGCTTTACCAGTCTACACTGCTCAGGTTCCAGGTTGCTCTGCAGGGGAACTGTGCAAAGCAGGTCCTGGGTTTCATGAACTTCCAAGGTCTAAGCTGCTCAGGTTCAGGTTCTTGGGTACTCCACAAAGCACAGAGTTGGTTGGGCCTGTGTTTTGTGCCCTTCCCAGATCCGAGCAGCTCAGGCGACTGGGTGCTTGGTGAGCACACTGTCTCAGATATTCTATACGTCTTAATCACCTCCCCAGTCACAGCCACTTGGTTCCCTGGGTGCACTGCAAGAGCACCGTCTCAGGTGTGCCATGTGTCTCCTCTGCGGAGCTGATCTCTGGCTGCAACCCTCCTGGCAGATGTCAACCATCCAGGATATCAGGAAGACTTGGTTAGCAATTGGGAGCCTGCTCACAATTTGGTGGAGGATGCCGTCTCTGGGGCTGAGATTGCCCCTTGCTTTCCAGCTCTGACTGTCACCGCCTGCCTCTCTGCCTTTGATGGGGGGATGGGCCCGTCTCCTGCCAGTTAGCTCTCCTCTGGTACTTGCTCAATCCTTTGTTCTGTGAGCAGGCCAGGCTGTGACTTAGGTTAGAGCTTTTCGTGGGAAAGTTCTCTCTCTCTTTTCACTCTCTCTCTTTGGCTGTCCTACAGTTTGGGTTGCTGCTTCACATTAGCTCCCTCAGATTGTCCTCAGGGCATTCAGGCCTGGTCCTTACCTTAAGCATGCAACCCGCGCCTCCTTGTTCAGCCCCCGCTTGCTGGTGGTGGACATGAGCGTCTGGGCTACTTCTCCACTGGGAGCTTCAGTTAGGCATGTATTCTGTGTTTTTTTTTTTTTTTTCTCTTCTCCCGGTTATGTTGCCCTCTGAGATTCCAAAACTCCCCAGAGACCTGCCGATGAGAGGGTTTCCAGGTGTTTGGAAACCTCCTCCTTCACAACTCCCTCCCCGGGATGGATCTCCATCCCTAACTCTTTTGTCTCTCTTTTTGTCTTTTGTATTTTGTCCCAACTCCCTTCAAAGAGGATGGGCTGCCTTTCGGGTGCCTGGTGTCTTACACCAGCATTCAGTTGTTTTGTGGAGGTTGCTCAGCATTCAAATGATATTTTGCTGAATTTGTGGGAGAGAAAGTGGTCTCCCCGTCTTATTCCTCTGCCATCTTACGACCACCCCAACACGTGTTTTAAATTTTTTATCCTCTGAACACCACTGTGAGATAGTGTTTGCATAATTTGTTCACTCAGTTATCTATTGAGTCCCTAATATGTGTCAGACACTGTGCAGAGGGTAACTCTGATGTCAGTGTGATATTGTTCCTGTCCTCAAGGAGTTCATGCTCTAGTAGAGAGACACAGAACATGTTGTCATGGTAGGACACCACTTAAACGTTTGTCCTTTGTCCTTCCACAAAGTACATTCACCTGAGGGAGGGATCTGCTCTTCTCTGGGTGTTTAAAACACAAAATCAGGAAGAAAAGAGGAGGCATAAGAGGAATGCTTCTTTAAATGCAACAAAACCCAAAGACTGAAATGTGGGGCCAAAGTTTTAATTGGACTTCATAAATAACAGTAACAGGTGGTGGTATTGCAGAGTTATAGATAAGGAGCAATGGATTTTCAGAGAAGAATAATGCAACTTTGAGATGTGGGGAGATCTGTGGAATAATCCAGAAGACTGATTGGGACAGAGGGAATAGCAAAGGTTTGGTAGGTGACATAGTATTTCCCCAGTCCTTGTAAGACATATTTCATCTCACTATATGGAAATAAAAGCAAAGGCACCCTAAATAGAGGAAACAGTGTGAGCAATCTATAAAGATTGGAATGTATACCTGCAACAGAATGTATTATGATTCAGCTGGAAAAATTAGCAGTGGATAAATCAGAGTACTGGGAGTTCAGTTTGGAAAGGTACATTGGAAGAGATCATGGAATTTGTTCATGCAGGCTCCAAAGAGTCTGAGTAACTTATTGCTGGATTTGTACATGGGTTACTCCATTTCCCTTTAAGGAAGAACTTGGTGCCCTGCTTTTGGGAATGCTATCAACAGATGACCCATTTTGTGGCAAAGGTTGTGCAACCATGGATGCATGCCAGAGGGATCCACTAGTTCTACTATACAGTGAATTACTTGATAGTAGCCTATCGCATAGAATGTTGAAAAGATTCTTAAAAAGTTTATCAAATGTGCCACCTTCGGGGTGTAGAATGGTGATTCTGCTCTTTGGGGTGTGTGTTGAAACACTGACACTAGACTGTTGTGTCCCAAACAGTTACATTACATGGGTCTTGGATCAAGGAGTCTGCACAGAATTAGTCCTCTTGCCATTTCTCCTAGAGGCCCACTTGGAAATACCTCTTTCCTATCTCCATAACATGAGTCTCTACTGAATTAGAAGTCCTTATGTCCAGAAAGAGGAATACTTCCACCACTGGGCACACTAATGTTTTCACTGAAACTGAAGTTATTATAGCTGTGTGGTGATTAGGGGCATCATTTGTCAGTAGACTAGCAGACAATGAAAATAGTTACCATGCTGGTGAAAACTAACTCTGATAATCAGGAGGAGCTAGACTCTGAGCTGCATAATCAGAATGGAGAGGAGATCTTGGAGAGCTACTGAAGCATCTCTTGGAGCTTCTATGCCTGATAAGAGTGAAAGGAAAATGTCATCTTCCACAGACTGACAAAAGCAAAACAGCCATGCTCTTAACCCTCAGGAATAAAGATCTGAATCAAGTCACCTAGAATATGGAGAATTAATAGATCATTTGTCAGCAACCAAACATTGATATGAAAATAGCAACCAAAGTTTCAGACTCCTCAAGGAAGAGGCTCTCCATCATCTGACTGGACAATTACATAGATCAGCTACAGCCCTGGACAAAGGTAAGAACAATCTAGAAAAATCCAACTAGAGGGTGGAGATAATCAATATTTATGGTCTTGGGTAAAGCTGCAGCAGTGGGTACTGTAGCTCATGCCATTAATCCTAATTACTTAATCTTATTAAAAGAATGTAATTGCATGCCACCTTGAAGAGTAGTTGACAGTGTAATGAATGTGGGTTACAAGTATATCTTCATGGCATAAGGGTGGGTTGGAGCAAATGCTTTTGCTAGTCTACAACATATCCTCTTCCCCACTCCTACTTCCAGGGGTGCAGATATTTCCATGTGTGCTAACAGCACCCCTCCTCCAACATAAACACTGATCTTGTTGCATTTCTGTTCTGTAATTTTCACTGAAGATGCAGAAACCAACTCAGTTCACATGCAGGGAATCACTGGCAGTGCAGGAGTGTTCATTCTGGACAGGTTGGGATCTGATGAGTAAGTACCCTAGCCATCCTCTCCATGGACAGTTTTTGGAGGAATTCTATTTATTTATCAGAGGACCAGGCTGAGTTGAGTCTCTGTCACCTACAACTGCGGCCTCAAGACTGCGTCTTTCATTGGCTTTTTGTACTTCATGTCACATTTCCCCGTAGTAGCTTTCTGGAATGTACTCCCAAATAAAATGTGTGTGTGCTCAGTCATTAAGTCATGTCCAACTCTTTGCAACCCCATGGATTGTAGCCTGCCAGACTCCTCTGTCCATGGGATTTCCCAGGCAGAAATACTGGAATGGGTTGCCATTTCCTTCTCAAGGTGATCTTCCCCATCCAGGGATCAAACCCTTGTCTCCTGAATTAGCAGGTAGTTTCTTTATTAGGGAAGCCTCCCTAAAATACAGCTGTACCAGAATTTCTGTCTCAAGTACTGTTTATGGGAGAACTCAAACTAAGACAATTTTGATGTAACTTTGGAAAACAAGGATATGTATACATAGTAGGTTACATGTAACAATGAACTGAGAAGTCTGGGGAGTCAAATAGGACAAAGAATCACAAAGTACCATTATTTTCAGCAATAAATAATTTTACATGAAATGAGTTGGACAGTCAGGAAGAATTTTAGTGTTGGGGAAAAAGTCCGTCTGTCTTTTGTGTTAAGATGTTTATTATTAGGTGTCCTACATTGCTGTGCTTTGTGTACCAAACTAATACAGATTGAGCAGAACAAGTGCATAAGTTGCTTATCTCCTCAATTTTTTTAATACAGCATGTATTGCTTGTTTTCCTATTTATAAAGTGAGATCTATTTATCATAGATAATTTGGATATTACAAAATATATAGCAATATTACTTGTAAGCCTACCAGCCAAGATTTTCCGTAGGTAGTGTGAAACAAGTTTAAAGTTGTATGCTATCTATGTTTCAATTCTGTATATAAATATAGGACAGGATTATGCCATGTAAATATAAAGTGAAAGGTCTGTTTCAGACTGTGAATATGAAGCTCAAATCCTGGCTCCCTGCACATTTATTCTTGTCAAACTTCAAAACTCCTGTCATAAATCTGAAAATAATATTTTAGCCTATAAATATGCCATGATATGTTGATCCACTCATAGATAATTGAGGGTTTTTTAGTTTAATTAATTAATCATTATTATGTGGCCAAATCTACAATGAGACTAATAGGGTGAAAGGTTAGAAACACGTTGTTTTTAAAAACATTGCCGAATTGCTTTTCTGAAAGATTAACTCAATCACTTTTCTGTCAGATAGCAATGAGTAAACCTTCCCACTCTCGCCAACTCCACATTTTGTTTTCTTTTTGTTAAACAGTGATAGGTCTGGATCATCAGGGGAGCCATATTAAGAGGATATTGCACACAAATGATTTTAATAAGCATACTACTGGGCCTTATCCCCTGGAGAAGGGAATGGCTACCCATTCCAGTATTCTTGCCTGGAGAATTCCATAGACAGAGGAACCTGGTGAGCTACAGTCCATAGGGTCACAAAGAGCTGGACACAACTGAGCAACTAAAGCTTTCACTTTCACTGGGTCTTATCAGTTACTTCCTGGTAAGAATGAGTCTGAACACTTGATAAGACCTTTCTTATGGTGCAATCTTGACCTGAAATAATTAATGAGGTCTACATCTAATTCATTATCATTTACTAATTTGTATATATATTTGGTTTTACAACAGAGAAATCTATTTAAAAATATGACCCTTAGAGGTATGACATTTTCATAAGAACTGAAACTTTTAAAAAACTTAGAAAAACAAAACAAAACAGATCATCCTCAATGCTGTTTAGCCCTCTGAGTCAAGCTCAAGTCCTCCCTCATGAGTAATGCTGTCTTCATTAATTTTCTTTTCTGCCAGATGGTTTGCTAATTTAAAATCCCTCAAGTGATAGGTGTTTTATTATAGACAACTCACTTGGCTGGGGAAAGTAAGACTGCAGCCTTTCACACCTTCACTGATGAAGTTAATGAGTTCATATCAAGTTTATGAAATTCATTTCACTTATTCAGACTTGCAGAATTGGATTCAGGGAGGAAGAACATGGATCTCAAGTTCCAGGAATGCTTTGATAAAGTCCATCCAGAAAATGTTATGGAATCAAGAGAAAAAAAATATGTATAATGTTGTTTTCCATTAAGATTGCCAATATTTTTTTTAAGTGAAGGCCTTTATTAACTCACAGCCAGTCTATTGTCAAAGTTTCTTATTTAGTCTTCTGGGGATTTTAATTTCTTGCTTTTCTAAACCACTCTTCATGTGGCCATCACAATAATATCCCCCCAAATGCCTCTAATATCATGCAACTGACAGTTATTTAAGGTCCAAGTCCTTGGCTTGTCATATCATCCATGCCCAAGTTACCTTTCTTGTACTTCTCTGCACAAACCTGTCACTTTTGCCAAGATGAATCCACTCACAGTAAAGTCATGTTAATTTTGGTCAGTTCAACCCTTTTGTTTATTTTTCTAATCTTGGTTTTTCTATTTCTATTTTACTTACCATCTGAAGTCCAGCTCAAAGGCCACTTTTCTTATTAAACCTCCTTCATTTCCTCTTCTAGGAGTTATGTCACTTCTTCTGATCTCTTATAGAATTTGTTTTCTTCATTACTCTTGGTTAACAATTGACATTTTGTCTTTTATTGCAGTTAGTTGAATTTATATGTGGTCACTTCAGATTATGATTTACAATAGTGCAGGAAACATAGTTTATGGATTGTTTATATTCCTTACTGCACTTGCAGAGAACTTGTGAAAAGTAGGTCATAGATCAATATTTATTTATTGGAAGTCCAAATGCATTTTCCAGGCAGTGATGAAAAATATTTAATGACTCATAATACAACAGGACACTGAATTGCTTATCATAAAACATTCCAAGAAGAACTAAATAATATACTTTCTTGATGGTACTGCTAAATAAGGTGCACAAACTAGAGTTTTCTAATAACAGATCTATATTCAAGCATGTGGATAATTCTAACGCAAGAATTTAAGTATACACTTAAAATAGTTCAGACCAACATATGACATTTAAGTGAATAAAGTACTACAAAATTAAAGCATCATTTTGTAACTCAGTTACTGGTATAGAGATCATCCTTAAGAAAATTATGAGCTTCGCAGGTGGCATTGGTGGTAAAGAATCCACCTGCAATGCAGGAAACACAGGAGACCTGGGTTCAATCCCTAGGTAGGGAAGATGCCCTGGAGGAGGGCATGGCAGCCCACTCCAGTATTCTTGCCTGGAGAGTCCCCATGGACAGGAGAGCCTGGTGGGCCATAGTCCATAACATTGCAAAGAGTTGGACAAGACTAAAGCGACTTAGAACACACTCACACTAGAAAATCACATAATTTCAGTTTAATGAAAAAGTGTTTGCCTTCTTAGTTAATTATTACAGAGAGGTTCAGAATTTTTTCAGGAAGATTTTATAGGGTCTGTATCTCTTTCAACACATTTTAGGAGAAATCTGGCCTAATTTATATACTAATAATAAGTTTAAACAGAAAGGGTTCTGCCTCTTTTTTCTATATCATTTACACCCTTATCAAAAATTGTGTTCCATTCTAAGCATGTACTATTGCTGAAATATCAGCGTGTAAATATAGAAAACCATATTCTCTTGAACTTTGATATATACTCTTTGTTTATCAAGAACTTAGAAAATTAAAGTGATCAAATATTCACTTATCAACAAATGCTTCTTGGGCATCCACATATACTAGGTGGTATTTCAAAAGGCAAAATATTTCAGTTGTAAACAAACAGACCTGGGAAGCAAAGGTATGCCATAATTAGATTTTTATTTTAAAATACTGCTTTGATCACCATGCAAAGAGCAGCCTGTTGAGAATACAGATGACTGTCACAATTATGAGGCAAGGGATGATGGTGGCTTGACTGAGGTAGAAGTTGGAGGGAAGAGAAGTAACCATATATGTTTTAGAGACAGAATCAAATAGGACCTGCTCATAGTGATAAAAAATAAGTGACAAAAATTAAAAGATAAGACATTAATTAAAACTCCTTGGTGACTGACTTAAGCAGAAGAATGATGCCATTTGCTATCCAATGGGAAAGACTAAATGAAGTACAGGATTGAAGGAGGTTGGTATAGAACAAATTAAGAATTTCATTTTATAGAGAATAAAATGGTGGTTACCAGGGGATGGAGGGGTGAGAGAATAAGGTTGATTTGTTTAAGTAGACAAACTTGGAATGGATAGTAAATAAGTCATATAGATCTAATGCCTAGTATAATGACTACAGACAGTGATATTGTATTTTAATTATGTGATATGGTAAATGGGCTTCCCCAGGCAACTCATGTAGTAAAGAATCTGCCTGCAATTGGAGACATGGGTTCCATTCCTGAGTTGGGAATATCCCCTGGAGGAGAATATGGTAACCCACAAGTACTCTTGGCTGGAGAATTCCATGGACAGAGATGGCTGGGGGGCTGTAGTCCATGGAACAGCAAAGAGTTGGCATGACTGAAGCAACTTAGCACACACACACATACACAATGTTATAAATATCACTACAATAGCAAACAGCCTTACAATATATAAACATACCAAAGTAACACGTTGTACAACTTTAATATACACAATGTTTTAGGACAAACTTTTTCAGTTAAAAAAAAAATTCTGTTTTATCTGAGTCCCTTTAATCAGGTCATTAGATACTCATATCAACAAGTCAGGTAGTGAGTGACCCATCAATCTGGGATGCTGGGGAGAAGTCAGGGCTTGAACTCTATACCAAAATCAGTTTTCTAAACTAAATAAATATCTTGACTTCAAATTTAACAGATTTCTTTTGGAAATTATATATATATCACTCTAATTGTATGCTCAGTTTGTGGAAAATCTTGGACAGGAGGCACTTCCAGGGAGATGATAACCAAAGGCTATCTTTTAAATTTAAATCACATGGTGGGACTGAAGAATGGGATCTTACGATCTGTAATTGTCCTTACTGCACCTATTGCTTCAGAATACAAATAAGCTGTCTATACAAATTCAAACATATTTTGTAATGCCTTTAACAGGTGAAAAATTTTAATTTTAGTAACTTTTAAGTTTTTTTATTTTTCCCCCTAGGGGGGAAAATAAGATTTTAACTGAGGAAATGTAATCAGTATTATCAAAACCAAAGGAGAAGAAATGAAATATTATCTTGTTTTTTAATGAGGTAAGGCCTCATTGACCAGAACTTTCAATGGTTCAATCTACTTGCTTTTCTTTTCTTTCTCTTTGAAAGAAAATACTCTAAGCTCATCAAGTGGAAATTGTGCTCATGGAATTCCTTCTTTATTCAGGATATAAGGATTATTAATTGTGCGGTAGTTTGAACACTCTTTGGCATTGCCTTTCTTTAGGATTGGAATGAAAACTGACCTTTTCCCGTCCTGTGGCCACTGCGAGGTTTTCCAAATTTGCTGGCATATTGAGTGCAACACTTTCACAGCATCATCTTTCAGGATTTGAAAAGGTTCAACTGGAATTCCATCACCTCCACTGGCTTTGTTCATAGTGATGCTTTCTAAGGCCCACTTGACTTCTCATTCCAGGATGTCTGGCTCTAGGTGAGTGATCATACAATCATGATTATCTTGGTCGTGAAGATCTTTTTTGTACAGTTCTTCTGTGTATTCTTGCCACCTCTTCTTAATATCTTCTGCTTTTGTTAGGTCCGTACCATTTCTGTCCTTTATCGAGCCCATCTTTGCATGAAATATTCCCTTGGTATCTCTAATTTTCTTGAAGAGATCTCTAGTCTTTCCCATTCTGTTGTTTTCCTCTATTTCTTTGCCATGATCACTGAGGAAGGTTTTCTTATCTCTGCTTGCTATTTTTTGGAACTCTAAATTCACATGCTTATATCTTTCCTTTTCTCCTTGGCTTCTCGCTTCTCTTCTTTTCAAAGCTATAAGGCCTCCTCAGACAGTCATTTTGCTTTTTTGCACTTCTTTTCCATGGGGATGGTCTTGATCCTTGTCTCCTGTACAATGTCATGAACCTCCGTCCATAGTTCATCAGGCACTCTGTCTATCAGATCTAGTCCCTTAAATCTATTCTCACTTCCACTGTATAATCACAAGGGATTTGATTTGGGTCATACCTGAATGGTCTAGTTGTTTTCCCTACTTCAATTTCAGTATGAATTTGGCAATAAGGAGTTCATGATCTGAGCCACAGTCAGCTACCGGTCTTGTTTTTGCTGACTGAATAGAACTTCTCTATCTTTGGCTGCAAAGAATATAATTAATCTGATTTCAGTGTTGATCATCTAGTGAGGTCCATGGGTAGAGTATTCTCTTGTGTTGTTGGAAGAGGGTGTTTGCTATGACTAGTGTGTTCTCTTGGCAAAACTTTATTAGCCTTTGCCCTGTTTCATTCTGTACTCCAAGGCCAAATTTGCCTGTTACTCCAGGTGTTTCTTGACTTCCTACATTTGCATTCCAGTCACCTATAATGAAAAGGACATGTTTTTTGGGTGTTAGTTCAAAAGATCTTGTAGGTCTTCATAGAACCATTCAACTGCAGGTCAGGAAGCAACAGTTAGAACTGGACATGGAACAACAGACTGGTTCCAAATAGGAAAAGGAGTACGTCAAGGCTTTATATTGTCACCCTGCTTATTTAACTTATATGCAGAGTACATCATGAGGAACGCTGGGCTGGAAACAGCACAAGCTGGAATCAAGATTGCCGGGAGAAATATCAATAACCTCAGATATGCAGATGACACCACCCTTATGTCAGAAAGTGAAGAGGAACTAAAGAACCTCTTGATGAAAGTGAAAGAGGAGAGTGAAAAAGTTGGCTTAAAGCTCAACATTCAGAAAACTAAGATCATGGCATCTGGTCCCATCATTTCATGGGAAATAGATGGGGAAACAGTGGCTGACTTTCTTTTTTTGAGCTCCAAAATCACTGCAGATGGTTATTGCAGCCATGGAATTAAAAGACGCTTACTCCTTGGAAGGAAAGTTATGACCAACCTAGATAGCACATTTAAAGCAGAGATATTACTTTGCCAACAAAGGTCCATCTAATCAAGGCTATGGTTTTTCCAGTGGTCATGTATGGATGTGAGAGTTGGACTGTGAAAAAAGCTGAGTGTTGAAGAATTGATGCTTTTGAACTGTGATGTTGGAGAAGACTCTTAAGAGTCCCTTGGACTGCAAGGAGATCCAACCAGTCCATCCTAAAGGAGATCAACCCTGGGTGTTAATTGGAACGACTTATGTTGAAGCTGAAACTCCAATACTTTGGCCACCTCATGGGAATGGTTGACTCATTGGAAAAGACCCTAATGCTGGGAGGGATTGGGGGCAGGAGGTGACGGGGACGACAGAGGATGAGATGCCTGGATGACATCACCAACTCGATGGAGATGAGTTTGAGGGAACTCCAGGAGTTGGTGATAGACAGGGAGGCCTGGCATGCTGCGGTTCATGGGGCTGCAAAGAGTCGGTCATGACTGAGCAACTGAACTGAAATGATATGAGGGATTATTAATACTTCCAGGATTATTTTTCCTAATTAATTGTATTAAATTTAATATTCCTCAGATCTCTCACTTTTTTTTTTTAATTTAAACACACCCTCTAACCACAGACCAAATGGGTCGTGGATCATGTCCTCATTATAATATTCCTTTCATTTTACTTCTGTTTGACTGTATCAAAAATCTCACTGCTGCCAATTTCCAAAGAATTAATAGCTGTGTACTCTATCAATGTCACACACACAAAAAATGAGCCTTGGAATATATTTAGAACAGAGCCATACTAATTTTTTTAATTGAAATCTTTAGCTTGAAAAATTGAAAAGTGCATATTTTCAATGTGTTATCACTTACAAAGCTCTTCTTTTAAGGTTCAAACATTCTGTAAACTTGGGATATAAAATAGTTTAGGAAGAAACACTGTGTTTAATATATATGATTCCTTTCATCTTACTGTCATCAAAGACTCATTAATTAATAAGAAAAAAATCTGATGGATGGTAAAACACTAACACTTACAACACTCACCTCTAGGACAGAGATTATGGAGCATCTTAGATTTCTTTTAACCCCTGCAGCAAACACTTGCTCTAGAGTTGTCTATTGGTATATAGTTGGACTATGCGTTTCCATCTATTTTTTTCCCTATTCTGTGACTTTTTCTGTTTCAACATTACAAATCGTATATTCCACTACTGTTAACCCATTGTGATGGCCTTTGAAGAATCAAAACAATGAAAAATTCAATATGAATACAAACCAGTGTTGTCTTGAGTAGAGAATAGTCATTTTGCTGTGAAAAAAAAAATTTTTTTTTTTACTTGTTCAGTTCAGTTCAGTTCAGTTCAGTCGCTCAGTCATGTCTGACTCTCCGCGACCCCATGAATCACAGCACACCAGGCCTCCCTGTCCATCACCAACTCCCGGAGCTCACTCAAACTCATGTCCACATAGTCGGTGATGCCATGCAGCCATCTCATTCTCCGTCGTCCCCTTCTCCTCCCGCCCCCAACCTTTCCCAGCATCAGAGTCTTTTCCAGTGAGTCAACTCTTCGCATGAGGTGGCCAAAGTATTGCAGTTTCAGCTTCAGCATCAGTCCCTCCAATGAACACCCAGGATCGATCTCCCTTAGAATGGACTGGTTGGATCTCCTTGCGGTACAAGGGACTCTCAAGAGTCTTCTCCAACACCACAGTTCAAAAGCATCAATTCTTCGGCGATCAGCCTTCTTCACAGTCCAACTCTCACATCCATACGTGACCACGGGAAAAACCATAGTCTTGACTAGAGGGACTTGTTAGCCTATCTTTTTTATTTTCCCCTTCTCCCTGGAAGATACCAACTAAAGCAAGTCAGTAGTATAGGGAGAAGAAATTTCAGGTTTTGCTCTTTGTTTTTAGATTTCCCGTTTGATTTTTATTTAACCTAATCCAAGTAGGCCTAAAAGACTTTTCATAGATTTCTTGTATGAGATGCTAGTGAGAAAAGTTATCTGGGATTTGCAGGAGAAGTTTATTTACCCCCTATTTAAAGTGAAAAATTACACTTAGAGTCCAATTTTCCTAAGAAAAAATCAGATATTTTGACCTTGTTATTTGTGAAATAATCCTCTTTTTCCAGAAGTAAAACATAATATATGACAGTGAAATAGCTGTCTTAAATCAACATGAAATTTCGTATTTCTAAAGGTATATTTAATTAAAGGTAAAGGTATATTTTAATTTGTGGGATTTACAACAGGAAAATTATGGGTAACAATTAATAGTTTATCTACTAAAACCTTTTTTTCAAAGAAATATTAACAAAAGTATAATGTTAGGCCAAATTTTTTATAAGACATTGGAAACAATTATTTTTTTCCTTTGAGTGACATACCAGGCTCAAATATAGGCCCAGCAGTTATGCATTTAATGTATATTTAAATATCTTCTATAGAAACATAGTCAAATACAAATATATGAAGCATTATTTCAAACCAAAAATAATTAATTTACCTCTTTGCTAAGAACCCTTATTTTTTTTGTTGTTTCTTTTTCTTTTTTTTTGCTACAGAGTCAAACTTGAGATAAGTACACAAAGATCTCATTTTCAACTGACAGGAGGTGATGTCTATCCTAATGTTTGGTTATTGTTAAGAATAAACTTGCTCACCCATGTAAGGGTTGAAAACTAATGTAAGTTTTTCAACACTTTCCTATAAATGACAATTTATTCTCCTTTCACAGAAAGTGAGATCTTGTCTTGGGACAGATTGGGAAATTTCAACTTAAATGTATGAACTGCAGTTCAACAATATTCTTCCTCTTTTCTTCAAGTCAGGTTCCAGGTTGAGAAAGGGTCATCACCATGTTAAACAGGGTCGTCACCATGTTAAGCACTTAGAGGGAAAGTGAATTCTGGGGGCAATGCTGTTCTTTTACACCATGGCTCCTCAAGAGGGTTTTCAAAAAGATGAGATCTACCAATATCTTTCCTCACTCTCGGGACCAAGAGGCAGTGGAAACATTTCAAGATTTCCTTTTGCAACACGATTTTTCAAAAGATTTCGCTTTCTTTTAAATCTGAGACTCTCATCACTGGAAGTCAAAACATTTTCTGAAGAGCCTTATAGGGGCATGTTCAACTGGTTCATGTGGTAAAAAATGTGTGCTGAGCAGACAGGTTTTTGCAGCCATTCTTCATCTTCAAAACACTCAGCAACATCTGCAATTTACCTTTCAACTCAAACACCCTGAGAAGAATACCTCTGCTAAACCACCAGACAGCTATCTACAGCAGGAGAGTTCTGAGCTCTTTTTTAGATTTTTGCAGTTTTCAAAGCATTCCCAAGTGAACATCCATTGTTTGTCTAATAAAGTTAACCACTCTTGTACCATCATTCATACATTTTTAAACATTTGCATTTCCAAGAATATCAGCACCTATCTGTGAAGAAAGCAGTGCATTGTGGCATTATTTTATAAGAGGTGAAATATATTGTAAGGTCAGTCATTGGAAGGACACTAGCAATACAGATGCCAAGCCAGTTCCTCCAGGACAAATCCTTTGTTTACAAAACTTTAAATATATCTTGCCTTTGCCTTTTTTCATGCAGTTCTTTGCAGCAGAAAAAGTTTTCTTGAATTTCAACATCATTTACAAATCTTACAAATACTATAGTGTGACATTTATTGGTGAAATCTGTTGACTCATCAACCTGGAAAGAGAAGCTGTTGTTTTTCAGCTTATTATATCCAACCTTTTCAGCACAATGGGACTTACCATCAATACATCAACTGATATACTGTTTCACAGTGGAACCTTTTCATGTTATCATACTGTGTCTTGTCACAGCATTTTGCTTTCTCATTTTACATGCTGGCATTATTAGTTTTCCTTTTCTGGGCAATAGGTCTTGCTGTTACTAAGTAAATTATTTCCCAGACCTTTCAAATCTAGGCTTTTATTTTGTTTGATTTTGGGATTCCAATAGTTGTTTGAAATGATCAGAACCTTTATTTATCAAATGGTGATGAATTCGGTAGAACTATTGAAAGCTGTTTTTCATAGATAATGTACAATGGAATAGGGAAGACTTGAATTACAAACCCAAGTAAAATGCATTTTTAAGTAACTGTCATGGTAGAAACGGGTGATTTTGTGTCTCCTGTTCCATTACTGCAGTGAAATTACATATAGGATTTTATTTCTTTATCATTAATCTACCAAAATCTTCCAGTCCTATACCTAGAATCCTCCTCTTCTTTCTGACACCTCATTCTCAAAAATCCAGACCTTATATGTAATATGTGTATGTCATGTATAGCTAATTAAATGTGAAACAAAAAGGCATAATAAATGAGTAAGCAAAAAATTGCCAAAATATATGAGGTATTCAAAATATACTTTACTTCTAATTGACACCATTCACATTTTATAACATTTAATTCAAGAGTAAAGAGGGAGGACTTCCCTGGTGGTCCAGTGGTTAAGAATCTGCCTGCCAATGCAGAAGACACGGGTTTGATTCTTGGCCTGGGAAGATTCCACTTACCACAGGGCAACTAAACCCCTGCACCAGAAGTATTGATCGCTCACTCTGGAGCCTGTTAGCTGCAATGACTAAGCCCGCGATCCACAACCACTGAAGCCCTTGCTCCTGGAGCCTGTACGCCTCATCAACAGAAGCCACTGAAATGAGAAGCCCATACACCACAACTAGAGAGTAGCCCCCATTTGCCAAAACTAGAGAGAGCCTGTTCAGTTCAGTTCAGTTCATTCACTCAGTCATGTCCGACTCTTTGCGACCTCATGAACCGCAGCACACCAGGCCACCCTGTCTTGTCACCAACTCCTGGAGTTCACACAAACTCATGCCCTTTGAGTTGGTGATGCCATGCAACCATCTCATCCTCTGTTGTCCCCTTCTCTTCTGGCCCTCGATCTTTCCTAGCATCAGGATCTTTTCAAATGAGTCAGCTCTTCGCATGAGGTGGCCAAAGTATTGGAATTTCAGCTTCACCATCAGTCCTTCCAATGAATACCCAGGACTGATCTCCTTTAGGATGGATTGGTTGGATCTCCTTGCAGTCCAAGGGAATCTCAAGAGTCACTATGGAGAACAGTGTGGAGATTCCTTAAAAAACTGGAAATAGAACTGCCATACGATTCACCAATTGCACTCCTGGGCATACACATGGAGGAAACCAGAATTGAAAGAGACACATGTACTCCAATGTTCATTGCATCACTGTTTATAATAGCGAGAACATGGAAGCAACCTAGAAGTCCATCTGCAGACGAATGGATAAGAAAGCTTTGGTACATATGGACAATGGAATACTCAGTTCAGTTCAGTTCAGTCGCTTAGTCGTGTCCGACTCTTTGCAACCCCATGAACCACAGCACAACAGGCCTCCCTGTCCATCAACAACTCCCGGAGTCCACTCAAACTCATGTCCATTGAGTCGGTGATGCCATCCAGCCATCTCATTCTCTGTTATCCCCGTCTCCTCCTACCCACAATCCCTCCTAGCATTAGACTCTTTTCCAGTGAGTCAACTAGTCGCATGAGGTGGCCAAAATATTGGAGTTTCAGCTTTAGCATAAGTCCTTCCAATGAACACTCAGGATTGATCTCCTTTAGAATGGACTGGTTGGATCTCCTTGCAGTATAAGGGACTCTCAAGAGTCTTCTCCAGCACCACAGTTCAAAAGCATCAATTCTTCGGCGATCAGCTTTCTTCACAGTCCAACTCTCACATCCATACATGACCACGTTGGCAAAGTAATGTCTCCGCTTTTCAATATGCTATCTAGGCTGGACATAACTTTCCTTCCAAGGAGTAAGCGTCTTTTAATTTCCTGGCTGCAATCAGCATCCGCAGTGATTTTGGAGCCCCCCAAAATAAAGTCTGACACTGTTTCCACTGTTTCCCCATCTATTTCCCATGAAGTGATAGGACCAGATGCCACGATCTTCATTTTCTTAATGTTGAGCTTCAAGCCAACCTTTTCACTCTCCTCTTTCATCAAGAGGCCTTTAAGTTCCTCTTCACTTTCTGCCATAAGGGTAGTGTCATCTGCATATCTGAGGTTATTGATATTTCTCCCAGCAATCTTGATTCCAACTTGTGCTTCTTCCAGCCCAACGTTCCTCATGATGTACTCTGCATATAAGTTAAATAAGCAGGGTGACAATATACAACCTTGACGTACTCCTTTTCCTGTTTGGAACCAGTCTGTTGTTCCATGTCCAGTTCTAACTGTTGCTTCCTGACCTGCATACAGGTTTCTCAAGAGGCAGGTCAGGTGGTCTGGTATTCCCATCTCTTTCAGAATGTTCCACAGTTTATTGTGATCCACACAGTCAAAGGCTTTGGCATAGTCAATGAAGCAGAAATAAATATTTTTCTGGAACTCTCTTGCTTTCTCCATGATCCAGCGGATGTTGGCAATTTGATCTCTGGTGCCTCTGCCTTTTCTAAAACCTGCTTGAACATCTGGAAGTTCACGATTCACATATTGCTGAAGCCTGGCTTGGAGAATTTTGAGCATGACTTTACTAGCATGTGAGTTGAGTGCAACTGTGTGGTCGTTTGAGCATTCTTTGGCATTGCCTTTCTTTGGGATTGGAATGAAGACTGACCTCTTCCAGTCCTGTGGCCACTGCTGAGTTTTCCAAATCTGCTGGCATATTGAGTGCAGCACTTTCACAGCATCATCTTTCAGGATTTGAAATAGCTCAATTGGAATTCCATCACCTCCACTAGCTTTGTTCGTGGTGATGCTTTCTAAGGCCCACTTGTCTTCACATTCCAAGATGTCTGGCTCTAGGTCAGTGATCATGTTATCGTGACTATCTTGGTCGTGAAGATCTTTTTTGTGCAGTTCTTCTGTGTATTCTTGCCACCTCTTCTTAATATCTTCTGCTTCTGTTAGGTCCATACCATTTCTGTCCTTTATTGAACCCATCTTTTCATGAAATGTTCCCTTGATATCTCTAACTCTCTTGAAAAGATCTCTTGTTTTTCCCATTCTGTTGTTTTCCTCTATTTCTTTGCATTGATCTCTGAGGAAGGCTTTCTTATCTCTCCTTGCTATTCTTTGGAACTCTGCATTCAGATGCTTATATCTTTCCTTTTCTCCTTTGCTTTTCACTTCTCTTCTTTTCACAGCTATTTGTAAGGCTTCCTCAGACAGCCATTTTGCTTTATTCCATTTCTTTTCCATGGGGATGGTCTTGGTCCCTGTCTCCTGTACAATGTCACGAACCTCTATCCAGAGTTCATCAGGCACTCTATCAATCAGATCTAGTCCCTTAAATCTATTTCTCACTTCCACTGTATAATCATAAGGGATTTGATTTAGGTCATATCTGAATAGTCTAATGGTTTTCCCTACTTTCTTCAATTTAAGTCTGAATTTGGCAATAAGGAGTTCATGATCTGAGCCAGTCAGCCCCTGGTCTTGTTTTTGCTAACTGTATAGAGCTTCTCCATCTTTGGCTGCAAAAAATATAATCAATCTGATTTTGGTGTTGACCATCTGGTGATGTCCATGTGTAGAGTCTTCTCTTGTGCTGTTGGAAGAGGGTGTTTGCTATGACCAGTACATTTTCTTGGCAAAACTCTATTAGCCTTTGCCGTGCTTCATTTCGTGCTCCAAATCCAAATTTGCCTGTTACTCCAGGTGTTTCTTGACTTCCTACTTTTGCATTCCAGTCCCCTATAATGAAAAGGACATCTTTTTTGGGTGTTAGTTCTAAAAGGTCTTGTAGGTCCTCATAGAACTGTTCAACTTCAGCTTCTTCAACATTACTGGTAGGAGCATAGACTTGGATTACTGTAATATTGAATGGTTTGCCTTGGAAATGAACAGAAATCATTCTGTTTTTTTTAAGATTGCATCCAAGTCTGCATTTCGGACTCAGCCATTAAAAAGAATACATTTGAATCAGTTCTAATGAGGTGGATGAAACTGCAGCCTATTATACAGAGTGAAGTAAGCCAGAAAGAAAAACACCAATACAGTATACTAACACATATATATGGAATTTAGAAAGATGCAAATGATAACCCTGTATACGAGACAGCAAAAGAGACACAGATGTATAGAACAGTCTTTGGGACTCTATGGGAGAGGTGAGGGTGGGATGATTTGGGAGAATGGCATTGAAACATGTATATTATCATATGTGAAACGAATCACCAGTCCAGGTTCAAATCATGATACAGGATGTTCAGGGCTGGTGCACGGGAATGACCCGGAGGGAGGATAAGGGGAGGAGGGAGGTGGGAGGGGGATTCACAAAGGGGAACACATGTACACCCGGGGCGGATTCATGTCAATGTATGGCAAAACCAACCAATATTATATTGTAATTAGCCTCCAATAAAATAAATAAATAAAGGAGACCTTTCAGTAAATAAATAAATAAAATTAATTAATACAGAAAAAAAAAAAGAATCTTCTCCAACACCACAGTTCAAAAGCATCAATTCTTTGGCACTCAGCTTTCTTCACAGTCCAACTCTCACATCCATACATGACCACTGGAAAAACCATAGCCTTGACTAGACAGACCTTTGTTGAAAAAGTAATGTCTCTGCTTTTTAATATGCTATCTAGGTTGGTCATAACTTTCCTTCCAAGGAGTAAGTGTCTTTTAATTTCAAGGTTGTAATCACCATCAGCAGTGATTTTGGAGCCCAGAAAAATAAAGTCAGCCACTGTTTCCCCATCTATTTGCTATGAAGTGATGGGACCAGATGCATGATCTTAGTTTTCCGAAAAGCCAACTTTTTCACTCTCCTCTTTCACTTTCATCAAGAGGCTTTTGAGTTCCTCTTCACTTTCTGCCATAAGGGTGGTGTCATCTGCGTATCTGAGGTTATATCTACTACTGTGGGCAAAAATCCCTTAGAAGAAATGGAGTAGCCATGATAGTCAACAAAAGAGTCCAAAATGCTATCAGTTCAGTTCAGTTTGGTCGCTCAGTCATGTCCGACTCTTTACGACCCCATGAATCACAGCACGCCAGGCCTCCCTGTCCATCACCAACTCCCGGGGTTCACTCAAACTCATGTCCATTGAGTCAGTGATGCCATCCAGCCATCTCATTCTCTGTTGTCCCCGTCTCCTCCCACCCCCAATCCTTCCTAGCATCAGACTCACCTCCAGCGAGTCAACTCGTTGCATGAGGTGGCCAAAGTATAGAAGTTTCAGCTTTAGCATAAGTTCTTCCAATGAACACTCAGGATTGATCTCCTTTAGAATGGACTGGTTGGATCTCCTTGCAGTCCAAGGGACTCTTAAGAGTCTTCTCCAGCACCACAGTTCAAAAGCATCAATTTTTCGGCAGTCAGCTTTCTTCACAGTCCAACTCTCACATCCATACCTGACCACGGGAAAAACCATAGCCTTGACTAGATGGACCTTGGTTGGCAAAGTAATATCTCTGCTTTTTAATATGCTATCTAGGTTGGTCATAACTTTCCTTCCAAGGAGTAAGTGTCTTTTAATTTCCTGGCTGCAATCAGCATCTGCAGTGATTTTGGAGCTCCAAAAAATAAAGTCTGACACTGTTTCCCCATCTATTTCCCATGAAGTGATGGGACCAGATGTCATGATCTTCGTTTTCTTAATGTTGAGCTTCAAGCCAACCTTTTCACTCTCCTCTTTCACTTTCATCAAGAGGCCTTTAAGTTCCTCTTCACTTTCTGCCATAAGGGTGGTGTCATCTGCATATCTGAGGTTATTGATATTTCTCCCAGCAATCTTGATTCCAGCTTGTGCTTCTTCCAGCCCAGCGTTCCTCATGATGTACTCTGCATATAAGTTAAATAAGGAGGGTGACAATATACAACCTTGACGTACTCCTTTTCCTATTTGGAACCAGTCTGTTGTTCCATGTCCAGTTCTAACTGTTGCTTCCTGACCTGCATACAGGTTTCTCAAGAGGCAGGTCAGGTGGTCTGGTATTCCCACCTCTGAGAGAAAGCCTGTGGGCAGCAGCAAAAATTCAGTGTAGCTAAAAATAAATTAAAGAAAATGAGTTCCTCCTGCCAAAAAAATTAAGAATAAAGTGGTAAAGGAAATTTGGGGAGTGTCAGCAGATGACTCGTGACACTAAGAATATCTTCTAGAGATTATAAATCTCTATCACATCTCTAAGCTCACAAACCATCTCTTGGTTGCATGCACCTGGACTAAAATAAAGAATATTGATGACAAATAGGTCTCGTTACATTTGAAAATATGAAGAATGAAGGAAGATAGGAATCTTGTAAAGAAAACTGAGTGTTCCGTATATTGTTTAAGGAGAGCCTACTCTGGGATTGGAGGGAAATATGCTAGCAAATGTTTTATAGTTTCCACTGCTTTCAGTGAGCTGGAATGGGAATGTATAGAAAGCCCTATTGGAAATATCCAGGAAAGCTACCCAGGAAACTTCAAAAGCAGACTCCACTATTGACTCTTCTACCATTTAAACTTCGGTACTCTCATCCATAAACCTAGTAGGTTAATCGATGAGCAAACTTCATATTCTGAGATCCTCTAATTTTGCTTCTTTTTCTCAACAGGAGGCTTAAATATATTAAAGCGACTCGCTCATTTCTCCTTCTATCATAACTTCAAATTTTGTAAAACATCTTGCCTCATGCTACATTGGAGAATTCCACTCCATCTCCTTTCTCCTTATAAAATAAGGAGGCATAACCTTCTAAACTACAGATGGCAGTAACAGGAATTGTAAGAGTTGTAGGTGTGAGTGCCAAATAGCTTTAGTCCTGTCTGTCTCTTTGCAGCCCCATTGACTGTAGCCTGTCAGGTTCCTCTGTTCATGGAATTGTCAAGGTAAGAACACTGGAGTGGGTTACTATGCTGTCCTCCTGGGGATCTTCCCAACCCAGGGATCAAACCCATGTCTCTTGCATCTCTTACATTGGCAGGTAAGTTCTTTACCACTAGCGCCACTTTGAAAGCCCAGCTTATAGATACAGTGTTGCAGAAATTAAACAGACTAGCTGTGGTGATAAAATACTTAATATCACTCCCCACTACTGTTCTGCTACAGATTTCAGATTCTACATTTTCACATCCTGAAAAAGACGTGGGATATATATCATTTGAAATGTGCTGGCACAGAGGTACTCAACTTGTTTATTTAGGACAGTCATGTCATGGCTCAATCCTCAAACTGCACGACTAAATATTCAGCATCTGTTATTCTCCCTCACACTTTGTTGTTGATTGGAAGCCAAAAAACAAATGCATGCCTTCCTGTCTTCACACAACAGAAGGTAAACTGTTGGCACTCAGATGTTAAATAATGCCATTATAAAGACTGTTATGTTTGAAACATAATTAAAAAATATCTCATATTCCACTTGAAGCATTTTTTTAAAAAGGCTATGATATTGTTAAAAACAAATAACTGTTGATTACTTTCAAATTTCTCCTAGGAGTATTAACCAAAATAGCAGGAACTTGAAAGCTAAATTTATTTTTTGAACACCCACTCATTCAGATTTGCCCTTTAAAAACACTGGATTATTTATATTAGTCAACATGAATAAAAGTTGGAATGTCACCTTGTATATTTCTCTCTAGCTCTAAGATTGTATATAACTTTTAAAATTAAGATTTAAGAGTTGAACTTAGATGATACTGTGACAAGTTCACTAACAGTGGTTATACAGAGGTCAAGCAATAATATGTGTAATATAATAAGTGCTTTGACATTAATTTGCTAGTTGGTGGATGGAAACTCCATTCAAAGCTGCAATCTTATAATAAAATTTTCACTGATAAACTGTCATAATATAAATATAAGTATTAGAAGGTTAATATAAGAAGAAGGCTCAAACTTATACGGGATAGTAATGAAGAAAACCTGTTGAGTTAGACTGTTAGCTCCATCTCCCTCAAGCTGGATAAGTTATTTATAGTTCTCTCATCCTCAATTTCCTCTTAGCAAAAGCAAAGATTAAATACTTCTCTCATTGGCGTTTTATGGATTAAAGTCCATGTGTATCTAAGGCAGTGTTCACACTGCTTGGTACTGAGAGAGTATGCAGTCTATGGAAGTCAATTTTATCTGCTACTCCAGATTGTGAGTTTCTGTAGAGAAGGGTCAGTATCCCACGAACTGTTGTATTCTCATTGCATAACCTTATGTCTATGAATATAAGGATTTGCTTATATCCATAAGTGGATTTGCTACCGTTAAGTTTTTCAGTTTACCTTTCTTCTTCTATTCTCTGGCCCCACTTACATACTATATTTTAAAAATAAAAGCCCTAGCTGCTACTATATTTTCTTTAATTCTTTCCTCCAATTGAGAATAGGGAGAAACAAGGAAAGACATATTTAGAAACAGGCTAATTCTTATTTTTCTAATCAATAACATTCTAGAGAGTTGGCTTCTAGCAACTCCTGGGGTCACTATCTTGGAGAACTAAATATAAGAACAGTTGACTTATAGCAGCCTCTGGGGTCACTGTCCTGGAGAGCAAAATAAGAGAACCAACATTCTTCTAACTTTGTGCTGAGTATACACAAGAAGAAATCACATTTCTCTCACTTATGCAGCTTTAATAATTGCTTCTTTGTACTGTTTCCTTCATTATGAACCACGAATACCAAGTGTAACACTTGAATATAGCCCTGCAAGGCTACACTCATCAGCAGCACTTGGTAACACTTCTGACACCCAGGAGCTTGAATGCCACTCTAAATGGTAACTAGTTACAAAAGTTAAATGGTAGCCAAGTTCCCTTTTCCACTCTTTCCTGTGTAGAAGAGTTTCTTTCCAAGCTCTTTCCTAGCTGCTGCTGCTGCTGCTAAGTCACTTCAGTCGTGTCCGACTCTGTGTGACCCCATAGACGGAAGCCCACCAGGCTCCCCCATCCCTAGGATTCTCCAGGCAAGAACACTGGAGTGGGTTGCCATTTCCCTCTCCAAACTTTTCATAGATAAGAGTTTTTTGTTGAGTTCCTGGAGAGTTACTTTTTTAAACTTTCACTGCCGGTGCTCAGGACTGGTGTTACTGTGGTGACTATTAGGACTTCCACTTAATCACTACCATTAGCAAAGATGGAGATGCATTTCTCTCCCCATCTACTTTTGGGTTCTGTAATTTGCATGTCTTGTACTCATGGGAGCCAGCAAAGAGGACATGCATGCTGACACTCACACTCCACTCCACTGATGATGAAGTTCTGTGTGCTCAGTCTCTGACTTGTCCAACTCTTTGCAACCTCATGGACTGTAGCCCGCCAGATTCTTTTGTCCATAGAATTTTCCAGGCAAGAATACTGGAATGGGTTGACATTTCCTAATCCAGGAAATCTTCCCCACCCAGGGATCAAACTTGAGTCTCCCATGTCTTCTGCATTGGCAGGTGGATTATTTACAACTGAGCCACCTGGGAAACCCATTGAAGCTCTGTGCCCTTCTCAAAGCTGCACTCACCTGGAAAGGATACCTTGTCACAATTTCAGAGCCTCCTGGGCTAATGATGCAACCTGGTTTATTTCTTCCTGAAATCCTGGAGTAAGGACAGCTTTCAGCTTAATTTTAGTGGATTGCTATTTTAAGTCACAAACAACTGTATTTGTTTAATTGCTACTAAAATTGAAAACTTTCCTTCCTCATCTCCTAATCTGTATCAGTGCCCTAACCTTAGGGAGGCAGACTCTTTCAGACTGGGGCGAAGTTATCTGATTATGTACTTTCTGACACAAATTTCCAGTGCAAATATGCTTCAAAAAACACAAGTTCATAGTTTTTATTGGCATTGACATTAAAGGTATTAAATATTTCTTCTCAGTTTCCTCTCTAGCTAACCTTTTTCTCTTCTCTATAGAAAGTTACATTAAACAAATGAAAAAGGAGATTATTTCTGACATAAAATTCTTAGGCAAATTCATATTTCCTGATTCAACAAATGTTTATAAAGTTCCACTTCTATACATTTTTTCTCATTTCAAAAATTAGGCGAGGGATGGTCTATCTATCTATCCATTCATCTATCCATGACTACATGTATATTCTCTGACTTTCCCCAATCTAGAATCACTGAAACCACTGTAAGTTTGGACTTGATAAAAATATTTCCCATGATAAAAGGATTGTTAAAAATAAGCTATTGTGAGCTTAGAACTTAGCATAAACAAAGGTAGAACCCTTGAAAATTACTTGCATTACCTTGAACCAGAAAGTCATGCCCTTCTTTCAATCTATGCCTGTCTGTATGGTGCGTGCACACTAAGTCACTTCAGTGGAGTCTGACTCTTTGTGACTCTATGGACTATATATAGCCCACCAAGCTCCTCTGTCCATGGTCAGGGGCCAATGAAGCCCTTTTCTACTCCTCTCATCCCCTCTACCTTCATATTCACAGGGTTCCAAATTTAGATCAGGTTTCTCTTCCTTTGAGAAATGTCCCTAGGTTAAATACTCAGTTTCTATGATCTGAGAGTCCCTTATGCAGATTTCTACTAAAGCATTGTTTTTTAGTTTCCCAGGACTCGAGTTTTGCAAAGTCATTCACTAAGCTGCTATTGAATTCCAGTCAACTATGTTGCTTGTTACTGCTGTTGTTCAGTTACTAATTTGTGTCCGATTCTTTGTGACCCACCACATTCCTCTGTCCATGAGATTTCCCAGGCAAGAATACTGGAGTGGGTTGCCATTTCTTTCTCCAGGGGATCTTCCCAAACCAGGGCTCAAACCTGTGTCTCCTGCATTGGCAGGTGGATTCTTTACCACTGAGCCATCTGGGAAGCCCATGTTTCTTGTAGAAGAGGAAAATAATTTTTTATCTACCCTTTTGAGTTCTTGGCTGAGACCCCTACAATAAGAGAAAGATTAACAAGAGAAAAATGAATAGAAATTTATTAATTGAAATTATTTATTAATTTAATACTTAAATTATGGTTTTATGTATAATAAATTATTATTAAATAATAATTTATCATTTAAGTGGTGCCTTCTCCAGGTTGATAGGGTCTAAAGTTGTCTCTGAGGTTTATTGTTGTCCTTCCAGGTAAAGAGGGGACAAGGGACCCTACTTTTAGGCAAATTGAGAAAGGAGACCGAGCTATCTTTTGTATCCATTTCTTCTCAGTTGCCTTTAGTTCAAAACAATCTTACTCCAGAGTGGCATATTTTGGAGCATCAGGATTCAATGTCAGGTACTAAAGGGATAAATGTGAACAAAGAAACCAGAGTCTCTGCTCTCAAAACCTGATGTCAAAGACAAGAATCTGACAATTTGTAAAAGTAGTACTATTAATTCTAATACTAATGTAATACTAATAATGAAGAAAAAAAATGTCTACTATCTTTTACTGAGAGCATGTGACAGGCACTATGCTTACTCTTTTTCTTGCATTATCATTCCTGAATGGATGACTTGTGTGCTTGATTCAACAGTTACAAATCTTGCCACTTTCCTGTCCCTCATTCATGGTGAGGTTTAGTTGCATTTGTTGACCCTTCAATATAAACAACCAGGCTGATTTGAGGAAAAGCATAAAGTCAGGAAGTCCATCCACGGAGAGAGGGCATCAGAATCACTTCAGTAATGAACTCCTTTGAAGTCCTGCATACTCAAAGACTCCCACTTTTTGCTTTCTTCTTCTTCCCCAGTTCTTGCTCTTACAATTTTGGTTACATGAACTTATTGTCTCTGCATGCATTAGAGCCTTATATTCTCTTTTGTTTTCATCATCTGGCCCTGAAATCTCGATACCTATGGATTTCTCTTTGGCTCTGACATGTTGCTCTGATAGCTCTTTTCTTTCTTTCCCTAGAGATAATGTTCACACAGTTTATTGTCCTCTCTTGGATCCTGTAGCTAAACCCACAGAATAATGCATGTGCTCCAAGATCGACAAGTGCCATACCTCACCTAGAAAACCTAAAACCAAACAAGACTCTTTGTTGTTCAGTCACTTCGTCATGTCCTACTCTTTGTAACCCCATGGACTGCAGCATGCCAGGCTTCCCTGTCCTTCACTATCTCCCAGAGCTCACTCAAACTCATGTCCACTGAGTTGGTGATGCCATCCAACCATTTCACCTTCTATCGTTCCTTCTCCTCCTGCCTTCTGACTCTAGTACTGAAATTATCTTTCTAATGAGAATCAATTATGCTTTATTCATGATTAACACAATACACAACTTTTTTTTCCATCAATGTTTGATGGTCCTTTACCCCTTTTCAACTTCTAATTTAATAATCTCTCTGTTTTCACTTTGGCAAAAAAATCCATTTTAAGAACTTGTCAGGCAAGTATCTGGAAATACATACACTATTTGCTTTATCTCATGCTTGGGTTTGCAAATAATAAGAAAGGCATTTTAATATTTTATATTTAAATGTGTACATTATCTTGGCATGCCTCTGTCTCTCCTACTTTGGATAAAAAGAAGAGCGTTGACATTCTTCCAATTTAAATTTACCCTTGTAAATGGTTTATCTCCCAAGTATCCTTAGTCAAGAGTTGTGGAAGCTTTATTCTCTTTTGTAACTCTGTTCTATACATTTTCAAACTAGGGGGAAAAAAATCTCCAAGTTGGATTGCCTGCTATAAAAAATTGCTCTAGTAGCTCAGTGAGTTTTCTCTTTAAGTATTTCCCCCAAAGGTCTCGATTTAGGTGGTGTAGTGGTATGCCTGGAGAATCCCAGGGAAGGGGGAGCCTGGTGGGCTTCCGTCTATGGGGTCACACAGAGTCGGACACGACTGAAGTGACTTAGCAGCAGCAGTAGCAGCAGTGGTAAAGAATCCACCTGCCAATGCAGGAGATGCGGGAGAGGTGAGTTCAATCCCTGGGTCAGGAAGATCCCTGGCGGAGGAAATGGCAACCTCCTCCAGTATTCTTGCCTGGGAAATTTCATGAATAGAGGAGCTCGGGGCAGGGGGGTTTTGGGGGGGCAGTACTGCTAGGGTTCATGGAGTAGCAAAGAGTCAGACCCGACTGAGCACACACACACCTTGAGTTTTATATTAAAGGTCGTAATATGGTTTTCCAGTTCGCTGACTGACTGACTAAATATATTTAAACAGCAAGCTGCTTTTAAAATAGCCTCTTGCTTAAGTCTGAAGCCTTTTTCCTTCTTTCACAGTAGCCTAATTTGCTGACTTAATTCCCCATGATTTGTTTTCATAAACAGGCTACCACATAAAGGTAAACTGTGAGAATCTAACATCCTGAAATTGAGCACATAATCATTATTTAATGTGCCTCTTTTTCTCTGATTCAGGTATGATATGAACCTAGCTTGGAGACAGGATACAAGAATATTTTGTTTCACTGTATGAAACAAATGTTTGATAAGAACTTGGAGCCTGAATGCTTTTACTCCCATAATCAATTATAGATGACCAGAGCATCTCCATTCCACAAGTTCTTTCCAGACAAAAACATTAGAGCACAAAAAGAAACTTTCTGTTGATAATTGGCATTTTAAAATAAAAAATTAAGTGTTGGTAGAGATGCCAAATGGATCATTTGACCTGTTTGTCTGTAGAATAAGGCACATAGCATTGAGGTCAGGCTTCACTTCACTATTGTCCCGTTTTGCTGGAGCTCTGATCCAGAGGGATCATTGATGAGAATTAAAAGGTTGTCCATTTTCAGAGACTTGATTACTTTGCTGCTCTGTTATGGACTTCCAATTCCACTGTCAGGTAGAAGAAGGCATGCTCCAGTTCACTGGGCCCTACCTTAAGGCCAGTGTGGTTCCCTCAACAAATCATTCATCAGATAAGCCCTAATACACCTTTAGGTCACTATTACTCTCCGAGTTAAGCTGAACACCAGAAACCTGGGATTGTAGGACCTTTTGTTACTAGACCAGGAAAATATATATTATTCAGTTTGATAAAAACAGATTTTCTTATGATCAATGGAAATTCAAAGGCTCTTTAACATATGAGAAATTAGAGTTATATAGATAAAGGTATAATGTTTCAAACTGTGTGTTTTCTTTGGTTTGCTTCTCGCTCAGATCAATAGATTGGAGATTAAAATGATTTACAACTGGGCTGAATTCCTCTCAAGTAAACCTTACCATCTATTGTTTCTCACGATAAGCTTTGCCCTTCGGCATCCATGACATTTTTCTCCCACACTTGCATCAGCCTGAGTTATTCCTGTGAATGTGAATGTGAAAGTCACTCAGTCGTATCTGATTCTTTGCGACCCCATGGATATACAGTCCATGGAATTCTCCAGCCTGAATACTTGAGTGGGTACACTTTCCCTTCTCCAGGGTATCTTCCCAACCCAGGGGTCGAACCCAGGTCTCCCACATTGCAGGCGGATTCTTTACCAGCTGAGCGTACATTCATAACTTTTCTTCCTTCTCTCAGCTACTGTCCTTGAAACTTCCTCTTTTGTTTCTGCATTCTTTTAACATTTATTACAGGACATAAACATCCAAGGTAGAACTGATTTGGATCCTTTTCCAGACCTTAGAATAAGGTATTGAATGCAGTAATGATTAAATTTAATAGCAATAATAGCTAATGCTGCAAAAGTGCTTTCTAATAAGCATTTTGTCTTTTTCACCCAATAATCCCTATACTAATCCACTGAATAGCTACTATCACTATTCCCATTTTACAGAGGAGAACAACGAGGCACAGAAAATGTAAGTGTCCCCAGGTCCATGTTGCTTCCCAGATGGTACAATGGTAAAGAATCCACCTGTCAATGCAGGAGACACGAGAGAAAAGGGTTAGATTCCTGAGTCAGGAAGATCCCCAGGAGGAGGAAACGGCAACCCACTCCAGTATTCTTGCCTGGAAAATTCTATGGACAGAGGAGCCTGGTGGGCTACAGTCTATTGGGTCACAAAGAGTTGGACATGACTAACTGAGCACATACCATACCAGGTCCATGCAGGCTCAGTTCAGTTCAGTTCAGTTCAGTCGCTCAGTCGTGTCCGACTCTCCACGACCCCATGAATCACAGCACGCCAGGCCTCCCTGTCCATCACCAACTCCCGGAGTTCACTCAAACTCATCTCCATTGAGTCGGTGATGCCATCCAGGCATCTCATTCTCTGTCGTCCCCTTCTTCTCCCGCCCCCAACCTTTCTCAGCATCAGAGTCTTTTCCAGTGAGTCAACTCGTCGCATGAGGTGGCCAAAGTATTGCAGTTTCAGCTTTAGCATCAGTCCTTCCAATGAACACCCAGGATCGATCTCCCTTAGAATGGACTGGTCGGATCTCCTTGCAGTCCAAGGGACTCTCAAGAGTCTTCTCCAGCACCACAGTTCAAAAGCATCAATTCTTCGGTGATCAGGTTTCTTCACAGTCCAACTCTCACATCCATACATGACCACTGGAAAAACCATAGCCTTGACTAGACGGACCTTTGTTGGCAAAGTAATGTCTCTGCTTTTTAATATATTATCAAGGTTGGTCATAACTTTCCTTCCAAGGAGTAAGTGTCTTTTAATTTCACGGCTGCAATCAGCACCTGCAGTGATTTTGGAGCCCAAAAAATAAAGTCTGACACTGTTTCCACTGTTTTTCCATCTATTTCCCATGAAGTGATGGGACCAGATGCCATGATCTTTGTTTTCTGAATGTTGAGCTTCAAGCCAACATTTTCACTCTCCTCTTTCACTTTCATCAAGAGGCTTTTGAGTTCCTCTTCACTTTCTGCCATAAGGGTAGTGTCATCTGCATATCTGGTCCATGCAGGCTAGAAGGTGGCAAAGCTAGGATTTGAAGCCAGCTAATCTCAGTCAGTGGAGAAGGCAATGGCACCCCACTCCAGTACTCTTGCCTAGAAAATCCCATGGATGGAGGAGCCTGGTAGGCTGCAGTCCGTGGGGTCGCGAAGAGTTGGACACGACTGAGTGACTTCGCTTTCCCTTTTCACTTTCATGCATTGGAAAGGAAATGGCAACCCACTCCAGTGTTCTTGCCTGGAGAATCCCAGGGACGGGGAAGCCTGGTGGGCTGCCGTCTCTGGGGTCGCAGAGAGTCAGACACAACTGAAGTGACTTAGCAGTAGCAGCAGCAATCTCAGTCAGAATTCTTGCTTACAACCACATCAAGCTAGCAGTTGAGGAGTGAATGGTGCCTTTCCTATAGAAGGTTAGTTAATAAATATTAGTTCTTATCCCATTTTCTTTCTCTTTCTGAACTTTTAAAAGCAATGTCTTTCTTCAACGAATTCAAAAAATAACTATTGAGTGCCTCCTATACACCAAGCACTTTTCTTCATGCTACGGATAATGTGGTGATTAATCAAGGCTATGGTTTTTCCAGTGGTCATGTATGGATGTGAGAGTTAGACTGTGAAGAAAGCTGAGCGCCAAAAAATTGATGCTTTTGAACTGTGGTGCTGGAGAAGACTCTTGAGAGTCCCTTGGACTGCAAGGAGATCCAACCAGTCCATTCTAAAGGAGATCAATCCTGGGTGTTCATTGGAAGGACTGATGCTAAAGCTGAAACTCCAATACTTTGGCCACCTCATGCGACGAGTTGACTCACTGGAAAAGACTGATGCTGGGAAGGATTGGGGGCAGGAGGAGAAGGGGACGACAGAGAATGAGATGGCTGGATGGCATCACCGACTCGATGGACATCAGTGTGAGTGATATCCGGGAGTTGGTGATGGACAGGGAGGCTTGGCGTGCTGTGATTCATGGGGTCGCAAAGAGTCAAATATGACTGAGCGACTGAACTGAACTGAAGGCAGACATGAATATCACTCATCAGATCACATTTGTAATATTTTTATTCTCATAAATGACACTTGTGGGATGATATTTATCTCTCTCCACTCATTTTACCAACAGCCCAGAGACTGCAAGCAAAGAACAAGCTGTGTGAAAAAATGGACAAATTATTTAAGTTACCTGCATGTTAATTTCTACATAAGTAATTGGAGAGTAATAGTGCCTTCCTCCTAGGGCTGTGGAGTGCATTAATGAGTTAATTCCTGTAAAGCATTTACAGCCATCCTGTCTTCAGGAATTGGTGATCGACAGGGAAGCCTAGTGCTCTGCAGTCCATGGGGTCTCAAAGAGTCGGACATGATTGAACTGACTGACTGACTGGCATCTCTGCGTGTTCCATTGCTGTATTATTGTTCATCCTCTTTTTTCCCCCCACCCACTCCAAGTGCTCTACACATAGGCATCCTTCAGTAATTATTTGTGGAATAGATGGAGACACACAAAAGAGAAACTACTCCTAGAACTGCTATAGATAATGCCAGTCTTTGGAAGCTCTTGCTGCTTTACTAATTTGCTTTGATTTTTTATTTTCTTCAGCACATAATGTTGAACACAGTCATTATATACATAGAGCCTTTGGCTTCTACACACTCTTAGTAAAAAGTGAGCTTTCATCATTAGTCAACTAATGAATAAGGGTTAAGCCATTGCTGGAGAAACTTGAACTCAGAAAGGGAAAAGGTTATTCTTCTTTTCATTGTAATGAACCTATTTATATGAGAACAGATCATTATGTCTTTGGTATAAAGTCTGTGCTTTTTGAATAGTTTCTTGAATTTTACTCCCTTTCTTTCCTTTAAACAAACCATTATCAGTTCCTACTCATCTCTCATTCTGTTTGAGGAAAGATGCTTTTTTCCCAATGTCTGAGACAATATAATTTCAGTCTCTCTCTCTCTTTTTTTTTTTTTTGTGCTGTTAGTAAGATCACATTGCCCTTACAACAGAATTTGGTGGAGACATATTTAGACTTGACTCAAATTAGTTAACTGTTAAAATTCCCCAACGTTGAAAGAACTCACTATAAAAATTTCATCCAAATCGCCTCTAGGAATGTTGATTGCAAGGCAAACTCTCCAGGGGTCCCTCTGTATTTATGTGTAACTCTGTTAAGTCTTCTGTGACTATGATGGTTTCACATTGGAATTGAAGCAAAAAATGAATCAACTAATAAATGTGAGAAATTTCAGGAAGGCATTTATAATATACCAGAAAACAAATTTTCTGGTGGATTACGCCATGAGTATATTCATTTAATCAAACATATTTTGTACATCTCCTTGGCATTGTGCCAAGCATTGTGCTTAGTGCTGAGATCAACAATGATGAACTTATATCCTCTGCTCTAAAGATGTGTTAGTCACAGGTCATGTCTGACTCTTTGTGACCCCACGGACTGTAGCCCACCAGGCTCCTATATCCATGGGATTCTCCAAGCAAGAATACTGGAGTGGGTTGCCATTTCCCTCTCCAAGGAATCTTCCCAACCCAGAGAATCACAGGCAGAATGTTTATTGTCTGAGACACCATGAGCTCTCAGAATAGTGTCAAGAAGCAGACCTGCAAATTGATTGCTTTTATTGAGAAAATGATAGTGACAAAGATCTGCATAAGATACTAGAAACACCTAATCATCCTGGTGGTGAAAGAATGGTCAGGAAAACTTGGAGGAGATAATGCCAAAGCTAAATCTTATAAGATGGCAAGCATTTACTAGACCAAAGATCTACCTAGATAGGCTCTAACATGAACAAAGACACAGAAAGTGAGAACTAGCTTAGCATGTCTCCGTTCCATTCCGTCGCTCAGTCGTGTCCGACTCTATGCGACCCCGTGGACTGTAGCCTACCAGGCTTTTCCGTTCACGGGATTCTCCAGGCAAGAATATTGGAGTGGGTTACCATTTCTTTCTCCAGGGGATCTTCCCGACCCAGGGATCGAACCCGGGTCTCCCGCATTGGAGGCAGACACTTTAACCTCTGAGCCACCAGGGAAGCCAGAATTGCAATTAGTTCTTTGTCGCTTGAGTGTAAAATATAAGACACGGCATGAGGTGAGGCTGGAAGAGGTTAAATCATGGTGGCTTGCTTTCTGTTTTTTCCCTGTTAAGGAGATTTAACTTTAGGCTCAGAGCTAGGTGGAGTGAGTTGTAGGTTTTAAACCTGGGAATGAAAGAAACAGATCTGCATTTTGACAGATCATCTCAGAAATTGTGTTAGATTGGATTTGAAAAACCCAAGATTGGATGTAGGGGTGCCCATAGAAAGCTGTAGTTTCAAGAGACAGTAAGAGCTTGAAATCAGGCTGTGCAGTTAAACTAGAAGGGAACAAATTTGAAAGATATTTATTAAATGAAAACAGCAGAAGTTAATGTTTATTTAGATTTGGGGGATGGTAAGTCAAGGATGACTCAAAAATTTATCATTTAAGAGGTTAAATAGATAATAAGTAAGAAATAAAATGTTTCAAATTTATTTTATTATGCAGAGCATATTTCTAAATCTTGTCTAAAGAAAATAGTAAAACACAAAAGTCATAATAAGCAGAGCACAGTTGCAGAATGGTCTTTTCTTTGGCTCTAAAATAAGTAAAGGACAGAAATGGTATGGACCTAACCAAAGCAGAAGATATTAAGAAGAGGTGGCAAGAATACACAGGAGAACTGTACAAAAAAGAGCTTCACAACCAAGATAATCATGATGGCGTGTTCACTCACCTGGAGCCAGACATCTTGGAATGTGAAGTCAAGTGGGCCTTAGAGAGCATCACTACGAACAAAGCTAGTGGAGGTGATGGAATTCCAATTGAGCTATTTCAAATCCTGAAAGATGATGCTGTGAAAGTGCTGCACTCAATATGCCAGCAAATTTGGAAAACTCAGCAGTGGCCATAGGACTGGGAAAGGTCAGTCTTCATTCCAATCCCAAAGAAAGGGAATGCCAAAGAATGCTCAAACTAGCGCACAATTGCACTCATCTCACACACTAGTAAAGTCATGCTCAAAATTCTCCAAGCCGGGCTTCAGCAATATGCAAACCGTGAACTTCCAGATGTTCAAGCAGGTTTTAGAAAAGGCAGAGGCACCAGAGATCAAATTGCCAACATCTGCTGGATCATGGAGAAAGCAAGAGAGTTCCAGAAAAATATCTATTTCTGCTTCATTGACTATGCCAAGGCTTTTGACTGTGTGGATCACAATAAACTGTGGAACATTCTGAAAGAGATGGGAATACCAGACCACCTGACCTGCCTCTTAAGAAACCTGTATGCAGGTCAGGAAGCAACAGTTAGAACTGGACATGGAACAACAGACTGGTTCCAAATAGGAAAAGGAGTATGTCAAGGTTGTATAGTGTCACCTTGCTTATTTAACTTATATGCAGAGTACATCATGAGGAACGCTGGGCTGGAAGAAGCACAAGCTGGAATCAAGATTGCTGGGAGAAATCTCAATAACCTCAGATATGCAGATGACACCACCCTTATGGCAGAAAATGAAGAGGAACTCAAAGGCCTCTTGATAAAAGTGAAAGAGGAGAGTAAAAAGGTTGGCTTGAAGCTCAACATTCAGAAAACGAAGATCATGGCATCTGGTCCCATCACTTCATGGGAAATAGATGGGAAAACAGTGGAAACAGTGTCAGACTTTATTTTTTGGGCTCCAAAATCACTGTGGATGCTGATTGCAACCATGAAATTAAAAGACGTTTACTCCTTGGAAGGAAGTTACGACCAATCTAGATAGTATATTAAAAAGCAGAGACATTACTTTGCCAACCAAGGTCCGTCTAGTCAAGGCTATGGTTTTTCCAGTGGTCATGTATGGATGTGAGAGTTTGACTGTGAAGAAAGCTGATCGCCGAAGAATTGATGCTTTTGAACTGTGGTGCTGGAGAAGACTCTTGAGTCCCTTGGACTGCAAGGAGATCCAACCAGTCCATTCCAGAGGAGATCAACCCTGGTTGTTCTTTGGAAGGACTGATGTTAAAGCTGAAACTGCAATACTTTGGCCACCTCATGCGACGAGTTGACTCACTGGAAAAGAGTCTGATGCTGGGAAGGATTGGGGGTGGGAGGAGACGGGGACGACAGAGAATGAGATGGCTGGATGGCATCACCGACTTGATAGACATGAGTTTGAGTGAACTCCAGGAGTTGGTGATGGACAGGGAGGCCTGGTGTGCTGTGATTCATGGGGTCGCAAAGAGTTGGACACGACTGAGCGACTGAACTGAACTGAACTGAAAATAAGTAAAAATAGACATATTGAATGTCTATTTTTTTTATCTACTTAATAAAAAACTGAAATTACAGAAAAATTAGTCATTTTGTAGAAATCCATGCAAAAGTATCCTTGGGTAATTGAATCTAAGACATGAATCAGGTGGATTTATCCTGCCATACTGGATATATCTTAATGCCATACTGCAAATGAAGACAATCTGGTCTTGGTTTTACATTTTTGCTGTATTGACAAACCATAGAAAACTAAGCAATATACAGAATTTTGATTCAATTTCATGATAGCTACAGAAACTTAGCCTGAGGGTTTGTTTACTTGTTGGTATTCGAAGTTTCTGCTAATGCTGTGGGTCTGGCTGAGTTAGATACTATTTTAGTTGGGTTGAGATTCCAGCTGCGCATTCTTTTCCTCTGATGAAAGGAAATCAATAGCTTTTATTTTTAATCTAGGTAAGTCAATATTTATTTCCTTCATTCCTTACAAAACCTCTAGTAATATAGCCCATTATGCAGATAAGTAAATGGAAGCCAGAGACATCACAGGCCAAGAGGTGAAGGAAAGGGGATTTGAACTAATGTCCTTCTGGAATGAGTGCAAATGCCCTTCAGAACAACCAGTGTTCTCATCACTGAATCACTGGGTACAGAGGACAAAAGAGACCAATTGTCTCCATTCCATCTTCATCACTCAGTTTTTTTTTTTCAATATACTTTTAAAATAAATACTACGTTTGTTTAAATTTTTTTAAATTAATTAATTTTGGTCTGTGCTGGGTCATCATTGCTATGCACAGGTTTTCTCTAGTTGTAGCAAGCAAGGGCTACTTTCTAATTGTGGCATGCAGGCTTCTCATTGCAGTGGCTTCTCTTGTTGCTAAGCATGGGCTCTAGGGCACATTGGCTTCAGTAGTTGCTGCAAACAGGCTTAGTTGCTTCATGGTGGAATCTCCCCGGACCAGGGATTAAATTTGTGTCCCCTGCATTGGTAGGCAAATTTGTAACCAGTGGACCACCAGGGAAGCCTTAAATACTACATTTAAGGGGAAAATGGGATAGGAACTAAAATGTATTCAGTGCTAAACCATGCAGCTCACACATGAATTAGGGAGTGGAAGTAGCCAAGGTCTGTGGATACAGGTTTGGCTCCAGGTACTCCTGTGTGACTCTGGAATTGTTCACTTCAGAGTGGGACTTGCACCCAGCCAAAACCCTTCTTAGGACTTGAACCCACACGGCTGGGACTCAAACTCAGCCAAAACCTTCAGTCTTCCAACTGAAATCACAACACCCAGTTTCAGGACTTAATGAAGCTCAGGTTCTTGATGTCTTATCACAGAAAGAATTTAGTGAGAGGCAAAAAATAGGTAAGAAGTTAATTTATTTAAAGAGAAACACACTGCACAGACAGGGTGTGCGTCAGTGCAGAGGATGAGTATAGCCTCAAAATGTAATGTGGTTATGTTTATATGGGCTGGGTAATTTCACAGGCTAATGAGTGAGAGGATTATTCCCACTGTTTCAGGGAAGGGGGGTGGGGTGGAGATTTCTAGAAATTGGGTCATTGCCCACTTTTTGGACTTTGAAGGTTGGCCTAGGAACTGTCTTGGCTCCTCTGGGTGTATCACTTAGCTTGCTGGTGTGTTACAATGAGCATATATATTGAGGATCAAGGTCTAGTCAAAGTTGACTTGTCTGCCATCTTGGGCTCATTTGATTCTAATCAGTTTATGTTGTGTCCTTGGGCTATGGTGTTCTTTCAATCATTCATTCCTTCCCTCCTTCCCTGCCTATTTCCCTCAGCTATAGGCATCCATTTAAACTCTCTGAGTTGCAGTTTTATTTTCAGAAAATTGACTGTTATAAAGACTAAATGCAAAACTCCAAAAATATTAGATGAAGTAGGTATCTTCTAGAATTTCTTCTTTAACCATTTGTCTGGGTTAGTTCATACACCCAAGTCTATGAAGCAATTAAATGAAGTACTTATTTTTTTTTTAATGCTAAGATAACTGAGACATTAAACAAAACCGTCAGTGTTATATTATTAGAATAAAGCAGAGGCAAATTTAAATTTCAAGTGAATTCCCCAAAGTCTACTTTTCTGACTATAATATGAATTAGAATATATTTATTAAAAATAGATCATATTCATTTATTTGAACTAAGCATTTTGCTTAATATTTGATGTAGGCATTTTTAATTTACTTCCAAAAACAATGTTTTGAGGTAAATAGAATTTTTGTCCTTTTTTCATAGGTGGGAGAACTGAGTTTTAGAGAAGTTAATAAACAAAACAGCAGGCAATTCAGCATTCTAGACACACTATTGTATGTTGCTGTTTAGTCACGAAGTTGTGTCAGACTCTGGGACCTCATGGACTGTGTGGCCTGCTAGGGTCCTTTGTCCATGGGATTTTCCAGGCAGGAATACTGGAGTGGATTGCCATTTCCTTCTCCAGGGGATCTTGCTGACCCAGTGAGTGAATGTGTGTCTCCTGCATTGGCAGGAGGATTCTTTACCATTGAACCACCCAGGGAAGTCCCACTGGGAAAGCTAAGACACAGAAAATCATCAATAATATGCAGACAGAGCAGCATCCGTAGTCAGACTTCAGGAAACCAGTTCTGTGAGGCCCTCCTGCTGTTAATAATGAGCCCTACCCTTCACAGATAAGGACTTGGCCACCTTCTGAACTGCCTACAGGCTGCCACTGCAGGACCCATCCTCTGAATCCCTGGGAACATGCGTCCCTCCTCTGAAGTTGCACTGCTGGCCTCCAAATTGATTTTCCATGAGCTTTGGCCAGCTTTAGGGGAGACTGACAGAGCAAGTGTGAGGCAATTTGAAATTCTATTGTTTAAAGTGGTCTCTGCCTCCTTCCATCCTAGTAAGTGAGTGAGTGAAGTGAAGTCGCTCAGTCGTGTCTGACTCTTTGCGACCCCGTGGACTGTAGCCTACCAGGCTCCTCCATCCATGGGATTCTCCAGGCCAGAGTACTGGAATGGGTTGCCATTTCCTTCTCCAGGGATCTTCCCAACCCAGGGTTCGAACCCGGGTCTCCCATATTGAAGGCAGATGCTTTAACCTCTGAGCCACCAGGGAAGCCCCCTTCCATCCTAACCAGACGCTAAAAGGTAAGATTCTTAGAAGCAACCCACTCCTACAAAAAAGACCAAGGTCTACTCCACTGCATAAACAAAAATGATCAGGCAATTCAACTTCTTTATTTTAAACTTGTACTCATCGTGTCTTTCTATAGTACATCTGCCTGCGCCTTGAGTTTTTATTTTTATGGCTGATTAATAATGAATGTACAAAATCATTCTGGAGCATCTTTATAAATTGACCTTGTGTGCTTTATTCTGTTTCTTTTTTGTAACATAATCTGAGAATTTTGGAAAACTTTGTGACTCAATGTAACAACTAATGCAAAATATTGATGAGTGAGTAATATTCATAAGGCTGTATATTAGTCAGTCAAGTGACTCATGAGATTCTAAGCATTTAAAAACAAAAAAGTCATTAAAAGTTAGTTACCCTATCCCAACACCATTACTTTTCAAATAAGCAGAAAAAAAAGCCCAGAATTGTAAAGCAAAGTTTTCTAAGTTCGGTAGCTAGATAGGGACAAAATAAAAAGCTTATTTATCTTTGTAACCTTATGCCAATAACAGTAGTTGCTTCTTGAACTAAACTGATTTGATCCAAGTTTTCATGTCTCTCCAACCTTTCCATTATGGATGGTTTAGTCCTTTAGGTTCTTTTCTTAACTTTTTATTATCATCATTGAGTAACATAAGGGGCTTCCCAGGTGGCACTAGTGGTAAAGAACCCAGCTGTCAATAGAGGAGACATGAGACTTGGGTTTGATCCCTGTGTCAGGAAAATCCCCTGGAGAAGGAAATGGCAACGCATTCCAGTATCTTACCTGGAGAATTCCATGGACAGAGAAGGCTGTCAGGCTATGGTCCATAGGGTTGCAAAGAGTTGGACACGACTGAAGCGACTTAGCACGGAGCACAGAGGAACATAAACTGAAAAGGTATAATTAAACTAAAGTCTCAACTGAGAACACCAGATCAGCAAAAACAGTCCTAATACATTATCATAAACCTGTATGCAGGTCAGGAAGCAACAGTTAGAACTGGACATGTAACAGACTGGTTCCAAATAGAAAAAGGAGTACGTCAAGGTTGTATATTGTCACCCTCCTTATTTAACTTATATGCAGAATACATCATGAGGAACGCTGGGCTGGAAGAAGCACAAGCTGGAATCAAGAATGCTGGGAGAAATATCAATAATCTCAAATATGCAGATGACACCACCCTTATGGCAGAAAGTGAAGAGGAACTCAAAAGCCTCTTGATGAAAGTGAAAGAGGAGAGTGAAAAGGTTGGCTTGAAGCTCAACATTCAGAAAACAAAGATCATGGCATCTAGTCCCATCACTTCATGGCAAATAGATGGGATAACAGTGGAAACAGTGTCAGACTTTATTTTTTTGGGCTCCAAAATCACTGCAGGTGCTGATTGCAGCCATGAAATTAAAAGACGCTTGCTCCTTGGAAGGAAAGTTACGACCAACCTAGATAGTCTATTAAAAAGCAGAGACATTACTTTGTCAACCAAGGTCCGTCTAGTCAAGGCTATGGTTTTTCCAGTGGTCATGTATGGATGTGAGAGTTGGACTGTGAAGAAAGCTGATCACCGAAGAATTGATGCTTTTGAACTGTGGTGCTGGAGAAGACTCTTGAGAGTCCCTTGGACTGCAAGGAGATCCAACCAGTCCATTCTAAAGGAGATCAATCCTGGGTGTTCATTGGAAGGACTGATGCTAAAGCTGAAACTCCAATACTTTGGCCACCTTATGCAAGGAGTTGACTCACGGAAAAGAGTCTGATTCTGGGAAGGACTGGGGGTGGGAGGAGAAGGGGACAACAGAGAATGAGATGGCTGGATGGCATCACTGACTCGATGGACATGAGTTTGAGTGAACTCCGGGAGTTGGTGATGGACAGGGAGGCCTGGTGTGCTGTGATTCATGGGGTCGCAAAGAGTCGGACACGAGTGAGCAACTGAAATGAACTGAATACATTATCAAGCTCTTGAAATGACATATGCATAAAGATCACTTAATTATTGTATCCATAACATATTACTATTTGGACTATCTAACTGAATACCATTACCAAATCATAAAATAAGAAGGCACTTCTGATACACAGCATCTTATCAAATAAATGTGTGTGTGTATATCTCTCCTTTGAACATTTTACTAATCACAACTGCTACTCTAAGCTATGAAGTTTCCAGATAGATCGCAGGGTGTTGAAAGGCACCATCTAATACTTGAAAGCTATCAAACATCTTAAAAAGAATACTACATCTGTGAAGAAAAACTTGAGAGAATCTCTCATATTATCCAAGCTATTTTCAGTTACTGAGGACAAAAAATTGCCTCCATATGAAGCACTCCAACTTATAAAGTGGTATCTTCTCTAGGGATAAAAATATAACAAAGTTCCTTTGAATTCCAATTTCAAACCATGAACTTTGATGTTGCTGATTCTATAAATTTAGTCTATATATTAAGATCATTGAAATAATATTTCTTTGAATCTATTAAGGTTATGACTTCCCTGGTGGCGCAGATGGTAAAAGCATCTGCCTACAATGTGGAAGACCCGGGTTTGATCCCTGGGTTGGGAAGATCCCCTGGAGAAGGAAATGGCAACCCACTCCAGTATTCTTGCCTGGAAAAATCCCATGGACCTTGGCAGGCTACAGTCAGTGGGGTCGAAAAGAGTCAGACACGACTGAGCAACTTCACTTCACTCATTAAGGTTATAGCAATTATCCTTAGTCCTCACTTAGCCACACCCACAATTCCAACATTTTAGCTTTATGGAGGCACTCCAGATCATTGTGATTATTCTAAAAATCTATCTCTTCAATAGATTCTCAAGAAGATTTACCATTCCATCCAAAGTCTTCAGTCTTAGTGAATGCCACTGGCTAGCTATGATAATTCTTGCTTTTTATCTGGAGTCAGCACATTAGGAACTCATCTTTTGTGCTCTGTCCTCAAGATCTGTAGCTACATAATCAAAATGTATTGATTCCGCCTTCTCTAGATTCCAATATCAAGCCCATCCACAGTTATGAAGAAGCTTACTGCTTCTGGGCCAACATTAATTCAGTTTTGCTTTTAGTCCCATACATTTTTATACTGTTTCTCTTTCTTAATGCTTGCATTTTTTATTAACTCATTTACCAAAAACTTTGAGATAGTGTTATGTGCTAGACTAGAAGGATCAAATGTATGATATGCATGTTGCTCTTCCTACAACCAGTGCCCAGGACAGACATCATTAATCAACAATGCCTTTTGTTCTTTTCCATTACAATCATCTAAACAGTTCAGTTCAGTCGCTCAGTCTTGTCCGACTCTCCACGACCCCATGAATCACAGCACGCCAGGCCTCCCTATCCATCACCAACTCCCGGAGTTCACTCAAACTCATGTCCACAGAGTTGGTGATGCAATCCAACCATCTCATTCTCGGTCGTCCCCTTCTCCTCCCGCCCCCAAACTTTCCCAGCATCAGAGTCTTTTCCAGTGAGTCAACTCGTCTCATGAGGTGGCCAAAGTATTGCAGTTTCAGCTTTAGCATCAGTCTTTCCAATGAACACCCAGGATCGATCTCCCTTAGAATGGACTGGTTGGATCTCCTGGCGGTACAAGGGACTCTCAAGAGTCTTCTCCAGCACCACAGTTCAAAAGCATTAATTCTTCAGCGATCAGGTTTCTTCACAGTCCAACTCTCACATCCATACATGACCACTGGAAAAACCATAGCCTTGACTAGACGGACCTTGGTTGGCAAACTAATGTCTCTGCTTTTTAATATATTATCAAGGTTGGTCATAACTTTCCTTCCAAGGAGTAAGAGTCTTTTAATTTCATGGCTGCAATCAGCATCTGCAGTGATTTTGGAGCCCAAAAAATAAAGTCTGACATTGTTTCCACTGTTTTTCCATCTATTTCCCATGAAGTGATGGGACCAGATGCCATGATCTTTGTTTTCTGAATGTTGAGCTTCAAGCCAACCTTTTCACTCTCCTCTTTCACTTTCATCAAGAGGCTTTTGAGTTCCTCTTTCTTTCTGCCATAAGGGTAGTGTCATCTGCATATCTGAGATTATTGATATTTCTCCCAGCAATCTTGATTCCAGCTTGTGCTTCTTCCAGCCCAGCGTTCCTCATGATGTACTCTGCATAGAAGTTAAATAAGCAAGGTGACAATATACAGCCTTGACGTACTCCTTTTCCTATTTGGAACCAGTCTGTTGTTCCATGTACAGTTCTGACTATTGCTTCCTGACCTGCATACAGGTTTCTCAAGAGGCAGATCAGTGCAATTGTGCGGTCGTTTGAACATTCTTTGGCATTCCCTTTCTTTGGGATTGGAATGAAGACTGACCTTTTCCAGTCCTGTGGCCACTGCTGAGTTTTCCAACTTTGCTAGCATATTGAGTGCAGCACTTTCACAGCATCATCTTTCAAGACTTGAAATAGCGCAACTGGAATTCCATCACCACCACTAGCTTTGTTCATAGTGATGCTTTCTAAGGCCCACTTGACTTCACATTCCAAGTTGTCTGGCTCTAGGTCAGTGATCACGTTATCGTGACTATCTTGCTTGTGAAGATCTTTTCTGTACAGTTCTTCTGTGTATTCTTGCCACCTCTTCTTAATATCTTCTGCTTCTGTTAGGTACCTACCATTTCTGTCCTTTATCGAGCCCATCTTTGCATGAAATGTTCCCTTGGAATCTCTAATTTTCTTGAAGAGCTCTCTTGTTTTTCCTATTCTGCTGTTTTCTTCTATTTCTTTACATTGATCACTGAGGAAGGCTTTCTTATCTCTCCTTGCTATTCTTTGGAACTCTGCATTCAGATACTTATATCTTTCCTTTTCTCCTTTGCTTTTTGCTTCTCTTTTTTTCACAGCTATTTGTAAGGCCTCCTCAGACAGCCATTTTGCTTTTTTGCATTTCTTTTCCATGGGGATGGTCTTGGTCCCTGTCTCCTGTACAATGTCATGAACCTCCGTCCAGAGTTCATCAGGCACTCTATCTATCAGATCTAGTCCCTTAAATTTATTCCTCACTTCCACTGTATAATCATAAGGGATTTGATTTAGGTCATACCTGAATGGTCTAGTGGTTTTCCCTACTTTCTTCAATTTCAGTCTGAATTTGACAATAAGGAGTTCATGATCTGAGCCACAGTCAGCTCCTGGTCTTGTTTTTGCTAACTGTATAGAGCTTCTCCATCTTTGGCTGCAAAGAATATAATCAATCTGATTTCGGTGTTGACCATCTGGTGATGTCCATGTGTCGAGTCTTCTCTTGTGTTGTTGGAAGAGGGTGTTTGCTATGACCAGTGTGTTCTCTTGACAAAACTCTATTAGCCTTTGCCCTGCTTCATTCTGTGCTCCAAGGCCAAATTTGCCTGTTACTCCAGGTGTTTCTTGACTTCCTACTTTTGCATTCCAGTCCCTTGTAATGAAAAGGACATCTTTTTTGGGTATTAGTTCTAAAAGGTCTTGTAGGTCTTCATAGAACCGTTCAACTTTGGCTTCTTCAGTGTTACTGGTTGGGGCATAGGCCTGGATTACTGTAATACTGAATGGTTTGCCTTGGAAACGAACAGAAATCATTCTGTTGTTTTTAAGATTGCATCCAAGTACTGCATTTTGGACTCTTTTGTTGACCATGATGGCTACTCCATTTCTTCTAAGGGATTCCTGCCCACAGTAGTAGATATAATGGTCGTCTGAGTTAAATTCACCCATTCCAGTTCATTTTAATTCACTGATTCCTAGAATGTCGACGTTCACTCTTGCCATCTCCTGTTTGACCACTTCCAATTTGCCTTGATTCATGGACCTAACATTCCAGGTTCCTATGCAATACTGCTCTTTACAGCACCGGACATTGCTTCTATCATCGGTCACATCCACAACTGGGTATTGGTTTTGCTTTTGCTCCATCCCTTTATTCCTTCTAGAGTTACTTCTCCACTGATCTCCAGTAGCATACTGGGCACCTACCGACCTGGGGAATTCCTCATTCAATATCCTATCATTTTGCCCTTTGACATTGTTCATGGGGTTCTCAAGGCAAGTATACTGAAGTGCTTTGCCATTCCCTTCTCCAGTGGACCACGTTCGACTGTGGTCCATGTGATCAGATCAACCAGTTTCCTGTGATTATGATTTCAGTGTGTCTGCCCTCTGATGCCCCCTCACAATACCCACCATCTTATTTGGATTTCTCTTACCTTGGTGGTGGAAAATCTCTTCACAGCTGCTCCAGCAAAGTGCAGCTGCTGTACCTTACCTTGGATGAGGGGTATCTCCTCAAGGCCGCCCCTCCTGACCTTGAACGTGGAATAGATCCTCTCGGCCCTCCTGCTCCCGCACAGCCACCCCCTGTTGGACGTGGGGCAGCTCCTCTCGGCTGCTGGGCCTGGCCTCAGGCGTGGGTTAGCTCCTCTTGGCTGCGCTTCTTTGCCTGGTCTGTGCCGCCGGGGCCGGCGTCCCTCGCGTCTGTGCCGCTGGCCCCGGCGTCCCTCGCGTCTGCACCGCCAGCCCCAGCATCTCTCCTAGACAGCTTAAATAGCTAGTTACTGCCTGAGAGCTGGATTACAAGTTGAAACCTACTTACCATCACTGCAGTAGATATGGCAGAGTCGGACACGACTGAGCGACTGAACTGAACTGAACTGAACTGAAAAACAGACTAGTGGGGAAGACAGAGCAATAAACAATTAGATACAATACAGTGCTCAATATGTTAATGGCAACACATAAGAAAACTCAGACTTGGGAAGGAAGATGCAAGAGTAACCAAGTCTCTTTCCATATGAAGTAAAGCCTGAGTTTAGTTTCAAGGAACAGGTTGGAATTGACCAGGTTAAATGGTGGTGGGTGAAGGGCAGTCATATGTGTAAAGGTATTTAGATTTGAAAGACTCCATCTCTTCTGGAAACAGCAGCACGCTTAAATGTGGTTGAGGACAAGGGGTTGTTGCAGTCATGAATCAAGGCATCGCCAGTTCTGAAAGTCACGCAGGAGTTTGGTATTTCATTCTAAACACAATGAGAAGTCATTGGTAAAGGTATGAGGAGGAATACCTAATGGAGAAAGATCGCCTTTACACAATGTGGAGAGCAGGTTAGGAAAAGGTGAAGCAGGTGATAGGGAACCTGTATGGAAGCTTTTGTAGTGACTGAGAGGAATCATGTAATCATGTAAGCAGTGATTGAGCTATGGTTAATAAAAACAAAAAAGGAAATATGATATCAAAGATGAGTTCCAATTATGACCCTAAGGCTTTATTTCTGTCCCTGAATTTTCCATGCACTGGTCTCTAAGACTTTGAACTCCCACTGTTGTCATGTCTGTTGCTGAAAATCCTTAATTTCCCCACATATTTGAACCTTGTCATTTGAAATTGTCGAGCTCCTGTTTTCTTAGACTTGGTTTGGACTTAGTGCTAAGGGAACACATGATCCAATTTGCCCTTCTGCTAGGCAGGTTGGCCCTTCAATTAGTGTTGCATTTCCCAACAGGCACATTTTTAAAAATTGAACTGATTTCAGAGACTCAAATTTCTGGTCTTATTTTAGTGTTGCAACCCTTGTGTAGTACACTCAGTATTGTCCAACTCTTTGAGACCACAAGGACTGTAGCCTGCCAGGCTCCTCTGTTAATTGGATTTTCCAGGCAAGAATACTGGAATGGGTTGCCATTTCTTTCCCCAGGAGGATCTTCCTGATCCAGGTATCAAACCCATGTTTCCTGAGTCTCCTGCATTGGCAGGCAGATTCTTTACCAGTGTGCCACCTAGGTTCTGCTTTACATGGTATGTTTGTAAAGATTCCTTAAAATGGCCTCCCTTGAATTTTTAGCCTATATGGTTATCATCTTATCCTGAAATCTTTGAAAGAAACACTTCTTTTGAAAAATGAGAAGCAACTGGTCTTTACAATAATTTTTTTGTTAAAGGATAATAATGAGATAACAGAGGCAAGCAACTACCTAGCACATTTCAGAAACTGTTTTATTTCTATAAGTATAGTCTGCAAGATCATAAAGCTATTACAGAGAATGATGGAGAACAGTTATCATCATCCCCTGTAGGCAAATACCTGAAGAATTTTTTTTAAAAAATTGTTGTTTTCACAAAGGAGAATGCATCTTCTTGTGTCAATTAGGTTTCCTGGAATTATTGACTGTAGCTGAAGAAAATTTATTTAAGACACTTCAATGCCTTTACCAACTATTAAAAAGCAAATACAGATTTGTTTTATAACTCACTGCAGGCCTTTCCAGACAAGTCATCCCTAATCTCTCCATTTTCATGTGACAAACACACTCTGTTTGGAAGCCAGAATTTACTAGTTTGATTGAATTTGGGTCAATTTGGGGAAACAATGGGACAGTTTAAGAATATTCCTCATTTGAGTTTGTAATTTCACAAATGGCTCAAGAGAAGCAAACGTTTTGTTTCTGCTATAGTCTGTCACATGCATGAAATGCACCTGTCATACCCATTCAGTGTAAAGGAATTGACTCATTGTCTGTACGTATGTGAATGGCAGAATACACATTTGAATGAGCTGGATGAAGCAGGAATGAAAAGGAGGTGAAGGTAGAGCTAAGGTGTTGGCTGGAAACCTCTGGAGCTTCCAGGTGAAATTGGAAACTGCACCTTGTTTCCTGGAGGGCAAAGAGAATGGGAATAAAGAGACAGACCAGGGACTTCCCTGGCAGTCTGGTGGTTAAGAATCCATGCTTCCATGCAGGGGGCATGGGTATGATTCCTAGTCAGAAAACTAAGATCCTGCATGTTGCATGGCATGGTCGAAATAAATAAATAAATATAAAAAAGGAAAATATAATTTAAAAAAAGAGAGAGACAATTTTAAATTGGTAGGGAGAAGGTTTAATAAGTGCAGGAGCTTACATACCAAGCTTGTCTCAGGCAGCCACCAGACAAGTAAATCTTTGTATTCATCACTAGGATCTTAAAAGTTTATACTGAAGTCTTAACTGGTAAATCATGTACAATGTCCAGATGGTCTCCACACACCTTAATCTCTCAAGGGTGTGCCCTGTAAGAGCTCCTAATTTTGGAATGGTGGACAGAACATATATTCCAAAGACAGGAGAGGGAGTGAGGAGCCCCTAATAGCATAGTTCTAGCTCTGGGTCAGTTAGCGGGCATGTTCTCTCCGTGGTCAACACAAAGTTGGCTAGAAAGTGCTTGGGAAAGAAGGGAAGTATCAAGGCAGTCTCAGAGAAACTAAAAATGTACTGTTTCTTAGCAATATATCTAAATGATCCTCAGAATGATATTTTGAGAGGCAATGCTCTGTATCAAATAAGCCCTAGGTTTAAGTCTACAAGATAAAAGTTGATTCTCCCTTCCAAGTCCGGTATCATATAGCATCTGGACAACTGGGTGATTGAGAAGCTGCTTCTAATCAATGAATTATTCATAGCTTCCAGTTAACTCTTTTTTGCAGGGGTACATTGACCCTTGAATGATGTATGGGTTAGGAGCACTGACCTTCTGCAAAGCGAAAGTCTGAGGATAATTTGTAATTGATCTTCTGTATACACGGTTCCTCCCCATCCGAGGTTCCACACCCATGAATTCAATCATGGACTGATGCAGTTCAAATCCACATTGTCAACTTTATCTGAAACTCTAGTCTACTCTATGGTATTAGCAAGCTGAATTAAATAAAGCTGTTTCTATGGAACTATCAGTACACAGTACAAAAGTTAGAAAAGTAAGAAAGAAGAATTATATTTCATACTGGGCATCTGGGAAAATCTGACTAGGCAAAGGGGTCCAGATACTAAACCCTTAGGCAGTCAGGTCTATTTCTTTAATCAAAGATAAGTGCCAGAGGCTTGTTTAGATTACAAAAATTCTTTGTTCTAAATCTCTATCTATCAAGCAGACTTTCGATTACAATTTAACTTCCCATGTACTTTCCCAGAGAGCAGAAAATGTAACTTATCTGTGAGCACTTGAGGAAATATAACTGTTTTATTTGTTATGCCCCAATGCTTGAATTTTTTTAAAAAATAGACTTATTGAGACATAATTTACATATCATGCATTTTAACTATTAATAATGTACAGTTCAATGTTGTTACTGTTATTTTGTATATTCACAGAGTTCTTTTCAACCATTACCAAATTAAATTTAGATTGTTTTATTACTTTTATCACCCCAGAAACTGCCAATAGCAGTAACTCCTCATTGTTTTTTAGAATTTTCTTTTACAAATTTATAGAGCCATAAGTGATGTATAACATTGTTTAAGTATAAAGTGTATGAATGAATGATTTGATATACACATATATTATGAAATTATTATCTCAATAAAGTTGCTAACACATCATTTGCCTCACATAATTACCATTTGTTGTTATTGTCATGGTGAAAACACTTATGATCCACTTTCACAGCAACTTGGAAGTGTTCTCCAGGCAAGAATACTGGAGTAGGTAGCAACTCATAAATTTTTCTTCACTTTTGCCTTTGTGCCTTGAAGATTATGACTAGACCCTTCTCAATATTGTACATGGTTAATTTTCCTGTTTGTTTTGGAGTCTTTAAGAGAGCATATAGCACTGCACCTATTTTGGCCTCGTGTAAGAACAGGATAATATGGTTCCTTGGTGGCTCAGACAGTAAAGAATCTGCCTGCAATGCAGGAGTTCTGTATTTGATCCCTGGGTTGGAAAGATGCCCTGGAGAAGGGAATGGCAACACACTCCAGAATTCTCTTGCCAGGTGAATTCCATGGATAGAGGAGCCTGGCAGTCTCCAGTTCATAAGGTTGCAAAGAGTTGGATATGACTGACAAACACACACACACACACACACACACACACACACACACACACACACACATGGCAGGTAAAATAAACCTTTGGAGCAAGATGATTAAAGGACAAAAGGGAATCAAATAAATCTATTCTTATTCAATGTGCTATTTGCCTGAGAGGCATCAGTAAGATGGCAGAGTAGGAAACTCTGAATACTCCTTCCCTACCCCAACCCCAAATATACTGATTCAACAAGAATTCATGGGTAAATTTCATTTATGAAATTTCTCTCTTGAAGATTACTTGACCATATATATATATATATAGGTTTATTTCTGGGCTCTCTATTCTGTTCCATTGGACTTCATGTCTGTTTTTGTGCTAGTACCATATAGTTTTTATAGCTTTAGCTTTAGAATATAGTTTGAAATCAAGAAGTGTGATACTATCAACTTGTTTGTCTCAAGATTTCTTTGTCCATTTGAAGTCTTTTGTGATGTGTGTGTGCTGAGTCACTTCAGCCGTGTCCAACTCTGTGTGACCCTATGGACTGCAGCCTTCCAGGCTCCTCTGTCCAGAGGATTTTCCAAGCAAGAATACTGGAGTGGGTTGACATGCCCTTCTCCAGGGGATCTTCCTGACCCAGGGATTGAACCTGTGTCTCTTAGGTCTCCTGCATTGGCAGGCAGGTTCTTTCCCACTAGCACCACCTGGGAAAGTGAAAGTGAAAGTCACTCAGTCTTGTCCAACTCTTTGTGGCCCTATGCACTATACAGACCATGGAATTCTCCAGGCCAGAATACTGGATTGGGTAGCCTAACCCTTCTCCAGCGAATCTTCCCAACTCAGGAGTGGAACTGGAGTCTCCTGCATTGCAGGCAGATTCTTTACCAGCTAAGTTTATCAGGGAAACCATATTTTACTGTAGTTCATATGAATTTTAGGATGAAGAGAGGTATTTCTTTTAAAAGAAATTTGTGTCATTTCTTTCAATACCTCTTTAACACTTTCAAGATAACATTCATTCTCCTTAACTTATCACCCAAATACATATGACCTGATGTCTGCTGCTATCTAATTTCAACTCAACTCAACTACACCCAGGTATCAGTGCTCTTTTTCAGGAAAAACTCAATTCTTTCTTCAATTACTAGCTTGGTTGCAAACCTCCATGCTTTGGAACACACTACTATGTACCTTCAAACCCTTTGGTTGTTTCTTCACCAAGTTTCTCATTATTTAGAAAAATATCACTTCGTCTAAGAAGTCTAGGTCAAAAGTGTAATTTAAATGCACTGTTTGCATACTTTGCATCACTCTTCGTGATTATGCTCTGTTGAAATATTTTATTGACCATCTCTCCCATTAGATTCCTTGAGAAGAGTCTCCAAATTGTTAATCTGAGGCTTCCCAAGGCCTAGTATAGTGTTTAACACATTGTCTGCACAGGTAGTGTGTATAAACTATGAACTGTCAAACTTAAAAATAAAAAAGTTAGTTATTTTACCAGCAAAATGGGTTTATTCAGCATTGGAAGAGAATTGCAAAGAATTTTACTTCAGGATATAGGAAAGCTATGGTAAATCATAGAGAAGAGCAAAGGAGAGGGAACTGCATTTACTAGGTTTTAGGAGGAAGCTGGGGAAGGTTGTTTCGAACAGAAGTTTATTGAAGAGCAAAAGTTTGAGGTTGCGGTGGTTTCTCAATGACTGTAAGTTGTGGTTAGAGCATTGTTGCTGGGGTAGTGAGGGATCTTCCTTTTCTTAAAAGCAGGAGATAAAATTCTCATGTGATTAATGTCTTTCCCTGTCAAAATAATTCTTATCTTTTCTTGCTGGTTATGCATATTTCAAGGAGTAATAACTGTGACAGTTGCCCCTATAGGGCTTCTCACCTCCATTTTAAATGATGTTTCCTTTATTTATTTTCATAGAATAAATATATATGAATGAATAAAAGAAAGGATGAATTGGTTATGGTCACAAAGACAGTGAAACAGAAAATTATGACAATATTTAAAATCTCTTAGGCTTCACTCAAAGGCATCAATCAAGATTCCTATTTCATCTTAATACTATGAACACATAGTAGGCATTCCAAGTTTACTGAATTGAAATATTTTTAAGTTGGCAAGAACCCTATGAAATATGAGAGCTTTATTATTATTATTAATTTTTGGTGCATGGTGGTATTGAAACATCTATTAACCAAAAACTGATTATTCAGTCTTTGATGATAATGAATTTCTTTCTTTGGAGAGTCTTTCACAAATGTGACAAATTATTTTTTTATAGAGCATAGTTTAGATAAAAAACTCGTCAATTGAAATAGGCAGAAAAATGCAGTTTTATTTTACTTTTATAGATTATTATGATTTTGTGTATGACATGAGTATTCAAATAGTTGAATTTCTGTATGTATGTTTGCCCACTAAAATGGATGAGAAAAAAATGGTAAAGTTGCTCTCTGTATATCTGTCTCCCTGTCTGGTGATTCTGATTTAATATTATGTTTAAAAATACTATATATTTATTTTTATTTAAGACTGTTTGGCTTTTTTCATAATGTTGTTATTAGCATATGGCATGCAAATAATATATTTTCATATAGAGAACATTTGTGAATAACAAAGAGATTGCAATTAACATATATGTAGAAAGCTTCAAAAAATTTGCCCCTTAACTAGAATTAATCACAATTATGATTTTGGTCTGTCAGGAGAGTGTATGCTCCTCGCTTCTATCTCATCACAACAAAGATTTGGAGTGACATACATTAAAGTCCTCTACATGTCACAGCTCTTGGGTCTTAGACTGTTTTATAGCTCTTAGACAGATCAGTGTTACAGCTCTATTTGATTTAGAAAATAGCAAGAGAATCTATCCTCCAGGCGTGAGGGCATGCTGACCCAAAGACGCTAAGAGAAGAGAGTGGAGGAGCATGCCAGTGCGGGAGAGCGAGAAAGAGCACGCTCTTTGGCTCCTCTTTTTATATGTTTTCTTTGGCTCCTCTTTTTATATGTTTTTCCTCCCGCTGGGCCCGCCCTATGTAAACTGGGCTAGTCGGGAGTGCTGTTTGTTCTACCTGAGGTCCTCACTCAGGTCCTCGAACCTTCCTTTGTCCTTCCTTTGTTCTATTTTCACTGGCTTTTCCCTTCCTTATCTTTTAGCCACCGTCATTTTGGACTCATGTTTCCTATTCTACCTACCTAAGAGACCTCATCAAATTTAAGTATTTATCATAAAAAAAATAAGGTTATAATAAGATACCCCCCAAAAATCTTAAAATTTATGGTAAAATAATACATTAAGGTCATAATGAGGTATATTCTTCATTATTTGAGACTAGTTTGTGGATTTTTCTAACACTGAAGATCCATTATAATTAACATGAATTGGCACTTAAAATATTTAATGTTCTCGTACCCTTTTGAAATCATTTAAATGTTGTTTAGTGGCCACTTTTCAAAAATAAGTGGAAACTTGGAAATATATTTATGAATAAAAATGTGTGTGTTGTGTGTGCTTTTTCCACAATTCAATCCTGATGAACTCATCTGAGTGCAGTGCTGTCTCTATAGTCAATGAATGTGATGAACTGAGATCCATTTTATGGATCACAAAGCTGACTGAGAAAGGCCTTCTAGAGCTATAAGACTTAACTATATTGGTCACTTTATTCTTCACTGAAAAATAGATGTTTGGAGGATAAACTTATTCAACTCTAGCTACTTTAGAACATAAAATCAGGCCTGACTTATTTACCTGATTTTTTCCTATAATATATGGCTTAAAAATTAACTGTTAAATTGAAGTATACTGCTAAAATATCCTTCATCACAGGCCTGATTTGTTACACTTCTATTATAAGAAATTTTAAAAGGTTGATAGAAATCAATACCAAGAGATAATTAGTATCGAATTGGATAGGGAAGCTGCTTTAATACATGGGGAGCTGTTGTATGGATACAGAGTATCAACAATCCATTTTGTTGTTGTCTGCAGGAAAATACTTGGTTTGCCAATATTTAAATATGGTCTGATCTTTGTAAGTTTGAGTGTAATAGTTTTGTTTTCCCTTTTGTCCCTCTCCTTTATCTCTCTAATTACTCCACCTGATCATTTCTGCTTCCTTCTTTATCCCCTTTTCTCTACCATGCCCCACTCTGGCTTCTCTATTTTCCTTTTAATCTTGCTCTGCACACTCTACTTTTCCAGAGCCAATTTGTTTCCCAGACTGGAAACCACTGCTTATCTGAGGGAGGGAACTTTGCCCCATGGAGCTGTTCTGGTCAGATAAGCAGGCGGCCGCTGATTGGACAGGGCAAACTTGGCTGGGGTCTCTTCTGGCTTGAACTGAGTAACAGAAGCAGAGCCGGGAGCCACAGCCAAAGCTGAATAGGGAATGTTTGGGGGGTGGGATAAACCTTTCATAGATTCTAAACCTAAATATGTTTTGTTTGAGTTGATTATTTTGTCACAGGTTTCTCTCTTTGACTGCTATTCAGCATATTCCTAATGGATTTCCCATGGCAGCAAAATAGGCACTATCTCGTGTACCTGCATTTTGAAAACATAAATCTTCAGCAGGCACTTATGAAATACCCCCTCTATTAGCAACAAGCTTCCCATGGTGTCTTATGACTGTTCTTTGTTGAAAAATGGCTCAAAGTTTATTTTTCACATTTCATAGTCAGTAGGAATTTTCATAATAATTTAAATACCCTTGGTTCATTTTGTTTAGGTACACAACAGGCATTTTAATTAAGAAATTATTTGTGTAGCTCTTTTCCAGTGAAGATAATGCTTCTGACCCTGCAGCTGTGTGCAGGGGTGGCCAAATCTGCTAATCAGCGACCCTTGTTCATCACAGTACTGCTTGCATACAGAAGTTAGCTTGACAGTAGAGGCTGGTGCCTCTTTTCTGGCTGCTTTTCATTATTGTTCTCTCATTTTCTCCATAGGATTAAGTTGCTGCCACAGGTGGCTCAGTGGTAAAGAATTTGCCTGCCAATGCAGGTGACACAGAAGATGTGGGTTTGATCTATAGGTAGGAAAGATACCCTAGAGGAGTAAATGGCAACCTGCTCTAGTATTCTGGCCTGGGAAATTCCATGGACAGAGGAGGCTCTCAGGCTATAGTCCATTGGGTTGCAAAGAGTCGGACACAGCTGAGCACGCACGCTTTCATTCATATGCAGACAAGGCATATGAAATTACACAGGAAATTTTTATGGGAGGATTTCCTGAAAAGAGACAATATTACCATGAAAATTATTGCAGTGATTCAGATAGATCAATTGTTTCCCAATTTGAGTGCATGAAAATCACCTGGAGAGTTAAAATACAAATCCCCAGGCTCCATCCATACAGTTTCTCTTTCAGTGGGGCTGTGGTGGTGGGGAAGTGGCTGGGAGAATGAATATGGCCTCCTAATATGGTCCTAGGTGATACCAATGCTGCTGGCCCAGGACAGCACTTGGAAAATGTCTGGAATAGATGGATGGATTATCCTACAGACCCCTCAGCCCCCACAGCTATACCTTCTCCTCTGGTCCATGTTGGTTTGGTTGCAGCAGTCATTAACACTCAGGATCTTCCATTGCTCTTCAGCGCACCTGAACATCATTTCATAACTGGAGGCCATGCTTCAAGCTGATTTTATAAGTTTATAATCTGTCCTCATCTTCCCATTTCTCTGGCATTTCTGGGATGTTTCACCATCATTCATTTTCTTCAGACAATGAGCTGTGTGTGAATTTTCCTTCAGAAGAAAACAGCCATGTCCTGTGAAGATGGACAAGTCTGTAAGAACTTGTTAGTGGTGGTGTGTCTTTTGAATGCTGAGCTGGGTGCATAGATCAAAGTGTTCCAGTAAGTGGGAGCTGCCTGCCTATTACCTCAGTTCTGCTCATTCAAAAGGTGACATTGAGATTCTAAGTTTGACTTAGAATTTGAAGCCCTGTTGTATGACTGCTGTTGCTTAGTTGCTAAATTGTCAGACTCTTTTGCAACTCCATGGACCGTAGCCCACCAGGCTTCTATCTGACTGTAGGCCAGTGTATAAAAACAAAGTATTGATTTTCTCAGTCTTTATTTTTTTTTAATCTCACTCTTTAGTTTTCACCGTGTCCAAGGTCAGGGGCAGTTGCAGCCAAAGATGGAGAGGCTCAACACAGACAGCAAAAACAAGAATAGGAGCTGACTGTGGCTCAGATCATGAACTCCTTATTGCCAAATTCAGATTTAAATGGAAGAAAATGGGGACAACCACTAGACCATTAAGGTGTGACCTAAATCAAATCCCTTATGGCTATACATGGAAGTGAGAAACAGAACTAAGGGACTAGATCTGATAGACAGAGTGCCTGATGAACTATGGACGGAGGTTCATGACATCGTACAGGAGACGGGAATCAAGACCATCCCTAAGAAAAAGAAATGCAAAAAAGCAAAATGGCTGTCTGAGGAGGCCTTACAAACAGCTGAGAAAAGAAGAGAAGTGAAAAGCAAAGGAGAAAAGGAAAGATATACCCATTTGAATGCAGAGTTCCAAAGAATAGCAAGGAGAGATAAGAAAACCTTCCTCAGTGATCATTGCAAAGAAACAGAAGAAAACAACAGAATGGGAAAGACTAGAGATCTCTTCAAGAAAATTAGAGATACCAAGGGAGCATTTCATGCAAAGATGGGCTCAATAAAGGACAGAAATGGTGTGGACCTAACAGAAGCAGAAGATATTAAGAAGAGGTGGCAAGAATACACAGGAGAACTGTACAAAAAAGAGCTTCACAACCAAGATAATCACGATGGTGTGATCACTCACACTCACCTAGAGCCAGACATACTGGAAAGTGAAGTCAAGTGGGCCTTAGGAAGCATCATTATGAACCAAGCGAGTGGGGGTGATGGAATTCCAGTTGAGCTATTTCAAATCCTCAAAATGATGCTGTGAAAGTGCTGCACTCAATATGTTAGCAAATTTGGAAAACTCAGCAGTGGCCACAGGACTGGAAAAGGTCAGTTTTCATTTCAATCCCAAAGAAAGGCAATGCCAAAGAATGTTCAAACTACCACACAATTTCACTCATCTCACACGCTAGCAAAGTCATGCTCAAAATTCTCCAAGCCAGGCTTCAGCAATATGTGAACTGAGAACATGCAGATGGTCAAGCTGGTTTTAGAAAAGGCAGAGGCACCAGAGATCAAATTGCCAATATCCACTGGATCATGGAGAAAGCAAGAGAGTTCCAGAAAAACAACTATTTCTGCTTCATTGACTATGCCAAAGCCTTTGACTGTGTGGATCATGAGAAACTGTGGAAAATTCTAAAGAGATGGGAATACCAGACCACCTGACCTGCCTCTTGAAAAACCTGTATTCAGGTCATGAAGCAACAGTTAGAAGTGGACATAGAACAACAGACTGGTTCCAAATAGGAAAAGGAGTACATCAAGGCTGTATATTGTCACCCTGATTATTTAACTTATATGCAGAGTACATCATGAGGAACGCTGGGCTGGAAGAAGCACAAGCTGGAATGAAGATTGCCGGGAGAAATATCAATAACCTCAAATATGCAGATAATACCAACCTTATGGCAGAAAGTGAAGAAGAACTAAAGAGCCTCTTGATGAAAGTGAAAGAGGAGAGTGAAAATGTTAGCTTAAAGCTCAACATTCAGAAAACTATGATCATGGCATCCGGTTCTATCACTTCATGGCAAATATATGGGGAAACAGTGGCTGACTTTATTTTGAGGGGCTCCAAAATCACTGCAGATGGTGATTGCAGCCATGAAATTAAAAGATGCTTACTCCTTGGAAGGAAAGTTATGATCAACCTAGACAGCATATTAAAAAGCAGAGACATTACTTTGTCGACAAAGGTCTGTCGAGTCAAGGCTATGGTTTTTCCAGTAGTCATGTATGGATGTGAGAGTTGGAGTATAAAGAAAGCTGAGTGCTGAAGAATTGATGCTTTTGTACTGTGGTGTTGGAGAAGACTCTTGAGAGTCCCTTAGACTGCAAGGAGGTCCAACCTGTCCATCCAAAAGGAGATCAGTCCTGAATATTCATTGGAAGGACTGATGTTGAAGCTGAAGCTCCAACACTTTGTCCACCTGATGCAAAGAGCTGACTCATTGGAAAAGACCCTGATGCTGGGAAAGATTGAGGGCTGGAGGAGAAGGGGACGACAGAGGATGAGATAGCTGGATGGTATCACCAACTCAATGGACATGGGTTTGCGTGGACTCCTGGAGTTGGTGATGGACAGGGAGGTCTGGCATTATGTGGTTCATGGGGTCACATAGAGTCGGACACGACTGAGTGACTGAACTGAACTGAACTCTAGTTTTCAAAAGGTCTAATGAAGTCACTTCCTTAGTTTTAAAGCTCTTGATGAGGATATTTGTAGCAGATGTGATCTGTCTGGGGATGTTAATATTTGACAAGTTTGAGTTGTATCCTAGAACCTAACCATTTTATTAAGGTAATTAATTACTGGTTACATGTTATTCAGACAATGATACTGCCAGGACACTGGACAGATGAAAAATACCCCTGGAAGAATGTAGGGAATAATTTTGAAGTGCCCCCACATAGCTAGATTTCAAAGTTCCTTTAGGGCAAGGGCCATACTGCTTCCTTCTTAATGACAGTGTTGAAGCATCTTGACTATATTGTGCCTTCAACATCCACAATTAATTCACTTATTAGTCAAATGATGTTAACATCTTGTTGAGGGAAGGAATCCTAAGAAAAAATGTATTAAGTATTTCCCAAAATATTACCTTTTGAAATTAGTGTCTTGGAAATTGTTTGTGTCTGTGTGTTAGTTGCTCAGTCGTGTCCGACTCTGCAACCCATGGACTATGCCCGGCAGGAGTTGTCTGTCCATGGAATTCTCCAGGCCAGAATACTGGATGGGTTGCCATTCCCTTCTTGATGGCTTAGAAATTGTGTTCCTCACCAAAGAATTATAGAAAATTTAGGAAAAAATATAACCCACTTCCTCTGCACTTAAAGTCATAATACATATAAGCAAAATAAAGTCCCCAGGTGGTGCTGTAGGAAAAAATAAAAGTATTAAAATTAAAATCATATATTTAGGATTGTTTATCCATGGGGTCACTAGGGGTCGGACACGACTGAGCAACTTCACTTTCACTTGTCACTTTCACACATTGGAGAAGGAAGTGGTGACCCACTCCAGTGTTCTCGCCTGGAGAATCCCAGGGACGGGGGAGCCTGGCAGGCTTCCGTCTATGGGGTCACACAGAGTCGGACACGACTGAAGTGACTTAGCAGCAGCAGCAGCAGCATCCTGAGTCTTTACTCAAACACAAGCCTTGATTCTAGCATGACATTAAAAAATATTCCTTGAAACCAATGTTATAACAGATACTTTCACTTCTGATTACTCTCCAGTCCAGTTTTCAAACAAAGATGGTATCACTGTTTTCTAAAGCAGTATTTTCCTCCCTTCTGGCTCCGTCCAATCTTTTCCCTGGATTAATACAATGATCTTCTTCTTCCACTCTAGCTCTTCAGCTCTCCCAGATTCTTTCTCTAAATATCACCATTTTTGGTCTTTTAGCAATGTAAATAAGATCGTGTGACCACCACCATAGTTGAACCTCACAATTAATTTTCATGACATTTCAAATAAAGTTTATTTGAAGAATAAAGAATTTGAACTTATCCACTAATGATATTTCATACAATTCTACCTCTCACTAAGAATCCTAGAGCCACATTGATCTTTTCTCAGGTTTTTGAAAGAAACCAAAGTTTTTTTTTTTCTATTTTTTTAAATTGAAGTGTACTTGATTTACAATATTGTATTAGTTTTGAGTATACAGAAATGCATATTATTTTGCATTCTAGTTTATTACAAGATAATTGAATACAGTTCTCTGTGCTATAGAGTAAATCCTTGTTTCTTATCTATTTTATATAGTTTGTATCCTCTTAAAACATATTTTCAATTTATTCCCATCCCCTCCCTTTCCTCTCTGATAACCTTAAGTTTGTTTTCTATGTCTGTGAGTCTGTTTTTGTTTTGTATATAGATTCATTTGTATTGTTTTTAGATTGCACATATAAGTGATATCATATAATATTTATATGTTTATCTTTCTGACTTACTTTACTTAGTATGATATTCTCTAAGTCCATCCTTATTGCTGCAAATGGTGATATTTCATTCTCTTTTCATTCTTTTTCTGGCTCAGTAATATTCCACTGTGTGTGTGTGTGTGTGTGTGTGTGTGTGGTGTGTATCACATGGGCATTTAGGTTGTTTCTATGTCTTGGCTAAACTCATTCTTGAGGCCCTTTGCAATAGTTTTACTCTCTGCCTGAGATGTTTGTCCTGTGCTCTTTGTATGACCAACTCCTTCTGAATTTAGGCTTCAGCTCAACTGTGACCCCTTCACAGGGAGCTTCTATGACTACTCTATCTACTCCCAACTTAACCTTCATCATATTAACATATTTTGTATTCTTTGTAGATTATCACATTAGTTAAATTAATTAAAAGTTAATCTGTAGGTTAAATCTCACAAAGATTTAAGGAAAAATGAGATAATCTATGAGATTATCACTAGTTGAAATTATTCTTTAAGCTTGCTTTCACTTGAATTTTTATGTCTTTCTCAACTGAAGTGTGGGCTACTTTCTGATTTGTTCATTTATCTGGTTGTATGCTTTGCCTTGTATGAAAGCAGAATTGCAAAATAGTAGCTAGATAATGAAAGGCAAAATATGAAGTGCTTTCAAAACACAAATTGCATTATAGATGCATAAAAATAATGCACAGCAAAAACTGTTGCTCTCTAATGGGAAGAGTCAATCGTGTAAGGTCATTAAAAAGTAACTCAAACTCCATTACATTAACAAAAGAATAAAATTCCATTAGGCCAGGGCTGGGAGGTTGGCTATTAATTAAACACTGCAGTGCTTGCCTGCATACATAGTTCTTAGAAACCCACCTAAAAATTTCCTTCAAGTAAGTCAATATAGACTCATCTTTGGCACTTAACAAATAAGACTTTTACCTAATGAAACAATAGAGCTGGTTTATGAATATCAGTAGATGCTAAAATATTAGAAGAATGATATAGAACTTTCTAATGGAAGATTTAGGCTAATAATTTAGCCTTTATTAGCCTAAGTGCTCACAACTATGTTAACATCACTAATAGAAGAAAACTTGCACATTAATGGCCTCCTGATATGATAGGAGGGAAAAAACAGAAAAAAATAACTCTCAGGAAACACAAAACAAAAACAGAATTAAACTAAGCTTCTAGATGTAACTATCAGCGAATCGAAATATATGGGGATAGAAGAACATGTGAAATTATACCACAAGGATAAAACCAGGCATACCTAGAATAGTACATCTATAGCACACATGATGTACTATCTTAAGACTTTTTGGAAGAAACGAACAAGAGCATATTTAAGGGGATTAAACAGGTAAAATGGACTTTTCAGGTGGTACCAGTGGTAACCCTCCTGCCAGTGCAAGAGACACAAGAGACATGGGTTCAATCCCTGGCCCAGGAAGATTCCCCTGGAGGAGGGCATGATAACCCACTCCAGTATTCTTGCTTGGAGAATCCCACAGACAGAGGAGCTTGGCGGGCTATATTCCAGTTCAGTTCAGTCTCTTAGTTGTGTCTGACTCTTTGCAACTTGAAGGACTGTAGCACGCCAGGCTTCCCTGTCCATCACCAACTCCTGGAGCTTGCTCAAACTCATGTCCATTGAGTCAGTGATGCCATCCAACCATCTACAGTCCATGAGGTCACAAAGATTCAGACATGACTGAGATTACTTAGCATACACATATGAACAAACAGGTAAGACAACAGAACCCTTATTTCTCCTCCCCTCCTCCCTTCTTAGAGGTTGACCATCAGGTGGAAATAATGTGGAAAACACCACTTAGAAATATTTAGATAGGTTGGAGAGTGTCCCTGAGCACTGACATTAGTGGCACACTCTACTTAGCTTATTTAAGAGAGGATACAAACCTTTTGGGAGATACTTCAAATATGACCATTTTTAATACAGCATGGGATGGTGATAGAGGACCATTCATAGAAGCTGCCTAGTTATACGAGCATTAAAGTGTGATTCAAACTGTGGGGACTCAAAATCTCACTTGATAAGTTTACCCAAATTAAAGGCAACCACAGGTGGAGACTGAATCTGGGAGTACACACCAGCACACATGCCAGAGGAGACTAGATTAAACATACTGATGGTCAATTCTGGGAGCGCATTACTCCAGGCATTTATAGCATCAATTCAGTCAATTCATTTTTTTTTTCAATACATGTATCTTTTTGGCCATTTTATCTCCATTGTGTCTGACACAGTAGAAGTACAGAAATCTTAAATGGGTGACAATTAATTGACTATGAACTCTGTGACAGCAGGAAGTGTCTAAGGTCTTTAAAATGAATTAAACTTTAGAATCCTGCAGGGTGTCTGTCACATACAAGGCTCACAATTAGTGTGTTTAATGACAAAAAATAAATTAAAGCTTCACTGTTTTAGACTCAAGCTTAGTGATATTCAGGGATTAAGACGTTACACCCATCAGAAAATAATTTTGGAGTTGTTAGTTGTATTGAATTAATATTTTTGGTAAGTGTATTCCCTGGCTTAAAAATTTCAAATTTTCCTATGTATTCAAACTTACATTCAACTATCAAGTTGCTGCTGCTGCTAAGTCGCTTCAGTCGTGTCTGACTCTGTGCGACCCCACAGACGGCAGCCCACCAGGCTCCCCCGTTCCTGGGATTCTCCAGGCAAGAACACTGGAGTGGGTTGCCATTTCCTTCTCCAATGCATGAAAGGGAAAAGGGAAAGTGAAGTCGCTCAGTCGTGTCGGACTCCTAGCGACCCCATGGACTGCAGCCCACCAGGCTCCTCTGTCCACGGGATTTTCCAGGCAAGAGTACTGGAGTGGGGTGCCATTGCCTTCTCCAGTTCAACCATCATAAGGAGCCACTAAGTAATGAGAAGAGCAATGATTTGGGAACATGTTCTCAAACATGCCTTTTGTACCACTTACTAGATGCATGGGTAGAACTTAATGTTCCTTTAATGCTTTTTTTGCTTCTGTACTTTGCTTACTGCTTTCTGCTCACATTACCAAAGTTACTCCATTTTAGAAGTAGACGCCATCTTGAGTAGGGTTGTGTAAGGATTCCTGGAAAAACAGCAACCCAGGGAAACTCCCTTCTCAGGGCCAATCAGAAAATAACAAGAAAGCCCCAGGCTGAGCAAGTTTAAAGAGTCCAATCAGAATGTACCAAGTGCTCTTTAGGTAAAGGTCAGCCAATCACTTCTAGGCTGATGCAATAGTTGCTGACTCTTGCAGTACTTTCCCGTATATATATATATATATCTGTATTTCCCATATATATATATATATATCTGTATTTCATATATATATATATATATATATATATATATATATATATATATATATCTGTATTTTGAGAGTCGAGACTGCTATCTTGATCCGCTGCATTGGTGATGGTGGGGGTCCCTGCTCCAGCTTGAATAAACTGACCCTTGTACATTTGCATTGGAAACTGGCTCCTGCGTGGTTATTGGGGATTACACAACTTGGGCATAACACATGATCTTGGGTGTCACTATATTCTCTAAACATCAGTTTATTTCTTATTTAAAAAATGTGAATAACAACACTTATTCAGTACAAATGCAGCAATATTTACAAAATAGCTAATCCAATGCTGACTATGTAGTAAATACTAAATAAAATTTTGAAAAATAACTCTTTCATCCTCACACCACTAAGCTACTTTCTCCCTGTTCTTCATTCCTTAATTGGAACTATCCCTCTTGTTGCCTAAAGAATCTTCAAATAAATAAGCATAATTTAGTTTTAAAAGACTAGCACACCACGTGCAACCATATTTGATGTGAGTACAAACACTTTCCCTCCTACGCTGCTACCTGATCGCTGCACCCTTACCTTCTCATGCGTGTGTGCTAAGTGACCCTATGGACTGTAGCCTGCCAGGCTCTTCTGTCCATGGGATTCTCCAGTAAAGAATACTGGAGTGGGTTACCATGCGCTCCTCTAGGGGATCTTCCTGATCCAAGGATCGAACCCACATCTCTTCTGTCTCCTGTAGTGGCAGGTGGGTTCTTTACCAGCCAGTGGAGAAGTAAGATTGGTGCTTAAGCAAAAGGACTCTGATGTTCAACTACCTGACTTCAAATTACTGTTAGGCAAATGACACAGAGTTTGAGAACCCATGAGTGGGGAGAATACTGATACTGGTGATCTTATTTGGGACAAAATTTTCCTTGACTGAAAATAATCTTTGAACTTAAAGAACTTAACCTCTTCCCTTCAGTTCAGTTGCTCAGTCGTGTCCGACTCTTTGCGACCCCATGAATCACAGCACGCCAGGCCTCCCTGTCCATCACCAACTCCCGGAATTCACTCAAACTCATGTCCATAGAATTGGTGATGCCATCCAGCCATCTCATTCTCTGTTGTCCCCTTCTCCTCTCGCCCCCAATCCTTCCCAGCATCAGAGTCTTTTCCAGTGAGTCAACTCGTCGCATGAGGTGGCCAAAGTATTGGTGTTTCAGCTTTAGCATCAGTCCTTCCAATGAACACCCAGGATTGATCTCCTTTAGAATGGACTGGTTGGATTAGTTTCCTCATATAATAATAGCTCCTAATTGGTGAAATTACATAAATTGACTTTTACATACACATACACAAACATGCTATGGACTGAAAGCTTGTGTCCCCCTAAAATTCATATGTTAAAGCCCTAGTCTTCAATGTTATTGTATTTGGAGTTGGGGTTTTGGTAGGCATTTAAGTCATGAAGGTGGAGCCCTCATGAATGGGCTTAGTGTTATTATAAGAGATACAGAGAGATGACCTCCCTTTCCTTGCCTTGTGAAGATACAGTAACAAGGCAGATGTCTGTGAACCGGGAGGAGGACCCTTACCAAAACTTGACCATGCCGGCACATTGATCTCAGCCCAAATGAAGACCATATTTACATATGGACCAAATGCACAGTCCACATTCTCTTTACACCTCATAGAGCTTCTCAGAATACTTTTTAACTCCCTGGGCTGGAGGTAATAAAACATGATAACATACACATATATACATAGTTAACATATACACGTCAACACATAGCTATGTCCTTTCCTTTCTTTAATGACAGAAATGGAAAAACCACGGTGTTAGTGCTTTTCAAAGAAAGTCAGTCCCTGAAAAATTCACCCATCCTCAGAATTTATACCCCAAAGTGGGAAAAGCTTTCCTCAGCTATTGATGACAATGAGTTTAACCAATGACATTGTACCCATTAGACTCTTTGGAAACATTATTTTGTTTTATAAAAATCATGCAAGCTGGATCACAATGTTGATAAGATTAAGTTGAGCTACAAGCAATCAAGCTAAAGTCAGTTGAAGAATAACATAGAAAAGGCAAATTTGGTTTATAGCCCTACAATGTGTCTCGGAATAATTGAAGTTATTATTATTATTTTTTAAATTCACTACCACATAGTGTCGGAGAAGGAAATGGCAACCCACTCCAGTGTTCTTGCCTGGAGAATCCCAGGGACGGGCAGCCTGGTGGGCTGCCATCAGTGGGATCACACAGAGTCGGACCCGACTGAAGTGACTTAGCAGCAGCAGCAGCACATAGTGTTGAAACACTTTGGGAAGACAAAGCCGACATTGTTTTTAAGTGAAAACAATATTGTGAAACAAACTCACTTATTTAAAATCTTCAAATAATTATTCTTAATGTCTGAATGAAATTACTTAGGAAGAAATTTCAAAGTTTAAATGTATAATTCATGATAAAGGGTTCTGTACATCGGTCGTTCACACATTCATAAGCTATAGGGATATATTCATTATTACATAAACTTGCAAAACATTGAGTTGCTAGCAATCTGTCAACACATGTTTATTAAAGCCTTCTTATGCAGAAGGCAAAGCTCTAGAAACCGGAAATAACTTGATGCACAAACAAACATGGATTCACCATAGTAGAGAAAGAAGCAGACAGCAGTTAATTGTGGGATTAAATTGAAGGAGTTGATAAGTGGGCCAAGAAGAAGGAAATAAGAAGCTTTGACCTAATCTCAGAAGAGTTTCCTGTAAATATTAGTGAATGTAAGTAGGGGAAGAACAATTCCAATTGAAATAATAAACCAGCCAAAGGCCTTGCTAGTCAGTCAATCAAGTCCAACTTTTTGTGACTCCAAGTGTGTAGCCCACCAGGCTTCTCTGTCCATGGAATTCTCCAGGCAAGAATACTGGAGTGGGTTGCTGTTCCCTTCTCCAGATAGCTTCCCAACCCAGAGATTGAATCCAGGTTTCTTGCATTGTAGGCAGATTCTTTATCATCTGAACCACCAGGGAAGCCCCAAAAGGGCCTGAAGCAGGTAAGAAAAATGTGCTGTGTTTAAGTTGGTGAGTTTGGTCAGGGTAGTAAGAACCAGGAGGAAAGTGGTATGAAACCGGGATCATAAGTTACGTAGGTAACAAAGTACAGAGTCCTTTATAGCTTGTGTTTCCTATTTGGTCTTCGTTGTATAAAAATGATCTAAAAATAGCTTATTACCAGAAAACTATCAGAAACTTTCACAGACATAGAGAACAGACTTGTGGTTGCCAAGAATGGTTGAAAAGCTAGAAATCTCTGGAGGAAGTTAGAGTTCTGTCCATGAATGTTTACACTGCAAAGGGAAGTAAACCTAGAACTTGGCAGCCAGTTGTTTACATTCCAATGAAATGCAAATAACTAGAGAACAAAGATTTACTACCACACTCACAGAGAGGGTAACTTGTAACCTGTGTAAACTGCCTGATTTCATTTCAGGAGTTTTCCACTGCAGAACAGACCCTACCTGTACAGGTGTGACTCTGGTTCTGGGTTTCACCTGTGGAGCACTGGATGTGGGAAACTGGCATCGGGGTTCAGTTCAGTTGCTCTGTCATGTCTGACTCTTTGCAACCCATGGACTGTAACACACCAGGCTTCCCTGTCCATCACCAACTCCTAGAGCTTGCTCAAACTCATGTCCATTGAGTCAGTGACACCATCCAATTATCTCATCCTCTGTCTGTCATCCCTTTCAATCCTGAAAATTGATTGGAATTTTCAGCTGAAGCTGAAACTCCAATACTTTGCCACCTGATTCGAAGAACTGACTCATTGGAAAAGACCATGATGCTAGGAAAGATTGAAGGCAGGAGGAGAAGGGGACGAAAGAGGAAACCAACATAGTTATTGCTGTAAGTTATAGTAACTTTGATCCCTGTCCCAGAAACCTTGTATTGACTTTTAGGATAAAATCAAATTGATACAAATATTAAAAACTTCCATAGTGATCCAACCACAATGGAAAACAGTATAGAGATTCCTCAAAAAATTAAAAATAGAACTACCATATGAGCCAGAACTCCAAACAGAACTACCATATGATCCAGAATCCCAACTTCTGGGCATTTATTTAAAGAAAAAGAAAACATTAATTTGAAAAGATATACGCACTGCTACATTCATTGTAGTATTATGTACAGCAACAAAGGCATGGAAACAACCTAAGTGTTCACCAATGGATAAATGGACAAAGAAAAATAACACATATGCACAATGAAATATTATTTAGCCACAACACAACTTTGAATTTGTGACAACATGATTGAACCTGTAGGCCATTATGCTAAGTGCAAAATAAGAGACAGAGAGACAAATATGATCTTACTCATATGTGGAATCTTCAAAACAAAACAAACAGAAGACCACCATGTTTATAGATACAGAGAACAGATTTGTGGTTGCCATAGGCACAGGATGAAATGGGTGAGGCAGGTTAAAAAATATATACTTCCCATCGTAAAATGTAAGTCATGCAGATGTAATGAACAGCACGTGACTGTAGTTAATAATACTGTATTGTATATTTGAAGTTGCTAAGAGAGGAAATCTTGAAAATTTTTCATCATAAGAAAAAAAGTCTTGTAACTATGTATAGTGACAAGTATTAAACTTTCTGTGATGATCATTTCAAAATGTTCAATTACCTGAAACTAATGTACACCTGCTAAGAAAGGTACATCTGTGGAGAAAGCTGAGTGCCAAAAAATTGATGCTTTTGAACTGTGGTGTTGGAGAAGACTCTTGAAATTCCCTCGGACTGCAAGGAGATCCAAACAGTCTATCTTAAAGGAGATCAGTCTTGGGTGTTCATTGGAAGGACTGATGCTGAAGCTGAAACTCCAATACTTTGGCCACCTCATGTGAAGAGTTGACTCATTGGAAAAGACCCTGATGCTGGGAGGGATTGGGGGCAGGAGGAGAAGGGGACGACAGAGGATGAGATGACTGGATAGCATCACCGACTCGATGGACATGAGTTTGGGTAAACTCCGGGAGTTGGTGATGGACAGGGAGGCCTGGCGTGTCGCAAAGAGTCGGACACGACTGAGAGACTGAATTGAACTGAATGTACACCTGAAACTAGTGTAATGTATGCCAATTGTGTTGTTCAGTCACCAATTGTGCCCAACCCTTTACAACCCCATGGACTACAGCACTCCAGGCTTCCCTGACCTTCACTGTCTCCCACAGCTTTCTCAGACTCATGTCCATTGAGTCAGTGATGCCATCCAGCCATCTTATCCTCTGTTGTCCCCTTCTCCTCCTGTCCTCAATTTTCTCCAGCATCAGAGTCTTTTCCAGTGAGTCAGCTCCTTGCATCAGGTGGCCAAAGTATTGAAGTTTCAGCTTCAGCATCAGTCCTTCCAATGAGTATTTAAGGTTGATTTCCTTTAGGATTGATTGGTTTGATCCTCTTGCTGTCCCAGGGACTGTCAAGAGTCTTCTCCAGCACCACAATTTAAAAGCATCAGTTCTTTGGTGCTCAGTCTTCTTTATGGTCCAACTCTCATATCAGTACATGACTACTGGAAAACCCATAGCTTTGACTATATAGACCTTTGTCAACACAGTGATGTTTCTGCTTTTAAATACACTGTCCTTCAATTAAAAAAAAAAAAAGCCTTTATTTTCTTTAGTTTGCCTTCTCCAACACACAATGCACTAAATGATTTCTGAACAATGGTTCATTGTTTATTGTAAACATTCAATAATAGCTCAACCTCCTGATGTCCCTCAACAATTTGGACCAAGCTGGTTCTCTCATTCAAAATGCATATGTCTTTGGTTATATGCAGCCTTTGGATATATGATTAATTCATTTTCTTTCCCTTCAACTCAGAAAGATGAACCATTCCCCAAATGATGAGTGCCATCCTTCCTCTGTTTCTGTTCATTGATAAATTCGTATCCCCCAGTGTATTGAACACACTGAGGGCATTTGAATTCTGTAACCATGATGGAAAGTTCTCTAATGCTGATTGAGTATCTCTGATACTCAGTGGAGGAGTATGGGGGAGGAAAAAAGAAGGAATAAATTGAGGAGGCATCAAAGGTCCACAGATGGTTAATCCTTTACTTTTCTCTCCCTGATCATCCAATTTGAGACAAGGACTTGTGATAAATAGGCCAAGTAGAGACTTCATGATGACTGCCTGGGGCTGTTCTTTAGAGGTAGAGGCATTCTGCTGCTGCTGCTAAGTTGCTTCAGTCATGTCCGACTCTGTGCGATCCCATAGATGGCAGCCCACCAGGCTCCCCCGTCCCTGGGATTCCCCAGGCAAGAACACTGGAGTGGGTTGCCATTTCCTTCTCCAATGCAGGAAAGTGAAAAGTGAAAGTGAAGTCGCTCAGTCGTGTCTGACTGCTGCTGCTGCTGCTACTAAGTCACTTCAGTCGTGTCCGACTCTGTGTGACCCCATAGATGGAAGCCCATCAGGCTCCCCCGTCCCTGGGAGTCTCCAGGCAAGAACACTGGAGTGGGTTGCCATTTCCTTCTCCAATGCATGAAAGTGAAAAGTGAAAGTGAAGTCGCTCAGTCGTGTCTGACTAGGATACATTAAAAGGGCAAATAATTAATCAGAAATAAATGACAAATAAACCATACTAGCCAATAAAGTCTCTACTATTTCTCAACAGTAGTGGAGGGAGGTGGGTAAGTGAATGAGAAGCATGCTTCCTTTGCCTAAACTTAACAATACACTTTCATCCTTTTCCACTTTTTACTACTGGGCTGTGATATACACATACAAAAATAAACTTATGAGAAACATAAAGTTTGACACTGTTTCTCTAAGACACATGGGATATTAGAATTACTAAGCTCATGTGCTAAGTCTCTTCAGTTGTGCCCAAGTCTTTGTGACCCCGTGGATTGTAGCCCACTAGGCTCCTCTGTCCATGGAATTCTCCAGGCAAGAACACTGGAGTGGGTTGCCTTGCCCTTCTCTAAGGGATTTCCCAACCCAGGGATTGAATCCAGGTCTTCCACATTGCAGGCAGATTCTTTACCATCTCAGCCACCAGGGAAGCCCCAAAAAAGAATGACTAAAAATACTTATTAAATATATAGATTTCTTAACCTCTCTCAAGACTTACTGAATCAGAATGTATATTTATTTATAGGGGCCCCTAAAATTACTTACAATTTTAGTTTAGTTTTTGTTTGTTTTTCGGTCAGTAAGTGTGTCTGACTCTTTGAAACCCATTGGACTGCAGCACACCAGACCCCTCTGTTCATGGGATTTTCCAGGCAAGAATATTGGAGTGGGTTGCCATTTTCTTCTCCATAAAGTTACAATATTAAAAAAGATATTCCAATAATTTTTATGAGTTATGTAATTAAAAATTTACTGCTTTTATATATGAAGTTACTTCCCTGGTGGCTCAGAGGTTAAAGCGTCTGCCTCCAATGCGGGAGATCCGGGTTTGATTCCTGGGTCGGGAAGATCCCCTGGAGACGGAAACGGTAACCCACTCCAGTATTCTTGCCTGGAGAATCCCATGGACGGAGAAGTCTGGTAGGCTACAGTCCACGGGGTCGCAAAGAGTCGGACATGACTGAGCGACGGAACGAATTTGTACATTAAAGGAAGTTTTATATATGTACCTGTGTTCATGTGTGTGTGAAATGAACTGTGGTTCCAAAAATCATCTTCTACACCAGCATTTTCCTTCACGCTGTGAAGTCAGAAAACTACTTCTTTTATGTGTTAACAAAGGTTCAATACACACACATGCACGTGTACCTGAAGTTCTTTTTTCCCCAAAGATTTCTGTGGGAAAACGTATTTAGTAAACTCTGCATACCACAAGACTCTTTTGTAGATTCCCAATTCACATTAGTATTTTAAAGGCTCTCAGAGCCTATAAAAATCTGGTGTGTCTCACATCTCTCAAGCAACAGTTTGATTATTATTTTTTATTTTTCAAGTAAAAGTACAATTTTCCAAGGAACAAGTTCCCAAGTTTGGGAAATACCATTCTACTCAAATATTATGAAGTACCGTAGTTTTAAAATAGCACAAAAATGTGTCTTTTCTATTTTGACTTCCAGTACTTTTGTAAGCAAACAATGCAAGTTTGGAAGGAAGTTTTTGCTTTTTTTCCCCTCTATCTAGCTGTAAATATAGAAACATTCTCTCTGTGTTGAATAAACATAAATTTGCATCAACAGATATATGAACATAACTTTTATGCTTTTGATGGTTATTAAAATCTGTTGTTATAATCATGTAATCTAGCAATAAACTTAGTACATTAATATTCAGAAAGCAACTGACAGGAACACTTTTGTCTTGTACTCTAAAATTATTATCCTTGGTGTTTGAGAACAGACTCATTTAACAGTCATTAAAGACTAGAAAATATACAGCTTTAACCTACATTGAGAGGTTAAAAATAAAAATGCGAGCAAATATATTTAAATAAATGTGTATCACCAGACATATATTTCAGTCAAACCCTTCCCTCCTTCCTCCCCGTCATGGGAAAAACTGCTGTATGCATTTTTATATTCTAGTTTCAATTACTGAAAACCATTTACTTCATTTTTTTTCACCTGTCAAAAATCAATTCAATATTTATGTGAATTTGGTAATAAATCTCTTCTTCCACGTGCATTTCCCTTTTTAATAATAATTTAGGTGTTTAACTCACATTCTGTAACTTGTTCTTAAAGTGCCACAGTGCCCTGTAGTTCCTGACCAGGATGAGACAACGTGGAGAGAAGTGGATTTCTTCCACTATATGGAGCCTGATGAGTGCCCTGGAAGCTCAGTAACTGGAATGGATTCTACCCAGAGGGAATAGTGCTTTGAGTTCTTATATCCTGAGGATGGTAGGGAAGTTACGGAGCAACCCTGCATTCTGGGTTGTCTTATTTTTGGTGATGACTGGTGACAAGGACCACGCATTTTTAGGTTGAGCACACTTGCATGCCTATTGCTGGAGCCATCTGCTGCTCAGCCCAGAGTGAAGGCGGGAATTATTGTTGGTATTTAGTTACTAAATTGTGTCCTACTCTTGGTGACCCCACTAAAGCACTACTAAAATCTTCCTGTAGCAAGCTGAGTATGTTAGGGCAGAGGAAAAGGGATATAATTTGTCTCCACAGTTGCTAGTAATGTGCTCCTCTAGTTTAAGTTGAGAAAGCCTTGTTTTTTTAACAGTGGTGAGCATTTTTGGAGATCCTGTGTTGGCAAGATGGACTATGCCTAAAATGGGGTATTCCTCACAGCCCTCCTCTTTCTGTGAGGTCAGCAGGCCATGCGTCTAGATTTTATAAACCATCACCAATGGGATCAGATAGTCCACTGCACCATCACTTCATCCTACTCAATCGATCATGCCACACAAAATTCAAACTCACACTTGGAATAGCAATACAAAATAGGCTACAGTCTGGGGTCTAGATGCTTTCATTGTTTCTTCAAGAAATTGATGACCAAGTAAAAGAAATCTTTAAAATCTCAGCAACAAGAATCATAGGGAAACTCGAAGTATTTTCTTTAGCTCTAGCAACCTGCTTTGTCCCTCTTCAGCATGTTATTTTTGCTCATTTGTTTGCAAGTATTGCAATTCTCTCTTCCCTCTGAACATTGAATTGACCATACTTCACAGACTTAAGAATTTTCCTCTGTTTCCCAGAGGGTGTGGAATGAGCAACACAGGACAGAACTTAGAAAACTGGGCCTTAATTAAATGTACATGATACGGTAACTGGAAAAACATGCTATTTTTTCTTATCACCATTTCTCAGATAAGAATTTTTAATATTAAGCACAGAATCAGATACAACGTCTTATCTATGTAATTAAATGTGACATTAACATTTGAGATAAACATAAGGTCATTTTTTTCCTCACTTTTTTTTTTTAAATGAAGAGATGGCTGATATAAATATGAGTCTTGAGTATCAAGTAGATCATAAAAAATTCTGGGAGAGAGCAGAGAATTTAGAATTTTCTGTTATGGAAAACTGTCTTTCACAGTATAAAATTTATATTTTTTCCATTCCCAGTTTTGTCGTTGTTTCTTGACATTATTAAGCAATTCAATGCTATAAGTTCTGTTATAATTACATGAACTGTATACAGTGAGATGCAGAGAAAGTAGTCAATGACTTGCTTAAAGTCATAGGAAAATCAACTACTTTGTAAAATGGACATCAGAAGCCAGGTTTTCTGATATTATTGTGCAGAATATTTTACTGTCCAACAGGTTACCTTTTAAATGTGTCTTTCAAAATGTGAGGCTTATCATTATGGAAAAAAGATAAAATGGAAAAGATAAATATATAGAAGGAAAAATATATGGAAGGAAAATTGTATCAATGCAGTAGATGAGGACTTTCATGGAGACCATAGATTAAAAATGTAGTTAGTGTTTGTTTATCTATTGCTCTGTAACAAACTGTCCCCTGGATTTTGGTGTTTACAATTTATTATCTCTCACAGTGGGCTGATTGGGTTCAACTCTTCGACATAGTTACAGAAAGACTGCAGCTGCAACAAGAACCACTTTGAAGGTCCAATGCAGTTACTAACCGTGATGGCTCCTTCACTCACAAGGCTGGTCCTCAGTCACTGTGGGAACTAACTGGATGTGTTTTGTTTTTTGTGTAACCTTTCGACATGACAAGCTAGGGCCTCTTCACAGCATGGCAACATCCACTGTAGTTAAATTATTTACCTAGCTGCTGGCTTCCCCAGAGCAAGTGTTCCAGTGTACCCAGATGGAAGCCTTGGTTCCTTGTGATTTAGCACTGGGAGTCACACTGCATCACCCAACCACATTCTACTGATTAAAAGAAGTTCACAGGACAGTGTGGGTCACAGGATTGAATGGCTCTGAAAACTAGATATCACAGTTAGCATAGGTGATGCTGAGAAGAACAATAAAGCTTCATAGAAGAATCTCATATCTTTCTTTCCTTGTAATGTAAATTGATCATTGATTCTTAGAACAGGGGAAGACCTTGAAAGTGAAAGTCGTTTAGTTGTGTCCAGATCTTTGCAACCCCATAGACTATACACTCCATGGAATTCTCCAGGCCAGAATACTGGACTGGATAGTCTTTCTCTTCTCCAGGGGATCTTCCCAAACCAGCGATTGAACCCAGGTCTCCCACACTGGAGGTGGATTCTTTACCACCTGAGCCACAAGGGAAGCCCAAGAACACTGGAGTGGGTAGCCTATCCCTTCTCCAGAGGATCTTCCTGACCCAGAAATTGAACTGGGTCTTCTGCATTGCAGGCAGATTCTTTACCAACTGAACTGTCAGGGAAGCCCCAGGGGAAAACCTTAAGAATCCTCTATTTAAAGTATCTCATGTACCCTTGAAGAAACTGAAGTTCAGATAAGAGAAAAGTATTTGTGCCCATGACAATTAAAAAAAATAGCAATTATATTTTAATATTTTTAGACTATCAGAGTGCCACAGTATTTTAACAATGAATCTAAACAGAATCTTTTAAAAAAGTAGGAAAAATAATATGTATCTCATCTGCAACAATGTATAGGAATTAACCTGATACAATTGAGAAAAATCTTCCAAAATGTGCATAAAGTGGGCAATGGCTTTTGAATTTCATATTTAAAAACATAAAGAAATTAGATTAAAATGTTTTGGTTTATTCCTTTTTCTGTTATTTCATTTGAAAAAAAAATGTGACATAAGTTTGCAATGACATATTTCACTATATCCTTAGTTAGAATGTTTTCTTTGAAATAGTCTCATTTTAGCCAGGTACAGATGATGTGAGTAGTAGTAGTTTTATTAAGGGAACTAGTGATAATTCACCTGGAATTTCCCATAGATTACCTTCAGAAATGTACATAATGACAGAAAAGTTCAAAACTCTACGTTAGCTCCTAGTTATTTCTGCCCTGTGAATTCTTTAGCAGGGAGCTTGTTATGGCTATGAGAGGACATGCATCATTGTTGTTAAATGTGTGGCACATAAATGGTGATGAGGGTGTGTGGGCCACAGGACCTACATTTGACCGATGGGTTTGCAATGTGAGAACTCCCATCTGAAAACTCAGGGCACGTGAAGAGAAAGAATGTTTTATTTTGCAATATAACATTGAAATATGTCAAGCACATGAACTGAGACTTGCTGGGCTGATACGTGCTCTGAGAATAAAAGAAACATAAATTGCTAAGGCTCAGGAATATGCCCATTCTATGAATAGAGATTGACTTTGCTGCCAAGGGAAGCAAGTTGCTTGGGTTTTAGGTGATGCATTCCCACTCTTTACCAAGAAAAAGGTTTGGAAAGAAAACTACTTGAAATGTCTTCCCAGAGGTTTCCAAAGAATATCAAACCCATAAAACATAACATTTATTTTAGACACAGACTCTATATGCCTCAGGAAACTCTTTCAACTCAAATGTCATTGGAAGTACCTGTCATCCTCCTTCACCTCGTACTGTCAGGCTGTCTGCCTTTCAGGTAGGTCACCTTTCTTTGGCGTCCGGCTTCCTTATAGGATTGGAAGCTAAATTTCTTCCTCTACATGAGTTGTATTTGGAATTTGAGGTCTCTTTGCTTGCCCTCATTTGCTCCAGCCTGGATGGCATCATCTACTCAATGGAGCAAACTCTAGGAGACAGTGAAGGACAGGGAAGCCTGGCGTGCTGCAGTCTGTGGGGTCGTACAGTCAGATGCGACTTAGCCACTGAACAAGAACAACAACAACATTTCAATTTGACCACTGTATGGTCAAACTGTCACTCTCATTTGTCTATTTATTTGTCAGAATATTTCTGAATTATATAAATGTTACATTTAAAATATTATAAATTCGTATTTTATTAGCCATTATTTACTGAACTGCTATGAGGAACAAATAGTTTTAGGGGTAGAAGAGTCAGGCAGGGAGACTTGCTCTTACAACCTTTGAGTTAGCCTGGGGAGAATGGTGCTAGGAGGAAGGCAAAGAGGTTTCTGTAGCAACAGAATAGAATCAGGGTCTGGTACTGCTCTTCTTAAAAATAGGAAGAGATAGGGTTCCCCCTTGACTTATGTAGAGACCTGCTTCTGACTATCCCTGCAAATTTCAGTCCAACTCCTCTATGAAGAAAGTGATGAGTTATTTTTGTAAAAAAACTGGAAAACAGCTTTCCTAAATTTTTTCCCAGTTTGTTTCCTATCAGGCTTAGGAATGAGATCCTAGGATTCAGTATGCAATGCTGAGCCTGGCCAATATGTTTTTATTATTCTAGAAACATTTCCTAGAGCCTCTCAAGGTTAATCAAGTACACCAGAGGCTTCTATGGGGGTTGCAGAACCTAATTACTATTCCTTGTGGTTTCCATACCAGCTTCATCAATGCTGCTTTTAGAACTCCTTCTGAGAGAGTGAACAATTCCACAGCCAGGTGCTTACGGAGAGAGTTATTCTGCCTCTTATCAGATTCTAAAGGGCAAAATGAGGAGAGGAAACAGTGCCTTTGGTTTCAATGACTGATCAGAACTGAGTTTTCTTTTACTATTAAGTTGTGTTAAAAATCCAAAAGACAGTGCTTTAATAAGAATATAATAGGTGATTGGGTGATAGGAGACTCGTATGAAATAGGAATTTTTGAGGGAGTGTGTGAGAGGGAGAGAATTATTACCACCTGTTTCACATTGAGAACAGGGAGACAAATGCACCTTGATTCAGATTATATTTCTTCAGGGAAGAGTAAGGAGGGAGCCATCTTTAAGTTTATAATTGTAGATAAATGAATCCATGAGCTAATCTTATAATGTCACCTTTTGCTCTCTGAGAGGTTTAGCAAATGCAGGCCAATGAGGCTCTACCAATTAAATCATTCCAAAGAAACAACCTAGAGACCAGCCTAGTGTAAAAGAGGGTTGAAGATTTCATTCCCAAAAATTGGTTACTTAATAGAATGGGACTGCTTTGACCTGCATAAAATGGTATTTACTTTTGGGGGAACAATGACTAAAACTGGGGGACACATCTAAAAACCAACTCATAACCTTGGTACCCAAATGAAACTTGGACAGGGACATGGACCACTAAGGTCACCTCATTATGGTTGTTCAAAGAAAAAATAAAATCACATAAGAATGAGAATGTATAGCAGCTGTGGGGTTATGTTCTCAAGGTGATGAATTAAACTTTCTATGATTAAGTTATAGCAGACATTATCAGTTGATTATTCGAAAGTCATTCCATATCCCTTTATCCTCTGCAGGATTCCCATCTCATAGTCTGTAAAGACAGGTCTCTTTCACTGCAGAGGTGGCCATATAAGATAGATCTGGATGCTGATGTGTCAGGGGTAATCTAATGTGTGTGTGTGTGTTGGGGTGGGGGGGATGTTTGGAAAGATAATTTCTAGATGAATTGGTCAGGAACAGGAGAGTTAGATCTCTTCCCATAGCCAATGCTTCCCAGACTTGAACTTGTACATGATGATACCCAGAGCTTAGCCAGGCATTTATTACTGGGAAAGAGGAGGTGATAACATGTGTGTGGATGAAAAACCTTATACCCTGAGAATAATTTACAATGAAAAGAAAGCCGGTGACTTTTACTAAACCCACTGAGTGGTTTTCTGCTTCCAGACTTCATTTTAACTGAACAATAAATGCCCCCTGACTTAAATAGCTTCTATTGGATATTAATACTTAGTGTCAAAAACATTTCTCACTAATAAATAAAGTATGTAAGTGCCCACGGCATTGGTTGAAAGATAAAATACATGTGAATAGTTATTTCAAGTTTGGGAAGTGAGTTATTTTAGTTTCCTGTATCTTCTCAAAGACCTTTCACACAAATATTTATTTGGTTAATATACTACCTCTCAGAAGCAGACAAAGTTAGTGATGATTACAGCCTTATAAATGAGGAAATTGCATGACAGAGGTAAAGTGCATGCATGTTTAGTCACTCAGTCCTGTCTATCTCTTTGCAATTTTATGGACTGTAGCATGCTGGGCTCGTGATTACAGCAGAGCTAAAGCCTGAAGATCTTTGATTGTTTGCCTAAGATCCTCTGCTGGGTCATGTTTTTATTTATTTAAAAAATAAATAAAATTATTTTGCATTAAAGAAACTGGATGACAAATGATAGTGATTTTTCTCTTTTGTTTCAAACTAAATACTAGCAATATACTAAAGAAAGTATGTTTCACCTCAGTCAATCAGTTCAGTCGCTCAGTCGTGTCCGACTCTCCGCGACCCCATGAATCACAGCACGCCAGGCCTCCCTATCCATCACCAACTTCCGGAGTTCACTCAAACTCATGTCCACAGAGTCGGTGATGCCATCCAGCCATCTCATTCTCGCTCGTCCCCTTCTCCTCCCGCCCCCAACCTTTCCCAGCATCAGAGTCTTTTCCAGTGAGTCAACTCGCCATAGAAGGGAATTAAAGCAGTTATCCCAGAGAACTACCTTACTACAACAACAATCTGGATTGTGGCTGCAGCAAATGTGTTTACTTGGGCTAGAAATATAAAACCGAACAGTTTATAAAAGGAGCCAGAGAAGGTTGTACCAGAATCACTATAGCTCTAGTTTTCTTCTTGCTTTCAATTCAGATTCTGCCACAGTGTCACACTCCCTTTTGGGTATTCATGGTTTGCAAAGAGAAAGGATATCCAGTTTTATAGTTTCTCTGCTGAAATGCAGCAAAATGAATAGCCCGTACCTCAATCCAATAATGTAAATCCTTAGATGGGCTAATCAGCCTTTATAGAAATCTGTTCATCCCTATACACAAGAATCAACTATAGTGTTTCTTCAAATGCCCTTTAAAAATAACTACAATTCAATTGCTTTTCTTTTATCCAGGTAATCCAATTTTGTTTGGGGATTGTCCTTTTATAATGGAGAAAAAAAGAGTATTAAACGTTTTTGAAATGAATGCAGTAGTTCTATGAAAACAACACACAATTCTAAATGCTCCAGACTTTATCTCACAAATGCATTAATACATTGAGGGCAGCACCTGAGGCAGCAAAGGTCCTGAAATGAATAGGACCCACAGTGATTCACACTTGGCAATTCTGTCCTTATTAAGAAATTTATGATTTCAGATACTTTCTGAAAAAGTATTTTTAGATCTTACTTTAGATCTTACTTTTCCTAGAGATGGAGACTTTTTGGAAGCGTGTTGGAGGAGATAATTCAATCAAAAATATTTGATAGAAATTATTTTTGTAATACAATATATCAAATCCAATATCTATTATATGATGATTTAGTCGATACTGGAAACTAACAGGGGAGATTACTTATGCTTTCTGTAAAGAACATCTTTTTCTTTTTAATAAGTACATAATGATATACTTACTGAAGAGGAAAAAAATTATCTTTTTCCCTAGTAGACATCAAGATCATTCTGTGGTTTTAGGACATGGTAAAAGTTAATCGCTGTGATTCATGGGATCGCAAAGAGTCGGACATGACTGAGCGATTGAACTGAACTGAACTGAAAGGTTAATCAGTAGAGTTCACACTCAGTAGTCTGAATCATGACCAGAGGCAATCAGCATCTTAGTTCCTAGACCAGGGATCGAACCCAGGCCCCCTACGGGGGAAGCGAGGAGTCCTAAACACTGGACTGCCAGGAAAGACCCTAAACAGCTTCCATTATTCTTCCATTAGTTTTCAAACTAATGACGGAATGAAGAAAAGATGTTGGAACACAGGAATGAGCAAGAGAGATAAATGGAATGAACTAAACTGATGAATTAAGAGAGAAAAGGGAAAAACTTAGGGACATAGAGAAAATCCCAAAAATGAAGATAAAAGAAAAACACAAACAAAAATTACATTTTTGCATTGTGTGCTAACTACCCAAATTATGATTATTTCTGCTGACAATTCCTCATTGCACTTTTTGTTTTATATGCTTGTTACATAAATATATCTATTAGTTTTTGCCTTCTCTTTAAATTGCTTGATTGGCTGACTCATGCATTCCTTTATTAATTCATCCAGATATTTACTAAATATTTATTGGATTATTTTAATGTACCATGGATTAAGTTTTAGAAATACAGATAGGCTTGTTCCTTTCTTAATGGTCTGATATGGGTGACACAGAATTCGACATAAAAAATTAGACATATTTTTAAAGGCATTTTGATGCAAATATATGCAAAATGCAAAGGGAGAATTTTGCAACTTTTATCTTTTTTTTAATTGAAGTATACTTGATTTACAATATTATGTTAGTTTCATGTGTACAGCAAAGTTATTTAGTTTTATATATATATATTTTCAGATTATTTTCCATTACATATTATTACAAGATAATGAATATTTTTCCCGTTTCTCATCTATTTTATGTATAGTGGTTTGTATCTGTTAATACCATACTGCTAGTTTATCCCTCCTCCCTCCCTCCCTTTCTGCAACCGTAAGTTTGTTGTCTATGAGTCTTTTTTTATTTTCTATATAGATTCATTTGTATTATTTTTAAAATTTTACGTATAAGTGATACATGATATTTATCTTTGTCTGACTTACTTCACTTAGTGTTATAATCTCTAGGTCCATTTATGTTGCTGCTAATATCACTATTTTACTCTTTTTTATGGCTGAGTAATTTTCCATTGTATGTATGAACCACATCTTCTTTATACATGCATCTGTTGATGGACATTTAGATTGTTTCCATGTCTAGCTAAATGGTGCTGCTAGGACCATTGGGATGCCTGTATCTTTTAGAATGAGAGTTTTTGTCTTTTCTGGATATACCTCTAGGAGTGGGATTGCTGGATCATATGAGAACTCTATTTTTAGTTTTTTAAGGAACTCCCATAATATTTGCTTCAGTTTACATTCCTACCAAGAGTGCAGAAGGGTTAAAGAGAGAACTTTAAAGTTCAGAATCTGATGTTTCTCAACACCTCCACTGTTGCCTCTTTGGTCAGATCCACATTATTCAATGCTTGGATAATTGCAGGAGGTTTGTCACCTAACATCACTGCATCTCCCTTTTGCCGGAAAGATCCCACATGCCATGGAACACCTGAACCCATGTGCCACAACTACTAAGCCTGTGCTCTAGAGCCTGGGACCAGCAACTACTGAAGCCTGCATGACCTAGAGCTGCACTCCACAACAGAAACCACCAAAATGGGGAACTCACACACTGCAACTTCAGAGTAGCCCCTGCGCATCTCAACTAGAGAAAAATCTACACAGCAATGAGACCTAGCACAGCCAAAAGTCAATCAATAAAATTATTTAAAAAATCATAGTGAAGAGAACAGGAAAAAATATTATATATATGTGTGTGTGTATGTCTGAATCATTTTGCTGTATAACAAAAATTAACACAACATTATAAATCATTTATACTTCAATAAAATAATTTAAAAAAAGAAATATGAGGAGTGTGTCTTACAGAAAATAAAGAAAGGGTATCTACTAAGCCTTCTCTCTTTTTTTCAAATATTTTCTCTAAAGTCCCACTTTCTCCGTGAAACTTACACTGGGAACTCGATATGGCAAATTGCCGCCTTTCCACATGCATTTCTTATTTCCTCTATAATGCTCGATTTTTCTCTTTGTTTTCCCATAATAATATTCACCATCTAACATGAAACATGACCTGTTTACTTATTTTAATGAGTGACAAAGTTTCATTGTTTGCTTGCATTCCTCCCCTGGAATGGAGGTTTTAAAAACCGGGATCTCCAGTTTGTTCACTGGAGTACCCAAAACATGGAGACCATATTGTCGGCCCTTGATCACATGTTTTTGAATGAAAAAATGAAAAATAAGGACTTTATTCCACTAGCGGATAGATGAGAAGAAGATTGGGAAAGCCAACCCCAAACTAATGACCCAAGTATTTAGATTGGTAATATCATAGTTATTCGACAGTCATTCACTAGGAAAGAAACTCTCAGGGAAAGAAAAGTTGTGTCAACAAAAATGAGGCTGGAAATAAGTATGTGGAAGTGTGCAAATTTGCCTCTTATCTTAGGTCAGGGGTCAGAGAACTATGGCTTGTGGGCCAAATTCAGGCAATTCAGGCCATATTCTTTAATATATTCTCTCTCTCTCTCTATATATATATATAACTAGAACACAATTATGCCCATTGTTTATGTATTATTTATGGCTACACATGGTCCTCAAAGACATTAATTTCTGAAGCTTTTAACAAAAAGTTTGTTACCCCTGTCCTAGTAATTAAGGAATAAGTGAAAGCTTTAAGCTGGAAAGTCCATATTCCACATCATGATAGGGAAAAGTCATTTTCTCTTCAACTCAGCTTTCCTAGTTAACCTTTCCCTCAAGATATCTCATGAATGTTATTATTTTTTAGCTTTTTTCATGTATGTGTGCTGACGTATAGATTTTTATTTTGTCATACCAACTATAAAGGAAAGTTTCATCTTACACAGTATATTTTATTTTATTTTTGTTTTATCTTCCCTGGTCTTTGTGGATCATCCTTATAAAATACAGCATGTGTGCTAAGTCTCTTCAGTCATGTATGACCATTTGTGATACTATGGACTGTAGCCTGACACATTCCTCTGTCCATGGAATTCTCCAAGCAAGAATATTGGCGTGGGTTGCTATGCCTTCCTCCAGGGAATCTTCCTGACCCAGGGATCAAATGCATGTCTCCTATATCTCCTGCATTGGTAGGCTGTTCTTTACCCTTAGAGGCACCTGGGAAACCCAACAGCACTTGCTACTAACAACTAAATGGTTGATGATAGCATGGAATATTAAAATTCATCCAGCCTCAGGGTCTAATGTGAGATGTTTCTGATGAAAACACGAAACAACAGATGGTTTCCAACGTACTTTAGTTATTTGTGTCATTATTTGGATTTGGTTGACTTTCCAATCTTTTTATCTTCTTTTGAGAAACTGGATAAAAACAGTATATTTGGAGAGTAAATTAATTGCTAAGGTGGGCCAAACACAGTTAATCATGCAAAATGTCTGGTAGAAACTGAGCTGGAATCATCACACTAATTTAATTTATAAAACTCAAACTGGCGAGAGACTGTGCAACACTAATGATAGCCAGTTGCCTAATTAGCTCTGCAACAGTCTTTCAAATTTATTAAAGCAGAATGAGCCATAGTGGTGAATGAGCAGATAAGTTCCTGTTAAAAATCTGTTTGAATGTATGGGGAGGTAGGTTTAACAATAGAGGTAGCCTAGTATACATAGGTGTCTTCAGTAAATAAGAACATTCAAATGACATCTGGAAATTTCAGTTATATTAAAGGATGAAAAATTTGTCTTTATCCAAAGCAACAAGCACAAATCCAAGAATAATCTGAGTATGTTTCTCAATAAACATTAATATATTGTTAAAAAGACTCTCCTTTTTTTTTAAAAGGGAGTTTATTTCATTATTCACTGTTTATTGTTTACCCAAGCTATTACTTTAGGTTTGTTTGTGTATTGCTTTGAGAAATTTAAAAAAATCTCTTTCAGCTAAGTTATTTCTAAGATTTTTATGATCGTTTGTCAGATATCCTGTCTCTGTAACATTTAGGTGCAGTTCAGAGGATGATCCAAACTATGAATGACGTGATAATGTGGCTGATTTTTAAAATTTACAACCTAGACAGTTAGTTCCCTTAATACCAACAAGGATCTGCATTAAAAAGTATATGGAGTGAGAGTCATTTCTTCTGATTTTAGGTTTCCAAGCATAATTAAGTTGCTAAAGTGCTCTGAAAATCTGAAATTATCTAGCAGAAAAAGGGAAATGAGATTGAATGAAGGAAACAGCAGTATGGATAGATTAGAATATTCCAGACTTGCAACACTTGAAATAGGTAACACAATAATATGGAATATCAGGGAATTTCCTTTGGGTATTGCTCATAACTCCCAGCACAAAACCACATTAGCCAGGCATATGGACATTAGTAGCACAGATGATATGACTGGAAAAAGTCTAAGGTCCTCTTTTAAACATAGAGTGGCTATAAATTTCAGGCATACACAATAGATGGTAGCTGGAACAAACGACAGCTAAACATCATGTATATATGTAGTTGTCCTTTGTGAATGAATAGAGAAACATATTTGTCTTTTTAAAAAAATTGGAGTATAATCACTTTACAATGTTGTGTTAGTTTCTGACCTGAATCAGCTCTGCTGCTGCTGCTATACTCAGTCCTGTCTGACCCTTTGCAACCCCATAGACTGTAGCTTGTCAAGTTCCTCTGTTCATGGAATTTCCCAGGTAAGAATACTGGAGTGGGTTATCATTTCCTACTCCAGAGGATCTAATCAGCTATATGTAAACATATACACCCTCCCTCTTGAGCATCACTCCCATCTGCACCCCCATTCTACCCTTCTAGGTCATCAGAGAGCACCGAGATGAGCTCTCTGTGTTATACAGCATCTTCCCAATAGCTATCTGTTTTATGCATGGTTAGTGTACATATGGGGCTTCCCTGATAGCTCAGTTGGTAAAGAATCTGCCTGCAATGCAGGAAACCAAGGTTCAATTCCTGCGTCAGAAAGATCCCCTGGAGAAGGAAATGGCAATCCACTCCAGTGTTCTTGCCTGGAAAATCCCATGGACAGAGGAGCCTGGCGGGCTACAGTCCATGGGGTCGCAAGAGTAGGACACGACTTAGCGACTAAACCACCACCACCAGTGTATATATCTCAATGCTACCCGCTCAGTCCCACCATCCTCTTCCCCTCCTGTGTGTCCACATGTCTTGTTCTCTATGTCTGCCTTGCATGTCCTGTTCTCTATTTGCCCTGCAAATAGGTTCAGTTCAGTTCAGTTCATTTCAGTCACTCAGTTGAGTCCGACTCTTTGCAACCCCAAGAATCACAGCATGCCAGGCCTCCCTGTCCATCACCAACTCCCGGAGTTCACTCAAATTCACCTCCATCGAGTCGGTGATGCCATCCAGCCTTCTCATTCTCTGTTGTCCCCTTCTCCTCCTGCCCCAAATCCCTCCCAGCATCAGAGTCTTTTCCAGTGAGTCACCTCTTCGCATGAGGTGGCCAAAACATTGGAGCTTCAGCTTTAGCATCAGTCCTTCCAAAGAACACCCAGGACTGATCTCCTTTAGAATGAACTGGTTGGATCTCTTTGCAGTCCAAGGGACTTTCAAGAGTCTTCTCCAACTCCACAGTTCAAAAGCATCAATTCTTCGGCTATCAACTTTCTTCACAGTCCAACCCTCACATCAATACATGACCACGGGAAAAACCATAGCCTCGACTAGACGGATCTTTGTTGGCAAAGTAATTTAGTCTCTGCTTTTTAATATGCTATCTAGGTTGGTCATAAATTTCCTTCCAAGGAGTAAGCATCTTTTAATTTCATGGCTGCAATCGGCATCTGCAGTGATTTTGGAGCCCAAAAAAATAAAGTCTGACACAGTTTCCACTGTTTCCCTATCTATTTCCCATGAAGTGATGAGAACAGATACCATGATCTTTGTTTTATGAATGTTGAGCTTCAAGCCAACTTTTTCACTCTCCTCTTTCAATTTCATCAAGAGGCTTTTTAGTTCCTCTTCACTTTCTGCCATAGGGTGGTGTCATCTGCATATCTGAGGTTATTGATATTTCTCCCGGCAATCTTGATTCCAGCTTGTGCTTCTTCCAGCCCAGCATTCCTCATGATGTACTCTGCATATAAGTTAAATAAGCAGGGTGACAATATACAGCCTTGACGTACTCCTTTTCCTATTTGAAACCAGTCTGTTGTTCCATGTACAGTTCTGACTGTTGCTTCCTGACCTGCATACAGGTTTCTCAAGAGGCAGGTCAGGTGGTCTGGGATTCCCATCTCTTTCAGAATGTTCCACAGTTTATTGTGATCCACACAGTCAAAGGCTTTGGCATAGTCAATGAAGCAGAAATAGATGTTTTTCTGGAACTCTCTTGCTTTCTCCATGATCCAGCGGATGTTGGCAATTTGATCTCTGGTGCCTCTGCCTTTTCTAAAACCTGCTTGAACATCTGGAATTTCATGGTTGACATATTGCTGAAGCCTGGCTTGGAGAATTTTGAGCATGACTTTACTAGCATGTGAGATGAGTGCAATTTACTTCATCATTATTACAGAGCTCACAGAAATCATTTGCTTTAACATATATTTGCAAACATCAGTGAAAGAGTAGTATTGTACTAGAATTTCAATACCAAGTTTGGAGTTATCCTAATAATACTTCTGCCACTTCAGAAATTCAGCTGTGCAGATGAGACTCTAAAATGAATGAAAACAACTCTCACTCTTATATGAAGATTTAAATTAATTATTGAAAAATGTGAATAGTATTTACCTGCGTCACACCATACCTGTTAAGATAGTGATTGCAGGGAAAACACAGAAGAAACACCACTCTTTCTTTTATTATATGTTTGATTTCTAGAACCATCTTACATGACATTTACAAACTTTCCAACTTATGAAAAGGCAGGTTGTGCAATGGGAGACTACGTTTTGGAGTTGTACAGTAACTGTCAACTGTCATTTACTAATTAATTACTAGATCACAACAGGCCTTGTTGTCCAAGTCTCTGAAATGAGGACTAAACACTTAAATTATAGGAACTTTGTGAAGATTAATTGAAATAATGAAAGCAAATCTTTTAAGGCACAGTAATTGGGGGCGGGAGGAGAAGGGGACGACAGAGAATGAGATGGCTGGATGGCATCACTGCCTTGATGGACATGAGTTTGAGTAAACTCCGGGAGTTGGTGATGGACAGGGAGGCCTGGCGTGCTGTGATTCATGGGGTCGCAGAGAGTCGGACATGACTGAGCGACTGAACTGAACTGAATTATAAAAAGTAATCTTGTTATATTATCATCATCAAATATAAGTATATATAATAATTTACCAAATAATTTATTAAACAATATTTAGTTCCATTCCTTTAGCATTGTTGAGTCTTTCTGTCATTGTTAACCCTGAAAACATTTCTTGTGTGTTCAGATTAGTTCTGCAAAACATATACACACCCTAGTATTTTTTTCTTTAATGTTAGTATTTTTCATAAAGCACAACACAATATTTTATTTCATAGCATAATTCAATAACAGAATCTACATCATTTAGTTCTTTACCATTAGCTTTTAACATAATTTATTTCAAGCAAATATTTGTGTATATGTTTAATTTGATGGCTTTCAGAATTCTTTTTTGCCTTTTTAGCAATCAAGCCCACCCTCCTCCCTTCTGAAGCAAAACTTTACATAGACCCTTGATATATAAAACTGACACAAGTTGAGATTTTATTAAAGCTGAAATAATGGATCAGGACTATTTACTCACTTTTTCCTCCTTCTTGCCTACCCACCTGCCCTAGCAATCCCTGAGTCACTCTGAAAAAACTAGCACAACAATAGTTTAAAAACTGCCATTTTCATCAACCCATTGCATGCCTTTCTCCTATGTAATGCTAACACAGTGACACTAACTTTATCCAACACAGTGACAAAATTTTAAGAAAATAAAACACTGAATATCACTTTTACTGATGTATTTGACATGTTAACTTTTTTTATCTGTTCAAGTTCATCATGGGACCCAGCATGACTCCTGGTGTCTTTCTGCTCAGTAACTTGTCTGCTCTCTTATATCTAAAGAGTAATCCTGGTCTTGAAATGTACGATTTGAACTTCCTTTAATTGTCATCATGTTATCATGGGTATTTTTCAAGGTCACTTTGAATATCAGTTCCACATTTTCTATCACACTGCCTGGTGTATAGACTGTCTACAGGATGAATTTCATATGATGCCAGTTGACCAATAAAGCCAAAGAAAACATGAGGTTGATCACATTTTTCTATAACTGTTGTTTATTATATGTTTTCTGCATACTTTAAATTTCATTATGACAGTCATATGCACATGAATTGACTTTCCTTCCTGTCAGGAGAGGAATATATTGCTCACACATGAGAGAAAAGATGCTTCTCTTCTTTCCTGTCCAACGACCTTAGAATTATGTACAGACTAGGGGCCTGTTCTCTATCAAGAAAGAGGGAAAACATTAAGATTCATAGAGTGTTTAAAATGAAAACAAACACACATTGCCATCAATTTAATCTATCATTTTTGATCAGTAGAATGTTCTCCTTGGGAAACTTCATTACAAATTGTGCATTTTGGAAAGTCATAAGGTGTTGCTGGTACTTCTAACAGAGGCAAATATAAAGTTGTTTCAAATGAGCAAAATTTAGGTTTCTCTCTCTATAGCTCATTAGCATTAGCAAGTTCCAGTCTCATAGCAACCCAGATATGATGATGAACACCTGCCAGCCCAGATGGTTTAGAAAGAAAATTTTTAGCCAAATGGAACAAAGTTCTGCTGTTTAGCTGTCTAAGCCCTGAATTAACAGAGTTGCTATAATAACTCTGAACTCTTATTGTGGAGTCATGATAAACAACTATCTCCCAAGTTGTCATCTTCAGTTGCCATCACTTCTAATGTCTAACTAATGCTCCTACTTTTTAAACTTGTGTAAATAATATATAGTTCTATATCACATACGTATTACAGAATGTGCATGCTCAGATGCTCAGTCGTGTCCAACTCTTTGAGACCCCATGAACTGTAGCATGCCAAGCTCCTCTGTCCATGGGTTTTCCCAGGCAAGAATACTGGAGTGGATTGCCTTTTCCTTCTCCAAGGGATTTTCCCAACCCAGGGATGAAACCTACATCTCCTGTGTTTCCTGCATTACAGGCGGAATCTTTAGAAGATACCAGATGTCAGTTGGTATGGACAGAGCATTGCAGCAAAATTGATAGCATCTGCACAATTAGGAAACAGATGCTTGCATTTTCACATTTGCTTTTAAATAAACACAATCCTTGCTTCTTCTAATGAACTGGCTGATGTCCAAAAAACTATCTTCTGAAATAGAATCTTAAATAGAAATTGAGTCAACTATTCCAGTCCACAGTACTTTCTCTCTCTTCTAAACCACAACTTTACTGCTTGTGGCATTGTCAGATAAAAGCATATGGCAGCAGAGAAAGGGTTGGATGGGGAGTCAAAAGTTCTGGGCTGCTGGGTATCCTTGTTCTGTTGTTGTTTTTGTGACCTGATTAAACCATTTAATCTGAGTTTTCCTATCTGTGAAATAATTTGGAAGTAAACAACTAATTGTGTGGGTTTTTTTTTCCCAAGCATGGAAACAGAATTTGCTTCATTATCTTTGTATGTGCATAGTTGCTTTATACAACAGTGAAATCCTTAGAACAAGGACTGCACTCTAATATCCCTGACTAGAGCTTTGTACACAACAGATGCTCAAGAAATATTAGTGTTCTCATTGATTATCTCTTCAGTTAGTGGAAATTACAGAGATTACAACTTGGGTAGAAGATTTACTACTTCGTAGCTCTGTGATCTTGGGTAAATTACCTAAGTTCCTTGAGCCTCTCTTTCTTCATTGTACTTATGTCATAAGATTGGAAAGAGTGTTAGCAAACTGATATACATGTATAATGGATTCTCAGTAAACTTGATTTCTCATGTTTCTTTGTGGTTTCTGACACTGAAGATTGCATAGAGGTGATATTTAGGGTGATACCATGCAGTGATTAAGAAAACAAGAAAGTTTGGGTTCAAATCTGGCTTTGCCATCTCCTACCTTGTACAAATAATGTAATCTTTGTTTTTCTCAATTTCTTCGTCTTTAATAGAAACAATGGTAGTATTTCAGCTCAGTTCAGTTCAGTTCAGTCGCTCAGTCATGTTACTTCATAGGAATTTTATGAAGAGTCAATGAATTTAACACATGTAAATTATTTGAAGATAAGAGGACATAGAAGTATTATGGAAGTTTAGATCTTAGTTTCAGCTTTACAAATATCCATGATTTAGGTTTGTGAGGAAAATGCTATTATAATGTGGATTGTTCCTAAATTTCCACCTTATAAACTTGATATTAATTATATTCAAGATGAGCATGATAAGTATCTTTGAATTTGGTGGATTGTATATAATATACATTTTATAAAACAACAGATGTGTTATTTTTAAACAAATCTTTATAACTTACCTTTTTTAATTGTATGCTAGTCAATATTTTAAAAGAATGCAAATAGATTTCTTGCCTACTCTCTACACATTGTGTTAATTTCTATCTTTTTAATCGATGTATACTCACACATCTTCATAATATGCTAATGCTAATGATAGTTTAATCTTTTTAAGGCTACCAAATTCTGCTGGGTTTGTTCATTTCAATGATACTTGAAATTTATAAATATAATCTATGAGTGCTTTTTCATCTGTTTAACTCTCAACTTCTTTTAAACCAACATGACTGTACTGTTGGGATATTATTCATAACATAATTGAGAGTTATAATTCATAATTGAAAGTACTGTATCTTTTAAAATTATTGAAGACCTTTCTTGTATTTTCTATTTTTCCCTATGTAACAAACAAAACGCATTCTAGGAGAATGTCTCCCAAATATTTTTAAATGTTAATTGATAAGATATGATGTTCCTAGGGTTAAGAAAGATGGAACACTGGCAATGGTGTTAATAGATCATAAAAACTTAAAAACTATTGAACAGAAGACCATGAAAGCAGCTGGAATGGAAAACTGTGGTCTTTGCCCAGGCCAGTTCAAATTAAATTCACAAACCCAGAGCTCTTGATTAAAGGGGGATTCTAGAAGTCTTGAGGAAGGGCTCTACAATCCTTTGAAAATACCCACAAGATGTGTGGTCATTTGCAGATCTCTGTGGTCTAACACAGAGATACCTGGGAAACCAAAACATCAACTAAAATAAGACATAGAGGTCAGGTGGAGATAAAGTGTTAGGTAAGTCTGTATTATAACATTTCTTAAAATTTTCAGAGATACTATGTGATTATTTCCCCAGTCCTGAAATGTGTTCTTGGAACTATATATTCAGCAGTTGGCAGAATAATCACACTGGTTTCCTGACTAGAAAAATAAGAGATATTATTATATGAAATGCAGAATGGAAGCCCCAGAAACTATTGGAAACTATCCTGCCCCTGCCAAGACAGTAAATCAGAAGCAATAATGCCTCTGGGAAGAAATGCCAAGGGTTTTCATGTCATTATTTAATTAGCCATTATAATCCTTCCAAAAATGAGATGAATAAATGGTTGATGAGTATTGACAGACATAAATTTAACCAGTTGGTTTCCCCAATTTCAGCTGCCATGTTGAATGTTTTTACTTTTATTTGAGCAGATCGTTAAAGCCTCTGACACTTCGTATGTGGTCATTGATCTGGCAAATGTTTTCTTCCTGATTTCCTTCAGCAGGGAAAACTAGAAACATTTTGCCTTTGCATAAAGCGATGGAAGACCTCAGTACCTGCCTTGCCCCATGGATATGCTATCTTCCTCTCTGTTGTGATATTATGCACGGGGATGTCAATTATTTTGACACTCCGCACACATTATACTAGCTCAGTGTATTGATGACAGCATATAAACTGAATCTGATGATAAAGAAGAGACAAGTACTCTAGATGCTTCAATAAAATATTAATACATACACATCACAACTTTCCTGGTGGTCCAGTGATAAAGACTCCATGCTTCCACTGCAGGGGCATGGGTTCTGTCTCTAGTCGGGGAAGTTCTACATGCCCCACAGTGCAGGCAAAATATATATGTCATGCTCTTTCGTGCTCAATTGTGTCTGACTCTTTGCGACCCCATGGACTGCAGCCCACCAAGCTTCCCTGTCCATGGGATTTTCTAGGTAAGAATGCTGGAGTGGGTTGCCATTTCCTCTTCCAGGGGATCTTCCCTACTCAGGACTGGAACCCAAGCCTCCTGTATCTCCTGAATTGGCAGGCAGATTCTTTACCACTGTACCACCTAGGAAGCCCAATACACACACACTCACACACACACACACACACACACATATATATATATATATATATACACACACGTAAGAAGATGAAATTTAAGACCTTAAATATTCATGGATCTGCCACAATTAGTGACGTTTTAGGTTCCAGTACTCTAGTTGTTGAGATAGCCTCTCTAAGTTAAAGTACAAGTTATTCATGCTTTGCCACTTTTTTTTTCTTTTCCTTTACAAAAAGTTTCAGCTGTTATTGAACCTCTTTAGATTTTTGAGGCAGTACAAAAGAGAACTTTGGAAAAGCACTTCAAATCATTGATTAGGTAACATGAGCGGCTTACAGCTTTGACTCATGTATAGAGAAAGACAGTGGGTCTAGGCTGCATTGCATCTGCTTTGCCGCTATGACTGTTAGATCCAATGGTGGTAGGATCCTTGGTGGACAATGATGCTATTTGGTTTTTGGCAAGCAACACAGCGTAGATCATGCTTTCTGCAACTTCTTGTGTACTACTAAGTCCAGGTAGAAACTCAATATCTGATCATGAGACAAAGTAACTAAGTAGCTTGAGTTTCATCATGAGCTGGGTTAACAAACCCATAAAGTGATAAAAAAGGGCAGTAAGAGCAGCAGTTCATTTTTATTCATTTATTTTTTTACAGAAATGAGTTTGGCATGAGTGAAGTTATAGAACCAGAAAGTAGCATGGCAGTTGCCAGGTGCTGGACAGTAGAGGAAATGGGGAGACGGTGGTCAAAGGGTACAGACTTTCAGTTTTGAGTATGTTATGGGGAATCTATGGACAGCATGGTGACTATAGTTAATAGTTGTTGCTGTTGTTTAGTCACTGACTCTTTTGTGACTCCATGGATGACAGTCCGCCAGGCTCCTCTGTCCATGAGATTTTTCAGGCAAGCACACTGGAGCCATTTCCTTCTCCAGGGGATCCTCCTGACCCAGGGATCAAACTTGTGTCTGCTGCATTGGCAGGCAGATTCTTTACCACTGAGTCACCTGGGAGGTCCATAGTTAATAGTATTGTGCTTTATACTTGAAATTTGCTAAGAGAATAAATCTTAAGTGTTCTCACTTTCCCCACTACCAAGATAACTATATGAGGTGATGGATGTGTTAACTAACTTTTATGATACTCATTTAATAATACATACATATATCAAATCATGTCCTATACTTCAAATATTGATATATAACATATATAGTATATTTGTACATATAATATGTATATTATATAATTTTGTCAGTTATATCTTAATAAAACTGGAAAAAATGAACTCACCCACTTAAAAAAAGTATGAAAAAATACTCAACTATTATTTTAATGCAATGTAAAACCTAAAATAAGAAGACTTTCAAATGGATGAGATTAAGCTTTTTGATAATTCATTGTATGACCAATAGCAGGTAGGGAACCTCACATTCATACACTGTAAGTAGAAACATATATTGATACCCTCTATCACTACTACAATGACTACCCCTCCCAATCTTAGAGGCTTACAACAAACATTTATTTCATGTTCATAGATATGCAAGTCAGCTTCCATTTGGCTAAAGTTGACTGAATTTCAAAGGGGATTGGGTGGGCCAGGAAGGAAGGCAGGTTTTAGGTCAGTTGAAGGTCAGCTCCACGTGTCTTTGTTCTAAGTTCCAGAATGAAGGTAAGCCAGCTTCCTGAGTCATTCTCTCCTTATGGTGGATGTGATATTTTGATACAATAAGAAATACATATTTGATTTTTATTCCTGGTTCCTAGAACAGAGCTCCCAAAACACTTTAGATAAGAGGCTCTTCTGTTTTCGTATTTGGTCCTAGTCTCTGGTTCTTCACATGAGAGTTTCTAAGACTCTTGGAATCTCCAGAGCATTAAGAAGTGTCCTATTGCATGCTAATGAGATGACTGATGACTGGGGGCCCCTAGGTAACTTCAGAACAGGAGGCTGCCAGAAAGACCAAAGGATGATTAGAAGGCTGAAACTTTTAATCCCATCTAGACCCTGACTTTTAGCCAAGGAAGAGATGCTGAAGATTGACTCAATAACATATGGTCAATGATTCAATCAATCATGTCTACATAATGGAGCCTCCATAAAAATCCTAAATAATGGGGTTTGAAGAGCTTCTGGGTTGGCAACTGCATCCACATACCAGGGAGTGCTGCTCTTGAACTCCATAGGGATAGAAATCCTTTGCTCAGGTTCTCTGGTCTTCAGTCTATGTAGCTCTTCATCTGATTACTTATTTTTATCCTTTCAGTTCAGTTCAGTTCAGTCGCTCAGTCATGTCTGACTCTCCGCGACCCCATGAATCACAGCACGCCAGGCCTCCCTGTCCATCACCAACTCCCGGAGTACACTCAAACTCATGTCCACAGAGTCAGTGATGCCATCCAGCCATCTCATTGTCTGTCGTCCTCTTCTCCTCCCGCCCCCAACCTTTCCTAGCATCAGAGTCTTTTCCAGTGAGTCAACTCGTCGCATGAGGTGGCCAAAGTATTGGAGTTTCAGCTTTAGCATCAGTCCTTCCAGTGAACACCCAGGATTGATCTCCTTTAGAATGGACTGGTTGGATCTCCTTGCAGTCCAAGGGACTCTCAAGAGTCTTCTCCAACACCACAGTTCAAAATCATCAATTCTTTGGCGATCAGCTTTCTTCACAGCTCAACTCTCACATCCATACATGACCACGGGAAAAACCATAGCCTTGACTAGATGGACCTTTGTTGGCAAAGTAATGTCTCTGCTTTTTAATATACTATCAAGGTTGGTCATAACTTTCCTTCCAAGGAATAAGTGTCTTTTAATTTCATGGCTTATCCTTTACAATATCCTTTATAATAAACTTGTAAATATAAGTAAAACGATTATAGTAATTTTCCAATCTGAGGAAGGAGTTGTTGGAACCTCTGGTTTTTAGCTAGGTTGAACAGAAGTGTGGGTAGCTTGGGAACCACTTCTTGTGATTGGCACTTGAAGTGGGGGATAGTCTTCTGGGACTGAGCCCATTACCTGTAAGGTCTGCTCTAACTCAGAAATGAATTAAATTTTAGGATACTCAGTTGGTGTCTCAAGAAAATTGGAATTTCTTGGTGTGGAAAGTCTATGAATTTGGTGTCAGGAGTGTTATGAGTAGAGTAACAGTTTTCCATCAGCAGATTTTCTAAGGGAAATTTCTGTACAAAGGAATGACACCATGCTTGGAAGGCCTCAGCTTAGAAATGGCACATTATGACTTCTGATCACACTCTATTAGTTGAAGCAAATCCTCTAGGCTAAATAAGTCCTAAACAAGGACTTGGGAAGAGAAGTGACTATTTGCTGAATTATATCCAATCTATCACAATTTCTATGAAATACGACTTAGCAATATCTATCAAGAAAGTCCCAGAAATTCCACTCCTAGGATTTTATCCTATAGGAATATGGCACAAATAAGAAGTTCTATCAATAGACGATTTGCAAAGTCAGTTACATCAATTCAATAAATCTATGCAACTCATTAAAAATAGTGAGGTGACACTGTACACTTGTGGAAGAATCACCAAGATATACTGTTAGATATAAAACCAAGGTACAGGAAAGTATGTATACAGCTGCTATAATTATGGAAGAAAATATAAATATGCCTGGGAATAGATATATACTATGTCCCAAAGGAGCTATTAGTATCTGGCAATAACAGTTACTCCAGTGAGGGAAATTTAGTGTCTGGAAAGAGTAGTAGAAGGAAGACTTTCTTTTTTTTTAATGCCATTTTATTATTGAATTTGGTACAAGGGCCACTTTTTACTCTCTTAAGAAAAATAAAGAAGCTATATCAGTTCAGTTCAGTTCAGGTCAGTTCAGCTTCTCAGTCGTGTCCGACTCTTTGCGACCCCATGAATCACAGCACGCCAGGACTCCCTGCCCATCACCAACTCCCGGAGTCCACTCAAACTCATGTCCAACGAGTCGGTGATGTCATCCAGCCATCTCATTCTCTGTCGTTCCCGTCTCCTTCCGCCCCCAATCCCTCCCAGCATCCCTCCCTCATCGCATGAGGTGGCCAAAGTATTGGAGTTTCAGCTTTAGCATCAGTCCTTCCAAGAAGCTATATACAAGTTATAAAAAAAAAAATTATAAATTTCTGTTGGACAGAAGAATAAAATAAAATAAATATATATAAGATTGTTCTCATTTTTCATTGATCTGGAATTGTTGAATGTCTAGCACTTTCTGAAGTTCTGACCTTTATGTCCCCAGGTAAAGCTATGGAGACTCAAGAAAAATTCAGCTCCCTGTATAAGCTACTGCATCAGATACACTTGATTCTGTTTCAAAATCTTTTTCATCCTTCTTGTTCCTCTTTGGATTCATATACTTTTCTACTGTTCCATTTGTTTCTCTTTCACCATCCCTTATAAAATGATTTTTTGCTTCACTCTGTAGATTTCTGCTTCCACTGCTTTTTTAAACACATCACAGCTAAAGTAAGCATTGTCATTCTTAAAAGCTTTTGTTTATACCATTGAATTTCAGAGACCAATTGATGAAAAAAAATGTAGATACTTGTTAAAGATGGTAAGGAAGATATTCTTCCAAAAGGACTTTATATAATTGGAATTTGGTATTAGGGGAGAGAGACTAGACTCAACTCCTAGTACAATGAAGACAAGTGGAGATTTATGGACCAAGAACAGGGTTGTCAGTGGATTAAAAAAAAAAAATACTAACAGGAAATGTCAAGTTTGGAGGCATTCTTGCTAGCCCTACTCAATAGGAGCTATTGTTGAAGGCAGTTTGGTTTTAGTCGCAAAATCGTGTCCGATTCCTGCAACCCCATGAACTGTAGCTTGCCAGGTTTCTCTGTCCATGGGATTCCCCAGGCAAGAATACTGTACTGAGTTGTCATTTCCTTCTTTAGGGGATCTTCCCAACCCAGGAATCAAACCTGGGTCTCCTGCATTGCAGGCAAATGATTTATTGACTGAGCTATTGTTGAAGGCAGGGCAGAGTGATAAGTTATCAAGTGGGGCATGAGAAATTTGATCAGATTTTGAGGATGGGGGATTTTTCATTAAACTGTCTGAGGAGGATTCTTGCTAAAACTAGACTAAGTGGACCAAGAACAAAGACCAAAATTGAGGCCTAGTCAAAAACTGGACTCAGGGAAACCTAACTCAAGTCTGATCAAGAGAAAGCCTTTGACAGGCAACACTTAGTCTCTGACTCTTACCTATGCTGACTAAAAAAAAAGGCACAACATGACAGTTTTGACTTAAATTTTATTTGGGGCAACGTGAGTTTGAGTAAACTCTGGGAGTTGGTGATGGACAGGGAGGCCTGGCGTGGTGCAGTCCATGGAGTCGCAAAGAGTCAGACACGACTGAGAGACTGAACTGAGGACTGCAGCCCAGGAGATAGCACCTCGCATAGCTCTGAGAAACTGCTTCAAAGAGGTAGCAGTGGAAGGTCAATATATATGATTTTGGTGAAGGGGGATTTCAACGCAATTAATTGAAATCAGGGGATTTCAGTTAATTTTACAAAAGGTTTTCTGCTAGTTAGAGGAAAGGATGTCACCATGAAGGGATTTAGCGTTTTTCTAGATATGAGGAGATAAAAGGATTGGGATCCTGAAATCAGTTCCTGAAAATATCTAGCTATCTAAAGACCTGTTCCACCAGTTTTCCTGGAGGCATAGCGCCTCATTCTCCACCTTAGACTCCCTTCAGGGCACGTAGAAGTCAACAGCTGCAGTAGCACAGGATTCAGTCTCTGCAGAGGCAGATAGCAAATGCCCTTGTCAAGAGCCAATTCATAAATGACACCTTCTGATTCTGCTCTTTAACTTTCCGCCTCTTATCTGCTTTGCTCTGTCTTACCCAAATTTCTATAGAAGTCTGAAAGTACTCTTATATTCTGTAGAAAAAATTCCTTTTCATCTTTTAGCCTCTGGCAAGACAACTGGTCCCAGTCCACCCATCCCAAGGATTCATCTCTAGCTCTCTTCTGGTTATTCCTGTCTGCAAAGGACAAGGGGCTGAGGGGCTAAGGAAGGGGTTGACCTACCTTGATAACTTTTATATATGAAAGCCTCTGTTGGTATCTTATGGCTCTGGGATCTTTTGACAAGGGCTGATCAGAAGCAGCAAGCTTAGGCTCCTTAGACAGAGTGTGACATCAGAAGGCTGATCTCTTGTTTCTTGGTGTCATATTTAAGAAGAGTGACTCTTTAAAATATCTTCTATTCTAGATTCTATATATATATATATATTTGTGTCTTAATATATGATATTTGTCTTTCTCTTTCTGACTTACTTCACTCTGTATCATAGGGACAGACATAAAGAACAGAGTTTTGGACTCAGTGGGAGAAGGAGAGGGTGGGATGATTTGAAAGAATAGCATTAAACACATACATTACCATAAAAATACATAGCCAGTGGCACATTGATGTATGATGCAGGGAACCCAAAGCAAGTACTCTGTGACAACCTGGAGGGGTGGGTTGGGAAGGGAGGTGAGAGGAGGGTTCAGGAGGGAGGGGGACGTATGTATGCCTATGGCCAATTCAAGTTGATGTATGGCAGAGGCCACCACAATATTTTAAAGTAATTATCCTCCAATTAAAATGAATAAATAAATTAAAAAGCCCTGACAATCCCCTGGGGGGTGTTAGTGGTGGTAGGGCCTGATGAGTAATTGCTACAGAGTGTAAATATACTTTCAAAGCCCTTATTCTCCCGCTCATGTAAAGTGCAATCCTTTTTGGGCTTTAGTTATAGGTTCAAGATCGTCCCCATGAAAAGAAATGCAAAAAAGCAAAATGGCTGTCTGAGGAGGCCTTACAAGCAGCTGTGGAAAAAAAAAAAGTGAAAAGCAAAGGAGAAAAGGAAAGATATTCCCATTTGAATGTAGAGTTCCAAAGAATAGCAAGGCAAGATAAGAAAGACTTCCTCAGTGATCAATGCAAAGAAATAGAGGAAAACAACAGAATGGGAAGGACTAGAGATCTCTTGAAGAAAATTAGAGATACCAAGGGAACATTTCATGTAAAGATGGGCTCGATAAAGAACAGAAATGGCATTGATGTGACAGAAGCAGAAGATATTAAGAAGAGGTGGCAAGAATATACAGAACTGTACAGAAAATAACTTCATGACCCAGATCTTCACAATGATGTGATCACTCAACTAGAGCCAGACATTCTGGAATGTGAAGTCAAGTGGGCCTTAGAAAGCATCATTATGAACAAAACTAGTGGAGGTGATGGAATTCCAGTTAAGTTATTTCAAATCCTGAAAGATGATGTGAAAGTGCTGCACTCAATATGTCAGCAAATTTGGAAAACTCAGCAGTGGCCACAGGACTGGAAAAGGTCAGTTTTCTTTCCAGTCCCAAGAAAAGGCAATGCCAAAGAATGCTCAAACTACCACATAATTGCACTCATCTCACACACTAGTAAAGTGATGCTCAAAATTCTCCAAGTAAGTCTTCAGCAATACGTGAACCGTAAACTTGCAGATGTTCAAGCAGGTTTTAGAAAAGGCAGAGGAATCAGAGATCAAATTGCCAACATCTGCTGGATTATCAAAAAAAGCAAGAGAGTTCCAGAAAAACATCTATTTCTGCCTTATTGACTATGCCAAGGCCTTTGACTGTGTGGACCACAAAAAACTGTGGAAAACTCTGAAAGAGATGGGAATACCAGACCACCTGACCTACCTCTTGAGAAACCTATATGCAGGTCAGGAACTTGAACTGGACATAGAACAACAGACTAGTTCCAAATAGGAAAATGAGTACATCAAGGCTATATATTGTCACCCTGATTATTTAACTTATATGCAGAGTACATCATGAGAAACACTGGGCTGGAAGAAATACAAGCTGGAATCAAGATTTCTGGGAGAAATATCAATAACCTCCAATATGCAGATGACACCACCCTTATGGCAGAAAGTGAAGAGGAACTAAAGAGCCTCTTGATGAAAGAGAAAGAGGAGAGTGAAAAAGCTGGCTTGAAGCTCAACATTCAGAAACCTAAGATCATGGCATCTGGTCCCATCACTTCATGGGAAATAGATGGGGAAACAGTGTCAGACTTTATTTTTGGGGGTTCCAAAATCACTGCAGATGGTGATTGCAGCCGTGAATTTAAAAGATGCTTACTCCTTGGAAGGAAAGTTATGACCAACCAAGATAGCATATTAAAAAGCAGAGATATTACTTTGTCAACAAAGGTCCATCTAGTCAAGGCTATGGTTTTTCCAGTAGTCATGTATGGATGTGAGAGTTGGACTGTGATGAAAGCTGATCGCTGAAGAATTGATGCTTTTGAACTTTGGTGTTGAAGAAGACTCTTGAGAGTCCCTTGGACTGCCAGGAAATCCAGCCATTTCATCCTAGAAGAGATCAATCCTGGGTGTTCATCGGAAGGACTGATGCTAAAGCTGAAACTCCAATACTTTGGCCACCTCATGTGAAGAATTGACTCATTGGAAAAGACCCTGATGCTGGGAGGGATTGGGGGCAGGTGGAGAAGTGGACAACAGAGGATGAGATGGCTGGATGGCATCACCGACTCGATGGACACGAGTTTGGGTGAACTCTGGGAGTTGGTGATGGACAGGGAGGCCTGGCGTGCTGTGATTCATGGGGTCGCAAGAGTAGGACACGACTGACCGACTGAACTGAACTGAACTGAAGGGCCATACAGTGAATACTCAGGTAAGAAATAGATTCTAAAGAGAAGAGGATGATCTTGAGATGGAACCAGGAAAAGTTCTCTGAGGCAACAGGAACACAGTTGCATTGTGTAAAATGCAACACTGTGTAGTTGCATTTTACAGGGCAATTCTGAATCCCTCCTGGAGCAGCTTGGATAATAGTACACACTGCTTCAACAAGACATTAAACCTGTTTTCTTCACAACTAGATACAATTATTCAGTTGGGTCAAATCTTTGGAGCTCAGTGGAGAACGAAGTTCAGATGTCTGAGAAGGTTTATGGACTCTAAATGGACCTTACTTTAGTCCTCATTTATGCTCCCCTGACATTGGAGGTTCAAGAAGAAATTCATGGGTGTAATTCTATCTTTAGTTTCGTAATTAAAAGGCAAGGGGTGCACATTTGCTCTTGGGGAAGGGAGTAACCCTGCCTTCTGCTTCTCACTGATGTGCAGAGCTAATCACTGGGGAGGAAGTAAAAAATAAACTAACTACAACACAAGCAAAAAATACCCGAACAACTACAAGAGTTGAGACCATTTGTCTTTTGGGAGCAAAGGAGGAGAGAACATGTTCATTTTTTTATTTGGAAAGTCAGCCAATGTCTCTTGGAAGGAAAAGAGAGCAAAAGGAAAACTGTGCCTGAGGTACAGCCTTCCTAAACCTGGAAGGCCTGGAGCAAGCAGGGCTCTCAGGCATGATGACTAAGTTGCACATGTAAGGTCCTGAGCTATCAGTTCAGTTTGGTCGCTCTGACTCTTTGTGACCCTGTGGACTGCAGCACACCAGGCTTCCCTGTCCATAACCAACTCCCAAAGTTTAGTCAAACTCATGTCCTTTGAATCGGTGATGCCATTCAACCATTTCATCCTCTGTTGTCCCCTTCTCCTACCACCTTCAATCTTTCCCAGCATCAGTGTCTTTCAAATAAATCAGTTCTTCGCATCAGCCTGGTAAACCTGCCAAACGTCATTCAACTCTCAGTCAAGCATAACACAGGAAGGAGTGACATCATGTTTCAAAGGACCTCAGCAGTTGGGAAGTTGATCACTAAGTCACAGGTAATGGGAAGAACAGCAGAGACACGGACAGTTATTGAGTGCAAAGGACAATTTTTAACTCTGAATACCTGTGCTTGAAGTCCAGCTTCAGCATGATGACACAGAGCAGGCAGAACCAACTCGTCATCCATTACAATGCACCCGAGTTTATAGATTAGGGAAGTCCAAAAGAGAGATTTTGAACTTCCTGCTCAGCTGAGCATTTGGTGGCTTAAGCAATTAATTTGAGTATTAAAAAAATATATATATATATAATATAGTCCTATATATGCTATGGGTTTCTGAAGTGAATATAGGATGTGATTTGAGTACTACCCCAAATGTTCTGTCCTAAGGAATATCTCAGACTTCAAGTATTCATGTCACACAATCAGTAATTCTCATTTTTTTTGGTCAAGTCATTGAAAGCTTTTGTTGAAATTCAAGTGTTATCTAGATCATTGATTGAACATATGTTGCCCAAATAAATGAATGCTATATAGAGAAAAGGATTGCAGAATTCCAATATAGTAGATTGGTTGCCAAAAGGCATGAGTTAAATTAAGTAAGAAAGAAGGAACAGATTTTTACAGTCCATTATTGAACAGATGACAAACCAAAGATATAGAAATCAAGTCTGAGAAGCTCAGAGAAACAACTTATGATGTAATTGACAGGGTTCAGGGCAGATCATACCAAAATATGCTACTTTGGCATATTGATTATTTGAATTAAAGTTACTAAGTCATGACCAGTGTGAGAAAAATGCTGACCCTCCCCTGTTCCCTTGAAAGCAAGAAATAAACTTACCATGTGAAAAACATCCTTCCTGTACAAGAAAGTAGAGAGATCTCTTTATCATCAGAGATATGGAATTAAGGACTGTGGCAGTTGGTGATGGACAGGGAGGCCTGGCGTGCTGTGACTCATGGGGTCACAAAGAGTCAGACACGACTGAGTGACTAAAATGAACTGAACTGAACTGAAAGGTTGTGTAAACAGTAGAATGACTTCTTTGCTAACTTATTACCCCAAACCTCAAGCTTCTTTTTCTTGTCATTTTCTCAAAAACATATTGTTTCTTTGTCTAAAAGCTATTAAAATCATCTGCTTTGGTCACTTTTTTGAATCTTATATTTCTATGATCTCCTATATATACAAATTTGAGTATGTTTTTATCTCCTGTTAATCTACCTTGTGTCAATTTAATCTTTGGTCAGTCAAAGAACCAAGAAGGGAAGAAGGAAATGTTTTTCCCTAACATAATTTTTCTTTTCCTATTCTAGGTCTGCATCTTTTGCAATGATATAGTTGTACCCTAAAAAAAAAAAAAAAGATTCTGTAAGTTATAC